>NC_060121.1:90438526-100438526 GCF_021461395.2 Schistocerca americana
CGGAGTAGACAACATTCCATTGGAACTACTGACGGCCTTGGGAGAGCCAGTCCTGACAAAACCCTACCATCTGGTGAGCAAGATGTATGAAACAAGCGAAATACCCTCATACTTCAAGAAGAATATAATAATTCCAATCCCAAAGAAAGCAGGTGTTGACAGATGTGAAAATTACCGAACTATCAGTTTAATAAGTCACAGCTGCAAAATACTAACAGGAATTCTTTACAGAGGAATGGAAAAACTGGCAGAAGCCGACCTTGGGGAAGGCAAACCTACGTTTCTAGCATTTGTAGACTTACAGAAAGCTTTTGACAATGTTAACTGGAATACTCTCTTTCAAATTCTGAAGAGGCAGGGGTAAAATACAGGGAGCGAAAGACTATTTACAATTTGTACAGGAACCAGATGGCAGTTACAAGAGTCGAGTGGCATGATAGGGTAGCAGTGGTTGGGAAGGGAGTGAGACAGGGTTGTAGCCTCTCCCCGATGTTATTCAATCTGTATATTGAGCAAGCAGTAAAGGAAACAAAACAAAAATTCGGAGTAGGTATTAAAATTCATGGAAAAGAAGTAAAAACTTTGAGGTTCGCCGTTGACACTGTAATTCTGTCAGAGACAGCAAAGGACTTGGAAGAGCTGTTGAACGGAATGGACAGTGTCTTGAAAGGAGGATACAAGATGAACATCAACAAAGGCAAAACGAGGATAATGGAATGTAATTCCCTCAGCATCACCCGATTTAATTTGACTCGATTAGGAAATCCGACACTTAAAGTAGTAAAGGGGTTTTGCTATTTGGGGAGCAAAATAAATGGAGATGGTCGAAGTAGAGAGGATATAAAATGTAGACTGGCAATGGCAAGGAAAGCGTTTTTGAAGAAGAGAAATTGTTAACATCGAGTATAGATTTAAGTGTCAGGAAGCCGTTTCTGAAAGTATTTGAAGGGAGTGTAACCATCTATGGAAGTGAAACGTGGATGAAAAATAGTTTGGACAAGAAGAGAATAGAAGCTTTCGAAATGTGGTGCTACAGAAGAATGCTGAAGATTAGATGGTTAGATCACAAAACTAATGAGGAAATATTGAATAGGATTGGGGAGAAGAGAAGTTTGTGGCACAACTTGACCAGAAGAAGGGATCGGTTGGTAGGACATGTTCTGAGGCATCAAGGGATCACCAATTTAGCATTGGAGGGTAGCATGGAGGGTAAAAATCGTAGAGGGAGACCAAGAGATGAATACACTAAGCAGATTCAGAAGGATGTATGTTGCAGCTCTCCATGCTACTCTATCCTGTGCAAGCTTTTTCATCTCCCAGTACCTACTGCATCAAACCAGTCTCAAGACTGAAGACCACAACAACAACAACAACAACTGCCTAATACCGTTTAGAAATACCACAACTCAAGATGGCATGGACTCAGTTCCCTCCAGCACTACTGCAGACATTGACACCATGGATCCTGCAGTGCTTTCCATAAATTTATAAAAGGATGAGGTTTTGGAGACACTTGTGAACAGCATGTTGCAAGGCATCCCAGATATGCTCTATAATGTTCATGTCTGAGGAGTTTGGCAGCCAGTGGAAGTGTTTAAACTCAAGAGAGCATTCCTGGAGTGGCTCCAGGAATGTTCCTGGAGTGGCTCCAGGAATGCTCTCTTAGTTTAAACACTTCCGTTGGCTGCCAAACTCCTCAGACATGAACATTATAGAGCATATCTGGGATGCCTTGCAACATGCACTATAGAAATTTCAGACATGTAGGGCATCATGTTGTCCAGCTGGAATTGCACAATTTCATAAAAACACACAATGTACATGAGTGGATGCAGGTAATCAGACAGGATGCTTACGTGTGTATCACCTGTCAGACCATATTTGGACATATCAGGGGTCCCAAATCACTCCATCATCACCCACCACACACCATCATAGAGCCCCCACCAGCTTGAAGAGTCCCCTCGTAACATGCATGGTCAATGGATTCATGGGTTTATATGCATACCCGTACGTGTCCATCTGCTTCATGCTTGATACAATTTGAACTGAGACTTGTCTGACCAGGCACGATGTCTCCAGTCGTCAACAGTCCAATGTCAGTGTCGACAACCCTTGGCATTGTGTAAGGCTTTGTGTTGCGCAGTCATCAAGGGTACACAAGTGGGCCTTTGGCTCCAAAAGCCCATACTGACGATGTTTTGTTGAATGGTTCACACACTGACACTCGATGTCCCAGCATTGAAATCTGCAGCAATTTGTGGAAGGGGCATATTTCTGTCATGTTGAAAGATTCTCTTTAGACGTCATTAGTTCTGTTCTTGCAGAATCTTTTTCCAGCCACAGAAAAGTTGGAGAACTGATGTTTTACCAGATTCTTAATATTCACAGTACACTCAGAAATAGCTGTATGGGAAAATCCCACTTCATTGCTACCTTGGAGATGCTTTGTCCCATCACTTGTGCACCAACTATAACACCACTTTCAGAGTCACTCAAATCTGGATAATGTGCCATTGTACTAACAGTACCTGATCTAGAAACTGTGCCAGACACTTCTTATCTTACATAGGCATTGCCGACTGCAGCACCATATTCTCCTGTTTATGTATCTCCGTATTTGAATACACATGCCTAAACCAATTTATTTGGCATTTCAGTGTACAAGTGTTAGGTGACTAGTCATCATCCAAACTGTCAATTCAAAGTTAACGAAAGTGTGGCCAACTGACACTACAAGACAATTGTGTTGCACCTGTTATACAATAACATTCAGAATTGTAAAGATTTCAGTGGGGAGACTATGGACTTATTCCTTACCAAGAAGAATAAACACATGAGGCAGGAGCCAAGGTGGTAATCTTTCAAGCTCATTTTTGACTACATCAGTTACCTCCATTTTGTGAAGTCCCCCTCTGTTGTGTTCTATTCATGTATTGGCACATATCTGATGTGCTAAACTGCAGGGTAAATTTTTGTGGCTCTTAAATTATGAAAATTTGTTTGTACTGTGTGTTAAGTGACTTACTTCTATTTTTCAGCAGTTAATTGTGTTGCAGTGTGTGGTAAGTGTAAATGTTGCACGTTGGGTTGACAGACAGAAAGTGCTGTGTGTATATTGTGGTTTGAGGTTTCAGTGGAACAGCTCTACTGGCCAATTTTTCTCTTTGATTGTAAAGCCACTGGGTAAAAGCGTAGAAAAATGATCCCATGGTTTTGATGCAATTAAACCAGAACTTCTGCATCATCTGCTCAAAAAATGTTAGAGGAGGTATTCTAGGTGTCAACTTCAATTACTTTTCCAACAAATTCATCGAGGTAAACCTGAAAAATGTGAATTATTAAGGCGAGTGTACAGTCGCGGACAAAATGAGTGAGACACCTCGCCTTTTCGTTATGCTGATCTGCACGTTTAAGTCTGCTACACAGCATAACAGGCAAGGCGACGAAGTGCTACCAACATACTATGCACAGCAGTGAAATTGACAAACTATCTGAACTTCTTTAGGCTGTTTTCAATAATTTGTAAGATTATATTAATGCTGATTAGTGTGTTAAATAGAACACGTAAATATAAGACAGAACTGAAAGAAGAAACGCTAATTGGTATGAACTGTACCAATAAAAATGAATTTCAACTTATCGAGATAACATAACTGTTTTAGTAAGACAAAGAACCCCAGATCGTTACGAATTAAAAAAATATTGTCCGCATTCGGCCGCGAAACGGTTTGTGTCAACGTTCAGACCAGTCATACTGGATTACCGTTGCTGACCTACCATGAAAGTGTGCAAATTTAGCAATGCGTGAAGATTCATAACAAAATTCAGTTAAAAATCATTCAGTGCCACACTTAAGTCAATTCCGTTATTGACAGAAGCGGAAAAAGTAGGCAGTAACATGTATGAAATTCTACAAGAGTGTCATATTGACATGCACAGGGCGCCAGTACAGAATAAAGGTAGCGGTAAAACGTATTGGGGGCGCGAGAATTTCTAAAATTGCTTTACTGATATTCTACCTGCCTTCATCGACATTAGAACCGAAAACAAACCAGACCTTCCTTTCACTACGCTAGCAGACAACCCAGGCAAACAGCCCTCTATTATTACCCCAGACATGAATAAGCCGGCAATTTCGCAATGAAAATGGCAAAATGATCTGCAGTTTCTGTTGCATAGAGCTTTCTGGGCTCAAAAACATGAATTTTCTTCCTTTATGTCACCGATTATGTGACAATAATTCGGGATGTTTATCGAAATAACAAAATACTGTTATTAGAGGGTAAATTTAGTAGGATAATTCTGCACCACCTCGGAAAATAAACGGCTACATAGCTGCCAAACATATTCTACACTGTTTCGAATTCTCCACTAGACTCGCCACAGCCGGAAAACATTCACTAGCCTAAGTGTTTCTTAATCTAGCTAGCAATGGGAATGTTCGCACTTCTAAAACGCGTTGGCATTAATGCTGGGATGTGAATTACCACGTTTATAGGCAAATGGATTCTATTTGCATTCCTGTAAACATGATTTGGATCGAAAGCGTAGCTACGATTAATATGCTGATGTATCGACTACAACTAGAACATTTCGAATAAAGAGTAGGGGGTGTTATTTATGCGGCCCTCATCTTCAGTAGCTGTCGTAGCTGTTTTCGTTGTTAGGATTTCGTCACCTAAACCGGTAAAAACGGAACCCTACAAGTCTCATTTGCTTGACCGTCTATCGGTCTACTCAACATTTAAAACCCGTTTACTTCCAGAACGGGTGGACATAATAAGCGGAAATGTATCTCACTTGTTGCGGTAACCGGTCCCTTGGTAGTGTAAAAAAGTGAGCTTCTATGTCAACGCAATCTAAAGATATGGTCGTCTATGTAAAGAAAGTTTACGCGAAAGGTCAAAAATGGCTTCAAGAACTATGCGACCAAACTGCTTATGTCATCAGCCCGTAGACCTACTTAAACCTAGCTAGCCTAAGGACATCACAGACATCTATGCCTGAGGTAGGGTTCCAACCTGCGACTGAAGTAGCCGTGCGGTTCGTGACTGAAGCGCCTGGAACCGCTTGCGCCACAGAACCCGGCGGAACCTTATTCAACTCATGTATAATGACAATATATACTGTCTAGTGAGGATAAACTGTATTCGCCAGCAACTCAGATCGTTTGATCACGGAACTTTTACGAAGCTACTTTCAAACTTTGTTCGAAGTTGTCTGCAATATCCATTTATAAACACCCCAGGAATGTCGTTTGCGATATCCACTTCTGAAGACGATGGCAGATACTGCAGTACCATAACAAGTAGGTAAGAATTTATTGTTATTGGTCCATGCATCACTTTTCATTTCAATATCAATTTAACGCGCCTAGGCGTTCGTATATGGCTGAAACTAATGAACAAAAAGTAAAAAAACAGCAAACAACTTCGATGTTCAAATCAAATGAAAGTCACATGTCGCAATTACAACATAATTTCGTTGTTACATCTACAAGACTACATCAACAAGATTTCTTTACAATCCAGACTTACATGCCTGGCAGAAGTTTCGGACTATTTCTCTACCGTCCCACCCATTAACAGTGTGCGGGAAAAAGGACCAGTTGAATCTTTTCTGCCGGCCGGTGTGGCCGTGCGGTTAAAGGCGCTTCAGTCTGGAACCGCGTGACCGCTACGGTCGCAGGTTCGAATCCTGCCTCGGGCATGGATGTTTGTGATGTCCTTAGGTTAGTTAGGTTTAATTAGTTCTAAGTTCTAGGCGACTGATGACCTGAGAAGTTAAGTTGCATAGTGCTCAGAGCCATTTTTGAAATCTTTTCTTGAGAGCCTTGAATTACATTTTTACTATGGTTTCTTCCTGTGTAAATTCCCGAGGAAATAATGTTTTGGCATTCAGAACAGATTTTGGTGATTGAAATTTCGTGAAAAGATCTCGCAGCAACGTAAAACGCTTTTGTTTTCATGAATGTTACCCCAACTCGATTATCAAATCTAGGACCATCTCTCCCCTTTTTCGTGACATTACAAATCGTGCTACCGTACCTTGGACGTTTTTGCGTGCACAGTCAATCACGTCTGTCAAAGACATTATAGCAGTGGACGGACAAACGTAATGTAGGCAGTGTTTTCATTTGGCCTGTTGAGTATTCTTAGTGTGCGGCCAATAAAACGCAGTCATTCGTTTGCCTTCCCCACAAAAGTATGTTTTCCGATCGTTCCAGTTTGAGTTTTACTGGGTACTAAGATGAACTGACAGTGCTTCGACTTGTGTTTTGTCATGTAACCGAAAGTTAATTACTGTCATTGGACGCAGATTTCGTGTTTAATGTATTCCTCATTCAACAGAGTACATTCCTCCTACACCACATGTAACTGTTTCAAAGTATTAAATTGTTACTGATGTTACCAAGTTGCAGTGGTCACCTTAACTTGCCGTTTTGAAACAGAGGAAAATATTACAGCGAAATGTAGCAACTA
This sequence comes from Schistocerca americana, assembly GCF_021461395.2. Classification (NCBI taxonomy): domain Eukaryota; kingdom Metazoa; phylum Arthropoda; class Insecta; order Orthoptera; family Acrididae; genus Schistocerca; species Schistocerca americana. The sequence continues at coordinate 90,445,012 of NC_060121.1, forward strand.
AGAAGCGGAGTATCCAAATAAACAAACATTTCCGGTTTAAGCAGTTGCAGTAGGTCTACTACGCAGTAACGTAAATTAGGAGCAAAGTCCATTAGTAGATCGTTATCAGGAAAATCAGCCCTCATAATGCAAAGTGTCACAACAAGAAAGAAAGTTTCCAAACATGTCTACTGAATCCCAACGCAGGCCACTTACGAGGGGACACTCCAAGTGTCATACCCCGATCTTGCTGAAACTTCGCTCAGTGAAAGAGGGGTCAAAATAAGCGAACACGTGTCTCGGCTTATCTGCTTACACTCTACCGCTTCTGATAAAACGACGGTCAAAGTTTTCAATGCGCTGTTCCTATAATGTAGATACCTCTTAGCGGGTAAGGATTCAACTGAAGCGGTGGCTCTGCGGCTACCATAGCGACTAGCGACTTCGAAACCCGGTTTTTCCTCCCCCCCCCCCCCCCCCCCCCTACCACGCACTCTCTGAATTATCTACAAATCTTTATTCCAATTTATGTTGAAACACTGTTGTCGTTATTCGTCAGTTAATTTACTGTGTAAAGAAATAAGTCAAAAAGGGAACATATAGTGTGTAGTGGGGCGATCACTCTGTTGTAGAAATAATTCAGAAGCCAAGATCGCTTAAATACTGTTTACTGGATAACCGGTTTCAACACATTAAAGGTGCCATAATCGGATCTGAATGTAGATTAACATTTATAAACCATTTGGATAGAACGATACATGAGGCAGACCAGATGATTTTAGATCAGCTTGTCTCATTCGTTTATTATTTTTAATTCATTAATTACACAAAGTTAATTGGCGAATAATGACAACATTATTTCAACATAAATTAGAAAAAAACATTATCAGAATTATCTACTAGAGAGGCAGGAAAAATAATAATAAAAAACCCAATATGGTCTCGAACATGGGAATCAAAGTTAAGAAGGAACGACGGCAGCCACTGAGCCACCGCTTCAATTCTCGGCTGCAGAAGGTATCTACACCATAGCAAGAGCGCGTTGATAACTTTGACCGTCGTTTTCTCGGAAACTGTCGAGTGTCTGCAGATAAGTCGAAACACATTTTCGCTTATTCTGACCTCTCCTTCACTGAGCAAAGTTTCCGGACAATCAGCCTAGGACACCTGGCGATTTCCCCTCGTTAGTCGAGTCGCTTCTTATGCCCGGCGAGAATTATGTATGCCTCAGAGTAAACTGCGCCACTTAAAAACACGGCGAGCAAGGATAAACACGTTTTAATTCTTATAAGGCAACCTTCTACAGCTAAAATTCACGAAGTGTTCTTCAGGTTGCCTCATATATTTCAGAAATGTTTCTTGCTTTAGGCCTGCCGCATATGCAAAACGTAAACATTTCATTTCATGTAATATTTATCAGGAAAAGACATGACAAGAGTGGACCAGTTGCTTCTGAGAAAAATTACAAAATGGCTCTGAGCGCTATGGGACTCAACTGCTGAGGTCATTAGTCCCCTAGAACTTAGAACTAGTTAAACCTAACTAACCCAAGGACATCACAAACACCCATGCCCGAGGCAGGATTCAAACCTGCGACCGTAGCGGTCTTGCGGTTCCAGACTGCAGCGCCTTTAACCGCACGGCCACTTCGGCCGGCCGAAAAATTACAGGTTCTAAGTTGCTCCACTATGTAATGACACGGGTACGGGCTTGCGAACTCTCGTTTATGCCATCGATTTCCGTGTTACACATACTTGGCCACTGCGTTGTGGCTGCCGTCGTGGAGGAGGCAGTCTGTTTCCTACTAGCGCTGTTTCCGCAGCAGATATTAACCGCGACGAATCATTCTGTCAACGCTAAATGGCCCATCTGGCTGAGGAAGACAAGGGCGCTATAATAGCATTCCATGCAGAAGGATCTTCAAATGGCTATATAGCAAGAACTATGGGTCTTCCCAAGTCGACGGTAGCCAGGTGGTTCAAATGGCTCTGAGCACTATGGGACTCAACGTCTGTGCTCATAAGCCCCCTAGAACTTAGAACTACTTATACCTAACTAACCTAAGGACATCACACACATCCATGCACGAGGCAGGATTCGAACCTGCAACCGTAGCAGTCCCGCGGTTCCTGACTGAGCGCCTAGAACCGCTAGACCACCGAGGCCGGCCTAGCCAGGTGGATTAGGCGAAAGGAAGAGAGTGGTAGCCCGAATGGGAGACCTCATGGCCGTCGCCGCAAAACAGCAGCAGCTCAGGATCAGCAGATACGCCGTTTCAGTGAGAACCTCCCATTTGTCAACGCACAACAAATTCAGCAGACTTTGGGTCTTAATGTTAGCAGTAAGACCGTCACTCGTCGTCTAAGGGAAGGTGGACTGAGGGCAAGAAGCGCTGCTATGAAACAGACATTGACTGTTTCTCACAGAGAAGCTCGCCTTGCTTTTTCTGCTGAAAATGTCGACAAACCTCTCCTGTTTTGGAGGCGAGTGATTTTGACGGACGAAAAAGTTTTCTCTACGCCATCAACCGGAAAAGTACTTGTTTACCGGCCTAAAGGTGCTAGGTATAATCGAAAATATATTACAGTTGCCGAAGGAGTGGCAGGGAATCGGTAACGGCATCGGTAACGGCATGGGCATGGATATCGGCCGAAGGGTGTGGGCTCCTGTGGGAAGTGGAAGGAAGATTCGATGCCCGCAATTACATATCAGTTCTGGAGAACGTGATGTTGCCTTCTGTGACAGCAAGATTTGGCGATGATCTGATCATGTTCCAACTAGATCGTTCGCCTATTCATATGGCACTTTTGGTTAAGAGGTGGTTCGACGACCATAGTAATATTACTGTAATGGAATGGCCACCTAAAGGAGCTGACATGAATCCCATTGAGAATATTTGGGCAGAAATGGTCAGATTAATACGAGAAAAGGGGCAGTCATCGTCGACTCGCCGACAGCTTTCGGATGTGATTCATGACCCTTGGAATGAGCTACTTGAATCTCCTAGTTATGTGGCTCGAGTTGTCGGCTCAATGCCCAATAGACTTCGAGCTGCTGTGGATGCCGAAAGAGGCTATACGCGACACTAAGCAGCATCAGCGGAGGTGTTTTTCTTTTTTTCAGCCCTTCACCAATCAGCTGCAACAGCTGTTTCAAGTTTTTTCTTTATTTACAGACGTATATTTTATATAATTTCAAGGAAACGCAGTAAGTGGAATGTGGACAAACAAATTAATTCACAGCAAGATATGTAATATTTAATTTGACAAGAGAAGAAATACACACCTTATATATTCATGCAGTCTCTAAAAAATACATGGCACACGTGTATATGCAAGAAGGGTACAAAACGATTCAGCACAAATGAAAAATATTGAGGAGAACCTCGCCGATGAAGGCGTAATTGGAGAACAAAGGTTGGGCTAGAAGGAGAGGTAAGGAGGCCCGAAAAAGCAGAGAAAAATCAAATACCCAATAGACTTTGAGTCGTTGTCGCAGCAGAGGGCGGTTGGTATATGCGATTCGGAGCAACAGTAGAAGAATAGTTTTATTTAATGATTTTTGAGGCTTTATTTTGTGACGCCTAAACAGTGCTGCATCATGAGACCCCCTATTTGTCCACATGTGGCTAAACATCAGAGGTGTAAAAAATTTTGAGAGGTGCTGAAGTTCTCTGGAAGAGTAACGTGTTTTAGACAAGAAGGTGATTTTTAGTTCATTTCCTTTTAACCATTCACACTATGCTTTGACATTCTAATCTTTGATTTCATTTTATTATCATGTATCTTTTCTTCAGTGAAAGTCAACGGTAGTAAGTTTCAAGATATGAAGAATAACTGGAAGTTTTTAATTTGTGGAATAGCGTATTTAACAGTTAATATTTTCAACAAATCTGTAGTTATAGGACATATTAAGAAGCAAGTCAAAAATGGCATTGTGGAAAGATCAGGTTGGTCTCTAAAGGGTAACGACGGTAAAATAGCGAATACGAAACTATGGGTAACAACTATTGTTGATGGTGAGGAGCCGTAATCGATATGCCACTATTCTGTAACTGTTTTTCTGAAGTTAATCGTCAATCCTAGGACTGAAACCGATACTCTGTTTTACGTAAAGAATATAACCTCCAAAATTTATTTAGCAGCGCAGAATATTAAATCATAATTTATAGATCAGGAACCTAATCTAACTGCCTTTAATTTTATTCTCACGGATGACATTGAGACAGTAAATAAGAAGAGAAATAACAAAACTCTCAAAATCAATATAGAGAATTCAAGTGTCCAGTGGATTCAAAAGTTCGCTATAATAGCGAATAATTTCTTTTACTTACTCCTTCATGCCTACGTTTTCTCTTCAGACAATTATTCCACAAATTGTCAAATTGGAAGTCGGAGAGCCAGTTACATAAATTACGATGACAACAAACGTTTTTCAAGTAAACTGAGCACAGGAGGCATCCAACACATTTATTGTGTGTTACATGCACAGTATGTAAACTGGCAACGCCACCAACACACAGTACCACTAATAAGGGAACATCCCCATCGCAACCCCCTCAGATTTTGTTATAAGTTGGCACAGTGGATAGGCCTTGAAAAACTGAACACAGATCAATCGAGAAAACAGGAAGAAGTCGTGTGGAACTACGAAAAAAATACCAATTACTAAAGATAACAGAAGTATTTAGCAATGATATAAATATGGCTTTTGGAACAGACAAATGTAAGAAAAATAGCATAGTCAAGGGAAAACACACTAAACAAGAAGATTACATATTGGATAACCACAGCGACTGCATAGAAGCGATGGAAAAAACAGATGCCTATAAATATCTAGGATACAGACAAAAAATAGGAATAGATGATAGAAATATTAAGGAAGAGCTAAAAGAAAAATATAGACAAAGACTAACAAAAATACTGAAAACAGAATTGACAGCAAGAAACAAGAGAAAAGCTATAAATACCTATGCTATACCAATATTGACCTACTCATTTGGAGTAGTGAAATGGAGTAACACAGACCTAGAAGCACTCAATACACTTACACGATCACAATGCCACAAATATAGAATACATCACATACATTCAGCAACAGAAAGATTCATATTAAGCAGAAAGGATGGAGGAAGGTGATTCATCGACATAAAAAACCTACATTATGGACAGGTAGACAATTTAAGAAAATTATTTGTAGAACGAGCAGAAACTAGCAAAATACACAAAGCAATGACTCATATAAATACATCGGCTACAACACTGCAATTTCATAACCACCTCTACAACCCTTTAGATCACATATCAACAGCCCCCCTGCGGGTCCGGGGATTAGAATAGGCCCGCGGTATTCCTGCCTGTCGTAAGAGGCGACTAAAAGGAGTCCATCCCCCTCACGGGGGTAGTTAGCGCCTGCGTCCGGAGACGGACGGTTCCACGACCTATCATCGTGGTCTTTTTGGTTTTTCACTTCTCGTTTCTTCCTTCCTATTGTTGGTTCCTTTCTTTGCTCTTCTCCACCTCACTGTCTTCCTTACTCTTTCCCTTGACTTCTCCTTGCCTTCTCATTGCCTTCTTCTCCTTGCCTTCTCATTGCCTTCTTCTCCTTGCTTTCTCATTGCCTTCTTCTCCTTGCCTTCTCTGGTCTCCGCCTCGGCGTTTGAGACAGTCTGTCCTCTTTCTCCCTCTCTCTCTTCTTTTTCCTCTTCTTCCTTCCTCCCTGTGCGTGCCTGAAGGCCGACCCACGCGTTCGCACGCGTAGCCGGTGACGGGGTAACGCGTAAGTCCCCGCCCTGGGTAGACATGTAAGGCACGCGCGTACCCCCTGGTAAAGGCCAGGCCCGGGGAGGGGTGATTGCCTGAGCTGATACCTTCTGACCATGCCGATTGGTCCCTCCGTCTGTTTCTCGGGAGGTGTGACCTGAGGTGTAAACATTCACCTAAGGCGGGAGTGCCCTCTGAGAGGGTCCCCACAAGGAAGGAGCGCGCCATCGGAGACGCTGGCAATCATGGGGGATTCCTCCGCAATGGATTCTACTCCATCTCTTTCGACTTCGACCCAAAAACGGAAACGTGACCAGCCAACAGTGACAAAAGTACTACCGCCTGCACCACAGTTCCTCGTAGTTTCTCGATCTGAGGACGGAAAGGATTTTTCCTCTGCCAACCCTTTCGTTATTCAGAAGGGCGTAGATGCCATCGCCGGATCTGTCAAATCTTGCACCAGGTTGCGTAACGGCACCTTATTACTAGAAACTGAGAGTGCCTTTCAGGCACAAAAACTGCTTCGGGCCACCCTCCTGTACACGTACCCTGTCCGGGTGGAGGCCCACCGAACTTTGAATTCGTCTCGTGGTGTAGTCTATACTAGCTCCCTCGACGGATTGACTGACGAGGAGCTTCAATCATTCCTCGCTGAGCAGGGCGTGACGGCTGTCCATCGGGTCATGAAAAAGGTCAACAATGACCTTGTACCGACCCGGACAATTTTCTTGACCTTCGATAGTGTTAAGCTGCCATCGCGCATCAAGGCGGGCTACGAGGTTATTTCTGTTCGCCCCTATGTCCCGACACCTACGCGCTGCTACCAGTGTCAGCGTTTCAATCACACTTGACAGTCTTGTTCCAATGCGGCTAAATGTGTCACTTGTGGCAGGGATGCCCATGAGGGTGACTGTCCACCTCCGTCTCCTCGTTGTGTGAACTGTCAGGGTGACCATGCCGCATCCTCCCGCGACTGTCCTGTGTATAAGGAAGAACGCTGTATCCAGGAAATTCGGGTCAAAGAGAAAGTGTCCACCTCGGCTGCTCGCAAGCTATTGGCTAGTAGGAAGCCCACGCTGCTCCCAGCGGGGAAATACAGTACTGTCCTCGCCTCTCCTCGGACTACCCGGGAGGTAGCAACCCAGACATGCGATCTGACCTTCAGCACCACGGTCGTCCGTTCGGCCAGTGCTAAGATCGCGCGGTCGACGTCTCCTCTTCCTCCCATCACCCCACAGACACGAGCACCTTCCTCAGCTTCTGCTAAGACGAAGACACCGAAGTCAGATGCACGGGCCTTCAAGAAGGAATCATCCCATGCAGACTTCCTCCGTACCTCGACCTCCCAGCCTTCGACCGGTGCTTCCACTACACGTCCTTCCAAAAAGGCGCATAGGAAGCACAGTTCTCCTTCCCCGCCACGGCGCATTTCTTCTCGTGCGCCACCCAGCGGCTGCCGCCCCAGGCCGTCATCCGTTTCGCCTGGCCGCACCGCTGGTCGCCGTACATCTGGCAGTTCACTGGCGGAGGAAGCTCCCCCTCCCGGCCATCCTCCCGAGATGGCCGATGACCCTATAGACCCAATGGACGATGACTGTCCGCCTACTGATAGCGGCGGCAGTGCTCGCTCGAAGCCAGGCCCTAAGCGGCCTTCGAGGTGACCACTTCTCTCATCTTCCTTTTCTTACGATGGCACTTATTCAGTGGAATATTCGCAGCATTCGCTCCAACCGAGAGGACTTGAAGTTGCTGCCCCGCTTGCACCGTCCGCTTGTCGTAGCCCTCCAGGAAACGAAGCTACGCCCATGCGATCAAATTGCGTTGGCACACTACACCTCTGTGCGTTTTGACCTACTCCCTGTGGTAGGTATCCCAGCTCATGGAGGGGTTATGTTGCTGGTCCGGGATGATATTTACTACGATCCCATCACGTTGCACACCGGCCTGCAGGCAGTTGCCATCCGCATTACTCTCCCCACTTTTACGTTTTCCTTTTGTACCGTTTACACTCCATCGTCATCTGCCGTTACCAGGGCAGACGTGATGCAACTTATTGCTCAGCTACCTGCACCATTTTTGTTAACTGGAGACTTTAATGCCCACCATCCCCTTTGGGGCTCTCCAGCATCCTGCCCGAGGGGCTCCTTGTTAGCAGACCTTTTCAACCAGCTCGATCTTGTCTGCCTCAATACTGGCGCCCCTACTTTTCTTTCGGACACATCTCACACCTATTCCCATTTAGACCTCTCTATATGTACTCCCCAACTTGCACGCCGGTTTGAGTGGTATGCACTTTCTGATACATATTCGAGCGACCACTTCCCGTGTGTTATCCATCTCCTGCAGCATACCCCCTCTCCGTGCTTCTCTAATTGGACCATCTCCAAGGCAGACTGGGGGCTCTTCTCTTCCAGGGCGACCTTTCAGGATCAAACCTTTACAAGCTGCAATCGTCAGGTCGCACACCTCACGGAAGTCATTCTCGCTGCTGCTGAATATTCCATCCCTCACCCTCCTTCTCCTCCACGTCGCGTACCGGTCCCCTGGTGGACCGCAGCATGTAGAGACGCTTTACGTGCTCGTCGACGTGCTTTACGCACTTTTAAACGCCACCCTACAGTGGCGAATTGTATCAATTATAAACGATTATGTGCTCAGTGTCGTCGTATTATCAAAGAAAGCAAGAAAGCCAGCTGGGCTGCTTTCACGAGCACCTTCAACAGTTTTACTCCTTCTTCTGTTGTCTGGGGTAGCCTGCGCCGGCTATCTGGCACTAAGGTCCACTCACCAGTTTCTGGCTTGAAGGTCGCGAATGACGTCCTTGTGGCCCCTGAGGCTGTCTCCAATGCCTTCGGCCGCTTTTTCGCAGAGGTTTCGAGCTCCGCTCATTACCACCCTGCCTTCCTCCCCCGCAAACAGGCAGAGGAGGCTAGGCCACCTAACTTCCGCTCCTCGAATTGTGAAAGTTATAATGCCCCATTCACCATGCGGGAACTCGAAAACGCACTTGGCCGATCACGGTCCTCCGCTCCAGGGCCAGATTCTATTCATATTCAGATGCTGAAGAACCTTTCTCCTGTGGGTAAAGGTTTTCTTCTTCGTACATACAATCGCATCTGGATTGAGGGACATGTTCCCGCATGCTGGCGCGAGTCTATTGTTGTCCCGATTCCTAAGCCGGGGAAGGACAAGCACTTGCCTTCCAGTTATCGACCTATCTCGCTTACCAGCTGTGTCTGCAAAGTGATGGAGCGAATGGTTAACTCTCGATTGGTTTGGCTGCTCGAGTCTCGACGCCTACTTACCAATGTACAATGTGGATTTCGTAGGCGCCGCTCTGCTGTTGACCATCTGGTTACCTTGTCGACCTTCATTATGAATAACTTCTTGCGGAAGCGCCCGACCGCGGCTGTGTTCTTTGATTTGGAGAAGGCTTACGACACCTGTTGGAAGGCGGGCATTCTCCGCACCATGCATACATGGGGCCTTCGCGGTCGCCTCCCTCTTTTTATTCGTTCCTTTTTAATAGATCGACAGTTCAGGGTACGTGTGGGTTCTGTCCTGTCCGACACCTTTCGCCAGGAGAATGGGGTGCCACAGGGCTCAGTTTTGAGCGTCGCTCTCTTCGCCATCGCGATCAATCCAATAATGGATTGCCTCCCAGCTGATGTATCAGGCTCCCTTTTCGTGGACGATTTTACCATCTATTGCAGCGCGCAGTGTACACGTGTCCTGGAGCGCTGTCTTCAGCGTTCTCTTGACCGTCTTTACTCCTGGAGTGTCGCCAATGGCTTCCGTTTTTCTGCCGAGAAGACGGTCTGTATTAACTTCTGGCGATACAAAGAGTTTCTCCCACCGTCCTTACGACTCGGTCCCGTTGCTCTCCCAATCGTGGAGACAACCAAATTCTTAGGCCTTACATTTGACAGGAAACTTAGCTGGTCTCCACATGTGTCATATTTGGCCGCCCGTTGTACCCGTTCTTTAAATGTCCTTCGTGTTCTCAGTGGTCTGTCGTGGGGAGCGGATCGAACCGTCCTACTTCGTCTATATCGGTCGATCGTCCGCTCCAAGCTGGATTATGGGAGCTTCGTATACTCCTCTGCACGGCCATCCATCTTACGCCGCCTCAACTCCATACAACATCGGGGTTTACGACTTGCGATCGGAGCATTTTATACCAGTCCCGTAGAGAGTCTTCATGCTGACGCTGGCGAATTGCCACTCACCTACCGGCGCGATATACTGCTTTGTCGGTATGCCTGTCGGCTACTGTCAATGCCCGACCATCCGTCTTATCGTTCCTTTTTTGACGACTCTCTTGACCGTCAATACGGGTTGTATGTCTCTGCCCTGCTACCCCCTGGAGTTCGCTTTCGTCGCCTCCTTCAACACCTTACTTTTTCCCTCCCTGCAACCTTTCGAGTGGGCGAGAGCCGCACGCCACCTTGGCTCCAGGCTCAGGTCCGCGTTCACCTTGACCTCAGCTCGCTCCCAAAAGAGGTCACCCCCGGTTCGGTCTACCACTCCCGTTTTTTGGAACTTCGTTCAAAGTTCATCGACATGACTTTCATTTATACAGATGGCTCTAAGACCAATGACGGGGTCGGGTGTTCCTTTATTGTCGAGGCACAAAGTTTCAAATACCGGCTCCATGGCCATTGTTCGGTCTTCACAGCTGAGCTCTTTGCCCTCTACCAGGCTGTTCTTTACATCTGCCGCCACCGACATTCTGCTTATGTCATCTGCTCAGATTCCCTGAGCGCCATCCAGAGCCTCAGTGATCCGTACCCGGTTCACCCTTTCGTACACCGGATCCAACGCTCTCTTCAGCAGCTGGTGGACGTCGGTTCTCCAGTTAGCTTTATGTGGGTTCCGGGCCATGTCGGTATCCCTGGGAACGAAGCTGCAGCTGCCGCGGCCAAGGCTGCGGTCCTCCAGCCTCGGACAGCTTCTTGTTGCGTCCCTTCGTCCGATTTTAGCAGGGTGATTTGTCGGCGCATCTTGTCTCTGTGGCATGCCGATTGAGCTGCACTTACCGACAACAAGCTTCGGGCCTTAAAACCTCTTCCCGTGGCTTGGACGTCCTCCTCACGCCCTTCTCGGCGGGAGGAGGTCGTTTTAGCCCGGTTAAGAATTGGACACTGCCGGTTCAGCCATCGCCATCTGCTGACGGCTGCGCCGGCGCCGTTCTGCCCATGTGGGCACTTGCTGACGGTTAGACACATTTTAATGTCCTGTCCAGATCTTAACACACTGCGCCTCGATCTTAACCTGCCAAATACTTTCGATGCCATTTTAGCGGATGACCCACGAGCAGCTGCTCGTGTTCTTCGTTTTATCAATTTGACAAACCTCGCTAAGGACATTTGATGATGCTGTTTTTTAATCCTATGCCTGTCAGTCTGTCTTTTATCGTGTTTTCCCTTTTAGTTGTTGTGGTCAACTTGTGCCTCGCGGTGCATTCTTAGAGTAGTCAGGGCGCTAATGACCATTGAAGTTGTGCGCCCTAAAACCACAAAAAAAAAAAAAAAAAAAAAAAAAAAAAAACATATCAACAGATATGAAGAAAGTAAATTGTAGTATTTTCTTTTTCCATGGCAAGCACCCGTGTCATCTAACACAGCCACACATCGATCAAGACACATCCAACACATGGCTAAGAAAAGGCAATATATACAGTGAGACGGAAGGATTCATGATTGTTGTGGTATTGGGATCTTTAATAATATGCTTGCTGTAATATCTGGTGTTTATTGTTTGATCCTGTATTGCAGATAAATGCAGACTTTGCAAATAACAAATAGAAACAGTAGATCACATCACAAGCGGATGTACAATACTAGCAAATACAGAATACCCCAGAAGACATGACAATGTAGCAAAAATAATACATCAACAGCTGGTCTTACAACATAAACTTATAAAACAACACGTTCCCACATACAAGTATGCACCACAAAATGTACTGGAGAATGATGAATACAAATTATACTGGAACAGAACCATTATAACAGATAAAACAACACCACGTAACAAACCTGACATCATACTCACCAATAAAAAGAAGAAATTAACACAACTAATCGAAATATCCATACCCAATACAACAAATATACAGAAGAAAACGGGAGAAAAAATTGAAAAATACATCCAACTGGCTGAGGAAGTCAAGGACATGTGGCATCAGGATAAAGTTGACATTATACCAATTATACTATCAACTACAGGAGTCATGCCACACAATATCCACCAGTACATCAATGCAATACAGCTACATCCAAACTTATATTGCATTTAGGAACTTTCGGGTAATTGAACATGTATCAATAATTACGGATTTCTGTAGTTGTATATATAACATATAACGTACAGTTAAAAGGAAGTCACGCTTGATCAAGGTCCGCGTGACTTTCCATTTTTGACCAGACATAACGTCTGAGAAAAGAAAGAAAGAAAGAAAGAAAGATTAATAATAATAATAATAATAATACTATTACTATTACTATTACTAATAATAATAATAATAATAATAATAATACTATTACTATTACTATTACTATTACTATTACTATTACTATTACTATTACTAATAATAATAATAATAATAATAATAATACTATTACTATTACTATTACTATTACTAATAATAATAATAATAATAATATTACTATTACTATTACTATTACTATTACTATTACTATTACTATTACTATTACTATTACTATTACTATTACTATTACTATTACTATTACTATTACTATTACTATTACTATTACTATTACTATTACTATTACTATTACTATTACAATAATAATAATAATAATAATAATAATAATAATAATAATAATAATAATAATAATAATAATAATAATAATAATAATAATAATAATAATAATAATAATAATAATAATAATAATAATAATAATAATAATAATAATAATAATAATAATAATAATAATAATAATAATCCACATTATAAGAAAAAGATTTTTTAATATTTACTTTTTGTCCACATTTTGTTTCTTTGTCGGTTTGAATAAAGATCCCATAATTACACTTGCTAGCATCTATACTTAATTGTAGATTTAAACTTGGTCTCCAGTCAGTGTTGTATTGACCAGTAGAAGATAAAATTCAGTGGATCTTTCAGGAGAAGATTTTGGACTATTACATACATCCCACAAAAAATTATAGTAATCAGTGTAATTGGAATGTTCAATTTCATGAGGCAAGTAATCCTAAATCACCATGGCATTTGTGACTGGTTCTGCAAGAGGGGGAGGAGGAGGGATAAGAGCAGAGAAGAAGGAAGAGGATGAAACATGGCACCGATTCATGGCCTCCTACTCACAGGGCCACCAAGCTTCAAGTCCCCATCTGACAGATGGATCACTATCAACAATGTAGTCAGTCCTCACATTGTAACACACAGAGAAGAGGTGGGACATTGATTGATCAGGATACTTGTGCCACCACTCCTATTCTCCATGGTAGCCGAATACTAGCAGTGAACGTTTCATACGCCACCAGTATTCAAGCTGGCTTGCCTCTGAACAGAGCAGCACAACACAGCACAAGTGTATTCAGTGATGAAAGGAAGTTGACTAGCTGTCAGGTAACACAAAAAAGTCCCACCTCGGAGTATCTAAGGAATATTGCCCCTCTACAACAACGCTCCAAACACACACTAGTCAGAAGAGATCCTGTGACACTGCCGGTCAAGGTAACATTAGTAGAGGGTGAAGACGAGCAGTAGAAACTCTCACCATGTACGAGCAGACATTATCTCGATGAAATGTAAGCCCAAAATGACTTGCAATGAATGAATGTCCACAAAATGAGGCACAGAATGTTGTCGTGTACCTCAATAGTGCAAGGATGCCGTGGATGACAACCCGAGGAGTCCTGCTACAAATAGAAATAGCACACAAACCACTACTGGTTGTCAGGCTAATTGGCTAGTGACGGTAAGGTCAATTTCTTACTGCTGCCTGTACCACCTCCTGACATGCCTTCTACCTGGAATCTCACTGACTGGAGTAGAATTGTCTTCAGTGATGAGTCCTGCTTTGAAGTGAGCCCCTATGATCACAGTGTACTATTACATACATGATCTGCAAACACAGTGAGTGTTGTTTGTGCTTCAACGTCGACTGCTTCTGTTATTTTTAGAAGACAGGCCAAGAATGAATGCCTTTCTGTAAGCCTTAATTGTCACCCTTGAGCTCTTATAATATATATCTTCAGGTAAATGGATCGCTCCAAACCATGGAAATAAAACAGCCACAATCTAAGTGGGATCATGATTAATCACAACAAAAGTGTAGCATTTAGGACCTGTCTATCCCACATGGCCTCGCATTGAGGAACTTATTGCATAATCATTTGGTTAGAAAGATGTGTGGCTTCAAACTTAACTGCTTTCAGCTAAAGTATTATTTAGAACCATGACATGACTCACCTTTTATTTTAGGGAATTTGAAAAACAATGCTTCAGCACATTCCGCAGGTCCCACAACATACAACTGCAAGCGACATTCTGTAGATACCAGATTTGAGGACATGCTAAAAACTGAAAAGTCAAAAACAAATTCCGGGCAATGGTTTCAACACCTTTATGTGCAAAAATCTTGTTATTACAAAAGCAAATTCCATCACACTCAAACCACTCCCTATACGGGAACAATTTTTCTGAAGAAAATTATTTGAAAGGTATCATTTTACAAAAGGATATTGACAGCCATGAGATTCTGTATAATACTCACAAAAAACTAATTTCTGACATTTTCTTCAAATTTCTCTCTGAGTAACACTAAGTTTTCTGAATGTCTAAAAAGATTTGTCAGACATTGTGTGAGTAGTGTAATGTAACGGACTACTGAAACTACGTCTACCATCGGCTAGCAAGGTGTGCGGTGCCATCAATCAACTTGAAGGAGCGAGTGAACTTTAACTACGTAAACATAAAGTGAAATATTACCATTTTTTTACAAAACTATAATATAGTTCCGTGGCAATATACCTAATTATTGCCATCATATTAACAAACACTTTTCATTTTTCATACTATGTTTTACATATATGTATACGTGAGGTGCGTAAAATATCGATATACAACCAAGGCTGGCAATACTGCACAGTTTGTAAGCACTGAACAGGAGCCGGTTGATGGCGGGTGTAGAGACAGTGGGGAGTTGGTGTTGAGACGTCTCGTAATACGCATGCTCTTGAGGAGCGGACCGAGTGGTCCTTCGCGTCTATCGCTCCTTAGTGCGCTCGAAATTGGACTATGGAAGCATAGTTTACTCCTCTGCTCGGCCGTCTATTCTTCGGCATCTCGACTCTATCCACCACTGTAGATTACGTTTAGTGTCTGGAGCTTTCTACACCAGCCCTGTGGAAAGCCGTTATGCTGAGACTGCTGAACCTCCGCTGCCCAATCGGCGAGCAGTCCTTCTGAGTCGTTACGCTAACCATCTGTCTTCCATGCCTGCTAATCCAGCCCATGACATTTTTTTCTACACCTCCTTGGAGGTAGGGTATGCAGGCCGCCCTTCCTCCCTACTACCACTGGGAGTCCGCTTCCGTCAACTGCTCCATTCTCTGTCCTTCCACTTTCCTAAAACTTTCTTGACAACTTGGGGTACAGCACCACCTTGGCTCTGCCCCCAAACCTGCCTGCTCCATGACCTTTGTCAGTTTCCCAAGGATGGTACCCCTTCCTTTTTTTATCATTGGGCATTTGGTGTTGGGAGTGCCTATATTGTTGGCGACACCCCAAATCGATTTCAACTACCCAACCAGTGTTTGGTTTTTACTGCGGAGCGTTAAGCCGTCCTCTAGGCTGTCTGATACATCTGTCGCCATCAGCGGATACAGTATATTATACGCTCAGATTTGCTCAGCTCTCTCCTCAAACTCCAAGCTCTCTATCCTGTCTACCCTCTGGTCCACCGGATTCAGGACTGCCACCACTTGCTCCACTTGGCGGGCATCTCTGTGGCATTCCTCTGGATCCCAGGACATGTTGTTATCTCTGGAAACGAGGTGGCCAATATAGCGGCGAAGGCTGCACTCTCTTCCTCAGTCTGCTATACGCACAGTTCCCTTTGCCGATCTACTGAGTGTTTTATGTCGTCATGTTGCTCTTTTATGGTGCGCACATTGGTCATCCCTTCCCAATAATAAATTGCGGGATGTGAAAGCTCTTCCCTGTGCTTGGACCTCTTCCTCCTGAACTTGTCATTGAGAGGAGGTAATATTAACTAGACTCCGGATAGGGTACTGTATTTTTAGCCATTGACATCTTTTAATTGGCGATTCTCCCCTGCTTTGTCCCCGCTGTTCTCAACTGTGGACAGTGAGACACCTTTTACTTGAGTGCCCCTATTTTACTCTGTTACATGCCCGTCTATAGCTGTCGCCTGATGATATATTCCATTTTAGCAGATGACACGTGCTCGGCCGATCGTGTTCTCGAGTTTATTAGTGTCAGTGAGATGACGTCAGTCATTTGAAGCTCTTTTTGGGGACAAACAACTCCCTCTTCTGTAGTGGTTTTTAAAGCTTTCCTTCTGTTTTTAGTTTCCCCACTTTTTTGAGTTTCGCTTCCATTGCTGATGCTTTCCAGTTCGGTTTTCTTACCTTACCCTTAGTCAGACACGGTGCTAATGACCGTACCAGTTTCGCGCTCTAAAACCATAACAAAAAAAAAAGAAACGGAGAGGGAAACATCTTTTAAGTACTTCATGTTCTGCTTTAGTGGCATCCTCTTAAAACATACAAATTCACCCATAATTGCAGCCATAATTTATCATGCACAGTGCTGTACTGAGGCTATAAGCAAACTCAGAAGCCATAGTTAAGAAAAGAAATCTAAATTTTTTTTTTCATATGCCATGAATGTAAAGAACTTTGGACTGTGTTCACTGGGACACCATGTTCACGGACTGTATTTTTACGTACCACTCCAGAGGAGTGATGCACTTTCCAATGCGTTCTTATCAATGAATGCCATTTTCAAAGAAGTGCTATGTACACATCGTGAAAAGAGTAACATAAAACATGTCAAACATAAATGTACAGATATTGTTCATTAGTGTTACTTCTATTTTGTGTGTGGTGACTTACATCATGGGACAATATGCACCTTCAGCACTGTAGAGATATCGCAGCAGGTTTGGGTGAGAAACTGCATACTCGGCCGCTTACTATTTCCAAAAATTCATCTAATGAGTAGGACGACTTGCCATTCAGAAATTCATTTAATTTCCTTTTAAATGCTATATGGCTGTCAGACTTCTGATGCTATTAGGTAAGTCACCAAAGACTTCTGTGGCAGCATAATTTACCCCCTTCTGAGCCAAAGTTAGGAGGATCTTCACTACTCAAGGTTAAATCTCTCTCCTAGTGTTGTAGCCATTTACTCTGCTATTACTTCTGAATTCGTTCGGATTGTTGATAACAAATTTCCTAAGTTCACTGTACCCTCACAATACATATGATTCCTAGCTCTTTAAATAAGTGTCTGCAGGATGATTTTGGATGAGCTCCAGCAATTATTCTGATTACATACTTTTGTGCAATGAACACTCCTTCACTCAATGTTGAGTTGCCCCAGAATATGATGCCATAGAAAAGGAGTGAATGAAAACAGGTGTGGTAAGCTAATTTGCTGCAATGTATATTGCCAAAATTTGCCATGACCCTAATAGTATAAGTAGCTGAACTCAAAAAAACACACAGAAGATCTGCTGAAACGTTTTTTTTTTTTTCCAGTTCAACCCCTCATCAATGCATACACCTAGAAATTTTGAATATTTTGCACTAGCTACCAATTTATGATTGAAGTCTATATTTATTAATGGTGTCATTCCATTTACTGTGTGGAACTGTATATACCGTGTTTGGCCAAAGTTGAATGAGAGCCAATTTGCAGAGAACCACTTAATGATTGTCAGAAAAATTTTGTTTACAATTTCATCAGTTAATTCTTGTCTGTTGGGTGTGATAACTATACTGGTATCATCGGCAAAAAGTACCAGCTTTCTGTCTTCATGAATAGAGAATGGCAAGTCATTAATATGTATTAAGAACAGCAGAGGACCCAAGACCGAACCTCGTGGCACCCCATTGTTGACTGTTCTCCAGTTTGAGAAATCACCAGTTTTTTGGATATTACATAAACTGCTTATTTCAACTGTCTGCACTCTTCCAGTTAGGTATGATTTAAAGCATTTCAGCATTGTCCCATTCATACCACAGTACTTCATCTTATTTAGAAGTAGTCCATGATTTACACAGTCAAAAGCCTTTGAGCGATCACAAAAAATCCCAACAGGTGGTTTCCGGTTACTCAGAGCATTTAATATTTCATTAGTGGAAGTATATATACCATTTTACATTGGAAAGCCTTTCTGGAAAACTGTACAAATAAAGTTTTAACAAAATTTCAAAGATGTGAAGCTACTGTACAATACATTACTTTTCAAAAACTTTGGATTAGGAACTCAGAAGAGAGACTGCATAAAAAAGGGATGCATCTGATGTCAACATCTACCGCTCAGTGGTTTAACAATGGCATACATCAGTCTATCTGGGAAAATACCCTGCTTCAGAGAGCTATTACATATGTGACTAAGAATCCCACTTATTTCTTGGGAACAAGCTTTTATTATCCTGCTGGAAATGCCATCAATTCCTTGTGAGCATTTATTCTTGAGAGAGTTTATTGCCTTCCTAATTTCGGAAGGAGAGGTGGGTGGAATTTCAATTATATGAAATTGTGTTGGTAAGATCTCTTCCATTAACTGCCTTGCTTCTGCTAATGAACATTTAGATCCTATTTTCGCTACAACATTTAAAAAATGGTTATTCAAAATGTTTTCAACTACCGGCATGTAGATTATCAAGTTTCCATTCGCTTTCATGGTGATGCCGTCATCCTGTACTCTTGGTTGGCCTGTCTCCCTTGTAATAATATTCCAAATTGTTTTGATTTTGTTATCAGAGGTATTAATCTCAGACATGATGCACATGCTTCTGGACTTTCTAATAACCTACGTTAATGTAGCATAGTAGTTTTTATAATATTTGGCTGTTTCTGGATCATTACTCTTTCTTGTTGTTAGATACAGTTCCCTTTTGTGGTTACAAGATATTTTTATTCCTTTAGTAAGCCAAGGGTTTTTGCATGGTTTCTTATAATTTGTTTCCCCAAGAAAGTAGTTAAATCAGTTTTCAAATTCTCTTAAAAGTGCATCATGAAATAAGTTATATTTTAAATTAGCATTGTGTTCCTTGTACACCTCATCCCAGTCTAACTGCTGAAGAGTTTCTCTGAAATTTCTAATTGTTGAGTCATTAATTGAACGCACAACTTTGGAGGGCAGTTCTGAATTACTGAATGGAGCTATGTCATACACTGCAACTAGCTGAGCATCATGATCAGAAAGCCCATTCTCAAAAGGACAAGAATTTATGTTTTTAACCTATCTTTGTCTATAAAAGTGTTACCTATCAATGTGCTGCTGTCCTATACTACCCGAGTAGTAAATTCAATGACAGATGTCAAATTGAAAGAGCCGAGCAAGACTTCCAGGTCGTTCTTCCTATTACACTCTTTCAGTGAATCAACAATGAAGTCCCCACAAACAATAATTTGCTTTCCCCTATCTGACAGATAGCACAAAAAAGCATTCAAGTTTTCCAGGAATAAATTAAAGTTTCCTGAAGGGGACCTATATACTGTTGCAATTATAGTTGAGAGGCACATGCTTCTATATGTTGCTCTACACAAAACTTTTTTGTATCTAAGCTTTCTACACAATAACTTTTAACATATATGCCAACTCCTCCTCTCACCTTATTGTCTCTATTCATATGTGCAGCTAGTTTATAACCACTGATATTTACCTTTTCCATATCAGACACAATGTGAGGCTCAGACAGGCATAGTATATCTATTACATTATCAGATTCAGTGTCATCTAAACAAACCAGGAGCTCATCTACTTTATTCTTCAGTCCTGGAACATTTTAGTGAAAAATGGTAACATTATTTTTTTGCTTCACTTTTGTGGGACGCTACTTTTTTCCTTAATCCACCAATATTTTGGTTACATATAATATTATTTACTTTACTGTTGTGAAAATCTTGCGAGTTTTGGACCTCTTTAGAACCTGCCTACCTCAACTTCTCATTGGACACATATTAGTCTGTTAGAAAGGAAACAATGATATTCCAATAGAAGTCATAAATTTTTCATCAGGCCTAGGTAATGTTTCACTCCAAAGACATTCAGCATGTCTATAGTGCTTGCCTACATCCAGCAATGTCGTCTCATTTATGTGTAAATAACCTTGCAACATGAGACAGCCAATGCAGTGAGGAGTAAGACTGGAATCAATGCATCAACTGCTACGTTTTCTTTCCTAAGACTTTCTTGACAACTTCGTTCCTCTGGATCCCAGGACATGTCAGTATCTGTGGAAATGAGGCGGCCGATATAGCGGCCAAGGCTGCAGTCTCTCTTCTTCAGCCTGCTATTCGCACGATTCCCTTCGCCGATCTACGGAGTGTTTTATGTCGTCGTGTTGCTCTTTTATGGCACGCGCATTGGTATACACTTCCCAATAATAAATTGCTGGACGTGAAAGCTCTTCCCTGTGCTTGGACCTCTTCCTCCCGAACGCGTCCTCGGGAGGAGGTAATGTTAACTAGACTCCGGATAGAGCACTGTCTTTTTAGCCATAGACATCTTTTAAGTGGCGATCCTTCCCCGCTTTGTCCCTACTGCTCTTAACTGTGGACGGTGAGACACCTTATACTTGAGTGCCCCTATTTTACTCCGTTACGCGCCCGTCTACAGCTGTCGACTGATATAGCGTCCATTTTAGCAGATGACACGCGCTCGGCCGATCGCGTTCTCGAGTTTACTAGTGTCAATGAGATGACGTCAGTCATTTGAAGCTCTTTTTGGGGACAACCAACCCCCTTTTATAGTGTTTTTTTAAGCTTTCCTTCCGCTTTTAGTTTCTCCAATTTTTTGAGTATCGTTCCCGCTGCTGCTGGTTTCCAGTTTCGTTTCTTTAGCTTTTCCTAAGTCACAGACCGGGCGCTAATGACCGTAGCAGTTTTGCGCCCTAAACCCATAACAAAAAAAAGTGGCGACGACGGCAGGCGCACCCGCGGCGGAGGCGGCGACGGTGGAATCGTGGGCTGAGGCGTCAGAAGCCGCAAAGCCTCCAATTCTGCCGGAAAACAACCAGCGGCAGAAATCCGAGGACGGCACAAACGGATTTGGTTCCGGTGTTGCTTGACAGTGCCGGAGGGACCAGAAATGACAAATAAGGCATGGCCATGCTGGCGAAGAATGCGCCCCCGCTCCCAGTGCTGCCTGCCAGAGAAAACACGATAGAACACCAAATCGTGTGACGCCAAGCAAGAACGAGGCGGACCAGCGGGAGCACGCGGCGGTGGGTGCAGTAGCTGCAGGAGCGACCGATGAACGTGGCCATGTACCAATTCCGCTGGGGAACGGGTGCCGCGTGGATGAGAGAGATAGGGAGCAAGGAAAGTCCATGGCGTGCGCTCGCGAGAGTGCGTTGCACGCAACTTGCTCATCTGCGAATTAAACATATGCACAAAGCGTTCAGCCTCGCCGTTCCACTGGGGGTGGAACGGGGCTGAGGTTAGATGGCGAATACCATTAGCAGCACAGAAAGCTTCGAACTCTGAGGACACCAATTCGGGGCCATTGTCAGAGACAATAACTTCAAGAAGGCCCCCAATGCAAAAAATAGCTGTCAAAGCCCCAATAATACTGGCAGATGTAGAAGAAGACATTGTACGCATCAATAAAAAGGACCCGCAAAATCAATACGAACGCGCTGCCAAGGTGCAGTAGGAGTCGGCCATGCAAAGAAGCGCTGGCGGGAGTAGATTGATGCTCGGCGTAAGAGCTACAATTAGCAAGCAAAATCTCAATGTGTTTATTAATGCCGACCCAAGTAGTGACGACGCGCTAATTGCTACGTCTGCACTGTACCCCAATGACCAGAGTGCAGCAATCGGAGGATTTCCGACTGTAACTAACCAGGTACAACCACACGCGACTGATCATTGTCAGTTCGTAACAAGATAACACCGTGGTGTACAGAAAAGTTGTGACGTTGCGCAAAGTAACGCCGTACAAGGGGATCTCGAATCTGCATAACAGGGTGAGGCCATTGAGTACGAATATACTGCAAAAGATTCTGCAAAGAAGCATCGGCGGCTGTCACGGAAGCAATGCGACGAAAATCTACTGGAAAACCATCAGCTAATTCCTTATCTCGTGAATCGGTAAACATGCAGCACAATGAGGAAGAATCAGACACTTCGTCAGGACGTATAGGCAGGCAGACGAGACAAAGCATCAGCATTGCCATGCTGGGCCGTAGGCCGAAACGAAATTTCGTAATTGTACTTAGACAAAAGCAAGGACCAACGATGCAACTTCTGGGCAGTACGGGCCAGAACTGGCTTTGGCGGGTGAAACGACGATGACAGAGGCTTATGGTCGGTGACCAAATAGAACTTACGACCGTACAAAAAATCATGAAACTTAGTTACTCCATAGACAATAGCTAAAGCTTCTTTCTCGATTTGAGAATAGTTTTCTGGGAACAATTGAGCAACTTAGACGCAAAATCGATCGGGCGATCGACAGAATTAATGAGATACAAGAGAACCGCTCCGATGCCGTGCGAAGATGCATCGACAGCCAAAACAACTGGTTTCCCCCCTGCGGGTCCGGGGATTAGAATAGGCCCGCGGCATTCCTGCCTGTCGTAAGAGGCGACTAAAAGGAGTCCATCCCCCTCACGGTGGTAGTTAGCGCCTGCGTCCGGAGACGGACGGTTCCACGACCTATCATCGTGGTCTTTTTGGTTTTTCACTTCTCGTTTCTTCCTTCCTTTTGTTGGTTTCTTTCTTTGCTCTTCTCCACCTCACTGTCTTCCTTACTCTTTCCCTTGACTTCTCCTTGCCTTCTCATTGCCTTTTTCTCCTTGCCTTCTCATTGCCTTTTTCTCCTTGCCTTCTCATTGCCTTTTTCTCCTTGCCTTCTCACTGCCTTTTTCTCCTTGCCTTCTCATTGCCTTTTTCTCCTTGCCTTCTCATTGCCTTTTTCTCCTTGCCTTCTCATTGCCTTTTTCTCCTTGCCTTCTCATTGCCTTTTTCTTCTTGCCTTCTTCTCCTTGCTTTCTCATTGCCTTCTTCTCCTTGCCTTCTCTGGTCTCCGCCTCGGCGTTTGAGACAGTCTGTCCTCTTTCTCCCTCTCTCTCTTCATTTTCCTCTTCTTCCTTCCTCCCTGTGCGTGCCTGAAGGCCGACCCACGCGTTCGCACGCGTAGCCGGTGACGGGGTAACGCGTAAGTCCCCGCCCTGGGTAGAAATGTAAGGCACACGCATACCCCCTGGTAAAGGCCAGCCCCAGGGAGGGGTGATTGCCTGAGCTGATACCTTCTGACCATGCCGATTGGTCCCTCCGTCTGTTTCTCGGGAGGTGTGACCTGAGGTGTAAACATTCACCTAAGGCGGGAGTGCCCTCTGAGAGGGTCCCCACAAGGAAGGAGCGCGCCATCGGAGACGCTGGCAATCATGGGGGATTCCTCCGCAATGGATTCTACTCCATCTCTTTCGACTTCGACCCAAAAACGGAAACGTGACCAGCCAACAGTGACAAAAGTACTACCGCCTGCCCCACAGTTCCTCGTAGTTACTCGATCTGAGGACAGAAAGGATTTTTCCTCTGTCAACCCTTTCGTTATTCAGAAGGGCGTAGATGCCATAGCCGGATCTGTCAAATCTTGTACCAGGTTGCGTTACGGCACCTTATTACTAGAAACTGAGAGTGCCTTTCAGGCACAAAAACTGCTTCGGGCCACCCTCCTATACACGTTCCCTGTCCGGGTGGAGGCCCACCGAACTTTGAATTCGTCTATACTAGCTCCCTCGACGGATTGACTGACGAGGAGCTTCAATCATTCCTCGCTGAGCAGGGCATGACAGCTGTCCATAGGGTCATGAAAAAGGTCAACAATGACCTTGTACCGACCCGGACAATTTTCTTGACCTTCGATAGTGTTAAGCTGCCATCGCGCATCAAGGCGGGCTACGAGGTTATTTCTGTTCGCCCCTATGTCCCGACACCTACGCGCTGCTACCAGTGTCAGCGTTTCAATCACACTCGACAGTCTTGTTCCAATGCGGCTAAATGTGTCACTTGTGGCAGGGATGCCCATGAGGGTGACTGTCCACCTCCGTCTCCTCGTTGTGTGAACTGTCAGGGTGACCATGCCGCATCCTCCCGCGGCTGTCCTGTGTATAAGGAAGAACGCTGTATCCAAGAAATTCGGGTCAAAGAGAAAGTGTCCACCTCGGCTGCTCGGAAGCTATTGGCTAGTAGGAAGCCCACGCTGCTCCCAGCGGGGACATACAGTACTGTCCTCGCCTCTCCTCGGACTACCCGGGAGGTAGCAACCCAGACATGCGATCTGACCTTCAGCACCACGGTCGTCCGTTCGGCCAGTGCTAAGATCGCGCAGTCGACGTCTCCTCTTCCTCCCATCACCCCACAGACACGAGCACCTTCCTCAGCTTCTGCTAAGACGAAGACATCAAAGTCAGATGCACGGGCCTTCAAGAAGGAACCATCCCGTGCAGACTTCCTCCGTACCTCGACCTCCCAGCCTTCGACCGGTACTTCCTATGCGCCTTTTTGGAAGGACGTGTAGTGGAAGCACAGTTCTCCTTCTCCGCCACGGCGCATTTCTTCTCCTGCGCCACCCAGCGGTTGCCGCCCCAGGCCGTCATCCGTTTCGCCTGGCCGCACCGCTGGTAGCCGTACATCTGGCCGTTCACTGGCGGAGGAAGCTCCCCCTCCCGGCCATCCTCCCGAGATGGCCGATGACCCTATAGACCCAATGGACGATGACTGTCCGCCTACTGATAGCGGCGGCAGTGCTCGCTCGAAGCCAGGCCCTAAGCGGCCTTCGAGGTGACCACTTCTCTCATCTTCCTTTTCTTACGATGGCACTTATTCGCTGGAATATTCGCAGCATTCGCTCCAACCGAGAGGACTTGAAGTTGCTGCTCCGCTTGCACCGTCCGCTCGTCGTAGCCCTCCAGGAAACGAAGCTACGCCCATGCGATCAAATTGCCTTGGCACACTACACCTCTGTGCGTCTTGACCTACCCCCTGTGGTAGGTATCCCAGCTCATGGAGGGGTTATGTTGCTGGTCCGGGATGATATTTACTATGATCCCATCACGTTGCACACTGGCCTGCAGGCAGTTGCCATCCGCATTACTCTCCCCACTTTTACGTTTTCCTTTTGTACCGTTTACACTCCATCGTCATCTGCCGTTACCAGGGCAGACGTGATGCAACTTATTGCTCAGCTACCTGCACCATTTTTGTTAACTGGAGACTTTAATGCCCACCATCCCCTTTGGGGCTCTCCAGCATCCTGCCCGAGGGGCTTCTTGTTAGCAGACCTTTTCAACCAGCTCGATCTTGTCTGCCTCAATACTGGCGCCCCTACTTTTCTTTCGGACACATCTCACACCTATTCCCATTTAGACCTCTCTATATGTACTCCCCAACTTGCACGCCGGTTTGAGTGGTATGCACTTTCTGATACATATTCGAGCGACCACTTCCCGTGTGTTATCCATCTCCTGCAGCATACCCCCTCTCCGTGCTTCTCTAATTGGACCATCTCCAAGGCAGACTGGGGGCTCTTCTCTTCCAGGGCGACCTTTCAGGATCAAACCTTTACAAGCTGCGATCGTCAGGTCGCACACCTCACGGAAGTCATTCTCGCTGCTGCTGAATATTCCATCCCTCACCCTCCTTCTCCTCCACGTCGCGTACCGGTCCCCTGGTGGACCGCAGCATGTAGAGACGCTTTACGTGCTCGTCGACGTGCTTTACGCACATTTAAACGCCACCCTACAGTGGCGAATTGTATCAATTATAAACGATTATGTGCTCAGTGTCGTCGTATTATCAAAGAAAGCAAGAAAGCCAGCTGGGCTGCTTTCACGAGCACCTTCAACAGTTTTACTCCTTCTTCTGTTGTCTGGGGTAGCCTGCGCCGGCTATCTGGCACTAAGGTCCACTCACCAGTTTCTGGCTTGAAGGTCGCGAATGACGTCCTTGTGGCCCCTGAGGCTGTCTCCAATGCCTTCGGCCGCTTTTTCGCAGAGGTTTCGAGCTCCGCTCATTACCCCCCTGCCTTCCTCCCCCACAAACAGGCAGAGGAGGCTAGGCCACCTAACTTCCGCTCCTCGAATTGTGAAAGTTATAATGCCCCATTCACCATGCGGGAACTCGAAAACGCACTTGGCCGATCACGGTCCTCCGCTCCAGGGCCAGATTCTATTCATATTCAGATGCTGAAGAACCTTTCTCCTGCGGGTAAAGGTTTTCTTCTTCGTACATACAATCGCATCTGGATTGAGGGACATGTTCCCGCATGCTGGCGCGAGTCTATTGTTGTCCCGATTCCTAAGCCGGGGAAGGACAAGCACTTGCCTTCCAGTTATCGACCTATCTCGCTTACCAGCTGTGTCTGCAAAGTGATGGAGCGAATGGTTAACTCTCGATTGGTTTGGCTGCTCGAGTCTCGACGCCTACTTACCAATGTACAATGTGGATTTCGTAGGCGCCGCTCTGCTGTTGACCATCTGGTTACCTTGTCGACCTTCATTATGAATAACTTCTTGCGGAAGCGCCCGACCGCGGCTGTGTTCTTTGATTTGGAGAAGGCTTACGACACCTGTTGGAAGGCGGGCATTCTCCGCACCATGCATACATGGGGCCTTCGCGGTCGCCTCCCTCTTTTTATTCGTTCCTTTTTAATAGATCGACAGTTCAGGGTACGTGTGGGTTCTGTCCTGTCCGACACCTTTCGCCAGGAGAATGGGGTGCCACAGGGCTCAGTTTTGAGCGTCGCTCTCTTCGCCATCGCGATCAATCCAATAATGGATTGCCTCCCAGCTGATGTATCAGGCTCCCTTTTCGTGGACGATTCTACCATCTATTGCAGCGCGCAGTGTACACGTGTCCTGGAGCGCTGTCTTCAGCGTTCTCTTGACCGTCTTTACTCCTGGAGTGTCGCCAATGGCTTCCGTTTTTCTGCCGAGAAGACGGTCTGTATTAACTTCTGGCGCTACAAAGTGTTTCTCCCACCGTCCTTACGACTCGGTATCGTTGCTCTCCCAATCGTGGAGACAACCAAATTTTTAGGCCTTACATTTGACAGGAAACTTAGCTGGTCTCCACATGTGTCATATTTGGCCGCCCGTTGTACCCGTTCTTTAAATGTCCTCCGTGTTCTCAGTGGTCTGTCGTGGGGAGCGGATCGAACCGTCCTACTTCGTCTATATCGGTCGATCGTCCGCTCCAAGCTGGATTATGGGAGCTTCGTATACTCCTCTGCACGGCCATCCATCTTACGCCGCCTCAACTCCATACAACATCGGGGTTTACGACGTGCGATCGGAGCATTTTATACCAGTCCCGTAGAGAGTCTTCATGCTGACGCTGGCGAATTGCCACTCACCTACCGGCGCGATATACTGCTTTGTCGGTATGCCTGTCGGCTACTGTCAATGCCCGACCATCCGTCTTATCGTTCCTTTTTTGACGACTCTCTTGACCGTCAATACGGGTTGTATGTCTCTGCCCTGCTACCCCCTGGAGTTCGCTTTCGTCGCCTCCTTCAACACCTTAATTTTTCACTCCCTGCAACCTTTCGAGTGGGCGAGAGCCGCACGCCACCTCTTTTGGGAGCGAGCTGAGGTCAAGGTGAACGCGGACCTGAGCCTGGAGCCAAGGTCACCCCCGGTTCGGTCTACCACTCCCGTTTTTTGGAACTTCGTTCGAAGTTCATCGACATGACTTTCATTTATACAGATGGCTCTAAGACCAATGACGGGGTCGGGTGTTCCTTTATTGTCGAGGCACAAAGTTTCAAATACCGGCTCCATGGCCATTGTTCGGTCTTCACAGCTGAGCTCTTTGCCCTCTACCAGGCTGTTCTTTACATCTGCCGCCACCGACATTCTGCTTATGTCATCTGCTCAGATTCCCTGAGCGCCATCCAGAGCCTCAGTGATCCGTACCCGGTTCACCCTTTCGTACACCAGATCCAACGCTCTCTTCAGCAGCTGGTGGACGTCGGTTCTCCAGTTAGCTTTGTGTGGGTTCCTGGCCATGTCGGTATCCCTGGGAACGAAGCTGCAGATGCCGCGGGCAAGGCTGCGGTCCTCCAGCCTCGGACAGCTTCTTGTTGCGTCCCTTCGTCCGATTTTAGCAGGGTGATTTGTCGGCGCATCTTACCTCTGTGGCATGCCGATTGGGCTGCACTTACCGACAACAAGCTTCGGGCCTTAAAACCTCTTCCTGTGGCTTGGACGTCCTCCTCACGCCCTTCTCGGCGGGAGGAGGTCGTTTTAGCCCGGTTAAGAATTGGACACTGCCGGTTCAGCCATCGCCATCTGCTGACGGCTGCACCGGCGCCGTTCTGCCCATGTGGGCACTTGCTGACGGTTAGACACATTTTAATGTCCTGTCCAGATCTTAACACACTGCGCCTCGATCTTAACCTGCCAAATACTTTCGATGCCATTTTAGCGGATGACCCACGAGCAGCTGCTCGTGTTCTTCGTTTTATCAATTTGACAAACCTCGCTAAGGACATTTGATGATGCTGTTTTTTAATCCTATGCCTGTCAGTCTGTCTTTTATCGTGTTTTCCCTTTTAGTTGTTGTTGTCAACTTGTGCCTCGCGGTGCATTCTTAGAGTAGTCAGGGCGCTAATGACCATTGAAGTTGTGCGCCCTAAAACCACAAAAAAAAAACTGGTTTGCAGGGATCGAAAGAAATCAAACAGCGATCACTCAACAAAGCAGATTAGAGCTTGTGGAAAGCAGTGTCACATTCCGAAGACGCTCTTACGCCGAAGGCGAGGCAAAGGCGCTGTAATCTGCACTGGATTTGGTATAAACCGAATATAATATGTAATTTTGTCCAACTCAGACTGAAGTTCTTTCAAGTTCCTGGGTGTTGGCAAGTCTCTAATCGCACTGAGATGTGACGGCGAGGGGTGGATACCCTGTCCATTAATCATAGATCCTAAATACTGTATCTCAGCTTCAAAAAATTTGCACTTGTCTCGTTTACACTTCAGCCCTGCCTGTAGAAGTACAGTAAATAAGGCACGCAAATTCTGCAAATGTTCGTCAGGGATGCGACCTGATACAAATACATCGTCCAGATAATTGGCACTACCAGGGACAGTGGCACACAACAGCTGCAAATAAGACTGAAAAATAGCAGAAGGCGGAGCACAACCGAGCGGAAGTCGGCGAAACTTGAACAATCCAAGGTGGGTGTTGATCACAAAATAGCGCTGCGACTGTTCGCTGAGCGGAATCTGAAAGTATGCGTCCCGCAAATCAATCGTGGAAAAGAATTTTCCCGCACCAAGCTTATAAAAAGTGTCTTCAGGACGCGGTAAGGGTAACGTAGCTACCACTGTATGGGGATTTACTGTAGACTTAAAAAGCACAGATACGGAGACGACCTTTGGTTTCTTCACACACCCTATAGGCGAAGCCCACGGCGAAGCAGAAACAGGTTCAATGACACCACTGCCTCGCAAATGCGTAAGTTCAGCAGCTACGGCGTCGCGCAGTGCGTGCGCTCCGGAAAACAGGCACGGCATTGTCTTTAACTACAACATGCGCTGCAAAGTCCGTGGCACAACCAAGGCCATCAGATAAGAGTTGCGCCCTATGCGATGATTTTGCGTAACACTGCATCAACGCTAGAGACCATGCAGACAAATTATATTGTCCTGAATTGCGAGGCCAAAAAATTCAAAAGCGTCCATGCCAAAAATGTTGATAGCATCGCTAGAGCGGAGTACATGGAAAGACACTGTACGGGTTGTTGCACCATACGTGGCTTGCAAACTACACACGCCGAGCACTGAGATTTCTTGTCCAGGAAATGCAGTCAGTGTGGAATGCGAACGACGAAGCGGGGGTGAACCAAGCAAGTCATACGTCGATCTGTTCGCCTGTAGCTGGATACTGGTGCGTCTGTTTCTTTACTGAACAGAAGGTCCACAAATGTGCAAAGTGACAGTTTCCTCGCATCGCGCTGAATGCGAGAGGAAGTGTCTGGCAAAACTTGATCCTCACGACGAGCCGTTAATGCCATTTATTCAAAGCCTTCTGCTTCACGTGCGTCAACGTCCATAGGCTGATGTGAATAATGATCGTGGCGGTTTCCGTTGCGGTGACGCCCACGCGAGTCACGCGAACGGGGACAAGTTGTGAATTAGTGTTTCTCTTACTGCACACAACTTGCACATGGCCTTTCTACTACAAAAATAACACTGTGCTTGACAGGATGGGCAACTGTCCCTTGGGCGGGCATGAAAGCAGTTCGGACATGATTTCAGTTTCTGAGAGGGTGCCGGGCGTGAAACCTGTTTAGGTGCGCGCGAGCACCGCAGTGCTGGAGGGCGGGAGGGCACGTGTTGTGGTGCGCTAGCAGCACACACACCCGGGACCCGGGGTCACTTTGAACGCGGAAGTAGCCATGTCTGATGTATCTGGTCTGTCTAGCAAGTCCACTACTTCCTGTAAAGACCGCTTTTTAGAACTGAGGACTTGTTCGCGGATGCGGCGATCAGCCAGATTCTGCGCAATAGCGTCTCTGTTCATGAGTAATTAATCATTATATCCACATATGAGCGTAAAGTCACAGTCCAGTAAATCTTGGTTAGCGGACCTTCAGGGACTAACTTCCGATTGAGTAGGGCCACCTACAGGCGAAGTAATTTGTAGTGTGCAGCTACCACATTAAAATTAACGATGAAGTTATTGAAACTTTAAACTCCCACTTCCGTGACAGTGTAAGTTTCTGGGCGGGTGGTGGGAAACAATTTCACGAGCACACGGTACAACACAACACCCGCGTTGGCAATGAAAAAAACAAGCCGCTCTGTACCTGGTATGTTGTATGCTGCGAAGTGTGCCTCGAGCTGGGTGATGTATTCTGGCCAGCGTTCAACGTCACGATTGAAGGCACGAAATGGCGGCGCCGTCGGCGACGGCATCGGTACAGGCGGAGGCGCCGAAGTAGCGGCAGTTTGTAGTGTGACCAGTCCATTTATGGCAGCAAACAGCTGCGTCATTTGCTGAGCCTGAAAACCTACAAGATCGGACAGCGAAGTTTGTTCCTGTGACGAAGCTATGGTTTACACAAATGACAGTGTTATATTGAGGCTAACACGATAAGAAAGCAGTACCGAGCAAAAATAGGAAATGCTAGGAGATTGAAAAAGTAGCCTCGTCGTCACTTTTTGTATCCCACCTGGAAGGCAGTGCATGGGTAGGAGCGGGAAAAGGTAATACACGTCGGTACTGCAATATGAATTTAAATCACCTTTACTCTAGCAAGAAGATTAAATAACTTTGCAATGAGGTGCGAAGTGTCCCGGCCGTTTCCTCTTGAGCAAATGGGCAGAATCTGGAGCGGAGCTCGTAGATCTCTCCGGCTCCGGATAGAGTGCGCTGTCGTCGGTGTCTCTCGTAGTGCCAACCTAGCAGAGCGCACCTACGCTGTGGCATCGTAGCTAACTATATCACAGAGTGTACTTAATGACGGAGGTATAATGCGTTCTCGTGGACAATGTCGTGTTTCTCCCGCAAGCCTGAAGAGAAGACCTTTATGTGCTCGACTTCCATTTCTTAGCCCAATTGGATAACAGCCCATCTAGTAACAGCGACATTTAGACAATAGGAAGGTGAAGCAAGAACATGCCATTCTTCCTCTGCGAGGTTGGTCTTTGAGATTGTGACATCTGTCTCAGAATCTATGCAAAATAATTAAAGCGTTTCGCCAATTCAGTACTTTAAATCCTAAACACTAAACCAAGCTGTGATGTCTCGTAAAAGTGGTGTAGCGTAACTCTAATGGCATTTCCTGCTGGTCGTCGCTTTGTTTGTCTTAAAAATGTGTGAAATAATATTCCAATATAAAGTGACAATGCTGCCCAAAGCTGCTGCTAACAATGAAACGTGTACCCGTACCTTGAACTAACGAGAACAACAACTTGTCATCAGAAAACGAATTGTCATAAAGGTATATAAAAATGTCAACGGCCTTAAGCAATATTAAGAACGCTGCTTGCTTCACGCCTCCATGCAGACATTATGTTTCAATGGGACTTCTAGTCGTTATATGTTTAAAGTACCGTATATATCACAATAAAATCACTAAGACAGGTAATCCAGGTAATCCACACTTACAGATTTTAGTAATGTGAAAACCCAATAGAAATAAAACATTTGTAATGTTTTATGCAAGCTGCCCAATCCAGTGGGATGAAAAAGAACACACCCGACAATGTTTAACCCTGTAAAGGTGAAGGAATCCACCTGCATACGACCATGAGCCCACTGAAAACATATACACCTTTCCATGAAAAGGTCGCATTATGTAAACTGAAGCTAACTGCTTACACGCCTTCCAGGCCTATTTTAGTCTTCTCTCGTTACTCAATTCAACTGCAGCCATGACAGCTACAGTTTCATTGTGTTTGATCCTAGTTGTTTTTGTGCCCTAAAACAAAACAAACGTACCCATGTCAGAACCGTAGAACACGAAGACGAAAAAGAGTTAAAAGCAACTACACGTTATACGCAATCGACGGAATGAAAGATAGCTAAAAGCAGGGTCACAGAGAGACAGGACCATCAAAGACGCCAAAGAGACAATGGAGGTCCTGAACTAAAGATTAAACGTCCTTCGCCATATTGCTACGACCGATAATAAGTAAAACGCGGTCGACAGCTCACGCGTCGTTCGCTAAGACTGCCGACAACTCGGACGGCATACATAAATTGGAATATAGGTGGTTGAGAAAAGGGCATTCCGTCAGGAAACGGCGAACCGTCAAAGGTAAAGTACAATGAGTACAGCCGGCCGCTGTGGCCGAGAGGTTCTAGGCGCTTCAGTCTGCAACCTCGCGACCGCTACGGTCACAAGTTCGAATCCTGCCTCGGGCATGGATGTGTGTGATGTCCCAAGGTTAGTTAGGCTTAAGTAGTTCCGAGTTATAGGGGACTGAAGACCTCTGAACGGTTTTCTACAAAGTGGGGAAGTGGTCAACTGCAGAACGGCATGCTCTAATTCCACATAGTGCAGTGGTTAGTAAATTCCCATAGTGCTCAGAGCCATTTGAACCATTTTTGAAGAATGGGCACAAACTGGCGGGGGTTCACCGCTCAACATATGGCGATGGTCAAAAAGACAGTGCCCAATACGCAACCCAGCTAGAATGATCTCGCCGCGAAAGGGCCGGGAGGAGGTCAGCCAAGCCCGCTGGGAGGGGTGTAATTAACAAGAGCTTGTTCCCACGAAGGGTCCAAGGTGAACACGGGTCACAGCACGAAGCCATGGTGGTGAAGGGCTCACACCAACTGTGAAGGTGGCAGGTAGCGTGGAGTTAAGCTGCTGGAGCAATAGCCAAAAGCCAACACCAGCAGGTAATCAAAGGAGTCATCGAAGAAGGGCGCATAGGGTGGGTGGCTAGGAATGGCAGACAAACAGAATGCATATCTGCTGAGGAGGAAAAACCACAGCGGTGTGACAGCAGTAGTTTGGCAGCTTCTGCATACAGACACTCAACTGGGCTAGTGTACAAGGCGCCAGTGGCCAAACAAATGCCACGGTGACGGACTGTAGTGAGGCAGCATAAGATGGACAAACGTGCAGATGCATAAACCAACCACTTATAGTCTAGTTTCGAATGGACAAGGGACAGGTACAAACGGAGTAAGGTGGTCCGATCCGCTCCTCTGGATGTAGCGCAGAGGACACCTAGGGCGTTCAGGGTCTGCGTACAGTAGGCGGCCAGGTAAGACACGTGGGAGGACCAAGAACGTTTCCTACCGAGCAAGAGCCCCAGGAATTTTGTAGTTTCGACGAACGGAAGAGCGACAGGTTCAAGATGTAAATACAGTGGAAGAAACCAATTGGGCCGCCAGAAATTCATACAGACGGTTTTGTCAGCGGAAAAACGAAAGCGATTGTCGATGCTCCATGTGCAAAGACGATCGAGAAAGCACTAATCACGCTACTGAATGAAACAGGTCCGTGGAGAACAGCAGTAGAAGACAAAATCTTCAAACGAAAAGGGAGCTGGTGGTGCCCGGCGGAAGACAAGACCATTATAGGATTAATAGCGATAGCAAAGAGGACGACGGTCAGGACGGCACCCTGGGTAATGTCAGACAAGGAAGAACGCACACGTACGTTGAAAACTTTGTCTTTCAAAAATTCGAGAAAGAAACGGGGCAGGCGACGTCGAAAGCCCCACATGTAGTACAGAGGATTCCAGTTCTCCAGCAAGTGTTCCAGGCTTTCTCCAAATCAAAAAACACGGCGACAGTCTGGTATCTCTGATTCATGAGCAGCTGCTATGGTGGTTCAAGTCCCGCAATTTACTAACCACTGCACTATGTGGATTTTGGGCATGCCGTTCAGCAGTTGACCATTTCATCACTTTGTCAAACCACCCCCCACCCCTCCCCTCTGAACGGTTTCCTACATACATTCCAGCACCTTGCAAACACAGCTGGTGAGAGAAAAGGGATAAGCCTTACCTGACTTACGTACAGGGATGATAGTGGCTTCACGTCAGCATCTGTGAAATGTGCCCTCTGCCCAGATGCGATTGTACATATGGCGGTGAAAGTTCTTGCCTGCAAGAGAAAGGTGCTGTAACATCTGAATGTTCACATCTTCTGGGCCTGGCGTGGAGGATTGGGATGACCTAGCTCCCTCATGGTTAAAGCGGCGTCCTAGCACTCAAGACTCTGAGAACAGATGGGTTTCATCTGAGCCTCCTCCACTCGTTTCCGATGGAGAAAGGCTTGGTGACAGTGGATGGAAGCTTGAAGCTAGCGGCGTTCTTAATATTGGTTAAAATAGCGATCCCAGGTCTTGGTGATAGCAGCGTTATCATCTGCTGCCGTCAGGATGGATATTGGGGAATGGACCTTGATCACGGAGGGCCGTGGCAGGTAGGCCCACAAGACGGAAGAGGGAGTAAAACTGTTGAAAGAACTAGTAAATGAAATTAAGCTAGCTTTTTTGCTATCCCAGAAACGCGACGACACTGCACACACCACTGTTCATAACGAATACAGTTCACGATTGTAGGATGACGGTTAAAACGCAGAGAGCACGTCATCATGCGCAAATTGCGCCGCTGCATGCCTCAATCCACCAACGGACCGGAACACAGTGTAGTAAAGATGAAGTGCGAGGAGTGGAACATTCTGTGGTGGTAATGATAGCGTTCGTAAGGTATTCTGCCCGGTCTTGGGGAGATACTGTTCGTCAAAAGGCGCCAGGGAGGAGTAAAGTCTCCTCTCAGCCTTACAAAGCCGCCATTTGGATGTGGATATAAGTGGGATATGAGTCAGCAAACGTACAGAAGATGGGAAACGGTCGCTTGAGTACGTGTCAGAACAGACCACTCGAGATGACTGGTGAGCTGGAAAGTGAAGAAGAGGTCCAAATGGAAATTGGTGTATGAGGAGTCGGAAAGGAACGTGGGTGCTCCCGTATTAAGACAAAAGAGGTTAAATTGATTGAGAGGGTGAGCCAAGAAGGCACCTCTCGGACAGGTTCTGGGAGAGCCCCAAACGGCATGGTGCTCATTAAAGTCACCGAGCAGCACAAAGGGGTGAGGGAGTGCCCAATAGGCTGTATGAATCGGCCCTTGTGACACTGAATGTCAGAGGGATGTAAACGGTACAAAGGGAAAGCTTAAGTGAGGAAGGAACATACAGAGTGCAGCAACTTGAAAGTGGGTACTCAGGGAGATGGGTTGATTATGAACGTCATTCTGGAAGAGTTGCATGACGCCCCCATGAGATAAAATCCAGCGTCCACTTGTTCTCTGCCTCCAGGAAACAAAATTGCGTCCCCACGACTGCTTTGAGCACTCACATTTCTTCCTGGTATCCTTTGACCTTCCCCCTGAGGACGGCATTCCATGAGCAACAGTAAGTCATCTTTGCTCGATGCAACGCCGCAAGTATTCCATCGGAGGGGAGTCATGACCAGCAAAGGGGAGGACGGAAAGAATCAAGAGGTGTCATCTCATTGGCTTCCGAGAGTCAGCCTTGAAAGACTCACTGCTACAGAGCAAGGAGGCTCGAGTATCTTGCTCCATTAGATCTACAGAGGCGTCGCCATTCTCCCTCCATTGGTCTGCAGAGTCCAGGGATGAAAATCTGTTGGCAGTGCGCACTGGCGACAAGGAGGTCAGCTGGGTGAGGGTATCATGTGGTAAAACAGGTAAAGAGTCTCTGAGTCGGCGAAGGCAATGACCATTTGTCTTTGACTTCTTGGAACCTTTGCGGGTGGCAGATGACGTTTCAGAAGTTTGTTGGCTGGAGGGATGTAAAAAGTTTGTGCAGGGGTATTACTTCTGTCCTTTTAGGCCTGCTGGTATTGTAGCATGTGACTTCGCCCCATGAGGCGAAAGTTTCTTGGCTTCCCGCACAGCTGGAGGAGGAGGAGACGGGGATGCTATCATTTACAACTACAGTGCTGAATTTGAGGTTGCATGTCTATGTGGCGAGATGTAGCATGGAACGAGATGTAGCAAAATGAATACTGTAAGTGCCAGATGGTAAAACGCAACAAAATGTTGCAACCACACACAAGTTGACCTGCTGTGAGAAAACAACGAGTTAGCACATTTCAAACATGAAAAAGGTAATTTCAAAATAAACATGAAAAACCAAAATTCCAAAAGTAGCAAACACACAAAATGCATACCAAGGAAAGAAAATGATTCGTGCACCTCACGCTCCTCCCGCCCTGTGGTGCAACTGATGTCCCTTTCTCCAAAAATGTACTCAATGGGACCGTAATGTTGCAACCACACACACAAGTTGACCTTCTGTGAGGAAAGAACAAATTAGTACATTACAAACATGAGAAAGGTCATTTTAAAATCAACATGAAAAACCAAAATTCCAAAAGTATAAAACACACAAAATGCATACCAAGGAAAGAAAATGAATCGTGCACCTCCCGCCCTGTGGTGCGACTGATGTCCCTTTCTCCAAAAATGTACTCAATGGGACCGTAATGTGCAACCACACACACAAGTTGACCTGCTGTGAGGAAAGAACGAATTAGTACATTACAAACATGAGAAAGGTCAGTTTAAAATCAAGATGAAAAACCAAAATTCCAAAAGTATAAAACTCAAAAAATGCATACCAAGGAAAGAAAATGAATCGTGCACCTCACGCTCCTCCCGCCCTGTGGTGCAACTGATGTCCCTTTCTCCAAAAATGTACTCAATGGGACCGTAATGTTGCAACCACACACAAAAGTTGACCTTCTGTGAGGAAAGAACGAATTAGTACATTACAAACATGAGAAGGGTCATTTTAAAATCAACATGAAAAACCAAAATTCCAAAAGTACAAAACACAAAAAATGCATACCAAGGAAAGAAAATGAATCGTGCACCTCATGCTCCTCCCGCCCTGTGGTGCAACTGATGTCCCTTTCTCCAAAAATGTACTCAATGGGACCGTAATGTTGCAACCACACACACAAGTTGACCTTCTGTGAGGAAAGAACGAATTAGTACATTACAAACATGAGAAAGGTCATTTTAAAATCAACATGAAAAACCAAAATTCCAAAAGTATGAAAAACAAAAAATGCATACCAAGGAAAGAAAATGAATCGTGCACCTCACGCTCCTCCCGCCCTGTGGTGCAACTGATGTCCCTTTCTCCAAAAATGTACTCAATGGGACCGTAATGTTGCAACCACACACAAAAGTTGACCTTCTGTGAGGAAAGAACGAATTAGTACATTACAAACATGAGAAAGGTCAGTTTAAAATCAACATGAAAAACCAAAATTCCAAAAGTATAAAACTCAAAAAATGCATACCAAGGAAGGAAAATGAATCGTGCACCTCACGCTGCTCCCGCCCTGTGGTGCAACTGATGTCCCTTTCTCCAAAAATGTACTCAATGGGACCGTAATGTTGCAACCCACCTAAAAGTTGACCTGCTGTGAGGAAAGAACGAATTAGTACATTACAGACATGAGAAAGGTCATTTTAAAATCAACATGAAAAACCAAAATTCCAAAAGTATAAAACTCAAAAAATGCATACCAAGGAAAGAAAATGAATCGTGCACCTCACACTCCTCCCGCCCTGTGGTGCAACTGATGTCCCTTTCTCCAAAAATGTACTCAATGGGACCGTAATGTTGCAACCACACACACAAGTTGACCTGCTGTGAGGAAAGAACGAATTAGTACATTACAAACATGAGAAAGGTCATTTTAAAATCAACATGAAAAACCAAAATTCCAAAAGTATAAAACACAAAAAATGCATACCAGGGAAAGAAAATGAATCGTGCACCTCACGCTCCTCCCGCCCTGTGGTGCAACTGATGTCCCTTTCTCCAAAAATGTACTCAATGGGACCGTAATGTTGCAACCACACACACAAGTTGACCTGCTGTGAGGAAAGAACGAATTAGTACATTACAAACATGAGAAAGGTCATTTTAAAATCAACATGAAAAACCAAAATTCCAAAAGTATAAAACTCAAAAAATGCATACCAAGGAAAGAAAATGAATCGTGCACCTCACGCTCCTCCCGCCCTGTGATGCAACTGATGTCCCTTTCTCCAAAAATGTATTCAATGGGACTGTAATGTGTAACCACACACACAAGTTGACCTGCTGTGAGGAAAGAACGAATTAGTACATTACAAACATGAGAAAGGTCAGTTTAAAATCAACATGAAAAACCAAAATTCCAAAAGTATAAAACTCAAAAAATGCATACCAAGGAAGGAAAATGAATCGTGCACCTCACGCTGCTCCCGCCCTGTGGTGCAACTGATGTCCCTTTCTCCAAAAATGTACTCAATGGGACCGTAATGTTGCAACCCACCTAAAAGTTGACCTGCTGTGAGGAAAGAACGAATTAGTACATTACAGACATGAGAAAGGTCATTTTAAAATCAACATGAAAAACCAAAATTCCAAAAGTATAAAACTCAAAAAATGCGTACCAAGGAAAGAAAATGAATCGTGCACCTCACACTCCTCCCGCCCTGTGGTGCAACTGATGTCCCTTTCTCCAAAAATGTACTCAATGGGACCGTAATGTTGCAACCACACACACAAGTTGACCTGCTGTGAGGAAAGAACGAATTAGTACATTACAAACATGAGAAAGGTCATTTTAAAATCAACATGAAAAACCAAAATTCCAAAAGTATAAAACACAAAAAATGCATACCAGGGAAAGAAAATGAATCGTGCACCTCACGCTCCTCCCGCCCTGTGGTGCAACTGATGTCCCTTTCTCCAAAAATGTACTCAATGGGACCGTAATGTTGCAACCACACACACAAGTTGACCTGCTGTGAGGAAAGAACGAATTAGTACATTACAAACATGAGAAAGGTCATTTTAAAATCAACATGAAAAACCAAAATTCCAAAAGTATAAAACACAAAAAATGCATACCAGGGAAAGAAAATGAATCGTGCACCTCACGCTCCTCCCGCCCTGTGGTGCAACTGATGTCCCTTTCTCCAAAAATTTACTCAATGGGACCGTAATGTTGCAACCACACACACAAGTTGACCTGCTGTGAGGAAAGAACGAATTAGTACATTACAAACATGAGAAAGGTCATTTTGAAATCAACATGAAAAACCAAAATTCCAAAATTATAAAACTCAAAAAATGCATACCAAGGAAAGAAAATGAATCGTGCACCTCACACTCCTCCCGCCCTGTGGTGCAACTGATGTCCCTTTCTCCAAAAATGTACTCAATGGGACCGTAATGTTGCAACCACACACACAAGTTGACCTGCTGTGAGGAAAGAACGAATTAGTACATTACAGACATGAGAAAGGTCATTTTAAAATCAACATGAAAAACCAAAATTCCAAAAGTATAAATCACAAAAAATGCATACCAAGGAAACAAAATGAATCGTGCACCGCACGCTCCTCCCGCCCTGTGGTGCAACTGATGTCCCTTTCTCCAAAAATGTACTCAATGGGACCGTAATGTTGCAACCACACACACAAGTTGACCTGCTGTGAGGAAAGAACGAATTAGTACATTACAAACATGAGAAAGGTCAGTTTAAAATCAACATGAAAAACCAAAATTCCAAAAGTATAAAACTCAAAAACTGCATACCAAGGAAAGAAAATGAATCGTGCACCTCACGCTCCTCCCGCCCTGTGGTGCAACTGATGTTCCTTTCTCCAAAAATGTACTAAATGGGACCGTAATGTTGCAACCACACACAGAAGTTGACCTGCTGTGAGGAAAGAACGAGAAAAACCAAAATTCCAAAAGTATAAAACACAAAAAATGCATACCAAGGAAAGAAAATGTATCGTGCACTTCACCCTCCTCCCGCCCTGTGGTGCAACTGATGTCCCTTTCTCCAAAAATGTACTCAGTGGGACCGTAGTGTTGCAACCACACACACAAGTTGACCTGCTGTGAGGAAAGAACGAATTAGTACATTACAAACATGAGAAAGGTCATTTTAAAATCAACATGAAAAACCAAAATTCCAAAAGTATAAAACACAAAAAATGCATACCAAGGAAAGAAAATGTATCGTGCACCGCACGCTCCTCCCGCCCTGTGGTGCAACTGATGTCCCTTTC
This sequence comes from Schistocerca americana, assembly GCF_021461395.2. Taxonomy (NCBI): domain Eukaryota; kingdom Metazoa; phylum Arthropoda; class Insecta; order Orthoptera; family Acrididae; genus Schistocerca; species Schistocerca americana. Next base: position 90,485,603 of record NC_060121.1, read on the forward strand.
TCCAAAAATGTACTCAATGGGACCGTAATGTTGCAACCACACACACAAGTTGACCTGCTGTGAGGAAAGAACGAATTAGTACATTACAAACATGAGAAAGGTCATTTTAAAATCAACATGAAAAACCAAAATTCCAAAAGTATAAAACACAAAAAATGCATACCAAGAAAGGAAAATGTATCGTGCACCTCACCCTCCTCCCGCCCTGTGGTGCAACTGATGGCCCTTTCTCCAAAAATGTACTCAATGGGACCGTAATGTTGCAACCACACACACAAGTAGACCTGCTGTGAGAAAAGAACGAATTAGTACATTACAAACATGAGAAAGGTCATTTTAAAATCAACATGAAAAACCAAAATTCCAAAAGTATAAAACACAAAAAATGCATACCAAGGAAGAAAGTGAATCGTGCACCTCACCCTCCTCCCGCCCTGTGACGCAACTGATGTCCCTTTCTCCAAAAATGTACTCAATGGGACCGTAATGTGTAACCACACACACAAGTTGACCTGCTGTGAGGAAAGAACGAATTAGTACATTACAAACATGAGAAAGGTCATTTTAAAATCAACATGAAAAACCAAAATTCCAAAAGTATAAAACACAAAAAATGCATACCAGGGAAAGAAAATGAATCGTGCACCTCACGCTCCTCCCGCCCTGTGGTGCAACTGATGTCCCTTTCTCCAAAAATTTACTCAATGGGACCGTAATGTGCAACCACACACACACAAGTTGACCTGCTGTGAGGAAAGAACGAATTAGTACATTACAAACATGAGAAAGGTCAGTTTAAAATCAACATGAAAAACCAAAATTCCAAAAGTATAAAACTCAAAAACTGCATACCAAGGAAAGAAAATGAATCGTGCACCTCACGCTCCTCCCGCCCTGTGGTGCAACTGATGTTCCTTTCTCCAAAAATGTACTAAATGGGACCGTAATGTTGCAACCACACACAGAAGTTGACCTGCTGTGAGGAAAGAACGAGAAAAACCAAAATTCCAAAAGTATAAAACACAAAAAATGCATACCAAGGAAAGAAAATGTATCGTGCACCTCACCCTCCTCCCGCCCTGTGGTGCAACTGATGTCCCTTTCTCCATAAATGTACTCAATGGGACCGTAATGTTGCAACCACACACACAAGTTGACCTGCTGTGAGGAAAGAACGAATTAGTACATTACAAACATGAGAAAGGTCATTTTAAAATCAACATGAAAAACCAAAATTCCAAAAGTATAAAACACAAAAAATGCATACCAAGGAAAGAAAATGTATCGTGCACCTCACCCTCCTCCCGCATTGTGGTGCAACTGATGTTCCTTTCTCCAAAAATGTACTCAATGGGACCGTAATGTTGCAACCAATCACACAAGTTGACCTGCTGTGAGGAAAGAACGAGTTAGTACATTACAAACATGAGAAAGGTCATTTTAAAATCAACATGAAAAACCAAAATTCCAAAAGTATAAAACACAAAAAATGCATACCAAGGAAAGAAAATGTATCGTGCACCTCACCCTCCTCCCGCCCTGTGGTGCAACTGATGTCCCTTTCTCCAAAAATGTACTCAATGGGACCAAAATGTTACAACCACACACACAAGTTGACCTGCTGTGAGGAAAGAACGAATTATTACATTACAAACACGAGAAAGGTCATTTTAAAATCAACATGAAAAACCAAAATTCCAAAAGTATAAAACACAAAAAAAGCATACCAAGGAAAGAAAATGTATCGTGCACCTCACCCTCCTCCCGCCCTGTGGTGCAACTGATGTCCCTTTTTCTAAAAATGTACTCAATGGGACCGTAATGTTGCAACCACACACACAAGTTGACCTGCTGTGAGGAAAGAACGAATTAGTACATTACAAACATGAGAAAGGTCATTTTAAAATCAAAATGAAAAACCAAAATTCCAAACTACAAAACACAAAAAATGCATACCAAGGAAAAAAATGTATCGTGCACCTCACCCTCCTCCCGCCCTGTGGTGCAACTGATGTCCCTTTCTCCAAAAATGTTCTCAATGGGACCGTAATGTTGCAACCACACACACAAGTTGACCTGCTTTGAGGAAAGAACGAATTAGTACTTTACAAACATGAGAAAGGTCATTTTAAAATCAACATGAAAAACCAAAATTCCAAAAGTATAAAACACAGAAAATGCATACCAAAGAAAGAAAATGTATCGTGCACCTCACGCTCCTCCCGCCCTGTGGTGCAACTGGTCCCTTTCTCCAAAAATGTACTCAATGGGACCGTAATGTTGCAACCACACACACAAGTTGACCTGCTGTGAGGAAAGAACGAATTAGTACATTACAAACATCAGAAAGGTCATTTTAAAATCAACATGAAAAACCAAATTTCCAAAACTATGAAACACAAAAAATGCATACCAAGGAAAGAAAATGTATTGTGCACCTCACGCTCCTCCCGCCCTGTGGTGCAACTGATGTCCCTTTCTCCAAAAATGTACTCAATGGGACCGTAATGTTGCAACCACACACACAAGTTGACCTTCTGTGAGGACAGAACGAATTAGTACATTACAAACATGAGAAAGGTCATTTTGAAATCAACATGAAAAACCAAAATTCCAAAAGTATAAAACTCAAAAAATGCATACCAAGGAAAGAAAATGTATTGTGCACCTCACGCTCCTCCCGCCCTGTGGTGCAACTGATGTCCCTTTCTCCAAAAATGTACTCAATGGGACCGTAATGTTGTAACCACACACACAAGTTGACCAGCTGTGAGGAATGAACGAATTAGTACATTACAAACATGAGAAAGGTCATTTTAAAATCAAAATGAAAAACCAAAATTCCAAACTATAAAACACAAAAAATGCGTACCAAGGAAAGAAAATGTATCGTGCACCTCACCCTCCTCCCGCCCTGTGGTGCAACTGATGTCCCTTTCTCCAAAAATGTTCTCAATGGGACCGTAATGTTGCAACCACACACACAAGTTGACCTGCTTTGAGGAAAGAACGAATTAGTACTTTACAAACATGAGAAAGGTCATTTTAAAATCAACATGAAAAACCAAAATTCCAAAAGTATAAAACACAGAAAATGCATACCAAAGAAAGAAAATGTATCGTGCACCTCACGCTCCTCCCGCCCTGTGGTGCAACTGGTCCCTTTCTCCAAAAATGTACTCAATGGGACCGTAATGTTGCAACCACACACACAAGTTGACCTGCTGTGAGGAAAGAACGAATTAGTACATTACAAACATCAGAAAGGTCATTTTAAAATCAACATGAAAAACCAAATTTCCAAAACTATGAAACACAAAAAATGCATACCAAGGAAAGAAAATGTATTGTGCACCTCACGCTCCTCCCGCCCTGTGGTGCAACTGATGTCCCTTTCTCCAAAAATATACTCAATGGGACCGTAATGTTGCAACCACACACACAAGTTGACCTTCTGTGAGGACAGAACGAATTAGTGCATTACAAACATGAGAAAGGTCATTTTGAAATCAACATGAAAAACCAAAATTCCAAAAGTATAAAACTCAAAAAATGCATACCAAGGAAAGAAAACGTATTGTGCACCTCACGCTCCTCCCGCCCTGTGGTGCAACTGATGTCCCTTTCTCCAAAAATGTACTCAATGGGACCGTAATGTTGTAACCACACACACAAGTTGACCTGCTGTGAGGAAAGAACGAATTAGTACATTACAAACAAGAGAAAGATCATTTTAAAATCAACATGAAAAACCAAAATTGCAAAAGTATAAAACACAAAAAATGCATACCAAGGAAAGAAAATGTATCGTGCACCTCACCCTCCTCCCGCCCTGTGGTGCAACTGATGTCCCTTTTTCCAAAAATGTACTCAATGGGACGGTAATGCTGCAACCACACACACAAGTTGACCTGCTGTGAGGAAAGAACGAATTAGTACATTACAAACATGAGAAAGGTCATTTTAAAATCAACATGAAAAACCAAAATTCCAAAAGTATAAAACACAAAAAATGCATACCAAGGAAAGAAAATGTATTGTGCACCTCCCGCTCCTCCCGCCCTGTGGTGCAACTGATGTCCCTTTCTCCAAAAATGTATTCAATGGGACCGTAATGTTGCAACCACACACACAATTTGACCTGCTGTGAGGAAAGAACGAATTAGTAAATTACAAACATGAGAATGGTCATTTTAAAATCAACATGAAAAACCAAAATTCCAAAGTATACAACACAAAAAATGCATACCAAGGAAAGAAAATGTATCGTGACCTCCTCCTCCTCCCGCCCTGTGGTGCAACTGATGTCCCTTTCTCAAAAAATGTACTCAATGGGACCGTAATGCTGCTACCACACACACAAGTTGACCTGCTGTGAGGAAAGAACGAATTAGTACATTACAAACATGAGATAGGTCATTTTAAAATCAACATGAAAAACCAAAATTCCAAAAGTATAAAACACAAAAAATGCATACCAAGGAAAGAAAATGTATTGTGCACCTCACGCTCCTCCCGCCCTGTGGTGCAACTGATGTCCCTTTCTCCAAAAATGTATTCAATGGGACCGTAATGTTGCAACCACACACTCAAGTTGACCTTCTGTGAGGACAGAACGAATTAGTACATTACAAACATGAGAAAGGTCATTTTAAAATCAACATGAAAAAACAAAATTCCAAAAGTATAAAACACAAAAAATGTATACCAAGGAAAGAAAATGAATCGTGCACCTCACGCTCCTCCCGCCCTGTGGTGCAACTGACGTTCCTTTCTCCAAAAATGTATTCAATGGGACCGTAATGTTGCAACCACACACACAAGTTAACCTGCTGTGAGGACAGAACGAATTAGTACATTACAAACATGAGAAAGGTCATTTTAAAATCAACATGAAAAACCAAAATTCCAAAACTATAAAACACAAAAATTGCATACCAAGGAAAGAAAATGTATCGTGCACCTCACCCTCCTCCCGACCTGTGGTGACTGATGTCCCTTTCTCCAAAAATGTACTCAATGGGACCGTAATGCTGCAACCACACACACAAGTTGACCTGCTGTGAGGAAAGAATGAATTAGTACATTACAACCATGAGAAAGGTCATTTAAAATCAACATGATAAACCAAAATTCCACAAGTATAAAACACAAAAAATGCATACCAAGGAAAGAAAATGTATTGTGCACCTCACGCTCCTCCCGCCCTGTGGTGCAACTGATGTCCCCTTCTCCAAAAATGTACTCAATGGGACCGTAATGATGCAACCACACACACAAGTTGACCTTCTGTGAGGACAGAACGAATTAGTACATTACAAACATGAGAAAGGTCATTTTAAAATCAACATGAAAAACCAAAATTCCAAAATTATAAAACAAAAAAATGCATACCAAGGAATGAAAATGTATTGTGCACCTCACGCTCCTCCCGCCCTGTGTTGCAACTGATGTCCCTTTCTCCGAAAATGTACTCAATGGGACCGTAATGTTGCAACCACACACACAAGTTGACCTGCTGTGAGGAAAGAACGAATTAGTACATTACAAACAAGAGAAAGGTCATTTTAAAATGAACATGAAAAACCAAAATTCCAAAAGTATAAAACACAAAAAATGCATACCAAGGAAAGAAAATGTATTGTGCACCTCACGCTCCTCCCGCCCTTTGGTGCAACTGATGTCCCTTTCTCCAAAAATGTACTCAATGGGACCGTAATGTTGCAACCACACACAAAAGTTGACCTTCTGTGAGGACAGAACGAATTAGTACATTACAAACATGAGAAAGGTCATTTTAAAATCAACATGAAAAACCAAAATTCCAAAAGTATAAAACTCAAAAAATGCATACCAAGGAAAGAAAATGTATTGAGCACCTCACGCTCCTCACGCTCCTCACGCCCTGTGGTGCAACTGATGTCTCTTTCTCCAAAAATGTACTCAATGGGACCGTAATGTTGCAACCACACACACAAGTTGACCTGCTGTGAGGAAAGAACGAATTAGTACATTACAAACAAGAGAAAGGTCATTTTAAAATGAACATGAAAAACCAAAATTCCAAAAGTATAAAACACAAAAAATGCATACCAAGGAAAGAAAATGTATTGTGCACCTCACGCTCCTCCCGCCCTGTGGTGCAACTGATGTCCCTTTCTCCAAAAATGTACTCAATGGGACCGTAATGTTGCAACCACACACAAAAGTTGACCTTCTGTGAGGACAGAACGAATTAGTACATTACAAACATGAGAAAGGTCATTTTAAAATCAACATGAAAAACCAAAATTCCAAAGGTATAAAACACAAAAAATGCATACCAAGGAAAGAATATGTATTGTGCACCTCACGCTCCACCCGCCCTGTGGTGCAACTGATGTCCCCTTCTCCAAAAATGTACTCAATGGGACCGTAATGTTGCAACCACACACACAAGTTGACCTGCTGTGAGGAAAGAACGAATTAGTACATTACAAACATGAGAAAGGTCATTTTAAAATCAACATGAAAAACCAAAATTCCAAAAGTATAAAACACAAAAAATGCATACCAAGGAAAGAAAATGTATCGTGCACCTCACCCTCCTCCCGCCCTGTGGTGCAACTGATGTCCCTTTCTCCAAAAATGTACTCAATGGGACCGTAATGTTGCAACCACACACACAAGTTGACCTGCTGTGAGGAAAGAACGAATTAGTACATTACAAACATGAGAAAGGTCATTTTAAAATCAACATGAAAAACCAAAATTCCAAAAGTATAAAACACAAAAAATGCATACCAAGGAAAGAAAATGTATCGTGCACCTCACCCTCCTCCCGCCCTGTGGTGCAACTGATGTCCCTTTCTCCAAAAATGTACTCAATGGGACCGTAATGCTGCAACCACACACACAAGTTGACCTGCTGTGAGGAAAGATCGAATTAGTACATTACAAACATGAGAAAGGTCATTTTAAAATCAACATGAATAACCAAAATTCCAAAAGTATAAAACACAAAAAATGCATACCAAGGAAAAAAAATGTATTGTGCACCTCACGCTCCTCCCGCCCTGTGGTGCAACTGATGTCCCTTTCTCCAAAAATGTATTCAATGGGACCGTAATGTTGCAACCACACACACAAGTTGACCTGCTGTGAGGAAAGAACGAATTAGTACATTACAAACATGAGAAAGATCATTTTAAAATTAACATGAAAACGCAAATTCCAAAAAGTATAAAACACAAAAAATGCATACCAAGGAAAGAAATTGAATCGTGCACCTCACGCTCCTCCCGCCCTGTGGTGCAACTGATGTCCCTTTCTCCAAAAATGTACTCAATGGGACCGTAATGTTGCAACCACTCACACAAGTTGACCTGCTGTGAGGAAAGAACGAATTACTACATTAAAAACATGAGAAAGGTCATTTTAAAATCAACATGAAAAAACAAAATTCCAAAAGTATAAAACACAAAAAATGCATACCAAGGAAAGAAAATGAATCGTGCACCTCACGCTCCTCCCGCCCTGTGGTGCAACTGATGTTCCTTTCTCCAAAAATGTACTCAATGGGACCGTAATGTTGCAACCACACACACAAGTTTACCTGCTGTGAGGAAAGAACGAGTTAGTACATTACAAACATGAGAAAGGTCATTTTAAAATCAACATGAAAAACCAAAATTCCAAAAGTATAAAACACAAAAAATGCATACCAAGGAAAGAAAATGTATCGTGCACCTCACCCTCCTCTCGCCCTGTGGTGCAACTGATGTCCCTTTCTCCAAAAATGTCCTCAATGGGACCGTAATGCTGCAACTACACACACAAGTTGACCTGCTGTGAGGAAAGAACGAATTAGTACATTACAAACATGAGAAAGGTCATTTTAAAATCAACATGAGAAACCAAAATTCCAAAAGTATAAAACACAAAAAATGCATACCAGGGAAAGAAAATGTATTGTACACCTCACCCTCCTCCCGCCCTGTGGTGCAACTGATGTCCCTTTCTCCAAAAATGTATTCAATGGGACCGTAATGTTGCAACCACACACACAAGTTGACCTGCTGTGAGGAAAGAACGAATTAGTACATTACAAACATGAGAAAGGTCATTTTAAAATCAACATGAAAAACCAAAATTCCAAAAAGTATAAAACACAAAAAATGCATACCAAGGAAAGAAAATGAATCGTGCACCTCACACTCCTCCCGCCCTGTGGTGCAACTGATGTCCCTTTCTCCAAAAATGTACTCAATGGGACCGTAATGTTACAACCACACACACAAGTTTACCTGCTGTGAGGAAAGAACGAGTTAGTACATTACAAACATGAGAAAGGTCATTTTAAAATCAACATGAAAAACCAAAATTCCAAAAGTATAAAACACAAAAAATGCATACGAAGGAAAGAAAATGTATTGTGCACCTCACCCTCCTCCCGCCCTGTGGTGCAACTGATGTCCCTTTCTCCAAAAATGTACTCAATGGGACCGTAATGTTGCAACCACACACACAAGTTTACCTGCTGTGAGGAAAGAACGAATTAGTACATTACAAACATGAGAAAGGTCATTTTAAAATCAACATGAAAAACCAAAATTCCAAAAGTATAAAACACAAAAAATGCATACCAAGGTAAGAAAATGTATCGTGCACCTCACCCTCCTCCCGCCCTGTGGTGCAACTGATGTCCCTTTCTCCAAAAATGTACTCAATGGGACCGTGATGTTGCAACCACACACACAAGTTGACCTGCTGTGAGGAAAGAACGAATTAGTACATTACAAACATGAGAAAGATCATTTTAAAATCAACATGAAAAACCAAAATTCCAAAAGTATAAAACACAAAAAATGCATACCAAGGAAAGAAAATGTATCGTGCACCTCACCCTCCTCCCGCCCTGTGGTGCAGCTGATGTCCCTTTCTCCAAAAATGTACGCAATGGGACCGTAATGAAGCAACCACACACACAAGTTGACCTGCTGTGAGGAAAGAACGAATTAGTACATTAAAAACATGAGTAATGTCATTTTAAAATCAACATGAAAAACGAAAATTCCAAAAGTATAAAACACAAAAAATGCATACCAAGGAAAGAAAATGAATCGTGCACCTCACGCTCCTCCCGCCCTGTGGTGCAACTGATGTTCCTTTCTCCAAAAATGTGCTCCATGGGACCGTAATGTTGCAACCACACACACAAGTTGACCTGCTGTGAGTTAAACTACGAATTAGTACATTACAAACATGAGAAAGGTCATTTTAAAATCAACATGAAAAACCAAAATTCCAAAAGTATAAAACACAAAAAATGCATACCAAGGAAAGAAAATGAATCGTGCACCTCACGCTCCTCCCGCCCTGTGGTGCAACTGACGTTCCTTTCTCCAAAAATGTACTCAATGGGACCGTAATGTTGCAACCACACACACAAGTTGACCTGCTGTGAGGAAAGAACGAGTTAGTACATCACAAACATGAGAAAGGTCATTTTAAAATCAACATGAAAAACTAAAATTCCAAAAGTATAAAACACAAAAAATGCATACCAAGGATAGAAAATGTATCGTGCACCACCCCCTCCTCCCGCCCTGTGGTGCAACTGATGTCCCTTTCTCCAAAAATGTACTCAATGGGACCGTAATGTTGCAAACACACACAAGTTGACCTGCTGTGAGAAAAGAACGAATTAGTACATTACAAACATGAGAAAGGTCATTTTAAAATCAACATGAAAAACCAAAATTCCAAAAGTATAAAACACAAAAAATGCATACCAAGGAAAGAAAATGAATCGTGCACCTCACGCTCCACCCGCCCTGTGGTGCAACTGATGTTCCTTTCTCCAAAAATGTACTCAATGGGACCGTACTGTTGCAACCACACACACAAGTTGACCTGCTGTGAGGAAAGAACAAGTTAGTACATTACAAACATGAGAAAGGTCATTTTAAAATCAACATGAAAAACAAAATTCCAAAAGTATAAAACACAAAAAATGCATACCAAGGAAAGAAAATGTATCGTGCACCTCGCCCTCCTCCCGCCCTGTGGTGCAACTGATGTCCCTTTCTCCAAAAATGTACTCAATGGGTCCGTAATGTTGCAACCACACACACAAGTTGACCTGCTGTGAGGAAAGAACGAATTAGTACATTACAAACATGAGAAAGGTCATTTTAAAATCAACATGAAAAACCAAAATTCCAAAAGTATAAAACACAAAAAATGCATACCAAGGAAAGAAAATGAATCGTGCACCTCACGCTCCTCCCGCTCTGTGGTGCAACTGATGTCCCTTTCTCCAAAAATGTACTCAATGGGACCGTAATGGTGCAACCACACACACAAGTTACCTGCTGTGAGGAAAGAACGAATTAGTACATTACAAACATGAGAAAGGTCATTTTAAAATCAACATGAAAAACCAAAATTCCAAAAGTATAAAACACAAAATATGCATACCAAGGAAAGAAAATGTATCGTGCACCTCTCCCTCCTCCCGCCCTGTGGTGCAACTGATGTCCCTTTCTCCAAAAATGTACTCAATGGCACCGTAATGTTGCAACCACACACACAAGTTGACCTGCTGTGAGGAAAGAACGAATTAGTACATTAGAAACATGAGAAAGGTCGTTTTAAAATCAACATGAAAAACCAAAATTCCAAAAAGTATAAAACACAAAAAATGCATACCAAGGAAAGAAAATGTATCGTGAACCTGACGCTCCTCCCGCCCTGTGGTGCAACTGATGTCCCTTTCTCCAAAAATGTACTCAATGGGACCGTAATGTTGCAACCACACACACAAGTTTACCTGCTGTGAGGAAAGAACGAATTAGTGCATTACAAACATGAGAAAGGTCACTTTAAAATCAACATGAAAAACCAAAATTCCAAAAGTATAAAACACAAAAAATGCATACCAAGGAAAGAAAATGAATCGTGCACCTCACGCTCCTCCCGCCCTGTAGTGCAACTGACGTTCCTTTCTCCAAAAATGTACTCAATGGGACCGTAATGTTGCAACCACACACACAAGTTGACCTGCTGTGAGGAAAGAACGAATTAGTACATTACAAACATGAGAAAGGTCATTTTAAAATCAACATGAAATACCAAAATTCCAAAAGTATAAAACACAAAAAATGCATACCAAGGAAAGAAAATGTATCGTGCACCTCACCCTCCTCCCGCCCTGTGGTGCAACTGATGTCCCTTTTTCCAAAAATGTACTCAATGGGACCGTAATGTTGCAACCACACACACAAGTTGACCTGCTGTGAGGAAAGAACGAATTAGTACATTACAAACATGAGAAAGGTCATTTTAAAATCAACATGAAAAACCAAAATTCCAAAAGTATAAAACACAAAAAATGCATACCAAGGAAAGAAAATGTATCGTGCACCTCACCCTCCTCCCGCCCTGTGGTGCAACTGATGTCCCTTTCTCCAGAAATGTACTCAATGGGACCGTAATGTTGCAACCACACACACAAGTTGATCTGCTGTGAGGAAAGAACGAGTTAGTACATTACAAACATGAGAAAGGTCATTTTAAAATCAACATGAAAAACCAAAATTCCAAAAGTATAAAACACAAAAAATGCATACCAAGGAAAGAAAATGTATTGTGCACCTCCCGCTCCTCCCGCCCTGTGGTGCAACTGATGTCCCTTTCTCAAAAAATGTACTCAATGGGACCGTAATGTTGCAACCACACACACAAGTAGACCTGCTGTGAGGAAAGAACGAATTAGTACATTACAAACATGAGAAAGGTCATTTTAAAATCAACATGAAAAACCAAAATTCCAAAAGTATAAAACACAAAGATGCATACCAAGGAAAGAAAATGTATCGTGCACCTCACCCTCCTCCCGCCCTGTGGTGCAACTGATGTCCCTTTCTCCAAAAATGTACTCAATGGGACCGTAATGTTGCAACCACACACACAAGTTGACCTGCTGTGAGGAAAGAACGAATTAGTACATCACAAAAATGAGAAAGGTCATTTTAAAATGAAAATGAAAAACCAAAATTCCAAAAGTATAAAACACAAAAAATGCATACCAAGGAAAGAAAATGTAACGTGCACCTCACGCTCCTCCCGCCCTGTCGTGCAACTGATGTCCCTTTCTCCAAAAATGTACTCAATGGGACCGTAATGTTGCAACCACACACACAAGTTGACCTGCTGTGAGGAATGAACGAATTAGTACATTACAAACATGAGAAAGGTCATTTTAAAATCAACATGAAAAACCAAAATTCCAAAAGTATAAAACACAAAAAATGCATACCAAGGAAAGAAAATGAATCGTGCACCCCACGCTCCTCCCGCCCTGTGGTGCAACTGATGTTCCTTTCTCCAAAAATGTACTCAGTGAGACCGTAATGTTGCAACCACACACACAAGTTGACCTGCTGTGAGGAAAGAACGAATTAGTACATTACAAAAATGAGAAAGGTCATTTTAAAATGAAAATGAAAAACGAAAATTCCAAAAGTATAAAACACAAAAAATGCATACCAAGGAAAGAAAATGTAACGTGCACCTCACCCTCCTCCAGCCCTGTGGTGCAACTGATGTCCCTTTCTCCAAAAATGTACTCAATGGGACCGTAATGTTGCAACCACACACACAAGTTGACCTGCTGTGAGGAAAGAACGAATTAGTACATTACAAACATGAGAAAGGTCATTTTAAAATCAACATGAAAAACCAAAATTCCAAAAGTATAAAAAACAAAAAATGCATACCAAGGAAAGAAAAAGTATCGTGCACCTCACCCTCCTCCCGCCCTGTGGTGCAACTGATGTCCCTTTCTCCAAATATGTACTCAATGGGACCGTAATGTTGCAACCACACACACAAGTTGACCTGCTGTGAGGAAAGAACGAATTAGTACATTACAAACATGAGAAAGGTCATTTTAAAATCAACATGAAAAACCAAAATTCCAAAAGTGTAAAACACAAAAAATGCATACCAAGGAAAGAAAATGTATGGTGCACCTCACCCTTCTCCCGCCCTGTGGTGCAACTGATGTCCCTTTCTCCAAAAATGTACTCAATGGGACCATAATGTTGCAACCACACACACAAGTTGACCTGCTTTGAGGAATGAACGAATTAGTACATTACAAACATGAGAAAGGTCATTTTAAAATCAACATGAAAAACCAAAATTCCAAAAGTATAAAAAACAAAAAATGCATACCAAGGAAAGAAAATGTATCGTGCACCTCACGCTCCTCCCGCCCTGTGGTGCAACTGATGTCCCTTTCTCCAAAAATGTACTCAATTGGACCGTAATGTTGCAACCACACACACAAGTTGACCTGCTGTGAGGAAAGAACGAATTAGTACATTACAAACATGAGAAAGGTCATTTTAAAATCAACATGAAAAGCCAAAATTCCAAAAGTATGAAACACAAAAAATGCATACCAAGGAAAGAAAATGTATTGTGCACCTCACACTCCTCCCGCCCTGTGGTGCAACTGATGTCCTTTTCTCCAAAAATGTACTCAATGGGACCGTAATATTGCAACCACACACACAAGTTGACCTGCTGTGAGGAAAGAACGAATTAGTACATTACAAACATGAGAAAGGTCATTTTAAAACCAACACGAAAAACCAAAGTTCCAAAAGTATAAATCACAAAAAATGCATACCAAGAAAAGAAAATGTATTGTGCACCTCACGCTCCTCCCGCCCTGTGATGCAACTGATGTCCCTTTCTCCAAAAATGTACTCAATGGGACCGTAATGTTGCAACCACACACACAAGTTGATCTGCTGTGAGGAAAGAACGAGTTAGTACATTACAAACATGAGAAAGGTCATTTTAAAATCAACATGAAAAACCAAAATTCCAAAAGTATAAAACACAAAAAATGCATACCAAGGAAAGAAAATGTATTGTGCACCTCCCGCTCCTCCCGCCCTGTGGTGCAACTGATGTCCCTTTCTCAAAAAATGTACTCAATGGGACCGTAATGTTGCAACCACACACACAAGTTGACCTGCTGTGAGGAAAGAACGAATTAGTACATTACAAACATGAGAAAGGTCATTTTAAAATCAACATGAAAAACCAAAATTCCAAAAGTATAAAACACAAAGATGCATACCAAGGAAAGAAAATGTATCGTGCACCTCACCCTCCTCCCGCCCTGTGGTGCAACTGATGTCCCTTTCTCCAAAAATGTACTCAATGGGACCGTAATGTTGCAACCACACACACAAGTTGACCTGCTGTGAGGAAAGAACGAATTAGTACATTACAAAAATGAGAAAGGTCATTTTAAAATCAACATGAAAAACCAAAATTCCAAAAGTATAAAACACAAAAAATGCATACCAAGGAAAGAAAATGTAACGTGCACCTCACGCTCCTCCCGCCCTGTCGTGCAACTGATGTCCCTTTCTCCAAAAATGTACTCAATGGGACCGTAATGTTGCAACCACACACACAAGTTGACCTGCTGTGAGGAATGAACGAATTAGTACATTACAAACATGAGAAAGGTCATTTTAAAATCAACATGAAAAACCAAAATTCCAAAAGTATAAAACACAAAAAATGCATACCAAGGAAAGAAAATGAATCGTGCACCCCACGCTCCTCCCGCCCTGTGGTGCAACTGATGTTCCTTTCTCCAAAAATGTACTCAGTGAGACCGTAATGTTGCAACCACACACACAAGTTGACCTGCTGTGAGGAAAGAACGAATTAGTACATTACAAAAATGAGAAAGGTCATTTTAAAATGAAAATGAAAAACGAAAATTCCAAAAGTATAAAACACAAAAAATGCATACCAAGGAAAGAAAATGTAACGTGCACCTCACCCTCCTCCAGCCCTGTGGTGCAACTGATGTCCCTTTCTCCAAAAATGTACTCAATGGGACCGTAATGTTGCAACCACACACACAAGTTGTCCTGCTGTGAGGAAAGAACGAATTAGTACATTACAAACATGAGAAAGGTCATTTTAAAATCAACATGAAAAACCAAAATTCCAAAAGTATAAAAAACAAAAAATGCATACCAAGGAAAGAAAAAGTATCGTGCACCTCACCCTCCTCCCGCCCTGTGGTGCAACTGATGTCCCTTTCTCCAAATATGTACTCAATGGGACCGTAATGTTGCAACCACACACACAAGTTGACCTGCTGTGAGGAAAGAACGAATTAGTACATTACAAACATGAGAAAGGTCATTTTAAAATCAACATGAAAAACCAAAATTCCAAAAGTATAAAACACAAAAAATGCATACCAAGGAAAGAAAATGTATGGTGCACCTCACCCTTCTCCCGCCCTGTGGTGCAACTGATGTCCCTTTCTCCAAAAATGTACTCAATGGGACCATAATGTTGCAACCACACACACAAGTTGACCTGCTTTGAGGAATGAACGAATTAGTACATTACAAACATGAGAAAGGTCATTTTAAAATCAACCAAAAAAACCAAAATTCCAAAAGTATAAAACACAAAAAATGCATACCAAGGAAAGAAAATGTATCGTGCACCTCACGCTCCTCCCGCCCTGTGGTGCAACTGATGTCCCTTTCTCCAAAAATGTACTCAATTGGACCGTAATATTGCAACCACACACACAAGTTGACCTGCTGTGAGGAAAGAACGAATTAGTACATTACAAACATGAGAAAGGTCATTTTAAAATCAACCTGAAAAGCCAAAATTCCAAAAGTATGAAACACAAAAAATGCATACCAAGGAAAGAAAATGTATTGTGCACCTCACACTCCTCCCGCCCTGTGGTGCAACTGATGTCCTTTTCTCCAAAAATGTACTCAATGGGACCGTAATATTGCAACCACACACACAAGTTGACCTGCTGTGAGGAAAGAACGAATTAGTACATTACGAACATGAGAAAGGTCATTTTAAAACCAACACGAAAAACCAAAATTCCAAAAGTATAAATCACAAAAAATGCATACCAAGAAAAGAAAATGTATTGTGCACCTCACGCTCCTCCCGCCCTGTGATGCAACTGATGTCCCTTTCTCCAAAAATGTACTCAATGGGACCGTTATGTTGCAACCACACACACAAGTTGACCTGCTGTGAGGAAAGAACGAATTAGTACATTACAAACATGAGAAAGGTCATTTTTAAATCAACATGAAAAACCAAAATTCCAAAAGTATAAAACACAAAAAATGCATACCAAGGAAAGAAAATGTATTGTGCACCTCACGCTCCTCCCGCCCTGTGGTGCAACTGATGTCCCTTTCTCCAAAAATGTACTCAATGGGACCGTAATGTTGCAACCACACACACAAGTTGACCTTCTGTGAGGACAGAACGAATTAGTACATTACAAATATGAGAAAGGTCATTTTAAAATCAACATGAAAAACCAAAATTGCAAAAGTATAAAACACAAAAATTGCATACCAAGGAAAGAAAATGTATTGTGCCCCTCACGCTCCTCCCGCCCTGTGGTGCAACTGATGTCCCTTTCTCCTAAAATGTACTCAATGGGACCGTAATGCTGCAACCACACACACAAGTTGACCTGCTGTGAGGAAAGAACGAATTAGTACATTACAAACATGAGAAAGGTCATTTTAAAACCAACACGAAAAACCAAAATTCCAAAAGTATAAATCACAAAAAATGCATACCAAGAAAAGAAAATGTATTGTGCACCTCACGCTCCTCCCGCCCTGTGGTGCAACTGATGTCCCTTTCTCCAAAAATGTACTCAATGGGACCGTAATGTTGCAACCACACACACAAGTTGACCTGCTGTGAGGAAAGAACGAATTAGTACATTACAAACATGAGAAAGGTCATTTTAAAACCAACACGAAAAACCAAAATTCCAAAAGTATAAAACACAAAAAATGCATACCAAGGAAAGAAAATGTATTGTGCACCTCACGCTCCTCCCGCCCTGTGGTGCAACTGATGTCCCTTTCTCCAAAAATGTACTCAATGGGACCGTAATGTTGCAACCACACACACAAGTTGACCTTCTGTGAGGACTGAACGAATTAGTACATTACAAATATGAGAAAGGTCATTTTAAAATCAACATGAAAAACCAAAATTGCAAAAGTATAAAACACAAAAAATGCATACCAAGGAAAGAAAATGTATTGTGCCCCTCACGCTCCTCCCGCCCTGTGGTGCAACTGATGTCCCTTTCTCCAAAAATGTACTCAATGGGACCGTAATGTTGCAACCACACACACAAGTTGACCTTCTGTGAGGACAGAACGAATTAGTACATTACAAATATGAGAAAGGTCATTTTAAAATCAACATGAAAAACCAAAATTGCAAAAGTATAAAACACAAAAAATGCATACCAAGGAAAGAAAATGAATCGTACACCTCACGCTCCTCCCGCCCTGTGGTGCAACTGATGTCCCTTTCTCCAAAAATGTACTCAATGGGACCGTAGTGTTGCAACCACACACACAAGTTGACCTGCTGTGAGGAAAGAACGAATTAGTACATTACAAACGTGAGAAAGGTCATTTTAAAATCGACATGAAAAAACAAAATTCCAAAAGTATAAAACACAAAAAATGCATACCAAGGAAAGAAAATGAATCGTGCACCTCACGCTCCTCCCACCCAGTGGTGCAACTGATGTTCCTTTCTCCAAAAATGTACTCAATGGGACCGTAATGTTGCCACCACACACACAAGTTTACCTGCTGTGAGGAAAGAGCGAGTTAGTACATTACAAACATGAGAAAGGTCATTTTAAAATCAACATGAAAAACCAAAATTCCAAAAGTATAAAACACAAAAAATGCATACCAAGGAAAGAAAATGTATCTTGCACCTCACCGTCCTCCCGCCCTGTGGTGCAACTGATGTCCCTTTCTCCAAAAATGTACTCAATGGGACCGTAATGCTGCAACCACACACACAAGTTGACCTGCTGTGAGGAAAGAACGAATTAGTACATTACAAACATGAGAAAGGTCATTTTAAAATCAACATGAAAAACCAAAATTGCAAAAGTATTAAACACAAAAAATGCATACCAAGGAAAGAAAATGTATCGTGCACCTCACCCTCCTCCCGCCCTGTGGTGCAACTGATGTCCCTTTCTCCAAAAATGTACTCAATGGGACCGTAATGCTGCAACCACATACACAAGTTGACCTGCTGTGAGGAAAGAACGAATTAGTACATTACAAACATGAGAAAGGTCATTTTAAAATCAACATGAAAAACCAAAATTGCAAAAGTATAAAACACAAAAAATGCATACCAAGGAAAGAAAATGTATTGTGCACCTCACGCTCCTCCCGACCCGTGGTGCAACTTATGTCCCTTTCTCCAAAAATGTATTCAATGGGACCGTAATGTTGCAACCACACACACAAGTTGACCTGCTGTGAGGAAAGAACGAATTAGTACATTACAAACATGAGAAAGGTCATTTTAAAATCAACATGAAAAACCAAAATTCCAAAAGTATAAAACACAAAAAATGCATACCAAGGAAAGAAAATGTATTGTGCACCTCACGCCCCTCCCGCCCTGTGGTGCAACTGATGTTCCTTTCTCCAAAAATGTACTCAATGGGACCGTAATGTTGCAACCACACACACAAGTTGACCTGCTGTGAGGAAAGAACGAATTAGTACATTACAAACATGAGAAAGGTCATTTTAAAACCAACACGAAAAACCAAAATTCCAAAAGTATAAAACACAAAAAATGCATACCAAGGAAAGAAAATGTATTGTGCACCTCACGCTCCTCCCGCCCTGTGGTGCAACTGATGTCCCTTTCTCCAAAAATGTACTCAATGGGACCGTTATGTTGCAACCACACACACAGGTTGACCTGCTGTGAGGAAAGAATGAATTAGTACATTACAAACATGAGAAAGGTCATTTTAAAATCAACATGAAAAACCAAAATTCCAAAAGTATAAAACACAAAAAATGCATACCAAGGAAAGAAAATGTATTGTGCACCTCACGCTCCTCCCGCCCTGTGGTGCAACTGATGTCCCTTTCTCCAAAAATGTACTCAATGGGACCGTAATGTTGCAACCACACACACAAGTTGACCTGCTGTGAGGAAAAAACGAATTAGTACAGTACAAACATGAGAAAGGTTATTTTAAAATCAACATGAAAAACCAAAATTCTAAAAGTATAAAACACAAAAAACGCATACCAAGGAAAGAAAATGTATCGTGCACCTCACCCTCCTCCCGACCTGTGGTGCAACTGATGTCCCTTTCTCCAAAAATGTACTCAATGGGACCGTAATGCTGCAACCACACACACAAGTTGACCTGCTGTGAGGAAAGAACGAATTAGTACATTACAAACATGAGAAAGGTCATTTTAAAATCAACATGAAAAACCAAAATTCCAAAAGTATAAAACACAAAAAATGCATACCAAGTAAAGAAAATGTATTGTGCACCTCACGCTCCTCCCGGCATTTGGTGCAACTGATGTCACTTTCTCCAAAAATGAACTCAATGGGACCGTAATGTTGCAACCACACACACAAGTTGACCTGCTGTGAGGAAAGAACGAATTAGTACATTACAAACAAGAGAAAGGTCATTTTAAAATCAACATGAAAAACCAAAATTCCAAAATGTATAAAACACAAAAAATGCATACCAAGGAAAGAAAATGTATTGTGCACCTCACGCTCCTCCCGCCCTGTGGTGCAACTGATGTCCCTTTCTCCAAAAATGTACTCAATGGGACCGTAATGTTGCAACCACACACACAAGTTGACCTGCTGTGAGGAAAGAACGAATTAGTACATTACAAACATGAGAAAGGTCATTTAAAAATCAACATGAAAAACCAAAATTCCAAAAGTATAAAACACAAAAAATGCATACCAAGGAAAGAAAATGTATCGTGCACCTCACCCTCCTCCCGCCCTGTGGTGCAACTGATGTCCCTTTCTCCAAAAATGTACTCAATGGGACCATAATGCTGCAACCACACACACAAGTTGACCTGCTGTGAGGAAAGAACGAATTAGTACATTACAAACATGAGAAAGGTCATTTTAAAATCAACATGAAAAACCAAAATTCCAAAAGTATAAAACACAAAAAATCATACCAAGGAAAGAAAATGTATTGTGCACCTCACACTCCTCCCACCCTGTGGTGCAACTGATGTTCCTTTCTCCAAAAATGTACTCAATGGGACCGTAATGTTGCACCCACACACACAAGTTTACCTGCTGTGAGGAAAGAACGAGTTAGTACATTACAAACATGAGAAAGGTCATTTTAAATGCAACATGAAAAACCAAAATTCCAAAAGTATAAAACACAAAAAATGCATACCAAGGAAAGAAAATGTATCGTGCACCGCACCCTCCTCCCGCCCTGTGGTGCAACTGATGTCCCTTTCTCCAAAAATGTACTCAATGGGACCGTAATGCTGCAACCACACACAGAAGTTGACCTGCTGTGAGGAAAGAACGAATTAGTACATTACAAACTATAGAAAGGTCGTTTCAAAATCAACATGAAAAACCAAAATTCCAAAAGTATAAAACACAAAAAATGCATACCAAGGAAAGAAAATGTATCGTGCACCTCACCCTCCTCCCGCCCTGTGGTGCAACTGATGTCCCTTTCTCCAAAAATGTACTCAATGGGACCGTAATGCTGCAACCACACACACAAGTTGACCTGCTGTGAGGAAAGAACGAATTAGTACATTACAAACATGAGAAAGGTCATTTTAAAATCAACATGAAAAACCAAAATTCCAAAAGTATAAAACACAAAAAATGCATACCAAGGAAAGAAAATGAATCGTGCACCTCACCCTCCTCCCGCTCTGTGGTGCAACTGATGTCCCTTTCTCCAAAAATGTACTCAATGGGACCGTAATGTTGCAACCACACACAGAAGTTTACCTGCTGTGAGGAAAGAACGAGTTAGTACATTACAAACATGAGAAAGGTCATTTTAAAATCAACATGAAAAACCAAAATTCCAAAAGTATAAAACAAAAAAAATGCATACCAAGGAAAGAAAATTTATCGTGCACCTCACGCTCCCCCTGCCCTGGGGTGCAACTGATGTCCCTTTCTCCAAAATGTACTCAATGGGACCGTAATGTTGCAACCACACACACAAGTTGACCTGCTGTGAGGAAACAACGAATTAGTACATTACAAACATGAGAAAGCTCATTTTAAAATCAACATGAAAAACCAAAATTCCAAAAGTATAAAACACAAAAAATGCATACCAAGGAAAGAAAATGTATCGTGCACCTCACCCTCCTCCCGCCCTATTGTGCAACTGATGTCCCTTTCTCAAAAAATGAACTCAATGGGACCGTAATGTTGCAAACACACACACAAGTTGACCTGCTGTGAGGAAAGAACGAATTAGTACATTACAAACATGAGAAAGGTCATTTTAAAATCAACATGAAAAACCAAAATTCCAAAAGTATAAAACACAAAAAATGCATACCAAGGAAAGAAAATGAATCGTGCACCTCACGCTCCTCCCGCCCTGTGGTGCAACTGATGTTCCTTTCTCCAAAAATGTACTAAATGGGACCGTAAAGTTGAACCACACACACAAGTTGACCTGCTGTGCGGAAAGAACGAGTTAGTACATTACAAACATGAGAAAGGTCATTTTAAAATCAACATTAAAAACCAAAATTCCAAAAGTATAAAACACAAAAAATGCATACCAAGGAAAGAAAATGTATCGTGCACCTCACCCTCCTCCCGCCCTGTGGTGCAACTGATGTCTCTTTCTCCAAAAATGTACTCAATGGGACCGTAATATTGCAACCACACACACATGTTGACCTGCTGTGGGGAAAGAACGAATTAGTACATTACAAACATGAGAAAGGTCATTTTAAAATCAACATGAAAAACCAAAATTCCAAAAGTATAAAACACAAAAAATGCATACCAAGGAAAGAAAATGTATCGTGCACCTCACCCTCCTCCCACCCTGTGGTTCAACTCATGTCCCTTTCTCCAAAAATGTACTCAATGGGACCGTAATGTTGCAACCACACACACAAGTTGACCTGCTGTGAGGAAAGAACGAATTAGTACATTACAAACATGAGAAAGGTCATTTTAAAATCAACATGAAAAACCAAAATTCCAAAAGTATAAAACACAAAAAATGCATACCACGGAAAGAAAATGTATCGTGCACCTCACCCTCCTCCCGCCCTGTGGTGCAACTGATGTCCCTTTCTCCAAAAATGTACTCAATGGGACCGTAATGTTGCAACCACACACACAAGTTGACCTGCTGTGAGGAAAGAACGAGTTAGTACATTACAAACATGAGAACGGTCATTTTAAAATCAACATGAAAAACCAAAATTCCAAAAGTATAAAACACCAAAAATGCATACCAAGGAATGAAAATGAATCGTGCACCTTACCCTCCTCCCGCCCTGTGGTGCAACTGATGTCCCTTTCTCCAAAAACGTACTCATTGGGACCGTAATGTTGCAACCACACACACAAGTTGACCTGCTGTGAGGAAAGAACGAATTAGTACATTACAAACATGAGAAAGGTCATTTTAAAATCAACATGAAAAACCAAAATTCCAAAAGTAAAGAACACAAAAAATGCATACCAAGGAAAGAAAATGAATCGTGCACCTCACCCTCCTCCCGCCCTGTGGTGCAACTGATGTTCCTTTCTCCAAAAATGTGCTCAATGGGACCGTAATGTTGCAACCACACACACACAAGTTGACCTGCTGTGAGGAAAGAATGAGTTAGTACATTACAAACATGAGAAAAGTCATTTTAAAATCAACATGAAAAACCAAAATTCCAAAAGTATAAAACACAAAAAATGCATACCAAGGAAAGAAAATGTATCGTGCACCTCACCCTCCTCCCGCCCTGTGGTGCAACTGATGTCCCTTTCTCCAAAAATGTACTCAATGGGACCGTAATGTTGCAACCACACACACAAGTTGTCCTGCTGTGAGGAAAGAACGAATTAGTACATTACAAACATGAGAAAGGTCATTTTAAAATCAACATGAAAAACCAAAATTCCAAAAGTATAAAACACAAACAATGCATACCAAGAGAAGAAAATGTATCGTGCACCTCACCCTCCTCCCGCCCTGTGGTGCAACTGATGTCCCTTTCTCCAAAAATGTACTCAATGGGACCGTAATGTTGCAACCACACACACAAGTTGACCTGCTGTGAGGAAAGAACGAATTAGTACATTACAAACATGAGAAAGGTCATTTTAAAATCAACATGAAAAACCAAAATTCCAAAAGTATAAAACACAAAAAATGCATACCAAGGAAAGAAAATGAATCGTGCACCTCACGCTCCTCCCGCCCTGTGGTGCAACTGATGTTCCTTTCTCCAAAAATGTACTCAATGGGACTGTAATGTTGCAACCACACACACAAGTTGACCTGCTGTGAGGAAAGAACGAATTAGTACATTACAAACATGAGAAAGGTCATTTTAAAATCAACATGAAAAACCAAAATTCCGAAAGTATAAAACACAAAAAATGCATACCAAGAAAGGAAAATGTATCGTGCACCTCACCCTCCTCCCGCCCTGTGGTGCAACTGATGTCCCTTTCTCCACAAATGTACTCAATGGGACCGTAATGTTGCAAACACACACAAGTTGACCTGCTGTGAGGAAAGAACGAATTAGTACATTACAAACATGAGAAAGGTCATTTTAAAATCAACATGAAAAACCAAAATTCTGAAAGTATAAAACACAAAAAATGCATACCAAGGAAAGAAAACGTATCGTGCACCTCACCCTCCTCCCGCCCTGTGGTGCAACTGATGTCCCTTTCTCCAAAAATGTACTCAATGGGACCGTAATGTTGCAACCACACACACAAGTTGACCTGCTGTGAGGAAAGAACGAATTAGTACATTACAAACATGAGAAAGGTCATTTTAAAATCAACATGAAAAACCAAAATTCCAAAAGTATAAAACACAAAAAATTCATACCAAGGAAAGAAAACGAATCGTGCACCTCCCGCTCCTCCCGCCCTGTGGTGCAACTGATGTTCCTTTCTCCAAAAATGTACTCAATGGGACCGTAATGTTGCAACCACACACACAAGTTGACCTGCTGTGAGGAAAGAACGAGTTAGTACATTACAAACATGAGAAAGGTCATTTTAAAATCAACATGAAAAACCAAAATTCCAAAAGTATAAAACACAAAAAATGCATACCAAGGAAAGAAAATGTATCGTGCACCTCACCCTCCTCCCGCCCTGTGGTGCAACTGATGTCCCTTTCCTCAAAAATGTACTCAATGGGACCGTATTGTTGCAACCACACACAGAAGTTGACCTGCTGTGAGGAAAGAATGAGAAAAACCAAAATTCCAAAAGTATAAAACACAAAAAATGCATACCAAGGAAAGAAAATGTATCGTGCACCTCACCCTCCTCCCGCCCTGTAGTGCAACTGATGTCCCTTTCTTCAAAAATGTACTCAATGGGACCGTAATGTTGCAACCACACACACAACTTGACCTGCTGTGAGGAAAGAACAAATTAGTACATTACAAACATGAGAAAGGTCATTTTAAAATCAACATGAAAAACCAAAATTCCAAAAGTATAAAACACAAAAAATGCATACCAAGGAAAGAAAAAGTATCGTGCACCTCACCCTCTTCCCGCCCTGTGGTGCAACTGATGTCCCTTTCTCCAAAAATGTACTCAATGGGACCGTATTGTTGCAACCACACACACACAAGTTGACCAGCTGTGAGGAAAGAACGAATTAGTACATTACAAACATGAGAAAGGTCATTTTAAAATCAACACGAAAAACCAAAATTCCAAAAGTATAAAACACAAAAAATGCATACCAAGGAAAGAAAATGAATCGTGCACCTCACGCTCCTCCCGCCCTGTGGTGCAACTGATGTCCCTTTCTCCAAAAATGTACTCAATGGGACCGTAATGTTGCAACCACACACACAAGTTGACCTGCTGTGAGGAAAGAACGAGTTAGTACATTACAAACATGAGAAAGGTCATTTTAAAATCAACATGAAAAACCAAAATTCCAAAAGTATGAAACACAAAAAATGCATATCAAGGAAAGAAAATGTATCGTGCACCTCACCCTCCTCCCGCCCTGTGGTGCAACTGATGTCCCTTTCTCCAAAAATGTACTCAATGGGACCGTAATGTTGCAACCACACACACAAGTTGACCTTCTGTGAGGACAGAACGAATTAGTACATTACAAATATGAGAAAGGTCATTTTAAAATCAACATGAAAAACCAAAATTGCAAAAGTATAAAACACAAAAAATGCATAGCAAGGAAAGAAAATGTATTGTGCCCCTCACGCTCCTCCCGCCCTGTGGTGCAACTGATGTCCCTTTCTCCTAAAATGTACTCAATGGGACCGTAATATTTGCAACCACACACACAAGTTGACCTGCTGTGAGGAAAGAACGAATTAGTACATTACAAACATGAGAAAGGTCATTCTAAAATCAACATGAAAAACCAAAATTCCAAAAAGTATAAAACACAAAAAATGCATACCAAGGAAAGAAAATGAATCGTACACCTCACGCTCCTCCCGCCCTGTGGTGCAACTGATGTCCCTTTCTCCAAAAATGTACTCAATGGGACCGTAATGTTGCAACCACACACACAAGTTGACCTGCTGTGAGGAAAGAACGAATTAGTACATTACAAACATGAGAAAGGTCATTTTAAAATCAACATGAAAAAACAAAATTCCAAAAGTATAAAACACAAAAAATGCATACCAAGGAAAGAAAATGAATCGTGCACCTCACGCTCCTCCCACCCTGTGGTGCAACTGATGTTCCTTTCTCCAAAAATGTACTCAATGGGACCGTAATGTTGCCACCACACACACAAGTTTACCTGCTGTGAGGAAAGAGCGAGTTAGTACATTACAAACATGAGAAAGGTCATTTTAAAATCAACATGAAAAACCAAAATTCCAAAAGTATAAAACACAAAAAATGCATACCAAGGAAAGAAAATGTATCTTGCACCTCACCGTCCTCCCGCCCTGTGGTGCAACTGATGTCCCTTTCTCCAAAAATGTACTCAATGGGACCGTAATGCTGCAACCACACACACAAGTTGACCTGCTGTGAGGAAAGAACGAATTAGTACATTACAAACATGAGAAAGGTCATTTTAAAATCAACATGAAAAACCAAAATTGCAAAAGTATTAAACACAAAAAATGCATACCAAGGAAAGAAAATGTATCGTGCACCTCACCCTCCTCCCGCCCTGTGGTGCAACTGATGTCCCTTTCTCCAAAAATGTACTCAATGGGACCGTAATGCTGCAACCACACACACAAGTTGACCTGCTGTGAGGAAAGAACGAATTAGTACATTACAAACATGAGAAAGGTCATTTTAAAATCAACATGAAAAACCAAAATTGCAAAAGTATAAAACACAAAAAATGCATACCAAGGAAAGAAAATGTATTGTGCACCTCACGCTCCTCCCGACCCGTGGTGCAACTGATGTCCCTTTCTCCAAAAATGTATTCAATGGGACCGTAATGTTGCAACCACACACACAAGTTGACCTGCTGTGAGGAAAGAACGAATTAGTACATTACAAACATGAGAAAGGTCATTTTAAAATCAACATGAAAAACCAAAATTCCAAAAGTATAAAACACAAAAAATGCATACCAAGGAAAGAAAATGTATTGTGCACCTCACGCCCCTCCCGCCCTGTGGTGCAACTGATGTTCCTTTCTCCAAAAATGTACTCAATGGGACCGTAATGTTGCAACCACACACACAAGTTGACCTGCTGTGAGGAAAGAACGAATTAGTACATTACAAACATGAGAAAGGTCATTTTAAAACCAACACGAAAAACCAAAATTCCAAAAGTATAAAACACAAAAAATGCATACCAAGGAAAGAAAATGTATTGTGCACCTCACGCTCCTCCCGCCCTGTGGTGCAACTGATGTCCCTTTCTCCAAAAATGTACTCAATGGGACCGTTATGTTGCAACCACACACACAAGTTGACCTGCTGTGAGGAAAGAATGAATTAGTACATTACAAACATGAGAAAGGTCATTTTTAAATCAACATGAAAAACCAAAATTCCAAAAGTATAAAACACAAAAAATGCATACCAAGGAAAGAAAATGTATTGTGCACCTCACGCTCCTCCCGCACTGTGGTGCAACTGATGTCCCTTTCTCCAAAAATGTACTCAATGGGACCGTAATGTTGCAACCACACACACAAGTTGACCTGCTGTGAGGAAAGAACGAATTAGTACAGTACAAACATGAGAAAGGTTATTTTAAAATCAACATGAAAAACCAAAATTCTAAAAGTATAAAACACAAAAAACGCATACCAAGGAAAGAAAATGTATCGTGCACCTCACCCTCCTCCCGACCTGTGGTGCAACTGATGTCCCTTTCTCCAAAAATGTACTCAATGGGACCGTAATGCTGCAACCACACACACAAGTTGACCTGCTGTGAGGAAAGAACGAATTAGTACATTACAAACATGAGAAAGGTCATTTTAAAATCAACATGAAAAACCAAAATTCCAAAAGTATAAAACACAAAAAATGCATACCAAGTAAAGAAAATGTATTGTGCACCTCACGCTCCTCCCGGCATTTGGTGCAACTGATGTCACTTTCTCCAAAAATGAACTCAATGGGACCGTAATGTTGCAACCACACACACAAGTTGACCTGCTGTGAGGAAAGAACGAATTAGTACATTACAAACAAGAGAAAGGTCATTTTAAAATCAACATGAAAAACCAAAATTCCAAAATGTATAAAACACAAAAAATGCATACCAAGGAAAGAAAATGTATTGTGCACCTCACGCTCCTCCCGCCCTGTGGTGCAACTGATGTCCCTTTCTCCAAAAATGTACTCAATGGGACCGTAATGTTGCAACCACACACACAAGTTGACCTGCTGTGAGGAAAGAACGAATTAGTACATTACAAACATGAGAAAGGTCATTTTAAAATCAACATGAAAAACCAAAATTCCAAAAGTATAAAACACAAAAAATCATACCAAGGAAAGAAAATGTATTGTGCACCTCACGCTCCCCCGCCCTGTGGTGCAACTGATGTCCCTTTCTCCAAAAATGTATTCAATGGGACCGTAATGTTGCAACCACACACACAAGTTGACCTGCTGTGAGGAAAGAACGAATTAGTACATTACAAACATAAGAAAGGTCATTTTAAAATCAACATGAAAAACCAAAATTCCAAAAAGTATAAAACGCAAAAAATGCATACCAAGGAAAGAAAATAAATCGTGCACCTCACGCTCCTCCCGCCCTGTGGTGCAACTGATGTCCCTTCCTCCAAAAATGTACTCAATGGGACCGTAATGTTGCAACCACATACACAAGTTGACCTGCTGTGAGGAAACAACGAATTAGTACATTACAAACATGAGATAGGTCATTTTAAAATCAACATGAAAAAACAAAATTCCAAAAGTATAAAACACAAAAAATGCATACCAAGGAAAGAAAATGAATCGTCCACCTCACGCTCCTCCCACCCTGTGGTGCAACTGATGTTCCTTTCTCCAAAAATGTACTCAATGGGACCGTAATGTTGCACCCACACACACAAGTTTACCTGCTGTGAGGAAAGAACGAGTTAGTACATTACAAACATGAGAAAGGTCATTTTAAAATCAACATGAAAAACCAAAATTCCAAAAGTATAAAACACAAAAAATGCATACCAAGGAAAGAAAATGTATCGTGCACCGCACCCTCCTCCCGCCCTGTGATGCAACTGATGTCCCTTTCTCCAAAAATGTACTCAATGGGACCGTAATGCTGCAACCACACACAGAAGTTGACCTGCTGTGAGGAAAGAACGAATTAGTACATTACAAACTATAGAAAGGTCATTTTAAAATCAACATGAAAAACAAAAATTCCAAAAGTATAAAACACAAAAAATGCATACCAAGGAAAGAAAATGTATCGTGCACCTCACCCTCCTCCCGCCCTGTGGTGCAACTGATGTCCCTTTCTCCAAAAATGTACTCAATGGGACCGTAATGCTGCAACCACACACACAAGTTGACCTGCTGTGAGGAAAGAACGAATTAGTACATTACAAACATGAGAAAGGTCATTTTAAAATCAACATGAAAAACCAAAATTCCAAAAGTATAAAACACAAAAAATGCATACCAAGGAAAGAAAATGTATCGTGCACCTCACGCTCCTCCCGCCCTGTGGTGCAACTTATGTCCCTTTCTCCAAAAATGTATTCAATGGACCGTAATATTGCAACCACACACACAAGTTGACCTGCTGTGAGGAAAGAACGAATTGGTACATTAAAATCATGAGAAAGGTCATTTTAAAATCAACATGAAAAACCAAAATTCCAAAAAGTATAAAACACAAAAAATGCATACCAAGGAAAGAAAATGAATCGTGCACCTCACTCTCCTCCCGCCCTGTGGTGCAACTGATGTCCCTTTCTCCAAAAATGTTCTCAATGGGACTGTAATGTTGCAACCACACACACATGTTGACCTGCTGTGAGGAAAGAACGAATTAGTACATTACAAACATGGGAAAGGTCATTTTAAAATCAACATGAAAAAACAAAATTCCAAAAGTATAAAACACAAAAAATGCATACCAAGGAAAGAAAATGAATCGTGCACCTCACCCTCCTCCCGCTCTGTGGTGCAACTGATGTCCCTTTCTCCAAAAATGTACTCAATGGGACCGTAATGTTGCAACCACACACAGAAGTTTACCTGCTGTGAGGAAAGAACGAGTTAGTACATTACAAACATGAGAAAGGTCATTTTAAAATCAACATGAAAAACCAAAATTCCAAAAGTATAAAACAAAAAAAATGCATACCAAGGAAAGAAAATTTATCGTGCACCTCACGCTCCCCCTGCCCTGGGGTGCAACTGATGTCCCTTTCTCCAAAATGTACTCAATGGGACCGTAATGTTGCAACCACACACACAAGTTGACCTGCTGTGAGGAAAGAACGAATTAGTACATTACAAACATGAGAAAGCTCATTTTAAAATCAACATGAAAAACCAAAATTCCAAAAGTATAAAACACAAAAAATGCATACCAAGGAAAGAAAATGTATCGTGCACCTCACCCTCCTCCCGCCCTGTGGTGCAACTGATGTCCCTTTCTCAAAAAATGAACTCAATGGGACCGTAATGTTGCAAACACACACACAAGTTGACCTGCTGTGAGGAAAGAACGAATTAGTACATTACAAACATGAGAAAGGTCATTTTAAAATCAACATGAAAAACCAAAATTCCAAAAGTATAAAACACAAAAAATGCATACCAAGGAAAGAAAATGTATCGTGCACCTCACCCTGTGGTGCAACTGATGTCCCTTTCTCCAAAAATGTACTCAATGGGACCGTAATGTTGCAACCACACACACAAGTTGACCTGCTGTGAGGAAAGAACGAATTAGTACATTACAAACATGAGAAAGGTCATTTTAAAATCAACATGAAAAACCAAAATTCCAAAAGTATAAAACACAAAAAATTCATACCAAGGAAAGAAAATGAATCGTGCACCTCACGCTCCTCCCGCCCTGTGGTGCAACTGATGTTCCTTTCTCCAAAAATGTACTAAATGGGACCTTAAAGTTGAACCACACACACAAGTTGACCTGCTGTGCGGAAAGAACGAGTTAGTACATTACAAACATGAGAAAGGTCATTTTAAAATCAACATGAAAAACAAAAATTCCAAAAGTATAAAACACAAAAAATGCATACCAAGGAAAGAAAATGTATCGTGCACCTCACCCTCCTCCCGCCCTGTGGTGCAACTGATGTCTCTTTCTCCAAAAATGTACTCAATGGGACCGTAATATTGCAACCACACACACATGTTGACCTGCTGTGGGGAAAGAACGAATTAGTACATTACAAACATGAGAAAGGTCATTTTAAAATCAACATGAAAAACCAAAATTCCAAAAGTATAAAACACAAAAAATGCATACCAAGGAAAGAAAATGTATCGTGCACCTCACCCTCCTCCCACCCTGTGGTGCAACTCATGTCCCTTTCTCCAAAAATGTACTCAATGGGACCGTAATGTTGCAACCACACACACAAGTTGACCTGCTGTGAGGAAAGAACGAATTAGTACATTACAAACATGAGAAAGGTCATTTTAAAATCAACATGAAAAACCAAAATTCCAAAAGTATAAAACACAAAAAATGCATACCACGGAAAGAAAATGTATCGTGCACCTCACCCTCCTCCCGCCCTGTGGTGCAACTGATGTCCCTTTCTCCAAAAATGTACTCAATGGGACCGTAATGTTGCAACCACACACACAAGTTGACCTGCTGTGAGGAAAGAACGAGTTAGTACATTACAAACATGAGAACGGTCATTTTAAAATCAACATGAAAAACCAAAATTCCAAAAGTATAAAACTCAAAAAATGCATACCAAGGAAAGAAAATGAATCGTGCACCTTACCCTCCTCCCGCCCTGTGGTGCAACTGATGTCCCTTTCTCCAAAAACGTACTCAATGGGACCGTAATGTTGCAACCACACACACAAGTTGACCTGCTGTGAGGAAAGAACGAATTAGTACATTAAAAACATGAGAAAGGTCATTTTAAAATCAACATGAAAAACCAAAATTCCAAAAGTAAAGAACACAAAAAATGCATACCAAGGAAAGAAAATGAATCGTGCACCTCACCCTCCTCCCGCCCTGTGGTGCAACTGATGTTCCTTTCTCCAAAAATGTACTCAATGGGACCGTAATGTTGCAACCACACACACACAAGTTGACCTGCTGTGAGGAAAGAACGAGTTAGTACATTACAAACATGAGAAAAGTCATTTTAAAATCAACATGAAAAACCAAAATTCCAAAAGTATAAAACACAAAAAATGCATACCAAGGAAAGAAAATGTATCGTGCACCTCACCCTCCTCCCGCCCTGTGGTGCAACTGATGTCCCTTTCTCCAAAAATGTACTCAATGGGACTGTAATGTTGCAACCACACACACAAGTTGTCCTGCTGTGAGGAAAGAACGAATTAGTACATTACAAACATGAGAAAGGTCATTTTAAAATCAACATGAAAAACCAAAATTCCAAAAGTATAAAACACAAACAATGCATACCAAGAGAAGAAAATGTATCGTGCACCTCACCCTCCTCCCGCCCTGTGGTGCAACTGATGTCCCTTTCTCCAAAAATGTACTCAAAGGGACCGTAATGTTGCAACCACACACACAAGTTGACCTGCTGTGAGGAAAGAACGAATTAGTACATTACAAACATGAGAAAGGTCATTTTAAAATCAACATGAAAAACCAAAATTCCAAAAGTATAAAACACAAAAAATGCATACCAAGGAAAGAAAATGAATCGTGCACCTCACGCTCCTCCCGCCCTGTGGTGCAACTGATGTTCCTTTCTCCAAAAATGTACTCAATGGGACTGTAATGTTGCAACCACACACACAAGTTGACCTGCTGTGAGGAAAGAACGAATTAGTACATTACAAACATGAGAAAGGTCATTTTAAAATCAACATGAAAAACCGAAATTCCAAAAGTATAAAACACAAAAAATGCATACCAAGAAAGGAAAATGTATCGTGCACCTCACCCTCCTCCCGCCCTGTGGTGCAACTGATGTCCCTTTCTCCACAAATGTACTCAATGGGACCGTAATGTTGCAAACACACACAAGTTGACCTGCTGTGAGGAAAGAACGAATTAGTACATTACAAACATGAGAAAGGTCATTTTAAAATCAACATGAAAAACCAAAATTCTGAAAGTATAAAACACAAAAAATGCATACCAAGGAAAGAAAATGTATCGTGCACCTCACCCTCCTCCCGCCCTGTGGTGCAACTGATGTCCCTTTCTCCAAAAATGTACTCAATGGGACCGTAATGTTGCAACCACACACACAAGTTGACCTGCTGTGAGGAAAGAACGAATTAGTACATTACAAACATGAGAAAGGTCATTTTAAAATAAACATGAAAAACCAAAATTCCAAAAGTATAAAACACAAAAAATGCATACCAAGGAAAGAAAATGAATCGTGCACCTCACCCTCCTCCCGCCCTGTGGTGCAACTGATGTTCCTTTCTCCAAAAATGTACTAAATGGGACCGTAATGTTGCAACCACACACACAAGTTGACCTGCTGTGAGGAAAGAACGAGTTAGTACATTACAAACATGAGAAAGGTCATTTTAAAATCAACATGAAAAACCAAAATTCCAAAAGTATAAAACACAAAAAATGCATACCAAGGAAAGAAAATGTATCGTGCACCTCACCCTCCTCCCGCCCTGTGGTGCAACTGATGTCCCTTTCTCCAAAATTGTACTCAATGGGACTGTAATGTTGCAACCACACACACAAGTTGACCTGCTGTGAGGAAAGAACGAATTAGTACATTACAAACATGAGAAAGGTCATTTTAAAATCAACATGAAAAACCAAAATTCCAAAAGTATAAAACACAAAAAATGCATACCAAGGAAAGAAAATGAATCGTGCACCTCACGCTCCTCCCGCCCTGTGGTGCAACTGATGTTCCTTTCTCCAAAAATGTACTCAATGGGACCGTAATGTTGCAACCACACACACAAGTTGACCTGCTGTGAGGAAAGAACGAATTAGTACATTACAAACATGAGAAAGGTCATTTTAAAATCAACATGAAAAACCAAAATTCCAAAAGTATAAAACACAAAAAATGCATACCAAGAAAGGAAAACGTATCGTGCACCTCACCCTCCTCCCGCCCTGTGGTGCAACTGATGTCCCTTTCTCCAAAAATGTACTCAATGGGACCGTAATGTTGCAACCACACACACAAGTTGACCTGCTGTGAGGAAAGAACGAATTAGTACATTACAAACATGAGAAAGGTCATTTTAAAATCAACATGAAAAACCAAAATTCTGAAAGTATAAAACACAAAAAATGCATACCAAGGAAAGAAAATGTATCGTGCACCTCACCCTCCTCCCGCCCTGTGGTGCAACTGATGTCCCTTTCTCCAAAAATGTACTCAATGGGACCGTAATGTTGCAACCACACACACAAGTTGACCTGGTGTGAGGAAAGAACGAATTAGTACATTACAAACATGAGAAAGGTCATTTTAAAATCAACATGAAAAACCAAAATTCCAAAAGTATAAAACACAAAAAATTCATACCAAGGAAAGAAAACGAATCGTGCACCTCCCGCTCCTCCCGCCCTGTGGTGCAACTGATGTTCCTTTCTCCAAAAATGTACTCAATGGGACCGTAATGTTGCAACCACACACACAAGTTGACCTGCTGTGAGGAAAGAACGAGTTAGTACATTACAAACATGAGAAAGGTCATTTTAAAATCAACATGAAAAACCAAAATTCCAAAAGTATAAAACACAAAAAATGCATACCAAGGAAAGAAAATGTATCGTGCACCTCACCCACCTCCCGCCCTGTGGTGCAACTGATGTCCCTTTCCTCAAAAATGTACTCAATGGGACCGTAATGTTGCAACCACACACAGAAGTTGACCTGCTGTGAGGAAAGAATGAGAAAAACCAAAATTCCAAAAGTATAAAACACAAAAAATGCATACCAAGGAAAGAAAATGTATCGTGCACCTCACCCTCCTCCCGCCCTGTAGTGCAACTGATGTCCCTTTCTTCAAAAATGTACTCAATGGGACCGTAATGTTGCAACCACACACACAACTTGACCTGCTGTGAGGAAAGAACAAATTAGTACATTACAAACATGAGAAAGGTCATTTTAAAATCAACATGAAAAACCAAAATTCCAAAAGTATAAAACACAAAAAATGCATACCAAGGAAAGAAAAAGTATCGTGCACCTCACCCTCTTCCCGCCCTGTGGTGCAACTGATGTCCCTTTCTCCAAAAATGTACTCAATGGGACCGTATTGTTGCAACCACACACACACAAGTTGACCTGCTGTGAGGAAAGAACGAATTAGTACATTACAAACATGAGAAAGGTCATTTTAAAATCAACACGAAAAACCAAAATTCCAAAAGTATAAAACACAAAAAATGCATACCAAGGAAAGAAAATGAATCGTGCACCTCACGCTCCTCCCGCCCTGTGGTGCAACTGATGTCCCTTTCTCCAAAAATGTACTCAATGGGACCGTAATGTTGCAACCACACACACAAGTTGACCTGCTGTGAGGAAAGAACGAGTTAGTACATTACAAACATGAGAAAGGTCATTTTAAAATCAACATGAAAAACCAAAATTCCAAAAGTATAAAACACAAAAAATGCATACCAAGGAAAGAAAATGTATCGTGCACCTCACCCTCCTCCCGCCCTGTGGTGCAACTGATGTCCCTTTCTCCAAAAATGTACTCAATGGGACCGTAATGTTGCAACCACACACACAAGTTGACCTGCTGTGAGGAAAGAACGAATTAGTACATTACAAACCTGAGTAAGGTCATTTTAAAATCAACATGAAAAACCAAAATTCCAAAAGTACAAAACACAAAAAATGCATACCAAGGAAAGAAAATGAATCGTGCACCTCACGCTCCTCCCTCCCTGTGGTGCAACTGAAGTTCCTTTCTCCATAAGTGTACTCAATGGGACCGTAATGTTGCAACCACACACACAAGTTGACCTGCTGTGAGGAAAGAACGAATTAGTACATTACAAACATGAGAAAGGTCATTTTAAAATCAACATGAAAAACCAAAATTCCAAAAGTATAAAACACAAAAAATGCATACCAAAGAAAGTAAATGTATCGTGCACCTCACCCTCCTCCCGCCCTGTGGTGCAACTGATGTCCCTTTCTGCAAAAATGTACTCAATGGGACCGTAATGTTGCAACCACACACACAAGTTGACCTGCTGTGAGGAAAGAACAAATTAGTACATTACAAACATGAGAAAGGTCATTTTAAAATCAACATGAAAAACCAAAATTCCAAAAGTATAAAACACAAAAAATGCATACCAAGGGAAGAAAATGAATCGTGCACCTCACGCTCCTCCCGCCCTGTGGTGCAACTGATGTCCCTTTCTCCAAAAATGTACTCAATGGGACCGTAATGTTGCAACCACACACACAAGTTGACCTGCAGTGAGGAAAGAACGAGTTAGTACATTACAAACATGCGAGAGGTCATTTTAAAATCAACATGAAAAACCAAAATTCCAAAAGTATAAAACACAAAAAATGCATACCAAGGAAAGAAAATGTATCGTGCACCTCACCCTCCTCCCGCCCTGTGCTGCAACTGATGTCCCTTTCTCCAAAAATGTACTCAATGGGACCATAATGTTGCAACCACACACACAAGTTGACCTGCTGTGAGGAACGAACGAATTAGTACATTACAAACATGAGAAAGGTCATTTTAAAATGAACATGAAAAACAAAAATTCCAAAAGTATAAAACACAAAAAATGCATACCAAGGAAAGAAAATGTATTGTGCACCTCACGCTCCTCCCGCCCTGGGGTGCAACTGATGTCCCTTTCTCCAAAATGTACTCAATGGGACCGTAATGTTGCAACCACACACACAAGTTGACCTGCTGTGAGGAAAGAACGAATTAGTACATTACAAACATGAGAAAGGTCATTTTAAAATCAACATGAAAAACCAAAATTCCGAAACTATAAAACACAAAAAATGCATACCAAGGAAAGAAAATGTATCGTGCACCTCACCCTCCTCCCGCCCTGTGGTGCAACTGATATCCCATTCTCCAAAAATGTACTCAATGGGACCGTAATGTTGCAACCACACACACAAGTTGACCTGCTGTGAGGAAAGAACGAATTAGTACATTACAAACACGAGAAAGGTCATTTTAAAATCAACATGAAAAACCAAAATTCCAAAAGTATAAAACACAAAAAATGCATACCAAGGAAAGAAAATGTATCGTGCACGTCACCCTCCTCCCACCCTGTGGTGCAACTGATGTCCCTTTTTCTAGAAATGTACTCAATGGGACCGTAATGTTGCAACCACACACACAAGTTGACCTGCTGTGAGGAAAGAACGAATTAGTACATTACAAACATGAGAAAGGTCATTTTAAAATCAACATGAAAAACCAAAATTCCGAAACTATAAAACACAAAAAATGCATACCAAGGAAAGAAAATGTATCGTGCACCTCACCCTCCTCCCGCCCTGTGGTGCAACTGATGTCCCTTTCTCCAAAAATGTACTCAATGGGACCGTAATGTTGCAACCGCACACACAAGTTTACCTGCTGTGAGGAAAGAACGAATTAGTACATTACAAACATGAGAAAGGTCATTTTAAGATCAACATGAAAAACCAAAATTCCAAAAGTATAAAACACAAAAAATGCATACCAAGGAAAGAAAATGTATCGTGCACCTCACCCTCCTCCCGCCCTGTGGTGCAACTGATGTCCCTTTCTCCAAAAATGTACTCAATGGGACCGTAATGTTGCAACCACACACACAAGTTGACCTGCTGTGAGGAAAGAACGAATTAGTACATTACAAACATGAGAAAGGTCATTTTAAAATCAACATGAAAAACCAAAATTCCAAAAGTATAAAACACAAAAAATGCATACCAAGGAAAGAAAATGAATCGTGCACCTCACGCTCCTCCTGCCCTGTGGTGCAACTGATGTCCCTTTCTCCAAAAATGTACTCAATGGGACCGTAATGTTGCAACCACACACACAAGTTGACCTGCTGTGAGGAAAGAACGAATTAGTACATTACAAACATGAGAAAGATCATTTTAAAATCAACATTAAAAACCAAAATTCCAAAAGTATAAAACACAAAAAATGCATACCAAGGAAAGAAAATGATTCGTGCACCTCACGCTCCTCCCGCCCTGTGGTGCAACTGATGTTCTTTTCTCCTAAAGTGTACTCAATGGGACCGTAATGTTGCAACCACACACACAAGTTGACCTGCTGTGAGGAAAGAACGAATTAGTACATTACAAACATGAGAAAGGTCATTTTAAAATCAACATGAAAAACCAAAATTCCAAAAGTATAAAACACAAAAAATGCATGCCAAGGAAAGAAAATGTATCGTGCACCTCACCCTCCTCCCGCCCTGTGGTGCAACTGATGTCCCTTTCTCCAAAAATGTACTCAATGGGACCGTAATGTTGCAACCACACACACAAGTTGACCTGCTGTGAGGAAAGAATGAATTAGTACATTACAAACATGAGAAAGGTCATTTTAAAATCAACATGAAAAACCAAAATTCCAAAAGTATAAAACACAAAAAATGCATACCAAGGAAAGAAAATGAATCGTGCACCTCACGCTCCTCCCGCCCTGTGGTGCAACTGATGTCCCTTTCTCCAAAAATGTACTCAATGGGACCGTAATGTTGCAACCACACACACAAGTTGACCTGCTGTGAGGAAAGAACGAATTAGTACATTACAAACATGAGAAAGATCATTTTAAAATCAACATGAAAAACCAAAATTCCAAAAGTATAAAACACAAAAAATGCATACCAAGGAAAGAAAATGAATCGTGCACCTCACGCTCCTCCCGCCCTGTGGTGCAACTGATGTTCCTTTCTCCAAAAGTGTACTCAATGGGACCGTAATGTTCCAACCACACACACAAGTTGCCCTGCTGTGAGGAAAGAACGAATTAGTACATTACAAACATGAGAAAGGTCATTTTAAAATCAACATGAAAAACCAAAATTCCAAAAGTATAAAACACAAAAAATGCATGCCAAGGAAAGAAAATGTATCGTGCACCTCACCCTCCTCCCGCCCTGTGGTGCAACTGATGTCCCGTTCCTCAAAAATGTACTCAATGGGACCGTAATGTTGCAAACACACTCACAAGTTGACCTGCTGTGAGAAAAGAACGAGAAAAACCAAAATTCCAAAAGTATAAAACACAAAAAATGCATACCAAAGAAAGTAAATGTATCGTGCACCTCACCCTCCTCCCGCCCTGTGGTGCAACTGATGTCCCTTTCTGCAAAAATGTACTCAATGGGACCGTAATGTTGCAACCACACACACAAGTTGACCTGCTGTGAGGAAAGAACAAATTAGTACATTACAAACATGAGAAAGGTCATTTTAAAATCAACATGAAAAACCAAAATTCCAAAAGTATAAAACACAAAAAATGCATACCAAGGAAAGAAAATGTATCGTGCACCTCACCCTCCTCCCGCCCTGTGGTGCAACTTATGTCCCTTTCTCCAAAAATGTACTCAATGGGACCGTAATGTTGCAACCACACACACAAGTTGACCTGCTGTGAGGAAAGAACGAATTAGTACATTACAAACATGAGAAAGGTCATTTTAAAATCAACATGAAAAACCAAAATTCCAAAAGTATAAAACACAAAAAATGCATACCAAGGGAAGAAAATGAATCGTGCACCTCACGCTCCTCCCGCCCTGTGGTGCAACTGATGTCCCTTTCTCCAAAAATGTACTCAATGGGACCGTAATGTTGCAACCACACACACAAGTTGACCTGCAGTGAGGAAAGAACGAGTTAGTACATTACAAACATGAGAAAGGTCATTTTAAAATCAACATGAAAAACCAAAATTCCACAAGTATAAAACACAAAAAATGCATACCAAGGAAAGAAAATGTATCGTGCACCTCACCCTCCTCCCGCCCTGTGCTGCAACTGATGTCCCTTTCTCCAAAAATGTACTCAATGGGACCGTAATGTTGCAACCACACACACAAGTTGACCTGCTGTGAGGAAAGAACGAATTAGTACATTACAAACATGAGAAAGGTCATTTTAAAATCAACATGAAAAACCAAAATTCCAAAAGTATAAAACACAAAAAATGCATACGAAGGAAAGAAAATGTATTGTGCACCTCACGCTCCTCCCGCCCTGGGGTGCAACTGATGTCCCTTTCTCCAAAAATGTACTCAATGGGACCGTAATGTTGCAACCACACACACAAGTTGACCTGCTGTGAGGAAAGAACGAATTAGTACATTACAAACATGAGAAAGGTCATTTTAAAATCAACATGAAAAACCAAAATTCCAAAAGTATAAAACACAAAAAATGCATACCAAGGAAAGAAAATGAATCGTGCACCTCACGCTCCTCCTGCCCTGTGGTGCAACTGATGTCCCTTTCTCCAAAAATGTACTCAATGGGACCGTAATGTTGCAACCACACACACAAGTTGACCTGCTGTGAGGAAAGAACGAATTAGTACATTACAAACATGAGAAAGATCATTTTAAAATCAACATTAAAAACCAAAATTCCAAAAGTATAAAACACAAAAAATGCATACCAAGGAAAGAAAATGATTCGTGCACCTCACGCTCCTCCCGCCCTGTGGTGCAACTGATGTTCTTTTCTCCTAAAGTGTACTCAATGGGACCGTAATGTTGCAACCACACACACAAGTTGACCTGCTGTGAGGAAAGAACGAATTAGTACATTACAAACATGAGAAAGGTCATTTTAAAATCAACATGAAAAACCAAAATTCCAAAAGTATAAAACACAAAAAATGCATGCCAAGGAAAGAAAATGTATCGTGCACCTCACCCTCCTCCCGCCCTGTGGTGCAACTGATGTCCCTTTCTCCAAAAATGTACTCAATGGGACCGTAATGTTGCAACCACACACACAAGTTGACCTGCTGTGAGGAAAGAATGAATTAGTACATTACAAACATGAGAAAGGTCATTTTAAAATCAACATGAAAAACCAAAATTCCAAAAGTATAAAACACAAAAAATGCATACCAAGGAAAGAAAATGAATCGTGCACCTCACGCTCCTCCCGCCCTGTGGTGCAACTGATGTCCCTTTCTCCAAAAATGTACTCAATGGGACCGTAATGTTGCAACCACACACACAAGTTGACCTGCTGTGAGGAAAGAACGAATTAGTACATTACAAACATGAGAAAGATCATTTTAAAATCAACATGAAAAACCAAAATTCCAAAAGTATAAAACACAAAAAATGCATACCAAGGAAAGAAAATGAATCGTGCACCTCACGCTCCTCCCGCCCTGTGGTGCAACTGATGTTCCTTTCTCCAAAAGTGTACTCAATGGGACCGTAATGTTCCAACCACACACACAAGTTGCCCTGCTGTGAGGAAAGAACGAATTAGTACATTACAAACATGAGAAAGGTCATTTTAAAATCAACATGAAAAACCAAAATTCCAAAAGTATAAAACACAAAAAATGCATGCCAAGGAAAGAAAATGTATCGTGCACCTCACCCTCCTCCCGCCCTGTGGTGCAACTGATGTCCCGTTCCTCAAAAATGTACTCAATGGGACCGTAATGTTGCAAACACACTCACAAGTTGACCTGCTGTGAGAAAAGAACGAGAAAAACCAAAATTCCAAAAGTATAAAACACAAAAAATGCATACCAAAGAAAGTAAATGTATCGTGCACCTCACCCTCCTCCCGCCCTGTGGTGCAACTGATGTCCCTTTCTGCAAAAATGTACTCAATGGGACCGTAATGTTGCAACCACACACACAAGTTGACCTGCTGTGAGGAAAGAACAAATTAGTACATTACAAACATGAGAAAGGTCATTTTAAAATCAACATGAAAAACCAAAATTCCAAAAGTATAAAACACAAAAAATGCATACCAAGGAAAGAAAATGTATCGTGCACCTCACCCTCCTCCCGCCCTGTGGTGCAACTTATGTCCCTTTCTCCAAAAATGTACTCAATGGGACCGTAATGTTGCAACCACACACACAAGTTGACCTGCTGTGAGGAAAGAACGAATTAGTACATTACAAACATGAGAAAGGTCATTTTAAAATCAACATGAAAAACCAAAATTCCAAAAGTATAAAACACAAAAAATGCATACCAAGGGAAGAAAATGAATCGTGCACCTCACGCTCCTCCCGCCCTGTGGTGCAACTGATGTCCCTTTCTCCAAAAATGTACTCAATGGGACCGTAATGTTGCAACCACACACACAAGTTGACCTGCAGTGAGGAAAGAACGAGTTAGTACATTACAAACATGAGAAAGGTCATTTTAAAATCAACATGAAAAACCAAAATTCCACAAGTATAAAACACAAAAAATGCATACCAAGGAAAGAAAATGTATCGTGCACCTCACCCTCCTCCCGCCCTGTGCTGCAACTGATGTCCCTTTCTCCAAAAATGTACTCAATGGGACCGTAATGTTGCAACCACACACACAAGTTGACCTGCTGTGAGGAAAGAACGAATTAGTACATTACAAACATGAGAAAGGTCATTTTAAAATCAACATGAAAAACCAAAATTCCAAAAGTATAAAACACAAAAAATGCATACGAAGGAAAGAAAATGTATTGTGCACCTCACGCTCCTCCCGCCCTGGGGTGCAACTGATGTCCCTTTCTCCAAAATGTACTCAATGGGACCGTAATGTTGCAACCACACACACAAGTTGACCTGCTGTGAGGAAAGAACGAATTAGTACATTACAAACATGAGAAAGGTCATTTTAAAATCAACATGAAAAACCAAAATTCCGAAACTATAAAACACAAAAAATGCATACCAAGGAAAGAAAATGTATCGTGCACCTCACCCTCCTCCCGCCCTGTGGTGCAACTGATATCCCATTCTCCAAAAATGTACTCAATGGGACCGTAATGTTGCAACCACACACACAAGTTGACCTGCTGTGAGGAAAGAACGAATTAGTACATTACAAACATGAGAAAGGTCATTTTAAAATCAACATGAAAAACCAAAATTCCGAAACTATAAAACACAAAAAATGCATACCAAGGAAAGAAAATGTATCGTGCACCTCACCCTCCTCCCGCCCTGTGGTGCAACTGATGTCCCTTTCTCCAAAAATGTACTCAATGGGACCGTAATGTTGCAACCACACACACAAGTTTACCTGCTGTGAGGAAAGAACGAATTAGTACATTACAAACATGAGAAAGGTCATTTTAAGATCAACATGAAAAACCAAAATTCCAAAAGTATAAAACACAAAAAATGCATACCAAGGAAAGAAAATGTATCGTGCACCTCACCCTCCTCCCGCCCTGTGGTGCAACTGATGTCCCTTTCTCCAAAAATGTACTCAATGGGACCGTAATGTTGCAACCACACACACAAGTTGACCTGCTGTGAGGAAAGAACGAATTAGTACATTACAAACATGAGAAAGGTCATTTTAAAATCAACATGAAAAACCAAAATTCCAAAAGTATAAAACACAAAAAATGCATACCAAGGAAAGAAAATGAATCGTGCACCTCACGCTCCTCCCGCCCTGTGGTGCAACTGATGTCCCTTTCTCCAAAAATGTACTCAATGGGACCGTAATGTTGCAACCACACACACAAGTTGACCTGCTGTGAGGAAAGAACGAATTAGTACATTACAAACATGAGAAAGATCATTTTAAAATCAACATGAAAAACCAAAATTCCAAAAGTATAAAACACAAAAAATGCATACCAAGGAAAGAAAATGATTCGTGCACCTCACGCTCCTCCCGCCCTGTGGTGCAACTGATGTTCCTTTCTCCTAAAGTGTACTCAATGGGACCGTAATGTTGCAACCACACACACAAGTTGACCTGCTGTGAGGAAAGAACGAATTAGTACATTACAAACATGAGAAAGGTCATTTTAAAATCAACATGAAAAACCAAAATTCCAAAAGTATAAAACACAAAAAATGCATGCCAAGGAAAGAAAATGTATCGTGCACCTCACCCTCCTCCCGCCCTGTGGTGCAACTGATGTCCCTTTCTCCAAAAATGTACTCAATGGGACCGTAATGTTGCAACCACACACACAAGTTGACCTGCTGTGAGGAAAGAATGAATTAGTACATTACAAACATGAGAAAGGTCATTTTAAAATCAACATGAAAAACCAAAATTCCAAAAGTATAAAACACAAAAAATGCATACCAAGGAAAGAAAATGAATCGTGCACCTCACGCTCCTCCCGCCCTGTGGTGCAACTGATGTCCCTTTCTCCAAAAATGTACTCAATGGGACCGTAATGTTGCAACCACACACACAAGTTGACCTGCTGTGAGGAAAGAATGAATTAGTACATTACAAACATGAGAAAGATCATTTTAAAATCAACATGAAAAACCAAAATTCCAAGAGTATAAAACACAAAAAATGCATACCAAGGAAAGAAAATGAATCGTGCACCTCACGCTCCTCCCGCCCTGTGGTGCAACTGATGTTCCTTTCTCCAAAAGTGTACTCAATGGGACCGTAATGTTCCAACCACACACACAAGTTGACCTGCTGTGAGGAAAGAACGAATTAGTACATTACAAACATGAGAAAGGTCATTTTAAAATCAACATGAAAAACCAAAATTCC
Source organism: Schistocerca americana (assembly GCF_021461395.2). Classification (NCBI taxonomy): domain Eukaryota; kingdom Metazoa; phylum Arthropoda; class Insecta; order Orthoptera; family Acrididae; genus Schistocerca; species Schistocerca americana. The sequence continues at coordinate 90,530,114 of NC_060121.1, forward strand.
AAAAGTATAAAACACAAAAAATGCATACCAAGGAAAGAAAATGTATCGTGCACCTCACCCTCCTCCCGCCCTCTGGTGCAACTGATGTCCCTTTCTCCAAAAATGTACTCAATGGGACCGTAATGTTGCAACCACACACACAAGTTGACCTGCTGTGAGGAAAGAACGAATTAGTACATTACAAACATGAGAAAGGTCATTTTAAAATCAACATGAAAAACCAAAATTCCAAAAGTATAAAACACAAAAAATGCATACAAAGGAAAGAAAATGAATCGTGCACCTCACGCTCCTCCCGCCCTGTGGTGCAACTGATGTCCCTTTCTCCAAAAATGTACTCAATGGGACCGTAATGTTGCAACCACACACACAAGTTGACCTGCTGTGAGGAAAGAACGAATTAGTACATTACAAACATGAGAAAGGTCATTTTAAAATCAACATGAAAAACCAAAATTCCAAAAATATAAAACACAAAAAATGCATACCAAGGAAAGAAAATGTATCGTGCACCTCACCCTCCTCCCGCCCTGTGGTGCAACTGATGTCCCTTTCTCCAAAAATGTACTCAATGGGACCGTAATGTTGCAACCACACACACAAGTTGACCTGCTTTGAGGAAAGAACGAATTAGTACATTACAAACATGAGAAAGGTCATTTTAAAATCACATGAAAAACCAAAATTCCTAAAGTATAAAACACAAAAAATGCATACCAAGGAAAGAAAATGTATCGCGCACGTCACCCTCCTCCCGCCCTGTGGTGCAACTGATGTCCCTTTCTCCAAAAATGTGCTCAATGGGACCGTAATGTTGCAACCACACACACAAGTTGACCTGCTGTGAGGAAAGAACGAATTAGTACATTACAAACATGAGAAAGGTCATTTTAAAATCAACATGAAAAACCAAAATTCCAAAAATATAAAACACAAAAAATGCATACCAAGGAAAGAAAATGTATCGTGCACCTCACCCTCCTCCCGCCCTGTGGTGCAACTGATGTCCCTTTCTCCAAAAATGTACTCAATGGGACCGTAATGTTGCAACCACACACACAAGTTGACCTGCTGTGAGGAAAGAACGAATTGGTACATTACAAACATGAGAAAGGTCATTTTAAAATCAACATGAAAAACCAAAATTCCAAAAATATAAAACACAAAAAATGCATACCAGGGAAAGAAAATGAATCGTGCACCTCACGCTCCTCCCGCCCTGTGGTGCAACTGATGTCCCTTTCTCCAAAAATGTACTCAATGGGACCGTAATGTTGCAACCACACACACAAGTTGACCTGCTGTGAGGAAAGAACGAATTAGTACATTACAAACATGAGAAAGGTCATTTTAAAATCAACATGAAAACCCAAAATTCCAAAAATATAAAACACAAAAAATGAATACCAAGGAAAGAAAATGTATCGTGCACCTCACCCTCCTCCCGCCCTGTGGTGCAACTGATGTCCCTTTCTCCAAAAATGTACTCAATGGGACCGTAATGTTGCAACCACACACACAAGTTGACCTGCTGTGAGGAAAGAACGAATTAGTACATTACAAACATGACAAAGGTCATTTTAAAATCAACATGAAAAACCAAAATTCCAAAAGTATAAAACACAAAAAATGCATACCAAGGAAAGAAAATGAATCGTGCACCTCACCCTCCTCCCGTCCTGTGGTGCAACTGATGTCCCTTTCTCCAAAAATGTGCTCAATGGGACCGTAATGTTGCAACCACACACACAAATTGACCTGCTGTGAGGAAAGAACGAATTAGTACATTACAAACATGAGAAAGGTCATTTTAGAATCAACATGAAAAACCAAAATTCCAAAAGTATAAAACACAAAAAATGCATACCAAGGAAAGAAAATGTATCGTGCACCTCACCCTCCTCCCGCCCTGTGGTGCAACTGATGTCCCTTTCTCCAAAAATGTACTCAATGGGACCGTAATGCTGCAACCACACACACAAGTTGACCTGCTGTGAGGAAAGAACGAATTAGTACATTACAAACATGAGAAAGGTCATTTTAAAATCAACATGAAAAACCAAAATTCCAAAAGTATAAAACACAAAAAATGCATACCAAAGAAAGAAAATGAATCGTGCACCTCACCCTCCTCCCGCCCTGTGGTGCAACTGATGTCCCTTTCTCCAAAAATGTACTCAATGGGAACGTAATGTTGCAACCACACACACAAGTTGACCTGCTGTGAGGAAAGAACGAATTAGTACAATACAAACATGAGAAAGGTCATTTTAAAATCAACATGAAAAACCAAAATTCCAAAAGTATATAACACAAAAAATGCATACCAAGGAAAGAAAATGAATCGTGCACCTCACCCTCCTCCCGCCCTGTGGTGCAACTGATGTCCCTTTCTCCAAAAATGTACTCAATGGGAACGTAATGTTGCAACCACACACACAAGTTGACCTGCTGTGAGGAAAGAACGAATTAGTACATTACAAACATGAGAAAGGTCATTTTAAAATCAACATGAAAAACCAAAATTCCAAAAGTATAAAACACAAAAAATGCATACCAAAGAAAGAAAATGTATCGTGCACCTCACCCTCCTCCCGCCCTGTGGTGCAACTGATGTCCCTTTCTCCAAAAATGTACTCAATGGGAACGTAATGTTGCAACCACACACACAAGTTGACCTGCTGTGAGGAAAGAACGAATTAGTACAATACAAACATGAGAAAGGTCATTTTAAAATCAACATGAAAAACCAAAATTCCAAAAGTATATAACACAAAAAATGCATACCAAGGAAAGAAAATGAATCGTGCACCTCACCCTCCTCCCGCCCTGTGGTGCAACTGATGTCCCTTTCTCCAAAAATGTACTCAATGGGACCGTAATGCTGCAACCACACACACAAGTTGACCTGCTGTGAGGAAAGAACGAATTAGTACATTACAAACATGAGAAAGGTCATTTTAAAATCAACATGAAAAACCAAAATTCCAAAAGTATAAAACACAAAAAATGCATACCAAAGAAAGAAAATGAATCGTGCACCTCACCCTCCTCCCGCCCTGTGGTGCAACTGATGTCCCTTTCTCCAAAAATGTACTCAATGGGACCGTAATGTTTCAACCACACACACAAGTTGACCTGCTGTGAGGAAAGAACGAATTAGTACATTACAAACATGAGAAAGGTCATTTTAAAATCAACATGAAAAACCAAAATTCCAAAAGTATAAAACACAAAAAATGCATACCAAGGAAAGAAAATGAATCGTGCACCTCACCCTCCTCCCGCCCTGTGGTGCAACTGATGTCCCTTTCTCCAAAAATGTACTCAATGGGACCGTAATGCTGCAACCACACACACAAGTTGACCTGCTGTGAGGAAAGAACGAATTAGTACATTACAAACATGAGAAAGGTCATTTTAAAATCAACATGAAAAACCAAAATTCCAAAAGTATAAAACACAAAAAATGCATACCAAGGGAAGAAAATGAATCGTGCACCTCACCCTCCTCCCGCCCTGTGGTGCAACTGATGTCCCTTTCTCCAAAAATGTACTCAATGGGACCGTAATGCTGCAACCACACACACAAGTTGACCTGCTGTGAGGAAAGAACGAATTAGTACATTACAAACATGAGAAAGGTCATTTTAAAATCAACATGAAAAACCAAAATTCCAAAAATATAAAACACAAAAAATGCATACCAAGGAAAGAAAATGTATCGTGCACCTCACCCTCCTCCCGCCCTGTGGTGCAACTGATGTCCCTTTCTCCAAAAATGTACTCAATGGGACCGTAATGTTGCAACCACACACACAAGTTGACCTGCTTTGAGGAAAGAACGAATTAGTACATTACAAACATGAGAAAGGTCATTTTAAAATCACATGAAAAACCAAAATTCCTAAAGTATAAAACACAAAAAATGCATACCAAGGAAAGAAAATGTATCGTGCACCTCACCCTCCTCCCGCCCTGTGGTGCAACTGATGTCCCTTTCTCCAAAAATGTACTCAATGGGACCGTAATGTTGCAACCACACACACAAGTTGACCTGCTGTGATGAAAGAACGAATTAGTACATTACAAACATGAGAAAGGTCATTTTAAATTCAACATGAAAAACCAAAATTCCAAAAGTATAAAACACAAAAAATGCATACCAAGGAAAGAAAATGAATCGTGCACCTCACCCTCCTCCCGTCCTGTGGTGCAACTGATGTCCCTTTCTCCAAAAATGTGCTCAATGGGACCGTAATGTTGCAACCACACACACAAATTGACCTGCTGTGAGGAAAGAACGAATTAGTACATTACAAACATGAGAAAGGTCATTTTAGAATCAACATGAAAAACCAAAATTCCAAAAGTATAAAACACAAAAAATGCATACCAAGGAAAGAAAATGTATCGTGCACCTCACCCTCCTCCCGCCCTGTGGTGCAACTGATGTCCCTTTCTCCAAAAATGTACTCAATGGGAACGTAATGTTGCAACCACACACACAAGTTGACCTGCTGTGAGGAAAGAACGAATTAGTACAATACAAACATGAGAAAGGTCATTTTAAAATCAACATGAAAAACCAAAATTCCAAAAGTATAAAACACAAAAAATGCATACCAAAGAAAGAAAATGAATCGTGCACCTCACCCTCCTCCCGCCCTGTGGTGCAACTGATGTCCCTTTCTCCAAAAATGTACTCAATGGGACCGTAATGCTGCAACCACACACACAAGTTGACCTGCTGTGAGGAAAGAACGAATTAGTACATTACAAACATGAGAAAGGTCATTTTAAAATCAACATGAAAAACCAAAATTCCAAAAGTATAAAACACAAAAAATGCATACCAAGGAAAGAAAATGTATCGTGCACGTCACCCTCCTCCCGCCCTGTGGTGCAACTGATGTCCCTTTCTCCAAAAATGTACTCAATGGGACCGTAATGTTGCAACCACACACATAAGTTGACCTGCTGTGAGGAAAGAACGAATTAGTACATTACAAACATGAGAAAGGTCATTTTAAAATCAACGTGAAAAACCAAAATTCCAAAAGTATAAAACACAAAAAATGCATACCAAGGAAAGAAAATGAAACGTGCACCTCACCCTCCTCCCGCCCTGTGGTGCAACTGATGTCCCTTTCTCCAAAAATGTACTCAATGGGACCGTAATGTTGCAACCACACACACAAGTTGACCTGCTGTGAGGAAAGAACGAATTAGTACATTACAAACATGAGAAAGGTCATTTTAAAATCAACATGAAAAACCAAAATTCCAAAAGTATAAAACACAAAAAATGCATACCAAAGAAAGAAAATGAATCGTGCACCTCATCCTCCTCCCGCCCTGTGGTGCAACTGATGTCCCTTTCTCCAAAAATGTACTCAATGGGACCGTAATGTTGCAACCACACACACAAGTTGACCTGCTGTGAGGAAAGAACGAATTAGTACATTACAAACATGAGAAAGGTCATTTTAAAATCAACATGAAAAACCAAAATTCCAAAAGTATAAAACACAAAAAATGCATACCAAGGAAAGAAAATGTATCGTGCACGTCACCCTCCTCCCGCCCTGTGGTGCAACTGATGTCCCTTTCTCCAAAAATGTACTGAATGTGACCGTAATGTTGCAACCACACACACAAGTTGACCTGCTGTGAGGAAAAAACGAGTTAGTTCATTTCAAACATGAGAAAGGTCATTTTAAAATCAACATGAAAAACCAAAATTACAAAAGTATAAAACACAAAAAATGCAAACCAAGGAAAGAAAATGTATCGTGCACCTCACGCTCCTCCCGCCCTGTGGTGCAACTGATGTCCCTTTGTCCAAAAATGTACTCAATGGGACCGTAATGTTGCAACCACACACACAAGTTGACCTGCTGTGAGGAAAAAACGAGTTAGTACATTTCAAACATGAAAAAGGACAAATTAAATGGCTCTGAGCATTATGGGACTCAACTGCTGTTGACATCAGTCCCCTAGAACTTAGAACTACTTAAACCTACTATCCTAAGGACGTCACACACATCCACGCCGGAGGCAGGATTCGAACCTGTGTCCGTAGCAGTCGCACGGTTTCGGGCTGCGCGCCTAGAACCGCGAGACCACCGCAGACGGCGTCATTTACAATCAACATGAAAAACCAAAATTCCAAAAGTTAAAAACAGAATGTATGCTTACCAAAGAAAGAAAATGTATCGTGCACCGCACCCTCCTTGCTGCCCTGTGGTGCAACAGATGTCCCTTTCTTCAAAAATGTACTCAATGGGAGCGTAATGTTGCAACCACACACAAGTTGACCTGCTGTGAGGAATAAACGATTTAGTACATTTCTAACATGACAAAGGTGATTTTAAAATGAACTTGAATAACCAAAATTCCAAAAGTATAAAACAGAAAAAAATGCTTACCAAAGAAAGAAAATGTATCGTGCTCTCCACCCTCCTTCCTGGCCTGTGGGGAAACAGTGGTCGAAGTATAAATCTCTCCCCTGACGCTTCGTCTGCGACTACGGGAGACATCCTCGGAGGTATAGCTTGGATGTCAGCGTTTCACCGCTAGCGTGACGATCGATTACTTTCAATGGACAATGCGTAGAATGCGCCCGCATAATTTTTTCATGTAAAAAATGTCTAATACAAATCAAACAAACTTAACACCCTCGAAGAACAGAAACATGACAAATTTTTGCAAGTACCTGTAAGCATAGCCGCTAATGATAATAGGTCAGTCTCATCCTGGGCTACAAAACAGGAGTATCTCTTACCTTCATGCGGAGTAGATTTCTGCTGGACGATGGAAACAGAAAATAAAATCTTCTGTTACAGAAGTCCTTTATAGAATACTGGAAGTTTCGAATCCGCCTTGTATGTAACTGTCGAAGGCGGAGCAAAAAAGACAAGTCTTGCGAAGTGACAGCTAGTTGTACACATACAACATTCAAAGAGCAGTTATTCCTTGCGAGAAAACAGAGAGTAATTAATACGTGGCGGCAAAACAATCAAAGAGTAAATATACGTGGCGGGAAAAACAATCTCGTAGCGAACATGACTAAAAGCTACGTATCAGTCGTACAGATTTTTGACATGAGTTCAAAATATAATATATGAATTCGAGTAATGTACTGTTTTGTAAATAGCAACGTCGATTGCAGTAGCCCTCTGTCGACCTGTATGTTTACAGAAATTATGGCCAAATTCTTCCATCTATTTATAAAGACCAGCTATTTATAAAGATCAAAGATTCGAAATTCGTTTTTGCTTGACTCAGTGCCGTAACTTTAAATTTTTAACTGACAGTTCGTTACACCGATAGCTAAACATGTACGCAAAAGAGCTGTCAAATTTTACTTTTCCTTTGTTACAGACTTGCGTAATAAAGAAATAAACTTTTGCAAAACCCTTTGTTTATTTTCATAAAAAGAAACCTTTACACATGATTCATGTGGTTCTGGACTATTAACGATTTATTCCTATTGAGCATGTGGATTTTAAAAGTAGTCTCACGGAAAGAGGTGTTACCAGGAACTAGGATATGTGTCAAAGACAAAATAGAAAACTCAGCATACCACATTATTCATAACCGACATTTGTTTGCCCAGTCGTACCTCAACAAGTTTTAATGATAATATAGTGAACGGTCTGCTACGAGCTCACATTGATTTCTTGTCTCAGAGTATGTGCTCTATTGTGGTTAGCCGACATCAACAAGAACGAGAAACATACCACTTGTCTACATCTACATCTACATGATTACTCTGCACTTCACAATTAAGTTCGTGGCAGAGGGTTCATCGAACCACCTTCGAGCGGACGATTCCACTCTCTAACAGCGCACAGGAAAAACGAGCACTGTGCGAGCTCTGATCATGATTATGATTTCTCACTATGTGGGTGGGTGCCAACAAAATATTTTCACATTCGGAGGAGAATGTTGGTGATCGAAATTTCACGAGAAGATTCTACCGCAACGGAAAGCGCCTTTTAATGACTGTCACCCTAATTCGGGCATCATGTGCGCTGCACTCTCTCCCCTATTTCGCAACAATAAAAAACGAGCTGCCTTTCTTTGAACTTCTCCGATGTCCTGCGTCAGTCCCATCTGATGCGGATCACACACCGCACATCAATACTCCAGAAGAGGGCGCACAAGCAAGGTGTACGCAGCCTCTTTAGTCGATCTGTTGCATTTTCTACATTCTCTACCAATAAATCGCAGTCTTCAGTTTGCTTTACCCACAGCATTATCTATATGACCATTCCAACTGAAGTTATTCGTGACTGTAATCCCCAAGGATTTAGTTGAGTTTACAGCCTTTAGATTCGTGTGATTCATAGCGTAACCGAAATTTAGCGGATTTCTTTTAGTACTCATGTGAATAACTTCACACTTCTCTTTATTCAGGCTCAACTGCCACTTTTTGCACCATACAGATATTTTATCGAATTCCTTTTGGACATCTTTTGACTTACAAGACGGTAAATGTCAGTATTTTCTGCAAACAATCTAGGAGGGCCTAAACACTTCCTTGGGAAACACCATACATTACTTCTATTTTACTGTCTGATTTTACATCAGTTACTATGAACTGTGACTTGCCCAACAGGAACACACGAATCCAGCCGCACAACTGACACGATACTTTATAGGCACGCGAGTTGATTAGAAGACACTTGTGAGGAACGGTGCCGAAAGCCTTCTGGAAATATAAAAATACGGAATCAGTTTAACAATCCCTGTCGACAACACTCATTACTTCATGAGAACAGAGAGCTAGTTGTGTTTCACAAGAACGATGTTTCCTGAATCCATGCTATTAGTCAGTAAATCGTTTTCTTCGACATAATTCATTATGTTTGAACACAGAGTACGTTTCAAAAGCCTACTGCAAATGGACTTTAGTGATAGGGGTCTGTTATTCAACGGATTACTCATGTTTCCTTTCTCGATGCGAATTGTACGACTTTCCAGTCTTTAGGTACAGATTTTTCAATGAGCGAGTGTTTGTGTATCATTGTTAGATGCGGAACTGTTGCTGAAAGGAATCCGACTGGTATGCAATTTGGACCGGATACCTTGCCTTTATTAAGTGATTTAAGATGCTTCACTACACTGATGATATCTACTTCTAAGAAACTTATGTTGGCAGGTGTTCTGGATTCGAATTCTGGAAGATTTACTTCGCCCAATTTGGTGAACGAGTTTCTGAAAACCGTGTTTAATAACTCTGATTTAGAGGCACTGTCATCAGTGGCATAGCCATTGTTATTGCGGCGGAAAATTATTATACACGCTATGCGATCAAAAGAATCCTGCGCGTTGTCTGCGCGCATTGTCACGGTCCGTGCGGCTACCCCCGTCGGTGGTTCGAGTCCGCACTCGGGCATTGGTGTGTGTGTTGTCCATAGCGTAAGTTAGTTTAAGTAGTATGTAGGCTTAGGGACCGATGACCTAAGTAGTTTGGTCCGATAAGACCTTACCACGAATGTTTTAAATAGTATCCTGACACCCCCAAAAAACATACTTTTTCATATTAGGGGCATTGTGCTGCCACCTACTGCCAGGTACTCCACATCAGCGACCTCAGTAGTCATTAGACATTGTGAGAGAACAGAAAGCGGAACTCACGGACTTCGATCGCAGTCAGGTGTATGGGTGTCACTTGTGTCATACGTCTGTATGCGATATTTCCACAATACTAAACATCCACTGTTTCCGATGTGATAGTGAAGTGGAAACGTGGAGGGACAAGTATAGCACAAAATCGTACAGGCCGACCTCGTCTGTTGACTAACAGAGACCGCCGACAGTTGAAGAGGGTCGTAATGTGTTATAGGTAGACATCTATCCAGACCGTCACACAGAAATTTCAAACTGCATCAGGATTCACTGCAAGTACTATGACAGTTAGGTGGGAGGTGAGAAAACGCATTTCGTGGTCGAGCGGCTGCTCATAAGTCACACATCACGCCGGTAAATGCCAAACGTAGTCTCGCTTGGTGTAAGTAGCGTAAACATTGGACGATTGAACAGTGGAAAAACGTTATGTGGAGTGACGAATCACACTACACCATGTGGCGATCCGAAGGCAGGGTGTGGGTATGGCGAATGCCCAGTGAACTTGATCTGCCAGCGTGTGTAGTGCAACGTTAAAATTTGAATGTGGTGGTGTTATGGTATGGTCGTGTGTTTCATGGAGGGGGCTAGCACCCTTTGTTGTTTTGGGTGGCACTACCACAGCACAGGCCTATATTGATGTTTTAAGCAGCTTCTTGCTTCCCACTGTTGAAGAGCAATTTGGGAATGGCGATTGCATCTTTCAACACCACCGAGCTACTGTTCATAATGCATGGCATGTGGCGGAGTGGTTACACGACAATAACATCCCTGTAATGGACCGGCCTGCACAGAGTCCTCACCTGAATTCTATAGAATAGCTTTGGGATGTTTTGGAACACCAACTTCGTACCAGGTCTTACCGACCGACATCGATACCTTTCCTCAGTGCAGCACTCCGTGAAAAATGGGTTGCCATTCCCCAAGAAGCCTTCCAGCACCTGATTGAACGTATGCCTGTGAGAGTGGAAGCTGTCATCAAGGCTAAGGGTGGGCCAACACCATACTGAATTCCAGCATTACCGATGGAGGGCGCCACATACTTGTAAGTCATTTTCAGCCAGATGTCCGGATAGTCATGTAGTGTAAGGGTCGCTTAAAAAGTTTCCGTTTGAGGAGCTGCTGCAGCGTATATGCAACATCGCGCGACTCGGATGAGAGTATACAAGCACCAACATGTTGGTAAGGGGTTAGTGTGACATTCGTGTCTTCCCGACATTCGTGTTTTAAATGAGGGAATCTGAAATACGACGACGTTATTACCAAATGTGTCCAAAAGCACCAACCTTTTGTTATTATGTTCGTGACTGCTGAAGGACGAACACCAGTAGACATACACCAGAGAATGGAGAATGTGCCGTTGTGGAATGGTGCAAGACTTTTTGTGCTGGTCGCGATTCGACACGAGACACACTTCGAACTGGGAATCCAGCCTCATTTCAAGGAACCTGTGGCGTCCACCATGGGGGAACATTAACTGTGCAACGCTGGAGACTGTGTAGGATTTTGCTACGATGGATGTTCTACAATGGCGGGCAGAGAGAGCGGTGTACAAGCTATTTTAAGACAGAACATTATCGATCCTCACACTTTCTTCGGTCAAACCACAAACTCAATCTTGTGGCTTGCTGTGTCGTCTGAACAAGACACAGTCAGGGCAAAATCACCACAGGCGCAAAGATGCGAGCCGTGCCGGTGCCGTAAAGACTCGCCTCTTGCGACGCTGAAGATAAAGATATCGACTTCGCCTCGGCCAGTTGCCGGCCGAGTACAATCCGCCAATGACCGGACGGCAACGGATGGAAGGCTAATCGAAAGACAAAAGAGCAGCTCTCGCCCAGTTGGTTATAGATCATCGTCCAGTCCTGACTTAGTCAGGGAACGTCGTTTAGTGAACTCTTAGCGAACAGAGTGTTGTTACCGGCCGCGGTGGCCATGCGGTTCTAGGTGCTTCAGTCCGGAACCGCGCGACTGCTATGGTCGCAGGTTCGAATCCTTAAGTTTAAGTAGTTCTAAGTTCTAGGGGACTGATGACCTCAGATGTTAAGTCCCATAGTGCTCAGAGCCATTTGAACCAAGACTGTTGTTGTAATTGGATTTGCTATGTACTGTGAAGTTTACCTACAATTATTTGCATTTAGCCATTGAGGGTCTCTTTTGTGTTATATTACAAGCAGTGTTGCCGACTTCATTGTTCAACAAGTCACAAAGATAAATCAACCTTTTCAACTTTAATTGTGTCACTTCGTTACTAATTTGTTAGGGTGTTGTAGAACGTATTCTGCTACCTGGCCCTGGCACGTAGCTGTGTAATAGTGGCAGGGCGAAATTGTCTTAGCGGTGTACTGCACCAGAAGCCGTTTTACCAACTCACAAGCTCGACCTCCACAGCAGTAGCGACGAGGCCTTTACAAAATTGGCGACGAAGGTTTACAAAATGGGTTACGATACAAACACAGTGCCGAAAATTAGGAATATTGTTGCCATTGTAAAAGACACTATAAACATTTTTAGAGAATCAACTACACGCTGGAAATATGCTTCGAATTTATCACGAATGTATAAGATGAGATGGCCCGAGAAATATGAAACCACCAGACTATTTTCTGAACATCCTGGGAGCTGGAAAAAAAATTTCTGTAGACGGATATTATGCAACGAGAGTGTGTGTATCAATTACATTCAGCCAAGCCAGTGTTGATCTTAGCTTTACAAACAATAACCAAGTTCTCAGCAGTTTTGGAACCAGTAGTTCATGTCCAACTATCTAACAAGTGTATAGATATGACCTTGGCGAGGGAAAACATCACAGGAATCCTTGACGTTCTCAGTGACGACCGGAAGGAAGCAGATAGAATAATTACATAATTACTTGAAAAAAAACGAACTAGGGGATCATACAGTGTAAGCTTTCACGGCCAGTATTGTCTTCACTTAAAACTTCCCGGCTGATAGGTCGTGGTGGAAGTATAAAACTCTCCCCTGACGTTTCGTCTCCGACTGCGGGAGACATCCTCGGAGGTACAGCTTGGATGTCAGCGTTGCACCGCAAGCGTGACGATCTATTACTTTCAATAGAGAATGTTGGCATTACCAGAGACAATCTCACAGCCGACGCCACGTGATCGACAGTGGCGCCCTCTGTACTGCCTATATAATCAGCGCTTCCTCGAGTTCTCTTAACAGTTCGCCGCTGTATCTCGGAGGATGTCTCCCGCAGTCGAAGACGAAACGTCAGGGGAGAGTTTTATACTTCGACCACGGCCTATCAGCCCGGAAGTTTTAAGTGAATACTGTAGAGGAATTGAAAACAGAAATTAATGTTCTATATTCTGGATGCAAGCAAAAATTCAGAAGCAATGCGGAAAATGACACCGAATACTGGCGTCGTTCACTGATAATACAATACATCGAATCGCTCATATGACAAACCATGCGGATGAGATATCGATTTTGTAATATCCAGTAATACTGATAAAGCACTTTGAATGAGATAATTTGCCTCGGAAAGTTTTCACAGTGGTTGGCAGAAAATAATGGACATCCAATATTCCATTTAAGTAATTATTACAGTATCCGACCCAAAGTTTCAAATCAAAGTGTACAATTTTACCCCAAACAGGGCAGCACTATTTGTGATGAACGTATACACCACGAGAAGGAAAGTATTTGTTTCTCCCTAGGGTCATGCCTGCCTTACACGTGTGAATATCTGTGGACTATCGGCAGGACCAGGTCGGGCAAGGATCATTTAATACCTTTTAAACGCCCAACACTTGGCCAATCACCAAAATCATTTATGCGTGTTGAATTAGATAGTGTTTTAGTATTTATTTCTGTTTCCTTTCTTTTTAATGTCATCACCGTCTACTTTGGATGGTCGAGATCAACCACTCTTGCTCCACCATTTCCTTCACCATCCGGGTCCATGCAACAGCGCCCCTGTCATCCCAGTCTCGATGCGTTCGGAACTGGTAAACTAAAAGGCGTCGTCTGAGTCAGACCTGTCACTCCTACGGTTTTATGCAGAGTTGGACTGAGTAACGTCTGCTAAGTTTAGCGATCGCAGACACCAGGCAGTTGGCTTGGACCACGGTCAACATAACCTCATTCAAACATAAGTCGATTTGTGTCTGCATCATAAAGTCGTTCTTGATTGAAAATGTCAGTTTACGAGCCTAATTCTCGTAATTTGCGGAGGTGTTACTGTTTTGTTTCAGTACGAAGAAAACAGCGGTTGAGTATCATCGAATGCTCTCAAGTACTTATGGTAAGGACGGTATTAGCGACAGAACGTGTTGTGAGTGGTTTCAACGCTTCAAGAACGGTGGGTTTTAATGTCGTAGACCGGCATAGTGGTGGAAGAGAGAATGTTTTCGAGGATGCAGAATTGGAGACATTGCTGAGTGAAGACTCGCGTCAATCTCAAGAAGAATTGGCACGATTAGTGGGAGTGACACAGTAAGCCATTTCAAAACGTCTCAAGGCTATGGGCATGATTCAGAAAGAAGGATCGTGGGTCCCGCGTGAGTTGAAACCGAGAGACGTTGAATGGCGTTTGTGTGTCTGTGAACAGTTGCTTCAGAGGCAAAAACGGAAGGAATTTCTGCATCGTATTGTGACCGGAGACGGAAAATGGGTTCGTTATGATAACCCTAAACGCAAATCAATGGGATATCCCGGCAATGCTTCCACGTCGACGGCCAAACCGAATATTCACGGCTCGAAGATCATGCTCTGCACTTGGTGGGACCAGTTCGGCGTCGTGTACTATGAGGTGTTAGAACCAAGTGAAACAATCAAAGGTGCTCGTTATCAAACGCAGTTAATGCGTTTGAGCAGAGCATTAAAAGACAAACGGCCGCAATACAGCGAGAGACTCGATAAAATGATTTTCCAGCACGACAACGATCGACCCCACATTGCAAAAGAGGTCAAAACGTACTTGGAAACGTTAAAATGGGAAGTCCTACCCCACCCGCCATATTCGCCAGACATTGCTCTCTCTGACTATCACCTGTTTAGATCAATGGTGCATGGCCTCGCTGACCAACACTTCCGATCTCATGAGGAAATCACAAATTGGATCGATCTGTGGATCGCTTCAAAAGATGAACAATTTTTTCGAAGCGGGATTCGTACACTGTCCGAAAGGTGGGAGAAAGTATTGGCCAGCGATGAAAAATACTTTGAATGAGACATGAGTAACCACCAAATGTTGGGGAAAAAACGGCGGAAGCAAAGTTGCAGGGCTTGTATTTGCCATGCACATATAAAATTAATTTTCAGGGTTATTATGGGCTCATGTGCTGCTCAAAGTATTTTAAAGAAGATCCGTCTTACGTGTATGTAATAGTGTAATCTATTGGCAGTTAAGGGTAATACAAGTATTGAAGCCCACCTAGAATTAGGCTCTATAAGTTTCCGGCCTGGCCTTGAATACGAGGGCGAAGGGGAGCTAGCGACATCTGCCAGTAGATGCTCGCACAAACTGCAGCCCGCTGCTAGCCTCAGTCGTATGGTGACACTCGTTTCAGTAAGGCGTTGCTTGCTGCGGTGCTGCAATGGATAAAATCGAGTACCGTGCAGGGATAAAGTTCCTCGGGTTTACACTGGCTGAAATCACAGTCCACTTGGATGCTTCCCCTTCATACTTCACAGTGAAGCAATGGTCTAAACAGTTTCATCTAGGCGGAGAGAGAGTTGGTGATCCCCACCGCCCGCCCCCTCCCCCATCTGTCTGCCCCCCCCCCCCCCCTCCATGCCCATATGCCTTTGTACTCTATAGTGAAGTGTTTTCCGTGAGTGTTCAGTGTTGTGCGTCCCCTTTTGAAAGTGCTGCGTACAGAACCAGACTGTCGCCGTGTTTTTTAATTGTGCCTGGCTATTTCTTAAGTGTTTTTAATCAGCATCACTGACCTCTTTGTTTTTTATGTTTTCTTCACAACTTTTTCGCCATGTACCAGTTTTAAACAGTCACCGTTTTATCACCTCTTTTTATTGTTATGTCAGTTCATTATGTTTTTAACTTTATCTGTAGGCTGCAGAGCGGCGTATTACACTGCTGCCAGCCCGCCCCCCTCCATCTGGGGGGGGGGGGTCGACATATAATAAAAAAAAAGGTTGCTGATGACCACCTGTTGGTCGGCCAGCTGAGATGGTGACTGAGAAAACTATAGCTATTTCTGAAAGTGAAGTTCTGAGCGACAGGCGGTTGAAAGTTAACGACGTTGCAGCAAGGTTAGAGTTATCTAAAACAAGCGTTTTCTGGATCGTGCATGGTCATTTGCACATGAAAAAGGTCAGTGCAAGTCGGGTGCCCAGACTTCTCTTTGCAGTGCAGAAGGAACAGCGCGTGACTTGTGCACCGAGTTTTTGGAGCTGTGCCGTGGCAACCAGAAAGAAGTTCTGGAATGTATGTTACAGGGGATGAATCTATGGTTCTTTATTATGATCCTCTGTCCAAAAGAGAATCTCTTGAATGGCATAAACCAGATGATGCTCCTCAAAGAAAGGCGAAGGCTACTCAGTCCACAAAGAAGGTGGAACAATCTTCTGTGATTCCAAAGGATTTCTTATAGTACATTTCAAAGAAAGGTATACCACTGTGAACGCACAGTACTATGCTTCACTTCTGCACAAATAACACGAGTCCAACATACTGCAGGGGTGATGAAGGCTGTGACATGGTATTCGTCTTTTCCACGGCACTGCGCCAGTGCACAAAGGGCAGTTGTGAAGGCTGCAGTAAAGGAATGTGGCTTCTAGGAGACTGACCACCCACCTGTAGTCCAGATCTAGCCAACAATAATTACTCCTCTTCTCCAAACTAAAGAAAGTTCTTCGAAGAAGGCCATCTGTTGTGGCCGATCGGTTGTAGGCTCTTCAGTCTGGAATCGCGCGACCGCTACGGTCGTAGGTTAAAATCCTGCCTCGGGCATGGATGTGTGTGATGTCTTTACGTTAGTTAGGTTTAAGTAGTTCTAAGTTCTAGCGAACAGATGGCCTCGGATGTCAAGTCCCATAGTCCTCAGAGCCATTTGAGCCATTTCTTCGAAGAAGAAATTTGATGATGATAAAGTGTAAGCTGCTGTAATGAGACATTTTGCCGACACAGTATAAGATTATTTTTTGAAAGGCATAGAGGTGTGAAAAGTATATTGACATAAAGAGTGGTTAGGTTGAAACATAGTACCATTGAATGTAAGTCAAGCAAGAGAGTTGTGGGACCTACGTCGTATAAGCAAACACCGTCTAAATAGCTGTTGATTCACTACTGCTTATTTGATATAGAGTTCCATTCGTAATCCACCTCATCGGCATCTCTGTTTATGCATAAAGAATACGTTATTCCGAGACATGAGATGCTTTGTCTCTGTTGTGGCTATTCCGAATATGTAGAGACGCGCAGGACGTGGAACAATAAGTACAACGCGATATCATGTACGTCTCCCAGAAAATGTTTCGTGTTGAATGCAGGGTGAAACATTGACGAGAGTGAGAAATTTCAGAAAAATCTGGTTAACGTCACCCATAGCAAACTAACAAAACATGGTAACATACGTGTACGTAACTATGTGTTAGTGAGAATGAAGCCATGTTCAAAATAGTTTCGATTATCGAACGTTTTTTCTTCATAAGTGGCGGAACGACAGTAACTGTTTCCGAGAAAATGTTTCGTGGTGAATGCAGGGTGAAAGATTGATAAAGGTGAGAAACTTCATATAAATCTGATTAACGTCACCCGCAGCAAACTAACATAACATGATAACATACGTGAACGTAACTTTGTGTTTGTGAGAATGAAGCCATGTTCGAAATTCAGTTTCGATTACCGAACGTTTTTTCTTCATAAGTGGCGAAACGACAATAACTGGATAAAACTGGAGGACCATTTCTCTAAATATACTAGATAATGACGTAGTTGTTTTCAAATTGGTAGTCCACTTATTTATTGTCTGTCTTATTTCTGATTATTATATAATCATACGAATTTTTTTTTTAAATAATCGATGTAGACGACTGACAGCAAACATTTAATGGCCTTTGCTATAAGATTATTTTTTTCCGCCACGAGTTATTTATTACTCTCTGATTGTTTTGTTGCAACACAGTAGCTCCACAGTCTGACCAAGATAAACACCCCCAAACTTTGAGAAATTAATGTTTGATTTTGATTGTATTTCTGCTTAAGTAAGACATGAATGATCGCGAAATAAATGTAAAAAGAGCCAAATCTCGCTGATACAGTGAACAGCTTATTCAGTTAAGAAATACTTTCGTATACTGAATAACTGTAGCTTACTCCGCTGAAAGCAGTATAACATAAACACAGTGTTTCATGTATAAGAAGCATGTAGGTACTTATGCTGCTGCCTGTTCTTATTATGACTGCCACTTTTCTTGACACGTCTAATGATTAGCACTTTCGTACACGTCACTCGACTTTCTAATACACAGATATTACGTAAATGTAATTAATTTTTCTTCAAAAGACGACAGTGCTGAAGATTATTGCTTTTTTAGCAAAGACTGCAGCATTCGTTTCTTCTGTGTCGGGAAACTCTTTTATAGCTTCTGACGTTTTATTATCACGTCTGTGTGGTGTCCTCTTCAGCCAAAGTTGTTGTTTGGTACGTTAAATAGGGCAGATATTGCATTCCATATAAGTTTCCTATGTTCTGTGTTCACTTATATGTTTGGAAATGTAGCGAATAAAACTTAACGTTCTTGGGTAGTTACACGAGATCCTTCTGCAAAAGGTCAGGTCTCTTGCTGTTTACCAGTCACTTTTTGTTCTTAAAGGAAAGCGACATTCTTCAGTAAATATCTACAACAACAACAAAAAATTATAGTGCATATGGCAGTACTGGCGGGGATTGGGGATTTTCCGCTGCCTGGTGCATCTTTTTAGTTGACGCCACTTCGATAACTTGCGCGTTGATGATGACGAAATGATGATGAGGACAACACACACGCCCAGTCCCGAGTGGAGAAATTGTCCTGGGGTGTCTTCCAGACTCTTTTTAAGTTACTCATCGTAGTAGGAGATGAGCTTCTTCACGAAGAACTTCGAAGTAACTTCTTCATGTACATGAATAAAATAACCTGATGATGGCGGAACGGTTATTCGCCGAAATATCGTGGAACTTCGACGATCGGATCCGGCTGGACACCCGAAAACCTTGGATACAGTACATTCGCCGGGAAAGCCTCAGATCACAATAAAATAACCTCTTCATTGAAAGAAAAATAAACAAATCTGCTCTAGCAAAATTAAGTAATTTCATTATGGGAAGAAGAGACGTTATGTCAAATTAGTCTGGAAGACACTGAAAAGAAAACGCCTCTAAAAGAACCAGTGGCCACTCCCCTTAAAGAAACAACTGAAACATGTTGGGAAGAAACACAGCGCAAAGACTCTCTAGGGGAGATGGTGGAAATTTTTCTTCAGAGAAAACAATAAGGCTTTCCTCAAAGAGTAAGAGAAAATCACTTGAATAAACCCTCAATCTACTTGAGAGAGTTGCAAAATATTGCAGATAAATTCTTTATGTTTCTGTTGTGACTTCTTTTTTAATAGCTTTGCAGTCGTTTAGCAGTGCCAGTCTGGTTGTAATAAATTTTTATTGGTATTGATAAAGGTGCTGTGCAGGTAATATGGGCCATTCTTTTGCGAACCCACACCCACATTTTACTTTGATTGACGCACACGGAACGGTGTTCCAGGATGTGTTATAGGGTACACTTAGTGAAATATGGATCCAGTCCCACTCCAACTCGGAACAGTTTCCCTCGCGTAACCACTTTATCGACAACATCACACTACCATGACTGATGTTGGTGGGGGGAACACTGGGAGTATCACTGATGTTAGTGAGGAATTTTGTCTTTTCTAGTGACAATTGAAGTCCTACCTTGGCAGCCTGGAGTTTTAGCATATTGAGCTGCTTTACTGCTACTTCCACTGAGCTTGCTATAAGTGCCAGATCATCTGCGAAAGCTAAACAGTCTACTACCAGTTACTTCCGTTTGTGTACATGTAAATACCGATCGGTATATTAATCCACACTTGCATCCAGTCTTGTATGTGTGGGAAGTGATTAAAAAACTCTCCTACGTGATACTGACATGGATAGGTGTAAGTTGCACTCACCAATATATTTGACACATGGAAATTGGGGTTCTGAGCTAGGCATGTGTATTGGGGGTGACATATCTACTGGTCTATAACGAAGTCAAAAAGTTTTGTAATTGAATTTCTTCTCACTTCAAGGACTTAAGAAACATCACAAGACCACGAGAGTAGTGGACCAAAGCCACCACCAGTGCATTTTGTTAGTGCCAGTTGCCTACATCAGGGGCAGGTATGCACTCTGGGGGAAACCTATTGTTCTCCTTTGATTGAAAGGTCATTAACCTATTATTCTCCTTTGTTGACAGATCCTTAACCTACTGTTCTGCTAAAAGGATCGTTTCTTTTGATTGACAGGTCCTTAACTTATTGTTCCCCGCCCCCCTCCCACCCTCAGGAAACCTCCCCCCTCGCTGCTACCGGTACACTTTCAGGTCTGAGTTATTGTAAGACAGGCATTTATTATTATAGATGTTCTTGGTTAATTGATATGCTAATTGTAACTTATTAATCCGAGTTGTTAGTGCTGTTCCTTCTGATAGATCATGTTCCAACCATTCTCCTAGATGCTTGAATCTGTCAACTTTCTCAATTTGACCTTGTTCCAACTGTAGAACACTGGGAGTATCATTGATGTTGGTGAGGAATTTTGTCTTTTCTAGTGACAATTGAAGTCCTACCTTGGCAGCTTGGAGTTTGAGCATATCGAGCTGCTTTACTGCTACTTCCACTCAGCTTGCTATAAGTGCCAGATCATCTGCGAAAGCTAAACAGTCTACTACCAGTCCCTTCCGTTTGTGACCAGGTAAATACCACTCAGTATATTTTGTTCTTCCATTTCTTTTCGCCACTCTATGTTCCATAGGATCTTGGTCAACTTGCTAATTGCTTTGTCTCCAGCCTGCTTCCACAGCTCTGCAACTATAGTGTCTTCTACTGGTGCTTTGTTATTCTTCAGGGACTGAATGATGTTTTCCACTTCTTCTTCTGTTGGAGGGCGAGAGTTTGGTAGTCTGGTACTGTCTCGATAGATAAAGGAGCTTTTAGGGGACTCACAGTTGAGGAGATTCTCAAAATATGTGGCCAATATGTGGCAGTTGTCTTTGTCATTATAGGCTATGTTTCCATCTGGTCCTCTGAAGTGTAAGCTGGGTGAGGCATAGCTTCTAATGTTTCACTTGAAAATTTGGTAAAAGTTTCTAGACTTATTCTCCTTGATATCTTCATCTAATTGAGTCAATTGGTCCTGAGTGTACTGATGTTTACCCTGCCTGATGGTTTTGGCAGTTAGCCAGGGCTGTTCTATGAACTTCTCCATTTGTTCGGACTTCTGAGAACTCCATCTTAGTCAAGCTGCTTGTCTCTTTGTGATCGCTTGGTCGCAGGTAATTGGTCCATTCATTGGTCCCAGTTGTTGCATTCATGATCTAGTGTTTGCATTCTCTCTGTAAGCATATTGCAGGTTTTCAGTTTTTCCAAGTCAAACTTGGTGAGTTTGGGAGTTTGAGACTTTCTCGTATTCCTAGACAGAAATCGGAGAGGTAGTGGTGTGACTCCAAGTTAAGTTTTCTTAGCACTCTCACATTCTGGACTTCTCTACAGGACTTTCTTGATATGGCCACATGAACGATTTGAAAATCTCCTAGAAGTTTATTGGGTGAAGTCTGTGTCTTCTGCTTTCTTGGTAGATGCTTAAGGGCTGTTGATTACTAGGTTAAATGGTTTACAGAGTCCCACAAGCCATTCTCCATTTCTGTTAGTGTGCATGTGAGCTGGGTATTCCCGCACTATATACTTATACTTCAGCTCTTTCCCTAACTGGGAGTTAAAATCATGCAGTAATATGACTGTATTCCTCCCTGGGATCTTGCCAATAGTGTCCTCGAGTTTATTTATTTTTTTATTCTTATTAAAAAGTTTATTTATTTATTTAAAGAATTTTTCAGGAAACCGATCACCACCCCCGCCACCCCATCACCGTCCCCCTCGCCCACTTCACTCTCTCCCTTCCATCTGCTACCTGGAAATTAGCGGCTCTGCAGTGGAGAGGAAGGATCTCATGAAGGGAAATTCAAGGGTATATTGATTTTTATAACATAAAAGAGTTTGTGGGGCTTGGATTTCACCTGCTCATCATTCTCTGCTGTTTGGAAAGATGCAGGTCTTGTGAGAAGTAATTATATCGATCTCATTTCTTTTTTTTATTCCGGTTGCGTGAGGAATAGCGTCATGAAACACCCATCACACAGTTAAAAATCCTTCGATCGTGAAGCACGCACCGCCCACCATACCCTGTCCACTGGGCCACACGGGACGCTACTGCACATACTCCTAGGAGTCGGGATGCACCGTGAAGTCTCGACGTGGCTATCAGCTGCTGAACCACATGCAGGTGTCAGTTCAGGTCCTGCAAGGATGAGATGGTGGCATACCTTTGATACATGATAGCTGAGAAATACTTGTCACAATATGTGCTCACCTAGGCACCATTGCTGGCGCAATGATGCAGAGCTGTGGGTCTAGCGCTTTAGAAATCTGTTCCAATGCTCTATCTTCGAGATCATTTTCTAGTTACTCGGTGGCTTACAGCAAGCTCCACCTCATTAAGGTTTCGAGTTTCTAGAGAAATAATTTCTGGTCTATATCTTCGAAATTATATTGCACAAGCGATACTGCTAAGGACACATTATTGCTATGTACTAGATATCGAGAAGTATCGCAAAAATGGTATGATATTCTGGCAAGCCGTGTGAAATTACATATGATCTTGTAATCCCAGAGTCTGGAGACCGGTGCAGAAAACAAGCAAAGCAAGCAGGTCGGGACCATGAACAGTGATGCCTGTGTGCCAAGGGGAACCGACCCAGCCTTTGTACAACGGTCTTCATGGTATATGTACGAGTATCTGGTGGTCGATAGCTGTATGAATGATGCGAAGCGGCGATTTTGTATGGCGCAAGATACGAATTGTATGTTTACTACATCGACACAGTACGCGGTGACATAATTTTGGGTTGGAGATCGGTTTTATGCTCTTTTGTTCAATCTTCCATCCTCATTGGTGGAGCAGTGTAATTGAGTAAGAGTCTTTCCATATTTGACGAGCTGTAGGTCACTTTAGCAGGGTTTAACTGTCAGTGCAATATAGCGGTCTGTACAAAATAGTTTCGGGACTGAAAGTCTTGTCTGCAGAAATAAAAAGGCGGACAGTGCTTCTATACTGACAGCATCAGTAACTTGGCAGGTAAATTCAGTAAGTGCTGATCACAATGCTCCATTCATTCCAAGACATCCTGTGTGACAGTACATAGGAGCCTCTATACAGGGTGGTCCATTGGTAGTGACCGGGCCAAATATTTCACGAAATAAGCATCAAACAAAAAAAAACTACAAAGAAAGAAACTCGTCTAGCTTGAAGGGGGAAACCAGATGGCGCTGTGGTTGGCCCGCTAGATGGCACTGCCACAGGTCAAACGAATATGAACTCCGTTTTTTTAAAAATAGGAACCCCTATTTTTATTACATATTCGTGTAGTACATAATGAAATATGAACGTTTTAGTTGGACCACTTTTTTCGCTTTGTGATAGATGGCACTGTAATAGGCACAAACATATAAGTACGTGGTATCACGTAACATTCCACCAGTGCAGACAGTATTTGCTTCGTGATGCATTACCCGTGTTGAAGTGGACTGTTTACCAATTGTGGAAAAGGTCGATATCGTGTTGATGTATGGCCATTGTTATCAAAATGCCCAACAGGTGTGTGCTATGTATGCTGCTCGGTATCCTGAATGACATCATCCAAGTGTCCGGACCATTCGCCGGATAGTTACGTTATTTAAGGAAACAGGAAGTGTTCAGCCACATATGAAACGTCAACCACAACAATTGATGATGCCCAAGTGTTTTACCTGCTGTCATGGCTAATCCATACATCAGTAGCAGACAAATTGCGCGAGAATCGGGAATCTCAAAAACGTTTGTTGAGAATGCTACATCAACATCCATTGCACCCGTACCATATTTCTATGCACCAGGAATTGCATGGCGACGACTTTGAACATCATGTACAGTTCTGCCACTTTGCACAAGAGAAATTACGGGACGATGACAGATTTTTTGCATGCGTTCTATTTAGTGACGAAGCGTCATTCACCAGCGGTGGTAATGTAAACCGGCATCATATGCACTATTGGGCAACGGAAAATCCACGATGGCTGCGACAAGTGGAACATTAGTGACCTTGGAGGGTTAACGTATGGTGTGGCATTATGGGAGGAAGGATAATTGGCCCCCATTTTATCTGTGGCAATCTAAATGGTGCAATGTATGCTGGTTTCCTACATAATGTTCTCCCGATGTTACTACAAGATGTTTGACTGCATGACAGAATGGTGATGTACTTCAAACATGATGGATGTCCAGCACATAGCTCGCATGCAGTTGAAGTGGTATTGAATAGCATATTTCATGACAGGTGGATTGGTCGTCGAAGCACCCTACCATGGCCCGCACATTCACCGGATCTGACGTTCCCAGATTTCTTTCATTGGGGAAAGTTGAAGGATATTTGCTATAGTGATCCACCGACAATGCCTGACCACATGATCAGTGCATTGACAATGCATGTGCGAACGTTACTGAAGGTGAACTTCTCGCTGTTGAGAGAAATGTAGTTACACGTATTGCCAAATGCATTGAGGTTGACAGACATCATTTTGAGCATTTATTGCATTAATGTGGTATTTACAGGTAATCACACTATAACAGCATGCATTCTCAGAAATGATAAGTTCACAAAGGTACATGTATCACATTGGAACAACCAAAATAAAATGTTCAAATGTATCCACATTCTGTATTTTAATTTAAAGAACCTATCTGTTACCAACTGTTCATCTAAAATTGTGAGCCATATGTTTGGGACTATTACAGCGCCATCTATCACAAAGCGAAAAAAGTGGTCCAACTAAAACATTCATATTTCATTACGTATTACACAAACATGCAATAAAATGTGGGGGTTCCTATTTAAAAACGCAATTGATATCCATTTGACCTAAGGCAGTGCCATCTAGTGGGCCAACCATAGCGCCATCTGGTTTCCCCCTTCAAGCTAGACGAGTTTCGTTCTTTGTAGTTTTTTCGTTTGACGTTTATTTTGTGAGATATTTGCCCCGGTCACTATCAATGGACCACCCTGTATAGCAGTGAGAACATTTGTGTTTCAGAGATGTTTGTTGAAAGCAGGACTTAACGATTTCCAGGAAGGGTGCCACGTTAGGAGCATCAGGAGGAATATATTCAGCGTTATTCTAGGCTATTTTCGTAAGCAGGTTTTGTCAGGTCAGGAACTTCCGTGCGGACAAGCTGAGACATCATGAAAGCTCCTAAAAAGCGACCGTTAACTATTTCTGTGACACTTTACAATTTCCGAGAGGTTATTTACATAGCCATGTGACGTCAGTACAATATTGAGAACTTTTAGATGGTGAGTCACTACGCTAACATTTTGCAGTGATGCATCAGCCATGTTGGGCAGGTAAACACGCGTGCGCAGCTAGACACAGCTTGCATTTCCCATTAGGATCACTAGGAACACTGCACCCTGAGCAATTCTGGTAAGCATTGGAACAGATTTCTAAAGCACTAGACCTGCAGTTTTGCATCATCGCGCCAGCAACGGTGCCTAGATGAACACGTATTTTGACACGTATTTCTCAGGTGTCATGTATCACAGGGATGCTACCACCTCATCCTTGCAGGACGCAAAGTGACACCTGCGCTTGGTTTGGCTGCTGACAGCCACACTGTCACTTTGTGGGAGCCACCGGTGCATCCCGACTCCCGGGAGCATGTGCGGTAGCGTCCTGTGCAGTCCAGTGGACAAGGCACGGTGGGCGGTGCATGCTTCGCGATCGAAAGATTATTAACTATGTGTAATTACGTGTGACGTGTGTTTCATGACGGTATTCCTCGCGCAATTGGAATAAAAAAAGAAATGTGATCGATGTAATTACTTCTCACAAGACCTGCATCTTTTCAAACAGCAGAGAATGATGAGAAAGTGAAATCCAAGTCCGGCAAATTGATTTTTTTTAGAAAAAGAACAATGTACTCTTGAATTTACCTTTGTGACATCCTTCCTCTCCACTGCAGAGCCACCAGTTTCCAGGTAGAGGAGGGGAAGGGGAGAGGGGAGGGGGTGAGGGAGGGGAGGATGGGGCGACAGCGGTGGTGATCATTTTCCTGAAAAATTCTTTAAATAAATAAATAAACTATATTCCATACACTGCCTTGAATCCCCTAAATTGTTTAATTAAAATATTCCACACATTGTCTAATTTGTTTTAACAATATTCCATAAACAGCAATCTATTTCCAGACAAATTCTTTAACTGAATAAATAAACTCAATTCCGTACACTGCCATAAATAGCTGAACAATATTCTATACAGAGTTTAAATTGTTTAAACAATATTCCGTCCACTACAATCGAATTCCCTCCAAATGACAGACCAACTGAGTCTGAGGGTGGGAGGGGAGGGGGTTTACCAGAGGGGGAGATGTTAATTAATTAATCAATTTAATTAAGTAGTCAATCGAACTGATGAGAGTGAGAGGGGCTATTACAGTAACTCAGACCTGAAAGTGTACCAGTACCAGCGAGGGGGGAGCTTTCCTGGGAGTTGGGGGGGGGGGGGGGTAGGAGGCGAGGAACAATAAGTTAAGGACCTGTCAATCAAAAGGAAGGATCCTGTCAGCAGAATAGGTTAAGGGCCTGTCAATCAAAGGAGAACAAGAGGGTAATGACCTGTCAATCAAAGGAGAACAGTAGATTTGCCTCTGAGTGCATGCCTGCCCTTACGTAGGCAACTGGCACTAGCAAAATGCGCTGGTGGCTGCTTTGTTCCACTACTCACAAGCTGCTAAGTGAGTGTTACAAGAGAATCGTAAATGATCTATCCTATGATGTACCAGTTGACAGCAATAGAAAAGCTGAATCACAAGTAATTAGTTTTGTTTTAAGATCAGTAACATAAAATTTGAATTTCGTATTTCAGTGTGGACGAGGAAGTTTCATTGGCATAAAGGTTAGAATATACGAGGGCTATCCACAAAGTACATTACGTTTTGGAATTGAATATAAATAAAGTATTGAAAATTTTTTTTATTACATACAGATGAAAGCCACACTTAAATACTACTTTTCTACATAGTTGCCATTTAAATTAAGGCACTTATCGTAGCGATGGACGAGCTTGGAAATTCCTTCGTCGTAAAATTCGGCCGCCTGCGCCGAAGAGGTAAAAAAGTTAGATGTGTTGTTATTTATGACTTAACAGCATTCCGTTACAGTCATTTCGAATATTTCTTGTCGCTTCCGTTCTTCCGATGTGAGACTCAGGAAATACATGGCACGAATCTGATGACGTCTATTTTGACGCAGACGACAATTTTATGTCCATCTTACGGTACATCGTGTGACACGTTAATGATCTGGATTCGAAAACTTTATGGTGAACAAAATGACTACTTTGAAGTCGTGTTGGCGACGCCTACTTGGTGCAATAATACCGTACAGTATTTCCACAGCGTGAACTGATTCCGTCAGGCTGTTGTTTACGTTAGAACTTTACACCAGAATATATCTGACATACGCAGGTGTGCAGTCGAGTGAAATTAATGATCCATGATCGTAATCATCCCTGTAGTTCCAGTTTTTTAGTGTGTTGCATGCACTGGCCTCCTGTTGTGAAATCCAAATCTCGTCACTGGAGCGCATGTGTGCATTCGGCCATGTTTGAGCAAACCAGCCGAAATCATGGCGAAATCCTTTTCCCCCACATATCTCCCGTCCAATGTAATTTCGTTTAAAATAGCCTGAATAAATTTTGTAGATGATAAAACTTACGACAAAGTTGTGTGTACAATTCTTTTATTCCTTGCGTGTTTCTAGATATCACGACTTAAAAATGCGTATGAATTTGCCAAAACACGTATTTTGCACTAATACGTTTGATTTGTCTTGAGTACTTCTTTCCCAGGGCAATTTGGAGAAAGATTAACTGACAAAAATGTAGCACAGCATAAAAGTTGATATAAGCACTACCGAGGTAATCCTGCGCCCTTGATAGATCTGCCAAACCTGTGTCCAAAGAAGGTTGGGGGAGGAGGGGAAGGGGGGGAGAAGAGTTGGCAACAGGAAGGGGCATCGTGCTCCCTGTACCACTAACAAATTAACATACTGACCCCGTGAAGATACGGGATACAGGCTAGGAAAAAGAAGAAGAAGGGCAGATAATTTAAACCTGAACACCATCTTAGTTGATGTGTTATGCTTCCAACCGGAAAGTCAAAGCTATGAAACTGGCGGTTTCCCTATAAATTTGATTTTCACTAACATCTACTTTTGTCAAAACCTTGTGTATGTTATTTGGGCCCTTATGATTCTCAATGCCTCAATTATGGTCCGAGTTTACGTGAGTAGTCGTAAAATAACCATATACGATATTTACAGATCACTACAATATTACGCATAGTAAACACGTAATGTTATGGAATAGTGATGCTTCTTAGTAATAGGTATTGAACCTAACGGGATTAACGTGGGAAGGTGGGGGTTTTGGGCGGGGGCAACTAACATCTAACACAACACCTGCAAAACAGAAAATATACAGAAAACGTAACAAGGACATAAGCAGGAAATAAGGAGAAAAAAATACTGAATTCCATAGAGTAAGGGCACTACACAGGTAACGAAAATACACAAACAAATCTTGGAATCGATAAATAGAATGGAGCTATATAGGACAGTTCTACTTATCGATTCCAACATTCATTATTTTCAGCGTTGTTTTCGTATTAGGTGTGTGCAGTTCTTTGCTACAGGATTTCTGTTTTTGGCGTCGCTTTCTGTACTACCGTGATAAATAAAATATCTAGGAACCGGTAACTTGATTTGACCTACATTGGTCAATTCCAGTTGTCGATTCCATGGTTTGCTATTTATAGCGTTTTTTGCAGTAGTACAGGAAGCAATATCATAAGTTGAATCCTAAAGGAATTAGCAACCCTCACGTAAAGAAAATGACGTAATAAAGGAACGTAGAATCGGCAATTACAGCGGTACCACATACGAAAACTCTAAAAGAATGCACTGTACAATATGCTTTCTTGGTGTTGCTTTCTGTAGTGCTGTTGTTACAGTAGGTGTGTATTGTGCATTCTTTGAGAATTGTCATCCATGCTATCACTCTAATTGTTGATTCCACATTCCGTTATTCTTCATTTTTACTGGCTGTTAATCATTTCGTTAAGGATTTGACTTGTTCGTATCGCTCACTAAGCTACTGGTAAAACGCTAAAAATAACAAATGTTGGAATCGACAACTAGACTCGTACATACACACAAAAAAAGTCGCAGCAGAAATAAACACAAACACTCTATGAAAAATCACGACTTGACTCGTATAGACACACAAAAAAGTCGTAGCACAAATAAACACTATGAAAATCACGAAAAATAATGAACCGTGAAATGGAGAACTGAAAGCTATATAGCCTATCCTCTTAGGTTGCTGCCTAACCACACGCTCGGCGATCGTGCGACATTCTAAAAAAAGAAAAACAGCCAAATTTTTGTGAGAACCAAGATTATAAATATAGCTGCAAATCGTTTCACATGTAGCAATTTA
Source organism: Schistocerca americana (assembly GCF_021461395.2). NCBI lineage: Eukaryota > Metazoa > Arthropoda > Insecta > Orthoptera > Acrididae > Schistocerca > Schistocerca americana. The sequence continues at coordinate 90,559,587 of NC_060121.1, forward strand.
AGCTTTGCTCTTGGGTTCTTACTTAAAGTCACCGTCGGAAATCATACCATATGCGGAAAAAAGTAGCCATATATGTTTAGGAGAACCAAGATTATAAATACGATTGCCACTTGATTCACTCACAGCAATTCAGGCTGTTCACTTAGGTTCCTGCCTAGCCACATCCTCGAAAATAGCGACATATTTGCAAAAAACAGCATATTTTACGTCAGTTACTAAGAGAACCACAGATAACATCTAATAACAACGCCAGTACATCATGTAGTACATTCTTGACATCGTGAACTCATGGCGTCACACAGGATATGACTGGTAAAAGCTGACAGTTGGAATCGCAAATAGCACTTAATACCTGAAAATCATCTACAACCCGTTATAAATTCTTTTGAAGGTATATTATTTCTTACGATAGGACCCTAGAAAACGTGTGTTTCAAGACAACCTGGCGATGTACCAAACTTGTCGAACGTCATTTAAACGAGCGAATACGACAAGCACTTGGCACGGGCAGCTCCATATGAGCATTTATAATTTGTAGTATTCCGATCTCACTCTAATTACAAGATTTATAAAATTAATTTGTCTCCAATACAAACTGCTTTAGACCAACCGCGATAAACAGTCTGGACGATTGGTTTGCAGAATTAAATCACCCTGAATATAATTGCTGTGTCGAAGGTCTCTATATTCATTAAACATATATAACGTGAGAATTTGTGTTATGCGTCCTCAGAAAGGTACAATTGATTCGACGCCTCTAGTTTTGGCTGCTAAGGGTTCGCAGAAGTAAGATGCTGGTTCATGACTTACCAGACACCGCCAATGTTGCCCGTGCCCCTACTGCATTTCGCGAATTTTGAAGGTTATGCTGAATGCGGTCAGGAACACTCGTGTTGCTCGCCATTCGAATCGTCTCAGACTGTTGCTAAGATACGGCACGGGGCGTTAAAGAGACTGCAGTATTGTTGAAAACTGCGCCACATCGCGATTTGTGTTGTTTACTCTAAGAGGGTATGCGGACAATTATCACCGTACAATTAAAGAAACTGCAAGCGATAATGACAGAGGCACGAATGGTTGTGGCGTCTGGGGCAATGCCGCCGAGAATGAGGTCTGCCTGGCGCCCGAACGAAGGAAAGAAAGAAAACATTACAACAGGGGGGAAAGATGGATAAAATGGTAAAATGAATCAGCCAAAACAAATTTTTCGCTACGTTAACGTAATCAAAATGATTTATTGAAACTTCTCGGCAGATTAAAAATTGTTTTCGGGATCGAAAACCGAAATCGGAGCCTTTGGTGATAGTGCACTTTTCAGTGAAATGCAGAGCTACCCAAGCGCGACTTACAGCCGCTTCTCACAGCTGTACTTCCGCCAGTATCTCATCTAATACTTCCCAAACTTCACAGAAGCTCTCCTGCGAAACATACAACACTAACACGCCTGGAAGAAAGAATATTGCGGAGACGCGGTTTAGCCCCAGGCTATGGATAATCTGTGCCACCGCAATATCCTTTGTCCTAGGAGTGCTAATCTTGCCTAATGAAGAACTGAAGGGAGTGAAGCTGTGAGGACGTGCTCGGGATAGCTGACTAGCGCATTTAGCCCTGGCGGCTGTGGCGAGGGAAACGGGTTGTGTTTACGTCTCCGCTGCTAGTAGCCGTGTGGTGTTAGTGAGTTTAACGCCGTTGAGCGTTCGTAACTTATTGCCACAAATCAGACAGCAGTTTTGATGGCAGAACCCGTAAGGAAGGACACTTTGAAGTTTATGTTTGACAATAACTATGCACGACCTAAGCCTTTTGTGGTAGTGGACTTTATGGAAGAAGCAGTTAACAGCTGAGGATATAACTGGAATTCTTCCTTCGTGGAACCGCGCGACCGCTACGTTCGCAGGTTCGATCCTGCCTCGGGCATGGATGTGTGTGATGTCCTTAGGTTAGTTAGGCTTAAGTAGTTCTGAGTTCTAGGGGACTGATGACCTCAGAAGTTAAGTCCCATAGTGCTCAGAGCCATTTTTTTCTTCGTTTGACCAGTAGTAGACTGTCTGTCTTAAGCTAAAGAATCCCGAAAAATGTGATCTAATTGTGGAATTATACACCAAGTGATCAAAAGTATCCGGACACCTGTCTGAAAATGACCTACACGTTCGTGGCGCACTTCATAGGTAATGCTGGAATTTAGCATGATGTTGGCCCACCCTTAAGCCGTCGGCACACGGACCGTGCTGTCGAACGTTAGCGTTGAGCGTGCCAAGTCCAACGTGCTGCTGAACGCTCAGGAACGATGTGACTTGTGCATACGGTACGTGGGCCCCAACGTGGTATACGCGATCGCATCGCACTCCAGCGGCAGTTGAGGGATGTTTCTAGTTCGTACATCACACTCTCTAGTAAACGGGCGCGCGTGAAATTCCCACGTTAGCTCTATTAAAACGCACTTTTCCTCCATCGTCCACGAAAAGGAAAGTACCATGTCCAATCAGTAGAGACACAGGCTTACAAAAGTTCCGTTACAAACACTGCGTTACGAATCTGGAATACTTCTCCGCATAAGATAAACGTTATTTCATCATTCCCACATTTTAATAAAATCCCAAGGTCAGTCTTACTTGATCACTGTTCTTACCCAGTAGCAGAATCTTTGCAACATGTGAATTACGAAGCGTAAAAGAAAAAGGAACAAAATATCGTAATACAACTAGCGCAAGCTGTCCATTAGATTAATTCAATCGAACAAAGTCACCCCTCAAAAAAGGTGAACTTGTATTTACATAACATAAAATATTATAGTATATACTTATATTAAACTAATAATAAAGTATCAGAACCTAATAAAAATGCGAATGTTAGGAAAAAAATTTAGCTGTGTCAAGATGCGAACCACCGCCCCAACAAAATGACACATTTAGGAACAGTGACGCTCCTCATTACGCTATACCAACATCTGTCTTTCAAGATCTAATTATAGTATCTTACCACTTGCTGAAAACTTTAATCGTAGATACGATACTAACTGAAATTTAATTATAACAAATTGTACCAAGAACAATCCGTTTTGTGTTGCAGTGTGTCGCTTCCTTCATATAGCCTACTGTCATAATACGCAAGTTACAATAATTATTTTGCACGAATATAATGTTTCTCATTATTTTATTGGAACGAATCACACAATTATCAAAGGGTTTTCCGGTGATTCTCAATTTCCTGGTGCTCAGAGACGCCATATATACGCATACACTTGAAATGAATGCCAATATGGCGCCTCACAACTCTGTACTGAATGGAGACGGCGTGCTTCTGACGTAGGTGGCGTTGTGCCATCTCATTGGTCAACGCTCAGACGCACGCTCAGAATATCTGACATGCCAGATATTGCTCTGCACGTTCGGAAAGACTTCCGAGCGTGCTATTCCACTCTATGACGTCAGAAACTCGGCACGCTCAACGCTCAACGTTCGGATGCACGGTCCGTGTGCCGACAGCTTTAGCCTTGATGACAGCTTCCACTCTCGCAGGTATACGTTCAGTTAGGTGCTGAAAGGTTTCTTGAGGAATGGCAGCCCATTCTTCACAGAGTGCTGCACTGAGGAGAGGTATCGATGTCGGTCGGTGAGGCTTGGCACGAAGTCGGTGTTCCAAAACATCCCAAAGGTGTTCTATAGGATTCAGGTGAGGACTCTGTGCAGGCCAGTCCATTACAGGGGTATTATTGTCGTGTAACCACTCCGCCACAGGCCGTGCGTTATGAACAGGTGCTCGATCGTGTTGAAAGATGCAATCGCCACCCCCAAATTGCTCTTCAATAGTGAGAAGCCAGAAGTTGCTTAAAACAACAATGTAGGCCTGTGCTGTGATAGTGCCACGCAAAACAACAAGAGGTACTAGCCCTCTCCATGAAAAATACGACCATGCCATAACACTACCGCCTCAGAATTTTACTGATGGCACTACACACGTTGGCAGATGACGGTCACCGGACATTCGCCATAACCACAGCCTGCCATAGGATCGCCACATTGTTTACTCTGATTCGTCACTCCACACACCGTTTTTCCACTGTTCAATCGTCCAATGTTTACGCTCCCTGCACCAAAGGAGGCGTCGTTTGGCATTTACTGGCGTGATGTGTGTCTTATGAGCAGCCGCTCGACCATGAAATTCATGTTTTGTCACCTCCCACCTAACTGTCATAGTGCTTGCAGTGGATCCTGATGCAGTTTGGAATTCCTGTGTGATGGTCTGGATAGATGTCTGCCTATTACACATTACGACCCTCTTCAACTGTCGGCGGTCTCTGTCAGTCAACAGACGAGGTCGGCCTTTACGCTTTTGTGCTGTGCGTGCCCCTTCACGTTTCCATATTACTATCACATTGGAAACAGTGGACCTAGGGATGTTTAGGAGTGTGGAAATCTCGGGTACGGGCGTATGACATAAGTGACACCCAACACCCGACCACGTTCGAAGTCCGTGAGTTCAGAGGAGCGGCCCATTCTCGTCTCTCACCATGTCTAATGACTACTGAGGTCACTGATATGGAGTACATGGTAGCAGGGGGCAGGACAATGCACCTAATTTGAAAAACGTATGTTTTTGGGGGTGTCAGGATACTTTTGATCACATAGTGTAGCTGAAATTCATCCGTCGACCAGTAGTAGTCCGTCTATCTCAAGTTAAAGAATCCCGAAAAATGTGACCTACTTGTGGATTATACTGAACATTCTGTCGGCAATGTCGGTGATGTTACTGTTATGAAAACAAGACTTGGAATGTTCCCTCACGTATAATCGTCTGTGGATATATGCACAGCACTCCGTCTGCAGGCCAGAAATGGCCCATCGGGACTATCCGACCGCCGTGTCGTGTAGGTTTTCGTAGGGATCGAATGAAGGGTAGAGCCACGGGTCGTAACACATTTGAAATGTAACGTCCACTGTTCAAAGTGCCGTCAATGCGAACAAGAGGTAACCGAGACGTGTAACCAACGGCACCCCATACCATCGCGCCGGGTGATACGCCATTATGACGATGACGAAAACACGCTTCCAATGCGCGTTCACCGCGATGTCGCCAAACACGGATGCGAACATCATGATGATGTAAACAGAACCTGGATTCATTCGAAAAAAATGACGTTTTGCCACTCGTGCACTCAGGTGCGTCGTTGAGTACACCATCGCAGGCGCTCCTGTCTATGATGCAGCGTCAGGGGTAACCGCAGCCACGGTCTCCGAACCGATAGTCCATGCTGCTGCAAACATCGTCGAACTGTTCGTGCAGATAGTTGTTGTCTTGCATACGTCCCCATCTGTTCACTCAGGGATCGAGACGTGGCTGCACGACCCGTTACAGCCATACGGATAAGATGCCTGTCATCTCGACTGCTAGTGATACGAGGCCGTTGGGATCCAGCACGGCGTTCCGTATTACCCTCCCGAACCCACCGATTCTATATTCTGCTAACAGTCATTGGATCTCGACCAACGTGTGCAGCAATGTCGCGATACGATAAACCTCAATCGCGATAGGCTACAATCCGTCCTGTATCAAAGTCGGAAACGTGATGGTACGCATTTCTCCTCCTCACACGAGGCATGACAATAACGTTTCACCAAGCAACGCCAGTCAACTGCTGTTTGTGTATGAGAAATCTGTTGGAAACGTTCCTCATGTCAGCACGTTGTAGGCGCCACTGGGGCCAACCTTGTGTGAATGCTCTGAAAAGCTAATCATTTGCATATCACAGCGTCTTCTTCCTGACGGTTAAATTTCGCGTCTGTAGCACGTCGTCTTCGTGCTGTAGCAATTATAATGGCCAGTAGTGTATAAGGATGTGCGCACTCAGCGTCTTGCGGTCTTCATACATAGAACATCCAAAATAATCGGTAGCAACCAGACTGGGATATACGAGAGACTATTCACCTCCTTAATACCTCAGGATGTGACGCCGCCAATCAACGTTGGGCACACCAACCAAAGGCTGGGATACGTCAGCGTCTACTTCACGGAAACCAACTGCCGGCACCTGTCACCTCATCGTTTTAGTTCATCTACACTTTACTTTGAACTGACAAAGAGACAACAACGAAATCCGATCGAAAATAAAAACCCGGGTAAAACATGGAAACGTTTATAGGCGGACATCACCAACCCCGTTCTTATGTCGGTCATAGGTGCTGTATGGTATGACATTGTAACTAAAAAGATCTCCACAGGCGAAAAGATGCATAATATTAAACTATGCCCTACACCATACTGTAACCAATGCCACTTTATAGATACAATGGCTCACACCTTCGTTTGTGGAGAGAACGTCGTGATATGGAACTGGACGAGGAAAAAGTTATCGATTATTAACAGAACGACAGAGAATGCGATCACTGTGGACGATGTGTTACACACGGACTAGCACTTGTTCCCGACCGCGATGAACAATAGTTATACCTGGCCCTTGGAAAACGTGCGTACTGCATTGTCACCCATCAGCATGCACGCCTCAAACCATTCATTTTGTATGTTCAGGAGCAACATCGTAATTGGATAAAACATCCTAAGTATAAACAGTTGTTCCAAAACTTTTTTATTTGCGTTGTACCTCAAAACTGAGAGTCATTCCACATCGTACAGGGTATCCGAAAAGTCTTTCCCTGATTACAAAAATTGATAACTCAGGCTAGAAGTAAGATACACATATGAAACAGGTGTCTAATTGTTTACAAACTGTCAAAGCGCCGGCCGGAGTGGCCGTGCGGTTCTAGGTCCTACAGTCTGGAGTCGAGCGACCGCTACGGTCGCAGGTTCGAATCCTGCCTCGGGCACGGATGTGTGTGATGTCCTTAGGATAGTTAGGTTTAATTAGTTCTAAGTTCTAGGCGACTGATGACCTCAGAAGTTAAGTCGCATAGTGCTCAGAGCCATTTGAACCATTTGAACTATCAAAGTTTTTTTCACACATCAGTAAACTTCCACATGAGCACCCTTGGTAGCACGTAGCACATCTAGGAGATATTTAATTTCCGTGTGAATGCTCTGAAAAGCTAATAATTTGCATATCACAGCATCATTAGCCAACATCACTTGAGGGATCGATTCAACGACTGTGGTTATCCGTTGCCGCAGGGTTTCAAGATCTGGTACACGTGTTCGGTAGACCTCGTCCTTGACATAACCCCATAAAAAGAAGTCTAATGGGGTTAACCCCATAAAAAGAAGTCTAATGGGGTTATGTCAGGAGAGAGTGGAGGCCAAACCGTTGGCCCGTCACGACCAATCCATCGCCCAGGAAAGGTCATATCGAGATAGGCACGGACGTCCAAACCTCGATGAGGCGATGCACCGTCTTGCTGAAACAAGACATCGGGGTGATACTGAAGCAGCTGAGGAACAGCATACAGTTGCAACATGTCCAGATACACTGCAAATGTGATGGTTGCCTCAGCGAAGAAGAATGGCCCGATAATTCGATCGTGCAATAGCGTGCACCAAACATTCACCTTTGGTCTGCCTCTGGTGCACTCCATGACGTCGCCAGGGGGTTGTGAACCCCAAATGCGCACATTCTGGCGATTCACTACTCCACTGACAAAAAACGTTGCTGCGTCGGAAAAGGCAATTGGTCTGAGATAACCATCATCGTCCTCAATATGTGATACTATTTCGACGGCAAAGTCATATCGACGTGTACTGTCATTGGCCAACAAGGCCTGAACGATTTGCACTTTGTATGCACGAAACAATAAACGTCATGGAGAGAGCTTTTTGGCATCTGTAATTCACGTGAGGCCCAGCGCACCGATTTCTTCGGACTTCGCAGAAAAGACTGCCTTACAGCTTCCACCCTGTCTGCTGAGGTTCTTGGTCGACCACACCTCGGAAGGTCAGCAACCGATCCTGTGTTCTTGAACTTCTCATACCAGGCTTTAATGCTCTTGACATCAGGTGGATTCCTTCCAAATGTTGTCTGGAAGTGTCTCTGCACTGTGGTTGGTGATCGTGTCTCGTGGTACCACAGGACACACTGTGCCTTCTCCTGATTGGTTAACATGGCTTCTTGGCCACTGCACCTCATCCGCTACTTACGTACTGCGAACTTAAAACAGAAAAAAAACTTTGATAGTTGTGAACAATCCGACACACGTTTCATATTTGTATCTTACTTCTAGCCTGAGTTATCAATTTATGCAATCAGGGAAAGTCTTTTCGGACACCCTGTATTACTTCATGTTCGGAAAAGCATCTTACACACAGCTGACGAGCGCAAGCACAACAAAGTCACATGTACACACGCCAGTCGAGAAAACTATAAATAGTCAAACGAGAAATGTTATGTAATTTGTTGGAGAAATCTTTTTTTTTTTTTTTGCTTTTTTTTCTTTATTTTAAACTGAAGCTTACATATTGCTGCAAAGTAAATTTCATTTCCAAATGGTGAGAAACTACTACCACAGGAGAAGCAACTTTTCTTCCGTTTCTTTACGTTTATTTGTTGTGAATAGCATTCATCCACAATATTCTTTTGGATATTAAGAGAAGAAACCCATTACATGAACGTGATACCCCCCTCATATTCTGATGCGCCCAAGCTGGGAGAAAGGATCTTTCAGAGTGTGACGCTGAGAGTTCAGAGAAGATAAACAGAGAAATCCAAACTCGGGAAACCAGAGTGTGGATACATACTTGCCACGAAATGGAAAACCAAGAAACTACCGTTCTAGAAGACCAACTTGGAGCACTCACTGAGCTGGGATTTCTCGTGCAGCGGAGGTGGGCGTAGACGGCTGCGTCTACACTTCACGCGGATACAACATTCACCTGTCCGCCACCGGTAGCTGAGTGGTACACCGACACGGTGGCTCAGCGTGTTCGGTCAGAGGGGTAGCTACCCTCTGTAATTAAAAAAAAAAAATGCTGAGTGAACGGATCAACGAACAACCTGAACGGGTGTCATGAGAAGTCCGCCCCGAACGTATACAACGAACAAAACAGAACAAAATGAGATCAACAAAGGAAAAAAACAGTGGTCAGCGTGACACAATGTCAATCCTAAGGGCCCGGGTTCGATTCCCGGCTGGGTCGGTGATTTTCTCCGTTCAGGGATTGGGTGTTGTGTTGTCCCAATTATAATAATTTCATCCCCATCGACGCGCAAGTCGCCGAAGTGGCGTCAACTCAAAGACTTGCACCCGGTGAACGGTCTACCCGACGGGAGGCCCTAGTCACACGACATGTATTTAACACCCACCTGATCGACGGCTGTCCTTGGCAAGAAGAAACCTGAAGCTGTACGTCTCCTGCAGCGATTGCGATCTTACAATGAAATAATGAAATGAATACTGAATGTCATGTACGTCTTTAAAAGTGTAGTCAGTCTGCTGTTGGCCACTCTTGAAGTACCTTCACTTCCAGGGGCGTTGGAACGCCCTATCCCGATAATGTTAAATTTATTGACTTGATTTCGCTGTATTTAAGGAACTACTGTAGCCATGGACATGAAGCTTTTACAGGGCATTAAACTGTATGTTCTGTGTCTACTGATTTACAATAATTGCATTTCAGCAACTGCTTTCGGAAATACAATTTTTTAATTACACGGTTAGAATTTTGTGTACTTTTTTGTACGTTATCCTAAATAATTTTAATTATACATAACATTATGTTCTTCTTTTAGTTCAGTGGACTCCGGATATGTATCTTATTACTCCCTGAAAATTTGAATACTCTACTCGAAGTGGTATTTGAGATTTAGGGAAAATGCAACAGAAAATGTAAATTTTTAGGAACGGCTTCTAAAGTTTCAAAAGACTGTAACTCACTTAATATATGCTTGATTTTTTTTTATTTTTCGTCACTCAGAAGCACCCTACACCATACTGTATATCATCCTCTTGATCTTTTTCCAAGTTTTTTCTTCTTTCTGGACTCCTCAGTGGCCAACTGTGCTGCATACTCTGCTTTATCAATGCGAGCCTTGTCCATCCGTTCAAGTTCTCTGATACAGCTTGCTCCAGGATTAATTCCCATATGCTGTAGCACTTTCACCCTACGAATGTTGCCATCGTTAAAAGCAATAACAGCATCACTGACCCCCACGTTAGTGTCTTTATTCCAACAAAAACATTTTTTGGTAAGCGAGTCCATGTAGGATTATTGAACAACTCATTGGGATTTTGAGTCTGACCATGCAGACACTTCTTCAGCAATTCAGGATTTGCTGGGTGTATGTAAATAGGTTTTATGATATCGACGACTGCTGTTGGGTTGGAATGTTTACGGCTCTATGAACTTTTTAAGTACTGGGCATTTCGGTAATTGCACCATTAATTAGGTCCCGGAGGGTTTTTCATCAGTTGACAGGCTGTGGAAGACGGTAGCCCATACTGCCTGCTTCATTTTCATCAAATCCTCAGTATTATTTCTGATGGTCATCCCATAATATTGCTGTAGTTCATCAATCATTTTGTCTGTTAACCTGTTTCTTATGGTTTTACGATCAGAAAGGTTCTTGTCTCTCAAACTTTGTTTCAACTTCGTCAACCTGGTGCCCATCCTGTTCTGGACATGACCAACGCATCGCAGCCTTCTATATAAAAATTTAGCGATTTTATTAAATCTTGAAGTAATGCATGTAAAAATTTTAACATTTTCAACCAGTGTAGATTATATTTCAAAAAATAAAATAAAAGACTTCCCATGTGAGTTTGTTTGGAAAATTGCAAATTTTATGAGATAAAAATCCGACAATGCGAAAAATTTGTTTACGTTCTAACTCCCCTTAATGGTCAACCTCTGTAATATAGTTGGTGAAAAAAAAAAATGCCCGCAGAAGGTAAAGGTCCCGAGCTCGATTCTCGGTCTGCCACGCAGTTTTAATCTGCCAGGAAGTTTCATACCCACGCACGCTCCGCCGCAAAGTAAAAATTTCGTTCTGGAAAGTGATTTATTTATTTTTATGTTATTTTATACTTGTGGTTCATCAGGACCAAACTGAGCAGCAAATCTCCGTGGTTATGGAACGTGTCAGTACATGAAATTAACATCAGAAACGTAAATAACAGTTAACGTTTGCACGAAGCGTATGCAACTGACAAACTGATGAGTAAAAACTGGCATAATCAACAATATAACACATGAATTCCCGTCACACTAGAAGGAGTGAGCTATGACAGAATTCTTCATGGTAGCTTATTGAAAATGGATGCACCATAATACTGCACGCCTTTCTTCACAAAGAGGAAAGGAGGTGCGAGTAAAATGCAGGCTGGATTTCTGCCTAGTATTAACTGAGGGAAAGCTGCTACTTCTAGAGAATAAGCTTATGTTGTTAACAGCGAACGAAATTAGAGAAAACGTATACTGAGAGGCCTGTGTCAGAATTCCAAGACTCTTGAACGGGGGCCGAGAAGAGGTTAGCGAAGGTATATCACATTTTGCTCGAACTCCCCATTTCTGAACCAAAAACACACTTTGAGAATGGAAAGAGTTATCCAAGAGTGTAATACGATATGCATAAGCGAATGAAACTAAACAAAGTAAACTAATTCCCGTGTTGGTCTATCATTTAGCTCAGATACTGTTCTAATGGTGGTAAATACAGCAGCATTAAGTTTTTGAACAAGATCTTGAAAAGAATTCCATGACAGTTTACCAGCTATCCCAATATCTAGGAATTTGGACTGTTCAAATTCATAAATCATATCTTCATCCTGTATAATCAAAATAGCAATTTTAGTTGAATCCTGTGTAGGAAACAGTGAAATCTGGGTCTTATTGTGATTTAGCAACAATTTTCTTTCTACAAGCCACGAACTGTACTGTTTGGTACTTTGCCTATGCCCGCTCTCGATATCTTTCACTACCAAGTTAACAGAAATGTTTCAGAGTCACCTGTCATATCAAAAAGTATAACATTTATACATATAAGAAGCGGGAACGGTCCCATCACCGACACCTGAGCCCCCCTCCCCAACCGTCTCTCAGTCAGGCTCCACGTCTTAGCCGTTCTCATTACTGTGGATGTATGACCTTCCACTGTATATTCTGAAAGTGTGAGTGGAACCTATTGCGCGTTACTGGTCTTAATTCATCTTCTCCAGTAATATTTTGTGACCAACACAATCGAACACCTTAGTTAAATCAAAGAAAACACCTAGTGTCTACGAGTTTTTGTTTAATCCAAGTGACTCACAGAGAAAAAAAAGAATACATTATTTTCAATTATTAAACCACTTCTAAACCCAAGCTGATCTTTTGACAGCACATTATGTGAACTGAAATGATTAATTATGGTTATGTATACAGCTTTTTCCATAACTTTAGCTAACACCAGTGGTATGGATTACGTCTGAAACTGTCTACGTTATCCCTTTCTCCTTTCTTATATACCGTTCTCACTACTGAGTACTTTAATCGTTCAAGAAACTGACCATTCCTAAAGGAAAAGTTGTAAATGTTGCTAAGTACTGAGTTAATATATGCTGCACAGTGCTTTAGTATTCTCCACGTAACCCATCATATCCCTGAGAGCCGTAAGTCTCCAACGATTTAATTATTGACACAGCCTCCCCCTTGTCAGTATCACGGACGCATATTTCAGAGAATAGTCTTGGGAAGTCATTTTCTAAGAGAGTTATGTGCGTCTCCTTGGAAACTAAGGTATTATTTAGCTCACCTTCTATATTGGGAAAGGGATTGTGAAATATTGTAGCTAAATCTGACTTATCAGTAACGGAATCTGTATTAAATACTGATTTTATGTCCTTGGCATTGTGCTGCCGACCAGACACTTCCTTCAATACTGACCGTATGGTTTTAATTTTATCCCGGGAATTAACTATTCTATTAGCATATCACATGCTTTTTGCCTTCCCAATAACATTTTTAAGTACTTTACAGTACTGTTTGTAATGGGCTACTGCAATTCTATTGTGAATATTTCTAACATTATATTATAATTCCGACTGTGTTCTACAAGATATCCTTATCTCACTAATCAGCTACCTCGAAAGCCTGTTAGTGCTAATATCAAGTATAGAGTGCTCTAATGGAAAGCAAATTTCAAACACCATGAGAAATATGTTGAGGAAAGTATTATATTTACTTGCCGGTGATGTTATCAGCTCTACAGGGTGTTACAAAAAGGTACGGCCAAACTCTCAGGAAACATTCCTCACACACAAATAAAGAAAAGATGTTAGGTGGACATGTGTCCGGAAACGCTTAATTTTCATGTTAGAGCTCATTTTAGTTTCGTTCTTCCACCTACGCTCAATGGAGCACGTTATCATGATTTCATACGGGATACTCTACCTGTGCTGTTAGAACATGTGCCTTTACAAGTACGACACAACATGTGGTTCATGCACGATGGAGCTCCTGCACATTTCAGTCGAAGTGTTCGTACGCTTCTCAACAACAGATTCGGTGACCGATGGATTGGTAGAGGCGGACCAATTCCATGGCCTCCACGCTCTCCTGACCTCAACCCTCTTGACTTTCATTTATGGGGGCATTTGAAAACTTTTGTCTACGCAACCCCGGTACCAAAAGTAAAGACTCTTTTTGCTCGTATTGTGGACGACTGTGGTACAATACGCCATTCTCCGGGGCTGCATCAGGGATTCCATGCGACGGAGGGTGGATGCATGTATCCTCTCTAACGGAGAACATTTTGAACATTTCCTGTAACGAAGTGTTTGAAGTCACGCTGGTACGTTCTGTTGCTGTGTGTTTCCATTCCATGATTAATGTGATTTGAAGAGAAGTAATAAAATGAGCTCTAACATGAAAAGTAAGCGTTTCCGAACACATGTCCACATAACATATTTTCTTTCTGTGTGTGTGAGGAATGTTTCCTGAAAGTTTGGCGGTACCTTTTTGTAACACCCTGTGTAAACTTTCCTGCCACTTTTGTTCTTTAATGAAGTTAGAAAAAGTCTCTGTTGCCGCTGGATTAACTTTTCTAAATACTTTGCGATTATATTTAACATTTGTGTATGCACAAATATTATCTGTAGTTGTGCTACCGTACCCAGCCAGCACTCTGGTCAGAAAGAATATAATCAACGTCAGATGACATGAATTTAGCAGATCTTTCAACATTGTTTTTATTGCACAGTCACTTGTAAAATTAATGTTAAAGTCGCCACATAAACTAATTTTTGGTACTTTCTATAAAGTGAGCCGAGAACCCTCTCTAGCTTGAACGGAAATTTCCTGAAATCCGAATTAGGGGACCTATAAACAATTAAAGTTTAACGTTAAGTTTCAATAAATTCAGCTACTCCTGCACAACAGTCGAAGACCTATACACTGCAGTGCTTTGTTACGTTAGTAGATTCAAATGGAATATCGTTTTTCATGTACATAGCCACTCTCCCACTCCGAAAAGAGCTCCTTGAAAAACAGACGGGTAACCTGTATCGTGGTAAAGGTAGCCTCTTAAATGCCACATAGCCGGCCATTGTGGCAGAGCGGTTCTAGGCGCTTCAGTCCGGAACCGCACTGCTGCTACGGTCGCAGATACGAATCCTGCCTCGGGCATGGATGAGTGTGCTGTCCTTAGGTCAGTCAGGTTTAAGTAGTTTTAAGTCTAGGGGACTGATGACTTCAGATGTCAAGTCCCAAAGAGCTCAGAGCCAATTGTAGTGCCCTGATATACCAACAATGTCTGAGTGAACATTTATAAGCAGCTCACTCACTATGTTTACATGAGGCTCTCAAATCCGGATTTCGTGGACCGTTTTTACAATTCCGTTTCAGGCTGGTCATATAAACACTTCAAAATTTAGTTTCCAGAGGAGAAAACAAGTGTGATGGGCAGAGTATGTACCCATCACAGGTAAACACCACAGCTGAAGCCTTGTTCGGTCCACGTGTCTGCACATTGCTTTCTGGCACTTATACACATAACATACACTGCACACTATGGGGACCGGGCCTAGATTCACAAAAGTCGTATATAGCAGCGTGATGAGATCCTTTGTTCGTGCAGTCTTGATTTTACAAGCAGTGCCGTCCGGGCAAAACACATTTCAAAAGAACTGTGTTTTCTGCCGACGGTTCACTTTCTGATAATGCTGTGCAAGCCGAAGTCAGTAACAGACGGAGATTTCTGTGTTCTTTGAAAAGAGACTTAGCTGTATTGTGTTCAGGAATTCTTTTTCCTTTGGGAACTGTTGGGCCAAATTTTCGGCGCCGTTTAACATGTGAGCACACTCCTGTCTATAAAGTTTTAAGAGAGCTCCTCTCTGGTTAATCTTAACAAAACAGTAGAGAAGGGGAAATCAGGACGCCAATTTCCGCGAAATGTGAAAGTGGACACTAGCGTATTGACTGAGGTGGGAAACTTAGGTGAAGAGTTGGAATTGTGTATGAACTGAGCAATTGGTACTGAAACGATTGGTTTACATTGTAAAACCTTTTGCTATGCGGGGAGATAGTTGTGTTCTTAAAAAAAATTACATTGGTTGCATTTAGCAGAGCCTTTTCCATTGGCATGTTGCAATTGCGCAGACTTGTAGGATGGAAGGAGAAGTCTGTAGAGAATACGTTCTACGCCAAAAGACAAACGACGCACCACGAAGGAATTATCTGAATGGGACGGAAATCGGTAGACACGATGTACATGTACAAACAAACAAACGATTACTATTTGAGAAAAACTGGATGATTTATTCAAAAGAAAGGAAGAGCTCCACAAACTGAGCAAGTTAATAAAGTGTCGGTTCCTCTCTGGCCTTACACTAGCTTCATTCAGGTTGGCGTTGATGGATGTCCTCCTGAGGGATATTGTACCAAATTGTACCCAATTTGCACATTAGATTGTCAAAATCCGGAGATGGTGGGAGGGCTCTGCCCACAACCCTCCAAACATTTTCAGTTGGGGATAGATCCGGCAAGCACGAACACAAGTGGTACAAACTTTGTGTGGTCAGGCATCATCACGCTGAAATGTACCCCAGGTACATGTTCGAAAGAACAGATACCATCTTCATATAGTTAAAGCTAACTGGCCATTGAACTTCTTCTGTGCAGATGCCCCGGCGGAGGTTCGAGTCCTCCCTTGGGCATGGGTGTGTGTTTGTCCTTAAGATAATTTAGGTTAAGTAATGTGTAAGCTTAGGGACTGATGACCTTAGCAGTTAAGTCCCATACGATTTCACACACATTTTAACATTTTTTTGTGCAGATGCACACGCATTGCCCGAACTCTTACGGGCCTCGGTAAGATTGTCTGTCGCGAGTAATGAGTGTAATGGGCAGGGGCACTGTGAATGTAGTGTGTGGACATTAAGTTGGGAATATGGGTCTCACGGAGAGCGTGCAAGGAATAAATCCCTGCAGTACCTTTATCTTCTGCGCTCTCGGTGGCTCAGGTGGATAGAGCGTCTGCCATGTAAGCAAGAGATCCCAGTTTCGAGTGCCGGTTGGGCCACACATTTTCAACTGTCCCCGTTGATGTATATCAACGCCTGTCGGCAGCTTAGGAACTTGATTTCATTATCATTTCATTACTCTTGGTTGTCGAGCTGTATCGCGGGCACACTCAGATTGGTATCCCACGGACGTCTTTGCCGGTCATCGGTGTTCAATTCGAAGCGGTTCTTGTCACTGAAACAATTCCACTCCGGTGAGTGAGATTCCAAACCAAATGTGCCAGACACCACTGCAAACGGGCTTGTTGATGTGCAGAGGTCAATGATAGTCAGCGCAAAGAGCGCCACAAACTCAGCTGCCTTTCTGTGAATCGCCTATTAATGATACCTGTGGTCACTGAATTACTGGTTGCACGTCGAATCGATGATAATAGTGACTTCGAGGCTCTGAGTGCTTCTCTGATGATTGTTCCATCCTCACATTCTGTCGTCTCTCTAGGTCGATCGCTTACTTCTTGATGCTATATTCGTCACGATTCAACCTATTCTGCCAACATCGTCAAATAGAGGCATCACTCTTACTGAAATGTCGAGCGATTCGCCAATCACTCCAACCGGCTTCTTTGAGCCCAACTAAACATCCTATCTCAGGTCGTGACATCTGTGTATATTGTTCTAGCCCCTGTCTGCGAGGCATAGTTGCTATCCAACTGAGTACTCGGAATGAGATTCGCAAAGACTTTATATCCTGGTTTTGTCATGCTCCCTGTTTACTATACGTGCCAGCTGCGTGGTGAAATTGCATTGACCCGTCACATATTCTTCCATCGGCCGCCAGAGCTTACGGTTTTGCTTTCTCCGTCGATATCTGTACGGATATCTATTGGTGACCAATTTGCACAACTCCTTCATGGAGTATTTTTTATTAATTTATTTTTTTCGTAGAGAGTATGTGCTCAATCGGTCGCGAAAGCGTTGCTGCACGCTTAGCTCCCCAGGTTTGGTGTATCGCGAGACATAACAACAGATCGCGGGAAACAGTTTGAAAGCCAACTTTTCCACGAACTTCTCCTACTGTGCGGCTGCAACCACCTCCGCGCTACAAGCTACCATCTGGCGAGCAATGAAATTGTAGAGCGATTCCACCTTACACTCAAAATGGGCCTTACGTGCAGTTCATCATCATGGTCAGAAGCATTGCCACTGGTTCTACTCGGTTTGCGAAAGGCAGTGAAGGATGGACATCCAATGCTCACTAGTAGAAATGACCTACGGTGAGCGGTTGAGGATTCCAGGATAACAGATCTCACCACCATTCCAATTCAGTGTCAGAATGAAGTCTATTCAACGTAGCCCTTTCGTCAAACACGGATGCCGACAGGTGTTTGTGCATAAAGATTTAGGAAAAACAACTGACGTGTGGTTCAGGGATGATACCATGCGTCATCCCCTCGTTTCGCCATATTCGGGACCATAAACAGTAATCACATGTGGAAGCCACACTTTTAAGATTGAAAAAGAAGGTAAATAGAGCGACACAAGCCTGCTTATACCAACGAAGGTACGTCTCCTTGGCATACCACAACATCGCGCTCCAGTGATGAGACAAGGCCTTTAGGTCTAGCAGAAGACTCCGAAGCATCAACCTTGGAACAGGAGTAATCTTCACCTACACCAGTCGTCTTTCCGAGGACCGGTAAAAAATTGGTGCTGCGTAAGATGCGTAAGAGGGGGGGGGGGGGCCATGTGGCGACATCACAACATCCTTTGCGCGACAAATAAACTAAATCAGCGCGGACGGTAATAAGCATTATTGCCCGCTGTCAGTATAGTGGCTGTCGTTATTTAAAAAGTTCATTATCTAATACTAAACAACATTTATCGTGAATGCGAGAGTAAGATACAGTTCCAATAAGTGAAACTATCGTAGGAATCGCGTCAGAAGGATAACAAAATGAAAAAGATTTATATGTGCAAATCAGATAGAATTGGAGATTTTGATTAATTTATCCGCAGCTCGAGCCACTTTCGTTCGTTATTAATTGGAATGCTTAACAAATTGAGGCGTTCAGTCTCATGTAGTGTGCATTGGGTGGTCACCTTCAGGCGGCGTAAATAATTTTATTTTTATAAGAGAGGGATGTGATATGTTCAGTATCTACTCCTGCAAGACATATAGATATTTCAATTCGTGTGGACATCAAGTCACGTATTTCTCTCTGTCTTGTATTAATTCCGAAGAAGTTGAATCTCACGGGGTGAACTACCTACTGTTTTCATGTCAGCAGTACCAACAGACGATGCAATGGAAATTAAATGACGTTCATCGTTTTGAGCAGTGTTGTGCATTACGCAAAAAATCCAGGACAGACTGCTTCTCTGGATTTCGGTGACGAAGTGTACACTTTTCAACGTTTCACTCGTTGATTTTTGTCCCAAACTGTAATACAAAAGGCGGGTACCAAGGATTCTAGACATTCCATTTCCGACTTTCGATAGCTTTCGATGCCATCTAAAATTGAAAACAAGCGATTTTGGTTGAATGTAAACACACAAAATCCGAAGAAAATAAACAGAAATTTTGTCGGTCAAGCGCAGAAAAGTGGTGTGTCCTAATTTTGTGTTAAACATTTGTGAGAGGGCGATTACACGTAAGAAGAATTAGCTTGAGGGCTAAATTCTAGTGTCCGATACCACCCGTCGGCTTTCACCAATGACGTCATACGTAAGGCAAAGATGCTGCAATGGACAATCTATGAATGGAACGGATTATACTCGTAAAGAAACGAATGTAGCATGCCATAAAATAATACGTTTAACGCGACTATTATTTACGCGCGAATTTCATTTAATCGAGTTGAAGATGACTGAAATAAATAAGAACACGAGAGCAACTACGAGTGCATATACTATATTTTCCACACGTACTGCAAAAACGATGTGAATAATGAACCTTCGAATAGTTGGAATCGGTAACTAGAAACGACCTATGTAGGAGGTCTGTTCTAGTTACCGATTCCAATATTACTGTTTGTTGCGCAAAAATCTTATAACATATCAGAAACGTGCTAAAAAAATGATCTTGTTAGGGAACTACAGAATACTACTAGACTTTCAAAAAATGAAAACCGTTACACACATTACTGCACACGCTAAGAAATAAAACGCAAAAAAGACCAAACCTTGCAACCGATAATTATACTATACGAAACTCACACTATCTATACTAGCTCCAAAGAACACTCAGTAAAATCAATATACCAGGAGTGACAGTAAAAGTAAGAAAAGTGTAGCAGAAACATCGAAAAGGAAAACATAAAAGTGGCTAGATAAAAGGAAACTTACCGCATATGAACTTCCAAAGGAGTCAAAGATCGAGACTGACAAGACCGAAATAAGGCCTACCAAGAAATAATAATGCTTGAACGTCAAACTGTAACGAAAGTGGCAAAATCCAGAATAACTAATGAAAAAAATAATAAGAACCACAAACTGCCAGGCACGAATGAGGTACCATTCAAATCAGTTCTTTCCTACCACCCTCCCTGAATCGGACGCAAAATTTTAAAATAATAAAAAAAATGAAACCACGAGTGAATCACATAAACCCTCCCGCAAAGACACAGCAATACCCCTCGGCGCACCATTGTAACCAGAAAATATTAAAACGACAGAGAAACCTACCTCCAGAGAAACCACTTGTGCACTTGCACAATACAGTAACATAAAAAAAACGCAACGTAAAACAAGAAAAAAGTTTCAGACCCACCAACACCTGACTAATAAAACGAGGCTTGTACATTTTGCTTACTACTTTCATAAATGCAAGAAATAAACAATAACCTTTAGGAATACTCTTCCTCCAACAGTATTCATCTAAATGGCATTACAACACTGAAATCCTTCTCTTTCCCCGCCCGACCACAGATTTTACAGCCCCCGCACCTCGTCCAATACCCCTCGATAGTATCAGTACATGCTCCCGTCTTATAATTTTTAAACTGAATATTGTGATTCACGGCCAAATGATGATAACCCCTTTCACCCAACCCCTTGTACGAGGCAAACCCATTCGACATGACTACAGAACCTTCTTCCAAATAATCTTCTATTAAAGATGTCACGACTTCCTTTGCCCGATTTGGTACAACCCTAAATACAACATCAGCACAATCTCCTCCAGAAACTACTACTCCAAAAACCCAAAGTGCAACAACCTCACGCCCCCTTTCGTACTTTCTCTTTTCAAAATGTGACTCATCTACTTCAACTATAACCCCTGCCCCCCTCCCCCCCCCCCCCCCAGCCCAATTGACCGCCTATACTTTATAAATTCCCCGCAGACTTCTCTACAAAACGAGACCCAGTCGACTGCAGTGCCACACGAAACCCCTGATTCACGCATGACAGATTTGCAAAAATAATCATAGCAAAAATAGTAGGTTAGCATGACAGTTACTTCTAAATTCAACCCCGATCTTTCGAACCACGTCTCCCTGCGTATGGATCTCCATATGTTATGTTTGCTGCACTTGATAACACGACCTTCGTCAAAACCATATAATTTCCACAGACACTGCACTTGCAAAATTCAGCAATGACGCCCAATGATTGCAAGAATTTTAGAGTTGATTTCCTGTCAATCAGTAAAAACAGTTGACTCATCCATAACGAACAGCGTGAGAAATCAAGACCTTATAAATCACGGCTACTTATAAATCACGACTACTTTCATTAACAAAAGATGCCGAAAACAAATTACGAGATGAAAAGAAAACAATCTACATCGAATTTTTAATATACGCAGGTAACGAGGAAATCCAGAAAAATCATTTAACGTTCATCGACAGCAATCTGCGGCACAAACAAAATAACATCACACATTACGTCACTGGTGAAAGCCGACGGCTGGTATCGGACACTAGAACTGACCCAGCTTGAGCGCATCCCCGCAATATTTACGTTGGAAATTGTTAGTTTTGTCGCAATGATAAGTGATTGTATATATTGTGTGTAATTTGTTTATCAACATGAGCCTGCATTAGTGATAAATTCAGGTCGAAACTATTAAATATTGTTATTGTGAAATATGCGTGATGATAGGCCCCCCACATTTTGGTTTTTGGTGTTGAGTAGTTTATGATTCTGTGTTATTCACAGATTAGACCCAAGATGCACAACAAATGTTTTAGCTATGTGTAGACAAAGTGTTCGTTGTCATAATTTTGAATAGTGTGAGTTTGTATGACATCACTTGATCGCCTAGCTGCCTTAATATTGTGAGGAATGTAATGAAGAATTTTTCAAACCTAGTTAAGTAGTAGAAAAAAAGAATTTAGTGTTATAGTGTGATGATTTATAGTTATTTTTATATCTTCTGTGTTTCTGACAGCACAACTATAGTTATTTGGGTCAGTGTGTACATCTTTCTTACTCAGGCATTGATTTCTGTAGTTGGCATGTTGCATAGACAGTATTTATAAAGAAAAGGGCTCCCTGATTTCAAAATTAAATATCTCGAAAACAAAGGTCGTTAGAGGAATGCAGTAAACGGTATGTTTATTGTGAAAGCTGTAAGAAGTTTATACAGCAGTTTGAAATAATAGTTGCAAAATCTGCTAACAGATGGCGCTGTACAGCTCATATCAGCATACGTAAGTGAAATAATCATATGAAAACAATCTTTGCAAACAATCACATCACAATGTTTTCAGAATGTTCACCATTGGCACTACAGAGGTGGCGCAAACGAAGAATGAAATTCGCCATCACATTTCGTAGTGTCTCAACCGAAATGAATTCACATGCCACAGAGATCGCCGATTCAAGCTCGTCCAGCGTGGCGGGATGCTTCGGGTAGACCATGTCTTTCACTGTGCCCCACAAAAAAAAGTCACAGGGAGTCAAATCCGGCGATTATGGAGGCCAATCGATGCCTGCACCAGTAAATTTGGGATGTTCCAAAGCAATGACTCGATTCTCGAAGTATTCCTCAAGAAAGCGAAACACTTGTTCGGTCCGATGTGGTCGGGCTCCATCTTGCATAAACCATTCAGTACCTGGTCGATCCTCTAACGCTTGCTGTGTGGCGACAAATTGTTCCAAAATTGCAACGTAACGTGCACCAGTGACCGTTTCTCGAATGAAAAAAGGGCCAATAATGCCTCTGATGCATACTGCAGCCCACACAGTAACTTTAGGAGAATACAGGGGTTTCGCTTCACACCAATGGGGCTCTTCGGAACCTCAAAATCGCCAGTTCTGCTTATTCACTTATCCGTTCAGGTGGAAGTGTGCTTCATCTGTAAACCAGATGCAGCCAACATCAAATCCTTCACTATCAATCATTGTGAGCATCTGATTATCAAAGGCAACCCTTTGTTGCACAGCTCATACGGGTATGGGCTGGTGCGTTTGGATTTTGAATGGAAACATGTGTAGGCTCTTTCTCAGTATTTTCTGCGTGCTGGAACGCTTCAAACGAATCTCAGATGCAATTCTACGGACGGATGACATTGGATTTCGCTGAATAATTCCAGAAACTGTAGCGATATTTTCAGGCATAACTGCAGTTTGCTTGCGGCCAACATGCCCCACTAGATCATCAGTTACGCTGCCTGTTCGTTGAAATTTTGCGAAGAGCGTACTACGAATGGTTTTCGCATCGGGTCATCTTGGAACATTAAATGGTGCTTGAAAACTTCGCCTAGTTGCCGTAGGACTCCCTTCTAACCTGTGGTACTCTAGCACCAGAAAAACGCGTTGTTCAATGGAGTACATGGTTTTAATCTCTTCCTTCGGTACGCTAACCTCCTCTCACGTTTCAATAGTGGAACTGATCTCTCTGGGCTTCGGATCACTATTTATACTAGGCATTACATATGGCGATTACAGCGCCACCTGTTAGCAGATTTTGTAACTATTATTTCAAACTGCTGTAAAAACTTCTTACAGCTTTCACAATAAACATACCGTTTACTGCATTCCTCTATCGATCTTTGTTTTCGAGATATTTAATTTTGAAATCAGGGAGTCCTTTTCTGGACACCTCGCATCTTATTTACTCATGCATTTAGCCTGGTGAGCTATAAATTCACACCATGCACAATACACTGCCTTATCATTATATAATTTTTGTATTAGATATGTTGCATTGCCTGTCTTAGTCTGAATTTATATCTCCCATAGATTATTGTAACACATTATTTTTACATTGTCAGATACCTGAGTGAGCTGCGTACGTTATCTAGAAATATGTTTTTCTCAGCACCAGCGGCGTGGTAGAAACACCAAAAATAACTTGCCTGCAATTGTGTATGATTCCTGTAATTTCAAAATTTTTCTCCATCCATTCCCAACTAAACTCAAGTGTCCTTAAGTTAATGTCACTGGAAATGTGTAGTTAACAGTACTACCATTATGATAGTGAGACCCGCATGAATGATTTTTGTATTTATAACCCTCTGGTATACAGTATTCCTTTTATGGTAATGTTTCTTCCAAGATTTAAGCTTTACCATCAAGCCTCTGAACTTTTAAAAATACAAAGTTACATTTTCATTGCTGTGAAGCCCTAGGTTTTTGTGAATCACAACACTTTGATATAAGCAATTCTAAATCAGTTAACTTTCACAATGCACTGATAAGTTGTTCAATTCTGTTCTTGATTCTTCACCTAAAATACATGATTCATATACATCCACAGTGTTCAGTTTCATACCATTATGTGCCTCCTTGCATCTCTAACAGTCTGGCAGTTATTCGCAAGGCTCCTTGTTTCTTTGAAGTTCAACAGAGATGTTGACTGAACCTACCGATACCAGACTTCAGCATTGACCTGTGACATAATGAAGATGTGGCATTTTATATCATACATACACAAACAGAAAGAGGACAGAATACTGATAATATTTATTTTGTATCTACATTAATTTTTGGAATATAAATTGTGATGACAGACTGACTCGTAGCAGCCCGAGGTCTAGATTGGGTTAGAACTAACAGTTTGGTTGTGAGTTGGTAAAGTCAATGAATTTGGTTACAAATCCTTAGTTACAGTGACTTTCTGATCTGTAGCCTTGTATTGTATTGTATTGTATTGTATTGTATTGAACAGGGGACCTAGAAACGGCACAGAGGCTTCGTCCCTGCTGTAATCGCAGTGGTACACAATCCCATAACAGGTTACAGCAGCCCTCTCACCCCTCCACTGCCCCACACTGAACCCAGGGTTATTGTGCAGTTTGGCCCCCAGAGGACACCCTGTGAGAATGTCTCACACCAGACAAGTGTAACCCCAATGTTTGCATGGTAGATTAATTATGGTGTATGCGTATGTGGAGAAAGTGTTTGTGCAGCAATTGCCGACATAGTGTAACTGAGATGGAATAAAGAGAACCAGCCCTCATTCGCTGAGGCAGATGGAAAACCGCCTTAAAAACCATCCACAGACTGGCCGGCACACTGGACCTCTTAACTAATCCGTCGAGCGGGTTCATGCCGAGGACCGGCACGCCTTTGCACCTGGAAGGCAGTGCATTAGACTGCACGGCTAACCAGGTGGGTTGATCTGTAGCGTCATCAGAGGCCAATGTTAGACTGAAAAGAGACAGTTGGTCTATGAGTTCGTGAAATGCCACAAAAAGCTACAATTAATCACATCGATGAGTCATGCAATCTGGTTGGCTAACTTCAGCTTTCTTTTTATGTTTAAGTGAAGTCTCTGCCTGGTATGTTTTTCACAGTTCATTTTAGCTATACGTAGTAACTACTCACAACTAAATTTTTTACGCAGTTTCAGTAAGTCAGAATTTAGTGCTGAGTTTCTGTATTACTCTATGGCCACTAGGTGGAACATTTTGCACTGGATTAGATTCATTATTGTCTCGTTTGTCTGATATAGTTTTGGCAATAATGTCCTGTCACCTCTAAAGTGCAGACTGACTCTTATTTTTGGTCAACATTGTTGGCACTGCCTATGATTACATCTTTTTCCGATAGTTTTTTTCTTTGTTTAGGTTTTCAACTGCAGTACTTGGCATAGCTCCAGTTTCAATATGGTGAAAACAGGGTAGATAATATTTGTGTAAAATATCATGAATTGGTCCTGAAAGGGTTCCACACTGCCTGCCTACATAAAGTAAACATGTTTTGTCTTTCCGTACTCTAGACGCACCCTATGAAGGCTGTATACAACACCAGTGAAACCATTCATAGTTTTGTTGCATATGACACAATCACACATCAGGAAGCATTTTACTGAAACAAAATCTTTTTGTTTCAGTCTTTATTGGATTTGTAGTTTGTTTCATCTTCACTATTTGCTTTTTCTTTCTGTAAATCTAGTGATATAGACTTATTCAGTGACACTGGTATGAGATCAAAATTTTCTTGTTTAGGTGGTTCAAATGTTTCTATGGTTTCTACTATTTTCACTGAGATGAAAGGTCACTGTCAAAGGTTAGGCGATGCTCACAGTCAAAGGACTTTATTGATATTTTTAACTGACTTGCATTGTGTTGTTGTTTAACACACATGCTATATTTTCTTATATCTTGGTTACGATAATTGTTTCACTTTGCTGTTGTAGTAGTTTACTCATACTCCTATTCTGTTGTTCTCTGTTAGTCCTACTCCTGTGTAACACCTAATGATTTTTCAAAATTTATTGTAATTGGATATTGGAAGGATCAATCTGTATTTGCCTTGAAGAAACTTTTAATAGCCAAGATTGCATTCAATTCTGTTTGTTCCTGACGATTGGTTTCAACACTTAAGACTGTCATCTTCAAAAACTTGTTGTTATAGATTCTATTCCATTACGATTCTATCATATATGCCACATTGACATTACAGTGGATGGTATGTAGCACATTCCACAAAGTTTTTTTTTAAAAGTAATCATAATTTTAAACCTTTTCTAAGCTTTTTCACTTGCATGCTTATATCATATATTTAACACGGTAACTCATTTGTAAAGTGATCAGATGTTTGAAGCTGTTTGGTATATGGGAGTTCGATTCCATAAAGAATCGGATTTACCAGTTAATTATGACACACACTGTATACAGACATGTGAATATACACAAGTATTTTATCATAGAGTGGACAGGTGGTTGCCCGTGGTCTTACTGAAGGAATCCTGGAGTTCACCTAAAGTTGTTTAGGTAAACCTAAATCAGGATCACAGCATAGAGCGCAGACTACCAACTGATATGAGCTCATTCAGTTCCTCTTAACATACAGAAGGAAGAACTGACAGAGGTACTCAAGGTGCCCATTGCCACACACCATCAGGTGGCTTGTGGAGTATGGATGTAAATGTAGATGTAGATTTGTTTATACTGTACATATTTTGTTTATTTTGGGCAAATTAGTCCAATAACATAAAATGTAATACACCCCATCAGCTCAAAAAGTTTTGAGACTAGATTAACAAAAAATAGAGAAAGATTAAGATGGTGGTGTTAATGCCTCAGGTATTCTGCATAGTTGCCCCCCCCCCCCCCCCCCAAACACACACACACACACACACAAAGAATTGAGTGCAATGTACAGAACGTTCATACAACCATATATAAGTGTCAGAAAAGTCTTTCTGTCGGATCTTTGACTCATGTGTTATGGCTTGATTTGTGGTGTCAGAGCATTATGAATTCTATGAATTCTTGCACTTTGTCGTTTTGTGATATGTTCATATTGATAATGCCAAGTTTCATCATGTGTGATGATTTTCCCAGAACAAAATCGTCCACATTTTGCATTTCAATCAGGTCATGACAAATGTCCGTACATTGTTGTTTATGATTGGGTGTCGAGGTGGGCACATACTTTGTACACTATTTTCTTCTGTTCAAAACATTCTGGAGAATACCCATAACACCTGATTTAGAGAAGTTCAGCTGTTACTCTATTGTTATTTGTGATACAAAAATGTTGATGGGCTATGGCCACATGTCCACTACTTAACACTGTCTGCTCATAACTGACAGCTCACATGTCACAACTGTTGTTTACAGTCACTATCGTTGCTGTGCTGATAGCGCTTGTATGCTAGGAATAACATCAGTGTCACAACTTTTTGAATGGACAATTTATACTATTTGTTGTCAATGAAAACATGCATTACACTGATGTAATATTGTACAATATTTATTACTTTTCAAGCTAATTTTCATCTGTTACGCCACCATCAGTTACAAACATAAATATGTGTAGCTGTGAAATTTTTGTGGGTCAGTGATTTGAAACTAATGCATCTACAGAGTAGCTCAGTTGATTTTTGAAACAGACAGTTGTTTATGTTCACATCAGTACTAGACACCCTTTTGCCCTCTGGCAAGACGGATCTTCAACTTTGGAAGAGAGTAGTACATACAGAATCACTTGTAATTGTCATGAATAGTAGACAGGACAGTCTGGCAGCACAATTTTCATCCAATCAATGGGACACCATAAAAGTTGAAGACTTGGAAAAGGGGACTCTACCTTTGCAGTCGACCTGTGTAAAGAAGGCCACAAGTTACAAGTGTAACATGAGGTGATACATAATAAATGAGGGAAGATAATGTACCTTGAAATTATGATGGAAATTAATGAGAATATAACTATTTTCCCAAGGTTAGTACAAAGTAATCAGATTCCTTACTCACCATTCTAACTGCAGTACTGCTAATAATCTCATCCAGACCACTTTGCAAAATTACCCCTGCCACTCCTAAGTTCCATTTTTCCTTTATGTCCTTTATTTGAGTTCCTGTAGTTTCACTTGCCCCCTTAAAAAGAACACTACCTAGTATGATTACAGTTGTTTTGCTTACATGTTGAGTCTCACTTATATTAAACATTGTAAATTCTTGGATGGAATGTAACAATGTTATGAAATTATGGATCATAATATATTACCTGTTTGTAATAATGGACCGATTAAGGGCACGATTACGTTGTTCAGTCACCCCCTTGGAACATGTTATGAAAGCTTAGTATATATTACTCAACTTGCTTTTCTTTTCAGAACAGTTGTTGTCATTTGTCATTGACTTCTTTATTTAATGTATCCCATAGATCTTTGAAAACTGAGTTACTCTGTGAGATACACAAGTTTAAAGTCTTTGGTCCCATAGAAACTTCACAGCAATGCATACTTAATTTTGTATCTGACAATGGCACAACAACCAAACACAATAAATATGGTACAATATTACACCAGTGTTGCATGTTTCTTTCATTCAGAATGAATAAAATATTCTAGTATGGATCAACAAAACAATTAACTAATGCACTATACTGCTCATGTAGTTTCTCAATGCTTTTCATTGCACACAGTCATACATACTTTCAGATGATTTTAGGAGCATGAGCAAGCCAGTACATGCCTTTCATATGCCCATGTAGTCCTTTCTGCCTATCTGAAAAACTGATGCAACATCTATATGTGATGAGTTAGATGTTGAATTCAGTAAAGTTGTAAGATTGTTGTTGTTGTTTCATGCAGCTCTCCATACTACCCTATTGTGCGCAAACTTCTTCATCTCTAAGTACCTACTACAACCTACATCCTTCTGAATCTGCTTAGTGCATTCTTCTCTTTGTCTCCCTCTGCGATTTTTACCCTCCACACTTCCTTCCAATACTAAATTGGTGATCCCTTGATACCTCAGACCATGTCCTACCAACTGATCCCTTCTTCTAGTCAAGTTGTGCCACAGATTCCTCTTATCCTGAATTCAGTTCAGTACTTCCTCATTAGTTACGTGATCTATTCATGTAATCTTCAGCATTGCTCTGTAGCATCACATTTTGAAAGTCTCTATTCCCTTCTTGTCCAAACTATTTATCATTCACATTTCAGTTCCATACAAGGCTACACTCCATACAAATACATTCAGAAAAGACTTCCTGACACTGAAACCTATACTCGACGTTAACAAATTTCTCTTCTTCAGGAACGCTTTCCTTGCTGTTGCCAGTCTACATTTTATACCCTCTCTATTTAGACTATCATCAGTTATTGTGCTCCCCAAGTAGCAAAACTCATTTACTACTTTAAGTGTCTCATTTTCTAATCCAATTCCCTCAGCATCACCTGATTTAATTTGACCACATTCCATTATCCTCATTTTGCTTTTGTTGATGTTCATCTTATATCCTCCTTTCAATACGCTGTTCATACCATGCAACTTCTCTTCCAGGTCCTTTGCTATCTCTGACAGAATTACAGTGACATCGGAAAACCTCAGAGTTTTGATTTCTTCTCCATGGATTTAAAGTCCTACTCGAACTTTTCCTTTTGTCTTCTTTACTGCTTGCTCAATATACGGATTGAATAACATGAGGGAGAGGCTACTGTGGTATCACCGCCAGACACCACACTTGCTAGGTGGTAACTTTAAATCGGCCGCGGTCCATTTAGTACATGTCGGACCCGCGTGTCGCCGCTGTGTGATCGCAGACCGAGCGCCACCACAAGGCAGGTTTTGAGATACGGAATAGCACTCGACCCCAGTTGTACGGACGACATTGCTAGCAACTACATGGATGAAGCATCGCTCATTAGCCGAGCAGATAGTTAGAATAGCCCAGTTGTACGAAGACTTTGCTAGCGAAAACACGGACGAAGCCTTCCTCTCATTTGCCGAGAGACAGTTAGAATAGCCTTCAGCTAAGTCAATGGCTACGACCTAGCAAGGCGCCATTAACCATTTTAAGATAGTCACACTTGTATCATCAAGGAATGCTGTATTCACATGAAGGATTAAAAGTTAAGTATAAAAGCAGCTACGTACCTTTCTTGTTACTATTTATTACGCATCCTGTTTCAAACCTCTCTCTAGCCTAAGTGAGATTACGCGTGCCTTTCGGCTACTTCAGTGTGGCGTAGCTGTCTTGTTACGCCACAACTGCTACAACCCTGTCTCACTCCCTTCCCAACCACTGCTTCCCTTTCATGCCCCTCGACTCATAACTGCCATTTGGTTTCTGTACAACTTGTAAATAGCCTTTTGCTCCCTGTATTTAACCCCTGCCACCTTCAGAATTTGAAAGAGAGTATTGCACTCGACATTGTCAAAAGCTTTTTTTAAGTCTACAAATGCTGGAAACGTAGGTTTGCCTTTCCTTAATCTAATTTCTAAGATAAGTCTTAGGGGCAGTATTGCCTCACGCATTCCAATGTTTCTACGGAATCCAAACCGATCTTCCCTGAGGTTGTATTCTACCAGTTTTTCCATTCGTCTGTAAAGAATTCATGTTGGTATTTTGCAGCTGTGGGTTATTAAACTGATAGTTTGGTAATTTTCATATCTGTCAACACCTGCTTTCTTTGGGATTGGAATTATTACATTATTCTTGAAGTCTGATGGTATTTTGCTGTCTCATACATCTTGCTCACCAGATGGTAGAGCTGTTTAAGGGCTGGCTCTCCCAAGGCTATCAGTAGTTGTAATGGAATGTTGTCTACTTCCGGGGCCTTGTTTCGACTCAGGTCTTTCAGTGCTCTGTCAAACTCTTCACACAGTATCATATCTCCCATTCCATCTTCATCTACATCTTCTTCCATTTCCATAATATTGTCCTCAAGAACATCTCCCTTGTATAGACCCTGTATATACTCCTTCCACCACTCTGCTTTCCCTTCTTTGCTTAGAACTGGGTTTTCATCTGAGCTCCTGATATTCATGCAAGTGTTTCTCTTTTCTCTAGAAGTCTCTCTAATTTTCCTGTAGGCAGTATCTATCTTACCACTAGTGATATATGCCTCTACATCCTTGCATTTGTCCTCTAGCCATCCCTGCTTAACCATTTTGCACTTCCTGTCGATCTCATTTTTGAGATGTTTGTATTCCTTGTTGCCTGCTTCATTTACTGCGTTTTTGTATTTTCTCCTTTCATCGTTGAAATTCAATATTTCTTCTGTTACTCAAGGGTTTCTATTAGCCCTCGTCTTTTTTACCTACTTGATCCTCTGCTGCTTTCACTATTTCATCTCACAAAGCTACCCATTCTTCTTCTACTGTATTTCTTTCCCCCATTCTTGTTAGTTGTTCCCTAATTCTCTCCCTGAAACTCTCTACAACCTCTGGTTCTGTCAGTTTATCCAGGTCCCATCTCCTTAAATTCCCACCATTTTGGAGTTTCTTCAGTTTTAATCTACAGTTCATAACCAATAGATTGTGGTCAGAGTCCAAATCTGCCCCTGGAAATGTCTTACAATTTGAAACCTGGTTCCTAAATTTCTGTCTTACCATTATATAATCGATCTGAGACCTTCCAGTATCTCCAGGCTTCTTCCATGTATAAAACCTTCTTTCATAATTCTTGAACCAAGTGTTACCTATGATTAAGTTATGCTCTGTGCAAAATTCTATCAGGCGGCTTCCTCTTTCATTTCTTACCCCCATTCCATATTCACCTACTATGTGTCCTTCTCTTCCTTTTGCTACTATCGAATTCCAGGCACTATTAACATTTCGTCTCCATTTACTATCTGAATAATTTCTCTTATCTCATCATACATTTCATCAATCTCTTCATTATCTTGTGGAGCTAGTTGGCATATAAACTTGTACTAATGTGGCAGGCATGGGCTTTGTGTCTGTTTTGGCTACAATAATGCATTCACTATGCTGTTCGTAGTAGCTTAACCGTGCTCCTATCATTTTACTCATTATTAAACCTACTCCTGTATTACCCCTACAACTTTGTATTTATAACCCTGTATTCATGTGACCAGAAGTCTTGCTCCACCTGCCACCAAACTTCACTAATTCCCACTATATCTAACTTTAACCTATCCATTTCCCTTTTTAAATTTTCTATCCTACCTGCCCTTTTAAGGGATCTGACATTCTATGCTGTGATCCGTAGAATGCCAGTTTTGTTTCTCCTGATAACGACGTCCTCCTGGGTAGCCCCCGTCCAGAAAGCCCAGGTGGGGGACTATTTTACCTCTGGAATATTTTACCCAAGAGGACACAATCTTCATTTAATCATACAGTAAAGCTGCATCCCCTCGGGAATAATTACGGCTGTAGTTTCCCCTTGCTTCCAGCCAATCGCAGTACCAGCGTAGCAAGGCCATTTTGGTTAATGTTACAAGGCCAGATTAGTCAATCATCCAGACTGTTGCCCCTGCAACTACTAAAAAGCTGCTGCCCCTCTTCAGGGACCACACATTTGTCTGACCTCTCAACAGATACCTCTCCATTGTGGTTGCACCTACAGTACGGCTATCTGTTTCGCTGAGGCACACAAGCCTCTTCACCAATTGTCAGGTCCATGGTTCAAGGGGGGTGGGAGGGTTGTGAGATTATTAGTCTTCAATATTAACAATAACCTTTTAAAGTTTATAGCATTATCCTTAGTTGTTCAAGTAATCTTTAATGTGAAATATTTTCTTAATGAGCTATTCAGCTGAGGTTCGAGAACAACTAGATGCCTGGAAGTTTCATGAGTATACTA
The DNA here is from genome assembly GCF_021461395.2 of Schistocerca americana. NCBI lineage: Eukaryota > Metazoa > Arthropoda > Insecta > Orthoptera > Acrididae > Schistocerca > Schistocerca americana. The sequence continues at coordinate 90,592,421 of NC_060121.1, forward strand.
ACTACTGATGAAGGAATGAAAATACTTGAAGCTGTGTCATGTAAGGTTATACACAACGAATTTGCTTTTCTACAGCACTAAAAACATTTTATGGATCCGTGTTCCAAATGTTCAGATAATTTACAGAATTAGTGATGAACAAATATTTCTTTGATTTTGATATAAATGTTTGAAAGATTTACATTTTGCATACTTGCTAACCACTGTGGAGTGCATGGAAGAGGAAACCTTATGCCGTACCATGTGTTAGGGTTTTCTAAAATTCTGATTACACCGGGGGCATGAGAAAAATTACTATTTAAAGATCTCTGAGCATTCTGTACTTAGTTTAATCTTGTCTTCACGGTTTCTGTGGGAGTGATACACAGAGAGCTGAACATTGTCTCTATAGATTCTTCCAGAAACATCACAGCTCAGTTTCTCAGTAAATATGGCATCTATCTTCAAGAGTCTGCCAATTCAGATTTTGTAACATTTTTGTGGCATGCTGCTTTAAGTCAACAACCTGTGACAATTTATGCTGCCCTTATCTGTATACATTCAGGATCCCATTTTAGCCTCATTTTGTACTTGAGCAATATTCCGGGATGGGTCATGTGAGAGTGTTGTGAGAAATCTCATTTACACACATATTGCATCTTTCACCAATATTCTACCAGTGAACAGATGTCTGCCAAATGCTTTACCTATGACAGAACCCATGTGATCATTCAATTTCATACCCTTAGAAATTGTTACACCCTGGTGTTTGCATAAGATCACTGCTTCCAGCTCTGACTCACTGATGTTGTGGTCATAGAATATCACTTTTTTGGTTTGTTTAGTGAAATGCACAATTTTACAGTTCTGAACACTGAAAACAAGTTGTCAATCTTAACACCACTTTGAGCTCTGATTATCTTGCTCTACATATAAGGGCAACTTATAAAAAATGTACATATTATAAAAAATATGTATACAGAAAATGATTTGAATAAACTTAAACTTCGTCAAGTACAGATTGAATCTGTGTGTGTATGTGAAACAAGGTTTCAACAATTGGTTTAATTGTCAACTCCCATGCAATAACTGTGCATGTTTTGAAGCTCCAGTCAAACAAAATAACAGATTTGGAACTAGTCACCCACTTTTTTGTAGTGCATGGTTTAACTGCTGTCAGTTCTTTGTTGTTTGTTTTGTGTTAATTTTTTTTAATTTTTTCCCCCAGAAGATGGAAGCAGAACAACATAAAAGCTTTGCCTGTGGTGTGACTACCATCAAACAAGAGTCAGTAAGTAATGTTAATATGAGCAATTATGTTTTTGTTTTTTGTTTTTTAAGATTGCAGCAGTATCTAAAAAATAAAACCAAAGATAGGGAAACAAATAAGCCTTTTTAAAATGGGTTATTGTCCAGCACAATCACACAAAATTTCAAATGTAAATTACTGGTTTGTGCAATCATTGACCAAGTTCAGATCTTTTGTTACCCAATTGTTTCCACAGCTATCAGCCACCTTCAGTGGGTCTTGCTTTTCTGGAAATGTAGTACAAGTTTGGCAGGTTTTGTGTACTGTTATTTTTATGTCTAAAACCGTAATAAGTGCATCAATCTTTGAAGTGATATCTCACTTTAAAGTGCATTACTTATGACTCAGATTCAACTATTTGGCATGTTGTACATTTATGGGCTGTCAGCTTGTAATATTTTTTATCTTATGATGCTTTCTTATGTAGAGAATGTATTTACTTTATTTTTTGCAGCATCCCTGCAATCTTATTTTGTATGATTGCAACAACAAATCAACAGACTGGTTCTCCCTGTCAACACATTTCTTTTTTTTATTATTTCACACCCCAGAAATCTTTGACACGTAGAAGTGTCAGAGCTGTTGATGTTACTCAGATGTTCTGGTTACATCTGGAACAATACAGTACACAAAATAAACAGGTGTTTTTTTTTTAAAAAAAAGGATTATAATAATTTAAGAAGTGGTAGTAATAATCAAAACAAGAAAACAGATCCTATAAAGGAGCTCGTGGAATCACATACTTTCTTAGATCTCAATTCTTGTTTACGGGAGGGGATCAGTGTTATTACTAACCACAACAGTGTGTCCCTTTGTTCTCCAGGATTTTGAATCACACTCCTTTGAAACTAAATCCATTATTTCTTCAGTTGCTGCCATAAGGGAAAGTATTAATGACTGAGGTGTGGGGTACCAGGAGAGTGGGGCCTTCCCAACCAAACCAGTGGTGGTCCTGAATTGTCAGTGCTAGATGTTCTACCACACTGCTGCGAGAATGTGCTGGTGTGCCATTGTGCATCAACCCTATCTGTAGTCTTCACTGACACGACTCATTCTTCATCAGTACTAATGAGAAAATACTGATAAAGAGCGCCGTTTAATCTCTGTGGCCCTATTAATCTTTGCCCAAAAACACCTGCCGTTTTGTTGTTTGAGAAACAGTGCTTATCCTGTCTTAGTGCAGGTGGATGAGGTTTTCATCAGCCCACACAGGCTTATATTGGAAGTTTATGACACAAATTGATGTAAGCTGAGCACCTTACCTGTAAGTGAAATGTTAGATACAAACAAAGGATCTGCAATACACACTTACTTGCACCATCGCTAGAACTGCAAGTCGCCAATTGTGATCTTGTTGCCTTGATGTCTGGTTGTGATGGTATGGATACAGAAATTGTGTATGAAGTACTGTCTATAAATGGGTAGGAACCACACAGCCCACTAATCGTCACACATTTTATAGAATTTTTGTCCGCTAAGGATGGCATGTTCCATCCACATCAGGTGTATGGAATGGACAAGGCTATCGACTGTTTACCCTTTGGGTTGCCAAAGAACCTGTGTGACTAGCACTGTGGAAATGTTTGGCAAACAGTTTATTAGGTGCTACTCTGAGGTACAGATATTTTTCAGCATGAAGTTCACATACTTGAAAGTTATTTACATTTGCTAAACTGCAACATAAAATCGTATTTGCCATATCATTTGTGGAGAGAAAAGAAAATGCACTGGACCATTTGTACTTAAAAACAGTATGAAAGTAATCTGTATAAGTAGCTAAGACACCACAATAAACACCAAGGGTTGTGAGTAATTTACTGTACAGTTAATATAATAGAGGGAAGCATTCCACGTGGGAAAAATTTATCAAAAAACAAAGATGATGTGACTTACCAAACGAAAGCGCTGGCAGGTCGAAAGACACACAAACAAACACAAACATACACACAAAATTCAAGCTTTCACAACAAACTGTTGCCTCATCAGGAAAGAGGGAAGGAGAGGGAAAGACGAAAGTATGTGGGGTTTCTTTTTTTTTTCGTCTTTCCCTCTCCTTCCCTCTTTCCTGATGAGGCAACAGTTTGTTGCGAAAGCTTGAATTTTGTGTGTATGTTTGTGTTTGTTTGTGTGTCTTTCGACCTGCCAGCGCTTTCGTTTGGTAAGTCACACCATCTTTGTTTACTGTACAGTTACAAAGACTAACAAAACAAGCTATGCTACAACACAACTCTAGCCACATAACTGACTACTGACCACATCAGAGTGATGTGTACTGTTGACACACTTTATGAAGCACCAAGTGGTGACTGTGCTCACATCAGCAACCAATAGTCATTCAGTGCCTCACGCAGATTTCAGACAGTATGCCTCTCTTGGCACATGTTAATTGGACTTCTTTTACTTGTTTTGATGACTAACATCACTTCTCAATCTATTTGGCACTTTGTTTGTAATGCTCTGTAAATATCAATACACATGGTACAAATGGCAAAAGTAATAAACTTGACAATGTGTGGTATCTCCAACTTCATTCTTTATTTATGTCCTTTGATAGAAATAAATGTTGTCACACATGACTATCAGTGGAGATGATGCAGTATTATCTTAAGAATTATGTAAAATAAGGAAACAAGGAACAGGAATGTGGATGTAGAGAGAGGCATCTCTATAAACAGGCCTGTCTATGGAGGATATAGGAAAGGGTATGTCCATTAATTGTGTGAGGGTTTTTTAAGAAAATTTGGACCCACCTTCCTCCCTAGATGAGATGTGGTGAAACCCTCCCTTTCCCTCACTTGAAGTTTACCCTATACTTTTTAAATAATTAAATTTATTTGATATGTTCATGTTTTTGCTTTATACCACTAAAAATACCTAATGCAATGCTCAGAATTATTTTTATAAGACTTAATGTCATGTATTGTGATAACAGATATTCTCTGAATATTCTCCACCATTTGGCAGCTTTCAAGAAAGTTAAATCAATTAAAATTGTTGTTTTCCATTGTAAATGTAGCTGTCATTTGACAGCTAATTTTGCAGAAAAAATGTAGTACATACATTTAGAAAGTGTATTAAATAGTATTTTTAACTCGTGATTAAAATAAGTGTTTTAAAATGTTTTTAAACATTCCAACTCTGAGGAGTATCCAGATGGACAGACAAGTCAGACAGATGAAAAGGCTCTGCAAATATAGTATTCATAGTTTTGATGAATAGGTAAGAAACTAGTATTGTATTGATATATTTTATACAATACATTAAATCTCATTGATCCTTTACTTACTTTGCAAATGAAAGACGACATTGTTTGTACTTTCCTTTGAACTGTGCGATTACTTAGCTTTTCTCTCACTTCATTTGTATGATCACTAGAGAGGTCACGTTGGTGCACTTCATCTTAGCATCCGCCCATGAATGCTTAACGTCTTGCTGGCATGATAGCATTGAATTCAGAGGTTGATGGACACTTTAATATTGTTATACAGGAGAGTACCGTCTTTACTTGAATCTAAGCTGCACCTGAAAAATGAGATTCGAAATAAAGGAAAAAAAAATTTCCCGAATCTAAGCCGCACCTGATATTTGAGACTCGAAATTCATGGGGGGAGAAAAGTTTTAGGCCGCACCTTCAAATCGAAACAAAGTTGATCCATTGTAATATGAGACACAATTTAGGTCAAATGAATGATGATACAGCTACAGTAGTTCGGTTCGAGTCGTAAGCTTAGCAGTTAAGCTATACCACGTTGCCATTGCTATGCGTCAGGCGCTCCGTCTGTATTTATACGGGTACCCTTCCTTTTTCACGTGCTTCGTCGGGTTTGAATCGATTTACTTATTTTGTTTTGATCTGATAAATGCCGTTTTCTTTGTTATAGGTGTTTACTTCACTCTAACCTGAAAATGCATTACTGTACTGTGTCATGCATTGTTTGTCGCATTCTGATAGTGCGTGTTTACGGCCTGTCGCCGCTCGCGGCATGTCATTAGCGAAACAATGGCAAGAGACTGCTATTTGTTGTACTTACACTGCTGCTTTCTATGATAATGATCAACAAGAACCAAATGATAGAGGATGTTCTGAATGAGAGTTTAGCGAAAATTTTTCTCTGTTTGAAAATCTTTGCGGCCACTTCTTTAATACATCAAGTTCTGCACAGAAATTAGTCATCTAGTCAGTTGCCGTGCTTCATTTCTGACAGTATCACTATTACGCATAAGAATAATACGAATATAAACATGACACGATACGTATATTCTTCCGCGTTTGCTGTTGTCTCACTCTAGTTTCGTAGTTTATTGGGCAGACAGGATTTAAATAAGATAGCAGCAAACACAAAAGAATACATGGCAAAATGTTTATATTCGTATTATTCTTATGGTGAGGAGAATACTGCATGTGATTCACATTTCATCAGGTTCCTATTAGCAACCACCTCTTCTCACAGGTAGGAAAAATTCCAGGACGTAGAGTTGGCGTAGTAACCCTGAGTTGGCCATATTGACAAACATCCCAAACAGTCTTACCAGTCGGACTTTCATAGTACATTGAAATTCTGCTACATTCGAAGATGAACAATACGAAATTTGTATTTACTTCGTTGGATAATGTATGAAAATGCAGTGGTCGAAACTTGGGGTGCAGAAAAAAAAGCTCGTCTTCCACCTTTTTTTTAAATTTATTTACTGACGCAGAGGTTTTGGCGCCAGTATTTATGTTTGAGCCTACAAAGCATGCCTGTGTAGCGCTACATATATTCGACGGCTGAAGTTAGTTGTGGCGGCACCTACCAACATTTTTAAGAACTTCCGCTTGCTTTGCACTCGATTGTAAGCCGCAGGGGGTTTTTTGGATTATAAAAACCGGAAAAAAAGTGCGGCTTGGATTCGAGTAAATACGGTAATTTTGTAAATGAAAATGTTATCCACTATAATAATGTATATTCTTTCCATTAACAAACTGATGTGAGGTTTCATTGCCCTCCCCTCCACCATTAAATGAGATTTGGTGAGGTTTTGAGTTCAGCTAGTTAATGGACATCCCAAAGCATGTACACTGTTAAGACAGGTACCTCAGTGTCCAGAATGTGATAAGGTGGAAAAATAGTCCTGTACATAAAACCTTTCTGGTATTCACACATTAATTCCTGATCCAGGATGTAGTGGAGCTTGCATTTGAAGTTGCATCTCTGGCTCATATAGTTTTGAAAATGCAAGTTTTACTGAAGGTGAAGGCTCAAAATTTGAACTTGAAACTTCCAAAAGTAAAATTATCAAGTAGTGACATCGGTATTCTCAGCTTTGTACTGTGGACGGTTGAGCGCCACTGTGAGCTTGGCCCTCCACAGAGGAATGCTGCGGTATACAAATTGCCATCATTAATTACATAAGTAATTTACAATAAAACCAATTTTATCAGGTAAATGAGTAAATTAAGTCTTAGACCATTTCAGAAATGATAATGAAGTGAATACCACCTTCAACTTCAGTTCTGTGAAAACCAACTCCATTACATCCGTAGTGAGTGTAGACCCCAGAAAATAATTGCCTAACTTGTGATTGGCCGACCGAAGTGGCCGTGCGGTTAAAGGCGCTGCAGTCTGGAACCGCAAGACCGCTACGGTCGCAGGTTCGATCCTGCCTCGGGCATGGATGTTTGTGATGTCCTTAGGTTAGTTAGGTTTAACTAGTTCTAAGTTCTAGGGGACTAATGACCACAGCAGTTGAGTCCCATAGTGCTCAGAGCCATTAACTTGTGATTGGCCATGGTGATAATGAAAGGATGGGATTGTTAGTTTGAATATTTTCAATGTTACGAGACATATGTGGGTATTATTGGACTTTAAAAATAATATAGTTGCACTGTAAAGTACTGTTATATATGGTTTCATATGTTGTAGTTGAAAGTAGTTCCCTCCATTAATGCTATAAATTGTGGCCCTTTGTGGTGAAACTTGAGGTACACTTATAAGGCACTGAGATGGAATTTCAGTACAAGTGCCGCTCCAAAATGAAAGATTCTTCCAGGAATCAACTGGCAGTCTTTGGATGAGATAGTCCTCGTAATATTGTTCCACCTAGGAGTGCTAACTCAATAGAGGGTTAGAGGAGAACCTGTACACAGTGTTGGAAAACTGGAAGCAACTGCCAAGTTGAAGCTGGGTGTTGTGTTCAGACACGCAAAATCTGGGATTGGCTCCAGATTGAGCACAAGTCTTCTCCTAGTCACAAAGGTTGCCTCAATATGGTTTGAGTAAATGGGAGGCACACCCCAGTGGTGCCCCAGTGTGAATGGTCTACTCTTCTTTTGTTGTAGAGCCATACTGTATCTCTGTAAGCCAACTCCCTGCAACCTGCATACAACCTGATTCCAGACATTCAACCTGCAACTGCACAGTGAGGTGCCTAATACAGTGGGTACTGAACACTTCTCATGCTTGTGTTGCAGGAGCTGTGTGTATATTATGTAACTGAAATGAGTTAAAAGAGCAGAAATGAGTGGAGAGATCCGTACAGATGAAATTGGTGTATATAGAGTAACATGAATTGTGCCAGTGAAAACTTTCAGGATATGCTGAACCTACAATGTGAAATATTCAGATTATTTCACTTGTCGCTCTAACAAAGTAGGCGAGTGTCAGCAATATGTCTCGTGGTCTTATCGTGGCGTGTTCATCTTCTGCCGTTAGGTCAGACAACAGAAATGCCACTTGCACGCTTAGAGTAGCAGATTGACGGTGACCAACTTTAAACAGAACTTGATTAATTTTCACACACACTTATTAAAATAATAAAAATCATAGAAATTACTTAACTTGATTCTGGATGCTGTTTACAAGTGACAATCTGAAGTTCCTTTGGTCTTGGTACATTAATCTTATACTCACATATCTCTGATACTTGACAAAGTGTCTATTCATTTATCTTCATGTCTATGTACAGGAATATGATAATCTTATTAGGCACAGACTGAAACTTGATTATAGACTAATGCAGACTGACTAATCGGAGGTCAGTACACTCGTTATAATACCTCGAGCGTTCAGGTATCACTACGCGAGTGTGATCCGTGAGGAGAAAAGGTTCTACGTTAGCAGCAATCTCATTGGCTGCGAGACACATTAATACGCGGATTGACGGAAGCAGAATTTGGTCCGTCTCTAAGACAGCGTCATCTCGTAGTGCGGAGACGGACGAGCTTAGCGGGGCACACTCTAGTGGGAAAGTTGTGTACGCACTGACTACACAGAACTATGTACACAACAGTCTCTTCAGTTTATGTCACTGTACAGTATTGATAAGTTTGATTTGTCATTTTCGTACTAAAAAAATTCAGACAAAACCATTACAGATTTACTTTTATTGTATGGGTTATGGAAATAGTAGCTATGTGGGTGATCGTATCACACGCAAAAAGCAGTTATAGCAAAATTATATTTGACTTTTCTAATTACAGTATAGAATAAAAAAAAAGATTCCGAAATAATAGTTTCACTTCACAGAATTAGCTTTCAGAACCTTAAATTATTGTCAAGATTAGCACAATGACTACTTGTTGACTTATGTAAGAACTTGTACTGTTAGATATGGTTTTTTACTCTGGGTTTTGGAATGAGATGTTGTTACATTATGGTTGTTGTTCATTGGGTAGCAGGCATGATGGTAATAGTATGGCCAGCAGTATGTGAAGTGGTAACTTGAGTAGAGTGGAAACACATTCTGAGTGGTAGAGTGGAAACACATTCTGAATGGTATGTCTTCAAGAAAATATAAACAAACCCAGGAATGAGTAAAATTGCATATTGGATTTAACTCAGAAATCACCAATTCCATATTTGATGCATACAAAATAGCAAAATCCAGTGCTTTAAGTAAATAATGGAATGACTGAAATCAACAATAGATGAGAACATTGACCCGTAAAGATGAGTAAAGCAAAGGATATGCTTTTTGCTCTTGAATAATTTTAAATTTGTTGTAAATTTTTTGTTGAGTAAACTGCATGTACAGCTAAATTCAGCATATATACAATCTCATTGATTCCCTCAAAGTAGGAGTGTTTGAAATATGATGCATTGATTTCATCTGTAATGACCCAGTTATTTAATGTCGCAGCATTTAAGTAACTTCATGTACATCCTTTGTGTGAGGCTAAGCCACAGTGGTCCACCGACTCTGTTCCCCTAGAGCTGCTGTTGTGTTCTGTACCACACATGTCTTGGTTGCAGAACCTCAGGAAATAGGATTGTGAAATTGTAGGAGGGAACTTCAGTGACAAATGAAAGTTTCAATCAGGCTAGGACGGTTTGTCAGACAATCTGACTATTGTGGCAATTTTGTCTAGGTTCAAGTCCCAGTCTGTCACAGACTTTCAGTTGTCATGACATATTCATTTATGTTGTTTAGACCCATTTTTTTCTGTATTTTTGTAGCCTGTGTTGCACCTGGACCTCTCATCTATTTTCATTCAGGTTGCAACTGACCCATCCACATCTCCAAATCAAGAGATTGAAGACATATTCATAAAGGAAGAAACTTTGGTAAGTATCAAAATTCATCTGTCTTTACATTGTCTGCAAACCAATCTGCACAGCATGATGGAAGGTGACTTGTGTGGATATTAACTCCTTGTCTTGTTATTTCACTCATAGGTGATCCGCCAGGAATGTTACTGGCCCCCACACACATCCTAGCCTTGTACCTTATTTGTAAACTTCTGGTGTGTCTTGTGTGATAGAGATACAGGAATTGGGTTTCAGTCTATCTGAACTGCTGGTTTCTAAACTGGATTGAGTGAGGTAGAACACTGGTTAAGACACTGGAGGACAGGAGTTGAGAGTCCTGTATGACCACCCGGATTTGGATAGGCCAAATGCAGGACAGTTCCTTTGAAAAGGTTGCATCTGATTTTATTTCCCATCCTTTCCCTGTAAAGATCTTGACACCTGCAAGATGTTGAGCCCCAATCTGTCTTGCTTCCTTCCCTCGATCTCCTTCAGTCTGGCATGCTGAGGTAAAAGGAACTATAAATCAAATATCCAGAAGTATTATTATTTGTCAGTAAATGGTATATTGCTTGACGTACTCTTTATGAATCACAGTTCATCCTGTACAGTGCAAGGCAAATAGGTCACTATCAACATAAGGACATCACAGGAGAAAGGAAAGATGTAAAACTGACTGTTCAGTGTTCCTGGGTAGCAAAGTGCATTTTATTGAATATGATATATCTTCTGAAACCCTTGGGTTCAGTGTTGTCCACATTTGGTACTGAAAAGCATTGCAAAATTAGCTTACTTTACATGCTTCCATCCATTGATGTCAAATGGAGTAACGTTCTGGGTCATTTCTGGATGTACACATAAAGTATCCATCATACAGAAAAGAACTGTGAACGTAAGTGCCCATCCTCAAACTTCATGTACACAGATGTTTAAAAAATTATGCATAGTAACAACAGCCTCACGTATGTTTAGTATTTTATGACCTATTTGTTGTGCAGAGTTAGTCACATTATTTGAAAATAGCAGCACCCTTAAATAGGCACAAAAATGTCCTCCACTATCTCCAATATTACCTTAACTCTTGCACAGAAAGTTACGAAGTATGCTACAACAAAAATATTTGATCACCTTTATGAATTAAAGTTGCTGGTAAATAATGAAAGTTTTAAAAACCAATTGAAAGCCTTTCCATTTGACAACTATGAATTTTTGAATGTGCTTGGGTTACATTTGTCAAATTTTGTTGTACATTAAGATAAAAAATCTGGATACATAAATGGTCATAATGTAGCAGTGTTTCAACAGAAAATGTATCTTATTTGGAAACTATTGATGCTTTCCAGATCACAGTTGAGTTGTTGTGGATGTGATTCATAGAATACCCAAAAAGTAAAGTAAACTACAAAGGATGTTCTGAAAACACGTCCTGTTTGAAAAACAATGATGAAACTTGATTGCCAAAATCAAATACACCATGGCATCAAAAACTATACATCTTGCACTATTTTTCGACATAGTCACCACCAATATTAAGACATTTGTCATAGCGTGCAATCAGTTTGAAGAAACCACTCTGGTAAAACTTGGTGCCTCGGGATGCAAGAAAATTTTGACAGCCTGCTGCACTTCAGCATTGGTTTGGAAGTGACATCCCGAGACTAGATGGGGTAGCCTGTAGGCATTCACACACTAGTCCCATGTACCCATTCACACCAGATAACAGCACACGTTTCCATTGGTGACCATATTGTCAGTGCACATCTGTCTGCCATCGTGATAGGTGCTCTAATAACCTTAGTTACGCCAGTTTACTGCTATTCTCTCTTTTCTGGTGCTCTGTGCATACTCATTCTTCTTCCACTGGCACCCCTTCTCTTTCTAAACTAGAAATAGATGTCAATTTGTATGGCACTTGTTTGTGTCACCTGGTGTACCACGTTCTCTTTCAAAAACAATGACAGAAGTTGCTTTTGGAATGTCCCTTGTGTATCTATATACTAAGATGGCAAAGTACTTTGTAGGCGGTTCTTTAACAGTTCCACTCATAGATGAAGCTTGCAAGAATGATTACTTGCATGCCTTTCTCCATGCCCTGCTGTAAGTTTTTATTTCTGCTGTCTCTTCAGCAGATATATATGGTGTTCAAAAGGTATGTGAAGATTTTGTCCTGATAACTGAGTCTTATATTTTTGTAAATGTATTTCATGGGATTTTGTTATCTTATCAGTATACTTTACCCGTAATTTCCATTACCATCTTCCACAAAACAGACAGGTGTGTAACCATTTCTGCTATCCCTTTCTTTTGCACAAGTTTAATGGTCCCTGTTAGTTCAACCAGTTTTGGATTAAACTGTACTCTAATGTATGGCATTAGCAGTCTCCTTCACAGCCAAACTGAAAATCCCTGGTGGCCAATCGATGGATTAAATCTTGCCATTTGTTTCACCTAAGACTAAGATTATCTAGTAGTTCAACTTCTTATCTCTACAATTTGTTTACGCTCAGACACCGGTAGGACAGGTCTGACTTTTGCTGTGACTCATTAACCCCGTAGTGCAACATTACTGCATTTCCAGAATGAGATTTTCACTCTGCAGCGGAGTGTGCGCTGATATGAAACTTCCTGGCAGATTAAAACTGTGTGCCCGACCGAGACTCGAACTCTTTACTTCTGCCAGTATCTCGTCTCCTACCTTCGCAGGAGAGCTTCTGTAAAGTTTGGAAGGTAGGAGACGAGATACTGGCAGAAGTAAAGCTGTGAGTACCGGGCATGAGTCGGTAAAGCACTTGCCCGCGAAAGGCAAAGGTCCCGAGATCGAGTCTCGGTCAGGCACACAGTTTTAATCTGCCAGGAAGTTTCATTACTGCATTTGTTTGTTTGAAAACCAGCTGGACATTCCTACAATTCTTTATTGAATGACTGTTTGTCATAGATACATCATTTGCTAAAAGCTGAGCCAGCAACTAATACTATCTGCTAAGCAATTAATGTTTAACATGAACAGTAATGATCCTATTACACATCCATGAGGATACTAGGTATGAAATTCAGTTACTGTAGATGCTTCTTTATCCATTCATGACATATTATGACTGTCACATTCATGACTAGGTCTCCAAAAAAACGTACTGAGTCAAAAACTTCTGAAAAGTGTCGTAATACCAAATCCAAGTCATATCCATAACTCTCACAAGGAAAGTAACCCAGCTGACATGGCTTAACCCAAATAAAAATAGTTTTTAAGTTTGGAGAAATGTCTTCCCTACCACTCATCAGTGTCATTTATCTGTGAAACTGTGCATTTGTGCACAATCAATGATCAAAGGCTAACAAATTTGAATACTGCAGAAGCAAAAGTCACAGAAGGTTCATAAGAACCATAAGTGATTTGGCAAAAAAATTAACACATGCAATATTTAGTATTATATTTCTCAAAACAGAACTTGGGGTATTTCAATCATCTCCTTGAATCTCCACAGTCACATTTCAGTTACTAATAGGGGAAGATTGTACAGAAACCCAGCAGCATCTCTTTTGGGGAATATGAGTCTTCAGGTACTGCATGCTTTTTCAAGCAAATATTTAGCTTTTTCCATACGATATCTAATTTATGAAATGTATGCTTCTGTAGTCATTGATTCGTTAACCTTTGAACATTGGTAGTGTTAAAATATTAAGGTTTATGGATAAATAACCTTGATGGGTGATAGACCATACATATCTCTTTATTTTAATCTAATTTTTATTCAGTGTTACTCATCCAAGCTACTGTGGTTCCATTGTAGGAGTATCACGTATGAAGAGTACAGGATAGGTTTCACATCACTCACTGTTTAGGGAACCCAGACTCATCGCTGTAGAGAAGGTTACTTTGTCTTGAATAGGCCATTTGTAGCAATTCTGTGGATCAGTTCTGCTGTTTATTTATTTATTTATTTATTTATTCATTTATTACAATGGTGTGAACTATGTTCATCAAATAACAGTTTTTAGTAATTCACTTGTGGATTTTATGTAGGACCCAACAGGGATTAATCAATAAGTTTTCACGACTGCAAATGATTCATTTATAAAACTATCTCATCTATTATGTTGAGGTGGAATGTATTTTCTGGTCTTTGGAGAATGTTTGGGAGCTGTGGCCCTTTCAGTTTACCAACCACTGTGGCTCAGTGCTGACTGATTTGGTGTACATCTGCACCCTAGTGTAGTATCACATGTTTGACATTATAATGCAGTGGACAGTGCAGTTGAAATAATAAAGAATGTGAGTAGGAGTGTGACAGGAGAGTGGAAGGGCTGGTTGATTAAGTGGTTTATATTTAACAACCTTTATTAAAACAAATTAATTAGAACTAAACTTAATCATCTCCATGGGTTCAATTAAAAAACACATTGAAGGTAGTTTAGGAGCTATGGCTGCTTATGAAAACAGGAAAAAATAGCAGTTGTCCCCAACTATCAAAATTATAACAAAAACCTTTAAGAATTTGGCACAACAATCCTGAAATTAAAATCTTACATTAAAACTGCCATTGGCAACAATATAAAACAGAGAAACAATTTAACATTCAAATTTGATCAGTCATTTTACAGATATGCAAATTGAGAGATTGCTTTCCCCACCTTATTCTACAGAAACTCTTCAGATATCCTCTTGAGTTACATTAGGATGACTGTTGACATGGTCACATAGGTTGGTCCCATCACATTCGGCAAGACTTCCAAAATCATCCAGGATAAAGCTTTTGCTCTATATCACCAGCCTGGTTGCTTGTCATGGTCACATAGGTTGGTCCCATCACATTCGGCAAGACTTCCAAAATCATCCAGGATAAAGCTTTTGCTCTATATCAGCAGCCTGGTTGCTTGTCCAGTGTCAGTGTCCCATCAGTTCAGCCACAGCAATCATTCTGTTGCCAGTCAACTACTGTCACTCTGTGTGGCCACTGCAAAATTAAAAACTTGCACAGCTGGCAGCTACAGAATGGTGCTTGTGTCCATCACAGCACATACTCCTGTCCCCAAAATGTCTAGATGAGGTAGGAGCTTCCTAGTGAGGGAACTCGAGAAGACAATATTAGTGCCACCACTGCACGGGATACTACAGTTAAATTAAATTGCTAAAGGTTCTTTTCTTTAGTGTTGTTACATCTCCAATTACGGATAAATTGGAAGATAGCAGGAGTAGAGGTAGTGAAGATCTACCCATGCCTTGCTTAAAAGTTCAGTTTGTATTGTACGTAAGTAATATACATAGGAGATGATGATTTGCTCACAGTTGCACCAGTTCATTGAACACTATTACTGAACATTGGTTATCAAAACATTTGCTCCCCTTCTTTATACAGGCTTCAATTCATACATATCACTTATTACGTTTTATTACATCATTAGTATTGTGTTTAACTTGGGATAAATATACCCAAAAAAATTCAATTACAATGTGGGTTTTTGATGTGAAGGGTGACTGGAGTTGCAAACAGGAAGAGTTATACCATCACCTTCAATCTGGGCAACAACTTCATCATTATTTTATTTTTCGCTTTACTGACTGCCTGAAAGCTCTGCACTCAGACTCTATCACCCTGTTTGAGGTGAGTAGGACATCTCCCCTTGATATAATTCTGGGCTTCTTGCTCTTCAAATTAGCTCTTGTCCTCTTCCAGTAGTCTCAGATCAGCATTATATCACTTTTCTCAGTTAACAGTGGGTTGATTTATCACACATTTTCTAGTGGCATGTTGAGCTTACATGTGAACATAAGGCTAGTGGGATCTGTTTCTGAGACTCCTGTACCA
This sequence comes from Schistocerca americana, assembly GCF_021461395.2. Taxonomy (NCBI): domain Eukaryota; kingdom Metazoa; phylum Arthropoda; class Insecta; order Orthoptera; family Acrididae; genus Schistocerca; species Schistocerca americana. The sequence goes on from NC_060121.1 coordinate 90,608,020, forward strand.
TCATGTTGAAGGCAAAAGCTAACCATTGAAGTGAATAGACCCACCAGGAAAGGTCTTGATATTGGTGTGCTATGTGGTCAGAACACAAATTGCCATTGACTCATTCCTCAAATGATGGGTTGGGACAGAAAGGCATTGTAGCAGTATGTGCAGTCCCCCTTTCGAAACAAAAACTCTGAAACAGTCTTGACTTGAACGATGCAGCATTATCAGAGACTAAATATTGCAATTGCACAAGGGTACCAAACAAGGACTTTAAGCAGTTTATAGCACCATGTGCAGTCATATCACAGCTATGAAATAACCAGCAAAAGCAGGTAAAGATATCCACACAAATAAATATGAACCTATTCCTGACTTGCTACTGCAGAAGATTGTCTACATAATTTATGTATAATATCTGCATGGGTGACGTCACTATTTCAGAAGCTAGCAGTCACTCTGTGCCGTGTACTCGTCATTTGGTTACTCATTGCACAGACTTTGCAAAACTGTACCCACCCCATAATTCCCTTGTATGTGATCTGCCATATAAAAATTTCCAGAATTTTCAGTTGTGTTTTAAATATTCCTAAATGGCTACTGAGTAACAACTCTCGGTAATATTTACATAGTAAAGATACTACTCCAGGAGTGACAGATGAAGCTATTTTGTCCTGTTTACTTCCCCTGACAGGACAGCTCAAAACATTTACAGTTAAACAGTAGGGCTTAACCTTTTCTCCTTCCTTTATCATCTCTTTAATTTCTTGTAACCTAACATTGGAATCCTGATGTTCTGCACTGTCTATAAACAACCGCAGGAGATAGGTGAGGATAGCCACAAAGAAGTCTGCTTTGTGCTTACTGCCTCCTTGAAATGTCCACTCACTGTATGATTCAATATCCCCTTTCCCGAACATAAAATTATGTTGGTCAGCAACAGCTTTATACCCTCCACCTATATGACACACTCTAAACTGGAGGCAGAGATCCGAATTGCTTCTCTTGCAATATACCCCATCCACCTCGGTAGTCCCCGTACCAAATAAGGGCATGGTTATCACTTCCAACAATGAATGGACGGTGCTCCCGGGATGTATGGATTTTCTGCAAAGCAAACAATACAGCCAACCTTTCCAGTCTGTAAACTGAATATAAAATTTCTAATCTTGTAAACAGAGAGGTGTACCATATCGGTCTTCTCCTTGACCAGTGTTGTAATAAAAGAAGAGGTGCTACACCTGACATAGAAGCATCCAGGGAATAATCCACCCTGAGAAAACCCTGACCCTTCCCCCTACTGTTCTCTTGACCTTTTGCCCTGCTAATTGATTTATGACACCTCCTGCAGATAATCCACCGTTCTGAGAAATCCCCACCCGTCCCCCTCCCCCTCCTCCACTCCTCTGTGGACCCCATTCAAATTTCCTTCCTTTCTTTCTCATTTAACTCAGTGGACTAGCGATCTGTGCAAAGTTAAGTGTGAATTTTTGGAAAAAATTAATCATGCCAATGAACCTTGCCATAGCCTTGGGACTCTTAGGTGACAAACAGTTGTGCACAGTCTTAAAGCAGCTTTGGTCTACAATAATACCCTGGGGAGAAACTGTGTGTGCCAAAAATGACATCTGTGATTGTGCAAACTTTACCTTAGAAGGTTTGACTGTGAGCCACTGTCTTATTACACACTGAGGGTCTACTCCTTAACCTCGCTCCTATTACTGGCCTCTAATCAGTCAGAATTCTCACTTTTCTTTGGCTGGATGCCTGGACAGTCTCATCTGAAATGGTCATGACTACAAAATGTGTACATGGCATGCTGTTATGTGTATGGCAGCCCTTTTTGCTTCCTAAAGACACCTTTGAATCCTGTATCCCGGTCTCGGCCTTTAGATTAAATGAGATTAGATTAATTATTCATTCCATAGACCCATAAAAGAGGGAATCCTCCTGGGTGTGGAACATGTCAGATAAACACATTACAAAAATGGAGTTAGAAAATCTTGAGTTTCATTAATTTTAATGATCCTCAGTCAATAAACAGTAAAATTATGTACATGAATTAAATTTAGAAAAAGTCGGAATTACGGATTTAATGAAAGCAGATGTAATCATTAAACCTGTAAATATTAGAAGTTTAGTTTCTTGGCTATTACAACCAAGTATTGTCAAAAATTAAAGTATAATAAATTTTCATTAAAATGGTCTACTGCACTTGTGGAGAAACTCATGGATGGAATAGAAAGAGTTGGCCACCAAAAATTCTTTTGAATTATGTTTAAATTGTGCCTTGTCTGAAACTAAACTCTTAATGGTCGCTGGTAACTAATTAAAAATATGCCTTGCTGAATACTGGACTCCTTTCTGGGCAAGAGTAAGTGATTTTAAATCTTTATGTATATTGTTCTTATTCCTAATACTGATGCTGTGTACTAAGCAGTTAGTTGGAAGCTGTGGTTAATATGCCCAATTCTTTGAATAGGTTTCGACATGATGTTCTTGGATTTACACTACTCATTCCTCTTACTATACGCTTCTGTACTCTGAAAATTTTTTCTCTATTTGTGGAGTTACCCCAAAATATGATACCATATGACATAATGGAGCGAAAATAAGTAAAATATGCCAGTTTTTTTTATATTTATATCTCCTATGTCTGACATCATTCACATTGCAAACACAGACTTGTTTAGGTACTTTAGCAGTTCGTTAGTATGTTGCTCCCAACTGAATTTATTATCAAGTTGTAATCCCAAGAATTTTACACTCTCAACTTCTCCTATTTCCATGTCATCATATTTTATACACACACCAGAAGGAAATCTGTTGGAAGTTCTGCATATAGTGGGTATTTTCAAAGTTTAATGACAGTGAATTGGCTATGAACCACTTATTAATGCCAGTAAAAATTTGATTAGCTGCCCTTTCTAAATTTATATTTGATTTACTATTTATTGCAATGTTTGTATCATCTGCAAATAAGGCAAACTTGGCATCTGGTAATGTAACAGATTAATATACACAAGAAACAGTAGTGTACCTAGTACGGGACCTTGGGGAACATCACATGTAATTTCTTCCCAGTCAGTTGATGTCTGATTTTCTACTGCTGAAGTGTTACATAATGACACCTTTTGTTTTCTATTAGTAAGATATGGCTGAAACCACTTTGTAGTACTACCAGTGATGCCATAATATTTTAATTTACTTAAAAGAATGCTGTGATTCACACAGTTAAATGCCTTTGACAGGTCACTGAATATGCCAGTTGCCTCTAATTTTCGTCCAATGAATTAAGGACATTTTCGCTGTAAGTGTGAATAGCTTTCTCAATATCAGAACCCTTAAGAAACCCAAATTGTGACTTTGACAGTATGTTATTTTCACTAAGGTGCTTAAGTAGATGCTCGAAAATAACATTTTCAAAGATTTTTGAAAAAGTTGGCAAAATTGAGATCGGTTGGTAATTTGACATCATTTCTTTGTGCCCTTTCTTGTGGAGAGGTATAACTTCAGCATATTTATGGCAGTTCAGGAATGTTCCTATGACAAGTGATTGATTACACAAATGTCTTAAGATATGACTAAGCTCACATGAACACTCTTTTATTAACTTTGTTGATATGTTATCATAACCACTAGAATGATTTGATTTCAAGGACTTCATGATGGATTCTATTTCTTTGGGTGAAGTAAGTGTCAATTCCATTTTACTGAGATTGCTTGTGTGCACTGATCTCAGATATTCCATTGCATTATTTACTGAACCTGACAGCCCCATGCTATCAGTAACAGAGCAAAAATACTTGTTTAAATGGTTTGCAACACAATATGCATTTGTTACCAGGGTTTCATTTATTTTTATAGCTATTTGTTCCTCCTCGTTTCTGGTCATACCTGTCTCTGACTTAACTATATCCCATATTGTTTTTATTTTATTGCTGGATGTATTTAACTTCTTCTCATAATGCAAGTTTTTAGATTTCTGGATAACCTTCTTCAGTATTTTGCAGTAATTTTTGTAATGAGCTGTAATGCTAGTATCAAAGGTGTCCCTACGTATCAGATGGAGTTTCCTTTTTGTCTCACATATCTTTCAGATTCATATCTGTGAAATGGATCGTGTACATAGGTGTCTGCCTTGTAAATCCACGAATGAGTTGGCCTTTCCACAAACAATAAACTACTCCTATCCTCTAGACTTACCCCTTCAACCTCTGCTTCACTCTGTGGTAAATATAATGCCTTTACTACGTGCCTAATATCCCGCATGTACTGTGCTAACAGCTCCCTGTTTTCTTATAACCACCAGTAGTCCCTTTGCACTAATTCGTACAGCATCTACAGAGAAGGTGTCAGTTTCATACACAAATGGCCCCAAAATTCACTAAGGCTACATTGTGCTTTTCTAGCTGTATTATCAGAACACATTAACTGCCCTGCATGCTTTGGATACAGCAACTTATAAAAGGGTTGTCCTGTCAATCCACAATTTTCACCTTGTTCCTGTAACTCATCTAGCGACCACAATAAGTGCTGAATTTGGCCTAAAGTGTTGACTGACAATTTTCTACACTTGTAACAACCCAAGGTGAAAATTAGGTAAATTACCAAAAAAATTAAGGCACCGTCAGTCTGCTGTATTGTCTCGATATATACTGGAGAATAAGGGATGTGGCCGGAGTTACATGTGATAATCAATGATGACCCTTGTCAAAGATAAAACTTATTTATTCATTGTCATCTTGAAACTGCCTGTCAGATTAAAACTGTGTGCCGGACCGAGACTCGAACTCGGGACCTTTGCCTTTCACGGGCAAGTGCTCTACCAACTGAGCTACCCCAGCACGACTCTACGCCCCGTCCTCACAGCTTTAGTTCTGCCAGTACCTTGTCTCCTACCTTTCAAACTTTGCAGATGCTCTCCTGCGAACCTTGCAGAACTAGCACTCCTGAAAGAAAGGATACTGCGGAGACAGTTGATAGAGCACTTACCAGCGAAAGGCAAAGGTCCCGAGTTCGAGTCTCGGTCCGGCACACAGTTTTAATCTGCCAGGCAGTTTCATATCAGCGCACGCTCTGCTGCAGAGCGAAAACCTCATTCTGGAATTGTCATCTTGTCAAAGACAAAAACTGTTTGGCAATTGTGCAGAGTTACTGTCCAAATGTCGCCAAGTTTCATGGTCTCTGCTTTCCTATTACAATTTTGCCTATGTTTATGTATTTCAATGGCTTCTCTACATAGCTGTGGATAATAGTTCATTGTTGTAGATAAAATGTTTGTTTCAGAAAACTTCACTTTGTGACTTCCTGGCTGAAGAGCATGTCCTGCTAAAGCCAATTTGACTATTTTCTCTAATTGGCAAAGACTTTTGGGTTCCTTTACCCATGTATTCACACTTCTCTTGGTTGCTCCAATATTAATTTTGCTACATGCACACAAAATTTTATACATGCCACATGCCAATAGAGAAGGGTGTTTATCCACAGCTCAGAGTGCTTGACCTATTTTCTTTGTTGGTGTAAAAACCAGTCTGATGTCCTGTTTCTGTAAAATCTTTTCGATCTGATCTATTAATTTTTTAACAAAAGGCAGAGAAACTGTATTTTTCCATGCTTGTCCTTTGACCTTCCATTATTTAGTCATAGAATTCTGGTTACTTCTTTCCCTGAGTAGCCATTTTTCTCGAAAGCCTGCTGTAGATGTTTTAATTTAGTGTACAGGTATTCCAGTGTGCAGGTCCTTTTGGCTCTATTGGCTGCTGCCAGTTTTCACGTAAACCATGTGCCAAACAACATGTAGCCCACCATGTGGTCCATGGTGGTGTCAGTCTCTTGAACATGTTGATATGATTGTCCACATTCATCTCATCAGATCTTAGTACACACTGTTTCTATGCTTCACTTAAATTTTATCTTGCTTTCTCATTAGTTGCAGTGCATCAGTCCAAATGCCAGGATGATAGCAGATAGACGACTGTACATTGTGTTGGTACCTTTACTGCCTGCATATTTGATATTAATATTAATAATTTATTCATCTAAGAATCATTTTACTCTGTTGATTTACTGCTGTTCTGCTGCTCCCCTTTTTTTCAATAATCAGATCTCTGAAACTGTTACTAAAATAAATGGTGAGACATCATAATTGTTGTATTACTTGATCTCGGAGCACAGAACTTCTCCATGTCTGACATCCCCATCACGTGTCACATTGCAGTTAAGCAAACAGTTTCAGTTGGTCTGTATGTGGTTAGAGTGTATTTACCTATTACTGTTCATTAATGTTGTCCCTAACTGTGAAAGAACTGTAGGTAAAATACATAACAGATCAACATAAATACATAGCGATATTTCGTCAGTTGACTGCCTCATAACCAGAATAATTCTGTTGTGACTCGCCGATCTTTCAAAGTGCCGCTGCGCAGTTATGCGTGCCCTCTACTTAACGGCGCTGTCTGCCAGCCATGCAGCAGGCACGCCACCTAAGCGGCCAGCGAGCCAGCGGCCGCTAGACTTGGACTCAGTGCTGATTTGACTGTTACAGTGTACACATGTCTTACTTTGTTTACTTGATGTGTGACTTACATGTATTGTGTCATCCTAGAAATATATTTGTTCAACTTGACATTGTAACAGTTGATGATGAGGTAGTGAATTTTTCTTTTTTGCATCGTTGACCCACAGGTTTCCATGGCTACTTTAGAGCAACTATTGCAAGGTCTCATTGAACAGCAAACGCTTCTCGCATCTGCGATTCATGATTTCGTCGCGGTATCCAATGCGGGGCATCTCTCATCGTTGTCTCTACCTCCTTTTCCTCCTCATGACGAGATGGTAGAAGAATGGTCTGATTACGAAAAATGTCTTCAACAGCACTTCTTGGCATTTCATGTCGCGGATGACCAAACATATAAGTCTCTGTTCCTTTCATGGATTTCACCTCAAATGTATCGGTTGTTGTTGCAATTGGCTCCTTTGAAAGATCCTGCGTCTTTGTCCTTCGCTGAAATGTGCTCTCTTCTGGCCGTCTATTTTCAAAAGCATACACATGTGGTAGCCTCTCGTGTTGCCTTTTATCGTTGTCAAAAATAACCGAATCAATCCTATCGCACTTGGGCTGCTGAACTTCATGGCCTCAGTCGAAAGCGTCAATTTGTTACTGACGTTCACAAAGAATCCTATGCCAACTGCATGGTATGGGATGCTATTATCTGGTCAGCGCCCGACAAAGAAATTAGGCAACGTGCCCTTCAGTTGGCAAATCCTACTCTAGATGAAGTCCTATCCATCGCTCAGTCTTTTGAAATTTCTCACGACGCTGGAGCGCAAATAGAGGCATGGGGTGATGTCGGGGAAGTACAACCTCTGTGCGCTGTTGACGAAGCATGCGGCGTGTCCCCGCCTGCCAAAGTGGCCGCAGTATGCTTCCAAGTGCAGCTTCAGCCTAACCATAAACAAACCTCTAAGAAACTGCAGCAAAACCCACCACAACTTCCTTCATGTCCGCGGTGTTTTACGAAACATTCATGGGAGGATTGTCCACAACGTTGGGCCGTGTGTTACACATGCAAAAAGAAGGGTCATGTGTCATCCGTTTGCAAATCTGACCGCATACCTGACGTTCATGAATGCGACGCTGATTCTGCTTCTGTGTTGTCTGTCGATGGTACTTCTTCCCTTTCAGGGAAGTTGTTCCTCACTGTCCAAATCCTTGGTCGGTATGTTGGCATGCAGGTGGATACTGGTTCTGCTGCCACTATCATCAATTCTCAGACGTATCTTCAGTTGGGTTCTCCAATCCTATTACCTGTCACTAGGCAATTACAGACGTACAATAAACAGAAGATTTCTCTCTTGGGACAATTAAATGCTGAGGTATTTTACAAATCCATTGTTCGCACTGTTCCCATATTTGTGGTCAACCATAGTAATGCGGAGAATCTTTTTGGTTTCCATGCCTTTTGTGCTTTTGGGTTCTTCATAGATGAATCTGTCAATATTGTCTCTGATGCCACTCCTTATGCTCAATTGGATTCCTTGTCGATGACATTTTCGTCCCTTTTTTCTCCTGGGTTAGGCCGTGCAAATGACTTTGAAGCTCATATCACGCTCAAACCCACTGCTCAGCCAAAGTTTTTTCAGGCTTGGCCCATTTCTGTGGCCCTTCGTGATCGGGTCAAACGGGAGCTGGATCATCTCACTGCTTCAGGGGTCTTGCTTCCTGTCACTTCCAGTGAGAGGTCCTCTCCTGTCCTTGTCGTTGCTAAGCCCAATGGTGATATTCCTCTCTGTGGCGATTTCAAAGCCACTGTAAATGCTCAGTGCCTGATCGACATTTCGACATTTACCCTATGCCCCGACTTGCTGGAGGTCAGTATTTTTCTAAACTTGACCTGTCAGAAGCTTATCATCAACTTCCTGTCGACTCTGCTTCCCGGCAGTTCCTGGTCCTTAACACTCCTTCGGCCTCTATCAGTACCAACGATTGCCATTTGGGGTTGCCAGCGCCCCTGCCCTCTTTCAGCGATTCTTGGAACAATTATTGCTCCCTGTCCCTGGGTGTGTAAATTACATGGACGACATTGTTGTCACTGGCTCCACCACTGAAGAACATCTTCAGAATCTCCGCACACTTTTTCATGTCTTACAGACTCCGGTCAGGCATCTATCACGTACTTGGGGTTTCAACTCTCTTGGGATGGTATTGGTCTGCTTCAGCAAACTGTCACTGCGATCGATGCTCTTCCTTGCCCTATATCTGTTAAGGAACTGCAGGCCTTCTTGGGGACAATAGCATACTATCACAGGTTTTTACTGTCTGCGGCTTCGGTGGCTCAGCCGTTAAATCGCCTGTTGCATAAAAACGTGCCCTTTCACTGGTCCGCGTCATGCAATGCGGCTTTCGAGAAATTGAAGACTATGCTGAAACAGGCCCCATGCCTGGCTATTTATCAACCTGGCTAACATCTTGTTCTTGCCATGGACGCTTCTCAATATGGGGTTGGTGCAGTCCTTGCGCACCGTTTTTCTGACGGTTCTGAACAACCCATTGCTTATGCCTCCAAAACGCTCATGGATGCCCAACGAAAATATTCTCAAATTGAAAAAGAAGCTTTGGCCATTATTTATGCTCTTCATTAGTTTGGTATTTTTCTCTATGGATCCAAATTTCATCTTGTTATGAACCACAAACCACTTGTTTCCTTGTTTCATCCATCAACGTCACTTCCCGACAAGGCTGCACACCGCCTCCAGCATTGGGTTCTTTACTTGTCTCGTTTAAATTATGAGGTTCATTTCTGGTCAACGGCTCAACATGCGAATGCTGATGCACTGTTTCGCCTTCCCATGGGTCCGGATCTGGCATTTGATAGGGACGAACTTTTGTGTTTCCACTTGGATGTTGCCAAGCAGTGGGTTGTGGATGGGTTCCCCATCACCGGGGACCAGCTGGTGGCTGCTACGGGTTCTGACCCTACCCTCTCCCGGGCTTTACGCTGTGTTCAGAAGGGCTGGCCAGATCGTCCGTCCGCTAAGACTTTTGATCCGTTACAGAACTACTATGCTTTGCGTTACCGCCTCATGGCTATGGATAGTGTTATCCTCCTTTCCACTGACAATGCTTCGCCACGTATCGTGGCACCTGTGTCTTTGCGTGCTTCGGTCTTGCGCCTCATTCACCAAGGGCACTAGAGTGTCTCTCGCACAACATCTCTGGCGTGCCATCATGTGTACTGGCCCGGCATCGACTCTGAAATCGCACACATGGTCGCTGCCTGCGGCCCTTGTGCATCACAGGCCGCCGCCCTGAAGTCATCTTCGTCACCGTGGCCTTTGCCTGAGAAGCCCTAGGAGCGTATTCATGCTGACTTTGTGGGACCTTTTTTAGGTACTTATTGGCTTCTCGTTATTGAAGCCTATTCTAACTTTCCTTTCATTGTCCGTTGCGCGTCATCTACCACCGCGGCAACCACCAATGCTCTAGCTCGTATTTTCTCTTTGGAAGGCCTTTCCTCTATTCTTGTTACTGATAATAGTCAGGACCAAACAGCCACTTGAGGTTAAGTTTGGTGTCGAGTTAACAAATTTGTTTTGACATGTGCTGACTTCCACTTACTTTTTATTCAATGGTCAGTACTACGAGCAGACTGATGGAGTTGCAATGGGAAGCCCGTTGTCACCTAATGTGGCCAATTTGTTTATGGAGGACTTTGAGGAACGTGCATTGGAGTCAGCGACTTTGAAGCCTGCGTGTTTTTTCAGATATGTAGACGATACTTTTGTTGTTTTGCCTCATGGTAGTGTGAATTTAAATCGGTTTTTGGAACACCTGAATTCAATCCACCCTAATATTCAGTTCACTATGGAGGTGGAAAAGAATGGATGCCTTCCCTTCCTTGATGTGTTGGTCAAAAGGAAGACTGATGGTACGTTGGGACATTCTGTTTATAGGAAGCCTACTCACACTGACTTGTATCTGCGTGCTCATAGTTGTCACCGTCCTGCTCAGCATGAAGGAGTACTTTGTACCTTGGTTCACAGGGCCCACGTTATCTCAGACCCTGAAAGTTTGATAGCTGAGCTATCACATCTTGAAATCACCTTCCGTCAGAATAGTTATCGTGAGAGGCAGATCAAACGTGCATTGCGCTATCAGCCTTCTGTGCAACGGGTGAGTGATGATAGCAACGAAGTGCCACCTAAGTCTACGGCCTTTTTGCCTTATGCAAGAATCATTTCCAACAGGATTGGTCGTATTTTGTGGAAACATGATGTGAAATGTGTTTTTCGACAACCTTCCAAGATTAAGGCCCTGTTGGCGTCCTTAAAAGATGATCTTGGTTTGCGTAAGGCTGGGGTCTACCGTATTCCTTGCAGTTGTGGCATGTCATATATTGGCCAGACAATCAGGACTGTGGAAGACCGGTGTATTGAACATAAGCATCAGACATGCTTACAACAGCCGAGCAAATCTGCTATTGCAGATCACTGCCTTGACACTGGTCATCCTATGGAATACAACAACACGGAGATTCTGGCTTGCACGTCCAGGTATTGGGATAGTGTTATTAAGGAAGCTGTTGAAATCAAACTATCAGGCAACCTTATTAACAGAGATGGTGGATTTTGTTTAAATGCTGCTTGGAATCCGGCTCTGTCTCTCATCAAAAAACAGAGGGACAGAATTAGTGCTACCTCACCTGTTGATTAGTCACTATCGATATTTCTGGTGTTGGTCATCTCTGTTTGTGTTGACACTTGTTCTGTGTGTGGCATCTTCCTTGTTTCTCCTCTGTAAACTGAGGTATTAAATTTTCTGGCACATTTCTTCCTCCTTACATTTGTGCCTTGAGCATGGCAGGGTGTGCTCCTGTTGAAATATCGGTGGTGGTCGACGACGTCACCCGGCAGCAAACCCGTAAGTTGTTCGAATATTTTCTTTTTGCCTTAGTCCCACTTTGTTTGTTGTCTTACAACAACATGGCAGAGACTAAGTAAGAGTATTTTTTGCTGGAACACTCAGAGAGCTACAGCTTGGTGTCCAGTTAAGGTAGAGTCGATTATTTGGCTCTGGAAGAAACATTATACTAAAACTTAGTTTTTTCAGTGGGAATACCAAGTATACTAATTGCCGAGGGCACGAGATTATGTAGAGCCAACTCTGCATTTGTAATTTGGTGCACATTATAGATAAAACATCTCGATGGTGGTCATGACATGACTTGTGCATGAATGCACACTTGGGAGTAACTCCTTTTCAATTTCTAAACAAATGGGAGTTTCCTGACAGTCTCAGTAGTGCACAGGACCTCTGATGCATCAAGAAAGAGGTGAGTGTGTCACACTGAAACTAAGAGTTTACCTCGGTTTCAGTTGTAACTTGCCAGTTAATGTGATTGCTGTAGGGTTCTTCCTGGTGCACCTAGATCACATGCTTGCTCGTTTATTGTGTGATGTGTGTTGACTTGAGATGGCAATATAACAGCAGCAGAGGGTGTTTTGTATTCTTCATCTCAACAGATACAGTTTAGTGCAACTATGACATAAGGTTCTCACGTTGTGCCTCTGACTTCCAAGATCTCCTGATTGCACAGTATAATATTTATTTTTGTGGTTTTTTTTTTTTTTTTGTAAGACTCCAACTATGTACCTTTGCTTCCAATGACTTTGGATGAACTGCGACACTGCCTAGCAACAGCATTGAATGCTGGAATTCCAGACTTGCTTGCAAAACTGTGGGACAAGTACGACTATTATCTTGATGTTTGTCATGCTTCTGCTGGAGGGCACATGGAATATTTGTGGTAGTAATGAAAAGTTTCATAAATAAACATAATTTAAAAAAGTATTCGCAGATTTTATGCACACACATGTAGAAGACAAAACCTTGCAAAATTATAAATTGGTCTGAAAACAAAACTTTCGTAATCTGATGCAAGTTAAAATTCACCTTAAGTTTCCACCTTCATTCATGTAGAAGATATGGTCTTGTGAAATCTGATGACTCTTTTGAAATGTTAAGATATTTTTATTTTTCAGGAGTGATTTTGCTGCTATTATATGTCTGCACTTTATATCCTCTCATTTTCTTTTGTTATCAGTTATTATGCTGCTCAAACAGCAAAAGTTATCTACTACTTTTTGCCTCTTGGTCCTATTCTAATTCCCTCAGCATCAGCTGACTTAATTCAACTACACTCCATTATCCTCATTTCACATATGTTGATGTTCATCTTATAAAATCTTTTCTAGATGTTATCTTCTCTGGTAATTTAATCTTCCAACTCTTTGATATCTCATACAAAATTGCAACATCAGCAGCGAACTTTCATGTTTTTAGTTCTGGTCAATTAATTTTAATTTATTGAATTTACCCCTTGTTTTATCCAAAAATTAAATTTCTCGTTGGCTTCCTTTACTACTTGCTTAGTGTAAGATGAAATAACTTGGAGTACGGTGTACATCCCAGTCTCACTAAATATTCAGTTGCTGGCCTCCTTTCATGTCTGGTTTTTGTTCAAGTTGTACATATAATGTGTCTTCCAGAATTTTATTCATGATAAGTTCAGAATTCCAAAGAGTGTATTCAAGACAATATTGGCAAAAGCTTTTTCTTAACCTAAATGTGCCTTTCTTACCTCTTCCTTCAAGGACAAGTCACAGAGCCAGCATTGCCTGTCATATTCCTACATTTCTCCAGAACTCAAATTCATCCGCTCCAGTATAGTCTCCTACCAGTTGTTCCATTCTTGTGTGCATAAAATGTGTTACCATGAGTTACAGGTTTTATGATTCAGTAATTCTCACACATGTTAGCAACTGCCAAAGTCAGCATTTAACATAATGTGCTCATCAAATGTAACATAAGATGACACAGTAATTTTTCTTAGCCCTGTCACAGGTATCACCAAACTTAACATACAACTGGTAGACAAAAATTATAAAACACCAAAAACACAACACACTACCATGCCAAATACGGTGTAGGGAAACAGTTGCATTCAAAACAGCTTCCATTTGTCTCAGTATGGATAAAGTCAGGTTCTGTAAGGTTTTTACGGGAATCTTATACCATTTTTTGTGCAAATTTAGGCAGTGACAATGTGGATGGATAGTGATCATAAAGGCTCAATAATATTGAGATATGATGACCTTGGTGGCCAGGGGAAATGCAACAATTTATCTCTGTGTTGTCAAAACGAGTCCTGGACAATGTGAGTTCTGTGAACAAGGGCCCTGTTGTCTTGTAACACAGTGTCACCACTGGGGAACATTGTACCACGATATGGACCTGATCAGCCAAAATGATCACATAATCCGTGGCAGGAACACAACATTGCAGAGTCACCATGAGGCCCATGGAGTACCGTTTTATGGCTGCCCAAATCATCATCGAACCCCCTCCGTGTTTCAGATGTGGGGCATAAACTTGGCCAGAAATTGGAAACCTATGAAACAAGAGTCATCCAACTGGGTCAGAGAGGTTACTTCTTTCAAAGAGTGTAGCAGTGTGTGTTGGACAATCTGACTATGTACTTGGTTTGAAAAGGGTGGAAGCTGGCCTGCCATATAGTGGAGGCAGAATTATTTAAAAAGGATTTTGTAGTAATATGTCTTGAGAAAAAATTTTGAGGATATGAGAGGATTCAAAATGCAGGAATGACAAAGCCAATTCTTAAGGTAATCCATTTTTTAATTATTTGTGACTATAGTTTCTTATTGTTAGGATGCTGTATATGGTTAAAGTTTGCTGTAGAAATTTTATAGTGGACCACATGGACTTCTCTGATAGTTGAACAATCAGTTGTACACAAGAGAGTTATTAAGAAATACTTTTGCTGCTTAAGGTGTGAGAATTTTATGAAAAGGTGTATTTTTGTTATGGCTTAATGAAGCATAGTTATACTTTCAATCTTTGTTCTCATTTCTAAGTTGTTCAAGTTTATTTCCTTATTTTTTATTCTTTACTTTCATGACTGTTTGCATACTTGCATTGCACTTTGTCAGTTCTGTACTGAGAAGCATTTTATGACAGATGGTAAGATACCATCTCACAATGCACATCACATGTATAGCAAATTAAATTTGATTTTTGACAGTCTCAATATATCCCTAATAGGAATGTGTTTCAGAGTGGATGAGTGTTCCGTGCGCACAGGTATGCCAATAAATTTAATTATCATCTAAGTTTGTGTCCACTGTAAGGTATAGTGAGTGTTAGAGTGATTTGTTAAAATAATGTATCAGTTCCCAGGCTTAATACCAGTAGCAAATTTCCGTAAAATGCTATCTTGTGAATTTTCAAGCAGTTTGACCAGAAAGTCAGAGGCATTAATTTTATGTTCATTTGTTCAGTAATTACAGTAACAGTTCTGATACACTTATTGTTTGCAAGACTAAGTATAAAGATTAGGAATGTTCAGGTCCAACATTTTAATCTGAATCATTTCCTTTTGCAGTCAGATGGCACGTGCAAATTTCATTGGAAATGAATTGTTTCCTTGCAGATGAACTGTTTTATGCACCGGCAAGTCTGGATTTCCCATGGTGTAATGTAAACTCCCAACATTTCTGTTCAGAATTAAATTTTCTCGTAGTTATGTTGCCCAGCATCAAAATTTATACATTTTGATATCAAAATAAATTGTATAAATCTCTCAGATACCAACTAGACGCTTACAAAGACAAGTTCAGAATTATTACAAGAAGCTTTCAGTCTCATTACACCATTTTCCCACCAGCTGGTTCTCATCTCACAGTACTGTGAAGTGGTTTGGAATCTCTCTTTTCCTGTTGGTGTGAATGCTTAATTATTCCTCTCCCCCACCACAAGTTTTCTGCTTGTATATAACAATGTAATATAACAATGTAATGCAGGAGTATGAAGCAGATGTGAAAGCTCGTTACAGCTGCAATAATGTATACAGAATGAGATAGCCATTATGTGAAATTCATCAGAGGGACACTCATTTGCTGATGCACTGTTTACCCACTATATAGTATCACTGTTCTGGTTGATAGACTGTTAGTCACATGATTAGGCTGATGGTTGTTGTCCTGTATAAACAGAGGGGAAAAGTCACCAATCTCGTCAATGCATATTGTTTTGCTGAATTTACTCTTAGTCTCCAAGTCTGTCATGACAGTTACAGAGTAGGTAGTTTATGGCCTTAGATAAGAACACTATTGAGAATTTGCAAATGAATATGGAGACATTTATGCAACTCAATTATTAATTTGAAGAAGAAAATCACTAACATTATTAATAAGTAATGTTGCTATCAGTAAACAGTTATCACTGCTCTCAGTTGTGACATCCCTGTTCTTAATGATATTGCGAGAATAAATTAAATAATATTCATTATTTCCAGCCTCCGATTACCGTGTGCTAATGGAAAAAGTGAAGAGCTTGATCTCCGTCTCCTGGTTGATGGTACTCTATCCACTTTAGTATCATCCTTGGTACCTTCTTGGCTATCGACTGTACAGTCTTTTCTCCCTGTCTTGTGGCTCCATGTAAGTGATTACTGCATGGGGATCTTTGTGACTTTTTGAGGATATTGTCACTTCCTCGTCATCACTTAATGGACCAGTTATTACAGTGGTCTCTTCAAAGAGCCAACTGGCAATTATATACTTCTGCTGTACTTTCACCATCCCTCTGTCAAATTGCCCTGAAGAGGCTGTAGGATATGTCTCCAGTGTGATCATCTGCACTGCAAGATCTGCTTTCCCCCTTTATTTGAGCCAACCCCATGCTGGTCGGTGCCATTGCATACTAGAAACATTCCAAGAACTATTCAGGCTCATCAAAGGAGCATACAGTATCTCAAGCTACATCCTTCACAGGCCACCCTCTATCTATATTACCCTTTAAGTGACAAGAGGTTTTTCCCAGCCTAACAATTCAATACATATCGGTGTGTACTCTGGTAATGCCAATGAATACTTCTACTCAGTTTTATACTTATTCTTAAGTGTAGCATGAGTTAGTGGTAGCAAATATTCATACCAATAAATCAGGAAAAAAATTATACATTGTAATTCCAGTCATTTACCAGTGGTATATATACTTACCAGTGTCATTTAAAAAGTTAAGCACAGTAAGAGGGAATGCTGGGATCATTATGTCCCCTTAGGAATGTATGCCTCTTTATCCCACATGTATCTCAAGCTGCATAGTCTACTGTCCAGAGTTTCCTCGTTAATGGTGGTATTTCTACCATACATTGATTCTTGCTGAACACCACATGGCCCACATTGTGACAGCATCTGCATGGTCTTACGTGCCTGCCACTCAAATGGCATAAAAGCAAGTTGAGGTCATCCCCATGTCCTTTAACTCTCATCATGCCAAATTATACAATGAACATTTCACTGACTGAAGCTGCTTCAGGCTGTTGACTCACCATATGCTGTGGTCCCAGGCCCTGACTTGGTTCATAATCAGCGGATCCAACATCCAAATGTTACTCAAAGGATTCTACCTACTCAAGGTCTTTGACTGTATTTGGCTAGAAGATGTCTTCCCTTTGCAATGGCAAGATGTATCATCATTCCAATCCTCAAACCAGTCAAAAAACCATAATCCATCTGTAGCTAGTGACCGATTAGCATCACCAACATGCTCTGCAAACTGCTTGAAAGGGTGGTAACCTAGTTATATGCTGTGTTCTCAAATTACAGGACCTTCTTTCCCCCTATCAGTGTGTTTTCTGGGAAGGACAATCCACAACCAACCATCTAGTTAGATTGGAAAAAATAATCTGCCAGGCTTTTTCAAAATGCCAACTCCTCTTTCCAGTGTGCCTACACTTACATAAGAAATATGACACCACTGTGTTTCATTACATTTTACTTATCCTCCACGACTAGGGCTTTGGAGGCTCCCTATTAATTTTTATTCATCAATTTTTATCATGTCAGTTGTTTCAGGACTGTACTGATACATCACTGAGCTCTCCTTGGGTCCAGGAGAACAATGTTTGTTGGGGCTCTGCACTGAGCAGTACGCTCTTTCACATCACCATCACTAGGCTTGTGACCTCTGCCAGGCCACTGGTCACTTCTGCACTGTATGTTGTCATGTGCCCATTACTTTTGGGGAGATGCCAAACCTACAAGTTACATATGTCCTCCCAGAGTATCACACACTTTTTGTAGATTTGATTTGTTTGCTGATATCTTCTGGATACTACACTCGTCTATAAATGGTCCTGCTATTCAGTCTCAGCTAATAATTTTCTTCACAATGCTCAGATCCTCTTCCCTGAACATTTAATGAATTGGCTGGGATGAGAGCTCATTTCTCTCCTCAAATAACATAAGGCATTCATAACTAGAGTTCTATCATTTCAACGATATATTGTCAAATTAACCATTAATACAATGTACTCTACAATGAGCACGAGGCTGCTCCTTCTCTCTGGTCTGTATACAATGTTATTGTTGTGGTCTTAAGTCCGAAGACTGGTTTGATGCAGCTCTCGATGCTACTCTATTCTGTGCAAGCCTCTTCATCTTCGAGTAACTTCTGCAACCTATATGCTTCTGAATCTGCTTACTGTATCCATCTCTTGGTCTCCCACTACAGTTTGTGTCCCCCACACTTCCTGCCATTACCAAATTGATGTGTCAGAACGTGTCCTACCAACCGATCCACTCTTTTAGTCAAGTTGTACCACAGATTTCTCCTCTCCCCAATTATATTTAGTACCACATCATTAGTTACGTGATACTCATTTAATCTTCAACGTTCTTCTGTAGGACCACATTTCAAAAGCTTCTGTTCTCTTCTTGTCTAAATTGTGTATCATCCATGTTTCACTTCCAAATGTGGCAACACTCCATACAAATACTTTCAGAAAAGACATCCTTACACTTAAATTTGAACTAGGGACCGATGACCATGGCAGTCTGGTCCCTTTCATCCCCCCAAACCAACCAACTAAATTTGAACTCGATGTTAGCAAATTGCTCTGTTTCAGAAAAGCTTTCATTGCCATTGCCAGTGTACATTTTATATCCTCTGTACTTCAGCCATCATCAGTTAAATTGCTACCCAAATAGCAACACTCATCTGTTACTTTCAGTGTGTCATTTCCTAATCTAATTCCCTCAGCATCACCTGATTTAATTTGACTACACTCATTATCCTTGTTTTGCTTTTGTTGATGTTCATCGTATATCATCCTTGCAGGACACTGTCCATGCTGTTCAAATGCTCTTCCAAGACCTTTGCTGTCTCTTAACAGCAATACAATGGCAATGGCAACCTCAGAGTTTTTATTTCTTCTCCCTGGCCTTTAATTCCTGCTCCAAATTTTTCGTTTGTTTCCTTTACTGCTTGCTCAATGTAAGGATTAAATAACAGTGTAGATTGGCTACAACCCTGTCTCACTCCATTCTCAACCACTGCTTGCCTTTCATGCCTCTCGACTTTTATATCTACCACCTGGTTTCTGTACAAGTTGTAAATAGCCTTTTGCTCCCCGCATTTTATCCCTGCTACTTTCAGAATTTCAAAGAGAGTATTCCTGTCAACATTGTCGAAAGCTTTTTCTAAGTCTACAAATGCTATAAATGTAGGTTTGTTTCCTTAACCCATCTTCTATCTGAAGTCATAGAGTCAGTATTGCCTCCTGTGTTCCTACATTTCTTCAGAATCCAAACTGACTTTCCCCAGGTTGGCTTCTACCAGTTTCTCCATTCTTGTGTAAAGAATTCATGTTTGTATTTGACAGCCATGACTTATTAAATTCATAGTTCGTTAATTTTCACATCTGTCAGCACCTGCTTTCTTTGAAATTGGAATTATTATATTCTTCTTGAAGTCGGAGAGCATTTAGCCAGTCTCATACATCTTGCTCACCAGATGAAAGAGTTTTGTCATGGCTGGCTCTCCCAAGGCTGTTGGTAGTTCTAATAGAATGTGGTCTATTCCTGGGGCCTTGTTTCAACTTAGGTCTTTCAGTGCTCTGTCTAATTTTTCACACAGTATCTTATCTCCTATATCATCTCCATCTATGTCCTCTTCCATTTCTATAATGTTGCTCTAAAGTACATCTCCCTTGTATAGACCTCTATATACTGCAGCCACCTTTCAGCATTTCCTTCTTTGCTTAGGGCCAGTTATCCATCTGAGCTCTTGGTATTCGTGCAAGTGGTTCTCTTTTCTCCAGAGGTCTCTCTAATTTCCCATAGTGACAGGGTATGTCAAATGAGTAGGTTTTACGTAACATTAATTGGTAATACAGCCTCTTTGGTTATTGCTTGGCGAGCCACCATAACACCTTCCATCAGCAGCTGCACAAAATAACTATCCACAACAGCAAGTGACGACGTCTATGCACCACTCATTCCCAAGGGAGAGGCAACTGCTTATATTGGTGGCTCTAGGTAAACAGAAGCCTAGCAAAAATGTTTTGCTGCACTCTAGCTTGGTTAACGTAAAGTAACAGTTCTTCTGCATATTCACGTATAGTCTTCCATTTCTCAAAGGGCCTATGAGTGTACCATGGCATTTCCTAATGAAATGTCATGGTATACAACAATCTCAAAGAATTTTGCATGTAGTGTAGCTCGCAGTCTGTAAACTTGGCTGAATCCGTGGTAGCTGAATGGTCAGCGTGACGGAATGTCATATCTAATGATCTGGGTTAGATTCCCAGCTGGGTCAGAGATTTTCTCCACTCAGGGACTTGGTGTTGCATTGTCCGTATCGTCATCATTTCATCCCCATCGACATGCAAGTTGATGAAGTGGCATCAACTCGAAAGATTTGCACCAGGCGAACGGTCTACCCGATGGGAAGCCCTAACCACATGGAATTTCCATTTACCTTGGCTGAACGCTAGCTCCAACATGCTGTCCATATGGCTCCTGCTCAGATCCTTTCCCATGGGTTGTAATTCTGTCTGGTGAAAGCACAAGTCATGCCTTTCTGTTGTCATACAACAGTCCATTTAACATAGAGCTGTACTTGGGAGTCTACTGTTGGGGTGTTGTCACACAGTCCTAATTTTTAAGACCCTTCTTTGATAAAAAGTGGATATGCTGTCCAATATTCAACTAAAAACTAGCTTCATGGGAAAGATTAATGAGCTCTGCATCTTTACCCATAACTCTTTGGGTGCAAATCACACCACTCTACTCTCTATTTATCGGGCTCTGGTCTCATTCTGATTGGGCTACAGTTGCTGGACTTACGGCTCAGCTGCAACTTCAGTTTTGAGTTTGTGGGAGTCAGTTCATCATCATGTAGTGAGTGGCTGTTGGTGCTTTCTGGACTAGTCTGTTAAAAAGTCTCTTTGCCAAAATGGAAATTTTCCAACTTCAATTGATTGCTAGCAGCCCTTGCTCACTTCTGCAATCACCATCCAAAAACTTCACAGTTATCCAAATTCTTAAAGTCTTTTTGCGTAGAAGGGGTGTTGACCCCAAGACATTGACTCTCGGGTGGCATTACCAGTGGAAATGTGGCTCAAAGCCCTTTCTGCAATTCCTCTCCTTTCGCCCCCCTCCTTCCACCCTTCCTTGGTTAGTATCCAGACAATGAATTGGAACTGATCTATTTTCAGTTCTGTAAGTTTGTTGCCCCCAAGACCTTTCAGCGCCTGTTCCTCTTGATGCTTCAGGAGTAGTAGGGTCCTACCATCATTTACCCTGACAGCTGTGAAGCCATGGATACATCTCCAAGTGGTCAGGAACAACATTTGTTTGCTGGATCAGATAGTCTTTATTATGACAGAGGTGATGGTCATTGACAGAACCCTACATTATATTAAACAGATCTCCCTTGAATGTCTTTTAATTTGTATTGTCTCAGTGAGCAATCTCGAGGCTATTGATCGATGTTACTCGTGTCACCCAGTGATATCTGCTGTTGCTGGCTTTCTCTTGGGCCTCAGTCATACTGCCTGCTAAGTTGTTTTTCTCTGGATCCCAGGTCATATGGGTATCCCAGAGAATGAACAGGCTTTCCATTTTACAAGATGCAATTACTTCTCGTATATTTTCTTTGATGATTGCAGGAACAGAGTTCCATATGCAGATAAGACCTGTCCTCACTTGAAGTTGGAACATCTGGTGGATTGCTGTCTCTTTTAATAAACTCTGCACCATCAAGGAGACTACTGCAGCATGACGCTCATACTCCTATTCCTTGTCCTATGTTTTCACCACATTGATACTTTTATTTTATTTAACGAAACACCACCACATTATGGTTGCAGAACCTTACAGACAGTAGCTCACATCCTCATGGTATGACTCCTATTCTCACTCTCTGTGCCAAGCATTGTCTTCCAGATCCTTTGCCTCTAACATTGTGAGACAATTCATGGAAAGCTAATCTGTTTCTGTGTTTTCTACATGAAAGTGGTTTTTATTCATGGATATAACATTTTAAACTACTGCTGGGGTGGGGACAGTGTGAATGGGATTGGGTCATCTCCCACTGCTTGCTGGGCCTGGGGGACCCTCAACCCTGTGTCCTTTATCATCTACCTTTGTCATTCCTCTTTTACTCAATTTTAATCATATTTCAATGGGGTTAGCTCTTTTCACTGCTGCATCCCATGTAACTTTATAAGGGTAGCACTCTGACAAACACAGCGTGTTAAGGGTTTCTTATCCTTGATGTTATTTTATGAGGAAAGACAGCTGAGCTGGTTTTTATGTTCCCTTCATAATAGTTATTATTATTCGTGTCTTTAATACTTTTGCTATAACGGAGCTGGGGTAGGACAACTATGGGTGGGACGGGTCCCATTATATGCTTAGTGCCAGGAAACACTCACTGACCTGAATATTTCCCTCACCTTATTTTATCATTGTCAGTCCAACTGATATTCTATGCAGTTTTAGACGTCTCACTTGTATTATTATGAATTTCCACGCTAGAATGCATTCCTTACTCCATAACTGTTATAGCCCTTAATTGATTGGTGGAGTTCAGGTGCAAGTGAGGTTTCTCTAACCACAGATGAATGCTGGAGCCATCCTCATCTACTCGTTGAGCTTCATATTGGCCTTACAAATTTACATCTCTTTAAATGACATCTTGTTTCAGTGACTCAATTTTACCATTCCTACATACTTTCATAATTGAGTCAAATTTCTGTCTGCTGTCACAACTCTAGATGACCTGTCTCTTTACCGTAGGGCTGATGATCTCATTGTTTAGTCTCTTAACCCTCCAACCAACCAACCAACCAACCAACCAATACTCCAGAAAATCCACTCCATGGCCAGCAGTACTTCCCCATTGGTTATACTGATGAGACCTCACACCACTGATTTCCATGTAATTGGATCCACCATAGAAGCAAACAACACAAAGAAATTCCATTCCAAAGAAGAAGTACACCACTTGGTGAACAATTGGTTGCTAGAATCTCAAATAATTTTTTTCCACATTCTGTGAACAGAAACAACATTAGTAGGTTTAGAAAAAACTTATGGCAGTGTTGTCTGTGTACACTCCATGGAGTTATAATGTTATCTGGGATAAACTGTGGGGAGTAAAAGGTTGTCTACAACATATTTGACAACCATACTGCAGCCCTGAATCAAAACACGTGAATGGGAAGCAGCAGTTGAGCAAGGGGTGAGACAGGGTTGTAGCATGTCTTCCACGTTATTCGATATGACTTGGAGCAAGCAGTAAAGGAAACCAGCGAGAAATACGGAAAGGAAATTAAATTTGTGGGTTTGAGATTTGTCACTGACATTGCAATTCTGTCAAAGACAGTGGAGGACTTTGAAGATCAGTAGTCAAATTAAATCAGTTGATGTTGATGGAATGAAATTAGGAAATGAAATGCTAAAAGTTGTTGCATTGCAGAAAGATATACTGGGTGAATATATAATTTTTATAAAAGTTTTTCACAGCCAGCGCTGATCCGAGCCAAGACAGGCTTGAGCTCAGTATCACAACAGGAATGTCAGGAATATCAAACAGGCAGGAGAACCAGAACTGCAAATATTGTGACTCACAGCCGAGGTCATTGCCACACATCGGTTGAACAAGATGTCAGAATTGGCAGTTCGGCAGTATGACTTTGCTTTGGAGGTAACATAATGTCATTCTGACAGCACTGCAAGGTGCAGTAACTATATGTAAATCTTACACAAAAATGCCTTTCAACCTGCTGACATTGGAGAAGGTGCCAAGCTGAAGAGCTGCAAGCCACAGTTGAGACTTAGAAGAGTGGTTAAGAATGCTGACGAGCCCAGAAAACTGGGCCACATTCAGTCATCCTCGCCGAGGGATAATGTCATTACCTCCCACAGCCAGTTATACTTGGCCCCCGAGCCTCTCTCTATTCCAGTTGCAGTGAGCCAGCACAGAGGCAGGACCAGTGACTCTCATGCTGACACCATTTGCAACTACTACCATCGAGACTGCAGCCAGCCCCGTCTGTTGAACTTAACTGTTATGAACTGCTCGCCTCTTCTCTGTTGATGTGAAGACTTGGAGTCTTCTACCACCAGCTGGCTTGGGGGCAAACTGACGGTGTGTGGCACACTGTCAAACTGTCACTGTATTGGGGAGACGTGATAGCTGCTGCTACCCCCACTTGCATTTGTAAGTGGACAATGGCATCCACTGCCTTCCTCCGGTTAATTGACACTGCCACCACCGCCATACCGTACAGAGCTACAAGAAGCTTTCTAGAATGCTCATTAGCTATCCACGAGTGTGCCCTAGTAAACTGTGTCATCAAGCTGTAGGGCACCACCACCGGACGAACGATGCCTGCTGCCAGTTAGTAAAGTGGCCTGCGTGACATCACTTCTGCTGTGCTAGCAGCCTTGATGTCTAAACCGCTAATGCTGTCTCTCTCATTAGCAGTCAATGTGCATGACAGGTGCTCACTACTGTGCTCCACACTTCATCGTCCAGCATCTGTAAAGGTGACAACCCACCGACTCTTACAGAGTTATAGATGAGTTTTCCTACTTGGGCAGCAAAATGAATGACAGAAAAGAGGACATAAAATGCAGATTTGCAGTAGCCAGAAAAGCGTTCTTGAAAAAGAAAAAACTGTCAATATCTAATATATATTAGTTTTATAAAGTCTTTTCTGAAAGTATTAGTCAAGAGTGCAATATTATATGGAGGTGAAATGTGGAAAATAAACAGCATATTTAAGAAGAGAACAGAAGCTTATTAAATGAGATATTACAGAAGAATGTTTAAGATTGGGTGGGTAGATAAAGTAAGTATTGTTGAGGTACTGCATAGATTCGGGGAGAGTAAAACTTTGTGGTGTAGCTTGACTAGAAGAACATATTGGTTGTTAGGACGTGTCCAAAGGCATGAAGCAAAAATTAATTTGTATGTGACAGCTAAGAATTTTAGACAAATTCTGAGGTTTGACAGTGATAAGTGAATTCAGATGGATGTAGGTTTCAATAGATATACTGATTTAGAGAGTCATGCACAGGGTAGGCTAACATAGAGCTGCTGCTTCTTTATTATTTTATTTGTTTGTTTATTTCATACAATTTTATGTTTTTGCTATGATTGTTCTGTCATAATAACCACACTACCTGAAAGCAAAGAATTATTTTGCCACTTCTGTGAGTTGTAGCAATCCTATAGTTAATGCAGGTGGAGGTTGAGCCGTTGCAACAGTGCACATGTAATATTAGTTTATTTTACTATTTTCCGTGATTTCCGTAAATTGTTCCGGGCAAATGCCAGGATGGTTGGTTTGAAAGGGCACGGCCGACATCCTTCCCTAATCCAATGAGACCGATGACCTCACTGTTTGTTCCCCTCTCCCATATCAACCAACTAACTTAGATGCATTAGGTGTTGACTTGAATGACAATATATGTTTGTAGTTGGTGCAGAGTACAAAAAGAACTGTTTATATATGACTGCTATACACTGACTATAGTCTGATTTAAAATAGATGTCACTTGAAGTTTGCGCTGCGAAGTTGCGGTGTTGTCACGTCAAGCATTGGCTGGAGGTAGCCATCTCAGCGCATCGCTACCCCCGGCGGTAGAAAATCGTTTAAAGCCTGTAACTTCTACAAAAAGTAAGTAAAAAATTTCAAACCCACGTATGATGTATATCTCTACAATATCTCTCAAACTGTCAAATATCTATTCTTAATTTTAATTAGGACAAGAGTTACGTTGATTTGTTTGATACCATTTAAATTCTCGATTTCGCAAACAGCTTCTAACTTATCACATCATTACTGAAAAACTATTGAAATCACAGTAAAATATTTTTTTCCATTAATTACCAAAATAATGCATTCGGCGAGTTTTCGTAGAGCATTACGTTTCCCATATATAAATTTCTGTTAAGTGTGTTTGCTTGAGTGTGATTGTCTTGGCCATCGGATCTCTCAGAAGTTACTGTAAATCGATTCACTGAGAAGATCCCCCCATTTGTTTGTTATAATCTTCTGTGTCCAACACAATGGTAACATTTCCACTGTCTGCTCGTGTTATTACTAAATGAAAGCTGTACTCCAGCTTGTGTGGTGTGATACCTGCAGCAGTAGCAAGGTATACTGCATCAGGCTGTATGCCTTTGTTGTTAATCGTGTAACCCACAAACGAAATTTCCTTCTTTCCAAATTCATCTTTACTGATTTTACCAAATCTGGCCTGTCTGAAAATGGCGTACAGATGCTCACGAGAATATCTATTAGTTCATCCCTTTGACCATTTGTAAAACGTACAATAAATTTTTTTTGGGCTTGTGCCCATATTGCCAATAAATGTAAGACCACGCATGTTTCGGTCGTCAATATAAGTGACATTCTTCCTGATCGTATGTTTATTGCTGAGTGAGAAACCTCTGTTTCCTATAAATGAGCAGGCTTGGCTGTTGTGTAATGGTGATAGGCTATTTAGGATGAAGGGGAAGGATGTTAGAAATCATTATTGATGTTTCTATTATTTCTTATCATTGGTGGAAACCGTACATTTTGTTTGATGTCTGCATTACTGGTTGTGATTTCTGGAAATCACATAATGGAAAACCAGGCGACAACTATTACGTTGCGTTGTTTCCCTGAATTTTAGTGCTGGCCAGAGCGTGGCAGTACGATGTAACATAACCTAACCTATGTTACAACCGCTGTGGGGTTCTGTGCGCCTCTATGTGTGGCTTCAGGTTATCTGTTGTCCCGTAGTGCTGTTATTGCTGGCAACCAAGATGTCAAAAGTGGGTGCCCGTCTTCTCTGTTTGTACTGGCCAGTCGCCTGGCTATTTCTGTTGCCTCTCTATTCTTCCTCCTGAAAGTAAGAGGTGTTCCCACAACATGCTTGCTTTACCAAAATCGACTGTTTGCCACACGGATCCTGGTGTGGTGTCATACTCGGACATGTCGTTAGTGTTGAGATATCTGTGTGCTGATGGGTCACCCCATCTCACCGACATACACTAATCCACATTAGCACCCGATGTTTTGAACTTGAGCAGCGTGTAGTTTGTCAGCTGTGTGTTTCGTTGTGTGAGGAACATCTTTGATACTGTTGCTGCCTCGCATAATTGGTTTGATGCCTGCGCAATGGAGAATTTTGCCCACTGGTTGAGTGACACCTTGAACATATGGTAATGAAGCAATGTTTTGTGCTTCCTTTTGCTAACCTCTACAGCTTTCATACTATGTAGCCATAGTTTTATGTACTACATTCATTCCTTAACCGTTGGCACAAAAAATGGACTTGTGGTTTTGTAGATCAACTTACAGATATCTTCATTGCTGACCCTGAGAGCCCTCTTGGTTAAAGGGTGCAGGGTGGATGTCTTTTGTGTAGGGTGTTATTGGGAGGAGGCATGCAGGTGCCTCGCCGGACAGGTTGGCTTATTATGTTTTGGACGACGCAGTTAACCATGAGGCTTTTTGTTAACTTCCAGGTTGACAAAAGGCAGCATCCGATTCTTTCCTATCGTCATAGTAAATTGGATTCTTCGTGCTACTATTTGAAGAGCTGGTGGAAATTTTGTAACTCTTCCTCTCCATGTGGCCAGATAAAGTAATTACATTAAAGATATTGGAGCCAAAATTCTGGGTGTAATGGTGCGGAGTGGAGTGCTGTTTCTTCAGATTCTTCGATGAAGAATTATGCTGCAATAGGCGAAAGAGTGGACCCCATTGCTACTCCACCTGTCTTTTCATCAAATTCCCCTTTCAGGTTGAAATAGATGGTCGTTAAAAGAGTGGAGCAGTAGATCGCAGGTACCAGGTGCCATGAGTCCTTGTTTATTGTGTCTTGTATAGGTACATTCATGAAAAAAGACATCACGTCTAACATAACGATCATGTCAGTGGGCCACATACAGTCTTCTTAAAAAGTTTGAGAAAATGGGTGGAGCCCTTCACGTTTGAACTTGTGTGGCCCACCAAATGTCCCATTGCTCTACCATACTGTGGTGAATTAAGTATGGACGTTCTGTACACCATATATTCTTGTTGCCTGTGGAAGTTGTGGGATGAGTCTTCTGGGGGTGTCGAAGTTCATTTTATTTTAGTTTAAAAGTGTTTGCTTGAGTGTGATTGTCTTGGCCGTTGGATCTCTATGAACTTTCTGTAAATGGATTCACTGAGAAGATCCACCATTTGTTTGTTATAATCTTCTGTGTCCAACACAATGGTAACATTTCCATTGTCTGCTCATGTTATTACTAAATGAAAGCTGTACTCCAGCTTGTGTGGTGTGATACCTGCAGTAGTAGCAAGGTATTCTTCATCAGGCTGTATGCCTTTGTTGTTAATCCTGTAACCCACAAATGAAATTTCCTTCTTTCCAAATTCATCTTTACTGATTTTAGTTTCATACCTTCTCAGTAGATAGTTGTCATTACTTTATTGAAAATGTTAGAGTTCTTGAACCATTCTGCACTCACTACGAGGATATTGTCTACATAGACTGGTATTTCATGGGTTAATATCTCACCCACTATCTTGTCAACAGCTCTGGTAAGCAACCACAGACAAGTACGGAGCAAATGGCATTACACAGTACACTAAACACTTACCTTCATGTAAAATCCTGTACTTGGCATTAGATTCCTAGGCCAAACTGATACTGCAATAGCCACAAGTCACATGAAAAGATGTGAGAAATATACAGCAGTGGAAGTTTTGCAGAATTTCATCTATGTTAGCTAGTCTGTCACTCTCTCTTCCTACAATTTCATTTAACTTCCGTGCTTCCAGAACTAACCTGACACCACCATTATTCTTCATTGAACTACAAGTGGTTGATTATTCCTGCTGGTTGACCAGTAAATTATCCCCCATGAGAGCACCTATTGAATGTTTTTTTCTGACCATTTGTTTTTTTGTAACTGGAGTGATATGAGGTTGCTTGGAAAACAGTTTAAGATGCTTCAATCTTTTACCAAATCTGGCCTTTCTGAAAATGGCGTACAGTTGCTCAGGAGAATATCTTTTAGTTCATCCCTTTGACCATTTGTGAAACATTCAATAAAACTTTTTTGGGCTTGTGACCATATTGCCAATAAATGTAAGACCACGGATGTTTCGGTCGTCAATGTAAGGGACATTCTTCCGAATCGTATGTTTATTGCTGAGTGGGAAACCTCTGTTTCCTATAAATGAGGAGGCTTGGCTGCTGTGTAATTGTGATAGGCTGTTTAGGATGAAGGGGAAGTATGTTAGAAATCATTATTGGTGTTTCTATTATTTCTTTTAACAGGTGGAAACAGTACATTTTGTTTGATGTCTGCATTACTGGTTGTGGTTTCTGGAAATCGGCTAATGGAAAATCAGGCGACAACTATGACGTTGCGTTGTTTCCCTGAATTTTAGAGCTGGCGAGAGCGTGCCAGTACGACGTAACATAACTTAACCTATACTACAGGTGCTGCGGGGTTCTGTGCGCCTCTATGGGTGGAGAATTCTGCCCACTGGTTGAGTGACACCTTGAACATATGGTAATGAAGCAATGTTTTTGTTGTGACAGTGCCACGAGATTTGAAAGTGCCGCTTCGTCAGTACGCGAACACGGCGATAGAGGCGCTCCGCAGCTCGGCCGAGCGCGGGAGCGCCACCTGGCTATGAACGGCGCCGGCCGCATGTCACGGCACGGCAGTCGAACCACAGATACGGAGTTAATAGCATGTAACCCGCTATTGTTTCTAATTTTGTATATCCACGCAATTTATTAGTGATTAAAGGTTATAACACTTTTTGGCGACGAGGTCGGATAATTTTTTTCCTGCGTTGTGGAATTTTGTGTTCGTGTCGGGGCAGACATGGAACAGCTTATGCAAGCGCTCATTGAACAACAAACACAGCTGACGGCTGCTATTCAGGCACAACAAACACAGCTGACAGCTGCTATTCAGGCGTTGTCGACGTCGCTTACTCATCGTCTGTCTTCCTCTTCTCCTCCTCCGTTCCCTCCTTACGACGAGGCCGCTGAAGACTGGGAGGATTATGAGAAGCGTTTGCCGCAACACTTCTTGGCTTTCGGCGTTGTCGACGCTCCTATGTGTAAGTCGTTATTTCTATCTTGGATTTCCCCATGGATCTATCAGCTGCTATCTCAGTTAGCCCCTCTGCGGGAACCTGCCACTCTGTCCTTTCAAGAAATGTGTGACTTATTGTCTAACTAATACCGAAAAAACACCCACGTCGTTGCCGCCCGCGTGGCGTTCTACCGGTGTCGTAAACAGCCCCATCAATCTTACCGGGATTGGGCGGCGGAACTACTCGGTCTGAGTCGGAAATATCAGTTTGTCACGGACACTCATCATGAGTCTTATGCTGATTCAATGGTTTGGGACGCTATTCTACGGCTTGCTCCTGATAAAGAAGTTTGGCAACGTGCCTTACAACTGCCAAACCCGTCGTTGTCGGAAGTTCTCAGCATCGCTCAATCTTTTGAAGTGTCTCACGCTGCTGGTGCGCAAATAGACGCGTGGTGTGATGTAGGCGCTGTACAGACCACTTTCGACGCGGACAATATGCCTGTTTCACAGGGGAACGACGATGTGGCGGCGGTTCACTCGCGTCAACAACGTCGCGTTGGGCCGCCACGCTCGCAGCGAAAACAGCAACCACAGAAGCAGGTTCGTTCTGCACTTCCTTCTTGTCCACGTTGTTTCGTACAGCATGACAGGGCCGCGTGTCCAAAATGTTGGGCCATGTGTAATTCATGTAGGGAAAAAGGCCACATTGCTTCTGTGTGTCAATCCCTTAAAGTTCCTGTCGACGGGGACGAGGCATCGGACATGGATGTTAACTCTGTGCTTTCTCAAACAAATAGGTTGTTTGTTACTGTTCGTGTTCTGGATAAAGACATTCGCATGGTAGTGGACACTGGCTCTGCAGTAACTCTCATTAATTCATTAATTCTCGCACGTATTTGGTGTTGGGCTCCCCCCCCCATCCCCCCATCCCTTGTCACCAGTTATGCGAAATCTGCGAACTTATAATAAGCAGAAAATTCCCATCGTTGGCCAGTTTGATGCTTCCACTGCCTACAAGTCTGTTGTTAGGCCCCCTCACGTTTTATGTGGTGGATCATGCGAGCACGGAAAACCTGTTAGGTTATGATGCTTTCCAGTTGTTCGGGTTCTCCATTGATGATGTGCACCTCATATCTGAGGATATTCCGTATCAACAGCTGGATGGATTGTGTTCTGAATTCTCGTCCGTGTTCTCTGCTGGTCTGGGTCGTGCCAAGGATTTTGAAGCCCACATTACTCGTAAACCTACAGCTCGCCCTAAGTTTTTCTGGGCACGCCCTATTCCGATGGCGTTGCTTGCGCCTGTCAAGGCTGAGATAGACTGGGTAACAGCTTCAGGGATTCTCTTTCCTGTTACCTCCAGCAAATGGGCATCGCCAATCGTGATGGTTTCTAAACCAAACGGGAGTCTGCGATTGTGTGGTGATTTTAAAGCCACTGTCAATGCTCAGAACCTCATTGACACTTATCCTCTTCCCTGTCCTGAGGAGTTATTTACCAAGCTCGCTGGGGACCAGTTCTTTTCCAAACTTGACTTATCGGTGTGTACCATCAGTTGCCGTTGGATGCGTCTTCCAAGGAATTTCTTGTCATCAACACTCCTTGTGGGTTGAATCAGTACCAGCGGTTACAATTTGGCGTCGCTAGCGCGCCGGCCATTTTTCAGCGGTTTTTGGAACAGCTGACGGCTTCCGTTCCCGGCTGCATCAACTACCTGGATGACATTGTTGTCACGGGGGCCTCCACTGAGGAGCACCTTCGCAATTTGCGTTCACTGTTTCGGGTTCTGCATTCGGCTGGGTTGAAGTGCAATCTGGACAAGTCACAGTTCTTCCAACCCTCCATTGTGTATCTTGGTTTCCACTTGACCCGTGAGGGTATACGTCTTCTACGACAGCACGTTGCGGCCACTACCGCTCTACCCCGGCCGTCTACGGTCAAAGAACTTCAGGCGTTTCTAGGCAAGATTGCTTATTATTACAAATTCATTCCATCTGCGGCGGCGGTGGCTCATCCTCTGCATCAGCTGTTACGCAAAAACGTTCCTTTCTGTTGGTCCGACGAGTGTGAGCAGGCTTTTGTCCGCCTGAAGGCTCATTTGCAGTTGGCGCCTTGTCTTGCCACATTCCGTCTGGGTCAGCACTTGGTTCTGGCGACTGACGCGTCACAGTATGGCCTAGGGGCTGTTCTCGCCCATCGGTATGGGGATGGGTCGGAACGACCCATCGCCTACGCTTCCAAGACCCTCAACGATGCCCAACGGCGTTACTCTCAAATCGAAAAGGAGGCGCTCGCTATCATTTATGCTCTAAAAAAGTTCAGCGTTTTTTTTGTATGGTTCTAAGTTTCACCTCATCACCGACCACAAGCCGCTGGTCTCTCTGTTCAGCCCCTCGGCGTCGCTTCCGGATAAGGCAGCTCACCACCTGCAACGTTGGGCCTATGAGATTCACTGTCGCCCCACGGCCCAGCACGCCAACGCTGACGCGTTGTCGCGTTTGCCGATGGGCCCTTACCCGCTTTTCGATCGAGATGAACTACTCTGTTTCCACATTGATGAGGAAGAACGTTGTGCGGTCGAGGGTTTTCCACTTACAGGTTCGCAGGTCGTGTCGGCTACTGCGCGGGACCCGGTCCTGCGTCAGGTGATCGGTTTTGTTCAACGGGGTTGGCCGGACAGGACCAAGGGCCAGGCATCGGATCCCCTTCGCAACTACCATGCCTTGCGCCTTCGTCTGTCTGTTCGTGAGGGTGTTGTTCTTCTGGCCACGGATGGCGCATCTCCACGGGTCATGGTGCCAGCCTCTCTTCGCAAAGATGTTCTCAAACTATTGCATGAAGGCCATTGGGGGATTTCTCGGACTAAGTCCCTGGCCCGCAGGCGCGTTTATTGGCCCGGTATTGATTCGGACATCGCCCACATGGTCGCTGCGTGTGGTCAGTGTGCTCAACAACTGGCTGCACCCCGTACAATGCCCTCTCCGTGGCCTGATCCGGCGCAGCCGTCGGAACGGGTGCACGCTGACTTTGCCGGCCCCTTCCTCGGCACTTATTGGCTACTGTTGATTGACGGCTTCTCGAAGTTTCCGTTTGTTGTTCGATGTCCGTCACCCACCACTGCGGCAACGACGCTGGCTTTGTCCAAAATCTTTGCGCTACAAGGTCTTCCATCCGCGATTGTCACGGACAATGGTCCTCAGTTCTCTTCGCAGGTCTTCCGTGATTTTTGTACTGGACAAGGGATTCATCATGTTACAGCACCGCCCTTCCATCCGCAATCGAATGGGGTGCCCCCAGGGGCTCAGCATTCGTTTGCTGGGTACGGGCTTGGCGACCCCGGGGTTCCTGAGCTGGGGACTGGTAAGCGCCGCCAGTCCCCTGTCACCGTAACCTCTAAGCATACTTCAACGACCACCGTGCGGCGCGGCGGTGGAATGTTGTGTGTCTCAGGGAATGGGGATCTTGGCTTGACCGCCCGGGTCGCGAGGATGGAATACACCTCTATAAAAAACCCCTCAATCTCAAGGTGTGCTGCGCGCCGATGAGATGCATGGCTGTTGAGGTGGAACAGTCGTTAGCGGGCGACCTCTGGGGAGTCTGCCGCACCTCAGTTGTATAAGGCTTACCTAGGCATGCGGGGCTCTGTCTAGGTGGACTCCTAGTTCCCTAGCTGCTCGTGGGACCGAGATGGAACCCTCGAACTTTTCTTCTTCTCCCCCCAGCGGAAAGGGTGGGCCGCTGGTAGGTTCTAACACCCAATCTCACAAGAGGGCTCGTGTAGCCAGTCCTCCTGATTCAGGTAGTAGTAGTAACAGAACGCATGCTGCTTCGCAGAATGTGTTTCTTATAATTAAAAGAAAAGATGGGAGTTTCGACAAAGTTTCGCCATTTTACATCCAGAAAGGCTTAGAAGGTATTGCTGGTACATTAAAATCTGTAAAGCGCTTGCGAAATGGCACCTTGTTGGTTGAAACATCTAGCTTCCAGCAAGTCCAGAACCTTCAGAAGGCACAATTTCTTGGGGAGTTTGCGATTGAGACTGAATTTCACAACACCTTGAACTACAGCAAGGGTGTTGTGACTTGCCGAGATCTCATTGATATTCCCCTAGACGAACTGAAGGCTGAATGGTCCCGGGAAGGAATTGTCGACGTGCAACACGTTATGAAACGGGTGGATGGTGCTCTCCTGAAATCTGACTCGTTCATCCTTACGTTTAACAGCACCAAATTGCCCGAGTATGTGAAGGCAGGTTTCCTACGTCTCAGTGTACGGCCTTATTACCCCAACCCCATGCGGTGTTTTAAGTGCCAACGCTTTGGACACACTACTCTCGGCTGTAAAGGGGAAGCCACTTGCGGGAAGTGTGGTAAAGCCGCCCATGAGGGAGATGGTTGCTCCTCTCCTCCCAAGTGTGTCAACTGCTCTGGGGATCACCCTGTGTGGAGTAGGGAATGTAGAGTTTTCCTTGAGGAACGGAAGATCCAGGAACTTAAAACCACCAAACGCATCCCGTACGGTGAGGCAAAGAAAATTTACAAGTCCCTGCAGCCGCCCACGTTCGCTGCTTCCTTTTCTTCCGTTCTGAAACAGCCAGTCTTGAAAACTGATGCCGCTACACAAACGGAGGTTGCTACTGTCAGCACTAGCACCTGCGTTTGTCAATGTACGTGTGCTGCTGCTGTTCCTGTGAAGCCTGCTGCTCCTCCCCGGCCTTCTGACCGGGCCGTGGTCGCTGACGTTATGGAACCTCCTGCCCCTTCCCAGGTCCAGTCTTGTGCAATGCCCAGCGCTGCTACACCCCCTACTGCTTCTGAGGTTTTGGCTCCACTGCCACCTCTGGCCAGAAAATCGAAGCCCAAACCAAAGGTGAAGACTCGACCGCTCAAGGAGACTGAAGTTCTACAGTCTGCTGATGTTGATGTCGTTCTTTCTGCCGTCTCTCTCGACTCCTCTTCAGAGGCGATGGAGGTTGATGTCAGACTGGGGCAATCATCTCGCCCCAAAACTGAGCCTCCACCCGTTGTGGCCTCTCCTCCCCGACAGAAAGTGCGACTGAAGGTCCTCCCACCCTGATCGATGGCTCCCATTATACAGTGGAACATGAATGGATTCCGGGCACATGTGGAGGAACTGAACCTCCTAGCACGGCAACGCCCCCTGTGCTTGTGTTTACAGGAAACACATCTAAAACCCTCTGATGCTCCTGTACTCAGGGGCTATACGTTGTATCGCAAAGATGACCTGACTGGAGACAGAGCCAAAGGCGGAGTCGCCGTGTTTGTCACTAATGACCACCACTCCTCTGCTCTCCCCCTGGATACTGACCTGCAAGCAGTTGCAGTTGCAATTCATTCCCGTCGAAGGCTTACTGTTTGCTCCCTTTATTTACCCCCTCTGGATGCAATGACCTTAGACGCTCTCACAGATCTTATCGACCAACTCCCGCGCCCCTTTCTCCTCCTGGGAGACTTCAATGCCCATCATGTCCTGTGGGGCTCCACTTCTCTTTGCGCTCGAGGTCGAATTTTGGAGAGCCTCCTCACATCTCAAGTGTTGTGCATCCTCAACACAGGTACTCCGACTCATTTCTCTACTGCTACAGGGTCATTCTCAGCCATTGACCTATCTTTCTGCTCTCCAACCCTCACCGACTCTGTTCACTGGGAGGTCATTGACGACCTTCATTCCAGCGATCACTTTCCCATCCTCATTCATCTCCTGGATGGTGTATTGCTGGAGCAGAGGCCGCCATCGTGGATGGTTGGCAGGGCTAACTGGCCTCTGTTCACTCGATTGGCTGTCTTTGAACGCCACAACAGCGTACAGGAATGGGTGGATCACATCACACTTGTGATCCATCATGCTGCTGACCTGTCCATGCCACAGTCTTCTGGCCCTCCTAAGCGGCGCCTTGTGCCTTGGTGGACGGATGAGTGCCGTTCAGCCATCCGGGACAGGCGTGCGGCTCTTCGCCGATTTAAATGCCGCCCAACAGCAGTCAATCTTACCGCCTTTCGCATCGCGAGAGCCAGGGCACGCCGTGTCATTAAAGAGAGCAAGAAAAGGTCATGGCAGGAGTTCCTGGACTCCATCAACCGTTCCACTTGTTCCACAAAAGTATGGGAAGCCATCCGGAGGATTTCCGGTAAACGCAGCCGTCTACCAATAGCTGCAGTCCTGAACCAGGGATGCCTCCAAACAACACCCAGAGCCATTGCTCAGACGCTGGCAGAGCATTTTGCACAAACTACTGCCACTGCAACCCAGGATCCAGCATTTCGTCGCTACCGTGCGACTGTCGAACGAGCGAAGCTGGACTTTCGTTCGAACAATTCTGAGGCCTACAACTCCCCTTTCTCCATGTGGGAACTTGAATCGGCACTTACTGCGGCTTCTGACACCGCACCAGGTTACGACCGCATCCGGTACTCCATGCTTCGCCATCTGCCAGCGGCGTCAAAGGAAATCCTCCTCGAATGTTTTAATCTCATATGGCGGACGGGAGTTTTCCCCACCTCGTGGAGGGAGGCAATCCTCATCCCTCTCCTCAAACCAGGCAAGGACCGCACATGTCCCAGTAGTTATCGTAGTATTGCCTTGACAAGCTGTGTCGGAAAGACCCTGGAACGAATGGTTAACCGCCGTCTGGTCTGGCTGCTAGAGACCAGGCAGCTCCTTAGCCGCTTTCAGTGTGGATTCCGAAAATTTCGGTCCACAGTCGACAACCTGACACTCCTCGAGGCGGCTATTCAGCAGGCTTTCCTCCGTCAGCATCACTGTATCGGTATCTTCTTTGATATCAGCAAGGCATATGATACTACTTGGAGACACTGTATTCTTGCACAACTGCATCAATGGGGCTTTCGTGGCCGCCTCCCCATTTTCATTCGGTCTTTCCTGTCTCAGCGGTTTTTTCGGACCCGCGTTGGTAACACACTGTCTGATCGCTTTGAGCAGGAGAACGGTGTCCCCCAGGGCAGTGTTTTAAGCGTTACCCTCTTTGCCATAGCCATAAACAGTATAACGTCTACAGTGAGGAGTCCAGTACAGTGCTCCTTGTTTGTGGACGACTTTGCTGTTTTCTGTTCCTCCTCCAGTGTTGCAACCGTGAGCCGTCAGTTGCAGCTAACAGTGCGGCGGTTAGAGGAGTGGGCTGCAAAGACAGGTTTTCGGTTTTCTGCCGATAAGTGTGTTTGTGTTCCTTTTAATCGTTCTCGTCGTCTTTTTACTTTGCCTGCCTTGAATATGGGGGATGCTGTCCTACATTTTAGAGACGCAGTGCGGTTTCTGGGACTAATTTTTGACTCCAGGTTGTCATGGCTGCCACACCTACGTGACTTGAAAGCCAGATCCCTGAAGGCACTCAACATCCTCAAGTGCCTCAGCCACAGGTCTTGGGGCGCGGACAGGGCGCGTCTCCTTCAGTTTTATCGGGCTTTTGTGCGTTCGCGGCTGGACTATGGGTGCACAGTATATGGGTCAGCGAGGCCGTCTTATTTGCGGATCGTTGACGCTGTCCACCATGCTGGGATTCGACTGGCCACGGGTGCTTATCGGACCAGTCCCATACCAAGTCTCTGTGCTGAGGCTGGCGAACCGCCACTTACCATCCGGCGGCAGCTCCTTCTGGTGCGCCAGGCTTGTAAGTTTCTTGCGGCTCCCAGCTCGCCTGCTCACCGCCTTGTTGCCCATCCACCTCTGGAACGCCTTTTTTCCCGCCGTCCCCGGGCTACGTTGCCGTTTGGGATCCGTGTGCAACGTGTTCTAGAGTCGCTTGGTGTGGAGTCTGTACAACCCCAAATCCAAGGTTTTAACCACCTGCCACCCTGGTTACTGAAGAGGCCCAGAGTGATTTTAGATTTATTGCAGTACAAGAGGGGTTGCACTCCTGCCACCGTTTTTCATGCAGCATTTTCTGCTGTTTTATCTGAGCACCACGACTATGTAGCGGTTTTTACGGATGGGTCGAAACAAGGGGATTCCGTTGGCTGCTCCATTGTTTTTCCGGATCGTGTCCTTAAGGTCCGACTGCCTCCGCCTTTCACGGTCTTTGATGCAGAATTGTCTGCGATCTTGCGGGCGCTGGAGGAGATGAGACATTCTTCCTCTCCTAAATTTCTTGTCTGTTCCGATTCCCTCAGTGCCCTTCAATCATTGCACCATTTGTATCCGGCAGTTACAGTAGTCCAGACCATCCAGGATACCCTCCTCCGACTACAGCGACTGGGGAAGGTTGTAGCTTTCTGCTGGGTTCCGGGGCATGTTGGCATTGCTGGGAATGAAGGGGCAGATCTCGCAGCCAAGGAAGCGTGTCTCGATCCACACGTATCTCAGTGTGCTATCCCCTTGCACGCACTCACCTCGCTGTTGAGCTCACGGGTCATGCGTCAGTGGGAGGATGAGTGGCTGGAAGTGACTGACAATAAGCTCCGTATAGTCAAGCCCACAACGCGAGTGTGGTGTACTTCCTTTCAGCCCCATCGACGGGACGAGGTTCTCCTCACTCGGCTTCGAATAGGCCACAGCCCTATGACGCATGGCTTCCTGCTCCGGCGGGAGGACCCTCCACTGTGTGGTGCTTGCGGCGTCCAGGTCACTGTGCGCCACGTTTTATTGGATTGCGTTTTATTTTCTGACCAGCGGGCCGCGGCTGCCTTGCCAGCGGACCTGCCAACTCTTTTAGGCAACACTCGGACGAATGTGGTTAAAGTTTTAAAGTTCTGTGCCATGTCGAATGTTTTTACAAAGATTTTAGGGAGGGGATTTTAGCTTGTTTCCTGTGTGACAAGCTCGCCCATATTTTATGTAAGTGGCCAGACACTGACGGTTTCCTATGTCATTCTTGTCGCTATGTTATCCCTTACCTTAGGTTTTACCTTCTCAGGTCGTATTTTCCCTCTTTTCCTGCTTTGAGTGTGTTTTTCAGTTTTATTAGGTTTCTCCACATTCGTTCCTTTTACTGTGTGTCAGGGCGCTGATGACCTCGATGTTGAGCGCCCATAAACCCCAACACACACACTCGAATGGGGAGGTCGAGCGCCTTGTCCGCACTTTCAAAAGCCAGATGAAAAAATTCCTTAGTGATTTTTCCACAGATGACGCTCTGTTGCAATTTCTGAGTTCTTATCGCTTCACACCTCTGGGTGATCGCAGCCCTGCTGAACTCTTGCATGGCCGCCAACCGCGCACTCTACTGCACCTGCTTCACCCTGTCAGGCCTTGTGCTGTGTCCCCTAGTGCGGGAAAACACTCGGTGGGCGCCGACGTGTGGGCACGAGGGTATGGATCTCGCCCTGAATGGATTCCAGGGGTGGTCAAGGCTCTTCGCGGCCGCCGGCTTTGTGCAATACGTACGGACGACGGCACGGTTGTTCGCCATTACGACCAGATGCGCCCACGAGTGGTGGCCACGCCAGTGCCACCGCCCCTTCTTTCGCCTCCACCAGCCCGAGAAGCCAGTCCTGTCGCTGCTGCCTATCTTCCGTGCGCGTTGCTGCAGCCGACGTCGCTACCGCTTCCGAGTACGCCGGAACCGGCCCCAGTCGCGACGCCGCCTTCTCCGGGACCCATCTCGCTGGAGCACACCCCCAGGTCCACGACACCTGTGGGTGCTGCTCCGGAGTTTTCGCCCATCATCTCGTCCAGGAGGCACGTTCCACGCGCAAGCTTCCCTCCTGGACATTCTCGGCCATACTCTCGTGTTTCTCCACGGGATCTTCTCGGGAAGTCCCAAGAGGCCATGGATGTCTCTGCACTGTCCTTGTCTCCAAGGAAGTGAGTGTTTTTTTTTTTTTCAAGGGGGGAAAAGTGTTGTGACAGTGCCACGAGATTTAAAAGTGCCGAGTGCCGCTACGTCAGTACGCGAACACGGCGATAGAGGCGCTCCGCAGTTCGGCCGAGCGCGGGAGCGCCACCTGGCTATGAACGGCGCCGGCCGCATGTCACGGCACGGCAGCCGAATGACAGATACGGCGTTAGTAGCATGTAACCTGCTATTGTTTCTAATTTTGTATATCCACGCAATTTATTAGTGATTAAAGGTTTTAACACTTTTGTGCTTCCTTTTGTTAACCTCTATAGCCTTCATACTATGTC
This sequence comes from Schistocerca americana, assembly GCF_021461395.2. Lineage (NCBI taxonomy): Eukaryota > Metazoa > Arthropoda > Insecta > Orthoptera > Acrididae > Schistocerca > Schistocerca americana. The sequence continues at coordinate 90,648,083 of NC_060121.1, forward strand.
GCCATAGTTTTATATACTACATTCATTCCTTAACCGTTGGCACAAAAAATGGGCTTGTGGTTTTGTAGATCAACCTACAGATATCCTCATTGCTAACCCTGAGAGCCCTCTTGGTTAAAGTGTGCAGGGTGGATGTCTCTTGTGTAGGGTGTTATTGGGAGGAGGCATACAGGTGCCTGGCCGGACAGGTTGGCTTATTATGTTTTGTATGGTGCAGTAACCTTCAGACTTTTTGTTAACTTCCAGGTTGACAAATGGCAGCATCCGATTCTTTTCCATCGTCATAGTATATTGGATTCTTCGTGCTACTGTTTGAAGTGCTGGTGGAAATTTTGTAGATCTTACTCTCCATGTGGGCGGATAAAGAAAGTACATTAAAGATATTGGAGCCAAAATTCTAGGTGTAATGGTGCGGAGTGGAGTGCTGTTTCTTCAAATTCTTCGATGAAGAATTATGCTGCAATAGGCGAAAGAGTGGACCCCATTGCTACTCCACCTGTCTGTTCATCAAATTCCCCTTTCTGGTTGAAATACATGGTCGTTAAGGAGTGGAGCAGTAGATCGCAGATACCAGGTGCCATGAGTCCTTATTCATTGTGTCTTGTATAGGTACATTCATGAAGAAAGACATCATGTCTAACATAACGATCATGACAGTGGGCCACATACAGTCTTCTTAAAAGTTAGAGAAAATGGGTGGAGCCCTTCATGTTTGAATTTGGGTGACGCACCAAATGTTGCATTGCTACACCATACTGCGGTGAATTAATGGTACACACAGTCTGTATGGACGTTCTGTACACCATATATTCTTGTTGCCTGTGGAAGTTGTGGGATGAGTCTTCTGGGGGTGTCGAAGTTACTTTTATTTTACTTTAAGAGTGTTTGCTTGAGTGTGATTGTCGTGGCCATCGGATCTCTATGAAGTTTCTGTAAATGGATTCACTGAACAGATCCCCCATTTGTATCTTATAATCTTCTGTGTCCAATACTATGGTAACATTTCCTTTGTCTGCTCGTGTTATTACTAAATGAAAGTTGTACTCCAGCTTCTGTGGTGTAATACCTGCAGTAGCAGCAAGGTATTCCGCATCAGGCTGTATGCCTTTGTTGTTAATCCTGTAACCCACAAATGAAATTTCCTTCTTTCCAGATTCATCTTTACTGATTTTAGTTTCATACCTTCTCTGTACATAGTTGTCATTACTTTATTGAAAATGTTAAAGTTCTTGAACCATTCGCACTCACTTCGAGGATATTATCCACATAGACCGTTATTTCATGGGTTACTATCTCACCCAGCATCTTGTCAACAGCTCTGATAAACAACCACAGACAAGTACCGAGCAAATGGCATCACACAGTATACTAAACACTTATCTTCATGTAAGAATCCTATACTTGGCATTAGATTCCTAGGCCAAACTGATATTGCAATAGCCACAAGTCACATGAAAGGATGTGAGAAATGTACAGCAGTGGAAGTTTTGCAAAATTTCATCTATGTTAGCTAGTCTGTCACTCTCTCTTACTACAATTTCATTTAACTTCCGTGCTTCCAGAACTAACCTGACACCACCGTTATTCTTCATTGAACTACAAGTGGTTGATTATTCCTGCTGGTTGACCATTAAATTATCCCCTATGAGAGCACCTATGGAATGTTTTTTTTCTCACCATTTGTTTTTTTAACTGGAGTTATATAAGGCCTCCTGGAAAACAGCTCAAGGTGCTTCAACTTTATTTTTCACTCAAAATCTTTTATGAAGCCTGGCCTTTCTGAAAATGGCTTGATTATTCCCGCTTGTTGACCATTAAATGATCCCCCATGAGGGCACCTATTGAATGTTTTTTTCTCACCATTTGTTTTTTTGTAACTGGAGTGATATGAGGTTGCTTGGAAAACGGTTCCAGATGCTTCAACTTTTTACGAAAGCTGGCCTGTCTGTAAATGGCTTACAGTTGCTCAGGAGAATACCTTTTAGTTCATCCCTTTGACCATTTGTAAAACATTCAGTAAAATTTTTTTGGGCTTGTGACCATATTGCCGATAAATGTAAGACCACGGATGTTTTGGTCGTCAATGTAAGCGACATTTTTCCGGATTGTTTGTTTATTGCTGAGTGAGAAACCTCTGTTTCCTATAAATGGGTAGGTTCGGATGTTGTGTAATTGTAATAGGCTGTTTAAGATGAAAGGGAAGGATGTTAGAAATCATTATTGGTGTTTCTATTATTTCCTTTAATTGGTGGAAACCGTACATTTTGTTTGATGTCTGCATTACTGGTTGTGATTTCTGGAAATCGGCTAATGGAAAACCAGGCGACAACTATGACGTTGCGTTGTTTCCCTGAATTTTAGTGCTGGCCAGAGCGTGCCACTACGACGTAAGATAACCTAACCTATCCTACAGCCGCTGTGGGGTTCTGTGCGCCTCTGTGTGGCTTCAGGTTATCTGTTGTCCCGTAGTGCTGTTATTGCTGGCAACCAAGATGTCAAAAGTGGGTGCCCGTCTTCTCAGTTTGTACTGGCGAAAAGGCAGCATCCGATTCTTTTCCATCGTCATAGTAAATTGGATACTTCGTGTTACTATTTGATGTGCTGGTGGAAATTTTGCAGCTCTTACTCTCCATGTGGCCAGATAAAGAAAGTACATTAAAGATATTGGAGCCAAAATTCTGGGCGTAATGGTGCGGAGTGGATCGCTGTTTCTTCAAATTCTTCCATGAAGAAGTATGCTGCAATAGGCGAAACAGTGGACTCGATTGCTACTCCACCTGTCTGTTCATCAAATTACCCTTTCTAGTTGAAATACATGGTCGTTAAGGAGTGGAGCAGTAGATCGCAGATACCAGGTGCCATGAGTCCTTGTTCATTGTGTCTTGTATAGGTACATTCATGAAGAAAGACATCACGTCTAACAGAACCATCATGTCAGTGGGCCACATACAGTCTTCTTAAAAGTTAGAGAAAATGGGTGGAGTCCTTCATGTTTGAATTTGTGTGGCCCACCAAATGTTCCATTGGTACACCATACTGTGGTGAATTAATGGTACACACAGTGTGTAAGGACCTTCTGTACACCATATACTCTTGTTGCCTGTGGAAGTTGTGGGATGAGTCTTCTGGGGGTGTCGAAGTTCGTTTTATTTTAGTTTCAGAGTGTTTGCTTGAGTGTGATTGTCTTGGCCATCGGATCTCTATGAAGTTTCTGTAAATGGATTCACTGAGAAGATCCCCCATTTGTTTGTTATAATCTTCTGTGTCCAACACTATGGTAACATTTCCGTTGTGTGCTCGTGTTATTACTAACTGAAAGCTGTACTCCAGCTTCGGTGGTGGGATACCTGCAGTAGTAGCAAGCTATTCTGCATTCGTCTGTATGCCCTTATTGTTAATCCACTAACCCACAAATGAAATCGCCTTCTATCCATATTCATCTTTACTGATTTTTAGTTTCATACTTTCTCTGTACATAGTTGTCATTACTTTATTGAAAATGTTAGAGTTCTTGAACCATTCTGCAGTCACTTCGAGGATATTATCCACATAGACCGTTATTTCATGGGTTAATATCTCACCCAGCATCTTGTCAACAGCTCTGATAAACAACCACAGACAAGTACAGAGCAAATGGCATCACACAGTGTACTAAACACTTACCTTCATGTAAGAATCCTGTACTTGGCATTAGATTCCGATACCAAACTGATATTCCAATAGCCACAAGTCATATCAAAAGATGTGAGAAATGTACAGCGCTGTGGCTGATATTTTGAAATTGTTTTCCCGTTGATCCGTTTCCTTGGTCTAAACTGGTTGCATAGCAATTGGTTTTCTTGCAACGTCGTCGTCTTTTTGTATTAATTTCGCTAGCATTTTGCCAACGTATGACTTGCCAGCGCTATTATAATGTAGTCCATGTTTCGTAAATAAATCTCTTGCATGTGGAACATCAAAAAATGTTACATTTTGTTGGGACTTGCATATTTTGTTGAACTGTCTGTTTACTTTATCAAGCTCCAGATTTACGATGGAATTGTCTGTTTATTTGTTTTTTTTCGGCACATGCCACGTCTTTTGCGCAGAACGACGTTTAACAACACTGTCTTGTGCTGGACAATGATCTCGCTCTATCTCTTTGTGTTTCGTTTCCAGTTCTTGATATTTCTGCCGAAGTTCTTCATATTTCGTATTTATAGTCATAAATCATCTGTAAGCACACTTATTATATTTCTTTTGATTTTATCATGTCCATTACCTCATTTTTCATGACACTCACAATGCACTGACGGTATGTCCAGTCATGTTTGTCTTTTATATATCTTAGATTCACTTTAAGACATTTGTCATGATACAACGACCTGCACTGGATGCATAGGATATCTCTCTTTACCTTTTTTACGCAGATTTTACACACATCACTATCACTTTTTAAGGAAACTGAGACATCGTTACAGAAGAAAGTTTCATTCGGCACCATCTTGTACGTAAGGTAAGAATACCTTTTAGTTCATCCCTTTGACCATTTGTAATACATTCAATAAATTTTTTTGGGGCTTGTGACCACATTGTCAATAAATGTAAGACCACTGATGTTTCGGTCGTCAATGTAAGGGACATTCTTCCGGATCGTTTGTTTATTGCTGAGTGAGAAACCTCTGTTTCCTATATATGAGCAGGCTTGGCTGTTGTGTAATTTTCATAGGCTGTTTAGGATGAAGGGGAAGGATGGTAGAAATCATTATTGGTGTTTCTATTATTTCTTTTCACTGGTGGTAACCGTACATTTTGTTTGATGTCTGCATTACTGGTTGTGATATCTGGAAATCGGCTACTGGAAAACTAGGTGACAACTATGACGTTGCGTTGTTTCCCTGAATTTTAGTGCTGGCCAAATTGTGCCAGTACGACTTAACATAACCTAACCTACCCTACAGCCACTGTGGGGTTCTGTGCGCCTCTATGTGTGGCTTCAGGTTACCTGTTGTCCCGTATCGGTGTTATTGCTGGCAACCAAGATGTCAAAAGTCGGTGCGCGTCTTCTCTGTTTGTACTGGCCAGTCGCCTGGATATTTCTGTTGCCTCTCTATTCTTCCTCCTGAAGTAAGAGGTGTTTCCACATCATGCTTGCACTACCAAAATCGACTGTTTGCCACACTGATTCTGATGTGGTGTCATACTTGGACATGTCATTCGTGTTCAGATATCTGTTTGCTGATATGGGTCATCCCATCTCACCGACATACACTAATCCACATTTGCACCTGATTTCGTGAACTCCAGCAGCGTGTACTTTGTCAGCTGTGTCCTTCGTTTTGTTAGGTGTCAGGTGGCTTGCGGAGTATGGATGTAGATGTAGATGTAGAAGTAGAACATGTTACATACTGTTGCTGCCTCGCATAGTTTGTCTGATTCCTGCTTGATGGAGAAATTTGCCCACTGGTTGAGTGACACCTTGAACATATGGTAATGAAGCAATGTTTTGTGCTTCCTTTTGCTAACCTCTATAGCCTTCATACTATGTCGCCATAGTTTTATATACTACATTCATTTCTTAACCGTCGGCACAAAAATGGACTTGTGGTTGTGTAGATCAACCTACTGATAGCCTCACTGCTGACCCTGAGAGCCCTCTTGGTTAAAGTGTGCAGGGTGGATGTCTTTTGTGTAGGGTGTTATTGGGAGGAGGCATGCAGGTGCCTGGCCGGCCAGGTTGGCTTATTATGTTTTCTATGGTGTAGTTAACCATGAGGCTTTTTGTTAACTTCGAGGTTGACAAAAGGCAGCATCCGATTCTTTTCCATCGTCATAGTAAATTGGATTCTTCGTGCTACTATTTGAAGTGCAGGTGGAAATATTGTAGCTCTTCCTCTCCATGTGGCCGGATAAAGAATGTATATTAAAGGTATTGGAGCCAAAATTCTGGGTGTAATAGTGCGAAGTGGAGGGCTGTTTCTTCAAATTCTTCCATGAAAAAGTATGCTGCAATAGGCGAAAGAGGGGAGCCCATTGCTACTCCACTTGTCTGTTCACAAAATCCCCTTTTCCGCCTGAAATAGATGGTCATTAAACAGTGGAGGAGTAGATCGCAGATACCAGTTTCCATGCATCCCTGTTCATGGTGTCTTATATAGGTACATTTATAAAGTCGTCATGTCGCACATAACCATCATGTCTGTGACTGAGATACAGTTTTCTTAAAAGTTTCACAAAATAGGTGGAGTCCTTAATGTTCGAATTTGTGTGGCCCACCAAATGTTGGGGCTCATGAGCCAGTTCCTTCCGAGATCATACTGTGGTGAATTAATGTTACACAGTCTGTATGGACCTTCTATACACCATATATTCTTGTTGCCTGCGGAAATTGTGGGATGAGTCTTCTGGCGGTGTCGAAATTCGATCGATTTAACTTTACTATTGTTTGCTTCGATTTGATTGTCTCGTCCATCGGATCTCCGTTACGTTTGTGTACTTGGACTCACGCAGAAGATCTCCTGTTCGTTTATTTTCCTCTGTGTCCAACACAATGGTCTGATTTCTTATGTCTGCTGATGTTATTACTATAGAATATTTGTAAAACATCCAATAAAATTTTTGTGGGCTTGTGACTACATTGTCAATAAAAATAAGACTACGGATGTTTCTGTCCCCATTGTATGCGACACTCTGACGGTCGGTTTGCCGGTTGGAGTGGCCGTGCGGTTCTAGGCGCTACAGTGTGGAACCGAGCGACCGCTACGGTCGCAGGTTCGAATCCTTCCTCGGGCATGGATATGTGTGATGTCTTTAGGTTTGTTAGGTTTATTTACTTCTAAGTTGTAGGCGACTGATGACCTCAGAAGTTAAGTCACGTAGTGCTCAGAGCCATTTGAACCATTTTGAACGGGTGGTTTGTTTACTGTTGAGTGAGGATCCCTTGTTTGCTCTATACCTGCATACTTGGCTGTTGTGTAATTCCGATAGGCTGTTTAGGATGAAGGGGAGGGATGTTAGAAATCTTTATTGGTGTTTCTATTATTTCTTTTCATTCTTGAAATCCCGACATTTTGATTGGTGTTCTCATTACTGGTTGTGATTTCTGGAAATCGGCTTATGGAAAACCTGGCGGCAACTATTTCGTGTTGTTGTTTCCCTGAATTTTAGTGCTGGCCGAGGCGTAACCTACATCCACATCCCGTAGTGTTCATTAATTGCGTCGCTGTTGAATACCGTGGGATCCATGTCGTCTGATAGCCAAGAGTGTAGAGCTGCTATAGTGAACGTATGGATCTTCTAGTGGGTGTTTCGTGTTTTGTCAGTTGCACCACTGCTAGATCTTGTATCCTCCACTTTACTGATTTAACACAAAATTGCGGTGCTATTACAAGATACTTTTATCCAAGTGAGTATTGCAGCTACGGTCAAAGTATGTATCTTCTTGTGGGCGTCAAGTGTCTTTCTTTCAAGCACCAGTGGTAGTTTACTGTAACCCTCACTCCCTTACATTGATGAATCAACACAGATATTGCGTCGCTATGAAACTCTAATGGTTCCAAGCTGACTTCTCCCCAAGAAAGTTGTGCGCTTGTGGTCAATTTATGTATGTAACCCTCACGCCATCAGATTGACGAATTGACACACATATTGCGTCGCTATGAAGCACTAATGGATCCATGCCGACTTCTCCCCAAGCAAGTTACGCGGCTGTGGTCAATTTATGTATCTTCTTCTGTGTGTTAAGCATCTATTTTGAGATGCACCACTGTCAGTTTACTGTATCCCTCGCACCCTAACATTTACGATTTAATACAGAAATGTCGTCGCTCTTAAATACTAAAGGAAAACCAACGAGTAACAAGTATACGATCAACGAACGAATCTTCTCTTGGGAGTCAAGTATCTATCTTCCTATGCACTAGAGGTAGTTTACTGTGATTCTCACAGCCTCACAGTGACGAATTAACACAGAAAATGGGTAGATATTAAATACTAAATATCCGTGCCAATTTCTCCACAAGCGACTAACATGCCTATGGAGAACATATGAATAATCTCCTGGTTGTCAAGTACCTATTTTTAAATAGACCATTTCCAGTTTACTGTATCCCACGATTTAACGCCGAAACTGCGGCCCTGTTACGTACTCAAGGATCCATGCCTACTTCTTCTCAAATTGGCAACGCGTCTGCGGTCAACATATGGATCTCCTCCTGGGGTCAAGCATCTTTTTTTAGATGCACGACTGTCAGTGAAGTGTATCGCATGCACTCTCACATTTACGTTTAAAACAGATATTGCGTCGCTATTAAATACTAAATTATCCATGCAGAAATCTCCCCAAGTGAGTAACGTGGGTACGGTCAACGTATTCTTGTTCTCCTGAGAGTCAAGTATCTTTTTTCTGACGCACCACTACCAGTTTACTGTACCCCTTACAGCGGCACATTGACGAATAAACATAGAAATTGCGTTGCTATTAAACACTAAAGGAACCATTCTGACTTCTCCCCAAGGGAAACATTGACGATTTAACAAAGAAATTGCGTCGCTATTAAACACTAATGGATCCATGGCGACTTCCCCCAATGGAGTTGCTCCCCCCAACCAAGTTGCGCCGCTGTGATCAATTTAAGTATCGTCTTCTGAATGTCAAGTATCTTTTTTTCGATGCACCACAGCCAGTTTACCGTCTGCCTCGTACCCTAACATTGACGATTTAACACAGAAATTGCGTCGCTATTAAATACTAAAGGGTACCTCCCGACTTTTCCCCAAGTGAGTAACATGTCATCGGTCAACGAATGGATGTTCTCTTGGGAGTCAAGTATATCTTTTTGGATGCACCACTGGTAGCTAACCGTATCTCTTGCACCGTCACATTGAACTCAGAAATTGCGTCCCTATTGAATACCGAGGGATCCATGTCGTCTTATAACCAAGAATGTAGGGCTGCTATGGTCAATGAATGGATCTTCTCGTGGGTGTCATGTGTGTTTTGTCAGTTGGACCACTGCTAGTTTGTGTATCCCTCACATTGACGAAGTTAGTAATGCGGCTACGATGGATCTTCTCCTGGGCATCATGTATCTTTCTTCCACCACCAGTGGTAGTTTACTGTAACCCTCACTCCCTCACATTGACGAATTAACACAGAAACTGAGTTGCTATTAACTACTAGTAAATACATACTGACTTCACCAAAGTGAGTAATGCGGCTGGTGTCAAAGTATGTATCTTCACCTGGTAGTCAAGTGTCTTTCTTCCAACCGCCAGTGGTAGTTCACTGTAACCCTCACTCCCTCACATTGACGAATTAACAAAGAAATTGCGTTGCTATTGAGTAGTAATAGATACATGCTGACTTCTCCAGAAGTGAGTAATGGGGCTGCACAGTCTTAGACATAAAAACTGACGGGCTGCCGGCTGCCACAGAGACTAAGTCCGAGTCGCTCACTTAAGGTGGCCAGTAAAACTGACCGCCCCTGACAACTCTGTAAGTCCGGCCATCTGCACATTCTGGCAACGCTTTAAGACGCCGAAGTGTTGGCAGGAAGTGTTGTCTACCCGACATGTTGTCGGGATGTGTGAGCCAGTGGTCTAGTGGTAATCGTCGTGCATTCTAAACTTGTAGTCGCCTGTTCACGTCCAACTGTATTTTACTTATTTACCACATTTCGGCCCCCGTCTAAAGTTATGAGTCTGATTGAACATCGAAGATAATTTCCTTCACATTCTACCCACCAGCAATAACAAATACTTCCAGAAACAATTCCGCGTCGCGATCATAACAGCTTACGCTCGAGCGTTTCCTCGCGCTGCAGTGGCTACCGGCCACCGGCCACACGTCACCCGCCGGCTGAAATCCGGCGCCGCCCATGTGAAAGGAACGCGACGCTATCAGAGTATGTATCAAATGTCATTTTTGAATTTGAAGTTCTAGTTATCATCTTGCAGTTATGCATTGGATTTAGCATACTTGAAAATGATGAACTAGGGTTAAGCATTGTAAAATTGAGTCGCAAGTGGTAATAGGTGTAACATCTGCAACACAGTAGTTACTTTTGGTATAACAGTGGGTTGAACGCAGAGGAGGCAGCTAGAAAGATTTGAACTGTGTGTGGAGCGAGTGCTTTTGAGAAAAATACATTAAGGAAGTCTCGACTACTGATATATGTGATGGATTACCATTTAACCATCATGCGACATTTGCATTCAAAAGAAACTGCAGAAGTCTGGTGTAGGAGTACTGCGAGCTTTAATTTGAAACAACAAAAATCAACGGAGTGACTATTATTGATCGTCATCAGGTCGCCAGTGGGCATTCCTATGCAGTACTGTTACTGGTGACGTGTTATGATGCCTGTATCGTTAACTTCCTAAGAAGAAATGAAAGGATGAGCCCCACCAAAAGACGTAAACTCGAGCAAAGAGTAGTGTGAACATAATATTTTATATCTTATAGCTCCTAAAGTGTGTTTTGGGCTACGAATTCTGTCCCAAGGAGTGTGTGCATCACAGCTGGAATTTGTTGCCAACAGCTGAGACACCTTTCGGTCGCAGTGTAAGAAAATCGAACAACAAAACTACATCACCTGTGCTACTGCATGATAACGCACTCTGTTGATTTGAGAAACGAAACTATCTAGGAGATTGATAGGAAAGTCGTCTCTCAGGGACTTTTATTGATAGGGAATTCCTCTCTCAAGCACTTGTCCCTCTCGTCATATACTCGTAATATTTTGCCTTTCCCGGTCTTGATCGATCAACCGTCAAGGTAATTCATTTCTAGATGAAAATACTCTTAAAACTACACTGGTTTAATGACATCGTTAGAACCAGTAGGTTTCTACGGGCGTAGAATTTGTAAACTACTTTAGCATTGTCAGATTGTTTTAGATATCGTGAAAGAAAATTCTGCTGCTGATTAATTTCTCTTTGATGATTACTCTTGCGTTCAGTAAACTAATAGAAAACGCAATTAAAATATTAACTATGCTAATACAAATTAAATTCAGCTTACTACAGAAACATCACGACCGCGGCCTATCTTAATAAAGCATTAAGTAAGACGGTTGATCCTATTTTAACACGAATTAGTAGGATATAACCGACTTTTGACTTCGAAAGGTCTGCATTTACTTCATTTCCTGTATCATTCGCAAGCATTATGAAAATGTGGCAGTTCATAGATAAAATTACGTATTCACAAGAACAAAAAATTTGTCGGCAGAAAACAAAGGTGGCATTATGAATTTCGCGGAACTGTAAGCTTTTGGCTTCGACACTAAGGGTTACTAAAAGTAGCAAGATGAATTTTGCTCGAGCGTTGTCTTACGATTCCCTTATTGAGTTTGTATCTGCCTGCTTGTAGCTCTGCTACAAAAGAATTAAAAATCTAGCTATCAACGAGTCTCGATTGCCGACCAACGGCAGCGTGCACCTGCCAGGCAAGAACGTTACCTAAGAGCTAGCGGCCAGGTGCAGTGTCTCTGACGTACTTATTGACTCAGTCACCGCTATGGCAGACAAATCGCAACATAAGAGACGAGAGTAGTTGTATTTCCCATATGGAACGACTTTCGTTGACTCAAAAGCATTAACTGATATCTTGACGTCTCATCTCAGGAGAAAATCGCTCACAGTATTCAATTGAAATGACACGATAATAATAAGTGAATTTAGCAGGATAGTTCTGTGCGATCATGGAAGTAACTTGTCGGTCACAGAGTTGCCAAACATATTCTGCACTGTTCCCAAGTTCCAGTTATACTGCCAGTAAGGATACCAGGTGATGTGATCTGTGAGTTACCTCCGAAGTGATTACAGCTGCGTCTCAAAGTTGCGGGTCGCAAGGGCCGTAAGATCCTCATAATATTTCAATGAGTCTTATTCGCATTTCTGTAACTAGGTTTAGGGGCTAGAGTGCAATTACTTGTAATACATCGATGCACTGAATGTAACCTAAATGTCATAAATTAATAACTGCGACCACTATTTGTGTTTTAGTGTCTTAATTGGACGGAAACATTGAAAGCGTATTCACCAGACGCGATTCACAATTTTGGAGCTTCTCCAGTTGTTGAGTTAGCAACGTATCTTTGCTGTACAATATTGTTATTGAAATCACTGTCATTGGCACGTCCCGTTTTCTGACGGATATGTTGCCTTTGTTCGAAACGTGAAGACTTAAGGTGAGTTCGAACATTCCATATGGCGAAAATTTGATGTTTCTATCCTTCCAGCTGTACCATTCAAAAAACAGTTACAATAAGCGGCAGAAAAGCACCTGTGAACCAACAATTAATAATGCAGTCATAATTAGTGGAATCTGACAAATTCCATCTTTCATGTGATAATTGAGAAAAACTACTTTTTTAATCTGCACAGCACCGCAGTATGAACTCAAGGGTTTCATAGGATTCCTATTCCTAATTTCGTTGTGATCGTTTTCAATGACAGTAGGGGAGGACCAAAACCATCTGAATTGAGAAATAATTTTCCTGCGTGATTTGAATGTTTGGCTACAGTTGCAGTAGCACGTCCAGTGAGGTATCAAGAATGTGAGCAATCACTCATTGCTGTAGCATACGCTAGGGCAGAAAGAAGCAGGTTTCCAACAAAGTAAACGATGAGAGACACTGTCACTGTCACTTAATAAACAGGAATTGTTCAGAAAATTACAACCATATCTAGGGAAATGAGTAGGTTGACGCAGCTCCAGTCCGGCTCTATCACTGAATTGCCAAACATTTTCCTAATAGCACTTAAGATAAAAAAGTGTGTGTGTGTGTCTGTTCTTTCGGACATTTCCGAAAGAACAGACACTACGAATCGAAATAGACAGCCTTGTTAATCAATTAAATATCGAAGATCAGATGTCTAGGCTGTCACGGGCGTTAAAATAGAACAACGACGTCAGATGAAAATTTGTACCTGACCATGTTGGAACCCGGATTCGTAGTGTCTTTTCTTTCGGCCATGTCCGAAAGAAAATACATCACCCATATGTCCATATTAAGCGTGTTTCAGAAGGAGTAGTACATATTTTAGCAGGTGGTATTACAGACGAATTGCATCACAAAATTCCATATACATGCGTCCACTTTTTATTGAGTACAGAGATACAGCTATTAGTACGTAACCCTAACAAACTCAAAGCAAAGGCGAATGAGGACGTTCAAATTTGATTATCAAAAATTTCTCCACCAACTTCAGTGCATATTTGACTTCTCTTGATAACACAATGTGTAGCTCTTCTGAGATCGTCTTTTGCGTTCTTTTATGAGTGCTGCATTACTCATAACCCGAACGATTAAATCGGCTCTTGGATTTACTTTTTCTTTGTAGACTTCGCCTTTAACCATCCCTGCAGGCTAAAATCCAAAGAGATAAGGTCTGGGGACCTTGAAGCCCAAGAAAAGTGCCCATATCTACTGATCCATCTTCAGGGAGATGTTAGGTTTGGATAATGTGTCACCTGACGACTAGAATGTGCAGGAGCCCCGTCATGCTGGAGGAACATACGTATTCCTGTAGCCAAATTAACCTCTTCCAATAACGCTGGAAGCTCATTTTCAAGGAAGTTTAGACAACTGGGTCCTGTAAGGACCAACATACGAAACGAAAATGCGTTGAACCCAGCTATATGTACGCCATAAAAATTGGACATATGTTATTGGCATTTTCTCTGCAATTTGTCTATGCCTCCAACTCCTACAATATTTACTCTTCTTCAGAAAAAGGGTTCAAATGGCTCTGAGCACTATGGGACTTAACATCTGTGGTCATCAGTCCCCTAGAACTTAGAACTACTTAAACCTAACTAACCTAAGGACATCACACACATCCATGCCCGGGGCAGGATTCGAACCTGCGACCGTAGCAGTCGCGCGACTCCGGACTGAGCGCCTAGAACCGCGAGACCACCGCGGCTGGCTACTCTTCTTCCTGATCATCCTGTATCTCGACGGGTCATCGACAGTTTTCAGTGCTAGACGCACGTCATCGTCCGAGCCCTCGCGGGAATACAGTGTGGCCGCGAGCGAGTGGAATAATGGTCGACGACGGCCGGTGGCGGGGTGGGGTTTACCGCGCATGTGGTATCTGGCAAAGATGGGAATTCGCATCTGACGACGAGCGTGTGTAGATAGGGGCTACAGAGGGATTGGCTGCTGTGCCCGGACAGTGCCCAACGTCGGAGGTTCGAGTCCTCCCTCCGGCGTGGGTGTGTGTGTCGTCCATAGCGTAAGTTAGCTTAAGTTAGATTAAGTAGATAGTGTGTAAGCTTAGGGACCGATGACCTAACCATTTTGGTCCCATAAGATCTTACCACAAATTCACAAAATCTTAAATCCAAGTGCCGGCCGCGGTGGTCTAGCGGTTCTAGGCGCTCAGTCCGGAACCGCGGGACAGCTATGGTCGCAGGTTCGAATCCTGCCTCGGGCATGGATGTGTGTGATGTCCTTAGGTTAGGTAGGTTTAATTAGTTCTAAGTTCTAGGCGACTGATGACCTCAGAAGTTAAGTCGCATAGTGCTCAGAGCCATTCTTAAATCCAAAATACTGCATCTCGGTTCTTACAATAGTGCAATAGGTGCGCATTGGTTAGATGTAACTGAAGAGCGACTCTTGGGAGCGGAAACTTAATGTCAGCGGAACCTTGTTGAAGGACCACGACTTGCGATCGTTAGACCGACTGCAGAAAGTTCACTTCATAAATACATACATACTTAGCAAAATATATCATGTCACAGGAGTCTTACCGATACCGCAGGTCACCGCACATGAAATACTAGCTGTAACGTCTTGGTATGTGTGGAAACAAGATATCTTCAAAGTTTCCTTCCACACGGCGACTTTGCAGAGGCGAAACGGAGGACTTGGAATTAAAGACGTGCTTTTAAACTAATGGATGCCACTAAGGCAGGCATCACGAAACTTCTGTTCCTGTCGTTAGATCCTGGGGACAGGAACTCTCCTGGTAATGTAGCGCATATAGATGCCTGCCTAGATTACGTCCGAAAGTACTTTGGCGATTGGAGCTGTATAAGACTTCCACCACAACACAGCAACACTAGAACCGTCTGTGATTATATTACCAGACATCGTCTTCACAACCCAATTCCGGTAAATTAACCCACTAAAAACTGGATGAACGTTTGTAAAACTATCAACAATAAAATTCTACCAACTAGTCAGTGCCGTATGGTACGATGTTGTGAAAGAAACCATACCCACAGCAGAACGATTATGGAAAATGAAATTGAGACCATCTCTGTGATGTCACCGCCAGACAACACACTTAGTAGGTGGTAGCTTTTAAATCGGCCGCGGTCCGTTAGTATACGTCGGACCCGCGTGTCGCCACTGTCAGTGATCGCAGACCGAGCGCCTCCACACGGCAGGTCTAGAGAGACGTCCTGGCACTCGCCCCAGTTGTACAGCCGACGTTGCTAGCCATGGTTCACTGACAAATTACGCTCTCATTTGCCGAGACGATAGTTAGCATAGCCTTCAGCTACGTCATTTGCTACGACCTAGCAAGGCGCCATTATCAATAGATATTTAACTTGTGATGCCTGTACCGTCAGACCGATGTTAACCAATTATGGATTAAAGTTAAGTATTACTTCAACTACGTACTTTATTTACTACTAAGAATACCCTTAACTGTTCCAGATCTCACGCCAGTCTGCGTGTAATTAAATGCGTGCATTTCGGCCTCCTCTAGCAACACGGTGTTGGCTCTTCGGCCAAAACATCACATGGCGCCGAGGATATTTCGTTCCTAACTATATCCTTGCTTAAATTACTTGTGTCAAGGCTTCGCCACAATCTCCAGATGTACTGTCCGAATTTTATCGCTTGCAGAATCAGCAGACGCAGGCCTTATTGGATGCCCTTGGACAGCTCATCCAGGGTCAACGTGCGATGCAAAACGATGCGGCAGCCGCCGCTTCACCGCTACCGCAGCCACGACATGCAGTTGCACCACCTTTTCATCCTTTTGATGCGGCACTGGAAAGCTGGACGGAGTGGTCACGCCAATTTGGATTCCATCTCGCCGCCTACAGAATTCAAGGTAACGAGCGGCAGCCTTTTTTGCTTGCGTGTGTCGGCGTGTCCACATCCCGAGTGATAGTGAAATTGTTTCCCCGACGCGATGTAGCAACTCTGTCCTACGACGAAATTTTGTCTACATTAGATTCATATTTCAAAGAATCAGTCAATGTAGTTGCAAAAAGGTATACTTTCTTTCGTACCAAACGTACGGCTGGTCAAACTAATCAGGAGTGGGTTGCAACTTTGCAAGGCCTTACTAGGGATTATGCTTTTGAGTGTCAGTGTGGACTCCCTTATTCAGACACTATGGTGCGTGATGCACTTGCACAGAACGTTTCTGAGGTTCGTATAAGGGAACAGATTTTGAAACTAGTCAATCCCTCACTTCAATAAGTGATAGACATATTGGATCGGCAAGACACACTTGACTTTGCTCAGGAATCATTTGAAACTTCGCCAGCTATGTGTTACACTAACCAGCCCGCCGGGCGAGCTGCACGGAACAGTAAACAGCCCTCGCGCTCGTCCGCGCAGCTGCCGCCAAGCCCTCCGGTAAGTGTGCCGCGCCAGCAAGCAAATGCAGTGCTAAAATCATACCCGCGGTGTGCTACTAGACATTCGCGTGAGAATTGCCTGTCACGCAAAGCAATTTGCTTTTTCTGTAATAAAAAAGGACATGTTCAGAGTGTTTGCCAGAAAAAGCTTAAATCGGACACTACCAACCATTCCAGGCCCTTTGCTTCACGCTGGAATCGGAATCGAACCAAGACTACTCAGGCTCGTGAACCTTCGCCCATGGAAATTCATGTAGTTAATTCCACTCCACCCAGTGCCATTCTCTCTAACGGTGACTGTGTTTGTCCCACAAATAGTGTGTGTCGACATCGACGGAAATCACGTCAAGTCGCAAGTGATTCTGTGCCAGACTCAGTTCACGTTACACGAGACAGTCGCTCTTGTCGTCAGCAGGACAATAAACTTTTTGTAGATTTGGACATTCTTGGCCACGTGATACCATTCCAGCTCGATACTGGAGCTGCAGTTTCCTTGATCAATAAAGACACGTACAAACAACTGGGCACACCTCCGTTGCGTGCCGCAAATGTTAAGGTAACTAGCTATTCCGGTCAGAATATCCCTGTGTTAGGACATTGCGGCCTTCTTGCAACATACAAGGGACAAACAAAACTTGCGTCATTTTACGTACTTCGTTCTTCTGCTGCAGTAAACTTGTTTGGTTTAGATTTATTTCAGTTGTTTAACTTGTCTATAGTCAATCAGGTCCTATCAGTGAACCAGACTGTGCCTTCAGCCAGTGTTTCTCGTCTATGTGAAGAATTTGCAGACATTTTTGCACCGGGCCTTGGTTGCGCTAAGATCTATAAAGCACATTTGGAACTGAAAGTCAACGCGCAACCGACCCCCCAGGGGGTCCACAACTCTTTTGTGGACACGTGCGTAGCGAGCACGGGACCCCGAGCTAATGTGGCCCTCCTTCCTTTCCGGGCTGCATACCTTCCCTTTCCGTATCCTTCCCCATCCCCCATCTTCGCCCCCCCCCCTCACCTCTGGCTCTTTCCTTCCCTTTCTCCCCCTCTGGGAGTATGGTTTGTGCCTACGTCCAGAGACAGACGCTTGTAAATGTACCGCACTCTTCGCCTTCCTTGCTTGTATGTCTTCATCTTTCTTCGTCCTTCTCTTTTCCTTACCTCTTCTCTTTACCTCTTCTCTTTCTCCTCTTCTCCACTGCGGCGTTTGAGACCTCTCTTCTTTCCTCTCCCTGTCTCTTTCTTCCTCCCTGTGCGTGTCTGAAGGCCGACCCACGCACTTCCATGCGTAGCCGGTGACGGGGTAACGCGTAATTCCCCGCCCCGGGTAGACAGGTAGGACACATACGTACCCCCTGGTAACGGCCAGGCCCAGGGAGGGGTGATTACTCGAGCTGATACCTTCCGAAAGTGCCGATTGGTCCCTCTGTGCGTTTGTCGGGAGGTGTGACCTGAGGTGTGAACAATCACCTAAGGCGGGTGTGCCCTCGGTGAGGGCCCCCACAAGGGAGGAGCGCGCCATCGGAGACACCGGTAATCATGGGGGATTCTTCCGCAATGGTTTCCTCACCTTCCACTATGTCTGCTCACAAACGTAAGTTCACTGAGTCTCAGCCACAGACGGTTCTTCCATCGTTGCCACAGTTCCTTGTTGTTTCTCGGTCTGACGAAGGTCACGACTTTTCCACGGTCAACCCTTTCATTATTCAGAAAGGTGTCGACGCAATTGCGGGTCCTGTAAAGTCTTGTTCCAGATTACGGAATGGCACCCTGTTGTTGGAAACACACAGTGCCCTCCAGGCTCAAAAATTGCTGCGTACTTCTCTGCTCCACACCTTTCCTGTCCGGGTGGAACCGCACCGTACCTTTAAATTCCTCGCGTGGAGTCGTTTATACACGCTCCCTCGATGGATTGTCTGTCGAAGAAATTCAGCACTACCTGTCTGACCAGGGCGTCACGGCTGTTCATCGGGTTATGAAAAGGGTTGACTCGAACATCATTCCAACCCGCACTGTCTTCTTGACATTTGAGAAAGTTCAACTCCCATCAAAAATCAAAGCAGGCTATGAGATAATTTCCGTTCGCCCTTATGTTCCAAACCCTACGCGTTGCTATCGATGTCAGCGGTTCAATCACACCAGCCAGTCCTGTTCCAATGCGGCCAAATGTGTTACGTGTGGCAAGGATGCCCATGAGGGTGCTTGTCCACCTCCATCCCCTGGCTGCATCAACTGTATGGGTGACCACGCTGCTTCCTCTCGAGATTGCCCCGTTTTTAAGGACGAAAAACTCATCCAGGAAATAAGAGTGAAGGAAAAGGTGTCGACCTTTGCTGCTCGAAAGTTACTCGCCAGTCGACAGCCCACTGTGCCTCAGAAAGGAAAATAGAGCACTGACCTTGCTTCTCCTCGGCTAACAAAGGAGGCGGCCACGCAGACTTGCGACCTCACCTTTAGTACCACGGTCGTCAGATCGGCCAGCGCAAAGATCGCCCGTTCAACCTCACCACTTTCGCCTGCCCACTCTATGGCTCACCCTTCGTCGGGTTCTGCTAAATCTCGAGCCCAAAAGTCAGACGCCAAGTCTTCGAAAAAAGAGCATTCTCGAGAAGAGTTTTTACGTACCGCAACTTCACAACCATCGGTTCCTCCTTCATCTAAACATCATACTTCCAAGAAGGGTACGAAGAAACACAGTTCCTCTCCTTCTCCGCCAAGGCGTGTCCCATCTACAGCACCACCTGGCGGAAATCGCCCTCGGCCGTCTTCTGTGTCGCCGAGGCGCACTGCTGGTGGCCAGTCAACTGGCCGATCGTTGGTGGCAGGAGCTGCTCCTGACCAACCTATGGATCAGGATCTTCTGCCTTCGACTGAATGCCATTCCATGCTGTCGGTCGCAAGCTCTGAGCAGTCGTTGAGTTGACAGCACCCTTTGTCACGTTCCTCCATTTTCTGTTCACCCTATGTCCATTATCCACTGGAATATCCGCGGCATTCGAGCCAATCGGGATGAATTGTCGATCCTCTTACGATCCTACTCGCTGGTCATCTTTTGTCTTCAGGAAACAAAGCTGCGTCCCCATGACCGCTTTGTTCTCCCTCATTTTCAGTCCGTCCGATATGACCTCCCCTCTGTTGAAGGCACTCCAGCCCATGGAGGACTCATGATTCTGCTCCACGATACTCTCCATTATCACCAAATCCCCTTAAACAGTTCCTTCCAAGCTGTCGCCGTCCGTCTTTCCCTTTCTGGATACACGTTCTCTCTTTGTACGGTATACATTCCATCGTCCACACCAATGGCACGAGCTGATCTCCTTCATCTTCTTGGTCAGCTTCCACCCCCCTATTTGCTGGTTGGGGACTTCAATGCCAACCACCCGCTTTGGGGATCTCCACATCCTTGTCCACGTGGCTCACTATTGCTAGACGTCTTCCACCAAGCGGATCTAGTCTGCCTCAACACTGGGGTCCCCACATTTTAGTCTGCCTCCACGACAAATTTATCTCATTTGGACCTTGCGGTCGGTACTGTTCCGCTAGCTCAGCGCTTCGAATGGTTCGCCCTTGATGATACACACTCGAGTGACCACTTTACATGTGTTCTTAGACTGCAGCCTCAACTGCCATATATGCGCTCGCGACGCTGGAAGTTTGCCCAAGCCGATTGGACACTTTTTTCGTCTCTAGCGACATTCGATTACCGTCGCTTACCAAGCGTCGACGATGAGGTCACACATGTTACCGACGTTATTCTCACAGCTGCGGAACGTTCAATACCACGCACCTCCGAATTGCCCCGGCGCCCCCCAGTTCCTTGGTGGAACGAGGCATGCCGTGACGCAATACGTGAGCGGCGACATGCTCTTCGCATTTTCCGTCACCATCCAACTTTTGTCAACTGTATCCGATATAAGCAGCTACGTGCGCGATGCCGTCGCGTCATCCGCGATAGCAAGAAGGCAAGCTGGAAATTCTTTATTAGCTCATTTAACACCTTCACTCCCTCCTCGGAAGTTTGGAGTCGGCTTCGACGGTTCCCAGGCGCGCCTAGTTTCTCCCCGGTCTCTGGGCTCACTGTCGCGCATGATACCTTAGTGGACCCCGTCGCAATTTCTAACTCACTGGGTCAGCACTTTGCTGAGATTTCGAGCTCTTCCAATTACCCGCCAGCGTTTCTCCCGAAGAAACGTGCAGCGGAAGTGCGACATCTTGCTTTCTACTCTCAAAATCACGAAAGCTACAATACTGTTTTCTCCATGCGGGAACTCCAACATGCACTCTCTTCTTCTCGCTCCTCCGCCCCAGGACCGGATGGTATCCATGTCCAAATGTTGCTGCATTTATCAACCCATAGCCTGCGTTACCTCCTTCGCCTTTACAATCGAATTTGGACCGACGGTACCTTTCCCGGGCGATGGCGGGAAGCTATTGTCGTTCCCGTTCCGAAACCTGGAAAGGACAAACATCTCCCCTCTAGCTATCGCCCCATTTCTCTCACGAGTAGTGTCTGTAAGGTTTTGGAGCGTATGGTGAATTACCGTTTAGCTTGGTGGCTGGAATCCCGCAGTCTTTTAACACCTGCCCAATGCGGTTTCCGAAAGCATCGTTCTGCAGTTGACCATCTTGTTGCTCTCTCCACTTATATCATGAACAATCTTCTCCGGAAACGCCAAACGGTAGCAATATTTTTTGATCTGGAGAGAGCATACGATACCTGTTGGAGGACAGGCATCCTCCGCACACTGTTCTCTTGGGGCTTTCGAGGCCGGCTGCCCCTTTTTCTTCGCGAATTTATGGCAGAGCGCACATTTAGGGTGCGGGTGAACACTACTCTCTCCCGTACTTTCTCCCAAGAAAACGGGGTACCCCAGGGCTCCGTGCTGAGTGTTGTACTGTTTGCCATCGCCATTAATCCAATTATGGATTGTCTCCTTCCTGATGTCTCGGGCTCCCTCTTTGTGGACGATTTTGCGATCTACTACAGCTCTCAACGGACCAGCCTGCTTGAAAGACGTCTTCAAGGATGTCTCGATCGCCTCCACTCTTGGAGCATCGAAACTGGCTTCCGTTTCTCACCCAGTAAGACCGTTTGTGTTAATTTTTGGCGACGTAAGGAGTTTCTTCCGCCCTCCTTACATCTAGGTCCTGTCAACCTTCCGTTTTCCGACGTCGCTAAATTCTTGGGTCTTATGTTTGACAGAAAACTGTGCTGGTCCTCCCACGTTTCCTATCTTTCGGCTCGCTGTCTGCGTTCCCTTAACACCCTCCATGTCCTGAATGGTACCTCCTGGGGAGCGGACCGAGTGGTCCTTCTCCGCCTCTATCGCGCCTTAGTGCGCTCGAAATTGGATTATGGAAGTATAGTCTACTCCTCTGCTCGGCCGTCTATTCTTCGGCGTATCGACTCTATCCACCACCGTGGATTACGTTTAGTGTCTGGAGCTTTTTACACCAGCCCTGTGGAAAGCCTTTATGCTGAGACTGCTGAACCTCCGCCGTCCAATCGGCGGGCAGTCCTTCTGAGTCGTTATGCTAGCCATCTGTCTTCCATGCCTGCTAATCCAGCCCATGACCTTTTTTTCGACGCCTCCTTTGATGTCGGGTATGCAGTCCGCTCCTCCTCCCTACTATCCCCAGGAGTCCGCTTCCGTCAACTGCTCCATTCTCTCTCCTTCCGCTTTCCTAAAACCTTCTTGACAACTTGGGGTACAGCACCGCCTTGGCTCCGTCCCCGGATCGACTTGCTCAGAGACCTATGTCAATTTCCCAAGGATAGTACCCCTACACTTGTCTACCGTCGGGCATTTGCTGCTCTATGTGCACAAATGACGGAAGCCACATTTATTTACACCGACGGCTCGAAAACATCGTTAGGTGTAGGGAGTGCCTATATTGTTGGCGACACCCCAAATCACTTTCGGCTTCCCGACCAGTGTTCGGTTTATACTGCGGAGCTTTACGCTGTTCTCCAGGCTGTCCACTACATCCGCCGCCATCAGTGGATACAGTACGTAATCTGCTCAGATTCTCTCAGCTCTCTCCTAAGTCTCCAAGCTCTTTACCCTGTGCACCCTCTGGTCCACCGAATTCAGGACTGTCTGCGCTTGCTCCACCTGGGGGGCGTCTCAGTGGCGTTCCTCTAGCTCCCGGGACACGCTGGTATCTGTGGGAATGAGGCGGCCGATATAGCGGCCAAGGCTGCAGTCTCTCTTCCTCGGCCAGCTATTCAGTCTCTTCCGTTTACCGATCTACGGAGCGGTTTATGTCGCCAAGTTGCTCATTTATGGCATGCGCATTGGTCAACACTTCCCCATAATAAATTGCGGGAAGTGAAAGCCCTTCCTTGCGCTTGGACCTCTTCCTCCCGAACGCGTCGTCGGGAGGAGGTAATTTTAGCTAGACTCCGGATAGGGCACTGTCTTTTTAGCCATCGACATCTTTTAAGCGGTGATCCTCCCCCACTCTGTCCCCACTGCTCTCAGCTGTGGACGGTCAGACACCTTTTAATTGAATGCCCCTATTTTAATCCGTTACGCTCCCGTCTACAGCTATCGCCTGATCTATCGTTGATTTTAGCAGATGACACGCGCTCAGCTGGCCGCGTTCTACAGTTTATTAGTGACAGTGAAATGACGTCAGTCATTTGATTTTTTTTTTTTGGGGACAACCAACCCCCTTCTATATTGGATTTTTAAGCATTCCTTCTGCCTTTAGTTTCTCAAATTTTATGACTTTGTTCCCCTTGCTGCTGATTTTAAATTTCGTTTTTTTCCTGTTTCCTACGTCACGGGCTGGGCGCTAATGACCATAGAAGTTTTGCGCCCTAAAACCACAAAAGAAAAAAAACAAA
Source organism: Schistocerca americana (assembly GCF_021461395.2). Classification (NCBI taxonomy): domain Eukaryota; kingdom Metazoa; phylum Arthropoda; class Insecta; order Orthoptera; family Acrididae; genus Schistocerca; species Schistocerca americana. The sequence continues at coordinate 90,671,527 of NC_060121.1, forward strand.
AAAAAACGCGCAACCGAAATTTTTCAGAGTGCGCAATGTTCCCCACGCATTGCGTGATGAGGTAGCACGAACGTTACACAATTTGGAATCAGAAGGTGTAATTGAACATGTGCGGGCTTCTCTCTGGGCATCATCCTTAGTAATTTTGCCAAAACCTTCTGGGAAATTGAGACTTTGTGTGGACTTCAAGGCAACGGTGAATCCCCAACTAGTGATTGCAACTTATCCTTTACCCCGCCCGGAAGATGTTTTTGACAAACTGTGCCCGGGTAAATATTTTTCGAAGTTGGATCTAGCAGATGCGTACTTGCAAATACCAGTGGACAACGAATCCCAGCGCGTCTTGGTGGTTAACTCGCATCTTGGTTTGTACCGATTCAAAAGACTGCCATTCGGGTGTGCATCTGCCCCTGAATTGTTTCAGCAATATCTGCAAACTGTTTGTGCGTCGGTCCCTACTGCAGTAAACTATCTGGACGATATTGTGATCTCCGGAAAGACGGTAGAAGAACATTTAGCCAATCTCAGAACTTTATTTCAGGTATTGCGACAAAATGGTCTTCGCTTGCGAAAGGACAAATGTGTGTTTTTTGCTCGTGACTTACCCTACCTGGGACATGTAATCAATGCCCAAGGCATCCATCCCACTCCAGAACACGTCAGTGCCATACAAGACTTGCCTTCGCGCAGAATTTGAAGCAGCTACAGAGTGTGCTGGGAAAAATCAACTATTATCATAAATATGTTCCCCATGCCTCTTTCATTTCAGCTCCGCTTCATCGCTTACGCCGTAAAGGTGTTCCGTTTGTCTGGACGACAGAATGCGAACGCGCCTTTCGCCAGTTGAAATCGGCGTTGCTTTCCAATACTTGCCTTACGCCATTCGATCCCCAGAAACCCCTTTTGTTGATGGTCGATGCATCGGATTTCGGGATCGGTGCTGTGCTTGCGCACAAAGATGGATCGCTTGATCGCCCTATTGCCTTTGCGTCCAAATTGCTGTCGTCTGCGCAACGAAATTATTCCCAGATCGAGAAAGAAGCTCTGGCTCTCGTATTTGGTGTTACAAAGTTTCATGATTTCTTGTATGGTCGTCACTTTACCATCATCACATACCACAAATCTTTGACATCGCTTTTTCATCCGAACAAGCCTGTACCTCCACGTACAGCGCAGAAATTCATTCGCTGGTTTATTTTCCTCTCCCAGTACCGCTACGATATCTTGTATCGGTCCACTGCCAAGCACGGAAACGCCGATGCGTTGTCCCGTTTGCCTGTTGCTGAGGATAGAGCGTTCGATTCTTCCGAACTTGCTTGCATGTTCATTGATTCGGAAACCGATGACGTGGTCGAATCGTTTCCGATTGATTTTCGTCGTGTAGCTACAGCCACAGCTGCTGACCCTATCCTTGCTACCGTTTTGCGTTTTGTTGCTATGCAATGGCCCTTGTCAAAGTCACGGATCGAGGATCCGTTGGTTCGCCAAGTTTTTGCTCACAAGGAGAGTTTTTGTACGACGTGGTGTTTTGCTGTTGCGTTCTGATAATGATCAGTCCAGGGTCGTGGTCCGACGTTCATTCCAGTCCTCTGTCTTACGGCTTCTCCACCAAGGACATTGGGGTATAGTGCGGACGAAACAACTTGCTCGTCAGCACTGTACTTGGTTCGGAATCGATGCTGCGATTACGAATATGTGCTCTCCTTGCATGGCGTGTGCCAAACAACACTCCGCACCACCACGGAAATTCTTTGCATGGCCGAAAGCCACTTCCCCTTGGCAACGCTTGCACATCGATTTTGCTGGTCCGTTCTGGAATGCTCGATGGTTGGTTGTGGTCGATTCCTTCAGTAATTTTCCTTTTGTTGTCAGGATGTCTTCTACGACGTCTTCTGCCACCATCCAAGCGTTATCGGCTATCTTTTGCATTGAAGGTCTTCCACAGACTCTTGTTTCCGACAGTAGCCCACAATTCATGTCCGCAGAATTTGTCATTCTGCAAGGCTAATGGTATTCAACATCAACGCCGTTTTCGCCTCAGTCAAACGGTGCCGCTGAACGATTGGTCCGGACTCTCAAGTCACAGATGTTGAAGTTGGAAGAGTCGCATTCTCGGTAGGACGCGTTATTGCTCTTCTTGTCCTCGTATCGTTCTCAGCCCCGAGATGGTCGCTCGTCGGCTGAGTTGCTCCACGGTCGTCCTCATCGAACCTTGATGTCTTTGTTACATCCGCCGCATCAGGTTCCTGTGCAGAGGCAGCCACCTGCTTATGCCCCAGGCGACGTTGTATTCTATCGCAACTATCGAGGTTCACGGCGTTGGCTCGCAGGGCGCATTCTTCGCTGCCTCGGCCGCGCTATGTATCTGGTTTTGGGGGTCTCTGGTGAGGTGCGTCGGCATCTCAATCAGCTGCGCCTCTGTCGTCGCCTGGGTTCTGCCGCTCCCCGTCTGCTTTCAGCGACGGTGCCGTCCGGTCAGCGCCCTGGGGACCCATCTACTGGCTCGCCTCATCCCCAGGTGTTACCGACGATGCCTTCCATTTTGCCCCATGGCGACGCGCCGCCGCCTGTCCTCCCGCCGGCGCCGCCCGCAGTGGACACGTCGCTGCAGCTGCCGGGTGACTCCCTGGGTCACGCGCCGCGGATCGCTTCCCGTGACCAGCTGTCCTCCGCAATGGAACTCTTGCACGCTCCGGACCAGATGTAGTCTTCGCCCGTCGGGTACCCCGATGCGATGGAGGTCGACCCTTCGGCCCCTCCTGTCTCTCTACGGGCGCATACACCGCATGTTGGCGTGCACCCTGGACTAGGTTTTCAGGCGTTTCCTAGCTCCCCTCGGACCGAATGGCCGGGTGCGGGTAGCACAGCCTCGCCTGTTGTTAGGCTCCCCACCTCGTCGCATACGTCAACATGGGGTCCTCCCCACGGCGGGCGGAAGCCTTATAACACAACCGTTCGCCGATTTGCGGGGGAGGAACGTGGTGTCACCGCCAGACACCACACTTGCTAGGTGGTAGCTTTTAAATCGGCCGCGGTCCGTTAGTATACGTCGGACCCGCGTGTTGCCACTGTCAGTGATCGCAGACCGAGCGCCACCACACGGCAGGTCTAGAGAGACTTCCTGCCACTTGCCCCAGTTGTACAGCCGACGTTCCTAGCCATGGTTCACTGACAAATTACGCTCTCATTTGCCGAGACGATAGTTAGCATAGCCTTCAGCTACGTCATTTGCTACGACCTAGCAAGGCGCCATTATCAATAGATATTTAACTTGTGATGCCTGTACCTTCAGACCGATGTTAACCAATTATGGATTAAAGTTAAATATTACATCAACTACGTACTTTATTTGCTACAAGGAATTCCCTTAACTGTTCCAGACCTCACACCAGTCTGTGTGTAATTAAACATGTGCATTTCGGCTTCCTCTAGCAACACTGTGTTGGCTCTTCGGCCAACACACCAATCTCCATACTGCGACAAATGTCGGCTTGTAGAAACTGTAGCGCACATCTGCTTATGTGAAAATACACTCCTGGAAATTGAAATAAGAACACCGTGAATTCATTGTCCCAGGAAGGGGAAACTTTATTGACACATTCCTGGGGTCTGATACATCACATGATCACACTGACAGAACCACAGGCACATAGACACAGGCAACAGAGCATGCACAATGTCGGCACTAGTACAGTGTATATCCACCTTTCGCAGCAATGCAGGCTGCTATTCTCCCATGGAGACGATCGTAGAGATGCTGGATGTAGTCCTGTGGAACGGCTTGCCATGCCATTTCCACCTGGCGCCTCAGTTGGACCAGCGTTCGTGCTCGACGTGCAGACCGCGTGAGACGACGCTTCATCCAGTCCCAAACATGCTCAATGGGGGACAGATCCGGAGATCTTGCTGGCCAGGGTAGTTGACTTACACCTTCTAGAGCACGTTGGGTGGCACGGGATACATGCGGACGTGCATTGTCCTGTTGGAACAGCAAGTTCCTTTGCCGGTCTAGGAATGGTAGAACGATGGGTTCGATGACGGTTTGGATGTACCGTGCACTATTCAGTGTCCCCTCGACGATCACCAGTGGTGTACGGCCAGTGTACGAGATCGCTCCCCACACCATGATGCCGGGTGTTGGCCCTGTGTGCCTCGGTGGTATGCAGTCCTGATTGTGGCGCTCACCTGCACGGCGCCAAACACGCATACGACCATCATTGGCACCAAGGCAGAAGCGACTCTCATCGCTGAAGACGACACGTCTCCATTCGTCCCTCCATTCACGCCTGTCGCGACACCACTGGAGGCAGGCTGCACGATGTTGGGGCGTGAGCGGAAGACGGCCTAACGGTGTGCGGGACCGTAGCCCAGCTTCATGGAGACGGTTGCGAATGGTCCTCGCCGATACCCCAGGAGCAACAGTGTCCCTAATTTGCTGGGAAGTGGCGGTGCGGTCCCCTACGGCACTGCGTAGGATCCTACGGTCTTGGCGTGCATCCGTGCGTCGCTGCGGTCCGGTCCCAGGTCGACGGGCACGTGCACCTTCCGCCGACCACTGGCGACAACATCGATGTACTGTGGAGACCTCACGCCCCACGTGTTGAGCAATTCGGCGGTACGTCCACCCGGCCTCCCGCATGCCCACTATACGCCCTCGCTCAAAGTCCGTCAACTGCACATACGGTTCACGTCCACGCTGTCGCGGCATGCTACCAGTGTTAAAGACTGCGATGGAGCTCCGTATGCCACGGCAAACTGGCTGACACTGACGGCGGCGGTGCACAAATGCTGCGCAGCTAGCGCCATTCGACGGCCAACACCGCGGTTCCTGGTGTGTCCGCTGTGCCGTGCGTGTGATCATTGCTTGTACAGCCCTCTCGCAGTGTCCGGAGCAAGTATGGTGGGTCTGACACACCGGTGTCAATGTGTTCTTTTTCCATTTCCAGGAGTGTAGAATCAGAATTTGGAACTGGACTAGGAAGAAATTAGCACTATCAACAGAACCGCAGAAAGTCATATACCGATAACTGAAACTTTACAACCTGACTGTAAATGTTACCCGTCCGCAAAGAAAACAGTTATTCGTGGCTTCTGAGGCAGTTTGCGTTTTACGTCGTAACAAACAAATCTTCGAACTTAGAAGAGTACATGTTGTATATTGGAGAAGAACATTTTAAGCTGAAGAAGAATAACAAGTTAAGGAATAGTTTCAAAATTTTTTATCTATTGCTTTATGTGGGCTACATAGAGGTGGACAGTTTTATTGATTAGAAGCAGAATACTATTCATTCTTTTTTTTTATTCCTGGAATCTTCTTTTATGTTGGCTCTAAAATCAGAACTGTTCTGATTTGGCAAAACCCCTCTGGCTCCGAAATTTCTTTCATTTGTTGAAAAATATATGGCTTTCTTACAGACCTCATATGCATCCAGTGCATAATAACTTAAATTGTGAATATATTTCTGAATGAATGTTTGTTATACATTTTTCCGTCGCCCTTTTCACTGTTATAAGTTATGTTCTACAAGGAACGCACGTCATTGGAGATGGCAATCTGTAATTTATTTTACCTTAACTACTACTTCAATTTTGTTCTACAATTTAAGGCATGTATGGGAACAAACATGGAATACATGGGAATAATGCAGCTACTCAGTGACAGACATGGGGGAGGCATTGTGACCAGGCCTCAGATCTTCGACCCCTGCCCTCTTTGTCTCCGTCTACCTGGCGCTGAAATTCTTAAACTTAAAAAAAAAAATAGTAAAGTGGTCAGCACATCTGTCTAGTAAGCAGGAGGTCCAGGTTCGAAGCCCAGTCGGTCACAAATTTTCATTTGACGTCGTTGCTGTATTTCAACGCGCTGTGACAGTGTGGACGTCGGTCCTTCGATATTTAAGATGCAATTGTTTTTTTGAGGAAATAGAGTTGATTTGCGAACATTTGTCTTGCCATCAATGTAACGGGATTTCAACGGCATTCAGCCCTTAGTCATTGCTTTGTGACGGCGCTAACCCATGTCATACACATGCGAATCAGAATCTAGTGCCTATTTAGTGAAATAACGAATGGTCAGTATCCAAGTATTTACGAACAGTAGAAGCAGGATTCCAGCGAACTGATCACTTAACCAAGTGCGACATAGAGTACCTGTGTAATGAGTCATTCCAGCTGCATAGCTGAGGGTAATATTTGTTAAGCAATTCACTGCAGAATTAATGCAATTCCCGCACGATGGTCTCTGTAGTCATACTGTATCATTAGTAGCTCGCGAATGGAGTACTATGCTCGTTAAATGGGATTACTGAAGCTGATGCCAAATAAAGAGAAGCGACGCCGCCGCAACACTATCTTTACTTAAGTAGGTAGTCAGCGCTAAAGTATCTGCGCCACTATTAACGTTACTGTGAGCAGTTTGACAACAACAACACCACAACTACTGACCCACTGTACCATTATCATCACACAGTTGTAACTCGCAGTGATTACAAGTTGCTGATGTTTGTCAAGAATAGCGGAAAGCGCCTCATGAATGAGAAGTTCCATTTGCATTACGCCTAGGACCGTGGGAATCCTAAATAACAGTAATAGGTCACCCAGCGAAAAGCAGTTCTAGCAGTTTGATATTAATGCAGTTCCCGATGGTTTCACTCTAACGGGCCCTTTTGGCTATCGGAATACTCATATGGGAATTATTAAAATGTAATTGCTAGAACGCTCAGCTACCTTGATAATACCTCATTCTGGATTGAATACGACTCGGAAAGCGACGTTAATTGGACGTTTCCGTCCATCTCCTGCCGTCTTACTGAACGAAGTCTGAAGTGCACGCACAGTTGTGTTGCCTGCCGCATGGATTCTGTGAAGTGGTGTTGTGGCAGCTGGTAGTCATTGCTGAATACAGACATGTGCAAATATCGTCACTGCTCTAGGGGAACACGTCTTTGTTGCATTTTTTCCGTACCGTAATTGGCACAATAACATAAGGCTTATTCTGCTGAAGAACTTGATGCACACAGGTCCTTAAATAAGGATCTCCGACCAGGAGTAATGCATGAAAGGAAACAGACTGTTGGACAAAAGAATGGACAGCTCCCTGCTTTTTGCGTTTCCGATAGCGCCTACGATAAGAATCTGGTGTCATATTATGTTTTAGAACCCTTTAGAACCCAAAACTGTTTATTTACTTCATACTAAAACAAAATCTATGACATGAGAAGAGGAAATGACATATGCTTCCAAGGAACTGTAGTTTTTCGTGTTTATTTTCTCACTTCATACTAAAACAACGGCGTTGATATGAGAAGAGGAAATGAAATATACGCTTTCAAGACATAATATTTCCTTGTGTGCTACTAATTCGTGCATGAAAGCCCTGCAGTTAATTTTTGTATGTAGGATAAATTTTGATATCACCTCACATTCCTTTGTGGGAAGGTTCCTATTTTCTTGTCATTGAAATAAAGTGGATATTTCATCACTGGTTAATATTCTGATGACTAATGACATGATACCCGTTGCAACTGCTCCATGGCACCTGTGAGTAGAGTCTCACGATGGTTGCTATAAGAACACGCAGACAATGATGTCCGCTCACTGCAGTCAGAGCCAAGGCGATTTCTTTCTGTTCATGGCGAAGCGTATGCTGCAGTGCCCACGCTCAGCCAACATAAACAAATCGCGACATTGGGCACTGCTAATCGCTGCACATGTCGCGAGCGTCAACAACAAGAGCGCACTGTCTCTGCTAACGATACTACTTACTCAACGTGATATGCAGGACGTGGGTTGGATAAAAATTCAGTTTGTAAGTTCCCATCGCATTACAATACTTTACGGTCATATTTGATGCAATATTTATTGTTGGTTGTCTTTCTAGTGTTAATAGTATTGACTCAGATTGTGCGTGAACACGAAAACACACACACACACACACACACACACACACACACACACACACACACAAACACACAAACAGTCATTGGTTCCAGTGAGGGTGATGACTACTGTGTGTTGAACAACACATCCATCAGTCAATTCCTCAGTTGGCGTCGAGTGGGTGAGATTTTTCAATTACCTTGCATTGCAAGGACTGTAAGGCGGAGACTGAAAGTAAATGGACTTGTATGCTAAAGAGATGCGACAAAGCAAAGCTTGACAGATTATCAGATAATTGTCTACATGGGTTTTGTGGACTAGTATACTTTTAGTCACCAACCCACCCACCATCATTACGTAAGAATTCTCGAAGGCGTAGGGGCATTGATTTCATTAAGTTCAAGTGGTTCAAATGGATCTGAGCAGTATGGGACTTAAGATCTGTGGTCATCAGTCCCCTAGAACTTAGAACTACTTAAACCTAACTAACCTAAGGACATCACACACATCCATGCCCGAGGCAGGATTCAAACCTGCGACTGCAGCAGTCGCATGGTTCCGGACTGAGCGCCTAGATTTCATTAAGTCGTCGATAGTGTAGCGTGATGGTTTACTTCCCACTATATGTTTTCTATATTCGTCGTCCAAAGGTCGCTTGCATTTGTGGGTCCACATGGCAATGACGTTGTACCTCTGCCCACATATTCTCTATCTGGTTGATGTTCGGTGATCGTGGAACAAATGGCAACAGCTTTATCCTCTTTTGGCCCTGAAACCAATCTTGCACTGCTGTGCTCTGATGGATGGGGCTCTGCTCCTGTAAATAAACTGTTATCTCTTTACTTAATATATTTGTATTTCAATAAAGTAGTTATAATAAGCACATTGTTATTAGTATTTTCCATAGTGTTTAAGAATTCAGACCCTGTCATAGATAATTGATCTAGATTCAAGAGTCCGATTAAGAATGTGGTTTACCCAGTCTATCACATGATGAGAGCCGTAGTCAGATATCCACATTAAGACTGATTGGCTGAATCCGATTAGAACGATCTGGTAACAAAATGAAATTACAGAAATCGGATAATTTGAACGTCTGTATTGCATCAATGCTGCGCACATAAATTCCTTTGATGGAGTAACAGGTAGCAACTGTCTAAGAAAAAGTGAGGAATGTGTCTACTAGCAACAATGTAACGTAATTATAACCCATATTTATGTGATGCAAATATTTAATCGAACAATCCACATCTATTTCAGTGTTGGGAAGATACACCATATTGGATTTGCTAATTGCATAATAATAATAATAATCCCGTGTGGCGGATAGGGGAAAGCCTCCCACATATGGGTGGTACCGAGGAAATCAAATACTTGGAGTGAAGCAAATACTAACACAATCCTGAACGGCTACTCAACCCGTTGAACCCAACATCCAGACACGTCTGAGTGAAAATCACCGGTAGTCTAGTCACCGTCTGTTACCTCAATGAGCTCGGATGAAAATATTTGCTTCCAAAGACTTCAACAACCTCTGGTCCTTTCGGGTCCTGGTATCACCCAGACCAAACCAATGAAACACAAGAAAACATGAACTGTTAAAGCAAAGTCAACTTTACCCCAGGTGGTACACAAACTGCCCGTCGACAGGCGGCAATTGGATTTTCGGATTCTGGGGAGTCCAGGCTAACACGGCAGAGAATATCGAAGATCTCTGGGATATTTCCCTACAAGGAGAAAACATGCATTTGAAAACTAAACATCTTTACATCAATCCAAACACAAAAACTAAATAATCTCACATAAGAAATCGACCGACAAAAAAATCTCATCCTTGCTCTTCAAGAACCACGACTAACTGACAATGAAACTTTGCGTTACGGAAATCAATGCATCTTCAAAGGCAAAATACAACAAAGGTAGCGAAAGGCTCACCAATCTTCGACATGGCATTTCTCGAACACAGATCTATCATCAACTGTGTCAAAGAAATCACACCCATCAACAATCGACTTCTGACTATGCTCATTCAGACCCCAAGTAAAAAATTTACACTAATCAATGCACATGCCCCCACCAACATAGAAAATAAGAAAAACACAGAAAATGTAGAAAAAATCTGGAACACACACGAAAAGACTATGAGCAAAATCCACCAAGATGACGCGAAAATTCTAATGGGAGACTTCAACTCCCGATTTGGGACAGAAAAAACCTATAGAAAAATCATTAGTACAAATTCAACACACCAAAACACTTACACTAACACCACACGTCTGAGTGACATTTGCCAACAATTCAACCTCAAACGGATATTTACCCACTTTAGGAAAAAAACCAGTTTCCAAGTAACATGCCTGGCTACCAGGTGCAAGATGCTTTCGTTCGCCTTTCAAGACACGCTGAAAGCTAGATCTTTAATTCTTATGTAGCAGGCAGATACAAACAAAATAAGGGAATCGTAAGACAACGCTGGTACAAAATTCGTCTTGCTACTTTCAGTAACTCTTTGTGTCAGAGCTAAAACCTTACGGTACTGCCAAATTCATAATGCCACTTTTGTTTTCTGTCGACATATTTTTTGTTGTTGTGATTACATAATTATACCTATGAACTGCCACATTTTCATAATGCTTTCGAATGATACAGGAAATGAAGTAAATACAGACCTTTCGAATTCGTGTTAAAATAGGCTCAATCGTCTTCCTTAATTCTTTATTAAGACAGACTGCGGTCGTGATGTTTATGTAGTAAGATGAATTTAATTTGTATTAGTATAGTGAAGATTTTAATTGAGTTTTTCATTCGTTTACTGAACACAACAGTAATCATCAAGGAGAAATTAATCAGCAGCAGGACTTTCTTTCACGATATCTAAAACAATCTGACGATGCTAAAGTAGTTTACAAATTCCACGCCCGTAGAAACCTACTGGTTCTAACGATGTCATTAAACCAGTGTAGTTTTAAGAGTATTTTCATCTAGAAATGAATTGCCTTGACGGTTGATCGATCAAGACCGGGAAAGGCAAAATATTACGAGTATATGACGAGAGGGACAAGTGCTTGAGAGAGGACTTCTCTATCATTACAAGTGCCTGAGAGACGACTTTCCTATCAGTCTCCTGGATAGTTTCGTTTCTCAAATCAACAGAGTGCATCATCATGCAGTAGTAGAGGTGATGCAGTTTTGTTGTTCGATTTTCTTACACTGCGACCGAAAGGTGTCTCAGCTGTTGGCAACAAATTCCAGCTGTGATGCACACACTCCTTGGGACAGAATTCGTAGCCCAAAACACACTTTAGGAGCTATAAGATATAAAATATTATGTTCACACTACTCTTTGCTCGAGTTTACGTCTTTTGGTGGGGCTCAGCCTTTCATTTCTTCTTAGGAAGTTAACGATACGGGCATCATAACACGTCACCAGTAACAGTACTGCATAGGAATGCCCAATGAGCGACCTGATGACGTTCAATAATAGTCACTCCGTTGATTTTTGTTGTTTCAAATTAAAGCACGCAGTACTCCTACACCAGACTTCTGCAGTTTGTCTTTTGAATGCAAATGTCGCATGATGGTTAAATGGTAATCCATCACATATATCAGTAGTCGAGACTTCCTTAATGTATTTTTCCAAAAGCACTCGCTCCACACACAGTTCAAATCTTTGTAGCTGCCTCCTCTGCGTTCAACCCACTGTTATACCAAAAGTAACTATTGTGTTGCAGATGTTACACCTATTACCACTTGCGACTCAATTTTACAATGCTTAACCCTAGTTCATCATTTTCAAGTATGCTAAATCCAATGCATAACTGCAAGGTGATAACTAGAACTTCAAATTCGAAAATGACATTTGATACACACACTGACAGCGTCGCGTTAGTTTCACATGGGCGGCGCCAGATTTCAGCCGGCGGGTGACGTCTGGCCGGTGGCCGGTAGCCGGTAACCACTGCAGCACGAGGAAACGCTCGATCATAAGTTGTTATGCGAACAGGTGACTATAAGTTTAGAATGCACGACGATTACCACTAGACCACGGGCTCACACAACCAGACAACATTCCGGAAGTAGACAACACTTCCTGCCAACACTTCGGCGTCTTAAAGCGCTGCCAGATTGTGCAGATGGTCGGACTTAGAGTTGTCAGGGGCCGTTAGCTTTATTGGCCACCTTAAGTTAACGACTCGGACTCGTGGCGCCAGCCGGCGGTCAGTTTTTATGGCTAAGACTGTACCTTTTACTGGGAGTAAAGTATCTTCCGATGTACCAGTGATAGTTTTCTGTAACCCTCACGTTTTCGAATTAATCCACAAATTGCGCCGGTCGGTGTGGACCTGTGGTTCTAGGCGCTTCAGCCTGGAACCAGTCGACCGCTGCGGTCGCAGGTTCGAATCCTGGCCCGGGCATGGATGTGTGTGATGTCCTTAGGTTAGTTAGGTTTAAGTGTTTCTAAGTTCTAGGGGACTGATGACCACAGATGTTAAGTCTCATAGTGCTCAGAGCCATTTGAACCATTTTTGAACACAAACTGCGTCGCTATTAATTACTAAAGTATACCTTCCGACTTCTCTTCAAGTGAGTAACATCTCAACGGTCAACGAATACATGTTCTCTTCGGAGTGATGTATATTTTTTCGGATGCATCACTGGTAGTTAACCGTATCCCACGCACCATCTCATTGACGATTTAACTCAGAAATTCCGTCGCTGTTAAATACCGAGGGATCCATGTCGTCTTATAACCAAGAGTGTAGAGGTGCTTTGGTCAATGTATGGATCTTCTCGTGGGTGTCATGTGTGTTTTGTCAGCTGCACCACTGCTAGTATGTACATCTCCCACTTTGACGATGTAAGACAAAATTGCGGCGCTATGGAGTAATAAATTCTCCATGACGACTTTTATCCAAGCGAGTAATGCAGCTATGCTCAACGTATGGATTTTCTCCTTGGAGTCAAGTATCTTTCTTCCAATGCACCAGTGGTAGTTGACTGTATCCCTCATGTTGACGAGTGAACACAGGAGTTGCGTCGCCATTAAATACGAATTGATACATGCTGAGTTTTCCCCAATGAGTAACACAGCTCCAGTGAAAGTATGTGTTTTCTACTGGGAGTGAATTATCTTTCCTCCGATGCACCAGTGACAGTTAACTGTATCCCTCACACCCTCCCATTGGCGATTTAACACACAAATTGAGTCGCTATTAAATACTAATGGATACGTGCTGTATTCTCCCCAAGTGAGTAATGCGGCTGCGGTCAAGGTATGTATCTTTTCGTGGAAGTCAAGTACCTATCTTCCGATGCACCAGTGGTAGTTTACTGTAAGCCTCACACCCGATCATTGACGACATAACACACCAATTGAATCGCTATTAAATAGTTGACGATACCTCCCGGCTTCTCATCAAGTGACTATTATGTCTACGTTCAACGATTGGATCTTCTCTTGGGTGTCAAGTATCTCTACTTTACCGTATCCCTTGCTCCTTGACTTTTTTTTAACACAGAAATTTTGTCGCTATTAAATATTCATGTTGTGTTATAACCAAGAACGTAGACCTCCTTTGGTCAACGTATGGATCTTCTCGTGGGAGTCATGTGTCTTTTGTCAGTTGCGCCACCGGTAGTTTGTGAATCCCTCATATTGACGATTTCACTCGAAGTTGCGTCGTTAGTAAATACTAATGGATAAATGCTGGGAGTAATGTGGCTGCGGTCAAAGTATGTGTCTTCTCCTGGGAGTCAAGTATCTTTCTTCTGATACACCAGTGATATTAACTGTAACCCACACACCTTCACATTGACGAATTGAGATAGAAATGTCGCCGCTATTATAAAATAATTCATACGTTTTGTCTTCTCCCCAAGTGCGTAATGCAGCTGCGGTCAATGTATGTATCTTCTCCTGGGAGTCAAGTATCTTTCTTCCGATCCACCAGTGGAAATTTACAGTAACTATCACACCCTCACATTAACGAATTAACACAGTCATTGCGTCGCTATTAAACACTAAACGATCCATGCCGATTTCTCCACAAGTAATAATCATGTCTATGTTCAACATATGAATCTTCTCCTGGGTGTCAAGTACCGTTATTTAATTGCACCATGGCCACTTTGCTGTATTCCTCACACAATGACATTGACGACTTAACGTAAAAACTGCGTCGCTACTACATACTAAATTATCCATGTCTACTTCTCCTCAATTGGGTAGCGCGTCTGCGGTCAACATATGTATCTTCTGCTGGGGGTGAAGTATCTTTGTTACATGGATTATTTCCAGTTTATGGTATCCTACGCACCATCGCATCGACGATTTAATTCGCAAACAGTGTCGCTATTAAACCTGTAACGTTGCTCTTGGGGGACGAAAATAAAAAGAATTGTTATTTAATTTTTTTTTAAATGTCGAAAAAGTGAATCTTTTGGTGGGCCACTTGGCAACAGAATCAGGGATTGATTACACTATTATAATAACATACGTTCAGCATTAAATACCTGACTAAGAGCAGCATATTGATATATTTCAGATCGTTCGGAAGAAACATTATCATTTCTGAGCAATTTTTACAGGGCTATTACAAATGATTGAAGTGATTTCACAGCTCTACAATAACTGTATTATTTGAGATATTTTCACAATGCTTTGCACACACATACAAAAACTCAAAGTTTTTTTAGGCATTCGCAAATGTTCGATATGTGCCCCTTTAATGATTCGGCAGACATCAAGCCGATAATCAAGTTCCTTCCACACTCGGCGCAGCATGTTCCCATCAATGAGTTCGAAAGCATCGTTGATGCGAGCTCGCAGTTCTGGCACGTTTCTAGGTAGAGGAGGTTTAAACACTGAATCTTTCACATAACCCCACAGAAAGAAATCGCATGGGGTTAAGTCGGGAGAGCGTGGAGGCCATGACAGGAATTGCTGATCATGATCTCCACCACGACCGATCCATCGGTTTTCCAGTCTCCTGTTTAAGAAACGCCAGATATCATGATGGAAGTGTGGTGGAGCACCATCCTGCTGAAAGATGAAGTCGGCGCTGTCGGTCTCCAGTTGTGGCATGAGCCAATTTTCCAGCATGTCCAGATACACGTGTACAGTAACGTTTTTTTTGCAGAAGAAATGGGGCCGTAAACTTAAAACCGTGAGATTGCACAAAACACGTTAACTTTTGGTGAATTGCGAATTTTCTGCACGAATGCGTGAGGATTCTCTACCGCCCAGATTCGCACATTGTGTCTGTTCACTTCACCATTAAGAAAAAATGTTGCTTCATCACTGAAAACAAGTTTCGCACTGAACGCATCCTCTTCCATGAGCTGTTGCAACCGCGCCGAAAATTCAAAGCGTTTGACTTTGTTATCGGGTGTCATGGCATGTAGCAATTGTAAACGGTAAGGCTTCTGCTTTAGCCTTTTCCCTAAGATTTTCCAAACCGTCGGCTGTGGTACGTTTAGCTCCCTGCTTGCTTTATTCGTCGACTTCCGCGGGCTACGCGTGAAACTTGCCCGCACGCGTTCAACCGTTTCTTCGCTCACTGCAGGCCCACCCGTTGGTTTCCCCTTACAGAGGCATCCAGAAGCTTTAAACTGCGCATACCATCGCCGAATGGAGTTAGCAGTTGATGGATCTTTGTTGAACTTCGTCCTGAAGTGTCGTTGCACTGTTATGACTGACTGATGTGAGTGCATTTCAAGCACGACATACGCTTTGTCGGCTCCTGTCGCCATTTTGTCTCACTGCGCTCTCGAGCGCTCTGGCGGCAGAAACCTGAAGTGTGGCTTCAGCCGAACAAAACTTTATGAGTTTTTCTACGTATCTGTAGTGTGTCGTGACCATATGTCAATGAATGGAGCTACAGTGAATTTATGAAATCGCTTCAATCATTTGTAATAGCCCTGTATAGTCACGATGTAGTCATACCCGGATCAACACTAAGGGACCAGAAGATTTATAGACTTTAAAAGAAATGCAACACTACAAATTAAAAAAAGAGTTGGTTAAGAAATAACAGGAAAACGATAATGTTCCTTCTGCCTCATGCTGCGTTCGTCCCATCAGCGTGATCGTAATTTCTGGTGATTAAATAACACAAAATAATTTTCATTCACGTACATAAGGAGATCTAAATCATCAAGGTTAATTTACTAAAATAAGCACACTTATCTGTAACACACTTTTTTTTAATGCTTCGTACCATTTCATACTGAATTACAATAGACGAGCATTGTGGTTAAATACTTCGTACATAACAGTCAAAATATCCTCTTGATGCTGTCTGTTCGTAATCAGTTACAAGAAACTACACGTTTTCTGTTTGGAAAAAATAACAATTAGCATATTTACACAATATTTTCATATAAAGTACAGTTGCGGAACGCAGCTTGTCTGCGTCCACCTTCCATAGAATACAAACAGTAAAAGGTGAGGCGTCAAATTTCTCATTTGTCATGGAACAACAGAATTCTTTTTTATATCATTAATCGATACATGTACATAGAGATTTACAGGCACCGCGCAAGAACCACAAAGATAAAGAATAATAGTCTCTGTCGCTGCTATGCGATGGTTCATTTCTTTTACTTTACAATTGTTCGATAACTGTAGACCATCAGGCGTTTACTATTGAGCGTATATTAATGTTTGTGAGGCGAAAATTACTAATATTACAAATCCTATAGTATCCATGCCTACTGTTAGATTTACTTTCATTCCAAGTGATCCATAGTGAGGAGGATCTCCAGGATGTAGAACATGTCAGAAAAACAACAATACATGACAAGTATTTACAACTCAAACAAATTAGCTAATGTACCATTCCACAGATTCCAAGTGGAATGATAATCATTTTTTAATGAACACTATAGGTAAGAATCATTTTACAAATACTAATGCACTGAATATAAAATAAAAAACTATTATTTTAATTTATTTATCAGGTAATAAACGTGTAATACAACTACTATAATACTTATTTACAGTGAACACATTACTGCACTGAAATGGTGCAGAAGTTAGATTGTACTTACACACACACACACACACACACACACACACACACACACACACAAATTTATAATGAACACATTATTGCACTCAAATGGTGCAGATGTTATATTGTACTTTTATATATACACTCCTGGAAATGGAAAAAAGAACACATTGACGCCGGTGTGTCAGATCCACCATACTTGCTCCGGACACTGCGAGAGGGCTGTACAAGCAATGATCACACGCACGGCACACGGACACACCAGGAACCGCGGTGTTGGCCGTCGAATGGCGCTAGCTGCGCAGCATTTGTGCACCGCCGCCGTCAGTGTCAGCCAGTTTGCCGTGGCATACGGAGCTCCATCGCAGTCTTTAACACTGGTAGCATGCCGCGACAGCGTGGACGTGAACCGTATGTGCAGTTGACGGACTTTGAGCGAGGGCGTATAGTGGGCATGCGGGAGGCCGGGTGGACGTACCGCCGAATTGCTCAACACGTGGGGCGTGAGGTCTCCACAGTACATCGATGTTGTCGCCAGTGGTCGGCGGAAGGTGCACGTGCCCGTCGACCTGGGACCGGACCGCAGCGACGCACGGATGCACGCCAAGACCGTAGGATCCTACGCAGTGCCGTAGGGGACCGCACCGCCACTTCCCAGCAAATTAGGGACACTGTTGCTCCTGGGGTATCGGCGAGGACCATTCGCAACCGTCTCCATGAAGCTGGGCTACGGTCCCGCACACCGTTAGGCCGTCTTCCGCTCACGCCCCAACATCGTGCAGCCCGCCTCCAGTGGTGTCGCGACAGGCGTGAATGGAGGGACGAATGGAGACGTGTCGTCTTCAGCGATGAGAGTCGCTTCTGCCTTGGTGCCAATGATGGTCGTATGCGTGTTTGGCGCCGTGCAGGTGAGCGCCACAATCAGGACTGCATACCACCGAGGCACACAGGGCCAACACCCGGCATCATGGTGTGGGGAGCGATCTCGTACACTGGCCGTACACCACTGGTGATCGTTGAGGGGACATTGAATAGAGCACGGCACATCCAAACCGTCATCGAACTCATCGTTCTACCATTCCTAGACCGGCAAGGGAACTTGCTGTTCCAACAGGACAATGCACGTCCGCATGTATCCCGTGCCACCCAACGTGCTCTAGAAGGTGTAAGTCAACTACCCTGGCCAGCAAGATCTCCGGATCTGTCCCCTATTGAGCATGTTTGGGACTGGATGAAGCGTCGTCTCACGCGGTCTGCACGTCGAGCACGAACGCTGGTCCAACTGAGGCGCCAGGTGGAAATGGCATGGCAAGCCGTTCCACAGGACTACATCCAGCATCTCTACGATCGTCTCCATGGGAGAATAGCAGCCTGCATTGCTGCGAAAGGTGGATATACACTGTACTAGTGCCGACATTGTGCATGCTCTGTTGCCTGTGTCTATGTGCCTGTGGTTCTGTCAGTGTGATTATGTGATGTATCTGACCCCAGGAATGTGTCAATAAAGTTTCCCCTTCCTGGGACAATGAATTCACGGTGTTCTTATTTCAATTTCCAGGAGTGTATATCTGCCCAAACTCTTTGCCTTTGCATATGTCTGCTTGTGTCTATGTATGTGTGGATGGATATGTGTGTGTGTGCGAGTGTATACCCCCTAAGGTAAGTCTTTCCGCTCCCAGGATTGGAATGACTCCTTACCCTCTCCCTTAAAACACACATCCTTTCGTCTTTCCCTCTCCTTCCCTCTTTCCTGACGAAGCAACCGTTGGTTGCGAAAGCTTGAATTTTGTGTGTGTGTTTGTTTGTGTGTCTATCCACCTGCCAGCGCTTTCGTTTGGTGTATTTTCATTTTTATATCCCCTATGTCTGACACAATTCGCATTGCAAATAGAGGTTTGTTAAGAGGCTTCAGCAGTTCTGTGGTGTGCTTTTTCCAGTTTAATTTATTATCAAGCTGTAATCCTAAGAATTTAACACTGTCCTCTACTTCTATCTGCTTGTCATCGTATGTTATGTGTATACTCGTGGGACACACTCAACCACTTCTGTACTGCATTTAGTGGGTTTTTTCAAAGTTTAGTGACACGAAATTGGTTAGGAACCAGTGATCAATGTTCACAAATATTTTATTACCTGATCTTTCTAAGACTACACTTGATTTGCTATTTATTGCAATGTTTGTATCATCAGCAAACAGAACGAACTTGGCATCTGGTAATGTTACTGATGAAGGGTCATTCACATAAACAAGAAAAAGTGAGGGCCCTAAAATGGAACCTTGTGGGACCCCACATGTAGTTCACAGTTGGATGATGCCTGATAGCTTGATACGTGTCTCTTTCCTAATAACACCCTTTTTTCCCTACCAGAGATATAACATTTGAACCATTTTGCAGCATTTCTTGTTTCACTATAAAATTCTAATTTAGTTAAAAGGAAATTATGATTTGCACAGTGAGATGCCTTCGACAGATCACAAAATATACCAGTTGCCTGCAATTTTTATTTAATGAATTAAGCACTTTATCAGTGTAAGTGTAGATAGCCTTCTCAATATCAGAACCTTTTAGTAATCCGAACTGTGACTTTGCCAGTATGTCATTTGAGATAAGATGGTTATAAAGCCGATTGTACAGTAGTTTTTCTAAAATTTTTGAGAACGCTTTGAAAAGTGAAATTGGACAGAAATTTGATGCTATTTCTTTATCTCCCTTCTTAAACAGTGTCTTAACTCCAGCATATTTTAAGCATTCAGGAAATATTCCACTGATAAACGAGTGGTTACACAGATAGCTTAATATGTTACTTAACTCAGAATCACATTCTTTTATTAGCTTTGTTGACATTTCATCATACCCACTAGATGTTTTTGATTTTAAAGATTTTATGATGGTCGTTATTTCTGCTGGGGTAGTATGGGTCAAATTTATATTATGGAAGTTACTTGAAATGTCTGGTCTGAGGTATTCCATAGCAGCATCTACAGAACCAGACAACTCCATCTTTTCAGTAACAGTTATGAAATGTTTCTTAAAAAGTTCTGCAACACTATACACATCTGTCACAAATGTATCATTTACTCTTAATGCTATTTGTGCCTCTTCATGTCTGGTTTTACTGGTCTCCTCCTTCATTATGTCCCATGTTGTCTTTATTTTGTTATCTGATATGACTATCTTTTCCTTGTAATATATTTGCTTTGATGTTCGTATTACAGTCTTTAATATTTTGCAGTTTTTCTTGTAATGTGCCAAAGCATCATCGGAGCTGTTTCGGATTGACAGATACAGTTTTCTTTTTGTTTTACCTTGGTAAGTTTTTGGGGAAAACGGTGTTCGAATAAGGTAAGCACTTTATTAGCAAAAGTGTTATATTTTTCATTCATGCCATTAGCACTGTAAACATCTGTCCAGTGAATGTGTCTGAGGAGTCTCCTAAACTTATCAATTTTTGGCTTATTGATTACCCTATTGAGCTCAGATGTAACAGATTTTGTATCCTGTTCAGTGTTAACATTTAACAGAAGGAACTGCATGACATGATCTGAGAGGCCATTGACTATTGGTTTTGTAATATAATTTTGTTCATTGGACTTTTCTATAAAGATATTATCAATGGCTGTTTGTGAGCAATTGGCTACCCTAGTGGGGAACTTTTCAGTGGGAATTAAGTTCTTGTTGGGAGAGTCTTTAAGGAAATCTACATTGAAATCACCAGCAAATGCTATTTCTTTGTTTTTGGTTGTTAAATGGGTCAGTATAGCTTCAAGGTGGTTTACGAATAGATTAAAGTTACCTGCAGGTGCTCAATATACACTTAACATTATGAAGGATTTTTTGTGAAATTCTACTTCTGTTGCACATGCTTCCATATGCTGTTCTAGGCTACATTTATGAATGTCTATGTTCTTAAATTTATGACAGTTCCTGATGAATGTGGCAACTCCTCCTTTCTCCATTTCTGATCTACAAAAGTGAGATGCTAACCGAAACCCTGTAACACTTAAAAGTTCTATAGCAGTGATCACATGATGTTCAGAGAGGCAGATTATGTCAGATGGGTTTGAAGACTCTAATTCATCTATGCAGATAATTAATTCACTAATTTTATTTCCCAGCCCTCGAATATTTTGATGCAATAATGATAACTGACATTTCACATTGACTGAGTTAAAATTGCGTAGAGTTAAAATATCTGCTGACTGTTGAAAATTCTTAACCAATGGCTGTTTATGCTGATGTATTAAGCTAGAATTATGTTTTTTGGTTTCTTTCTCAAACTGAAGGTTTGTCTCAGTCCTAACCTCTCTTAAGAGTAGGTTTCTTTCTGTCCTCCCTACCCTAAAAAAGGGTCTTTTCTGAACCCTACAACCACTGGTAGTTTATCACTCGTGACAGTGACTCCCCCCTTTAACTTTCCTGCTATTTTCCCAGCCAGTTTACCCTTCCCTTTCCTGTTGAGGTGAAGGCCATGCCTAGTATAATCCCACCTATTGAGAGAATCAACAGGAACCATGCCAATGTGTGACCCCGCACCCGACATGAGCAGCCATTCCAGCTCCAAATTAACTCTCTTGACGGAAGAGTTCAAATGAGGTCGGTCATGGCGCCCAAGAACAGCTAGAAACTCAACACTAGTATGCTTCGATGCTGATGCAATCTTTGCCAGGTCACATTCTATACTGTACCCAGGATCTCTGACAATACTATTACCTGCCCCACCCACTATAACCACAGTGTCTCCTACCTCTCCCCAAATGAGGATCGCGTACAGCGTCAACATATGGATCATCTCCTAGGGGTCAATTATCATTTTTTAGATGCACCATTGCCAGTTTAGTGTACCCACGCACCCTCAAATTGACGTTTAAAACCGATATTTCGTCGTTATTAAATACTAAAGGATCCATTCAATCTTCTCCCCAAGCGAGTAACACATCTAGGGTCAACATATGGATCTTCTCCTGGGGTCATGTATCTTTTTTCCGATGCATCAGTGTCAGTTTACTGTAACCCTCACTTTGAAGAATTAACACAGAAATTGCGTCGCTATTAAACACTAACAGATCCATGCCGACTTCTCCCCAAGCAAGTTGCGCGGCTGTGGTCAATTTATTTATTTTCTCCTGGGTGTCAAGTATCTTTTATCCGATTCATAGCTGCCAGTTTACTGTATCCCTCGCTTCCTAACATTGACGATTTAACCCAGAAATTGCATGGCTATTAAATACTAAAGGAGGGTACCTCCCAACTTCGCCAAGAGTGAGTAATACGGCAATGGTCAACGAATGGGTGTTCTCTTCAGAGTCAAGTATGTTTTGTCGGATGCACCACTGGTACTTAGCCGTATCCGACGCACCGTCTCATTGACGATTTAACTTAGAAATTGCGTCGCTATTAAATAACGAGGGATCCACGTCGTCTTATAACCAAGAGTGTAGAGCTGCTATGGACAACATATGGATCTTCTCGTGGGTGTCGTGTGTTTTGTCAGTTGCCTGTTTGTGTATCCCTCACTCTGACGATTTAACACAAAATTGTGGCGCTATTAAATCATAAATTCTCCATGACGACTTTTATCGAAACTAGTAATGGGACTATAGTCAACGTATTGATCTTCTCCTGGGAGTCAAGTATCTTTCTTCCGGTGCATCAGTGATGGTTTACTGTAACCCTCACATCCTCACATTGTCGAATCAACACAGATTTGGGTCGCTATTAAATACTAATGGATACATCCTGACTACACCCCAAGTGAGTAATAAGGCTGTGGTCAAGGTATGTATCATCTCCTTGGAGTTAAGTATCTTTCTTCCGATGCACCAATGATAGTTTACTGTAGCCATCACACCCTCGCATTGACGAATTACCACGGAAATTGCGTCACTATTAAATACAAGTGGGTACATGCTGTCTTCTCCTCAAGTGATTAATGTGGCTGCGGTCAAAGTATGGATCTTCTCCTGGGAGTCAAGTATCTCTCTTCTGATGCACCAGTGATAGATTACTGTAACTTTCACACGCTCATATTGACGAGTTGAGACAGAAATTGCACCGCTATTAATTATAAATGGATACATACTGTCTTCTCCCCAAGTGAGTGATTCAGCTGCCGTTAAAGTATGTTACTTCTCCTGGGAGTCAAGTATCTTTTCATCCGATCCACCAGTGTAAATTTACTATAACTCTCACCGTGACGAATTAACACAGAAATTGGGTCACTATTAAATACTAAAGGATATCTCCCGAGTTCCCCCTAGTGGCTAACATGTCTACGGTCAATGAATGGATCTTCTCTTGGGAGTCAATCATCTTTTTTCAGATGCACCACTGCTAGTTTCACGTATCCCTCGCACCGTCACATTGACGATTTAAAACAAAATTGAGGCCGTATTAATTCATAAGTGATCAATGACGACTTTTATCCAAGAGAGTAAATCCGGCGACGGCAACATATGGATCTTCGTCTGCCGGCTGCTGTGGTTCTAGGCGCTTCAGTCTGGAACCGCACGACCACTACGGTCGCTGGTTCGAATCCTGCCTCGGGCATGGAAGTGTGTGATGTCCTTAGTTAGTTAGGTTTAAGTAGTTCTGGGGACTGATGACATCAAATGTTAAGTCCCATACTGCTCAGAGCCATTTGAACCATTAGATCTTCGTGTGGGAGTCAAATATCTTTGATCCGATGCTCCAGTGATAGGTTACTGTAACACTCGGACCCTGACATTAACGAATTAAAACAGACATTGCGTCCCTATTAAATACTAAATGATACAAACTGACTTCTCCCCAAGTGAGTAAATCGGATGTGGTCAAAGAATGTATATTCTCCGGGGAGTGAAGTATCCTTTTTCCGATGCATCAATGGTAGTTTGCTGTAACCGTCACACCTTCATGTTGACGAATTAAAACAGAAATTGCGTCGCTATTAATTACTAATGGATTCATGCTGACATCTCCCAAATGAGTAATGCGGCTGCGACCAAAGTATGTATCTTCTCCTGGGAGTGAAATATCATTCTTCCGATGCACCAGTGGTAGTTTACTGTAGCCCTCACACCCTAAAATTAACGAATTAACGCAGAAATTGCGTCCCTATTAAGTACTAATGGTTACATGCTGACTTTTCCCCAAGTGAGCAAAGCAGCTGCTGTCAAAGTACGTATTTTCTCCTAGGAATCAGGTATCTTTCTTCCAAGCACCAGTGGCAGATTACTGTAACCCTCAGACCCTAACATTGACGATTTAATACAGAAATTGAGTCGCTATCAAATAGTAATGGATACCTCCCGAATTCTCAGCAAGGGAGTAACCTGTCTACCTTCAACGAATGGATCTTCTCTTTGGAGTCAAGTACCCTTTTGGGTTCACCACTGGTAGTTTACCGTATCTCTTGTCCGCCCCCGGTAGCTGAGTGGTCAGCGCGACAGACTGTCAATTCTAAGGGCCCCTGCTTCGATTCCCGAGTGGGTCGGAGATTTTCTCCGCACAGGGACTGGGTCTTGTGTTATCTTAATCATCATCATTTCATCCCGATCGACGCGCAAGTCGCCGAAGTGGCGTCAAATCGAAAGACTTGTACCAGGTGAGCGGTCTATCCGACGGTAGGCCCTCGTCACACGTGATTTCATTTCACTTCACCTTATCTCTTGCTCCTTCAAATCGACAATTTAACCCAGAAATTATGTCGCTATTGATTACCAAGGGATCCCATGTCGTCTTATAACCAAGAGCGTTGATCTGCTTTGGTCAACGTATGGATCTTCTCGTGGGAGTAATGCATCTTATGTCAGTTGCACCACTGCTCGCTTGTGTATCCTCACATTGACGATTTAACAAAAAATGGGGCGCTATTAAATAATAAGTGCTCCTTGACGACTTTTATGCGAGCGATAAATGTGGCTATGGTCAACGTATGGCTCATATCCTAAGATTCAAGTATCTGTTTTCTGCTGCACCAGTGATAATTTACTGTAAACCTCACATTGACGAATTAAAACAGAAATTGCGTTCCCATTAAATACTAATTTATTCATGCTGACTTCTCCCCAAGTGAGTAATTCGTCTGCGGTCAAAGTAAGTATCGTCTCCTGGGAGCCAAGTACCTTTCTTCTGATGTGCCAGGTTAGGTATACTGTAACCCTCAAACCCACACAATGATGAATTGACAAAGAAATTGCGCCGCTATTGAATACTAATGGATACATGGTGACTTCTCCCCGAGTGAGCAATGCAGCTGCTGCCAAAGTACGTATCTTCTCCTAGGAGTCAGGTGTCTTTCTTCCAAACACCAGTGGTAGTTTATTGCAACCCTCAAATTGACGTTAAAAACAGATATTGCGTCCCTATTAAATACTAAAGGAACCACACATACTCCTCAAACGAGTAGCACGTCTGCGGTCAGCATATGGATTTTCTCCTGGAGTCAGGTACCTTCTTTACGATGCAACAGTGGCTCAGAATTTGGGTCGCTATTAGATACTATTGTTTACATGTTGACTTCTCCCCAGGTGAGTAATGCGGCTGCTGTCAATATATGTATCTTCTCCTTGGACTCAAATATCTTTGTTCCGATGCACCAGTGATCGTTTACTGTAACTCTTAGACCCTCACATTGGCGAATTAACACAGAAATTGCGTCGCTATCAAACACTAATGGATCCATGCCGACTTCTTCTTAAGAAAGTTGTGCGGTTGTGGTCAATTTATGTATTTTCTTCTGGGTGGCAAGTATATTTTATCCGATGCAACACTGGCAATTTCCTATATCCCTCGCACCCTAACATTGACGATTTAACACAGAAATTGCGTCGTTAGTAAATATTAAAGGATACTTCTCGACTTCTCCCTAAGTGAGTAACATGTCTACGGTCAACAATTGAATCTTTTCTTGGGAGTCAAGGATATTTTTTTGGATGTACCACTGGTAATTTACCGTATCCCTCGCAACCGTCACACTGACTTTTTAACTGAGAAATTGTGTCGCTATTATATACCGAGAGTGTAGAATTGCTGTGGTCAACATATGGATCCCATCGTGGGGGTCATGTGTATTTTGTCAGTTGCACCACTGCTAGTTTGTGTATACCTCACATTGACGATTTAACAAAAAATTGCGGCACTAGTGAATGAC
Source organism: Schistocerca americana (assembly GCF_021461395.2). Lineage (NCBI taxonomy): Eukaryota > Metazoa > Arthropoda > Insecta > Orthoptera > Acrididae > Schistocerca > Schistocerca americana. Next base: position 90,697,551 of record NC_060121.1, read on the forward strand.
AAATGCACCATGACGATTTTTATCCAAGCGAGTAATGCAGCTACGGTCAATGTATGAATCTTCTCGCGGGAGTCAAGTATCTTTTTTCCGATGCACCAGTGATAGTTTACTGCATCTTTCATACCTCACATTGACGAATTAACACAGAAATTGCGTCGCCATTGAATACTAATTGATACATGCTGACTTCACCCCAAGTGAGTAATGCGACTGCTGTCAAAGTATGTATCTCCTTCTGGTAGTCAAGTATCTTTTTTCCGATGCACCAGTGGTAGTTTACTGTATCCGTCACACCCTCACGTTGACGAGTTAACACTGAAATTACGTCGCTATTAAATATTAATGGATACATGCTTACTTCTCCTCAAGTGAGTAATGCGGCTCAGTTCAATGTGTGTGTCATTTCCTGGGCGTCATGTATCTTTCGTCCGATGCACCAGTGGTAGTTTACTGGAACTCTCACATTGGCGAATCAACACAGAAATTGCGTTGCTACATGATACATGGTGACTTGTTCCGAAGTGACTAATGCGTATGCGGTCATAGTATGTATCTTCTCTCGGGAGTGAAGTATCTTTTTTCCGATGCATCACTGGTAGCTTTCTGAAAGCATCAGGCAATTACGCTCACGAATTATCACATAAATTGCGTTGTTATTATATACTAATGGGTACATGTTTACTTCTCTCCTTATGAGTAAAGTGGCTGAGGACGAAGAATGTTTCTTCTCGTGTAAGTCAGGTATCATTCTTCCGATACACCAGTTGTTGCTTACTATAACACTCACACCCTCCTTTGACGAATGAACGCAGAAATTGCGGCGCTATTAAATAGAGATATGCACATGCAGACTCTGGCCCAAGTGAGTAATAGGGTTTGCGGTCAAAGTACGTATCTTCTCCTGGGAATCAAAAATCTTCCTTCCGGTGCACCAGTGGTAGTTTAGTGTAACCGTCACACTCTCACATTGTCGAATTTATACAGGAACTGCGTCACAATTAAATACTAAGGGATGCTTGCTGTCTTTTCTCAAAGTGAGTAATGCAGCTGTGATCAAAGTATGTATATTCTCCTAGGACTCAAGTATCTTTCTTCCGATGCGCCACTGGTAGTTTATTGTAACCCCCACAGACTCACATTGACGAAATATCACAGAATCTGCATCGTTCTTAAATGCTAATGGAACATGCTCACTTTTCCCAAAGAGAGTAATGCTGCTGCAGTCAAAGTATGTATCTTCTCCTGAGAGTCAAGTATCTTTTTTCCGATGCACCAGTGGTAGTTTACTGGAAACCTCACGTTGACGAATTAACACAGAATTTCGCATCGCTAATAAATACTAAAGGACATATGCTAACTTCTCAACAAGTGAACAATGCGGCTGTGGTCAAAGTATATATCTTCTCCTGGGATTCAAGTGTGCATTTTTCGATGCATCAGTGGTAGTTTCCTGTAACCATCACACACTCACATTTGCAAGACAACAGAGAAATTGCGTCGCTATTAAATACTAATGAATACACGACTTCAGCCTAAGTGAATAATGTGACTCTGGTCGAAGAATGTATCTTCTCTTGGGAGCAAATTATCTTCTTGCGATACCCGAGTGGTACTTAATTGTAATCCTCACACCCACACTTTGATGAATTAACACAGAGAAAGCGTCGCCATTAGATAATAATTGATAAATGCTTACTTCTCCGGAGCAATGTACCAGTTGTAGTTTACTGTATCCCTCACACCCTTACGTTGACGAATTAACACAGATATTGCGTCGCTATTAAATACTAATTGATATATGCTGACAAATCCCCATGTGAGTAATGCGGCTGTGGTGAAAATATGTATCTGTTCCTGGGAGCCAATTATCTTTCTTCTGATGCACCAGTTGTATTTTACTGCATATTTCGCATCCTCACATTCATGCATTCACACAGAAATTGCGTCGCTATTGAATACTAATGATACATGGTAACTTCTTCCAAAGTGACTAAAACAGCTGCATTGAAAGTATTTATCTTCTCCTGGGAGTCAAGTATCTTTCTTCCGATGCACCAATGGTAGTTTACTGCAACTCTCGCACCCTCTTATAGACGAATTAACATAGAAATGGCGTCGCTATTAAATACTAATGATACATGCTCAAATTTCCCCAAGTGAGTAAAGCAGCTTGGGCTAAAGTATGTGTATTCTCCTGTGTGTCAAGTATCTTTCTTCTGATGCACCAGTGGTACTTTAATGTAGCCCTCACACCCTCACATTGATTAATTAACAACGTTATTCCGTCGCTATGAAATACTGATGGATACATGCTGACTTCCCACCAAGTGAATAAAATGGCTGTGGTCAAAGTATGTATCTTTATCTGGAAGTCAAGAAACTTTCTTCTGATGCCCCAGTGGTAGTTTAATATACCACTCACACCATCAAAATGACGAATTAAGGTAGAAATTGCGTCGCTATTAAATGTTAGTGGGTACAAACTGACTTCTCCCCAAGCGAGTAATGCGACTGTGGCCAAACTATGTATCTTCTCTTGGGAATCACGTATCTTTCTTCCGATGCACCCTTGGTATTTTATGGTAACTTTCCCACCCTCACATTGACGAATTAACAAAGAAATTTCGTCGCTATTTAATACTACTGGATGCAAGCGGACTTCTCCCCAAGTGAGTAATGCGGCTATGGTCAAAGTATATATCTTATCCCGGGAGTGAAGTATCTTGCTTCCGATGCACCCGAGATATTTTACTGTAACTCTCACACTGTAACATTGGCCAATTAATACAGAATGTGCGTTGCTGTTCTATGCTAATGGATAGATGCTGACTTCTGCCAAAGTGAGTAATGCCGATGGTGTCAAAGTATCTTCTCCTGGGATTTATTTATATTTCTTCCTGTGCACCAGTGGTAGTTTGCTGTAACCCTGACACCCTCACATTAACGAATTAACAGAGAAATTGCGTCTCTATTGAATACTAATGATATGGGATGGCTACTGAAATCTGAGTAGTATGGCAGTATTCCAAATATTTATCTTCTTCTGACAGGTAAGTATCTTTATTCCAATTCACCAGTGGCAGTTTACTGTAACACTCACACAATCAGATTGACGAATTAACACAGACATTACGTCGCTACTAAATAATAATTGATACATGTAGACTTATACCCAAGTGAGTAATGTGGCTGTGTTTATTGAAGTATGTATCTTATCCTGGGAGTCAAGTATCTTTCCTGTGATGCACCAGTGGTAGTTTACTGTAAGCATCACACCCTCACATTGACGAAGTAACACATAAATTACGTCTCTATTAAATACTAATGATACATGCTTGCTTCGGCCCATGTAAGGAAAAAAAAACGGTTCAAATGGCTCTGAGCACTATGGGACTAAACATCTGTGGTCATCAGTCCCCTAGAACTTAGAACTACTTAAACCTAACTAACCTAAGGACATCACACACATCCATGCCCGAGGCAGGATTCGAACCTGCGACCGTAGCAGTCGCGCGGTTCCGGACTGAGCGCCTGAACAGCTAGACCACCGCGGCCGGCGCCCATGTAAGAAATGTGGCTGTTGTGAAAATATGTATCTTCACCTGGAATCAAGTTTCTTTCTTCCAACGCCCCAGTGGTAGTTTACTAACCTTCACATTGACGAATTAACACTGAAATTGCGTCGGTTTCAAATACTAATGGATACAGGCAGACTTCTCCCCGAGAGATAAATGCGGCTTATCCTGGGAGTCAAGTACCTTTATTCTGATACACCAGTGGTAGTTTACTGCAACCTTCACATTGACAAAATAACACTGAAATTTTGTCGCTATTACATACTAATTGTTACCTGCTGACATCTCCCCAATTGAGTAATGTTGATTCAGTCACAATAAGTATCTTATCACGGGAATGAAGTATCTTTCTTCCGATGCACCAGTGGTAGTTTAGTGTAACCCTGACACCCTCACATTGGCGAATTAATGTAGAAATTTCGTCACTATCAACTAGTAATGGATACATGCAGACGTATACCCAAGTGTTCAATGTGGCTGTTGTCAAAGTATGTACCTTGTCCTGGGAGTCAAGTATCTTTCTTCCGATGCACCAGTGGTATTTATCTGAACCCCTCATGCTCTCTCATTGACGAATTATGACAGAAGTAGCATCGATATTAAATACTAATGTAGATACGCTGACTTTTCCTAATCTGCGCAATGCCACTGCATTCAAAGAATGTATGTACTCCTGGGAGTCAAGTATCTTTCTTCCAATGCACCAGTTCTAGTTTACTGTAACTCCCACACCCTCACATTGGCGAATTAACATAGAAATTGCGTCGCTATTCTATACTAGTAGATACTTGTTGACTTGTTCTAAGTGAATAATGCGGCTGCGGTCAAAGTATGTATCTAATCCTGGGAGTCAAGTATCTTTCTTCCGATGCACGAATCGTAGTTTACTGTAACGCTCACAGATTCACTTTGACGAATACTAATTGATACATTCTGACATCTCCTCAAGTGAGTAATTTGGCTGCAGTGACAATATATATCTTCTCCTGGGAGTCAAGTATCTTTGTTCCGATGCATGAGTGGTAGCTTAGTGTCACACTCTCACACTCATATTGACGAATTAACATAGAAATTGCGTTGCTATTAAACACTAATGTTTACATGATGACTTATCCCCACGTGAGAAATGCGGCTGCGGTCTAAATATGTATCTGATCCTGGGTGTCAAATATCTTTGTTAAGGTGTACCAGTGGGAGTTTACTATAAGCCTCACACCCTCTCAATAACGTATTAACACAGAAGTTGCCTCGCTATTAAATACTAATGTATTTATGGTGACGTTTCCCTATCTGAACAATGCCACTGCGATCAATGTGTGTTTCCACTCCTGGGAGTGAAGTATCTTTCTTCCGATGTTCCAGATGTAGTTTACTGTAACTCTCACACCATCACATCGACGAATAAACACAGAAATTGCGTCGCTATTAAATACTAACGGATACATGCCGATTTCTCCTCAAGTGAGTAATGCTGCAGTGGTCAAAGTAAGTATCTTCTCCAGGGATTCATGTATCCTTCTCCCGATGCACCAGTGGTAGTTTACTGTAACCCTGACACCTCATATCGACGAATTAACAGAAAAATTGCGTCTGTATAAAATACTAACGGATAAATGCTGACTATTCCCCAAGTGAACAATGTGGCTGTGGCCAAAATATGTATCCGCTCCTTGGAGTTAAGTATGTTTCTTCCGATGCACCAATCGTAGTTCGCTGTAACCCTCACACTCTCACACTGACGAATTACAGCAGAATTCGCGTCGCTATTTAATACCAGTGTAGATGTACTGTGTTTTACCAATCTGAGCAAAGCCGCTGACATCATAGTATGTTTGTTCTCCTAGGATTCAAGAATCTTTGTTCCGAAGAACCAGAGGTAGTTCACTGTAACCATCACACACTCACTTTAATGAATTGTCACAGAAATTGCGACGCTATTAAATTTTAAGGTATATATGCTGTCTGCCCACCATGTAAATAATGCGGCTGCAGTGATAGTTGTATATTCTCCTCGGAGTCAAGTATCTTTATTCCAGTGCGCCAGTGGTAGTGTACTGTAACCCCCATATTGCCGAATTAACACTGAAATTGCGTCGGTATTAAATACTACCGCTGTCATGCTGACTTCTTCCCATGAGAGAAATGTCGCTATGGTCAAAGAATGTATCTTATCCCGGAGTCAAGTATCTTTCTTCCGATGCACCAGAGGTATTTTACTGTAAGCCTCTCACTCGAATATTGACGAATTATTACAGACTGTGCGTTGCTGTTAAATGCTAATGGATATGAAACTTCCTGGCAGATTAAAACTGTGTGCCCGACCGAGGCTCGAACTCGGGACTTTTGCCTTTCGCGGGCAAGTACTCTACCATCTTAGCTACGGAAGCATGACTCACGCCCGGTACTCACAGCTTTACTTCTGCCAGTATCTCGTCTCCTACATTCCAAACTTTACAGAAGCTCTCCTGCAAACCTTTCAGAACTAGCACTCCTGAAAGAAAGGATACTGCGGAGACATGGCTTAGCCACAGCCTGGGGATGTTTCCAGAATGATTTTTACTCTGCAGCGGAGTGTGCGCTGACATGAATCTTCGTGACAGATTAAAACTGTGTGCCCGACCGAGACTCGAACTCGTGACCTTTGCCATTCGCGGGCAAGTGCTCTACCATCTGAGCTACCGAAGGACGACTCACGCCCGGTACTCACAGCTTTACTTCTGCCAGTGTCCGTCTCCTACCTTCCAAACTTTACAGAAGCTCTCAACCTGTGAGTACCGGGCGTGAGTCGTGCTTCGGTAGCTCATATGGTAGAGCACTTGCCCGCGAAAGGCAAAGGTCCCGAGTTCGAGTCTCTGTCGGGCACACAGTTTTAATCTGACAGGAAGTTTCATATCAGCGCACACTCCGCTGCAGAGTGAAAATCATTCTGGAAACATCCCCCAGGCTGTGGCCATGTCTCCGCAGTATCCTATCTTTCAGGAGTGCCGAAATTGTCAAAGTATCTTCTACTGGGATTTATTTATATTTCCTCCTGTGCAGCAGTGGTAGTTTGCTGTAACCCTGACACCCTCAAATTAACGAATTAACCGAGAAATTGCGTCTCTATTGAATACTAATGATATGGGATGGCTAATGAAATCAGAGTAGTATGGCTGTATTCCAAATATTTATCTTCTTCTGACAGGTAAGTATATTTATTTCAATTCACCAGTGGCAGTTTACTGTAACACTCACACCCTCAGATTGACGAATAAACACAGACATTGCGTCGCTATTAAATAATAATTGATACATGCAGACTTATACCCAAGTGAGTAATGTGGCTGTGTTTAAAGTATGTATCTTATCCTGGGAGTCAAGGATCTTTCCTGTGATGCACCAGTGGTAGTTTACTGTAACCATCACACCCTCACACTGACGAAGTAACACATAAATTGCGTCTCTATTAAATACTAATGATACATGCTGGCTTCTGCCGATGTAAGAAGTGTGGCTGTTGTGAAAATATGTATCTTCACCTGGGAGTCAAGTTTCTTTCTTCTAACGCACCAGTGGTAGTTTACTATAACCTCCACAATGACGAATTAACACTGAAATTGCGTCGCTATCAAATAATAATGGATACAGGCAGACTATGTGTCTTATCATGGGAATGAAGTATCTTTCTTCCGATGCACCAGTGGTATTTATCTGAACCCGTAATACTCTCTCATTGACCATTTATGGCAGAAGTAGCGTCGCTGTTAAATACTAATGTAGATATTCTGACTTTCCTTAATCTGCGCAATGACACTGCGTTCAAAGTATGTTTGTTATCCTGGGAGTCAAGTATCTATCTTCCAATGCACCAGTTGTAGTTTACTGTAACTCTCACACCCTCACATTGGCGAATTAACATAGAAATTGCGTCGCTATGGTTTACTAGTGGATACTTGCTGACCTGTTCTGAGTGAGTAATTCGGCTGCGGTCATAGTATGTATCTTCTCCTGGGAGTCAAGTATCTTTCTTCCGATGCAGGAGTCGTAGTTTACTGTAACACTCACAGCCTTACAATGACAAATACTAATTGATACATTCTGACATCTACTCAAGTGAGTAATGTGGCTGCGGTGACAATATATATCTTTTTTTGGGAGTCAAGTATGTATGTTTCGATGCATGAGTCCTAGCTTAGCGTAACCCTATCACACTCACATTGAAGAATTAATATAGAAATTGCATCGCTATCAAATACTAATGGATAGTTGCTGTGTTTTCTTCCAATGCACCAGTGGTATTTTACCGTTACGCTAACACACCACATAAATGAATGAGCACTGAAATTTCGTCGCTAGTAAGTAGTGATTGATACATGCTGACGTCTCCCGAGGTGTGTAATTTGGCTGCGGTTACATTACGTATCTTCTCCTGGGAGTCAAGTATCTTCCATCCGGTGCGGCAGTGGTAGTTAACTGTAACCCTCACGTTGACAAATTAACACTGAAATTGCATCGCTATTAAATACTAGTGGATACATGCCGAATTATACCCAAGTGTGCAATGTGGCTGTTGTCAAAGTATGTACGTTCTCCTGGCAGTCAAGTGTCTTTCTTCTGCTGCACCAGTTGTGGGTTACTGTAACCCTCACACCGTCAAATTCACGAATTATCACAGAAATTGCGTAGCTATGAATAACTAATGGTTCAGTGCTTACTTCCCTCCAAGTGAGTATTGCAGCTGAGGTCATAGAATGTATCGTCTTCTGGGAGTCAAGAATCGTTGTTGCGATGCATGAGTGGTAGCATAGTGTAACCCTCTCACAGTCACATTGACGAATTAACATAGAAATAGCGTTGCTATTAAACACTAATGTATACATGGTGACTTATCCGCACGTGAGTAATGCTGCAGAGGTCAAAGTAAGTATCTTCTCCAGGGATTCATGTATCCTTCTCCCGATGCACCAGTGGTAGTTTAATGTAACCCTGTCATATCACGTCGACGAATTAGCAGAAAAATTGCGTAGGTATAAGATACTAATGGATAAATGCTGACTATTCCCCAAGTGAACAATGTGGCTGTGGTCAAAATATGTATCCGCTCCTTGTAGTTAAATATGTTTCTTCCGATGCACCAGTGGCAGTTTGCTGTAACCCTCACACTGTCACATTGATGAATTACAACAGAATTCGCGTCGCTATTTAATACCAATGTAGATATGCTGTGCTTTACCAAACTGAGCAAAGCCGCAGAGGTCATAGTATGTTCGTTCTCCTGGGATTCAAGAATCTTTGTTCCGAAGCACCAGAGATAGTTTACTGTAACCATCACACCCTCACATTGATGAATTGACACAGAAATTGCGTCGCTATTAAATTTTAAGGTATATATATATATATATGCTGACTTCCCAACATGTGAATATTGCGGCTGCAGTGAAAGTTGTAAATTCTCCTGGAAGTCAAGTACCTATATTCCAGTGCGCCAGTGGTAGTATACTGTAACCCCCACATTGCCGAATTAACACTGAAATTGCATTGGTATTAAATACTAACGGTGTCATGAAGACTTCTCCCCAAGAGAGAAATGTGGCCATGGTCGAAGTATGTATCTTATCCCGGAGTCAAGTATCTTTCTTCCGATGCACCAGAGGTATTTTACTGAAGGCCTCACATTGGAACATTGACGAAGTAATACAGATTGTGCGTTGCTGTTCAATTCTAATGGATACATGCTGACTTCTGCCAAAGTGAGTAATGCCGATATTGTCAAAGTTATCTTCTACTGGAATTTATTTATATTTCTTCCTATGCACCAGTGGTAATTTACTGTAACACTGAAACCCTCATATTAACGAATTAAAAGAGAAATTGTGTCTCTATTGAATACTAATGATATGGGATGGCTACTGAAATATGAGTAGTATGGCAGTATTCCAAATATTTATCTTCTTCTGACAGGTAAGTACCTTTATTCCAATTCACCAGTGGCAGTATACTGTAGCACTCACACCCTCAGATTGACAAGTTAACACAGGCATTGCGTTGCTATTAAATAATAAATGATACATGCAGACGTATACCCAAGTGAGTAAAGTGGCTGTGTTTAAAGTATGTATCTTATCCTGGGAGTCAAGTATCTTTCCTGTGATGCACCAGTGGTAGTTTACTGTAACCATCATACCCTCACATTGAGGAAGTAACACATAAATTTCGTCTCTATTAAATACTAATGATACATGCTGGCTTCTGCCAATCTGAGAAATGTGGCTGTTGTGAAAATATGTATCTTCACCTGGGAATCAAGTTTCTGTCTTCCAACGGACCAGTGGTAGTTTACTATAACCTTAACATTGACGAATTAACACTGAAATTGCGTCGCTATCAAATACTATTGGATACAGGCAGACTATGTGTCTTATCATGGGAATGAAGTGTCTTTCTTCTGATGCACCAGTGGTGGTTTAGTGTAACCCTGACACCCTCTCTTTGGCGAATTAATATAGAAATTTCGACACTATCAAATACTGATGTATACATGCAGTATTATACCCAAGTGTTCACAGCGGCAGTTGTCAAAGTATGTACCTTCTCCTGGGAGTCAAGTATCTTTCTTCCGATGCACGAGTCGAAGTTTACTGTAACGCTCACAGCCTCACATTGACGAATACTAATTGATACATTCTGACATCTCCTCAAGTGAGTAATTTGGCTACTGTGACAATATACATCTTCTCCTGGGAGTGAAGGACCTTAATTCCGATGCACTAGTTGTTGTTTACTGTAATGCTAACATCCTGACATTGACGAATTAACACGGAATTTTCTTCGATGTTTAAAACTAATTGATACATTCTGACATCTCCACAAGTGAGTAATGTGGCTGCAGTCACAATATATGTCTTCACCTGGGAGTCAAGTATCTTTGTTCCAATGCATGAGTGGTAGCTTAGTGTCACACTCTCACACGCACATTGAAGGATTAATATAGAAATTGCGTCGCTATCAAATACTAATGGATAGTTGCTGTGTTTTCTTCCAATGCATCATTGGTATTTTGCTGTTACGCTAACACACCACATAGATGAATGAACACTGAAATTTTGTCGCTAGTAAGTAGTGATTGATACATGCTGACGTCTCCCGAGGTGTGTAATTTGGCTACGGTTACATTATGTATCTTCTCCTGGGAGTCAAGTATCTTCCATCCGGTGCGGCAGTGGTAGTTAACTGTAACCCTCACGTTGACAAATTAACACTGAAATTGCATCGCTATTAAATACTAGTGGATACATGCCGAATTATACCCAAGCGTGCAATGTGGCTGTTGTCAAAGTATGTACGTTCTCCTGGGAGTCAAGTGTCTTTCTTCTGCTGCACCAGTTGTGGGTTACTATAACCCTCACACCGTCAAATTCACGAATTATCACAGAAATTGCGTAGCTGTGAAAAACTAATGGTTCAATGCTTACTTCCCTCCAAGTGAGTATTGCAGCTGAGGTCATAGAATGTATCGTCTTCTGGGAGTCAAAAATCGTTGTTGCGATGCATGAGTGGTAGCTTAGTGTAACCTTCTCACAGTCACATTGACGAATTAACATAGAAATAGCGTTGCTATTAAACACTAATGCATACATGGTGACTTATCCGCACGTGAGTAATGCTGCAGAGGTCAAAGTAAGTATCTTCTCCAGGTATTCATGTATCCTTCTCCCGATGCACCAGTGGTAGTTTAATGTAACCCTGACATCTCACGTCGATGAATTAGCAGAAAAATTGCGTAGGTATAAAATGCTAATGGATAAATGCTGACTAATCCCCAAGTGAACAATGTGGCTGTGGTCAAAATATGTATCCGCTCCTTGGATTTAAGTATGTTTCTTCCGATGCACCAGTGGTAGTTTTCTGTAACCGTCACACTCTCACATTGCATTGGCTCTCGCATTTGGTGTTACAAAGTTTCATGATTTCTTGTATGGTCGTCACTTTACCATCATCACAGACCACAAACATTTGACACGGTTTTTTCATCCGCACAAGCCTGTACCTCCACGTAGAGCTCAGAAATTCATTCGCTGGTCTACTTATTACAACAGAATTCGCGTCGCTATTTAATACCAATGTAGATATTCTGTGTTTTATCAATCTGAGCAAAGCCGCTGAATATATAAACAATATGAATAGTAACTGATAATTGCGCCTTGTTAGGTCGTAGCAAATGACGTAGCTGAAGGCTATGCTAAACTATCGTCTCGGCAAATGAGAATGTACGTAGGCAGTGAACTATGGGTAGCAAAGTCGGTTGTGAAAACTGGGGCGAGTGCTAGGTAGTCTCTCTAGACCTGCCGTGTGGCGGCACTCGGTCTGCAGTCACTGATAGTGGCGACACGCGGGTCCGACGTATACTAACGGACCGCGGGCGATTTAAAGGCTACCACCTAGCAAGTGTGGTGTCTTGCGGTGACACCACATTCCTCCCCCGCAAATCGGCGTACGGTTGTGGCATAAGGCTTCCGCCCACCGTGGGGAGGACCCCATGTTGACGTATGCGACGAGGTGGGGTGCGTAACAACAGGCGAGGCTCTGCCATTCGGACAGCGGGGAGCTAGGAAACGCCTGAAAACCTGCTCCAGCGTGCACGCCAACATGCGGTGTATGCGCCCGCAGAGAGACAGGAGGGGCCGAAGGGTCGACCTACATCGGGCCGGGGCACCCGACGGGCGAAGACGACATATGGTCCGGAGCGGGCGAGAGTTCCATGTCGGAGGACAACTGGTCACGGGAAGCGACCGGCGGCGCGTGACCCAGGGAGGCGCCCGGCGGCTGCAGCGACGCGTCCACTACGGGTGTTGCCGGCGGGAGAACAGGCGGCGGCGGCGCGTCGCCATGGGGCAAAATGGAAGGCAGCGTCGGTAACACCTGGGGATGAGGCGAGCCAGTAGATGGGTCCCCAGGGCGCTGACCGGACGGCACCGTCCCTGAAAGCAGACGGCGAGCTGCAGATCCCGTGCGACGACAGAGGCGCAGCTGGTTGAGATGCCGGCGCACCTCACCAAGGGCCCCAAACCCAGATACGTAGCGCGGCCGAGGCAGCGAAGAATGCGCCCTGCGAACCAACGCCGTGAACCTCGATAGTTGCGATAGAATACAACGTCGCCTGGGGCAAAAGCAGGTGGCTGCCGCTGCACAGGAACCTGATGCGGCGGATGCAGCAAAGACATCAAGGTTCGATGAGGACGACTGTGGAGCAACTCAGCCGGTGAGCGACCATCTCGGGGCTGAGAGCGATTCGAGGACAAAAAGAGCAATAACGCTTCCTCCCGAGAATGCGACTCTTTTAACTTCAACATCTGTGACTTGAAAGTCCTGACCAATCGTTCAGCGGCACCGTTTGACTGGCGAAAACGGCGCGGACGTCAGATGTTGAATACCATTGGCCTTGCAGAATGACTGAAATTCTGCGGACATGAATTGTGGGGCTTTGTCGGAAACAATAGTCTGTGGAAGACCTTCAATGGAAAAAATAGCAGATAGCGCTTCAGTGGTGGCAGATGACGTCGTAGAAGACATCCTTACAACAAAAGGAAAATTACTGAATGAATCTACAACCAACCATCGAGCATTCCAGAACGGACCACCAAAATCGATGTGTAAGCGTTGCCAAGGGGAAATGGCTTTCGGCCATGCAAAGAATTTCCGCGGTGGTGCTGATTGTTGTTCGGCACACACCATGCAAGAAGAGCAAGCTGTTTCGTTCTCACTATACCCCAATGTCCTTGGTGGGGAAGCTGTAAGACAGAGGACTGTAACGAACGTGGTACCACGACCCTGGACTGATCTTTATCAGAACGCAACAGCAAAAGACCATGTCGTACAAAAAGTCTCTCCGAGTGAGCAAGAACTCGGCGAACCAACGGATCCCCGATCCGTGACTTTGACAAGGGCCATTGCGTAGCAACAAAATGCAGAACGGTAGCAAGGACTGGGTCGGCAGCTGTGGCTGTAGCTACACGACGAAAATCAATCGAAAACGATTCGACTACGTCATCGGTTTCCGAATCAATGAACATGCATCAAGTTCAGAGGAATCGAATGCTCTGTCCTCAGGAACAGGCAAACGGGACAACACATCGGCGTTTCCACGCTTAGCAGTGGACCGATACAAGATATCGTAGCGGTACTGCGAGAGGAAAATAGACCAGCGAATGAATTTCTGAGCTCTACGTGGAGGTACAGGCTTCTTTCTCGATCTGTCAATAATTTCTTTGCGCAGACAAGAGCAATTTGGACGCAAAGGCAATAGGGCGATCGTGCGATCCATCTTTTTTGCGCAGGCACAGCGCCGATCCCGAAATCCGATGCATCCACCATCAAGAAAAGGGGCTTCTGGGGGTCGAATGGCGTAAGGCAATTATTGGAAAGCAACGCCGATTTCAACTGGCGAAAGGCGCGTTCGCATTCCGTCGTCCAGACGAACGGAACACCTTTACGGCGTAAGCGATGAAGCGGAGCTGAAATGGAAGAGGCTTGTGGAACATATCGGTGTAATAGTCGATTTTTACCAGCACACTGTAGCTGCTTCAAATTCTGCGGCGAAGGCAAGTCTCGTATGGCACGGAGGTGCTCGGGACAGGGATGTATGCCTTGGGCATTGAGTACATGTCCCAGGTATGGTAAGTCACGAGCAAAAAACACACATTTGTCCTTCCGCAAGCGAAGACCATTTTGTCGCAAGAACTGAAATAATGTTCTGAGATTGGCTAAATGTTCTTCTCCCGTTTTTCCGGAGATTATAATATCGTCCAGATAGTTTGCTGCAGTAGGGACTGACACACAAACAGTTTGTAGATATTGCTGAAACAATGCAGGGGCGGATGGACACCCGAATGGCAGTCGTTTGAATCAGTACAAACCAAGATGCGTGTTAACCACCAAAATGCACTGGGACTCTTCGTTCACCGGTATTTGCAAGTACGCATCTGCTAGGTCCAACTTCGAAAAATGTTTACCCGGGCACAGTTCGTCTAAAAGACGAAAAGAGGAAAAGTTGCAATCACTAGTTGTGGATTCACTGTTGCCTTGAAGACCACACAAAGTCTCAATTTTCCGGGAGGTTTTGGGAAAATTACTAAGGGTGATGCCCAGAGAGAAGCCTGCACACGTTCAATTTCACCTTGTGATTCCAAATCGTGAAATGTTTTTGCGATCTCATCACGCAATGCGTGGGGAACATTGCGCGCTCTGAAAAATTTCGGTTGCGCGTTTACTTTTAGTTCCAAATGTACTTTATAGTTCTTAGCGCTACCGAGTCCCGGTGCAAAAATGTCTGCAAATTCTTCACATGGACGAGAAACACTGTCTGAAGGCACAGTCTGGTTCACTGACAGGACCTGTCTTACTATAGACAAATTAAACAACTGAAATAAATCGAAACCAGACAAGTTCACTGCAGAAGTGGAACGAAGGATGTAAAAGGACACAAATTTTGTTTGTCCTTTGTATGTTGCAAGAAAGCTGCACTGTCCTAACACAGAGATATCTTGAACTGAATAGCTACTTAACTTAACATTTGTGGCATGCAACGGAGGTGTGACCAGCAGTTCGTAAGTGTCTTGATTGATCAGTGAAACTGCAGCCCCGGTATCGAGCTGGAATGGTATCACTTTGCCGTTAATGTCCAAGCCCACAAAAAGTTTATTGTCCTGTTGATGACAAGAGCGACTGTCTCATGCAACGTGAACTGACTCTGGTTCCAAATCACTTGCGACTTGACGGGAGTTCCGGCGATGTCGACACACAGTATTTGTGGGATGAACACAGTCACTGCTAGAGAGAGTGGCACTGAGCAAAGTGAAATGAACTACATGAATATCCATTGGCGAAGTTTCGCGAGCCTGAGTAACCTTGGTTCGACTCCGATGCCGGCGCGAAGCAAAGGGCTTGGAATGGTTTTGAGCTTCCGATCTGAGCTTTTTCTGCCAAACACTCTGAACATGTCCTTTTTTATTATAATAAAAGCAAATAGCTTGGTGTGGAGGGCAATTCTCACACGAATGTCTAGTAGGGCACCGCAGGCAGGATTTGTTCACTGCATTTGCTTGCTGGCGCGGCACACGTGTCTGAGAGCCTGGCGGCAGCCGTGCGGTCGGGCGCGAGGGCTGTTTACTGCTCCGTGCAGCTCGCCCAGCGGGCTGGTTA
Source organism: Schistocerca americana (assembly GCF_021461395.2). Taxonomy (NCBI): domain Eukaryota; kingdom Metazoa; phylum Arthropoda; class Insecta; order Orthoptera; family Acrididae; genus Schistocerca; species Schistocerca americana. The sequence continues at coordinate 90,713,303 of NC_060121.1, forward strand.
ACCTGACACGCGGCTGGTGAAGTTTCAAATGATTCCTGAGCAAAGTCAAGTGTGTCCTGCCGATCCAATATGTCCATCACTTGTAGAAGGAAGGGACTGACTAGTTTCAAAATCTGTTCTCTTGTACGAACATCAGAAACGGTCTGTGCAATTGCATCACGTACCATAGTATCTGAATAAGGGAGTCCACATTGACACTCAAAAGCACGATCCCTAGTAAGGCCTTGCAAGGCTGCAACCCACTCCCGATTAGCCTGACCTGCCGTATGTTTTGTACGAAAGAAGGTATACCGTTTCACAACTACATTGACTGATTCTTTGAAATATGCATCGAATGCAGACAAAATTTCTTCGTAGGACAGAGTTGCTACGTTGTGTTGGGGAAATAATTTGACTATTACACGGTACGTGTTCACCCTGACTGATGATAGCAAGAAAGGCTGCCGCTCGTTACCTTGAATTCTGTAGGCGGCGAGATGGAATCCAAATTGGCGTGACCACCCCGTCAAGCTTTCCAGTGCAGCATCAAAAGGTCGAAAAGTTGGTGCAACTGCGTGTTGTGGCTGCGTTAGCAGTGGAGTGGCTGGTGCCGCATCGTTTTGTATCGCACATTGACCCTGGACGAGCTGTCCAAGGGCATCCAGTAAGGCCTGCGTCTGCTGATTCTGTAAGCGATAAAATTCGGACAGTACATCTGGAGATTTTGGCGAAGCCATTACACAAGTAAATCAGGGCAATATCGATAAGAACGCGGTTTTGCCTCGTCGCCAATGTTGTGGTTGGCAGGAGAGCCAACACCGTGTTACTAGAGGAGGCCGATATGTGCGCATTTTATCTCACACAGGCTAGCGTGAGGTCTGGAACAGGACAAGGAAATTAGAATTTAGAAAAACTGTCATAGCTGGTGGAATACTCAACTTTAATCCATTAATGATGAATGTCGGTTTTGACGGTACATGATTCACAATATCAATGGTAACTGATAATGGCGCCTTGCTAGGTCGTAGCAAATGACGTAGCTGAAGGCTAAGCGAAACTATAGTCTCGGCAAATGAGAACGTATTTTGTCAGTGAACCATCGCTAGCAAAGTCGGCTGTACAACTGGGTCGAGTGCTAGGAAGTCTCTCTAGACCTGCCGTGTGGCGGTGCTCGGTCTGCAATCACTGATAGTGGCAACACGCGGGTCCGACGTATACTAACGGACCGCGACCGATTTAAAGGCTACCACCTAGCAAGTGTGGTGTGTGGCGGTGACGCCACAGTTAGTTTACTGTAACCATCACACCCTCACATTGATGAATTGACACAGAAATTGAGTCGCTATAAAATTTTATGGTATATACGCTGACTTCCCACAATGTGAATAATGCAGCTGCAGTGAAAGTTGTAAATTCAGAGTCAAGTATCTTTATTCCAGTGCGCCAGTGGTAGTTTACTGTAACCCCACATTGCCAAATTAACACTGAAATTGCGTCGGTATTAAATACTAATGGTGTCATGCTGACTTCTCCCCAAGAGAGAAATGTGGCTGCAGTCAAAGTATGTATCTTCTCCTGGGAGTCAAGTATTTTTCTTCCGTTGCACCAGTGGTAGTTTACTGTAATCCTCACACTGGCAAATTAGCCCTGAAATTGCGTCACTATTAAACACTAATGGATACATGCAGACTTATACTCAAGTGAGCAATGTGGCTGTTGTAAAAGTATTTATCTTCACCTGGGATCCAATTATCCTTCTTTCGATGCACCAGTGGTGGTTTACTGTTACACTCACACTCTCACATTGACTAATTATCACAGAATTAGCGTCGCATTTAAATACGAATGCACGCATGCTGACTTTTCCCAATCTGAGCAATGCAGCTTCTGTCAAAGTATGTTTGTTTCCCTGTGAATCAAGTATCTTCCTTCCGATGCACCAGTGGTAGTTTACTGTAATCCTCACATTGACGAATTAACACTGAAATTGCGTCGCTATTAACTATTAATGGATACATGCTCACTTGTCCCCAAGTGAGCAATGCAGATATGGTCGAAGTATATGTATCTTCTCCTGGGAGATAAGTATCTTTCTTTCGATGATCCAGTGGTGGTTTACTGTACCCCTCACACTCACACACTGACGAATTATCACAGAAATTCCGTTTCTTTTAAATACTAATGTAGATATGCTGACTTCTCCCAATCTGAACAATGACGTAGCGGTCAAAGTAAGTTTCTTCTCCTGGGAGTCAAGTATCTTTCTTCCGATGCACCAGTTGTAGTTTACTGTAACCCATACCCCCGGCGATTTAACACAGAAATTAGGTCAATTATCTTTGTTCCTATGCACCAGTGGTAGTTTCCTGATACAATCACATTGACGAATTGACACTGAAATTGCATCGCTATCAAATACTAATGTTTGCGTGCTTACTCCTCGCCAAGTGACTAATGCGGATGTTGTCATTGTATGTGTTTTCTCTTGAGAGTCAAGTATTTTTCTTCTGATGCACCAGTGGTAGTTTACTGGAACCCTTACACTCTCACATTGACGAATTAACACAGTATGTGTGTCGTTATTAAACGCTAATGGATACATGCTGAATTTTCCCAAAGTGAGTAATGCGGTCAGAGTATGTATCTTCTCCTTGAAGTCAATTATCTTGCTTCCGTTGTACCAAGGCTAGTTTATTGTAACTCTCACAACCTCACATCGACGAATTAACTCAGAAATTGCGTCCCTATTAAATACTAATGGATACATGCTGACTCGAATTTTCCTGGCAGATTAAAATTTTGAGTCAGACTGAGACTCAATTTCGAGGCCTTTACCTTTTGCTGGCAAGTGCTCTACAACTGAGCTGTCCTAGCACGACTCCCGCCCCGTCGCCACAGCTTTAATTCTGCCAGCACCTTGTCTCCCACCTTCCACACTTCACAGAATCTCTCCTGCGTACCTTGCAGAACTAGCACTCCTGGAAGAAAGGATATTGCGGAGAAATGGCTTAGCCACTGCCTTGGGATTGATCTAGAATGATGTTTTCACTCTACAGCGGAGTTTGCGCTGGTATGAAACTTCCTGGTAAGAGCACTTGCCTGCGAAGGGCAAAGGTCCCAATTTCGGTCCGGCACACAGCTTTTCTGCTATGTAGTTTTATATCGGCGCGCACTGCGTTGTAGAGAGAAAATTTCTTTGTAGAAACAATCGCAGGATGTGGCTAAGCCATGTCTCCGCAATATCCTTTCTTCCAGCAGTGCTAGTTGTGCAAGGTTCGCAAGAGAGCTTGTGTGACGTTTGGAAGGTAGGAGACGAGACACTGGCGGAATTAAGGGCGTGAGTCGTAGTTGGGTTGCTCAGTTGTAAGAGCACTTGCCCGCGAAAGGCAAAAGTCCAGAGTTCGAGTCGCTGCCGGCACACAGTTATATCTCCCAGGGAATTTCGTATCAGTGCACACACCGTTGTAGAGTGAAAACTTCATCCTAGAAACATTCTGACTTCTCAACAAGCGAGTAAAGCGGCTGCGATCAGTGTATGTATCTTTTCCTGGGCCATAAGTATATTTCTTGCGAAGCACCAGTGGTAGTTTACTGTAACCCTCTTACCCTTACATTGACGAATTAACACTGAAATTGCATCGCTATTAAATACTAATGGATACATGCTAGCAGCTCCCCAAGTGAGAAATGCGTCTGCGGTCAGAAAGTGTGTCTTCTCCTGGGAGTCAGGTATCATCTTATGATGCACCAGTGGGAGTTCACTGTAATCCTTACACCCTCACATTGACGTACTAACACAAAAGTTGTGTCGCTATTAAATAGTAATTGATACATGCTGAGTCCTCTCCAAGTGAGTATTGCGGCTGTGTCAAAGTATGTATCTTTCTCTGGGATTCAAGTATCTTTCTTCGGATGCACCTGTGGTAGTTTACTTTAGCCCTTTTACCTTCACATTGACGAATTAATACAGAACGTGCATCACTATTAAATACTAATGGATATTTGCTGACTTCTCAAGTGAGTAATGTGGCTGCAGTCAATGTGTATTCTCTTGGGAGTTGAGTATCTTTCTTCTGATGCACCAGAGGTAGCTTACTGTAACCCTCACTTTGCCGAATTAACACAGAAATTGCGTCGCTATTAAATACTAACGGATATGTGCTGACTTCCTCCCAAGTGAGTTATACGGCTGCTGTCAATGTATGTATCTTCTCCTGGGAATCAAGTATCTTTCTTCTGATGTACCAGTGGTACTTTACTGTAGTAGTAGAGCAACCTGTGTGTCACCCCACATTCCATTGTTGCCAGATGTATGCAAGATGGCGGCAATGGTGTCATCCATGATGGCGGCATATGGACTTGGCAACAGCAAATGACGTTATCCAAGATGGCGGATTTGGTCGGAAGATAGGTCAATTGGGCTACCTCCACTAACCTAACCCTCCAGAAAGAAATTGGCGGGAAATTGACATACAGAAAGCAGAGCTAACGCTCTCAGAATGTGGAGGTGACTGGTTACATTATAGTGCAGTGCTATATTACATGTCCCAATCAATAGATTTGGGCTAGGTGGTGCTATTTGTGCTACATTTACGATCAATTTTAGAACATAGAGTGAGATGTTACGTCATGATCGCTTATATAGATCTGACGTCAAATCCATAGAATTGCGAAAAGTGACTAGGGAATAGATATATATCGACCAAATATCGAGCCTTATGTGGTGAACTTGAGGAAGTACTTTGCTATCTTCTGGTTCACAACAAACAATTTGTATATCAGACCAAGTATTCTGCCACAGGAGGAATTCCGGAAATTGTGGACATCGAAATGAAGGAGATAAGGGAGCTAATCAATTTTTCTCCCATTGAGGCTGCATTATACTGTATGTCCAGATGCATCAGTCACGTGGCATAGCCGACGTTCTACTCATATACAGCTACATGTTCGTTATGTGTTTTAAAGCACTGTCTACTTGCGATCGTTAATGGTAAACCCTTCGGTTATCAGAGGACTTCCATCTTTTGTGTGAAGAAACTTGACACACTCATTTAAAGGAGCTTTCATTCATACAATCACCCCTCTTGCATCTTGGGTGTACAATCGGGACTTCATGGTAATAACTAACTTAGCGGTAAGAGCTTGTGATGTGCTGAAATGCCTGTGTATGCATTTGCCCGACTCATGGGCTGTTTACTGAATTAGTGACGGAATGACTTGTAATTTTCACATGTCGGACGCTGCTGCTTTCCTTTTATCTGATTCCTTATAGGATGTATCCCTCGTTATTAACTGTCATTTTATGTAGGCCTCATGCAGGCATTGTGTAATTTCTGAACCGTGATTGGATGTGAACAGTGTGAAACGTCTCTGTGAAGACGTTTCATAAGACGCTTGTCGGATTCGGTAAAATTTATTCACTTTACTACCTGATTATAGCTCATTTCATGATCTCTTCCAGAAAGACTGAGCACGCAAATAAGGCCTTTTGAATATTATATGTGTGTTTTAATGTGGTGTTTCGGATTTGTTTTGTGGGATATGCTGAGTTGGTCATCGTCTGCTGGGAGTAGACGATGTTGCTTCGCATTTGAAGGAGAGCACAGGATGACCAACTTAAGTTTCCAATACCTGAACAGAGTGATCTACCCATCTTAGTCGAAGGTTGTTTTTGTGTGTGAGGTTGGTGACAGAGGGCTACCCCTCTGGTAGCTTCCGCTGCACGGGGAGCTAGGTAATCTCTAAAGAGAAAGAAGCATTCTTCAGTGAACGCTTGGTGAGTACGGATTGTAGCTCTTAAGGGGAGTTTCAGGTGATTGGAATCAGGTTGACTTACGACATTGTTACTTTTTAGTGGTATAATACTTAAGAACTTCAGCTTAACTGAAGCGTGTGTAGCGAGCTATTTTTTTAATGATTTTTATTCTTATATTTTGTGGAAATTGCTTTTGTCATTGTGTGTCTATTTTGTACCATGTGTTTGGCAATCAGTGACCCTTCTGGTCCACCACAGCACTGCAATAGGCTTTATTTTAACAGTTTGCTTGTTTAATGAGCTACAGTTTCTGGAAGAATATCTGTTCTTTCGTGCGCTTTCTACAAAGCAGCACAACAGTTTTAGTCAGAATGCACCACGTGCTCTAGTTCGTCCATTTGCAAGCAGCAGACGCAGTTAGTATGTTAAATAATTATCGCACAGCCTTGTGTATCGGTTAAACCTCTGTCCAGAATAGTGCATGCGTAGAATCGTAATGCAAATCTCACTGAGATATTTTTATGGTATTAATGCAAAGGAGATGATAGTATAATTGTCTCCCATCCCCGTCTTCTGTTTTGCTTCTTGCTGTAGTTAAATTGTTCTCTGTTTCAATTTCACGTAATTCTAACTTAATTATTTCGAATGAGGCACCAGTTATGCGTAGTTAGGATGTGCAACCTTACATTTAGTTACAATAAACAATCTACGGGAAAGATAAATTCTTTGGTGTCGATCTTACCCCCTTACTCTGATTTCCAATCCTGAATTAATCAAGTTGCTTCATGCACGACATGGAATACTATTTATCTGGCTACTTAAAGAAATTTGCGTACTTGTAATTAAATTATTAAAGTAATTAAACTAATAATTTTGTAGCTCCGTTTTTTTCTAAATGGTTAGGAAGGGCTTGGGCTGGTGGCGACCCTGAATTTCTGAATTTTTCTCATTATTTGTGTGAGAGAAGCAGCTAGAAATGCGAGATAACGTATGTGGCTCGATGAGCAACGTCGTCAACATAGTAACACGTTACAAGTGGACACTATGCGTCTCCGCGAAGCCATATTGCGCTCATATCATGGACAGCAAATGTTTTACCATTCGATAAGATAGTTCAACGTAGAGAAAGTGTGAAGAAGGATGTATGTCTGATAGGGGGGAAAGGTTTTCGATCTAACATTATGGCCAGTTTTTAAGTGCAGAACTTCGTAGTCTCAGGAGAATGTGTGTTTATGCTCTCTATCTTACCAGTACCTTCCAAGTACAGATCCTAGACTCTAGAACAATAATTTAGATTTGATAGCTTCGTTGATTTAGGTAAAACTCAATTTATCGCCAACTCCATCGCGTATAAAAATAAGTCTTCTCTTGTTCTTTTTAACTGTATGCTATTACACTTAGTCACTTTGAGATCTGTTACTATACATCGATAAGGAGTGGTAAGCTCCTCGACATGGTAATATCTCGAGAAATCTCGTGCACTTGGATGGTTTGGGACTTGGAGAGTTATATTCATTCACCTGATGTGGAGTGTAGCGCGCTCTTCTTCTGATCGTTTGAAGATTAATTCTCTAACGGTGCTGCAGGGTGTGTTGGTCAATCACTGTGCGAGATTGGTCTTTTACCCTAAGACGGGGAGGATGCTCTGTAACTCCCATACGCTGAGAGATAGATCGTAAATTAAACACTATGTTAGAAGTGTTACATATATGTAGAGCGTTGTCAGATTTACTTTGATCGTGTATGTGTTCGAGAATTAACAATGAATGCACGTACTGCACAATAATCTAATCACATTCGCAGTAATACTCGCAAAGTGATGTAAAAGGGGCGGTTTAGCTGTGATACTGAAATTGGGAGGGGGGGGGGGAAGGGGGGCGTGCTGTCACATCAACGGCTGGTGCTAAACGTAGTGTAAAATTCTTCGCACTATCAAGTCTGTTGCTAAATATTACAGTACATCAAGGGTGTCTTTTTCCATCACATCCACGCGTCGTTTGCGACGTAATGATTGAGTAACATAGCTTGTTTGAGTTGAGTCGGGGGAGGGGGGGGGGAAGTTTTGTGGGTGGGAGACAACTTCTGAGTGTTGTTCGCAGCTAAACGGCGACCGCGTACATGAGTGCAAAATTACGAGTATCTCTAAATGGAACGCCGGGCCACCATCTGTTCCGTCACGGCGACATATGAACTTAAATGGAGAGGTGATGAAAGACTTTCGCACGGTAGTTTGGAAACTCTCCACAACGCTGCCAAACTCTTCTAGTTTCCTTATGTTGTAAGCGTGTTTTATTTAAAAATAATTGAGTGTTATGTTATCTGCGGTAAGAATGTGATTTAAATAGTTTGATGTCTAGTTTTCAGTGAGAGGCCGTGGATCAGAGCCAGTTTAGAATCTGACATAGAGGTCGAAGTCGTGGCAGAAAAAACAAATGTTTGGCAGTGTGCAAAGCGCGTTAGAAAACTGTTTCAAACAAGTAAACTGGGTCACAGTGGGCGTTTCTTGCCATTTACGGTATAGTACGTGGGGTACAATCATTCTCCTAGAGTAGAGGTGATGAAACTTTAAACTACCCTCTGTAGTGTATCAATAAGTGTGTATTTAATAGGTTTGTTCGACACAGGGAACAGTAGCAGCAGCAGTTTGAGGGTAAATTCAGTGAGTGACGAAGTATGCCGTTAGGAATGCCTGGAGGGCTGCACGGTGTGATATTCTGGGAAGCATTGCAAAATCTCTCTCTTTCTCTTTCTCTATCTCCCTCTCTCTGTGTCTGTCTCTCTCTCAGCGCTGGACCCCCAACGCAGCTTTGCGCCATCACGTGAGTAATGGCGTCTATTTTAGTTCTATACCGGATGAAGTTATTTGAGCTTCTATAGTTGTTAATTTTTGTCTGCTGGGAGAGGGGGGGGGGGGGGGGTTAGAGAATAACGATGGTAGGATGTTGGGCTGATAGATTTGAATGCCAGTGGATCTGTAGTACTTGTATGTAGTTTGGGAATGCACCACAATGCGCTCATTCCCGCCGAATGGTCAAAACGCGGTCCTGTCGCAGTAACTCAGTTCGCTCTGTTTGTAGACGGACTGCAGAAGGTGGTGAATATGGCTTTCTCCGACTTCTGATTAGTTCCAACTTGAAATGGCATGATCACATGTGCAAAGCTGTAGAAATGGAAGCAGTTGTAAGATGTGTAGCGACTGACTAAGACCATGTTGGATTTTTACTGTAGCAGATATGTTCGAGAAAGGTGACTCGTTTCGAGATATGAGAGTGCGTGAAATATGATTAACATGTGGGTGTCAGGCTATGCGAGTATGTGTTTGGATGGAGGGTCCTCATTACAAATGATGGATATAATTTCTAACGTATAGAGGAAGACCAGAGATCTGAGAAGACAGTGAACATTTTTCCCCCACAGGACCTCAACCGACGCATCATCTACTATTACTGTTTGTGCTCCTTGTCAATCAGTCATCGCCTATAACTCAGTGGATATATCGTGGAGCGTGTGATATGATCTAGAGACAGAATGCGATGGAAATGGAAAAAAGAACACATTGACACCGGTGTGTCAGACCCACCATACTTGCTCCGGACACTGCGAGAGGGCTGTACAAGCAATGATCACACGCACGGCACAGCGGACACACCAGGAACCGCGGTGTTGGCCGTCGAATGGCGCTAGCTGCGCAGCATTTGTGCACCGCCGCCGTCAGTGTCAGCCAGTTTGCCGTGGCATACGGAGCTCCATCGCAGTCTTTAACACTGGTAGCATGCCGCGACAGCGTGGACGTGAACCGTATGTGCAGTTGACGGACTTTGAGCGAGGGCGTATAGTGGGCATGCGGGAGGCCGGGTGGACGTACCGCCGAATTGCTCAACACGTGGGGCGTGAGGTCTCCACAGTACATCGATGTTGTCGTCAGTGGTCGGCGGAAGGTGCACGTGCCCGTCGACCTGGGACCGGACCGCAGCGACGCACGGATGCACGCCAAGACCGTAGGATCCTACGCAGTGCCGTAGGGGACCGCACCGCCACTTCCCAGCAAATTAGGGACACTGTTGCTCCTGGGGTATCGGCGAGGACCATTCGCAACCGTCTCCATGAAGCTGGGCTGCGGTCCCGCACACCGTTAGGCCGTCTTCCGCTCACGCCCCAACATCGTGCAGCCCGCCTCCAGGGGTGTCGCGACAGGCGTGAATGGAGGGACGAATGGAGACGTGTCGTCTTCAGCGATGAGAGTCGCTTATGCCTTGGTGCCAATGATGGTCGTATGCGTGTTTGGCGCCGTGCAGGTGAGCGCCACAATCAGGACTACATACCACCGAGGCACACAGGGCCAACACCCGGCATCATGGTGTGGGGAGCGATCTCCTACACTGGCCGTACACCACTGGTGATCGTCGAGGGGACACTGAATAGTGCACGGTACATCCAAACCGTCATCGAACCCATCGTTCTACCATTCCTAGACCGGCAAGGGAACTTGCTGTTCCAACAGGACAATGCACGTCCGCATGTATCCCGTGCCACCCAACATGCTCTAGAAGGTGTAAGTCACCTACCCTGGCCAGCAAGATCTCCGGATCTGTCCCCCATTGAGCATGTTTGGGACTGGATGAAGCGTCGTCTCACGCGGTCTGCACGTCCAGCACGAACGCTGGTCCAACTGAGGCGCCAGGTGGAAATGGCATGGCAAGCCGTTCCACAGGACTACATCCAGCATCTCTACGATCGTCTCCATGGGAGAATAGCAGCCTGCATTGCTGCGAAAGGTGGATATACACTGTACTAGTGCCGACATTGTGCATGCTCTGTTGCCTGTGTCTATGTGCCTGTGGTTCTGTCAGTGTGATCATGTGATGTATCTGACCCCAGGAATGTGTCAATAAAGTTTCCCCTTCCTGGGACAATGAATTCACGGTGTTCTTATTTCAATTTCCAGGAGTGTAGTATAGAATTATACGTTTCATCGAGTCGAAAATACCTCTTACATACCACATTCCTTAGCAGAATCAATTCCAAAGTTCATTGATTTTATGACGAGGTTGAATCGTTGGCTGATAATACGTATTCGTACGATCACTGTCACGCTATTTGCACCGAAAACATCACCTCATTCATAGGTAATGTTGTACCTCGATTTGTAAAGCGGATATAGCATTTAACATGGATACTTGTGTGCATCTGTAGAACAGTGACCGCTTGTGATAGTAACATGCCGTAACAGTTGGGATAGAGTTTTTTGCTTTAACATCCGGTCTATCACATCTCTCACATGGTGGTAGGACTCGCAAGAAGAACGTAACACGCATGCACACGAATAGTTGATTTTGGGTTAGTATTACTTCTTATGGTAGGCAAACGCTTATTCAGGAAATATAAAATTTTTTTTGGTGCTATACAGGTATACAAGATAAGTACACTGTTTCTGTAAAATGTGTATATATTGTACTGCAAAGTTAGTCTGGCTTACATTGTTTACAAAGGCTATATATTACATCGTAATGTTAATATGGTTTATGTTATGGCCTGACTAGAGAGGATGACTGTGTGTCCTGTCGTGAGGGATGTACCACATCGATAAAGACTAGGGTATGAGAGAAAGTTTGTAGGTGGAAAATTATAAGCGCTATAAATAATGAAGCACAGTCGTCAATAGGAGACATTACGTGTCCAATGATCGGTGTTAGACTGTAGCAGAAATGGTAATTTTTAATTGCAGTTGCATTGGTAAATATATTCCGGGCTTCGAATGTTGTTGTCGGTCTGGTATGTATTTGATGAGGTGTAGACGATTTTGCTAGTCTGTCAATGCAATTTCGCGATCTGTGTAAAATAACCGCTGGAAGCCCGAGAAGCAATAGGAGGATGGTGCTTCGATACCTGCAGCATAAGTAATTCGGCGTGTTAACTCGGTAAGAGGGAATCAGAATGCTTGATTCATCTTTTGTCCTGTGATATGGGAGTCTCTACATAGCGGTGAGAACATTTGCGTATGTTTAGAGCTGGAAGGCTATCACGATAAGTCCGGGAGGAAGATTGAATTCGGCGATTTTTTTGTAAACAGATTCTGTTAGGGTAAGAATTTCCGTGCATACAAGTTGAGGCATGAAGAAAGCAAGCCATAACTATTTCTAGGACACTACACAGTTCCCGAGAGGTCGACGTGGCTCTTATTTTTTGCAAAACGATCTGTGGAGCGCCAGTCAGTCGTCACTTATGGTCCGTTAGAATCGCTAGGGGGGGGGGGGGGGGCGGAGGAGGGAGCAGATTCTGCTATTGTGGAATGGAATTCTGCAGCGTCTTCGGCGGACCGCTTCGAGTGTGCGCTGTGTAAATAAACGTCCACTCAAAAAAAAAAAAAAAAAAAAAAAAAAACGGCTCTGAGCACTATGGGACTTAACATCTGAGGTCATCAGTGCCCTAGACTTAGAACTACTTAAACCTAACTAACCTAAGGACATCACACACACCCATGCCCGTGACAGGATTCGAACTGGCGACCGTAGCAGCAGCACGGTTCCGGACTGAAGCTCCTAGAACCGCTCGTCCACCGCGGGCGGAAACGCCCATTCATTAATGGCGCCTACAAACAACTTTCGCCTGAGTTCGGTTGCAGCTCGCAGTTGCGCTCCTGCCCGATCACATCAGCACGTGTGTGTAGGTGATTATGTATTTGGGTAGGAATTTTCTCAGGTGTTACATATGAATGGGAGGTGCTGCAACCTCATGTTTGTGGAAGCTGAGTAGGGGCTGTGCGCTGTTTGACATCTGATGGATACATCACTTATCGCTACGTCCTCTGGACAGGATGTGGTGGAGGGTGCGTGTGCGCATTGATTGCATTATTTTGGGAGCAGGGCTGTAGGCCTTAATATGCGTTGTTCGAATAGTGTATAAGTGCTTAGCGTGTCTACACATCCTTGTGCTGTATTATTTAGGAGCAGTTTGCAGGTCTGTACTGAATTAATTTAGGAAAATTAGGAGTTGTTTAGCTATTGGAACGTAAATGTATTGCATTATTTACGAGCGGTACACATGTCTGTAGGCTGTGCGATGCGTTATTTTTGTCGGTTTACAATTAGCAAGCGTGTGTGTAGAGCATTATAAATGAGTTATGTAGGAGTTGTTTGCAGGTCTGTATGCTGTGGGACATGTCAGTGCGTGTGTTCTGTGATACATATACTCCGTCCCTAAATAAAGTACATTCGTTCCTCCATCCATGGGCCTAGTGCAGGCTGAGTCTCTTTACCTACGAAGAGGTTGCGTCCTGGAGGCTTAGGTTAGTGATGGTGAGCTTCGTTTGCAACAATTTTGTTAGGTTGGTCGCGGAAGCGCAAGTGACCTTTCTTTACTGCCAGAATTCAAACTCGGCACCGGATCGTAGGAGGAGGTGGCGGTCAGGTGGCTGTGATTAGTACAAGTGTGCTTTCTTTCCCCCAATTTTGTTTGGGTGATAGCGAAAGCGCAAGTGACCTTTCTTTACCGGCAGAATTCAAACTCAGCCCTGGTTTCTGGGAATGGGTTTCGGTCTTGACATTGAAAAGTAGTTGAATTTACATAGTTGAACGCCTCTTCATACTTACATGAAATTATAAATTGAATTACTTAATAGGATTAAAATTGAAATGCAATTAAGTACTTAGATAATTGATAGCTTAGATGCGCGATGTGTGTGTTAGCATATTTACAGAAGATTACAGGGTGTTACAAAAAGGTACTGCCAAACTTTCAGGAAACATTCCTCACACACAAATGAAGAAAAGATATTATGTGGACATGTGTCCGGAAACGCTTAATTTCCATGTTAGAGCTCATTTCAGTTTCGTCAGTATGTACTGTACTTCCTCGATTCACCGCCAGTTGGCTCAATTGAAGATTGTTGACTTCCGTGCTTGTGTTGACATGCGACTCATTGCTCTACTGTACTAGCATCAAGCAGATCAGTACGTAGCATCAACAGGTTAGTGTTCATCACGAACGTGGTTTTGCAGTCAGTGCAATGTTTACAACTGCGGGGGTGGCAAATGCCCATTTGATGTATGGATTAGCAAGGGGCAACAGCCGTGGAGCGATACGTTTGTATCGAGACAGATTTCCAGAACGAAGGTGTCCCGACAGGAAGACGTTCGAAACAATTGATCGGCGCCTATTACTCCCGACTGGGGAAGACCTAGAACGACGAGGACACCTACAATGGACGAGGCAATTCTTCGTGCAGTTGACGATAAACCTAATGTCAGAGTCAGAGAAGCTGTTGCTGTACAAGGTAACGTTGACCACGTCACGGTATGGAGAGTGCTACAGGAGAACCAGTCGTTTCCGTACTATGTACAGCGTGTGCAGGCACTATCAACAGCTGATTGGCCTCCATGGGTACACTTCTGCGAACGGTTCATCCAACAATGTGTCAATCCTCATTTCAGTGCAAATGTTCTCTTTACGGATGAGGCTTCATTCCAACGTGATCAAATTGTAAATTTTCACAATCGACATGTGTGGGCTGACGAAAATCCGCACGCAATTGTGCAATGACGTCATCAACACATTTTCTGTGAACGTTTGGGCAGGCATTGTTTGTGGTGTCTTGATTGGGCCCCATGTTCTTCCACCTACGCTCAATGGAGCACGTTATCATGGTTTCGTACGGGATACTCTACCTGTGCTGCTAGAACATGTGCCTTTACAAGTACGACACAACATGTGGTTCATGAACGATGGAGTTCCTGCACATTTCAGTCTAAGTGTTCGTACGCTTCTCAACAACAGGTTCGGTGAACGATGGATTGGTAGAGGCGGACCAATTCCATGGCCTCCACGCTCTCCTGACCTCAACCCTCTTGACTTTCATTTATGGGGGCATTTGAAAGCTCTTGTCCACGCAACCACGGTATTGTGGACGGTTGTGATACAATACGCCATTCTCCATGACTGCATCAGCGCATCAGGGATTCCATGCGACGGAGGGAGGATGCATGTATCCTCGCTAACGGAGGACATTTTGAACATTTTCTGTAACAAAATCTTTGAAGTCACGCTGGTACGTTCTGTTGCTGTGTGTTTCCATTCCATGATTACTGTGATTTGAAGAGAAGTAATAAAATGAGCTCTAACATGGAAAGTAAGCGTTTCCGGACACATGTCCACATAACATATTTTCTTTCTTTGTGTGTGAGTAATGTTTCCTGAAAGTTTGGCCGTACCTTTTTGTAACACCCTGTATGTCCAGCACGTGTATGGAGGTGGCTGCCGAGGGTATGTGACGTAAGCAGTTGACCGCCCGTGGGGTGGCGGCCCGGCGCGTGTGCGGATATAATGCGCGCGCGCAGGACAGAGAAAAGACGATCTTGAGCCAGTTAACTTAGCGAGAGCATTCTTCGTCGAGCGAGCCACGTGGTGGACCGGCGGTTGTGTGACATCAGGGTAGATTCCACTCTCCAGCAAACAACTTTGGCGCCGCCCTAATGAGGGCTGTGACGCGAGCGGCCTCTGGACAGTGGCGAGCGCGGCGGCTGCCACTGACCAGTGGCACCAGGGGTAGCCTCTCTTGCTGCTGAAGTAAGTCAGTTGGAGTCGGGACCTAGTGGTGACCGCACTGGGTGTCGCCATCTCATAGATGTGTACTACGCCTAGCATAGTGAATGCCCATACCGCTTTAAGTAAAGAGTTCGGTCCTTTTCCCGCCCTATCGACAGGAGGTGACTTACATTAGTACAGGTGTACTTTATTTGACGTGATTTTCATAGCTTAGCAGCGAAAACATAAGTGACCGCGAAAATTCAAACTTGGTGAGAATTCGTAGGATGAAGTGGACTTAGGTTAGTGGATGTGATCCAATTGGCCTATTTCAGACCATTTTTTCGTAGGTGTGTCCGATTATCGTGTTCGAATTCGAACTTGTGACCAATTTTTTTTATGGAGGGTTAGGTTAGTGGATGTTGCCCAATTGGCCTATCTTCCCTCAATATTCAAACTTCACGCCTAAATCCGACATCTGGAATGATGTCCTCTGCTGGTGGGTATGTGTACTAAGCCAGTGGGACTTCAGACCTCGTGGCGAACACACCTGCATGATATTGTTTAAATAATAATAAGGACAAGTCCGGTTTTCCCGCCATTATCGTGCTGGAATCTGAACTTCCCCGGCGTTTTTCTTGGGTAGGGGGCTAGGTTAATGGAGGTAGGCCAAGTGTACAGTCTTACACCACATGGTGGATTCAGTATGTGCATCCATCTTGATTGACGTCACTGTTGCCATCTTGGATGACATCATGGTGGCGCTCTCTGATGGCGACGACATGTACTAAGTCAGTTGAAGTTCAGACTTCGTGGTGAATACACTGTGTGTCGCCATCTTGGATTATGTCACAGATGAAAGCATCTCTGCTCGTGGCGATGTGTACTAAGTGGGTTGGAGTCCTGACCTTGCAGTGAACACAACAGCATCGAATTGCTTAAATAAAATCTTATGTTCAAGTCTTTTTCCCACAAATCCTTAGGAGGTGGTGGCCATCTGGGGACTGAGGTTAGTAAATTGTCTTTTCTTTCGCGCCATTTTTGTTAGCTTAGTAGACATATGGGAATTAAATTTTGTTTACCACAAAAATTAAAAGTTTATGCCAGTCCGTAGGAAGAGGTGGAGGTTGGATGACTTAGATTAGTGGAGGTAGGCCAAGGGAGCTATTTTCCAGCGATTTTCTTTGCTTAGTAGAGATAAGAGAGGTGTGGTGCATTATCCCGTTGGAATATGATCTTCCCACCATTTTCTAGGGGGTGGGGGTTAGTGGACGTAGCACAATTGACCTTCTTCCCGCCATTTTCGTGGTGTGACGCATTATCCTGCTGGAATTTTAATTTCCCGCCAATTTTTTTCAGGAGGCTTAGGTTAGTGGAGGTACCCGAATTGACAAATCTTCCCGCCAAAATACGCCATATTAGATGACGTCGTGCGCTGTTGCCAAGTCTACACACTGCCATCTTGGATTATGTCAATGCTACCATCTTGGACACATCTGGCTGCAATGGAATGTGAGGTGACACACAGCTTGCTCCACTACTTACTGTAACCCTGACACCCTCACATTGACGATTTAGTATAGAAACTGCGTCTCTATTAAATACCAACGGATCCATTCGTCATAACCAAGAGAGTAAAGCTGCTACGGTCAAGGTATGGATCTTCTCGTGGCAGTCAATTGTCTTTTGTCAGTTGCACCACTGCTAGTTTACTGTATCACTGCACATAGACGATTTAACATAAAACTGCGACGCTATTGAATACTAAAATGTCCATGACAACTACCTAAGGGAGTAACGCGGCTACGGCCAATGTATGGATGTTCTCCTGCGACTTAAGGTTCACTTTTCCGATGCAGAATGGCTCTGAGCACTATGGGACTTAACTTCTGAAGTCATCAGTCCCCTAGAAATCAGAACTACTTAAACCCTAACTAACCTAAGGACATCACACACATCCATGTCCGAGGCAGGATTCGATCCTGCGACCGTAGCGATCGCGCGGTTCCAGACTGTAGCGCCTAGAACCGATCGGCCACCCCGGCAGGGTATCAGATGCACCACTCCTACTTTACTGTATCCCTCGCACCCACACATTAACGAATTAACACTAAAATTGCGTCGCTATTATATATTAGATGATCCATGCCGATTACTCCCCAAGCAAGTATCATGGCTAGGGTCGACATATGGATCTTCTCCTAGGAATCAAGTAACTCGTTTCCGATGCACCACTTCCAAATTACGATACCCCTTGCACCGTCACATTGTTGAATTAACACAGGAAATGCTTCGCTATTAAATACTAAAAGATCCATGCCAATTTCTCCCAAAGCGAGTGACGTGGCAACAGTGGACATATCGATCTTCAAGGAGGTATGGATCCTTTAGTATTTAATAGCGACGCAATTATTGTGCTAAATCGTCAATGTAAGAATGCGAGGGATACAGATAACTGGCAGTGTTGCATCAGAAAAAAGATACTTGACTCCGAGGAGAAGATACATACATTGAAGGTAGCCACGTTACTCGGCTGTGGAGAAGTCGCCATGGACCCTTAAGTATTTTATAGCGACGTTATTTCAGTGTTAAGTCGTGAATGTGATTGTGTGAGGGTTACAGTAAACTGGCAGTGGTGCGTCGGAAAAAGTTACATGACTACCAGGAGAAGATCCTTACGTTTACCGTAGCTGCTTTACTCGCTTGGGAAGATGTAGCCATGGATCCTTCTCTATTTAAAAGCGACGCAATTTCTGTGTTAAATCGTCTACGTCACGGTGTGAGGGTTACAGTAAACAGCCAGTGTTGCATCGGAAAAATGATGCTGCCTATGGTCCACGTATGGATCTTCTCGTAGAAGTCAAGTATGTCTTTTCGATGCACCACTGCTAGTTCGCTGTATTCCTTGCACCGTCACACTGATGAATTAACACAGAAATTGCTTAACTATTAAATACTAAATTATTCATGCCGATTTGTCCCCAAGTGAGAAACACGTCTACGGTCTACTTATGAACCTTTTCTTAGATGCACTATTGTCGGTTTACTGTATCCCACGCACAATCATATTGACGATTTTAGACAGAAATTGCGTCGCTATTAAAAAGGAAAAGATCCATGCCGACTTACAACTAAGGTAGTTGAGTTGCTACGGCCAATATATGTGACTTCTTGTGGGACTCTTGAGTCTTTTGGCAGTTGCACCACTGCTAGTTTACTGTATCGCTCGCCCCCTCTCTATGACGATTTAACACAAAATTGCGGTGCTATTAAATAATATATGGTCCATGACCACTTCTATCCAAGCCAGTAACACGGCTACGGTCAGAATATGGATCTTCCCTGGGAGGCATGTATCGGTTTACCGATGACCACTATCAATTTACTGTATCCCACGCACCCTCAAATTGACGATTTAACACAGAATTACGTCGCTAATAGAAACTAAAGGATTCATGGCGACTTCTCCCCATGCGAGTAACGTGGCTACGGTCAATGCATGAATTATTTCCTGGAAGTCAAGTAGGTTTTTACCCGTGCACCACTCTCTGTTTACTGTAACCCTCGCACTTCCACATTGACAATTTAACACCGAAATATTGTGTCTATTGAATACTAATGGATCCATGCCATAGTCTCGCCAAGCGATTAACGTGGCTATGGTCAATGTATGGACCTTCTCCTGGAAGTCAAAAAAATTTTTTCGATGCACCGCTGCGTTTACTGTGTTCCTCACAGTGATGAATTGAAACAGAAATTGCGTCGCTATTAGATACTAAAGATTCCATGCCTACTTCTCCCCAAGCGAGCAACGTTGCTACGGTCAGCATTGGATCTTGCCCTGGGAGTGAAGCATCGTTTTTCCGATGCAACACTGGGTGTTTACTGTAACCCTCACACCGTAACGTAGACGATTTAACACAGAAATTGCGTCGCTTTTAAGTAGAGAAGGATCCATGCCTACTGTTGTGGTTTGGCAGGAGCCAACCCACGGAGTTTGGAGGAAGCCGAAAGGCACGCGTTTTAGCTCACGCAGGCTGGCGTGAGGTCTGGAACAGGACAAGGGAGTTAGACTAGAAAAAAAAGGAAGTAGCTGGTGGAATACTTAACTTTAATCCATTAATGTTGAACGTAGCTCTTGTCTGTACATTCTTTACAATATCAATAGCAACTGATAATGGCGCCTTGCTAGGTCGTAGCAAATGACGTAGCTGAAGGCTATGCTAACTATCGTCTCGGCAAATGAGAACGTATTTTGTCAGTGAACCATCGCTAGCAATGTCGGTTGTACAACTGGGTCGAGTGCCAGGAAGTCTCTCTAGACCTGCCGTGTGGCGGCACTCGGTCTGCAATCTCTGATAGTGGCGACACGCGGGTCCGACGTATACTAATGGACCGAGGCCGATTTAAAGGCTACCACCTAGCAAGTGTGGTGTCTGGCGGTGACACCACACCTACATCTCCCCAAGCGAGTGAAGCAGCTACGGTAAACGTAAGGATCTTCTCCTGGTAGTCATGTAACTTTTTCCGACGCATCACTGCCATTTTACTGTAACCCTCACACAATCACATTCACGACTTAACACTGAAATTGCGTCGCTATAAAATACTTAATGGTCCATGGCGACTTCTCCAGAGCCGAGTAACGTGGCTACCTTCAATGTATGTATCTTCTCCTCGGAGTCAAGTATCTTTTTTCTGATGCAACACTGCCAGTTATCTGTATCCCTCGCATTCTTACATTGACGATTTAGCGCAGTAATTACGTCGCTATTAAATACTAAAGGATCCATGCCTACTTTTCGCCAATTGAGTAATGCGTCTACCTTCAACATATGGATCTTTTACTCAGAGTCAAGTATCAATTTTCCGATGCACCATTACCATTTTACTGTTTCCTTTGCTTCCTCACATTGATGAATTAACACAGAATATTCGTCGCTATGAAATACTAATGGATTCATTCCCACTTCGCCCCAAGCGAGTAACACGCCTACGGTCAACAGATGGATCTTACCCTGGGGGTCAAGTATACTTTTTCCCATGCACCATAGGTTGTTTACTGTAACCCTCGAACTTCCTCATTAGCGATTTAACACAGAAATTGCATCGCTATTCTATACTAAAAGAACCATGTGGACATCTCGGTGAACGAGTGATGCGCCTACGGTCAACGTATGGAATAGCTGGTGCTACCCATGCAGCTTATTTCCGATGCGCCACTTGTAGGTTACTGCGTCCCTCGCACCATTACATTGACCAATTAAGACAGAAATGATGTCGCTATTAAATACCAATGGATCCATGCCGACTTGTCACCAAGCGAATAACGCAGATACGGTCTACGTAAGATCTTCTCCTATGAGTCAAGAATGTATTTTCTGATGCACCACTGCCAGGTTACTGTATACCTCGCCCCATCACATTGATGAATTAACAGAGAATTTTTGTCGCTATTAAATACTAATTTGTCCATTCCCACTTACCCCAAGCGAATAACGCGTCTACAGTAAACATATGGATCTTTCCCTGGGAGTCAAGTAACTGTTTTCCGATGCACCATTTCCAGTTTACTGCCTCCCACGCATCCTCACATTGACGATGGAACACAGAAAGTGCTTCGCTAATAAATACTAAGGAATCCATGCCAACTTCTTCCCAAGCGAGTAATGTGGCTACGGTCAACGTATGTACCTTCTCCTAGGACGCAAGTAATTTTTTTCCGTTGCACCACTTCCGTATTACCAGAACCTTCGCATCCTCACACTGAAATTTGGGCCTCTATTAGATACTAAAGCATCCATGCCGACTTCTGCTCAAGCGAGTAACGCATCTACTGTCAGTTTATGGATATTCTCCAGGCAGTCAAGTATATTTTTTCCAATGCAGCACTGCCTGTTTACTGTACCCTCGCACCCTCACGTTGACGAATAAACACTGAAATTGTGTCGCTGTTAAATACTAAAGGACCCTTGTCCACTTCTCCCCAAGCGAGTAACGTAGCTATGGTCAACGTATGGATCTTCTCCTGGGAGTTAAGTACCCCTTTTTCGATGCACCACTGCTAGTATACTGTAACTCTCGCACCTTCACACTGATGAACTGAAATATAAATTGCATTGCAATTGTATCCTAAAGGTTCCATGTCGACTTCTCCCCAAGCGAGTAACATGGCTACGGTCAATGTATGGATCTTCTCCCGAGAGTCGAGTATCTTTTCTTCGATGCACCACTGCTAGTTTCTGTAACCATCGCACCCTTACAATGATGAGTTGAAACAGAAATTTCGTCGCTATTAGATACTAAAGGTTCCAATGCGAGTAATGCGGCGATGGTCAAAGTATTGATCTTCTCTTGGGAGGCAAGTGTCTTTTTTCGTATGCACCACATCCAGATTTCTGTAGCTCTTGCACCCTCACATTGACAATTACGCACAGAATTTGCGTCGCTATTAAATACCAAGTGATACATGCAGACTTCTCCCCAATCGAGTAACGTGGCTACGGTCAACGTATGGCCTACTACTGGGACTCAATTTTATTTTTTTGGATGCATCACTGCTAGTTTACTGTGACCCACGCACCCTAAGATAGACGATTTAACACTGAAACTGTGTCGCTATTAAACATAGAAAAATCCATGCCTACGTCTCCCCAAGTGAGTAGTAACGCGTCTACTGTCAACATATGGATCTTCTCCTGGGGGTCAAGTACATTTTTTCCGATGCACCATTGCCAGTATACTGTAACCCGCACACCCTTATATTCACGATTCATTAAAGCAACTGCGTCGGTGTTAAATATTAAAAGGATTCATGCTGGCATACCCCCTAGCACGTCAAGCGGCTACAGTCAACATACGGAAATTCTCCTACGAGTCAAGTAGCTTTTTTATGATGCAGCACTGCCAGTTTACTGCCCCACTCGAAACATCACTATGACGAATTAACGCAGAAATTGTGTTGCTATAAAATACTATACGATCCACGCCAACCTCTCCCCAAGAGAGTAACACTTCTACGGTCAATTAATGGGACTTACGCTAGGAGTGAATATTCTTTTTTCCGCTGCACCACTGCTACTTTACAGTATCAGTCGCACACTCACATTGAAGAATGAACACAGAAATTGCGACTGTATTAAATACTAAAGGATCCATGGCGACTTCTCCCCAAGCGAGTAATGTGGTTACGCTCAACGTTGTTGTTGTTGTTGTGGTCTTCAGTCCTGAGACTGGTTTGATGCAGCTCTCCATGCCACTCTATCCTGTGCAAGCTTCTTCATCTCGCAGTACCTTCTGCAACCTACATCCTTCTGAATCTGCTTGGTGTATTCATCTCTTGGTCTCCCTCTACGATTTTTAACCTCCACGCTGCCCTCCAATACTAAATTGGTGATCCCTTGATGTCTCAGAAGATGTCCTACCAACCGATCCCTTCCTCTAGTCAGGTTGTGCCACAAACTTCTCTTCTCCCCAGTCCTATTCAACACCTCCTCATTAGTTATGTGATCTACCCATCTAATCTTCAGCATTCTTCTGTAGCACCACGTTTCGAAAGCTTCTCTTCTCTTCTTGGCTGAACTAGTTATCGTCCATGTTTCACTTCCATACAGGGCTACACTCCATACAAATACTTTCAGAAACGACTTCCTGACGCTTAAACCAATACTCGATGTTAACAAATTTCTCTTCTTCAAAAACGCTTTCCTTCCCATTGCCAGTCTACATTTCATATCCTCTCTACTTCGACCATCATCAGTTATTTTGCTCCCCAAATGGCAAAACTCCTTTACTACTTTAAGTGTCTCATTTCCTAATGTAATACCCTCAACATCATCCTACTTAATTCGACTACATTCCATTATCCTCGTTTTGCTTTTGTTGATGTTCATCTTATATCCTCCTCTCAAGACACTGTCCACTCCGTTCAACTGCTCTTCCAAGTCCGTTGCTGTCTCTGACAGAATTACAATGTCATCGTCGAACCTCAAAGTTTTTATTTCTTCTTCTTGGATTTTAGTACCTACTCCGAATTTTTCTTTTGTTTCCTTCACTGCTTGCTAATTATGCAGATTGAATAACATCGGGGAAAGGCTAAAACCCTGTCTCACTCCCTTCCCAACCACTGCTTCCCTTTCATGCCCCTCAACTCTTATAACTGCCATTTAGTTTCTATAGAAATTGTAAATAGCCTTTCGCTCCCTATATTTTACGCCTGCCACCTTCAGAATTTGAAAGAGAGTATTCCAGTAAACGTTGTCAAAAGCTTTTTCTAAGTCTACAAATGCTAGAAACGTAGGTTTGCCTTTCCTTAATCTAGCTCCTAAGATAAGACGTAAGGTCAGTATTGCCTCACGTGTTCCAGTATTTCTACGGAATCCAAACTGATCTTCCCCAAGGTCGGCTTCTACTAGTTTTTCCATTCGTCTGTAAAGAATTCGCGTTAGTATTTTGCAGCCGTGACTTATTAAACTGATAGTTCGGTAATTTTCACATCTGTCAGCACCTGCTTTCTTTGGGATTGGAGTTATTATATTCTTTTTGAAGTGTGAGGTTATTTCGCCTGTCTCATACATCTTCCTCACCAGATGGTAGAGTTTTGTCAGGACTGGCTCTCCCAAGGCCGTCAGTAGTTCTAATGAAATGTTGTCTACTTCCGGGGCCTTGTTTCGACTCAGGTCTTTCAGTGCTCTGTCAAACTCTTCACGTAGTATCATATCTCCCATTTCATCTTCATCTATATTTCCATAATATAGTCCTCAAGAACATCGCCCTTGTATAGACCCTCTATATACTCCTTCCACCTTTCTGCTTTCCCTTCTTTGCTTAGAACTGGGTTTCCATCTGAGCTCTTGATATTCATTTAAGTGGTTCTCTTTTCGCCAAAGGTCTCTTTATTTTTCCTGTAGGCAGTATCTATCTTACCTCTAGTGAGATAAGCCTCTACATCCTTACATTAGTCCTCTAGCCATCCCTGCTTGGCCATTTTGCACTTCCTGTCGATCTCATTTTTGAGACGTTTATATTCCTTTTTGCCTGCTTCATTTACTGCATTCTTATATTTTCTTCTTTCATCAATTTTAGTCAATATTTCTTCTGTTACCCAAGGATTTCTACTAGCCCTCGTCTTTTTACCTACTTGATCCTCTGCTGCCTTCACTACTTCATTCCTCAAAGATACCCATTCTGCTTCTACTATATTTCTTTCTCCCATTCCTGCCATTTGTTCCCTTACGCTCTCCCTGAAACTCTGTACAACCTCTGGTTTAGTCAGTTTATCCGGGTCCCATCTCCTTAAATTCCCACATTTTCGCAGTTTCTTCGTTTTTAATCTACCGTTCATTACCAATAGATTGTGGTCAGAGTCCACATCTGCCCGGTTAGGTTAGGTTAGGTTAGGTATTTTGAAGCTTGTGGTATAGAAATTAGCACCAAGACCCTGTCACTCATTGTAGTAACAGTGTGTAGGGCCCCATCAGAGAAGCAGTGTATGTTCTTTAAGCATGGAAATGTCTTACAATTTAAAACCTTGTTCCTAAATCTCAGTCTTACCATTATATAATCTGTCTGAAATCTGTCAGTATCTCCAGGCTTCTTCCATGTATACAACCTTCTTTTATGATTCTTGAACCAAGTGTTAGCTATGATTAACTTGTGCTCTGTGCAAAATTGTACCAGGCGGCTTCCTCTTTCATTTCTTACCCCGAATCCATATTAATCTACTACGTTTCCTTCTCTCCCTTTTCCTACTACCGAATTCCAGTCACCCATGACTATTAAATTTTCGTCTGCCTTCACTATCTGAAAAATTTCCTTTATTTCATCATACATTTCTTCAATTTCTTCGTCATCTGCAGAGCTAGATGGCATATAAACTTGTACTACTGTAGTAGGCGTGGGCTTCGTGTCTATCTTGGCCACAATAATGCGTTCACTATGCTGTTTGTAGTAGCTTACCCGGATTCCTATTTTTTTATTCATTATTAAACCTACTCATGCATTACCCCTATTTGATTTAGTATTAATACCCTGTATTCTCCTGACCAAAAGTCTTGTTCCTCCTGCCACCGAACTTCACTAATTCCCACTATATCTAACTTTAACCTATCCATTTCCCTTTTTAAATTTTCTAACCTACCTGCTCAATTAAGGGATCTGACATTCCACGCTCCGATCCGTAGAACGCCAGTTTTTTTTCTCCTGATAGCGGCGTCCTCCTGAGTAGTCCCCGCCCGAAGACCCGAATGGGGGACTATTTTACCTCCGGAATATTTTCCCCAAGAGGACGCCATCATCATTAACCATACAGTAAAGCTGCATGCCCTCTGGAAAAATTACGGCTATAGTTTCCCCTTGCTTTCAACCGTTCGCAGTACCAGCACAGCTAGGCCGTTTTGGTTAGTGTTACAAGGCCAGATCAGTAAATCATCCAGACTGTTGCCCCTGCAACTACTGAAAAGGCTGCTGCCCCTCTTCAGGAACCACGTGTTTGTCTGGCCTCTCAACAGATACCCCTCCGTTGTGGTTGCACCTACGGTACGGCTATCTGTATCGCTGAGGCACGCAACCCTCCCCGCGAACGGCAAGGTCCATGGTTCATGGGCGGGACGCTCAACGTATGGGTCTGCTAATGGGAGTCAATTATCTTTTTTTCGATTAACTTCTACTAATTTATTTTGTACCTCGGACTCTCACATTGAGGAATTAACACAAACATTGCGTCTCTATTAAAGTGGTTACTCTCAAATTATGGATATTCCAATGGGACTCAAAAATCTTTTTTCCAATGAACCACCACTGGTATACTTTATCCTCGGCATCCTCACATTGGCGAATTAACACAGAAATTCGTCACTACATTATACGTAATGATCCACGCCAACCTATTCCCAAGTAATTAACCTGGCTACAGCCAATATATGGATTATCTCCTGATAGTCAAGTATCTCATTCCGATGCACCACTGCCAGTTTACAGGATTACTCGCATTCTCCCATTGACGAATTAACATACAAATTGCGCCGCTATTAAATGCTAAAGTATCTAAGCAGACTTCTCCCCTAGCGAGTAGCGCGGCTGCTGTAAACGAGTGGATCTTCTCCTTCGAGTGAAGATTCTTTTTTCAGATGCACCACTGCTAGTTTACTGTATCAATCGCACACTCAAATTGAAGAATGACCATAGAAATTGCGTTACTATTAAATAATAAACGATCCACGCCATTTCTCCCAAAGAGAGTAACACTTCTACGGTCAACATATAGAACTTCTCCTGTGAGTCAAGTATCTATTTTCCGATGCATCACTTCGAATTTACAGTATCAATCGCACACTTACATTGAAGAATGATCACAGAAATTGCGTCTCTATTAAATGCTATAGGATCCATACCGACTTCTCCCCATGCGAGTAACGGGGCTACAGTTTTCGAATGGATATTATCCTGGGAGTAAAGAAACTCTTTTCTGATGCATCACTACCAGTTTACAGTATCATTCGCAACCTCAATTTGACGAATTATCACAGAATTTGCTTCGCAATTAAGTACTAAAGGAGCCATGACGACTTCTCTCCAAACGAGTAACCTGGCTACAGTCAACATTAGGATCATCTCCTGGGAGTCAAGTAACTCTTTTCCGGTACACCGCTGCTAGTTTATTGTATCCCTCGCATCGTCACATTGACGATTTAACACAGAAATTGGGTCCTATTCACTACTAAAGGATCCATGCCGAATTCTCTTTGAGCGAGTAAAGTGGCTATGGTCAACGAATGGATCTGCTTCTGGGAGTCAAGAATCTTTTTCCGATATATCACTGCCAGTTTACAATATCACTCGCGCACACACAGTTACGAATTAACACGTAAATTTCGCCGCTGGTCCACTACTGGCCATTAAAATTGCTACACGAAGAAGAAATGCGGATGATAAACGGGTATTCATTGGACATATATATTATACTAGAACTGACATGTGAGTACATTTTCACGCAATTTGGGTGCATAGATCCTGAGAAATCAGAACCCAGAACAACCACCTCTGGCCGTAATAACGGCCTTGATACGCTTGGGCATTGAGTCAAACAGAGCTTGGATGCCGGGTACAGGTACAGCTGCCCATGCAGCTTCAACACGATACCACAGTTCATCAACAGTAGTGACTGGCGTATTGTGACGAGCCAGTTGCTCGGCCACCATTGACCAGACGTTTCCAATTGGTGAGAGATCTGGAGAATGTGCTGGCCATGGCAACAGTCGAACATTTTCTGTATCCAGAAAGGTCCGCACAGGACCTGCAACATGCGGTGGTGCATTATCCTGCTGAAATGTAGGGTTTCGTTGGGATCGAATGAAGGGTAGTGCCACGGGTCGTAACACATCTGAAATGTCGAGACGTTTAACCAATAGCACCCAATGCCATCACGCCGGCTGATACGCCAGTATGGCGATGACGAATACACGCTTCCAATGTGCGTTCACCGCGATGACGCTAAATGCGGATGCGACCATGATGATGCTGTAAACAGGAGCTGGATTCATCCGAAAAAATGACGTTTAGTCATTCGTGCACCCAGGTTCGTCGTTGAGTAC
Source organism: Schistocerca americana (assembly GCF_021461395.2). Classification (NCBI taxonomy): domain Eukaryota; kingdom Metazoa; phylum Arthropoda; class Insecta; order Orthoptera; family Acrididae; genus Schistocerca; species Schistocerca americana. The sequence continues at coordinate 90,741,146 of NC_060121.1, forward strand.
ACCATCGCTGGCGCTCCTGTCTGTGATGCAGCGTCAAGGGTAACCGCAGCCATGATCTCCGAGCTTATAGTCCATGCTGCTGCAAACGTTGTCGAACGGTTCGTGCAGATGGTTGTTGTCTTGCAAACGTCCCAATCCGTTGACTTAGGGATCAAGACGTGGCTGCACGATCCGTTACAGCCATGCGGATAAGACGCCTGTCATCTCGACTCCTAGTGATACGAGGCCGTTGGGATCCAGCATGGCGTTCCGTATCAACCTCCAGAACCCACCGATTCCTTATTCTGTTAACAGTCATTGGATCTCGACCAACGCGAGCAGCAATGCCGTGATACGATAAACCGCAATCGCGATAGGCTACAATCCGACCTTTATCAAAGTAATGGTACGCGTTTCTCGTAGTTACACGAGGCATCACAACAACGTTTCACCATTCAACGCCGGTCAACTGTTGTTTGTGTATGAAAAATCGGTTGGAAACTTTCCTCATGTCAGCACGTTGTAGGTGTCGCCAAGGCGCCAAACTTTTGTGAATGCTCTGAAAAGCTAATCATTTGCATGTCACAGAATCTTCTTCCTGTCGGTTGAATTTCGCTTCTGTAGCACGTCATCTTCGTGGTGTAGCAATTTTAATGGCCAGTAGTGTAAATACTAAAGGATCCATGTGGACGTATCACCAAGCAAGTAACGAGGCTACGGTCAACATATGGATTTTCTCCTTGGAGTCAGGTATCTCTTTTCCAATGCGCCACTGCTAGTTTACTGTATCCCTCGCACCCCCAATCGAGTAGCGCGGCTATCGTCAACGACTGTATCTTCTTCTGGGTGTCAAGAATCATTTTCCGATGCACGACTGCCAGTTTGCAGTTTCACTCGCACACTCACACTGAAGAATAAACACCGAAATTGCGTCGCTATTATATACTAAAACATCCATGCCGACTTCCCCCTAGCGAGTAACGTTGCTACAGTCAGCATTTGGATCATCTTCTAGGAGTCAGATATCTCTTCTCCGGTGGCACACTGCGAGTTTATTGTATCCCTCGCACTGTCACATTGACGAATTAACACAGAAATTACGTCACTCTTCAATACCAAACGATCGATCACGACTTATCCCCGAGTGAGTAACGCAGCTACGGTCAACCTATGGATCTTCACGCGGACGTCAAGTATACTTTTTACGAGCGACTGCTAGGTTACTGTATCCCTCGCACACTCATATTGACCTATTAACACAAAATTGCGTCGCTATGAAATACTAACTTATTATTGCCGTGTGGATCTTCTCCTGGGAGTCAAAAACCTTTTATTCCGATTCAAACTGCCAGTCTACAGTATTACTCGCACCCTCAGATTGACGAATTAACACAGAAATAGCATCGCTAGTCAAGATAGCTTTTTGCCGACGCACCACTGCCTTTAGTGTAACCCTCGCATCCTAATACTCTCGATTTAATACAGAAGTCGCGTCACTATTCAACACTAAAAGATCCATGGCGACTTCTTCCCGAGCGAGTGACACGTCTTTGGTCAACGTATAGAAATTCTCCTGGGAGTCAGGTATTTTTTTTCTGATGTACCACGGTAGTTTGCTGTAACCGTCGCCCCCTCATGTTGACAAATTAACACTGAAATTTCGTCGCTGTTCAGTACTAATGTCCATGCCGACCTCCCTCCAGCGAGTAACGGACCTATGGTCAACAAGTGGAACCCATCCGGGGAGTCATGTAGCTTTTTTCCGATGCATCACTGCCAGTTTACTGTAACCCTCGCAACCTCTCACTGACGATTTATCACAGAAATTGCGTCGTTATTCAGCACTAAATGACCGATGTAGACTTCTCCCCAAGCGAGTTACGCGCCAATGGTCAACACATGGAACACCTCTTTGGAGTCATGTAGCATTTTCCGATGCACCACTGACAGTTTACTCTAACCCTTGCACCATCACATTCACGATTTAACTCCGACATTATGTCGCTATTCAGTACTAAATGGTCCATTTAGAATTTTCCCCGAACTAGTAACGCGACTATGGTCAACGTACGGAACTTGTACTGGGAGTCAAGTATCTATTTTATGCTGCACCATTGCCAGCTTACTGTATTCCTCGCACCCTCACATTGACGATTTAACACAGCAATTGTGTTGCTAGTAAATACTATTATATCCATGCCAACTTCTCCGAAAGCGAGTAGACTTCTGCGGTAAACGCATGGAACCTCTCCTGGGAGTCATGTATCGTTTTTACGATGCACCACTGACAGTTTACTGTAACCCTTGGAATCTCACGTAGACGATTTAACACAGAAATTGCGACGCTGATCATTACTAAAGGATCCATTCCAACTTCAGCCCATGTGAGCACGCTTCCACGGTCAACGTGTAGAACTTCTATGTAGAGTCAATTATTTCTTTTCCGATGCAACACTGTCAGTTAACTGTAGCCCTCGCACCCTCAAATTGACGATTTAACACAGTAATGGCGTCGTTATTCAGTATTAAAGTAGCCATGCAGTCTTCTCCCCAAGCGAAGAATCGCGCCTATTGTCAACGTATGGAACTTCTTCTGGGAGTCAAGTATCGTTTTTACGCTGTTCCGTTGCATGTTTACTGTATTCCTCGCACCCTCATATTGACAATTTGACACAGAAATTGTGTCGCTATTAAATACTAATGTACACATGCCAACTTCTCCCAAAGCGAGTACACTTGTACGGTAAACGTATGGAACTTCTCCTGGGAGTCAAGTATCTATTTACGATCCACCACTTCTAGTCTACTGTATCCCTCACACACTCACATTGACGAATTGACACAGATTTTGCGTCGATATTAAGTGCTAATGGTTCCGTGCCGACTTCTCCCCAATCGAGTAACGTGACCCTGCTCAATGTATGGATCTTCTCCTGGGTGTCGTGTAGCTTGTTTGCGATGCACCACTGCCAGTTTACTGTAACACTCGCACCCTCACATTAACGATTTAACACCGAAGTTAGTTTGCTATTAATACTAAAAGTTCCATGATGACTTCTCCCCAAGCTAGTAACGCGCCTATGGTCATCTTATGTAACTTCCCCTGTTAGTCATGTACCTTTTTTCCAATGCGCCACTGCCAGTTAACTGTACCCTCCACACCGTCAGATTGACGATTTCACACAGAAATTGCATCTCCATTCAATATTAAAAGATCAAAGACGATTTTTCGCGGAGTGAGTAATACGCCTATGTTGAGTGTATGAAACACCTCCTGGGAGTCATGTAACTTTTTTTAAATGCACCACTGCCAGTTAACTGTACCCCTCGCTCCGTCACAGTGACGATTTAACACAGAAATTGTGTCACACCATGCGGACTTCTCTCAAAGCTCGTAATGCGCCTTTGATCAACGTATGGAACTCACCTGGGACTCAAGTAGCTTTTTTTCGTTACACAACTGCCAGTTAACTGTACCTCTCGCACCTTCGCATTCACGATTTTACAGAGAAATTGCGTCGCTATTCAATACTAAAAGATCCATGTCGACTTCTCCCCGATCGAGTAACGCGCTAATGGTCAGTGTATGGAACCCCTCCCGGGAATAATGTCGAATTTTTGTATGGACCACTACCAGTCCACTGTCCCTTGCACCGTCACATTGAGGATTTTACATAGAAATTGCGTCGCTTTGCAATACTAAATATTCTATGCCGACTTCTTCACGAGGGAGTGGTGCGCCTATGGTCAACGTATTGACACTTCCTCGGTGTCATGTACCTGTTACCGATATGCCACTGCCAGATTACTGTAACCCTCACACTTTCACGTTGACGATTTAACCCAGAAATAGCACTGCTATTCAATACTAAAGATGCACGACAACTTCTACCCGAGTGAGTACCGCGCCTATGGTCAACGGTTAGAACTTCTTCTGAGAGTCAAGTACTTTTTTTCCGATGGACCACTGCCAGTTTACTGTAACCCTCGCACTCTCGCATTCACGATATAACATGGGAATTTCTTCGGTATTCATTATTAAAGGACCCATGCCAACTTCACCCCAAGTCAGTACACTTCAATTGTCAACGTACAGAACTTCGCCTGAGAGTCAAGTTTTTTTTTTCCTGATGCACCACTGACAGTTTACTAGCCGGCCGGAGTGGCCGAGCGGTTCTAGGCGCTTCGGTCTGGAACCACTCGACCGCTACGGTCGCAGGTTCGAATCCTGCCTCGGGCATGGATGTGTGTGACGTCCTTAGGTTAGTTAGGTTTAAGTAGTTCTAAGTTCTAGGGGACTGATGACCTCAGATGTTAAGTCCCATAGTACTCAGAGCCATTTCAACCATTTGAACAGTTTACTGCATCCCTTGCAGCCTCACATTGTCGATTTAACACATATATTGTGTCGGTATTCAGTATTAGAGGATCCATGCCTACTTCTCCCCAAGCGAATAACGAGACTATGTTCAAATTGGGAACTTCTCTTGGGAGTCATGTAGCTTTGTTCCGATGCACCACTGCCAGTTTACTGTAATCGTCGCACCCACATGTTGACGGTTTAGCGCAGATGTTGCTTCGCTGTTCAACACTAAAAGATCCACGCAGACTCCTCGCCGAGTCAGTGACGCACCTATGGTCAGCGTTTGAGACACCTCCAGCGTGTCATGTAGCTTTTTTCCGTTGCACGACTGCCAGTTAACTGTACCTCTCGCACCTTCGCATTCACGATTTTACAGAGAAATTGCGTCGCTATTCAATACTAAAAGATCCATGTCGACTTCTCCCTGAGCGATTAACGCACCTACGTTCAGCGTATGAAACACCTCCTGGGAGTCATGTAGTATTCCCCAATGTATTACTGCCAGTTAACCGTACTCCTTGCACACTCACACTGACGACTTAACATCGAAATTGTGTCACTATTCAACACTAAACGATCCATGCGGACTTCTTCCCGAGCTAGTAACCTGCTTATGCTCAACGTACAGAACTTCTCGTGGCAGTCATGTACCTTTTTTCCGATTCACCACTGCCAATTTACTGTAACCCACGCCCTCTCACGTTGACTATTTAAAACAGAAATTCTGGCACTATTCAATACTAAAGGATCAGTGTCATCTTCTCCCCGTGCGAGTAAGGCTCCGATGGTAATTGTATGGATCTTCTCTTGGGAGACATGTACCTTTTTTCCATGCACCACTGACAGTTTACTGTAACCCTTGGAATCTCACGTTGACGATTTAACACAGAAATTGCTTCCCTATTCAATACTAAAGGATCCCTGAAGACTTCGCCCTGTGCGAGTAACCTCCCTACAGTCGACGTATGGAACTTTTATTGAGATTGGTATACCTTTTATCCGACGCACCACTGCCAGTTTACTGTCACGCTCTCTCACGTTGACAATTTTACACAGAAATTGAGACACTATATAATAACAAAGAATCCATGCCGACTTCAACACAAGGCAGTGATACGCCTATTGTCAACGTATGGAACTTCTCGTGGGACTCACGTACATATTCTCCGATGCAATACTCCCAGTAACCCTCGCTCCGTGACGTCAACGATTTATCACAGAAATTTGGTCACTATTCAATGCTAAAGGATACATGCCGACTTCTCCCCTTGCGTTTATCACACCTTTGATAAACGTATTGGAACTTCACCTGGGAGACATGTACCTTTTTTGCGATGCACCACTGCCAGTTTACCGTATCTCTCGGAAGCTTATAATGACCATTTAACACAGAGATTTTGCTATTATGCAATACTAAATGATCCATGCTGACTTCTCCCGGAGCTAGCGACGCGCCTATGGTCAGCGAATGTAAAACTTCCTGGGAGTCATGTAACTCCTTTCCAATGCATTACTGAAAGTTAGCTGTACCCCTCGCACCCCCACATTGACGATTTAACACGGAAATTGTGTCCCTATTCATTACTAAATAATCCGTGCGGACTTATCCCGAAGGGTTTGAAACACTTCCTGATAGTCATGTAGCTTTCTTTCGATGCATCACTGCCAGTTAACTGAAACCCTCACACTGTAAAATTGTAGATATAAGAAAGAAGTAGTTGTACTATTCAATACTAATTGATCCATGCCGACTTCTCCCCGAGCTAGTAATGCGTCTATGTTCAGCGTATGAAAAATCTCCTGGGAGGCAGGTTGCTTTTTTCCAATGCATCATCCCCTATTAACTGTACCCCTCACAGGCTCACATTGAGGATTTAACACAGAAATTTGGTCACTGTCAATACTAAATGATCCATGTTGACCTCTCCCCGTGCAAGCATATGAATCACGTCCTGAGTCATGTAGCTCTTTTCCGATGCATCACTGCCAATAACTGTACCCATCGCACCTTAACATTCACGATTTAACACATAAATTGCGTCGCTATTTAATACTAAAGGATCCATGCCGACTTCTCCTTGTGCTAGTAACGCGCCTGTGGCCAACATATGGAACTTCTGCTGGGAGTATGTTACTTTTTTCCAGTGCACCACTGCCAATTTACTGTAACGCTTGAACACTCAAATTGACTATTCAACGCGGAAAGTGTGTCACTATTGAAAACTAAATTAACCATGCCGCCTTCTCCCTGAGCTAGTAACATACCTATGGCCAATGTAGGGAACACCTCCTATGGGTCATGTAGCTATGCATCACTCCCAGTTAACTCTATCCCTCGAACTCTCACAATGGCGATTTAACAATGAAATTATCTCACTATCCGTAGTAGATGATTCATGTCGACTTCTGGCCTTGCAAGTAACGCGTCTAAAGTCAGCATTTGAAACATCTCCTGGGAGTCATGTGGTTTTTTCCGATGCATTACTGCCAGTTAACTGTACCCCTCGCACACTCACATTGACGATTCAGCTCAGGAATTTTTTCACTATTCAATACTAAATGATCCACGCCGACTTCTCCCCGACCTAGTAACCCACCGAAGGTCAACGTATGGAACTTCTCCTGGGAGTCATGTACCTTTTTTCTTATGTACCACTGCCAGTTTACTGTACCCCACGCAACCTCACATTGACGATTTAACTCAAAATTTATGCCACTATTCAATAGTAAAGGATCCATGTCGACTTTACCCCGTGCGAGTAACGCGCCTGTAGTCACTGTATGGAACTTCTGCTGGGCGTCATGTACGTTTTTTTCCGTTGCAGTACTGCCAGTTTACTGTAACCCTCGCACCCTCACGTTGGTGATTTACCGCAGAAAGTCTGTCAGTATTCAATACTAAGGGATCCATGGCGAATTCTACCTGTGAGAGTAACGTGACAATAGTGAACATACTGAACTTCTCCTGGGGGTCATGTACCTTTTTTCCGATGCACCATTGCTAGTTTACTGTAACCCTCAGCTCTCACGTTGACGATTTAACACATCAATTGCATCGCTATTCAGTACTAAAGGATCCATGATGACTCAACCTGTGCGAGTAACGTGCCTATGGTCAACGTATGAAACTCTTTCTGGGAGTCCTGTACCACTTTTAGCATGCACCACTGCCAGTTTACTGTAACGCTCGCGACCACACATGGACGATTTAACACAGAAATTATGTCACTATACAATACCAAATGATCCATGCCGTCTTTTCCCCCTAACCATTAACTCGCCATGGTCAACGTATTTAATTTCTATGGGGGGTATGTGTTTTTTTTCCGAAGCACCACTGAAAGTTTACTGTAACCCTCGCACCTTCACATTGACGACATACCACAGGAATCGTGTCACTATTCAATGCTAATAGATCCATGCCGACTTCTCCCAGGGATAGTCCCAGAGATGGTCAACGTAAGGAACCTCTCCTGGGAGTCATGTAGCTTTTTTCCGACGGAACACTGGCAGTTTACTGTAACCCTCGCACCCTCTCACTGACCATTTATCACAGAAATTGGGTCACTATTCAACACTAAATGATCCATGCTGACTTCTCCCAGAGCTAGTAACGCGTCTACGGTCAGAGTATGAAACATCTCCTGGGAGTCATGTAGTTTTTTCCGATACATCACTGCCAGTTAACTGTACCCCTCGCACCCTCAAACTGACGATTTAACTCAAAATTTCGTCGCTATTCAATACAAAATGATCCAAACAGACTTCTCCCTGTGCATCGCCCCTACGGTCAACGTATGAAACCACTCCTGCGAGATATGTACCTTTCTTCCGATGCACCATTGCCAGTTTACTGTAACCCTGGTGCCCTCACGTTGACGATTTAACACAGAAATTGCGCCGCTATTCAGTACTAAAGGATCCAAGCCGAGATCTCCCTGTGTGATTAACGCGGCTATGGTAACGAGTGGTATTTCTCCTGAGAAACGTGTACCCTTTCTCCGATGCACCACTGCCAATTTACTGTAAACTTCGCACCGTCACATTGTCGATTTAACACTGAAATTGCGTCGCTATTCAATACTAAAGGGTCCATGCCAACTTCTCCATGTGCAAGTAACGCATCTATGGTCAGTGTATCAAACACCTCCTGCGACTCATGTAGCTTTTTTTGCATGCATTACTCTCAGTTAACTGTACCCCTCACACCCATACATTCACGATTTAACGCAGAAGTTGTGTCATTATTCAATACTAAATGATTTATGCGACTTACACCTGTACGAGTAACGCGCCTATGGTCAACGTATGAAACTTTTTCTGGGAGTCAGGTTGCTTATTTCCGATGCATCACCCCCTGTTAACTGTATTCCTCACTCGCTCAAATTGACGATTTAACACGGAAATTATGTCAGTATCAATACTAAATGATCCATGCTGACTTCTCTCCGTGCAAACTACGCGCCTATGGTCAGCGTACGAAATACCCCCTAGGAGTTATGTAGCTCTTTTCCGATGCATCACTGCCAATTAGCCGTGCCCCTCGTACCCCCACATTCTCGATTTAACACAGAAATTGTGTCACTATTCAATACCAAGTGATACATGCCGTCTTTTCCCCGAGCTAGTTATGCTCCATGGTCAACGTATTGAATTTCTACAGAGGGTCATGTATCTTTCTTCCGATGCACCACTGAAAGATTACTGTAACCCTCGACCGCTCCCGCTGATGATTCATCACAGAAATTGTGTCAGCATTCAATACTAAGCGATCCCAGCCGACTTCTCGCCGAGCTAGTAACGCGCCGATGATCATCGTATGGACCTTCTCCTGGCAGTCATGTACCTTTTTTCCGATGCATCACTGCCAATTTACTGTAACCCTCGCACCCTCACATTGACAATTTAACACAGAAATTGTGTCACTATTCAATACTAAACGGTCCATGCCAACTTCTGCCTGTGCTAAAAACGCGATTACAGTCAGAGTATGAAACACCTCCTAGGAGTCATGTGGCTTTTTTCTGACGCATCCCTGCTGGTTAACTCTATCCCTCACACCCTTGCATTGACGATTTAACACAGAAATTATGGCACTATTCAATACTAAATGTTCCATGCCGTCTTCTCCCCGAGCCAGTAACGCGTCGGCGATCATCGTATGGAACTTCTCCTGGTAGGCATCAACCACTTTTCCGATGCACTACTGCCAGATTACTGTACTTCTCGCACCTTAACGTTGACAATGTAACACAGAAATTGTGTCGCTATTCAATACTAAAGGACCCATGTCGAATTCTCCTTGTGCTAGTAATGCGCCTCTGGTCAACGTATGGAACTTCTCATTGGGGTCATATAACATTTTACCAATGCACCACTTCCAGTTTACCGTAATGCTTGCACACTCAAATTGACGATTTAATGCAGACATTGTGTCAATATAGAATACTGAATGATCCATGCCGACTTCTCCCCGAGCTAGTAACGCGCCTAAGGTTAACGTATGGAACGTCTCCTAGTAGTCATGTATCTTATTTCCGATGCATCAGTCCCAGTTAACTGTACCCCTCGCACCCTCACATTGACGATTCAACTCAGAACTTTTATCACTATTCAATACTAAAGGATCCATGCTTAATTCCCCCCGAGGTAGTGATACGCCTATGGTTTACGCATGGAGCTGCCCCTGGGACTCATGTATCTTTATTCCAATGCACAACTGCCAGTTTACTGTAACCATCGCTAAAGCACGTTGACGAATTAACAAACAAATTGTGTTACTATTCAATAGTAAAGAGTCCATGCTGGCTTCTCCTCAAGCTTGTATCGTCCCTATGGTCAATGTATGGAAGTTCTTCTTGGAGTGTTGTACCTTATTTCTGATGTGCTAATGCCAGTTTATTGTAACCCTTGCAATCTCACGTTGATAAAGTGGGCAACTATAGGCCAATCTCACTGTTACCAAAAATATTTGAAAGAGGTGCATGTGATCAGGTCGAAAATCACAGTTCATCTAACAGCATTATCTTATGCAGTAAATGTGGTTTCAGAAAAGACCGCAGCACAATCCATGCAATAAATGAATTAGTCACAAAAGTCAGCAGATGTCTTGATGATAGAATGCATGTATCAGGCATTTGTTGTGACCTGTCCAAAGCCTTCCACACAGTAAATCATGACCTGCTTCTCCAAAAATTGGCACACTATGGTTTTCAAAGCAAATCTCTTAGCTGGGTGTCATCATACTCAGGAAACAGAAAACAAAGAGTACTTACTAACATCAATGGCAAGAAATTTCTCTCTGCCTGGAACCACACTCAATTATGTGTTCCACAAGGTTCAATATTAGGGCCACTACTTTTTCTGTATTATATAAATGATATGCCATGCCAGGTCCAGTCTGATACTATCCTCTATGCAGATGACCCAACAGCTGTAGTCTGTTGTAAAAATGAGGTAGACCTAATTCTTCATATTGAACCAAAACGTGGGGAAGTGGAGGCGTGGTCAAAAACAACAATTTGACATTAAATTGTACAAAAAACAGAAATTGTTGATTTCACCACAAAACAATCTGCACAGTCTATACGTGAAATAATGTATATGGACAAAAATTAGAGACTGCAGACTGTATCAAATTCCTTGGAATATTAGTCAATAAAAACCTGTTATGGAGTCACCATGTGGGCAACATACTGGGTCGACTGAATAGCCTTGTGTATATTATGAATATCTTGTATAGTATTACCGATTTAGCTGTAAGAAAAGCTGTTATAATGCTTATTTTGTTTCAGTCATTAGGTATAGTATAATTTTCTGGGGTCTGAAAAAAATTTACTTAGAGCTTGTAGACTACAAAAAAGAATAATCTGAAGAATGGTGGGAGTGAAACCAAAGCAACATTGTAAACCATTATTTGTAAAACTATATCTAATGAGCATTCCAAGCATATACATCTATGAAAATCTAACTTTCACGAAAAGAAACCCACAACTTTTTGAGGACAACTGCTTCTTGCATCAATATAATATTAGAAATAGAACGAGCTATATGTTACCTACCCACCGATTAAAATCATATGAAAAACCCCATACTATATGGGCATGAAATTTGTAAATAAAATATGGAAAGGTATGGATGACCCAAATGTAAAAGGTACCAAAAGAGACCTGGAAAAATTTCTGAAAGATAAATGTTACTATAGTGTAGAAGGTTTCTTGCATGGCAACAATGCATTATAATTGTAATTAAAATACCTCTTTGAAGATGTTACAACATACGTATTATTAGTTTATTGTCTATTTTTAGTATTATTATATATAGTATAAAACTGACAAGTCACCTATGTCACAATCTTTGAATGTATAAGGCATGTTACGTGATAATAAAAATGGAAATGGGAAATCGAAATTAAAGTATTGTTCAAGTACCTACTTATTTCACAAGTAGAGAGAGAGTCTTATATGTTCCTTTCACTAGCATCATTCTTTGGAGAAGAAGTTTTTAGAGACTGACGTAACCAGCTATCCAGAGAAGAAGATTGACTGTATCTGGCTATCCAGAGAAGAAGACCGGCTGTGCATAACAAGTAAGTCGATTTGTATAAACGAAATGGGAAGGTTGCAATCCAACCTCACACATTCCTGTCATCAAAAACGTTAGAGACGCTATCGCTAATGCTAGTACCAATGTAAATTTATCATACGAAAGTCAATGCAACAGGAATAGTCTTGATCCTGTAGAGAAAGTTGAAACTCGTAGGAAAGACCGGAGGAAGGTAACGTCATGTTATCAACATTAATGAATTATATGGAGGGAAAATTTAAGGCAACTTATGACTCTAACAGACAAAATGGTGAGTGGTTAGTAAATATTAAAGACAGACTCGGGGCTAAAGAGATTCGTTTGGAAACAATGGAGAAAAATAATTAGACTTGTTTTAATCAAATGGATCAGAAAAATGCACCTCAGTTAGATCAGAATCTTAAAGGCATTAGTGATAGATTTGAAAAACAGTTCAAAGAATATGAAAAGAAAAATGACAATCACATGCAAAAAGTAGAAGGAAAAATTTCCAATTTGAGTTGCAATATGGTTAAGATCACAGGTAAGGTAAATTATGTTGGGAGAAAGGTTAAAAATGTAGATGAAAAAGTAAAAAATCTGAAAACTCAGGTAGAGAGAAAATCTGTAACGTGTTTAAAGTTGTACATGCAGATACCGGTATCCAACATGTAGAAGATACAGTATGTGATCATATTTCTATTGCAGATGATAAAATTCTTAAAGTAGAAGGCAAATTTGAAGAAAAATTATTACTGAAAAAATAGAAGCAAATAAGCAAAGATGAAGTCAAGAGTTCCGAAAATAGTACTGGTGACATCACTAAGAAACTTGAAAGTGTTATTGACAACATGGTCATCAACAGTTTGGTGAACAATATTGGCACTATGTGGTGCAACATTCCAGTAAAAAAATTGTCAGATAAGAGCAGTATGTGTCCGACAATTTCCTGCAGCACTGCAAAGATAACTTTTTTGAAAATATGAAAGATATTTTGAAAATTAAATGTGTGAAAGATTCCTAGAAGGTGAAGCATTGTCATTATTGTATTGGGGAAATGACTTTTGCAGAGTTGAAGAGGGGTTCTTAAGTAAATTCCGGTCAGGGACAGAAGAAGCTAGAATAAAACGCAAATTCTTGAATGGACCTGTTCATAAAGATGAGTTTGGTAACATCAAGCAATTTTGCGAAGGAAACTCACTCACCTAAGCAAACCTTTTGATGAACTCACTCAAACAGTTACATTAAAAAGAAGGCTACCATATGAATTACAGCGGAAGTTAGCTTATGTATCTAATGACACATTGGATCAGTTCATGAAGTATGTAGACAAACTAGACAGAATTATTGAGAAAACGGGAAATCCACCACACCATAGTCAAAACTATTTTCAAAAGACAGGACACACAAATTGGGGAAACACACAACATGATGAAAAGGGACCACACAGTTTTGGAAGTAACGATTCTCATCAGAAGTATCACCAGTACAACTTCAAGGGATCAGAAGGAAACAATTTCCATCACAAGGGTCAATATGGAAATAATCAGAATCAATTTGGTAACAAGCACTTTGGAAATAAAACAAAGGAGTGGCATAGTCCTAATGGTACGGGTAGAACTGAACAGGAAACTATTCAGGAGTTAAAAAACTCAATAGGGATCCATTGGCAGTCTGCAAGGTAGGAGCTACTTATGGAAAGGGCCAACGCAAACTGTCAAACTAAACAGAAAAATATCAATGACATAATGAGTAATTATTTTAAATACAAGTGTTATCCCATTAATGTGGTATCTGTTACAAATAATATATGTCGTAACAAATAAACCAGAAACAAAAGGTAAGTTATTTGAAGACACTCATTGCATAGAGGACTGTGAAGAAGAATTAACTTAGATTTAATCTATGAGTAGGCTGAGAGGGACACCTTGCTGGAAAATAGTTGTTCAAATGATCAAAGTGTGTTACAAATTAGATAACTTAAGGGAGAGTTGGTGGGCTAGGAATGAAAATTGCAACTAGTAAAGATGATTTAAATGTGTATGTGTATACTGAAGGTAAGGGTGCAGAGGATCAAGAGGTTAATGTTTGTGATGTTGATTGGAAAGAAAAGGAGATTGAGGAAGTAGTGAAGAAAGATGTTTTATTGGTGTAACTGAGGAGTTGGATGCTTTAGGGATTACTAATATAAAAGAGGATAGTAATGAAGTTAGCGAGGTACACATGAACACAGTTGACAATTTGAATGATAAGGAATGCCAGAATTTTAGTCAATGAGCTGTTTGATATTGATACATGGAACAAAAACAATGAGAGGGAATTGACAGGAAGTAATCTTAACATCGTTAGGGAAGTAGATGATGAAATGTCAGATATTGAACAATTCTTGTTTAACTTATGGATTACAGTAGTGACATTAAAAATGATAGAAATTTCAGAAGGGTACGCTTGATATCTGTGAAACTTTGTGTCCAGTATGGTGGCATAGAATTAAGTACCCCATGGCACAATTGTTAAGAGATAAACATGAAGGAGAGACACACAATAGCACAGGTGAATGTAGTTGGATTAATGAAATATTAGGAATGGTAATCAGGCCAAAAAATGTAATTAGGGTAATAAAAGCTTATAACTATGGTAGTAATGATACAGGTAAGGACACTAGATTTAGTGAAATCGAGGATGACTTATTACATGAGAATATTAATAAAAATTTTGACTTTGATTTAACCAGTCCATTTATTGATGTACAGATAGGACCATGGAAAGGAAACTGTATAGTGGACACGGGAAGTCAAGTGTCTGTGATATCAGAATCATTAAGTAAAAACTGAAAACTAATAAGGATTATGTTGAGTTAACTGTACTAGGAATTAAAATAAGAGGTGCTGCTGGGAGTCACAGTAAATAAGTAAGGAGTCAGGCTTTTATTACTTTTGAAATTGGCCGGCCGGGTGGCCGTGCGGTTCTAGGCGCTGCAGTCTGGAACCGCGTGACCGCTACAGTTGCAGGTTCGAATCCTGCCTCGGGCATGGATGTGTGTGATGTCCTTAGGTTAGTTAGATTTAAGTAGTTCTAAGTTCTAGGGGACTGATGACCTTAGAAGTTAAGTCCCATAGTGCTCAGAGCCATTTGAACCATTTGAACCATTTTGAAATTGAAGGAGTATCATAGACACCTGGATGTCTTGTTAATACTGATCTCAAAGAGGATTTTATCCTAGGCATGTCTTGGATAACAAAAGTAATTGCACCATTTGATTGGGTAGGACAGTAATTGATGATGACTCAGCCAAGTGGTGAAGTCATTGTTACGAAACTTCTTACGTCAAATGTGCCATGTATGAATAAGAATGTGAACAGTATCGAATTTACAAAAGAAGTTAAGTACATTGAAAGTTACTTCACAGATTTTGATACTGATGAGATAGAGTTTGAAAACTTGGTAAAAAAGTAGTAGAAGCTAGAGAACTAACTGAGAACCAAAAACAAGATTTGAAATTATTTTTGTGGGAATATAGTGTTGTATTTAGCAACATACCAGGTAAAGTAATTGGATACCAGTGTACTTTGCAGTTGAAGGCACATGAACCTTTCTTTACGAAACTGTATGTTATTTCAATCTCAAAAAGGGTAGCAGTGGAGAAAGAATTACAAAAGATGGAAGTGTGTGAAATCATTGAGAGAAATATAAGCCATTATAATAACACCTTGGTCTTTGTAAATAAATCTAATGGACAAGTAAGATTAGTACTAGATTCCAGACAGTTAAACTGACCACCCAGAGAACATCAACGAGTTGTTATATAAATTTAAAAATATCCAAATTATGTCAAGCCTTTACGTAACTTCAGGTTTTCATTAAGTATCTCTCGCAATTATTTCTAGAAAGTACACTGCTTTCTTATACAATGGGAGATGTTACCAATATTGCGTAGTGCCTTTCAGATTAAACTCATCAGTTGCAGAATTTATAAAAGCTCTATACTATGTACTTGGCAAAAAAGTTGTGTCAGAATTAACCATTTATGTAGATGATATATTAGTGTCAAATCAAAGTTGGGAGTATAATTTGAAGTTGTTGAAAAAGGTGTGTGAGAAACTCAGAAGAGGAGGAATGACCTTAAACTAGAAAAATGTAAATTTGGTGTGTCAGAACTCAAATTTTTAGTTCATGCCATTACTAAGGGAGGGATAAGCGCAGCCCCTGAGAAAATAAAATCTATCATGAACTTTTCATCTCCTAGAAACAGCAAACAATTGAAATCTTGCTATGGAATCTGTGGATTCTATTGAAAATATATAAATGGACAATTCCTTAATGTAACGTGTTTAAGCAACGTACTTAGAAAAAATACTATGTGGAATTGGTCCAAAGAGTGTCAGAAAGCATTTGATGAAATTAAGAATGAACTTTATAAAACAGTCTTTTACACAGACCAGACTTTAATTTACCATTTTGTCTTCACACAGATAGTAGTGATTATGGGTTAGGAGCAGAACTGTTTCAAGAGAAAGTTGTGATTGGAAAAATATTCATTGTGCTGTTGCATTTGCCAGTAGAATGTTACTTAAACATGAGAGAACTTGCACAGTTTCAGAAAAAACAGTTACTCGTTGTACATTGAGCGTTTACAAATTTTAATACATAACTGTTAGGACATAAGAGAAAATTGTATTCAGACCACAAAGCTTTAAGTTATTTACAGGAGTGTGGACTATATCATAATAGATTAACCAGGTGGCCAATGTTTATGCAACATTTTCATTATGAAATTTAGTATATTAAGGAGTCAGAAAATATAGTAGCTGGTGCTTTATCCAGGTTACCAGTAGCAGGAGATAAGGAAATCTTTGATCAAGAGGAAGGAAAAGCATTTACAATCCAAGATGAAAAGCTCATAAGGACACTTTGCAATAACACAAGGAGGCGACAAAATAACGATCCTAATTGGAAATTGGTTAAGGACTGTTTAGGCAAAAGAGGGATGATAAACTTGACAAATGCTATGAGGGAATACCCTTTAGTAGAACAGAATGGGACTCTGACAATTGGAAACTGTGTTGGCCAGAGTGTGAGGCAAACAAGTTAATAAAGTACACCCATTAAAGTTATAGTCACTGTGGACTACAGAAACGCGTACAAAAGTTACCAGAAAACATCTACTTTTATAACATGGTGAAAAGGTGAGGAATGAAATATCAACATGTTGCAAATGTCAAAGAGTAAAAGTAAGTAACAGAACATATCAGGTGGAAATGCAGAACATCACTCCAGATATGCCATTAAATTTAGAGGCTGTAGAATTTTATGGTTCTTTACCTAAAAGAAAGGTGGTCATTGTTTTATATTCCCCATGGTTGATGTATTTTCCAAATTAATTAAACTTTATCCTGTCCAAAAAGGTATGTGTCATTACCAACCAAAATTGCTTTGAATTCAACAATGAATTCTAACTACAAGAGGGATTGTCAATGTGATTCCCAAGTTCAATAAAGTTAATAAATATTTTCATGAACAAAATAGAACAAAGAATTTTCCAGAAAATACTAACAGGGATATGCTCTGTAGGTTGAGATACATGGATGACATCCTCTGCTTAGTAGATAAATCAGAAAATAAAATAGAACAACATGCACAGATAAACACATTACGCAATAGATAAAGTTCAGCTTAGAGACAGATCAAACACGCCCTATATATTTCCTAGATACATCTATCACAAAGAAAAATAACCAATACACATTCAGCATTCACAGGAAAAACACCTTAACAGGAACAATATTACATCAGTCATAAAACCATCCTCAGGCCCAAAAAGAATCTGCCCTCAGATGTATGGCCCACAAATTAAACACAGTAACATTTACAAACATAACTATATTAAAGTATTAGACATAATTATTCAGATAGCAGAGAATACTCCCCCTTGCCATTAGTGCCATTGGTGGGGAGGCTTGAGTGTCTCAGTGATATAGACAGCTGTACTGTGGACTGAACTGTTATGGCCGGAGAGGCCAGACATATGTGTGGTACAAAATCAAATAGGAGGAATGCAGGAGTAGGTTTAAAATCAATAAAAAAGTAGTGGCTTGGATAAGCTATTACGAAAAGCACAATAATTGCATTATTGTATATGAGATAGATACAAGGCCCACAACCACAACAGTAGCAAAAGTTTATACAGGAACTTGCTTCACAGATGATGAAGAAATTGAAGAAATGTATAATGTCATAAAAGAGATTATTCAGATAACTAGGGTAGACGAAAACTGAATAGTAGTTGTTCCTGGAATTCGACAGTAGGGAAAGAAAGACAAGGAAAAAAAGTAGGTGAATATGGACTGGGGGAAAGGAACGAAAAAGGATGCCAGCTGATAGAAATTTGCACAGAACATAATTTAATCATGCTTGGTTTAAGAACTATTTAACACAATTGTGTATGTGGAAGAGACTTGGAGATGCCAGAAGGTTTCAGACTGATTGTATAATGTAAGACAGAGATTTAAAAACTAGTATAATGGTGAGACAGAGATTTAGAAACTAGGTTTTAAATTGTAAAACATTTCAAGGGGCAGGTGTGACCACAATTTATTGGTCTTGAACTATAGATTAAAACTGAAGAAACTGCAAAAAGGTAGGAATTTAAGGGGATGGGACCCGGATAAACTGAAAGAACCAGAGATTGTAGAGAGTTTCAGAGGGTGTATTAGGGAACAACTGACGAGAATAGGAAAAGGAATGTCGTACAAGAAGAATGGTTAGCCGCAAGAGATGAAATAATAAAGGCAGCAGAGGATCAAGTATGTAAAAAGACGAGGGCTAGTAGATATCCTTGGGTAACACAAGAGATATTGAACTTAATTGATAAAAGGAGAAAATACGAAAATGCAGTAAATGAAGCAGGGTAAACGGACTACAATCGTCTAAAAAATGAGGTCGACAGGATGTGCAAAAAGGTTAAGAGGGAACGGCAAGAGAACAAATGTAAGGTTTTAGAAGCATACAGGTATATCACTAGGGGAAAGATAGATGCTGCCTACAGGAAAATTAAAGGGACTTTTGGAGAAATGAGAACAATTTGTATGAATGTCAGAGGTCAAATGAAAAACAAGTCCTAAGCAAAGAGGGGAAAGCAGAAAGACGGAAGGAGTGTGTAGAGGGTCTATACAAGGGAGATGTGCTTGAGGGGAATACTATGGAAATGGAAGAGGACGTGGATGAAGATGCGATGGAAGAAATGATACTGCATGCAGAATTTGACAGAGCAGTGAAAGACCTAAGTGAAACAAGGCTCTGGGTTTGGACAACATTCCGTTAGAATTATTGGTATCCTTGGGAGAGCCAGCCTCGTCAAAACTCTTCCATCTGGTAAGAAATATCCATGATACAGTCGAAACATCCTGAGACTTCAAGAAGAGTACAATAATTCCAATTCTAAAGAAAGCAGGTGCGGATATGTGTGAAAATTACCGAACTACCGGTGTAATAAGTCGTATTTGTCAAATACTAACACGAATTCCTTACAGAAGAATGTAAAAACTGCTGAAGCTGACCTTGGGGAAGATCAGTTTGGTTTCTGTAGAAACGTAGGAAGACGCGTGAAAATACTGGCCCAACGACTTCTCATAGAAGATAGTTTAAGGAAAGGCAAACCCACGTTTATTGCATTTGCAGACTTAGAGAAAGCGTTTAACGATGTTGACTAACATCTTACAAATTCTGAAGGTGGCAGGAGTGAACTACAGGGAGCGAAAGGGTATTTACAATCTGTACAAAAACCAGATGGCAGCTATATGAGTCGAAGGGCATGAAAGGGAAGCAGTGGTTCAGAAGGTGGTGAGAAAGGGCTGTAGCCTATCCCTGATGTTATCCAGTTTGTATATTTAGCAACCAGTAAAGGAAAGAAAAAAATTGTAGTAAGAATTAAAGTGAAGGGAGAAGAAATAAAAACTTTGAGGTTTTCCGATAACATTTTAATTCTGTCAGAGACAGCAATGGACTTGGAAGAGCAGTTGAATCTAATGGACAATGTCTTGGAAGGAGGATCTAAGATGAACATCAACAAAATCAAAACGAGGACGATGGAATGTACTCGAATTAAATTCGGTGATGCTGAAGAAATTCGATTAGGAAACGAGATATTTAATGTGGTAGCTGGGTTTCGCTATTTGGGCAGCAAAATAACTGATGATAGTCGAATGATGGAGGATAATGGCAAGAAAAGCATTTCTGAAGAAGAGAAAGTTGTTAACATCTAGTAAAGATTTAAGTGCTAGGAAACCTTTTCTGAAAGTATTTGTTTGTAGTGTAGCCATGTATGAAAATGAAACGTGGACGATAAGCAGTTGGGACAAGAAGAAAATAGAAGCTTCGAATACTTTTGCTATAGAAGAATGCTGTAGATTAGATGGGTAGATGATGTAGCTGTCGCTCTCTCTCTCTCTCTCTCTCTCTCTCTCTCTCTCTCTCTCTCTCTGTCTCTAGTCGGATTCCACCACTACCATAACAAACAGAATATGAACGTAACCTGCAAGAGCAAAACAAAACTCACAAAATTGCGAGAGGACAGTGATACCTCCCAACACGGAATGTTAATATATTAAGCGCAGTGAAAGTGCTCCGTACAAGAATTCAACACATATACGTGGAAGGCGATGAAGAATGCAGTGAACAACAAAAAATGAAGAGTAACGAAAAGAATAAAAGCTGGTTTTAGTAGTAAGTAAAGCATGAAAACTGTTCATGATCATAAGAAACAAAATTGTAAGGGGAAAAGTGACACTGTTACAGCGACCGGCGAAGATGCTTTAACATATAGACTGAACCTGAGGCTTCGAAAATTTTGTGACAAACTAGACTGAGACTTTCTGGTCTTGCGCTATAGAGAGCCCCTAAATGGATCAGGTAGCTGACCATGTGTGGGATGTACATAAGGTTTCTTTTTTTTTATATTAGGATACTCTCCAACCAATACAGATAACGATAGCTGTAGGAAACTAGGAAGTATCAATGTAAGATCGAAAGAAATACCTCCTGCAGGTGAGAGTATTAAAAGCCTAACAGTAAACTGCCAAAGAATCCGCAACGTTGTGCCAAAGTTTGAAGCGCTCATGAGACGCAGTGAAGTTCACATAATACTAGCTACAGAATGTGGTTGAAACCTGAAGTTGACAGCAGTGAGATTATTTGAGACAATTTAAGTATGTGTCGAAAGGATAGCCAAATAGGAAAGGCAGGTACTGTATTTGTCACAGAAGACAATAAACTCAAATCCACAGAGGTAGAAATTGAAGCTGCATGTGAGATTGTTTAGGGAAGACTCAGTATCAGGGGTGGGCATAAAATGATAATTGGATCCTTCTGTCACCCACCATATTCATCTTCTGATGTAACCGAAAATTTTAGAGAAAACCTCAGTTCACTCGTACATAGGTTCCCCGATCGTACTGTAATCATTGGTGGAGACTTTAATCATCCAACAATTATTTGGGAAAATTTCAGTTTTGTTAGTGGTGGGCGTGATACGGCATCCTGTGAATTTTTACTACATGCCTTTTCTGAAAGCTACCTAGAACATACTTAGGGACCCCATTCATAATATAAATATATTGGATCTAATCGCAACAAATAGAGTGACCTCTTTGAGGATGTCCACACAAATCTAGTGTCAGTGACCAGGACTCAGTTGTGGCAACAATGATTACCAAAGTACAAAGAACACCTAAAACAAGCCGAAAGGTTATATATATATATATATATATATATATATATATATATATATATATATATATTCAGTAAACTAGGTAACAGGAGCATGCAGAGGATCTCTGGCTCAAGTTTGAACGAATGGTTGACCATGAAGTGGAGATCACTACATAACAGGTGTAAAACAAAACGTAGCGATATATATGGAGAGGGAGGGGAAGACAGAGAGATGCTAGATGAAACTGTCAAGAGAGCAATGTGTAATGCCTTCAATGACTACCATAGCAAAATATTGTCAAATGCTCTTTCGCAGAACCCAAAGAAATTCTGGTCACATCTAAAGGCACCAAAGTTAGCGTCCAGTCCCAAGAAAATGAAGACATGAACTGAAACTGAGGGTAGAAAATCAAAAACTGAAACGCTTAACTCCGTTTCCAAGTATTTCTTGACAAAGGAGAATTGCCCCCATTCAATCATTGTACCACTGAAAAGTTCAATGAAATAAGTATTAGTAGCCGTGGTGTTGAGAAACAGCTGAAATTGTTAAAATTAAACAAACCTCCAGGGCCAGATGGAATCCATGTCTGATTCTACACTGAATTTGTGGTTGAGTTATACCCTCTTCGAACTATAGTCTATCGCAGATCCCTCAAACAAAAATTGTGCCTAGCTCTTGGAAAAAGGCAAAGGTCACAACCATCTATAAGAAGGGTAGTAGAAGTGATTCACAGAACTACCGTCCAATATCCTTGACATCAATTTGCTGTAGAATGTTAGAATATATTCTGAGCTCAAACATAATGAGGCATATTGAACAGAAGAACCTTTGTGACGCCGGAAATGCGTATCATCCTATTTCCATCTGTTGTACTATAAATTTTTTCCTTATTCTGTTACCTGAATATATGACATTTCTGTGCCTTTATAGTAATTGTTTTACTATTTGTATATATATGTTTATGCATCTATGTCAATGTATAATTGGTTTGTTTTGAAAATACTATTTGTATTTTTATGCTGGGTCTTGCCTAGGGAAAACTATGGTATCGAACGATTACATCGATAGGTCGTGTGGAGAACCAAAGTGTTTAGGATCTTTGGTAGTGTGAACTCGGCCGCGTGAAGCGCGAGCAGAGGGAGTCTGGCTGGAAGAGGGCAGAGAAGCAGGTGTGTTGTGTGACGCTCCCGCGAGCTGCCGCGCTTTCGGGGTTTGGCAGAATGTAATTGCGCTCGACTTGCTATGTTAGTTTCTGACATGGTGTCGCGGACGGGAAGCGTTAGCTGGCACACATCAAGAGCCCGTTTCGGCTGGAGACCGTGTCGAGAAGAAGGCGCGCCAACATGCAGCTTCTGCAACAGCGACGACCGACAATGAGTGACTGTCGCCACCTCCTCGATCGACGACTTCAAACCTTCAATCAACCAACAAGGAAGACTGGTAGCACGTAAAGTTTTAGAACTGTATGGCAGACCTCAGCTTTTCGAACTGTTAAATTTTTCTCACTAAATTACAGCAACGTAGCATGAACCTTTGCTGCTCATTGTCCGAATTGCATTACCAAGCAGGGTCCCTTCCTTTTCCGGAATGAACCCGAGTGTCGTTGAAATTCAAACGCCAGCGTTAAAGTAATATCATTCGATTTCACTGCTTTTATTTCAAAGTTCAGTTAAGGTATTCATAGCTGGCTACAATATTTAGATTACACAAGCACAAATTAAGAGTGCGAGTTCTGTTACTGTATTTTAGCTTACCTTTGACTGGACCTCAGCTTGGTACGTACTAAATTTTACTATTGTTAATTGTTCAGAATCATTTAATTCAAGTTCAAAGTTAAATCTCTTATTGCTAAATTGCGTATATTCAAGTAGCTTTTGAAATGATTGTTGAGGTAGTCCAAGACTAAACGTATTTTACTGAATTTCGATGTGCTTCAGAAACAAAGCTCACTATTAATTTCAGGCACTAAACTAACTTTCAATTTTCTGGTTTTATTAATTCTTTTGTTAAATTAAGTCAGAATGTAGCGAAATTTATTACTTCTGACAAACTTTCAGTGTTCACACTACAGGTGTCAGCCTTCAGTTGCCACGCTTCTAGTGCTAATTATATGTGTAGTAACCTTTCTTTTTCAGTTACTATAGTAATTGTCCATAGGACTGGCGACCGCAATTTCCCCCAAATCTGAAATATCTAATTACCTCTAGTTAATTGTTAACATAACGGCTACACATTTACTTTCTTTATTAACTTTACCCCTTTTCAAAGTTAATTTCGACCAGTTTCATTTGCATTTTTCCTTTTATTTAGATGTAACCCATTCTTCCCTCTTTACTGACAGATTAACTTCAGTGACGATTGCTTTTCCCAAATTTCCATTAGATACATGCGGTTTAATTTTTCACTGTCATTAAGGTCGATAAGTGAGGGGGAGGTTACACGTGGCGACCTGGTCACAGGACAATCTTCAGAATTGAGGTTGTTCTGGACACGAATTTTGCGTTGTGCAAATCTCGTAACAAAGTACTGGTTACGAACAGGCCGTTACATCAGCGAGAATAAGTAGTGGGAGTAATCCTAATTATATTTTTGATTTGGCATTTATATTGAAAATTATTAAAATGAGTGAAGGCAACAATTACCAAAATTTGGATACGGAACAATCGGTCGAACTGTGAGAAACACGCACCGCGGGGCCCATTTTTCAGGGGCAGGTGGCTAGCATGAAAGACGCGACCACCGAAACGCAACAAAGAGCAGAGATGGAATTCCAATCTTTAAAACATGTTTCGGAATCGGACGCGAAAATCAAATCTGTACCCCTTGATGACGAATACGGGGGAACATATATAGAGCAACCAGCTACGGAAGTAAAACCTGTAGTTTCCGGGAATTTAACTGATTTATTGAATGTTTTGATTAATGAAATCAAGTGTCAATCGGCAGAAAAGAAAGCTCAGTCTGAAAAAATTGCCAGGAAGCTAGACAACCAGAGCAAAGCTATTAATGTTGTTAACAACAATGGTGGAGTTGTTAACACAAAAGTTGATAAAATCAACTAAGATTTTGTTATGATTAATACCGAAATCGGCAATGATAAACAGTAAATGATAGGAGTTCAGGCGGAAATTGCGAGCATAAATACTCGTTTTGATTCCGAAATTAGCAGAATCGAGAAATGTGTAGGAGAAGCAGTTGCTCCGATCATCGAGAATAAGGTGCTGGAACAAATTCAATTAGTGAAAAAAGAGGATCAACGGGAGGTGGAAGCTTTAAAGGGTTTAGTATCCGAAGTAGTTCCTAAAGTGAGGAAGCAGGCTAATACCTGCGAAGAGAAAAAAAGGGAAGTAGAAACGCTTGCGACAACCACTTGCCAAGTAATTACGAGAGTGTCGGAATTAGAAAAGAAACTTGATGAAAAACAGAGCTATGTGCCAATCTGTGCACATAGTTCGGAATTGTTGACGAAAGAGGAGCGGTTCGACCCCTTGAAAAAAGGCGGTATACACGCAACGGATTTCATTAAAAATTGTGAATGAGTTTTATCCAGATCATGGACTAATAAGAGAAAAATTAATGCGGTTATTGATGTGTTGGCTGGTGATGCCAAGCGTTGGGGCTTAAACCTCAACATTACGAACCTGACTTTTGACGAGTTTAAAAATTTGTTTCTGTCTGAATACTGGTCAGGGCAAAAACAATAAAGTGTCTGGCGCGAATTTGTCGTATCGAGGCATTTCGATGCGAATTCGCGCGTCTCGATGAAGGAGTTTTGTGAGGCCTGGATCCGCAAGTTGGAATATTTGCGTGATCGCCGCACGGAATCCGAAATAGTCTGGGAACTCTACAAGAAGCTTCCAGATGATACAAAACGCTACGTAGGAAGCAATTACAGGACAATAAATGATTTCCTGGAAAGAGCTGAGGACGAGGAGAATTGGCGCAATAATCGCGACAGTGGTAGAGGCCGTGGTAACAACAACGGGTACCACATCAACCACAACAATGATAACTATGGGAATAATGCATACCGCAATGTTGGTAGCAATAACAATAGTGGTTCGGGCCGTAATGACAATCGGTACAATGCAAATAATAACAGGAATGACGGAAAACAGTATCATACTAGCGTGATACGGGCTTCGCAGAATAGTAATAACGCCAGAGGGTGTGATCAGCCGCCTCAGCAGCACCCCGGAGCGTATCTGCTGGGACGAGACAGGGAAACCATTAGCCGCGCCGGTGAGGTGCCGACCGGGCGTGGAGAAATTTTGGCGGCCCAATAACAGTAGAAAACTGAGGTGTCGTCGTTATGAAAATTCCGTATGGAATAATCAACGGCGGGAGAGTGTACCAGTGTTAGGAGAAAGGAGTGCTCCCACAAGTGGTAGATCAGCTGTAGACACGACAGCAGAAAATACATTCACTGTCAGTGAGAACAATTTAAGCAGTGTTCCGGAAATCGATTATAAAGTGGCAGCTGTAACACCCACAGTGGAACTGGAGATTGAGTTTAAGAATGATTCGCAAATGTTGAGAGAAGATCAGATGTCGGATAACACGTCCGTCATCGAGCGAGGGGATGCAGAGAGGGATGAGGTCTGGTTAAGGCAGTTCGGTCGCCTATACGACGAACTAAGAGATTATAGGGGCCTGTATGGGAGGAGTGTTAATGGGGAGCGCGTGCAGGATTTTCCGCATCTCGTCCTGCAGGAAGATAGTGTTTGTGAAATGATAGAAAGTTCTGGCCGTAACCGGCAGACTTTACTAGAAATAGTTGATGTTAATGTGGAGCACGAGCAAGATTTGTCGTGTTTCATACCGCAAGAGTTGGATGTTGAAGTAGTAATGGAAGTTCTGGCCCTGACCTGCAGACTTTACCGAAAGTTATAGTGTTAGAAGTGGCCGACGCATCCGACGCGAAACTCCAGTTTAAACATTGCGAAAGTATTGAGGAGAAAGATTACGAGAATTTTAGTGATAGCCGGACACGATTGGTAGAAAAGCACGTAGATTACAGCGTGTGTGAGGTTAGATCTGACGTTATACGGTCAGACGGTAGCAGTGTGGGTTGCGCAGATCCAGAGGAAGTAATTGCAGATACTACTGGGCACACTCCTCCAGGTAGATTGGCAAATGAGATCAATCTGACCAAAAAGGAATCAACGAAGGTGGCAATTAGTGAACTGATAGCAAAGCAACACTCACTAGTTGACGAGTTACAGGAAAAGGTTTCGGTACTCGAGGCTGAGCTACAGACTAAGCCTCAGGACAAACGTGTTGAAATTAAAACTGTATGTGAACAGAGGCTGAAAACGCCGCCAGATAAGCCGGATTTAGGATCAAAGCCAGATGGTTTTTTCTGGAATGACCTGGATATAGACGAGGATTTACTGTGGGAAAATAAAAAAACTGTCGAGGACAAGTGTAGACAGATAGTAGTGTCTGCTAATATGCACGACCTACAACTAAACGTGTTGATTGACACCGGTGCAGAATTGAGTGCTGTATCTGGGAAAATATTTCAGTTACTGAATGACAGACCTGGTATAGTAGTTATACCAGTAACAAGAGTGAAAATTATCGGTGCTACTGGGAAGACCAGTAAACCGGTCACAAAACAGATTTTTGTTAACTTCGAGATATGTGGGGCACGATTTGAACAAGAGTTTGTCGTCGTTCCAGGCTTAACTACGGAAGTAATTATCGGGTTAGATTGGCTACTAAAGTACCGTGCTGTGATTAATTGCGAAAGCAAAACTTTGACATGTACGTCACAAGATAAAACAATACTAGTTAGTTTTGACGAGGCAGGAGATGGTGTGCATAGGCAATACCAACCTATACACATTGTTAACTGGCCGGATACGTAGGTATGAGTTTGAACCACTGTAACGTGAGGAATCTCGGCATTGACAATAGTGTAGAAGGTGAATTGAAAGAGATAATCAATTTCCCTCCACGGACTGACATTCGTATTGGTGTTAAAAAAGATCGTTTGCGAGAAATAATGAAGCTACAAGCCGATGCTCGCATACGTCGTCATGACGCTAAAGCGCGTTTTGCTAAGTTTGCAATCGGAGACTTAGTACTTGTAAAAACTCATGAGAAATCGAGCGAGATAGACAATGAAACCTCTAAATTTAAGTTTGTTTATAATGGACCATATAAAGTCATTGGTATACCTCACACAAATGCTTATTGCTTAGAGTATCCAAGCTCTGGAAAGCTATTAGCTTAACATTGTAGACATGAAATTGTACCAACCAAGGATTGATTAATACCACAGAAAGGGTAATTTGTACAGTATGTAAATATAGAGTGTAGGATTTAAGGATGTGCCATGTTGTGATGCTTTTGCCTGACCTAGAGGTCGTTAAAGAAGTTGTCATTAATAAGTAATTGATTTTGATTAAATGATTTAAGAGTAACTGATTAGTAATCAACTGAAAAATCCAAGCTGGTAGTTTAAGTTTTCAGCTGAGTCACAGTACATTAAGGAATGTAAATATGGTTTTGTAACTAGCTGTAAGATTTCATGAATGAGTGTTTTACTAGTGATTGCCGATGTACTTAGACGCTGTTTTAAGTTTCAGGCTAGTACATGTGTGTGATGATGGACAGTGTTGAGTTATCCACTGTGATAGTATTAATGGAGTCCTTGAGATAACTCGGGAGTGAGTTTTTCCGAAAGAACTCAGTGGAACGGACGTTCTAGAAATGCCGTTACACAGGCGAGTGAGATCAAGCGTCCGCACAGGCGGGCGCAACAATACTGGCGAGGCGGAGCCGCTGTCGGCTCTTGTGCCGCTGTCGGCATTCTCTGTACTTGCGGGTACGGAAGGCGGACTTGTTTTTCTTCCCGGACAGCCTATGTGAAAGAATTCTGTTGTCAATATTTATGTTTTTGTCGATCTGCTGTATATTATTTTCTTGTTTAGCGTTAAGTGGACTCTCATGACGAGAATATTAATTATGAAAAGGTTATATAAAATGTGTATTCTATGTAATTAGTTATTAATTTGCGTATTTTGATCTACCTGTTTTTATGACCATGTACTCTGATTAATTTTGTAAATAGTATTCCATATCTTGATACTGTTAGGAATTTTGATGATTTTAGAATAGCTAAACCATTTTCTATGTTTTCTATGAATTTTAATATGTTGTCAACCTGTTTTCTTTTGTGTAAGATGACAGAGTGGAATAAGATTAGGAGTGTCTCCACTCAATTATTATGGTCTAAAAATTGGTTTACGGTTAATCAGCCTAATGCTAAAATTTTTTGATGTTTTGAGCATATGCATTTCCGCTTTTTTTTGGGGGGGGGGGGGCATTTTCTGTGTCTCTTTAGGTTACACGAACATCCTCAGACAATGTGGGGCACGTGTAACGCCGGAAATGGATATCCTCCTATTTCCATCTGTTGTACTATAAATTTTTTCCTTATTTTGTTACCTGAATATATGACATTTCTGGTCCTTTATATATTTTAATTGTTTTACTATTTGTATATATATGTTTATGCATCTGTGTCGATGTATAATTGGTTTGTTTTGTAAATACTATTTGTATTTTTATGCTGGGTCTTGCCTAGGGAAAACTATGGTATCGAACGATTACATCGATAGGTCGTGTGGAGAACCAAAGTGTTTAGGATCTTTGGTAGTGTGAACTCGGCCGCGTGGAGCGCGAGCAGAGGGAGGCTGGCTGGAGGAGGGCAGTGGAGCCGGTGTGTTGTGTGACACTCCCGCGATTTTCCGCGCTTTCGGGGTTTGGTAGCATGTAATTGCGCTCGACTTGCTATGTTAGTTTCTGACATGGTGTCGCGGACGGGAAGCGTTAGCTGGCACACATCAAGAGCCCGTTTCGGCTGGAGACCGTGTCGAGAAGAAGGCGCGCCAACATGCAGCTTCTGCAATAGCGACGACCGACAATGAGTGACTGTCGCCACCTCCTCGATCGACGACTTCAAACCTTCAATCAACCAACAAGGAAGACTGGTAGCACGTAAAGTTTTAGAACTGTATGGCAGACCTCAGCTTTTCGAACTGTTAAATTTTTCTCACTAAATTACAGCAACGTAGCATGAACCTTTGTTGCTCATTGTCCGAATTGCATTACCAAGCAGGGTCCCTTCCTTTTCCGGAATGAACCCGAGTGTCGTTGAAATTCAAACGCCAGCGTTAAAGTAACATCATTCGATTTCACTGCTTTAATTTCAAAGTTCAGTTAAGGTATTCATAGCTGGCTACAATATTTAGATTACACAAGCACAAATTGTAAGTAGGCTGTTTATGTTTTCTTGTTGGCAACGTTACGTAGCGCTCTGTATGAAAATCACAGGCTGTGCTGTGTGCAGTCTGTGGCTAGCTTGCATTGTTGTCTGCCATTGTAGTGTTGGGCAGCGGCAGTTGGAGGTGAGCCGCCAGCAGTGATGGATGTGGGGAGAGGGATGGCGGAGTTTTGTAATTTGTCATGAACTGCTATATATATTATGACTATTAAGGTAAATACATTATTTGTTCTCTATTAATATCTTTCATTTGCTAACTATCCCTATCAGTAGTTAGTGCCTTCCATAGTTTGAATCTTTTATTTAGCTGGCAATAGTGGCGCCAGCAGTATTGCAGTAGTTCGAGTAACCAAGATTTTTGTGAGGTAAGCGATTTGTGAAACGCATAGGTTAATGTTAGTCAGGGCCATTCTTTTGTAGGGATTTTTGAAAGTCAGATTGCGTTGCGCTAAAGAAAAAAAAATTGTGTATCAGTTTAAGCACAGTCTTGTACAATTTTTCAAAGGGGACATTTCATATGTCGACCCTTAGCCGAGGATACCTCACTGGAATCTTCTTATTTTTTCTTGTAGTTTGTGTAATTAGTGTAGATTTTGTTTATTGCTAGTGCATAATTGTAGAGAGAATCTCCTTTGTAGTTGCAGTCTTTCATTGTTGTTGTGGGATGCATGTAGATTTGCACCAAGTATTTCGCAGCTGCGCTTTCAATTAACTAGATATTATTTTCAGTGTTATGTTAATGTGTTCCCCTATTTTTCCTCTTCAAATTGTGATTTTCTGTGTCGTCGTGTGAAATATTGTGACAATAATGGCGTGTGAAAAACGTAATACTAGGCTCCAAGGTAAACTGAGAAATGACAGTGAAGACGAAAGTAGTGTGTTAGCGCCACCGTGTAATGAATTAACTAATGTTCAACATAGTAATTTGGTAATTGTGCATAAGGAAATGGAGCGGGCAGCAAACAATGGCGTAGGCAGTGAAACAATTAGTGAACAGGGAAGCATTATCGATCGATCGGTCGGCAACAGCTCGCCTCAGAAATCCGAAATGACAGGACACAATCTTGCAAATTCTGTAGATTCAGGTTTTGCGCCCTCACCGTTTTCTCAAATAAGTCAAGACACATTTTCTGCTTGCCAAAATGTGAATATTGCCGGTTCAAATGCATTGCCGAATAGCACTGAGGAACATGTTTCAGACACCAGTGCATTGTTATTACAATTAATGCAACAAATGGGACAAAAGCTTCAAAAGTTAGACATAATGGAACAAAATCTTCAAAAGTTAGACACAATGGAACAAAATCAGAGACAAACACAGCAAAAGCTTCAAAAATTAGACACAATGGAACAAAATCTTCAAAAGTTAGACACCACACTTGAACAAACACGTGAAGATTTAACTACTGAGTTACATAAAATCGAATCGAAATGTCAAAAAGTTTGTAACGACGTAAAAACACAAATTTGTGGGCATTTTCAACCTATTTTTTCGCGGCATGAAAATGCATTACAGAATCACGAAGCAGCCATAAAAGAACTGCAAATTATTGTTCATGAAAATCATGAGACCTTGAAAGCTAAAATTGACTCAGTTGCATCTACCGATTCGGTTACGCAACTTGCAAAAACTCAGGAAAACTTAAAGGACACAGTAGAAAGACACATGGAGGAAATTAGTACATTATCAGAGAAAGTAGTTGAAATTTCGGATCAGGTCACTAACTTATCTACAAAGGTAGATGATGATCTGAATGACACAAAACCTGTAGCCTTCACTGACACATGAACAAATTAGAAAATTCAAACAAAATCAAAATCAAATCAATACACAGTACAAAAGAGAAATCCGGGAAGACAAGATCAGTTGATGCAGGTAATACAAGAATTACATATTTCAGAAGACACTTGCACTCCAACACGGGAAGAGGGACTTAGAAATACGGAAAAGCCGCAAAATAATAACACAGGGCATTTCGGAAATTATGAAAGAAATTGGCAATGTGCACCGAATTTTGAGATGGAACCGCCGACACGACGTAACAATGACCGATATGCGACTCGCCGACACGATGATTTTGACTATAAGCTGTTCATTACTACACGTAAATTCAAAACATTTAAGAATTCTGGCAATGACATTCATCTACAAGCATGGCTCCATGAATTCTCACATTGTTTTCCTCCCAACTGGTCATTGGAGTACAGATTAGAATTTGTGTGTGGCTACTTAGAGAATGAACCAGCTGTAAGAATGCGATCGGTCATTCACGATTGCCACAGTGAAGGAGAATTTTACCATGCCTTCCTCTCGGCATATTGGTCTCAAGCCACACAAGACCGAGTAAAACATGGCATCATAATGATGAAACATTTCGAACAATCTGAATTTTCCAGTCTTGTGAAATATTTTGAAGACATGTTGCACAAGAATCAGTATCTTTCAAACCCATACAGCCCCTCAGAACTCATCCGCATTTGCTTAATCAAATTACCTGAACATTTACGGCATATTATTTTGGCAGGACGTTGCAAAGACGACATTGAAGCTTTTCAGGGACTCTTACAAGAACTGGAAATTGACACTGACATTCGCGGAACACGAAAACAGGAGCACAACAATTACAGGTCACATCCGTCACAATTCCGTGATGACAGAAATAATAACTGGACACGACAAGGCTATTCTCACAACACATATCGTGACCAAAACAGACACCACCCGTATGACAACCGTTGGCAGAGTAGTAATAATTACAGGGAAAGATCACCTCTCCGCAGTAGTGACTATCACAGAGACAATCAGAGAAACAGACAATTTAGGAACCAAAATAATTGTTATCGAGGGAGACAGAATAACTTAAGACACAACGGTCCAGTGCGCAGTTACGATTCAGGGAGAAATTCTCCACCACGTGACCGACAAGAAAGAAACTATGGCATCTACCGATATGACGACAGACGATATCATCGTAACGACAGACCTGAATTGCATCAGAACTGGCGGGATTCAAACAGAGCAGGGCCCTCTCGAGGAGGTGAATTTGTAGAAGTTAGGTATCCAAATCCCAAAAACGACGCGCGCCAACAAAGAGACAATAGGCAATGACTCATACCGCTGGCAGCCACGAAACGTACGTATGAAACTGACGACGCAGCTGCCGTAGCTAGTAATTACGTAAAAATGGAAGACATTAGGGACATCTTACTCCAGGAACACGACATAAAACATAACAACATTGCATATCCTGTGTTTCACATTACAGTAAATGATGTAAAATTTACGGAAGTACTTGACTCTGGCAGTCCCATTTCAATAATTAGTGAAACAGCCTTTAGCAAATGCAACAAATCGAACGATTGTCCCACACTTCCGTTACGTAAGATTAAATTACAAGGTGCAATCTTTGGAAAAAGTGTAGATGTACGCCAACAAACCAACTTAGAATTCTCTTGTCAAAGCCACAGCTCCTCTATGAACTTTCTTATTGTTCCATTATTGTCGACGGAAATTATATTGGGAGTAGACTTTTTGAATGAATACAAAGCAATCTTAAACTTTCACGATGCTGAAATAAGTTTAAAGAAGGAAGGTAAGTCAATAGCTTTGAAATTTGAAGATTGGCTCTCAAACCATGACGAAGAAATTAATCGGCTTTACCTTCTGTTGGACAACAGTTCGGAATTTTCTACGGAACTAGACACTAACAATCACTCTGCAAGTACTGACAAGTATGATATCGACGGCATATTTGAAATTAATGAGTTAATTCAGAATAAAATTCAAACAATAGAGAATTGTAATGGCACTGATAGGCAGGACCTTTCTGAGATTTTACAAGCACATTCCACAATTTTTACTCACAAAACAGGAACAATCAAGGGATTTCAATACCAATTTCGTGTTCGCGAGCATACTAAATTTTGTGTTAGACCATACGTAATTCCAGCACATTATAAGGACCGTGTTAGAACAGAAATACAATCTATGCTTGACGAGGGCATTATTGAGCCTGCAGTAAGCTCATACAACAATCCGTTACATGTTGTTGAGAAGAAAAATGGATCGATCAGGCTTGTCTTAGATTCGAAACAAATCAATACTATCATTATTCCTGAAACAGACAGGCCGCAGACGATGGAAGAACTTCTTCCAAATTTTAATGGTGTAAAAGCGTTGTCTTCCATTGATCTCAGATCCAGATTTTATCACATCGAACTTCATCCAGAATGTAGAAAATACACAGCTTTTCTTTGTTTCGGCGTTTGTTATCAGTTTCGGAAACTTCCTTTTGGTTTGAACATTTCTTCGGCAGCATTCATTCGCGGGCTAAATTCTATATTACCTGAGTTCTTAAAACGTCACATCACCTTATATGTAGACGATTTTCTGATAGCAGAAGCCTCATGGGAACAACACAATCGCATCCTCAACAGCGTGTTACATATTTTTGCAGAATCTGGAATTACAGTTAACTTGGAAAAGTCTGAATTCGGTTGGACAAAGGTGAAGTTTTTGAGACATATTATTTCTTCTGAAGGCATTCAGCCGGATCCTGAAAAGTTAGAAGCAATCAGAGCCATTCCAGTTCCATCCACAAAAAGTCAAGTCTGCAGTTTTCTAGGTCTCGTAAATTTTTACCGTCGTTTTCTGAATATGCAAATTCTAGTTACACCAACACTTTGTTCTCTCACTGGAAAAAATACTATTTGGAACTGGGACGAACAAGCACAGTTGGAATTCAATTCTTTGAAAGAAGCGTTACTTCACGTGCCAATACTAGCTCATCCAGATCTCTCACAAGATTTCTGCCTTAGCACAGATTCTTCTAAAGTCGGTCTTGGTGCCCATTTATTTCAAGAAGCCATAGAAAATGACATTACTGTTCAGAAAAACATTGTTTTTGCTAGCCGAGTGCTAACAAAATCTGAAAAAATTATTCTGTTACTGAATTAGAAGCCTTAGCTATCGTTTTGGCATTTAACAAATTCCGTTTCTTTCTTTCTGGAAAGCACGTAAAAGTATACAGTGATCATCGTGCATTACAATTTCTTATGTCTTCAAAATTAAATCATGACAGGTTAAAACGTTGGGCATTGTTTCTGCAAGAATTCCGCTTCACAATAGTCTACATTCCCGGCAAGGAGAACATTGTTGCGGACGCGCTGTCACGCGCACCGGCTGGGCTTGAGAAAAGTAACACAGAAGGCAACATTGAGAAAAATTTCAGTATTCTTTACATTCAGAAAGTCGCCTTCGAAAACTTCATCACCACATCTTTAAAGGACATCGCTCATGAACAAGATAAAGATCCGATTTGGAAAGACATCAAAAGTAAATGGCATGAAAAGACACACACTCAGATTCGGCATTATTACCTGGTTAGAAACAACATACTCTTCAAACGCTGCACTGTTGAAGACAAGCTATGGGTACTTTGCATTCCAGACGATTTTGTTAATAATCTCATTTGGTACATACATTTCAGCTACGCACATTTTGGCCCACGAAAATGTTATCATATTCTTCGAATGACTTGTTATTTTAACAATATGGAAAAGCGAATTCGAAGAGTCTTATCTATTTGTAAACTTTGTCAAAAGGCGAAACCATCTACTATCTCACATCGTGCTCCGCTGTTTCCTATCATTCCTTCTAAATTAAAAGAATTTGCTGCTGTTGATCTCTTGGGACCGCTTGTCAGAACATCTAATGGATTTTCGTACGTTCTAGTCACTGTTGAACTTACTTCAAAATTTGTTTCTTTCACACCGTTACGTAAAGCCACTGGACGGTCTGTATCCAACGCCTTTGTTAAAAATTTCTTACATGAAGTTGGCCACGTTGCTAAAGTCATTTCAGATAACGGACTGCAATTCAGATCTGCTGTTTGGTCACGCATGCTTCGGAATCATAAAATCAAACCTGTTTTTATTTCATTGTACTCACCACATTGTATCCCGTCCGAAAGGATTATGAAAGAAATCAATAAGCTTTGCAGACTTTATTGTCACAGAAAGCATCAGCATTGGGACAGATATTTACACTTATTTCAAAACGTGCTGAATGAAATGCCTCATGATTCCACTGCTTTACCACCTACTCTTGCACTGAAGAATGAAGAACCACCGAACAGAATCAGAGAGCTTGTACCTTTCCCGAATACACGTAAACTTCGACACAAAGACATAATTGATTTGGCTCTTAAAAATATAAAATCTGCAGCAGACAAAAGGAGAAAACTACACGGTAAAGCAAATGCAAAGAAATTGTATATTGGTCAGAAAGTTCTCATTAAAGCTCATTCATTGTCACATAAGAAGAAACACTTAAGTCACAAATTCTTTCTAGTTTACAATGGACCAT
This sequence comes from Schistocerca americana, assembly GCF_021461395.2. Taxonomy (NCBI): domain Eukaryota; kingdom Metazoa; phylum Arthropoda; class Insecta; order Orthoptera; family Acrididae; genus Schistocerca; species Schistocerca americana. Next base: position 90,777,420 of record NC_060121.1, read on the forward strand.
ACAGAATCCGACGTATACCACATGATAATTGCGTTGAAGTTGAAACTCTGCGTACTAGGAAGAGTAAAGGTTTACACCACATTTCACATGTAAAACCATTTATTGAGAGATAATCTGCTTTTTAACTTAGTCTTCGGTATAAAACTTTTCACTTCACATTTCTAGTATGCTTTGTCAGACTTAAGAAACTGTTAACATGCAACAATGTTTGAAGTTACATATCCAGTCTAGAACCTAGGGAACATTTTTAAACAGAAATTACGAATGCATTGTTATAGTGAACAGACGACACAACGTTGTTATTTGTACATTCTTGCTTGTTAGTTGCACAATTTCGTAACGACTCTAAGGCTCACATACTTAGAACATTTACCAGTACTGCTAATGAGATTTTAATGCAACATTTTGGTTTACTTGAAATTTGGTGTATCATGAGGTAAGTACATTGGCTTCTGCAGAACTTAGCTTTCGGAGGACAATAACTACGACACTTCCACAGAGATTATCTTACAGCAAGACGCACATTTAGCGCTACAGGACACGTATTTGAGTGATTTATTTTGTACTTAAATCATTTATTTTTAAAGATATTTGAAGTACAATGGTACAAAGGTTTTCCGTAATACATTTCGTTCCATTGTTGTAATCTGTAACACCTGAGGGTATAATTACATTAATCCTCAGGGGGGTACACGCTTACTTTGTGTATCATGTCTTTGGCAAGTACAAGGAGCCCTAGCTAATATGGTATTTGCTTATACAACTTTACACATCGGTACCATATTTCTCTAACACAGAATTACACAGCTATCTGATCATTTAACAGAGAAAGAAACTTTTTTTACTACATCTGTGACACATGTTTACGCAATTACACAGTTGGGTAACTTCACACTTATGAAATTGTATTTTGTCTGTACTTTGTGAACTGTTCATATTTTTTTGGAACTATTGTGATACTATGAGAGCTTTGAATGATGTATTTGGTAAGGGAGCATGATTTTAAAGTACGTTTGAGGTAGATGACACTATTGAAATGAGCAGAGAATTTTCTTTAGGTTTTGAAATTATTGCATAAAGCTACGACGTTTTTGAGATTTGACTGAGGTGTTTTGAAGTTATTTTTATGACGACGAATATGTATATGTGTAATAAGGTAAGGAATAATGAGTAGTGGTTAGGGACTCTGGTTTGTGAAAAAGGATGTTGGAAACCAAGAATCGCACTTTAAGAGTTATGAAATGTGTGTATATGCGTGAATGTATCACAATGCTGGCGAAAATTTTTTGGACGCTGTTATATTTACAGCATTTTGCTTCTACACATTTGTAACGCAAATTTTCCACCTGTGAAATTTTTATATGAGACTGTCACTGTAGCGGAAACTGCTGTCATAAATATTTCAGTAAGAAAGGTAAGTGACCTTGACGTAATGCGTTTTGGGCGCCCAGCTGAGAGGTTGTCGCCTGACAAAAGAAAGCCATTAGGTGGAGAAAAAAAAAAAAAAGGGAGGCCATTATCCTCGCTATTGACATTCCTTTGTAGAAAGCATCGCAAATACAACACGCTCGAACTTGAAAACATATGATTACACTGTGGAGTTCTTAATTTATGATATTTACTGAAATGAAATGATAGAAACATTTTATGTCTATTGTCTTGCTAGTTGAGAGAATTTTTTACTACTTATGAAATGCCACATGGCTATTGAACGATGTTCTTATGCTTTGCTTTGTACATAGTTGCTTATTTCATTTGATATCTAGTTTCTAGCTGCACTGCAGCATTGGTGAAAATAAAATTTTATAGATGTACTAATATAAATATTTTCTGTCTACAGATCGAGTAAATAATAATTTTTTTTCAAAAAAAATGAGAGAGCACAAAAAGACATTTACCCTCACAGGAACTGCATGCATAATTTTCTTTTCAAGTACTTGGTAATTTCTTTTGTAGAATAAATTGTGATGCATCACTCTAGTGTTAAGATGTGACATAGGTATTAGATATGGCCATTTTTAGTGTACTATTTTTTTCTGCTTGAGCTATGTCATGTTTAGATATATGTTTTTTTTTTATTTGCTGCTGCTGTTTGCCAGGCATAATGTTACTGAATTTGACTTTGTATTACACTGTTAAGCCAGTTTACTACGCATTTATTTTTCTTGTTTGCTGCACAGTGCCTTATATTAGTGGTAATATTGCAATTGCTTTGCCAGTTTGAATTTTTTGTCATTGATGTTTGTGTTAATTGTTTTGTGCTGCTGCATTGCCTCGTCCCTTAGTTTAGCATCTGAGCTCAGTAGATTTAAGTTAGTTTAAGAGGGGGTAGCATATAAGAGAATGAGTTGCGATGAATTTGAAGAAATGCACTGAGAGGCCATACGAAAAAAGTACAGAAAGCAGGTATAGATAGGACTTTTTGGAAATAATGAAGAACGAAGGGAGATCTCCGAGAAGTAAAGAAACTTTTGTTTGCAAAATACTGCAGTAAAACAAACCCTGTCCTTTGCTTTTGTATTATTATGCTATGTGTTTGTGTACCCTTGTGTATTTGTTTTCTTCTTGTCTCTGTGTACTGTTTCACAGAATTTTTTTTTCTCTTCTAATACTAAGCTACATTCACTATGATGAGGAATACTGTTATCCTCAAATATAACTGGCATTAATAATATCTTATTTACTTTGTAAAGATGTTAGACATTATTGATTCTGTTTTGTTTTCATGCTCATGTGTGAAGTTGGTGTTTCAAAAGTTATTCTGATCTTTTCTGTATGTACTCATGTCATAATTCCTGTAACACTGATGTATATGTTATTTCGATTTTTTTGTAAAGCCTGTACTACAAATGTTATCTGTATTGCTATGTTCCTTAATGATGTATTTTGTACCTTTGTTATTGTATTCTTATGTTATAAAATTGTAATTGACACCAGTTCATCAAATTAAGTAACTTGTAAGTTACATTTCACTGCACACGTTTCTGTTGGTCATAGTATATGGACAATATGTGAGAAGTAGGGACTGATAGCGTTTGCACCTGTGTTAATAATTCAGCAAGGGACTGGATAACAGCATTGCTGGCTCTGAGGACAATTCCAAAATCTTTGTGAGTGCACAAGTGGTGGTTATGGACTTGCTACATTATCCGCAAGACTCTTCAATGGTGATTGTGTACCTGCACAGTTGCAACAGATGGCTGCTGGCCGTCTCTACAAGGACTGCAGTGGGTCTGCATCTTTGATGGCCCATCGTTACCATTATTTCTACAAGGACTACAGTGGGTCTGCACCTCTGGTGGCCCACCAATACCATACTCTCTACCAGGACTACAGTGGGTCTACTCTGTGATGACCTACCTACCAATATTCTTCAAAACTTCGACTGACTCTGCTGTGGGTTTGCTCTGTTGTGGCCCATTACCTGTCTGCATGTCAAGAGTCAGCACTGTCTTTCCTTTGGAAGGACAACACTACTTCTTCAAGACTGCATGGAAATCCACTACTTCTGTGTGCATTCTCTTTTACTGTTCAGACTTTGAAAAAAAAAAAGAAAAACACTGTAATTTTACTGTGATGAATCAGGACTGTCTTTATAGACCGTGAGAAAATTTTAGCTTTTGACCAACATTGTATCAATAAGTGTGTGCATTTGATATCTTTGTTATTGTAATTATGAAAAATTTTATCAAATCATTATTGGCCACTGCCCAAAACAATTTGTAAAATTTTTTGTGGGGAGCATGGGGGCTATGTAAGTAGGCTGTTTATGTTTTCTTGTTGGCAACGTTACGTAGCGCTCTGTATGAAAATCACAGGCTGTGCTGTGTGCAGTCTGTGGCTAGCTTGCATTGTTGTCTGCCATTGTAGTGTTGGGCAGCGGCAGTTGGAGGTGAGCCGCCAGCAGTGATGGATGTGGGGAGAGAGATGGCGGAGTTTTGTAATTTGTCATGAACTGCTATATATATTATGACTATTAAGTTAAATACATTGTTTGTTCTCTATTAATATCTTTCATTTGCTAACTATCCCAATCAGTAGTTAGTGCCTTCCATAGTTTGAATCTTTTATTTAGCTGGCAGTAGTGGCGCCCGCTATATTGCAGTAGTTCGAGTAACCAAGATTTTTGTGAGGTAAGCGATTTGTGAAATGCATAGGTTAATGTTAGTCAGGGCCATTCTTTTGTAGGGATTTTTGAAAGTCAGATTGCGTTGCGCTAAAGAAAAAAAATATTGTGTATCAGTTTAAGCACAGTCTTGTACAATTTTTCAAAGGGGACGTTTCAAAATTAAGAGTGCGAGTTCTGTTACCGTATTTTAGCTTACCTGTGACTCGAGCTCAGCTTGGTACATACTAAATTTTACTATTGTTAATTGTTCAGAATCATTTAATTCAAGTTCAAAGTTAAATCTCTTATTTCTAAATTGCATAGATTCAAGTAGCTTTTGAAATGATTGTTTAGGTAGCCCAAGACTAACCGTATTTTACTGAATTTCGATGTGCTTCAGAAACAAAGCTCACTATTAATTTCAGTCACTAAATTAACTTTCAATTTTCTGGTTTTATTAATTCTTTTGTTAAATTAAGTCAGAATGTAGCGAAATTTATTACTTCTGACAAACTTTCAGTGTTCACACTACAGGTGACAACCTTCAGTTGTCACGCTTCTAGTGCTAATTATATGTGTAGTAACCTTTCTTTTTCAGTTACTATAGTAATTGTCCATAGGACTGGCGACCATGATTTCCTACAAATCTCAAATATCTAATTACCGCTAGTTGTCCACATCTCGTGGGCTTGCGGTAGCGTTCTCGCTTCCCGCACACAGGGTCCCGGGTTCGATTCCCGGTGGGGCCAGGGATTTTCTCTGCCTCGTGATGACTGGGTGTTGTGTTTCTTCCATTATCATTTCATCCCCATCGACACGCAAGTCGCCGACGTGGCGTCAACTCGAAAGACTTGCACCAGGCCAACGGTCTACCCGTCGGGAGGTCGTAGCCACACGGCATTTCCACTTACTGCTAGTTAATTGTTAACGTAACGGCCGCACATTTACCTTCTTTATTAATTTTACCCCCTTTCAAAATTAATTTCCACCAGTTTCATTTTCATTTTTCCTTTCGTTTAGATGTAACCCTTTCCTCCCTCTTTACCGACGATTGCTTTTCCCAAATTTCCATTAGGTACACCCGGTTTAATTTTTCACTGTCATTGAGGTCGATAAGTGAGCGGGAGGTTACACCTTCTCATAACCAACCAGCATGGATTTCGATAACATCGATCGTGTGAAACCTAACTCGACTTTTCCGACATGACATACTGAAAGCTTTTGATTAAGGCAATCAGGAAGGAGCTGTATATCTTGATTTTCGAAAAGCATTTGACTCAGTACTACAATTATGTTTATTGTAAGAAGTACTATCATATGGGGTATAAAGTGAAATTTGTGACTGGATTGAGGACGTTTTGGTAGGGAGGACGCAACGTGTCGTCTTGGATGAACGGTCAAATGTAGAAGTAACTTCGGGTTTGCTGCAGGGAAGGGTGTTGCGACACTTGCTTGTCATGTTGTATATTAATGATCTTGCAGCAATAGTAATAGTAAAATCATGCTTTTTGCAAATGATTCAGTTATCTATGATGAAATACTGTCTGAGAGAAACTGCATAAATATCCAGTCAGATCTTCATAAGATATCAGAGTGGTGCATAGATTGGCAACTTGCTCTAAATGTTCAGAAATCTACAATTCTGCTCTTCACAAAATGGAAAAACCTTGTGCCCTACCGAGCGAGGTGGCGCAGTGGTTAGACACTGGACTCACATTCGGGAGGACGACGGTTCAGTCCCGCGTCCGGCCATCCTCATTTAGGTTTTCCGTGATTTCCCTCAATCACTCCAGGTAAATGCCGGGATGGTTCCTCTGAAAGGGCACGGCCGACTTCCTTCCCCATCCTTCCCTAATCCGATGAGACCGATGACCTCGCTGTCTGGTCTGCTTCCCCAAAATAAACCAACAACCAACCTTGTGCCCTATGACTATAATAGCAATGAGTCCAAGTTGGAATCGGCCAATCATGCCTAGGTGTAACGCTTTGTAGGGATATGATATGGAATAATCACATAGATTCATTTGTGGGTAAAGCAGGCGGTAGACTTCGTTTTATTGGTAGAATACTGGGGAAGTGCCATCAGTCTGGAAAGGGGATTGCACAAATGACTCGTGCGATTGGTTCTATAAAATTGATCAAGTGTGTAGGAACTGTACGAGATAAGGCTAACAGGGGATACTGAACGTACACAGAGAAGGACAGCACGAATGACCACATGTTTGTTTAGACTGTGGGAGACTGTCACAGAGCTACCGAAGGCAATGAACTGGAAGACCCCGAGGAAGTCTATTAACAAAGTTTCAAGATCCGGGTTCAAATAATTTCTCTAGGAATACACTGCAGCCCCTACATATCGCTCACATGGGGATCGTGAAGATACGATTAGAATAATTACTGCGTGGACGGAGGCATTCAAATAATCATTCTTCCAGCGCTCCATAGGTGAATCGAACAGGAAGAAACCGTAATAACTGGAACAATGGGACCTACCCTCTGCAATGCAACTCAGTGGTTTGCAGAGTATAGATATCGATGTAGAAAATACAGCGAAAGGTATCTTGTCTTAATAAGTCTCTTACTACAGCTGTTAAAGACGGCAATTAACCTATTCAACTTAAAACAGCTTCGACTTTCATTATAACGGCAGTGATCCGGCAGATGACGTGAGAAGGCCTAAAAGGTAATTTCTACCTGACCAAAAACTATGTTTGAGGTGTTCAACTCCACACCGTACTTGTCAAGGAGCTTGAATACCTTAATCTGGTGCTGTTTGTGTTCCTCTGGGGATGCTGAAAAAAATGACCATATCACCAAGATATACTAAGCAATTCTGCAAGTCTTGTAAAATTGAATCTATAAAGGTTTGCCACGTCTGGGCAGCATTTCTCGATCCGAACGTCATAAACTGGTTTCGTAATAGGCCAATCAGCGTTATGACAGTTGTTTTCGGAATATTTCTTTCCGCTACAGGCATCTACGTGTATGCTTTTGCGGAATACTAAACACTTTTGCGGAATACTAAACACCTTTTCCCACACAATGCGTAACTATGATTCCTGAATAGAGGAACAGGGTAGCGATCCGGTATTGTCTTAGCATGAGGGCACAGTCATCACCATATGCCCGCCATGTTTAGTACTAAGTGTAGAGTGACGACCAAGGTCGCGTAGACGAGCAAATGGTGCCTTCCTTCAACATGGTATGGGATTCTGCCTTGGCAACGGCATATCGTTCAGGAATTGGGCGTCTGGGGCTGCATGAAGTCAGCGTGCCTGCGGAAGTGTTGAATATCGTGTGTTGTGACATACCTTATGTGGAGCCCCAGGAGGCCTCGTGATACCAGGAAACTGTTCTAAAAATTCGACGTCCCATCACCCTTCGACTGCAGCAGTTTGGCGTTGTGTGTTGCCGAGTTACGACGGAATCCATCGGCAGACAGTCCCCTGACGTTGTCTATTAGACAAATGTTGGTGATGTCCGGAAGCAAACGATAATGTGCTAAAAACTCGCTCTGATTATAGATTCGGTTACATCCTCCACGGTGAAATTCAGCGGCAAGGCTCATCTTACTACCAGGTCCAACTCAGCGTACAGCGTTCCATACGTCGCTGTGGATGAATAATCAACAGCAGAAAGACAAAACGAGACGGTTGGTCGGTATTTGTGTTACTGGGTCTGTGGCAAACTACTTAGTTTGTAATGTACCAAAAACTTGCGTCCTTTCTTGCGGTCTGCAGTGAAAAGGCTCGAGGATGACTACTGGCTACCTTGTGTAATTACTTCCGCATGTCGTTTACAACTGAGGTAGATCCATGGCGAGGTACACCTGGGTGCCTGGTCTCCAAGCCTCTTGCGATACCGACACAGGTCTTTCCGTGCTGAATCGTCGGCAGCTGGTGATTTCGCTGACGAACGACTTCTCGATCTTCCGCGTAACCGTCCAGTAGCGCTCTGGTCGGAGAGGTGTTCACCCATCTGCTTACTCAGCTCGTCGACCTTGTTCATGAGACTGTCATAATCCACTGGTGTTTCCACCGAGGCGCCATCATAGTTCCAGAACAGGAGATCGGTAGGATTGCGTTCTGAATCCCGTCCGCCAGGTCTTCTACGGGGTCGAGCGACATGTCCGTTTGTGATGTTGTAATGGCCTTCACCTGTGCTAGCAGGAGGCTGCTCCGCAATGTACAAAATAATGAATCAGTCACGGCGCACACAATCAACCTTGCTTCTCAAATGACACAGGTACTGGGATGGTTCCTCCTGCGAAGCGGACACGCTTCGAATTAAGTCGGCCTTTAGCTATGTATACGAGTCCATACCCGGAGGTGAATTTATGATGTCTTGGACCGCGACTGCGTAGCGGTGGTCCACCTGACTAATTACCAACGCGAATTTAGTGAAATCGGTGGCCAGTCTGGCGCAGAAACGTAGCGCCGGGCTGTGTGGCGGAAACGTGGGTAGCCGCACTGCGAGTCTTGATGCTGCTGATGTGCCATCATTCCACTAATTTCCAATTCTCGGACGTTCGCCACAATGCTTGTGTGTTACTGATTTATTTTCTCTAACTGTCATCAAGGCAGGCTCGCCACTGTCGCAGATCTGCAGGTTGCTAGATTTGGGAACTAGATATTGTGTTCTAGTCGCAGCTAGCATTAGATGCGAACGAATGTGCGGCTTGGAGTAACACTTCATTTCGTCAAACAGTGTGCCTTCACCTTCAAAATGACAACTAGAAAAAAATGGTATACTACCTGACACAAAAGCGTATGCTGTCAAGTCTTTTGCTGGGTAACCAAGTGAACAAATGAACAAGAAAAGCAAGAAACACCGACACTATTAAATTAACGGAACTCCGTGCTGCAGCAAGGAGAAGGTATGTCGTAGCACTTCTGTCAGCAAGCGCATGAACACTGTTGACGTCAGCCAAACGATCAACTGATCATCTGACGTCTACCGTGGATGTAGCACGTCGTCGGTACAAGGATATATAAGGTTTGTAATGATATAATCTATCTTTAACAACATTTGGAATGCCTTTTTTTTGCTAAATTATTCCGTTGTCATAACAAATACTGATATGTCCTTGATGCCATATTCCTCTAGGGTGAAGACAAGAGAAAAAAAACAACAACATACAATTGGTTATGAACACGGAGAGCAAAAATAAGAAATTGTGCTCTTAGCCACTACGCTACAGACTCGCTTGAGAGCTTAATGCCGCGCACATGAACTGATGACGTACCTTCAAATCTTTCTCATTTAATTGGAAATTACTGAGTGTTGCCACCTAAGACAAAATAGGTGTCCTTTTATTTTCACCCTTCGTTCACCAAGCGATAATTTGGCTATGTGAGAGAGAGACTTATGACGGGTTCCTCTTTTTAGCCATCATATTTCTGTTGATCCATCATGGACGGGGGACATCGGCTGGTTAAGTAATTGTTAATATCAGTGATACTCTCCAATGTTATTTTATATTATTCTGAAGGCTACCAGTTTCGGCATTCCGTTGTGCCGTCCAAACGATCAACTGATCGTCTGACGTCTACCGTGGCTGTAGCACGTCGTCGGTACAAGGATATATAAGGTTTGTAATGATATAATCTATCTTTAACAACATTTGGAATGCCTTTTTTTTGCTAAATTATTCCGTTGTCATAACAAATACTGATATGTCCTTGATGCCATATTCCTCTAGGGTGAAGACAAGAGAAAAAAAACAACAACATACAATTGGTTATGAACACGGGGAGCAAAAATAAGAAATTGTGCTCTTAGCCACTACGCTACAGACTCGCTTGAGAGCTTAATGCCGCGCACGTGAACTGTGGAGAGGCTTCAAAAGTTTTAAGATAATTCCTGCACACCTCAGCTTGACCCCTGACTACGTTCCTCATTGGCTCTTGCTTAACTAAAAAGTTAAGTGTCACATAAATAGGGCATAACTGGAAGGACAGATAGCTATGCTGACTCTCCAGTAGCCTCCAAGATCAAATGAAATTACAATTAACGTTGTCCACTGATTCGGACCAAGCCGCTAGTTCCTCCATATTTAACATAGCAGTCTGTTTTAACAATTACCCTTCGATAATTCTCATATTAATGTTGTCATAGCCTCTAGGCGTCGTTAGTGTGAAGCAATTGGGAAATAAACTACGAGCAAAATGCATCAACTATGAGGTAATGCGTAAAAATTCCGCCCCGCGTCCCACCTACGGAACCTGTTCTTGTAACTTTGGTTCCTTTCTGTCTTAAGCTGTCGGAAAATTGAAAATCTCAACCATCGCACGTTTTTTGCTTTTATTAACGTAGCATCACCAGCAATTATAAAGTAATTCCTACGAGTAGACAATACTTTTCGTCCCTTCGGTTTTTGTAGAACCAAAGGCAGTTTTCCTTAAGAATGACATATTCGAGATATTACCGCCAGGACGTTTTGTTCCTTGTTTTACATTCCCATCACAATCGCTTCTCGTTTCATGTTATCAGAAGCCGAAATCGAACTTGCACTAGAATCACTCACTTGGATAATTTTCTTCGTGACTTTTGAGCCCTGCTTTTCGGTCATTACGAAAGATTTCCTTGCACGTTTTGCTTTCCTGTTTTGAAACTATATGTTATTTGAAGCTAACGATATTTCTTTCTGTATATTCGCATTTGTAACCAGTGTTATGCTGTCTTTTCATTTTTGTTATTTGTGATAGAGGTGGTGCCAAGGAAAGCGTTTATAAGGAAATCTGTTCTCAAGTTTATAATATTAAAATGAATGTTATTTACTCATAACTTTAGTAGCGTCTGGTGATTATATAAAAGTGAATCACTTCGTTGAATGAAATTTTTAGTTTCTGTTCGTTTAAGGCAGAAAGCCAAAAATAGTTACGTCAGCTACTGAAGAGGAGAGCTGCTCAAACAATTTCCCGTTCTCCTTCTTATGATGTTCGATTTTAGTCGATAATTAAGACACAAATCATAGTTACAGAAATGTGAATTAAACTTATTGGCCTATACTAAGTATTTTTGCCTCCTGTCAAAGCAGTAGCAGCCGGAGGCATCGCATGTTTGAAGCACCAGCTTCTCCAGTGCTGACCAAGTCAAGCAACACACGAGCTATGCAAACGTATTCTGCCCATCACTATTCTAATGGAGAATTTGCAACGTTCAGAATATACTTGGCAACTTTGTATACATTTATTTACTTCCTGGAGTGGTTAATGTTTATCCTCCTAAATTTACTCATTATTTTATTATCTTTAAACTAAATATTCTGAATGAGTCTCACTTGAGGGATAACATAGAGGTAGTGGATTTATGAGTTTGAGTCCAGGACGGTCATTCCAACAGAAACTGTAGCTTGGTTAGGCAATATGTTGTGAATTTTTTGTCTTAAGTCATTACTTGAATAAACGATGTCTGCAGATTAGCAGTGCAATGTTCGTCATTCGAGGGGAAAGACTGCATTGTTTTTCGGCCATAACCTCGCTGGGAACAAGATTTTTACTTTCTCTGTGAAAGGCCCACTAGTAGGTAGAACGACATTCAGTGAAGAAATGTTATGATAATTTCTCCTCCATAATTTTTGTTGCTGCCTTGATCTGCAATTTTTAGATCTAAAACTGAAAAACTTTTAGGATTGCACACTTACTAATGCCTGCTTTTTCTGTTTTCATTAATTGAATTGATTTAACTGTGGCACTGAATGATTTGTTATCTCGATTTCGTTATGTGTCTAGCCTACCTTTACTGCTATGCTACATTTGCATACTTTCGTGGTAGTTCTTCCTGTAACACTGTTTCAGTATGACTGTGGACTGATTGTAGGCAGAGACCTTTTCGAAACCGAAAGTGCATGTTATCTGGCAAATTCGTGACAAATTGGGATAGTTTGTTTTATTAAAGACGATTTTTGTGACGTTTTCGTAAGTTTTAATTCATTTGTCTTGGTACAGTGCATATTAAATAGCGTTTTTTCGTTTGTTTATTGAAGACGAGAGACAGTCATAAGAGATAAATTAGTCAGCAGCAATTTAGTCTCCCACATAATCTGCAACAGTGTGAGAAAGCTCGGCTATGTTTTCGACTTGAAGCTTGTAGGCAATGTATTGGTAGCACTTTGTGATCTTACATGTTATGCTGTGTACGAGACAGTAAATCTATGCAGGTGAGTGTAAACATGAGGCGAGGGCTCTCTTGAATTCTGTCTCCAACTGCACGTGGTATTAAGCTTCGGTGTGGTTTTCGGTGTGCCAGTTTTGTCGACGTATTCTCTCATGTTTTTGTTCTTTATTATGGTATAATATGTAATAATTTAATGCTGTATATATGAGGAAACTAGGCAATAGTGTGGAATGAAAAACTTTGTTTCAAATAAATTGAGTGCGTCTGGGGAAAAGAATAGTTCGCTTATATTGACTAAAAAAAGGCAGATTTCCTTATCAAGACAACAAAAATTAGTTCAGTGTTTTGCAGAACGATTAATGCTTCTAAAGACGTGGAGATAAAATAAAATTTGAATACTGAAACTACTAACATACTATTTTAGTTCAGAGTGATTATATGAATGTATTATATTTCAGTCGCTAGCTCCCAGTCACACAAGTCACTTTTGTTTTGATTTGAGATGGGAGATGTGCACGAATTAAAAACATAAAACAGCAAAATAACGAAACGTAAACATGGGTCACGTGGAGATTACTCAGACTCCTGATGAGACATCTACGCACATGCGCGAATCTTGTACCTTGGAGAATCGGAAAAGTTGTTCTGGGTAGGTTCTTGTTGTCTGCTACTCACCGTTTAAACTCTAAGTAGTCAGAAGAAGGATGAGAATGTGCCAGTTGAACGCGATTTCAGCTCTGCGCATCCTCGTGTGCCCGCTGGCAGCTGCATAAACTAGCCTATAGATTCTAACTGTGGGGATTTTAGCAACTAAAGTGAGAATGGTACAACTGGAAACGGCTAAAAGCGACCCATTAAACATGGTGCAAATGCAGTCATTAGGCTACGCTACTGATCAGTCTGTTACCACAACCTTTAGTTGGCAATCACATTCGCGATCCTCCAACTTCAGCCAAAAGCAGAACTCGACCTACGTTGCTGATCAATCTGTCACCACCATCAAATTGACCACCTATCCACAGGCCAAAGCCAGTGATACTGATTGAAACTTTGAGCAAGCCATCTTTCTTTTTCGTGCCTCTAAAACAGATTAAATAATTTCAATTTCAAAAAGTGCATTAACAAAATTTATTTAATGATTTTTTAAAATATAGTAGACACTGTTACGTAACAGTCAAAATGTAATCAGGGATCATGCAGATGTCGCTGTGATACGAGCAAACATGACGCCTGCAGCGTCTGTCTCAGGAGTTGGCTGAGCATCTTCGTACTCTTCCGCGCTTACTAAACGAACCCGTAATGGTATGCGCTGTTCTTTGTTTGGATGTTCTCTATTTCTTCAATCAGTCTTATCTGGTATGAATCCCATACTGATGAACAATATTCAGGTATTGATCGAACACGAGTACTTCTTTTATGGACTTCATTTCCTGAGGATTCTTCCAAAGAATTTTAATTTTGCATCTGCTTCAGTCGCAATTAATTCTGTGTGGTCGTGCCACTTCAAATCGCTCGGTATGCATAGTCACAGATATTTTATGGATGTAACTGGTTCCAGTGACTGTTCTGCAATTTTGTAAACATTCAATAATGTTACAACTTTTAACAAAGCTTATTTGGTTGCAGATAGCCTGAAGATGTCGGTAATGCCGAAATAGGTCTATTGCTACTATATAACACCTAGCAGCTGGCAATTGTAGCAGCATTTGGTGTGTAACCGCTTTTTTCTTTTCTTCTTTATGTCATTGCAATACAAAAAAGGGTATGGAAAGACATTAGATAGCGTATATAGAAGAAAGATCTGGGAAGCACTAGAAAAGAAGGGAGTGGCAAAAGAGACATCAAGCAGAGTGGAGGAGATGTTCTACGGAAGTCTGAGTTGTGTGAAAGAGGGAATTGAATGTATGGTTTGGTTCCAGCAAACAAGTGGTGTGAAGCGGGGAAATGCGTAGTCACCTCTCCTCTTCATTGTGGTCTTGGATGAGATCGTGACTGAGGTGGTAGAAAAACTGGAAACAGCAAGAAGAAAGCAATGGTGTTTGTGGACTACTTGATGATCTGGGGAAACAGGAAGGAGGAGATTTAGGAACTGCTGGATGCTTTGGAAGAAGCTTTGCGACATTATGGAGTGAAATTTAATTTAAACAAAGGTGGGTTGCTGGTTATAGCTATAAAGAAAGATCAACAAGTAGAGTAAGGATGGGAGGTGAACAGGTGAAGAAGGTGGACAGCGTCAAGTACTTGTGAACTGTGATTGAGAAAAATGGAAAAAATGAGAAGAGATCAGTGAAAGTGTCAGATTGGCAAAAGCATTCCTGTGAAGTGTTAGGAACCTGGTGTGGATCGAAGACGTCCCAGAAAAAAAGGCAAAGTAGTAATGTACAGAAGTTGCTACGTCTCAATACTGGCCTACACATCTGAAGTATGGGTAGTGAAGAAACGAGGTGTAAGCAGATTACAAGCAAGTGAAATGGAGTTTTTCAGTAGTAGTGTAGGAGTAACAAGGAGAGATAGAATGAGAAATGAAAAAGAGATAGGATGAGAAATGAAAGGGTAAGGGAAATAGTGAAAGAGGAGCCCTTGCAGAGCAGGACAGAAACATCAAGGCTACGATGGTATGGGCACGTAAAGAGAATGGAAAACAAGAGGATTCCCAAGAAGATACATGAAATGGAGATGGGAAAGAAACGACCGAGAGCTATCGCTGAAAGGTGTGAAGGAGTGTGTTGAGAAAAGAGGCGAGAACTGGATCAGAGTTAACAGAGAAAGATGATGGGAAAACAGGACTAGATGGTGAGGTCTGTGTCCCAAACGGACCTAGCCTGGGGCCGGAAACTGTTCAAGATGATGATGATGATGATGATGATGATGATGATGATAAAAGGTCTTCGTACCTACGTATTCTCCATACGTTACATTCGTTTATGGTGAGGTTCAATCGCCACTCCCTGCGCCACGCGTCGATCTTCTGCAGGTCTCTCCTCATTTAGCTACAATTTTCTAGCGTCGTGGCTTCTCTGTATATAATAGCACCGTTCACGAAAAGTCTCATGCAACTTCCGGCGTAATCTACTAGGTCATTTATATACACATTACGAAAAGTATGAGCGCACCCTTAGTTATGAAGACTTCTCTCCGTTCAGAAAGACATGCTGGGTTCCGTTTACAGGAAACTCTTCAGTCCAGTCACACTGTGATTCCATATGCTTGTACTTTGTTCATTAGGTGCAAGTGTGGAACTGTATCGAATGCTTTTCCAAAATCAAGGGACACGATATATACCTGAGCGTCTGCATGTATTCATTTTGTGTCTCGTGGACGAACAGAGCGAGTTGGGTTTCACACGATCATCTCTTCGGAACACAAGTTAGCTCCTACAGAGATTTCGGTGTCCAGCAATGTCGTAATACGCTACCATAACAAATGGTTCCAAAATTCTGGAGCACTACTGGCCGAAGGAAACTCAGGGAAGAATCATAAACGAGTTGATTCTCACAAAGGATTACGAGGGGTCAGTGTACAAAAGCACAGCGAAGTTCCTTGAGGCAACGATTACGAAAAACTAATTTCTGGATGGGGCATACACGACAGGAGATGTCGTCAGATGCTGCTAGGCATCTCATACATCTCAATACCAGCAGGTATTTGGAGGATAATGTAACATGGACCTAAACACATTCGGAAACATGCTGCATGAGTCAGAGTTCTTGTTCGATGCGTAGATCAGCCGAGAAAGTAGCCGCAATAATGAGAACCACCATATCCCAAAAACCAGAACAAAGATAATAATATGAACGGACACTCTGGCAACAGCCACAATTCCCCTGGTCCATCTGGGGTACGTGATTTTGAGTGGAACCATGGACCTCAAAATAGAGGCCGGAATGAGACGAGGAAAAATAACAGGTTACGCAACGGAATGTAGAACAACCAGTGAGGTAATAGTAGTGGGCTACGCAACACAGGATGGGATAATCTTGGGAACAACTATAACAGAAAACGATTTTGGCAGAATAATGAAGGAGGAGATTCAAAGTCGAGAAAGTCGAGGGCCTAAGCTATGCATCGAACAGCATGTAAATGGGCCAACAATGCACTGACAGTAGGAAAACGTGGGAGAGGCTAATTCCGCGTCCACAACACCATTAGAAACCAGCCTCGTAAATGTAACCGAGTATGACCGTATTTCTGAAGCTTTATCAGATGGAAACGAAATGACAGCAACCAAAGACGTCCACACAGTTACAAAAATTATGTCTGATTTTGGATAGTGGTAGCCAATTTCCGGTGATAGCAGAGACCGCCTTCAATAGATGTAGAGTGAACTGCAATTGGCCAGAGCTTTCACTGAAGAAAATTAAGGGTACCATCTTAGGGGTCGCTACTGAAGTAAACAGACAAATGTGACTCAAACTAGTGTGTCAAGACACATATTTATAAGAAATGTTTTTGGGTCCCTAAACTAGCAACGGACCTAATAAGTAGGATGGTTGTGCTCAGAGAATATAGGTACAACTCTGTTTTAGGCTTGGGCTGTGGCGAAGTCATTTTGAACAAAGGGAAAGAGATTCAGTTTCGGTTCGTGGCACAAGCTATTCGTGCACGGATATCCGCAAGTTGTTCGAAATTTTGTAGGGACATACGAGATTGGAGGAATGCAGACTGGTCAGATGAAGATGAAGAGGACTCAGCAGATGAATAAGAAACAATAAGAAACGAAATTACTCACGCAAATCTCGAACATCAGTACAGATGCTAGAGAAGAGTCGAGGAAAATATTAATCGACATTCATAAAATACTTCCACCAAAGACGTGAGTAATCAACAATTTTCAATACATATTCAGCGTGAAGGAGCACAACAAGTTATAAGTATCGCTTTATGCAGTGTCACCTACATCCAGAGAAAAAATAGGCCACGAAACAGGACACATGTTACGAGCGTGTGTGGTTGAACATTCAGTTACCATCTACAAAAGCCTGCCGACAGTCGTTGAGAAGTATGTATCTAGACGCCTCTTGTTAGATTCCATACAGATCAACAATCATTATTCCAGCGATGGACATGTTGAAGAAACTAGAAGAACTATTACAGAGATGTCACTGGGTGAAAGTCTTATCGTCGATAGCTTCTTGTAGGTAGAACTGCATCCATCTTGCCACAATACACAACGTTCCTAGATTTTGCTCAGTGTTATTAATTCCGACGACTTTCCTTCGACCTAATCATATTACTGTTATACCATTGCATAAAATGGGCGATGTATCTGAAGCCAACAACTACTGCCCAATTTCACCTCTGACAACTTTATCCAAAGTTCTTGACACAGAAATGTATTCAACAGTAGCTTCACCTATTTGTAAAAGTAAAGTATTAACAAAATGCCAGATTGGTTTTGAGAAAGTCTTTTAAGCTGAAAACACTATATATGCTTTCACTGATCAAAAATTAAATGCTCTCAATAAACGAATGTCACCCATTGGGATATTTTTCTGTCGTCTCTCAAAGGGTTTCGGTTATGTAAATCACAGAATTCTTCTAGATAAGCTTAAGTATTGTAGTATGAGTGGGACTCTGCACAAATGGTTTAATTCATATTTGAATGGAAGGGCTGCAGAAGGCTAAAGAAAGTAGGTCATATTATGTGTAAAAATGAGCATATTTCTCAAACTCACGAGGTGTGAAGAATAAGCTTCGACAGGGTTCAGGGCTGTGTCCTTATTGTTCTTAATATATATTAATGACTGCCACTATATACTCACATGAATGCAACACTAGTTCTTTTTGCTAATGATATGAGTATAGCAATCACACCCAACAAACAAAGATTGCCTGAAGAAATTGTAAATAATATCTTTCAGGAAATTATTAAGTGGTTCTCTGCAAATGGTCTCTCATTAAATTTTAATAAAACACAGTACATACAGTTCTGACTTTATATATATGTATATATTGTGAAGCTACTATGAATAGACATATATTATGCAAGATGATGATTGGGCTCCTGCTGTTGTTTTGATTACACACTTTTGTGCAATAAAAACTTTTTGTTTACTGATGAATTACTCAAAACTATGACGCCACACAAAAACAGTGAATGAAAACAGACATAGTAGACCAAATAACTGTTATGTTTATCAGCAAAATTTGCAATAACCCTAACAGCATAAGTAACTGTACTCAAATGTTTCAGTATATCATACATTCAAACTGTATATCTATTATTAGCATTATGCCATTTACTGTACAAAAGTGTATATACTGTAATTTATTGAAATTTGACAAGAGTCCACTAGCAGAGAACCACTTAATAATTTCCTGAAATACAGGGACCCAATACTGAACGCTGTGGAACCCTATTCTTGACACCTCCCCAGTTTAAGGAATCTGCTAATTTTTTTCACATTACATGAACTGCTTATTTCAACCTTGTACACCTTCCAGTCAAATACGAATTAAACCATTTGTGCACAGTCTCCTTCATACAACAATGCTTAAGCTTTTGTAGAAGACTAATGTGATTTAAACAACTGAGAACAAATGACAGATGGCAAAAAATATCCCAGTGAGAGATGTTCAGTTACTGAGAGCATTTAATATTTGATCAGTAAAAGTATATATATAGCGTACTCTGTTTAAAAGCCTTTATGAAAACCATATTGGCATTTTGTTAATACTTTGTTTTTATGAATAGGTGAAGCTACTGTTGAATACATTCCTTTTTCAAGAAATTTGGATAAAGCTGTGAGAGGTGAGACTGGCTAGTAGTTGTTGGGTTCAGACACAACCCCCTACTATGCAATGGTATGACAGTAACATATATCACACTCCCAGGAAAAATGACCTGTTTCAGTGATGTAGTACACATATGGCTCAGACTCCTACTTATCTGTTGAGAGCAAGATTTTAATACTCTGTTACAAATAACATCAACTCCACATGAGTTTTTACTTTTGAGTGCATTTATTATTTTATTAAATTTAGAAGGAGAGGTGGGTAGAACTGAAATTTTATCAGAATTCATAGGTACTGGCTGTTCAATACATAGCTTTGCCTTTTCTAATGAACATCTGGATCCTATTTCCTCCACAACTTTTAAAAAGTGATTATTAAAAATAATTTTAACTTCTGAATTATTGTTAAAAATCTTTTAATTCAGTTTGATGCCAATATGTCTTTCTGTGCTCTTGGTTTCCCTGCTTCCCTTTCAATAATACTCTAAAATTTTTTAATTTTATTTTAAGAGATGCTAATCTCAGACATAATACACATGCTTCTGCACTTTTTAATAACTTCCCTTACCACAGTACAGTGGTGTTTATAATATTTAATTGTTTCTTGGTCATTACTCATGCTCATTATTACATATATTTCCTTTCTTCAATTACAAGGTATAGCTATTCCTTTTGTAAGCCATGGTTTTTACATGGTTTGTTACAGCTGTAATTCACTGTTGTCTTGGGGAAACAGTTTCTGAATACACTCACAAACGCATCATGAAGTAATTTATATTTTAAATTAGTATCAGTTTCCCAGTACACTTCATCCCAACCTAACTGCTGCTAGCTTTTCCTCATATTTTCAATTGTTAAATCGTTAATTAAATGTACCAGTTTGGAGTACTTTATGAAGCTGTAACTAGCTGTGCATTTTGATTAGAAATGCCATTCTGAACAGCATAAATGCTTATTTGCTTAAATTTATCTTGGTCTGTGAAAACGTTATCTGTCAGTGTGCAACTTTTCTGTACTACTTAAATAGAAAAATCCATAACTCATGTCAACCCATTACGTCAATTTCATAAGAATCTTGGAAGGATCACAATAGAACCCTAAAGGTATTGCTCGATAATCTAGGGGGCCAAGAGTAGCCATTAATTTAGAGAAATCTTGCTTTGTGTATGGAAGATGGAATCTGAGCTCACATTGTTTCAGTGGAAGGAGTTACACTGAGCGCAGAAATGGTAGAGGTTAAGTTGATATTAACCTATTCTTCCCTATAAGAGTATCATATGTCAA
Organism: Schistocerca americana; assembly: GCF_021461395.2. Classification (NCBI taxonomy): domain Eukaryota; kingdom Metazoa; phylum Arthropoda; class Insecta; order Orthoptera; family Acrididae; genus Schistocerca; species Schistocerca americana. The sequence goes on from NC_060121.1 coordinate 90,797,664, forward strand.
GAGAAATAGATCAGTCTGCCAAGGCAACACTATTAAGAAAATTTGTTAAACTTTATAACACACTTACCATGATTCCATATTGTACAATTTATACATGCTACATTAGACTTCTTGTTTCGAGACTCTGTTTGTGATGATTGTACATTTTCGTTGTAATAATAGTATCACCCCATTTTGAACAGTCATATTGTGATATCCACGATATTGTTTTTGAGAAAATAGTAATTTTGTACTGAGTGAGGTCCTTTAAGTATTGTGTAGAGCCACAGAGTCAAGCAACGGTGTCACTATGGCTGCTTACAGCACAGAGCCTGCCCGAGGCAACAAGGCACAGCGAGGAGGAGCCAGAAAGATGATGGGACCTGTCACAGCTTACAATCATGGTGGCGCAGCTGGGTCATTTTCACCAGCTGATGGAAATCGTAGTCAAGGTCAACTGGTCTACAGCCACCCAACAGCTTTCAGCAGGGCGCTAACGAAATAGGCGATTGGCAAGTCAGAGCTTCAAAGGAGGGGTCCTGGGAGACAAGAAAAAGACGCCTTCCAGCAACTAGCATGTAGTGGAAGGTGGACAGTGATAATATACGATGGAGTGGCATGTGTCAACAGAGGGATTCGTGAGGTATGTGGGATCCTCCAGGACTGATGTAGCTGTTGGTTGGCCACAACTAATGAATGGCATACTTCAGAAGCTGCTTAACAGAATGTGTCTACAACTCCTTAACATAAGTTGACCTTTCTCCTGCCAGAAACCAGTGCCCAATAGCCAGTCTGCACGAGACTGCAGTTCTGTGCTATGCAAAACAATGTCATCTACAATCTCTTTCTTCACAATAAGAACTTGCAATCCTATCGACAAGCTTGGAGCGGATCAGCACTCTTTTCTGCTGAGCCTTAGGATGGTGTAGATTGACTGTTCAAGCTACTCCACAATTAATTTCTGTTCAGCTCTAGCGAGCGAAGTAGCAACAAGCTGTCTGGATACAGTCGAATTGACCGATAGAACCAGCACCAGTCTCGTTGACATGAACACTGGAGTCACAACCAACTGTTATTCATACACATCTGTAGCCAGGAGACCATCGCGATGGGAGAACGTTAGCCACGTAATCTTCAAGCAAGATGACGTCTCACACAGTGTTACTGTCACTTCATCCACATCTGCCACCAAGCCACCGCACAAACAGAGGAAGAGCGCCGCGTTCCCACGTTCCAAGAACGCTTTTGTAGATAACAATCGCTCGCATTCCCAGAGGAACACGGAGTGCTGTCTGATACGAGCCACCTAATGGTGTGTGGCGGAGGGTACTTTCAATACCACTATCTGATCCCTCCAACTGTGTTCCACTCGCGAATAGTGTGTGGGAAGAACGATTGTCTGTAAGCCTCTGTATTGGCTATAATTTATTGAATTTTCTCTTCGTGGTCAATACACGAGATGTATGTGGGGGAGGGGGCGGGGGAAGGTAATATGTTGTCTGACTCCTCTTGATATATTTATAGAAAAACATTTTTACTTATCCGTAAGCTGTATAAATTACATTTAATCAACCAGTTAACATTCAGGAATGTATTTGTGCTTTGTCTAAGCCTTTCAAGAGTTTTTCAAAATCTGATTATTTTGGATTTTACGTTTTACCATTGCTGCATTTGTTGGATGCAATTGTGTTCTATGAGAAATATGCTTTACTAAACCAACAGATGTTATAATTTTCCCTCCAGCTGATGATGGTTGAAACAACCAAAACCAATCTAGATGTAATGTTTCGTTCAACGTTCATTTACCTACTTAGTAATACTGAAAATATGGCCAGACATAAGCTGAGTACGAAATTCGTAATATTTTATGTTTTATTATTGCGTCTACCACTTCCATTGATCATATTGCACAAAAGCACTCCAGAACAGATAGTTTTGTTATCTTATATCAGTCACACCTGGTAGTGATACTTGCAGCACATAATCGATTATTCACTTGTATTACACAAATCATGAACACACTTTCGAATACTATAATATTTGCTAGCTATAAAGCATCAGTGGACTTCTAGTTGCAATTACATTGATTTTACAGTAGAATGCATGAACTGGGAACCACATTAAATATCAGGCACCGTCTGAGATACAATATGTGTGGTGTTATGTTGACTGTGGCCTGTGAGGAAAGCTGTTTTTAAAATTTTCAGTTGGTATTCTAGTTCTTCTTGGCATTGTATTATCTATAATTTTTCTATAATTCCGAAGGACTAGACTTCAGCATTCAGTCCTACGATAACGTACAACTAGGTTGGTTTCTTGGGAGTGAGTCAGATTGAATATATATATATATATATATATATATATATATATATATATATATATATATATATAGCCGGCCGCGGTGGTCTCGCGGTTAAGGCGCTCAGTCCGGCGCCGCGCGACTGCTACGGTCGCAGGTTCGAATCCTGCCTCGGGCATGGATGTGTGTGATGTCCTTAGGTTAGTTAGGTTTAAGTAGTTCTAAGTTCTAGGGGACTGATGACCACAGATGTTAAGTCCCATAGTGCTCAGAGCCATTTGAACCATTTTTATATATATATATATATATTAGCAGTTTACATAGTGTGGCTGGCAGAGTTGCTGAGGACGATATTGTCAGTCATAATAAAATAAGACTTGCCATGTGGGGCAAACTAGAAATATTTTATAGAATTTCGGACGGTTAGTGGGTAGCAGAATTTTGGTTGTAGCTGTTCCTCTACCAACTCAAGGGGGCACCTACGGCACAAAATTTACACGGACGTGGCCAACTGTACCACGTGCGTTTTCCATTGTATATGAAATCGATTAAGGAATGCGAAAAAGGCAGTGGCGCAGATTAAATGGGAAATGTTTATTAAAGTACATCGATTTCCAGGGACTGGATATACAGCGCTCTTTCTAACTTCGTTTCTTTTCATTTTAACCTGGTGCTAGAACGCCCTGTTTTTCTGGATGACGTTTGTGCATGCGGGAAGGCTCAGCGCCTCAGATTTGTGACTAGATGGACATATTGCTATGAAAAACGAGTGGCTCTTTGCCGTGAGTGGAGATTGTAGCCTCAGATGACTGTGTTCACAGAAGTTGGGTTGCCAGTACGCAGCCAGGGAGTCCAACGGTTGTTGTTCATCGTACAAGTTGTGCCTGCCTAGCGGCAAAACTGCCACCAAGCCACCGCACAAACAGAGGAAGAGCGCCGCGTTCCCACGTTCCAAGAACACTTTTGTAGATAATAATCGCTCGCATTCCCAGAGGAACACGGAGTGCTGTCTGATGCGAGGCTAGCTAGTGCTCGGCACGAAATCGTGCCAGTGCTAAATTAGTCAGTGACGTCATAGAGAGGGAGCTGAAGTGACTGTTTTTAGAGCTGGCACGGCGATTTTAGATATGATTGGTTTGGTATTATGGCGCTTTGTCTTGGCGATATCCTTGGTGCTCGAGGGAATCTATGCTGTTGGGCAGCCACGTATGCATTCTCAACTGTTGGCGGACACGTATGGCTTGAGGGAAAATAGGAATTCAGAGTGTGTGGATGCGATGCTGAAGTCGCGGTCCGGAGAATGAATCTTAGCCAGCGACTGGTGTCCGGAGTTGCAGCCGCAGTACCGCCACCACGTCTTCTACAGTTGAGCCATCCGCACGTCAGCGGCGTCCAGCACAGCTGTCCGAGAATTGTTACGGCGAGCGTAAATTGCAGCACCGGTGTGACAGGACATTCTCGGTCTCATTTGCGGATTTCTTTACGATAACCTGTTTCAGATCCATAGTTGCTGTACTGAGTACGTGAGCCTCTCGATTACCAGCAGGTTTCCAGTCACTGTGTTCGTTCTGGGTTAACAAACCTTCAGAAAAGTTACTGTTTGATATTTTGCGTCAGAAGCGCTTAGTTGTTTCGTTGAGGAAAGTAGCTCTGCAAATCATTCAGAATCCTGCAGTTAAAGTTATGTGCACTGAGTTTATAAAATATTCAGCAATATTGAATAATTTGTTCGTTTTTACTATGTCTTACTGAATAAATTATAGTGTTTATTGAAAGATTATTTCCGTTTCATAAAGTATCTTCATATTAAAATTAAGCTTGGGTAAGACTTCACTTTAGGATCTATAGCTAGGGCCTTAGAAATCGCATTATCCTTTAACATTTCTCGCGTCAGAATTGTTAACTTAGATCTTAAAGGCGTGCCAGGCTCACAATTAGTTTCCTGGGACTGGACAGCTTTTCGCACGCATACGGTTTCGTCACAGAAGTACCCTATTCTCATCGTATAGCAAACGGACATCACGAATAGGAGAGATTCAACGAAAATACACACCCTAATCCATCATCAGTTACAAGCTTTCTAGAAAATGCCCCTATATGCTTTCGGGTCTGCTGCGAAGTTATCGCCAGATCACGAGGTATTTGACAACCTTAGTGAGACTTCTTTTCGTAATGATACACTAAAAATGTTAATGTGCCATATGTACACCCACACGATGCTCGTCGTGCTCCGAATTACTATGCTTTAATGTTTTTCATAAATGATTTGCCATGTGGAATGCAGTGGTTCTCTAGAAGTATAAAAGCAAACACTAAAGAAACAACTGAAATGAATTTATATGTTTTTCATTTTCAATAACTGTTAATGCTTTGATTTGTGACGATGAGATCTGTTTTCAACAAGATTTGAAATGCTAATTTCTTTCGACAATAATTTCACTTTTTTCAGGATGCCACACAAAATAATGATGTCACATACTTCCACTACAACAGAAACGAAAGGAAAAGAAACACATGTGTGTATGTCGGCACTCGGTACTCAGCGCAAAAATTCGAAACGAAGCTCCTACCCACTACGCTATTGACTCACTATATCTCACACTGCGCAAGCTTTGTCCCTCGTTTTCACGTAAATTATTAAGTCTCGGCATCTAAGTCAAAAGTGGTGTCCCTTTAGTATCAACCTGAGAAGTTGATGTCTCTTGTCAACCTTGACTTTTTGAAGAGTTTAATACGTTTCCTGCTTCCCTTTTATTTATTTATGTATTTCGGGGCCACACTACCATTCAAAGCATTGTGACTGACGCACCAAAAGTAAATTTAGAACATCTGCAAGCTGCTGCTTGAATATTTACTATCACCATGCCACTAATTCTGGAAGAAAGGAACTGATCATTACTAGGAAGTATGACATATGCAGTGACAACCCAGTCATATAAATTAATCCCACGATTTTATGGCTCCAGTGTACTTCGCCTCAATATGAATCATAACATGTAGCACCTGTTATTACTACGATAATTAAACGTTTGTGGTACGTACCCAATCAGTTGATATTGGGGAATATGATCGAAACAGTGATGGAGTGATGAGGAATATTTAAAGAAAGTTGTTTCAGTTTAGCCTTTTTAGGACGCACGCTCCTGCTTCCGGAATCTAAACCTTTTCTGGAAGATGATTGCCGTCCCTCTCACCAACTCCTAACGAGACTATATCCTCATTAATTAATGAAAGGCGTATATTTAACTACGAATTACCCATGGGAATAAGGTCTGTAGAATGTTATTTTAGAATGCTTGCGTGGAAGATCAAGGTGTTGGATACTTCAGTTAATTGTGACATGAACAAGATCGATGTGATGGCTCAAGCTATTTGTTTGTTTCATAATTTTATGCGTATTCATGATAGTGTACATTCTGAGTCATGTGTGCAGCACAACTGAGATCACCCTATGGGGGACTAGCATCAAAAACCAGAAAACCAACACCGCTCTATAAGCAGATCTATGGAATTGGATGATCCACTCTGTAGTTTCTCTCTTAGCCCAAGTGGAGCATCGTCTTTTGAGAACAAAGCGTGCGTGTAACTACACACCGAAAGGGTCTGATATTTGATTAGACTAGCAAATCACTGAAGAGATTTGCGAACATGTTTTACAGAAACCACCTTACGTATTTATATGCTTTCAATCCCTTGCACAAACACATTAAATGAATTACAGCTACTGTATCTGTCTATAATATTACGAAATGTGAGTGAATTCCTAGGGGACCAAACTGCTGAGATCATCGTCCCTAGACTTACACACTACATAAACTAACTTATACTAAGAACAACACACACACCCTTGCCCGAGAGAGGACCCAGACCACCGGCGGGAGGGGCCGCGCAATCCGTGATATGGCGCCTCAAACCGTGCGGCCACTCCGCGCGGTTATAATATTACGTTACAACTTGATCGCAAAGTCCCATTACCCCCTATATATTACATAGATGTTTACGGACTGTTATTTCGTGTTGTTGCAGGTAGTGATATGGATCTAATCATGGCTGATGAGTCCACATAACCATGGAGGAACCGATTGTAATGAGCACGTGGATTAACGAACGACCCCATACAGGAAAATCAATGAGAGATATGTGACGTGATTTGACTGCAAGGTTTCAGACTAGTGGTTGATTTCCATTGGTAGGCACAGGGCGCATACTAATAGTTAGTCAATTAATAACATTTGAAGATGGCCATCAACTGCCTAAACCAGCAATATGAATAGTGTAACTATCGAGCAATCCTGATATAATAAATTATTGTAGCCGAAGTAAGTTGAGAAATGTGTGAGAGAGTTATTGGTGTGAGAGAGACAAGGAGGAGGGGGAAGAGGGGAGGGATAGGGGTCTCAAATGAAATTTCAAATGCGTGGAAAAATGTTCTCGAAGCGGCACTGCGTATAACGCTGAGATTTACTATAGAAATAAAAGTGTAGAGAGCAAGAAGAGTAGGAAAACATTGTTATCTCCACCGTACATTTCTCGAAATGACGAGGAAGAGAAAATCTGAGGAATTAGACCTCGTACAGAGTCTTACTGTCTGTCGTTCTTCCCGCGCCACATTCGCAAAAAAACAGGATGTGGGCCCAGGATATATTGTAGTTGTGCACGAAGTATCCTCCTCTGCACAGCGTAGGGGTACAGCGGAGTACAGAAGTAGGTGTAGATCTTTTCACAAATCCCCTCATATTGGTGTTACTGTCACGAACCTCCCGAGTGTCCGAATTCCAGTTACCTCACGTGGGAGGTCCCAGAGACAGGCGCCGTTCGGCCGGCAGTGGCTAGGGAGGTGCCCCGTCGGACAGCCCTGGGGCTGGCAGTTGGGGAACGACTTGCGTAACGGCGTAGCGACACACGTGGAGCGCGTCCCCAGGGCTCGGGCCACACGGCTCCGGCGATAAAACACCGGCCAGTGCCGCCGGATTGCATAAAGTGGGGCCAACGATCGGCGTGGCGTGTGACGTGATGTGATACGACGTGGCGTGCGTGACCCCAGAATGCCGGAACGCGGCGGCCGTGGGCCTCGCCGGTGCCCTCTGGACTCCCGGGAGAGCACCTGGCTGGACAGGCCGTTACTGCTGAGTGAGATTACTGTTACGAGCCTTTTCGCACGAGGCACACGTGACCAGCCACGGATAATGGGATCTGTTTACACTCTACTGTGCAGTTGAGGGTGCGAACATGAGCAGGTCTGTCTTTTAAGTGTTTGCAAAAACGGTGAAGTAAAAACATTTTGGGCGAAGCAACTCGTTTTATTGTTCCAAAAATTTACGCTTAAATTTATACACTTTTGCTGGAGTTGGCCACAGTTCTGAATTTTTTTTCATACTTTGCATTACTCTGGGAAGGATTCAACAACTTGGTAGTCTCGTCGGATTCCCTATCATATCGTGAAATCTAATTGACTTGGTATTTCGGCCATCTACCTGTTCGCCATCTTCAGGAAAGATGCAGCAGCTGGTGAGTGCTGCTGACGACTAATGCCGAGGCTGGAAACCGTCGTCCTATATGGGTCCCCTGCACCGTACACAGTGCATGTGGCACCCATCACAAGTGTTGATCCCAAGACTGGCTGTCGCGCCGCCTGTGGCAGAACACTGACGCAAACGATGTATCGCATTTAATGGCTGGTTCAAATGGCTCTGAGCACTATGGGACTTAACAGCCATGGTCATTAGTTCCCTAGAACTGAGAACTACTTGTACCTAAGTAACCTAAGGACAGCACACAACACCCGATCATCACGAGGCAGAGAAAATCCCTGACCTCCGCATTTAATGATTATCCTGAAACACCTGGTCAGGGAGCACCGAAAAAGTTGTGTTTTGCTGCGAGATAGTACAGCATTCGAGTCCCGCTATGGGAAAACCATTGTCTCCATAAATCAAGTTGTCTGCCAATCTAATTTCAGTTGCCTCATTACAAACACTGTCTCAGAAACCGTACGTACTAGCAACTATCAGTGCCTCCTCCAATTTCATCCCAGGGGAAGAGGGGGAAAGGGGGTAGAGGGTAGGAGGAGGGGATAGGGTAGTGATAAAGAATGTAGCGAAGTAAAGTATGTAGCGAATTACGCTCCAGAGTCTTCACTCAACACCACGTGCATTGGTGCAGTGGTCAGAAACACACACGGCTTTGCGGGAAACAACACACTGTAACCTCCCGCTAGTTCGCCGCCCGTGAGCTCGTTCTTCTATCGCTCGGCGTCTCGGGTGGGAGGCGTCACGCATACACTCAACTAGAGAAAGCTGAATCCACTTGACCTCACTGCCTGTGGCTGACTCAGACTGGTTGGTGCGTCTTTTAAAGCAGCCACACTCAGCGCTTTGCCGCAGATTCAATATATCTTCAGACATGTCTTAACTGTAACACGGAAGACTGCAGTGAGACAATACATCGATGCAGCACGACATTACTAAGCATTACTGCTAGCTGGAGACTATCGAAGTGCATCAGCTTGTAAGACCATTTGTTTCTATCAAAACATTAGTCTACTCTCCTTGTACGTAACTGCAGAGGAACTCACAGAAGTTCAGAGTTATGTTTATCTCAATTATTAAGCGAACATATTTTAAATAAACATATCAATGTGTGTTACCTTTTTGTAGACGTTTGTTGTCTTTCTTTGCCACTGCAATTACTGACGCATCTAGTTATTAACATCAAAGTATAGTAATAGGTAAATGTCTTGTGTTCTTACATGGCCCATTCTTTCTTGTAAATTGGCACAGAGGCTAGTGGGAGGGGTGCCGGTCTTGGCAGATGACATAAGGTATAGGACGGACAATAGGTGTTCTGCCATGCTGAGCACATCCGTAATTGCCACATATGGCTTCACTGGGACGTCTAGACGACATATGTCCGAAAGAGGAGCACTTACAGCACTCCTGGGCGATGGTGTGTAAGGCTTTACGTCGAAAAGGTAAGCCACGATCTTCACCTTTTCTGGGAATGCTGTCCCCATCAACGCTAGAATAAATACGCCTGTGTCATATCTGTTAACCTTCTGGACATGGCGGACGAACTGCACACCTCACCGTCAAAGCTTGGAATTTAGGACTTCAACTGATTGTAATTGTGAAAGATAATCCCTGTATTGTTCGACCTTCTGTGAGAAGTAAACGAAAGTGGAATATAGCTCAAAGTACAAGAAAAAAAGCTCAAGGAGAGAGCTGCTCCATTTCTTTGCCGACAGCGCCACCTTTCTAACCTTTTCTTTGATGTGATTGACATTTGGTCATTAAAAAGATCTCACCGTGTTTTGTAGTACAATTTAGGTACTGTGGTGAGGAAGACCCTCCATGTCGATATAGTAGTCAGTCCTCCCTTGGTGTAACCAAGCATGTTACACTTTCGGGTTATGCTGGGGATCTGAAAAGACTACCAGGAACTGGTTTGAGTAAGATTGAATCATTCATGGCGGACTGTCTGCCATGGTATCACCCGCTGCAACTGGGGCTCTCCACAGGCGCCACTAACCATGAAAATAACTATCTGGCATATTGGGTATTGCCCAGAATACTGGTGCCCAATGTGGTGGGTGCCTTCTCCTTGGCATGTGTGGAAATAACTGTGGTATAACTGTGGTATTGTCCGGGGCCTGCAACAGTGTGGTTTCTAGGATATCCCTCTACAGCAGACTGGCAGGTAGTTCACCCAGAACTATGTTTCCACATTGTCGCACCCGGGTTGATACCCACGTATTTTACTGCATGCCCCTGCGTATACAATTCACCCTCTGGAAAAATTTGGAAAAGAATGGAGTTCAAACCCGGTTAGACATCAAAATAAGTTGATTTAGGCATGTGCAGCATGTCACGTGTGCGGAGCAGGTCACACCAATTGGGCCAAGTCGGCAGCCATGATTTAGTCTAGTACTGTCTGTTGCATGAACTACTATCTGTGTTGATTATTGCTTGTCGAACCGGAATAATGTCTGGATCTTCTTGTTGTCGGTATTGGCTTTCCTTCAGTGTTCTGATCTCAACGGATCTGTTTTGCTTACAGATTACGCGTTCGAACCTGTAGCGGACAGAAAAGTGAAGAAAGGCAGAGAGTAGTGTAAAGGGGCACAATATATATATATATATATATATATATATATATATATATATATATATATATATATATATATATATATAAACCGGAGATAAGGCCTGGCTGAGAGATAAGGCCTGGCGTAGAGACAGGTTGTCAGCAGGAGATTGGATAACGATAGAGTGAGCAAGGGAGTAGAATGAAAGGATGTCAGAAGTACAGTGCAGCAAAAGTCCAGTATGGCAATGGCGAGGAGCCTGTGCGCACCATGCACATAGACACGAAGCAGCCGATGGCTCTTAGAGGGAACTCACATGCCGTGTGACACTTGGCGTTGTCATAAGGAAGCGTGACACGTCGGACTGATTAGATCCATGACTTTAGGCAAACAAATGGTTGTATACCATTCAGCATTAGCTATCCTTTGGTCAATTAAACCAACGATCGCGACATGTAGAGGGCAAACAATGAAACAAGCGACTATGCTCTTGGAACTGCTTCCTGGACGAAGAGTTTTGTTTGTTGTAGTTCATTTTGCAACACCCGAACAGCTGACTGCTACTTAGTACGAATATAACCCACTTCCAAGTCTTTGTGGAACCACATGGGGATCATTAGCGACCGCAGTATGGACTTCTTCGCGAGCTTGGCATACTCTGCAGCTGAATTCTGTGCATCAGCATGGTTGAGCAGTGCTCATGTAAAAGTATTAATGTTCTTCTTATCCACTACGCATATCATTCTGGGAACAATCAGGTCTACTTCTGATTCACATTCCATTCCTACATCTACGAAGGAAAGAAGCCCTGATACAACAACAATTCAGCAAACAGTGGTCTACTGGTGCATTATGTCATCCCTGATCTCACAATGAACTGACTCTTTTCAAGACATCCTCCTCTTGTACTAACAAACAGCCTCATTTTGGTTAACATCACCAATTCCTGGAGGAGTAGATGACTCCAAAATGGCGCAGTAACATGCCAGTTCTTACCTTGCATTACTGAGACCGTCCCTGGGTTCGATGAAACCTGCAAGATAAGGCCAACTCTCAACCGACCGAAAACGGGATATGGAAGACCGGCAGATTCACTTTCAGGATGGGGCTGCTATGACTCTCAGCATGCGATTGCAGCGCACCGATTCAGAGCATCCAAACCGACAGGGAAGAGGACAACGCAAGAGCACATAAATAGGGTTATGAGGAATTAGTGATGATAATTCACTCATTCTATAAAATATATGCAAGGACTAGATGTTTGCTTATGATTAAGTTTCAAGTGTTTATAAATAATGTCATGTAGTTCCGAAAAGTACTTAGATGCCATGTGTTAAGTAAATGACTGTAAAGGAATTTGTGTTTAATTACGCCAATTGCCACGAGCCTGTTTTCGAGCCTCGGTGAAATTGTAGGAATCTATCGAAGACAGATCTCGTCCGCGGCTCAGTGTTAGTGCAGAATCGAATGTACTGCAGACTTTGATATGGAAAAGATTGCCTCTATCCCAGGTTAAGTCCCTATCGATCGTCTTCAATCATGTCTTTTGGAACGCAACCAATTTTGGTCGACCTTCTCGAAATTCATCCCTGTCGGAAGGACAATCACGACAAAATCCAGCACACAAATTGTAAAGTATTTTCTGAAGGTGACTGATTACCAAAAGTTGAACGAAGCGATTTGGAACACTGTTGTCGAATTCAGTCTTTATGAAATTCGTTAAAAGGTCTTGTGAAGAAAACTTTCACGTGGGTTTTCCATTTCTCACAACACTATTTGTTTAAATATCCACTATGAACAAACTGCGCGATCAATTTCGCAGCTGCCATTAATTTAGCAATAATGATTTTGAAGGCAATCGTAACGACGTCGCATCTCACTGGTGCCATCTGCCGGTCATTTATTAAAGCTTGTAGGGGGACGCTCAAACACTGCCTGATTTAAAAAGGAAAAAAAAAAGTGAAGTACTCAGAGTGGTTTAGGGAGGGGAGAAAATGTAACTAAACTTCATGTTTTGAGGCGGTATGTGATGTTAATTAGGCGGTTATAACTCGGGTCAAAATTACAAACAACGTGACAGTATGAGCCGTTGTCAGTATGATCTTACACCACGTCTGGCCTGGATGCATATAATGATTCAGTTGGGAATGATGCCATAAAGTTCCTTCACACTCTCCTGAGGCAAGCGGACCCACAGCTCCTGTAACAGGCCTTCGATATCATGGACGCTGGCGCTGGTAAGGAGTGGACTTTCTAGCTGCTCCCATACATTTTGTGTCGCTGACAGATTTGGGAATTGTCAGCTGGAGTGGCCGAGCGGTTCTAGGCGCTTCAGCCTGGAACAGCGCGACCGCTACGGTCGCAGGTTCGAATCGTGCCTCGGGCATGGATGTGTGTGATGTCCTTAGGTTAGTTAGGTTTAAGTAGTTCTAAGTTCTAGGGGACTGATGACCTCAGAAGTTAAGTCCCATTGTGCTCAGAGTCATTTGAACCATTTTTTAGATCTGGGGATTCTGCTGGCCACGGGAGTACCTGAGCATCAAGCAGGCAGTTCTTAGCGACATGTGTCATGTTTGGATGAGCATTTTTCTGTCGAAAAATGACACCACGCCACTGTCTCGTGAGTGATAACACGTGAGCACGCAGGAAGTCCGTGCCATCAAAGTTCCCTCAGTCGCTATCAACGATGACCTGAAGTAAAGCCGATAGCTGCCCACACCACGGCACCGGCAGTAAATTCGCTGTGCTCGCACTGGAGGAAACAGACATCTCACCAGGTCGCCACCATACTCCCCTACGATGGTCATCCGCCAAAGCTGGGTTTACACTAGTAAGTCGCTTGCAGAAGTTATTACTGCAAGTTATTGCTAAGCCGTTTGCAGCTGTGTTTACACAGCAGCGCAAGAATTAAGAGAGATTCTTCTGCAAGTTCTTTGGCAAGAAACTTGCGTCAACAACTTGCTGATATTGTTTACATATGCTTTCAGTACCACTACGAGTATTAGCCGAAGTGGAAAATGACAAGTAGGCGGGTGAGATATGCTGCAACTCTTGTAATTGTAATGCAAAACGTGAAAAAGAAAAAGAGAAGCATTTGGGTTAGAGAGTAGATAATGAGAAGATCGTAAAATGGTGTCTGTAATAACCTTCTGCAATAACTTAGTATCGAGAGCATGGATACTTTTGAAAAGTTTTGCAGAATGTCCTCAAATGATCTGGAGTATTTGTTGATGTTAATAGGGCCCGTCATATCAAAACGAGACACAATCTTCGGTACTGCTATTTCAGCAAAGGAACGTTTGCTAGTCACTCTATGATTTATAGCTACCGGTGAGCTACGAATAAAATAGGTATTTCATTTATTTATGTGAAACATACAACCAAAAAAAGTTTGAATTCTGAAATCTTTTCTTTGTAGGAGACTCATACAATTCCCTAATGCACTTGTTTCATATGCCCTTCAGCACGATTTATTGAAATAAACTGCAATTTACAGAATGATATGCTTATTAAAATGTTTTTTCTCTAATGCTCATAAAATGGAAAGTGACAAGCTAAGTAAATAGAACATGTGATAATTACATCGTCTTTTGCCAGACTCCTAAAACAACAAGCGAGTGGATGCGGGAGGCAAAGGGGTTGTGCCTTCAAGTTATGCTACTTTCTATCTTTCTGTGTACTTCTTTTATAGATATGCCGAATATCGACGAGATATCATTTAATGCGCTCATCTTCTTCACTCTATCCTTAAGGTCTCGGTTATGCACGTTCCGTATTTCGGGGTAGCTCTCCACGGCTTCAATAAAATGTTCTGTATCCTGCTTCATCTGTTCCGGTTTCTCCTCCATTTCTGAAGTTTGTTTGCATATAATACGTAAATGGTTGCATAAAAGTAAGTCACCGCATTAAGTAAAATGTTAAATATGAGTGTTATGCAGACGACATACTTACTATGACTGGCGCTTCCTACTTGCAGGAAATAGAAATAAATCCTGAAAGCTGCAAGTTACTTGCAGATACTTCTTGCGTGGTGTTCACACTGGAAGCGGAAAACATGCAGCAAGTCACTTCCGCAATAAATCGCTACTGTCGCAAGTGAACTTGGCGATATGTTTACACTCGCAAATCGCGCGGCAAGTTCCTCCGCGCAAGTAAATTGCTGCAACAACTTGCTAGTGTAAACCGAGCATAACAGAGCAGGACCGCGAGTCATCACTGAACACAATGCGACGCCATTCGTCAGCAGTCCACGCTTCCCTGTCATGGCACCACTCCAAACGCAATCGTTTGGTTGTCGTCTTAACAGCAGCTTACACTTACGACGGTGATTCTCTGGTCCAGCAGCTGGTAGTCTCTGATCATTTGTGTGTTGTAGTCCATTACTTCTACTCTGATGGCAGGCGAAGTTGTGAAAAGGCAACGATCTGTTTGGCGCACAGTACAGCGATCGACCCTTACGATGATCAGATGTGTTCGAACTGAACCTTGACGAAGAGAAGGCCTTTTCATGCAGTCCAACATCGGACCACTGTCATTAGGACTATCGATATTTTTAAAAATATTGTTTGTCCGATACAGCGGAGTTTAAAAATCAGTCTCAACCCTCGACATATCGAGAAAAGTATCGATATATGTGTACTGATGTGTTGGCAGCAGAGCCAACACCGTGTTGCTAGAGGAGGCCGAAATGCACGCGTTTAAGCTCACGCAGTGGCGTGAGGTCTGGAACAAGATAAAGTAATTATCCTATCAAGAAAAGAACGTAGTTGCTTGAATACTTAACTTTAATCCGTAATTGGAGAACATCGCTCTTGTTGATACATGAATTATAATCTCAATATAAACTGGTAATGGCGCCTTGCTAGGTCGTAGCAAATGGCGTAGCTGAAGGCTATGCTAACTATCGTCTCGGCATTTGAGAGCGTAGTTTGTCAGTATATCATCGCTAGCAAAGTCTGCTGTACAACTGGGGCGAGTGCTAGGACGTCTCTCTAGACCTGCCGTGTGGTGGCGCTCGGTCTACAATCACTGACAGTGGCGACACGCGGGTCCGACGTATACTACTGGACCGCGGCCGATTTAAAGGCTACCACCTAGCAAGTGTGGTGTCTGGCGGTGACACCACATGTACATCGACGGCAAAAATATCGCCTGCACATTATAAATATACTGCTGCGGTTAAAGCTGTATATTTAGGTATTGATTTATTATTAGATGTTTGGGTACATCAACAAGCTAAAAGCCTGCCTATACCCTACTCAGCAAGAACTGAAAGGGAAATGCGTTCACGTTTGGCGATAACCATATTGCTAACAATGGTAACTGCGTGTAAGCGGCAGAATAAAAGGATTCTGATGGGTCCGCCGTTCCATTTCGCCGTTATCGTATTTGTCCGGAACATTTCATGTCAACTTCCCTACTTTTTCAATTCTGCCAACGCCAGCGACGCAGCTGCAGCGTCAAAATTGCGCGGTGAAGCTGAACGTTGCAGTTTCTGCTGGTAGCGCCGAGCGCCGATTACGTCAGCATTTCACCTCACACGTGTTCGCCCACCACAAAGAACAATCTTGTCCTTTACATTTTTCTTCATCATTTTCAGCAACTGTGTTTGAAGATGCCGATGCGAAGAAATAGCACACTAGTTGTGATAAAAATCATAAATTTAAAAATTATTTTGAACGCAACTGGTGTGTCATTTCTTTACATTGGAAATCGTGTTATTCCATTCACACGACCACCCCGAAGTGCAATCGGACTTATTGTTTTGTGTCGCATATACTCGCTTCACACAGTCAAAGACAAAGATTGCACATGATGAAAACTCAAAAAATAATAAAACTCCTTCTCGCACAGGGAAAGTAAAACTATGTTCTACTGTAATTTAAAAAGAACAACTTCAAATATATACCGAATATTGTGAAAAAATTAATGTAAAATAAAAATATCGTGATTCGATATTGTCGTTTCGATATCGATAAATCAAAGTTCTCGTGAAAAGTCAAGACGTGAGTATTTATAGATTTTTAGAAGGTTTATCGATATTTTTTCAACTGTTTTCTATGGGCAACGATATGCTGTACACAGTAGGGAGATCCGCCATTATAGTGATAAGATGTGTTCGAACGGAACTTTGATGACGAATATGCCTGCCCTCACGTTTCCATGTCCACCACTGTCATATCCGAATACTCCTCAAATCTGGATATTGCTTGACTCTACCAGCTGGCCAAATGATGATAACGATGTCTCATCACTCAACATCTGCCGCTCTTCGCGCCCTTAATACACAGTACCAGGCTTGATAACAACAACAGGCCATTGATATCCTAGCCGTTCCAACACTCACGGAGAATTGCAGCTCTAATCATTTAGATACCCACCGATGATGTGTACTTTTATGAAGTTGTACTGATATCCGACCACGTCTTCTGGGTACTTCAGATTTTTTGTTAGTCGTATACTTACCTCACGTTTTGGCCGACGAATGTAACGTTACAGTTTAACGTGCCGTCGACAACGCACAGCAAATGAAATTCAAGAAAGCGTGGCCAAACGTATAAATTATATAACTTACACAAAAATTTGAAAAAACTTATATTTTATTCTTTATTTTCGTTTATGTGCCCTTAAATACAAAGACTGTTTTGGTTGTGCTCTCCACGACAGTCTACCATGTATAAACTTCTTCATGTCTGCATAACTCACAACTACTGCAGCCTAAAGTCATTTGGATCTGCTTATTGTCAAATATTGCTCCCCTCTACAGTTTTTACCGTCTACGCGATTCCTGGCGATTTCTTGGGGCACCAGGATCTGTCCCAGCAACCTATATCTTCTTTTAGTCAAGTTGAACCAAAACTTTATTCTTCTCCCCCATTAGATTCAGTATTTCAACATTAGTAGTCGTATAAACTTTCTAATTTAAGTTTATATACGATGCCAACAAATTTCTCTTATTGAGAAATGCTTTTCTAGCCACTGCCTGTTTGAATTTTGTATTCTCTCCAGTTCGTCCAGTGCCATTTGCTTTGCTTCTCAAAGTGCGAAACACATCTACCACTTTTAGTATCATGTTTCCTAATGTAGTTGTGGTGTCACCGCCAGACACCACACTTGCTAGGTGGTAGCTTTAAATCGGCCGCGGTCCATTAATACATGTCGGACCCGCGTGTCGCCACTCAGTGATCGCAGACCTCACGCCATCCTGCGTGAGCTTATAGCGTGTATTTCGGTCTCCTCAAACCACACTGTGTCGGCACTTCTGTCGACACATCATATGGCGACGAGGCTTAAAAGAGGATTTCGCGTTCGTATTGCTCTAATTTACTTGTCATGGCTTCGCCACAATCTCCAGATGTACTGTCCGCATTTTATCGCTTGCAGAATCAGCAGACGCAGGCGTTATTGGATGCCCTTGGACAGCTCGTCCAGGGTCAACGTGCACTGCAACACGATGCGGCAGCCGCCGCTTCACCGCTACCGCAGCCACAACATGCTGTTGCACCCCCGTTCCGGCCATTTGACCCGGCCATAGAATCCTGGACGGAGTGGTCACGCCAATTTGGATTCCATCTCGCCGCCTACAGAATTCAAGGTACCGAGCGGCAGCCTTTTTTATTGGCCTGTGTAGGTGTGTCCACCTACCGTGTGATAGTGAAATTGTTTCCCCGACGCGACGTAGCAACTCTGTCCTATGACGAAATTTTGTCAGCATTAGATGCCTATTTCAAAGAAACAGTCAATGTCGTTGCAAAAAGGTATACATTCTTTCGTACAAAACGTACGGCCGGTCAGACTAATAGGGAGTGGGTTGCAACATTGCAAGGCCTTACTAGGGATTGTGCGTTTGAGTGTGAATGTGGACTCCCTTATTCAGATACAATGGTACGTGATGCAGTTGCACATAACGTTTCTGATGTTCGTATACGGGAACAGATTTTGAAACTAGTTAATCCCTCCCTTCAACAAGTGATAGATATACACTCCTGGAAATGGAAAAAAGAACACATTGACACCGGTGTGTCAGACCCACCATACTTGCTCCGGACACTGCGAGAGGGCTGTACAAGAAATGATCACACGCACGGCAAAGCGGACACACCAGGAACCGCGGTGTTGGCCGTCGAATGGCGCTAGTTGCGCAGCATTTGTGCACCGCCGCCGTCAGTGTCAGCCAGTTTGCCGTGGCATACGGAGCTCCATCGCAGTCTTTAACACTGGTAGCATGCCGCGACAGCGTGGACGTGAACCGGATGTGCAGTTGACGGACTTTGAGCGAGGGCGTATAGTGGGCATGCGGGAGGCCGGGTGGACGTACCGCCGAATTGCGCAACACGTGGTGCGTGAGGTCTCCACAGTACATCGATGTTGTCGCCAGTGGTCGGCGGAAGGTGTACGTGCCCGTCGACCTGGGACCGGACCGCAGCGACGCACGGATGCACGTCAAGACCGTAGGATCCTACGCAGTGCCGTAGGGGACCGCACCGCCACTTCCCAGCAAATTAGGGACACTGTTGCTCCTGGGGTATCGGCGAGGACCATTCGCAACCGTCTCCATGAAGCTGGGCTACGGTTCCGCACACCGTTAGGCCGTCTTCCGCTCACACCCCAACATCGGGCAGCCCGCCTCTCAATATGTGTCGCGACAGGCGTGAATGGAGGGACGAATGGAGACGCGTCGTCTTCAGCGATGAGAGTCGCTTCTGCCTTGTGCCAGTGATGGTCGTATGCGTGTTTGGCGCCGTGCAGGTGAGCGCAACAATCAGGACTGCATACGACCGAGGCACACAGGGCCAACACCTGGCATCATGGTGTGGGGAGCGATCTCCTACACTGGCCGTACACCACTGGTGATCGTCGAGGGGACACTGAATAGTGCACAGTACATCCAAACCGTCATCGAACCCATCGTTCTACCATTCCTAGACCGGCAAGGGAACTTGCTGTTCCAACAGGACAATGCACGTCCGCATGTATCCCGTGCCACCCAACGTGCTCTAGAAGGTGTAAGTCAACTACCCTGGCCAGCAAGATCTCCGGATCTGTCACCCATTGAGCATGTTTGGGACTGGATGAAGCGTCGTCTCACGCGGTCTGCACGTCCAGCACGAACGCTGGTCCAACTGAGGCGCCAGGTGGAAATGGCATGGCAAGCCGTTCCACAGGACTACATTCAGCATCTCTACGATCGTCTCCATGGGAGAATAGCAGCCTGCATTGCTGCGAAAGGTGGATATACACTGTACTAGTGCCGACATTGTGCATGCTCTGTTGCCTGTGTCTATGTGCCTGTGGTTTTGTCAGTGTGATCATGTGATGTATCTGACCCCAGGAATGTGTCAATAAAGTTTCCCCTTCCTGGGACAATGAATTCACGGTGTTCTTATTTCAATTTCCAGGAGTGTATTAGATAGGCAAGACACACTTGACTTTGCACAGGAATCATTTGAACCTTCGCCAGCCGTGTGTCACATTAACCGGACCGCCGGGCGCGCTGCACGGAACGATAAACAGCCCTCGCGCTCGTCCGCACAGCTGCCGCCTAGCTCTCCACGTGTGCCGCGTAAGCGAGCAAATGCAGTGAAATCATGCCCGCGGTGTGCGACTAGCACTCGCCCCAGTTGTACGGACGACGTAGCTAGCGATGCACACTGACGAAGCCTCACTCATTTGCAGAGCAGATAGTTAGAATAGCCTTCAGCTAAGTCAATGGCTACGACCTAGCAAGGCGCCATTTGCGTTACATAGCAATTGATAGTTATCGTATGAAGCATGTCTCATCATGAGCGATGTACCACAAGGATGGATTAAAGTTAAGTATTCCAGAAGCTACGTACTTTTCTTTATAGCATTCATTACGTATCCTGTTTCAGACCTATCTCTAACCTGCGTGAGTTAACGCATGCCTTTTGGCTACTTCAGAGTGGCGTGGCTGTCTTGTTACGCCACAACAGTAGTTCCTTAAGAATCGTCCGATTTAATTCGATTGTACTGAACCACAGTTCTTTTACCTATGTTGACAGTCACCTCATAACTTTAAGACACTATTCATTCCATTCATCTACTCTTACAAAATAGCTATCCCTTTGGTAGTTTTAATTTCTTCTACCTGACGTTTATACCATTACCAAATTTGACCCTACTATTCTTTATAAATTAAAATAAAGTACTACCAAATGCGAAGCATTAGATACAAAATCAAATAGTTTTATGTACATTTAAAAATTATCAATAAATACAACATAATATTAAAAACAGTATTGTTTATATATAGAACTTTTTTATTTAAAAAGATGTAATTTTTAAAACATTGCATCAAATTTTCATTTGTTAGGGATACTCGCATTTTCGTTTGATTCAGAATTAAAAATAAAAAGATGTTATTAAAGAAACACGAATCAAATTTGAGAGTAGAGGGCAGGCCCCTGTAGAACTTAGTTCTATTGACTAACGCCAGTCTATTTGGAACTGAGGCAGGGTTAAAAAAATGGTCATCAGTCCCCTAGAACTTGGAACTACTTAAACCGAACTAACCTAATGACATCACACACATCCATGCCCAAGGCAGGATTCGAACCTGTGACAGTATCGGTCACGTGGTTCCAGACTTAAGTGCCTAGAACCGCACGGCCACACCGGCCGGCCTGAGGCAGGGGGATCCCATTCGGAACAATAACATCTCCCTCGGTACGTTATTTCTGAACATGCTCACTTTCAACAATGCAGTCGGGGCAACGAAAGCTGAAGTCGGTCTGCAGGAGACGGCATTGTTTAATCGTGTGGTTCGTGTATTTTACAATGCGTACCTTGCATTTTGAGCTTCATTATCGTACTATTACTACTTGAACTTTTGTGGCAAAGGTAAGCAATAATTTTATGCGTTTCTGTGAAACTGTAAGCATTTACGTCGCGATCATCGGAAAATATTAATATAACAAAGTCAAAAATCTAAATAAAATAAATACTTACCAAACAAATGACGAGGATATTATTGCGTAGGCTTCTGCGGCCAGAGTCAGTTGACATAAAAGTTTTCTGAATATCATACCGCGCCGTAATGTAGAAAACTGTGCTGGAGCAACCAACGTTTCGCCCACAGTTAAAATGGACTTCTTCTTGGTCTATTAAGGTGCTGTAGCTGTGCAGAGTTGATTATATTTTGTCACTGCCGATCACTGAGCACGTCGTTACGTTACAATTATTCTTAAAGGTCGCTGTTATGATTGGTCACAATAGGCGGAAGGAGCGGGAACTTTGGTAATAACAGGCTGCTGCTGTGGAGGCAGTTGGGATTCGCCGTTGTCTGTTGCTTCGTGCATTTCTGCTATGATTGGCGCTCATCGGCGAGTGAGGCGTGGGCTCCAGTTCCCCTCCTGCTGGACGCTCTCGCGTCACGTATTGTTGGAGAGGCCTGTTGGGCTGTCCCCACACAGGTAAAGCACATCCGTAGTCCCACAAGAAGGTCGTTACATAGTCACAGTGACGGGTGTGTACATTCCTGATTCTAGGGACAACAAGAGTAAAGCCGAATACAGACTTATATCATTCTGAATGAGTAAATATGAAATACGTGCGCTCAAGTGTGTAAGAGAGAGCAAGAGAGGTTCAACATGAATATAAATCATTGCACATATAGAAAATTGAAGCTAGTATAAGATTACTGTAAGAGACAATCATACAGAGTCTTCACTTCCAGGACTTGTAGAGGACAGTGGGTACATAATATTTTGAATAGGAATCCATGTCCGGAAACGTGCCATTTTCGTACTATAGCCGTTTGAAAACATGTTTGTTACAGGGTGACAATCATTGATCTATATGAAATAAAATCGTCATAACTTCTGAACGCTCAAACTACTCGATTAGCCGCTGGGCGTGGTGAGAATTAGTGTATGCATGTGTGGTTCGATTTAGCGACGAAGCGCACTGCCATTTGGATGATCCATCGATAAGTAAAATTGGCACATATCGGTGACTGAGAATCTGCATCTCGCGAACGAGAAGGTTCTTCCCCCTCAACTGTGTGGTGTGCCATGCCCAGTAGTGAATAATCAGTGTGATATTCCTTGATGGCACAGTGACTACCGAATGTTACGTGAAGGTTTTGGAAGACGATTTTATCCACACTATCGAAAGTGACCCTGATTTCAACAAGATACGGTTCATGCGAGACGGAGCTCGACCCCATCGAAGCATGAATATGTTTGATGCCCTCTAGGAGCACTTTGGAGAGACCGCACTCTGGCTCTGGGTACCCAGAGGCCACTGGCATAGGCCTCGATTCGCCGCCATATTCTCTGTACCTGACTTATGCGACTCCTTTTTGTGGGGCTATATTAAAGACAAAATGTACAGCAATAGCCCCAAAACCAACACTGAGCTGAAAACAGTCATCGACAACACGATGTTCCAACACGTCAGCAGGTCATGCAGAATTCTGCGCTGCATCATTGCCAATGACGGCAGGCATATCGAACATGTCATAACCTAAATCCGAATATCTGTAGTGACGTTTACATGATGTCACCCTGTCGGTAGGTATGCAACAGAGTAGTCATGGGTTGGGGGAAGGGGAGGGAGATGTTTACGTCATATCGTCTGATATCATCTGACGTCTTTCCTACCTCTCTCATCTGTCTCGAGCCCCATTCACGTGACTGTGACTGTTAGAGATGTTGTGTAGTGTTGGAGGCGGTACGGATGTAGCTGCTGGTCTTCTACATCATACCAGACGGTACTGGGAGCAATGTCATTGCACACGCAATTGCTCGTGTACTCGCTGATGGGTGCTCTTCAACAAGACCCATTAAATCCTCTTCCAGTTGTGTGCAGCGTCTCTTTGGACCACGAAAGTCACACCTACTGATGGTGAAGGTACCTCTTTCTCGTAGCCGATGAGTAATTTTGGCGAAAAGGATATGCAATGGAGTCGGACGTTGTGCATAACGATCTTGATGAAGGCGACGAGGAGTTTTTCCATACAGAAGAATCATGTCCGTGTATTCTGAAAATGTGTACTCAACTAGGTTGCTCTACCACTCATAGACACGTGAATGAGGCTCGAACCCTGTTCCAAACCTACTTAGCAAACGTGTATTCTAACTGCTGTGGCATGGAAACGGTACGTTTCTGAACATGTATTCCTATTCAAAATATTACGTACTCACTCCCCTCTACAAGTCGTATAAGTCTCTAACGGGAATTTCCGAATACCTGGTATAAATGGCCAGCATGGTAGCAATGTTTGTGACTACGAAAATGTGTTATACCTGCAAAATGCCTCCTTCCACATCATCTCGTAGATAGGAGCTATAGAACAAGCCAATAACTAACTAAGCGATGTGAATGGGTATAAGGTGCAATCCACTGTTGAAAGGGTGCATCTACTGTTGCACGAACCTTTTCAAATGGAATGGTTCGCTGACAGTGCTGGTTGTCCTCCCTTGCATTATCAACATAGGAAACTATAGAAAACCATGGTGTAACCATCGGAAACCATTACTGGTACTCTACAATGATTCACAGTTGGAAATAGACGACGGGGTTAGTGCGTTTCCCCTCGTATCCTCCACATACACGGCGCAACACAATTAAAGGGTCACTTGTTTGAAACCTCATAATTGTCTCCCATTGCGGCGCCGAAGTTTGAAATTTGGCTCAAAGATACCGACAACCTTCCTCTGCAAAAGCGTGCACCCCTGTGACGTCAGCTCGGTGGCGCCGCAGACCGCAATGTGTCGACGCTTCTGAGAAAAGGACCAGAGCTCAGAAATTCATGTGAGTTACAAGGTGGATAAATGATGTTACATTGGCACCAAATTTCACGATCATTCCGCGCAATGCCACCGTCGACGCGACACACGTTGAAAAGGTCGTCACACCCACTCGTATCCACATTTCACCTGTTCGTTTGACATCTCTACAATGGAGTTCATACCAGCATGACTGGTTGAAAGCGCGCGAGTTTCACATGGGTGGCCGAGGAAATCATTTCAGACACAACGCCGCACAGAATAAGTAAGAAAAAGTCTCCAGAGGTGGTGTAAAGTGCGCAAATAGAATCAACAATTTCCTATGGGCTTTCATTTTCATACATTTCGCTCTTGAAAACGTTTGCAATGCGTTGACAGTAGGGGGATTAAGTATCTTCTACCCCACTCTCCATTGTTGTCAGATGTATCCAAGACAGCGTGGATGACGTCTTCCAAGATGGCGGCCTGTAGACTTGGCAACAGCACAAGACTTCATCTAAGATGGCAGCCGTGACCATCAGAGATGGCAGATTTTGGCGGGAAGATAGGTAAATTGGGCTACCTCCACTAACCTAAACCCCCATCCCCTCCCCTCCCCACCCCTCGCCCAGAAAATGGTGGGAAGTTCAAAGTCCATCAGGACAATGCAACACACCACAGCTACCTCTACAAATCTAAGGAAATGGCGGGAAAATAGTCCACTTGCGCTACCTCCACTAATCTAAGTGATCCCACCACCACCTCTTCCTAGGAAATGATGGGAAGAGGACTCAGCCTGTGCTCGACACAGGTCTTTATTTTGCATTCAGTGTTTA
The DNA here is from genome assembly GCF_021461395.2 of Schistocerca americana. Taxonomy (NCBI): domain Eukaryota; kingdom Metazoa; phylum Arthropoda; class Insecta; order Orthoptera; family Acrididae; genus Schistocerca; species Schistocerca americana. The sequence goes on from NC_060121.1 coordinate 90,822,591, forward strand.
TTTAAACAATTTGAGGCAGTACCACCACCCACTGTGTTCGCCACTAGGTCCGGAGTCCAGCTGACCTAGTACACAGAACCACCACCAGAGGGTACTGTCATCCATTCCATGACATAATCGAAGATGGAGGTCTGGGGTGGAGGACAATGGCAGAAAACAGTGTATTCGCCGTGAGGTATGGGCGTAGTACACAGTACCACCACCAGATGGCGCTGTCGTCTGTTCCGTGACATAATCGAAGATGGCGGTCTGATGGTGGAGAGGAAGGGTTACATAACAGGGAATTCAAGGGTATATTGTTTATTTATAAAAAATTCAGTTTGTGAGGGCCGCATTTTTCTTGCTCACCATTCTCTGCTGTCTGGAAACATGTAGGTCTTGTAAGAAGTAATTATATGGAGCACACATGTTGCATAATCTAATGATTGGCACTGTCCTCTGGGTGTTTTAAACTAATGTTTATCCTTTTGTTGGCAATTAAACTATTGTTCTGTTAAGTTTTCATACCCATTTCCTTAAATTAATGTACCACATTTGATACCAAAGTAAGTAATTAGTTGTGTCCTCCAATCATTTTCTGGTACACTTTTCGAATTTCACGTGCTTTTGAATGCCATTTCTGGCGCATTATTCATTGTTACCCACCCCCTTTAACTATTGTATTGCGTTTTACATAAGAATGATGAAAATTAACCTGGTGTTCTGCACTTAACAAGCTGTTCTGCTCCATGTCACTCACTCACGCACATCCTCCCCTTAACTATGCCGCCGTCCCCGCCACTGCGCCGCCGATGCCGCCGCCGCTGTCCCAACACCGTCCTTGCCCCGACCGCGGCCATCACAGCATCGCTCTGGCTTCCATTGGCAGTCCTCCGTGAGGCTAGTGGATTAGGGCTGCAGCAACCAGGCTGCTCTTAGCAGCTCAATTCTGCGGTGTCTCCTTCTCCGTCATCACGTCCTCATTGATCATGTGAGGTACAGCACTCACCCCTGTCAACCTCGCCACGGAACTCCAAGGCGCACTCCCGCCGATACCATACATGAAACGCCCCTGGGCGGCACATGTGTTTACAATTGCTGACGCTATACCTGTGGATACTGACGTGACAGATTGTGCTACAGAAATCTGTTCCAGATTAGCACAGGCTGCTTTCTCCCTAGCGAGCCTAATGGGACATACGAACTTCATCCAAACATTCTTACCTGCCCCAGCGTGACTGACACATCACTGCGAAATGTCCACATAGCGACTCACCATCTAAAATGTTCTCAATGTTATACTGACTTCACATGGCTATGTAAAACAGGAGCCACATCGACCTCTCGGAAACTGTATAGTGTCCCAGAAATAGTTAACAGTCGATTTTGCAGTAGCTTTCGTGATTTCTTAGCTTGTCTGTGTGGAAATTCTTGTCCTAACAGAACCTGTTTACGAAAATAGCGTGGAATAACGCCGAATGCATACCTACTGATGCTCCTCATGTGGCACCTCGTCCATCATGTCTTACCCTACCCACTTTGAACATACTCAAACGTTCTCACCACTATGTATAGACTCCTATATCCCAGCACAAAGGGTGTCTTGTGAATGAGTGGGGGATTATGATTGGCTCTTATCGAATTTACCAAAAGAATTACTGCTTCCGCCGGTGTGGAAGCACTGTCTGCCATTTTTTTTTTCTTTTTGCAAGCGAGACTTTCAGCCGCAAAAAAATATTTTATACAAATAGCCATATTGTACCCACAATTAAACCTTGCAAAACGCCCTACATATTGTCAAATATGGAGTGACTCATACTCAATTACACTGCTATCTGACTGAGGACAGGAACTTGATTATTAGAGTGTGAAACCAATCTCCAACCCAGCAATGTATCACTGTTTACCGTGTCCATGAAGTAAATATATAATTTGTATCCTGCGCCATACAAAATCACCCCTTGTACATCGTTCATACAAACACTATGAAGACAGACAGCATAAGCACATGCACCGTAGGTATACTCACGGCACTAGATATTTCCTCCATGGTCGGGCGGTCATCCGATACCAACACGTGACCAGAGCACCATCAGTGGATTGAAGTCACTCTCAGAACTGTTGTGCAAAGTCTGACATGTTTCCCCCTCGGCACAAACTCATTACTGTTTCTGGTCTGGAGCTGCTTGCTAGCTCGCTTTTCTACACTCATTTCCAGACTCTGTGATTACACGAACAAAACTAATTTCGTGTGGTTTGCTAAAATATCATACCATTATCTCAGTACATCTCGAAGTCAAACACAAATCAATATCGCTTGCATAGCAGTATCGCTCGCGCGATATAATTCGAAGATACAGACTGGAAACCATTTCTCTAGAAACCCTAAACATTAGCTAGGTGGAGCGTGCTGTAACTAGAAACTTATCCTGCCTGCAAAGACCTTTACGTGAAAAAACAAGACAAAAGAAATTGATATTTCCACTCGCTAATACCGATGTCAGTGATGTAACAGATTCCAAATCATCCGTATAATTTACAGAGTCAAATAACGTGTTTCTCATGTCTAGAGAACCAGCAAACGAGTCTTCCACCTGCTAGATGCACACATCACAATCGATGTTCTCTCAGCTAAATAAAGACGCGAAATATGAAGAACCAGTCAACAGAACAATTTACATGGGCGGGAATAATGGCCCAGCGTAAACACACTTCCATATGCAATCTTCTCACATTTCCATGCGGTCACGTAAGCTGTCCAACACACATTAAGTATTAGTTCGCTATTCAGCTGTCTAGAGGACTACACAATTTAGTCAGCTACATTCCTATACTCCAACAGCCCTTTCCATTCGGACGGCTCCTACCATTAACAGGAAACGTAAATCATTCCCGTCACCGACGCTACATGCCAATCACGGATAGGCAAAATCATCTTAGGGTACCGTCACATCTGTGTTTTATCACTGTACTTACAATTTAATGCTCGCAGTCTCAATCCAATGACATTCGATAATGAACGAAGTATCAAAATATAACCTGCTGACGGCTGTGGCTCTGGAAATAGAAACATCTGTATCATTCTTATGACCTGACACACTCTTCCCTTTGCTGTCACAATACTGCACGTCAAATCCATACCTTCCTTTGCACGTGTCTGAACACAAACGCATATTTTATAGACCTGATAAGACGTGTACTCATCTTACGAAGTGTCAGATGTTAAAAAACACAACCATATTACCATCACAAGCTGCCTTGAACCTACAGGTGCACACAAGTATCCATGTTAAAAGCTATACTTCCTTTATTAATCGAGTTATCACATTACCTCCGAATGTTTTTTTTCCAGACAAATACCATGACAGTGATCATAGTAGTGTATATTATCAGACCAGCAGTCTGGTTACACGTAGCCACCGCTAGATATTGTTCCAGTATTTGTAATGTATTCAGTCTCGATAACATCTCAGAGGTGCGATGATATATCCACCGAGTTATAGTCGATGACTGATTGAGGAGGCTTGCATACAGTTGTAAATGTTGTGCTGATTGACACTGTAAGAAATATACACTAGCTTTTCACATCTCTAGTGTCACCCAATCCGCTAGAAATGGTTTCTATGTGTTGGAATCAAGTCCCTCCATTCAAGCACATACCTGCATCGGATCCTATGGAGAAGTCCTTTAATGATTACAGCCACTAGTGAATCATATTTCTAACATTCTCATATCACGAAACGAGTCACCTCACTCGAACCTATCTGCTACAGTAAAATTTCAGCTACGGTTTAGGTAGTCCCTATGCATCATGCAACAGCCCTCTCAGACTCTGCGCTTCTATCATTACAGTTTTGCATGTGTGATTGTTCCAATGTAAGTCGCAACTGACTAGAAGTCGGAGGAAACTATATCTACCTCCTTCTGCATACTGTGTAGAAACAGATTAATCTGCATTACTGCGATAGTACTGGGATTTGACCATTCGATGGAAATGGGAACTGAGAGAAGGAAGAGGATTTTTGCTACTCTACTGTGGTGCACCCCAAACTACATACAAGTACTACAGATCCACGTTCATTCTCATGTGCCTCCCCAGTATGTTACCTTCGTTATTCTGTACCATCCATCAGAGAAAATTCACGAACTATAAAAGCTCAACTAACTTCATCTGATTGAGAACTAGATAAGATTGTTATGGCATTTTTCTTCTCCCATACATCGAAAACAAATACCGCATGCATGCAGGCACCGAGCGCAACTGACAATCCTATTAAATATACAGGTATTGATCAACTACACAGACCAGTTGAAAGTTTCATCACCTGTACTGTAGGAGGATGATCTTATCCCTCTGACTATACTGTAAGACGGAAGAAACGCCACCTGTTGCCCTGTCTCGTTGTTTGAAACATTGTTTTCTTTCCTCCTCTAACACCATTTGTGCACTGCCAAACATTTTGTTTTTCTGCCACGACTTCGAGGTCTGTGTCAGCCTCTAAACTGACATTCTGATCCATAACCTCTCTCAGACAACAAGGTCATCACCCCAAAGTACTGTTATCCAAGACGTCGCACTGTGACGCGATTGATGTCATTCATGTAGGCTGCTGTGACACCAGCTGATGACACAACTGACATCATTCATTAAGAGTTTCTGATCCATGGCCTCTCGCAGACAACAAAGACATCACCCCAAATTATCGTTATCCAAGATGTCGCACTGTGACGCGATTGACGTCATTCAAGATAGCTGCTGTGATGTCAGCTGATGACACGATTGACGTCATTTAAGATGGCTGCCATATTACTGCTGTTACCATAACATACCGCACACACTGGATAATATTAAATAAAAGTCATTTACAATATAAAGAAACTGTAAGAGTTTTGCAACATTATGTGGATATCCAAAGTACATTTAAACTCATATGGGACACTGATGCAATAGCTGATTGCTCTACATTCCATTTCAACTGATTCCTCATATTGCAGTCATGTACATGACCACTGTTTCAGTGCCAGTCATCCCCTGAAGGTGTCACCCATCCTCAAAATTCTTTCTCCAACTCAAACAAGCGTGATATTGTAACCAACAGCATGCCAGTTGACAGATGGGATCGAAAAAACACCCCCCATGTACTGAAATAGTGAGCATTACAGTTGATTGTGTGAATGATGTTACAAATTTTACAATAATTTCAACACTGACCAATGATGTGACAGCATGTTTCCCAATTTGCGTATGATAGCTAAACCACCACCTCCCCATTTTCCGAGAATCGTTGCGAATGTGGATAGATGACTGTGCAGTACGTCCATTCATTGTTAATTCTTGAGCACATCCATCGTCAAAGTATATCAGACAGCAGTCTACATATTTATAACACTTCAAGCATAGTGCTTAATTTACGATCTATCTATGCTTGAGGAAGTCATAGAGCACTATCTTAGTTATGAAGCTGAAGTCTCGATTTTACACCCAAGATACGACAGGGGGATGGAGTACATCGCATAAATCATAGTTTGTTTAGAGGAATGTGTTGTGTTTCATCACTCATTAGATGGACGTCCTCTGATGACCGACACTTTTACCATTAACGATCCCAAGAAGACAGTTCTTTAAACCACATACAGAACATGAGGCTGTATATGAGTCAAACGAAGGCTATGTCTTGCGACTGATGCATCCTGAAAGAACAGTGGAAAAATTGACCTACAGCTACTTCTCCCTCTCTAGAATGCACCTCAATCGATCACCCCGTCCGCTCTCTGCATTCCTTTAACAGAGATGCCTGTAAGTTTAGAAGCGGATGGTTCTCTGTCTTCCTGAAAAGCGTCAAATACATTATTCAACTCGCATGTATCAGTGGTACCTCAATAGACATACAGTATAATGCTATCTGGACAGAAAAAAAATTACTGCTTCCCTGATACTCTTCGCTTCCATATCGTCGTTTTCTCGGATTCCTCTTGGTGCCGCATACTTAAATGTACTTTGGAAACCCACGTTAACGCCGCAAAACTCTTCAAGTTCCCATATGTTTTAAATGACTTTTATTTAAAATCATCCAGTGTGTGGAATGTGTTATGGTAACAGCAGTAACAATATGATTTACACTGTGCGTCGTCTAGAGGTAAGCCAATTGAGCTATCTTCCCTCCAAAATTCAAACTTCCAGCCAGGGAAGCCTGGCAGGGGTTGTGACACTTTGCAGCCATCTTGGGTAGCGGTACTCGCGTCATCAGATGACGTCACGGCAGTCATCTTGAATGACGTTAATCGCGTCATCAGCTGATGTCGCAGCAGCCATCTTGAATGACGTAATCGCGTCACAGAGCGGCGTTGGTATTGGATGACCGCCCGTCCTCGCAGGAAATATCTAGTGCTGTGAGTATACCTATGGTGCATGTGCTTATGCTGTCTGTGTTCATAGTGTTTGTATGAATGATGTAAAAGGGGTGATTTTGTATGGCGCAGGATACGAATTATATGTTTATTTCATGGACATGGTAAACTAGTGATACATTGCTGGGTTGGAGATCGGTTTCACGCTCTAATAATCAAGTAATTGAGTATGAGTCTTTCCGCATTTGACGATATACGTAGGGCACTTTGCAAGGTTTAATTGTGGGTGCAATATGGCTGTCTGTATAAAATAGTTTTTTGCGCCTGAAAGTGTTGCTTGCAGAAAGAAAAAGGAGGCGGACACTGCTTTCACACTGGCGGAGTCAGTAATTCTGCAGGTAAATTCGATAATCCCCCATTCATTCACAAGACAGCCTTTGTGCTGGGATATAGGAGTCTCTACATAGTGGTGAGAACGTTTGAGTATGTTCAAAGCAGGAAGGGTAAGACGTGATGGACGAAGTGCCACATTAGGACTATCAGTAGGAATGCATTCGGCGTTATTCCACGCTATTTTCGTAAACAGGTTCTGTTAGGACAATAATTTCCATGTGGCCAAGCTAAGTAATTATGAAAGCTCCTACAAAATCGACTGTTAAATATTTCTGGGACACTATATAGTTTATAAGAGGTCGACATGGCTTTTATTTTACGTACCCATGTGAAGTCAGTATAACATTGAGAACCTTTTAGATGGTGAGTCACTATGCGGACGTTTGGCAATGATGTGTCAGTCACGCTGGGGCAGGTAATTACGTGTGGACGCAGCTCGTATGTCGCGTTAGGCTCGCTAGGGGGAAAGCAGCCTGTGTTATTCTGGAACAGATTTCTGTAACGCAATCTGTGACATCAGTATCCACCAGTATAGCGTCAGCAATGGTAAACACATGTGCTGTCAGTGGCGTTTCATGTATGGTATCGGTGTGAGCGCACCTTGGAGTTCTGTGGCGAGGTTGACAGGGTTGTGTGCTGCACCTCACCTGATTGATGAGGACGTGATGGCGGAGAAGGAGACACTGCAGAATTGGGCTGCTGCGAGCAGCCTGTGTGCTGCAGCCCTAACCCGCTAGCCTGTGGGAGGGCTGCCCATGGAAGTCAGAGCGATGCTGGGGCAGCCGCGGTTGGAGCTGGGTTGGGGTTGCGACAGCAGCGGCTGCTTCGGCGAATCGGTGGCTGGGATTGCGGTGGCGGCAGGAGTCGATTGGTGGGATGTGTTTTTTACTAGCGATCTTATGTTTAAACTGTATTCCATCGATTTCACCGACCAACAGAGAGTTGTGAATTAAAAAAACTACCCGTTACATGTGAAAAATATCGATTTAATTAATTTGCATATTTTTTTTATTAATGTGGTATTAGCAATACAATAGTTAAGGGGTTGGGTGTGCGTGAGTGAGTGACATGGAGCAGAACAGCATGTTAAGTGCAAAACACTAGGTTAATTTGCATAATTCTTACGTAAAACGCAATACAATAGTTAAAGGGGCTGGGTAACAAAGAATAATGCACCAAAAATGACATTCAAAAGCATCTGAAATTCGAAAATTGTACCAGAAAATGGTTGGAGGACACAACTAATCACTTAATTAGGTATCAAAGGTGGTATATTAATTTAAGGAGATGGGGGTGACATTAAAAACAACTTAACAGAACAATAGTTTAAGTGCCGAAAAAGGGATAAACATTAGGCTAAAACGCCCAGAGTACAGTGCCAATCATTAGGTTATGCAACATGAGTGCTCCATATCATTACTTCTTACAAGACCTACATCTTTGCAAACAGCATAGAATGGTGAGCAAGAGAAATTCAGCCCTCAGAAACTGATTTTTTTATAAGAATATACCCTTGAATTCCCTGTTCTTCTCCACCACCAGACCGCCATCTTGGATTACATCACAGAACAGATGACAGCCCCATCTGGTGGTGGTACTGTGTACAAGGCCCATGTCTCATGGCGTACACACTATTTTTCGCCATTGTCCCCCACCCCAGAACTCCACCTTGGACTATGTCAAGGAATGGATGACAGTACCCTCTGGTGGTACTAAGTCAGTTGGACTCCAGATCTCATGGCGAACACACTAGGTGGTGGTAGTGCCTCAAATTGTTTAAATAAAGACTGAATGCAAAATAAAGACTTATGTCCAGCACAGGCTGAGTCTTCTTCCCACCATTTCCTAGGAAGAGGTGTCCGTCGGATGACTTAGGTTGTGGAGGTAGCGCAAGTGACCTATTTTCCTGCCGTTTTTTTAGGTTATTAGTGGTAGCTATGGTGTGTTGCACTGTCCTGATGGAATTTGAACTTCCCACCAATTTCTGGGAGAGGGGAGGGGAAGGGGGTTAGGTTGTGGAGGTAGCCCAATTGTCCTATCTTCTTGCCAATATCCGCCATCTTGGATCACTTCCCAACCGCCATCTTAGATGACATCATGCACTTTTGCCAAGTCTACAGGCCACCAAATTGGATGACATCATCAATGAATTCTCTTATATATCTGGCAACGATGGAGAGGGGGGTAGAACATACTTAGTTCCCATGCTGATGACAATAGGACGCCGTTCTTGACATAGTGCGCCTATGCCGACATCTCCCGCCTCTCGCCTCCCAGGCGATTCAATGCCTTTCTGGGGATACCATTCAGCTGAAACCTAATTGAATGTGGTCTCACACCTTGTAATACAGCTTTGCTTTTGTACACAAGGTACAAGTTGGAACCAAAAATGAGTGTTCAAAAGGATTCGACTAAATTTGAACATGGTCCCAAGCAGAAAAGGGTGCTTCTGCTTTTTCATCCCTTATTTTTTCGCTCTCTTTTCCCTACCAAGGTGCTTGAGTGGAACCAGGGGTATTGCCGAACTGGGAGGTATTAGAGGGATCCTTTGCTATTTCATTCTCACATGTGTCAGTGTTGCAACCCTCTGTGCACATGCCTGATTTTTCCAGCACATTCCACACTTAGGTGCATATCCACTGCACCTAGGATACTTATTGCTTCGCTGGTGCCACCTTTCAGTGCAAAACTTTCTGCATCATTTATTCTATCGTTACAATTAACAAGAATACTTGTTTTCTGTAACAGGTGCCACTGTGCCCCATGACTATCAATGGCTTAAATTTCTTCCTTGACTCTAAACAGTACGACACTAAGATATCTTTCATTCTATTAGACGAAATGTGGGCTAATTTAATGTGTACAATTCTTGACTTGTGGCTTTGTCAAATCCTAGTTTCCCTTATTTCTGCGTGGCACTGGCACTCTGCAATTTCTCTGCGCATGCCAAGAATCTTCATTGCAGTCCCTTGCATTTTGCCCTATTCACTTACATCTAAAGCAAGCTAATTTTCTTGCTATCGTACTCAGCCTACAGTTATCTACAGATAAGACTGAGGGTATTTTTATATATGTCATCTGTTGGTCTCTTTAGAGTTCCCCTCTAATGTGCTGGGTCAATACCAGTCACATCCATTAGTGGAGCTTTACGTTCCGTGTACCATATGTCTAACCTTTCTTGTGACATTGATGCAATTATTTGTAAACATTCCGGCTGTCATTATTTAGACTCTGCCATGTGGCTTATTCCATCGACATTTACCAGCAAATACCCTTGCATTTCTCATGTGAAACACTTAAGATGCTTTACAGCTCTGGATGGTCTTACTGGCTCGTTTCCACACCCATATTTTGTTTGCAAGACTATTGCCCTGTCTCCCACGGAGACTAATACACTCTCTTCTTGTAGCGCAAGTTCTACTGCAGCTGCTAGTCTCATTTCATCACCCCAGGATCTCACAATTCTTCATATTCTTTTGTTACCTGCCCTTTATATGAGACATGCCCCACCTAGGGAGCCGACTAATTAAATTGCTCCCTGTAAACTTCCCTACTGATCACTTGCCTGAAGTCTCTCTACATTTCATCGATCTTGTTTGCGCACATTGCAACCAGTTTCCCTTTCCCTTATCTGGCTCGGAACATTCTACATGCATAATAATCAATAGTTCACTTACTAGAATAGTTCTCTTTGAGGACTCGCTTAACTTACTTAACTTGCTTAACTTACTTAACCTGTTATATCCTACAGTTGTAACCCTGACCTCACTTCTCTTGTAGTTTTGCCTTTGCGACTTTAAACAAAATTTCATGTAGCTCCAGCTCCACTAGCACTAATGCAGAATCTATATTTTTGATAAATTCCCTCAGGTCTCTGTTATTACAGTCGAAATATTTTTTGTATAACACACAATGCTTCACCAGCACTAATTGTAACACTTCCTGATGAGCTTGCCTCACTAGTAGGAGCCATTTTGACCAGACATAATTTTCTAACAAATGGCAATTCTTAGTGTACATTTTTGCTGTGTTGCACTTGGACGAGTTGTTCTGTTGTGTTGAGCTGCATTGCTGCATGCAGCGACGTGCCATCCACTATACCTCTTCGACTGCATTCGGCCCATCAGTTGCTATCGTTATTGTCGTGTTAACTCCCGTGACCTCAAACCCTGGGACGTCCATCTGCCTCTAGCAATGCTCAATGCCTGCTTCTTCCACTGCTGTCCGCTATTAGCACGCTGCTCTTCTGGCCAGGGGATTTTTTGGCTGTAGTTTTGGCCAGGAGACGTTTTGTTTGCCTCCTTGGGATGATGCCTAGTTACATCAACTTTTGCTGCAAATTACTGGCTTCTGTTCATAAAGTTGTGAGTCGTCACAACATCCTGCAGTGCTATAGTCGCTGTATCAAAACCTGTCAATTCTTAATCACATAAAATTCTGCGACAAAATTTAATCATGTTGAGTTCTGAGTCTGCGCTATAGCAAAATCTGTCAGTTCTTAATCACATAAAAATCTGGCACGAAATTTATTTATGTTGAGTCCTGAGTGTAGTTTTTGCAAGGGGCTGGGAGAATGTGGTTTGTGCTAAATGAAATTCACCTAAGTGATCAAAGTGAGAGGGAACGTGATTGTCTGACATATAGAATTGGTAGCTAATGAGGAAGATAAGCAGCTAAGAAGACACAATGAACTTCCAAGTCTTATTCAACATCTCAGTTAGAGTAACTTTCCTGTCTGAGGCATTTCCACACTAATGACCAAGTCTGTACAAAGAGACAGTGACTATTACCATCGTGCTGTCTTATTACTAGGGCCCGGATTTTAATGACATGTCATATTTTTTATGAACAATAGGGTGAATTTTAGAAGAATATATACACAAATCCAGGCATTTTAGTGGCGAAAAATGTATTTTGATTGTGCGCATAAAGTCATATTTCAACAAATTTAAATAATAGGTCATATTGCGGCTAACTTTTAATATAATAGGTCATAATTCCGTCAACTTTTGCCAAAAATCTATATACCGTTTTTCTCCTATCTTACGGGACACACGAATAATAAAATGAAAATGTTGCTCACGAGACAATATTTAACGTGCTATTATGAAAGATAAACAGATAAATTAGTACACAGCTTTATTTCTCAGGACTGTAGCAGAAGATCGGTGTACCACAACAGTCGTTTCGCGAACATAAAACATTGTTGCGCAGAGTCGACAATACGCTCTCAGAGCCAACAAAGGCGGCTTCTGCCGTAATAATCATCGCAGTCCCACAGGTGTTCCCAGTAACCATTTTGAATACAGCCTTTGCCTTGTTCAACATGCCTAAAGCAAAGTGCTCCGACAGCGTGAAGTTGCGAGGATATGTTCGAGAATTTGGAGAGAAGTTCTTTAGTAATGATGGGAAAATATTATTTTGTAACTGTGTGAAGATAGTGCAGAAAAGCGCTTTAATGTGCAACAACACTGTAATACCGCTAAATACAGCAGCTGTGTGAAACGAAGTGCTGAAAATAACAGCAGGCAAACGCTGTTATTTGAACAGACAGATCAAATGTCAACCGTGCATCATTCTGCAAGGATTTGTGTGAGATGATGGTGTCCTGTAACATCCCATTGGAAAAGCTGAAGAATCCACACTTCAGACGGTTCTTGGAGTTCCAAATGAACCTACACTGAGAAATAACTATATATCCGTATGCTACAATGATGTGCTCAACAAAATACGAATTACTATTGCTGAGCAAAAGATCTGGCTGTCGATAGATGAAACTACGGATATCAGTGGGCGACATATTGCAAATGTTGCTGTTGGTGTTCTATTTTATTATGGCCCTGGAGATATGCTCCTACTAACGTGTGAAGCTCTCGATAGAGTAAACAATTCGACGATTGCTATTTTGTTTGACAACTCTCTGAAGCTACTGTGGCCGGATGGTGTGAAAAGAGACAACGTTTTGCTGCTTGTAACAGATGGTACTTCATATATGGCTAAAGCAGCCAAAGGGCTTCAGATTCTCTAACCCAGTATGGTGTACGCCACTTGCCTTGCACATGCGTTGCACAGAGTTGCCGAAGAGGTGCGATCAAATTACCCTGACGTGGAAAAATTAATTTCGTTGGCACCCGCCACGGGTGGAGAAATTCAAGGAACAAACACCTTTAACGCCTCTCCCACCTAAACCTGTTCTTACACGATGGGGTTCTGGGTTTAATGCTGGTGAGTATTACTGCACCAACTACACCCAAATAAAGACAATCTTCTGTGAGATTGATAGCGATGAATCAAGTGCTATCAAAATTATGAAAGAAGTTTTTACATATTTTCTCGAAACTTGGCATACATCAACTACAATTTTTCAGTGATATCAAAAGCCATCAAACGACTGGAAGCTGTTGGCACTCAGCTATGTGAGGCCCTGGGTATTGTGCAACATGCGCAGAGTGAGTTGGATCGAGCTCGTGGTAATGTGACTGACAAAGTGAAAACCTAATTGCAAAGTGTTCTCCAACGGAATCCTGGATATTCTACACTGTGCAAAATTAGTGGCAGTTTTTCAGGAAATGCCGCAACATTTGAAGACACTGAAACAAAGCTGAACTCCAGTGACCTTGCTGCCTTCAAATACGCTCCAGTGACGTCTTGTGAAGTGGAGAGGAGCTTTTCCTGGTACAAAACTATCCTCAGCGACAACCGTAAATCTTTGACAATGGAAAAACTGAAAATGCACCTTGTGATCCAGTGCAACTTTGCAGATGCTGAAGATTGACACACGGTATTAAATAATGTGAAAGGCTTTAAATACTATGTAGAAATAAAAACATTGTTTGACTGTTTCGATAGATGATCTTTTCACTATACTTTGTGTTTAGAAAATAAAACATTCAGACATTCAAGAAATAGTTGCATATTAACCACAAACCCTGCAGAAAGAAGGACTATATTTACAATATTTTGAGAAGTGAATTTTGTATTACTTTATGGTGAGTAAAAAATTAAATATACAAACAAGAATGCTTTAAATAAACTTCTATTAAGTCATTTTTAAGGTCATATTTATGTAAGTTTTAGGTCATAAGTGCTTGCACGTTTCACTGCTTCTTAGGTAATTAAAATCAGGGCCCTACTTATTACTGATATCCTTGTACAAAAGCTAACAAGGGATTGGTCCAGTCTGACATATTGAAATCTACCCTGAAAGTTTTCACAGAGCAAGAATAGACTGAATGAAATGCACTGTCAACAGTCCAACGTCCACACTCGCTAATTTTAAGAGTTTTAATCATAACACCAATGTGTCATATTGTCATTTAGCAAGTTATCACGAAATAACATGCGATGCAGTAAAGCACACAGCCGTGCAGCGCGGCGGCTTCAGGATGGCTATGTACGAGGTGCATTCAAGTTCTAAGGCCTCCGATTTTTTTTCTAATTAACTACTCACCCGAAATCGGTGAAACTGGCGTAATCGCCCTGCAGACGTACACATTTTTCACAACGCTGACGCCATGATTCCGTGGCAGCGGCGAAGGCTTCTTTAGGAGTCTGTTTTGACCACTGGAATATCGCTGGGGCAATTGCAGCACGGCTGGTGGATGTGCGGCCACGGAGAGTGTCTTTCATTGTTGGAAAAAGCCAAAAGTCACTAGGAGCCAGGTCAGGCGAGTAGGGAGCATGAGGAATCACTTCAAAGTTGTTATCACGAAGAAACTGTTGCGTAACGTTAGCTCGATGTGCGGATGCGTTGTCTTGGTGAAACAGCACACGCGCAGCCCTTCCCTGACGTTTTTGTTGCAGTGCAGGAAGGAATTTGTTCTTCAAAACATTTTCGTAGGATGAACCTGTTACCGTAGTGCCCTTTGGAACGCAATGAGTAAGGATTACGCCCTTGCTGTCCCAGAACATGGACACCATCATTTTTTCAGCACTGGCGGATACCCGAAATTTTTTTGGTGGCCGTGAATCTGTGTGCTTCCATTGAGCTGACTGGCGCTTTGTTTCTGGATTGAAAAATGGCATCCACGTCTCATCCATTGTCACAACCGACGAAAAGAAAGTCCCATTCATGCTGTCGTTGCGTGTCAACATTGCTTGGTAACATGCCACATGGGCAGCCATGTGGTCGACGGTCAGCATTCGTGGCACCCACCCACATGACACTTCTCGCATTTTCAGGTCGTCATGGATTGTGTGCACAGAATCCACAGAAATGCCAACTCTGGAGGCGATCTGTTCAACAGTCATTCGGCGATCCCCCAAAACAATTCTCTCCACTTTCTCGATCATGTCGTCAGACCGGCTTGTGCGAGCCTGAGGTTGTTTCGGTCTGTTGTCACATGATGTTCTGCCTTCATTAAACTGTCGCACCCACGAACACACTTTCGACACATCCATAACTCCATCACCACACGTCTCCTTCAACTGTTGATGAATTTCAGTTGGTTTCACTCCACGCAAATTCAGAAAATGAATGATTGCACGCTGTTCAAGTAAGGGAAACGTCGCCATTTTAAGTATTTAAAACAGTTCTCATTCTCGCCGCTGGCGGTAAAATTCCATCTGCCGTACGGTGCTGCCATCTCTGGGACGTATTGACAATGAACGCGGACTCATTTTAAAACAATGCGCATGTTTCTATCTCTTTCCAGTCCGGAGAAAAAAATCAGAGGCCTTAGAACTTGTATGCACCTTGTATTTCTTCACTCTGACTCACAGAGCAGCTGACGTTACCAGCCGCTAGAACAGTCTCAAGTAACATTCAGTCGGCATGGAAATTCATACGTCCTACGAATCTAAATAAACCATAGTAATTATCAGCTGACTTTGTTCAAACATCGTACACAATCTTTTGTTATTAAGGAAGGGCTCCTGCAAAATTACAGGTTCTTATCTATTGGAGTTACAGAGATTGAGAAAATTACTTAAATATCCTAAAACTGTGAAAACATGGGAATGAACGAGAGAGTGTATGTGGGACATACATTCAAACTTAATGTTATTTTATGTAAAGCCTTATAAAATTGAACTGTGGGAAAATTGTGTTGCAACCACGATGCTGATGAAGTATGTCGGTGTGTGCTTGCTTCTGTAAGAGAGCAGTCAGAATAAAAGTCTGAAGCGGGAAAAGTTTCTATATTAATTTAAAGAATATTTCACATTTCGTTCTATTTTAGTAAACAATACAGTAGAAATTCAAATTATAATGACGTAAATGACTATCTGATTAGTGGTTGGCTAAGGCAAGTTTTGCCGCAGGAATGATCTGGAAGGATCATTCTGATTCGCCAGTCAGATGAATAGCCAACCAGAATGAAGCACTTCCCGCGTGCAGGTAGTTAGATAGGCAGAGAGGAGTGGAGGATTGAGAGAGTCTCTCGATAACCTGCTTACGAGTAACAACGTGCTAGATGTCTCCGCGAAAATAGTATGTAAAATGAAGAGCTAGTGAGGTCATTTCCGATAGAATGTGTCGTGACTAAAGCGGTTTAAGTTAGGAACATTTTGGGGAAAGGGTGATGTTTCGGAAGTAATCAGTTGAAGTTTTATAAGCGCGTGATCTTTTGGTCGATAGACAATTCCGCTTGGCATATTCCGTGTTCTTGATGGAATACTTTGGTGAGTACTTCTGACATAGAAGACCACTGAAACGACCGAATGTTCAACTCGCTAATAGTGGTGGGTCATTGGCTGTTAGATCGCATATTTAACAGGGTCGGACTTGCAGAAATTCTAGTTGATTTTGTATGTGAAATACGTTGGATAGACAGTGAACTTGGAATGATAAAGCATTTGCATTACTGAATACAACTTGATAGCCCTTTCATGTACTTCCTTATCAATAATAAGGCGTTAATAGAATTTTCAGATGCTAACTGCAATTAAACTGCAGTTACCTACCACCCGAAATTTGTGAAAATGAAATTACAGGAACTGATTTGCAACTCGAGTTACGTGGCCTGTGTAGTAGGTATTACGTAGTGGTTTCATCAACTCGGCTTTACACTGCCTAGTGTGTATCTACTACTGCTGAGTGAAGGGACGTCGGAAGGAAGAAATATAGAGGTAGGTGTAGTGTCCGTTGAAGATGACTGAGAGAGAGAGTAAGGAGACGAAAGAACGACAGAACGACCCTGTCCCACCACAGTATCACTATTTTTTTGAAGAACTTGCAATTCATATCATCTGCTAAACTGCTGCTGTGTAATTGTTGCACAAGTGATTAGCAGAGTAAAGAAAAACAAGGCAATGTATTATGTTTCTTTACAGACGGCTTCCATCAATTGAGACATTAATTTGTTGACATTAAATGTATTGTGACAATTCCCTTAGTACAGTTCTCATGATAATTTTTGAACCATGTGTATTTTAGCAATAATGTAAGAGTATATTTATTCCCCGTAGATGTCACAAAAATGCAATGACGAAAGCCGACATTTTCCCTACAGCAGGGACATGCGATGAAAAAAAATTCTTCATTCAGACACTTAACAATAATTAATGGTTTCACTTAGAGAGAATTTTCTGAAAAATGCGTTACAACGTTGAAAAACTTCTTGTAGAGAGGCTGAATGAAACTATTAGTTCGAGGTAGAATCTGAATTATATTAAGAGACTTTTCATCGTTCTAAAGACGGAGGTGTCGTTATTTGCAGGTCAAGAGTCCAACAAAACCAACGTATTATTTTCTGCAACTGGTAAGAAGACGTCTTGGAAATAATACTGAAAATTTTTCTCTCCAATTTTTCCAGATTTTACCAAGTAAATTACAATATTTCTGTTACTAAATTATTTTTTTTCTTTTTTGCCTCTAATTTTCCTTGAGATACCTGTAGACAGATATAATCCACTGATACTTATCATTGGCATTATTGTATACGATGTGACATAGATTCATTGATTCCACAAGTACTGTGTATTTTTTCGCTCGGAATGATAAAGTGCCGATTACACGTGGTGTGTGAATCGTGGTGTTAAGAGAAGTATTTGCTGACTGGAAAGAAAACAGAAAGGCTTTGCAATACCGGTGAGCATAGATAACTTTGGTATGAAAGATGTTGTAATACCGAAAGGTACTATTGTTGCTAGTGGACAGGAGATCTTGGAAGAAGTAGGAGGAGCTGAAATTCCACATGGTAAAGATGAGAAGGGACGGAGGAGAAAGAAGTGTCCAGTCAGAGAAGTGCGTTATGTCGCGTCGTCATTAAGGAAACAGTTGACAGAGAAGCTGAATCTTTTAAACGTTGAGGAAAAAAAGGTGTTGCAGCCAGTGTTAGAGGAATTTTCTTGGTTGTTTGAAGAGAGGCAGTTTCTACCGGTGACGGATTTGGTTCAGCACGAAATTCCGACCGATGAAGCACAGCTGATTGCGCAAAAACCATATCGTATACCGTATCATTTGCAATCTGTAGTCGAAGATACGATTCAGCAGCAGTTAGCTGCAGGAATCATTCAGCCCTCCTCAAGTTCGTGGGCGTCCCCCGTGGTCGTCGTACTGAAAAGTCAGTAAATGGAGAGAGAGACTATCGTCTATGTGTCGATATGCGGGCAGTGAATCGAATAACTACCCCAGACACGTTACCGCACATTGACGAAACGTTAGACCGACTAGGCAAGTATTTCTGGATATCATCAAATCCCTGTTGCACGCCAGGACCCCCACAAAACTGCTTTTGTCGTACCTACAGGATTATACGAATTCGTAAGAATGCCCTTTGGTTTGAGGAATGCACCCGCCACTTGTCAAAGATTTGCAGATTTGTTGTTGTGCGGATTGAAACCCACAACATGCTTTGTATATCTAGATGACATTATTATTTTTTCTAAGACCATCAAAAAACATGCAGAAGG
Source organism: Schistocerca americana (assembly GCF_021461395.2). Classification (NCBI taxonomy): domain Eukaryota; kingdom Metazoa; phylum Arthropoda; class Insecta; order Orthoptera; family Acrididae; genus Schistocerca; species Schistocerca americana. The sequence continues at coordinate 90,841,164 of NC_060121.1, forward strand.
GTTGAGGGATGTTTTAGGAAGGGTTGGAGGGAGCTCACTTGAGTGTGAAACTGGAAATGTGTGCCTTTGCCCAATCGGAGGTACAATATTTGGGACAGATAATAATGGAAGAAGTTGTAAAACCAGATCCTCGTTTGACCACGGCAGTAAAGGAATTTCCAACACCAGCAAGTATCAAAGAATTACAGCCATTATTAGGCCTTGATAATTATTACAGACGTTTTGTGACCAATTATGCTACCATTGCTAAGCCTCTGACTAAATTATTGAAAAAAGGAGCTAGTTTTACCTGGACCAAGGAATGTGATGAAGCAATGCAACAAATCCAACATGTTTTAACTAGAGCCCGTGTACTAGCATACTCAGATTTCGAAAAACCATTCATTTTCCCAGTAGACGCCTTCGATTATGCTGTAGGAGTCATCCTGTCACAGGAAATTGATGGAAAAGAACGACTAATTGGTTATGCATCTCGACAGCTTAACAAAGCAGAATTAAATTACAGTCCAACTGAGAAGGAGCTCTTAGCGCTTATGTTTGGTGTAACGCATTTGATGCTATTTGTACGGGAGAAAATTTACTACCATCACTGATCACGCCGCATTACAATAGTTGTTAAGTTTAAAAGATCCTAGTAGCAGGGTGGCTCGTCGGGCTTTAAAACTGAGCGAGTTTGAATATGAGGTGTAACATAAACCAGGCAAGTTGCATCAAAACGCCGATGCGTTAAGCCGAAAGGTTAGAGTAATTGTTGCCAATGATATCTCTCTTGAAAAATTGAGGGAAGTGTAGAAAAGAGATGAAATTTTGCCCGAATTTTCTGTCATAGATGGAATTTTGTATCGACGAACTTCATTGGGTAAATGGGTGGTAATTCCGAAAGAACTATGTCCCAAGATAATAGCATAATGTCACGATTGCCTGTAAGCATGTCATAATGGTCTTCATGCCACTAATTGTCAAATAGCCGCCCGCTATTTCTGGGAAGGCAGATGGAGAGAAGTACAAAAGTAAATACAATATTGCTTGTCCTGCGTTAAGAGGTCATTGCCACCCTGAACGAAGGTACCTTTACAGCAAGTGCCAGAAGCCACTCATCCTTGAGCTTTGGTAGCAACAGATATCGTTCGTCCTTTCCCTTTGAACCCACAAAGTAACAGATATATATTGTCCATCGTAGATCATTTTTCCAGGTTCTTAATTCTGGTTCCCATACCAGATATGTCCGCAGAAACTGTAGCTCGTGCACTTGTCACCCTCTAGGTGTTACCCTATGGAAGTCCTGAAGCTGTACTTACAGATCAAGGCACGAATTTTATATCCGCGTTGTTTACAGGGGTGTGTCGATTGTTGCGAATCAAAAAGTGGAGAACGACACCGTTTCATCCAAAAGCGAACGGACGCGTGGAGGGCGTCCACGGCACCGATACACGCGTGTTCTCATATATCAATTTGACTGGGACAGGTATGTCCAATACGTCACATCAGTATATAATAGCTGGGTCCATGAAGTTACAGTATATTCCCCTTATGAAGCGGTATATGGCTGACCTATGAATTCGCCTTTTGAGATTGACAGATCGCCCCCTGGAATTAAATCCAAAGACGTGTAAGGTTTGGCATGACGTCTAAAAGCCATTTGGAAAAAAGTGAGAGGGAACAACGCAAAAGCCACAGCTCAACCGTTGAAGAGGGAAAGCAAAAATTCCCGAGTACAAGGTAGATCTAATTATATTACGCAATCCAGTAGTAAAAAAGGGAAGAACAAAGAAGTTCACACCTACGTATGAAGGGCCATACCGTATCACGCTGCTTAATTTGCTGATAAATGCGGAAGTTCAGTTAGTGGAACGTACAGCGATCGTTCATTTCGACAGGTTTAAGTTGTACGAGGGTTCCGAGCCATCCCCGCTCGATAGTGAAACAGAGCGCGCTACGCCAGTAGTTCCACCCAAAAAAGCAAGAAAGAAGGTAATACAACCACCTAGACGGCCACATAAATATGCTCTAAGATCAAAACATCCCTACGAGCTACGTTCCAGGGATTAGGTCCAATATGACATGTAATCAGATAGAAAAGTCCTGAGTTAGGCAAGAGAATTAATTGAGGGAAACTCACATCATTGCTATATAGTTATTTAAGTTGTTCATGTTAGTTATAAGTAGACATAAGGATTGGCAGCCATTGGTAACAGGATCTAGGATGTCACATTTTAATGGAAGTGATTGGATAATCATTTTATCAAAAAATGGTTCAAATGGCTCTGAGTACTATGGGACTTAACTTCTGAGGTCATCAGTCCCCTAGAACTTACAACTACTTAAACCTAACTAACCTAAGGACATCACACACACCCATGTCCAAGGCAGGATTCGAACCTGCATCCGTAGCGGTCGTGCTGTTCCTGACTGTAGCGCCTAGAAGCTCTCGGCCACGCCGGACGGCAATCATTTTATCATGTATTATTTAATGTCTCCAGTAATGTTGTCATAGCAGTTCAGTATTGAAACCACAAATACATATTGGTAATGGAATTGAGGGGAAAGTTGTCCTTGCCAATAGAGTGCACAAAGTTAAGAATCAGTTAATCTTGTATATGTCAAAGGAATTCACATTTGACCTGTTGATTTAGAGCTTCACCATAAAAACATGATAGTAACACGCATTCGTAACTGCCAGTCGACGAGTGACAACATACTGCCATCTACCTGCCATTTGAAATATGCCCCATTACATGTATGGTTTTGCTGAATGTTCATGCGCCTATAATAACAAGAATATGCACATCCAAGTTAAACAACAAATCAGTTACTTTAAAAGTAAAAGGAGTCTTTCTGAAGTGCTATTTTATTGCTTTCATAATGCGCCGATGAAGATACAACAAGGTAAGTGTTTATGATGCGATGTGTTTCTGTGTATTAAATGCTAAAGAGAAAATTACTGCCAGGCAGAGCCTGCCGGACACAGCTATTTGCAGATAGCAAGCTCTGCCCCATCCTGCCACTTAGCGACCTTCTTTACTTTCCTCCCACCTACCTATCAAGTGAGCAGCCATTAGGATTTCGCCCCTGTCTGCTGCTTTGTGAAGCCCCACACCCCCACAGCTGTTGCCCCTCTGCCACCCTGCTTCCAGCTGCCGAACGCAACGTCTACACCTTCATACATTCATACGTTATAGTGAAGTAAGTCCAGGAAGATAGTTATGAAAATAAATCCACCAGCCTAACATTGCTCTTCAGATATTGCTAGCCTTACCCAGTAATGGAAATCTATTTGTGACCTTTATTTGAATTTTCAGTAAAGAACAAAACCGGAGAGAAAAGAAATTTTTCCTTGTAAGTACTGTTTATACCGCCAAAAATAGGAGACGTTGGAATTTCAGACCAGTCTCCCACTGTGTTGTACTACAATTCTCGCGGTTAATAAACAGATGTATATGGCGTCAATGAAGTCGGCCCTTGTTGTGATTTTTATTCTGTAAGCGAGCCCTGTGTGGGAAACACACCAGCCAAAAGGAAAGGGTTTGAGATGCCACCATATAATACAGTAAATAAAAGTGAAAACCAAGTTAATGTTCATTCTGAATAACAGCCCTAACATCATTGTCCAGTTCAGAAGTTACGAAGTAAATGACATTTGAGAGAGTGAAGTCGTCATTACAATCCCTGCAGAAGTAGAAAAATCCATAAAATTACGTAAATTTCAGACGAACAGTCAGTGAAAGAATCATGATAGATCCACGAACTTAAAGGATCGAGTTATTTGAGTCCCTTCAAGAGAAGATCTTACACGAATAACTGTCATGGACAACATAAGCTAAGGCCTTAGTGACCGCGTAGGGGAACTTGATACCGCCCAGCCTCCACACATACAAAAGCTCTATTCTGCTCTCCACCCTCGCCACCCCCTGTTGGGTCCAGACCCCGCCATCTGCTTTGTATCTAGCCCCAGGCAAAAGAAACGACCATTGGAAAAGACCACACCCTGCATTCCGGCAGTGTCTGAGCTGTGTCGTCTAGTGTGGTATACGACGTTAGCAAAAGCAGAAAGTACCAGAAACATCTACACTTTATGTGAGACCGTTTTTATCTTCGATAACACCATATTACTGAAATTAATTTTTAATCTGTTGCCACAGCATCACTGAGAGTGTTTTATGTATGTATTAATCAGGACGGACTTTTGATTCTACTGTGGTTTTGCTACCGCTTGTGTCACTATGATGGGTTGTCAATTACTTATGTCTATGTATTATTTTTACTATCGTTCATTTTGTCTGCCGTTGCAGCCGGTTGAATCCGGTCGCAGACGTGCTGTCAGCTGTACTGTTAGCAATCTGCAATCCTACACCTGTCGCGTCTTGGCGCCCCAAGCAGCATTGAGTCTCAACACAGAACTCTCAACGACTATATGATGAATACTTTGAATAACTTTAAGCACATTTGCAATACTAAGGAAATTACTTTCCTAGCTATACACTCTACACATGACAATTGGACTCTAATTTTATTACAAACAAAAGCGCCCACCGGTAAGTTATAATGACGTCAGCGAGAGGCAACCAGCACCAGTACCAGTAAGAGGAAGCAGGTAGGTGAGAAAGTAACAAAAGGAACAACAAACAAATTTCGGCACAAACGGCTAGAAGTCTGCCAACAATCAACTTCACGTAGTATGAGTCAAGGAGTTCAAAACAACGCAGGAAATATTATACCAAATGTTCAATAATATTAAAGAAGTTAATGTGCAATTATTGATCTGATAACTGAAGGAGACGTAAAACTACTCTAATATAAACCTTGCTAAAGGAAGTATTAACGAGACACTGCACTATTCCACAGCACTACTCGTAACATTGACATAATTTAAGACAGCTTTCTTGTAGGTAGATATACCAAAGCCATGTCAATCGGTATGGAAATGTAAACGAGAGCATAAGGGAATAATGGAAAATACTTACACATATTTTGCTACTAAATGTCACTGGAGAATAAGGGTTTTTTTTTTTGTAAATGAAATAATATTTTGTACTTTTGATTCTACTGTGGTTTTGCTACCGCTTGTGTCACTATGATGGGTTGTCAATTACTTATGTCTATGTATTATTTTTACTATCGTTCATTTTGTCTATGTTTCATTACCAGTTATTAGAGAGTTTTGCTAGAACTTTACCAGCACCAGAAATTGAGTAATTGTATCAATAAACATAGTGATTCCATGTGTCACTGCATTACTAAAATGATGAGGATAATTATTTAACTTGTAGGATTCCAGGTATGCCAGAGTAAGTTCCTGAGTATTGCCCATTACTTAAGTGTTTATTAATAATGTTCTTGGTAAGAAACTATTTTGGAAGGGTAATTTAAGATGTAACCATGTTTTATTTCATTTGTATTTGGATGTTTGTCCGGAGGGACATGCCACATGCCTAACCCTACGACAGATAACGCAAATGGAGCGAATAATGCCCACAGGATGAGCTAACGTTGGCCATACACCTAGTCTGTTGGATGAACAAGAGAACCACAACCCACAAGGGCACACATCTGGCTTGACGCGACCGGCAATCGTGCGGACCACTTGCCGTCTATGTCGTTCCTTCACTTTTGAGTTTCACGACATAGGCCGTTCTAACCACTTTCATCTTTCAACTATCAACAGAACAGCACATGAAGAGTCGTGCACCACCCGCAAGAGCACGTACCGGACGTGACGCAACTGGCAATCATGTGGACACCTACCTGTCTATGTTGTTCCTTCACTTTTCAGTTTCGTGACATAGTCCATTCTAACCACATTCATCTTTCAATTTTCAACAGAACAACGCCTTTTGGAGTTCATTACCTGGGCGTATTCCTACACAAAACTATTCAGTTCAGGTGAACTAACACAATTAGACTTTAATCTTTCATGTCGAAGATGAGTTCACAAGAACAGTGTTCCATATTGTTTGACGACCGCTGATCAGGCACTATCAGACGCGAACAGTGTCTAGTCCGCAGCTAACCGCCAGTAAAAGGAAATCTCAGTTCAAAACTTGAGCTTTCTTTGACATTATTCTTCCATTGTATTTTCCAGAGGATCTCTGACTACTGAAGTAGTATTATGTAGCTGTATGATGTGTCCCAGGACACTGCGATATGCCGAAGGATACATGGAGTTTTAAGCAACTAGCCGGGCCTCATGAGGTCAGCACCTAGGAGCTATAGAGACGGCGAATTTGGTAGGACAGTAGAGTTTTTTTTATGTGAGAGGTGTCGAGTTTTAAAGAGAAGTATGTAGCAGCTATCTTGGAATCGCAGCATTGTTGTATACACAGTTAAGTAGATGATACTGTCATGTCAACGATGCACTGTGCGCTGTACCTTCATAAAGGAAAATTCCTTTAGTTACATGGATTCAAACGTCTTCATACTTTCCTGTGCCACGAAATCGCTCTCCAAAACCGTCCTACCGGAAGCGAGGCCTTTCCCTGGGGAAGCGCCAAGCGCCACCCTGCTCACGAACTACCATTCGCCTAACAGAACCCTGGTTCAGGACTGTTAACGCAAACCTGCTATATGCCGTAGACCAACCTGCAGTATTAAACCTTCATTGCTATGAACACAATTTCCAATCACAGACATATGAGATAGAAATCTCAAACAGTGTATTTTTCACAAACCATTCTTACTGTGATGTTATCACACCATTAATAACCTTCCATGCCACTATGTCTTACTCATTTAGTATGTGTGCCCATTTACCTACGTTTTATCTACCTGAAAGTTCATTCGTCATTCCCTTCTTAACTGGTTTGCCTGCTTTATCTAATATATCAAATAGCGTCTTACGCTATGGTTGCAGGCTCGAATCCTGCCTCAGACATGGATGTGTGTGATGTCCTTAGGTCAGTTAGGTTTAAGTAGATCTAAGTTCTAGAGACTGATGACATCAGATGTTAAGTCCCGTAGTGCTCAGGGCCATTTTTGATTACCTTTTAACGTCAACTGATGACCTTTTAAAACATGAGAAAGAACAAATTTTATGATCGCCTGTCAGCACACCTAAATGAATGGCAAACAACCACTAATCTACATACAACTACACTCCTGGAAATTGAAATAAGAACACCGTGAATTCATTGTCCCAGGAAGGGGAAACTTTATTGACTCATTCCTGGGGTCAGATACATCACATGATCACACTGACAGACCCACAGGCACATAGACACAGGCAACAGAGCATGCACAATGTCGGCACTAGTACAGTGTATATCCACATTTCGCAGCAATGCAGGCTGCTATTCTCCCATGGAGACGATCGTAGAGATGCTGGATGTAGTCCTGTGGAACGGCTTGCCATGCCATTTCCACCTGGCGCCTCAGTTGGACCAGCGTTCGTGCTGGACGTGCAGACCGCGTGAGACGACGCTTCATCCAGTCCCAAACATGCTCAATGGGGGACAGATCCGGAGATCTTGCTGGCCAGGGTAGTTGACTTACACCTTCTAGAGCACGTTGGGTGGCACGGGATACATGCGGACGTGCATTGTCCTGTTGGAACAGCAAGTTCCCTTGCCGGTCTAGGAATGGTAGAACGATGGGTTCGATGACGGTTTGGATGTACCGTGCACTATTCAGTGTCCCCTCGACGATCACCAGTGGTGTACGGCCAGTGTAGGAGATCGCTCCCCACACTATGATACCGGGTGTTGGCCCTGTGTGCCTCGGTGGTATGCAGTCCTGATTGTGGCGCTCACCTGCACGGTGCCAGACACGCATACGACCATCATTGGCACCAAGGCAGAAGCGACTCTCATCGCTGAAGACGACACGTCTGCATTCGTCCCTCCATTCACGCCTGTCGCGATACCACTGGAGGCGGGCTGCACGATGTTGGGGCGTGAGCGGAAGACGGCCTAACGGTGTGCGGGACCGTAGCCCAGCTTCATGGAGACGGTTGCGAATGGTCCTCGCCGATACCCCAGAAGCAACAGTGTCCCTAATTTGCTGGGAAGTGGCGGTGCAGTCCCCTACGGCACTGCGTAGGATCCTACGGTCTTGGCGTGCATCCGTGCGTCGCTGCGGTCCGGTCCCAGGTCGACGGGCACGTGCACCTTCCGCCGACCACTGGCGACAACATCGATGTACTGTGGAGACCTCACGCCCCACGTGTTGAGCAATTCGGCGGTACGTCCACCCGGCCTCCCGCATGCCCACTATACGCCCTCGCTCAAAGTCCGTCAACTGCACATACGGTCCACGTCCACGCTGTCGCGGCATGCTACCAGTGTTAAAGACTGCGATGGAGCTCCGTATGCCACGGCAAACTGGCTGACACTGACGGCGGCGGTGCACAAATGCTGCGCAGCTAGCGCCATTCGACGGCCAACACCGCGGTTCCTGGTGTGACCGCTGTGCCGTGCGTGTGATCATTGCTTGTACAGCCCTCTCGCAGTGTCCGGAGCAAGTATGGTGGGTCTGACACACCGGTGTCAATGTGTTCTTTTTTCCATTTCCAGGAGTGTATTATACCCAGCGCCACAGTAACCACAGTCACTGGTATTCTTAGTACTGTACTAATATGGACCTTGTACAAAAAGGGATTTTGCAAACTGTTAAGACTGTCCCCACCAAAGGTTCCATAACCGCAGCCTCAGGGCGAATAGCGTCCATGACTAGAAGAAAGAACCTATCAGGCATGTGCCCTCCCTTAGTTTAAAAGTGCAACTGTGTTATCTATCAATGTGAAGTACATGTGCAGCATAGTGAAGTGTTTCCCTAGAGTTGACTCCCTTTTTAAATGTGTATGAAACGTGTGACCCTCCCCTCTTACCCCACTGCACTGAGTTCCAGTGCACGGGCCTGGCCACAGACACGCCACCTTCCCACTGGCGGCCTGTGTACTGCCTGCTGAGGACAACACCACACGACACCTCTCGCCACCCAGTCCTGCATGCAACTTCAGTGGTGATATGTATACTCTTAAATAAAAAATTAACGGAGACACATGACGTATATGCCTAATCCAAATTATTTTCATGTTTTACTTATGTAATTTTGTTCTGATGTTTTGTAATGTTTATTTTTGTATGCACATAATACTGTTGATGTGTGTAAATCCCTTTGCCGCCCCTAGGAGGTCTTTAAAGTTTCTACACCCTCCCACAGGTTAAGGCCCCTGCTGCCTTCTGTGGGAGCCTAAATTGATCATCACACAGAGAGAAATCACGTACGTTCTCTGCTCGCACGGAAGGGGGCGGAGCGTAAGGATGAGCCGGATCGTAGCCCGGTAGTAGGGGATTTTATTCACTTTCAGAAGTCTCTTTCTTCTCAAGCCATAGCTGGCAGCATCGGCTGCCTGTAATTTTCCCGTCCCATAGTCTGGCAACAGCAAGTCAGCAAGCATCTTGATCGTGTGCCTCCCTCGTGTGCTGACGAGGTAACGCCGCCCTGGCGTCGACGCTGAGCCGGCCGTTAAAATATAATAAAATAATGGAATAGATGATAATAAAATGTTGAAATGCGTGGCTTTTTAAAATGTATTGAATTAATGAGATTAATTTTTCGGCATGAATGACAAGCACAATAAGCTGAGCTATGCCTGGAAATAAGTTCGTATTAGTTCATATTATTTTGCAGGGCGAAGTAGTTTCTTTCTCCGCTGTAGATTTGTGCTTACCATTCTTTATAATGCTACGTTTGGTCGCCGTGTTCACCTTTGAAGTCATGACCGTCTTCCCATTAAGCTTATCGGATCTTCCTAATTTTCCAAAGTACACAGGTGGGCTTCAGTTATTGTAATTATTGTACTATTTGAAATAACAACTCACACGACCTTTTTGTTAATAAAACAATACTGTATTTTTCTAAACGGTGCACATATGAAATACATACTCCTCACTTATTCATAGCGACCCCAAAATGGCGGTCTACAATTACTCGCTAAAAATGGCGTGCTTCTCACTCGTTCACTAGCTGAGCGCGAATCCTACTGGTACCCGAAAAAAAATCCTCTGTTTTTTAACAACTGAAAGTCAAAAAATACATGACGGTAGGCATAGGGTCTATGATGGGCTACCGCTTCATCTTCTCTCTTTGCCTTTAAAGAAGACGAAAACATAATGAAAATGCAAAAGGTTTATCACAAATGCCCCCCCCCCCTACTGTATACTGTCGGAAATAAGTCTATTTAGGGAGACAGTATACAGTAGCCTTATTAACCTTGGGGCTCACAGTTCAGTAACTTGGTGCACGTCAATGGAGTTTTAATACCCTTATGCTACTACAAGCATATCTACAAAACTCATTTTCCCGGCCATTACAAATTCATACATATGAATACATTCACATATACTTATATCACGTAATTACATTCACATATATTCGTATTACATATCGCACGTCCATGGCGTGCTAACTTCGTAGTCTCTTTATTTCTCCTTACATTTGTTAAGCAGTATTACCAGGGGGAAAATGTTACATTTCTTAAAATGTCCTTTCACTATATTTTAATAATTGTTTTTCTCCTTGGCTTTTGGTTCATTAGCCATTCTGATAAGCTGCCCTTTCGACACACGTTATCTCATTGTTCACTGCACTTACGGCCAGCAGCAGCTCATTGTTTAACGCGCCCGACGCAGTGACGCAAGCGCCACGTGAGCAGCAGCACTGCCCGCGCCCACACTGTAATGTCGCTCCAGGCTCATGAAGTCGGTGTTGTATATGCCCTCCAGTCCGGAGACTGGATACGACGGATTCAGCTCCAACGCTCAACCCGAAGAACACCAATACCTCATCTCGCGCCTGGGCGAGGTTTTCGGCCAGTGACATTGAAGGTAAGAGCCACACTGCAGGATTCGGCATTATCTTCCGTCGTGCATTATACACTCCTGGAAATTGAAATAAGAACACCGTGAATTCATTGTCCCAGGAAGGGGAAACTTTATTGACACATTCCTGGGGTCAGATACATCACATGATCACACTGACAGAACCACAGGCACATAGACACAGGCAACAGAGCATGCACAATGTCGGCACTAGTGCAGTGTATATCCACCTTTCGCAGCAATGCAGGCTGCTATTCTCCCATGGAGACGATCGTAGAGATGCTGGATGTAGTCCTGTGGAACGGCTTGCCATGCCATTTCCACCTGGCGCCTCAGTTGGACCAGCGTTCGTGCTGGACGTGCAGACCGCGTGAAACGACGCTTCATCCAGTCCCAAACATGCTCAATGGGGGACAGATCCGGAGATCTTGCTGGCCAGGGTAGTTGACTTACACCTTCTAGAGCACGTTGGGTGGCACGGGATACATGCGGACGTGCATTGTCCTGTTGGAACAGCAAGTTCCCTTGCCGGTCTAGGAATGGTAGAACGATGGGTTCGATGACGGTTTGGATGTACCGTGCACTATTCAGTGTCCCCTCGACGATCACCAGTGGTGTACGGCCAGTGTAGGAGATCGCTCCCCACACTATGATACCGGGTGTTGGCCCTGTGTGCCTCGGTCGTATGCAGTCCTGATTGTGGCGCTCACCTGCACGGCGCCAAACACGCATACGACCATCATTGGCACCAAGGCAGAAGCGACTCTCATCGCTGAAGACGACACGTCTGCATTCGTCCCTCCATTCACGCCTGTCGCGACACCACTGGAGGCGGGCTGCACGATGTTGGGGCGTGAGCGGAAGACGGCCTAACGGTGTGCGGGACCGTAGCCCAGCTTCATGGAGACGGTTGCGAATGGTCCTCGCCGATACCCCAGGAGCAACAGTGTCCCTAATTTGCTGGGAAGTGGCGGTGCGGTCCCCTACGGCACTGCGTAGGATCCTACGGTATTGGCGTGCATCCGTGCTTCGCTGCGGTCCGGTCCCAGGTCGACGGGCACGTGCACCTTCCGCCGACCACTGGCGACAACATCGATGTACTGTGGAGACCTCACGCCCCACGTGTTGAGCAATTCGGCGGTACGTCCACCCGGCCTCCCGCATGCCCACTATACGCCCTCGCTCAAAGTCCGTCAACTGCACATACGGTTCACGTCCACGCTGTCGCGGCATGCTACCAGTGTTAAAGACTGCGATGGAGCTCCGTATGCCACGGCAAACTGGCTGACACTGACGGCGGCGGTGCACAAATGCTGCGCAGCTAGCGCCATTCGACGGCCAACACCGCGGTTCCTGGTGTGTCCGCTGTGCTGTGCGTGTGATCATTGCTTGTACAGCCCTCTCGCAGTGTCCGGAGCAAGTGTGGTGGGTCTGACACACCGGTGTCAATGTGTTCTTTTTTCCATTTCCAGGAGTGTAGTTCAGCGGTTCTCACACCTCAACTCGTGGTTATACGGATTTCCTCTGATATCTCCGTCGCACACGCATCACACTCTCTGTATTCACTTTGCTAGACTGTAGCGTTTACTCATATTACGGCTGAGCCGTTATTTTCAATATTATTACGCCTTAATATTTTTGTATCACTTCACACGTGCGAGTATTTTACTCGTCCGTCGCGTTGCACTTCACATACATACATAAGTTGTTCTTCTTCAAGTATAAAATCTCACATAAAATTGATAATAGTGCATACATAGACATAAACATTGACAATAATAAGAATTGACACATAAATTTACAATTCACATTCTCTTTTCATATACGGACTCCATGACATGCACCTTCTTACACACTAATACGTAAATCAGGAGGTGTCTTTCATTTATTCTGAATATTGGCATTTTCTATTCTTGTCTTGCAGGACCGACCTCCTGCGCGTTTTTACGTCCACAACTACACATAGAAAAGAAGAAAAGAGTACATACATACATTTTACATGGACATCGACATTAACAATAATATAGTTGAAAAATAAATATCCAATTCACATTCACATTTTGTATATGGACTCTATGTTAAGCAGCATCTGACACAGCAATAAGTAAATTAGAAGGAATCTTGCACTTGTTCTGAATGTCTGCTCTTTCTTGTTATTGTCTTGCAGGACCGACCTCCTGCGCGTTTTTACATCCACAACTACAATAGAAAATACTACATACATATTTTCATAGACATCGACACTGGCAATAGTAAAGTTGACAAGCCCGCATCTCGTGGTCGTGTGGTAGCGTTCTCGCTTCCGACGCCCGGGTTCCCGGGTTCGATTCCCGGCGGGGTCAGGGATTTTCTCTGCCTCGTGATGGCTGGGTGTTGTGTGCTGTCCTTAGGTTAGTTAGGTTTAAGTAGTTCTAAGTTCTAGGGGACTTATGACCACAGCAGTTGAGTCCCATAGTGCTCAGAGCCATTTGAACCATTTTTAAAGTTGACACATAAATGTACAAGTCACATTCACATTTCCTATATGGGTTCCATGTGAGGCATCATCCATCTTACACACTAATAAGTAAATTAGAAGGAATCTCTCATTTGCTCTGAATTTTTGCTTTTCTCTTGACTTGCAGGCCCAACCTCATGCGCGTTTTTACCATCACAAATACACATAGAAACACGTTCCAGCACTACTCACTACATGGAAAACAGGATTCGCTAAGGTCTGCTTCAGAGATTAAGCTGCTTCTAGGATTGCTATTTGTAGTGCATCGTCAGTGTAGTTATTCTATCGTTGGCATCTGATAAATCTTCATACTATGTATAATATTTACAAGTGCTCGTTTGTGAGGGAGTGTGGGGGATGTTTTATCCCTTGACAATCCTGACTTCATCACTGCTTGTTAATCGTCGTAATATTCCACATTCGTGAACACATATTTCAAGCCATATTTCTGCCTTATTGATTCGACGACATGTACATGTTTACCTTTGTGACGTGTGACCGATAATTTTACCCAATTTTTGTCATGTGTAGCTCCACTCATAATTCATTATCGCTAAATAACAACGCGCATGTGCTAAAATAATGCTTTCGCTCCTGCGTGCGTCAAGAACTCAGTGTAGAAAATATTCACTGCATTTTGTGTTCATTCCTCATACGAATCGTGTATCATATTTTCATTTATATTAACCTTACAGTTTTTCGAGCTGTAACAGTTAGTCGCTAAGGAAATATTTTTCATACTAGGTTGTTTTACATTCTGATGTCTGTGTAGCAAATCACTGTGCTGAGGTGTGTTTCAAATGTTATCATGTACCATTGTTACTATCGACTTAACTGTTTCTTCTATACTCCTCACTGCTTCTTCGTGATGTTCGTTTTCATAATTACTTACCGTACATGCACCATCATACTTCGCTTTCCACACTCATACAACCATTCATTCTAAGACTTAAAACTATATAGTGTATTCTTTCTTAGGTCGGCTTCGTGGCCCTTTCCTAGGTACCCTTGTAATATTAATCTTCATGTTCAACTTTGTATACCCATATAATTATTCATTAAAAATATTTCACATAAATCGCCATTTATTCTCATCTACTACCTACAGGGCTCTCACACTAGAACCATTGCACTATTTATTTCTTCCCACAGATATAAATAAACTCGTATTACTCTAATACACTTTCATTCTCTTCCTAGATTCATTCCATGCACGGTACGTCACCACAAACGTAGAGTAACTAATTAATACCTTCAATCGAATCTAATAAAACCTTTCACTCTCTCTACTTCAAAATATTATCCAGCAGTGAAATTTCATTTATTTCTCCATATCGCTTTTGTAAACATACAGTACTTACCTCAGTTCTTTTTTTTTTAAGTTCATCCAATTACGTTGTGTGCGTATTGGTTGTTGTTTGTATTTACTTAGCTTATCTCCCGCCTGTTGTTCAATTCATGTTTACAGCTTTATTTTGCTGCTTATACTATAAGGTATCGTGTAATTAATAGCAACTAACATGGGTGAGTTCTGTAATAACAAATTTGTGGATATGTATTCTCCCTGTACATTAAGCTCACTACTTCTAATGTTGTCTGTAAAGAAGTGTAATTCTATAAGTGTACAACTGCTCCTTTCGCTAAATCTTGTACGATATGTTATTTTATAGTTTACGTCTCAGTCACACACATTTTTCTATGTTTATATCTCATTCTACCTTTCACATCGTCGCTCGCTTATGTGTTGTATGTAAGTCGCTTAGTTCGTAAGTTATGTGCTAATCGCGTTTTTTCAAGTGTACATGTTGTTACTTCCCTTTTCAACTTGTCTTAATCCTGTTGTATATAGTCGGATAGGTCATTTCCTGTGTTTATTCTCTTCTACGTTGAATACTGAGAAATAAGTATAACTATGTACGTTCAATGGATTGTGTTAAGTTCACAAATTTAGCGTATTCTACTCTCCTTATAGTTTACTTGCGTCAATGCGCTCATTTTCTTAAAGCTTCATATGCTTAATGATATACCCTTAAAATTAGTGCTCTTTACAGTATAGCCGCCGACTTAGGAATAAATGTCTCTATTCGTTTAGTTTGTGTTGCTCATCTACGTCAGAGTAACTAGCTGATAGGTATCCCACTTCGTGTCGCTTCCGTTTTGTCCAACTGGTGCGTGGTGTGGATGCCGATTCGCTTAAATTCTAAAATGGTTTCCGTCGCGGTGCGCAATGTGTCTTTGCGCATCGTACAGGGGACACTGAACTCAACCTTGCTTTTTGCCTACTTGGCCCCTACGATCAGCTGTTAAGCCGCTCCGTACATAATCGTGGAAGTACGCCCTGCTTTAAGCGCGGCAGCACGGCTCTGTATACCTCATCGCACATGCCTCTCGCTTAAAGCTCGCGCGCTGTGAATTAAGTCTTAAGAAAGTACAATAAAAAAATACAATGAAAATTTATTTTCACTAGGCTGCATCTCACTCTGCATGTTAGATAGTAAAGGAAAATTGAACATTCCTTATTGATTAAGCAGGATAGTAGAAGAGGGAGAGGGCACTGGAAATATATTGTACCACCTAACTGGAGAGGAACCTAGCGCCAGTCTGTTTATTCGCCAAAGAGCGACAAACCTCCTACCTTCTTGCGTTTTACTGATGCAACAGATAAGGACAGAATGAGATTTGAATTTTCATTTAATAAATTTCCGCAAATCTTTATGTGGATACATGCCTTTTAATTTACCATTTTTTATATTTCCTATCAAGTAGCACCCCGGATGTGGCTTGTCAACAATGATATACGGACCAACATACAAAAATTGCCATTTTTTATTCAATGCCTTTAATTTCGATGATTTCGGATGCGTTATTAGTAGTACCTCCTGTCCAATCTGGTATTCTGTTACGTTTTTCAATTTCCTGTCGTAAATTCCTTTCCTTATTTGAGCTTGCTCCTCCAATGTTATTAGCGCTCGCCGTACTTTCTCATCTAAGACTACGTCTTTGTGTCGTAATTTAGGTATCGGTTTTGCTCGTTCATCTAGCTCCACCTTTTCAAACATTAGTTCGGCCGGTGTGTGCCCTGTTGATGTGTGTGGTTGGTGATTTACTATGTGCTGAAACGGACCCAGGTATTCTATCCATTTCCTTTGGTTATGTGGTATATATGTGCGGATAAACCTATTAAATTCACGGAAGCACCGTTCAACGGGACTTGCCTCCGGTTGGAACTTGTATACTAAAATATGACGTATGTTTTGTGATTTTAAAAATGATTTCCATTGGTCACATATAAAATTTGAGGCGTTATCAGTTAGGACTGCTTGGGGCTTCCCAGTGCGTGGTATGTAGTCTTCCAGAATTCGCCTAACTGTTTTGACTGCGTACAGCTGGAGATACTAAAAACATCATACAGGGCTACGATATATTTAACTCCACCGCGGGCTTGGGGATAAGGTCCTGCGGTGTCAATAGATACAAGATCTCTTGGTTGCTATGGTATTATTGGGTTTAGTACGTTAAGCCATGTCCTATTCTGATGTTTGACCTTTTCACACACCGCACAGCGTCTGATTACTTGCTCTATACGTCGCCTCGTATTAGGGAAATAACAATACGTAGAAATTTTGGCGGCACACTTTAGCATATTCCTGAGGTATGCACACACACCACTTATCTATTCGTCGATCTCTTCTGTGGAAAAGGACGCCATTATGTATAATGTAATACTGCTCTAAACGTTCGTGTGTTCTAGCCTGCAATTTATTCCTTACCTTGCTCCATCTCGGGTCTTCTTCCTGTAAACGTTGCATGTTTTTGCACATTTTAATATAATATCGTTTAAAAGTTCCATCATTTATTAAAAGGACCTTGAAGTCTGATGTTTGTTCCTCTAACTCGGGGTTCCCGGGTTCGATTCCCGGCGGGGTCAGGGATTTTCTCTGCCGCGTGATGACTGGGTGTTGTGTGATGTCCTTAGGTTAGTTAGGTTTACGTAGTTCTAAGTTCTAGGGGACTGTTGACCATAGATGTTAAGTCCCATAGTGCTCAGAGCCATTTGAACCTCTAACTCGTGGAAATCGGTAAGACCTTGAGGTAACCGTGATAGTGCATCTGCCAAAACATTCTGTTCCCCTTTTATGAATACTATCTCAAAATCAAACACTTGGACGTACATGCACCACCTCGCTATTCTCTTATGTAACAACTTGCACGTCAGAAGAAAGGACAAGGCTTGATGATCACAGTAAACTTTAGTATGTTTTCCCCAAAGGTAATATTGAAATTTACGAAACGCCCAAACTACTGCTAACGCTTCTAGCTCAGTTACGGAATAAGATCTTTCACATTCTGTGAGGGTTCTACTGGCAAAACTTATTACATTGACTTCTTCCTTACCATCCTTTGTTATTATTTGAAACAGGCACGCACCGAGCCCCTGATAATTAGCATCGGTGCTTAAACAAAAATCCAATTCCATATTTGGGTGTTTCAGGATAGGCGCGTCAATCAGCGCCTGCTTAAACTGCTGAAAATCATTTTCACATTCTTTAGTCCACAACCGACTGTGGTTTTTACGCAGTAAGTTTAATAGTGAACTACTGTTCAACAATTGCCGGCCTCGGTGGTCTAGCGGTTCTAGGCGCGCAGTCCGGAACCGCGCGACTGCTACGGTCGCAGGTTCGAATCCTGCCTCGGGCATGGATGTGTGTGATGTCCTTAGGTTAGTTAGGTTTAAGTAGTTCTAAGTTCTGCGGGACTGATGACCACAGATGTTAAGCCCCATAGTGCTCAGAACCATTTGAACCATTTTTTTTGTTCAACAATTGTTGTGGCAGAAACTTCCTGAAAAACGAGGCCATTCCTAGAAAACCTTTTTATTGTTTCTTAGTATAGGTTGCTGGGAAATTCCGTATCGCATCTAGTTTACTGGGGTCAGGTAGAATTCCTACTGGTGAAATAATATGCCCTAAGAATTTTATTTTTTCCTTTCCGAATTCAGACTTTTTAAAGTTAACAGTGACATTGTATTCATCAAATTTTTGAAAAATCCTTTTCAAAATACTTACATGTTCATCCCATGTTTGAGTTGCAATTAATAGATCATCAACGTAGAGTGTAACCTGGCTAAGCAGTTCCGGTCCAAGTACCCTGTCTAATGCTTCAATAAATACACCAGCGCTCACATTTAATCCGAAAGGCAGCACCCTAAATTGGTAGCTCCTCCCGGCATTTATGAAAGCTGTATACTTTCTACTCTCTTCATGTAATATAATTTGCCAGTACGAAGCTTTCAAATCCAGGGATGTTAAATACTTAACGCCATGAAACTTTAATAGCTGCTCTTTTAGATTCTCTGGCCTTGTTCTTATAGGAACGATGATTTTGTTTATTTCCATCGCGTCTAGCACCAACCGCACCGTTCCGTCAGTTTTACCAACTGCGAGAATCGGACTGCAGTAAGGTGAGTGCGATGTTTCAATAACCCACCACCTCATCATACGCTGTATTTCTTTTCTTACTGTCTCTTTCTTTGCGCAAGGGGTGCCATATGACGTTCTACAATATGTTTCATGCTGGTATACTTCCATTTTATACTCATACCCCTTAATAACACTAGGTTGTTTACGAAAAATGTTATGATATTTGAAGAGTACTTTTGTCAGTTCTCTTCGCTGTTCATTGTTAAGACAAGTGGATTTACTTATTTTACTGTCTACTAATTGCTTATCTAGGATCTCCCTACCAGCGTCATCAAGTTCCATCTCCTTTGCCATTAAGGATTGAGGGTAGACAAGTTTAACATTAATGTCTGGTATCGGCCTAATCTGATTTGTCATTGTAGTTCTTATTAAGTCCTCAGTCAGTGTGCGCTCCACTACATGAAATTGGCATTCCCCGCTGCCGATATCTATTTTTATCCCATATCTTCTGAACACATCCACACCAAGTATACAGTTCACTGTAAGTTTGTCTACCAACAAGAAAGTACACTGCAAAATTACACCACATATGCTAATGGGTATGCTGGCCTGTAATTTTATAACTTTAGATTTACTTCCCATCACCGTTACGACCTTACAGTTCTCTACAGGTAGTGTGGGAACATTTACTTCCCTCGCTATCTCTTTGAACAAGCTAGTAGACATTAGGCTTGTCGACGCGCCAGTATCCAAAACAACTAGTACATCTATGTTTCCCACCTTTACCTTTATTGTTGCTTGAATAATTTCACTTACCTTGCGTGTTGTTTCTTTCTCTTCGACAAACAAGTCTTCTTTCATTTCTGCGTCCTTATCATACCTTAAAAATAGATTCAATATATTCTGTATGTGTAGGTTTGTTTCAGTGTCTGCTTCCTCCTTTCCGTTTCTGTTCGTTTTAGTGTTTAAGTCGCTCATATTAGTACTGTGGCACGCTGACAGTTCGTTACCTTCTTCCTCTAGTCACGCTCGATTATTATTTCCTGGGGCCGGTAAAGGTATTGTTTCATTTTCTGCCGTCATTTCTACTATGTTTACCGTATGTTCGCGTGCTCGCCAGTTCGTGTCCCGGTTGTTTCGATTTGACTGTACGGGCTGCCTGTTATCTCTCGGATCCCTGTGTTGCGTGTTCCGTTCCTGGTAATTTGCATTTCCTTGTCGCCTATTGTCGAAGTTTTCCCTCGAATTTCTATTGCCTCGGCCATTTAGTTTCGTACCCTCGGTCACCCTGTGGCTGATGGGTAGACCGATTGTACGGATTTACGTTGTGGCGCGGCGGTGCATACGGATGCCATTCATTCATGCGCACACGACCGTTATAATTTCCAAAGCCATTGCCGTTACCGTAGTTCTTCCCGTTTGGGTTGTGCCCATTACCGTTACGATAACTAGGCGTGGCTTGCCCATCCTCATGAATCAGATCTACTGAGTCGAGCACTTAAAGAAAATACTCGAGATCATATTCGGGAACAGTTATTAATTTTTCCATAACATTTGCAGGTAACTTGTTCTTTAAGATTTTCAGTACATCGACATGAGATATTGGATTATTCCAGTAACGGGTCTTGTTTAGGTATTTTTCAAAATAGCTTCTTAGCCCCCCGAATTTTGAATGATATGGTACTGGGTTAAATACCTCTCGTCTTAACCTCTCCTGGATAGCTGTTGACCAGTATTTATCTAAAAATGCATTCTCAAACTGATCATATGTCTCGCAAAGTTCTAACATCTCCGTAGCCCACAAAAGGGCATCACCCTCGGTGTGTCCTACTACATATTTAATCTTTTGAGCTTCTGTCCATGTCCTGGGCAGTACATTTCTAAAGGCTCGGACAAATACAACCGGGTGCGTTCGCTTTTTCTCATTTGAGAATACGGGAAACTGTCGATGTTTTATTAAGCTCTCATCCATTAACAACGCTGTCCAGCACGGCGAAACAGCATTTCCCTGCGGTGATGGTATATTTGTTTCAGCAAAGTTTTGCCCGCTGCCCGCGTCGCGCGTCGACATGCGGTCGCGCGGCGTGGGTTGGGCATTGTTGTCCGCGCCACTGATTTCTCCCACTGGCGGATGGCTGTTTATCGCTCCGCTGACCGCCCCAGGAGATGATATCACATTACTTTGTTTGTTAACTATTTCCTCTCTTAACCGTTGTTCTAACTGTCTGATATCATGTCCTACGCGTTTTAAGATTTCTTCTTCCTTGTCCCCCATTGCTTCCTTTACCGCTTCCACATAGGTACGCTGTTCACGTACGAATTTTTCTGCAAACGTTGTATTTTCGTCCTTTGCATTGCTATTTACCGATTCATAAAGCTGCACAATGTCTGAGTTGATCCTCTTGTGTTCTAACTTGAGTAATCCTACCTCCAATGTGATTTTTTCTACATTTTCTGGCAGGTCGTCACAGAAAGAATGTAGTTTCGCTACTTCTGATTGTACATTGTCTAAGTTGACTTGCGTATTCTTTGGCATTGCCTGTAAATTCTCTTGGGTTTCTCTAATTCCGGATAGCTCCTGTCGATACGTGTGTGTTAGTGTTTCAAATTTTTCGCCCATTATGCCTTTTAATTTCTCACCCATATCGTGAACCGAAATTTGTACTTGTTCATTAATTTTCCTATCAACCTCCGTGGAGATTTGTGAAATCTGCTGTGTGAATTTCGTGTCCAGACTATTGAGTTCTGTGCGCAAATTTTTTACCTCGTCTGAAATGTGTGTCATGTTTGCATTAACCTTCTCGATCTCGGACTTTACTGTGGTCATGTCTGCTTTCATATTAGTCATGTCTGCATGTATCGTTTGTAAACTTGACATTTTAGTCTCTAAACCCGACATTTTTGAATTTATGTCTACTTTCATTGCATTCATGCTTGTTTGTATGGATTCTGTTAAGGCTCGAAATAAGGCTTGCATATTTTCCGTATTCACTTCCGGCCTACGCCTGTCAGCATCTGCGTCCGTACTACGCGTACTGCTCTCATTTAAAATATTCTCTTGCCTCGAGGTGCCATTAGTTACGTCTACTGTAATTAACGTATTGCTTGCAATTAAATGTTCTGTATTCACGGGCGTCGAATGCAACAATGGCATGTCGCGCCCAGCATCCAAATAATCACCGCCAAACGATTCCAAACCACTCATTGTTGCATTTTGCAAATGAACATCCACTACATTGACATTCTGATTTTCGAATGACATTTCCTTATTGTTTTGACCCTCCATTATAGAAATCCTTATACCACTGCAGTTATCAAAATAAAAATTTTCTTTTTTAAGATTTTACTTCCGCGCTACTTCTCACGCGAAAAAATGGATATACAGTTATATGCAATTGTAGTCTCAACTGTTCTTCAATCAATATATTTTACGTACTAATAAAGAAATGTCATTATCTCTACTTGACTACAATAGCGCTAATCTCTGAAGCTTTAGGTTCTGGATTTTAGGAAATAGGTGGATGGATTTTCTAACAGGTCTACTGGGAACGCATTCTCCATATGCATTGCGCGGTCCTACCTGATTGTTGTCTTCTAAATGGTACTTCCTCTATTGTGCTTTGTTGTGTGCTCTTGGTATTGTCGCCTTTTTCCTTCTAATTTATTTATTATTTCCTTTTGATAGTATTTCTTCAGTATCACATCACCGTCTCCGTCACATCATCAGCGTACATGGAACATTAAGAAATTGTTAACATACACGTATATTCATTTTCCTAACAATACTAGTACTCACAGTTTTGCCCACTACGTATCGTGCCTGTCACCTGTCGCCACTTTATAATATAATAAAATAATGGAATAGATGATAATAAAATGTTG
Organism: Schistocerca americana; assembly: GCF_021461395.2. Classification (NCBI taxonomy): domain Eukaryota; kingdom Metazoa; phylum Arthropoda; class Insecta; order Orthoptera; family Acrididae; genus Schistocerca; species Schistocerca americana. The sequence continues at coordinate 90,863,777 of NC_060121.1, forward strand.
AAATGCGTGGCTTTTTAAAATGTATTGAATTAATGAGATTAATTTTTCGGCATGAATGACAAGCACAATAAGCTGAGCTATGCCTGGAAATAAGTTCGTATTAGTTCATATTATTTTGCAGGGCGAAGTAGTTTCTTTCTCCGCTGTAGATTTGTGCTTACCATTCTTTATAATGCTACGTTTGGTCGCCGTGTTCACCTTTGAAGTCATGACCGTGTTCCCATTAAGCTTATCGGATCTTCCTAATTTTCCAAAGTATACAGGTGGGCTTCAGTTCTTGTAATTATTGTACAAGAGGCCCTTATGTTAATAAAACAATACTGTATTTTTCTAAACAGTGCACATATGAAATACATACTTCTCACTCATTCATAGCGACCCCAAAATGGCGGTCTACAATTACTCGCTAAAAATGGCGTGCTTCTCACTCGTTCACTAGCTGAGCGTGAATCCTTCCTTCCTCCTACTGGTACCAGAAAAAAAATCCTCTGTTTTTTAACAACTGAAAGTCAAAAAATACATGACGGTAGGCATAGGGTCTATGATGGGCTACCGCTTCATCTTCTCTCTTTGCCTTTAAAGAAGACGAAAACATAAAGGAAATGCAAGAGGTTTATCACAGGTGCTCTGGAAATTAGCATGCCGCCCCCACGGGTTTCTCAGCTTCTGACCAATCAGGGCTGGGGAAGCCGCGTGGCTGTGCTGGATGTACCAGGCCGACCCCTACCAGCCTCTCTCTCTCGATCGTGCACCCTGTAGCAGTCAACATCTCCTGCACTTCCCGGTGCTGTGGCACCGCAGACTTTGTCTTTCCAGACACCGTTTTTCATTAACTATGGCTCACTCTCGCCTCCCTAGGCCTGACTATGTGACCCTTTAGAAGGCAAAAGTGGCCAATAAAACACTTATTACTTAAAATCTGCCGGCCGGAGTGGCCGAGCGGTTCTAGGCACTACAGTCCGGAACTGCGCTGTTGCTACGGTCGCAGGTTCGAATCCTGCCTCGGGCATGGATGTGTGTGATGTCCTTAGGTTAGTTAGGTTTAAGTACTTCTAAGTTCTAGGGGACTGATGACCTCAGCAGTTACTCCCATAGTGCTCAGAGCCATTTGAACCACTTGAACTTAAAATCTTCTTAATGGTTCTTTCACACCCACCCCCTTCCAATCTGGCTGTCCCGAACAGAGCGTTATGTGCCTGGATACACTTGATGCCAGTTCAGAGAAGAGTCCCCGAAATTTTCGCTCTTGTCTTTCTCGTAGCCGAACTGTCTCCCCACCTGCGTTCTTTCGTTCTCCACATCACGGGTTTTTTCGACCAATAGGAGTGTTCCTCTTATTTTGTGGAAACTCTCTCTTCCAATCGCAAGTGCCCTACCATTGAACTGCATCGAAATCTCGGCACTTTACTCCTTTCTAGTTCGTTTCCGCCAAAAGAACGTTTTTTTGCAAGCTTCAGATGCCTAAAACTTACATGCATACATCACATGTGTACCACTCACTGTTCACATGATCATCTGCATCTTTGGTATTGTACATATCCATTTGGAATTCTGAAACACAGTTTTCTAAAACTTCTTTCTGTCCTGTTGTCCCGTTTCTTGCTCTCCAGTATATGTCACCTGTCCGGTCGCTGACTCCTGCTGCGGGACGCCCCCAAGGTGTTTTTGTGGTGCCGTCCGTGGTGCAGCCTCTGCTTCTGCCTGTGCCTGCTTCCACACAAAACCTTTCCTCTGGCTGCTTGTTTCACCTTCCGCTCACTGACATACATTATATAGGAGCGGTGTGTTAATACCATCGATTGAGTGTCGTCCATTTTGCATTACATACTTATAGGCAAATCTGCTCATTACCACCATAGTAAGTTAAGTGTCATAATCAGGTTAGTGTTACGATGTATACGTAGAACTTTTATGTAAGGTGCAAAATTGACCTTCATTAATTGTACCACCTTACACACCCTTCGAGCAATAGGATGGTAGAGCGTCTACACAGAACCATGAAAACGGCTCTCATGTGCGATGAAGATACCTGAAGGGACACATTATCAGTGGTCGTACTTGGATCAAGAACAGTTATAAAAACAGACATCGACCTGTCTCTGAGTCAGCTAGTCAGTGGTCAACATGTGCCAACAGATCTCATAGAGAGAGAGGTCATTACACCACCTCCGGTACACATAATGCAAGAGTTTGCATAAACACTGCAGAAGACAATGCGAAAACTCATCCCATTAGCACCAGTTCGTCACAGTGTAAAGCGAACATTTTGCCACGAGTTTCGTCAAAGTTGTTCACACGTCTGCTTATGGGTAGACGCGGTCAAGCCACCACTGTTGCTTCCGTACATTGGCCCATATGACGTACTGTAACGAGGCCTGCACACCTTTGTTACTTTGCAAGATGGTAAGGCCATTGTAGTCTCAGTTGAGAGGGAGAAGCCTGCTTATGGCGCACATGAGGTGCCTCCGGATTCACCTCGGGCGAGCTTTTCAATGTAATCTCTTTGGAGGAGTACGAAGCTTCCCCGTATAATGGCACTGATGATCCCTTCATAGCAGCAGCTCCTGCAGGACGCAGCTCACCAACATCCTAAGACATGGCTCCCGCAGGCTTTATCACATGCGCACGTCAGAGAGTCAAACAATCAACACATACTGGGAGCACCACTTCTCAGACAGGCACGCGCACATATCTGAAGAACACAACCAGAGGAGCCTCCACAAACGCAGCCTTCCCCAGCTACAGTTCCATCGCCCTCTACTATAGCCTTCCAAAACCGTCTTGCATCTAAAACCTCGGCAGCTTCCGAATATGTGTTCTCTCGAGCAGGATGGAGGATGCAATCGAAATTCCCTTCAGTTCCCGGTACCCTGGTTTTCGCAGCAGCCTCGCCGGTCGGAGGGAACAAACTGTTGTCCATCATTAGAGAGGACCGTCCTAAACCATGTTTCGAAGAAGGAACGTTTCAGTTGCATTCTGCTCATAGAAGCGCTGCACAGTTGGCCCCCTGCCGATCCACACACAAAGAGGGGGTCTACCGTGACGATAGGTCGTCGTCACAAGTCGACAGATCGAGAAGTCGACACACGAGCATGAATTTGCAGTGAGAACTTTAAGAATGTTTTATTCTTAAATAGCTAGTTTCTCTATGTTTGTTATCTGTTGTGTACGAAATAATAAAGTTTTCGACTTAGTTACTTTTCTAGTTAGTTATCTTTGTGCGTATCTTCCATTTTGGATACAGCTGAGTAATTACAACAACAATTCATCTACTTTCTCCCACCGCCTAAAGACCAAAAGGCATGCAGTAGACAATACAAATCAAGCTGTCCAAGTTTTTCACATAGCACCGAAGCTTCCACTAATGCACATTCTGGAAGAGATAGAAGTCTATGTACATACCCACAGATACCCGCAGACAATACTAAATGAGTAAATCGACCTGAAGCATGAATAATACATAGAAAAAGTTATCCTTCAGCACAACGTGTAGTTGCAAAAAGCGAGCAATAGGAGCCAACAAGATATTACATTATAGTTAAATTCACAAGAAGATATAGAATCGAACAGACAATATTGTAACACAGCCTGTACCGAAATTCGTCTATGAAAATACACTGAGGCGCCAGAGAAACTAGTATTGGCATGCGCATTTAAATACAGAGATATGTAAACAGGCAGTATACGGCGCTGTGGTCGGCAACGTGTGTATAAGACAACAAGTGTCTGGCGCAGTTGTTACATCGGTTACTGCTGCAACAATGGCAGGTTATCAAGATTTAAGCAAGTTTTAACGTGGTGTTATAGTCGGTGCACGAGCGATTGGACACAGCATCTCCGAGTTAGCGAAGAAGTTGGGGATTTTTGCGTACGACCATTTCACGAGTGTACCGTGAATATCGGGAACCTGGTAAAACATCAAATCTCCAACATCGCTGCAGCCAGAAAAGATCCTGGAAAAACGGGACCAACGAGAAGTGAAAAAAATCGTTCATCGGGACAGAAGTGCAATCTTTGCGCAAGCTGATTCATATTTCTGTGCTGGGACATCAACAAGTGTCAACTTACGAACCATTCAACGAAACATGATCAATACGGAGGCGAAGGCTTACTCGTGTACCCTTGATGTCTGCACGACGCAAAGCTTTAGCCTCGCTTGGGCGCGTCAAAACCGACATGCGACTGTTGTTGACTGGAAACTTGTTGTCTAGTTGGACGAGTCTCGTTTCAAATTGTATCCAGCGGATGGATGTCTACGGGTATGGAGACAACCTTATGAATCCATGGACCGTGTATGTCAGCAGGGGATTGTTCAAGCTCATGGAGGCTCTGTAATAGCGTGGGACGTGTGTAGATGGAACGATGTGGGACCTCTGATACGTCTAGATACGACTCTGACAGGTGACACCTACGTAAGCATCCTGTCTGATCACCTGCATCTATTCGTGTCCATTCTGCATTCCGATGGATTTGGGTAATTCCAGCAGGACAATGCGAGACCCCACACGTCCAGAATTGCTACAAAGTGGCTCCGGAATACTCTTCTGAGTTTAAACACTTCCGATGGTCACCAGACTGCCCACACATGACCATTATTGAGCACGTCAGGGATGTCTTGCAAATTGCTGTTCAGAAGACATCTCAACCCCGTCGTACTCCTACGCATTTATGGACAGCCCTGCAGCATACATGGTGTCGATTTCCTCCAGCACTACTTCAAACATTAGTCGAGTCCATGCCACGTCGTTTTGCGGCACTGCTGCGTGCTCGGAGGGGGGAGGGGGGGGGGGGTACTACACGATATTAGGCAGGTGTACCAGTTTCTTTGGCTCTTCAATGTAGATTACAATGACAGTATCCAGCGATGTAGAATGGACATACAAATAATAAGTAATAATTAAGAGAAAAGGACTATCAAAATCTGTGAATAATAGCAAAAGCTGAAAAATACGTGTGATTATAAGAAAGAACAGTACATAGACACAAAAAAATATAACAGTAGATAGATCAATATCTACATGACAGCAGTGATAAACAGAACTGCCTGTAACCATACAATATCGCTGGGTTACCTGTGAAACAAGCTGTCACGAAAAAACTGATGAGAGCATTATCTGACAACTACATGAAGTAATAAATCAGTTAAGGTGGGAACCAACCACTATTACTCGAATAACACTAAAGTAACGTAACTGATAAACAAGTAGACAGTGACACTCAATTTAATACTTACCTGTATGATTATAAATAATGTACCATAATTATGAACCACTTACTTACAAAATGATGGCGTTTCTGCGGAAGTAGGCCTATTGTAAAATTAAGCTCAATCAAATTTAGCTGAGTGGTTGGAATTATAATTATATGTAGGCTTTAAAAATCGATTCACTGTTGTTAATGTAGTTAACACAGTTACCTGTTTGACAGCTTTCCTGTCATCATTCGAAATCCACTTGGCAGCTAGCTAGTACGGAAATTATCCGAATACGACGGCAGATTTGACAGATCATTGAGTAAAGTAGGCGTTCCAGCCACAAAGCAGGCCCACAAACTTGCTCTTGCTTATAGGTCGTGTTGTTCATTCTACCTATAGCAGACTATTGCGAACTTTGTGCCGGAGACCGGCTCCATCAAAAACTTTCCGCTGTTAATTGACTTTCTAGAGCATAATACGAACCCAATTTCAGTAAACTAAGATAATTTACTGGCGCTTATTAAAAAATTAACAGCGTTCAGAACTTGAGATTAGAGAACCGTTGCTAGTAGACCAAGTACAGGAAGAGAACCCTGAAATACGTTTCTACCACGAGTGAAAATACATGCTGTAACTTTTTCGGACAGATTAGGACCCTAAATTTTAAACCTTTGATAACATATTCTTGGACTAAGACGCTAGTTGGATTATGGGAAATTATACGTGGGATTTAATAATGACTGCGGCTATGGATGAATAGTCTTCCAGCGAGAAAACTCACAAAAGCTTCTATAAAAATTACAGAAGCAAAACAGAAAAAAAGAGAAAGAGAGCATACCAGGCAAATGGCAGAGAACGAGGCGCGCAGATCAAGTACAGTGTTAAGTGTCAGAAAGACATACAAAAATTGTCAATCTGCACATCAAGTAGAATTTTCTCAGACATGTTGAAATGTATGTAAAGATGTCGAAGGCTTCTCAGCAATTTATCCACAGATTTATCACTACTTACAAGGCAAATGTAACCGTTCTCAGAACGAATACAAACGACCATTAGCTTGCGGTTGCGCGGTCTCGTTCAGTTTCCGAACTTACATCAGAGAGCTCCACATAACCATTGTCCGTCCTGGAGCAATGTGTACCGTGGTTCAGACTGCAAGAGCTGTTTGAAAGCTAGATTGCACTATACTTGTCAGCATGGTGCGTAACTTTTAGTGTTTCGTAAACTGAAAAAGTGATTCGTTCTACCTGGTCCGACAGAAGCTGTTAAATAAAAAAAGTTCTTCGGGAAAATGCCTGTGCTTCATTATCGACTTAGCAATATGCATGCTGCTACCTAATACCTAACCTTAAAAGCAAATACTTGATTCGAAGTAGTTTGTACTCTTCCATTCATTCATACAACATATTACACTTAGGTGACAATAGTCATGGGATAGCGGTGTGCACGTATACAGGTGGCGATAGTGTACAGGGCAGTGAACTGGCAAATCCGTCGGTTGTACTCAGGTGATTCATGTGAAAAGGTTTCCAACGTGATAACTTCCGTGCGACGGGAATTAGCAGACTGTGAACGTGGGATGGTGGCTGGAGCTAGACGCCTGAAACGCTCCATTTCGGAAATCGTTGGGGAAGTCAATATTCTGAAATTCACAGTGTCATGGGTGTGCCGAGAATACCAAATTTCAGGTATTAGCTTTCAACACGGACAAAGCATTGGCCGGCGTCCTTCACTTAAAGACCGAGAGCATCGGGTATTGCGTAGAGTGGTCATTGCTAATAGACAAGCAGCACTGAGTGACAAAACAGCAGAAATCAAGTGGGACAGTGCACCGAAATCAGCCGTTAATGAGCGATGCCAGCAGACGACCGAAGCGAGTTCCTTCGATAACAGCACGATGTCGCCCTCAGCGCCTCTCCTGGGCTTGTGACCGTACCGATTGGACGCTAGACGACGGGAAGACGGTGGCCTGGTCGTATGAATCTCGATTTCAGTTGGTAACATCTGATGGCAAGGCTTGAGTGTGAAGGTGACTTCAGGAAGCCACTGTGCAAGCTGGTCGTCGCTGCGTAATGTCTAGGCTGTGTTTACATGGAATGGTCTGGGTCCTCTGATCCAACTGAACCAATTGTTGACTGGAAATGGTTATGTTCGGCTACTTGGAGACCATCTGCAGCCAACAACGATGGAATTTTTATGGGTGACAATGCGACTGCTTTGAAGAACATTCTGGAGAATTTGATGGAATGGTTTGCCATCCAGATCGCCCGACACGAATACCACCGGGCGTGGGACGTAATCGAGAAGACAATTCGTGCACAAAATCCTGCACCGGCAACACTTTCGCAATTATGCACGGCTTTAGAGGCCGCACAGCTCAATATTTCTGTAGGGCACTTCCAACAACTTGTTGAGTCCATGCCACGTCCATCTGCTGCACTACAGCAGGAAAAAGGAGGTCCGACACGATATTAGGAGGCAATCAAAGAGTTTCGTAACCTCAGCGTATCTCACAGTCTCCTAGCCAAAGATGCACAGCTTCAACAAGTCAATAATCAGAATAAAACTCAAGCACTGTTCATCAGTTTAGTATGCTCTCTCAATACTAAACATTTGAGCACTATCAAATAGTCAGAGGTTTCTGATATATGGCTACGTGGTACGCTACGGAAACTTCTGGCCAACCATGAGAAAATCAGAATTTTTACTATAAATTCCAAAGCTTTAGAAAACGTTATTTGCACCAGGCGTTCTCAGTTCCACAACTCCTCACAAGGGAACCTCCCCATCGCACCCCCCTCAGATTTAGTTATAAGTTGGCACAGTGGATAGGCCTTGAAAAACTGAGCAGAGATCAATCGAGAAAACAGGAAGAAGTTGTGTGGAATTATGAAAAAAAAAGCAAAATATACAAACTGAGTAATCCATAAGCTAGATAGGCAACATCAAGGACGGTGTCAGCTCAGGAGCTCCGTGGTACCGTGGTTAGCGTGAGCAGCTGCGGAACTAGAGGTCCTTGGTTCAAGTCTTCCCTCGAGTGAAAAGTTTATTTTCTCAAAGTTATGATCTGTCCGTTCGTTCATTGGCGTCTCTGTTCACTGTAATAAGTTTAGTGTCTGTGTTTTGCGACCGCACCGCAAAACCGTGCGATTAGTACGTGCCTCTCCAATGGGAACCGAAAAAATTTGATCGCAAGGTCATAGATCAACCGATTCCTCCACAAGAAAACACGTCTGATATATTATATACGACACTGATGACAGCATGTGCGTCACATGACAGGAATATGTTGTCGACCCACCTAACTAGTACACTTGGCGAATGGGTAAAAAGATTCTTCTACTTTGCCCGATTTAGGTTTCCTTGTGGATGTGATAATCACTCCCAAAAAAGTGATGAAAACATAAGAGTTTGTCACATAAACTGCAACAAATGAATGCAACAGCGTCACAGCAGCCGCACAATTTTCCCTGTGCTCTGTCAAAACATACGTTTTGTTTCGATGTTTGTTTAGGTGTAGCGTCCCCATACTACGGCGCAGTTACATCGCATCGCATGTACGGACGGACGGATAATAATTGTATGAAAATAAAAAATTAAACTTTTCACTCGAGGGAAGACTTGAACCAAGGACCTCTAGTTCCGTAGCTGCTGACGCTAATCACGGGACCACGGCGCTTCTGAGCTCAGACAATCCTTGATGTTGCCTATCTAGCTTATGGGCTACTCAGTTTGTATATTTTGCTTATTTTTTTCATAGTTCCACACAACTTCTTCCTGTTTTCTATATTGATCTGTGTTCAGATTTTCAAGGCCTATCCACTGTGCCAACTTCTAACTAAATCTGAGGGGGGTGCGATGGGGAGGTTCCCTTGTCAGTTGCTCAGCAAAAGGCACATTAGAATATTTTCACAATAAACTACAGCACAGGGGAATACATCCTCACGTTACTAAAATGAATCCGAATTCATAGCGACGATCATGTCCAAATGTTTCCCAGTTCTGAAACGCGAAATAGTTCTACTCTCTGACCGTCATGGACATACTGTAACCCGCCAGCGTCATAGCTTTTGTCAGACAACCCCGTAATTTCCGATTGCTGTAGGAAATATACATGTTTTGTTAATTTTGGATTTAGTTATCAGTCTCATAAACTGCCTTTTGGACTTAATAGATCTGCAGCACCATTTATTCATATCCTGGATATTGTATTGGATGAAGATCTTGGGATCACATTAATTCTGAATATAGATTTTCTCATCACTGGATGCAACTGAAATGAGCATATTATGCTGCTTGAAAATGTTTGCAGGATATAAGAAGCCAGGAATAACTGTTAACGCATAGTAGTCTGAACTGGGCAAAAATTAGTGGTCATATTAACTATTCGGCATGACCTGAAAAGCTATTAGCAGTCCAAAATTTTCCATGTCAAAGACGCAACAAAGAGACAGATGCGTTTCTTGAAATGGCTGAGTTTTCTAGAAAATTTATTCTTGAACATTTCTTGGCAACACCAAATCTTTGTTCATTGACCAGTAAGCTGACACCGTGGATTTTGGATGAATGCTGGAAACGGAATTTATTGTAATTAAGAAGAGTCTTCTGAAAGCCCCTATACAGTCTCATCCAGATCTTCATTATGATTTTTGCTTCTCAACTGACAGTTTCCACAGTGGGATGTACATGGAATTATTACAACAAGCTGGATCTACAGATACACCGACACATAAGAAGATTGCTTTTGCTTGTATTGACCTTCCACTGCTCCACCTACCTCTTCCCTCCTCCCTCCATCTCGCTTCCCCATCCCCTCTCTTAAACCATACCACTTTCTTGCAGATAGGCCAATAGACAGCTTCTAAGCCAATCTCAACCCAGTATTTTACTGGAGATTAATCTGAAACAACCAATCAGTATATAGACCAGAGCCGGCCATCATCTTCTCTGTACCCCACTAGGTGCGGGAATATGTCTGATGTTCAGTCCTTATGCCTTCTTGATGGAATGTATAATGAACCCTCAAATTATGTAGCGCGATGTTATTTCCGCGTCTAACTTGTACGTAATATTTAGCAAAACATATAACCTCCTGGGACCCCTTGTACAGTATGCTGTACTTCAAGTTTAAAAAATTCTCCACCAGACTGCAGCATGCAACAGTCTTTTTTCGTTGCTCAACAGCTGCTGCTGACATCTAGGGAGCATTTTGTGTACTTGAACCTGATCTTCTGTTCACAGTGTCTCTCTAAGTAATGATTTTAGAAAATGGCAACAACCAGTTCGCGCCGTGAAAGAAACATCCTTCAAGGTAAGTGTGAATTACAAGTTATCGCTTTTGGTTTTAGCACTTGTAAGAAAGAAAGACTTATTTATAAAAGCCTGAGGATTATTTTAAGATGAAAATAATTTGGTGTCCAGTTTTACTTGTGGTAATGAAATTCGCAATCGAGAGGTTCAGTATCCTGTACTTTGGGGCTCAGCTTAACTAATCTCATTTGTAAAATTTTACATTACTGTTTCATATGCAAAAACTGTTTGTTTAATTTATGAAACAGTATATTCATTAATAATATGTTACTAATATTGTTAATAATCTTAGTAATGACCATTACATTAAAATATGTAAGCATAGTAGTAGTAGTTACTTTTATTTCAGATGATGAAATTTTACTGTATCTGGAGGTATTACTAGAGCGCTGTGATGAGTCTGAAGGAGATATTTCTGATGGTGATGATGTTTCAGGAAATGGTAACAACAGCACAATAGCGGCTCTACCACCACTGCAGAATATAAATGAGGACGGATATGACAGTGAAGAATCAGAGGAGGACTCTGAGGTAACATATTTCACTGTCTCAATAATTTTACTATCCCAAAATTTTGCAAAGATTTACAAACAATTTCCCCTTTATGTAATATGTGCTAATGTATGGACAGATAACAAAGAATCAACATGTATTAAAATAAATTAAATTAATCTATATTAAATTGTAGGTTCCTCTCCCAAATGCACCGAGGTGCCATTGGTGAAGAAGATCTTTCAACCCAGCTTCAGTAACAATTTTCCAACCAACACTACCTCCAACAGACACTAACAACTACAAATGTGGTGATTGTTGAGAAAACCTGTCAAACTTACACTAAAGTGAATGGAAGGCCTTTTCGTTGAAATTTGACTGATCTGAAGATGTTTATTGGCATATGCCTGATAATGAGATGCTTACAATATCCTATTATGCGTATGTATTGGGATAACAGATGGAGAATACCTGTGATAAGTGATAACATGATTAGGAATGGATTCTTCGTAATTAGGACCAGTTTGAAAATTGTGGTTGATGAAGGTGTCAAAGAAAAAGAAAGAAAAAAGGACAGGTTACGGAAATTACGTTTACTCATCACAAAAATTAGAGAAGTGTGTCTGAAGCAAGAAAAAGAGGCAGATGTGGCAGTAGATGAGATGCTGGTACCACTTTCGGGTACTAAGAGTCTGAAGCAGTACTGCCCAAACAAGTCAAATACTTTTGGTCAGAAATTGTTTGTTCTTGCAAATCCCAGTGGACATGTGATAGACTTTACATTGTATCTGGGGAAGTCCACATACCCTGATTATACTAACCAAGTATTTGGCTTAGATGAATCAGCTGTAATGCAGTTGGGTAAAAGCCTTATTCCTGGACATTCAATCTATCATGACAGAGTTTTTACCAGTCTGAAGCTGGTACGTGAGCTTCTGAAAAGAGGATGCACTTCAATTGACACTATCCAGAAAAACTGGATACCCGAGGAGGCAAGAATGAAAACTGAGAAGGAGCTTACTAAGGAAGTCAGAGGGTTGTCAGATATGCCTGTCCATTATGATGGAAATATATGTTTAATTAAATCGGTGGATTGAAAGAGTGTAGTAATGATGTCTTCTGCCCATGGTGTGGGGGCCCAAGAGACAAGTGCTTACAGTACAGTGAGAAGGATAAGAATCAGACTGAAGTCACTAGTTCAATGGCCATCCAATCATACAGTGCTAAAATGGAGTAGTGAACCTCTTTGACAGAGTGCTCTCATACTGTTGCATGAGAGCCAGAACCAAGAAATGGACTTTTAGAACTGTATTTCATTTGATTGACATGTCAGTGGTTAATTCGTGGATACAATTCACACCAAATCCAAAAGAGGATACCTCCAAAAAATATTCCTCAATTTAGAAAGGACAAACTCATGCTGAGAGAAGCACTTCTGTACAGTGATACTGAAGAAGTAACAAAAATTGCAGAAGACAGCGAACAAGATGAAGAGAAAAAGCCAGGTACAAAACGAAGAAAAGTGCCTGTTCTACTTCCTCACGAAAATGTTAGAAAATGAAAATCCGTACACATGCCAGAAATTTCTGATGTTAAAGAATGGCAAAAGACCAGGCTGCACAGAAAGAACAAGAGCACAATGTACAACTTGTAACATTTTCTTGTGCTTTACAGTGAGGAGAAACTGTTTTAAAGTGTTTCATGAAAAATAAATTCCCCTGACTGTGTTATACATTTTATTTATTATTTACCGGTATGTTACTTTTTTTAATTACACTAAAATTTGTTTTTCAACGTACATTGTAATCCATTTTATTACTTTCAATAAATATGTTTGAATAATATTTCAATTGTTTGCTTTGGATGTCATTAGTCAATTTATACGTACCTTTCATCGTACAGAGTCCGAAAGTACAGTATACTATGCCCACCATTTCATGAAAATTTTTTAAGCATTTTCCCAAATAGTTTTTGGCATAAAGGAACACAAAAATAACAATTTCGCTTATAATTTCTACAAAAATTTGTCTGAGTCTCAGGAGGATAAAGATATTGGTATTATTGAGGTAAATTACAAGTTAAGATACACTTGGCAAAATATGAATGTTGTTTGATCTTTTCACACCAAAGAGGCAATTCGGAGATCTTCTAAAGCTAGACGCAAATATTTAAACCTCCAAATCAAAATACAATGTTTCACTGTCATTAAAAATGAACAACCAATCAGTATATAACCCGGAGCTGGTCATGTGGCTCTCAGTACACCAGCTGGTACCCAAAGATGACTGTTGTTCGATATTGGTACCCATTTGATTCAAGGTACAATGGACCCTCAAATTAAGTGCTACAATGTTAATCCCACGTCTAAATGGTCTGTATTATTATTCTGTAACAAAGTATGGGTACCACTGGTCTAATTTAGAGGTGAAGGTGCACTTGTGGATGATTACACTTTGATCTTTGCATCAAAGCAAAATAGCATCAAAAAACAAAAAAAAGTGTTATTAATTGCCAAAATAAGTAAAGATTTGTTCTATAACAGCAGAAATCACACGTGGGTTACTTACTGAAGTTACTGGTGTACCTGACAGATTAAGTTACACTTGGCGACGACTATTGTTCGATCTTTTTACTTCAATTTTTGCAAGGCGCAATGGAGCCTCAAATTATTATCTTATTTCCACATCAAAATAATCTGTACTACATGTTAAAAACTTTTCTTAGTTCGGCTAATGCCCATACATCGCCTTCCAGAATCCAGTGATCAGGGCACAGCATGTGCAGCGATTGGAGCCTCCCTTCCTGGGACTGGAATCCAGACAACGCTAGACGCTATACTTGCGTGCACCGTGTACAGTGCTCACTGCTTCCAGAGTCCAATGATCAAGGCACAGCGAATGCAGCGATCAGAGCCTGTCCCCCAGTACTCGAATCTGCACACTGCAATACTGGACACAGCTCTTACGTACAGAAAGTACAACCAACACTTGCTCTAGGTGAAAGAATTTGTGTATTTCAATGTGGCCTTTTAGTTTTTGCAGAGTAACATTGGTAATGCATTGTACATCCTCTCGGGTGTAAGATGTCAACTCTTCTCCATAGTGTAGCGGAATTTCCATATAGAACTATATGTTTGCCACATAAGCAAATGAATTATGTTAAAATATTTCTTCTATGATTTTAAACTATCTAAATGGCTTTTCTGTTTCTAGAGCCACAGTACTGAGACCACCACACTTAGACACAATACAACCATCTTTTCAAGCACACCTAAATGGGGGTGGAGGTTTATCAACAGATTCGTTGTGTATCCTCTAATAGAAAGACATTCATGTATCCAACATTTTCTCCAAGTACTTCAATGTATCGCCACTTTCCATTCCAGTTTACAGTAACTGCCATCTTCTATTCCTCCGAGTCATATCCAGATTTTTCCATACACTGTGTTTAAAATAATTTGTAAGCCACCCACAAACAACACTGTCCTCTACAGTTCCATTGTTGTTTTACAGTTCCGAGCCCACACCTATTCCTTCCTTATTGCATCAGGTAACATAGTGCTAAGTCGTGCTGTCATACGTCCAAGTGACCAGCAGTAATATACATTACTGGCCATTAAAATTGCTAAACCAAGAAGAAATACAGATGATAAACGGGTATTTTTGGACAAATATATTACACTAGAGCTGACATGTGATTACATTTTCACGCAATTTGGGTGCATAGATCCTGAGAAATCAGTACCCAGAACAACCACCTCTGGCCGTAATAAAGGCTTTGACACGCCTGGGCATTGAGTCAAACAGAGCTTGGATGACGTGTACAGGCACAGTTGCCCATACAGCTTCAACACGATACCACAGTTCATCAAGAGTAGTGACTGGCGTATTGTGACGAGCCAGTAGCTCGGCCACCATTGATCAGACGTTTTCAATTGGTGAAAGATCTGGAGAATGTGCTGGCCAGGGCAGCAGTTGAACATTTTCTGTATCCAGAAAGGCCCGTACAGGCGCTCCTGTCTGTGATGCAGCGTCAGGGGTAACCGCAGCCATAGTCTCCGAGCTGATGGTATATGCTGCTGCAAACGTCGTCGAACTGTTCGTGCAGATGGTTGTTGTCTTGCAAACGTCCCCATCTGTTGACTCAGGGATCGAGACGTGGCTGCACGATCCGTTACAGCCATGCGGATAAATGCCTGTCATCTCGACTGCTAGTGATACGAAGCCGTTCGGATCCAGCACGGCGTTCCGTATTACCATCCTCAACCCACCGATTCCATATTATGCTAACAGTCATTTGATCTCTACAAACGCGAGCAGCAATGTCGCGATACAATAAACCGCAATCGTGATAGGCTACAATCCGACCTTTATCAAACTCGGAAACGCGATGGTACACATTTCTCCTCCTTACACGAGACATTACAACAACGTTTCACCAGGCAACGCCGGTCAACTGCTGTTTGTGTATGAGAAATCGGTTGGAAACTTTCCTCATGTCAGCACATTGTAGACGTCGCCACCAGCGCCAACCTTGTGTGAATGCTCTGAAAAGCTAATCATTTGCATATCACAGCATCTTCTTCCTGTCGGTTAAATTTCGCGTCTGTAGCACGTCATCTTCGTAGTGTAGCAATTTTAATGGCCTGTAGTGTAAAATAAACACACTGCTAGATGAGAAAAAATTTAAGATCCGTGCAAGAAAATTACACAGATTTCGAGCTACCGGCACAATCCCACAAGGAGGCAGTTGTCAACAAGATAGTTAGGAACCGAATATGCGCTTGGCTGGGTCCGATGCAACAGCGCCGTTTAATGTTCTGGGTAGTTCTTTACTGTGAGGTAACATACGTATGTGGCAGGATAATGATGCAATGAAACTATATTATTTTTAATTAAGCGGTAATTTAGCCTACATAATGTACGTTTATTTTATTGTTGTTTAGATGAATTAAGATGATATCTGTCATGCACGTTTACCCTGGCAACATAAAGGCACCTATTCTCTACATATGTCCATAGTATCGTAAAAAATGGCGCTCCCGGTCGAGAGTTAACGGCCTTTTTGTCTCAGCAGATGAAAGCCCATTCTTCAGCAATGCTCCTCCGAGATATTCCATTTCCGTGTCGAATATCTCCGGTTCGCAGAGGTTACTTGCTAGTTGCACTAACATTTTTAAAACACCTCGCTTTTGTCATGAGTGGTGATCTACAGCCCTGTTTAGGTAATGGTCTGTGCGTGTGGTCATTTTATATACCATATGGCCCAAGTTACCATCTTCTTTCTTGAAAAGTAGCACATCAATAAAACACAACCTGCTGTCTGCTTCCTCCTCCTCCATTGTGGACTGTATATTCAGATTAACCTCAGAGAGATGTTTATGAAAATAACCTAGTCCCTCTCTGCCATGTACCCACAATACAAATTAATCACCAACATAATGGAACCATGTATTCGAGCAATTCTTAATACCTGTTCTACGAATTTTTTTAATAATAAATGTGCTATTATTGGTCTTAAAGGGCTCCCCATATGCCATCCATCTGTTCGTGAAACTTTCATTCCAAGTGAAGTACGTAGTTATGAGACAATATTTAAACACTTTTGCAGTATCAGTAGGAAAAACCGATTCAGCTGTTGCAAAATTTCATTAAGTATAATATATAAGGCCGGTATTGGAAACCAACTGAAATTTGGCTGACAGCTATCAACGTAATGCCGGATGATGCTAAGCAGTCAGTAACTGTTTCTGGAGTTAAACACCAGTTAGTGATAGCCAAGATCCACAATGACATACAGGATATGGAGTTCAGTGCAGCAAAAGTAACAGTCAGTACTAATTGCCAGTCCAGACTTTTGATACGGCCTGGTGGGCCACGCATGGTCTGGTAATGATCTGGAGCCATGTGGTTCCTCTGGGAGGACGACTCAGTGGCGTAGCTGGCGGTGGACTGTGTCGTGTCTTCATGGCTGCACCGCAGTAAGTCCTTGGTTGTGTAAGAGCTGTTGCTCTCGGCACCTGGATCAGCGGTTTACTCGGTGAAGACTGCCTTCTGTGGTTTGTGATCAACCTTAAATTGGCTGCCCGACGCAAGTTTACTCCGTGCACATTTTTCAGTTACATTTCTGTGTGTAATAAACTAGTTCGCGTACGCCGGCTTCACCTGGTTTCTGTCTGACGGCCGGAAGTCTGGCCCTGTGACGTTCACTGTGTTATTCAGAGGTTTGGTATTTAACTAATTTGTAAATGAATATGATAATTTTATTTCATTACATTGATTAATTACTAAATAATTTTTTCTCCGGGCTAAAGATTTTCTCAAGTTTCTAAAGAAATCCAAGTTAACGTTGTGTTAAAGTGTTGTCTGTAAGCTGTGTAAGTGTCGTTAAATCACAGTTCATACAACAGATTCTATACAACTATTGATTATGGTGGAAACAGTTATCTTCAGCAAAATGATCATTAAAACCACCGAATATCAGCCGCGCACAACAATGACGTATGTTAGCTGAAACAATATTCTTCGCAACTCGTGCGTAATTAATTTCGGCTCCATACATCAGCAAGAAAAAGTTTGTTATATGGATCGTGCTATGGGCACTGTTTTTAAAGAACCAATCTGATTCGAACTATTTTCATTCAAACGAGTTTGGGACCACCGGCGCACGTTTATTTTTACACACTTTTAATACCTTCGGCGTTTATGTCTGCAGAGTTGCGTAATTTGAATTTGCCGCTGAGATAATTGTTAAGATGGCGGCAGAAAATTGATAGAGGAAGTTTTCTTTTTAACAGGATAAATATTTGAAATGATTATTAAACTTTGCTTTCATATTGCGCACTATTTACACTAATTTTCATCAAGCAAACCTTTGATTTTTTTTCTAAGAAACACAGATAAAAACGCGATACAAATCGCTGTCATCAATGGCTGCGCTCCTTGCAGCGGAAAGAAATAATTAACATAGCTAATGCTTATTGAGAGAGGAATTAAAGTTACAAATAATTATTCACTCATATTTATAATAATAATGAACTCTATTCTCAAGTAATAATCAACAAATAATTACAATTTCTTAACAGACCTCAGTTTGATATGCGTCTTGCGTCCGCAACCTACAAAAGCCAACCAACAAAAGGAAAAAACAATGGAAGACAAACGCAGATCATGAAAGGAATTTACAATTATCATTGTCTTTGTATGATACACATCGATATGTCCAATTACATCATAAAATATTATATAAATAATTAATATTTATTTGACTGTTTTTTCGTATGTTGGATTGATAATGTTTATAACCGTTAGAGGTATTGTTTCCTCTCGTCGCACTGTAGCTAAAATTTATCTCGTGGACGTTATATTGCCCCTTGGGCTGAGAAAAAAAATTAGTTTATCTGTTGTATATTTTTTTTATCAGTCCACGTGATCCACGTAGATTTGCGACTCTCAAGATGCAAATGTTCAGTTTCAATGTTGTTTTACATATGATAAAATAATAGTTGAATGGAGTACTTTAAATGACTTCAGTGACTGTAGTATCTCCGAAGTTGCTGCGGATACTTCCCGGATTAACTTATTCCTTCCCCCCCCCCCTCTCCCATTTGGGTTCACTGGACTTGGAAAACCGGGATTAAAACCGTCCAAGGGGCTTCAAGAAAATACAGCCACCTACTTTTAACAGTCAGGGTTGACATGAATGTAAGAAAATATGCTGGAAAATGCAAATTTATGACTCTGTTTCAAGCATCTGACATATTGAATGTTTTTTCATGGTGGTATATGATAACAATTTGCTGCTGACGTCGTAAGACCGCCCCCGTGTCGAGCCGTTGGAACGCAGACAGGTAGTGGCTGCTGCTGGACCGCCCCCGGCCGAGTCGGTAGGGCGTTGGCTGCCGTCGGCTGCATCGTGGTTTGGATCTGCTGCTGGCTAGAAGTGGCGCTGCTGCAGGTCTTGCTTCTCCTTTCCCACGTCCCACAGTTTAAGACGGGTACATGAAATGTCAAAATATAAGCATCAGTGACAAGATAATTACTATTCTCATCCTGTGGAAAAGTTTATTGGTGTCCATTTCACTCGCATTCACACGGATGGAATTAGACTGTTTTTGGTGTATGTTCTGTATTTTGACACTGTTCAACACAATGCAGTGATTCACATGTAAGTTTATCACAATATGCACATTTTGAACACTGCACCGTTAATCAAACAAGTGTCCGAAGTGCGCTTCGTTTACTTTAGCGGAATGTAAATATTTTCGCGTCGCGCTGTGTAGCCAACGTTGCATTATTGTTTTGCCGCGCGGTTGGCTGTACAGTCTGTCACATTAAATTTGACACGCGAAGACGCTTCGTATCAAACTACTAATGGTTATCAGTTCAAGTTAATTATTAATAGTCAACAGTACTCAACGTTCATAGCGTTGCTGCTAACTTTGAGCCGGCCGAAGTGGCTGTGGGGTTAAAGGCGCTGCAGTCTGGAACCGCAAGACCGCTACGGTCGCAGGTTCGAATCCTGCCTCGGGCATGGATGTTTGTGATGTCCTTAGGTTAGTTAGGTTTAACTAGTTCTAAGTTCTAGGGGACTAATGACCTCAGTAGTTGAGTCCCATAGTGCTCAGAGCCATTTGATTTTTGACCATAGATGTCAAGTCCCATAGTGCTCAGAGCCATTTGAGCCATTTGCTAACTTTGATACTCCAAGAGCGTTCATAAGGTTACGTGATCACATTTTTTGTCGCTGTTCATCATTATTCAGAATATAAATCACAGTTCTTCACGCGTCCACTAGTTCCTGCGAAACACGTTTCACTGTTCTGATTGCTGTCAGTAGTTTTGCACAGTACTAAACAGACAATCTATATGCAAATGACACTTTTCAAGTAATGTGATCTGGTACACTTGCACGTAAGTTCATATTACATGATTTTGACCATGAGATCATTACTGAACTGTCCAAATAACAGTACATTTCCATTTCTTATTACAGATACATATATTTATATATATTTCTATTTCTTTTGGGATTGTTATTTACCATGTTTTTTGGGACAGATGTCCGTGTTCGGTTTATCTAACCGGAATGTTGCTCATAAGAGCATTTTATATGACTTCGTAATGAAACCGTGTACGTTAATCAGTACACATTCAGATTTCACTTCACTAGTGGTGAAAGCATTTTTTTTTTTTTTTTTTTTTTTTTAACAGTCTCACAGCCAACACACCACCAACACTCGCTACGTGTGTGGGACTACATGACTCAATCTTATGAAAATATTTTTGTTATATCCATTCCTACACACGAACAAATATGTTATTTAAGCATTTTAATCATTTCTATGCTACGTATAGAAAGGTAAAAATCCTCACATTTAATGCAATAAAACTCAAGCGTTTATCAAGTTATTGATCCCTTTTATAGTTAACATATATTTATTCTGGAGATTCTCTACTCCTTGTTTAAATAATTCGAGAATATTGCAGTGTAATACTTGACATAAAAGCTAATACATACATAATATTATCACATTATTACTGCTAATTACTTTACCATAAACACTGTATTTATAGTTATGGGATAGTGCACTAGCGCTTCTGATTGGTCCTTTGTATATTCACTTCGTTTTTCTTAGTCCAGGGGACCGAGTAAGATGCTCTGCAATAGGTCTTGTGCGGATACACTTTCATTGTGTTGTGGTCTTCAGTCCTGAGACTGGTTTGATGCAGCTCTCCATGCTACTGTATCCTCTGCAAGCTTCTTCATCTCCCAGTACCTACTGCAACCTACATCCTTCTGAATCTGCTTAGTGTATTGATCTCTTGGTCTCCCTCTACGATTTTTACCCTCCACGCTGCCCTCCAATGCTAAATTTGTGATCCCTTGATGCCTCAAAACATGTGGTACCAACCGATCCCTTCTTCTAGTCAAGTTGTGCCACAAACTTCTCTTCTCCCCAATCCTATTCAATACCTCCTCATTAGTTACGTGATCTACCCACCTTATCTTCAGCATTCTTCTGTAGCACCACATTTCGAAAGCTTCTATTCTCTTCTTGTCCAAAGTGGTTATCGTCCATGTTTCACTTCCATACATGGCTACACTCCATACAAATACTTTCAGAAACGACTTCCTGACACTTAAATATTATATATTTATTTATTTCATATTATACTGGTAATCTTTTATGATTCCAGGGCGTTCAATGAATACTTGGAGGTATCCGGATAATAATTCTGTTAATTGTCTAGCCTCTGAAGCATTAATGCAAGTTGCCTCCTGTACCTTCTCTTCTATTGTTGTGACGATGTCACTCACGTTGCTGGGTGCATCGTTATTTCGATTTTCCTGACACATCTCTCGGTGCTTATGATCCAACACTAACAACTTCTGTTTGCTGACAGAAATATTCATTTTTCTCGTCGGCGGAAGGTTCGCACCGAACTTCCGATTCGGCATTAATGTTATGGGTCGCTGTTGGTACTTAAGTGCACATGTCCCACGGGCGAGATCAATTACAGCTTCCCTTTCTCGAAGGAACTCAAGACCAGAAGTTATCCATTAGTAGGAACGTGCGTAATAAGCGATCATTTCCCAAGGAAACTACCACCTTTGTCTGGTATTTTATACTTTGTGCCTTTTTTCCCAATGCCCCCATAACCTTACAATTTGCAACAGGCAAAATCGACAATCTTCGTATCTACGATACCTTCTTGAAAAACTGCGTGCTCATAACTGATACATTCGCACCTCTGTCAAGCAGAATAGTAGTTGTTACACCATTAACTGCTCCGGTGACTCTTGCTTAGATATTTTCCCTTTGTGGCTTATAAGAGACAGCGGGTTCCTGATATAGCTCATCTTCGATTCTGTTGCCATCCTGATACCGTATCATGTTTATTTTTTGTTTCGTTGACCTATTGCCTTCATTGTTGGCCTCGGTCACCTGGAGAAGGCCTACAGGGACCGAAATTAGTTTGCTGGCTTGTGAGCGTTTTGTTTTGCTTCCGGAGGCACCTCCACTATTCTCACATTTTGTGAGTTTTCAGTCGGAGGTGACCTGCTTGGACCCCACCACGGTGGATATGGATTGCTTGGTATAGGTGTAGCCTGTACATAATTTATTGCCTGACCTGAATTGATAGAATTTTGCTACGGCTGCCAATGACTTGGCCCTGGCTGTCGCCAATATTCACTGTCACCCCGCATATTTTTAGGCTTGTCTTTATATGGACTGTCTGACCTGGTGTCATTTCGCCTCTTTCGGTTGCTATTGTTATTGTTTGGCCTTTCATTGTGACTGCCTCTGATTACCATTCGGTTGTTGGTGTTCTTCGGCCTTTTGATTTATTATTAGGATAACCGAAAGTTTGGTTGTATGGATACCTACTACTATTATTATTATTGTATTTTCCGTTACTACATGCTTTACTTTTATTTTTCTTTGGACTACCTTTCCCCCTATTTCCATTATTTCCATTCCATAAATTTTTTCTATTAGGACTATTGGTATTGCTGATTACGTCAGAATTTTTTCTGGCGTCTTCTTGCACTAGGTACAGAGGATCAATTACAGACAGAAATTCTTTCAGATCGGTGTCTGTAACATTAAATAATTTTTCTATAATATGTATGGGTAATCTAGCTTTTAACACTCGCAATAAGTCTCTGGTGGTTACTGGCTCATCCCAGTACCGGGGCATATTAATATATTTTCCTTAAGGAACCTGACTTCGGATTGTACATTTCCGCATTGTAAACAACTTTACGGAGTCGCTCTTGAGTAGACGCTGACGAGAATTGATCAAGGAACGCCTTCTCAAAGTCGTGGAAAGTCTTGCAAGTTTCGGCTGCATTTAATGCCCAGAGCGATGCATCACCAGAAATATGTGAAACCACAAACTGTATTTTCTGTTCTTCCGACCATGATTTTGGAAGTACACTTTTGAGGTTTCGAATGAAAACTATTGGATGTATGTTTTTCTTGCTTTCTTCGTTAAATATTTGGAACTGTCTATGCTTAATTAGGCTTTCTTCATGCAACAAAGTAGTTAAGTGCATGGAATTGCTATTATTCGCAGGTGGACTGGTTACTTTATTACAAGTACATTCTATTTCGCTATTACTGTTCCTTGGTGTCACATACTGCTGAGGTAATATCGGTGGATTACCAAAAATTGGTCGTCCTTGTGGTAAATTAAAATTCGCCGTTAGATTATCAGCAATCTTTTGCCTGTCAGTATGAGTGTTGTCATTACTGCATACCGTCAGATTTTCAAAGTTTTGATTTTCAGTGTTCAACACCTTGGCTGCTTCTGTTCGGACTTGCTTTCGGATTTCCGAGGAAATGTCCTCCTGCATTGTGTCCACAGCGGTAGCCACAGCTTTGAATTGGTTCTCTAGTCTATCTACTTCAGTTTGAAGGCTATTGACCTGAACTGGAATGTTTTTAACGGTTCGACAGTGGTTTTTACTGCATCGATCTCCTGCTTAAATTGGGTAGTAATAGCATTATCACGATCGACCAACACTTGATTTATCCTACGGACAAAGTCTTTATCTCTTTCCAGAAAAATATTGTTTATATTTTCCATAAATTTCTTTTCCTTTACTTGATCCCTGAGCCCCTGTTGCTGTTATTCTATAATCTTTCCTGTCTACGTTTTTCTTTTCCTGCTGACGTTGTTTTTCACGCTCCTGCTCTTTAATAGTAAACTTTTCAAGTAATGCTGTTAGCATACCCTGTATCGACATAGCTTGAGCATTGCTAACTTCTGCCTCTTGCCCAGAAGAAATATTGTCATTAATTCCTAACTGGTTGAATGCAGGATGGTCAGTTCGTTTTGGCAACTCCTCAGTTTTACTATCACTCGGGACATCAGTTACTAAATGATCATTCATAATTAATTTTCTAATAATTCGACAGAAATATGGGTAGATTGTTCTACCTGAGACTCTGATGGCATTTCTGCATCAGTATGCTCATTCGGTTTAACCTGTTTCTTTTGCTTAACCATTGTATAACCAATACAGCACAACAAATATGTAAATCACTGACAAACAACAACTGACACAAAATAATCTTATAACCAACACATATACACAAATTACACTTAAAAATATTATTCTCGCAGCCAGAATATTCAATGATTACTACTTATGGCTGTAGGTACTGATTTCAAACTGGTGATGCTGTAATGTTACATATCATCCTGGACTACAAGTCCTCTGATTTCAAATTGGAATGTCATGCGGGGTGATTATTGATCATGTGCTGCTGTTTAATTATTGAACATGAACATCTGTTCCTACCTATGTCGATTGAGAGTGGTGGACTGCACTGCATATACGAAGCTACTCGTCATACAAAGCGGTTATTGATCATGTGCTGCTGTTTAATTACTGAACGTGAACATCTGCTCCTACCTATGACGATTGAGAGTGGTGGACTGCACTGCTTATACGAAGCTACTCGTGTCTCTCGCACCAACGCAGATACAGATTCATACAGCAGTTTGGTAGGCGGATGTCAATGCTCATGAAACAAGTAAATACACAGTGATTCATAGTTTGTTTTGGTACCTGTAATATATCACAATTTCAATAATTAAAATGAATAAATTTGCACTGGTGCCCCCACGTTGGGCGCCAGTGTGGCGTTCGCTGTGCTATTCAGTGGTTTGGTATTTAACTAATTTGTAAATGAAAATGATAATCTTATTTCATTACATTGAGTAATTACTAAACACTTTTTTCTCCGGGCTAAAGATTTGCTCAAGTTTCTAAAGAAATCCAAGTTAACGTTGTGTTAAAGTGTTGTCTGTAAGCTGTGTAAGTGTCATTAAATCACAGTTCATACAACAGATTGTATACAACTATTGATTATGGTGGAAACAGTTATCTTCAGCAAAATGATCATTAAAACCACCGAATATCAGCCGCGCACAACAATGACGTATGTTAGCTGAAACAATATTCTTCGCAATTCGTGCGTAATTAATTTCGGCTCCATATATCAGCAAGAAAAAGTTCGTTATATGGATCGTGCTATGAGCACTGTTTTTACAGAACCAATCTGATTCGAACTATTTTCATTAAAATGACTTCGGGACCACCGGTGCACGTTTATTTTTACACATTTTTATTACCTTCAGCATTTATGTTTGCAGAGTTGCGTAATTTGAATTTGCCGTTGAGATAATTGTTAAGATGGCGGCAGAAAATTGTTAGAGGAAGTTTTCTTTTTAACAGGATAAATATTTGAAATGATTATTAAACTTTGCTTTCATATTGCGCACTATTTAGACTAATTTTCATCAAACAAACCTTTGATTTTTTTCTAAGAAACACAGATAAAAACGCGATACAAATCGCTGTCGTCAATGGCTGCGCTCCTTGCAGCGGAAAGAAATAATTAACACAGATAATGCTTATTGAGAGAGGAATTAAACTTACAAATAATTATTCACTCATATTTATAATAATAATGAACTCTATTCTCAAGTAATAATTAACAAATAATTACAATTTCTTAACAGACCTCAGTTTGATATGCGTCTTCTACATCTACATCTACATTCGTACTCCGCAAGCCACCTGACGGTGTGTGGCGGAGGGTACCCTGAGTACCTCTATCGGTTCTCCCGTCTATTCCAGTCTCATATTGTTCGTGGAAAGAAGGATTGTCGGTATGCTTCTGTGTGGGCTCTAATCTCTCTGATTTTATCCTCATGGTCTCTCCACGAGATATACGTAGGAGGGAGCAATATACTGCTTGACTCTTCGGTTAAGGTATGTTCTCGAAACTTTAACAAAAGCCCGTACCGAGCTACCGAGCGTCTCTCCTGCAGAGTCTTCCACTGGAGTTTATCTATCATATCCGTAACGCTTTCGCAATTACTGAGTGATCCTGTAACGAATCGGGCTGCTCTCCGTTGGATCTTCTCTATCTCATCTATCAACCCTATCTGGTACGGATCCCACACTGCTGAGCAGTATTGAAGCAGTGGGCGAACAAGCGTACTGTAACCTATTTCCTTTATTTTCGGATTGCATTTCCTTAGGATCCTTCCAATGAATCTCAGTCTGGCATCTGCTTTACCGACGATCAACTTTATATGGTCATTCCGTTTTAAATCACTCCTAATGCCTACTTCCAGATAATTTATGGAATTAACTGCTTCCAGTTGCTGACCTGCTATTTTGTAGCTATATGATAAGGGATCTGTCTTTCTGTGTATTCGCAGCACATTACACTTGTCTACATTGAGATTCAATTGCCATTCCCTGCACCATGCGTCAATTCGCTGCAGATCCTCCTGCATTTCAGTACAATTTTCCATTGTTACAACCTCTCGATACATCACAGCATCATCTGCAAAAAGCCTCAGTGAACTTTCGATGTCATCCACAAGGTCATTTATGTATATTGTGAATAGCAACGGTCCTAGGACACTTCCCTGCGCCACACCTGAAATCACTCTTGCTTCGGAAGCCTTCTCTCCATTGAGAATGACATGCTCCGTTCTGTTATCTAGGAACTCTTCAATCCAATCACACAATTAGTCTGATAGTACATATTCTCATACAGTGTTCATTAAACGACTGTGGGGAACTGTATCGAACGCCTTTCGGAAGTCAAGAAACACGGCATCTACCTGTGAACCCGTGTCTACGGCCCTCTGAGTCTCGTGGACGAATAGTGCGAGCTGGGTTTCACATGACCGTCTTTTTCGAAACCCATGCTGATTCCTACAGAGTAGATTTATAGTCTCCAGAAAAGTCATTATACTCGAACATAATACGTGTTTCAAAATTCTACAACTCATAGACGTTAGAGATATAGGTCTATAGTTCTGCACATCTGTTCGACGTCCCTTCTTGAAAACGGGGATGACCTGTGCCGTTTTCCAATCCTTTGGAACGCTACGCTCTCCTAGAGACCCATGATACACCGCTGCAAGAAGGGGGACAAGTTCCTTATCGTACTCTGTGTAAAATCGAACTGGTATCCCATCAGGTCCAGTGGCCTTTCCTCTTTTGAGCGATTTTAATTGTTTCTCTATCCCTCTGTCGTCCATTTCGATATCTACCATTTTGTCATCTGTGTGACAATCTAGAGAAGGAACTACAGTGCAGTCTTCCTCTGTGAAACAGCTTTGGAGAAAGACATTTAGTATTTCGGCCTTTAGTCTGTCATCCTCTGTTTCAGTACCATTTTGGTCACAGAGTGTCTGGACATTTTGTTTTCATCCACCTACCGCTATGACGTAAGACCAAAATTTCTTAGGATTTTCTGCCAAGTCAGTACATAGAACTTTACTTTCGAATTCATTGAACGCCTCTCGCATAGCCCTCCTCACACTACATTTCGCTTCGCGTAATTTTTGTTTGTCTGCAAGGCTTTGGCTATGTTTATGTTTGCTGTGAAGTTCCCTTTGCTGCTGCAGCAGTTTTCTAACTCGGTTGTTGTACCACGGTGGCTCTTTTCCATCTCTTACGATCTTGCTTGGCACATACTCATCTAACGCATATTGTACGACGGTTTTGAACTTTGTCCACTGATCCTCAACACTATCTGTACTTGAGACAAAACTTTTGTGTTGAGCCGTCAGGTACTCTGTAATCTGCTTTTTGTCACTTTTGCTGAACAGAAAAATCTTCCTACCCTTTTTAATATTTCTATTTACGGCTGAAATCATCGATGCAGTAACCGCTTTATGATCGCTGATTCCCTGTTCTGCGTTAACTGTTTCAACTAGTTCGGGTCTGTTTGTCACCAGAAGGTCTAATGTGTTATCGCCACAAGTCAGTTCTCTGTTTAACTGCTGAAGGTAGTTTTCAGATAAAGCACTTTAAAAAATTTCACTGGATTCTTTGTCCCTGCCACCCGTTATGAACGTTTGAGTCTCCCAGTCTATATCCGGCAAATTAAAATCTCCACCTTGAACTATAACATGGTGGGGAAATCTACTCGAAATATTTTCCAAATTATCCTTCAGGTGCTCAGCCACAACAACTGCTGAGCCAGGGGGCCTATAGAGACATCCAATTACCATGTCTGTGCCTGCTTTAACCGTGACCTTCACACAAATTATTTCACATTTCGGATCTCCGTCAATTTCCTTCGATATTATTGCACTTCTTATCGCTATAAACACGCCTCCCCCTTCACTGTCCAGCCTGTCTCTGCGGTATACATTCCAATCTGAGTTTAGGATTTCATTACTGTTTACGTCTGGCTTCAGCCAACTTTCTGTCCCTGGTAGTATATGGGCGTTGTGACCGTTTATTAATGAGAGCAGTTCTGGGACCTTTCTATAGACCCTCCTGCAGTTTACTATTATCACATTAATATTGTTATTCCCTGTTGCATTTTGCCTACTCCTACCTTACCGCGTCTCAGGAGGCGTCCTGTCGGGTCTAGGGAGGGAATTCTCTAACCTAAAAAACCCCCATATGCACTCCACACGTACTCCGCTACCCTTGTAGCCGCTTCCGGCGTGTAGTGCACATTTCTCCACCCGATAGCGGAGGTCGAGAAATTTGCACCCCAGATCTCCGCAGAATCGTCTGAGCCTCTCGTTTAAGCCTTCCACTCTGCTCCAAACCAGAGGACCGCGAGCGGTTCTGGGAACCGCGACCTACAAAAACCAACCAACAAAAGGTAAAAACAAAGGAAGACAAACGCAGATCATAAAATGAATTTACAATTATCATTTCTTTCTATGACACACATCGATATGTCCAATTACATCATAAAATATTATACAAATAATTAATATTTATTTCACTGTTTTTTCATATGTTGGATAGATAATGTTTATAACTGTTAGAGGCATAATTACCTCTCTTCGCACTGTAGCTAAATTTTATCTCGTCTGGATTTGAACACCAGTTAGTGATAGCCAAGATCCACAATGGGATACAGGATATAGAGTTCAGTGCAACAAAAGTAACAGTCAATACTAATTACAAGTCCAGGCTTTTGATACGGCCTGGTGGGCCGCGCACGGTCTGGTAATGATGTGGAGCCATGCGGTTCCTCTGGGAGGACGACTCGGTGGCGTAGCTGGCGGTGGACTGTGTCGTGTCTTCATGGCTGCACCGCAGTAAGTCCTTGGTTGTGTAAGAGCTCTTGCTCTCGCGCCTGGATCAGCGGTTTACTCGGTGAAGACTGCCTTCTGTGGTTTGTGATCAGCCTTAAATTGGCTGCCCGAGGCAGAATACTCCGTGCACGATTTCCAGTTACATTTCTATGTGTAATAAACTAGTTCGCGTACACCGCAAACATAGCAGCTTACCTGACGCATCCTGGCGGCTGCCGGCCTCACCTGGTTTCTGTCTGACGGCCGAAAGTCTGGCCCTGTGGCGTTCGCTGTGTTATTCAGTGGTTTGGTATTTAACTAATTTGTAAATGAAAATGATAATCTTATCTCATTAATTTTTTTCTCCCGGCTAAAGATTTGGTCAAGTTTCTAAAGAAATCCAAGTTAACTTTGTGTTAAAGTGTTGTCTGTAAGCTGTGTAAGTGTCACTAAATCACAGATCATACAACAGATTCTATACGACTATTGATTATGATGGAAACAGTTATCTTCAGCAAAATGATCATTAAAACCACCGAATATCAGCCGCGCACAACAATTACGTATGTTAGCTGAAATAATATTCTTCGCAATTCATGCGTAATTAATTTCGGCTCCGTATATCAGGAAGAAAAAGTGCTATGAGTACTGTTTTTAAAGAACCAATCTGATTGGAACTATTTTCATTAAAATCAGTTCTGGACCACCGGTGCACGTTTATTTTTACACATTTCTATTACCTTCGGCATTTATGTCTGCAGAGATGCGTAATTTGAATTTGCCACTGAGATAATTGTTAAGAGGGCGGCAGAAAATTGATAGAGACTTTCTATTGTCAGAGGAAAGTTTCTTTTTAACGGGATATGTGTTTGAAATGCGTATTAAACTTTACTTTCATATTGTGCACTATTTAGACTAATTTTTATCAAGCAAGCCTTTGATTTTTTTCTATGAAACACAGATAAAAACCCGATACAAATCGCTGTCATCAATGGCTGCGCTCCTTGCAGCGGAAAGAAATAATTAACACAGATAATGCCTATTGAGAGAGAAATTAAAGTTACAAATAATTATTCACTAATATTTATAATAATAATTGAGCCGCTGTGTTTAGGTTGCATTGGTTTTCCTTTTCTTCCCCTGACATGTTTCTTTGATATGTTGTCTGTCATTAAGTGGCTGCTTGGTTGTCTTTTGCTGTACTATCGATATCTGCGTGGAGGAAGAGAGTTCTTTGACCGGTTGTATCCTCGTATGGTGGCGCGGAAGTAGGGGGTTGTGCACAAAGAGTGTAGTGGACATGGAAGGGAGTGTGGCTCTCCAGCATGGAGGAGGCTCGGTCGGCTGTACCGAGTCGCCACGTGATGTATGTCGATTGTGTGTAACGAGGGGGTCGTGTGGACGGAAGAGCTCCCCGCGTGTTGGTTTTATACAGAATCGCCCCACGAGTAGTAGCTGTTTTTTTCGCCTTGGTGGGACGTTAACAAGCTTCTTTAAATCCTCCGTTTCAACACTGGAGTTTAAAAGGAGACACCTAACATGAAGGAGCGGTCACTACCCGTCAACGTTGCAGAGAAGACGTGAACTGCAGTGACAGAGTTTGTTGTCGCGTGACCGTGGCGTGTTGGGTACGCTGGCGACGCGAGCGCGGTCGGATGTGTGGATCCTTGCCATCGGAGGTCGTGTACTGCCTGTTTGAGCATAATTGCAAATTAAGTTCGTGGAAGGTTTAATCATGAAGTAATAATTTTGTGTAACCAGCGTCTCTTCTGCCTTGTGGCCTCCGGCGACCGGGTTTCCTGTCCCTGGCACCGGTTAATTGACGACAGTGATCTTCCTCCTCCTCTCATTACTGTCCGATGGAAGGTGTAGTTTTGGCAGTTTAATTGTTTCGCTATTCTGTCGTGGGTTACGAGTAAATTCATGCTTCTTGTTGGTTGATCATGTGGTCGCCCATTCAAGACTTTGTGGTGTAATGTTTCCTTGCATGAGGTTAGCTCTAATTCTGTCAGCAAGTTAAGCCATCTTATAACAAGTTTTCTCTGGCTAAAAGTCGGTGCAGTGACGAGCCTGAGAGTGGTAATTGTGTTTACGGGCGTTTTAAATTGGTCAGTATTCTCTCTAGCCTGAGAATCACTGAGTGGGTAATTTGTGGTCGCCTTACATGGGTCCGTCATATCTGTTATGTTCTAATGATATTCCAGGACACTTTTGTTTAAAATCTTTTTAAAATTCATCCAAGTTTGTAATTTCCTATTACTGCCATTAATCGTGTGTTGGCTGAGTCCTGTTTAGTCTTTTTAATGGCGGTGATGATAGCTTCACTACCTCACCATACCTTATGAACAAAGTTCTGTATTTACTTTAGTAGCCTGTTTGGTAATGTTCCTTAATTTTTTTAAAACTGTTGTATTGCTATAAGTTACTTGAGTGCCGTTAGCGGCGTGTTTTAAAAGTTTGTTTATTGCTGTACTGCTAGCTTCTGTGTTTTTTTAAAAAAAAAAATTAAAATTGTTGTATTGCTATGAATTACATGATTGCCGTTAGCGGCGTATTTAAAAGGCTGTTGTTTATTGCGGTACTGCTAGTTTCTGTAAGAAACGAATAAAACATTTGTGAAAATCTCAACTCGACAGAAAGTTGGCCCCGTTCCCCAACTTGTGGTGTGGCGTGTAGTAACCGTAACCACAGTGTGTGTCAATAATGAACTCTATTCTCAAGTAATAATTAACAAATAATTACAATTTCTTAAAAGACTCATTTTGATATGCGTCTTGCGTCCGCAACCTACAAAACCCAACCAACTAAAGGTAAAAACAAAGGAAGACAAACGCAGATCATAAAAGGAATGTACAATTATCATTGTCTTTGTCAGTACTAATTGCAAGTCCAGACTTTTGATACGGCCTGGTGGGCCACGCATGGTCTGGTAATGATCTGGAGCCATGCGGTTCCTCTGGGAGGACGACTCGGTGTCGTAGCTGGCGGTGGACTGTGAGGTGTGTTCATGGCTGCACCACAGTTGAGTCCCTGGTTGTGTAAGAGCTGTTGCTCTCGGCGCCTGGATCAGCGGTTTACTAGGTGAAGCCTGCCTTCTGTGGTTTGTGATCAGTCTTTACTTGGCTGCCCGAGGCAGAATACTCCGTGCACGATTTCCAGTTACATTTCTATGTGTAATAAACTAGTTCGCGTACGCCGCAACCGTAGCAGCGTACCTGACGCATCCTGGCGGCTGCCGGCTTCACCTGGTTTCTGTCTGACGGCCGAAAGTCTGGCCCCTACTCGGTCCGGGACCCGCCTAACTGATCTGTTGTGCAGCTGTGCAGGTAGCCGGTGCGTAGGCGCTCGGCCGAAATAGATTAATGCGAATAACTTCTTCGGTTCGGTCCTTACTTAGCTTCTTATATGTTGATGGATCTAATAAGTGATTAATGATGCTATGGTAATTAGCCACAGTCATAATTACTGATGCATTGCCCTTTTCAGTGGGGTGAATGATACTACTCATTCGGATGTTTTATAGTGTTCCTCTCACCCACAGTTAAATGCACTTCGGAGGCTTCGTGTGAGCTACGACTCTTACTGCTTCCATATGGATTGTTTTCAGTTGGTAGCATGTCAACACTTTGAATTCCGTAGCACGGTGAGGCACCACAGCCCATTTCGTCTTACCGTTTAAATTACACCAGTAAACTTCTTACATAACACCCAGTTGACTAAAATTAACAGGTAGGTGTAACAGTTTAGCTGGACCGTTTGAGACTAATTCACCAGAGGGGAATACCACAACGAATTTGAATTACTTCAGTGAATTAATTAGATTAGGTTTCTGAAAGCTCGGAAATAGAGAGGAACAAATATGTCAATCATTAGCGTATCACCAGATCCACAGAAGTTCCGTGGTTTTCCATAAATTAACTATTTGGGATGTTATCATGGCTTCTGTATCTAACTATCGATCGACGACTCACTTCAACTTCAATAACTCAAAAATCCACCACAAGACTTGATCATAAAAAGATTAAAAGTCTCATAATGGAATCAGATTCAAATTCAATCTACTACTTCCACAAAGGCATTCACTTTAAAAATCGTGATGGAAAATAAACAGTTTCTCACCTCCGTCGATGTATTTTATTACAACATGGGTTTTACGTTGACATCGATGTCAATTGTATGAGATTCAGACAAGTTTTAACTAATCATCGTTAACAATTTTTATTTACAACATTGATCCTCCCTTTATATGTCTTTTACAGTCATTATTTTCTTACGGAAATCCGAAGGCGGTAACAAACGCTGATACAATCTTCTTCCCCGTAATGACCTTTGCCTGGTGGATAATACAGGACAACTTCCGCCTGGCGACAGTGCTGTAGATGCTAGTAATGTCATAGTATGGCGCTCTCCATCGACATGAAATAGATACGAGAAAACGATTTAAACACACAATTCAGAACTTACAACCACACAATAACATTGATAATAAACCTACTAGGTATTGAATGTCCTACATGTGGAGCGCATACGTTATTCTCTGCAGAGTGAGTGGTAGGAGACATGGTGTAACTGTCGTAATATTTGGTTACACTACATCCCCCAATCACCAGCTCAGTTTGACAGGCGTTAAGACTGTTACTATACCCTTTTGCTTTTCCAGACTTGTAACAATATAAGCTTTCTCTATAGTGGTTACTTAACTGCTCTCTGTTTAAGTACTTTTTATTTTCCTACTTAGTTTAGACCTCGAAATTTCTGAAAGTCCTGTTCTACCACAGATGTGCCTGGAAATAATCAGCAGTCAGATGCATAAAAGAAATTTAATTTCTTAACTGGTTTCAGACACTCAGTGCCCTTCTTCAGAAGGTTATAACTACTGCATTATTTGCGAGCGTCAAAAGTAAGATGCTTGTTATTCTCGACACTCGCAAGTATTGTGACAGTTATAACCTTCTGAAGAAGGGCACTAAGTGTGTGAAACCGTTTAAGAAAATAAATTCGTTTAGTGCAACTGGTTGCTGATAATTTGGATATATACAGTTACTGAAAAGTATAAAATACTCAACCCTGCAAGTGCTTCTTCTTCCGCAGCATAAAAGTGCGTTGGAGTAATACGAGCTTGCCTTATTGGCCTGCTATGTGGAGTAACTTACACATTATGCACAGAAAATGGGGGATGGGTAAGGATAGATAAGGGCAGGAGGGGATGAAGAGAATGGGGAGAAGCACGGGAGGGACACAGAGAGAGGGGGGGAGGACAATATGGACAGAGAGATAAGGGAGAGGAGGAGGTGGGCTGAGAGAAATATGAGAGGATGATTAGATTGACAAAGAGTGGAAGCAAGAAGAGACAGACAGAGGGGAGAGGTGGGAGTCGACAGAGAGAAGGTCAGAAAAAGATGAGCAGAGAGAAGGGCCATGAGGAGACAGGCAGAGATGAAGGGAGGAGGAGAAGGGCAGAGAGGGTGGCAAGGAGGAGACAGACAGAGGGAGGAGAAGGATATTGATAGGGATGAAGGAAGGAGGAGATGGTGAGAGAGAGAGAGAGAGAGAGAGAGAGAGAGAGAGAGAGACAGAAGAGTAGATAGGCTTATTGGAGGTGGGGGTGGTGGTGGTGGTGGAGATGGACCAAGAATGGAGGGAAAAGGGGATGTTTGCAATGTAAGTGTCAAGCACATATATGAGTGAGGCTGCAGTGAAAAGGCTCGTATATGTGTAAGTTGTTGCATACAGAGTTTTTAAAAATATATGACATATCTTCAAATAGCATACTCTAGAATATAGCACTAGGTTTTGGAATGCTGCATGAAAAGAATTAGTAGAAGGACACATACAACTCAGCTTGGTAAAAACACTCTGATTATAAACCCCGATTTGCTTAAATTGAATGGCTAAATCAATTGGGAGCATTGGTATACTAGGTTACCTGATAGACTCCTGCGGCTGCTGGTTGATTAATATTCCTTATATCTCCAGAACGACCTTCCTCTTATTGCATCTTCTCTTATGTCATCTACATTTCCAAATTTTCCAAACGCCTAGACTGGTGGACAATATTGTTATGACATCGTTTCATACATACGTAAAGTTTACCTATTAGACAAAGAAAAGGCAGATTAGTTCTACAGAATTCAGTAGAAGTTTATTTTTAGGGTGCCTGTACCTATATACAACTCAGAAAAAAAAATGTCATTCATCAATATGAACAAGAAAATACATATTGCCACAAAGACAAGTCACAAAATGTTCACTGAGGCAAAATCTTTGCAAAACATTTTTCATGTAGAAATGGAGAGGAAAAACACACACTTCTGTATATATGTTTAGTAAAATGATTGAAACAGATAGTTATAAACTACACATCAAAGAAGTAACTGTGTTCTCTCCAATCAGGTTATTTTCATTCACTATTGTTACCTTTCACGCTTATAAACATGAAATGCACCTACATAATAACTGACTATTATAAGAAAGAGGGTCAATATACCCTAATCATTACTCACTCACTCTTTCTCTACATTAATCATCATAATCATTACCTCGTTCTGTTACAGTATGCATCATAAATCTCACAATTATAATCTCGCGTACCTAACCAACGTAAATCTCGTTATTCTATCACAACTATAATCATATTCGCTTCTTCGTATCAATACACACTTCATACAACAACTCCCTGCTCTGTTTTCGTCCACTTATTTCCACAAAGACAATATTTCATAGTTACAATCTTAAATATTACAATTCAATAAACACAACTTCACTACCTCTCAACAGATCCTGAAAACTTCTTATCAAAATACCTATTGCTCTTCTTCCCAGGCAACAAAATTACCATCCTAACAGCCTGCATATCTTGTCAGAAGTGGTAGAAAATGTTGTATGTCTCTGTATTATCATCACTGTGTATAACCAAAAATTTTACTCAGGGGAAAAACACATTGCTGAAAACATGTGTGTACTCTCAGAATTGTCTCAAAAAATCTTGTTGATGTTCATTTTATTAGAAATTCTTTGTTCTTATTCGGGTTCTAGATGAAATTTCGAAGTTCGTAGCAGTTCTTTTAGCGTACGCATCGTCGTAGCAAATCACTCCATTCATTGCGTGATAAATAAAGTTTGTTGCACGACGGTAGTAGCCCGATTGTTGTCAAAAGTCGCTCTGCCATGACCTGCAATAGCATTGTTTATCGCTAACTGTTGCTGTGCGCTGTGATGCAATAAATATTTTAGAAATATGTGAAATGTAGTTTTGTCGACTGTCTGGGGACAAGTTTAATCGATATAATTATTCTGTATATGGCTTGATATGCGAAGTATGATGAGTTCCCTTGTTTACAAGTAGTTTCAGTTTCGACGTGCATTGCTTCTTGTCATTGATTATGTCATGGATTTGGTGATCTGACTTTAGTTATTTCTATCTGCCTCGCTGGACTTGGCCTTTCAGAATTTTGGCACTGTGAATTATGATGCTGATTACTGCGACTGTGTTGGTTTTGACTGTATTGGTTCCTATTTGCATAATTGTTCTTGTGCCATACGTTTTGCGGATTTTATCTACCTAAACTGTACCCATGAACACGTGCATGATTACCATCTGAGTTAGAGTATTGTCTGTGATTATTTTGACTGTTGGGGTAGTTGTGATTACGACGATTTGCATTACCGTAATTCCTGAGATGTCTGTTATCCTGCTTACAGTCAGAGTTCCGGAAATTACTGCTATCACAATAATTATTATTCAGCTGCGAGAACTGTGCCTCATACGGTTATCCCGACTGTAATTGTTTGCATGGTTGTGTTTGTTATGCGAGTTCTCATAATTTTTGTTTTTACGTTATACAAATGCGTCTTCCGTGTCATAGTTCCTTTTGTGATTGCCTCTGTGTTTTTTCGTTAAGCCGTTGTCACTGTTAATTCCAATTTCTGAAGTAATGTTTGAAATGCTTCTAAATCTTCTTTACATCTGCCGACCAAAATTACATGTCTCAAATGTGTTGGTAGCTTTGTTAAACAAATGCGAATTAGTTTTGACGGACTGTTTTGATTTGATTAGTATTTATTTCTGCGTACCATGTCTTCAGAGATTTTTCTGTTCTAGAGAAGTCAGAATGTTCAACGTTTCGTAAAATTGTAAAGCCATGTGTTACCCGATATTGTGTGGTCTGCGCTAGCTGCAGGTTCATTTTCCTAATAACCGCATATAAATTTTACCTGTGTTCAAGTGGCCAATTTGGTGGTAAAGAGTATAGGAACTGATCAGTCCAAGTTTGGGTGTGAATTTCGTTACTATAGTTCTTTTAGACTTTGAAATTACGTACTGTCAGAAAGTGTTTGTAATCGAGGCTACCATTTCTGGGTGGAACAGACCGTTCTCTATTGCGCCACATCGGCGATCCATTGTCGTATCAGGATGTGTGGTACTGTTCTCGCAGGAAATCACCTAAACAACGTAAATTCGTATGGTCGCCAAAGGTTTGTGAATATGATTGTAAACGGTGAAATTCTTTCTTTTCGTCGTCACGTTTAAGCTTTCTTTCAATGTTGTTAATGTATAAAATGGCAGGGAAGGGGGCAGAAGGTTGTTACATATGCCTCGTGACGACAGTGTGCAGGAGGTCGAGCGGTCAGGATTCGAGAGTGGGCATCCAGCGGAGCCGTTAAATGACAAAACAGGAAATTAGGTACATTAAAGAGGATACATTTCAATGTACGGTGTACAAGGGGCGCGCCTAGGGTCGCAAGTTACTAGGTTAGGCCAGTCTAGGAGGTAGAACAATTAATTGAAATGGGCAACGGAAGGGGAAGCGGCTCATGTTAAGTTATGTTGGTGGCCGGTCGTGAAAAGCAGAGCCAGAGTCTCCGCCTCCCAAAAAGACGCCTATTCTGCTCGAGGTCTGGTTTACAAGAGAGAGAGGTAACTGTGCTCCGCACCGCAGAACACTCCAGCGTCCACATACGTGACCTGTATCCCACGCATGCTATTGGCTAAAACCAATGGCGTGAATTCGCTAGCTGTTTCAGCAGAGGGCTCAAGGCCTCTCTTGCCAGCAGGTTTAACTGGACAGACCTGGCTCGGTTTTGCGAGACAGGCGACTAGTGTCACGTAGGCACAGCGTAAGTTACTCTGGGAGAAAACTTGTAAAGATGTTACTGGGCTTTTGAAATAAAATTTTTAAACCAATTCCCTAAAATATTCCTTGACTGGCTGCCACCATGCACAATACGCTCGACTTTTTCAGTTATAGTGTTCCTATAACTCTTATTTTCCCGATTAATTTTCTCCTGGTTGTTTTTAAAATCTATTAATTCTGCTGTGTCTGAAAACTGTACTGGCGTTGTATTTGAATCTGCATCTGCACTGCTTGAAAAATTTGCCATTTTCATTGTCAGCTCATCAAATTTTCCTTAATTGTGCTTAACTCTACTCTTTGTTCTCCAGACTTTCCATTTATCCGCTAATTTCCTTTACCGTTATGTTAAGATGCTCCTTCTGCTCTCTTATCTGTGTAACTATCGCACTCGGAACTACAGAGTTGAATTTAGCTAACATTTCGTCCTTGTCTTTGCACTGGTTTGTTTTCATGTTTTCGCGTTCTCTTTCAAGGTCACGTAATCTAGTTGCAAATCTGTTAATTACTGGTTGAAGGTCATTTTTAATTTCCTCCCTGAGTGATTTGCTATTTACTTCCGCCCGCAGCTCGTAGTCGTGCGGTAGCGTTCTCGCTTCCCGCGCCCGGGTTCCCGGTTTCGATTCCCGGCGGGGTCAGGGATTTTCTCTGCCTCGTGATGGCTGGGTGTTGTGTGATGTCCTTAGGTTAGTTAGGTTTAAGTAGTTCTAAGTTCTAGGGGACTGATGACCATAGATGTTAAGTCCCATAGTGCTCAGAGCCATTTGAACCAATTTTTTTATTTACTTCCTGTTATTTTTTTATTTCTTCCCTGGGTGATTCACTATTTTCTTCCTGTGATTTTTTTGTCTCTTCCCTAACCGATGTACTATTTTCTTACAGTGATTTATATTCTCTTTCAGTGTTTCTTTAAGCACCTGACGAATTAATTCTAGAAAATCTGTCGAATTCACACAATGTGATTTTGTATAATTATTCGAGTGGTCTAAGGTGCAGCAGTCATGGACTGTGCGGCTGGTCCCGGCTGAGGTTCGAGTCCTCCCTCGGGCATGGGTGTGTGTGTGTTTGTCCTTAGGATACTTTAGGTTAAGTAGTGTGTAAGCTTAGGGACTGATGACCTCAGCAGTTAACTCCCATAAGATTTCACACACATTTTTTTGTATAATTATTCACTGAAGATGATGTGTGTTATGTTCGTTCGAGAGAGAACCTTATTCTGATCTGTCTGTTGGCAGTTGTAAATTTCAGCACGGCTGTGGCGACTCTGAAAGCTTTCTCTAGACTGTGGCGACGTATCGCCGACCGACTCAACTCCGGAATTCACTTGTTCACTACACATCGTTTGTTCTGTTTCATTGTTGGTCGCTAAATTGGTTAATAACCGTGAAGCCGCGTAGTTTCCTGCAGTCTCATATAAAACAGTGGTAACTGCTAACCGCTCAAGGTGTTTTACCTCATCCTGTACCGAATCGTTATTCTGTAACACCCTCTGTTGTTCTGTACTACGACGGATTTTCATATTGTTTTCTCTTGTACAAAGCAAGATGAAACCATTTCTTGGAGAAACAAAATTGTTGCAATGACCAAACAAACAAAAACCAAATGTGTACTATTGTGCTCACAAATACTCAACAATGAATGAAATCCACACAGAACCTGTACTTCAATGTCAACGGTCTGTGTAATAAAATAATCCATAGTCGTCACAAGAATTTCACAAACTGAAAAAATTCTAAATGACATATCCGAAAAAGAAGTACAACATTAGTAAGATTAGTACTGTGGCATTTCTTGCTTTCGAGAATTCCAATACTACCAGATTACGTATGAACGAACTATCCTGGCAGGAAAGGTCGACATACAGACAAGACACCGACTGCAGGTTTCCGTATGAAATTTTGGCTATCTGTACCTTCCATTCAGTAAAAGATCTACGCATTACCAAAATATTGTACTCTCAAATCGAACTTAAACTCATATGCTAACCTTTGACTGAACAGAACATAATTTGAACTGAACTGTAACTGGTCTGAATACAACTTGTCTTTATATTAAATGCGCAACTGAAGTAAAACAATTATCTGGCCTTAATCAGAGTCTTAAGTTTCCTTGCGTCTTGACAACATTGTTGCAAATTTCTCGAAAGCACAACATCGGACAGCAAGGAGGTAGCGACTAAGCTAGATATCTATTTCTAAATAAATATTCAAACTGTTGCATACCACATGGTGCAATGTGGTAATGCGTGATGTTAAACAGTGGGGTGAGGAGAGTAGCTATTCCTATGAAATTATATTTCAATACAACGATTTTAGAATTAAGTAGAGCAAATGAAAGACTGCGATTCATTGGCAGAACACTTACAGTTAAAAGGTGCCACAGATATATTAAAGAGATTGCTTACACTACACTTGTGCGCCCTATTCTGGAGTACTGCTGTGCGGTGTGGGATCCGCATCAGGTGGGACTGACGGATGACAGCGAAAAAGTTCAAAGAAGGGCGGCTAGTTTTGTGTTATTGCGAAATAGGGGAGATAGTGTCACAGACCTGATACGTGAATTGCAGTGGCAATCATTAAAACAAAAGGCGTTTTTCGTTGCGACGGGATCTTCTCACGAAATTTCAATCACCAGTTTTCTCCTCCGATTGCGGAAACATTCTGTTGGCACCCACCCACATAGGTCATGATCATCACGATAAAATAAGAGAAATCAGGGCTCGCACAGAAAAATTTAAGTGCTCATTTTTCCCGCGCGCCGTTGTAGAGTACAACGATAGAGAGACATTTGAAGGTGGTTCATTGAACCCTCTGCCAGGCACTTAATTGTGAATAGCAGAATAATCACGTAGCTGTAGACATAGAAATTCAAAAGGACAGAGTAAAACTTCACACATTGGTCTGAGCAATACTATGCTTAAGAAAGTGATGTTAACACAAAATATCTATAAAAATCCAAATAACTTAATCAGTTGATATCTTAACGCAGACTCAGTGAAGTGGGATAGTCTTTCTCTCAGCTCTGAGTAAATTAACTAGCTCACAATAATTATTCTAAAAAATTGGCTGCGCAGCGCTGCTGTCTTACCTCAGACTTCTTCTCTTCAGAAATAATAACATTATTCAAAATTTATATTCTCATCGCTTTCCAATATATACATAATTTTCATCCTTGCTGTCGCTTACAATAAATCTTTCTTCATCTAACAGTTACAAGTCAGCACAGCACCACTGATCACATCCATCACCTACCACATTTCAAATAAGAATGCATCAGACTGCGCAGAGGAAAGACTGTGCCACAACAAGACCAAAGATTGTTTGAGAGTATCCTAACTTGCACTCTCTCTGACGTGCACATCGATATACAAAAATCTGAATGACATGACCACGTTACAACTTGAGCTCATCCACGTTAAACTGCCTATTCCAACTATCTTCTTATTGTTCACAAGCACATATCTGTTTCATTGGTTGTCTTCTTGCATACGGAAACCACGCTTTGATATTAGGTAGTCATATTTCCAAGCGCAATACCCCGTATTTCAAGGAAAAAAAGAACGGGTTTCAGTTGTTTATTACAAACGAACTATATGAAATAGAAATACGTTGGGCATGTCTCTGGATGGAGGAAGGTTAAACGTTTTGATCCAGCTGCACAGTTGTTTCTTTGTAGCAACATGGCGGCTACGCGAAAAGAGAAATCATTTTGTGTGTTGGAATTTGCGTATAGTCAGACCATTGTCCGAGTGCAATGTGCATTCTGCCTTCGATTCAGCAATAAGCAGATCTACGACTGGCATACAAAATCTTGGAAGTTGGTTGCATATGCAAGGGGAAGAGCACCGGTGGGCCGTGCAAGTGTGACGAAAGTGTCCAACGTACCGGAGATGCGTTCACAAGACGGGCAGAACTTCAACTTATTCACATAACGGTGTGGCGTGCTCTGAATCGATGCCTGGATATGAAGGCTTACAGGCTGCAGTTACATCAGCAACTGCTTCACGGCGACCACAACAGAAGGTACAAATCTGGCATTTCTGCTGTCCAGGATATGGTAGAGGACACTTTTTCGAACTACAAATCTTTTCGGACTAATTGACGATTCATCTATGGGGTAAAGTAAACCACCATTATATAAGTATTTGGGTGTCACAAAGTCCTGGCGTCGTATATAAAAGACAGGTCTTCGTCCCACCTATGGGAACTATACTTTAAGAACTGAGAAATCAAATTTTTAAAGATGTAGCTTCAATAAACAGTGACCTGTTGATTCGTTAGTGGAATGAAATAGCTGCCGTTTCGTTGTTTCTCATGCAACGTATGGTGCTCATGTTGAGTGTATGTATAGCTTCTGTGCAAACATAAAAATTTGAACCTTCCTCTATCCAGTGGGATGCACAATGTGTTTCTTTCGTAGTTTCTCTTAAACAATTAAAATCTGTTCTGTCTTTTTGAATCACGCTATATCTAGCAATATACCAAGGTCCATGTACTTCCGTTTGAGTGAAATCCCTAGTTCCGCACTGCATGATACGGTATATTGTGTTGCATAATAAAGACACCATTACATAGTATCCTGTATGTACATCGGCAAGTGCGTGGCACCCGAGTAGGGCAACAAATGAGCCACATGTATTTTTTACTTTTATGGAACAATAATACAAGCAATGTACTTATTGGAATAACATTATGTCACTTAATTTAAAGGCCCATTATAGTTTGTAAAACCAGGTACAGAGATCGAACAACAGAGGTGTTCGGGCGGTAAGTTGGATACGGAGAACAAGATGGTTGGCTGTCGGGTACATTCTGACTGTTTGTTTCCTTTCAGTAACCGGTAAAATACTGGGTTGTGATTAGGAGATTTAAATATCTGTGTGTCGGCTTAAAATCTCTCTTATTGGTTTATCTGATGCACAAAGTTAAATTGAACGATAGTCATATGTGGGTGTGGGGTGTAACTTAAACTGTAAGATACGCCGATAGTGCCAAAATCTTTACGTGTTTCAGAATAGTGCAGACAATTTAGAAGTGGAACTAACATTGTGGCACTTCATTTGAGGGTTCATTTTCTCTGCACCAAGTGGGTGCAAAGATCGAACAACAGTCATGTCTAGGCGCCAAGTGGGATACAGAGAACAAGATGGCCATTTCTTCGGATGCATACTGACTGACTGTTTCATTTTTAGTGGTGGGAAAAGCGCGGGATTAGCCGAGCGGTCTTCGGCGCTGCAATCATAGACTGTGTGGCAGGTCCCGGCGGGAGGATATCCTTAGGATAATTTAGGTTAAGTAGTGTGTAAACTTAGGGACTGATGACCATAGCAGTTAGTCCCATAATATTTCACACACATTTGAACATTTTTTTGGTGGAAAAATATGAGGCTGTGATTGGGAAAGCAAAATATACGTTTGTTGTCTTAGAAATCTTCTCATTAACTTACTTACAAAAAAAGAGGAGTGGCTTAGGATAGAGGTAAGGGTAAGAGAGTCCGGAGGAGTGGGGCATGATTACATCATTCTGCTATGGCTGGTGCTCTCCTTGACGCATCCCTATCCCTACGTGTAGGTGAGAAGGCAGTTCAGGTTTATATTTCGGCCAAAGCCGCCTTTGCATTCCTGCTGACGTCATGCCAAAGTCAATTCGGGTCACAAATGTTCTCATGACTGCGGGGATAACTTATGGTCGTCTTGCTCAGTGGGCACTGTTGCTTCAAGAATATGGTTTTGCAGTTATTTATGTACCAGGCTTAGTCAAATTCGTTTCTGACTTTTTTTTCGAGGTTGCATGTCAGTTTGAGAGACTGCGACAAGAGTGAAGGAGAATTATTATGCTATATTATTATAAGACTCATCCCAATGGAACGGAAATCATTAGATGTGGTGTACGTGTACAGGCAAGCAAGTGACTGCAATTTCAGAGAAATTGGATGATTTATTCGAGAGAAAGAGCATCCATAAACTGAGCAAGTTAATAACCCGTCCATCTTTGGCTCTTATGCAAGCAGTTATTCGGTTTCCCATTGACTGACAGAGTTCTAAGGAATACCTCGCCAATTTTTGTTCAGTTGGTGCGTGAGACTGTTAAGACCCTGAGCTGTTTAGAGGATCATCTCCATAATGCTACAAACGATCTCAGTTGGGAAGAGATACGGCGATCTTGTTGTTCAAGGTAGGGTTTGGCAAGAACGAACACTAGCAGTACAAACTCTCGCCGTATGTGGTCGGGCATCATGTTTCGTAGACGTAACAGCAGGAAGGCCTGCTACGAAGGGCAACAAAACGGGGCGTTGACGTAACGCTGTGATGTAAGGCTGCCCTGGATGACAACCAAAGGTGTCCTTCTATGAAAAGAGATGGCACTATAGACCATCACTCCCTGTCGGGGCTGGGTGGCAAGTGACAATCAGGTTCGTACCCCACCGCAGCCCAGGACGTCTCCACGCACGTTTTGAGCCTGGAATCTCATTGACTGTTCTCAGAATTGTCTTCAGTAATGAGTCCCTCTTCGAACTAAGACCCGAGGAGCAGCGAAGACGTGTCTGAAGACGACCAGGACAGCGGTTGAATACCGACCTGACTGCCATACGGCCCTTAAGCTGG
Source organism: Schistocerca americana (assembly GCF_021461395.2). NCBI lineage: Eukaryota > Metazoa > Arthropoda > Insecta > Orthoptera > Acrididae > Schistocerca > Schistocerca americana. Next base: position 90,908,598 of record NC_060121.1, read on the forward strand.
AGTATTGCACGACGTCCCACAGGAAATACCGCATTTGTTTCAACCGAAACTGACCGAGATAAATGTGTTGCATTACATACTGAACACCAATCGTAGTACAGCACAATACAGAAAATATCTGAAAGAAGTATGCAATGGGAGGAATAGAAATGACACTGGCATTCAAAGACAATACTTACACCGCCCCCCTCCCTTTCCATGAACCATGGACCCTGGCGTTGGTGGGGAGGCTTGCGTGCCTCAACGATACAGATAGCCGTACCATAGGTGCAACCAGTTGAGAGGCCAGACAAACGTATGGTTCCTGAAGAGGGGCAGCAGCCTTTTCAGTAGTTACAGGGGCAGCAGTCTGGATGATTGACTGATCTGGCCCTGTAACACTTACCAAAACCGTCTTGCTGTTTTGGTACTGCGAACGGCTGGAAGAAAGGGGATACTACATCAACAAAACCAAACGAGGATAATGGAATGTAGTCGAATTAAGTCGGGTGATGCTGCGGCAATTAGATTAGGAAATGAGACACTTAAAGTAGTAAAGGAGTTTTGCTATTTGGGGAGCAAAATAACTGATGATGGTCGAAGTAGAGGGGATATAAAATGTAAACTGGCAATGGCAAGGAAAGCGTTTCTGAAGAAGAGAAATTTGTTGACATCGAGTATTGATTGAAGTGTCAGGAAGTCGTTTCTGAAAGTATTTGTATGGAGTGTAGCCATGTATGGAAGTGAAACATGGACGACAAATAGTTTAGACAAGAAGAGAATAGAAGCTTTTGAAATGTGGTTTTACAGAAGAATGCTGAAGATTAGATGGGTGTATCACATTACTAATGAGGAGGTATTGAATAGAATTGGGGATAAGAGGAGTTTGTGGCATAACTTGACTAGAAGAAGGAATCGGTTGGTAGCACATGTTCTGAGGCATCAAGGGATCACCAATGTAGTACTGGAGGGCAGCGTGGAGGGTAAAAATCGTAAAGGGAGACCAAGAGATGAATACACTAAGCAGATTCAGGATGTAGGCTGCAGTAGGTACTGGGAGATGAAGAGGCTTGCGCAGGATAGAGTAGCATGGAGAGTTGCATCAAACCAATCTCAGGACTGAAGACCACAACAACAACTTACACCGAACTCACCGCGATTTATGGTGGTCTCCTGGTGATCACAAACGGCAGGATTTGATTCTTAACAGGGTGTGTGATCACCATGGGCAGCAGTGCATGCTCTTCTCCAACGTGCTTCCATGCTGAGCATAAGGTTGGTAAGCAGTTCTCGTGGTTGGACGTACCATTCCTTCACCAGCGCCGTTGATACCTGCTGGATGGTTTTTGATATACGTGGACGTACTGCAGTACGTCTTCCCACCGCATCCCACACCTGCTGGATGGTATTCGAGTTGGGGGTACGATTGGGCCGGCCCATTCGCCGGACATCCTCTCGTTCCAGCAGCTACTCTCGCGCGTTGTCGTCCGTAAAAGTGAAGTCAGGATCGAATGCACCACTGAAAAGAGGTGTACAATCGTGATAAGGTTGACCGTGCACCGTGATCGAAGATTTGGAGATTAGGACGCTCATGCAACATTTTGCTTCTCCACACTATAACATCGGATCCACCAAAACGATCATGTTTGACAATATTTTTGGGTGTATTACGTACGCTCATATGGCGAGAGGCGAAATGCACCCATTGTATGCCTATGAACGTTCAGTCACTTTCACAAGAAAGTGCATCCCGTTATCTGTATGAAATAAAAGACATTATTATAATGTATGTTTACATGAAAATACATGTTATTACTAACTGCACAATTACCTAATAGTCAATCCAATTGCAGCTTTGCACCTTAGCCCCCTCTCCGGTAAATCATCCACGTTCCCAACCTCTAAATACCGTTTGACCGACTTCGGAACGAATGTCTTTGACTTTCTAAGAATTTTAGCAGCAGCTCCATATGAAAGCTTTGGTCTATTTGGATGATTTACACGGAACAGTGCCTCGTGATGATTCGGATATTTTGCATTCATTTTAAAGTGCAAACGACAAAACAAAACACTCAACTCCCACACTGTTTAGCTATACACTGTGCAAAAGAGCATTGATTACAGGTCTGAGACCCCTATCAGAGACGTCGCTGCGGACGTCACATTTAAAATAATGGCATACACTCTCTTGAGGAACTAACTGTATATAATAACACGTTACTCAAAGAAGTATTTAATAATTAACACTTAAAAAAGTTCAAAAACAGAAAAGAACACTGGAGCAGGCACATTATACTCGGCTCACTGTGCCAGAACTCTAACAGGCAGAAATAGCGTTATAAGCAAAGGGCACATTATAACAGATCTTAAGCATGCTGCTTTCCGAAGCTAAATGTTATGAGTTCCTTACTAAGATATGGCACTGCTGCCGCTTTATCTAGTACGTCAAAAGTATAAATCTTTGTGCATGTTTAAGTTGCCCTTTTCACATTGGTAATCATTACTGGCACAATATACCATGTCCACTGATATCAGTTGCTAAGCGTACCACCTCAGAGCTAGGTAAGGTCTGTTTGTTGTTGTTAAATCGAAAGTACTGCCATCACGAGTGGGCTTCCAGACAGCCTGTTCTAGGTAGATCGCAGAGAAAGTATTAAGTAATGTTTCGCTGGCCGTCTTGTCACGCTTACCCCTTGCAAAATTGTAATTTTCCCAGTTGACTGTTGGATGCTTAGAGTCCTTCCGATGAAGAAATTATGATTGGATAACTTACATACTAGCGACCTTACGTTTTCTCTAAAGTTTTTGGTTAAGTCTGGAAGTGAGTCTGCTGGTAGACAGAAGACTCCTGTGATACTGAGACTTGGCTAACAATCTAGAATGCAATTTCAGTTTCTATCTAAGTGGATTTGAATCTCTTGTATACTGCGACAAACACATCATCTGCATTTGCCATTAGCCTATCTTTCGATGTACCCCTAGAGTTACCACAAAAATCTTACTGCTGTCTATTTCAAGTTTTAACGAGCTTTCTGTACCCCATATTCTGTGAGCTCCACTACTTTTTAGGAGTTCTTCAAACTCTGACACTTAGTTGTAAATGCTTTGGCAGGTAATCATCGTGATTTTGATACTCTCGTCCGTAGAGGACATTTATTTGGGTTTTTTACTAACACTTCTGGTTTCCCTGCAGATATCGTTATATAAAATAGGTGGAGAGTCGCCTAATTTAGAAAGCTTTCGTGTGCACCCGACATCGAGGCAGCTGTTGAGGTAGCAGTGTCTAATGTGCACTGCCCACTTTACCCTTTTAGGACGACCTTATAGTTCTCTACCCTCTTGGCGAAATTTCGGAAGTAGCATCTGAGCTGGTTACAAAATCTCCATGGTCTCTGGTTCAAGCCTTAAACTCGAATGAGAAACCAGGAGGCACTATCTGTTCTGGGGAAAATGCTGAAAATTGAGAAGTTTGTTGATACTGTGTACACTTGGCTGGTCTTCTAAACCTTCTCTGCTAGTCGCAGGAATGATCCAAGAATGAACTCGGAGCCCAGACGACAGGCACTGTTTGTTTCTGCAGCTGTTTGTATCCTGTTGCTGAAGTACCCTTCTAATTTTGTACTTGCATCAGGCCCCCAGTCATACACAAGGTATACTTGGTGTTCCTTCCCACACCTTGCTGCCATTTCACAGAGGGGTACCATTATTCGCCATACGTCATTCACCATAAGTCTGAGATGCTAATGATTAATAGACCCCTACCATTTTGCGTTTGCCTCCTCTTGAGACAGGACGCGACAAATTTTCCATGTGAGTAGAGTATCAGTGACTCAGTTACTATTTCAGTGAAGACCCCTCTCACACTTTTTGGTTAGGGGTAGGGGCATAAAACCCTATCGGCCCTGAACAGGTCGCTTAGCCCTAGCAACTGACATCCCACTCACTGTCAAGCCACATGAGTAGTGACAGATCCCGTACTCCACGTGGCGGAGGCAGTATGCATTGAGGTGATATAAATCTAAAAGTCATAGAATACGTACAATTATCATGTCAGACCTCCTCTTGCTCGGCATAGTGCAGCAAGTCGACGTGGAATGGACTCAACCAGTCCCTGGAAGTCCCCTACAGAAATATTGAGCCATGCTGCCTGTATAGTCGTTCATAATCGCGAAAGTGCTGACGGTGGAGATTTTTGTGCACAAACTGACCTCTCGACTAAGTCCCATAAATTTCGATGCGATTCATGTTGAGCGACATGGATGGCCAAATCATTCGCTCGAACTGTACTGAATGTTCTTCAAACCAGTTGTGAACAATTGTGGCCAGGTGACAATTTCATCGTTGTTTGGGATCATGAAATCTATTAATGGCTGCAAATGGTCTCCCAAGTAACTGAACACAAGGATCCAGTCCATTACTTATAAGCACAGCCCACACCATTATGGAGGCGCCACCAGCTTGTTCACTGTCTTGTTGATAAATTGGCTCCATGCCTTTGTGAGGTCTGCGCCGCGCTCGAACCATGTTATCAGCTCTTACCAGCTGAAATCGGAACTCTTCTGACCAGGTCTCGGACTTCCATTCGTCCAGGGTCCAACCGATATGGTGACGAGTCCATCACAGGCGCTGCACGCGACGTCGTGCAGTTTGCAAAGGCACTCACACAAGTCGTTCAGCCAGTTGACGCCAAATTTCGCCACACAGTGCTAACCGCTACGTTCCGCATTGATTTCTGCGGTTATTTCATGCGGTGGCACTTGTATGTTAGCGTTAACAACTTTAAGCAAACACCGCTGCTGTCAGCCGTTATGTGAAGAACTGTTGTAAATCGTCGTAGCTGTGTTGGGAAAGTATCAGAACTCCAGGCGCTAACAGAAAGCACTGGTGCTCAAACCGTTAAAAGCGCTTAAAGCTGACTAAAACCGGAGATCAGCTCATGCGAAATTTGTGTGAATAACGTAACGGTGTTCCGGGAGGATAGGCTAAATGCGGTTGGCGGAGACGTGTTTGTTGCCGTTAGAAGTAGTTTACCTTGTACCGAAATTGAAGTAGATAATTCTGTGAGTTAGTATGGGCAGAGGTCATTGTTGGCAACCGGAATAAAATAATAATTGGATCCTTCTACCGACTTCTCAATTCAGATAATACAATTTCTGATAGGTTCAAAGAAAACTTGAGTTTGATTTCAAACACGTACCCGACTCATACGATTGTAGTTGGAGGTGACTTTAATTTAGCCTTGATATGTTGGCGAAAGTACATGTTTCAATGTGGAGGTACGCATAACACATGATCCGAAATTGTTCTAAACGAATTCTCTGAAAATTATTTCGAGCAATTAGTTTAGGAGCCCACACGAATAGTAAAAGGTTGTGAAAACACCCTTGACCTCTTAGCAACAAATATTCCTCATCTAATAACGAGCACCAAAACGGATATAGAGATTAGTGAACATTGGATTAGCTTACCGACATTGAATATTGTAACCACCAAATCCTCCAAAAATTAACTGAAACTATACCTATTCAAAAAAGCAGAAAAAAATTCACTTGCTGGCTTCCTGAGAACAATCTCCACTCCTTCCAAATTAACGGTATAAGTGTAGACCAGATGTGGCTAGAATTCTAAGAAGTAGTATCGACAGCAATTGATAGATCTATACCAAATAAATTAACAAACGATGGAACTGATCCTCCTTGGTACACGAAACGGGTCAGAACATTGTTGCAGGAACAATGAAAAAATTGCCAAATCTAAACAGACGCAGTATCTGCAAGTTGGCCATCTTTTACAGAAGCTCGAAATTTAGCTCGCACTTCAATGCAAGATGTTTATAATAGTTTCCACAACGAAACTTTGTCTCGAAACCTGGCAGAAAATCCGAGGAGATTCTGGTCGTATGTGAAGTATGTTAGCGGCAAGAAACAATCAATGCCTTCTCTGCTCGATAGCAATGGAGATACTATCGAAGACAGTGTTGCCAAAGCAGAGTTACTAAACACAGCCTTCCGAAATGCCTTCACAAAAGAAGACGAAGCAAATATTCCAGAATTCGAATCGAGAGCAGCTGCCAACATTAGTAACGTAGAAGTAGATATCCTCGGAATAGTGAAGCAACTTAAATCACTTAATAAAAGCAAGTCCAGCCTGTATACCAATTAGGTTCGTTTCAGAGTATGCTAATGCAATAACTCCATACGTAACAATGATATACAACCGTTCGCTGTTCGAAAGATCCGTACCCAAAGACTGGAAAGTTGCACAGCCCACACCAAAATTCAAGAAGGGTAGCAGGCCCAGATCATTAACGTTGATATGCAGCAGGATTGTGGAACATATATTGTGTTCGAACATTATGAATCACCTCGAAGACAACGGTTATTGATACAGAGTCAAATGGTTCAAATGGCTCTGAGCACTATGGGACTTAACTGCTGAGGTCATCAGTCCCCTTGAACTTAGAACTACTTAAACCTAACTAACCTAAGGACATCACACACGTTCATGCCCGAGGCAGGATTCGAACCCGCTCGGCCACTCCGGCCTGCGATACAGAGTCAACACAGATTTAGAAAACATCGCTCTTACAACTGTTTACTCGCGTGGACTGTTGAGTCCAATTGACAATGGATTTCAAATTGATTCTGTATTTCTGGATTTCCGAAGGGCTTTTGACGTTGTACCACACAAGCGGCTAAGTGAAATTGCGTGCTCATAGAATATCGTCTCAGTTATGTGACTGGATCCGTGATTTCCTTTCAGAGAGGTCACAGTTCGTAATAGCTGACGGAAAGTGATCGAGTAAAACAGAAGCCATTACTGGCTCTCCACAAGGTAGTGTTATAGGCCCTTTCCTGTTCCTTATCTATATAAACGATTTGAGAGACAAACCGAGCAGCCGTCTTAGGTCGTTTGCAGACGACGCTGTCTTTTATCGACTAGTAAAGTCATCAGAAGATCAAACCAAATTGCAAAACTAGTTAGAAAAGATATCGGTATGGTACGAAAATTAGCAATTCACCCTAAATTACGAAATGTGTGAGGTGATCCACATGATTGCTAAAAGGAATCCGATGAACTTCGGTTACACGATAAATCAGTCAAATCTGAAGGCCGTAAATTCAACGAAATACGTAGGAATTAGAATTACGAACAACTTAAATTGGAAGGAACATAGAAAATGTTGTGACGAAGTCTTACCATAGAAAATGTAACAGTTCTTAGCAAAAAAACTGCCTACACTACGCTTGTTTGTTCTCTTTTATAATAGTGCTGTGGGATTCTTACGAGATGCGACTGCCGGAGTACATTGAAAAAGTTCAAAGAAGAGCAGCACGTTTTGTATTATCGCGAAATAGGGGAGAGAGTGGTACAGAAATGATACAGGATTTGGGATGGACATCATAAAACAAAGGCGTTTTACGATGCAGAGCAATCTTCTCGCGATATTCCAATCGCCAACTTCCTCCTCCGAATACGGAATTTTTTTTGTTAATGCCGACCTGCATTGGGAGGAACGATCACCACGCTAAAATAAGGGAAATCAGAGCTCGTACGGAAAGACATAGATGTTCGTTCTTTCCGGGCGCTAAAAGAGATTGGAATAATAGAGGATTTTGAAAGTGGTTCGATGAACCCTCTCCCACACACTTAAATGTGATTTGTAGAGTATCCATGTAGATGTAGATGAAGGACGTCAGCCACTGCGTTGTCCGTGGTGAGAGGTAATGCCGGAAATTTGGTGTTCTCGGCACACCCTTGACGCTTTGGATCTTTGAATTCCCTAACGATTCCCGAAATGGAATGTCCTATGGGTGTTGCTCCAACTACCATTCTGCGTTCAAAGTCTGTTATTCCCGTTGTACGGCCATACTCAAGTCGGAAAGCTGTTCACAGAAATCGCCTGATTACAAATGACAGATCCGCCAAAGCACTACCCTTCTATACTTTGATTACGCGATATACCGCCATCTGTATGTGTGCATATCGCTATTCCATGCCTTCTGCCACCTGGGTGTGTACGGGAGAGGACAGTACTTAAGGTAGCTTCGATTGGTAGTTCTGTCAATGATGTGACAGTAGTCATGGCGGTTTCCATCTGCATACGAACATCTACCAACTCATCCGGTGTCAAGGACGGCATAGAGAGTGGGACTGCATTGTGGACGGTGCAATTTTTACTGAACAGTAAACATATAACTTTAAGCTTGCTGCTTCCCTTTTCATTTTTGAATCTCTTCGTCTAAAAGTGTAACTAATTACTTTTAAGAGCTGAAGCTACTATTACGCAAAATTAGATTTCTGTTAAGCCAACTGAAAAACCTGGGATAAAAGTTACTGGTTTCCTAAAACGTGTTTGAGGTTATAATCAGTAATAAACTCGAAAATAGCGTAAATTTACGGTAAATACAGACCGAGTACACTCTTGTTGGAAAGGAAAACTAAATGTAACACGATATATCAGTTACAATACATGCTACATAGAATGTAAATGACAAACGCCAATTTACCGCGAAATATATCATGCACAACACTCCTATCTTCCGGAGATTCTCAAAAACATACCTTTATTCACGTTTATATACACTGAAATTCGGAGTGAATGGTTCTTTGAATGAGGATACCACATCGGAAATTGAAAAAGCGCAAATTCTGATTACAAGAACTGATGCAATAGCAAAAAATACGTTTCTCGTGGCACCCATCGTACAAAACATGAACAGTATAGCATACGAAATCACGATTTCTGATACAATCAACAGAAAAACACGTTTAAATCTTACATGGTATTTTTGGAACTATGGTTTGGAGGCGAATTTATCTGACATGGATTTTACTCGGACACAAAGAAAACACTGGATATCGGCTTATACATGCAAAAATAAGTAAATAAATGTGCGAAATGTACGGCTTTAGAACTTATCTTGTTTCATTACATATTTGACTCGCTTGCCAAAGAAGAAAACTGTAGCGCCACTATATCTCATCAAAACTATGAAAACATGCGGCTTGGGACGGCTAGCAATGATAGTTAAAGTTGTAAGACTAAATATCAGTTTCTTCTATTACAGGAATTAAAAGTTATGCTGGCAAAAAAAGTTTAAAAAGGAGCAAGAGGTGCCGAATAATCTTATTTTTGGAAAAAATTATATACCGCACTGCTACAGGCATTCATGAGAGTGGAAACCTACTCCTGCTGTGGATTATTCAGGTTACATCCAAACTGGGGCTTGAATCAGCGACCTACTTTCAATACACGAACTATATCTTTGAAAACGTAGTTGCAGATGGATGTGCAGGTAAGCAATATATCTTTACTCATTGGGACATATTTCTGCCATTCTGAAGTTCCTAAATGTTGGTTTACAACATCCTTTCACGAATAATCACTTTGCGCTTATTCGCAACCCATGTGAGCTAGGCGAATTCGTTAACTGTCGTGGATAAAACTGTTCAACATCTCTTATTCCACAGTCTCCTCCTTCTCCTTATGAGTTAGCTTACGACCGTAAACTAATGGTACTCTCTGTCCATTAAAACTTCTGAATGTTATGAAAGTACTGATGGCCTCTTTTAATCATGTTGATAACAGCTGAATTAGAGATATTATTGATGTTAAACAACCGAGACTCAGAAACTCCATATTAAAACAAAAAATAATAATAATATGGTACTGTATATGGCCTCTTTTTTTATTCACTCAAGTTATTGCTGTGCTGACACACGTGTAGAGCTAGAGCGATATTTTTTTCAGTAGAAGAGGTGTATCACATTCATTTGATTAAACTTACACGCACTAGAATGCAACAGGCAATTTGTTCAAAAGTTTTTCATGATAAAGAAAGACGCTCCATAACCATGAGAGAGGATCTTGACGGCGAACAAAACCGGAGACAAGGTTTCTCCCAATGGTCCCGTTCCATTCTTCGTCTAAATGCCTTTCTTTGTGCTTAATATTAACTGCAGAAACCTTCTTGAAGCAATCAGTCGCCTGAAAGCTCTTGTGGTCCCAAAAGGAACAGTTTTTACGTCGGCAGAGCACTAGGGCACTGGCAGACTTACTTACTCAGATATGAAACGACGGTGCAGAGCGAAAAAGTGGCTTGTTTCAATTGCCCTCAACCACATTCGTTGTTTTGCTTGCTAGGCTGTAATTCGACATTGTACCCGTGCACTACAGTGTTCGAATGTATGCTGTTTCGCACGTGGAATGCAACCATCGCTCCCTGCAAAATCCGTGCTTTACATAACGACACGTTATACTCATTACACGGGGTTCGTTAGCCACGCAGGTATAATTGGCACAGCTCCGTCGTATAAGTTACTCCTGAAAGCAAGTTCTCGCCGACATCGTTCGTGGTATCTGCTCTATCCTGCAATACATTCGTCTAAAATGGGTAATCACGTGTTTCTGTATGATTTCCTAAATGTGAGTAGTTTTTTTCTGAGTGGTGATTCATCAGTCTGATTCGCTATTGCCGATGTGATTTTCTGGGTAATCATCTCTGCACTGTACTATTGACAAAGTACTCTACATTCAATCAGTCAACTAAAATAGCTTTCGGTTTATTACAGTGTTTCCTCGACCTGTCACTAAGGCAATTAAAAATTTCGACCACGGGAATATCAATGAGTGGCTTCTGAAGAAACCTTTACACCCTGACAGAAGACCTTAGCAGTTTGGTCCCATAGGAACTTACCACTTTACACCCAGCTGCTCCTGAGGCTGTATTTCTGTGACGCAACCTGCTGACGTCAAATTTTCTGTTTAATATGTTCATGAAGATCGGAAAACAAAACACACGACCTGAATTAGCGATCACATCAAAAAGAGCAAGACGTTACGTGCCAGTACAAGGGTCATGGGGTGTTTTAGTATTTTCCAGTATTCCATTGTTCCAAAACCTCATTTAATTGTGAAACTTAGTGGGCTTAAAGTGTTCCATCCGATTCCATCACCAATCTCGAGAAACTAAACACGTGCATAACGTCTAATTGCGCGTTTGTTGCTGTCAGTCGAACTGCTGGTTATACTTTTCTTCTTCTGCTGTGCCTGATGAGTTCATCAACGCGAAACGTTGGTATTGTATTGAAAACAAAATGAACTTACTCCGTATCACGATCAAAGTGGTTTACAGTTTTTGCTTTCCTGGCTGTTTGATTTCGTTATATTACAATTTTCAACAGCAGCAATGCATAAAGACTACATCTCGCAAAACTAATCTTTGTGTAAGCCCCATGAGGACTGATGAAAGAGAAAAAAATGTGAAAGCGTCCTGTCTGTGGGAAGCTGTAACTGCGTGAAGTACGGTCCAGTAACGGAGGTAATTGATCATGTTGGTAGATGTGAGTTGGCTTCCACCTCCGCCAACTGAAATATCTGTAATTATTTTTTCACCAGAATGAGGATAGTAAATATCTCAGGTCGGTGTTGGAAGCGGCGCAACAGAGGATGTGGACCCACTTAATGTTAGAAAATGCAATCTGCACATTGTCGTTTGATAATCGTACTTTGCTTATGATTGATTTGAAAAAATTCTGACTTCTTCTCTGAGTGACTACAGGTTCCGCGCACATAATAATTGAAAATGGACATTGCAAATTAGTAATAAAATCACGCCAATGGCGAATCGGTGGCACATTGAATTCTTGAGTCTTCCCTGCTAGAAATTATGAAAAACAAAACTCGTAAACAATAAGTAATGAAATAAACATGTGAGTTGGTAGACTGATAAGAAAGCAACACTTAAGTAACTCAAAATAAGATGATATATTATGAAATCATTTCGAGCTACAGTTCACGATGCGTACAATGAGATAGCTGAAAGCAGAAAGATAAGTGCCAGACTTCCGCTAGCGGCTCTCTAAAAAATTTGAAGGCTGTGCCTTCTTTTACTACTCAAGCATTTACATATAAAATCGTCGACATTATGTTATTACAAATACTGATACACACAAACGGAAGATAAATTTTTTAGAAAGGGGTACTACATAGAACAACGATTTGTCATCAAAATAAAAGAAGGAATAATGAAATATTTTGTGGAACAAACGGCTGGTCACGTTTGTTTTTCTAAATACATCATAAAGCTTGTATTTAATTCAGGTAACGCCATTTGCCGTCACATAATGTAAAAGAAAGGAACAGACTCACTTAAGCGTAACCGGGTGATACTATCTGGTCGAAACCTTTGTACATTTTTACTCAGGCAAAATCTCTGCTTTTGTTACCTTGTTTGCTACCTAACCTCTTTCTCCATCACAAACATTTCTCTCTCACTCTCTCTCTGTTACACACACACACACAAAAGATCACGCACTCGCAATAATTGACACTTTGACAGTAGTTAATATAATGAATTAAATCCATAGAGAAAATACAACGTTGACTTTTTCCCTCTCTTAATGCAGCAGCAATTACTGTAATACTATTTGCAAAGATGATGCTTGTAGCGGTATCTTCGTAATTAATATGGATGTGACAAGAGACTGTATGTCATTTTGTGAACATGCACAAAAAATGAGGCTCTTAAAATTAGTGACAGCCAGGAAATGTAGATATGGAGCTGCTCCACTGATTGCAAATCCTAATTTTCACGGGAGCGTTATTTTTAATGAAAATTTATGTGGTTCTGAAGTAAACAGTCTTACTGCAGCGTTTGATAAGGCAATAGCAGCCAACGACTATTGTGCATATTTCAAAGAGCCACCTTATAGACTGGAAGCAGCTTGAAAGGGAAAGCAATTACAAACCTGGAACACCCATATGTACGTCGGAATAAAAGTCGCCCACGCATTAACTTTTAAAAATCATTCTGAGACCATGAAGTCTGCAGCCGAAATAATATTATACGCAAGCTCAGTAACAGCATATGAGGGGCTCAGCCAAATGCTCTACATGCGTCTGCTCCAGCTCTGTGTTTATCTACGGCAGAATGTGCTACACCACTCTGGCAGAACTCTGTGCACAGCAGGCACGTTGACACCGCTCTTAACGAGACAGGCCGCATTATAGCTGGTTGCCTACGACCAACTTCAGTTGACAAAAACTCCCGACATTACCGCTGAAGTCGAGAAAGAACTTTCTTCGACCAACTAGAGCAATTGAATTATCACCTTTCACTCACTGCATAGAACTGCGACGAAACAAGGCAACTAGAGGTAATATCAAAAACCTAAAGGAAGAGCTCACTGCTTGTTTCCAGCTATCGGGCCAGACGAGGAAAACTTTGAATAGTCTGTGGATTGGGATGACGTGGAGCAAACAAAATTTGATGTGGTGTGGCTAAATTGCCGGAGATGCTACCAGTGAAAGTAGAGATCTTAAAGATGCTGATCACCGCTTAATCTGCCCAAAGGTGCCCGAAGCCTGCGCCCTGGAGGATCTGGTTTCAGCAAATGTTCCAGCAGTCAGCTGCTGAATTTTCGACCTCAGAATCAATTTGACATGTACAAAGCCTTACGTTTGTACTCTAGATACGTTTTTAAGTTGTAAGTAATTGTCTTGTACTGTCCTGGATACGAAAATAATAATATAATAAATATACATATATATTAAACAACTTTCTAGCACAGCATGTAGAACTACCTACGCATATTTATGATGTTATCAGGACTGATGCACATATATGGATTGATTCTTCAGTTTTCCTGTAAGTAATCGACACAACATTCCACTTATAAATATAAAGGAGGTTGATAAAATGAAATACGAATTGAATGGCCAACCTATTACTTAATTTTTCAGGCCATGAGCTAAAATGTATCAACTCGAGACTGAACTAAGAAGCGTAGTACGCATAGCAAAGAGTGTGAAACAGTCTTCTGTTACAGAGGTAACCATCGATGATTACCGACCATCTGTGTTGAATTATGCAGTTAAAACAGTTCTACAGTATGTTATTCAATCAAAGCACCATGTAGTTTCTACTGTTAAACAGTACGAGCTAGGTTTATATGCATAAGATAATAACCTTTTTATACTCCAAGATAAAATGAATAATTTAGCTTGGGCCCATTATGCAATCGTAAGCAAATAATAACTGACGATCTACAGTCAATAATATTGATTCAAATGATGTAGCCATTGTCAGAATTGATGCATTCTATTCAGTTTCTTAACATCATTCTCCCAAGATTCAGCTGGTCATAATATTTTTCTAATTGTTTTGTAAACGTTTTCTGAATGGTAATTGTTACGACAGCGCTTATTTTTGTGTTAGCAGAAGAGCCCACACCGTGTTACGAGTGGAGGCTGAAATCAACGCGTTTTAGCTCACGCAGGCTGGGGTGAGAAGGGAAGGACTATACTGACGTGAGGTCTGGAACATGACAAGGGAATGAGAATTCAGAAAGCGGACGTAATTAGTTTGATACTTAACTTTAATCCATTAATGATGAACGTCGCTCTTGACGGTACATGATTCACAATATTATCTGTTCAGAATACATTCTTGAAGGTAGTAATTATTGTAACTTAATATGGCGCCTTGCTAGGTCGTAACAAATGACGTAGCTGAAGGCTATGCTAAACTGTTGTCTCTGCAAATGAGAGCGCATGTAGACAGTGACCCATCGCTAGCAAAGTCGGCTGTCCAAGTGGGGCGAGTGCTAGGGATTCTCTCTAGACTAGACCTGCCGTGTGGCGGCGCTCGATCTCCAATCACTGATAGTGACGACACGCGGGTCCGACGTGTACTAACGGACCGCGGCCGATTTAAAGGCTGCCACCTAGCAAGTGTGGTGTCTGGCGGTGACACCACACTTATGACTGTTATGTGGTTAATAATTAAATATTTGCTTCTCCAGGACTAATATTGTTTTAATTCCTAATAACGGTCGCCCTGTTCATCGTTGATTTCTTTGTGTATCATTTCATTTGTAAAGCAGAATCGGTAACTTCTAAATAACTGAAAATCTTGTTCATGACTTCAAATGCAAAATGGTATCCACAGTGTTACGTAGTTTATTGATCAGCATTGATCTATCTTGTTTATAAGTGAAAGTCCATCAGACTTAACACAACTATTATTCTGTTCAAAATAAACTGATATTTGCTTCAGAATCATTAAATTCATCTGCTCCTTCAAAGCTAGTGGCCGAATCTTCGTAGAAATGTAATTCGATGTCAGAGGGACAGACATAAGGCAAGCTGAAATCAGTTTTTTTTCGAGTCTACAGTACTGCTGCGACACTAACTGGAACCAGTCGTAAAACCTACGACTAAGGTAGACAGCGATAAAAACAACGAAGTGTATTTAAGTGTCTACCATGATTACAAATCGGACTCGCAATCATCTTCATGATTTGTTTAGAAGTTCAAGTTATTTTTGATTATGTTAATTAAATATAAACTTCGTTACCTCACATGAGTCAAAAGTTATTTCAGAAATTAATTCAAAGGTGGTTAAAAGTTAATTTTTGTAAACGTAAAATATTTGTACAGTGCATAATGTTACGCCAATACTCAATTGAGTGAGACGAGAAGCTGTAGTGAACAGAGCGAATATGTGTGGTTAACGGCTGTTTTTGTGGTGCCGTTACTAACAAAAAATGAACGAGACTGTCGCCGATTTTACGTGTATATTATGCCCCTGAGCTTTGATTTCTAGACACTGCATCTCAATTCTATACCGTGTTCAAACGTGGTTGAAAGCAAAAGCTTAATATTTCGTAGTTAAATTTAAATTCCCAACAGCGAAATAATTAATGGCTTTTTTTTAATAAAGGAATGACAGGTTCTGTTTTATGTGATTTTCTCGTGACAGAAAGTCTCAGTTTTGTGTGTCATCACAATATATGATTTACGTAACCTTCAGTTTCGTAAAAATCGCATTACAAAGAGATACCAAAATTGGTAAGGCTATGACAACAGCTTACAAAACACTAGGCAGAAAACCGGTTAGAACTCCACAACGATTTATATTTGACTGTATTAGAATATTAATTAGACACGAAAGGGAACGAAGGAAGATGGCTTGTAGTCAAACTGTATCGGACCAGTTGAACCCGAGATGGCTGCCAACAAAGTGAGCAACAACGACACATTTGTAAGATAGCGGATACGTGAGCGGAGATAGCTCCAGCATACTTCAGCAGGAATCAGTAACAGAGACTAGGGAAGGTGCAAACTTTTGGTCAAATCCGTTGAGTGAATCCATTCCGATTAGAGTCAAGAAGGAACCACAATCAATGCCAGTAAAATTCAAACATGAAGTGATTCAAACAATGGAGGCTTGACATCAATCTTTCATTTTGTATGGAATGATTTAAAAAAAAAAAAAACGTTGCGTTAAACGGTGGTCATGAATTCTAATATGTCTGCAATGAATACAAACCCAGCCACTAAGCTGGAAACGAACAACACAAATCTTAAAACTTAACTAGCATTTGTAATCTTTAATGTAAGTGCAAGTCTTACTGAGAAAATAAAAGCGAATTTGGCTATTTTAAATACTCATATCCAGCGTGCTGCAAAACTTACTGAATCGATAGGTGCTGTTTCAAATGAGGTAACTGTAGTTTAAACTCAATTTACAGACAGGAGAGAAAGACTCCTTCTGAAATTCCAGAAAATTGGGGAAAGTGTCGAACAAGTGATTGACGGAAAGTTACAGGTGATAATGTTTATAATTAAAACAGCTGCTATAAAACCCGGCGGCGATGTTCGTTTGGTTTAGGATGCGAGGGAAATTAACAAGATTATTGCCCTGGTATGAACTAGTGTAGAGGGTGTGGAAGAATAGTTACAGAAATGTCTTGGAGTTGAATTCATCACTAGTATCAATTTATGAAGTTTGTACTGGTAAGTAAAACTTACGAAAGTATCTAAGAAATACATTGCCTTTATTTTCAGTAGAAGAAGCTATCAGGTCTGTGTACTACCATTTGGGTTAAATGTGAGTCCACGAATTTTTATCATTACCCTAGATACGGTCCTAGTACCTGAACTGCTTGTATGTTGATAAACATGAGGACACGTAGAACTATTGGAAAATAAACACAGATCCTCTGAGGCAGGAGTGACGGTGATAACGCAAAAGTCTAAATTTCTTGGTCACAGTATCATCTCTGCTGGAAAGACACCTGAGCCCAGTGATACTACTGCCATAAAAAATCCCCATACCGATGTGTTGAGGAATAACTTAAAGCATTCATGGCTTATGCTCATTTTTTTCATCTATTTGTACCTAATCAGCTTTTAAACAGTTCAGTAATGCTAAGAATCCTTAAGAAAATTGCACCATGGATTTGGTCAAGTGATTGTGAGAATGATTTTAATGCAATAAGGGAGGCTTCAGTGAATCCGACGTTCTACAACATGCTATATGAGTAAATATTTTTGTTTAGTTACTGATGCATCATTTTCTGGATTAGGAGTTGTCTATTTCAAATACCTGAGGAAAAGGGAAAACGAGAGATGGAATCACAAGTTTTCTAGTCGAACCTTACCTGAACGTGAACATTCATTCTCCGCTACTGGACTAGCAACTTTAGCAGTGATTTGAGCTATTATAAACTCAAATTATTACATCTGTGGAAAGAAAATTAAAGTCTATTGTGGCCATCAGATGTTGAGCTACCTCATATTATGTTAGTTGCTGCACCCCTCACTTACTGTGATGGTTTTTGTTTCTTCAGGAGTACAATCCCAAAGAGACAACATGGTACCAGGTGCACTATCATGATTACCACAAGGATCGTTCAAATATACTGAAATAACTGAGCAAACAATTGACTGTTGTGAACTGCTAATGTAATATTGTTATTAGCGTCTTTATGATTTATACATACGTAGGAACATGGTTGATTTACAAAATGCAGGCAGTCGTTGGCAGAAGATAAAAAAATTACTTACAAAAATGACTTAGACAAACTGAACCAGCACTACGAGATATAAAATGATGTCATATTCTGTAGCAAAAATCGAAATCCCAATATTTGGTATTTTTGAATTCCTAGTGCTTACGAAGATGCATTAATAAGGTATATGCATAAGGAACATCTAAGTGTGTACAGAAAATTTGCTTATAGTGTTACTTTCCAAACATGAGAAAATGAACACAAGAACCACAACAACTACTAAAAACATGTTCTATTTGTCATAAACCCAGCCCACCAGTAAATCATACCTTGCACCATTACATCCTGTTGTACCAATGCGACCACTTCAAATACTCTGCAGACACGTTGCTGGACTTCTCCCCTCTGCAGTGGGTGGAGTTAAAATGTTGTAGCCTCATATGATAAATTCACCAGGTATATTACGTTATACACTACAAAGTCAACAGCAGCAGCTCCAGTCATCAAGAGAATAGTCAACCATCACATCCCAACAGTTGGGAAACCTGCCACACTGTTAACTGACAGTGCATGTAACTTAATTTGTCAAATCTGGAAAATATTTCTGTATGAACATGTCATTAAACAAGGAACATATAAACAAGGTACAAATACAAAAGCATATCTTCAGGATGTTTGGGAATCGGGGTGATGCTGTATACATATCTTGTCCATCTAGGCATAGTTGAACTACAGACAAGACGAGCTGTGATTGTATATAAAGAGATTTGAACAAGGTGTATGAAGAAGTTATACATAATAAATTTGAAAAATGTGACATATTGTTCTAATATATAAAAGGAATGGGCTAATTTTCACAGTCTGTAAGAAATAATATGCTATGAAAATAGAGTCTGTTTTTTAATGCAATGATTTCGTGGACACTTGCTCAACAAAGACGGCGAGAATTCATACCAGTTAAATATTGCAGAACATCTCAAAACAGAGATACACACACTTCCTCCTCCATCCTTGCTTAACATGGACATTTTATATATAGTTGACAAGGTCTACAAAATCAAACCCTTTACAAGAATTTGAAATTTATAAAAATTTCCACCTAAATTAAAAGAGATGCTGTATGATCAACTTGGATTAAAAAGGGACACTAGTTTGATTACCTATCATTTCTCATAAAAATATATTAGAACTATGTCTCATGTTTTTTTCAAATGTATTACATATAACATTTTATATACATTAGTTGTATTTTTTATATATGCTCTTATATATGTTCTTTGCAGTTAGCACATCAGATAATAGATGTGATTCAGTTACTGTAGATTGTCGATCAGTATTTAAAATAATCACATATTATATGTACATTTCTGAACATATCATGGCATTATGCTTCTATGAAGAAGATACTGACATCAGTTAAACCACTATAAGTATGTTTCTGTAATATACTTTTTATACTTCACATAAACATACAGCCAAGAGCTAAAGATTTATAATATCACTTATTTTGTAGGCTTCTAAAGATGATAAGTTAATTTGTCGAAACCGGTAGAACAAATAAAAGTGCATTTGCAATACTAAATTTGCTGAAAATTACCGCTATGAATAAAAATAATCTAATATCTATTTTTAAGTGTATTTTTTGAAGGAGATTTATAACTGATTAACATGCAATGTCCGTAAGAGTCATGAATCAAACAGAAAATAAACATACCTTAACGACGTTAAGGAAAGATACTATTAAGTGAAGGAGTCTAATGCGAGTATTTACACACCTGTAGGAGGTTCTCACTTCCTATCTACTGAACTGGAAGAGGAATAATTTGCTATCCACAATGCTGCCTTACCATTTGACTCCTTGCCAGTCTATGTACTGTATATACAGGATGAAGAAAAAATGCTGCACTTGGAGATCGGCTTGTGATTCCTCACCCTGATTCGAAACAAAGGTATATCCAGCAAAGTCCGACAGGGAGCACTTTGAAAAAATTGTTCACATGGCTCTGAGCGCTATGGGACTTAACATCGATGGTCATCAGTCCCCTAGCACTTAGAACTACTTAAACCTAACTAACCTAAGGACATCACACAACACCCAGTCATCACGAGGCAGAGAAAATCCCTGACCCCGCCGGGAATCGAACCCGGGAACCCGGGCGCGGGAAACGAGAACGCTACCGCACGACCACGAGCTGCGGACGAGCACTTTGAAAACACATGTACGAAAACGAGGGACTGGCAACACTGTCATATTTGCTGCGCATCAGAATGTACAGAGGAGCGTGTATTTTCCCATACTACCACACCAGCTGTCGTAGCTCACTGCGTAGACTGCTGGGAGATCAAACCCATATCCACCATCGAGGTATGGTTCGAATCATAGTCATAAAACCTTAGCCTATAACGTGACAGTGGGATCTATTAAACTGCATGCATGTGTCTAGTAATCATCCAGTGCACAACCATAACTGGTCCTCTGAAGTTCGTGTAGGATAGGTTCCAGATAGTGTACGCTAACGATGAATAAGTTGATATGCTTTTGGGACTGGGTGCATTTGATGACTGGCTACTGCTAATGCATGGATATGCTGCATGGTGCCCTCAAAGGCGCCTTCCTGATTAGAATGTTATTCTCCGCCCAGAGAAACGCCTTGGAGCAATGCCTTCGAGAAACCGGTAAACTTCGTTCACAAGTAATGGACATATTGCACATATGATGGACTTGATGCTTGAAACCGTTCACCAGTCACCATGGCGAGGTACACACGATATTGCAAGGCAGTTCCAGAGATGTCAATGACTGCTCAAGAATTGCATGATGAAGAACTGCATCCATCTCATTACACGTGTCCTCCACACCAGTATCCAGAAGACCAAATTCGACAATTACAGTGTTGTGAATGGCGTTTGTGTCAAGTGAGCCATGGCGGCTGGCGCTAGGGTGTTCGGCTTGCATCGTTGATGTCGATATTCGGCTGTCCTGCTATCTTTGACTGCTCCCTGGCGGGTTTTCCGGGTGAACGTGTGATGGGTGAGTCTCGGTCGGCGTTCAACGAGCCACCTTGTGTTTAAAACAAGCCCGCATCCCTAAACGTGGTGCATGGACCCCGCCATGCTCGCCGCCTTCGTATTTTGGCGCGCGCCGGATGTACGGTGCTCTTCACCAGTATCCAGAAGAATAAAAATGTGACAATTACAGTGTTGTGAATGGCGTTTGTGTCAAGTGAGCCATGGCGTCTGGCGCTAGGGTGTTCGGCTTGCATCGTTGATGTCGATATTCGGATGTCCTGATATCTTTGACTGCTCCCCTGGCGGGTTTTCCGGGTGATCGTGTGACGGGTGAGTCTCGGTCGGCGTTCAACGAGCCAACTTGTGTTTAAAACAAGCCCGCGTCCCTAAACGTGGTGCATGGACCCCGCCATGCTCGCCGCCCTTGTATTTTGGCACGCACCGGATGTACGGTGCTCTTCACCAGTATCCAGAAGACCAAATTTGACAATTACAGTGTTGTGAATGGCGTTTGTGTCAAGTGAGCCATGGCGGCTGGGGCTAGGTTGTTCGGCTTGCATCGTTGATGTCGATATTCGGCTGTCCTGCTATCTTTGACTGCTCCCCTGGCGGGTTTTCCGGGTGAACATGTGACGGGTGAGCCACGGTCGGCGTTCAACGAGCCAACTTGTGTTTAAAACAAGCCCGCGTCCCTAACCATGGTGCATGGACCCACTGGTGCGCGCCACCCTCGTATTTTGGCGCGCGCCGGATGTACGGTGCTCTTCACCAGTATCCAGAAGAGCAAGTTCGACAATAACAGTGTTGTGAATGGCGTTTGTGTCAAGTGAGCCATGGCGGCTGGCGCTAGGTTGTTCGGCTTGCATCGTTGATGTCGACAATCGGCCGTCCTGCTATCTTTGACTGCTCCCCTGGCGGGTTTTCTGGGTGAACGTGTGACGGGTGAGTCTCGGTCGGCATTCAACGAGCCAACTTGTATTGAAAACAAGCCCGCGTCCCTAACCGTGGTGCATGGACCCCGCCGTGCTCGCCGCCCTTGTATTTTGGCGCGCGCCATATGTACGATGCTCTTCACCAGTATACAGAAGACCAAATTCGACAGTTACAGTGTTTTGAATGGCGTTTGTGTCAAGTGAGCCATGGCGGCTGGCGCTAGGGTGTTCGGCTTGCATTGTTGATGCCGATATTCGGTTGTCCTGCTATCTTTGACTGCTCCCCTGGCGGGTTTCCCGGGTGAACGTGTGCGGGTGAGTCTCGGTCGGCGTTCAACGAGCAACTTGTGTTTAAAACAAGCCCGCATCCCTAACCGTGGTGCATGGACCCCGCCGTGCTCGCCGCCCTTGTATTTTGGCGTGCGCCGGATGTGCTGTGCTCTTCACCAGTGTCCAGAAGACCAAATTCGACAATTACAATGTTGTGAATGGCATTTGTTTCAAGTGAGCCATGGCGGCTGGCGCTAGGGTGTTCGGCTTGCATCGTTGATGTCGATTTTCGGCTGTCCTGCTATCATTGACTGCTCCCCTGGCGGGTTTTCCGGGTGAACGTGTTACGGGTGGGTCTCGGTCGGCGTTCAACGATTCAACTTGTGTTTAAAACAAGCCCGCGTCCCCAACCGAGGTGAATGGACCCCGCCGTGCGCGCCACCCTTGTATTTTGGCGCGCGCCGGGTGTACGGTGCTCTTCACCAGTATCCAGAAGAGCAAATTCGACAATTACAGTGTTGTGAATGGCGTATGTGTAAAGTGAGCCGAGGCGGCTGGCGGTGGAATGTTCGGCTTGCATCGTTGATGTCGGTAATCGGCTGTCCTGCTATCTTTGACTGCTCCCCTGGCGGGTTTTCCGGGTGAACGTGTGACGGGTGAGACACGGTCAGCGTCCAACGAGCCAACTTGTGTTTAAAACTAGCCCGCGTCCCTAACCGTGGTGCATGGACGCCCACCGTGCTCTCCGCCCTTGTATATTGGCGCATGCTGAATGTACGGTGCTCTTCACCAGTATCCAGAAGACCAAATTCGACACTTACAGTGTTGTGAATGGCGTTTGTGTCAAGTGAGCAATGGCGGCTGGCGCTAGGGTGTTCGGCTTGCATCGTTGATGTCGATTTTCGGCTGTCCTGCTATCATTGACTGCTCCCCTGGCGGGTTTTCCGGGTGAACGTGTGACGGGTGAGTCTCGGTCGGCGTTCAACGAGGCAACTTGTGTTTAAAACAAGCCCGCGTCCCTAACCGTGGTGAATGGACCCCGCCGTGCGCGCCACCCTTGTATTTTGGCGCGCGCCGGATGTACGGTGCTCTTCACCAGTATCCAGAAGAGCAAATTCGACAATTACAGTGTTGTGAATGGCGTTTGTGTAAAGTGAGCCATGGCGGCTGGCGGTAGGTTGTTCGGCTTGCATCGTTGATGTCGATAATCGGCTGCCCTGCTATCTTTGACTGCTCCCCTGGCGGGTTTTCCTGGTGAACGTGTGACGGGTGAGTCTCGGTCGGCGTTCAACGAGCCAACTTGTGTTGAAAACAAGCCCGCGTCCCTAACCGTGGTGCATGGACACCGCCGTGCTCGCCGCCCTTGTATTTTAGCGCGCGCCAGATGTACGGTGCTCTTCACCTGTATCCAGAAGACCAAATTCGACAATTACAGTGGTTGGAATGGCGTTTGTGTCAAGTAAGCCATGACGGCTGGCGCTAGGGTGTTCGCCTTGCATCGTTGATGCCGATATTCGGCTGTCCTGCTATCTTTGACTGCTCCCCTGGCGGGTTCTCTGGGTGAACGTGTGACGGGTGAGTCTCGGTTGGCGTTCAACGAGCTACTTGTGTTTAAAACATGCCCGCGTCCCTAACCGTGGTGCATGGACCCCGCCGTGCTCGCCGCCCTTGTATTTTTGCGCGCGCCGGATGTACGTTGCACTTCACCAGTATCCAGAAGACCAAATTCGACAATTACAGTGTTGTGAATGGCGTGTGTGTCAAGTGAGCCATGGCGGCTGGCGCTAGGGTGTTCGGCATGCATCGTTGGTGTCGATTTTCGGCTGTCCTGCTATGTTTGACTGCTCCCCTGGCGGGTTTTCTGGGTGAACGTGTGACGGGTGAGTCTCGGTCGGCGTTCAACGAGCCAACTTGTGTTTAAAACAAGCCCGCGTCCCTAACCGTGGCGCATGGACCCCGCCGTGCTCGCCTCCCTTGTCTTTTGGCGCGCGCCGGATGTACGGTGCTCTTCACCAGTATCCAGAAGACCAAGTTCGACAATTACAGTGTTGTGAATGGCGTTTGTGTCAAGTGAGCCATGGCGGCTGGCGCTAGGTTGTTCGGCTTGGATCGTTGATGTCGATATTCGGCTGTCCTGCATTCTTTGACTGCTCAACTGGCCGGTTTTCCGGCTGAACGTGTGACGGGTGAGTCACGGTCGGCGTTCAACGAGCCAACTTGCGTTGAAAACAAGCCTGCGTCCCTAACCGTGGTGCATGGACCCCGCCGTGCTCGCCGCCCTTGTATTTTGGCGCGTGTCGGATGTACGATGCTCTTCACCAGTATACAGAAGACCAGATTCGACAGTTACAGTGTTTTGAATGGCGTTTGTGTCAAGTGAGCCATGGCGGCTGGCGCTAGGGTGTTCGGCTTGCATTGTTGATGCCGATATTCGGTTGTCCTGCTATCTTTGACTGCTCCCCTGGCGGGTTTCCCGGGTGAACGTGTGCGGGTGAGTCTCGGTCGGCGTTCAACGAGCAACTTGTGTTTAAAACAAGCCCACATCCCTAACCGTGGTGCATGGACCCCGCCGTGCTCGCCGCCCTTGTATTTTGGCGTGCGCCGGATGTGCTGTGCTCTTCACCAGTGTCCAGAAGACCAAATTCGACAATTACTGTGTTGTGAATGGCATTTGTTTCAAGTGAGCCATGGCGGCTGGCGCTAGGGTGTTCGGCTTGCATCGTTGATGTCGATTTTCGGCTGTCCTGCTATCATTGACTGCTCCCCTGGCGGGTTTTCCGGGTGAACGTGTTACGGGTGGGTCTCGGTCGGCGTTCAACGATTCAACTTGTGTTTAAAACAAGCCCGCGTCCCTAACCGAGGTGAATGGACCCCGCCGTGCGCGCCACCCTTGTATTTTGGCGCGCGCCGGGTGTACGGTGCTCTTCACCAGTATCCAGAAGAGCAAATTCGACAATTACAGTGTTGTGAATGGCGTTGTGTAAAGTGAGCCGAGGCGGCTGGCGGTGGAATGTTCGGCTTGCATCGTTGATGTCGGTAATCGGCTGTCCTGCTATTTTTGACTGCTCCCCTGGCGGGTTTCCCGGGTGAACGTGTGCGGGTGAGTCTCGGTCGGCGTTCAACGAGCAACTTGTGTTTAAAACAAGCCCACATCCCTAACCGTGGTGCATGGACCCCGCCGTGCTCGCCGCCCTTGTATTTTGGCGTGCGCCGGATGTGCTGTGCTCTTCACCAGTGTCCAGAAGACCAAATTCGACAATTACTGTGTTGTGAATGGCATTTGTTTCAAGTGAGCCATGGCGGCTGGCGCTAGGGTGTTCGGCTTGCATCGTTGATGTCGGTAATCGGCTGTCCTGCTATTTTTGACTGCTCCCCTGGCGGGTTTTCCGGGTGAACGTGTGACGGGTGAGTCTCGGTCGGCGTTCAACGAGCCAACTTGTGTTGAAAACAAGCCCGCGCCCCTAACCGTGGTGCATGGACACCGCCGTGCTCGCCGCCCTTGTATTTTAGCGCGCGCCAGATGTACGGTGCTCTTCACCTGTATCCAGAAGACCAAATTCGACAATTACAGTGGTTGGAATGGCGTTTGTGTCAAGTAAGCCATGACGGCTGGCGCTAGGGTGTTGGCCTTGCATCGTTGATGCCGATATTCGGCTGTCCTGCTATCTTTGACTGCTCCCCTGGCGGGTTCTCTGGGTGAACGTGTGACGGGTGAGTCTCGGTTGGCGTTCAACGAGCTACTTGTGTTTAAAACAAGCCCGCGTCCCTAACCGTGGTGCATGGACCCCACCGTGCTCGCCGCCCTTGTATTTTTGCGCGCGCCGGATGTACGTTGCACTTCACCAGTATCCAGAAGACCAAATTCGACAATTACAGTGTTGTGAATGGCGTGTGTGTCAAGTGAGGCATGGCGGCTGGCGCTAGGGTGTTCGGCATGCATCGTTGGTGTCGATTTTCGGCTGTCCTGCTATGTTTGACTGCTCCCCTGGCGGGTTTTCTGGGTGAACGTGTGACGGGTGAGTCTCGGTCGGCGTTCAACGAGCCAACTTGTGTTTAAAACAAGCCCGCGTCCCTAACCGTGGCGCATGGACCCCGCCGTGCTCGCCTCCCTTGTCTTTTGGCGCGCGCCGGATGTACGGTGCTCTTCACCAGTATCCAGAAGACCAAGTTCGACAATTACAGTGTTGTGAATGGCGTTTGTGTCAAGTGAGCCATGGCGGCTGGCGCTAGGTTGTTCGGCTTGGATCGTTGATGTCGATATTCGGCTGTCCTGCATTCTTTGACTGCTCAACTGGCCGGTTTTCCGGGTGAACGTGTGACGGGTGAGTCACGGTCGGCGTTCAACGAGCCAACTTGCGTTGAAAACAAGCCTGCGTCCCTAACCGTGGTGCATGGACCCCGCCGTGCTCGCTGCCCTTGTATTTTGGTGCGCCTCGGATGTACTGTGCTCTTCACCAGTATCCAGACGACCAAATTCGACAATTACAGAGTTGTGAATGGCGTTTGTGTCAAGTGAGCAATGGCGGCTGGCGCTAGGGTGTTCGGCTTGCATCGTTGATGTCGATATTCGGCTGTCCTGCTATCTGTAACTGCTCATCTGGCGGGTTTTCCGAGTGAACGTGTGACGGGTGAGTCTCGGTCGGCGTTCAACGAGCCAACTTGTGTTGAAAACAAGCCCGCGTCGTTAACCGTGGTGCATGGACCCCGCCGTGCTTGCCGCCCTTGTATTTTGGCGCGCCCCGGATGTACGGTGCTCTTCACCTGTATCCAGAAGACCAAATTCGACAATTACAGTGTTGTGAATGGCGTTTGTGTCCAGTGAGCCATGACGGCTGGCGCTAGGGTGTTCGGCTTGCATCGTTGATGCCGATATTCGGCTGTCCTGCTATCTTTGACTGCTCACCTGGCGGGTTTTTCGGGTGAACGTGTGACGGGTGAGTCTCTGTTGGCGCTCAACGAGCTACTTGTGTTTAAAACAAGCCCGCGTCCCTAACCATGGTGCATGGACCACGCCGTGCTCGCCGCCCTTGTATTTTGGCGCGCGCCGGATGTACGGTGCTCTTCACCAGTATCCAGAAGACCAAATTCGACAATTACAGTGTTGTGAATGGCGTTTGTGTCAAGTGAGCCATGGCGGCTGGCGCTAGGGTGTTCGGCATGCATCGTTGATGTCGATTTTCGGCTGTCCTGCTATGTTTGACTGCGCCCCTGACGGGTTTTCCGGGTGAACGTGCGACGGGTGAGCCTCGGTCGGGTTCAACGAGCCAACTTGTGTTGAAAACAAGCCCGCGTCCCTAACCGTAGTGCATGGACACCGCCGTGCTCGCCGCCCTTGTATTTTGGCGCGCGCCGGATGTACGGTGCTCTTCACCAGCATCCAGAAGACCAAATACGACAATTACAGTGTTGTGAATGGCGTTTGTGTCCAGTGAGCCATGACGGCTTGCGCTAGGGTGTTCGGCTTGCATCGGTGATGTCGATATTTGGCTTTCCTGCTATCTTTGACTGCTCGCCTTGCGCGTTTTCCGGGTGAACGTGTGACGGGTGAGTCACGGTCGGCGTTCAACGAGCCAACTTGTGTTTAAAACCAGCCCGCGTCCCTAACCGTGGTGCATTGACCCCGCCGTGCTCGCCGCCCTTGTGTTTTGGCGCGCGCCGGATGTACTGTGCTCTTCACCAGTATCCAGAAGACCAAATTCGACAATTACAGTGTTGTGAATGGCGTTTGTGTCAAGTGAGCCATGGCGGCTGGCGCTAGGGTGTTCGGCATGCATCGTTGATGTCGATTTTCGGCTGTCCAGCTATGTTTGACTGCGCCCCTGGCGGGTTTTCCGGGTGAACGTGTGACGAGTGAGTCTCGGTCGACGTTCAACGAGCCAACTTGTGTTGAAAACAAGCCCGCGTCCCTAACCGTGGTGCATGGACCCCGCCGTGCTCGCCGCCCTTGTGTTTTGGCGCGCGCCGGATGTACTGTGCTCTTCACCAGTATCCAGAAGACCAAATTCGACAATTACAGTGTTGTGAATGGCGTTTGTGTCAAGTGAGCAATGGCGGCTTGCGCTAGGGTGTTCGGCTTGCATCGTTGATGTCGATATTCGGCTGTCCTGCTATCTTTAACTGCTCATCTGGCGGGTTTTCCGAGTGAACGTGTGACGGGTGAGTCTCGGTCAGCATTCAACGAGCCAACTTGTGTTGAAAACAAGCCCGCGTCCCTAACCGTGGCGCATGGACCCCGCCGTGCTCGCCGCCCTTGGCTTTTGGCGCGCGACGGATCTACCGTGCTTTTCACCATTATCCAGAAAACCAAATTCGACAATTACAGTGTTGTGAATGGCGTTTGTGTCAAGTGAGCCATGGCGGCTGGCGCTAGGTTGTTTGGCTTTGATCGTTGATGTCGATATTCGGCTGTCCAGCATTCTCTGACTGCTCACCTGGCCGGTTTTCCGGGTGAACGTGTGATGGGTGAGTCACGGTCGGCGTTCAACGAGCCAACTTGTGTTGAAAACAAGCCCGCGTCCCTAACAGTGGTGCATGGACACCGCCGTGCTGGCCTCCCTTGTATTTTGGCGCGCGCCGGATGTACGGTGCTCTTCACCAGTATCCAGAAGACCAAATTCGACAATTACAGTGTTGTGAATGGCGTTTGTGTCAAGTGAGCCATGACGGCTGGCGCTAGGGTGTTCGGCTTGCATCGGTGATGTCGATATTCGGCTGTCCTGCACTCTTTGACTGCTCCCCTGGCCGGTTTTCCGGGTGAACATGTGACGGGTGAGTCACGGTCGGCGTTCAACGAGCCAACTTGTGTTGAAAACAAGCCCGCGTCCCTAACCGTGGTGCATGGACACCGCCGTGCTCGCCGCCCTTGTATTTTGGCGCGCGCCGGATGTACGGTGCTCTTCACCAGCATCCAGAAGAACAAATTCGACAATTACAGTGTTGTGAATGGCGTTTGTGTCCAGTGAGCCATGACGGCTGGCGCTAGGGTGTTCGGCTAGCATCGGTGATGTCGATATTTGGCTTTCCTGCTATCTTTGACTGCTCCCCTTGCGGGTTTTCAGGGTGAACGTGAGAAGGGTGAGTCACGGTCGGCGTTCAACGAGCCAACTTGTGTTGAAAACAAGCCCGCGCCCCTAACCGTGGTGCATGCACCCCGCCGTGCTCGCCGCCCTTGTGTTTTGGCGCGCGCCGGATGTACTGTGCTCTTCACCAGTATCCAGAAGACCAAATTCGACAATTACAGTGTTGTGAATGCCGTTTGTGTCAAGTGAGCCATGGTGGCTGGCGCTAGGGTGTACGGCATGCATCGTTGATGTCGATTTTCGGCTGTCCTGCTATGTTTGACTGCGCCCCTGGCGGGTTTTCCGGGTGAACGTGTGACGGGTGAGTCTCGGTCGGCGTTCAACGAGCCAACTTGTGTTTAAAACAAGCCCGCGTCCCTAACCGTGGCGCATGGACCCCGCCGTGCTCGCCGCCCTTGTATTTTGGCGCGCGCCGGATGTACGGTGCTCTTCACCTGTATCCAGAAGACCAAATTCGACAATTACAGTGTTGTGAATGGCGTTTGTGTCCAGTGAGCCATGACGGCTGGCGCTAGGGTGTTCGGCTTGCATCGGTGATGTCGATATTTGGCATTCCTGCTGTCTTTGACTGCTCCCCTTGCGGATCTTCCGGGTGAACGTGTGACGGGTGAGTCACGGTCGGCGTTCAACGAGCCAACTTGTGTTGAAAACAAGCCCGCGTCCCTAACCGTGGTGCATGGACCCCGCTGTGCTCGCCGCCCTTGTATTTTGGCGCGCGCCGGATGTACTGTGCTCTTTACCAGTATCCAGAAGACCAAATTCGACAATTACAGTGTTGTGAATGGCGTTTGTGTCAAGTGAGCCATGACGGGTGGCGCTAGGGTGTTCGGCTTGCATCGTTGATGCCGATATTCGGCTGTCCTGCTATCTTTGACTGCTCCCCTGGCGGGTTTTCCAGGTGAACGTGTGACGGGTGAGTCACGGTCGGCGTTCAACGAGCCAACTTGTGTTGAAAACAATCCCGCGTCCCTAACCGTGGTGCATGGACCCCGCCGTGCTCGCCGCCCTTGTATTTTGGCGCGCGCCGGATGTACGGTGCTCTTCACCTGTATCCAGAAGACCAAACTCGACAATTAATGTGTTGTGAATGGCGTTTGTATCAAGTGAGCCATGACGGCTGGCGCTAGGGTGTTCGGCTTGCATCGTTGATGTCGATATTCGGCTGTCCTGCTATCTTTTACTGCTCTGCTTGCGGGTCTTAAAGGTGAACGTGTGACGGGTGAGTCTCGGTCGGCGTTCAACGAGCCAACTTGTGTTGAAAACAAGCCCGCGTCCCTAACCGTGGTGCATGGACCCCGCCTTGCTCGCCGCCCTTGTATCTTGGCATGCGCTGGATGTACGGTGCTCTTCACCTGTATCCAGAAGACCAAATTCGACAATTACAGTGCTGTGAATGGCGTTTGTGTCAAGTGAGCCATGACGGCTGGCGCTAGGATGTTCGGCTTGCATCGTTGATGCCGATATTCGGCTGTCCTGCTATCTTTAACTGCTCCCCTGGCGGGTTTTCCGGGTGAACGTGTGACTGGTGGTCACGGTCGGCGTTCAACGAGCCAACTTGTGTAGAAAACAAGCCCGCGTCCCTAACCGTGGTGCATGGACCCCGCCGTGCTCGCCGCCCTTGTATTTTGGCGCGCGCCGGATGTACGGTGCTCTTCACCTGTATCCAGAAGACCAAATTCGACAATTACAGTGTTGTGAATGGCGTTTGTGTCAAGTGAGCCATGACGGCTGGGGCCAGGGTGTTCGGCTTGCATCGTTGATGTCGATATTCGGCTGTCCTGCTATCTTTGACTGCTCCCCTTGCGGGTCTTCCAGGTGAACGTGTGACGGGTGGTCACGGTCGGCGTTCAACGAGCCAACTTGTGTTGAAAACAAGCCCGCGTCCCTAACCGTGGTGCATGGACCCCGCCGTGCTCGCCGCCCTTGTATTTTGGCGCGCGCCGGATGTACGGTGCTCTTCACCTGTATCCAGAAGACCAAATTCGACAATTACAGTATTGTGAATGGCGTTTGTGTCAAGTGAGCCATGACGGCTGGCGCTAGGGTGCTCGGCTTGCATCGTTGATGCCGATATTCGGCTGTCCTGCTGTCTTTGACTGCTCCCCTGGCGGGTTTTCCGGGTGAACGTGTGACGGGTGAGTCTCTGTTGGCGTTCAACGAGCTACTTGTGTTTAAAACAAGCCCGCGTCCCTAACCGTGGTGCATGGACCCCGCCATGCTCGCCGCCCTTGTATTTTGGCGCGCGCCGGATGTACGGTGCTCTTCACCTGTATCCAGAAGACCAAATTCGACAATTACAGTGTTGTGAATGGCGTTTGTGTCAAGTGAGCCATGACGGCTGGCGCTAGGGTGTTCGGCTTGCATCGTTGATGTCGATATTCGGCTGTCCTGCTATCTTTGACTGCTCCCCTGGCGGGTCTTCCGGGTGAACGTGTGACGGGTGAGTCTCGGTCGGCGTTCAACGAGCCAACTTGTGTTGAAAACAAGCCCGCGTCCCTAACCGTGGTGCATGGACCCCGCCTTGCTCGCCGCCCTTGTATTTTGGCGCGCGCCGGATGTACGGTGCTCTTCACCTGTATCCAGAAGACCAAATTCGACAATTACAGTGTTGTGAATGGCGTTTGTGTAAAGTGAGCCACGACGGCTGGCGCTAGGGTGTTCGGCTTGCATCGTTGATGCCGATATTCGGCTGTCCTGCTATCTTTAACTGCTCCCCTGGCGGGTTTTCCGGGTGAACGTGTGACGGGTGGTCACGGTCGGCGTTCAACGAGCCAACTTGTG
Source organism: Schistocerca americana (assembly GCF_021461395.2). Classification (NCBI taxonomy): domain Eukaryota; kingdom Metazoa; phylum Arthropoda; class Insecta; order Orthoptera; family Acrididae; genus Schistocerca; species Schistocerca americana. The sequence continues at coordinate 90,940,450 of NC_060121.1, forward strand.
TTGAAAACAAGCCCGCGTCCCTAACCGTGGTGCATGGACCCCGCCGTGCTCGCCGCCCTTGTATTATGGCGCGCGCCGGATGTACGGTGCTCTTCACCTGTATCCAAAAGACCAAATTCGACAATTACAGTGTTGTGAATGGCGTTTGTGTCAAGTGAGCCATGACGGCTGGCGCTAGGGTGTTCGGCTTGCATCGTTGATGCCGATATTCGGCTGTCCTGCTATCTTTGACTGCTCCCCTGGCGGGTTTTCCGGGTGAACGCGTGACGGGTGAGTCTCTGTTGGCGTTCAACGAGCCAACTTGTGTTGAAAACAAGCCCGCGTCCCTAACCGTGGTGCATGGACCCCGCCGTGCTCGCCGCCCTTGTATTTTGGCGCGCGCCGGATGTACGGTGCTCTTCACCTGTATCCAGAAGACCAAATTCGACAATCACAGTGTTGTGAATGGCGTTTGTGTCAAGTGAGCCATGACGGCTGGCGCTAGGGTGTTCGGCTTGCATCGTTGATGTCGATATTCGGCTGTCCTGCTATCTTTAACTGCTCATCTGGCGGGTTTTCCGAGTGAACGTGTGACGGGTGAGTCTCGGTTGGCGTTCAACGAGCCAACTTGTGTTTAAAACAAGCCTGCGTCCCTAACCGTGGTGCATGGACAACGCCGTGCTCGCCGCCCTTGTATTTTGGCGCGCGCCGGATGTACGGTGCTCTTCACCAGTATCCAGAAGACCAAATTCGACAATTACAGTGTTGTGAATGGCGTTTGTGTCAAGTGAGCCATGACGGCTGGCGCTAGGGTGTTCGGCTTGCATCGTTGATGCCGATATTCGGCTGTCGTGCTATCTTTGACTGCTCCCCTGGCGGGTTTTCCGGGTGATCGTGTGACGGGTGAGTCTCTGTTGGCGTTCAACGAGCTACTTGTGTTTAAAACAAGCCCGCGTCCCTAACCGTGGTGCATGGACCCCGCCGTGCTCGCCGCCCTTGTATTTTGGCGCGCCGGATGTACGGTGCTCTTCACCTGTATCCAGAAGACCAAATTCGACAATTACAGTGTTGTGAATGGCGTTTGTGTCAAGTGAGCCATGACGGCTGGCGCTAGGGTGTTCGGCTTGCATCGTTGATGCCGATATTCGGCTGTCCTGCTATCTTTGACTGCTCCCCTGGCGGGTTTTCCGGGTGAACGTGTGACGGGTGAGTCTCTGTTCGCGTTCAACGAGCTGCTTGTGTTTAAAACAAGCCCGCGTCCCTAACCGTGTTGCATGGACCCCGCCGTGTTCGCCGCCCTTGTATTTTGGCGCGCGCCGGATGTACGGTGCTCTTCACCAGTATCCATAAGATCAAATTCGACAATTACAGTGTTGTGAATGGCGTTTGTGTCAAGTGAGCCATGGCGTCTGGCCCTAGGGTGTTCGGCTTGCATCAATGATGTCGATATTCGGCTGTCCTGCAATCTTTGACTGCTCCCCTGGCGAGTTTTCCGGGTTAACGTGTGACGGGTGAGTCTCCGTCGGCGTTCAACGAGCCAACTTTTGTTTAAAACAAGCCCGCGTCCCTAACCGTGGTGCATGGACCCCGCCGTGCTCGCCGCCCTTGTATTTTGGCGCGCGCCGGATGTACGGTGCTCTTCACCTGTATCCAGAAGACCAAATTCGACAATTACAGTGTTGTGAATGGCGTTTGTGTCCAGTGAGCCATGACGGCTGGCGCTAGGGTGTTCGGCTTGCATCGGTGATGTCGGTATTTGCCTTTCCTGCTGTCTTTGACTGCTCCCCTTTCTGGTCTTCCGGGTGAACGTGTGACGGGTGAGTCACGGTCGGCGTTCAACGAGCCAACTAGTGTTGAAAACAAGCCCGCGTCCCTAACCGTGGTGCATGGACCCCGCCGTGCTCGCCGCCCTTGTATTTTGGCGCGCGCCGGATGTACTGTGCTCTTCACCAGTATCCAGAAGAACAAATTCGACAATTACAGTGTTGTGAATGGCGTTTGTGTCAAGTGAGCAATGGCGGCTGGCGCTAGGGTGTTCGGCTTGCATCGTTGATGTCGATATTCGGCTGTCCTGCTATCTTTAACTGCTCATCTGGCGGGTTTTCCGAGTGAACGTGTGACGGGTGAGTCTCGGTCGGCGTTCAACGAGCCAACTTGTGTTGAAAACAAGCCCGCGTCCTTAATCGTGGTGCATGGACCCCGCCGTGCTCGCCGCCCTTGTATTTTGGCGCGCGCCGGATGTACGGTGCTCTTCACCTGTATCCAGAAGACCAAATTCGACAATTACAGTGTTGTGCATGGCGCTTGTGTCAAGTGAGCCATGACGGCTGGCGCTAGGGTGTTCGGCTTGCATCGTTGATGTCGATATTCGGCTGTCCTGCTATCTTTGACTGCTCCCCTTGCGGGTCTTCCGGGTGAACGTGTGACGGGTGAGTCTCGGTCGGCGTTCAACGAGCCAACTTGTGTTGAAAACAAGCCCGCGTCCCTAACCGTGGTGCATGGACCCCGCCTTGCTCGCCGCCCTTGTATTTTGGCGCGTGCCGGATGTACGGTGCTCTTCACCTGTATCCAGAAGACCAAATTCGACAATTACAGTGTTGTGAATGGCGTTTGTGTCAAGTGAGCCATGACGGCTGGCGCTAGGGTGTTCAGCTTGCATCGTTGATGCCGATATTCGGCTGTCCTGCTATCTTTAACTGCTCCCCTGGCGGGTTTTCCGGGTGAACGTGTGACGGGTGGTCACGGTCGGCGTTCAACGAGCCAACTTGTGTTGAAAACAAGCCCGCGTCCCTAACCGTGGTGCATGGACCCCGCCGTGCTCGCCGCCCTTGTATTTTGGCGCGCGCCGGATGTACGGTGCTCTTCACCTGTATCCAGAAGACCAAATTCGACAATTACAGTGTTGTGAATGGCGTTTGTGTCAAGTGAGCCATGACGGCTGGCGCTAGGGTGTTCGGCTTGCATCGTTGATGCCGATATTCGGCTGTCCTGCTATCTTTGACTGCTCCCCTGGCGGGTTTTCCGGGTGAACGTGTGACGGGTGATTCTCTGTTGGCGTTCAACGAGCTACTTGTGTTTAAAACAAGCCCGCGTCCCTAACCGTGGTGCATGGACCCCGCCGTGCTCGCCGCCCTTGTATTTTGGCGCGCGCCGGATGTACGGTGCTCTTCACCTGTATCCAGAAGACCAAATTCGACAATTACAGTGTTGTGAATGGCGTTTGTGTCAAGTGAGCAATGGCGGCTGGCGCTAGGGTGTTCGGCTTGCATCGTTGATGTCGATATTCGGCTGTCCTGCTATCTTTAACTGCTCATCTGGCGGGTTTTCCGAGTGAACGTGTGACGGGTGAGTCTCGGTCGGCGTTCAACGAGCCAACTTGTGTTGAAAACAAGCCCGCGTCCCTAACCGTGGTCCATGGACCCCACCGTGCTCGCCGCCGTTGTATTTTGGCGCGCACCGGATGTACTGTGCTCTTCACCAGTATCCAGAAGACCAAATTCGACAATTACAGTGTTGTGAATGGCGTTTGTGTCAAGTGAGCAATGGCGGCTGGCGCTAGGGTGTTCGGCTTGCATCGTTGATGTCGATATTCGGCTGTCCTGCTATCTTTAACTGCTCATCTGGCGGGTTTTCCGAGTGAACGTGTGATGGGTGAGACTCGGTCGGCGTTCAACGAGTCAACTTGTGTTGAAAACAAGCCTGCGTCCCTAACCGTGGTGCATGGACCCCGCCGTGCGCGCCGCCCTTGTATTTTGGCGCACGCCGGATGTACGGTGCTCTTCACCTGTATCCAGGAGACCAAATTCGACAATTACAGTATTGTGAATGGCGTTTGTGTCAAGTGAGCCATGACGGCTGGCGCTAGGGTGTTCGGCTTGCATCGTTGATGCCGATATTCGGCTGTCCTGCTATCTTTGACTGCTCCCCTGGCGGGTTTTCCAGGTGAACGTGTGACGGGTGAGTCACGGTCGGCGTTCAACGAGCCAACTTGTGTTGAAAACAAGCCCGCGTCCCTAACCGTGGTGCATGGACCCCGCCGTGCTCGCCGCCCTTGTATTTTGGCGCGCGCCGGATGTACGGTGCTCTTCACCTGTAGCCAGAAGACCAAATTCGACAATTACAGTGTTGTGAATGGCGTTTGTGTCAAGTGAGCCATGACGGCTGGCGCTAGGGTGTTCGGCTTGCATCGTTGATGTCGATATTCGGCTGTCCTGCTATCTTTAACTGCTCATCTGGCGGGTTTTCCGAGTGAACGAGTGATGGGTGAGTCTCGGTCGGCGTTCAACGAGCCAACTTGTGTTGAAAACAAGCCCGCGTCCCTAACCGTGGTGCATGGACCCCGCCGTGCTCGCCGCCCTTGTATTTTGGCGCGCGCCGGATGTACGGTGCTCTTCACCTGTATCCAGGAGACCAAATTCGACAATTACAGTATTGTGAATGGCGTTTGTGTCAAGTGAGCCATGACGGCTGGCGCTAGGGTGTTCGGCTTGCATCGTTGATGCCGATATTCGGCTGTCCTGCTATCTTTGACTGCTCCCCTGGCGGGTTTTCCGGGTGAACGTGTGATGGGTGAGTCTCTGTTGGCGTTCAACGAGCTACTTATGTTTAAAACAAGCCCGCGTCCCTAACCGTGGTGCATGGACCCCGCCGTGCTCGCTGCCCTTGTATTTTGGCGCGCGCCGGATGTACGGTGCTCTTCACCTGTATCCAGAAGACCAAATTCGACAATTACAGTGTTGTGAATGGCGTTTGTGTCAAGTGAGCCATGACGGCTGGCGCTAGGGTGTTCAGCTTGCATCGTTGATGCCGATATTCGGCTGTCCTGCTATCTTTGACTGCTCCCCTGGCGGGTTTTCCGGGTGAACGTGTGACGGGTGAGTCTCTGTTGGCGTTCAACGAGCTGCTTGTGTTTAAAACAAGCCTGCGTCCCTAACCGTGGTGCATGGACCCCGCCGTGCTCGCCGCCCTTGTATTTTGGCGCGCGCCGGATGTACGGTGCTCTTCACCAGTATCCAGAAGACCAAATTCGAGAATTACAGTTTTGTGAATGGCGTTTGTGTCAAGTGAGCCATGGCGGCTGGCGCTAGGGTGTTCGGCATGCGTCGTTGATGTCGATATTCGGCTGTCCTGCTATCTTTAACTGCTCATCTGGCGGGTTTTCCGAGTGAACGTGTGACGGGTGAGTCTCGGTTGGCGTTCAACGAGCCAACTTGTGTTTAAAACAAGCCTGCGTCCCTAACCGTGGTGCATGGACAACGCCGTGCTCGCCGCCCTTGTATTTTGGCGCGCGCCGGATGTACGGTGCTCTTCACCAGTATCCAGAAGACCAAATTCGACAATTACAGTGTTGTGAATGGCGTTTGTGTCAAGTGAGCCATGACGGCTGGCGCTAGGGTGTTCGGCTTGCATCGTTGATGCCGATATTCGGCTGTCCTGCTATCTTTGACTGCTCCCCTGGCGGGTTTTCCGGGTGAACGTGTGACGGGTGAGTCTCTGTTGGCGTTCAACGAGCTACTTGTGTTTAAAACAAGCCCGCGTCCCTAACCGTGGTGCATGGACCCCGCCGTGCTCGCCGCCCTTGTATTTTGGCGCGCCGGATGTACGGTGCTCTTCACCTGTATCCAGAAGACCAAATTCGACAATTACAGTGTTGTGAATGGCGTTTGTGTCAAGTGGGCCATGACGGCTGGCGCTAGGGTGTTTGGCTTGCATCGTTGATGCCGATATTCGGCTGTCCTGCTATCTTTGACTGCTCCCCTGGCGGGTTTTCCGGGTGAACGTGTGACGGGTGAGTCTCTGTTCGCGTTCAACGAGCTGCTTGTGTTTAAAACAAGCCCGCGTCCCTAACCGTGTTGCATGGACCCCGCCGTGTTCGCCGCCCTTGTATTTTGGCGCGCGCCGGATGTACGGTGCTCTTCACCAGTATCCAAAAGATCAAATTCGACAATTACAGTGTTGTGAATGGCGTTTGTGTCAAGTGAGCCATGGCGTCTGGCCCTAGGGTGTTCGGCTTGCATCAATGATGTCGATATTCGGCTGTCCTGCAATCTTTGACTGCTCCCCTGGCGAGTTTTCCGGGTTAACGTGTGACGGGTGAGTCTCCGTCGGCGTTCAACGAGCCAACTTTTGTTTAAAACAAGCCCGCGTCCCTAACCGTGGTGCATGGACCCCGCCGTGCTCGCCGCCCTTGTATTTTGGCGCGCGCCGGATGTACGGTGCTCTTCACCTGTATCCAGAAGACCAAATTCGACAATTACAGTGTTGTGAATGGCGTTTGTGTCCAGTGAGCCATGACGGCTGGCGCTAGGGTGTTCGGCTTGCATCGGTGATGTCGGTATTTGCCTTTCCTGCTGTCTTTGACTGCTCCCCTTGCTGGTCTTCCGGGTGAACGTGTGACGGGTGAGTCACGGTCGGCGTTCAACGAGCCAACTAGTGTTGAAAACAAGCCCGCGTCCCTAACCGTGGTGCATGGACCCCGCCGTGCTCGCCGCCCTTGTATTTTGGCGCGCGCCGGATGTACTGTGCTCTTCACCAGTATCCAGAAGAACAAATTCGACAATTACAGTGTTGTGAATGGCGTTTGTGTCAAGTGAGCAATGGCGGCTGGCGCTAGGGTGTTCGGCTTGCATCGTTGATGTCGATATTCGGCTGTCCTGCTATCTTTAACTGCTCATCTGGCGGGTTTTCCGAGTGAACGTGTGACGGGTGAGTCTCGGTCGGCGTTCAACGAGCCAACTTGTGTTGAAAACAAGCCCGCGTCCTTAATCGTGGTGCATGGACCCCGCCGTGCTCGCCGCCCTTGTATTTTGGCGCGCGCCGGATGTACAGTGCTCTTCACCTGTATCCAGAAGATCAAATTCGACAATTACGGTGTTGTGAATGGCGTTTGTGTCAAGTGAGCCATGACGGCTGGCGCTAGGGTGTTCGGCTTGCATCGTTGATGCCGATATTCGGCTGTCCTGCTATCTTTGACTGCTCCCCTGGCGGGTTTTCCTGGTGAACGTGTGACGGGTGAGTCACGGTCGGCGTTCAACGAGCCAACTTGTGTTGAAAACAAGCCCGCGTCCCTAACCGTGGTGCATGGACCCCGCCGTGCTCGCCGCCCTTGTATTTTGGCGCGCGCCGGATGTACGGTGCTCTTCACCTGTATCCAGAAGACCAAATTCGACAATTACAGTGTTGTGCATGGCGCTTGTGTCAAGTGAGCCATGACGGCTGGCGCTAGGGTGTTCGGCTTGCATCGTTGATGTCGATATTCGGCTGTCCTGCTATTTTTGACTGCTCCCCTTGCGGGTCTTCCGGGTGAACGTGTGACGGGTGAGTCTCGGTCGGCGTTCAACGAGCCAACTTGTGTTGAAAACAAGCCCGCGTCCCTAACCGTGGTGCATGGACCCCGCCTTGCTCGCCGCCCTTGTATTTTGGCGCGTGCCGGATGTACGGTGCTCTTCACCTGTATCCAGAAGACCAAATTCGACAATTACAGTGTTGTGAATGGCGTTTGTGTCAAGTGAGCCATGACGGCTGGCGCTAGGGTGTTCGGCTTGCATCGTTGATGCCGATATTCGGCTGTCCTGCTATCTTTAACTGGTCCCCTGGCGGGTTTTCCGGGTGAACGTGTGACGGGTGGTCACGGTCGGCGTTCAACGAGCCAACTTGTGTTAAAAACAAGCCCGCGTCCCTAACCGTGGTGCATGGACCCCGCCGTGCTCGCCGCCCTTGTATTTTGGCGCGCGCCGGATGTACGGTGCTCTTCACCTGTATCCAGAAGACCAAATTCGACAATTACAGTGTTGTGAATGGCGTTTGTATCAAGTGAGCCATGACGGCTGGCGCTAGGGTGTTCGGCTTGCATCGTTGATGCCGATATTCGGCTGTCCTGCTATCTTTGACTGCTCCCCTGGCGGGTTTTCCGGGTGAACGTGTGACGGGTGAGTCTCTGTTGGCGTTCAACGAGCTACTTGTGTTTAAAACAAGCCCGCGTCCCTAACCGTGGTGCATGGACCCCGCCGTGCTCGCCGCCCTTGTATTTTGGCGCGCGCCGGATGTACGGTGCTCTTCACCTGTATCCAGAAGACCAAATTCGACAATTACAGTGTTGTGAATGGCGTTTGTGTCAAGTGAGCAATGGCGGCTGGCGCTAGGGTGTTCGGCTTGCATCGTTGATGTCGATATTCGGCTGTCCTGCTATCTTTAACTGCTCATCTGGCGGGTTTTCCGAGTGAACGTGTGACGGGTGAGTCTCGGTCGGCGTTCAACGAGCCAACTTGTGTTGAAAACAAGCCCGCGTCCCTAACCATGGTCCATGGACCCCACCGTGCTCGCCGCCGTTGTATTTTGGCGCGCACCGGATGTACTGTGCTCTTCACCAGTATCCAGAAGACCAAATTCGACAATTACAGTGTTGTGAATGGCGTTTGTGTCAAGTGAGCAATGGCGGCTGGCGCTAGGGTGTTCGGCTTGCATCGTTGATGTCGATATTCGGCTGTCCTGCTATCTTTAACTGCTCATCTGGCGGGTTTTCCGAGTGAACGTGTGATGGGTGAGACTCGGTCGGCGTTCAACGAGTCAACTTGTGTTGAAAACAAGCCTGCGTCCCTAACCGTGGTGCATGGACCCCGCCGTGCGCGCCGCCCTTGTATTTTGGCGCACGCCGGATGTACGGTGCTCTTCACCTGTATCCAGGAGACCAAATTCGACAATTACAGTATTGTGAATGGCGTTTGTGTCAAGTGAGCCATGACGGCTGGCGCTAGGGTGTTCGGCTTGCATCGTTGATGCCGATATTCGGCTGTCCTGCTATCTTTGACTGCTCCCCTGGCGGGTTTTCCGGGTGAACGTGTGATGGGTGAGTCTCTGTTGGCGTTCAACGAGCTACTTATGTTTAAAACAAGCCCGCGTCCCTAACCGTGGTGCATGGACCCCGCCGTGCTCGCCGCCCTTGTATTTTGGCGCGCGCCGGATGTACGGTGCTCTTCACCTGTATCCAGAAGACCAAATTCGACAATTACAGTGTTGTGAATGGCGTTTGTGTCAAGTGAGCCATGACGGCTGGCGCTAGGGTGTTCAGCTTGCATCGTTGATGCCGATATTCGGCTGTCCTGCTATCTTTGACTGCTCCCCTGGCGGGTTTTCCGGGTGAACGTGTGACGGGTGAGTCTCTGTTGGCGTTCAACGAGCTGCTTGTGTTTAAAACAAGCCTGCGTCCCTAACCGTGGTGCATGGACCCCGCCGTGCTCGTCGCCCTTGTATTTTGGCGCGCGCCGGATGTACGGTGCTCTTCACCAGTATCCAGAAGACCAAATTCGAGAATTACAGTTTTGTGAATGGCGTTTGTGTCAAGTGAGCCATGGCGGCTGGCGCTAGGGTGTTCGGCATGCGTCGTTGATGTCGATATTCGGCTGTCCTGCTATCTTTAACTGCTCATCTGGCGGGTTTTCCGAGTGAACGTGTGACGGGTGAGTCTCGGTTGGCGTTCAACGAGTCAACTTGTGTTTAAAACAAGCCTGCGTCCCTAACCGTGGTGCATGGACAACGCCGTGCTCGCCGCCCTTGTATTTTGGCGCGCGCCGGATGTACGGTGCTCTTCACCAGTATCCAGAAGACCAAATTCGACAATTACAGTGTTGTGAATGGCGTTTGTGTCAAGTGAGCCATGACGGCTGGCGCTAGGGTGTTCGGCTTGCATCGTTGATGCCGATATTCGGCTGTCCTGCTATCTTTGACTGCTCCCCTGGCGGGTTTTCCGGGTGAACGTGTGACGGGTGAGTCTCTGTTCGCGTTCAACGAGCTGCTTGTGTTTAAAACAAGCCCGCGTCCCTAACCGTGTTGCATGGACCCCGCCGTGTTCGCCGCCCTTGTATTTTGGCGCGCGCCGGATGTACGGTGCTCTTCACCAGTATCCAAAAGATCAAATTCGACAATTACAGTGTTGTGAATGGCGTTTGTGTCAAGTGAGCCATGGCGTCTGGCCCTAGGGTGTTCGGCTTGCATCAATGATGTCGATATTCGGCTGTCCTGCAATCTTTGACTGCTCCCCAGGCGAGTTTTCCGGGTTAACGTGTGACGGGTGAGTCTCCGTCGGCGTTCAACGAGCCAACTTTTGTTTAAAACAAGCCCGCGTCCCTAACCGTGGTGCATGGACCACGCCGTGCTCGCCGCCCTTGTATTTTGGCGCGCGCCGGATGTACGGTGCTCTTCACCTGTATCCAGAAGACCAAATTCGACAATTACAGTGTTGTGAATGGCGTTTGTGTCCAGTGAGCCATGACGGCTGGCGCTAGGGTGTTCGGCTTGCATCGGTGATGTCGGTATTTGCCTTTCCTGCTGTCTTTGACTGCTCCCCTTGCTGGTCTTCCGGGTGAACGTGTGACGGGTGAGTCACGGTCGGCGTTCAACGAGCCAACTAGTGTTGAAAACAAGCCCGCGTCCCTAACCGTGGTGCATGGACCCCGCCGTGCTCGCCGCCCTTGTATTTTGGCGCGCGCCGGATGTACTGTGCTCTTCACCAGTATCCAGAAGAACAAATTCGACAATTACAGTGTTGTGAATGGCGTTTGTGTCAAGTGAGCAATGGCGGCTGGCGCTAGGGTGTTCGGCTTGCATCGTTGATGTCGATATTCGGCTGTCCTGCTATCTTTAACTGCTCATCTGGCGGGTTTTCCGAGTGAACGTGTGACGGGTGAGTCTCGGTCGGCGTTCAACGAGCCAACTTGTGTTGAAAACAAGCCCGCGTCCTTAATCGTGGTGCATGGACCCCGCCGTGCTCGCCGCCCTTGTATTTTGGCGCGCGCCGGATGTACGGTGCTCTTCACCTGTATCCAGAAGACCAAATTCGACAATTACAGTGTTGTGAATGGCGTTTGTGTCAAGTGAGCCATGACGGCTGGCGCTAGGGTGTTCGGCTTGCATCGTTGATGCCGATATTCGGCTGTCCTGCTATCTTTGACTGCTCCCCTGGCGGGTTTTCCAGGTGAACGTGTGACGGGTGAGTCACGGTCGGCGTTCAACGAGCCAACTTGTGTTGAAAACAAGCCCGCGTCCCTAACCGTGGTGCATGGACCCCGCCGTGCTCGCCGCACTTGTATTCTGGCGCGCGCCGGATGTACGGTGCTCTTCACCTGTATCCAGAAGACCAAATTCGACAATTACAGTGTTGTGCATGGCGCTTGTGTCAAGTGAGCCATGACGGCTGGCGCTAGGGTGTTCGGCTTGCATCGTTGATGTCGATATTCGGCTGTCCTGCTATCTTTGACTGCTCCCCTTGCGGGTCTTCCGGGTGAACGTGTGACGGGTGAGTCTCGGTCGGCGTTCGACGAGCCAACTTGTGTTGAAAACAAGCCCGCGTCCCTAACCGTGGTGCATGGACCCCGCCTTGCTCGCCGCCCTTATATTTGGCGCGTGCCGGATGTACGGTGCTCTTCACCTGTATCCAGAAGACCAAATTCGACAATTACAGTGTTGTGAATGGCGTTTGTGTCAAGTGAGCCATGACGGCTGGCGCTAGGGTGTTCGGCTTGCATCGTTGATGCCGATATTCGGCTGTCCTGCTATCTTTGACTGCTCCCCTGGCGGGTTTTCCGGGTGAACGTGTGACGGGTGAGTCTCTGTTGGCGTTCAACGAGCTACTTGTGTTTAAAACAAGCCCGCGTCCCTAACCGTGGTGCATGGACCCCGCCGTGCTCGCCGCCCTTGTATTTTGGCGCGCGCCGGATGTACGGTGCTCTTCACCTGTATCCAGAAGACCAAATTCGACAATTACAGTGTTGTGAATGGCGTTTGTGTCAAGTGAGCAATGGCGGCTGGCGCTAGGGTGTTCGGCTTGCATCGTTGATGTCGATATTCGGCTGTCCTGCTATCTTTAACTGCTCATCTGGCGGGTTTTCCGAGTGAACGTGTGACGGGTGAGTCTCGGTCGGCGTTCAACGAGCCAACTTGTGTTGAAAACAAGCCCGCGTCCCTAACCATGGTCCATGGACCCCACCGTGCTCGCCGCCGTTGTATTTTGGCGCGCACCGGATGTACTGTGCTCTTCACCAGTATCCAGAAGACCAAATTCGACAATTACAGTGTTGTGAATGGCGTTTGTGTCAAGTGAGCAATGGCGGCTGGCGCTAGGGTGTTCGGCTTGCATCGTTGATGTCGATATTCGGCTGTCCTGCTATCTTTAACTGCTCATCTGGCGGGTTTTCCGAGTGAACGTGTGATGGGTGAGACTCGGTCGGCGTTCAACGAGTCAACTTGTGTTGAAAACAAGCCTGCGTCCCTAACCGTGGTGCATGGACCCCGCCGTGCGCGCCGCCCTTGTATTTTGGCGCACGCCGGATGTACGGTGCTCTTCACCTGTATCCAGGAGACCAAATTCGACAATTACAGTATTGTGAATGGCGTTTGTGTCAAGTGAGCCATGACGGCTGGCGCTAGGGTGTTCGGCTTGCATCGTTGATGCCGATATTCGGCTGTCCTGCTATCTTTGACTGCTCCCCTGGCGGGTTTTCCAGGTGAACGTGTGACGGGTGAGTCACGGTCGGCGTTCAACGAGCCAACTTGTGTTGAAAACAAGCCCGCGTCCCTAACCGTGGTGCATGGACCCCGCCGTGCTCGCCGCCCTTGTATTTTGGCGCGCGCCGGATGTACGGTGCTCTTCACCTGTAGCCAGATGCCCAAGTTCGACAATTACAGTGTTGTGAATGGCGTTTGTGTCAAGTGAGCCATGACGGCTGGCGCTAGGGTGTTCGGCTTGCATCGTTGATGCCGATATTCGGCTGTCCTGCTATCTTTGACTGCTCCCCTGGCGGGTTTTCCAGGTGAACGTGTGACGGGTGAGTCTCGGTCGGCGTTCAACGAGCCAACTTGTGTTTAAAACAAGCCCGCGTCCCTAACCGTGGTGCATGGACCACGCCGTGCTCGCCGCCCTTGTATTTTGGCGCGCGCCGGATGTACTGTGCTCTTCACCAGTATCCAGAAGACCAAATTCGACAATTACAGTGTTGTGAATGGCGTTTGTGTCAAGTGAGCCATGACGGCTGGCGCTAGGGTGTTCGGCTTGCATCGTTGATGTCGATATTCGGCTGTCCTGCTATCTTTAACTGCTCATCTGGCGGGTTTTCCGAGTGAACGTGTGGTGGGTGAGTCTCGGTCGGCGTTCAACGAGCCAACTTGTGTTGAAAACAAGCCCGCGTCCCTAACCGTGGTGCATGGACCCCGCCGTGCTCGCCGCCCTTGTATTTTGGCGCGCGCCGGATGTACGGTGCTCTTCACCTGTATCCAGGAGACCAAATTCGACAATTACAGTATTGTGAATGGCGTTTGTGTCAAGTGAGCCATGACGGCTGGCGCTAGGGTGTTCGGCTTGCATCGTTGATGCCGATATTCGGCTGTCCTGCTATCTTTGACTGCTCCCCTGGCGGGTTTTCCGGGTGAACGTGTGATGGGTGAGTCTCTGTTGGCGTTCAACGAGCTACTTATGTTTAAAACAAGCCCGCGTCCCTAACCGTGGTGCATGGACCCCGCCGTGCTCGCCGCCCTTGTATTTTGGCGCGCGCCGGATGTACGGTGCTCTTCACCTGTATCCAGAAGACCAAATTCGACAATTACAGTGTTGTGAATGGCGTTTGTGTCAAGTGAGCCATGACGGCTGGCGCTAGGGTGTTCAGCTTGCATCGTTGATGCCGATATTTGGCTGTCCTGCTATCTTTGACTGCTCCCCTGGCGGGTTTTCCGGGTGAACGTGTGACGGGTGAGTCTCTGTTGGCGTTCAACGAGCTGCTTGTGTTTAAAACAAGCCTGCGTCCCTAACCGTGGTGCATGGACCCCGCCGTGCTCGCCGCCCTTGTATTTTGGCGCGCGCCGGATGTACGGTGCTCTTCACCAGTATCCAGAAGACCAAATTCGAGAATTACAGTTTTGTGAATGGCGTTTGTGTCAAGTGAGCCATGGCGGCTGGCGCTAGGGTGTTCGGCATGCGTCGTTGATGTCGATTTTGGGCTGTCCTGCTATGTTTGACTGCGCCCCTGGCGGGTTTTCCGGGTGAACGTGTGACGGGTGAGTGTCGGTCGGCGTTCAACGAGCCAACTTGTGTTTAAAACAAGCCCGCGTCCCTAACCGTGGCGAAGGACCCCGCCGTGCTCGCCGCCCTTGTCTTTTGGCGCGCGCCGGATGTACGGTGCTCTTCACCAGTATCCAGAAGACCAAATTCGACAATTACAGTATTGTGAATGGCGTTTGTGTCAAGTGAGCCATGGCGGATGGCCCTAGGGTGTTCGGCTTGCATCGTTGATGTCGATATTCGGCTGTCCTGCTATCTTTGACTGCTCCCCTGGCGGGTTTTCCGGGTTAACGTGTGACGGGTGAGTCTCGGTCGGCATTCAACGAGCCAACTTGTGTTGAAAACAAGCCCGCTTCCCTACCCGTGGTGCATGGACCCCGCCGTGCTCGCCGCCCTTGTCTTTTGGCGCGCGCCTTATCTACCGTGCTCTTCACCAGTAACCAGAAGACCAAATTCGACAATTACAGTGTTGTGAATGGCGTTTGTGTCAAGTGAGAAATGACGGCTGGCGCTAGGGTGTTCGGCTTGCATCGGTGATGTCGATATTTGGCTTTCCAGCTATCTTTGACTGCTCCCCATGCGGGTTTTCCGGGTGAACGTGTGACGGGTGAGTCACGGTCGGCGTTCAACGAGCCAACTTGTGTTGAAAACAAGCCCGCGTCCCTAACCGTGGTGCATGGACCCTGCCGTGCTCGCCGAGCTTGTATTTTGGCGCACGCCGGATGTACGGTGCTCTTCACCTGTATCCAGAAGACCAAATTCGACAATTACAGTGTTGGGAATGGCGTTTGTGTCAAGTGAGCCATGACGGCTGGCGCTAGGGTGTTCGGCTCGCATCGTTGATGCCGACATTCGGCTGTCCTGCTATTTTTGACTGCTCCCCTGGCGGGTTTTCCGGGTTAACGTGTGACGGGTGAGTCTCGGTCGGCATTCAACGAGCCAACTTGTGTTGAAAACAAGCTCGCTTCCCTAACCGTGGTGCATGGACCCCGCCGTGCTCGCTGCCCTTGTCTTTTGGCCCGCGCCGGATCTACCGTGCTCTTCACCAGTATCCAGAAGACCAAATTCGACAATTACATTGTTGTGAATGACGTTTGTGTCAAGTGAGCCATGACGGCTGGCGCTAGGGTGTTCGGCTTGCATCGGTGATGTCGATATTTGGCTTTCCTGCTATCTTTGACTGCTCCCCTTGCGGGTTTTCCGGGTGAACGTGTGACGGGTGAGTCACGGTCGGCGTTCAACGAGCCAACTTGTGTTGAAAACAAGCCCGCGTCCCTAACCGTGGTGCATGGACCCCGCCGTGCTCGCCACCCTTGTATTTTGGCGCGCACCGGATGTACTGTGCTCTTCACCAGTATCCAGAAGACCAAATTCGACAATTACAGTGTTGTGAATGGCGTTTGTGTCAAGTGAGCAATGGCGGCTGGCGCTAGGGTGTTCGGCTTGCATCGTTGATGTCGATATTCGGCTGTCCTGCTATCTTTGACTGCTCCCCTGGCGGGTTTTCCGAGTGAACGTGTGACGGGTGAGTCTCGGTCGGCGTTCAACGAGCCAACTTGTGTTTAAAACAAGCCCGTGTCCCTAACCGTGGTGCATGGACCACGCCGTGCTCGCCGCCCTTGTATTTTGGCGCGCGCCGGATGTACGGTGCTCTTCACCTGTATTCAGAAGACCAAATTCGACAATTACAGTGTTGCGAATGGCGTTTGTGTCAAGTGAGCCATGACGGCTGGCGCTAGGGTGTTCGGCTTGCATCGTTGATGCCGATATTCGGCTGTCCTGCTATCTTTGACTGCTCCCCTGGCGGGTTTTCCGGGTGAACGTGTGACGGGTGAGTCTCTGTTGGCGTTCAACGAGCTACTTGTGTTTAAAACAAGCCCGCGTCCCTAACCGTGGTGCATGGACCCCACCGTGCTCGCCGCCCTTGTATTTTGGCGCGCGCCGGATGTACGGTGCTCTTCACCTGTATCCAGAAGACCAAATTCGAAAATTACAGTGTTGTGAATGGCGTTTGTGTCAAGTGAGCCATGACGGCTGGCGCTAGGGTGTTCGGCTTGCATCGTTGATGCCGATATTCGGCTGTCCTGCTATCTTTGACTGCTCCCCTGGCGGGTTTTTCGGGTGAACGTGTGACGGGTGAGTCTCTGTTGGCGTTCAACGAGCTGCTTGTGTTTAAAACAAGCCTGCGTCCCTAACCGTGGTGCATGGACCCCGCCGTGCTCGCCGCCCTTGTATTTTGGCGCGCGCCGGATGTACGGTGCTCTTCACCAGTATCCAGAAGACCAAATTCGACAATTACAGTGTTGTGAATGGCGTTTGTGTCAAGTGAGCCATGGCGGCTGGCCCTAGGGTGTTCGGCTTGCATCAATGATGTCGATATTCGGCTGTCCTGCTATCTTTGACTGCTCCCCTAGCGGGTTTTCCGGGTTAACGTGTGACGGGTGAGTCTCGGTCGGCATTCAACGAGCCAACTTGTGTTGAAAACAAGCCCGCGTCACTAACCGTGGTGCATGGACCCCGCCGTGCCCGCCAACCTTGTATTTTGGCGCGCGCCGGATGTACGGTGCTCTTCACCAGTATCCAGAAGACCAAATTCGACAATTACAGTGTTGTGAATGGCGTTT
This sequence comes from Schistocerca americana, assembly GCF_021461395.2. Taxonomy (NCBI): domain Eukaryota; kingdom Metazoa; phylum Arthropoda; class Insecta; order Orthoptera; family Acrididae; genus Schistocerca; species Schistocerca americana. The sequence goes on from NC_060121.1 coordinate 90,957,097, forward strand.
GTGTCAAGTGAGCCATGGCGGCTGGCGCTAGGGTGTTCGGCATGCATCGTTGATGTCGATTTTGGGCTGTCCTGCTATGTTTGACTGCGCCCCTGGCGGGTTTTCCGGGTGAACGTGTGACGGGTGAGTCTCGGTCGGCGTTCAACGAGCCAACTTGTGTTTAAAACAAGCCCGCGTTTCTAACCGTGGCGCATGGACCCCGCCGTGCTCGCCGCCCTTGTCTTTTGGCGCGCGCCGGATGTACGGTGCTCTTCACCAGTATCCAGAAGACCAAATTCGACAATTACAGTGTTGTGAATGGCGTTTGTGTCAAGTGAGCCATGGCGGCTGGCGCTAGGTTGTTCGGCTTGGATCGTTGATGTCGATATTCGGCTGTCCTGCTATCTTTAACTGCTCATCTGGCGGGTTTTCCGAGTGAACGTGTGACGGGTGAGTCTCGGTCGGCGTTCAACGAGACAACTTGTGTTGAAAACAAGCCCGCGTCCCTAACCGTGGTTCATGAACCCTGCCGTGCTCGCCGCCCTTGTATTTTGGCGCGCGCCGGATGTACGGTGCTCCTCACCTGTATCCAGAAGACCAAATTCGACAATTACAGTGTTGGGAATGGCGTTTGTGTCAAGTGAGCCATGACGGCTGGCGCTAGGGTGTTTGGCTCGCATCGTTGATGCCAATATTCGGCTGTCCTGCTATCTTTGACTGCTCCCCTGGCGGGTTCTCCGGGTGAACGTGTGACGGGTGAGTCTGGGTTGACGTTCAATGAGCTACTTGTGTTTAAAAGAAGCCCGCGTCTCTAACCGTGGTGCATGGACCCCGCCGTACTCGCCGCCCTTGTATTTTGGCGCGCGCCGGATGTACGGTGCTCTTCACCAGTATCCAGAAGACCAAATTCGACAATTACAGTATTGTGAATGGCGTTTGTGTCAAGTGAGCCATGGCGGCTGGCCCTACGGTGTTCGGCTTGCATCAATGATGTCGATATTCGGCTGTCCTGCTATCTTTGACTGCTCCCCTAGCGGGTTTTCCGGGTTAACGTGTGACGGGTGAGTCTCGGTCGGCATTCAACGAGCCAACTTGTGTTGAAAACAAGCCCGCGTCCCTAACCGTGGTGCATGGACCCCGCCGTGCCCGCCAACCTTGTATTTTGGCGCGCGCCGGATGTACGGTGCTCTTCACCAGTATCCAGAAGACCAAATTCGACAATTACAGTGTTGTGAATGGCGTTTGTGTCAAGTGAGCCATGACGGCTGGCGCTAGGGTGTTCGGCTTGCATCGTTGATGCCGATATTTGGCTGTCCTGCTATCTTTGACTGCTCCCCTGGCGGGTTCTCCAGGTGAACGTGTGACGGGTGAGTCTCGGTTGGCGTTCAACGAGCTACTTGTGTTTAAAACAAGCCCGCGTCCCTAACCGTGGTGCATGGACCCCGCAGTGCTCGCCGCCCTTGTATTTTGGCGCGCGCTGGATGTACGGTGCTCTTCACCAGTATCCAGAAGACCAAATTCGACAATTACAGTGTTGTGAATGGCGTTTGTGTCAAGTGAGCCATGGCGGCTGGCCCTAGGGTGTTCGGCTTGCATCAATGATGTCGATATTCGGCTGTCCTGCTATCTTTGACTGCTCCCCTGGCGGGTTTTCCGGGTTAACGTGTGACGGGTGAGTCTCGGTCGGCATTCAACGAGCCAACTTGTGTTGAAAACAAGCCCGCTTCCCTAACCGTGGTGCATGGACCCCGCCGTGCTCGCCGCCCTTGTCTTTTGGCGCGCGCCGGATCTACCGTGCTCTTCACCAGTATCCAGAAGACCAAATTCGACAATTACAGTGTTGTGAATGGCGTTTGTGTCAAGTGAGCCATGACGGCTGGCGCTAGGGTGTTCGGCTTGCATCGGTGATGTCGATATTTGGCTTTCCTGCTATCTTTGACTGCTCCCCTTGCGGGTTTTCTGGGTGAACGTGTGACGGGTGAGTCACGGTCGGCGTTCAACGAGCCAACTTGTGTTGAAAACAAGCCCGCGCCCCTAACCGTGGTGCATGGACCCCGCCGTGCTCGCCGCCCTTGTATTTTGGCGCGCACCGGATGTACTGTGCTCTACACCAGTATCCAGAAGACCAAATTCGACAATTACAGTGTTGTGAATGGCGTTTGTGTCAAGTGAGCAATGGCGGCTGGCGCTAGGGTGTTCGGCTTGCATCGTTGATGTCGATATTCGGCTGTCCTGCTATCTTTAACTGCTCGTCTGGCGGGTTTTCCGAGTGAACGTGTGACGGGTGAGTCTCGGTCGGCGTTCAACGAGCCAACTTGTGTTGAAAACAAGCCCGCGTCCCTAACCGTGGTGCATGGACCCTGCCGTGCTCGCCGCCCTTGTATTTTGGCGCACGCCGGATGAACGGTGCTCTTCACCTGTATCCAGAAGACCAAATTCGACAATTACAGTGTTGGGAATGGCGTTTGTGTCAAGTGAGCCATGACGGCTGGCGCTAGGGTGTTCGGCTCGCATCGTTGATGCCGACATTCGGCTGTCCTGCTATTTTTGACTGCTCCCCTGGCGGGTTTTCCGGGTTAACGTGTGACGGGTGAGACTCGGTCGGCATTCAACGAGCCAACTTGTGTTGAAAACAAGCCCGCTTCCCTAACCGTGGTGCATGGACCCCGCCGTGCTCGCTGCCCTTGTCTTTTGGCCCGCGCCGGATCTACCGTGCTCTTCACCAGTATCCAGAAGACCAAATTCGACAATTACATTGTTGTGAATGGCGTTTGTGTCAAGTGAGCCATGACGGCTGGCGCTAGGGTGTTCGGCTTGCATCGGTGATGTCGATATTTGGCTTTCCTGCTATCTTTGACTGCTCCCCTTGCGGGTTTTCCGGGTGAACGTGTGACGGGTGAGTCACGGTCGACGTTCAACGAGCTAACTTGTGTTGAAAACAAGCCCGCGTCCCTAACCGTGGTGCATGGACCCCGCCGTGCGCGCCGCCCTTGTATTTTGGCGCGCACCGGATGTACTGTGCTCTTCACCAGTATCCAGAAGACCAAATTCGACAATTACAGTGTTGTGAATGGCGTTTGTGTCAAGTGAGCAATGGCGGCTGGCGCTAGGGTGTTCGGCTTGCATCGTTGATGTCGATATTCGGCTGTCCTGCTATCTTTGACTGCTCCCCTGGCGGGTTTTCCGAGTGAACGTGTGACGGGTGAGTCTCGGTCGGCGTTCAACGAGCCAACTTGTGTTTAAAACAAGACCGCGTCCCTAACCGTGGTGCACGGACCACGCCGTGCTCGCCGCCCTTGTATTTTGGCGCGCGCCGGATGTACGGTGCTCTTCACCTGTATCCAGAAGACCAAATTCGACAATTACAGTGTTGCGAATGGCGTTTGTGTCAAGTGAGCCATGACGGCTGGCGCTAGGGTGTTCGGCTTGCATCGTTGATGCCGATATTCGGCTGTCCTGCTATCTTTGACTGCTCCCCTGGCGGGTTTTCCGGGTGAACGTGTGACGGGTGAGTCTCTGTTGGCGTTCAACGAGCTAATTGTGTTTAAAACAAGCCCGCGTCCCTAACCGTGGTGCATGGACCCCGCCGTGCTCGCCGCCCTTGTATTTTGGCGCGCGCCGGATGTACGGTGCTCTTCACCTGTATCCAGAAGACCAAATTCGAAAATTACAGTGTTGTGAATGGCGTTTGTGTAAAGTGAGCCATGACGGCTGGCGCTAGGGTGTTTGGCTTGCATCGTTGATGCCGATATTCGGCTGTCCTGCTATCTTTGACTGCTCCCCTGGCGGGTTTTCCGGGTGAACGTGTGACGGGTGAGTCTCTGTTGGCGTTCAACGAGCTGCTTGTGTTTAAAACAAGCCTGCGTCCCTAACCGTGGTGCATGGACCCCGCCGTGCTCGCCGCCCTTGTATTTTGGCGCGCGCCGGATGTACGGTGCTCTTCACCAGTATCCAGAAGACCAAATTCGACAATTACAGTGTTGTGAATGGGGTTTGTGTCAAGTGAGCCATGGCGGCTGGCCCTAGGGTGTTCGGCTTGCATCAATGATGTCGATATTCGGCTGTCCTGCTATCTTTGACTGCTCCCCTGGCGGGTTTTCCGGGTTGACATGTGACGGGTGAGTCTCGGTCGGCATTCAACGAGCCAACTTGTGTTGAAAACAAGCCCGCGTCCCTAACCATGGTGCATGGACCCCGCCGTAACCGCCATCCTTGTATTTTGGCGCGCGCCGGATGTACGGTGCTCTTCACCAGTATCCAGAAGACCAAATTCGACAATTACAGTGTTGTGAATGGCGTTTGTGTCAAGTGAGCCATGGCGGCTGGCGCTAGGGTGTTCGGCATGCATCGTTGATGTCGATTTTGGGCAGTCCTGCTATGTTTGACTGCGCCCCTGGCGGGTTTTCCGGGTGAACGTGTGACGGGTGAGTCTCGGTCGGCGTTCAACGAGCCAACTTGTGTTTAAAACAAGCCCGCGTCCCTAACCGTGGCGCATGGACCCCGCCGTGCTCGCCGCCCTTGTCTTTTGGCGCGCGCCGGATGTACGGTGCTCTTCACCAGTATCCAGAAGACCAAATTCGACAATTACAGTGTTGTGAATGGCGTTTGTGTCAAGTGAGCAATGGCGGTTGGCGCTAGGGTGTTCGGCTTGCATCGTTGATGTCGATATTCGGCTGTCCTGCTATCTTTAACTGCTCGTCTGGCGGGTTTTCCGAGTGAACGTGTGACGGGTGAGTCTCGGTCGGCGTTCAACGAGCCAACTTGTGTTGAAAACAAGCCCGCGTCCCTAACCGTGGTGCATGGACCCTGCCGTGCTCGCCGCCCTTGTATTTTGCCGCACGCCGGATGTACGGTGCTCTTCACCTGTATCCAGAATACCAAATTCGACAATTACAGTGTTGGGAATGGCGTTTGTGTCAAGTGAGCCATGACGGCTGGCGCTAGGGTGTTCGGCTCGCATCGTTGATGCCGACATTCGGCTGTCCTGCTATCTTTGACTGCTCCCCTGGTGGGTTCTCCAGGTGAACGTGTGACGTGTGAGTCTCGGTTGGCGTTCAACGAGCTACTTGTGTTTAAAACAAGCCCGCGTCCCTAACCGTAGTGAATGGACCCCGCCGTGCTCGCCGCCCTTGTATTTTGGCGCGCGCCGGATGTACGGTGCTCTTCACCAGTATCCAGAAGACCAAATTCGACAATTACAGTGTTGTGAATGGCGTTTGTGTCAAGTGAGCCATGGCGGCTGGCCCTAGGGTGTTCGGCTTGCATCAATGATGTCGATATTCGGCTGTCCTGCTATCTTTGACTGCTCCCCTGGCGGGTTTTCTGGGTTAACGTGTGACGGGTGAGTCTCGGTCGGCATTCAACGAGCCATCTTGTGTTGAAAACAAGCCCGCTTCCCTAACCGTGGTGCATGGACCCCGCCGTGCTCGCCGCCCTTGTCTTTTGGCGCGCGCCGGATCTACCGTGCTCTTCACCAGTATCCAGAAGACCAAATTCGACAATTGCAGTGTTGTGAATGGCGTTTGTGTCAAGTGAGCCATGACGGCTGGCGCTAGGGTGTTCGGCTTGCATCGGTGATGTCGATATTTGGCTTTCCTGCTATCTTTGACTGCTCCCCTTGGTTGGTTTTCCGGGTGAACGTGTGACGGGTGAGTCACGGTCGGCGTTCAACGAGCCAACTTGTGTTGAAAACAAGCCCGCGTCCCTAACCGTGGTGCATGGACCCCGACGTGCTCGCCGCCCTTGTATTTTGGCGCGCACCGGATGTACTGTGCTCTTCACCAGTATCCAGAAGACCAAATTCGACAATTACAGTGTTGTGAATGGCGTTTGTGTCAAGTGAGCAATGGCGGCTGGCGCTAGGGTGTTCGGCTTGCCTCGTTGATGTCGATATTCGGCTGTCCAGCTATCTTTAACCGCTCGTCTGGCGGGTTTTCCGAGTGAACGTGTGACGGGTGAGTCTCGGTCGGCGTTCAACGAGCCAACTTGTGTTGAAAACAAGCCCGCGTCCCTAACCGTGGTGCATGGACCCTGCCGTGCTCGCCGCTCTTGTATTTTGGCGCACGCCGGATGTACGGTGCTCTCAACCTGTATCCAGAACACCAAATTCGACAATTACAGTGTTGGGAATGGCGTTTGTGTAAAGTGAGCCATGACGGCTGGCGCTAGGGTGTTCGGCTCGCATCGTTGATGCTGACATTCGGCTGTCCTGCTATCTTTGACTGCTCCCCTGGTGGGTTCTCCGGGTGAACGTGTGTCGTGTGAGTCTCGGTTGGCGTTCAACGAGCTACTTGTGTTTAAAACAAGCCCGCGTCCCTAACCGTGGTTGATGGACCCCGCATTGCTCGCCGCCCTTGTATTTTGGCGCGCACCGGATGTACGGTTCTCTTCACCAGTATCCAGAAGACCAAATTCGACAATTACAGTGTTGTGAATGGCGTTTGTGTCAAGTGAGCCATGGCGGCTGGCGCTAGGGTGTTCGGCATGCATCGTTGATGTCGATTTTCCGCTGTCCTGCTATGTTTGACTGCGCCCTTGGCGGGTTTTCCGGGTGAACGTGTGACGGGTGAGTCACGGTCGGCGTTCAACGAGCCAACTTGTGTTTAAAACAAGCCCGCGTCCCTAACCGTGGCGCATGGACCCCGCCGTGCTCGCCGCCCTTGTATTTTGGCGCGCGCCGGATGTACGGTGCTCTTCACCAGTATCCAGAAGACCAAATTCGACAATTACAGTGTTGTGAATGGCGTTTGTGTCAAGTGAGCCATGGCGGCTGGCGCTAGGGTGTTCGGGATGCATCGTTGATGTCGATTTTCGGCTGTCCTGCTATGTTTGACTGCGCCCCAGGCGGGTTTTCCGGGTGAACGTGTGACGGGTGAGTCACGGTCGCGTTCAATGAGCCAACTTGTGTTTAAAACAAGCCCGCGTCCCTAACCGTGGCGCATGGACCCCGCCGTGCTCGCCGCCCTTGTATTTTGGCGCGCGCCGGATGTACGGTGCTCTTCACCAGTATCCAGAAGACCAAATTCGACAATTGCAGTGTTCTGAATGTTGTTTGTGTCAAGTGAGCCATGGCGGCTGGCGCTAGGGTGTTCGGCATGCATCGGTGATGTCGATTTTCGGCTGTCCTGCCATGTTTGACTGCGCCCCAGGCGGGTTTTCCGGGTGAACGTGTGACGGGTAAGTCACGGTCGGCGTTCAACGAGCCAACTTGTGTTTAAAACAAGCCCGCGTCCCTAACCGTGGCGCATGGACTCCGCCGTGCTGGCCGCCCTTGTATTTTGGCGCGCGACGGATGTACGGTGCTCTTCACCAGTATCCAGAAGACCAAATTCGACAATTACAGTGTTGTGAATGGCGTTTGTGTCAAGTGAGCCATGGCGGCTGGCGCTAGGGTGTTCGGCATGCATCGTTGATGTCGATTTTCGGCTGTCCTACTACGTTTGACTGCGCCCCAGGCGGGTTTTCCGGGTGAACGTGTGACGGGTGAGTCACGGTCGGCGTTCAACGAGCCAACTTGTGTTTAAAACAAGCCCGCGTCCCTAACCGTGGCGCATGGACCCCGCCGTGCTCGCCGCCCTTGTATTTTGGCGCGCGCAGGATGTACGGTGCTCTTCACCAGTATCCAGAAGACCAAATTCGACAATTACAGTGTTGTGAATGGCGTTTGTGTCAAGTGAGCCATGGCGGCTGGCGCTAGGGTGTTCGGCATGCATCGTTGATGTCGATTTTCGGCTGTCCTGCTATGTTTGACTGCGCCCCAGGCGGGTTTTCCGGGTGAACGTGTGACGGGTGAGTCACGGTCGGCGTTCAACGAGCCAACTTGTGTTTAAAACAAGCCCGCGTCCCTAACCGTGGTACATGGACCCCGCCGTGCTCGCCGCCCTTGTATTTTGGCGCGCGCCGGATGTACGGTGCTCTTCACCAGTATCCAGAAGACCAAATTCGACAATTACAGTGTTGTGAATGGCGTTTGTGTCAAGTGAGCCATGGCGGCTGGCGCTAGGGTGTTCGGCATGCATCGTTGTTGTCGATTTTCGGCTGTCCTGCTATGTTTGACTGCGCCCCAGGCGGGTTTTCCGGGTGAACGTGTGACGGGTGAGTCTCGGTCGGCGTTCAACGAGCCCACTTGTGTATAAAACAAGCCCACGTCCCTAACCGTGGCGCATGGACACCGCCATGCTCGCCGCCCTTGTCTTTTGGCGGGCGCCGGATCTACCGTGCTCTTCACCAGTATCCAGAAGACCAAATTCGACAATTACAGTGTTGTGAATGGCGTTTGTGTCAAGTGAGCCATGGCGGCTGGCGCTAGGTTGTTCGGCTTTGATCGTTGATGTCGATATTCGGCTGTCCTGCATTCTTTGACTGCTCACCTGGCGGGTTTTCCGGGTGAACGTGTGACGGGTGAGTCACGATCGGCGTTCAACGAGCCAGCTTGTGTTGAAAACAAGCCCGCGTCCCTAACCGTGGTGCATGGACCCCGCCGTCCTCGCCGGCCTTGTATTTTGGCGCGTGCCGGATCTACCGTGCTCGTCACCAGTATCCAGAAGACCAAATTCGACAATTACAGTGTTGTGAATGGTGTTTGTGTCAAGTGAGCCATGGCGGCTGGCGCTAGGGTGCTCGTCTTGCATCGTTGATGTCGATTTTCGGCTGTCCTGCTATGTTTGACTGCGCCCCTGGCGGGTTTTCCGGGTGAACGTGTGACAGGTGAGTCTCGGTCGGCGTTCAACGAGCCAACTTGTGTCTAAAACAAGCCCGCGTCTCTAACCGTGGCGCATGGACCCCGCCGTGCTCGCCGCCCTTGTCTTTTGGCTTGCCGTATCTACCGTGCTCTTCACCAGTATTCGGAAGACCAAATTCGACAATTACAGTGATGTGAATGGCGTTTGTGTCAAGTGAGCCATGGCGGCTGGCGCTAGGTTGTTCGGCTTTGATCGTTGATGTCGATATTCGGCTGTCCTGCATTCTTTGACTGCTCACCTGGCGTGTTTTCCGGGTGAACGTGTGACGGGTGAGTCACAGTCGGCGTTCAACGAGCCAACTTGTGTTGGAAACAAGCCCGCGTCCCTAACCGTGGTGCATTGACACCGCCGTGCTCGCCGCCCTTGTATTTTGGCGCGCGCCGGATGTACGGTGCTCTTCACCAGCATCCAGAAGACCAAATTCGACAATTACAGTGTTGTGAATGGCGTTTGTGTCCAGTGAGCCATGACGGCTGGCGCTAGGGTGTTCGGCTTGCATCGGTGATGTCGATATTTGGCTTTCCTGCTATCTTTGACTGCTCCCCTTGCGGGTTTTTCGGGTGAACGTGTGACGGGTGAGTCACGGTCGGCGTTCAACGAGCCAACTTGTGTTGAAAACAAGCCCGCGTACCTAACCGTGGTGCATGGACCCCGCCGTGCTCGCCGCCCTTGTATTTTGGCGCGCGCCGGATGTACTGTGCTCTTCACCAGTATCCAGAAGACCAAATTCAACAGTTACAGTGTTGTGAATGGCGTTTGTGTCAAGTGAGCAATGGCGGCTGGCACTAGGGTGTTCGGCTTGCATCGTTGATGTCGATATTCGGCTGTCCTGCTATCTTTAACTGCTCATCTGGCGGGTTTTCCGAGTGTACGTGTGACGGGTGAGTCTCGGTCGGCGTTCAACGAGCCAACTTGTGTTGAAAACAAGCCCGCGTCCCTAACCGTGGTGCATGGACCCCGCCGTGCTCGCCGCCCTTGTATTTTGGCGCGCGCTGCATGTACGGTGCTCTTCACCTGTATCCAGAGGACCAAATTCGACAATTACAGTGTTGTGAATGGCGTTTGTGTCAAGTGAGCCAAAACGGCTGGCGCTAGGGTATTCGGCTTGCATCGTTGATGCCGATATTCGGCTGTCCTGCTATCTTTGACTGCTCCCCTGGCGGGTTTTCCGGGTGAACGTGTGACAGGTGAGTCTCGGTCGGCGTTCAACGAGCCAACTTGTGTTGAAAACAAGCCCGCGTCCCTAACCGTGGTGCATGGACCCCGCCGTTGTCGCCGCCCTTGTCTTTTGGCGCGCGCCGGATGTACGGTGCTATTCACCAGTATCCAGAAGACCAAATTCGACAATTACAGTGTTGTGAATGGCGTTTGTGTCAAGTGAGCAATGGCGGCTGGCGCTAGGGTGTTCGGCTTGCATCGTTGATGTCGATATTCGGCTGTCCTGCTATCTTTAACTGCTCATCTGGCGGGTTTTCCAAATGAACGTGTGACGGGTGAGTCTCGGTCGGCGTTCAACGAGCCAACTTGTGTTGAAAACAACCCGCGTCCCTAACCGTGGTGCATGGACCCCGCCGTGCTCGCCGCCCTTGTATTTTGGCGCGCGCCGGATGTACGGTGCTCTTCACCTGTATCCAGAGGAACAAATTCGACAATTACAGTGTTGTGAATGGCGTTTGTGTCAAGTGAGCCAAGACGGCTGGCGCTAGGGCATTCAGCTTGCATCGTTGATGCCGATATTCAGCTGTCCTGCTATCTTTGACTGCTCCCCTGGCGGGTTTTCCGGGCGAACGTGTGACGGGTGAGTCTCGGTCGGCGTTCAACGAGCCAACTTGTGTTGAAAACAAGCCCGCGTCCCTAACCGTGGTGCATGGACCCCGCCGTGCTCGCCGCCCTAGTATTTTGGCGCGCGCCGGATGTACGGTGCTCTTCATCAGTATCCAGAAGACCAAATTCGACAATTACAGTGTTGTGAATGGCGTTTGTGTCAAGTGAGCCATGGCGGCTGGCCCAAGGGTGTTCGGCTTGCATCAATGATGTCGATATTCGGCTGTCGTGCTATCTTTGACTGCTCCCCTGGCGAGTTTTCCGGGTTAACGTGTGCCGGGTGAGTCTCGGTCGGCATTCAACGAGCCAACTTGTGTTGGAAACAAGCCCGTGTTCCTAACCGTGGTGCATGGACCCCGCCGTGCTCGCCGCCCTTGTATTTTGGCGCGCGCCGGATGTACGGTGCTCTTCACTAGTATCCAGAAGACCAAATTCGACAATTACAGTGTTGTGAATGGCGTTTGTGTCAAGTGAGCCATGGCGGCTGGTGCTAGGGTGTTCGGCATGCATCGTTGATGTCGATTTTCGGCTGTCCTGCTATGTTTGACTGCGCCCCTGGCGGGTTTTCCGGGTGAACGTGTGACGGGTGAGTCTCGGTCGGCGTTCAACGAGCCAACTTGTGTTTAAAACAAGCCCGCGTCCATAACCGTGGCGCATGGACCCTGCCGTGCTCGCCGCCCTTGTCTTTTGGCGCGCGCCGGATGTACGGTGCTCTTCACCAGTATCCAGAAGACCAAATTCGACAATTACAGTGTTGTGAATGGCGTTTGTGCCAAGTGAGCCATGGCGGCTGGCGCGAGAGTGTTCGGCTTGCATCGTTGATGTCGTTATTCGACTGTCCTGCTATCATTGACTGCTCCTCTGGCGGGTTTTCCGGGTGAACGTGTGACGGGTGAGTCTCGGTCGGCGTTCAACGAGCCAACTTGTGTTTTAAGCAAGCCCGCATCCCTAACCGTGGTGCATGGACCCCGCTGTGCTCGCCACCCTTGTATTTTGGCGCGCGCATGATGTACGGTGCTCTTCACCAGTATCCAGAAGAAGAAATTCGAGAATTACAGTGTTGTGAATGGCGTTTGTGTCAAGTGCGCCATGGCGGCTGGCGCTATGTTGTTCAGCTTGCATCGTTGATGTCGATAATCGGCTGTCCTGCTATCTTTGACTGCTCCCCTGGCGGGTATTCCTGGTGGATGTGTGTCGGGTGAGTCTCGGTCGGCGTTCAACGAGCCAACTTGTGATTAATACAAGCAGGCATCCCTATCCGTGGTGCATGGACAACTTCATGCTCGCCGCCCTGGTATTTTAGCGCATGCCGGATGTACGGTGCTCTTCACCAGAATCCAGAAGACCAAATTCGACAATTACAGTGTTGTGAATGGCGTTTGTGTCAAGTGAGCCATGGCGGCTGGCGCTAGGTTGTTCGGCTTGCATCGTTGATGTCGATATTCGGCTGTCCTGCTATCTTTGACTGCTCCCCTGGCGGGTTTTCCAGGTGAACCTGTGACGGGTGAGTCCCGGTCGGCGTTCTACGTTCCAACTTGTGTTGAAAACAAGCCCGCGTCCCTAACCGTGGTGCATGGACCCCGCCGTGCTCGCCGCCCTTGTATTTTGTCGCGCGCCGGATGTACGGTGCTCTTCACCTGTATCCAGAGGACCAAATTCGACAATTACAGTGTTGTGAATGGCGTTTGTGTCAAGTGAGCCAAGACGGCTGGCGCTAGGGTATTCGGCTTGCATCGTTGATGCCGATATTCGGCTGTCCTGCTATCTTTGACTGCTCCCCTGGCAGGTTTTCCGGGTGAACGTGTGACGGGTGAGTCACGGTCGGCGTTCAACGAGCCAACTTGTGTTGAAAACAAGCCCGCGTCCCTAACCGTGGTGCATGGACCCCGCCGTGCTCGCCGCCCTTGTCTTTTGGCGCGCGCCGGATGTACGGTGCTGTTCACCAGTATCCAGAAGACCAAATTCGACAATTACAGTGTTGTGAATGGCGTTTGTGCCAAGTGAGCCATGGCGGCTGGCGCGAGAGTGTTCGGCTTGCATCGTTGATGTCGTTATTCGACTGTCCTGCTATCTTTGACTGCTCCCCTGGCGGGTTTTCCGGGTGAACGTGTGACGGGTGAGTCTCGTTCGGCGTTCAACGAGCCAACTTGTGTTGAAAACAAGCCCGCGTCCCTAACCGTGGTGCATGGACCCCGCCGAGCTCGCCGCCCTTGTATTTTGGCGCGCGCCGGATGTACGGTGCTCTTCACCTGTATCCAGAGGACCAAATTCGACAATTACAGTGTTGTGAATGGCGTTTGTGTCAAGTGAGCCAAGACGGCTGGCGCTAGGGTATTCGGCTTGCATCGTCGATGCCGATATTCGGCTGTCCTGCTATCTTTGACTGCTCCCCTGGCGGGTTTTCCGGGTGAACGTGTGACGGGTGAGTCTCGGTCGGCGTTCAACGAGCCAACTTGTGTTGAAAACAAGCCCGCGTCCCTAACCGTGGTGCATGGACCCCGCCGTGCTCGCCGCCCTTGTATTTTGGCGCGCGCCGGATGTACGGTGCTCTTCACCTGTATCCAGAGGACCAAATTCGACAATTACAGTGTTGTGAATGGCGTTTGTGTCAAGTGAGCCAAGACGACTGGCGCTAGGGTATTCGGCTTGCATCGTTGATGCCGATATTCGGCTGTCCTGCTATCTTTGACTGCTCCCCTGGCGGGTTTTCTGGGTGAACGTGTGACGGGTGAGTCTCGGTCGGCGTTCAACGAGCCAACTTGTGTTGAAAACAAGCCCGCGTCCCTAACCGTGGTGCATGGACACCGCCGTGCTCGCCGCCCTTGTATTTTGGCGCGCGCAAGATGTACGGTGCTCTTCACCTGTATCCAGAGGACCAAATTCGACAATTACAGTGTTGTGAATGGCGTTTGTGTCAAGTGAGCCAAGACGGCTGGCGCTAGGGTATTCGGCTTGCATCGTTGATGCCGGTATTCGGCTGTCCTGCTATCTTTGACTGCTCCCCTGGTGGGTTTTCCGGGTGAACGTGTGACGGGTGAGTCTCGGTCGGCATTCAACGAGCCAACTTGTGTTGAAAACAAGCCCGCGTCCCTAACCGTGGTGCATGGACCCCGCCGTGCTCGCCGCCCTTGTATTTTGGCGTGCGCCGGATGTACGGTGCTCTTCACCTGTATCCAGAGGACCAAATTCGACAATTACAGTGTTGTGAATGGCGTTTGTGTCAAGTGAGCCAAGACGGCTGGCGCTAGGGTATTCGGCTTGCATCGTTGATGCCGATATTCGGCTGTCCTGCTATCTTTGACTGCTCCCCTGGCGGGTTTTCCGGGTGAACGTGTGACGGGTGAGTCTTGGTCGGCGTTCAACGAGCCAACTTGTGTTGAAAACAAGCCCGCGTCCCTAACCGTGGTGCATGGACCCCGCCGTGCTCGCCGCCCTTGTATTTTGGCGCGCGCCGGATGTACGGTGCTCTTCATCAGTATCCAGAAGACCAAATTCAACAATTACAGTGTTGTGAATGGCGTTTGTGTCAAGTGAGCCATGGCGGCTGGCCCAAGGGTGTTCGGCTTGCATCAATGATGTCGATATTATGCTGTCGTGCTATCTTTGACTGCTCCCCTGGCGGGTTTTCCGGGTTAACGTGTGCCGGTTGAGTCTCGGTCGGCATTCAACGAGCCAACTTGTGTTGGAAACAAGCCCGCGTCCATAACCGTGGCGCATGGACCCTGCCGTGCTCGCCGCCCTTGTCTTTTGGCGCGCGCCGGATGTACGGTGCTCTTCACCAGTATCCAGAAGACCAAATTCGACAATTACAGTGTTGTGAATGGCGTTTGTGCCAAGTGAGCCATGGCGGCTGGCGCGAGAGTGTTCGGCTTGCATCGTTGATGTCGTTATTCGACTGTCCTGCTATCTTTGACTGCTCCCCTGGCGGGTTTTCCGGGTGAACGTGTGACGGGTGAGTCTCGGTCGGCGTTCAACGAGCCAACTTGTGTTTTAAACAAGCCCGCATCCCTAACCGTGGTGCATGGACCCCGCTGTGCTCGCCACCCTTGTATTTTGGCGCGCGCAAGATGTACGGTGCTCTTCACCAGTATCCAGAAGAAGAAATTCGACAATTACAGTGTTGTGAATGGCGTTTGTGTCAAGTGCGCCATGGCGGCTGGCGCTATGTTGTTCGGCTTGCATCGTTGATGTCGATAATCGGCTGTCCTGCTATCTTTGACTGCTCCCCTGGCGGGTATTCCTGGTGGATGTGTGTCGGGTGAGTCTCGGTCGGCGTTCAACGAGCCAACTTGTGATTAAAGCAAGCTCGCATCCCTATCCGTGGTGCATGGACAACGTCATGCTCGCCGCCCTTGTATTTTAGCGCATGCCGGATGTACGGTGCTCTTCACCAGAATCCAGAAGACCAAATTCGACAATTACAGTGTTGTGAATGGCGTTTGTGTCAAGTGAGCCATGGCGGCTGGCGCTAGGTTGTTCGGCTTGCATCGTTGATGTCGATATTCGGCTGTCCTGCTATCTTTGACTGCTCCCCTGGCGGGTTTTCCAGGTGAACCTGTGACGTGTGAGTCCCGGTCGGCGTTCTACGTTCCAACTTGTGTTGAAAACAAGCCCGCGTCCCTCACCGTGGTGCATGGACCCCGCCGTGCTCGCCGCCCTTGTATTTTGGCGCGTGCCGCATGTACGGTGCTCTTGACCAGTATCCAGAAGACCAAATTCGACAATTACGGTGTTGTGAATGGCGTTTGTGTCAAGTGAGCCATGGCGGCTGGCGCTAGGATGTTCGGCTTGCATCGTTGATGTCGATATTCGGCTGTCGTGCTATCTTTGACTGCTCCCCTGACGGGTTTTCTGGGTGAACGTGTGATGGGTGAGTGTCGGTCGGCTTTCAACGAGCCAACTTGTGTTTAAAACAAGCCCGCGTCCCTAACCGTGGCGCATGGACCCCGCCGTGCTCGCAACCCTTGTATTTTGGCGGGCGCCGGATGTACGGTGCTCTTTACCAGTATCCAGAAGACCAAATTCGACAATAACAGTGTTGTGACTGGCATTTGCGTCAAGTGAGCCATGGCGGCTGGCGCTGGGGTGTTCTGCTTGCATCGTTGATGTCGATATTCGGCCGTCCTGCTATCTTTGACTGCTCCACTGGCGGGTTTTCCGGGTGAACGTGTGACGGGTGAGTCTCGGTCGGCGTTCAATGAGCCAACTTGTGTTTAAAACAAGCCCGCGTCCCTAACCGTGGTGCATGGACCCTGCCGTGCTCGCCGCCCTTGTATTTTGGCGTGCGCCGGATGTACGGTGCTCTTCACCAGTATCCAGAAGAAGAAATTCGACAATTACAGTGTTGTGAATGGCGTTTGTGTCAAGTGCGCCATGGCGGCTGGCGCTATGTTGTTCGGCTTGCATCGTTGATGTCGATAATCGGCTGTCCTGCTATCTTTGACTGCTCCCCTGGCGGGTATTCCTGGTGGATGTGTGTCGGGTGAGTCTCGGTCGGCGTTCAACGAGCCAACTTGTGTTTAAAACAAGCTCGCATCCCTAACCGTGGTGCATGGACAACGTCATGCTCGCCGCCCTTGTATTTTAGCGCATGCCGCATGTACGGTGCTCATGACCAGTATCCAGAAGACCAAATTCGACAATTACAGTGTTGTGAATGGCGTTTGTGTCAAGTGAGCCATGGCGGCTGGCGCTAGGATGATCGGCTTGCATCGTTGATGTCGATATTCGGCTGTCGTGCTATCTTTGACTGCTCCCCTGGCGGGTTTTCTGGGTGAACGTGTGATGGGTGAGTCTCGGTCGGCGTTCAACGAGCCAACTTGTGTTTAAAACAAGCCCGCGTCCCTAACCGTGGTGCATGGACCCCGCCGTGCTCACCGCCCTTGTATTTTGGCACGCGCCAGATGTACGGTGCTCTTCCCAGTATCCAGAAGACCAAAATCGACAATTACAGTGTTGTGAATGGCCTTTGTGTCAAGTGAGCCATGGCGGCTTGCGCTAGGGTGCTCGGCTTGCATCGTTGATGTCGATATTCGGCTATCCTGCTATCTTTGACTGCTCCCCTGGCGGGTTTCCCGGTGAACGTTTGACGGGTGAGTCTCGGTCGGCGTTCAACGAGCCAACTTAAGTTTAAAACAAGCCCGCGTCCCTAACCGTGGTGCATGGACCCCGCCGTGCTCACCGACCTTGTATTTTGGCGCGCGCCAGATGTACGGTGCTCTTCACCAGTATCCAGAAGACCAAATTCGACAATTACAGTGTTGTGAATGGCGTTTGTGTCAAGTGAGCCATGGCGGCCTGCGCTAGGGTGCTCGGCTTGCATCGTTGATGTCGATATTCGGCTGTCCGGCTATCTTTGACTGCTCCCCTGGCGGGTTTTCTGGGTGAACGTGTGATGGGTGAGTCTCGGTCGGCGTTCAACGAGCCAACTTGTGTTTAAAACAATCCCGCGTCCCTAACCGTGGTGCATGGACCCCGCCGTGCTCGCCGCCCTTGTATTTTTTCGCGCGCCGGATGTACGGTGCTCTTCACCAGTATCCAGAACACCAAATTCGACAATTACGGTGTTGTGAATGGCGTTTGTGTCAAGTGAGCCATGGCGGCTGGCGCTAGGATGTTCGGCTTGCATCGTTGATGTCGATATTCGGCTGTCGTGCTATCTTTGACTGCTCCCCTGGCGGGTTTTCCGGTTGAACGTGTGACGGGTGAGTCTCGGTCGCCGTCCAACGAGCCAACTTGAGTTTAAAACAAGCCCGCGTCCCTAACCGTGGTGCATGGACCCCGCCGTGCTCACCGCCCTTGTATTTTGGCGCGCGCCGGATGTACAGTGCTCTTCACCAGTATCCAGAAGACCAAATTCGACAATTACGGTGTTGTGAATGGCGTTTGTGTCAAGTGAGCCATGGCGTCTGGCGCTGGGGTGTTCGGCTTGCATTGTTGATGTCGATATTCGGCTGTCCTGCTTTCTTTGACTGCTCCCCTGGCGGGTTTTCCGGGTGAACGTGTGACGGGTGAGTCTCGGTCGGCGTTCAACGAGCCAACTTGTGTTTTAAACAAGCCCGCATCCCTAACCGTGGTGCATGGACCCCGCTGTGCTCGCCACCCTTGTATTTTGGCGCGCGCAAGATGTACGGTGCTCTTCACCAGTATCCAGAAGAAGAAATTCGACAATTACAGTGTTGTGAATGGCGTTTGTGTCAAGTGCGCAATGGCGGCTGGCGCTATGTTGTTCGGCTTGCATCGTTGATGTCGATAATCGGCTGTCCTGCTATCTTTGACTGCTCCCCTGGCGGGTATTCCTGGTGGATGTGTGTCGGGTGAGTCTCGGTCGGCGTTCAACGAGCCAACTTGTGATTAAAACAAGCTCGCATCCCTATCCGTGGTGCATGGACAACGTCATGCTCGCCGCCCTTGTATTTTAGCGCATGCCGGATGTACGGTGCTCTTCACCAGAATCCAGAAGACCAAATTCGACAATTACAGTGTTGTGAATGGCGTTTGTGTCAAGTGAGCCATGGCGGCTGGCGCTAGGTTGTTCGGCTTGCATCGTTGATGTCGATATTCGGCTGTCCTGCTATCTTTGACTGCTCCCCTGGCGGGTTTTCCAGGTGAACCTGTGACGGGTGAGTCCCGGTCGGCGTTCTACGTTCCAACTTGTGTTGAAAACAAGCCCGCGTCCCTCACCGTGGTGCATGGACCCCGCCGTGCTCGCCGCCCTTGTATTTTGGCGCGTGCCGCATGTACGGTGCTCTTGACCAGTATCCAGAAGACCAAATTCGACAATTACGGTGTTGTGAATGGCGTTTGTGTCAAGTGAGCCATGGCGGCTGGCGCTAGGATGTTCGGCTTGCATCGTTGATGTCGATATTCGGCTGTCGTGCTATCTTTGACTGCTCCCCTGGCGGGTTTTCCGGGTGAACGTGTGATGGGTGAGTCTCAGTCGGCGTTCAACGAGCCAACTTGTGTTTAAAACAAGCCCGCGTCCCTAACCGTGGTGCATGGACCCCGCCGTGCTCACCGCCCTTGTCTTTTGGCGCGCGTCGGATGTACGGTGCTCTTCACCAGTATCCAGAAGACCAAATTCGACAATTACAGTGTTGTGAATGGCGTTTGTGTCAAGTGAGCCATGGCGGCTGGCGCTAGGTTGTTCGGCTTGGATCGTTGATGTCGATATTCGGCTGTCCTGCTATCTTTGAATGCTCCCCTGGCGGGTTTTCCGGGTGAACGTGTGACGGGTGAGTCTCGGTCGGCGTTCAACGAGCTACTTGTGTTTAAAACAAGCCCCCGTCCCTAACCGTGGTGCATGGACCCCGCCGTGCTCGCCGCCCTTGTATTTTGGCGGGCGCCGGATGTACGGTGCTCTTTACCAGTATCCAGAAGACCAAATTCGACAATAACAGTGTTGTGACTGGCATTTGCGTCAAGTGAGCCATGGCGGCTGGCGCTGGGGTGTTCTGCTTGCATCGTTGATGTCGATATTCGGCCGTCCTGCTATCTTTGACTGCTCCACTGGCGGGTTTTCCGGGTGAACGTGTGACGGGTGAGTCTCGGTCGGCGTTCAATGAGCCAACTTGTGTTTAAAACAAGCCCGCGTCCCTAACCGTGGTGCATGGACCCTGCCGTGCTCGCCGCCCTTGTATTTTGGCGCGCGCCGGATGTACGGTGCTCTTCACCAGTATCCAGAAGAAGAAATTCGACAATTACAGTGTTGTGAATGGCGTTTGTGTCAAGTGCGCCATGGCGGCTGGCGCTATGTTGTTCGGCTTGCATCGTTGATGTCGATAATCGGCTGTCCTGCTATCTTTGACTGCTCCCCTGGCGGGTATTCCTGGTGGATGTGTGTCGGGTGAGTCTCGGTCGGCGTTCAACGAGCCAACTTGTGTTTAAAACAAGCTCGCATCCCTAACCGTGGTGCATGGACAACGTCATGCTCGCCGCCCTTGTATTTTAGCGCATGCCGCATGTACGGTGCTCATGACCAGTATCCAGAAGACCAAATTCGACAATTACAGTGTTGTGAATGGCGTTTGTGTCAAGTGAGCCATGGCGGCTGGCGCTAGGATGATCGGCTTGCATCGTTGATGTCGATATTCGGCTGTCGTGCTATCTTTGACTGCTCCCCTGGCGGGTTTTCTGGGTGAACGTGTGATGGGTGAGTCTCGGTCGGCGTTCAACGAGCCAACTTGTGTTTAAAACAAGCCCGCGTCCCTAACCGTGGTGCATGGACCCCGCCGTGCTCACCGCCCTTGTATTTTGGCACGCGCCAGATGTACGGTGCTCTTCCCAGTATCCAGAAGACCAAAATCGACAATTACAGTGTTGTGAATGGCCTTTGTGTCAAGTGAGCCATGGCGGCTTGCGCTAGGGTGCTCGGCTTGCATCGTTGATGTCGATATTCGGCTATCCTGCTATCTTTGACTGCTCCACTGGCGGGTTTCCCGGTGAACGTTTGACGGGTGAGTCTCGGTCGGCGTTCAACGAGCCAACTTAAGTTTAAAACAAGCCCGCGTCCCTAACCGTGGTGCATGGACCCCGCCGTGCTCACCGACCTTGTATTTTGGCGCGCGCCAGATGTACGGTGCTCTTCACCAGTATCCAGAAGACCAAATTCGACAATTACAGTGTTGTGAATGGCGTTTGTGTCAAGTGAGCCATGGCGGCCTGCGCTAGGGTGCTCGGCTTGCATCGTTGATGTCGATATTCGGCTGTCCGGCTATCTTTGACTGCTCCCCTGGCGGGTTTTCTGGGTGAACGTGTGATGGGTGAGTCTCGGTCGGCGTTCAACGAGCCAACTTGTGTTTAAAACAATCCTGCGTCCCTAACCGTGGTGCATGGACCCCGCCGTGCTCGCCGCCCTTGTATTTTTTCGCGCGCCGGATGTACGGTGCTCTTCACCAGTATCCAGAACACCAAATTCGACAATTACGGTGTTGTGAATGGCGTTTGTGTCAAGTGATCCATGGCGGCTGGCGCTAGGATGTTCGGCTTGCATCGTTGATGTCGATATTCGGCTGTCGTGCTATCTTTGACTGCTCCCCTGGCGGGTTTTCCGGTTGAACGTGTGACGGGTGAGTCTCGGTCGCCGTCCAACGATCCAACTTGAGTTTAAAACAAGCCCGCGTCCCTAACCGTGGTGCATGGACCCCGCCGTGCTCACCGCCCTTGTATTTTGGCGCGCGCCGGATGGACAGTGCTCTTCACCAGTATCCAGAAGACCAAATTCGACAATTACGGTGTTGTGAATGGCGTTTGTGTCAAGTGAGCCATGGCGGCTGGCGCTAGGGTGTTCGGCTTGCATTGTTGATGTCGATATTCGGTTGTCCTGCTTTCTTTGACTGCTCCCCTGGTGGGTTTTGCGGGTGAATGTGTGACGGGTGAGTGTCGGTCGGCGTTCAACGAGCCAACTTGTGTTTAAAACAAGCCCGCGTCCCTAACCGTGGTGCATGGACCCCGCCGTGCTCGCCGCCCTTGTATTTTGGCGCGCGGCGCATGTACGGTGCCGATCATTGGCTGAAGAGCTTCCAGCTCGGGGTTTTCAAGCTCCAAGTTACGTATGACTTTTATTTTGTGTTTAACTGAGAAGATTGGTGAAACTTATTGTGGCATGAGTAGCTGCCGGAGATGATTCTGAACTTGGTTCCACAGTGGCTATTTTAAGGACGCTGTGTTCCTCATTCCGTCTTTGATCAACCGTGGAGTGTGTGTTTCAAGTGCTTTTCAAGCAAATTTTAACTTGTTTTTGGAGATATTGTCCACTTTGGGGATGGATGCGGTTGTGTATGTGGCCGGTAGCCGTAGAGTTAATGGTGTAATCATTTGTCACGGCAGTATTTGTTATGCTTACTTAATGTTGAAAGTGCCTTAAGGCAAGTGGAAGTGATCTCTAAGTTTCTTGCTAATGTTAGAGTATTGCTCCTTAAGAATTTATGGGTTTGCTTATTATATATTCCAATGCGGCTGTGATTTGACCTTGTTTTCATTGCAATATATCTGTGCTGCAGCCATTTGTTAAGACTGCTCGTTCCCTGGCGTCGGTCGGTTGTGGATTCTTGTCAGGACCACTCATTGTGGGTTCGGTCGGACTATATATAACATATACCGCCTGCTATGTGACCCTGTGCAAAAGCCGTGGGGAGTGAACGCTCGTATTGCCTGCCAGCTGTAGCGTAATTGCTTGCAAACACTGCTGTGGGCCTTAACGCTGTTCTCTACAGTTAAGTGCAATTTGGGAATCATTCTGAGTCATTATTCCCGTTACTTAAGTGGGGCCACACTGTTAATATTGGCGTTTCTGTAAGTCATTTTATTGCTTGATTATTACTAGCAATTCTTATTTAACATTTATGTTAATCATTTGTGTATCTTTAATGAACGTGCAACTTGTTATTATTCCTGTGTACAAGTTTGCGACCTTGGTTGGCCCACTTTATATTCTTAGTATAAGCATGTTTCACTGTGGACCGTTATGTAGGCAGTTCAGTTTTATTAAGCTTTAATATATCTTTGCTCTTTATGAAGTTTTATTATGGGGCTATGTAACTTCTTTGGTTGGAAGTGTATAGTGTTATTTGTCTCTTGAGACATGGTTAAACAAGAATGATTGTTTGTGATTGATTATTCACCGTGCCCACTATCAATGCTTTTGGTTTCGGACGCAAAATAATATGATTCTTATTCGTGTTTACGTAATTCAATAAAAGTGAAGATTTGTATATTGCATCAGTAATAGAGCAAATGTCCTAATTGAAGTTTATAATAAAGTCTGTTTTGAGTCAAATTAAAATTGTAAAACAATCACAAGCTTGTCCATCACCAATGGTCACGGGCTTCCTATTTACTTTACATAACTCTGGTGAGATTGTAATTTTGATTTTCTAGGGAATTGGGTAGTATCACGGTTCGGCAAGTAGATGATAATGAACATTTTATAAACAACGTGATGTGCACTGACAGATCTAACTTCACTTGTGAAGTGGTTTTGAACCTCCACAACAGCTGTTACGGATCAGAACACAACCCACATGTCACTCGTAAACATGGGTTTCAGGCATGCTTTGGCACAAAGCAGGCAGGCAGGTTAAATGCGCCCCTTTATCGTAAGTTTCTCTGCAATGCTTCGTCTGACGCATTACAAAACGTTCCACTTGGTGTTCGCTGACAGTTATGGTTTCAGCTTGAGAGTGTACTGCCACACTTTGGAATGATTGTGCGTAACCATTTAAATGAAGCGTTTGCAGGAATGTGAGTTGGCCGTGGAGGTCCAGTGTCCTGGCCTCCACGTTCCGAGGACTTTAACTAACTAGATTTTTATTTGTAGGAACACTTAAAGAAATAAGTTTATAGTACGCCACCAATGGATGTACACGACTTAATAGATCGCGTGCATGCCGCTTCAGCAATGGTGGATGCAGGTGTCTTGCGTAGGGTCCATCAAAGTATGATCCTGGACGTCAAACGTATAGAATTGAATTACACTCCCGGAAATGGAAAAAAGAACACATTGACACCGGTGTGTCAGACCCACCATACTTGCTCCGGACACTGCGAGAGGGCTGTACAAGCAATGATCACACGCACGGCACAGCGGACACACCAGGAACCGCGGTGTTGGCCGTCGATAGCTGCGCAGCATTTGTGCACCGCCGCCGTCAGTGTCAGCCAGTTTGCCGTGGCATACGGAGCTCCATCGCAGTCTTTAACACTGATAGCATGCCGCGACAGCGTGGACGTGAACCGTATGTGCAGTTGACGGACTTTGAGCGAGGGCGTATAGTGGGCATGCGGGAGGCCGGGTGGACGTACCGCCGAATTGCTTAACACGTGGGGCGTGAGGTCTCCACAGTACATCGATGTTGTCGCCAGTGGTCGGCGGAAGGTGCACGTGCCCGTCGACCTGGGACCGGACCGCAGCGACGCACGGATGCACGCCAAGACCGTAGGACCCTACGCAATGCCGTAGGGGACCGCACCGCCACTTCCCAGCAAATTAGGGACACTGTTGCTCCTGGGCTATCGGCGAGGACCCTTCGCAACCGTCTCCATGAAGCTGGGCTACGGTCCCGCACACCGTTAGGCCGTCTTCCGCTCACGCCCCAACATCGTGCAGCCCGCCTCCAGTGGTGTCGCGACAGGCGTGAATGGAGGGACGAATGGAGACGTGTCGTCTTCAGCGATGAGAGTCGCTTCTGCCTTGGTGCCAATGATGGTCGTATGCGTGTTTGGCGCCGTGCAGGTGAGCGCCACAATCAGGACTGCATACGACCGAGGCACACAGGGCCAACACCCGGCATCATGGTGTGGGGAGCGATCTCCTACACTGGCCGTACACCACTGGTGATCGTCGAGGGGACACTGAATAGTGCACGGTACATCCAAACCGTCATCGAACCCATCGTTCTACCATTCCTAGACCGGCAAGGGAACTTGCTGTACCAACAGGACAATGCACGTCCGCATGTATCCCGTGCCACCCAACGTGCTCTAGAAGGTGTAAGTCAACTACCCTGGCCAGCAAGATCTCCGGATCTGTCCCCCATTGAGCATGTTTGGGACTGGATGAAGCGTCGTCTCACGCGGTCTGCACGTCCAGCACGAACGCTGGTCCAACTGAGCCGCCAGGTGGAAATGGCATGGCAAGTCGTTCCACAGGACTACGTCCAGCATCTCTACGATCGTCTCCATGGGAGAATAGCAGCCTGCATTGCTGCGAAAGGTGGATATACACTGTACTAGTACCGACATTGTGCATGCTCTGTTGCCTGTGTCTATGTGCCTGTGGTTCTGTCAGTGTGATCATGTGATGTATCTGACCCCAGGAATGTGTCAATAAAGTTTCCCCTTCCTGGGACAATGAATTCACGGTGTTCTTATTTCAATTTCCAGGAGTGTATTTTGTTAGTGTAGCTTACCTATTTTTTGTACTTCGTTGTATACAGACGATGTTACTGTATCGACTATTATTTTCCATTAGCTTTGGACGAAATAGTGTGGTCATTTACGTTTGTAATAAATTCATGTTATGTCTTAATGTTTAAGTAAAGAATTACACAAGATATCGCATTGTGGATGTGTAAGTTGGATACAGTTTGATGCTTTAACTGAAAAAAAAAGAAGTTCGACGCAAATGCGACTCGAACATCGGCAAGTCTGCATATCCGTTCTCCGCACCATTACGTCGTCTCACTGAGCTAATGGGACAGCTCGCAGACAGCCCTGGGTTCGAACTGCCTGTTCTTGGCCACACTGCACGCAGTTACGGCGTTGTCAGAGCCTTGTTTTTTTTTTTAATGGAATTCCTATTAAACCTGCTGGTGGGACTAGATTTTGCTAGATACAGTTTTGTCTTGAATTGGAACGAGGAATCATATGCCGACTACCAAATGTGACACTTTTTCTTCACCTTGTGTGTATATAAGCAGTAGTTAGAAGGAATTTCTCTTATGAGGTGGATATTTTAAGCTCGAAATAAGAGGGGTGCACTAAGCACAAATTTATACATGGAAAATGTGACTAGTGTTACTCATATCAAACTATGTAGATTTTAGGACAAGAGAATAAGCGAGATTGAATGAGTACTGTACTTTGAGTTTCCTCAGATGGTAAGTATGAGTATATATTATGCTCAACTTCGTGCGTTTGCTTCTTTCTATTTCTTGCTTTCTTCGAATTTTGCTTCTGGTTTGGTCCGACATTCTGTACAGAAGATGAATTTTATCCGGTAATATACAATGTTGTCGTAACCTATGTAATTATGTTACCTTCCTGAAACAATAGCTGATGAATCAGGCCAGGACCACGGATAGGAAGTTAATAAATGAATGTAAATATATCTATGTAAAAGTTAATAAGCAAAGTTCCTAAAACGAGATGTATGTACATAATTATCTTGATAACAAATTATGTTCTGCTGAAAATCTTGGAATCAGTGTGGTAAATCGCAAGAACGTCGACTATAAATAATGAAAAACAGTGTTACGGTGAAACACGGCTTCATTTGCGTAATGTGACACTAAATACCATAACAGACAGGACAATGCTGGACTCGTACCGTGTGAATATTCGACGGTAAAATTAAAGTGGTACAGAGTCTGAGCGTGTTATTACGGACGACAAACTGAAATCTTGACGTATGCTCCGCGCTGGTTATGTATTTAGCTTGAGACGTACTTAGCCAATTGCTAATTACTTGTGGTGTCGTGGAGAATAGTGGAACCTGGGCTGCGGCTCCTTTGATACGTGTCGCAAGCACTCACTTAATAACTCTGCACGGCCGTCGAGCGAGAGGCAACTGTGTAGTGGGCTTGAGGTGACCGCCCGGCGAGTTGTGTCGTCAGTTCTTACTGTCGGTGGCTCTGCTTGGTGCCGACTCATTTTTTACTTTAATTACGAATATAATCTTGTTCGTGGTGTAGTACAGACACTCGTATTGCACACGCTAAGGCATTAATGGAAAATATGATCCTGAGTGGATGAACTCAGTTATTACCAGCTCTGACAATACAATATAATTGAGTGATTCTCTAACCGCAGAAATTCAAATATTACCCACCCTAACAACGGATCCATTTAATCTAATAAATGTACAGGGATACAGTTATTGAAATACATGAAATAAAATCCTCATAACTTCTGAACAGTTTGCGTTAGGACCGTCACACTGCACGGTTGCCCGCGAGGCATGACGGGAATTAATATGCGCCGTATTGTTTGGTGTAGTGACGTAGCCCACTTTCTTTTGGATGGGTTCGTCAATAAGCAAAATTGGCGCATCTGGGTGACTGAGAATCCGTGTTTCGCGATCGAAAAGTCGTTTTACCCTCAATGGCTGACTGTGTGGTGTGCAATGCCCAGTCACGGAATAATCGGTGCGACATTCCTTGATGGCACGGTGACTGCCGAACGGTATGTGAAGGTTTTGGAAGATGATTTCATCTCCATTATTCAAAGTGACTCTCATTTCGACAAGATATGGTTCATGCAAGACGAATCTCGACCGCATCGAAGCAGTAGAGTGTTCGATATCATGGAGGAGCACTTTGGGAACAGCTTTCTGGCTCCTGGGTACCCAGAGGCCACTGGCATGAGCTTCGATTGGCCGCCATATTCTCATGATCTGAGCACATTCGTCTCCTTTTTATAGGGCTATATTAAAGACAATAATCCCAAAACCGTTGCTGAGCTGGAAACAGCCATTCAGGAGATCATCGACAGCATCGATGCTCCGACACTTCAGGGGGTCGTGCACAATTTTCCTATTCGTATGTGTCACATCATCGCCAATGGTCCAGGCATCTGGAACATGTCAAACCTAAATACGAATATCTGTACTGACGTTTGCATGTTGAAAAAAGTGTGAACACGCCGTAGTTTGTAACTACTTTACGTTTTTTCATATAGTTCAATGATTGTCAGACTGTATATGCATATGTGTATCATTTTCCCGTGTATGTAATCTCATTTGTGTACCAACAATGACTCTCTTTAGCACGACCTGCATGGGTCACACACTACGTGCCGGTAACTATACTGTACGTTTTTTCATGCATACTAAATCGCTGGACTGACTGAGGCAAATTTGAGGCTCCTGTCAAACTGGACGGATGTTTTCCGCCTGTTGTTCCGGCTGTTTGGCCTTATATCAAGAGGCTGAGTACCAGTTAGGATCCTAGCGCAGGCACATAACATCCCCTATGCCATTCCTTTGGATGAAACACTCCTGGTCATCATCACCTGTCGCAACATATATCAGGCCTGGAATACTGCAGCTGATAAACTCAATCCCCGCGGTCAATACAACAAGGAGACATGAATCTCCCACGCATTGTGAAACGATGGTTAGGACTTAAACCTACGATGTTTATTATAAATGTTTCCAAACACCAACTCTGATTACTCACACAATTTTTTATACACTTACGGTTTGCAGATGTCTTGCATGGAAGACGGTTAAACCAAATGTAATAGATTTCTTTTTGTTAACTGATTACGGTATAAAATGACACTGTGAACTTCGATTACTTGAAGCGATAACTATCCGTCAGGAAACTATTTATGAAGAATACAGTTCAATTATAACGATAAGACAGTAAATAATATGCAAAAGTTCTGTGTTTAGCTAATCCCATGATAACATGGCTGAATAGTTTGGTCCTAGTTTCTAAATTTTTGTCGTAGCCACTCATACGAGCTTTGTAATTAAATTATATCGTATATTTGAATAATTTAATGAAAAAGTATGTATATCTTCTGATTCGAAATGTTAGTATTTTTCATCTTCTTTTGCACAAAACAAGGGAGGCTCACCAAGAGTTCTTCTCGCACTTCACTTGATTTCTTCTGCTTCTGCAGTCTAGATGCACGTTGTTGTGGTTTTCAGTCCTGAGACTGGTTTGATGCAGCTCTCCATACTACTCTATCCTGTGCAAGCCTCTTTATCTCCGAGTAACTACTGCAATCTGCATCCTTCTGAATCTGCTTAGTGTATTCATCTCTTGGTCTCTCTCTACGATTTTCACCCTCCACGCTGCCATCCAGTACTAAATCGATGATCTCTTGATGCCTCAGAACGTGTCCTACCGATCGACCACCTTTTTTAGTCAGTTTGCGCCTAAATTTTCTCTTCTGCCCAATTATATTCAGTGTCTCCTCATTAGTTACGTGATCTACCCATCTAATCTTCAGCATTCTTCTGTAGCACCACATTTGGAAAGCTTCTATTCTCCTCCTGTCTAAACTATTTATCATCCATGTTTTATTTCCATACATGGCTACACTCCACACAAATACTTTCAAGAAAGACTTCCAGAGAATAAAATCTATACTCGATGTTAACAAATTTATGTTTTTCAGAAACATTTTCACTGCCGCTGCAAGCCTACATTTTATAACCTATCTACTGCGACCATCATCAGTTATTTTGTTCCCCAAATAACAAAGCTCATCTGATACTTTAAGTGTCTCATTTCCTAACCTAATTCCCTCAGTATCACCTGATTTAATTCGACTACGTTCCATTATTTTCGTTTTTCTTTTGTTCAAATTCGTCTTATATCCTGCCGCGCGGTCTAAGGCGCTTTGTCACGGTCCGTGCGGCTCCCCCCGTCGGAAGTTCGAGTCCCCTCTCGGGCGTGTGTGTGTGTGTGTGTTGTCCCTAGCGTAAGTTAGTTTAAGTTAGACGAAGTAGTGTGTAGGCTTAGTGACCGATGATCTCAGCAGTTTGGTCTCATAAGACCTCATCACAAATTTCCAATTCTTATAGCCTCCTTTCAATACACCGTCCGTTCCGTTGTCGTAAGGAAGACATATTTGTAATTTTAAGTTAACTGGGAATAATGAATTTGGTGATGAGTTAAATGACTTATAATTCATTGAATACATTCCTTAATGTCACTAATTGTCTGTTCAGCCTTTTTACCTGTTTCAGCCGACAAGTTCCACTGTCTAACAACCCTACCACAACAAAGGTCAAAAATTAATTATGATTGTGGTGTTGCTCACGCTGCTAAATACTGCATTTTCGGGCAACAACAAAGTTATATTATGTGGCAGGTGTCATTAGAGCACAGTTAAATAAGTCATTTCATGAAATAATGGATAAACTAGGTACTCATCTTTCCGTGTTTCCCACGCTGGTCTCGTTGTGAATTCATGGCTCTGTCATCGGATATCTAGGTAGTGATGATTCCAAGCTCGGATGCAAAGAGGCCTAGGTGGTATTCTGCGATATTCAAAAGTTTTATAGATGTGTTTCACAAACCATTCTTGAAGATTAAACCTTTGAAAGTTAGGACAATGGTGATGTAAAAAATGTGATCAGCTCTCCGAATTTAAGTTACTCTTCTTTTTTATTGCTGTTGTTGCAATATCACGCAAGTCATTCGAAAACATAACTTCGCAATACAAAACGTACTTGAAAACATCTTACGCACTGTTAAAGTTCACATTTTATAAACTGACTACAATTTGCGTCTTTTCAACATGACGTCCAAGAGTTGACTCTCTAATCACTGCTTACGCGCCCAAAAATCAGAGTTACAAGTCCGACAAAGATCATAGCGACAAAAGAAAGAATACACATAAGAATAATATCATTGTAACATAAACTTATCGATGTATCAAAGTACCTCTACATTAATGAAATCAAATCTGAATGTTGTCTCAGAAATATGTTAACTACTTCACAGAAACACAGTAGAATATTGCGGGTATCGAGAGGTTGAGGTGAGGTGCCGTAATGGTTACGTAATTCGAGTACCATTGCAACTGGGAAGTTAAATGGCTCAAATGGCTCTGAGCACTATGGGACTCAACTGCTGAGGTCATTAGTCCCCTAGAACTTAGAACTAGTTAAACCTAACTAACCTAAGAACATCACAAACATCCATGCCCGAGGCAGGATTCGAACCTGCGACCGTAGCGGTGGGAAGTTAAAGTTTGGTGATGTGAAGATTAGGCACTTTCCACGAGTTATCAGAGGTATATTTGCATCCTCTCTGTCTGAAGCTGCAATCTATGTGACGTATTTCATCACACTGTGTTACATTTTAACACGGTCAACCGTCACCAAACCTATCGCTTCTCTACAGCGACTTGTGCTCCTTGTTTTATCAGAACGGAAAAATGTAACGAAACAGAGCACATTTTGCAATTAAGAGGTAAGTTTTATTATCTGTCATTAACTTTAAATTAAATATGAGCACTATTACCCCCATTGTAGCCTTTTTGATACGCCCCATGTCAGGACGATTAATATTCTATTATGACTTTGGAGCGTATTTTGCGGGAAGAATTGCAGAACCCTGTCAACACCAAAGCGAGATGAGTGGAACTCCTGAAGGGACGACTTGCAGAGCGAGCTGGGACTCCGGAACCACTCGTCAGTGATACAGATGGCCGTAACAGGAGGACGGGACGCCAAAGCCACGAAACCTGTTGTGTGAAGCAATGGAAAAATGTCACTCGTGGGATGAGTCGTGTTTCACACTGTTTCCATGTCCTGGCTGTGTTTGTGTCCCAATAGTGGTACTTGTTACGGTGTTGGTTGACGATTTTGGCCGCTGTGTCGTCGTACTCCATGCGCCCCAACGCTATTCTGTGATGTTGAGTGGTACTTAAGATAGGTAGACAAATTAGTGAAAGCAATGTTAAGTAAAAATTAGAAAATAAATGAAAAACTTAGTTTAGTTTAGAAGAATTACACACTGGGAAACAGAGGACAGAGCAGCAGTGGTAACGTCCGGCGCTTGCAAGTCAGCACGTTCTCCCCACATAAGCGGACGCTGTCGATTCAGCCGTCAGGGCATCGCCCGACCGGCTCACGTGTTTCTTAATTGTCACATGTGATCAAAGGCCCTCGCCTACATCCAAGAACCAATTACCGATGTTAAGAAGATTCTTCGAGAAGCTTTTCAGCGTGACAGAAGAGGCAATGACTGTGAAGTCGTTCACCTCCAGTGAACTGAAGTGAATAAATACGCCAGTCGCAGTGGGCCCAAGAGGGAGAGTAGTTTTCAGTTCAGTTTCGGAGCTGAAGACCGTCATGCAGGAAGAGACTACATCGTACACAGAAGCACCAAGTCCGCCGCTGTAATGGAATAGTAAGCAGCAGCCTCGGCGCCAGAAGACAGAAGTTAAAAGGTATTTGAAGTCTGATTTTTACGTACCCGGGTGACTCGTGAGGACGGGAAGGAGACGGACTCACATCAGCAGTCACCTGTGAACTGGGATGAAGATCTGACAGCCGAAGACTGGCAAGCGGGAGTCCGTTGTTCGAGTCCGGGACACTGGCCTTCCCCCACCGTTCCGCTCCGCTGGCCGACGCACAACACACGCGGCCGCTTAGAGAAGAGAATCACTGGGGCGCCTCATCCAAGGTATCACCATACGATTCACGACTTCGTTCTCAATAATTAAACGGGCCACAGCACGATGCGCGTCTCCAGTCAACTGGGCGAGACGGCGACACGAGATACACACCGCCACGCGTAATCAGACGCCGCCGCTGCTGCAGCAGAAGACTTCGCAAACGACACAGATGCCGCTCTCTGAGCCAGAACATCCAGTAAGGAAACAGTTGTACAAAACTTTCAATAAAAGTTATCATATGTAAAAATGCTGTTTCATTCTACCTCGTACCCGAGCCAAGGAAGAACCAACCATGCCCACATGTTGTTAAGAGAGAAAAATTAATTTATTTAGTATTTTCACCCTGACATAATGCTTTAGAATCAAATGCCCTTTGCAGTAATGCTCATCCTGACAACTGACTAGCAACAAAAGAGAAAACCCAGTTACATTTAGAGTCAGAAGTGTTACAGTAAGGCTGCATTACTGCCAGGTATTATGTGAGCATTTTCGCTCATCATGTCGATCCCGTGGTGCAATGTTTGTTCCCGAATGGTGATGCGGTATTCCAAGACGGCAGGGCCTCCGTTTACTCAGCTGAGGGTGAATTCTGGCACCTGCCCTGGCCACCACAGTCAACAGACCTCACTATCATTGAGCCTATGCGGTCTGCTTTGGAGACAAGGGTGCGTTATCGCTATCCACCTCCATCATCTTTATCCAAACTTGCCACTATTTTGCAGGAACAATGGAACGAGATTCCCTTGAAAACTATACAGGAAAAGTATTTATTCATTCCGAGAGAATTGGAAGCTGTTTTGAATCACAGTGGTTTTCGAAGACCTTACTAGACATGTTAATGTGTTGTGGGTTTGCTATTTTCAAATTTTTGTCAGCACACTGTACAAGGCTTTGATATTGTCGCTGGCGTAGGGAGGAGGATCGCTGGCGAACGATTTTCAGTGATTTCATAGGTGTAGCAGTGCAGACAATTAATCTGGGTCCGCCAATGAACGCCTCCCACGAAATCCGCGGAGCAATACGTCACGCACTTTGCCTCGCGCGCCGCACATCGCTATTACGAGTGCACGAATTATGACCGCCACCGCGAATGTGACTTCGTGCGACGCCATCGAAGCCACAGAAGTACTGATCAAAGTCACCAGAGGAAGACTCTCTCTCTCTCTCTCTCTCTCTCTCTCTCTCTCACACACACACACACACACACACACACACACACACACACAAAATCGCTCTCAAATTTTCCTTACAGTAAAAAATAAAACTAGCCAAGACCTCCGCTAGCTAATGTCTCAAAGCTCTGCTTTGGGATCTCTCTCTTTACTGAATGGGTGCATGTTCACTAATCCGCAATCATTCACCGAAGACAACAGGAAAATGCTGAGTAGAATTCCACGCCCAGGAGTGCTCTTCGGATTCTCTCAGGCTTGTATTCGGTGCATTTTTGTCTCTAGCCATCCATGTAATGGAAGTTTAACATATTTTCTTATTCCGTTTTTTTAAGCGATGGCATTCGCTTTTTATGTGCTGTACGATTTTTCTGAAATTACTAGGAGAAAGGTTTTTCCTACACACCAATAATATCTGCCTGCATAGCCGAGTAGTCAGTGCGGCTGAATACGATGAGGGGGGTCCGTTAGTGAGAGGGATTTTTCCATGGCGGGAGGTGTGGCACGTGCTGAACTCAGCCTCGTGATGCCAGCTGAGGATCTGCTCCGCCGATTAGCAGCGGTTCCGAGGTCAAAAGTCGCGGCGACGACAGCGGGAGCGACGTGCTGGCCAGCTGCCGCTCCGTACCACATCCGATGCGCCTTTGCCAGAGGATGACACGGCGGTCGGTCTGGCCCTACTGACCCCTCTAGGGCTAGAATGCAGAACTCTACGTTTACCTTACACACCAATAATCAGTAAGTGAAATATAATTCAGCAGAAATATTATCAAAAAGCAGATACAAGTTAAATGCTTTTTGAAAGTAAATTGTTGGAAACTAACACAAATTTCCATTTACAGCACAGAAATTTATGTTAAGACAATGAAGAAAAATCAGTTTATTTGCAAGTATCACAGGTTGCACGGTAAGTGACCTTTTCTTGTTTCACGGTACAATGAGGCACTACCGGCGAAGTACAGTTTAACTATCCACATGTTATAGAGCGTATCCGGGAAGTAGGCACGAATATTTAAGTTCTATAGAACGTACAAAATTTTGCTGAAAATGGACTGCTTTCTTTGCAGACACGTTAAGTAACTTATTCCATATACGTATGAAAAATTATATCCTCTGTATGACCATCCAAGATCGCGCGGCAACGCGCAACTTGTTCATTGCAGTTCTCAATGACACGTTCACAAACATCTGCATCTACATCTACATATATACTGGTGGGAGGCCGTTAATAATCCTTTTAATTTCATCCTTCAATTCGTGTATTGTTTGTGGTTTGTTGACGTACACTTTTGATTTCACAAATCCCGACAAATCGCATCATCTGGCTGGCCATTCCTGGTTGCCACGCAAAGAGATAATTTTTTGAGGGAACTTTCCATCAGCAGAGCAATCGTTTCACGGGATGTGTGACATGTCTCACCATTTTGTTGAAACCAAAAATCGTCATCTTCATCAATAAGAGGGAAAAGCCTATCAGTAAGCATGTTTCGTCAATGGCCGCGATTCCAAAAAAGTAAGGGCCGATCACTCCTCCTGGCCAGAAGCCACATTTCTAGATGCATCTTATCTTCCACAGTCACTCGCGGATTTTCGTTATCCCAAATTCTGCAGTTCTGCTTATCGACGTACCCACCT
The DNA here is from genome assembly GCF_021461395.2 of Schistocerca americana. Taxonomy (NCBI): domain Eukaryota; kingdom Metazoa; phylum Arthropoda; class Insecta; order Orthoptera; family Acrididae; genus Schistocerca; species Schistocerca americana. Next base: position 90,991,307 of record NC_060121.1, read on the forward strand.
CAGGGAAGTGTATATCATCTGGGAAAATTATTCTTTGTGAAATTCTCGTTCTCCGCCTGTCGAACCAAGACCCATTGAGCAGATCGATGTCTCTTTCCGTGATCTGCAGGCTTGAACTCTTGTATTCGTTGAATCTTGTACGCATTCATTTTCAGAACTTTTGAAAAGATTCCATGCAATGAAATTGGTGACAAATTCAATTGTTCATCTCTCCAGCAAACCGATCTTCTGGGGCTTATGGTCACATTGTCATGCACGACCGCAATGTTTTCTCGTATTCGAACAGAACGGGGTCGTCCTATTCTCTTAACGTTCGAAACAGAACCCGTGGTCTCAAACTTCCGGATCAACTTTCGAACTGATGATTCCGTTGGAGTAGCATTACGTGCAAGTGTCGCACACAATTTACGAACGCTTACCGTGGGACTTTCGCTGTTTTTGTAATAACTTTTTATCGCTTGGATAGGTTGCTCAGTTGTCATCTACTCCATGGCGAAAATAAACATCAAACAACAATGCTCAAGAAACAAAAGCTATCAGGTTACAATGCGAAGGATCGCAGATAACAAACAGGAAAAAAACCGCTGCCGCCAACTGTCATATGACGAAATGACGCAAAATTCATATTCGTCCTTACTTCACGGACACCCTTATAAATACTTCTAAAAATTTTACTCACCATAAAACTCTGTATCTGAAGAATTAAAGAAATATATTCCAAATAACTTCATTATATTCAAAGCACTTAAATGTGTGGAATGCGAACTATTTACAAATGCTGCACGAAACAGAACCTAATGTCTAACAACAAAAACGGTAGAAAATTGCGGAAACGGCTTATGGAGGTCTCTAGCGAGCTTTTCTTGATAGCGTTTTGAAAACAGTCAATAGACTGAAGTACCGACCAAATAACATCGTGTGTTCGTTGCTAAACTATCCTCTAGGTACAAAACTCTCTCCTACTGCACTAAGTAAATTGGTTGATCATAAATAATCATCTGCTTCCAAGTTCCAATACTCGGAATAAAACCTCCAGCTCTGCCCCAGAGCACTCACAACTTCTCCACGTCACAAGGGCTGTTGGACAACTCCCCGTTGTCTGAATGGAGAATATCTGAACCCCGAAAACATTCCACGAAATCATTTTGCGTGTAAGTGCCCCAGCGAGTGCGGGTCAGCAGCAGAATTTAGGCATTCTCGTTGGTCATTTCCTGCTCCTGTTTACATTGCTTGTGTATGTTTCTGCCTTGTGGTAGGACTTTAAATAATTTTCTCGCAACGGCTTTTGGAAAGAGCGCTATGAAAGGAAATTACTCTTCCTATAAACCAGCCATGTAAGTCCCATTCACAACTCATTTAGGAGGATTAGGGTAAGACCGATAAGCTCCTCCAGTCTGAAGAAAACCCCCATCACCCTGCAGCCATAAACTCGCCCAGGTGACTAAAATTGTTAACAGTGATAGAATACATGGGCGGCAAGAATTTATGGCAGGGTAAGCCAATGTCCCCATACCCCACCCCAGCTACCTGAGCCTGTGGTGCTCTGCCCTTGAATCTCATCGAAGAACGTCTGTGGCAGTATTCAGTAGTGACAAGTGGAAACAGTCACAACGAAGGTTTGGGCGAGGCTTGCAGGTATGCTTAGACTAATTTTTACTGTGACTGCTCATAGTAGGCAGCAAAGCCGTGTTCGAGTCACAGTTTACGACTGATTTTTAGTTCAGTGCATATTCACATCGCGGGATAGTTACTGTCTGTCTCCAAGCGACTGCCAAATCAGATCTCTGAGCGTTTCCGTTACGCTCTTCCACAAGGGGAAATAAACCCTTGACCATTCGTGCTGGTCTTCACTCTGACTGTCCCACAGAAAGGTGACTGAAGTGAAATACAATACAGGACGTTGTTTATTTTTAGTTTGCGTGACTTCTCATTCAAAACAGGCTCCCTGTGGGTCAATATACATGTGGAAGCGTTGGAAAACTTTTCGAAAGGATTCTTGTAGTCGACCTTCGAAATGGCCTCTAGTACCATGGTCGTAACCTCTTGGATATCTGTAATCGTGTCAAAATACTTTCCTTTCATATCCATTTTCAGTTTTGTAAACAACCGGAAGTCACAAGAAGAGAAATTATGCGAGTGAAGAGGGTATAGAAGCACCACGACACATTTTTGAGTCTAAAACTCGGGTACGATCTTGCTTCTGGGCACAGGTACATTGTTATGTAACACCATGTTGCTTGATTCCGCTATTCAGGTAGAACCCGAACAATCCCTTACTCATAAACGATTTAAAAGTAATCTAGATTCAGCATTTAACCTTCCGGATGGAAAACAGTGTGTAGCGTCTTGACACAGCTCTTGTGCATATGCACATTTCTCGGTCTCAGAGATTCTGGACCTTTTGCTTTGGAACTTTTTGGTGGCTCGTACTGTTAATACCGTGTTTTATCACCTGTTACGATGCTAGACGTGAAGTCTGAGTCCCTAGCGTCCGATCTTTTCATGTCTCCTCGGTGTTACACTCTGCAATCTTTTCGCTCGTCAGTGAGTGACAAAGCGACAGTAGATATTCTTTTTGCCCAAATTTTCAGCTAGAATGCTATGAACAGTTGTTTTAGGAAACTAGTGAGATCCTCAATTGACCTGTCAGCAGCACAACGATCATTTCGAAGAATTTTAGCCACTTTCTGAACATTTGCTTCGATCATACCACTTAATAACGTTTTCACGACTGATTGTTTCGCAACTATAAACAGTCTGTATCATTTCGACAGTGTTTCTGGTACTTTTATCCAACAGAAAACAAAACTTATTAGACCAGAGTGTGATGCCAGCGCTGTTAAATTGGAAACAGAAGATAGTCGAAATACTACGCTACTTAATTCATGCATCCGTTCAAATATGACGTTAGAAGTTACGCGAATAGAAAACCAGCCATCTTTCCTGTGGGACAGACTGTGTATGTATACATTCAACATGCCCAGTTGCTCCCATGCAGTCCCTGTGGCTCACGCCTGTGCGGTATTTTAGAATGGACCATACTAATGTTTTGTAAGCAATCTCCTATGTAGATTGACCGTATTTTTTTCAGTATGGTACCAATTTTCACAGCATGCTACCAATAAATTCAAACCTCGAACATGCTCTTCCTACGACTGTTCCTATTCCACTTACATTCAGGTAACTACGTGTGCAGTGATTCGTTGCATGACCAAACAGTTATGACACATACCGCGTCGATATAACAGCGTAGGAGGCAGAAAATGGCTGGTGCGCCCCCTACGAATCGTCCAAGTTCCAGCGGGGGTCACTGCCCCAGAGTGCTCTGACCGACAGCAGGTGGCCCGAGATGTGAGGTGGAGGGAATTCCTCCAGGACGGGGACACGCGCTGCTTTCTTATGTAACGGGTCGATACACAGCGGTTGATTCCGTGCCGTGGAATGAGAAAGACGGTCAGCCGCTACGAGGCTAACCACTGTCGCTGACCGACTCTCGCTACAAACGTCCTTCACACTCTGGTCGGTCGGCCGTCACACTCGAGCGTAATTCAGTAAGGCATTTCGCACTGAATTTCACATACAGTACAGTCTTGAAATTCTTTTTACTGAGCAAGTATTAAAGAATGTAGAACTCTAATGTGTCCCTGGATGGGACAGTCCCCACTGTTGTTCAAGTGTGTGGTAGAAAAAGTGATCAAGGAATTGAGGAAAAGAACAGAAGATAGAATTAGAAGAAGCACAACTGGGAGAAAAGGGGATAATCTGTGATTTGATTGTCTGACTTTTGCAGATGATCTTGCCTTCTTTGCTGAACCTGTAGTACATGCAACAATGAAAATAAATTTCCTACTAGGGATAGCTACAAAAATAGGCATACATACATGTTTGAAAAAAAAAAAAAAAAGAGCACATGACAGATGTGAAGGAGGCACAGAAATATACGGAAACTCATTATGACAGAATAAAAAAGGCTACAAAATTTAAATATCTAGGTGAAATAATACAAATGATTCAGACAAAGAAACTTACCTAGCAAGAGCAAGGAAAATGAAGGTGGTTTTCAACTTTTATAACAAGAAGTCTATTTCCATAAATGCAAAACTCTGGCACTACAATACTGTCATTAAACCAGAATGTCTTTATGCATCAGAATGCCTTTCGTTAAATACAGTCAAACAATCAGGTGAAATAAAAAAGAAGGAAAGGAAAGTAATCATGACAATCTTATGACCAAAATATGAGAATGGGAAATGGAAATTAAGAAGTAATAATATGTTTACAAAAAAAAAATAGAGCGACTATCAGACACGATGAGGAAGAGAAGTTGCATTCTATGGGCACCTAAAAAGAGCGAATGAAAACAGGATAACAAAAAGACGTAGATAAAATGAGTTAAATTAGACCTGAGGAAAATGGAAATAATGGAGGAAGAAATAGGCGAAACAGAAAGGTTCAATGAAAAAGTAAAAGAGTTAAGGGCTTTCAGTACGAAACATAGAAAAAAGACAGGTGCACTATGGACAGAAGAAAGAAGAGATAAACATAGGGAAAGAACGAAAAATAACTGGAAAGAAAGAAAGGAGGAAAGAAAGAATACATGCCAGACAATCATTTCATGTGGTCCTTAGGAGGCAAATCTAAATATTAAAGAAACTTGTTGAGCCGTGCTCACATCCAACTATGCGTTTTCGTGAACTTCCCTGTCTATCTGTGTTTGGTTTCCCGCCCTTGTTGCTGTTACGTCGTGGTTCTTCTTCTTTCTACGTGTGGCAGCAGTGATATGTATCTATATTTGCGCCGTGTACCATCTTTGGTTTGATGCATATTGTTTCCGGTTGGGGGTCTGGAGGCAGTCGGTCGGTTGTTGCGGACGTGGGAAGTTATCTCCGCGGCTGTGGCCGTGGCAACCCCTTCGCAGTGTCGGAGCGTGTGTGGAGCTGTCCGATCGCTACGAGCTTCGTGGTTCACCGACCCGGGACGTCAAAGTTGAGTAGTGGTTTCTACTACCCAAGCCACGTCCATTCATGTTGTGGTGGTTCGTTTCGGCGGTTTGATGTTGGGCAGGTTTTCCTGTGAGCAACACCGAGTTTTTCTAATGCTGAAATTTAGCCGCCATGCGGTGTAATTAACTATTTTGGTCGACTGCAATTTGTGTGCACCAGTGGAATTTTCTATCTTGTGGCCGTTAGTGCTCTGGTTACCTGCCCTGGACACTGACGTAAATTCAGGCAGTGTTCTTTGGAGTGAAGTTAACTATATTACCGTGTTTCAAATTCAAGTGTACCAGCGGAATTTTCTGCCTAGTGGCCGTTAGTGTTCCGGTTACCTGCCCTGGCGACTAACGTAATTTCAGGCAGCGTCCTTTCCTCACCTGTTGTAGCTGTCCAACATGGTGTGTAATTTTGACAGCTAATACAGACTCCGTTGTGGATTATGACGTTTGTAACCTTTCTGGTTTGAGTTCTCATGAACTGATTGACGGGAAGCAAGTCGTTGTGTCGGTCGGTCCGTGGTTGTCCTCTGGTTGGGTTGCGACGGATCAAGTGTAGTTGGGCTCACCACCTGTCTCACCTAAGTGAACGAGGGCAGACCGACCTCCCTGGAGGCTTCTGGGTGCCACCGGTGTTTAATTATCTGCTGTCAGGTACTTTAAATTCAAGGCTTATGGTTATTTTTATATTTTCTTAAGAATTTTGCATAATAAATTTTTAAATGTATCTTTCAAGCCTAACCAATGCAGCCTTGTGCCTTTAAAAGATTATGGTAATATATTTTAAAATTTTGAAACTTAATTGTGGCCTTGATCCATTGGTATTGTACCTTACATATATATGTTCTCTCTTCTTTGCCTTAAGGCTTTCCACGTAGCCGTGATACTTTTATTTATTTATTTCATTTAGCTCTTTAATTGCATTTTAATCTTGTTGATTTTTAAGATTTCTTGTTGTGAAACATTCTGGCCTTCTGTCTTTAAAAGTCTATGGTAATATATTCTAAAATTTTAAATTTGTGGCCATCAGCCATTTGTATTGCACTTTGCATAAGTTTGCTGTTTTTTTTAAATTATTTTATTGCTGTCTTAATTGGATTTTTTATCTTGTTGATTTGTTAAGATTTCTTGTTTGGATGCCTTCAGTCGTGAAAGAGTAGCATTCGGTAAAGGTCCGGCTATGTACCGCTTTGGTTGTAAAGGTTATTAAATTACAATAAATAGAAATTAGAAGGAGAAACTGACCTCAACCTTTGGCCCTTTCCACAATCCTATTACCTGTTCTGGCCAGCGGGTTTAGTGGGCGTATCACATGTACCTGAAATATTCGTCGCTTAAATGATTCCGCTCTGTTTCTACCGAGAACGGCGCTACATTACAAGATACAGAATGGTGAACCCAAACCCTACGACATCTGATGAAGCAAAAGATAATGACCACTGCCCACCGCGAGATCAAATACCCTCTGGTGGCGTTGCGGGCACGTCACACGAAAAGGGAACCACCACAAGAAAAAGAGCGACACATCACGAAGGAATTATCCTAATAGGACGGAAATCCGTAAATGTGATGTACATCTACCGACAAACAAATGATTACAATTTCAGAAAAGAATGGTTGATTTATTCAAGAGGAAGATTTTCAGAAATTGAGCAAGTCAATAACCTGTTGGTCCATCTACGTCCCTTATGCAAACAGATGTTCGACTTGGAATGGATTGACAGAGTTACTTGATGTCCTCCTGATAGATATCGCGCCATATTCTGTCCAATTGGCGCTTTACATCGTCAAAATACCGCGGTGGCTGGAATTGGGAACATTCTGAACTGGGAACACATCTGACGATTTTTCTGTCCAAGGTAGAGTGAGGTAAGCACGGAGACGAGCAGTAGAAACTACTGCCCGTGCGGGTGGGCATTGTCTTCCTGAAATATAAGCTCAGGATGGCTTGCTGTCAAGGCCAACAAAATGAGGTATAAAATGTCGTCGAGTCGACGTGCCGCTGTGCTGTAAGGGTCCTGTCAGTGACAACTAAAGGACTGCTGCTACGAAAAGAAATGGCACTACTGACCACGATTCCTCGTTGTCGAGCTGTATTGCGAGCGACAGTCAGGCTTTATCCAGCCGTTGTCTGTGGTGTCTCCAGACACGTCTTCGGCCTGGAGTCTCATTGGCGGAAGTACAACTGTCTTCAGTGATCGTCCCTGCTTCCAACTGACCTCTGACGGCCATCAAAGACTGGAGACGCCCCAGACGGTGGTGAGATACCAACCAGGTCGTGGAAACAACGTAGCCTTCGTCCATGGATCCTATTTACATTCCCAAAACTCACTTTCGTGTGGGCCATGCCTACCTTTTACGAACCTAGCTATTGGGCTTACATGACACAGACTTCGTACAATGGAACAGTTATCTGAATTGTTTGTTCTTGGTCTTGTATGTCATTTTCTTTGTAGATTCACTGTACCTTCCTTGTGCCCTTCCAAAAAATCAAAGTATTAATTTCGGCTTCCCTAATAGTGATTTTACATATTCGTTAGTAGTGAAACACTGCAGATATGGACATGAATTTTCTTTCTTATCTGTAATGCACATTACAAGACCATACCAGGAACTGCATCGGGCCACCTGCCAAGGCCATGGGGGGGGGGGGAGGACCACCTCGCTCCCACCCGACCCCCACCCCACCCGATTCCCGACAGACCTCTAGCCTACCCCCACCCCCGGCTTGTGTCAGTTTGCTAGCTAATGGAGTGCCATTTTTTTTTTTTTTTTTTAATTTGCTGGAGTGCGTGAAGTGCAGCGTTGTGATAGTTACTGCATTCACGCATTGCGCGGGAGTGATACTCGTATGTGTAGCACACGTCTGCATGCACTGCTGCACTTGCGCTTTTCGTGGGAGCGAGCGGCGACTGTAGTTTGCATGACGCATGCATGCTTATACTGCTGAGTATTAATAATCCAATGCCCCACGCATGTGTCTGCACATACCACATAGTATCCCACTGCTGCATCCGTGCTCAGTAGCCAAGTGTAAAGAATCTGTGACAACACAATATTATAATTAATATGAATTAATTTTTCCGAACGTCCGATAACATCACACACATAACACCGTCATTTTATCGCTGTCTGTGTGTCATGTGTTCAATTGACGAGATGGTTGCATTGAATGAAGAAGAATTTGACAAGCCTATTTGTTGTAAACATCCATCACAGACATGTACTCAGAGCTTTCTAGATCAAGAATGGAAGGGCTTTATAACGGTTGGGTGAAACCCTGTAGGCAGGAGGAATATTGTTCAACAAATAACTGCTGTGGATCAGAATCTAAAGAAGATGCATTACATGACTGGGTCGACCAACACACCGTGCTTGTGATTGTATACCATTCTTAAAATGCCTATCCAGTCCCAAACTATGCAAGAACCGTAAGATTTTCAGTAAGTATTCATCTATCTACAATTATTATTCTTAGTATATGTTTGCATGATGTTATACTTAGGACGTATTTCTTGTTACTATTACGTCGCTAGTGGAAATGTTCTAAACAGCAGCGAATTGTAGGTTATATATATATATCAATGCAGAACGCTCTATCGCTGCATCTGCGTCTTGACAATGTTGTCGATTGTTGAAAAAGTCGGATGTAAATATTTGAAGAAGAAAAAGGTCCACCATTCTGACATCACGGTGCTAAGCATTCAGTTTTCTGTATTTTTTTGCACAGCACGACGTGAAGGGAGTGTTGATGACGGCATGTAGGCAATATCTGTTTGCAGTGCTCAGGATGTGACTGAAGCAACTTGCTGTTGTTGAAAGAGCGACGTTTGAAGAAATCCTTGTGGCCCTGAAAGAATTACAAAGATTGTTTTTAAGGTACTGTCAGTCTCACACCTGTTTTCGAGCTATTTTCGAGACTGTTTGACATTTCAATTGAAAGCGCTCCTGTGCATGTGCAGATGTAATTGGCTGACCTGCAAGGTGTTCCCATTTCAATGACAAGTCCTTTCACGTTAAAAATGTTGGTTTCCTCACGTAGAGTTTCCATGTCTCCATAATAAGGTTGCAAAAGGCCTACAATATTTCGATCGACGTATTTGTGCGAAAGATTGTTTTTCACTTATGAAACTAAGCTAGTGACGACGTTGCAACCTGAGTGCGAAAATCTGTGAAATTATCTACATTTGTCCGTATTCCAACAGTTTGTACTGTCTCTTCAGTGCGCCAAAAATAATTAAATAATACTAAAAATTGGTTTTGTTTGTGATCCATGCTGTTGACAAAATATGTAGAATATAAAACCAAGTCATATGCAGCGCAGCTGTGCTACCACGTAAATGCTGCGAGTTCGCAGTTTCTCCTCTCCTCTCCTCCCTCCTCGTGCTCAGACAGTGTGGTGTGGAAGTGGAGGAAATATGCAGCGTAGCTGAGCGGTGTGGCACTCATGACAGGGTGCGGCCCGCGAGCTGAAATCTTGGCCGCCCCTGAGCTAAAGTGTCGACAAAAGTGGCAGTCATATGTCTACCGATTCAATGAGACATTACAGAGCAATCTACTGGAGTTAGCTCGCCAAACTCTCCGCCCATCGGAGAAACCATATCTCAAATCCGACGATGCACGCTGTGTATCGATGGAGGTGGAAATACATGATTCAATTTTGTTAGATGTGAACAGAGAACTACGACATTATTTTGGTTTGTATCTATACCTAGCTATTTGTAAGAGCTTATAAAGTGTGAGAGCCAAACGTGTGTTATTTTACGTCCCTATAAAGCTACCTGCATCCTGATGTAAACTGCAACGAAACCCTCAGGGTGTGTGTTCGGGTTAAGTATCAGTAGAGCTCTACCCCCTGGGAGGATTACCGTTACTTAACGAGTCCGGAGCTTATGCAAGTTGCACTCTGTAGCTTTGGCCCAAAATTCGTGTGGTTCACGAAACCATAGGCCCGAGACTTGATACTGGGGCGTTAATGCTTCAGCAAGGTGGTTTAATTAACCCACCAAATTATAAACGGAGCGGATAACGCATCTATAAAAGCCGCTACAGAAAGCACCTAAACAAAGCTTATTAGGGGGCATCTGATCTTTCAATATCTGTTGATTAGATCAAGCATGTGACTAGCTAAAGGCATTCATTTGTGTCTCACTTCTTAGGGAAGATTAATTAATTTCTAATTTTCTGTACTGGCTCATTTGAGCTATTTGAAATTTGAATATGGCTTTAAATTATTGATGACAGGTTTGAGGAAAAAACTTTTGGCAGTTCTATACTGGTTGGAATTTATTGTCTAAATGATACCAAAACAATTGTTAACACATTAGTACTAAGCAAGAACCAAAGTCATACAACTGCAAGGGGCATCAGCCCTATTTACTCTCAAAGAAGGTCTCTCTAACAAAGTAAGCCTATGGTTATTACCACGCAATTGTGGGAAGGAGGGGAATGGAGTGCTGACCTGGCTTCAATGTGAGTACTTATTCAACCATACAGTTATGCCTAGACCCATGCTTTGTTTGGTATTATTAGTAAGTACTACAACTGAAACGCAGAGCAAGTCCAGCTATCGAGAACTCAAGTATACTGGTCAGTACCAACAGGATGCACGATACGCTAACATGTGTTTCATAAGGATGTAGCAAGTTGTCTGCTTATATTTGGTTTGGCAATTCGGATTTATTTATGTGTTGAGACTACACAGATACACTGTCACATTCCAGGACCCAGCATTCCCTGTTAAGCATAGCTTGCTTGATTGTAATCCGTAAATTGGTGCAAATAATTTTCAGACACATTTACTGTTCACACATAGATAAAATGGGACACACACGTACATTTACTAAGTACCAAGTGGCTGGGAAATGATGCAACTATCAGGGCCATCAAAACTATGCATAAAATCGGGGCTCGTTCAAATAAATAGTACCTTACTGTTCATGTTTCAGGGTAAACATCATTATAAAGCAAAAGGTAAAGTGGCGGGAGAACGCTTATCTAGTACCACGTGTCGGTACAGTTACGCAAATGTTAATGATAGCAGAATTATCGAAAAAAATCGGAAATCTCTCTAATAAACGGAATCGTTCACTGAAGGTTGCGTGGCAGCCTCCTTTATTCTAAAGCAAGGTGGTTGGGGGAGCTCAATAACGTTTACCTCGTACCACGTGGCGGGGAGAGTTATGCAAGTCTTGATAGCAGCACAAATTATACAGAAAAACGGAAATTTCTCTAATAAACTGTATCGCGCACTAAACATTTCGCGGCAAGCTCCATTATTGTAAAGCAAAGTGATTAAAGGAACTCAGGAACATCTACCTATTACCGCGTGGTGCCAAAATCACACGAGTATTAATGCCGGCAAAATCGGAGCTCATTACCAGTTAAACAATACTGTACTCCACAAGTTACCCAGTACACTTAATTCTTAGCAAGGCAAAATGTTTTAAGAGGAGGACACACGCTCATCTGCCAACTAACATTGGTCGCAGCTCGCACACGTGGCTAAGTTGGAGTAGTTCAAAGTATGGACAATTCACGAAATCCTGACACACCACGTTAACTCGACCGTTTAGTGCAGTCGCGAAGTACTGTTTAATTATTCATTTGGGTCTCATATTGATAAATCTGACCTGTTTTCTTATGAATGGCCGTTGATCCCGTTTCGCGCCAAAATGAGCCAGCGCACATTTCCTAACATCAAATTTAATTTTAGGCACGTATTTATAATCACGGAACTAATTTACTAGCGATACTGTACTGAAGCTAATTGAACATCTAAGCGATAACCGTTGTATACTTTAATGCCATGACAGTTATTCCAACTGGCCACATGGTGGGAAACTGTACACAAAGAAAACATCGAAAAAATGTTAAAAATCCCACAAAACTTTACCATACAGAAGAGAGCACACAAAATTGCATGAAAAGAAATAACTATCTTCTCACATAGACCCAAAATACGACCGTGAACTTAGGGCCCATGGTCCATGCTTGTGCAAGGCAGAAACCCAAAGTTCTTACGGAAATTTAAATCAAATAGCGAAAATAAATTCCCTTTTGGGGGTTTGCCGGTAATGTTACACCTGCTTCCACCATCCTGACCTTAATCAGCAGCAGTTTCGAAACATTCCAATACCTTACATCATACTACCGTAAAGTGCAGAACTCCAACTTCTGCGTCTGTACCGCGCCGCTGCCCGGAACAAGAGCTCTTCCAACCGAATTCGCCTAGCCGTACCGCTTACAAACGTGGTGGGGGTGGCGCGCCAACCTGACAGAGCCAATTCGCGTGTCATCTTTGCCCTGACCAGCAAACTGGGTCTCTGCTGAACTTCTTCACGCTTGGGGGTTGGTACTACCCTGCCATAGAACGACCATTCATGCAGTGTTACAATCTCTGCCTAAAGCTTTCTGATACTTCACACACTCACTCATTTATACCGTCCAGGCCGCACAAAGGAAACTAAAAATGGGAAAAGTGGTACAAAACAGAAAGAAAATTCAATAAATAACACTGTTTAGTCTATTCTCTCCTTTTGGACACTAGCTGAAGTATTACCTGCAAGAGAAGAAACTCTTGCTAATAATTTCTGCGTGCTAGCAATTTAATAAAACATTGGAACGGTACAACAAGTTCCGTTTCAAAACGAATAATTACCACCATGACTGAGTGGATGAAACAAACTCACAACAAGGTTTTATTGTAAGAGACTGGCCGTGCAGTGTGATCATGTTGGAAAGTGGAAGAAAAAGTTGAATCGATCATTTACTTCCCGGTAACTGCTCTGAGTATTGGAATTTCAGTTTATGAGAAGACAAATCTTGTTGTAACACTCTTAACACCATCCTGACAGAGTCCACTTCGAGCATGCATATATATTCTCTAAAGCCCTTTTTCAGACAAAATATCAGCTATTGCAGGAGATTTTGCATAGTACTGAGGAAGTAACATTCCAGATGTTGAACGAAAACAGCGATATTCCATTGTGGTGAAACAGTGAATTCATATTTTATATCCTCGCAGTGGAAAATCAGGATAGATCCAGAGATATTTCAACTTTGACCATCATACGCTAAACAGTATATTTTATTTGAGCCGGACATACTCAAGGATCCCACAGCAATTGGTCCAGGATAATGTGAACATATTATCACTTTCAAACAGGACGATCTGAATTTAAAGAATATTTACCAAGCACATGTACGAACTGGCAAGTCATTCAGCGAATTCCTTACCGCATGCGGTGGTTGATGGAGTAACTCACAGTATGACTTTCTGGTTATAAATAAACTAGGAAATTGAATGATGGCTGATATAGACGAATCTTCGAAGAGATTACATGTAAAAGGCTGTCAATCAAAACGCAACTGTATCACTATATTGTAGATTATGGACAAATATACACATGCGCTGCACACTCGTTCAGAGGGTAGAAAGCAGGTGCATCTATACTTTGACAGAAAACTCGAAGCAGTCAATGCTAAACTAATGGAAATTGAAAGTCTTATAGCGGTGTTGGCTAGAAATGTCGAGGAGCATATCGCTTACACCACAAATAAAGATCGTCAATTCTGGACCAAATATTAACTGATTAAGCTGGACAGATATGTCGAAGAAAGAAAACGTCGATCGGGAATGTGTATTAAACTTAAATTGGGTGATGGAATAACCTTCAAGCAAATTCTGAATGCAGCTTGTCGTACACTAAAGAAGAAGAAAACAACTACGGGATGTTTATAAAAAATTGAATCGTCGCTGGTGGCAGCGGCTAAATGTGCTTTGAGGCAGAAAGGAGGAAGAAAAAGACGTGTTACAATGCCCATGGTTCTTCCAATACCAAACAGATCTGGTAGAATAATTCCATTTGTAATCCTCGCATTTACTGGACTGTCAGCCAGCCATTGGTTCGCTAGTCATGTGAGCTGCTGCCGTAACTCAAGCAGTAACGCATGAAACACAGAGAAGCAACCACAGGAGGCTAAAATACATAGTGTGGCAATAAAGGCCATCACTATCACTAAAGGACTACAAAACCAGGAAAGAAAGGGCTTGAGTTGTACATGAAAAAACCTCATGCCATACTCGTGGACAGACTGCTTACAAACATAGAAATATTTAAACTCTTCAGAAAACTCAAAATCCCAAGATTTTGCTGCATGTTTATGATGGATACATTGCCAGAGATGATGTGGAAATTTAAGGAATGTCGAATTCTCAATTTTGATACTGTGAAGGGATATGGAACTCAATGGGTTGTGTACGTTAAAAAAACGAAATACCATCCACTACTTTGATTCGTATGGCGATTTGAAACCGCAAGAAGAATTGTGTAATTACTTCACCGACAAGAACCAGGTGTTCTACATTTTTCGCCGCCATCAAGTCTTGAATTCATATCTCTGTGGACATATGGGTCTAATGTTTGCCCAGAAAATTGCACAAAAATAAGTTGTATGCACATCAGTGTATCATTTGAGGTCTAAATGAGATAGCGTACACTCTAACATTAAAGGAATATTGTTCATTAAAAGCGAATACTTTCCTCCAATAGGTCTAAGCAAGGTGGAGTGGAATAGTGCATTGATCAGGCTGGAAACATAAAATAGCATAGCTAATGTCAACGAGGCAAATAAAAAACTGCATCTAGGAAGTGGGTAAGTTGTGGTAATACCTCCAGGCTATTGTGACATTGGTGTTTAAAATGTGTGTAGAAAACGAACTGCAAAAGGATCTAAGTTACATGCAAACATTAATACAAGTGAAACAGAGATAAAAACAGCAGAAGAGACCATGAGCTTTGGCCACGAAGGCTCAATAGAATCGCTACTTTCTTAAGGGGTCAATTGCTGCAGCATAAGACTGATAAAATTTGCAAGTAGAATCAGCTGGAGGACACAATATCAGTCAGTACGATTCACGCTGAGTGAAATGTTGTGACGAGTTCATACCTCAACGACTGATTAGTCCATACTACAGATACAGCTTTTTCCTACAGTGGATGTAGGTCGTAAAATTGTAGAGGTTTCGAGTAACCCAATATACCTCCCTGTGACTGTTTATATATTAGACCATCTCGAACTGAATACCATGTCAGGACGCGAATCTAATAGATTTACGCTATGAGGAAATTATAGTACTTTTCCGTCTCAAGCAGCATTAAGAGTATTAAGTATAAATAAGGCATACCCACCACTCAGAAGACCACTTTGCAGTGAAAGCAGAGAGTAGCAGAGGGTAGCACAAGAGGGTTACAAGTTTGTTAATCCATAAGATTGAACCCTCACAATGACATCACTCGATGTAACAACTCCAATTCAATATTACGTGAGTATCGTTAGTAAGAAATACTTTTCTCACTAACCGTTTGACACAGCAACGTTTGATAATAATGGTCAGATCCGAATTATTGTCCAACATCATAATGGACTGACACTTCCAAGAAAGAGCATCCTATATTTGGAAGAAGTATTTACACCTACAGATTAAGACTTCAGCAGCAACTGTAACATCACACCTTACACATAATCCACTCACCTCTGTGTTTTGAGGAATATGATACGAACTTAATGGCATCAAACACTCCAGAAACGTTGGTATCACATCGACTCTCACAACGTATGTCTCTGCTTCAACATCGCGTCTGAAGGCCCCCACAACGCTGGATGATTCGTAGATGGATGGATAGGTAACTCTTTTAGTGTGTGCATTCCACTCAAATGTGTTAATGGGCTTCTTAGAAGACAATAATCATGATATTTTGAATACTAAACAGGAGCTGACTCTACTTTGAAGTGCTACTGAGCTTGCACGTTCTAGGAGACAGAGAAGAAGAGCATAAAATTGTGCTGGATAATCTTGTACGAAAAAAAAAAAAAACAGCACATATCTCTATCAGACAAAGATAATCAGAAACTTTTACGTTTACTGAACTTAGGGCTTCAGCTGTGCTAACTTTCCATTCATGGGAGCTGTTTGATAATCCAATCCTTCTACAGTAATCTCGCGAAGCTTGCACAATTAAGACTTCTATTCTGATAGAAGCGCCTCGCTTTATTATATTAGCGATGCAAACAGACAGGAAGGGGAACCTAAAAAACGAATCGAGTGCATTTGACAACTTTAAACTAACCAATACTAAAGTTTAGCTGAACCCCCAGTTTTTTTTCATCTGATAATTTACAGCTTGACTGGTACAAAAATGTGTTTGACATGTATGCAAGGTGTTGCGCTTCTTGGGAGGCTGACGATAGTTTCAGATGTGCACTTAGCATACAGAATGACTTGGTGTCAGTAACAATGATAGACTTCAACAAATCTTTGTGAGAATTAGTGATGGTAGACACAGTAATATACAGGTGCCCATGTTACCTATATTTTGGGAGCATGTTCTTAGGTACTTTGTAGGTGGACTGGTCTCCAATTTCACAAATGAGTGAATAATTTAACCATAATACGGTGGGACTAATAGGTTGCGGATAGTGTATCATGAGTTACTGTATTGATAGGTGGCATACACAAATTTATTGCCCATTAATGACATGTTACAAGGCAGTAGTTGGAATTAACACCCTCTTCCATAACACAACTAGTTAACCCTTCAACAGAATTGATAAATCTAAGAAACAATGTAAATTTTTATCTGTGCTATGAGACTGGTTACTATAGGTTACACTTCCAGCTGACACCTTCTGTTGTTGAGGATATAAAAAGATCAAAATTATCTATCATAATAACTTTTGTTCTGTAAATGAGAAGGGCAACATAGCTTGTAAAGCATACTCTGCTCATTGTGTACATATAACCATATGTTAAACATTGTTGTTGCATGATCATAATTAACATTTATTTTCTAAATTTTACAATAAATTGTGCTTATATTTGCCCCCTTTTAGCTACCATAATTTGTAACTGATGAGGTGTTTAGAGATGTTGTTGTTTCTGTTGTAGCCATATTTCATATCATGTAAGCTCAGTACATGAGATGAACGTCTGGAACTGCGAGAACTGAATCGCTGTCTGGGAGATGTTAGGGTGGTGGTACTGCTGTGGAGAACGCAAGGACATCCAAACATTACTGCTCAGGCAACAGCGTGGCGTCAGTTGTCACCGCCTCCCCCCTCCACCGGCGCCCACAGCCGAGGTGAACACGACCTACGGGGAGCCCAGCTCACCTTAAGGCAATCCACTCCTGAGAGTGGCCCGGGCACGCTGCTATAAAGCCACTGCCACGTGATGGGCTCCCTTTAGGCCAACTGAGTGGTTATTCTTCAGAAGGTCCAGCTGACTCCACCCCTTTGTCATCTCATGACAAAAGCAAGAGTGCTACAGCTCAGAGGGCACTGGTTGTCAGTGGGACAGAATCAGTGTCTTAGAGGCCGATTACTTGACCAGTAAATGACGTTTGGCAGCTGTAACTAATGATGGTAATTGTAACACACATAGACTGAATTAAAAAGGTGTACAGGTTTGTGTAACTTGTATCTGAATGATCAGCTGGTGTGTCACGAGACATTACAATGCTAAAATATGGATGTTAAATGGTGACAGTGATCATTCCATTTCTTTGATCAGTAGTAAACGTAATATATGAACTTATCTAATCTTGAACTTAGTGCTTGCACACAGTGAACAATTACTTACTTAGAACAGTGTTATGTAGAGCATCATAAACGATTTGCAACAGGAGCATTTGATTCAATTACCACCGTTAAGTGTTAAGAGCAGGCTTTGTGATAAGAACAGGTGGGGTGATGTTAAAATAGACTGCATTTTCCACCAGTTTAGTTTACTCCCTAGTGCATGGGCGTGGGTGGTCTTCATTCCATAGACATTTAGGTCAAAGGACACCCTTACGATTGATTTGAATAAACAAGACTGCTGCGACTGTTGCAGTTCTTTATTGGAGAACATGACTGGCTTCGCAAATTAAATTGTATCTTAATTTGCGAAACCAGTCGTTTTCTCCAATAAAGAATTCCAACAGTAGTAGCGTTCTTGTTTATTCAAATCATGGATTGTTTTGGTTGTGGTTGCCCTACATATAAAGTAGTACGTTTCATGATTTTTGAATGAAAATGGTTGGACTTATAAAATTTGCTACAGGCATAGATACTTATTAAACTTTAGTGCCAATACGTTTATTTGTAGTCGCATGGAAAAACGGCATAGAGTCTGTAATCAAGGGACATTTTTGAATCCTCAAGTGTTGATGAACAGTTGGATTTTTGAACACTTTGCTGTCGAACAGAGGTCATATGAATGACTACGTACTCCAGGATTGCCCAAAAGGACATGTCGTTCTTGGAACAGTGGCATCACACGAGTACCTCACCAAGGCATTGACTGATATCGTGTGGTAGGAGTCGATAGAGTAGTACTACGATAAAGGTGTTACCTGAAACAGCTCTGCGCTGTAGTGTTTTTGTCATGTGAAAGTGAATCCAGGTAACAGTGGTTCTTTTGCTTTGGGTATACATGTTTGATTTGCCTATGATGTCACGATTATTTTCTTAGTGAGTACATACTTTTATTTTTATTGGAGTTGTTTTTGTATACTTTTCAAGTGTACTGTTCCAGTCGACTTGTCTTTTGTTGTATGTCTCTCGATATGTGTTCTTCATCACTTCATATGTGTGTCTGTCTCTTTCTCTGTATATTTTCCTCATGTCTTAGCAGTTAATTTAATGTAAACATACATGTGCTGTTTCATGTAACTCGTACTCTCGTGATTAAGCTCGATCCTTGATAATAGGTGTGTTGCTACACGACCTGGCGTACTGTTGTACAGTATCTTTATTGTGACAGTCTACATAGATTCATTTCAATTTTATTTTTGCACTGTCTATACTATATGTTATTTTTATTTATTTGACTTAGTAAGTGGTGTTATACATCATTAAGTGTTGTAAGTTACTCTTTTGTTTATGAATATTCATTTGTGATCATTTCATCTCTGTTTACACTGTCTACACTATGGTATATCCACATTTGTTTCGGTAAAGTTTAACTACACATACAGTGGAATGAATTCTTATGCAATGCAATTTACAGCTATTGTGATCATCTGGTATTATTAAGTTCACTTTTTTACACACTATTCTCACTCTTTGTTGTTAATATAGGTTACAACTTAATCTTTACTAATGACATGTTCTGATTATATTAATAGAGAATGACACCCAAGTTTAAATGTATCCTTTACCATAAGTAATAGTGTTAGTTGGAAAATTCACTGAAATTATTCATTGAATTGTCTCTGGATGTTGGTTTTGAATCATGTCTTTGCCTTCACTAATACTCTCTTATTATACCCATATTACGTTACTAGTAGTCTATTTGGATGATATTTGAAGCCTCTTAAACGCCAGAGGAATTTTGCATTAGATTCATTGAAATGATGTCATCCGTGTTCCTGAGCAGTCATGTGACAATTACAACATACTTATGCTGACAACGGTTTTACAGACACTTAGCAGGGTATTTTGTAGATCGGTTGGGCTGTTAAGATTCTTTAGTTTGGAGCTAGTGTCCCATCCATTGCCATTACTTACGTGACGACGTTCCGATGCCTCCTGAGCCTAAATTTCCTTGTCCCTCATCCTTTTATGAAAAATATGAGTCCCTGCATAAATATGGTCCGAGCAAGATGTTTATGAAAGACGTACGGCGATTCTAGTGCCTCTTTCATTAAATTTATAACTCATTAAATTGTGTAGGTAGCATACAATTTTTTGTATGTTTCTAATCCGGTGGAGAATACCGATGCTCGGAAGAAGTGTCCTTGTAACCAATGTTTTGCTTTATTTTTAAGCGCATTTTATGTTCAGCAGTCTCCACTTTGTGCTCATTTACTGTTTTATAAGTAAACGGATAATGTAAATCTAGCTGTGTGTTGGGACAAAGTTCAGGGAGAGACCGTTAGCTCTCACGGCAGAATGACAGGATGGACGCGCTTAATGTCGGTCGGAACGAACACCAGCACATTCCTTTGTGGTCTACGTGACTCGTGAGGCATTTACGGGTGGAGAAACGACCTTTCCCGTAGAATTTTTAGGCGAAACGTTAAACTTTTAATTTGCTATGCACCTTTTTCAATTACATGGTCGACAGCCAAATGAAAGTGGTATAAATCTGAAATGTGCAACTATTATTTAAAGGCCAAATCATTGTGTCCATAATGTTGTACCGAGTTAGCGTTAGACTTAGTTAGAGTTAGGGTTGGACTGAGAGTATTCTGTCTTGATTTCAGGGCACAGATGATTCATACTTTGGTTGGAACGCGTTATACACTAAAGTGCCAAGGTAACTGGTATAGGCATGCGTATTCAAATACAGAGATGTGTGAACAGGCAGAATACGGTGCTGCAGTCGGCAACTCCTATATAAGACAAGAAGGGCCTGGCGCAGTTGTTAGATCGGTTGCTGCTGCTACAATGGGAGGTTATCAAGATTTAAGTGAGTTTGAGCGCGGTGTTATAGTCGACGCACGAGCGGTGGGACACACCACCTCAAAGGTAGCGATGAAGTTGGAATTCTCCCGTACGACCATTTCACGAGTGTACCGTGAATGTTAGGACTCCGACATCACTGCGGCCGAAAAAGATCCTGCAAGAACGGAAGCAACGACGACTGAGGAAAATCGTTCAACGTGACAGAAGTGCAACCCTTCCTCAAATTGCTGCTGATTTACATGCTGGGCCATCAATAACTGTCAGCGTGCGAACCAAGCTTTCTCTCCAGTCAGAAGAATCTTCTCTAGTTACATTGGTTGAATATTAACTAAAAATTTGTGCATTCTTTTAGTTAGATGTCTCATTATCCATTGGTTTGCTTTGCCACCAGTTTCAGAAGACCTCAGTTCATCTAGGAGAATACAGTGATACAATCAAATGCCTTAAATAGGTCACAGAAATCACTATCTGGTGTTATTTTGTTATTTAGTGGTTGGAAAATTTGGCGATTGAATGTGTAAACGGTATTCTGAATTGGGCAATCCTTCTGAAATCAGAACTGTGATTTACTGAGGACATTATTATTGCTCAGGTGGTATCTTAGTTTAGATAAGATGACCTTCTGAAAAATTTTGGGAAATTATGTTGTTAATGAAATGGATCGATAGTTATTGACATCTCCCTCTTCACCTTTCTTACAGAGGTGTTTAGCAATGGCGTATTTCAATCTCTATGGAAAAATTCCCTCAGTTAGTGATGGTTACATACTATAGGAAACCCATTGCTTATTGCATGGGAACACGTCGTTAATATTTCGTTGGAAACCCCATCAAATCTTGATGTGCTTACTTTTTAAAGACAACAAATAACTTTCTTGATTTAAGAAGGAAAATTGGGTGAGACACTCACATGATTAGATTTTGTGCCAGTTGACTGTTCGACATTTTTAATTTCTCTCTTGAACTGTTTGTCCCTGTATTTTCTACTACATTTAAGAAATGATTATTAAACGTATGTACTACCTGTCAGTGACCATCTATAACCGTCTGACCTTGGAGGCTGCGTCCTGGCTCCATACTCCACACTTAAAATGCCATAATCTGATCAGTTCTCAGTTATGACAACGTCGCTTAGATTTCCGCTTCATCAAAACATTGTCACATCCTCCAAATCCTCGAATGGCACGTAGCATCACTCACTTTCCATATTCGAAAATCCCATCACTACTGGAATCCTGTAAGGACTTATCAACATATTTCCTTTCTGGTACCACATTATACACGTTTGGAATTCTTACAGTTCTCCAGAACCTGACATCAACCACCCTATCGTTTCATTCCTGATCATCAACCCTCACACTCCGCCGCACTGCACCAACATGGACCCCCAAATTCATTTATACACACAAACACCATACGCCATGTACCAACTAAACTTCAACCGCATCGCCCAAACTGGCAATGAAATCCGTCCACAGATCTACTCACTGTGCAAGCTCTAACAGAATACCCCTATTCTCTCTCTCCTACTTCATTTTCCTCTCTTCGCTCCTTTCCAAAAGCTTGGTTCTGGATTCTTCACAAGGATGCACTCAATACGAGGACCTTCAGAAAACACTTTCTAACACTTACAATTATGTTCACTTTTAGCAAATTTCTCTCTTCCAGAAACGCTTTTGTTGCCGTTGCCAGTCCGCATTTGAACCCTCTCAACTTCGGCCATTGGCAGTTAACTCAGTGTCCAAATAGCAACACACTGACCAATTTTATTATCTCACTTCCTAATCGGATTCTGTAAGTATCATCTGATTTAATTCTATTATATTTCTTTATCCTTGTTTTATAGTTGTTGATATTCATCATATACTCTCTTTCCAAGACACCATCTATTCTGTTCATCTGCTCTTGCAGTTCCTTTGCGTATCTGACAAAATTTCAATACCGTCAGTAAACCTCCAAATTTTTAATTCTTCTCCCTGAACTTTAATTTCCTTTCCAATTTTTTCTTTGTTTCCTTTACTACTTGCTCAGTGTAGAGACTGAATAACATTCCCTTCTTCACTATTGTTTCATGCCCTAATAAAGAAAAATATACTTGATCTGTATGTCATATGCCCCGCCCACAGCACTGGCCAGACAATACAGTTTTTGTTACGTCAGTGACACTGAGGTTAGGCCATGAATGGGTAAATCAATGTGCACTTCCCAAACAAATTACGCTTCAATTCGACGAATTATTTTGGTCGTATATTCTGTGACAGAGGATGTAGTGCCATTTCAGTGTAAATAGACCAGTACGGCCGAAGGGTGGTGGTGTGGGGAATATCGTATTCGGTGCACGTACAGAGATACGCGTTGGCATTGCTAATGCAAGGATTACTACTAGCGCCCACATTTACAGACATGCCAGGTCCTGCCTGAATCCCAGTTAGATATTACATTGAATACGCTGCGGTATAATACTTATCGGAAGCCTTTTGCCGAGTGAAGAGGCCGGCATCAGCGGAAAATAACGTAGGTGATTCCAGGCAACTTGAAACATTAGACATACAGAATTAGAATTACAGACCGATGTTGTTGAAGTCCATCCGCTGGAGGACCCTAGAGCATTTTCCGAGTTCAAACATTATGATGTCGATGGAGAAAAACAAGCATTTCTACATGATTCAGCACAGATTCACGAAAAATCGTTGCTGAGCAACAAAGTGTACTTTATTCCTACACCTCTTGCAGACCATAAAACAGGCAAAGGAGAGTTTTCCGCATTGTACCATCTTCCAATCTGTACTACCACTATGAAATTAACACCTGTTCTACCATGTGGTATTTAGTGAGGTCAGCATGAAGTATGTGCTTCCGGGAGCCCTTGTGTCAGTTATAAGCTGAAGTGTTGGGGAGCAGATTGTCTAACGACACCGTTCGTTTTGTTAGTTTTCTTCTAACTTTTGTGTACAAGGTGAAGACAATTACTGTTACATCATAAGTGGCATCATAATGTTTTGATTTATTGTCAAATATATATGAAGTAATTTTAATTTTAAGACAGTCGTGAGTCTGCATTCGTTGTGGTTTGCTTGTAGGAAACTGACAAAGAGAAAATGCCGTCGTTGCCTCTAATGTACCGCTATACACTGAGACGATGGGATACCCCCCCCCCCCCCCCTCCTCCCCCAATAGCGCGTCGGACCTCGTTTTGCCCGGCGTAGTGCAGAGACTCGACGTGGCGTGGACTCAAAAAGTCGTTGGAAGTCCTTTACAGGAATATTGAGCCATGCTGCCTCTATACTATCGTGTCTGATAATTGCGAAAGCCTTGTCAGTGTAGGATTATTTGATCGAATTGACCTCAAGATAATGTCTCATAAATATTTGATCTGATATATGTCAGGCAATCTGGGTGGCCAAGTCACTCGCTGTAACAGTCGAGAACTTCTTCAAACCAATCACGTTGTGACACGGTGATGTGGTGCAGTGTAACTCATAAAAATTGTATACTTGTTTGCTGTCCTAATCACGTCGGAAACCTTTTCACATGAATCTCTTGAGTAGAAATGACAGCTCCACCAATGAACTTTCTTTTATACCTTATGTACGCGTTACTACCGCGGTCTGTGTGTTTTATGACCTCAGCGTAAGTTTTTGATATAGCACCGGTGCTGTTTAACACTGTTAGTGCAACCTAATGTTTAGAAATTATGTGATAAACTTTGCATGTGGATCCTCGATTGAATGAAAGTGCGTAAGGCAACAATTTAGTGAATTGCTGGAAGTGAAAACAAAAATAGAAATTGACATATAAGAGCTCTTAATCGCGGAAAAATGTTTTGGAAACCAAGTTTAAAACGAATTAGAAGAACATATTCTTACATTTGGGGAAACGATATTTGATTTAAGAATGTCGGATGTAACAAACCTTGCCGGCCGGGGTGGCCGAGCGGTTCTAGGCGCTACAGTCTGGAACCGCACGACCGCTACGGTCGCAGGTTCGAATCCTGCCTCGGACATGGATTTGTGTGCTGTACTTAGGTTAGTTAGGTTTAAGTAGTTCTAAGTTCTAGGGGACTGATGACCTGAGCAGTTAAGTCCCATAGTGCTCAGAGCCATTTGAACAATTTGTAACAAACCTTGATTCGACTTTTCAGAACGAAACGGATTAACCCACTCTTCCAATGCAGGAGAAATTATACAGGCAAAAAGTGGGGTGAAAATGCTTGTCCAAGATATATGGCTGAGTTCGAGGGGAATGATGAAAGCTAAGGAAAATTTCAAGACTTAGCATAGGAGCGTGTGAGCAGATGAGCAGCCCATGCAAAACAAAGCCAATAGAAGCAAAGAAGAACAAGTATGGGACTACCGCTCCGCCTGTGAAGAGGGTGTGTTTTGGAGACTCTGCGAGGAAGCCACGACAGAATGTCTTTGCTAAAATAGAGGAATAGTACAGCTAGTTGGGAGAGGAATATCAAATGAAAGAAATGACCAGATACATGAAGTGCAAACTGTTCATTCATACAGAATGAGCAGGGGTGGGTAAAAGAGCAAGAAAGTTAAAAAGATCTGTAATGGTGTGGGGCGTATGCAGTTGGAGTGATATGAAACCCCTGATACGTCTAGATACGACTATGACACGTATGAAAGCATCCTGTCTGATCAACTTCATCCATTCATGTCCATTCTGAATTCCGAAGGACTTGGAAAATTCCAGCAGGACAATGCCGCAACCCGCACGTCCAGAATTGCTACTGAATGGCTCCAGGAACACTCTTCTGAGTTTAAGCACTTCCGCTGGCCGCCAAACTTCCCACACATACACATTATTTGGCATATCTGGGATGCCTAGCAATGTGTTGTTCAGAACAGATCTCCACCCCCTCGTACTTTTACGGATTTATGGACAGCCCTGCAGGATTCATGGTGTTTCTTCCCTCCAGCACCCCTCTAGCATGACACTTTGTGTTGTGGTACTTGTGAGTGCTCGCGGGAGCCCTACATGATGTTAAGCAGTCGTACCAGTTTGTTTGGCTCTACAGTGTATATGATTGACTCGATGAGTATTTGACTAACACAGTTCAGTAGTTTGTAGTGGACAGCGAGTATCCTACAGAAACGAACGTCAGAGGTGCCACAAGAAACCGCAGTAGTAGCTGTAGTGTACTCAGCATAAATAAATGACTGACCAAATATGAACAGGAGCTCTGTGGTTCGCTGATGATGACGTTGTGTGCATGAAACTGTCGTCGTTGGAAGATCATTAAGAACTGCAGTGGTGTACTGAATGAGAGCTCTCTTTAAATTTGCATAAATGTAAGACAAAGAACCCTGTAGTATACAGTTACGAGATAAGTGATGAACGTTTTGTGCACATAACATTATACCCGGTCCACTCACATTAATGTGATATGTCCCATGTTCGATGTCAACGTGAAATAACCACTCACAGGTAATAGGTGGCAGTAGTAGCAGGGAGGGTATATAAAGCGTGTCGGGGGAACGCGGAAAACAGCGCAGTTGTCGTCGTGATGCAGAAAAAAAAACGACTGAGCTGACATCCAAAAGGGGATGATCATTAGCTTTCGGCTAAGGTTCAAATGGCTCTGAGCACTATGGGACTTAACTTCTGAGGTCATCAGTCCCCTAGAACTTAGAACTACTTAAACCTAACTAACCTAAGGACATCACACACACCCATACCCGAGGCAGGATTGGAACCTGCGACGGTACTGGTCGTGCAGTTCCAGACTGTACCGCCTAGAACCGCTCGTCCACACCGGCCGGCTTCGGCTAAGGGTGGAAGCATTTCTAAAACGGCTAAATCTGCAAACTGTTCGCGTGCCATTATTGTTAAATTATACATTGCATGGCAAAATAGCACCATTTATGACGCAAGTTGAGACAACTAGTGCACCACGGACCATAGACAACAGGGGTGAAAGACTGCTGCGAAGATGTGCCTGGGCGAATAAATGTGCAACTGTTGAGCAACTGGCCACCCAGGTGAACCCAAGGGCCCACTAGCAGTGTCGCCTCAACGCACGTCGAGCGAACGTTGCTGTGTAAGGGCCTCCGCACAGGAGCCTGTTTCGTGCACCTGTGTTGACTGCTGTTCACTGACGACGAAGGCTGGAACCTGCACGTCAGTAGCGCAACTGGACGTCTACCGAGTTGCGACAGCTGGAGTTTCCACGTTGCGTGTTCCATCTGACAGTTGGTAGTTTGCGCGTATGGCGTGAAACGTTTGAAAGAGGATACCCGCAACAGTTTTCGGAAAGATCTAGCCGGAGTAGGGAACTTAATGGTCTGGGGAATTTCTTGGCATTCCCTGGGTTCTTTCGTTATTCTGTATGTCACAATGGATTAACATACCAGGTGTAGAAGTATGAAACTGGAATTTCCCTATAGAGGGTGCTAGCCGTCAGTATATGGCACATGAGACCGTGTCTGCAGCGGCATCTGCTTCCTGTGTCGGCTGACGACGAATCTCAATACAGAGCAACCCAAGTTCCATACATCAGTATCTGTTTCAAACCCGTAGACATGACGAGATTGCCGCGCGGGATTAGCCGAGCGGTCTAGGGCGCTGGAGTCATAGACTGTGCGACTGGTCCCGGGGGAGGTTCGAGTCCTCCCTTGGGCATGGGTGTGTGTGTTTGTCCTTAGGATAATTTAGGTTAAGTAGTGTGTAAGCTTAGGGACTGATGACCTTAGCAATTAAGTCCCATAAGATTTCACACACACACACATGTCGAGTTTCGTGCCTACGAACTACGATTGCCTACGAACAGCATTGGTTTTCTGTTATTATTTGAAGAAAACTGCTGCAGAATCGCATCGGACGCTTATCGATGCTTTCGACAAATATACGCTTGAGGAAACACAGTGTTTCGAGTGGTTCAAAAAATCCAAAACTGGTGACTTTGACGTGAGAAACGAGCGCGGGAAACCACCGAAAAAGTTCGATGAAAACGAATTGCAAGCCTTATTGGATGAAGATGATACTCAAAATAAACAGGAACTCGTGGAAAAATTGAATGTGACACAGAAAGCCGTTTCTCTTCGGTTGAAAACCATGGGGAAGGCGCAGAAAGTGGGAAAATGGGTTCCGCGTGAACTGAATGAAAGACAGCAAGCAGATCGAAAGACCACTTATGAAATGCTGCTCTCCAGATACAAAAGAAAGTCGTTTCTCCATCTAATAGTGACAGGTGATCAAAAACGGATATGTTTTGAGAACCTTAAGCGTCGTAAATCATGGATGAATCCAGGCAAACAATCGATATCCACTGCAAGACCAAATCGCTTTGGAAAGAAGACTATGCTCTGTGTTTGGTGGGATCGGAAGGGTGTCATCTATTATGAGCTGCTAAAACCTGGTGAACCCGTTAATACTGATCGTTACCAACAGCAAAAGATGGAATTAAATTGAGAATTACGCGAGAAACGAGCGGAAAATGGGAAAAGGCAACACAGTCGTATTGCGCTATGATAACACCCCACCACACACATAACAATGGGGTCAGGGAAACGATCGAGGCGTTCAGTTCGGCCGTCTGCTCTTCATGAACCGGGGCGAAAGTCGAGCGGTTCTCGTAGAGCCGCACAGCGTTGGCTAGAGGGCGCAGTCGTCGGCGAAGGTATTCCACTCTCGTAGTGCCAACCTACGCTGTGCCATTGGAACTGTCGATACCACACACTATGTGATCAAAAGTATGCGGACACCCCAAAACCATATGCTTTTCATATTAGGTGCATTGTGCTGCCACCTACTGCCAGGTACTCCACACCAGCGACCTCAGTAGTCATAAGATATCGTGAGAGAGCAGAATGGGGCGCTCCACGGAGCTCACGGACTTCGAACGTGGTCAGCTGATAGGGTGTCACTTGTGTCATATGTCAGTACGCGAGATTTCCGCACTCCTTAATATCCCTAGGTCCACGTTTCCGATGTGAGAGTGAAGTGGAAACGTGAAGGGACACGAACAGCAAAAGAGCGTACAGGTCGATCTCGTCTGTTGACTGACAGAGACAGCAAAGGTCGAAGAGGATCGTAAAGAGTAATAGGCAGACGTCTATCCAGACCGTTACACAGGAATTACAGACTGCATCAGGATCCACTGCAAGTACTATTGAAAGTCGCAAGCTCTATCTTCTTATCTCGTGTTTTCTACTGAAAATCTCGTGCTTGTACTCTTGTTAACTTTACTATTACAGAGATCGCCAAAACTTTATTTTTTTTATTGGTCCTGTGCACAACAAATAACTTACTTGGTCTTTCTGCTGCCACTGCTTGATTTGCTGCATTCCATTATTTAGCAGAAACATAAAAAACCTATTATTCATGCTGAGTGCAATACATGTTTCGTATGGCGTCTCCTGCTGTTGCTGCGGCTGCTGCTGCTTACTACAACTACATATAATTGAAGAGAAAGGGTTTGGTCAAATCTAAACTCTGTAGATGATAACCCAAACAAAAAACTATGTTCTGAAAGCGATTCTTTCTCATTCAATTAACAAAACGCTAGAAGCTCTTTGAACAATCGCTTCGTTTGTAAATCTACCTCCAGTGGCATTAAAGCAATATTACAAATTAATCAAACTCTTGAGACAGACTGAAATACTTCTCAATTGAATACATAGTGAAACAATTCCCTGACAATTACAAAAGAAATCAATGACAAAAATCAATACTTAATCTAACAACGGTTTCCCCTTAAGAATTCAACTCTCATCATTATCAAAATTACCGTCTGCTGCTACGCACACACACAAACCCTTTTCTTTAAATTAATAAGCGCGCTGCAAATTATAAAAAATATCAACTAAATACCAAATCCTGTGTCGCTGCTGGCGGACACGGCAGTGCGGCAGCTCGGCGACGACCCCTCGCCCAACACACGTTCGCACCACAGCAGGCGGGCTCCTACATTGGCTTCAAAACTGCCACTAGTCAATCCGTGCGCTGCGAGGCGCGACAACAATATCTTAGATTCCAGAGCTTGTGTATGCGCGCTGTAGCCAACCTTTACATCCTAAGAGAGTATTTCCAGCTCTCACTGTGACATTTAGGCGGGAGGAGAGAAAATTGGATTTCATGGTCGAGTGGCTGGTCATAAGTCTCAAATCACGCCGGTAAATGCCAAACAACGCCTCGCTTGGTGTAAGGAGCGGAAACGTTGGTCGATTGAACAGTGGAAAAACGTTTTGTGGATTGACGAATCACGGTACACAATGTGGCGATCCGATGGGAGGGTGTGGGTATGGCGAATGCCCGGTGAACGTCATCTGCCAGCGTATGTAGCGCCAACAGTAAAAGTGGGATGTGGTGGTGTTATGGTGTGGTCGTGCTTTTCGTAGAGGGGGCTTGCACTCCTTGTCGTTTTGCGTGGCACTATCACAGCACAGGCCTACATTGATATTTTAAGCACCTTCTTGCTTCCCACTGTTAAAGAGCACTTCGTGGATGGTGATTGCATCTTTGAACAGGATCGAGCACCTGTTCATAATGCACGGCCTGGGGCGGAGTGGTTACACGACAATAACATCACTCTAATGGACTGGGCTGAACAGAGTCCTGACGTGAAACCTACTGAACACCTTTTGCATGTTTTGGAACGCCGACTTCGTGCCAGGCCTCACCGACCGATATCGATACCTGGGTGCAGCGCTCCATGAAGAATGGACTGCTATTCCCCAAGAAATCTTCCAGCACCTGATTGAGAGCCTGCAAGAGTGGAAGCTGCCCTCAAGGCTAAGGGTGGGCCAACACCACATTGAATTCCAGCACTGCCAATGCAGGGTGCCACGAACTTGTTAGTCCCTTTCTACCAGGTGTCCAGATACTTTTGATCACATAGTGTGTATGTATTTATTGGCTATACCAAGAAGCGATATGAAAAAGGACGATCAGGTAAAGTCATTATAGGGGAGGGGGATAGACAGCTACGGTGTGTTGGAAAGGTTCTGGAGAAGTACGGTGCACCTGTGAAGAAAACCGTATACAAAACTGCAATTGTAATCGTTTGGTGTCCTTATCAAGCAGCCATCACAACAGACAGGAAACAAATCAGAGACGCGATTGTAACCGGTCGGTTAGTCCTTGTGAATGTGTAATAGAAATGCTCAAAGAGATGAAATGAGAAGCGCGACAGCAAGACGACATACGTAGGTTGGGTGGTTTGGGGAAGGAGACCAGACTGCGTGGTCATCGGTCTCATCGGATTAGGGAAGGATGGGGAAGGAAGTCGGCCGTGCCCTTTTAGAGGAACCATCTCGGCATTTGCCTGGACTGATTTAGGGAAATCACTGAAAACCTAAATCAGGATGGCCGGACGCGGGATTGAACCGTCGTCCTCCCGAATGCGAGTCCAGTGTCTAACCACTGCGCCACCTCGCTCGGTTGACATACGTAGGTCTCACAGAATTCCTTTAGGTGAATTTGTAGAACCTGTAGTTGAAGAAGACAGTGGTACAGCAATGCAAGTAGAACTCGCGCTGAAGTTTCCATACAAACGTAAATACGTATATACACAGCTCACTCATGGAGAATCTCTCCAGTGTTTGCCTGTTATCGACAGTGATAACCGTAAGGTATCGGTTTGCGGAAATTTCAAGACTTTTGAGAATGTTTTAAGTTTGAATTTGGATAACAAATCACAAAAGAAATATTTTTTCGTATGATATAACTACATATTAACAGTTTCTGGTTGTTTCGTTTACTTTCACTATGAAATCTTGTTTTTTGCCAAATTTTGTGATACTAGGTCAACAGGAAGCACCTTACAAGTTTTGATGAATGAGTTTGTATCAAAATATGTGCTTTTGATTTCATTGGCGATGAAGCTCCAGTTTTTTACATCGCCAAGGTTCTGCATACCTTAGCAAGCGACAAATTTCAATGTGACACGTCTACGGGTTCCTGAGAAAATGGAGTATTAACAGTGGGCCAGACAGACAGATACACTAGAAAGTGACACTATAAGGGTTTCGTTTTTACCGTCTGAAACGCGCAAACCTAAAAAAAAAGTCATACTGTGTTGACA
The DNA here is from genome assembly GCF_021461395.2 of Schistocerca americana. NCBI lineage: Eukaryota > Metazoa > Arthropoda > Insecta > Orthoptera > Acrididae > Schistocerca > Schistocerca americana. The sequence goes on from NC_060121.1 coordinate 91,022,781, forward strand.
AAGTCGCCATTCCTATAGGTATACCTCAGTTCCGTTTTGATGGTGATTTGTAACGCTTGTTCATACTGAGTCTTTTCTGTTCCCTCTTTTCCTTTTTATTTTGTGATTCTGGTCACTATTATAGGTAGATAACTGTGACAAACCTGATGCATCTAAGAAGAGATTTCCGGTGCGGTGCGAGCTGATTCCCACTGCGCAGCTGGGAAACAGACCTGGCGCCCACATCGCTTGCGATTTTGGCTCTTGGTGACATTATTATTCCTGTCATCGCAGAATTCTTCAGAGCGTAGCAGTGTGTTTGTGTCGTGTCTAAAATGCCGTTTCTCTCTGCCTGAAAATTTGATCACGTTAATTGTTTCGCAGGTATTTTTAATATGAGGGGGGACAAATAACTTTTGCAATCGTGTGTTACCAGGCAGGAATTTAATATACGATAAAGCAATATTTTCAGCAAACTAAAGTTTATAACGACTATTTTTTCGAATATTTTTCTTACAAACAATTCCATCGTTTCATTACTTTCGTGATGAAAGTGCTGAATCTGGTATCCGACCTCGTGTTGCTGGTACAGCAAAGAATTTGCAATTAGGCTACGAGTGTGGAGTTGCCCGTATTATTAAACGTCATGTAACAACACTTTTAATTTCAGTTTCACTGAATCACATTCCAAAATTTGATCATTGTGCGTGGGTTAGAGAATAAGCCGACGAACGAATGTTGTATGTCACATTTATTTTTCAAGTTTTTGCGTGAGAGTGCCGTTATAATCCTCTAGCTTCTAAGCTTATGATTTTCGAATGTAAGTGTCGGCAGTATCTTCTCCTTGTTGCGTTACGGCTCACGGAGAGACACTTCATGGTCCCTTCAACTTCTGTAGTCCTCTCTTCTTCAGATGCGTGTAATGTTACGGTATGTTCATGATTTTTACTTTTCTGGCCGTCTGACTAAAACTGAATGAGACACAATTTTCGTGCTATACGCGTTTCGCCTGTATTCTCTGCAATGGCATCTTCAATGGCCGGTTTCGTCTACGATTTTCTACATATTATGTTTCTGTTCCAATTTTTGGTGCCGTTGCCCTTCTTATAATTGCCACATTAAACAGCACTAAGAACTGAACATTTTGTCTTGATGCAAAATATGAGTTTAAATTAGTATGTAGAGCATAGTAAGCAACACCTATCACACAAAAACTATGAAACTGTACTTTCCAGAATGTGGTATAGGCCTAATTATTATGTATAGAGAAATGATATCACTTATAAAAAGATATATAGAAAAGTGAAACCCATACGTACATCACATTTGCAAACAACTTCACGTAACAGAGTTATCACCCTACAGCCATAAGAACAATGCCAGTAAGCAGTAACAACAATTTGTAGACAGCTGATGTGCATCTACCACAACCCAAAAAGATCCACTACAGAAGCTTTAAGCAAAAGGTAAGCCATACTTCTCACTTGAGCAATATATTTTCCCACGTTATAATCCATACCTAAGATTTCTGTAAAGATTTTGCCCACTTGTGGTTTCCAATAAACCTGCAGTTTCAGTTCATGGATTCTGAACTGTTTCCCAGTTGTATATTTTATGCTAAGAATTCCACAGACTCATCTGCAAACAGTAAAACCTAAGTTGTATTTTTCTGTTTGTTATGCATTTACGAACGGAAATGAGTACATACAAGGTTTTTTGTGTGTAACTTACGACTTTGATGTTTTAGTGTTTTCTCTTATGTTTAGGCGATTTGAATACGTTGATTTTGAGACTTATTTTCGTTTGACAACGCACTTTCTACGAATTTTCAAACATTGGCAGAGTTTTCGCCGCCATTACGTGTTGTTGTAGCTGTATGGTATTCATTTATCTCGTGGCGTGTTCGTCATTTGATGTGCGTTTGTCGTTATGGTGTTTGGCTTTTGTATGTATGTGTGTGTGTTTGTGTGTGTGTGTGTGTGTGTGTGTGTGTGTGTGTGTGTGCGCGCATATTTGCCGAAAGCGCCGATGTGTGTGTGTGTTTTCAGGACTGGGAGACAGGGAGAGTAGTTGTGGTATGGCTGTTATTTGTGTAGTTCTTCTGTTGTGACAAAGAGATTTTTATTGCACACTGACGTTTATTAATTTAGTACTTTCTTTCAATGGGCTGTTGATTTTTGGATGTGATAGTTTTCTTCTATAGTTAATTTTTGGTATGAGCTGCTACTAGTTATAAGGTTCTACAACTCAGTTTCAGTGTTTGTTGGGTGGTGATTGACATCAGTTGCAAGTTAAGCTGGTATACTCATATAACAGACTGACTATATTTGTCACTGTTGGAGGTATATCTTCCAAGTCTGCTTTGTATTGCGTTGTTGGTTCTGTATGCTATGTTGAGTTCTTTTTTTTTTTTTTTTTAGTATATTACCCACCCTGTGTGTGACTGTTGCTGTAAGTCATTATGTGCCATTTGTTGCTTACTGTCTGCTGATTGGTTATGAGGTTTTTTTGTATTTTTTGGTTTACTTTATCTACTTTCTTTGCATCATATCCATTATACTGTGTAATTAGTTTTATTGTGATCAGTTCTTTAGCGTAATCATTTTTGTTCATGAGTGTTTTGTTCAGTCTGTGTAGTAAATATCTGAAGCTGGATTCTTTGTGAGTTATGGGGTGATTGGATTTGTTACGAGTAATGATGCTGGTGATTGTTATTTCCTGCCAATTGTGAATTCATGTTTGTTGTTTCTCTTGTGTGTGGTCACATCTAAGAAATTAAGTTTTCCATCTGTTTGTGTATCAATGGTGAACTGTATTTGTGGGTGGAAGGAGTTTATTTTGTCATGAAGTTCTTTTATTCGAGGCTGTGGTTCATCTATTAAGTAAATTAAATCTACATATCTATACCAATATATTATTTTGTGCTCTTTTTGTAACACTATTTTGTCTAAGATTTGTTTTTCTATCTGACTGAGGAAAATGTCAGCTAGGAGGCCACTGATTGGGGATCTCATGGGTAGTCCATCTTGTTAGGAGTAAAATCTGTTGTTGAATGTGAAGTAGGTTTGCTCTGTGATGAGTCTGAGTATGGCTGATATTTGTTGTATGTTTGTTGTGGGTATGTTTCCCTGTACTTGGCGGTTTCTTTCTATGATGTTGATGGCTTCTTCTGCTGGGATGTGTGTGTACATGGAAATTATGTGAAATTAAATTAATGTTGCTGTGTTTGGTATGTTTTCATTTCTTATTTTTTCTATTAAGTCACTTGAGTTCTTTAGACTTCTGTGAGCAGTATGTTGTCTGTAGCAGTGTGTGTGTGTGAGTGAGTGTGTGTGTGTGTGTGTGTTTGTGTGTGTGTGTGTGTGTGTGTGTGTGTGTGTGTGCGTGTGTGTGTTTGACAAAGTATTATATTGGTGCTTTGGTAAAGTTTTTCTTTGGGCATATAGGTATTCCATGTTTGTGAACTTTAGGCAATGGTTTTCTGGTGCGAGCCTTGTGAGTTTTATGTATTATTCTTTTAATCTGTGTTTCTGTAGAAATTGTTTCTGTGTTTCCTGTAAGTTACTTTGGCATCAGTTTATTGGATCACTTTTTAATTCTGTGATGTTACTGCTTTGGATTAATTCTAATGCTTTGTCAATGTATTTGTTTGTTTATAATAACGATCGTATTACCCTCGTCGGATTTTGTGATAATGGCATTTTACTGTGTTAATTTGTCCTGTAGTTTTCTGTAGGTTTCTTCTTCAGTAGGCCTTGTGTTTTCTTTTATGATAGTTTTGTTCTCTTTGATTATATTTCTTATTTCCTCAGCAACTAGTTCTCTTGCGAGATTTCCATTGAATTTAGGCGTGTTTAGTTTTTTTGTCGCTTTATGATGGGTTCAGTTTCTGTTATGATACGAGTATTTTCTATTGTCCTGTGTGACACTATTGTGTTTATGTTATGTTTGGGACCCTTTTCAAGTAGGCTGATTTCTTGTTCAGATAATCTTATATCTGTTAGATTAATCACTCTTTTGTGAAAGGTTTGTTTGTTGTATCGGTGATGTATTGGTAGTTGTTTGTGTCCTTTATCATTTTGGTGAGTTTGTTTTGTTGGATTCTATGTTTTCTGTCTATTATGGTATCTGAGTATATTCTAACCCTGTACAAAAATTCACCAAAAATGGTGGATACTTAGCGTCATTTGCTAGTTCTTTATGCAATCTGAAGAGTTCAATATTCAGAGCTTGTTTTTTGGAATACAAAACCCACTGAAGATAGCACAAAAATTGATGAAACATGTCTGGGTAAAACTAAACTGAAAAGATTTCCTCCATAAGGCGGAATTCCTCGTCCTCAAATCCATGATGTTTATTTTTCATGCCCACAGTTCTTAATGGAATTGGGAGACGCTGCGTATTTTCCCTATCATTAAATACTGATTAATTTCAGACGTTAAATGCTGTATACCATCCGGCATGTGGCAACATAGTAGTGTTACGCTAATCAGTGAATTACACGGAGCAACGACTGACTGGTATACGATTTTTTTATTACTTTCCTGAGAGTAGCTTTGGCGTCCCGACGCTCAGTGGTAGCTGGAATATTGTCGACTGGCTGTCATGGCAGACGCGGGTGTCGCCAAGTACTTCTGTCCTCCAGAGTTGGTAGATGCTGCATGAAGACGCCCTAGTTCTTGTCTACAACAGATTTTAACACAAACTCGGACGTGGTAAATGTCCTGCTTATGACTTCATCTTATCGGTCAGCAATCTTTTTCAATACATTCTCGAAAATTTCTGATTTATTTGAGGAGTAAAGCTGGCGCACTAACGGTAGATGTAGGCGAACTGTTACATACGTAGCCTCTAATACGAAGAAATACTATCTACGCTGCTGAGTCCACTAAATAAGCCCAAAGTGGGTCAGTTATAAATTATTCTTTAGAATGACAAGATACCATAGCAATAACAGCATTTTTTAAAGTATTGTAATTTTAGAATCAGATACCTGTGGGTCTCAGTTTTGAGTGTATAAATGCCGTACGTTCTCAACATTATTAGCCATATACATCCCACCAAATTCTCCTTAAGCCCATAGGTGAGTGTAATTAGTCTTTAAAATGTGTGTTACTATTTATGATTTTGTAATATCTTTTATCACCATAAATTACTCTTAGTAATAGATTATAATTACAATCTCAAATACTTCCTTCTGTAAAAAAATTCTCTCATTTTCACTGCACTTTCATTTGCACTCTACTTTAAATAAGTAAATAAAGACATCATTCCTCATTAAAAGTCGACAGTAGTGAATGCAACTTTTTCCCAACAGCTTTACTCAAGTGACTACAATATAGATTAACAGCTGCGCCTGGTCACTGCAATATTCAGTCTGACAGCTCTACCACCATGGCTCCAATACTTATTTAAGCAGGCTTACCTAGTAACTGCTCTGTCTGTTTCACAGCTCCACAAAGCTGGCTGAATAATGTTTTATGTAAATCTGCATCCTCGCCCTAACCCTCACTTCACACACGTCTTACGTTCACGTACATAATGTATAACAATTCCAATTAATTCTCGGTTGCCTCAATAAATATTCGATGTTGGGAGATCTGTGTGGTCAAATCATTATCTCAAATTGTCCGTAATGTTTTTCAGATCAATCGCGAACCACTGTGGCCAGGTGACATGGCGCATAAAAATTCCATCGTTGTTTGGGAACATGAAGTCCATGAATCGTTGCATGTGCCATCGAAGTAGCTGAACGTAACCATTTCTCATCAACGATTCATGTAAACACAGCACGCACTATTAGGGAGCCATGACCAGCTTGCGCAGCGCCTTGTTAACAACATGAGTGCATGGTTTCAGAGGGTCTGCGTCACCCTCTAACACTACCATCAGCTCTTACCACCTGAACTCGCCTGACGAGGCCGTTGTTTTCCAGTCGCCTAGGTTCCAACCGATATGTTCACCAACTCAGGACAGACGCTGCACAGCCTATTAACGCCACATTTCGTCATACTGTCCTAATGGATACGTTCGTCGTACGTCCCACTGCGAATTCTGCAGTTATTTCACATAGTGTTGCCTGTCTGTTAGCACTGACAACTTTAAGCAGACGCCGCTGCTCGTGGTCATTAAGTGAAGGTCATCGGCCACTGCGTTGTCCGTGGTGAGAGATAATGCCTGAAATTTGGTATTCTCGGACACCCTTGCCACTGTTGATATCGGAATAATGAGTTCCCTAACGATTTCCGGAATGGAATGTCCCATGTGTCTAGCTCCAACTATCATTTCGCATTTAAAATCTGTTAATTCCAGTCGTACGACCATAATAACGTCGGAAACCTTTTCACACGAGTCATCTGAATGTAAATGGGAGTTCCGCCAATGAAATGACCTTTAATACCCCGTGTTCATGATACTACCGCCATCTGTATATGTGCATACCACTGTCCTATGACTTTGTCATCCCCGTGTACAACATTTACTGAATCGTTTTGAACTACATAAAAGTCTTTTTCCAGTTCTGTCACTAGTAGACGTAAGGAACAGGATATTTTCAATGATTTATGATGTCCTTAACACGAAATAACATATCCCGCGACAGGATCATTCACCTTAAGTCTCTCTACCTTACGACTTTCCTTTAAATAACACAGCTTCTTCTAGTAAATACAGTGTATCTACATAACGTAGCGTGCCTGATGCAAAATGCTGTTTACTACTAACAGCCTTTACTCTTTCAACAGACAGTAACTGAAATAATACATTACATAAAATGTATCCATAGCGTAATACTCCACTCAATTATTCATTAATATTCAAACAATCATTACAATAATGTCTAAAACGAATATGCATCTTAGCATCTCCACTAGTATCTGACTTCCCTTACAAGCAAAGATTGCAAAGTTCAAATCAGCTTGTGACTATCCATTATAGTTAAAATTTTTTCCCCAAAATTAGGTTTACGATCGTTATACTCGTATAGTCTGCTACACAGGAGTTCTTTCTTAAATACTACTTGTTACTTATGCAATTTTTAAACGTTTTCTTGGTTATTAAGCAGATTCACCTTTTAAACCACCGACAATAGTACTTATTCTCTAATATCTGTCGAAAATTCAGCAAATATTCTCCCAAATGCTTTTAAAAATGCAGCTGGGTGTTTATTGTGTGTTGTATCATCATTATGTAACGAACCGATGAAACGCTAATTCATCATTTCTCAATATCGCTTTTTCAATCATTGTTTCTAAAAACTTCACTTGATCTAAATTGCTAGCTAAAGTTTAAGTTGCATATTCAGGCACTACTGTTTGAGGTACAGACACCCACTCTTTAAACTTACTTGACATTTTTCTACCGTCTCGTCTAGTATTATGAATTTTCTTTATCAGTAGACCAACTTCATCATTTAAACTTCTCTTTTTTGACTACACTCAGATTTCTATGTTTCTTTTCACTTGTCAAATTCATTTCTCTTATCAGTTCTTAATTCACTATGTGATAAGAGTGTTCTGTCACATAATTTATCATGTAGTGATTTAATTCTTTATGCATAGCTGTCATTTATGAACTTAAGTCTCTACTGTAAGAGTCTGGTTTTTCATACAGTTCTTTAAAAACAGTTTCCGAAGCATTGAGTAAACTTAGCTCTTCCACATCCATTCGGCCTAGTACTTGCTACAAAACGAATGTAAAAAATTTATCTTAAATCTGTACAGCAAGGGATTGTAGTGAGCTGCTCTGTAGATCAGCTGCCGACTGATGTGTGTGCATTGCCACTTGGACACCCAACTGCAGTTGACGTTGGTGCTGTTACGGATCTTTCTCCCTCCACAACCAATCGTGATGCATTCGGCTTGAAGATGGTCTAAACTAAATTATAGACCGAAGTCAATTGCCAACCAAAATAAACTTCTGTTGCGATCTAGACAGCTTTACTGACTATTAATAGAAATTCGGTTGCAACAGACAGTAAATACACAGGTGTCCAAAATTAAAGCAACAAACTGCTATTTCCTAGAACTGTGTCTAATTCACGATACAATCATAAAAACTGTCTGCAGATGTCGTTACGATGGCATTCCGATCAACGGACAACCACGCCAGCAATGACATCAGGGCACCTATCAAGCGAGGTGGTCTTTCCAAGGTAGTCCCACATCCAAAGTCGCTGTGTACATAGTCACAGACTGTGCAGTATGGCACATAGAAGATGCCTACAGACTCTATGTTGTGGAGGGCCATAGGAAGAATGGAAGCAGGAGAGTTGCAAACTGATGGGGCCCGATGGCCTAATGTGAATGCCACCCGGAGTGTCGAACGATGGGCCAGTGTTCTTCTCACAGATGAGTCCTGAATTGTTCCGGAGAATGATTTTCGACGGATTCATATCTGGAGGGCACGTGGAACACGATTTCGGGACCAAAAAATTGTGGAAAGTGACTGATATCGAGGAGGATCCCCAATGGTGTGGACAGGGACTATGTTGACCACTCGAAATCGTGCGGGTGAATCTGCAAGATTTAACTGCTGTCAGGTATCGTGAGTCGATCTTGAGATCCCGTGCGCTGTTGTTGCGAGGTGCTGTGGGCCCAGACTTCGAACTGATGGACGAAAATGCTCGGCCTCAAAGAGACCGGGGGTTGGTGTTTTTTAGGAGAAGGAAGATATTGTACGCATGGCGTGGACTGCTCACTCTCGTGATTTGAACCCCATAGAGCATGTCCGGGATGCCCTAGGGAGGCGGGTTACATCACGTCAGAATTCATCAATCAGTCTCAGCTCTACAGAAGAATGGGCGTTATTGCCTCAACATGAGGCTGATGACGTCATTCACAGCATGTCAAATTGCTGACAGGCCTGTATTGGTGCCAGAGGTGGTCACACCGCACACTGAGCACATTAACGAGCAAATCCGTTAAATTGGAAAAGAAACGAAGAACATTTTCGTCTACAGTTACGCATGTTGCAGTTGTTTACATTCTGTTTTGTTTACATTGTTTCTATTTTACTGTTACCTTTTTATACTGTTTTGTGGCGAAAGAAACGCGACCTTGCCAAATTTTCGTTTGTTGCTTTAATTTTGGACGCTAGTGTATTTCCTCAATTCTACACGATAACTACAACTATAACGGAAACAGGAGCTGAGGGAAACTGCTGCGTTAACTATACACGATCTATTTCAAATAATATAAAAATTGTCACAGGTGGATGTGTAGAATAATAAAGCAGAAACTGTCCCGCGAACACTGGTCTGCAAACGAACTGATTTTGAGGTAAGTGCGAATGTGTGATTACGAAGCATCATTCACTTGAATATCAGTTGTAACTCTAGTTAGTGAAAATGTATCGTAGACGTAAACTTTTCGATATCATCTACATCTAGCTAACCTCAGTTTTTGTTATATCCTAGCCAGTAATGCCACCCGAGCCCGCTGCCAAAAGGTTGGAAGCATCAAAGTCCGGACGCCGTCCGCATAAGCAGCGCCAGCGAGACAGGAATCGCCGCAAGTCTGCGCGCGCCACCGCTGGCTTCTGGGTTCTTAAGCGCTGGAGTCGCGAGCGCTAGGACAGTTCTGTATTCGCCGCTCAGTTGTATACTCGCCACCGAATTGTGTACTTGCTAGTCAGTTGTGTGTTCATCGCAGCAGAGTTGTTGTTGTCGTCAGCCGACGCCGACCTAGCCGCTCCGACTCGAACTAGACAGATTTCTGTAGACACGGAGTTCACTACTGTGTATCTGTATCTTCGTTAATAAAGATAAGTACCGACTTTTATTTAATCAGAGTGTTTGGGTTTTCATCTTTCTGTTCACTGTTCCAGCGGACCGGTCGGCCCGCTATTAAAAGTGTGGCGGTGACTTCGTAAGCCGTTTCTACAGCGAATTGCTTGTCGCTACGAACGCCGCCACAAAAATGGCGACGAGGACTTCCGAACTCGTGTGCAGGGCTGGTTCAACTTGTTTCTGGTTATACTAATTATAGCGATAAAATTTTGGGGGCTGGTTTAATTTGTGTTCACTATGTCTGCCGAATTACAACAGTTGATCTTGTTACAGAGTCAGCAAATACAAAGTCTGGTGGAAGCAATCGCCAAACAAGCGGCTAATCCTCCAACACAAAAGGACCAAGCACAGGCAGCACCACCTTTCCGTGCTTTTGATGCATCACGAGAAGAATGGCGAGAATATTTCGCGCAGTTGCAGGCGCACATGACAGTCTACAAAATCACAGGTACTGAGCGGCAGCTTTATTTAATTTCCACTGCAGGCGTGGAAGTCTATCGACTACTTTGTAAGTTGTTCCCGGAATCCCAGCCAGAAGCTTTAGACTATGACGTTGTTGTTAACAAGCTTGCTGAGTATTTCGAGTCACGAGTTCATGTGGCAGCAGCCAGATTCAAGTTCTTCAGATTAAAGAAACTGCCACATCAGTCTAATAAACAGTGGTTAACAGATTTACGGGGCCTCACCCGTCAGTGCCGATTTAATTGTGTGTGTGGAGCTTCCTACAGTGATGTCACGTTACGAGACGCTATTACTCAAAACATCGCAGATTCTCGTATTCGTGCTGCTATCTTAAAGCTGCCTGACCCGTCATTAGAGACTGTGATGAACATCATTGAAGCCCAAGATACTTTTGACTATGCTGAGTGTGAGTTTGATCAGCCATGTATTTCTCAAATTGCCTGTGCTAAGCAAGTCATGTCACGCCCGCGGCCCCACCGGCAGAGTCAGACTGTAAACACTAGCCGGCCGCGTCATGTTAAACACATTCGTCAGCCGCGTGTGCAAAATGATAGAGTTAAGTCTTGCCCTAAGTGTGTTCTTCCTCATCCTTGTGAACGTTGCCCGTTAAGAAACGCGGTTTGTCACTTTTGTCAAAGGAAAGGACACATCCAGACTGTTTGTTTTCGTAAACGCAAGAACAATTCTAGTGCTGCCCAGCCCATGGATATTCATGTTCTTCAAAGCCAGCCCGCCCAGAAGGTCGCGTTTAAAGACTCTTCCACGGTTCGTGTGGGTAATAAACTTGTTCGCAATAAGCCACCCACCCAGCCCTCTGCTATGCGACCCAAGCGTAATTCAAACGCTCTAAAAAGTAATGTACAGATTGCGAGTGAAGCGGGAGTTGTTGTTCCACCCGCCCAACCCACGAGTTGTCGTAAACAGCGAACACGCGCTAAACGCGCAGATTTTGTGTCTTCCGCCTCCACTGCACCGATCCAGAGACAGTGTAATAAACTATTTGTGAAGCTACGCATCCAGGATAAGACCTTCAATCTTCAATTAGACACTGGTGCGTCTGTGACTCTCATAAATAGTGCTACGTATGCGGCTATCGGCCGCCCTAAACTTTCAGCGGCAAAACATTCTTTGGCTACTTATAGTGGAGAGCAAATTCCTGTGTTAGGTGTATGTAGCGTGCCAGCCACATTCCGTGGCAATACAAAAACAGTTTCATTCACAGTGCTCCGCGCTACAGACAGTGTAAACATTTTCGGATTAGACTGTTTTGACTTGTTTGGCCTGTCTATCCAAGACAATGTGTTGCAAATTAATTCTGTTGTTGTTCCTGAAGACAGCATAACCGATTTGTGTAAACGATACAGTGACATATTTAAAGACTAACTAGGTTGTGCTGCGAACTTTGCCGCTCATATTACGTTAAAAGATAATGCTCAGCCTCGATTTTGTCGTGCTCGTCCAGTGCCTCACGCCCTCCGGGCACCTGTAGAAGATGAACTTCGTCGTAGGCAAAACAACGGTGTTATTCAACCCGTTTCAGCGAGCCAGTGGGCTTCTCCCTTAGTTATTATAAAGAAACCGTCTGGCAAGTTACGTTTGTGTGCTGATTTTAAGTCGACAGTTAATCCTCAGACTGTCATTGATTCTTTTCCTTTGCCTAGACCGGACGAGCTGATGGATAAGTTAGGGGAAGCTCGTTTCTTTTCCAAAATTGATATCCGTGAAGCATATTTGCAATTGCCCCTCGACGAGCAATCACAACAGTATTTTGTCATAAACACGTCGTTGGGGTTGTTCCGTTTTCTGTGTTTGCCTTTTGGTTGTGCGTCAGCTCCAGCTGTTTTTCAGCGTTGTTTGTCACAACTTCTGGCTAATGTGCCATCGTGTTGCAACTATTTAGACGATATTGTTGTGTCCGGTCGGACGCCTGCTGAACATTTCCGTAATTTGGAGTGTTTGTTTAAAGTTTTGTCTCAGGCAGGCCTACGTTGCAACATCGATAAATGTTCATTTTTCCTTACGGAGATGGAGTATCTGGGACATGTTACTAATGCTCAAGGCATTCATCCCTCCCAGTCACATTTAGCAGCTATTCGTGATTTGCCCGCCCCTCGCAATCTGCATGAATTGCAAGCAGTTCTTGGCAAATTGACGTATTATATTAGGTTTATACCTAATGCATCACAGATTGCTGCACCGTTGCATCGTCTCCGCCGTAAGAATGTTCCGTTTCTGTGGTCAGCTGATTGCCAATCAGCCTTTCAGCAGCTTAAAGAGGCTTTATTGAATGATCGTTGTCTGGTCCATTACGACCCTAACAAGCCTCTGGTGTTAGCTTGTGATGCCTCTTCTTTCGGCCTCGGTGCTGTGTTGTCTCACCGAGTCGGTAACACCGAACGTCCTATTGCGTTCGCATCTAAATTGCTAAACAAAGCTCAGTGTAATTATAGCCAATTGGACAAGGAAGCGTTGGCTATTGTGTTCGGTGTCACAAAATTCCATCACTACCTCTATGGTAGACCATTCTATTTAGTAACAGATCACAAGCCCCTGACGTCACTGTTTCATCCGTCTAAACCAGTTCCTCAGCGGACAGCTCAGAGACTACAACGTTGGGCTCTTTTGTTATCACAATACCAGTATGAGATACTGTATCGCCCTACAGCTCAGCATGCAAACGCTGACGCGCTTTCTAGATTGCCGATTGCTGCGGATGATGTCTTCGATTCCTCTGACGACTCTTGCCATCAGATTGACGCCGATGAGCATCAATCCCTCCGGGATTTTCCGATTGATTATCGTCAGGTGGCACGTGAGACAGCTACGGATCCTCATCTGAGTTTACTATTACGTTTTGTTCAACGTGGTTGGCCGTCCAAGGCAAAGGACATATCGTATCCTGTGGTTCGTCGCTATTATCCGCAACGTCATCTGTTGTCTGTTTCGCACGGAGTTTTGCTGTTACGCACCGAGAATGACCAGCTTCGTGTCGTGGTTCCCCAAGTGCTCCAATCCAAGGTCCTCGACTTGTTGCATCAAGGTCATTGGGGAGTGGTCCGCACCAAGCAGCTTGCCCGCCGTCATTGTACATGGATCGGCATTGATAAGCAGATTACGCAGATGTCTACAGATTGTTCGACGTGTGCCGAACACCAAGCTGCTCCGCCTCAACGCTATTTTGAGTGGGCACGCCCTGCCGGTCCCTGGCAGCGAGTACATATTGATTTCGCTGGTCCATATTGGAATTCTCGTTGGCTCATCGTGATAGATGCATTTAGTAATTTTCCGTTTGTTGTGCCCATGCAGTCTACAACGTCTGCACAAACTATACAGGCGTTGACTTCAATTTTTTGTACTGAGGGTCTTCCAGTAGTTTTAGTGTCTGACAATGGTCCACAATTTACCTCTGCTGAATTTGAAAGTTTTTGTTTTGCCAATGGCATTCGCCATGTTCTTACTCCGCCGTTCCACCCTCAATCGAATGGTGCAGCGGAACGTTTTGTACGCACATTCAAGGATCATATGGACCGCCTTCGTGCTACGAACTCTCGTCAGCAGGCCCTCACCACGTTCCTGTCGTCGTACCGGACCACGCCACGCGACGGCCCTTCGCCTGCGGAGCTTCTGCACGGCCGTCGTCATCGCACCCTACTACGGTTGTTGCACCCCCCGGATCGACCCGCCGCTTCTGAGCATCGCACGCGTTTTCAGCGCAACGACGCCGTTTTTTTCAGAGTTTATCATGGTCACCGTCGTTGGGAATGTGGTACCGTGATAAGTGTCCAGGGTCGCGGTTTTTATACTGTTCAAGGTGCTACTGGGGTGCACAGGAGGCATCAGAACCAGTTGCGCCGCGCTGGCCGCCCGGATTCTGCCGCTCGTTCTTTGTCCACAGATTTGGTCCGCGGCGGGTTCCAGCCGCGCCTTCCGACTTCGCTGCCGCCCCCAGGGCAGCAGCAGCAGCAGCAGCCGTTGCCGCTACCACGCCGACAGCCCGTCCCGTTGATGCTTCCCGCGCAGCTTCATCCGGGAGCGCCCCAGGTGGTCGCTCCGGCGCCTGCGGTCCCTCTTCAGTCGCCACCGCCTTCGGAGCTGATGGACGTCGACCCCTCAGCCGGGCCGCCTTCCCAAGCGGTGGCTGTGCAGCCTGTCCTGCAGCCGCTTTCCTTGGGCACCCCCAAGGAGTCTGACACCGCAGCGCCTTGTCCGGCGCCCACTCAGCAGCCGTCGACGCAGCGTCAGGAGACACTGCCTCTCTTCGTGGGTCCCGACGCCTTGTCGCGTCCAGTACCAGAAGCTGCGCCCGTGGTCACAGGCGTGCACCCTGACCTCGGTTTTCAGTCGGTGTTTCCCGAGGCCCCGCGCAGCCAATGCTGGGGTGCGGACCGGGGACTGCCACCGACTACAGTCTCCGCCCCGGTCTCTTCTGCTACGCCTGCGGCCAGACCCCTCCCCCGCCGTCGACGCTCGCCACGTCATTATTCAACGCCGGTGCGGCGATTTGGGGGGGAGGAGTGTTATATCCTAGCCAGTAATGCCACCCGAGCCCGCTGCGAAAAGGTTGGCAGCATCAAAGTCCGGACGCCGTCCGCATAAGCAGCGCCAGCGAGACAGGAATCGCCGCAAGTCTGCGCGCGCCACCGCTGGCTTCTGGCTTCTTAAGCGCTGGAGTCGCGAGCGCCAGGACAGTTCTGTATTCGCCACTCAGTTGTATACTCGCCACCGAATTGTGTACTTGCTAGTCAGTTGTGTGTTCATCGCAGCAGAGTTGTTGTTGTCGTCAGCCGACGCTGACCTAGCCGCTCCGACTCGAACTAGACAGATTTCTGTAGACACGGAGTTCACTCCCTTGTATCTGTATCTTCGTTAATAAAGATAAGTACCGACTTTTATTTAACCAGAGTGTTTGGGTTGTCATCTTTCTGTTCACTGTACTAGCGGACCGGTCGGCCCGCTATTAAAAGTGTGGCGGTGACTTCGTAAGCCGTTTCTACAGCGAATTGCTTGTCGCTACGAACGCCGCCACAAAAGTTTTCACCTGTGATCTACCTTAACAAGACGTACAATGCTACTTACGAACGTTACATGTTATAACATACTACACAACAGTGTGTTAATGGAGATGCTCTGCACATCTTCCTATCGTTGGGTGCTGCACTCTTGATGGCGTCGTCCAACAGGCGCGATATTTCGGCAAGCCGACATCTTGCAGTCTTCAGGCGTTCCTGGAGTCTGATTGATCTCTGATCACTGATTGATCTCCAGGAATGCCTGAAGATGGAATGAAGTCGGCTTGCCGAATTATCGAGCCTGTTGGACGACACCACACGGCTGAATACCCGAGACGTTTTGGAGATTTCCGTATGGCGGGAAAACCTCAGATCACACATCATGCTGCATTCTCCTTTGCAACGAGTTACGAATTCTGTCAGTCAGTTGTCACAAAAGCAGAGTTGCTAATCATACTTTTTCGAAATTCCTTCACGAAAGATAACGAAATATATATTCCAGAATTCGAATCAAGACTATTTGTCACCATTAGTAAGTTAGAAGGAGATATCCTCAGTGTAGCGAAATAGCTTACATTACTTATTAAAGGCTAGACTTCTATTCCAAATCTCATACCAGTTAGATTCCTTGCAGAGGACGCTGATATAATAGCTCCATGAAATGAAAGGAGCGTATGGCACCGTTCGCCGGGACGCCCCATCCGGGGATGTTGGACCGCCAAGTGCAGGTCTTATTTCAGTCGACGCCGCATTGAGCGACTTGCGCGCCGGTGGTGAGGACGAAATGGTGGTGAGGACAACATCCAGTCCCCGAGCCGAGAAAATCTCCAACCCGGCACTGAATCGAACCCGGGCTCTTTGTATGGAAGGCGAGCACGTTACCACCCAGCTAGGCAGGCTGACATAATAGCTCCATACTTAGCGTTCATACACAACCGCTCGCTCGGCGAAAGATCCGTACTTAAAGACTGGAAAGTTGTGCAGGTCTCACCAGTACTCAAGAAAGGAAACAGGAGTAATGAGCTGAATTACAGGCACATATCATTGTCGTCTTTTTTCAGTCTACTGAAGAATAGTCCGCAGAGATTCAGAAAATATCGAAAGGAAATCTTAAGTTGTTCTATGTTCCTTAATATTCAGAGGGCTTTTGACATCGTTCCTCACAAGCGACTTTTATCAATTTGCTTGCCTATGGAGTATTGTCTCAGTTGTGTGATTGGATTCGTGATTTGCTGTCAGAAAGGTCACAGTAAGTAGTAACTGACGGAAAATCACAGAGTAAAACTGAAATGATGTCCGGCGTTCTTCAAGGAAGTGTTTTAGGCCCTCTGCTGTTTCTAATGTATATAAACGGTGTAGGGAAGAATCTGAGCAGCCCTCTTCATTGTTTGCAGATGATGCTGTCACTTATCGTGTAGTATCGTGTAATAAAGTCATCAGAACGTCAAAAACAATTGCAAAATGTATAGGCACTACATCTGTATGGTGTCAAAAGTGTCAACTGAAGGTAAGCAATGAGAAGTGTGAAGTCATCCACATGAGTACTAAAAGGAATCCGTTGAATTTCGGTTACACGATAAATCACACAAATGTAAATGCTGTCGGTTCAACTAAATACCTTGGCATAACAATTATTATCAACTGTTGGAACTATCGCAAGGATCATGTTGTGTCGAAGGCGAATTTCGTTTTATTTTCAGAACACTCAAAAGATGCACCAGATGTACTAAAGAGACCGCCTGCACTTCGCTTGTCCGTCCTCTGCTAGAGCATTGCTGTGCAGAATGAGATCCTTACCGGACAAGATTGGCGGAGGACATCGTAAAACTTCAAATAATGGCAGCCTGCTTTGTATTATTGTGAAACAGGGGCGAGAGTGTCACGTATATGATACCCAAGCTGAGGTAGCAGACATAAAAAAAGCGTTTTTCGTTGCGGCAAGACCTACTCACGAAATTTCAATCACCAGTTTTCTCCTCCGAATGCGAAAGTATTTTGTTGACGCCAGTCTACATAGATTGTAGAATAAGAGAAATGAAAGTTCTCACGTAAAATATTTAAGTGTTCGGTTTTTTATTAATCATAATTTCCCGGACGCTATTCGAAAGTGGAATAGACGAGAAATAATCTGGAGGTGGTTCAGTGAAACGTCCGCCAGCCACTCAAGCGTGAATTGCGGGGTAATCATGTAAGTGTGGATGTAAATGACGTTGTGAATCTTGCAAGAGAGTAAAAGTAGTTGCTCCCTTTCTTCAACCTCAACAACGGGAATCGTGCACACTTCACTTTTGAGATGACCCCCGACAGAAAAATCTAGAAGGTTTTGATCAACTGATCTAGGAGGGTATGGTATAGGTCCTGTCAAAGGTGGACGTGATGGCGCGTTGGATGCTGTCTTACTTCTGCAGCAATCTTTGGCTGTTTCTCATCATCCACATGTCACATTACCCTCGACTGAAACGTTGAGCCCAGTTACAGATGGACTTAGTACAAAAGTTAACGTTTCAGAGACCATCTGTATTATGCAGCAGAATACTTCCTACCGAAGGTAGTGGCGGCTAGTAACTGCAACATTGGAAGTTATCTCGGAATCCGCTCGTTGGCGGAACTGTGTATACTCGAACACGTTTCTTAGTAGTGTGCTCCCAGGTGTGCCGAGTTGTTGTTTCCATTTTCTGCAAAATATTTCGGAGACGAACCCAGCCATCATCTTCAGGTGCTGCGCGTTTCGCTACCTAGACTCCAGTCAGACTGTGAACTGCTGTGAGTCTGTCGCCGGTATTTATATACCTGAGTTCGATTCCCGACGTCCACTATGTCCTTTGACGCTCTTTTCTTTTTGAGAGCTACCTCTGATACTGCGCAAAACGCAGTTTCTCTCAGTTTGCTCCAACTCTGATGAACGTGGTGGTCGAAAGGGTTTTAATAACTTGTTCACCGGACACCAAGCGTTGTTTAAATTGAAATCTCCTTCCCTGTTTGATACATTTCCTGTCTCTTTTGTTTCGACAGGCTCCTTAATTACGCCGTCGCAGAGACGTGGCGTTTGCAGCATGTTACTGCTGTCATCGCACGGTTATATTCCAGGCAGCGCTCGGCTACAGCTGATTTGCTCGGTTGTTTTAGTCTGGTCCGTAGTAGATGTTCCCTTGCATCTTTCCTCGACTGTTTTCAAGGACTTCCCACGTTCACAGGGAATCCGATAGCACGGCTCTGACGTTATAAAGAATACTTTTTCTTATCGTAGCTGAAGGGAGCGAAATACAATGGATACAATGTTTCCGGATATTGGGCTAGCGTAATATAGATAAGCGATTTTTGGCTTCTCTTCCTCGATCTCATTGTCAAACTCTTTCTCACGGGTTCTCGAATTTGACTGCTTCTTTTGTTCAGTTTTGTGATCCCAGTACCCATTCCTTCCCAACACTATTTGTAGGTGTTGCAATACTTCTGCGAGTGTCTCCTCGTTCGATCTTTATAGACCAAGTTTTTTAAGATCGAGTTTCCTTTTGACAGATGGCGACGGCTCGAGGCGTGGAGATGGTTATCAACGTGCGTAGTTTTTCTATATACATATTGAACTAGGGTTCCGTACAGTCTTCTATCAAGTAACACATCGGGAGTGGTAGACGTTGGGATCGAACCGGTACAAAGCAGCGGCTTGAGACCAACGACAGAACACATTCCGGTTGGAGTTCAGGCAGCGAGCAGACGTAAAAGCAAAACTCGCAGCGCATGAAGACCACTGGGACAGTCGTGGAAATAGCGTGCAGAAAATGGAGAGAACAACTCGCCAGGACACCGGAAACACATTATTAACCGATCGCACCAGTGAAACTTGAGAGATCACGTTTTTATTTAAGTTCTCGTCAGTGACAGTTTGTATGTATACGTTCTACGTATTCAGAAATTTTTAAATTCAGATAATTAATAGAGTGTGAAATTAATAGCATCTGCTGTATAACAGTTATGCTTATCAACATATTTACAAAAATTCAGCTGATGTCAATAATAATAATAATACTAAAATTCTGCCGAAATTTTTAGAGGCGCAAACCGTGTTCAGAAAGGATAGATTAAATAAAGTAGGTGGTGGTGTGTTTGTTGGTAGTAGTTTATCTTGTAGTGAAGTTGAAATAGATAGTTCCTGCGATTTACTATGGGTAGAGGTTATACTCAACAGCCGTACCATAATAATAATTGGTTCCTTCTACCGACCCCCCCGAATCAGATGATATAATAGCTGAACTGTTCAAAGAAAACTTGAATCTCATTACAAATAAGTACCCCACTCATACAGTTATAATTGGTGGAAACTTCAACTACTCTCGATTTGTTGGCGAAAATTTGGTGGACAGAAAACATCTTCCGAAATTGTACTGAAATCTTTCTTTGAAATTACTTTGAACAATTAGTTCATGAGCCGACAATAATTGTAAATGGTTGTGAAAACACACTTGACCTCTTAGCCACAAGTAATCCATATCTAATAGAGAGCGTCATGACGGATCCTGGGATTAGTGAACACAAGGTTATTGTAGCGAGGCTCAAATAGTTTCGACAATGAAACATTGTCTCAAAATATGTTAGAAAACCCAAAGAGATTCTGGTCGTATGTAAAGTACACCAGTGGCAAAAAGCAGTCAATACCGTCACTGCGCGATAGCGATGGAAATGTTACCGATGATGGTGCCACTAAAGCGGAGTTACTGAATGCGGGTTTCCGTAATTCCTTCACGAAATAAGACAAAGTAAATATTCCCGAATTCGAGACCAGAACATCTGTTAGCATGAGTGACATAAAAGTAGATATCTTAGGTGTTGCGGAACTACTCAAATCACTTAAGAAACGAAAGTCTTCCGGTCCAGATGATATACCAATCAGGTTTCTTTCAGGGTATGTAGACACAAAGCGCCTTTCGAAGAAATCAATACAACCGCTCACTTGACGAAAGGTCTGTTCCTAAAGACTGGAAAGTAGCACAGGTTACACCAATATTCAAGAAAGGAAATAGGAGTAACCCACTGAATTACAGAATTGAATTTCATCATCATTTCATCCTCATTTACTCGCAAGTCGTTAAATAACTTCTGGAGCGGCGGCCGAAAAGCCCTGCGAGGGTTCTCCTGGCCACCAATACCATACGCTCATTATTATTACAGACCCACCCACATCACTGACCTCAATTTGCAGTGGGATTTTGGAGCATGTACTGTACTCGAACATTATGAATCACCTTGAAGAAAATGACTTATTGATACACAACCAACATGGATTTAGAAAATATCGTTCTTGTGCAACACAGATAGCTCTTTATTCTCGTGAAGTAATGAGTGCTCTCGATCTCAGATCGATTCCATATTCCTAGATTTCCAGAAGGCTGTTGATACCGTTCCTGACAAGCGACTATTAATCATATCGATTGCATATGGAGTATTGTCTCAGTTGTGTGACTCAATTCGTGATTTCCTCTCAGACAGGTCACAGTTGGTAGTGATAGACGGTAAATCATCGAGTAGAACATCTGGCGTTCAGCAAGGTAGTGCCGTAGGCCCTCTGCTGTTCCTGATTTACATAAATGATCTAGGTGATAATACGAGCAGCCTCCTTAGATTGTTTCTAGATGACGCTGTAATTTACCGTCTAGTAAAATCATCAGACGATCATTTCTATCACAAAGTTATCTAGGGAGCATATCTGTATGGTGTGAAAAGTGGCAATTGGCAATAAACAAAGAAAAGTGCGAGGTCATCCACATCGGTACTGAAAGAAATCCGATAAATTTTGGGTATACGATAAATCGTACAAATCTAAGGGCTGTCAATTCGACTAAACACCTAGGAATTACAATTACGAGCAACGTAAATTGGAAAGACCACATAGATATAATAGTACGGAAGGCGAAACAAAGACTGCGCTTTGTTGGCAGAACACTTGGAAGATGCGAGAAGCCCATTAAAGAGACAGCCCACATTACACTTCTCCGTCCTCTGCTGGAATATAGATGTGCGGTGTGGGATCCTTACCAGGTAGGATTGACAGGGAACACAGAAAAAGTGCAAAGAAGGGCAGCTCGTTTCGTGTTATCGTGCAACAGGGGTGAGAGTGTCACTGATATGATACGCGAGTTGGGGTGGTAGTCACTGAGACAAAGGCGGTTTTCTTTGCGGCGAGATCTATTTACGAAATTTCAGTCACCAACTTTCTCTTCCGAATGCGAAAATATTTTGTTGATACCCACCTACGTAGGGAGAAATGATAATCATAATAAAATAAGAGAAATCAGAGCTCGAACGGAAAGATTTAGGTGTTCCTTTTTCCCACGCGCCATTCGAGAGTGGAACAGTAGAGAAGTAGTGTGAAAATGGTTAGATAAACCCTCTGCCCGGCCCTTAAGTGTGAATTGCAGAGTAACCATGCAGATGTAGATGTAGATGCAGAATAACAGTAATAAGCATAATAATAATATGCATAACTTATACGAAGAAAAAAATAATAGTTTTTGCGGCATTTTGTTGTTTTGACTATAATTAAGTACAGTTGATGGTAAGAACAAAATAATGTTTAAGCTTTCGCTACTCTCCGTTTCGCATTTTTGTGTGAGTGGGCGTTTTCGTGATTTTTGTTTTGTCGGACAAATGTACAAGATCATAAATACATGTATAATTTAACGAATTAACTTCCGGGCTGAAAATCAGGCATTCTTACGTTGCACTCAAACAACAACAACATAGGCTTATTCTAGACTTCTTTGTTAAGTGTTCCCTTGTAGTCACGCTTATTCGATTTTGTCACTTTCTCAGACAATGGGTCTGGTTTGGGTGGCCTTGATTCCTTTGCGGCTGACTTTTCCTGGTAATTTTATTTCCTGCAAGCACTTAAAATAGATTCAACAGAGTTCAGGTCGACACTTCACAGGAAACCCGATTCCTGCACAGCAAACAACCAACTCCAAACTCAAACTGCCGGTTGCGGAAATGATTAAATCCCAATAGTTCTAACTACCAACAAGGTCACTTGACTAGAATACAAACGAGGCGCTGAGAGGCATAAGAGCCAAGAGCACACCTCTTCGACCCCACACTTAAGTGAATATCAGAGAAACGACTGAGACAGCTTTTCGTGAATGTTCAGAAACACGTACCATGTGAGAGTACATTAGAGATAAACTAGAGCCACTATAAGATCAACAGATGTCAGAAGCGTGAAAAAATAGTACAGTCTCACAATCGACAGTGATGTGCTTTATGGTTCTCGGCCCCTCAAATGGATTACTGATGATAAAATCCAAAACTTAATATACAGGACTTATAAAACAGAATTACCCGATTTTAGAAATCATAACTATTATGTTATTTGAGATATGTGCGTGAACATCATAGCGTTGGAAAGAGCAAGCTCTCGAGTTTTACATGGTTCCCGCTAGGTAGCAGCAGTGTGCGCCCACTTCCGTTCTAGTAGAAATGATGTCGGGACAAGAGAAAGCGTTTTGTGTTCTACGTTTTGTGCAGTGTGGGTCAGTAATAACTGTTCAGTGTTACTTTCGTACTAGGTATGGTGTGGATCCTCCTACAGCACAGAGCATTATACAATGGCATGAACAATTCCGAAAAATATGTTGCCTGAGTAAAGGAAAATCGCAGGGCCGTCCCAGAGTGCCTGGCACAGACATCGAACGCATCGGCCACAGTTTCACAAGGAGTCCGCAGAAATCCGTTCGCCGTGCAGACAGACAGCTCAACATGCCCCCGATGTCCGTCTGGCGTGTGTTGCGTCGACGTTTACACATGAAACCATACAAAATTCAGCTACCGCAAAATCTTCGTGAAGGTAACAAACAACAACGTGTGGAATTCTGTAATTTCGTTCTTGGTAAGATGGAGGATAACAGTTTTCTTCCATGCTTAGTGTTTAGTAATGAGTCAACATTCCATTTAAATGGAAAGGTGAACCGTCATAATGTGAGAATATGGGGTACAGAATAGCCACATGAAGTTGTACAACATGAGAGGGCCTCTCCAAAATTTATAGTGCTTTGTGCAGTTTCATGGGAAAAGGTGTATGGTCCATTTTTCTTTGGCGAGAACACTCACAGGAAGCATGAGAACCTTGTTTTCCCACAGTTGGAGACTGATTCGAACCACTTCATTTACGAATTGGAGGGGGCACTGCCACTGCCACAGTGCACCTGGAAGTGCGGCAATTTTCAAAATCAAGGTGTTACTGAACGATGGATCAGTCGCAGTGAACCAAATGATTAACTCTTACATTACTGGCCTCCTACGTCACCGGACCTGACTGGTTATGTATTGTGGGAGTTTATAAAAGACTCTGTTTATGTGCCTTCGTTGCCAACAACAATTAATGAACTGAGACATCGCATAACAGCAGTTGTAGGGGGCTGTAACTCAAGACGTGCTCGTTGCAGTATGGGAAAAGTCTGAATACAGCATTGAAATACGCCGTACACAAGGAGGGCATATTGAGCACCTATGAAAAGGTATGAAAAAAGCTTTTTGAGTTCCCCGTTCATCGTAAAACAAAATTCATTGTATATGCTTATTAATTTCAGAGGTGCCAAATGGGATGATTCTTTTTGATACAGCCCGTATTGTATCCCGTCAGAACCCCACAACATAGGTTTTTCTATCAGTATAACTATAACATATACTGATGTCCGACCTAATTATACTATATGATGAGTGAATTGGCTCATCCGAGGAATGTGCTACTGTTTTGCGGGACTTGGGCCAAGCGAGCGGGGATAAAAGTCTCCTGCAGCGTTCTACCTCTTACAAGGGAACCTCCCCATCGCACCCCCTCAGATTTAGTTATAAGTTGGCACAGTGGATGATGTGTCGACAGAAGTGCCGACACAGTGTTATTTTTAGGGGGCCGATAGGCACGCTATCTAACGCAGACGGGCATGAATTCTGGAACAGGATAACTATTGAATGGTAGCAAGAAAAGTACGTAGCTGCTTTATACTTAACTTTAATGACTCCTTGTGATACATCTCTCTTGACTATACAAATGCGACTCGTAATATACATGCACTGTTACAATTGGCGCCTTGCTAGGTCGTAGCCATGGACTTAGCAGAAGGCTATTCTAACTGACTCTCGGCAAATGAGAGGAAGGCTTTGTCCGTATTGTCGCTAGCAATGTCGTCCGTAC
This sequence comes from Schistocerca americana, assembly GCF_021461395.2. Taxonomy (NCBI): domain Eukaryota; kingdom Metazoa; phylum Arthropoda; class Insecta; order Orthoptera; family Acrididae; genus Schistocerca; species Schistocerca americana. Next base: position 91,047,196 of record NC_060121.1, read on the forward strand.
AACTGGGGCGAGTGCTCTATCGTATATCGAGACCTGCCTTGTGGTGGCGCTAGGTCTGCGATCACACAGTGGCGACACGCGGGTCCGACATGTACACTCTTTGACATAAAACTCGACCAGCGGCCGGCCGCTTCAGAGGCTAAGTCGGCGCCGATCGCGACATGGGACAAAAAAACTGGCCAACTCGCTAATCCTCTAAGTCTGGTTATCTGCACAATCTGGCAACACTGTAGACTGCGGCACTTCCTGGAGGAAAACTTGTCCCATGATAGAGAAACCCTACGATGGTTACGCCTGTGGTCTAGCGGTAGCGTGCCTTGTTTCTGTTCATAATGTCAGTGGATCGAGAGCAGCTGGCATAAAATATTTTTATAGCCTCTTCTGTCTGAATGCTGAAGACGTGAATGTAATGGTAGCACATATTCAATCTATTTCGCTTTCTCACACACCGATATCAAAATTTTACCAGTACCCATTTTGCGGCAGATTTCCTGCAGACTGTCCTCCTCTGGACGCCGTATGCGGCAAAGCTCCGGGATCCATTTGCTGGCTACTGGCAGCGGCCGTGTCGACAGCAGCGGCGCTGCACTCCCCCGTTCTTTATCGAAAGCGCCTGCTACCGCTCATAGCTTTTGATGATTTAAAACGCTTTATTATTAAATGTTGCTCCACAGAAAATTTCTACAATTTCCATTCACGCTAAAAAGCAACGGAGACAGACGTCCTGATTAGTAGGCGGGTATTATATTACATTAATAGGCAAGAGCTGAGTATGGCCCGAAATTAATTTTATAGACTGGGACGAAATTAAACCACCTCACTACATTCGATGAATTTATAAATGCTTCATTCCTGGTTTCTTTTCCTTTCAAACTCAATTATTTGTGCAACTTTTGGTCAATGTTCCGATGTTTTCGTCAAGCCAGAGTGAGCCTCTGTGGTGTAGTGTATTACAGTTCTTGTTTCATTCCTTATGGTAAGTCTATGCGATAAACTGTGTGAATACCTTGCAATGCATGCTCTGTAGCAGTGCAGGAACACTGCACATTTGGAGTTCCATGTATGGGTTCATGAAGTATTTAATGTTGATCGGAAGTGATAGTTAAGGTCATCAGATTTAAACCAGAAAAATTTGTCGTTTTGGAGGTTTCAGAGAACGGAAAGGAATTGCTAACGCCGGTGTTAGAAAACGTCTACAGTTAAAAGAAATTGCAAAAATTTAGAAGAAGGGAACTATATTAATCAACATGTGCACTTCATAAACAACCTCCTGACATGTTGGATCTGTATGACGAACAAAGCTCAAATTTATATCGTCGACAGTCGGTTTGAATCTTTTCAGGATCTATTTTACAGTGAAGCACCTTGGCATTTGCAAAGCAGACATCCATGATATTAACTTAATTTACTAAGTCGAAATCGGACGAAAATTGATGTTTAAAGGCATTAATCAGATTTCGTATAAGGAATTTTTACTAGCAGTTTGCAACTCCATTAATTAAAATGGAAAATAAAAGGTTGTAGTCAGCGGCTTCCACCGAGATTGGAACTGCTATGTCATACAGTACGAGCAACGCAACGCACAAGGGAACCTCTTTTTTTCAATTTTGCTTTTTTTCTGTTACTTGTTTTGACGATTACGCCTTTTTTCTCTCTTATTTTAAAGCCCCTTAGGAAAATGGCACTAAAAAAAGAAACTAAGTGCCACCGCCACTTTTCATCCTATAACAAAAAAAAAATCTTGTCCACTTCAGGCGTTGGCTCCTGACTAAACCTCCCCCAGAGAGCTGCCTATATACCAGGAGAAATATGGGAACTCAAGGTTAGGGCTATCCTTACAAACAAAACAAAATCTTCCTTTTCTGAATTTTATTTTTATTTTTTTTGTTTATTTTTGTTGTGTAATTGATCAGACGCCTTCTGCGCCCCGCTGGTAATATGTTGAGTCACGTCTTCTCGAAATTGATGTGTTCCGTTCAATAGTTCAGAAATGATCATTGATTGAAACAGGAAACCTTCTTCACTCTTGGCTTAACACATTCCAGCTACGAGGAGGGTCGTGGAAAGCATTCCGAAGGAAGTTCGAGAAAAATTGTCTGTATTTAGGGTGACGGACAACGACTTAATGACGGTCGTTGAGGTATGTCCAAAAATCGAGAACAGAGTCCACTGTTTTTCCAAATAGGTAGTGAATGGCATGTCCGCGAATCCAATTCACAGCATTGGTCTTTGTCCGAGGAAAATAGTCACGTCCCGGAACTAATAATGAAAGGGGAGGAACTAACAATGAAAGGGGAGTATTCCGATTCAGAATGTCCTGCGTTAGAAAAGCCACAATACGACGAATAACCTCTGAGCTAACGACACACTGGCGACAACAGACGGACTATAGTCACTGCGATGTTGCCTGAGCCTCAAAACGCAACCTTGAAACACACAAACAGGTGTTACTTATGTGAAGAACGCCGTTCTTGGAGTCCAGAAATTAAATATACTTTCTAAGTGTCTCATCTTACAGTGGATTATATCGTACGAATCTTCGATGTGGAAAACGAATGTCAAGTGAATTTAGCGAGGTAATGCCGGCCTACACCCGGAAGTAAACGCACTATCAGTGTGTTGACAAATACTTGCTACGACGCTGCCATTTCTCGGCTCTCTTAGGAGGCAGCTCTTCAGCGAAATGCTTGCCGTGATTCTCCGACACGGCTCTTCAGAGTGGAGACGCGCGCGCACGTTTGGTTTTTATGCGGCGTTCTCCCCTGATGGTTTCTGACGTCGCCTTGTGGGCTATGTATACATTTGAGACATTCAATTATCATTAATCCAGAATGATACAAGTTTCAGCTTCCGGCGTGGAAGAAGGCTGTGGACGCCGACATTATATCATTTCAACGTAGGGAAAGCAAAACGGGTCATTCAATGTTTCTCATTCTACGTAAAGCATGTGAGATAATTTTCCGTAACGTTCATAATCATCTAAAAACACAAACGAAGTAAAAATACATTGGAAACTTATTACAATTGAATATAATGTAAGATACCAAACGCTTTGCACCTCAATGTCGAATTTGTCCACGTGCAATCTTTTGCAGCAACACGTAGAATGTCATGATTACCACGAGAATGAAGAAATATGTTGGTAAGGATGGAAGCAAGAAGAGACACACTCAACAATTATTCAATTCCTCATGGCATTCATTTCATTTGAGACGTAAGAAGAGGTAAAGCGGGATATTACTTTCGTTAACACGAAAGATATGCCGCACATATTGATAACGAGGAAGTCTGCGTCTTCATACGTTTCCTCCTTGAAATCTGTATGCTCTATTATATACTAAGTAGCCCGATCATTGTTTCAGTAATGTTACCCTCTTGTTTGACCCCGTAACGATGAACAGATTCCAAATGCATGCCTCTGCATGAAAGTAGCTGTTCGAACTCTTCCTGGGTTGTTTTTGTGTTTTATTGCTTGGAATTCCTGAAGCAGACCACTGTGCCTTCCCCCCTCGTGGGTTAGGTCTCAAAACTAAACCGCTTTTTATCCAATGGCATAATTTATTCAGACAGCATCAGCACAAGACTATCAAACAAAGCCTTCCATTTACATTTGCAACATTCTAACCAGCACTGACCGAAGCGTAATCCACGGTCACGGTCCGAAATTAGCAGCTGTCTGCTACTGTGGCAAAGTCCGTGCTACACTTTCGATTCCGCAGCACCATTTTATCTGGTAACACTGAGTAGTTGCCAGCATGCCTGTCCTCACACTATCAACTTTATGTATCTCACTTCTCCTGTAGCGTTGATCACGAGGAGCCGAAGTAAATGAGTGTATTCTGCATTACGTAACATTCAGTATTCCCTTCTTTCATAGCCACTCTTCATGTGCATCGATGCCAAATAGGAATGTGAAAACTCTTGCGAGTGAGAGAATGACAATAACAATCATAACAAGATCAAGCAAATAATGAATGATAATTATTCCAACGCAGAACGAGAATGGCTTTAAATATAAAAATCTATATTTATATCTATATCCATATCTATTGATCTTTGAGCTGGCACAATGCAAATATATTCTTAGCATTTAGTTACTGAATTTAGTTCTGGATGTTTGCAGAGAAAAGGGAAAGTTAGTACTTCTCGCTAGTGTAATATAATGTGAACCAGCAACTACCCTTTCCTTAGTACACGACTCAAGCAGGTCCCCAAATAGGTACCAAGGCACTGCTGCATTCTGTTCCCTGACATTGCTCTGATGACGGTTAATGCAGATAGTTCCGATTATGAAATAAAAAACGTATTGCAGGTTAGTTCCTAGGATAGTAACATTAAATTTGCGTTGTAGACGGCACATGAACGTGACGACTATCCATATTACTCATCAATATAAAAAGACAATAGTATGGGAATTTAGCAGGATTACTGAACATGAATTCTGAAATTGGGTGACTGACCGCACAGGTGCTAAACGTCGTCAAGAGTATACGATGTCCTAATCGCATTAGGAATATGAAGATCGTCTTCGACAGCTCGCAACTTTCACATTGCTATCTCCACCCTACTCCAGACAGCCCTCGGTGGAGTTGCACTACGTTGCCGATGTAATGGAAGGCCTTCAAACCGACAACAGACCACATATTGAAAAATACAAGCGAATTCTCTTGCAGCGTAAGCTTATTGTAACTAATCTAAAAATTATTGGAGAGGAACATAGTCCTACTCAAAAAAAGTAAAATGTTACACACTGTTGACGTCAAACGGACATTATCTATGTCCTGTCTTCTGTCCTACTCATCTATAGTATCAAGTGTACTATCAAAATGGTTATATATAATGGATGATAATGTAATGTATTGATACCAGATGGTGGGTTCACAACAGTATTGATGCGAAAATAAAACAGAAGTTCGCAAAAGTGCAGGTGTGCATTTTCGTACGTTTTCACCTCGAGATGTACAGACGTGCTCAAAAGTATCCGAACGACCTGAATTGCATTTCGCCTGATTCGCACGCAACCGGCATAACGCAGCTGTCTAGCAGGTTCTCTAATCGCTCCTTGGTACAGTCGTTTGACTATTGAAAATGGTTCCAATAAGTCACCACTAGAAAACACTGCTCTGTATCGCAATAACTCAAGATGTAAAGTAATACCACGATACTACAAATATCACGGAACACCTTATCACAGATAAGACTGTCCTTAAGGCTTTAAGCTCACATTTACTACAGTAAATGACATACCTGAAATGTTACCACTCTCATTATTACGTCAGATTGGTAATGCACGTAGTAAGTTCGTTGTATTCATGATTTCCTCTTCAAAGTAACATACCGTACTTATTATTTAACACAAAATTACATTAAAAATTTAAGTTATTCACGAGCAGCTAGTTGAGAATATGTATGACGAACCGTCTTGTTCCGCATATGGATTCAATCCCAGCTCATGCAGACTAAGCAAAGATTTCGTGACTGACGGAAACTAACAGTCATTCCTGATTAGGCATACAGAGAGTGATATACCTCGAGTTTAGACAGTATCAGTTAGCAAATATCAACTTTAAATTGCATAACGCAAACATTTTTAACGGAGGCGAATTCCTACCCAGCATCTATTGTCCCTGTTAACGAACTACGAGAGGTGTTAAATATTGCTTCTTCACAAGTAACTTACTTGAAATGCCGTGAGGTAAAGCTTTGTGTTGGACATGGATTCGAACCCAGAACGTAATCGGATTGCTATCGAAGCACAGTCAAATGTGACATATCGGATTTTCGCGGCAGTAGCTAGATGTTTTAACTGAAATGACGAGACGAAACATTTTTTCTTTCCCAGGACTCCAACCCCGCACCTATCGCTGTTATATTCTACAGAAAACGAACGTTAAATATGGGTTTGTTGCACCAGCAGTGACATGTGAGCATGGTTGAACTAGAAATAATATGACGAAGAGTTCAGCGCTCACTGGGAATAGAGTCCCACACATATCGTTGTTGACTACACACAAAGAGACGTCAGCTATCGAATTTTTCTCCACCTGCTGCTCAGAATAACATCTTGAACCTACAGTCATCTCGCAAATAGTTCTGTGTCTCACTGGGAGTTAAAAACGTCAGATATCGTTAGTGTTGACAACGAATGAAAATACATTAAAAATCAAAATTATTATCCACCAGCAGATAGGTGTTCTCATGCTAGAGCTTGATAATACATAATTAAATCTTTAGTGCTGGGCCAGGATTCGATCCCATTCACGCGTAATATGTGGAGATGTTGAGGAATCTGCAGTTTTGAACAAACAACAAATTGTAGCCGAGCTGTATTGCCACGAAGGGATCAAATTCCGCGTTAAGGGCGGTCTGAGTTGCATTCCCAGTTCAGAACCAATTTTATCGACATACAGAAGCTCGGATAAAAGATGGAATAAGTGTCCTGTGACCATACATAGCGTTTGTTTCGTCACTTGAAATAAATAACTAGTACAAGAAAGGTTACTGGTGATAGAGTTTCTACATGTCGCCACTCCAGACTTTATTGAGGTTCAACCTACCGTCTACTTGGTAGAGAAGGAATATCATCTTTAATGTGAATTTTCAGACCACACTGCCATTATATCTTCTTCACTTGGTGTAGCCAGGAGAGAATGGAATCTCTCTCTCCCTATCTAAAATCATTGACAGAAGTAGGAATCGAACCCAGACCATAGGTATAACAACCTACCATCCGTCCAGCAGACCACGAAATCCTCTTCGCTGCGACTCATTTTTATATCGCAACGCCGTTGCGCCACACTGGATGAGAATTCTGACACACAGGCTCCCTGTAGTAATTTGCAGCATGTTCAGTAAATTCATTTACTTGGTTGACCGAATCACCATGAACTAGCTGCCTCGGCTACCCAGTGCATACATTCGACTCTATTTTGTAATCACCGAAATAAAATCACGTAACTGCCACCTACACAGAACTGCCAACAGTGTAGGATGCAGAAGTTTAAATAGGAAGTGTTCCTTTCCACTTGAGCTATGCTATTGCGCTATCTGTTTGTAGAAAATGTCGTTCAGACCAAAAGAAAAGCTGTAACTGTTTGTCCCTCAGAAGTCAAGATCTGGCCATATGCATAATCTCACAGTGCTGTGGAATCCAAAAGTTCTGGTGGAATAGTTGTCGAGCTCTGGAGCTGTTGGTAGCTACGTGTCACCTAGTAGCGTAGATAATATGTCGCGAGTTCGAATACATTCAGTGCTACATTTTTTAAAACGCAATTCTGCTGTCTGCTGAAGCTATCAATCTAATGGAACTTTGAACATAATTCCCTTCACTTCTCAACCCAAAGTAGTCGCATGTGGAAAAAGGGCTAACTACTGTGACATTTTGTTCTATTCAGGTTTAATATACAGCTGGCAGCAGATGCATCTCGAAGATGTGTAGGAAGAGCGCATCGTGCCATAATATGTCAGAAAAGTATTTTCTACATTAGCTGTCGTATGGTAGTGAGATTTTATTCTTCTTCAAACTTTGTCTGACAGCTTTAACTCAGAACAAGTTTTCTACATGTTGTTGTTGTTGTGGTCTTCAGTCCTGAGACTGGTTTGATGCAGCTCTCCATGCTACTCTATTCTGTGCAAGCTTTTTCATCTCCCAGTACCTACTGCAACCTACATCCTTCTGAATCTGCTTAGTGTATTCATCTCTTGGTCTCCCTCTACGATTTTTACCCTCCACGCTGCCCTCCAATACTAAATTGGTGATCCCTTGATGCCTCAGAACATGTCCTACCAACCGATCCCTTCTTCTGGTCAAGTTGTGCCACAAACTTCTCTTCTCCCCAATCCTATTCAATACAGGGCGTTTCAAAAAGAAAGAGCAGATTTCAAACATTTATTTCTCAAAAACTACAAATGATAGAAACACAATTCAAACGTTTCTTGTCAGAGAAAGGTTCAAAGTTTTTCAATGGTCCGCGCAGAAGTTCCATGCAAATCCGCAGTGGCGCTGGCGTTTGTTTGTAGGAAAATGGCGACGACACCACAGGAACGATCATTTTGTGTGCTGCAATTTGCAAAGTTAGAGTCCATTGTTGGTGTGCAACGTGCATTCCGCCGTCAATTCAACAAACAGCCGCCTCGTCATAAGCAAATTTATGAGTGGCATCACAGATTCGTAGAAGATGGTTGCATCTGCAAGCGAAAAAGCACGGGTCGTCCACGCACATCGGATGAAAATGTCGAGCGTGTCCGTGCAGCTTACGAAAGGAGCCCTAGAAAATCCACGACACGGGCAAGTCACGAACTAAACATGTCTAAAACAACGGTATGGCGCGTTCTGAGTAAGCGTCTGCACATGAAGCCGTACAAACTGCAGTTATTGCAAGCATTGCGTCCTGACGACCACAACAAAAGGTTCGAATTTTCAACTGCAATTCTACAGGACATGGAAGAGGACAATTTTGCCGAACGATTAATTTTTTCAGATGAATCAACGTTTCACATTTCTGGTACAGTTAATCGGCATAACGTACGAATTTGGGCGAGTGAAACTCCGAGGGACGTTATTCAACATGAAAGAGACTCACCAAAGGTTAACGTCTTTTGTGCAATTTCGGTAAACAAAGTTTATGGACCTTTCTTTTTCATGGAGAAAACTATCACAGGAACCATTTACCTGGACATGTTAGAAAACTGGCTATTTCCTCAACTTCAGGAAGATTCAAATCACTTCATCTTCATGCAAGATGGCGCCCCACCACACTTCTCTGAACCTGTACGACGGTACCTAAATAACACCATTCCAGGACGGTGGATTGGAAGAGCAGGAGCACAAGATCAATGTCATCGTCTGTGGCCTCCCAGGTCACCAGACCTTACTCCCTGCGATTTTTATTTGTGGGGGTACATAAAGGACTGTGTTTATGTCCCACCTATGCCCGCTACTCTTCAAGAGGTACGACATCGAATTGTTGCGGCCGTGAATTCGGTAACTAAAGACCAGTTGCGTCGTGTGTGGCAAGAAATGAGATACCGGTTTGATATTTGTCGTGTAACAAATGGTGCTCATATTGAGGTACAGTTTTGATATTTGTTGTGTAACATTTGGTACTCATATTGAGTGAAGGACCGTTGGAATTGTGTTTCTATCATTTGTAGTTTTTGAGAAATAAATGTTTGAAATCTGCTCTTTCTTTTTGAAACGCCCTGTACTTCCTCATTAGTTATGTGATCTACCCATCTAATCTTCAGCATTCTTCTGTAGCACCACATTTCGAAAGCTTCTATTCTCTTCTTGTCCAAACTATTTATCGTCCATGTTTCACTTCCATACATGGCTACACTCCATACGAATACTTTCAGAAATGACTTCCTGACACTTAAATCAATACTGGATGTTAACAAATTTCTCTTCTTCAGAAACGCTTTCCTTGCCATTGCCAGCCTACATTTTATATCCTCTCTACTTCGACCATTATCAGTTATTTTGCTCCCCAAATAGCAAAACTCCTTTACTACTTTAAGTGCCTCATTTCCTAATCTAATTCCCTCAGCATCACCCGACTTAATTAGGCTACATTCCATTATCCTTGTTTTGCTTTTGTTGATGTTCATCTTATATCCTCCTTTCAAGACACTGTCCATTCCATTCAACTGCTCTTCCAAGTCCTTTGCTGTCTCGGACAGAATTACAATGTCATCGGCGAACCTCAAAGTTTTTATTTCTTCTCCATGAATTTTAATACCTACTCCGAATTTTTCTTTTGTTTCCTTTACTGCTTGCTCAATATACAGATTGAACAACATCGGGGAGAGGCTACAACCCTGTCTTACTCCCTTCCCAACCACTGCTTCCCTTTCATGTCCCTCGACTCTTATAACTGCCATCTGGTTTCTGTACAAATTGTAAATAGCCTTTCGCTCCCTGTATTTTACCCCTGCCACCTTTAGAATTTGAAAGAGAGTATTCCAGTCAACATTGTCAAAAGCTTTCTCTAAGTCTACAAATGCTAGAAACGTAGGTTTGCCTTTCCTTAATCTTTCTTCTAAGATAAGTCGTAAGGTCAGTATTGCCTCACGTGTTCCAGTGTTTCTACGGAATCCAAACTGATCTTCCCCGAGGTTGGCTACATGTATGTAATCAATAAACTGCATGTGCATTGTCAGACTGTCGTAGGTAACATGAGAGAATTCGCATATATCGTTGATGATTAATTTCTCTCTCATGTTTACTATTGTTTTAACAACACTAAAGGAAACCTTACGAAAATTGTGCATTGTATTATAAGAAATGAAATAAAACTAACCACGATAACCTTACAACGAAAGTCTGTTTTAATAAAACCGAGTATCTGTACACAAGAGTGCCTCTATCGACACGAAGTAGTAAAATACTACTCACATTTTGATTGGGTCTGTGTTTAATTGGTATGCTGTGTCATACTCAAGAGGTATGCAAATGTGGCATTTCATAAATATAGTTACGTATTCCTAGAAACCCAAAATTCGCTTGTCAGCAGCGGAAAGAGGCGTTACCTGTTGTGCAGCATTGTAAGTTTTTCAACTTTGCACTATGAGCCGAAAGCATTTTCTTGCAATTTCCTTATTGATGTTTGATCCGACTGCTTGTAGCTCTTTCACAGAAGGGATAAAAACGTTGCAGTCAGTGAGACTAGAACTGCAAACCATAACAGACGCTTTTTCACAGGTCAGCACGTTTCCACAGAGCTGGCAAAGAGGTATGGGTCTGGTATTGCTTTTACGAGGGCAGTAGGGACTAGAACTCGTAAACCGCTATTTAAAGGTCGATATTAGTTGCGATTTCCACCTGCAACGACTTTCCTGGGCTGAAAACCGTAAATTTACAATCTGTTTTTACCCTTCAAGCGATAATAACTCAGATTATTAAATGGAAATGACAGGTAAAATCAAGTGAACTTTGAGGCTTAATTCCGTGCACACCAGGAAGTAACTCGTCGATCACAGAGTTGCCAAACATAAGTTGCTTTGTTGCCAAATCTCAGTTACAGTACCAGCAGGGAGACGACGAACCGATGTGATCCTACAGCGGGCTGGGAACTGACCATAGCTGGTGTCTCCAAGTCGCGGCTGCTACGGCCTGGAATACGTAATGCGTCTGATTCGCTTTCTGTAACTAGGTTTAGGGACTGGAGCGTAGTTACTTACTCAGAACTGACTGCAAACCAAGCATCATAAATCAGTAACTCTCATTGTTGTTTTTATATATCTTTCGTAAGTGTACTCAAAACTAAGAAACTCATTCACAGTCGTTTTCGTGACTCGCCGATAGTCGATCACAACAAACAAATAAAAAAAAAAAGAATGTGTATGTTTCTGTGTGTGTGTGTGTGTGTGTATGTGTGTGTGTGTGTGAGAAGAGAGAAGAGAGAGAGAGAGAGAGAGAGAGAGAGAGAGAGAGAGAGAGGGGGAGAGAGGGAGAAATAAAAAGCAATGACAGAGAGTGTAAAAAATTGTTGTAAAGAAATTGAATCATGGTATTTAAAGAAATCTTTCATTAAAATGACACGTTCCACATCATTACGAAATGTCGTATTCACGATGTATGGAACAAGAATTAATCTAATGTAATCTAATATAATGTAATCACATCATATATGACTAGCCATGAAGAGTCATGAATTACCGAAATTTTGCCAATACCAGTAACCATATCAATTTTTGTAATAAACCGTGACTCCTATCAAGACCCTTTCGTCCCTGTTATGTAACCACGAAAGATGTTTGATATACCTCCATTCTGAAGTAACAAAGTGTGCTTGCATTTAAAGATGAAGTGCACGATGTGAAGTTCTGTGATGGAGATACGAACCCAACACGTAATCGGATTGTTAACTAAGAAAAATCAAATGTTACGTATCGGTTTTTCTTACGAGCCGCTAGGTGTCTGAATCTAAAATAAGGATACAAACTTTTGTGCCTAAGCGACAATCGAACTGCACACCTACCGTGCATCCACGAATTAGCTTACGTATGAGTTGCTTACTCATGAACAGTAAGATGTCTGCGTGTTTGACCAGAAATAACGACTCCTGTTCCGATTGTTGGCAACACATGAACAGGCATTAAAAATGCGCGTTAATTTTCACTAGCAGGTTGGTGTGCACCTGATAAAGGTTGAAATGAAATTATGAATATTTTTGTACTGGATCAGGTTTCAGACCCACATACTTACCTTTGGAGGAGACCTAGAGAAGATTGCATTCTTGGGAAAAGGAACGAAATGATTGAACTATACTGTTCCGAGAGATTCAGATCCTCGAAAGAGGAGATACGAATTTGAATCACAGGCAAGAACCAAATTTTTCAACGTCTATATTCCAAAGAAGTGCAAGTAAAATAAGAGCGCTGTTCCTTTAAATGGCTATCGGTTCATCAAATAAAATGACATTTTCTAATGTAAGTAAGTTTACTGGCGATAGTATTTCTGTTTACCATGACTTCCGCCTACGTCATTTCCCAACGTAAACCGGCTCTGCCCAGTTGGTAATGAAGGAACGTGATGTTTAATGCGGATTCTGGATTATAACGTCTTTCTCTAGCGGTTACCAGAGGTAAAATAAATCTGTTTGTGCCTCTTAAAACTAAATGCCTGACCCACGCATTGCACCTGTGATAGTTCGTTCCACCAGACCATTGTGGCCACATTTCCCAGCTCCAGGAGTGTGCTGTAACGGATGATGTGCTTAGCTTACAAAATTAGTCACGGTGGAAAAAATGCGGGTCTATTAAATGGTCAAGCAGAAGCAAGCTTCTGACTCAGAGATTATGCTATTCTCATGTCAGCAGGATGTAAAGACTCTTCTAGGCATCATAGACTGGATGTGAAACCATTTTGATTTTTCACAAGTTCAGCAAATTTCTTAGTTCGGGAAAATCCACTGTGAAGTGTGAAGTTGCCGGATAATTAGATTATTACTGTTTTTATTACTGTCATTTTATTCATACCGCTGCTGGAAGACAAGTGCTTCAACATCATTTAATGCCTTTTGGTCACTATAGATGTAGTTTCCCAAGAACAGGTTCTTTCCCTGTCTACGGAATTTTTTTCATGTTAATATCAAACATCAGCAATTACTCGTAGATTACATTAAAACTAAAGTAATTGACGAAGACGTAACTTGATAACAAAAACGCGCTGCCTTTCTTCATTTACTTTCGCCTAGAAATGGCTATCGAGTACTGACAAACCAAAACGCAACAGATCTTACTGCCTTCCGATATACGTCGCTGCCAGTTCTTCCACATGATTTGGTCGACATGACCTGTTTCAAATTGTGTATGACAGACAATGTTTTAGAAAATCTATTGTTTCCTTTTGAAATAATCAGAAGCATTTTCATTCTAAGCTGTCCAAGTACAAAATTTTCGCTATATTAGTTCAAATTTAATATTCGCTTCTATAATGTAGGAAAGTATTTCACAGTTGCAAAACTCGCATCCGAAACATTGACCTTACACTTAGTCGCTGACCATAAATTCTAGCTCAGAATGACACCAATTTAAATAACCTAATGTGGCGAAGACTGTTTGCCAGTGCTCTTTCTCACCGGAAAATACGCAATTCACTCATTTTGCTCCATAAGTACACTGTAACAGTCATTTCTGTGTGAAATTTGTCAGTAAGCTTTTGCCCTCCAACCGGCGAAATACGGCAGAGTACGGCCGGTAAAGAATTCACAAACCACGATTTAGCGCCGATAAGACGATTTCTTTAAACATTGTCGAAGCTGAGGGAGTTTAGTTTCTGCTTAAATCGTCTTAAGTAGCAACGTTCACAGATATCTCAAACAGGAAAAAGCTCATTATCCAGGTACGAAGGTTGTAAAACAAACTTCCCACAGTTTGTGTCAGGTTGATCTTTTCGTCTGATAACACTGCTTAAGTATTTTGTCTGAGAGGTATCACAAGTAGTGTTCCTGTAGCTGTGGGAAGCATTGGTCGAAAACGAGTTTAACACCAATGGGTACAGTGCTGCTAAATATTCAAAATTATTATCAACCTAAGTCTGAATTCATCCACAAACTGAGACGTATTTATAATATTGAAGCTGGACTGTGTATCCTTGTCTTCCTTGAGTGGTCATTGGAAGGCGTTTCCACACACGTATACAATACTATGAATACTTCGAATGCTATGGTTAACGTTGCTCTCATAAACTACTTTTGTTTTTTTTTAATTCTTCTGGGTCTTCAGCGTGCAATATGTGTTATATATACAGTTTCAGGCCAAAAAATTGACCACCGAGTCGTTCACGTAAGGTGGACAATACAGTCGTGCTCCTCTCAGAATTCTATGTCTGGCAGCATGCTCGATCTGGCAACATGTAGACTGCGGCACTTCCCAGAGGAAGTCTTGACTCCAGTCTTAAGACCATAGTCTTCAGGTAAAACGCGAGACCAGCTAATATGATATTGTAGATTCGCTTGAATTAAACTCATAGCTTCAGCACCGAGAGGAAAGGGGCGATAAAAATTTTGTCGATATGTGCTTTCGGTCGCCAGACGTCATACTAGCTGGTCTCGCGTTTTACCTCAAGACTACGGTCGTGTTCCAGCAGCGGTATGAATAAAATGATAGTAATAATGACAGTAATAATCGAATTGTCCGGCAACTTCACACTTCACTTCACAGTGGATTTTCTCGAACTAAGAAATTTGCTGAATTTGTGAAAAATCAAAATCACTTCACATCCAGCCTATGACGCCTAGAAGAGTCTTTACATCTTGCTGACATGAGAATAGCATAATCTCTGCGTCAGAAGCTTGCTTCTACTTGACCATTTAATAGACCCGCATTTTTTCCACCGTGACTAATTTTGTAAGCTAAGCACATCATCCGTTACAGCACACTCCTGGAGCTGGGAAATGTGGCCACAATGGTCTGGTGGAACGAACTATCACAGGTGCAATGCGTGGGTCAGGCATTTAGTTTTAAGAGGCACAAACAGATTTATTTTACCTCTGGTAACGCAAGAGAAAGACGTTATAATCCAGAATCCGCATTAAACATCACGTTCCTTCATTACCAACTGGGCAGAGCCGGTTTACGTTGGGAAATGACGTAGGCGGAAGTCATGGTAAACAGAAATACTATCGCCAGTAAACTTACTTACATTAGAAAATGTCATTTTATTTGATGAACCGATAGCCATTTAAAGGAACAGCGCTCTTATTTTACTTGCACTTCTTTGAAATATAGACGTTGAAAAATTTGGTTCTTGCCTGTGATTCAAATTCGTATCCCCTCTTTCGAGGATCTAAATCTCTCGGAACAGTATAGTTCAATCATTTCGTTCCTTTTCCCAAGAATGCAATCTTCTCTAGGTCTCCTCCAAAGGTAAGTGTGTGGGTCTGAAACCTGATCCAGTACAAAAATATTCATAATTTCATTTCAACCTTTATCAAGTGCACACCAACCTGCTAGTGAAAATTAACGCGCATTTTTAATGCCTGTTCATGTGTTGCCAACAATCGGAACAGGAGTCGTTATTTCTGGTCAAACACGCAGACATCTTACTGTTCATGAGTAAGCAACTCATACGTAAGCTAATTCGTGGATGCACGGTAGGTGTGCAGTTCGATTGTCGCTTAGGCACAAAAGTTTGTATCCTTATTTTAGATTCAGACACCTAGCAGCTCGTAAGAAAAACCGATACGTAACATTTGATTTTTCTTAGTTAACAATCGGATTACGTGTTGGGTTCGTATCTCCGTCACAGAACTTCACATCATGCACTTCATCTTTAAATGCATGCACACTTTGTTACTTCAGAATGGAGGTATATCAAACATCTTTCGTGGTTACATAACAGGGACGAAAGGGTCTTGATAGGAGTCACGGTTTATTACAAAAATTGATATGGTTACTGGTATTGGCAAAATTTCGGTAATTCATGACTCTTCATGGCTAGTCATATATGATGTGATTACATTATATTAGATTACATTAGATTAATTCTTGTTCCATACATCGTGAATACGACATTTCGTAATGATGTGGAACGTGTCATTTTAATGAAAGATTTCTTTAAATACCATGATTCAATTTCTTTACAACAATTTTTTACACTCTCTGTCATTGCTTTTTATTTCTCCCTCTCTCTCCCTCTCTCTCTCTCTCTCTCTCTCTCTTCTCTCTTCTCACACACACACACACATACACACACACACACACACACAGAAACATACACATTCTTTTTTTTTTATTTGTTTGTTGTGATCGACTATCGGCGAGTCACGAAAACGACTGTGAATGAGTTTCTTAGTTTTGAGTACACTTACGAAAGAAATATAAAAACAACAATGAGAGTTACTGATTTATGATGCTTGGTTTGCAGTCAGTTCTGAGTAAGTAACTACGCTCCAGTCCCTAAACCTAGTTACAGGAAGCGAATCAGACGCATTACGTATTCCAGGCCGTAGCAGCCGCGACTTGGAGACACCAGCTATGGTCAGTTCCCAGCCCGCTGTAGGATCACATCGGTTCGTCGTCTCCCTGCTGGTACTGTAACTGAGATTTGGCAACAAAGCAACTTATGTTTGGCAACTCTGTGATCGACGAGTTACTTCCTGGTGTGCACGGAATTAAGCCTCAAAGTTCACTTGATTTTACCTGTCATTTCCATTTAATAATCTGAGTTATTATCGCTTGAAGGGTAAAAACAGATTGTAAATTTACGGTTTTCAGCCCAGGAAAGTCGTTGCAGGTGGAAATCGCAACTAATATCGACCTTTAAATAGCGGTTTACGAGTTCTAGTCCCTACTGCCCTCGTAAAAGCAATACCAGACCCATACCTGCGAAGAGGATTTCGTGGTCTGCTGGACGGATGGTAGGTTGTTATACCTATGGTCTGGGTTCGATTCCTACTTCTGTCAATGATTTTAGATAGGGAGAGAGAGATTCCATTCTCTCCTGGCTACACCAAGTGAAGAAGATATAATGGCAGTGTGGTCTGAAAATTCACATTAAAGATGATATTCCTTCTCTACCAAGTAGACGGTAGGTTGAACCTCAATAAAGTCTGGAGTGGCGACATGTAGAAACTCTATCACCAGTAACCTTTCTTGTACTAGTTATTTATTTCAAGTGACGAAACAAACGCTATGTATGGTCACAGGACACTTATTCCATCTTTTATCCGAGCTTCTGTATGTCGATAAAATTGGTTCTGAACTGGGAATGCAACTCAGACCGCCCTTAACGCGGAATTTGATCCCTTCGTGGCAATACAGCTCGGCTACAATTTGTTGTTTGTTCAAAACTGCAGATTCCTCAACATCTCCACATATTACGCGTGAATGGGATCGAATCCTGGCCCAGCACTAAAGATTTAATTATGTATTATCAAGCTCTAGCATGAGAACACCTATCTGCTGGTGGATAATAATTTTGATTTTTAATGTATTTTCATTCGTTGTCAACACTAACGATATCTGACGTTTTTAACTCCCAGTGAGACACAGAACTATTTGCGAGATGACTGTAGGTTCAAGATGTTATTCTGAGCAGCAGGTGGAGAAAAATTCGATAGCTGACGTCTCTTTGTGTGTAGTCAACAACGATATGTGTGGGACTCTATTCCCAGTGAGCGCTGAACTCTTCGTCATATTATTTCTAGTTCAACCATGCTCACATGTCACTGCTGGTGCAACAAACCCATATTTAACGTTCGTTTTCTGTAGAATATAACAGCGATAGGTGCGGGGTTGGAGTCCTGGGAAAGAAAAAATGTTTCGTCTCGTCATTTCAGTTAAAACATCTAGCTACTGCCGCGAAAATCCGATATGTCACATTTGACTGTACTTCGATAGCAATCCGATTACGTTCTGGGTTCGAATCCATGACCAACACAAAGCTTTACCTCACGGCATTTCAAGTAAGTTACTTGTGAAGAAGCAATATTTAACACCTCTCGTAGTTCGTTAACAGGGACAATAGGTGCTGGGTAGGAATTCGCGTCCGTTAAAAATGTTTGCGTTATGCAATTTAAAGTTGATATTTGCTAACTGATACTGTCTAATCTCGAGAAATATCACTCTCTGTATGCCTAATCAGGAATGACTGTTAGTTTCCGTCAGTCACGAAATCTTTGCTTAGTCTGCATGAGCTGGGATTGAATCCATATGCGGAACAAGACGGTTCGTCATACATATTCTCAACTAGCTGCTCGTGAATAACTTAAATTTTTAATGTAATTTTGTGTTAAATAATAAGTACGGTATGTTACTTTGAAGAGGAAATCATGAATACAACGAACTTACTACGTGCATTACCAATCTGACGTAATAATGAGAGTGGTAACATTTCAGGTATGTCATTTACTGTAGTAAATGTGAGCTTAAAGCCTTAAGGACAGTCTTATCTGTGATAAGGTGTTCCGTGATATTTGTAGTATCGTGGTATTACTTTACATCTTGAGTTATTGCGATACAGAGCAGTGTTTTCTAGTGGTGACTTATTGGAACCATTTTCAATAGTCAAACGACTGTACCAAGGAGCGATTAGAGAACCTGCTAGACAGCTGCGTTATGCCGGTTGCGTGCGAATCAGGCGAAATGCAATTCAGGTCGTTCGGATACTTTTGAGCACGTCTGTACATCTCGAGGTGAAAACGTACGAAAATGCACACCTGCACTTTTGCGAACTTCTGTTTTATTTTCGCATCAATACTGTTGTGAACCCACCATCTGGTATCAATACATTACATTATCATCCATTATATATAACCATTTTGATAGTACACTTGATACTATAGATGAGTAGGACAGAAGACAGGACATAGATAATGTCCGTTTGACGTCAACAGTGTGTAACATTTTACTTTTTTTGAGTAGGACTATGTTCCTCTCCAATAATTTTTAGATTAGTTACAATAAGCTTACGCTGCAAGAGAATTCGCTTGTATTTTTCAATATGTGGTCTGTTGTCGGTTTGAAGGCCTTCCATTACATCGGCAACGTAGTGCAACTCCACCGAGGGCTGTCTGGAGTAGGGTGGAGATAGCAATGTGAAAGTTGCGAGCTGTCGAAGACGATCTTCATATTCCTAATGCGATTAGGACATCGTATACTCTTGACGACGTTTAGCACCTGTGCGGTCAGTCACCCAATTTCAGAATTCATGTTCAGTAATCCTGCTAAATTCCCATACTATTGTCTTTTTATATTGATGAGTAATATGGATAGTCGTCACGTTCATGTGCCGTCTACAACGCAAATTTAATGTTACTATCCTAGGAACTAACCTGCAATACGTTTTTTATTTCATAATCGGAACTATCTGCATTAACCGTCATCAGAGCAATGTCAGGGAACAGAATGCAGCAGTGCCTTGGTACCTATTTGGGGACCTGCTTGAGTCGTGTACTAAGGAAAGGGTAGTTGCTGGTTCACATTATATTACACTAGCGAGAAGTACTAACTTTCCCTTTTCTCTGCAAACATCCAGAACTAAATTCAGTAACTAAATGCTAAGAATATATTTGCATTGTGCCAGCTCAAAGATCAATAGATATGGATATAGATATAAATATAGATTTTTATATTTAAAGCCATTCTCGTTCTGCGTTGGAATAATTATCATTCATTATTTGCTTGATCTTGTTATGATTGTTATTGTCATTCTCTCACTCGCAAGAGTTTTCACATTCCTATTTGGCATCGATGCACATGAAGAGTGGCTATGAAAGAAGGGAATACTGAATGTTACGTAATGCAGAATACACTCATTTACTTCGGCTCCTCGTGATCAACGCTACAGGAGAAGTGAGATACATAAAGTTGATAGTGTGAGGACAGGCATGCTGGCAACTACTCAGTGTTACCAGATAAAATGGTGCTGCGGAATCGAAAGTGTAGCACGGACTTTGCCACAGTAGCAGACAGCTGCTAATTTCGGACCGTGACCGTGGATTACGCTTCGGTCAGTGCTGGTTAGAATGTTGCAAATGTAAATGGAAGGCTTTGTTTGATAGTCTTGTGCTGATGCTGTCTGAATAAATTATGCCATTGGATAAAAAGCGGTTTAGTTTTGAGACCTAACCCACGAGGGGGGAAGGCACAGTGGTCTGCTTCAGGAATTCCAAGCAATAAAACACAAAAACAACCCAGGAAGAGTTCGAACAGCTACTTTCATGCAGAGGCATGCATTTGGAATCTGTTCATCGTTACGGGGTCAAACAAGAGGGTAACATTACTGAAACAATGATCGGGCTACTTAGTATATAATAGAGCATACAGATTTCAAGGAGGAAACGTATGAAGACGCAGACTTCCTCGTTATCAATATGTGCGGCATATCTTTCGTGTTAACGAAAGTAATATCCCGCTTTACCTCTTCTTACGTCTCAAATGAAATGAATGCCATGAGGAATTGAATAATTGTTGAGTGTGTCTCTTCTTGCTTCCATCCTTACCAACATATTTCTTCATTCTCGTGGTAATCATGACATTCTACGTGTTGCTGCAAAAGATTGCACGTGGACAAATTCGACATTGAGGTGCAAAGCGTTTGGTATCTTACATTATATTCAATTGTAATAAGTTTCCAATGTATTTTTACTTCGTTTGTGTTTTTAGATGATTATGAACGTTACGGAAAATTATCTCACATGCTTTACGTAGAATGAGAAACATTGAATGACCCGTTTTGCTTTCCCTACGTTGAAATGATATAATGTCGGCGTCCACAGCCTTCTTCCACGCCGGAAGCTGAAACTTGTATCATTCTGGATTAATGATAATTGAATGTCTCAAATGTATACATAGCCCACAAGGCGACGTCAGAAACCATCAGGGGAGAACGCCGCATAAAAACCAAACGTGCGCGCGCGTCTCCACTCTGAAGAGCCGTGTCGGAGAATCACGGCAAGCATTTCGCTGAAGAGCTGCCTCCTAAGAGAGCCGAGAAATGGCAGCGTCGTAGCAAGTATTTGTCAACACACTGATAGTGCGTTTACTTCCGGGTGTAGGCCGGCATTACCTCGCTAAATTCACTTGACATTCGTTTTCCACATCGAAGATTCGTACGATATAATCCACTGTAAGATGAGACACTTAGAAAGTATATTTAATTTCTGGACTCCAAGAACGGCGTTCTTCACATAAGTAACACCTGTTTGTGTGTTTCAAGGTTGCGTTTTGAGGCTCAGGCAACATCGCAGTGACTATAGTCCGTCTGTTGTCGCCAGTGTGTCGTTAGCTCAGAGGTTATTCGTCGTATTGTGGCTTTTCTAACGCAGGACATTCTGAATCGGAATACTCCCCTTTCATTGTTAGTTCCTCCCCTTTCATTATTAGTTCCGGGACGTGACTATTTTCCTCGGACAAAGACCAATGCTGTGAATTGGATTCGCGGACATGCCATTCACTACCTATTTGGACAAACAGTGGACTCTGTTCTCGATTTTTGGACATACCTCAACGACCGTCATTAAGTCGTTGTCCGTCACCCTAAATACAGACAATTTTTCTCGAACTTCCTTCGGAATGCTTTCCACGACCCTCCTCGTAGCTGGAATGTGTTAAGCCAAGAGTGAAGAAGGTTTCCTGTTTCAATCAATGATCATTTCTGAACTATTGAACGGAACACATCAATTTCGAGAAGACGTGACTCAACATATTACCAGCGGGGCGCAGAAGGCGTCTGATCAATTACACAACAAAAATAAACAAAAAAAATAAAAATAAAATTCAGAAAAGGAAGATTTTGTTTTGTTTGTAAGGATAGCCCTAACCTTGAGTTCCCATATTTCTCCTGGTATATAGGCAGCTCTCTGGGGGAGGTTTAGTCAGGAGCCAACGCCTGAAGTGGACAAGATTTTTTTTTTGTTATAGGATGAAAAGTGGCGGTGGCACTTAGTTTCTTTTTTTAGTGCCATTTTCCTAAGGGGCTTTAAAATAAGAGAGAAAAAAGGCGTAATCGTCAAAACAAGTAACAGAAAAAAAGCAAAATTGAAAAAAAGAGGTTCCCTTGTGCGTTGCGTTGCTCGTACTGTATGACATAGCAGTTCCAATCTCGGTGGAAGCCGCTGACTACAACCTTTTATTTTCCATTTTAATTAATGGAGTTGCAAACTGCTAGTAAAAATTCCTTATACGAAATCTGATTAATGCCTTTAAACATCAATTTTCGTCCGATTTCGACTTAGTAAATTAAGTTAATATCATGGATGTCTGCTTTGCAAATGCCAAGGTGCTTCACTGTAAAATAGATCCTGAAAAGATTCAAACCGACTGTCGACGATATAAATTTGAGCTTTGTTCGTCATACAGATCCAACATGTCAGGAGGTTGTTTATGAAGTGCACATGTTGATTAATATAGTTCCCTTCTTCTAAATTTTTGCAATTTCTTTTAACTGTAGACGTTTTCTAACACCGGCGTTAGCAATTCCTTTCCGTTCTCTGAAACCTCCAAAACGACAAATTTTTCTGGTTTAAATCTGATGACCTTAACTATCACTTCCGATCAACATTAAATACTTCATGAACCCATACATGGAACTCCAAATGTGCAGTGTTCCTGCACTGCTACAGAGCATGCATTGCAAGGTATTCACACAGTTTATCGCATAGACTTACCATAAGGAATGAAACAAGAACTGTAATACACTACACCACAGAGGCTCACTCTGGCTTGACGAAAACATCGGAACATTGACCAAAAGTCGCACAAATAATTGAGTTTGAAAGGAAAAGAAACCAGGAATGAAGCATTTATAAATTCATCGAATGTAGTGAGGTGGTTTAATTTCGTCCCAGTCTATAAAATTAATTTCGGGCCATACTCAGCTCTTGCCTATTAATGTAATATAATACCCGCCTACTAATCAGGACGTCTGTCTCCGTTGCTTTTTAGCGTGAATGGAAATTGTAGAAATTTTCTGTGGAGCAACATTTAATAATAAAGCGTTTTAAATCATCAAAAGCTATGAGCGGTAGCAGGCGCTTTCGATAAAGAACGGGGGAGTGCAGCGCCGCTGCTGTCGACACGGCCGCTGCCAGTAGCCAGCAAATGGATCCCGGAGCTTTGCCGCATACGGCGTCCAGAGGAGGACAGTCTGCAGGAAATCTGCCGCAAAATGGGTACTGGTAAAATTTTGATATCGGTGTGTGAGAAAGCGAAATAGATTGAATATGTGCTACCATTACATTCACGTCTTCAGCATTCAGACAGAAGAGGCTATAAAAATATTTTATGCCAGCTGCTCTCGATCCACTGACATTATGAACAGAAACAAGGCACGCTACCGCTAGACCACAGGCGTAACCATCGTAGGGTTTCTCTATCATGGGACAAGTTTTCCTCCAGGAAGTGCCGCAGTCTACAGTGTTGCCAGATTGTGCAGATAACCAGACTTACAGAATTAGCGAGTTGGCCATTTTTTTTGTCCCATGTCGCGATCGGCGCCGACTTAGCCTCTGAAGCGGCCGGCCGCTGGTCGAGTTTTATGTCAAAGAGTGTACTAAATGGACCGTGGCCGATTTAAGCTACCACCTAGCAAGTGTGGTGTCTGGCGGTGACACCACAGTGGATAGGCCCTGAAAAACTGAACACAGATCAATCGAGAAAACAGGAAGAAGTTGTGTGGAACTATGAAAAAAATAAGCAAAATATACAAAATGAGTATTCCATGCAATAGAGACGCAACATCAAGGAGAAACTGAAGTGAGGAACGCTGTGGTCACGTGGTTAGCGTGAGCAGCTGCGGAATGAGAGGTCCTTGGTTCAAGTCTTCCCTCGAGTGAAAAGTTTAATTTTTTATTTTCAGACAATTATCAAAGTTCAGGCACTCGCACATAATCAACTTCGCTCTCCAACATTGAAGGACATGCTTAGATTTGTTTGGACATATGCAGGATTTGACGGTCTACACACAGAAAAATTTGAAAAAGTTAAAAACATTAAACAGAGCACAGGGAAAACTGTGCTACTGTGAAACTGTAGCATTCATTTGTTGCAATTTATGCGACAAATTCTTATGTTTTCATCCCTTTTTTGGGAGTGATTATCACATCCACAAGAAAACCTAAATCGGGCAAGATAGAAGAATCTTTTTACCCATTCGCCAAGTGTACAAGTTAGGTGGGTCGACAACATATTCCAGTCACGTGACGTACATGCCGTCACCAGTGTCGTATAGAATATATAAGACGTGTTTTCCTGTGGAGGAATCGGTTGACATATGACTTTGCGATCAAATGTTTTCGGTTCCCATTGGAGAGGCACGTCCTTTCGTCAACTAATCGCACGGTTTTGCGGTGCGGTCGCAAAACACAGACACTAAACAGTGAACAGAGACGTCAATGAATGAACGGACAGATCATAACTTTGCGAAAATAAGGAAAGTAAACTTTTCACTCTAGGGAAGACTTGAAGCAAGGACCTCTCGTTCCGGAGCTTCTCACGCTAACCACGACACCACGGCGCTCCTGAGCTTACAATACCCTAGATGTTGCCTATCTTGCGCAAGGACTGCTCAGTTTGTATATTTTGCTTATTTTTTTCATCGTTCTACACAATTTCTTCCTGGTTTCTCGATTGATCTGTGTTCAGTTTTTCAAGGCCCATCCATTGTGCCAACTTATAACTAAATCTGAGGGGGGTGCGATGGGGAGGTTCCCTTGTTAGTGGCGCTGCCGCGCGGAACTAGCCGAGCGGTCTCAGGCGCTGCAGTCGTGCACTGTGCGGCTGGTCCCGGCAGAGGTTCGGGTCCTCCCACGGGCATGGGTGTATGTGTTTGTCCTTAGGATAATTTAGGTTAAGTAGTGTGCAAGCTTAAGGACTGATGACCTCAGCAGTTAAGTCCTATAAGACGTCAGACACATTTGAACATTTTTTTCTTAGTGGCGCTGACGTAAAAAAATGGTTCAAATGGATCTGAGCACTATGGGACTCTACTTCTGAGGTCATTAGTCCCCTAGAACTTAGAAGTAGTTAAACCTAACTAACCTAAGGACATCACACATATCCATGACCGATGCAGGATTCGAACCTGCGACCGTAGTGGTCACGTGGTTCCAGACTGCAGCGCCAACAACCGCACGGCCACTTCGGCCGGCGCTGACGTAAACTCGTAGTTGAGTGGTGTGGGCCAGCTGTGCATGTGCACGTTGATTATCAAATCTGCATGGTCCGTAAGGCAATTACGTCACGCCAGTTGTACACGCGCAAAAGCTCCAAAAACGTGCACAACTGGAAGTGTGCTCGCGACCCTGATACCAAGTTTCACCGAGTCTGGAGGAGCAATGTAGCACAGCGGGGTAGATTTAGTGCTGTATATTTCCTATTGCCGTATATGCGTTACGTTTAACAGCATAGAAAGAAAAATAACCAATAAATTGGCAAGGTGTCAAAAGTTAGGTTGTTCACGTTCTCTTGTGCTCTTACACAGCAGCCGCCGTTGGTTCTCACATACTTGCACAGGTGTCAGTCTTCGCTCTTCATTACGACACATCCTCCGTGAAAGTTTTGTTGTGGCAGCGGAAAGGTGACTTTATTGCCGCCTCAGTGCCTTAATTGGCTCTGTAATATGGCTGTACTGGTGTCACATTTTGAAAGCCTCTTCTGCGTCTCGGCAGTTCTTGTAGGGAGGCGTCCGTGTCACTGCGGCCAGGGATTGCTTGCGCCGGGGTTGGAGGGGTTGGGGGGGGGGGAGGTCACCGCACAGTGCTTTCTGGGGCGTCATTCGATTAGCCCCAGTCGGCCGCGGCGACGGCTCAGATCGAGTTAGGTGCGTGCACACAAGAGGCGGCCACCTGATGCCATCTGATTTGATCTGCCAGAGACAAATGGACCCCCTGCGCCACGTCCCACCAGCTGTTGCGTCAAAGCTCAGCGACTCCGATACTTCCCTCGCGCTCTGACTCAAAGACACAGAACGTCTGCCCTGCCGCCGTATCAGAGCTGGCTACTAGCGTTAGCTTTGCAGGCGCAAGCTTATGGACTTAATTCGAAGAGAGCTGTAACTATCCAGAGGCCTACAGATAACATCAATCGAAACTAATTTTTTAATATTTTGTAGGCAATGAAAACTTCGTAAATAAAGTCTGTTAAATTTTACAGTCGAAGCAAAAAATGCCTCTTAAAAAAACGATATAAAGTGATACAGATAAATTTGCTACATATGTAAGTATCAAGTAGAACACTAGTTATTGAGAGGTGAGAGAAGTCTTTGCACTTTCAAATCTGTCTTTGATAATGGATTTACTGATTATCGGAATTATCAAGTTTTTGATAGGTAGATGTAATACGAGGTTTTCATTGGCTGCAATCGACATATATTTTAAAAATGGATGTCATGTGTGTAAACGAATGGACCGATTCAGCCAAATTTGGTACACGTATCCCTTACTGTCATGCTACTATCGCTGTGAGAGCAGGAACTACCTACCTATCATAGTTCAGGAGCTATGACGTCATAACTGGCACACAAACTTGCTCCTTTTACATGTCATTTTGTATCCTGTCTCTCACAACTCGCACAAAAAATAAGTGATTTGGAAATCTTCGTTTTGTGCACCGGAAATATCTACATACAACGCAGCTGTCGATGGTATGTTTTATGTGTCTCGTTTCCCTTCACTCACTGTACTTGGTGTTTACAAGAGAGACGTCAGCTTTACTCTGCTCGCTGAAGCTGTCATCTAGTGCTGCTCGGTTCTGTCTATGGTCTGTTTTGGGTAGTGCTCCACATTAACAGTGATACGCAGTAGTTGGGATAGGTTTCCGGATGCAAATTGCGTATAAGGTCACTGTGTGCATTCGAATAACGGCACAACGAAGCGATATTGTCCTGTTCATGCAGCGACAGCAACGACGTCTCGGTACGCTTGCATCTGCACATAGGTGCCTATGAGGAACTGGGTCCTTCCTTGTCAGAATGGAAGATACTGGCCATGTGAGGTATGCCAAAACAACAGGTATGGAAGAGAATGTATTACACGCTATTGGTGACAATTGTGGCCCCCAGTAGTTAGCCAGTTGCACGAGCTCTGAACACAGGCCAAAGAATTGTTTTCCGATTCGTACATGAGCAATGAATGCGCCCATATCAAACGACAGAAGCTACAGTCATTGCAACTAGCGTACGTCCTACGTTAAACTGTGTTTTAAAGTTAGTACCTCCACCAATATGCAGAACACCACAATTCGTCTGCTTTCGTGTTGTTTATAGATGAAGCCACGTTTTTTACAAGACAGGGCTTGTTCAACAGAGAGAATAGCCGTCTATACGATAGCGAAATCCCGTACTGACCCTATAAATGAAATTTCTTTGTGAATATATGGGATGGTATTGTCATTTAAAGTTACGCACTTCCCGATAAACTAAACGCAGTTGTGCAAAAAATATTCCTTTGGCATGTCCTGCTACAGTTCCTAGGCAGGCTCCTACCGTACGATTACTATGATCATCCTTTAATCCCCAGCAGAGTACAGGGTGCTTTTGATTAAACCTTCGCTACTTGAGCCAGTAGTGTATGGGTACCAAACTGGATAGGAATTTGGTTCAGGCTGTGCGCTGCAGGATTTCTGTTGTCTGTACTGTTAGGTGACACGACTTGGGAGTCAGACGCCGGTACTGGTACGGCAACGCTGGGCTGAAACACAAGCATCAGTGGGCATTGCAGTGGTAGGTAGGCAGTCAACACGGCTCTGCTGCACAGGGTGAGCAACTGTTTTGTCAAAACAACAGAAATAGCGCTGCTGCTCTTCGCAAATATCGACGCATTAAAGGAATACTGAGAGTCCGTAGTTGGAATTAACGGCGATTTGAGAATCGCTGCTGGGAAAGACCGACAGCCAGTTACACCACACATTATGGAAGACGTTATTGTCCCCATGGGTGAGAATGCTGGATGCAGTGTAGATGTTGAAGATGAGCATAGCGAGGAAGGTAACCAGCATCCCAGCTGAGATCTTGACGTATGATTGTTGAACTGGAAACGCTTCAGTCAGTTGTCTATTGATTTTAATCCTTGAAAAAACACCACAGATACATTTACGTATGTGAGTTATAAAGTGATCGTTGAAACCCATTTTGTGCATGATGCTGAGTAAGAAGCCTTGATTGATCCTATACAAGGATTTATTAAAGTCTAAAAACAATAAAGAAAGATTACCGTCACTTATCCAAGTGAGGTTTGTGATGTTCCTGTACTCACATAAGATGTCTACCATTGACCTTCTCTCTATTGTGCTCGTCTGGTAAGGACCTATGACATTTTTAAGGAGTGGGTTCATCCTTGTATTCAGAATACGGGTGAGAATTTTGAAGTTAGCGTTGAGTAAAGTGAGAGGTCTTTAATCATAAAGCCTCTTGCTGCTTGGTGTTTTGGAGCTGAGTACAATAATTCCCTTCGTAAATGTTGGAGATAACGTCTGGTTAGCTAATAACTCATACATCTCTGTGAGTTCATTCTCTATTATGTCCCACAAACATACATAAAATTCAACCTGGAGACCATCGGGACCAGCTGACTTCTTCCTCGTAGCGCCGTTAATTTTTTTTCCCTGAGTTATATTTTCGATTAGACTGACACTGTCCCTCTCTCGTATTCCTGTCGTAACGTGTGCTAAAAGTTCTTCACCGTCCAATCTACCCATTTCCGATCCAGCGTAGAGGTCCCTATAGCACCTCGCCACGTATTGCTTTATGGCGATCTGAGTACTGTGTTCTCCTCCTTCATGGTGCGCAAGCGCGGTTATTATTCTCTGTCTCCCTCCGCGTGTCTCCCTTATTACGTGGTATAACGAAGTACGCAGCTTTATTATGTCAGTCGAAAGGCCATTTGGTTGTTTTTAAAGGTCTCAAAAAACAGGAGAAGTAATATTCCGCCGTTTGTTTACGCTAATATGCTTCAGCCTTTGCATATTGTATAATACACTTATGAATTAAAGGTTTTTTATGTTTGATCCATCAAATTATTCGCTCCAGATACTTATTTTCTGAGCCTAAGCATTTGTGCCAAGTTTGTCTTACCTGTTGCCTCAGTTCAGCTTCCTGTAATAGTGAGACTTTAAGTTGCCATATCCCACGCCCACGAAAATTTTTTTGTTGGGTGTACCTGAATGAAACGTGGTATGCATAACAGTCGTACACGTTTGTAGGCCATATCTCACAGTCATCGATATTCCACATAAATTCTTTAGCTTCTGTCTGTCCTGCCTGCTTACGGGCCACTGACATAGTGTAGTCGGTAAGGTGGGGATTAAAGTAAGTCCACGTGTCTTACTGTTGGAATTCATTGACCAATGTTTGTAGCTCTCGACAAGAATTAAAATTAGCTGTCTGGTCTGCATGATAAAATCTCCGGCAAGTATGGCAGCCGCCCCAACCTTCTTTAACAGTTGAACTACCCATTCCGATAAAAGTCACTTCTCTGCCGTCTCTCATTAGTCCCAGACGACGCGTATGCGTTAGTTAAAATGAGATATTGAGGTTGTAAAATTATACCACTGCCTGTCTCTAAAATATATTCATTTCGACATGCGATGCCCTCTTTGAACAAAACTGCTGATTCTCCTTCATTTACGGTGTTGACGATTGCTTCATAACCTATTATGTGCGCTACAATCGTTGTTATTATCTTGTAACATAGTAGCATCTATGTCAGCGGCATAGAGATAATCGTTCAAACATCGTAATTTTACCGCCAAACTTATCAGGGAGACACTGACTGTATCCAGCTTGTAAGTCTGCGTATAAATGTTTACTACTGCTTAGTATCTTCCTACCAAAGCACACTCTCATCCAGAACAGACAGGGAAGATGGTAACTAGCGATGCGACGGAAGTGTGATAATAGAAGTAGAAGCGGAAACAAATGTCAAAGGCGAATTTTAGAGGAAGCGGAATTGGATGCGGTAGTGGAAGTGTATAAATTAGGAAAAAAGTAACAGTTCTTTATCAGACACTATACAGGGTGATTCAAAAAGAATACCACAACTTTAGGAATTTAAAACTCTGCAACGACAAAAGGCAGAGCTAAGCACTATCTGTCGGCGAATTAAGGGAGCTATAAAGTTTCATTTAGTTGTACATTTGTTCGCCATTTCAGCCAATAAAGTTTTTGGTCCCTTTTTCTTCGAAGGTGCTACTGTAACTGGACTACAGTATCTGGAGATGTTAGAGAATTGGTTGTTCCCTCAGCTCGAACAAGAAGCACAACAATTCATATTTCAGCAGGATGGAGCGCCACCACATTGGCACTTATCTGTCAATAACTACCTGAACGTCAACTACCCGGCCGCCAGGCAGCCCGTGACAGAGCACTTCATCACTGGCCTCCAAGAAGCCCTGATCTTACCCCCTGCGATTTTTTCTTATGGGGGTATGTTAAGGATATGGTGTTTCGGCCACCTCTCCCAGCCACCATTGATCATTTGAAACGAGAAATAACAGCAGCTATCCAAACTGTTACGCCTGATAAGCTACACAGAGTGTGGAACGAGTTGGAGTATCGGGTTCATATTGCTCGACTGTCTGGAGGGGGCCATATTGAACATCTCTGAACTTGTTTTTGAGTGAAAAAAAACCTTTTTAAATACTCTTTGTAATGATGTATAACAGAGGGTTATATTATGTTTCTTTCATTAAATACACATTTTTAAAGTTGTGGTATTCTTTTTGAATCACCCTGTATTTTATTACATAAATACTCAAAATTTATCAATGGCAGATTATATTTACAAAAAGTAATATTGTCTCTTTTTCACCCTACAATCCATTTCCATGTTCTTCGTATATGGGGCCAGCTCCATCGAGTAATTGTTCACTGGATACGCTACTGGGAGGAGCTGACAGACGCTGGCGAGCTAGCGGCAGGTGGTACTTGAAATGAAATTTGTGGTAAGTTCTATGGGACCAAACTGCTGAGGTAATCGGTCCCTAGGCTTACGCACTACTCAATCGAACTTAAACTAACTTACACTAAGGACAACACACACACCCATGCCCAAGGGAGGACTCAAACCTCCGACAGGGGAAGCCGAGCGAATCGTTGCAAGCCGCCTTGGACCGCTCGGCTACCCCGCGCCGCGGTGGTACTTGTGTCCATTTGATTTCCACCACATCATCTTTTAGAGAATTCTGCTACTTAGCCAAACTTCTTGAAGGCTGATTTTCAAGTTCATATCGGCACCTTTTAGAGCTATTAGGTATGCAGCCATCTTGAGGTGAGTTGGGATCTCTGGCTTTCATCACCATCAAATTAAGTTTTCGGGACTCAACTTGCTCTGTGATGACGTATTGAAAAATTTTGACTTTTATCGCGGATCTAAATACGTCGCAATTGTGTACTTATCGATTTTGGTCAGTTCTCCAAATCTCGTGATTGAATTTATTTCATCATGTAATTTTCTTGCTAAATTTTGGAATTTGTTTCTTCTTGCTGTAAAGTAGTCACAAGAACTTGATTTAGCGGTATGACTGACGAAATGCTCGCTTGACAACTGCCTAATTTTCTAGCAATTTCTTCGAATTGTTTCATTACCTGTACAAATTTTTGGACATTTCTCCAGTCCTCAGTAGAGATCATCGTGATTGGATTTGAACGTAAGTACAAAGTTGGCGAATCCTTGAGCTTTGAAAATCGTTCCATCACATAGAACGCGGTATTCCAGCTGGAAGTAAAATAAATTGTATTAAAAGATACGATTTTCATAAAAGGCATACACTACTCACACTAAATAATACCATCAAATTCATATCCATTTATGTACACTCCTGGAAATTGAAATAAGAACACCGTGAATTCATTGTCCCAGGAAGGGGAAACTTTATTGACTCATTCTTGGGGTCAGATACATCACATGATCACACTGACAGAACCACAGGCACATAGACACAGGCAACAGAGCATGCACAATGTCGGCACTAGTACAGTGTATATCCACCTTTCGCAGCAATGCAGGCTGCTATTCTCCCATGGAGACGATCGTAGAGATGCTGGATGTAGTCCTGTGGAACGGCTTGCCAAGCCATTTCCACCTGGCGCCTCAGTTGGACCAGCGTTCGTGGTGGACGTGCAGACCGCGTGAGACGACGCTTCATCCAGTCCCAAACATGCTCAATGGGGGACAGATCCGGAGATCTTGCTGGCCAGGGTAGTTGACTTACACCTTCTAGAGCACGTTGGGTGGCACGGGATACATGCGGACGTGCATTGTCCTGTTGGAACAGCAAGTTCCCTTGCCGGTCTAGGAATGGTAGAACGATGGGTTCGATGACGGTTTGGATGTACCGTGCACTATTCAGTGTCCCCTCGACGATCACCAGTGGTGTACGGCCAGTGTAGGAGATCGCTCCCCACACCATGATGCCGGGTGTTGGCCCTGTGTGCCTCGGTCGTATGCAGTCCTGATTGTGGCGCTCACCTGCACGGCGCCAAACACGCATACGACCATCATTGGCACCAAGGCAGAAGCGACTCTCATCGCTGAAGACGACACGTCTCCATTCGTCCCTCCATTCACGCCTGTCGCGACACCACTGGAGGCGGGCTACACGATGTTGGGGCGTGAGCGGAAGTCGGCCTAATGGTGTGCGGGACCGTAGCCCAGCGTCATGGAGACGGTTGCGAATGGTCCTCGCCGAAACCCCAGGAGCAACAGCGTCCCTAATTTGCTGGGAAGTGGCGGTGCGGTCCCCTACGGCACTGCGTAGGATCCTACGGTCTTGGCGTGCATCCGTGCGTCGCTGCGGTCCGGTCCCAGGTCGACGGGCACGTGCACCTTCCGCCGACCACTGGCGACAACATCGATGTACTGTGGAGACCTCACGCCCCACGTGTTGAGCAATTCGGCGGTACGTCCACCCGGCGTCCCGCATGCCCACTATACGCCCTCGCTCAAAGTCCGTCAACTGCACATACGGTTCACGTCCACGCTGTCGCGGCATGCTACCAGTGTTAAAGACTGCGATGGAGCTCCGTATGCCACGGCAAACTGGCTGACACTGACGGCGGCGGTGCACAAATGCTGCGCAGCTAGCGCCATTCGACGGCCAACACCGCGGTTCCTGGTGTGTCCGCTGTGCCATGCGTGTGATCATTGCTTGTACAGCCCTCTCGCAGAGTCCGGAGCAAGTATGGTGGGTCTGACACACCGGTGTCAATGTGTTCTTTTTTCCATTTCCAGGAGTGTATATTTCACAATATTTATCGTGTTGGGCAATCCTGAATGACAGACAAAGCAGGTTGATTAAGACGTTTCCTTTAAATTTTTGCCAGATCGGTTTGTGCGACCAAGGAATGATTGAAATGAGTGAAATTTTTTTTTATGTGTAACAGTAGGTTGTAGGTGCCACTCATGTGATTCCACAGAAGCGCGAGTAGAAAGTTGTACCTGATGTATTGCACAATTTACATCATCAAAGCCAGACAATTGCAACACTTTAATCACATTAGGTATACGATCACGAACAATACCACGTACAACTTGGTGATTTATGCCCCACACTTGAAGTATCGTTTCAAATTTGGTCGGTGTTATGTCACCTGCATGACACCCAGTCATGACTTCACATTTCAAAATTATAGACACCATGTAAAAATTCTTTGAAATACCATTAGAAGTCAAACTAAGTAATGAAGTTTCACAATGTAGATTAAACTTTGAATCAGTTGTGAAAGATATTTTTTCCAAATTCTCAAGTAAGTTATTGATTTTTCTTGCTAGGTTGTTGTACAATTTGTCACACAAATACAAAGTAAGAAAAGTCACGACCTTTTAACTTATACTTTGGAAGACCAACATTCATTACTCTGCAAAAGCCGGTACCATCGACAAAATTACACGATAAGTTCTGGAGGGCAATCATTTCAGCAATCACACGATCCATGTGTTGAGACTTTAGGTGTGAGGAATCCCAGTAATCATTTACTTACAGACTTTGAAGCTCGTAAGTCGTTTTTAGCGTCTTTGGGCGGATAAAAGAAACCTATAACAATAACAAAATAAAAATAGTGAAATACATCAAGAAATAAAATACATAAAATGTAATATAAAAATAAAATTCCAAATTGTTAAGTAGAGCACGTCAATAATTCTCAGTGTGCCCAGCTGAAGCGACAATTGTTAAAGAAACGTTTCTGGACCAATTTATAAATGACGCTGCAGTTTCTGAGTAGGGCGTTAATTTGTAAATATTGGATTTTATTCTTCATATTGCATAATAGGTTTGGTTAACTTGTTTACCATATCCAGTGTTTATTTCAGACCTGATGATGCTAAAGAAGCTATTGACACCTTATATACAATATGGAGAACAAAATACAATAAATAAATTAACATTATACAGAGTAAATGCAACGTGATTGGTATTGGTTGTTTCAAATGGCACTGAGCACTATGGGACTTAACATCTGTGGTCATCAGTCCCCTAGAACTTAGAACTACTTAAACCTAACTAACCTAAGGACATCACACACAGCCATGCCCGAGGCAGGATTCGAACCTGCGACCGTAGCGGTCACGCGGTTCCAGACTGAAGCGCCTAGATCCGCTCGGCCACTCCGGCCGGCCGATTGGTATTGGTTCAAATTATAAACAGTTACCTGCATACCATCACTTTTCTATAGATAAATGGAAGATAAGATTCTTAGAAACGTTTTTATACACAGTGAGATAACTTTTTAAGTGCTCACTTCAGATTGTGTGAGGGGCAGGACGTATAACTAGTTTAAATTTCGTGTAGTGCCAACACACACTCGTGTAATTTCACGTACTACATGGTGTATTTATTCCATTCCACAGACTGTTAAATGCTTATATCATTCAGTACTGGCAGCAACGAGAAAGGCACAATATCTATCGATCTGAACCAACACGATCCGACCAGAACTAAGGTTGGGGTGAGTCCTTACAATGTTATCGTACTGTGAATCACTCAGATAAAACAGCTTTGCACCAGCAGTAGACAGAGATCACCCTATGACGATCGAACTATATTATTTGTATCAACTAAATTATTATATAAATACTGACTAACCTTCTGTTTTCTCGCCTCCTCTGAAAGCTTGATAGTTTCATTTAACTTCTCAAATTCTGTAAATTTCTCAACATGTAATGATTTAAGATGACTCTTCAATGTAATGTTCGTGCGCCCATTTCGCGAATATACTTTGTCATAGATTTTGAATTTGGATCTCAAATCATTAATCTCAGCAAAATAATTCAAAATAAGACTTGTTTTTGGTTTCATTATTGCACCCTTAACTAACGCTACGCCACAAAACTGTTGACTACATAAAAAACACTATACAGTGTAGTAGTATTACACAGCGGCCAGAAGACTAGAAAAGATCAGTATTCATCCCCATTCCAAAGAAGAGAAGCTGTAAAGAATGCTCAGATTACCGAACAATCGCACTTATTTCACATGTTAGCAAAGTTATGTTGAAAATCTTACAAAATAGACTTCGCCAATGTCTAGATCGAGAGCTACCAGAAGAACAAGCTGGACTTAGGAAAGGAAGAGGAACTAGAGGTCAACTTGCTAACATTCGGTGGATTATGGAAAAAGCGAGAGAATTCCAGAAAGATGTGTACCTCTGCTTTATTGACTACGCCAAAGCTTTTGACTGCGTCGATCACAACAAATTATGGAACGTACTGAAAAACATGGGTGTACCAGATCACCTCATTCATCTGATACGGAGTTTATACCTTGACCAAGAAGCCACGGTGAGAACTATGTATGGAACAACGAAATGGATAAAGATTCAGAAAGGGGTCCGGCAAGGCTGCATACTATCATCGTACTTATTCAATCTGTATGCAGAACATGTTATGAGGAATGCGAGGCTAGATGAAGGAGAAACAGGAATTAAAATAGCTGGAATAAATGTAAACAACCTCAGGTACGCGGATGATAGGATCCTGTTAGCAGAAAGTGAAGAAGAATTGAGAACACTCTTACTGAAGGTGAAAGACGAAAGTGAAAAGGCCGGTCTTATGCTGAATGTGAAGAAAACGAAAATTATGGCAACTACACCTACCAATTCGTGGGATATAGCAGGAGAAACCATGGAGGTAGTGACCACATTCAGTTATCTCGGTTCCCAGATCTCTGCTGATGGCGACTGCAGCCATGAAATCCGGAGACGCCTGTTGCTCGGTAGACAGGCGATGTCAAACCTTGACAAGGTTATAAGGTCCAGAGACATAACACTAGCAACAAAGATCTGTATTGTGAGGGCTATGGTCTTTCCAGTTGTGATGTATGGATGTGAGACCTGGACCATTAGAAAGGCTGAACGGCGAAGAATTGACTCCTTCGAATTGTGGTGTTGGAGGAAACTTCTTAGAGTTCCATGGACTCCAAAGAGAACCAACAGATCAATATTGGAGCAAATAATACCAGATTTCTCCCTGGATGGTCTAATGTTAAAACGAAATCTGACCTACTTTGGACACACAATGCGAAGGCATGCCTCGCTGGAAAAACATTAATGCTGGGGAAGATTGAAGAAACTAGAAGAAGAGGACGTCAGAGGATGAGATGGATCGATGGCATCACAGAAGCAATGTGTTCCAACCTGGAAGGTCTACGGGAGAAAGTGCAAGACAGGAAAAAGTGGCGTGATTTGGTTCATGGGGTCACGAAGAGTCGGAACCGACTAAACGAATAGAGAGAGAGAGAGAGAGAGAGCGAGAGTATTACACAGCAACACAAAGTAGGAAGGCGAGCGACAAAACGCTACACTTTCCCCGGGATGCACAGAGATCACTGCTTAATAATCCAAGAAACGCAACAATCGCTACTGGCACGTGTCAGCTTGCTGCTAGACCACCCAACAAACTCCCGACTGCGCAGCAGCTGGCGCGATGGGGCAATAAGTGCGCGCATCGACAATGTCACCATTGTTGAAATTTCCGATATAAAAATTCGGAACCGGATGCGGAAGCGTATGTGAAACAAATTTGCGGAACTGCCGCAGTTGCGGAAGCAGAGATCTGTCGCATCACTAAATTGCAGACATGGTTGTGTTCGTGTGTTCGTCTAAGCCCACACCAACGTACTCATTCTGAATGGGACCCATTATCCTCTTTGCATCAGCCACTGCCATTTCTCCCGTCTGAGATTTCTTAGGGATTTCTCTGCTGTGTGTCCTTTTACTTTCTAATTACTGAGTTTGTATTCTAGGGGGCCATTTCTTTTGTTTAGATGACTTTTTTTGAATTGTCCTTATTTGATATTGGATGAGAGGATAGGTCGTTGAATGTTCGATCGTTGTGGTTTGTGTCCTTGTCAACTAGCATGTCTCTGCCTACTGTAAACACTGGAACATCATCTTGATTGCAGCCTAGTGCTTCATCGCAATGTTTAAGAACCATAGTATTTTTTTCCCAGGTGTCTTGCTACCATTTAAGGTCTGGGGATTAATCTTCCCTGGAGAGACCTGTTTGAACATTTCGGCAGGGTAGTCGTTGGACTCTGTTCGTTCGTCAGCACGCTATGTGCAGTTGAATCATGATTCCCCGACGTGATATGTCAGGGCATTGACAATACCCCGTTCACTGTGATGGGGCTGACAAGTCTGCACATATGTCAGTCTTTGTTCATGTCGCACGTCGTCTGTGGTGGTGAGTGCGTAGTTTTCACTTTGTATGGATTTTACACCGGTGCAGAGAGCCTTAAGATTATCCGCGCATCCACACAGATTCTTTGTTGCTCATCGTAAACAACAAATGCTTTGAAGGCTTGAACCATAAAATACGACGAAATATGCTTATGAAGGTCAATTCAATCATTTCGCACACAACTGTCAACATTGAACTGATTTTTATCTGTCCATTTCTCCCCAGTAAAATGTAAAACCTTGCCATAAAGCGTTAACGCTTGTTCGATGAAATCGGACCCTAGATAAAAGAAGGATGAATATGCACACAGGTCGCAACCACAAACCAGCAAAGCTAATCGCAGTTGAACTAGAGTGGAATATAGAAAGTTCAAGAAACCGCCTGTTTTTCTCATAATCTGGATACATGTTTCAACGTCTCGGATATTAACATAACTGCATTAACAAGGAAATCATATGCCAATCAGTGAACATGCGTGTGACTGGGGCCTCCCGTCGGGTAGGCCGTTTGCCTGGTGCAAGTCCATTTAGTTGACGTCATTTCGGTAACTTGTGTGAAGTTGATTGAGACAACAAAACATCCTGTTTACGAAAGGAGAAAATCTCCCACACGGTCGGGAATGGAACCCAGGCCCTTCGCATGGAATTCTGCAGCGCTGACAGCTATGGAGGTGGACATCCGTGAACGTTATCATCTTATAAATGTCTCCTTTCCAACAAACGATCGTCGAGTTCAAACAAATTCAGTCTGTCATATCCGAACCATAACGTAGACATCCTAATCTGAGCTTCCATAGTTGTATAGCCATGCTGTACTCACAAGCTACAGCGACACACGGCCAGCGAAGCGCCCAACTCTCAGCGAGCTCCACGCTGTGCAGCGTTTAGCGAGACATGTCAACACATCTGGGAATAACGACATGTAGCTGATACTGGACGTTGATTTACATCGGTGAGGATAGTTGAAAATTTGTGCCAGACCGGGATTTGCACCCAAGTCTCCTACTTACTAGGGAGATGCACTGGGCCAACCGGTTACAATGCCTATCGCAGCTGCGCGGATTACCTGATCACGCCAATCGTCACACCCAAATTCTCCAGTTATCCCCACGCTACTGACGTACTGCCCCTGGCCGTTATTCTCATTATTTGCGAGATTTCACTGATTCCCGTAAGAGTTCAGGCGTGGTGTGCAACTCCACTGAATGGCTCATTGGCCAGTCTCGCTTTAATTACATATGTGGTATCTGTTCTTTCGGACATGTCCGAAAGAACAGACACCTCATATACACATAAAATATGTTTTTTTCAGACGGATAAACTGACAGGCTGCTTGAATTTACATATGTGACGGTATGATTTCCTAACTTCACGTCCAGATAACCCGGAAACGGGACACCGTATCGAATATTTTCTTAACAATTATTTGAAACACAACATCCCCTGCAACACCCTTACAAACTTTTCAGACTGTTTCTGACTAATCTGCATAATCAGTCTGGATTTCCGTGTGCCTCCAGGTCTCTTCCATGTGTAAAATCATCTTCATGGTTCCAGAATGAGATTTTCACTCTGCTGCGGAGTGTGCGCTGATATGAAACTTCCTGGCAGATTACAACTATGTGCCCGACCGAGACTCGAACTCGGGACCTTTGCCTTTCGCAGGCAAATGCTCTACCAACTGAGCTACCGAAGCACGACTCACGCCCGGTCTCACAGCTTTACTTCTGCCAGTATCTCGTCTCCTACATTCCAAACTTTACAGAAGCTCTCTTGCGAACCATGCAGAACTAGCACTCTTGAAAGAAAGGATATTGCGGAGACATGGCTTAGCCACAGCCTGGGGGATGTTTCCAGAAAGAGATTTTCACTCTGCAGCGGAGTGTGCGCTGATATGAAACTTCCTGGCACATTAAAACTGTGTGCCCGACCGAGTCTCGAACTCGGGACCTTTGCCTTTCGCGGGCAAAAGTTTGGAAGGTAGGAGACGAGATACTGGCAGAAATAAAGCTGTGAGACCGGGCGTGAGTCGTGCTTCGGTAGCTCAGTTGGTAGAGCATTTGCCCGCGAAAGGCAAAGGTCCCGAGTTCGAGTCTCGGTCGGGCAAACAG
This sequence comes from Schistocerca americana, assembly GCF_021461395.2. NCBI lineage: Eukaryota > Metazoa > Arthropoda > Insecta > Orthoptera > Acrididae > Schistocerca > Schistocerca americana. Next base: position 91,086,925 of record NC_060121.1, read on the forward strand.
TTTTAATCTGCCAGGAAGTTTCTTCATGATTCTTAAACCAAATATTACGAAGATTAAATGACGATCTGTGCAACCTTTTCAGATTCTCTAAGCTACCTACCCACTTCAAGAATCTAACATGCTACACTCTGTCCCTTGGAACGCCAGTTTTGTTATTCATGATGCCGAATTCCTCCTGAGCAGCCCCCCTCCCCCCCCCCCCCACCCAGAGATCGAATTAACCTCTGGAGTTCTTTATCCAAGAGGTTTATATCATCATAAGTAGAGCATCATGACCTAGGGAAAAATGAATCACAGCTCTAGTTTCCCCTTGCTTTCACCTTTCTGCCATACCAGCCATTTTGGCTGTTACTAGAAGGATAGATCAGTGTCGTGGAGACTGTTGCTCTTGCAACTACTGAAAAGGCTACAGCTGTCCTCAGACACTATGTGTCTGTCTGGCATCTGCACAGATACGCTTCCATTGTGGTTGTGCCTATGATACGGGCTCCTTTGTCACTAAGACAGAAGTCACCCCACCTCGACAAGATCCATGTTATGTCCCAGCTGGGGACGCTTAAGTAAAACTGAGAGACTTTCCATGGTTATGCAAGTGGCTACGGAAGCGGGTCAGTTTGGGCTGGCCAGGCGAAATTCGGTCGGGGGCTACCTGTTGATACAACAGCTACTGTCCCCAGGGTGTCGAGATGCATGTTATGGCCAAGTGGAGGGTCCAGACATGCAACAAGTGACCACGGAAGTGGGTTAGTTTGGGCTGGCCAGGCGAAATTACATCAGGGGCTACCTGTTGATACAACAGCTACTGCCTCCAAGGTGTCGAGATGGTTCCTGCATGCTACGGCCAAGCAGAGGGACCAGACACACAACATAACAGACTCAGCAGAAAGTCAGAGGCACTTTGGCCTGGGAGATATGATAACTTCACGCCTGATACGTGATTCTGTTGTGGCCCAAGTGGCAGAACCTGATGCTTTAGCAAATCTCAAGGATAGTCCAAGTCCATATGAATATTCCGCATTTTAAGTAAGAGGAATTGCAGTCTACCAGGCACCTCGTCTGAAGGGCTACATACTCGTATGGCTGCCTACGAGTGGCGTGCAGCTCGAGTCCAGGTAAGTGATGTCGCTGATTGGATTGTTTGGACAAGCTCTTTGCTCCCTGAATCCGCCCGTGTGGACAGACACTGCTGCTGTGAAGCATTCAGTGGACGCTGGGTCCACTGTGTGGTACTGCACGCCTCGGCGTGTTCCGTCCTGTGCTGCTGGCAACCTATACTCAACATTGTGGGCCGCCGCCGGCTGGTGTGAGCTGCGTCCTTTCTGAGTTACTGCAATCACCCGCAATACGCTGCTGACGGCTGCTCCTCTCTGCAGGCCTTCAATTGCTTACGTTTAGGGGACTTGGTTCTCTGAGTGTCATCATGGTTGCTGTAGCTAATCAACAATAAATAAATGTTTTAGCAGACACTGCCACGTGTCCATTCACCACTCCATTGGTGTGCCGCCCAGGATGGTGGACTACCGGCCTCTTGACCTCTGCAAATCCAATTCCACCACCCACCATAGACGTCCAGTCTCTATAATTATAAAGCCGTCTCGTATCATATATTAATAAAATTCCTAAAAATATGATTTTCGGTGTTAATATTGAAAAAAGTTCTATCTCTCTCCGTTTTCAGTCAGATACAAAAGATCTTCAGATGAAGTACTGCATGTTCAGTAAAGTTGAGGGGCCTTTACTGGAAGCTGATAGCCAAGAGTGGGATCGCTAGGCTTATGTAATGTCTAATGAGGATATGTGGTTCTGCCTTGTGCAGACACAATTTTACTTCTTTTACTGCCCGCACATGTTGCGGAGAAGTTTCCCCATCTTCAGCGGGTTTTATTTATTATCTCTTGAACAATATACAATGAATTTGTTAATTATGTTTATTCACCAAGTTTTTGATATTCTAGGATTTACATTTCCATAAGTATTGACGGAAATACTAACATGAAGAGTAAATGTATTTCAGTCCGTCCCGTTAGCTGAATGGTCAGCGCGTTGGAATGCCATGCACGAGGGCCCGGGTTAGATTCCCGGCTGGGGCGGGAGATTTTCTCCCCTCAGAGACTGGTTGTTGTGCTGCCGACGCGCAAGTCCCCCAATGTGGCATTACACTCAATAAGACTTGCACTTGGCGGCCGAACTTCCTGTCTGGGAACTGACGCCACACGATCATTTCCTTTTCAGTGTATTTCATATTGACGTTCACAAGTCTGTATGGTATTTGTAGCACAGCTATGCTTATTGCCTCCCCGCATTTCATCTACAGCTAAAAAGCGTTTATCAGTGCTTTGTCACCGAGTGAGGTGGCGCTGTGGTTAGCACACTCGACTCGCATTTGGGACAACGACTGTTGAAACGTGCGTCCGGCCATCCTGATTTAGGTTTTCCGTGATTTCCCTAAATCTCTTGAGGCAAATGCCGCGGTGGTTCCTTTGAAAGGACACGGTCGACTTACTTCCCCGTCATTCTCTCATCCGATGGGACCGATGAACTCGCTGTTTGCCGGCCGCTGTGGTCGAGCTGTTCTAGGCGCTTCAGTCTGGAACTGCGCAACCGCTACGGTCGCAGGCTCGAATCCCGCCTCGAGCATGGATGTGTGTGATGTCCTTAGGTTAGTTAGGTTTAAGTAGTTCTAGGGGACTGATGACCTCAGATGTCAAGTGCCATAGTGCTCAGGGCCATTTGAACCGTTTTTGAACCTCGCTGTCTTGTCCCCTCCCTCAAATCAACCAACCCGCCAATTAATGTTTCATCATGTACTTTCTCAAATTTTAGACCTAATATGGTATTATCGATATTTTTTATATTGCGCTACTTTCATTATCTTATGTTGTTTTGTAATTAAGGATTTGCTGTTATACTCTTTGGATAGCGGTTTCTAGGTTACACTACAATTTCTTCGAAAAATGTGTTGAAATGTAAGATGATTGTGATAAGGCTTTGTGGAATGTTGATTGGGGAGGGGGGGCAGATTATGCCTGTAGAAGTGTGTACTTACTTTTTGTACATCTTGCGTTCTCGTGCTTGTAAAGAATGTTTGAGCGGAGATTCATAATGCGCACTGCTAGACGGGCTGTGGAGGTGTTTTTGTATGTGTGTGTTTGCGTGTGTATGTTTTTGCTTCTTTGGTTGTGTGTGTCTGTATGTTCAAACGGCTCTGAGCACTATGGGACTTAACATCTGAGGTCATCATTCCCCTAGACGTAGATCTACTTAAACGTAACTAACCTAAGGACATCACACACATCTATGCCAGAGGCAGGATTCAAACCTGCGACCGTAGCAGCAACGCGGTTCCGGACTGAAGTCCCTAGAATCGCTGGGCCACAGCGGCCGGCTGTGTGTGTGTGTGTGTGTGTGTGTGTGTGTGTGTGTGTGTGTGTGTGTGCGTGTGTGTGTGTGTGTCTTGTGTGCCTGTGTATTATGTGTCTTGGTCTTCTGATACTTCCTTTAGAGTTGAGAACAGGATTTGATTGTATAGTGCTCTGAATTCACTTATCAAGGGGAATCACACTTCCCTATTACATATTAGGAAGCAAACAGGGAAAAGAGTAGAGTTTCAGCCAAAAAATGATAATTCTCTAATGCCATTGTTGTAGATATAAACAAACAGGTCTCGTGGGTTGCAGCCATAGAGATAAAGGTTTGAGTCGTTAAAGGAAAGGATGATAGGAAACAGAGAAACCATAAGGGAGTGCGATGTAACCCAGCCTGTCGTATGAAGAGAAAAGACGTAGAGAAAGGTGGAAGGGAATTCCTCATCTAGTGAAGTGGACTAGTATGGTGAATGTTGCAGACGGAAGGATTTACAAACATTGTGAAGGATTTCATTGACTGCGAGAGGGAGACGTGAAGTTTCATTGGGATATGATATGGAATGTGTAAAAGTGTAGAGAGGGAAAAATAAGGTTGCCGACTCGAGTTTTTGGTTAGCATAGGACAATCAGAAATGTACGGCGTGAATGTGAAGTAGTAGGAATTTTTTGATGAGATATTAAAAGTGTTGTGATTTGGCAGGAGAGCCAACACCATGTTACTAGAGGAGGCCTAAAGGCACGGGTTTTAGCTCACGCAGGCTGGCGGGAGGTCTGGAATAGGACAAGGAAATTAGACTTTAGAAAAATGGACGTATCTGGTGGAATACTTAACTTTAATCCATTAATGATGAACATCGCTCTTTACGGTACATGATTCACAATATCAATAGTAACTGAATATGGCGCCTTGCTAGGTCGCAGAAAATGACGTAGCTGAAGGCTATGCTAAACTATCGTCTCGGCAAATGAGAGCGTATTTTGTCAGTGAACCATCGCTAGCAAAGTCGGTTGTACAACTGGGGCGAGTGCTAGGAAGTCACTCTAGACCAGTTGTGTGGCGGCGCTCGGTCTGCAATCACTGATAGTGGCGACACGCGGGTCCGACGTATACTACCGGACCGCGGCTGATTTAAAGGCTACCACCTAGCAAGTGTGGTGTCTGGCGGTGACACCACATTCCTCCCCCTCAAATCGGCGTACGGTTGCGTGGGGAGGACCCCATGTTGACGTATGCGACGAGGTGGGGAGCCTAACGACAAGGGAGGCTGTGCCACCCGCACGCTGCCATTCGGACCGAGGGGAGCTAGGAAACCCCTGAAAACCTGCTCTAGGGTGCACGCCGACATGTGGTGTATGCGCCCGCTGAGAGACAGGACGGGCCGAAGGGTCGACCTCCATCGGGCCGGGGCACCCGAAGGGCGAAGACGACAAATAAATGGTTCAAATGGCTCTGAGCACTGTGGGACTCAACATCTTAGGTCATAAGTCCCCTAGAACTTAGAACTACTTAAACCTAACTAACTTAAGGACATGACACACACCCATGCCTGAGGCAGGATTCAAACCTGCGATCGTAGCAGATTCGCGGTTCCGGACTGCAGCGCCAGAACCGCACGGCCACCGCGACCGGCGCGAAGACGACACATGGTCCGGAGGGGGCAAGATTTCCATGTCGGTGGACACCTGGTCCCGGGAAGCGATCGGCGGCGCGTGACCCAGGGAGGCGCCCGGCGGCTGCAGCGAAGCGTCCGCTGCGGCGTTCGCCGGCGGGAGAACAGGCGGCGGCGGCGGCGCGCCGCCATGGGGCAAAATGGAAGGCAGCGTCGGTAACACCTGGGGCTGAGGCGAGCCTTTAGATGGGTCCCCAGGGCGCTGACCGGACGGCACCGTCGCTGAAAGCAGACGGCGAGCGGGAGAGCCCGTGCGACGACAGAGGCGCAGCTGGTTGAGATGCCGGCCCACCTCGCCAGAGGCCCCCAAAACCTGATACATAGCGCGGCCGAGGCAGCGAAGAATGCGCCCTTCGAGCCAACACCGTGAACCTCGATAGTAGACAACCTCGCCTGGAGCAAATGCAGGTGTCTGCCGCTGCACAGAAACCTGATGCGGCGGATGTAGCGAAGACATCAAGGTTCGACGATGACGACCGTGAAGCAACTCAGCCGGCGAGCGACCATCTCGGGGCTGAGAGCGATACGAGGACAAAAAGAGCAATAACGCGTCCTCCCGAGAATGCGACGCTTTCAACTTCAACATCTGTGACTTGAAAGTCCTGACCAATCGTTCAGCGGCACCGTTTGACTGTGGCGAAAACGGCGCGGACGTCAGATGTTGAATACCATTGGCCTTGAAAAATGACTGAAATTCTGCGGACATGAATTGTGGGCCATTGTCGGAAACAATAGTCTGTGGAAGACCTTCAATGCAAAGTATAGCAGATAACGCTTGGATGGTGGCAGATGACGTCGTGGAAGACATCCGGACAACAAAAGGAAAATTACTGAATGAATCTACCACAACCAACCATGGAGCATTCCAGAATGGACCAGCAAAATCGATGTGTAAGCGTCGCCAATGGGAAGTGGCTTTTGGCCATGCAAAGAATTTCCGCGGTGGTGCTAACTGTGGTTCGGCACACACCATGCAAGAAGAGCACATATTCGTAATCGCGGCATCGATTCCGAACCAAGTACAGTGCTGACGAGCAAGTTGTGTCGTTCTCACTATACCCCAATGTGCTTGGTGGAGAAGCTGTAAGACAGAGGACTGTAACGAACGTGGGACCACGACCCTGGACTGATCATTATCAGAACGCAACAGCAAAACACCACGTCGAACAAAAAGTCTCTCCTTGTGAGCAAAAGATCGGCGAACCAACGGGTCCCCGATCTGTGACTTTGACAAGGGCCATTGCGTAGCAACAAAACGCAGAACGGTAGCAAGGATAGGGTCGGCAGTTGTTGCTGTAGCTACACGACGAAAATCAATCGGAAACGATTCGATCACGTCAACGGTTTCCGCATCAATGAACATGCAAGCAAGTTCGGAGGAATCGAATGCCCTATCCTCAACAACAGGCAAGCGGGACAACGCATCGGCTTTTCCGTGCTTAGCAGTGGACCGATACAAGATATCGTAGCGGTACTGCGAGAGGAAAATAGACCAGAAAATGAATTTTTGAGCTCTATGTGAAGGTACAGGCTTGTTCGGATGAAAAAGCGATGTCAAATGTTTGTGGTCTGTGATGATGGTAAAGTGACGACCATACAAGAAATCATGAAACTTGGTAACACCAAATACGAGAGCCAATGCTTCTTTCTCGATCTGTGAGTAATGTCTTTGCGCAGACGAGAGCAATTTGGACGCAAAGGCAATAGGGCGATCGTGCGATCCATCTTTATGCGCAAGCACAGCACCGATCCCGAAATCCGATGCATCCACCATCAACAAAAGGGGCTTCCGGGGATCGAACGGCGTAAGGCAAGTATTGGAAAGCAACGCCGATTTCAACTGGGGAAAGGCGCGTTCGCATTCCGTCGTCCAGACGAACGGAACACCTTTACAGCGTAAGCGAAGCGGAGCTGAAATGGAAGAGGCATGTGGCACATATCGGTGACAATAGTTTATTTTTACCAGCACACTCTGGAGCTGCTTCAAATTCTGCGGCGAAGGCAAGTCTTGTATGTCACGGAGGTGCGTGGGACTGGGATGTATGCTTTAGGCATTGAGTACATGTCCCAGGTATGGCAAGTCACGAGCAAAAAACACACCTTTGTCCTCCGGTAAGCGAAGACAATTTTGTCGCAAGACCTGAAATAATGTTCTGAGATTGGCTAAATTTTCTTCTTCTGTCTTTCCGGAGATCACAATATCGTCCAGATAGTTTGCTGCAGTAGGGACCGACGCACAAACAGTTCATAGATATTGCTGAAACAATGCAGGGGTGGATGCACACCCGAATGGCAGTCGTTTGAATTGATACAACCCAAGATGCGTGTTAACCACCAAAACGCGCTGGGATTCTTCGTCCACCGGTATTTGCAAGTACGCATCTGCGAGGTCCAACTTCGAAAAATATTTACCCGGGCAGTTTGTCAAAAAGATCTTCCAGGTGGGGTAAAGGAAAAGTTGCAATCACTAGTTGTGGATTCACTGTTGGCTTGAAGTCCACACAAAGTCTCAATTTTCCGGAAGGTTTTGGCAAAATAACTAAGGGTGATGCCCAGAGAGAAGCCTGCACACGTTCAATCACACCTTGTGATTCCAAATCATGTAATGTTTTTGCGACTTCATCACGCAACGCATGGGGAACATTGCGCGCTCTGAAAAATTTCGATTGCGCATTTACTTTCTGTTCCAAATGTGCTTTATAGTTCTTAGCGCAACATAGGCCCAGTGCAAAAATGTCTGCAAATTCTTCACATAGACGAGAAACACTGTCGGAAGGCATAGTCTGGTTCACTGATAGGACCTGGTTTACTACAGACAAGTTGAACAACTGAAATAAACCGAAACCAAACAACTTCTCTGCAGAAGAAGAACGAAGGACATAAAATGAAACAAGTTTTGTTTGTTCTTTGTACGTTGCAAGAAGGCTGCACTGTCCTAACACAGGGATCTCTTGACCTGAATAGCTAGCTAACTTATCATTTGCGGCACGCAACGGAGGTGTGCCCAGCAGTTTGTAAGAGTCTCGATTTATCAGTGAAACTGCAGCCCCGGTATCGAGCTGGAATGGTATCACTTTGCTATTAATGTCCAAGTACACAAAAAGTTTATTGTCCTGCTGACGACAAGAGCGACTGTCTCATGCAATGTGAACTGACACTGGTACAAAATCACTTGCGACTCGACGGGATTCCCGGCGATGTCGACGCACACTATTTGTGGGATGAACACAGTCCTGTTAGAGAGAGTGGCACTGGATGGAGTGGAATGAACTGCATGAATTTCCATGGGCGAAGTTTCACGAGCCTCAGTATCCATGGCTCGAATCCGGCGCGAAGCAAAGGCCCTGGAATGGTTGTAAGTTTCGATCTGAGCTTTTTCTAGCAAACACTCTGAACATGTCCTTTTTTATTACAGAAAAAGCAAATAGCTTGGCGTGATGGGCAATTCTCATGCGAATGTCTAGTAGCGCACCGCAGGCATGATTTCAGCACTGCATTTGCTTGCCGGCGCGGCACATGCGGCTGAGAGCCAGGCGGCAGCGGCGCGGCCGGGCGGGAGGACTGTTTACTGCTCCGTGCAGCTCGCCCAGGGGGCCGGTTAACCTGACACACGGCTGGTGAAGTTTCAAATGATTACTGAGCAAAGTCAAGTGTGTCCTGCCGCTCCAATATGTCCACCACTTTTTGAAGGGAGGGATTGATTAGTTTCAAAATCTATTCCCTTATACGAACATCAGAGACGTTCTGTGCAATTGCATCACCTACCATAGTATCTGAATAAGGGAGTCCTCATTGACACTCAAAAGCACAATCCCTAGTAAGGCCTTGCAAGGTTGCAACCCACTCCCGATTAGTCTGACCTGCCATACATTTTGTACGAAAAAAGGTATACCGTTTCGCAACTACATTGACTGAATCTTTGAAACATGTATCTAACACAGACAAAATTTCTTTGTAGGACAGAGTTGCTACGTCGCATCGGGGAAATAATTTGACTATCACACGGTACGTTTGTACGCCGACCGATGATAAGAGATAAGGCTGCCGCTCGTTTCCTTGAATTCTGTAGGCGGCGAGATGGAATCCAAATTGGCGTGACCGCTCCGTCATGCTTTCCAGTGCAGCATGAAAAGGTCGAAAAGTTGGTGCAACTGCATGTTGTGGTTGCGTTAGCGGTGGAGCGGCTGCTGCCGCATCGTTTTTCATCGCACGTTGACCCTGGACGAGCTGTCCAAGGGCATCCAGTAAGGCCTGCGTCTGCTGATTCTGTAAGCGATAAAATTCGGACAGTACATCTGGAGATTGTGGCGAAGCCATTACACAAGTAAATCAGGGCAGTTTAGAGAAGAACGCGGTTTTGCCTCGTCGCCAATGTTGTGATTTGGCAGGAGAGCCAACACCGTGTCACTAGAGGAGGCCGAAAGGCATGCGTTTTTGCTCATGCAGGCTGGCGTGAGGTCTGGAACAGGACAAGGAAATTAGACTTTAGAAAAACGGACGTAGCTGGTGGAATACTTAACTTTAATCCATTAATGATGAACGTCGCTCTTGACAGTACATGATTCACAATATCAATAGTAACTGAATATGGCGCCTTGCTAGGTCGTAGCAAAAGACGTAGCTGAAGGCTATGCTAAACTATCGTCTCGGCAAATGAGAGCGTATCTTGTCAGTGAACCATCGCTAGCAAAGTCGGTTGTACAACTGGGGCGAGTGCTAGGAAGTCTCTCTAGACCTGCCGTGTGGCGGCGCTCGGTCTGCAATCACTGGTAGTGGCGACACGCGGGTTCGACGTATACTACCGGACTGCGGCCGATTTAAAGGCTACCACCTAGCAAGTGTGGTGTCTGGCGGTGACACCACAAAAAGGGCCTTGGTGGTGATGGGCAGGTGAGAGGGGCTTGGTAAACAGATACTAAGGACAGGGGGTCAAAGAGTTTCTGTGGTTTGATGTTTGATTTGTGGGGCGTTCAACTGCGCAGTTCTCAGCCTGAGTTTCTAGGGATTGGTAGATCTAGGGTACAGTGGGTGTCCAGATAGCAGTGGTGTAGTAGACACTAGAATGGATCAAGAGTTTTAGGCTTGAAGGATAGTGGAGTGATGAAATTGGCACGTTGTTCTGGCTAATAATTTTGGCTTTGTTGAATAGGCAGTTGGTGGGGTTACATGTGAATTGCCAGGCAGTTGTTAGTCGAAACTAGGACACAAGGTCATTTAGATGGAAGTCGTGGTACTATGCGCTTCGAACTGTGTGAGTTACTTGGGTGTGAAGTTTATCGATAGGCAAGTGACAATGTTTTCAGCGCTGTGTGGGGTGCCATATCTTAATTAGCTCAGGTATTTTGGCCAATAAAAACCCAATGAGAAGCACGCAGCAAAATTTATATGTACCGGCACGCTCTATAAGGGAGAAGTTAAACATTTGCCCCTGGGTCTGTTTCGGTGTTGTTTAGACGTTCTGGCGTTTCATTGCTTCAGTACGCTGTTTGGCACAACTGGGTAAAAGTGCTGCTTGTTGCAGAGAGTAGCTATGCAACTCATTCGATATCCATTTACGGTTGTAGTGTTTCAAACGTATGTTGCGAACAACGTTCGTTCATAGGAATTCCTCGAACAACGTGTTTGACGATTTGCTATGGTACTATGTTATTTTTTTGCTAGCTATGAGCAGAACTGGCTTACGATTTGGCTATCTCAAGAAAGGAATTGTAAACATCTTACAACTTTCTCAGTGGATTTTGTGGCAGATTAAGTGACTTGTTAACTGAAGCATCAGTATATACTGGTGGTCTATACTGCCTATGGGGGACTATCTTTTCCGTACTATTTATCATCAAACGTTGTAACATTTACTTTCTCAGATTTTCGTACACATATTTATTGAAATATAGATTTTTTTTCTTTGTCCTCCCACGTAGCCACCGGCCTTTGTTCACTCAAACTGATACGAGGCGGTCTCATGGCATCTAATTTTATTTTCTACTCGTTTTGCAATGCAGTAAGCTAAGGACATTGTATCACAGGCTGGAGCAACAGTAGTTCAGGTCCATCAGAACTCACTATTTAGTAATTTTGATGTGGTACGTACAACGCATGGCAAGCACATTTGCCCAGCACGAATCGTGGCTATAAGCCATGTTCCATTATTTGTGTGGTCTTTGTTTAGTGAGCGAATATGGATAGTATCCAATCTGCGCTGGTTAGAAATGGCTTACAAGAAACAACATCGATGTGCCAGCGAAGGCTTTATTGCGCCTAAGTTTTACGCATCATATTGTGTTATCCAGTGTTCCATATTTGAAAAATGATATAAAGTTCAGGATGAAACTTGTTCAAAACTTATTCGATCTTGTATTACGAGACATGGTAACCTTTCACGCTTTCCCTCCCGGGTCTTGTGCGTCATGTCTACTGACGTGTGACTAACCCTCGATTAGCACGCCTGGGTAGCCGTGCGGTCTAACGCGCTGCTTCCCGAGTGGGAAGGCGGGCCAGTCCCCAGCACGAATCCGTCCGGCGGATTACTGTCGAGGTCCTGTGCGCCGGCCAGCCTTTGGATGGTTTTTAAGGCGATTTTCCATCTGCCTCGGCGAATGCGGGCTGGTTCCCCTCATTCCGCCTCAGTTACACTATGTCGGCGATTGCTGCGCACTGTCTCAACGTACGTGTACACCGTATTTACTCTACCACACAGACATTTGGAGTTATGCTTATCTGGTATGAGACATTCCCGGGAGAGAGAGAGGAGGGGGGGGGGGGGTGGCCACTGGGGGCCGAACCGCACAATGACCTTGGGTTCGGTGTGGGGCGGCGGTGGGGCGGGTGGGTGGACTGCTGTGGTCTGTTGTGGGGTTGTGGACCACTGAGGGCTTCGGCGGGACGAAGCCCCTCTGTCGTTTCTAGGTCCCCAGTTTGTACACTACACACCACACCAACCCTCGTTTTCTTATTCCCTAACAGTTAGCTCAGTGAGGTGGGAAAAGCAAGCAGCGCATCGATAGACTAAGCATGCAAATTTGTGAGTACGTACTAGCAATATTGCTGGCAGATGGGGCACGTGTAATAGATATTTATAACGACACACAGGTGGTGACTGAGTAGGAAGGTCCGATATGAAGGTAGGCGGTCGATGCTTCGACCGAATCCTGCGGCAGCCGTGCCTCCGCTCCAGTAATTGGGGAAACCTCTCTGGGCTCCGTAATCACGGGCTGCTGCCGAAAGTGCAGAGTCGGCTTACCCCTGTTGCAAACGCGTGGGAGGCTTCTCAACGGTATTTGTCCAAACTGAATATGAAACGGTATTCGGCAGCAAGCAACTCCAGAATCTCACCGGTGTGCGGACAAAATAAAAGAAACGTCTGTTGATTAAATTATGCAACGACTCAGAAGTTATGTTATTTATGAACGGTGTCTCTATTACTTCAGTATTCGTTGCACTTATACGTGAACTCCTTTTCACGTCAACGGAGAGTTTATTAAAGACAAAGTAAAACAGTAGAACAGGGACGACGAAAAAAACACACCATTACCTGTTCGATATAACCATTCCGGCATTTGTCTGTGGAATCCAGGGAAACCGCGGGAGAAGAGAAAACTTTTTTTGTACCTCCTGTGGTATACAATAACCACAATGGCTCTCGCCGCAGATTATGCGTTAAAAATGTTCTTGTAAAAATTAATGCCCTAATACAGATTTTGTACTAGAAAATCCACACTACTCGCTCCAAATCCTCTAACACGATGAATGCTGCCTCGTGTTCCCTACCTACTTGCCCTCCTCCACTACAAACTAGTATGGACCTATTAATTACCTCCACCCACCCCACGTAGACCCTCTCGCTTCCCACACTGATCACCTTCGTGTTTACTACATTACCTGCAGACATGACAACCTTCCGATTCATCCCTGGTTGTCGACCAACTTACGCTGCCACTCTAGTTCCAACACATCTATACCCTCTGCTCATTCTGTTTCAAAGAAACTTGACACTCCTACCTCACCACCCAACGCACCCAGATCGACCCGTCCTTCCAGCTTTTGCAGCCCACTCCACTTCCTCTCAATGTCGAAGCTTCTTTTCCGCCCATCTTCCTCCCTTTCTTTCCAAAAGCTTAGTTCGTGGCCCTTCTCCCCGTCTCTTCCGTGCCAAAGTCTTTCCTAAACACTCTCAGGAACAGCTCCCAGCAACAACCGCTCAAATCAGTGCAGTGAACAGCTCAATTTCTTTATAAAAGTTATTTGTTATTTTGAAATATAACAATATTTTATTTAAAATGAACAACTACTCGTTTGAAAAATTTTACAGATTTACTTATTTTATCTTGTTAAATTTTCTGTCAGTCTGTGAACGAAAGTGTTCCAAAAAGCCACGCGCGAAAAAGCGACTTTTCAAGAGGTCATATCTTGGCTTCTGTTGATCAGACGTAAAGAATCAAGTGTTTTGGATAGCCCTTGTATAACCGTCGGAAGAATGAGCATACTGTAGATATCCTATAGCGCTCTGTAAAAGTTTGAAGGAAGGTAAGGAAGGTAAGGTTTAACGTCCTGTCGACATCGAGGTCATTAGAGACGGAGCACAAGTACGCTTAGTGTCAAGGATGGGGAAAGAAATTGGCCGTGCCCTTTCAAACGAACCATCCCAGAATTTGCCTGGAGCGACTTAGGGAAATCACGGAAAACCTAAATCTGGATGGCGGGACGTAGATCTGGACCGTCTTCCCCCCGAATGCGAGTCCATTGTGCTAACCACTGCAACACCTCGCTCTTTTGTCAAAATTTGATCAATGCACAGTTTCGCCTCCACACTAAAACTGAACAAATTGGCTGCACCTTTTGCATTAGGTATGGTCTGTGGTGGGCCTTAGACGGCTTATAAAAGTAATAGTTGTTCGAGGGCGGGTCCTGAGAAAATCCCGAAAAACCACGATTTTTGGATAACAAAAGTCCCAGTTTGAGGGATGGCCATTTCTATAACTTCTGTTCATGGCACATTGCCAAAATATGTACAATGTATTTTTAGATGCTGTTTTCGAGGAACCCTAAAGCCCTTTTGACAGTTTATCCATTACGGAGATCCAGAGAGTCAAAGTACCGTGCTTACGCACGTGGAATAAGCTCGTAATGTCCGGTCTGAGGGGCAAATGTAATTTCAACTCACGTAGTGAAGACTTGGGAAGGCTTCTGCGGTCATCGAAAAGGTTCTGAGGTCACCAAAATGTGTTTTTAGTTGCCATTTTTAGACAATAAAACATTATGACGGGTTGTCTCTGCAATCGGTACTTCACGTCTATTCAGGCTGCCCAGACTTCGAAATTATTCGATGATGTCACGTAGAGGCATGAGCATATTACAAAAACTTTATTTTGTCATACAAAATTTTTTGTACTTGCAAATCAAACGCTGAATCTTTTGGTATACTGTAGGTGTAGCCTAAAAAAGTTGTGCAAAGTAGGGTAAGGTGAACTTGTGTTAGACAGGAGACGGTTTTGTGTTAACTTTATACCTTGCGTAGCCGGCCGAGGTGGCCGAGCCGTTCTAGGCGCTACAGTCTGGAACAGCGTGACCCCTACGGTCGCAGGTTCGAATCCTGCCTCGGGCATGGACGAGTGTGATGTCCTTAGGCTAGTTAGGTTTAAGTAGTTCTAAGTTCTACGGGACTGATGACCTCAGAAGTTAAGTCCCATAGTGATCAGAACCATTTGAACCATTTTACCGTGCGTACTTATTTGTTGTTTGTATGTACCAAAGCACGTGAATGTGTCGAAGTATACAAATAAATAACCATAAGTGTACCGATCTAAAGAATTAGTTTTATATAAGCAGCACAGCCTGCTGCAACGTGGAATAGAAGGGAACCAGCTGAAAACTGCTCCTGTAGGGGCACAAAAAAGCAAATACGTTACTCTTCAAAAGACTGTAGAAGAGAAGTGTGGAACCGGATGCCCATATCCTCATATCGTATTCCTCATTAATAACTTTGGGAGGTGAAGAAATTCGCGCTTTCCTGTGCTGGAAGAGATTGGGAGAGACACAGTGATGGTGGAAGAGAGAGGAGACGGTGATGGTAGGAGAGAGAAAGCAAAAGAGAAACGGAGATGGATTCAGTGGCGACTCGTGCTCACTTTCGTTGGTGAGTCCCAGACAAAAGTTAGTAAATTTCACAACAGAATTGTTCTGAAGTGTTCATTATGTTACCTTCATTTATCTCATACTACTTATACATTATATTCTAAAGATTGCAAATACGTTACATACAATTATAAACACAATCCACGAAATACAGCAGTTATTGATATTATAAATACAGCTATGAACTCGCCATCTGTGTATGTGTGTGTGTGTGTGTGTGTGTGTGTGTGTGTGTGTGTGTGTATTATTGTTGTTGGTCTGGTCCACTGGCTTCACTTCCTTTCCCTAGGTGTGTGAAGTAATGCTGTGGCGACACATTTTATTGAATACTTGTGGGGGTTTGGAGCTGTTTGGGTTCAAACTCATGTTCGCTAGCTCAACTTCTGCTGATGTTCACACTTGTTCTAGTTGTGTTTCTGCAGTCTGATTGTGGTGAAAGGAGAAAAATGGTGTAACTGTGGGAGAAAGCACATAACGTCTTTCCATTGGAAATGCACTAGAGAGCAAATATAGGGACCCTCCTGGCAAAACTGTGGGAGGAACCATGACTAGGAGTGGTTTCACGCGTATTTTACCGATCTGCACGTTAACTAATGACGCATGTATCCTGTGAGTATCCTTACACAGTAGCAGTATATTTCTGACTGGCAAACATATTAATACTCTGTTGTTGAAGTTTGGAATTTCACTGATTACGTGATTATGAATGGAACAAACAGCCAGTGAGTTCAGCCTCTCCTGACCCATACTGCTCCTGAGGAAGATATTAATTCTTTTTAAAGAGCTGAAACTACACTCTGCTTCTGCCACTGAAACACATGTAGTTAATGCAATCTGCAATATTTTGTGCACTTCAGTGAATGATTCTTCAAAGAAATGTTCCACAACAGCTCAAAAACCGATGTAATGCATTTAAACGTACCAGTGTGATAAATCACTGGCAGTTCATTTTTCAACTTATCCTAACAAGTAAAGGGACTGTAACTTAATGGAAAAGTATTGAATAAAGTGGCTGGGCAATGTTCTTTGAAAGACGCAAGCTTTTTGGACCAATAATTTCGAAGCTACTGCATACATCGGAGTTTTGGAATCTTCTTTTTCAGTTTGCAGATTTCAATGTCGCACTTCTTTGGCATCTGATGTCAGATTAGGTTGAGTGCTATATTTGGAACGTTTTCTTGAAGGAGTAAGACATTCATCTTCAGAAACTCGATACCTTTCGATACACTCTGGTATTTGAGAAACGGCTGACTCAGTATGACGTAGTACATTGGATATAGTAATGGCATTTGCACTCTGCAGCTGATCCGTATTATACAAAATACCACTTGTTTCATAATCTCGAAGAAAAGAATTAGAAGGAACAAAAAGTCTGGATTGTGAAGTAAATTTCTGAAAGGAGATGCTTCTTTTATTGTAATATCATCACAAGAATCTTGTTCTTCAATCTGATCAAAACATTCCACCAAGTGTCATTTATTTCTTTTGAACATTAGTTGCTATGGAAGACTGGAAATACCATGTAGTCGAAGAGAGTGAAGGAATTCTCTTGTTGCAGAGTGTCCGTAACAAATCACTTAGCTTAGGTGTCCACTCCGATAGATGTGTGGTCAGCATGGCGGATTGCCGTCCTACGGGCCCGGTTTCGTTTCGCGGCTGGGTCGGAGATTTTCTCCGCTCAGGGACTGGGTGTTGTGTTGTCTCCATCATCATCATTTCCGGCGCGCAGGTTTCCCGATATGGCGTCGAATGTAATAAGACCTGCACCAAGGCGGCCGGACCTGCCCTGTAAGGGGCCTCCAGGCCAATGACGCCAAACGCTCATTTCCATTCTTACTTAGCTTACGCGATGAAGAGCAAAATGTTGTACATCAAGAAATATTTGCGAAGAACAACGTAACACTTTGTTTTTACTGCAAGCATTCTGAATAACCAAATTCATTTGTTGTGCATAACAGTGGACTTATTTCGTGTATGGGACAGTACAGTACTCTGCTTTAGAGTCTGTGCACAACCATGACTCACGCTCGTTCCTGGGACAGCATCGCATACGTGAGCACGGAGTTCTTCTTGAACATTGAAACGTTACACACTCCTTTTTAGAACCTCTCTCAACTATCCTCAATATTTTCAAACAAAATTATCTTTCAACAGGTTTCTTCCCCTTAAATATCGCATTGTGATGACAAATTGACTTCTGCGCGTAGTATTTGTTGTTTCATCTGACTGCAGAGAAACAAAAGTGTCAGCACTAGTGTCTCTAATCAGTTCTTCAATGTAAGATTTACATATACAGTGTAAAAGTTCATGTTGTATCATCTGTGACGCATATTCACATACGGAAGTACCACAACTGCTTAAGTGACCTTCTAACAGACTTTTAAGATTTCCTAGAGGAGATAAAAAATCAAAGAAGTTGGCACGATTTGCTGACTCATTTCTCATTGTGAGACCTTAGTGCTAAATCATGAGTTCCGCAAAACATTAAGCACTGTATTATTCTGGTGTCTTTCGGCTGGTCCTGGCGGAGGTTCGAGTCCTCCATCGGGCATGAGTGTGCCTGTTTGTCCTTAGGATAATTTAGTTTAAGTAGTGTGTAAGCTTAGGGACTGATGACCTTAGCAGTTAAGTCCCATAAGATTTCACAAACATTTGAACAATAACTGTCTTTTCTTCATAGTTATTTGATTATGTTCCTGATTTGACATTTTATGCGCCGAATCAATCTGGGCAAAATGTTAATTGTACCAAACATTTAGTATTTAGAAGCGTTTTCTAAATTTAGCCCACTTTCCTCATGTTTCTTAAATAACACACAATAGAAACAAAATAATTTTTGTTTGTTTTCACTCGCTGTTAGCCAAGACTTTTCCAGAATCATATGTTACAGAAAGTTCTCTTCTTCTTTCCGTCGAGTTGAGACATCAAGAAATTTTTTGGTCGGTGTGCGCCTAGCTGCTCGATTTCCAGCTTCTATGCCATACTTAATAAATGAAAGGGCGTTTAAAAGCAGTCAACCTTACTCTTTTTAAAACCGTTGTACAAACACTCGAGATTCAACCACACAGCTACAGAACATGGGACACTACTGAAAGTGGTCTTTTCGCTGTTTTCCACATTCCGTTTGCAGAAAGCTTTTCCCCTGAGCGCTCAGGAATTTCGTTCAAGCCAGAGAGCTTACATGAGATAGTCTAGAGAGGAATTTTGTCTACAAATAACTGTTTGTTGCCACAGTCCTCATACCACGCACACACACACACACACACACACACACACACACACAGGTAGAAATAGAGCTGCGGCGGCTTGTGTTTGCTTTCTTCCACCTATATACGTGAGGTTAAGTGCATATTTGTGTGTTTTGATCCTGCAGAATGGACGAAGTCATCGGAGAAACCAGAATTAGGGTTAGGGGAGGAGGACTCTACCATTCTAAGTTACACTTCCTACGTTAAGTACGTCAGTTCTTCCTACTCAGGCACACGCTCACTATCGTGCAAGAACGTACGTAACATATATAAAAGACGCGAGGGCTTTTTAATTGTAATTACGTGCTTTATTCCTCGACAAATATGTGATGACGATGTGGCGGGACGGTTTTTCTACTGGGAAACTATGGTATGCCGTGCGAAACGACACTCAGCTGGTGTGAGTGTGGACATACCATAATTTTTTGGACGCCCTTACACATATAAATGATAATCACGCTTGTCGGAAATGTTATGCCGTTGGAACGTAAAGTTACTGTGGTTAGTTTTCCGATATACCGTCAGATGTGTGTGGGAAGTGATCAGATTACGATTGCTGTAAAAAATTAAGTATGGCTAACCATAAGGGGAGGATAGATTTGCTGCAGGGAATTGGGATTACAACGCATTGACGTGTATATTTGACCGTAATATGTGTATAATATACCAATGCAGCAGGGGTTCAACCGGATCTGCTACAGTGTACAAACAGGGCAGGCAATACGGTTGTAACGTTATAGACACACAGATCTTTCTCTCATCGGATTTCCTAAGCAGAACCTCACATGCTCTTTGTCGGAATGTCGACTGCAACGTTCATGGCTGCTCTTATCGGCAATTTCTTTCCAAACCTGACGTCCGCGGGAGCGCTGTCGATTATCACAGAGTGCCGAACGCCAGTGCTTTACAACACTTGCTTGAGAGACTCTTGGCGGGATGTGGGACGTTCATGAACGGCTGTTCACGATTCTGGTTGTTGGAAGACCTAAATGTCAAATAATTTCCTAGAACAGAGCAGGCCCTAGGCACGTAGTCGGTGTGAGTGTGGACATAACATATTTTTTTCAGACGCTATACAGGTATAAAAGATAATTAAATTGATTGTCTCAAATGCGTTTGTGTTGAAGTGTAAAGTTATTATGGTCTGTGTTCCGACATGTGCAAAGAAAATGCTATGGATAGGAAGTGAACACACTATGTCTGGTCGTAAGGGAGATATACAGGGTGAGCCACTAACAATTGCCACCAAGAATAAATCCGAAAGTAAGATAGGAGCTGAAAAGTTTGTGGGGCAAAAGTTGCATTGCATAACGAGGACCATAATATGAGGTTGGCTTTTTGTTGATGGGTCCGGTGGCTTCAGATATATGATGGTCAACTTTTTTTTTTTTTTTTTTTTTTTTTTTTTTAAATTCAATGCTATAGTTTGGTATTTATTTTCTGATAGCAGCTATCGAGACGAATCCAATGATGTGTAACAGTAAGGTCTTTGAAGGTCAAGGAAGGTCACAAAGGTGGCATGAACGTCCATATACAGAAGGTGTTCGAAGTGATGACCATTGGTACCAATACAGTGCTGCAATCTTCTTATCATGTATTGAGTGGTATTCATTATGACTGTAGCACTTATCGAAGCACATGCTCTGACAATTCTCTCGCATATCTTCAGGTGTAGTTGGAACGTCTTTATAAACAATGACTTTTACGAATCCCGACAAGAAAAGTCCGCAGCTCGTGGTCGTGCGGTAGCGTTCTCACTTTCCACGCCCGGGTTCCCGGGTTCGATTCCCCGCGGGGTCAGGGATTTTCTCTTCCTCGTGATGACTGGGTGTTGTGTGATGTCCTTAGGTTAGTTAGGTTTAAGTAGTTCTAAGTTCTAGGGGACTGATGACCATAGATGTTAAGTCCCATAGTGCTCAGACCCATTTGAACCGACAAGAAAAAGTCCAGAGGCGTCAAGTCTGGCGAACCAGCCGGCCACAACACATCTCCTCCGCGTCCAGTCCTACGATTTGGGAAATGCCTCTGCAAGTTATTTCTAGCCATCAGTGAAAAATGATCCGGACACCCATGGTGTTGATACCACATTCTCTTCCTTGTTCCTAAAGCTATTTCTTCCAATAATAGACCTAATGTTTCTTGCAGGAATGTGGTGTACTTCCTGCCATTAAGATTTCTTTCAATGAAATAGGGGCCTATAATTCTGTCCTTCAGAATCCCACATCATACGTTCATCGACCACGGTGTTTGGTACGCCACTTGCCGCATCCAACATGGATCTTCAGTCGCGCAGTAATGCATGTTACGCAAATTAACATTTCCATGGTTCGTGAATGTAGCCTCGTCAGTAAACAAAATCAAATTAATAAATGTGTCATCCCTCTGAATCTGAAGTTTAACCCATCTGCAAAATTCAATGCGACGCATACAATCTGTACCAGATAATTCTTGGTGCAGACTGAAATGGTAAGGATGATACTTATGGTGATGCAGAACACGAACAACACTACTCTGGCTCATGCCAGATTCCCTTGCGATTTGACGCGAACGTTTCCTCGTTAGTAGCTTTCCTTTGCCGGATATGTTTCAGATGCGTTAAACATCCAGTTGTTCTCAATTTACCATACACATATTTAAATGTACGACAAGTAGGGCGAGTACGTTGAGTAAATTTTTCAGCATATAGGTCTCTAGCTCTCACTGAATTTCGTTGGCATTCACCGTCAGTGAGAAGCATATCGACTTGTTCTTCGAAGGAATACATCATCCACGCTCGCTTGATTCGACGTTACTAGTGTTGTATTGCGAAACCGTCGAATGGTGTTTACCTGCCAATGGCACGTTAGATGGATACGCCGTAATCGGCGAATATTTACTATATGCACTATATACGAGAGATAATTGTCAGAGCATATGCTTCGATAAGTGACACAGTCATAAGCAAAACCACTCAATCCATGATTGCAGCACTGCATTGATGCCAATGGTCGTCACTTCGAACACCTTCTGTAAATGGACGTTCATGCCACCTTTGTGACTTTCGTTGATCTTCAAATGGCAAATGGTTCAAATGGCTCTGAGCACTATGCGACTTAACTACTAAGGTCATCAGTCGCCTAGAACTTAGAACTAATTAAACCTAACTAACCTAAGGACATCACACACATCCATGCCCGAGGCAGGATTCGAACCTGCGACCGTTGCTGTCGCTCGGCTCCAGACTGTAGCGCCCAGAACCGCACGGCCACTCCGGCCGGCCGATCTTTAAAGACCTTATTGTTACACACCATTGAATTCGTCTCGATAGCCGCTATAAGATAATAAGTACCAAACTATACCATCCCATTTAAAAAAAGAAAGTTGACCTTTATATCTCTGACGCAACCCTACTCAATAACAAAACACCAACGTCGTATTATGGCCCTTGTTGTCCCAAGCAACATTTGTCCCACAAACGTTTCAGCTAGTATCATACTTTCGGAGTTATTCTAGGTGGCAATAGTTTGTGACTCACCCGATAGATTTGATGTGGAAAACTGCTATTTCGGCCGGCTGGAGTGGCCGAGCGGTTCTAGGCGCTACAGTCTGGAACCACGCGACCGCTACGGACGCAGGTTCGTATCCTCCCTCGGGCATGGATGTGTGTGACGTCCTTAGGTTAGTTAGGTTTAAGTAGTTCTAAGCTCTAGGGCACTGATGACCTGAGAAGTTAAGTCCCATAGTGCTCAGAGCCATTTGAATTGTTATTTGAAGGCATGTCCAGCCGTATATGCACGAAAGATTTTACGTGGAAAAAATTGTATCCAGTCATGAGGAGGATATAAGTTTACATGGGAAATTGATAGTTCCAGAGCTACAGTTGTCATGAAGAGGTATTTCCAATGTCATACAGGTACGGAACGTGGCTTACATGCTTTCGACAACCTAGTTTCGTACCTATTTGACAAACCGTTCCATCTCTGTCTCCATCCCTCTCTCTCTCTCTCTCTCTCTCTCTCTCTCTCTCTCTCTCTCTCTCTCTCTCTTTGTGTTGTTGTTCCGGAATGTCCGAGAGTTCTAGAGGCCTCTTGTTCGACTGTGAGGTATGCTTGTGTTCTACACATTTCCCGTCTTTATTTGGTTGAGAGAACATAGCCGTTGTTTGTATAACGAAACACCGATGGAAGAGACATTTTCTGTTTCTCTAGACATGAGAAACACATGCGATCATGAGTATTAAAACCTTAGATGACTTTGTAAGGTATATGAATGATCTGGAATCTGTTATATCATTGACATCGGTATTCATTAAAAAATAGGAGTGGAACTACCAATTTCCTCTATTTTCGAATTTTCACGTGAAAAATATTCACAGAGGAGATAAATTTTGGCTCTCTGGAGATATAAGTCTCGCACTCTATTTTCTAAATTATACTGAGCAGGTGAAAGGTAGCACGCTGATATGTGTTTGATATCAAGAACAGTTGCGTAAGTGGTATGATATTCGGCAAAACTAAGTGAAAGTACAAGAAATTTCAAGAATTTCCGTATGCTACTCGAAGATTTCATGTTAAAAGTGTCAAAAATATTGTCATTTTTGGCGTGTAAAATCGGTAATTGCAGCTGATATAGATAAATTAATTCACGGTTGACGAATCAAATGTCGTAGTTTTCTGGCATGTAAAATACCTTGTTCGAATGTAAAGTCGTGTGATTCGTGATGTCACACCTGATTGTCAGTGTCTCTCTCTCACCATCCAGCAGGTCTTTGTGTTGGACTCGTGGTCTGTTACGAGGTATGCTATTCAGCAGTGGACAGCGCCGACGACCGCTCACACAGTGTACAGCGGTGCCATTTCATTTCATAAAAGCACCCACGACGGCAGGACACAGTATTCGAAGCTTCTCCTGGATAGGGAGGTATCTTCCATGATTATCACTATACGTTTCTTTTTTTTTTCTTTTTTTCGAGAGTAGGACGCCGCCTTGTTTTCTTTCGCTGGTTTCCAGTCTGTGGGACTGTGCTGCGACTTCCACTGTCTTTTGAAGCACGTGGCCTTAAGGTGCAACGTGCACTCCTGCTGAGACTCTTGGCGGAAGGGCTCCGCGACCACACATCAGGCCAGTGCGTGCAGGGGGCACTCGCCTCGTGACCGTTGGTGACGGTGGATGACCGACCAAGTGTTCAGAGACAGGTCCAAACAGACGAGCCTCTTCTGGTTTGGACGGGTGGAATCCTATGCCCCTCTATCCACTGTTACTTTCGAGCATCTCCAGACCATCAGTTATAGGACATCGAAAATTCACCGTGAATTCCAGCTATTTTACTCGTCTGTAGGACAGTGCTTCGAATTCTAGGAGATTCTTTTAGACATCAGATCTGCTGTGAGTCTGTTTTTTCTTTCACGATCTGTTGTTGGTTTAGAAATATGAAATGATCTTTTAGATACATAATTGTTCACATTTTGCCATATGTGATTGGATACCAGTGTGAGCTCCCCATTCCACAACTGCGCTTTAAAAAGTGAGGAAGCTAAAAAATTTGTGCCTTAAAGTCCTTAATAAAGGCAGCGAAAATCAACTCACTCGTCGTTTCAGAAACATGATGAACACCCGATAGCCGTAGGACCCAGACATTTTTTCTCTCTGACAGTGCCTCCAAACAAGCAAATGAAACTCGAAAAGTGGGTGGGTGGGGATGGCGGAAGGTGAGGGATGGATGTATATAGCGCTGAGCACACTTCTGGTTGCGGTATTGTGGATTAAGGCAGCCCATCTTCAAACTTCCAGGTTAGGTGGGTGTGGGGGGCTGCGAAATGTGGATACGGGGGTGGTGGAGTATGTAGGACACTCCAACATCAGTATATACCAACAAGAACACTTTTCCCGCAAAAAATAAATAAAGTGCAGTGACCTAACCTTCCTCTCCGGCAAGGACTGACTGATTCCTGCCACACCTTGGTGTGGGGTTGTGGTTGGGGGACTGGGTGATGACATAAGAGTAGGGGGAGGGATGGCGGAGTTAGGTTAGTGGAGGTACCTCAATTGCTCTATTTACTGCCAAAATTTGAGTCTCCCGCTATGATATCGGTGTGACATTATCACAATTACGATTACCATCTTGGATCCGCTACCTTGGATGAATATGGCTACAATGCAAGCTGTCCCAGAAACCACCCAGGTCGACTACTCATATCTTACACACCTGGAGAGTTTGCAGCTGACACCGCCATTCTGATTTCAGCTTTCGAGCAATTCAGTGCCACCACTGACGTCTGATAAAATTTGATGTGACGTACAGGCAATAGGGAATTAATATCAACCAATAGATTTTTCTCCGCGCTATTTTCCTTATTCACTGATTAAGCCTGAGTATATTTACTCATCCATACACTGAAGGTATAACTGCATGCGGGAGAAAGCCGTTTCAAATCTTCATACGGCCATATACACACATAAAAAAAAGTTTTGCATCACCGCAGTTCCCAAACTCCTGAAGATAGGCGTTGACTGTGGATATTACATCACAGCAGCGCCTATTAGACGGAGGGGCTCCCACAGCCGATCATTTCCAGTCATTCTACCAGGAGGGAGGTACGCGGCTTGTGTTGTCTGTAATTCAACCATCCCTAGACGGTCAACACCGCGGTTCGATCACGTCCTCATTGTTGCTTTATGTCAGGAAGGGCACTCATCAAGGGAAGTGTCCAAGCGTCTCGGATTCAGCCAAAACGATGTGGTTCGGACATGGAGGACATACAGAGAGACAGAAACTATCGATGACATGGCTCGCTTAGGCCGCCCGAGGGCTACTACTGCAGTGGATGACCGCTACCTCGGAGGAACCCTGACAGCAACGCCACCATGTTGAATAATGCTTTTCATGCAGCCACACGACGCCGTGTTACGACTCAAACTGCGCGTTATAGGCTGAAAGATGCACAACTTCACTCCCGACGTCCATGTTGAGGTCCATCTTTGCAACCACGACATCATGCAGCGCGGTACAGATGGCCCTAACAACACGCCTAATGTACGGCTCAGGACTGGCATCACGTTCTCTCCACCGATGAGTGTTACATATGTCTTCTACTAGACAATCGTCGGAGACGTGTTTGGAGGCAACCCGGTCAGGCTGAACGCCATAGACACACTGCACAACGAGTGCAGCAAGGTGGAGGTTCCCTGCTGTTTTGGGGTGGCATTATGTGGGGCTGATGTACGCCGCTGGTGGTCATGGAAGGCGCCGTAACCGCTGTACGATACGTGAATGCCATTCTCCGACCGATAGTGCACCCATATCGGCAGCATATTGGCGAGGCATTCGTCTTCATGGACGACAATTTGCGTCCCCGTCGTGCACATCTTCTGAATGACATCCTACAAGATAACGACATTGGTCGACTAGAGTGGCCAGCGTGTTCTCCAGACGTGAACCCTAACGAAGATGCCTGGGATAGATTGAAGACGGCAGTTTATGGACGACGCTACCCACGAACAATTCGGAGGGTTCTACGCTGAATCACCGTTGAGGGCCGGCCAGAGTGGCAGAGGGTTTTAGGGGCTTCAGTCTGGAACCGCGCGACCACTACGGTCGCAAGTTCGAAATCCTTCCTCGGGCATGGATGTGGTGTGATGTCCTTAGGTTAGTTAGGTTTAAGTAGTTCTAAGTTCTAGGGGACTGAAGACCTCAGAAGTTAAGTCCCATAGTGCTCAGAGTCATTTCAACCATTTGAACCACCGTTGAGGTGTGGGACAGTGCCTTGATGAACTTGTGGATAGTATGCCATGACGAACACAGGCATGCATCATTGCAAGAGAACTTGCTACTGGGTATACAGTGTGTACAGCAATCTGGGCTACCACCTCCGAAGGTCTCTCTCTATGGTTGTACAACATGCAATGTGTGGTTTTCATGAGCAATAAAAAGGGCGGAAATGATGTTTATGTCGATCTGTATACAGGTTACGATATCTCGGAACCAAATTGATGCAAAATGTTTTATAACATGTGTAAATTTGGCTGTTATGTTTTCTTTCCGCAATTCGCTTATGACCTGCAGAAGAACATTTCCTTTCAAAAGGACTCTGCCAATTTCATGCTCCACTCTTCTCCAATACGACCTTGTGTTCCGAGCATAGTGAGATTTTCGTCAACAGGATGTTAAACCCCAGTCTTGCTACTTTTGTGAGTATGTCGTACTCCAACTCTGTGTTTTCGGTTTTTGTAACAGGTCTTCTGCATTTTTGTAAACCCTCGTCGCCAGTTTTGTAAAGGACTCGTCACTACTGCTGTGGAGATCGAGGTGCCACTGTTGTTATGTTAGGCCAAGTTTGTGAGTTCATGAAACGCCTTCTGGTGCTGTACACCCCTAACACAATTTCTCCCTGACACTATTACACAGCTATAACCCAGAGTCCGGTAACACGATAGGAGAACGATGGTTGTACATCACTCTACCAAATTAGTAACAACGTCACACACATCAGTTAAGAGGGTTACTTAACTTTGTGATGAGTTGAATAATGAATTGTGCAACACAGCTTGTAATATAACACAAAAAAGGTCATCAATGGCAAAGTGCAAATAATCGTAGGTAAACTTCATAGTACATAGCAAATGCAATTTACAACGACTGTCTGTTCACTTTTAAGAGTTCACTAAACGACATACCCTGTGTAAGTCAGCCCTGGATGGTGATCTGTAACCAAGTTCGCGAGGTCTGCTCTTCTCTCTTCCGAGTAGGTTTTTTTCCGTTACCGCCTGGTCATTGGCGCTTCATACCAACACCACCTAGACTACAGGCCTGCGCGCACACTTGTGACGTCATATACTAATGGCAGGGTCTGTATCGGAACGCTCCTGTTAAGCACTCTGCAGCTGTACGAACTTCACGAGATTTTGAGCTGAGACCGCATAGGCATTCTCGTGCTTTCCTCTTCTACATGGCCTTGTAATGAAAGTATGGAGCCGGCCGGGGTGGCCGAGCGGTTCTAGGTGCTACAGTTTGGAACCGCGCGACCGCTACGGTCGCAGGTTCGAATCCTGCCTCGGGCATGGATGTGTGTGATGTCCTTAGGTTAGTTAGCTTTAAGTAGTTCTAAGTTCTAGGGGACTGATGACCTTCGACGTTAAGTCCCATAGTGCTCAGAGCCATTTTTGAAAGTATGGAAACTTATATCTTTGCGTAAAGTAACTGAACAAAACTACCCTATGATATTTCAAGATGTAAAATTATTTTTACGATTTGCCTTAAATACGCGTTTCTAGGCTCGAATACAAACTGTGATTTTAAATTCTGTCTTTTACCTCAGGAGCTATGTTTTCTTGCAATAAAAAATGGGCAATAGGCAATAACAAGCAGACGTTTTTGGTTCTAATAAAGCAGCTGGGGCTCCTACAGAATTTAAAAATTTGTTTCCCTGGTTATTTTCGTAAATTTTCCTCTCCAAAATTTGCTGACCTCACACAGAACTCAAATCATTCGACGAAATGGAGCACCTCCTGACGTAATGTTTAATAAATCAAAAAAACGCGAAAAAAATATTTTATTTTCCTGTTCCTCCAGAACTTTAGAACCTTAAACATGAAAAGATTGTTTCTCCTATATCCTTGATTGAAATTCGTGTCACAGAGTGCTGTTAATTTAATCACAATGCACTTACATCGAAATTTTGCTTTCTGTACTGCTTAATCTGTCGAACACTCAATTCGTTAAAGCAATTTTCTAAGGTAGTTTACTCAAACTGAAATTACATCCGAATAGCTGTACATGTAAAACTAACAATCATTCTATAGCTCTTCCAAATAAAAGTAGCGGGAACTCAATAATATGGTAGGAACGATAAGTAATACTAAACATTTTCGAGCCACACGAAATATTATAACTATTCTGTGTGACAACAGTTGCTTGGTATTAAACTCGCAGCAATGGTCCAGAATTAAGAAACAAATTATACTGGTACATGATACATAGCTGCTTTTAAAAACAATTGGCAAATGTGGTGCAATGGAAACAAATAACACGCTATAAATTTTTTTGTCATTTACTTACCATTGAATGATGCGTAGATACAAATTCCTGTCTGGGAATAGCTGCAATCCAGCGATTTCTCAACTTCACACATTTGGGAAATTGAAGCATGTGCACTTTCATACCTTTTTGGGATTTTTTTTTCCCTGGCAAAAGGGAACGCAACACTTGAATCCCATACTTCGAAGAACTGTAGGCGAATACTTTATGAAATATATATCACTTTCACGTGGCACACTTTCAACACAACATACACGTCAACAGGACTGTCAACTACAGATAAGATGGCCAACAGTTTGTGACGTCACGTGCCAATATGGCCGCTGTGCGTAGGCCTTGTATCTAGAAGGCTTTGTTCATATTCGGCCGGCAATTGGCCGATTCAAATTCGATATCTTCATCCTCACAGCTGTCCATAGTGCTGGTGGAACTCGTGCATGTGGAGAGTCTCTATGGCAATGGCAGCAGCTCACATCCTTTCGCCTGTGGTGCTTTTCCCCTGGCTGCGTCTTGTTCGGACGACACAGCACGCGTGAAACGGATAACACTCCTTCCACGACTTACTCGTTCAGTCCATACTTCTGAGACTGTATCATCCATACAACTTCCTCATCCATGTGATACTTTGCCAGCGGCTTGTGTCACTATGCCCCAACTGTTATTCACACTAATCGCTGTCTTGTCAACACCAGACATGATAATCCTCGCTCTGGTAGAATCAAACCACTGCCGATTACGAATTTACTGCAAACCCATCCTCAGATGACTAATACGTATCTTCTTGCTTTCCTGCTGGGGCTTCGTTCTGTAATCGTTGCAGGTTTTGTGGAAACGACAAACAAAAATATTTTCGTTCCAATTCGGTAAACTAGTGAGAGGTTTTTCTTTTCTTTTGATCTTCAAGGAAACGTACATGGTGGCCGTGCGGTTCTAGGCGATCCAGTCCGGAGCCGCGCTGCTGCTACGGTCGCAGGTTCGAATCCTGCCTCGGGCATGGATCTGTGTGATGTCCTTAGGTTACGTCGGTTTAAGTAGTTCTAAGTTCTAGGGGCTGATGACCACAGCAGTTGAGTCCCATAGTGCTCAGAGCCATTTGAACCATTTTGAATTTGAAACGTACATGAAATGATTTTAAAGTTAGTAAAATATGGAATGTGGCGAAACTTTTTATTGTGCACATATTTGTTCGATGAATTCGTTATGTATTTGCATCATATACTTTAAAGTTTCCACATTCTGCTATGTGCACTACGTAAGCGCTGTTAACTTCTAGGAAGACTGCTAGAGCAGACACTACTTAAGTTTACCGAATTTTCAACGATTTTTTTTCTTGTAGTCCACAAAATCTATAACGGCTACAAAACGAAGTACCAGAAGTAAAGCGACGAAATCTGTAAGAGTCACCTGAAGATGGGTTTGTAACAAAACCGAAACCGGCAACAGTTGGATTTAAATAAACTTTCTTAAACCGTTCTTGTGTCTGGCTGCTGTTTTAAATTATAAACCTTATAACTCACGTTAAAGCTGCATCTCGTTTATTTCTGTGGGAGGAAGTTCATTGTGTATTACAGCCTGCCCTGTTTCAAGTAAAATATGTTCTGCTGCGAGCCTCTGAGTTTTAATTTTTCTCCACGAAACTGTAGTCTAGTGGTGAAAATTATGTGGCGCATACTATGCCATCAGAGGTCTGTACAAGTAAATTTATTTGCTTTGACCCCATTGTCTCCTAATGATGCAGTTTTCACAAGCACCCGTGATTTAGAATGCCGCAAAAGCACCGGCTGTCGGCTTGACACAGGCGGTGGCAGTTAATAATGCGGACTCTTTAATGAAAGGAGCTTTAGTTGTTATTTTTAACGTAACCAGAATCTAGATCAAGACGCCATAACGATGAGATGTTTGTGTTGTCAGTGCATTCTAATAGACACATGAAGACAGCCTTTGTATTATATCATCGGCGTTTTGTTTTACAATACACGCAAAAGCAACACAAGACCATCCGTAGTCCTGGGAAGAATATTTCATTTACAGGGCCAAATGTAGCACGGAAAAGAATCGGCATAATAGCAAAATCTATTGTAAATAATGCAGGGAACGGTTTCCACAAAGGCAAGTTCTGCACGGACTACGTTGCCACCCCGCCACAGATAATACGAAAACTGGATAAAAGAAGTGATTTCCCTGCGTATACTGTTCTTTTATTGTGAAACGAACACTTTATTTCATAATTTATTAATCACCTAAATTCCTCCTTTGCTCATCATCGAGCTACCTCACAGTAAAACTGTACATAACGTCTATGGAACTTCAGCGATTGCTGTGTCTTCATTGTAAAAAAAGGCCCTAATTGCGCCTATTTTACGTTAATGTTATTAACGATTTTGGTTAGTAAGATCAGCAGTCAACACTGAACGTAGAGTTGATGTGTGCTTAAAGTTAATAAAGCGCTAAACGCATTAACATTAAATAATAATGACTGAGACTTTTTTAAAAATTTGTAATTTTTATTTTTTGTTTTATTTTATTTTACCTTTTTTTACTACCGAAAAATATGAAAGATGTGAATGCATAGTAGTGTGGCTACATGGGCTCCAGCACACACTTCATGAGCCGCCAATACTCGATACTGCAGCTGCCGAAATCCATGATGGCGGTGGGAGGGAATTTAGAAAGGCAAACCCGCGGTGGTAGGAAACCCAAAAATATCGAAGATGGCATTGGAGGGAAATTCAAAAAGCTATCGAAGATGGAGGAACTAGCAAAATTTTGCTTTGCACTCCAACTGACACTGGAATACAAGATGACGCCATGTCCAGAAGTATCCGAATTTTTCATCAAAAGTGCATCAATTTTTAGGGAGTGAGACACACTAGGGTAATCCGTGCAACAATTTTAGACGCGGTGGCGTGGTCGTGCAGTGGTTACATCAGCCTGCATTAGCAGGAGATGAAGATGTTGATTTATAATATTTTCGAGTCAAAAATACGTAATCTCACACACTGCGGAATAAAGGGGACAGGAGGAGACTATAGACCAGTAATGGACGGCAGTTTGTAATAAATAAAAATACTACCGTCTTACTGTAGGACAAGAAAAATGCATCGGCAAAATATTAGACACAAGCGATAATTGGACCAGTCCCTAGAATGGTATATGGAGAACTGAGATGAACTAGTGCCTGTAAATAACTAGAATGAACGGTGGTTAGCCATGAGGAGTTACGTATACGAACACAGTGTTTACCACGTCAGCATTAATAACACCATGGTACCGCTTTCTCATGGTTCAAGTGGCATAATAGAATAACAGAAAACGAAAATGACCATGAGCGTTCTAACACGAAGCAGCCCAACTAAAACTGACTGGCTCTGCACACGGATGCTTCCAAGGTGATGGAAACCAGCTCACGGGCAACAACATGGCTGTAATTCCGCACTACATCCAGTAACAAATCAACGTCCTCAGATATCTGAACCGAATGGAGGTCGGAGAGATTGTGCTGTGAACTCTGAAACCGCAGTTTCAGAAGCAAAGTGGCACCATCCAAAACTATCGCCGAGACAACTGCGGTGAACCCCGGGCCAGAGATGACGGGCGTGAACGATACCTACGAAGACGTGTGCAGGAAAACAGACCCGCAGCTGTTGACAAATTGACCGCCCGGATGAACGAAGGGGCTACCAGCATTCGGTCTCCGTAGCAGGCGCCTGGTTAATGCTGTCTACTGAGCGGCGACAGATAGCCTTTTCAGATGAATCAGATGTTATGCTCCATCAGACAGATGGCTGCTAGCGTGTACGGTGTAAAAGGTTTGATAGAAAACATCTTGCAAGTTTATTCTCCAGGCCGGAGGAGGGAGCGTTATGATCTGGGGAATGCTTACGTTATACTTCCTGGGCGATCTCGTGATACTGGGAGTCACAGTGGATCAACACAAGTATACATCTATCCTTAGGAATCATTTGCGTCCCTAAATGCAGTTTGACTTTCGTCCTCATGATGACATCTATCACCACGACAAGCAACGTGTCACACAGCTCACAGAGTATTTGCATCGTTCTAAGAGCACCAGGATGAGTGTACCATACTCACCTGGCCAGCAAACTCTCCGAATTTAAACCCAGTAGAAAATGGTTCAAATGGCTCTCAGCACTATGGGACTTAACTTATGAGGTTATCAGTCTCCTAGAACTTAGACCTACTTAAACCTAAGTAACCTAATGACATCGCACACGCCCATGTCCGAGGCAGGAGTTGAACCTGCAACCGTAGCGGTCACGCGGTTCCAGACTGAAGCGCCTAGAACCGCTCGGCCACATCGGCGGGCTAAACACAGTAGAGAATCTGTGTGAGCACCCAAATTTGGCGGTATGTGCCACGGATCCGTAACCGAGAAACTTAGCGCAGCTTGCCACGGCATTCCTCCACATCCCTTTCGGTTCCTTCTAGAAACGTACTGACAATCCCTACACGTCTCGGAACGGTCCGCGGTGAAAAAGAATTTTGTTCAAGCTTTCGACTGGTGGTTACATTTACGTCTCTGACACTGAATAAAGCAAGCTTATCATAACTGGCCATGAACCTACTGCTTGGGACAGTGTGTCAACATGAACAATGAGCAATCTCTATTTCTCCTCTAATACCTCTTTCAGTAAACTGAAATTGTTCAAAGTCAGTACAAATGTGCAGTTCCACTTTAGTAATTTTCAGTAGACCATGCCATGTCAAGTGAGGTGAAGTAAAGAACGAGTAAGCAGGCTCTAGTTCGTATGTTTTAAGACATAGGCAATAAAAAGTTTCCGGAAACGTCAGCAAGCAGTAGCAAATCAATTTTCAAATATACATCAGAATACTCTTCTAATGTCTTTCACTTAAATTCCAACCACTGCATGACCAGTTGTACTTGCCTTCTGTTAAGGTTTCATCTGTAAATACACTTTAAACTTCTCAATTGGAATCGACTATTCAGTACGCACACAGTCATATAGAAATGTACTGGATGTGAGCAAGATCGGTGTTTGTCGGAAAGGAAGTAGTGAAGTAAAAGAGTGAAACTTATGGGCAATGTGGCTATGCGATGAGGTGACAAAAGTAAGCGGTATGCCAACATACAGATGTCGCTAGTATCGCGCACACAAGGTAGACAAAGGGCGGCGCATTGGCAGAGCTGTCACTTGTACTCAGGAGACTCGTGTGAAAAGGCTTCCGACGTGATCATCGCCGCACGACGGCAATTAACAGACTCTGAATGTGGAATGGTAGTTGGAGCTAGAAGCATAGTACATTCCATTTCGAAAATCGCTAGGTAATTCAATATTCCGATATCCACAGTGTCAATAGTGTGCTGAGAATACCAAATTTCAGGCGTTATCTCTCATCAATGACAACGCAGGGGCGACAGCTTACACTTAACAATCGAGAGCCGTGGCTTTTCCGTAAAGCTGTCAGTGCTAACATACAAGCAACACTGCAGAAATCAGTGTGGAATGTACGACAAACCTATACGTTAGGCCAGTGCGGCGAAATTTGTCGTTGATGTGCTATACTGGCAAACGACCGACGCGAGTGGCTTTCCCAGCAGCGTGACATCGCCTGCAACGCTTCTCCTCGACTCGTGACCGTATCAGTTGGACGCTACACGTGTGGAATACCGCGGTGTGGTCAGACGATCCCAATTTCACTTGGTTAGAGCTGAAGGGAGGGTTCTAGCGTGGCGCACACTCCACGAATCTATGGACCCAAGTTGTCAACCCAAGGAACTGTGCAAGCTGCGTTTGTGTGGAATGGACTGGGTCCTCCGGTCCAAAAGAAACACCTGGAGACGATTTTCAGCCACTTCAGCCATTCATGGGCTTCGTGTTCCCAAACGTTCATGGAATTTTTATGGATGAAAATGCACCATGTCACTGGGCTGCCGCTGCCGTTGTTCGGGGCTTGTTTGAAGGACATCCTGTGCAGTTCATGCCAATGCTTTGGCCACCCTGATCACTCGACGTGAATCGTATCGAACATTTATGAGATATAATCGAGAGATCGGTTCGTTCAAGATCCTGCACCCGCAACCCCTTTTCAGTTGTGGAGGCTGCATGGCTCAGTGTTGCTGCAGGGGACTTCCAACGACTTGTTGAGTCCGTGCCACGTCGAGCTGCTACAATACGCAGAGCAGGACGAGGTTCTACACAACATTAGGAGTTATCTCACGACTTTTGTCACCTCTGTGTCTTCTCACAGTGAAATACATGGAGGGGTCACCCTGGTGTGGAAGTAAAGAAGAACTGCCAGCCTAGATGGTTGATCAAAGCTAAACGGATTTGAAGGAGCGACAGAGACTGGTTCATTGGACGTTCTACTGGTGGGTGGTAATGGGCGCCAGAGCTATATCTAGGGGGCAGAGAGCCGCCCACTCTGTCTGAAAGTTGGATCACGAGAGCGAAATGCAAGTCTGTCCTGATCATGATTGTCTGGCTACCAACCATCATGTTATCCCTGTTCTCACAATCCCAATTTTAAACTGGACGTTGATCGTAGCTTCAAATGTGAAATAAAATGTTAGTTGTTCTGTAAAGCCGGCCGGTGTGGCCGTGCGGCTCTAGGCGCTTCAGTCTGGAACCACGTGACCGCTACAGTCACAGGTGAATTATTGCTACATCTACACATTCGATGGCACCAGAGATTTAGTTTAAATTTTTTATCACCACCTGTCACCATTTGTTCACATCCGTTTGTGATCAATAAATGACCATAGTAATTGCTCAGATAGTGAAATATGAGACGAAGTCTAAAGTGAAGTCTATAGTTTTTTTTATTTTGCAACAAAAATGCATTCACCGTCTCAGCAATTACATACTTTGTTGGTTCAAATGGTTCAAATTGCTCTGAGCACTATGCGACTAAACTTCTGAGGTCGTCAGTCGCATAGAACTTAGAACTAATTAAACCTAACTAACATAAGGACATCACACATATCCATGCCCGAGGCAGGATTGGAACCTGCTACCGTAGCGGCCGCTCGGCTCCAGACTGTAGCACCTAGAACCGCACGGCCACTACGACCGGCATACTTTGTTCAGTGAACCATTTATTGCAATTGCTCCCTACAATTTAAACTCTGAATATTCTTCGTCATAGCTACAATATATGTGAGAGGTTATACTGAATAGTGTGTGCAACTGTACTTGATGGGAATATGAACCGGAATTACTATTAAGACTGCAACTGGTTCTAAACCAGTTTCTCCAGAAGTTGGACCATTATGGAATACGAGGAGTAACTCACCATTGGATCACCTCTTACTTTAATAATAAACAGCAAAAGATCATTCTCCACAGTGTTGATAATGGCTATGATATAGGGTATGAGCGGGGCACAGTTAAATGGTGGGGTGTCCCAGGGATCAGTGCTGGGGCCACCCCTGTTCCTTACTCATATAAATGATGTGCCCGCTAGTATTACAGGTGATTCTAAAATATTTCTGTTTGCTGATGACACTAGCTTGGTACTAAAGGTTGTTGTGTGCAACGTTGGCTCTGTTTCAAGTCAGACGTTCATGTCTTGTAGAAAATAAACTAACGCTAAATCACAGTACGATTTAGTTCTTACAGTTTTTAACATACAGTTCAACAAAGCCCGACGTTTTAATTTCACAGAATGAGCATATGGTTCAAATTTCTAGGTGTTCAGATAGATAGTAAATTGTCATGGAAAGTCCACCCACGTTCAGGATCTTGTTCAAAGGCTTAATGCTACCATTTTTACTATTCGAACAGTATCTGAAGTAAGTGATAGTTTTCATTCGCGTATGACGTATAGTATTATATTTTGGGGTAACTGTTCCTATTGTCAAATGATATTTTTTAGCTCAGAAATGTGCGGATGGATAATAAGTGGTGTAAGTTCGTGAACCTCTTGTCGACCCCTGTTGGTTAGTCTTGGTATTCTGACATCGGCCTCCCAATATTTGTATTCTTTACTGTCGTTTCTTGTTAGCAAAATCAGCTTATTTACAATGATCAGCAGTTTTCACTCAGTTAATACTAGGCAGAAATCCAGTTCGCATTTGGATCACACATCCTTAACTCTTGTGCAGAAAGGCGTACAGATACTGCTGCATCCGTTTGCGATAAGCTACCACAAAAATCAGAAAGACTTAGCAGTAATCCACGTGCTTTCAAATTTAAACTGAAGAGTTTCCTCATAAGGTCACTCCGTCCGTTCTGTCGAAGAGTTTCTTGAAAAATTAAGCTGATTCCTGGATTGTATTGTTGATTTTGTTTCAAAAAATGGTCAAATGGCTCTGAGCACTATGGGACATCACTGCTGAGGTCATCAGTCCCCTAGAACTTAGAACTACTTAAACATAACTAACCTAAGGACATCACACACATCCATGCCCGAGGCAGGATTCGAAGCTGTGACCGTAGCGGTTCCAGACTGTAGCCTTAGAACTTCTCGGCCGCCCCGGCCGGTTATTTTGTTTACGTAACCTTACGGTTTGACTGTTTTTGGGTTCATAAACATTTAATTTTATCTGTTATTACTTTTACGTTGTGATTTCATGTACTTACACATTCCATGACGTTGGAGATTTGCTCCTCAATTTGGTCATAGGGAACTGGGCGTGTAAAATTAAAAAATTAAAAATGCACCCCACATCAGTATAGATTATAAATGTCAGCTTTAGCTTGTTGCTATTCTTGGTAATAGGTTACCTTTGACTGGCTTAAACTATGTGCCGCCAATCAAGTGTGCATCTAACGTTTCTCTGGACTAAAAAGAGAACAGTGTTCACATTTTTCAGATGAAGTGGTGTGTACCTGTACTGGCAACTGCAACACTAATAGACGTACATGTTTGCCACAGTGGTGCTTTGTGACATATAGGGTGGTATCACAATGAAAAGTACATAAGTTGAGGGGTGATAGCATTAGTGATACCGAACAAAATATTTCATATGGATAAAAGGCCTATTCGGAATGTTTTCCGAGGTAACACGCATATAATGTACATTGTCATTTATTTTCTGTGTTAGTGAAAAATTGTCATTGTTTACAATGTACAATAATAGTGAAGAGGAAGTTGAGACGAACAATTTGATATCGGACCCACGTGGTCTATCAAGTTGGGAAACTAACTCAGATTCACCTACAAAAACTGTCTAAACTGCAGCGCACCGTGCGGTGCTCGAGATTTTCAGCATTCTCGCTGTCTCTTTTTTGTAGGACATTTAACGTTGTTTAATTTTGAACTCCGATATATTTTCGCTGGAGGGTACTTTTCCCGGGTTATTCAAGAAAAACATGGAAAAGTGATGTTAAATTTGTTCCATCTCGAAAACCATTCGGAATAGAGCGTATGTTCATATAAAGTCTTTTATTGAGAAATAGCAGTACTATCACCCCTCAAAGTATGTACTTTTTCTCCTGACTCAAAATGTATAGTGGTACAGCTCGAAATTCTTTCACCCCTTCCTTGTATTCTATGACCTTTCACTCATAATTAGAATACTGAATGACAAAGACATTAACAGAGATGGTTTCGTTCTGATTTTAAGATATATCTACATGCTCCAGCTCTGTAGGAAACGGTATGATAGCAAATTTTAAATTGGGTGAATACAGAAAATATGTAGATATACGTTGTGCATTCCGGTTTACAGAGTACGTGCTAGCTAGAATTGACCACTTGAAACATGCATCTTGTCATATGAGTGAATATTTATTACTATGGTCTTATCTGCAAACGCTTTTGGCTGTTTTGTGTACTCCCCCGCATAAAACCCTTCATTTTCATTAACTGTTTATGTCCTGAAAAATCTTCAGTTTATTTAACAGCTTTTCACTAACATTAGTTGAGTACCTTAAAGTTACATTATTTCTATTTACATACTTTTATTGTAATAGGGCAAGAGAAAGTAGAGGACTAGTGAAAAACGTATTTTAAAAAGTTGCTTACTTTGATGCGTTATGTTCTCAGAAACTTAAAAACAAGTATTCAAGAAGGGTCGACGATCAATAAACCCAATCTGATTAGCCATCACATATGTACATATTCGACTTTTAAATGCACATTCAGGAGAAAACCGATTCCTGATCATTGGTTGGATTTAATTTAACATGGAGACAGTTGCCCACTATTACAAACAACAGACAAGACAGAACAAAAACATAATTACTAAACTGGCTCTCAAAATATTTTTCTACTATTTTTGCAAGACAACTTCAGTTCCAGAATATGTATACATACATCGCTAGCAGTTAAGAAAACCCAGGGTAGTCTTCAGTCGTTTGCAGTCCTTCAGACACAAGACGTCTGCTGTTCTGATCAGGTATTTTTTAAAAGATGATGTCTACTTCATATTCTACAGCACAGAGCAGGAAGATTCCCTGAGCTACAGGTGAAATATGGATGATTGTTAATAGTAATATATGTGAGACCTATATTTTGTAAAATTGTGCATATATCCAAGAAGAGGAGTATGGAACGTTGATGACTGTGATGGCAGAAGATCAGTAACGCGCTGTTTCAAGGGAAACTTTATATTTACTACCTGCCTTCCTGCTGCGTCTGCATTTGGTGACATCTGTGGGTGTGCATTGATGAAACCCCCAAGCGTGTGATGTTTCGATGGACCAACTCGAATGCACGTGTGCAGAAATTGTGTGAAACACTTAGTCAGCTAACTGCGTATTGTTGGAAGAAGTCATGACTTGTCGACATATGCACCCATACGTTCAAGGAATCATCATATTTAAAAGAGACCACTCGAATGCAGGCGTACCCTAGTCCAGCATGCCGGGATCTGCACATTCGAGGAACTGGTAGTGGAATTACAAATGCACGTGCCAGTAGCCTTTGCCTCATCACCTCTGAGTTGCTTCAGAAATGAAATTCCGAAAATGCGTGCATCGACTGGCTTCAAAGCGAGAAGTACTGGAAACAAATTTTGCGGTTGACAGTACTGTGAAATTAACTACTGCTTGTGGTGAACTGGTGATAGGCGAGCTGTGCTCTGATATCGGACCTGCCGCCTGTCTCTGCTGTCTGGCCGTCAAGTGGACGCTGTCGTGCACCGGTGTTGTTACCAGTGCTGTGTATCAGTTTTTTGTTACGCATTTAATAACGGCACGATCGTAGACGATGAGAGAAAAGGACATACCGTCATTCAAGGCGCAGACATGGGATATCCTCTGTATACTGCAGGCAGTAGAATCATGTGACATCTCACATTTCTATAATACTCGTGATGCCGAGCACAGCCCAACTACCTTATAAATGTAAGAACCATAGTGCAGCAGTTTTTTGTTTTGTTTGGATGTTGAGCTCACCCAGATCAGAAAGTAATCTTCCAATCTACAAGCACGGGAAGAAAACGCAATACAAAGAAATAATTGATGTAGAGTAGTGAAATTTCGGGAATAAATTTTTCAGGGTAACATATTTATGCAAGATGACAGGTTAATTTAAGCACGATATAAGCCATTGCAAATGTGAAATGCTGGCACATTAACGACCGGTGTAGCTGCCAGGATGTTGAACCCAAGCATGTAAAAGTGCATGCGTTGTGTTGTACAGGCGCCAGGTGTCACTTGGTGGCCTGTTGTACTTGTTCCGTCATAACTGGGACGGTTAACGCCGATTGTCGACAAACACTAGAGTTGTTGCCCGACGAAGTCCACTATGTGCCCGATTAGAGGCAGATCTGGTGCTCCAGCAGGCGGAGCCAACGTGTCGACACTCTGTAGAGCCTGTTGGGTTACAACAGCGGTGTGTGGGCGAGCGGCATCCTGTTGGGAAACATGCCAGGTGTAGGGCGGAGTGACTAGCAGGCAGACAGATTGGTTGCAAGCCCTCAGTTGGTCGCCTTTGAACCAAAACACGGCCATCGCTGGCACCGAGGCAGAACCAGCTTTCAAAATAAGACGAAACAAACCTCCACCCTGCCCTCCTGTGAGCTCTCGCTTCACATCACTGAAGTCGCCATTGGTGGTAGTTTGACGTCAGTGGAATGCACGCTACAGGGCGCCCAGCTCGGATCTATCCTCAAAGCAATCGATTTGTAACAGTTCATTGTGTCACTGTGGTGGCAACTGCTGATCAAATTGCTCCTCACGACCATTATAGTGTGTATTTAAAGCAAATCTGATTTGCATCCTCTTAGTGGCGCCACTCTTACGAGACTGGCACGTAATTTGAGTAGACATTATGTTCCAGATGTAGGAACAGTAGAGATCACGCAACTCCTTCATTGTGTTGCGACTTTTTTCCGTCAATGTATTTTTCATTCCTTTCACTACTCACTTACAGTATCATTCATACGACAAGGGCTTCGTCTGTTACGACGTTTGCTGCAGTCAGTGAAGAATTTATTTATTTCACGCACGACGCATCGCATCGTGAGAAACATTTCCCGTTACCGAGTGTGTTTTTTGTGTCTAATGACTTTTCAGGCATGATATCTGTCCAATGTCAACACCAGTAATCGACTCCATAAATAGCGGCCGGCCGGAGTGGCCGTGCGGTTCTAGGCGCTACAGTCTTGAACCGACCGACGGCTACGGTCGCAGGCTCGAATCCTGCCTCGGGCATGGATGTGTGTGATGTCCTTAGGTTAGTTAGGTTTCATTAGTTCTAAGTTCTAGGCGACTGATGACCTCAGAAGTCGCATAGTGCTCACAGCCATTTCAACCATTTTTGAACCATAAATAGCCCAGCATACAAACTCTAATGAAAAGTGGATAAAATACTGATTAACTAAAAGTCACTTTCTCTCACAAGACGATGCTGAGTTTATACTACTGGATGTGCATGTGTGCTCCCTCAGACACGTCAGGTTTTACACTCTGAAGGAAAAGGTAGTCCAATCCCAAATGCACGTAGCATTAGTACTCAAACACACTTATACAAAAGCTGTAGCAGTAATCCAGAAGAACCTAATTAACCATAAGAAATTTACGTAAATGGAGATTGTTGAATTCATAGAACTCCTCCAGCCAATCCCAAGTAAGAACTGTTTGACACTTAGTGGAAAAAAATTATAAGCAGCTAGATGGCCTAGCAATGGGCTCATGTATGTCTGTGTATGTCTCATACATTAGCTGACATATGTTTAAATCACTTAAAACAAATATTATTGCATACTGTTGTTTAAAGAAAACTGAATTTTATAGGAGGTATGTATATGACATACTTCTGCTATATAGAGGGAATACCGAAGGCATAGTGGATATTCTAAATTGCTTTAACAGTCCACACAATAAAGTAAAATTTTCATTGGTACAAGACAAAAGTATCAGTTGCCTGGACTTGATCATAACAAGACACCATTATACATTGATATTATAAATTAACAGTATAAATGCAATGCCAAACACAACAATCCCTGCAACATCATATTCCCAAAACATCGAGAAACAAGCAGCATATAGGTCAATGTTGCACAGCAAATAAAATAGTCTCGAATCAAGAGAACGTGCAACAGGAAACAAAAGCAGTGAAACAGATTGCAGCTACCAACGATGGCACTGCTTCCATCATTGGCCAAATATTAGGTAAAGTGAAGAAAGAACGGATACAAACAACACTGGAGGAGAAAAAAGATAAAAACTAATTAATATCAATCATCCTGTACATTAGCAATACGTCACAAAACATTGCAAATGTCTTAAAAGTACACCAAGTCAAACATCATCCGCTTCATCTAATAAACGCGAATCCCACCGATATAATTGTGGAGATTGCCCAGGCTATTTTACATTTCAGTATTAGGGAC
Source organism: Schistocerca americana (assembly GCF_021461395.2). Taxonomy (NCBI): domain Eukaryota; kingdom Metazoa; phylum Arthropoda; class Insecta; order Orthoptera; family Acrididae; genus Schistocerca; species Schistocerca americana. Next base: position 91,129,116 of record NC_060121.1, read on the forward strand.
CCGTGGCTTCCAGTAACTCTTTTCAGATTAACTTCATATCGTCTGGTTTCTTAGACTCATTTCCCTTTGTGTCAGTGTTGGGCCGAAAATATTTGCACGGCACTGCAAGCGGCGAGGCGGTGCACTATGTAACTTGTTTGGAAACAAATTTGTTCCACTTCCTCGGGGAAGGCGCAAGCAATTTAAAAAAAAATCGCAATTGTTATTGTTACATTGCAAAGACAGACAATACTTCATAAAACCAAACTGACTTTTAAGTCTCTGTAAATCCTCACCTGAACTTTCTTCTTCTTCTTCTTCTTCTTCTTCTTCTTCTTCGCCATAGTTGTCCTCTTCATGTATAAGATGGTCTTCACTGCCATCCAGAGCGTTACTTATGCCGCACCTGTTGAAAGATTTAACGATAATATCTTCTCTCACTCTATACCACCACTGTTTCATCCACAGACACACTTGTTTGACTGTAGGTCGTTTTAAAGCTCCGTTCGGCGTGAATTCACGTTGGGTTTCATCCATCAACCATTTGTTTCATTCCTATTTCATACATACAGTAAACAGTTTACTTACCGAGACATCAAGAAATTGTAATTGCGAAGTAAGTCCCTCCGGAATAAGAGCAAACTCTGTATTTCCCTGTCTCAATTTCTCTTTTACAGAATTTTTCAAATTACTACTAAACTTACCTAGCACAAGAAGAGAACTCTTCCGTAAAACATTTTCCTTCTCTCTTACGCTCTGTTAATCCATAATTTCATACCAGCATCGTACATCCAACCCCTGTCATGAATGTGAACGACAACACCTGGCAGTATTTCATAAGGTTCAAAAATGGTTCAAATGGTTCTGTGCACTATGGGACTTAACATCTCAGTTCATCAGTCCCCTAGAACTCAGAACTACTTCAACCTAACTAACCTAAGGACATCACACACATCCATGCCCGAGGCAGGATTCGAACCTGCGACCGTAGCGTTCGCGCGGTTCCAGACTGACGCGCCTAGAACCGCTCGGCCACCAGCGGCCGGCATTTCATGAGGTTTTGGCATTGTTTTGTGCCTGAAGATGATGGCTGGAGTAAGTTTAGTACCGTCAGCGCAACATTACAGGACAGCAGTGTAGTACATTTTTCATCTCCACTTGTTTTTATAGTTACAGCTTTAGCGCCTTTATTGCAACAGTTCTGTTACTTGGCGCATCAAACGTCAGAGGAGTTTCGTCCATATTCGCTATTTGGCGAAGTTCCACACTGTTTTTCTTCCGATTTGAATAATAAATCCATGGAAATATAACATTTTCTCTTCATACTCTTGTGGAATTTTTCAAGATATTTTGGTTTTGGTTGGCATCCTAAGTCCATGACACTTCATAAACCTGAAGCACTCCACCTTAGTCTGTTAAGTTCCATTGTAGGGCTAGCTTACTAGGGTGTATTTCAATCATTTTTGAATTAATACCACTGGTATTGTGACAGTGTCCTTGAATCCGTTTCAGTACGTCATCTTCTAGTTTTGGCTATTTTGTATTCAGTCCTCTGTTTCCACATTTAATCTTCCTCCTTTTTCTCATTTCTTCTTTACTAACCCGCCAAACGCGAATTGTTTTTTCCGTTAGTGAAGGGCTGAAATGCCGTTTGCCTGCTCTGTTTCCACGATCTTCCGCATGTGCTGTTACCTTCAGTTTGTAACCCGCAGCATAATGGATAGCTAGATATTAACAAAAGTATTGTACTGTTACAGATAACACAAATCACTTTCAGTTCAAGTTTACTGGCACCGTACACTGCAATGAGGCATCATACGCTAGACAGGACCGATTGCGGACCTCTGGTACCGAGCCGAGTGGAGCGTTTGAATCAGAGGCTCAGACGATTCCCTCGACTTGCGCCATAGGTTGCTGGGGTTTCAGGTTGCGTTGAATAGTAGTCCACTACACGCAGGAGGCTGCTACACGGGTAGCAGGGCCTGTGTGGAGTGGACTGCGCAGTTTTTTAGGTTGGAGGGTCTCGGGAAAACACAAAAAGGGCTTCAATCACGAAGGGTGCAGGTCGAAAACAGGAAGAACGTAGATCCAGGAACCATCGGATAACAGTTATAAATTGTCGTAGTTATGCTGGGATAGTGGCAGAGCTCCAAGCGCTAATACAAAGCACTGATGCTCAAATCGTTATAGGCATTGAAAGCTAGCTAAGCCGGAGATAATTCAGCCGAAATTTTGCAAGGAACCTAACGGTGTTCAGAAAGAGTAGGCTAAACACAGTTGGCGGTGGCGTGTTTGCTGTTAGACGTAGTTTATCTTATAGAGAATCTGAAGTAGATAGTTCCTGTCAGTTAGTATGGGCAGAGGTCATTCCTGGCAACCGGAATAAAATCCTACACTACTGGCCATTAAAATTGCTACACCACGAAGATGACGTGCTACAGACGCGAAATTTTACCGACAGGAATAACATGCTCTGATATGCAAAAGATTAGCTTTTCAGAGCATTCACACAATGTTGGCGCCGGTGGCGACACCTACAACGTGCTGACATGAGGAAAGTTTCCAACCGATTTCTCATACACAAACAGCAGTTGACCGGCGTTGCCTGGTGAAACGTTGTTGTGATGCCTCGTGTAAGGAGGAGAAATGCGTACCATCACGTTTCCGACTTTGATAAAGGTCGGATTGTAGCCTATTGCGATTGTGGTTTATCGTATCGCCACATTGCTGCTCGCGTTGGTCGAGATCCAATGACTGTTAGCAGATCATGGAATCGGTGGGTTCAGGAGGGTAATACGGAACGCCGTGCTGGATCCCGACGGCCATGTATCACTAGCAGTCGAAATGACAGGCATCTTATCCGCATGGCTGTAACGGATCGTGCAGCCTCATCTCGATCAATGAGTCAACAGATGGGTACGTTTGCAAGAGTACAACCATCTGCACGAACAGTTCGACGACGTTTGGAGTAGCACGGACTATCAGCTGGGAGACGATGGCTGCGGCTACCCTTGACGCTGCATCACAGACAGCAGCGCCTGCGATGGTGTACTCAACTACAAACCAGGCTGCACGAATGGCAAAACATCATTTTTTCGGATGAATCCAGGTTCTGTTTACAGCATCATGACGGTCGCATCCGTGTTGGTGACATCGCGGTGATCGCACATTGGAAGCGTGTATTCGTCATCGCCATACTGGCGTATCACCCGGCGTGATTGTTTGGGGTGCCATTGGTTACACGTCTCGGTCACCTTTTGTTCGGATTGACGGCACATTGAACAGTGGACGTTACATTTCAGATGTGTTACGGCCCTTGGCTCTATCCTTCATTCGATCCCTGCGAAATCCTACATTTCAGCAGGATAATGCACGACCGCATGTTGCAGGTCCTGTACGGGCCTTTCTGGATACAGAAAATATTCGACTGCTGCCCTGACCAGCACATTCTCCATATCGCTCACCAGTTGAAAACATCTGGTCAATGGTGGCTGAACAACTGGCTCGTCACAATACGCCAGTCACTACTCTTGATGAACTGTGGTATCGTGTTGAAGCTGCATGGGGAGCTGTACCTGTACACGCCATCCAAGATCTGTTTGACTCAATGCCCAGGCATATCAAGGCCGTTAATACGACCAGAGGTGGTTCTTCTGGGTACTGATTTCTCAGGATCTATGCACCCAAACTGCGTGAAAATGTAATCACATGTCAGTTCTAGTATAATACATTTGTCCAATGAATACCCGTTTATCATCTGCATTTATTCTTGGTGTAGCAATTTGAATGGCCAGTAGTGTAGATGGATCACTTTACCGACCTTCCAACTCAGATGATACAATTCCTGAAAGGTTGAAAGAAAAATTGAGTTTAATTTGAAACACAAATACTTACTTATTCTGTTATAGTTGGTAGTGACTTTAATTTAGCCTCTATATGTTGGTGAAAATAATGTTTAAATCCGGAAGTACGTTAAAACATCATCCGATATTGTGCTAAACGCATTCTCTCACATTTCGAGCAGTGAGTTCATGAACCGACTCAAATAGTAATCGTTTGTGAAAGCACACTTGGCCTCTTAGCAACAAACAATCCTGAGCAAGTAATGAGCATCAGAACGGATACAGGGATTAGTGAACACAGGGTTGTCTTAGCGAGACTGAAGAATGTAGCCCCAAATCCTCAAAAATAAACGAAAATTATACCTATTAAAAAAATCAGGTAATAATTCACTTCACGCCTTCCTGAGAGAGAGTCTCCACTCCTTCCAAATTAACAATCTATGTGGTTTAAATTCAAAGAAATAGTATCGACAGCAGTTGAGAGATTTATACCAAATAAATTAACAAACGATGGAGCTGAACCCTCTTGTTACACAAAACGGGTCTGAACACTGTTGCAGGCACAACGAAAAAAGCATACCAAATTTAAACGAACGCAAATCTCCAAGATTGGTGTTCTTTTACAGATGCTCAAAATTCCGTAAATGCGAGATGTGTATAATTGTTTCAACGACGAAATTTCGTCTCGAAACCTGGCAGAGAATCCAAAGAGATTCTCGTTGTATGTAAGGTATGCTAGCGGCAAGACACAATCAACGCATTAATTACGCGATAGAAATGGAAATACTATCGATAACAATGCTGCCAAAGCAGAGTTACTATACACAGCCGTCCGAAATTCCTTGACCAAAGAAGAGCAAGTACTTATTTTACAATTCGAGTCGAAACCTGGTGCCAAAATGATTAAGTTGGAAGTATACATCCTCGGAGTAATGAAGCAACTTCAATCACTTAATAAAAGCAAGTCTGCCACTCCACACTGTACACCAGTTAGGTTCCTTTCAGAGTATGCTGATACAATAACTCCATACTTAACAGTCATATACAACCACTCGCTCGACGCAAGATCCGTGTCCAAGGACCGGAAAGTTGCACAGGTCACACAAATATGCAAGTGCGGTAATGTGACTAATCCACTAAATTACAGGTACATATCCTTAATGTCGACATGAAACAGCGTTTTGGAACATACATTATGTTCAAACATTATGAATTACCTCGGAGAAAACGGTTTACTGACACACAGTCAATACGGATTTAGAAATATTCTTCTTCTGAAACACAACTATCTCTTTACTCACACGAAATGCTATTGACAAGGGATTACAAATTTATTCCATATTTGTAGATCTCTAGAGTGCTTCTGACGTTGTACCACAGAAGCAGCTTCTAGTGAAGTTGTGAGCTTATGGAATATCGTCTCAGTTATATGAGTGGATTCGTGATTTCCTGTTCAGAGAGATCACAGTTCGTACTAATTGACGGAAAGTCGTCGAGTGAAAAAGAAGTGATTTCTGGCGTTCCCGTTGTTCCTTATGTATATGAACGATTTAGGAGACAATCTGAGAAGCCGTCTTAGGTTATTTGCAAATGATGCTGCCTTTTATAGTCTAGAAGATTAAAACAAACTGCAAAGCGATTTAGAAATGATATCTGTATGTACGAATATTGGCAATTGGTCCAAAATAATGAAAAGCGTGAGTGCCAAAAGGAAAAAGTTAAACGTAGGTTACATTATAAATCAATCAAATCTAAAGAACGTAAACTCAACTAAATACCTAGGAATTATAATTACGAACAACTTAAACTGGAATGTACACACAGAAAATGTTGTGAGGAAGGCAAATCTAAGTCTACGTTTTGTTTACAGAACATTTAGAAAATGTAAGAGATCTACTAAATAGACTGCTTACACTACGCTTATCCCATCCTGTTTTGGAGTACTGCTGCGCGGTATGGGATTAACGGAGTACATCGAGAAAGGTCAAAGAAGGGCAGCAAGTTTTGTATTATCGCGAAATGGGGGATAGAGAGTCACGGACATGATATGGGATTTGGGGTTGGACATCATTAAAACAGAGGTATTTTTCGTTGCGGTGGAATCTTCTCACGAAATTTTTTTCTCCTCCGAATGTGAAAATATTTTGTTGATGCTGACCTAGGGAGAAGCAATAGTCATAATAAAATAAGGGAGCCGGCTGGAGTGGTCGAGCGGTTCTAGGAGCTACAATCTGAAACCGCGCGACCGCTACGGTCGCTGGCTCGAATCCTGCCTCGGGCATGGATGTGTGTGCTTTCCTTAGGTTAGTTAGGTTTAGTAGTTCTAAGTTATAGGGGACTGATGACCTCAGAAGTTAAGTCCGGTAGTGCTCAGAGCCATTTTTTGAATAAAATAAGGGAAATCAGAGCTCTCCCAGAAAAAATATAGGTGTTCTTTTTTTTCCGCGCTCTTCGAGATTTCAGTGACAGAAAAGTATTGTGATGATAGCTCGATGAACCCTCTGGCCAGCACTTACGTGTGATTTGCACAGTGTCCATGTAGTTTTAGATGCAGACATTGTTCGCGATTTTGCGCGACTGCTACGGTCGCTGGCTCGAATCCTGCCTCGGGCATGGATGTGTGTGCTTTCCTTAGGTTAGTTAGGTTTAGTAGTTCTAAGTTCTAGGGGACTGATGACCTCAGACGTTAAGTCCCGTAGTGCTCAGAGCCATTTTTTGAATAAAATAAGGGAAATCAGAGCTCTCCCAGAAAAAATATAGGTGTTCTTTTTTTTCCGCGCTCTTCGAGATTTCAGTGACAGGAAAGTATTGTGAAGATAGCTCGATGAACCCTCTGGCCAGCACTTACGTGTGATTTGCACAGTGTCCATGTAGTTCTAGATGCAGACATTCTTCGCGATTTTGCGCGACTGCTACGGTCGCAGGTTCGAATCCTGCCTCGGGCATGGATGTGTGTGATGTCCTTAGGTTAGTTAGGTTTAAGTAGTTCTAAGTTCTAGGGGACTGATGACCACAGATGTTAAGTCCCATAGTGCTCAGAGCCATTTGAACCGTTTTTTTCTGTTACACTGTCTACACACTATCGAGATAGAAGACGCTACAAATACTGTTTGTTAGTGTGGCAGCTACCTAGCAGCTGCAAGAACAGGGATTCTCAAACGAGAACGTGAAGAAATTTTTTTCGATTCTTAAACCGCAAATGTAGAAAGCAGAACAGAATCCTATGAAAATCTTTAGTGTTGATGAAACAGGCTTGACGACAGTTCAGCATAAATGTAGAAAATGTGACGCTGTAAAAGGCAGACGCCAGGGTCACCGATTGTCTTCTGGTTGCACGTGGTTCACTTGTAACTTTTTCAACGTGAATGTCAGTGCCTAGACAGTTTATTCCGCCCATGATGATTTTTCTATGCAAGAGCTTCAAGGCTGAACTACTAGAGGGAACTCCTTCAGGTTCACGTTTGATGTTTCTGGAGCGGACGCCAACAAGCGCTCGGTACGTGTAGAATGATGTTAGACGCGTTCTTTTGCCGTTCTTGCAGCAGGAACGTTATGTGGTTTTCTAACAGGATAACGCTCGCCCACACACTGCCTGTGAAACTCAACGTGCTCTGTATGATGTGCAGCAACTTCCATTTCCAGATTTGTCTTCCATCGAGTTCTTGTGGGATACGATGCGACTCGTCAGCCAAGAACTATGTGAACAGGTCGAACAGGCGTGGCATGACGTGTCCCGGGACAGTATTCCTCATCTGTACGATCGACTGAATGCCAGATTCATCTCCTGAATTTCCGTCCAGAAGACTACACTACCTACTAATATGGAATTTTGAGCGCAGTTCAATACCTGGTAGCTCAGAACCGCTTGTGGTATTGGTCTGTAAATATAGTCGTCTCTTGTACTCAAGATGCCACATTGCAGCAATAAATCCTTAGTGAATTGGAAACCTCGAAAAGTACATATTGATTATTTTCCGGCAGTGTATATTAATATCGTACACACGATCGCCATCGTTTCAGGAACTGTGATATATATATATATATATATATATATATATATATATATATATATATATATATATGTGTGTGTGTGTGTGTGTGTGTGTGTGTGTGTGTGTGTGTGTGTGTGTGTATACATATACACACACACAAGTAATTCAGGATGAAACATAGACCCACCAGCTGCGCTTGGAAAGGGATTTATTCTATCCCGGCTTCGGCCAGCATAAGCTATTTATTTTCAAAAGCTACATGTGAAAGATATACGACATGACTGTGGGTGGGCGGCGTAAGTCACATACTCGTACATAAATCATAAGAGAAGTCAGTTATCAAAATTATGCCCAGCTCGTGCGTGCTAACAGTACCACTTCTGCTAAGGTTTATGTATGTGACATATGATACCCAAGAACAAATATCTCACAAATTATTTCCTGTAACTTTAGAAAATGGATGTATCATGGTAACTGAAACTGGCTGTAACATTAATGTAAAGTACCCGAGTATGGTCCCGCATCCAGATATGGCTACCCTATCCAAAACTCTCCAGCCAGTGGCGCAATCATGCGGCATTACTGTGAACCTTTTCAGAGAACGCTGATGAGCTACGAAGGGTGCGTGAAACAAGAAGCTTTCTCTGTGATAGTCCGGAATCATGCATATTCTTTTCGGAGCAAAGATAAGTTTCTCTCCGTTTTAATTATAGAATGTGTTTCACTGTGAAATATAAATATTAGAAAATTAGGTTTTTAATCACAAGTAGTCAGCATCCTTTGCTATATTTTAGATTTGTTGAACGTATTTAACATCACGTTTACCATTGGCAATCACGCGCCTTATGCAATGCTTGCCGTTTCCTAATACGGCCCCATACTGGATCTAATTATAGTTCTGGGGCCGTATTTGGGTAAATAGCATTTCGTCAGCTAGTTTCTCTTCCTATTATCAGATGGGAAAAAGACGAAACTGGGATAAAAAAGCAATTTTCAATGCAATTAAAGCTGTTCAAGAGGAAAATATGCCTGTTAAACAAGTGGCACGTGAATTTGGGTACCGAGAACGATACTGAGGGCGTATTTGAAGACTTTAAAGTCGCAAAACGCTGAATCAGCAAATCTTTTGAAGGCTGCACTAGGACGTAAAACTATTCTGCCTCCCAAGATAGAGGCTCAGCTCGTCGAGTACTGCAAAACAATTATTATTGGTTACATTCAGGTGATATTAAACGTATGGCTTTTCAATTAGCCGTTAGAAATAATGTTGAGTATCCTCTTAACTCTCAACAATAACTCGCAGGTAAGAAATGGTTGCAACTGTTCATGAGACGCTATCCAGATATCTCCTACAGAGCACCACAGTTGTTATCTATAGCTATAATACAGGGATTCTCAAACGAGAACGTGAAGAAATTTTTTTCGATTCTTAAACCGCAAATGTAGAAAGCAAAACACAATCCTATGAAAATCTTTAGTGTTGATGAAACAGGCTTGACGACAGTTCAGCATAAATGTAGAAAATGTGACGCTGTAAAAGGCAGACGCCAGGGTCACCGATTGTCTTCTGGTTGCACGTGGTTCACTTGTAACTTTTTTAACGTGAATGTCAGTGCCTAGACAGTTTATTCCGCCCATGATGATTTTTCTATGCAAGAGCTTCAAGGCTGAACTACTAGAAGGAACTCCTTCAGGTAAAATAAGGGAAACTCATCCTTCCGGATGCAAGCGAGTGGACTTATTCACGAAACGGTTCCAGCACTTCATCAGTACTGTCAGACCATCCAAAGATGATCCAGTGCGCCAGATATTAGACGGCACATGACACACACTCCTAACATCGACGTTTTTCAGCTAGGCCGAGCAAATGGTTTTCCATAGTTTGCTTGCCTTTGCACTGCACTGATAAAATGCAACCATTGGACGTTTCTTTTATGTTCCCATTCAAATCGTATTATGACCAAGAAACTGGAAAACGTTGGATGGTCACGAAAATAGAGTTGTTGCTCACTATCAAACAAGTGTTATCATAGGTCGTGCTTACACAAGAGCTGCAAATACGTCAACGGCTATCAATGTGTTTAGATCCACGGGAATTTTCCCCATGGATGAAAACATTTTCGACTCACATTTTGTGCAACCAGGCTCTGCTCCAGAAGCTGATAATCGTGCCCTATCACCTAAGGATGCTCGATCTGTGCCTGACATCGAACCAACTGATGACAAAGTCGATCAAAAGGAACTGATTCTGACAATGAGGGAAGGAATGATTCAGATAGCAACAGATCGTCTTCAGAAGCCAACAGCAACATTACAGAAATGATGATAACCCATGAAGAAGATGGATTAGAAAAAAATACTGAAAATGACCGTGATAATACTGGTAGTGATACTACTGTCAAAGACTATAATAACATGAATGAATCACTTCAGGACTTGAGATGTATTTCTCAATGGAGTATGCCCATTCCTGATTGCGAACATAAAAAAGGAGGTGAACATTTCCAAAACAGAAAAGGGCCATTTGACACTGTGTCTAGGCACAGATAAAAAGGAAAATGTGATGTGTGGCGTCTTTCAAAAGAATAGTTTCGGGTGGTGATGTCTGATGGTGAAAAAATTCTGCTGGCTTGCATGGTATCGCCGGCCGGTGTTGCCGTGCGGTTAAAGGCGCTTCAGTCTGGAACCGCGTGACCGCTACGGTCGCAGGTTCGAATCCTGCCTCGGGCATGGATGTGTGTGATGTCCTTAGGTTAGTTAGGTTTAATTAGTTCTAAGTTATAGGCGACTGATGACCTCAAAAGTTAAGTCGCATAGTGCTCAGAGCCATTTGAACCATTTTGCATGGTATCCTACAGCTATACCTGTGCAGCTCCTGAAGTAGCCACCCATGGAACTGCAAATGAACGTCCGGGAAGTCCTGGAAAGTGAAAACTCTGGAAATGAGCCTAAAACTGCGTAACACAATAGATGACGCAAGCTTCCAATTTTTGGATATAACTTTATTTCTGGATAAACGAAACCTCGCATTTCGTGGATACGATGAAGGACAAGGCTATATAAACAAAGGCAATTTCGTACAACTAGTCGAACTACTGTCAAAGTATGACCTAGTGTTGAAAGAACACATCTTGATCTTGGGACGTGCAAATCAGAAAAAGTAACAAATTTGTCGCCAGAACTATAGAATGAATTTATAAATGATTTAGCGAACTACATAAAATTTAAGCTTGTCAACGACATTAAGTTGGCTAAATATTTTGGTATTATGTTTGCCAGCACAGATGATATCTCACGTATTGTTCAAGTATATGAAGTGATACGTTTTTTGAAAATTGATAACAGCAAAGTGGAAGTAAGAGAAGTACCCCTTGGATGATATCCTTTTTCTTTAAAAGGAAAAACAGCCGCTGATTTAAGTTAAGAAATTCTTAAGAATCTTGGAAATGACGTTTCAGATGCTATGATGTGTCGTTCCCATCGTCGTGAGTTATAAACATGTAGCTGTTGCGAACGGCGTATATCGAGGAGCATAATCTACTCACATTATTAAAGCGCAAAACAATAAAGCCTTTCTGTTGGATATATTGATCAACGAATTAATTTATGTGGTCAATACTCATTTACAAAAAATGTATCTTGTGTAACATTCTTGCATTTTTGCATTATTTATTTACTTATTGTTCCGTGGGACCAAATTGAGGAGAAGTCTCCATGGTCATGGAACGAGTCAATACATGAAATAATAACGCGATAGTAGAAACATATAAAATGAAATATAAGAAACATATTCAGGCGACAAGTCGTAAGTTTAAAAAAAGAAAATCAACAATGTAACACTGGAATTTGCTTAATTTTTCAGCTCTTCCCGGAGCTCCTCCACAGAATAGAAGGAGTGAGCCATGAGGAAACTCTTCAGTTTAGACATACAAGTGTTTGGGCTACTGCTAAGATTTTTGAATTCTTGTGGTAGCTTACTGAAAATGGATGCAGCAGAATACTGCACTCCTTTCTGCACAAGAGTCAAGGAAGTGCATTCCACATGCAGATTTGATTTCTGACTAGTATTAACTGAGTGAAAGCTGCTAACTCTTGGGAATAAGCTAATACTGCTAACAACAAACGACATTAAAGAAAATATATGCTGAGAGGGCAATGTCAGAATTCCCAGACTATTGAATAGGGGTCGACAAGAGGTTCTCGAACTTACACCACACATAGCTCGAACAGCCCGTTTTTGAGCCAAAAATACCCTTTTTTAATCAGAAGAATTACCACAAAAAATAATACCACATGACATAAGCGTACGAAAATATGCGAAGTAGACTACTTTTCGTGTTGAAATGTCACTTATTTCGGATACTGTTCTAATGGTAAATAAAGCACCATTTAGTTTCTGAACAAGATCCTGAACATGGGCTTTCCACAACAGCTTACTATCTATCCGTACGCCTGGGAACTTGAACTGTTCCATCTCGCTTATAACATGCTCATTCTGTCTGATTAAAATATCAGTTCTTGTTGAATTGTGAGTTAGAAACTGTAAATACTGAGTCTTACTGTGATTTAGCATCAAATTATTTTCCACAAGCCACGAACTTATTTCATGAACTACATTATTTGATACTGTTTCAATATCACACATAAGATCCTTCACTACCAAGCTGGTGTCATCAGCAAACAGAAATATTTTTGAATCACCTGTAATACTAGAAGGTACGTCATTCATATAAATAAGAAACAGCAGTGGCCCCAACACCGACCCTTGGGGAACACCCCATTGGGACTGAACGTCACTACCACTCTCAACATTGCGGAGAATTACCTTTTTCTTTCTGTTCTTAAAGTAAGAGGTGAACGAATTGTAATCTACCCCCTTACTCCATAATGGTCCGACTTCTGCAGTAATATTTTGTGGTAAACAGTCAAAAGCCTTCGTTAAATCAAGGAAAACACCTAGCGTTCGCAACCTTTCATTTAATCCGTCCAAAACCTCACAGAGAAAAGAGAATATAGCATTTTCAGTTGTTAAACCATTTCTAAAACCAAACTGTACATTTGACAGCAAATTATGTGAATTTAAATGCTCCAGTAACCTTGTATATACAACCTTCTCGATAACTTTAGCAAACACTGATGGCATAGAAATAGGTCTAAAATTGTCAACATTATCCCAGTCTCCCTTTTTACGAAGTGGCTTCGCTACCGAGTACTTTCATCGGTTAGGAAACCGACCACTCCTAAAGGAAAAGTTACAGATATGGCTAAGTACTGGGCCAATATACATGGAACAATACTTCAGTATTCTGCTAGATACACCGTCATATCCATGAGAGTTCTTCGTCTTTAGTGATCTAATTATTAGCTCAATCTCCCTCTTGTCAGTATCATGGAGGAGCATTTCAGGTAACAGTCTCAGAACACTTTTTTCTAAGAGCGCTATATGACTCCCTGTTGGGACTAGGTTTCTATTTAGTTCACCTGCTATATTCAGAAAGTGATTATTAAGTACTGTACATATATGCAACTTATCACTAACACGGACATTCCCACTACGCACTGATTCTATATCCTCGACCTGTCTCTGCAGACCAGCCACTTCCTTTACGACTGACCATATGGTTTTAATTTTATCCTGAGACTTAGCTATTCTGTCTGCATGCCACATACTTTTTGCCTTCCTAATAACATTTTTAAGCACCTTACAATACTGTTTGTAATGGGCTCCTGCATTTAGGTTTTGACTGTTTCTAAAGGTTTGATATAATTGCCACTTTGTTCTACAAGATATTCTTATCCCTCTAGTCAGCCACCCAGGCTGCCTGTTTGTGCTAGTAGCCTGTTTTGAACGTTCTAACGGAAAGCAACTATCAAAGAGCATGAGAAAAGTCTTGAGGAAAGCATTATATTTATTGTATACTGTATCAGCACTATAAACATCTTACCACTCTTGTTCCTTGATAAGGTTTACAAAGGCCTCTACAGCAACTGGATCAGCTTTCCTAAACAGTTGATAACTATATTTAACATGTGTTGCAGCACAAAAATCTTTTAGAGTTAAAATTTGTGCATCATGATCTGAAAGGCCATTCACCTTTTTGCTAACAGAATGCCCTTCTAGTAATGAGGAATGAACAAAAATGTTATCTATGGTTGCTCTACTGTTACCTTGCACTCTCGTTGGAAAGAATACGGTTTGCATAAGATACATGAATTAAGGAGGTCTACCAGCATCATTTTCCTTGCACAGTCACTTATACAGTGAAGTCGCCACATTTAACTAACTTTTTGTATTTCCTATAAAGTGAACGAGGAACCTCCTCTAGCTTCAGCAAAAATGTTGTGAAATCGGAGACTGAGGATCTATAAATAACAACAGTTAGAAGTTTAGCTCCACTAAATTTAACCACACTTGTACAACATTCAAATACCTTTTCAGTGCAGTACTTTGAAACATCAATTGACTCAAATGGGATGCCGTTTTTCACATACATAGCTACTCCCCCACACCACAAAGAGCTTCTAGAAAAGCTGCCTGCCAATCTGTATTCTGGTAAAGGAAGCTTCTGAATTATCTCCTTATTTAAGAAGTGTTCAGGTATACCAATAATTTCAGAGTCGACATCTATAAGCAGTTCACTAACTTTATTTCTAATACCTTGTATATTTTGATGAAATATACTAATTCCCTCATTACTCTGATACCTAAGCTTTGTCGAAAGTGGTTCCTTTGTTAGAGAGACTTCCCTTAAGCAGGAATACCTATCAGCTGACTTCAATCTAAAAAAGGTGCAGCTGTAACACCCAGTACTGCAGGAATTTTCCAATGAGTGATCCCACCAACCCCACCTACGCTGTCACCTATAAGCTCTGCCAACCTCCCCTTTCCATACCTGTTAAGCTGCAGGCCATGTCTAGTGAAACCCGTCCTGCTGATAGACTCCACCGACACCACTGAAATGTGATCCATGCTTTCTGTCATTAGCGCACCCCCAAGTCTCATGTTATCACGCCTGACGGCTGCATTAAGACGAGACCGATCGTGACTCTGAAACAGTCCCACGAAATGCACATTCGTGTTGCCAGGCTGAGTGGCTATCTTTTCCAGGTCACCATCTATGTCATACTCCCCATCCTTATCAATACTATTACCAGCCCCACCCACAATCACTACCTGATCCTCTGTAGTAAATTCCCTACATAACCCCCCTATGTTAACAGTCACCTGAGCCAATCCTGGATTAGGATTCACAATGCTGGTGACCTGGTACTCACTCCCCAAAACTTCCTGCAACTGCTCGCCTACACCTCTACCATGAGAACTACCTAACAGCAGAACCTTCTTCTTTCTCTTCGACTTTGCAACTGTTCTAGCCACCGTAACTACTGAGGTCTGCTGCATACTTCCTACACCTACAGCTACTAGAGATTCCTGTCCACTAGACTCTGACAGTTGGTCATATTTATTGCAAACACCAATAGTAAAACTATCTGAAATCTCCTTCTCTTAGCAGATCTCTTGCCAACAGCCAGCTCCCATTCCCCAACCCCCTTCTCCCTCCTCATCCTATCTAGCTCCTCCTGTGCGTTTTTAAACTGAAGGGCACAGATCTTACGCTCCTGCTCATCTATCAACTTACTCTTGCTACATAGCCTGCAGTTCCAGGAGAGGATCTCACCAGAATGCCCACTGGCTTCCCCACTGCTTTCCGCCCAGCGTAAATACTTCGAACAAGTCTCACACCGCAATCCACTACTCACGAACCTACGGCAAAGCCCACACTTCTCACTCATGGCAAAATTTTACAGTTATTGAAACAATGAAACTACTTTATCTAAGTTCCGCTACTACAATAAGAAGATGTTAAAAAACTGACTACAATAATCACAAACTTACTCTACAAGGTAAGTAACTACTATTATTAACAGTATTAATCAACAACAAGTGAGAAAAGACAAACACAGAAACAAAATCAAACGTCTAATGACACAGTAACGAAACAGTAAACAGTACCTAAAAAGTTCTTCTGAAATTATTTCACCCGGAAACACCAAGAACTCCGGTTGAAGACTGCTTAAGTTCCTAAATAAACCACTGTACACAAACAATTAATTAGTACTTAGCTTTCGATGCGCCGCTACAGCTGCAACTGGTCATCGCGGAATGTAAACAGTGGTAAGAGGTTAAGTTGCTCGATACGAAACATTCACAAATATCAGGTCACAACACAAGAAAGAAGAAACCACTAATAAGTCACTTATACAGTAAATATTATCACAAAAACCGTTAAAATATGTATCTGAAACCTAAAAATATATAAAAACTTCGAGAGCGATCTCACACGCAGTCACGCTTTTCTTTGCTTCCATGGAAACATGCATCAAAAGACTGTCTACAACGCGTTGGAGTGTTCATTATGCTCCAGTAAAAGTATTGATAAAAAATTTTGATGGACAGTTGACGAATTATGTTAATATTTAGACACCACACGTTGAGCACAAAATTTTATGCTTGCTGTCTGTAATTTCACATTCCCTTGCTATCTTTTCTTTTGGAATGACATACTACGAGAAGTAAATTATGCAGGTTGCAGTGCAAAGTAAAGGCTTGAGTCTTGATTAATTAGCTATAAAAGCAGAGGTACTTCGTCCTTATACTGATCTAAAACGAGATCGTGTTGTAGGAGGGTCAATAGGTCTTTCTGCGAAAAAAATTGAGGACTACGAGACACCAATAGAAAAACGAACTCGTCGTAAAAACGAATGGCTTGTGAATTAGCCACGGATTCAGGACTCACGCTGAGAGCAGAACATCATCCTACATATGGTGGAATGTCTTGACCTATTCAGTATTGAACTCCGAACCAGATCAACGTCCATGTCGACTCAATGACCGATGTTGTGCAGCCAACTACGTCGCTTTTCGTACGCAATGAATAGTTGAAATTAACTGTTTCAAAATTTACTGGTTTTTATGATGAGACATCAGAAGCAGAACTTCTCTTTGAGATTTCAATGCCGAGAAGACATTTAAAAGCTGCAAATGTTTCTGTTCGGGTATGTCTATAGTTTTTGAAATTCATTGTGGAACCGGGATTTTATAGAGTCTTTTCCAAGCTTTGTACTTCATTTACGCTGTTTTACTGCAGATCTGAAGATTACCCTTGCTGACAGAAACCGGTAGTCGAAGGACGAACAGTTTTGTAGTCATTGATGGAAAAAAAGAAATTTATTCTGCACTTCCTGGATCACTGTTTTAATCAGCGACTATGTCGCAGCTTTTCAGTCTTTAAAATAACACTGAGATCTTGTTGGCAAATAACTTGTTCTGATCGTATAAATCAAGCTCCTAAAAATTTGTCTTTATGAACCATTATGCAAAAATTGTAGGAAGTATAAGTCCAAAGGACCACAACTTATAATCACAGTAATGAGCAGAGATACAGGAGTCCAGAAAGCCCAGGGCGTCGAGAGGCCAAGTCTCTTCATAATCAGGATAAAAACAGTTGGAAGCTACATATAGCTCTGAAAGGCGATGATCCGAAGTTAGTTAGCTGGCTCTAACTTGGTCCGAGGTCGGCGTTGAAACTGCACGGTGATGGACGCTTAATGAGGTTACTCTGATTGAGCTGTTGCGGTTGGCGTGGGCGCAAGTGCACTCCTGCTGTGAACTGCCTTTCTGTGGTTGTGCATCGGCATAAATATTGTTGTGGCGCGTAATTACGGAGCGACCTGTTTGTGGGAACACGACATCACGGAGGTAAGATAGCGCCCTTGGTTTCAGTGCCACGGACGTCGATGTGGGCTCCTCTGGAAAGCCAGGTGACTCTCGTTGTGGCTGCTGGACATTCCATGGACAACATGTTCGTCCCCGAAGGTGTTGTCCAAAATGTTTAGTAATATACAAGGAGAATGCGGGTTGGTTTATGGCTTGACCACCCGCTGAACGCAGGTGTGTATGTGCTTGCTGTCTAGTTGCCGAGTAGCTGAGACAAAGCATCCATTCTCCCAGCGAAGAGATCATCTTGTTGGAGAGTGACAACTCAGCCTCCTTTCTCTTCACAGAAAGCGACGGTGGATCCATCAAGAAAATGGAGGTTGTGGGGCCATAGTGGTTCAGCCCAGGAGAGGCGGTCTGAGTTGTCAAAGACGTCGTAAAGCAAACGTGACCGTAGTACATAGGCTGGAGTCCTCTGAGGCGAAGGTTGACGAAACAAAGGCTTGTCGTCGACCAGCAGGCTGCTCAGGAAGATGGCACAGGCGAAGTGGTCATGGATCGGCTGTTAGACTTGGTCATGACTCCAGTGTTGGTGAACATGAAGCGGTTACTGCTACTGGGGCTGCCAAGGAGCGACTCTGCATTGTGGGACAACAGCAGTAATGCCAGAACTATAACACTGTTATATAATGGCAACAAAGACGCTGTCTGGCTATGGGCCCTCATCGCATGCATTGATTTTCATGAAGGGAGAAATAGCGCACCTGGAGGGTGGATAGCAGTGAAAAAGTGCAGTAGGAAGATCTGGAAGAGTTGCTGTGCCCAAAGGGTCGGATATGTGTGTGTAAGTAGTGTGCAGTCAGTAGTGCATTTGCATCTTGGAAGGAAATGTTTTGTACCCGAAGTGCAAACAAAAGAGTGAATGGAACTGTGAATCTAAATTGTTAAGTAACCGGAGCATCTTGGGGTATGATCGATGGAGGAAAAGGAAAGACTGGCAGAGAATCCATAGAGGAGTGCTGAAATATGATGGCAGAAGGGCATACAGGTGTGCGAAAGCACCTGTAAATGGGAATGTGACAAGGAGGAATACAAGACAGTTCCAGTACGCCAATGTCAGTGTTTCTGATTAGGATGTGTGTGACTGAGCACGAAAATCTACAAAAAAAAGACAAGTGAAATGAGATGGTCATGTGGCATTGTTGGCCAAGAGGCCCCATCCGTTCGGACGCCAGGTTGCAAGTCTTATTTTAGGTGACGCCACAATGGGCGACTCGAGTGTCGGTGATGATGAAATGATGAGAACAACACAGCAGTCAGACCGTGAGAGGAGAAAATCTCAAACTCGGCTGGGAATCGAATCCGAGCCAACAGTATGGTATGAAAACACGTAGCCACTCAGCGAAGCAGGCAGACACAAGAAAGAGAATAAGAATGGAAAGAATCTCGACAATTAAGGTCACTTATCAATGTTGGCAAGGAATGTCGTGTTCAGTGGCATCGAGGACGAATGCCCATTGACGGCAGTTGCCGGAACATCCAAGCATTAAAAAGAGCAGTTGCAGTCCAAGGTTCTAGTAGTGTGCCTGATCAATCTGGAGCTCACTGACTGTAGAGGTGTCTCAGGGAAGATAACCTCGTACCTTTGATGCTAGTTATAGCTTCTCCAATAGCCGTTTTTGGTATTGTTGCATGAGTCACTGCTTATTTTCCAATAAAGATGGTACTTGATTTACGCGTAAGAGTTGATGACGAATATACTGCAACGAGAGTCACACATTTCGACACCAAGTATGTGGACAGATCGCTGATATGCAGCTTCTGGCTCCGAAGCAGCACAAATGAAATATTGCACAGTGTCAATGTTATCGCCAATTGATATCGGACGAGAACCAGGGAATCTGGGACCTAAGACCGGAATGAGACTGAACAAACTAATATCCCCCGCGATACGGTCAGGAACAGCACTTCCAAAATGGATAAGTCCTCCAGAAGACGGAGACCAACAACTTTATAAACAATAACAGAAATAAACGTCACTTCTTCCGCAATGGTGGAGAACATTTGAAATTAACACTCAGTTCTTATTAGGAAATAAACACTTCTGATCTGCTAAATCAAGTTACTAGTAGTTTGTTTTGATTAACAAATAGATGGAGGAAAAATGGCAGAAATTCTAAGTCCAAAGGATCACATTGTAAGACAGTCTCGAAACATAGTCACAGTAATGAGTCCGGGAGGCCCAGAGCGTCGCGGTGTCAAGTCTCTGGCAGCAAGGAGGAAGACAGTTGGCAGTTCGGTATAGCTCCAGAACGCGGCGATCCCATGTTTGCTAGGAGGCTGCAACTTGGTCGAATGTCGGTGTTGGAACTGCAGGATGACAGACGCTTCACGGAATACTGCTTATTCAGGAAGTGCTGGTGCAGTCGGCGTAGGTCCAGAGCGCACTTTCACTGTTAACTGCCATTCTGTGGTTATGCGCTGGCATAAATACTGTTGCGACACATGGATAGGGCGGAACATCCTTGCTGTCACGTGATATCACGTTAGTGAAATAGTGCCCGTGATTGCAGCCTCACAGTCACAGATGCACAGTGGCAATCCAGGCAACTCTCGTTGCTGCTGCTGAAGATTCCGTGGACAAGTCGGTGTCCGTAGTTGTTGTCCAGTAAGTTTACTAACACGTGAGGTGAGTGAGCGTCGGTGTTTGGCTTTCATATGCCTGTGCTGATTGAGGCAGATGACGCCTGGAGCTTAGCTACCCACTGGACTTGGGTGTGCGTCTGTTTATTACCTGGTTGCTGAGTAGCTGAGACAGAGTGGTTTCACTGAAGACAGGGGTGACAGTTTTGAAACGACAAGAAATAAGCAAGTAGACTGACCAGCACGTTAATGTGACGTACTGTCAAGAGCCTGAATAACCACCTTTTGCAGCGTGGACCCCTGCAAACCGCGCAGGTAAAGAGTCTGTGAGGTTTTGAAAAGTACCGACATGTATGTGGAGCCAAAGCAACTGCAGTGCCAAGCTGTTCTTTAACCACAGAGGCTTGAGAACAGTTTACAGATTTAGCCGTTTCGGAATTGCTTCTGCCATTGGCCGTAAAGCCACTGGTCGCACAATTATGGACGTCAGAGAAGTCACTCCGTTTCCACATGACGACAACGCCTGCACTGTTTTCCCCACTACGCCAACGCGCTTCATATACCCTCCATTGCTAGTGCTGCCACCTGCCGTCTGCGACTCTTTGTCGCACGTTAGCGTCGAACGTAGGCAGTGTTGACACTAATGTGACTGGACCCTTTCTAAGACTCGGTTTGAATGTAAAGGTCTGCTAAAACATTCAGGATTCTAACTACACAGTGTCAGTACGTTAGTCAGTATGTCAGCATATCAAAATTAACCTATATAGTTGCTGCACGAACAGCTTTGCCTATGATCATGGAACAAGATGCAGAGAGGACTTAACAAGAATGAATAAAAATAAAGCTCAAGAAAGCACTTTCTACCAAGGAAAAAGACTGAGCAATAACCTGCCTCTGGAGATTAAAGGGATTAGCAATACAAACGTACACTAACGGCCATTACAATTGCTACACCAAGAAGAAATGCAGATGATAAACGGGTATTTAATGGACAAATATATTATACTAGAACTGACATGTGATTACATTTTGACGCAATTTGGATGCGTAGATCCGGAGAAATTAGTACCCAGAACAACCGCCTCTGGCCGTAATAACGGCCTTGATACGCCTGGGCATTGAGTCAAACAGAGCTTGGATGGCGTGTACAGATACAGCTGCCCATGCAGCTTCAACACGATACCGCAGTTCTCCAAGAGTAGTTGGTTGGTTGGTTGGTTTCGGGGAAAGAGACCAAACATCGGTCTCATCGGATTAGGGAAGGACAGGGAAGGAAGTCGGCCGTGCCCTTTCAGAGGAACCATCCCGGCATTTCCCTGGAGCGATTTAGGGAAATCACGGAAAACCTAAATCAGGATGGGCGGACGCGGGATTGAACCGTCGTCCTCCCGAATGCGAGTCCAGTGTGCTAACCACTGCGCCACCTCGCTCGGTCAAGTGTAGTGACTGGTGTATTATGACGAGCCAGTTGTTCGCCCACCATTGACCAGACGTTTTCAATTGGTGAGAGACCTGCAGAATGTGCTGGCCAGGGCGGCAGTCGAACATTTCCTATATCCAGAAAGGCCCGTACAGGACCTGCAAAATACGGTCGTGCATCATCCTGCTGAAATGTAGGGATTCGCAGGGATCGAATGAAGGGTAGAGCCACGGGTCGTAACACATCTGAAATGTAACGTCCACTGTTCAAAGTGCCGTCAATGCGAACAAGAGGCGACCGAGACGTGTAACCAATGGCACCCCTTACCATCACGCAGGGTGATACAGCAGTATGGCGATGACGAATACACGCTTCCAATATGAGTTCACCGCGATGCCACCAAACATGGATGCGACTATCATGATGCTGTAAACAGAACTGGATTCATCCGAAAAAATGACGTTTTGCCATTCGTGCACCAAGGTTCGTCGCTGAGTACACCATCGCAGGCGCACCTGTCTGTGATGCAGCGTCAAGGATAACCGCAGCCATAGTCTCCGAGCTGATAGTCTATGCTGCTGGAAACGTCGTCGAACTGTTCGTGCAGATGGTTGTTGTCTTGCAAACGTCCCCATCTGCTGACTCAGGGATCGAGACGTGGCTGCACGATCCGTTACAGCCATGCGGATAAGATGCCTGTCATCTCGACTGCTAGTGCTACGAGTCCGTTGGGGTCCAGCACGGCATTCCGTATTACCTTCCTGAACCCACCGATTCCATATTCTGCCAACAGTCATTGGATCTCGACCAACGCGAGCAGCAATATCGTGATACGATAAACCACAATCACGATAGGCTACAATCTGACCTTTATCAAAGTCGGAAACGTGATGGTACGCATTTCTCCTCCTTCCACGAGGCATCACAACAACTTTTCACCAGGCAACGCCGGTCAACTGCTGTTTGTGCATGAGAAAGCAGTTGGAGACTTACCTCATGTCAGCACGTTGTAGGTGTCGCCACCGGCGCCAGCGTTGTGTGATGGCTGTGAAAAGCTAATCATTTGCATATCACAGCATCTTCTTTCTGTCGGTTAAATTGCACGTCTGTAGCACATCATCTTCGTGGTGTAGCAATTTTAATGGCCAATAGTGTATTTAACAACGCAGTTACAAAGTGGTTGTTAAGAATTACTTTCCATACGGTGAACCTCCATCGGAGCTCAACATCTCACTCATTGTGAGATAATGACGCAGTTTTCCAGGCAAGCAAAGAGGAAGATGGGGTACACAAAGCGAAAATCGAACCTCGTCAAGAAAGGAGTTTCTCGTTGCGACAGGATCTTTTCATGCTATATCAATCACCAGTTTTCTCCTCCGATTGCCAAAACTTTTTGTTGGCTCCCACCTACATAGGGCGAAATGATCATCACGATAAAATAAGAGAAATCAGGGCTCGCACAGAAAAATTTATGTGCTCGTATTTTCCGCGCGCCGTTCTAGAGTGGAACGGTAGAGAGACAGCTTGAAGGTGGTTCATTGGACACCTCTGCCAGGCATCTACATCTACGTGGCTACTTTGCTATTTATTGTGAATAGCAGAGTAAGCACGTAGATGTAGATTTAGATGGTCCTGGTGTCAGCTCATAGAGGGTGTAGTGTGTGTACTTACGCAGTGACTGCTGTTGAGAAATTAGTATATAGTTTAGCACAGGACTTTCGCATTGTGAATAAGTTCTTTGGATAAACGTACAGACAAAACAGTATTATAGACTTGGGATAGACTGTACGAGGTTGCACTGCTTTAAACAAACTGACCTTTTATTCAGAAGGGTTCACGGTGCAGATGATACTGATGTAGGTTCTCCGTGGTTTCCATAAAATAAATCATGGTGGTTCTGAAATGGCTCCTGACACAAGACCAACTTTATCCTTGTCAAACTAGAGCTGTACGAATTTAAATATCTGCATGTATATATTATGTCATTAAACTTTCATACCACAACTGTGTGTGTTATGTTTGGTCTCATTAAACTCTTGTTTTACAACGGGGTAAAAGTCAAGAATTGATGAGCACAACAACAAAAACGACATCTGCTGCTACTAGTGCAAGTAGCCCGGTTGGTTTGTTTGAACATATTAATAACAAAGTATACCTTGGAGAATCATCTGCACAAGTGGGCTGTGTTTTTCTGTACAAAATATAAAAAAACGAAGAAACCACAGCAAGCAATCTGCCGCTTCCTTTCTTAAGTAATGAAATGAGGTCTCGATTTAATTTTAACGTTATTCAATCCCGAGCGCTAGACTTCATATAATTTGGCTCGGATGGGACACCGCAATAAGGGGCCTAAATAAAAAATATTCTGGGAAAATTAATCTGCCAGTATAAATATCACAACAAGGGTCCCTAGAATTCGCATCTGACAGCACGCAATAATGTTCCGGTACTACAAACCGCCAACAATATCAAAGAATACAGATAAAAATCAAAGAGTATGAAACAATTTGAAAAATTGCACACTGCACTTAATTACTGAAAATAAAATGAGAACAATTTCATTTCAGTTGACTATATAAAACTAAAACATTGTTCACTCAACTGAAAAGAGAAAAAAAATGCAGCACCTTCGAGGACTGTGTTCAGTGGCACCAGAGTATAATGTGTATAGAGCTAGTGTTCGATTTGTCTCGATCATTGGCGGTCAGAGGGCTTTCAGGAGGCCTACCTGCGTGCCTTCTGTTTTGACGCTGCAGGCGGTAGCTGTGCTGAGTTCAGAGGTGAACAGTGGTCGCAACAGTGGGTACAAGCAAGCCTCTTTGACGGGTACGTGCTGCTGCTGAATGGATTCAATCATCTGAACGGGATCGCACCGAGGGCCTGTGGAAAGCTGGATGGACGTGACATGGCCAGTCAAAACATAGTAGCAGTTTTAGAAACAACGCCAAGGGAGTAGGTAATGACTAGGCTAGGTCCAGGGAAATCATCTTTTCACCTTACAGTTTACACACTTTACTTCACAAGACCCAGGGTTTAAAATACGAAAACATTTCCGGTGTTTAAAAATATAATAACCAAGTTTAAAGAACTTAAATAAAATAACACATAGCGTAAGGTAAAGGGTTACTCAAGAGCTTGTGAAAGGTTTACAATTGACCATTTCTTAAAAGAGGTGTTGACAACTTAAGAGAAAAAACGGTTAAAGAGACTCTGAAGAGACTCCACAAAAATGTGCTTTGAAATCCTGTAAGATTCTAAACTCCCAATGAGTCCGGAATGTTTAGTAATAAACAAGCAACTGGAAAAATTGTTTTAAAAATTGTTTAACCAGTTAATGACAGCAACCATTGAAGAGATATCCCCAAACTATGCTTTCAAAGGATGCTTCCAATTATGGTTCAAATGGCTCTGAGCACTATGGGACTCAACTGCTGAGGTCATTAGTCCCCTAGAACTTAGAACTAGTTAAACCTAACTAACCTAAGGACATCACAAACATCCATGCCCGAGGCAGGATTCGAACCTGCGACCGTAGCGGTCTTGCGGTTCCAGACTGCAGCGCCTTTAACCGCACGGCCACTTCGGCCGGCCTTCCAATTATGTCTAGTTACTTTAAGAATATTAAAGTCTGAGGAATTCTACCTCTCTTAAATAAATCTTACAATCTTTCAATTAAACAATCAACAATTTAACAATTTCAGGAGGTATTAACCACATTAAAAAAAAAAAAAAAAAAACGAGAAAGACGTGTGAGAGACTCCCCAAAATGTACATTCAAGGCAAGCTTCCGACTATGTATAATTGCTTTAGAATATTAAAGTCTCAGTGATTCCACCATACTTAGTCAAATCATACAATTTCTTTCAGTTAAACAAGAAACAGGAAAATTCTCAAAGTATTTAAGGGAAAAAAGCAACTATCTGAGAGACACCCCCAAAATGAGGTTTTAACTCAATTTTTGCAAATGCATATGAATATCTTTACGTAACTCTGGATTTGGTGAGCCGTTTGCAGAGGCATCGTCCCTCGGTTGCCGCGTGTCTGGGTGTCCTTGCACCCAGCCGGACCGGTGTCGTCTTCTGCAAGGAGTGGCCATCTCGGCGGCAAAACTAGAACACACTAAGGCGGGGTTAAC
This sequence comes from Schistocerca americana, assembly GCF_021461395.2. Lineage (NCBI taxonomy): Eukaryota > Metazoa > Arthropoda > Insecta > Orthoptera > Acrididae > Schistocerca > Schistocerca americana. Next base: position 91,154,845 of record NC_060121.1, read on the forward strand.
CGTCGGTTCCACACCACTTGTCGAAAACTAGTTTTAATAAATACTCACGGGAGGGGAATATAAGTCTCGAGCGAAATAGGACAGTGCCAAGGTGAAACAACATTCAATATGGAAGCACAGAGCTACGAGGGGCTCAAAAGGCAACGGCAGAAACCAAGGCCATATCAGACGAAAACACAAGAGAGACGTTACAGAGACCAGCTCAAGAGGTGAACGACAGACGCAAAGGCTAAACCAAAGCGCTGGCCACCTTAGGTCAGCTCTGGAGAAGACAGCAACTCGCACAGTTCAAGGATGGGGTTTGAGGATACACACCCACCGGTCACCATAACTGAAATGGAGGTGCCGTCACGTGACCAGAGGCTCCACCAGAATAGGAACATCGCAGAAGCGAACAAGGGACAGACACACCCCAGGAATTTGAAGGAAGTTGAGCCACATGGCTCAGCCTCCCTCGCCTAACCTACAGACCGCCTTCCCCCTCTTTGATGTGATGAGTATTCAGGGTGGAGGCTACTTCTACTTGACCTGAGAGACATGAACCCAGGACGCTCACCCGACTAAAGACAAGCAAGTTTACCACAGACAATACTTGGACGATCTCAAAGGTATCCAAGAACTGGGGTGTTAAATTACTAGAACGGCCCATCCTTCCTTTCAGATTAACAATGGGGTTATACACCTACCACACCTCTAAATCCTCTATGTCCCTGATTATAACGATTGGCCAACCTCTGATGGGCCTACCGCATATTTCGTAGTATTTCGAAGATGCATTCTTCTAAGTCGCCTTCAGAACCTTACGCTCCAGGAGCAAATGGTTAATTGACGACTCGTCGGCCAGAGATGAGTTAACCCAACAGCCCAACACAAAGAAAGCAGGGAAAGTTTTCAATGACTCATGTTGGGCTGTATTAAAGGCAAAACTAAGCCATCCCGCGGTGCGGTCTCACTCTGCGACTTACTATGGAAGGCAAGACTAGCCTCTTTCAGATTTCGGTTAACATGTTGCACAAAAGACCGTTGAGGACGACAGGAGATAGTTGTGACGTGACAGATAGCCCGCTCAAAATAAAATCTCCTGAAACCATTAGATTTAAAAGCTGGAGTACTATCACTGACAAAATACCTTGGCAGGCCAAAGATGGAAATTATCCCCGTGAGATGTCGAATAGCAATAGGAGCTGTTTATCCCCGTGAGATGTCGAATACTGATAGGATCTGCAACACTGCAGCTAGGGATAAACCAACAGAATCATGAGAAGCCGCCATCGTGAGTGCATGGCATGGGATCAGTATAATTGAGGAACCACTTACGCATGGGATAAAAACAAATATTTGAGAGACACCTCCAAAGTATGATTTTAACTCATTTTGGTTCTTTATTCAGTGAGCCGTTTGCAGAGCCATCGTCCCTCGGTTGTCCTTGCACACGGCCGGATCGGCGTCGTCTTCTGTAAGCTGTGGTCTTCACTCTGGCAAAACCAGAACACACTAAGGCGTGTTTAACGGTCCGTTCTACACCGCTTGTTCGCGAGTAGTTACACATGGGAGGGGAATATAAGTCTGGAGCAAAATTGCACAGAGCCTTGGTGAAACACAGTCAATATGGAAGCACCGAGCTACCAGAGGCTCAAGAGAGACATTACGGAGACCAAGAACAACTGAAGAGGTGTGCGACAGACGCACTTGTTAAAACAAACAGCTGCCCAACTTAGATCAATCCGGAGAAGTCAGCAAGTCGCACAGTCCAAGGGTTGGGCTTACGGATACACACCCATTGCCTCTCGAAGATATCAGTAGATGTCTAAAATAGAACACTGGGTGGGTCTACAGATTGACTGCCACCAATGTGTTTCTATCCCGGCCGTTTTGTTCTGGAATCCACATACGCAAACAGCTAAACCATGACTCAGAGTTTTGTATCTACGATCAAAACTCGTGTCCGGTATCAGCACTACAGCCACTCCACCATATAACACTAATTAAAGGAGGTCACTAAGTAGAGAAAAAACGATCAGGGCGAACGACGATGTCCTTGAACCGAACGCAGCAGTGGGCTTTTCGTTCTGGAAACGGATGGGGGCCTCCTACTGTACATTTTGGCGGTCAGATGCTAACTCACTCTGCCACTTCCGCTTGACCAGAGCAGCTCCAGAAGACTGCCTTACATCGATCACTCCGTCCGGTATGATGCCGGTCACACTCTCTCGCGGCCACTATCGCTGAAGTCGAGATGCCTCCGTGAGGCCAGCTCGTCCACCAGAACAGGAACACCTCAGAAGCGAACAAAGGACAGACAGACTGTGGGAATTCGAAGGAAGCTGACCCGGACGGCTCAGGAGGTATCGACGTATTGCTGCACGTGTTGGGCACAATATGTAGGTGATGTGTCTCTGCTTTTGCAGTTGTCTGTGGAACATACCCTCACATGTAGACGAGGTTCTGGACGCGTGCGTAATACATACGGATGTCAAGATGGAAACTTTTTTCCAGCAGCAGTAGCTGACCGAACATCACCCAGGGACGAAATCCGGGCACATCTTACACTTGCTCTGTCATCAGGGACCACTGGGAACCGTCTGATTGCAGGAGGATTAAATCACCTGTGCCTCTGGGCAGGATACCACTGATACCACCACACCAGCAAACTCGGCTACTCTGGTGTCGTGAAAGAGTAGACTGAAGGAAATAATGGCGCTCTGCTACCTTCACTGACGAGGGAAGTTTCTGTCTGTATACCAGTGATGGAGGTACACGTGTACTGCGCATACCTGGTAAGGTGCCTATTCCAGAATGCATTCGCCCCCAGCCCACAGGTCCCTTCGCAGTCTTCATCAGTCTTCATGGTGTAGGGAGGCATCAGTTACTACCCGCAGTAAAAGCTGAAATTTCTCCAGGGTAAATCAACCAATGTCCGTTACACTGGACAGGCTGTTATACTTGTGCTTCTACCATTTCTACGATAGGAAAGTGATGTGCTATTTCCGTAGGACAATGAACGTTCACATAGAGCTGACAGCATGTAGCGTGCTCTTCGTGGTGTACAACAGCTGCCCTGGCCATCGAAATCACCAGATCTCTCGCCAGTTAAACATGGATGGGACTTACTTGCCCTCCAGTACGCTATGGTAGCCAATCTTGTGTAAGGACCAGTCACTTAAAAAAATCATGTGAATCACTAAGTACTTTATTGCCACTAATGCTTATGTCCTTGGAACATGTGTCCACTGTATTGCATTGTTGAACTGCAACAAAGGGCGCAAGATGCGTAGGACAGACAATCGCAGCATGTCATTCGGCACCTTTATGATCGTTTGCATGGGAGAATACACGCCTGCTTTGCCGCCAGATAAGGGTGCACTCTGTATTCATGCGACCGTTTGGGCACCCTATACTGTTGAATGTGAGTATCCTTGGGTCTGAATTTGTTATCATTTTCTTGAACAATGAACAACTACCTGTCACCTCACTTGTCAATCAAATGGGCTTACCCATGTGGCTGTTGCATTTTTTCTCGGTAGTATATATTCTTAGAGTGATACTACAATCTATGCATCTCGTAGTCTCAAACTTCCTTAGGGTCTTTAAAAATATTAACTGTAACTGAAATAGGCCTACCCTGGCGTAATCATAAACATGTAATTCTAGAAGGAATACAGTGCAATGACTGATTGGCATTTTAAAATCGTCTTCTTTCTTTCCCTAATTGTAAACATAGTGAATTGTACGAGAACGTTGCGCGTCTTCACGTCAGTTTCGCGGGTACTGCGTTCCACGGAACATCAAATGTGAACATGGAACAATTTTTTCCAAAATTATTAATAAAAGGTTTTCCCCCAATTGATGCCATTCTACAATCATATACATTTTCCTAACTTTACATTTGAAACTTTTATTTCACAAGGGGAAATAACAATGTAACTGGACCATTGCGCTAGAAATGACACTTAAGCTACTTAGCAAATGAAATACACGACTGGCCATTAAAATTGCTACTCCAAGAAGAAATGCAGATGATAAACGGCTATTCATATATTATACTAGAACTGACATTTGATTACATTTTCACGCATCAGTACCATGAACAACCACCTCTGGCCGTAAAAACGGCCTTGATACGCCTGGGAAATGAGTCAAACAGAGCTTGGATGGCGTGTACAGGTACAGCTGTCCATGCAGCTTCAACACGATATCACAGTTCATCAAGAGTACTGACTGGCGTATTGTGACGAGCCAGTTGCTCGGCCACCATTGACCAGACGTTTTCAGTTGGTGAGAGATCTGGAGAATCTGCTGGCCAGGGCAGCAGTAGAAAATTTTCTGTATCCAGAAAGACCCGTACAGGACCTGCAACATGCGGCCGTGCTTGATCCTACTGAAATGTAGGGTTTCGCAGGGATCGAATGAAGGGTAGAGCCACGAGTCGCAACACATCTGAAATGTAACGTCCACTGTTCAAAGTGCCGTCAATGCGAACAAGAGGTGACAGAGGAGTGTAACCAATGACACCCCTTACCATCACGCAGGGTGATACGACAGTATGGCAATGACGAATACACGCTTCCAATGTGCGTTCACCGCGAAGTCGCCAAACACGGATGCTGTAAACAGACCCTGGATTCATCCGAAAAAATGACGTTTTGCTATTCGTGCACCCAGGTTCGTCGCTGAGTACACCATCGCAGGCGCTCCTGTCTGTGATGCAGCGTCAAGGGTAACCGCAGCCATGGTCTCCGAACTGATAGTCCATGCTGCTGAAAACGTCGTCGAACTGTTCGTGCAGATGGTTGTTGTCTTGCAAACGCCCCCATCTGTTGACTCAGAGATCGAGACTTGGCTGCACGATCCGTTACAGCCATGCGGATAAGATGCCTGTCATCTCGACTGCTAGTGATACGAGGCCGTTGGGATCCAGCACGGCGTTCCGTATTACCCTCCTGAACCCACGGATTCCATATTCTGCTAACAGTCATTGTATCTCGGCCAACGCGAGCAGCGATGTCGCGATACGATAAACCGCTATTGCCATAGTCTACAATCCGACTTTTATCAAAGTCAGAAACGTGATGGTACGCATTTCTCCTCCTTACACGAGGCATCACAACAACGTTTCACCAGGTAACCCCGGTGAACTGCCTTTTGTGTATGAGAAATCGGTTGGAAACTTTCCTCATGTCAGCACGTTGTAGGTGTTGCCACTGGCGCCAGCCTTGCATGAATGCTCTGAGAAGCTAATCATTTGCATATCACAGCATTTTCTTCCTGTCGGTTAAATTTCACGTCTGTAGAACGTCATGTTCGTGGGGTAGCAATTTTAATGGCCAGTAGTGTAGATAAAAACTTGACAAAAAGGATCACTCCTTTTTGTGTTTCAGCCTCCCGATTCTATCTCATTGATATCCAGAACAGATCAATTAGGTTAGTTAATCTGATGCTTTATTACTCTAGCAAAAAAAAAAAAAAAGAAAAAAAAAGGCTCAATTATCAGGGCCGTGCGACAGACGTTGGTTGACGACTAAAATGATTAAGTTTGTAGTAACATTTATTGTATGGGGAACTCACACCACATGCTTTGATACTGTGTACACGATACAAGAAAGATTATTTAAGGTGATAATGTATTCATGAAATGTCTTCCGAGTAAGTACATCACATTACACTACTACACCGAAGCACCAAAGGAAATGGCATAAGCATGCGTATTCAAATGCAGAGCTATGTAAACAGGCAGAATACGGTGCTGCGGTCGACAACGCCTATACAAGACAACAAGTGTCTGCTACAGTTTAAGTGAGTTTCAACGTTGTGTAATAGTCGGCGCACGAGCGGTGGTACACAGCATCTGCGAGGTAGAGATGAAGTGGAGAATTTCCCGTACGACCATTTCACGAGTGTACCGTGAATATCAGTAATCCGGTGAAACATTAAATCTCCGACATCGTTGCGGCCGGAAAAATATCCTCCAAGAACGAAACCACCGACGACTGAAGAGAATCGTTCATCGTGATAGAAGTGCAGCCCTTCCGCAATTTGCTGCAGATTTCAATGCTGGGCCATCAACAAGTGTTAGCGTACGAACCGTTCAAGCAAACATCATCGATATGGGCTTTCGGAGCCGAAGGCCCATTCGTGTACCCTTGACGACTGCACTACACAAAGCTTTACGCCTCTCCTGGGCCTGTCAATACCGACATTGGACTGTTGATGACTGAAACCATTATGCCTGGTCGGAAGAATCTCGTTTCGAATTGTATCGGCGGATAGACGTGTACGGTATGGAGACAACCTCATGAATCCTTGGACCTTGCAGGAGACTGTTCGAGCTGGTAGAGGCTCTGTAATGGTGAGGGGCCTGTGCAGTACGTAAGGATCCTGTCTGATCACCTGCATCCATTCATGTCCATTGTGCATTCCGACGGACTTGGACAAATCTAGCAGATGAATACGACACCGCACACATCCAGAATTGCTACAAAGTGGCTACAGGAAAGCTCTTCTGAGTTTAAACGCCTCCGCTCGTCACCAAACTCCCCACACATGAACATTATTCAGCATAACTGGGATGTTTCGAAACGTGCTGCTCAGAAGATATCTCCACCCCCTCATATCTTTTGGATTTGAGGACAGCCCCGCTGAATTCATGTCATCAATTCCGTCCAGCACTACTACAGACATTAGTGGAGACCATGCCATGTCGTGCTGCGGCACTTCTGCGTGCTCGCGGGTCCCTAGACGATTTTAGGCAGGTGTATCTGTTTCTTTGGATCTTCAGTGTAGTGAGGGAAGGTAGAGACACAACAGTCCGTTGTGGTTCTTAATTACGTGATATTGACTGGATAAATGCCTATCATAGTACTGCTGGAATAGGGATGCAAAAGGCACAAATGTACTGGATAAACGAGAGTTACACTGATACAACATAGGTAGAGACAGCCAACAGACGAAACTGAATTTGAAACTGCTTGAAAAATAGGACAATCGCTGGACTGACGTAGTCAAAAGTAGGTGGATTTTCAGTCATACTTACATATTTGTAACTTTTTTTAAGTAACAACAATGAGCATTCTTATACGACTTGGGACACATTTAACCGACCTACGACCACGTAGTCCAGTACACAAGAAATTAACAGTTTCTAGCAAAATAATAAGCGAAACACTTCTGTGACGTTTTAAAGAGTGAAAGTAGAACTATGAAAAAACTTAATCGACTTGTGGCGTAGTTTATGGACATACGAACAAGTGATTCAGTACACAAGCAAAGTGTCATGAAATCAATCAATTCTCCCGACAATTTATAGCAAAATAATAAGCGGAACACTTCTGTAACATTTTGAAGACTGAAAGACGAAAGCACTTACCCTTCTCGTGGCACATGTGTTTATGGCGAGATTTTTATAATAGTTTCCACAACGAAACTTTGTCTCGAAAGATGGCAGAAAATCCAAAGAGATTCAGGTTGTACGTCGGGTATGCTAGCGGCAAAACACAATCAGTGCCTTCTCTGTGCAATAGCAATGAGAATACTATCGATGGCAGTGGTGCTAAAGCAAAGTTACTAAACACAGCCTTCCGAAATTCCTTCCCCAAAGACGACGAAGTAAATATGTCAGAATTCGAATAAAAGACAGCTGCCAACAGAAGTAACTTAGAAGTAGATCAGAGTAGTAAAGCAACTTAAATCACTTAATAACAGTAAGCCTACCGGTCAGACTGTATACCAATTAGGTTCCCTTCATGGTATGCTGATGCAATAGCCCCATACTCAAGAATCATATGCAGCTGCTCGCTCGATGAAAGATCCATACCCAAAGATTGCAAAGCTTTACAGGTCACATCAATATCCAAGAAAGGCAGTAGGAGTAATCCACTAAATTACAGGCCCATTTCATTAACGTCGACATGCAGCAGGATTTTGGAACCTACACTATGTTTGAACATTGAACCTCCAAGAGAATGGTGTGTTGACACACAGGCAGCACAGATTTAGAAAACATTGTTCTAGTGAAACACAACTAGCTCTTTACTCACAAAAAGTGTTGAGTGCTATCGACAAATGATTTCAATATATTTCGTATTTCTAGGTTTTCAGAGGGTTTGTGTCGGGTGGATCTGCAGGAGGGGACCAAATAGTGAGGTCATCCGTCCCATCCGATTACGAAAGGATGGGAAAGGAAGGCGGCCATGCTCTGTCAAAGGAATCATACCGGAATTTGCCTGAAGCGATTTGGGTAAATCACGGAAAACGTAAATCAGGATGGCCGGACGCGGGTTTTTACCGTCGTTCTCCCGAATGCGAGTACAGTATGATAACCACTGCGGCACCTCTCCCGTTTTCCGGAAGGCTTCCGACATTGTAATTAAATTTAGTGCTTATGCAATATCGTCTCAATTATCCGAATGGGTTCGTCATCTCCTCTCAGAGAGGTCACAGTTCGTAGTAACTAAGCGAAGTCGCCGAGTAAAACAGAAGTAATTTCTGTTGTTTCCCAAGGTAGTACTATAGGCCTCCGCTGTTCCTTATCTATGTAAATGATTTAGGAGACAATCTGAACCGCATTCATAGGTTGTTTTCAGATGACGCTGCCGTTTACCGACTAATGAAGTCATCAGAAGTTCAAAACAAATTGCAAAATGACTCAGAAAAGATATCTGCATGTTGTGAATATTCGCATTTGATCCTAAATATTGAAAAGTGTGAAGTCATCCACATGAGTAATAACAGGAACCCATTAATCTTCCGTAACACGATAAATCAAAGCTCAAGGCAGTAAATTCAAATAAACACATTGGAAATACAATTACGACAATTAAATTGGAAAGAGCACATAGAAAATGTTACGGGGAAGGCGAACAGTAGACTGGGTTTTATTTGTCCAACACTTAGAAGATGCTACAGATGTACTAAAGAGTCTACCTACTCTACGCTTATCCGTCCTTTTTTGGAGTACCGCTGCGCCATATGGGGTCCTTACCAGGCAGGGTTATCGGAGTACGTCGAGAAAGCTCAAAGAAGGGCAGCACGTTTCGCAATGTCGAGAAATTGGGGAGAGTGTGTCACCGACATGGTATAGGATTTGGAGTGGACATCATTAAAACAGAGGCGTTTCTCGTTGCGGCGGGATCTTCTGACGAAATTTCAATCTCCAATCCCCCGAATGCGAAAATATTTTGTCTACGCCGACCTACACAGAAAACTAACGATCATAATAATACAATAAGAGAAATCAGAGCTCGCACGGAGAGATATAGGGGTTAATTTTTTTCCGCTCGCTGTTCGATAGTGGAATAATAGAGATTTAATGTCAAGGTGGTTCGATGGACACTAGACACTTAAGTGGTAGTAGGCACTTAAGTGTGATTTGCAGGGTATCCACGTAGGTGTAGATATACACTACTGGCCATAAAAATTGCTACACAACGAAGACGATGTGCTACAGATAGAAATTTAACCGACAGGAAGAAGATGCTGTGATATGCAAATGATTAGCTTCTCAGAGCATTCACACAAGGTTGGCGCCGGTGGCGACACCTACAACGTGCTGACATGTGGAAAGTTTCCAACCAATTTCTCATACACAAAACACCAGTTGACCGGCGTTGCCTGTTAACACGTTGTTGTGATGCATTGTGTAAGGAGGAGAAATGCATACCATCACATTTCCGACTTTGATAAAGGTCGGATTGTAGCCTATCGCGATTGCTGTTTATCGCATCGCGACATTGCTGCTCGCGTTGGTCGAGATACAATGACTGTTAGCAGAATATGGAATCCGTGGGTTCAGGAGGGTAATACGGAACGCCGTGCTGGATCCCAACGGCCTCGTATCACTAGCAGTCGAGATGACAGGCATCTTATCTGCATGGCTGTAACGGATCGCGCAACCACGTCTCGATCCCTGAGTCAACAGATGGGGACGTTTACAAGACAAATACCATCTGCACGAACAGTTCGACGATGTTTGCAGCAGCATGGACTATCAGCTCAGAGACCATGGCTGCGGTTACTCTTGATGCTGCATCACAGACAGGAGCGCCTGCGATGGTGAACTCAACGACGAACCTGGGTGCACGAATGGCAAAACGTCATTTTTTCGGATGAATCCAGTTCTGTTTACAGCTTCATCATGGTCGCATCCGTGTTTTCCAACATCACGGTGAACGCACATTGGAAGCGTGTATTCGTCATCGCCATACTGGCGTATCACCTGGCGTGATGGTATGAGGTGCCATTGGTTACAAGTCTCGGTCACCTCTTGTTCGCATTGACGGCACTTTGAACAGTGGACGTTACATTTCAGATGTGTTACGACCCGTGGCCCTACCCCTCATTCGATCCCTGCGTAACCCTACATTTCAGCAGGATAATGCACGACCGCATGTTGCAGGTCTTGTGCGGGCACTTCTGGATATAGAAAATGTTCGACTGCTGCTTCCCGCGGCGTCAGGGATTTTCTCTGCCTTGTGATGACTGGGTGTTTTATGATGTCCTTAGGTTAATTAGGTTTATGTAGTTCTAAGTTCTAGGGGACTGATGACCATAGCTGTGAAGTCCCATAGTGCTCAGAGCCATTTGAACCATTTTTTCGACTGCTGCCCTGGACAGCACATTCTCCAGATTTCTCACCACCTGAAAACGTCTGGTCAGTGGTGGCCGAGCAACTGACTCGTCACAATACGCCAGTCACTACTCTTGATGAACTGTGGTATCTTGTTGAAGCTGCATGGGCAGCTGTACCTGTACACGCCATCCAAGCTCTGTTTGACTCAATGCCCAGGAGTATCAAGGCCGTTATTACCGCCAGAGCTGGTTGTTCTGGGTACTGATTCCTCAGGATCTATGCACCCAAACTGCGTGAAAATGTAATCACCTGTCAGTTCCAGCATGTCCAATGAATAACCGTTTATCATCTGCATTTCTTCTTGGTGTAGAAATTTTAATGGCCAGTAGTGTAACTGATCTTCGATTGCATATTTCAATGCAGAAAAGAAATTTTCATGAAAACTAAAAGTTAAATGTACAGTTTGTAACAAATTAGTGATCATGCCGCTTCTACAGCATTTTATAGTGACAGAAAAGCACTATGAAAATTCTTACTCGGGTTGTGGCGTATCTAACTCACCTATGAGGATGTGGATCAGTACATAAATAAAGTAACAGAAAATGGAACAATTGACTCTACAATTCTCTTCTGTAACGCGTGAAACCAAGTCCCGTTGAAGCATTTAGACAATATCGCGAAACACCCGCAGAAGATGTGCCAACTTCTCACGGATCAGACCAGGTGCGCCAGTGTCGACTGCGTCCGCGCTCCCTCACAAAAAAAGTAGTATATCCGTCGACCTGTTGCAGGCCACTATGTCTCCTTGTCGTTTGCCGTCGAGAGAGTTCCACAGTTATGTTTACTGCCAGTCCCGAGCGAATGACGTCTCGCAAACTTCTCTGCCCCAAGACTCGTGTGTGCAAACAACAAACCAAACATACACTGCTCAGTTCCTTTGAAAATCCTTTTGGATCTACGAAGCTAGCTAAGAGAGGATTTCAAGAACGATTACCACGTTAATCAAGGAAGAAGATCTCGGAATATGCCTTAGAGTCCAAAAAATGCTAGTTAGTTATCGAATGACGTTGGTCTCTTTCATATTTACAGCATAATGGCCGAGTTGTTTCGCTACTACTACAACATATGGGGATGCTTAGGTGAACAAAAGATGGCACAAGTCCGACAGTAGATTTCTGCATCGTTCTGTGGAGAGAGACGATGGCAGACATGTCGTGGCCTGTCGTCACCTCATATAAACATCCAAACGTTTCACACAAGAGAATACCTCCTCGCCCATCTGAAAGTTGATTTCTTAGCAAAAGGGACACATTGCCTCAAATATTGCCTGCGTCATACCCACTCATTAGCATATACTAATCAGCACCACGAACAAACGACTAAATGCTAAACGGTTTGAGTATACAATGTGTGTGTTTGTAGTGATGGACTGTGTTGTATTCACTAAAGCCTCTTGCGCCCAACATGCAAGATGGCAGGAAGGGATCCTGCTAACACAGAATGATCGTTGCTATACAGCGTGTGGCGCTTTTACAATCGTAAGGGTGGGTTTTTGTGTTCGGAAAGTTCTCAGGCTTGCCTATCTCTCCACTTACTTACGATACTGAGCGCCTCTGCAATTATTAAGATATTTGACTTCGGTGATTATTTACAACAGGGACCTAATACTAAATCCCAAGTATACAGGCAACGGTTTAATACATGAAATATTGAAACGTATTTGAATAAAACGAGAAAGGGTTCTTCTTTCTTACCGAGTTCAGCAACACCATCAGCGTCGGATGCAAATTTTCGCCGGGCACTCTAGAAGCGTCTCTGTAGAGAGAGACACATCTACCAATTTCTACCCGCGTACCAGCTGGAACTTGTGTAGAGCAGTTTGCTTCTCCCGCCTGTGGGTAGGGATCGGGTTATTAGCATGTTTGTAGAGGGGCATCTGTAAAGCGCTCAACAAATTTGCTCGTGTGGCACCAGACATGTTGCCGAAATGGGGAGCCTTAGAGACACCCTAATCATTTCATTCGCATGCAAATCAAGCCGCACCTCTTTACGTACGCGTCACTCGAGGGCGCTCAAAACTAGGGATGGAAAAGCATACACAGCTTTTTCTACTTGGACCATGTTCAAATTCCGTTAGATAGTTTTGAATGGTCGTTAGAGGTTCCACCTTATACAGCAAATCTTGTGGTCACGCCTCATTCCAAAGGGATGTGATCACACTGGATGGGTTTGCAGCCACGCGATGTCCTTAGAAAAGCTTTCAATCATTCTAGGGCGTCAGTTGTGCCAAAATGTGTCCAGAACGTCGTGCCACTAGAAGCTGTTGCTTTCGAGCACCAAATATGCGGCAATTAACGGACCTACTAAAGGAGTGGTTCCAGTGTAGACCTTTATACCACCTCCTGAGGCCTTTCGGTGACAGTTCTGAGCGGCGGTGTTTTTGCTCGGCCATCCGCAAGAGACTCGCGTGAGTTCAACGATGGGCGTCGCGGCTCTGACCTCTAGGTAGAGACGTCGGAAGGAGGAGCGAAACGAGGGCAAGAGGGGATGTGATGGTGTAACACATCCACAATAGATTTACACAGAATTGAGAAATGAAATTTGGTACCAGTACTCACCTTATAGCTCACAGGAACTTCTGATATTTTATTTGCATTTGTAGACATCTTGCTGTAGGAAGTATCGAGAGCCTGAAGGTGACGTCGCAGGGTGCCAAAACGTGATCCGTCAGTAGTACTGCGCAGCGTAGTTCCCCTTACCAGAGCTCTCCTTGGTGGTTGACATCACTGGATCGCGCAGTGGTTACCACACTGGACTCGCGTTCGGGAGGTCGACGGTTCGAGTCTGCGTCGCCCACCCTTATTCCTTTGAAAGGAACTAACGGGAACTTGTGCTCCGTCTCTAATAATCTCGTTATCGACTGGACGTTATATACTGATCTCCTCCTCTTCCTCCTCCTCCACTAATGGCGGATAGACCCAACGCTCTGAAGAACCCGTGGTGGCAGCATAAGAAGGTTCTAGTTTGTGAGCGCCATCTGAGTGGCGACAGATCGAAACTAAGCAGCATCTGGCGTGAGGGGTGTCTCCTTGGTGGAACCCTCTGCTGATTTTGCTGTCGAGCTACTGACTGGGTAGGGAGCAGATTGGTTATTAAGTTATGTCTTAAGATGGGCACCAGCCATGTAGCGTTGCAATTTTTTAAATAAAAACCAGAGCTTAATCTAATTAATGAACTTACACTCAATACATTTATTGACAATGAGAATACGCCCATTATATTAATGATAGTCACATAATGTCATTTCTCGGGCTTTTTAATTATTATTACTCAGAGTCAATAGTGCATTGGTAGAATGTTGTGCTTCGACCACGGCTATTGACTCCACTTACCACGTAAAAAAGAATATTACAAAGCAATTAATATTTTTCCATCAGTATCATTAAATGTTAAGAATATTGTAATATGCTCGCTGCACTAATTAAAACCCCTCAAGCTTACTTTACAGGGTTTTTAATTACTCTTACTTCGAGGGAAACAGAACACTGGCAGGCATATTTTGATGGCGAGTGCTCGAATGTGTGATTTAGGGGACGTCATTTAATTACGTGGATTTTTTTCTCTATTTTGAACTGCCCCTCCCCCCTTAGTGAGATTTGGTGAGATATGTTTGGAAATCTCCCTCTACTCATATGAGATTTGCCACGTAGTCGGGTAAAAATACACAAAAAATGAAAATTTTAAAATTTGCTTTAAACATTGACTAAAACACTTTAAAAACATGTTTTATTTGGTAAGTCTATTAATCAATGTTTTAACACGTCATTAGGAACACCATTTTAAACATAATAACCCTGACTGCTATTTGGACGGACAGAGACAGACGACATACAGACATAAAGGCTTCACGGAAATAACATTAGCAGTTTCGATGGATCAATAAAAAATTGATCCTTTATTGTTATTGATATAGTATACGCATTAAACGTCACAGAACCTTTGCTTACTTTGCAGACGAAAAAGCAACATAATTTGTACCTTCCTTTGAACCATATGATTACGGTGGCTTTTCTATCTCTTGATTTGTATGATCTCTAAGAGAAATTTGGTGACAAACTTCATCTTAGCTTCCTTTCACAATTGATTAAATTCTTGCTCGCACGTTTGTTTCGACGTATCAGAATTCCGCTTAACGTACAAACTGTAAAAGTTTTGATACAAAATCATGTCGAACACAATAACATCGGTTTTATGAGCGTTGCAGACTACCACGACTGACTCACTGACAGAAACTCAGTGATTTCGACATGCGAGGCGTACGCAGCTCGTGGTCCCGCGCCCGGGTTCCCGGGTTCGATTCCCGGCGGGGTCAGGGATTTTTCTCTGCCTCGTGATGACTGGGTGTTGTGTGATGTTCTTAGGTTAGTTAGGTTTAAGTAGTTCTAAGTTCTAGGGGACTGATGACCATAGATGTTAAGTCCCATAGTGCTCAGAGCCATTTTACATGCGAGGCAGGGAACGTCCCCAATGAAATCTGACACTTGTGCGGCACTTGTTACAAATCGGGGAATTCCGGGCAAACACACGTGTAATGCATTCATCTCAGTGCCGAGAGGCCGTAAAGACTGGTGGGAACTTTAAAACTGTCAATGCTCTCGGTTAATTTTATAAAACAAAATGTTACCCGTTGGAATAAAGTACCTTAATTAAAAAACTGACATGAGATTTTCATTGTGCCGCCTCCCCCTTGAATGAGATTTCCTAAGATTTTGCCGGACCCTTGCCTCCATGTTTTGAGGTCACGTGATTAACGGAGATCCCCTTGACAGGCACAGACAAGTCTTGTTCAAGGGCACGGCTTACTGCTAACCCAGTGACCAGGTGGTGGCGTGGATGTGGCAGACCAGGTGGTGCGTACCTGCTGGCTGCAGACAGCGCTGGATGCGAGCAGGCGTCAACTGGTCATGAGCTGCTGACTACCCCCATTGTACGTGAAACAAAGGCACTGAATGACCACCAAAGTGTAGCCAAGTGTCTCTCTTTGAAGTGAGACTTTACATCGAAATAATTATCTTGAGATTAAGGATAAACTATCCACGCAGTTCCTGCTTAGATTACTATTATTTTCTCAATGACATATAATTAAAAGTAAATAATCTGAAAAAGTGTATAGATATATTCAACTTGAACGTGAGGACGCCAGAGAAAACCGTGCTGTCACGGATTAAGAACGAGTTAAGAGTAGTCTTTGAATAAGATAGGTGTACGAATGTCTCTGAGATGAGCTCTTGTTGTTGTTGAGCCCAGGCAGATGTCCCGGCCTGTCACTCGGGAGTTGTCAGTTTGCGCGGCAGTATGGTGATGGGAGGCATAATTGCTATTATGCGTCCTGTTCTGAAGCCAACGACGTGAAATAATTGAATTAAATACGAGGAAAATGCGCATTAGAAACTGTTTCAAGTTGTGTCCCAAAAGAGACTTACAAAAAAAAAAATGAATTCTGCAACAAGGAAATGAAGTCCGTATAACTGCACGGAGACTACATAGGATTCGACGAGCAATACGCCTCTTGGACAAAATAAGAGATACAGGGTGGGCCGATCGCAAAATCCGCTGGGCAGAAGAGGTGATTAGGATTGTGGAAAGGGCCAAATAAGGTTGGGGTGAGTTTCACCATAAAATTGTAACTTATCGTAATTTATTAACACATCAAACTCCAAATCTGTCACGGCTGAAGGCCTCGAAACAAGAAATTTAAAAAAATCCACAAGGTAATTTCAGTGGGCTAAAGTCACGCAGTTACAATTAAAAATAAATTTTATATATATATATATATATATATATATATATATATATATATATATATATATATATATATAACAGGATGCAATACAAACGGCTGAAAGCCCACAATCAAATTTTCTAGATTTTTAAAGTTTAAAGTAAATTACCATAACCTTTGAAAGGCAGAAGCCCGCAATGTTTAAGCTTGAAAGGTGATTTTAAGAATAAGGTTCCTAGGCTGAAGGCTCACAATTAATTTTCCAAAATTTTAAAATATATAGCCATAAGCCTTAAGTTTTAAGTAGCTGAAACCTGAGTAAAAGAAAAGACAACACAACGGCAATAACCTTTCAGCAAATATCCACTTTCCGGAATTCAAACTTACATACATAAAACTCATAACTATGATAGATTATAAACAGACAGTTAAACACTATAGAGACTAATGAGAAAGACACTAAAGAGAACAGCACTCAGAAGACTCCAGGGGGTCGGCCTGCCCTCGTTCACTTAGGCGAGACAGGTGGTGAGTCCAACTACACTTGATCCGTCGGAACCCAACCAAGGGACAGCCACGGACCGACCAAAAAACGACTTGCTTGTCACCAATCAGTACATGAGAATTCAAACACCAAATGTTACGGGTGTGATTATCCACAATCAAATATGTATGTGTATTAAGTTGTCAAAACTACACACCGTGTTGGACAGAGCGACAACATGTGAGGAAAGGACACTGCCTGAAATTATGTTAGTAGCCAGGGCAGGTAATCGGAACACTAACGGCCACAAGGCAGAAAATTCCGCTGTTGATTTGAATTGTAGTCAACCAATATAGTTAGTTCCACCGCATGGCGGCTAAATTTCAGCAGTACAAACACTCGGTGTTGTTCACAGGTAAACCTCCCCAACACCGAACCAGGGAAACGAACCACACAACATGAATGGTACTTGAAACCACTAATCAACTTTGACACCCTGGGTCGGTAAACCACGAAGCTCCACACACGCTCCGAGACTGCGCAGGGACCGCCAGCGGCCCCAGCCAACTGCACCGCGCGGAGATACCTTCCCTACTCCGCAGCAACCGACCGACTACCCTCAGAATGCCGAGAACATCTAAAATAGTCGTCAGTGGAAACAACGGCAACTACACACACAAACTGACAAACACTGCACGAAGACCTGAACGATACTCAACAATAACTAAGCACACACGATGACAAATCGGGAGCCGACTCATGAAAGAGTGGCGAGCCAAAACGCATCGTCCGGTAGGACGACCGACCGACGATCCACCAAGACCGTGGCTTGGCTAAAGTGATGCGTGGCGGCAATGGTCGGGCGAGCCATGTCGACGCAGACCTCGCTGCTACTCCCACCCTACTGCACTAGTGCCGCATTGCAACTCCCCGACTGGCAGGTCCGGACTGCGCTCCAGACGCGTTCCAACTGACTGGCAGACCCGAACTCGCGACCCAAACTGGCTTACGACAGACTTTTTTTTTTCTTTATTGTATTTCAATTCCCGATCGGTGCGGGCTGGCAGCAGCATATGCGCTGCTCTTCAGCCGAAAGACATAGAACAAACAATAGAAGACATTTAAAAATAACAAAGGAGAGAATATGGTGTACATAGATATAAAAAAGGGGAACATCATGGAAGGCAATAGATATTACGAGAGACAACGACCGGGAAGTAATAGCAGTCGATCAAAGATACTACGAGATGGGATAAATCGATACGCGCTGCTAACGCCGCCCACGGTCAGGGCAAACAGCAACTCATTGACAGTAGTAATTTAAATTAACGTAATGAGGTGGAAATACGTTAAAAACAGGGTGTAAAATACATGATGGCGAGAACACGTGCGACGCACGGCTCGCAGTTTAATCACGCTGCAATTGGGAACTAAATAATGGCACGTAGGACTGTATCCACAGGTATCACTGCTTCCATTTTAACACACACGGTACTGCAATTTACATAATTATCTCTTTGTTACTCGTCTTTGTAATTACATTTTTGTTAGATCTTGCTACACTGGTTACCAGTGTCAGGATCTGTAGCTCTGTTGGGATTCTTTTTCTTTTCATTCGTCACATAAGGCAACAAAGAGATACTAACAGAGAATACATAAAATAATTTCGATGATTGGTAACAATCAGTAATGTTTCATATTTCGAGGTAGAATGGGATAGGAATGATGATGGAAATAGGATCACACTTGAGGAAGTGGAAAAAATGGTCAATAGATTGCAGTGCAATAAAGCGGCTGGGGTGGATGAAATTAAGTCGGAACTCATCAAATATAGTGGAATGTCAGGTCTTAAATGGCTACACAGGATAATTGAAATGGCCTGGGAGTCGGGACAGGTTCTATCAGACTGGACAAAAGTAGTAATCACACCAATTTTTAAACATGGAAACAGAAAAGATTGTAAAAACTACAGAGGTATCTCTTTAATCAGCGTTGTGGGTAAAATCTTCTCAGGTATTGTTGAAAGGAAAGTGCGAGTATTAGTTACGGACCAATTGGATGAAAATCAGTGTGAGTTTAGGCCTCTTAGAGGTTGTCAGGACCAGATCTTTAGCTTACGGCAAATAATGGAGAAGTGTTATGAGTGGAACAGGGAATTGTATCTATGCTTTATAGATCTAGAAAAGGCATATGAACGGGTTCCTAGGAGGAAGTTATTATCTGTTTTACAAGATTATGGAATAGGAGGCAAACTTTTGCAAGCAATTAAAGGTCTTTACATGGATAGTCAGGCAGTAGTTAGAGTTGACGGTAAATTGAGTTCATGGTTCAGAGTAGTTTCAGGGGTAAGACAAGGCTGCAACCTGTCTCCACTGTTGTTCATATTATTTATGGGTCATATGTTGAAAACAATAGACTGGCTGGGTGAGATTAAGATATGTGAACACAAAATAAGCAGTCTTGCATATGCGGATGACTTAGTTGTGATGGCAGATTCGATTGAAAGTTTGCAAAGTAGTATTTCAGAGCTAGATCAGAAATGTAAGGACTATGGTATGAAGATTAGCATCTCCAAAACGAAAGTAATGTCAGTGGGAAAGAAATATAAACGGATTGAGTGTCAAATAGGAGGAACAAAGTTAGAACAGGTGGACGGTTTCAAGTACTTAGGATGCATATTCTCACAGGATGGCAATATAGTGAAAGAACTGGAAGCGAGGTGTAGCAAAGCTAATGCAGTGAGCGCTCAGCTACGATCTATTCTCTTCTGCAAGAAGGAAGTCAGTACCAAGACTAAGTGCACCGTTAAATCTTTCGACCAATTTTGTACGGGAGCGAAAGCAGGGTGGATTCAGGTTACCTTACCAACAAGGTTGAGATTACGGATATGAAAGTAGCTAGGATGATTGCAGGTACTAGTAGATGGGAACAATGGCAGGAGGGTGTCCACAATGAGGAAATCAAAGAAAAACTGGGAATGAACTCTATAGATGTAGCAGTAAGGGCGAACAGGCTTAGATGGTGGGCTCATGTTACACGCATGGGAGAAGCAAAGTTACCCAAGAGACTCATGGATTCAGCAGTAGAGGCTAGGAGAAGTCGGGGTAGACTAAGGAGAAGGTACCTGGATTCGGTTAAGAATGATTTTGAAGTAATAGGTTTAACATCAGAAAAGGCACCAATGTTAGCACTGAATAGGGGATCATGGAGGAACTGTATAAGGGGGGCTATGCTCCAGACTGAACGCTGACAGGCATAATCAGTCTTAAATGATGATGATGATGATGATGATGGTAACAATTCTTTGGGACGTAAGGAATGGCGTAACGACGTATAAGGTAGGAAAAGAGCGAAAAATCTACTTTTGTCATCCGGCGCTCTTGTGATACATTTCAAAATTTGTTGCATTTGGGCAATAGTAGCGCTGTGTAGTGTGCTTTGCCTATTGTTGAAAGTAGTTAGAAAAATCTTATTGCAATCCAAAAACAATAATGGAATTTTATTTTGTGTTGGATGCAACTGGGCAAGTTGTTTAAATTCACGACTAGAGACATCAAACTGGAGAGAAGTAATAATAATTAAAATTTTAAGTGTTAATGCTGTGGATCAGTGGGTAGTTAATTAACACATAAAACCGGTAATCTATGCGGTAACTGAGCACAAACAACCGATACTACTCGTGTAGAATTTATACGTTTTCACGATGACGGGAGAGTGACATGACGGAAGCCAGAAGGGGCCCGGTTGATGTCACCAGGAAGCGAGGATGTGGCACTGACGCCACGATATGATGTGTTACATTCTCAATCTTGCTTTGAGAATATGCTCGAGGAAGCGCCCATGTCCTAAAATCCCAAGTGGGAGCTCAATAAACGCCGAAAGTGCGAAACTATGTCATGCTAGATAGCAGGAGCAATGATACATTAGTCCAACAACTACAGGTCCTCCTGGGTGATAATATGAAGCAAATGAATGATAATCTTACAAAAATGGACAGTAGTATAGATAAAAATCTCAACTGTATTCCTAGCAACAAAAAATTGCGTGAAGATTTTAAAAATGATTTCACAAAAATGCGTAATGATTTTACCAAGGTGGTTGATGAGCAGCAGAAAGCTACAAGAAGGTTAGATCAATTGTCTTCACCGCAAGAAACCTTAAATGCACAAAAAGATGTATCTGTTGTAGTGAATTTTGTGGAAAAGTGTAAGGTAATACCAGAACAGGTTATGAAATTGACAAAGGAGGTAGATCGACAAAAGTTACATCAACAGTGTGCAGATGCTAATATAGAGACGTTGCAGAAACGTGAGGACAATGGTGATTTTGACAGCAACACAACCCTAGCACAAAAAGTGGTCCACGAGTATGGGACCTGTTGCGAGGCGGCTGAGAAACTTGTTATTGAGAAAGGAGTATTAAAACTAAAGTGGGGGGGAAATGAGAAATGAGTTGTCACCGGATACAGGAAACGACGCGAAGCGCGAAGGCGAGCGCTGCGGAGAGTCGAAGTGCGTGTCGTGTAGCGCCACCTAGGTACGACGGAGCATCTGTCCCCTGGCGGGCAGCTTAGTATGGGAGCGGAATACCAACTGCAAATGCAGATCTTAAACAAGAATAAGCATCAGATAAATGATGAAGTAAACACGATTGCAACATTTGTGTCAATGCAGCAGGTAGTGCCTACACTTTCTGTTGTATCCGCAGACCCAACCGAATAGCGCGCGCCCTGCCGTCGCATCACCTGCCACAGTTTCCCGTCGCGACCGCCCGCGGCGCATGGCGTTGCCGCCGACCGAAGACGTCGTGCCATTGCTGAGCTGGGGCCTACAGCGGCCTCTGGCTACACGACATAACAGGGGCGCTGGCCCCGAGTCAGGGAGTCTTGCAGACAGGTCGTTGTAGACGTCAATGCCGTCGTTCGTTGTCTGGTTAGCTAGCTCGCTGTGTGATTCAGTATTGTATGACGACTTAGGCCACGAATCAGGAATATTCTTTGGACACTAACTGTATCTACGGCACACTCTTCGCTGTCAATAAGGCTAAGTAACTGTCTTATACTAGCTGGCGCTTATTTGTCACTAATCGTTTCCCTGCCACCAGATTTTAGTCACAACCTGGTCACATCCTACTCCATATCCAAATTATGGTTGCCACGCCCGGGCAGCCATAAAACTTTCAACCACGTTGTTGGATGAGAGAATTCTAAAACACCGAAAAGTCCAACTGCTTTCAGACGAGACGGAAAACGTACATCCATTTGTGTTTATAAGATCCTTCGGGAATGGTTTGCCACAAAGCTGGACAGAAAGACAAAAGATAAATAATGTTTTTGGTTTCCTTCAAAGTAAAGCCTTGCTTTGGGTTACAGATGTAACAGGAAAATGTGCAACATCCGCTCATATTGAGCAGGCTTTTGTCAGTAAATTTTGTCTAGGTGTGTTGAGAAAGCATTCTGAGAAATATACCAAAAAGGAGCGTTACTGGAATGAACTGATGCCCTATGCAGACATGTTTAGGATTCTGATCAGTAAATTACGGCTAAATGTACGAGATAAACTTGTGACTGTGTGGATTATCTTTTTTCGATCTTATGCATGAGGAGGCAAAGGTACCAGAAGAGAATGGAGACGTACAAGGAATATTAGGAACGAAGGGTAATGACAACGCTCATCATAGTAATGGAAATATTTAACGGGTAGAATTCACCCCCTCCGAATAACGGAAATAATGGCAACTCACGCGGAAACGGAAATTTCCATGGCAGCTGAAATGGGTTTAGACAAAAAGAGGCCAACGGTACAACACAGGCTATGAAAATACGACACAGAGTTTGAATGGAGATAAAGGTGGCAGCGGTTGGCCAGGTGGACCAGGCGGTTACTGGCAGAACAACACAAACACAAACAATTCTCGACATGGGAATGCACTGCCAACGTGCGGCGACCAGGGAGGCAGTGTTAGCCAGGAATCCGCCCGGCGCAGAGGTGCTAACTGTCGGGTTGGGTTGGGGTCAGGTGGGGGGAGGGGAGAGAGCCGTAAGTCAGGGGCAGCAGTTCTGCCACTCTGCTCCCAGTCAGAAAACTTAATCAGGTCGGGCTGTGCTCCCAAGTCGTAGATGGGGAGCCTAGCAGCGGTGAACTACATCACAGTGTCACACTTATCAGGTAACATTAAGATCAGAGTAAGACAGACATGTTTTGCAAGGACGACATAGGTGGTATACATGAGAAGCATGAGGCGGTAGTTCAAGCAGTACATTAATCTGTAATATGTAATGCACCGGTGCTAATATATTTAGATATAGGAGTAAAGACATGTGTAATGTCTATGGAATTCTCTAATGAAATAAAGAAAGATAACACTATACTCATTTTCCGTGTCGAAAACTGTCATATTTTGAGCGCGATGGGGAACAAACCGAAATGAATAAAGACACAAGCTTGATCCCCATTACTTTCAGGGAAGTGACAGTAAGGTACCCATTCCTAGTAGTTTATAAGCTGATAATTATCTGTGTGAAAAGTATGGATTTCTTAAGAGATCATAAAGCTAAAGTAATTTGTAGAATAATCACAACCTAGTTCTGGTACTAACACCAAACCCTTACTAGCAACTGTGGAGGCTAAGTTACAAGAGGCAGTATGTTGAACACATGACCAATGCCAAGAGCTATCAGATTTATTTTCATAATACTTGCCTGTCTTCAAAAGGAAACCACGTATCATTAGAGGATACACCTACGGAATGCAGATGAAGCTCATGAATCCTTTTGTTGTATGTCATATCATATTCCATGGACGAAAAACGTTATACGAAAGGAAATATAACACATGTTCCAGTGGGAAATAATTGACCTATCAAAATCACCATGCTTGAGCCCTTTACTCGCAGTGTTGAAGGCAGATGGTAGTGTATGACTTCTCTTAGACGCTAAAGCAATAAACAAAAACTAATCCCCGTCAGGACGAGACCAGAGAATATAGAAGAATAATTGTTAAAGTTCCATAACGTCAAATATCTGACTGCCATCGACTAAAAATATTCATACTGGCAAGCGACCATCCTGAGAGGGTGAAATATACTGCCTTTATATGTTGTGGGAGGCGTGCATATAACTGCACATACGACCATGTGTTCAGGTGCACATGAGCAGTTGCTAGGGCACATGAGCCGTGGCTGGCTGCCTAACACCTTGCTAGTTAAGACAGGGGGAGGCTTCGGCTACAGCCCTCGGTTCATGCTGCAGTGCCATTAGCCCCCACAATGTGATAGTGGGCAGCTTTGTGTCTTAGAGCAATCCCACGGCTGTTGAGTCACATCCCTGGGCGGCAGGACCAGAGATGGACTCTGACCGCACGGCATCTTCTCTTGCAAGACTGCAGCTATGACTCATTAGAGCGACTCACATCACTCAGTATATCTCTTCCGCAACTGTCCCAAGGTCCCAGCTGTACAATGCGCTATGATGGAGCGTCTGTCACTGCTGACCGTGTTTCCGTCTTGAAATGTATCGCATAATGCAGTGAGGTTACTGACTGCTGCTCTCATAATACACTACTGGCCATTCAAATTGCTACACCAAGAAGAAATGCAGATGATAAACGGTTATTCACTGGACAAATATATTATACTAGAACTGACATGTGATTACATTTTCACGCAATTTGGGTGGATAGATCCTGAGAAATCAGTACCCAGAACAACCACCTCTGGCCGTAATAACTGCCTTGATACGCCTGGGCATTGCATTGAGTCAAACAGAGCTTGGATGGCGTTTACAGGTACAGATGCCCACGCAGCTTCAACATGATACCGCAGTTCATCAAGAGTAGTGACTGGCGTATTGTGACGAGCCAGTTGCTCGGCCAGCATTGACCAGACGTTTTTAGTTGGTGAGAGATCTGAAGAATGTGCTGGCCAGGGCAGCAGTTGAACATTTTCTGTATCCAGAAACGCCCGTACAGGACCTGTAACAGGGGGTCGTGCATTATCCTGCTAAGATGTAGGGTTTCGCAGGGATCGAATGAAGGGTAGAGCCACGGGTCGTAACACATCTGAAACGTAAGGTCCACTGTTCAAAGTGCCGTCAATGCGTACAAGAGGTGACCGAGACGTGTAACCAATGGCACCCCATACCATCACTCCGGGTGATACGCCAGTATGGCGATGACGAATACACGCTTCCAAAGTGCGTTCAGCTCGATGTCGCCAAATACGGATGTGACCATCATGATGCTGTAAACAGAACTGGATTCATCCGAAATGTCAGGATGGGGGGGGGGGGGGAGAGGTGGCACGGGATTGAGGAAATCTGGCAATGTTGCTTGACTCATTAATGATGTCACTGGAAATCAGAAAACAATGCAGACTGATCCAGTAATGTTACAGGCCCACTAGTTGCATACCTCTTTACCATCCGTCATAAAACCCCCGAAAACGACTAAAACCACGAAAACTACTAACAGCCCAAACGTGGTCTGCTCCTTCTAGCATTATACTCAACTGTAAACCTTTGATACATCCCTTCTTCACCTACACCAGCATTGCCTGGATATCCACCTCTCCTAGAATCTGCCGGCTCCTTGAAATTCTGCTCTCTGCATTGAATACAGCATCTGTCTACCTTCATAACTTGCATCATGTAAAAACTAATCCACTTCCCACATCATCTTCTCTTCCTAACACATTTTCGGATCCAATACATTAACCGCAAAACCCAGTCACGGCATCCAGTACCTCATCCACTAATCATTAGTCCAAATGATCTCCTTCGCATTCTATGGGTCTTCATCTCTTATCCAGCTTCTCTCGCACCAGTGGTGAAATCTGTGCAGACCTACCTTCTACCCAACCACCACCTCACACCGTCCTTCCATCTTTGTCCCTCCTCCTCCTCCTCCTCCTCCCTACGGCCTTCCAGTCGCTACCTGCGTTCTGTGCAAATTACGGACTTTAAGAGCTTTGCCTAGGGTCTTTATTTCCGTGTTATCCATTTGACTTTGTGAACAAAAATTTAGCGGTTAGTTCTCAAAGAGGTGGCTTGCCCATAGTTTTGAAGGGTTAAGGTACATTCTGCACCATGGTGTTTTGCAGAGTGAATAAAACTAACACCATTATACGTGGTTCTCGCTGTTGTCAGGGGCCCATTATAGGTCAAACCGTCTTTGGGTCACGGTCAACTCCTAGCTTTGTGCTTCAACGTCTGTCAAAAACGGCGAGCAAAATAAAACCAGCCGAGAAAATACTTCATGCTTCATAAGATACGCAGCCAAACTCTTATGATCCGCAGATAATGTAAGATGGGTTGCCTATTTTAAGGTGCATGAAATATTTTGACCCATTTTTATTTTGTGTATGCTGTACCAGAGTGGCGGGAACGTCACAAGGCAAGTGATGTAGCGATATTCTGTAGAGAGCGATAGTGCACCACGGGGCACATGAGGGATTATCTTGGATGATCTATATGTAATGTGCTCCACTGGGACAGCGTTTTTACCGCCATATTAATGTATGCACGGGTACGGCTATTTTGGCAAGTAATGTTTACTATGGATGATACAATGGAAACACGACACATATAACATCAAGAAGTCATAGTACTAAGGCTTCATGTAAATGTGAGAACACCTGGAGCGTGCGATGTGGGACAGAAACAGAGAGAAAAGTGACGATGCGGCAAGGGGTTGCCTACCTGCCTATGTGAGACGCACAACACGGAAAAAGTCCGGCAACTGCGAGTAGGACTCGCACACCGATGCTGCCGTACAAGCTTAGTTATGTATGTAGATAGTTCATCTTTCTTGCTTGTCATAGATATCGATACTAATCACGAGAATTCCAAGACTTTAGAGACCAATTCCAAGATAATTTTCGGATTTTTTTCGCTTAACTGTCATGTGAAACATTGCTTCTTGCAAACCCTATAAGTTTTCATGAACAAATTTGTGAATATAAAATATGTGACATAAACGGCCATATCGTTTTATTGCAGTCAGTTAGAAGCTGTAGGAAGATAGTGTTGGTGTTATGAATGGCGGCTAGCCATAAATATGGAAAAAATCTAAGTTGATGCGGATGCGTAAGAAGATCAAACCTGTAACGTTCGGGTACGGTAGTACTAGTATCCTGCTTGACACAGTCATTTCGTTTGAATATTGAAACCTTCCCGTCCCCTCTATCTCTCTTTTGTTACGCAACCTTCCCTTCTACAATAACCTATGAAACCTTCCCTTAGGATTTCTATCTCTTGCTTAATAATAACAAATGAAATCTTCACTTTGAAATTAATTCTCTTCCTCAATAATAATAAGTGCAATCTTCGAATACAAATTTAAATGCTGCTTGTTAAAAGTGATTTGATGATTATTTCAACGAAACATAGAATGTGTCGTCGTCGTGGCCCTCGGTCGTTACCTGGAGTAACCCAAAACTGTTCCTTACCTTTTTTTACTGTTACCGCATCGCCATCCGATTGCTACATCGAACTTCGACATGAATATGCTTACTCTGTTATACTATACTCTACTAGCTGCTGATGGGCTGTCGTAATAAGTGGCTGTATTTATTACCAACGCTGACGTTATTCCTTAATAGCAAAGCTGACATTATTCTTTAATTAATTTGACTGAAGTTACGTAATTCATAGTTAAACTTTTTCTTGACAAAAACTAAATTTTGCAAAGTATTACGTTGATAGTTTTTCGGATAGATTATAATCAATAATGCAATATTGCTGGCAAAAATTAATTATCTTCTGAAAACGATTCTTCAAATATTTACTGTTGGTAATGAAATGATTTTACAAACGTTCAAATGGGACTTACATTTTACAATAATGTTACAACTAGCATTGCTTAAACATACCTTCAGCAGTCTTGAGTTTCTCAAAAAAATTAAATAATAATAATAATATTAGTTCCTCTTATGATAATAGTTAGCTGATGTCTCTGTACATCCGTTTATAATCTCTTGTAAATCACAGCTAGTGGCTAGCAGGCACACCACTCCTCTCAACCTCTCGCTTCTGTCCTGCTGCAGACTCGCTTCACATCTCGCTTACTAGTGACTTCCTACGAACGCTTAAGTGCGGTCTCCCTCGCCAACAATGCTTTCTGGTGCAGACAATATCTGCTACCACTACAAAATGTATCAATGCGCGATCTTTCCCGCTCTTTTCTTAAAATGTATCCATACGTGTTCTCTCCCGCCCTTTTTAAAATTATATCAATATGCGGTCTCTCCCGCCAACAATACTTTGGTGCAGACATTCCCTACCACCACAATTAATTCCAAAATGACAAATATAAAATATTCCTACTTGATCCTATTAGTAAAATAGAAACATCTTTCATAAATTGTGGTTTGACAACAGACAATAGAAATATACACGTCTTACAGTATCTGGGTGTAAATTTGCAAAGCGATATAAGACGGAACTAGCAAGTGAGAACTGTGGTAGGGAACGCGAAAGGTCGACTTCAATTTCTGGGGAGAATTTCAGACAAGAGGTGGCTCACCTGTAAAGGAGGCCGCATACAGAACGCTGGTGCGACCTGTTCCTGAGTACTGCTCGAGTGTCGGATTGGAGGAAGACACCGAAGCAACTGAGAGGCGGATTGTTAGACTTTTGCCGGTAGGCTAGAACAAAACTTAAGTGTTAGGAAGACGATTCGGGAACTCAAATGGAAATCTCTGGAGGGTAGGCTACTTTTTTTCTTTTTTAGAGGAACGCTATTAAGAAAATTTAGGGAACCGGCATTTGATGCTGATTGACTAACGATTCTACTGCAGCCAACATACACCGCGCGCAAGGACAACGGAGATAAGGCTAGGGCTATAAGGAGGCATATTGGCAGTCGTTTCTCCCTCGCTCTGCTTGCGAGTTGAAGAGGGAAGGAAATGACAAGAAATGGTGAAGGGTACCCTCTGCCAGGCACCATACGCTGGCTTGCTGTGTATCGATGTAGATGTGGAAGCTTAAATTTTTTACACCGCTAAGAGACCGTAGACTGTAGTATGTGGACTAAATTTGAACTTGATACTACTATGAATTCCTGAGAAAAAGGGAGTTTAAGATAAGGGCAGACGCAAAAAAATTTCTTAGTGTGATATAACGAAAAATTAACATCTTTTGATCTTTCCTTTACTTTTATTTTAAATCCTTGATTCTTGCCAAATTTCATGGTTCTATATCAACGAGACTGGTTCTGCGAGCATGAAAATATGTGACATGAATAGCTATATCTTTTGATCCAATTTAATTAGAAGCTTTTGTACACCGCAGAGAGACCGTAAACCTCAGGATGTGACATTAATTTCAGCTTGATACGTTCCCGCGTTCCCGAGAAAACGGTGTCTAAACAGTCAGACACAGAAATAGACAATAAAGAGATCCTATGAGTTCCGTTTTTACCGATTGAGGTACGGAATCCTAAAAATACACTCAGACAGAGGAAAGTAATGGTCACAATTCCAAAGCAGGCAGATGCTTTACAGAATAATGAAAAGACCGGCAGAAGCCGTCTTTGGGCATCATCAGTTTTGCCTCCAGAGAAATGTAGGAAGACGCGAGGCAATACTGATCTTATGAATTATCCCAGAAGATAAACCTGTGTCTGTAGTATTTGAAGATGTAGAGAAAGATTTTGACAAAGAAGACTGGAATACACTGTTTGAAGTTATTAAGGTAGCTGGGATAAGAAGCTGGTGTGTGTGTGTGGGGGGGGGGGGGGGAGGGTGCGAATATTAACCACAAACTATAAACCTGTAGCCATACGATGGGGCTTCAAAAAGTAAATTACACAACGTTATAAAAAGCACTCCGTCTTCAAGCCACGAGTGGCCTACCGGGACCATACGAACGCCGTGTCATCCTTAGATGAGGATAGGAGGGGCGTGGGGTCAGCACACCGCTCTCCCGGTCGTATTCTTGACCGAAGCCGCTTCTGTTCAGCCGAGTAGCCTCTCAATTGGCATCACGAGGCTCCACCCCAAAAAACGGCAACAGCGCATGGCGGCCTGGATGGTCACCCATCCAAGTGCCGACCACACCCAGACAGCGCTTAACTTGGTGATCTCACGGGAACCGGTGTATCCACTGCGGCAAAGCCGTTGCCTACACAATATTATGGCAAGACAAAAAACTTTTATGGAATTCTACACAACTTGTAAAAGTGACACAGAAACACAAAACTATTTTTCAGATTAGTCACCGAGTCTCAATTTGACAATGGAGGAACGTTCTAACAATCGCCCGATTCCAAATACACTTCTCGGGTTTGCCGGCGGGTCGTATTGTGTAACTCGCACGATGTTTCATCGATGTAGCTGCTCGACATCATCAGGTGGTGGTAGCTGCCGCTGTCACTGCTACAAGGCACGACTGATGACAGTCGCGTAGCGGCGTGGAAATTTACCATGCTGGGAGCAGGCAATGCGCGTTCGCTGCTGACCGTTGTCGCCACCTATCGACAGACGGTGGAAGTAAAGTTGTACACCTTGTAGACACTCCGCAAGTCCCCGTATGATACGTGGCGGAGGGTACTTTGTACCACCACTTGTCATTTTCTTTCCCGTTACACTCGCAAATAGAGGTAGGGGAAAACGACTGTCCGTGTGCCCCCGTATGAGCCCTAATTTCCCGTATATCTTCGTGCACCTCACGCGCAATGTATGCTGGTGGCAGTAGAATTGTTCGGCAGTCAGCTTCAAATGCCGGTTCTTACAGGTCAAACGACTTGCAAGAGACTGAGCCAGACTCGTAACCGGTTCTCGTTGTTATTCATTCTGGCAATGGGAGCTATAGACAAATTTCATAAAGTAATTAAAGTTCAAGGACAAGATTTACCGATGACGTTTTTATTCATTCAGAGACGTCAAAGCACTATGAAGAGTAGTTTAACGGAATGTCTAGATAAAAGGTCATAATGTGAAGATCAGAAAGGTTGAAGGAAGGCTAATGGGATGTAGTTTAATTAAATCTGGCGATGCTAATACATTAGGAAATGAGGCAATAAAGCAGTGGATCAGTTTAGTTATTTGGGCAGCAAAATAACTGACGATTGTCTAGGTAGAAGGGATAGAAAATGCGGAATGTTAATAACAAGAATAGCCATTCTGAAAAAGGGGAAGATTTTACGCCTCAGTCGGATCTAAAGTTCCGTATGTCGTCGTTAATGCGTCACAACCTGCTTTCGTACACATTATGTAATTCCCGTACAGGAGGAGGACAATTTAACTGAAAGTCGTTGCCTGCCATCAGCGCATAAATATGACGTTGCAGTGTCTGTGTTCTTACTGAGTACTGTACGATGTTTCTTTGGACTTCTGAACAACAGAGGCACTTAAACATAGCATTTGTCCGCCGACAGCAGAAAGCGACTTTGCTTAATTGTCTTCCGAGGAATTAGAATGAGTAAGTGTACAGGTTGTGACGTATGGACGACGCTATATAGAAGAGTACAGAATGACAGTAACAAGAAAAGCCTTTCTGTAAAAAAAAAAGGGAATAACTTTACCAACTAATATAAATTTATATGTTAGGAAATTTTGCCTAAAAGTATTTCTCTTACAAAAGACTGAAACATAGACGATAAACAGAAGATGAGATACTGCAGTACCAGTAATTGTAATAAGTACTGTGTAATGTTACTTCGAGCATGCATGCATGTTCGAAGGATCAGTTATTGTGAGTTTTCGTCTGACCATTTTTATTGCCACGGAAGGTACGGAATGCAGTTAATTTTGGTCCGCTGCATACGATTCTGTGCACTGCACATGAAAACAGTTGTGGATGGGAGGTTACGTTCGGGACCTGAAAATGACACCGTGTGTAGTCGAAACTGGTAGCATACTTTAAAAAGAACGAAGGACGTTACGTCGAAATACAGCTGCAGGTTTTTTCGTTATTCAAGTTCTAAGTTTGGGTCTAGACGTGAGTCTTACACTGATACCAAGAAATGTGGATTCGAGTGCCACTACAGCACATATTCAGATTCTTATAATTCCATTATACAGCTGGTGGTTCGCCATATTCGCAGCTGCGAAGACATTTCATGTATGTAACTACGATACATTTCCTGTATAAGCAGAAGAGACAGGAAGAGAAGAGAAGATTTCAAATTTTGGTACTACAGAATAATGTTGAAGATTGTACGGGTACATCGGATAACAAATGAAGCCTTCTGAATCAAACTGGGGAGGTATGAAGCTTGCGGCAGAAGTTGGCTGAAAGAAATAAGTGGCCAGGACACAACCTGAAGCATCAAGTCTTCTTGGTAATGAATTGAAGGGGAACATTGGTAGAGAGAAAGAGACAGAGAGAGAGAGAGAGAGAGAGAGAGAGAGAGAGAGAGTGCACTTCCCCAGTTGATGTATGAGAGGTGTTCAAAAGAAAAGGTACGAAACAACACTATGGATAATAACTGAATCTGTTGTTGTTGTTGTGGTGGTCTTCAGTCCAGAGGCTGGTTTGATGCAGCTCTCCATGCTATTCTATCCTGTGCAAGCTTCTTCATCTCCCAGTACCTACTGCAACTTGCATCTTTCTGAATCTGCTTAGCGTATTCATCTCTTGGTCTCCCTCTACGAGTTTTACTCTCCACGCTTCCCCCCAGTACTAAATTGGTGATACCTTGATACCTTAGAACATGTCCTACCAACCGATCACTTCTTCTAGTCAAGTTGTGCCACAAATTACTCTTCTCCCCAATTCTAGTCAATACCTCCTCATTAGTTATGTGATCTACCCATTTATTCTCCAGCATTCTTCTGTAGCACCACATTTCGACAGCTTCTATTCTCTTCTTCTCCAAACTATTTATCGTCCATGTTTCACTTCCATACATGCCTACACCCCACACAAATACTTTCAGAAGCGACTTCCTGACACTTAAACCTGTACTCCATATTAACAAATTTCTCTTCTTCAGAAACGCTTTCCTTGTCATTGCCAGTCTACATTTTATATCCTCTCTACTTCGACCAATATCGGTTGTTTTGCATTATTCCTTTACCTTAAGTGTCTCATTTCCTAATCTAATTCCCTCAGCATCGCCCGACTTAATTCGACTACATTCCATTATCCTCGTTTTGCTTTTGTTGATGTTCACCTTGTATCCTCCTTTCAAGACACTGTCCATTCCGTTCAACTGCTCTTCCAGGTCGTTTGCAGTCTCTGACAGAATTACAATGTCATCGGCGAACCTCAAAGTTTTTATTTGTTCTCCATGGGTTTTGATACCTACTCCGAATTTTTCTTTTGTTTCCTTTACTTCTTGCTCAATATACAGATTGAATAACATCGGGGATAGGCTGCAACCCTGTCTCACTCCCTTCCCAACCACTGCTTCCCCTTCATGTCCCTCGACTCTCATAGCTGCCTTCTGGTTTCTGTACAAATTGTAAATAGCATTTCGCTCCCTGTACTTTACCCATGCCACCTTCAGAATTTGAAAGAGAGTATTCCAGTCAACATTGTCAAAAGCTTTCTCTAAGTCTACAAATGCAAGAAACGTAGGTTTGCCTTTCCTTAATCTATCTTCTAAGATAAGTCGTAGGGTCAGTATTGCCTCACATCTTCCAACATTTCTACGGAATCCAAACTGATCTTGCCCGAGGTCGGCTCCTACCAGTTTCTCCATTCGTCTGTAAAGAATTCGCGTTAGTATTTTGTAGCTGTGACTTATTAAACTGATAGTTCGGTAATTTTCACATCTGTCAACACCTGCTTTCTTTGGGATTGGAATTATTATATTCTTCTTGAAGTCTGAGGGTATTTCGCCTGTATCATACATCTTTCTCACCAGATGGTAGAGTTTTGTCAGGACTGGCTCCCCCAAGGTTGTCAGTAGTTCTAATGGAATGTTGTCAACTCCCGGGGCCTTGTTTCGACTTAGGTCTTTCAGTGCTCTGTCAAACTCTTCACGCAGTATCATATCTCCCATTTCATCTGCATCTACATCCTCTTCCATTTCAATATTATTGTCCTGAAGTACATCGGCCTTGTATAGACCCTTGTAACCTCCCATCAGAAAAAATATATATATTAAGTGTAACTTCCCAACAGAAATTATATAATAATAACCTCCCAACAGTAAAAAATATAACATTGACATTTAGCGTAACCTCCCAATAAATAAATTCCGTAACCTGCCAATAATAAAATGTGACTAATCTCTCAATCAAAATTGTCGCTCACTTATAACCTTTCAATAATGACTGTGAATTTAAACTGCTGAATTTTGGACGTCAGCAGCGCTGCGTCATGGCCTTGAAAGATCATTCTGAATAAATTGAAAATTCTTACCTCAATAAGGTCGCCGGATAACGCATATATATATATATATATATATATATATATATATATATATATA
The DNA here is from genome assembly GCF_021461395.2 of Schistocerca americana. Lineage (NCBI taxonomy): Eukaryota > Metazoa > Arthropoda > Insecta > Orthoptera > Acrididae > Schistocerca > Schistocerca americana. Next base: position 91,189,050 of record NC_060121.1, read on the forward strand.
TATATATATATATATCTGCGCTTATAATAAATTTTTCTGGCACAGCCCAGTGCAATGCTGGCCGATAGATTTGCCATGTATAAAAGGAAACAACTGATTTTTCTTTACAATAATCGGGATGACCATGGATTGGAGAAATTAGTAAATTCTTTAAATTGAGATGAATGACTGTCAAAAGTTAATTTTTATAGAAGAGATTATTATTAAGACTTTTTTTTTAAACTATTACATGGGACTTGATACAACAATACACCATATGCGCGAGGCGGCTTTTACCTTATATTATATTGCTCAGGCTCCGCCATCGCTCCCCATGACCGGCCCAGCCAACTTTATACACACGACTGCTAGCTACTACTACTACAACTACTACTAACACAGTTCCTACTGCTGACAACACAGCTCTCTGGTCTGAGATTCACTTACAGCTTACATATCGTAGGCAGCGCGTGAGCAATCCATCGAAATTACATCAGCTCGAGTGCGCTAGCAACAAATTTCCTTAATCACGGACCTCTTACACCTTCTATATAGTCCTTCCACCTTTCTGCTTTCTCCTCTTTGCTTACAACTGGGTTTCCATCACAGCTCTTGATATTCATACAAGTGGTTCCCTTTTCTCCGAAGGTCTCTTTAATTTTCCTGTAGGCAGTATCTATCTTTCCCCTAGTGATATATGCCTCTTTATCCTTACATTTGTCCTCTAGCCATCCCTGCTTAGCCATTTTGCACTTCCTGTCGATCTCATTTTTGAGGCGTTTGTATCCCTTTTTGCCTACTTCATTTACGGCGATTTTATATTTTCTCCTTTCATCAATTAAATTCAATATTTCTTCTGTTACCCAAGTATATCTACTAGCCCTCGTCTTTTTACCTACTTGATCCTCTGCTGCCCTCACTACTTCATCCCTAAAAGCTACCCATTCTTCTTCTGCTATGTTTCTTTCGCCCATATCTGTCAATCGTTCCCTTATGCTCTCCCTGAAACACTGTACAACCTCTGGTTTAGTCAGTTTATCCAGGTCCCATCTCCTTAAATTCCCACCTTTTTGCATTTTCTTCAGTTTTAATCTACAGTTCATAACCAATAGATTGTGGTCAGAGTCCAAATCTGCCACTGGTAATGTCTTACAATTTAAAACCTGGTTCCTAAATCTCTGTCTTATCATTATATAGTCTATCTGAAACCTTCCATTATCTCCAGGCCTCTTCGATGCATACAACCTTCTTTTATGATTCTTGAACCAAGTGTTAGCTATGATTGAGTTATGCTCTGTGCAAAAATTAGCCGCCTTCCTCTTTCATTTCTTACTCCCAATCCATATTCATCTACTACGTTTCCTTCTCTTCCTTGTCCAACTGTCGAATTCCAGTCACTCATGGCTATTAAATTTTCGTCCCCCTTCACTATCTGAATAATTTCTTTTATGTCATTTCATCAATCTCTTCGTCATCTGCAGAGCTAGTTGGCATATAAACTTGTACTACTACTGTAGTAGGCATGGGCTTCGTATCTATCTTGGCAGCAATAATGTGTTCACTATGGTGTTTGTAGTAGCTTACCCGCACTCCTATTTTTTTATCATTATTAAACCTACCTGAATCTATGGAAAAGTAATTACAAGAGGCCTATTCCCCGAACTCCTGTGGATGTGACAGTAGCCAGTCCTCCACTGCGTCCTTCAGTTCGTCGACCGAGTTTGAGCGCTTCCCTTTGAGATGTTTTCTTAAAGGAGCAGACACATGGAAATCGCTGGTTAAAACAAATGGTACAAATGGCTCTGAGCACTATGGGACTTAACATCTGAGGTCATATGTACCCTAGAACTTAGAACTACTTAAACCTAACCAACCTAAGGACATCACACACATCCATGATTGAAGCAGGATTCGAAACTGCGACCGTAGCAGTAGCTCGGTTCCGGACAGAAGCGCCTAGAACCGCTCGGCCAGCACGGCCGGCGATATCGCTGGTCGACATGGGGCGAATGTTCAGGCTGCTCCCACTTGAACTCGGCCATCACACTTTGTATGAACTTGGAGATGAGTGGACGCGCTTTATCGTGGAGCAGACCCAGCCACACCGTGACCAGCCCTGGCCGTTTGCTCTTGACGAACTTGGTTAGGCTGCGGAGTGTCTCACAGTCTACACGTCACTGTTAATGGTTTTCCCGGCCTCGAGGAATTCCATGAGTAGTGGACCACGGACGTCGAATATCACCTTGCCTGCTGAGGGAACGGCTCTGAATTTAGTAGGGGACGGTGACGGCGCCATATTCACCTCCCTAGATGTCTCACTATCTTATATCAAAGTGGCATACGTGGTCCGTTCAAAAGTTTCTGGAATGGCATGTGGGAGCGAAATGTCGTTGGCATCCCTGCCCATGCCTCTGTTTCATGAGTAATTTCCACAAATTTCATTGTCTTGCGTCTTTTAGTTGTTATTCATTACTGTATTGAGTAGAACGTTGTCGCAGTTGGTGAATTTAGAGATGGCAGAGTTAGAGGAGCAACGCGTCTGCATTAAATGTTTCGTGAAACTCAAGAAAAGATTTACAGAGACACACCAAATGATTCAGGAAGCGTACGGCGATGAGTGCGTAAAATTTTCCGAAACCCGGATTAATTATTCCTGGGGTTTATTTATGATGCTTGTGTTTGCGTAAGAAACAATAACGTGGGATTGTGGGTTCGCCTTGATGTAAAACACTTATTTTATTTTATTTCTCAAATTAGTTACATCTAAAATATCGCCATCCTTAGTCGGTTTTTCTTTATTCTAGAAAATGTAGGTTTAAAATCGGTACAAACTTCACAAAAAGTTATTACGTGTGTACTGTTTGGTTCCAGATACCGTACTGAGTGAATAGTTTTATAACATGTTATTTACTTTAGGTCACAGCGTGCTTTTCTACGACTATCGCCATTATTTCCGCCATATTTTCTATTGTGTTACTTTTTTTCCGGCATTCAGCATGTCACTTATACGATGTTGCAGTGCCAATATTGTTTAGAAGAAACATGCAACGCTTCTTCTGAAATGCCTGCATGTCCGAAGACCATTGAATCATTCTTCTAAACAACACTGGCGCTGCAACATCGTATCTATCCGCCGATATCAGACAGCGACTTTCAACTACAATGTCGTCCCCTGTATGGGAATTACATGTCGTGTTTAAGAGTACAGGCTGTGAAACGGGATCGGCGACATTTCCAAATTTGAGTCTGGCCCTGAGTCCTACACGGGTAGCCAAAACGATGAAGGCGACCGTTCGCGTAAAGCGAGAGATCCGGATTCGTGTCATGGTTCGGCACACATTTTCATTGTCATCGTTCCCTTATACAAATGATGGTTGTTCGTATTCGCACCTTCGACTGCATTTCATGTATATGTGAACTTATGTACATCACTGTCATAGTGCTGGGAATTCCGGTAACGTTGTGGGTAAAATTTTGATGTGCATTCGGTTGTTAAGTACTGTCACGTACTCAAATTCGTTCGTTGGTTTCCAGTAGAAGAAAATTATTAAATACAAGAGGCTATGGTGGAAGGCAAAAAGGCCACAAATGGAAACACAACACATTGTAACACTCTTTTTTAAGGGTGTAAAAGTTACGGTTTTTCTGTGTGTCAAAGCAGCTGCATGCCGACCAACGAATGTGAGTACATGACAGATTAGGTAACGATCTATTGCGGACGAAAATGGTATCCACGACGCTACCGCAGCTGCCAGTAGTTCAACACTGACGTATGTGAGTTCACATTTTCATATTTGTTGATACAACTGTTCAAACAGTTGCAGATGAGACGCTGTTTGAAGTAGAAACGGTAACAAAACACAGCAAATATGTCGGAAATAACGGCAACGAAAGTAGACTCAGTGCCGTTACTTAAAGTAAGTAAGGTACACTATTGGCCATTAAAATCGCTACACCACTAAGATGACGCGCTACAGACGCGAAATTTAAACGACAGGAAGAAGATGCTGTGATATGCAAAGGATTAGCTTTTCAGAGCATTCACACAAGGTTGGCGCAGGTGGCGACACCCACAACGTGCTGACCCGAGGAAAGTTTCCAACTGATTTCTCATACACAAAGAGCAGTTGACCGGCGATGCCTGGTGAAACGTTGCTGTGATGCCTCTTGTAAGGAGGAGAAATGCGTACCATCACGTTTCGAACTTTGATAAAGGTCGGATTGTAGCCTATCGCGATTGCGGTTTATCGTATCGCGACATTGCTGCTCGCGTTGGCCGAGATCCAATGACTGTTAATAGAATATAGAATCGGTGGGTTCAGGAGGGTAATACAGAACGCCTTGCTGGATCCCAACGGCCTCGTATCACTAGCAGCCGAGATGACAGGCATCTTATCCGCATGGCTGTAACGTATCTTGCAGCCACGTCTCGATCGTTGAGTCAACAGATGGGGACGTTTGCAAGACAACAACCATCTGCACGAACAGTTCGACGACATTTGCAGCAGCGCGGAAGGTGTACTCAACGACGAACCTGGGTGCAGGAATGGCAAAACGTTATTATGTCGGATGAATCCAGAATCTGTTTACAGCATCATGATGGTCGCATCCGTGTTTGGCGACATCGCGGAGAACGCACATTGGAAGCGCGTATTCGTCATCGCCATACTGGCGTATCACCCGGCGTGATCGTATGGGGTGTCATTGGTTACTCGTCTCGGTCACCTCTTGTTCGCATTGACATCACTTTGAACAGTGGACGTTACATTTCAGATGTGTTACGACCCATGGCTCTACCCTTCATTCGATCCCTGCGATACCCTACATTTCAGCAGGATAATCCACGACCGCATGTTGCAGGTCCTGTACGGGCGTTTTTGGATACTGAAAATGATCGACTGCTGCCCTGGCCAGCACATTCACCAGATCTCTCACCAATTGAAAACGTCTGGTCAATGGTGGCCGCGCAACTGGCTCGTCACAATACGCCAATCACTACTCTTGATGAACTGTGGTATTGTGTTGAAGCTGCATGGGCAGCTGTGCCTGTACACTCCATCCAAGCTCTGTTTGACTCAATGCAATGCCAAGGCGTATCAAGGCCGTTATTGCGGCCAGAGGAGGTTGTTCGGGGTACTGATTTCTCAGGATCGATGCACCAAGTTGCATCAAAATGTAATCACATGTCAGTTCTAGTATAATATATTTGTCCAATGAACACCCCGTTTATCATCTGCATTTCTTCTTCGTGTAGAAATTGTAATGGGCAATAGTGTATTATACAAGAGGGTACGCAAATTGGAATTACTTTTTAAAATCAAAATGTTTTCAAATTGTTTACAACACAACTTTATTCCCTTGAAAGTACTCTCCATTACGACTAATACATTTGTCCCACCGATGTTTCCACTGTTCGAAATATTTTTTGCAGTCATCTACAGAAATGGTCGATAGCTTCTCCCTCGCTTTTTTCATGACTTCAGTGTTGCCACATCGGTGTCGTTTCACGCCCCTTTTGACGTGTGGAAATAGGGAAAAGTCGCACGGAGCCATGTCAGGCGAGCAACGTGCGTGGGGCAGTGGAATCCTGTCGTTTTTAGCCTAAAAGTGTCTGACAGAGATTGCTGTGTGTGCGGGTGCGTTATCGTGGAGCAAGGACCAGTCTTCTGTCTGCCAGAAATTGGTCTTTTTTGACGAACACTCTTGCGCAGTCTTCTTAAAACTTCTTAGAACGGCCTGTGAGCACAATCTCTGGAATTTTTCAGTATTTTCGTCGATTCGGGCAGTTGATGGACGTCCAGAGCGAGGTTTGTCATCAAGCGACATGTCGCCATTTTTAAATCGATCAAACCAGTCCACTGGAGTTTCTTCCATGGCGTCATCTTGGTAAGCTGTTTGCACCATAATACAGTTTCAGCAGCATTTTTAACGCGTAGGAAAAAAAATTTCACAGCTGCACGTTGTTCACTTAAACTAACCATCATAAAAAACGAAACCAGATCAAAAAAGCGCTAGCAAAGAAACTATCACTGCAGATGACGCCTAGCGACACGAATGCTTACTGCACAAACTCTGCCCACGACAGTGTTACTTCTTTTTTTTTTTTTTTTTTTTTTTTTTTCACCTCGCAAAAGTATTCGTCCAGTACCGTGACTGGAACGAAATACAGACGTCATAACGTTTTCAATGTTTATAACGATGCTAACTTAGAATATTTTAGGATGAAGAAAAACCCGCTGATGTAGGCTTAAACTAGTTTGGGACAGAAAATAAAAGTGTTTCCCATCAAGGCGTACCCACAAACACAAACTGCTGAGTTTTCAAGATGTCAGGGATACCTAAACGCTGCCCGGACCGTTAGTTTTAGAGGCCACATTACGGCTAAGCGGCGGGCAGCCCGCCAACGCCTTCACAGAACTGCCGCCCCTGCAGTGCCCACACCTCTGGGCCACAAGGCGTGACTTCGCTGGCCGGAAGAAATCGTGGCTGCCACACTGGTTGGGATAGCCAGAGTGTCCTGCTCCTGCTGATGAGCGCATACTGCGGTGGAGAATCCACGTTGGCAAAACTGACGTGGGAAGCGCCCGCCAAGTTAGTCAGTCCCGGTTGTTGGCTGGAGTAGCTCGTTTTCCTCACCAGAGCGGTTGCTGCTGCCATTTTCTTGTGAGTATGCACGCGTCATGTTTTTTGGTAGCAGCCATGGATCGCACAGCTCGTGTTACGTCAGCTTTGATCAGTAACACAGCCGCTAATATTATGGTTGCCATTTTGTACTGATGCAAACGTTAGCATCCCTACCGGTAGGCGTGATAAAACTAGGGATGCTTTCGCTATAGCTAATTTGTTCTCTCCCTGCCAGGACTTCAGTCATCTCATTTCTCTTGACTACTAATCATTTTAACGTAACTGAGACGCCCTGCTAAACCCGCAGGTCAGGACAGCTAGTTTAACTTCTGGAAAGGGGCCAAAATAAGCGGCTGTCAGCTACACTCGAACATACAACCTTTTATTTGATCAAACATTACAAGGTCCAAAAAAAATTTAAAAAAAACACAGCTTTAATTTTGGAACTTAATTAGCGGCTCAATGCACCACACAATCTCATGCCTTAAGGGCAAGACCACTTTAATTTAAAAACGGCTGAAAGCCAATTACTTAAAGCTCAACCAAAATCAGCAATTTAAAAGGCAAAGCCTTCTCTTAAAACAGTTCCTTAATTAGACCGAAGGCCCAAGGAACCTGGCACTTTAAGCGCAAACCACTTAAATTCAAATTCGGCTGAAGGTCCAACACTTAATACTCAATAACATTAATTTTAAAAATGGCAAAAGCTTTACATAAAACAGTTCTTAAATTAGGCTGAAGGCCCAAACCATCTGACGACTTAAGGGCAAAACAACCTTAATCTAACAATCGGCTAGAAGCCATACAAGTACAAACACCAAGAACAAACAAGAAAAGGCAGTACACCCGAAAGCGCTCAGAAGTTCCGAGGGTCGACCTGGAATTCAAACACTAACGCTCGCTTAGGTGAGACAGGCAGTCGGTCCAACCATTGTCGATCCGACGACAACCCAACCGACAGACAGTCAACGGCCCCACCGACAAGATAACCTACGCTTCACCCGACCGGTACACAACAGGTAGTTCAATGGAACAATGTGGAAGGTATTGGCGTCCACAACCAATTATACATTGAGCTGTCAAACTACTCACCATGCTGGACAACGACAACACGATGAGGAAAATACACTGTCTAAAGATTTTAAACATGGCTGAAACAGCAACTGTTGAAATTCTTCAATACTGACGACGCCTTTGGCACAATTGTTTTATTAATCGCCGTTGCACGATGTAATTTTAGTAAGTGACTAAAGTTTTTGTGCCTTTAATACTCTGGTAATTTTACAGTTATTTATGCTATAGTGTTTTTTCTTTCTCATTTCCGGTGCTAAGTTTTTGCTAATGAAAGTGTCTTCATGTTCAGGATATTTTACTTCTGATGAAGGTATATTTATACTGACCGAAACCTAGGTCAAGAATTTTAATGAGTCTTTACGCTGCAACTGTTTTGGCTGTCATCATTTATCGTGAAGAAAATACACTGCCTGAATTTACGTCAACGGCTAGGACAGGTAACCGGATCGTTAACGGCCACAAGGCAAAAGATTCCTCTGGTGCACTTCAAATAACCAAGTACAATTAAACTCCACCAAAGGGTGGCTAAAATTTGCCAACTTGAAAACACACGTAGTTGTTTGTGGGAATATCCCAACAGCCGACAACGAACTCCAAACTACACTATGTGAACAGTCGTGACTTGCTGGTGGATTAAGTCAAAACTCAACTTTCTTGTCCAGAATCGGTGAGCCATGAACCTCGTAGCAATGGGAACAGCACCACACACACCTACACTACATATAGGCCACCAGCGGGCCCGGCCAAACTACGTGCCAAGGAGATTTCCTCGCTGCTCCACGCAAACCGACCAACTACCCGCTCACAGCCCATCCAGAAACTATAAACGCCAGGCTAAAGATAGTCCAAGGTGCGAATATCGATACACACCGCTGCTGCCACCCGCGGAAAGAGAGGATAACAGCTTAATCACGCTAACCGTGTGAGGCTAAACACATAATAGCAACCAAGGTTTAATCCAGTGCATAGCATGATCCAGCCACGGCTCAATCTCTCCCCCTCAAACTTAACACAGGGAGGGGGTAATTCAACCCCTGAGCTACCTGAACTTAACTAGACTAAGGTGAACCCGATACTGTTTACCTGAACTCTTCTCCATGACCAACAGATTTGTTGTTGTTGTTGTGGTCTTCAGTCCTGAGACTGGTTTGATGCAGCTCTCCATGCTACTCTATCCTGTGCAAGCTTCTTCATCTCCCAGTAACTACTGCAACCTACACCCTTCTGAATCTGCTTAGTTTATTCATCTCTTGGTCTCCCTCTACGATTTTTACCCTCCAAGGTGCCCTCCAATGCTAAATTTGTGATCCCTTGATGCCTCATAACATGTCCTACCAACCGATCCCTTCTTCTAGTCAAGTTGTGCCACAAACTTCTCTTCTCCCCAATCCAGTTCAATACCTCCTCATTAGTTATGTGATCTACCCACCTTATCTTCAGCATTCTTCTGTGGCACCACATTTCGAAAGCTTCAATTCTCTTCTTGTCCAAGCTAGTTATCGTCCATGTTTCACTTCCATACATGGCTACACTCCATAGAAATACTTTCAGAAACGACTTCCTGACACTTAAATCTATATTCGATGTTAAAAAATTCTCTTCTTCAGAAACGCTTTCCTTGCCATTGCCAGTCTACATTTTACATCCTCTCTACTTCGACCATCATCAGTTATATTACTCCCTAAATAGCAAAACTCCTTTACTACTTTAAGTGTCTTATTTCCTAATTTAATTCCCTCAGCATCACCCGACTTAATTAGACTACATTCCATTATCCTCGTTTTGCTTTTGTTGATGTTCATCTTATATCCTCCTTTCAAGACACTGTCCATTCCGTTCAACTGCTCTTCCAAGTCCTTTTCTGTCTCTGACAGAATTACAATGTCATCGGCGAACCTCAAAGTTTTTACTTCTTCTCCATGAATTTTAATACCTACTCAAATTTTTTCTTTTGTTTCCTTTACTGCTTGCTCAATATACAGATTGAATAACATCGGGGAGAGGCTACAACCCTGTCTCACTCCTTTCCCAACCACTGCCTCCCTTTCATGCCCCTAGATTCTTATAACTGCCATCTGGTTTCTGTACAAATTGTAAATAGCCTTTCGCTCCCTGTATTTTACCCCTGCCTCCTTCAGAATTTGAAAGAGAGTATTCCAGTTAACATTGTCAAAAGCTTTCTCTAAGTCTACAAATGCTAGAAACGTAGGTTTGCCTTTTCTTAATCTTTCTTCTAAGATAAGTCGTAAGGTTAGTATTGCCTCACATGTTCCAACATTTCTACGGAATCCAAACGGATCTTCCCCGAGGTCCGCTTTTACCAGTTTTCCATTCGTCTGTAAAGAATTCGCGTTAGTATTTTGCAGCTGTGATTTATTAAACTGATAGTCCGGTAATTTTCACATCTGTCAACACCTGCTTTCTTTGGGATTGTAATTATTATATTCTTCTTGAAGTCTGAGGGTATTTCGCCTGTCTCATACATCTTGCTCACCAGATGGTAGAGTTTTGTCATGACTGGCTCTCCCGAGGCCATCAGTAGTTCTAATGGAATGTTGTCTACCCCCGGGGCCTTGTTTCGACCCAGGTCTTTCAGTGCACTGTCAAACTCTTCACGCAGTATCATATCTCCCATTTCGTCTTCATCGACATCCTCTTCCTTTTCCATAATATTGTCCTCAAGTACATCGCCCTTGTATAAACGCTCTATATACTCCTTTCACCTTTCTGCCTTCCCTTCTTTGCTTAGAACTGGTTGCCATCTGAGCTCTTGATATTCATAAAAGTCGTTCTCTTCTCTCCGAAGGTCTCTTTAATTTTCTTGTAGGCAGTATCTATCTTACCCCTAATGAGACAAGCCTCTACATCCTTACATTTGTCCTCTAGCCATCCCTGCTTAGCCATTTTGCACTTCCTGTCGATATCATTTTTGAGACGTTTGTATTCCTTATTGCCTACTTCATTTAGTGCATTTTTATATTTTCTTCTTTCATCAATTGAATTCAATATTTCTTCTGTTACCCAAGGATTTCTAGTAGCCCTCGTCTTTTTACCTACTTGATCGTCTGCTGCCTTCACCACTTCATCCCTCAGAGCTACCCATTCTTCTTCTACTGTATTTCTTTCCCCCATTCCTGTCAATTGTTCCCTTATGCTCTCCCTGAAACTCTCTACAACCTCTGGTTCTTTCAGTTTATCCAGGTCCCATTTCCTTAAATTCCTACCTTTTTGCAGTTTATTCAGTTTCAATCTGCAGTTCATAACCAATAGATTGTGGTCAGAATCCACATCTGCCCCAGGAAATGTCTTACAATTTAAAAGCTGGTTCCTAAATCTCTGTCTTACCATTATATAATCTATCTAATACCTTTTAGTATCTCCAGGATTCTTCCAGGTATACAACCTTCTGTTATGATTCTTGAACCAAGTGTTAGCTATGATTGAGTTATGCTCTGTGCAAAATTCTACAAGGCGGCTTCCTCTTTCATTCCTTCCCCCCAATCCATATTCACCTACTATGTTTCCTTCTCTCCCTTTTTCTACTGACGAATTCCAGTCGCCCATGACTATTAAATTTTCGTCTCCCTTCACTACCTGAATAATTTCCTTTATCTCGTCATACATTTCATTTATTTCTTCATCATCTGCAGAGCTAGTTGGCATATAAACTTGCACTACTGTAGTAGGCATGGGCTTTGTGTCTATCTTGGCCACAATAATGCGTTCAGTATGCTGTTTGTAGTAGCTAACCCGCACTCCTATTTTTGATTCATTATTAAACCTACTCCTGCATTACCACTATTTGATTTTGTATTTATAACCCTGTAATCACCTGACCAAAAGTCTTGTTCCTCCTGCCACCGAACTTCACTAATTCCCACTATATCTAACTTTAACCTATCCATTTCCCTTTTTAAATTTTCTAACCTACCTGCCCGATTAAGGGATCTGACATTCCACGCTCCGATCCGTAGAACACCAGTTTTCTTTCTCCTGATAACGACAGATTTACTGGACCTAAAATACGCATGGCGGTGCAAGGCCCCAGAAAGCGAGGAGTAAATTTACTAAGATTCCTTCCACGCACCTGCCTCCCCGGGAAATTGCGGACATAAACTTGATCCTCTGGCATGCCCTTAAAGGTTTCTCAGTTACGATTATAACGCTCAGCTTGTTTATTATGGCCTCTGAGTATATTACACTTTGTCCGGTTCCAGTTTTCCTTGATAACACGAGGACTAATATCGGCTGGAATAAGATCTTAAATTCCCAACGAGTTCGAAAGAGGGCGTAAGTAGACTGTTTAGGTTTTTACGTTGGTAACGCCACGTAGCGCTCTGTATGAAAATCACTGACTGTGCTGTGTGCAGTCTGTGGCTGCTTTGCATTGTTGGAATTTTTACTATTGTAGTGTTGGGCAGTTGGATGTGAACAGCGCATAGATTTGCGCAGTTGGAGGTGAGCCGCCAGCAGTGGTGGATGTGGGGAGATAGATGGCAGAGTTTTAAGAGCGGATGATCTGGACGTGTGTCCATCAGAAAGAGTAAATTTGTAAGACTGGATGTCATGAACTTATATATATATATATATATATATATATATATATATATATATATATATATATATTATGACTTTTGAACACTATTAAGGTAAATAGATTGTCTGTTCTCTATCAAAATCTTTCATTTGCTTAACATGCCTATCATTATTTAGTGCCTTCAGTAGTTAGAATCCTTTATTTAGCTAGCAGTATTGGCGCTCGCTGTATTGCAGTGGTTCGAGTAACGAAGATTTTTGTGAAGTAAGTGATTCATGAAAGGTATAGGTTATTGTTAGTCACGGCCATTATTTTGTAGGGATTATTGAAAGTCAGATTGCGTTGCACTAAAAATATTGGGTGTCAGTTTAGTGATGATCAGAATAGGTAAAGAGAGAAATGTCTGAGTATGTTCAGTTTTACTCAGCTGTTAGAAAATCAAATAACGTAAGGGGTTAACTAGTACAGTAATTGATAAATTTTTCTAAGGCGATGTTTCAAGGGGAATTAACCGGATAGGAAAGGATCAAGAAGGCAGGCGTAGCTCGCAAGGCTTCGTGACTGGCGGTATTAAAGGCGAAACTAAGCCAGGGAAGACTGGAGTCCCATTTACTAGGGGTCTTCTGATGATAAATAATCAACGTGGACTTGAGATTTCGGTTAACTCTCTCTGCAAAGGACACCTGTGGATAATGCGGGGTTGTCATGGTAGGCCTGACACTTTATGAAAAAAGAAGGCCTTGAAAGGAGCCGAAAGAAAAGCAGGAGCATTATCGCTGACAAGTTGCTTGGGTGGTCCAAAAACACTGAAGACATTAGTTAAATGATAAATAGTAGTGACAGCGGTAATGTTACAGCTCAGGAGGAGCCAAGTAAATCTGGAGACCCTTCTTAGTACGAGGTAATGGTCCTAAATAATCAATATAGAGCTTGTGCGTAGGGCAGGACTCTCGTTCAGAACTCAACAAACCCTACTGAAATACATTCTTGGGTTTGGCTACATTACACAAGCTGCATTTTGATATCATCTCTCTCACGTCCCGGTCCATGGAGGGCCAAGTTAAATGCCCCTTGATTTTCTGGAGAGTCTTATAAGTACCCAAATGGCAACCCACCACCGAATCATGAAAATAACGAAAAACTGGGCTCTCCAAAGTTACAGGCAAACAGTTCTTGCACTGCTTAGCCTCGCTCACCCTCTTACAGAGAATACCACTCTTAACAACATACTCATCCGACAGCTCTCCTGCAAACACACGTTGCTTAATGCGGGCCCGAACAGGGTCCTGATCCTGATGCTGAGCCACATGTTCAAAGAAGAGGGGAATTTCACCCAACGCCATACAATTGAGACTGTCTACCTCTACCTGCTGGTTTTTCTCGCCAGGTGTAGTTTTGGCGAACGTCCTGCTGAGGGGACCCGCGAGGATATATTCAGAGCCCCTCACGTGTTTAACTTCAGACAGAAATGCCGAAAAGCGTACTGCCCACCTGGCAATACGGTCAGTTCTACGCGGCCTAACCAACACCCAGCTCAAAGTCTGAGTGTAGGTTTATAATTAGAAAACCCGACGTTCAAGGTAGAAGCGGTACTTCTCTAAAGCAAATAAAACGGCCAAAGCCTCGCACTCGCAGGCGGAGTACTTGAGTTCGGCATCAGTTAGACGACGAGACGCGTAGGCTAATGGCTGTCTCTGCCCCTGAAACTCCTGGAGGAGAACAGCTGAAATACCAGCTTTAGAAGCGTCAGTTCGAACAACAAACCTTTTATTAAAACCGGGTACCCCAAGAACCGGAGAAATGGCTGTCGCTTCCTTAATATGCTCAAAGGCAGCTCCTGGATGGGTCCCCATTCCGGCGTAACTGATTTAAGGGTGCCGCCAACTGAGCAAAATTGAGAACGAAACGCCTAAAATAATTTGCCATGCCTATGATTTAGCAATTCCCCGCTTATCAGTAGGTGGAGGTAAAGCCTGTATGGCTTTAGTTCACTCTTGGTCAATGCGGATACTCTGACCCGACAGTGTATGACCTAAGAAAGATACATGCTGCTTGGCTAGAGTCATCTCAAAAGGCTTAACGGTCAGGCTGGCTCCCTGTAATCTCGAAAGAACTTGCTGGATATACTCCAAATGATCCTCAAACGAACGACTATAGATATAGACGTCCAAATAATTATACACACACACACTAACTTCAAGTCACCATGGATATTATTAAAAAAAGAGTAAACACAGCCGCTCCAGTTGCTAGTGCAAAAGGAACTCTGTCGACCTCAAACAAGTTCCAATCAGTACAAAATGTGGTAACATGTTTACATTCCTCAGCCAACGGAATCTGATAATAGGTCTGATTCAAATCAAGGACTGTAAACCAATTAACGCCGGCATACCAAGTAAAAGAATAATGCAGATCAGGTAGGGGTACAGATTGAAGGACAACCTCAGTGTTTAAACGGCGGTAGTGAACCACATGTCTGAAATCACGCCCCTGATCATTAGGTACAAGAAATATTGGGGAAGCATAAGCAGATGTAGAAGGCCTAATCACTCCTTGATGGAGCATCTGAGATGTCTTAGCCTTGAGTATCTTCACCTTAGGGGGTGAGAGGCAGTATGGGGACTGCCTAACGCCTAACCAGAATATTGTCGGACAGACGGATATGATAATCAAGAACGTTAGTATCACCCAGGTTATCACTAAGGAGCTGGGGAAAACTGGGCAACAAATCGCGTAACTGAGAAGCCTGATGGGGCAAGAGATGGGCCAGATCAAACTCGTTAAGTATGGCCTCAATGGCCAACGCCCCAACAGTTCGATGAACACTAGGTTTAGGGCATTCGCAAAGGCCAAACTTCTCTTCAGGAGCGAATTTAAAGAAAAGGTTGTGTTCTGAATAATCCAAGACCAACCCTGTTTTATTGATGAAATCACATCCCAAAATTAGATTAACAGGCAGTTCCTTAACCAAGGCTAAAGACATAGGCCAGGAAAAACCGCCAACCAGTATACTCCCCCGGACCCAGCAATACAGAGGCAACACCTGGTCATTGGCCACCCGACATCTCCGCACCGGCGAAAGGACTGAACGAAGTTTCGAAATAATGAAAAGGGACTACCAGAATTCAAAAGAGCACAAACCGGCTCGCCACCTACCCAAGAACAAACTTAAGGCAAGGGGTGTGATGAGGGAGCGACCACCCAAGTACGCCAATGTCTGAAAGCTCGAACCCGAGTTCGCGGCCCAACCCGGCGTAATCTATTGGCTCTGGGTGCACGAGGCTGAACACAAGAGCGCAGCAAATACCCACAATAATTTTTCCACCTGATCAAGTCGCTCCACAACCAGTTCAGTAATATCTCGGAAGAAATAGGCCAGAGGATTAGGCAACTTGGTAAACACATCATCCAACTAGATAGAGGATGTAGCAGTACCACCCCCGTGTGGCTCTCTCCCCCTCCCCCTCAGCGCTAGTCCCTATCTTCAGCCTTCCTCCCATCCAACTCCAAACACGTAAGCTAAAACTGTAATGCGCTCACCAAAGTTCCCAACACAATGGTTAATCTTTTGTGATGATCTTCGAAATATAACGTGCTTAAATCCGCTATCCGATTAGTTAAATGCATTAACTGTGCTCGCACCCTATCCAGCTGATTGTCACTGGGTTGGGTTCCCACCCAAAAGACAAATAGTGTCCTCAAGGCCTTTAATAGCCTCAAACAAAAATTCAATTGCCACTCCTGTGTGACCCACCACCGCTGGCGTGACGTCAGTCGGCTGAAGAACGGCAGCGCGCAAACGAGATACCAGTTCTGGAACACTGCCCTCAACCGGTTGGCGCCTTATTGCCAACTCGTAAACAAGGTGGTCCTTAATGAGCAGGACACTGTCTGACTGCCGTGATGATAAGCACCTGAAACAAGTAACAGCCAAAATAATATGGTGCCACAGATCACAAACGAAATCAGAGTGAACTGACAGCAACTAGAATGGCAAGCACAAGCGCAACCACGCTCTGCTACCAGTGAGACGCCCTGCTAAACCTGCACGGCAGAACAGCTAGTTTAAGTTGTGGAAACGGGCCAAAATAAGCGGCTGTCAGTTACACTCGAACATACAACCTTTTATTTGATGAAACATTACAATATCCAAGAAACAAAGGTTGAATTGTGGAACGTAATTAGCGTCTGAATGCGCCGTACAATCTCATGCCTTAAGGGCAAGACCAATTTAATTTAAAAACGGCTGAAAGTCAATGACTTAACGCTCAGCCAGAATCAGAAATTTAAAATGCAAAGCCTTATCTTAAAACAGTTAAATAATTAGGCTGAAGGGCCAAAGAATCTGGCACCTTAAGAGTAAAACAACTTAAATTCAAAATCGGCTGAAGGTCCAACACTTAAGACTCAATAACATTAATTTTAAAAATACCAAAGGCGTTACGTAAAATAGTTCATAAGTTAGGGTGAGGCCCAAACCATCTAACGCCTTAAGGGCAAAACAAACTTAATCTAACAATCGGCTAGAAGCCATACAAGTACGACAACAAGAACAAACAAGAAAAGGCAGTACACCTAAGGGCGCTCAGAAGTTCCGAGGGTGGCCTGGAATTCAAACACTAACCCTGACTTAGGATGAGACAGGCAGTCGGTCCAACCATTGTCGATCCAACGAAAACCCAACCGACAGACAGTCAACAGCCCCACCGATTCAAGATAACCTACGCTTCACCCGATCAGCATGGAACAGGGAATTCGATGGAACAATGTGGAAGCTATTGGCGCCCTCAACCAATTACATATTTAGCTGTCCATGCTGGACAAAGGAAACACGATGAGGAAAATACACTGCCTGAATTTACGTCAACGGCCAGGACAGGTAACTGGATCGTTAACGGCCACAAGGCAGAAGATTCCGCTGGTGCACTTCAAATAACCAAGTACAGTTAAACTCCACCAGAGGGTGGCTAAAATTTGCCAACTTGAAAACATACGTACTTGTTCGCGGGAATATCCCAACAGCCGACAACGAACTCCAAACGACACAATGTCAACAGTCGTGACTTGCTGGTAGATTAAGTCAAAACTCAACTTTCTTGTCCAGAATCGGTGAGCCACGAACCTCGTAGCAATGGGAACAGCACCACACACTCGGACACCACGTAGGGGGTGCTAGCAGGCCCAACCAAACTACGTGCCGCAGAGATTTCCTCGTTGCTCCACGCCAACCGACCAACTACCTGCACGCAGCCGAGCCGGAAACCATAAGCGCCATGCCAAAGATGGTCGAAGGTGTGAATATTGATACGCAGCGCTGCTGCCACCCGTGGAAAGAGAGGATAACAGCTTAATCGCAATAACTGTGGGAGACTAAACACAGAATAGCAACCAGGGTTTAATCCAACGCATAGCATGAGCCAGCCACGGCTCAGTAACTTTCCATGTAAACAGGGGTTGGAGATATTATACGGACGCTTGTTTATTTTCATGTTGCTTACTTCATTTGTCTTATCTGCAACAACACATTTGTAACTGATGTTACAGTGTAAGAAAAGATAAAACAAAGACACACCATGAAGAATTATCCGAATGGGGTGTAAGTCGACAGATGTCATATGCATAAATAGATAAACAAATGATTATAGCTAAAAAAACAGGATGGTTTATTCAAGAGAGAGACATTCACAAATAGAGCAAGTTAATAACGTGTCGGTCCGCCTCTGACATCACGAATGCAGTTATTCGGCTTGACACTGACTGGCAGCGTTGTTGGATGCTCTCCTGAGGGATATCGTGCCCAATCTGTGCAACTGGCGCGTAAGATCGTCAAAATTCCGAGCTGGTTGGAGGATCCTGCCCATAGTGCTCCAAACGTTCTCAGTTGGGGACAGATCTGGCGGTCTTGCTGGTGAAGGTAGGTTTTGCAAGCATGAAGACAAACAATAGAAACTCTCGCCATGTGCCAGCCAGCGCGCATTATCTTGCTGATATGTAATCCCTGAATGGCTTGCCGCAAAGAGTAAGAAAACGGGGCGTAGAATACTACCGACATACCATGTGTCCCAAATATGCTGCCGATGATAACCAAAGGGGTCCTGCCATGAAAAGAAACGGCATCCCAGACCAACACCCGTGGTCGTCGGACCGTATGATGGACGACAGTCAGGCTATTACCCGACCACTGTCTGGGGCGCATCCACACCCGTCATCGCTCGTCATCGGAGCTCGGTTCGAAGCGGGACTCGTCACGGAGACGATTCTACTTCAGTCAATGAGAATCCAGGCCAAAGTAGTGTCTGGGGGCGCTTCGGACAGCACTGGGGAACCAACAAGACTGTCACCCACCATACTGCCTGAGAGCCAGGAGTGATGCTTTGGTGTGCCACTTCATTTCCGTGGCGCCCTTGAAGAACAGCGATGCGTCGATGATATTCTACAGCCCGTTTTGTTGCCCTTGATACCAAGCCATCCTGGGCTTTCCTTTCAGCAAGATAATGCCCCGCCACACATGGCGATGCTTTCTACTGTCTTTCTTCGTGCTTGCCAACACCTGTCTTGGCCAGTAAAGTTATTGGATCTCTCCGGTTGAGAACGTTTGAAGCATTATGGGCAGTGACCTCCAATCACGTCGGGATTTTGACGATCAAAGACGCCAATTGCACAGAAATTGGCACGATATGGCTCAGGAAGACATCCAATAAATCCACCAGTCAATGATAAGCCGAATACCCGCTTGCATAAGGGCCAAAGGGAGCACCAACGTGTTACTGACTTGCTAAATTTGCGAAGGCCTTTCTTTTGAATAACCATTAATCTGTATGAAATTGTAATCATTTGTTTCTATGAGCATGCACATGTACGTCACATACACTGATTTCCGTCCCACTCGGATAATTCTGTAGAGTCTTGAGCCGCAAGGAAGCAAGGGAGAGGATGTTATGTGTAGCCGCTATCCTCCTTCTACAAGACAAATGCACACGTGGATTAATACGGTTCTCTATTTACATGAACTTCCACTTAACTCGAGTAGAGTCCATGAGTTGTGGTACAAGCTCATCACTAATAGGCCTCTTGCAGACAATATTTGTAATCTTGTAATTACAAACTTTAGCGTCAATGCTACGAGTAAACTGAGAGACGCCAATTGGATGAGTGAGTCAGTGTGAGCCTCTCGTAGCGGCGGTGGCCTAAATACAAGTTGTCGAGAGGGTGTTGGCAGCGTGTTGCTTGTCGGTGCGTCTCTGCCCTCTGTCATGATAGGTGCGCTTGGTCCGGCGCCTACTACCGATCTTCGTGCTACATCTTTCCCGACCTCTGTGCTGGCTACCGCTTACATCAGCACAAATTCATTTGTGGGTCGTCGTGTTTCTTTGTCTTAGAGTATATACTGGACATGCTACCTCACATTCCAATGTGTTTATGAACAATATATTTAAATTTTTACCACATCGGTCAGTCTTCTGTTCTGTATAATGCTTTTGTCTCCTACAAACGTTTTTAGCTACGAGGAGCCCCAGGTACGTGAAACGGACTCTTTTGACATCCACGGTTACGAAAATGGGATATTAGCGAGTGAGACAAAGTGTTCCAGTTAACTGGCTGTCAGGGGGCAGACAACTTCAATAATTTATCAATCTTACCACCATCCACAAATAGCAAAAGTCATAGTATCTACAAGCTGCTCTTGCAACAGATATTCAGCATGGATGCTGTACATGTCCCTTCACTGATGTTCTAATAAATTCTAACTGAGTAACATCAATTTTTTTGATGGTCATAATGTCGAAGTTTTTCTTATATCTCAGCTGGAGTCAAAAAGCGGATCCGTCGTGATTATTCGTGCAGCACCAACAACAAACCTGTCGCTTGACGCCATAGCCAATGTTAGGCAGCATGCTCGAGAGTCTTGTGCACTAGGTTTGGAAGAGACACAACTTCTGGAAGAGAAAAATTAGATTTTGAAGCTGATTTTCGTTGCCGTGTTTACTTGTCACATCTGGAACGATTTTGCCAGCACGAGCAGACATGTACAGGGTGTTCGGAAATTCCCGTTACAAACTTCCTGGACTTGTAGAGGGGAGTGAGTAGATGATACTCTGAATTGGAACCGATGTCCAGAAACGTACCGTTTCCGTGCTACAGCCATTTGAAAACACGTTGGTAATTGATTATGCATGATCCAGCATATCGCTTGTTCTGCAGTTCCACTCATTAATAGCCAAGGAAATTGCTAGTGTACTCGTTGGCGAGCTTTCTTCAACGTGATGCAGTACGGCGTCTTCCGATTTTGGTACGCGACGTCTCCATGGAGCACCACAGTAACGCCTGCTGACGGTGAAGGTGCTCTTTCTCGAAGTTGGTTCAAATGGCTCTGAGCACTATGGGACTTAACATCAGTGGTCATCAGTCCCCTAGAACTTGGAACTACTTATACCTAACTAACCTAAGGACATCACACACATCCATGCCCGAGGCAGGATTCGAACCTGCGACCGTAGTAGTCGCGTTCTCGAAGTTGTTGCGTAATTGTGACGAAAAGTGTATGCGATGAGTCGGACGTTGTGGAGAACGATCTTGATAAAGGCGATGAGCAGCTCCTCGATTATCGTGACCTTTGTCGTTCGGAGGGATCACTACAACACCAGGAGACAAGAAGAACCGTATTCCAGTGAAGAGTGTTGCAGCCCACGCCCTCATCGACGGACCTTCTGTATTTCTTGGATGTTCTCTTAATTTTAGCTTGGATATTAATGACACATTCTCTCATGGAAATGGATGGTTCACTGTTGCCATAGTGAGAGGTGGTACTGGAGTGTTTAGTGTACCTGGACTTGAAAGTTTTAATTATAGAGATGTGATTGCCTATCGTACGTTCCTGTTGTGCTCAGTCCCCTACCCAAGTTCTGGAAATCTGTAACGGGATATCCGAATACCCTGTATTTTTTCGGTTATGCGAATAGTGTTCATAAATCAGTTGCTCCGATTTCGTCCGTCAATACGGTGAAGTGGGACTATAAAGCAGGTCTTACCTTCGTGATACATACATATTACAAAATTCGATGTATGTATACGGGCATTCAAAAAAGAAACAATCCAGAGGCATAGTTACAGAAACCAGCGCCTGGCTGTTGAAACACTTGTCCCACTGTGATACAAGGTGGTGAATGGCTCTCTCATAAAATTCCTGGGGCTGTGATGTTAACCAGCTTCGCACTTACAGCCGGACGTCGTCGTCCCAGTTGAATCGTTTGACCATCAGAGCCTTTTTAAGGAGATCAAAAATGCCATAATCACAGGGAGGCAAGTCTGGACTGAATGGAGGGTGGCCGAGACTCCCCCATTCGAATTTCTGCAGGAGTGCCGCGACTGTGTGTGCTGTATGAGGCTTTGCACTGCCGTGGAGCAGAATGACTCCACGGGTGAGATTGCCTGGTCGTTTTGGTTTGATCGCTTGGCGAAGGGTGGTCAAGGTTTGCGTGTAACGCTGGGTATTGACTGTTGTCCCTGTGATTACGGCATTTTTGGTCCCATTAAAAAGGCTCTGAGGGTCAAACGATTCACCTCGGACGACGACGTCCAGCTGTACATGCGGAGCTGGGTAACATCGCAGCCCCGGGAATTTTGTGAGAGAGCCATTCAACGCCTTGTGTCACAGTGGAACAAGGGTCTCAACAGTCAGGGTCAGTACTTCTAACATACAGGTACTGTAATTATACAATGCATCCGGCTCGTTTCTTTTTGTTCCATATCTCCTGCTAAACCGTTATACCGATTTCTGCTAAACGTGGTACAGATATCCTTTACTGTCAGACAAAATTCGCTGTGGGATGTGAACACCTATCTATCATAGTTAATTAGATAAATCATAAACATTGAGTTGCACGAAAAACCTCCGCGTTGTGCATGACAATTAAATTTTTTATTTCCTTGTACTAACTCTATTTGTAACATATTTCGCTGGCAGTACCCATATATGCCGCTGAATGTATCTACACAAATATATCACTGTACTTCACATATAGTTCAAGAGGTATGGGGTCATAAACATTACGATATCTGAAGAAAATGCCGCATCATGCATGAAGTTTTTACACATTTATTTTTTTACTATTAAGACATGCTTAAATTTGAGTCAACTTACGGTAATCTCTGACACTTTGCAGCGCTTTTAATAGCTTTTAATTCAGAAGGGCAAACCGCCGTAGAAGAAAACTATAGCCACCTATAGAACTATGAAGAGGCGTTGACAGAACGTCTACAAAATCGCGTTGACAGGCGAATCATCTGCATCCAGCGTAAGAAACTGTCTTACATCCGTACTTAAACATGTATACATTATGCATGTTTCCTAGTACGACTGTTTCACAATTCAAAAGTGTTTTTGCAACTACGTCGAAGAGAAATTTTTTTCGTTTCTGCGCTACAAACGCAGTTCATTTTTTGTTTTCGTTTCTGATAGAAAATTGCCAAATGAATACCCGGGCAATGCCAGGTTTGTCAGCTAGTATTTTAATAGTGTACGATTTCATTGGGATCTGAGTGAATAAGTTAAGGGTAACGAGCAGATGACGGTCCAAGGAAAAGATACCATGTACTCACACGTCACAGGTATTTAGTGATTTTTGGACCATTTTTTTTCTAAGGCATTCCTTTCTGTAGCGGCATAACGATATGTGATGTGTTGACAGTCATGCTGCAAAAGGTGTTTAGACAGTTGCTAGTCGTAAAATGTAGTCTTTGACCAACACAGTGTGACGTACTTCATCATTGTTGTTCGTGCTGCGTGCGCGTTAGGCTAAAGATTTGTATGAATTGCAGTTTGTCCGTAGCATTAATAAGATGTGAGGGCGTCAAACTGTGTGCACTTAAAATTATCATGTGAATTATTGTTTCAGTTAGTGTTATATTTACGAAATGCACTTGGAGTCAACCACGAATCTGGCAGGAAGGGGGTCTCCTATCCTTAAAGTAGCTGCTGATATCAGAAAGCTTGTTTGAACCCAGCAGATATACCGATTAGACATAGAGCTGAATAGCGTTAGGCAACAGCAATGGCAAAAATAGGTGGCAACTTATATTAGCAACAATTTACAATGATTTATTGATAGAAGTTTTAAATTCTTAACTGGAGTGTAAAGATTGTGCCTGGCAGAAGAGTTTAAAGTTCGGTTGAGTCGAACCTATTTCCAATACAGGGCACTCTTACATCCAGTGCTCGATGACCACCATCATTTGTATAACGATTGTGTTGAGGTACGAGCTGTTGACTGGAACCGTATGCCTGCTTACATTCATGTTTGGTGAATGGATGTCCACTTGGGAACTATTTGTATGAAGTAAGGTGGAAGCGTAACATAGTCTTTGTTTTGTGTGTTCCCTCTCTGGAGTCGAAACTTAGCTAGGATAAATCTGCGTCATAGCCAGTTCGGCACTCTTCTATGTAGCCGATCAATTAGTCGTCTCAGGACCTTTTGGATGAGATGAAGTTTAAGTGTGAAAGAATTTCTCGAATGTCGTGATATGCTGCCATTTCTGATATACACTGCCTACAGACAATGGAACATCCTCGGAGATTGTGTTCAGTATCACCATGATACAATGTGATCATACTAAGGGGCTCTAGTGCTAGTGATTCATCTGTTACGTTAATCATCGATCAGATGTCGCTCAGGAGCTCTGCATGTGCAACCTCTGTTTTGACACTGCGGGCAATAACTGTCTGAATTTAGTGGCGAACAGTGTTTACAACATCCATTCTAGGGTACAACTAACCCCGCTGATGAGTGAATATGACTGTTAAACAGCTACAGTCATTTGATCGAGGGCGCATTATGGGCCTGCGGGAAGTCGGATGGACGTATCAGGCAGGGTTGTGTTACCACTTTCAATAGTGGTCTGTACGCAAGATTCTCACCATATGTGCTGTATACACACAAGTCACGATCGACGTATTTTGCGAGTTGCGATGGAGGAGCAGACATCATCCAAGGACGAAATTCACGTAAATGCTGCACTTGCTGTGTCATGAGGGTACATTGGGAACCGACTGGTTGCCGCTAACTAACTGTTTTCTCATCCGAGTAAGACACAGCCAGGGAAAAAAGCACCACATGCCCAAAGACGGGAAGCTGGTGGCTGTTCCACAGAGACTCACCACTTGCGCGAGCTCCACCAGCGCCATGCGCGGCGCTGAGGATGACGATGTCGACTTCGCCTCGGCCAGTTCGTGGCAGAGTACAATCCGCCAATGACCGGACGACAACGGACAGAAGCCTGCTCGGAAGATAGAAGAGCAGCTCTCACACCCACTTGGTTATAAATCATCGACCAGGGCTGCCTTAGACAGGGGACGTCGTTTAGTGAACTCTTAGAAGTTGTTGTAAATTGCATTTGCTATATACTGTGAAGTTTACCTACGATTATTTGTACTTCAGCTATCAGCAAAACACAGAGAAGGTTTGATATTACGCGCAAATGTATTGAAAATCGCTAAATGTTCTCTTTCACAACTACCGGATGAATATTGTCTGAGTAATATGTGCGACGTGCGTTACGCTGCTAAAGACATATGCACAGTTTCGAACTTCAATATCTGACTTGTTGTGTTGGAATTTAAAAGTAAGAATGCACGTCTTAACGAGCAGATTACGACATCATGTTAAGTTTTTAATGTCTGTCTATAATTAAATGAAATATTGAAGATCAAATTGTTGTTGTCCCTGGAAACCTTTAGACATGCAACCTGCAAAAGGAGTTGGGTGATTCTTTCAACGATTTTCATTATACGAAGAAATATAAAAAAGCGCTTTATTATACACTCCTGGAAATGGAAAAAAGAACACAATGACACCGGTGTGTCAGACCCACCATACTTGCTGCGGACACTGCGAGAGGGCTGTACAAGCAATGATCACACGCACGGCACAGCGGACACACCAGGAACCGCGGTGTTGGCCGTCGAATGGCGCTAGCTGCGCAGCATTTGTGCACCGCCGCCGTCAGTGTCAGCCAGTTTGCCGTGGCATACGGAGCTCCATCGCAGTCTTTAACACTGGTAGCATGCCGCGACAGCGTGGACGTGAACCGTATGTGCAGTTGACGGACTTTGAGCGAGGGCGTATAGTGGGCATGCGGGAGGCCGGGTGGACGTACCGCCGAATTGCTCAACACGTGGGGCGTGAGGTCTCCACAGTACATCGATGTTGTCGCCAGTGGTCGGCGGAAGGTGCACGTGCCCGTAGACCTGGGACCGGACCGCAGCGACGC
The DNA here is from genome assembly GCF_021461395.2 of Schistocerca americana. NCBI lineage: Eukaryota > Metazoa > Arthropoda > Insecta > Orthoptera > Acrididae > Schistocerca > Schistocerca americana. The sequence goes on from NC_060121.1 coordinate 91,214,530, forward strand.
ACGGATGCACGCCAAGACCGTAGGATCCTACGCAGTGCCATAGGGGACCGCACCGCCACTTCCCAGCAAATTAGGGACACTGTTGCTCCTGGGGTATCGGCGAGGACCATTCGTAACCGTCTCCATGAAGCTGGGCTACGGTCCCGCACACCGTTAGGCCGTCTTCCGCTCACGCCCCAACATCGTGCAGCCCGCCTCCAGCGGTGTCGCGACAGGCGTGAATGGAGGGACGAATGGAGACGTGTCGTCTTCAGCGATGAGAGTCGCTTCTGCCTTGGTGCCAATGATGGTCGTATGCGTGTTTGGCGCCGTGCAGGTGAGCGCCACAATCAGGACTGCATACGACCGAGGCACACAGGGCCAACACCCGGCATCATGGTGTGGGGAGCGATCTCCTACACTGGCCGTACACCACTGGTGATCGTCGAGGGGACACTGAATAGTGCACGGTACATCCAAACCGTCATCGAACCCATCGTTCTACCATTCCTAGACCGGCAAGGGAACTTGCTGTTCCAACAGGACAACGCACGTCCGCATGTATCCCGTGCCACCCAACGTGCTCTGGAAGGTGTAAGTCAACTACCCTGGCCAGCAAGATCTCCGGATCTGTCCCCCATTGAGCATGTTTGGGACTGGATGAAGCGTCGTCTCACGCGGTCTGCACGTCCAGCACGAACGCTGGTCCAACTGAGTCGCCAGGTGGAAATGGCATGGCAAGCCGTTCCACAGGACTACATCCAGCATCTCTACGATCGTCTCCATGGGAGAATAGCAGCCTGCATTGCTGCGAAAGGTGGATATACACTGTACTAGTGCCGACATTGTGCATGCTCTGTTGCCTGTGTCTATGTGCCTGTGGTTCTGTCAGTGTGATCATGTGATGTATCTGACCCCAGGAATGTGTCAATAAAGTTTCCCCTTCCTGGGACAATGAATTCACGGTGTTCTTATTTCAATTTCCAGGAGTGTAGTAACAGCTCTACTTTTCTGTTACATAGTTGTCAGCCACCTGCAATGATCTGCCTTGGTGGCACAGCATTTGCGTCCGCATTGCTCTACTGTGACGGGTACAGCCGTAATAATGCTGTTTTAGGTATGTTGACAGATATTTGGGGTTGTTTCCAATTACTTGTATGATAACGATTACTATGAAAAACAAGTTTAAGAAAATACAATTTTTTCAACGAATTTGTTTGTCTGACTTTTACATTTCCCGCAAAAAAGGTCACAGTGCTTGGGAAACTCTGCTTTGACGTCACGAAACACTGAGTCATTGTCACACGCTACGGATCTTACGGCAACTTGGATATTTGCCAGAATATCTCATTAACGAATAATGTAATCTCAAGCTGGCTTTCCTCGGCTTCAAAGGCAAAGAATTCGTACTCGGCTACAAAAAGTAAAGGATGTTGTGGATAAAGTGGGTTTGCAAGAAACCGGCTTTCTGCGAACTTATTTCGCGCTACCAAAATCTCTGTTGATCGTTTCTTTAAAACTCTCAACAGTACTGTCACTCGTCTGGCCGGGATTCATCGGCGTTTTGACGTGAGAGAACGGTAAATGCTGGCTTAATTCATAGTTAGTTGTCTACTGAAACAGTCGAATAAATACGTACGAAATAATTATGTCTACATCTGTTAAGTTTAAAGGCCGAATTCGTGATGACATTAAGAGGAAGACCTTCTCTATTTCAAAATTTTTGCGGTACGACCCTCTAGGCTGCGAGTAAATTGAGCCCTGTGTCTTCCGTCTAATACTAGCACGTGAAACACCTTAGATTTCAAGAAAAGTTAACAGTCGGTTGTCAATAATATTTATTCTTCTAAATCTACGTCTCCATTCATACTCCACAAGCCACAGTACGGTGAGTGCGGAACGTACCTTTTTCACCACTATTAGTCATTTCCTTTTCTGTTCGACTTGGAAACAGAGTGAAGAATAAACGGATATGAGCACTACTCTGTGCGACCCCTAATTCCTCTCTTCTAGTCTTGATAGACCATACGCGAAATGTACGTCGGCGGCAGTAGAATCGTTTTGCAGTCAGCTTCAAGTGCCCATTCCATAAATTTTCTCAATAATGTTCCTTGGAAAGGAGCTTGCCTCCTCTCCAGAGATTCTCATGTCAGCTCCCATGTTGTTAGAACCTACCAGTAAGAAATCTAGCAATCCGCCAGTATTGGAACAACCTGGGTTCTACGACAAAGTACCGTTATCCAAAATGACGTCGATGACGTCATCCAAGATGGTGGATTTTGGTAGGAAGTTTGAATTTAGGCGGGAAAGTGCCACGCCACCCTCTCCCAGACAAATGGCACGAATTTCAAATTCCAAAACGATAATGCGTCACACCCTAGTTATCTCTACTAAGCAAAGAAAATGGCGGGAAAAAAGGGCTTCTCTTTATTATTTAACCAGTTTCAAGCGTGCCGGCTGAAGTGGCCGTGCGGTTAAAGGCGCTGCAGTCTCGGACCGCAAGACCGCTACGGTCGCAGGTTCGAATCCTGCCTCGGGCATGGATGTTTGTGATGTCGTTAGGTTAGATAGGTTTAACTAGTTCTAAGTTCTAGGGGACTAATGACCTTAGCAGTTGAGTCCCATAGTGCTCAGAGCCATTTGAACCATTTTTTCAAGCGTGTGTGTTCTCCACTGGGTCTGGACTCCAACTGGCTTGGTTGATATCGTCGCTACCAGAGAGCACCACCGTGACGTCATCCAAGATGGCGACCGTGAAGTCAATCAAGATGGTTGCACACAGTGTATCCACCACATGGTGTAAGATTGGACATTTGGCCTACCTCTACTAACCTAACCCCCCCTCCCCTAGAAAAATGGCCTAAAGTTCAAATTTCAACGTGATAATGCGGTACAATTACGATAATGGTGGGAAAAACGGACTTATCTTTATTATTTAACCAATTTCAAGCAGATGTGTTCGCCCCTGGGTCTGGACTCCAACTGGCTTAGTTCATATCCATGCCAGCAGAGGGCGTTCTCCTGACGTCAGGTGATGACGCAAGTACCTTCATTCAAGATGGCTGCACCCGATGTATCCACCACGAGCTCCAGAGCTCAAGTGGCTTAGTTCATATTGTGGCCACCAGAGGACGCTACTGTGACGTCGCATGATGACACAAGATCGTCTGCTCTCTTTCACATGTGCGCGTTAGAACCGGCCACGCGCAGTGCCACCGGCCTGCGGGCATCCGACGAGTTACTTCACACACCCTCGGCCGCCCCTTCCATACACGCGAACATAGTCTTCTGTAAATATGCTAACTAAAGTAACACCCGCACCTTGCATCCAACATATCCATTACCTAAGTAATTAATTCCATTTCAGTTATAAACATATTCAATAATTCAATTTAAATTTCAATATTCAATGACCAATTGAGAAGTTACACATTTTCCCACGATCAACACGGTCTTCATTCATGACCTAGCACCCCCCCCCCCCTCCCCAACCCCTAGAATGCTGCACTGCTATTGGCTACTGCATTAGTCACGTGATTCGACTCCATATAGGTAGGAAAAGGTGTTCACTATACTTTCAACTACCTACTTTCAACTACTTTTCAAGGTCCAGACCGACACCTCTTCCTAGGAACCCCGGCGCCGAGTTTGAATTCTGTCAGTAAACAAAGGTCACTTGGGCTTTTACTTCCAACCTAACAAAATTGTTGCAAACAAAGCTCACCGCCACTAGCCTGTCTCCAGGGCGCAACCTCTTCCTAGGAGTTGATGGTAAAAGGACTCAGCCCACACTAGGCTGATGGAGAGAGGACAGAGCGTACTTTATTTATTAGGAAGCAATTTATTTAGGGATGGAGTATATGTATCACAGAACACATGCTGTGTCATACCCCACAGCATACAGACATGCAAACTACTCCTACATAACTCATTTATAAGGCTCTACACACACTTATGGTAATTGTAAACCATCAAAAATAACGCATTGCACAACCTACAGACATACGAACCACTCGTAAATAATGCAATGCATTTACGTCCAGATAGCCAAACAACTCCTAAATTATCAAAATAATAATCCAACTAAAGGACTCTGCTTGCTAATCGTCAACTGTCGTAATCATACACCTGTCTTTATTTAAACAATTAGAGGCAGCATCACCACCAAGTGTTTTCATCACTGAGTCCATAGCCGAACTGACTTAGTTCATATCGATGCCACTAGAGGACGCTGTAGTGACGTCAGGCGATGATGAGTGCCGTGGACTATATATATGGAGCTATGTTCGGAGACGAATCCACCATGTGCCACATCTGCGATAGGGTTCGCGGGTGGACCAACCACCCGTTACTTCTGGACACGTATTCTATGTCCGAAGTTTGTCCACCATCGGAGGGGACTGGGTCCTGGGAACCGTATGCGAGGTGTGCATGTACTCAGACATACAGAAAACAGAGCAAACGCTCCAAAAATGTGGAGGTGGCTGGATACATTCAAGTACAGTGCTATATTACGCCTCCCTATTAGTGTATTTGGACTAGGTATTGGCAGCTGTGTTAAATTTACATGCAATTTTAGAACCCAGAATGAGCTGTTACATCGTGATCGTATGGGCAAATCTGACTAAAAATAGATAGAATTGTGAAAAATGTCTAGGGAATTGATCGAATATACACCAAAATGCGGGGATATTGAGGAAGTACTTGTGTATGTTCTGGTTCGCGCCGAGCAGCTTGTACATGGGATCAAGTATGCGCCAACATGAGGAATGCGAGAAAACGTGTTGGTACTGAGTACTAGACCTCGTGGAGAACACACTGTTTGCCGCCATCATGGATAACTGTACTTGCGTCAGCACTTGGTGTCACGGTGGCGTCCTCTGGTGGCGCCGAAATGTACTAAGCCAGTTGGGGTCTGGAGCTTATTGTGAACCCACTAGGTGGGATATAGGAGCAGTGAGAATATTTGCATTTGTTGAGAACAGGAAGGCTATCACGTTATGTCTGGGAGGAAGACTGGATTCGAATATATTTTGGTAAACAGGTTCTGTTAGGCCAGGAATCTTGGCGCATACAAGCTGAGACAACAAGAAAGCGAATGTTAAGTATTTCTGGGGCACTATAAAATTACGGAGAGCTGGACTTGGCTTATGTTTTTTTTTCACAAAGCCATGTGGCATAAGAATAACATTGAGAATGCTTTAGATGGCGATGTGTCGGTCAGGCTGAGGCGGGTATGTGCGGTTGGGCGGTCTAAGGCACTGCCGTCATGGACTGTGCGGCTGGTCCCGGCGGGAGGTTGGAGTCCTCCCTCGGGCATCGGTGTGTGTGTTTGTCCTTAGGATAATTTAGGTTAAGCACTGTGTAAGCTTAGGGACTGTTGACCTTAACAGTTAAGCCCCATAAGATTTCACACACATTTGAACATTTTTGTGTGGTTGAACATGTGTGTCAACAGGCTCTGTGCTATTCTGCCTTCAATGGTTAAGACAAGTGGCGCCTCGAGTCGCCGCGAATATGAGACTGGCGTGAAGACGCTTTGGAATGCTATGACAGTATAACGGTGACTTTCACTAGTGTTCGATGGCGCCGGCTTGGGGACTGTGATGGAGCGCATGGGAACTGAGCTGCGGCTGCCTCACTTCGCGGGTGTTGTTGCGCGCGGCCTTAAATGGAGGTCTGTGAGTGCTTTGACAGCTGACAGCCACGTCAACCTACGTGCGATTGCGTCATCATTGGTTTCTAGTGGATAGGAATTTCTCATGTGTTACATATGAATGGGGGAGCCGCCACCTCATGCTTGCAGAAGCCGAGCAGGGGCTTTGACATCTGATGAATGCATCAATTATCGTTATCTCCTGTGTACTCTACCGGACAGGGGTGGTGGACTGTTCTTGCGCCTGTTGATTGCATTATTTCGCGAGAAGCACTGTAGGCCCTGCTATGCGCCGTTTGGATAGTCTACACGTTGAGCATGTCTACACATAAGTGTGAAGAATTATTTACGAGTTGGTTTCGTGTCTGTGGGCTGTGCATCATGATCCCAGGCACGTCAGTGTCATAGATATACTCTATAGTTAATTTAGTTGTTTTAAAATAAATAGAGTGCACTTCATCCATACTCTCCCCAGCAGACCAGAGCAGGCTGAGTCTTTTGCCACCATTTTCCCTAACCATCTTGGGTTACGTCACGAAATGGACGGCAGGGTCCTCTGCTGGTGGTACTGAGTACTAGACCTCGTGGAGAACACGCTTTTTGCCGCCGTTATGGATAACTGTATTTGCGTCATCAGTTGGTGTCACGGTGGGGTCATGTTGAGGCGACGAAATGTACTAAGCCAGTTGGGGGTCGGGAACTCGTGGTGAACCCTTTAGGTGGCGCCATCGTAGATTACGGTACTTGCATCATCACCTGACGTCACTACAGCATCCTCTAGTGGCATCGATATGAACTAAGTCAGTGCGGCTATGGAATCAGTGGCGAATACAATTGGTGGTGGTGCAGCCTCTAATTGTTTAAATAAAGACTGGTGTATGATTACGACAGTTGACGATTAGCAAGCAGAATCTTTTAGATGGATTATTATTTTGACAATTTAGGAGTTGTTTGGCTATCTGGACATAAATGTATTGAATTATTTACGACTGGTTCTTATGTCTGTAGGTTGTGCAATGCGTTGTTTTTGATGGTTTGCAATTAGCTAGAGTGTGTGTAGAGCCTTATAAATGAGTTATGTAGGATTAGTTTGCAAGTGTATGCTGGGGGCATGTCTCAGCGTGTGTTCTGTGATACAAATACTCCATCCCTAAATAAATTGCTCCCAAATAAATAAAGTACACTCCGTCATCTCTCCATCAGCCTAGCGCAGGCTGTCCTTTCACCAGCAACCCTTAGAAAGAGGTTGCGTCCTTGAAGGCTTAGGTTAGTGGCGATGAGCTTTGTTAGCAACAATTTTGTTAGGTTGGTAGTGAAACCCCAAGTGACCTTTGTTTACTGCCAGAATTCGAACTCGGCGCCGGTTCCTAGGAAGAGGTGTCGGTCTGGACCTTGAAAAGCAGTTGAAACTAGGTAGTTGAAAGTATAGTGAACACCTTTTCCCACCTATATGAAATCGAATCACGTGACTAATGCAGTAGCCAGTAGGAGCGCAGCATTCTAGGGGTTGGAGGGGTGCTATATCTTGAATGAAGACCGTGCTGATCGTGGGAAAATGTGTAACTTCTCAATTGATCATTGAATATTGAAATTATAAATTGAATTATGGAATATGAATACAATTGAAATGGAATTAAGTACTTAGGTAACTGATAAGTTAGATGCTTGATGTGGGTGTTGCTTTAGTTAGCGTATTTACAGAAGACTATGTCCGGTGCGTGTATGGAGGTGGTAGCCGAGGGTGTGTGACATATGCTGTCGGATGCCCGTGCGGGTGGCACGGCGCATCTCCGGTTATAACGGATGCGAGTGAGAGAGACAAGATGATCTTGTGTCATCATGTGATATCGCAGTAGCGTCTTCTGGTGGTCATGATATGAACTAAGCCACTTGAGTTCTGGAGCTCATGGTGGATACATAGTGTGTAGCCATCTTGAATGACAGACTTGTATCATCATCATCTGACATCAGGAGAGCGCCCTCTGCTGGCACCGAGATGAACTAAGACAGTTCGCCAGTGGCAGTCCAGACCCAGGGGCGAACACATCTGCTTGATATTGATTAAATAACAAAGACAAGTCTGTTTTTCCCACCATTATCGCAGGTGTATCGCATTATCATGTTGGAATTTGAACTTCAGGCCATTCTTCTGGGGGGAGAAGGGTAAGGTTAGTGGAGGTAGGCCAAGTGTTCAATCTTACACAACATGGTGAATACAGTGGGTGCAGCCATCTTGATTGACGTCACGGTCGCCATCTTGGATGACGTCATGGTGGCGCTCTCTGGTGGTGACGATATCAACTAAAGCAGTTGGAGACCAGACCCAGTGGAGAACACACATGCTTGAAACTGGTTAAATAATAAAGAGAAGTCCTTTTTTCCCGTCATTTTCTATGCTTGGTAGAGATAACTGGGCTGTGACGCATTATCATGTTGGGATCTGAAATTCGCACAATTTTTCTGGGCGAGGGAGGCGTGGCACTTTCCCACCAAAATTCAGACTTCCCGCCAAAATCCACCATCTTGGTTGACGTTATCCACGCCATCTTGGACGACGTCATCGCCACCATCTTGGACGATGGTACTTTGTCATAGAATGCAGGTTGTTCCAATACTCCTGCCTCCGAATTGCTTTCATGTCTTCCTTTAATCGGACCTGGTGCGGATCCCAAACACTCGAACAGTATTCTAGTACAGCCGCACTAGTGTTCTAGACTCCTTTACACATGAACCACCGTTTCCTAAAACTCTCCCAAAAAACAAAGGTTGACTATTGTACTTCCCTACATGCTCGTTCAATTTCCTACTGCTTTGCAACGTTCGCCTGCATATTTAATTTTCATGCGTGTGTCAAGCATGACAGTACTAATGGTGTATTCGAATATTTCAAGATTCGTTTCATACTTGTCTGCATTAACTCACGTTTTGGTACATTTAGAGCGAGGTGTCATTCATTGCAGCAACTAGAAATTTAGTGTAAGTCACCTTGTATCCTCCTACAGTAAATTAACGATGTCACCTCCCAGAACACCACAGCGTCATGAGCAAACAGCTGTAAATTGCTGCTCATCCCGCCAGTCAGATCATTTATGTATATAGAGATTAACAGCGGTCCTGTCGCACTTCCCTGGGCCACAATCCACGATATCCTTGTGTCTCATGAACATTCCTCCCCACTGATCTCCTCTACATGGTAAACGTAACTAAATATCTTGGTAAGATACAGGGATGAGAAAGGATATTCTCATGACACTTGGAAGATTGCAGGATACCAGATACATTCAAAAGTAGCGATGTGCGAATACAGCTGAGTAGTTTTAAAATAGAAGAGAGGATCGAAGAATAGCTGTCATCTGAGAAGAATAACGCAAAAAGAAGTTTTATCACGCAGACCAAATGCTAATAGAGACCTAGGAGACGTAGAAAACGTTGGCAACGATTTCCTCTGTCATCGGAACTGTCGAATCGCCAACTTATTGATAGTACGAAATCGTGTACATGTCATTTGATGTATCCTTTTGTGTATCATCTTCTCGGCTCTTACTCTATATCTCCCAGAGGGGACCATAAAGTAGAATTTACGAATATTTTCACTTATAGGGGGGAGCTAGGGACAATTTGGTGCGACCTTGCATTGGTTTAGAAGCCTCAGGAGAGACGTGCCCCCTCGCGGGAGTATCCCGGACACGCGCGGCCGCATAACTAACGGCCCTCCGCCCCCACGCTCACCCCTACCCCCTCCAGAGGCACACTCTGCCCCTCCACGAGGCGCGGCGCCCAGCAGCCGGCGTTGCCTGGCAACGGGAGCGCCGCCAGACGCCACACGCCAGTCCGCCCGCGGACGCCCACCATCGCGGACGTGTTGGGGTAGGCGGAGGCGAGCGGCGGCGACGGCGACGGCGAACCTCGCCACGCGCGCGTAGCGGTCGACGTCGAGTCTTCTTCGACACTGGGAGCGGCGTCGCCAAGGTAAGTGCGGGCTCCTCTGTCTGCCTCACGTTGGTCGAGCGCCTGGCTCTTTCTTCTCGCATTATTTACGTACTCGATAAATCATTCGTAATATACTACGTTGAGCTTCTAAACTCATACCGCTTGAATAATACATCGAGGATACCTCACACTAAAAGCCGACAGCACGCGCTTCAAGCTCGGTCGTTAGTTGCGTCCTTAGCAACCGGCTCGAGCATACTCGCAGCAATATGAAACAAAGGGCAGAGTTTATGTTCGTTGAGCATGTGCTAAAAAGCAAAATTTCTGTCTGCTATAATCATACTCCATTTATGAAGTAGTTTCATGACTGTTTAGTGAAACAAATCATATTCTTTAAGATGTGGCATTGCAGCAACGCTTCGCTTCCCTGAATTTGTCACTTGACATAACCCACAGGCCTACAATTATACCTTGAAGTCACTATCTGATGTTAAAATAGTATTAATAAACATGAGTTCCACCGCATATAGATTCTTTACTCGTTCTCTAACCACTTCAAAATTATGAGGTACATTTTTAGAAAGCAGAAGACAAGAAAGGAGCAAAGCCAGTTGTCTCGATAAGTAAGAAATATTATTCAAATTTTGCGATGGACTGAAACGAACTGTTTTTTAAATCTGTTATTAAAATTTGACTTCCAGCTTATGCTTCACTTCTTTTAACGCCACATTTATCGATATTCCCGAATCATTGTGCGTAATTCAGGTTTTTACCTTAATGTGGAACCGAGATAACTTAAAAGAGACGATGAGTAGAAGTAATGCATCAGTTCTCGCAGTTTTACGCACAGCACTGTTCAGAAATTATAAGAGCTGTGAAAATAAACTTAGGCGTTCTAAATGATTATCGAATTTTCCATCTTTACTCTTGCAACCATCGTAGGACTACGGACGGCCTTCTACGAGTGTACGTACGTGCGGGACGCACGTTCTACTGGACTTACCGGGAGTAGTCACAGGTGGGAAAACTTCAAGCTACTACTTGTTTAATTTTACTAGAAATCTGCGTTATTCAAGATCAGATGAAGAAAAGTTTCAAACCAATGATATCAAGAACTAGATATGAAAACTATTATTTGTCTGATTTTATGACATTTGACACTTGGTCTTAAGATGTCATAATTAACGTATTGTGTTAAAGGGACAGCTTTAGTGAAGAATGCTTGTTTGGAGAGAATTGTTTCTACCACATCTTCACATATGTGTGACTATTCGTTCCAAACCAGGATAAATATTGGGACAAAATAAACGTATTACGAAGTTCTCGTCCTGGTTAAATAGTTTCCCTATGGTGAAAGTGGACAAATACAAATATATAACTTCTATTACTTGCTGGCGTGTAGTGAAGACATGATGTCGAAGAGTGTTACATTAGAAGCCATTTTCGAGGCATCATCTGTCTACCGACGACTCTTGTTTGTCTCCCAGACTTTCAGTGACTGTGGACAACATAGGCCTTAATTTAACTGATCCAGACATCCTTTAGTATCAACTGCACAATCTTTCAGTAGTTTCTGATACCAAATGTTCGCATATAGTGACTTAAGCGTCGTTATTACATCATTTCTGCAGAGTACGAATACTGTTGCTGCTTCAGTTTTAGGGTTTCGTACCTCATGCGTTAAAATCGGAACCCTTACAGGATCACTTTGTTGCCGGTCCTTCAGTCTGTCGGTCTGTCTCTGTTAAGACCTTGTTTGCTTCAGAAACGGGTAGAGGTACTAACTTGACATTTATTTCACATACTAACGTCTACGGTTCCTCGGCAGCGCGAAATATTTAAGCTTGTAAGTCAGTGCAAAGATACGGAAATTTGTGTCACATATTTCGAAACTCTCAAACTCTCTCATCAAAACTTATAGGTTATTTCCTGTTGATCTAGAATCATAAAATTTTTCAAGAAGCATGGATTCGTAGTATAAGTAAAGGAAAAAATTCGAAAAAAGTTTATTTGTAATAGTGCCCATTAATGTTTTTTTTTTTTTTTTGCCATTCGTTGTTGGCCTATTTGTTCGTTTGTTAAGGCACGTTCTCCAAGGAATGAGCAGAGGTACTGTGTTGAAATTTATGTAAGGAACTAACGTTTACTGTCCCTTGCCAGCACTATGTCAACCCAGTCAAAAGATACGGCCGTATGTCACATGTTTCGATACTCGCAAACTCATTCACCAAAATCTATAAATCAACAATCTACATACATATCGGACCTTGTGGTCTATTGGAAAAATAAATAAATAACTAAAAACAAAAAAGCGGTTAAACACATGCCTGCAAACTGAGAGACTGCAGGATCGAATCTTGGTCGGGCCATGCATTTTTCAGTTCTTCTTTTTAATCTAGCCTTCATCTCTCAGCGATGTGAGGAGTCACCAGAAGCAACACGTTGCTTGGATTCCTCGCTAAACTGTAGCTCCCCTTTCCCGGGTTGGATAAGTGGGGTAGGCTAGGGACACGCAAGTCGCTGAGGTAGCTTTTAATGTCGTCTCATTGCCTTTGTAGAGCTGTACCATGGGAGCAAGGAGAGGATGTTGTTTGGTGGCCGGTATCCTCTTTGATAACACATACTGCACGAATATATTAACTGGGCTATTTATTCATAAGAATCTCAAGATAGTTGTTGTGATACCTGCTCTCGGTATTAGTCCACATTGGCCTCAACTGCTGGCGCAGTACAAAGTCCGCAATGCACATACACTATCATGGTTGCTATGTGCTGCCTGTCTCTGAATTAGTGGCGGAACTAATCACTACTGCTATTTCCGCTGGGCTGCGACTGATGACACTGAAATTTCTCGGTGTGACAGACTCGAACTAACTTGGCCCCCGGTCGACGGCGGCGACCCTAAATACTAGCGGACGAGAGGGCGTTGGCGGCTCGTTTCCTGCGAGTGAGTTGTTGGCCTCTGTCTATCGTCTTGCAACCACCTCTATGCCGCATGGTGTGCTGGCGCCAGCTTACGCCAGCACAGTGGCATCCAAAAAAAGTCTTTACCAGGTCATTGAGCCACAAGAAGCCATTGTTATGTATGTAGTACATAACTGAGTTCATATGGAATCCTGACAGGGTAAGTCCTACTCACAGTTCCCACATTTTTTTCCAATAGGTCATAAGTATTGCTTTGCTGTGATCTTAAAGAATTTTATCTACAATGTTCTCCACTTGTGGTGATGTAGCCATGATAGAATGTCACAGTGGTGACAGTAAAGAAAATGGCTGTCTGTGTGTTCTCTTGAACAGAATCAGTGATTCATGCTTTTCAGGAATGGCGGAGTAGATATATGTGCGCCTACTCAAAAGGCTTTTGAGTCACAGAATTTCCTTTTATTCATTGCTTACTCCGTTCTTTTTTGCATTGACACACGATGAACCAAGCCAACTGAAAAAAAGGGTAAGTTCCAGTAGTACTTGCGCTCTGAGCGTTCTGTACAAACTTAATTACGTATTTAGGTCGTTCATCTACAGCTTTTGGTAGCGACTTTGCGAGTATTGAAACGTTTGACATAAATGAGAGTATATTTTAATGGTACTGACTTTGAAGCTTAAGTTCTTTACTCCGCCAAGAGGCCGTGGACCATAGTAATTGACATAAATTTTAACTTGATACCTCTACATATCCCCGTGGAAAAGTGGCCGTAGCAGACCGACAACAAAGTGATCCTGTAACGGTTACCACGGAACCATAAAAACGTTTTTTCATATTTACTTAGACGAATTCGAAACTTGCACTGGCTCATTGGTAGTATGTAGTTTCGATTTTGTCTTGTATACAATCTTCCATGGATCTTTCCACATCGAGAGAGAATGAAATTACTTTGTCGCCAATGAAGTAGGCTGAATAGTTCATGTAGTCCGCCCGGTTAGCCGAGCGGTCTAGCGCACGGCTTTCCGGAGTGGGAAGCAGCGCCTGGTCCCCTTCACGAATCCGCCCGGCGGAACTGTGTCGAGGTCCAGTGAGCTAGATGGTTTTCAGGCGGTTTTTCATCCGCCACGGGGAATGCGGGCTGGTTCGCCTTATTCCGCCTCACCTACACTATTTCGGCGATTGCTGAGCAAAAAAGTTCTCCATGTACACTACACCACCATTGCTCTACCACGCAACCACAGGGGTTACACTCGTCTGGTGTGAGACCTTCCCTGGGGCCGAATCGCACAATAACGCTGGGTTCGGTGTGGGGCGGCGGAGGGGTGAAGTGGACTGTGGTAGTCGTCGTGGGGTTGTGGACCACTGCGGCTGTGACGCGGACGAATCCTCTCCATCGTTTCTAGGCCCCCGGTTAACAAACAATACAATACAGTAGTTCATGTTAGTGTTAAATTAATCTACATTTATAGCCAGACCAGTCAAAATTATTTCCAGTGTTGCGGTCGTGTACACCATACCGTCTCTTCTAGACAGAGATAACAGGTCGGGTAATCATGTAACTAGACAAGACGGGCAACTGTAGACTGAGAAGGTGTGTAGCATTCAGAGTTCGTAAAGAAACAGCGATTTTACAAGTTATTTTACTCATTTTGAGTGGTAATGGGCGATCCGCAATAATACTTCAGGAAGGTGAACTATTTAGCCAAGATAGCTTTATCGTCAATCACCGGTTTCGCGAAGCATTGTTATCGAAATCTGAAGATGGTAGCCATGCCTACCGACACCGGTTTGGTGTGTTCAGAAGGCCCTTGTAGTGTAAGCTTGGGACTGAAGAATTATTTGAAGACATGAAATATTTACATCAAGTGATCTCGCTGAAGAAGACATGGGAACACTAACAGGGAAACGTCACCATCTTTACCTCATATTTTAAAAAGGAAAAACAGGAAGATATCAGTCCTACAATCGACCCCTCGTGAAAATTTTGGCTATAAATCTGGTAGTACACAGTTATGGCCTTCTGAAAATACAGCTTTTAAACTTTCACGCACACCAATTCGTCACTCGTTCGACAGCCTAATGCCCTAGCACGAAATACGATGTAGCGACATGACAATCAGTACCTTCCTATTTGCGGGATGTTAAAGACAAGGGGAGAGGAGGCGGAATGTGGATACATCTGCTTAATATATTTTAGTGTCTTGTTCGGGAACACGTTATCATACGCGAAAAATATTAAGTACTCTAAATATGTAATATATCAATCCTACATTTATATATTTTAACAACATTCTTGTATTAATATTCTACTAATGGATATAGGCCTCAAAATCAAAATGAGTAAATGGAAGCAACTGAAGAGTTATTACGAAAATTAAGGTAATGATCTTCGACTTACAATTTAATCATGCCATTCACGCTGAAGAAAAACGCATGTTTTGCAGATGTTCTTCACGTTAATAGAGACAGCTTTAAAATCCAAACAAAACAACACACAATCCGGGTATTAATAATAACATAGTGCTATGCTACTCCTTCAATGACACACTAATTCGTTTTATTACGCTACATCTGTGAATCTCAGCATACCAGTGTTCAAAGGAAAGAGGTCTCCGGCACCAGCTACAGGTTAGACTTCCAATGTAAAACAGTAACTCAGAAACCTCTTACTCACTCCACCGTATACTAATTCGCGCCTGGGTATTAGATGGCTGCAGTGTAACGGATCGACTGACAGAGAACCGTGCACGCGAAAGTTCAAAAGCTGTGCTTCAAGAAGACTGTAACTGCGTACCATCAGAATAATGGCTCCAATTTTCACAACAAATTCATTGCTCGGGCTGAAATCTAGCAAGAGTCCCTTTTCTGTTTAAAATGTAAGGTCAAATTGGCAACGTTTCCTTGTGATGGTTCAAATGGCTCTGAGCACTGTGTGACTTAACATCTGAGGTCATCAGTCTCCTAGAAGTTAGAACTACTTATACCTAACTAACCTAAGGACATCACACATATGCATGCCCGAGGTAGGATTCGAACCTGCGCGCGGTTCCAGACTGAAGCGCCTAGAACCGCTCGGCCACTCTGGCCGGCCGTTTCCTTGTGAGTATTCACCAGTTTCTCTCGTCTGCTTCCCGAAGGTGCAGAGGCACGAGTGAAGCTTTCCTTACGAGAAAAAAAATTCAAGGAGTGTTAGTACTCTGAATGGCAGCTAGCATCTTTAAAAATAGACCACTACTAAAGTGATGAACAAAGTATGTCGTTTATTTTGCAGATTTAGAGGGAATATCCATATGAAATTAATAAATAAAATAACTAATTCAATTTGTATAATGGAGTTCCTTTACTGTCTTCTTCCACATTTCTTCGTTCAACTCATTTCTCATGCAGGCCAATTGAATGGTTTCACAAAGCGCTGAGTCATGCAGAACTGAATGAACGAGGTATTCCATAATTAAATGCTTGTTATATGAACAACGGAAGTGCGCTGTGGTCACAGACGGCGGGGATCTCGAAGGGGACTGTGTGATTTCTTGTATAGTCGTTCATTCAAATTAAAAGTTTCTGACAGCTCACTGTTCCTATTTATTAAGTAACTATCACGGATATTTACATTTATACAGGATTTTGCGCATCGAGGATGCAGTTGCTTTCGGAACTACTGCCATGGCTGCGAGTATAGCCCTTAGCTTTAGGGCACGATAACGAAGACGAAAGGCCAGATGTTGGGCATTCAGTCCTGGCTGGGAAGAATGAACCAAGCAGTGGCACACATACCCTGGTAAGGAATGGTAGAAGACAGTTTCACCTTGTTGGAAGTAAGAATTAAACCATTTCTTCATTCATTTTGTCTCTCTCGCCGACTATTGCGATTCTCCTTCCGGCATGCTGAAACAAAACAAAATATGCAAACAAATCGAAGATGACTTCTCGTCAATTAGGCACTACATTTACAAGTCGAAAATCACACACATAAAGTTGCGTGCATATTCACTGAGGAATAACCGATTTCTGTTGTACGTTTTTATCATACAGCGGGTCGTGATGATCGTACAGACATTAGGATACTTATGGCTTGTTTGGCCCCTTCCATTTCTAGGGTGCGAAGCAGTCAGTACAAAGAATGGCTTTCGCGAAGAGCTAGTCTAGTAAAAAGTTTGTTGGCAAAAGAAACTCCTTTCTTCTAGTTACCGCATTTGTGGAAATTGAATGAAAAATTACCAAAATCTCCACTATGAAAATCTGATACTAGTTGCTAGCCACAGGTGTCAGGAATATTAGTAAAAGATAAACAGTAACCAGAAGAAAGCATACTCGGAGTGCCCCTTTCTGCCCATGCGCCAGGGCGTCGCAAGAGTCGAAGGGACCGAGGAACATGTGGATCCTGAATGAACTGGATCAAAGAAAGGTGAAACTCTGTTCATATTATCTCTAGTGCCCGAAATTTAAGTATATTCCTGCACTTGATAGATTATACACAAAAGCAAAAATGTCGCAGTATGTTGTGACTCTACATCATTCATCTTACACTGCTTGGTTGGTACTATATTTTCAGCATGAAGCATAGGAGATACAACGTCGTATGCAACATGTGCAATCTCCCACGATATCCTCACACCAGTTCAGTCAATCTTAACTGCGTACAGTGAAAAGTTCCACTGTGTTGAACACAGAAAAATATACCTATCCAAAAAGCAGATAAAAAAGTGCAAACGCGATGTGTCCTGAATTCAAAGACATAGTATGGGCAGCAATTGAGAGATTTATACCAAATAAATTAACAAACGACGGAGCTGATCCCCCTTGGTACACAAAACGGGCCAGAACACTGTTGCAGAAACAACGAAAGAAACATGCCAAATTTAAAGGGAGTCAAAATCTCCAAGATTGGCTATCTTTTACAGAATTTCGAAATTTAGCGCGGACTTCAATGCAAGATGCTTACAGCAGTGTCCATAGCGAAAAGTTTTCTCGAAACTTGGCAGAAAATCCAAAGATATTCTGGTAGTATATGAAATATGGTAGCGGCAAGACACAATCAATGTGTTCTCTCCACGATAGCAATTGAGATACTATCGATGAAAGTGCTACGATAGTAGAGTTACTAAGCACGGCTTTCCGAAATGCCTTCACCAGAGAATACGAAGTAAATAGTCCAGAATTCGAATAAAGAACAGCTGCCAACATGAGTAATGTAGAAGTAGATATCCTCCGAGCAGTGAAGCAATTTAAATCACTTAACGAAAGCAAGTCTTCCGATCCAGAGTGTATACCAGTTAGGTTCCTTACAGAGTATGCTGATACAATAGCTCCATACTTAACAATCATGTACAACCGTTCGCTCAGCGAAAGATTCGTACCCAAAGACTACAAAGTTGCACAGGCCACACCAATATTCAAGAAGGTTAGTAGGAGTAATACACTAAATTACAGGCCCATATCGTTAACGTCTATATGTAACAGGATTTTGGAAGATATTTTGTGACCGAACATCATGAATCTCGAAGAAAACTGTCTATTGACACACAGTCAACACGGATTTAGAAAACATCGTTCTTGTGAAACACAGTGTTGAATGCTATTGACAAGGTATTTCAAATTGACTACGTATTTCTGGATTTACAGAAGGCTTTTGGCACTGTACCATTTAAGCGGCTTATGGAATATCGTCTCAGTTATGTGACTAGATTCGTGACTTTCTGTGAAAAAGGTCACAATTCGTAGTAACCGACGGAAAGTCATCGAGTAAAACAGAAATGATTTGTGGCGTTCCCCAAGGTAGTGTTATAGGGCCTTTGCTGTTCCTTTTCTATATTAACGATTTGGAAGAGAATCTGAGGATCAGTCTTAGGCTGTGTGGAGATCACTCTGTCGTTTATCTACCAGTAAAGTCATCAGATGATGAAAACAAATTGCAAAACGATTTAGAAGATATATCCGTATGGTACTAAAATTGGCAGTTGATTCTAAATAACGAAAAGCGTGAAGTGATCCACATGTATGCTAAAGGGACGCCGTTAAATTTCGGTTACACGATATATCAGTCAAATTTAAAAGCCGTACATGTAACAAAATACCTATGAATTAAAATTAAGAAAACTTGAAAATCGGAAAGAAAAAACAGAAAACGTTGGGGGGCAAGGCGAACCAAGAACTGCGTTTCATTGGCAGAACACTTCTAAGATGAACAGATCTACGAAAGAGACTGCCTGCACTACGGTTGTCCTTCCTCTTTTAGAATACTGCTGCGCGGTGTGAGACCTTACGATATAGGAAGATAGGATTGACGAAGTACGTCGAAAAAGTTCGAAGAAGGATAGCACGTTTTGTATTATCGCGAAATATGGGAGAGAGTGTCACTGAAATGATACAGGATTTGTGGTGGACATAATTAAAACAATGGCGTTTTTCGTTTGCGGCGGAATCTTCTCACGAAATTTCGGTCACCAACTTTCTCCTCTGAATGCGAAAATATTTTGTTGACGCTGACCTACAGAGGGAGAAACGATCACCATAATAAGATAAGGGAAAACAGAGCTCGCACGGAAAGACATAGGTGTTCATCTTTTCCGCGCCATTTACCAGATTGGAGTAATAGAGCATTGTGAAGGTGGTTCGATGAACCTTGTCAGGCACTGACGTCATCAATCATTAACTCCTATTTGGCAGCAATTCAGTTCTTACGTACTTGGCTACAATTATGGCTAGCATTCAGATGCCTGCGACAGTCTATGACAGCTTGTAGTATTGATTTTGCTAAGAAACCTCCTGGTTCAGAACGCCCTTAAGATTACTGTTAGACGGTGGGAAAAGGGGGGTGAGTCGGAGGTAGATTTAGATTTGAAGACACGTAATTAAACTCAACACGAAGATATATCCACAAGGATCGCTCTGTGGTATCTTTTTTGGATTATGCATCGCGCCTCTGCTTATATTCATGGGTGAGGAGTAATTCCGTGCCGCGTGGGATTAGCCGAGCGGTCTCAGGCGCTGCAGTCACGAACTGTGCGTCTGGTGCCGGCGGAGGTTCGAGTCCTCCCTCGGGTATGGGTGTGTGTGTTGTCCTTAGGATAATTTAGGTTAAGTAGTGTGTAAGCTTAGGGACTGATGATCTTAGCAGTTAAGTCCAAAAGATTTCACGCACTTTAGAATATTTTTGAGTAATTCAGCACAAGACTGGTGGTGTACGCGGACAGACTTGTATGGTTTCATTTGACGCCAGAGTAGATGTTGAGAAGAAAGCAGCTAGAGATGTAGGTCGAAAGCAGCAGTAGCTCATTTGTTTTCTGAAATTCATAGTGTACAGTTCAGTATATTTTAGAGCATAGGGTATGGAGTTTATCAAATATAGCTTTTTTCGAATCTACTTATTTTTATATTATATGGTATTACTCACAAGTCTAACATGTTGTAAGTAACTTGGTATTAGGAAACTCAGATCATTTTTAAAATATGTGTACTTAGAAGCCTTTTTTGACCTGACATTTGCTACGCTGACGCGTATACATGTTAACCCCTGAATAATTTTTGCAACACGGTCGAACATCGCTTTTCCGACGATCAGTTGTTTTTCAGAAACTGCCTCTCGAAATCAGCTGTTCCTGTTTCCGATTTAGTCAACATATTAGCTGTTTCCCGTCAGTTAAGTACGTCAAATGTAGAACTTCTCCCCCAGTTTAATAAGAGGGCGTGCTGAGTAGTAATGGCTCCAAAATTTCTATATGGATACTCTTAAATTTTGTTAAGGGAGGTAGGACGTCAAACGGGCCGACTTGGAGCAGGAGAGGTAGCACATGACATTTTAATTTCCACTGTCTATACTTTTACAAATAAATTTATAAAACTTTATCAACATGACCAGGAAGGATTCGAAATTCACACTCTTAGCAATGTAAGTTCAAAAATATAACAAAATAAAGTTTTTGTACGTGTGAAATTTCATCATTTTTTCACTTACTATTGGCTGCATTTGTTGCTATAGGTACACTTTTCTTTATAAGTCAGAGAGATACTTCGATGAATTTAGCACAGCATACAAACCATACATACAGGTGTATGAAACTCTAGAATTTATTTAATTAATGAAAAACTGAATGAGCTGTTACATTATAAACTTCATGTTTAGAAAAAACTCAAATTTTATGGTTAATTATCTCAATTTTTACCACAGTTTTTAATAGATTTGGAAAATTCTAGAGCACCTGTAAGTATGGTTTGTATGCTGTGCAAAATTCATCGAAGTATCTCTCTGACGTATAAAGAAAAGTGTACTTATAGCAACAAAAGCAGCCAGTAGTAAGTGAAAAAATGATGAAATTTCACACGTAAAAAAATTTATTTTGTTATATTTTTGAACTTACACTGCTAAGAGTGTGAATTCTGAATCCCTCCTGGTCATGTTGACAAAGTTTTACGAAATTATTTGTAAAAGTATAGTCAGTGGAAATTAATATGTTTTTGTGGTGCCTCTCCTGCTCCAAGTCGGCCCGTTTGACTTCCTACCCCCCTTAAGTCAAACAAACGTTATTGACATTCTACACCTTTATTCTTCATGTCTACTTTTTTGCAGCTCTCTGCCGCTTGAGGGCTCCGAACTGTAGCGTGCAACATGGAGGTGTATAACGTAACAACGCTAGTGCGCGGGAAACAGCGTGCTGTGTTCGCTTTTCGAATTCGGAGAGTTGGCGCACACACGTGGACCAATTTCTCCTTCAGCGTGGCAGTGCCACACTACACAGGAGCGCTCCGACGTCTTGGGTAGACTGACATCGACCATTCTTCATACATTCCCATTTGGAACCATCCGGTTTTCAGCTGTTTCCAAAGCATCAAAAACACCTTCAAAGACATCACGTTGATAGCAATAAAGCAGCGCAAGCAGAGATGAGGTTTGTGGCTCTGTAAACAAAGTCAAACATTCTACAGTGGCGGTATGAACAAACTGGTTTCTCGTTGAAAGAAATGAGTTCGATTCCAGGGTGACTACGTTGAGAAATAAATACGTACGCATGAAGAATAAAGATGTAGAATGTTAATAACGATTGTTTTACTCAAGAAGCCTTAAGATATTTCACACAAAAATTCACAGCCATTACTTTTCAGCACGCCCTCGTATTTTGTCTTTTTCTTCATTGCACAGAAAGTATCGCCATCCAGATTGGCCAACAATTTTAAGAACATTTATAAACCTGAGAAAGTACATAACTTGATCTGAAGTATTCGGGCACCCCATATGTAACGTGGAATTGACCAGTAGATCTCTCGAGAGGCAAATCCGCCAGTGTAATACAAGGCTGGGAGTACTGTGTTGTAAGTAAGAAGCAGTAACAGCAGCTGAGCGACTTCGAATGTGGACTAGTGGTTGCATGTCACCTGAGTGACAGACCCATCAATCCTTCTAAAGCTGCCCAAGTCGATTATTGCTCGTTGGTTGTGAAGGGGAGGAAACACGAAGGAACAACCACAGGTAAATAAGGACCATGGAGACCTAACGTGGCGACGGATTGGGACAATAGAGCCTCGCAAAGGGCAGTTGTAGAAAATCGTATAAAAAAATCTACGGAAGACATCGCTCGTGAATTCCAAACTGCTACCAGCTAGCAATATGACGGTGGGTGAGGAGTTAAGGAAATGGGATGTAAAGGCAGAGGAGCTGCGCGCGAGTCGCGACCCAGACGTTTCTGTGACGCTCTCACTGCGTGTAACAAAACACTAAATGCGGAAGGATATGAAAACGTTTTATCCAGTAGAGGAACAGTTCAGAAGGGATGATTGTATCAGCGTCACAATGCAAGTGTCATGAAGCAGCAGCTGTTAGGCAAAGATTTGTGGGCAAAAACATTCCTGAAACAGTTTGGCCTGCACCGAGTCTCGACTGGAAGCTAATGGAACGCCGTCGGGAAGAGTCAGAAAATCGACTTTGCTCCAGACCCCTGAGACCAACACATTTCCCCCTCCAGTTTCGGCTCTTGAGGAAGGGTGGAATGCCATTCCTTCATAGACGTTGAGAAACTGAATTCAAAGTGTCTTGAGCACAGCTCAAGCCGTCATGAAGCGAAGGGTGGAATCACTGTACATCAATGTCCATTAATGGTAGTCTGGATACCTATGAGCAGATAGTGTACTCTTGAAAATGAAAAATGCTAGAGTTTTTATTTCGGAGCGTATTTTGCTACTGAAAGCGGAAATTTACAAGCTTTAACAGTCTTCCCAGAAGCGTTATTATGGAAATCTGCTTAAAATAAAAAATAAAATAAAACATACCCGGGAAACCCACGCAAACGAGCGCAAAGTGAAGGTTATTGCGGGTGAAAACGCTGCAGACCATCGACTGAATATACAGGTATAACACCTGAAACGGTAGAAGGCGGATGGTTTGGTTCAAATGGCTCTGAGCACTATGGGACTGAACATCTGAGGTCGTCAGTCCCCTAGAACGTAGAACTACTTAAACCTAACTAACCTAATGACATCACACAATCCATGCCCGAGGCAGGATTCGAACCAGCGACTGTAGCGGTCGCGCGGTTGCAGACTGAAGCGCCTATAACCGCTCGGCTACACCGGCCGACGCGGAGGGTTTGCCACCGGACAATCGATATGCCAAATTTGGTCACAGTCATGGCTGCAGGGATAGAACTAAAAGTAGGGAACTATGTCATGGCAGTATTGTCAGCTTAAAAACGTCGCAAAGTAAACATCGACAGACAGGACCTTCAGGAATTGCTATGCATTAATGAGCGAGTTATAACAGCAGGGGACTTGAGCTGCAAAACACGTGGACTGTTGCTGGAACAGCGAAAATGACAGCTGACGGAGACTGAGGGGAATTGTCGTGGGCGATCCGTTCTTCGGCCAAATCGCTGCTGACGAATACAGACATGAGTTCTGTTTAAAGCTTGTACTACTGTCTAATATATACCCACATACTTCAACAACGTTTTGAGTTACTCTGTCGTCGTAAAATTCATCCTATCACGGTAGAAGTGAAGATAAGAATTTATACTATTGTGATTAGTTACCTAAGCGATGTCACGACACAGATCGTTTTGGTTCCCTCTAGTGCTTAATGCTGTTACATTTTGACTTAGAAGACAAAAAATGGTTTGCGACACTACTCGGCTCCTCAACGTAGTTGCGCTTTTTCAGAACTTACTATTAAGACCTGTTTTGCCTAGAGTAGCACGGTAGATGCACAATTCACGAAATTAGACTGACTAACAATTCTCACTTTGACGATGCACATGCCTGTACTCTACTGCTGACAAGCTTTGCAGTTCAGATTTCGTACTCCCGCGGATGAGCAATCTTGTAATGCGCTCCTCTCCTGCTCAGTAAACATACATACTGTTGTTTAAGGAACGATGGAATGAATGTAAAGTAGACGTCGCACACGAATACGCTCGACAAAACATTTAAGCGATCCACACATTTCTGACATTCAGAGGATTAAAATTATAAAATTCTTTTATCATCCAAAGTGCTTAGCTGCCACCATTCCACGAGTAGCCTCTGCTGACGCTCTGTGCTACGTAAGTCACCCTACATATCTCTACATCTGTTCAAAAATAGCAGTGAACAGAAATAAAAATCGTTGGTTACAATAGCGAACGCTTTTAAACAAATTTTTAGTCTTGTGTGTGTATGAAATTTGTCAGTGGTATTTAAATATTTTGATGACATATTTTTTATTAACGTGTTTATTATTTATGTACATACTAGCTTTTTACCTGCAGCTTCACCTACCCCACTGTCTCCCCACTCTCCCTCCTCCCCCCCCCCCCTGGTCTCTCTGCTCAGCTGAATGCATCCGCTTGTATGCAGCCTATAACGATTTCCACTGACTTCAAGGCGATATAATTTTTAATGGTATCCACAATGTAACTTTGTCTCGAAAATAGCTGTAAATCCAAAGAGATGCTGGTCGTACGTAGAGTACAGCAACAGAAAGACGCAATCAGTACCTTCACTGCGGCATAGCAATGCTATTAGTAAACACAGATTTCCGAAATTCCTTTACCAAAGAAGACTAATTAACTATTTCAGGGCTCGAATCAGGAAGAGCCGCCGACTGTATAACCTTCAAGTAAATATCCTCGGTGCAGTGAAACAGCTTAAATCGCTGCACTGTTAGCTGAACGATCGTTGCACCTGAGCGAAAATAAAATTCCTCCCACGAATAATAAATTATTTTGGATACCAGTTTAAATTCTAATTGAAGTACGCTCACTGCATTTTCGCAATTTATTCTAATTTGCTACAACGCTCTTCGTCGATCTGCAACTCACCCTCTGAAGCTCCATAGGGAGCCCGTCTGGCTTGTAGCGTAGCAAAAATGATGTTTGAAGATCTGTGTTTATTGTTTCTGAAGATGATTATTTTTGTGCTTCACTTTGTGATCTGTTATGCCTTAAATTGCCTGGTTAGTGTAGAGATTGGTCGTTCTTCTGAAGTGTCGGGGTGCTGTGTAAGTTAGTTAAGACTGATGAATAAGATGATGTGCGGATGTGAAAACTTTCTCGTAGTGATTTTGTGGCCTCCTGCTATTGTATGTAACGACTGATAGTTCACCGAAAACTATTCAATTCTCTCCCCCTCTCCCCCCCAAACAGAGGGGTTTCTGTAGCTGACAGAAATCTCGAGTGGTGCGACTAGGCAGTACGTCTTGGCCTTCAGCTGGATAGATGCCTAACATTTGCTAAGCAATTAAATAGGTCTCGTAACACGGGTTGCACTGTATATAAGAAACTTCATAAAAACAGCGCAACGACTCTAGTGCAGTGATCCATCCAAACACGCTGTATGGTCCACGACAGCAGACTTTCATTTAAACAATGCAATAGTGTCGAAGAGAAAAACAGACTGCATGTACCGATGGACAAAGTCCCCAAGGACGGCCTGGACCCGACGTTTGTTGCAGGGACATACACGACAAGGACCGTCTTTCCGATGAAGCATAAAACGTGATTCATATGAAAAGACTACCTGGCACCACTCAGTGGAGTCCACTTGCGGTATTGGCGTTCAAATTCGAGCCTTCGTCATCTAAAAACACTTCAGACGTTGCAGATCACGTTTCTCCGCACAGCCGCAGACGCAGAGCCGTACACGCCCAACTCGCGCATTGAGCACCTCTTCGGCGTTGAAAAGCAGCCAGCGTGGCTGCATGAACCAGGTGCCTGCTGTGGAGGTACATCCGCAGTAATGTCATTAAGGAGACACTGCTGGTAGCCCTTCGTTCGGTTGAGTCTTTCACTTGCTCGACAATTGCAGTTCTGTTTGTCCGTACAAACCTCCGCAACCATCGTTCAGCACTGTAAATTATGGTCCGTTGTGCGCAACAATTGCCGCTCTTGCCATGCATGGCATACTTTAACCCCTGCAGCACGTCAACCTTTGTCCCGAAAGCCAATGATGCTGTCCTTTTGGACGTCAGAAAATTCGCCCCGTTTCCGAATTACTACAATTACTGCACAGTTTCCCGCGTTCCCCCGACACGCTTTGTATCCCCTCCACTGTTAGCCATGCCACCTTCCGTCTGTGAGTGGTTATTGCACGTTGACGCCGAACACAGGCGGTGTTTACATTAGTGGGACTGGACCGTGCACTCTGCAATTCACGCTTCAGTGCCTGGTAGAGGGTTCATCGTGCTATTGAAACACGTATGTTTGAAATATGATCGAAATTACGTAACTGACAGTAGTCTGAAACACAAATGTAACTATGTGAATGGCATGTGAACGTGTATTTTATGTCGTCGTTTATGCGCTTTGTCCTGTACTGAACTTTTCTGACTGCGAGATGTAAATTTAATTTAGCTACGACAATGTAAAGCGTCAATAACTTTACACCAAACCAAAACTGCATGAATTAACGTAACACAAAAACTGGACCTGATGCAACACTATTTATTTGAAATTGGCCCCGGTAATAAAACAGGACTTGATGAATTTCAAAATAATGGTCCCTATGCTTAATGAATCTCTGTAGTAATATAATTTCTTACCTTTATCTGCGCAATGGTAACGTTCTTCGCACTGCCCTCTGTTAGTATTTTAAATTCTACAGTTAGCAGACAGCTATTGTGCAAGGCTGCTGCTTAGCATACATTTTAATTAAATAGAATATGACTGAGACATTAATTTCTTGAGAAAATAGTTAGTAAAAAATGACATGGATCTGGGAACTGGTACTGACTTGGGGTAACAATATAGCGCTAACTTTCAAACTAGTATTTTGACCCATTGAAAATTAATAATGCTCACAATTAACACACTCAATATACTGAATATACATTAACAATTAGCTTTACAAAATCATTGTATGTGAATACTGTACATTCTCAGTCAGCACTTATGAATACGCGCGTTGCGTTGGTAACAAAACAACTTTCTTTACCTTCATTATTTCCAACTTCTGTTGAGATTCCTTTTACATGTAGCATTCATCGTAGTATCTTGCAAAGGAAGAGATCATTACTACCAGTAGCGAGTAAGTATATATCCAGCACACATCAGATGCAACACGTCTTTAGACTTGAGAGTCCTTCATATATCTCTACCTAAAGTTACTCTAAAACATCACGCGTAACAACTTGAATCAGCTATCGCTGTTGACCAGCGATGCTACTACGCAATCGATACAGTTGACCATCTCTGGTTCAATATAATATTTTCTTACAAAACTTGAATTAATTTACTCTCTCTCTCTCTCTCTCTCTCTCTATATATATATATATATATATATATATATATATATATATATATATATATATATTTATTTCACGGTCTTCAGAGTATTTTTTTACCATTCCACACTCGAACTTGCCTTTATTAAGGGATTTAAATTGCTTCGCTGTACCAAGGATACCTACTTGTAAGTTAATCATGCTGACAGCTCTTTCTGACTGAAATTCTGAAATATTCACTTCGTCTTCCTTGGTGAAGAAATTTCGGAAAACAGTGTTTCGTAATACCATTGCTATCGGACATTGAAAGTAGTGATTGCGATTTGCTGTTGGTGTACCTTACGTACGATCAGCATCTCTTCGAATTTTCTGCCATATTTCGAGACAGAGTTTCATTGAGGAAACTAGTAAAACTATCTCGCGTTGAAGTCGGCGGATATCGTACAGGCTGTATGCGAACTGATGGGCTCGACTGACCATAGAGACGGCGGAATGAAGATGAGACGGACAGAGAGAGGCGAGTGGGGGCTGTTCGCTATGTACTGTATGTGACAGGTGAAGCTGCAGGGAAAGAGCTAGTATGTACATAAATGATTATTTACGAAATAAATTTACGGAAATAAGGAATATAAGATCATAAAAATGTTTCAGATCCGTTGCGAAATTCACACTCAAAAAACCAAAATCAAAAAATAATTATTGAAATAAAAACAAATTTGTAATATAACACGTTTTTAAATCGAACTAGAAAGTATAAAGCAATTTCTCCTAGGAACATATAGATTTCTAACCGAGTGCTGATAATTATGAAAAATTGTGCTTGTCAATATTTAATAGCTGTAAAACTAGAAATGGTTCAAATGACTCTGAGCACAATGGGACTTCAATTCTGAGGTCATCAGTCCCCTAGACTTAAAAACTAACTAACCTAATGGCAGCACACACATCCATGCCCGAGGCAGGATTCGAACCTGCGACTGTAGAACAGCACGGTTCCGGACTGAAGTGCCTAGAACCGCTCGGCCACAACGGCCACCAGCTGTAAAACTACTTGTAAGATTTATAACGAGAAACGTGCGACGCATTCAACAGGTAGTAGTTGGGACGTAAACTATTATTCATGCATCAGTTATGTAATGTATGCACTCCACATTTCTCGTTATTCGTCTTACAGATATTTACGTTGTCATAGCTATTTATACTTTTCAGTTCGATTAAAAAAAAAAAAAGGAAAAGAAAAAAGAAAAACATGTTACAATAAAAATTTATTTCTATTGACGGATCTGTTACTGGCTTTTTATTCAGTCCTAAGTCTAAAATTAACAATCGCAGCAGAAAGTGAAATAGCAATATAACAGGCACTTTATTAGCTGTGATCTTCAGTGAGCTTTTTGCATCTCTACACTCTGGTCTATCCTGTGCATGCCTCTTCATCTCAGTGTAACTGCTGCGTCATACATCAACTTGAACCCGTAAACTGTCATCAAGTTTTGTTTCCCTTCAAAAATTTCCTCTTCCTGCTACTCTTCCGTCCTTGATTACAAAGCTGATTATTCCTCGATGCCTTACGATGTTTTCTGTCAATGGTGTTTCATTCAGGTTGTGTCATATCTTTTGTTTCTGATTCAGTTACCTCTGCGTAATTAACTGATCTACTCCTCAGCATTCTTATATGTTCCAAAACCTTTTTTCAATTTTCCTCCTATCCACGATGGACTTCTATTAGGCTATACTGGTGATCAAAATTAAAGCAGAAAACCGCTATTTTCCGGTTCTGTGTCTAATTCACGATAGAATCATACAAACTGTCAACAGAAGTTCATATAATCGTGTTCAGAGAGGGAGATGGCATTGCAGTCAGCAGACAACCATGCCAACGATGACGTCAGGGCACCTATCAAAGAGGGTAGTGTTTTTCGCGTGTGTACAGTCACAGACAGTACATTATGGCGCAGAGAAGACGCTTCACAGACCCTCTGAGGTGGAGGGACATACACTATGTGATCAAAAGTATGCGGTCACTTGGCTGAAAATGACTAACAAGTTCGTGGCGCGCTCCAACGGTAATGCTGAAATTCAATGTGGTGTTGGCCCACCCTTAGCCTTGATGACAGATTCCACTCTCGCAGGCATATGTTCAGTACTGTGCTCGAAGGTTTCTTGGGGAATGGCAGCCCATTTTTCACGGAGTGCTGCACTGAGGAGATGTATCGATGTCTGTCGGTGAGGGCTGACACGAAGTCGGCGTTCCAGAACATGCGAAAGGTGCTCTATAAGATTCAGGTCAGGACTGAATCACCATCTCCGAGTTGCTCTTCAACAGTGGGTAGCAAGAAGGTGCTTAAAACATCAATGTAAGCCTGTGCTGTGATAGTGCTAAGCAAAACAACAAAGGGTGCAAGTACCCTCCATGAAAAACACGACCACACCATAACACCACCGCCTCCGAATTTTACTCTTGGCACTATACACGCTGGCAGATGACGTTCGCCGGGCATTCGTCATACTCACACCTTGCCACCGGATCGCCACATTGAGTACAGTGATTCGTCACTCCACACAGCGTTTTCCCACTGTTCAGTTGTCCAATGTTTACCCTCCTAACACCAAGTGAGACGTCGTTTGTCATTTACCGGTATAATGTGTGGCTTATGAGCAGTCGCTCGTCCATCAAATCAAAGTTTTCACACCTCCCATCTAACTGTCCAAGTACTTGCAGTGGATCCTGATGCAGTTTGGAATCCCTGTGTGATGGTATGGCGAGATGCCTGCCTATTACACATTACGACCCTCTTCATCTGTCGGCGATTTCTGTCAGTCAACAGACGAGGTCGGCCTGTACGCTTTTGTGCTGTACGTGTCCATTCACGTTTCCACTTCACTATCACATCGGAAAGAGTGGACCTAGGGAAGTTTAAGAGCGTGGAAAACTCGCGTACAGGCGAATGACACAAGTGACACCCAATCACCTGACCACCTTCGAAGTCTGTGAGTTCTGCGGAGCGCCCCATTCTGTTCTCCAACGGTGTCTAATGACTACTGAGGTGGCTGATGTGGAGCACCTGACAGTAGGTGGCAGCACAATGCACCTAATATGAAAAACGTATGTTTTTGGTGGTGTCCGGATACTTTTGATCACATAGTGTAGGAAGAACGGAAACAGGACAGTCGCAAACTGATGTGGCCCAATGGCTGAATGTGAATCGCTCTGTTTAGCGGATGTGGCGGCAGTTTGTAGAGACCGAAGCTGTGTCCCGAAGACTGCTGTCAGGTATTGTGACGATATCTTCGGATCTCAAGTGCAGTTGTCACGAGGTATTGTGGGCCCAGACTTCTTACTGATGGACGATAATCTCGCGTGGCTGATGTTTTCTACAAACGGAAGATGCTGCGCGCATGGCGTGGAGTGCTCGCTCTCCCAGTTTGAATCCCACGGATCATGTCTGTGACGCACTAGGGACACAGGTTCCAACACGTCATTCTCCAAGACTTGCGAGCAGTTCTCCAGGAATAACATGCCTCAACATGACATTGATGACATCGTTCACAGCACTTCCCGTCGTTGTCAAGCCTGTATTGCTGTCAGAGGTTCTCACAACCCATACTGAGCACATTAACTAGTTGTCAGAATTTTTGTTCAAATCTGATAAGTTCAAGAAAAACGAAGAACGTTTAGTCTACCGTTATGCATGTTGCAGTTGCTTACATTCAGTACTGTTTACATTGTTTCTACTTTACTGTTAGATGTTTATACTGTTTTGTGGCAAATGGCTCTGAGCACTATGGGACTTCTAAGGTCATCAGTCCCCTAGAACATAGAACTACTTAAACCTAACTAACCTAAGGACATCACACACATCCATGCCCGAGGCAGGATTCGAACCTGCGACCGTAGCGGTCTCGCGGTTCCAGACTGTAGCGCCTAGAACCGCTCGGCCACCCTGGCCGGCTTTGTGCCAAAATAAACGCATCCTTCCAAAATTTCCGTTTGTTGCTTTAATTTTGAACACCATTGTACTTTCAACCTGAAGTTCCTACCACAAAAATTTTTTAATTCATTATAAAAAAAAAATCTGTTTTTCTAGAAACCTTTGTCTGGCTATAACCAGTCTGCATTTTATGCCCTCTCTACTTCTACCATAGTGAATTATTTTCCTCTCCAATTAATAAATCGTGTCTCCTAGATTCAGTGTCTAATTGCATTATCTAATTTCCTCGGATCACGTGGGTCAATTCGACTACATTCCGTTACTTTTGTGCTACATTCGTTTTTTGTTCACTTTATGACGGCGTCTTAAGACTAATCTTTCCGTTCAACTTACCTTCCAACTCATGTTTTGTCTCACACAGAATTACGATGTCGTTGGCAAACCTCACAGTTTCTATTTCATCTACGTGAAATATAATTCCTTATTGAATTATCTCCTTGGTGGTTTTATTGCTTACTCAATGTACAGATTCAGATTACTCAGAGGTTAGACTACAACTCAGTCTCATTCCACTCTCAACTATAGACTTCCTTTGACAGCTCTATAATCAGTCTTGTTTCTACACAAAGTATAGGTCAACTTTCACTCCGAGCATTTTATACCATTAACATTCAGAATTTCAGAGTAGATTCCTGTCGAGAGTCAATAGCTTTCTTATTACAGTAAGCAATGAAAATGGCAGTTTCTTATAATGTATGTTAGTAGTCAACGACAGACAGCTGACTTGATCTTAGCAAATACAGGTAATACTAATTTTTCATTGTAAGAGATGCAACAGTACACTAAGCAGATTCAGAAGGATGTAGGCTGCAGTAGGTACAGGGAGATCAAGAAGCTTGCACAGTATAGAGTGGCATGGAGAGTTGCATCAAACCAGTCTCAGGACTGAAGACCACAACAACAACAAGAGATGCAACAAATTTTATCGTCATTCGAAATTGTTAAATGATTACAGGTATGGGTTCTGCTTGAAACTTTTCTTATTGCCTAGCCTGTATCCATAGACTACATCAAATACCATGCCTTAACACTCTTAGGAAGGCCATCAAACCAATGAAATACGAGTAAAATTTGGAATACAGTTTTTTATCTCGTTGTATTTTACTGTTCTGTCCAACAGGGAACGAGTGGCAAGCAGAATCCATTCGTTTGAATGACGTCTTATCACAGCTTGCAGCCTTTTTCTTATGCGTTCTTTTCATATCGACTACAATGACCACACCAGTATACAAAAAGATGGGTTACAGTATCCCACTGCATGTACTGTAAAGACCACACAATTTTTCATCCACGTGAGAAGGTTACCCGGAGTGTATACTAAATATTGTATCGTCATTGTTGCTCATAATTTATAGTTTTTTTGTTAGGCTGCTGAATATAACAGTTCCCTGAAAATTCATGAATGCTATTCAAAGCTTCAAACGTTTGAAGAGGGCCAGCTGAGTTGAAAAGGGCCAATGAGGTAATGTCTTTCTAAAACTCGAATAGTTTCTGGCCCATCGTCTGTTGCACTACGTTGTTGTTTTGTGTTGTGTCGGCGCAACGTAAAGCTTGTCATGGTGGTGTTGACCCTCTTGTGTCAACTAGCTGCGATGAGACAGCCGAGTTAAAAGGAACACCAGTGTTTCTAGAATATGTTACAGTACAGGATTTAAGTTCATTGCTTGAAGCATACTACGAATTGCATTAAAGAAAAATATGCTTAGAGTCATACCGGTTACTTGTAAGTATAGATTTATTGTAGTTAATTACACAAGTGCGGCCGGCCGGAGTGGCCGAGCGGTTCTAGGCGCTACAGTCTGGAACGGCGCGACCGCTACGGTCGCAGGTTCGAATCCTGCCTCGGGCATGGATGTATGTGATGTCCTTAGGTTAGTTAGGTTGAAGTAGTTCTAAGTTCTAGGGGACTGATGACCTCAGATGTTAAGTCCCATAGTGCTCAGAGCCATTTTGAACACAAGTGCGTTGCTTGTACTCATGATAGCGACACCTATTTTAATAAGACGGCGGAGAGCAATAACTTCGTGAACGTATATATCTTTTTAGTTTTTGATGCTGAACCTAACACTAAACTTTCATTATGACATCTTACTTAAAATGGAGCATGTCTGGAAGAAAAATGGAGCTACGCTTTACATGTTGAACTTGTAAACCGTGATGCTTTGTTGGTTCAAATGGCTCTGAGCACTATGGGACTCAACTACTGAGGTCATTAGTCCCCTAGAACTTAGAACTAGTTAAACCTAACTAACCTAAGGACATCACAAACATCCATGCCCGAGGCAGGATTCTAACCTGCGACCGTAGCGGTCTTGCGGTTCCTGATGCTTTGTTGGTTTCCGGTAAACTTATTATAAATGGACCAAATATATACTGTTATCATAACAATGTACTTGAGACAATAGTGCGCTATGATTCAATCCCAATAGAAATCTGCTACAAAGAAATATTACTTTCATAATTTTGGTTGAGTCTTTGGAGAAAGGCCGGTTCACTCTGAATTTGGTAACTGGCAACAGACCTAATATTTTTGTTTAAA
This sequence comes from Schistocerca americana, assembly GCF_021461395.2. Lineage (NCBI taxonomy): Eukaryota > Metazoa > Arthropoda > Insecta > Orthoptera > Acrididae > Schistocerca > Schistocerca americana. The sequence continues at coordinate 91,248,229 of NC_060121.1, forward strand.
AATGCACTAATACGATACTATTTGGTACATAATTAATCCATCAATCTTTAGAAAGCAGGAAATTAAGAAAGAAAGTTTATAAATGTAACCGCACTGGCAGAATGTTACGTGATACCACATACTTATTCGTTTGTGACTATAACAGCTCCATCTTAATCACAAAGCGAAAATTGTGGTCCAACTAAAACATTCATATTTCTTTACGTACTACACGAATATGTAATAAAAAATGGGGGTTCCTATTTAAAACAACGCAGTTGATATCTATTTGACCTATGGCAGCGCCATCTAGCAGGCGAACCATAGTGCCATCTGGTTTCCCCCTTCAAGCTAGACAAGTTTCGGTCATTGTAGTTTTATCGTTTGACGCTTATTTCGTGAGATATTTGGCCCGGTCACGATCAATGGACCACCCAGTATATAACTGATCTTGTAGAAAGCGTCGGATGCTCTTTCAGGATATTCGCAGATGATGCAGTTGTTTATACCAAAGTAGCAACGCTAGAAGATAGTAATAATTTGCAGAACGACCTGCAGAGAATTGAAGAATGGTGCAGGCTCTGGCAGTTGACCCTGAACGTAAATAAATGTAAGATATTGCGCATACATAGGAAAAGAAATCCACTGCTGTACAGCTATACTATTGATGACAAACAGTTGTAGACAGCGTCTGCCTTAAAATATATAGGCGTAGCTATCCAGAGTGACCTTAAGTTGAAGGACCACGTAAAACAGAGTCAGATACCAGACTCAGATTCATAGGAAGAATCTTAAGGAAATGCAGCTCATCCACGAAAGAAGTGGCTTATATGGCGCTTGTTCGCCCGATTCTTGAGTATTGTTCATCTATCTGCTATTCCTACCAGGTAGGACTGATAGAGAAGATCCAACGGAGAGTGTCGCGTTTCGTCGCGGGATCGTTTAGCTGGCGAGAGAGCGTTACGGAGATACCAAACAAACTCCACTGACAGTTACAAGAGAGGCGTTATGCATCACGGAGAGATTTACTATTGAAATTTCTGGATAGCACTTTGGAGGAATCGGACAACATATTACGTCCCCCCAACATACATCTCGCGTATTGACTACAAGGAGAAAATTCGAGGAATTAGAGCCAATACAGAGACTTACCGACAATCATTCTATCCAAACACTATTCGCGAGTGGAACAGGGTTGGAAGGATCAGATAGTGGTACCGAAAATACCCTCCGCCACACACCATTAGGTGGCTTGCCGCGCTTGATGTAGATGTAGCTGAGAGGATATTCGGCGAATGGACTGGCCTGCCCGTTTCCGCCATCTGAATCCGACCGATCACGTATGGGATGCGTTAGAGGGACTCACTGCAGCTAGTCCACGTGCACCGACGAGCAACCAGCAGTTCTCAGTCTTTCTGGTGGAGGAACAGAACGTCGTGACAGAACAACTCTGTACCAGCCCTGTGTCCATCGTGGGAGCACGTTGCACATCACGCAGTGCTACCTGTGGTGATCGCGTACGCAATTATGAACCATATCCTGCATTTTCTAATATTCTGTACACCATCATGAATCAAGCTGACTTTTTCTTCTTCTTCTTGCGTTACGGCTTCTGTAGGACCACGGGTAGCCCCTTCGTGGACTGCATTTTCCTCTTCTTCTCCCAGAACCTCTTCATTCTTTCTCTTCTTCTCTCTCGCTATTCTTCTGAGATCTTCAGTGTCCGTTTCTCCTGTCGGCTCCACTGGTGACAGTCTAATATTTTCCTGTATTCTTCTCTGTCATTGATCTCCGGCATATTGGTCGGTGTATTTTTGTTCCTCCAATTTTCCTTTCTTTCGACGTTAATCCCCAATTCCAACCAGTCCTTCCGAAGTTCAACAACCCACTTGGTTCCTATCTTTCCCCTTTTCCTCCCTGCTGTTTCGCACACTCTCTTCGTCATTCTGGCCATACTACATGTCCAGCACACCTTGCCCTTTTGAGTCTGATTTCTCTGGATATTGTTCTAATGTTCCGGTACAATTCTTCCCTAGGCATTCGAATCCACCGCTCTCCACCTCTTTTGGGACCTAGTATTTTTCTCAGTATTTTTCTCTCTTCTTTCTCTAATTGTTCTGCCCCATTTCTTACTAGTGTCATCGCCTCAGCAGTATATAATACCGTATTCCTCACCGTTGCCTTGTTGTGGCTTATCTTTGCCTCTGTGGATATTTTCTTTTTATTGTATATCTTGCTCGTCATACAGAAGGCTGACCTCATTTTCTTTATCATTTCTGTTATTCCCTCCTTGCTCCTGTTCCTGCCTGTTATAAATTCTCCCAGGTATTTAAATTTGTCAACCATTTGCACAGTGGCTTCCGGTGTTACCCAGTCTGCAGTGGTATTTAACGTCTTTGTCTTCTTATAGACGATCCTCAGTCACAACTTTGTGGCTACCTTATTTAAATTGTCGAGTCACTTACTATTGCTGTGTCGAGGCTAGGCAGTCCACTTGATCCCTGTTGTCCTTTTCGTTCCCCTCATGGGTCTTTGGTATTCCCATTTCCTCGTTTATTGCTCTACACTGCCTGATCACTTCGTCCAGTGCTATACAGGGTGTTACAAAAAGGCATCGCCAAACTTTCAGGAAACATTCCTCACACACAAATAAAGAAAAGATGTTATGTGGACATGTGTCCGGAAACGCTTAATTTCCATGTTAGAGCCCATTTTAGTTTCGTCAGTATGTTCTGTACTTCCTCGATTCACCGCCAGTTGGCCCAATTGAAGGAAGGTAATGTTGACTTCGGTGCTTGGGTTGACATGCGACTCATTGCTCTATAGTACTAGCATCAAGCACATCAGTACGTAGCATCAACAGGTTAGTGTTCATCACGAACGTGGTTTTGCAGTCAGTGCAATATTTACAAATGCGGAGTTGGCAGATGCCCATTTGATGTACGGATTAGTACGGGGCAATAGCCGTGGCGCGGTACGTTTGTATCGAGACAGATTTCCAGAACGAAGGTGTACCGACAGCAAGACGTTCGAAGCAATTGATCGGCGTCTTAGGGAGCACGGAACATTCCAGCCTATGACTCGCGGCTGGGGAAGACCTAGAACGACGAGGACACCTGCAATGGACGAGGCAATTCTTCGTGCAGTTGACGATAACCCTAATGTCAGCGTCAGAGAAGTTGATGCTGTACAAGGTAACGTTGACCACGTCACTGTATGGACAGTGCTACGGGAGAAACAATTGTTTCCGTACCATGTACAGCGTGTGCAGGCGCTATCAGCAGCTAATTGACCTCCACGGGTACACTTCTGCGAATGGTTCACCCAACAATGTGTCAATCCTCATTTCAGTGCAAATGTTCTCTTCATTGGGCCCCATGTTCTTCCACCTACGCTCAATGGAGCACGTTATCATGATTTCATACAGGATACTCTACCTGTGCTGCTAGAGCATGTGCTTTTACAAGTACGACACAACATGTGGTTTATGCACGATGGAGCTCCTGCACATTTCAGTCGATGTGTTCGTACGCTTCTCAACAACAGATTCGGTGACCGATGGATTGGTAGAGGCGGACCAATTCCATAGCCTCCACGCTCTCCTGACCACAATCCTCTTGATTTTCATTTATGGGGGCATTTGAAAGCTCTTGTCTACGCAATCCCGGTACCAAATATAGAGACTCTTCGTGCTCGTATTGTGGACAGCTGTGAACTTTAATTCTGTGATACAATACGCCATTCTCCAGGGCTGCATCAGCGCATCAGGGATTCCATGCATGTATCCTCGCTAACGGACGACATTTTGAACATTTCCCGTAACAAAGTGTTTGAAGTCACGCTGGTACGTTCTGTTTCTGCGTGTTTCTATTCCATGATTAATGTGATGTGAAGAGAAGTAATAAAATGAGCTCTAACATGGAAAGTAAGCGTTTCCGGACACATGCCCACAGAACGTATTTTCTTTCTTTGTGAGTGAGGAATGTTTCCTGAAAGTTTGGCCGTACCTTTTTGTAACACCTTGCATTGAAAACAATGGTGAAAATCCATCTTCCTGTTTAACACCAGTCTTGATCTCAAATTCTTCTGACAGTGCTCCTCTGAATCTCACCCTTGCATTTGTGTCTGTCAGAATTTCTTTCATGAGTTCTTGTGTAGTTCCATCAAGTCCTCAGTTCTTCAGGATCCTAACAAGAGACTGTCTGTCGATGGAGTCATATGCCTTTGTGAAGTCCACGAAAGTTATTACTGTCTTTTTGTTTTTTAAAGCCCTATGCCTATAAGTTGCTGACTTCAGTGTAATTATTGTATTTGAATAAAAATGTATTTATGATCGTACTATCAGGCATTTCTTTGTTACCTTTTGTACAATACTTCAGCAGTTTTTGATGTGTATGTTCCAAGTTTCATCGAGCTTGGCGGTGATATATCACAGGAAACTTGCTTTCATCCTTAAGTTTTGGACACCAGTGTATAATATGTGACTTACCCATTACTACGCCTTGGTGACCGCAGTGGGAAGACGGACACTGACAGGATGTGAAATAGTCAGAGTCAAGATAAAAGGACTACACTTAACAACATAGTAGGTACAGCGTCCAGGAAAGTGAATGTAATTACTGAGAGTCGTATGAAAGTTGCAAGAAATTGTGCTGTGTCTGTTTGTTATCCATCGGCCATACAGGACCGTGGAACCGGCAGCCTGGAGCCTGAATCCTGCTGGCGGTGTGATTCGGCGCCAAGACTGACCATCTATTGATGACGTAACGATGGTAACAGTGGATGCTAACTTCATAAGCACGCGAGGCAGCAGAAAGGTAAAAGAATGGGCTCATACCCAGGACCAGCAAGAGTAAAATAGCTTTCCGTCTCTTCATAGTTATGTTTTGCATCGTTTCATAAGTCGCTTAAAATTATTCTCATGAATAAACCACCACTGTCGTTGTACTGTGCTACTATTTTCGCGTCCGTGGTACTATTTCTTTTATAACTGCTTGGCCGAACGTGGTGGTGCAATTGTAGAATAATAGATATGTTTCGGGAGGAGCAAGATTGAAATCGCTGTTCGACCATTTAGATTCATGCTTGCATAATTCCCTAAATCAGTTAAGGTGATTTCCGTGATGATTCCTTTCAAGAGGAGACGACATGCTTCCTTTTGTATTCTAGTCTTCCGTTCTTATCCACCTCTAGAGATGGAAATACTACACAATAGCGACAAAGGCAGAAAGATGGATCTGCTAGAAAAGAAAAACTGCATATCTAGCGTGTCATCCGACGACAGTTTATTGAACGATAAAACTGAGGTAGTAAATGACAGCGTCATTCAGAACATTGTAGATGTTAAACTGTCGAAGAAAAATTTTCCAGGTGAAAGTAGAACTTACGTTCTGAGGGTTCCGCACAAACTTCTGTAGATTGACAGTCCATCCATCCTGAGAATTGACAGACTCGGCGATTTTTGCCTGTTATCGACATTGATACTGGCGAGATATCGGTCCCGATAATTCTTTCCTTTTGGGAATGTTTCAATTTTAAGTCTGAAATCTGAAAACAAGAAAGTAATGTGATATAATTAAAAATTAACCATTTTCTTTTTTTTCCTTTACTTGTACTGCAAAACTTTAATTCTTGTCAAATTACATCATTGTAGTTTACCGTGAAGTACCCTACGGGTCTTGATAAGTTCGTTTGCGATTATAAAAAATATGTGACATAACTAGACGATTTTTTTATCGCTTTGGCTTAGAAACTTACATTTATAACACCGTCAAGGAACCATTCACCTTATGACGTGACATAAATTTCAACTTGATACGTCTATCCTTTCCTGAGAAAAAGGCTTTTGACAATCGGACAGACAGATAACGATGGGATCCTGTAAGGGATCCGTTTCAGGTGCGGAACAGCCTAATCCCTATGTTCCACCAAGATCTACTACATAGACTTTTATTGTAACTTACTTTCACTTCTGTAGGGCAGGGTGTCTCATAAAGCAGTTTAGAATTTCCGCGATTTTTGGCGCCGCACGGCGTCCCACTGCACCCAAAATCCACTAGGTTCTAAACCTTTTCGGTGACCGAGAGCTGCTCTTTCATCCCCATCTTTTTGATGAGTTTGCTGTGAACATTCCCGTCCTCCAAGGTAAGAATAGTCGTGTTCACAGCGGTGCACACACTATTTCACTGATAAGTGACGTAAATGGCTTTGTTCCTGTCCTTTCCTGGCCGTTTCGGCTCTCACCGGACAACTCAAGTATCACTTCTGCTTCTTAAGGTTTCTTCCAAGCTACCTTACTTGTAAATGTATTAGTCTGACCAACTTCTGTGAGTGCTCTTTTCAGAGATATCCATTCGTCTTCAGCTGACATGTTGACTGTTCTTTCAATACTGCTGTATCAGTATTCTCAACTAACTTCAAACGCACATCATCATTCATCAACACTTAAGTATCCCACGTCTTTACACATTCATTTCTCCTGATAATTCTCTTAAAGCTCAGCCCACTCCTCATCCTTGTTGAAATGCGATCCGGGTATTCCTGAGTGCTCCTGGGCGCGCCGTACGATAAAGTACCTGATTTCGGAATAATTGGCTCAACTTGATTAATTCCAGTCTGCCTCTATAGCTGAGTGTGCTGGCAAGTTAGTTCAGCAAGCTTGGTCAGTGGGTTGTCCACTCTCTGTAACAATAATAAGAAAAACGCTTTGGAAATGTCAGCAACGAACTTGAAGAGATGTCATGTAAAACCAGCACAGACCAAATGACGGAAATAATGAAGAAACAGATACGTGGGGGAGTCGAATGAAAACCTTTAAAGTTTTATTAATAATCGAAATTTCGCGCCATTGTTCTGTAAGTTGGCAACACTGTTGCCAACGATGTAAGGAATTCCTTACAGATGGCATCATGCTACAGACAAGCGAAACACAGCCACAATACCAGTTCAGGATGGCTGCCCTGCTTGCGTCGTACACCAAGGCAGAACAGCATTCTGTCATCTGTTGTCTGAGCAGTTTACGTACGAAACCAATTGAAATCCATCGGCGAATGAAGGTCCAATTTGGTGACGCATGCCTATCATTGCAGCGAGTGTAAAAGTGGAATAGAAAGTTGTGAAATGGCGCGACTTCTCTGAAGGACGCTCAACATCCAGGTCAGGTACACTGCGTTGCGACACCAGTGACTGCTGCAGCAGCTGAAGCCACTGTGAGGGAAAACTGCTGTGTGGCGGTGGATGAAATAGCCGCAGTTCCGAACATTAGTCATGGCCCAGCACATCACATCGTTCATGAAGTATCTCAGTGACTCCAAGGTGAATGCCACGGCTGCTCACTCGAGACCTGAAAGAGCAACACGTTGACGTCTGTGAAGAAATTTTTCGGTACTTTGAAGCAGGAGGTCATGGCCTTTTTGTGAGAATCTTTAAAGGAGTCGAAACCTAGCTATACTACCAAAACCCGAAACAGAGAGAGCAAGCAAGGAATGGTGCCATTCCTCAACACCAAAACCCAGGAAGTTCCGGACGCAGCCATCTGCAGGGAAAGTGTTGCTGACTGTCTTTTCAGATGAACGACGCTCTGTCTCGAAACACTACACGACTAGGGGAAACAGCATCACCAGTGCATCACATTCCAATATGTTAAAAAAATCAGTTTCGGGCAACAATAAAATCGAAACGATGTGGACTTCTGACGACAACTGACAGTTTTAAACGTGACAATTCACTGTTTCATACTGCCCGCGGAACACTTGCGACGATAGACGACCTGCGCTTTCATGCTCTGCACATGCGCCATACTCACCGCATCTTGCACTGAGTGATTGTTACATGTTTGGACTAGAGCTGTTGATGTTTTTAGAAATACCGAGAATCCGATATATCGATATTTAAAAATATCGTTATAGGCTCTCGGTATATGGAAAAGAAGTATCGATATATCAATATATCGACGGGAAAAATATAGCGTTCCGGCCTATACAAATATCGGTTGCACATTGTAAATACATTTCCTGACTTACAGCTGTATATTTAAGTAGTGATTAATTATTATATATTATGTACATCAACAAGCTAGCAACCTGCTTATCCCCCCTTACAGCAAGAATTTAAAGGAAAAGAGTGCACGTTCACGCTTGGCGATAACCACTTTACTATCATTGCTAGCTGTATATAAATGGGACAATACAAGGTGACCAACGGATCCGTCGTTTGGTTTCGTCACATATCGGATCTGCCCGGAACACTTCATCTCGACTCGAGTGTTTTTCACTTCTGTAAACGCAAGCGACCTATCAGCTGCGGTGTCAAAGTTCCGTGGTGAAGCTAAACGTTGCAATTTCTGTTGGTAGCGCCGAGCGCCGATTACGTCAGCACTTCTGCTCACAAATCCCGGCCCGGCGCAAAACCAGTCTTTTGATTTAGACTTTTTGTTCATCATCTTCAACAACTGTTTTTGCAGAATGCCGAAATGAATAAATAGCTCATTATTTCCTTAAAAAATTGTTTTTCAGTGCAACTGGTTTGCTATTTCTTTACATCGGAAATCTTGTATTGCATTCACCACCTCCCCCCCCCCCCCCCCCCCCCAGTGCAATCGGATTTCTTCTCCGTGCCCCCACATGCGCACACACGCACTCGCTTTATACATTAGCAACAGCCCTAGTTTGGAACACTCGGAGGCAATGAGAGGTGCAGCAGGTGGTGCACGAGTGGCTGCGCATGCGCACATGACCAAAACATCCCGCCCCCCTCCCGCCAAGAGCAATCTATTCACTTCATATGCTCTGGAGGAAGTGTGCTGAATGACGGGGAGACTACGTAGAAAAATGATACACTAGTGTTCCACTTCCGTTCAATGTATGTTTTTGAATATTTAATGTTTTCATTTGACTCTCCCTCGTAGACAGAAAGAAAAAAATAAGAGGCCAGCATAGATAGCTGCCATGCGGAGGACCCGGCTTCGATTGCTCGTATGGCCGAGGATATTTCCCTGGTGGGAGGACTGGTGCGGTGTGGGCCCAGCCTCGTGGTGCCAACTGAGGAGCTACTCGACCGAGTAGAAGTCCGGAAAGTCTGCGGAACGGCCGGGAGAGGCGGTGTGCTGACCACGTGTCACGTGTCCCTCCGTACCGCACCTGCATGGCGCCTCAGGGCGGCTGGTACACGTCTTTTGGTCCTTCGCGGCCTGGGCGAGGCTCTCGTGTGATGTATTCCAGCCGGTATTTTCCTGTGTTGTCGGGTCTTTGACAGGCATGTCTCCTCCTCTTGTGATTTATAAACGGTTTACGACCTGCTACTAGCTCAAATTTACGGCAGAACAGAATCAGTCAGTCTCGTCTCTCATTCCTACTAGCGATTTTATTTCCTCCCGTAATTCTGCCTGCTGTTCCTTTCGCTTCAACAGTGTTCCACGGTTTATCAGATTTTTTTGAGGGTATTTTCGGTCTGTCGTTGCAACTACAAGAAAGTGCGTGGTCTTTTCACCGGACTCGTTCTGCTTTATTGAGGTAAAGGATCATCAGTGGTGGCGATTTCCGCTTGGTTTCTCGCCCACGTCGGGAAATCTTTGGCGTTTTCCTTCGTTAGACACTGATACATGTATTCTAAATTTTAGTTGGTCTGCAGAACTATGCATTTCTCAGGTTTTACACACCCCACTTTTTCGCACATCACCGTTTTCTTGCAGCTGCAACGACAGAACGAAAACACCCTCAAGAATTGTAAAGCAGCTACGGAAAATATGGCCACACAAATGAAAAATTTGAGATTTTCATCTCTCTTCACGTAATGAATTACACAATCAGTATTCTTACACACTGTTTCTATGTCTGTTCATCTTCTGCTTGTGACGACGACATTTATAACTGGGTTGTTGTTGTTGCTGGCTTTGGTTTATTGTCGATCCTGATGACAATAATTCTATAACGGAAACTCACTCACTGACCTATCTGGCAAATAATGATGAATCCTCCTCGTATTATACCGTTTCGTGCACCTGGTTGTGTTACCCTATATTCTTCTAACCATTTACCTTCCCTGGCCCCCTATACTGAAACTTTTCATTTTCCTTTTCAGGGTTTTTAGTTTCCCTACAACATTTAGACTTGTGATATTGCGCGCTCCGACTCGTAGAATGTTACCCTTTTGTTAGTCACCTCTACCTTGGCAGTCCCCTACGGGTGATCCGAATAGGGGTGTAGAATAGGGGTCTAACTAGAATCGTTTGTCAATGAGAAGATCACCCTGGCACTTGTTCTACTGCTGGGAACATGTGCTGTGGATACACATTATCTATAATGCAGTGTTTTCCATTGCCTTCTGCTTCCTCATGATGTTGATCATTTCTGATTCTTCCGCCTTTCAGGCGTAGTTTCCTACACCAAGTGCGAGTGGTTGCCCTGAAACCCTGTACGTTCCTCCGCCGTCTTTCGCGAGACCATTGGTAGAACGATGATGACTCATTATATGGGAAGTCATGGCTAGCCATTTCTGATTCTTATTCCAAATTTAAGCAGTGGATGGAACAATGAACCAAACAGACCGTCTCTAGACCACAGTGACTTATTTGAGCCGTATCCAGATTTTCAGTTGTGCTACAGTAAAAGTTTTTATTTCCTTGTACTCTTTGAGTGATATTGTTCTGCTAATAAATATTGTATTGTGCATTTCTAGGGCAACAGTTTTGCAAAATTTTTGGATCGTAGTGTGTGTTACGCTAAGTCAGTTCCATTGTAATCAGTTTGCGGTGTTACATAACATTTTATATCGAATACTAGTTTTTTTGGTATTCGTTTTAATTTTGTTCTGGCTGCGAAGGTTTAAAAAAAGGGAGGGTCGTTGCATGCTTCTGCTAACAGGACGTTTCCTTCATTCGTTGTATGGCGCGGTAAGCGGCTAAATTAAAATACTTCGCACACGTTTCTTCGTTAAGCTGATACTCAAGTGTCATGAATATTTACTGCCAAAAATTTCGCCAAACAAGGAACTGTCACATAAGTCGATAGTAGAAGTGTGTGAAACTGCAGGACCAAACGTTTTTGATGAATCAAATACCACCTTTAATATGGCCACACATTTATTCTGCTCTTAGTTACTTCATGTTTGACGCTCATTTTTCAGGGTGTCGTAAGTAAGCTATTTCGTTGAAATACACTACCAGAGATTGGACACAGTCAGTGTGAGCCACGTCGTCTTTTAGTGAGGTGCTTACAAGCAAGACGGAAGCAATACCTCTCCGCCTTACACGTATTGGAAAACGATGCCAGCGGGTGTTTTCTGATTGGATTCCTCGCGGAATAACCTGCGAAACGAGGAATCTCGCGTTACCACCCCGGTTCAGCTGAGAAGTACCGCCTTATTGCTCTCCATAACTTACAACTTGAATCCAGCGCTCTTTAGGGCTGTAGGGCAAATCGAATTTTTCATGGAATCGTGACAATACCAACCTCGTATCGACTATGCAACTATTTTCGAAACTAACTGTATACAGTGGCTTCAATACCTTCCATGACTACCTCGAAATTAACTACAAAACGGTTAAATAACCGTATTGTGTTAGTTTTTTACATATGCTTCACTTCCGACTCTCACACAGTACCGAACATAGAGGCTCTGGAACTCCTTGACGGAAGCTTCTAATTCAATGGCTGCCAGGGTTGCTAGCAGACCACACTGAATCGGTTCAACGTCCTCAAAATGCTTTATCTTGAGAGAAGATTTCATCTTGTCGAGGGTGAAGAAACTGATGTCCGTTTGGGCCAAAGTAGATGAATATTACTTGGTTGTGAATGGGGGTGATTATAATAGGGGTGGTCGACTACTGTTATCACAGATGTAGGGAGGCGGGAGATAATCGAATGTTGTTGTACATATTTTGACCAAAAACCTACCCAGAATGCTATCCGCCAGGATTCGAAGATGAAGAATAAACACAGTCCATCACAGATCCACCCGAAAGTTTTAGTCGAAACAGATTGCCACCAATGCTAAAAAAAAATATTACAGTTGGCAGAGAAGGCTTCAGTCTAGACAGTTCAGTATCGGTTCGAGTAATGATCCACTTGTTTTATCTGTAAAATTTCAGTCTCGCGGGGAGGATTGCGAACATGCAGCTTTTAACTTTTGCTTAAAGTAATCACAAATGTCAAATATTTCTCGTGATTTATTCACTATCATGTTTCGGGAACCGCTGCAGTGAAGCTAGAAATTATATGAAACTTTCAAGGCTCTCGAAGCAGAAAATCGCATTTAATTTTTCAGAAGTCACAGCAATGGCACACGCATGGGATGAGTCGAGCTGTATGAACGAATGAAACAGCCGAACTGACGCAGCGATTAAGGCACTCGATTTTTATACGGAGGAGTCACTCTCAAATCCCCATTTCAAATTTACGTTTTTCCCTCATCATCTTCAAAATTATATTTATTTGATCACCAACCTAGATTCGGCTTCTTAGATTATCTTTAGGTGACAACTCAATCTGGATAACAGAGATAAAAATGTGTGACTTATACAGAAGATACAAAAATGACAGGGTGTTTAGATAGGAAAAATTACATTTTTGGCGACATAGAATTAATTACATTAAATAAAACAGGGAGGAAACAAAAGTGTTTACGTGACTATACATTTGATGAGAAATAAACAGTTGATGAGACACAAAATGAATTTACAATCTCTATCTAGTATTTGCAACGAAAACCTAATTTAACGAAGGGACAAAAAGGAATTGAATCTGATCATTTAATACTAAGCTAGCCTTTTGTGTCATGTGCTTAATGATGTCGAGTAGGGTTATCTTTCTGCTTTTCTTAACAGAATGTAAAACTTCCACTCTACATCATGCAAATTGTTTTCTGTTAAAATATGATGAGCCAAGGTAGACTCACTCTTTCACAATCTTCAGCTTCTTTCGTGTTTGGCTAACCTGACTGTCACATCTCTGCCTGAATGACCAATGTATACGTTTACACACTGCTTGCATGCGATTGCATACATACCATCTGTGCCAGGGATTGCAATTTGTCTTTACTATTGAATATAAATGTTGATATGCTGTTGGTATTACAAAATTGCGACACTAACTTTCTTGGAAGCTTGTCTGAAATGTTGTCAATATGTGGGATTTTGCAGCGAATTTTATAACTACTGACTGATCATTTTCTGCCAGCTCACAGAAGTGACGTTACTTTACGAATTTTCTTTTTTCTGTTTAGGGGAAAGTGTTGTACCTAGAGGATGTTTCCTGGTCGGCACTTCAGTCCAGTGACTGATTTTAAAATCACATGAAGTAATGTGTACTAGAGACCGCCATAAGCAATTTCCGCCATTTTCCACAGTTTACATTGTTGCTAGACGTGAGGTTGTATTTTGTGAAGCATTTGTAAATATTTAGAGTTCTACACGTTTAAGCTCTGTATAACCTGTTTAGAATCTATCATTATTGAATATAAATGTTGATATGCTGTTGGTATTACAAAACTGCGACACTAACTTTCTTGGAAGCTTGTCTCAAATGTTGTCAATATGTGGGATTTTGCAGCGGGTTTTATAGCTACTGACTGATCATTTTCGGCCAGCTCACAGAAGTGGCTTTACTTTACGAATTTTCTTTTTTCTTTGTAGGGGAAAGTGTTGTACCTAGAGGATGTTGTATATGATGTTTCCTGGTCGGCACTTCAGTCCAGTGACTGATTTTAGAATCACATGAAGTAATGTGTACTAGAGACCGCCATAAGCAATTTCCGCCATTTTCCACAGTTTACGTTGTTGCTAGACGTGAGGTTGTGTTTTGTGAAGCATTTGTAAAAAATGGTTCAAATGGCTCTGGGCACTATGGGACTTAACATCTGAGGTCATCAGTCCCCTAGAACTTAGAACTATTTAAATCTAACTAAACTAAGGACATCACATACATCCATGCCCGAGGCAGGATTCGAACCTTAGACCGTAGCGGTCGCTCGGTTCCAGACGGAAGCTCCTAGAACCGCTCGGCCACACCGGCCGGCATTTGTAAATATTTAGAGTTCTACAGGTTTAAGCTCTGTATAACCTGTCTAGAATCTATCATCTATTGTTCAGTTACAGAATTTCAGTGCATTAAATTTCTATGTATTTTAAAAAGTAGTTATACAAGGTACCTACAGTGAAGCCATACTTCGTTGGTCGTGCTGCATCTTGTACCTTAAAACAGAAGAAATTCTTTTACTATGGAATTTGTGATATTTGCAGATCAACTGGGTTCCGTTACTGTCTTAACAGTTTTTCCTACCTCGAACACGGGAATTTGTATTAGTTTCCAACAGATTCAGCTTCAAATTTTTTTGATATTACGCTGTCAAGCCACATTGTGACCCATCTGTCAAAAGTCGGAATAACCACCGTTTGCAGCGCGAGAAGTGCAGGAAAGAAGGCAATGAGGTGGTGGAAGGTTGCGACATGGATTTGGAGCCATGCCGACTGCAGTGCCTTGAGCAAGGTTTTTCGGTCGAGCATCCATGGCGCGAACAGCCCTATCGAGGTGCTCCCGCTAATTATCGACTAGATTTAAATCTGGGGAGTTTGGTGGCCAGGGAAGTACAGTAAATCAAGATTTTAAACATGGGTGGAACAGCAACTGTTGAAATTCTTCACGATAAAGGATGACAGCCAAAACAGTTGGAGGATATAAATTTATCAAAATTCTTGACCGAGGTTTCGGTATATGTAAATATACCTTCATCAGAAGCAAAAAATCCTGAACAGGAAGACACTTTCACTAGCAAAACCTTAGCATCAGAAATGATTTTTTTTTTTTCTTTATTGTGTTTCAATTCCCCATCGGGGCGGGCTGGCAGCAGCATATGCGCTGCTCTTCAGCCGAAAGACATAGAACAAAACAATAGAAGACATTTAAAAACAGCAAAGGAGAGAAGAAGGCGAACATAGATATAAAAAGGGAGAACATCATGGAAGGCAATAGACAAAGAAAAAAAACGGGGTGACTGTAAAATGGAGATAAAAAACTGTTTAAAAGTAGCACACAGAAAAAGCCACACACTGCGACAATTAAAAGAACACAAGGCACAGTATGACTGGAGCATAAAGGTGTTGACGGATGGCATAGCACACAATGTAACACTGATGGCGAACCTCAAGGCAGTACACAATTAAAATCACACCTCTTGACGCACACGAGAAACAGCACTAAACACAACACTGATGTGGCACACTGATGATGATCAAGACAGATGATCTGCCAGGTTCAAGGAGATGAGGGAGACCTGAAGAAGGGAGGGAGGGGAAGAGATGGGGGAGGGGAATGGGGGGCGCGCGGTAGAGGGCCAGGTAGGGAGGGATGTGGGAAGGAGAGAGGCAAGTATGGGGTGCAGGGTCTCAGGGGAGGGGGGGATGGAGGAAAATCCGCTCTGGGAGAAGGAGGAAAGAGGAGAAGGGGGCCCTGGGGAGGGGGGGGGGGGGGAACAAGGCCGGGTTATAGTTGGAAGGAAGGGTATATGTCACGGCGAAGTTCGTCATCTGGGAGGGGGAGGCATTGGAAATTGCCCTGATGAAGGAGATGGAGGGTGTGGAGGTGGAGAGAGGGAGGGATACAGCGATAGAGGCGCGGCAACGGGCGGGGGGTGGAGAAGAAGGAGGAAACCAGAGGGTGGGGGGGATCAACCCTGCGAACAATGTAAAGGATGCGGAGATGTTGGAGGAACAAGAGGAGGTGGGGGAAGGGGATCAGTTCATACAGGAGCCGTGTGGGGGAAGGAAGGCGGATACGGAAGGCAAGGCGGAGCGCATGGCGTTCAAGGATTTGGAGGGCCTTGTAAAAGCGGGTGGGGGCGGAGATCCAGGCGACGCTGGCATAACAGAGGATAGGACGGATGAGGGATTTGTAGGTGTGGAGGATGGTAGAAGGATGCAATCCCCATGTCCGGCCGGACAGGAGTTTCAGGAGGCGGAGGTGGGAATGGGCTTTCTGCTGGATGGTCAGGAGATGAGGGGTCCAGGTGAGGTGTCGGTCAAGGGTGAGGCCAAGGTATCGGAAATGAGAAACACTTGAGCTTAAGTAACAGTGAAATTACCAAAGTAATACAGGCACGAAATCTTGTAGTTACTTACTAAAATTACATCATGCAATGGAGATTTTACGTATTTTGATGTTTGCTGTTTGTGATTTTCGATGTGTATGTGTGGTTAATTGACTAGTATGTTTTTATTCACAACGACAGATGGTTTCGTTTTACTATAACATTTGGGTGGTTTTCGCTAGTATGTACTTCACCGCCTATGTTACACGAGATTCTCGCGCATTACACTAGTGCCCTCTCTCATTAGATGTGTTCTATAGCGCAAGCTTCATCTGTTTGACACTAGGACACAGGTAAATTGGTTCCATATTTTCTATTTTACATAAATGCTTTTAAATGGTCTGATACGTTTTATTTAATAAGACAAAAGATTTGAATTATCACAAGTTTTAACAATTTTGATGCGCTTATGTATGTGTCCATGGATTTTAATGTGCGCGAGTGTCTGGCACATACCATAAGTGCCGTCTCTCGGCGAAACCATCTGGCCTAGTACTTTCACACTCTTGTCTTGATAGTTCATAGGCTAAGTACTGGTGCTAAACTGTTCGCATTGACCCTGTGCCTATAGTCATGTTATACAAATGGAGATGATGTCTTAATTATTGACGACGCCTTTGGCACAATTGTTTTATTAATCTCCATTGCATGATGTAATTTTAGTAAGTAACTAAAAGATTTCGTGCCTGTATTACTTTGGTAATTTCACTGTTACTTAAGCTCTAGTGTTTCTCATTTCCGAGCGAGTTCGCGATGCCGACGAGCGAGGACGATGCGCGCGCGGCTGGGGCAGCCGCCTCGGACTAGCCGGAGTCGGCCGCTGGTCGGTTGGTTGGGCCTGGCCCGCCGGACGTTCCAGCGGCCGCTCCACACTGGACGGATCCCGGGTTGACGACCCAGGCTACGGCACCGGTTCATGACAGGGTAGAACGACGATCGACAGGCGCTATTCGACCGCAGAAGACTACACACCACACGACGAAACCGTATTCCGACGTCGGTCATACGTCACATCACGACGGACGCAGCAATGAAGACGACCGCCAGGACTACGCCAGAAGACTCGATATATGTCGGGAGGAGGACAAAAAAACACTGAAGGACATACAACGCCTTATCCGCTATTCAAGGGACACGCCAGAGCAGGATAACGACACCTGTCTGGCATCTCCATCTGTGGACTCAGACGTCGAATCACAGCACTCCCACCAAACGGTCGACGACGCGGAGATGGCAGCGGCCTTTCCAGCAGAAAACGACAACGACTCCCCACACGCAGAGGGGGACTTTACGCTCGTATACAACAAACGGCGCAGAAGCAACGCATTAGCCAAGGACTTAGCCCACCCGGCTAAGAGACGAACGGAGACCATCCCCACAGCGAACCGATTCGCCCCACTGACACCTCAAGCTGCGCCTCCATCAACCACCAACAACCCGCAGGCACAGACTTCTAATGCCGCAGAAGCCGTGGACAGAGACAAGAATGTGCTTCGCTAAGTGCCCCCAGTCACAATTTATTACACAAAGGATTACGTTCACCTCAATGAAACGCTCAACGGACTTCTAGAGGGCAACCTTAAAGCTATATACCAAAAGGACCGCATCAAATACCACTTTGAGTCCTTCGAAGACCAAAGGCGTGCAATAAAATTCTTCACGAACCACAGCTTCTCCTAATTTACGCATCAAGCACCAGACGACAGGGAACTGAAAGTAGTTGTCAAACGCCTTCCGGCGGAAGTTACCGAAGAACAACTTTCCTTTGCCCTCAAGGAAAAAGGCTTCAAAGTGCTACAAGTCTACCAATTTAAGGAACGCGACGAGAAGACGAAACAATTGATACCGCAACCTGTGTACCGAGTCACCCATCCGGAAAAGACAGTGACAAGATCTATGTCAAATACCTGCTCTACACACGAGTGATAATAGAAGCCTATAATAGTAAAGAAGGACCAGTCCAGTGCCGACATTGCCAACGTTTCGAGCATACAGCGAACTACTGCAGCATGCCAGCACGCTGCGTCCGCTGCGGTGGATCCCATAAATCATCGAATTGTACCCATCCTAGGACGGCGTCCCCAAAGTGCGCCAATTGTGATCAAGAACATCCAGCGACCTTCCGTGGCTGCCCCAAATTTCAAGAACTCCTACGGAAATATACTAGAAGGACACCAAAGAAGTCGACCCCACAACGGCCTATAATTGTTAAGAACTCGGCCATGGCAGCGATTCCGGCCACCCAACAACAAGCGGCACCTCTCCCTGTGGAAACAATCGCCTCTCGACCACAACCGGCACCCATAGTGACTCTACGACAGACAAGACAACAGTGCTAGTACTCCAAAGCAATACATGCCCATCCACCGACGCCAACACCAGTGGAGACATCATCTGCCTGGTCGACCACCTTTACACCAGCGTTAACAGATATTCTTCAACTACTCACCGCCCTCCAGCAGAAGCTGACGTCTATCCTCTCGCTTGTCGAAAGCGTACTGACAGCATTTCAAACGCCCTAAATGGATAGACGGCATCACACGAGGAATCTTAACTTCTGCATTTGGAATGCCAACGGCCTGAAACTGAAGAAAATAGAATTCACGGACTTCTTACATCGCCACAAGATAGACGTAGCATTTGTCTCCGAAACACATCTCCGCGAGTCAACCGACCTCCGATTGAGGAACATGCACATCTACCGGACGGACAGACGGGACCAACGGGGTGGTGGGACCGCAGTTCTGATCAAAAAATGCATTCGTCACCACCAAGAACGTTTACCCCAACTCCAGACTTTAGAGGCCACGGCAGTAACAATCCACACGACGCTCGGAAACATTACCTGTATTGCGGCCTACCTTAGCCCAAAGAAGCCTCTCCACCCCGAAGATCTTTACGCCGTTACAGAGGGTTACGACAAGATCCTCCTTGGAGGGGATCTTAATAGTAAACATGTTGCCTGGAATTCCCGTAAGACTAACCCAAAAGGACATATGTTGTTTGCACTGGAATCTCCAACTGCGGACGCTGGATGATCTTTCGTAGGACCACAGACCGGTGTTAGGACTCATAGAGAGGGCTACTTTGCAACTCCCACTGCTGACGACAAGAACTTACGACTGGCAGCAGTTCCAAGCGTACCTCAACAACAATGTGCGACCAACCCAGGTTGTTACTACCAGAGAAGCGATTGATGTGCCAGTCGCAGTACTCACGAAGAAGATTAACAATGCGAAACAACGAGCACTCATGGAGCACCTGCAACCAGAAGTCAATTATGAGGAGTTTCCACCACCACTGCAGGAACTTAAGACAAGGCGCAATCGATTTCGGAAACGATGGGTCCGTTACCGCCATCCGGATGATAGACGGGAGACTCACAGACTAACCCGAGAACTCCGGCGGAAGGTTCAGGACTGGAAGCAACACACGTGGGAACTCAAAATGGACAACTTTCTATTACGCACCAAAGATGAATGGCGAATAGTTAAAAGTCTCAGACAGCAACAGCCCCCCAAAAGGGCAATTCGAGGACCCCATGGCCTCTTGTACGACTCACTGGCGCAGGCGGAGCTGTATGCGGATACATACCAACAACAGATGACTACGCCCCCCGCGGAGGATGGAGATGATGCACTCCACCGTGCAGAGGAGGACACTGCGGCGGAATGGGAAGCTATTCGGGACGCCCCGATCAACACTATGCCCCGGCTGACAACGCCGGAGGAAATTCGGAGGATTATCAAGTATAGCAAACACACCTCACCTGGAGCAGATAGAATCAGCAATACGGAATTGAAACACCTCCCGAGAAAACCTGTTGTGCTTCTCACCCGGATAGTGAACAGCTGCCTCAGGACTGGATACTTCCCAGAGGCATGGAAGATTGCCAGCATAGTGCCAATACCAAAACCGGGCAAGGATCTCTCACACCCTGACAGCTACAGACCCATAAGTTTACTGCCGACGCTGCGAAAGGTCCTGGAACGTGTCCTACTGAAACGCATGCTGGGCATCCTTGTGGCACACAACATCATCCGACCGGAGCAGTTTGGCTTCCAGGCGAAGCTATCGGCTGAGTTACAACTACTGCGCATCACGGAATCTATCCAAGACAATTTCAACAAGAAACGACATACTATTGGAGTCTGTCTCGATATAGAGAAGGCTTACGATAAAGTATGGCGACGCAACTTGATCGTCAAGCTCCGACGTACCACTCCCCTACCAGACTGCTACTTAAAATTTCTCGATAATTTTCTTCAGGATCGCAGATTATATGTTCGCATTGACGACAAGAATTCAACAACACGGCCTGTCCTTGAAGAACTTCCACAAGGATCGGTCATATCTCCACTGCTGTTTAATTTATATATTAACGACCTCCCGACGGTGCCACATGTTACTGCCAGTTTCTATGCCGACGACACAGCGCTCCTGACTGCAGGCACCAGAATGGACCACCTCGTCACACGGATGCAGCGCCAACTAGATTTAGTGGACCACTGGACCCACGTGAACAAAATAACGGTCAATGCAGAGAAAACCAAAGTTATTGTCTTCACACGTCGGAGACCCATCGTCAATGCACGCCCACGGATATCAGACCAGCCCCCGCCCCCCCCCCCCCCCCCCCTGGGCAACAACTGTAAAATACCTGGGAGTGCATCTGGACGCCAAACTGTTGTATAGTCATCACATTATGGAGAAGAAGACGTCTGGCCTCAAAATGCTGGGAGCTCTCCTCCCATTTCTGAAGAGCTCATACCTCAGCCAACGAACGAAACTCCAGTTGTACCGTGCCACAGTCGAACCATCTATTTTGTATGGATCGACCTCTTGGGGTACTACGTGTGCCACTAACTACAAGAAGCTACAGGTTGTACAAAGCAGATGCCTACAATGGATCACAGGAGCCCAATGGTGGATCCAAAATCATGACATTCATCGAGCCATAAGCGAATCTTACCTCTCAGACAAGGTCAAGGAGAAGGCACGAACCTTATTTCGGAAGTTGGACATGATACGTGACAGTACACCACAACTCACCACAGTAGGTGTGGTAGAACCATTACGCAACCACAAATATAGAGTACCGAAGGCGATAGTATTTGAGCCTCCGTAAATGATATCCCTACATAATTCTCCATAATTTAAGGACATATCGTTCTTTAGCACTTCTATACACATGTTTTCAAACACACACCAAAAGCAACGAGTTAAAGGACCCTTCTGTGTGCCCAAACTAAAGCTGAAAGATGGATAAATAATTAAAGAGAAAATTTTTACCTCTTCCATTCCCTACAGAAATAAAAATCAACGAAGTAGATCAGACTTCAGCACCACCCAAAAAAAAAAAAAAAAAAAATTATCATTTCCGAATGTCTTTCGGCTGAAGAGCAGCGCATATGCTGCTGCCAGCCCGCCCCGATGGGGAATTGAAATAATAATAATAAAAAAAAGGTCATCCCGGATGCTAACGTTTTGCTAATGACAGTGTCTTCCTGTTCAGGATTTTTTACTTCTCATGAAGGTATATTTATATATACCGAAACCTCGGTCAAGAATTTTAATAAATTTATATCCTCCAACTGTTTTGGCTGTCATCCTTTATCGTGAAGTACTGTAAACACTGTTCCGGTGTAGCCACAAGCGCCGGCACGAAAACGAACGAAAGAGCAGAGAAGGCTGTGAGATGACGTCAGACAATAGCACGCTGGTGAGGACCGCACCACGACAGGAGCGGCCTCTACCAGAAGAGAACATAAGCGCCGCTCCAGTCAGTCTCGGCCACACGGACGTAGACCGGCTCTAGCAGACCAGGGCAGCAGAAGACGGACACCAGTGGAGCAGTTATTAGCGACCAGTGTCCATTGCTTATGTAGACATTGTATATAGTGAAGGACACTGACTTATTTGCATGTCGCCCATGGCTTGTGGCACCGTTGTAAATTCAAAGTTAAGTATTGTCAGTCTGCTTTACTGAAATAACTATTAATGTGATTTGCTTGAATTATTCTGTAGCTATCTGACAACGTGGTATCCTTAGGCGCCATATAAGAGACGAGTAGGCAGGACCTCACAAACACATCACGGTGCTTTTCGAACTGTGCGCGTACACTGCGGGCTGTACGACACACTGCATTGTCCTGCTGCTAGGTGACATCATGTCGAGGAGAAACAAATTGCGTATCGGGATGGACATGGTCTCCAAGCATTCATGGATACTTCCGTTGATCCATAGTGCGTTCCTCAATGACGAGATCGCCCAGGGAACGACACGAGAACATCCCCCAGACCATAACGCTTCCTGCCCATCTGTCCGATAGAGCATAAAAATTGAGCCATCTGAAAAAATCACCTGTCTTCACTCAGTGGACGTACCGTTTCGGTATTGGTGGGCAAGTTCCAGCCTTGCCGGTGAAGAACAGCAGTCAGCATAGGTTCATGAAACAAATGCCTGCTGCAGAGTCCCATACACAGCGATGTTCACTCAACTATCGTTGACGAGAAACTGTTGTTAACCCCTGGGTTCATCTGGACAGTCAGTTGCACAACAGTGGCGCGTCTATTCATTCGTACACATCTCTGCAGCCGTCCGCCCCGATAGCTGAATGGTCAGCGTGACGGACTGCCGTCCTAAGGGGCCCGGGTTCGATTCCCGGCTAGGTCGGGGATTTTCTCAGCTCAGGGACTGGGTGTTGTGTTGTCTTCGTCATCAATTCAACCCCATCCGGCGCTCAGGTCGCCCTATGTGCCGTCGAATGTAATAAGACCTGAACCAAGCCTGCTGCACGTGCCCCGTAAGGGGCCTCATGGCCAATGACGCCAATCGCTAATTCCCATTTCCATCTCTGCAGCCGTCGTTCACCACTGATATCTAAATCTCGTGGCGCACCCAGCGCTGGTTTTGGATTTAGGTAGCATCATTTTGCTGTACACGGTGTACTTTAAGCACAGCAGCACGCGAACAGATTACACAATTAACAGTTTTGGAAATGCTTAGATCCCTGCCCAGACAGACAACGATTATGTCCTTTAGTACATCAGGTAAATAGCTCCGTAACCGCGAGCTAACGACAACAACTGTACCCTTATCCCCGTCCCCCCCACACGCTCTGCACACCATTCACTACTCGTGCAGCCACCTGCCGTCTGTGAGTGGTTCTGGTACGTTGACGTCGAACATACACAGTTGTCACATTAATGTGATTGAACCACGTACTTCAGCTTAACTTGCTTTCATTTGCTGATTTTTGGACTTTAGTAGAGTAACAATCTAAAATATAGAGCATTAAATGCAATACCGACAATTTTCTCGATTGAAAGTTTCAATCGAATAGTTGATCCTAGGTACATAGTGATGTTTTACCTTACATACATACACTGATCCTTATTCCATAGACCATGAATACGACATTTCGTAATGATGTGGAATGTGTCACTTTATCACAAGTTTTCTTTACACAAAATAATTAATTTTTTCTTTTTCCGTTTTTACAGTTACTACTTCATATCGAAGAATTCATCTATTGAATAGGAGTTGTCATTCAGAAATGCTTTTAATTTGCTTTTAAATGTTGGTTGGCTATCTGTCAGAATTTTAATACTATTTGACAAATGACCAAAGATTTATTGTGGCAGCATAATTCACCCCTTTCGGTGCCAAAGTGAGATTTAATGCAGACTAGTAAAGATCATCGTAGTGTTGTAGCTATACGCTTCACTGTTATTTTTGAATTGGCATGGGTTATCAATGACAAATTTCATAAGTTAATACATTTATTGCGATGGCAATGTGAATATCCCGAGTTGCGTAAATAAATGTCTGCAAGGTGACCTTGGGTGGGCTCTCGCTATTATTCTGATTACACTCTTTTGTGAAATGAATACTTTCTCTCTTGACGACCAATTGTCCCAAAATATGATGCCATATGAAAGCAGTGAATGAAAATAGGCGTAGTAGGCAAATTTACTGATATGTTTATCATCAAAATTTGCAATAACCCTAATAGCACAAGTAGCTAAACCTAACCATTTCAGCAGATCATCGATATGTTTCTTCCAATTAAATTTCTCAACAATGTGCATGCCCAGAAATTTTGAGTATTCTGCCTTAGAAACAGACTTCTGTCCATAATCCCTATTTATCAATAGTGTTATGCCATTTGCTGTACAGAATTGTATGTACCAAGTTTTCTCAAAATTTAGGGAGTCCATCTGCAGGGAAACAATAAGTTTCTGAAACATTATTTACAATTTTCTCAGCTGATTTTTGTTATTTGGGTGTGATTACTATGCTTGTATCTTCAACAGAAAGAACTAGCTTTGCATCTTCATGAAAATAGAGCGGCAAGTCATTAACATATATTAAGAACAATAGGGGACCTGAGACTGAACCCTGTGGGACACCATTCTTGATACCTCCCCAGTTAGAGGACTGTGCTGATTTTTGCGGACTATTTGTACTGTTAAATTCAATCTTCTGCGTTCTTCCAGTTAAATATGAATTGAACCATTTGTGCACTGTCCCACTCATACCACAATACTTAAGCTTGTAGAGAAGAATTTCATGATTCACACAATCAAAAACCTTTGAGAGATCATAAAATATCTCAATAGGTGATGTTAGGTTATTCAATGCATCTAATATTTTATCAGTGAAAACATACACAGAATTTTCTGAAAATAAAATTGACATTTTGTTAGTACTTCATTTTTACAAATATGAGATGGTACTCTTGAATACATTTTTCTTGAATACATTACTTCTTCAAATATTTTGGATAAAGCTGACAGAAGTGTGATTGGGCAGAAGTTGTTATCATCAGGCCTATCCCCTTCTTTATGTAATGGTTTACCAATAGCATATTTCAGTCTATCTGGAAAAATGCCCTGTTTCAGTGAGCTACTACATACGTGGGTGAGAATTCTACTTATTTGTTGGGAACAAGTTTATAGTACTCTGTTGGAAATGTAATCTGTTCCATGTGAGCTTTTACTTTTGAGTGATTTTATTATTTCCTAATTTCAGTAGGAGAGGTGAGTTGAATTTCAACATTACCAAATTGCATAGGTACTGCCTCTCCCATATACTGCCTTCAATTCTCTAATGAATAGCTGGATCGTATTTTCTCTACAACACTTAAAAATTAATGATTAAAAATGTTTTCTACTTCTGACTTCTTCTTAACAAACTTTTCATCTTGTTTGATAGAAATACAGTCTTTCTGTGCTTTCAGTTGCTGTGTTTCCGTACTAACAATATTCCAAATTGTTTTAATTTTATTATCAGATGTGATAATCTCAGACATAATACACATACTTCTAGCCTTTTTAATAACTTTCCTTAATACAGTGCAGTAGTTTTTATAATGTTCCACTGTTTCAGGATCATTACTCCTCCTAGCTATTAAGATACGTTTCCCTTTTCTGTTTACAAGCTATTTTCATTCCTCTACTAAGCAACAGCTTTTTACATGGTTTATTACAATTAGATTCCTCTGTTTTCTTAGGGAAACTGTTTCCAAATATACTCACAAAGGTATCATGAAATAGGTTAAATTTTAAATTAGCACCATATTCCCTGTACACCTCATCCCAGTCTAACTGTTGCTAGCTTCCCCTAAAATTTTAAATTGTGAAATCGTGAATTGAAGGCATTATTTTGGACTGTTTTGCATTACTGTATGGAGCTATATCATACACTTTAATTAGCTGTGCATCATGATCAGACTGACCATTCTTAACTGGAAAAGTTTTTATTTGTGTAAATTTATCTTGGTATATGAAAACATTATCTATCAGTGTGCTGCTTTCCTGTACCATCCGAGCAGGAAAATCAATAACTGTTGTCAAATTGAAAGAATCAAGTAATTCGAGGGTTGGAACTTTAATAGTGACAACTATTAATTTGCAGGTCGTACAAAATAGATACGTCTTCCAAAGTTTTACTGACCTTCAATGTAGTCACCAGCATGATGTATAACCCGTTGCCAGCAATGTGGAAGTCGAAGGACACTCTTAGCAGTGCCAGTTGTGTTGATAGTTTGAGCGGCACAGTCTATTGCCCGACGAATTTGTAGCAGTTGTGAAGTGAAACCCGTGAAGTGTTTTCTTCAGTTTAGAAAGCCAGTTGAACTCACGAGGGCCTAAGTCAAGGGAGTGCAATAGGTGGTATAGCACTTAGCAGCCCATCAGTCAAACAAATCAGTAACAGCTTGCACTGTATGTGCTTGAGCATTGTCCTGCAAAAAGATGGTCAGGTCCTGTAGAGAGTGTCATCACTGCTGTCTCTAAGCTTTTCATTTTTGGAACACAACCTACGACCAGCTATGAGACTAAAGTGATGACACTTTCTGTAGGACCTGACCATCTTATTGCAGGACAATGCTCAAGCACGCACAGTGCAAGCTGTTACTGATTTGTTTGACTGATGGGCTGCTAAGTGCTATACCACCTATTGCACTCCCCTGATTTAAACCCTCTAGAGTTCAACTCGATTTCTAAACTGAGGGAAACACATTCACAGCATTCACTTCACAACTGCTACGAATTCGTCGAGCAATAGGCTGTGCCGCTCGAACTGTCAACACAACTGGCATTGCTAAAAGCATCCTAAGACTTCTAAATCACTGGCAACGGGTTATGCACAATGCTGGTGACTCTTTGAAGGTCAGCAAAACTTTGAAACACGTATCTATTTTGTACGAGCTGTAAATAAATAGTTGTCACTGTTAAAGTTCCAACTCTCGTACTTCAAGGTCAAGCTTTCTATCGGACTGTTTCAGAAAAACTACGTTGAAATCCCCACAAACAATAATTTGTTTTCCTCTGTCTGACAGATAGTACAACAAAGAATCCAAGTTTTTGAAAAATAGTTGAAAATTTCGCAATGGAGACCTATACACGGTTACAATTATAAAAGTGCCATTATTTAGTTTAAGTTCACACGCAAATGCTTCTATATATCCCTCTATGCAAAATATTTTACTTTCTAAATTTTTCACACTATGACAGGTTTTAACATATATGGCAACTCCTCCTCTCTCGACAGTTACTTACATGTGCTGAAAGATTACATCCACCTACATTTACCAATTCCATACTTGCGACTATATGATGTTCAGACAGGCATAGTACATCTATTCTACCCTCTGTTTCCTAATCTTCTAAACAAACAAGAAGCTTATCTACCCTGTTTTTGTACTCCCCTGATATTCTAATGCAATAAATTAACGTTATTTTTCGCTGTTATTTTATGTGAATCTTGTGACATACTAACATTATCTTTCACTGTACTGTTATGAGAATCTTGTGATATTTTAACATCTTTAGTACCTGCCTCTCTGAACTTCTCATTAAGCTTATTTTCAATTAATGTAGGGTGATTGGACACTGATCTGAGCCTAAAAAAATACTCCCATGAGTTTCAGTGCCCCCTTAAAGATTTCGGTATCATCCCAGCCAGTTTACCCTTCCCTTTCCTATTGAGATGCGGGCCATGTACTGTGAAGACCCACCTACCAATACTATCAACAGCAACCAAGCCTATGCCTGACAAAGTAGCCACCCAAAGCAGCTGATCCAGCTCCATATTGACCCTCCTGACAGGGCTGTTCACTTGGGTCCAATCATACTGCATGAAAGCAGGAACGAAACCAGCATTTGTATGTTTCGTTGCAGACGCTATTTTTACCAGGTCACACTGAATATTATAGCGCTGATCCCTATCAATACCGTTTCCCACTCCACCCACTACCACAACATGATCCTGCTTTGTAAAACCCTTGCACAATGATCCTATACCCTCGATTACTTGGCTGAGACATGCACTGGGCTTGAAAATACTTGTGACTTGGTACCTGTTACTTAATTTTTCCTGCTAGATCTAGCCCACACCTCTTCCATGCCTACTACCTAACGACAGAACGTCCCTCCTACTTTTTTACTTATTTTGCAACAGTTGGTTTCCTAGTGAAAGTCTGCTGAGTGCTGACTACACTTGCGTCTACTTGAGCCTCTTCCTTAGTTGACAGAGGTAGCAAGGCAAATCTACTGTTTGTGCCAATGATGAAAGTGTCAGACACTGTTCTCTTTCTGTGGCCCCAGTTCCTTGCGACCACTTCCCACCTGTTTTCACCCATCTCCCCCCTTAACGCCATCAGTTCCTCCCTAGCACTACCCAGTTCAGCCTGAAGGGCTCTAATCTTCCCTTCCTGTTCCGTTATTTTCCTATCCCTTGAACGTAATCTGCAATACTACAGAAGAGACCCATTTACTTCCCCGATTCCCATGGCACTAAATTCACCGCAATGTAACCATCTGCCACAACAGCTGCGCAGAACCTCAGAACTGACTTTCCTACGGCAGCTAAACACTTCTCGCTCATGGTTGTTTTACAATATTTTTACAAAATTTATGCAGGCAATATTCTATTAACATATAATATTCTATTAGCTACAGTAATATTCTATTAACTAGAGATCACAAGAGTCACTGAAGTTATGTAGTACACTAAAATACGTGTGTACTATTAATATAGCAACGTAATGCAGTTAAACTAAAGTTAGAAATCGAAACTTGTATAAGTGAAAACTTAGGCATGTTTTCACATTCGGAAAGATCTTAACTTTCTGGAATAATTTTTGTAATTTTGGAGACAAACTGCATCACATAAAAAGTGAATGCCACCATATAGAAACGAAATAAGAAAATTTTGTTGAGCCATCAGTCTTCTGACTGGACAGATACGGCCCGCCACGAATTCTTCTCCTGCACGAACCTCTTCATCTCAGCGTAGCAGTTGCAACCTACGTCCTCTATTATTTGCTGTATGTATTCCAATCTCAGTCTTCCTCAACAGTTTTGCCCTCTACAGCTCCCTATAGTACCATGGAAGTCGTTCCCTGATGCCTTAACAGATGTCTTATCATGCTGTCCCTTCTACTTGTCAGCGTTTTCCACATATTTCTTTCCATTTCCGTGCAGAAAGTTCTTACCTTACAGTCGACATAATTTTCAACATTCGTCTGTAGCACCACATCTCAAGTGATTAGAGTCTCTTCTGTTTCGGTTTTCCCACAGTCCATGTTCAACTGCCATAATATACTGTGCTCCAAACGTATATTCTCAAAAGTTTCTTTCTCAAATAAAGGCCTATGTTCGATACTATTAGACTTGTCTTGGCCAGGAATTCCGTTTTTATCATTGCTAGTTGCTTTTGGTGTCCTCCTTGTTCCGTCCGTTATTGGTTATTTTGCTGCCTAGGTAGCAGAATTCCTTAAATTCATCTATTTTGTGTTCGCCCCCCGGTAGTTGAGTACGCCTCCACGGTATCTCTGTAATAAAAATAAACTGAGTGAACGGATCAACGAGGAACCTGACCGGGTGTCATCGGACGTCCGCCACGAACAAATTGAACGAACAAGACAGAACAAAATGAGATAAAAAAGTGGTCAGCGCTACAGACTGTCAATCCTAAGCG
Organism: Schistocerca americana; assembly: GCF_021461395.2. NCBI lineage: Eukaryota > Metazoa > Arthropoda > Insecta > Orthoptera > Acrididae > Schistocerca > Schistocerca americana. Next base: position 91,277,774 of record NC_060121.1, read on the forward strand.
TCCGGGTTCGATTCCTGGCTGGGTCGGAGATTTTCTCCGCTCAACGACTGGGTGTTCTGTTGTCCTAATCATCATTATTTCATCCCCACCGACGCGCAAGTCACGAAGTGGCGTCAAATCGAAAGACTTTCACCCAGGCGAGCGGTCTACTCGACGGAAGGCCTTAGTCACACGACGTATTCATCTATTTCGTGACCGTGAATCCTGGTGTTAAGTTTCTCGCTGTTCTCATTTCTACTACTCATTAGTTTGGACTTCCTTCGATTTACTCTGTCCATAATCGGTACTCACTAGACTGTTTATTCCATTCAGCAGATCATGTAATTGTTCTTCACTTAAGTATATTAAACTTTCATTACAGGGCTGGCAAGAGTCGAGTGTCCGAATAGTGTATCAAAGTAGAACACCTTCCACTATATTATTAATCAAGGCAGAGCTATAGCAACAGCTAGAAGAGATATGTTTGATGGTCTTTAAGTCTGTTTGAAAGGCTGATTAAGATAAGTCGTTACAGCGAATTCCGGGATGGTTTCTTTGAAAATGAGGCAGCCGATTTTCTTCCCAAAACACTTTGTTCATGAATCATAAAAGAAGGTTGTATACATGGAAGAATCCTGGAGACACTAGAAGGTATCAGTTAGATTATATAATGGTAATACAGAGATTTAGGAACCAGGTTTTAAACTGTAAGACATTTCCAGGGGCAGATGTGGACTCTGACCACAATCTATTGGTTATGAACTGTAGATTAAAACTGAAGAAACTGCAAAATGGTGGGAATTTAAGGAGATGGGACCTGGATAAACTGACTAAACCATAGATTGTACAGAGTTTCAGGGAGAGCATAAGGTAACAATTGACAGGAATGGGGGAAAGAAATACGGTAGAAGAAGAATGGGTGTACTGAGGAAGTAGTGAAGGCAGCAGAGGATCAAGTAGGTAGAAAGACGAGGTCTAGTAGAAATCCTTGGGTAACAGAAGAAATATTGAATTTAATTGATGAAAGGAGAAAATATAAAAATGCAGTGAATGAAGCAGGCAAAAGTGAATACAAACGTCTCAAAAATGAGATCGACTGGAAGTGCAAAATGGCTAAGCAGGGATGGCTAGAGCACAAATGTAAGGATGTAGAGGCTTATCTCACTAGGGGTAAGATAGATACTGCCTACAGGAAAATAAAAGAGACCTTTGGAAAAAAGAGAACCACTTGTATGAATATCAAGAGCTCAGATGGAAACCCAGTTCTAAGCAAAGAAGGGAAAGCAGAAAGGTGGATGGAGTTTATAGAGGGTCTATACAAGGGCGATGTACTTGAGGACAATATTATGGAAATGGAAGAGGATGTAGATGAAGATGAAATGGGAGATACGATACTGCGTGAAGAGTTTGACAGAGCACTGAAAGACTTGAGTCGAAACAAGGCCCCGGGAGTAGACAACATTCCATTGGAACTACTGACGGCCTTGGGAGAGCCAGTCCTGACAAAACTCTACCATCTGGTGAGCAAGATGTATGAGACAGGCGAAATTCCCTGAGACTTCAGGAAGAATATAACAATTCCAATCCCAAAGAAAGCAGATGTTGACAGATGTGAAAATTACTGAACTATCAGTTTAATAAGTCACAGCTGCAAAATACTAACGCGCATTCTTTACAGACGAATGGAAAGACTGGTAGAAGCCGACCTCGGGGAAGATCAGTTTAGATTCCGTGGAAATGTTGGAACACGTGAGACAATACTGACACTACGACTTATCTTAGAAAATAGATTTAGGAAAGGCAAACCTAAGCTTCTAGCATTTGTAGACTTATGGAAAGCTATTGACAATGTTGACTGGAATACTCTTTCCAATTCTAAAGGTGGCTGGGGTAAAATACGGGGAGCGAAAGGCTATTTACAATTTGTACAGAAACCAGAAGGCAGTTATAAGAGTCGAGGGGCATGAAAGGGAAGCAGTGGTTGGGAAGGGAGTGAGACAGGGTTGTAGCCTGTCCCTGATGTTATTTAATCAAAGGGAAGCAGCGGTTTGGAAGGGAGTGAGACAGGGTTGTAGCCTGTCCCCGTTGGATAAGCAGCTGAGCAGCAAGTCGTATACTCCTAGCTCACTCGTTTGTTACATAGTTTAATTCTTAATTTCTTTGCGTGTTTTTCGTACTTGCATTGTTTAATTCATAAATTTCGGGCGTATTATAGTATTTGAGAGTTGTAGCATCGCGTTTTAGTGCCTGAATAGTGTAAATTCGCGTAGTCATTTGTCTACTGTTTTTGTTTTTGAACGGCCAGTGTCGGTTGGTCACAGTCAGTGTGCTCCCTGCCGCCGTTGGATAAGCAGCTTAGCAGCAAGTCGTATACTCCTAGCTCACTCGTTTGTTACATAGTTTAATTCTTAATTTCGTTGCGTGTTTTTGGTACTTGCATTGTTTAATTCATAAATTTCGGGCGAATTATAGTATTTGAGAGTTGTAGCATCGCGTTTTAGTACCTGAATAGTGTAAATTCGCGTAGTCGTTTGTCTACAGTTTTTGTTTTGAACGGCCAGTGTCGGTTGGTCACAGTCAGTGTGCTCCCTGCCGCCGTTGGATAAGCAGCTGAGCAGCAAGTCGTATACTCCTAGCTCACTCGTTTGTTACATAGTTTAATTCTTAATTTCTTTACGTGTTTTTGGTACTTGCATTGTTTAATTCATAATTTTCGGGCGTTTTATAGTATTTGAGAGTGCAGCATCGCGTTGTAGTACCTGAATAGTGTAATTTCGCTTAGTCTCCTTCCGCCGCCGAGCAGTGTCAGCAGTGCGCAAGTAGCAGCATTACTGCATTTGCTAGGCAATCTTGTATTTTAATAACCGTTTATATTTTGTCGATTTGTTTGCGCTCTCTGTAGATTAGTTCAGACGTTTTTTGCAAAACAGTTTTTAGCATGGATAGGGACTGCAACTGCTGTGTTCGGATGCAGGCTGAGTTGGCATTCCTTCGCTCCCAGCTTCAGGCAGTGTTGGCATCGGTCACACAGCTTGAGGCTGTTGCCAATGGGCATCACTGTGGGGGTCCGGATGGGGGTTTGTCGGGGACGGCCAGCTCGTCCCACGCATCCCCTGATCGGACTACGACTACGGTTGCCCGGGATACTGCCCGCATTGAGGCTGATCCCTCACCTGTGGTAGAGTGGGAGGTCGTTTCAAGGTGTGGCAGGGGGCGAAAGACATTCCGGAGGGCTGAACGGAAAGCCTCTCCAGTTTGTCTGACGAACCGGTTTCAGGCTCTGTCTCAGGCTGATACTGATCTTCGGCCTGACATGGCTGCTTGTCCTGTTCCAGAGGCTGCCCCTCAGTCTGCAAGATCCGTTAAGTTGCAGAGGGTGGGCTTACTGGTAGTTGGGAGCTCCAACGTCAGGCGCGTAATGGGGCCTCTTAGGGAAATGGCAGCAAGAGAGGGGAAGAAAACCAATGTGCACTCCGTGTGCATACCGGGGGGAGTCATTCCAGATGTGGAAAGGGTCCTTCCGGATGCCATGAAGGGTACAGGGTGCACCCATCTGCAGGTGGTCGCTCATGTCGGCACCAATGAAGTGTGTCGCTATGGATCGGAGGAAATCCTCTCTGGCTTCCGGCGGCTATCTGATTTGGTGAAGACTGCCAGTCTCGCTAGCGGGATGAAAGCAGAGCTCACCATCTGCAGCATCGTCGACAGGACTGACTGCGGACCTTTGGTACAGAGCCGAGTGGAGGGTCTGAATCAGAGGCTGAGACGGTTCTGCGACCGTGTGGGCTGCAGATTCCTCGACTTGCGCCATAGGGTGGTGGGGTTTCGGGTTCCGCTGGATAGGTCAGGAGTCCACTACACGCAACAAGCGGCTACTCGGGTAGCAGGGGTTGTGTGGCGTGGGCTGGGCGGTTTTTTAGGTTAGATGGCCTTGGGCAAGTACAGAAAGGGCAACAGCCTCAACGAGTGCGGGGCAAAGTCAGGACATGCGGGGACCAAGCAGCAATCGGTATTGTAATTGTCAACTGTCGAAGCTGCGTTGGTAAAGTACCGGAACTTCAAGCGCTGATAGAAGGCACCGAAGCTGAAATCGTTATAGGTACAGAAAGCTGGCTTAAGCCAGAGATAAATTCTGCCGAAATTTTTACAAAGGTACAGACGGTGTTTAGAAAGGATAGAGTGCATGCAACCGGTGGTGGAGTGTTCGTCGCTGTTGGTAGTAGTTTATCCTGTAGTGAAGTAGAAGTGGATAGTTCCTGTGAATTATTATGGGTGGAGGTTACACTAAACAACCGAACTAGGTTAATAATTGGCTCCTTTTACCGACCTCCCGACTCAGCAGCATTAGTGGCAGAACAACTGAGAGAAAATTTGGAATACATTTCACATAAATTTTCTCAGCATGTTATAGTCTTAGGTGGAGATTTCAATTTACCAGATATAGACTGGGACACTCAGATGTTTAGGACGGGTGGTAGGGACAGAGCATCGAGTGACATTATACTGAGTGCACTATCCGAAAATTACCTCGAGCAATTAAACAGAGAACCGACTCGTGGAGATAACATCTTGGACCTACTGATAACAAACAGACCCGAACTTTTCGACTCTGTATGTACAGAACAGGGAATCAGTGATCATAAGGCCGTTGCAGCATCCATGAATATGGAAGTTAATAGGAATATAAAAAAAGGGAGGAAGGTTTATCTGTTTAGCAAGAGTAATAGAAGGCAGATTTCAGACTACCTAACAGATCAAAACGAAAATTTCTGTTCCGACACTGACAATGTTGAGTGTTTATGGAAAAAGTTCAAGGCAATCGTAAAATGCGTTTTAGACAGGTACGTGCCGACTAAAACTGTGAGGGACGGGAAAAACCCACCGTGGTACAACAACAAAGTTAGGAAACTACTGCGAAAGCAAAGAGAGCTCCACTCCAAGTTTAAACGCAGCCAAAACCTCTCAGACAAACAGAAGCTAAACGATGTCAAAGTTAGCGTAAGGAGGGCTATGCGTGAAGCGTTCATTGAATTCGAAAGTAAAATTCTATGTACCGACTTGACAGAAAATCCTAGGAAGTTCTGGTCTTACGTTAAATCAGTAAGTGGCTCGAAACAGCATATCCAGACACTACGGGATGATGATGGCATTGAAACAGAGGATGACACGCGTAAAGCTGAAATACTAAACACCTTTTTCCAAAGCTGTTTCACAGAGGAAGACCGCACTGCAGTTCCTTCTCTAAATCCTCGCACAAACGAAAAAATGGCTGACATCGAAATAAGTGTCCAAGGAATAGAAAGGCAACTGGAATCACTCAATAGAGGAAAGTCCACTTGACCTGATGGGATACCAATTCGATTCTACACAGAGTACGCGAAAGAACTTGCCCCCCTTCTAACAGCCGTGTACCGCAAGTCTCTAGAGGAACGGAGGGTTCCAAATGATTGGAAAAGAGCACAGACAAATGTAATGTATTGCGAATACATAGAAAGAAGGATCCTTTATTGTATGATTATATGATAGCGGAACAAACACTGGTAGCAGTTACTTCTGTAAAATATCTGGGAGTATGCGTGCGGAACGATTTGAAGTGGAATGATCATATAAAATTAATTGTTGGTAAGGCGGGTACCAGGTTGAGATTCATTGGGACAGTGCTTAGAAAAGTAGTCCATCAACAAAGGAGGTGGCTTACAAAACACTCGTTCGACCTATACTTGAGTATTGCTCATCAGTGTGGGATCCGTACCAGATCGGTCTGACGGAGGAGATAGAGAAGATCCAAAGAAGAGCGGCGCGTTTCGTCACAGGGTTATTTGGTAACCGTGATAGCGTTACGGAGATGTTTAATAAACTCAAGCGGCAGACTCTGCAAGAGAGGAGCTCTGCATCGCGGTGTAGCTTGCTCGCCAGGTTTCGAGAGGGTGCGTTTCTGGATGAGGTATCGAATATATTGCTTCCCCCTACTTATACCTCCCGAGGAGATCACGAATGTAAAATTAGAGAGATTAGAGCGCGCACGGAGGCTTTCAGACAGTCGTTCTTCCCGCGAACCATACGCAACTGGAACAGGAAAGGGAGGTAATGATAGTGGCACGTAAAGTGCCCTCCGCCACACACCGTTGGGTGGCTTGCGGAGTATCGATGTAGATGTAGATGTTGTTCAGTCTGTGTATTGAGCAAACAGTAAAGGAAACAAAAGAAAAATTCGGAGTAGGTATTAAACTCCATGGAGAAGAAATAAAAACTTTGAGGTTCGCCGATGACATTGTACTTCTGTCAGAGACAGCAAAGGACTTGGAAGAGCAGTTGAACGGAATGGACAGCGTCTTGAAAGGAGGATATAAGTTGAACATCAACAAAAGCAAACCAAGGATAATGGAATGTAGTCAAATTAAGTCAGATGATGCTGAGGGAATTAGATTAGGAAATGAGACACTTGAAGTAGTAAAGGAGTTTTGCTATTTGGGGAGAAAAATAACTGATGATGGTCGAAGTAGAGTGGATATAAAATGTAGACTGGCAATGGCAAGGAAAGCGTTTCTGAAGAAGAGAAATTTGTTAACATCGAGTATAGATTTAAGTGTCAGGGAGTCACTTCTAAAAGTATTTGTATGGATTGTAGCCATGTATGGAAGTGAAACATGGACGATAAATGCTGAAGATTAGATGGGTAGATCACATAACTAATGAGTAGGTATTGAATAGAATTGGGGAGAAGAGGAGTTTGTGGCACGACTTGACAAGAAGAAGGGACCGGTTGGTACGACATGTTCTGAGGCATCAAGGGATCACAAATTTAGTATTGGAGGGCAGCGTGGAGGGTAAAAATCGTAGAGGGAGACCAAGAGATGAATACCTTAAGCAGATTCAGAAGGATGCAGTAAGTACTGGGAGATGAAGAAGCTTGCACAGGATAGAGTAGCATGGAGAGCTGCATCAAACCAGTCTTAGGAATGAATACCACAACAACAACAACAACAACATCAGCGCTTATGCTCTGTCGCGACTGATCTCGCTGTCAACGGTATGTGAAACGGTAACCTTCCCTTTCACATCACATGTCAAAGGATTTCTCAGCCACTGGCCTCATAAATTGACATGCAACAATAGTGCTTCGCTGTATATGACGCGAATGTCTGACGATTGCATCTTACAAGAAAGTTTGGTTGATGTTCTCCTACTCAACCTACAGTCAAATATCCACGAAAGCATAACCTGACATCATGCACTTGGTGAATCTCTGCTGGGGTCCTTCATCCTGTGTCAAAGCCATGTTGTTCTACATGTTCAGCAAAGGGTGAATGACTATTGATATACTTAGAGACCATTATATGTAATCAGTATCTCGATTTGTAATTTCCGCCATTATCACATAGTAATCAGTTGTAGTCTTGGTATTCCGGCTGGAATATAGCTGCTGCTTTTATCTGGTTTCCCTTTTGGTGCATACCTAACTGAGTGTATGTCTTTTGTACCGTTGTGCGACCTCTAAACCTAGTTTCATCAATACATTTTCTTTCCTGTGTGTTGACTTTTAATGTGCATGTTGCTATGTGTAGACATTGTTGGGGAATATAACAATATAATCCTCAAATCATAGACAATCAAGGCGATTTTAGTGCTGCTGAATTCCGGTATGCACTCATTGAGTTTAGCTTTGCAATCACTTCATTCATTTCTCATGACTGAATTTAACAATAATGGGGATAATCCATCACTTACTGGGACCTCCTCCCAAATCCTGGATCGACTTCAACAAACAACAGCATGCCTCAGAAGTATCAGCAATATGGGGATTGTAACCTTTTGGCTCCTATAGGATTATAGATATGGACAGAAATGTGTTCTTTCCAGTCCATATGGTAACGCTGATCTGCATCACAAGCATGTTGAATACGAATAGTATCATCCCACAAAGTCATCATGCTTTGCAAGGCTCTCTGTGTGTGAGGGGGAGGAAATGGTTTTCTCGGTCCTGACATGTTGGCTGCCCTTGTGACAGATGTGTTGTCTTGGAGTATAATCATCTTGCTTTATTGGACTGTTGTGCATGGTGGCCCACACATGAGGGGCAAATACATTAGTTTCAGACCCCTGATACTTAGCCTGCCCTGCATGACAGGCATGTTATGGGAGTTGTCTCAACGTGCTTTGTTGAACTATTCTGTTGTGGCGGCACATACCGATAATGATGGTGGGGTACAGTTTGACAAAGATGAATGGGGGATGGGCAAAGTGAGGGGGGGGGGGAGGAGGTAATGTACTGAGTGAGAGGAGGAAGGGAAGCAGCGTAAGAAAGGTGGAAGGTGTACATAGATGGTGGGCAGGTGGAAAAGAGGGGGAGTCAGAAATTGAAAGAGCTAGGGGGACGAGGATATGGTCAGAGGGGTAGGGGGGGGGGGAAGGTATGGTAAGAAAGTGGGTTTGAAGAAATGGACAAAGAGAGGGGGAGGAGGAGATGAAGAGGCAGAGAGACTGGTGAGAGGTAGTTAGATAGAGGTGGGAGGATGAGGTAGACAGTCAGACAGACAGACAGAGGGAGGAAGATGTGGATACAGAGAGGGGGTGAAGGAGGAGGAGGTGTGCTCAATGTACAGAGGGTCCAGAAATAGTGTGATAGACTTTGAGGTGTTGTAGAGGGCATCTTGAGAAACAACTGGAGGATAAGAATCCACGTCTATAAATGTCATCTAACGATGTTATAGGCGCTGGTGTCTGCCAGTAAGCCACCCCTTCGGCAGCAAACGCGACTTTGCACACTGACAGAGCAGAGGTTGAACGGCTGCAGTGTTGTCAGTTACTCAGTAATCGCAACTGATTGCCATGATCACCAATTGGAAAAGTGTAGAACGGCCTTGTCCCCTATGAATGTTATGTTCTGTTGCCTCGGCGGATGGCGGTTTCGAACATGGGTTACCATCTGTGGTTTATCTCCAATGTTTTTTCGGTATACGGGTGAAACATAAACTGCGGATGGATACTCATACCCAAACTGCCATCCGTCAAGGCAACAGATCATCACATTAATAAAAGACAGGACTTGTCTATGAAGCAGGTAGCTCCAACTTCTCCACTGGCGATGATGACACTCAGTCACGATCTCCGAGCAACAAACAACACTGCGAGACATCCCGCCTACGGTCAGTCAGCGTACAGAGTCATGTTTGCTGCCGAAGGCGTCGTATGGTGTCAGACGCCGGGGCCTTTACCTCCGACGCTCTGTAGCGGCGTTGGATGACGTTTCTGGACACGGGTTCCTATCTTCGATTTGTTCCACTAGACACCCTGTACAACCCCTCAAAGGTCGTCGCAGTACCGCTGGGACACGCTGTATGTGTGAAGCACATACATGTGTAACGCATTGAAGAAAAGGCTAGTCTTAACCGTATCCAAGTAATGGAGTAATTATACTCAATACCGTGATGTATTGTGACCGTCATATTACACATGCTGCTAAATTAGTATTAAAAGCAGCATACTCTGTTTTCGTCATTTAGATGAGGAGAATACATCATTAACTCACAGATCACTGTAATATCCTTTTCCAAACACAAAAGTCTTAGCATTCGAGTCGTATTCATTTTTTAAGAGTTGGATACCATAAATTTTGTAGTGAAGAATAAAGTAGAATTCGTTGCGTATAATGTCGCTTTGCTGAAGACGGAAGAAATAAACACAGTAGCTCGCGGCCTTTTGTTCCAAGTCACTAATGGTTGACACAGCGTACTTCTAAACGCCCAGTATTACAAAGCGTGGGTTAGAGCATTTTGGGGATGACATTCTGGGGTGGTAAAGTGCTTTGGCCAGCGGCACCGGTGGGTGGAGGACCTCATATAATCAGATCGAATCCACTCGATTCCTTTTCACTCGCGCCGAGAATAAAAACTGGAAGCCGCTGCTAAACCTCCGTGGGTTAGAGCATTTTGGGGATGACATTCTGGGGTGGTAGTTTAACTGAGAGCTTCAGATAAGGCAGTCGTACCTTGTGGAATGCAACGCTCGGCGTGAAGTAATGGATATTGTTATAGGGTGAATATATTATCATCGCACAATAATGTCCATAACTTCATGTCGAGAGAGCTGTTTTTTATTTTTATTTTATTTTATTTTATTTTATTTTTACAGCTCCACAAGTACAGGGAACGTAGGTGACGCTATTTTCTACGAAAACGTAGCTTCAAATAAAGAGTGCAGGAACATACGACAACACCTCACGTATCGCTTCCGTACGAATCACCATGGAAACTGTTGTGTCTAGACAAGACAGCCTAGACACAATGAGAGGAAGCCGAAAGGCACGCGCTACGCTCACGCAAATGGGCGTGAGGTCTGAAACAGGATACGTAATGAATGCTATAAAGAAAAGTACGTAGCTTCGGGAATACTTAACTTTAATCCATCCTTTTGGTACATCTGGAGATTGTGGTGATACAAGCGAGACTCTTTAGATACATGCAATGTTACTAATGGCGCCTTGCTAGGTCGTAGCCATTGACTTAGCTGAAGGCTATTCTAACTATTGGCTCGGCTAATGAACGATGCTTCGTCCATGTAGTCGCTAGCAAAGTCGTCCGTACAACTGGGGCGAGTGCTAGTCCGTATCTCGAGACCTGCCTTGTGGTGGCGCTCGGTCTGCGATCACACAGTGGCGACATGCGGGTTCGACATGTACTAATGGACCGCGGCCGATTTAAAACTACCACCTAGCAAGTGTGGTGTCTGGCGGTGACACCACAGAAACATTAGTTAACTGCAGCGCACACAGATGCATTTAAATATTTTTCCCGCGCCCCATACATGAATGGAACGAGAAGAAACTCTAATACCTGGTAAAAAGGGAAGTAGCCTCTGGGTGCCATGCAGTTCACAGTGGTTTGCAGAGTCTGGATGTTGATGTAGATGTAGCTGTAAATCTGGTGCCACGACATGCTTGCTTTATTAGATTGGGTCTTGTCTTTTTAATTCCAAAGTAGTACATGCTCAGCTTCGTGGTAAAGTAATATATTGGGGAATAGGCAGTAAACATGTAACTGTCTGTTGTGTGCTGTCCTTAGGTTAGTTAGGTTTAAGTAGTTCTAAGTTCTAGGGGACTGATGACCATAGATGTTAAGTCCCATAGTGCTCAGAGCCATTTGAACCATTTGTAACTGTTTCGTGCTAACAGGCTGCATTGTCACCGAAATATCATGAGACATAACAAACGATGGTAGGAAAACGGCGGATTTCATTAATGTTTATGACATGTTTTCTTCGGTATAGGTACTACGATATCAGTCAAAAAAAAAAAAAAAGAACAACAAAAAACCAGAGCGAAGGTGTAAGAACACTGACTTATTAGGATTCGTCATCAGGGGCGCCTACTTATAAAAAATATCGCGGGGGGTGGGGTGGGGGGCATACTTCGGGTCTTACCCCGGGAAATTTTCTAATAATATTTAGTTTTAAAGTTTTTTAAGCATTTCAGTCATATTATCAACATTAGAACTCCGAAAACTGGATTCTCGATAAGTCGACACTCCGAGAATCTCGACAAGCCCAACACAATTTTTTTGCTTTGAAAAAAGAAACAAAAAATATGAAACTTCCTGGCGAATTAAAATTGTGTGCCGGACCGAGATTCGAACTCGGAAGTTTCATATCAGCGCACACTCCGCTGCAGAGTGAAAATCTCATTCTGGAAACAAAAAATTATCACCCACGGTATTTTTGTAAAAAGCTAATTTCATTTACAGTAATAATCATGCTAATATACTGTTACAGAGCTATGAATATATAGCTCTGAAAAGACTGAAATTATATTTAATCCTAAACTATCATTAAAAGAATAAAACATAAAAAATTTCTGTCGCACAGTAATAGCACTTTGATTAATAAGTGAAAGAGCTAATTTAAGTTTACTTTGATAAGGCTCAAGGTTCACTAAATAAAAACAATATCTCAAAGTTAATGCTATATGCAGTTAATAAAGTTAATGCAGTATACCTAATCCCTGCTTCAGTCAAAAAGTTTGTAAATGTCGGGTTTTAGTTGTGTCATAAACCCTAAAAAATTTAAGTATTTGAAAACTACTAATACAGTACTATAGTAATACAGTGATACAGTACTAAACTAGTACAAATATTTCGAAACTGAAAATTTAACATTATGTATGTATTTAATTCTCTATTTTATAAAGATTTTTAATATTTCTCTGAATGCCATTGATAGGGCTACAGTGTCTTTAGAAAGATGTAAACGTCGACCGTCTGACTGGATTACTGAATATGAAGTCGTGAACCGTAGAGATTGGCACACAGATTACAATATTTTATGTTGAAGTGGCAGCATTACAAGCGAAACTCTGATTAAACTTCCAATAGTAAAAAGGTATCAGCGCAAAGAAACGTTGAAAACATATCTCATAAAGTGTCTCGCAGTCACTTCTATCTCTTGGTGCATATAAGATAGTTCTTCAGAAAGGATCAATGTAATAGTATCAGTTTTATCATGCAAGCCACTATGAATTTTCGTTAATTATGCTTATCACTATATTTTGCTGTAAATATTACAGTGTTTTAAAAGTTAGGCTTCGTCGTACTATTACGTGGCTGGTAGTTCTGTGCTGCAAGTGGTACTATGAGAGGAAATCGACTGTTCAATGTGAGTCGGATCTCAAAACAGCTAGTGGAAAGTACCCTACCGTATTGTAACTCGTTCACTCGCTATGCTCCCTGCAGTAAAGAATACATGCGTACACGTGACGCTTTCATGTTTCTTATCTGTGATGATTTTTCCAAGAAGCAAATGAATACGTACAATGCTGCGATTTCAGCCATGATTTTGGATCGTCTAGACAAAGCGCGTGTTCCGATTTCGTATCCAGAGTTGTTCCCATCTTTTCCTAGGTCTTCAACGATCTCTTCTTCTCTGTAGCGCATAAAGACTTATCTGTTTTGGCAGTCTATATTCATTCTGTTAATATATTTCGATTTACTTTTGTATTGTTCATTCATTCTCCAATATTATAAACATTAATTTCTGCTCCCATATCTCTGTTGCGTATTCTGCCTACTCTAGAGCATCCTTTAACCTTTCTTAAATGGTTGTCTGCATCTCATGTCCTTCTGTGTCGGCACCTAGGTCTCAGTTCGATACACGAAAACCGGTGTTGCCATTACTTTATAAATTTTGACGCTGATATCCTTTCTCGTCTCGTTAGTCATCGTTCTATTTATAGTAGCACACGAGTTTTGAAAACATTAAATATTAGTTCATATATCTCGGTCTTAACTGTAACTTACATAAACCTCCAGACAGCAGAAATGAGACATACGTTCTTTGGGTTTTCTGTTGATAATTATCTTTGAACGGATTGGATGTTTTCCCTTAAACCTTCTTTTAGGTACCGATGTTTCTGCGTTGTTTTCTTAGACAATTCGTTCCATTTTATACACAGATCTGAAGACCACCTTTCGTTTTTGTGTGACCTGGAATATCCGCAAACCGTGAAACAATCATTGCTGTATCGTGATTTATTTTTACTCTGTGGCTTGTCTTTGTTTTCCACATGTTTCCTACTTTCGAGGCCAACGCCACGAACGGTGGTCCTCTGTCACATATCCCCTATCTGGAATCTCTCTGGTCACTACCAGTTGGCTAAGATTTGGTTGAAAAGTAACTGGAGGACTTTCGGTAGACATTCGATATTATCCTGCACTGTCCTTCAGTGGACAGAAATCGACCTTGCGGAGTATCGGACAACATTTGTAGTGACGACTTCCTAGCTCATGCACCTTGACGCATCGTTCTGAGCGGAACGAAGTCGAATAATCACTGGAAAACGTGATAATCGTAAAATACCTAGGTCCATCCGCTCAGAGCAGACTGCACTGAAATGACGACATAAATCTAGTTTTAGAAGAAGCGAATGCGAGAATGAGGTTGATTTGAAGGATCTTAAGTAAATGTACACCATATGGACGAGCATTGGCCTGTTGAAAAATGACACCGCGACATTGTCCCACCAGAGATGGCACATGAGGATACAGAATGTCCGTAACGGGCTGTTGTGCCGGGAGATTTCCCTCAATGACTACCACTCGTGGCCTGGAGTCACACAGAATGGCTCTCCACACCACGACACCAGGAATAAGGCAGCCGTACCTCTCAATAATATCGGGAGAATAGGAATTCTCCCCAGGTCGCAGCCGCACACTTAGCAGACTTTGGTCGTCAGTGTTGGCGCAGAACCACGATCTACCGCTGAACACAAGGCGACGCCATCCATGCTTCCCGACCACGACACCGCTCCACGCGCAGTCGTCCGCGTCTTGGTGTTGGCTGCAGTCTACGCAGAGGACGGTGCTGCCCTAGTCAGAGTGCTGCCAGTCTCCGACGAACGGCGCGGGATGACGTAGAATGTTGCAGAGAGTCCATTACTTGTTCTCGGATGGCAGGCGCAGACGTGAAAGGGTTACGGTGTAACTGGTGCACAGTACGGCGATCCATCCTTGTAAATTAGTGGAAAACAGTCTAGATCGCAATGGTTATTTTATTTAAAATGACCGGTTTCGTCCTAGTCTTAGGCCATCTTCATAAGAGCACTATTAGCTGAAGTTGACGATATCCAAAACAGTCAGTAGACCTCAGTCGCTGAAACTGCTGCAGCATGGTTTCTATGCATAAGCACAGAGAATACTACGAGCATTCTTCGGTTTCTGGGACGAGGAAAAGATATCAGAATCATACATTCCCATGGGCACTCATTGAATCATTCAGTAGAAACACTCCATTGAAATGGCATGACATGCAGTTCTATGACACTTGGACAGACAGGAACTACCACAGCAAGAATTCGAAAACTAAAAATTCCAGAAAATTGTTCGGTCTCAGAAAATTGTGAATTTGACTCGAATAGTATGTAGGATTATAATAACGAAAAGCATCTTTAATGACTTACACCCTCCTGCAGTGTAGTTTAGACTGTGATGGACGTTAACCAGCAATCGTGAAAAGGCATGAATATTCTGAATTTCCAGGATCCTCTTTGTGACATGTCATGTAGTAACGATCGCGACCATCTCTTTTTGACAGCTACGTCGTGGCGTCGTTTAATCGCTCCTGTCAACCAGCATCTGAGTAGGCCAGTTTTCTCTGTTGAGCGAAAGTTTATTGACATCCAGCGCCTCGATGATGGATGGCGGCTGGAGTGGACACAGTGTGCGGGTGGTACCACTAACGGTCTAAGGTCGACCCCAGCAGATGGGCGTGGTGGATGACGGCTGGTGTACAATTTCAGTGTCTAGCGGGAGTTGGCTGCAGCAAGCATTCGCCCCACAGGAACTCTTGTCACCTGACAGAGTAGCTTAGTGGGAGCTCGGCGAAGTAGGTAGCCAGAAGGTGTGTGATGTTGGGTTGGGCTGTTTTTGGGGGGAGGAGACCAAACAACACAGAATTAGGGAAGGACGGGGAAGGAAATCGGCCGTGCCTTTTCAAAGGAACCATCCCGGAAGTAGCCTCGAACGATTTAAGGAAATCACGGAAAACCTAAATCAGGATGGCCGCACGCGCCATTGAACCGTCGTCCTCCCGAATGCGAGTCCAGTGTGGTATCCACTGCGCCACCTCGCTCCGTGGTGTGTGACGTCAGCATGCCGCAGCAGCTGCCCATTTCTGTCAAGACAGACACACTCCCAGCCACCGTTGAGTGAAGTGGGAGGAGAGGGAATGTTAGACTAACTCCACATACGTCGCTCCCATCTCTTACAACAGATTATCAAGTGTGTCACATAGTGATACCTACAAACACATACAAAATTGCTCCACATGTTGCTTTAACACTTGATGTTGTATATGTGATTATAGACAAAAGCAAAACTGTCCATGCCAGAAGTTTGTAGTTATATGTAAAATCATGACAGTAAAATTGTGGAAAACTTACTCTCTTGCCTTCATAGTAATGTTCAATAACAAAGGAAAAAAAATCAACGACAACAGAGCTTTGTAAATGTGCGTGGCCCGTAACTGACAGTGAAATCATAAAACTATTTATATCTTCTTAAAATCTAAAACAAAACACATTTATGCAAGGGAAAATTCATCTACTCTAGGGCATTATAAATGTGAACTGTCCCTAACTGACGATAAAATCTCAAAATTGTTTTAAGATCTCGTTAAATTTAAAGCAACATGCATTCAAGCAATGGTTCACATCTTGTTGGACAAATTAGGCACTGTTTCCATTGCCAGTACAATCATAAGGAAGATTAACTAAGGATGAACAGAACCTACGGTAAAGAATTGGAATCATGCTCATTAAAATAATATAGAACTTATCGTAACGATAATATCACTAACAGAACATAATATTAGACACATTTTAAGACACAAGATATAATTCTTCAATAATCACTTCTATATATTACCGTTTTTACCAGTTGCGTTACCCATACCTGCCTATGAACCTTTGCAATGTCAGACAGTGTCTGCAACCTTGCCCAAGCTTTCTTCCTCCTGCGTTTTTCAAAAACTAACGACAGCATCGTTCTCTTGTCATTTTTCAGTCATTTGCTATCATTTTACTCTCTCATAACATCATTATCTAAAGTCCTTTAATTCAGTCTTGCTGTGTTCCTTAGATTAAATTCACGTAGGACCCACAGCACCAAGATTACATTCACATAATTTTTACACCAAAAGAATGTGTGTACATTATGCATCAATTCATACAACAGATTAACAGCGTTATATATATATACCTGACCAGTTTAGGGTAATTTTCCATTACGCTTCGCTCTACTATTTTTCCATGGTTTTATTTTCATAATGTCGTGGAGTCTCCATGTTTTGTGGGTCCTTAAACTTCCATGCGATTTGTGTTAGTGTGAGGGATTCAATATACCCGATATGGACACTGGAAAAGTATCTTTTTGAACGTAGAGTTCCTGTTATCAGATGGTTGGTGACACTGCACGAGGACCTCTTCCTCTGTGTGGAACAAGATTTCGCTCTTCATTCTGAGGTCGGCCTTTTGTCGACGGTCACCTGCTTGATATATGTTTTTCAGCGCTAGGACAATAATAGACAGTGATCAATCTACAATGTATGTGGCGTTCCTTGGGCGACATTACTGTTTCCTTGATCAAACTAGGAGCTCCTTATTCTTTAATACAAGTACAGGAGGCAGTTACATGGAATCATCTGGTAGCTCGTTGAAGCACATCTTGAAGCAATTGTAGATGTTTGTCCCATATGCAATGTTCCTTGTGGCAATGTATTCGATAGAGGTTTCGCAAATCGCGCATCACTCATTCACTGTGATTCTATGTAGGTTGGTATAGGGAGATGAACATAGGGTGTATCCGTCGCCTCCTTAACATTTTTACCCAGACATTGGACTTAAACTGAGGCCATTGTCAGAGATTGTTTTGTTCACAGAGCCAAAATCACGTGAAAAATGTTTTTCGAATGCAGTACTGAGCGGTTTCGCTGAGGCTTTTCACAGAGCCGTAACGACCACCAATTTTGAGATTAACTCAATGGGTATCAAGATGTATGAGAAAAGAGAAAGCATTCTCGGATCTGGACCAAGAAGATCAGTGGACTCCTCATCTCATAGCCTTGACGGAATTACTATATACATTTGGGCCACATACGATATACTCGCTTGCTTCGCCTTATGACAGATTTGGCACTTATCTACAGCGCACTCCCCACAGCATGTCACTGAAATAACAGGCCTCCTACAATTGATGCTAACATTACTCTCAAAGTGTGTGTAGCACAGATGCGTCGACCGAACCAGCTTGTTAACCAGTTCACTAGGAATGACGATCAGTCACCTCTGATCACTCGAGTGTCTTCTCTGAAGCAACACATTTTCCTTAACTAAGTATTACTGCCATAAAGCTGCTCAGTCTCTCTCATGTTACGTCAGTGTTACAATTTTTGATACATTCCGGTTGCTGCTTGCAGAACTTACGGGCAATTTGTTTTGTTTTTTTTCTTAGCTTCAACGCTTGAGGAATCTCAGAGTAAAACTTTTCTAATTGCTACTTCACGATGCGTTATTTTCTAGCAGTGATGTTTGAAGTCAGTTTTTCGCTGTTTTAATACTTCGTAGAGATGCTGGATAGATGTTGCTCTATCCACAAAGTACTATATGAACTATATGACTACATGACATGTTACAGGCCTGATCGGTTTGTGCACGTTTGTTTTTCACTAAGCTTCTCGGTCTCAAAAGTTTGTCGTAAAACGGGCAACAGTTTGGCTCATGAAATTCTGAGGATGCTTGAAGAATTTGACGAAACTGGCGATAGTGGGATTGCAGTCGATGACGGTATTTCTGAAACACACAGTAATCTGCTTTTCTCTTGCATCTTATAAGCAAGAGCCACACAAAGAAGTCGAAAATGTGTACAGTTCCTGGGGATTGCAGCAGCCACTGTGGCCCGATTTGAATGTGTTAACGCCAGATACTTGCCCTATTCTTTCTCGATATATTCGAGAGACAGGCTTACTTACTTTGGAATCTTACATTATTTAAACAGGGTTAATCAAAACTATACTGTTACCCATCTCTGTAGTTACTGTGCGGTAAACTATCAAGAGCTCGAGACAACGCTATTATATTTTTAATCCAGGGATGTATTCAGTACTAAACTGGAATTTTTGTAGGTAAAGAGCCCAGTGTCCAAGCCTACCGTGAATTCGTTTGGGCTGTTGTGTCTAGACAAGACAGCCTAGACACAATGAGAGGAAGCCGAAAGGCACGCGCTAAGCTCGCGCAGATGGGCGTGAGGTCTGGAACAGGATAAGTAATGAATGCTATAAAGAAAAGTACGTAGCTTCTGGAATACTTAACTTTAATCCATCCTTGTGGTACATCGCTCTTGATGAGACAAGTGAGACTCTTTAGATACAAGCTATGTAAGGCTACTGGCGCCTTGCTAGGTCGTAGCCATTGACTTATCTGAAGACTATTCTAACTATCTGCTCTGCAAATGAGCGAGGCTTCGACAGTGTGCATCGCTAGCTACGTCGTCCGTACAACTGGGGCGAGTGCTAGTCAGTCTCTCGAGACCTGCCTTGTGGTGGCGCTCGGTCTGCGATCACACAGTGGCGACACGCGGGTCCGACATGTACTAATGGACCGCGGCCGATTTGGAGCTACCACCTAGCAAGTGTGGTGTCTGGCGGTGACACCACATGGGCAACATAAGAAAAAGCAAGGTGCCATGCTTTGTGTACTCGTACAGTCCCATCTGAATTTCTTAGAGGGCCAAACGATGGTCAAGGCTTCTGGGTCTGTCGCTGAATAATTGCTTTTGCATCTGGAAAACATCTGTCTCGCGAGTGAGATTGTGTTCAGAGATTGTGGGTCATCACTTTCGGACTATTAGAAAAGCAGTGCGTTGAGGCGAGAATCCCCAAACGCCCTTCAACGTACAAAAAGGTTTGCTTAGGTCAGGTTTGGCCAAAATGGGTGCGATATTACGGTGCCTGTTTTGGATGCATGTCTGAACGAACGTTGCATCGTTCCTCTTAACAGAACAGGCACTGCAGTGTCGTATTTATTCGCCGATACCAAGTAGCAACATTCAATTAAAATGCCCTCACCCATCCGTGAATTGCATAAAGTGTGTGTTAGTACAGGTTATGGTGCAGGAACGATGACATATGAAAGTTTGGATCTGGCTGTGAGTTGTGCATGGAGAGCTAAAGCAATTGAGGTGGCCATTCACGTAAAGCGGAGAAACCGGGTTCGAATCCCGTTCGAGCACACATCTTCATTGTCGTCATTTCCTGGTTGTTCACACTTGCAGCTCCAAATAAAAAATAAGGGCGTTAAATAGTGTACTTTCTAAGCTATGAAATGCTTTTTGTGCTGCTGCATCTCACTTCTGTTCACTTCGGGCTGCACAATGTTGGGGTGGATAAAATCCAAGAGTCGATGAATCATTTTTAAAATAAATTGCTATCCTGAGGTATGCTTTTATCTGTCTCTTGGTTTCTGGAGCTGGATAATCTTTCATTACCACGATTTTTTTGGGTCTGGCCGAATAACACGCAATATGGCATAGAAAGTCTACACTCTGTCGTTCAAATAGTGACTTGTCAAGATTAATGGCTAACCCCCTTCCTCAAATACGACTAACAACGTGGTTGGGCTCCTGCCATACTTTCCCAGCTATTAACATGTCATCAACATACATGGTTACTCTTGATTTCAACATGTCGATGTGTACAGAATCTAGTTCCTGAATAAATGTAGTGAACAAAATATTAGGCCCGAAGTTAATCCATTTGAACTGATAGATGGTCCCATGACAAAGGGTACGGTAAATAATGTCTGCACTTGGAATCTAATATCATGGCAGTACCCGAATCACAAGTCAATGGAAGACATCCATTTTTGTTTTGGTTTGTTGGTTCGTCCACGAATTTTGGCCTGACTTTTAGGAAATATTAAGGTGTTGATTTGTCTCGAATTAAAGACTAGTTTGATTAATCTGTCTCGTTTTGGAACGGTTAAGAATGGACTATTAAAGGAAGATACTGCTCTTTTGATGATCCCTTGCCCCAGTATATCCTGAATCTCTTTCTCCATCTTTTCCTTTTGCGCCGGCCGAAGTGGCCGTGCGGTTAAAGGCGCTGCAGTCTGGAACCGCAAGACCGCTACGGTCGCAGGTTCGAATCCTGCCTCGGGCATGGATGTTTGTGATGTCCTTAGGTTAGTTAGGTTTAACTAGTTCTAAGTTCTAGGGGACTAATGACCTCAGCAGTTGAGTCCCATAGTGCTCAGAGCCATTTGAACCATTTTTTCCTTTTGCGCTAGATGGTCCTTGGCAATAAACCCATAAACAATATTTTTAATAGCGCCAGGCGCCTCAGACAGCACTTTTCCGTGGCCCTGCAAGATATGGCATAGTTCATCTTGCTCCACTTCGGGCATCTCACCAACACAAGAAGTCTTCCCTCTTACAATATCAGTTACCTGCGTATTTGGTTCTTGCTCGGACACCAAAAAATCAAGGATCTGGCACCTGGGACCTGGATACTAGTAGCAACTTATTCAGAATCGTTAGTCAAGCTTGGTTCTGCAATAAGCTTCTAACATTGCATCGCTAATTCTTTCTTCAGAACACAGTTTTCAAATGGCTCTGAGCACTATGGGACTCAACTGCTGAGGTCATTAGTCCCCTAGAACTCAGAACTAGTTAAACCTAACTAACCTAAGGACCTCACAAACATCCATGCCCGAGGCAGGATTCGAACCTGCGACCGTAGCGGTCTTGCGGTTCCAGACTGCAGCGCCTTTAACCGCACGGCCACTTCGGCCGGCGAACACAGTTTTCAAGCTGAATTCTTTCTCTAGTGCCATTTACACTCAGAAACTAAGAAATCATTTCCTAAAATCACATCGACATTTAATGGTGGTACAATCAATAAATTGAATTCTAACGCACTCAGTGATCCCTAAAAGCTAATAGTTTGCTACTTCATCTCAATAGTTGGCCAAAGATTGCCCTCTTACACAAATTTCTTGTAATTGTACTACCTGCCAAGTTCCTACTGCGTCACATTTTTCGAAAGCGCTTTTGCTGATAATGGAGAACCGTTTTCCTGTATCGAAAATAGACCATAAAGCTAACGAGCTGACTGAGATATTAATCACTGGACTCATGGCTGACGCACCTCCATTATCTGCCTCTTCCAACAAACCCTTTCTTACATGTTCCGTGGTGACAAAATTTCCACCGTCTGCTATTCCAGAATTTCTCTTCTCCTTCGCCTTCTGCCTCACTTAATCGTCATTGTGAATGACAGGTCAACTGAGCGAATTTCTAAAATTTTTACCCCATTATATGCTACAGGTCTATCATAATTGTTTCTTCTAAGTTCTAGTCTACGCTGGTTTGCATTGCCGAAAGTAGGCACCTACCATTTCCGCCTATTGGGACTGTATCTACGCTGACTCCTTCCACATTCACGGCTATTGTTTCTGCCACCATTCTTGTTGTGATGTGGGTGATGATCTCTTTGTGATTGGTCTCGCCTTCGTGTATTGTTGCGTCCATTAAATCTGTTGTTGCTACGCCATGGGTTCTGCTGCAGATTGTTGTCGTGATTTCCTCTACGCCACTGATTATTTCACGACCTTTCCTGTGGATCGTAACCTAGTATCTCAATACATGTTTGAAGGCCTGGAGTTTATCTTTGCATAGGCCTGCTGATACAACGTGGTTGATACGCTTTCGTAATTTATTTACAGATGTTCGAACTGGTTGTGATGGGCAACAGGGCTGATGCAGTGACCTGTTCTGCCGAAGCATCTGCTCAAGAACTTGATCGAACAGTGAACCTAGACTTGTTAAAGTTGAGAAATATCATGATCCTGTGTTTTAAAGGATCCAGCGCTACTTCCGAACGTTACACAGAGCGGAACACGTGGCAAAATTCCCTGCATTCTCTAGCAATTGCCAACATTCTCACGGCGGGTGCTTCCTGCAAATATCCACACAGGAACTCCATCCGATACCAATACGGCCATGGCATAGGTAAAGAATGATGGAATCGTTCGATCCAAGGCTGGAGATGGATTCCGTTCTACGAATTTCGGAACGCTTCGTAAGGAAGTGCTTGCAATCGAATCCGCCATCTACCTTCGTGGTGAATATCTTCATACTCTCCTAATGTCTAGTAAATCGACCGCCATTCCTCAGTGGTTGGAAACTGTACCATAATCTGCTTCAAAATCCGAATCACTATAATAATCGCTCATCTTTGATTGCAAGTATTAACTTTCTGTCCATGTCGTGACTTAGCGTCTGTTCTAGATGGGTGAGCCGTTGGCATAACTCACTTGTCACGTTTCACTGCTGTTTGTTAATCTCGCGTTGTCCTTGCTTGCATTTAAATAATGACCTTATTTCCTCTATGTCAGAAATCGTACAGGCAGTGTCCCCTCTGACTTAATTTTGGCAGTATTTTTGGTTATACTTTCAAATTCGTTCCTCAAACAAAAGGTTTTCGTCATTTACGCTCATGGCAATAGCCCATATTTCTCTTATAATTTCTGTATTGTCTTATTCTGCTCAGAAATTTGTCCATTGGTGCTCTCGTTCTTTTCCAAATTCATACTGCTCACTTGTGTTAAGATTTCATCCTTATCTTTATTGCAATAGCTACTCAGTGCTTGAAACTCACGCAACATTTCTTTTACAACTTCCTAAAAGTCTGTTATCCCTCGATCATTTCGGTCTTCCTTACTGATTTCTTATTTTATATTACTTGTTCTGCCATAAGTTTTTTTCTCAATTGCTTGCTAAACCCTCCAAATCTTTCTTCCATTTTGTTCTGCACCTCATCAGTCTTGGCCGGCAACTTTGCACCCAATCCTCTGGTCTGCTCTTCTGAATTTTCTATTAGCTATTTACGTAACCTCTCCCTCGCTTTGGTTTTCTCAGTTCTTGATCTGCGGTTTTGAAGTTTCTTTCACTGTCTTATTTTAAGCTTTCGTCACGTTCGTAAATAAATCGTCGCTTATACTTACATCGTTACGCGACTCTTCCTGAACATCCTTCTCGACTATTCAAGCGCGAATTAGAACCCATTTTTACTTTGTTTTAGAGCGACGGAATCATACAAATCACTCATCACACGTGTCGCTATTGATTATTTAACACAATTTAAATCCCAGAATACACACCTGTTTTACACACACATTAAATCAAGGTTCTTTACGCACCTCATCCATTAAGAAAAATTCACGATACGCAATTTGTCCACACAATCATAAATAATGCATACAGAAATACCCCCAAAATTTAATAACTCCTAAAAAGAAAATATTAGACATATAACTGTTTTGTGCCTATCTAACTGCTTTCCCAAAGATTTCAGTGATTAATACGCAACATGAGAGAGGGTCATTCATGTGTAACCTGTCTGTAAAATACTGGGAAGGAACGGAGTATCATGTTTAAGTTATAAGTTTAATGAAATGGGTCACCCCACCCACCGTAACGTGGCTTGCGGAGGTTGTAGACAGAACTGTTACGCATCTTAATCAATCTGCGACTCCTCGTGATAGGCGTGGAATACCCGAAGAAGAAGAAGATGCGCACAGATCTAGATGTAAACGCAGCGGATCTTATAGAACGCATAGTTATTTATGGTAGGGAATGACATTTTAAAAAGACCGATTCAGGCCAAACGGCTTTCTTGTCGAGCAAGTTATCTACTGCATTCTCTTACACACAGTAACAGATATACTGCGTGTCATGTGAGTGCAAGTACTGCCAGTAGTGACTGAGGACAGTATAATGAACAACAATGGAGAAGTATTTACTTCATGCAACTCCTTTGGTATAAAATCCATTATAAACTGCATGCCCCTTTTTATTTATTCTCAATTAAAGTAAAGAAGTAAATATTACCAAAGGAAAAGTGTAGTAACCACGTCAGTTGGCATAACAGTTTACAGATCTTTGCTATATCAGTGTTTTTGAGTAGTTAATTAGAGAAAACAACTCATATCCATATCAGTTGTACTAGTCTGTCAGTAAATGACACTGTGTAATGAATCTTAGCTTTCTTGTCTCGAATACAGAAAGTAATGTTAGTGAGAGCCAGTTTGTTCTCGAGACAATTACGGTTTCCAACTGTGTTGCTAATAGCAAACTTCTCTTCCAACGCTTACTTGATTGTGCTGTTGTTTAGTGTCGTATTTCTAAAACAGAGTATAGTACCAAGTCAAGCACTACAGAATTGATAATTTTCTAAATGAATGGTATAGTCTCTTTAGGACGACTTTGCGCAATGAGGCTGGCAAATATTTTTCTTTTGTTTAACTACAGTTGGGCATAGCTTTGTTTTGATTCCCGTTAGTTCAACTACTGCTCTGCATCAAAAGGTAATCTTTTACATAACGAAAAAAAATAAAAAATTGCCCGACATCTTTCGATTAACACGCGATAACGCTCAATTTTAAATTCCTTTTGTAGAAATAACACTATCTGCAACTTCCTCTCGTATTGTTAGATGGAAGTATTATACTTGCCTTTAAGCGTAAGAGTAGTTATACCGGTAGATGCTGTTACAAAGCGATTGACAGGAATTTTCCTCGAGGCTGTGAGAGCCGCCCGCTGTGGAAATCTGTTCACCGGGTTGCCTGTCTGCAGGTACGAACTGTTATGATGCGATAGTGCGGTGCGGATGATTTGTGTACATGTTTTGACTCACCTGATCCCTGGTGCATCAATGCCATGGCGCGTATCTCGAATCGAAATTTGGAGATGCTTCTGTCACTGATAATGGTCTGCTTTATGTACGTCTTGTACTTCCATGTAATCGTTTACTGAGATCCCAGAATTGCTTACGAATAACCCTTTTTTGTCTGTTGCACTGGTGATTACACTTTCAGAGTTATCGACAACCTATACAATTACAAAAATAATGATGTGCCTTTTGAAAACCATTACTGGAGTACATTTATCTGCTACAGACAAATTTTCCCGTCTGGCGCTAATAAATTAATAAGTACTGGTACAATAGTTCAGGCACGTGATGGCTGGTTTGTCGCTACTTTGGCGGTGTGGTGTACCTGAAACCTAGCCTTACACGCGGCTCCCCGAGGGGGAGGCATTTTATTCGGCCCAGTGGAACCTCACGGAGTGGCAGCCAATTGCAGGGGCGGCCGAGGCGAGATTAGGTCCACCTCGTGAGGCCGTGGGGGCAGGACAGGGATCAGGCCGGCGCCATGGCCGGCTGGGCAGGAGAGATGAAGTCGAGAATATTTCGTGATACACAGCGCAGGTGGGGCGTGAGGGCGGCTTCTCGATTTCGCTCCGTTTCATGATTAAAATTTGTATATATGTCTCATATAGCAGGTAGCATTCAAATAAAGGCAGATACAGATAGACAGGCGGACAGATAGATAGACAGACAGATAGATACACTACTTGACAACTACTGAGGAACAGGATCAGTTTCTGGAGGAACAATCACAGACAATAATGGTCGAGATGAGACATCGTAGCTAAATCTACATCCAAACTCCGCAAGCCACCTGACGGTGTGTGGCGGAGGGTACCTTGAGTACCTCTATCGGTTCTCCCTTCTATTCCTGTCTCGTATTGTTCGTGGAAAGAAGGATTGTCGGTATGCTTCTGTGCGGGCTCTAATCTCTCTGATTTTATCCTCATGGTCTCTTCGCGAGATATACGTAGGAGGGAGCAATATACTTCTTGAATCTTCGGTGAAGATATGTTCTCGAAACTTCAACAAAAGCCCGTATCGAGCTACTGAGCGTCTCTCCTGCAGAGTCTTCCACTGGAGTATATCTATCATCTCCGTAACGCTTTCGCAATTACTAAATGATCCTGTGACGAAGCGCGCTGCTCTCCGTTGGATCTTCTCTATCTCTTCTATCAACCCTATCTGGTACGGATCCCACACTGCTGAGCAGTTTTCAAGCAGTGGGCGAACAAGCGTACTGTAACCTACTTCCTTTGTTTTCGGATTGCATTTCCTTAGGATTCTTCCAATGAATCTCAGTCTGGCATCTGCTTTACCAACGATCAACTTTATATGATCATTCCATTTTAAATCACTCCTAATGCATACTCCCAGATAATTTATGGAATTAACTGCTTCCAGTTGCTGACCTGCTATTTTGTAGCTAAATGATAAGGGATCTATCTTTCTATGCATTCGCAGAACATTACATTTGTCAACATTGAGATTCAGTTGCCATTCCCTGCACCATATATACATAGTAGAGGTCGAGCGGTATATATATAACGAAAAGTGGTACATATTTCATCATATGAGAGAGCAGAATAACAGACACAAATAACGTTCATGTTTGCACAGGTAAAATCCGAACAGGAAGGTCGATATCGGACGCTCCGTGAGGAATATGCCCTCTTCGAACACTAATGCACATTTTGCGCCTGCTATCTATGCTGGCTATCAAACTGTTGAGGAGGGCGGTTTTCAGTGGTTGTTTGGTTGATTTGGGGGAGGGGACCGAACAGCGAGGTCATTGGCCCCATCGGATTAGGGAAGTACGGGGAAGATAGTCGGTAGTGCCCTTTCAGAGGAACCATCCCGGCGTCTGCCTGAAGCGATTTAGGTAAAATCAGGATGGCCGGACGCGGGTTTGAACCGTCGTCCTCCCGAGCGCGAGTCCAGTGACCGCTGCTCGATTTTCACTGCTTGCACGGTTCGTGGAGAAGTTGTTTGTTGAGAAACACTTTGCCAAGAGATCCCACACGTGCTATAGAGTTTGAAGACTGGCCACTCCAAACGTTGAGTATCTGCACCTTCCAGTGTGTCTCACACGTCAGCGGTCCTATTCGGCCGGGCATTGTCTCCCATCAATTGAAAGTAGGAACCTATGATATCGCTGAACATAAGGGCATGATCCAGAATAACATCCCTGCAATAAGGTGTGCGAAGATATGCAGCAGCGTTCGGCCATTGTGCTTATTGCCTGGCAACACCATAACGGCCAATCCGTACAGATGAGGTTCATGAACATTCAGTGGTGTGTGAGGTGTCCCCATCTCTCTCCACACAAACTGATGGCCAGGATCACTTGCCACACTGAAGCGGGATTCGTTGGAAAATATCATTATGGACCACTGTTGCTGACCCCATGCCAACGAACGTCTTCTCGAAGATTGCGTGCTTTAAGTGTGACGCATTTAACAGGCTTCTGAACGTACAACCCAGCCTGATTTAATCACCGCGAAATGGTTCTGTCAGACACACGTGTGCCGGGAGCGGTTGCAAGGTTTGCAGCGATCTGCCTAGGAGTGGGGTGTCTGTTCCTTTCCGCCTCTAGGGCAACGTATCAATCCCCTTGCGGTGTGGCAGTTCGTCTACGAGCACCTGCATGTTTCCGCGTAGCATTTCCGCCTTCAGTGGAATTCCTAAATAGAGAGATGACCCTTCTGCACGGACCCAATACTGTGGCCACAGTAGTGACACTGCTTCGTGCAGTCCAGCTGCTCGCCCGCGGTCGTAAGCACTCAAGTGATACCTTGCTGACATCTTGCCGTTCCACACGTATAGTCACACTAACTGCTTCCACAACAGCTTTCGTCAAATATCGTACTGCATGGGTTCTGGAATCCATACAGCAATGAAAGCGTCAGAATTAGGTACAGATGGCATCAGTATCGGTTATCTTCTCTTGAAGTTACAGTACGGTTGAACTTCATATGGTAATAAGGGCCTACTGCTACTCGCGCGGCTAAAATTGAGTACAAACTGTTTTAACCTGGCGGTGCACGCACCTGCAAACAGGACGGCAGTACACGCAGCTGGTCTCACAGACCCTTGCACTTTCTATCTTTCTGAATTTGCATTTAAATGTATATTATGGAGGGAAGCGTTATCAAATGAAGTAATATCATTAAAAATCAGTTTAGTAAATATATTTAAGGGATAAATTTAATATTTTGGTCAAAAATATTTACACAAATGGAGATACATAAAATTTACCTGTTATCAAAATAATGCATGTATTCAGTCAGATATTTTGTCGATACAGTCTTGGCACACAGTAACAGAATGTTCAAGGCAAATGTATTTTTGCAGTTCTTACAAATATATCTTGTTTTTTTGTTTTTGCTTCTGCAGTCCACACACCACCCTCGTGAAGTCGCAGTTGATTCCACTTCGGAAACTTTCACACTGCAAAGCTCTCCAGTTCTCTCAGTTATCTTCCTTGGCAATATTTTTGACATTACTCTTTGATGAAGATGATCATGCAGAAGCGCAAAAGAAAGCTGCCTCATAAACTCTCTTCTTCTCAATTGTCCTTTCTGATTTGAGTTGAAAATAATAGCAGCATTTATCGCAGCTGTGTTGATGATGCTATAAAAAACAACCATTGGCCATCTTATTGTGTTTCTAGCTATATTATATGTTGCACTCATTCCGTCTACAACGTCAACTCCACCCTTAGTAAGGTTATAAAGAGCGATAACTTCTGGATTTTTATCATTCTCTGTATTTTCGTCAATATTTCCATTGTGGTGCATCGTTGACAGTAGTAGTACCACTCTATTTCGTTTCGGCGCATAAGAGGCTAAGGTGCAATTTTTCTGAAACCCAAACATAGATAACTTTTCTTGTCGGTTTTTAGTGTTAATAAATGCCCTTGGGACTTGTCTCTTGTTCTTCCTCAGGGTACCAACGATGGTCGTCTTCTTCGTAATCAATGTGGTTGCAAGCTCGCCACTTGTAAAATAATTGTCGCAAGCTATGTTGCGGCCTGCATTCAGGATAGGTTGACAAAGTCCCTGAACAAGTTCAACTGGTCTGTTGTCCTGTCTGTAAGGGCATTCAGGCTGTTGCTCAACATACACCTCCATGTTGAATGTGTAAAACACTCCCTCCATACTTGTTTGGCTTATTTGGCATGTACTGTCTGAATCTGCATCTTCCACGGAATGTTTCTAGTTTTTCATCAAGTGTCACGTATTCAGAAACTGTATAAGCCTTCTGAAAGTTTTCAACAATTAGACTGTCTTATCGCCGCGATGTGATCTGTTTTCTCCCTTTCCATTCTCGTTTGTTTATCGTCGAATCTGAGGCATCGAAGGAGAAAACGAAATCTGTTTATGCCCATTGTGAGATGAAATATTTCAACTCCTGTGCCATCTGTTCGCCACAAATTTTGTAGACTTAGTCGATGGGCACGCATTACACCAGCGTAGTACAACAATCCCATTAAGGCCTTTATTTCAGCTTTATTGGTTTGTTGTGCATCTCTTTCCCTTGAAAAGTTTCCCTTTATACTTTGAATGTACCTATTAGTGCAGTCAACAAGTATGTGTATGTTTTCATCAAAAAACAGTTCCCAGCACTGTAGAGGATTTGTAGCACTTTTCAAAACACCTATCACACCTGGTAAATGAGTTATGATGTTATGACAACGTGTGAGGAAGTTATTTGGCGGAGCATGTGAATTCCATATTGTTCCGTCATTACCGACAAACACACATCACTGTCAGCACCTCAATCACTGTCTTCTGATACATCACTCGACGTTTTTTGTTTGGTGCCGGAATCACTTTTCCACTCTGGGTCTTGGATTTCTTCAAAGTCGATTTCTCCATCTTCAGAATCACCAGCGTCACTTTCAGCCATTACTCCTTGACTTCAATCAAGTTCCTAATTCTCTCTTCCCGTGCCTCATAAGAATAAGCCATGATGCAGTTACAACACTTACAACACACTAAAATAAGGTACAAAGGACGAAACGATCAGTTCTACACTAAACTAAGCAGATACCGAAAATATGCGGGCGCGTGAATAAACTTGGCGGAGCTAACAGTAAACTGACACCAGCACACGCGGGTGGCTTGTGAGACCTGAGACCCAAACCTATTTGTTGTGAGCTAACCGGAAGCGCTATTGTTGAAATACCAGATACACTATACCAAACGACTCCTATTACACTCACTTATAGGTACTGAGAAGATAGCTTCTTGGAAACAACTTTCAGACATTGCATTCATGTGAAAATATTCGCCTTGGTCTAACAGAAAACCTGCGTGTACTGACAGGTTAAGTTGGGGAGATATGTGTGTTCTACCGGTCCCTCAAGGTTATTTATCGGTAGAATTCTGCCTTTGTCTACAACCGATGTTTCAACCTTTAATACTCTAAAGAATCCAGAAGCAAAAGTCATTGAAGAAACAATACTGCCTAATAGAAAAGTATAACCAGCATATTTACAAATGTCAAAAATGAATTATCGTTGACAAAAAGTCAGTAGAACAGCACATGGCAAGCATCTGGATAATTTATTGGAGACCTCAGGCTCTCCTTCACATCTGAGGAGGCGTTCTACATATTTTACATTACATATATTAGAGTAAACCTGTTATCTTTAATTTAGAGACTTAAAATTACAATAGTACAGACAAGAAAAACATACGTGCATTTTAAATTCGTTCATGGTAAACACACTGTCCAGTCATATTAATGTGACAACCTGTGAAAAGCCCGCGCAAACCACATTCTGAAGCGTGGAGCGCTGTGAGATGTGAAGGAAGGGAGTGAGTGAGGTTCTGGGAGGTACCGACAGGGACGTGGGGCCGCGCCGTGCCGACTCCAATTCCATGGCAGGCTGCACTACATTCCTCGGTTAACGATCCATGACGCGGACAGCCCGATCGAAGTGCTCCCGTAGATTCTTGATTGGGCTTGGCCAGGGTAGTACGGTAAACTCATCCTGGAGCGCTTCAAATCACGCACGTTGTGTGACACGCACCATTGTCCTGCCGGTAGGTGCCATCGTGCGGAGGAAAAACAAATTGCGTATAGGAGTGGACGCGGTCCACAAGGATTGCCGCATACTTGTGTTCATCCATTGTGCCTTTCAGAATGACGACATCACCCAGGGAATGACGTGTGTCCTGAACCTTTTCAACAACTGCAGCATGGTGTTTGCTGTTGCAGTTACAGTACTGGAGTGCAAACTGCAGCCTTCGCGGTCGATGAAAGGGTGTGCGAACCAGGCGCCTGCAGCGGAGCGTGCGTGGCAACGTTCGTTGGATGGTCGTTCGAAGTCCCTTGGTCCATCTCGACGGAGAGTTGTTCAACAGCTACACGCCTGTTGGTCCGTGCACGCATCCGCAGTCATCGATCATCCTGTCATCTGCGGCTCGTGCTGCACGATAATTCCCTCGGCATCGGTTTTGGATAGCGCGATTTTGCCAGCCACTGCATGCTATAGCCACAGCGCCACGCGAGCAGTTTATAGAAATAGCCGTTTCTGAAATCCGGTCGCGCTTGGCCCGAATGTCAACGACGAAGCCCTTTTGGACGTCAGATAAATTCCTTCGTTTCCGCTCTACGACAAGGACTGCACTGTTTTCTGGGTCCCCCCGACCCGCTTTATACACGGTACACTGGTAACGGTGCGATCTTTCCCCTTTAGTCGCTACTGCACGTTTACGTCGAACGTTACCGTTGGTCACGTTAATCCGTCTGGACTGTGTATTACATTATGCATGTTACACTGAATTTGGAAAAGTTTGAATAGTACAGACAAGAAAAACACACGCATAGTTTTATTCGTATATGGTAAATAAAACAATAATTAGAGATTACAGTAAGATAGGTTTTTAATTAGCGTAAACAGGAATAGGCATGGAGAAAGGGATGGACGAGGGAGGAAAGAAGTAATGTGATAACAGACAAGGTGTGTCAGCCTGAAACTGCTGGTGGAGGTATGCGACCGTTTTTATTAATATAATTGACGAAGTTTTAGAAAATATGAGTAGTCGCAAACCAGATTTACTGGTGTAAACAATATAACAAATAATTAGCTATACATTTTTGAAAACACCAAATGTTAAGTGAAGAAAGCGCAAAATCGACCGACATGTCAGAACCAAAATGTACCATTTCATACTTGTGGTATCAACGTTTGATACGACCCTTGTTAGGGGTTGCAGTGATTGACCACTGTCCGTATTAGTACCGTTGGACCCGCGAGTAGCCGCTAGCGCCGCTCCGCGGCTTCTATCAAGTTTCTAGCGATCTCTCGTCCACTCTTGCTCGCAACGTCAAGTAGTAAAGCAGCATAGCCTTCAGCTGATTGGAAACAACCTCTAACGAGGGGCTTGGTAACGTATGGCCTAAGTGAGGCCTCAATAGCTATCTGTTTATAATTATATGTATGCAGCCAAGAAGAGTCCTGTACAACTAGGTATGTACAATACATGTTATTTTTTACCAACGACTTCTAATTATTTTAGTCGTAGCACATCCAAACCATGCAGCCAACACCTTATCTACGTTACTGACAAACCTGCTGTGATTTATATGTTTCTATTTACCATTGGCCACAAGTCAAAATTGGCGACGGCTCGTTCGTCGTCATCATAACAATACTAACAATAACTTTGACAACTTGTTCCTTACTCATACATTCACGAGTCCGCAGCTCGTGGTCTCGCGGTCGCGTTCTTGCTTCCCGAGCGCGGGGTCCCAGGTTCGATTCCCGACGGGGTCGGGGATTTTCACCTGCCTCGATATGACTGGGTGTTTGTGTTGTCCTCATCATTTCATCATCATTCAAGAAAGTGGTCATATGGGGCTGAGCAAAGTTAGGGAATTTGTATGGACGCTGATAACCGCGCAGTTGAGCGCCCCACAAACCAAACATCATCATCATGGTCATCATATATTCACGAACCATAAAATGTTACATATAATTTAAACTTGGAGAATGGGAATGCTGGTCGTGAGGACAACGAAAAACTCTTATTTTAGTGCGCTCTCACTTCATAGGTAAACCGCATGGTAGAAGAGTGCACCACCTTAACGCATTACGGCTGTGCAAATGCCGATACGCATACTAAAAATTAAAACAATAACAATTAAACGTACATGCTGTGTGCCTGCACATAGGCACATTAAAACACACATCGCAGTAGTGCAAAATACAAGAAAGTGCATTACAAAATCATAGAAAATATATTTTGTCTTAGAAAGGCATGACTTGTCGATGATTGCAAAACGAGCTGTTTATATTTGCAATTACACTTCTTGACAATTTGTCAAATAT
The DNA here is from genome assembly GCF_021461395.2 of Schistocerca americana. NCBI lineage: Eukaryota > Metazoa > Arthropoda > Insecta > Orthoptera > Acrididae > Schistocerca > Schistocerca americana. The sequence goes on from NC_060121.1 coordinate 91,311,342, forward strand.
AAAATCTTAAGACATTTGCCTCTCCTATGGTTTATTATTGCGGCCATCCATATGCTAAAATGTTTACTGCTTGCTAAAAAAGTGAAATACAGCAACAAAAATGCATATAGTGTGCTTGAACGTAAGCACAACAGAAAGGACTTGTTTTGATATGCCAGTGCACTTCCTGACTAAACGTCAAACGTGAAAACTTTAAACATTTCCTCGTGAACCGTTGATGAATCTAACTAACGTAGTGTTCGCTAATCACTGTATGGTACGAAAAATAGTAAACGAAAAGGTGGTTGCCCGTGTCCCCAACTTCAGAAAAGTGGTTACGAAAGTTATCATACACTATTGGCAATTAAAATTACTACACCACGAAGGTGACGTGCTAGAGGCGCGAAATTTAACCGACAGGAAGAAGATGCTGTGATATGCATATGATTAGCTTTTCAGAGCATTCACACAAGGTTGGCGCCGGTGGCGACACCTACGCCGTGCTGACATGAGGAAAGTTTCAAACCGATTTCTCGTACACAAACAGCAGTTGACCGCCGTTGCCTGGTGAAATGTTGTTCTGATGCCTCGTGTAAGGAGGAGAAATGCGTACCATCACGTTTCCGACTTTGATAAAGGTCGGATTGTAGCCTATCGCAATTGCGGTTTATGGTATAGCGCGTAGATGGAGATCCAATGACCGTTAGCAGAATATGGAATCGGTTGCTTGAGGAGGGTAATGCGGAACGCCGTGCTGCATCCCAACGGCCTCGTATCATTAGCAGTGGAGAAGACGGGGATCTTATCCACGTGGCTGTAACGGAACGTGCAGGCACGTCTCGATCAATGAGTCAACACATGGGGACGTTTGCAAGACAACAACTATCGGCACGAACAGTTCGACGACGTTTGCAGCAGCATTGACTATCAGCTCGGAGACCGTGGCTGCGGTTACCCTTGACGCTGCATCACAGACAGGAGCGCCTGCGATGGTGTACTCAACGACGGACCTGGGTCGACGAATGGCAAAACGTCATTTACTCGGATGAGTCCAGGTTCTGTTTACAGCATCATGATGGTAGCATCCGTGTTTTGGTGACATCGCGGTGAACGCATATTGGAAGCGAGTATTCGTCATCGCCATACTGCCGTATCACCCAGGGTGATGGTATGGGGTGCCATTGGTTACACGTCTCGGTCACCTCTTGTTCGCATTGACGGCACTTTGAACAGTGGACGTTACATTTCAGATGTGTTACGACCCGTGGGTCTACTCTTGATTCGATCCCTGCGAAACCCTACATTTCAGCAGGATAACGCACGACCGCATGTTGCAGGTCCTGTACGGCCCTTTCTGGATACAGAAAATGTTCGACTGCTGCGCTGGCCAGCACGTTCTCCAGATCTCTCACCAACTGAAAACGTCTGGTCAATCGTGACCGAGCAATTGGTTCGTCACAATACGCCAGTCACTACTCTTGATGAACTGTGGTATCGTGTTGAAGCTGCATGGGCAGCTGTACCTGTACACGCCATCCAAGCTGTGTTTGTCTCAATGCCCAGGCCTATCAAGGCCGTTATTACGGCCAGAGGTGGTTGTTATGGGCACTGATTTCTCAGGATCAATGCACCCAAATTGCGTGATAGTGTAATTACATGTCAGTTCTAGTATAATATATTTGACCAATGAATACCCGTTTATCATCTGCATTTCTTTTTGGTGTAGCAATTGTAATGGCCAGTAGTGTAGTTTCTAAGTTCCTCTCATAACATATTCTCAAAAAGACTAAAAGCCATTTCCTACCACTACAGATTTGCTCCTTGTGAGGTAATGGACGAGTTTTGGCGCCCTGAAAGTTTTCTTGAAGTTCGTAGTTGGCGAGGACGTGTGAGGCGGTGGGGGGGGGGGGGGGCTCTCGGAGGGGCCGCGCCGTGCCGAGCGTCGGCAGCAGCAACAGGGGTGGGCGGACCGCGTGGCTGGAATTCCGTGTTGACGCTGTGTCGAGGACTGTGCTTTGTGTCAGTGAAGGAGATGTGTAACCAGGGAGTGCTAAAGGTGCCGAACTTTGTGAAACCATAATAGCAGACATTTCACAGCTCACGTAGAAATTAATATCAGCCAGAGGAATCATGATACCTTAAAAATAAACGTATACATTCATCATACAATGTAGGCTTTCACGCCCGGTGTTGTCTTCATTAAATGATCTGCTGAACGGAATGACCAGTCTAATGAGTACACAGTATGGTTTGAGAGTAAATCAGAGAAAGTCGAAGGTAACGAGAACTAGTAGAAATGAGAACAGCTAGAAACATAACATCAGGATTGATGGTCACGAAGTCAATGAAGTTAAGGAATTCTGCTACCTAGGCAGTAAAATAACCAACGACGGACGGAGCAAGGAGGACATCAAAAGCAGACTCGCTATGGCAAAAAAGGCATTTCTGGTCAAGAGAAGTCTACTAATATCAAATACCGGCCTTAATTTGAGGAAGAAATTTCTGAGGATGTACGTCTGGAGTACAGCATTGTATGGTAGTGAAACATGGACTGTGGGAAAACCGGAACAGAAGGGAATCGAAGCATTTGAGATGTGGTGCTATAGACGAATGTTGAAAATTAGGTGGACTGATAAGGTAAGGAATGAGGAGGTTTTACGCTGAATCGGAGAGGAAAGGAATATGTGGAAAACACTGATAAGGAGAAGCGACAGGATGATAGGACATCTGCTAAGACATGAGGGAATGACTTCCATGGTACTAGAGGGAGCTGTAGAGGGCAAAAACTGTAGAGGAAGACAGAGATTGGAATACGTCAAGCAAATAATCTAGGACGTAAGTTGCAAGTGGTACTCTGAGATGAAGAGGTTAGCACAGGAAAGGAATTCGTGGCGGGCCGCATCAAACCAGTCAGTAGACTGATGACCAAAAAAAAAAAAAAAAAAGTTGTCTTCAGTTGCACCTTCCGGGCTGAGAGGCCGTGGTCGATGAATAAAATTTCTACCTGACGTTTAGGACACATAAAAAAATCGGGCGTAGCTGAGCATCTCTTTCTAGATGGGAATCACGAAATTAAATTTAATGAGACAAGCGTTCTAGCACGAACGGTCCATTATCATGCGCGCATGTGTAGAGAAGCAATAGAAATTCACCAACACCGGAACAATTTTAATAGAAAAGAGGAAATTTTAAAGTTGGAGAAAATGTGGATGTCGACGTTGCGCCAGCAGAATGACAATCGATCACTCTTAATCGAGAATGATGACGCCTTCCAAAGATAGGCATACCGTCGGCATCACGTGACGAATGGTGGTGCCCTCTATGCGCTCTATAAATGCGAGAGTACCTGGAGCATCAGTGGCAGTAGCCGGATGACCTCAAAAGATTTCTCCTGCAGATGGAGACGAAACGTCAGCTAGAAATTTTATACTTCGACCACGGCCTCTCAGCCCGGAAGTTTCAACTCAAGAAACATACACATTACCATTATTCGCACGACAATTCTGATGGCGTAATCAGATTTTCAATATCTATATTAAAGTTTAGTATCTGAATGTAAATTATACAAGCAGCAACGAATATCCAAAATCTAAACGGTTAATCCGATTTTGTTGATCGACGTGTCTTTAGAAAGTTGTTAGTGTAAACCTAAATTGGTATGAATTACAGGCATGTAACTTGGATAGTGGTGCGCCCTCGTGGTCTCGCGGTAGCGTTCTCGCTTCCCGAGCAAGGGGTCCCGGGTTCGATTCCCGGCGGGGTCAGGGATTTATCCTGCCTCGACATGACTGGGTGTTGTTGTGTCGTCTTTATCATCATCATTCATCCCCATTACGGTCGGAGGAAGGCAACGGCAAGCCACCTCCATTATCCATAAGGACCTTGCCTGGTAAGGCGGTGCGGGTCTCCCGCATCGTTTCCCTACGCTCTGTAAAGAAGCATGGGACTTCATTTCCATTTTTTCCAACTTGGATAGTACTTGAATTATTGGAGGTCAAAGTGACCAATTACTATTAATCGCGTCAGGTCATACACGAAAAAACGGTAGCAGCATGCTTACAGATATATTCATTCGTGCCGTGTGCGATTAGCCGAGCGGTCTGAGGCGCTTCAGTCATGGACTGTGCGGCTGATCCCGGCGGAGGTTTGAGTCCTCCCTCGGGCATGGGTGTGTTTGTCCTTAGGATAATTTAGGTTAAGTAGTGTGTAAGCTTTGGGACTGATGACCTTAGCACTAAAGTCCCATAAGATTTCACACACATTTGAACATTTGATTTATTCATTCGTCTATGTCTTTGTTTATATCCGATATATATTAACCACAAAGAAATTGGTTAAATATTTAATGTGTTTTAGAAAGCACAGAGACATTAGGCCACTGGCCTACCTTTTCTTTCTATTCTTTTGGTATACGTTTATTTGATTTGTTTATGTATTCAATAATGTGTGTTAGAGTGTGTCCAGCCGTAGGAATATTTATTGAATTTCAAGTTATTTAAATGTAAATCCAGTATTTCATATGTGTTTCAATTTGTTTATGAGTGTGTGTTGGCTTGAAGAAATGGCGGGAGTGCTCTAGCCAATCACAGCCTTCGTTAGTGGGGAGACTGGATGGAAAAGGGGGGGGGGGGAGTGTTGTACAGGACAAGAGACAAGAGGGTGCCGGAGGGGAAGCACCGACAGCCAGTCGCGGGAAAGACTTGGACAATGGAGCAGTTTGCGCTTGGTCGCGAGAGATAGAAATATTTCTAAGTGCCGACTTGTGCAATTGTAAGACTTCCGCGGTTTCTGCAGTGAAGACGTAGTATGCGTTTAGAAGCGAATGTCTCGAGAGCTATGTTGTTGTTCATAACTAATTACCTTAAGTAGGGATCTATTGTTTCCCTATTATTCAACTTATATTTTATTTAATTGCTGGACCATCGACACAAATAAGTGTCTTGCAATAATAAACGGCATTCTTAAAGGTACTTCTGCTATCGTAATCATCATTTAAAGTCGTTTAAAATAGTACCAGCAGGTTTTATTTAACTGCAGTCTTTCATTTATAAATTACTATGTCACATTCAAAATTCGCAATTGCCGAGTGATAGGAACCTTTGACCATTCGATTAATGTGTATATTCATATTGTATACTGTAGACTCAGCAGTATTTGGCTTGTAATGCGGCAGCTTCGTATCCCATCCCCCAGACAACGACACCAGCTAAATCTTTAAATATTTCCACTCTGAGTCAGTCCGCAATTGGTGGATCGTCCGGGATTTGTGTGCTGCAAAGTGGTAACTCCTTTGCTGTCTGTTATTAAGTGTACTATGCGAAGTGTAAAAACCTTTGCAAAACCAGTTGAGACTTCTGTAGAGTGAACCTCTCACAAAACAAAGTGTGGGATCTGTTTCTTTGCGCAAGGAGGTTTCTGGAAATAGTGAAATTACGCAGCAATCTTTTGTGAAAATGGCGCAAGAAATATTAACGGATGTGTTTTACTTCATCTCTACATTCCATTTTGCCTGCGGCAACCTTAGCAAAAACACTTTCACCTAGCCTCATAATATTATCTCCATGGTATGCATTTGAGAAACCGATCTGCACAATTGTCCCGATTTCCTTATTTATTGCATCATTGTCCAAATCAAACTTTGCTAGCCGGTGAAGCGTAGATACAAAAAACCACTTTTCTTGGTTTTCATGATGGCAAGAATCTACTGGGATAATAAGATCTGATGCTATTTATTTCCGAAAAATGCCTAGTTTGAACTTTGAATTTTCCCTGTTTATCTGTATATCTAAAAAAACTAAGGGTCCCTTCCTTTTCAAATTCAGTCGCAAACTCAATATTTTCATACATGGAATTTAATTTCTGGACTAAGTATTATGCTTCTTTAACATTACCCGCAAAGATAATGAAAATGGCATACACATATCTGTAATACATAATGACTTTTTCTTAAGACAAAAATTCATTTTCCAGATCATTAATAATCACAGACAAACTCGAACTCATATGCAAACCATCTTTCTGAAGGAAAGTTTTCATTTGAATATGAAATAATTAAAGGAATGTGGAAATTTTGTATTTACGATCAGCTGTGCTGTATACAGGTGCTCAGCTTTCTCGTACTTAACGAGATTTGCATAAACAATCGTGAAAATTTCTTCTATCGTTATACTTATGTACAAATTTTTCAAGTATCGTGAAACATAAGGATGGCATTTTCTGACAGAGTAAACTTTTTCAAATGCTGTAGCACGTCATAACTATTTTTCACTGCACATACTTTACGAGATGTGATAATTCTTTAATTTTATTGTGAAACAATCCGTTAACAAAGTAAATAGGACTTTGACTAGCACTCACCACCTGGCTGATAGGGATCTCCAATTTTTGTAGCTGAATTTGGTTTTTCAGAATAGACATTTTAGAATTCATCTTAATAAGTCGTTTTTTTTCCAACTTGTGTCTAACAGGGCGTCACCACTGTTAACCTCCGATCTAATCTCATTGGCATAGTTAGTAAGACGATTTTTTTAACTTTTACGATACTATTTTCATTAAAAAGTCCACTTTTTTACTAATGTAGTCACAGTCGCTAGTTAGCACCAAGGACGTTCTCTGGTCTGCCTTGGACACTAAGAGCTTATTGTCATACAGTATTTCGTTTTCAGGAAAGCAAGAATCTAACGTTATAATGAGGTCCGATGTTGTTGGTTTCCGAAAAATAGCTAGTTTGAGCTTTGAATTTTCCCTTGATGGATTCTTGCCATCCTGAAAGCCAAAAAAGGAACAAGCTGTCAAAGTTACCGCTTGCTATGAAACGGTATTTATTGGATCTGACAGTTAGATTTTGAACTTTCTTATTAACATTTGGTGTTTAAAAAATGTATAACTAAGTATTTATTGTATTGTGTACATCAGGACTTCTGATCATGGGCAGAGCCTGAAACATGTCATTTGGAATAAATGCACCAAGATAACAATTAGTACCTGTTTGTTTGTGACTACTCAGCTTTTTTTAAAATCCACTCAATTATACAAACAATTGATGCATAGGAAGAGAAGCTGGTGTGGCCCACAGAGGAGCAGCGTAAGTGGGAGGAGATGGGAGCGTTGGCTTCATTACCCGACTGAGGGGAAGTTAAAATATGGCGAGGGTGACACAGGGAAGTGCCTCAACTTCTTGAAATCAGCAGGGCAGCGCACTGTGCGAAGTGTGTCCCAGAGTCGGGCAGCAGCGACCGCACAAGAGTGTGCGCATGTTTTAGCTTCGTGAATGGACACAGCTAGACTATTACGTAGGTAGCACCTTGCAATTTTATTATGATTGCACAAAAGATGTTTAATCTCTGAGGCGAGGTACTAGGGCGCTTGATCAATGAGGAACCGGTTGAGTAAAAGGAACCTGTAGTAGTTCAAAATGGTTCAAATGGCTCTGAGCACTATGGGACTTAACTTCTGAGGTCATCAGTCCCCTAGAACTTAGAACTACTTAAACCTAACTAACCTCAGGACGTCACACACATCCATGCCCAGGGCAGGATTCGAACCTGCGACCGTAGCGGTCGCGTGGTTCCAGACTGTAGCGCCTAGAACCGCTCGGCCACTCCGGCCGGCACAACCTGTAGTAGTCCTGTAAGTTGTCTGGCTGCAATCACCCTAACATGTTGTATGCAGCACTGATGTGGTTGTATCGACGAATGTTCCTGATGTGAAGCAACTTATGCATTCGTGGTTAGCTGTAATCGTCTTGTGTGTTCACTACCCATAACATCTTGAATTACATCACACTAGTGGAGATGAGATAGAACGAATGATTGGGCCCAAGTTTGTGTGGCCGGCCTGTGTAGCCGAGCGATTCTTGGCGCTTCAGTCTGGAACCGCGCGACCGCTACGGTCGCAGGTTCGAATCCTGCTTCGAGCATGGATGTGTGTGATGTTCTTAGGATAGTTAGGTTTAAGTAGTTCTAAGTTCTAAGGGACTGATGACTTCAGATGTTAAGTCCCATAGTACTCAGAGCCATTTGAACCATTGATGCTGGTCAAGACTGCCTATACGACGACAAAGACAGCATTATCAACACCTCACTGAGCTTGAACGACGTCGTATAATAGTGCTACGTCAAGACTGACATTCCTTCTGCTATACTGCAGAAAGACTCGGCAGTGATTGCTGGCAGCGGTGAGCACGAGAATGTACAGTCGCAAGAATACCGGATTCCAAAAGGCCACGTTGCACTACCGAGAGGGAAGACGATCATGACCGGCGTATGGCTCTGTCGCATCGTACTGCATCTGCAGCAACAGTTTGAGCAGAAGTTGGCACCACTGTGTCACAACGAGCTGCTAGAAATCGGTTACTTCAAGGACAGCTCCGAACCAGACGCCCTGTAGCGAGAGTTCATTGGAGGACAAGATGGAAGTCTGTTGTGATTTCTGATGAAAGCTGGTTTTATTTCGGACTACTGCAGAGCGGATACACCGAAATTTATGCAGCATGCCCACTAGTTTCTCTTGTCGAGTGTGCATACTACTCCATTCCTCTATTTTATTCAGTTAATTGAAACAACACGATTGCATTTCAGTGACAAATAAAGGCAGATCGTCGGACAACACAGCACATTTTTGTTTGGGAAATGCGACTCTGTGTGTATGAGTGTTAATACATGTTTTGTAATAAGTGTTAAGCTCTTTGCTAAATAATACGTCATTTATGTCTCTTGTGAATTAGAAGGTCATGAGTGTCACTGGACACCCCATTGTGTCTTCAGCGACTATGTAGCCTTTATATTCGGAAACCTTCAAACATTCGTTGCACACATGTCGAGACGTGCAGGTAAATGATCTTGATGTGTGACGGTACACAATTAGCTCAGTATTTTAAAATAATTTCTATTTTGTAATAACAGTTCAAATAGGGATATTCCCCTCGTAAAATACAATTTTTGCTTCTATATGTATATAAAAGCCTGAAAAAAGTATACCAATTAGGAATCACGTTGGACAAATAAATAATAATAAAGATTATACTGTTGATGTGCTTCCAAGTGGGAGCTAGACTGTAGATAGTAGTGCTATCACGTTGGTAGTACCTTCGTCCCGCTGATCACTTGGCGTCAGTTCAGAGGGGCATGTGTTGGAGGAGGTGTACCATGCACGTACACCTCTACCTCCGAACTTGTGGAGAAAGTCAACGTTGCACTTCGACATTGTTCAGAATGTTCTTCGAAACAGTCGCGAACGTTTGTGGCCGCGTGTCATGGTCCCTTGTCATCCATCAAAATTCGATTATTGTTTGGAGATATTAAGTCCAAGACCAGATGGAAATGGTCCCCAAGTAGTCGAACATAACAATTTCCAGTCAATGATCGGTTCAGTTTGACCACAGGACCCACTCCGTTCCATACAAACTCAGTTCTCACCATTATGGAGCCACTATCAGTTTGCACAGTGCCTTGTTGACGACGTGGGTCCATGGCTTCATCCGACCTGCGCCACACTCGAACACTTCCATCAGCTCTTACCAACTGAAATCGGGACCGACCTGCCCAGGCCACGGTTTTCCAGCCGTGTAGGGTCCAGCCGAGATGGTCACGAGCCTAGGACAGGCGCTCCAGGCGATGTCGTGCTGTTAGCAAAGGCACTTACGTCAGTCTTCTGCTGTCATATCCCATTAACGTCAGATCTCGCCGCACTGTCCAAGCGGATCCGTTCGTCGTAGGTCTCGCTCATTGATTTCTGCAGTTAGTTCACACAGTGTTGCTTTGGGTTCCATCGAGTCAGGTTAGCAGAAATTCATGGAAGAGCTAAGCCCCAGGTTGTGACATCATTCATTGATTCCTATTTATTCAACAGTTATAAAACCAATAGTAAAACACAATAGCAAAATGATACTAGGCTAACACAGTGACTTTCAATTGCAGACGCAACATTTAACAACGTATCTTAAGAGACGTGAAAAATTTAAAGTAAAAATTTTTGAAGGTCGAATGTTACAACGACAAGCACAAATTAAGTAATAGGTAAAATATTTAAACAAATTTAAATATACAAGATAATAAAATAGTTTTAAATTACAAGTGAGAATTTAACACGGTATTTTAAGAAAGCTGACAAATTCAAGCAATAAAAAAGACAAAATATGGCCTGGCTGACTAAGGACATTTGATGCAGGCAGGCACGGCATCAAAAGGGACCGAAGCCAAGAGAACTCTGAAAAGATTTAGGCCCACGCGAACCAGAGAAAACAAAATTTAACTTAAGCAGCAGTTACCGTGCGCAGAGCTGCTTTGCACGAGGCAACGGCAGAGGCAGCGGCAGCGGCAGCGGCGAGCTCAAAGGCCGACCGACACCGTCGTGCCTTCGGTACGCTCACCCTTGTCAGGCTGGGTCAGCTGCACGCACAGATTGCAGAAACATCAGCTGACCCATGCCGCAACAGCAGGGCGCCCGTGAAACAAGCGTCATGCGACAAAAAAGGTGACCAGAAACGCCAACAGGTCAATTAGTACGATAACACACTTTCAGCAAATGTCTGCCCGAACAACCATCCAAAATAAGTTACAACACTCGGCAAACGGCAAAATAAAATTAAATTTCGGGAAGAGTACAGTTTAAACACTGGCAAGAACCAAGAGTAAGAATATTAACATAATCAAACAACAAACACAGTTCAACTAATTTTGAAGTAACAATTTGAACTTACCTTGAAATCCTGGTTCTATTAACACACTACTGGCAATTAAAATTGCTACACCACGAAGATGACGTGCTACAGACGCAAAATTTAACCGACAGGAAGAAAATGATGTGATATACAAATGATCAGCTTTTCAGAGAATTCACATAAGGTTGGCGTCGGTGGCGACACCTACAACGTGCTGACATGAGGAAAGTTTCCAACCTATTTCTCATACACAAACAGCAGTCGACCGGCTGTTGCCTGGTGAAACGTTATTGTGATGCCTCGTGTAAGGTGGAGAAATGCGTACCATCACGTTTCCGACTTTGATAAAGGTCGGATTGTAGCCTTTCGCGTTTGCGGTTTATCGTATCGCGACATTACTGCTTGGGTTGCTCGAGATCCAATGACTGTTAGCTGAATATGGAATCGGTGGGTTCAGGAGGGTAGTACGGAACGCCGTGCTGGATCCCGACGGCCTCGAATCACTAACAGTCGAGATGACAGGCATCTTATCCGCATGGCTGTAACGGATCGTGCAGCCACGTCTCGATCCCTGAGTCAACAGATGGGGACGTTTGCAAGACAACAACCATCTGCACGAACAGTTCGACGACGTTTGCAGCAGCATGGACTGTTAGCTAGGAGACCATGGCTGCGGTTACCCCTGACGCTGCATCAAAGACAGGAGCGCCTGCGATGGTGTACTCAACGACGAAGCTGGGTCCACAAATGGCAAAACATAATTTTTCGAATGAATCCAGGTTCTTTTTACAGAATCATGATGGTCGCATCCGTGTTTGGCGACATCGCGATGAACGCACATTGGAAGCGTGTATTCGTCATCGCCATACTGGCGTATCATCCGGCATGAGGGTATGGGGTGCCATTGGCTACAAGTCTTGGTCACCTCTTGTTCGCATTGACGGCACTTTGAACAGTGGAAGTTACATTTCAGATGTGTTACTGCCCGTGACTCTACTCTTAATTCGATCCCTGAGAAACCCTACATTTCAGCAGGATAATGCACGACCGCATGTTGCATGTTGCAGGTCCTGTACGGGCCTTTCTGGATACAGAAAATGTACGACTACTGCCCCGGCCAGCACATTCTCCAGATCTCTCAGCAACTGAAAACATCTGGTCAATGGCAGCCGAACAACTGGTTCATCACAATACGCCAGTCACTACTCTTGATGAACTGTGGTAACGCGTTGAAGCTGCATGGGCAGCTGTACCTGCACACGCCATCGAAGGTCTGTTTGACTCAATGTGCAGACGTATCAAGGCCGTTATTACGGCCAGAGGTGGTTGTTCTGGGTACTGATTTCTCAGGATCTATGCACCCAAATTGCGTGAGAATGTAATCACATGTCATTTCTAGTATAATATGTTTGTCCAATGAATACCCGTTTATCATCTGCATTTCCTCTTGGTGTAGCAATTTTAATGGCCAGTAGTGTAATATAACGGTCAGATACGAGTACAAGACGGCCCGCAGACGCAATCACGTCACAATAATCATAAAAGGAATCTCGCCTTACAACGCCCAACGGTGCCAACACAGAAAATTACACAGGTCTCCGGCAGTGCACCCGGTACAGTAACGGATCTGGTCACGTCTGGAACTGAAACATAATTAAAAGATCATAATGAATGGTCATAACAGCACTAGTAGCACCTGTGGTCGCAGTGATATTCCCATGTTTGTACACTCGGTGACAGTAATTACGTTACGCATCATTTGGCAACGAGAAACACTATTAAAATCAACCAATAACGCGGGGTTACTTTTCAGAGAAGCAACACAGTGTGCTCAGCAAATACAGAGGTGGACAGGCCCAGACAGTTCCTATAAGCGATACAGACCACACTACTGCGGATAGAAATTTCTTGGAAAGCACAAATTCACAAGCCAAGGAGGAATCGCATTTCCGTTGCAACGGTTCCCTCCGAGTGAGTCGGTCAAGACATTGATCACACGGGAGTGACGACACACACGTGTTGGCTCCAACCGACTTCCTTCCTCCACGTTACCTTGTGAGTGTTCTTTCCACACCCGACCAGCTCGCCAACGTTTCAAATCGAAAGACGCGGCGCAAGAACGTCGCCGGCGAGCAGAGGGAAAACGAAACAGAGATACGATCCACAGACTGTAATTGATACGAGCTGACACGATTCACGCTTCTGTTTGCACTGAAAACTCAATGAAACGACGCTGCTCTCGGTAGTTAAGGGAAGGTCCTCCGCCACTGCGTTGTCCGTAGGGAGAGGCAACGCCTGAAGTTTGGTATTCTCGGCACTCTCTTGACACTGTGAACCTTGGAATTCTGCGTTCCCTAACAATTTCCGAAACTGAGTGTCCCATACCTCTCGGTCCAACTACCATTCCCTGTTCATAGTCCGTTAATCCCCGTCACGCCGCTATAATCACGTCGGAAACCTTTTCACATGAATCGCTTGGGTACAAATGACAGCTCCGCTAATGCAGTGACGTTTTATAGCTTGTGTACGCTATATTAGATCCATTTGTATACGTGCATATCGCTACCCCATGACTTTTGTCATCTAAGTGTACACAAACAGCTGTAAACACCCACTCTTGTTTCACCCATTTCAGGGTGAGTCATCGTTGCTGCAACAGTACGTGAAAAATAGTCACAATTACGAGGTGTGGCTAGAAAAAAACCGGACTAGTACTGGTGAAACAATAAAACGAATGCAATAAGGCTGAAAGGCGCGTGGTCTGTCACGTGACTCTCGCTCCGCCTACTGCTCGAGTTTCATCTGCCTCCTGCACTCAGTCTGCCCGTGGCGTCTGTTTCAAGTAGTTGACGTTTTGTCTGTGCGTCGGAAAATGTTGAGTGTACGGAAAGAACAGCGTGTTAACATCAAATTTTGTTTTAAACTAGGAAAATCGGCAAGTGAAGCGTTTGTAATGTTACAACAAGTGTACGGCGATGATTGTTTATCGCGAACACAAGTGTTTGAGTGGTTTAAGCGATTTAAAGATGGCCGCGAGGACACCAGTGATGACACTCACACTGGCAGACCATTGTCAGCATAAACTGATACAAACATTGAAAAAATCGGTAAACTTGTTCGGCAAGATCGCCGTTTAACAATCAGAGCAGCGTCTGAGTTAACAGGAGTTGACAAGGAAAGTGTTAGGCAGATTCTTCATGAAAGTTTCAACATGAACAAAGTGTGTTCAAAAATGGTTCCAAAGTGTCTCACAATTGAACAGAAGGAACGCCGAAGAATGATTTGTTCTGACATCCTGGAAAACATTGAAAGTGATCCCACCTTCTTACAAAATCGATGCATTGGAAAACTCCTGGTTCTCCACGACAAAAAAAAGCACGAATGTCAAAATCGAAATTCAAGGCAATGATGATTGTTTTTTTTTTTTGACATCAAAGGGATTGTGCACATTGATTGGGTACCAGAGGGACAAACAGTGAATCAGCATTACTACATTAGCGTCCTGGCTACCCTACGTGAGCGAGTACGGAGAAAACGGAACGATTTGTGGAGAAAAAAGTCATGGATCCTTCACCAAGACAATGCCCCAGCTCACAGTGCGTTGTCAGTGAAGACGTTTTTGGCAAAACACAACATTCCCATCCTACTCACCTGATTTGGCCCCCTGTGACTTTTTTCTTTTCCCTAAAGTCAATTCAGCTTTGAAAGGAACTAGATTTGAGGCTGTTGAAGCAGTAAAAGAAAAAGCGACGGAAGTAATGTATGGACTTACCGAAAATGATCTGCAGCATTGCTATGAACAGTGGAAAATTCGTATGGAGCGGTGTAGAGACCGAGGAGGAGAGTACATTGAAGGAGATAACATGAAATTGTAAATAATTGTAAATAAATGTTTTTTCCAGCATCAGTCCGGTTTTTTTCTAGCCGCACCTCGTATTCAGTTACGGTCAAAGGCTCAGCCACTGAACGTTGACTGTAAGGGCCACGGCGGAACTATAAATCAACATCCATAGACTGTCATTTGGGAACGCTCACTGGCCGATTCACGGCTCTTTCTGACGCAGCACAAGTGATCTGAGTTCTACAACGGGTCAAAGTGTGGAAAATGTCGAATAGTTCACCCTGCCCATTCGAGTGGGAAACGAAAGGTGCTGATGGAAACGAACACGTAGGCAGCTGTTGTTAATGGCAACTATCAAAATTGGGGCTTACTTTCCCTTTTCACTCAATTACGAAGGTCCGGGAAGCCAGCTTAAAGAGATAATAGGAATAAAATCACATTAATGTGTACTTTTTTATGTACGTTAGTTACAGTCAAGTGCAAATACCATCATTGAGACGATGAATGTACCATATGTAGTGTATCTTACAGAACGTGCTGAGGTTGACGGCCATCAACATAAATGCAACTTGACATTGGCGAACAAGATACCTGATGCGTTTCCAATGATCTGACAGGCAGCTACAATTCTGGAAACTAATTCCATCTTGCTGGGGTCTCATATGGAAGTGATTTTAGATATCCACACAGGAAATAATCAACGGGATTCAGGTCAGGAGACCTCGCAGGTCATGGAATAGGATGTTCCCTTCCAATCCAGACAACACTGAGATGGTTGCGGACATCCACACTGAAGTGTGGCTGCGCGCCGCCATGTTGACGGATGATACCTGTTGGGAAATCGTTCCCTGCACAGCCTTCCAGCAGTGAGAGCATTGCGACGTACTTCCCCGTACACAAGGTGCACCTCAGTGAGTCCTGAGGGACTGTACCGGTACTGCTCCATGGTACTGTACGGTACGTCCCTGAACACCATTGTGTAATGAATGGGTCTGTCACTTTCTACCATGAGACAATGTAAATACAATACAACAGAGCCACCTTATGGGCAAATAAAGTAAGTAAAAGCTGCATCATGACATCCTAGTACTCAGGCTCGTCCTTGTTTCCTTGCAGGAAATAAAGAACGTACATACAAATAAACAGTTGAGTATGTGTAAACTTGTACGCATGTTAGTTCTAAATGAGCTGGAAAACAGTAATGCTAGACAAAACGGTAGACAAGTTTGCTTCCATATGTCCTTAAGCTTGCTTCTCCGACCCAAGGTTCCAAATTTAAATTTTTCAGTGGAGCATTCTCTACATCCTGTGCAGAGGAGGCAAACACATATAAACATCCGTTTACCGTGCTGTCTAGTTGTAAGAATACGAATGGAACAGAACATCAAACCCCGTATTGATGCGAAGTACCATCCGCCATACACTGTCCTTTATCATGCGTAGTGTATTTGAAGATGTAGTCATAGTGTCCTGTTCAAATACGTTTCTCCTTCCATTGGTGCTCTGGTGTCTTTTCACTTCCTCTTAATCCACTTTGCCGGGAAGACATGCAAGATAATTAACTGCGAACATCACTTTCCCATTCCAGGAATCCCTCGCTAGCCTTTGCAGTAGATGAAATCGCATTTGTTTTCTTTGTTGCAGTGGCATCGACCTGTACACTTTGATTTAATTAAATTTCCTTCTTTGGTACGCAGTACTGGACTCAGGTGGCATTCACAGTACCAAAATAAGCAGGAGTCCATTCAAAACGGTTCAGACATACTTCGTTTTCGCATTTGTTTGCGCCAGCCTGAAAAAACTGCGCCACTCGTCTTGCAGAAATCCTCTTTCATTGTTAATTCTTCGAATGTGGTAGACCGCCCTTTTTCTTCTGATATTCCTGTGTCATCAGCTTCTTCCTCATTCGATTTTTGATCGTTCGATAAACTAAAAAGTACTTCTTGCAAACAAATGTAGAGACTACTTATTTTAGAGAATAGACTGGCCAGAGCAAAACTATTTTTACGGCATTTGTGGATCTAGAGAACGCTTTCATCAGTTTTGGCTCGAATATATGAGCACTCCCTGAAATTTTTAAAGCAGCAGGAAAAAATGCATTGACGAAAAAGGTAAGAAATGAGACTGCAGTTGTAAGAATCGAACGATACTAGTTCGATTTTACACAGAGTACGCGAAGGAACTTTCTCCCTCTTCCTGCAGCGGCGTACGGTAGGTCTCTAGAAGAACGTAGCTTTCTAAAAGATTGGAAAAGACACAGTTCATCCCCGTTTTCAAGAAGGGACGTCGAACAGATGTGCAGAACTATAGACCTATATCTCTAACGTCGATCAGTTGTAGAATTTTGGAACACAAATTATGTTCGAGTATAATGACTTTTCTGGAGACAAGAAATCTACTCTGTAGGAATCAGAATGGGTTTCGAAAAATACCCTCGTGTGAAACCCAGCTCTCCCTATTCGTCCACGAGACTCAGAGGGCCATAGACACAGGTTTCCAGGTAGATGCCGTGTTTGTTGACTTCCCCAAGGCGTTTGATACAGTTCCCCACAGTCGTTTAATGAACAAAGTAAGAGCATATAGACTATCAGATTAATTGTGTGATTGGATTGAAGAGTTCCTAGATAACAGAACGCACCATGTCATTCTCATTGGAGAGAAGTCTCCCGAAGTAAGAGTGATTTCAGGTGTGCCGCAGGGGAGTGTCGTAGGACCGTTGCACAATATATATAAATGACCTTGTGCTTAACATCGCAAGTTCACTGAGACTTTTTGTGGACGATGCTGTAGTATATCTAGTGGTTGTAACAGTGGAAAATTGTACTGAAATGCGGGAGGATCAGCAACGAATTGACGCATGGTGCAGGGAATGGCAATTGAATCTCAATGTAGACAAGTGTAATGTGCTGCGAATACACAGAAAGAAAGATCCTTTATCAATTAGTTACAATATAGCAGGTCAGTAACTGGAAGCAGTTAATTCCATAAATTATCTGGGAGTAGGCATTAGGAGTGATTTAAAATGGAACGATCATATAAAATTAATCGTCGCTATAGCAGATGCCAGACTGAGATTCATTGGAAGAATCCTAAGGAAATGCAATCCGAAAACAAAGGAAGTAGGTTACAGTACACTTGTTCGCCCACTGCTTGAATACTGCTCACCGGTGTAGGATCTGTACCAGATAGGGTTGATAGACGAGGTAGAGAAGATCCAACGGATCGTTACAGGACCATTTAGTAATCGCGAAAGCGTTACGGAGATGATAGATAAACTCCAGTGGAATACTCTGCAGGAGAGACGCTCAGTAGCTCGGTACGGGCTTTTGTTGAAGTTTCGAGAACGTACCTTCACCGAGGAGTCAAGCAGTATATTGCTCCCTCTTTCGTATATCTCGCGAAGAGACCATGAGGATAAAATCAGAGAGATTAGAGCCCACACAGACGCATACCGACAATCTTTCTTTCTACGAACAATACGAGGCTGGAATAGAAGGGACAACCGATAGAGGTACTCAAGCTACCCTTCCCACACACCGTCAGGTTACTTGCGAAGTATGGATGTAGATGTAGATGTAGACAAGAAAGAAACGAGGCAGTAAGAGAGACAGGGTTGTAGCATACCCCGATGTTATGCAACCGGGACATTGAGCGAGCAGTAAAGGAAGCCAAAGATAAATTTGGAAAGAAAATTAAAGTGCAGAATGAAGAAGTAAATATTTTGAGGTTTATGGTTGAAAAATGTTAGTTATTTCTTCTTGCTTAGCACGACGCGTTTCGATAATTTATTCTCATTGTCAAAAGCAAATATTAACATACTTTTATGTGATGTTTGTTGCTGTATGCTTACACACATGGAAACGCTTCCTGAAAAGCATAAACGATTCGTAACTGATGCTGTGTTTCATTATGTAAATCGTAAATGAAGCAATATCAGGCTTTCCGCAAACATCCGTTATGATGAATGAAATTTTAAAGTTAGCTGACGAGATTGTAATTCTCTCAGAAACCGCAATGAACTTTGAAGGTCACTTGAATGGAATGGATATGGTCCTGCAAAGAGGTTATGTGATGAACATCTAGAAAAGAAAACGATGCAATGGAGTGCAGTGTAGTCGAATCAAACGATGGTGAGGGAATTGCATTGAAAAATGACGTATTAAAAGCAATGTATGTGTACTGTTCTTTTGAGCAGCAAAAAAGTGACAATAGCGAAACAGAGAGAATACAAATTACAGACTCTTAGTACCAAAAAAAGCTCCTCAAAAAGAAAAATTTTTAACCTATTACAAATGTGAGCCAACAGTTCACAACTGAATTACCAGATGTTGGTGTGCAGCTGGCGCAGTATTTCAGAAGAGACCGTGTGCCTGACGACAGGTATACTGATGAACTAAGCCCCTATGATCAAACTTGGCGCTTTGATCTCCTTCTCACCTTCCCTCCGACTTGCCGCTCTGGATGTGGTTCGCACGCGGGTGGGCACTTAGCTTGCATCTGCTCCCCTCCCCACCCTCCCCCCTGGTACCAACTGATCGCTCCCACCGTGGTCCGAGCCCAGATACGCGTGCTGGTCGCATCTCCGTTGTTGCTGCCCTGCCTCTGAAGTCACTCAGTTGAAATATCTCCTCCCTGGGCGCGGACCTCATACTGGGCGACGGATCGGACGGAGGAGAGAAGAGACAAAAGCGCCGCACTACCACATAAGGAGTCAGTTCATCAGCACTCCTAACGATAGCAACACGGAAGCTTGTCGAAATGTTGCGCCCTTTGGACACTAACATCCGGCTATTCACCCGTGAACTGTTTTGTCACGAATCACACTGGGAGAAGTTTAAGGGTTATGTAAATGTGCGTGCTAGGAAAACTTTTATGAAAATGTTTTCTCTCGAGTACAGCCTTACAGACGCTAAATATCGATGGTAAAGCGGTACAGACACGAGGAGCATAGTTGCTTTTCAAAGGTAGTCCTTCACAAGAAGACTGTCAGCACGCAACAACACGAGGGGAGCTCTACAAGCAGGGAATTGTAGTGCGAGCTCGAATTCCCAAAGCACACACCTGTGGCACAAACATTTGTTACCGGAAAAGTTGTACCAAAGCCATAAAACCTGGACTATAGACCAATGGGCGAGAATCATTTGGTAGGACGAGGGTCGTATTTGGTAGGACGAGGGTCGTTTCACACTGTTTCCATCTACTGGCCGAATTAAAGTGCCATGAGTGAAACATGGCGGGAGTTCGGTGGTAATTTGGGCACCCATATCGTGGTATCCCTAGGGACCCTTGACATACTCTGCAGTGTCGTTTTACGACCAGGGAGTACATGACCATCTTGGCTGATGTGGCCCCTCCCATGTGGTAAAATATTCGTTCCCCAATGGTGACGCTACGTTCCAACATGACAGACAGGGCCCCTGTTCACAGGCCTGATTTTGTGAGCACGAGGATGCTCTGGCCACCACAGTCACGAGGTCTCAGTATTACTGAGCCTTTCTGGCGTACTTTGGAGAGAATGGTGCGTAGTCACTATCCGGACTTGCACTATTTGTTACTAATCTATATAAATAAAAATGTAAAAATGTAAATTGTTCGTTTGCTGAAAATTGTGTCTTCGAATACGAGCGTGTTTATATTATTATTATCATTATTATTATTATTATTATTTTCGATTATTCCCTTTTGAGAGAGCGATTGAACTTGATTAGTCATGACTCCTTCTTCTTTCTTCGTTCTTCCCAAATTCTCTTCATACGTCCACTGTGTTCTCTCTTGCGTTCTTCCGACCGTCTTTCTACCGTTCTGTTTTCCAGATGTTCTTGTTTAAGTGTGTGTTTCTCTATGATGTTTCTAAACTGTTCTCTGTTGTTTATGTTGTCTTGCGTGATCCTCAGTTCTTTAATGTGTTCTTCTGCTTCAGTGATCCACTTTGTCTTGTTTTTGCTCTTGTTTACTATCTCAAAGATTTGTCTAGGGAGCCGGCTTTTATTCATGCTGCTCATATGTCCATATAATTTCATCCTTATCTTTCTAATGGTGTCTGTTCTTGTTTCTATGTCTTTGTAAATCTCTCTAGTTGGCCTCTTCATCCGAATTCCTTCCAGAAACACTGGTCCATATATTTTCCACAGAATTTTTCTTTCATGCTTCTAAATCGCTCTTATCTTCGTACGACCATGAATCACTGTAGTTTCTGTAGCATAAAGTGCTTCTGGTAGGACTACTGTGTTGTAATGCCTTAGTTTCGCATTAACAGAAATAGATTTTTTATTGTAGTGATTCTAAGTGAGCTTATATGCTTTTTGTAATCTGGAGATTCTATCTTTATTGGCTATTGAGTTCAGTCCTGATGGTTGCCTCAAATGGCTCTGAGCACTATGGGACTTAACTTCTGAGGTCATTAGTCCCCTAGAACATAGAACTACTTAAACCTAACTAACCTAAGGACATCACACACCTCGATGCCCGAGGCAGGATTCGAACCTGCGACCGTAGCGATCGCGCGGTTCCAGACTGTAGCGCCTAGAACCGCTCGGCCACTCCGGCCGGCCCTGATGGTTGGATTATCTCTCCCAGATATCTGAAGTGGGCTACTTGTGCTACTTTCCCGTATTGAGTAGTAATGGGGAGATTATCTACACGTTTGTTTTCCATATACTGTGTTTTCTCGTAGGAGATTTGTAGTCCAGTTTTCTGTGAGATTTCGTGTAGTTTTTCCTGTGCAAGTTTGGCTTCCTTTCTATTGTTCGTTAGAATGGCAATATCGTCCGCGAAAGCCAGACACTTCACCCCAATTCTCTGCTCTTTTTTAATCCCAAGCTGAATTCCTTTTATTTTATTTTCCCATGTCCTCACAGTTTTTCCCAGAACCATGTTAAACAGAAGGGGGACATTCCATCTACTTGGCGAACACCAGACTGGATATGAAATGCTTCTGATGGTTCTCCAATGAATTTAACTTTGGTGGATGTATCTGTTAATGCCTGTTGAATAATTGACCTTGTTTTCCTGTCAATCCTGAACTCTTCTAAAGTGTGAAAAATTGTCTGTCTATTGAATCGTAAGCCTTTTTAAAATCGACAAAAGTTACCACAGTATTTCTACATCTCCTCATTAGCGTAATTGTTTTTAAGTTCCGTATCTGTTCGATGGAAGATTGACCTTGCGAAACCCTGCCTGATAGTCCTCTATTAACTTGCCTGCTTGTTCTTCTACTCTGTTTAACAGGGCCTCTGGAAGAATTTTGTGTATTACAGGGAGCAGTGAAATTCCCCTGTAATTATATGGATGAGTTTTTGCACCTTGTTTGTGGAGAGGTTGAATTAATGCACATTTCCACTCTGCGGGTATTTGTTCAGTTTCTCAAATATTTTATGTAATTCTGTGGCTTGCCTGTGTGAGATTATTGTCTTTTAATTTTCATACTTTTACTATGATTCCGTCTTCCTCTGGAGACTTGTTGTTCCTCAAAGAATTGATTATTTCCTTTACCTCTTGAATCGGGATTGGATGTGAATTTTTCTGACTCTAGTTGTTCTGTCGGAGGCTCGCAGTTGAGAAGTAAGTGAAAGTATTTAGCTAAAATTTGACAGTTCTTTTTAGGGTTGGTTTCCAGTGATCCATCGGGCCGGCGAAAGCACAGATTAGGTGGTTAATACCCTGTTAGGCTTTGTTAGAAAATTTTGTAAAACTTTCTGTTGTTGTTCTTGATAAAGTCTTGTTCAATTTCTTTTTGCCGACTTATATCATATCTACGTTTTTCTCTTCGTATTGGCTTGGATGAATTCTTTTGTATTCTCAATAATTCCTGCCATTTTTCGTAGTTTTGTTGCTGCTGAAAGTTTTCCAAGCTTCTATTCTTTCTTCTATTGCTTGATCACATGCACTGTTCCAGCATCTGTGTTTTCTCTTTCTTGGGGATTTGCCTAATTTCATAGTGTTTTGCAGTACTTCTCCAAGTTCCTTGCAGTTCGTTGCGTTTGATTGCCCAATTCCCTGGAGAATTTCCCTCTTGATAAGTTTAAGGTATTCTGGATCAATTCTAAATGTGTTGTTCATTGGTGGCTTCTTTATTAGGTTGAAATCCAAAATTTATTTGCGGCAGATCGTGGTGTGACTCTAAACTCCCTTTCTTGTTCGTGCGTTGAGTATTTCTTTGGTATTCTTATTACATAGGCTATGGCAACATGGTCTATCTTAAATTCACCCTAAGTTGAATATGGTGATTTCCATGTTGTAAGTTTGTTGACAGGTTCAAGGAATTGTGTAGACATGATTTTAAGATCAAAATTTTCGCAGAAGTTTATGAGACACTCGCCGTTTTTGTTTGTTCTCTTATGAGCTGTATGAATTCCCATTTTTTCCTGAAGTTTTCTCTTTTCTTAGTTGTTCATTTAAATCTCCTAATATACAGGGCTATTACAAATGATTGAAGCGATTTCATAAATTCACTGTAGCTCCATTCATTGACATATGGTCACGACACACTACAGATACGTAGAAAAACTCATAAAGTTTTGTTCGGCTGAAGCCGCACTTCAGGTTTCTGCCGCCAGAGCGCTCGAGAGCGCAGTGAGACAAAATGGCGACAGGAGCCGAGAAAGCGTATGTCGTGCTTGAAATGCACTCACATCAGTCAGTCATAACAGTGCAACGACACTTCAGGACGAAGTTCAACAAAGATCCACCAACTGCTAACTCCATTCGGCGGTGGTATGCGCAGTTTAAAGCTTCTGGATGCCTCTGTAAGGGGAAATCAATGGGTCGGCCTGCAGTGAGCGAAGAAACGGTTGAACGCGTGCGGGCAAGTTTCACGCATAGTGATGTGAAAGATTCAGTGTTTAAACCTCCTCTACCAAGAAACGTGCCAGAACTGCGAGCTCGCATCAACAATGCTTTCGAACTCATTGATGGGGACGTGCTGCACTGAGTGTGGGAGGAACTTGATTATCGGCTCGATGTCTGCCGAATCACTAAAGGGGCACATATCGAACATTTGTGAATGCCTAAAAAAACTTTTTGAGTTTTCGTATGTGTGTACAAACCATTGTGAAAATATCTCAAATGATAAAGTTATTGTAGAGCTGTGAAATCGCTTCAATCATTTGTAATAACCCTGTATGTAATGTGTGTGTGCATTGTATTGTGAAACGTTGTTAGCAAACATGAAAGTTGTATTTATGGTTTACTGGCTTATGATCAGAATACCACTAAAGAATCTGAATGTGCAATAACAACAAAAAAGGCTCAGAGTTAGATAGAGTCTGGGGAGAGGGGGAAGAGGAGATGGACAGATGAGTGTCAGGAAATGGAGATAGAAACTGGAAAGAAGACGGCCAGAGAGAGAGGGAGGGGTTGGTCGGGGGAAGATTGAGAGAGTTAAGGTAAGAGAAGATGGACAGAGAGAGGAGGTGGAGGAGGTAATAGGCGGAGAGGGGGAAGTAGGAGGAGTTGGCCAAAGAGAGGAGTAAGAGATAAACAGAGATAGGGACGAGAAGGAGATTAACGAGTATATCCAATTCCCATACATGTCAGTACCGTGTGATTTCTATTTCTTTCTTTCCCATTTAACCAGACGGAGTTACTGCAACTCGTGACGGGAAACAGCTAGTAGTGGTAAAGCTCCCCTTCAAAACCGTACAGGACCTGTCCTCAGCTACTCAGAGAAGACTGGAAACTGTTTTGAATGCCAATGATTTTCCTACATCGTATTCGCAGGTATGGTGTTGAATTTGTAACATTTCCATATTTTTGTCCATCCCCAGTAGATATAGATGCCCCTCGAAAGTTGCCAACAAACTACTCTGCACAGTCTGTAAAATCACGGGTGTAAGGCTTTGGAGGACAATGTAAGACTTTCGCACCCCGCCGCGCCTCCTATTGCTGACAGCGTCGGAGCCGGCGTTGCTGATCCGCGCCGACAGCGGCCATCGATCGCGGACTCGCCTGCGCTGCCACACGGAGTGCTCGTTCTCCTGGCCGGCGATATGGCGGGACGCCGGCGCCACCATATATCTCGTGGGTGACCCCATAAAGGCGAGTCACACGCCGTCGCGCCCGCTGACACGCGTACAATGCCGGAGCGCCAGGTGGCGACTGCTGGCTGACCGCTAGCAGGGCGAACCAGCCGCGCGCTGCGGAATGAGATGTGGATCCTGAGGAACTACTGTGCCGAGTCGCGAGTCCTCCAGTAACGTGCGTCGACGCCCATGTTCTTCAGAGGAAGAGATCTGTCCGCATACTTTTCATAGCACGTAATACGACGTGCTGTTTCATTTGTCCGTAGCTTTCTTTTTATTTATTTATGAATGTTTTACACATCTTCGTATTGGCCAAGCAGGATGATGTAACAACTTCATTTCATCTCCTTTCCGTATTGTATCCTATTTCTCCATAACTCCTTCATCTTCTCCATATTTTGTCTTTTCATTACTTCTGTCTGTTATTCCAGATTTATTATTTCGACTGTCCTGAAAGCATTCTAAATTAACTATTTTATTCTTAAAAAAGAAAGGATTCATTGTTGCTTCAGTATCTTTTATGTTTGTGTCTAGTTCTTTTCTTGTTTCCATATTCCACTGTCCATTTCTTTTTCGAGGTGTATACGAATATTTGTTTCCTTAGCCTGTTCTCCTTCATTCGACAGCCTAAGCTGTCCAAAGAAGATAAATCTTCGCTTTACGATTAGTTCTGATATTGTCTCCGTATTTTCGTACAACTTCTCGTTACCTCTCGTTTTCCAATTTCAAGTACCACTCTTCTATCTTAGCCTACACTTCACTGTAAAAAGTTCCACATGCATATAAACATTCTAGTCTTACCAGTGTGGAGTAGTGCTCTAGTTTTGTTTATTCTAGATATGAATTTCTTATTGTAGCTCTATTTCAAAATCTTAAATATGGCTGCGAATCAGCAACTGTGTAAATCTGACGAGGTTGAAGAAACATGCTAACCGATTGCAAAACAATGGTTTATTAGCCCTTGACCTAGGTTACGATATCTTTAAAAATAACTTCTTCAGAAGGTGTGTTTTTTGATAGATCGCATGGCGGTACATTACATTATAGCTGAATCCGAGCGGCTCTTGTCATACACTCCTGGAAATGGAAGAAAGAACACATTGACACTGGTGTGTCAGACCCACCATACTTGCTCCGGACACTGCGAGAGGGCTGTACAAGCAATGATCACACGCACGGCACAGCGGACACACCAGGAACCGCGGTGTTGGCCGTCGAATGGCGCTAGCTGCGCAGTATTTGTGCACCGCCGCCGTCAGTGTCAGCCAGTTTGCCGTGGCATACGGAGCTCCATCGCAGTCTTTAACACTGGTAGCATGTCGCGACAGCGTGGACGTGAACCGTATGTGCAGTTGACGGACTTTGAGCGAGGGCGTATAGTGGGCATGCGGGAGGCCGGGTGGACGTACCGCCGAATTGCTCAACACGTGGGGCGTGAGGTCTCCACAGTACATCGATGTTGTCGCCAGTGGTCGGCGGAAGGTGCACGTGCCCGTCGACCTGGGACCGGACCGCAGCGACGCACGGATGCACGCCAAGACCGTAGGATCCTACGCAGTGCTGTAGGGGACCGCACCATCACTTCCCAGCAAATTAGGGACACTGTTGCTCCTGGGGTATCGGCGAGGACCATTCGCAACCGTCTCCATGAAGCTGGGCTACGGTCCCGCACACCGTTAGGCCGTCTTCCGCTCACGCCCCAACATCGTGCAGCCCGCCTCCAGTGGTGTCGCGACAGGCGTGAATGGAGGGACGAATGGAGACGTGTCGTCTTCAGCGATGAGAGTCGCTTCTGCCTTGGTGCCAATGATGGTCGTATGCGTGTTTGGCGCCGTGCAGGTGAGCGCCACAATCAGGACTGCATACGACCGAGGCACACAGGGCCAACACCCGGCATCATGGTGTGGGGAGCGATCTCCTACACTGGCCGTACACCACTGGTGATCGTCGAGGGGACACTGAATAGTGCACGGTACATCCAAACCGTCATCGAACCCATCGTTCTACCATTCCTAGACCGGCAAGGCAACTTGCTGTTCCAACAGGACAATGCACGTCCGCATGTATCCCGTGCCACCCAACGTGCTCTAGAAGGTGTAAGTCAACTACCCTGGCCAGCAAGATCTCCGGATCTGTCCCCCATTGAGCATGTTAGGGACTGGATGAAGCGTCGTCTCACGCGGTCTGCACGTCCGGCACGAACGCTGGTTCAACTGAGGCGCCAGGTGGAAATGGCATGGCAAGCCGTTCCACAGGACTACATCCAGCATCTCTACGATCGTCTCCATGGGAGAATAGCAGTCTGCATTGCTGCAAAAGGTGGATATACACTGTACTAGTGCCGACATTGTGCGTGCTCTGTTGCCTGTGTCTATGTGCCTGTGGTTCTGTCAGTGTGATCATGTGATGTATCTGACCCCAGGAATGTGTCAATAAAGTTTCCCCTTCCTGGGACAATGAATTCACGGTGTTCTTATTTCAATTTCCAGGAGTGTATATGAAATTGACAGAAGAACAAGAATTATCACATGCCATGGCGTTAGACAACAGTCACATTACATTCAGCGTACTTCATAATAAATGCGCACTCTTAAAGGCTCTTCCGAACTTAAATTATATCAGGAGTCGCAGGATAAAATATTTGCATAAGTGAAGTGTACACCACGCCAGAGACAAGGGGTTAGTAAACCTTCGCTTTGCATCTGGTTGGCTGACTTTCTTCTTTTTTTTTTCAGCCTCAACAGTTATATTTTTGCCAAGCCATAGGTTATTTCCATTTTATTGACTCTTACGTCTATAGCATACATTTCAAGTCCATTCTGCTGAGTAGATTCCCCATCGTATACAACATTGCTAACTCACCCTCTTTGAGCTACACTGCCCAGACACATTAATGTGACTACCTGTCAAAAGCCTGAACAACTAACTTGAGCAGCTGGACCGCTGCGAGATGTGGAAGGCACCCACGGGGATGTGGAGCCCTGACAACTCCAGTGCAGCGGTCAACTACACTAGGGCCGGCCGTGGTGGCCGAGCGGTTCTAGGCGCTACAGTCTGGAACCGCGCGACCCCTACGGTCGCAGGTTCGAGTCTTGCCTCGGACGTGGATGTGTGTGATGTCCTTAGGTTAGTTAGGTTTAAGTAGTTCTAAGTTCTAGGGGACTGATGACCTCAGCAGTTAAGTCCCATAGTACTCAGAGCCATTTTTGAACTACACTAGGTTTCTCATTTGATGATACATGGCGCGAACAGCTCGATCGAAATAGTCCCATAGATTCCTGATTTGATTCAAATTTGGGGAGTTAGGTGGCCAGGGTAGTTCGGCAAACTCATCCTGGTGGTCTTCTAACCACTCACGTACACTGCGAGCTGTGTGGCACCCGCATTGTCCTGCTGGTAGGTGACATCGTGCTGAAGGAAAGCAAACTGCATGTAAGGGAGGACACGTTCTCCAACGATACAGGCATACTTATGTTGACTCGTTGTGCCTTCCAGAATGACGAGATCACCCAGGGAATGCTACTAAAACGTTTCCCAGACCGTAACGATCCTTGCTCTGGCCTGGACACTTTTCTTTCAGATGTTTCACCCCACACACGCTAATGGTCATCCCTCTGATGGAGCATCAAATGTGGTTCGGCCACCTGTCACCACTCAGTTCATGTCCAGTTCCGGTATCGGCGCGCAAATTCCAGTCTTCATCGCCTATGGACAGCAGTTAGCATGAGTGCACGGCTGCTGCGGGTGTCCATCCGCAGCAACGTTAGCTCGACGCTCGTTGAGAAGACATTGTTGGCAGCTCCTCGGTTCATCTGGACAGTGAGCTACTCAGCTGCCGCACGTCTGTTCGCCGTATACGTCTGCACAGCCGCCTCCCACGCCTGTCATCTATGATGCACCACAGTAGCCTCGGCGTCGCTTTTGGATCATCATAATCATCATCATCATCAGTGGTTTGCCTAAAGGCAGGTTTTCACATGGTAGTTCACCAGGCTGTCCGGTCTTCTGCCATCCTCTTCATGTCTGCATAATTTCCTCTTCCCTGTACGTCGTCTATCACCTTGTATCTCCTTCTTCCTCTCAGGCTTCTCCCACAAACAAATCCTTCCAAAGCATCTACTAGCAAGCACTCCCTTCTCATTGAATGTCCCAACCAGTTCTTTTTCCTTTCTCTTACAACCTTCAGCAGAAATCTCCTCTCATCAATCCTTTCCATAACTCTTTCATTACTCACTCTTTCCATCCAGCTTATTCTCTCCATTCTCCTCCACATCAACATCTCATATGCTTCTAACCTTTTTTCATCCTCTCGTCTCAGTTCTTCTAGTCTGTTTAACAGGACCTCTGGAAGAATTTTGTGTATTATAGGGAGCAGTGAAATTCCCCTGCAATTATATGGATTGCACCTTTTTTGTGGAGAGGGTGAATTAATGCACATTTCCACTCTGCGGGTGTTTGTTCAGTTTCTCAAATATTTTATGTAATTCTGTGGGTTGCTTGTGTGAGATTATTGTCATTTAATTTCCATACTTCTACTATGATTCCGTCTTCCTCAGGAGACTTGTTGTTCTTCAAAGAATTGATTATTTCCTTTACCTCCTTAAGTGACGGTGGATTTGAATCGGGATTGGATGTGGATTTTTCGATGTCTAGTTGTTCTGTCGGAGTCTCGCAGTTGAGAAGTGAGTGAAAATATTTTGCTAAAATTTGACAGTTCTCTTTAGGGTTGGTTTCCAGTGATCCATCGGGCCGGCGAAAGCACAGATTAGGTGGTTACCCTTTCTTAGAAAATTTTGTAAAACATTCTGGTGTTGTTCTTGATAAATTCTTGTTCAATTTCTTTTTGCCGGCTTATATCATATCTACGTTTTTCGCTTCGTATTGCCTTGGCCCCATATAGTGCCACACTCCAGACAAAACATTTGCCAAGCCTTTTCCTTAGTCCTTTATCTAATTTGCCACATAAGAGTCTCCTCTTTCTGTTGAATGCCTACTTAGCTATGGCAATTCGAGTTTTCATCTCTTGGTGACATCTCAAGTCTTCAGTTATTGTGCTTCCGAGATATTTAAATTCACTTACTTGGCAAATGGTAGATTGCCCTATTTTAAGACAGTCTGTGTCTTGTACTGATGACCATACTCTTTGTTTTCGCTATGTATATTTGCATCCCATATTCCACACAAGCTTCATTCAGATCTTTGAGCATGTTATTCACTGTCCGCTCACTTTCTGCCACTAATACCATGTCATCACCAAATCTTATACATTCTATTCTCTTTCCACCAATACATAGTCCTGTTTTCCCATCTAAGCTTTTCGCAATAATCTCTTCAAGGTATACGTTAAACAACAGTGGGGAAATGCAACAACCTTGTCTAACACCTCGTCCAATGCTGCTTTCGGATAGTACCATCTTTTATGCACGGTGTACTTTACCCGCGGCTACACGAAGACAGCTCAAAAACTTTGTCTGTTCGGAAATTCTTCCACCCTTGGACGGAAAGCCAACGGCCATGTCCTGCTGGACGTCAGATAGATCGCTCCGTTTACGCTTCACGTCAGCGACTGCACCTCTGTTCCCCGCCTTAACTCCCCCCTCCCGACGCGCTTTATGTACATACCCTCCACTGCCTGCGCTGTCATCTGTGGCTGGTTATTGCACGTTGACGTCAGTATAGCCGGTGGTCACATTGTCACTTAGTCGTGTATCTGCGTTCACTGTATTTTGGTGCATAATTATATTTGTTATGAATTTTGTTTGTTTCACCTGAAATTTTGAGACCAGTTCTATTGGTTGTTTTCTCCAGAACATTTATTTGAA
Source organism: Schistocerca americana (assembly GCF_021461395.2). NCBI lineage: Eukaryota > Metazoa > Arthropoda > Insecta > Orthoptera > Acrididae > Schistocerca > Schistocerca americana. The sequence goes on from NC_060121.1 coordinate 91,341,663, forward strand.
TAACTGCTTCTGTCAGATTGAAGAATTGTATCCAAAAGTATTGCAAATTCTCTTGGAAAAGCCAGGTGCATCTACATCTACATACATACTTCGCAATACACCATACGGTGCGTGGCGGTGGGTACCTCGTACCACAATTAGCATCTTCTCTCCCTGTTCCACTCCCAAACAGAACGAAGGAAAAATGACTGCCTATATGCCTCTGTGCGACCCCTAATCTGTCTTATCTTATCTTTGTGGTCTTTCCGCGAAATGTAAGTCGGCGGCAGTAAAATTGTTCTGCAGTCAGCCTCTAATGATGGTTCTTTAAATTTCCTCAGTAGCGATTCACGAAAAGAACGCCTCCTTCCCTCCCGAGTTCCTGAAGCATTTACGTAACCCTCGCGTGATGATCAAACCCACCAGTAACAAATCTAGCAGCCCGCCTCTGAGTTGCTTCTATGTCCTCCCTCAATCCGACCTGATAGGGATCCCAAACGCTCGAGCAGTACTCAAGAATAGGTCGTATTAGTGTTTTATAAGCGGTCTCCTTTACAGATGAACCACATCTTCCCAAAATTCTACCAATGAACCGAAGACGACTATCTGCCTTCCCCACAACTGCCATTACATGCTTGTCCCACTTCATATCGCTCCGCAATGTTACGCCCAAATATTTAATCGACGTGACTGTGTCAAGCGCTACACTACAAATGGAGTATTCCAACATTACAGGATTCTTTTTCCTATTCATCTGCATTAATTTACATTTATCTATATTTAGAGTTAGCTGCCATTCTTTACACCATTCACAAATCCTGTCCAAGTCATCTTGTATCCTCCTACAGTCACTCAACGACGACACCTTCCCGTACACCACAGCATCATCAGCAAACTGCCGCACATTGCTATCCACCTTATCCAGAAGATCATTTATGTAGATAGAAAACAACATCGGACCTACCACACTTCCCTGGAGCACTCCAGATGATACCCTCACCTCCGATGAACACTCACCATCGAGGATAACGTACTGGGTTCTATTACTTAAGAAGTCTTCGAGCCACTCACATACTTGGGAACAAATCCCATATGCTCGTACCTTAGTCAGCAGTCTTCAGGTAGTTTTCCTGCTCGCAATTGTTTTCCTTCTCGTAATTATTGATTCAATTTTTTGGTTTTTTTAGCTGTAGATTCTAGATCCTTACAATTTTTCTAAACGCAGCTAAACAATAAACAGTTGTGGGATGGTAATACGTACTCGTAATATTCTCTGAGTCACATAGATATCCTACTAAATGGATTGACTGATAAATTAGCTGAAGAAGCATCCTCAGGTGACAGATTTGAACTGGGAGTATCGGGCACAGATTTATGATTGCAATGCTAGTTCTTATTTCGACGGGATTCGATACTTCTTCTATAAATTCTGTTTTAAATACTGTCTTCTTCAGAGTTTCTTGCATTATGTTTGCTAATTTTACTTTAAGACCAGCATCTCTTATGATTTTGTGTATCACTTCTCTGTCTACCGAATCTAAGGATTTCTTAACATGCTGGCTAACATTCTGTGGCGAATTATTCATTTCAAGTTGAAAATCTCTTCTGTGAGGATTTTTTCTTTCGGAAACCATCCTGATATTCTCTGAGGTGTTTGTCTACAGATTATTCAATTATGTTAACTAGATTTTCTGACAATATTTCCGATGCCACTGGCACAAGCGACACTCCTCAGCAGTTTCTGAGAGTGGTCGAGGTGGAGCAGTGGTCAACAGATTGGACTCGCATTCGGGATGGCAACGGGTCAAACCCGCTTCCGGACATCCATATTTAGGTTCCCCTTGATTTCTCTAAATATCTCCACGCAAATGCCGGGATGGTTACTTTGAAAGGGCACGACCGATTTCCTTCCCCATCCATGACACAATCTGGGCTTGTCCTGCGTCTCTAATGACTTCGATGTCGAGGGGACCTCCTTGTAATTACTAACATTTTGTTAGTCTCCTTTTCATGTGGTGGGTTGGTTGATGTTATTTTTCACTGTCCTCCAATTTATATCTCCCCCAAGTGTTCTCAGTAATTAAGTGTAGATCACTTTTAATCTGTGGTTCTGACCATATAAATCATTGTGCAGTAATGGAGTGTTCACTACTTGCTGTACTGTTCTTGAGTGAATGGACGGCGCCTGTTGGTGGGAGATTTTCTTCGTTTTCTTTATTGCATAAAAGAATTTTTTCACCAACCAGCTATCAAAAGTGTATTTATTTTAATACCAGTCTTTAAATGTTGTAATCAAGTTTTCAGTTCGTTAAAACCGAACAGGGACGGCAGTAGCAGTGGTACTGGTGGTAGCTGTAGTAGCCGTTTTATTCATTCGTGTATCTCTTTTACAACGATACTGGACACATGTAAGTATTGCAGTTCAGGAACAATCAAAACAGTGTAATTGTTATATACAGGCATTTACATACTTACAGGTAGAGGTTGGCAAGGATGGGACTGGTACTCAGCTGTCTCTTTGTGGTTGGAATCGTCTCAAGATTTGCCTGAAGTAATTTAGAGAAACCATGGAAAACCGAAATCATGGTGGGCGGAGGAAGGCTGAGCCTCCACCCCTTCGAAAACAAGACCAGTCTGTTTAAAACAGTGGTGCCTCATTTAGTTTATCTTTAATATACAGTACGGTTTTGCAAAGAAGTTATTTAGTGATGTAAAACGCTAATGCTACACTGATAATTAATTTCTCAGTCCAGTCACTGAACATACTATACCCACGTTATTTCATATGTGACGCTACACACTATCAGCAGACATCAGGACCATAGCGAATAATGAGTGAGATGTTGAGCTCAGAAAGATGTTAAGGTGTTAGTATTATACACCGAAAAGCTTTGGGAGCAATATTTTGCAGCGATGAGAAAAAAATTATCGCATAAAAAGATAAGTGGTAATTTTTTGCGATGTTGGCACTGAGCAGATGTCAAATGGTCACCCCCTGTATGGTATGTAGCATATTGCCTCACTTGTAGATTACACTTTGATAATGGGTGACTGATAACTGAAACTAGTCATCAATAAATAGTAATGTGCAAGTGAAAAAAAACCATGTTGACATAAGTACACATTTTAGACAAGCGAAGCGATTTATGTTTCTTGTTTATCTTCTTTTTGGACGTAGTAACTAATAGTATTCTTGTCTAATTTTACTGCAATGGAAATGGAACTGTAACAATCATAAAATGGTATGCATGTAACTAATTTTTTGTCAGCTAATTGGAGTAAAATATTTACTTCACACGGATTACATGTGCGTTTGGTGACCAACGATAAAGATTAACGTAAGATATCCTTTTACATATTACAGCTGCTGGAAATTTCACTTGTTGGAAAAAACATATAATAACATACTAACGGGGTGGAAGAGTGGATATGCAGTTTATGTGTTGCTTGGAAAATAATTTTTAATGGTGGAAAATTCCTTGCAGATTCTTGTTGTTCTTGGAAGAAGAGCGGCTTTTCCAGCAGAACATCAAACATTTGTCGTAAACAACACCAAAAAATAGACTGATAAAGACACCACAATAAATTAAGGTGAACGACATCTCTTGCAAAACGTAAATTACATTTATCGAGTTGCACGCGGAAAGATATAGCCTGAATTTTTTTAAAAATACAATGCTACTACAGAATGAGAACAGACAGCACAAAAATATTAAACGTATTACGACATTAGTAGTTCGTTGTGGTACGTACGCGACTAAAATTAAAATGTTCTTCGGGCTCTGCAGCGTGCTTTCAACTGAGGTATTACGCGTAACGTACAGGATGGTTATAATTAAAAAATGGTTCAAATGGCTCTGAGCACTCTGGGACTCAACTTCTAAGGTCATTAGTCCCCTAGAACTTAGAACTACTTAAACCTAACTAACCTAAGGACATCACACACATCCATGTCCGAGGCAGGATTCGAACCTGCGACCGTAGCGTCCGTGCGGTTCCAGACTGTAGTGCCTCTAACCGGGTTATAATTAATATCGCGCCAGTGTAGACGGAAAATTATTTGCCGCATGGGTACCCAACTGTATAGGAATGATGTGCAGACTGAGCACCACAGGGTTTGCGTTCTTGATAGTGTCATGACTTACCATAGGCGCCGACCCTGGTACGATGAAGTAGAGTTGAAAGACAAGAATCAGTGCGCATTACAGTTGCAGACAGTCAACGAGGTGAGCAGGACTTTACCCGTAAAACTCGTTATCAAAATGTCAGAGGAATACGGAGAGGTCCTCTTCCTACGCCGGGGTTGAAGAAAGTGATTCAGAATTAACTGACGATTTGGGAATTCCTCTTGGGAGAGGCCGGCGGTGGATTACGATCAAATTGTTGGAGAAGCTACCGTCGCCATGGCTGAGAATGCTGGACGCATTGTGTGATCTTCAACAGTACACGAGCTGTGTTACGACAGCTGCAGATTACATGGTTCACCGTCCGGGAAGTGTTGCAAGCAAGTGTGATGTGGTATCTCCAGTGCGGTTCCATGTTGTCCTGGATGCAGATGCTCATCACAATGAGCAACGTTTGTAACGTGGAGCGTAAACACACTTCGCAGTTTCATAAATTTTACCCACTCGGGTGACATTAAACTGTTTCTTCCATTGGCTTATTCGTTACTACTCTTCAGCATGTCTCTGAAATGATTCCGAAAAGTTTCGTTGTCCTATGATCATTCGTTTTCAATAGCGGCCCTCTCAAGAAGTGAAAGTTTGATTATAACCACCCTGTGGGACAAAACATTATGATCAACTGCTTAGTAGTGTTAATGTCCACCTCTGGAACGCAATGCAGCAGTGATTTTACACGACACTAGTTAGACAAGTCTTTGGTACATTTCTGGTGGTATGTACCACCAGATGTCCATGGACAGGTCAGGAAATTCTCGTAAATTACGAGCCAGTGGTTTATGTGCGCCGAACTGACTCGTGATAGCGTCCCAGGGGTGTTCCATTGGGTCAGATCAGGCAAATTTGGTGGCTATGACATCAATGTCAGTTTAATATTATTCTCTTGAAACCACAGGAACAGTTTTTCTACAGCAAGACGCCATCATCCTCGGGGAAGACATCAAGTATGAAGGGACGCAAAAGTAGCACAATAACGTTCACATAATCCATATCTGTCATGGCACCTTCAACTGCTACCACATGGCTGTTGGAAGCCCACGACAATGTCCCCCATAACATTATGCTTCACCAGCGGCCTGTATCTGTCATACGGTGCGTGTTTTGACAGCTGTTATCCTGTATGATGGTGCATCCGGACACGACCATCAACCTGTTGTTGCAATAAACGTGACTCATCCGACCAGGCGAGACGTATCCATCCATTCAAGGTTCAGTCTCTATGATCCATAGTCCAGTTCAGTCATAATTGACTGTGTCATTGAGTCAACATGAGAACACGTGGGGTTCGTGTGCTCTTGTGCCCCTAGTTCAACAATGTGGGCTTGGAAACACTTACGCCTGCATTAGCATCGTACTCTGTTGACAAATCTGCCACAGCGGGCCGCCCGTGCTGCTCTATAAAGCGAGCAAGCTTCCAGCCAACACGTACTGTGATGAGTCACGGACGTCCAGCACTTCGTCGATTTCGCGTGGCTTCACTGGCCTTCAGCCACTCTCGATATGTAGTGGTGACAGTAGCACTCTAACAGCCGGCCAGCTTCGCCATTTTTGAGACTCTCGTTCCCAAACGCCCGGTCCATAACAATCTGCCCCCTCTTAAAGTCGCTTACGTCAGTACGTTTCCCCAGTCTCGGTTCCGTGTCGTCCGTAGAACGATTCCCCTACGAGCTGCAGTAATGAAGCGATTTTCCATATCCTCCGATTTTCTGTGAAGCTCAGATCTTGTCGGTTGTGCTTCCAGACTAAATTGACATTCTTGTTACGTTTCCTAGCATGTTGGTTAGTGTCTCTCATACTGCTCTTCGTGGTTCACCATTCGTCTCTGTACAGGTTGTATACTTTGTTTACATGCTCTCTCTACTGTGTCACTTGTCAGCAGCACCACCGTGGTGTGAGCGTGGGAATTATGTGTTGGCTAGTGAAAGTACGTTTTATTGCGGTTTTTATTTGTGAAATACTCATCTGAAAGTGACTGTAAGATTAACAGCCTGATTTACGATATATGTGGAAACGGTGGTATAAAAATGAAGCAAAATATGAAATGCGGTATTGTCCATAGATCGGCGTGCCACACCAAAGGCAGAAATGTACTTAGACATTAACGATGTCTTATTGCAGTCCGCAACGACGAATGGGAGAGGCTGAAGAAGACACAGCCTCTGTGTCTGCACAGCAGCACCCTCGCACGGACGTCAATATAGAGCAGAGCACGGAAATAGTCTCCCAATTAGTGACCTCAGATGAAGCAGTCAATACCATTGAGAAGGACTAAAGAGTTACTCGAGTCTCAGATGGAGATGTACTGAGTGTTGAACGTTGTACTCCAACAGAACAGTTTGTTAATTAGTGCATCAAGTGATGCTTTAGTAGTCAGTGACAGTAGGAAATTATCAAGAACTCCTGTGGTAAAAGACTGTACCCAGTTAAGTAAATCTTTTTATCGTATATGCAGTAAAGTGAACTAATATTTCATCTGTTGTGGATCAGATGAGCCATTTCACAGAGCAATCAAAGAACGCACAGTTATGACCAGACTATTGTAGTTTCGTCTACTTACAACATCGATATTACTTTGTAAGGAATAATCTCCATCCCCGCCATCTCGTCCAGTTCTCTAAGGAATCGAACTCCGTTTTAAGAAAATCAAATTTTTCACACATCTCAATGTTTATGATATGATGTTTCCTGAAAGACGTGCGTGTAACAATACATTTTTGCAAGTACTTTCAGTAGTACATGTGGATACTATCTGCAAAATATATTGTGAACGTAGCAGTAAAAAAGTAAAAACATCATGACAGATGCTGAAATTTTACTGCGTGAATTGCGAAAAACTAATAAGCGAAAAGTGTTTCCCTTTCATTGACTTCACGGGATGTCAGTGCGAAAAATTTTCAAATACGTTTTAAATTATATCTTAAATTTGTTGAAAACCGCTAAGTGCGCTAATTCTCAAATACTGGATGACTATAGTCAGGGTAATTTGCGCACGCTGTATTAGGCTGCCTCGAGACATATACATAAATTCTAACTTTAGTACCGTACTTGATTTAGTATGTTAAACCCTAAACGTAAGAAAAAATCACTGAATGAGCATATTACGACAGCATTTTAAATATATAAATTCGGTCAATAATTATATGAAAAATTTAAAATAGAATTTTTGCTATTTCTGGAAGCTGTAACTAAAACGGGGTGACTAGGTCACCGTTTTAGTAGTTCAGTAATACATTTAGGATAAAAAAAGTCCGAATACGGAATACACGTTCCCAGGGTAAACGACAGCTTCGGGAAATGTTCTGTGACCTGCGTCGTGCAGAGTTTGTCGTGTTCCATTAGTCTAAACCCACAACCCCTTCTTTGACGCCATGACAAATACGCAGTTTTATTCACTGCTCCGGAATGACAAACAAAGTTGCCAGCCCCGGACAGGAGCAGAGGAAATGGCGAAAGCCAGACGGGTAGCGTGCACTACGGCGCTACACATTCTGCCTGTGTGTTTTCTGCTACCATACGTCGTCAAAGACGCGGTTATCCTGCACACTTGAACGAATGTTCTATCAATATGACATAGCATGTTTTAAGTTAGCAGGAAACTTTCTTTCGTTTGTAGGAAGTAAAACAAATATTTAACACAAGGTTTTTTGCTGATAAGTATTATATTTTCTTATTTTTACGATGTCAGCTACGAGTTTCAACGAAATTCGAAACGAATTTATCATCGAACAGAGTACAAGGTGAAATAGAATTAAAAATTAACAATGCTTACTGCATACGCAAGGATTTATTCTACTTCCAACTACTTGGATTGTCCAACGAAACTCAGTCAACCAGAATTTCAGAATTTCACGATCTAGTTTTTGTATACTGATACAGGTATACTTATTATTCCGAGGCTGATACGCTTCAGTCACCTTCTATGAAATGGAGCAATGCGGTTGACATATTGCCTATGGGAATGAGTCACAAAAACGCTGTCCATGTCCAGTATCCTACCTGTCTATGTAATGGTAATTCCGGAATAAAAAGGAAGTAAGTAAAGGCGCGTGGTTTGGCAAGATTTTCTTGATGTCAAGTGCAAGTTCAAGAAACAAGAATAACTTCTCATGTGTGTGCCCGTAATGTCAGTAGTTGATTTACAATTACTAAAGGCATTAAAAATCCGTTAGTGCAACTGCCAGAAAATCCTTATACAGAGTGAGTCACTGGCTATTGCCACCAAGAATAACTCCGAAAGAATGATAGGGGCTGAAAAGTTTGTGGGACAAAAGTTCCATGGGACAACGGGGACCATCTTTGCTAGGTGGAGTGGCTTCGGAGATATGAAGGTCCACCTTGTATTTTTAAATGGGATGCTATAATTTGGTACTTATTTTCTGACAGCGGCTGTCGAGACGAATCCAATGATGTGTAACAATAAGCTCTTTGAATATCAACGAAGGTCACAAAGGTGGCATAAACGTCCATTTACAGAAGGTGTTAGAAGTGATGACCATTGATATCAATGCAGTGCTGTGATGTTCTTATCATGGATTGAGTGGTATTCCTTATCACATCGGCACATGCTCTGACAATTCTCTCTAGCATATCTTCAGATGCAGTTGCAATGTCTTTATAAACAATGTCCTTTTGGAATCCCCACAGTAAAAAATCCAGGGCGTCAAGTCTGGCGAACGAGCCGGCCACGACACATCTCCTCCGCGTCCAACCCAACGATTTGAGAATTATCTCTGCAACTAATTTCCAGCCATCAGCGGAAAATGTGTCGGGCACCAATCGTGTTGATACCACATTCTGTTTCTCGTTCCTAAATGTATTTCTTCCAATAACAGACCTAATTTTTCTTGCAGGAATGTGGTGTACTTCCTGCCATTAAGATTTCCTTCTATGAAATAGAGGCCTATAATTCTGTCCTCCAGAATCTCACACCATACATTCGCCGACCACGGTTTTTGGTACGCAACTTGCCGCAGCCAACATGGATCTTCATTCGGCCAGTAATTCACGTTACACAAATTAACATTACCATCGTTCTTGAATGTAGCCTGGTCAGTAAACAAAATCAAATTAATAAATGTGTCGTTCCTCTGAATCAGAAGTTGAGCCCACTGGCAGAATTCAATGCGACGTGCACCATCCGTACCAGTTAATTCTTAGTGGAGACTGATATGGTAAGTATGATATTTATGGCGATGCAGAACACGAACAACACTACTCTGGTTGATGCCAGATTCCCTTATGATTTGACGCGAACGTTTCCTCATTAATAACTTTCCTTTGCCGTATATGTTTTCGATGCGATAGAGATCCAGTTGTTCTCAATTTACCATACATATATTTAAATTTTCGACGTGTAGGGTGAGTAAGTTGAGGATATCTTTCAGCGTATAGGGCTCTAGCTCTCATTGAATTTCGTTGGCAGTCTCCATAAATGAGAAGCATATCGACTTGTTCTTTTAAGGAATACGTCATTCTCATTCGCTTGATTCGACGATACTAGTCTTACCGTTCCTATTAGTGTTGTATTGCGTAACCGTCGAATGGTGTTTGGAGGTCACCGGCACTTTAGATGGATACGCCGTGTTCGGCGAATGTTTACTATTTGTACGATATACGAGGGAGAACTGTCAGAGCATGTGCTTTGATAAGTGCCGAAGTGATAAGGAACACCACTCAATCCATGATAAGACGATTGCGGCACTGCATTGATACCAGTTGTCATCAATTGGAACACCTTCTGTAAGTGGACGTTCATGCCACCTTTCTCACCTTCGTTGACCTTCAAAGACCTTACTGTTACACATCTTTGGATTCGTCTCGATAGCCGTTATCAGAAAATAAATATTAAACTATAGCATCCCATTTAAAAAAGAAACAAAGTTGACCTTCATATCTCTGACGCGACCCCACCCGGCAACAAAAAACCAACGTCATATTGTGGTCCCCGTTGTCCCATGCAACATTTGTGCCGCAAACTTTTCAGCTACTATCATACTTCCGGAGCTGTTCTAGGTGGCAATAGTTAGTGACTCACCCTGTATGGTAAAGTAGACCCTACCTGTGCTATCTTACAACATCAGTGATTTTATTACGGGAAACTAAGAAAATATCTCTCATAACATTTATTGAGAGTACAAGAATGAATACCTTGTGTTATTATGAACTTCTCTTCCTATCTTCAATAATGGAAATTGCACTTGTTCAAATGGTTCAAATGGCTCTGAGCACTATGGGACTTAACTTCTGAGGTCATCAGTCCCCTAGAACTTAGAACTACTTAAACCTAACTAACCTAAGGACGTCATACACATCCATGCCCGAGGCAGGATTCGAACCTGCGACTGTAGCGGTCGTGCGGTTCCAGACTGTAGCGCCTAGAACCGCTTGGCCACTCCGGCCTGCTAAATTGCACTTCAGACATATCTTATACGCAAAGTTAAAATATCGTGATGCTAGGAATTATTATTCTGAGATCATGGGTATATTTTACTGCTACTAAAAGTTATCTCTAGTATGGATATTAAATATTTTTGTTTATGGGTCGAAACAAATAGAAAATACTTCGTCAGGATGAGGCAAAAGTTAATGGAAGCTTCCGCTTGTGGGGTTTTACGTAAAGATAAATTTTCAAGAACGAAAGATAACTGCGCTGTGTTAACGGAAAAGCGTAAATACTTTAAAATGCTGGTTGTTGAGAATGTAGAGCGCGAGAAATGACAGAAAACTAATTTTAAGCTACTTTTGGAATTAAATCGAAATACCACACAATATTCCACCTGCACAGAGCATTGGACACATTAACGTGAATGGTAACGAGAGGAAAAGGTTTCCGTTTTACAGCAAGAACAAATTTTTAATATACAAAACTGATAATTATTATTTAACGGTAATTAAACTTACATGAATAGACAGCAGGCCTATGTACAACGAATGTCATACAGAGCCACGAGTGCAAGACAAGACAATATCTGAGCAACAAGATAAAAAGACACAAGCGATAATAGTGAGACAACATAGTAGTGCATGGAATCTTTATATCTTACCGAGCAATCTAAAGGTTCAATGCACTACTTGTGGTAAATACCCTTTATTAAGCGCATATCACTGTAATTACATTTACCATGGATTAGAAGCGTTGCATTGCTATCCAAAATTTAACGACGAGACAGATAAAGTAACATATCGTACTAACTGCTTCGTGGAAATGAATGAAAGTGCTGGAGCACGTCTCCACAACTCTCCTACCTGTGCACTGTAGCGCCAGATGGGGACGGCCCCGCAACACAAGCCAGCTGAGGGAACGCCAGATCACAGTGTGTACCACTGAAGAGCAGCTATGGGGCGCTGCGGTTGCGTTTGGCATTACATCGTGGCCCAGAGACAACAATGGGAAGAATCACCGGGAAAATGGAAGAAGGACGAAGTGTGGCACAGGAGTTTGGTATTGCTCACAGCATTTTTTCACGTGCATCGAGAGGGTTCAAAACATCAGGAACTCGTGTCCGAAGGAGAGGAAGCGGTCGACCACGGTCAGCTACAACAGCAGTTCACCGCTACGTTCTGCAACAGGCAAGAAGGATCCCACGTCAGCCAGTGGATCCAATTTCAAGCTCATTTAACAGCATGCAGAGTCACGCTCCACAGTGACACGTTGATTGCATGGCGTGGTATCTTTGACCGACGACCAGTACATTGCCTTCCTTTGACACCCCCACATCCGCGACAGTGTTTCGATGGTGCTAAGAGCATAGGGAGTCGACGAGCGAGGAGTGGGGTTGCCCGCTCATCACGGATGAGACCACAGTCAGTCTGAGTAGTGACTCTGCACGTACACCCCTACAATAGAGAGCCAAAGAAACTGGTACACTGCCTAGTATCGTGTAGGGTCACCGCGAGCACGCAGAAGTGCCGCAGCACGAAGTGGAATGGACTCGACTAATGTCTGAAGTAGTGCTGGAGGAAATTGACAGCATGAATCCATAAAACCCTAATAGTACGAGTGGGGTGGAGATCTCGTTTGAACAGGGCGTTGCAAGGCATCCCAGATATGCTCAATAATGTTCATCTCTGGGGAGTTTGGTGGCCAGTGGATTTGTTTAAGCTCGGAAGAGTGTTCTTGGAGTCAGTCTCTAGCAATTCTGGACGTTTGGGGTGTCGCATTGTCCCTGTGGAATTGCCCAAGTCCGTCGCAATGCACAATGGACTTGAATAGATCCAGGTGGCCACAGGACGTTTTCGAACGTGCCACACAGTCGTATGTAGACGTATCAGGGTTCCAACATCACGCCAACATCACACGCCTCACACCGTTACAGAGCCTTGAAACTTCCCCTATTGAACAATTACAAATGACTGTGCTTAACCTGACACACAATATTTTGTTAGCGCAACGCAATCTGACTTTCAAAATTCCCTACAAAAGAATGGCCCTGACTAACATTAAACTATACCTTTCACAAATCACTTACCTCACAAAAATCTTCGCTGCTCAAGCTACTGCAATACAGCGAGCGCCACTACTGCCAGCTAAATAAAAGATTCAAACTATGGAAAGCACTAACTACTGATAGGGATAGTTAGCAAATGAAAGATATTAATAGAGAACAAACAATGTATTTACCTTGATATCATCACAAGTCATAATATATATATCAGTTCATGACAAATTACAAACCTCCGCCATCTCTCTCCCCGCATCCACCACTGCTGGCGGCTCACCTCCAACTGCGCAACGCTACGCGCTGTTCACAGCCAGCTGCCTAACACTACAATGGCGAGAATTACAACAATGCAAAGCAGCCACAGACTGCACACAGCACAGCCAGTGATTTTCATATTGAGCGCTACGTAACGTTGCCAATAAGAAAACATAAACAGCCTACTTACATAGAGAAAACATAAACAGCCTACTTACATAGAGAAAACATAAACAGCCTACTTACATAGCCCCCATGCTCCCCACAAAAATTTTTACAAATAGGATTGGGCAGTGGCCAATACAGAATTGAAAAAAATTTTTCATAATTACAATAACAAAGAAATCAAATGCACACACTTATTGATACAACGTTGGTCAAAAGCTAAAAATTTCTCACAGTCCATAAAGACAGTCCACATTGTTCATCACAGTAAAATAGTGTTTTTCTCAAAGTCTGAGCAGTAGAAGAAAATGCACACGGAAGTAGTGGATTTCCATGCAGTCTTGAAGAAGTAGTGTTGTCCTTCCAACGGAAAGTCAGTGCTGACTCTCAACATGCTGACAGGTAATGGGCCACAACAGAGCAAACCCACTGCAGAGTCAGTCGAAGTTTTGATGAATATTGGTAGGTAGGTCATCACAGAGCAGACCCACTGTAGTCCTGGTAGAGATTACGGTATTGGTGGGCCACCAGAGGTGCAGACCCCACTGCAGTCCTTGTAGAAATAATGGTATTGATGAATCATCAAAGATGTAGACCTACTGTAGTCCTTGTAGACACGGCCAGCAGCCATCTGTTGCGACTGTGCAGGTGCACAATCACCATCGAAGAGTCTTGCGGAGAATATAGCAAGTCCATCAACCACCACTTGTGCACTCACTAAGTTTTTGGAATTGTCCTTAGAACCAGCAATGCTGTTATCCAGTCCCTTGCTGAATCATTAACACACGTGCAAACACTAACAGTCCCTACTTCTCACATATTGTCCATATACTATGACCAACAGAAACGTGTGCAGTGAAATGTAACTTAATTTGAAGAACTGGTAACAATTACAATTTGGTAACATAAAAATACAATAATAAAGGTACAAAATACATCATTAAAAAACATAACAATACAGATAACATTTGTAGTACAGGCTTTACAAAAGAATAGAAATAAACATATACATCAGTGTTACAGGAATTATGACATAAGTAAATACATAAAAGATCAGAATAACTTTTGAAACATCAACTTCACACATAAGCATTTAAACAGAATGAATAATGTCTAATATCTTTACAAAGTAAAAAAACATATTATTAATGCCAATTATATTTGATGATAACAGTATTCCTCATCATAGTGAATGTAGCTTAATATTAAAAGAGGGAAAAATTCTATGAAACTACACAGAGACAGGAAGAAAACAACTACACAAGGGTACACAAACACATAGTGGGATAACACCAATAGGAAAGGACAGGGTTCGTTTTCAGTGTAACATTTGGTACTGCAGTCCAACCCAAAACTTCATATATCTTTCCTCTTATTTCATCCTTTGTTTCCACCAAAAAAATTATCCAAGCATGCTTTCTGTATTCTGTTCATATTTCTTTCAAAATAATTATTTCTGATTGTACAATACTCATTTGGGCCCAAATCCTTTTTATATAACTTCGCAATGCATTCTTTACCTATTCTCCATAGTCAGTTTCTCATATAGTCTACCCCCTCTTAAGCTAACTTAAATCTACTGAGCTCAGATGCTAAACTAAGGGACGAGGCAATGCAGCAGCACGTAAAACAATTATTATAAACAGCAATGCAAAAAATGCAAATTGGCAAAGCTAGCAGCATAAATGAGCAAAAGTCAAATTCAATAACACTATGCCTGGCAAACAGCAGCAACTTATACCTAAACATGACATAGCGCAAGCAGAAAAAATATTACACTAAAATGGCCATGTCTAATACCTATGTCACATCTTAACATTAGAGTGATGCATCACAATTTATTCTACAAAAGAAATTACCAAGTACTTGAAAAGAAAATTATAGATGCAGTTACTGGTATTAGTCCCTTCTTATTGTTCTCTCCATTCGAAGAGCTCCTTTTTCGAAGAATGTGGATCAGAAAATAATTATTTAATAAATCTGTTGACAGAAAGTGTTCACATTAGCAAATGCATTTAATTTTATTTTATGAAACCAATGCTGCAACACAGCTGGAAAACAGATGTCAAATGAAATAAGCAACTACGAAAAGCGAAGCATAAAAATATCATTCAATAGTCATGTGGCATTTCGTAAGTCAGTAGCTCTCAACTCTCATAGAAAGACACTTGTCATAATCAGGTGTGCAGATGTACGAATATTTCCCATCAACTCATAAGCATTTCAGTAATTAGCACAAAGTGCGAGTAATCATATGTTTTCAAGTAACGAGGGTGTCGCATTAGCGATGAAAGGCACACCCAAATGGCTTGTTCTCCAGGTGTTTGACACGTCCCACGTCCCCTTTTTTTTCTACCTGTGCCGCTGAAAAGGGCTCGCAATAATGGCTTTTTCTCCAGGTGTCTGACACAGCTGGGTGCCCGCGACGCATTACGTGCAGGTGGTCACTTAACTTTCTTACGGAAATATTTACCGCTACAGTGACAGCCTCACATAAAAATATTTCACAGGTCAAGAATTAGCGTTGCAAATCTGTAGAAACAAAATCCTATGAATATAACAGTGTCCAAAAAATGTTCAGTGGCATTGTGATACATTCACACATGATTCACACATGTCATAACTCTTAAAGTACGATTCTTGGTTTCCAACATCCTTTTTCACAAGTCAAGAGTCCCTACCCACTATTCATTACTCCTTACCTTATTACACATATACGTATCCATCGACACTC
Organism: Schistocerca americana; assembly: GCF_021461395.2. Lineage (NCBI taxonomy): Eukaryota > Metazoa > Arthropoda > Insecta > Orthoptera > Acrididae > Schistocerca > Schistocerca americana. The sequence continues at coordinate 91,357,418 of NC_060121.1, forward strand.
GTCAATATTTCGTCATTATAAATATGAAGCATAATCAAATAACTCATATAGCCTCAGCCTATTAATCATAAACATACCTCAGCAGCATAATACACATCGTCGTCGTAAAAATAACATCATAACACCTCGGTCAAATCTCAAAATCGTCGTAGCTTCCTCCAATAATTAAAAAAATTCTCTGCTCATGTCAAAAGTGTCATCTGCCTCAAACGTACTTTAAAAATCATAATCCCTTTACCAAATACATCATTCAAAGCTCTCATAGTATCACAATGGTTCCAAAAAAATATGAAGACTTCACACAGTACAGACAAAATACAATTTCGTAAGTGTGAAGTTATCCAACGGTGTAATTACGTAAACATGTGTCACTGATGTAGTAAAAATAAATGTTTGTCTCTCTCAGTTAAATGATCAGATAGCTGTGTAATTATGTGTTAGAGAAATATGGTACCGATGTGTAAAGTTGTATAAGCAAATACCATATTAGCTAGGGTTCCTTGTGGTTGCCACACACATGGTACACAAAGCATTCTCTCGATACAATTTGAAAAATGTTTCCATTCATCAACAGTCCAATGTCGGTGTTGACGGGTCCAGGCGAGGCGAAAGGTTTGTGTCGTGCAGTCATCAAGGGTACACAAGTGAGCCTTCGGCACCGAAAGCCCATATCGATGATACTTCGTTGAATGGTTTACACACTGACACTTGTTGATGGCCCAGAGCGTAAATGTGCACCGTTGCACTTCTGTTACTCTGAATGATTCCGTTCAGCCGTCCGAGGTGGCCGAGCGGTTCGAGGCGCTACAGTCTGGAACCGCGCGACGGCTAAGTTCGCAGGTTCGAACCCTGCCTCGAGCATGGATGTGTGTGATATCCTTAGGTTAGTTAAGTTTAAGTAGTTCTAAGTTCTAGGGGTCTGATGACCTCAGAAGTTAAGTCCCATGGTGCTCAGAGCCATTTGAGCCATTTTTTTGATTCCCTTCAGTAGTCGTTGGTTCCGTTCTTGTAGGATCTTTTTCCGGCTGCAGCGATGTCGGATATTTGATGTTTTACCGGATTCATGATATTCACGGCACATTCGTGAAATGATCGTAAGGGAAATTCCCCACTTCATTTCTACCTCGGGCATGCTGCGTACCACCGCTCGTGCGCCGACTATTACACCACGTTGAAACTCACTTAAATCTTGATAACCTGTCATTGTCGCAGCAATGACCGGTCTAACTACTGCGCCGGACACTTGTTGTCATATGTAGGCGTTGGAAACCGCGGCACCGCATTCTGCCTGTTTGCGTATCTCTCTATTTGAATACGCAAGCCTATATCAGTTTCTCACGCGTTTCAGTGTATGTCGAGAGGTGGGAACACGTAATTTACCCGGGAATATGGTCGATCGTAATCGTTTTGGTGGTCCATGTGCTATGGCGTGGATATGCATAATGTTGAATGGACGTATTGACCTCCAAATCTTGTACATTCACTGGTCGCTGTTACTGTGACACTGTTCTCCTTCCCCGTGTGCGCCATTTTAGGGGTGCGTTCGGTTCTGACTTCATTCCTTCGGGTGACTACGTGACCGTAGTGAACTGGGCAGTCGGAGCAGCTCGTGGAACGTGGGGATACTCGGCGAATGTCTGGTCTGCTCGACCCCCTACTTAAATCTGAATGAGTACGTTTGGGATGTGTTGGAGAGATGTATTGCATCACGTCCACGTGACCAACGACCATCCGTCAATTGTCGTCCACGCTGGTGGAGGAATGGAACGCCCTGCCACAATAGCCCACTCGACAAACCGGTGGTCAGCATAGGAGCAGGTTGCAGAGTACCAATTGCATTCCACAGTGGTCACACATCCCCTGTCGCACCCCTCGCAGGTTCAATGGTAAGACGGTCCGATGGATAGTCCGTCGAAACCTGAGCACAGATCGAGAATGAAAACAGAAGGTATACTACACTGTGGAAAAAGATGCAAGATAGAAGCAGTGAACTATCCAAGCTCGAAATAGCCAACATCGAGCGAAGTGGAAGAGCCGCGGCTTTGTGGTTATGTGGTCACGGTGTTGGACAACAAAACCGATGGTCCGTGTTCAAATCTCTTATGCTCTTTTTTTATTTTTCTCAAAATTATAAACTGTCCGTCCGATCATTGACTTACCTGTTCTCTTTCTGTAGTCTTGGTAGTTGCCATCTGTACACTGGACATACAACATGGGTCATTTGGTAAGAATGTATTAACGTCGCGAGTATACGTCATGAACAGTGACAGATGCTGGCGAGTGGCGATGGTGGCGAGCTGCTGCATAGACCTCCCACAGAAATGAAATCGACAAATAAGCGGGTGTGAACTATGTTGCAACAAAGTAATTCACGAGTCAAAACTTTTAAAACGGAGTGCAAGAGTCATAATATATGGCACTTGTGTAGAACAAGTAGGAGATACATACGTCTCAAAGTTGCTTCCTTACATTTTGCTGTTGCAAACGGACGCTACACCACGACACAAACCATAATACAGCGAACAAACAGGACAATGGCCGGTCGGACAGTTCATAATTTTGAGGAAAACAAATCGGGAACGAGATATGTTTGCACACGTACCTCATAACCAAGATGCCGTGGCTTTTGAAACTCCTCGATGTTGCACATCTTGAGCTTTGACCGCTCACTGTTTCTATTTTGCTTCTTTTCACAGCTCAGTTTACTTTCATGCTTGATCTGTGTTCAGTTTTTGGCTGCCTATCGGCTGTGCCGTCTCACCATTAAAAAATTGTTCAAATGGCTCTGAGCACTATGGGACTTAACTTCTGAGGTCATCAGTCCCCTAGAACTTAGAACTACGTAAACCTAACTAATCTGTCACACACATCCATGCCAGAGGCAGGATTAGAACCTGCGACCGTAGTGGTCGCGCGGTTCGAGACTGTAGCGCCTAGAACCGCTCGGCCACTCAGTACTAAATCTGAGAGGGGTGCGATGGGAAGTTTCCCTCGTAAGAACCATGTACCACCTTTTGTAATGCCCAGTGGACCATCTAGAATCGCGGTGAGTTGAGTGTGCTTATTGTCTTCGAATAAAAGTGTCATTTCTGTTCGTCTCATTGTGTATTTATTTCTGTTACCTTCTGTCCTATGCTGTCGTAGTTCTTTCTATACGTGGCCCAGGTTTCATCGAGGTATGTTACTTGACAGTGAGACATCATGCGAAAGTTACTTCCATTCACAGGTTTTGCACACCAGTGTATTTGTATTACAAGGTGAGTTTTGTTTTATTGATGTAAAAGATCGTGTTAACTGATTCTTCCTTCGCTTCTAGGTGAAACAGCATAACAATGAATGAAATCTAATAATTGCTTATATTCCTATAGAACATATGCGATGTAATGCTTTTCATTTCTGAATATCAAACAATGTCGATGGCGTGCAATGTCACATAATTACAATTTTGCTCCACTTGCTGGATTCGAAGTCAGCTCGTTACAGAGGATGCTGAGATGCTGAGATACGTGGTACCTCAGTGTGCCATAAAGAAAAGTCAGATCTCAGCATATTTTAAGACGAACTGGTTTTAGATATAAAAGATAAACAAACATTGTAATTATGTTTTAGTGCAAGACTCTGATGATGTTTTATATCTATAAAACAAAAAGCTTAAAGTGATGTATACAGAGAGTCTGCATGTTGTATGTACAAGCAGAATGGGCGAGAAGACGACAAGGAAACAAGCAAATAATCCTAATAAACAGTTGGAAACTAAGGGTTTCCCCAATTCGACGTATGAACAAGAGCAGTCACGCTTATGTTAAAATACTGTTAATTTCTAACGCTGCGTTTATTTAGAAACACCGGCGTAAATTACGTTGTAATGAAGTGTCTGGTTTGATTTTATCACCAGTCCGGATTAAGTTCTGGCAAAAGGCGTCTTGACAAGAAATGTATCAATCGTGGCAAGCCATTGTTAAGACCTCCCAGGTCCACCGTCTTGACCCGTTGGAATTTTTTTTCTTTCTTTTTGTATGGAGATATTTAAAAGCTGTGGTTTATTCCAGCCCAATTGATAATTCCGATGAACTCCAGGAACGCGCTGCAAACGTTTGTCAATGCATTCGGAACACGCCTGCTATTTTTGAACGTCTACGGCTGCAATGGGAAGAGGTGCTGAAGCCTGCCTTCACTTGAACGGTGACCAAGTGAAACACTTGTTGCAGCGTGTTTGTTCTCGTGCGCGTCTCTGCAGTCTGGATCCTTGGAAATTCTGGTATAAAATGTTCACCTGACTTACTCAGATGTATATAGGCAAAGAGGAAACCATTGGCTTCCGGATATTTGTTTATTAGGATTACACGATTGTTTCATTGTCCTCTACTCGCCCCTTACGTTTTTACCAGAAACAAGAGAACACCTTGTCTACGTATTTTCTACTCTTTCAGCTCATATTAATGTGATCAACAGTGCAAAGCCTGGGTAACACCTCCGCAGCGCGAGACGTGCAGGATGAAGTCAGAGAGGTTCTGGAAGGTGCCGACAGAGATGAGGACCCATGCCGACTGCAGTGCCTTGTCCAAGTGCGCTAGGTTTGTGGGCTGAGGGCCCGTGGAGAAATGAAAATTTGTGCCGTACTGGGATTCGAACCCGGATTTCCTGCTCATCAAGAGCGGTCGCCTTACCGTTTGGCTATCGGTACACTACTTACAGCCAGACCCAAACTTCCATATGTCGTCAGCCAGGCGTCTACAACCTGTACTAATTCTTCCATTATGTATATCCGTGTAAAGGTGAGCCATTTTACTGGAAAGTCGCTTGCCTACAATATTGCAGCGCCCGTGTTGTTCTGAATTACGTTGCAAAGTTCTTTTGGAAGTGCATGGAACTTTTCATCGTAATTCAGAATAACACAGGCACTGCAATGTAGTTTGTGGCACTACCGTTCGAAGCAAAGGATGCCGTTAACACCTCAACACGACCGCCTGCATATGGGCGGCGCCATGACAGGGAATTCTGGACTGCCTCATTATGTTCAGCGATGAAACGCATTTCTGCGCAACTCCAGATGACCGTCGCGGGCGAGTGTGGCCGGTAACACGGGGAGAGGTCCCATCACTCCAGTGCTTTCGAGAGTAACAGTGATGCTAATATTGGTGCTTGGATGTGGAGAGCCATCAGGTATGACTTAGTCACTGCTGATAGTCATTAAGGGGATTAAGGTGGCACTAGACCTGTATCGTTGTATGTAACCTCTCATGCGGCAGTACCTTTGTGCCATGATTCAATAGGAAATTGCTCGCACACATATGACACGTGTCCCTATGAAGTGATGGTGAAGTAGTCCTGTGATCAGGAAGATCCCAAGACCTGTCCCCGATGGAACATGCGAGGGAGCAGTTAGGACGTCCCATTGCCAGTCTTCAGAGCATCATTGACCAGTTACAACGGTTGTTTACCACCTTGCCTCTGGGGACGACACAGCGTCCTTATGATACCCTTCCCAACTGAATCAGTATAAGCTTCGAGACCAGAAGTGGTGCAACCTCATACCATTAAGAAGACTTATACTACCAAGTTACTTATAAATTTCGTTTTGTGATCACTGAAATAGGAGAACGGCCTTGCCGCAGTGATAACACCTGTTCCCATGAGATCACCGAAGTTAATCGCTATCGGGGTCAGCTGCAACATACCTAAGTCCTCGTTCTCACGCGATAAGTGTAAACCACGTCGTTCTTCCTAAATAATACTAGATAAGCAGAAGAAGCCGAGCCAGTGGCTTTCCTTCCATACTGTGGGGCCAACGAGTAGCAAGTTAGGACGTGTGCTGCAGAAACGGGGATTGAGACCACTGTTTCAGCCTTCCCGCAAGACTCGAGATGTGCTGCGCCCTATTAAAGACCACGTAAGTCTACTAGTGCTCAGTGTTTATGTCCCTTGCGAGTGCGGAAGCATCTGTATAGGCGTAACAATTCGCACAGCTGCAGAGCATTGTATTGAGCCCAAGGGACGTATTAAACAAATGGGGCTCGAAAAGTCGGTCATAGCTGAGCATTGCCTGGAAAACAGGCAAATAAATGCAGTTTGAGAACACGAGAATCTTTGCTCATGCGCAAAGATACCGGGATTTCGTTATAAAAGAGGCGGCTGAGATTGGAATAAACAGTAACAATTTCAGCAGAGAGCAGGGCTGCACACTGAGTAAGGCGTGGGGGCGCCTTTGGATGTCGCTCGGTCTCACGGCGGGCAGGAGCTGCTGTGAGCTGCCGAACTCGCCTTCGGCGCACGCATTGTTTCGGCTTCTCTGCTTGCCAGCAGCCGTAATTGTGACTGTATAAGCGGAAAATCGTGCCAGTCCCTGCAGTTAATAGTTTTACTCATGACTAAGATGGCGGAGACAGCCACCGAAACCTCGAGAATTTTATTCTAATTGACGCAGAGTATTCAATGTTTCAAGCGTACATTGCAAAAAAAGAGAGTGGCTGTACGGGTAACAGAATACATGTGACGTGCACACATTACTCTTATTATCGGATTAGGACCTATCCACAGCGTTCGTGTTGAGTTACCTGCCGTAATCGGAAAGAGACGGTTCACGTTGGTCTCGGAAAAGACCTTAACGTCCTTAGCGTCCTTCTATGAAACTACACTGGTGTTCAAAATTAAAGCAACTAATCGCTATTTCCCCATCTTGTGTCTAATCAAAGGTATAATCATGCAAACTGTCAACAGATGTCTGTACAATCGTTGTCTGCGGGGAAGGTGGCATTTCGTTCAACGCACAACGACGCCAACGGTCCTCGTCAGGGCATCGATCAAACGGGTCAGTGCGTGCCGGGTGGTCCCACATCCACAATCGCTGTGTGTACATCACGGCGGTATGGCGCAAAGAAGACGCTGACCACACTCTCTGCGGTGGTGGGCCATGAGAAGAATGGAAGCAGGGCAGTCGTAAACTGATGTGGCCCGAAGGCTTCATGTGAATCGTTCTGTTGTTTCTCGAATGTGGTAATGATTTATAGAGACCGAAACAGTATCCCGAAACCAGCGCAGGGCCGACCGTGTGTGATATCAGAATGAGAGAAGTGTTGTTTGGCTGAAAGGGCACGGCAACTGGCATTTGACCTTGCAGCATCCACTGGACGTGTACCGAGACAAACGGTGACTGAAGGCTTCGGAATACCTTTCCGTCACTTGTTATTTTGTTTCCAGAGTAGCAGAATTCCTTTATATCACCTTCTGTATGGTCCCCAATACCGAAATTAAGTTTATCACTAATCTTACTACTACTGCTCTCGGATACATTCGTGCTATACTTTTCTAGTAAGACCTTTGAAACTGCCGCCATAGGGTGAGGCGATTCCTGCTTGCTTCCCCCTACAACTCACCTTAGATGCAAGTATGCCTCGAACGCTGAATGATGATGCGGTTTCGGTGATTAGTCTACTGTGTCTGTGTTCGCCGATCTTTATAGGAGGACCTAAGAAGCTGCCGTCACTTTAGAGTGGGGCATTACCGAAGGCCTATACCACAGAGGTTTCCGGTATTCGCTTAGAACCATTTAGCTTCTGCATATTTTACAACCATCAGAGGAAACTACTTCATTAGCCCACAAAGCACGCCCCCCCTCCCCTCCCCCCCCCAGAGGAACAGTAGAGTCTTCTAGCTAAATGAATACATCTGGTATGTAAATACGTCCCACAACTGCCGGTGATTTACGCCCCCATTAGGTGTCATGGGGTCGCGGCCTCCCCCACCTGTAGAGGCAGGTAGTTACCAGACTCACTTTACTATCAGTAGCCACGACGTGCAGACGTGGAAATGTTACGAAATCTCAGCGTCCTAAAAACACGACGCTCGATTGCGAAGGTGGTACCGTGTTGGAGTGCTGGCGTACTGCAGTGATTTAGTTTTTTCTAGTGCCGCGCATCTGCTTGTTGTTGATAACGGAGGGATCATATATTATTGGACTTGCGGTACATGTTGTTTTAAATATCAATTAGCGATGTTTTTGAATCATATAGTGATATATATTTAGGATGTGTAGTTGCCAGTACGTGCACCTCCCACACTAACAGCCAAGCTTTCCCCTGAAAATAAATAAATTGAAGGCTGTACATTCCTCTACAGCAGCTCAGCACAGACTGAATCTTCTCCTTGCAAATTCACAAGTGGGGAAGTGACGTTGGGAAGAGGGGAAGTGGAAGAGAGGGAGGAGAATCGAACACGCTCTCTGGTGGTGGTATTGTGAACTACAGCTCCAAAATTTGAAATTCCGGCCATTTTTTAATTTCCTGACAGTTTTGAAATTTCCGACATTTTTTATATTTCCTGCCATTTTTGATTTACTTGATTTACAAAATAAATGTAATCAATTTGCATATGAGTTTAATTGAGACATTGCCATATAAAGCACCCTCTAAGAGGGGGAAGGGGTGGCTGCCATCTTGGATAAATTTGGCAGCCAAGCAGAGTGCACAAGTATGCAGGTTGTTACTCTACTTTTGTCCTATGTAAGTCACCAGTATATTAAAGTCATAGCTAGAACGTAAGTTGAAAATTATTTTTCAAATGAGGAATCATGCAAATTTGTGTGTATCAAGCGATACTCTAATATTCAGAGACAACTTCAAATACTCAGAATATTCCTTTGGTAGTGGACTGTACAAAGTTAAGTACATCTACATATCTATGTTGTGATAATGTGAGCCAATATTTTGCATATTATTGTCCCACTCTGTCTCCTTAAGGAACAAAGCAAGGAACCCACCCTTGTCCTGGTGAACTTATTTTCGTACGCCGCAACACATATCCGCAGTTGTCTCGCTAGTGGCTTCTTTATGTACCTACGGTCAGTGGAACTTCTTTGCTTTTAGTATCGTGACAGTTTTCAGTATTAATTATGATACCTGCGGTAGATACGTGTGTGATTATTGTGTGAGAACTGAAATTTCGTCCATCGTACCAACAGTAAAGGTACATCGAGCTAGAACAACTACCCTGGTTCCTCTGATACTGCCTTTACATCTGCCGATGTCTAGCCTTCAAACCAGACCCAGATCTAGGCACCTCCTGCGTCCCACTTAATGTCAGCATCATTGCTCTTCCCATACGATAACATTTCTCAGTTTCATTTCGTTTCCTCTATATATAAGTGAAGTGCTTTTCATTGAAATATATTGCTTCATCTTTTAAATGCACTGGCGTAAGTCGTTGTGGGCTGACGAAAGGGATTTCACACGAGAGTTCGGATCAGCATAGTCGTCCTGGTACCGGACTTCCGTGTCGACAGGAGGCTGGATGGCTGAGAACACGATTATCCTCTGCGAGCTGTTCACGGCGGACAGAAGCACTCGCGCTATTTGGAGCAGTGTGCACGGGTATTGAGCAGTGCCCTCAACACCACACTGTGGACGAACAGCGGCGAGCAATGCAATTTCCAAAACGTTGCATCAGCACTTAGGACCACTCTGTGGCTACGCTAATGGCATTGTCGTGCGGCTCCACCCCGTGTCCCCTCACCCACCTCCTCCCGTCTCGCGCTAATAGGTTGCTGCTGGTCTAGCCGACGCACAACAGTGTCTGTAAGTACGGTCTTCATGCCCTACAAGGCACCAAAGATGTCGATTACTACAGTGACGAATTTTCAGCCTATTGCCCCCACGTATTTCCTTCCAGTATTGAAAAAGTATGTCGCCCGCTGTGGTCGAGCGGTTCTGGGTGCTTCAGTCTAGAACCGCGCGACCGCTACGGTCGCAGGTTCGAATCCTGCCTCGGGCATGGGTGTGTGTGACGTCCTTAGGTTAGTTAGGTTTAAGTAGTGTAGGGGACGGATGACCTCAGATGTTAAGTCCCATAGTTCTCAGAGCCATTTGAACCATTTTTAGAAAAATTATTGAACAGCATTCCTCCCCGATTGATCACACACTGCCGGCCGGAGTGGCGAAGCGGTTCTAGGCGCTACAGTCTGGAACCGCGCGACCGCTACGGGCGCAGGTTCGAATCCTGCCTCGGACATGGATGTGTGTGATGTCATTAGGTTAGTTAGGTTTAAGTAGTTCTAAGTTCCAGGGGACTGATGACCCCCGCAGTTAAGTCCCATAGTGCTCAGGGCCATTTGAACCATTGTTTTTGTCATACACTGATGAGCCAAGAGATTATGACCACCTGCTTAATAATTTATTTGTCCGTCTTTGGAACGGAATACATAATTGAATCTGCGTATCAGCAATCCGACAGTTTGTTGGTAGGTTTATGGAGCTATGTGGCATTAGATGTCTGCTCACTTGCCATGTAATTGGCGTTTGTGTACGGGGTGATGGCGCCCGATAACGACTCAGATAAGTTTCATTGGATTTAGATCAATAGAGTTCGGTCGCCGAGGTATCAACGTGAGTTCGCTACAGTACTCCTCAAACCACAGCCACGGTTCTGGCTCCGAGACTGCATGAAGATCACATCAAGCTTGAAGGGATGCAGGTGGTTCGCAGCTGTCAGCGTGTTCCCGATTATTACCACAGGTCCCATTCAAGCGCAGGAGAATGTCTCACATAGCATAATGCTGCTCCCACCGGCCTACGTTGGCGGCGCGCTGCGCGTTTCGAGCCGCCTTTCACCTTGATGACGGGGCTTGTGCAGACGATCATCGACCTGGCGTAGTAAAAACATGATTCACCCGAAGAGCCGACAAGTTTCCATTAATCAACTGTCAAATCCCGATGGTACCGTGCCGACTGCAATCGTAATTGACAATGTCGTCGGGTCAACACGTGAACACGCAGGGGCTGTCTTCTGAGGAGCTGAATGTTCAACAACTTACGATCAACGGCGTGATCTGAAACACTTGTGCGTGAAGTACGAGTGTAGCATTGTGCTCTTTCAGCAGAGGTACCACGGATCACCATCTAGCCTACTTTACAGAGCAGACAAGCCTCCTAACCCCGCGTGCTGTGAAGAGTCGTGGACGTCTAACAATTTAGCTCCGTGTGGCAGTTTCACTGTCCTTCTACCTCTTTCTGTAGATGCTCACGCAAGTAGCACGTGAACATTCGGCCAGCTTCGCCGTTTTCGAAATACTCGTTCAGAGGCTCCGCGCAACAATAACCTGCCTTTTGTCAGAGTCGCGTATCTCAATGAATTTACCCATCTGCAGCCAGTATCTTCGCTAGGGTAATCCGTCGCCCCTATCTGCTCCACTTACATACATTTGCTACCGCGTCACGTGATCGCAACGCCACCAGTCGGCATCAGACGTCGTGGTGGGCAATCGTCGTAATGGTTTGGGTATGAGTGAGTAACAGCTGACTGTTCGTGAAGCAACTTCCAAGACAACTCAGAATCAATCTAACACGGTCACTCAGACATCAACCCCAGTTACAGGTTCCATATCTGACCGTGTCCAAGGACAACAAAATTAAGAGTTTCAGTATTTCATTAAATTACCGACCGAATTTGAAAAATTAAAAAGTTGTCATAACCTGTATATTCCTACGTTAAGTATCGAGCACAGAAACTCTCTATATGCTTTGAGGCAGTGCCACCCGCAGTTTGCAGATTACTTAGGCTATATTCATCCAGTATTCGAGAACGAGTGCACTTACCGACTTGCAGTAAAATTTACACGTAATTTCAGACATTTTCGGAACTTTTTCTATCGGACACCGCTCATGAAGTAGCGAAAGGGTAACACTGTGTCGCTTGCTACATTACCGGGTGTCATGCATTAAAACTTCAGCATTAGGCGTTTCACAGACAGCACGCACATATACCGCTGAACGTACGAGAAAAATTATGTCACTGTACGACACTTAGTTTAGGGAATATATTACTTAAAGACGCTGGGCGCCACCAACGACCTTTGTTAGACACTTCAAAAATGTTTCTGTAAAGAGACAACCACTCACAGGTTCCTATTGCTGGTGTGACAGGCGTTTCTTTAGACGCCTCTTTGTTACGGACCGAGCGAGGTGGCGCAGTGGTTAACACACTGGACTCGCATTCGGGAGGACGACGGTTCAATCCCGTCTCCGGCCATCCTGATTTAGGTTTTCCGTGATTTCCCTAAATCGCTTCAGGCAAATGCCGGGATGGTTCCTTTGAAAGGGCACGGCCGATTTCCTTCCTCGCCCGAGCTTGCGCTCCGTCTCTAATGACCTCGTTGTCGACGGGACGTTAAACACTAATATCCTCCTCCTCCTCCTCCTCCTCCTCTCTTAGTTACGGTTAGCAGGTACTGGTTCTGCGATCACCACTCAGCTGCGGTGTGTCGAATTGCTTGCCTGTCACACCGGCCTCTAGGAATCAATGACACATTCGTCGAATGGGTTTGAATGGTCCCTATTGGTCCCACCCTACGATGGTGTAGGTAGTGGTGGTGGTTGCCGCGTTGCAAGTCTTTTCCGTTGACGGCACACTGGACGACTTGCATGTCGATGATGATGAAATTATGATTAGGATATGCAGGCCCCGACCGGAGAAATCCTCCGACCCGGCCGGGAATCGAGCCAGGGGCCAATGCATGGCAGTCAGACGCGCTGACCACTGGGCTATGGGGGATGTCTGTTCCACCCCGTACATCAGAGCACACGCGTTAATTTATGAAGGGGTGCGATCACTTTCCATGGGATTTCACTCCCGAGATGTTCTCAGAGAAAGGCTGAATCGTCCGTCGAGGTTTCAACAATGGTAAAGGTTGTGAAGGACGTCGTTCTGTTGCTCATCACGCTGCGAACCGTAGTTTCCGGCTGCGAAATTTGTGGGAATTAACGCCCAAAGGAAAGGGGTGCCTCTGTTGATGCCCCTTTATGCTACCCTGTAAGAAATTTTCCTGTCGATTCTGAGCAGCAATGTGTCTGAACTGTTTCCTCGGCCACCCGTAAGAAAACATCGAGAGTTATCAAGAATAGTGGGGGAAATGTGGTTAATAGGAGGCGTGACAGCTTTCCAATAGTCCACGTCCAGGGTGCGGTCGCGCTGGGCAGAACTGTGGTGAAACTTGGTGCCACTGTGACATCATTAGCCCGCATTACACTTTCACGTGAACTTTTGAGCGCTAGCCCTTTCCTGCCCCGTCTGTCGATTTTGTAAACACGCGTCGCCAATTTGTATGGGCCTCGTCGCTACTGGTGTAGAGGCCGAGTTGCCACAATTGTTACGGTAGACCGAATTGGTGAGTTCGTGAAATGGCTTCTAATGCAGTACACTTCTAACACAATTCGTCTTTGCCACTATTACACAGCTGTGCCCCAATGGCAGGTAACAAGATAAGAGAACACTCAAACAAATTAGTAACGAAGCCACCCAAATGAGGTAAAAAGGTTCACATACGTTTATGACTTGTTTAATGTTGAAGTCTGCAACACTGCTTGCAATATACACTACTGGCCATTAAAATTGCTACACCAAGAAGAAATGCAGATGATAAACGGGTATTCATTGGCCAAATATATTACACTATAACTGACATGTGATTACATTTTCACGCAATTTGGGTGCATAGATCCTGAGAAATCAGTACCCACAACAACCACCTCTGGCCGTAATAACGGCCTTGATACGCCTGGCCATTGAGTCAAACAGAGCTTGGATGGCGTGTACAGGTACAGCTGCCCATGCAGCTTCAACACGATACCACAGTTCATCAAGAGTAGTGACTGGCGTATTGTGACGAGCCACTTCTTTGGCCACCATTGACCAGACGTTTTCAATTGGTGAGAGATCTGGAGAATGTGCTGGCCAGGACAGCAGTCGAACATTTTCTGTATCCAGAAAGGCCCGTACAGAACCTGCTACATGCGGTCGTGCATTATCCTGCTGAAATGAAGGGTTTCGCAGGGATCGAATGAAGGGTAGAGCCACGGGTCGTAACACATCTGAAATGTAACGTCCACTGTTCTAAGTATCGTCAGTGCGAACAAGACGTGATCGAGACGTGTAACCAATTGCACCCTATACCATTCCGCCGGGTGATACGCCAGTGAGGCGATGACGAATACATGCTTAGAATTTGCGTTCACCGCGATGTCGCCAAACACGGATACGACCATCATTATGCTGTAAACAGAACGTGCATTCATCCGAAAAAATGACGTTTTGCCATTCGTACACCCAGGTTCGTCGTTGAGTACACCATCGCAGGCGCTCCTGTCTGTGATGCAGCATCAAGGGTAACCACAGCCATGGTCTTCTAGCTGATAGTCCATGCTCCTGCAAACGTCGTCGAACTGTTCGTTCAGATGGTTGTTGTCTTGCAAACGTCACCATATGTAGACTCAGGGAACGAGTTGTGGCTGCACGATCCGTTACAGACATGCGGATAAGATGCCTGTCATCTGGAATGCTAGTGATAGGAGGCCGTTGGGATCCAGCACGGCGTTCCGTATTACCCTCCTGAACCGACCGATTCCATATTCTGCACTCACCGATTCCATATTCTGCTAACAGTCATTGGATCTCGACCAACGAGAGGAACAATGTCGCGATACGATAAACCGCAATCGCGATAGGCTACAATCCAATCTTTATCAAAGGCGGAAACGTGATGGTACGCATTTCTCCTCGTTACACAAGGCATCACAACAACGTTTCACCAGACAACGCCGGTCAACTGCTGTTTGTCTATGAGAAATCGGTTGGAAACTTTCCTCGTGTCAGCAAGTTGTATGTGTCGCCACCGGCGCCATCCTTGTGGGAATGCTCTGAAAAGCTAATCGTTCACATATCAGAGCATCTTCTTCCTGTCGGTTAAATTTCGCGTGTGTAGCACGTCATCTTCGTGGTTTAGCAATTTTAATGGCCAGTAGTGTAACACAAAAAACGCCCTCAATGGCTAAGTGCAAATAGTCGCAGGTAAACTTCATAGTACATAGCAAATGCAATTACAATAATTGTCTGTTCAATTCTAAGAGGACACTAAACGACGTTCCCAGTCTGAGGTAAACTTCACAGTACATAGCAAATGCAATTACAATAATTGTCTGTTCAATTCTAAGAATATACTAAACGACGTTCCCAGTCTAAGTCAGAGATGAACGATGATCTATAATCAAATGGGCGAGTACTGTTCTTCTATCTTCCGAGTAGGCTTCTGTCCGTTGTCGTCCGGTCATTGGCGGACTGTACTCTGCCACGAACTGGCCGAGGCGAAGTCGATATCTTCATCCTCAGTGCCTCCCGTGGCGCTGATGGAGCTCACGCCAGTGGCGAGTCTCTGTGGTGCAGGCACTCGCATCTTCGCGCCTGTGGTGCTTTTGCCCTGGCTGTGTCTTGTTCAGACGAAACAGCAGTCGAGAATTTATTGTCTAAAGCGTCGCAGAGCCCGAGGGTGACGTCACAGGTCGCTACGGTTTTGCACCATTACAGAGAAACGTTGTAAGCACGTTAGTACCAAAGTTCATGGAATATTGTTGGCCATCTTTTACGGGAGGCTGGAAACTTTTTCTGTGGTCAGCCAGACAGCGATGGAGTACATACTATATGTTATGAAGACGAACGAGTAGTCGCCAATGTTAACTGGAGGCCAATGCTAAATAGAAACATAAATAACAGCAGGTTTGCCAGTAACGTCGATAATGTGCTGACTGCATGGTCTGGATCTGCAACGACTAAAATAATTAGAAGTTGTTGGTACAAAATAATATGTATTGTACTTAACTGGTTGTACAGGATTCTTCTTGGTTGCATACATATAATTATAAACAGATAGCTATTGAGGCCTCACTTAGGCCATACGTTAGCAAGCGCCTCGTAAGAGGTTGCTTCCCATCAGCTGAAGGCTATGTTACTTTACTATTTGACATCCCGAGCAAGAGTGGACGAGAGCTCGCTAGAAACTTGATACAAGCCGCGGTTCAACGATACTGATACGGACAGCGGTCGGTAAGTGAAACCCCTAACAAGTGTCGTATCGAGCGTTGATACTACACTATCCATTGTTCACAGTCTGCAAGTCCACATTCTTGTCCAGCCCACTGAAAGAACTGTTTCTAGTCTGTATTTGCTCATCAGATCGGAACTATGATTATAAATGAAAATTTTGAGCTCTAATTGATACATGTATTTGGTAAAGTTTCACAGATACAACATTCTAACATTCATTAGGTGTATACTGACAACAAATTTCTCTAACATAAACAGCAGTATGAGCAGTTCGGAGGCGACCTCTACGGTAAGTTCCTATTATATTGTCTTTCGCCCTGACTTCTAATAATAAAAGAAATAATAACTGTCACCACTTGGCATGCTGATTTGTTAACATAACGTGCAGCACACTAACAGTTACTTCTGCTAAATCTAAGCAATGCAGGACAGTGTACAGTCATCGCGAGTTTACTTTCTATTATTACTGGAAATATGGGTTTAGCAGCTGCCTGTCTCTGACGTCATCCATGGCAGCGCGCACTCCGGCCTTTGACGGTTCAAATGGCTTTAAGCAATATGGGGCTAAACATCTGAGGTCATCAGTCCCCTAGACTTAAAACTACTTCAACTTAACTAACCTAAGGACATCATACACATCCATTCCCGAGGCAGGATTCGAACCTGCGACCGTAGCAGCAGCGCGGTTCCGGTCTGAAGCGCCTAGAACCCTCGGTCATAGCGGCCAGCTCCGGCGTTTGACAGATGCTCATCGTATAGTGGCTTGGTGCGAAGTGAAGCCTAGTCTTGCCTCTCTGGCTGTATTTATACACTCCTGGAAATGGAAAAAAGAACACATTGACACCGGTGTGTCAGACCCACCATACTTGCTCCGGACACTGCGAGAGGGCTGTACAAGCAATGATCACACGCACGGCACAGCGGACACACCAGGAACCGCGGTGTTGGCCGTCGAATGGCGCTAGCTGCGCAGCATTTGTGCACCGCCGCCGTCAGTGTCAGCCAGTTTGCCGTGGCATACGGAGCTCCATCGCAGTCTTTAACACTGGTAGCATGCCGCGACAGCGTGGACGTGAACCGTATGTTCAGTTGACGGACTTTGAGCGAGGGCGTATAGTGGGCATGCGGGAGGCCGGGTGGACGTACTGCCGAATTGCTCAACACGTGGGGCGTGAGGTCTCCACAGTACATCGATGTTGTCGCCGGTGGTCGGCGGAAGGTGCACGTGCCCGTCGACCTGGGACCGGACCGCAGCGACGCACGAATGCACGCCAAGACCGTAGGATCCTACGCAGTGCCGTAGGGGACCGTACCGCCACTTCCCAGCAAATTAGGGACACTGTTGCTCCTTGGGTATCGGCGAGGACCATTCGCAACCGTCTCCATGAAGCTGGGCTACGGTCCCGCACACCGTTAGGCCGTCTTCCGCTCACGCCCCAACATCGTGCAGCCCGCCTCCAGTGGTGTCGCGACAGGCGTGAATGGAGGGACGAATGGAGACGTGTCGTCTTCAGCGATGAGAGTCGCTTCTGCCTTGGTGCCAATGATGGTCGTATGCGTGTTTGGCGCCGTGCAGGTGAGCGCCACAATCAGGACCGCATACGACCGAGGCACACAGGGACAACACCCCGCATCATGGTGTGGGGAGCGATCTCCTACACTGGCCGTACACCACTGGTGATCGTCGAGGGGACACTGAATAGTGCACGGCACATCCAAACCGTCATCGAACCCATCGTTCTACCATTCCTAGACCGGCAAGGGAACTTGATGTTCCAACAGGACAATGCACGTCCGCATGTATCCCGTGCCACCCAACGTACTCTAGAAGGTGTAAGTCAACTACCCTGGCCACCAAGATCTCCGGATCTGTCCCCCATTGAGCATGTTTGGGACTGGATGAAGCGTCGTCTCACGCGGTCTGCACGTCCAGCACGAACGCTGGTCCAACTGAGGCGCCAGGTGGAAATGGCATGGCAAGCCGTTCCACAGGACTACATCCAGCATCTCTACGATCGTCTCCATGGGAGAATAGCAGCCTGCATTGCTGCGAAAGGTGGATATACACTGTGCTAGTGCCGACATTGTGCATGCTCTGTTGTCTGTGTCTATGTGCCTGTGGTTCTGTCAGTGTGATCATGTGATGTATCTGACCCCAGGAATGTGTCAATGAAGTTTCCCCTTCCTGGGACAATGAATTCACGGTGTTCTTATTTCAATTTCCAGGAGTGTATATGTGGCGCAGCAGACGGCCAGAGGAACTGCTGTTGTTATTCGCCCTATGTCCATGGTAGCAGACTCTAAACGGCCCCTTTCTTGGACACATAATACTTTGTAACACTGTTGTGTATTAATTTAGAATTTACTTAATGTTTGTATTCATACAGTTAAGTTGGTTAAAATCACAGAAAAAGTTTTAGCTCGCATCCATTTAAACTTTGCCGTCTAGAATTTTCAGAACGGAACTGATAGTAGAACCTGACCTCTCAACTACAACCTTCAGTTTGTTATTATTACATCCGCGCCTAGAAACTTGTGATAGCTCTATTGTTTAATAGGTTTCGACACTTTGTAGCAATAACAAAACAGATACTTAATCTACTAAAAATAAGGATATTTTAGTTCCAAATTAAGTTTTCAGCAAATTACTCGAAAAGTTTTAGAGTTAGCTCAGTGAGGTTACATAATTGATGTTTTTTATGTTGAACTGAAGCTTCACACAAATTTTCATATTTCTAAGTCTAATATTTAGCGTCTTAAGGTTTTCTTCAAGACACAGATTCTGACCAAAGTATTTGTTTAATCACGTTGAGACCTATACTAGTTAATTTTGACATACGTCTGGACATTATGACCAATTTTTCGATTTCTAGCGTCATTATTTTCTTAAAACGATGTATTTAGGGAAAAATATTGACCTGAGATTTGACAGTTTACAAATTAATGAACTAAAACATATGCTAACAAAGTTTGGAAAAGCAACTTTAACTTTTAATTCCATTCTTAAATTATGCTGCAATACTTGTGTGCTACGCACACACGAGTCGTGGTGACGTGCCACTACTAGCAGTGAACTTGGGTAAGTCCCGGCACACTCGCTCGCCTCTGTATCTCTCAATTGATACAGCTCTTGTTTCGCCACATCGGGGTTTCGGAAAAGTGACCCTTTCATTGTGCAGTTACGGACGCGTCAGTATAAAACAAGTGTTATCAGTAGAGAAATGGCAACAGCAGAACAGGTCGAACAGTAGAGCTCAGTTGTTTCGAATGTGCACCTGTCACTGGATTTCAACTGAATAACAGATGCATCAGGGACGTTCCAACCTTTGTATAGCAGTCCAAGCATACTGTTGGTGAAGGGATTGTGAAGTGGAAGCGCGTAGGAACCATCACTGCTAAACAAAGTCCAGACAGAAGTCGTGTACTGACGGACTGGGACCATCGAGTATTCCTCAGAGTGGTTTTGAAAATCGCAGGAAATTAGCAGAAGAAATTGTCCGTGAGTTCCAAAGTGCTGCCAGCAGTCCAACTAGCACAATGACTGTGCACTGGAAGTTACAAATAATGGTGCACAATGCCCGAGTTGCTCCTCACAAGCCACATATTTCTGTACTCAAGAGCGATGCCAGTGGAATGTCGATGACTGGAAACCAAAGATTTGGAGTGATGAACCCTGTGAGAGTCAGATGGAAAGGTTTGGGTTTGGTGAACGCCTGGAGAACTTTACCTGCCGTCACGTGTAGTGAAGTACGGAGGAGGCTGTGTTTCTGTATGGTACTGTTTTTCTTGGTTAAGATGAGGTCCTCTTATTGTGTTTAAGAAAACCCCAATTGCAGAGGAATCTGAACATACGTTGTAGCATTGTTTACTGCGTACAGAAGAGGAGCAGTTCGGGGACGATGACTGTTAAGAGTCAGCACGATGATTCAGAACGTCTAGTTCGCGCCAGACCCCAGCGCCTGACGTCACTTCTTTCTCTGGGTTCGGCTCGTAAGGAAGAATGGGCTGCCATTCCTCCACACACATGCAGGTACCTCATTGAAAGTGATTGGCGACTCCATGGAGTGTTTGATGCATACTACTTGTTCACACCTTATATTTTTAAATTTATTTCAATAACACAATTAGAATTATAGGTAATTCTTAAGTCTGCTTTTATTTCATATAGGTCCCACTGCTACTATAGCTATGTAACATCAAATTATTTTATTAATATTTAAAACCAGTTGCTTGGCAATTTAATTACTGTTTTATCAACCTGTGAATGTACGTATGGGTTCTGACCCAGTGCTTATGCAGAGAGATTTTAAAATTGTTAGTAACTACTTTCAGTATGACCCTCGTACTTTCTGCTTTTCGCTGGCCATTTGGACTCGTACTAATGGTGGGTAGGCTTTTAATTAGCTCACGCAAAATAGTAGTTGGTGTTTCTGTAAAAAACAATTTCTTCTTGTACTATCTGTGCTTGTAGTCCGTCTGTAACAACCTCATGTCGATAGGATGTTAAGCACGAGCAGGAAAATAACGCCATTCATCCCAGGTTAAATTTAATGTAAAATATATCATTCATAGAACAGGTTATTACAGTATCTCGCTGTCAGTTAACAATTTTAGGTCGCTGCAAAAATAAAGCGCTGAGGGAATTAACAACGCTGATGGGAATCCGTACCCTATCGCATAGGCGATGTAACGAAGTAACGACAGTTTATCAATACGTGCCATGATCAGCTACCGGCCTCAGGAGGAGGGGGTACATCTCAGTTAACACAATTACTGTGTGCGCACAGCACTCTAAGTAATGACGCCATTTAAGAAAGCGGAAAGCCCTCTGTGAATCGACAATGTTTCTAATTAACCCGATAGTCTATCGTTCACTGAAGTGCTTTAATTACTGCTTGTTTCTGACCTCGTACTGACAGACGCCAGCTGGGGAAATTACTACACGCGCAAACAAAGTAGGCACTCGGCGCGATAGCTGATGGGAGCGAACGTAAAGGCATTTCCGATTTACAGTCGCTTCCATCAGCCACCGCGCCCACTTTCAACTTTGTTTGCTCAGTTAATACCTTACAGTTGTACTCAGAAAGAAATGGTTCTTAGAGATTCATAAGCATCATCGTCATCATCATCAATATTCATTTGAGATTCCCCATGAATTACGATCTTCAAAGATATCCATTTTTAAAGCTCCTGTGCCATTTCTAATGTCACCACTCCACCTTCCATTATGTCATCGTCACTATCTTTTCTAATATTTTGGAATGCAGCAAAGAATTTGTGTGATCCATTCAATAGATCCCAAGTCCCACCCAAGTAAATTTCACTTTCACTGCAGTCACGGTTTTGTCATCAACTTCGGTCTCTTGATTGATCATGAGTGTGTTTTCGTGTTTATCCTAGTAACTCACAACTCCCGTCTCTTCGTTGCTCGCCAAGAAAACCTTATTTCTTTGTTTAATGCGATAAGTAAAAACTCCTCCTATACACAGACTGCAAACTTACTTTATTAAATACATTGGAAGCTTAGTTTTAAACCTTTATTCAGTTCAAGAAATGAACTCCAAATACTTTTCCATTCTGCAATTTATTTATTTATTTATTGCTGTCATATAGTTTTAGCCTTCAGTTGTTATATACACATTGATCAGCCATATCATTATGACCACCGACCTATTTAATACAGACCCATCCAGGTGACAGCAGGGTCACCTGGCGAGGAACGACCGCTAGTCAGACACGCGCGCGGTGCACGCCGTACCATAAGTGGCGTGCTGTCCGTGTGTAGAATGGGGAAGGCACACCAGCTATCTGAGCTTACAGAGAGCAGATTGTGAAGTCCCGTCACGAGCATTCTGGAAGCTCCACGACTCGTCGGGTGTTCGAGGAATGCTGCAGTGCAGCGAAGCCAAGCTGAAAATCACGTCCAGACACCGCCTGGTTGAGCGGCCATATCTCATTACAGGGACGGCGAACTGTGGCGGAACCAATATCAGACTTCAAGACGGAGCAGAGTAAAAGTGGTTCAAATGGCTCTGGGCAGTATGGGACGTAACATCTGGGGTCATCAGCCCCCTAGAACTTAGAACTACTTAAACCAAACCAACCTAAGGACATCACACACATTCATGCCCGAAGCAGGATTCGAAACTGCGACCGTAACGGTCGCGCGGTTCCATACTGAAGCACGTAGAACCACTCAGCCACAACGGCCGGCTACTGAGCGGAGTAAAACTAAGCCTGAACACACACTGCACCGAAAACTCCTAACGATGGACCTCCTCAACCGACAACCCACGCACTTGCCAATGTGAACACCACGCTATAGGCAACTACGACTGAAATAGGCACGTGACCATCGACCCTGGACGTTGGCGCAACCGCAAAGCGTTGCATGGTGTGATGAGTCCCGATACCTTCTTCATCACACAGATGGGAAAGCGCAGATCCGTCGTTTTCAAGACGCGCAGCTCCTTGACGCCTGTACAGAAAATCCTAGGAAGTTCTGGTCTTACGTTAAATCAGTAAGTGGCTCGAAACAGCATAGCCAGACACTCCGGGATGATGATGGCATTGAAACAGAGGATGACACGCGTAAAGCTGAAATACTAAACACCTTTTTCCAAAGCTGTTTCACAGATAAAGACCGTACTGCAGTTCCTTCTCTAAATCCTCGCACAAACGAAAAAAATGGCTGACATCGAAATAAGTGTCCAAGGAATAGAAAAGCAACTGGAATCACTCAACAGAGGAAAGTCCACTGGACCTGACGGGATACCAATTCGTTTCTATACAGAGTACGCGAAAGAACTTGCCCCCCTTCTGACAGCCGTGTACCGCAAGTCTCTAGACGAACGGAAGGTTCCAAATGATTGGAAAAGAGCTCAGGTAGTCCCAGTCTTCAAGAAGGGTCGTCGAGGAGATGCGCAAAACTATAGACCTATATCTCTGACGTCGATCTGTTGTAGAATTTTAGAACATGTTTTTTGCTCGAGTATCATGTCGTTTTTGGAAACCCAGAATCTACTCTGCTGGAATCAACATGGATTCCGGAAACAGCGATCATGTGAGACCCAACTCGCTTTATTTGTTCATGATACCCACAAAATATTAGATACAGGCTCTCAGGTAGATGCTATTTTCCTTGACTTCCGGAAGGCGTTCGATACAGTTCCGCACTGTCGCCTGATAAACAAAGTAAGAGCCTATGGAATGTCAGACCAGCTGTGTGACTGGAATGAAGAGTTTTTAGCAAACAGCATGTTGTTATCAATGGAGAGACGTCTACAGACGTTAAAGTAACCTCTGGCGTGCCACAGGGGAGTGTTATGGTACCATTGCTTTTCACAATATATATAAATGACCTAGTAGATAGTGTCGGAAGTTCCATGCGGCTTTTCGCGGATGATGCTCTAGTATACAGAGGAGTTGCAGCATTAGAAAATTGTAGCGAAATGCCGGAAGATCTGCAGCGGATAGGCACTTGGTGCAGGGAGTGGCAACTGACCTTTAACATAGACAAATGTAATGTATTGCGAATACATAGAAAGAAGGATCCTTTATTGTATGATTATATGATAGCGGAACAAACACTGGTAGCAGTTACTTCTGTAAAATATCTGGGAGTATGCGTGCGGAACGATTTAAAGTGGAATGATCATATAAAGTTAATTGTTGGTAAGGCGGGTGCCAGGTTGAGATTCATTGGGAGAATCCTTAGAAAATGTAGTCCATCAACAAAGGAGGTGACTCACAAAACACTCGTTCGACCTATACTTGAGTATTGCTCAACAGTGTGGGATCCGTACCAGATCGGGTTGACGGAGGAGATAGAGAAGATCCAAAGAAGAGCTACGCGTTTCGTCACAGGGTTATTTGGTAACCGTGATAGCGTTACGGAGATGTTTAGCAAACTCAAGTGGCAGACTCTGCAAGAGAGGCGCTCTGCACCGCGGTATAGCTTGCTCGCCAGGTTTCGAGAGGGTGCGTTTCTGGATGAGGTATCGAATATGTTGCTTCCCCCTACTTATACCTCCCGAGGGGATCACGAATGTAAAATTACAGTGATTCGAGCGCGCACGGAGGCTTTCAGACAGTCGTTCTTCCCGCGAACCATACGCGACTGGAACAGAAAAGGGAGGTAATGACAGTGGCACATAAAGTACCCTCCGCCACACACCGTTGGGTGGCTTGCGGAGTATAAATGTAGATGTAGATGTATTGCGGGACAGCGACGAGCTGCAATATTCACGTGAGCGTCCAAGGTTGCAGGGAAGCTCAACACCATGACGGCCAAGGAGTATTGTACACTGGTTGCAGACCACGTATACCCCTTCATAACTATCATGTTTCCGGACGGCAGTGGGATTTTTCAGTAGGGTAATGCGCCATATCACAAGTCCAGGAGTGTGATGGACTGGTTCGAAGAACGCAGTGGACAGTTTCTATTCATATGCTGACCTGCCCCCCCCCCCCCCCCTCCAACTCGCCAGGTCTCATCCCGATCGAACACATCTGGAAATTGACTGGACGTGGCATCAGAGCTCATCGCCCCCGTCCCCGGAATTTACGGGAATTACGTGACTTGCGAGCGCAGATGTGGTACCAACTGCCTCCAGCGACTTACGAGAGTCTTACTGCTTCCTTACCATGATGCGTCGCCGCTGTTGTCCGTCCGAAAGGTGAACATACCGACTATTACATAGGTGGTCACAATGTTCTGGCTGATCAGTGTATAGGTTAAGAAAAATAACACTGATCGGGAAAATATTTAACGCAGTTTCAGGTAAGCAGCCCAACTTACTTCATCCTCCGATTTGCGGATTGCCTACGTAAAGATGCACGAAATATATTCCAGATCAGTTTTATTTTGTCCAACCAGTCAGTTGATTCCGTGATTTCGTTGTCACTGAGCAGTAATTCATTCACGATGTGTTGTTTACACATTATTCTAGTCCTATAACAGTAGATTTTTGGTCGTACTGTCAAACTCGGCCGGCCGAGGTGGCCGAGCGGTTCTAGGCGCTACAGTCTGGAACCGCGCAACCGCTACGGTCACAGGTTCGAATCCTGTCTCGGGCATGGGTTTTTGTGATGTCCTTAGGTTAGTTAGGTTTAAGTAGTTCTAAGTTCTAGGGGAGTGATGACCTCAGATGCTAAGTCCCATAGTGCTTACAGCCATTTGAACCATTTTTTGTCAAACTCGTCCTGTTAATTTCTTCCAGTAGTTGATGATGCAAATTCTGATCTTCATGCATAAGTTCTACAGAACTGTGGTTGCTATTCGGAAAACTTTACATAGCCGGACGTTGTCTGGAAGATGGGATCCCAGTTGGTATCTCCGTTATGTTGTTTTTCATCCTTTTTATCTTTTACCCTCGATCTTCCCCTCTATCATTAACAGCAGAAGTATATCTTGGGTGTAACGAAGGTATGTCCGAAGTATGCAGTTTTTATTCTGTTAAAAGTTGATAATATTTCTCGATGTTTGTGTATTGGTCACAATAATTCCATGTTAGTTACTGTTACTGTCACGGTATCTGAAGCATTCTACGGTAAATCCACATCCAAAGCCTCGAACTTATTTGCTGCTGCCATGTATAGTGTCCAACCTTCGGAAACATATAGAAGTACAAACCAAGTGTATCATCAAACAAATCGAACTCTTACAGTTTATGTCTAGGTCTGTACTTGTGAGAATTTCTTTTGTTTTATGAAAGCATTACGACCGTTGTCTTAGTGACATAATATCACCTTGTATGACTTCCAATCTTCACAGAGTAATTGGAGTTTATCGGGATGATTTGTTGAAACATTTGAATTTGTGGTTATGTTTGGTGGCGCAACAGCATGCTTTCATTCTCATCTCCCTTTGGTGTATACGTAGATGATACGGAGAATAACATGTAGGCAGAAGTGAAATTGAACCACAGTATCCTAAATCTAATGGATTATTTTGATGTGTTCATATAAAATGTCTTATTTACGTGGCCGCTTTAGTAAATTGCAAGAATTATGATGTCGCAGTGTAACAGTCTCTGAGCAAGCACAGAACTATCCATAACGACAAGATAGAACTTATAGCTCATTACATGGACAGGCCCATCGTTCCATTTGTTTCTGGGGACCGTATTTCAGACACAAAATGTATCATTGTTCGTTACGATGTTTCTAAATGTTGCTAGTGCTCTTCCTCATAGCTAAGTATTTGCGTAATTTTGATCTCGATATTCTCTGTCTTAAGCAATTCATTTTGCTATTCGATAACTGACTTGCACATCCTCTTTGTGTATCCTACTGCACCGTTTACTCCCTTTCTATTTTTTCCCCTTCACCGTTCTTTTCTAAGAGGATGCAAACACACATTATCCTCTAGGAAATGTGTTGGCCATTTCTTCCTTCTTCTCATTTCATGTATTATTTGGTTGCTTCTAACTACCCATTAATTCCTCGAACTTTACTCTTTTGTGTGACTTATCTTTCTAAGTTTTTTCGTTAGCACATCTCTTAGGTGTATAATCTCTTTTGATCTTTCTTCCGTATCGTTCATGTACCTGCAACAGACATAGGTCCACATTCCATACCGAACATATATGACCAGCCTCCCACATAGTACCTCTGTTTTCCACCTGTGAAATGCCGGTAAGGCTACTGCAATTTAGTTTCTTATTTCCTTAAGACTCCATCACTAATGTATTTGAAATGTCGTAATGGCTAACTATTGTTTGGTCCTAATATATTTTCCATGTTTTTCTTCGCTGCACTTAGATTTTCCTTTATTTATTCCCGCTTCAGACTCTGGACATGACTGTTGCAATCATATCGACAAAGTTAGTTAATCTTCCGTCGAAGACACCATAGTCAGCAAATGCAATTCATTGCAAACTTTCTCCACTGACAGATGCAAACTGAGAGTATGACATAAGCGGCTATTTTTGAGCAATTTTATTGCTCACTTCTCAATTTTTAATTTTCAAGTTATTGACCGTTACTTCTGCAACACTACTTAGTGTAATGATAGACACGGAGGATCAAGTGTTACTTCCAAGCTGAAATTAAAATAAATAACACAGTTTCAAATTCAAAAAAATTATGTGGAAAAAAAGCATACGGTCGGATTATGAGAATGTCCAAATGTTACGTGTTGCAAACGTTACGTATATGGGAAACAAACTTACCACAATGCCAATGTCGATATCTTATAAGTCGCTGGCGTGGCAATCTAGAAGTTTTGGTAAGAGTTTCAACGCGATTATCAGTTCTTATGTTTGACTATTTGATTCGTTGTCATAGATATTCTATGGTTTTTTCTGCCCACGCTTGTTTTCCTTCAGGCATCGATGTAGTGTGAGCAGCAATGCATAACAGTTAAGCAGGTTTTTCTAATGCTTTTGTCTGTTAGTTGCTGAAATTGTTTTGTGATGTAATATTAGTGTCAAACGGTCGCTAGAAAGCTATTAGTTGACGCTTGTTTTAGGAAGTTGCTGGATCAGAAGAAATTAAAACAAGATATGCCAGAAAGCATACCAAAACTTCACATTTTCTTGTTAATCAAAATGTATAACTACAAAAGCGTGTATTATGCACTCGAAAGTGAGAATTATTTCCGAATAAGACTCTTCGGATATGGAGGTCTGATACGTACCAACGCAGAACAGCCCAACTTGCCACGATTCCATTTGTTAAATAACTTCTTTGTTTTTCCTCTTCAGTTTTGTATTACCCAAGATTCATTAAATTTTTATCTGTGCTCCATGTCACTAAACTATTATCCAATGTACAGTTTTCAAATCAATGATTATAACATTATACAATACCTAATCACAAGCATCTGGACATCTGTTATCTCCGCTTAACAATCATATACAACCACTCGCTTGACGAAACATCCGTATTCAAAGACTGGAAAGTTGCACAGATCACACCAGTATTCAAGGAAGATAATAGGAGTAATTCAGTAAATTACACGCCCATAACATTAACGTTGATACGCAGCAGGATTTTGCAACGTATATCGTGTTCGAACATTATGAATTATTTCTAAGAAAATGGTATATAGACACACAGTCAATACGGATTTAGAGAATATCATTCTTGTGAAACACGAAGTGTTCAGTGCCATTGACAAGGATTTCAAATTGATTCTGTATTTCTAGATTTGCAAAAAACTTTTGAGACTGTACCACATAAGCGGCTTGTAGGGAAATTGCGTGCTTGTGAAATATAATCTCAGTTATGTGACTGAATTCGTGAGTTCCTGGCAGAGAGGACATAGTCCGTAGTAATTAACGGAAAGTCTTCGAGTAAAACAGAAGTGATATCTTGCGTTCCCCAAAGTAGTATTATAGGCACTCTGCTGTTCCTTATATATATCCTATTTAGGAGACAATCTGAGCAGCTGTCTTAGGTTGTTTGCAGGTGATGCTGTCGTTTATCGACTAGTAAACTCATGAGAAGATGAAAAACCTTGGCAAACGATTTAGAAGAGATTTCTGTATGGTTCAAAAACTGGCAATTGCTCCCAGATAACGAAAGCTGTGAGGTCATCCACATGAGTGCTAAAAGGAATCCATTAAACTCCGGTTACATGCTAAATAAGTCAAATCTAAAGGCTATAAATTACATTTGCGAACAATTTAAATTGGAAAGAACACATAAAATGCTGTAGCAAGAGAAAACCAAAGACTGAGTTTTATTGGAAGAACACTTATAAGATGAACAAACCTACTAAAGAGACTGCTACACCACGCTCGTCCGTACTAGTTTACAGTACTGCTACGCGGTGTGGGATTATTACCAGATAGGATTGACGGAGTACATCGAGAAAGTTCAAAGAGGGGCAGCACGTTTTGTATCATTGCGAAATAGGGGAGAAAGTGTCACTGAAATGATACAGAATTTGCGGTAGACATCATTAAAACAAAGGCGTTGCCCGTTGCGGAGGAATCTTCTCACGAAATTTCAATCACCTACTTTGTCCTCCGAATGCGAAACTATTTTGTTGATGCCAAGCTACATAGTTAGAAACGACCATCACAATAAGAGGGCTGCCCAGAAAGTAGCGTTTTTTTTTGTTTGTTTTTTTGTTTTTTCTTAGCCGAAAACAACGCTAGGAATTCGAAACTTGCGTATTATTTGAAGTCTCCTGGGTGAGCGCTACAAGTTTCTGTCACTT
The DNA here is from genome assembly GCF_021461395.2 of Schistocerca americana. NCBI lineage: Eukaryota > Metazoa > Arthropoda > Insecta > Orthoptera > Acrididae > Schistocerca > Schistocerca americana. The sequence goes on from NC_060121.1 coordinate 91,386,450, forward strand.
CCGAGAGATAGTGTAGTTGCAGGACAGATTCAAAGTGGAGTCTGCAGGTGGTGTACGTTACAAGTTACGTGCCGTCATTGAATTTCTCACTAAAGAGAAAGAAACTGTGGGGAATATTCACAAACACTTCGGACATATGCTTTCCACAGAAATACCGTTAGTCGCGGGGCACGGAGGGTTAGGTCATCAGAAGGCGGTTCGGCAGAGCTCTACGATTTTCTGCGTTCAAGGAGACCATCCACGGCTGTCATACCTGACATGCTGAAGCGAGCTGATATTGTCATTCGCGAGGAAAGACGTATTACGACACGGCAGTGGGCGCTGCATCTGTGAATCACCAAAGGAAGTCCACTCAGTGAAGCACTGGCTCCGCCACCAGGACAAGGATTGGTACCAACAGGGCACACACGCCCTGGCTTGGCGCTGGAGGAGGGCCGTAGAACGGGATGGAAATTACATGGGAAAATAGGGTGTGTATAATAAAACACCATTCTTTCGTGGGTGTAATCCTCATTATGTTCACTAAAGAATTACTGAAGAAAAAATTCAGTGCATTACTTTCTGGTCAACTTTCGTAAAATCAGAGAAACCAGAGCTCGCACAGCAAACGTGTTCGTTTGTGCATCATGCTGTTCGAGATTGGAATAACAGAAAATTATTGTGTAGTTGGTTCGATGTACTCTGTGCCAGGCACTTGAGTGTGATTTGCAGAGGATCCATGTAGACGTAAACATTAACAAGGGATGTGTCACTGTTTCGCCCTTATGACCACTTGCACTCTCCTGGAGACACTTTCAATGATATACTTAGAAGGAGAGACTGCATTGGTCGTATTTTTTTGTTTTATTAACCGCAAAATCGATTTTCGGTCACTTAGTGACCATCCTCAGTGCTAGAAGTTAAAAATTTTCACATAACGATCAGAGAGTATAAAACAGAAAATCACAACTACATATGTATATGAACATAACAGTTGGTAGGAACATACCTGTAACATATAATTTAAATTGGTAGGCACTGGTGTCAACAAGCTTAGAGCGATCACATAAACTGAGAACTGAGGCCGCTGTTTACATGCACCTGTTCAGCAGACCTCGGTGTGACAGGGCTTGGAACACCCTCTATGTGACATGTGTCACGTGAAGACTTAATATTACTGGTTTTGCGAGATATTAACACTAAATAACTCTTGTGCATTTGTGAATCATGAAGTAATTCAAATTTAAAATGTACGTAAAACACATAGCAGACGAAGGGGGAAGGAAACATCTAAAATACATTGGCGTATTGTTTTTAAAAAACAGACTTATAAAACATAAAACAGATCGATAATAAGTTGTCAGAGTGCAGGACAGGCAAAAGGGAAAAAGACAATAAAAAAGAATGATATATGAATAACATGAAATGAGGTATAACACAGGTTTTAAAAAAAATATAATACCCACCATCTGGCGTGGGCAGTTAGAAGTACAACGTTCGTGATATACGTAAGATGTTACGTTAAGACTAAGGAGTCAAATATATAAAAAATAGTAATAGTACGAAACTGCCATTACGTAATAATTAAAACGCCGTGCAGCACAATGTTCATTACAAAAAATTTTGTAGGTGTGGATAAACAATTTTGTTATCATATTTAACCGACATGCTGATGTACGTCTCGTTTGTCCCTTTGGACAAGCTAGCATTGTTATAACAGTGGTTATAGGCTTCCGCATAAGCACTGGGTCAGAACCCATACATACATGACATCAAATATACACGGTTGCTTACTGTAAAACATAGCACCCACCAATTGGCGTGGGAAGTTAGAAGTATATCGTTCATGATTTACGTAAATATTACGTTAAAACTGAGAAGTCAAATATATAAAAAAATATAAAAAATAGTAGTAGTACGAAAATGCCATTAAGTAACAATTCAAATGCCACTAAACAATATTCATTACAACAACGAAAAAGGTTTGAGGGTGTAGAGTAAGTTAGTAAGCACTGAAGATGGTCACTAAGTGACCGAAAATCGATTTTGTGGTAATAAAACAAAAATATACGACGAATGCTGTCTCTCGTTCCAAGTATACCCAATATCTGGTCGTGGTGCACAGGACGCTCAATGGAGTCGCCAATCAATATAAATTTTTCGTCATTAGAGGAAAAGCCTCTTGCAAGTGGCTTGTTGTGACAGAATCAACAACTCACTACAGAGTAAAATCGTGCCATTAAGCAGTGTAGTTTTGCAAATAACTTGCCAGTGTTGCAGATTCATTAATTCCGAGTAATATAATACGTTCTGGTAAACTGTAATTAGCATTCAGTGTTAATGTTGTAACAGAACGTAAGATCGTGTATGTCAGTAATTTTCGTGTATGTCAGTAATTTCTTTACGTGTAATGTTTTATGTAAATATAGCCTTTGACTGCGAGTTTAACGACTAAGAGACAGTTATCTTTGGACAGGCGGAAAGGAGGTCGATCTTTGGGAGAGGTGGTTAAAGGACTTGGGAGAGAAAGCGTGAGCTAGAGGAGGTGAGAATACAGATGTGGTGTAAAACAATGTCTTATTGCATATTATTGTAGAAGTGTTAAATGTGAATAAATGAATTAAATAGTGATTTGCAAAACTAATGTAACGTTTGCTCTCTAAAAATCAAAATACCACATCGCCCTACAAACCAGTTAGTCTCATCCAAACACAAAGAAAACCGCGGGAACATCGCAGTGGAATCACCTCTAGACTTCACGAAGACAACAACGCAGCCATCGATATGAGTTAAGTACCAAACTGTTCGTACTTGTTAACGACCTCGGACTATAAATTTGAATCTCCTGTAGTACCTGAAGTCACCATGTGGACATAGGAGTAGGACAACTTATATACAGTGGAAATCATAGGGAGAGGTCTGTTAAACTTGGGGGCTCGTCCGGGATATTACAGTTAAATGAGATGGGACTAATTGCGCTTCGTTTGCGGAACATTACAAGCTTTATAATTCGTAAAACGTGAATAACATTGTACACGTTTCCTGGACCAGAAAAAGTAGTGTGAGAACCAACAAAGTGCTGGCTTGTCGGAGAGGTGGACCTGTGATCGACGTAGTGGTGTGAAAAGATAAGTACAATTCTGCTTTGTTTTAAACTTTTCGTCAAAACTGTATCCAAACACGTGGTGCCATCATGACGCTATCAGAAGAAATTAAAAAGGAAGTTGGAGAAATGTTAGACTCGAACGTGTGTGGTGTAAGTGACGATCCAGATGACTCACAAACCGAAAGAAAACCGGATCAACAGGACTGGGTAAGTTTACTCTTTGCCAGAATGGGACAAATGCAGACCGAATTAACAAGGGCAATGAACTCAAATAGTGAATTCCTAGAATCGAAAATAAATGCATCTAGTGAAGCGCTGGAAGCAAAAATGAAAAGCAACGGTGATGTACTGAAAGAAGAGATCTCAAATTTAAAACTTCAATTAGGAGAAAGTTTTGAGGGCGTGAACTCCAAAATTGAAGCTATAGAGAATAAGTTTGTGACCTTAGAAAATAAGTTAGCCACAGTTAGCTCAAGTCAAGGGAAAGAGATTGAAAGGTTAACTGCAGCTCAAAGAACTGTGGAGGAGAGGGTAGACAAATTAAGTCTAGATACAGAATCAAAAGTTAACTCCTTAGATGCTGAATTAAATAAGATACAAGAGTCTGTAACATGTAATTTAAGTGTAATAGACAAGAGATTCACTGAAATGCAAGATAATTTTGTGTCTAGAAATTTATGTATGAATGGTGGAAGTGTGTGGAGTAATTCACCTGTAAAAAGTTTTCCTTGTGATAATTTACACCCTGTAGATTTTTTACAACACTGCTCTGACAACCTTGTTACTGGCATGTCTGATAATCTAAAGATTAAATTTGTTAAAAAATTTCTTGAGGGAGAAGCTTTGTCTTGGGCAAACCAACATTTTGATGAGTGGAAAACATTTGATGATTTTAAGAAGAGTTTCTTAAATAAGTTTTGGTCTGAGACTGAACAGGGTAGAATAAAAAGTGAATTTTTAAATGGGCGTATCTTCAGGGGCAGAAACCACTCAATGAAAGACTTTTGCAGGGATCAACTTAGGAAATTGGTGCATCTAGATAAACCCTTTGACGAAATGACGCAAATTGATGCCCTTAAAAGGAGGTTACCTGAAAGAATACGGTGGGAATTAGTGCATTGACCTAACGACTGTTTAGACCAGTTTCTAAAATATATAGACAAATTAGACAGGGCAATGGAGAGAAATGTAAAACAGTTTAGTAACGGAAACCATTACAGTGGGAGGTGGAATTCTGATTACCGTGGAGAGAACCCTAGAAGGGACGATAGAGATTTTCGGAATGAACACCAATATGATAGAACAAGAGAGTACAATGCTAATTGGAGAGGGAGTAACTGGGAAAGCAATGGTGTAACTAGGAACAACAGATGGGAAGGTAACAACAGAATGAATACAAATTTGAGGAGTGACAATAGAGGTAGACATCCGGAAAACTCCGGACCGCCTCAATGAAGGTCCACAGCTTTGGGGCGAACCGATTTAAACATAATAGGACCACTAACTTTCACACAAAACCCAATACTGTAAATAACTGTACCATTAACAAACAGGTTAAAAACCAGGAATACCAAGTGAATTATACAAATTTTGATAAAAAATTTTGGAATGCTATGTGGCACAGTAGACCACCACAAAATAAACATAGGAGAGACCAAAGTTCTGACTCAATTCTGGATGAGGAGATGTTAAATGATTTTTACAGGTGGGCAAAAAGGGGAGAGCAAGCTAATAATGAAGAGAGTAACAAATGTTTTAGTTCAGAATTGGGGGGGTTGTTCACACAAGAAAGTAATAGTGAATCAGCTGATGATAAACCTAAGCAACAGGAAAAAGAATCAACCATAGAAAGTGAAAAACAGAGAGAAATAGATGAAACTGGCAGTAAAGTATACCATAGTAGTGATGATGATAGTATTTTTGATGTGAAAAGTATGGTAAGCAAACCAGTAAGTGAGTACAATGTTTTTATTGAAATAAATAATGAAGTGTTGGAACTTGATGATAGTTGTGGTGACGAAGTACAGGAATATGATAAGAATAATGAAGTGACAGCTGAAAATCAATTGCTACATGCCTTTCCTGATGAGCTCATGGTTAATCAAAGTGGTGATAACAAAAGTGAAAATATTGTGAAAGAATTAGATTTGCGTGATATTATTGAAAGTAAAGGAAGCCAATTCTTAGAAATCCTGTGGAACCAGTATAATGAGAGTTGTAGTAGCAAAGTGTTTTGGTATCGTCTAAGTATAATTAGCAGAGTTTTATGCCCACGCTGGTGGGAGAGTAAAAGAAAGAGTCAGAGTGAAAGGTACATAAACAGCAAGGAGATATTTTGTGTGCAGCCAAAGTGTAAACTTGACACTAGTAACTTAGAATCTGAAAATCAGGTAAACCTGATGAAGACTGAAAGGGAGGAAGCAGATGGAAATTATAAAGAAATTGAAAAAGATTTATTATATGAAGTCCCCGAGGGGAAGGCAGATGAAAAGGAATTAGGCTGTCCATACATTAAAATAAGAGTAAATCAGTGGGAAGGGCACTGACTTATTGATACAGGAAGCCCCATATGCGCAATTTCAGAAAAATTTAGAGATAAAATTAGAGATGGTAAGAACTTTGTAGAAATGCCGGTTGTAGGGATAAAAATCAGAGGTGCCACTGGTAGGCAAAGTAAGGTAGTTAAGAGTCAAGTATTGTTAACGTTTCAAATTGAAAATGTGGAGTTTGAGCAGGGTTGCCTTGTGGTCCCAAGGTTAGAAGAAAATATCATTTTTGGCATGGATTGGGTCTTAAAAGTGGGTGTAAGCTTCTCTTGGGAAGATAAGACTGTTATAATTTCTGAACCTGAGAAAAATAGTATTCTGAAAACAGAAATGTACATCCTTAACTGTAGTAATTCTTGCAACCGTATAAAAGCTATTGTAAGCAAGGTAGATAATCAAGCCATAAGTGATAAAACATCCTTTGATCTTATAAATGAACAAAATTTCGAAGAATTAGTCGAAGTAAAATTGAAGGAAGCTGTAAATCTAAGTGAAAGTCAGAAAAATCAGTTAAGAGAAGTGTTATGGGAATTTCAGGATACATTCAGTGAGAGACCAGGGAAGGTAAAAGACTATCAGTGCAGACTTCAACTCAGAGATCATCATCCTTTCTTCCTAAAACCATATGGCATTCCATTCTCCAGGAAAAAAGATGTAGAAAGGGAAATCCAAAAAATGGAAACTTGGGGGATTATAGAAAGGAGTAGAAGTGCTTACAACAACCCATTAGTAGTTGTGTCTAAGAGAAATGGTGGGGTTAGACTTGTACTTGACTCTAGGCACCTTAATAAGTTTTTGATTAGAGAAAATGACCATCCTGACAATATGGATGAACTCCTGCACAAATTTGATAATGTAAAATTTATGAGTAGCCTAGACTTGACATCTGGTTTTCACCAAATACCACTTGAACTTGATTCTAGGAAGTATACAGCCTTTTTGTATGGTGGCAAAAGTTACCAATATTGTGTTGTCCCTTTTGGATTGAATGTATCGGTGGCTGAATTTATCAGAGCACTGGATTTTGTATTAGGTGATGAATTGTCTTCAAAATTAATAGTATATGTAGATGACATTCTTGTAACTGGAAAAACCTGGGAAGATCATCTAAACCTTCTGAGACAAGTCTGTTCAAAATTGAGGGAAGGGAGAATGACCGTAAAATTGGAAAAATGTTGTTTTGGAGTTAATGAACTGAAATTTTTGGGGCATAATATTTCAGAAAAGGGAATCTTACCTGATAAGCATAAACTTGAGGCCATTGTAAACTTCCCTACTCCCAAGAACAAAAAACAACTCAAGTCCTTTTTTGGTCTCACTGCATTCTATAGAAAATTTCTTAGTACCCAAGCTTTAAATGCAAACTGCTTATGTAACTTACTAAAAAAAAATACTGTTTGGGATTGGACACAAGAATGTCAGGATGCGTTCGTGGAAATAAAACAACAACTGTCCCAAAGTCAAATGCTGTATAGACCTGTTATGTCGTTACCATTTTGTATAATGGCAGATAGTAGTGAGACAGGTTTAGGGGCACACTTGTTTCAAAACATAGAAGTAGAAGGAATATTAGAACACCATTCTATTGCTTTTGCTAGCCGGGTTTTACAAAAGTATGAAAAATCATATACAGTCACAGAGAAGGAACTACTTGCCATCCACTGGGCATTTAATAAGTTTAAAAGTTATCTTTTAGGGCACAAGGTAATTGTTTTCTCTGACCATAAAGCTCTATCGTACATTCAGGAGTGCAGACTCTATCATGACCGTATAACAAGGTGGGCTTTATTCCTTCAACAGTTTGACTATGAGATCAAATTTATTCAGGGTAAACATAATGTCATTGCAGATGCCCTTTCCAGACTACCAGTAGGTGCAGATGTTGAAAATACTTATGGAAAAGGGAAGAAAGAGTTCAAACTTATGTACTTAAAGGGTGTAAAAGATGAAGCTGAAATACTGAAAATCTGTAATGATATTCGTAGAAACCAAAACCATGATGAAAATTGGAAGTTGGTTAAAAGTTATATAGGGAAAAAGGGAGGAGAAAAGGTAGATCAGTATTATAAAGTACAAAAAGGGATTTTGTTTAGGAGACCTAGACCTGACTTAGACAATTGGAAACTATGTTGGCCTGAGCAGTGTATTGACACGTTAATCAGTTACATACACGAAAGCTTCGGACACTGCGGGGCAACAAAATGTATACAGAAGATACAGGAAAATGTATACTTCTATAATATCAGTAGGAGAGTGAAGAAAAAACTTGAAACCTGTGATCGTTGTCAGAGGGTAAAAGTGAGCAACCAAACATCTAAAGGATTGATGCAAAACATTTTACCAAATAAAAACCTTGAATTAACAGCTATTGATCTATATGGACCACTACCAAGGTCAAGGGGAGGGTATAGTTACATCTTCGTTATAGTTGACATTTTCTCTAAATGTATAAAATTGTATACATTAAAGAGAGCAACCAGTAAACAAATTATCATCAAGCTGACGAATCATTATTTCACAAATGTTGGTATACCCCAGGCCATCATGTCTGATAATGGGTCACAGTTTACATCTAAATTATGGAAAAATTTCATTGAAGATACAGGAATAAAACATATCTTGATTTCGGTTTGTCACCCATCAAGTAACCCAGCAGAAAGGTACATGAGGGAAATTGGAAGGCTCTGCAGAACATACTGTAGTAAAAATCATGTTAATTGGATTGAAAATGTTACTGACTTTGAGGATATAATGAACAGCCTACAGCATTCATCCACTGGTTTTTCACCTTATGAAGTAATGTTTAATAGACGACCTGCAAATTTGATTTCTGAGAATGTTGATTTCCCACCTTGTCAAACTATGACACCCCAGGAAAGAGAGACAGCTGTTAGGAACACTATGAAAAGACAAGGAGAGGTAAGAAAACGGAGACATGATGCAAGAAGTAAAGGAGTACAATTCAGGACAGGAGATCTGGTTTTAGTAAAAACACAGGAAAAATCTAGATTGATGAGTTCTGAAATAAAGAAATTTTTTGACATCTATATAGGCCCTTTTGAAATCAAGGAAAACCCACACCCTAATGCCTATAGGCTAATCTACCCAAAATCCAAGAAGTTATTTGGACTGCGCAATGTTACAGAGTTAAAACTCTACAAACATGACCCATAAAATAGTCATTAATAAGTAAAATGATGCTCGGAAAGAACTAGTTGACTGGCCCAACTACATCACTTTATTGTTTTATCATTCAAGGAAAACTTCATGTCAAAGTGTGGGACTATGTCAGCTAAAAGTATGAAGTAGATTTTGTGTTAATGTGAATTATGTCTGTACTAATTTCTCTTTGTTCTCTAGTATACCCATTCATTAAATTTGGTACGAGATCAGTGTGTCTGGCTACGAACCATTCTACAGTGTCATAGTAATGTCTCTTAACAGAAACCAAAGTTAATGATGTGGACACTTTTAAAGTAATAAGATATGAATAGTGATTGTGTGTAAGAAGACAAAACCTTGTCATTTGTAAGCTATGTCAGATGGAACGTTATTTAATGGATAAAGCAAACTGGAGGTACTTGTCAGATTATGAGAGTGTACTTTGAAAGACCAGGTATGTTATAGTGTGTTAAAAATATAGTGGATTGTCATGAAATTTAATCATGCAAATTAAGAATGTATTGAGGTTTAGAGCATTATGGAAACAGATGTTGGTGTATTACTTTTGAAACACTTGTGATGGATTGAAGGTTATGTGACACTAATTTTGAAGTTTATGTTGTGGGAGAATATTTTGTAATAGTTTAGATAATTTAATGTTAAAGTGAATGAAGAGCTGTTAGGAATTTATCCCATACCCTGTTACACAATTTGGAATAATTTCTATTCATGGCAATATGCTATTTGAGCACAGGAGAGTAAATAAAAATGAAACGCTGCTTAATAATGATGTAAAGTTAAGGTATAAATACCAACAATCTTACACAATTTAAGTGTAGAGTTTGTCATAATTTGACCTATAAAGCTGAAATAGATGTACAATGTGAGGATACCGCAATTATAGTCGCAATCATATGGAACCTATCAGCTATCTCATTATAAAGGAAACATTAAATCATAAATATGTAAACCAATCTGACTCTGAAAATACAGTGCTGATCGCACATAATTGAATTTGCACTGGATTCACCATGTGATTCCATTCATCTCGTATACATGAATTTTCCCTAAGAGACAACCATTTAACATTGTGTATAAGTATTACAATATTTTGAATTATGTCTATTTTATGTATGTGGTTAAAAGAACCTGTGTATTTTAGAATAATGATTTCTTTAGATTTAATGGTTGTTTTGGGCACAATCCATGCCATAAGGTATTATATTGAAGCACTTATATTAAAAGATTGTGAGAGATGCCTGCATTCAACAGTTCACTTAATATATTCTAAAGAAAAAACTGACAATCAAAAGAATGAGGTTAACTAAGATGCATTAAGTCAGTATTGAAGTAAACTTGAGTTTATACATATACTATATAATTATGTACCCATCTTAACACGGCTGTTCAGCTACCATGATCAGTTAAATATAAGGTGCCATATTTTATTGTCAGTTATAAGCTCATTACACTTGTTGCTCAATACAGCCAATGTAACTTTCAAATTGTATATCATGGAAAGTGTATATATACACTCCTGGAAATTGAAATAAGAACACCGTGAATTCATTGTCCCAGGAAGGGGAAACTTTATTGACACATTCCTGGGGTCAGATACATCACATGATCACACTGACAGAACCACAGGCACATAGACACAGGCAACAGAGCATGCACAATGTCGGCACTAGTACAGTGTATATCCACCTTTCGCAGCAATGCAGGCTGCTATTCTCCCATGGAGACGATCGTAGAGATGCTTGATGTAGTCCTGTGGAACGGCTTGCCATGCCATTTCCACCTGGCGCCTCAGTTGGACCAGCGTTCGTGCTGGACGTGCAGACCGCGTGAGACGACGCTTCATCCAGTTCCAAACATGCTCAACGGGGGGACAGATCCGGAGATCTTGCTGGCCAGGGTAGTTGACTTACACCTTCTAGAGCACGTTGGGTGGCACGGGATACATGCGGACGTGCATTGTCCTGTTGGAACAGCAAGTTCCCTTGCCGGTCTAGGAATGGTAGAACGATGGGTTCGATGACGGTTTGGATGTACCGTGCACTATTCAGTGTCCCCTCGACGATCACCAGTGGTGTACGGCCAGTGTAGGAGATCGCTCCCCACACCATGATGCCGGGTGTTGGCCCTGTGTGCCTCGGTCGTATGCAGTCCTGATTGTGGCGCTCACCTGCACGGCGCCAAACACGCATACGACCATCATTGGCACCAAGGCAGAAGCGACTCTCATCGCTGAAGACGACACGTCTCCATTCGTCCCTCCATTCACGCCTGTCGCGACACCACTGGAGGCGGGCTGCACGATGTTGGGGCGTGAGCGGAAGACGGCCTAACGGTGTGCGGGACCGTAGCCCAGCTTCATGGAGACGGTTGCGAATGGTCCTCGCCGATACCCCAGGAGCAACAGTGTCCCTAATTTGCTGGGAAGTGGCGGTGCGGTCCCCTACGGCACTGCGTAGGATCCTACGGTCTTGGCGTGCATCCGTGCGTCGCTGCGGTCCGGTCCCAGGTGGATGGGCACGTGCACCTTCCGCCGACCACTGGCTACAACATCGATGTACTGTGGAGACCTCACGCCCCACGTGTTGAGCAATTCGGCGGTACGTCCACCCGGCCTCCCGCATGCCCACTATACGCCCTCGCTCAAAGTCCGTCAACTGCACATACGGTTCACGTCCACGCTGTCGCGGCATGCTACCAGTGTTAAAGACTGCGATGGAGCTCCGTATGCCACGGCAAACTGGCTGACACTGACGGCGGCGGTGCACAAATGCTGCGCAGCTAGCGCCATTCGACGGCCAACACCGCGGTTCCTGGTGTGTCCGCTGTGCCGTGCGTGTGATCATTGCTTGTACAGCCCTCTCGCAGTGTCCGGAGCAAGTATGGTGGGTCTGACACACCGGTGTCAATGTGTTCTTTTTTCCATTTCCAGGAGTGTATATAACTAAGATCACTTGGGAACCAATTTTATTAGTAACTTTCGGAACTGGAAATTTTATTATGATGTGTGTATTAGACATATTTTATTCCATAATGACACACAATCCCATGCATGCCATGCACGGACTTGTGTGTGTGTGTGTGGGGGGGGGGGTATTGTAACAGAACGTAAGATCGTGTATGTCAGTAATTTTCGTGTATGTCAGTAATTTCTTTACGTGTAATGTTTTATGTAAATATAGCCTTTGACTGCGAGTTTAACGACTAAGAGACAGTTATCTTTGGACAGGCGGAAAGGAGGTCGATCTTTGGGAGAGGTGGTTAAAGGGCTTGGGAGAGAAAGCGTGAGCTAGAGGAGGTGGGAATACAGATGTGGTGTAAAACAATGTCTTATTGCATATTATTGTAGAAGTGTTAAATGTGAATAAATGAATTAAATAGTGATTTGCAAAACTAATGTAACGTTTGCTCTCTAAAAATCAAAATACCACATCGCCCTACAAACCAGTTAGTCTCATCCAAACACAAAGAAAACCGCGGGAACATCGCAGTGGAATCACCTCTAGACTTCACGAAGACAACAACGCAGCCATCGATATGAGTTAAGTACCAAACTGTTCGTACTTGTTAACGACCTCCTGTAGTACCTGAAGTCACCATGTGGACATAGGAGTAGGACAACTTATATACAGTGGAAATCATAGGAAGAGGTCTGTTAAAATGTATACCCAAGTAATGAACCATCTGTGAGATTCTTTGCTGTCATCATTATTTCTGAGTGAAAAGTTGTCAAAAATTTATTTAACTTGAAATAACTTAAATGCATTTGGTGTTAAATCTCTGAATTTAACTAATTCAAGAAAATAAAAGTAGTGACGATTGACTGATATTCATATAGTTGCGTAGGCTTCCGTGGCCCTAACCATTTGACTTAGAAGCTTTCTTAACAGTGTAAAGTTCACAGTGCTAAAACTATACTAGAGAAACCAATGATTCGCTGTTAGTACACCAAGAAGGAGGTCACTAAAACGGAGGTCATTTGGTGTTAAATCTCTAAATTTAACTAATTCAAGAAAATAAAAGTAGTGACGATTGACTGATATTCATATACTTTCGTAGGATTCCGTGGCCCTAACCATTTGACTTAGAAGCTTTCCTAACAGTGTAAAGTTCACAGTGCTAAAACTATACTAGAGAAACCAATGATTCGCTGTTAGTACACCAAGAAGGAGGTCACTAAAACGCTGGCCGAAACATTTGGTTTCTCCAGTACAGATTTTACATTATGAAGCGTTACTAAGAAAACTCTTATTGCAATTGAAATTCAGGTTCTTTTGATGCACAGTAACTGCATTTTAAAATTATCTGAGGGGAAACTTTAGTGAATATTAAGATTAATTTGAAATTTTGAGTAAAGTGCAATGAATTTGATTACTTACACAAAAGTGATTATGTTTTATGAGTTTCATATATGTATTATCTAATCTTGGCTTTCGTAATTTTGATGTTTCTTGTGACTGCAGCCATTTATAAAATCATGGTGAGCGTAAGTAATGTGACAACAGTATGAAGTACTGGTTATTCGTAGGTATTGCTTCCCAAATTGTGATTAGCGTTGCTCAATCTACACCGCTATACATGTTCAGTATTGTTTTCACCAGTTGTAAAGTGTTTATTGCAGTAATTATAAACTTGAATTCATTTTACTGGACGTGTCTTTTCCGTCACAGGACGCATTGTAGCAGGAGCTGCTATATATAGCTGTAGTATGACAAGACATTAAACTCCAACAGATCACTATAGGTTCTATGCGGTATTTTCATTTGAGCATCCATGTGTACTTTTAATGTTGCAACCTGAACACTTGTAATCAGCTGTTACTCTTACGTGGGGTGTCGGCTGCGGTAGAAGCGTCACCCTAGGATGCACAGGACCAAACTGGTGGCCAACGGAGTGACAACCACCCAAAATGTTAAAGCGAATAAATAAAAATTAAAAACCCTATCGTGCAATGGGAAACGTCTTATTTAAGTGGCTCAATTAAACATCAAACAAATGGGTACCACACCTCCTACATGTTAATGGAAGGAGGGAAGTTGTAGCAATGAATGCAAACAAAAGTTCGTATAGCAATTAGATTTATTATCTTTAGAGAATTACCCACTGATATTTATAAATATCAATTAAGGAGCAGACAATGGATTATTTAACGTTGAAGTATAGCCTTGGCAGAGGTGGGTACGGAGATAAGCCACAGTTACGTTCAACCGTGATCGCTTGGGGGTGAGAAAAAATTTAACATTCGTGATTTCACTGAAATATCACAATTTGAAGATACTGAAGCGTTGATCTACAAATACTTCTTTGATATCTCGACCTTCAGTCCACGTGGCTTTCGCCGCTCTAATTACAAGTAAAGACTGCTAAAAGTGGCTTTGTTTGAAGCGGTGGGCATTGTTAGATTGTTTGTCACACGGCAGTCCTCGCGTAAAAATGTCTTGTATATTCGTGAAACACCGTCTTGCTTCTTTTTTACTCTGTTTCTCTGTGCTAGTGACATGAGACGTATTCTGCAAATATTACGTGTTTTGTACAAAAAAGTAAGTACTTACTTGGTTTTATATATTGAATGGAGTAGCTGTGTACACAGAGTACATGTCATGCCCTGTCAGATGTAAAAATATATAAAATTTTACAGGGTAGGTATCATGTTAGACGAACAGATATTGAGCCGGCCGCTGGTGGCCGAGCGGTTCTGGCGCTACAGTCTGGAACCGCGCGACCGCTACGCTCGCAGGTTCGAATCCTGCCTCGGGCATGGATATGTGTGTTGCCCTTAGGTTAGTTAGGTTTAAGTAGTTCTAAGTTCTAGGGGACTTATGACCTCAGCAGTTGAGTCCCATAGTGCTCAGAGCCATTTGAACCATTTGAACAGATATTGATTTGGCTAAAGGAACCGCCGATGAGAATATCCATGTAGAAGGCCTGTCCTCATATACCGACGCATGGTCCGAACATGAAGAGATAGACACTGCAACAGAGCAGTCTGACAACGATTTTAAAACTGCGTCTATAGTAGCCTCAACATCTTCAAATTGTGATGTGGATCAAGACAGGGATGATAAAACATAAAGCTCCTCCCTCAAAAACTGGTTGTCAGAATATTGTGACAAAAGCTTCCAGATGTAAAGGAGGAAGCAAAAAATTCGAAAACTGTTCTCGACGGCGGGAAAGTATTTTTTGCAGACAGTGTAACTGACCACATTGTAAAATACACAAACCAATTACTAGACAGAATGGCAGCAGATTATTCACGCATGCTTGAAACAGCCCACAGGCCAATTTTGAAGAATTACCTGGTTTCCCTGGTGTACTGTACCTCGCTGTATAACATTATTTCTTTATGGTTCATTTAAATTATTATACTTTTTTGCTTTAAAGTTTTCGATTGTTGGTACTATGTTTTCTGTAGATGTAAAGTAAAGTGTGCTGTACTGGAGTTTGAAGTTCTTTGCATTGCATGTGAGTTATGTATGTGGAATACAATGTAAATTGTTTAATACGTTAAACAATTTTCTGATGACATTTTGTGTTTAAAAATATTTGTGTGTATAAATGGTTCATGTTTATGTAAATTTGAGAATTTAAGAAATGGTCACGCTTTGGAACAATGTGAGAAATAGGTGTTATGTAAAAGCCAGTGCGCTTTTGTTTGAAAAGAAGGTGGCTCTGTGGAGTGAAAAAGGTGGCAAGGGTGAATTGTCGTGCTATCTAAAGCAAGCGAGGGAACTAAGTCACACAGTCTGTAGGCAGCTGTGATTGAGGCAACACCTTTATGGAGCAGGAGAAGCTTTCCCTACAAATTTGCACAAAAATGCCTCGGATGGCGACTGCAAGCGGCCTACGGCATAGCTGCGAGTTGTTGGGCTACTGTATGTAAAACTGAACGATGCGAAGAAGAGGGATTGAGGCCATACAGCCAGATACTTGCAGGCCCTACCGTTGGTAGGATAGACACCAGAACTGTTCGCCCTACCCAAGCCAACAGCCACCTTCCTGGTGTTTGATTAATCCGAGTATCCTACTTCACAGACATATGAAGCGCCAAGTTAATATAAATAGACACGATTTAAATTGTTTTTGTGTAAATAATAAAAAAGTTTTCTTAACTATTGCTAAGTGTTATAATAAAAGTTTGCTTACGTAAAGTTCAACCTGAGTGAAGCCAAGTTACTAGAATCTGTTAAATGACTATACATAATTAGTTCAAAGAGTAATAGCTTTTGAAAGTAAATTCCAGTAAGAATGAGGTTTTCTTGAAGTGAAATGTTCAGTATAATAAGTGTGTGCTTTAGTATTTAAGTATTTTAGTATTGAAGCCTATTGATTATGGAATGTGCTTTTCTAAAGGTCCCCCCTGGCCAAATTTTTTTAGCCTCCTTGAAGTTATCTACTGGGGTTTTTCTCTTTTAAAAATGTAATCGATGTGGGTGGAATCCAACATTGTTTATGTGGAGCAATGTTTATTTGAAGAACCAAATCAAACACTGACCAGAAAGTAGGCAAAATTCATACTTCTGCTTTCCCAATACTTCACTGTTTTATTGCCTGGATGGGCTGGCGACCATTAGTACTTGTTTTAAACCACTAAATGAACTTGAAACTGAGTTGTCCTAACATTATTCATGCTGCGTTTCTATCAAACTGCTGAGTAAGGTCTTGGGAGAAGTAGTGAATAGTCTACTTTACTAATCCATTAGACACAACGCAAGGTCAAATCCTGTGAAAAGGGTAACACTATTGATTAGCTTTTCCTGTAAGCAGGACTATCCTCCCAATGTGTATTTTATTGGGAAACTAAACTAAAGTAAGAGTGCTGTACGTGACAACATAGTGACAGGGTTTTTGTTATTTAGGTAAAAGCATGCTAAATTAGAATAGTACTGGTAGGGTTATAGCCGGAGTGATAAAGTCTCATCACCTCAATACCGATGAGCTATGAGCCACTGATGGAACTGCACCAGATATTTTTATTGCATCGATGAGCAGACGGAGATTCCATACTCTTCTGCAAGGTGTACGATTTGAGGAGAAGTCTACGAGGGCGCAGAGGAAGGAAACAGATAACCGGGCACCGATTAGCGAAATATTGGACACATTTGTGAACGCCTGCAAGTAGAGTTACGGTGTGGTAGCATTGACAACAATAGACGAGATGCTGGAAGCTTTCCTTGGACGTTGCTAATTCAGGCAGTATATTCCCAGTAATTCAGAAAAATTCGGAATAAAAGTATGTGACCTCTGTGATGCTAGAACTTTTGACACGCTGAATGTGGAAATATATGGAGGTAAACAGCCTGCTGGTCCATATCAAGTACCTGATGTTGCAGGGAATGTGGTGTTACGACTTTAACGACCTACTGAACACAGGCAGGAACGTGACGACGGACAAACAGTTCTAACGAACTGCACACTAATCCTCGACTCTCAGTGGGAGATACTCTGCGGGCTAATAAGAGAGAAATTCCACCAGAGTTAATGTCTGTAAAGGGTAGGTCAATAAAAAATGGTTCAAATGGCTCTGAGCACTATGGAACGTAACATCTGTGGTCATCAGTCCCCTAGAGCTTAGAACTACTTAAACCTAACTAACCAAAGGACATCACACACATCCATGCCCGAGGCAGGATTCGAACCTGCGACCGTAGCGATCACGCGGTTCCAGACTGAAGCGACTAGAACCGCACGGCCACAGGTCAATAAAGAGCAGCATTTTCGCGTTTCGAGAGAAGCCAAGTAACAATTGTCTCCTTTGCTCATATGATCCGAACAAGAAACAGATGAAGATTGTACTAATGATATTTACCATGCACAGAGACGAAAGCATAGATGCGGAGAGTGGCGAACAAAAGAAACCTGAAGTGATTACGTTCTACTATCTTACAAAAGGCGGTCAGGATGTTGTCGACCGTCTGAAATCGGACTACCCTGTTTCAAGAATAAGCAACCGCTGTCCTTTACGCTGTTTTTGACCTTGCTGCGTTAAATGCTCAAATGATATACAAGACGAATACGAATGACTTAAAGCCAAGAAGAAGATTCCGAACAGAACTGAGTATGGTGCTTACAAAAGCACATGTGATCAAACGTATGCACATTTCTAGCATATCAAACCACTTGAAAAAGAAAATAAAATGTTTTGTAGGTATCCGCAACCTGTCTACAGCAGAAGAAGTTAGTGAATCAATAGAAAAAACAAGATGTCACTACCGCTCTAAAAGAAAAAATAGATACACACTGCATCGCTGTCGTCTTTGTTGCAGTTCCGTTTGTAAAGAACAGCAACCAGTATTCTTACTTGCACTGTGTGTTCCTCACAAGAAGCTGGAACTGACTCAGATTAGTAAAACAGGTGTCATTGTAACCTTCGATGTTCACTTACAGTCATTGTTTCGAAGTGCTGTTAGGAGAAGTGTTGTAATGTAATGATTAACTGTGTGTAACCAATGCACATTGGATTTTTAAAACTAAACCAAGATACACGTTCCATTTCATGTTTACATATAATTATCTTTTGGCAATAACAAACAAATAATTTACTTGCTGATAGTATCTATGTATGGAACCTACAGACAAAAATGTAAAGAAATATCTTTCTATAAAAAATGTAACACGGGGGTTATCACACGACAATAATACGAGGGAGCGATCCTGGATTCAGAATCACGGACATGGCCAGTGATGCGTAAGTTGTTAATGAGATGTAGAAAGCACACGGAAAGATGTGAGGGAACACCGCAGAACTGCCGAAAAGCGCACTGAGAGCAACAAGCTGTAGACGTGACTTTAACATCGCGCACTATCCTCCTCAAGTGAGTGAGTTAAGTCCGCCTTTAAATTGCTTTGCCGGGTATGCTGAGTGACACTTTTTACGTAGTAGCACACTTTCATTATATATTGTCCATAAGAGCAATAGTCGCAATTATAGGAGGTGTTATTCAATGTTACTCTTTAATTAGAAGACTAACCATAAATAATACGTGATTAAAAATCCAATTGGCAATTATATTTATTGGAGTAAACTATCCTTCCTTCCTTTAACACTTCGTAGGATTAACAGAAATATCACGACGATATTCTTCTTGTCCAGAAGCATTTACATTTTGAAGTATACTATCAAGTTTTGGATAAACAATCTCAGTTCCTGGAACCATTATATTCATTGTAACTGATGAGAAAGAATGGTTACAAGACGAGCAATGATATATAGAGGTAACGTAAGTAGATTAACATAGTGACTACAAAATAACCCACCGCAGAACATAGTTACTCGGAATTAGCACTAATTTCTAGGTCTTATAATGGCAGATTTCTGGAGTACATTTAAGCTCTTACAAATACACTACTGGCCATTAAAATTGCTACACCAAGAAGAAATGCAGGTGATAAACGGGTCTTCATTGGACAGATATGTTATACTAGAACTAACATGTGATTACATTTTCACGCAATGTGGGTGCATAGATCCTGAGAAATCAGTACCCAGAACAACCACCTCTGGCCGTAATAACGGCCTTGATACGCCTGGGCATTGAGTCAAACAGAGCTTGGATGGCGTGTACAGGTACAGCTGCCCATGCAGCTTCAACACGATACCACAATTCATTAAGAGTAGTGACTGGCGTATTGTGACGAGCCAGTTGCTCGGCCACCATTGACCAGACGTTTTCAATTGGTGAGAGATCTGGAGAATGTGCTGGCCAGGACAGCAGTCGAACATTTTCTGTATCCAGAAAGGCCCGTACAAAACCTGTAACATGCGGTCGTGCATTATCCAGCTGAAATGTAGGGTTTCGCAGGGATCGAATGAAGAGTAGAGCCACGGGTAGTAACACATCTGAAATGTAGCGTCCACTGTTCAAAGTGGTGTCAATGCGAGAAAGAGGTGACCGAGACGTGTAACCAATGGCACCCCATACCATCACGCCGGGTGATACGACAGTATGGCGATGACGAATACACGCTTCCAACGTGCGTTCACCGCGATGACGGCAATCACGGATGCGACCATCATGATGCTGTAAACAGAACCTGCATTCATCCGAAAAAATTACGTTTTGACATTGCTGCACCCAGGTTCGTCGTCGAGTACCCCATCGCAGGCGCTCCTGTCTGTGATGCAGCGTCAAGGGTAACCGCAGCCATGGTCTCCGAGCTGATAGTCCATGCTGCTGCAAACGTCGTCGAACTGTTCATGCAGATGGTTGTTGTCTTGCAAACGTCCCCGTCTGTTGACTTAGGGATCAAGACGTGGCTGCACGATACGTTACAGCCATGCGGATAAGATGCCTGTCATCTCGACTGCTAGAGATACGAGGCCGTTGGGATCCAGCACGGCGTTCCGTATTACCCTCCTGAACCTACCGATTCCATATTCTGCTAGTAGTCATTGGATCCCGAGCAACGCGAGCAGCAATGTCGCGATACGATAAACCGCAATCGCGATAGGCTACAATCCGACCTTTATCAAAGTTGGAAACTTGATGGTACGCATTTCACCTCCTTACACGAGGCATCACAACAACGTTTCACCAGGCAACGCCGGTCAACTGCTGTTTGTGTATGAGAAATCGGTTGGAAACTTTCCTCATGTCAGCACTGTGTAGGTGTCGCCACCGACGCCAACCTTGTGTGAATGCTCTGAAAGGCTAATAATTTGCAAATCACAGCATCTTCTTCCTGTCGGTTACATTTCGCGTCTGTAGCACGTCATATTCGTGGTGTAGCAATTTTAATGGGCAGTAGCGTAAATGTTTGACATTTTATTGGAAATAATTAATGGCGACTTGAGCAAACTTATCTCTTCAAGATGGAGTTTTATTGTTTATGGAGTAATTATCATTGTTCCCTGACGGTACTGTAGTTATATAATTATTTATTACAATAATTGTAAGCTATGCCCTTAGTTATATACCAGTTACTGCTTATACAAACCGAAATATACTCCATAGACACTTAACTCAAATAACCAGAACGGTAATGTAACTATTGTAATTTGTATTGCATTATCTTCATTACGACTACTACCCTTACTTGATCACTCAGTAGATGCTATAATTACAATCAAAATAATTGGACGAAAATGATACTGAAGCTATCAATATTCACATTTTAGAGATGTAGAATTTGATACTTAAAGTACCCAAGAAGATGATGTAGAGAATGATAGATTTCCATTACTGGCGTAAATACCATAAACAAACAATTCTACGTATAAATACACTACTAGGATCCCTAACAAGGGCCCCAGATTTTCTATATTCATCAATAGTACCTGCGTTCGGAGTTGAAACTAATGCCAAATCTGGACGACCGACAATGGAGGTGCTGTGTTATTCAATGGCACCCTTTATTTACTGGATTATCCATCTTACCAAATAATAGGTGCGTAAATAAAGAGGCTGACGACAGCAGCAGCAGGAGGAGGATCAGATTTCATTCCTATCTTTGTCCTTAGTGCTCAAGTACAGACATTCTTCTACATGGTGGAAGCAGGACCCACCGCATCAGTCACCTCTCCCCTGCTAACCTGACTTCGGTACTCTGCGAAGACCTAAAGCGAATTCCCATCCAAAGACCCCTCTCTAACTCGGCTGTCTTTCTGCCAGAACTAGAAACTGTCATCCAATGAGGATGGAGATTCTGAAATCCACCGAATGAAAAATACGCTATAGCATTAAACAATCTCCTACTTATACAACAGCCAGTCGCTCAGAGCCGGGCAGCTGAAGCCGGAGACTTCTCCCACCCCATGATATTATTCTGAAATCGACGTACACAAAACTCTGCATAGAGACACAGCGCGAAAGTGTGTGCTCTCCAGAAATGTATAGAATGACTCAAGTGGACACTGCGAAAGCTTAAACAGAACGTTATTCGAAGGCGTTGTAAAAAAGTTTCGCAAGCCTCACCCCGAACTCACACCTGCCCAGAAATCTCTTATCTTGCTAAAACCCTCCTGCAACAAATTCGACGTTTGCTTCGACAGGAGACGTGTTGTTTCCCTGTCCCGCCAGGAGAGGCAGCCGGAAAACAAGATGCTCGCGAATTTCAGCCTGATTACCTGCGCTGCGCTTCCTCCCTAGAGCGTGACATTTTTGCGAGACCCAGCTCCTCCTAAGATGATTTGTGTGCATAAACTGAAGCAGCGAGTGGAAAATTCGTAACAAGGCCTGGAATCGAACCCGGGTTTCCTGCTTGCTACGCAGGTGCATCAGGCGCTAAGCCACCTTCGCACAGCGGTTCACACAGCTGCACGCATTACCCTGGCACGCTTTACTCCTCGGTCGAAATTCCCACTGCCGCCCCAGTGGGCAGTTCTTTTCGCATGGAGGGGGAATTTACAGTAGAATTTACAGTGAGAATTTAGATCTAGGAGAGAGGCGTGCCAGGGTAATCCTTGCAGCTGTGAGAACCGCTGCGCCGTGTGACTTCATGACCAACGCATCTGCCTAGTAAGCTCGAGACCTAGGTTCGATTCCCGAATTTACTACAAATTTTCACTCACCACTTCACTCTATATGCACAAAATCGTATATGTATGAGAACAGTGTCTTTCCATCCTCAACAAAACAGATACAAATTCTTAACGTTTGCTCGAGTATGAACGGGTGACCACTAACAGTCTTTCGGTATTTAATATACACACTTAATAGCAAATTTAGGCAGCTAGACTAAATTAATTACCTTTAATACCAAGTTGTTTCCGATAACCACTGAACAGTGAACGTAATAATTCGATGACGATCAATGATAATCTATTTCGCATTCTTTTGGTTAAAATTTATTTATTTGAATCGACGCCTTTTCGGTGAAGTATAGAACTTCAGGTTACAAACATCATTAATACAACGAATAGTACAGGTGGATCATAATCTCTTCGCAAAAATTACTAGCAGATATTTAATTGGTGAGTCTATGTAAAATGACATACAAATATTACTTCAGTGATGGGTTACGCGTATTTTTGCTCCAATTCATCTGTTTAACTCATAAATTTGCTACACAGTTTAGTTCACTACTCGCCATTAAAATTGCTGCACCGCGAAGATGACGTGCTACAGACGCGAAATTTAACTGACAGGAAGAAGATGCTGTGATTTGCAAATTATTAGCCTTTCAGAGCATTCACACAGGGTTGGCGCCGGTGGCGACACCTGCAACGTGCTGACATGAGGAAAGTTTGCAACCGATTTCTCATACTCAAACAGTAGTTGACCGGCGTTGCCTGGTGAAACGTTGTTGTGATGCCTCGTGTAAGGAGGTGAAATGCGTACCATCACGTTTCCGATAAATTTCGGATTGTAGCCTATCGCGATTGCGGTTTATCGTATCTCGACATTGCTGCTCGCGTTGGTCGAGATCCAATGACTACTAGCAGAATATGGAATCGGTAGGTTCAGGAGGGTAATACGGAACGCCGTGCTGGATCCCAACGGCCTCGTATCACTATCAGTCGAGATGACAGGCATCTTATTCGTTTGGCTGTAACGGATCGTGCAGCCACGACTCGATCCCTGAGTCAACAGATGGGGACGTTTGATAGACAACAACCATCTGCACGAACAGTTCGACGACGTTTGCAGCAGCATGGACTATCAGCTCGGAGACCATGGCTGCGGTTGCCCTTGACGCTGCATCACAGACAGGAGCGCCTGCGATGGGGTACTCGACGACGAACCTGGGTGCAGGAATTTCAAAACGTAATTTTTTCGGATGAATGCAGGTTCTGTGTACAGCATCATGATGGTCGCATCTGTGATTGCCGTCATCGCGGTGAACGCACGTTGGAAGCGTGTATTCGTCATCGCCATACTGGCGTATCACCCGACGTGATGGTATGGGGTGCCATATGTTACACGTCTCGCTCACCTCTTGTTTGCATTGACGCCACTTTGAACAGTGGACGTTACATTTCAGATGTGTTGGACCCGTGGCTCTACCCTTAATTCGATCCCTGCGAAACCCTACATTTCAGCTGGATAATGCACGACCGCATGTTGCAGGTTCTGTATGGGCCTTTCTGGATATAGAAAAGGTTCGACAGCTGCCCTGGCCAACACGTTTTCCAGATCTCTCAGAAATTGAAAACATCCGGTCAATGATGGCCGAGCAACTGGCTCGTCACAATACGCCAGTCACTACGCTTGATGAATTGTGGTATCGTGTTGAAGCTGCATGGGCAGCTGTACCTGTACACGCCATCCAAGCTCTGTTTGACTCAATGCCCAGGCGTATCAAGGCCGTTATTACGGCCAGAGGTGGTTGTTCTGAGTACTGATTTCTCAGGATCTATGCACCCACATTGCGTGAAAATGTAATCACATGTCAGTTCTAGTATAACATATCCGTCCAATGAAGACCCGTTTAGCATCTGCATTTCTTCTTGGTGTAACAATTTTAATGGACAGTAGTGTATTTGGTCCTCGTCATCCGGAATTATTCCCACAGAATTATTCCAGGATGAAACTTCCGAAGATTTATTAGTGTCAGTAGACAGTCTCAGAGTGTTTCTACCACTCCTTAGCAACTTTAAGAGGTGTACATTAATTCCTCCAGAAAGGTTTGCACCTCTGTCATCGCTGGCACAGTCTCTGGAATTCCCAATCCAGTACTCATTTGGCCACCAAGATCGATACATGCAGCTGTGGAGTAGGGATCGTAAAATAGGCATTACAGCTTCTGTACACTGTCAATATGCCCCGAAGCTTCATTTCGACCTTAAATCGTGTGCCAATTGTCACTTTATGGCGACAAGGGTTCTCAGAATGCGGGTTGGCATCAGCAGAGCAACGACATTGGAGTATTCAGCCGCTATCGTGAAATATGAAACAATGAATAACTGCCTCATAATGGTCGTTCGCAGTCAATGACACCAGCCCATGATCGCAGTCTGCAAATTACGGTTCGTAGGTACTCTACAGTGACTGCAAATTACCTCCACGCCTTCATGGAGACGAACCCAGATGGTATGCAGCTCTCTCCACATGGTCAATTTGGTTGCTAATTACAAACCAATGCTACTGAAAGTAAATTTTTTGCATCTGTATTTTTTATTTTATTTTGATACTTCGTACTGATGGATGATGATGCTCGACCTCATGGAGCACGTGTGGTTGGTGTTTTCTTGGAAGATACTGCACGCATGGTATGGGCTTCTCACTCTCCCGAGCTGAATACCACGGAGCACATCTGTGATGCTCTAGGGAGACGGGTGGCATCACGAACCACTCTCCAAGACTTGTGAGCAGCTCTGCAGGCAGAATGTCCGTTATTGCCTCAACACGAGATCCATGGAATCATTCACAGCATGCCCCGTCGTTGTCAAACATGTACTGCTGCCAGTGATGGTTACACCTCATATTGAGCACCTTAACCAGTTGTAAGAAAGTGTGTGCATATCCGTTACCCTTGGAGGTCTGTAGAACTTTTCAACACTAGGTGGCTCCCTGTTGAACCGAAATCTGCAGCGAATTAATATCTCCCGACGTGCCACTTCCGTCTACCTTGTCAATAAATTTTTCAATACAATTTTTTGGTCCTTGAGGTCGGCTTCTTCGTTCAGTAAACTTAGAAGATTATTGTGTGCATGTGAATATCTCTTTCTATTAAAGGATGTTCTTGATTGTTCAATTTTGCATAATATGGAGGCTTTCAGGTTCTTCGTTTATGGCTTTTACGTCGTCTTTTTCCATCTGCATATGTTGAAATAATGTGGACGGCTTGTTTCCACTGCATTTGGTGTGGTCTTTGCATCTAATGTTGAAGTTTATGCAGATATGTCCAACGCGAAATTAGTGGCAGGTGTTACATGAAATTTTGTAAATGACGGAGTTGTTATGTATGGGAATTGTCGAGCTGCCTTTGTAAATTTTGTTTGAGGCTGCGTCTGTTTTGATATGCAATGGCGATGTTGTTTTGCTGCATAATTTGTTAATCCTCTTTCAGCTGTTTCCAAGATAAGGTGTAGCTAAGTATGTATCCGTTAAGTTGGAAAAGACGAAAAACATTTTTGTCTATCGTCATGCGTGTTGTTTGTTTACGTTCTCTATTGTTTACATTGTGTCTACTTTGGCATCATCTGTTTACACTTTTCCTAGGCGGAATAAGCTCAACTTCGCAAAATTTCCGTTTGTTGCTTTTATTTTGGTAACCAGTGTATTATCAGTTCTATAAAATCCTATTTGTGGTATGTCTAAGCGTCAATGTACCTTGAGCACACATCTAAGAGTATAGAGCTTTATTAAGAGGGGTTCTATCTGGGAGTTCCAATCAAACTATCGTGTTGTACAAACTAATATGACTCATGTGACCGCCAGTGACATCTACAGGATGGGCTAGATAATAATGGTACGGAAAATATTTGTAAGAGTGTCACGGAACTGACTCTTGTTAATGAGCAGGAGAGCGGACCATCACAGAACATACTCTACGGATATTTTTAGCAAAACAGAGCAACAGCGCACACCACCTTGACAAACTTGTGACGAGTGCCTGAGGTGTTAGGCAAGGACAGGACAATCAGCTGAGGCAGTGCTACCTCCTGGCACCCCGATCGCGTTATCTGTCTACCGGTGATTTTTAACTGTGGCGATCAAGTGTGATAAAATAATCCTCACACTCTTGAAGACTACTGCAAAACTCTGAAAACACCACCGCTGCTGTCTCTCAAGCAGAGCTGCTACGCGTGAGTCAACGTTTGACAAATGGAGCACAGCAATGCATCGACGTCAACGATGGACATTTTCAGAATCTTCTCTGGTGATCACTAACCAGGGTCACTCCCGTGTCAGTCTTACTGTAAACATTTTCCGGGTCAGTTTTAAATTGAACACCCTGCAGTATCCACATTAGAGATTAAAATCGTTTGTGGTCGTATTAAACGTTTTTACTTTCCACTATTAAGAGATTTCAAATCCACGCTAATATTATACAACTTGTTTCCGTAAGAGCATGCAAAAATATCACAGGACATAGAGAATGCTCCACTGAACAATTTGAGGTAGGGAACCTAGTGTCGGAGAAACCAGCTTAAGGAGATAATAGGAATAAAACTACATTGCTGTGTACCTTTTTATTTACATTAGTTACAGTTAAATGCAAATACCATCATTTACACAATGAATGTACCATTTGTTCTGTATCTTACAAAATGAGCTGAAACTGACGGGCATCAATACAGGAATGTCATCGGCGAACACGGTTGTGACGCACCCTAACAAATATCCCTGGCGTGTTTCGAATCACATCATAGCCAGCGGCTATTATGGCAACTAATTCAATCTCCGTATCTACTGGGGCCTCATACACGAGTGACTTTAGACATCCACATAGAAAATAATCAAGGGGATTCAGTTCAGGTGGTCTCGCAGGCCATAGAATAGGACCTTCTCTTCCGCTCCAGCGACAGGTAAATACAGCATTGAGATGATTGCGAACATCCACACTGAAATGAGGCGGTGCACCGTCATAGTATATCCACATTCTCTCATTAACAGCCAAGGGTACATTCAGTAAGTGGGCTGCATCTGTGTTGGCAGCGCAGTGTAGCGCTTTGCATTGGATCTCTGACTGCGCTTTCTTTGTAAGAGACTCTGTGGCTGGCTGGGCTCGTTGTTGGAAGTTAATCGCCAGTACTGTTGGGCAGTTGGAAGTTAGTAGCCAGCAGTGATGGAAGTACTGTTGGGCAGTTGGAGGTGAACAGCCAGCAGTTCTGATGTTAAATGTGAGAAGTTATCATTAAAGGATGGTAGAGATCTGAGGTGTTAGCGTAGGCCAACGATCATGAAGTATCAGACTTGAAGGTTGAAAATTATTCATGATTATATACCTTTATACTAGATGTCAATGGCGATTCAAATTCTTGTTTGAACTGGATGTCACATTATCAAGGTAAAAATACATTATTTTGTTTGCAACAAAATCTTTCCTTTGCTAACCACATGCCTATTAGAGATTAGTGGCTTTAGTAGTTAGAATATTTTATTTAGCTGGCAGTATTGACGCTCGCTGTATTGTATAGTTCGCGTAATGAAGGTTTTTGTGAGATGACTGCTTAATGAAATGTATAGGTTATTGTTAAGATTTCTTTTTAGTCAGGGCCATTCTTTTGAATTAATTATTTGAGTTCAGGATGTAATTTTTTTGAGCAGTCAGATTGCGTTACGCTAGAATCTTGTAGGTCAGTGATGACATGATAAGAATCAAATAATGTAGAAATCTTCTCAGTCATTCTGCAATTTAAGTAGAGACACACTCATTTACAAAGAAGTTTCAATGTACAGGCAAACAAATGACTACAATTCTAGAAAAACTGAATGATTTATTCAAGGGAAAGAACTTCACAAACTGGGCAAGTCAATAAAGCGTTGGTTCACCTCTGGTCCTTATGCGAGGAGCTGCTCAACTTTTCACAGATTGATATATTTGTTGGATGTCTTCCAGAAGGATATAAATGCTGTTTGATCGTCGAAATTCCGAGATGGTTTGAGGCCGCTGTCCGTAATGCTCCAACCGTTCTCAGTTGGGGAAAAATCAGGCGACCTTGCTGGCCAAGTCAGGGTTTGGCGAGCACGAAGACAAGCGATATAAACTCCGGGTGGAAGCGGGAATTATCTTGGTAAAATGTAAGCCTAGGATGACTATCCATGAATGGCAACAAAATGGGGCGTAGAATGTCGTCGACGTACTACTGAGCTAACAGGGTGCTGCGAATGACAACCAAGGGGACCTGCTATGAAAAGAAACCCTGACCATCACTTCTGATTTTTCAGGTCATATGGTGGTCGACTGTCACGTTGGCATCCTGCCACTGTCTGGGGCGTCTTCAGATGCTCCTTCCGCTTTTAATCTCACTGACTGCAGTAGAATTGTCTTTAGCGATGAGTCCCTCCTTGAACTGAGTCCCGATAACCAGCGAAGAAATGTCTAGAGACACTCCGGACAGTAGTGGTTCAAAAATGGTTCAAATGGCTCGAAGCACTATGGGACTTAACATATGAGGTCATCAGTCCCCTAGACGTAGACCCACTTAAACCTAACTTAACCTAAGGACATCACACACATGCAAGTCCGAGGCAGGATTCGAACCTGCGACCGTAGCAGCAGTGCGGTTCCGGAGTGAAGTGCCTAGAGCTGCTCGGCCACAGCGGCCGGCACAGCAGTGGTATTCCGACCTGACTATCGCCTGTTGTACGACCGGACAACCATGATTGATGGGTGATCGCCCAGCTTGCAATTCCTTTTCTTCTGTTGACATGCGCTGTACCCCTACAGCACAGAAGTACATCGACAACATTCTACGCCACGTTCTTTGCACTTCATGACAAACCTTCCTGCGCTTACATTTCAGCGAGATAATGCCCACCCCCACATGGAGTTTACACTGCTAGTCTTCGTACTTGCTAAACCCTGCCTTAGCCAGCAATATCGCCGAATTTTTTGCACACTGAGAACGTTCGGAGCATTATGGGCGGGGGTCTCAAATCATCTCGGGGTTTTGGCGATAAACATCATTTCAGCTATCAGCCTTCAGGAGGACGTTCAGGAACTCTATCAATCAATGCCAAGACGAGTAGCTGCTCGCATAAGGACGAGAGGTGCGCCAAAGCTTTACTTACTTGCCCAGTTTTTAAGCCCTTTCTCTTGAATAAATCATCGAGTTTTTCTGAAACTGCAGTCGTTTGTTTGTTTGTTCATATATATCAGTCATATCGATTTCTGTTCCTGCCCACTCGGACACTTCCTTGGCGCCGTGCGTTCTTTTTTCCCCTTAGAGTGTACCTAGTGCCGAGACGTAAACGTTTATTAAAGCTTAGTGGCTTAACGTGCGACAATGATTATCGCTTTAGTTTCTCTGAAAGAAAAATATTTCAATCTTCCCGTTTTTTTTCCTCGTTATTTCCTGAGCATTGTAAAATGTGAGTAATAAATCTCTCACTATTTCTGCCTTCATTGGGTAAATGCGCTGCTTCACAGTTGACTGTTTGTGTAGTCCCCAATTAAACATTCAGCCACACAGAAATGGTCTTTCCTTTACCACGTCATCAGATAATGAATTAGGAGAGCGGCTTTGATGTCACTTAATAAATTCATGTCTTGTTATATGCGATAGTTGACTGCATTTGCGATGCTGCTCAATCGCACGTACTTGCAGTGTTTTAAGAACATGGCACCCGTCGGAAGGTTGTCTGTCTATATGCACTCTTTCGACTCTCTTGGCTGCCCACAGCATTTGACTCCGGAGGCGACATGGCGGACTTCAACAAGTGTCATCACTGACGGTACGTTCGTGACAAAATAGATCATCTCGGAAGCTCAGAGCCTCACGCGTAGGGCAATGAATTCGCGCGGCGCACAGAAACATTTCAATCCCAGTGACCTCTCTATCCCACAACACAATAGCTACCTCTTATTGAGTTTCTAAAGAGTATGACTTCGTAAATATGAATTTCATGGATAACTGATAAAACACAATACCTATATACAGGGTGGAGAAAAATTGTGTCACAAAATATTAACCTCCGGTAGCTGATGCCAGAGGGAAGCAAGGTTACTAAGTGTAGGTCGACAACGTACCATTTTTAAACTACGGAAAGTTGACTTCACGCACTCCGATTGGCTGTGGGATTGCCCTGTTGCCGTTCATTGCTATGGTTGTCGGTTAACACATACAAACGTCCCTCGCCCCGTCACTGCCTTAACGTGATATACACACGTGTCTAATAGGTCTTGCTGTTTGTCTCCACCTCACGTCAGAGGCATTCACATGGAAGCTTCGCTTCGGTACACACACACGTCACCAACTGTTTAGTCATACAGTAAGCATGGCGCCACTGTATTCGTCTGAACAACAACGAGGTATGGGTTTTGTTAATGGACTGATGTTGTTGTGGTCTTCAGTCCTGAGACTGGTTTGATGAAGCCATCCATGCTACTCTATCCTGTGCAAGCTTCTTCATCTCCCAGTACCTACTGCAACCTACATCCTTCTGAATCTGCTTGGTGTATTCATCTCTTGGTCTCCCTCTACTATTTTTACCCTCCACGCTGTCCTCCAATACTAAATTGGTGATACCTTGATGCCTCAGAATATGTCCTACCAATCGATGCCTTCTTCTAGTCAAGTAGTGCCACAAACTTCTCTACTCCCCAATCCTATTCAATACCTCCTCATTAGTTACGTGATCTACCCATCAAATCTTCAGCATTCTTCTGTAGCACCACATTTCGAAAGCTTCTATTCTCTTTTTGTCTAAACTATTTATCGTCCACGTTTCACTTCCCTACAGTGCTACACTCCATACAAATACTTCCAGAAATAACTTCCTGACACTTAAATCAATACTCGATGTTAACAAATTTCTCTTCTTCAGAAACGCATTCCTTGCCATTGCTAGTCTACATTTTATATCGTCTCTACCTCGACCATCATCACTTACTTTGCTCCCCAAATAGCAAAACTCCTTTACTGCTTCAAGTGTCCCATTTCCTAATCTAATACCCTCAGCATCTCCCGACTTAATTCGACTACATTCCATTATCCTCGTTTTGCTTTTGTTGATGTTCATCTTAAACCCTCCTTTCAAGACACTGTCCATTCCGTTCAACTGCTCTTCCAAGTCTTTTGCTGTCTCTGACAGAATTACAATGTCATCGGCGAACCTCAAGGTTTTTATTTCTTCTCCATGGATTTTAATACCTAATCCGAATTTTTCTTTTGTTTCCTTCACTGCTTGCTCAATATACAGATTGAATAACATCGGGGAGAGGGTACAACCCTGCCTCACTCCCTTCCCAACCACTGCTTCCCTTTCATGCCCCTCGACTCGTATAACTGCCTTCAGGTTTCTGTACAAATTGTAAACAGCCTTTCGTTCCCTGTATTTTACCCCTGCCACCTTCAGAATCTGAAAGGGAGTATTCCAGTCAACATTGTCAAAAGCTTTCTCTAAGTCTACAAATGCTAGAAACGTAGGTTTGCCTTTCCTTAATCTAACTTCCAAGATAAGTCGTAGGGTCAGTATTGCCTCACGTGTTCCAATATTTCTACGGAATCCAATCTGATCTTCCCCGAAGTCGGCTTCTACTGGTTTTTCCATTCGTCTGTAAAGAATTCGCGTTAGTATTTTGCAGCCATGTCTTATTAAACTGATAGTTCGGTAACTTTCACATGTGTCAACACCTGTTTTCTTTGGGATTGGAGTTATTATATTCTTCTTAAAGTGTGAGGGTATTTCACCTGTCTCATACATTTGCTCACCAGGTGGTAGAGTTTTGCCAGGACTGGCTCTCCCAAGGCTGTCAGCCGACATTAATGCGCGAGAAGCCCGACGGTCGTATGAGGAACGGTACCCAGGAAGACGCCACCCACACCCGAGGACGTTTACGGTTACCCGGCGGCTTGGCGAAACAGGCTCGTTAGCGGGATATCATGGTGATGCTGGAAGGCCTCGAACACGACGGAATGCTGCATCTGAAGAGACTGTTTTCGCGCGCATCGAAGAAGGACCTACGACAAGTACTCGAGTCGCTGGACATGACATGATGGTCACTCACGGGCTATTCTGGGAGGTTTTGAGGGATGACGGCCAGCATCCATTTAGTTTTCAACCTGTCCAAGACGTAAATCCTGTGGATGGTTTTGCTGGTGGTTTCTGTAACGTGTTGCACGAGACCCCGACTTCCCCGCCGTTGTGTTGTTTATCGACAAGTGCACCTTCCATCGGGATGACCTTTACAACGCTCGAATCGTTCATAACAGTCGTGGTGTGAGCGGATATTTGAATGAACTCTTCGATGACCGGGTTATTGGCATAGGTGTTCATAGGACATGGCATCCGCGATTACCAGACCTCACGCCACCTCAAACACCGTTTGACGTTACAAAGCTTGTGTCGCGTCAGAGGGTCGCCAGTTCGAGCACCTGCTCTAAGTAAACAGTGTCCCAGCTACGAAAAAGGATCTCTTCAGGGCCGACACAATGTGGGAAACACTTTCTGTACACGAACTTTTGCCGGATTTGTTCCAGGTAAATATTACCATGAAACTACAATGGATGTGTCGGGATCCCGGAGTGGGCGGCTGGCGCGCTACCATCGAGAGTGCGGGCCGCCTTCGATACATCGCCATCTCGGGCAGGCAAAGCATTCGCGTTCATGCGTTATCCAGATCTTCTGGTAACAGGGCAATCCGGCGGCCAGACACTTGTTGTCTTATATAGGCGTTACCGACCGCAGCACCGTATTCTGCTTGTTTACATATCTCTGTATTTCAATACCAATGCCTATACCAGTTTCTTTGGCACTTCTGTGTAATTAAAGCATTTCTTTCGGGCTATTGTCTTGTGCAATAATATGTATAACATATACGAGGGTTGGAACTTAAATAATGGCAACTATTTATTCTCAATCGATACAAAAGTGTTACATGTTTGCACCTGCTACTGTCCTTCAAAGTAGTCACCAGCGTTGCGTAGAACCCGTTGCCAGCGATGTGGAAGGCGTTGTATACCGTTATCAGAGCATGTTCTGTTGATGGTGCGAATGGAGCGGTCTAAAGTTATGGTGGTTCCCGTGGGCGAATGTGTGGTGTTATCCTAACGCATTACGTTCCTCCACAGCAGACTGTGAATCCACAGCATTACTGTTCGTTTTTGTAGCATCACCTACGACCAGCTTTGCGAAACAGGAGCCGACACTTCCTGCGCAACCCACCCATCATTTTGCACGACAGTGCGCGGGCGCGTACAGCGCAAGCTATGGCCGCTCTGTTCGGCCAATGGAACTGGGAAGTACTGTACCATCCACCATACTCCCCAGAATAAGTCCTTGTGACGTTGATTTGATTCAGAAGATGAAGGATCCACTCCGTGGCATTCGCTTGAGAACTGTTCCAGAGGTTCGACAGACAGTAGACCGCTCCATTCGCACCATCAGCAGAACAGGCTCTGCTGACAGTATGCTACGCCTTCCACATCGCTGGCAACGGGTTCTACTACACGGCGTTGGTGACTACTTTGAAGGACAGTAACAGGTGCAAACGTGTAACACTTTTGTATCGGTTGTGAATAAATAGTTGCCACTATTTAAGCTCCAACCCTTGTAAGATCGATGCTTGACACAAATTGTTTTGCAGGCTTAACAGTAAGTTGCAGGCTAGGTTCCAACCCTCGTATCAACAAAGGTGCGTCATCTATAATTATTTAAACATAGTTCGAAAGTAAAAACATAAACTGCTACCTTAATGGAAATATTTTGTTATTTACTGACGGAAGAATAGCCTGTTTCAGTGAATAAAAGTGTTTGGATACTTCCTTCGTGGTGCATCTGTTTTCCTTTTTTCTTAAAGAGTATTTATTTTACGGAGATCAAATACACAAAATAGTAACACAGCTTTCAAACTACAAATAAGCACATGAGCACAGTAACTGAGCATAGTGTAAATCAAGAGTTTCAGTGAAGTGATTAAAACACACAGGAATGGAACAATACGCGTACTTGAGAAGGCCAACCGGTGTACATTTGGACCGTTTTCGATGCATTCGCTGTGCGCTGGACAAATATTAAAAGCTATAGCGTATCCTTTCTCAAATGGTTCAACAGGAATATCAACTTTGTAAACAAATGTTTACGTCGCAGGTGTTGGCATGGCGCTGTACTGTATATCAGTGCAGAAACTTGGTTGTAGAAAATGAAGCGAAGACCATGTAATGAGACGAGTGTGCTATCACTCTGCAAGCGTATGTAATCAGTATGATGTCTGGCATTCGGGTTCTACATGCTGCACATTCAGCTGTCTGCATCACACTACTGTTCTCTAGCGATTTCTGTGTGCCACTGGATTCGTTAACGTTCAAAACATCGGTTGTACACAAATGTAAGAGTTTACATATATCGTCCTTTACGAGTAGCAAAACAGGCGTCAGTGTTTTAAAATAATTTATGTTTGTTTCACTCGATCGATCTACAACCTCACATTTTATCGGTTGAAAAAGTAAAGTTTTACGTGTTTCATTGTACCTCAAGGGCAATGAATTCATTGACGGGGTCCATCCTTCGCATCTTTGTAAAGTTTAATTCTATCACTAACATTCGTAAGAGAAATGGTAGTTTTTCCGCGTATTCCCGCTTGGTTCAACTTCGTAGACACCCTACGTTAGGTTTCCAGGAGCATTTAATTCCGGCAGTTTGCTACTGTACATCTGCTAGTGTACACACGGAACCATAGACATTCGCCGCATGTGCTATTTTAAAGCCAGGACCTATTCTGCGTGTTTGTGGTCGACTGTCGCTTCTGGCCTGATAAGCTCACCACAATACTGCCTGTGTGGCTACACGTTATGATCCGCTAGGGTTCTATTTTGTTCACGCACAGTACGGGAACAGAGCTCGCGTTGCCCTTTGGTCGGCGCGTTTTCTATGGGCTCCACATTCGGTCGCGCTATACCGCATGACTTATTTCACTGCAAATAATCCGGCTACATAAACAATAAAGAACCACTTTCTTCATATTCAGATTTCTATCTCTTTCAGGCTTCCCAGGACAACATCAGATGAAAACTGACAAGGGAACTTCCCCATCGCACCCCCCTCAGATTTAGTTATAAGTTGGCACAGTGGATAGGCCTTGAAAAACTGAACACAGATCAATTGAGGAAACAGGAAGAAGTTGTGTGGAACTGCGAAAAAATAAGCAAAATTTACAAACTGAGTAGTTCATGGTAACATATAGAGCATGAAGGACAACAGAATTGTAGGAGCGCCATGGTCTCGTGGTAACGTGGGTAGCTGCGGAACGAAAGGTCCTTGGTTCCAATCTTCCATTGAGTGAAAACTTTTATTTTTTATTTTCAGTTTATGTGACAAATTCTTATGTTTCATCACTTTTTTGGGAGTGATTATCACATTCACAAGAAAACCTAAATCGGGCAAGGTAGAAGAATCGCCAAGTGTACAAGTCAGGTGGGTCGACAACATATTCCTGTCATGTGGTGCACATGCCGTCACCAGTGTCGTATAGAATATATCAGATGTGTTTTCCTGTGGAGGAATAGGTTGACCTATGACCTTGCGATCAAATGTATTCGGTTCCCATTGGAGAGGCACGTCCTTTCGTCTACTAATCGCACGGTTTTGCGATGCGGTGGCAAAACACAGACACTAAACTTATTACAGTGAACAGAGACGTCAATGAACGAACGGACAGATAATAACTATGCAAAAATAAATAAAGTAAAATTTTCTCTTCAGGGTAGACTTGAACGAAGGACCCCTCGTTCAGCAGCTGCTCACGCTACCACGGGACCACGGCGCTCCTGAGCTCACATGTGCATGATGTTGCCTGTGTGACTCATGGACTACTCAGTTTGTATATTTTGCTTATTTTTTCACAGTTCCACACAACTTCTTCCTGTTTTCTCAATTGATCTGTGTTCAGTTTATCAAGGCCTATCCATTGTGCCAACTTATAACTAAATCTGAGGGGGGTGCGATGGGGAGGTTCCCTTGTGAGTGTTGCAATCGCAGATAAGGTGATTTGTGACAGACAGAATTGTTAGGTGTTTTAGCTTTCACTCAAAGAATTTTATTATTTTAAAACTGATTTTCTTGCATTTACCATTTTCTTTGATATACAGGGTGGAGAAAGATTCGTGCATTCCGACTTGGTAGCGCGATTCCTCGCATACTAGCACTAAAAAAGGGTCTCTGACAAAATTTCGTCCTGTGGGTATTTCGAGCAGTAAATGGACTTTAAAGAGTGGCAGTCTGGCAACACTGTAATCACATGCGTGGTAACTAACTGTCTGCATATAGCGCCACTGCATCTACTAGATTGAAAACATGTTCTCTGTGTACCCTCAGCCAATGACCACATCGAAATTACTTGCAAAGCACACAGCTAGCTCTACCGATGAAGTAAGGTCCTAATGAAATGTAATGGACCGGAACGTGGCAAGAATAATAGCTGGTACTTACCGAAGAGCCCATTAGGGTAGAGTACACCCAAAACAAGTCTGGAATCTAGTAGATGCAGTGGTACGGAACCTCGTCCACAACGTGCAATAGACTTCTTTAAAAGCTGACCAATGAAAACGGTTGTGCTTCCATTCCTGTATTGCAGCGCAGGATAACCGTGTGGTGTGAGGCGCCTTGTCACGGTTCGAGTCCTCCCTTGGGCATTGGTGTGTGTGTGTTGTCCTTAGCGTAAGTTAGTTTAAGTTAGATTCAGCAGTGTGTAAGCCTGGGGATCGATGACCTCAACAGTTTGGTCTCTTAGAACTTACCAGAAATTTTTCATTCCTGTATTTGTAGTATGTAACTGCAAATGTTTTTCAGATGACCCACTGTAATTGCTGTATGACTATTAAGACGCCACGTACCACACCACGCAGACTACATTTAGCAAACAAAAACAAATTCGCCTCAACCCAGAATCGAGCCCTCGCCCTCCTGCATGC
The DNA here is from genome assembly GCF_021461395.2 of Schistocerca americana. Lineage (NCBI taxonomy): Eukaryota > Metazoa > Arthropoda > Insecta > Orthoptera > Acrididae > Schistocerca > Schistocerca americana. The sequence goes on from NC_060121.1 coordinate 91,423,717, forward strand.
TGACCCAAAACGCTAATCACTGCACCAAATGCAGTAAAGGTCAAGTGAATGCTTTACGTTAGAAAATGCTCTTAAAATGTTTAGTCTGTCATCCATACCGATCTGCTTCTTTTATTTTCTGACAGTCTCTTTTATGTCAGATTAGTTGGTCTACATAATAGGGCTTGTAGCTGATCTTCCCCTTGTCGGTTTCTGCCAAACATTTGACAATACAGGAACTGGACAAAAATACGGAAACTGCGAAGAGACAATACATTACTATGCCTAACACGGTGAAGGACAACCGCTGACATTCAAAAGAGCTTTCACTTGTCGCGGAATGAATACATACCACACTGTGTACGGTTCTCAAGGTAATCGTATACTATGATTCACTCGGAAAAATAGCGGCAGAGTCGGGTAACCATGACGGAGTTGGATAACGATCACACAGCCTTCACTTCAAAGCAGACCACAAAGGCACAATAATAGTGAAATATGACGCCTGCGGTGGCCAGGGAAGTGGCGACGATCCATCGCTGTGCTCACGAGACCAGTCCTGGACGACGTCAGCTGTGCGGACAGAAGGCGTGTCTTCCAGGAAAACGGCGTCAACACTGGGAACAAACACTGTGCCATGGGATGGGCCTGAACACCCGAAATAGTCACATAATCCTTGTCAGTGTCGCGGACTTGAAGAGTAACCGTCGGGCCCGTGGAATCCTACCATATGGCTGCCCTAACCATCAACGAACAGCCGGTATGCTTCGCCCCTGGGACGTATACTCATCCAGAAGGTGGAAACAGTGTGAAACAAGACTCGACTGATGAAATGACATTCTTCCATTGCTCCACAGCCCAGGTTTTACGGCTTCGGCACCAAGTTTTCATGTTACGGGCACTGCATCACTGATGAGCAGTTTTGGATTTCGAAGCCGCTCAGTAGTTCCCTGCTTCTGGGCTTCCATTCGTGGTTCGCGAGTGCGACGTTCAGTTCAGCAGTGAATTGAGCAGCTGTCGTCCCCTTACTTTTCTTCACAATCCTTCTCGAATGAGCGTCTGTCAATCACTCAACACGCACTTCCGTCCGCGTTGTGACTTAGCGGCTGATGTTTCTTCGCTTCCTCTGATTCGGGTATAAATCTTCGATACGGTCCTTCCTGAAACACTAAACACCTCGGCTGGCTCGATTACGGGAGCACGAACTACACAGGCGCAAGCAGCGTGCCCTCGCTCTCCGTCACTGAGCTCTGCGATAGCGCACGGAGCACTGGTCTGACCGAGACTGACGCTCGCAACGTGTTGAGGGCGTGGCACAGGTGCCTCTGATGGAGGAATACAAAGGCGGAACGTGGAGGCTTGGCTAGCATCTGCATTTATGTTAATGCACGCACTTATGGGGACGTCTCTGTATTTTTGTCCGACCACTGTACGCTTACTATTGAGGGAAACACTAAATATGTTACTGTTCTTCTCCGACTGAGGTCAGAACTTCGGAAGTTTAACTTTTTTGGTGCTTGAGTGTGGTCATTCCTGGAGCAGAATAAGATCAAATAGCCAACATAGGACTCAGGATAAAGCACTCGTGTGAAACGCAAATTCATTTGTTCATACACGACATACCGTGATGCAGCCGTGGAGGTAGATTTCATCTCGCTTTGTTTCCGAAAAAAAAAAAAAAAGGTTCAAATGGCTCTGAGCACTATGGGACTTAACATCTATGGTCATCAGTCCCCTAGAACTTAGAACTACTTAAACCTACCTAACCTAAGGACATCACACACATCCATGCCCGAGGCAGGATTCGAACCTGCGACCGTAGCATTCCCACGTTCCAGACTGAGCGCCTAGAACCGCTAGACCACCGCGGCCGGCTATATTTACTGTCAGAGCAGTACCTGCAATAAGTGATTGTCCAACACGAAAAGGAGTCCACATTGCTTATTCTCATTCGCTTTATGACATACGGCATGGAGAACGCTTCCGATTTCACAAAGGGATTTTCGGCTCAGAAACAAGCAGTTCGAGCGTTGTGAGGTGTGAGTTCGGCAATCTCCTACCGACTCCTGTTCAGAAGTCAGAAAATTCTGACATGTGCCTCTCAATATACATTTTCCTTAATGTCATTTGTTGTTGACCTATTCTGATGAGTTAGCTGTTTTCACTAACAGGAGGACCACACGGCAATCGCATTTTTGTAATTTTTTAAATTTATCGTAATTGTCGCTTAGAACTCAATTATATATCCCCTGAAGCATTCGCTGAAACTCTCAAAACTTCTCGAGGTGCCTGACATTGAAGTTTTCCGAGGGTCTTTAGTACCGTAAAGTAAGATGGATTTTCGGTAGGCAGCATGGCTCTGTCGTAGGGTGCTTACCTGCCAGGTGGGCGGCCTCGGTTCGATTTGCCCATACTCTTACGTCACATGTCCACTCCACCTGTGGGGAAGTAGGTATGCCAGTCGCGTCTTCCTCCTGAACGTCTGGCGGCTTCGCCATTGTGAACTACATGGGCTGTGCAAGACGACGGCGGCCATCAACTTGCCAGCGACGAGGCGAGCGATGTTTGGCCTTTGCCCCGCCAGATGGTGGCGTCCATCTCACAGGCGCCTCCTGACATCATCACCGCGAAAATGCTCCTCTTCCCGGACAAGGACTGTTGCCCGTGGGCGAAGACCCACTCAGTGAGTTTGATTAGCGGACACTCTGTTGACTGCTTGTTTGGTAGCGGTGACAAATCGACTTTCGGCTTCTGGCAATATCGTAGTGACCGACATTGTGCGGTTGTCAATAACCTTAAGTACGGCCGGCCGCGGTGGTCTAGCGGTTCATGGTGCTCAGTCCGGAACCGCGCGACTGCTACGGTCGCAGGTTTGAATCCTGCCTCGGGCATGGATGTGTGTGATGTCCTTAGGTTGGTTAGGTTTAAGAAGTTCTAAGTTCTAGGGGACTGATGACCACAGATGTTTAGTCCCATAGTGCTCAGAGCCATTTGAGCCATTTGAACCTTAAGTACGAGAAACATTTCTCGAACTTCCTCCTGAGCACTAATTGCAAATCTCATTGACGCCGGATCATCCATGCTGACATACGTCCCTTCTTCCATTTTACGGATCAATCCCGCCAACAGTTATTCATACACACTTGTAGCGAGAAGACGTGCGTCGATGATCTAGTGCCGCGTCGCCACCACGCGGGTTTTTTCCCGCTGATGTCGAAGGCGATCGCCCGTCTTTGCGAGCAGGTACTGGTGCGACGGAGATGGGCTGATGGAAGAGACTCCCTTGTGTCGTCCTTCCTCGTTTTTGGAGTCTCTATTGACACTGGCCAAGCTGCTTTTGGAACTTCCTCTTAAGTTTAGGAAACAATTGTCGGTGGCATTAACTTCCAATCACTTTTATTTTATTTTATTTTTTTTCTTACTCTTAGGTATATTCAGGAATGTAAGGAAGTTAGTTAAAAAAAGAAGCTCCCTAGTCGGTGGTTCGCTGGATCGAGTCCCGCCCATATACTCTTTTTTTTATTTTAAAGTGCTATGCAACTTCAAACAAATTTGTTAAAAAAGTCGGTGAAAGATGTAAATTTGTAAAGAAAGGTGCATATTCTTCAAGTGTTTCCATGAAGTGTAACCTACATGAAGATGAGAACAAAAAAAAAAAAACGGGCAGCCCTTGAGACTAGTAATCGCTAGATCGTTCGTTTTACCTCTTTTGGGACATTATTTTTCCTTTTTCTCCATTCATGTCGAATACCTACTTTATTAAAAACTTATTAAATATGCTAACTGAATCACGTTCGTTTCTAATTTTTATAATGCAAATATATGTGTTCTCATTTCTAATTACATATCGTAAAAGACAGTTTTCATTGCAAATACAGTTATAATTACCGACATTATATATGCGACTGTTTGTGAACAGTGTTTGAATTTTAAAAATTCACGAATTAAATTGTTTTTCTACTCTTCGTGCTCCTGGAAGATGCACTTTCCCTTTAAAACCATATCGCAGTCCGGGATCGAAGACACCTTGCACACGTCGCAAGGCAAGCACTCCATAGCATACCAACACGACGTGGACCATTCTTTGGGATATTAAAGACTCTATGGTAGCTTCAAAGTCGATTTTTTTCAGAATTTCCGTGAGCTGCATCGAAATGCTTCTGGAAAAAAAATGGCTCTGAGCACTATGGGACTTAACATCTATGGTCATCAGTCCCCTAGAACTTAGAACTACTTAAACCTAACTAACCTAAGGACATCACACAACACCCAGTCATCACGAGGCAGAGAAAATCCCCGACCTCGCCGGGAATCGAACCCGGGAACCCGGGCGCAGGAAGCGAGAACGCTACCGCACGACCACGAGCTGCGGACATACTTCTGGAGATTGATATTTGAGTTACTAACTTCATGTAATATCAATATAAAAAAATAGAAAAATCCGATTGCCATGTGGTTCCCATGGAAGTTAATACTAGGCAGAAATCCGATCTGTATTTGGATCACCTCTCCTTGACTCCTGTGCAGAACGGCTTGCTGAAGATTTTCCTCGTGGTTTACTGCTTCTATTCTGTTGGGGAGTTCCCGAAAAAAATTACGCATATTGCTGTGTTACATTCTTGATTATGTTGGTATACACTTAAAGGCTTGTCGTCTGGAACTAATTTGTGTAAATTTCATTCTACGAGATATATTCGGAAAGTTAGGAACGATCGGTCGCGAAATGGAAAATACAGTGAAAATCAAAGCTTTGCACAGATGCCTTGGGCGCTGTGTCTAGTACGCCCATCGATCGCCATCATGTCGCTCTTTCCAGTTCTGAGCTCACAGTGAGAACCTAAATATGGCTGGAAATTAGCGTCTCCCTCCAAGTATGAGGGTCTGGCGAAAGATTTCGCCTGAAGCTATGCAATCAACGTTACATAATTGTCATGCGGTTCGTTCTACACGACAATATTCTCGGCCGCACTCTGCAAGGGCACTGAAGATGCTCCTGCAGCGTTTTCGATGGGAATTGTCAGATCACCCACAATACAGCTCCTAATTGGCTACCCCTGCGGTTCATCTCTGCTCACATGAACCGGTGGCTATGAAGACAATATTTTGACGCAGACAACGATCCGAAGTCCAAAGTAGAAAATAGTCGAAAAGCCCTGGTGAATGTCTTCTATAAGGAGGGAATTAAAAAGTTGGTACAATGCTACGACAGTCTGAGCGGCGACTCTGTCGAGAAGTAGCTGGAAGATGTTGCTAACCGTTGCAAATAAAACAGTTTTGAATTTCACTGTGGTTTCCATTTCGAGACCTATCGTTCCTTACCTTCCGAATAGCCCTCGAATCTGTTACTAGCTGGCAAACGCTGTGCAGGTACTCATTCTGCCAATTTTCTTCTAGAAACAGAACAAATAAAAAAATCGTTCCTACATATTTGTGAAAACACTTTCGAAATTATGAATTAGACTCAGTGTGAGATGATCCCAGACAGTTTCTGTACGCTGCGCGCTGTTTTTTAAACGTTTCCATGGCGAAGCCTCTTCATATCTCTATAGGCGGCTATTGTTTCGTCTACGTCCTTCTACGTATCACAGTTTAATACTATCGAAAGCGCTGCAACGTGTCATGAGTTACTTGTACTCGACTGAGGAGTGTTCTAATAGTAAAGAATAAATGTATTAAAGCTTTGTACACGTCACGGTATTTCTTCACACATCTCAGTGTTTATGGCGTCATATCTCTTGAACTATGTGTCGCACAATGATATGATTATGTTCATTCATTCAGCGGCATATCTGGTTACCGTCTGTGAACTATGTTGCGAATAGCGTTTGTAACAAAGACGTCATGTTCAATGCGGCGGTTTTACACGCATATCATTGTTTATGATGTCATATCTTCTGAACTATGATAGACAGGTGCTTGTTACCCCCACAGCAATTGTTGCCTGACGCTGAGAGGTTTGTGTACCAAGTTTGGTTGAAATCAATCCACTGATTTAGGAGGAGATATGGGACATACACACATTTATACATACATTTTTACAATAGGTATGGATTAATTTTTCTTCTGTGCGTCTTCTAATTCATTTGATGTTTGTCTCATTTATTTTTGCTGCGTGAAGAGTATGACAGAGCACTGAAAGATCTGAGTTGAAACAAGGCCCCGGGAGTAGACAACATTCCATTAGAACTACTGACGGCCTTGGGAGAGCCAGTCCTGACAAAATTCTACCATCTGGTGAGAAAGATGTATGAGACAGGCGAAATACCCTCAGACTTCAAGAAGAATATAATAATTCCAATCCCAAAGAAAGCAGGTGTTGACAGATGTGAAAATTACCGAACTATCAGTTTAATAAGTCACGGCTGCAAAATACTAACACGAATTCTTTACAGACGAATGGAAAAACCGGTAGAAGCCGACCTCGGGGAAGATCAGTTTGGATTCCGTAGAAATATTGGAAACGTGAGGCCATACTGACCCTACGGCTTGTCTTAGAAGCTGGATTAAGGAAAGGCAAACCTACGTTTCTAGCATTTGTCGACTTAGAGAAAGCTTTTGACAATGTTGACTGGAATACTCTCTTTCAAATTTTCAAGGTGGCAGGGGTAAAATACAGGGAGCGAAAGGCTATTTACAATTTGTACAGAACCAAATGGCTGTTATAAGAGTTGAGGGACATGTAAGGGAAACAGTGGTTGGGAAGGGAGTGATACAGGGTTGTAGCCTCTCCCCGATGTTATTCCATCTGTATATTGAGCATGCAGTGAAGGAAACAAAAGAAAAATTCGGAGTAGGTATTAAAATGGAGAAGAAATAAAAACGTTGAGGTTCGCCGATGACTTCGTCATTCTGTCAGAGACAGCAAAGGACTTGGAAGAGCAGCTGAACGGAACCGACAGTGTCTTGAAAGGAGGATATAAGATGAAAATCAACAAAAGCAATACGAGGATAATGGAATGTAGTCGAATTAAGTCGGGTGATGTTGAGGGTATTAGAAGAGGAAATGAGACACTCAAAGTAGTAAAGGAGTTTTGCTATTTGGGGAGCAAAATAACTGATGATGGTCGAAGTAGAGAGGATATAGAATGTAGACTGGCAATGGGAAGGAAAGCGTTTCTGAGGAAGAGAAATTTGTTAACATCGAGTATAGATTTAAGTATCGGGAAGTCATTTCTGAAAGTATTTGTATGGAGTGTAGCCATGTATAGATGTGAAACATGGACGATAAATAGTTCGGACAAGAAGAGAATAGAAGCTTTTGAAATGTGGTGCTACAGAAGAATGCTGAAGATTAGATGGGTAGATCACATAACTAATGAGGAGGTGCTGAATACGATTGGGGAGAAGAGACGTTTGTGGCACAACTTGACTAGAAGAAGGGATCGGTTGGTAGGATGTATTCTGAGGCATCAAGGGATCACCAATTTAGTATTGGAGGGCAGCGTGGAGGGTAAAAATCGTAGAGGGAGACCAAGGAATGGATATACTAAGCAGATTCAGAAGGATGTAGGTTGCAGTAGGTACTGGGAGATGAAGAAGCTTGCACAGGATGGAGTAGCATGGAGAGCTGCATCTAACCAGTCTCGGGACTGAAGACCACAACAACAACAACAACAACAACATCTCCAACCAACAATACAAATGCAATATTTGTGGAGTTTAGCTAAGAGGAAAACTTTAGAAGGAATACAGTTTACCTGTCTTGACGTCAGCGTCTAGGCATGCTCTGGAACTCAAAATCCTTAAAAATGTTGAAATAGCTCCTAGGTTGTGTTTCAGCAGGGTGATTGTTGTACATCCACTCTTTAGTTCCACTTCTTGCAGTTCAGTAGACACAAAAAGTTTTCGAAGCAAGTAATATCACAATTTTCGTAAGAAAATATTGTGCTGAGTAGTTCGTACTTCACTACAAAGCAAAGAACCTCCCGAACTGTACTTCAGGATGGTCAAAACACTGGTGACGTACTGTGTGTGTCTGGTGCCAGAATTACAGTTTGTTTGGAAGCAACCAGAACATTCCATCACTCAAATCAATGCTATTCATATTTCCATTTTTAATATTTTACTCAAATCAAAATTATTTGACGAGCACCACCCATGAACATACTTTGATTAGGACATTAAAAGAATTAAGTTGAAATTCATATTTTGTTGTGAATTATATCGGTAGACAAATTCTCTTAGTTAATCCAATAACGTATAAGCAATATCGATGTATACTGGATTATTTTAAACACAGCAGAACTTCGCCACACTTCTACAACACTGTTTAAGCATCCAAAAACAGGAATCCGAAAATAAGTATAAGCATGGTTGGAAAAATAAAGCGGTATCGTTAGTTTCAGTAATATGAAGTTACAAAAAATTTTGGTTTAGTATAATGTCCCCCTCATACAGCGTCAGACGTATTAGGTAAGTGCTCACAAATTGACAAGCACCTGAAATACTTACTATATTCATAATGGATAAATATGCAACAAAAGTAATCAAATGACATGGAAAACTTGCGTACATAGGCAATGAAAAAATTGTCACAGTAACAGAGAAGTCACACTCAAAGAGACATAAAATAATTTTTAAAATTAATAATGTATTATACTCCTAGTTACATTACCTGTTCCCATTAATCGCTATGTGAGGTTCGTCCAGCATTGTCGAACATGTTCGTTTTGGCGGTTCAGGTGTTATGGTGTGGAGATGCATAATGTTTCAGGGGCGTACTGACTTAGAAGATCGTCGAATACGATACACTGACCCGTCGCAGTTACTGTGACACTGCACTCGTTTTCGATGTGTGCATTTTTCCAGGGATGCGTTCGACCCTGACTTCGGTTTTACGAATAGGAATGCACGACCGCATCGAACAGCGCAGGTGGTGGAGCTCTTGAAACGAGAGTATATTCGACGAATGGACTTACCTGCTAGTTGACTCGCGTTAAATCGAATGAACACTGGAAACGTGAGGGAAGTTGTCCTGGACTGACAGCTCGTGACAAACGCTACGCTGGTGGCAGGAGACGAGTGCATAAAAAACACACGAGGAGGTAATCACAAAGTCTTACGCAGGGGATACATTCCATTAAATGTTGGTGTACTAGCCACGTGAATTATCTATTAAAATATACTGAAGGGGAGTAGTAACTGGCACTCCTGCCCCAGTGAGCACGCAAAAACGCCGCAACACGATGTGGCACAGACCCCACTAATGTCTGAAGTAGTGATGGAGGGAACTGAAACTACAAATCCTGCAGGGCAGTCCATAAATCCGTAAGAGTACGAGGGGCTGTGATCTCTTCTGAACAGCACGTTGCAAGGCATCCCAGATATGCACAACCTGGGGAGCCTGGTGGCGAGCGGAAGTGTTTAAACTCAGAAGAGTGTTCGTGGAGCCACTCTGTAGCAATTCTGGACGTGTGGGGTGCCGCATTGTCCTGCGGGAATTGTTCAAGTCCGTCTGAATGCACAATGCACATGAATGGATGCTGGTGGTCAGATGGGCTGCTTACGTACGTGTCACCCGTCAGAGTCGTATCTAGACGTATCAGGGGTCCCATATTACTCCAACTGTACACGCACTACACCATTACAGAGCTTCCACAATCTTGAACAGTCCCTTGCTGACATGCAGGGTCCATGGATTCATGAGGTTGTCTCCATACCCGTACACGTCCATCCGCTAGATACAATTTGAAACGAGACTTGTCTGACCAGGCTTCATGTTTCCAGTCATCAAAACTCCTATGTCTGTGTTGACAGGCCCAGGCGAGGCATCAAGTTTTGTGTCGTGCAGTCATCATGGGTACACAAGTGGGCCTTCGGTTCAGAAAGCCCATATCGACGATGTTTCTAGGAATGGTTGGCACGTTGACACTTGTTGATATCCCAGCATTTAAATCTGCAGCAATTTGCCTAAGCGTTGCTCTTCAGTAGTCGTTGGTCCCGTTCTTGCAGGATGTTTTTGCGGTCGCAGAGATGTGGGAGATTTGGTGTTTTACCGGATTACTGATATTCACGACACACTAATAAAATTTCCGTACGTTAAAATCCCCAATTCATCGCTACCTTGGAGGTGCTGTGTCCCATTGCTCGTGCACCGACTATAACACCACGTTCACACTTAAATCTTGATAACCTGTCGTCGTAGCAGCACCGATTTAATAACTGCGCCAGATACTTGGTGTCTTATATTGGCGTTGCCGACCTCAGCGCCGTATTTTGCCTGTTTACATAACTCTGTATTTGATTATGCACGACTATGGCAGTTTCTTTGGCGTTTCAGTATACGATAGTTCGTCAGTGTCCACCACTGTCTTCGTGAGGGAAAGTGTTGCCTGTCGAAGAAGCGATAAATCACCAAAGAGATATTGTGACCTGTGAAGGATATCCCCAAGTGTTCACAATATTCCGTGTGAATTGTCAGTAACTAAGTGGGATAATCTGTTCAAACCATTTCCCTGCTTAAGGACAGAGGACTTTGTAGTACGTTCTGGAAACTTCCTCACGCAGTCTCCCACGAACGAATCAGCTTTTTCCGAACACAGTCTTAATCGTAAGTGCAATACCTTGTTTGAGACACGGGTTATTGCCCAAACTTCAGGCTACTGCGACTCAATCATCAGTCTGTTGAAATTAGTCATTACTGATTACTATGTGCCAAAGTTTACTTAGGTTTCCTCTGTCTCCAAGGAAGGCTTAATTTTCAGCTAACTATGGAATTTAAGAAAGCCATTTCATGTTCTCTCTGGATGACGAGAGTCTTAGTGAGCAATAGCAAATGTATAGTTTGGTTTCCGATGGATGCCAAATTTTGGAGTCGCAGTTACAATTCATAAGTATAGGGCTATGAAGGTAATAATAGCTCATTACTCCTTTATGTCATGAAATTTAAGTTGGATATTCATATTACACATTTGTGCCTGTGTGGTATCACTCTGTGTTGTGACACAACTGAATAATGCATACATACACTGTTGTGGTTGGCAGGAGAGCCAACACCGTGTTACGAGAGGAGGCCGAAATGCACGCGTTTTAGCTCACGCAGGCTGGCGTGAGGTCTGGAACAGGACAAGGAAATTAGAAGTTAGAAAAACGGACGTAGCTGGTGGAATACTTAACTTTAATTCATTAATGATGAACGTCGCTCTTGACGGTACATGATTCACAATATCAATAGTAACCGAATATGGCGCCTTGCTAGGTCGTAGCAAATGACATAGCTGAAGGCTATGCTAAATTATCGTCTCGGCAAATGAGAGCGTATTTTGTCAGTGAACCATCGCTAGCAAAGTCGGTTGTACAACTGGGGCGAGTGCTAGGAAGTCTCTCTAGACCTGCCGTGTGGCGGCGCTCGGTCTGCAATCACTGATAGTGGCGACACGCGGGTCCGACGTATACTACCGGACCGCGGCCGATTTAAAGGCTACCACCTAGCAAGTGTAGTGTCTGGCGGTGACACCACATACACCATAGTTGTTACTTACATACAGACAGCTTAGGGTCCCGCTGCTTCGCTCTCGTAGACTGTATGGTCTGCATAATTTTTTTTAGGTTTTTCTCTAATCGAATTTTCACGGTGTTCGCAAATTGTAAAACCTTCTAAAATTTTCAGGCTGATTAAGGCCATGAAACATGGTCTCTCACAAATGTACTGACCAAAAAGCGATTATGGTAACTAGAGTTCAAGATTTTTGTTACTTACGCCTTTTGTATTCTTGTGGTGATATTTCCATAGAAATTTTCATTCCGTAAGACATATTGCCTTGTATGCAACCGAAACTTTCCTAGATTAAGCACTGAAAATTTTAATATAACGAAATACTTCCTTAAAAATATTCGTTCCCTATTTCATCCCCCAGGGATTGAATTCCCAAAAACAGTGAAACACCTATATTTTTATTTCCAACAGAGAAGCAAAATATAAATTTTCATGGATGTAACTCTGAAAGTAGTTAAAAGTTTTTTAATGATTTATTTAAATGAATTTTCACCCTCTGTTTTCCCCCTTAGTGATTGAATTTCCGAAAGTGCTGAACCACATTTTTTCTATTTCGGACTGAGAAAGAAAATACAATTTTTTTAGCTCTACCTCCAAAAATGCCTTGATAGTTACATATTTTCAAAAAACCTTCTATCCAGTATTTCACTCCCTAGGAGTGGAATTTCGAACAACTGCTTCTTAAATGATGCCTACAGAATAGACCACTTCCTCTCCAGATTTAAAGATTCTATCATTAGCGGTTTGGGCTGGGTGATATAAGTCAGGCAATCAAGACAACGGCTTTTATACAGTATGTGTAGATTATGTAGTTATGTAGTGGTCATTACATGAAATAAATCATTCTTAACTCTCTTTGGACCATGGGTTCTTGACATTTTGAAAGGGTCTCTATGACACAGTTGGTCTTTCTTTTAATGTCTCGCCCTTCCGTGAGCTCTCAGTGTGACTGTACAAACCTGTGCGAATGGTGTATCTCTTCTTTGAATGTTTTCTATCAGTTGCTATGGTATAATTTGGTAAGGATCCCAGGTTGTCGAACGGTAATTGCTCGGCCAAGGTTCTTTTAAGTGAGCTAGTTCTTTGCTGACTCTCTCTTCTTCATAATTCTGCCGACTAACGGGTGCAGCGTCTGCCATCCGTACGCTGCCTGTGCCTGTCTAGCGGCGTCACACTTTCAAAGTGTCACGTGAAAGTACTTAGTACGCTGCTGCTCTTGTCTTACGGAGTATTTACGGAGTATTTATATGCTTGCTACCTGAGCCCCCATCTCACTCTGTGAACCGGAACGCGTTATGCAGATCTTAGTGCCTCTCGGGCCCAACTAGAAAAGATAACCGGAAGATGCCTAAATAAGGCGAAACACGTTTTTGAAAAATAATAAAAAATTGCAACCAAGACTGTTTTTAACCAATACTGTCAAGCACTGGTTTGCTGTATGCCACATATGGACTGGAAGAATTTCTATTTAAGAAAAGGTTCCATGTTCTTATAGAACTTGTTTGCGTGTATCTTTGATGATTTAGTTTTGAGCTGCAGCGGGTTTACAATTAATCCTTGTGTAATGAACTCAGTTCTCTCATGTGTCAATGCTGTAGAAGGATTTCGTGTGGACCGTTTATTTTAATTAAATTTGCAAGTGAGTACTCGTATCAGCGGCCTCCTTTCCTCTTCATCCCGAATCCCTATGTAGGCACTCGCATGGCAACAGTAACATGGAGTCAATGGGTCGAGTTTGAGGCGATTTCTTCTTTTACTCTACACCGGGGATAAGGGAACTTCTTTGACTTCCTTCAAATTTGTCTAACGGGGGCGAGCCACAACGATAGCAAAAGCGTTATCAGACCATCTCCAAAACAAAGGCTTTTGATTGGTACGGAGGAGATTACGTGTGGAAGTTTCTAGAACGTACCAGAATCTACCAGCCACTGCTGCCGTTAGCCTTCCGTGCTTTTCCCAGTCTGCCCGATTGGTTTAGCTTGGTGCGTTTTTAAATGGGTATTGCAGATTGGCCGATAACCCCTCCCCTCTATCTCCCTCCCCCCCCCCCCCCCGACTAATAGATTTTTACCCTGGACTGGACTCAGCGTCGAGCGGGGGGATGTTATGTTCTAGGGCTTGACACTCTAGTACCTGTCTTCGGAGAGTAGAGTCGTTTCTACTAGAACGTGACTCTGTTAATTCGGGTTGAAATTTATAAGTTAGCCAGCGTTCAAAGCTGATGGCACCAGCGGCAACAGGAGTACGGAATGATACACTGTATTTGTTTTGAATGTCGCTTGTGTCTTTTAATATCTATGACTGAATTTCCAAATCGAGCACGTGGGGCTTTCGCCAGCGACGAACCACCCATGTAGTCTTACCGTGAAGACAGTGGAGTGTAGCACTGACTCTTTTATTTTGTTTCTCAAACGCGTTTAGTGTTGCGAAATACTCACTCTGCAATATTTCTGGAAATAATGTCGAGTGAGTCTCTACTTGCTGCAAGAGGGAATCTATCACCGTGGTCACGGGACGCGCAGTTAAAAGTGTGCCCTCGGTTGCCAGTTTGAAGAATGCCAACTTTGTGGTGTCACCGCCAGACACCACACTTGCTAGGTGGTAGCCTTTAAATCGGCCGCGGTCCGGTAGTATACGTCGGACCCGCGTGTCGCCACTATCAGTGATTGCAGTCCGAGCGCCACCACACGGCAGGTCTAGAGAGTCTTCCTAGCACTCGCCCCAGTTGTACAGCCGACTTTTCTAGCGATGGTTCACTGACAAATTACGCTCTCATTTGCCGAGACGATAGTTAGCATAGCCTTCAGCTACGTCATTTGCTACGACCTAGCAAGGCGCCATTATCAATTGCCATTTATCTTGTGATGCATGTACCGTCAGACCGATGTTCACCAATTATGGATTAAAGTTAAGTATTCCACAGCTACGTCCTGTTTTTGCTAGTTCATTTCCGTGTCCTGTTCCAGACCTCACGCCAGCCTGCGTGAGCTTAAACGCGTGCCCTTCGGCCTCCCGTCCTAGTGGATTGGCTGTCTAGCCAGTCCACGAAAAACTTCCTCTGTGTTAAGTAGTTGATTCACGGCTTCACTGAAGTCAGTTTGAGGTGGTGGTGATACCACTTGCCTTCAAAGTTCTCTGTCTGTTTCTTGGGTTGTGTGCATGTCCGGTTCCCTGTCACAATACCAAAAATGTAAACAAGCCTCCAGAGTAAAAAGACGCTATTCCTTGATGAATTCTCACAACCAAAAGATAAACCCCTATTCATACTTAAGGGACTATAATAGGCAACTAATGTTTAATGCAGGTAACAACTAATGTCGAATTTCTGTAGCTGAGTGTCTGTAATAAATGGTTAGGCAATCGGATACAAATTATCCAGTTAGTTCGTTCCATGTGCCTCTACATCGTATAGAATCCAATCGCTTTTGGTGTTATATTAAAAAAATGAAACAAAAAAAGGCACACTCGGTGAAATTCGTCACTGCACCGTTGTAGTGGCTTGTGGTGTTACCGTTGCAGACTTTTCTGTAGCAGACTGAAGTGCAGGGTGTTATGTCTCATATTAATCAGTCAGGACTTGTAAAACCACTGCATGTGTACTGAAAGGTTCAACTGTCTATGAGGTGAGACTTGACAGGTGAAATATCGTTATGAGCGCTAAGCAAAAATAATTTTCCTCTTTGTACACAACCTCCGACGTTGCTGGGATTACGCAGTTAAATAAACAGATAAAAGAATGATACCCCTCTTTCAGACATTACTGGTCAGAACCAGAAAAAAGCTATAAATGCGTGTAGAAACAAGTGCTTGTTTTGGGAGGGACCATTCTGTCATATGACAACCGGTTGTTTGTTAAAACTACAGGAGATGGTGAATGTTATTTCAGTCAGATTTATTTACTCTTCAGCCCTCCATGTAAAAGAGCCATGTACTCTTGGAAACACTGATTTTCTCACATGCATGGATCATGCGCCTCTGTAACGTTGATGTGTATGATTAGTTAGCTAGTTAGCGACTTTTCGATAGGTTAAATGAATCAATTAAAGTACATGGTATATGCCACAGTATTGAGCATTTACGTGGAACACACTAATTTCTTTAAATGTCTCTATAGTCAGAAGCCAGCATGATAAAGAGCAGGTAAACACGGGAGGCCGTGTTACTGGCACTTCTCGACCAATCCATCGCTCATTAAACGTTTCTGTCTCGTTCTGTCGTACGAGAGGTAGAAGATGCGATGATAACCGGTCGTGGATACACCTCACCCATTATAAGGTAACGACCATAATTCGTCGCACAGATGTTGGTGATAACGGTACCCGTAAATAATTCTAGTATACTTTACGACCCTGTGAGTTTTGTCACCAACAAATCCTTTGCACATAATGGCACCAAAGAAAACCTCTTGCCTTTTTTTCATGACCACTCGAGTATTTCCACCTGCCCACACGTGGTATTGTCGTAATTTACATTATCCAGTCACATTAATACGAGCATCTGTCAAAAGCCTGAATATCGTCCTCAAGGATAGATAGATGCTTGTGTTGATCCAGATAGATAGATGCTTGTGTTGATCCAGTGTGCCTTCCAGAACGACAAGATCACCGAGGGAGTGTCACGAAAACATTGGCCAAATCAAAGCGCCCCCTCCTTCGGCCCACACCCTTCAAATTGCTCTGAGCACTATGGGACTCAACATCTGAGGTCATCAGTCCCCTAGAACTTGGAACTACTTAAACCTAACTCACCTAAGGACATCACACACATCCATGCCCGAGACAGGATTCGAACCTGCGACCGTAGCACGCGGTTCCGGACTGAAGTGCCTAGAACCGCACGGCCACCGAGGCCGGCCCCAGACCCTTCCAACGATTGTTTCGTGGTTTTTGCTTACAGACGTTTCAGACGTGCACGCCACGGACATGTATTCGATGGAGCATAAAATGTGATTCATATGAATAAGCTACCTCTGACCATTCAGTGGACGTCAGCTTGCAGTACTGGCGTGCAAATTCCAGCCTTCATCACCGATGAGCAGCAGTCAGCGTGGGTGCATGAATCAGTCGCCTACTGCACAGGCCCATATACGGCAACGTTCTCTGAACGGCCGTTGAGGAGACACTGATGCTGGTTCCTTGGTTCCTCTGGACGATCGGTTGCTCAACAGCTCCACGTCTTTTAGCACCTAAATATCTCCGCAGCCGTCATTCGCCACTGTCATCAATGGCCTGTGGTACGTCACAGTTGCATCGGCGACGGTTTTGGACAGCCCCATTTTGCCATACACGCTATACGTTGATCATGGCGGCTAGCGAACTGTTTACAAACTTAGGAGATTCGTAAATACTTCGATCATTGGACCAAAATCCAACTATCATACCTTTTGGACGTCAGATGAGGCGCTCCGTTTCCGCAATACGACAACAACAGCTCTGTTACCTACGTCTAACCGACGCGCTTTATGTGTCCTCCACTGTTAGTGCTGCTAATTGCTGTCTGTGAGTACTTATTGCGCCTTGAGGTCGACCACGGGGTGTGATCGTATTAATGTGATTGGAACATATATTGTCTCACTCAATGTGAATCCGACATCGTTAGGCAATAAAAGGCAAGCTATGAACCGCAAATCCTCAGCGCTCTCTCTGACACTTCATTGGCATAACTATAACCTGACATGATTGTATTGTGTGAAATCTTGCACACTTGGCGAGCGATATGGATAAAGTAACTGCTGGAGAGCAAGAACCAGTGATGATGCGAAACATGCATGTATTATTTTGAAATAAAAAGCTTTATAACCAGATATTTTTGATGTACAAAAAACAAAAATACAAACAACAACCGGGATCCCGGGTTCGATTCCCGGCGGGGTCAGGGATTTTCTCTGCCTCGTGATGAATGGGTGTTGTGTGATGTCCTTAGGTTAGTTAGGTTTAAGTAGTTCTAAGTTCTAGGGGACTGATGACCATAGATGTTAAGTCCCATACTGCTCAGAGCCATTTATCAACAAACAACAATTCGCAATTTTCATCGTAACAACACTTACACACTGAAGAGCCAAATAAACTGGTACACCTGCTTAACATCGTGTAGGGCCCACACGAGGACGCATAAGTGCCACAGAACTACTTGGCATGGACTCGACTAATGTTTGAAGTAGTGCTGGACGGAATTGACACCATGAATCCTGCAGGGGTGACCATAAAACTGTGGGGTGGAGATCTGTTCTGAACAGCACGCTGCAAGGCATCCCAGGTGTGCTCAATAATGTCCACGTCTGGGAAGTTCGGTGGCCTACGGAAGTGCTTAAACTCAGAAGAGTGTTTCTTCGGCCACTCTCTAGCAATGCTGGACGTGTGGCGTGTCCTATTGTCCTGATGGAATTGATCAAGTCCGTCGAAATGCAGAATGAAAATGAATGGATGCAGGCGGTCAGACAGGATGGTTAAGTACGTGTCACCTGTCAGAGTCGCATCTAGACGTATATCACTACATATCACTACAAATGCGCACGCCCCATACCATTACAGCGCATACACCAATTTGAACAGTCCCCTGCTGGCATGTAGCGTCCATGCATTCATGAGGTTGTCTCCACACCCGTACACGTCCATCCTCTCGATACAATCTGATATGAGACTCATCCGAGCAGGCACCACGATTCCAGTCATCAGGAGTCCAATGTCGGTGTTGACGGGCCCAGGCGAGGCGTAAAGCTTTGCGTAGTGCAGTCAAGGGTACTCGAGTGGGCCGTCGGCTCAGAAAGCCCACATCGATGGTGTTTCGTGGAAAGGTTCGCACACTGACTCTTGTTGATGACCCAGCACTGAAATCCGTAGCAATTTGCGGAAGGGTCGCACTTATGTCATGTTCAATGAATCTCTTCAGTCGTCGTTGGCCCCGTTCTTGCAGGATTTTTTTTCTGGCCGCAGCAATGTCCGATATTTGATGTTTTCCAGATGCCTGATATTCACGGTCTTCCCGTGAAATGGTCGTACGAGAAAATGCCCCCCCTCCCCCCCCCCCCCCCCAACGCTACCTTGAAGATGCCGTGTCCCATCGCTCGTGCGCTGAGTACACCACCGCGTTGGAACTCATTGATAAGCTTCCATTGTAGGATCAGTGACGATCTAACAACTACGCCATGCACTTTTCTTACATATGTGCTGCCGAGTGCAGCGCCGTTTTCTGCATGTTTACGTATCTCTGTATCTGAATATGGATGCCTATACCAGTTTCCTTGGCCCTTCAGTGTATTTCTAACTGCAGGAAAGGAAACAAATCGTACATCTTGCGACTGAGTTTAGCAATGTGATTCATGATTTACTGGATTCCACGCTAAAATGTGATCCTGTATCTGCAAGGGTGACGAGGTTAGAAGATCAGAGAAAAGCAAGGGCATTCCACCCTCGGCACCGACATTCGTACCGATGGTCCTTGGTGTTCAAACCAATGTTCCGTTTGATGATCAGTTCACATTTATTTTATCTAATTCCGCTTTGTTGAATGCAAAAACTGACAATAAATTACATAATGCATATGAACAGATGTTGTGCAGTTTATTGTTTACAACCAGTAACAGGACAGCGGTGGAGAGCATCATAATTACAGCGCTTAGATAAATATTTACAATTTCTATCGGACTCTGTTTGTAGCGTAGTAGCGTTCTGAATTTTAAGGGCCGGCTATCCGCAGCTACGGAGTAAACGCCACCTCAGGTGTAACGTTTCTCCGCTATTTGAACGCAGTTGAGCATGCGAGCGGAAATAAATATGCAAAGTAACGACTTGATAGTATCGCACGCATGGACTGACACTAAATTACAGCACGATAAAAAGGATGTCGCCGCTATTCCCGGTAAACATCAACAACAGCTGCCGAATGGAAAAAAGAGAAATACACCGCAGAAACCAACGTTTCCGCTATTTACCCAATGCAGTTTGCTGCATAGTGATCCGACGATGTGCAATTAGCGCCCCTTTCTCATCTGTTGCTGAAATAACTTTGCTGAATTTTCAGCGTGTTTTCAGATCTTTGGGTAATGCAGGACAGAGTAAAACAATCAAAAAGTTCCTTCCGGCGTCACTCTAATGCAAAAAAGTATCGATAAGTCACTCAATAGCACGCACGAATAGCAGGATCTCCTCGAATGCTGCCACTGATAGCAATATTACTCTGTATGTAGGCGAGGGTAATGGGTCTGCAGTGAAGACATCGAGGTTGTTTCTTGTGGAATGATGTTTAAATCCCCGTACTGCATTCTGATTTAAGTTCTCCGTGGCTTCCTTGTATTGCTTCAGATGAATACTGGGATGATTCATTTCAAAGCAACACGAGTAACTTCGTTCCCGCCTGACAGAAACTTCGCCTATGAAATCATTAGCAGATATGGCTCAAGGAATGTTCTTTGTTATGTGGTTCATGTTGGACTGTGATATGAAAACTGCTTCTGTTTATGACACAAAATACAAATTAAAACAGGTACCTCCGTCAGTGACTTTCATTTTCTTACTCGACGTGTTTGAAGAGCCTACACCCTCATCTTTAGGAATGTAAGTTGTTGAAATCAGATGTATTTTTCTGAATGTAGCCATTTGTTTGTCTCAACCTTTATTTCGAAGATGCTGAAACAGACGAACAGTGAAACGTCTTACAAACGCACAATTATATTTGTGTATTTGTGTTTCAGAAAAGGTACACCACAGACATAAATAAATTAAAGAGCCAAAAAAACTGGTACACCTACCTAATATCGTATAGGGCACTAGGAAGCACGCAGAAGTACCACAACAGGACGAGCATGGACTCGACTAACGTCTGAAGCAGTGCTGGAGGGAATTGACACCATGAATCCTGCAAGGCTGACCATAAATCTGTAAGAGTACGAGGGGTGAAGATCTCTTCTGAAGAGCACGTTGCAAGCCACCACACATATGCTCAATAATGTTCATGTTTTGGAGTTTGGTGGCCAGCGGAAGTGTTTTAATTCAGAAGAGTGTTCCCGAAGACACTATGTAGCTATAGGACTTGTGGGATGTAGCATTGTCCAGTTCGAATTCCCCAAGTCTGTCGGAATGCACAATGGACGTGAATGGATGCAGGTGATCAGACAGGATCCTTAGGTACGTGTCACCTATCAGAGTCGTATCTAGACGTATCAGGGGTCCCATATCACTCCAACTGCACACGCCCCACATCATTATAGAGCCTGCTCCAGCTTGAACAGTTCCTTGCTGGCATGAATGGTCCATGCATTCACGAGTTTGTCTCCATTAATTCGTAAGAGTACAAGGTGGAGATTTCTCTAGAACAACACCTTGCAAGGCATTCCAGATACGCTCGGTAACGTTCATGTCAGGGGAGTTTGGTGGCCAACGGAATGGTTTAAACTCAGACGAGTGTTCCTGGAGCCATGTGTAGCAGTTCAGGATGTGTGGGGTATCACATTGTCCTGCTCAAATTGCCCAAGTTAGTCGGAATGCACAATGGACATGAATGGACGCAGATGATCAGACAAGATGCTTAGGTACGTGTCACCTGTAAGAGTCGCATCTAGACGTATGAAGCGTCCCATCACACTCCAACATCACACGCTACAAACCATTACAAAGCCTCCACCAGCTTGAACAGTTCCCTGGTGAGATGCAGGGTCCATGGAATCATGAAGTGGTCTCCATACCCGTACATGTCCATCCGCTCTTTACAATTTGAAACGAGACTCGTTCAACTGGTGCCATCAGAGGAACATTAGAAGACGGACTGGCACGCCGTGGTCTTCAGCGATGAAAGCAGATTCTGCCTGCGCTTAAGTGATTATCGTCTGCGCATGAGCGCTGTCCCGTAGAGTCCAACGTCCAAGTCACACTGGCCACACCCCAGTCCTTGCGGTCTGGGTTTCCATGAGCTACAACTCTCGTTCACCTCTGGTGTTTCTGGAGGGGACGCTAACTAGCGCTCGGTGCGTGCAGGAAGTTGTTAGACCCGTTCTTTTGCCTCCAGCAAGAAGGAGATGATTTGTTTCAACAGGATAATTCTCGCCCACACACTGCACGTGAAACTCGACGTGGTCTGCAAGACGCGCAGCAACTTGCCTGGCCAGCACGATCTCCAGACTTCTCTCCAATGGAGTACGTGTCGGATATGATGGGGTGAGAAGTGACTCTTGCGATTCGTCAGCCAACAACTCATACAGAACTACCTAAGCAGGTCGAGGAGGCGTGGCACGACGTGTCCCAGGACAGCGTTCGTCATCTGTACCATCGACTGGATGTCAGAGTCAGAGCTTACGTTGCCGCCCTTGGAAGCCACACCACGTACTAATATGGGTGTTTCAGCGTTGGTCGATACCTGCCACCTCATAACAGCTTTTTGGTTCAAATGGCTCTGAGCACTATCGGACTCAACATCTGAGGTAATCAGTCCCCTAGAACTTAAAACTACTTAAACCTAAGGACATCACACACATCCATGCCCGAGGCAGGATTCGAACCTGCGACCGTAGCAGTCGCGCGGTTCCGCACTGAACAGCTTAGAGCCGCTAGGCCGCAGCGGCCGGCTATAACAGCTTTTGATATTCATTTCTAACTGTACTCATTTCATGTACTCTATATCCGCTGTTGCAACAATAGATCTTGAGTGAATTGGGAATGTCTAAAATTGTGTAGCACTTTTTTTCGGCAGTGTATATTAATAACGACCCTCACTGATTTTTCTCCGAGATCATCTTCGAAATGAAGGCTAAGACAGACAAGTGCTGCATCTAAAAAAGAAATTTCTTGTATAATATTGTTGAGCAACAGTTAGGCGGAGCAGAGTGCCACTCCGTTTTACAGACACACCGCAAGAATCGATGACGCCTTCACCTTGGTGGGTTTGTTCTATTTAAATTATCGCCCCCCTCTTAAATTAGAGTTCGTTCGTTGATATTGACAGTGGCGTGTCATGAAATTTCTGCTCTCTAAAAGTTTCCCTACTCAGACGGTTGCGAACGCTGTCGAGAACTTACATTGATTGCAGGATACCAGGCCTTGATTAAAATTTAATCTCCTTTATTAGTTTTTTCCTACACCGCGATGTCAATAGACTGTTTAATTACGTAGCTACAGAAAATCGGAGTGTGTCCGATGTTTCTGCTCTACTGCAGCAAGCTGACATTCTAGAGTTTTCTCTCTCTGTCCCTCCCTCTCTCCTCTCTCTCCTCTCTCTCCTCGATCTCCTTAAGTGTTCTATTTGCCTATTCCGATTGCCAGATACCATATTCTAGTGCTGTTCGACGTATAGTCTATTTTTGACGACACAGGTCGCCTCTTAACATTTCAAAGCAGCACTTAAGTTTTTATAATGGGCTCTGTAAGCAGCGCGTCATACTACTCGCCACACTGGAGAACTCCTTTAAGCCTGTGTCTGACTACGAGAAACAGTTGTACAGTCTCCATCTATATCTACATCTACATCCTACATCTACAACTACATCTTCTTCCATACTCTAGAAACGACTTAAGACGCATGACAGAGGGCACTTTCCATTAGGCTTTCTATCCGTTCCATTGAACGAAGCATATAAAAAATGGCATTATAACTGCCTCTGTGTGCGCTGCAATTAACAATTCTGTCTTGAAATTCTTCCATTGGTCAGTGTTTGCATACAAAAATAACACACGCATACACAAGAAACCACTGTCCTGTAACATACAGAGATATAAATAAGGAACCGAAGTGGTCAGAACCTCCCTCTACAATTTTCATAACCTTCTCGCAGTACGAGAGACATTTCTCGCGACACGCCCTAACAACAAGATGGCGTAATGCTTTGGATTACGAACAAGGTCCGAAAGTTACGCTTTTCTGTATCTAAAAGTAGCTGCCAGCCGTCCAACGAATGTGAGTACATGACATACTGCGTAGGAACCTAGTACACACCAAAATTGTATTCACAGCAGTAGTGCAATCCTAATTGCATAACGCTGATATACATAAGCTACAAAACCATGTTCCGGCGTATTGTAAATAAGGTATTATGACATTATTCACAGAAAACAATGTTTGTAACCCAACCGTATACACGTAAAACATTTTACAATGTTTTATAAGTATGTTGCTTCTGCATGTTCGGAATCAAAGAACCCACTGATGATTGTGATATGTACTGCTGAAACTAGTTTGACAATAAATAAATAAACAAATAAATAAATAACAAAATTGTTTTGCGTCAAAGCAGTCCCAAAATCCCATATTTTTATTTTAGCGTTGTAATTAGTTTGGTTACATCTCGGAATTACCTTTGGAAGTGATACGTAATGCGCTGTAGTTCATTTCTTTTGTATATGTTCAATATTCTCTGTTAATACCCTTTGGTATGGGTTCCACATACTTGAGTAGTTTCCTAGGACGGGTTCTACGAATGTTGTCATCCAGTCTCCTTTGAAGACGGATTGCATTTTCCCTGAATCTTAGCAATGAACCGTCGCAGTCACTTCTTGTATCTACAATTTAGCCTACTAGGTCGTTCAGTTTCATTACCCTATAGAATGCAACATCGATGTGTTTTTTTTTCAGTGGTAGGTTCCTCTTTTGACACACTGCGGTTGTAATTATAGGGCGTCTCTCAAATTTTTGAAATGCGGAGTTTTCCTTTTCTGAACACTAAAAGCTAATTACCAAACTTTGCACCACTTCGAGATCTACACCTACCTAATATCGTGTAGGGCCCCCGCGAGCACGCAGAAGTGTCGCAACACGATGTGGCCCGGACTCGACTAACGTCTGAACTAGTGCTGGAGGGAACTGAAGTCGTGCATCTTGTAGGACTGACCATAAATCCTTAAGAGAACGAGGGGAGGAGTTCTCTTCTGAGCAGCTCTTCAGATCTGCTCAACAACGTTCATCTCTGGGGGGTTTGGTGGCCAGCGGAAGTGTTTAAACTAAGGGGTGTGTTCCTGCAGCCAGTCTGTAGCAACGCTGGAAGTGTGAGGTGTCGCATTGACATGCTGGGATCGCCCAAATCCGTCGCAATGGACAATGGATATGAATAGATGCAGATGATCAGACAAGAAGCTTATGTACCTGTCACCTGTCAGAGTCGCATCTAGACGTATCAAGAGTCCCACATCACTCCAACTGCACACGCCCCACACCATTACAGAGCCTCCACCAGCTTCAACAGTCGCCTGCTGACATGCAGGTCCATGGATTCATGAGGTTATCTCCAAACCCGTACACGTCCATCCGCTCGATACAATTTGAAACGAGACTCGTCCGACCAAGTAATATGGTTCCAGTCCTCAACAGTCCAATGTCGGTGTTGACGGGCCGAGGCGAGGAGTAAAGCTGTGTGTCGTGCAGTCATCAAGGGTACACGAATGGGCCTCTGGCCCCGAAAGCCCTTATCGATGATGTTTCGTTGAATGATTCGCACTATGACACTTGTTGGTGGACCAGCTTCGAAATCTGTAGCAATTTGCGGAAGGGTTGCACTTCTGTCATGGTGGACTTTTATCTTCAGTCGTCGTTGGTCCCGTACTTGCAGGATATTTTTCAGACCGCAGCGATGTCGCAGATTTCGTGTTTTACCGGATTTCTGATATTCATGATACACTCGTGAAATGGTCGTACGGGAAAATCCCTACTTCATCGCTATCCCGGAATTGCTGTGTCCCATAGCTCGTGTGCCGTCTATAACACCACGTTCAGACTCTAAATGCGAACATTTTTAAGTTAGGCTTTACCGTGACTGTTACTGACATTAAATGAAACAACAAGTTTACTGTTACCAGTCACCGTTTTATTTTTTCCTCCAGGCAGTGCCACAACTTCCTCCAAATGTTGTAACACAACATACACACATATGTAATACTAACTAATGTAAATCCACCCGATGATGCAGGTTTAAACCTTCGAAACGCGTCGTGGAAAAAATAAAACGGTGACTGGTAACAGTAAACTTGTTGTTTCATTTAACGTTAAGACTCACTTAAATCTCGATAACCGGCAGGAGTAACCGATCTAATTGCGCCGGACTCTTGTCTTACGTAGGCGTTGCCGACCGCAACGACGTATTCTGCCTGTTTACATGTGTCTTTATTGTATACACATGCCTATACCAGTTTCTTTGGCGCTTCAGTATACATCGTTTAAACTAACAGGCGGATTCAAGTTTACGTGTATCATCTTTCTAATTATGACAGTTTTTCTCTCCGATTACAAATATCTGTATTACATATTTAACTTTTCTGTAGAGACACAGAGTGAATGTCCTTATATACCCTTTGGTCTCTTCTAGCTGCAGTATCAGCATGAATATTGGGAGAGATCATTTTAATGCCGCAAGATACGAAACCGATTTTGAGGATTTCGTGTTCGATTACCGCTTCTAAAGAAGAGGCGACACACGTGCTGCGTGATTACACATTCACGAAGTGTCGACTTGGAAGCGTGAATGCTGTGATGTGTTGTTTGGACCTTGCACTACTGAACCTCCTTCCAGCTTTACTGGATTAAAATTTTCTGCCGGAGCAGATCTTCGTGAACGAACGTTTGTTTGGAGTTACTAGTGACGCAATGGCACAAATCGGCCTCTTATTTTCCAGTATTCTGGAAAGCACTTGGAAAGAAAATCAGTTTTGTTCACATCTCTAGTGTTGTATGGATTCTACCGTTGCAAAGCAAACAGTAGATATTCAGTCTGCTGGTTATATAAAAAAAAAGTACCTTAATTCACATATGTACTTTACTCGGCTGCCTTCTTATAATCCCAGTAACGCGCTTTATGAACCCTTCTACAAATCATTGTTATCTGTAAAGACTAGTGTCCCCCGTTTCGTGCCAGAGTCATGAGCTTCTCCTTTCAACAATCGGAGTATTTTTTCGAAGTTTTATTTGACCTCTTCCCGACGGTTATTTTAATATTGGGGACATCCAAGAAATTTCTTTCTTTTTAAATACCTACATTCCTCGCAAATCCAAGGTGGAATTGTAATCTTTCTCATTCCTGATCTCACTAATGAGGAAATAAGACAAGCCTAACATATTCAGGATCTGACTTGGCGACTCCCCACCTTTAAATTTTATGACCTAACAAAAGAACTCAGCTTTTAGTTTACACGTAGCGAGAACACGTCGCACCTTCCGAGCGAGTCGACAGTAATCCATAATTTCTTATTTTTACTATAAATGGACGGCATTTATTTATTTATTTAACGTATGGTACAATTTATAAGTTTTTGGACCACAAGAATAGCTGTATACATATAAAAAGATTACTTAACTACTAGCAACAACAATTCAACACTGCTCTCCAGCATAATATAAAACAAATGAAAATAGTTGGCGAATATCAAGATCTCTCATACAGCTTATCATTCCACTCGTCACTGTCTTCGAAAGGACCCCTGCAGGCACGCACTGGACATGTTGATACGACATGGCCAACTGTCTCTCGTTCAGCGACTCAGTCAGAAGGCATTATCGAAGATTTCCCCCACTTGTGGAGAGTGTCTGCACATGTTCCATCACCTGTTCGGACGCGATTCATCGTACTCCAAATTGCCCGAGGCCGGTCAAATGCAAGGTCTTCTTACTGGATGCCGGCCAGCGTCAAACACTGTGGAGAAAACATTACTGGCAGCGATTCCGTTCATCGATAGCACTGGACTCACCTTCAGCAAGAACCCTTGCTGTGGTAAGAGTGAGATGTCTGGATCTCAATCTTTTTTCGCTCAAGAGAATACATATCGTTCAATATTTGAAGGTCAGTGTTATCAACAATTTTCCGTTCCGATATGCATGTAGCAGCGCGCCCTTCCATCTACTAGGAGGCGGAATGCGACTCGAGACGGGTAACCAGTACTTGGGAGTATATCAAATTGACCCATTAACAAGGTGCATAGATTCTTTAAGTTGTATGCATGTCTTTTTCACAAATGTACTATTACGCCAGACAGGCGTGAAGTATTCTACTGCTAGAAAACGCTACATCCGAGATTTTTTTGCATAAACTGTGTTTAGATTCAACCTACGAAATATTACCAACACGGTGCCTCTTACATTACCTGGAATATTGTGCATAGGGAAGGGTACAAAGTTTACTTTTGTGGATTGTAGAAGGCTAATAAAGCTGTTACGACTCAACCTGTTTTTGCTTGAGAAGTATTGCTGTATGCTGCAGTGACTCGATGATGTCCTCAGCATATCCTGCTGAAGCTCACACGCTAAACAGTGCTTATAGAACAAAAAAGTGGCAACACCTTTACGCAAAAGTTATTTCTTTTTCATACTGTTTTGAGGAAACATTCTTTCCATACTTTCCTATTTAATCGTATTATTTGACATATCTATAGTAAAAATTTTATTAGTTTGAAAACAGAAATAAAATTGTTCTTCTAAGATTCTCACTAAACAACATCATTGCCTGTTCTCAATACATGTTACGAATCATCTCCACCTTGCCCTACCGGTGTCCAGATGCTCCTTGGTGCACATTAAGTATCCCGGAATACTTCCTCAGCTGCAGAGAAATGAAAAGCGCCTCTGGTGTTCCATCTCATCTCCCGTCATAAGACACTATTGACAGGCAGTCTCTTTGATGGTCCCCCATCTCGACGGACAAAAGGGAAGCTTCCGTAAAGTTAAAGCCGTAGGCTGAAGTAGCCAAGTCCCTGGTACCCTTGTCCCTGTCCATGGGTTGGGAAAAATCGCTTTAAAACAGATCTGTCCATGGAGGGTGTAGACAGTGATTTGTTATGTTGTAACCAAATTAACTTTCGTGTAGTTGGTATCCCGTGGTGAAAAGGTCAGTAGGTGTTGCTGGAACTGAAAGTAGCATTGAAAGTTTAATTAAAATGGAAGTGTAAGGAATATATCTTTTCTACTTAATATACGTAGGTAAATCGATTACACAATAAAATATCTGTCCAACGATATTAAGTTTGTACCTCCTGCTCAATTGAATTTAAGAGCTTGACTTAATTTTCTCCTGTTTCCATCGTATTCAATTCAAGGTGAATCTCACCATTTTAGTTCTTTCTGTTGTGTTAATTGTGGTGTCACCGCCAGACACCACACTTGCTAGGTGGTAGCCTTTAAATCGGCCGCGGTCCGTTAGTATACGTCGGACACGCGTGTCACCACTATCAGTGATTGCAGACCGAGCGCCGCCACACGGCAGGTCTAGAGAGACTTCCTAGCACTCGCCCAGTTGTACAGCCGACTTTGCTAGCGATGGTTCACTGACAAATTACGCTCTCATTTGCCGAGACGATAGTTAGCATAGCCTTCAGCTACGTCATTTGCTACGACCTAGCAAGGCGCCATTATCATTTCCTATTTATCTTGTGATGCATGTACCGTCAGACCGATGTTCACCAATTATGGATTAAAGTTAAGTATTCCAGCAGCTACGTGCTTTATTTGCTAGTATAATTACTTTACCTGTTCCAGACCTCACGCCAGCCTGCGTGAGCTTAAACGCGTGCCTTTCGGCTACCTCGTAGTGGCTTGGCTGCCTCGCCAAGTCACAACATTAATTTTGTTGCAGCTCCCTAAGCTAGACCATGGTGTGCAAACCTTTTCATCTCCGTTTAACTACTGCAACCTTTATCCACTTGACCTAATTTACTGTAATCTTAGTCTCCCTCTACGGCCCTGTTTCCTCCACACTTCCTTCTATTAGACATTTAATTATTCGTTGATGCCTCAGGGTATGTCCTATCCTCCTTTAATCAAGTTGTCCGGTGAAGTGATTACCTCCAGAATTCAGTTTAGTACTTATCATTAGTTGTATTCATCTAAGAACCTCTCTTAATGACACTGTCCACATCGTACAAATAGTTTAACCAATTCTTTGATTCCACCGACAGTATTACAATATCGTTAGCAACGTTTAAAGCTTCTTATTCATCTGTGAACTTTAACGTCCTTACCAAATATTCCCTCGGTTTCCTCTAAAATGGTTCCAATGGCTCTGAGCACTATGGGACTTAACATCAGTCCCATAGAACTTAGAACTACTTAAACCTAACTAACCTAAGGACATCACACACATCCATGCCCAAGGCAGGATTCGAACCTGCGACAGTAGCGGTCGTGCGGATCCAAACTGAAGCGCCTTGTACCGCTTGGTCACAGCGGCTGGCCGGTTTCCTCTGCTCCTTGCTCTTACACTATATGAGTAACATGTGGGGATAGGCTATAAACCTATCTGTCATTCGCTTCTCTATTTCTGTCTCCCTTCTGAGGCGTTCGATTGTTTTAAATGCAGTTTTTTCTCTGCACAAGTTGTACTTACCCTTTCTTTCCCTGTATTTTTTTCTTGCAGTCTTCATAGTTCCAAAGAGTGTTTTCTAGTCAGTATTGTCAAAATATTTCTCTAAATCTACAAACGCTGTGAATGTGGAGTTTTCTTTCTGCTGAGGATTTTATACCACAAGTCGTAGTACCAGTGTTGTCTCGAATATTGCGATACTTCTTCGAAGCCCATGTCGATGTTACTCCATGTCGCCTTATTCGAGCCATTCCATATTTTTATATGTATTTCGTGTTAGCGTTGTGTGATCATGAACTGATAGTTTCGTAATACACATATCACTATCTGCATTCTGCATTCAAATGATACACAAATATTTACCTAAAACAAATGTTACACGAAGTACTCATAACAGTAACTTTGTACCATTCTGTAAAGGGCTGTCTCAGGACTGGAGTGGAGCGTGTTACATTCTAGTCATAATCCGTCATCATTTCCTTAGTATCGTCTCAGACTTCTACAATGAGTTACGACCTTTCGATTGCAGTAACAGTTTTGCATGTGCATCACCTACAAAATTAATGGAAGGACATGAACAGAAAAATGACATAACAGGTTGGGTACCGAGGAAGATGACCACCTCAATGATAGCTTTTTATAAGTACTATGGTTCAAATGGCTCTGAGCACTATGGGACTTAACATCTGTGGTCATCAGTGCCCTAGAACTTAGAACTACTTAAACCTAACTAACCTAAGGACATCACACACATCCATGCCCGAGGCAGGATTCGAACCTGCGACCGTAGCATATAAGTACTCGTTCACTCACTACAAACAAAGTGTTTACTACAAAAATACAAATTGAGAATACGTTCAGTGCAAGTCAACACACGGTCGTCAATAATAGTTACGCATTTGCTTGAAATCACAGGGATAGTGTAAATGATTCATTCGTTTTAAAAGCTTTATGCTTTCCATAGTATTACGTGTACAGATACGATTGCTGCATGAGTAGTACCATAAATTCCCCACGTTTGCAACTGACACTCTTCTAATGCTCTACCTGTGTCTCTGTGACTACACGACATACGTCAAAGTGCTAGTTATGAAACAACGTCCTGTCAGTTGCCATAACAGCAGCATTGATATCTTCTATGAGCGGTTCTTAGGAATGGGGACACGTAAAGACCATCCTTGATGTATATCGAAAGAAAAAGTCACAAGGCGTTATGTCAGACTATCTTCGAACAGAGCCACCTCATTTTCACCGTTACGCCCAATCCAGTGGTACAGAAGTTCATCGTTTAGCTACCAACGAACGTCGATGCTCCACTGAGGTCGTCCCTCGCCTTGACGGAAGATGGAATTCTCGGAATCAGCAGATGGTTATGGAAAAGACCACAGCTGCTACACATCAGGGTAGGAGGTAGCCGTCGCATTCTCCTCACGGTTGAAACACGGCCCACACAGCTTCATCTGTGACAGTGCAGAGAAAACAACAGCATAGCGCGGATTTCGTACATGCACCACAATTTCATGAAGATG
The DNA here is from genome assembly GCF_021461395.2 of Schistocerca americana. Classification (NCBI taxonomy): domain Eukaryota; kingdom Metazoa; phylum Arthropoda; class Insecta; order Orthoptera; family Acrididae; genus Schistocerca; species Schistocerca americana. The sequence continues at coordinate 91,454,975 of NC_060121.1, forward strand.
TTCAGTGCCCCACATTCTGACACCATCACGATTAAACATCCCAAATAAACTGAAGGCTGCTTCGTCGTTAAATATCAGCTTGGAGGCGAAATGTTCATCGTCAAGAGTTTCCTGGATAGTGACGCAAAACTGAAGGCATCAGCAGTTCTCTTCCTTTTTTAACTGTTGAGCGATTTGCACACTGCGTGGTGCGATATGTAGCTGCTTCGTAAAGACATGCACACAATTCGTGGCGCACATACAAATCTCTTTCCTGGCTTTGTCTCCATTTTATCAAGACACTGCCCTTATAATTTCAACTGGTAGGCACAATGCAAACTCACTGAGTTCACAGTTTTATTCATCCATTAGTCATTTTTGTACACGTAATACTTTGGGAAATATAGACCTTTGGAAGCGGACGAATCATTTGTAGTAGCTGTACATCAATTCTTCCAGAGATTCTATTGGAATGGGTTAGGTATGAGACGGCATTGGAAGTGAGTATCGGAATTTTATTCCATTTACAAGTAGACGGCACATTCCAGCTAACGGTTTGGTCTACCCCAACCATTAATACCAGGGTTATTCACAAATTAATCGCCGATTGGCTGTTAAAAATATGCTATCTCTGTAATCGGTATTTACATGTTTCCAATATTTCTCCATATAGTCGCCATCCGGAATCAAGTGTTTGTCGTAACGTGAGAACAGTTTCTCTATCCACCATTAAGGAATGGCACCACCAATTGCTCCGCCCAATTGTTGACAGGCATCGTCGGTCGTGTTCATCCTGGGAGAAATAGAGGAAAGTTACTTGGCGCCATGTGTAGACTATTGGAGGTATACAGAAATATCTCCCAGCCTAAATTTCATCCATTTTTCCTTCGTTCGAACCTCAGCATTGATTGGGCGTTGTTATTAAAGAGAATGATTCCTTCGCTAAGCATCCCATGCCATTTACTTTTGGACCGATCTTAGGAATTTCGCAAGAGGCTCTCAACCAACCAGTGTCGCAGTACTCTCACATATTACACTCATTAAATCTGTTGCCAAAATTCCTTTACGATCACAAAAATCTGTAATCACCATTTTGCTGTTCAACAGCGTCTGCTTTAATTTTTTGGGCTCATTGGGAGAGTGAGAGCGCATCCCTTGTTTGAACTCTTACTTTCGGACTTCACATACTACGTTCTTCAACCATGTCTCCTCCTCAATCATCATTCTGTTCAGAAATTGCTCCCCGTCTTTCCGATGCTGCAGAGGAAATGTGAGGGTCAATCCCGTTTATCAGATTTGTGAACAACAGTTAGACACTCTGGTACCTCTCTCTTTGTTATTGTTAAAGAGGGTCGTACTTAAAAAAATCTGAGGTGTACCATCAGAGAGTTGCGAAGTTGTTAACTGACGTCCCACTCGCCTCAGTTTCGACAACACGTTGCACAAGTTCAGGAGTCATATCTGAATATCTTCCTCGATCACTTCCATGACGTACACTCGTGCGAGCAGGCTTGAATTTTCTACGCCACTCCCCCACAACACAACCACTCATAACCCCATCCCGAACACACGACACAACCCAAGATTAATCCTGATGGCATCGACTCCTGCTTGCAGAGAGGTAATGACAGAACGCATCTCGCAACTTACGCGACATGCAGTAACACTCTCAATTTCAACTGCTGGCTGCTTACACACTGCCGAATGCAACAGATATCTGACTTCTGTAACGTCTCCTTTCAAGTCTCTTTTGTCGTCCACATAAGCACCACTAAGCAACACGTGTATGTTCATTTTTAGTGGCCAATCGGAAGCTAATTTAAGAACAGCTGTCGTGCACCAATAGGAACCTAGCATTAATGGCTCCCCGTGTTTTCCCGTTTTACTCCGAAAAGAAGTCTGCCTGCCAGTTCTCAACTGGAAATCTTTCTGGGCACGAAAATGTCGCGTATTTGAAGACTAAATGTAACTTTGAGCCGAGTTAAAGTTGAGAAGCATTTCTTGATATGTTTCGAGACACTATAGATATCTATCCACACGTTAATTTCAGACTTATTATTTCAGTTTTGTGGGAGACCTTATTCTGTGCCCTGCCACGAGCGGAGCGATGTAGTGTTGCCCGAAGAAGGCACTTGCCGTGACAACTACGCAACTTTTGGCCTTAAACGTCAGCTCACAGCTAATGTAAGTCCGGCTGTATAGATGTTTACAAGCAGGGTGGGCAAAATAAAATAGAAAAATATTTCATGCGCCTTAAGATAGGCAACCCAACTTACACCATCCACCCCAGGAGTGGATGACGTAAGTTGGGTTGCCTACGTGAAGGTACAAGAACTTTTTTCTCATTTACATTTATTTTGCCCACCATGCAGTACAGAGAAGCAAACTCTATCAGCAAGATGGCAGTGGCGATGTATTGTGGCAACAACTACAAAAGCGTTAGTGAGGTATCATGACCCACGCGAGCTCTTTTACTGTCCATCATCATGGAAACTGGTCGTAGCAGAATGCAAAGTTCAAACACCTCCCTTGATGGCGTCCCACTTACGCTCAGTATTAGTGAGAACAGATGACCTTAGTAGTAACACGATCTTTGCACCGCGTGACAGCCATCCTGACACAAGTCAGGAGCGAGGAGGTATTGGTTGCCTTTATGAAATTACAATAAATCTTCGGGGTGCTCCTTTGTAGTTGAATAACGTATTATACAGGTTCAACTTTAATAAACAGATAAACTGCAGGGACGGATTCCTGACTGGAAATGGGGAAAGAAAGGTCCTATGAACATGTGTTCACAAATGCATCATTGCCGTGTTAGATAGTGCTGACGAATGAAAGTTCCTCTGGCCGCTAAGCATGTGTGCCTTGTGTGTTGCAGACTGTGGGATTGATGCAGCGTACTTTAAGCAGCAGAATGGTCCGGTATTCATGTCGGGAACAAGCCGAAATGATGTTTGTGTACTGCCAATCTGATGGAAACGGTAAAGAGCAGCACAGCTGTACTAAAACAAGTACCCTCACTTACACCAACCGCATAAAGCAACATCTGAAGTCCATTTTGGGCGTTTGTATGATCGCGGGTACTTCCAAACGGATGAAAGTTCAGGGAGATGGCGGACTGTGCGTCCACAAGATTTCGAATGTTGGGTTCCACAGGATATTGAGACGAACCCCAGTACAAATTCCAGGCAAGTGGCCCGCCAACACGGTGTAAACCAAAGTAGGATTATGTGCATCCTGCATGACAACCGCTACTATCCCTATCATCTACAATGAGTGTAAGGGTTATTAGCAGCGGATTTCCCCCTACGAGAAGGATTTTGTCGATGGTTTTTTCTCCAGAGCATCACAATTGCGGTATTTCTGTCATCAGTCCTCTTTAACGACGAAGCAACTTTTGCCATCATCATTCTGCATAATCGTCATCTGTCGCGTGCAGAGAACCCTCTCGTCAGCATCGGTTCAGCATCAGTGAGTGGTCAGGAACTACATCCTTGGACCTGTTATTATACCACAACGCCTCAACGGAGGGACGTACCTGGAGCTGCTGCGGACCACTCAGCCTGAACTGGGCTGCTGGAGATCGTGCTTTTGTCAATACGGCAGGTTATGTGGTTTCTGCATGATTTAGCACCACCCCACTTCCACATTACAGTTCGCTGAAACTTCAACAACGTCCGGACGTTGGCTAAGAAGCGGAGGCCCTCTAGCATGGGCTGGTAGATTACTGGACTTAAAGCCGCTGGATGTTTACCTCTGGGGGCATCTGAAAAGCGTTGTGTATGCTGAACCAGTTCTCATGTGCAGACTCTTCAACAACGTGTTCACGACGTCTTTGGCGTTATTCGGAGGGAGGCCAGAACGTGCTTAAGAGTGAGGCAACCTATAATGCGCAGTGTGAACGCGGTCATTGCATTCCATGTCTGCCACTTTTAACATCTGTTGTGACGTGGACGCGATGCAGCTCTACATAGTGTTCCGGGACGACTTTTTGTGGTTGCACGAAGTACTTGTAGCTTGTCATGGGCTTGTACTACAATATGCCATAAACTGAAATACGACAACTGTCCTTTAAAATTGCTGCATCATACAGGTGGCGTACAAGAAACATCGAATACGAATGAAGTGTACTGCTCACTTCTCTATAAGAATGATTAGCAAAAAAATGGTTCAAATGGCTCTGAGCATTATGGGACTCAACTGCTGTGGTCATAAGTCCCCTAGAACTTAGAACTACTTAAACCCAACTAACCCATGGACATCACACACATCCATGCCCGAGGCAGGACTCGAACCTGCGACCGTAGCGGTCGTGCGGTTCCAGACTGTAGCGCCTTTAACCACTCGGCCACTCCGGCCGGCGAATGATTAGCATTTCAGCACAACTACACAAAGTAAGTATCGTATGATTGTTGGTTGATTCTTCACGCGTTGCAGCTGGTTTCCTCCAGTCAGAGAGCTCACCGTTGTGCCCTAACTCTTCACCGTTGCCAAACTGCACATCAAATGTTCACTTCCCTTCCAATGTCTTGTTCGCCTTTCTTCCATGATATGTTTGCGTCCTGAACCCTGCTTCGGCACCATTTATTTCGCGTTTAATGGGATGTGATAATGGCAGCAAAAACAACACACACAACGATGGGAATGATATATTCACGTTTTATACACAGCACTAACCAAACAATACTGCACACTTTCCCAGCAAGTCGCGATTCGGAGTGACGTATACAATTACCAGCATCACAGTGATCAGCCTTTACTTGATAAGCTTCGCACGACTTTGCGTACCGCCGATCATCTTTGCGACTGTTTCAGCAGAGTCGTAAATACGAGAGCATGCTGAAAAGTAACGCTTCCGTATTTTTATGTGAAAACTCTTAAAGCTTCTTAAATAAAACAAAGATTATTAACATTCGGCACCTTTATTCTTCATGTCCACATGTTTGAAATCCCTTGCCGCTAGAGGGTTCCGAATTGTACTGTGTAACACGGCGGAGTGTAACGTAACTGTCTCGGTGAGTGAGAAACAGCTTGCTGAAATAGGGTTTGGAATTCGAAGAGTTCGTTCACACACGGGGAGACCTCTCCTTCACCATGAGAATGCCGAACCACACACACGAGCAATGCTACGTCTGGGACAGTCCGACGCCTGGGGTTCACTCTCATCGATCGTCCTTCTTACAGTCCCCACTTGCCCCCATTCGATTTTCATTTGTTCGCAAAACTTAAGGAACGTCTTAGAGGACTTCGCTTTTATACTAAAGAAGCGGTGCAAGCAGAAGTGAGGTTGTGCCTCCGCGAACGAAGTCAAATTTTCTGAAGTGACGGTATCAAGAAACTGGTATCTTGTTGGGAGAAACATGTTCGTCGCCAGGGTGTCTATGTTGAGAAATAAATATCTAGACATTAAGAGCAAGGACGTAGAATGTTAATAACGTATGTTTCATTTAAAAAGCTTTAAGAGTTTTAACATAAAAAGTTCAGAGACGCTACTTATCAGCATGCCCTCGAATAACGATACAATGTAGCGTCGTTGGTAAGGAAGTGAGTAAGATAGCGTGGAGAAGATTCTTGCTTCGAATCCTGTTAGATGCTTTGAAGTTTCATTTTTTAAATTTTTAATCTCTACCAAAATTACTTTTATTATTTTTATTCACTCAACTAATGTAAGCTGTGGCTTGTTTTTGTCGCTGATTCGGGAACTGATAAAAGACTTTTAACAGACTAACCGAATAAGCTACAGCGTTTCGGCTTAGTAATTTGATCATAAGCGTCTAACTATGGAAAATAACATCTATAAAAATGTTCTCAATTCATTACGCTAACACACATATCACATGTTCAGAATAAGGCATCCTACTTTCAGCACATCGAATGGAATTTAATTCACGACTCGCAGTGAGTCATGATCTATCCCTTGCTGTGAAGGAGAAGACTTTGATTTGACCATCCGCGGTATCGCAAGTGCAATGACCGTAACGGACCTGGGTGAACCAACTTGGCCCTAACATGAAAAGAGCGCATGCAGAGAGCGCCTATGTAATGGATTTATTAATTAATTACCTTGCTAATCAGAATGATTTTACAGAGGACTTGCAAATTATTCTCATGTGAGGAAGTCAATTTCTACGGAATGAAAAAAGGTAGACTGACACTAATACTACGCGGGTGTTGACAAAAATAGAGAAACTGGGTCTTTCACAAGTACAAAAAGTGAATCTCGTTATTCTGGTAGCGTTCAACATGACCTTATGAGACATGGGGAATGGCTGGGCGAGTTGGTCCAGTAGCTTGGCTTTTTCATAATGACGAGGAGCCAAACGGATGGCGAGCGAGGGAACGAGGACCTAATAGCCATGCTTAAAGGTTACGTTACTTCTTAATAAGAGAATGAAGTTACAAGCGTGCAACCACCACTACTGCAGAAGAAAAAGAACAAGTGATGAGTAAAAGAATATCAATGTCCATGTTAATAACCGTTTGAGCAAAGAGGATCAAATTAGCGCGAATACCAACGCTTGCTATGGAATCATCATAAAGTATGAACGTGAGGCCGGCTGTTCGTCACGTGGTCCAGCACAAAAGACCAAACTCATTTCACAAAGATTGCAATTACGGAATCTGAATTCCACGCGCATATCACGAAAAAGAAGAAAGAGAAATAGGGAGACCGGATGGAAGAGGCGCAACGTAACTTCGAGAGTGAGAATCTTTACCCCTAGTATAAACTACAACCGATTTCTCGCGTCTAACGGATCGAGCGTGACAAAGAAATCCTTAGATTTTCGGAATAAACATCGCCAGAAAACGGGAACTACGAGCTCGCTCTCAATGAAGGATTTCGTAACTCACTCACGCCGGCCGCGGTGGTCTAGCGGTTCTGGCACTGCAGTCCGGAACCGCGGGACTGCTACGGTCGCAGGTTCGAATCCTGCCTCGGGCATGGGTGTGTGTGATGTCCTTAGGTTAGTTAGGTTTAAGTAGTTCTAAGTTCTAGAGGACTTATGACCTAAGATGTTGAGTCCCATAGTGCTCAGAGCCATTTGAACCATTTGAACTCACTCACGAAATTGTAATCAACGAAGCTGGAATTCACAAAGAACGCTCATGCTTACGGATACCAACATCGAGGCTCTAGCCACGAGCAGTAAAAAAGACCAACGCTAACCAAAGATTCCTAGGCGCGCTCCTAAACCGACCAATCAGAGGTTCCAGAGTTCCCAGGGAGGCTACTCTGCGGCGTTAGAAGAGAGTGAGAAGTGAACGTTCGGAGTTGGTACGGCAGCTTGAGAGACAAAGGAGGAGGAAAACTTTGGCCATCACGTATCATTCAAACTGGTCAAACGTTCCCCCATAGAACAATCATAAAGGCGGGAAAGGTGGAGCCGTTTGAGCTTCAGGGAGGCTTCTGAATTGACTGCACAAATAAAGATACCCTGCACCCATTCTGTCACGCCAATCGGCACTACATTACCGCAAAAACTTATATAGCCAAGTAAATATTCAACTGCAATTATAAGAGACTGGTGGAAAACAGTTTCGTTACAAAAAGAGTAAAATATGAAAGACGTGCATAGTGATTGAGAATGAAGCGCACGTCTTTCAGTAGTTTAAATCAATTTTTTTTGTTTCAAATCCTTTGCCATGGCATTTTCGTTGTCGTCTTAACTTTTTAATTGTTCTTATTTTTTTCTTCGTATCATTGTTATTTCGTTTCGAATCTGCCTGTTTCGCCTAGAACCTGTAACCAAGTGCCAACTAGGCCTGCTCATCGTTTGGTAATGGGTTATGTCATGTAGCCAGTGAAAGGATAGTTTCAGGTAACCAATAAAGGTGAGAAATTACAGTTTGCTTTTTGTGCTTAAACTGAAAAGTTTGCTCATAGATGTATCTTCATTGTTGTGAGCAGAAAGAGCGTGATTAATAGTTCTGCCGCAGTTGCTGGCCTCCATTTTCTCGGATACACTGTCGTCAGCTTAGGGCATTAGTTTATGTTCAGGGCTACACAACTCGTCTGTCGCAGTTCGGTTACTGGTCTCTTAAAATCAAGTACCGACAGAGCATCTCGCGTTCCGGTAATACCTCTACTTCCAGTACTGCTACGCGTCACACGTATCAGTACTCGTGAATTGACCCACCTTTCTGTGTGTGTGTGTGTGTGTGTGTGTGTGTGTGTGTGTGTGTGTGTGTGTGTGTCGCGTATTACCGAGCAGTAGCATCCAGACAACGTGGCAACACTCCAGCGGCAACTGACATACGTCAACTAACAAGTAATTTCAGTCAGACTATAGGAGTAACGCCATCTATATTCTGATATGAGGAAAGGTTACGCAGTGAATTTGGTTGTCTGTGAGAATGCAAGTTATGTAAGAAGGAGAAGCGTCAACAGGAATGTGTTGGGATTCACAGATTCAGGATAGGCGTTTATGAATATTGAAGTTTCTCGTTCCATGATAGTCAGTATGGAGTGAAAGGTTAAGGAGCGTCATACTCACCACCGCTCGTCTTTCCAGAAAACTTTTGCTACTTTATCATAAGAATAAACGCGATGTAAACAAACACAGACATGGTGATTGGTCAGAAGCCGTAGTACACGTACACCGGTGTTGTCAGTTCTTGGAAGTAGTTTCTACAGATATGTTCGAAATCCTATTACTAAGCCACGATAAATGAAGCTATAAGATATTCTAACGTATTAAGAGCCTTCAACGTCTTCCTTAATCATGGGTTAGCCATGTAATTTTCATTTCAAAAGTACTGTACAGCCGCAGCCACTGCACTGTTGTCCTCTGATTGTCGTGATTTAATACGCAGTGTGCAACGGCTGATGATGCTTCATGCTCCGCAGTGAAACTCTCGCTTGGAACATAGTTAAAAAGTGGCGACAAACGTGTTGATCTTATTGTTTTTCGTAAGTTTATAGAAAACTACAGTAACCTACAAATTAAAACGTAATACATAGCTGAAGCGGTAGCGGGTACTGATCGCTATTCGTTGCTTCAAATCTCACATTTGTCTTTCACTTCTTTCTTTCAGTTTGGAATACTTAGATTTTTAAATGTAAAATTCCTCAGTTTTATGCTAATGAACATATACCTAATCATCATTTTAATGAAAAATGCACCTCTTCTTGTATCTGATTACATACTGCTCACAAAATTCGTTTCTATTGCAAGTATAAGTTCTTAATCATCGATACTTTATAAAAGGTTGTTGGTAAAGGTTGGCGGAGGTAAAAATGTGGCGCTTGGATGATGTTGTTGATCGTCTATGTATTAACGTAGCAGATGACACGCTTCTCGGTTTCGGATATGGAAGGAGTTCAGAGATTACAAGACGACTGGTGGTAAATAGTAACTCCAGTGGCTTCAATACGATTAAATCCATGCAGTTTCTTTCTGCGTCATACATAGGTCACTCAGAAAAATTTCTCTGTGTTTAAGTCTAGAATTTTCATCACTCTTATTTTTAATTACAGTACTGTGTTAACTAAGCACGAGACCACACTTTACGTTTTCCATCTGTTCCCCTAATGTCCAGTATTATTGCTCAGCCGATGTGCACGTGTAATGCACTGCATAAAACGTATCCTTACTATAGTACTTGACTGTGATCGAGATAGCTTGGCTTCCGCTCCGCTCCACTTGAAACGATATCCAATGAGATTCTAGCAAATGCAGAAGAACACATGGTGTAATGTTTTCATCACGTTTATTCTTCTGGTGAACAAAGTATAGTACCGAGACTGAGCGGTATGGTATATCTACATTACGTACCTTGACTCATGAAATGGTAGACTATTGTTTGCAGCTCACAGTGTGGAGCATGCAAGAACCTCCAGAAATGTCTCCGTTTAGCCGGTGAGTACGTGGATGTTGGTATAAGGGGCCTACGGTATAACTGGCCAGACTTTTATCACCCGAGTTGTGCGATAATTAAGCCAGTTCGTCCTTGAACTGACTTAGTGAGTCGCCGCGTAAGAATTCTTCGTACCTGTTCTGTGGAAATTCTCTCGTAGTTTTATGTCCCCCTGCAGAGCCGTAGCAGCGCCGTCGGGTTTTGAAAGTGCAGTACCACTGCCTATGTTTTACGCAATGAAGTGGGAAGAAGCTTTTTTTGTGTAAATAATTTTTACACAGTTTGCTATTATGGTGCGTTTATTTAAGAAACGCCGTAAAATGAACTCGTTGACACTGATTACAAGCGAACTATTAACGGTACGAGAGCGTGACCTTCCATATGACCACTGTTGTGGCGTAGCAAGACAGCCACGCCACGGAAGTAGCCGAAAGGCACGCGCTAAGCTCACGCAGATGGGCGTGAGGTCTGAAACAGGATACGTAATGAATGCTATAAAGAAAAGTACGTAGCTTCTGGAATACTTAACTTTAATCCATACTTGTGGTACATCGCTCTTGACGATACAAGTGAGACTCTGTAGATACATGCAATGTTACTAATGGCGCCTTGCTAGGTCGTAACCATTGACTTAGCTGAAGGCTATTCTAACTATCTGCTCTGCAAATGAGTGAGGCTTCGACAGTGTGCATTGCTAGCTACGTCGTCCGTACAACTGGGGCGAGTGCTATCCCGTATCTCGAGACCTGCCTTGTGGTGGCGCTCGGTCTGCGATCACACAGTGGCGACACGCGGGTCCAACATGTACTAATCGACCGCGGCCGATTTAAAGCTACCACCTAGCAAGTGTGGTGTCTGGCGGTGACACCACAACTACATCGAAAGGCATCCTATAGACGGCTACCGACTATAGCGTATAGCCTGTAACTTGAGCATTCAGTCGGTATAGCTCGTAAAAGATCGTACATCTTGGGCTGTTCCGAAGGTATTCATTTATTCAATAATATCAGCATTTCCTGGCATTGTAAAATTAATGAAATACAGTATTTATGACATGTACACTCCTCCTAATGTCTGAATGACAAAAGGCAACTTTTGTTAGCAAGAATTTATTAATAATAATTACTTGATTCGCGCCAGAATAAATGAACATTCGCTACGTATATCTTTTCTCACGTCACGAATGATTTCTGCATCGGCACCCCATTCCACTGGCTCTATGTGAAGTAGAAAAACTTTTTCTAAATTTAGAAATAGAAAGAAATGTGGAGCAATAGATATTAAAAACCGCATTCTGATAGTATACAACGTAGAGCGAAGAAAATTTAGTAAAAAGAAAAGCTTCTTTCAAACATGTACCTTTTTAGATGACTATTATATCAAAAACGAATTCGTGTTTACTAAAATGCATTTGGGGAATTTAGAATCAACTATTTGGGGCACTTAGAATGAATACAGCGAACGCACAATACACGTCCTGGAAAAAATTAATTGAAATTGGTGTAACTGAGGTCATATTTGACTGAAACAGAGCGAGGTTACAGAAACTAGACTTCCATTACCATCCTTTAGCTGCCATTGCATTCTAATAACCATGTTGAGGTTCTTAGGTGCAAAGGACTTCGACTTTCGGAGGTAGTTCTGCTTACTACAGAAAACATGTATTACAAGTGACATTATGATGATCGGAATTGATAACAGCCAGAACTAATCGAGAGAGGATGAAGTTGCAGAGAGAACCATTCACATCGAAATAAATAAATAAGTCCGAAATACGCCGAAAAAGGAAAAAAGAACAAACGAAGTCAACAATTTTCTGGCCTACAATAATCTAAAATGAATATATATTTCATTGAGACTCGTCCTGTGATAGAAGAGTAAAAAAATACTTTACATCAAGTTCCGAACGTAGCAAGATGGGTAGGCGAGCAAGATTCCTTTCGTCTGCTTGGTTTGGGCCAACTTGGCTTGTTTGGGAGTAAAGGACCCTGATCGTTCTGCTGATGCCGTGCGGCAGCTTGGCTGCCTGGCTAACAGGAAAGAAAGCGTGGGCAGGTTAAGGGATGACTGTGTAAAACTCTGCACCTGGCACGATGCAATAACGGTCATTTCAACGATGCGGTCTGGCCGTTGTGGATCAACCGTGAAGTGCGTAGGAACCACAACAGGCGAGTAGTCCTGACACGTGGCTAAGGAAACATGGACTCACATGTACTTGGTTGGTGCATGAGTTCGTAGCGTTCTAGTTTCGTATGTTGGTATTGCGTTCGCTATGGGTTTATTTATCTGGCGTCTTTTTTTATTTGTAGTACAAGTTTCTATTTTAGTTTAGATACTGTCATTTTGTCATTCGGAAATTGTAAGTGGAGCTGTGGACTACAGAAAATGGAATGCCAATTGGAGTAATCTGAACATTTGCGACATATTCTTCTGTTTGAGTTCAGTAGAGGGGTGACAGCCGCGGAGGCAGCCAGGAACATTTGTGCCATGTATGGGCATGATGCTATTCGATAGAGCATGGCAAGAAAATGGTTTTCTCGTTTTAAGGAAGATCGTTTTGACATTAGTTGCTCTCCAACTTCAGGAAGACTTTCGGTGTTTGATGATGATCGATTGAATGTATTATACTAATCCGCAATGATCCACGTCAGCGTAGTCGAGAACTGGCAGATGTGATGATTTCATCATCGTGCGACACTTGGATGAAGTGGCGAAGGTTCAAAAATCGGGTGTATTGGTACCGTATGCTCTAAGCCACATTCACAAAAACAATAGACAAGCCGTATTTGCATCTCTGCTTGCTCGTCATCAGTTGCCTGTCGAACAACACCGACCATTCCTATACTGTATCGTTACTGGTCACGAGAAATTGTGTCTTTATAATAACGTAAGGTAAAGAAAGGAACGGTAGAGCCCAAACAAAGCAGCAGTTCCTGTTACAAAGATCTGCGCGCTTCCACAAAAAAATAATGTTATGCATCTGGTGGAACAAGAACGGCGTGGTCTACTAGGAATTACGTCCCTGAAGTTTAACCCTTAAACAAAACACGTGTTGTTGTACACAATTAGAAACATTCGGTCTCAGAGTCCTGATGTTCCTCGATCATATTTTTTCATAGATTTATCTTTTTTAAATATTTGCTTTTGTGTTCAGGATGATATTTTTGCTCTTCTTGCATGGAACATCAAAATGAGTATTATGTAAGTCTTATTTATTCAGAGTAATTGGAGTTCTCATAAACAGTGACATTGAAGCACAATACTTGTGAAATAAACAACAAAAATATCTGGCATGCCACCTTGTTTTCCATGTGTATTGTCAGTATTGACTGTAACTAATAAGTCTTGTTCATCTTCCTTCGTGCAGAGAGGGTCCAGAAAATGAAGATATTCTTTGATATTAAAGATTAATGGAACGAAATGACATATCGCTACAGTTATTGTATCGGAGGAAGGTTATTTTGTGTGTTTAAAGCGACCACCATAGGCAGCCAAACAAAGTCTACGCCGCTGATCTGTTGACTGAGCTACGGGTGTCAGTGTTGCCTGTGTGACAGCCGCACAGGACGCTTCGATGATCTCTCGTAGCTCGTTTAGTGTAGCTGGCTTCTATTGATAAACTCCATACTTCAAGGTTCTCCATAGGTGTAAGTGAAGAGTTGAAAAGTCTCGAGACTGAAGTGGGCACTCAGCAGCTCGTCTTACATCATTCAGGCAGATTTTTATCCAATTAGGCTCTGATATCTCTGTGCTAGAGAGGCAGAGCGCCATCTTGTAGGTAAAACCTTTCATTTCCAAACACCTCTCGCATGGTAGGTAAAATCTATGATTGCAGCATGTGAAGATACACCTTACCAGTTACGGTAGCTTCAAAGCAGAATGCCCATTCATACTGCACGATGACAGACCACACCACCCGTTACGTGAACGTGTTTGTCCACGTGAATGTGTGGATTTTTAGGATCCCAATACACGCAGCTGTGGTGGTGCTCGGTACCGTTCAGTTTCAATTGCGCCTCGTCAGACCACATAACCATACCTGCAAACCGTTCATTCTCGGGAAGCATGACTTCAAACCACTCACAGTACTCCATCCTTCGATCGGTGTCGTCCTCTTTCATACTGTGGAGCGTTCTTGGAATTTACACTTTCCACTTTGCAGCCTTCAGAATCCGTCGTACTCTTGAGCGGCTTACCCCCCTACCATGTGCACCCTGCTTCACAGGTCTTTCAAAGTGATCTTGTAAAATGTTACGACACAGCAGCACTAGAAGCTACACTTGTAGAAGCTTTTGGTCAGCCAAACGTTTCCTTATGCAGACACTGAACAGAATCGTCGACTTAAAATTGATCCCGAATACCATAAATTGTTGTAGGTGTCGCTAACTGAGTTCTGGACACTTGACGCCATTGCCGTTCCACCTCTGTCATGTTTTCATATTTACAGGATCACTTCAATACGCCCTTTTGTTGCTGAAACGACGATCTCACTTCATTCATTTCTCCACTGCCATCTGCTGGAAAACGCGCACCCACATACGTTGAGAAAGCATTGGACTACACTACCACTCAAAATTTTGTTCCAAAGATGTTAACTATCAAAGTGCGTGTACGTTTTTCTGGACACCTCTAAGTTGTCACGACAGTCGTTGTCATCATCATCGTCATCATTTTCACTACTCCAAGACTATAAGACTATTACTATTTTTCTTTCATCTCAGATCATCTTCTTTCGCATCGGTAATTATAAAGCCAGAATTCGCATCTGAGTAATATGCCCCCCCCCTCCCAATTCTATACCTCCCTCCAGATCCTTGAGCGTCATGCACTCCGCCTCGCCTTCTGTATACGCCTCCTGTCCCCCACGCGGATCCTCTATGACCTCATTCCTTTCCCCCATCTGCTCCTATTTTTCGAACATATCCGCATACTCTACACCTCCCGCCACCTCGATCCCCCTCACTCCCTGGTTGCCTCTCTCCTCTCCCAACCCCGCCCCTGCCACGCCTTCACTGTTGTGTCCCCCCCTACCCTCCATCTCTACACCCTTCATCTCCTTTCCCAAGGTGGCTTCCATCGATTCCCCCTTCCAGATGATGCCCTCTCTATCTCCATCTATCCGTCTTATCAACTCTGATCCTCACCCCTTCTCCTTTCCTCCGTCCTTTCCCTGGGCTCCCTCTTCCGCCCCCCCCCCCTTTTCCATCCTGTTTTCTCCCTGCCAAAGCTCTCCCTACCTCCCTTCTCCCCACCCTCCCCACTGAGCCCTTTTTTATTGCCCTCCTCTACCTTCCCCACTCCCTGTCGCATCTGCCCAGCACCCCCCACCCCTCTTATGGGACCTCATTCTCCATCAGCTCCTTTCACCTCTCCCCCCTTTGCTTTTTCTCTCCTTCCACCCTTTTTCTTATTTTCCCATCATCTGTCCAGTTTCCCCCCACCTGCTCTCGGCTGTGGTATGTCACATTTGCCAACTTTTTAGTGCAGTGTTCCAGTGAATGTTCAGTGTTGTTCGTCTTTCTAGTGTTGCGATAAGAAACCATGCTCTCGCCGGGTGTGAATTTTATGTCTTTAGCGAACAGAAACCAGGCTGTCGCCGTGTTATTTTAATTGACTATTATTTTACCTGTCTGCTTCGTAAGTATTTTATTAGCATCATCATCCCTTCGTTCTATGTTTTATGTTCCACGCTATTTTCGTCATGTTACTATTCAAGTCTCCGATTTTATCACCTGTTTTTTTTATTTATTCTCTTCATCTTCTTAAAACAAAGTCTGTAGGGTGAAGAGCGGCATACTAAGCTGCTGCCAGCCCGCCCCCTTCGGGGGGAATCGAAATTCAGTAATAAAAAAAATCCGAATAATAATTTTCCACCTCGGTTTCATCACAGCTCTCCTGCCACCAGTCTGAAAGTTACCACTCAGAATTAGCCTCACTGTGCTGTATTCTCCCATTTCTTAAGCCGCTCGTAGATTTACGAGTACATGCTGAAGCATTGTCCATCATGGTGTCTTCTGAACTAAAAAAAAAAAAAAAAAAAAAAAAAAAAATCATATCCAAAAACAAAAGGAGTAATAGAAAAAATATCTTACACGTAATACAAAACATCCGTTCTAAGAGACCGAACCATTTCATCCGTAATAGGAAACATATGGTAAGATAGAGCTCCAGAAACTGAACTGAAATGTTTCTGCTACGTAAATGGTCTGCCAATGAGAAGTTGCTGTGGTGGGGTTAGTGGCAAACGGAACAGTGTTGCGACTCCACGCATTAAGAAACGTTGAAGTTGCAAACAACGGAGACGTCTTGCACACGCAATCCTAGAACAACGACCAGGAAGTCTGCATGAAGTAATGTTACTCCACGACAACGGCCACCAGCATTCTGCCAGACTGACAAAAACCACTACACAGGAGTTGGTTTGGTAAGCCATTCAGCGCCCACATTACTCACCTGACCTCACGCCCTCAGATTTTTCTCGATTTCTACAGTCGCGGAAACGAAAAGTTTCCCCACCGGCGGCAGAAACTTATAAATGGTGAAAGAGAATATATTAATGATGACTAAAGTTTGTGTTATGTGTATCTCTTGCTGTTATTAAATTGATGGGAAAATGCTACTAACTTATGCAACGTCCCAATAGTTTCCATCACAATGTAATAGCTCTAATTGACCCAGCAAGCATTGAAGTGCGTCGAGAATTAGAATTTTGTTTTAGCTGTCGATCTGTCATGTTTTCTGTTGAGAAAGTGTCTACTGCATACCTGAGATTCACCAAGCATTACCACAGCATTTCAGCTTATGTGTAATGTAAATTAAAGTGATCATCGGATATTCAATATTTTTGAAGGTCATTGATTTAACCGTGGAAATGTAAAAATGCTCGCATTTAGTCTGCAGCTGAAATCCCACTGACAGCGACATATATTTTGGACAGAAAAAATGAAAATGATCTACGTTGGGGAAGTGATTATAATTGTCAGCTTTGTTTCTGGTATAATTAACATAAAAGCGTCAGTTCAGCTACATGCTAGTTTCTGGTGAGTCAATCGAGCAAATATAGTGACAGGACTCGATACAGTTGAAAATATTAACTTCATTGACTGGAGAGTAGTAGGAGGCACAAAGTGTATTGGTTACGGAAGCATATCACACTTGACAACGCTGCAAATTCGCGGCTTACGTGCAAGATCGCGTGAATGTGTGACACCGCGTCATCGCGTGGAGCTCTCTCTCGGCTACGTCACGGGGCGAGGCAGCGTCGGACATCTCCAGCAATTGCCGCCAAGCTATGCGATGTTTACTCGCGCTCTTTCGCTAGCACACTATAGAGTCCGAGCAGACCACTCGGATGGACGACACCTCTGTAGGGTTCTTCTGTATCTTCAGATCATTTAAGAAGAAGTTAGCCTTGCACTGAGCACACACGAGCTTACCGCGAAGAATTACGTCTACATCTCGCCTCTCAAAACGCCCTGCGCTCGACTTCCACGGCAAGTACAATTAAAATTGAATACTCGCGTAAATTCAAAGCAACACCGCTATATCGACTGACAAGTCATTTTGAGGAGCCAACAGATATTCTTGGCGTATGGATACGTCAGAGTATCGAGGGATCAATAACTTCGCTTCAAATTTCATTCCGTGTGGTCCGACGGCGATTAGTATCCATGCGTTATTGAAAACCTTATCAGTCGAAACAATTGCAGCGAGTGAAGAATTTAAGCGGGTGTTTTATTGCAATAAGGGTTACTATTCAGAGTAATCTGCCCAATGCTACTTTCTGCCAGTAACGTGCAAACATGCAACATAATCTTACAACATCCCTTGGGGGCAACTTGACGAAGAATCTCTATTTGCTGTAAGGACTGGAACAGGCTCTCTCCAAAATAGAAGGTAGGTCTTACGTACTGAGTTCCTTATAGGCGTTACACCTACAGAACTGACAAGGAAATGGCTTTCATTAAATAAATATAAATCATCAAGCAATACTGTTAAGGTTAAAGTCATGCTAATTAAACTGCAAAACCATCCTTATGTTTGTTAGTCAGTCATAATAACTTACATATTGCAATCAACAAATTTTAATTTCTCCAAAATCTCTTCTTTAGTACCTCTTCCAGTGTGTATGAAACACTACCTGGTTAAATCTCATCGCCCAAAACGTGGAGACCGAACTACTTGCAAAGGAAGTATCGCGACAGCTAAAACCGATAAGAAGTGTCTGAAAATATGGCGAAGTGCCTGTTCTACTTGAGTTATATGTCAAACTCTGTGTTTCTATACAGCTGATATTTCAAGGCTAACAACAGAAGTGCAAGCCGCTGAAGAAACAACATCGCGTAAAGATAGACTGTTATGATCAACAGATTGGCAAGAGTCGTAAATGAAGTGTTACTTGGCAGAAAGCTAAGCATTTACTTCAAACAATATAATTTAAGAGATGCATTACTTCCACAGTAACATTTCCAAAGATAGAGGCTCCTGTTTTATCGTACGTTCTGCCCTTATTCGTCAGCGAAGTCCAGATGTTGAATTTCAAAAAACTTGTTCAAACACAGAGAGTGCAACACTATGTATACTCGACAATGGTCGTCTGTGGCAGTGCTACGTCACTTTCGGGGTTGACGCACACGAGTACTCAAATATCAAACATATTTGTAAACTTGTGGTAAGATCTCATGGGACCCAACTGCTTAGGCCATCGGTCCCTAAGCTTAATCTAACTTAAACTAATTTATGCTGTGGACAACACACACACACACACCCATGCTCGAGGGTGGACTCGAACCTCCGACAGGGTGAGCCGCGCGACCGTGGCAAGGCGGCTGAGACAGCGCGGCTGCCCCGCGCGTCCAAATATAGGAGTGACCACATTACCAAGAACCAGACCACCAGTTGTTCCATTTTACACCAATGTAATTAGTTCATCATTCTTTCCGAGAAATATTACCTTGTAAGTAATACGTACTTTAACTACATTATTTCAACTGAATGTTCAATTTTTGTAAAAATATAGCTCTCTCACGAGTGTTGTAAGTACACTGGTCATATCAGGGAATGATTTTTTCAGCGACCTGTGCTTGAAAAGCTTTAGACTCGTTAACTTTCAAGTAGCGATGACTGTACACAAATTCAGGGTTACTCAAATGACTTTCACGGACAGTAGAACAGGCACGACCACATATTTTAAAAGTCATGTTTCTTTGCGTTTATAGGTTCTACATGAGAATTACGACGCCTTTCATCAAACGATCTGAAGTAATTTTAATCTATGTCTCTATTACACCTTGATAGTAGAACTGGTGCCACCAGTATTACATATTATCATTTCGTTTACAGATGCACTGCACATCCCACGTACCTTCTAACAAATCCAAGTCTCTTATCTACACTACCTAACTGTGATTTTCCACGTCCTTCCGTTTCATATCTCTCTTTACTACAGGTTAGCCAAAATAAAAGTGGCCTGGTAAATATTTGAGGCGCTTTAAGATAGGCAACCCAACTGAAATCATCTGCACCGAAGGCGAGTTGGGTTACCTCTCTTAACGTGCCTCGAATATTTTCCAGGCCGCATTTATTTGCTCGCCACTTACGTGACTGTTGTAACTTGCTCAAGATTTGTCGCTGTCGATCTTATAACGGGACACAATTGAGTTCTGTTTCGTTGTTTTAGGTATTGTCTTCCATTGATTCACACTTAAGGAGAGCTTCTATTCACTACCCGAAGTGGATACACTGTTCAAGTCTCTCTGAATTCCATTAGGATCATCCGAATGTGAGACGTTCTGGAGAAAACAGATGGTCAGAAAGCAATTTGATAGCACTGCTGATCCTGTCTGTTATATCTTTAATATATTTCGCGAAGATCAGAAGCCCTATTACATTTATTTGGGCAACCCCCGGATGCTACTTTCATGTCGGTGGAACGTTGGGCGTCCACTATTAGGTTCCATTTGTCAAGGTGCTGCTATCGAACAGTTATCTGTGCTACTTCTAGTGAAGCCACTAGTAGTCGCGTCTGAGGTCGTCCTCTAGGGAGCAGAGATAACAGAATTCACAGATGGAAACTACTGAAAGATCCAGTCCGCAGTTGCGATCGCAGGGCGGAACGCCATTAGAGAGAGATAAGGCTTGGTGTTCCCCGACGCAGCCATCGCTGTCTGGTCTTGCTATTAACCTGTACGACAGCGACGATGCAGGCTCGTATTCTGAAGCCGATAACAGCAGTAGCGGAAACAGATATCGTCCAGAGACACGGGCAAATCGTACATTAAAATATTCATTTTAATCACTAACACTTGTTATGAAGAAAAACAAAATTACTTTAACTGTCTAACGCGCAATTCCTTTCAAAGGTATGCCTCAGTGTTTACAGAAAATTACAAACCAGAGTTATGCCCTGAACCATATCACCAGACACTACATATGGCCCACCAATAACGCGATCTGATTTTGGAATTGATTTCAGCGATGGTAAAGGTCGTGCAAAGCATGATGGAGTTGTGTGAGTTGGGTGGGGGGCGGGGGGGGAGGGGGAGACAGACAGACAGAGAGATGACTCCGAAGTAACATAACTGAATACCGAATTACAACATTAACCCCAATACTCCGACTACACAGCCGGAAAGTACAATAAATCACTCCTTATAGACTCTGTATGTGCAGGGGAAAATGTTTTTATTGCCTACAGTAAGTAATAAACTGAAAATAAAGAGCTTGTGCGGTGAAAACAAAAATTTCAATGACTTCACCTCTGCCGCGGTATGTCTCGGAAAACCGCCTCAGCATCATCTTAACTGGATTACTGTCATTTTTTATGAAAAACAAAGACAAGCCTTGCAAGGATGTCTCATGAGGCCCTGGAGCACGTTTAGCATGAAACAAAGCTTAAATGGAGGCACGGCAAACATGTTGAAATTTGTGGACACGAGAAAGATTGGAGATGATAAATTTTCGGATTCCAAGTGATTGAAAAACTCAATGTCATATATGAACAGATAATATGTGCAAGCGAGCTGTTGCACTTACGCACAGACTTCGAGTAAGAACATTGAACATCCCTTCTGCATATCTTAATACCATATTACGTAACAATAACTTTGCAAACTGTTTAGAAATGCAGTTGTGACTGAGAGTAGCAAGTCACTTGAATTTTCAAATTGTGAGCTCACAGATAGATACCGATCAGTACATTTACTGAAGCAACTGAAAACGGAAACAAAGGCCTAACCCTATGTATTGTGCGTCCACATAGAAAAGCCAATCGGAATGGACATGATTTTACCTAACTTCAATAGTACCACTGTTTTTAATCGTGTGAATGCAACATAAATGTTCGCCAGATGCTGCTGTAGGGGTCAATGGGATGTGACTCATACGGATGCAGGATGACAAAGTGTGGAGTGCAGTGGTTAGGGCGCGTTGGGTGCCCAGGGGCTATAATGAGATAGAATTAGTGATTCATTGGTTTCGGTTTTAGAGCTGAATTGTTTCCACAGCAGAAGCAACACACAGGCTTGTAATTCGCTCATGCGACCACCTCATCAGTCTCAAGTGCCTCGGCATAGTCAGGGCCACCAGTACAGCAGAAGTGGCGCCACCCAGCTGGCGGCAGGCGTTGCCGTGTGGCAGTGACGCCCAGCATCGCGGCCATGCAGTTGAATAGAGCACGCTCAAAGAAGTCGAAAGTAGCGCGCTAGCGAGATGGTTCAAATGGCTCTGAGCACTATGGGACTCAGCTGCTGAGGTCATTAGTCCCCTAGAACTTAGAACTAGTTAAACCTAACTAACCTAAGGACATCACAAACATCCATGCCCGAGGCAGGATTCGAACCTTCGACCGTAGCGGGCTTGCGGTTCCAGACTGCAGCGCCTTTAACCGCACGGCCACTTCGGCCGGCCCCTAGTGAGAGCCCCAGCTTGTTGTTTCAGGCTTTTAACTCGTTATTTTCTCCAGTCTCAATGTGCTGAAAATCATTCTTGCATATGATTTACGGGTTCATACGCCACTGTGCACTGTTGACAGAATGACACTATGCTTCTCTCAAATAAGATTGTATTGCTTCACTGGTTATTCAGACACACCTCTAAAAACTTAGTGTGGCAATGTTCTCATTTGTGTGTCACGCCATTTGCAGTATCAGCTATCATGACTGTTTGACAGTCCAATGCGCCGATATCAAATACAAGACAAATGTCCTGAGGCTTCTGCTATGGCAGCCTGCCCAAGTCGAGAGATGTGCGAAGAGTGCCCGTATGTTTAAAACTGCACAATAGAACCAACCGAACCATACACATATAGGACTCTGTTTGGACAGATCATGTCAAAGTTTTAGCTACGCAGTAAGACATCTCTGCTCTTTCCAGTTTGGCTGTGAATCATCACTCTCGCTGACAGGGATCACTACCGACTGACCGTCCGTGAATCAGAAAAATGACTTCCGCAGAGCGTCGGTCCACAGCCTATGCGAAGCCTCCTTACAGATGCTACCGTCTTCACTGTACGCATGCGGTACACTGAATAATGCTTATACTTTTCAGAGTAACACTGTCAGAAGATTATCTGTGCATAGTTTCACAACAAGATACTACATGCCTCACGTATTCATAGCTCATTAATACAATAGGTGTGAAAACGTGACTAAGGTCTTGTGGGTTGTCGCTACTTCAGTAACTTCTGGGTGACTCTTTAGCCACTTATTTATTCAGTCATTTCCACAGCTGATATCGCAAGGCTTCGAGGACTTGCTTCCATACTTTCACAACTCAAAAAATCTGAACTGAAATATGGCTGGTAGCTCGGGACAGCTGCAGAGACCCCAGACCATTAGACTACGGAGGGGGTCATCTTCAGGCATTGTACTAGCAAAAAAACATTGTTAAAGTAATATCAAGCAGTACAAATTAGTCCCATATTCAGATAATATGTCATGGCAATAATGTGGAAATACAACAATTCTCCCACGGACAAGCTTCAAGCGGTAATGACAAGTCCGTATTTGCGTATATATCGAGAGACTGACTGTGATGACTGTGTCAGAACTTTATGGACTGTGTTGCTACAAATTAGCGTCGTATAGGAGAAAACGACGGGCTGAAACATGGCAGCATGCAGCTTGGTTCTCTCGATAAGTAACATGGCGGCCGCTGACCCATCGCTATCAACACTGTCTCATGCTCTTCTTTCTTGAGGAAATGTGGGGAGGGGGTGAGGATGTTTTTGATCTCTAGAGCAACAAACACGCTCGAAAAGGACAAAACTGGCTCTGTTGAAACCTAAATACAAGAAGAACTGATTTACCTGCTGAAGCATTGTAATGTGATACCTAACGTGGTCCTGTGTCAAAACCTGCATAACGGTTGCGCTTTTTTGCATTTTAGGTGTGGACTTCACATCTGGAATACTTGTGCACGGACGATTGTGATACATCCTTATTGTGGACGGCATCGCCTGTTGCGTTCCGCCCACATTGATGTCTCTATCACAATACGCTGTGAGCACAAAAATTCTTTCTTTGGTGTATTTCGGTAAGGCCCAAGGGGGCAAAATTGGTTGACTGTCAAATAATGAGATAATGCTTCTTTGAAAATAAAAAGAACAGACTACGTGGTACACAGATTTCCTTCAGGAAATTTACAGTGTCTGTGAACCAATACACAGAGAAGAGTGTTCCACATCACTTCTGTGGGATATGAAAATGACATCAATACCGACAAGAGTACTGCGCAGAGACGCTTTTTCATTTATTCTTTACATACAAAGATAGAAGGGAAGAATGTGTGCCGGCCGTGGTGGCCGAGCGGTTCTAGGCGCTACAGTCTGGAACCGCCCGACCGCTACGGTCGTAGGTTCGAATCCTGCCTCGGGCATGGATGTGTGTGATGTGCTTAGGTTAGTTAGGTTTAAGTAGTTCTAAATTCTAGGGGACTGATGACCTCATAAGTTAAGTTCCATAGTGCTCAGAGCCATTTTATTTTAAGAATGTGTACGAATTTACCATTGACCACCGTGAGAACGAATGCCACTTTGTGGCGTTGCGGGCATGAAATGCGATATGTTATGTACATAAGCAAGACAGAGACGAACAGTGAATCATTCTAGCGATGATACAGTCCGCAATATCATAAGCAGCTTTCAAATAGGGCAAATTGTTATGGTCCAGCGACTGGGAGCATATCGGCAACGACAAAGCTGGCCAATCGTTAGTGTGCTAACGTCACGAGTACCTATGCAAAATTTTTGAAGGAAGGTGAAATCGTAAGCTGGCGACAAGATGTTACATGTGGACGCGTCGTCAGGGGACGTGGCGTTCGGCGAATCGCCTACTCTGAAATACAGGCTAGGTGGCGATCTCTGGCAGGTCTGACGACAGGGTACGGTGCTGGTGCAGCCACAAGTGTGTCGGAACACACCGTTCGGCACACATTCTTGGACGTGGGTCTCTACAGCTGACGGCATCTACAGGGACTGGACAAAAATACTGAAACACCACAAACACAGTACATTAGCGTGCAAGAAACCTCTTGATATTCAAAACAGCTTCCAGTCATCTCGGAACGGTTACATACAGGTTGTATATGGTTTTCACGGGACTCTTGTATCAGTTTTCCAGCAAAATAGTGATAGGTTCTAATAGCAGTGATGGAGATGGATAGCGATCATGAACTATCCCCTTGAAAGTAGATCTCAAAGGCTCAATTAATGTTGAGACCTGTTAGATGTGGTACACAGGGGAGCCGCGGCGGTTCATCGTCGTACTCCGAAACCCAGCCCTGGACGAGGCAAAAGGGGTGGAAAGGAGCCCTGTCGTCCAGGAACACAGCATCAACATTGGGGAACAAACACTGCATGACTTTCTTCCATTGCTCCATAGTTCAGCTTTTATGGATTCGGTACCACGTGTTCTCTGTTACGGGCATTTGCAACGTCGATGAGCGATTTTGAAATTTCAAGTCGCTCTGCAGTTCCCATCTTACGGAGATCACTTCGCGTTCTTTGGTGCTGAAAGGGTTCGCGACTACGATTATTCATTTCTGCTGTGAATTTTGTAGCTCTCGTCCCCTTATTTTTCGTCACAGTTCCCTTCAGTGACCATCTATCACACTTTAGTCAGCTTCGTACTTAGCGGCTGGTGTTTCTCCGTTTTCCCTGTATGAGGTATAAATTTTCGATACAGTGCCTCTTGTAACACCAAACAATTCGGCTATCTTTATTCAGGAAGCACCCAGAATATAAGTGGCAACAACTTGCCCCATTCAGTTCACTTAGGTCGGTTATAACGCACCCACAATTACACAGAACCCTATTCTGACTGCGACTGACGATTGCAAAGTGTTGAGGACACTGCACACTTACCGTTCGTGGTGAAATACAACGGCGCAATCAGCAGGCTCCGTTGGCATCTGCATTTATGTTCAAGAATGCCTTTCCCGCGATGTTTCCATACTTCCTGTACAATTTCTTACGTTGGCCCATCAACATTAATTGCGACTTCAGTGGTCTCGGGTTTATTGAGATTAGACCGTTGATCAACGGAAGTGTGGCACCTGGTCGGATGGGTCACATTTATTACTGCGCCAGGTCGTCGGTCGTGTCCTGATACTGCGTCATCCAGATCTACGGGTGGGGGAAGGTGTAATGACACGGAAGTTGGCCGGTGGGGAACGGGTTGTGGGAATGGGTGCAGGGGGGGGGGGGGGGGGGGAGAATTACACTGTGAGGGACATTCACCTGGACTTCCATGAGATCTGTGGTACTAATCGAAGACATTATTGGAGACCACCTCCACCCCTTCATACGTGATGTCTTCCCCGACGACGATGGCGTCTCCGCGCAGGGCGCAGCTGTCCGTGTGACAAGGCCAAAATCAAGTTACAGTGAAGAACATGCTAGTGAACTCACGGTGATGTATTGATCAAGAAATTCGCTTCATCTGAATCAGGAAGAACACATCTGGGACGGTAGTTGAATGTTCGCTAACCACCATCTGTAATTTCCGAAATTACGTGACCTATGCAAAGGCGTGTGGCCCTGCGTACCTCCAGTAACCCAGCAAGAGCCCGTCGAATCCGCGACACGCAGTATCGCTGCTGTATTTGCATTTTAACGGTGTCCCAGCACAGTTTTAAGTAGGTGGTGACGTTGTTTTCGCACGTCAGTGTAGCTGAAACAATTAAAGGGTCATAATACTAACTGAGAATGAAATTGTAGAAACTGGTGTCTTCTAGTCCTGCAGCTGTGGAGAGAAAGTATCGCTCTGTTACGTGTTTTGTGCCACCGTTCTCCTTTGAAGCGAGGCGGCAGGCTGAAATCTGTCGCAACAGGTCGCCGGACAGGCTGGCGGTGATAAATAAGAGCGCCCCCCGGAGACTGCCCCCACAACAGCGGCGCGGCCGGTTCCGTTGCCTGGCAACGCGCGTCCTATCCTGACGTAACGCCACGGCGCCTGCCGCACAGCGGGCGTCGCGCGCACCGGACGTCCGCCGTCGGAGGCGTCGCGGGTAGCCGCCGTGACGTCACGCGGACGGGAACCGCCAAGTTCACGGTACGCCAGGAGCGCTTTTTTCTCAATACACGATGATTCTCAAAGCACTGTCATTCGTAATAATAGATATTCTTACCATTTCGGCACACGAACAGACGCACCACATAATATTCAAACATGATGGACAGCAGATTTCTTGTGGACTACATTGGCAAAAATATATGGCCCTGTGCATCCAAGGATCGAGAGCAATTAACGTTACTAAAACATCGCTGTGCCAATGACATAATAGTAAATGCTCTTGCGACGTCACTTTTTGCGGCGCATCTTGAATTGTATTTCCTTACGGGACACTTGTTTGTCACATTTTCGTTGGTTTTGAGGGGAATTGTATATTTGATTTCTGCTGTGTATGAGAAAGAAAAATACTGTTTCTTCTGTTTCAAAAGAATTTTAATGTTCAGGAATCTGTCAGACTTTTATTTCTACGGTTAATTATATTTGGCTCTGAGCAGTATGGGACTTAAACATCTGTGGTCATCAGTCCCCTAGAACTTAGAACTACTTAAACCTAACTAACCTAAGGACGTCACACACATCCATGCCCGAGGCAGGATTCCAACCTGTGACCGTAGCTGTCACGCGGTTCCAGACTGAAGCGCCTAGAACCGCACGGCCACACCAGCCGGCTAATTATATTTCTTAATTCGTACTGTTTATTGTGAGTCACACTGTAGGTGCAGTGCTTTTTTATGATACTCGGTTTGTTATCTTTCCGAGAAATAGCTGAAGTTCCTCTTGTGGTCACCATTTACTGTCACGCGGTCGAGGCCGCCTTGGTACGGTCGATGCGGCTGCTCCAGTCGGAGGTTCGAGTCCTCCCTCGGGCATGTGTGTGTGTGTGTGTGTGTGTGTGTGTGTGTGTGTGTGTGTGTGTGTGTGTGTGTGGTGGGTGGGTGGGTGTGTCCTCCTTAGCGTAAGTTAATTTAAGTTAGATTAAGTAGTGTGTGAACTTGGGGGCCGATGACCTCAGCAGTTTGGTCCCATAAGATCTTACCACAAACTTCCAATTTTTTTCCATTTACTACTGATGCGAACATAAATTCGGAGCACCGTGTCGCTGTCTCCACTTGCGTTATATAGCTTAAGTTTATTTTCCGATAACAGCTTCGATTTATTTACGATAAAGTTCGTGCAGTGCATTGTGGTTTCAGTACACCCTCAGGGCTGTTTATTTACAATACTCGATTCAGTTTAATTATGACATATAGTTAAAGTTATTCTTAGCAAACCATTTTACGATCTACTACTGAAAACTACATATATTTGAAGTAGGTACACCAGTGTCCAATTGCGATAAAGTGTATGTTCCGATACCAGGCAAGATTAATTTACCATGAATGAATTTTTTTTTGGGTAGTACTAAGTGTGTTGTGACGTACATAACAGCTTCACTCCAAGAAATGTTCGTGTTATTTCTAGGTGACTGACTGCATTGGTTGTAATTTGATCTGTTTCTTCCCAAAATAGTAAATTCTCGTAATCAAACCTCTGTGTACTCTGTTTCAAAATATTGTCAGTATGTAATGTTACAGTCACTATGTTGTTCACATCATTTGGCGCAAGTTCACTATATCACACTCCAAACCGACTGCTAGCATCGTAATTTCCTCTTTATCTAATATTTTTGCCATCATAGTACCCAGACAGACGCGTTGCACATAACTGAAGTGTGCCAGACAGCAGGTTTATTGAAAATAACATCGACGTAACTACAGTGAGGTGACATAAGTCGTGGTGTACCTCCTAATGTTATGTCGCACCTCCTTTCGCCCGATCTAGTGCATCAGTTCGACATCGCACGAACTCAGCTGGTCCTTGGTAGCCCTCTGCAGAAATATCAAGCCGTTTTATCTCTATAGCCGCCGATAATTACGACAGTGTTACCGGTGCAGAATTTTGTGCATGAGCTGACGTCTCGATTATGTCACATAAATGTTCGACGGGATTTATGATGGCGATCTGGGCAGCCAAACCATTCGCTCGAATTGTCCAGAACGTTCTTCAAACCAGTAACGAAGGACTGTGGCACAGTGACATGGCGCATTTTAGGCATACAAATTCCATCGTTGTTCGGGATCATGAGGTCCATGGATGTGCCCAAGTAGCCTAACATAAGCAAGACTCATCCATTCCACGTAAAGACATGCCACACCATTATGGAGCCGCCACCAACTTGTACAGTGCCTTGTTGGCAACGTGGGTCCATGGCTTCATCCGACCTGCGCCACACTCGAACACTTCCATCAGCTCTTACCAACTGAAATCGGGTCTCACCTGACCAGGCCACGACTTTACAGTCGTCTAGGGTCCAAGCTATATGGTCGAAAGCCGAGGAGAGGCACTCGCGTCAGTCGTCTGCCGTCGTGGCCCAGAAAAACCAAAATTTCGCCGCACTTCAAAATGGTTCAAATGGTTCTGAGCACTATGGGACTTAACTTCTGAGGTCATCAGTCCCCTACAACTTAGAACTACTTAAACCTAACTAACCTAAGGACATCACGCACATCCATGCCCGAGGCAGGATTCGAGCATGCGACCGTAGCAGCCGCGTGGTTCTGGACTGAAGCGCCCAGAACCGCTCGGCCACCGCGGCCGGCTTTCGCCGCACTGTCCAAACGGATACTTTCGTCGTATGTCCCACATTGATTATTGCGGTTATTTCACGCACGGTTGGTTGTCTGGTAGCACTTAACTCTATGCAAACGCCGCTGGTCTTGGTCGGTGAATGAAGGACGTCAGCCAGTGTGTTGTCCGTGATGAGAGGTGATGCCTGAAATGTGGTGTTCTCGGCACAGTCTTGACACTGCATCTCGGAATATCGAATTCCCTAACGAACTGCGAAATGGAATGTCCCATGCATCTAGATCCCACCTCCATTCCGCGCTGAACGTCTGTTAATTGCCGTCGTGCGGCCATAAACACGTCTGTAACATTTCCACATGAATCACCTGAGTACAAGCGACAGCTTCGCCAATGCAGTGTGCTCTTATAGCTTGAGTACGCTATACTACCGCCACATGTATATCGCTATCCTATGAGATTTGTCACTTCCATGTATAATTTCTGCTGGATCCATTCGCAGCGATAACACATGATATAGACGCTATATGTGAACATCAGGAAGTTTTACATAAGGTATTTCTCTCAGACGGCGCTATGGTTGGCCCGCTAGATAGCACTGCCGTTGGTCAAACGGATATCAACTGCGATTTTTTAAATAGGAACCCCCAGTTTTTTTTTACATATTCGTGTAGTACGTAAAGAAATACGAATGTTTTAGTTGTACCACTTTTTTCGCTTTGTGATAGATGGCGCTGTAATAGTCACAAACGTATAAGTACGTGGTATCACGTAACATTCCGCCACTGCGGACGGTATTTGCTTCGTGATACATTACCCGTGTTAAAATGGACCGTTTACCATTTGCGGAAAAGGTCGATATCGTGTTGATCTATGGCTATTGTGATCAAACTTCCCAACCGACGTGTGCTACGTCTGCTGCTCGGTATCCTGGACGACATCATCCAAGTGTCCAGACCGTTCGCTGGCTAGTTACGTTAGAACAAGAGTTGACCCAGACGTGTAACCAATGGCACCCCATATCATCACGCTGGGGGATACGCTAGTATGGCGATGACGAATAAACGCTTCCAATGTGCGTTCACCACGATGTCGCCAAACACGGATGCGACCATCATGATGCTGTAAACAGAACCTGGATTCATCCGAAAAAAATGACGTTTTGCCATTCGTAGACCCAGGTTCGTCGTTGAGTACACCATCGCAGGCGCTCCTGTCTATGATGCAGCGTCAAGGGTAACCGCAGCCATGGTCTCCGAGCTGATAGTCCATGCTGCTGCAAACGTCGTCGAACTGTTCGTGCTGATGGTTGTTGTCTTGCAAACGTCCCCATCTGTTGACTCAGGGATCGAGACGTGGCTGCACGATCCGTTACAGCCATGCGGAAAGATGCCTGTCATCTCGACTGCTAGTGATGGGAGGCCGTTGGGATCCAGCACTGCGTTCCGTTTTACCCTCCTGAACCCACCGATTCCATATTCGCTAACACTCATTGGAATTCGATCAACGCGAGCAGCAATGTGGCGATACGATGAACCGCAATCGCGATAGGCCACAATCCGACCTTCATCAAACTCGGAAACGTGATGGTACGCATTTCTCCTCCTTACACGAGGCATTACAACGACGTTTCACCAGGCAACGCCGGTCAACTGCTGTTTGTGTATGAGAAATCGGTTGGAAACGTTCCTCATTGCAGCACGTTGTAAGTGTCGCTACAGGCGCCAACCTTGTGTGAATGCTCTGAAAAGCTAATCATTTGCATATCACAGCATCATCTTCCTGTCGGTTAAATTTCGCCCCTGTAGCAGGTCATTTTCATGGTGTAGTAATTTTAATGGGCAGTAGTGTATTTACCGGGTACCCAGCTTCATAGTATTTGCTCAGCAGGATTGTTTTCTTATCAGTGTTAGAATCCTGACTGGCCGTTATGGCGACGCAGGATTGAAACACAAGCATTGGTGTGGATCACAGTTGCAGATAGTCAACATGGATCTGGACAATGTTCAAATGGTTCAAATGGCTCTGAGCACTATGGGACTCAACTGCTGTGGTTTTCAGTCCCCTAGAACTTAGGACTACTTAAACCTAACTAACCTAAGGACATCACACACATCCATGCCCGAGGCAGGATTCGAACCTGCGACCGTAGCAGTCGCACGGTTCCGGACTGCGCGCCTAGAACCGCGAGACCACCGCGGCCGGCTGGACAATGTGATCAGGGCTTTACTCGTAAAGCTGTTCTATGAAAACAACAGTATCGACGCACTGAAGGAATACGGAGAGGTCCTCTTTCTGGACCGGGGTTGAAATAGTAGATTCAGAAGTTGGAATTAGCTGGCGATTCGGAGATTGCTTCTGGGACAAGACGACAACAAACTTCGCCACCAATTTTCGAACAAGATACTGTTGCCGTGGCTGAAGATGCTCGGCGCAATGTGCGATCTTCAATCAGGAAACGAGTTTGTCACGACAGCTGAACGTTAAATGGTCCACTGTTCGAAAAGTGCTGCGGACAATTGCGAAGTGGTACTTCTAGTGCTGCTCCAGGCTATCGTGGATGGAGACAGTCATCGCGCTGGGCAACTTTTGGAATCTGGAACGTAAATGTGGTAGGCAGTTAACAAATCTTACCCTCTCACGTGGAAATTAAAATGTGTTTATTTAATGGTTTAGTTGTTATTCTCTTACGCATGCCCTTTCTTGGGGGCCTTCTGAAGTCTGGAAATTTTAATTATAACCACCCTATATTCGAGCACTCGGCAGATATGGAAGAGCGTTGAGAGTAATTCTCGCACCTCCGACTGGTCCCTGGAACTTTTGCAGAAATATCCACAAGGGAAAACCAATAAAACACACCTTACCTTAACCACCCTGAAAAGGGCAGCAGCAAGTCGCTTGAAACGTCGACAATTTAGGTGCTTCAATGTTTCATAGTAACGTGGCCCAACAAGTAAAATTATTTTATTCAACATATGTTACGTTAGTTACATAGGTCAAGAATAACCGAAACGATATGAAGTGGAATCAGTACTGTGGAAGGAAAGGCGAATGGTCGCCTTGGGTTTACTGGAGAATTTTAGGAAAGTGTGGTTCATCTGTAAAGGAGACCGCATATAGGACGCTAGTGCGACCTATTCTCGAGTACTGGTCGAGTGTTTGGGATCCGCAGCAGACAAGTTTAAAGGAAGAAATCGAAGCAATTCAAAGGTGGGCTGCTAGTTTTGTTCGAGCAACACGCAAATGTTACTGACGTTCATCAAGGACTCAAATGGGAATTCTTGGAGAGAAGGCGACGTCTTTTTCGAGGAACACTACTGAGAAAAGTAACTGGCATTTGAAGCTGACTGCCGAACGATTGTATTTCCGCCATCATAAGTTTCATTTAAGGGAACCCGGAACCTAAAAATGATGAAATTTTGGGTTTTCAGTTTATTGTGAAATAAAATACTACAGATCTTCCTCTTTAAAATGACATATTAATCTTACCTGTAGCTCAACTCCAAGTACTGAAAATATTATTTTCAATAATGTGCTGTAGAGGGCATGTCGCGACATTGAATTTCCATGGATACATGTTCATAGAAAACATCGTTTTTCAAAACTTCCGGTCTTTCCAAGGACTTTATATTATGTTGGCAACACGATTTGATAGGCAATTGTTTTGTCCGCGAATTGTAGTCTTTGGATACTGTTGTTTACCTTGAGCGTTTGGTGGTTATGGCACGATTTGTGTTGTATTTCTATTGCGTAACTGGAACTTATCGAATATGCCTCGATTTGGTAACAGACTTTACAAGAGGAAAAAGCCTCCTCCGATGTACACTAGTGGGACTGTGACGATTTCTCCGACCTTGGGAAATGATTCTGAAAATAGTGAGGTTATTCATGAAGTGAAATCTACTCCTGTCTCTAGCACAAGCAAGAAGTTGCATGGGTCAACTGAAAAATACTGCAGTTTATTGGGGAAGTGTAGTGTGGATAATGTGAACGAAATAATTAACATTTCATTCCTCTCAAAGGTGATTGAGAGCTCAGTACTGAGTAAGGAATGTTGCAAATTGAGTATGTCAGTAAATGTCAAGCGACACATAGGACTTGCAGCAGAAATATGTCTCCATTGTACTAGTTGTCATTACAGTGTTTCATTTTGGAACTCAGAATGTCGAAATAGGCCAAGGTGAAACTGATAGTGAGAAAAGCAAGTACTATGGTGTAAATACTAGATGTGTTTATGCTCTAAGGTCAATCGGCAAGGGATACTCTGCTGGTCAAATGTTTTGTGGTGTAATGAATCTACCACCACCACCAACGAAATCCTCATAATATAACTCGGTTGTTGGATCCTGTGTTGAAGATATTGCCCAAGAATCCACGAAAGAAGCAGTGGAGGAGGCTGTGGCGGTGAATGAAGAAATTCCAGATGTTCAGAATTCTCGGGACCTGACTGTCGCTCTAGATGGTACGTCGCAGAAGCGCGGCAGACTTCACATAATGGGGTAATAACGGCAACAAGTGCTGATACTACAAAAGTTATAGATGTTGTAATTAAATCCAAGCACTGTAGGTGTCCTAAAAGAGTGAAGGATGAGCATGCAGAAAACTGTCGAAGGAGTTACAGTAGGTCTAGTGGGGCCATGGAAGTTTCCGGTGCGAAAGACTTTTTCAGTCGCTCTCTTATGTGGTACGAGGTCAGATACCTACAGTTCCTGGGTGATGGTTATTCGAAGTCTTTTGCTACTGTATCTGAGCTGAAACCTTATGGAAATGATGTTACCATTACTAAACAGTACTGCATAGGTCACGTTCAGAAACGTATGGGAACAAGGCTGCGTCTACTGAAGACCACAATGAAAGGCCAAGTACTCAGTGATGGAAAACCTTTGGGTGGAGCTAAAAGATTGACAGACGAGGTAATCAACAGGTTACAGAGAGACTATGGACTGGCAATAAGACAAAATACTCACAGTGTTGATGCAATGGAAAAGGCTGTAATGGCACTTTACTACCACACCTTATCGACTGACGAGGAACCACTACATGGACTATGCCCACAGGGACCCAATTCCTGGTGCAAGTACAAAAAATATCAGGGATCTGAACGTCTATAAAAGCATCATCACTGTGATGAAGGCTATAAAACCAATTTTCAGAGATCTTTCTGCAACTGAACTTTTGGAGAAATGTCTCCATGGACGTACACAAAATCAAAATGAGAGTGTGAATAATGTAATTTGGACCAGAATGCCAAAAAATGTGTTTGTAGAAATTCATATTTTCATTTTGGAATATATGATGCCATTGCTACGTACAACAAAGGTAACATTATAAAGTGCAATGTGCTGCAGAAGTTGGATGTGATGCCCGGAAAGTACATGGTGAGTGCAATGATTTCGATAGACAATGAGAGGAAACGGGATACCGAAAGGAAAGAAAAGGAGTGTGAGAGGCAAGACAGACAAAGAGTGAAAGGAGTGAAAAGAAGGCTAGATGGGGAGATGTCTAGTGACAGTGAAAACTCCTCTTATGGTGCTGGACTCCACTAAAATGTTAGAGAAACTTTGAAACTCGCTTTCCACAAGTTCACTTTTTTTGCCATAGAAGGAATATTTTATGCTAAACTATTAGAGATAATGACTTAAAATTTTCAAGGAATGTAGACAGTGCCAATATACACATTGTATCACAGCCTTTTTGTGATACATAATTGATAACAGATTTTATTTCAAAGATACCATGCCAAAAAATGTGTCAATTATTTTCAGTAAGAAAATAATATCTTCCCAAAAAACACCAATAAATTAAAATCCATATGGTAAATGGTAGCAAATATATGTAATATTATACTGTAAGAGTTTCATCATACTGGTGTTAATAGTTCATAAGAAAATGTTCCTTACATTCAACATTGGAGGTATAGGACGTTCCGGGTCCCCTTAAGGACAACGAAGATAAGGTACGAGAGATTAGGGCTCATACTGAGGCATATAGGCAGTCGCTTTTCACTCGTCCTGTTTGCCATTGGAGCTGAAAATAAAATGACTATTAGTGGTACAGTGTTCCCTTCACCACGCTCTGTACAGCGATTTGTGGAGTATGTATGTAGATGTAGATATAGATGAATCCACGAGTCACAGATGCTTGCAAATGATTACCGGCTACACTCAGCAACAAAACCGAAAAATAAACTGGCCAGAGCTCCGCCGTAAAGCATTTGGGAAATTAGTAAGCTTTTGATGCTTGAAAAATAACATTGTGGATTATTGTGGATCGCTAGCTTCCACCTTTCTAGCATCGCTTTCGCTCCGCAGCACCCACGAATTGCTTACTATATTTCAAGGTGGCATACTGACTACAAGATTTCGCATGTTCCAAGTAACTCCCGATAGATTTTAAATATTCGAGCCTTTCAGGTAATGAATCTTCGCATGACAAACGAGAGGCTTTTGAATGAAACGCAGGAATTCTCACCGCCTGTCCCCTTTCTCTGACTAATAACTCTTCTCTGGTAAGGGCAGCCCACTAGCAAGAATTCTCACGTTAATATTTCCCACTTAATGTTGTTAGGAGAATATTAGACGTGAGCAGAAAGTCTACGGTTGTAAGAAATTATGACTACGTTGTTCAGAACGTATTCCGAATCGCTCCAACGAGCCACTCTATGCAGAATACATGACACCAACACACTGCTCCAATCTGTATCAAAATCGAGTACCCTTGACCCACGGGGCCGTAATAGTGTCTCACCGCCGTTGGATAAGCAGCTGAGCAGCAAGTCGTATACTCCTAGCTCACTCGTTTGTTACATAGTTTAATTCTTAATTTCATTGCGTGTTTTTGGTACTTGCATTGTTTAATTCATAAATTTCGGGCGTATTATAGTATTTGAGAGTTGTAGCATCGCGTTTTAGTACCTGAATAGTGTAAATTCGCGTAGTCGTTTGTCTTCTGTTTTTGTTTTGAACGGCCAGTGTCGGTTGGTCACAGTCAGTGTGCTCCCTGCCGCCGTTGGATAAGCAGCTGAGCAGCAAGTCGTATACTCCTAGCTCACTAGTTTGTTACATAGTTTAATTCTTAATTTCTTTGCGTGTTTTTGGTACTTGCATTGTTTAATTCATAAATTTCGGGCGTATTATAGTATTTGAGAGTTGTAGCATCGCGTTTTAGTACCTGAATAGTGTAAATTCGCGTAGTCGTTTGTCTACTGTTTTTGTTTTGAACGGCCAGTGTCGGTTGGTCACAGTCAGTGTGCTCCCTGCCGCCGTTGGATAAGCAGCTGAGCAGCAAGTCGTATACTCCTAGCTCACTCATTTGTTACATAGTTTAATTCTTAATTTCTTTGCGTGTTTTTGGTACTTGCATTGTTTAATTCATAAATTTCGGGCGTATTATAGTATTTGAGAGTGTAGCATCGCGTTTTAGTACCTGAATAGTGTAATTTCGCTTAGTCTTCTTCCGCCGCCGAGCAGTGTCAGTAGTGCGCAAGTAGCAGCATTACTGCATTTACTAGGCAATCTTGTATTTTAATAACCGTTTAAATTTTGTCGATTTGTTTGCGCTCTCTGTAGATTAGTTCAGGCGTTCTTTGCAAAACAGTTTTTAGCATGGATAGGGACTGCAACTGCTGTGTTCGGATGCAGGCTGAGTTGGCATCCCTTCGCTCCCAGCTTCAGGCAGTGCTGGCTTCGGTCACACAGCTTGAGGCTGTTGCCAATGGGCATCACTGTGGGGGTCCGGATGGGGGTTTGTCGGGGACGGCCAGCTCGTCCCACGCATCCCCTGATCGGACTACGACTGTGGTTGCCCGGGATACTGCCCGCATTGAGGCTGATCCCTCACCTGTGGTAGAGTGGGAGGGCGTTTAAAGGTGTGGCAGGAGGCGAAAGACATTCCGGAGGGCTGAACAGAAAGCCTCTCCAGTTTGTCTGACGAACCGGTTTCAGGCTCTGTCTCAGGCTGATACTGATCTTCGGCCTGACATGGCTGCTTGTCCTGTTCCAGAGGTTGCTCCTCAGTCTGCAAGATCCGGGCAGTTGCAGAGGGTGGGCTTACTGATAGTTGGGAGCTCCAACGTCAGGCGCGTAATGGGGCCCCTTAATGAAATGGTAGCAAGAGAGGGGAAGAAAACCAATGTGCACTTCGTGTGCATACCGGGTGGAGTCATTCCAGATGTGGAAAGGGTCCTTCCGGATGCCATGAAGGGTACAGGGTGCACCCATCTGCAGGTGGTCGCTCATGTCGGCACCAATGATGTGTGTCGCTATGGATCGGAGGAAATCCTCTCTGGCTTCCGGCGGCTATCTGATTTGGTGAAGACTGCCAGTCTCGCTAGTGGGATGGAAGCAGAGCTCACCATCTGCAGCATCGTCGACAGGACTGACTGCGGACCTTTGGTACAGAGCCGAGTGGAGGGTCTGAATCAGAGGCTGAGACGGTTCTGCGACCGTATGGGCTGCAGATTCCTCGACTTGCGCCATAGAGTGGTGGGGTTTTGGGTTCCGCTGGATAGGTCAGGAGTCCACTACATGCAACATGCGGCTACACGGGTAGCAGGGGTTGTGTGGCGTGGGCTGGGCGGTTTTTTTAGGTTAGATGGCATTGGGCAAGTACAGAAAGGGCAACAGCCTCAACGGGTGCGGGGCAAAGTCAGGACATGCGGGGACCAAGCAGCAATCGGTATTGTAATTGTCAACTGTCGAAGCTGCGTTGGTAAAGTACCGGAACTTCAAGCGCTGATAGAAAGCACCGAAGCTGAAATCGTTATAGGTACAGAAAGCTCACTTAAGCTAGAGATAAATTCTGCCGAAATTTTTACAAAGGTACAGACGGTGTTTAGAAAGGATAGATTGCATGCAACCGGTGGTGGAGTGTTCGTCGCTGTTAGTAGTAGTTTATCCTGTAGTGAAGTAGAAGTGGATAGTTCCTGTGAATTATTATGGGTGGAGGTTACACTAAACAACCGAACTAGGTTAATAACTGGCTCCTTTTACCGACCTCCCGACTCAGCAGCATTAGTGGCAGAACAACTGAGAGAAAATTTGGAATACATTTCACATAAATTTTCTCAGCATGTTATAGTCTTA
The DNA here is from genome assembly GCF_021461395.2 of Schistocerca americana. Taxonomy (NCBI): domain Eukaryota; kingdom Metazoa; phylum Arthropoda; class Insecta; order Orthoptera; family Acrididae; genus Schistocerca; species Schistocerca americana. The sequence goes on from NC_060121.1 coordinate 91,493,028, forward strand.
GGTGGAGATTTCAATTTACCAGATATAGACTGGGACACTCAGATGTTTAGGACGGGTGGTAGGGACAGAGCATCGAGTGACATTATACTGAGTGCACTATCCGAAAATTACCTCGAGCAATTAAACAGAGAACCCACTCGTGGAGATAACATCTTGGACCTACTGATAACAAACAGACCCGAACTTTTCGACTCTGTATGTACAGAACAGGGAATCAGTGATCATAAGGCCGTTGCAGCATCCCTGAATATGGAAGTTAATAGGAATATAAGAAAAGGGAGGAAGGTTTATCTGTTTAGCAAGAGTAATAGAAGGCAGATTTCAGACTACCTAACAGATCAAAACGAAAATTTCTGTTCCGACACTGACAATGTTGAGTGTTTATGGAAAAAGTTCAAGGCAATCGTAAAATGCGTTTTAGACAGGTACGTGCCGAGTAAAACTGTGAGGGACGGGAAAAACCCACCGTGGTACAACAACAAAGTTAGGAAACTACTGCGAAAGCAAAGAGTGCTCCACTCCAAGTTTAAACGCAGCCAAAACCTCTCAGACAAACAGATGCTAAACGATGTCAAAGTTAGCGTAAGGAGGGCTATGCGTGAAGCGTTCATTGAATTCGAAAGTGAAATTCTATGTACCGACTAGACAGAAAATCCTAGGAAGTTCTGGTCTTACGTTAAATCAGTAAGTGGCTCGAAACAGCATATCCAGACACTACGGGATGATGATGGCATTGAAACAGAGGATGACACGCGTAAAGCTGAAATACTAAACACCTTTTTCCAAAGCTGTTTCACAGAGGAAGACCGCACTGCAGTTCCTTCTCTAAATCCTCGCACAAACGAAAAAATCGCTGACATCGAAATAAGTGTCCAAGGAATAGAAAAGCAACTGGAATCACTCAATAGAGGAAAGTCCACTGGACCTGACGGGATACCAATTCGATTCTACACAGAGTACGCGAAAGAACTTGCCCCCCTTCTAACAGCCGTGTACCGCAAGTCTCTAGAGGAACGGAGGGTTCAAAATGATTGGAAAAGAGCACAGATAGTCCCAGTCTTCAAGAAGGGTCGTCGAGCAGATGGGCAAAACTATAGACCTATATCTCTTACGTCGATCTCTTGTAGAATTTTAGAACATGTTTTTTGCTCGCGTATCATGTCATTTCCGGAAACCCAGAATCTACTATGTAGGAATCAACATGGATTCCGGAAACAGCGATCGTGTGAGACCCAACTCGCCTTATTTGTTCATGAGACCCAGAAAATATTAGATACAGGCTCCCAGGTAGATGGTATTTTTCTTGACTTCCGGAAGGCGTTCGATACAGTTCCGCACTGTCGCCTGATAAACAAAGTAAGAGCCTACGGAATATCAGACCAGCTGTGTGGCTGGATTGAAGAGTTTTTAGCAAACAGAACACAGCATGTTGTTATCAATGGAGAGACGTCTACAGACGTTAAAGTAACCTCTGGCGTGCCACAGGGGAGTGTTATGGGACCATTGCTTTTCACAGTATATATAAATGACTTAGTAGATAGTGTCGGAAGTTCCATTCGGCTTTTCGCGGATGATGCTGTAGTATACAGAGAAGTTGCAGCATTAGAAAATTGTAGCGAAATGCAGGAAGATCTGCAGCGGATAGGCACTTGGTGCAGGGAGTGGCAACTGACCCTTAACATAGACAAATGTAATGTATTGCGAATACATAGAAAGAAGGATCCTTTATTGTATGATTATATGATAGCGGAACAAACACTGGTAGCAGTTACTTCTGTAAAATATCTGGGAGTATGCGTGCGGAACGATTTGAAGTGAAATGATCATATAAAATTAATTGTTGGTAAGGCGGGTACCAGGTTGAGATTCATTGGGAGAGTGCTTAGAAAATGTAGTCCATCAACAAAGGAGGTGGCTTACAAAACACTCGTTCGACCTATACTTGAGTATTGCTCATCAGTGTGGGATCCGTACCAGATCGGTCTGACGGAGGAGATAGAAAAGATCCAAAGAAGAGCGGCGCGTTTCGTCACAGGGTTATTTGGTAACCGTGATAGCGTTACGGAGACGTTTAATAAACTGAAGTGGCAGACTCTGCAAGAGAGGCGCTCTGCATCGCGGTGTAGCTTGCTCGCCAGGTTTCGAGAGGGTGCGTTTCTGGATGAGGTATCGAATATATTGCTTCCCCCTACTTATACCTCCCGAGGAGATCACGAATGTAAAATTAGAGAGATTAGAGCGCGCACGGAGGCTTTCAGACAGTCGTTCTTCCCGCGAACCATACGCGACTGGAACAGGAAAGGGAGGTAATGACAGTGGCACGTAAAGTGCCCTCCGCCGCACACCGTTGGGTGGCTTGCGGAGTATCAATGTAGATGTAGATATCCGGAAGACGCCTGCTCTTGCCCCGCTGGGGGCTAAGGGAATCATGTATCCGGTCTGATTCGCGTGAATGTTAAATCGCAATCTCAGTTAAAATGAAATGAGGTAATTACTTATCGGAATACTTGTCTCTTTGTAGTCGCAAACGGTATGTTCCAATCCGTATTTCAACTGTGTGCTGGACCGGAAATTGAAGCCATATGATTGCCTGAAACCAGACTGTGTGCTTCCAACTGCAAGATCGGTTAACCCATCACGGATGGCTTTTTCCCTCCATAGAGGTAACCCGCGCATGGATAGCTCATCTGAAAACTTCTTACAGGGTGTCACTGCACGCCGGCCTAAGTGGCCGTGCGGTTCTAGGCGCTGCAGTCTGGAACAGCGAGACCGCTACGGTCGCAGGTTCGAATCCTGCCTCGGGCGTGGATGTGTCTGATGTCCTTAGGTTAGTTACGTTTAACTAGTTCTACGTTCTAGGGGACTAATGACCTCAGAAGTTGAGTCCCATAGTGCTCAGAGCCATTTGAACCATTTGTCACTGCACGATTATCCGCGTGTGATCGTCGACACAGGTTGTTGTTGTGTACTTCAGCCCGGGGTCTGGTTTGATGCACTCTCACAAAGAGAGTGCATAAAATGAGATTGTCTGTATACCCCCCTACGTGCCCTAATGTCTCTTAACATAGTGGTCCTTAAGCTAAATGTAAATTGACGGCAGTAGAATCATTCTGCAGTCAGCTTTAAATACCGGTTCTCTAAATTTTATCAATAGCATTCCACGAAAGGCACGTCGATTACCTCCAAGGACTGCCATTTGAGTTCCCGAGGCGTCGTGCTGGTTGAATCTTCCGGTAGGAAATCCCTTCGACGTCTTCCTTCAATCCGACCTTGTGCCTATCAAAACAAGAGCAGTACTTAAGAATAGTTGCAATAGTATCTTATATGCGATCTCCTTTACAAATAAACTACACTTTCCCAAAATTCTCTGTATAAACCGAAATCGACCATTCGCCTTCTTGGCTACATTCCTTACACGCTCACGATGCTTACCCTGTCCGCCAGATCATTTATATGTATAGAAAATAACAGTGGGCCTGTCACAGTTCCGTGGGGCACTCCTGACGACACCCTTATCTCAGACGAAGCCCCACTGACGAGGACAGCATACTGAGCTCGGTTACGTAAGAAGTGGTTAAGCCACTCACATATCTGGGAACCTAGTCCGATTGCTGTTACCTTCCTTAAAAGTCACATTGGTACACAGAGACAAACGCTTTCCGGAAATCTAGGAATATAGAATGTGCCTGTTGCTCTTCTTTCATAGTTCGCAGAATATCAGTTCAAAAGAAAATACCTAGCCGTCCATTGTGCTGGGAAAAAAAACTTGGAGGTGGCACTGGAACTACTGGAGCACTGTTCCCAGAGAAAATCTTTGTCGCCAAATGACATGGGACCAATCTTAGAGGGTGGGGAGCACCGGGGAAGGAAGAAACGCTCGTCACTAACTGATATAGGACGAAAATTGGAGGGTAGGAGGCGCTGTGGATAGAAAAAAGTCGTCCTCACCAACTGATACGGCATGAAACTTGGAGAGGGGGGGGGGGGGGACTGGGGCTAGAGAAAATCCTCGTCGGCAACTGACAGGTGTCGGAAACGGAAGTTGGAGGGGGAGGGGGGTGAGGAGCAGGACTGAAACGAGGAAAAGCCCTTGTCACCAGCTGATACACAGCGTGCCACTTGAGGAGCAACGACAACACTGTCCAGCTAAAGAATGTAAAACAGGTTTAAATAATAATTCAAGAACACAACTCTCCTTCATGGAGTTTTGAGTTACACACAAACATAGGCTTGTTTGTTATTTTGAGCCAAAACAAGGAGAAAAAATAATGGTTAAGTGGCCGAAGGCCAAAGCAACTACGAAGAAGGTTCAAGTCCCCACTCACTTGGACTGTTCTGGAGTTAATAAAAACAGTCGTGGTCTTAGCAAAGTCTGAATAGTAAAGTCACTGCCCCAAGTTCGTAGGTATCAGAAATGCAGCACGGAGACTATCCGATCTTGGTTCCATAGAGAGGGCGCCAGGCCCTAAGAACTCGAAAGGAAAACTGGTTCCACGGCTGACACTGCACTGCCATTATGTGGTTGTCAGCTGGCCGTAATACAGCCGGAGTTCCAGTTTGCTTGCACATGACATCGTGTAGGAACACATTGCCCACGAGTGCAGCGCCGTGGTCGTGGAGGCGCGCTCTGCCGGCAGCGGACCTGCTGCCTCCCTTGAGGGCTGCCAGACACTCCGCGGAGAAGAAGTCGGCGTCTTGTTGTCGTCTGGAGCGGTTACCAACACGCGACTGGTCTTCGGCAACAGGCGCTGGTGCCTGTTGTGGCAGACGATGCATAAAGCGCCGCAACCTGCTGCAGCTGACTGAGCTGCAGGCTGCTGTTTCGTGGGAGGGACACAGCATGAAGAAGTTAAAGATCTTCTTCATCCTATACGTATGGCTACCATAAGAAACGTGGAGACAATATTAGACTAACTTCGCCACGTCCAGAGGTGTCTAAGCAGTCATCCTCCTGCCTTTCGTATGTTGTTGAAATGGGAAGAAACATGGACACGCTAAGTACCTTCTGCCACGCACTTCACATTGGTTTATGGAACATATACATGGAGATGGAGAAGAGTGTGGTAAGACACCGATCTCCTGTTCGTATCCCCGTCCGGTCATCCAGAATTAGGGAAAATAGCAACTTTTCAGAAATTTACATCGTCCGTGAACCACACCATAATACTGACTATTGTTTTTTGCGCCACTCGGTGTGAAGGATAGACAAGCTCCTTCCCCAGTCTCAACTTCTGCTTGTAACACATTCGTTTTTTTTTTATCCCGACCTGATCTGATCGAATAGCAGTCCAATATTTATTATTAACATGACCGTGAACCCAATGGGGCTGGTAATCGGAATTGACTGCTACGGAAGTTGTTACTTTCCAGTTTCCTGTTAAATACTATGATACTGAATGTCTGGTAATGAGGAACACCAACACAGTTTTACTAATTACGAACATATTCTTCTCAACACACAAAAAAGGAGATAGCCACTGCCTTCGTCATACATATCTAATTACGGCTTTTCTCAGCACAGGCTTTTTTCATTTTCCATTATCGTCACACGCTAATCCATCACTGCATCCAACACTGCAATCCAAGGTTAGGCCGGCGCGGTAGACGCAAAACCAAATATCGGCACTAGTAACGTCACTGATCACTTTCGTAATGATACTTCTTCACTTTCCCGGTATTAATCCATTACATAGGGGTCGAACCACGGCGATGGCGACACCCTTCTCCGTTAATGACCTGTATTTCAACAATGGCCTTCACACACACACTACACCCGCCAACCACAATGGCGCACCTCGACACTCGCTCTCTCAACACATCACAATTGATTGTTCGTCCTATCGACCTGTGCCAAGTGCAAAGTTATAGTAAGGGCCTTGGACCCCTTACATGCTCCGACACCAACCAACTCTTCATCGACTGTAAGTTAAACGCTAAACTTCGTTTCTTCCAGAAAGATAGCTGCAAACACACGCCTTCTCGTAAAGAAGACATACACTTAACCGATCGCATGATTGTAGTAGGTATTTAGGTGCAACAAAAGCTGCTCTAATGCATTGCGAGTTTCCGATAAATCTAGGTTCAAATTTTTGCGAGCGTGTTGAATACCACACGAAAGCACCAGGTGCCGCATAGCGGCTTTAGCACAGTCAGTCAAAAGTTACCTAAAGAGCTTGCTAATGCTTCTCCATTATCAGTGTAAAGACTTCACAGGAGTAGCTTTTTAATATGACCACGAATGTATCAATAAATAATTATTCATTTCTTTGCCATTGATTACACCTCTTGGCTGATGTGCGACTTCATCATTAGGAAGTCCATTTCTTATCCCCAAGCTGAACTATATCACTTACGTCTGTCCCCATACTGAAATTTTTTTGTGGTGGATGCGGTAGTGTTTCGATAAACTCTCAAATTTAGTCGTCACACGGGTTTCCTGAACCTTCTGATAGATCCAGACTCGAAAGGCGTAACACAATCTAATGAAAACCGAAAATTAAACAATGAAATTAAAGTTCAGATATCAGAAGCTGTACGAAAAGCATTGCAAAATAAAGGAAGAGGTATGACAGACTCCTTTTGCATGGGCCCCCGCTCAGGTGGGACTGGCTTACAAAGACGTAGATCAGTTGTTGAAAGAGGCCACTGTTTCTTACGCTGTAGTGAACATCTGATTACCATCCTCCGCTTTCAGCTTATGGATTCGGCAATTGGAGGAAGAAGAAGAATGAGCAGAAGATTAGTGCTTAGTGCCTTGCAGTCTGCCATAACGCTCCGTTCTACGCTACGATTCGACCAGTAGTTATGAGTTAATCCTCGGTCTGGTACACTGAGGTCACAGAAGTCATGGGATGCCTTGTAATGTCGTATCGGACCTCCTTTTGTTCGTCGTAGTGCAGCAACTCGAGCAACATGGAGTCAACAAGCCGCTGTAAGTTCTCTGCAGAAATACTGTACCATGCTGCCTCTATAGCCGCCCTTACTGCGAAGGTGTTACCGGTGCAGGATTTTGTACATGAACAGGCCCTCGATTATGTCCCACAATTGTTCGATGCGATCCATCTCGGGCGATATGGGTGGCCAAACCAATCTCTCGAGTTGTCCAAATTTTATCCAAATCAACCACGAACAATTGTGGTCGGGTGACACGGTTTAGTGTCATCCATAGAAATTCCATCATTGTTTCGGAATATGAAGTCCATGAAACGCTGCAAATGGCCTCCAACTAGCCGAACAAAACCACTTACAGTCAATGATCGCTTCATTGGAATAGAGGACCCAGTTCATTCCGTGTAAATAAAGCCCACACCTCTATGCAGCCATAATCATCTTCCACTGTGCACTATCGACAACTGTATGCAAACGCTGCTGCTCAAAGTCGTTAAGTAAAAGCTGTCGCTCACTCCGTTATCAGTGCTGAGAGGTAATGTCTGAAATTTGGAATTCTCGGCACACTCTTGGCACATTTGATCGTGGAATATTGGATTCCCTAAAGATTTCCGAAATGGAATGTCCCATGCGTCTAGATCCAACAAACATTAAGCGTTCAGAGTCTGTTAATTCCCGTCCTGCGACCGCAGTGCCTTCAGAAACCTTTCCACGTGAATCGCCTGAGTACAAATGATAACTCGACCATCGCACTGCCCATCCACACCCCGTGTACCCGATACTACCGCCATCTGCATACGTGCGTATCTCCGCCCCGTGTCTTTGGCACCCCATTGTAAAACACATGCTGTTATTCGGCACTTCCTCCGAAGCACGGTGAAACCGCTTCCCGGAAAACCTTGTGAAACAGAAGATGCCCTTTACAACAAGTGCTCCGTGGTGGGACTCCACGGGTATACCTCCGAATCTCTGTTGACCACTCTTTCTTTAACTCTATTTTGTCTGTAGTTGATACGTCAAGATTTGTTAGCTATAAGTAGTGAACATATGTGGACGGAGTAAAATAATTAAATTATTGTTCAAACTCCTTATAGTATGATTTCTCTGTATATGCTGGGTCATTCAACGGCCACTACCGATGTCATTTAATGCAATTCGCAATTCTATATCCAGCCTTCAAAAACCACATGCAGGATTTTCGTACTCTCTCGGTCGCTATGCGCAAACTACACACATAAAAAAAAAGTTTCGCATCACCCCTGTTCCCAGAACTCCTGAATATAGACGTTGACTGTGGGTATTGTATCACAGACACAGTCCCTTTGACTGTTCAGAGATGTCACTAAACCCGCCAAAAGATGCAAACACCCATGGATCAACATGCGCCTATTAGACGGAGGGGGTCTGACAGTCGATCAGTTCGTCATTCCACCAGGAAGGAAGTACATGGCTCGTGTTGTCTGTAGTTAACCAAGCCTAGACGGTCAATACCACGGTTCGATCGCGTGCGCATATTGCTTTGCGCCAGGAAGTACTCATACAAGGGAAGTGTCCAGGCGTCTCGGAGTGAACCAAAGCGATGTTGTTCGGACATGGAGGAGATACAGAGAGACAGGAACTGTCAGGGACATGGCTCGCTCAGGCCGCCCAAGCGCTGCTGCTGCAGTGGATTGTGGCTCGGAGGAACCCTGACAGCAACGCCACCACGTTCAAAAATGCTTTTCATGCAGCCACAGGACGTCGTGTTACGACTCAAACTGTGTCCAGTAGGATGTACGATGCGCAACTTCACTCCCGACGTCCACGGCAAGGTCTATCTTTGCAACCATGACACGATGCAGAGTGATACAGATGGGCCCAACAACGTACCGAATGGACCGCTCAGGATTGGCATCTCTTCACCGAAGAGTGTCGCATGTGCCTTCAACCAGACAATCGTCGCAGACGTTAGGAGGCGCAACCAGGTCAGGCTGAACGCCTTCGACACTCTGTCCAGCGAGTGCAGCAAGGTGGACGCTCCCTGCTGTTTTGGGGTGGCATTATGTGGGTCTGACGTACGCCGCTGGTGGTCATGGAAGCCGCCGTAACGGTTATACGATACGTGGATGCCATCCTCCGACCGATAGAGCAACCATATCTGCAGCATATTGGCGAGGCATTCGTCTTCATGGACGACAATTCGTGCTCCCATCGTGCACATTTGTGAATGACTTCCTTCAGGATAACGACAGCGCTCGATTAGAGTGGCCAGCATGTTCTAAAGACACGAATCCTATCGAACATGCGTGGGATGGACTGAAAAGGGCTGTTTATGGACGACATGACCCATCAATCACTCTGAGAGATCCACGCCGAATCACCGTTGAGGAGTGGGGCAATCTGGACCAACAGTGCCTTGATGATCTTGTGGATAGTATGCCACGACGAATACAAGCCTGCATCAATGCAAGAGGACATGCCTCTCGGCATTAGAGAAATTGTACAACAACATTACTGAAATGGAATGGGCTGCCCAGAGTCCCCACTCGAACCCAGTCGAACACCTTCGCGATGAGCTGGAATGCCGACTTCGCTGCAGAACCCGGTGTCCAACGTCACTGCCTTGTCTGGTTTCGACCACTGACGAAGAATGAAGCATCATTCCTTCACAGACATTGACACCTCGTTGAATATGTCCTCAGTAGACGTCAAGCCGTCATAAAAGTGAAAGATGGACGCATTCGATATTAACGTCCAGTAACAGTTGTTCGGATATTTTTGATCAGACACTGAGCATAAGCATCAACATTTATACTTAGCAAACCACTGTGCAGCGAATTGTACAATCTATTACTGTTTGTTCCCATTTCATTCAAGTGTGGAGTGTGGGAAGAATGAATGCGCAAATGCATCTGTGACTGCGGTAATTACGCACCACTCGTCTTCGCGGTCCCTACGGGAAGGGAGGACGTAAGATTTGAGTTTAATGTCCCGCTGTCAGCTCGGTGATTAGCGACAGATCACAGGCGTACATTACGAAAGGATGCGGAAGAAAATGAACGTAGCCATTTTCAATGGAACTATCCCAGCATTCGCATCGACCGAATTAGGGAAATCACCGAAAGCCTGCATTCGGATGGTCGGACGGCGATTTTAACAGGCATCCTCACGAAAGCGAGTCCAATGTGCACGGTGATCCTTTCGGGAGCGATACGCAGGAGACTGTATTACATTCCTAGATCCCTCTATTGAAATATTGTAAGTGGGTACTCTCGTGAATGTTGGCATTTATCTATAAGTGTCTAGCAGTTTAAGTTTTTCAACGTCTCCGCGAAGCTCACAAAGGGTCAAACAAAAACTCGACCACATGTGCTGCCCTTTCGTGTATATGTTCAACACCCCTGCTAGCCTTGTCTGGTATGTGTCCCTCACAGTTGAGCAGTAGCCTAGGATGAATCGCATGAATATTTGGGAAGCTACCTCATTTGTAGGCTCATTGCATTTTGTCAGTACTCTTCCACTTCAGAAAATGTTTGTAAACTGTCTTATGGCTGTGCCTGTGAATTCGCTCCAATTCATACTCCCCAATTGACTGCACCTGGTTTTGGTATTTTTGTATGAGTTCACCAACTCCGGTTGTGACTCAGACATATTATTGTCATAGGAAATTATGTTTCTGGCGTTGTATGACGCGTTTTGTGAAGGGAGTATAGTTTTGGTACTTCCGAAAATTAAAGTGCAGCATCTGATCGTGTGTGACTGAGATGCTATACCCCGCAGGAGACCCACATTCCTTTTGCGGGTACGTGTTTGGCACGCACGGGTCCCCAAGCTATTGCAGTCTCCTTTACTTTCCAGGATGCATTACCATTCCTGTTCCTCTCCATCCTTATCCTTGCTCCTTTGTCCCTGCCCCCACTTTTCCCTCTTAGTGGGCGTCTTTATGTCGCTATGACTATCCTCATGGCTTCGTTTTGTCTGTGCTATTGTTTAGTTTGCTGTTTCCATTTCCTTTTCGGCGTTTTTGGTCCCCTTGCGGTTTGACCTCCATTCCCAAATTTTTCCATTCAGAGTGAGCCATTTGGAGATGAACTCACTACCCAGCTTCTATGGTGCTGGTTCCTCTCCCACTCCCCTCCCCTTTCCCTTGACACCCTGGCATTCCTCCTGCTAGGTCACTAGAAAGGTAGCCAATCCGTGTGTTGGGGCTGTTAAGTACCCACTTGGCTGAGCCCCCTGAAACCACGGGGATCACACTGCTAGTACCTGAGCTGTTAACGCCTCGTGTATGCTCAGGAGTCGATGCTCATCACATTGGGGAACCAGAACTTCCGGCAATGACCGCTGTGCCAGACGGCCCTTTCTGTGGCTGGGGTTGAGTTGAAATCTTTCCCTCGGTACCTGGTTTGTACCAGGACGAATGGTGGAAGTTTTTCCAGGACCAAGCCATTGTTTTTCACGGATACGATTGAAGGTAAGTATGGCGAAGTGGAATCAATGAGTAAAGTGCGATCCGGTGCTTTGCTCATAAAGACATCTTCTGCTGCCCAATCTGACGCCCTGCATGCTTGTAACCGTCTCAGTGGTGTCCCAGTCTCCGTCACCCCCCACCAATCCTTGAACTCGGTACAGGACATTATTTTTCACCAAGATATTCTTCTCCAAACTCACGAGGAGCTCCGTGCTAACCTCGAGCGGCGAGGGGGTCGTTTTTTCCACTGTGTGCAGTGAGGCCCTACAAACAATTGCACCACTACAGGCGCCTTTATTCTGGCCTTCGAGAGGGATGTCCTCCTAGAGAATGTCAAGGCAATGGTGTATCAATGTGATGTAAAACCTTATATTCCACCACCGATGAGATGCTTTAAATGCTTACAGTTTGGACACATGTCCTCGTACTGCACCACTGATCCCCTGTGCAGCGGCAGCGGCTATGGCGCCCCCCCCCCCCCCCCCGCCTATGAGGGGAGTGCCTGTGCTCCCTGCCAGTGAAAATTGTCAAGGACAGCATTCTCCATGCTCGTCTGCATGCCTGGTGTTTGTGAAAGAAAGGAGGATTCATGAGTACAAAACCTTAGATCGGCTCACCTACACTGAGGCTTATCAAAAGTATGATGGGCTCCCTCCTGTGTCTGTGATTTCTACCTTTGCTTCAATTATGTCCATTCCACCTCCTACCACCTTCTCTTCCCAGCCCCACCCCGTTCGCCCCATGCCTTCAGCCTCCTCCTCCTTCTCCCACACACACTCCCGCTCCCTGTCAGTACCCAAACCCACCCCTTCATGTGCTGCTGCGCCTCCCCCACTGGAGAAGTGCTCCCCTCCTTCAGTGGCCACCGGTACTGGAGCTCCCTCCCGGGACTCCTCTTCCCAGCACCCCTTGAAAGGCGATCTACTGCTCCACATCGGCAGCGTGATCTGCTGCCATTGGGCGCCATGATTGCCCAGTGTAATTCCGTGCCTGCCCTCGCTGAAGTCTGCCCTTCCCTGCCTTAGCAAGAGAAGAAGCAGAAATGCAAGAACAAGGGCAAGGCCCCTCTAGTACCCCCTGAGGTGTAATCTTCCCCTCACCCAGTCAGTAAACCAACAGTCTGACCCCACCTATGTGGATGTTACCCCATCGTTATCGGTGACAGATTGCAACTTGGCAGCGTGACCGACTCAGGTCTGTTCACTTCCCATTTGGACTCCAGCTTGAGAATCCTCCAGTGAAATTGTAATGGATATTTGCATCACCTTCCAAAGTTGCAGCCCCTTCTTTTCTTCTACTCTGCCGCTTGTATTGCGCTCCAGGAGCCCCATTTTGTCAATTCTTACTCACCCACCCTTGTGGGTTCCACACTTTCTTTCAGAACCGAATTGGCCCCTTGCGGGCTTCTGGTGGTGTTTGCACTTTCGTCTGCAAGGAAATTCTTAGTAAATGGGTTCCCCTTCATACCACTCTGGAAGCCATTGCTGTCAGGGTCCATCTGGCCACTCCAATCACAATCTGTAATCTCTACCACCCATCTGATAGGCCTCCCACATGCCTTGCCCTAACCACCCTTCTTCAGCCACTCCCTTCTCCCTTCCTGCTATTAGGGGACTTTAATGCCCACAACCCTATTTGGGGTAGTCATACAACTACTGCCCTGGGCAGGACAGGTGAAGCTGTTCAGTTTACTAAACACAGGCACTCCCACACACTTTAGTGTGGCACATGGCACTTTCTCTACCATTGACCTCTCCCTTTGCAGTCCCAGCCCTCTTCCCTCCATTCAGTGGGGAGTCCACAATGACTTACATGACAGCAACAATTATCCGATTGTTTTGACCTTCCTTCAGTTTCTCTCGCTCCGTCACCCTCCCTGGTGGGCCATATCGAAGACTGATTGGGGTGCCTTCGCCTCTGCTCCCATCCCCCCTGTATTGCCACACGACATTGTTGATGAATCTACAAGGGCTTTGACTGCCGCCATCCTTTCAGCAACTGTTTCAGCAATCCCTTCTTCCTCAGCTTCCCCCCTCTGGAAAATGGTTCCTTGGTGGACACCGGAAATTGCTGCAGCCATAAGGACCGTCGCCATGGTCTTCAACACTTAAAGCGGCACCATTCTACTGCTCTTCATCTGGTCTTTAAAAGACTCTGTGCCTGGGCCTGCTACCTAATCAAATTTCAGAAACGGATTTGCTGGGAATGAAATGTAGTTGCCATAGGACCACACACCTCCTCTTCAAAGGTCTGGGTGAAACTCAGGCGAATTTTTGGCCACCGTCCTCCCAGTGGGGTTGCAGGAATTTCTGTGTGTGGTATTGTCCTTACCACTCCGGAATCTGCAGCAGAAAATTTCGGCCAACACTTTGCTCAAGCTTCGGAATCGGCTCTGTAACCGCCCACATTCCTTCTCCTGAAAAAGCGCTCAGAGCGACTGCCTTTGTCGTTTGTTTCTCGCTGTTCAGAGCCATATAATGCCCCCATTCAGCGAGTGGGAATTTTACACCGCCCTCGCCCTTTCCCGACATGGCTCCTGGACCAGATCAGTTACATAACCAAATGCTCCAGCACTTAGTGCTGGCTGGCCACCATCGTATACTGACCCTGTTCAACCGTCTGTGGAGTGAGGAAGTCTTTCCTACCCAGTGGCAGGAAAGCATTGTTGTTCCTGTGTTGAAGCCAGGGAAGCCGCCTCTTCAGTTGGCTTGCTACCATCCAATTAGCCTGACTAACACCCTCTGCAAGCTCCTTGAATGCATGGTGAGTCGGCAGCTATTTTGGATCCTTGAATCCCGCGACTTTTTGTCATCGACTCAAAGTGGTTTTCACTGTGGCTGCTCTATAGTGGATAACTTGGTCCACCTGGAGTCTGCTTTCTGGTTGGTTTGTGCCCATCAGCAACACCTCCTCACAGTCTCCTTTGATCTGCATAAAGCCTATGACACCACCTGGCGCCACCACATCCTCACCGCCCTTCACAAATGGGGCCTTCATGGTACTCTGCCCCTTTTTATTTGTAACTTGCTTTCTTGTCGCTCTTTTCGGATCCAAGTTGGCTCCTCCTACAGCACTCCCCATCAGCAAGAAAATGGGGTTCCACAGGGTTCCGTGTTGAGTGTCCCTCTCTTTCTCATAGCCATTAATGGTCTGGCGACAGCTGTTGGCCTGACAGTGTTCCCCTTTTTGTATGCTTACGATTTTTGTATCTACATCACTTCCTCCATAATGGGTGCTGCTGAACGCAATCTATAGGGAGCAATCTGCTGGGTGCACTCATGGGCTCTATCCCATTGCTTTCAGTTTTCGGCGGCTAAGTCTTGCATCATGCATTCCTGCCATTGCTGTACAGTCCATCCCCATCCAGCACTGTTCCTTCATGGCCAGCCTCTCGAGGTGGTGGACACCCATTGCTTCCTGGGTCTGGTCTTTGATGCCCGGTTCACATGAATCCTTCATCTTTGCCAGCTGAAGTGGACGTGCTGGTCCTATCTCAGTGTTCTTAGGTGTCTGTGCAATACCACCTGGGGTGCAGACTGCTCTGTTCTCTTGAAACTGTATCAAGCGTTGGTCCAGTATCGTTTAGACTATGGAAGTCCTGTCTGTGGATCTGTGATACCTTCGATGCTGCAGGTACTAGACCCTATTCACCACTGTGGGGTCTGACATACGACTGGTGCCTTCCAGACTAGTCCCGTACTTCGCCCTCTTGCAGAGGTGGGGATTCCACCACTGCCAGTTTTGTGCCAACAACAGTTGATATCTTATGCACTCCACATTCACTGCTCCCCAAAGCACTATAATTATGGTCTCCTTTATCCACACACGGAGATCATCCTGCCACAGTGGTGGACACAATGTGGGCTTACCGTGGCTGTCCGCATTCAGTCGCTCTTTGATTAGCACCAGCAATTGCCTTTACAGCCTCTCTTCTCCGCTCACTTACTTACCCCTTCGTGGTGCGTCTCTTGGCCACTACTCTATCTTCATCTCTCAATCGACTCAAAGGATTCTGTCCCTTTGATGGCTCTTCACCACCAGTTCTCCTCTCTCTTCAGTTCTTTCCAGGGTTACAAAGTGATCTATACTGATGGCTTAATGGTTGCTGGCCACACTGGTTTTGCTTACACCTATGCTCGATGCACGGAACTTCATTCCTTGCCAGATGGCTGTAGTGTTTTCGCTGCAGAGTTGGTAGCCATCTTGCGCGCACTGGACTATATCTGCTTTGCTCAGCACTATCCTTCGCTATCTATAGTGACTCATTGACTGGTTTGCACGCTATCGGCCAGTGCTTTCCTCGCCATCTGTTGGTCATCGCTATCCAGGATATCTTTTATCTCCTTGCTCAACTTGGATGCTCGTTGGTTTTCATCTGGACCTCAGGCCATGTTGGGATTCGTGGTAATGAACTTACCGATCGACTGGCTAAATTAGCTACTACCAGGCCATATCTTGCTATTTGTATTCCGGAAATAGATCTTCGCTCAGCATTACATGTCAGGCTTTGGGCCCTCTTTCTTCGCTGAACAAGCTCAAGGCAATTAAGGATTCTACAACTCCATGGCGGTCCTCCTTACGGGCCTCTCATAAGGCCTCTGTCGTCCTGTGCTGGCTGTGCATTGGCCATACTAGGTTGACTCATGGTTATCTCCTCCATCATGAGGATCCTTCTCTCTGTCGTTGTGGATCAATGTTGACTGTGGGTCACATCTTATTCGACTGTCCCAACTTAGCCAGCCTGCGACGGACTTTCAGCTTTCCAGACTCTGTACCCCTGGTGTTGGCTGACAATGCCTCAGTGGCAGATCTCGTTTTACGTTTTATTTGTGATGGGGGTTTTTATCTCTTTATTTAAGGGATGGGCCTTCTACCTTATTGGTGAGTGGAGGGGGTGGCAGGCTCTCTTGCTCCCCCCTTGGTCCCAACTGGATTGGCTTCAATTGGGCTTGGTCGTTCACCCCAGCCCTCTGCATACTCACTCCCTTGCTTATGGGGTCTGTTATGTCTTGAGCGTCTCTCTTGACTCCTGTGATTCTTCCTTAATGCCCTGTCAGTCACTTTCTTTCCCTCACCTCTTCTTCCACCTTTTTCCTTTCTACCCTGTCAACAGTATATCATTTTATAGACATTGTAGTTCCTCCTTCTAATGTAGGAATTTTACGGTTTTAGTTAATCCAAGGTCGGAGGGACCGATGACTGCTTAGTTTGGTCCCTTCTCCACCCGACCAACCATCAGCCAACCAACCGACACGCTATTTTCTCAGTGTCTGAAGTCTCCATGACGCAGGTCCAGGGCATATGCCGACGTTTTGTCTGCTCGAGCTGCTTTGCCATGTGTCGAAGGATCACCCCGTCCACAGCAGAAGTAACACAGAGAAAATTAGATCCCAGACTTTGACGTAGTGAGGCAACTTTGATACATTGGTGGTCTTACACCCAATGATCTGTTAGTGGACAGCCGCAAGAGAGATGAAGCGCCACTTCTTGCCCACTGTCCCTCTAGATAATAGGAAGGCTGACTCAACCAACGTATTCCACAATTTCCATAGCATCCAACCATCATAATGTTGTATGTGTGTGTGTGTGTGTGTGGGGGGGGGGGTCGTGTGTGTGTGTGTGTGTGTGTGTGTGTGAGGGTTTTGGGGTGTGTGCATGTGTGGAGGGCGGGTGGGTGTGGGAGAAAATAGATAGAGAGAGAGAGAGAAAGAGAGAGAGAGAGAGAGAGAGAGAGAAAGAGAGAGAGAGAGAGAGAGAGAGAAGGGGTGATGGGGGGGGGGGGTTCACAATATTTAATTATGTAATGGAATAACACTGACTTGAAGCGTAAAGTACCACTCACAAGAAGGAAAAATTACGTCACCCATTTGCTCGAATTTTACACAGATAGTAAATAAACGCGGGTAAAGGACGACCTCATTAGACACAGTGGATACGAAACAGACTGTGCCCATAACGGACAAATCATCACATTCCAATTCCGATGATATTTAGAAATAGTGTATACTTAAATCAGGATCTTAGCCACAATGATGGTAGAAGTGATGTAATTTGCAACCTGAAGGTCGTCTTGAATAAATACACTAACGTTCTAGGAATGACTGTTACTATCCTCATGCGACCTGTGAACTGTGTTACACAGTCAGCTACAGTAGAACCCGCTGGAGACCCGAGAAACCTTCATCAGAATTATACGTCGGAAAAGCCTACAGTCAGCTTGAAGGTGGTTCAATTAGCTCTATGTCACGCGCTTAATTGTGGATTGCAGAGTTATCATGAAGATGTCGGACGAATCACCTGTAAGGTCTAAGAGATTACTTAAAGTGTCGTCGCCTAAATTATGGTGACTCCCATCGGGGGCGGTGCCTGGTTTCAGAGGTAGTAATCAAAAGAAAGAGACAAGACAATCACAATGAAAAATATTGTAATATACTCATCTTACTACAACAAATCCTTATCGACATTCGTATTCAAGTCTATGGGCGATGCTGGGACGATTTAAATGCCCTGAACAGTTTACAGTTCACGTCCGACCGGCATTAGGCAAGTCTTGAGGTCAGCTCTGCTGCAATACGCCCGTAGGGAATGTTTGCGGCTACAGCTGTGACGATACTCGACTGCTGCTAGCATGGAACTGCTGCCACCTTTTTGTAGGACAAGAAAAGATACAGGAAGTACATGGAAATACAATGAAGGCTAAACGAGAATACGGCCAGCCCCTAGAGAGAGCTAGAAAAGTTTAAGGGAAGATGCAGGGCAAAACTGCGAGAAAAATTCGAATTTTCTGCGTAGTTTATTGGATTGATTCCTTAAGAATAACATCGCCAAGTTTCATAATCGAACTCTGGCTATAAATGTGTTCTAAAAAGGTTTGTTTTGGCGTCTGTGCCTGCCACGCACCCTCTGTTTATGCTGTAATCCACACATTCTCTATGCTACAAATTTTTTGTAAGTTAATTTTTCGTTCACACAATGGAAACGAACTGCAGATGATTCTAAAAGGCTGTGAAAAATATCATCTTTGGCTATTCCTTTGTTAGCAACGTGGTTTTTTTTATAGTCTATGCTAAAAATGTCTTTCAGTCATTACTCTTGCATATATGAACTTGTTTCGCTCGAAACGGGTCGTAACAGTGGATACATATTCAAAAAAGTGAGGAAACGTCGAATTTCACGTGTAAAAGTTACAGGGAATTTAAATTACGGTGTTCTAGATCCTGCTCGTAGGTGTGAAGATCAATTTTCGGCAAAGTCACTGAGTTCATCGAAGAAGAAAATTAGTGAAGGAACTGATGATGTGGTGTACGTTCGATGTTGCAAAGCCAACTTTCACGTACCTAGCCAATCCTGAACTGCTGGAAAATGTGTACATAGGAAAACACAGAGTACGAATGAGAGTAACAATCATCTTACACGGATGCGTTATCCGGCCTCAGTTGTCGTGAAGATGTGATGCCTGTGTAGAGTTCAGTAGTGGAAATGTAGGTAGTTTTAAGCGCCTATAGAGAGTAGGTTTCCATGCAGGTGCATTCACACTGAAGGTACTGAAAACCACCAATGAAGTGAAACTGGACAAAGCTAGGCAGAAGAAAAAAAATAGCAGAAGTTGGCTAGGCAAAGGAGTTAGGAGAAGAGATTACTAAAGGAAGACGAGGAAGAGAAAATAGATTATGGATATGGACAGCATTAGTCTGTAGAGGTGTAGGAGTATTGTCAAAAAGTGAAATAAAAAATTTTAAATGCTAATTGCAGTAAACTGACTTTTTTGGGCTATGCTGTGACTTTTCTCAAGAAATATAAAAGCTAACATCCTGAAATTTGTCATAGTTCTTAAGAATTACTTTCTAAATAATCCTGTGGAGCACTTTTCCGTTATCTTTTCTCTGAGAAATGTTGTCCTTTAAGCTTAAAAAAAATAAGCAGTGCCAAATAACACAAAACTGAAAAATTAGTTTCAAAGGTACTGTTTACTTAAACAAAACCTGTTCCACACGTTTTATTAGCCTGTTATGCGGATATGAACTGTTAAATTCCAGTTTTATTCCTGGTTTAGGTCATGAGGAAAGGAACATTATAGAAACAACGGTAATTAAAAATTCCAATTCTTATAAAATTTGAGTCTGTGCACGTTTTCAAACAAAAATTGCGCAGAGTGCAAGCATTATATTTTACATAATATTATCAAGTTTTGCTATATAGCAGTAACATTTTTGAAAATATATATTTTTAAGTACAAGAGTGCATTTTGTGCTTAAAAAATGGTTCAAATGGCTCTGAGCACTATGCGACTTAACTTCTGAGGTCATCAGTCGCCTAGAACTTAGAACTAGTCAAACCTAACTAACCATCACACACATCCATGCCCGAGGCAGGATTCGAACCTGTGACTGGAGCGGTCGCTTGGCTCCAGACTGTAGCGCCTAGAGCCGCACGGCTACTCCGGCCGGCCTTTTGTGCTTAATATAGACGAATGAAGAAAATGGGAGTCGCTAGCCATTAGTTCTGTAGAATGAATACGGAGACAGGGGCTGAACGAAAAAGCTTACCGCATTACGTTGGTGGAGTCACGATGTCAGATGCTCGTGGTGGAAATGGCGTGATGGCACGGTGGCGACAAACGTGGCCGCTGTGAGCTTGCGAATCTTACTGACTAAACAGGGCAGTCTGAACACAAGGATTCTCCCAAGTAATGTCATATCGAAATGACGATATCTTCAGCACTACCACTGTCTGCGGTGTGAAACCATCCAGGATCAGCAATCGAATGGACTTGGAGAGCGGCGCTCTGTACTATTTGCAAACTCGAACACCACATGTAGTGTGCATCCGCAGTTAACAAAAATGTTCGCGTAGCCAAAATGACAGGGAGTGAAGGCAGAACCACTGGTGCAGCTTTGGCGCAGCGGGGTGACATAGTACTTTGGCGCTCAAGTTGGGACACCTGTTTAGGCGCCAGTTATCTGAATGAGGGAACAATATTTGTGCCTCCATGACGGCGTCTCTTCAGTTTAAAATTCAAACGTAGCGGCGCGGAAATTTACAGAGTTTCGCCATCATGTGTACTTTCCAAATTAATGAAATGATGAATGTCGAAATCACTTCAGCCCCTCCAGTCAGTGGCCCTCCATACAGGAAAGTCATCGGTGGTATCTATTGGCTTGGAGGAATTAATCTAAGAACATAAACTGCTTTATTCACTTTTATGACATTGTAATACATGATCCATCCAGTATTTGATTACCATAAATTAACTAGGAAATTTGCGGGCAACCCGATCTGTGATTGAAATTACGAAAATAATTTTCTTCAGCTCTCTTCCTTCGTGACAGAAAATGGCCTGGACATCTGTTTTGGCACGCCATGTCCATTGTATGCCTTCAAAAGTCTCCGCGTTCTAAGGGTTTAAAGTTCAGTCGCTAGAGGTGGGCCATAAGCTCTGATAGGCAGGGAGGGGGAGGGGATGGGGATCAGCCGTTTACTTTTCGAAGGAGTCACCCCATCATTTATTTTCAGCAATTTATGTAAGTCATGGAAAAATAAAATGCAGATGCCCACATGAGTTTTTGGAAGCGGTGAACTCACGAATGCACGTACATCGTCTCTGTTGGTCCCAGGAGACACTGCAAGCCACCCAACACATGTTCCAGCTGCAATTACCACTGAAGCAGCAGACACCGTTGAGTTCCTAAGTAGTTCTCTCGCTGATGAACTTTTATCATTTTCAGTACTACGTTGTCCCTCTGTTTTTCTGTCTCTGTTATTATTTGTCCACTACGCATGCCAAATATTGGATGAGCTTCATGGCTATTGGTTCATTAATTTTAAGCAGATACACTCTCTGTCATCGTTTCCTACCTCTCTGTTTTCATCCAAGTGATGAAGATACAGTGACAATGTCTGAGAAAAAGGCTAAGCACAAAGGAGGGTAGGAGGAAACGGAATGTATCTTCACGAGTTGCAAGTGTATGTAGTGTTGTTTGAGTGATTACAATAGCGAGCGAGTATACACAGAAGTTGATGGTGCTCGTCCACTTACCGATATGACGTTTCATCCCATCTGTCTCTGCTTTTGTTGGGAAAGGGGTCAGAGGGCCACCGTATGTGTTACTGCTCTGCTGTAACTGGTCCTTTATATCATGGATACTGGCACGAGTGGCGCGTAATAGAGCGATCCTCCATTATGATGGTCAATTGTGATCGATTGGAATCTAGGTGAATAGTATGTCTGCCCTCAC
Organism: Schistocerca americana; assembly: GCF_021461395.2. NCBI lineage: Eukaryota > Metazoa > Arthropoda > Insecta > Orthoptera > Acrididae > Schistocerca > Schistocerca americana. The sequence goes on from NC_060121.1 coordinate 91,514,601, forward strand.
GTTGCGTGCAGTCAAACATCGGTCCACTGTCAATTACCAATACCCACATTTCTGGATATTGCACCATTTGACGATCGGGCCGAATTAAGACCCACAACTACCTCACTTTCTGATGACGCTGTCTCACACGAGGTCGCGGCATCTCCGTGTCCCTCAGTCATCCCTCAGTACCTGACGCTTTTCACGCCCATTATATAACCCACTACGACTGGTAACAAAAGTAAACAATAACAACACTAAAACACTCTGGTGGTCTTTCTACCTGTCACAGAGAATTGCACCCCCTGCGGGTCCGGGGGTTAGAATAGGCCTGAGGTGTTCCTGCCTGTCGTAAGAGGCGACTAAAAGGAGTCCATCCCCCTCCAGGGGGTAGTTAGCGCCTGCGTCCGGAGACGGACGGTCCCACGACTTATAATTGTGGTGTTTTTGGTTTTTCACTTCTCGTTTCTTCCTTCTTTGGTTGGTTCCTTTCTTTGTTCTTCTCTATCTCACTGTCTTCCTTACTCTTTCCCTTGCCTTCTTCTCCTTGCCTTCTTCTCCTTGCCTTCTTCTCCTTGCCTTCTTCTCCTTGCCTTCTCTGGTCTCCGCCTCGGCGTTTGAGACAGTCTGTCCTCTCTCTCCCTCTCTCTTCTTTTTCTTCTTCTTCCTTCCTCCCTGTGCGCGCCCGAAAGCCGACCCACGCGTTCGCACGCGTAGCCGGTGACGGGGTAACGCGTAATTCCCCGCTCTGGGTAGACAAGTAAGGCACGCACGTACCCCCTGGTAAAGGCCAGGCCCAGGGAGGGGTGATTGCCTGAGCTGATACCTTCTGACCATGCCAATTGGTCCCTCTGTCTGTTTCTCGGGAGGTGTGACCTGAGGTGTAAACATTCACCTAAGGCGGGAGTGCCCTCTGAGAGGGTCCCCATAAGGAAGGAGCGCGCCATTGGAGACCCTGGCAATCATGGGGGATTCCTCCGCAATGGATTTCTCTTCTTCTCTCTCGACTTCTGCCCAAAAATGGAAACATAACCAGCCCCCAGTGACAAAAGTCTTACCGCCTACCCCACAGTTCCTCGTCATTTCTCGATCTGAGGACGGAAAGGATTTTTCCTCTGTCAATCTTTTCGTTGTCCAGAAGGGCGTAGATGCCATAGCCGGTACTGTTAAGTCTTGTACGAGGTTGCGTAATGGTACCTTGTTACTAGAAACTGAGAGCGCCTTTCAGGCACAGAAACTGCTTCGAGCCACACTCCTGTACACGTTCCCTGTCCGGGTGGAGGCTCACCGAACTTTGAGTTCATCTCGTGGTGTGGTCTATACTAGATCCCTAGACGGATTGACTGACGAGGAGATTCAATCTTTCCTCGCTGAGCAGGGCGTGACGGCTGTCCATAGGGTCAAGGAAAAGGTCAACAATGACCTTGTACCGACCCGGACACTTTTCTTGACCTTTGATAGTGTTCAGCTGTGGTCGCACATCGATGTGGGCTACGAGGTTATTTCTGTTCGCCCCTATGTCCCGACACCTACGCGCTGCTACCAGTGTCAGCGTTTCAATCACACTCGACAGTCTTGTTCCAATGCGGCTAAATGTGTCACTTGTGGCAGGGATGTCCATGAGGGTGATTGTCCACCTCCGTCTCCTCATTGTGTGAACTGTCAGGGTGACCATGCAGCATCCTCCCGCGACTGTCCCGTCTATAAGGAAGAACGCTGTATCCAAGAAAGTCGGGTCAAAGAGAAAGTGTCCACCTCGGCTGCTCGCAAGCTATTGGCTAGTAGGAAGCCCACGCTGCACCCAGCGGGGAAATACAGTACTGTCCTCGCCTCTCCTCGGACTACCAGGGAGGTGGCAACCCAGACATGCGATCTGATCTTCAGCACCATGGTCGTCCATTCGGCCAGTGCTAAGATCGCGCGGTCGACGTCTCCCCTTCCTCCCATCACCCCACGGACACCAGCCACTTCATTAGCTTCAGCTAAGATGAAGACCCAGAAGTCAGATGCACGGGCCTTCAAGAAGGAACCGTCCCGTGCAGACTTTCTACGTAGCTCGACCTCCCAGCCATCGACCGGTACTTCCACCAAACGACCTTACAAGAAGGCTCATAGGATGCACAGTTCTCCTTCTCCGCCACAACGCATTTCTTCTCCTGCGCCACCCAGTGGTTGCCGCCCCAGGCCGTCATCCGTTTCGCCTGGCCGCACCGCTGGTAGCCGAACATCTGGCGGTTCACCGGCGGAGGAAGCTCCCCCTCCCGGCCATCTTACCAAGATGGCCGATGAACCTATAGAACCAATGGACGATGACTGTCCGCCTACTGATAGCGGCGGCAGTGCTCGCTCGAAGCCAGGCCCTCAGCGGCCTTCGAGGTGCCCCTTCTTTCATCTTCCTTTTCTTCTTACGATGGCACTTCTTCACTGGAATATTCGCAGCATTCGCTCCAACCGAGAGGACTTGAAGTTGCTGCTCCGCTTGCACCGTCCACTCGTCGTAGCCGTTCTGGAAACGAAGCTACGCCCATGCGATCAAATTACCTTGGCACACTAACCCTCTGTGCGTTTTGACCTACCCCCTGTGGTAGGTATCCCGGCTCATGAAGGGGTTATGTTGCTGGTCCGGGATGATATTTACTACGATCCCATCACATTGCACACCGGCCTGCAGGCAGTTGCCATCCGAAATACTCTCCCCACTTTTACATTTTCCATTTGTACCGTTTACACTCCATCGTCGTCTGCCGTTACCAGGGCAGACATGATGCAAATTATTGCTCAGCTACCTGCACCATTTTTGTTAACTGGAGACTTCAATGCTCACCATCCCCTATGGGGCTCTCCAGCATCCTGCCCGAGGGGCTCCCTGTTAGCGGACCTTTTCAGCCAGCTCAATCTTGTCTGCCTCAATACTGGCGACCCTACTTTTCTTTCGGACACATCTCACACCTATTCCCATTTCGACCTCTCCATATGTACTCCCCAACTTGCACGCCGGTTTGAGTGGTATGCACTTTCTGATACATATTCGAGCGACCACTTCCCGTGTGTTATCCATCTCCTGCAGCATACCCCCTCTCCGTGCTCATCTAGTTTGAACATCTCCAAAGCAGACTGGGGGCTCTTCTCTTCCAGGGCGACCTTTCAGGATCAAACCTTCACAAGCTGCGATTGTCAGGTCGCACACCTCACGGAGGTCATTCTCACTGCTGCTGAATATTCCATCCCTCACCCTACTTCTTCTCCACGTCGCGTACCGGTCCCCTGGTGGACCACAGCATGTAGAGACGCTTTACGTGCTCATCAACGTGCTTTACGCACCTTTAAACGCCACCCTACATTGGCGAATTTTATCAATTATAAACGCTTACGTGCACAGTGTCATCGTATTATTAAAGAAAGCAAGAAAGCCAGCTGGGCTGCTTTCACAAGCACCTTCAACAGTTCTACTCCTTCTTCTGTTGTCTGGGGTAGCCTTCGCCGGCTATCTGGCACTAAGGTCCACTCACCAGTTTCTGGCTTGACGGTCGCGAATGACGTCCTTGTGGCCCCTGAGGCTGTCTCCAATGCCTTCGGCCGCTTTTTCGCAGAGGTTTCGAGCTCATTACCACCATTACATCCTCCCCCGCAAACAGGCAGAGGAGGCTAGGCCACCTAACTTCCGCTCCTCGAATCGTGAAAGTTATAATGCCCCATTCACCAAGAGGGAATTCGGAAACGCACTTGGCCGATCATGGTCCTCCGCTCCAGGGCCTGATTCTATTCATATTCAGATGCTGAAGAACCTTTCTCCTGCGGGTAAAAGTTTTCTTCTTCGTACTTACAATCGCATCTGGATTGACGCACATGTTCCCCCATGCTGGCGCGAGTCTATTGTTGTCCCGATCCCTAAGCCGGGGAAGGACAAGCACTTGCCTTCCAGTTATCGACCCATATCGCTTACCAGCTGTGTCTGTCAAGTGATAGAGCGAATGGTTAACTCCCGTTTGGTTTGGCTGCTCGAATCTCGACGCCTACTTACCAATGTACAATGTGGATTTCGTAGGCGCCGCTCTGCTGTTGACCATCTGGTTACTTTGTCGACCTTCATTATGAATAACTTTTTGCGGAAGCGCCCGACCGCGGCTGTGTTCTTTGATTTGGAGAAGGCTTACGACACTTGTTGGAGGGCGGGCATTCTCCGCACCATGCATACATGGGGCCTTCGTGGTCGCCTCCCTCTTTTTACTCGTACCTTTTTAATGGATCGACAGTTCAGGGTACGTGTGGGTTCTGTCCTGTCAGACACCTTTCGCCAGGAGAATGGGGTGCCACAGGGCTCAGTTTTGAGCGTCGCTCTCTTCGCCATAGCGATCAATCCAATAATGGATTGCCTCCCAGCTGATGTATCAGGCTCCATTTTCGTAGACGATTCTACCATCTGTTGCAGCGCTGTCTTCAGCGTTCTCTTGATCGTCTTTACTCCTGGAGTGTCGCCAATGGCTTCCGTTTTTCTGCCGAGAAGACAGTCTGTATTAACTTCTGGCTCTACAAAGAGTTTCTCCCACCGTCCTTACGACTCGGTCCCGTTGCTCTCCCATTCGTGGAGACAACAAAGTTTTTAGGTCTTACATTTGACAGGAAACTTAGCTGGTCTCCACATGTGCCATATTTGGCTGCCTGTTGTACCCGTTCTCTAAATGTCCACCGTGTTCTCAGTGGTATGTTGAGGGGAGCGGATCGAACCGTCCGTCCGTCCGTCCGCTCCAAGCTGGATTATGGGAGCTTCATATACTCCTCTGCACGGCCATCCATCTTACGCCGCTTCAACTCCATACAACATCGGGGTTTACGACTTGTGATCGGAGCGTTTTATACTAGTCCCGTCGAGAGTCTTCATGCTGATGCTGGTGAATTGCCACTCACTTACCGGCGTGATATACTGCTTTGTCGGTATGCCTGTCGGCTACTGGCAATGCCCGACCACCCGTCTTATCATTCCTTTTTTGACGACTCTCTCGACCGTCAATACGGATTGTATGTCTCTGCCCTGCTGCCTTCTGGAGTTCGCTTTCGTCGCCTCCTTGAACACCTTAATTTTTCACTCGCTGCAACCTTTCGAGTGGGCGAGAGCCACACGCCACCTTGGCTCCAGGCTCAGGTTCGCGTTCACCTACACCTCAGCTCGCTCCCAATGGAGGTTACACCCGGTTCAGTCTACCACTCCTGTTTTGTCGAACTTCGTTCGAAGTTCATTAATATGACCTTCATTTATACAGATGGCTCTAAGACAAATGACGAGGTCGAGTGTTCTTTTATTGTCGGGGCACAAATTTTCAAATACCGGCTCCATGGCCATTGTTCGGTCTTCACAGCTGAGCTCTTTGCCCTCTACCAGGCTGTTCTTTACATCTGCCGCCACCGACATTCTGCATATGTCATCTGCTCCGATTCCCTGAGCGCCATCCAGAGCCTCAGTGATCCGTACCCGGTTCACCTTTTCGTGCACCGGATCCAACGCTCTCTTCAGCAGCTGGTGGACGTCGGTTCTCCGGTTAGCTTTATGTGGGTTCCTGGCCATGTCGGTATCCCTGGGAACGAAGCTGCAGATGCCGCGGCCAAGGCTGCGGTCATCCAGCCTCGGACAGCTTCTTGTTGTGTCCCTTCGTCAGATTGTAGCAGGGTCATTTGTCGGCGCATTTTATCGCTGTGGCATGCCAATTGGGCTGCACTCACAGACAACAAGCTTCGGGCCTTGAAACCTCTTCCCGCGGCTTGGACGTCCTATTCACGCCCTTCTCGGCGGGAGAAGGTAGTTTTGGCCTGGTTACGAATTGGACACTGCCGGTTCAGCCATCGCCATCTGCTGACGGCTGCGCCGGCGCCGTTTTACCCATGTGGGCAATTGCCAACGGTCCGCCACATTTTAATGTTCTGTCCGGATTTTAACACACTGCGTCTTGATCTTGGCCTGCCATGAACTCTAGATGCCATTTTAGCGGATGACCCACGAGCAGCTGCTCGCGTTCTTCATTTTATCAACTTGACAACCCTCTCTAAGGACATTTGATTATGCTGTTTTTTTTTTTAATCCTATGCCTGTCAGTCTGTCTTTTATCGTGTTTTCCGTTTCGTTACTGTTTTAAACTTGTACCTCGCGGTGCATTCCTAACGTAGTCTGGGCGCTAATGACCGTTGAAGTTGTGCGCCCTAAAACCACAAAAAAAAACAAAAAAAAAACAGAGAATTTCAACTGATTTACACACCCGCTGACGCTGTACACGTAGAAAGTTACAATGACAACCGAGAGTGTGTTCTTGGTCTTTAACTTCTTCTGTCAGGCTGTCCACATTCCGACGTGTATTTTTTTCTGTTTTGTCTTTCTTTTCTTTATAGTTCAGAGATACGAGAGGACGTCAAAAAGTAAAGAGACTTTCGAGAAAAGGAATATTTATTGTAATGATAGAAAAATAAACATACGCTATTTTTCTACATAACCTCCCTGCACTTCAACGCACTTTGTCCAACGTTTCACAAGTTTAAAATTTTAGATAACGTTCTGTAATTGGATCAAAACAGCAATCGATATAAAATGCTTAAAATCGGACTTCTACCGATCTTGCTCCGTCTGCCGCCACCAGCATCTATAATGGCGGGAAAAAGCCTGAAGATGGTCTGAGGAAAGGGCCGAAACAGGTTGCTAACGAATAAAAATCTGAAAACACGATCGAGACTGTTTTTATTCGATTTTTAGCGGTTTTTCCACAAGATCTTGATTCTCCACACGAAAATAGGTTTCGGTTGCACCAGTAACCAATTTTGCACCACATCCATGACTTCTGTATCGGCAGCAAATCATCTTCACTTGAGCGCTTCACCAATGGTCCAAACGTATGGAAAGAGTTTGGAGCCAGGTCTGTACTCTATGGCAGGTGTTCCAGCAATTCGAATCCCAACTCCTTCATTGTTTTGGTCGAACGTTTGGCAGAATGTGGGTGCTGTATCTTGCTGCAGGATGACAAGTTTTCTCAGTTTTCAGCGACTTTTGAATCTGATTACAGGTTTCACATTAGTTCGCAACACATCGCAATAGTTCTCACTGTTCATAATTTCGCCTTTTGGACTGAAATGAAGGGACAGTCCCAGAACAGTGTTAGCCTAATCTTAGCAGCTGATGGTTGACGTTCAAATTTCTTTTGGTGATAATTGCTATTTGTTAACCAGTATCGTAGCCTTATCTTCCGGTTCGTGATGATGCACCCCCGATTCGTCTACAGCAAAAATTTGCTGTGAAAATCTCCCTCGCGATGATAACGGGGCAAATTTTTTCGTGGGATGTCCGTCCTTGTCGCCATATGCTTTCGGTACCCACCTCGCACACACTTTCCGAAAATTTAGCCTGTCGTGTAAGATGGAATAAGTTGAACCACGACTGATATCTAAGGTATTGGCGATCTCGTCCACCGTGGTTCATCTGTCCACATCATCATACCCTCAACGACTTCCAAATTGTCCTCAGTTGTTGTCGTCGATGGCCTGCCCGATCACTTCTAGTCACGTAGAGGATTTCTTCCCTGTTTCAAGCATTCTACACGTTCTTAGATATTGCTTCACGACAAACAGCTGTCACCATATTGCGCTTGCATTCGACGAATAATTTCTGCAGGTTTAACACCTTTCGCAAACACGAAGTGAATCACTGACCTTACTTCCTCCATGGTGAAGATCGACAATGGAACTGCCGTGTTTCACGGTCTGTTAAAATACGACGACTAACGAGGTAACAAGATTGACACGTTGTATGGAACTGTAGCAGGCGACAATACTTCAGCCCTGGATACTAGCAGCATTAGCAACCTCTACGACGAGAAACTGCCAAAGTCCCTTTTATTTTTCGACTGCTCCTCGTACAACTGCAGTAGTGCAGGTTTTGTGTTTCGTGTCCCTCCTATGGGCCACCAGGCGCGTTTTCTCTGTTGTTTCGGAAGATACTTGCAATTTCGTTTGCTCAGTGTGTAGTCAGTGTGTAGACAGTATAAACAAATGCTGCTCGTCATGGTTTCATACGACACTCATTGTCGACGGAAAGCATCGGTTTGTTTCTCGTTGCGAATGTTATTTAAAGCAGAAATTTACGTGGCAGTCAATAGAGTGATTCCTAATTAGTTTATTGTAGTATTGGTTCTGTCGACGTGTATAATGATACGTGAAATGAGTATATCGTCTGCAGAATAGGCAAGGTAAACAACATGTGAAAAACCTATAGTATAAGAAGGGACGTGTATTAAGATATCGTGGAATAGCTTTGATAGTGCTAAAGGGAGCCCAGAGAGCGAAAATTGTACGAGAAGATAGAGATTAGAATATATGAACAAACACGTAGGAAGTTTGGTGTAATTGTTGTTCTCAGATGAAGGGACTGAAAAAGTTGACGCAAGACAAGAAATCGTGAGCAGCCACATCAGACCAGACATAGGGGTATGGGGAAGAAAAGAAAAGCGATGTCGTGGTGTGACTGTCTCTCTAACACCATCGACAATTCTATGGCACCTTTTAACACCTTTGTAACGGAGATAAAGTCCATTCGACGATTGTCTTGTTCGGATTGGAAGAATCCCTTCAGGGAGGTAATGGGCCTTGTACCTGGCTACAAGTGCCCGTTGATGGCAGGAATGGCACATTCAACACCAAAAAGTTCTTCTTGCACCCCAAGTATGTTAACCGCGTTGCATTATATCCGCCGTCTTGACCTCTGTATGAACTCTTTCCCACGCTCACCACAAAATGGTTCAAATGGCTCTGAGCACTATGGGACTTAACATCTGAGGTCATCAGTCCCCTAGACTTAGAACTAATTAAACCGAAGTAACCTAAAGACATCACACACGTCCATACCTGAGGCAGAATTCGAACCTGGGACCGTAGCGGTCGCTCGGCTCCAGACTGTAGTGCCTAGAACCGCACGTTCACTACGGCCTGCCTCTCGCTACAAAACCGCGGGAAACGGGGCAGGATGTCCAGCTATACACTAGTTAGTGGTGGAGTTGGCGCATCGGTAAGGCAATGGACTTGTGTTCGCTAATAGCGTGGAGAGCTGCATCAGACAGGTCTTCGGACTGAAGACCGCATAACAACAACAACAACAACAACGATAACAACATGACCACAGCAGCTCGCCGTAGCCAGACCGTATGATGAAATTACGTCGACCAGACGGTCAAATTGCAGGTGCCTGGCCACCCAGTCTTCTGATTTAAGACTATAGAAGAACAAAGCTGAGATTCCTCCTAGACTCAAGGTTAGAAGAAAGAGTTTGCTAATTCAGAAAAGAGGTGCTGTCTCGAGACGTGTCTCGGAGCTAGGGTCTTTGTGATTGGCGGCCATATGTAGTATTACGTTTCAGCCGGCAAAGAACCAGGACTCGGACAGCAACTGGTAACCAGATACGCGTGCTGCGTCTCGAGACGCACTACAGCAACAATAGTATTCAACAAAAATGTAATTGAGCAACTGGAAGACTGTTTACAGTCCTCGTGACTACTCCAGCAGTCTGGGTGAAGTTGGTAACGGGAGCTCTTCTAGTACCTTGGCGCACCTGTAGAACACTGTCCTAACATATCTGCCGCTGGTAACTAGAATTGCTCAGTGACGGCGTACTGCTGATTAAGCAAGACGACATTCCAGTTTTCCCAGAACAAAGGGAGACGGCCAGACCTGTGCGCGGTGGCAGAGGCCCGCAGACTGGAGAACTGGAGAGCGTTCCGTCAGAGGCGAGGGCTCATTTGCATGCCATTAGAGAATACATGGCAGCACAAGACTCAACAGAAGGGCGAAGGAAAAATTATGGAAAGGTGAGTGGTGGTGGTACTGAACACAGGAAGAATGTACGGCTAATTCTGTCGTGAAGGCAGTTATTTCCAGAGGACTCATCATCAAGAGAGGGGAACGGGGCGTGAATTGGTTCCTTCTGTCGACCAACAGACTTTAATTATCCTACAACCATTTGGGATAGTTACCAAAAGTCTTTTCTGAAAACTACCTAGAACAGATACTTTTCAAGCCCACTCATGATGGAAATATGTCAGATCAAATGGCAAGGAAGAGACGTTACCTGTTTGTGGAAGTTCACATCGGAACTGTTGTAATTGACCATAAGACCCATGAGACAATAATAGCAACAATGAATACCGAAGTACAAAAGGACAACTAAAACAAGTGGAGATATATATATATATATATATATATATATATATATATATATATATATTACACTCCTGGAAATTGAAATAAGAACACCGTGAATTCATTGTCCCAGGAAGGGGAAATTTTATTGACACATTCCTGGGGTCAGATACATCACATGATCACACTGACAGAACCACAGGCACACAGACACAGGCAACAGAGCATGCACAATGTCGGCACTAGTACAGTGTATGTCCACCTTTCGCAGCAGTGCAGGCTGCTATTCTCCCATGGAGACCATCGTAGAGGTGCTGGATGTAGTCCTGTGGAACGGCTTGCCATGCCATTTCCACCTGGCGCCTCAGTTGGACCAGCGTTCGTGCTGGACGTGCAGACCGCGTGAGACGACGCTTCATCCAGTCCCAAACATGCTCAATGGGGGACAGATCCGGAGATCTTGCTGGCCAGGGTAGTTGACTTACACCTTCTAGAGCACGTTGGGTGGCACGGGATACATGCGGACGTGCATTGTCCTGTTGGAACAGCAAGTTCCCTTGCCGGTCTAGGAATGGTAGAACGAAGGGTTCGATGACGGTTTGGATGTACTGTGCACTATTCAGTGTCCCTTCGATGATCACCAGTGGTGTACGGCCAGTGTAGGAGATCGCTCCCCACACCATGATGCCGGGTGTTGCCCCTGTGTGCCTCGGTCGTATGCAGTCCTGATTGTGGCGCTCACCTGCACGGCGCCAAACACGCATACGACCATCATTGGCACCAAGGTAGAAGCGACTCTCATCGCTGAAGACGACACGTCTCCATTCGTCCCTCCATTCACGCCTGTCGCGACACCACTGGAGGCGGGCTGCACGATGTTGGGGCGTGAGCGGAAGACGACCTAACGGTATGCGGGACCGTAGCCCAGCTTCATGGAGACGGTTGCGAATGGTCCTCGCCGATACCCCAGGAGCAACAGTGTCCCTAATTTGCTGGGAAGTGGCGGTGCGGTCCCCTACGGCACTGCGTAGGATCCTACGGTCTTGGCGTGCATCCGTGCGTCGCTGCGGTCCGGTCCCAGGTCGACGGGCACGTGCACCTTCCGCCGACCACTGGCCACAACATCGATGTACTGTGGAGACCTCACGCCCCACGTGTTGAGCAATTCGGCGGTACGTCCACCCGGCCTCCCGCATGCCCACTATACGCCCTCGCTCAAAGTCCGTCAACTGCACATACGGTTCACGTCCACGCTGTCGCGGCATGCTACCAGTGTTAAAGACTGCGATGGAGCTCCGTATGCCACCGCAAACTGGCTGACACTGACGGCGGCGGTGCACAAATGCTGCGCAGCTAGCGCCATTCGACGGCCAACACCGCGGTTGCTGGTGTGTCCGCTGTGCCGTGCGTGTGATCATTGCTTGTACAGCCCTCTCGCAGTGTCCGGAGCAAGTATGGTGGGTCTCACACACCGGTGTCAATGTGTTCATTTTTCCATTTCCAGGAGTGTATATATATATATATATATATATATATATATATATATATATATATATATATATATATATCTCAAACCCAACGAAAAAGGAGTAGTGTATTATCTCAATGAGGAACTTGAAATTTTTAAAAATGGTTCAAATGGCTCTGAGCACTATGCGACTTAACCTCTGAGGTCATCAGTCGCTTAGAACTTAGAACTACTTAACCCTAACTAACCTAAGGACATCACACACATCCATGCCCGAGGCAGCATTTGAACCTGCGACCGTAGCGGTCGCGCGGTTCCAGACTGTAGCGCCTAGAACCGCTCGGTCACAGCGGCCGGCCAAACGAGCTATGGCTCAAGTTTAAAATAATAGCTGACCATGCACTGAATAGATATGTACTCAGCATTTCATGATGAGGGGGATCCTACATGGTATAGAGTCACTGTCAGAAAACTTTTAAGGAAAGAAACACTACTGCATAAAAAAAAGTTCAAATGTGTGTGAAATCTTATGAGACTTAACTGCTAAGGTCGTCAGTGCCTAAGCTCACACACTACATAACCTAAATTATCCTAAGGACAAACACACACACCCATGCCCGAGGTAGGACTCGAACCTCCGCCGGGACCAGCCGCGCAGCCCATGACTGCAGCGCCCGAGACCGCTCGGCTAATCCCGCGCGACTCTACTGCATAATAGGTATAAAACAAAGCAGAGTGCAATAGATAAATGCTAATTGAAACGCATTAGACTGTGAAGAGAGTAATGCATGAAGCCTTCAATGTCTGTCGTGGCAGAATACTGTCGAAAGATCTTTCACAAAACTTAGGAAAATTCTGGGTGTATGTAAAGGCTGGTACTGGCACCAAAGCTAGTGTCCATTAACGGTCGAGACAGGAACTGAATTTGAGGGACGCAAAGCAGAAGCAGAAACTCTTTATTCTGTTTTCCTTTACAAACGAAAACATAGAAGTATATCCAAAATTTCATTCTCGTACAACTACATCCATATGATTACTTTAAATTCACTGTTAAGTGTCTGGCATATGATTCAACGAACCAGTTTCAAGTTATATCTCTACCGTTCCACACACGAACAGCGCGCGGTGAAAGTAAACACTTAAATATTTCTGTTCGAGCTCTGATTTATCTCATAATATTATGATGATCATTTCTCCCTGTTCAGGTAGGCGATAGCAAAATATTTTCCCACTATGAGGAGACAGTTGTTGGTTGAAGTTTCATGAGAAGATCCTGCCGCAACGAAAACAGCCTTTGTTTTAATGATCGCCACTCCAATACACATATCAGATCCACCCCAGGGGGTCCACAACTCTTTTGTGGATACGTGCGTGGCGAACACGGGGCTTCGAGCTATTGCAGCCTTCTTTCTCTCCAGGGCTGCATTTCCTTCGCCTTCCCCTCCTTTCCACTCCTTGCTCCTTTCCCGTCGCCCTCTCCTCTCCCTCTCTTGGTGTCCTTGCTTATGTTGGCCCCCGCTATCCTCCTGGTTCTGTTGGTTTTACAATCCGGCTTTGTTGCGTAATCATCTCCTCCTTTTGGCATTCCTTGGTCCCCCTCTGGGGTTTTACCTCCATTACAAAATTTCTCCTCCGTAGTGTGAGCCATTTGGGGAAGAGCACCTTACCTAGTGTCTCCGACGTGCACCCCCCCCAGTACATTCCACCTTTTCTTTCACGTCGTTGTCTGATGCTAGGGTGCATAGCCAGCATGGTAGCCAGCCCGTGTGGTTGAGCCCCCTGAACACACAGGGATCACACTTCTGATATCTGAGCTGTGACCTCCTCATGCATGCCTTGGAGTGGTTGCTCGTCATCCTGGAGCATTGGAACTCCCAGCAATGGCCGCCGTGCCAGACGGCCCTTGCTTTGGCTGGGTGGCGCCCGTGAGGAGAGCCCCTGATCGGAGTGGGTGGTATCAAGGCGGACGCTATGCAAATGAAACGCATACGGGTCCAGAACTCTGGCCGTTCTTCTGCGGCCGTCTCTCTGCATGGAACTGATTCTTCAAGTGCTTCTTCTCTTGCCCCTCGGCCTTCCCTTCCATGGCTACCCCCTGGGAAGAGAGTCCGGCCCGTCGACTAGGGGCGAAACCTTTCCCCCATTATCTAGTTTGCACCAGAACTGATGGAGATACTTTCACCAATACCAAACCTTTATTCTTTGTGGAACACATTGAAGACAAGTTTGGCGAAGTGGACTCCCTGAGCAAGATGCGGTCGGGTTCGTTGCTGATCAAAACTGCTTCAGCTGCCCAATCTGCGGCCCTTCATGCCTGTACCCACCTTGGCACAATTCCTGCGTCCATTACCCCCCACCAGTCTCTAAATATGGTACAAGGTGTGATTTTTCACAGGGACCTCATCCTTCAAACTGATGAGGAACTTCGGGACAATCTCGGACGGCGGGGTGTTCACTTTGTTCGGCGTGTCCAGAAGGGTCCTAAAGACAATCGCATTGATACTGGTGCCTTTATCCTGGCCTTTGAAGGGGATACCCTCCCTGAGAAAGTTAAGATTATGGTTTATCGATGTGATGTGAAGCCGTACATCCCACCATCTATGAGGTGTTTTAAGTGTGGTGTCACCGCCAGACACCACACTTGGTAGGTGGTAGCCTTTAAATCGGCCGCGGCCCGTTAGTATACGTCGGACCCGCGTGTCGCCACTATCAGTGATTGCAGACCGAGTGCTGCCACATGGCAGGTCTAGAGAGACTTCCTAGCACTCGCCCAGTTGTACAGCCGACTTTGCTAGCGATGGTCCACTGACAAATTACGCTCTCATTTGCCGAGACGATAGTTAGCATAGCCTTCAGCTACATCATTTGCTACGTCCTAGCAAGGCGCCATTACTACTATTGATGCTGTAAAACATGTACCGTCAAGAGCGATGTTCACCAACCATGGATTAAAGTTAAGTATTCCACAGCTACGTCCTTTTTTGGTAGTCTCATTTCCTTGACCTGTTCCAGACTTCACGCCAGCCTGCGTGAGCTAAAACGCGTGCCTTTCAGCTTCCTCTCACAGTGGGTTGGCTCTCTTGCCAATCCACAACATTAAGCGCTTGCGTTTTGGACACATGTCTTCCCGCTGTTCACAGGCCCCTCTCTGTGGTGACTGTGGATGTCCACTCCATGAGGGGAGTCCCTGTGTTGCCCCTCCTGTGTGTGTAAATTGTCATGGTAGTCATTCTCCACGTTCACCAGATTGCCCAGTATATAAGAAGGAAAAGAAGATACAAGAGTATAAGTCCCTCGATCGTTTAACCTACACAGATGCCCGTAAGAAATACACACGTCTTCACCCTGTGTCCATGACATCTAGTTACCCCTTGGTTACATCTTCACCCCTTCCTCTCCCTTCCTTACCCCGTTCCTTATCCCCATCCCAGACCCCTCTCCTCCCCCCCTCCCCTGCGTCTCCCACACCTGCTCCTCTGGGCGCTGCTCTCCCCCCCCCCCCCCCCCCAGCCGGAGAAGTGTCCCACTCCTTCGGCGTCTGCCGGTCAAGGGCGCCTCTCCTGGCATGCCCCTTCCCGGCACCTTCCAGGCCAAAGGTCTGCTGCCACGCGACGACCGCGAGAGCCGCGGTCTGTCGGCCCCCAGGTCGCCCGGTCTTTTTCTGTTCCTGATCTTGCTGCAGCTGGCTCCTTTATGCCACACAGCCCTCCTCGATCTCAGCCTGAAAAGAAGAAGAAACATAAGTCCCGGGACAAAGTGCCTCTGGTGTCACCAGAGGTCCCTTCCCCGACTTCACAACCGGATTCTGACCTGTCGTTCATGGATGTCGCCCCCTCCTTGTCGGTGACGGGTGGGGATCTGGCGGTAAGACTGGTTTTAGCATGTTCAGCCACCATTTAAATCATCGTTCTGTGGTTCTGCAATGAAATTGTAATGGATACTATTGTCACCTTTCGGAATTGAAATCCCTTCTTTCGTCTTACTCTGCAACTTGTGTGGTTCTCAGGAATCTTATTTTACTGATTCTTACTCACCGACCCTCCGTGGGTTCCGTGTTTTCTGTCGAAATCGGGTCGGACCCCTGCGGGCTTCTGGTGGTGTTTGTACGTTGGTACGTACAGACATTGCTAGCACGTGGATTCCTCTTCAAACTACATTGGAAGCGGTTGCTGTTAGGTTCCACCTCGACTCTGCGGTCACATTTTGCAATCTTTATCTCCCTCCTGACAGGACTCTTACACCTGCTGCCTTAACTGCCCTTCTTCAGCAACTTCCTCCTCCCTTCCTCCTACTTGGGGATTTTAATGCACATCATCCCTTGCGGGACAGTGCCTTTCAATCTAGGCAAGGTCTTCTTATAGACCAGTTTATTGCAGACCACGACTTGTACCTTCTTAATGATGGCTCTCCTACTCATTTCAGTGCCGGTCATGGTACCTTTTCTGCCATTGATCTTTCTCTTTCTTCTCCCTCTCTCCTCCTTTCATTACACTGGAAGCCACACGACGACCTTTGTGATAAAGACCATTTCCCGTAGATTATCTCGCTCCCTTCCCGCTCCCTGATGCACAGGTTACCTCTTTGGTCTTTCCAACGCGCCGATTGGCCTCTATACACTGAACAGGTCGTGTTTTCTCCCTCTTTGTCGGGTTGTATTGATGACCTCCTACGTGACATGTCTGACGCGATTGTTCGCGCTGCTAACCTTGCTGTCCCGCGCTCATCTGGACCATTTCGTCACCGGCAAGTCCCATGGTGGAGAACGGCCATTGCCATTGCCATCCATGATCGCCGTCGAGCTTTGCAACACTTTAAGAGGCACCCATCCATAGCCAGCCTTAATACCTCTAAACGCCTCCGCGCTAAAGCCCGTTATTCAATCAAACAGAGCCAGCGGATATGTTGGGAACGATTCGTTTCTTCCCTTGGTTCAACTTTCCCTCTGTCACGGGTATGGGCTACACTTCGCTCTCTCCAAGGTTGCCATCGGCCATCAACCCTCCCAGGCCTTCACCTCCCAGATGGCCTTTGCACGGACCCATTCGTTCTTGCAGAACATCTTCTGACCCATTTTGCAGTGGCCTCAGCATCAGCCTCCTATCCAGCTGCTTTCCTTCACCTGAAACAGCAGGCTGAAGCTTCCACCTTATGTTTTACGCCTTGTGAGTCAGAATCTTACAACGAACCTTTTACTGAATCGGAATTTCTTTCTGCACTGTCTTCTTCTCATGATACAGCCCCTGGCCCAGATTCCATTCATAACCAACTGCTTCAACATCTCAGTGCTCCACAACGGCAACATCTTCCTCAGGTGTTTAACCGTATCTGGCTCCAGGGTGACTTCCCTTCTCAGTGGAGGGATAGCATCGTGGTTCCTGTCCTTAAGCCTGGTAAGAACCCCCTATCTGTTGACAGCTGTCGGCCAATTAGTTTGACCAATGTTGTTTGTAAGTTACTTGAACGGATGGTAGCCCGTCGGCTAACTTGGGTCCTCGAATCTTGGGATCTATTGTCCCCTTACCAGTGTGGCTTTCGAGAGGGACGGTCTCCAATCGATCATTTACTTCGCTTGGAATCCGCAGTTCGGCAGGCTTTTTCCCAGCGCCGCCATTTTGTTGCAGTGTTTTTTGACCTTCGCAAGGCCTATGACACGGCCTGGCGCCATCACATTTTACTTACCCTTCATCAGTGGGGTCTTCGGGGCCCACTCCCGATTTTTATCCGCCAGTTCCTGTTCCATCGGTCGTTCAGAGTTCGAGATGGTACTGCTTTTAGTTCTCCATGGACCCAGGAGACGGGCGTCCCACAGGGTTCTGTCTTGAGTGTCCTTCTTTTCCTCATTGCTATCGATGGACTTGTGGCCTCTGTCGGTCCTTTGGTCGTCCCTGCCCTATTTGTGGATGATTTCTGCATTTGGGTTAGTTCCCTTTCGATGGCATCTGCAGAGCGGCAGCTCCACGGAGCTATACGGCGTGCCTTTGCATGGACCCTCTCACATGGGTTCCAATTCTGTCCTCTAAAATCGCGAGTTGTCCACTTCTGTCGCTGTACTACGATCCACCCTGATCCAGAGCTCTATCTCGATGCCCACCGATTGCCTGTGGTCCCACAGTTTCGTTTCCTGGGTCTTCTTTTTGACAACAAGCTCTCTTGGCTGCCCCATGTCAGACATCTGAAGATAGGTTCTTTCCATAAACTCAATGTCCTTCGCTTCCTTGCCCACTCCTCTTGGGGTGCGGACCGATCCCTCCTTCTCCGTCTTTGTCGTGCTCTAGTTCTGTCTCGCTTGGACTATGGTTGTCAAGTTTATGGTTCAGCTGTTCTTTCCACACTGCACGTGCTGGATCCAGTCCACCATCGTAGTATCCATTTGGCCACCGGTGCCTTCCCTACTAGCCCTGTTGATAGTCTCCTGGTTGAAACTGGGAGCCCCCCCACCCCCCTTTCTGTTCGGCGGTCCCAGCTTCTGGTGTCTTATGCACTCACTATCCGTTCCTCTCCTACTCATTCTTCCTATTTTATCCTGTTCCCAGACCGTGGACGTCACCCACCCGACTCCCGCCCTCGGGCCCGTTTACCGGTTGGGCTCTGCCTTGCGTCTCTTTGCCGTGATTTTCAGCTTCCTTCTTTGTCCTGCCTTCCTCGCTACCTCCCCTCCACCCCCCCCCCCTTGGTTAGTTCCTCGGCCTCGAATTCGGATGGATCTCCGCCGAGGTCCAAAAGATTCCATCCCTCTGGTGGTGTTCCGTTCCTTTTTCCAGCAAATTTTATGGGAGTATCGGGATGCTGTTGTTTTTTACACTGATGGCTCTAAATCTGCTGATCATGTGGGGTATGCCTTCGCATCCTCTGTCGGAACGGAACATCATCTGCTGCCACCTACAGGTGGGGTGTTTACTGCGGAATTGATGGCAATTTACCAGGCCCTTACCTTTATTAAACAGTCCCAACACAACCGCGTTTTGTTGCGTACGGACTCGATGAGTGGCCTTCTTACTATTGACCGGTGTTTTTCGCGCCATCCCTTGATCTCTGCCATCCAAGACCATCTCGCTGATATTCACCGTGCTGCTTGTTCCATTGACTTCATTTGGGTCCCTGGCCATGCGGGTATCCCGGGTAATGAGCTCGCTGATCGTTTGGCTGGGGGAGTAGTCACCTACCCACCGTTTTCTGTAACCCCTCCTGCAGCGGATTTACGGCTTCACATCAAATCCCACTTGGCACAGTCATGGGCAAAATCTTGGGAGGCTACTCCCCTGTCTAATAAACTTCGTGCGATTAAGGTGACACCAGGCCCGTGGCGTTCTTCCTTTCGCCTCTCCTGACAGGACTCGACCACACTGTGTCGTCTCCGCATTGGCCATAGCAGGCTGACCCATGATTTTCTTTTGCGTGATGAGCCACCCCCACTTTGTGGTTGTGGAGCCTTCCAGTCGGTAGCCCACATTTTGGTTGAATGCCCCCTTCTTTTGGCTCTGCGTGCTAAGTACAGACTCCCCCACACTTTACCTTTGATGTTGGCTGACGATTCCCGGATGGTCTCTCTGGTTCTAGGTTTCCTCCGGGAAAGTGGTTTTTATTCTCAGTTTTAAGGTTTTTGATCTCTCTCTGGTATTCGGGTAGGGCGGTGAGTGTTTGGGTGTCTCTCACTGTAAGCAGAGTTCGGAGATTCCCGATTCACCTCCTGACCGAAATCCTCTTTTCTTCCCCTTTTACTCTGTTTTTATCCTTTTTTTAGGGGTTTGTTAGTCTCCTTTTCCTATACGTACTTCTACATTCTAGCGGTTGTACCTTTTAAGTCACAGGTGGTCTTGCCTCTGCTGCTACAGCATAGCGTTGGGTTCGTTCTCTTGCTGACTTCCCTCGTTTTGTTTTTACCATTGACAACATGACTGCCCCTTTACGTTTTTAGCCTTTACCCTTTTATTGTTCTGCCTTCCCTGAGATGTCACATTAGAGGAATGGACCAAATGTGAAACAAGGGACTGATGACCTTGCTGTTTGGTCCCTTATACCTCAAACAACCAACCAACCAACCAACATATCAGATCCGTTGCGCTCTCTCCATTTCCCGATAGTACAAATCGATCTGCCCTCCTTTGAACTTTTTCGATGTCCTGCGTCAATCCTATCGACATGGATCCAACAACGCACAGCGGTACTCCAAAAGTGTACGTACAAGCGTGTTGTGGCTCAAATGGCTCTGAGCACTATGGGACTCAACTGCTGAGGTCATTAGTCCCCTAGAACTTAGAACTAGTTAAACCTAATTAACCTAAGGACATCACAAACATCCATGCCCGAGGCAGGATTCGAACCTGCGACCGTAGCGGTCTTGCGGTTCCAGACTGCAGCGCCTTTAACCGCACGGCCACGTCGGCCGGCAAAGCGTGTTGTGGTCACTCTCTTTAGTTTACCTGTTGCTTTTTCTCAGTGTTCTGCCAATAAATCATTGTCTTGGGTTTGATTGGCCCACAATATTATCTACGTGATCGTTCCAATGTACGTAATTTGTAATCCCTAAGTGTTTAGATGAAATAAAACCCTTTAGATTTGTGTGATTTATAGTGTAACTGAAATTTAGCGGATTGTTTTTGATACTCATGTTGCTGACTTCATACTTTACATTATTTAGAATCAATTGCCAATTTTCATACCATACAGATATCTTGTCTAAATCGTTTTGCAATTCGTATTGATCATCTGATGACTTCATAGGACGGTAAATGACAGCATAATCTGCAAGCAATCTTAGGGTGTTAGTCAGATCGTCTCATAAATCGTTTATGGTGATCAGGAATAGCAGAGGGCCTATAACACTTCCTTGTGGAATGCCAGATACTAATTCAGCTTTACTAGATGACTTTCCGTGAACTGCAACCAAACGTGACCTTTCTGGCAGGAAATCGCGAACCCTATCGCACGACTTAGACGATAGTTCATAGACACGTAGTTTGCTTTGAAGTTACGTTGTGAAGTATGGTACCAAAAACCTCCTGGAAATCTAACAATATGGAATCAGTTTCACATCCCCAGCAATAGCACTCATTACTTCGAACCATTGAGAACATAAGTGAAAGAGACATTAGTGTCAGTGGCTTTGAGAAACAACTGATATTGTTAAAATTCAACAAACCTCCAAGGCCCGATGGAATCCCCATCAGATTATGTGCCAAATTTGCGGCTGAGGGCTGAGTTACCCCCTTTGTTGTCTGTAATCTATCGTAGATGCCTCTAACAAGAAATTGTGCCCAGTAGTTGGAAGAAAGCAGACATCACCCTCGTCTACAAGAAGGCTAACAGAAGGGATCTACAGAACTACCGTCTAATGTCCTCGACATTCATGTGTTGTAGAATGGAATGGAAATGAAGTCCCGTGCCTCTTGACAGACCGTAGGGGAACCATGCGGGAGACCAGCACCGCCGTACCAGGCAATGTCCCGATGGAGGTGGTTTGTCGTTGCCTTACCCCGACAGTAATGGGATGATGATGATGATGATGAAGACGTCACAACAACACCCAGTCATATCGGGGCAGGTGAAAATCCGTGACCCCGCCGGGAATCGAACTCGGGACCAGGAAGCGAGAACGCTACCGCGAGACCACGAGCTGCGGACTGTTGTAGAAAATTGCAACATACTCTGAGCCCCATCGTAATGAGATATGTCAAACAGAATGACCTCCTCCATGTCAGCCAGTACTCACATGGGGATCAAGGCAGTTGGGTAGATACAGTATTTCTCAACTTTCGAAACGCTTATTATTAAAAGTACGATCGTATGGGGTATAAAGACAAATCTGCGACTGGATTGAGGACTTTCTCATATGGATCAGGCGGCAAGTTACTTTTCTCATCTGCTCCTACACACATACTCCGTGAGCCACCGTATGTTGGAGAATCATTGACAGCTGTAGAAGTAACTTCTGTATGCCCCAGGGAAATGTGTTGGGTCCCTGGCTTTTCGTGATGTATACTAATGACCTTGTGGACAATACCCAAGAACCCTCAAACTTTTCACATATATTCCACTTACCTATAATGAAGTACAGTCCGGAAGAATCTGCACTAATATTCACTCAGATCTTGGTAATATTTCAAAGTTAAGCAAACATTTGCAACTTGCTTTAAATGTTCAGAAACGTATAACTGGTGCGCATCAAAAAACGAAAGGAAACGTAACATCCCGTGACTAAAATACTAATAAGTCACAACTGGAATCGGTCAGTTCGTAGCAGTAACTGAGCGTAAACCTTTGCAGGGACATGAAATGAAACGATCACACAGGCTAAGTCGTGGTTAAAACTTAGCAAATTTCGGTTTTTGGTAGAACACTAGGGAAATGCAATCTCCCGCTGCGAGTTCGGGGGTTAGAATAGGCCTGCGGTATTCCTGCCTGTCGTACCAGGCGACTAAAAGGAGTTTCACACGTTTCGGCCTTTATGTGATAGTCCCCTGTAGGGTTTGACCTTTATTCTTCAACATTTTCCCAAAGAGCGAGCCAATTTAGGAGGGGCGCCTTACAGGGTGCATCATGTCCATCATGCATTGAGATCATTAGCCCACTTTCTCGTCGTCGTATTGCAGTCCTCCCCATTCTCCATCTCTTGGGTGAGGACCCCATCCTGGGTGCGTTTTCTACCATGCACTATGCTGTGTCGATTTCTGCGTGGACGATGACCATGGACTTCTTTACACCTAATGTACAGCATGGTAGCCAGTCCGTTGTGATAGGGCCGCCATGTACCCTGTTGGTTGTAGCTCCCTGACCACATAGGGAATGCTCTTCTGATGCCTGCACCATTAACTCCCCGCTTATGCCAGGGGCTAGATGCCCATCCTCCTTGGGCATCAGGACTCTCGGCAATGGCCATCCTGCCAGGTGGCCTTAGCTGCGGCTGTGTGGCGCCTGTGAGGAGGACCCCTGGTTGGAGTGGATGGAATCAGGGTGGATGATATGCGATGAAGCGAAGTCCATCATCTCTTGCTGGTGGTGAAACACCAGCGATCTCTAAGTGATCACGAGCTCAATTCAACGCACATAAGTATGACCCCAAATCGTTCCCCTCCATGGCCACGCCATGGGAGGAACGACAGGCTATGGATGGCAGCGGATCTTATTCGCCCCAGTACCTTGTATGTTCTAGAGCTGATAGGGAATCTTTCATGACGATGAAGCCTCAGTGTTATGTTGAGTATGTAGAGTACAAGTTAGAGGAGGTGGAGGACTTTTTCAGATCGAGATCTGGGTCAGTCTTGATCAAAACAGCATTCTCTGCCCAGCCACGGGAGTTACTCGCTTGTGACAAGCTGTGGCATGTTGCTGTAACCATAACGCCCCATAAGAGCTTAAATATTGTCCAGAGTATCATTTCACAGGGACCTTCTTTTGCAGTCCGACGATGAGCTGCACGCCAATTTAGAGCGGCGAGGTGTACATTTCGTCCGGTCCGGTCCGAAGGATAAAGAGGTTGCCACTGGTGCCTCCATCTTGGCCTTTGAGGGTGATATATTGCCCGAGAAGGTCAAGCTCATGGTCTACCAGTGTGATCAATCCCCCGATGCGGTGCTTTAAGTGCTAGAAGTTCGGTCTTACGTCTTATCACTCTACTTCCAGCGTCACATGCCGAGATTGTGGACGCCCATCACATCCCAAAAATCCATTTGCCCGCCCCACCCCCCCTGCCATCTCTGTCAACTGCGGAGGGCACCATTTACCTTGCTGGCCTGACTGCAGGATTCTCTAGAAAGAAAGGAAAATCATCGAGTAAAAGACACTGGACCCGACTGACCTACACTGAGGCTAAGAAAAAATTTGAACGCCTGTATCCTGTGCGTATGACATCGTCTTACGCCGCCACTACAACAGGTCTGGCACCATCAGCTCCACGAACCCAGGTCACCTCTCAGAGCTGGAAGATTACACTTGCGCCCTTGATGGTGGGGGGCCATTTTCCTCCCTGTTGCTCCTGCACCACCTACTTTGGAAACAACTCCCCCCCCCCTCCCCCCAACCTTTGGGGACGTCTGTCCCCACTTCTAAGCTGGAGAACCGTTAAGTTTTCTTCAGCTTCTCTCACTAGGAAGGGGTCCCTTGGGTCACTGCCTTCCCAGGTTTCTTCTAGTGGGAAAGACGACACCCGCTAGTGGCTTGATGAGCCCAAATTCAGCTGGCATCCCTGCAGGTCAGGGGGTTAGAATAGGCCTCAGGTATTACTGCCTGTCGTAAGAGGCGACTAAAAGGAGTCCCTCCCCCTCAAGGGGGTAGTTAGCGCCTGCGTCCAGAGATGGACGGTTCCACGACCTATATTTGCGGTCATTTTGGTTTTTCACTTCTTCTGGTTTCTTCCATCCTTTGGTTGTTTCCTTTCTTTGTTCTTCTCCATCTCACTGTCTTACTTACTCTTCGCCTTGCCCTCTTCACCTTGCCTTCTTCTCCTTGCCTTCTTCTCCTTGCCTTCTCTGGTCTCCACCTCGGCGTTTGAGACAGTCTGTCCTTTCTCTCCTTCTCTCCCTTCTTTTTCCTCTTCTTCCTTCCTCCCTGTGCGTGCCTGAAGGCCGACCCACGCGTTCACACGCGTAGCCGGTGACGGGGTAACGCGTAATTCCCCGCTCTGGGTAGACAAGTAAGGCACGCACGTACCCCCTGGTAAAGGCCAGGCCCAAAGAGGGGTGATTGCCTGAGCTGACACCTTCCGACCATGCCGATTGGTCCCTCCGTCCGTTTCTCGGGAAGTGTGACCTGAGGTGTAAATATTCACCTAAGGCGGGAGTGCCCTCTGAGAGGGTCCCCACAAGGAAGGAGCGCGCCATCAGAGACGCTGACAATCATGGGGAATTCCTCCGCAATGGATTTCTCTTCTTCTCTCTCGACTTCTGCCCAAAATCGGAAACTTGACCGGCCACCAGTGACAAAAGTACTACAGCCTGCCCCACAGTTCCTCGTAGTTTCTCGATCTGAGGACGGATAGGATTTTTCCTCTGTCAACCCTTTCGTTATCCAGAACGGCGTAGATGCCATAGCCGGATCTGTCAAGTCTTCTACCAGGTTGCGTAACGGTACCTTGTTACTAGAAACTGAGAGCGCCTTTCAGGCATAAAAACTGCTTCGGGCCACACTTCTGTACACGTTCCCTGTCCGGGTGGAGGCTCACCGCACTTTGAATTCGTCTCGTGATGTGGTGTATACTAGATCACTCGACGGATTGACTGACGAGGAGATTCAGTCTTCCCTCGCTGAGCAGGGCGTGACGGCTGTCCATAGGGTCATGAAAAAGGCGAACAAAGACCTTGTACCGACCCGGACACTTTTCTTGACCTTTGATAGTGTTCAGCTGCCGTCGCGCATCAAAGCGGGCTACGAGGTTATTTCTGTTCGCCCCTATGTCCCGACACCTACTCGCTGCTACCAGTGTCAGCGTTTTAATCACATTCTTTTTAACCACAGTCTTGTTCCAATGCGGCTAAATGTGACACTTGTGGCAGGGATGCCTATGAGGGTGACTGTCCACCTCCGTCTCCTCATTGTGTGAACTGTTAGGGTGACCATGCAGCGTCCTCCCGCGACTGTCCCATCTACAAGGAAGAACGCTGTATACAGGAAATTCGGGTCAAAGAGAAAGTGTCCACCTTGGCTGCTCGCAAGCTATTTGCTAGTAGGAAGTCCATGCTGCTCCCAGCGGGGAAATACAGGACTGTCTTCCCCTCTCCTCGGACTACCAGGGAGGTGGCGACGCAGACATGCGATCTGACCTTCAGCACTACGGTCGTCCGTTCGGCCAGTGCTAAGATCGCTCGGTCGTCGTCTCCTCTTCCTCCCATCACACCTCAGACACAAGCACCTTCATCAGCTTCTGCCAAGACGAAGACCCAGAAATCAGATGCACGTGCCTTCAAGAAGAAACAGTCCCGTGCAGACTTCCTACATACCTCGAACTCCCAGCCATCGACCAGTACTTCCACTAAACGACCTTCCAAGAAGGCTCATAGGAAGCACAGTTCTCCTTCTCCGGCACGGCGCATTTCTTCTGCTGAGCCACCCAGTGGTTGCCGCCCCAGGCCGTCATCTGTTTCGCCTGGCCACACCGCTGGTACCCAAACATCTGGCCGTACACCTGTGGAGTAAGCTCCCACTCCTGGCCATCTTAACAAGATGGGCGATGAACCTATAGAACCAATATCGGAAGGTCGACGGTTCAATCCCGCGTCCGGCCATCCTGATTTAGGTTTTCCGTGATTTAGGGAAATCAGTCCAGGCAAATGCCGGGATGGGTCCTCTGAAAGGGCACGCCCGACTTCCTTCCCCATCCTTCCCTAATCCGATGAGACCGATGACCACGCTGTCTGGTCTCCTTCCCCAAACAAACCAACCAATCAACCAACCAATGGACGATGACTGTCCGCCTACTGATAGCGGCGGCAGTGCTCGCTCGAAGCCAGGCCCTCAGCGGCCTTCGAGGTGACCCCTTCTTGCATTTTCTTTTTCTTCTCGCGATGGCACTTATTCACTGGAATATTCGCAGCATTCGCTCCGACCGAGAGGACTTAAAGTTGCTGCTCCGCTTGCGCCGTCCGCTCGTCGTAGCCATCCAGGAAACGAAGCTACGCCCATGCGATCAAATTGCCTTGGCACACTACACCTCTGTGCGTTTTGACTTACCCCCTGTGGCAGGTATTCCGGCTCGTGGAGGGGTTATGTTGCTGGTCCGGGATGATATTTACTACGATCTCATCACATTGCACACCGGCCTGCAGGCAGTTGCCGTCCGAATTACTCTCCCCACTTTTACATTTTCCATTTGTATCGTTTACACTCTAGGGCAGACATGATGCAAATTATTGCTCAGCTACGTGCACCATTTTTGTTAACTGGAGACTTCAATGCCCACCATCCCCTTTGGGGCTCTCCAGCATCCTGCCCGAGGGGCTCCCTGTTAGCAGACCTTTTAAACCACCTCAATCTTGTCTGCCTCAATACTGGCGCCCCTACTTTTCTTTCGGACACATCTAACACCTATTCGCATTTAGACTCTCTATATGTACTATCCAACTTGCTCGCCGGTTTGAGTGGTATGCACTTTGGTACATATTCGAGCGACTACTTCTCGTGTGATATCCATCTCCTGCATCATACCCCTCTCCGTGCTCAACTAGTTGGAACATCTCCAAAGCAGTCTGGGGGCTCTTCTCTTCCAGGGCGACCTTTCAGGATAAAACCTTCGCCAGCTGCGATAGTCAGGTCGCACACTTCACGGAAGTCATTCTCACTGCTGCTGAATACTCCATCCCTCACACTACTTCTCCACGTCGTGTACCGGTCCCCTGGTGGACCGCAGCATGTAGAGACGCTTTACGTGCTCGTCGACGTGCTTTACGCACCTTTAACCGCCACCCTACAGTGGCTAATTGTATCAATTATAAACGATTACGTGCACAGTGTCGTCCTATTATTAAAGAAAGCAAGAAAGCCAGCTGGGCTGCTTTCACAAGCACCTTCAACAGTTTTACTCCTTCTTCTGTTGTCTGGGGTAGCCTGCGCC
The DNA here is from genome assembly GCF_021461395.2 of Schistocerca americana. NCBI lineage: Eukaryota > Metazoa > Arthropoda > Insecta > Orthoptera > Acrididae > Schistocerca > Schistocerca americana. The sequence continues at coordinate 91,541,750 of NC_060121.1, forward strand.
GGATATCTGGCACTAAGGTCCACTCAGCAGTTTCTGTCTTGACGGTCGCGAATGACGTCCTTGTGGCCCCTGAGGATATCTCCAATGCCTTCGGCCGCTTTTTGGGAGAGGTTCCGAGCTCCGCTCATTACCACCCCCGAAAACAGGCAGAGGAGGCTAGGCCACCTAACTTCCGCTCCTCGAATCGTGAAAGTTATAATGCCCCATTCACCATGAGGGAACTCGAAAATGCACTTGCCCGGTCACGGTCCTCCGCTCCAGGGCCTAATTCTATTCATATTCAGATGCTGAAGAACCTTTCTCTTGCGGGTAAAGGTTTCCTTCTTCGTACTTATAATGGCATATGGAGTGAGGGACATGTTCCCGCATGCTGGCGCGAGTCTATTGTTGTATCGATTCCTAAGCCGGGGAAGGACAAGCACTTGCCTTCCAGTTATCGACCCATCTCGCTTACCAGATGTGTCTGTAAGGTGATGGAGCGAATGGTTAACTCACGTTTGGTTTGGATGCTCGAATCTCGACGCCTACGTACCAATGTACAATGTGGATTTCGTAGGCGCCGCTCTGCTGCTGACCATCTGGTTACCTTGTCGACCTTCATTATGAATAACTTCTTGCGGAAGCGCCCGACCGCGGCTGTGTTCTTTGATTTGGAGAAGGCTTACGACACCTGTTGGAGGGCGGGCGTTCTCCGCACCATGCATACATGGGGCCTTCGCGGTCGCCTCCCTCTTTTTATTCGTTCCTATTTAATGGATCGACAGTTCAGGATACGTGTGTTTTCTGTCCTGTCGGACACCTGTCGCCAGGAGAATGGGGTGCCACAGGGCTCAGTTTTGAGCGTCGCTCTCTTCGCCATAGCGATCAATCCAATAATGGATTGCCTCCCAGCTGATGTATCAGGCTCCATTTTCGTGGTCGATTTTACCATCTATTGCAGCGCGCAGCGTACATGTTTCCTGGAGCGCTGTCTTCAGCGTTGTCTTGACCGTCTTTACTCCTGGAGTGTCGCCACTGGCTTCCGTTTTTCTGCCGAGAAGACAGTCTGTATTAACTTCTGGCGCTACAGAGAGTTTCTCCCACCGTCCTTACGACTCGGTCCCGTTGCTCTCCCATTCGTGGAGACAACAAAATTTTTAGGTCTTACATTTGACGGGGAACTTAGCTGGTCTCCACATGTGTCATATTTGGCTGCCCGTTGTACCCGTTCTCTAAATGTCCTCCGTGTTCTCAGTGGTATGTCGTGGGGACCGGATCGAACCGTCCTACTTTGCCTATATCGGTCGATCGTCCCCTCCAAGCTGGGAGCTTCCTATACTCCTCTGCACGGCCGTCCATCTTACGCCGCCTCAACTCCATACAACATCGGGGTTTACGTCTTGCGATCGGAGTGTTTTATACTAGTCCCGTCGAGAGTCTTCGTGCTGAAACCGGTGAATTGCCACCCACCTACCGGCGCGATGTACTGCTTTGCCGGTATGCCTGTCGGCTACTGTCAATGCCCGACCACCCGTCTTATCGTTCCTTTTTAGACGACTCTCTCGACCGTCAATACGGGTTGTATGTCTCTGCCCTGCTACCCCCTAGAGTTCGCTTTCGTCGCGTCCTTCAACACCTTGATTTTTCACTCCCTGCAACCTTTAGTGTGGGCGAGAGCCACACGCCACCTTGGCTCCAGGCTCAGGTTTGCGTTCACTTTGACCTCAGCTCGCTCCCAAAGAAGGTTACTCCCGGTTCTGTATATCACTCCCGTTTTGTCGAACTTCGTTCGAAGTTCATTAATATGTCCTTCATTTATACAGATGGCTCTAAGACCAATGACAGGGTCGGGTTTTCTTTTATTATCGGGGCACAAAGTTTCAAATACCGGCTCCATGGCCATTGTTCGGTCTTCACAGCTGAGCTCTTTGCCCTCTACCAGGCTGTTCTTTATATCTGCCGCCACCGACATTTTGCTAATGTCATCTGCTCCGATTCTCTGAGCGCCATCCAGAGCCTCAGTGATCCGTATCCGGTTCACCCTTTCGTGCACCGGATCCAACGCTCTCTTCAGCAGCTGGTGGACGATGGTTCTCGGGTTAGCTTTGTGTGGGTTCCTGCCCATGTCGGTATCCCTGGGAACGAAGCTGCAGATGCCGCGGCCAAGGCTGCGGTCATGCAGCCTCGGACAGCTTCTTGTTGTGTCCCATCATCAGATTGTAGCAGGGTCATTTGTCGGCGCATTTTATCGCTGTGGCATGCCGATTGGGCTGCACTTACGGACAACAAGCTTAGGGCCTTGAAACCTCTTCCCGCGGCTTGGAAGTCCTCCTCACGCCCTTTTCGGCGGGAGGAGGTCGTTTTGGCCCGGTTACGAATTGGACACTGCCGGTTCAGCCATCGCCATCTGCTGACGGTTGCGCCGGCGCAGGCGCCGTTCTGCCCATGTGGGCAATTGCTGACGGTCCGCCACATTTTAACGTCCTGTCCGGATTTTAATACACTGCGTCTTGATCTTGGCCTGCCATGTACTCTGGATGCCATTTTAGCGGATGACCCAGGAGCAGCGGCTCGCGTTCTTCGTTTTATCAACTTGACAAACCTGTCTAAGGACATTTGATTATGGTGTTTTTTTAATCCTCTGCCTATGTCTTTTATAGTATTGTCCCTTTTAGTTGCTGTTTTAACCTTGTGCCTCGCGGTGCATTCCGAACTTAGTTTGGGCGCTAATGACCATTGTAGTTGTGCGCTCTAAAACCACAAAAAAAAAAAAATCAGCTAGTCGCAGGGCTTCTTGCTCATCCTCAGTCCTGGAGACTGAGCCAGTGAAGTCCTCCCAGCCAGGGAAACTCAAGGAGCAGCGAGAGAAATCCAAAAAGAAAACCCCTAAGACCAAGGAAATTGCTGTGGCACCCTCACCACCACTACCTACAAGCTCTGTGGCTGAGGATGGGGTGGAGATTTTGGCGTCTGCTGAGGACTTAGATCTCGCCTGACCCTCAGACACAATGGATATAGACTGCTCAGGCAATAAATCGGTGGCAGCAGGTGACTCTGAGGCGTAAACTGCCTCATTGAATGTTCCATGCCTTCCCAGTCTCACGATGTCATCCTCCAGTGGAATTGCGGCGGTTTTTTCCACCACCTCGCTGAGCTGTGGCAACTGTTAAGCCTTACACCTGCTATCTACATTACCCTCCATGAAACCTGGTTCCCAGCAATGCAGATCCCTGCCCTCCACGGCTATATGGGATATTACAGGAACCATAGCGACTCTAATCGAGTGTGAGGTGGAGTTAGCGTTTATGTCCTAAAGTCGGTCTGTAGTGAACATGTGCCCCTTCAAACCCCTCTTGAAGCTGTGGCTGTCAGATAAGGACGACGCTGGAAATAGCTGTCTGCAATGTATATCTTCCTCCAGATGTTGCAGTACCCCTGAATACATTAGCTGCACTGATTGATCAACTCCCTTAACCTTTCCTAATTCTGGGAGATTTTAATGCCCATAACCCCTTGTGGGGTGGTGCCATGATTACTGGCAGAGGCAGAGATGTCGAAACTTTACTGTCGCTATTCGACCTCTGCCTCTTAAACACTGGGGCCGCCACACATTTCAGTGTGACTCATCGTAGTTACTCGGCCATTGATTTATCAATTTGCAGTCCAGGACTTCTCCCATCTATCCACTGGAGAGAACATGACAACCTGTGTGGTGGTGACCACTTCCCCATCTTCCTATCACTGCCCCAGTGTCAGACTCATGGATGCCTGCCCAGATGGGCTTTGAACAAGGCGAACTGGAGAACTCTCACGTCTGCTGTCACCGCTCAATCTCCCCCACACGGTAACATCGATGTAATGGTTGAGCAGGTGACTTGCACAATTGTTTCACGATCCCTCGCTTTGTAGGGTGCCCGAGGCATAAGGCAGTTCCTTGGTGGTCGCTGAAGCAATTAAGGAGCGTCGGCGAGCTCTACAGTGGCATAAGCGGCACCCTTCCCTGGAGCACCTCATAGCCTTTAAACGGCTCCGTGCCTGTGTTTGCTACCTTACCAAACAACGGAAGGAGGAGTGTTGGGAGAGATATGTCGCAACCATTGGGTGACACACGTCACATTTCCAAGTCTGCGCCAGGATCAAATGTCTTTTCGGGTACTAGCACTCCCAGCCGTCCCAGGTGTTACCATAAATGGCGAGTCATGTACCGACGCTAACGCGACTGTCGAGCACTTTGCTAAGCACTTTGCTCGAGCCTCTGCGTCGGAGAATCACCCCCTCCCCCCCCCCCCCCCAGTCTTTCGCACACTCAAACGTCAGCTGGAAGGGAACTTCCTCTCATTCACTACACGCTGCAGTGAATCCTATAACACCCCATTTACAAAGTGGGAGCTCCTCAGCGCCCTTGAACATTGCCCCGACACAGCTCCTGAGCATGATCGCATCCACAGCCAGATGATTAAACATCTCTCATCTGACTACAAGCCGTCATCTTCAACCGGCTCTGGTGCGATGGCGTCTTTCCATTCCAATGGTGGGAGACTGCCATCATTCCAGTGCTCAAACCCGGTGAAAACCCGCTTGATATCTTTCGGCCCATCAGCCTCACCAACTTTCTTTTTAAACTGCTGGAACGTATGGTATGTCAGCGGCTGGGTTGGGTCCTGGAGTCACGTGGCTTGCTGGCTCCATGTCAGGGCGGCTTCCGCCAGAGTCGCTCTACCACTGATAATCTTGTGTCCATCGAGCGTTTTCCAGATGGCAACACCTGATTGCCGTATTTTTGACTTATGTAAAACATACGACATGACTTTGCGACATCATATCCTTGCCACATTGTATGTGTGGCATCTCTGTGGACCACTCCCGATTTTTATCCAAAACTTCCTGTCGCTCCGTACTTTCCGTGTCCAAGTGGGTGACTCCCATAGTTCCATCCATATCCAGGAGAATGGAATCCTACAGAGCTCTGTATTGAGTGTCTCTCTATTTTTAGTGATCTTGCAGCGGCTGTCGGGCCCTCCGTCTCACCTTCTCTGTATGCAGACAAATTCTGCATTTCGTACTGCTGCTCCAGTACAGTTGTTGCTGAGGGGCGCCTCCAGGGAGCCATCCACAAGGCACAGTCATGGGCTCTAGCCCAAGGCTTCCAGTTTTCAGCTGCAAAGTCGTGTGTCATGCAACTCTGTCGGCGTCGCCCCGTTAATTCGTAACCGGCACTTTATCTTAACGACCATCCTCTCACTGTAGTGGAGACATATCAGTTCCTAGGACTGTTTTCGACACTCGATTGACTTGGCTCCCTCATCTTCGCCAGCTTAAGCAGAAGTGCTGGCAGCACCTCAGTGCCCTCTATTGCCTGAGCAACACTAATTGGGATGCAGATCCCTTGTCCAATCCCAAATTGGCTATGGGAGTGTGGTTTATGGTTCGTCAGAGCCTTCAGTATTGCATTTACTCGACGCTGTGCACCACTGTGGGGTTCGATTAGCGACAGGAGATTTTAGGAAGAGTCCGGTGACCAGCGTACTGGTGGAGGCTGGTGTCCACTGCAGATCAGACGTGTGCAACTGCACGTCAGTTGCAAAGCACACATTCATACTTCCCCTGAGCATCCGAATTACAGTCTTCTTTTCCCGTCCGCGGTAGTGCATCTCCCGCATCGGCGGCGCAGATCGTGGCTAACGATTGCGGTTCGCGTGCGGTCCATTCTCTCCGAACTGGAGTCCTTCCCTTTACTACCTCTACTTGCGGTCCGTTCACGTTCGCCTCGATGATGTATGCCTCGACCGCAGCTCGTCTCGACCTTTTGCATGGCCCAGAGGACTCTGTTAATCCCGCCACTCTCTGTTGTCACTTCCGCTCGATTCTTCACGTGTTCCGGGGCTCTGAAGTGGTTTACACCGACGGCTCAATGGCTGATGGTCACGTAGGCTTCGCATATGTTCATGGAGGGCATATCGAGCAGCACTCCTTGCCAGTTGGCTGCAGTGTTTTCACTGCAGAGCTGGCGGCCATATCTCGTGCTATTGAGTACATTCGCTTATGCCCTGGCGAGTCATTCCTCCTGTATACTGACTCTTTGAGCAGCCTGCAAACTATCGACCAGTGCTACCCTCGCCACTCTCTGGTAACGTTCATTCAGGAGTCCATCTATGCCCTGGAACAGTCCTACCGTTCCTTGGTGTTTATGTGGACCCCAGGACACGTCGGAATCCCCCGCAACGAACTTGCCGACAGGCTTGCCTAACAAGTGCCTCGGAAACCGCTTCTGGAGATAGGCATCTCTGAAGCTGACCTGCGTTCTGTCGTACACAGCAGGGTTTTCCGGCTTTGGGAGACGGAATGGCATAACAGCACGCACAACAAACTGCGTAACATTAAGGAGACTATGAATGTGAGGAAGTCTTCCATGCGGGCCTCTCGCAGGGAATCGGGAGGAGGAGGAGAGGATTAGTGTTTAACGTCCCGTCGACAACGAGGTCATTAGAGACGGAGCGCAAAGCTCGGGCGAGGAAAGGACGGGGAAGGAAATCGGCCGTGCCCTTTCACAGGAACCATCCCGGCATTTGCCTGAAGCGATTTAGGGAAATCACGGAAAACCTAAATCAGGATGGCCGGAGACGGGATTGAACCGTCGTCCTCCCGAATGCGAGTCCAGTGTGCTAACCACTGCGCCACTTCACTCGGTCGCAGGGAATCAGTTGTCCTCTGCCGACTCCGCATTGGCCATACGTGGCTAACGCATGATTACCTACTCCGACGCGAGGACCCACCTGTGTCGCTGCGGCTCCCAAATGACAGTCATCCACCTCTTGTTGGACTGCCCACTTTCAGCCGCTCCGCGGCAGACTTTTAATTTTCCCAGCACCCTGTCTTCGCTGTTGGGCGACAATGATTTCAAAGCAGCTTTAGTTTTACGTTTTATCCGTGAAAGTGGGTTTTATACTTCTATGTAGGTTTTAGCGCATGTCCTTTGTCCCTCTGTGTCTTCCACCCTAGTGCTTTTAGGGTGGAGGTTTTATTTTGTTGCAGAGTGGCTGGCTTTTCCTTTTTATTCTCATCGCTGGCCAGCCACTGTAATCTGCTTTCATGTTTTCCTCTCTTCTGTTTCTAGCGTCTCTCTATCGTATTCTTGTACTCTTTTGTTCCTTTTAGTGTTATCTGCCCTTTCTTCGTTCTTGTGGCTTTTCCTTTCTTTCCGTTTTGTGTTATATATTTCGTCCGTTTTATTCTCGCACTTGTGGCATTGTTTTATTAGGAACAAGGGACCGACGACCTCGTAGTTTGGTCCCTTCTCCCGCCTTTAAACCAACCAACCAACCAAATGCAATCAGTCTGCAAAGGAGATTGCTTACAATCAATCCACTCGTGCGAGCCATCCTAAAATATTGCTTAGGTGTGTGTGGGACCCTCACAGCGGATATTGAACTTTTACGAAGATGAGCAGCATGAATGTCAAAGGTTTGTTTGACCCACAGGAGAGTAATAAAGAGACGAGGAAAGAACAGATCCTTGCCCGGGAAGCCTTCAAGAACCGGCTTTAGATGATGACTCAGGAATGCACTACAACTCCCTAAATATAGCTCGCGTAGTGATTGTGGAGACAAGATCAGATTTGTTACTGCTCGCTTAGAGGCCCTTGAACAGTCATTCTTCTTGCTCTCATTACATGAATGAAACGGGAAAAGCCATAACAACGAATACAATGCACATAAACTCTGCCACGCGCTTCACAGTGGCTCGTAGACCAATGGTGCAAAGGTAGATGCAGGTATAGGAACATATGGATCACCTTAAGTACTTGAGGTGACACTTGAATCAACCTAACTTAAAAGTTAGAGTTTGTTCCATTAAACACGAAACAGAACGACCTTTTCTAGCAGGAAGCATCGAGTTTATACACACGTGATGTAAAATACCACTAATCTGTACCACAGAATATAAAAATTTCATTTGATAAAACTGTATGAAACATTGTCATCATTCCAACGAAATTTCGTAGTCGCATTGCTATCATCGAACTGCGGTATACTGCTTGCCAAAAATGTGGAGCACCCGGAAGGAAAGGAGGAAACGAAATAAAACGTCATGGGCAAGGAGGGTGTGTGGTGTTGTTTCAGTGATTCCAAAATCGTATCAGGTTTAGAAAGAACTTGGCAGTATGAATTCTACTTTTCATTAGACGTTGCACGTCCACTGGTCTGGTTGTGTCGCCTGATTAGGTTCGGAAGTGCGTCGTAAAACCGTTGTACTCTTCCTGAGGCAAACTGGCCCACAACCATTTTAACTAGTCGTTGATGTCATTAATACTGGCACTGCAATGTAGTTGACGTCCTAGCCGGTCCCACATTTTCCATCGTCGACATATCTACGGGTATTTCTGGCAGGTGGAGTTCCTAAACATCACGCTGACGGTTTGTGGAGAGAAGTGACATCTGGGAATGAGCATCGTCCTGTTGAAACGTGACAACACGGTATGGTCGCACAGAAGGTAACAGGTGAGGAAACTGGCTGTACGTGACATACATTTGTGCCAGTACCAGCTTTAGCGGACCGTGCAGGGAAAATCTGGAGGGGCCGAGGAGATAAAAGCACGGTGCCGGCGCCTCGGCGGTCAGTTCGTCAGTGCACCTGATGATGGCAACATGGTCGCGTGCCGAAATATTGTGCCCTTTGGACATTAACACCCGGCTGTTCACCCGTGAATTCTTTCGTCATGAAGTACGCCGAGAGAAATTGAAGAATCAGAGGTTAGATTTTACCCTCTCAGGGTGGGGTGTATACCACGACGCCTCTGTGTTTGTATAAGAGTCCTGCATAGCGGCTTCTGCTATTAAAGAAACGCCAAATGCATGTCAATGAGCTTTCCTGTCTCGCAAAGAACTATGTACCCAGTTACCGAAATAACGAGACACGTTTTACCAATATACTCCTATGAGATGACCGGAGAAACGTTCTGCTACATACTCGAGGTAAATCGTGGTGACCTTTAAAAGCAAGGTTTCTGTTTCGCAGTAGTGATTTAAAGTTGCGCTGACGTACGTCAGTTAACCTTCAGTGACTGTCATTTAGCAGATGAGTGAAAGACAAGCATGAAGTGTAACAGATGGTGCTCTGAAAACCCTAAGCACTTAAAGTGGAAATGCATATCGTACACCACATTTGAAAACCACTTCATATTAAATGTATGAATACCCTACTGACATAAAACGTCAGTAAGCAGTAATAATAATTTGTAGACAGCTAATGTCAATCTATCACAAAAAACCAGTACAGTAGCTATAAGCATATAAGATACGTCACCCTCTACACTTGAAAAAAATTATTTTTGAGGTTATAATTTATACCTAAGTTTCCCAATAAAGATTTTTCCTATTTGAGGTTTTGAGTAAACTTGCGATTTCAGTCCGTAGATCCCGAACTATATCCCGATTATAGTATTTTCATCCTCAGGATTCCCCAAACTCACTCTTTCCCTGGACTTAACTTACCGGTTTTCACGCTCCATATTTCGTGTGCGGGAACGTCAGTCGATTTGAACGAAGCAGACAAATTGATTTGAATTTTATCGATTGTCGTCCGAAGTCTGTACGCTCTGGAGATAGGGTTGGCTGTAGTGTGACCGCGCACGTTGCGGCGTACTGATTTGGAAAGATCGGCGGTCTCCGGCCGATGTCGGCCCTGGGCGGAATCCATCGATATTGGAGCGACTGTGACCGCAGCCTAACTTGGCGGGTGAAGTTGGGATGCTCAGAAGTATGGACACATCACGTGATCCGTCGAGCAATAGCAGTCATCCGTAGCGTGCGCCCAAGTTTATTTCGTACTGTGCGGAGAGCGTTTACGACAGCCTTTAGCATTCTGCGTGGTGTTATTTTTAAAGCTTTTCCGAGGCAGTTTGGTCATATCAGCGTCAAAAGCAAAATTTCACGCGGTGTTACAAAAGCAGGCGAGAGAAGTAGTCTTTCGCGTGTAACAGTTCCATGGCTGGCTTCCACTGGCGCGTGGCCATATGCAAAACTTCCGCATGAGGATTTCCCACATCCTCCCCCCCCCCCCCCCACCTCCTTGCCAAACTACATGTTACACACCTTCGTCACGTTCAAAAGAATTCTAAACTTCGTAATTGACATATTACCAGTATATCAAAAGACTAGCTGTTACCATAGCATACACAATACGTGTAACGCCGTGTACTGGAAAACTACCGTACGTTTAAACTGACAAGGAAAATATCATTCTGTGGGAAACACCTGCTAACGGAAGAATGTAATGCTTGATTGTTAGCCACAATAATGAGTAGAAAGGGCGCGGACAGGCACTGAGAGACAGTAAATCGCGTACCTCTTAATTTACGCATGAGCAGTAGTCGTGTGTTGAAAATAGATAATACTATAGCGCATCAGTATCATAGCCCCTGGTTCCCTCGACTCCGATGCACGCGTAATTTTTCTGAGACGTATTCCAGTGGCCATATTCGTGTCACTATTGGTATATAATTGAATTAGAGTACCTTAAAAGTAGTTTCAGAAACACCTTACTTTATTTTTTCTATTTTATTGTATTTTACACGTCTAGTTCAGTGGAACCAAACTGAGGAGCATTCTCAAAGGTAACGGAACGTGTCACTACGCGAAACTACAACACAAAAGTAATAACAAGTAAAATAAAATGTTTACGGAACCAAAAAACGACAAGGCATAAGTTAAGTAATTGCAATCGACAATATAATATAGGAACCAGCTTAATTTTTCGAGGAACTCCTCGACAGAATAAAAGGAGTGACCCATGAGGGGTGACACAGATTTTTATACTGAGTCCGCTATATGTTCTCGGATGTCAGGCGCAGATGTGCTTGGTGATGGTCAGACGTTGTCGGCCGAAAACGTGACGAATAGATGCCTGCGTCTCATAGGGATGTGCAAATTCTGAGAAAGATCAGTATGCACTGAATCGATATTTATGAAGAGTATCAATACTTTCGTGGCAAAAATGTCGGTATTTCAATATATAGGTCGATATTTCCAATATTTACAAGAATTAAAAAGAAAACCTCATGAAAGTAGCAGAAATGATTATTATATCCAATAATGACGAATAAAAGACACACAACGTACTACAAATTCACTTATTTACAAGAAAATTAATTATTGAAACCAATAATCATCACCGATACACATTAACAGAACACTGTTTAATATGTCAGTCTACTTCTGTACTGGCACAATCAACTTTGCTAAGGAAGCAACGCTTTCGGAAGAAACCGAAGAGGCTTGGCATATTACGTATTTCTGAACAATTTCTCAGGTATGAAATGATGACTAAACCTTACGGACAACAGAGTCCATTTGCCATTAAATACCAGTACAGCAATGTGTGTGATTTTTCTGCCAAGTCTACATTACTTCTACAGCGCCTCTAACTTTTCTTGACCCAAGCAGACAGAGGGTAAGAGATGCGCACATTCCGCCTCATAGTTGCGAGCAGGAAGGAATAATTTCCACCACTCTCGTACAGTGCTGTCACCAAATTTTGCACCTTGTACCTGTCATTTGCAATGGTAGAAATAACAAACTTACATGATTTTGCGGCATAGATACATTCATAATGAAATCTGATGCTCATTTGTAGTACTGAACATGAAATTAAAGTAAGGTCATTGTACGACATTTACTGTCGGGTTGAAAAGATTGGTACCAATTCGAATGGACAAGAAAACTGCCGATGAGAACTATAGCGCCTATGATTCGAGCGTAGACAGATAATAAAAATATCACTTCCGATGTTCAAATATCAATTCAACTATATGTCGATAATTTTAATAGTGTTCGCATGTATCTATATTATTTTGTAGAAGTGTCTATATTACCATATATCGTTATTTCTTGCTTATCCCCAGCGTCACGGTCCCATACAGTTCAACTTCTGGCACTGTCACACCCGAATGCGGCACATATCTGGGTATAGCAAGCTCCCACACGTCGGCCAAATGGAGACCCACAATGTGGCGGGTTTCAATCTCTGCTAGGTGCTCATAACACTGTCTCACACGACTACGTACCATCTTCGTGTTGTCCACAGCGATCGCTCAACAGTTCGAGTTATTCAGGTCCCTTACATATTCTATAAGGCCTGATAATACTAAACACGAACAACACTAATGCACTTTCGTGGCCGTTCTACCTGGTGCGCCGCGCAGAGTGGCCGCACGGTTAGAGGCGCCGTGTCACGGATTGCGCGGTCCCTCCCGCCGGAGGTTCGAGAGTCCTCCCTCGGGCATGGGCGTGTGTGTCGTTCTTAGCATAAGTTAGTTTAAGTAGTGTGTAAGTCTAGGGACCGATGACCTCAGCAGCTTGGTCCCTTAGGAATTTACACACATTTGAACATATCTACCTGCTGCAGTGAAATGAAGCCCTAATTATTCACATACTCGTTGATGGTTTGTAGTTGCAAGAAGTTAGACATCTGACCACCTCTTCTGGGACAGACAGTGTAAATATATTGTCTGTAGGAGGCATTTACTGCTCAGCGTAACTTACGGTTGTCGCTAAGTTCCATACGAGAGCAATTCTTCGGAATTAGCCTCGTATGCAACCAGCGCAACAGAAACTGTTGAAATAAAGTGTCTTTCACTAAAGTTATAAGGGGCGTAGCGAGCACTCTATCAAGATTAGAAAAGCAAGACTAGTAGGTAGATTTTGCATTAATTGGTAGATGAGGTAACTGTTCTTACTGACGTTTCTAAATGCGCAGATTTATCGTGCAACAGAGAAAAGGATTTTGAAACATTTGTTCTTGCGAAACTCAGTTTGCCCTTTTGTAAAATGGGTGGATGCCAGCAGGCAGATTCCATATTAATAGTTTTACAGAAAGCATTTGACACGGTGTCACACTGTAGGTAGTTGACGAAGGTTCGAGGATACGGTTTGTTCCTAGATATTGAGCGCCTCGAAGAATTTTTAAGTAATAAAACGCAGTAAGTTATCCTCGACACCGAGTGTTCATCAGACACAAGGGTATCGTTAGGAGTGCCCCAGGGAAGTGTGATATGACTGCTTTTAATATCTTCATACATAAATGACCTCACGGATAGGGGGACCATAGAAATTTAGAACATTACGATTGTTTAGTTATGACTGTGTCGTGAACCGGAAGCTGTCCTTGATGAGTGACTGTAGGAATGTACAAGATGACTTCCGCAAAAATTCTAGTTGGTGTGATGAATGGCACAATGCTCCAAATGCAGAAAAATGTATGTTAATACGGATGAGTAGGAAAAACAGCCCGGTAACGTTCCAATAAAGCATTAATACGGTGCAGCTTGAAGCAGTCACTTTCGTTATCTGGGCCGAAAATTGCTAAGCTAGATGAAATGAGAATAAGCTCGTCAGGTTGGTAGTAGGGAAGGTGAACGCTCGACTTCGTTTTGTGTTGTTGTGGTCTTCAGTCCTGAGATTGGTTTGATGCAGCTCTCCATGCTACTCTATCCTGTGCAACCTTCTTCATCTATCAGTACTTACTGCAACCTACATCCTTCTGAATCTGCTTAATATATTCATCTCTTGGTCTCCCTCTACGATTTTTACCCTCCAATGCTCAATTTGTGATCCCTTGATGCCTTAGAACATCCCCTACCAACCGGTCCCTTCTACTTGTCAAGTTGTGCCACAAACTCCTCTTCTCCCCTATTCTATTCAACACCTCCCCATTAGTTACGTGATTTACCCATCTAATCTTCCGCATTCTTCTGTAGCACCACATTTCGGAAGCTTCTATTCTCTTCTTGTCCAAACTATTTATCGTCCATGTTTCACTTCCATACATGGCTACACTCCATACAAATATTTTCAGAAACGACTTCCTGACACTTAAATCTATACTCGATGTTAACAAATTTATCTTCTTCAGAAACGCTTTCCTTGCCATTGCCAGTCTACATTTTATATCCTCTCTACTTCGACTGTCATCAGTTATTTTTCTCCCCAAATAGCAAAACTCCTTTACTACTTTAAGTGTCTCATTTCCTAATCAAATTCCCTCACTATCACCTGACTTAATTCGACTACATTCCATTATCCTCGTTTTGCTTTTGTTGATTTTCGTCTTATATCCTCCTTTCAAGACAGTGTCCGTTCCGTTCAACTGCTCTTCCAAGTCCTTTGCTGTCTCTGACAGAATTACAATGTCATCGGCGAACCTCAAAATTTTTATTTCTTCTCCATGGATTTTAATACGTACTCTGAATTTTTCTTTTGTTTCCTTTACTGCTTGCTCAACATACAGATTGAATAACATCGGGGAGAGGCTACAACCCTGCATCACTCCCTTCCCCACCACTGCTTCCCCTTCATGTCCCTCGACTCTTATAACTGCCATCTGGTTTCTGTACAAATTGTAAATAGCCTTTCGCTGCCTGTATTTTACCCCTGCCACCTTTAGAATTTGAAAGAGAGTATTCCAGTCAACATTGTCAAAAGCTTTCTCTAAGTCTACAAATGCTAGAAATGTAGGTTTGCCTTTCCTTAATCTTTCTTCTAAGATAAGTCTTAGGGTCAGTATTGCCTCACGTGTTCCAATATTTCTACGGAATCCAAACTGCTCTTCCCCGAGGTCGGATTCTACCAGTTTTTCCATTCGTCTGTAAAGAATTCGCGTTAGTGTTTTGCAGCTGTGACTTATTAAACTGATAGTTCGGTAATTTTCACATCTGTCAACACCTGCCTTCATTGGGTTTGGAATTATTATATTCTTCTTGAAGTCTGAGGGTATTTCGCCTGTCTCATACATCTTGCTCACCAGATGGTAGAGTTTTGTCATGACTGGCTCTCCCAAGGCCGTCAGTAGTTCTAATGGAATGTTGTCTACTCCCAGGGCCTTGTTTTGACTTAGGTCTTTCAGTGCTCTGTCAAACTCTTCACGCAGTATTGTATCTCCCATTTAATCTTCGTCTACATCCTCTTCCATGTCTATAATATTGTTCTCAAGTACATTGCCCTTGTCTAGACCCTCTATATACTCCTTCCACCCTTCTGCTTTCCCTTCTTTGCTGAGAACTGGGTTTCCATCTGAGCTCTCGATATTCCTACAAGTGGTTCTCTTTTCTCCAAAGGTCTCTTTAATTTTCCTGTAGGCAGTATCTATCTTACCCCTAGTGAGATAAGCCTCTACATCCTTACATTTGTCCCTTAGCCATCCCTGCTTAGCCATTTTTCACTTCCTGTCGATCTCATTTTTGAGACGTTTGTATTCCTGTTTGCCTGCTTCATTTACTGCAGTCTTATACTTTCTCCTGTCATCAATTAAATTCAATATTTCTTCTGCTACCCAAGGATTTCTACTATCCCTCGTCTTTTTACCCATTTGATCCTCTGTTGCCTTCACTACGCCATCCCTCAGAGCTATCCATTCTTCTTCTACTGTATTTCTTTCCCCCATTCCTGTCAATTGTTCCCTTACGCTCTTCCTCACACTCTCTACAACTTCGGGTTTAGTCAGTTTATCAATGTCCCATATCCTTAATTTTCCGCATTTTTGCAGTTTCTTCAGTTTTAATCTACAGTTCATAATCAATAGATTGTGGTCAGAGTCCACATCTTGCCCTGGAAATGTCTTACAATTTAATAAGTTATCACGTGTTTGTGATCTCGTCACGGAAATGGAACCGCATAATATCTGTTAGAGCAAACGGAAATCAGTCCAGAATTGTTGAACTGAGTTGTCATTGATGATGAAAGCTGAATTTTTTCAATGCGATCCAGAGACAAAACGCCAAAGTTCGCAGTGGTGCTCAAAGGGATCACCCAGACCAAAAGAAGCTCGCATGTCAAATTCAAAAGTGAAATGCATGCTTGTGTGCTTCTTTGATTCCAAGGGAATTGTTCATAAAGAAGGGTGTCTCCAGGACAAACAGTTAACCAATATTACTACAAAGAAATTTTAGAAAGACTTCATAATTGGATTCTGCATCACGATAATGCGCTGTCCCATACTGCTCTGTCAGTACAACAATTTTCAGTACTACCACAGCCACGTTATTCACCAGATGTCGCTCCGTGCGACTTTTTTCTATTTCCAAGAGTCAGGACGGCGATCAAGGGACACCATTTTCAAACAACACAAGACGTCAAAAAAGCTGTGACGAGGGTCTTGGAGGATATTACAGAAGACGAGTTCCTGAAATGTTACCATCAATGGCAGAAGTTTCAAGTTTCAATGGCAGAAGTGTTGGAAAAAGTGTGTGCAATCAGAAGGGAACTAATTTGAAGGAGACAACACTAAACTTGATTAAAACGTTAAGCAACATTTTTTTTACGCCCGTCTCATTACTCTATTGTCGCACCTCGTATATCGGTTTCCCCTTTGCACACTACATATCAGTTAGTTGCTACATATAAAAATTTAAGGTATTTCTCCTTTCTCTGTCTCT
Organism: Schistocerca americana; assembly: GCF_021461395.2. NCBI lineage: Eukaryota > Metazoa > Arthropoda > Insecta > Orthoptera > Acrididae > Schistocerca > Schistocerca americana. Next base: position 91,558,155 of record NC_060121.1, read on the forward strand.
TATTTTCTTCAGACTCCTGGTCGCGTCCTAACTGAAACATTTGACAGCTTCGTTGATATTATTTACTGTTGCCTATAAGCAATTATTCATCATACCTTTTAAGATGGCACACGTGACGAAGTTCTAAACTTTTACCTATTTCATTCTATGCTCGGTTTGTTGTGTGTATATCATTTTGTTTGGGTGGTGGAACATCATTCCTTAGGTCTGGAAGGCTCGTGCTCTTCTACTTGTGTTTGACACTGTATAGCCCTGGCTCAGAGAGAAGCATAGTGCTCTCAAAAATGACGCTACCTTTACCCATGTCTATCACAGCTTGTCTTTCATTCAGAAAATCCACACCTGTTATGTCCACTGTTAATTTCGGTATGGTAACGAAATTGACTTCAATCTTTTGACCGTGGCCTGAAAGAGTTAACGTTGTTTGTTTATTGGCATCCGCAGCATGATTCTTGAAGGGACCCTTCACTTCAATCTTCTTCATTTTCAAGATCAGCAATTCTTCATTAGCATTCCATAGGTTAAATAAGTTCTCCGAAATCGCGATTACCTCGCTTCCGCTGTCTATGACTACATTAATAGGGATTTTTGCTACTATGGCCTTCACAACTGGTTGAATCTCGACCGTTTTACTCTGTCCTTCCTCATCTCCCTGCATTAAAGCATCTTCCATTGAATAATGTGTGAGTTGTTTCAGGATTTTTACTTGTGAATTGGAACCTTGTGTCGTATATGTCTCGACCTCTATCACTCTCTCTTCTACAGCCTCTCCACATTTAACTTCGTCTTCCCTCACCCCAACTACATCTGCCTCTTCTTTCATCATGGAAACTCCCTAATAATCGCATCTAAATCCTTTTCTTTATATCTCTGTAACTTCCATCATTGTAAACATTGGGACCTGTGCCCAGTTGTAATTTATTTTCAACTCCCGACGACTGTGTATTATCCTCCTGAGGTGTGTGTTCCCTGGTCTGTCTCAAATAACTCTGAAATTCTAATTACTTCGTCCCTATTGTCTTCTCTCATTGTGCGTGCCTCTGGTAGTTGGTTTTCTTCGTCGCTATCCTCCCAATTAATTTCTCCCCAGTATGATGCTGTTGTTCTCCTGCCTTCGTTTGATCCCTGCGATGCAATTTCCTCATTTATTACCTGTCATGACAAATTGTCTATATCTCTCGACGGTACGTTATCCTCTTGGAATCGGCTCTCCCTTGTTTCAGTATTAAATAATTCTGCAATGCTAATTACTTTACTTCTTAACTCGACTTCCGTTATACCTGCTTCATTTCGTTCCGGTAGTCCATTTTTTTGGGAAATCCTCCCAGCTAATTCCTGTCGAGCCAGACGTTTGCAGTATCTCGACTTCTTTCTGTCCCTGTTGTTCTGTTCCGTCATCTTTCACCTCTCGTGATAAGTTATATATTTCTTTCGTTACGTTGCTGCTGCTGCTTGCCTGGGTAGGTGCGCTGTTCTCCTTTCTCCTTAGTTCGAACGTTTGTCGGAGTTTGGTGGCCCTATCTCAACGTCTTCTTTCGGTCCATCCTGTCTTTGTTCGACGTGGTGACACAGGATTCGTTCTCGGTAGTTTGTTGGCCTGTTTGTCATCCATTACCAATTGCGATTACTGTTAGTCCCCCTGGTCTTCAAGTAGTCGGACATAACCATTTCCATTCTATGGAAACACAGCACACACCATTATGGAGCCACCATCGACTTGCACAGTGCCTTGTTGACAACTTAAGTCCATGGCTTCGTAGGGTCTGCACCACACTTGGAAACTACCATCAGATTTTACCAACTTAAATCTGGAATCATATGACCAGATCATGGTTTTGTAGTAGTGTAGTGTCCAATCGACATGGTCACCAGGCCGGGTGAGGAGCTGAGGCGATTTCGTGATGGTAGCAATGGCACTCGCGTCAGTCGTCTGCTTCCATGGCCCCTTAACGCCAGATTTCGCCACAGTATCATAACGGAAACGTTCGTCGTTTTTCCCTCGTTGATTTCTGCGATTATTTGACACAGTGTTGCTTGTCTCGTAGGACTGTCAACTGCACGCCAACGTTGCTTCGGTTGTTAAGTGAAGCTCGTCGGTCACTGCCTCGTCCGTGACGACAGGTGATGTCTGAAATTTAGTATTCTCGTCACACTCTTGACCCTGTCGATCTCGGAATATTGAATTGTCGAACGATTTCCGAAATGGAATGTCCCATGCGTCTCGCTCCAACTACCATTCTGCGTTCAAAGTCTGTTAATTCTCGTCGTACGGCCATTAACAAGTCAGAAAGCTTGGCACATGAATCACCTGAGTGCAAATGATGGCTCTGTCAATGCATTGTCCTTTTATACCTTGGGTATGTGATACTGCTGCTATCTGTACATGAGCATATCTCTATCACACGACTTTCGTCTCCTCAGTGTATAATGCGCATTCACACGTTTCTGTGCAAAGTGAAAGTTAAACAAAATTTTTAATTTAATGATAGTGTCAATATTTTAATTTATGGGAGAGATGTGAAACGTTTCGTACATTGAAAGGAACCACCGCCTCAGCTCTTTGACGTGAGACGGCGGAGTGTGCACGTATACACGTTTACACCTCCCTGGCCTTAGAGCTCCGAGCTTATCTGCTGCTTTTACGGAGGAGATTTCAGTGAAGCTGAAACGAGCAGCAGAGACCCAGCACACGCGATGGTGTGGGCGGACGAGGCCGGGCATTGGCGGGACACTGTGCACAGAGGCGCGGAAATTTCCGCTGCCACGTTGGCTGCGTACCCCACCGCCTGGACGAAGTATGTCAGGCTACCCGAGAATGCGTTTGTCGTTGATAGCACTGCACTCCGTTCATCAAAATACTGACGTATGGTGGAAATAAGTATTCTTATCAAAATAATGATTTATTTTCCTGCATAGGCGCTGCATTCTTTTAAGGTTCAATTTTTTGTGTATTTTAATCCTGATACGTTTCATCACTATTTCAGGGTCGTCAGTGGGAAGTTTTTTTAATTCTTTGAAATTATAGAGGCTTTGGAAATATACGTAATGTATAAGAACCGAAATTACCACTATTGCCCACACCGCACTTCTGTTTGAAGAAAAGTACACTACCTTACATTTTGTATTTCGCCTGCATGGCCATGTCAGTTACATAAATATAGGAAAAATTTCATGACATACGAAACAGAGACCGGAGATATAAGATGCTTCTTCTCTGATATTTCTGAAGATATTTTCTATTTTATGGTTTTTAGTGGCTGTAGTCAGTGGCTGTGGGAAAACCGGAACAGAAGAGAATCGAAGCATTTGAGATGTGGTGCTATAGACGAATGTTGAAAATTAGGTGGACTGATAAGGTAAGGAATGAGGAGGTTCTACGCAGAATCGGAGAGGAAAGGAATATGTGGAAAACACTGACAAGGAGAAGGGACAGGATGATAGGACATCTGCTAAGACATGAGAGAATGACTTCCATGGTACTAGAGGGAGCTGTAGAGGGCAAAAACTGTAGAGGAAGACAGAGATTGGAATACGTCAAGCAAATAATTGAGGACGTAGGTTGCAAGTGCTACTCTGAGATGAAGAGGTTAGCACAGGAACGGAATTCGTGGCGGGCCGCGTCAAACCAGTCAGTAGGCTGATAACCAAAAATAAAAAAAAATAAAAAAAAAGTCAGGAGGAACTTTTCATGGGATTTTTCATTCGACGCCCACTCTGAGCGTAAAATTTCATCACAAGCCTTCAGTCCAAAGACTGCTCCGATGCCGCACCCGAAACTGGTATATCTCTTAATTAAGTCTATTCGGGTATGCATGACTTTAGAAACATACATCCACTGCGTTCACCATTTTGTAATAAGGCTATTATTGCCCTATACAGTTCTTACAGCCTTCCCTCAATGTTCCTGATGTGTTGGCAAATGTGCCAACACCTTGTAGATAGAGGCGGCGTAAATGCACGCTATCTAACGCAGACGGGCGTGAATTCTGGAACAGGATAAATAGTGAATGCTAATAAGAAAAGTATGCAGCTCCTCGAATACTTAACTTTATTCTATCCTTGTGGTACATCGCTCTTGATAATACAAATAAGACTATCTTCAGATACGGTTAATGGCGCCTTGCTAGGTCGTAGCCATGGACTTAGCTGAAGGCTATTCTAACTGTCTCTCGGCAAATGAGAGAAAGGCTTCTTCAGTGTAGTCACTAGCAAAGTCGTCGTACAACTGGGGCGAGTGCTATCCCGTATCTCGAGACCTGCCTTGTGGTGGCGCTCGGTCTGCGATCACACAGTGGCGACACGCGGGTCCGACATGTACTAAATGGACCGCGGCCGATTTAAGCTACCACCTAGCAAGTGTGGTGTCTGGCGGTGACACCACATTCCTTCCCCGCAAATCGGCGAACGGTCGTGTGATAAGGCTTCCGCCCGCCGTGGGGAGGACCCCATGTTGACGTATGCGATGAGGTGGGGAGCCTAACAACAGGGGAGGCTGTGCCACCCGCACCCGGCCATTCGGTCCGAGGGGAGCTAGGAAACGTCTGAAAACCTAGTCCAGGGTGCACGTCAACATGCGGTGTATGCGCCCGTAAAGAGACAGGAGGGGCCGAAGGGTCGACCTCCATTGCGTCGGGGTACCCGACGCGCGATGACGTCATGTGGTCCGGAGCGGGCAAGAGTTCCATGGCGGAGGACGGCTGGTCACGGGAAGCGATCGGCGGCGCGTGATCCAGGGAGGCGCTTGGCGCCTGCAGCGAAGAGTCGATTGCGGGCGGCGCCGGCGGGAGAACAGGCGGCGGCGGCGGCGGCTGCGGCGGCGCGTCGCTATGGGGCAAAATGGAAGGCATCGTCGGTAACACGGATGAGGCGAGCCAGTAGATGGGTCCCCAGGGCGCTGACCGGACGGCACCGTCGCTGAAAGCAGACGGGGAGCGGCAGAACCCGTGCGACGACAGAGGCGCAGCTGATTGAGATGCCGACGCACCTCACCAGAGGCCCACAAAACCAAATACATCGCGCGGCCGAGGCAGCGAAGAATGCGCCCTGCGAGCCAACGCCGTGAACCTCGATAGTTGCGATAAAATACAACGTCGCCTGGAGCAAAAGCAGGAGTCTGCCGCTGCACAGGAACCTGATGCGGCGGGTGTAGCAAAGACATCAAGGGTCGATGAGGACGACCGTGGAGCAACCCAGCCGGCGAGAGACCATCTCGGGGCTGAGAGCGATACGAAGACAAAAAGAGCAAAAACGCGTCCTCCCGAGAATGCGACTCTTTCAACTTCAACATCTGTGACTTGAAAGTCCGGACCAACCGTCCAGCGGCACCGTTTCACTGAGGCGAAAACGGCGCGGATGTCAGATGTTGAATACCATTGGCCTGGCAGAATGACTGAAATTCTGCGGACATGAATTGTGGGCCATTGTCGGAAACAATAGTCTGCGGAAGACCTTCAATGCAAAAGATAGCAGACAACGCTTGGATGGTGGCAGAGGACGTCGTGGAAGACATCCGGACAACAAAAGGAAAATTACTGAAGGCATCTACCAGAACCAACCATCGAGTATTCCAGAATGGACCAGCAAAATCGATGTGCAAGCGTTGCCAAGGGGAAGTGGCTTTTGGCCATGCAAAGACTTTCCGCGGTGGTGCGGATTGTTGTTCGGCACACATCATGCAAGAAGAACACATATTCGTAATCGCAGCATCGATTCCGAACCAAGTACAGTGCTGACGAGCAAGTTGTTTCGTTCGCACTATACCCCAATGTCCTTGGTGAAGAAGCCGTAAGACAGAGGACTGTAACGAACGTGGGACCACGACTCTGGACTGATCATTATCAGAACGCAACAACAAAACACCACGTCGTACAAAAAGTCTCTCCTTATGAGCAAAAAATCGGCGAACCAACGGATCCTCGACCCGAGACTTTGACAAAGGCCATTGCGTAGCAACAAAACGCAAAACGGTAGTAAGGACAAGGTCAGCAGCTGTGGCTGTTGCTACACGACGAAAATCAATCGGAAACGATTCGACCACTTCATCGGTTTCCGAATCAATGAACATGCAAGCAAGTTCGGAAGAATCGAATGCTTTATCCTCAGCAACAGGCAAACAGGACAACGCATCGGCGTTTCCGTGCTTAGCAGTGGACCGATACAAGATATCTTAGCGGTACTGCGAGAGGAAAATAGACCAGCGAATGAATTTCTGCGCTGTACGCGGAGGTACAGGCTTGTGCGGATGAAAAAGCGACGTCAAAGGTTTGTGGTCTGTGGTGATGGTAAAGTGACGACCATACAAGAAATCATGGAACTTAGTAACACCAAAGACGAGAGCCAAAGGGTCTTTCTCTATCTGTGAGTAATTTCTTTACGCAGACGAGAGCAATTTGGACGCAAAGGCAATAGGGCGATCATGCGAGCCAACTTCGTGCGCAAGCACAGCACCGATCCCGAAATCCGATGCATCTACCATCCACAAAAGGGGTTTCTGGGGATCGAATGGCGTAAGACAAGTATTTGAAAGCAACGCCGATTTCAACTGGCGAAAGGCGCGTTCGCATTCCGTCGTCCAGACGAACGGAACACTCTTACGGCGTAAGCTATGAAGCGGAGCTGAAATGGAAGAGGCATTGCGCAGACAGCGATAATAATAGTTAATTTTACCCAACACGCTCTGTAGCTGCTTCACATTTTGTGGTGAAGGTAAATCTTGTATGGTACGGAGGTGCTCTGGACTCGGATGTATGCCTTGGGCATTAATGACATGTCCCAGGTATGGTAAGTCACGAGCAAAAAACACACATTTGTCCTTCCTCAAGCGAAGACCATTTTGTCGCAATACCTGAAATAATGTTCGTAGGTGTGCTAAATGCTCGTCAGCTGTGTTTCCGGAGATCACAATATCGTCCAGATAGTTCGCAGCAGTAGGGACCGACGCACAAACAGTTTAGCAAAAAGATCTTCCGGGCGGGGCAAGGGAAAAGTTGCAATAACGAGTTGTGGATTCACACAAAGTCTCAGTTTTCCGGAAGGTTTTGGCAAAATTACTAAGGGTGAGGCCCAGAGAGAAGCTTGCACACGTTCAATTACACCCTGTGATTCGAGATCGTTTAATGTTCTTGCGACCTCATCACGCAATGCGTGGGGAACATTGCGCGCTCGGAAAAATTTCGGTTGCGCGTTTACTTTCAGTTCCAAATGTGCTTCATAGTTTTTAGCGCAACCAAGGCCCGGTGCAAAAATGTCTGCAAATTCTTCACACAGACGAGAAACACTGTCTGAAGGCACAGTCTGAGTCACTGATAGGACCTGATTTACTATAGACATGTTAAACAACTGAAATAAATCTAAGCCAAACAAGTTCACTGCAGTAGACGAACGAAGAACGTAAAATGAAGCAAGTTTTGTTTGTCCCTCGTATGTTGCAAGAAGGCTGCACTGTCCTAACACAGGGATCTGCTGTCCTGAATAACTTTTTAACTGAACATTTGCGGCACGCAACGGAGGTTTGCCCAGTTGTTTGTACGTCTCGTGATTGAGCAATGAAACTGCAGCTCCGGTATCGAGCTGGAATGGTATGACCTTGCCATTAAAGTCCAAATCTACAAAAAGTTTATTGTCCTGCTGACGACAAGGGCGACTGTTTTGTGCAATTTGAACTGATACAGGTACAACATCACTTGCTAATTGACGAGATTTCCGGCGACGTCGACGCACACGTTGTGTGGGACGAACACAGTCACTGTTAGAGAAAGTGGCACTGGACGAAGCGGAATTAACTACATGAATGTCCATGGGCGAAGGTCCACGAGCCTCAGTGTCCTTGGTTCGATTCCGGCGCGAAGCAAAGGGCCTGGAATGATTAATAGTGTCTGATATGAGCTTTTTCTGGCAAACACTTTGAACATGTCCTTTCTTATTACAGAAAAAGCAAATAGCTTGGCGTGATGGGCAATTTTCACGCGAATGTCTAGTAGCACACCGCGGGCATGATTTCACTTCATTTGTGTGCTGGTTTAGATCGTGGCGGCAGCTGCGTTGACGTGCGCGAGGGCAATTTACCGTGCCGCGCAGCGCGCCCGGCGGGCCGGTTAATGTTACACACTGCTGGCGAAGTTTCAAAAGATTCCTGAGCAGTCAAGCGTGTCCTGTCTATCCAATATGTCTATCACTTGATGAAGGGAGGGATTGACTAGTTTCAAAATTTGCTCCCGTATGCGAACATCAGAAACGTTCTGTGCTATTGCATCACGCACCATAGTATCTGAATAAGGAAGGCCACAGTCACATTCAAATGCACACTCCCTTGTAAGGCCTTGCAATGTTGCAACCCACTCCCTATTAGTTTGACCGGCCGTACGTTTTGTATGAAAGAACGTATACCTTTTTGCAACGACATTTACTGTTTCTTTGAAATAGGCGTCCAATGCCGACAAAATTTCTTTGTAGGACAGAGTTGCTACGTCACGTCGGGGAAACAATTTCACTATCACACGGTACGTTTGCACCCCTACACACGACAATAAATGAGGCTGCCGCTCGTTACCTTGAATTCTGTAGGCGGCGAGATGAAATCCAAACTGGCGGGACCACTCGGTCCACGTTTCCACATCTGGGTCGTAGGGCCTAAAAGCCGGTGCAACTGCGAGTTGTGGCTGCGGTAGCGGAGAAGCGGCGGCTGCCGCATCGGTTTGAATGGCACGTTGACCCTGGACGAGCTGTCCAAGGGCATCCAATAACGCCTGCGTCTGCTGATTCTGCAAGCGATATAATTCGGACAGTACATCTGGAGATTGTGGCGAAGCCATGACACAAATAAATCAGAGCAAGTTACTATCAAAATGACTGCAACGTGGGCGCGTCACCAATACTCGGCGCCATTGATGTGTTGGCAAATGTGCCAACACCTTGTAGATAGAGGCGGCCTAAATGCACGCTCTCTAACGCAGACGGGCGTGAATTCTGGAACAGGATAAATAGTGAATGCTAATAAGAAAAGTATGCAGCTCCTCGAATACTTAACTTTATTCTATCCTTGTGGTACATCGCTCTTGATAATACAAATAAGACTATCTTCAGATACGGTTAATGGCGCCTTACTAGGTCGTAGCCATGGACTTAGCTGAAGGCTATTCTAACTGTCTCTCGGCAAATGAGAGAAAGGCTTCTTCAGTGTAGTCGCTAGCAAAGTCGTCGTACAACTGGGGCGAGTGCTATCCCGTATCTTGAGACCTGCCTTGTGGTGGCGCTCGGTCTGTGATCACACAGTGGCGACACGCGGGTCCGACATGTACTAAATGGACCGCGGCCGATTTAAGCTACCACCTAGCAAGTGTGGTGTCTGGCGGTGACACCACAGTTCCCTCCATCACTAAACTGACTATACCTTGATGCCTGAGGATGTGTCCTATCAACCGGGATTCTATTATCAATGTGTGAGATAATTTTCTTTTCTTTCCATTTCGATTCAGTATCTCTTCAATTCGTATTAGATGTTAAAATATCCTTCTTTTTTAACAAAACATTCGATACACTGACTTCTGATTGATGTAGTTTAGTATTCTGTTTAGTGATATTTATTGGCAGTCACGCCAAATCAATGAATCATACTCAGTACGTCCAGAAATTTCTGCATGATGTTAAGGTTCATATACTGCTTTCACCTTCAGTAAATACTGCTGAATTCAGTATCTCACAGTACTACCTTCGTTCCATTCTATTGATTGGATACATTAACCAAAATTTTGTTGTAAAGAGGGACTCTTAGAAGGAAGCCGGCCGCTGTGGCCGAGCGGTTCTAGACGCTTTAGCCCGGAGCCGCGCTGCTGCTACGGTTGCAGGTTCGAACCCTGCCTCGGGCACGGATGTGTGTGATGTCCTTAGGTTAGCAAGGTTTAAGTAGTTCTAAGTTCTAGGGCACTGATGACTTTAAAAGTTAAGTCCCATAGTGCTTAGAGCCATTTGAACCTTTTTTTATTTATTTATTTTTTCCTTAGAAGGGAATCCGAGTGTTCCAAAGCGAGAAGCATGGACACTAGGTAGGTGCGACACTTGCCGACGCTGCTCCGGGCATACTGTAACACAGGCGTGGCCCAGGTTTGTGATCTTGGCGGGCGTTTTTGCTTTGGAGTGGAACTACGTCTCACCAGTGTTCTGCAACCCCCCCCCCCCCCCCTGCCATTTCCTACCTCCTCCTATGCGCATGCCACTGTCCGCTGGAGGTGTGTAGGTACCGTTACCTTTACATTCCAAGTGCTAAGTAGCGATGTTCAATGACCATCGATGTTGACAAGATATCGATGTTTACAAGATATCTATGTTTGAATTCCAGTGACAAAGTCTTTGGAATATTGTGATATCGACGTTGATTAGAAAAAACTGACCTTCGATGTTTGCAAGAAAATATAAAATAAAATAGATAAATAAATATCATTCTACTTATAATCAATATCAATAAATTTTTCTTCATTTAAATAAATATTATTCTCAACGTCTGTCGTAAACACATTAGGTTAACACATCTGCCGCTCGTCAAACGTCACGATTCGACTTGTGTCTCCAGAACAACTCAATATCTATTTATGGATGAGTACCATCACCGCCGGTGACTTGACTCCCATGGAAATGGTGTGAAAGTGGACTTCTTCTTCGATTCTCTTGCGGATTCCTGATTCAATTTTTCTTCTCGTATCCCTTTTCGTCTCGTCTAGTCCCCTAGCGCTTGTAAGATACCGCTTCTATTCAAGCCAGATTTTTTCATTTTTTTCCAGTTTTACAATTTTGTGTCGTGTCAGCAGGTATGTAGTATTCAGTGAGCAAAGCGGTATGCAGAACGCACACAGTCGGGAGTAAGATATCAGTTCCCACGTTGGCTGAAAGAGTTGGTGGAGCATACGGGGCTGCCAGTGGACGGTGGTGTGAGGCGCTACGGCTAGGCGCTATAACGTCCTTTACAACAGCAGCATCGAGTGAGGTGGCGCAGTGGTTAGCACACTGGACTCGCATTCGGGAGGACGACGGTTCAATCCCGTCTCCGGCCATCCTGATTTAGGTTTTCCGTGATTTCCCTAAATCGTTTCAGGCGAATGCCGAGATGGTTCCTTTGAAAGGGCACGGCCGATTTCCTTCCCAATCCTTCCCTAACCCGAGCTTACGCTCCGTCTCTAATGACCTCGTTGTCGACGGGACGTTAAACACTAACCACCACCACCACCACCACCACCACCACCACCACAACAGCAGCGAGGTACGTAGGCAAAGCACAGATATTCTGGCACGAAGAAAATAATGTTGCGTAATAAATATGCGCTAATAAACCCGCTGTTTCTAGTACACGTATGAGGATAAGCCTATAGGTGAAAGCATTTTCTCACAACAGTATAACAACTCCAGAAATAAATCATCTTAATAATGTAGAAAAATGTTTAAGCTATCCGAAATCTATGAACGGCTACGAAATATCACTAGCGTAGGTACGAATATGGATTGCGCGCCGTAGACGCCAGTCACCCATAGGATGCCTTCCGATCTAGTTCTATTGTAAAACCGTGCTTTCAGAAAATTGTTACTTATCCGTTAATAATTATTAACTGCATCGATGTTGTTAGATTATGGTCTTTGGCAAATAAATACATCGTAATGGCATCCCTTTTGAACGTAATTCCGAATAATACAGCTCCCCACTTCATCAATTAGAGTCACAGGAAGTAGAATTGCGCTTTACCGACAATGCGACGGCGCTGATCCTGCTCCTGTGAGGGACCTACAATTCGAGAGCGTCTCGGCAAAACAGGTAGACAGAATCCTACACGACAGCAGACTAAGACAGTCCAAGGACGGATTCTCTTAATCCCCGCAAAACTCGGATGTGAAAGGACAGGCAGTCATAATGTACACCTCTTATACTATCCTATACGGACTCACTGGCTAAACCGAGACACTGGTGGTGGTTTAGTAGGGGCAACAAAGAGAAGGGGGGGGGGGGCTTCTTGCATGCTCTGGTCGCCTGATGCTGGTCGCGTGCGAAGAGCGCAGAGCAGCAAGTTAAGCCAGCGGCTGCTGACTGGTTGAAAACTCGCCTGCTTCTCCGTCTGTCTTCATTGCCGCAGACGTCTGCTACGACAGGATTTTCACCATGCTCATCACTCCGTTATGGAGGACATTGTAATAGCCATCCCTGGTGAAAAGGAGCAACTGAAAGTGTCGAAAACTTATAAGTCGCCATGTGCGGGTGGAATCCCAATTTGGTTCTAGAGACAGTCCTCTATAGCATTTTCCCCGTGCTCAGTTTGCATTTATCGCGAATCTCTCGCCTAGCTGAAAGTTCCAAGTGACTGGGAGAAAACAAGGTGTCTTCTGTACATATCAAGGATAACGAAACTGACACACAAAATTACAGACCAATATCCTGAACATTGGCACATTGCAGCGTTCCAGCGTGATAAATTTCCTTGAAACGGAAAATCTATTATCCAGTAAGCAGCTCTGATTCAGAAAGCGTCAATCGCGCGAAAGCTGCTTCCCATTTTCTCAAATGATATCCTGCGAACCACGGACGGAGGGAAAAAAAAGGCAGATTCCACATTCCTACGTTTCCGGAAAGCGCTTGACAGCGTGCAGGCTATTTACGAAATTCTCAGCACATGTATTAGGTTCCCAGATACAATATGTGAACGAAAGTATCCGGACACCTGCCTGAAAATGACATAAAAGTTCGTGGCGCCTAGCATCAGTAATGCTACAATTCAATATTGTATTGGCCCACACAGTCTTGATGACAGCTTCCACTCTCGCAGGCATACGTTCAGTCAGGTGCTGGAAGATTTCCTGGCGAATGGCAGTCCATTCTTCACGGAGTGCTGCACTGAGGAGAGGTATCGATGTCAGTCAGTGAGGCCTGGCACGAAGTCGGCTTTCGAAAACATCCCAAAGGTGTTCTATAGGATTTAGGATAGGACTCTGTGCAGGCCAGTCCATTACAGGGATGTTATTGTCGTGTAGCTACTCCGCCACAGGCCTTGAATTATGAAAAGGTGCTTGATCGTGCTGAAAGATGCAATCGCCATCTCCGAATTGCTCTTCAGCAGTGGGAAGCAAGAAGGTGCTTAAAACATCAATGTAGGCCTTTGTCGCCGTCCGGAGTGGCCGTGCGGTTCTAGGCGCTACAGTCTGGAACCGGGAGATCGCTACGATCGCAGGTTGGAATCCTGCCTCGGGCATGGATGTGTGTGATGTCCTTAGATTAGTTATGTTTAATTAGTTCTAACTTCTAGGTGACTGATGACCTCAGAAGTTAAGTCGCTTAGTGCTCAGAGCCATTTGAACCATTTTTTAGGCTTTTGTCCTGATAGTTCCACGCAAAACAACAAGGGGTGAAAGCCCCTCCATGGAAAACACGACCACACCATAACACCACCGCCTCCAAATTTTACTGTAGGTACTGCACACGCTGGTAGGTTGGTAGATGACTCCCACCGGGCATTCGCCACACCCATACTATGCCATTGGATAGCCACATTGTGCACCGTGATTCGTCACTTCACACAACGTTTTCCCACTCTTGAATCGTCCAATGTTTACGCTCCTTAAACCAAGTGAGGCGTCGTTTGGAATTTACCGGAGTGATGTGTGGCTTATGAGCAGCCGCTCGACCATGAAATCCAAGTTTTCTCACCTCCCGCCTATACTTAAAGTGGATCCTTATGCAGTTTCGAATTCCTGTGTGGTGGTCTGGATAGATGTCTGCCTATTACACACTGCAACACTTTTAAACTGTCGGCGGTCTCTGTCAGTCAACACATCGGGAACAGTAGACCTAGGGATGTTTAAGAGAGTGGAAATCTTGTGTACAGGCGTATGACACGTATGACACCCAACACCTGACCACGTTCGAAGTCTGGGAGTTACGCTGAGCGCCCCATTCTGCTCTCTCACGATGTATGACGACTACTGAGGTCGCTGATACGGAGTACCTGGCAGTAAGTGGTGCACCTAATATGAAAAACGTAGCCGGCCACGGTGGCCGTGCGGTTATAGGCACTTCAGTCCGGAACCGCGCGGCTGCTACTGTCGCAGGTTCAAATTCTGATGTGTGTGCTGTCCTTAGGTTAGTTTTGTTTAAGTAGTTCTAAGTTCTAGGGGACTGATGACCTCAGACGTTAAGTCCCATAGTGCTCAGAGCCATTTGAACCATTTAAAAAGGTATGTTTTGGGGGGTATCCGAGTACTTTCGAAATGGAACGAGCACGTAAGGACGGTAGAAGGGAAGGCGGAAGCTCGAATTCAGTTTATTTGGAGAATTTTAGGAAAATGTTGCTTCAAATGTGAAGGACGTCACGTACAGAACAATAGTGCGACTCATTTTTTACCACTGGTCGAGTGTTTGGATTCCTAGAAGGTCATGTTACAGAAAGACATCGAAGGAATTCAGAGGCGAGCTACTAGATCTGTTACCGGTAGGTTCGATCAGCACGTGAGTATTGCAGAGATCGTTCGTTAACTCAAGACTTTTTTGCGAAACGATATTGAGAAAATTTAGAGAACTGGCACTTGAAACTGACTGCAGAATGGTTCTGCAGCCGCCAACGTACCAACGTGCATTTTGCGTTAGGACCATGGAGATATGATAAGAGAAATTAGGGCTCGTACTTGGCCACATATACAGTCGTTTCTCCATTGTCCTATTTGCAAATGGAACAGGAAAGGAAACGTCTAGCACTGGTATAAGGTACGCTACGCCATTCACCATACGGCGGCTTGCGGTTGTAAACATCGTCAGGGGAATGTTACCAGGCTTCTGGTGTCTCCACTTCGCTGAATTGCTTCCGGGCACAATGTTGTCGAGGTCGGCTGTTCCATCGTGGCTGATGATGCCACCTCCCACGAAGCAGACGTGTGCTGCGGTCTTCTTCTGGCTGGTGGGGGCTGAGATTAGGGTCTCGTTTGCCGCCTGCACTGCTGATCGTTGACCGCGCCGCATCTCCGGCTCACTCAGTCTCTGACACTGCACCCGCAGTGCGCGCTTCCTGGCGGCGTGCGCTCGCCTTCTTCCGTGCGTTGGTACAGTCGTGGTCTGCGGTGGCTGCTGACGTCACCAGCCACACCTGCATGCGGTGTGTGCGCCCGCGCACGGCCGTCGGACTCTGCGCTCCGCCGTTTGCTAACGTCACGTGTGCATCCACGTATGTACTCCACAGGCCACCTTACGGTGCGTGGTGCAGAGGACCCTGTACCATTACTAGTCATTTTCTTCCCTGTTCCACTCGCAAACTGAGTGAGCGATAAAAAATTGTCTGCATGCCTCTGTATGAGCACTAATTTCGCTTATCGTCGTGGTCGTTACACGAAATGAAAATTCATTCCAGTAGAATCTGTTGTGTTGGCTGAAGAGCCAACACCGTGTTACTAGGGGAGGCCGAAATGCACGCGTTTTAGCTCACGCAGGCTGGCGTGAGGAGGGAAGAATTATACTGACGTGAGGTCTGGAACATGACAAGGAATTAGAATTCAGAAAGCGGCCATAATTAGTTTCATACTTAACTTTAATCCATTAATGATGAACGTCGCTCTTGACGGTACATGATTCACAATATTATCTGTTCAGATTACAGTAACTGAATATGGCGCCTTGATAGGTCGTAGCAAATGACGTAGCTGAAGGCTATGCTAAACTGTCGTCTCTGCAAATGAGAGCGTATGTAGGCAGTGAACCATCGCTAGCCAAGTCGGCTGTACAACTGGGGCGAGAGCTAGTGAGTCTCTCTAGACTAGACCTGCCGTGTGGTGGCGCTCGGTCTGCAATCAGTAATAGTGGCGACACGCGGGTTCGACGTATACTAACGGACCGCGGCCGATTTAAAGGCTACCACCTAGCAAGTGTGGTGTCTGGCGGTGACACCACAGAATCGTTCTGCAGTCAGCAGCAAATCCTGGTTCTCTAAATTTTGTCAGTTGTGTTTCGCGAAAGGACCAGCGTCCTTCCTCGACGGATTCCCATCTGAGTTCACTAATCATCTCTGTACTACGTGTTGACTGAATCTACCGGTAACAAATACTGCAGCTCGCATCTGAACTGTTTCGACGTCTTCCCAAACACTCGAACGGGCACTCAACGACGGCCTCTCCACTACGGTCTTCAGACGCTGGTTCCACTTCACATCCCTTCGGGTAGCTACGCGTAGATGTTTCATCGATGTCATTGTGTCATGTAGAGAACAAGTAATGCTGTATTCGAACGATACAGGACTGTTTTTCCCACTCTGCTGCGTTACCTTATATTCTTCTGCACTCAGAGCAAGCTACTATTCACGATACAAACTAGACATGTCATATCTTAACCATCTAGAGTTTCTGAACGACTCCTCGTTCTTGTACCAGTACGTCATGAGCAACTAACCGCAGATTGCTTCTCAGCGTGCCAGTCAGGTCATTTATATATACCGGGTGATTCATTGCTGCCAACTCACGGTTTTATGCTACCTGCAATGCCTTCATATACCAAGACCAGTATTTTCCTATTCTCTTCTTCGCTACGCAGCCTTTTGTAGGAAATTTAATGTAGTTAAATTTTATACTGAGATACAACTTCGCTAGAGGCCATAGGCTTCGAATTATTCAAGAAAAACATACGAAAGTGACCTTCAAAAACGTATTCTTTTACGAAATTTCAATTTCGTAGAAAAAGGTCCTGTTCATTTTTTTCTGTAGGACTAATAGTTTCATCACAGCGAGCGAGAGAATATGAAAATCAAGGATGTTGTCTTGGAAGGCGTTGTGGATTGCATAAAACTCATAGATAGGGGAAGCTGAATCAGCCTGCATTGACAATAGGAGTGATTCTGCCCACTTCCCTGGGGTAGACCTGACGAGACCCTTGTCTCTGATGAACATACTGGGTTGTATTACTTAAAAAGTCTTAGTCACTCTTATATCTGGTAACTTATTCCATGCGCTCGGGCCTTCATTAACAGTTTGCACTGCGGCGTCGTGCCAAATGCTTTCCGAGAATCTGGGAATATGGAGTCCGCTTGTTGCCCTTCATCCGTGTTTCGCTGGATATCATGCGAGAAATGGGCAAGCTGAGTTTCGCAAGAGCGGTGCTGTGTAAGATTTGTAAACAGAAGCTTTTTCATCTCAAGAACTCTGCAGCAAACCTTCGTTAACGGCATTGGTCGGTAATTTTGCGGGTCTCTTCTTTTTACCTTTCTTATATAGAGGTGTCACGCGTCTGGCTGCCGCGCGGCCGGCGTTCGGAGGGAGTTGCCTTCTGGACGGTTGCTGGTCTGTAGGATATTTCACGTTCGCGGGTTAAAACAGCTCTAAATACCTCGCAGCCGCGATAACACGTTACGTCTTTCCCTTCAGAGTTGGCACACGTCGGTTACTCTTGTCGAGGCAGCCGGCGCTGCCGGCTCGGATTGTCGCTAGTGCCCTTGTCGCAGGCGTCAGACATTCAGCACGCACTTGTTGCAGACGACGAACGCTGGGACGCCCCTAACCTCATCTCCATCTCCTCCACCGTCACTGCCGGTTTGTCACCAGTGTACGAAGGAAAAACTTACGGTTCTCCGTATTGTCTGGATGTCTTCGATCTCGTCTCTGAGGTGGTCGGGCTGCATTGCCTGTGAGGCTCCGCGAAAGATGGCCCCAGTCACCTTGTCTGGGTGCGTGCTGTGCGGGTAGAACAGCCACTGGCGTGCGGCCGCTGCACTCGCCTCGCTCCAGTCACCTTCACAGCAAACATGGCCATTAAGGAGCGGTATTTCGGAATGAACTAACGTAAGGCATGAACATTCGCTATTTTTGTAACTAAACTTGGACTAACGCTCTCTGTTGTTCATTCGCACCATGCTTTTGTGGCGTCACTGGGTATGCCCGTATTGCGTGGAATTCTTTTTTCAATTGCTAATAATAGTGCTTCAAATTATGTAAGTACACAGGGCAAGTGATGAGCTAAGTATAGAACCAAGAATTTGCTCAAGAAGTGTTAACTAGACTCAATTCATCGCTCTATATGATTGAAAGATTTTTGCAACTGCATCCAGCAATTAATAGTATCATGAATTCCCTTGCCAGTGCATCTTCTGTGGTAACAGCAACACACACAGTAGCTTCCGCCGTGCGAAACTCATCTTGCCCTATTCTCATATAACATACTGCGAAAACTATGATTGCGGCGGAACAGGCAGGTTCCCTGTTTCAATAATTGCGAAAAGCATTTGACAAGCTACGCCGCAACGAATGTTCGACAAGCATACGGAATGGGTCGCCCGACACGTCAGTAGCTTGAAGACGTCTCAAACAGTAGAACCCAGTATGCTTTCCTCGACGGCGAGTGTTCATCACAGACAAGGATATCGTCAGGAGTACTCTAGGAAAGTATGATGGGACCGTTATTACTTTCTATATAAATAAATGGTCTGTCGCACAGGGGGCCAGCGATGTGCTGCTGTTTGCTAACGATGCCTTGGTATCCGGGAAGGTGTCGAAAACGAGTGAATGCAGTGTGAAACAAAAAGACTTAGTCAAAATTTCTAGTTGGTGTGATGAATGGAAACTAGCTCCAAACGAAGAAAAATGTAAATTAATGAAGATGAATGGGAAAAACAAACTATAATGTTCGGATACTCCATTAGCAGTGTTCCGCTCGATACAGCCATGTCGTTTAAACACACTGGTGTCCAAAATTAAAGCAACAAACTGCTATTTCCCCGTCCTGTGACTAATTCACGATGTAAACATAGAAATGTCAACAGATGTCGTTACGATCGTGATCTGCACGGGACACGGCATTCCGATCAAGGGACAACAAAGCCAACAATGACGTCAGGGTAGTTATCAATCGGGGTAGTGTTTGGCAGGTAGTCTCACATCCACAGTCGCTGTGTATACAGTCACAGAAGATGCAGTATCTACATCTACATCTACATACATACTCTGCAATTCACGATACGGTGCGTGGCGGAGGGTACCTCGCACCACAACTAGCATCTTCTCTCTCTGTTCCACTCCCAAACAGAACGAGGGAAAAATGACTCCCTATATGCCTCTGTACGAGCCCTAATCTCTCTTATCTTATCTTTGTGGCCTTTCCGCGAAATATAAGTTGGCGGTTGTAAAATTGTACTGCAGTCAGCCTCAAATGTTGGTTCTCTAAATTTCCTCAGTAGCGATTCACGAAAAGAACGCCTCCTTTCCTCCAGAGACTCTCACCCGAGTTCCTCAAGCATTTCCGTAACACTCGCGTGATGATCAAACCTACCGGCAACAAATCTAGCAGCCCGCCTCTGAATTGCTTCTATGTACTCCCTAAATCCGACCTGACAGGGATTCCAAACGCTCGAGCAGTACTCAAGTATAGGTCGTATTAGTGTTGTATAAGCGGTCTCCTTTACAGATGAACCACATTATCCCAAAATTCTACCAATGAACCGAAGGCGACTATCCGCCTTCCTCACAACTGCCATTACATGCTTGTCCCACTTCATATCGCTCTGCAATGTTACGCCCAAATATTTAATCAACGTGACTGTGTCAAGCGCTACACTACTAATAGAGTATTCAAACATTACGTGATTCTTTCTCCTATTCATCTGCATTAATTTACATTTATCTATATTTAGAGTTAGCTGCCATTCTTTACACCAATCACAAATCCTTTCCAAGTCATCTTGTATCCTCCTACAGTTACTCAACGACGGCACCTTCCCGTACACCACAGAATCATCAGCAAACTGCCGCACATTGATATACACCCTATCCAAAAGATCATTTATGTAGATAGAAAACAACAGCAGACCTACCACACTTCCCTGGGGCACTCCAGATGATACCCTCACCTCCGATGAACACTCACCATCGAGGACAACGTACTGGGTTCTATTACTTAAGAAGTCTTTGAGCCACTCGCATATTTGGGAACCAATCTCATACGCTCGTACCTTAGTTAGGAGTCTGCAGTGGGGCACCGAGTCAAACGCTTTCCGGAAGTCACGGAATATGGCATCCGTGTGATACCCTTCATCCATGGTTGGCAAGATATCATGTGAAAAAAGGGCGAGTTGCGTTTCGTAGGAGCAATGCTTTCTAAAGCCGTGCTGATGCATGGACAGCAGCTTCTCTGTCTCAAGGAAATTCATTATATTCGAACTGAGAATATGTTAGAGAATCCTGCAGCAAACCGATGTTAAGGATATTGGTCTATAATTTTGAGGATCCGTCCTTCTACCCTTCTTATATACAGGCGTCACCTGCGCTTTTTTCCAGTCGCTCGAGACTTTACGTTGGGCAAGAGATTCGCGATAAATGCAAGCTAAGTAAGGAGCCAATGTAGTAGAGTACTCTCTGTAAAACCGAATTGGAATCCACACAGGACATGGTGATTTACTTATTTTCAACCCATTCAGCTGCTTGACAACCCCAGGGATGTCCATCACTGTGTCCTCCATACGGGAATCCGTACGAGACTCAAACGGCGGTATGCTTACACGATCCTCCTGCGTGAAAGAATTCTCAAATGATAAATTTAAAATTTCAGCTTTCATTTTGCTGTCTTCCGTTGCCAGGCCAGACTGATCAGTGAGTGACTGGTTGTAAGCCTTCGACCCGCTTACCGATTTTACGTAAGACCAGGATTTCCTTGGGTTTTCAGCAGTATGGCACAGAGAAGGCGACTACAGACACTCTGCTGTGGAGGCCCATAGGAAGAATGGAAGCAGGAGGGCCGCAAACTGATGTGGCCTGATGGCTTAATCTGAATCGATCCGTTGTTTCTCGGATGTGGCTGCAGTTTATAGAATAGAATCTGTATCCCGAAGACCAGGGCGTGTGGCATCAGAAAGAGTGGACGGTTGTTTCGGTGTAAGGACACGACGACACCGCCTTAGTAGTGCATTGCAAGTGGCATCTAACCTCGCAGCACCCTCTGGACGTGTTGCAGCGAGGGAAATGGTGTACAGAAGGCTTCGGCAGAGTGGCCTTTATTGTTGGAGACCTTTTGCATGTTTACCTCTGGCGTGTCTTCACAGAAGGGAACGTTTAGATTGGAGCCGTCAATATGGCATCTGGACGGTCGAACGGTGGGCTAATGTTCTTTCACGGATGAGTCCCGATTTAGTGTGGAGAGTGATTCTCGACGGATCCGCGTATAGAGGGCGCGTGGAATACGGTATCGGGACCCAAACATTGTGGAAAGAGACCGACAACGAGGAGTATCCCTAATGGTGTGGGCAGGAGTTATGTTGACCACTCGGACACCTCTTCATGAAGTTGTACGGGTGACTCGGCAAGATTTGATTATTGTCAGGTCCGTCAGCAGATCTTGGGATCTCAGGCGCGGTTGTTGCGAGGTGCTGTGCGCCCAGACTTCGTATTGATGGATGATAGTAGTCGACCTCAAGGAGCACGAGTGGTTTGTGTTTTTTGGAAAAGGGAGGATATTGGACGGATGGCGTGGCCTGCTCACTCTCCCGGTTTGAATACCACAGAGCATGTGTGGGATGCATAAGGGAGACGGGTTGCACCACGTCAGCATCCACCAACCACTCTCCAAGGCCTGCAAGTAGCTCTGCAGGAAGAATGGGAGTTACTGCGTCAACGTGAGATTGATGAAATCATTCTCAGCATCTCTCGTCGTTGTCAGGTCTGTATTAGTGTCAAAGGTGGTCACATCACATTCTGTGCACAGTAACCAGTTGTCAGAATGTGTGTGTAAATCAGTTAAATTGGAACAAAACGAAGAACAATTTTGTCTACCTTTATGTATGTTGTAGTTGATTACGTTCAATATTCTTTACATTGTTTATAATTTACCATTATGTTTCTGAGGTGCTCTAGCTTATGGTGCAGCTTCAGTATCATATCTACTGTAGATTTTCTCTTCGGTCATTCAAATATGACAAGTTTTAAAGGACACCCTGTATGCGTTCATTTGTAAATCGTAGTATAAATTAACCAGTCACGGTCCAGAACCGAATTTATACTTAGGAGTAAGTTCTCTGTAACATGTCCATTTACATTCCTGGAACTGACGCATCTAATACCTTTATTTATTATAATTAATACAACGCAAACGTTAAATTCAGATATAATGCCCGGTACAGAAGAGTTATATGTGGAAGAAGCTTCTCAGCGCTTTTTAGCTCTGCTAACTCTCTCCCTCGCTGCCTCTGCCCATGGCGTACACAGTCCACGAACATTGGACCTTGTTATTCCTCGAAATCTTGCAGAAAATACAGAGAGATTCTGCTCATACATAAAGCACACCAGTGGCAAGACGCAATCAATACCTTCACTGCGCGATAACAACGGTGAAGTCACTGATGACAGTGCCACTAAAGCAGAGTTATTAAACACGGTTTTCCGAAACTCCTTCATCAAAGAAGAAGAAGTAAATCTTCCTCAATTCCAATCAATAACAACTGCCAAGATGAGAAACATAGAAATAATATCCTCTGTGTCGCAAAGCAGCTTAAATCCCTTACTAAAGGTAAGGCTTCCGGCCCAGGTTGTATACGAGTCAGGTTCCTCTCAGAGTAAGCTGATACAATAGCTCTATATTTAGCAATTATATACAACCGCTCCCTCACAGAAAGATCCGTACCTAAAGACTCGAAAATTGCTCAAGTCACACCAATACCCAAAAAGGGAAGTAGGAGTAATCCGTCGAATTACAGGCCCATATCACTTACGTCGATTTGCAGTAAGATTTTGGAACATATACTGTATTGGAACATTATGAAGTCCTCGAAGAAAACGATTTATCAACACATAATCAGCACGGATTCAGAAAATATCGTTGTTGCGAAACACAACTAGCTCTTTATACTCGTGAACTGATGAGTGCTGTCGACAGGTGATATCAAATTGTTTCCATAATTTTAGATTTACAGAAGGCTTTCGACACCGTTCCTCACAAGCGTCTTCTAACCAAATTGCGTGCCTATGGAATATCTCCTCAGTTGTGCGACTCGATTCGTGATTTCCTGTCAGAAAGGTCACAGTTCGTGGTAACAGACGGAACTTCATCGAGTAAAACAGAAGTAATATCCGGTGTTCCCCAAGAAAGTGTTATAGGCCCTCTACTGTTCCTGATCTATATTAACGACATAGGAGAAAATCTCAGTAGCCGTCTAAGGTCTTTTACCGCCTTCTAAAGTCATCAGATGACCAAAACGAACTGCAAAATTTTTTTGGAAAGATATCTGTATGGTGTGAAAAGTGGCAATTGGCCCTGAATAAAGAAAAGTGTGAAGTTATCCACATGAGTACTTACAGAAATCCACTAAATTTCGATTATCCATTAACCGACACAGATCTGAAGGCTGTAAATTCAACTAAATACTTAGGGATTATAATTACAAACACCCTAAACTGGAACGATCACATATATAATCTGGATAGAGCAAACCAGAGACTGCGATTCATTGGCAGAACACTTACAAGGGAACCTCCCCATCGTACCCCCCTCAGATTTAGTTATAATTTGGCACAGTGGTAGGCCTAGAACAACTGAACACAGATCAAACGAGAAAACCGGAAGAAGTTGTGTGGAACTATGAAAAAACTAAGCAAAATATACAAACTGAGTAGTCCATGCGCAAGATAAGCTACAACAGGGACAATCTGAGCTCAAGAGCGCCGTGGTCCCGTGGTTAGCGTGAGCAGCTGCGGAACAAGAGGTCCTTGGTTCAAGTCTTCGCTCGAGTGAAAAGCTTACTTTCTTTATTTTCGAAAGGTTATAGTCTGTCCGTTCGTTCATTGGCGTCTCTGTTCACTGTAATAAGTTTAGTGTCTGTGTTATGCGACCGCACCGCAAAACCGTGTGATTAGTAGACGAAAGGACGTGCCTCTCCACTGGGAACCATATTGCCCACGAAATGCATCTCACGTATTTAATGCACTCTCGTCCAAAGTAGCGAACAGTCAACTGCCAGCCAGGGAGCCTCGTTAGCAGGAATACTCTCTCTTCCGTGCGCTGTAGTCGACTGACGTCGTGTGTTTCGATGTTTTTTTAGGTGTCGCGTCCCCATACTACAGCGCAGTAATGTCGCATGGGACGGACAGACGTACAGATAATAATTGTCTGAAAATAAAAAAATTAAATTTTCTCACTCGAGGCAAGACTTGAACCAAGGACCTCTCGTCCCGCAGCTTCTCACGCTAACCACGGGACCACGGCGCTCTTGAGCTCATATTGTAGCTTATCTTGCGCATGGACTACTCAGTTTCTATATTTTGCATATTTTTTTCATAGTTCCACACAACTTCTCCCTGTTTTCTCGATTGATCTGTGTTCAGTTTTTCAAGGCCTATCCACTGTACCAACTTATAACTAAATCTGAAGGGGGTGCGATGGGGAGGTTCCCTTGTTAGAAGGTGCAACAGGTCTACTGAAGAGACTGCTTACACCACGCATGTCCGCCATATTCTGGAGTTTTGCTGTGCAGTTTGGGATACGCATCAGATAAGACTGACGGATGACATCGAAAAAGTACAAAGAAGGACAGCTCGGTTTGTATTATCGTGAAGTAGGGGAGATACTGCCACAGACATGATACGTGAATTGGAGTGGGAATCATTAAAACAAATGCGTTTTTAGTTGCGACGGGATCTTCTCATGAAATTTCAATCACCAGTTTTCTCTTCCGATTGCGAAAAAACTCCGTCGGTGCCCACCTACATATGGAGAAGTGGTCATCACGATGAAATGAGGGAAATCAGGGATCGCAGAAAAAATTTAAGTGCTCGTTTTTCACGCAAGCCGTTCGGGAGTGGAACGGTAGAGACAGATTGAAGGTGGTTCATTGAACCCTCTGGCAGGCACTTTATTGTGAATAGCACAGTAATCACGTAGATACAGGTGTACATGTAGTCATCGTTCTTCACTTGCATCGCGTTACAAATTTTAAATTAAAGACATGTATCTCGAGCGAATTTCTTGTAATGTGGAAAAGCCGGTTACCATCTTCGTTAAACACTGTTTGTAAGCCCATTCCTTAAAGGGGCTGCAACCCTTTGCTCCAGGGAAGCCCATACGCAGATCATTCCCGTATGAAGAGTTGTGGTGAAATTACTCTAGTACCTCCTAAATTTCACCTTATAATTCGGAATATACAACTACACAACTCACTTGTGTTTTTCTTGCTTTGTGATCTCAAGAATAACTGTAACATTGTCTCCAAAATATCACAGAAGAATCGACGACTTGGTTGTACAAACCTTTAGCCGCCACCATCGCTGAAAACTGCTGATCGGGGCTCAGGGGAAAACACTCGCAACGGGTTTGGGCTAACAAACATTAAACCTCTAGCTGCAGGATTACTTCCCTGCGTTTGACGCGCCACCGCCGGGGATGATTGTGCGTTACTTCCACACCATTTTTCTGCCTGTATTAGGGATTAGCTACCCTACAAACTGCAGCAGGGATGAACCCAACGGATAATAATAACCACTAACCCTCTACCTGAGCTCAACTTCTTACACGTTATGGCCGGCCGCGGTGGTCTCGCGGTTCTAGGCGCTCAGTCCGGAGCTGCGCGAATGATACGGTCGCAGGTTCGAATCCTGCCTCGGGCATGGATGTGTGTGATGTCCTTAGGTTAGTTAGGTTTAAGTAGTTCTAAGTTCTAGGGGACTGATGACCACTGATGTTAAGTCCCATGGTGCTTAGAGCCATTTGAACCATCTTACACGTTATGGAGGGATGCCGACTCAGTTTTTCAGCAGTTATGAAGTTGCTCCACACAAAAATGGAAACCAAATGCCGTTGTCATTGTTCATCTATTACCAGCAGATAGAATGCATGCAGTGTGTACAGTGCGTGCAGTGAGTGGTGTTGAGGAATGAATGAACAGTGTCGTGCTAGCTTTTTACACTACGAAATAATTACTTGTAAGCCTGTAGAAACCAAATGTTATCGTAAAAAGCGCAAGGCTGCGCTGTTGTTTACATCCTATGGATGTATTCGCGAGGGTGGAGGCTCCAAATCACCATCCGCGCATATTGGCTTGGGGTTTTCCACAGTTTCCTCGAATTATCCCAGGCAATTGCTGGGATGGTTTCTATTGTAAGACCAAGGCCAAGGACCTATCCCGTTCTTGTCAGACTAGATCTGAAAGTATGCAAGTTCCTGTATACGAAGGTCAGTTTTCTTCATTTAGTTGTTAATTCACTAATTCTGAATTTGCCGCTCTTCTGCAGAACTTCTTCTACGGCTCAGTCCAGTAACAGTTGCCTGCGTCAACAGATGGCGTCACTTAATACTCCGGAAAATGCCAGACATGGATGTATGGGCAAGACAGCATTCTATGATTCATTTACTTACTGCAGAACGCGAAACACCCACCGCCTTCCTGAACGCCCGAAGAAATCGCATTGAGGTGCTACGGTGACAGCGAGCTCCGTTATACGAGGGGTTCGCCACTCTGGAGAATCTGAGGGGCGGACACAGGTGAGTGACTGCAGTGGCATCACACAACATCCAGCGTGTCAAGCAAATCACGTGGGGGCGAACGCCGGGTAACAACGGGCGAATAGTGTCCCAAGTTATCCATCGCTGAAGGCAATGTGATACCCATTATTGGAAAATTGGGCTTCTCAGAGATTTGTGCCCGCTGGCTACCGAAAATATCGACCGACTAGGATAAACAGGCAATCTGTTGCAGCGATTCACTGTACAGATTTTGGCTAAAATTGTAGATTCATTTTAGGGTCCTGTACCTCAGTCGGTAAAAACGGAACCAATGCTAGATCACTTTCTTGTCCGTTGCTTCGGATTCTACGCCAAACTGGGGATCCCTTTCTCCAGTTGGATAACTGGATTAGGTTAGGGACACGCAAGTCGCCAATGTGACGTCCAATACAAAGACTTGCGCCAGTCCATTAAACCGTAGGAAATTATAATAACAATAATAATAATAATTATTATTATAATTACTATTACTGATACCTATGAACATAACTAGTTCAGAGTATGAACCCTACTTCAACTTGCTCGTTTTATTTATTATTTTTAACTAAGAGGTAGTGGATAAAATTGCAACGCACAACGCTGCCGGCATGGAAAAGTTCTACAAGGCAGATTATGCTGACAGTCTTTAGTCTTTTAGGACGCAGAGGGTGACAATCAAGTTGATATTTTGGAGACAGTATGCTGAAAAACTCCATCCAATACGTGGAAACCTTCAACAAATCAAGTGTTAAGGCGAATGTTCTCCTCTTGTACGGCAATACAAGCCACTAATTAAATTGCAAAAAGTTGGCTGGGAAGTCTTGCTCTATCCATTCGGCCCACTCACATAAGCTCATCTGCTCATCTCGGACATTACTTTAAAGATTTGGAGACCTTGGAAATTTGTTTCCATCAGTTCGGCTCACTCAGAAGTCACTGGGGACATCTCTCTGAAGATGCAAAGATCTTGAAAAATTCTGTGCCCCAGTATATGAGAAAGCAGTCCGATTATCTTACCGCACAGGTGCACATAGTATTGTGTCAAGGTGAAGGAAGGTGGAGAAAGATGGTGTGGCCGGCCGGAGTGTCCGAGCGGTTAAAGGCGCTACAGTCTGGAACCGCACGACCGCTACGGTCGCAGGTTCGAATCCTGCCTCGGGCATGGATGTGTGTGATCCTTAGGTTAGTTAGGTTTAAGTAGTTCTAAGTTCTAGGGGACTTATGACCACAGCAGTTGAGTCCCATAGTGCTCAGAGCCATTTGAACCAGCCAAAGATGGTGTGTGTTGGAAAGTGATAAATCAATCCTGAATGTTATAGCTGTTATCCTATTTACACTGCTTGCCAACGAAAATGCTACACCAAGAAGGACCAGAGATATCACAGACAAATTGGTTTGGGAGATAACGCATTGTACAAAGATCAAACAGTTGAAAATAAAGCCCGATGTGAAGTGAGGAAGATAATGAAATCAGTTCTGAGCTTCGCCGCCATTCCTGGCTATAACTGCTGCTACAAGCCTCAGCATTGAATCAAAGAGGGGCGTGATGTGTTGCTGGGGTGCAGCAGTCGATGATGTTTCCACATATTGTCAAAGGTGATCCGGTATAGCAGCGATGGGTGTATTCCGGGTCAGTCAATCCGCAATCATCGACCACAATTTTCCAACAGGCGAGAGGTCGGGAGGACAGGGAGTCCAAGGCAAAATTGCAATACGACAGGCGACAGAGTAGTCTTCACCAGTGCTTGTCACGTGTGGTCGTGCATTATCCTGCTGCAATGTTGCCGTCGGCATGCTCCGAAGATATGGCAAGGACAACAGGGACCAACACTTCAGAGATGTAACGCTGGCTGGTTAGTGTACCGGCATTGTGTACTTTGGTGGGAGGGAGGAGGCGATGGTGATGGGGGGGGGGGGGTTGCACAAGTGGAGCCCAATATACCACCCCAAACCATAATACCGGGTATGGGACCGGTATGGCGACGCGTAAGGCAACAGTTCAACCACCTCTCACTATGGTGTCTCCAAACCCGAAACCGACCATTGTGGTATTGCAGGCAGAATCAGGATTCGTCGATAAAAGCAATGTCGTTCCATTCGGTTATTCACGTCCGTCTTTCATCGCACGATTGCCGGCTCATACGCCTGTGGCGTTCACTCCCTGGTGAACGCAGAAATGGACGACTCACGGGCAGTCAACGACGCGTCGAATGGTACACGCTGACACTGCTTGCTGCGCATTGACCGAATTTGTGATATGGTTCGTGATGTGGCAGAGCGATCCGTCACTGCCGTACGCACATGTCTGCCACCACGTGTAGTGGTACAACGTGGTGGGTGTAGTCGGTCCTGTCACTCCATCGTTACCTCTTGCGTCCAAGTATAATCCGCAGTACCTACATGCAACTATTATTCCTCGGTAGAACTGCTCGAAAGACGCTCACTGTTTTCTACGAGGCATACTGAAGCTACTTACGCGAAACAGCAGCACGAAAGAATAATTCCAGTACGTCCACACCGCCGCCTGTTCATATACGAGGCATACTGAAGCTACTTACGCGAAACTGCAGCACGAAAGAAGAATAATTCCAGTAGTCTACGTCCACACCGCCGCCTGTTCCCCATTTACACAGCTCTTGCGGGTGGAGCTGGTGGCGCCCGTCATGTGCGCCTGAGCTCAAATGCTAATCGTGTGCATCTCGCGTCGCCGCAAACTTCCTTCAGGGTGTTGCATTTTGGGTGGCCTGCCTTGTGTATGGCATTCACTTTTTCTTGCAAAATTAAAGAATGCGTGGCATTACTTTCTGAATAATTGTCGTGTATGAATTGAGTACAAGTGGTACAAGTGCTTACTGAAGCAAACTGAACGGATGACTGCCGTAGTTATGGCTATTCATAAATTATGTGAGTTACGATCGAAACAAATATTTATTCCTAATGGTCACTATTTATTCTGTGTCTAGTTGTACGTACGGTTAGATACTGTAGTGCCTCTCCATCATTTTCTTGTAATATACTAAAAGCGTATATTGCGTGTGTTCTAAAACTTTTTAGAGTAAGACAGGTACAAGTACAGAAAACATTTTGTTTACTGTGCTATATTTTGAAGATTTTTTTGGTACAACACACATAATATACATCGCATACTACATGTTCATTATGAAACAAGTAAATGTGAGTAATTAAAGCGAAATTAATATAAGAAGCTGAAAAATAATATATAAACTCCAAATAAAATGATAATGTCGAAACGAAAAATATTGGCGTGGTTTCAACATAAACGAGGCACTTTGTACATTCAGTGTCTGTAGAATACGAATCATGCCCTTCTGTGCATCTCTTGAAGAATGTTCGTCCTGGGCAACAATCGTCATGCTGTTGTGCACCTTTCAGTCTTCCTCCTTCCCTTCTTTGACCTCCTCTTCTTGTTTCTCCACTTCCTCTTCTTACACCTATGGTAGCTCCTGTCTGGAAATCGGATGTACCCTTACAGAACTCATGATAAAGTGAAAGGATTTAGTTCTTCCTCTCCTTAAGATTTTCCCATTTCTCAAGTTTTGTTTCAAACTCATCTCGATGCAAATGCTGCACAGGAATTATTGATGGGGGACCAACATTGGACCGTCTAAACTCCGCTTCTATAAAGTCAAGATCACAGTTTAGTGAAAAGTTTAACTGTATTGTTATAGCAATTTCTTTTCTTATTCACTTCCATCTAGTCCTGGTATTCCTCAGTTGTATTTTGTTTCCTTTAGCAAATCTATCCTTTATCGTATCATCCTTGCATTAATGGAAAGAACGTTTTCTGTTTCCATTTCCATCAGACAACTTTCTATTGATCTGCTTCATTGCTTTCATGCTGTCTTGGTGAGCAAATACATGTTTGAGGGGTTTCTTTGGCTTTTTAGAGAGACCAAAATCTTTATCACATTTCACATATGTATGGCCAGGCTCAAATGGCTCTGAGCACTATGGGACTTAACATCTGAGATCATCAGTCCCCTAGAGCTTAGAACTACTTAAACCTATCTAACCTAATGACATCACACACATCCATGCCCGGGGCAGGATTCGAACCTGCGACCGTAGCAGTCGCGCGGTTCCGGACTGAAGCGCCTAGAACCGCTCGGCCACCGCGGCTGGCTTTATTAATGGCCAAGTTCAAGGACCTTATGTTCTATTGTATCAATACGCTGATTTTCCCTGAAGATGAGCAAGCGATATATCAAAACTTGTCCTATTTGATCATACGTTAAATGTTATTATAAACACTCTTTCAGGCTCTTAAGATGGCACCTGTCCGTCATTTCATTTGTAATAGCTGTATTGTAAATGCCATCCAGGCATTGGCTTACAGCATAAACTTTATCATTACAGTGTACGGCACTATGCGGAACCTCGCTTCTATTACTTTTACTCAGGAGAGATTCACACTTTAGCTTTTCAGGTGTGCATTTGGATTATTTATTACGAAATGTCAAGTTGTACCCTTTGTACTCTCGGCCCTATAAATCTTTGTCTTAAGACGAGTATCCTGGCAAGAGTGACCAACGGATGAATAAAACTACTACTACTACTGCTGTTACTACACTACTATCATCACCACTTTGCACTTGTTCATAGCTCAGAACCGACCTTACATGCGACTGCCCCAGCAAACAACCCTCTCTCTAAACGAGAATCACTGGATGAACGGAGACATTTGTTGGCACGTCCGTATAAAGAGCGCCGGTACTGGGTTTAACTCCACTCCATAATTGAATTGCACTATTAGTAATTCTCAGGATAAATTTTGTAGAGTACCACTTTGTAAACAACTCATGTTTTCAGAAAATGTGGTGGAAATGAAATCACAGGTGTTTAAATAAGTTTCCGTGCATCTCGTTTCCTGTGAAGCAGTTGTTTTCATAGCCTGCGCGATGACCCTCTTTTGATTCCGCCTGACTCTGTCGTTTCTACACGTTGCTAACCCCGTAGCTCCGTTTGCAAGAGAACGTAATTGCAGCTGGCAACGTATTACGTTCCAATTTTCGGCTCCGAACTGGTAGAGGACCGTCTAGACAGTGACAGATGCAGACGACTGTGCGACGTAATCCCATTGCAGCATCAATTGGTCTCCTGTTAGGCCCACTTCAGTCGTCGGAGAAAGCTATTTCGTGCTGGGACTATGCGTCATTCCGCTTCTATTCTAGAACAACTTCCTTATCCGTTGTCGCATTTGGATTCATCTCAGATCGTAGCCATTTTCATCAAAGAGCCTTTTTCACTCCGCACAAAGTTCTCCGAACCCGAAAAAATTCCGGAAGCACGTACTAAGAAGTGAAGAAGTACTGACTAAAAACGCGGAGGAAATATCAGCAAGCCTCGCCCGAAAGCACTATAAAGAGGAAAATTCTTTAAAATGAATTTAAAAGCAATCCTCTCATGTCAACTGTACCAAGTGAATGATCCGACGTCACACAAATTTAAGTGCTGAGGTCAGGTTGGTTTAATTTCCGTTCAGCGACCAAGAACAAGACTTCTCTTGTGAGTTAAATACGAAGATACAGGTGTGTGTAGCTAGTGCTGAGAAGGTATGGAAAGGAGAAACATCTAAACATTTTTATAAATAAAGTAGTTTAGAAAGGTGCCCGATTCGAATCCTAGTTGTAAAACATTCTGGGGGAAACAGAAGATACATCAACGCCAGAAGAAATCATGTGAAAGTGAAGAGAAAAAGACCGCTCCAAGATATGCGACGCGGCCTATGTGGCGCCTGCAGTGTTTATGTAAATAAAAAAAAGCTTATGAGATACTATACTGTGCAGGCGGACGTGCTGGATGGTTAAATGGTTAAATTACACTTAGATGAAATAGGCCAAAAGCAGAACATATTCTTGTTATTACTCGTATGCCAATTACACATCACACTAGAAATAGAAATAGAAATAAAATAATAATCATCATTATCATCATATGAAATGGTTCAAATGGCTCTGAGCACTATCGGACTTAACTTCTGAGGTCATCAGTCCCTCAGAACTCAGAAGTACTTAAACCTAACTAACCTAAGGACATCACTTACATCCATGCCCGAGGCAGGATTCGGACCTGCGACGGTAGCGGTCGTGCGGTTCGAGACTGTAACGCCTAGAACCTCTCGGCCACTCCGGCCGGCCTGTCATCATATTGACTTCCGGTTTAGGCACCCGTGCCTCTTCCAATTTCAAGTAGAATATAGCTCAACTTTCCATCTCTTCGTAGGACAATCAAAATTTCTTTTGTCTTGAGGCACTATATTTGCATATTAATATAGATTTTCGTTCTTCTGACATCGTTTCAAAGTCGTCATGCCAGTTCTGTATTCATCCATTTTCTGAAGTATGCTTTTGACACCCGGTTCATCCCTTATTCCATCATTTTTTATCCAGTCTGTGATTTTGTAATCAGATAGAGGCATTAGGTGTCTCATCAGTGCTGCCCCAATTGTCCTCCTTTGACTGACGCTTAGAATCAAAGTCTGTGACCCATACATTAGAATTGGCATTGCCATCACATTAAAAAGTTCTAGTACTGTTTCCTTACTGACTTTTTTTTTTTTTTTTTTTGAAGGGAGTGCTATTTATAGTATCTACCAACTGCAGGAATTTTTTCAATTTGTATTTTTCAGCATTGAGTGTGAGATGTGGGATCTTATCTCCCAGGTATTTAAACCTACTTATTTGTTATATCGGTTTATCATCAATTATTATTTTTGCTCTTTAAATGCTTCCTAGTATGGAATGCAATTATCTTAGTTTTATGTTTAGATACTGTCAAAATCATTTCCGACCTTGTGCAAGCACCAAATTCTTTCTGTAATTTATCTTCTGAGGCTGCTAAAATTGTTTGATCAGCTGCATATGAGAGTGTATTTATAATTTCATTATTAAGTTTATGATGGTGCAACTACTTTATTCCGCGAAGTCTTTATAACGTCGTCTATGTACATATTAAACGCTGTCAGTGATAAAGGAAAACCTTGTCTCACTCCTTGTCAGGTGTTTCTCACCAAAGGACTTCCTTTTTGTACTATAATTTTGTTGTGTTTATACATACTTTGAATTACACTTATTACTAAGTCTACAACTTTGCTTCCGCCGTTTTTTCTCAAAGTTCGGGGATTTATAGTGAAAAAATTACAAAAAAATTATGATTCATAGTATTATCTATCGCTGGCCACTACATTCTCTCATCTTTCGGATAGTATACGAATCCCGTGGCGGAAGAACTGGGCGTCTTTTGTGGGGATCCATGAACCGATTCAATTTTGCACTTTTTCATATGATCGGAAGTGCTGGTCAGCCAGACTGTATGCCACTGATCGAAAAAGGTGGTAGTCAGAGAGAGCAATGTATGGAGTATACGGGGGGAGGTATAGGACTTATCATTTCAACGTTTCCATGTATATTTTGACGGTTTTGCGACATGGGGTCGAGCAGTGACCTGCTGCAATATTACCTTTAACTGTCTGTCGCTGTATTGTGGCCGTTTGTGTTTTAGTGCTGGGCTCGAACGCATCAATTGCTTTCGATAATGATGTCCTGTGACTGTCTTCGTCTGTTTCAGCAGCTACGAAAACGTTCTGCCTTCCGCCACCATGCCGGTCTTCGATATCAAAATCACCGTTGTTAAGGCGTTGAAAACATTCTCTGCACGTTCTTCCACTAATAGATCCCTCACCACTAGTCTCATCCAGCGTTTTAAGAGTCACAGCAGCAGATTTCTTTAAGTTAAAGCAGAAAGTTAAAACTTCCTGCAGATGGCGAGAAATGGGTTGACGTACTTCACCGAGAATAACATTATGATGCAATCACAAATCGACTAATATTTTTGTTGTGACTTGGCAAGACAGCCAAGCCACTATGAGATAGCCGAAAGGCACGCGTTCAAGCTCACGCAGGCTGGCGTGAGGTCTGGAACAGGTAAAGTAATTATACTAGCAAAAAAGGTACGTAGCTTCTGGAATACTTAACTTTAATCCATAATTGGTGAACATCGGTCTGACGGTACATGCATCACAAGATAAATAGCAAATGATAATGGCGCCTTGCTAGGTCGTAGCGAATGACGTAGCTGAAGGCTATGCTGACTATCGTCTCGGCAAATGAGAGCGTAATTTGTCAGTGAACCATCGCTAGAAAAGTAGGCTGTACAACTGGGGCGAGTGCTAGGAAGTCTCTCTAGACCTGCCGTGTGGCGGCGCTCGGTCTTCAATCACTGACAGTGGTGACACGCGGGTCCGACGTATACTAACGGACCGCGGCCGATTTAAAGGCTACCACCTAGCAAGTGTGGTGTCTGGCGGTGACACCACATTCCTCCCCCGCAAATCGGCGGACGGTTGTGGTATAAGGCTTCCGCCCGCCGTGGAGAGGACGCCATGTTGGCGTATGCGACGAGGTGGGGAGCCTAACAACAGGCGAGTCTGTGCCACCCGCACCCTGCCATTCGGCCCGAGGGGAGCTAGGAACCGCCTGAAAACCTAGTCCAGGGTGCACGCCAACATGCGGTGTATGCGCCCTTAAAGAGACAGGAGGGGCCGAAAGGTCGACCTCCATCGAGCAGGGGCACCCGACGGGCGAAGACGACCGATGGTCCGGAGGGGGCAAGAGGTCCATGGCGGAGGACAACTGGTCACGGGAAGCGATCGGCGGCGCGTGACCCAGGGAGGCGTCCGGCGGCTGCAGCGAAGCGTCCACTGCGGACGTCGCCGGCGGGAGAACAGGCGGCGGCGGCGACGGCGGCGGCGGCGGCGGCGGCGGCGGCGCGTCGCCATTGGGCAATATGGAAGGCAGCGTCGGTAACACCTGGGGATGAGGCGAGCCTGTGGATGGGTCCCCAGGGCGCTGACCGGACGGCACCGTCGCTGAAAGCAGACGGGGAGCTGCAGAACCCGTGCGACGACAGAGGCGCAGCTGATTGAGATGCCGACGCACCTCACCAGAAGCACCCAAAACCAGCTACATAGCGCGGCCGAGGCAGCGAAGAATGGGCCCTGCGATCCCACGCCGTGAACCTCGATAGTTGCGATAGTATACAACGTCGCCTGGGGCAAAAGCAGGTGTCTGCCGCTGCACAGGAACCTGATGCGGCGGATGTAGCAAAGACATCAAGGTTCGATGAGGGGGCCGGGAAGCAACTCAGCCGGAGAGCGACCATCTCGGGGCTGAGAGCGATACGAGGACAAAAAGAGCAATAACGCGTCCTCCCGAGAATGCGACTCTTTCAGCTTCAACATCTGTGACTTGAAAGTCCTGACCAAACGTTCAGCGGCACCGTTTGACTGTGGCGAAAACGGCGCGGACGTCAGATGTTGAATACCATTGGCCTTGCAGAATGAATGAAATTCTGCGGACATGAATTGTGGGCCATTGTCGGAAACAGTAGTCTGTGGAAGACCTTCAATGCAAAAGATAGCAGATAACGCTTGGATGGTGGCAGATGACGTCGTGGAAGACATCCGGACAACAAAAGGAAAATTACTGAATGAATCTACCACAACCAACCACCGAGCATTCCAGAATGGACCAGCAAAATCGATGTGTAAGCGTTGCCAAGGGGAAGTGGCTTTTGGCCATGCAAAGAATTTCCGCGGTGGTGCGGATTGTTGTTCGGCACACGCCATGCAAGAAGAGCACATATGCGTAATCGCAGCATCGATTCCGAACCAAGTACAGTGCTGACGAGCAAGTTGTTTCGTTCGCACTATACCCCAATATCCTTGGTGGAGAAGCCGTAAGACAGAGGACTGTAACGAACGTGGCACCACGACCCTGGACTAATCATTATCAGAACGCAACAGCAAAACACCACGTCGAACAAAAAGTCTCTCCTTGTGAGCAAAAAATCGGCGAACCAACGGATCCTCGATCCGTGACTTTGACAAAGGCCATTGCGTAGCAACAAAACGCAGAACGGTAGCAAGGACAGAGTCAGCAGCTGTGGCTGTAGCTACACGACGGAAATCAATCGGAAACGATTCGACCACGTCATCGGCTTCCGAATCAATGAACATACAAGCAAGTTCGGGGGAATCGAATGCTCTATCCTCAGCAACAGGCAAACGGGACAACGCATCGGCGTTTCCGTGCTTAGCAGTGGACCGATACCAGATATCGTAGCGGTACTGCGAGAGGAAAATAGACCAGCGAATGAATTTCTGCGCTGTACGTGGAGGTACAGGCTTGGTCGGATGAAAAAGCGATGTCAAAGGTTTGTGGTCTGTGATGATGGTAAAGTGACGACCATACATGAAATCATGAAACTTAGTAACACCAAATCCGAGAGCCAAAGCTTCTTTCTCGATCTGTGAATAATTTCTTTGTGCAGACGAGAGCAATTTGGACGCAAAGGCAATAGGGCGATCGTGCGATCCAGCTTTGTGCGCAAGTACAGCACCGATCCCGAAATCCGATGCATCTACCATCAACAAAACGGGTTTCTGGGGATCGAATGGCGTAAGGCAAGTATTGGAAAGCAACGCCGATTTCAACAGGCGAAAGGCGCGTTCGCATTCCGTCGTCCAGACGAACGGAACTCCTTTACGGCGTAAGCGATGAAGCGGAGCTGAAATGGAAGAGGCGTGGCGCACATAGCGATGATAATAATTAATTTTTTCCAACACACTCTGTAGCTGCTTCAAATTCTGCGGCGAAGGCAAGTCATGTATGGCATGGAGGTGCTCTGGACTGGGATGTATGCCTTGGGCATTGAGTACATGGTCCAGATAGGGTAAGTCCCGAGCAAAAAACACACATTTATCATTCCGCAAGCGAAGACCATTATGTCGCAAGACCTGAAATAATGTTCTTAGATTGGCTAAATGTTCTTCTTCCGTCTTTCCGGAGATCACAATATCGTCCAGATAGTTTGCTGCAGTAGGGACCGAGACACAAACAGTTTGCAGATATGGCTGAAACAATGCAGGGGCGGATGCACACCCGAATGGCAGTCGTTTGAATCGGTACAAACCAAGATGCGTGTTAACCACCAAAACGCGCTGGGATTCTTCGTCCACCGGTATTTGCAAGTACGCATCTGCTAGGTCAAATTTCGAAAAATATTTACCCGGGCACAGTTTGTCAAAAAGATCTTCCGGGCGGGGTAAAGGAAAAGTTGCAATCACTAGTTGTTGATTCACTGTTGCCTTGAAGTCCACACAAAGTCTCAATTTGCCGGAAGGTTTTGGCAAAATTACTAACGGTGATGCCCAGAGAGAAGCCTGCACACGTTCAATCACACCTTGTGATTCCAAATCGTGTAATGTTCTTGCGACCTCATCATGCAATGCGTGGGGAACATTGCGAGCTCTGAAAAATTTCGGTTGCGCGTTTACTTTCAGTTCCAAATGTGCTTTATAGTTCTTAGTGCAACCAAGGCCCAGTGCAAAAATGTCCGCGAACTCTTCACATAGACGAGAAACACTGTCTGAAGGCACAGTCTGGTTCACTGATAGGACCTGATTGACTATAGACAAGGTAAACCATTGAAACAAATCGAAAACAAACAAGTTCACTGCAGAAGAAGAACGCAGGACGTACAATGACACAAGTTTTGTTTGTCCCTTGTATGTTGCCAGAAGGCTGCACTGTCCTAACACAGGGATTGATTGTCCTGAATAACTACTGAGCTTAACATTTGCGGCATGCAACGGAGATGTGCCCAGCTGTTTGTACGTGTCTTGATTGATCAATGAAACTGCAGCTCTGGTATCGAGCTGGAATGGTATTACGTGGCCATGAATGTCCAAGTCTACAAAAAGTTTACTGTCCTGCTGACGACAAGAGCGACTGTCTCGTGCAACATGAACTGACACTGGTACAGAATCACTTGCGATTTGACGGGATTTCCGGCGATGTCGACGCACACTATTTGTGGGACGAACACAGTCACTGTTAGAGAGAGTGGCACTGGGCGGAGTGGAATGAACTACATGAATTTCCATGGGCGAAGGTTCACGAGCCCGAGTATTCTTGGTTCGATTCTGGCGCGTAGCAAAGGGCCTGGAATCGTTGTGAGTGTCCGATCGGAGCTTTTTCTGGCAAACACTCTGAACATGTCCTCGTTTATTACATAAAAAGCAAATAGCTTGGCGTGACGGGCAATTCTCACGCGAATGTCTAGTAGCACACCACGGGCATGATTTTAGCACTGCATTTGCTTGCTTGCGCGGCACACGTGGCTGAGAGCTTGGCGGCAGCTGTGAAGACGGGCGCGAGGGCTGTTTACTGTTCCATGTAGCTCGCCCGGCGGGCCGGTTAATGTAACACATAGCTGGTGAAGTTTCAAATGATTCCTGAGCAAAGTCAGTTGTGTCTTGCCGATCCAATATGTCCATCACTTGTTGAAGGAAGGGATTGACTAGTTTCAAAATCTGTTCCCGTACACAAACATCAGAAACGTTCTGTGCAATTGCATCATGTACCATAGTATCTGAATAAGGAACTCCAAATTCACACTCAAAAGCACAATCCCTAGTAAGGCCTTGCAAGGTTGCAGCCCACTCCCGATTAGCCTGTCCTGCCGTACGTTTGGTACAAAAGAAGGTGTTGTGACTTGGCAAGACAGCCAAGTCACAATGAGAGGAAGCCGAAAGGCACGCGTTAAGCTCACGCAGATTGGCGTGAGGTCTGGAACAGTTAAAAGGAATTAATAGTAGCAAATAAAGTACATATTTGATGTAATACTTAACTTTAATCCACAATTGTAGAACATCTCACATGACGGTACATGTTATAACCACAATATAAAATAATATCAAATGCTATGGCGCCTTGCTAGGTCGTAGCAAATGATGTAGCTGAAGGCTA
Organism: Schistocerca americana; assembly: GCF_021461395.2. Lineage (NCBI taxonomy): Eukaryota > Metazoa > Arthropoda > Insecta > Orthoptera > Acrididae > Schistocerca > Schistocerca americana. The sequence continues at coordinate 91,597,434 of NC_060121.1, forward strand.
TGCTAACTATCGTCTCGGCAAATGAGAGCGTAGTTGTCAGTGATCCATCTCTGGCTAAGTCGGCTGTACAACTGGGGCGAGTGCCAGGACGTCTCTCTAGACCTGCCGTGTGGTGGCGCTCGGTCTGCTATCACTGACAGTGGCGACACGCGGGTCCGACGTATACTAATGGACCGCGGCCGATTTAAAGGCTACCACCTAGCAAGTGTGGTGTCTGGCGGTGACACCACAATTTTTATGGCATTTTGTTTACAGATGCCTAAGCTTATTGTATTGGCAACCGCCTTGCCGCAGTGGTAACACCGGTTCCCGTCAGATCACCGAAGTTAAGCGCTGTCAGTCTGGGCTAGCACTTGGATGGGTGACCATCCGGTCTGCCGAGTGCTGTTGGCAAGGGGGCTGCACTCAGCCCTTGTGAGGCAAACTGAGGAGCTACTTGATTGAGAAGTAGCGGCTCCGGTCTCGGAAACTGACATACGGTCGGGAGAGCTGTAGGCTGACCGCATGCCCCTGCATATCAGCACCCAGCGACGCCTATGGGCTCAGGATGACACAACAGCCGGTCAGTACCGTTGGACCATCATTGCCTGTTCGGGAGGAGTTTAGTTTTTTTTAAGATCATTGTATTACACCTATGACCAACCACCTGAACACCAGTTGCTGCTACTGCCGTCTATTGCAAAACGATGGAAGCAAAGTTGTAGACCTAATAGATGCTGGGGTATAGCATTTTTTGCAAAATTTCCCATAAAAGACTGTGTTAACTATATCTAAATATTTATCATAGACAATAAAATCTATATACCTGAGACGGTTGTATTCTCTATGTTTTTCAATAATTTGGCATACTGGAGAAACACTGTCTACGCATGATCTTCCCACCCGAAAGCTATTCTGTTCTTCAGTAAGAAACGTTTCCGAAAGTACCTTCAGTCTATTTGTTATTGATTTTGCATGTTTCCAGCATCGAGAGTTCAGAAAAATAATACCTCGATAACTCTCTCATTTTCTACGATCCTTTTTAAATAATGGGATAACAACTACCGTTTTCCAATCCTGTTGTATGTTGCTGTATTTCCAACAAGTATTTACAAAAGTCAGTAGTTTTATGAACAATGATTCCCAAGCGTATTTAAGTAATTCCACATTGAGGTTGCCTTTTCCTGGGGAAGAAAATGTGTATACTTTACAAATTTACAAACCTATCATTTATATAATTTATCACATCTGCTGTAGTGTCCATGAAGTCCACGGGGTTTCCAGGGAATGACATATTGTCGAAAAGTGTCTTAAAAATTCAGTCTGTCTGGGAAAGCCACGGGTGCATTCCGCAGTGGCAGTCTCCCCCCACATGTATAACAGGGCACCGCATCTCCCATGGTTAGTCCGGATCCTGTTCAGTGTACACGACATCCTCTGGGGCAGTTCAAGTTCGCATACTTTTGTGTTGGCTCGCAGAAAGCTATGGACCACTGGTGCAATGTTGTTGCACATTCTTGAGTCGAAGCTTCGTGGGGACTGATGCTGTGGGTCACCACGTCGCTAGCTCTTCTGAGTTGAATGTGTGTGCAGCGGAGCCCGTTGAGTACGATGGCGGACATGTCCTCGCGAATTGGAAGGTGCTGGTTGTTGCATATTCTCTTACATTCCATGGGAAGATATTCTTTCTTCTCAGGCCAGATGGTGGAACGCGGCTCAGGGCAGGCAGTCAGCACACTGAAGTGGACTTGGTTGTAGCAGTAACAATTCCCATTGTTTGATGTTGTTGCGTGTCTACCAGCTTCGTGCTGCGTCCGTTTATCCACACAGGGCTTCACTACTTTGCCAATGTGTAAACAATGCCGAGGGCGAATGATCGTGCGGTTGAAGCTGGTGCACCCCATGTTGTACCAGATAATTTTTACTGAACATTGTTTACGTAGGTCTATTTAACTGCAGTCTTTGTTAGACGCTGTTCAAATAGCAACGTTCTGTCAAGTATTACTCCAAGGCACCGTGTGTATTCGTTATGATTCAGGCGGTAATCCTCGAAAAATATGTCCACTTGACAGATAAATGTAATATTACTCAGATTACTCAGATGGAAGCAAGTGGATTCAGATTTGTGAGTTCTGTGGAAGTCCCCCTTACGATCACATTGTCCCATTATACGTAATGCACTGATCAATCAGAACTTTACGGCCACCGACCTACCGCCGATATAAACGTGTCCTGGCGACAGCAGCGTCACCTGGGGAGATATGAAACACGTACGGTGCATGTAGTATCAGTGAGCGTGCTATCCGTGTGTAGAATGAGGAAGGCGTGCGATCCATTTGAGTTTGAGCGAGGGCAGCTTGTGATAGCCCGGAGGCTCGGCACTAGAATCTCGGAAACTGCACGACTCGTTGGGTGTTAGACGAGCTCCGCGGTGTCTTCAACGCGTGGCGAAATCAAAGTGAAACCACAACCACAATTCGTGGGGTTAGCAGGCCACCTCTCATTACAGATGTTGGATGTCATAGTCTGGGCAGACTGGTAAAACAGGACAGGTGGCGAATTGTGGTGGTATTAACGTCCGACTTCAATTCTGGGCAGAGTACAAGTGTGTCTGAACATACACTGTGCCGAACACTCCTAACACTGGGCCTACGCAGGCGACGACCCATGCATGTGCCAATGTCAACGCCAGACATCGGCGACTGCGACTGAAATGGGTTCATGAGCGTCGGCACTGGACGTTGGTGCAATGGCAGAGCGTCGCATGGTCTGACGAATGCCGATACTTCCTTCATCATGCCGATGGGACGGCGCGAATCCGTTATCTACCAGGGGAACAGGTCCTTGGCACCAGACAAGTTGGCGGCGCATCGATTATGCTCTAGGAAATGTTAAATTGCCGTCCATGGGTCCAGTGAAGCTCGTGCAGGGCATCATGACGGCTAAGGAGAGTCGTACACTGGCTGCAGACCAAGTACTACCTTCATGACGATCATATTTCCCGAGGGTAGTGGCAGTTTTCATCAAGATAATACGCCATGTCACAAAGCTATGAGTCTGACGGAGTGGTTCAAGGAACGTAGTGATGAGTTCCAATTGATGTGCTGGCTCACAATTCACCAGATCTGAACCCAGTCGAACAAATCTGAGATGTGATTGAACGTGGCTTCAAAGTTCATCGCCTCGCTCCTCCGAATTTATGGGAATTAGGTGACTTGTGTGTGCAGTTGTGTGCCAACTCCCTCTAGCGACGTAGCATGGCCTCATTGCTTCCATGCCACAATGCGTTACAGTTGTTATCCGTGCCAACGGTGGATATACCGGCTATTAGGTGGGTGGTCATAATGGTCTGACTGATCAGTGTCTATCCTCAGTGACCTCGATTTTTTTTGGGCTGAGTTGCTATCACCCAGTCATCAGCACAGCCACAATTCCTGGACTGAATAGAATATACGAGCTAAATAGTAGCGGACCTAGGAGTGAGCCTTGAGGTAGGCCATGTGAAGGGTCACTAATGGCATAGCCAGTAATGACCTTAAATGATCTGTTCGTCAACTTATTGCCAAGAAGATGTGCTATGCTTTTGCACTGAGCAACTGATAGACATCACTCCGCCCACACGTAGCATCATTAGCTGCAGACTGATCAATAAATACAGCAGAGGTATCAATTTTTTTCTGAAAGCCAGCTTCTATGTAAGTTGTCAATGAAAACGCTTGATCCACATAGCCGAGACGTTAGGACTTCTGTGTTGTGCAGGATTATATGCACTGTATATCCGCCGAGATGACATGACTTGATTAACTGATCCATATTCAGTGTGATACGCTGCGTCCGTTCCGCCCTTAGCTTTCGGTGTGTCGTCGGGTCCAACAGGTCACGTACTTCTGCACACAATCTTCAGTCTTCATTACAGTGGTTACGTTGCCCTTGTCATCAGGCACAACCAATATGTTCTTGTCGGCATTAAGGCTTGTAATCCTTCTCGTTTCGGGTTGCTAGCCGACGGTTTTGCTCGGCAAGTATCCTAGCGGCTTCAGTTCGTATTTCTTAGGCGTTTCTACAAAGGAGGGTATGTGCGGTCTATTCGATATTATCAGTGACATGTGCCGTACGTAAAGTTCTGGGATGGCTGGCAAAGGCTCTCCTTTTTGCAGCACAGACATTTCCTCTGACGGAAGTGATTTCCGCTTACGTTAAGCAGTTTGGATGATCTGTCCTTCTCTCTGTATCTTTCAAATTTTTGCTTCTGTCCTTCGAAGCAGGGCCAAGTTCGCTCCACATGCTTCTTTGCATAATGCTCTCGATCATGTCCGTGTCGTCTCGATGCATGCTGCTATTAAAATGATAGTTAATTTGCTCGTATTGGTTTTTGCGCACTCCCTCCTTGTCGTATGAATTTGGTCGAGAAGGAAAGCTCGTTTCATCCTGTCATAGTTGCGATGTAGGTTGAGACAAGTGGAGAAATCGACCACGGTGCGGCACGCGTTATGTGAGGCCGACCAAGTAATAAAATTCGCCGGCACGCATGTTGTCTTTGTGGGGAAGTATTACCACGCCCCTTAGTTCAGAAAGGCCGTTGCAGATAACAAGGGAAGACCCGTGGCGGTTATGAGACCGAAGAAAAACTCTCAGACATTGCGGAGCAGGTACATCGCTTCTCCCAGGAGGAACTGTCAATATTCAGGGATATGAAATGATGTTTTTGGCTGAATGATCGTTTCTAAGTTATGGACATATGGCGTGTTTAGAATGGTTTCAGAAGTAGATCACATTTAATGTACAGTGTTCATTAATTCCATTTCCTGTATCATTCAATACATCATGGGGCTCACAAAGGCGCTCATGTACAATAATCAGTGAGCATTACAACATAGTTTCAAAAACTATCAATTGAAAAATACGTATTTTTAACACATTGACGTCTAATTATTATCATAAACGTCACATTACAGCTGGTGTGCAGTTCAGAAGCATGATACAGTATCCTACGTTAACTTCAAAGCACTCCTGTGGGAACGTGTTGTGTTATCTCCATTTGTTTGCGTTTTCCGTTGTTCTTTAGTTGCTTCAAAATTCATCGAGGTATGTCCCGTATTTGCAACAAAATGAAGGGCACTTTGTTTCTTACCATATGGGTTTCACTCCTTTTTATTTATGAAGCATTCCAGTGAGCTATAATACTTGTTAGTTTTTTTGTGTACATAAATGCATTATGCAGTAATTCTAAATCTGTTAATATATTTTCTCATTTTATTCCCTTGTTTTTTAGCTTAGAAGCAACTTTTACAGCACAAGTTTCGTGAGGTTACATTATCAGTTGCTGTTGCGATTTTCAGTGTTATTAGTTCGTTCATATCATCCTGCAGATGTGTTTACTCGGTCTCCATACTCCAGGTGACAAGTTTTCAATGTTTTCTGTTTTCTCGCCCACGTTTAATACAAGACTTCACTTGCACTGGTCACTATGTTTTTTATTTTTATTATTTTTTTATTGTGTGTGTTTGTGTGTGTGTGTGTGTGTGTGTGTGTGTATGTTTGTGTGTGTGCACGTGGAGACCGGTGGTGAGCGCTATCTGCCAAATGTTCTTCAGAAAATCGTCAGACTTCCAAGTTCCGGTGATGCTGTGGGGAAGCTACGTGGAGCAGATCCTGATGGACCATCTGGTGGCCGCTGCCTATGGTGTTGGCTCCGCATTCCTTTTGAAGCCGAGTCTTACGTGGCGGGCGTCGGCAGCGATGTCTTGCGAAACCTGGACTTTGAATTACTGCAAAGGCCAACAGAGAGTTTTTTAAGACTAACGTGCCGAGTAGCAGTTCAGAATGAAAACCAATGCGGCACGTATGGTTGTTACATTCTTTGTCCACGCTACGTACCGAATTGTAAGCGCGTATCAACGAGAAGACATTTATTTAATATCGGCCAAGGACACCGCACACTTGCAACCAAGCTCCACGACAGTCATTAACACCTGTTCTCGTTCTCCCGACTCTTTGTTGCTGCTTTATATAATCGACCTATCGATATGTTTCTATAGCTCAACACATCTCGCTTAGCATTACACATAACGGAACAGTTAACTATTTTATACAAAACTACCTCTTCGCCTTATTCTGTTCAAGAAAAATAATTTTAAACAACATACTAACCAAGCTGCAAACACACAGAATCAAATATAAAAAAGAACGAGCAGTTCCATTGACAGGAACTCCATGACGTAAGCAGAAGGAAAATCACACAGTGAAAAAAAGTGGCAAAACTCGAGCAATAAAAATTTTTCAACATACTAAGAAAATAAATCATAATTCAAGGAAAAAAGACACCACAGATAAACAAAAAAAAAATCTATATCGTTTTGTCATATTATCTCCACTGTGTGTGTGTGTGTGTGTGTGTGTGTGTGTGTGTGTGTGTGTGTGTGAGAGAGAGAGAGAGAGAGAGAGAGAGAGAGAGAGAGAGAGAGAGAGAGAGAGAGAGAGAGAGGGGGGGGGGGTTGTTTCAGAGGGAGGAGGGTCTTGCATGATGCACTGAAAGCAAATCGACGTAGATATTGTCCAGGTACTGACAATTCAAGCGCCCTGTTCGCATGTCAGATAATAGCTCTGTGTCACGATACCTGGACAGTGATATCTCTGCAGGCCAGCAGGCTTGGCGGTAACACCACTAATACCGCTCCTGATGTACGGTAGGTGCTATCGCTTTAAGCCTGTGTTAAATACTCTTGAACCGACATTGTTACCAAGAGTTAATAGACCCGTTTGGACGGAGGTTTTCAACCTGTTTCTCTGCTTTTACTGATCCGTTTCTAGACACATCTGGTTTAACTCGAAAATCATAGCCTTTGGTTACTGTGAGGAGTCCGGACGACCATTAATTGCGTGGGCTAAAGATGCGAGGATCCCCGTAAAATCTCACCAGATCTAATTTAAAGGGGCATAATGAAAATCACACGTCAACATTTTAATCCAGATGATATATAGGGTGGTCCATTGAGCGTGACCGTGCCGAATATCTCACGAAATAAGCGTCACACGAAAAAACTAAAAAGACGAAACTTGTCTAGCTTGACGGGGGAAACCAGATGGCGCTATGGTTGGCCCGGTAGATGGTGCTGCCATAGGTCAAACGGATATCAACTGCGTTTTTTTACGTAGGAATCCCCATTTTTATTACATATTTGCTCTTCTGAGAATGCCATTTACTTTTTCACTCACCAAAATTTACAAGAATTAAATGATAAAATACCACATGTTGGTATTTTCTGCATACGGTCTAAGGAATTTGACTGTGTGGCTCACAGTGTTCACCTAGATAAATTGAAGTTTTATGGGACTGATGGTATAGCCAACCATTGGATAGTGTCATATTTAACCAAAAGGATGCAGAAACTTGTACTCAGTAATTCAGTCAATATAGTACATGGACGTAATTCTGACTGGGGACAAAACACGTATGATCTTCCCCTGGGCTCAATTATACTTTTATTGTTGTTTCTCATGTACGTAAACGATCTTCCTTCTATTATACAAGAAACAAAATTAGTTTTTTTTAAAAGTGAATTTGTATCGTAATCAACCCAACCATACAAAGAGAAACAGAAGAATTGGTAAACATTGTTCTTAAACGAATCATTGACTGTTTTACTTCTAATGGTCTCACCGTCAATTTGAGAAAGGGATAACACCTTCATTTCTGCACATCTAGGGGCTCTACACCAATGGTAAGTGTAAAATATGGTGAGGAAGCAATGAATAAAGTCGAAACTTCAATATCCTTAGGTGTCCGTATTGATGAGAATGTAAACTGGAAAAAGCACGTTTTGGAACTCGTAAAACAATTTAGTGTAGCTACATTTGATTTTGGAGTCATTGCATATCTTGGGAGAGGCAGATCAGTAAGTTGACATATTTCGCATACTTTCATTCAATATTGTCGTATGGAATAATGCTCTGGGTAGCTCATCTTTAAGAGAGAAATTCTTCGTTGCCCAAAAACGTGCTGTAACGATAATATGAGGTCTCACCCACGATCTTGTACACATGTTTAGGGACTTGGACATTCTGACTACTGTTTCGAAGTATGTTTACTTCTCACGAAATTTTTGTTAATAATCCACTACAGTACAAAAGGAACAATAATGTACATAATTACAATACCAGAAAAAATTATTATTTCACATTAAGGTTGCCTTTGGCACAAAAACGGGTACCCAATGCTGCAACAAATATTTCTGATCACTTACCTAGTGATATAAAATGTCTGATAGCAAAGTAAAATTTTAAAACAAATTGAAATAGTTTGTCGTGATAATTCTTTCAATTCCGTACAAGAATTTCAGTTTTAATGTGTAAAAGTGGTGTTTTGCTTTGTTTTGTTTCAAAACACACTTATAAATGTTCAGCATGTAACTATGCTTACAAATTAATTTTCGGTGTGAATGTAAAATGATTCGTTCCACATCATTACGATTTATCGTGCGAAATGATCGATGCAACATGAAACTAACAGTAGGTCTACCGATACAGTAGGTCTACTGTCAGGTGTATCAGAACGATGTCAGCTTTTAATCTTCGACTCTATCGTTTCCTGACCGTACCCACTCAACTAAAATTGATATATTTAACCTTCTACAACATCCCTAAAAGCTGTAACATGAAGGACTCACCATCTACACATCAATGCACATAATTTTGAGCTCACTCTGCAGTGCATAGCAGAAGTTATTTGTGGCACTTGGTAGCGTTATTTACGTCTCTATTTCCTACCTCGCTGAGGTCCGGGTGTAGACAGACCGCAGGACCGTTAGTTTATACGCGTCGTAACTCGGCTAATGTCTTCTTTTACGATCGTGTCGGTAATGACCGCTCAGTCGTTGGGCTATAAAGTCCTACGAACAACATTCGAATTCTCCACTATCCTGGTGAGACATGACAGGGAAACCACCTAGTGAGCACGAGTCTTGCATCTGTTATCGTTTCTAAAATTGTTCCATATTATCAAGCTTCCTTTTTGTTCAGTAAGAATTTGAAATTCATTGCCATTACACACAGTCATTTTCAATTAAATTTTTCACTCTATCCTGGAACTTGCACACTGTGTAAAAGAATGTGCAGATAAGGAACACAGTCCTGTACCATACCTTTTACTGATAAGTCTGTTACTGTTTGAACTGCCCAGTTCCTCTCTACTAGTCAAAAACTTCACAGAATCTCGCCTACCTACTCGTTTCAGCAGTTGGGGCCGAGAAAGGTATACACGAGAGCTTCTGTTATGTTTGTAAGTTGCATAGAAGTATTGGGGCAAATCAAGCTGTGATGACGGCACATGGATCGAAGCTCAGACGTTAAAGGCATTGCCCGCATAAACAAGATTCCAGGTTCAATTCCGGACGAGGAACACGTGTAATCAGCCAGGACGTTTTAGATAACAGATAAACATGGCTAATTGTTATGGTGTGTAATTGGTACTCGCAATGGTTCAGTGTAACTAAACACAGTAGTGTCTTCTTAAATGAAAATACTTTCCTTACTTAACTGCATCCAAGCATTCTAGAAAAGATAAATACTATATTGAAAAATCTTTTAGTCCTTACTCAAGATTATTCTCAAATACAGACACTTAACAAATAATGCACAGTACATTTTAACCTCTATTCCTACGTGAATCAGTGTTTGATATCTTTGAAAATCCACATAAGTGTTAAACCATTTAGCCATTGCGTTTCTTAGTACATAGTGCAGTTGAACGGAATGGGCATTGTCTTGAAAGGAAGATACAAGATGAACCTCAAAGGAGGATACTGGAATGTAGTCGACTTGATGCTGAGGGAATTAGATTAGGAAATGAGACACTTAAAGGAGTAGATCAGTTTTGCTATTTGGGAAGCAAAACAATTGATCTTGGTCGAAGTAGGGACGATATAAAATGCAGACTGGCAATGGCAAGGAAAGCGTTTCTGAAGAAGGGAAATTCATCAACATCGAGTATAGTTTCAAGTGTTAGCACGTCCTCTCTGAAAGTGTTTGTATGGAACGTACCCATGTATGAAAGTGAAACATAGACGACAAACAGTTGAGACACGAAAACAATAGAAACTTTTGAAATGTAGTGCTACAGAACAACGCTGAAAATTGGATGGGTAGATCACGTAACTAATGAGGAGGTACTGAATGTAATTGGGGAGAAGAGAAATTTGTGATACAGCCTGACTGCAAAAAGGCATCGGTTGGTGGAACACATTCTGAGTCATCAAGGGGTCATAAATTTAGTACTGGAGGGGGGGGGGTAAAAATCGTAGAGGGAGACCAAGAGATGAATACAGTAAGTAGATTCAGATGAATGTAGGTTGCAGTAGTTATTCGGAGATGAAACGGCTTGCACAGGATAGAGTAGCATGGAGAGGTGCATCAAACCAGTCTCTGGACTGAAGACCACAACAATAGTACACAGTGAGACGGAAACAGAGAGGAGAGTAAATTATTGTTGGAATGTTCATCATTCGGCCAGAATTACGTTTTTTTTCTCACATCATTTTCATCCGATTTGGACACTACGCTTTACACTATGTATTTCAGCTTCCTGTTACGTTGTTACACCTACCACTATGTTAACCAACGAATATTTGTTTCCGTATTGGTGACAATAAGCGGCTGAGTCTCCTCACATTACGAAAATATAAGCGTTTCACCTTTCTAATATCCGGAATGCGTGAACAAACCAGATCCGTCGAAAATTTTAGTGAATAGTATCATGACACATGTTGTTGTTGTGGTCTTCAGTCCTGAGACTGGTTTGATGCTGCTCTCCATCCTACTATATCCTGTGCAAGCTTCTTCATCTCCCAGTACCTACTGCAACCTACACCCTTCTGTATCTGTTTAGTGTATTCATCTCTTGGTCTCCCTCTACGATCTTTACCCTCCACGCTGCCCTCCAATACTACATTGGCGATCCCTTGATGCCTCAGAACATGTCCTACCAACCGATCCCTTCTTGTAGTCAAGTTGTGCCACAGACTTCTCTTCTCTCCAATGCTATTCAATACCTCCTCATTAGTTGTATGATCTACCCATCTAATCTTCAGCATTCTTCTGTAGCACCATATTTCGAAAGCTTCTATTCTCTTCTTGTCCAAACTAGTTACGGTTCATGTTTCACTTCCATACATGACTACATTCCATATAAATACTTTCAGAAACGACTTCCTGAAACTTAAATCTATGTTAACAGATTTTTCATCATCAGAAACGCTTTCCTTGCCATTGCCAGTCTACATTTTATATCCTCTCTACTTGGACCATTATTTTGCTCCCCAAATAGCAAAACTTATTTACTACTGTAAGTGTCTCATTTCCTAATCTAATTCCTTCGGCATCACCCCACTTAATTCGACTACATTCCATTATCCTCGGTTTGCTTTTGTTGGTGTTCATCTTATATCCTCCTTTCAAGACAATGTCCATTTCGTTCAACTGCTCTTCCAAGTCCTTTGCTGTCTCTGATAGAATTACAATGTCATCGGCGAACCTCAAAGTTGTTTTTATTTCTTCTCCATGGATTTTAATACCTACTCCGAATTTCTCCTGTGTTTCCTTCACTGCTTGCTCAATATACAGATTGAATAACATTGGGGAGAGGCTACAACCCTGTCTCACTCCCTTCCCAACGACTGCTTCCCTTTCATGTCCCTCGACTCTTATAACTGCCATCTGATTCCTGTACAAATTGTAAATAGCCTTTCGCTCCCTGTATTTTACCCCTGCCACCTTCAGAATTTGAAAGAAAGTATTCCAGTCAACATTTTCAAAAGCTTTCTCTAAGTGTACAAATGCTAGAAACGTAGGTTTGCCTTTCCGTAATCTAGCTTCTAAGATAAGTCGTATGGTCAGTATTGCCTCACGTTTTCCAATGTTTCTACGGTATCCAAACTGATCTCCCTCGAGGTCGGCTTCTACAAGTTTTTCCATTCGTCTGTAAAGAATGCGCGTTAGTATTTCGCATCCGTGACTTATTTAACTGATTGTTTGGTAATTTTTACGTCTGTCAGCACCTGCTCTCTTTGGGATTGGAATTAGATGACAGAAAATACAAACAAAATGAGCCCACTGACGTTAAAAGAAATCTATGTTGGTCAAAATACACCTTCAGCTATGTTTTCAAAGTGGTAGTAAAGCGGCTGCCTGCTGTAGGAATCGATCGAATCGTTAATGGCCAACGTGTTTTGCTGTCCGTCGATTTGTGATGCAGACACCTGTACACTGCGACAGTGATGACAGACCACCTCGCGTCAGTCTCATCTGGCTGCTGCTGAGCTCCGTATCTAGAAAGCATTCTTGTAAACTGGAGCTGTTGCGAGATAGCTGGTCTTAGCAGTGTGTGTGAGAAGCAAGCGATAAACGGCAAAGAAAAAAAAAAACAAAGAATATACCAATGACTGAAGGGAAAAATAATTTTGACCAAGCAACGAAAGAGAATCTTTTCACGGGGAATCTGATAGAAGAGAGGATGGAATTCCGTTGTAAACATAACCAGAAGTGGATAAAGACGTAGGAAATAACTCACAGTAAGTTACATTTGCTACAATCTGCATAACTGGGCAGTATATTCATAGCACAGGTATAATGATTTACTGTGTATTGCTATATTTTACAACATTACAGTGCCAGAATTGCCCAGAAGCACGACGCCATGTTCGTGACACTGCGGCGACTGCTGCCGTTGTGAAATACGTGTAATATATATACGACTGCCAATACGCACTACCATCAGCTGTATAATGGAATAACGCTATCCACGCACGCTTCCGACTAGATCAAAACTTACATATGTTGTCAACCACGTATCTAAAACCTACGCCCATACGTCGTTTATGTACGATATATAATATTACATTTATCCGTCGACAGCTTGCAAGTGACTTTCAATTAAAATGTCTCCCCTGTACAGATATATGTACGAGTGAAATTTTTAGATAAATGTTTAACGATGTATAGAAGTTTGCGGCAGCGTAAAGAAGCGTGCTCGGGTAGCATAATAGTAAGGAAACCGCTTGCGATAAACAGAAAATCCTGGTTCGAGCCCCAGTCCGCACAAATTTTCATCTTCACTATTGCATTATTCAGCTAATGGCTGTAAATTATTCACAACTGCAAGTACATTTCGTGTACGATATATTTTACATTCAGACCGGAAAGCGTTAATGTGTATGATTTACGTAAGTTGAAAGTACATCCCAGACGGACCTTATAACGAAGCCCTAACAGAATAGGAATCTCAAAACTCAAACTGAATAAGAACCATATAAATTAACCATCGTTGAACGGATATCTTCCAGTATCGTTTTAGAAGTTAGAGTGAAACAGAACAGAAAAAGGGCAAATAAAATTCCTGAAGTACAGAAAGTACGGAATGGAAAAGAATTAGGATCAAGTAGGAAGAGACGGGCATATTACATTAAATATTTAAGGTAGTAGTAAGAGGGCAAAGATGATAAGGAAGCACAGCATTAGATCATTTGTACCGAATGAGATTACAAGAGTACTTTCGCGGTGATTAAGAGAAAAGGAAAGAAAAGAAACGAAACGACATAGAAATATATATGACAAGTGCATCAGGAGGTGAATATAGGAGTCATCATCATCAGTCGTTTTACTCATTGCTGAGTGTCGTGACCTCATTTCCTCATTCATTGTTACGTAGTTGAAACTTCAGACAGATGTCTCCATCCACAGCGATCTTCGGCCATTCCTAGAATGACGTGATGCGGCAGGCTGGTAATCTTCTTCGCTTGATCCAACCATCTGTTTGCTGCTCTCCCACGTGGTCTTCTGCCCCCAATTTTTCCCACCACGATGGTCTTCTCTAAATTATCCCCTTTCCTTCTCAAAATATGCCCAAGGAACTGAAGGTATCTTTGGCTTACACGAGAAGATAACCTTCTTGTGATTTTAAGTTCTTTTATCATTGAAACATTTGTTCTTTTTTGTGTCCACGGTACACGTAAGATCCTCCGCCAACACCACATCTCGAAGGCATCAATGCGGCTCTTATCACTACCTTTCACGGTCTGCCATATCTTAGTGAGTTTGACCATTGCGGCACGGCCAAGAATGATTCGTCGTCTTATCTCTTTATCACACTTTCCTTTGCAATTCATAAGAGAACTAAGATATACATAATCACTCACTATCTCCAGATTCCTTAAGCATCCTGTAAATTGGTTTTGATCGATGCATTGGCGATTTATAACCATTACTTTGGTTTTTCATATTTATCTCCAGTCCAAGGTTAGACTAATATCTTTCACTCTTGAGAACAGATTACCGAGTTCTTCCTCACTTCCTGCTATGAGTGTAGTATCATCTGCGAAGCGTAAATTGTTGATTTTACTGCCGCTAATTGAAATCCCACCGTTCCTGCCATCCAGCGCTTTCCTGATTGCACACTCTGCATAGATATTCTAGAGTTGACGAGACAGTTTGCAACCTTGTTGTTTCCACCTAGCTATTGCTAATTGCATGTCACTGATAATAGTGCCATCTATATATTCTACCATCCACGCGCGCGGTTTGAACTCTCGGGTGATTCTGTTTATCTTCATGAATAGGTCATGTGTTTCAGTTACTTTTTGATGTTGTCCTGTGTCATCACAAATACTGGTGAGATACTGGGCCTTGTCAATTAGGCAGCTGCGCTGAGTTTCGTGGCAAAGTTCTTTGTATGCTTCTTGACCTTGAGCGGTTTGTATGCCACGTTTTCTTTAGTGTGCGCCGTTCTTCAATGAGTAGTAGAGTATTGTTCGAAATGCAGGGATTCTTCGTTTGAGGGGTGTTGTAAGTAGGCTGTTTATGTTTTCTTATCGGTAACGCCACGTAGCGCTCTGTATGAAAATCACTGGCTGTGCTGTGTGCAGTCTGTGGCTACTTCCTCTGTTAATTTTTGGAGTTTGAGTCTTATTCTTTCCACGAATTCTTTGAGGCTAATTTTATATGTCAGACGAATCTGCCTTACTCTTTTCTTTTTGATCACTTTCAGTTTTATCTTCATTTTCATACACAGCATGATATGGTCACTGCCACATTCTGCTCCAGGATAGGCCTTGCAATCTAGGACCGAACTACGCCAACGTTGCCTCACGAAAATGAAATCAATCTGATTTCTAACCCTATCGCCTGGAGAAATCCATATGTATCAACGCCGTGGATGTTGTTGAAAGAGGGTATTACAGACAGATAATTTTCGCCCAGAATTCCAGTAGCCAGCCTTTCCCCACCCCAAAAACATACGTTTTTCATATTAGGTGAATTCTGGTGCCACCTACTGCCAGGTACTCCATATCAGCGACCTCAGTAGTCATTCGATATCGCGAGAGAGCAGAATGGGGCGCTTCGCGGAACACCTGGACTTCGAACGTGGTCAGGCGACTGGGTGTCACATGTGTCAAACGTCTGTATGCGATATTTCCACACTCCTAAACGTCCGCAGCTCGTGGTCGTGCGGTAGCGTTCTCGCTTCCCACAGCCTGGTTCCCGGGTTCGATTCCCGGCGGGGTCAGGGATTTTCTCTGCCTCGTGATGACTGGGTGTTGTGTGATGCCCTTAGGTTAGTTAGGTTTAAGTAGTTCTAAGTTCTAGGGGACTGATGACCATAGATGTTAAGTCCCATAGTGCTCAGAGCCATTTGAACCACGCTCCTAACCCTCCCTAGGTCCACTTTTTTCGATGTGATGGTGAAGTGGAAACGTGAAGGGACGACTCGCTTGGTGTAAGGAACGTAAACATTGGACGACTGAACACTGGGAATACGTTGTGTGGAGTGACGAATCACGGTGCACAATGTGGCAATCCGATGGCAGGGTGTGGGTATGGCGAATGCCCGGTGAAAGTCATCTGCCAGCTTGTGTAGTGTCAACAGTAAAATTCGAAGGCGGTGGTATTATGTTGTGGTCGTGTTTTTCATCGAGAGGGTTTGCATCCCTTGTTGTTTGGCGTGGCCTTATCACACCACAGGCTTACATTGATGTTTTAAGCTCCTTCTTACTTCCCACTGTTGAAGAGCAATTCGGGGATGGCGACTGCATCTTTAAACACGATCGAGCACCTGTTCATAATGTGCGGACTGTGACGGAGTGGTTTCACGACAAAAACCTCCTTGTAATGGACTGGCCTGCACAGATTCCTGACCTGAATCCTATAGAACACCTTTGGGATGTTTTGGAACGCCGACTTCGTGCCAGGGATCACTGACTGACATCAATACCTCTTCTAAGTGCAGCACTCCTTGAAGAATGGGCTGCCATTCCCCAATAAACGTTCCAGAACCTGATTGAACTTATGCCTGCGAGAGTGGAAGCTGTCATCAAGGCTAAGGGTGAGCCAACACCATATTGATTTCCAGCATTACCGATCTAGGGCGCCAAGAACTTGTAAGTAATTTTCAGTCGGGTGACCGGATACTTTTGATCACATAGAGTATACATGTAG
This sequence comes from Schistocerca americana, assembly GCF_021461395.2. Lineage (NCBI taxonomy): Eukaryota > Metazoa > Arthropoda > Insecta > Orthoptera > Acrididae > Schistocerca > Schistocerca americana. Next base: position 91,613,895 of record NC_060121.1, read on the forward strand.
TAACGACAACCCATTCTTCCTAAATAGCTGTGAACCGAGAAGAAAGTAACGTTACACGCCGGGCTCTGGAGCAAGCTAGACGTTACAACTCATCGCAGAGGCTGGGTTCAGATCAGGCCAGTCTATTTCAGGGATTTTCGAGAAACAACTGTCTCACAAATGCTGTTTATGACAGGGTGCATTGTGATGCTGATGCAGCCGTTGTCTCCGAACTGTTCTTCTTCTGTAAGCAGTGCGCCGGCCGAGGTGGCCGAGCGGTTCTAGGCGCTACAGTCTGGAACCGCGAGACCGCTATGGTCGCAGGTTCGAATCCTGCCTCGGGCATGGATGTGTGTGATGTACTTAGGTTAGTTAGGTTTAAGTAGTTCTAAGTTCTAGGGGACTGATGACCTCAGAAGTTAAGTCCCATAGTGCGCAGAGCCATTTTTTCCTTAGATTATCTCGATTGTCGCTTAGTGCTACAGAAATACAGGGTGTTTCCGTAAAAGTGGACAAAAATTTAACAGCACACATAGGATGCTCCCCTGAACAATTTGAGGTCGGAGAAGCTAGCTAGCGGATATAATAGAAATAAAATCACATTACTGTGTACATTTTCAATTACATTAGTTACAGGTAATTGCAGATACCATCACTGACATAATGAACGTACAATTTGTACCGTTTCTTACAAATTGTGCTGAAACTGACGGCCGATAACCTCAGTACAAGTATGACATCGCGTTTCTGACGCACTCTGACCAATATACCCGTTCCGAATCACATCACAGGCAACTACAATTGTAGCAACTAGTTCCATATCCGTCTGCACTGGCATCTCATACACAAGTGACTGTAGGTATCCCCTTAGGAACTAACCAAAGGGATTCAAGTTCATGTCAATTCACAGGTCGTGGAATGGAACCTCCCCTTCCAATCTAGCGACCAGGAAATACAGCATTGAGATGGTTGCAGACATCCACACTAAAGTGAGGCGGTGAACCGTCATCTTGTACCTGCATCCTCTCATGAAGAGCCAAGGGTACGTCCTCCAACAACTCAGGCAGATCTCTTTGCAAAAACCTCAAGTAGAGGTGATCATTCAGACGGCCAGATAGAGATATGGGCCAGTGAGGTTGTCGCCCACAGTGCCAGCCTATATACGCAAAACAAAACGTACTTGCCGGTGTGACTGTACAACAGCGTCAGGATTTTCCCTATCCCACTCGAAATACCATCACGATCAAATGAGGCTTCGTTAGTAAACAGCAAGATTTGGAGGAAATCTGGTTGTTCAATGCAGTGTTAGGACAACCACTGACACGATGCAACCCTTGGTGCAGTCAGTCACAAGCATTGCATGCACTCGTTGTGGGTGATGTGTGTGTGTGTCTTGCTGGTCGACTACACACTACTACGTGTAGCGCCCATTTCACGTGCAACACGACGAGTGGGGTCCGCTGCAACAAGCTTCAGCAAACTCCTCTTCAAAATCGGGTGTGCGAGTGCTCCTCCTGTTGCCAGGTCTGTCGTTTCTCCTTTCTAATGAACCAGTCTCCCAGGTTCGTCGATCGAGAGAAATAAGGCACTCGTTATGATGAATGATGCCTGTTAGAAAATCGTTCCCTGTGCAGACTTCATCAGCGAGAGCAGTGCAACGTGCTTCCCCAAACACAAGGTGCATGTCAGTGAGTTCTGCGAATCTGTACCGGTACTGCTCCACCACATTCTACTGTACGTCTCTGAACAGCATTCAGTAATGAATGGGACGTTCTGACTTGTGGCAATGTAAATGCGATAAAACACAGCCACATATGAACAAGTAAAGTAAACGAAACCTGCATCGTATCTTTCTAGTAATCAGGCTCGTCCTCCTTGTTTCCCTGCGTGAAATTAAGAATGTACATGTATATGAAGAGCAAAGTACGTGTAAACTTGTACACATGTTAGTTTTAAACAAGCTAGGAAGCAGTAATGCTATACAGAGTGGAAGACAAGTTTACTTCCATATCTCCTTAACCTGGGTTCAAAAATGGTTCAAATGGCTCTAAGCATTATGGAACTTAACATCTGAGCTCGCCAGTCTCTTAGACTTAGAACTACTTAAACTTAGCTAACCTAAGGACAACACACACAACCATCCTGAGGTAGGATTCGTAACTGCGACCGTACCAGCAGCGCGGTTCTGGACTGAAGCGGCTAGAACCGCTCGAGAAGCTGGGTCCTCCGACTCCCAGTTCTTTACCTTAAACTTTTCAGTGGAGCATTCTCTATGTCCTGTTCGAATTTTGCACGCTCCTATGGAAACAGCCTGTGTATGCCTTGTGCGGAGCTGCTCGACTATTGTACTCCTTTCTTTTAAACTCTCTACGTGCAGCCATTGTGCTAGATGGACTGCTGGTAGCAATTTGAAACTCACGAGTCGTTCGTTCTTGTGATTTCATGCGGAGTTCTACAACCACCCTCCGCAATGTTCAACTTTCCCTGTCCATCTCCGCCGCTACATGAGGTCTTTCTGGTCTTGGTTTAGCTTTGGTCGCTCCTTCTCGTTTCTATGTCACAATATAAGTCATTACCAACCGACCAGCGAGAGCACCACCAGCAGCGAGTACTGTTTGTATAAAGCGTTTTTGTACTTATTTGCTGCGCTTAGCTTTTAAATAGTTTTTCTGGGAAAACCTAGCGTAGTTTTCGCATCTCGTATTTCAGTGAGTGTTTCTTGATTATCAGAGTAGCTCATCAGAAGATTATCTTGGGAATTTGTCACCGTATAGAGTAGGGTAAACATAGTCATGTGTAGGGACTGTGGTTGTTGTGAGCGGACGCAAGGAGAATTGGCCACTCTTCGGGGGCAGGTGGAGGCTTTGTCTGTTAGGCTCATCGAGCTCGAGGCGCAGGCGTCGGCTCGTAGTGGCGTTGGGGCAACTGTGGTGAGACCTATGCCTACTTCGGTGGCCTTGGAATCACATGGAACCCCTGATGTCGCTGCGTCTTCCGGCAGTGAGCATCTTACCGGTCAGCCATCATTCCAGGGTGAATGGCGGACAGTGGTGGGCTCGCGCGTGCCTGGCCGAAAGGCGAAGGTGGGATCTGGCCGCGTGGCAGCTGCCTTACCCCTTTCCAACAGGTACGGGGTGCTTCCTAGTGGCGATGACATCGTTTCCGAGCCACCACAGGATGCCTCGCCTGTTGGGCCAGTGGCCGATTCTCCGGCAAGGTCCCGACAGTCACAGAGGGCGGGCCTATTAGTTATAGGGAGCTCCAACGTTAGGCGGGTTATGGAGCCCCTCAGGAAAATAGCGGGTAGGTCGGGGAAGAATGCCAGTGTGCACTCGGTGTGCTTGCCGGGGGTCTCGTCCGTAATGTGGAGGAGGCCCTTCCGGCAGCTATTGAACGCACTGGATGTGACCGGCTGCAGATAGTAGCACATGTCGGAACGAATGACGCCTGCCGCTTGGGTTCTGAGGCCATCCTTGGTTCCTTCCGGCGGCTGGCTGATTTGGTGAAGACAACCAGCATCGCACGCGGAGTGCAAGCTGAGCTTAATATCTGCAGCATAGTGCCCAGAGTCGATCGCGGTCCTCTGGTTTGGAGCCGTGTGGAGGGTCTAAACCAGAGGCTCAGACGACTCTGCGACTATAATGGTTGCAAATTCATCGACCTCCGTTATTGGGTGGAGAACTGTAGGGCCCCCCTAGACAGGTCAGGCGTGCACTACAGACCGGAAGCAGCTACTAGGGTAGCAGAGTACGTGTGGCGTGCACACGGGGGTTTTTTAGGTTAGAGGGACCCCCCCTTGGATCATCGTTGATAAAGAACGTCCGTCCTCAGAGACCAAAAACAGGAAAAGTTAACGTAATATTGGTAAACTGCAGGAGTATCCTGGGCAAGGTTCCTGAATTAGTATCTCTTATTGAAGGAAATAGTGCGCATATAGTATTAGGAACGGAAAGTTGGTTAAAACCGGAAGTGAACAGTAACGAAATCCTAGACACAGAATGGAATATATACCGCAAGGATAGGATAAACGCCAATGGTGGAGGAGTATTTATAGCAGTAAAGAATTCAATAATATCCAGTGAAGTTATTAGCGAATGCGAATGTGAAATAATCTGGGTTAAGTTAAGTACCAAAGGTGGGTCAGATATGATAGTCGGATGCTTCTATAGACCACCTGCATCAGCAACCGTAGTAGTTGAGCGCCTCAGAGAGAACCTGCAGAACGTCGTGAAGAAGTTTCGTGATCATACTATTGTAATAGGGGGAGACTTCAATCTACCAGGTATAGAATGGGATAGTCACACAATCAGAACTGGAGCCAGGGACAGAGACTCTTGTGACATTATCCTGACTGCCTTGTCCGAGAATTACTTCGAGCAGATAGTTAGAGAACCAACTCGTGAAGCTAACGTTTTAGACCTCATAGCAACAAATAGACCGGAACTTTTCGACTCCGTGAATGTAGAAGAGGGTATCAGTGATCATAAGTCAGTGGTTGCATCAATGACTACAAGTGTAATAAGAAATGCCAAGAAAGGAAGGAAAATATATTTGCTTAACAAGAGTGATAGGGCACAAATCGCAGAATATCTGAGTGACCACCATCAAACGTTCATTTCTGAGGAAGAGGATGTGGAACAAAAATGGAAAAAATTCAGAAACATCGTCCAGTACGCCTTAGATAAGTTCGTACCGACTAAGGTCCAAAGCGAGGGGAAAGATCGACCGTGGTATAACAATCATGTACGAAAGGTACTACGGAAACAAAGAAAGCTTCATCATAGGTTTAAGAGTAGTCGAATCATAGCTGATAAGGAAAAGCTGAACGAAGCGAAAAAGAGCGTAAAGAGAGCAATGAGAGAAGCATTCAACGAATTCGAACATAAAACATTGGCAAACAATCTAAACAAGAACCCTAAAAAGTTTTGGTCATATGTAAAATCGGTAAGCGGATCTAAATCCCCTATTCAGTCACTCGTTGACCACGATGGCACCGAAACAGTGGACGACCGAAGAAAGGCAGAAATACTGAATTCAGTGTTCCGAAACTGTTTCACTGCGGAAAATCGTAACACGGTCCCTGACTTCAGCCGTCGCACGGACGCCAAAATGGAAAATATTGAAGTAAACGATATCGTAATTGAAAAACAACTGCTATCACTTAGTAGCGGAAAAGCATCCGGACCAGACGAGATACCCTTAAGATTCTACAGTGATTATGCTAAAGAACTTGCCCCCTTTCTATCAGCAATTTATCGTAGATCGCTGGAAGAACGTAAAGTACCTAGCGACTGGAAGAAAGCGCAGGTCGTTCCCATCTTCAAGAAGGGTCATAAATCAGATGCGAATAATTATAGGCCTATTTCGCTTACGTCAATCTGTTGTAGAATAATGGAACATGTTTTGTGTTCTCGTATTATGACGTTCTTAGATAATACAAATCTCCTTCATCATAACCAACATGGATTCCGCAAACAGAGATCATGTGAAACTCAGCTCGCCCTATTTGCCCAAGAAATTCACAGTGCCGTAGACACTGGCGAGCAGATTGATGCCGCATTCCTGGACTTTAGGAAGGCATTTGATACGGTTCCCCACTTACGTTTAGTGAAAAAAATACGAGCTTACGGAATATCGGACCAGGTTTGTGATTGGATTCAGGATTTCCTAGAAGAAAGAACACAACATGTCATTCTTAACGGTTCAAAATCTGCAGATGTAGAGGTAATTTCGGGAGTACCGCAGGGAAACGTGATAGGACCTTTATTGTTTACAATATACATAAATGACTTAGTTGACAACATTGGTAGCTCCGTGAGGCTATTTGCAGATGACGCGGTTGTCTACAAGAAAGTAGCAACATCAGAAGACTCGTACGTACTCCAGGAGGACCTGCAGAGGATTAATGCATGGTGCGACAGCTGGCAGCTTTCCCTAAACGTAGATAAATGTAATATAATGCGCATACATAGGGGCAGAAATCCATTCCAGTACGATTATGCCATAGGTGGTAAATCATTGGAAGCGGTAACGACCGTAAAATACTTAGGAGTTACTATCCGGAGCGATCTGAAGTGGAATGATCACATAAAACAAATAGTGGGAAAAGCAGGCGCCAGGTTGAGATTCATAGGAAGAATTCTCAGAAAATGTGACTCATCGACGAAAGAAGTAGCTTACAAAACGCTTGTTCGTCCGATTCTTGAGTATTGCTCATCAGTATGGGACCCTTACCAGGTTGGATTAATAGAAGAGATAGACATGAGCCAGCGAAAAGCAGCGCGATTCGTCATGGGGACATTTAGTCAGCGCGAGAGCGTTACGGAGATGCTGTACAAGCTCCAGTGGCGGACACTTCAAGAAAGGCGTTACGCAATACGGAGAGGTTTATTATCGAAATTACGAGAGAGCACATTCCGGGAAGAGATGGGCAACATATTACTACCGCCCACATATATCTCGCGTAATGATCACAACGAAAAGATCCGAGAAATTAGAGCAAATACGGAGACTTACAAGCAGTCGTTCTTCCCACGCACAATTCGTGAATGGAACAGGGAAGGGGGGATCAGATAGTGGTACAATAAGTACCCTCCGCCACACACCGTAAGGTGGCTCGCGGAGTATAGATGTAGATGTAGATGTAGACTTGTGCCGCTTTAAATGGTAGAAATATGCCTGACTGATCTGACACTGACATCCAGTGAGTAGCCATGTTCGAAGTCTCGAAGCTCCGCTGACCGAACCACTCTGCTGTTACTGACACTCTGCTGGCAACGCGACACTGACCGCCTCCTTATGTACTGACAGGCCCGTCTCCCATGACATCTAGAGACGAATTTCGTGTTAGATAGGGCTGTACAGATGCTTTTGATCCGCTAGCATATTTCCTAGAAGATATATTGAAGTATCCATTTTAAGAGTTACGTTGGCCGTGATCTATACTCCGTCGCTAAACACGAAATTTATACTCTGAAAACGGGTCAGGCACGTTTAATTTTTGCGTCTAAGAATTTTCACTTTAAGGTTTCAGATATGTTATTTCGAATCTGTTTCTAACGACTGAACATTTGTTTGATTTGGCAAAGGTATTGAGGAGCATAAATACTGTAAATACGAAATATTAAAAGAGCTTTAAGTTTTTCCTGTTGAGTTACTTGCCCACTCGTCAGTTTTCTTTCGCATGTGCAACCGCATACAAGTTAATGCTGTGACGCTAGTGGAGGGCGTCAGTTAGGGCGAGACATTTGCTGTGAAAAGCGGGAAGATGTTACAGACAAGAAACCAAGCCAGGGCGTGAGCCGGACGAGAGAATTCCAGTCTCGCTGTTAACTTCGGTGGCAGTTCTCGTGAAGACAATGAGAAACACTCGGCCGTCTGCGCTTCTCGTCCGTGATGGACGCACACAGTTCATTAGTACAGGCGAGCGTCAGCCACGTTCCCTAAAGTGTTGTGCCGTGTCTGTGTAATATTGAGGGTATAAAGCTTTATGTTTGAGGATGCAATAGAACTCTGCGGCTGGTATGGATACTGAACACTGTGAAGGGTGATTTGTTTCTTCATCTACATACAATTTCCGCAATCCACCGTACAATGCGTGGCGGAGGGTACGCTGTACCACTACTAGTCCTTTGCTTTCCTGAACGACTCGCAAATGTAGAGCGAAGGGAAAACGACTGTCTATATGTCCCTGAAGAAGCCCTAATCTGTCTAATCTTATCTTCGTTTCCTTTACGCGATATGTACTTTCCCACTAGTAGAAACGTTCAGCAGTCGTCCTCAAACGCTGTTGTTTCATCGTCTGTACGATGGTAGTTGCTCTTTTGTTTTGAAGACTAGCGTCTGTTCGTTTAGCAAGCCAGTCAGTCAGACTCTCTGCTGCTGCCTATTTACATCTCCAAGGTGACAAGTTACATATTCACCTTTCCCTATGTTTTACTGGAAGTATATTTCTTAAATTTGGTGTATGTTCTTCGGTTTAAGAGGTTATCCGTGGCTCTGCACACAGACGTCATGTCACTGCACGCCTCGTGGCACCATGTGGCCCTTCTGGGTTATGACAGCAGCAGCCAGGTGGAACTTTGAACCCCACACAACGCACACACTAGAAACAACAGCTACTTCGTAACTTCCAATGGCTGCTTGGCATACAGTCGTCATGGCTTTGTGCAGCTAGTGGAAGCTTGTGATCTGCAACTTTCTATGTTGTTGTTGTTGTTGTTGTTGTTGTTGTGGTTTCCAGTCCTGAGACTGGTTTGATGCAGCTCTCCATGCTACCCTATCCTGTGCAAGTTTCTTCATCTCCCAGTACCTACTGCAGCCTACATCCTTCTGAATCTGCTTAGTGTATTCATCTATTGGTCTCCCTCTACGACTTTTACGCTCCACGCTGCCCTCCAATGCTAAATTTGTGATCCCTTGATGCCTCAGAACATGTCCTACCAACCGGTCCCTTCTTCTCGTCAAGTTGTGCCACAAACTCCTCTTCTCCCCAATTCTATACAATACCTCCTCATTAGTTATGTGATCTACCCATCTAATCTTCAGTATTTTTGTGTAGCACCACATTTCGAAAGCTTCTATTCTCTTCTTGTCCAAACTATTTATCGTCCATGTTTCAATTCCATACATGACTACATTCCATACAAATACTTTCAGAAACGACTTCCTGAAACTTAAATCTATGTTAACAAATTTCTCTTCATCAGAAACGCTTTCCTTGCCATTGCCAGTCTACATTTTATATCCTCTCTACTTCGATCATCACCAGTTATTTTGCTCCCCAAATAGCAAAACTTATTTACTACTGTAAGTGTCTCATTTCCTAATCTAATTCCTTCGGCATCACCCCACTTAATTCGACTACATTCCATTATCCTCGGTTTGCTTTTGTTGGTGTTCATCTTATATCCTCCTTTCAAGACAATGTCCATTCCGTTCAACTGCTCTTCCAAGTCCTTTGCTGTCTCTGACAGAATTACAATGTCATCGACGAACCTCAAAATTTTTTATTTCTTCTCCATGGATTTTAGTACTTATTCCGAATTTTTCTTTTGTTCTTTACTGCTTGCTCAATATACAGATTGAATAACATTGGGGAGAGGCTACAACCCTGTCTCACTCCCTTCCCAACGACTGCTTCCCTTTCATGTCTCTCGACTCTTATAACTGCCATCTGGTTTCGGTACAGATTGTAAATAGCCTTTCGCTCCCTATATTTTACCCCTGCCACCTTTAGAATTGGTAAGAGAGTATTCCAGTCAACATTGTCAAAAGCTTTCTCTAAGTGTACAAATGCTAGAAACGTACGCTTGCCTTTCCTTAATCTTTTTTCTAAGATAAGTTGTAAGGTTAGTATTGCCTCACGTGTTCCAACATTTTTACGGAATCCAAACTTATCTGCTTCTACCAGTTTTTCCATTCGTCTGTAAAGAATTGGCATTAGTATTTTGCAGCTGTGACTTATTAAACTGATTGTTCGGTAATTTTTACATCTGTCAACACGTGCTTTCTTTGGGATTGGAATTATTATATTCTTCATGAACTTTCAATGGCAGCAGCCCACAGAATACTCGCGCAACAAACACCAGCTGCTCCACCTCATGCAGCCATAGCTCTGCACGCAGACATGACATCGTTGCACTACTAGTCGCACATTGTGCCCTGCTGGCCTCTAGGACAGCACCAGCCAAGTGAAGCTGTGAACCCCAGAGAACACACACACACCACAAACGCCAGCTGTACCGCATCTTTATGCTGCATTTCTGCACACAGTCGTCATGCCCTTCGCCACTGGTGGCAGCTGCTACCCCTGGCTGACCTCAGAGCAGCACCAGCCAGTTCAGGCAGTGACCTCTGCAGAGCACGTAAGACTCAAACTCCAACTGCTCTACATCTTCTGCTGCCGTAGGTCTGCACACAGATGTCATGTCCCTGCACAGCTGGTGGCACTTTCTGCTCCTGCTGGTTCCTAGGGTAGCTACAACTGGGTTGCGCAGTATTACATTGTGAGGCAGCCTTTGTGCTGCGTTTGAAGGATATCTTCGCACATGAACAGAGCAGAGAAGCGTCAGAGCAACGATTTATATTACATTAGTGTTTGTCAACCTAACGCAACTAAGTAACCTGCCCAAAACTGTGCAGATAAACACGGTTATTATTAGCTATGAAACGCGGAGCCCCCTACACATTCGTTTTCTTTGAAACCAGAGGTTTTAAATAGCCTCCACCACAGCAAGATCTTTGCTTCACTGGAGACTTTCTTTTGACACTAAGACACGTTTTCGGTGATAGGTACAGCCTGTGTTCGCCGGCCGGAGTGGCCGAGCGGTTCTAAGCACTACAGTCTGGAACCGCGCGACCGCTACGGTCGCCGGTTCGAATCCTGCCTCGAGCATGGATGTGTGTGATGTCCTTAGGTTAGTTAGGTTTAAGTAGTTCTAAGTTCTAGGGGACTGTGACCTCAGGAGTTAAGTCCCATAGTGCTCATAGCCATTTGAACAGCCACATGTTTCTACCGTTTAGGCTCCATGATACTACATTTTGAGTGTTGCAGACTCCGGAAAATCGATAAATGATTGTTGGTCAGTTGGAGAAATATTTTATGTTGCTATTGGTTGTTAATTAGAACAATCTGAACATTCAGGATTACGATGGCAGTTCACAATTACCAATTCATCCAGACCACCAATGCTTCCATATGGCTGCATAGGTAATCTGTCATGTTGTAATGCCATGTAGCATCGTTACACAATCTCTCTCTACCTCAATTACATGTTTAATTCTTCATTTAGAGCGTGTCCTGTGATTACTTACATGTACCTTTATTATTGATTGATTGATTGAACAACCGAGTGAGTGGCGCAGTGGTTAGCACACTGGACTCGCCCCCCCACCCCCCCAGGGGGTCCGCAACTCTTTTGTGGATACGTGCGTAGTGAGCACGGGACCCCGAGCTAATGTGGCCCTCCTTCCTTTCCGCATCCTTCCCCGTCCCCGATCTTCGCCCACCCCCCTCACCTCTGGCTCTTTCCTTCCCTTTCTCCCCCTCTGGGAGTATGGTTTGTGCCTACGTCCGGAGACGGACGATCGAAACTGTTACAAACTCCTTGCTTTCTACACTTGCAAGTCTTCGTCCTTCCTCTGTCCTTCTCTTTTCCTTACCTCTTCTCTTTGCCCTTTTCTCCGCTGCGGCGTTTGAGACCCCTCTTCTTTCCTTTCCCTTTCTCTTTTTTCCTCCCTGTGCGTGTCTGAAGGCCGACCCACGCACTTCCATGCGTAGCCGGTGATGGGGTAACGCGTAATTCCCCGCCCCGTGTAGACAGGTAGGACACGAACGTACCCCCTGGTAACGGCCAGGCCAAGGGAGGGGTGATTACCCGAGCTGATACCTTCCGAAAGTGCCGATTGGTCCTTCCGTCCGTTTGTCGGGAGGTGTGACCTGAGGTGTAAACAATCACCTAAGGCGGGAGTGCCCTCAGAGAGGGCCCCCACAAGGGAGGAGCGCACCATCAGAGACGCCGGTAATCGTGGGGGATTCTTCCGCAATTGTTTCCTCACCTTCCACTACATCTGTTCACAAGCGTAAGTTCAATGAGTCTCAGCCACAGACAGTTCTTCCATCGTTGCCACAGTTCCTTGTTGTTTCCCGGTCTGACGAAGATCACGACTTCTCTACGGTCAACCCTTTCATCATTCAGAAAGGTGTCGACGAAATTGCAGGTCCTGTAAAGTCTTGTTCCAGATTATGGAATGGCACCCTGTTGTTAGAAACAGTCAGTGGCCTCCAGGCACAAAAATTGCTGCGTACCTCACTACTACACACCTTCCCTGTCCGGGTGGAATCGCACCGTACTTTAAATTCCTCGTGTGGAGTCGTTTATACACGCTCCCTCGATGGATTTTCTGACGAAGAAATTCAGCACTACCTGTTTCACCAGGGCGTAACGGCTGTTCATAGGGTTATAAAAAGGGTTGACATGAACATCATTCCAACCCGCCCTGTCTTCTTGACATTTGACAAAGTTCAACTCCCATCGAATATCAAAGCAGGCTGTGAGATAATTTCCGTTCGCCCTTACGTCCCAAACCCTACGCGTTGCTATCGGTGTCAGCGGTTCAATCACACCAGCCAGTCCTGTTCCAATCCGGCCAAATGTGTTACGTGTGGCAAGGATGCCCATGAGGGTGCTTGTCCACCTCCATCCCCTTGTTGCATCAACTGTATGGGTGACCACGCTGCTTCCTCTCGAGATTGCCCCGTTTTTAAGGACGAAAAGTTCATCCAGGAAATCAGAGTGAAGGAAAAGGTGTCTGTAGTGTCGGCAGACTTGCCAACACTACGCACACTAATTGAAAGAGGTGGCCAAGATGCACGCGCTAACTCACGAAGGATGGAGTGAGGTCTGAAACAGGATACATAATGAATGCTATAAAGAAAAGTACGTAGCTTCTGGAATACTTAACTTTAATCCATCCTTTGTATACATCGTTCTTGATGAGACATGCTTCATACGATACAAGTGAGACTCTATAGTTTCAGACAATATACTGCTAATGGCGCCTTGCTAGGTCGTAGCCACTGACTTAGCTGAAGGCTATTCTAACTATCTGCTCTGCAAATGAGCGAGGCTTCGTCAGTGTGTATCGCTAGCCACGTCGTCCGTACAACTCGGTCGAGTGCTAGTAAGTCTCTCGAGACCTGCCGTGTGGTGGCGCTCGATCTGCGATCACTGACTGTGGCGACACGCGGGTCCGACATGTACTAATGGACCGCGGCCGATTTAAAGCTACCACCTAGCAAGTGTGGTGTCTGGCGGTGACACCACAGTGTCTACCTTTGCTGCTCGAAAGTTATTCGCCAGTCGACAGCCCACCGTTCCTCAGACAGGAAAATACAGCTCTGTCCTTGCTTCACCTCGGCCAACAAAGGAGGTGGCCACGCAGACTTGTGATCTCACCTTTAGTGCCACGGTCGTCAGATCGGCCAGCGCAATGATCGCCCGTTCAACCTCACCAATTTCGCCTGCCCACTCTATGGCTCACCCTTCATCGGGTTCTGCTAAATCTCGAGCCCATAAGTCAGACACCAAGACTTCGAGAAAAGAGCATACTCTTGAAGATTTTGTACGTACCCCAACTTCACACCCATCGATTCCCCCTTCATCTAAACATCATACTTCCAAGAAGGCTACAAAGAAACCCAGTTCATCTCCTCCTCCGCCAAGGCGTGTCCCATCTACAGCACCACGTGTGCGGAAATCGCCCTCGGCCGTCTTCTGTGTCGCCAAGACGCACTGCTCGCGGCCGATCAACCGGCCGATCGCTGGTGGCAGGAGCTGCTCCTTAACAACCTATCGATCAGGATCTTCTGCCTTCGGCTGAATGCCATTCCATGTTGTCGGTCGCAAGCTCTGAGCAGTCGTTGAGTTGACAGCGACCTTGGTCACATTCCTCCATTTTCTGTTCACCCTATGTCCATAATCCACTGGAATATCCGCGACATTCGAGCCAATCGGGATAAATTGTCGGTCCTCATACGATCCTACTCGCCGGTCATCTTCTGTCTTCAGGAAACAAAGCTGGGTCCCCATGACCGCTTTGTTCTCCCTCATTTTCAGTCTGTCCGATATGATCTCCCCTTTGTTGAGGGCACTCCAGCCCATGGAGGACTCATGATTCATCTCCATGATACTCTCCATTATCACCCAATCCACTTAAACACTTCCTTCCAAGCTGTCGCCGTCCATCTTTCCCTTTCTGGATATCCCTTTTCTCTTTGTACTGTATACATTCCATCGTCCACACCAATGGCACGAGCTGATCTCTTCACCTTCTTGGTCAGCTTCCACCCCCCTATTTGCTGGTTGGGGACTTCAATGCCCACCACCCCCTTTGGGGATCTCCACATCCTTGTCCACATGGCTCACTATTGCTAGGCGTCTTCCACCAAGCGGATCTAGTTTGCCTCAACACTGGGATCCCTACATTTTTGTCTGCCTCCACGACAAATTTATCTCATTTGGGCCTTGCGGTCGGTACTGTTCCGCTAGCTCGGCGCTTCGAATGGTTAGCCCTTGATGATAAACACTCGAGTGACCACTTTCCATGAGTCCTTAGACTGCAGCCTCAACTGCCATATATGCGCCCGCGACGCTGGAAGTTTGCCCAAGCCGATTGGACACTTTTTTCGTCCCTAGCGACATTCGATGACAGTCACTTTCCCAGCGTCGACGATGAGGTCAAACACATTACCGACGTTATTCTTACAGCTGCGGAACGTTCAATACCACGCACCTCCGAATTGCCCCGGCGCCCCCCAGTTCCTTGGTGGAACGAGGCATGCCGTGACGCAATACGTGAGCGGCGACGTGCTCTCCGCGTTTTCCGCCACCATCCCACTTTGGCCAACTGTATCTGCTACAAGCAGCTCCGTGCGCGATGCCGTCGTGTCATCCGCGATAGCAAGAAAGCAAGCTGGAAATTCTTTATTAGCTCATTTAACACCTTCACTCCCTCCTCGGAAGTTTGGAGTCGGCTTCGACGGTTCTCAGGCGCGCCTAGTTTCTCCCCGGTCTCTGGGCTCACTGTCGCGCATGATACATTAGTGTACCCCGTCGCAATTTCTAACTCATTGGGCCACCACTTTGTTGAGATTTCGAGCTCTTCGAATTACTCGCCAGCGTTTCTCCCGAAGAAACGTGCAGCGGAAGTGCGACCTCTTGCTTTCTCCTCTCAAAATCGCGAAAGCTACAATACCGTTTTCTCCATGCGGGAACTCCAACATGCACTCTCTTCTTCTCGCTACTCCGCCCCAGGACCGGATGGTATCCACGTCCAAATGTTGCTGCATTTATCAACCCATAGTCTGCGTTACCTCCTTCGCCTTTATAATCGAATTTGGACCGACAGTACTTTTCCCAGACGATGAGGGGAAGCTATCGTCGTTCCTGTTCCGAACCTGGAAGGGACAAACATCTCCCCTCTAGCTATCGCCCCATTTCTCTCACGAGTAGTGTCTGTAAGGTTTTGGAGCGTATGGTGAATTACCGTTTAGCTTGGTGGATGGAATCCCGCAGTCTTTTAACACCTGCCCAATGCGGATTCCGAAAGCATCGTTCTGCAGTTGACCATCTTCTTGCTCTCTCCACTTAAATCATGAACAATTTTCTCCGGACACGTCAAACAGTAGCAATATTTTTTGATCAGGAGAGAGCATACGATAACTGTTGGAGGACAGGCATCCTCCGCACACTGTTCTCTTGGGGCTTTCGAGGTCGGCTGCCCCTTTTTCTTCGCGTATTTATGGCAGAGCGCACATTTAGGGTGCGGGTGAACACTACTCTCTCCCGTACTTTCTCCCAAGAAAACAGGGTACCCCAGGGCTCAGCGCTGAGTGCTGTACTGTTTGCCATTGCCATCAATCCAATTATGGATTGTCTCCTTCCTGATGTCTCGGGCTCCCTCTTTGTGGACGATAATGCGATCTACTACAGCTCTCAACGGACCAGCCTTCTTGATCGACGTCTTCAAGGATGTCTCGATCGCCTCCACTCTTGGAGAATCGAAACCGGCTTCCGTTTTTCTCCCAGTAAGACCGTTTGTGTTAATTTTTGGCGACGTAAGGAGTTTCTTCCGCCCTCCTTACATCTAGGTCCTGTCAACCTTCCGTTTTCAGACGTCGCTAAATTCTTGGGTCTTATGTTTGACAGAAAACTGTGTTGGTCCTCCCATGTTTCCTATCTTTCGGCTCGCTGTCTGCGATCCCTCAACACCCTCCGTGTCCTAAATGGTACCTCCTGGGGAGCGGACCGAGTGGTCCTTCTCCGCCTCTATCGCGCCTTAGTGGGCTCGAAATTGGACTATGGAAGCATAGTCTACTCCTCTGCTCGGCCGTCTATTCTTCGGCGTCTCGACTCTATCCACCACCGTGGATTACGTTTAGTGTCTGGAGCTTTTTGCACCAGCCCTGTGGAAAGCCTTTATGCTGAGACTGCTGAACCCCCGCTGTACAATCGGCGAGCAGTCCTTCTGAGTCGTTATGCTAGCCATATGTCTTCCATGCCTGCTAATCCAGCCCATGACCTTTTTTTTCGACGCCTCCTTTGATGTAGGGTATGGAGGCCGCCCCTCCTCCCTACTACCACCGGGAGTCCGCTTCCGTCAACTGCTCCATTCTCTTTCCTTCCGCTTTCCTAAAACCGTCTTGACAACTTAAGGTACAGCACCGCCTTGGGTCCGTCCCCGGATCTGCCTTCTCCGTGACCTTTGTAGATTTCCCAAGGATGGTACGCCTTCACTTGTTTATCGTCGGGCATTTGCTGCTCTATGTGCACAAATGACGGACGCCACATTTATTTACACCGACGGCTCGAAGACATCGTTAGGTGTAGGGAGTGCCTATATTGTTGGCGACACCCCAAATCACTTTCGGCTTCCCGACCAGTGTTCGGTTTATACTGCGGAGCTTTACGCTGTTCTACTGGCTGTCCACTACATCCGCCGCCATCAGCGGATACAGTACGTTTCTGCTCAGATTCTCTCAGCACGCTCTTTATCCTGTGCACCCTCTGGTCCACCGGATTCAGGACGGTCTGCGCTTGCTCCACCTGGGGGGCGTCTCGGTGGCGTTCCTCTGTCTCTCGGGACACGTTGGTATCTGTGGAAATGAGGCGGCCGATATTGCAGCCAAGGCTGCAGTCTCTCTTCCTCGGCCAGCTATTCAATCGATTCCCTTCGCCGATCTACGGAGCGTTCTATGTCGTCGTGTTGTTCATTTATGGCACGCGCATTCGTCGACACTTAACCATAATAAATTGCGGGACTTGAAAGCTCTTCCCTGTGCTTGGACCTCTTCCTCCCGAACGCGTCGTCGGGAGGAGGTAATTTTAACTAGACTCCGGATAGGGCACTGTCTTTTTAGCCATCGACATCTTTTAAGCGGCGATCTTCCCCCACTCCGTCCCCACTGCTCTCAGCTGTGGACGGTAAGACACCTTTTAATTGAGTGCCCCTATTTTAATCCGTTACGCTCCCGTCTACAGCTATCGCCTGATATATCGTCGATTTTAGCAGATGGCACGCGCTCAGCCGACCGCGTTCTCAAGTTTTTTTTGGGGACAACCAACACCTTTCTGTAGTGGATTTTTAAGCCTTCCTTCTGCTTTTAGTTTCTCCAATTTTATGACTTTCGTTCCCATTGCTGCTGGTTTTCAATTTCGGTTTTTTACTGTTTCGTAAGTCACGGACCGGGCGCTAATGACCATAGCAGTTTTGCGCCCTAAAACCAAAACAAAAAAAAACCAAAACAAAAAAAAACACTGGGCTCGCATTGGGGAGGACGACGGCTCGAACCCACGTCCTGCCATCGAGATTTAGGTTTTCCGCGATTTCCGTCGATCGCTTCAGACAAATGCCTCGATGGTTCCTTTCTAAGGGCATGGCCGATTTGCTTCCCCATCCTTCCCTTATCCTAGCCTATTCTCCGTCTCTAACGACCTCGTTGTCAATGGGACGATAACACCACTTTCCTCTTCCTTTGGTCCAGTAAAGTCATGTTCTACCCATTGGTGTAGCAAGAGGGGTGTACGTAGTGTGGTCTGCACCTGGTACTAGCTTCTAGGAGGTGATCCATCTTGCTACATTCCTTGGCACGAGTTGGAAAAATGTTTCTTGTTTATTCGTCTCTTCATTCATGACACTTACAGGAGTGCACTCACTACGTTAAACTGCCATTACTGTGTGTCTGACGTGGCTCCAGTTTCTTCATTCTTCTCTTATCGTGTACGACGAGTCAGTGTTTTATCCCACAAGGTATAGCTTACAGAAGTTCATATAAAATATATATTCATCTGTACATATGTAAATGGAATAATTTATGACTATCTTTAGTACATTTTTTTTTGATATCTTAGTCGTAAGGAAGGTGACAAGGGTTTTCATTCCTTGATGCAAAATGCCTGAAAATCCTTGCGGAACTACTTTTCTACGATGATTACGATGAGTATAATGAACCTGTGAGTTAAAGATAAAGTTCAAAAACGTGAACACGATACTTATTCGGACGCTACTGCCGCTTCTAATGTTGAAACCGTCGCTGTGAATGATGGTTACCTTTTCCCTTGTGTGAACTGTAAAACCCAACGAAAGAAGCAGCTATTTAGTCAAAGGGGCGCTGCTAAAATCCTTTACCTCGAGCTATGGTGACGATGTGCTCAGACGTGCGAAAGCAGAGTTGTTTCTCGCCGTTGCTACCAGTATGGTACGTTATATTGCTTAGTATAACAATAAGACCAAATTACAAGAAAATACAAAATGTTTTGCTTATTTAAAGCAACTCTGACGTCAGATAGCGCTGTCGTTCGGTATTTACATACTAAGTGCATGAATATGAGATGAAGATATCTGCTACTGTTTGTTGTTCGTGGGTTTCTGATTCTTATATGAAAGCATATTCTCCTTCAAAATATCGGACGATTGATGAATGACTCCTTACATTTCTGGAGCATTCCTCTTTTATGCAGTATTTGACTAAAAATCCAAAGATATTGTGAATAAAAGGTGCTTGCTATAGTAGAGCACAGAAATCTCTATTTGCAGACATTTGAAATGTATTCAGGAATCCAGTCTGAATGCAGTCTTACGGTTAGTTCAGGCAGTGTAATCGTCTTTGAAATGTTTTTAAACATCATCTTAGCCACGATATAGTCTCGGTGAGAACAACAGTCACGGATAAATGACATACTAGTGTCCCACAAGGCAAAACCTTGAACGTCTTGATGACCTTTAGTGGGAATATTATGCAAAAGTAAGCTTGAAATTCCTGCTGAGCTACTGCTCAATAAACACAGAGACGTTGAGTTCAAGTTTCCTTGATTATATGAGACAAATGCGTGTGATGGTTTACGTTCCGAGGAGTTCACACTGTTTAGTTTTAATACAAGCAAGGCAAAGTGATGACAACATATATGAAGATATAGGTGCCTGTAAAAAAACCAAATATGACTTCTACAACGTTCTGGTCGAGCGGTTCTAGGTGCTTCAGTCTGGAACCACGCGACCGCTACGGTCGCAGGTTCGAATCCTGCCTCTGGCATGAATATGTGTGATGTCCTTAGGTTAGTTAGGTTTAAGTAATTCTAAGTTCTAGGGGACTGATGACCTCAGATGTTCAAGTCCCATAGTGCTCAGAGCCATTAGAACCATTTGAACAACGGTAATGAGGGCAGATTGGACACTTGAAAACATCCATAGGACAAGACAAGTTGGTCGCAAAACCAGCACATGACCCCCTGCTATGTTTTAATCGTTAAATATCAACGCATTAAACTGCTTTCTCATTTACAAAATAAACACCAGTAGCAAGACATAGATAAGAATATTTCTCAAGCGGCTTAAAACTAACGTATCATGCGTAACGTTGTCAAGAAATTATTAGAGAGAATGAAGTTGTTTCTGATGGGTAGATGAATAGAAGTAACAACTCAACAGTAATAGGAAGAGCATCAAAAACACGAAGAGAGCTGAACCAACATTGCAGAAAATGAACAGATGTCGCATCTGCCCTAGTAGCAACGATAACTAGCATTTACCATAGTGTGCCACTTACAACTGAAATGGGTGTAAAATGCTTTCTATCGTTGTGTGTACAAAACATTTAGCGAAGTGAGGGATTTTAATGGTACAAAACGTTTTTGAGTCACCGTTTGCACACTAAGTTAGATTTCCTTTACTTTGCACTAAATAATTTCAGCGTCACTCAGTGGCGAAAGGTAACGCTGTTTCTTCCTAAGGAATTAAGAGTTTTTATTATTATTTCGTTTTTATCAATGAGAAATTGTTCTTATTATCTAAAACAAATAATTTCTACATAAAATTTATTAATTTTTGCGGAAATATGGTTTAGAATATATACAGAAGCATGATACGACGTCGTCCAAGTGGAATACAGAAAAAAGAAGAAATGTTTTGGAAGACTAGCAGCTGGTCAGCTCGGTACTGAAACTTGTTACACCGTCTACGTCAGCGTCAAATATCCAAGTAGTACCAGGTCAAAATAAAGTTGAAGGGGACGTCATAAAATCATCTCAAACCGGGAGTGAATCTGTAGGTAATGAAAAAACTGACGGAAGTAATAAAAGTGAGGAACCAGTTAGACAGGACATTCACGACAGAAGTGAATATCTCAAAGAAAATCTAGAAATCTATACGAAATATGTATACGAAAATAGACAATGCACCAGATGAAGAGAGTGTGAATGACGAAAAAAAAAATACAGAAAGCAGTAGTAATATTTTGTTCTAGGACAGCTCTGAAGTGTCCTTCCGGTTACAGAACATCTAAGGGCTGACATAATTAAAACAGGGAGTGAAGGGTTCTAAATAAAGATGGACCATTTGCTTCTGTTAACAGATACAGCGACAAGGACAAGACGAAAGGTGCTAATCAACATTTGACGTGTGACTGGACTGGTACTCAACGAAAAACGAAATTTATACTGGTTTTGCTGTAGACCTTTTAGCACAGCATCAAGTTCGAAAAATATATTTAAATTTGTTACTGATTTTCAAGCTTCGGGGAAGCCCAGTCCAAAGTTTACAACCCTGGAACTTCAGAGAAACATCGACCTTGTTTTGAAAAATGAAAGAAAACTTTAGAATAAGTCTAACTGCCAATGGAAAAATTGACCATATTACCAGACGGCGCCTCAAAATAAAAAAATTAAAAAAAGGAAAATGGATGGATATTTTAAAACGACTGCTAGATGTTAGTGTGCTGGCACAAAGGCAAATGAATTTTCTGCAGACGGTTAGACTGTTATCTAAATATGTCGCTGTACTCAGGGAACAGTTCATCAAACAACATTCGACTCAGTCGCTGTCGGGAAAAATATTTTCAAGCTGTCTATTCCCCACTACCCAAACTGAATTTATCTCACTTCTGGGGGCAAATGTTAAGGAAAAGATTTTAAATGGTGCAAAAAGTTCTAGATTTATTGTATCATAGTTGACAGTGCGCCAGTCGTCTCGCACGTAGATAAAATCAATGAAATCGTTATGTTCACAAAGAAAACAAAATAAGTTGAAGCAAAAGAGTAATTTCTAGGTTATTTTCTGCAAACAGGGAAGAAAGCTGTTAACATGACGGAAGATGTTTTACAAGTTAGTGAATAAGATTGTCTGGAAATAACAACGTGCCGAGCACAAGGATACGATAACGCATGTACAATGGCTGGAGTGTTCTGAGGAGTTCAAAAGCAAGAATTGGTGAACTTAATCCTAAGGCATTGTTTTCCCCATGCAAACCACTCTCTCAATCCGTGTGGATTACACGTTTTTGCAACAGTTCCATCACGTGTGACGTTTTTTTTGGAAACATAGAAAGTCTGTACATGTTCTACACACCTTCTACCCAGAGATGGACGATCCTTCTGAAAAAGTTGGAGTTACAGTTAGGAGACTTTCAGATAAATGATGCAGTGCTCACTAAGAAGCTGTTAAACCTATGTTTCAGCCCTTTAAAAAGATTATGGATGCTATTGTGGAACTGTCTGATTCTTCGAAACCATAGAAACCAGAACAGTTACTCTATGTGGCCTGCGTTGTGCTATTTCTCGATCTTTGTTTTTCATGTTTATCGAATACTGACTTAGAAGAAGTCAGCCAAAATCAAATGTTTTTACGCATTCTTGGTGTCAGCTTCGGGTTGTGTATTACTAACAAGGGAACCTCCCCATCGCACCCCCCTCAGATTTAGTTATAAGTTGGCACAGTGGATAGGCCTTGAAAAACTGAAAACAGATCAATCGAGAAAACTGGAAGTAGTTGTGTGGAACTATGAAAAAATAAGCAAAATATACAAACTGAGTAGTCCATGGGTAACATAGGCAACATCAACGATGATGTGAGCAGAAGAGCGCCGTGGTCCCGTGGTTAGCGTGAGCAGCTGCGGAGCGAGAGGTCCTTGGTTCAAGTCTTCCCTCGCGCGAAAAGTTTAATTTTTTATTTTCAGACAATTATCGGAGTTCAGGCACACACACATAATCAACTTCGCTCTCCAGAATTGCAGGATATGTTCAGATTTGCGTGGACATCTACAGGATTTGACGGTCTACACACGAAAAAATTTGAAAACGTTAAAAACATATATTTTGACAGAACATAGAGAAAACTGTGCGACTGTGAAACAGTTGCATTCATTTGTTGCAGTTTATGTGACACACTCTTATGTTTTCATCACTTTTTTGGGAGTGATTGTCACATCCACAAGAAAACCTAAATCGGACAACGCAGAAGAATCTTTTTACCCCTTCGCCAAGTGTGCAAGTTAGATGGGTCGACAATGTATTCCTGTCATGTGACGCACATGCCGTCACCAGTGTCGTATAGAATAAATCAGACGTGTTTTCCTGGATCAAATGTTTTCGGTTCCCATTGGAGAGGCACGTCCTTTCGTCTACTAATCGCAAGGTTTTGCGGTGCGGTCGCAAAACACAGACACTAAACTTATTACAGTGAACAGAGACGTCAATGAACGAACGGACACATCATAACTTAGCAAAAATAAAGTACGTAAACTTTTCGCTCGAGGGAAGACTTGAACCAAGGACCACTCGCTCCGCAGCTGCTCACGCTAACCACGGGACCATGGCGCTCTTCTGCTCACATCATCCTTGAAGTTGCCTATGTTACCCATGGACTACTCAGTTTGTATATTTTGCTTATTTTTTCATAGTTCCAGACAACTTCTTCCTGTTTTCTCGATTAATCTGTGTTCAGTTTTTAAGGCCTATCCACTGTGCCAACTTATAACTAAATCTGATGGGGATGCTATGGGGAGGTTCCCTTGTAAGATGAGAAGTCGAAATCTCTTTTTGGAAGACAAGAGGAATCGTCTTGTTGGCGAGCACCTTGATCTGCGAAGGACACATGTGACGATACGGGCATTATCGCGGAGAAAAGTAGAAACATCAGGAAGAGGAAAATAATAGCTGTAGAGAAGGCTGCAGACGCGCTGCTGACTTTGCACAAGGAACTGAGAAGTTCAATATCAGAGTTCATCGACAGGTTTCTACAAGAAAACGATGGAATATATAACACATTGTTTTGCTGATTTAGAACCCTGGAATATGACTGAAATCTCAGAAACGCATATTGCCAGTAATGTAAAAAATTTAGTTGACAGTTATGATGAGATTTCTGAGGATGGTAGTCTCCCAGAAATTCCATCCCTGAGAAGATTTCTTCTAGATGCCAAGGCTGCAAAAGAAGAATCTCATGGTTGAACATCTTTAACCTTCTTACAGTTTGTCGTTCAATATGAATATGCCCACCCTCATTTTCGCATGGAGATTTTTCTTGACCTCACGTGTTTCGGTAGCGTCATGTGAGAAGAATTTTCCCAAACTCATACTAACTAAGCATTCTCTTAGGTCCCCTACTAGTCAAGCACGACTCTCTAGGAAGGCAATTTTGTCAGTCGGCAATAGTTGAATGAGGGATGGTGTTGGTGACTCAGTTTCAAAATTTGCGGCCGAAAGAATTAGAAAGGTTATTGTAAGTTATATGTTAGTCACCTATCACTAAGATGATATGTGGTTACTTGTACTGCTTCATTAATATTTAAGTAAACTAAGTTGTTTATAAAAAAGTGCTTTACTTATTTGTTTCCATCTATAAAATAGTTAAAAAATTGTTAACGTGATATTTTGGTTACTTAAATGCAGAATGCAGCACCAAAGTATTCCCCCCCCCCCCCCTCCCCCGGCACAAACGAAATGTTTTCCTGTCATTAGCGCTGGTAGGGTAGGGGTGGCGGGGGACGGGGGGAGTCGGAAAAGTTAAGCACTGCATCGGATGCCAAAGTACCTACCCTCGGCCCTTCCCCTACCCAGGCCATTTTATTACTTACTTCAGTGCCTTTTTAGCTTGTTAAATCGTCCGAGCTTCTGCATTAATGACTCAGTGGACCTTTATCAAAATATATTCACCTAAATTAGTTTGTAATCGGCTCTTATTTAAGTAGAGTTGAGCTACTCCCTTGCGTTCTTAATCCATCACCACGCTTTGTCTACTCCACTGTGATTGTACGAATAAGGCCAAATAAGGCTGTAGTAGGAGAAGAATTCGATGCTACAGGGCGGGAATCATATTTACAATAACAAATGGTTCAAATGGCTCTGAAAACTATGCGGCTTAACGTCTAAGGTCATCAGTCGCCTAGAATTTAGAACTAATTAAACCTAACTAACCTAAGGACATCACACACATCCATGGCCGCGGCAGGATTCGAACCTGCGACCGTAGCGGTCACCCGGTTCCAGACTGTAGCGCCTAGAACTGCACGAAGACTCCGGCCGGCTTACAATAACAATGATGCGGCATTAACCCTTGTAAGTGAACACCCCAGAAGGTGTTTAAAATGGCCACCGTTGACGTCGATGTAGCGCTGTGCTCGACTTATCAAACTGTGGGACACGCGTTGCACCTCTGCCTGAGAAATAGCAGAAATACTATTTTCAGTGCTCTGCTATGACTCTTTCAGTGTGGTGGATTACTTGGGTACACTTCTCCCTTCGATTTGCCCCACAGGTAAAAATCACGGCGAGATAGATCAGGCGATCGTGGTAGCCAGAAGATTGCTCTGCCTCTGCTGATCGTCCTCTCCTCAGGAAACATTTCACGCAATCGAGACAGAGTTGCCAATGCAGTGTGACCTGTTGGCCTGTCTTGATAAAAATGTCCACACAATAGTCGATATTC
Organism: Schistocerca americana; assembly: GCF_021461395.2. Classification (NCBI taxonomy): domain Eukaryota; kingdom Metazoa; phylum Arthropoda; class Insecta; order Orthoptera; family Acrididae; genus Schistocerca; species Schistocerca americana. Next base: position 91,638,633 of record NC_060121.1, read on the forward strand.
ATTGAGTTGCTACACATATGGATTAAACAGTTTCTGAACATATCAGTTAGTATTAATAGTTTGGTGAAAGCGTCGCGAAGCGATGCGCACACCAGACGTTGTGCATCAAAACCGATCTTAAGATTGCGGAACGGTCTTAATAGTATAGGTGTTGATTTTCTTGTGTAAAATGTTGATCGTTGCCTGAGTTCACGTATCCTGACAGGCTGAACCAGTCCTCATCTGACGAAATGAATAACTGAGGATCCTCAAGTCCTGATTCCACTTCACCCAGATGACACCAACAGAACTGAACACTCTGGATACTTTAAGCAACGCACGATGGTGATGGGCTGTTATCCTGTTCATTAACATGGCTCACTTGCGCATCAGTCTCAAATATTTTCACGGCCAGTTTTATAACGCACTCTCTGTATAAGCTGGGATCAAGTTAGTGGGTGCTCGCTTCCAGGCCAAACAGCTGGAAACGTGATTTCATCTTTTAGTTATCACTGAATAATTTAGAAAATACATTTTAGATGTCGATATAACATATGATTATTTCCTTCATTTACCGAAAAACGTATTCTGCTCAATCCCTGTCGAAATGAACAAGTTCACTGTCTACAATAACCTTCGTATCGATGAGGGGTTAAACTCTAACTCCTCCTGTGACGGATTTTGTTAAATTCTGAAACAGAATATTCGAATGTTATCAATACTCACCGTGTAGTGTGTATGTTTCAGAATCCAAAATTATAAAACTAGAAAGTAACCTTATTGATGAGAACGCCTCATCGCTAGTAAATAAAAAGTCGAACTCCAGTATCATTCTGAATTGTATCCCTGAAATCTCTAATAGGAGGTGTCCGGCAAATCAATCAAGTATTCAAACCAATTCTCTGTCTACTACCTTACATACATTGTCCATACAGTATAATTTTGTAAAGAGTACAACTAATGCAATAAAGCAGTAACATAGCAAAATTAATGTCTGACATGTATCTTCCCTCCGTTACGCCTTGGATTACTCAAGTCCTGATAACTAGCCAAATATTCATGGCTTTTACATTACTGATTGCCATTATCAGCAATCAGGCAGATTAATTTTACAAGTCGACAAATAATCCTACTCAGATGTAGCTAACTTAAAGTAAGCATTATTGAATGTACCGCTTTGCATCGGCCATTTTGCAACAGAAGCAAGTAGCGATAGAGGTGCTCGGTGTACACGTCGTACCGTACGACAGTTCTGGGCATTTCTAAACATAACATCATCAAAATATTAGCCGATTTGTGATTGCATGGCAAGGTTATTCTCGATTAAATGTGTCAACGTATTAGCCAGTTCTCGTTATTTGCGAGAAGCTTTAATTTCCTGCTTAAGCATGAATAAATCTGAGGACGAGGTTCTTGAAATTCTGGGTAAGACCTATGGTGAGGCACCGATTAGTGAAAGAATGCGCAGAGGATTGCCAGATAAGTTCTAGTCTCTTTTTCGGAATTATGTGTTTCAGTGCAAAAACAACATACCCAACGACCTACGATATCAGTATTAAATGCGTGACTTAATAAATTCCCTGAACCTCAGGGAAGTTTCCTGTTGTGATCGGCAGTGCTTATGTATACTTCTGTATACTTCAGCCGAAAAACTTCAGAGGAGTTTTGCTTGATTCGTCGATGGTTAGTGTGTTAGTTACACAACTGCGCTGTTTGTTAGCCTGTTGCTAGCAAAATGAGAGAGAGAAAGAGGGGTGAACAATATACTTCCACCTGTCTTTCCAAGCGTTCACGCCATCGTACGTGATGCGTGGTTGTCATTATTTTTGCGAATTTATTATTATTTTAGCTTCTTGGCTGGAAGGCCTTCGCGTCACCACCGTCGTCAAGGTAACGTAAGGGAGGGATTCGTGTCCGCTATCTGTCTCTAAGTTGTGTAAACATCTTTCTACGCGTGATTGTATTTAACTGTTCGTACATCGGAATTCCTGGTATGGAAATATGGGATCAAGCCAGCATTCGCTTAAACAAGTGTTGTAAACCGCCTGAAAGCCACATGGAGGCTGGCCGCTGTATCAGTCCTGTAGGCGCCAACCCAAGCAGTGGAGTCTTCCCAGGGTCAGACCCCACCTCCCAGTCTTGCAAGCTAGCGCGTTGCGTGGTAAGCTGCGACAGCTGGCTGGGTCTTCATCCATATCTATATAATACTTCGCAAGCCATCGTATGGTGCGTAACGGTGGGTATCTTCAACCACTACTGCTCACTTCCTTTCCCGTTCTACTTGCAGACAGAGCGCGGAAAACGCAAATGTCTACATGTCTCTGTACGAGCCGTGATTTCTCTTATCTTACCATCGTGTTTCTTACGCGATATATACGCTGGCACCAGTAGAATCGTTTTGCAGTCGGCTACAAAAGCTGGGCCTCCAAATGATCTCAATAATGAATCTTGAAACGAATGTCGTCTTCCCTCCTGATAGAGGAACCACCTATGCTTTTCACTCTTGAAACTTTACACTGAACTTGTGATTTATGCAAGCTCAGTAAGGGACCAATGTCGTAGAGTAATCTCTGTAAAATCATATCGGAAATTCATCCGGAACCCGGCAATTTATTTATTTTCAGCGTTTTCAGTTGCTTCTCCACACCATCGATGCCTAGTACAATGGCCTTCATATCGTAGTCTGTAGACAGTCAAATGACGATATGTTTGTACGATACTCCTGCTTGAAAGATTTTTTAAACGCGAGGTTTAACACTTGTACTTTCCTTTTGCTGTCTTCTGTTGCCATAACATATTGGTCAACGAGTGAGTGGATGGAATACTTCGACCCACTTAGCGACTTTGCGTAGAACCAGTATATTCTCGGGCTTTCGGTCTTTCCACAGAAGCACCACTTTTCCACTAATTATTTGTGGATAATTACGCTGTGTCCATCATACTGGAACTAAATGACGCCCAGTCAGTGTGTAAGTGGCGCGTTAACAACTGCTTGTCTATTCTTCCTAGAAAAAAAAAAAAAACATTCCCATAGGGTTCTTGACGAATTTCTTAGGTTTCGTAACTAACGTCGCTATTATGGAATGATGACTAATCTCTGGCTCTACAGATACCGTCAATAAGGTCAGGACTGTTTGAACTTACAAGGTCTAAAACACTTCCACTGGCTGCTTTCACAGCAATGGCGTGCATAGCCCAGTGCAGTTCTAAATTCTCACACCAGTAGCACGTGAACTGCCGACCAGCTTTACCATTTTCAAGATGCTCGATCCCCGGCAGCAGGCCGTAGCAATCTGCCCTTTGTTAAATTTGCCTATGTCAGTGGATTTCCACATTTGTGGCCCGTATCGTCGCTAGAATGATTTCCTATTTGTCGGCCGCTTTATATACTGACGGAAGAAGATCGCAACACCAAAAATAATTAATTTAGAGAAATTTAATTTCGCGAACACATTTGTTTGGGTAAAATAATTACGTGATTAACATGGCAAGATAACAGGTTAATGAAAACGCGAGATAAGGCACTGCGTATGCGAAATTCTGGTACACTAATGAACGGCGTGAGCGACAGAATGTTGAATGCAAGCGTGCAAATGTACATACATTATGTTGCGCAGGTGCCGAATGTAAGTATGTGCAATGTAGTTTCATACCTATTGCACGTGGTCGGTCAGTACAGTGAAAACTAAGACTGTTTGTGGATGGTGCTGAAACTGCCGAGCGATGATGTCCCCCCATATGCGGTACGTTGTAGAGAGATCTGCTGATCGAGCAGGCCAAGACGACATGTAGACACTTTGTAGAGCGCGCTGGGGCATAACAGAGAAATGTGGGCAAGCGTTATCCTGTAGGAAAACACCACCTGGAATGCTGCTCATGAATGGCGACACAACAGGTCGAATCACCAGAGTGTCGCAGAGTTTTGCAATCAGAATGCATGGGATAGCGACAGGAGTGCTGCTGTTGTCATATGGAATCGCACTCCAGGTGTAGGTCCAGTGTGTCTAACACGCAGACAGGTTGGTTGCAGGCCCTCAACTGGACTCGTAACCAACACACGGACATCACTGGCACCGATGCAGAACGAGCTTACATTCGAAAATACAAAAGATCTCCACCTTGCCTGTCAATGTAATCTCACTTGACACTGAACTGCACTGAAGTCGGAAATCGCGATGGTTTGGACGCGGTGGAATGGACGCCACAGGGCGTCTAGCTCGCAGCCGTCCTATTTGTAACAGTTTTTACGTCACGGTAGTGCCAACTGCTGCTCATACAGCCGCTGCAGATGCAGTGCGGTGCGCCAGAGCCATACGCCGAACACTGGGGTCTTCCGTCTCGGTAGTGCCAGGTGGCCGTCCGCAGCCCGATCAAGCCAGCAGTCATCTACATCTACATCTACATCGTTGCTCTGGAATTCTCACTTAAGTAACTGGCAGAGGGCTCATCGAACCATTTTCATACTACTTTTCTGCCATTCCACTCTCGAATGGCGCGTGGGAAAAAGGAACACCTAAATCTTTCTGTTCGAGCTCTGATTTCTCTTATTTTATTATGATGATCATTTCTCCCTACGTAGGTGGCTGTCAACAAATCATTTTCGCATTCGGAAGAGAAAGTTGGTGATTGAAATTTCGTACATAGATCTCACCGCAACGAAAACAGCCTTTGTTTCAGTGACTGCCACCCCTACTCGCGTGTCATATCAGTGACACACTGACCCCTATTGCGCGATAACACGAAACTAGCTGCCCTTTTTTGCACTTTTTCGATGTCCTCCATCAACCCTACTTGGTAAGGATCCCATAGCACGCAGCAATATTCCAGCAGAGGATGGACAAGTGTAATGTAGGCTGTCTCTTTAGTGGGTTTGTCGCATCTTCTCAGTGTTCTGCCAACAAAGTGCAGTCTTTGTTTCTCCTTCCCCACGACATTATCTATGTGGTCTTTCCAATTTAAGTTGATCGTAATCGCAATTCCTAGGTATTTAGTCGAATATACAGCCCTTAGATTGGTGCGATTCATCGTATATCCAAAATGTATCGGATTTATTTTAGTACCCATGCGGATGACCTCGCACTTTTCTTTGTTTAGTGCCAATTGCCACTTTTCGCACAATACAGAAATTCTCTCTCGATCATTTTGTAATTGTAAATGATAGTCTGGTGATTTTACTGGACGGTCAAGTACAGCGTCATCTGCAAACAATCTAAGGGGGCTGCTCAGATTATCACCTATATCATTTATGTAAATCAGGAACAGCACAGGGCCTGTGACTATCTTGCGGAACGTCAGATATCACTTCTTGTCTACTCGATGATTTACCGTCTATCACTACGAACTGTGACCTCTCTGAGATGAAATCACGAATCCACTCACACAACTGAGCCGATACTCCATATGCACGCAATTTGATTAATAGTCGCTTGGGGGGAACGGTATTGAAAGCCTTCTGGAAATCTAGGAATGTGGAATCGATATGAGATCCTTTGACGACAACATTCATTTCTTCATGGAAATAAAGAGCGAGCTTTGTTGCACGAGAACGATATTTTCTGAATCCGTGTTGGTTATGTATCAATAAGTCATTTTCTCCAAGGTGATTCATAATGTTCGAGTACAGTATATACTCCAAAATCCTACTGCAAATTCAGATCAGTGATATGGGTCTGTAATTCAATGGGTTACTCCTATTTCCTTCCTTGAATATCGGTGGCTATATTCCTGCAAAGTTTTTCTGCAATATCGCAGAAGGAACAACTAGCTTCTCGTAACCCTATTACACGACCTCATTCAAACTCAGTGAGGTGCTGATAATGGGATAGGGATTCCTGGTTAACATCAAATCACCACGTCCAATCTCAAAGGTAATTGGCTCTGAGCACTATGGGACTTAACATCTACGGTCATCAGTCCCCTATAACTTAGAACTACTTAAACCTAACGAACCTAAGGACATCACACAACACCCAGTCATCACGAGGCAGAGAAAATCCCTTACCCCCCCGGGAATCGAACCCGGGAACCCGGGCGTGGGAAGCGAGAACGCTACCGCACGACCACGAGCTGCGGACTCAAAGGTAATTAACACTCTCGACTGCTACGGTGTGTATTTAAACAAATCTCATTTGCATCCTCATAGAGACACTACCAGCGCCACTCTTATATGACTGTCAAGAAATCTGAACAGATATCACTTTTCAGATGTGAAAACACGCTTGCCAACTTTCGTTTATGTCGCACAATGTGTTCTTCGTTTTCCGACTTTTTTCCGGCAGTGCATAACATCATTACCGTGCTATATGTCTAACACCACCAGGCAAGATTCATAGTTTCAGTGGACATTGGTCATAAAGTTGCGGAACATCTATGTATTCGCTAGACATACAAGACAGGCGAAATATCGTGAGACTTCAGGACGAATATGATAATTCCAATCCGAAGGAAGGGAGGTGTTGAAAAATATTAGTATTACCGTATGATCAGTTTAATAAGTTATGCCTGCAAATTAGTGACACGAATTATTTACACAAGAACGGAGAAACTTGTAGAAGGCGATCTCACGGAATATCCTTTCGGGTAACTGGGTAATGCTGAAACACGTCCCCTAGAACTAAGAACTACTTAAACCTAACTAACCTAAGGACATCACACAAATCCATGCCCAAGGCAGGATTCGAACCTGCACCGTAGCGTTCGCGTGGTTCCATACTGTAGCGCCTAGAACCGCTCGGCCACCCCGGCCGGCCTTGGAGAAGAAACAGTAACTTTGACGTTTGCCGATGGCATTTTAATCCTGGCAGAGACAGCGACGGAGTTGGAAGAGCGGGGGAACGCAGTGGACAGGGTTTTGAAAGGAGGCTGTAAGTCGAACGTCACCAAAATAAAAGCGAGGGCAATGGGATGTAGCCGAATTAAATCAGGTGATCTGAGAGAATTAGATCAGGAAATGAGATACTAAAAATAGTACACGAGTTCTGATATTTGCACAGAAAAATAACTGACGGTGCCCGAAGTAGAAAGGGTCTAATTTTTGAATGGCAATAGCAAGAAAAGTGTATCTGAAAAAGAGAAATTTGTTAACTCTGAAAAAAATTTAAACGTCGCAAATAATTTTTTGAAGATGCTTTTCTGTTGTGTAGCTTCGTAGTGAAGCGACGCATGAATGATAAACAGTTCGGAATTTGAAACGTGATGTCACAGGAGAATTCTTAAAGTTGGATGGGTAGATTGGATAACAAATGAAGAGCTGTTAAACGGAAATGGGGAGAGAAGAAATTTATGGAACTTCCTGATTAAAAGAAGGGTTCAGTTGATTGGGCACATCCTGCCCTTCGAAAATAGTTTGTTAATGGGGGTTAAGGATTAAGTGTGGCGCATTACAATTGTAGAGAGAAAGAGACCAAAACTTAACTATGGAAAGGAGGTTCAGATGGATGTTCCTTGCAATAATTACACAGATTAATAGACTTGCGTGGAGAGTTGAATCAAATCATTCTTCGGACTGAAATTTCCAGCCGGCCGAAGTGGCCGTGCGGTTAAAGGCGCTGCAGTCTGGAACCGCAAGACCGCTACGGTCGCAGGTTCGAATCCTGCCTCGGGCATGGATGTTTGTGATGTCCTTAGGTTAGTTAGGTTTAACTAGTTCTAAGTTCTAGGGGACTAATGACCTCAGATGTTAAGTCCCATAGTGCTCAGAGCCATTTGAACCATTTTGAAATTTCCAAGAATAACATGGCATTCCACCCGTAGCACGTTCACGAACAACCGGGCAAGATACGAGAATAAATTTCCATAAAACTAGATTCCTGACATACCAGTTACATGACACGTAACTGTGGGTACCAAGAAAAGAACATTAAATTAAATACAGAATGCCACAATGCAATTTCTAAGATCACATGGTTACTCAAGTACAGAATACGCCAGGAACCAGATGTGGATGCAGTCCACAAGAAAATAAATAGATATTGAAGCAACTCATATAAAGATATGACCAGAAATCAGCTGTAGTTTATTTGGTTATAAGGACATATGGGATAAACATAGGAAGAAATAAGAGGAGAATGGAAAAATTTTTTGAAAACAGACTATAAGAATTATTTAAAAAGTGAAGGCATTGTTTTGTATCACTAGGTTCACGAAAGGACGTGAAGAGTAAGAGAGCTTCACTTCTGTACATTACCGTACATCTTATACTGAACATTCCCTTTCTTGTATGCTCGGATATAGATACAGAATGATCACAAGGCCGGACTTTAGGTGAGTGGCCTTGCACACAAAATTGACCTGGCAGTTTGCTTCGCTTTTCGTGTGGTTAGTCTCTAAATGAAGGTTATTTGGAAGTTCAACGCACTTTCCTAATTTTCGGGCGGTCACAGGAAATGAGTTTTCTGAGCGTGATTAATTCTCTGACAGAAACGGGGCCTGAACATTAACAGCCGAATTCGTCTTTGATGCCAGAATATCAGTATTAGAGGGAGTCTCCAATATATTGAAATTTAATGAAAGCTGGTAAATTAGCAACGTCCAATTTGCAATGAAAGTGATGTAATCTGAGCGAACCAACTCTTCATTGACGCACTGCAGTATGTATCATTTGCCAACGCGTGGTGCAGGTATCTGAAATGAGGATCTTAATACCTCGTGGTAGCGCTGTTATTCATTCTGTAAGCTTAATATTATTATTTGTAACAACCAGTAACTGTACTGCCTGTACTGCTAGTGATACAGCACATATTGTGGAGTAATTAACTTCGTGAGAAAGACTTAAAATTAAGTTTCACCATTTCCGATCTCCTAGTAAATCATTACGCAGTAAGGCAGGCATTGATTTTCGTAAATGTGAATTGTAGATTATGTTAGGATGAGATGGAATTAGGTCTTTCAAGATATTTTTAGTAATTGTTTATTCCGTGTCAGTATCGACACAATAGTAATTTCACGCAAACTCACTACATTTCGAGGAATATTGAGTGTTTATAAATCAAGTATACAAAAGTAACCTATAATTGTGAAAGGCTAAATAACTTACAGAAGTGTTCGATACGTCACTCACTGCAATATATCTTCAGGTTTAATTCCAGCCTAATACTGTTAATTCCCGATGTTCACGCTAGGCGGCATACGCGAATGAGTTATTTTAACATCATTTTGGAGTCGCATAACGGTGCAGAGCGCGGGCAGTGTTGTTTATGGTTTCATGAATCCGATTCGTTCAAATAGCTCTGAGCACTATGGGACTTAACATTTGTGGTCATCAGTCGCCAAAACTTAGAACTACTTAAACCTAACTATCCTCAGGACATCACACACATCCATGCCCGAGGCAGCATTCGTACTTGCGACCGTAGCGGTCGCGTGGTTCCAGACTGAAGCACCTAGAACCGCTCGGCCACTTCGGCCGGCTTCATGAATCTGAATCCATTACTTCAGTTCGGAGACAATTCAGGACTAAGTATCGCAAGCCACCACTTCAAAGACAAACTGATATTAACAGGTACAATCGTTTAACCGTAACTGGCTGTGTATCACGCAGGACTCCATGTAAGTGTCGGTCAGCAGTCTCCGACACATCAGTTGAACAAGTTCGACAGTTGTTACATTCCTAGTCCAAGTAAATCAACGAGATGTGCCAGCTTAGAATTGAATATGCCTTGTTTCACAGTGTGGAAGGTACTGTGGAAATACACGTCATTCAAAGCCTAGAAATTGCAATTGTTGCAAGCATTAAAAGAAAGTAATAAAGTAAAACGAGCTTAGTTTTGTGTAGAAATATTCAACAAAATGCAGACTGAAGACGATTTTCTTTATGGTCTTGAATCTGAAGCTCTTCCGTGTGAGTTTTCTTGCAAATAGAGCTGTTTTTGCAGAGGTTCTGTCTTGATATAAAGACTATTTTTATTGCTCAGACATGTTTCGCTGAAGTTTCAGCATCATCAGTGTTTTTTACTGTCTTTTATAAAACAGGAGAAATGCTCTTTTTGAAGACAGTATTTACATAGTTGAAAACCAGAAATTTTTTTATATATATACCTTCTTACTACATGTTGTGCATTTCCTGCATTTTATGTTGTTTAACACAGTTCTTTTGTTTCGTAGGTTGTCTGTCATCGGCAACCATATAGAATTTAAAGTAGAGACATTCATTTACTTCGAAAATTAGCACTGCACATTTTATGATTATGTCTACGATTAATTAATGCTATGTAGAAGATTGTATGTGGTTGCAAGACTACACTGGTCTTGCGGTATGTTTTGGAACCCGGTAGGCGACTCTTACGTACCATCCTGACACCAGTCATTCCACCTGGAGAACCTTCCACTTGACTGCTACCTATTCCACGCGTGTGCTAAATTGATTTCACCCTTTAACTGCATTTGTTGTTGATAGTCTACATTAGAGGTTATCGCAGTTATCAGAATTTAAATAACCCTAATGCTGAAACATTGTTAATGAAATGGAGTTCCTGTCATTATTTTTGTCAATTATTGATGTGTAATTAATATACAACATGAGATTGATTTTTATAAAACCTATGGCACAAGTTTATTGATTATTAATTGGACAAAGATGCATGGCAGCACAGATACGCAACGAATAGTTAACAGCCCTTTGTGCCGGCTTGTTGGCAAAGACTACGGTTTGTTTGACCGAACTATTTACTATAGCTGTAAAAATGGATAATGCAATCTGAAAGTATGTAACAATGAGTAGACCTTGATGGATTTATTCTATACAGAAGTTATACTACGTTACTGCAGCTGAGAACAAGTGGCGAGATTGTTATCTTATTTGTCCTAATAATCCTGAGTAGGAATACAGTACCCCTTTCTTCGATGGCTGTGAACGAGGGCAGCTCTGTGGACAAGAGTGGCCCGCCACTTCCTTGGCAGCAGGGCCGGAAACTAAGTAAATGACAGCCAACAGCATCCACCCATTAAGAAGATGTAAATGGTACTGCTGGACTGGGGACTGGTCTCTCACATCACAACGCGTGTTTGATGTACCTGCAGACGAGCTGACTCCACAAAAAGGCCCAGAGGAATTTCCGAGGAGGACACATACCTCTACAGATGGCATGCAGAACCAGGTGCAACAGAACGGTGCAAAAGCCATAGAATTGCAGTATGATACAAGACATTGTCTCTGACCTAAGAAATGGATTAAGTGAGTAAAAAGTGTGATAGCCGCAGCACATGGCGTAGCATCCCCCTGCGTTTCCACTTACACTAGGCTGCTAAGGCGGCAGGCAGACCTCCAGCTGTCCCAGCTTTCTTTCAGAGCTGATGACTGGTCCCCAAGTCGATAGGTTACTGGCCCATGCCACAGTCTGACGATCTCCTTCAGGTCGTTGTCGCTGGCCCCAGGATGTTGCTTCATGAAGCCACACAGGATGAACTGATGGTAGGTTTGACAGCTCCCAAAATCTGCACAGCCCTCATCGTACGCATCAGTGCCAATTTTTTTATAAAGTTCTACATACATAGTTCCTTATGTCTTAGATAACAACCCAAAAATAAATCCCTTGAACAAAGACATTGAGAGCCCCTTTATAATTACTTTCCTTTTCTGAACAATAAAGAAAAGGAAGAAGAATGAAGAGAAGTATGTGGTATTGTGTAGACTAAATATAATATCATTAACGTTTATGGTGGTCCTAAATATACGGCGTGAAGTGTGTCTCGTCTGTCTGTGAGAGTTGTGTTAGTACCATTTCCCTACGCGAATTATCCCTACGATTGGCCGGCACTTCATTCACTCTCCATTCAGCACGCTCTTTCTACACAACACTTAACATTAACTTATTCTCTGTACCCAACACTTGTCAACTTCACCTCTGAGCTCTCTCTACTCGTACATTATGACTACCCTACATATACTTCTCCTGCTCTTGGTACTCCGGCAGTATTGTCACCCAATGCTGAAGTGGTCTGAAACCATGCTCCCATTCATCTGCATAGAAGTTCTGTCTCTTCATACCTGCTTCTGCGTCCGCACATCTGGAACTTACAAATGTCATAAATTCTCGGTAACTTGTTGCTCTTCATGTTACAAAAACTCCTCCAAATTCCTCTTGTTAAATCGCCGCTGCAGGAAACACAAAAAGGTAAATTTAGTTCTCCAATATAGGTCGGTCCTAACCCTCACCAACACTCCCCATCTTGTTGCTGCCCTCATTTTCCTGTGAACCGAGGTACGCCACACCACCGCGACTCGTACTGAACATGCCCATCCATCACAGTGTGCTTTGCCTAAGGCGCTCTGCAGGCGCCAACAAAAGACGAAGACCTCGATAAAGGCTTTATTTCATGAGTGGCGATGGCCCAGAATCCCAGACTTAGTGTGTGGGCAGCTAATGGTACTCATCACACACGAAAATCGTGACAAACATGAGCCGCGGCATGGCCGCAATCTCGTCGTCGCCAAACAGCGGAAAACAACGAACACCTACCCCATGGGCAGTGCATAATATACCGCGGAAAAGGGACAGAAATATTCTCTACTAAGAGAACTGTACAGCTAAATTTGACATTCATAATGCAGTCGTTTCTTGACTAACATTCTTATACTCATTGGACCATGTCAATTAACAGCATCAGTGCGAACCGAAGACAATGGTTATTTGTCACGAAGGTAAATGCAGATTGGATGTTGGACTCAGTTCATTCAACGTGTAGAAGCTATCATGCCATAGAGAGGTGTCAGTTAATATGAAGAACTGTTACTTATGACAAATGTACCATCCTGACATCGATTTTCAAACAGCCAGTGAACGCATTGATACGATGACTAACAACCACGTTACTCAAGGAGTCGTACCGTAAGGTTGTAAAGACTCTTACAAATACATCAAGTTTAAAAATTTTGTAAACAAATAATGTAGACCACGCTACACAATATCGCCTAAAATTTGCTGGTACCCTGAAGATCTATGTACAGATTGATTCTAACCTAACTGAACTACAATAAACACCTACTCCACGGATTGTTTCACATTACAGACATGGTGATAACCCGGACATTTCCTTGACTTCTACGTTTCGAGTTCCAGTGTGTTCATGACAGCTATCCTGCCGGTTCGGACAGGTCCACTGTAGACAGGGTAGAATATGTGGCACAACTGTTTCTGCTTGTTAGGCAGACAGAAACTTTTAACGAATACCTTTGGTATATGCGGAATTCTCTCACGCGTGCCTTTCTATACCAGATGTCTTTCCATTTCGCTCCCACCTCTCGCAGCCTCCCAAGTGCCAGGTCGAAAATTTGCTTGTATGGCACTCAGGTTCTCGTGGGGAAATCTACGACTTTACAGGCTAGATGTCTGGGCTGCCTGTTATTGAGAACAGTCAGTGGTGCTATCTCAGTGACGCCATGTGGCAACTCGTTCATCACGACCTGGACCTCGCATAGGAAAACATACCAGTTGGCGTGTCGTTTCGTGCAGTATATATGGAAAAGGATTCCCAGGCTGTTCATTACCCTTTCTGCCAGAGGCGATTGGGGGTATCGTGTGGATGCGTGTATTGGTTTACTCGTGTGTTTCCTTAAAATAGCTTTCCATTTCTCTGATCGGGCCTGGGGTCCATTCTCAGAGATAATCCTATCTACATTGCCTACTTGGGTGAGTAAATCTTTGCAGAAGGCTCTGCATACTGTCCGTGCTCTTGTCTTTTTCAGTGGGTTAAAGCGTCATAGTTGGACGTCAGTTCCACTTCTACCCGGATGTAACTATATCCTCTAACTGTGAGCTCAAGAGGGCGCATTAAATCGGTTGCAACGAGGTGTTTTAGATTAGACTGAATTGTGGGATGCAGAGTCGCCTACATTGTCACCATCGTATTTTTTATTTGATGACAAATACTTTGAACAAACTGACGGTGTGGCAATGGGAAGCCCATTATGCCCCACAGTGGCCAAATTGTTATTGGTAGATTTTGAGAACATGGCACTGAAGACGGCATTCTTAAAATCAACTTTTTTCTAGAGATACGTTGACGAACCTTTATGGTTTGGCCACATGGGAGGGATGCTCTGGATCATTTCCTAGATCATTTTAATTGTCTGCATCCCAATATTAAGGTCACGATGGTAGTTGAAAAGATGGAAAACTTCCCTTTTTAGGTGTCTTGGGCTACAGGATGGATCATGGAACATTAGGACATTGCGTAAACCCACTCATAGGGACCGATATCTCCATACATCAACTTGTCATGCATCGTACCAACGCCACGGGGACCGGCGTACATTGGTAAAAAGAACTTACACCGTCTCTGATGCAGATAGTTTGACACAAGAACTGGATCATCTGCAAGCTGTGTTCAAGCAGAATGGTTATACTAACAATGAGATCAGTCGTGCTCTGCAGGTAGGACCTTCACGGGAACCAACAAAAGACACAAGCAAATCGGTGGCATTCCTACCTTTTGCGGGGAGCATATATTCAAAAATAGGAAGAATTTTAAAGAAATTCGATATTAAAAGTGTATTCCGTCCGCCAGCTAAGACCAGAACTCTGCTGGGCTCAGTAGAGGATGATTTGGATTTGACAAAATCCGGCGTCTACAAGTTGCCCTGTCATTGCGGAAAAGTCTATACTAGACAAACGATTCACACGGTCCAGGATCGTTGCGTGGAGCATTATTGCCACACGCGTTTATTTCAGCCAGAAAAATATGCATTGGCGGAACATTGTCTTACTGAAGGGCACAAAAAGTTGTACGATGAGAGACAACTGGTTGCCCAAGCGTCTTAGTACTGGGACTGTGTAGTGGAAGAAGCCACAGAAATCAGGCTGTCTGACAATATTATAAACAGATTTAAGGGGTATCCTTTAAGTAAGAGTTGGAACCCTGTTCTGTTAGACATTAAGAAACAACGGTCCTTGTTTCGATCATCAAAAAGTGTCGATAGTGTTTGATGTCGATTTATCATTTCCGCGAGCTTCCATCACCGGTGCGCTGTTGCGCCTGTCGGTAAAGGGCAGTTATGATCGCGCACGCGCGGTGGACTCACTGTCGGTGTATAAAGGAGCCACAGCGGTTTGTTTTATTTCAGTTCCGGTGAGTTAATGCGACGGCCTACTCACCTGAAGATCGCTGCCAGGTGGACGGCCAAAATATCGTGTCCACATGAGGAGATGTTCCGGCTGGAGATCCGACAGGAATACAACCATTTGATAGTGTCGTCCGGAAAAGATTACGGAGCCATATTATGAACTTGTCTCCGTAGGAATGTTCTTACTTGTATTGGACGTGATGGAACAATCTCCTGGTTACCAAGATCACGTGATTTAACCGCAATGGAGTTCTGTGTATGGGATTACATTAAACAGAGAGTGTTTGTTCCTTAGCTTCCGAGAAACGTCGAAGAAATGTGAGCAACGGATTACACAAGCAGTTGACATCATACATCAAGACTTGCGTCATAGGATTTGGCAAGAAACTGATTACAGATCTGACATTTGTCGAGTTATAAAACGTAGCCACACTGAACATTTGTAAATAAAACTTGAAGCTATGCTGCATTCAGTGCGGTAGCAAATATTTCTGTAAGTTATCTCCTTCACAATTAATGATTATCTCTGAATAACTAATTTATAAACACCTAGTATTTTTTCATTACACTCCGTAGTCCGTCCTGATAATTGATTGGTCAGCGTGTCGGATTGCCGTCCTACGAGCCCGAGTTCGATTCCCGGCTGCGCCGGAGATTTTCTCCGCTCAGGGAATGGGTGTTGTGCTGTCTTCATCATCATTTCATCCCCATCCGGCGCGCAGGTCGCCCAACGTGACGTCGAATGTAATCAGACCTGCACAAAGGCGGCCGGACCAGCTCCGCAGCGGCCTCCGTGCCAATGACGCCAAACGCTCATTTCCATTTCCATTACACCCAGTATCTCTTTTCGTGCTTCAAAGCCACATGTCACTTGTCTCTTGTCTGTGGTGTCTTGTACAGGGCATTTTTATCTATGGAAATCTGCTGTAAACCAATAAGGGTAGTCATCGATGAAAAGTATGGAGACTTACACGAATCCTGCCTTTCAAATAACTTAGGTTAACGAATTGATGCTGCGTGTTTCCACAGTCGCCACATGATCTCGGCGCTCTCTGCATGTCGCACTGGGCCCTCAGAAGCGCACTGCTAGCGCCAGTTTTCCCTTTCAGGATTTTACTAGAAATGCAATTCCATAAAAGTTTATTGTAGGTCTGAATTTGAAAGTGAAAGCTCACTCACTGTGCCGCCTATAAAGTTCAATAACATGTATTGCCACTGGGAACTTCTGGAACAACTGACTATATAACACCCTCTTATCCTACCAAGTACGTAATCCAAGTGCAGAGGGCGACACAGCAAGATGACTTTCAGTATCTGTAACTAGTATTCTCAAGACTCATCTGTTACAGCAACTTTATTTATTGTTCTTATTAGTAATTTCTCATCACAAATTCATTGCGTATAGAACTGAACAATTGCTTAAGGACAAGAAGCCTTTTCAGAATGAGATTTTCACTCTGCAGTGGAGTGTGCGCTGATATGAAACTTCCTGGCTATGAGGACGGGGCGTGAGTCGTGCTTGGGTAGCTCAGTTGGTAGAGCACTCGCTCGCGAAAGGCAAAGGTCCCGAGTTCGAGTCTCGGTCCGTCACACAGTTTTAATGTGCCATGAAGTTTCAAGAAAACTTTTGTATGAATATTCAGAGTCACGCTAGAGACAGTGATTGTAACGTTCAAAATCAGTGCGTATCAGGCCAAGACATCGAGACCATTAAGGCTCGTACAGCAGAGATCGGACAGTGAGGCGAGCACGCAGCGACAGGTGCCATCTGTAGGGGAGACGTACCTAAGAATGCGCAGTTAAAGAATACGCGTAAACGTCTGGGCTATTATCAGTAGGAAAACGAAATAATTTTAGGTTTATATTTATTAACACAAAATCCACATGTTCAGAGAGGTAATACTTTTATTGAAACTTTCGAAAGCACGAAGAACAGGAAATGCGAGCCCTTCCGTTCATCTGCGTTTGAGAGTACGCGATACATGCCCAAAGAATACACATTCAGCAAGTGTCACAAATGTGCGCAATATCACGCTGAAATGAAGAGCACTGTTCGTACCACTATTTCCCACATTTAATTCACTGGATGCAGTCCTCTGGAAACGCCAAAACCTATGTTCTCTACTCAAAGCTTTCAGTCTTCTCGTAAAAGCAGATTCCTTCGATCCCAGAGCAGCGGCAACCTTTGTTTGAATGCCCCATTTCCAGTTCGTTGTCTGGCCTCCGTGAGCAGCTCTTCAGTTCAGATGAACTTCCTGTCCGATTTTTGTACTTAATTTGAAGTCATTCAGAAACGAAACCTATCCTTCGGACTCCACAATGCACTCAAGAGGTACAGATTTGCAGTTGTGCCTTTAAGAGAGACCGTGCAAGGTGGTGCATTAGTTAACACATCGGGCTCGCATTCGGGAGGACGACGGTTCAAATCCGAGCTCGGCCATCCTGATTTAGGTTTCCCGTGATTTCCCAAAATTGCTTCAAACACCGGGTGATTAAAAAGTCAGTATAAATTTGAAAACTGAATAAATCACGGAATAATGTAGATAGGTACAAATTGACACATACGCTTGGAATGACATGGGGTTTTATTAGAACAAAAAAAAAGTTAAAAAAAAATCTCCGACAGATGGCGCTTCATCTGATCAGAATAGCAATAATTAGCATAACAAAGTAAGACAAAGCAAAGATGAAGATGTTTTCAGGAAATGCTCAATATGTGCACCATCATTCCTCAACAATAGCTGTAGTCGAGGAATAGTGTTGCGAACAGCACTGTAAAGCATGTCCGGAGTTACGGTGAGGCATTGGCGTCGGATGTTATCTTTTAGCATCCCTAGAGATGTCGGTGGATCACGAAACACTTCGCCGGCCGATGTGGGCGAGCGGTTCTAGGCACTTCAGTCTGGAACCGTGCGACCGCTACGGCCGCAAGTTCGAATGGTGCCACGGGCGTGGATGCGTGTGATGTCCTTAGGTTAGTTAGGTTTAAGTAGTTCTAAGTTCTAGGCAACTGATGACCTCAGATGTTAAGTCCCATAGTGCTCAGAGCCATTTTTTTTTTTTTTTGAACGATACACCTGCGACTTCAGGTAACCCCGAAGCCAATAATCGCACGGACTGAGGTCTGGGGACCTGGGAGACCAAGCATGAGTGAAAGTGGCGTCTGAGCACACGATCACCACCAAACAACGCGCGCAAGAGATCTTTCACGCGTCCAGCAATATGAGGTGTTTTTTTTTTTTTGTTCCTATAAAACCCCATGTCATTCAAAGCATGTGTGTCAATTTCTACCTCTCTATCTACATTATTCCGTGGTTTATTCAGTTTTCAAATTTATACTGATATTTTGATCACCCGGTCTATCCCGGGATGGTTCCTTTGAAAGGGCACGCCCGATTTCGTTCACTATCCTTCTCTAATCCGATGAAACCGATGACCTCGCTGTTTTGTCCCCTCCCTCAAATCAACCAAGCAACTCTAAAGAGAACGCACACACTCTTTGGGATGTTACATGCGCGCTCTTTCGCAAAAAAAAAAAAAAAAAAAAAAAAAAAAACAATGGTTCTAAGCGAAGCCAATACATGGCAGCACATGTAATATTTGCAACACATGGGGATACAGTATAGTAGATTGCAAGCCAGCCATTCAAAATGCAATAAAAATGCATCAAAAAATCTGAAAAGTCATTTCTACCTGGTGTACTTCGGAAAGATAGGATTTCTTCACAAAACTTCTACGAACTGTTTCTGACACCACTCTGAACACAAGTACATCAGTGGCGAGATGACCAGTTTAGTCAACTGTCACGAATACAAGCTGCACTTTTTTTGGGACTGCGCATTCTTTGGTACGTTTACCCTATACGCCAGCATTGTTGAGACACAAGCAGTTAACTTCCTACATTGTTGACCGACTCGAACATACTCCTCTTCTAGTTTCAGGAAATCGTCCGTGACAATCACTACGTGTAATCGCTGCCGCAGTGTTTGTACAAGCAGTTTCATAAGTTCCGTTATACGTTAACACACCTGTTTCCTGTATGACCCAAGACACTGTGCTTCAGCTTTTCAAGTAATGGCTGATTACAGGGGGATTCCCCCTGTGACGCTTCTGAAGATGGGCCGCTCTGTCCAATATCTCCTAACTACCCGTCGGTGATGAAGGCTATCCAGTCAGACGAACAATCGCTTATTTTCCCTGTATTTCCCATGAGACTTTCGTCGTAATTCGTAATTTTATGTTAACGTAATTGGCTGGAGTTCAGTTTATGAGATAGGCTTGTTCATTTAAATGGCAAAAGTTTAACGTTGCTACCTAATCTTTTGGCAAAATTAAAAAGCCTTTTAGCTACAGTCATAATAAGAGGTGAGACAGTCAGTGTGAAGTATTGCATCAGCGGCCACAGGATGGTAATTGCAATGCGGTGACATGTGGGCCAGAATGACAAACACACATGCAGACTGCGAGACGAGGCTAACAGCTGCGCTCAGCAGAAAACTTCTCTGCGCAGTGGTAATGAGAGTATCAGGTGGGCCAACGTCACAAGAGGGAAAGTCTCTTTCTATGGGCAACGTGATTAGGTGGCAGGTTTTAGTGAAACAAATGCGCCTCGGAGCGATATAAAAATGTCTGTGCCGGCCGTTGTGGCCAAGAGGTTCTAGGCGCTTCAGTCTGGAGCCGCGCTACCGCTACGGTTGCAGGTTCGAATCCTGCCTCGCGCATGGATGTGTGTGATGTCCTTCGGTTAGTTAGGTTGAAATAGTTTTAAGTTCTAGGGACTGATGACCTCAGATGTTAAGTCCCATAGTGCTCATAGCCACTTGAACCATAAAAATGTCTGAATTTTAAGACAGAAGCATTCTCATTGCCAGAGTCCAGCAGCACCACCAAGACACAAGGACCTGGCAGCCCCGGTGACGTGACCGGGCGTCACCAACAGCAACCATGTGTTTCACGTGGGGCTGACCTGTCCCTACCACTACTTAGCTGCCATTGGGACCTCGTGACACAGCATTATCGCTCTACCGTCCGCACCTGTGGCAGCCAGGACTGAGTCGCCCCCCCCCCCCCCCCCCCCCTCCCGGCAACCGAATCCCCATTAGTATTGAGCATCAGCCGCCGTCTGGGGGTACTGCCAAAGAGCATTGGGTCGAATCACGCGTATAGATATCTCCACACGGTGCCAAAATGGTTGCATGTGGAGGCGACGACGCAATAGAGCGCAGCCGACGCTACTATTGTGGTCTCCCGAGGCCAATGGCCACCCACGGCCCTCAGTCAGCACTGCGGGGCGCCTACGCAGCATCCTCCCACCAGGGCAGAAGATGCCGTGTGTACGTCAGTGCCGGTCAGGGTCAATAGAGAGAAGTGTGTTCTGCCTCCGTGAATCACGAGAAGTAAAAAAGTAATTTTATAGGAAGAATATATTTCAATTTTTATTATACTCTGAAGCCGGGAGATGAGTTTATGCAATTTTCAACAAATGGTTTATACACTATTTGGGCATGTAAAGACAATTTCAAGAGAGAAGAATTTGGCGTTATATTTTTCAACGGTATATCGAAGTTCTGTACCGATCAGCACCGCTATTGGCAACAGAATCAACCTTTATCACAGACATAATACCCGCTCTACATAACCTATTGTCTTTCCCTTCCCATGCTATTCAAAGCCGAACTTACAATCTAAGTATGCTAATTAATATTATTAGTCAGTGAACAGTTTTGGTCACAGCAGACAGCGTAAAACCAGGGTCCAAGATAATCGGTCATGAAGCAATCACCGTTTTCCAACAAGTTCGTTATTGCAGTGCCTCCAAGCGGTTGGCATGTGTGAAAACACTGGGAAACAATTTTGTACCGTGTGTGTAGAATGGAGAAGCACATTTAAAATGCAAATGAAGTAATATTTCGGAGGTTATTTCGGCACTATGAATATGGAAATGTGCTTTATAATGTGCGATGAAATATTTCTTTCTGTTTAAGGCGGTGAGACATAGAAAACAGAAAGAAATGGAAACACACACTCTTCCTTCAAAGCCGATATTATAACAGTCTGTACTGACAGATTTGTATAAGAAGCCTAAACCAGGAAAAGTGTAAGACAGCTTTATTGTAATCACCGATCTTTATTTGTTCACTGGAAACGAAGTGAGAGGATCAAAGGAGTGTTAGTCAAAGACAGAACATTATCAGAATTCGGTTCAGCGAGGACGCAGCCCAGGTAGCTGATGCTGAACATGAATTCTGCTTATGTGTTAAATGGAATGGAACACTTAACTACCAAGATAGATAAAACATAGCAGTTAAACGCAAGGCATAGAAGCAAGGACGAGGCCAAAAGATCATTTACAAGAATAAAAGTTGGCTAACGCTAAAGAATGTAAAAAATCATGCCCAGTCCCGAGTATATAAAAATGAATTTGAAATTTAAAAAAAAAGTTCGTGAAACGAACTGAAGTCGGCTCACATGACCATGAAATATTTCGCAAGTTCTGAGATATACTCCTAATCAGTTCCTTTCGAACCGAAAACACATCAGGTGACAATGCATTTCTCGCGTTAAGGGATTTTCGATGAAATGATTACGAATCAGCTACTGTGAGCAGTAAATATTATAATTCAAAAATGGTTCAAATGGCTCTGAGCACTATGGAACTTAACTTCTTAGGTCATCAGTCCCCTAGAACTTAGAACTACTTAAACCTAACTAACCTAAGGACGTCACACACAACCATACCCGAGGCAGGATTCAAACCTGCGGCCGTAGCGGTCGCGCGGTTCCAGACTGAAGCGCCTAGAACCGCTCGGCCACTCTGGCCGGCCTATTACAATGGGATAAGATTTTACTATTACACGTTAACATTAGTAAGATGTGGGTTAATAGTTTAATTACCTTTTACTATTATCATTGGAAAAATCACTTCGATTGTGGGCTTCAAGTCTTGTTGCATTATATACTAATTCCTGAAAGTACTCGGTATGCAGAACAAACTGGCTATGTTTTCAGCACAAATGAAGAGGAAGTGGAGGCATTTCTTGGTATGAACCTGGTAAAGGGGCACCATTTAGAGTCTAATTGACAGCTGACCCTGAGTAAAGGGTTCCTTATATAGCTCAGATTATTACATTACACCGATCTGAAGACATTCGAAAATACTTACACTTATCCAACATTGCAGACCAACCAATATAAAAAGATCGTGCGTACAAAGTGAGACCGCTAACTGAGCATTTGAAGAAAACTTTCCAGGAATCGTTTAGATCAACTAGTGCTCGATCTGTAGATGAGCTTATGATCAGGTTAAGAAATAATATTATGCGACAGTAGATACAAAAATAAGCCAGTTAAATGGGGTTTCAAGATGTGGTGCAGTAGTGATTCAGAAACTGGTCACCTATTTCAGTTTGTTTATAGACTTGCAGAAGAAACTCGGGTCCTCAAATAGGTCGTGATGGGACAATAATTCTGCAACTGACGAAGTCTATATTCGGATTAACGTTTTTCACTGTTGAGCTTTGCAGTATTACCTTGCTTCAGAAAATATCAGGTGCTGTGGAGCAGTGTGCAACAACCGTAAAAACGTGCCAAAATCAGTCCCTCCAGACACGAAAATGAGAAGGGGTGATACATACAACCTTTGTAGCAGTGGAGTGACAATCCTCAAATGGAGTTCATCTACTGCCTTACGTTATTTCCTCGGTACCATGTGCAGCTGTGAAGAGGCGTCAGCCTGGTTCATCTGAGAAGATCAGTGTTCAGTGTCCCGTTATGACAAGAAAGTACAAGTGGATGGGACCGATGAGTCTCATGAATCAGAAGAAAATGATTTATGAGATTGACAGAAAGGCAAATACACTGACGTTACTAAGAATGAGTTGTGCGACATAAACGAAAGTTGGTAGGTGTGTTTCTACATCTGGAAGGTGGAATAATTTCCCACCAGTCTCGTAAGAGCGGCGCTATAAGCGCTACTATGAAGATACATGTGGTGTACTGACGGTAGCAGAGCCAGGATAGGGAAGGTGTAGGCACATTTATCTGGTCCAAGCCTTGTTGACACAAATTTACTATTTAACAATAAACTGTTAATACAATTAACAGTTTAAAGGAAATTTTAGCAAAAAAAAAATTTTAGAACATTCTCTAGAAGAACATGCAGCCTCTCTCTGAAACATTACATGAAGATACTGTTAGTAAAGAGTATATTATATAATACACACATATGGCAATATCCAGAAATAGATGGGTTTATCCCAAGTAATGTTGGTAGAATTAAGAAATTTGCAATTTAAACGCACCAATTTTAACAAAGTCTAATGTAATAATAATTTGGACAGAACTTTCATAAAATGATCGATGATAGTGGATACCGTGCCGCCGGCCGCGGTGGTCTCGCGGTTAAGGCGCTCAGTCCGGAACCGCGCGACTGCTACGGTCGCAGGTTCGAATCCTGCCTCGGGCATGGATGTGTGTGATGTCCTTAGGTTAGTTAGGTTTAAGTAGTTCTAAGTTCTAGGGGACTGATGACCACAGAAGTTAAGTCCCATAGTGCTCAGAGCCATCTTGATACCGTGCCATACACTATGAAACAAATTAAGAATTATTCACGGTAGACACCTGGCACATGATAATATTCTCTATTTCAAATCACAAAATGTTGGCTACAAGAACCAAGCACATAATAAGGTAATTATCATTAAATATAATAAAAGTATATGAAAATTTCGGCCTTAGCCAGGTGACGAGAGCCGCACCACTGCAGTTTCCTGTTACACTCGAGTGCTAGGCCCAACAAACGACAGCTGGTCATGGAGAACCACGCTAAGCAAGCGAACATTCCGTCCTCGCCACATGCTCGCAAACAGCCGTCTTACCGCAGTCCTTAAACGGCAGGCACCAGTTGACTCGCAGCCGCTTCCGTCCTGTCGCCATCCGACGACCAGCCGACCGATCGACCAACGGCCCCGGCGCCTACTGGCACCGTGCGGACCTGCCTGCTGCTGACTGCCAACTCGTCCAACCACGGAGTGACGACGAACCCAACTCTGTGCACAACCCAACAGCGACTGCGACTTAGTGCCGACCGACTAACATGCGAGTGTCTGCCTTCTGACTGACTCTGTCGCCTCACTGCACCGACTCCCAGACTGATCGACTAACCGGCTGACCAGACTCGCCGAGACTGACTGACTGGTACTCTCCCCAAAACTGTCGCTTCGCGCACCAGCGCCCACAGCGCTCAGCGATCACGCCCCCTATCGCAGCGGCGAAAACAAGTGAATAATCTCGCGGGTAAATCAAATGAGCTGAGCCGTGACACGGCTCAATACAAACCAGGTTTGCTTTAACGGTCATGAGTGTTAGTTACCTTTGAGATTAGACACGCTGATTTGATGTTGGTCAAGAATTCCTTCAAAGTGGCAAAGACGCTTTATCAGCACGCTACTGAGTGTGTATGAGGTCGTGTAGGAGGGCTAAGAGGAGCTGGACATTGCATCTGTGGTACTGCGGAGAGAGTTCGAAGGAATGTGGTCATTGTACATGATTGTTGGCAGCGGTGGTCGCTAGAAGGGTACGTTCGCAAGAAGACTAGGCCCCGGATAGGTACCGAGCGGCTAGTCCATCATGTTTGGCGTATGGCTGTCTCGCAACATACTGCATCTGCATCAGCAATGTGAGTATCAGTTGGCACCAAAATACATAACGAACTGTTACAAATCGGTTACGTCAGCAGCAGCTCCGAGCCAGACGCCTTGTAGCGTGTATTCCAGTGACCCCAAAGCACCGCCATTTGCTACTTCATTAGTGTCGAACGATAGCTCACTGGAGGACAGGGTGGAAGTCTGTTGTGTTTTCAGTTGTGATTTTGCCTCGGTACCAGTGATGGCCGCGTGTTGGTTACAAGGCAGCCAGTTGAGGGCTTTCAACCAATCTGTCTGCGTGGTTGACTCACTGGACCTACACTTTGAATAATGGTCTGGGGTGCGATTTCGTATGAGATAAGGAGCACTCTCGAGGTTATCCCACACAGCCTGACTACAAATTTAGGCGTCGGTCTGGTGATTCGACCTATTGTCTTACCATTTATGAACAGCAGTCTAGGGTGTGTTTTGAAACAGGATAACGCTCGCCTGCAGCTCGATGTTGTAACCCAACGTCCTCTACAGTATGTCGATATGTAGCCTTGGCCTGATCGATCACCAGATATGTCTACAATCCGGCACACATGGGGTATCATCGCAGGACAGCTCCAGCGTCATCCACAAACAGCATTAACAGGCCCTGTATTGACCGACCACGTGCAACAGGCATGGAACTCCATCCCGCAAACAGACATATGGCACCTGTACAATACAGTGCCTGCACGTTTGCATGATTGCATTCAACATTCTGGCGGTTACACACATCATTAAGGTATCAGCATTTCACATTTGGAATGGCTTATGTCGCGTTTGCATTAACCTGTGATCTTGCATTAATCGCTTAAATATATTATCTAGACAAATATATTCCCGAAATTTGATTACCCTACGACTTTTTCCATTAGTGTATTAAGAAATACCTGAAAATTTTCTTCGCTTGTCTTGACATTGACTTGAACAATGCGTTTGTAATATATTCCACACTGCCAGCAGGAGAGGGTTTAAAATCAACATTATCAACTCTACGGTTCGAAGCATAGATTAGAAGAAGTCTAATCGGAAATTATTCAAGTCCACAAAGTAATTTATTGTCAGCTGTAAAACCTTCAGCAACGTTACAAAGATATTTTAATCCAAAGATCTCAGGGCCCCGAGGGATAAAATCGGGCGTGAGGAAATTTGCAAATTGTGCTTCGATGCATGTTGAAAAATGCCACGCTATCTGTGAGCAGTGTGGTGTTAATTTGTGCTTTACTTCAAGCAGAAACTGTTCTCCGAAATTTCACATCAAATAGACAACAGATACACAGCCTTTGTAGTTCCTTGCTTTATAATATGTAGTGTGTTCTATAACTGTCGTTTAAGGTAACTTGCCTATGAAACCTCTTAAAAAATCGATTATTTGTGTTGTATTTTAAATCGATGTTTAGAGTACTGGACAAAATGGTGGTTACAGAACAGAGGTGGACATCAGGAAGTTATTTGAAAATGAAGTTAATGGTCTCTCAGTGTTCGTCCACACTCATGTTTCCGCTGATTTCACACGTCAATGCGATTAATACACTCGTGTTCGTGGAACATATAATATACAAAAAGGAGGAAAAAAAGACAGAGAAAGGCTGGAGGCTGGAGGCTGGAGGCTTTTGAGATCTGGACATGGCGGAAGATGGAAGGAATAAGTTGGATGGACAGAGTAAAAAATGAAGAGGTACTGAGAAGAGTGGGAGAGAAAAGGCAGTTACTAGATGTAATAAAGAGAAGAAAAAGAAAGTGGATTGGGCATATATTAAGAAAGAATGACGGACTGATAAAAACAGTTTTAGAAGGTTACGTAGAAGGGAAAAGGAAGCGAGGAAGGAAGAGATTCCAGATACTGGATGACATGATGGACGGTACAACATACAGCAGCCTTAAGAAGGAAGCAATAGATCGCAGAAAATGGAGAGGCAAAGGACCTGCTAATATAGCAGATAACTGATGATGATGATAATATACAACTATTTCTCAAGTAGGCAGCCCTGTTTCGAGATACGCTTTGAGGTGCTCTTATGTTCCCTAGTATATCTTTCGTTTTTGAGCGTTGCTTCCCTGAAAAACTTTGCTACAGCTTGAGTTGTCTCTATTTTTTCATTTTCGACAGCTATTGTACCTGCAACTTGTTTTTATGTGGGGCAGTTGGCAAGGGAGAAGATCTCTAGTTGCCAGAAATACACTATGTGATCAAAAGTATTCGCACGCTCCCAAAAATATACGGTTCTCATATTAGGTGAATTGTGCTGCCACCTACTGCCAGGTACTCCATGTCAGCTACCTCAGTAGTCATTAGACATCGTGAGAGAGCAGAATGGGGCGCTCAGCGAAATTCACGGACTTCGAACGTGGTCAGATGACTGGGTGTTACTTGTGTCATACGTCTGTACGTGAGATTTCCACACTCCTAAACATCCCTAGGTACACTGTTTCCGATGTGATAGTGAAGTGGAAACGTGAAGGTACACGTACAGCACAAAAGCGTACAGTCCGACCTCGTCTGTTGACTGACAGAGACCGCCAACAGTTGAAGAGGGTCGTAATGTTTAATACGCAGACATCTATCCAGACCATCACACAGGAATTGCAAACTGCGTCAGGATTCACTACAAGTACTATGACAGTTACGTGGGATGTGAGAAAACTTGGATTTCATGGTCGAGCGGCTGCTCATAAGCCACACATCACGCCGCAAAATGCCAAACGACACCTCACTTGGTGTAAGGAGCGTAAACATTGGACAACTGAACAGTGGAAAATCGTCGCAAGGAATGACGAATCACGTTAAGTGTGTTTTAAGCTTCTCTTTGCTTCCTACCGTTGAAGAGCGATTCGGGGAAGGCGATTGAATCTTTCAGCACGATCGAGCACCTGTTCATAATGCAGGGCCTGTGGCGGAATGATAATCTGACAGTAACATCCCCGTAAAGGACTGGCTTGCGCAGAGTCCTGACATGAACCCTGTAGAACACCTTTGGGGTGTTTTGGAACGCAGACTTCGTGCCAGGCCTCACCAACTGACATCGATACCTCTCCTCAGTGCAGCACTCCGTGAAGAATGGGCTTCCATTGCCCAAGACACCTTCCGGCATTACTGATGGAAGACGCCACGAACTTGTATGTCATTTTCAGCCAGGTGTCCGGATACTTTCGATCACATATTGTATACTCAGGGTTTCATGCGACACAGTCACTGGTGAAAATTGATTCTATGAGAGGGGCCAAAGCTGAAAAGTTGGTGCTCGACGCAACTAAAGAGACAGAGTAATAAAGAGAAACAAGAGAAGGCGGAGAGAAGATGAGCAACATGTAAAACAAAACTATTATGCAATTGGAATGAATTAGCAACAACTGTTGAGACATAAATCAAATATAATTTTGAACTGAATTTCCCAAGAATTACATTTACTGACATGTTTATGTTGTGCACAGAAATCTGTTTCTGATAAAAATCTGAAATTTTTGGGGCTGTTTCGGGATAGTATTTGTGGGAAGTAGACTACAGACTATAAGCAGGAAGGACAATACATATTAATTAATTAATTATAAGAAAGTAGTCTCAGTGTATATTGTCAGATGTAAATATTTCTAGGATAAATACTTGTTGCTGAAATACCATGATTGTAGTCTACTTTGTAGGTAGATATGTTGTTAATGTTTATTTAAAATTACAAGCATCTAAGATAGGCAAGTCATAGATTCCACATACAGACTGGATATAAAAAATAGTGCAGTCAGGATGAAAACTAATGTGATTCATTGTAAATAAAGTTGTTCAGCAGGAAACACACATTTGTCGTTCAATTTTCAACCTACAAAGAGTTCATGTTTTTTGGTTGGAGTAGTGTAATCTTCATGAAAATTTTTGGTATTTTTACAGGCTTTCATAGGCAAGTTACCTTAAGATCACAGGCACTTGCAAAAGAAGTACAAATTGCAAATAATATTTTTTTATAAGCCTTCTAATTAACTCAGAGATGCATAAATTTCAATCATCAGCCCTTTAATTTTCTTATGCACATGAAAGGGTTAAACAGAATTCATGAAATTGGGGCTGATGTAAAACTCAGTAGACACGCTAAAAGCAGGGAAGGGCAATTTTCAACGCTAATGAATCTGTTTCGATATAAAATGTATGATTATTACAGCGGAAGATAGCCGTCATCCGAATTACGCTTCATCTGAACGCTACATTCAATGAGGGTTGTTATACTCTTTGCAGGAAGGCCAGCGGGAAATTAGTTTTTAGAATGGGTTTTCCTGTTTATCTCTTATGGAATATTTGTTCACTAACTGGACAAAATTTTCTGCGTACTATTAAATATGAAATATTTGTTTGCAGATGCAGAAATTACTCACATGAGTAGCAAAGTCCATACGTAAAGGCAATTTAATGTCACACAGAACACGCCTGTTATTCGAAACGAAACATTCAATTACACGTGAATAATGGGGAAGAGGTCTCCGACATTTTTCGTTTCATGTGACCTTTCAGATCTTCCCGTTGTACGAAATAATCTATGAAATTTACGACCAGCAGGGACACGTAGCTCATATCTTCCACTAGGGGTATAGGTTCGTGGCATCATGCAATTTTCAGTCTGAGTCAAAGATTGTAACTTTTATCTAGATGTCGGTCTTTTGCTTTGTGTTAACGGGAAACACCTTCAACACTCCATGAATTTTTCATATCGTTAAAGTGACATGAAAAAAGAAAGCGCAAGAAACGGATTTCAGCCAAACCACTTCTGTTTGTTCGGATCCGTAACAGCTCCAGAAAACTGAACATAGCAAGTATGACAATAGACTTGCAGATTAATTACAGTAAGAACAATGTACTCTGCAGTCAGAATGCCGAATAGTAAAGATTAATGAAAAAATTCATGGAAACAGTTAACGAAACTGTATATTTGGGAAACTGAAAGAACAAGCAGGTAATGAAGTAAACTTACTCTGAGTTCATATCGAAAACTGAAGCCTGTGATCAGGAGTAAATTCCCTATGTGGCATAAACAGAAATACTGTAACCAGTGTATAGTGCCAGAAATAAGTTTTGGAAGTGAAATATGGACGTTAAAGGCGTGAACAGGTCATAAACCATTGGTTACATTACGAACGTTCTATGTTTGGCTTAGCAAGAAAATATAGAAGATCAATGAAATGGATAAGAGAGAGGACAGAAGTTGACCACGTGATAGTGACTTTACGAAACTGAAACGGAGAGTGTTAAAGTAGACATCTGGGAGACTAGATCTAAAGCGTGACCCACAATTCCGTTAACGTTTTTAAATTAAATACTTCACAGAATAATGTAGGTGTAGAAGTGAAAATTTACAAGCATCCTTGAAATGAAAAGACATGCGGTTTTAACGATACCGAAAAAGAGTACAAAACGGTCAACAGGTAGCGCTTCGTATGATACAAAAGCAACAATTAGCAAAACAGCAACTTTTTAGCAAATGACGATGTTCTTTATAACAAATATTTATCACGTCGGACCTCATTCATCAACAATACCTGTTATCGAGGAACAATACTGTGTACAGCACTATAGAGCATAGCATTTGGTATGGAGAGAAACTGGCGTCAGATGTTTTCTTTTAGACCAACGCGATAGACGTGCGACGTCAGTTAACCTGGCAACCAACAGTCTGGGGACCTGGGAGGCCGAGCGTAATAGACATGGCGTCTCTGCACGCGATCCTCACCAAACAATGTGCGCAAGAGATCTTTCACATTTGTAGCAGTGTGAGGTGGAGAGCCATTCAGGTAAAAACACTACAGATTATTCTTTAACATAATCAATCACAGTTTCATATATTAATTTTGTACAACGCGTTCCGATACGTAACTTATCACCTTGAGATACTTGTTATGTGGGACATCGATCGACATGGTTCCACGATTAGAACAATTGTGTCACACTCGCGAGGAATGGAATTTAAATCCCTGTCCGGCCATCTAGCGCTATGCTTTTGTCTGACTAAGTCGACCAAGGGAATGTCACGTTGATTCCTTTGAACAGCACATTATCTAACTCCCCCGTCATTCTTTGTCCTGCTCGAACAAGTGCTCTGTAAGTAACGACTGGGTAGTCTGCGTGGCTCTTACAGAGGATCTGATTTAGCCTTGTTTCAAGACTTCTGCTGTGGGATGTTGGGTGGCTGCAGCGCTAAAACAGCGCGCTGTTTCGTGTTGCATCCTCCCAGAACTTCATAATAATATTCTAAGACAAACACAAGCTCAAATGTAAATGACATGCCTCTGAAAATGAGGTATTAAGCTTCCAATAACGTGCAAGAAATGCTATTAGTTAAATTGTAACCACTTATGATGCACGCTGCATTGTTTCTACACTTTTGTAAAATAAACTGACGATGAATGCACGTGTTTATAGCCGACTTTAAGATGTCACGTCGCCCAGTAAGACTTCTACATCTGAGCTGCTCGTCTTCCTTCGGTTTTCGCTTATTAGACTGCAACCAAATCTTTCCTTATACAAGGTGTCCCAAAAATATTGCGGCAAATTTCGAGGCGTTGCAGAAGGCGTCTCGAGGAACAAATCGAAGACAGGAAAACGTGTTTGGAAAAGTCATCCAAAGACGTTACAAAGCATCGAAACCACAGGCGCTGGAGCTCACCACTGCACCACGCCTTCGGCTGCAAACGTGATTGGCTGGCCGCTGTGGCCGAGCGGTTCTAGACTCTTCAGTCCTGAACCACTCGGCTGCTACGGTCGCAGGTTCGAATCCTGCCTCGGGTATAGCTGTGTGTGATGCCCTTAGGTTAGTTAGGTTTAAGTAGTTCTAAGTCTAAGGGACTGATGACGCAAGATGTTAAGTCCCATAGTGCTTAGAAACATTTGAACCATTTTTTTGCAAACGTGGCTACTGACGCTGGCCGGCCATAGGCGGAACGTCTCACATTGTTATTAGTTATTCAATAATCGCGACACAACAGCCAATGGAGAAGATGGAGCTACCTGCTGCCTAGACAGACCACGCCTCCTATGAATGCGATGTACTTCGGCCTTGGTGGATAATGGTTTCGGACAGGGTTTCCATGTGCAATTTATTTTTCTTCTGTATACCTGAAAACACTGGAGGTTTTAGAAGGTTCCAGGAGAAAAATAAACGGTAGCTGGAAACTCTTATCCAAAATCGTCAATCACTGAGGCAACAGAGCATCGCATTAATAGGTGGCAAAACGTTTCCACGCAACGGCTAGCTCCATCTTCTCCAATGACGATCGTGGCAATCAGTGGCGGTCGCTGAATAACAAACAACATTGCAGTAATTTGCGCTTACAGTCACTCAGCGTACAGAGTCAAGTTTGCAGCCGAAGGGCTGTGGTGGGCTTCGGCGCCTATAGCTTCAACGCTCTGTAGCGTCGTTTGATGACGTTTGCAGTCACTGGTTTCTATGCTCGATTTGTTCCTCGAGACAACCTGTACAGCCGCTTGAAGTTTCTCAACATTTCTGGGACATCCTATACAGTCCATTGCCATATCGACTGGCTAGAAAGTTGGGTTTCAATAGGATTCCAGCGCTGAGATCGATGACTTATTCATCAAGAATCGAAGTCTGCTTCCTTCTCTTCTTGTACGAACTAGAACCAATACCACCTTGGGCTCGTGGACATTTTCGAGCCGATCGTTTGAACTATACAAGGGATAATGCTGCCTTGAGAGATTTTTAAGTAATGTGTGTTAATCTCCGAACATTGTATGAAATGTTTAGTGGGCTGAAACAAACAAAAAAAAGTAAAAATGGCTCTGAGCACTATGGGACTTAACTTCTGAGGTCATGAGTCCCCTAGAACTTAGAACTACTTAAACCTATCTAACCTAAGGACAGCACAAACATCCATGCGCGAGGCAGGATACGAACCTGCGAACGTAGCGGTCTCGCGGCTCCAGACTGTAGCGCCTAGAACCGCTCGGCCACCCCGACGGCTGGGCTGAAACGTGAGTGGTAATTTGCACTTAGGGGGAGGCATGCTAGGGTAGTCGGTGCAGTGGTGCAAGGCCACTGTGCCAGGGAGGCGCATTGGTTAACGCATCTGCCCAGTGAGACAAAAATAAATTAAAAACAACCTTTTTAATAAAATAACAATAGTTTCTTAAGCAGTAGAATTTTGGTTTTAAGAAACGGAAGTATCTAATTAATTTTAAGGAGAAGAATTTAAAAAAAAGAGCGAAAAGTGCGAGCAGGACAACCTGGTTCGAATTCCGGCTTTGGTACAAATTTTTATTCGTACATTCAGCGTGCATGTAGAGGTGATTCAGAAGGAACTGTACATACTTTGTGGGTGTAATGTGCGGGTCTGTCGGCCGAAGTGGCCGTGCGGTTAAAGGCGCTGCAGTCTGGAACCGCAAGACCGCTACGGTCGCAGGTTCGAATCCTGCCTCGGGCATGGATGTTTGTGATGTCCTTAGGTTAGTTAGGTTTAACTAGTTCTAAGTTCTAGGGGAGTAATGACCTCAGCAGTTGAGTCCCATAGTGCTCAGAGCCATTTGAACCATTTGTGCGGGTCTGAATAAGAGTAAAATCTTAAACAATGTTTTGTCTGCCACTGTTTTATTTCCAGGTTATGGTGCATAATGTCATTTGTGGTAGGCATTACATCATGGGCCTGCACAGGCTTTTGGCCTGTCGTGTTCGCCTGCATATCGACTGATGTTACTTTTTCAACGGTGCCCCTGCACATTTTAGTCGGAAGACAAGAGAGTATCTCTGAGTTGTTTACTCCGATAAGCGGATATGTCATGCAGAACCAGTTGCTTGTCCCTCCAGATAACCGGATCTCAACACTTGGACTACTGCCTTTGGAGCCGTCTCAGCCAGTTCGTGTATGGTGCTGCAGTTGAGGCCGTAATACAATTGCAGGAGCGAATTGAAAATAGCCGTGTAACTTAGTAGAATGAGGTACACAGCGCGTGCAATTGTCCAAGAGCAGTAACAGGTCGAGCATGTCACTGTCTTCGTGTACATGGACATCGTCTGAACATCTCCTGGGGTGAACATACAGTACATAGTTGAGCTGAATTTCTAGTCACTCCGTGTCGTTGTTTTCTGAGGAAAATTTATTTTGAGTTGTCTTTTTTGCACTTGTGATCCCTACTCTCCTTCATAACACTGAAATAAATCAATTTTAGACAAAAATTTATTTAACATTTTACTCTTATTTTGATGCAGACATTACATCTGCGGATCGTGTACAGTTGCTTTTGAATCACACTGTATACATCTGAGATATTGTTGGCGTCGCCCCCCTGCTTACAGACAAATTCGACTCCTAGTGCCAGATACTCACTAATATATGATTTTTTTTATCTGTGGCCGTGCTGACATTCCGCGAAGCGCAGACATATTTCCCCAGTATTTTTCTGCTCTGACGGCTGAGGAGAATGGCTAGCGCTTAATAAATCGAGTGCTATGTCCCAAGCCATCCATAAATTGATAGGTTTGTACCTGTGTACCAGATTTTCTGACGCTGTTACTTCTGTAGACTCCTTCATTCCGCTGGACCTATTCTGTGACACTGGTGTCGTCATGTCTCGTCCCACGACCACATTTCGAGATGCACTTGGTGACAGCCGACTTGTTTCGCTCTTTCAGTCGGGCATCCCATGTGTCTCGCTACTTGGACACGGACTTTATTAAACACCAGATCTTTGGAGGCCCAGGATGTCTTTAAAGTACAAGTCAGTGTTTTAATCTTTGCTGTTTTCGAGTGAAACTAAGTGGGTCTAGTATTTCTATAGAGGAGTAACAACTTCACTTCGAGAGTTTCAGCAGCATCAGTCACGGGAAACATTCTAAAACTGGATGTAAGTTGCTTTGACGTTCATGTGCTGGTAAAACGCCCTTTGGCTCCCTTTAATAGATATTTAAGTATACACTCAGATAATATATCCACGCTACTTAGCCGGCCGGAGTGGCCGAGCGATTCTAGGCCCTACAGTCTGGAACCGCGTGACCGCTACGGTTGCAGGTTCGAATCCTGCTTCGGGCATGGATGTGTGTAATGTCCTTAGGTTAGTTAGGTTTAAGTAGTTCTAAGTTCTAGGGGACTGATGACCTTAGAAGTTAAGTCCCATAGTGCTCAGAGCCAATTTTGAACCACGCGACATAACAATTACAAAAGAAGTCAAACATAACCTGTGGTCTGCAAAATTAGCGTCAAATTGCCATCTGTACTTGAGTCTTTGGGAGATCCACGACAAGATACTATTTGGATCACCTGCTTTTAAAACGTAGTAAAAATGCTAGTTAATTTTCCACATGCCCACCTATCAATGGAAGCTTGTTGAGCAAGATGGCAATCTTAACAGTGGTTTGATTTGAAATTACACGTGGTGTAGCTACGTCACTGATATTTACCTGGAATGGGTCAACCGAGAAGGTATATACCATGCGGGACGTGTTCATATTTTGCCAAATTCATGACTCAAAGGTAGTAATTTTAATAAGAACATGCACGTTTATCTGTGTCTCACACGTGTGGAGTTCTCCTTGTCAAACAGCTTAATTTGACCGCCGCACTGCGGGACACAAAACACTCATTGCACGGCTCACAGTCTTCTCTAGCACTGTTACTGCACAAAAGTGAAACGTTTGTTTTTTTGCCTTAGAAAAGTGTATTTCATTTTCACAAATATTAGTATTTCGCAAAATTGTTAGGAAAGTGGTACTCAACTTTTTGTTTGTCAAAAACAATTTTTCATTCGTCATCGCGACGTATTGATCGAAACTGTAGACTAATAGTAAGGACTTAGGTTTGCTGCTCATTCAGCGTGCAGTCTATCTTGATTATTACCGTGTGCCTTAAATGTTGACGGTTGTGAAGATGAACTGGTGCTGATCTGAAGGTTACGAGAGATCTTTATGCAGTAAATGACCCCGAAGAGGTATCTTAACTTCGTTGTCGCTTGCTCCAGAGATATCTGCACGAGATTACAGTAACGTGGCAAGGGCTCCTCTACTTTGGCCCGAATTTTATTTTGGCCGGCTACTACGTAGTTTCGGGTTCCAATAATTTCAGTTACTGGTTAAGAGTAAAGTACATATTTTATTTCACTCATATTTATTTATTACCAATGGATTTCGGCTTTTTCAGCTGTCTTAATGGAACAACTGAGTATTGCTCACGAAGACACTGTTGTGCAAGGAAGCCCGGTATTCAAAGTCTGATTATACTTGAAGTACACAGAATCTTTGGCCATAAGACAAGCAGGCGATGAGTAATCACACAACGCTTTTGGTCGTAAAATCGACATGAAATAAGTCACCGAGAGATTCTTCCTGGTATTACTGATGGTTTCCATTACTCTTTAATTATGCTTGCTTGCTGTAGTTTGGTACAAATATCGAGAATAGGAAAAGCCGAGAGGAGACAAGGAATCATAATGTAAATGATAGGCTCTGCTCTATTTAACAAATATCCACATAATTTCATTATAAACTTCATATAGACCCTAATTAATGAAACAGGCTACTAATTACCACCGCAAGGGAGACTGAGATAAACATGTAAATTCGACAGAATAACGTTAATCTAATGCCAGTACAGGGTAAGAATGGTATTAAAAGAGTTCAGATTTACAGAATGAATGGTACCAAAACCAACATCAAGAATAAAGAGACAATACATTGAAATATGCAGAATGTACGAACATTCAACTAGAGTATGAAGAAAGCCTCGGCGATAGACGTGAGAGAAAGGCTATAAGTGGTACAAAAATGAACAGCAACGGAGAGTAAAATAGGTAAAAGTGAAGTCTGTTGCGCAAGTCCGTGACCGAAGCATTGTCCTGACCGCAGGCAGATTGAAATCTTTCTGTTCGTCGCTGCTCCAGGGGGGCGTATCCCTCAAATTGCCCGCATCTTACCTGCCAGAAAAGATCCCCGGTACTCTTTCTGACAGAAGGCAGAATGTATCTGCGACTGTCCTGGAGGGACTTAAACGAGGAATTCCTCACGGAAATAAACCCGCTACCTTCATGGCCGGAGTCTAGTGCTCTTCCCGCTAGATTACCACGGCCACCTGTAATAGAGAGTGTCAACGAGAATATAAGTTCAGTTCACATTTGGAATGGCAAAGACGAATTTGAATGCTACTGTTTCTATTGAATAGAAAGTTCTCGGGTTTCCGGACGCGTCAACTGATTACAGTTACTCGAACTTCCAGCCAAACAATCCTTGGCTATTGTTGAGTGGTATGACCGCCAGTGGGCTGCTGGTACGCCCCTTATATACACTATAAGCCGGCTGTGACGTCATTGGTGATCGTGGCTTCACCATATAGGGGCACACATGACTCAGCGTTCGTGTGACCTCTTCAGCAGCGCGATCGCTGTATCCCATGTCGCGTTGAACTGCAGGCCACCAGATCAGTTTAGGGCGTTACTGGTGATTTTTATTTCAACGGCTCCTTTAGTTACACTGTGTCGCAGGCTTTTAATGCGAGCGTCGACGGAGATTTCCTCAAATTTTATCCGGTGTCCGTTTCCTAAATTACGCTCAGCTAAAACGTATATTTCGCGATAGCGTATGCAATCAACCCTCTCATGCTCCTACTTGTTTGTCCCACAGGGCCTACTGTTTGTCCCACAGGGCCTACTGTTTCTCCAGCGTACGACTGGCAACACTCGCAAGGTATCTTGTAGACCCTACGTGTTTTGAGCCTGCTGCGTCTTTAAGTGTCTCAATAATGGACAGATTTTTGTCAGAGGCTTGAAGATCGATTTGATCTTGTTTCTTTTCCGCTGGCGGCTTATCTTGCCCGACATGGAGCCACAAAACAGCAAGATTGTAATTCTTGCTTAAAATCACTTCATTTATCTGATGAACGTTATGTATACGTTGTTCCCGAAGACCTTGCATAAAGGCCTCAGCTCATGATGCAAGTTATCAGCGTCTGATATCATTCTTGCACCATGCAACAATGTGTGTATCACAGTACGCTTCTGTGTCGGGTGTTGACGGCTGATGGCATGCAAGTACAGATCCGTGAGGGCAGGTTTCCTATAGACACTGTGGCCAAGACATCCATTTAGACTGCGGAGTACGAGGACGTCGAATAAGAGCAATGCATTGTCATTTTCTACCAGCTTGTTGAACTAAAGTGTATGTAACAGTTATTATAGTCGAGGTTTTCCAACAAGTCGACATGTTTCTCACGTCCGTGGGGCCAAACGAAGAACCAGTCGTCAGCGTGCCGAAAGAAACAACGGGCTACGTATTGCAACGACGAGTCAACGTACGCTCGTACATGGCTATGCCGTGAGCACCAGCAACGTCACAGCCGGCAGTTAGTGTATATAAGGGCGTACCAGCAGCCCACTGACAGTCAAACCATTTACAATGGTCAAGGAGTGCTTGGCCGAAAGCTGTAGTAATTTTAATCACTTGACTCGAGAAATCTTTATTCAGAGTTACCACCGTTAGACTCTGCATTCTTGCATTACTGTTTCTATTATTAGCTCGTGAGGTGCTTTAGTATCTACCTAATAACATTTCGTGTTCCATGTCCTTGGAAGTTTCAACATTTGTAGGAGTTTAAAAGTGTACTTCCTATTGTGAATCGAGTGCAGACATTTGGTGGCCTTCCACTGTAGCTACACGAGGACACTTCACGAAGTGTCTCGCTATTTTACCCTTCAGCTAACCCTGTCCGCCCTTCCCCAACTCGACAGAATTTTTCTTACACATGTTCCCAAGTGCTGTGTTTAGATCTAGTACATTATGTCACGTGTTTGCAGATTTCATTATTTCACAACGTGCCCTCTTTCCCTCAGTGGGCGGCTAAATTGGTAATACAACGCAATTAGTACCGTAACTGAAATGAAAACGTGGACAAAATTTCAGCTCAGCCTTCTCTCGCTTGTTCAGTGCACGAGTGAGACACGCATATGACGTTTCTCCCACTGCGAAGTCCGCCATGCACAGTGCCCTGGCTGCCTTTGAGCCGCCCGGAAATTGCAGATGCTGAACCGTACCGACGTTCCATTGCGTCTCTTTAATATGGTCGGTACAATAGTCGCCAACTTACTGAGAAACGTTTGAGTGGAACGTCAGGAGCAGGGTCGCTTCGGTCGCAACTCACGGCCGGAGGAAGTGGCTGTACGTTTCCGGTATGTGGAAAGCGCCGCACACGGCGTGCCTCTTCTGTGCATTTCGCGACTGTTTCCACCCGTGCGATCAGAAGTGGCGCGATTCAGAGGACGGCCGAAGCAGCAGGAATGGACCAGGCAGTGTCATGGACCGATATTCGACACTGCTTCGTGATTCTAGCCGTCAGACTGGAGTCGTCGTGAACTGGAGCCTATTTGATTGATGCACAGAGTTCAATGTTCCGTTGACGATAAGGTTATTGGAGATTTCTAATTTGACTACTTTATTTCGTGGAGCCCTCGTGAAATATATACTCACATTTTACAATAACAGTATGAAGATTACACAGCTTTAACTTGTTTTTCACGAGTCTACATAGTACGTAACACAATGCCACAGCCTAGGCTGTTGACCTGCGCTATGTTAAGAGGAAAATTTGTTATTTAACTGATTACTACGACATGTGGGAATCTGAGACAATAGGAAAGAAATTACAGTAGAAAGCAGACCAGCAAAAAGCACAAATCGCCATTCCCCCGTCATCTCTTACCTCATTATTGGGACACTGCGTCACCCAGCAATGAGAAGAGCAATGGAGGGTGGTGAGAAACAGCAAACTGCGGTGATTCAAGCCAGGTGTCTAGCTACTGCGTAGCTCGTATTGGTCATGACATCTGGACGAAAGTGGCCCTATCCGCCCATGAAATGGATGTTGTCGTTTTGTATATGACTTCATATTCAAGAGGAGAAAATACGTGCTGTGTGATGTGTGTGATTTACAAATTGCCGTACACTTCGGAAGAGCTCATTTTACATTTCGCTAAGAGTGCAACAGTTAACTACAGACTTGAGGTCTCTCGCATTTCACCTAACAACAGGACGAATGTGGTAAGCTGTTATAATGTTGTACAGCGTATGTACACTGGCCTTTTAGGTAGAAGATTTTCCAGAGTGTATAGCATATCGTTTACTAGCTTACTGACCGATCAACGATATCATGTTTTCCAAATGAACTATTACGCAGCCTTTTCTACTTCAGTTATTAATGATAACATTAATGAATTTTAGGGTTCTCTCTCTCTCTCTCTCTCTCTCTCTCTCTCTCTCTCTCTCTCTCTCTCTCTCTGAGTGTGTGTGTGTGTGTGTGTGTGTGTGTGTGTGTGTGTGTGTGTGTGTGTGAGTGAGTGAGTGAGTGAGAGAATGAGAGACAGAGGGGGGGGGGGGGCGGGAGAGGGGGAGAGGGAGAGGAAGAGAGATAGGATGTGTATTAGGATAATGGTAAAATTAAAATTCTCCTATGGTGAAATTTTTGTTGTTTTCAACAACACTCATATCATAATACTTTAGAACGATATGTGTCTATGTTAAGTTTCATGCCACGCCAGAAGGCTGCCTAGTTTTCAACTATTCTGCGTGTCCCCCTTCACTAAGTGCCAGCAGACAGTGGGAATCCTTGTCCTTCAGAGCGATTACAATGTCATTCAGTTTGACTTAATTGTTTTTTCGGTAATCTCAGAAATGACATATTATAAAGTAGCCTCACGTGTTACGATACGTTGTTTCTAAAATCGAATGCATTATTCGTTGCAACTGTACTGTTGGTGTTACTTTTTGACAGTGTGCCCGAGTGTGCTGCTGCAAAGTGTCAGTTGCCGGAACACAAAACACGTTTCTGTCCCAGAAACAACGAAAAAAGCATGCCAAATTCAAACGAACGCAAAATCTCCAAGACTGGCGATCTTTTATAGAAGCTCGAAACTTAGAGCGGACTTCAGTGCAAGATACTTGTAATAATTCCCACAATGAAACTTTGTCTTGAAACCTGGCAGAAAATCGAAAGAGATTCTAGTCATATGTAAAGTGCTCTAGCGGCAGGACACAATCAATGCCTTTTCTGCGCAGTAGCAATGGAAATACTATCGATGAAAGTACTACTAAAGCAGAGTTACTAAACACAGGGTTCTGAAATTCCTTCACCAAAGGAGGAGAAGTAAACATCTTCAACTTTTTTTGGTCCCGTCTTCCTCAGTTGCGCGTAATGCTACGGTATATCGATAACTTTCACTTATGGACCGTCTGACAGCAACTGAATAAAACACAATTTTAGTGCCATACGTGTTTCGCCTTTATTTTCTGCAAGGCATTATCAGTGTCAGGTTGCGTGGACAGTTTCTTACATATTACGCTCCTGTTGCATTAATGGTGTTGTTGTTCTTGTTATGAACGCCAATTTGCGGTTTTTTCCACATTCCACAGCACTATGCACTGAACGCTTGTTTTAATCAAAACATCGATGATTTCAGCCGTAAATAGAAATATTAAAAAAGGTAGGAAAACTTTTCTGTTTAGCAAAAGTGACAAAAAGCAGATTACAGAGTACCTGACGGCTCAACACAAAAGTTTTGTCTCGAGTACAGATAGTGTTGAGGATCAGTGGACAAAGTTCAAAACCATCGTACAATATGCGTTATATGAGTATGTGCCAAGCAAGATCGTAAGAGATGGAAAAGAGCCACCGTGGTACAAGAACCGAGTTAGAAAACTGCTGCAGCAGCAAAGGGAACATCACAGCAAACATAAACATAGCCAAAGCCTTGCAGACAAACAAAAATTACGCGAAGCGAAATGTAGTGTGATGAGGGCTATGCGAGAGGCGTTCAATGAATTCGAAAGTAAAGTTCTATGTACTGACTTGGCAGAAAATCCTAAGAAATTCTGGTCTTATGTCAAAGCGGTAGGTGGCTCAAAACAAAATGTCCAGACACTCTGTGACCAAAATGGCACTGAAACAGAGGATGACAGTCTAAAGGCCGAAATACTAAATGTCTTTTCCCAAAGCTGTTTCACGGAGGAAGACTGCACTGTAGTTCCTTCTCTAGATTGTCGCACAGATGACAAAATGGTAGATATCGAAATAGACGACAGAGGGATAGAGAAAAATTTAACATCGCTCAAAAGAGGAAAGGCCGCTGAACCTGATGGGATACCAGTTCGATTTTACACAGAGTACGCGAAGGAACTTGCCCCCCTTCTTGCAGTGGTGTGCCGTAGATCTCTAGAAGAGCGTAGCGTTCCAAAGGATTGGAAAAGGGCACAGGTCATCCCCGTTTTCAAGAAGGGACGTCGAACAAATGTGTAGAACTATAGACCTGTATCTCTATCGTCGATCAGTTGTAGAATTTTGGAACACGTATTATGTTAGAGTGTAATGACTTTTCTGGAGACTAGAAATCTACTCTGTAGGATTCAGCATGGGTTTCGAAAAAGACGGTCGTGTGAAACCCAGCTCGCGCTATTCGTCCACGAGACTCAGAGGGCCATAGATACGGGTTCACAGGTAGATGCCGTGTTTCTTGACTTCCGCAAGGCGTTCGATACTGTTTCCCACAGTCGATTAATGATCAAAGTAAGAGCGTATGGACTATCAGACCAATTGTGTGATTGGATTGAAGAGTTCCTAGATAACAGAACGCAGCATGTCATTCTCAATAGAGTCTTCCGAAGTTAGAATGATTTCAGGTGTGCCGCAGGGGAGTGTCATAGGACCGTTGCTGTTCACAATATACACAAATGACCTTGTGGATGAGATCGGAAATTCACTGAGGCTTTTTGCAGATGATGCTGTGGTGTATCGAGAGGTTGTAACAATGGAAAATTGTACTGAAATGCAGGGGGATCTGCAGCGAATAGACGCACGGTGCCGGGGATGGCAATTGAATCTCAATGTAGACAAGTGTAATGTGCTGCGAATACATAGAAAGATAGTTCCCTAATCACTTAGCTACAAAATAGCAGGTCAGCTACTGGAAGCAGTTAATTCCATAAATTATCTGGGAGTAGGCATTAGGAGTGATTTAAAATGGAATGATCATATAAAGTTGATCGTCGGTAAAGCAGATGCCAGACAGAGATTGGAAGTATCCTAAGGAAATGCTATTCGAAAACAAATGAAGTAGGTTACAGTACGCTTGTT
This sequence comes from Schistocerca americana, assembly GCF_021461395.2. Taxonomy (NCBI): domain Eukaryota; kingdom Metazoa; phylum Arthropoda; class Insecta; order Orthoptera; family Acrididae; genus Schistocerca; species Schistocerca americana. The sequence goes on from NC_060121.1 coordinate 91,681,434, forward strand.
CGCCCACTGCTTGAATACTGCTCAGCAGTGTGGAATCCGTACCAGATAGGGTTGATAGAAGAGATAGAGAAGAACCAACGGAGAGCAGCGCGCTTCATTACAGGATCATTTAGTAATCGCGAAAGTGTTACGGAGATGATAGATAAACTCCAGTGGAAGACTCTGCAGGAGAGACGCTCAGTAGCTCGGTACGGGCTTTTGTTAAAGTTTCGAGAACATACCTTCACCGAAGAGTCAAGCAGTATATTGCTCCCTCCTGCGTATATCTCGCGAAGAGACCATGAGGATAAAATCAGAGCCCACACAGAAGCATACCGACAATCCTTCTTTCCACGAACAATACGAGACTGGAATAGAAGGGAGAACCGATAGGGGTACTCAGGGTACCTTCCGCCACACACCATCAGGTGGATTGCGGAGTATGGATGTAGATGTAGATGTAAAGCCTCTTCATATCAGGAGTATCACTTACAACCTACGTTCTCATTATTTTATGGAAGTGTACCGATCTCTGTCTTCTTCTACAGTTTTTGCCTTCTACAGCTCCCTCTAGTACCATGGAAGTCATTCCCTGATGTATTAATAGATGTGCAATCATCCTGTCCCTTCTCCATGTCAATGTTTTCCACATACTGCTTTCCGCTCCGATTCTGCGCAGAACCTCCTCATGCATTACCTTACCAGTCCACCTGGTTTTCGACATTCGTCTTCAGCACTACATCATAGATACTTCGACTCTCTTCTGTTCTTTTTTTTCCTGCAGTCCATGTTTCACTATCACACAATGCTGTGCTCTAAATGTATCGTAGTTCGTCGTATCCTAGTATATTGCTGTGCGCTATCGGATCCTTACCATATAGAATTGATGGAAGACCTCGTAAAAGTTCAATGAAGGGCAGCTCGTTTAGTATTATCCTTAAATATGAGAGAGTGTGTTACGGCTGTGGTACGCGAGTTGGGGTGAAAATCATTAAAATAAATCAATCTCCAACGCTCTCCTCTGAATGCGAAAGGTTTTTTTTTTTTTTACACTCACCTGCGTAAGGAGAACTGATCATCGTAACAAAGAAATTTCAGCTCTTACGCAAAGACTTGAGTGTTCGTTTCTTCCGCGCACTATTAAAGACGACAACAGTAGAGATGCAGTAGGCAAGTGGTCTGATGAACCCGCTGCTAGGCACTTAAGTTTAATTGCAGAGTAGTCTTTCACATGTAGACGAAGTTGAACAGTGATCTTTAATATACTGCCGTCGGCAAATTTTACTCAAAATTGTCAATATGTGTTTCGTCTCGTCCTAAGACTTCCGATACATAGCTGAATCAAACCACATATTGTGACCATCATTTTTGCCAGCCGTATAGAACGCTGTTTTCCACACTTATCAAAACACACAACCGACTACTTACTCACTTTTTAAGCTATCTAGCGTTTCACAGCGTAAAAGCTTTTTAGAAGTAGTTTAGGCTTTTAAGAGGCGTAGAAAGTTGACAAAAAGTCACTCAAGAGTTTCTAGGTCACCCAGTGAAGTGTTAAGCTTGGATTACTTTCCACGTTTCTACGGCGCCTCATCTGCGGCCGTACTGCAGACGAGACGCGGCTACACTTGCAGAGGGCTACTCAGTGCCCGCAGCCAGTAGTTTCTGGTTCTTGACAGCACGACAATCAAAAGGGCAGTGGTTAATAACAATTGAGATACGCTGGACTTGTTCACAGCCGTAGAGATCCGAAAGTATTTTTTTTCTGCGCAAGAATGTTAAGTAAGAATGTAAGTCTTACATAGTTAAAGAGTTTCTCACTTTTTATGTATCGACGTTTGTGCCTTTACTCATCGTATCCCTTATACGAGGGATAGCCATGAAGTTTATAATAACGTACCAAAATATTGAAGTAACGTAGCTAAATTTTTTAGTTTGCAGGTACAGCGGTGGAAAAAAATATGGAAACAGCGCGAGGAATGCATGCTTGAACATAACTGCAGATGGTAGCTGAACTTGGAGATTTCGCTGTTGTTGTTGACCACTAAGGGCACCTTTGCATTGTCCTCAATACGTTACAGGTGTCAGTCGTAACGATAACAGCGTTCTGTGTAGTCGCGAGTGTGAAATATCGAGGCTACGTGAATTCGAACATGGGAACATTGTTGGTACTTGTGTGGTGGGTACTTCCGTTATCCAGAACCAAGGTAGCCGAAGTTTTGGTGTTTCTGGAGACACCACACCGAAGGTTTGCACCGCATACGGGGAAGCTGGAACGCCATCAGCTAAATCACAAATCAGACGAGAGTGTGTGTTGAGTGATCGTGGTGGATGGTCACTGAAGAGGATTGTGACGAGAAACAAGAGGAAGACAGCAGCAAAAGTCACTCCAGAACGGAATGTCACAGTCGACAATCCTTTCAACACCAAAACAATATTATAGGAGCAGGGAACTGCAGGCGCAGATGAAACGCCACAGCCAGTCTTCAGTGATGCAAATGCTCGTAGAAATCTTGTTTCAGACTGCTTTACAACCTCTGGCTGAGTTTGTGCCACAAGGGTGAAACCTTGACGGGGGTCCGGTGGTGATTTGGGCAGCCGTTTCGTTGTATTCCATGTGCCCCGTGGTCGCTCTGAAAGATGGCATTCCTACCAAAGACTATTTTGGTATTTTGGATGATGGGATGGTACAACCTTTGTTCAGCAATGACGATACTTTCTTCCTAGACGACAAGGCTCCTCTTCACAACTTACATCATCCAGGACTGGTTTTGGGAGCCGCGCGGAGTGGCCGCGCGGTTAGAGGCGGCATGTCACTAATTGCGCGGCCCCTCCAGCCGGAGGTTCGAGTCGTCCCTCGGGCATGGATGTACGTCTTGTCCATAGCGTAAATTAGATTAAGTTAGTGTAAGTAGTGTGTAAGTCTAGGGACCGATGACCTCAGCAATTTGGTCCCTTAAGAATTCACACACATTTTGAGCATTTTTTGAACCTTTTTGGGAACACGAGGATGAATTGTCGTCTCTCCCCTGGTCACTGCAGTCAACGGATGTCAGTATTATTGAGCCTTTGTGGTCTACATTCGAGAGAAGAGCGCGTTAACGCTATCCACCTCGATCATCATTATCTGAAACTGCCATTATTTTGCTGGAAGATTGCTATAAAGTTACCTTGAAAACCATACAGGGGTTGTATTTATCCACTCAGAAACGACTAGAAGCTGTTTTGATTGCTAACTTTTCCTACAACTTGTTAGGCGTCGTAAAGTGTTCGGTTCTGGTGTTTCCGCCCCTGCGTATGTCTGTAGCCCTGGTACGTAGTGACATCTCAGTGCCAGAGTACCGTAGTTCGGCGCTGGGGCATCCGAAACAAAATCGCGCATCTCCGTTAACAATGTCAAGTTTCGTGCGGTAATTCGTTTCCGGTATCGGAAGGGGAGTACGCTACAGTCATCCACGTTGAGTTCGTGGAAGTGGGCGAAAACAGTACACCGCCATATGAGGCTGTGTTTACATGGCAGAGGCGATTTTACTGCGCAGTTTATTTTACCATGTAGCGGCCACATGTTTTCAATTTTATTACCATATTTTGTCCCATTTTTATGATGTTCAGGATGCACGGAACTAGTGTTACGAATTATGACGAAATTTTAATGACTGATTGTCACTTCTGAATATCGCAGTTAATACGGTAGTGTGAATGTTCATTCGGCGATCTTGACATTTGTATGACGAAAAACGAAGTGGTAGATCTTGTCTCTGTGAGGAATCGGGAGTCGCAAAGGAATTGGAGTACCTAGAGTTTGAAACCCGGAATATCATAATCGCAGCGATAGTGTAAAAAGTGAAAATCAGTAATGGCTCAGTTTTCAACATCTTACATGACATTTTGAACACTATAAGTCCTCCCACGCTGGGTTGTGTGATTGGTAACATCACTCAAAAAGTTTACCGAATCGAGGTAGCAGCGGAAACGTTGCAGCTGTGGGAGACGAATCCAGAAGACTTCTTTGGGCACTTGATCACCATGCACGAATCCTGGGTGTTGTGACCTCGAGACAAAGATACAAAGCAAAAAGTGAAACACGTAGATGAACTACCGCCGAGAAAGTCAAACATCCATCCAGTATGGGGCATTTTTGTGTGAGGACGGAGGAGGGGGGCAGGAGGTGGTAGATTTCTATGTAGAGGTGCTAGCAGGGGCAACCCGTCACTATGTAAGACTATCGAAATCCTCTGAGGACATTACTGGGGGCTAACAAAACTAGGCTTTGTGGGAGGTTGTCCAGGGGACTGTTCTTGCTCCACAAAAACACTCCAGCTTTTCCTGCATATGACACACACACACACACACACACACACACACACACGTAATGTCAAGTAAGCATGAGCTCTAATACGCTTACCTTAAGAGTAATGAGCAATTCTTGATCTTCGATATCGTGAAGCCGGCCGGAGTGGCCGAGCGGTTCTAGGCACTTCAGTGTGGAACCGCGCGACCGCCAGGTCGCAGGTTCGAATCCTGCCTCGGGCAGGGATGTGTGAGATGTCCTTAGGTTAGCTAGGTGTAAGTAGTTCTCAGTTCTAGGGGACTGATGACCTCAGATGTTAAGTCCCATAGTGCTCAGAGCCATTTTTTTTGATGTCGTGAAAGGAATCTCTCTACTGCAAGTTCTTTGCTTTCCATATTTTGGAAAGCGGTAGTACAGATCAAAACAAGAAAAAAATGTCCAGTAAACATGTTCTCTAAAATGTGTATCTTAAGAGAACTTGATCATCTTCGCTACTTTGAAACACAATTCTTCTAAAGAACAAGTGCTCATAAGTTTTGAAGTCTACAGCACATGTTCTGTATTTTGTCCATACTACCACTTTCCAAATTACGTAAACCAAAGAGCTTGCTGTAGAAGATATTTGTCTCACGGTATCGAAGATCAAGAATTGCTTATAGCTCTTAAGGTATGGGTTTTAGAGCCCACGTTTACTTGACTTCTTTGTTTCGAATGATCATTCCTGTCATATCCCTGAATATTGAATATCACTTCTGAAAGACCCCTGTATGTATATCTGCAGCCAGTTGTAAAAAGACATTTAATTTATTAACCGGTCTTAGGCACTTAGTACCCTTCTTCAGAAGGCTATAATTATCGTATTGTTTGCGAGTGTCAACCACAAGATGCATGCAGCATATTGCTGTTGTCACGTCGTTTGTGGTGTCTGTAAAAAAAAATGTATAAGGAAGCCAAACAAAAAGTGCAGACATGCCAGAACTCGAGATAATCAGCTAATAAGACACTATGAAACACAAGACCACAGCAATATCCTGAACATATATATATCAAAAAAGTTTTGCATCACCTCGGTTCCGAGAGTTACAGAACCTGTACAGAAAACTGGAACAGAGGTCAACATAAACATCATTTCCGCCCTTTTTATTGCTCATGAACACCATAAATTGCATGTTGCACCGCCATACAGCGAGAATTTCAGAGGTGGTGGTCCAGATTGCTGTACACTCTGGTACCTGTGATACCCAGTAGCACGTCCTCTTGCATGGATGCATGCCTCTATTCGTTGTGGCACACTATCCACAAGTTCATCAGTGCACTGTTGGTCCAGATTGTTCCACGCCTCAACAGAGATTCGGCGTAGATCCCTCACAGTGGTTGGTGTCTCACGTCGTCCATAAACAGCCCTTTTCAATCTATCCCAGGCATGCTCGATAGTGTTCATATCTGGAGAACATGCTGACCACTCTAGTCGAGCGATGTCGTTACTCTGAAGGAAGTCATTCACAAGATGTGCACGAATCGTCATCCATGAAAACCAAAGCCTCGCCAATATTCTGCCGATATGGTTGCACTATCGGTCGGAGGATGGCATTCACGTATAGTACAGCTGTTACGGCGCCTTCCATGACCACCGGCGGCGTACGTCGGCCCCACATGATGCCACCCCAAAACAGCAGGGAACCTCCACCTTGCTGCGCTCGCTGGACAGTGTGTCCAAGGCGTTCAGCCTGATCGGGTGCCTCCAGACACGTCTCCGACGATTGTCTGGTTGAAGGCATATGCGACACTCATCGGTGAAGAGAACGTAATGCCAATCCTGAGCGGTCCATTCGGCATGTTGTTGGGTCCATCTGTACCGCGCTGCATGGTGTCGTGGTTGCAAAGATAGACCTCGCCATGGACGTTGGGAGTGAACTTGCCCATCATGTAGCCTATTGCGCACAGTTTTAGTCGTAACACGACGTCTTGTGGCTGCGCGAAATACATTATTCAACTTGGTGACGTTGCTGTCAGGGTTCCTCCGAGCCGTAATCCATAGCTAGCCGTCATCCACTGCAGTAGTAGCCCTTTGGTGGCCTGAGCGAGACATGTCATCGACAATTCTTGTCTCTCTGTATCTCCAAGTCCGAACAACATCGCTTTGGTTCACTCCGAGACGCCTGGACACTTCCCTTGTTGAGAGCCCTTCCTGGCACAAAGTAACAATGCAGACGCGATCGAATCGCGGTGTTGTCCGTCTAGGCATGGTTGAACTACAGACAACACGAGCCGTGTACCTCTCCTTCCTGGTAGAATGACTGGAACTGATCGGCTGTCGGAGCCCCTTCGTCTGAGAGGCGCTGCTCATGCATGGTTGTTTACATCTTTGGGCGGATTTAGTGGCATTTCCGAACAGTCAAAAGGACAGTGTCTCTGATCAATATCCAGAATCAACGACTATCTTCAGGAGTTCTAGGAACCGGGGTGATGAAGGCTTTATTTGACATTATTCACACACACACACACACACACACACACACACACACACACACACACACACAATACGTCTGTTTCCCACAAGATTCTTTACGCCAATTTGATGGTAAACAAGTTATTAAGGTCGATGGTATGCGTTTGTACATTCTGAAGGACATACATGTGAATCGAAATTTCTTCTGATCATTTTCCTGTTTAATTCTTCATGAAAGATAATACCCAACCTTTTCATGTGATTTAGTTAGGTACTGACTAACATTAGAGACAGATGCGAGGCATTTATCCACACTTCATTTACTTGCTTACGTTCGAGCATTCAAATCACCAGTGCCTTTTAAGTTGTAACAACATTGTTTTGAGGATTCCATTGTATACTATGGCCTCATAACGAACAATGTAGGAAAACCTTAAAACAGTTTAAATACCGCCAGTATCAGTATCCACTCAGTTTCTTCCTGAAGTAGCTAAATTAAATGTGCTCATAGGTTGGTTGGTGGTTGATTTATTTGGGGTAGGGGACCAAACAACGAGCTCTTCGGTTCCATCGTATTATGGATGGACGGGGAAGGAAGTCGGCCACGCCCTTTCAAAGGAACCGTCCCGGAATTTGCCTGGAGTGATTTAGGGAAATCACGGAAAACCTAAATCAGGGTGGCCGGACGCGAGTTTGGAGCAGTCGTCCTTCCTCACGCAACACTCGTGTGCTAACCACTGCGCCACCTCGTCCGTTTGTGGTCAGAGACTGTACTGAGTAGACCTCTTTTGAATAAAGGAAAACACGGAGCTTGGAACAGGCCGAGAGCTGATTCACTCTTTTGTAGCTACCCTGCATCCTCAATGTCTTGGTTCATAACATTACTCGCCTCCATTACATCAGACGGTATGACGCGCTCTGGAAGTCGCACGTAATGGCGCCATTGTGATTAATTTTCTGACGCTCCAGTGTACTGGTGGAAGTAGTAGCAAGTCTGAATAACTACAAAATCGTCAAATGTAATTTTTTCGTCTCTCCATACTTGTAGAAGCCAAAATTGAACGTTAGCGGAACACAGAGTAGCGAATGGAGATCCATTTTCAAAGCAAGGATAGCCGTTACTCGAAGGGCAGGAATCCACGAGTTGTGACGGTTCGGCAGGTAGTAATGTGTGTCCTGATACTGGAAATGCAGGTGATAGGCACTAGGTGATCTGGCATATGACTTATGTTCTCTAAGCATGATTTTGAAAATTCTCGGAAAAGTATACCTTCAGTTGGCCTACGTGTCTAAATTATTTTTCTTTAGTTTAAAACTGTGTCGTAACAGCCTCTCTGGTTCCTCTAAACGTCTTTTTGTGTCGGACAGAATGAAACAAAGTTGGAGCTGTACTGTACCACGAGAACAGCGTTTTCTGGCTCCCTGTTAACTGAGGGATGTCGAATTATGGACATCAAGCGCGGCAGATCCCGTAACCAACAACAGATCGCGATCCAGCTAACTGACGTATCATATGCATACGTCACGGTATCGGGTCACTGTCACTTTGACGTGAATTTAGCGTAATAGGAACGTAATTGAAACCTATGCAAATGTGTGAATGATGATGTTCGTCTGTTGTACTAAGTAAATTATTTACGCCGCTTTGTTACTGCCAGTGGCAATTTGACGGATTACCTAATGAAATATTAGCACGCGAGATTATTTTCGTATATAATCTGATTTTAGGTTTCAAAGCTACTTAGAGAAAATTTTTCTCCTCTAGATGTGCGCTACGTTCTTCCCTGTAACATGTCATTTACCGAAAAAATTGGTTAAGTGATTCAAATGTTTGGGCCAAACATTACACAAAATATTGACATTGTTTTTATGAGAAGATAATGCGCAGGGTTGTGCGAATAAGTCATAAACTACGTAATGGTAATCCCAGTAAGCAAAAAAATTCTGTTGGTGTTGTAAACAGGGACATTGTATTGGTACTTCCGCCATCCATCTACCTCATTCTCAAATAACGATTTAGGTGTGAGAGTCTTAGGCAGGAAGTTCTTACATGAAACTACCTGATGACGGCTACCCAGATGCCTATTTCAGCACCGTTTCAGGTAATAATTTTACGATCTTTTCCTTCCAGTCACACGGGTTGTACGTGTATCGGACCTACACTCATCCCAAAAAGAACATTTTTATCTCTCTGTGAATATGCTACAAATCTAAACAACGTTAACACGGTCATCAATTGTTGGAGACAAGAGCGGATACTGCGCTTTTCTGGTTAGCTTGCAAATACTTCTCGGGTGTAACAATTGGTTTACGATGGTGTAAACATCACCAGTAGCGGTGTTTGCAACCTGGCGACAGTTGGCTGGTCAAGAGAGTATACCAGTACTTCTCCACCAACAGAATCCCCGGTTTCATGAATGACAGAGTCTTTCTTAATCATACGTCCAGCCATTTATCTACAGACTTAACCCGATGCATCATCGCCCGTCGGAATACTTCCCACAGTCTTGACTATACATTAGTCGATTTTAATTATAGGTAAGAGCATTTGCAATTGAATTTTTTACCACGGTAGCGTGCTCGTAACTTCTGAATGAGAATGGTGTCGTTAACCCCAAGATGTTCCTCTGTATAGTGATTTTCCCAGACACTTACTTGCGTCTTTGGCTGCATCCATACGGGAAGCTGTGGTAAATTACGTTCCTGCTTTCGCCTGGGGCCTCATAGCTCGCATTTCAGCCGAAACCTGCCCTGCCTCTCGTTTACCAGAATATTCGCTTTCGTTGCTGGACTGTATGCTTATGAGATTATACATGATGAAACTGCAACATGATATCCTGTACATAGCAAACGACCGTGGAAAATTTCCTACTTGCCGAGGAATTCCAGTGAACGCCGTTGTTTCGTCTTGTGATATTCTGGTGCGCTCTGCACTTCCAGTTATTACTCGTTGAAATGAGCCTGCGGTATATTGTACTGTCGAGTAACAGCTAACACAAAAGAAATTTTCTTCACCAAATAGTTTCGACAAAAGAAAAAGTTTCAGTGCTGAAATAATCAATTTTTTATATAAATCTGTGGAAATCCGCACACTCCTTATCAGTCTAAAATTCATTGCAAAAATTCTCTCTATAGCTTGTCATTTGCCTTAGACGAAAAGCTTCTTTCCGTCATAACGTACACTTCCGCACACTAAAAGTAGTTTGTGACGTAACATTGAAGACAATTTCGGCAACAAGCAACAATTATTAGAAATTAGCCGTGTTTTCCATGGAACTCATTTTAATAGAGCAGCTGCGAACGTGTTATTCAGGTTTTTGCTACTAGTTTCGTTTCTAGAAATTGTGACTAAAATTACTAATATTTGTGGAAATCGGAACTAATTCTTATTCGCTGTAGCATCATGTATTTTTTGGGACGTAACGTCTATGAACTAATTTCACCAAGGACTTATCTTAATTTGTACACCTCTGCGAAAAAGCGTTTTTAACCAACTGATGATCTCAGTAGAAGCAGCTAATCAAAATAGATCACGACAGTAAACTAATTTCACCTAAAAGACGAAGTTTCAGTTAATATCAATTAATTAAAACACCTACATTATTGCACCGATAACATTCAAATTGCTTTGCCTCGATAAAAATCCGATTTCAAATTTTTACCCACCTAATCAGCTGCAACCGTGTGATCTACGTAAAACCATTTTTTCCAACATTTATTTTACCATTTTTGTATGTTTTAATTCTTCTATGCCCACATCAACCCGGTGCAGTCACCCTATAACGTTACCAGACAAAAAAAATAAATAAACTTAGCATGCAGTACGCTAAGAGGAAACAAAATCAAACTTCGCGGGTTGACAGTGTATGTGATGTTATTTCAGTGATTGTAAACTCCAGACAAATTTACAAAGAATTTGGCAGTATGGTCCTTTAGCAGTGTGACGTTGCACTTTCTCTGGGCACTATGCAGGCACCGATTCGGTTGGGAAGGGTGTCATAAAACCGTCGTATCTTCCGCCGAGGCAAGCCAGCCGAAAACTGTTGTAACTGATCCTTGCTATCATGGCTACTGGCCCTGCGACGGATTTGACGTTTAATCTGGCCCCACACATGTTCTGGGCATCTTGCTGCCCATGGGAGCACATCAACATCACGCAGACAGTTCGTAGAGCCATGTGCCGTGTGTGTGTAGCAGCATTGTCCTGTTGAAAAATGGCGCCACGATACTGTCGCATGAGAGGATAACATGTGAGAATGCAAGGTGTCTGTGAAATACCGTTGTGTCTTCAGAGTTCCGTAAACCATTACCACGACGACCTGAAGTCTCACCCGATGGCTTGCTGCACAGTGATACCAGGAATAACAGCGTTGTCCCTCATGAAACCACTGGAAGTTCCCAACCCCTCCCGGCAGCCGCTATACTTGCGGCCATTGGTACAGTGTAAGTCGGAATCGTGCAGGAAATCCACAAAATGTTCTCACGTGACAGGTGCAAATGAGAAGCGGTTGAGACTTGTTTGATGCACAATACAATGCTTCCATGAAGTTTTTCTTTTCATGACTCAAATCATAACATAACGTCACACATCAAATGATGCCATCCACTTGTAATACTGAAAAATAATTAACAAATTTTTGATCTAATACCTGCAGTTTGGAGCATGATAAAATTACAGAACATAAACATATGTAAATCACATCCTGTTATCAATTTCTAGTATGCTTATACATTTTGCGATATTTACAAATTATTTGAAATTCAGGTATCCTGTTACTGGGTCTGTGGTTATCACTGTTCTAGTTATTAATTTCGATTTCTCGCTAACTACTGAAACATATTCTGAAAAGAAAAATGAGTTTAATCATTTTGCGTTTATAGCTCGATGCAGTAATCACGTCGTGTTTTATCATCTTTCTATTTCTGACTCTTCAAACCCTTCTATCATGTCTATTCTTGCTGGGGATCATAGTTTAAGTCTACCTACCCCTAATTCATCTTTATTCCTGTATTACTTGCTTTTTCTGCACCACAATAATTTCTGAATACTGTGCTCTATGTTAGATGTCACTTGTAGCATGCTGGTTGTAATGAATATCACGTAAAATACGTAGACTGCCTGGTTAGATGTAGGAGAACGGCATGAAGCCCTAATCCTGCCAGGTTAAATAAATCAATAAAGTGCGCGCGGGATTAGCCGAGCGGTCTGGGGCGCTGCAGTCGTAGACTGTGCGGCTGGTCCCGGGGAAGGTTCGAGTCCTCCCTCAGGCATGGGTGTGTGTGTTTGTCCTTAGGATCATTTAGGTTAAGTAGTGTGTAAGCTTAGGGACTGATGACCTTAGCAGTTAAGTCCCATAAGATTTCACACGCATTTGAAATCAATAAAATAAGAAATAAAAATAAGTAATTGCTTATTTTCTTTGATAGCTGATACTGTTAGGAACGAATAGTTTCTATACGAAATATTAGCAAGTAAGTTGGCTTGGTGATGACAAAACACTATACTCTGACTTCAAAGAAGTATAGTTTAGTTTCCTGTCCAGCCATTCAAATTAACGTTTCTTATGATTTCTCGTAAATCGTGTAGGCAAAAATGCCATCGTGATTACTTTGACAAGGATCCACACTGTTTTCTTCCGCATCCTGGTCCACTTGGTGACAGCATTCCATTTTCAGTAACCTCACGCTCAATAGAATGCTAGACTGCAATTACGCAGGCTGTGCAACCTGATTTAGGTCAACACAGTGGCGATCTCGCAAACAATTTTGTTTTAGTGTACACATCAGACTCATGACACACACGTGGTATCATTATCGATATAAACCAACGTAACTTCTGCACACCACTGCACGCTCTTGAATTCGTCGCATAGTAACTCATGAAAATATATCATTAAATACGCACAATATAATACTGAATTTGAGACATTGTCTTTTCAAAGTTAAAACTTATCGACACTAATAAATAGGTAACTTTTACTAGCTTTCACACAAAATAAACCAAAGATTCTGATTCAAACTAAAAAAAGAAAAAAAAGTTGGTTTCCTTACTCAAAAGCGCATAAAGATGCCAAACACCTGAAAACAAGAGCTTTTGATTATAAAATACGCAGGTATCAGGTACTTCGTTAATCCAAGGTATCGTACACTACATTACGCACTTCCTTAGACAGTTACATCGGAAACAGCACATTTAATTTTTCTCTTGGGATAGTGGGCATCCCACGCAATGGAAAAGAAGCGTAATCCGACCTGTTAGTAAGAATGAAAACTTAAAACCATCTTGTGTTTACGAAACAGTTAGCGTCTTTCCCTCTGTGGGCTATGCAAAGCCCTGTAATATACTGCTCACAAGGAAATTACTGCATGCTTAGGATAATTCAATTTATATGATAATAATCAGTCTGGATTTGTAAACGCCACAGTAGAAACATTGCTCTCAGCAAGATAACTTATGACCTGAAATAACAGTAACTGTGTGTGGTTCAGTGGCCAAGTGCAAGTCTTTGTATAGGACGCCACTTTGGCTACTTGCGTGTTCCTATGCTCGTGTTATTCATCTGGCGAAAGAGGACATACAGTTTAACGTGGTACCCAAACCTCGTGTTGTTGCTGGCGACTCTTCACATCGTTGTGAGGTGAAGCCTAGATTAAACGCTGACTGAAAATTTCTGTGGTCCGGACGGGAATCAATCACGCAACCTTTAGATTTCGGGGCGCGACTTTTACCGCTAGACCACCATGTATGACTGACCTGCAATATACCACAGACAACTGTCATTTCACAATATCCTCAAAAACTGCGACAGCAAAAATTTTCAGATAGTATGCTGAAGTGGTTTGAAAGCTAAATCAAAAACAGACAATAATATGCTGTTTGTGGGCTTGAAAAGCTGTCTCGAAAGCATTGTCTCCCAGGAGTGACTCAGCGGTCACTCCTGTCACCCTTCCTTGTATTTCAGTAATATCTCGTAGATTCTGTCCTCCTGTAAATATCCTTTCTGTGCCGGTGACGTCAAGTTTCAGTCCAGTACCACACCTGACCGTTTCATATGTCTAATGCCATCATCAAAGTGAGTGACGATCCTTCTTCATTGGTGACATGGGCGCTGAAAAGTAGGACTTAAGCTACATGCGTCAGAAGTAATTTTAACATCCCGTCACAAACTAATTCATTCTGCCTATTGTTATTATCGTCGTTATTCCAATGTCTTATCGGAAAACGGCGAGAAACTTGTGTGTAATTGCAGACGAGGGCGTCTGCTGTGCAACTAACACTCTTACCACGTGCTGCAAAACTTCCGCTTGCCTCCATGCCCTTCAGAGATTTCCAAAAGATGCGAAACGTACATATGTGCAGAATCTCGTTCATTCAAACTTCCGATATTGTGACGTTCAAAATGGCTCAAATGGCTCTGAGCACTATGGAACTTAACATCTGTGGTCATCAGTCCCCTAGAACTTAGAACTACTTAAACCCAACTAACCTAAGGACATCACACACATCCATGCCCGAGGCAGGATTCGAAACTGCGACCGTAGCGGTCACGCGGTTCCAGACTGCAGAGCCTAGAACCGCACGGCCACACCGGCCGGCCGATATTGCGACGTAATTCAACATACCGCAAGCAGTGAAATCTCTGGAAGGTTAGTATCAATCACGAATGCTTGTCTGCGTTAGATCTGTAACATGAGTATGTCGCTGCTACATACTCACAATTACGATGGTTGCGGTAACTGCTATTTGCTACGTCTACGTCGCTAGCTCCTCAGCATGTGTGCACCCCAGTACCTAACGTCGGATGTTCACCATGTGTCAACACAAATCTTAATTGAAACACAAAGTGCCACTTCCGTAGTCTCCTAACTATGCTCACCCATAAAACAGACTTTTCCAGTTCCTTCTCGCAGGATTCTTAGTTTTTTTCCGTTTCCCATCCCGCCACTTCTTCTTCCATCTCCTTATTGCTTGTGTCTATCACCTTGCTCATTCTCTTCCTCTACAGTCGCTGCTCTTACGTCCAGCGTTGACAGTTGTGAGTGCCCTCAGCTTAAATCTGTCCGACTTTAATCTGTCCTTGTCGTTACACGTTTCATGAACTAATATAAACTGTCCTTTTTTTACTATAGCTACTAGCGTTTTCAGTAACTGTGTTGTTTAAGGGGCAGTCAAATGAAAACGAGACATACGGGACAAAGTAAGTAAAGTGCTTATTATTTCGGAAGTAATCGCCATAACTGTTAATACATTTATCCCACTGTGAAACAAGACGGTTAGTGCCTTAACAGAAAAATGCTTGCTCTTGACTACGGAACCATGATTGTACTCAGGCGAGCACGTCTTCGTCTGAAGCAAATCGATGTCCAGGAATGTCTTTGTTCAGGGCTCCAAAAATACTCGAACTTCCTTCGGTGAGATCGGGACTATATGAAGGCTGTGTGTGGGCTCCGCACCGAAACCTGTGCAGCGTGCTCCAAACAGTCTTGGCAACACGTGCTCAGGCATTGTCCTGCACGGAATGGTGCTGTCCGTTAACATTCCTGGGCGTTTGCACTCGACAGCAAGCTTCAATTTTTTTAAAGCCTCCGCGTACCGCTGTGCGTTAATTTTTGTGCCATGTTCCAGAAAGCCAATTATCAGCGTCCCAGGCGCGTTCCGAATACATTAACAGCCATCAACAATGCGTTTCCGAAGTTTATAGAAACTACAAACAGGGCTGGAACACACCAAAGCCTGTAAATATTCCCACCAAAAAGAAAATCCAACGGGTTCTAGTTGGGGACCTGGGGGGGGGGGGGGGGGGGGCAATGGTACTGGCGAACCACGACCGATACACTTGTTTTCGAAACGCAGTTTGCCTATACTTATGTATGAGAAATCATGATAAATTCAAACGAGGGCAGTTTATCACTTTGTAATTTACAGCTCCCTTGCGTTGTTTTGAAATAAATGTAGCCCTAGACATCAATAGTGTTGTAACATTGCCATGACTGCACTTCTGTATACAGGGTGAGTCGCGTAAGAGGTAACACCCCACACCCCTAATTCCGGGGGCGATTACACGTATCGACAAGCGGTGTTCGGCGAATCATAGCCGACTATGGGGCACATACTTTGGTACATGCACAACAATTACAACTTTTATATTTACCGAGATAATGAGGCAAGTACACGATTTTTAAATGGGACGCTGTACTTTTCTTACCATCATTCGAACCCTCTGGAAAAGACGCATATAGTGATGTAACGCATGTTGTTATTGTGATTCAAACTTCGCTTAAAAGACACTGGGAAATGCTCTCTGCAGCATGCACGGCCTACGCTACGTAGGTAAATCCTCATCCGCCCTCTTTTAAGCAAAGTTTGAATCACAATAGCAACATGCGTTACATCACTATACGCATCTTTTCCAGAGCGTTCGAATGATCGTAAAAGAGTATAGCGTCCCATTTAAAAAAACATGTACTTGCCTCATTATCTCGGACAATATAAACGTTGTGATTATTGTGCATGTACCAATGTATATTCCCCATAGTCCGCTATGATTCGCCGAAAACCTCTTGCCGATACGTGCAATCACCCCCGGAATAAAGGGGGTGTTACGTCTTACGCGACTCACCCTGTATATCGCATCGGGGAAACCGTTGGTTTCAGGAACCTTTTTGTTTGTTAAGGTAATTTACTTACCTATAATAGTGAGACAATCTGTGTAACATATGAGTTGTCACGAAAACAATATAGAATGACAGATCAGATGTAAAAGAGAGCTTTATAATATTAATTTTGTCAAGATAAATAAAAATATAAAAAGAAAAAAATCATCTGAGAAAAGTCTCTGTACCGAAATAGAACGAAAATACCCATTGTTGAGCATAAACGGTATTTTTCGGGACAGTATGTCTTTGGAAAGGGATTTTTCTACAGCAAAACATACAAAACTGGAAACGTAAGTAAATAATGAAACAACATTTATTTTTAAAAGAAATGAATGTTAACTTCTGACACATGATACGACCATGGGAAGAGGACAGGACTCATTATTCATAGCCTGTGGCTTTCCTTCGACAAAATATAGATTCCTCTTACCTCACTAAATGACATGCATGGACAATAAAATCCTGCATCTGTTTTCATGCCATGCGGCAACCCATCAAACCACAGAGTGCAAAGACATTAATTAGCAAACACAGCACTGTGACGTATGTAGAAAATTTCGTGTTGTCGATGAATCATTAATTTTCACTTTCATAACTACACAGCTGAAAGTTAATCTTATACATTTTCGCTCTTAGAAGCTTCATATTTTTATTTAATTTGCTATTTCACTTGTCTTAGGGTATTTGCTGCTGCTCTGTGTGTGCTTTTGCTCAGCTGTTAGTCTCCATTCCCACGCTGGCATCTATTACAGCCACAGTCGTTAGCTTCCTAAATTTGTGTATCTCCATCAAACCTCACGGGATATTACTGGCACCAAAGATGTCGGCCAGTATGGAGCGTTAATACCAATGTATCTCTGTGATAGTAAACACCAGCAAAATATAAATATGTAAGCGCATGCATTGGTTCATTACCGCGTAACCTATGTCTGAATTTCTTACCTGTTGTTTTAGGTAAGCCACCATGGATGATCAACGTCATACCCTACTGCAGAAACGTGAGTGATCGAGTTTGGAGACTATCGTCAGCAGGCAGTCGAATGAACGCACGGAACCAATGTTCAGTGTTTCGGCCACCTGCGAGATATCAATCTGGTGATAGTAGCACCCAGGAGCAGAAAAGTTCAGGTAGGCCGCATGTTGTCACAAATCTGTGAAAAAGTATATTAACTAAAGAAAAAAATCCAAAGTGATACATTATCGCACATCGTTAGTTATCTCACCATGTTACCTTTTGTCGATCTTCTGTAACACCACATTACAAAATCCTGCATCCCAGGCAAATTGTAACTATATTAACGTTAGTTTGATTTCAAGAGTGATGAACAAGCCATTCTAACAGTTCAATCGTCGTAGACATTAAAACCCGCTTCGGTCGTACTAAACACTCTGTCACTTTTATGCAGACTTCACAATATTCACTATTGTGAAACTTGATGTTATATTCTCAAGCGTTCAGAAGTTGGCTGTTGACTTTAAACGCTTTAATTATTGACGGTATTTTTATGTCTCTAAATTTCCGTAGATAGTTGTATGAAAAAGTCCGATAAACTTCAGTCGTAAATTAAATGCGAGACAAAACGCTTTCCGCCTTTGAAGTTCCTGCACTTTGTCTTCTGTGGACCCCGACTGAAATTCCTTGGCTAATGGCTGCTTCAGAACAAGCTGTGAGTAAACATTTCAAGGACAGTCCTATCATTTTCTGACGCAGCCATCGGCCATGAAGCATTTATAGACTATTTGTAATGATCAGACATTCGAAATAGTTACAGCCCTAAAACATTTTTCGACTCAAATACAAAGCACTATCCGTACCGCGAATGACCATCCGTGACTAGCACCATGTAACGATTTATTCAGGTTAGAGCGTATATTACTGTTTTGCCGGAATATCGGCGCAGTTATTTTCATTTCACGTATAATGTCGGCCACCGTGTTTTCCCAACACGGTTATGTGGCTGAAATGTAGTTGCAAGACTCTTGTCTTACTTGTGTGAAACATGCAGTACTCTTGTTCCGAATACCTGCGATGAGTACGAGAAGCAGAGCGACTGTGGATGCCTTACAAATTCTCGGCACTCGTTCCTGTAAATCACAGTGTGGACGCGGCCTACTGTGGGAGATCTCATTTTATAAGTCGTGCCTCGCTACAACGTATATGAATTTCAATCATATTTGATGATTCGCTGACCTCTTGGCCTCCTAGGATTCTGATTCCATCGTGTCGTAAGTTTGTTAATTATTATCTCGCCATAGACAATCGGTTTGAAACTGGGTCTCAGGGTTTGCAGTTCCACTTTCGTGTCGCCATCGTCGTCGATTCTGTGGCCCACTGCTGTCAATGCGTGCAGGACAGAATCTGCCGCAGGTGATCATCCCTCTACATCGACATCGCGTGCTGTTTACTAACATCTGCATGACGGAGTGTCAGTATCACGTACTATGACCCGGACAGAGTAATAAATTAGTGATACGAAACCAGTAAAATTAGGGCATCATAGACGTACGGTCCGGCGCAAAATCTAATCAGTCACTGTCAAGAGTAAGAAGTGCGTGGTGTGTGACATACAGAGTATTTTATACAGGGATTTTCGTTGTGACTGGCGATGAGCGGGATTTTTTTATTTGGTTTTTAACTTTATATAAGAAACCACACCATTCGTTTCATGACTGAAGCGCAACAAGGCAATCTGATGATGATCACCGAACGAAACCAAACGTAACACAATAAGTGTGTAATAGTGTACTAGGTGTGGAAGTATGAAACCGGAATTTCCCTGTGGATGGTGCTAGCCTTCAGTGTAGGGTCGATGGGACCGCATCCGCAGCGCCATCTTCTTCCTGTAATGGCTAACGACTGTCAACACACAGCAACCCAAGTTCCGTACTTCGGTATCTGTTTCAAAACCGTAAACACGACGAGTTTGGTACCTGCGAACTACGATTTGGGGGCAGCATTAGTTTTCTGTTTATCATTTGAAGAAAACTGCTGCAGAATCGCATAGAATGCTTGTCGAAGCTTTCGGCGAACATGCTCTTGGGGAAACACAGTGTTTCAAGTGGTTCAAAATATTCAAAAGTGGTGATTTTGACGTGAGAAATGATGAGCGCGGGAAACCACAAAAAGGTCGAAGACAATGAATTGCAGGTCTTACTTGATGACGATGAAATTCAAACTCAACAGGAACTCTCGGAACGATGGAATGTAACGCAGAAAGTCGTTTCTCTTCGATTGAAAGCTATGGTAAAGGTACAGGTTGTGGGAAAATCGATTCGGCAGAACTGAATAAAGACAGCAACCAAATCTAAAGACCACTTGTAAAAATACTGCTCGCCAGATACAAAAGAAAGTCGTTTCTGCATCTAATAGTGACAGGTGATGTATTTGGAGACTCCTAAGCGTTGCAAATCATGAGTGAATCCAGACAACCATCGACATCCACTGCAAGACCAAATCGCTTTGGAAAGAAGGCAATGCTCTGTGTTTGGTGGGATCAGAAGGGTGTCATCTATTATGAGCTGCTAAAACCTGGTGAAGTCGTTAACACTGATCGCTACCAACAGCAAATGATCGGTTTAAATTAATCGGAAAATGGAAAAAGGCAACACAGTCACAGCGCTCCGTGATGACGCCCCATCACACACAGCAAAACCGGCCAGGAGAACGATCAAGGGATTCAGTTAGCAAATACTACTGCATGCGGCTTATTCTCCAGACTTGGCTCCGTCCCATTATCATCTATTTGCATCACTCAAACACGCTCTCGCTTCGTATGAAAATGTGCGAAAATGGCTCACTGAGTGGATGGCTTCAAAAGAAGAACTGTTTTTCTTATTTTTTTATTTTTTATTTTTTAATTTTTTGCGTGGCATTCATAACCTTCCGGAGAGTTGGGAGAAATGTACAAATAGCAATGGAGATTCTTTCGAATAGAAAAATGTTTATCAGTTACAGACAACGGACGTGTAATTATTGCAACCAAATTCCCGTTTCATACTTCTAAATGTGGTAGAATAACGCAGTTCAGGTGGTTTTCAATAATCGCTAGCAGATTCTTTCAAATGGCTCTGAGCAGTATGCGACTTAACTTCTGAGGTCATCAGTCGCCTAGAACTTAGAACTACTTAAACCTAACTAACCTAAGGACATAACACACATCCATGCCCGAGGCAGGATTCGAACCTGTGACCGTAGCGGTCGCTCGGCTCCAGACTGTAGCGCCTAGTACCGCACGGCCACTCCGGCCGGCAGCAGATTCTTTCATTAGTTGTTATATTCCTGGAAAAAGAACGTAGTATGTTCTACGTATACGCATTACACGTTACCGTGTTCTTACCAGGTAAAATAACTGGACACTTAATAATGAAATGAACAGACGAAAGAGCACAGGTACTGTGGTGTCACCGCCAGACACCACACTTGCTAGGTGGTAGCCTTTAAATCGGCCGCGGTCCGGTAGTATACGTCGGACCCGCGTGTCGCCACTGTCAGTGATTGCAGACCGAGCGCCGCCACACGACAGGTCTAGAGACTTCCTAGCACTCGCCCCAGTTGTACAGCCGACTTTGCTAGCGATGGTTCACTGACAAATTACGCTCTCATTTGTCGAGACGATAGTTAGCATAGCCTACAGCTACGTCATTTGCTACTACCTAGCAAGGCGCCATTATCATTTGCTATTTATCTTGTGATGCATGTACCGTCAGTCCGATGTTCACCAATTATGGATTAAAGTTAAGTATTCCAGAAGCTACGTACTATTTTTGATACTATAAGACCTTGACATGTTCCAGACCTCACGCCAGCCTGCGTGAGCTTAAACGCGTGCCTTTCGGCTTCACCTCATAGTGGCTTGACTGTCTTGCCAAGTCACAACAGGTACGTACTCTGAGTATACCAAAGTAAGATGAAAGTGTCAAAAATAGAGGCAGTGATCTGCTTAACATGAGAACTAGGGACAATAGACGAGGTTAAGGATTTGTGATACCTTGCAAGCAAAATAATGTATGGCAAACGTGCCAAGGAGGGTATAAGATGCAGACTAGTGCAGTCAAAGAGGGCATTCCACGCGAAAATGAGTCTCTCAAACATTGGCCTTAATTTGAAGAATTTTTGAGGAATATATGTTTGGAACACAACACCGCTTGCAACTGAATCACGGACTGTGCCAAAATATGAACAGATTAGAAGTGAGACGTTTATCATGTGGTGCCACGGAAGGGTGTTGTAAATTAGGCGAACCTATAAGATTACAAATGAGGAAAATTCTCTGCAGAATCGGATAGCAAAGGCTACGTGGAAAATAAGTGCAAGAAGAAGGGACAGGATGGTAAGACATGTGTAAGGCATGAAGGAACGACTTTCATGGCACTTGAGGAAGCTCTATGTTGTAAAATTCTTAGGAGAAGACAGGTTGTAATACATCTAACAAATAACGGACAAGATTACTTTCTTCGTGCAGAACTGACAACACTGCTGATGTTTTCGTAAATACTACTGAAGAAAATATTGCAACCAGATATACTTATTTCGTGAATGATTCACTTAACCGTGCCTTGTTCCAGGCGCACTGTCAGACGGCAGCGATGACAACTCGCATAAATTTCATATTTTTGTCCCATAATGTAACAGAATACTCGTGTTTTGGTGCTTTTCATATAAATGTACTATTATATCCATTGTCTATAAACTTCACATACTCGTGGAAAAGTTTCAGTTTATAGCCTACATTACAGACTCATTGCTATGATCTATGAGTCATACTGTAGATAGCATGGCGAACACATTTAATTAAGCATGCTTCATTTACATCTGGCGTCACGTTAGCTAGTGATTTGGTTGGCTGTACGAAAAACATGATTGTAGAATGCTAATTAGGATGTATGTAGGGCGGAGCATGTCTGCAATTTGATATGATACTTGGCAATTGAGTGGTATGCATACATCCTTCAGAGAGTTCTAAAATGCTGTTTGTTGCAGGCGTAGAACTATGTTGGCTTTGTATTAACATTTAACGCTGCTGTCAAATTCAGGGATGATGGCAGGGCTACAACCACTGTTGTGAGATATAAATTTATATTTGTAGTTAGTTCTCGTTTATCTTTAATAATCAATGAAATTATTTCTATTGTGTTGAAAATTGGTCTATAATATGCCAGTTTATGTTCCTCAGGATGCCATGGTTTTTAAATCTATATCGTTAATCTAGATCCATTCTATGAAAAAGAGTCATTGTAATAACAGCTCTAGAGGTATTTCATTATTGCACCATTTTTTTTTTTTTTTTTTTTTTGTATACGTAATCGAATCACAAAATAACCTAACGTTGGATATAACAGTATCAGATGTAAACACGTATCCCACATCTTGTCCTTAGTCTAGCTCATTCTTCAGCACATACAAACGAAGCAGACCTGTATGCTCTTAAGTGTAAATCAAAACTTCTCCTCAAGTAAGAAAATGTGTAGATCTTGCACGTAATGTGAAACTGATGCAAAAACCACACACACACTAAAATTCCGGTATATTATGACACTGGCACGAGAAACCTTCGCTGCCATCTGGCGATGGACGAAGGGCCAAAATAAGCTATGCTTGCAGTTCTCTCTTGAGTTTTTGTGTGTAAGTGCGACTACGAGGTGCACAGGGCAGTAACTCATGGCTGGCTGATCGAAAGAAGCAAATCAAAAGGCTGATAGCCAGGGATGTGTAATTAAGTAAAATCCCGCGTTTTGGCCACGCACGGACCAATCGCGCCAGACCGAGCGCCGTGTCATCCTCTTCCAATGGCGTTATCGGATACGATATGGAGGGGCGTGCCGTCGGCGTTCAAAGCTCCCGGTCGATGTCAGATTTCCTTACCTTGGAACCGCTACTAATCGGCCGAGTAGTTCCTCAGTTGACATCACGACGCTGGATTCACCGTGTATCAGTCCTCCCAGCAAGGAAAAACCCCTGCCAGTACCAAGAATCTAATCTGGGTTCCAAATACGGCAGTCAGCAGCGCTCGCCTCTGCTCTGGAGGTGGACACAACCTAGGTAGAGGTATGTATTTAATTTACTGTGCATCAGAAACACACTGACACTGCTGATTGTGCCGGCCGGAGTAGCCGTGCGGTTCTAGGCGCTACAGTTTGGAACCGCGCGAACGCTACGGTAACAGGTTCAAATCTTGCCTCGGGCATGGATGTGTAAGATGTCCTTAGGTTAGTTAGGTTTAAGTAGTTCTAAGTTCTCGGGGACTGATGACCTTAGAAGTTAAGTCCCATAGTGCTCAGAGCCATTTGAACCATTTTTGAACTGCTGATTGTGTTATCCTAGATGGCAAAATGGTCACCGAGTGAGGTGAGCAGTGGTTAGTACACTTGACTCGCATTCGGGAGCACGACGGTTAAAACTCGCATGTCCCCATCGTGATTTAGGTTTTCCTTGATTTCTCTAAATCGCTTCAGGCACATCCCGGGATGGTGCCTAGAAAGGGGCACGGACGACTTCCTTCCCCATCCTTACCTAATCTGATGGGACCGATGACCTCGCTGTCTGGTCGCCTCCCCAAAATCAACCACGCATTCAACCAAAATGGTCATTTTTCAAATTGAAGACTCTAATGGGAATAATTTTGGCTCAGTTGGGGCATCAAATTTCGAGGAAAATGGTGTAACACTTTCTTCGGATTTTGTTTGGTCTTTTAATTAGTTATGCAATCAATTAGCCATCAGTGTAAGGTGACTCGTTGACTGCTCGTGTACAATATTTGGTACGCTGAATATAGCTGTAGACTAATCATGTTTCAAGGTGTATCCCGTGCCCGTAAATTGAGGGTTTGGGTGATGTATGTAGGTTGTTGAAGTTAAAGAATGGTTCGAGTAAGTAAATGGATAGGTGAACCACGTTTCGTTACGAAATCCAACAAGACAATGACGCCTTGCAGTTCAATGCAAAAGGGTTTACAAATTTCGAAAGCCATTATGATTGCGGGATTTAGTGTGCGACAGTGATTCGGAATCCCCGTACAGCCGGAATATCAATGGGAAGAGCACGTCAGACACCCTTGGGTGACATACCCCGATGGCAGTTTGCTGCCATGTGACGTGCAATCGGTCGCTGGCGCGAATACGTCGGTAAATTCTCTCTCTCTCTCTCTCTGTCGCTGTCCAGTCCCTCGCTAGCCTTTGAAGCCTTCAGTTACGCGCCATTGAACAGTACCGCAGCTTTGACCTTGCCTCTACTACGTCTGTCATTTGAATTGCTCCCCGGGGTGTTGTACACGGTTAAGCGGTCGGCGCACGGAACGCGTTGGTTCACGTTGACGTGCCGCTCCACGAGTTTTGTGGCATCACTTCCTCTTATTTCACGTTGAGGAGGAATTTCATCACGATAAAGTAATTCTTACCATGTTATGGCAACGTATGACGTAAAGTAGAGCCAACAGGAAGCAATGAACGTTCACTACGTTATAAACACAGGGCACGAGTCCCGCAGATAGAAAGACACCATACTGTACTTGGGTTCAGTAGAAGCTCATATTCGACGGATTTTATGTTATACCTTACGCTCTATGGATATACTCTGTTCCTAACAACGGAAACTCCCCCTTGGATATAGTGGTAAAATGGCTCAGAGGGCAGCCCATCGAAAACTGAACACAAACCAAGCATGTAAATGGAAGAAGGTGTACTCAGCTGTGAAAAAGGCAAAACAGAAATAGCGAATGGTCCAAGATCAGCATATGCTACATCGAGTGAAATGCAAGAACTATGGCGTCGTGGTTGTGTACTCACGGTATGGACAGCGAAACGTCAGGTACGTGTTGTAATCTCCGTTGGGCTGCGTTTTTCATTTTTGTTCTAAAAATTATTAACTTCCTGTTCGGTCATTGATGTATCTGTTCTCCATCTGTAGTCTTGGCAATTCTCATACCATACATTGGTTATAGAATAAAAGTCACGTGGTAAGACCTTCGCAAGTGAATAAGAGCAGACGAAATGCCGCATAGACCACTCACAGAAATGAAAAGAAAACAACAAATAAACGGGTTTGACCCCTACGTTTCAGCAAGTGAAATGAAGATTCAGTGCTTCCAAAATGGAATTATCTCTGCAGAACAAATAGGATGTACATACACCTGGAGGTACACTCCTTGCACCTCAATGTTGCAAACGGACGATACATAACAACACAGACAGAAAATCCCCCCAGGGGGTCCACAACTCTTTTGTGGATACATGCGTAGCAAGCACGGGACCCCGAGCTAATGTGGCCTTCCTTCCATTCCGGGCTGCATACCTTCCCTTTCTGCATCTTTCCCCATCCCCCCTCTTCGCCCCCCTCCCCTCACAACCGCCTCTTTCCTTCCCTTTCTCCCCCTCTGGGAGTATGTTTTGTGCCTACGTCCAGAGACGGACGCTCGAAACTGCAACAAATTCTTTGCTTTCTCCGCTTGCAAGTCTTCGGCCTTCCTTTGTCCTTCTCTTTTCCTTACCTCTTCTCTTTGCACTTTTCTCTGCCGTGGCGTTTGAGACATCTCTTCTTTCCTTTCCCTTTCTCTTTTTTCCTCCCTGTGCGTGTCTGAAGACCGACCCACGCATTTCCATGCGTAGCTGGTGACGGGGTAATGCGTAATTCCCCGCCCCAGGTAGACAGGTGGGACAAGTACGTACCATCTGGTAATGGCAAGGCCCAGGGAGGGGTTATTACCCGAGCTGATACCTTCCAGAAGTGCCGATTGGTCCCACCATCCGTTTGTTGGGAGGTGTGACCAGAGATGTGAACAATCACCTAAGGCGGGAGTGCCCTCAGAGAGGGCCCCCACAAGGGAGGAGCGCGCCATCGGAGATGCTGGTAATCATGGGGGATACTTTCGCAATGGTTTCCTCATCTTCTACTATGTCAGCTCACAAGCGTAAGTTCAATGAGTCTCAGCCACAAACAGTCCTTCCATCGTTGCCACAGTTCCTTGTTGTTTCTCGGTCTGATGAAGGTCACGACTTCTCCACAGTCAACCATTTCATTATTCAGAAAGGTGTCGACGCAATTGCAGGTCCTGTAAAGTCTTGTTCCAGATTACGGAATGGCACCCTGTTGTTAGAAACAGTCAGTGCCCTCCAGGCACAAAAATTGCTGCGTACCTCACTACTACACACCTTCCCTATCCGGGTGGAACCGCACCATACTTTAAATTCCTCGCATGGAGTCATTTATACACGCTCCCTCGATGGATTGTCTGACGAAGAAATTCAGCACTACCTGTCTGACCAGGGCGTAACGGCTGTTCAAAGGGTTATGAAAAGGGTTGACA
Source organism: Schistocerca americana (assembly GCF_021461395.2). Taxonomy (NCBI): domain Eukaryota; kingdom Metazoa; phylum Arthropoda; class Insecta; order Orthoptera; family Acrididae; genus Schistocerca; species Schistocerca americana. The sequence goes on from NC_060121.1 coordinate 91,708,105, forward strand.
CGAACATCATTCCAACCCGCACTGTCTTCTTGACATTTGACATAGTTCAGCTCCCATCGAAAATCAAAGCAGGCTATGAGATAATTTTCGTTCGCCCTTACATCCCAAACCCTACGCGTTGCTATCGGTGTCAGCGGTTCAATCACACCAGCCACTCCTGTTCTAATCTGGCCTAATGTGTTACGTGTGGCAAGGATGCCCATGAGGGTGCTTGTCCACCTCCATCCCCTCGTTGCATCAACTGTATGGGTGATCTCGCTGCTTCCTCTCGAGATTGCCCCATTTTAAAGACGAAAAGCTCATTCAGGAAATCAGAGTGAAGGAAAAGGTGTCGACCTTTGCTGCTCGAAAATTATTCGCCAGTCGACAGCACACCGTGCCTCAGACAGGAAAATACAGCACTGTTCTTCCTTCTCCTCGGCCAACAAAGGAGGCGGCCACGCAGAATTGCAACCTCACCTTTAGTGCCATGGTCGTCAGATCGGCCAGCACAAAGATCGCCCGTTCAACCTCACCACTCTCGCCTGCCCACTCTATAGCTCACCTTTCATCGGGTTCTGCTAAATCTCGAGTCCAAAAGTCAGACACCAAGACTTCGAAGAAAGAGCATACTCTTGAAGATTTTTTACATACCCCAACTTCACTACCATCGGTTCCTCCTTCATCTAAACATCATACTTCCAAGAAGGCTACAAAGAAACCCAGTTCATCTCCTTCTCCGCCAAGGCGTGTCCCATCTACAGCACCACCTGGCGGAGATCGCCCTCAGCCGTCTTCTGTGTCGCTGAGGCGCACTGCTGGCGGCCGATCAACTGGCCGATCGCTGGTGGCAGGAGCTGCTCCTGAACGACCTATGGATCAGGATCTTCTGCCTTCGGCTAAATGTCATTCCATGCTGTCGGTCGCAAGCTCTGAGCAGTCGTTGAGTTGACAGCATCCTTGGAAACATTCCTCCATTTTCTGTTGACCCTATGTCCATTATCCACTGGAATATCCGCGGCCTTCGAGCCAATCGGGATGAATTGTCGATCCTCTTACGATCCTACTCGCCGGTCATCTTCTGTCTTCAGGAAACAAAGCTGCATCCCCCATGACCGCTTTGTTCTCCCCCATTTTCAGTCCGTCCGATTTGATCTCCCCTCTGTTGAAGGCACTCCAGCCCATGGAGGACTCATGATTCTTCTCCATGATACTCTCCATTATCACCCAATCCACTTAAACACTTCCTTCCAAGCTGTCGCTGTCCGTCTTTCCCTTTCTGGATATACCTTTTCTCTTTGTACTGTATACATTCCATCGTCCGCACCAATGGCACGAGCTGATCTCCTTCATCTTCTTGGTCAGCTTCCTCCCCCCTATTTGCTGGTTGGGGACTTCAATGCCCACCACCTGCTTTGGGGATGTCCACATCCTTGTGCACGTGGCTCACTATTGCTAGACGTCTTCCACCAAGCGGATCTAGTTTGCCTCAACACTGGGGTCCCTACATTTTTGTCTGCCTCCACGACAAATTGCTCTCATTTGGACGTATCGGTCGGTACTGTTCCGCTGGCTCGGCGCTTCGAATGGTTCGCCCTTGACGATACACACTCGAGTGTCCAATTTCCATGTTTCCTTAGACTGCAGCCTCAACTGCCATATATGTGCCCGCGACGCTGGAAGTTTGCCCAAGCCGATTGGACACTTTTTTCGTCTCTAGCGACATTCGATGACCGTCACTTTCCCAGCGTCGACGATGAGGTCACACATATTACCGACGTTATTCTTACAGCTGCGGAACGTTCAATACCACGCACCTCCGAATTGCCCCGGCGCCCCCCAGTTCCTTGGTGGAACGAGGCATGCCGTGATGCAATACGTGAGCGGTGACGTGCTCTCCGCGTTTTCCACCACCATCCTACTTTGGCCAACTGTATCCACTATAAGCAGTTCCGTGCGCGATGCCGTCGCGTCATCCGCGATAGCAAGAAGGCCAGCTGGAAAATCTTTATTAGCTCATTTAACACCTTCACTCCCTCCTCGGAAGGTTGGAGTCGGCTTCGCCGGTTCTTAGGCGCGCCTAGTTTCTCCCCGGCCTCTGGGCTCACTGTCGCACATGATACATTAGTGGACCCCGTCGCAATTTCTAACTCATTGGGTCAGCACTTTGCTGAGATTTCGAGCTCTTCAAATTACCCGCCAGCGTTTCTCCCGAAGAAACGTGCAGCGGAAGTGCGACCTCTTGCTTTCTCCTTTAAAAAACGCGAAAGCTACAATACTGTTTTCTCCATGCGGGAACTCCAACATGCACTCTCTTCTTCTCGCTCCTCCGCCCCAGGATCAGATGGTATCCACGTCCAAATGTTGCTGCATTTATCAACCCATTGTCTGCGATACCTCCTTCGCCTTTATAATCGAATTTGGACCGACAGTACTTTTCCCAGTAGATGGCGGAAAGCTTTCGTCGTTCCTGTTCCGAAACCTGGAGAGGACAAACATCTCCACTCTAGCTATCGCCCCATTTCTCTCACGAGTAGTGTATGTAAGTTTTTGGAGCGTATGGTGAATTGCCGTTTAGCTTGGTGGCTGGAGTCCCGCAGTCTTTTAACACCTGCCCAATGCGGAATCCGAAAGCATCGTTCTGCAGTTGACCACCTTGTTGCTCTCTCCACTTATATCATGAACAATTTTCTCCGGAAACGCCTACCAGTAGCAATATTTTTTGATCTGGGGAGAGCATACGATACTTGTTGGAGGACAGGCATCCTTCGCACACTGTTCTCTTGGGGCTTTCGAGGTCGGCTGCCCCTTTTTCTTCGCGAATTTATGGCAGAGCGCACATTTAGAGTGCGAGTGAACACTACTCTCTCCCGTACTTTCTCCCAAGAGAACGGGGTACCCCAGGGCTCCGTGCTGAGTGTTATACTGTTTGCCATTGCCATAAATCCAATTATGGATTGTCTCCTTCCTGATGTCTCAGGCTATCTCTTTGTGGACGATTTTGCGATCTACTACAGCTCTCAACGGACCAGCCTTCTTGAACGACGTCTTCAAGGATGTCTCGATCGCCTCCACTCTTGGAGCACTGAAACCGGCTTCCGTTTTTCTCCCAGTAGGACCGTTTGTGTTAATTTTAGGCGACTTAAGGAGTTTCTTCCACCCTCCTTACATCTAGGACCTGTCAACCATCCGTTTTCGGACGTCGCTAAATTCTAGGGTCTTATGTTTGACAGAAAACTGTGCTGGTCCTCCCACGTTTCGTATCTTTCGGCTCGCTGTCTACGATCCCTCAACACCCTCCGTGTCCTGAATGGTACCTCCTGGGGAGCGGACCGAGTGGTCCTTCTCCGCCTCTATCGCGCCTTAGTGCGCTCGAAATTGGACTATGGAAGCATAGTCTACTCCTCTGCTCGGCCGTCTATTCTTCGGCGTCTCGACTCTATCCACCACCGTGGATTACGTTTAGTGTCTGGAGCTTCTTACACCAGCCCTGTGGAAAGCCTTTATGCTGAGACTGCTGAACCTCCGCTGTTCAATCGGCGAGCAGTCCTTCTGAGTCGTTATGCTAGCCATCTGTCTTACATGCCTGCTAATCCAGCCCATGACATTTTTTTCGACGCCTCCTTGTACGTAGGGTATGCATCCCGCCCCTCCTCCCTACTACCACCGGGAGTCCGCTTCCGCCAACTGTTCCATTCTCTTTCCTTCCGCTTTCCTAAAACCTTCTTGACAACTTGGGGTACAGCACCGCCTTGGCTCCGTTTCCGGATCTGCCTGCTCCGTGACCTTTGTCAGTTTACCAAGGATGGTACCCCTTCACTTGTTTATCGTCGGGCATTTTCTGCTCTATGTGCACAAATGAAGGGAGCCACATTTATTTACACTGATGGCTCAAAACATCGTTTGGTGTAGGGAGTAGCTATATTGTTGGCGACACCCCAAATCAATTTCGGCTTCCCGACCAGTGTTCGGTTTATACTGCGGAGCTTTACGCTGTTCTCCAGGCTGTCCACTACATCCGCCGCCATCAGCGGACACAGTATGTTATCTGTTCAGATTCTCTCAGCTCTCTCCTCAGTCTCCAAGCTCTTTACCCTGTCCACCCTCTGGTCCACCGGATTCAGGACTGTCTGCGCTTGCTCCACCTGGGGGGCGTTCGGTGGCGTTCCTCTGGCTCCCGGGACACGTTGGTATCTGTGGAAATGAGGCGGCCGATATAGCGGCCAAGGCTGCAGTCTCTCTTCTTCGGCCAGCTATTCAATCGATTCCCTTCGCCGATCTACGGAGCGTTTTATGTCGTCGTGTTGTTCTTTTATGGCACGCACATTGGCCGACAGTTCCCCATAATAAATTGCGGGACGTGAAAGCTCTTCCCTGTGCTTGGACCTCTTTCTCTCGAACGCGTCGTCGGGAGGAGGTAATTTTAGCTAGACTCCGGATAGGGCACTATCTTTTTAGCCATCGACATCTTTTAAGCGGCGATCCTCCCTCACTCTGTCCCCACTGCTCTCAGCTGTGGACGGTAAGACACCCTTTAATTGAGTGCCCCTATTTTACTCCGTTACGCGTCCGTCTACAGCTGTCGCCTGATATATCGTCAATTTTAGCAGATGACACGCGCTCGGCCGATAGCGTTCTCAAGTTTATTAGTGCCAGTGAGATGACGTCAGTCATTTGAAGCTCTTTTTGGGGACAACCAACCCCTTTCTGTAGTGGATTTTTTAGCTTTTCTTCTCCTTTTAGTTTCTCCAATTTTTTGAGTTTCGTTCCCATTGCTGCTGCTTTCCATTTTCGTTTTTTACCGCTTCCTAAGTCACAGACCGGGCGCTAATGACCATAGCAGTTTTGCGCCCTAAAACCAAAACAAAAACAAAAAAAGAAAAACAGACAGAAATTTGAACACAGCGAACAGACACGTCGATGACCGGGAGGAAAGTTCATAATTTTGTGAAAAAATGTTGGGCGTGAGGAATTTTTAAACACGGCTTTTCCCCTTCGCAGTCCAACAGCGTGCCCACATAACCTATACGCCGTGGCTAATCGTTCTTTCTCAATGTTGCAGAACTTGAGTTTGGACATTTCACTGTTTCTACTTGTATCCCTTTTTCACAGTTGAGTACACGATCTTCATGTTTTCATGTTTGATCTGTGTTCAGTTCACACTGTCCATTGAATCATCTTAGCACTAAATCTGAGGAGGGGGCGATGGGGAATAAGCGTCAGCACATTGAATGTCCAGAGAAGGAGTCGTTATTGGGACGAGTTATGATAAAGTTAGAGGAAATGTCATACTGGTAATTACAGATTCTTTGCATTTAGTTATTTTCGCGTGTTGTGAAAGTTTTAAGACAACGGCAGATTGATGATTCATGAACAATGTGTCGTTCTTGTCAGTATATGTTGTAATTAAATGCCAGCGAATAGCATTTCAATGATTAAAGCCTTTAGAAGACTGTGAAACAAAGTGAAAGGTAACGGGTTTGAAAGTTACAGCGTGACGTAGTGAGGAGGGGCGCCTCATTACAGAACTGATAGTAGGACCGTAGCGGGTCTGAGTCCTGCTGTATGGAAGGGTTTCTCTATTTTTCGGCTTCACCTTATCTAAAAGGTTCTGGGACTTTCTTACGAAATTAATATAAATAATGTCGGTAACACTTAATATTGTGTAAATGTATGTGTTCTCTCTATCAGGATTGAGTGTGTTCGATTTGTTGAAATTTTATAAGCTGATGTCCTTACTCACTGGACACATATCCTTCATTTTTCGTCTTATTACAAGTTCACGCATCGGGTACAGTGGGGTTATTAGTCTAATTTCAACTGTAAACCGCATATAATATGTCATGAAACTTCGTAGGAAATCTGTCAATGTGATACAATTCTAGTATGTTAATTCTGAATTGTGTATATAAAAGATCTAATTTCGTTTACAGGAACTAAGTACTAAGCAAACATCTGAAAAAGGCAGAAACCACAATATGTAAACATGGTGGGGCTATTCCACCCAGCCAATAGGCTATTGTGCCCCAGTGTATTGCAGTGTCAAAATCAAGAGCATTTGCCACAAGCAAACCTTTTTCGTTCCGTTCCAGGCTCATACACCTCAAGCAACCATGTAGCATATTGCTGGCATTTTATCCAGAGGATCTGCCTATAACTCTGGTTACTGCTTGTTTCATATCTTCCTCAGACCACTAAGTACTTGACTTCCTCCTTATGTATGTACGGATCATCTAAAAAGAAACCAAGAAAACATGTTCTCTAGAATTTAGCAGTGAAATGTCTATTAAAGTAAAAATTTCACTGAGCGGAAATAGCCGTACGCGCAGTGGGCGAAAAGATGTGGCAAACCATACCAGCCTCAAAATCAGCGCAAAATCACGTTCACCATATCGTCCAGTGTGCCGACGGCGTCGTATCCCGCAATGCTGGATATACCGTCTGCGTGCAGAGCAACATTAGCTGCTTCGTCGCTGGCCGATATGGCAGAGAGGTTCTAGGCGCTTCAGTCCGGCACCGCGCTGTTGCTACGATCGCATGTTCGAATCATGCCTCTGGCATGGATGTGTGTGATGCCCGTAGGATAGTTAGGTTTAAGTAGTTCTAAGTCTAGGGCATTGATGACCTCAGATGTTAAGTCCCATAGTGCTTAGTCTTTTGAACCATTTGGGCTGCCTCATCCCGTGTGCCTACGGCCTTAAGACAGCTTTTCTACGGTCTTGACTTGTTGTTGGCTGGACATCCACTTCGTGAATGCGACCATCGTCGACCTCAGGAACCGCTTGTCGTTCCACCAATTTTTGCGTTACCATCAGTGAGAGTAGGATAGAAGGCAGAATATACAGTGGAATTATACCGACTGACAGACATAGTTAAGTAATGTGGCTGTGTGTTTAGTACTTCCATCCCAATGTTGTTTCGTGTGACAGGTCGTGCGCTGCAGCATACATCACAAGGCCCTCAAACATTGAAGCGCCAAACAAACTGGTACACCTGCCTAATATTGTGTAGGGCCCCCGCGAGCACGCAGAAGTGCCGCAACACGTCGTGGCATGGACACGACTAATGTCTGAAGTAGTGCTGGAGGGAATTGACACCACGAATCCTGCAGGGCTGTCCACAAATGCGTAAGAGTGCGAGGAGGTGCAGATCTCTTCTCTACGGCACGTTGCAAGATATCCCAGATACGCTCAGTAATGTTCATGTCTCGAGAGTTTGGTGGCCAGCGAAAGTGTTTAAACGCAGAAGAGTGTTCCTGGAGCCAGACTGGAGCAATTCTGGACCTATGGAGTGTGGCATTGTCCTGCTGGAATTGCCCAGGCCTGTTGAAAGCACAATGGACATGAATGGATGCGGGTGATCAGACAGGAACCTAACGTACGATTCACCTGTCGGAGTCGTATCTAGACGTATCAGGGTTCCCGTATCCCTCCAGCTGCACGCGCCCCACACCACTGCAGAGCCTCCACCAGCTTGAACAGTCCGCTGCTGACATGCAGGACTCGTAGACGTGCATCCGCTCGATACAATTTGACACGAGACTCGTCCGACGAGGCAACGTGTTTCCAGTCATCAACAGTCCAGTGTCTGTATTGACGGGCCCAGGCGAGGCGTAAAGCTTTGTGTCGTGCAATCATAGAGGCTATACGACCGAGCCTAGGGCTCCGAAAGCCCATAATGATGATGTTTCGTTGAATGGTTCGTACGCTGGCACTTGTTGATGGCCCAGCATTCAAATCTGGACCCGTTTGTGGAAGGTTTGGACTTTTGTCGCGTCGAACGATTCTCTTCAGTCGTCGTTGCTCCCTTTCTTGCAGGCTCTTTTTCCTTCCGCGCCGATGTCGGAAATTTGATGATTTACCAGATTCCTGATATTCACGATACACTCGTGAAATGGTCGTACTGGAAGATCCCCAGTTCATCGCTTACTCGGAAATCCTGTGTCCCATTCCTCGTGTGCCGACTATAACACCCCTTTCAGACTCACTTAGAACTTGATAACCTGCTATTGTACCAGTAGTAATCGATCTAACAACTGCGCCAGAAACTTGTTGTATTTTATGTATGCGTTGCCGACCGCAGCGCCGTATTCTGCCTGTTTACATATCTCTGTATTTAAATACGAATCCCTAACTCCTAGTGATTACGGTTGCCATGGAACAGTTCACCCTTTACCAATCCATCGATATCGACATCGACATTTTTCGTCATCAGACATCCAGATCTTGGAAGAAAGAGAAGCGGATAGAAGATTCTGACGTTCTTTATGATAAGTATACATGTTGGCCTATTTTCCCCTTCAAGACTTCAGTTCTGCAGATCCCTCTGCAATGGCAAAGATGAGCATGGCGTGGAAGAACGGCAGGAAGGCAGTCGGGCGGTGCGGTTCAATTTGCATCCCTTTGTGCACATTGTAGCTGTTAAAGGCGGAGAGAGGCGCTATGTCGGCAAATTGGATTTCCACATGCAGCGTCTGTGCGATGGAGACGGAGAGATATCTGTGGCGTATTAGTGGCCGCGACTATCTCGACTGACTGGGAAGCAAGTTCTACAATTCTGATGAAGCTTTGCAGGCGCCCAGCTGCAAATGGAAACCAATGAGAGGTAGATGAAGTGCGAGGTGCACGGAAGAGTAGGTGCAGGCAAGAATTTCTACAACCAGTTCTGTAGAAGAACGTGAAAATACGGTGTATTGTTACATACCTATACATTAAGATAGCTGTGAAGAGAACTGTGGCACGGGAGGAGAAAAGGGGAGGGGGTGCGATTTTCATCCAAGGAAACTTCAGGAAGCGCTGAAGGTCATCATCGCCACTACCCCTATCCACTCGCAAAGCCGCTAAGGAAAGAACAGTAAGATCAAAAGTTTTAAACGCCTGTTTCAGAAAAAAAAGTTCTACATTACTTCCGAGCAAAATTAGTCTGCTTATAAGCATAATTTTCACCTGTACAACATTTTTGAAAATGGGCACACAGCAGTTTACTCAGCGAGTGTAAGATGTCCTTTTTATGTTGTAACACTGGGCGCTATATTCTGCGATTGTTGCGACCGGACCAACAAAGCTTACCTGCTGCCAGTCAGCAGCAGCAGTAGTGTTGCCGAATAGGCCTTTTAGAGATACCTTTGGCCTCTGTTTAATACTAGTTAGCTACCATATGAGTGATTTAGCTTGGGTCCATAGGTATGGCTTTTTTCACAATCATTCCCTTTTTCCTAGACTATAGGAAAGCTTCAAAATTTATGCTCATTACAGGAAAATTATTTGCATTGAACTAAAACTTCAAAACACGCCTTAACATCCCATAAAATGTATTATTAGACGGAATTAAAATACCGCAAGTCAACTAAAGCTGTGGCGGTGTGTGGTCCAAGCCCATCAGCATACACATACCCAAGAGAACAAACGTAACTATAAAATATGAACAGTTCAGAGCGTTACTGGAAACGCTGTAGCAACAAAGCTGACATTAGCATCTTTACAATAAGGAATGAAGTTGTTCTAAGCAAAGCAGGCATTGATTTATGCAGGCTGAATCGGAAATCATACGCTTCGCAGCTGCAAGAAACCATGTGCCATCGACTGAACTGAGGAGAGGAACACTGAACTTCTATTTCGTGCAGTAGTTTGCTAAATGTTAACTGACATAAAGATTGTTTAACTACATGTTTACGTCAAAATAAACAACGCACAGATGATTGAGCAATATTCAATCTAGGTTTCGTGGATACGAATTAATGTTTGAGTTAAAATCTGTAGTAATGCTATAATCCATATTGAACCTTTAAAATACAGGTCTAGCTGTACATTCACAGCTAATTGTTTGTATTAATATAATGTTCAACAGATTTCAAATTAAATAATAAATAATAAAATAATAAATAAATAATAATAAATAATAAACAAATAAAACAAAAAAATAAATAAAAAATATAAATTCATGTTAGACTTTTACTGAGCATAATTTTTTTTGAAAAATAGAAATATACAGTCATACGCCTTGTTCTATTTCAGCTTTTTACTAACTCTTTTGGTAGGCACATTTAGCTTAATTCGTTTCGGAAAGTTGGAGACACTAGTCGCAGTGGTTCGTGGCAAGGTAAACATACGTGCAGTACAGCGAAATTACCTGTTTCCAATGTTATTGATTTATGGACTAGGACTGTGTCTGATTTCCTTTCTCTGAAAAAAAAGGGGTACGGGTGGTGAATAATACTTTTTTTATTTTTATTTTTTTTTATTTATTTTTTTTTTTTGATAAGCGGACGGTGGACCAAAACTGGTTCATGACCTATGCTTTAAGGCGAAGGAAGTAAGTTACATTACTGATAGCCAGGAGCAGTTGACGCATTGCGAACTTAGTGACAGTCAGAGACACTTAATGACGTACTAGGTTATGACCCGAACCGTTAATAAAGCATGAACGAAATATATGGTTGCCACGTTAATACTACTTTATATACCAAGTTGCAAACGCCCACAGTTGCATTATCAATACACACGGAGGTAATCGGGCTGAAATTGATGATGGAAGTAATTTTCGTCATACTTTTGTGATCGGAAAGAAAGAAGTATCTTTTCAGGGATAGTAATGCAAAATTAACTCTATTAACCGTGGTCGGAAGCTCGCAACGGCAGGAGATTGTAGCGAAATCTAGGAAGACCTGCAGGGGTTGGATGAATGGGAGGGGGGGGGGGGGGGGAAGGCGCAGTTGACCCGAACGTAAATGAACGTAATTTACTGCGCATTAATGGGTGACACTGTCCATTACTGTTCTGTTACAGTAACAGGGGTAAATGACGAAATCGTAACAACCGTGTGCGTAACCATCTTGAGTGACCTAATGTGGAATGTCTACTTAATACTTAGAAGTAAGAAATCACATTTCTGACTGAGTTTCAAATGAAGATACTTAAGGAAATGTAATTCATCCATGGAAGAAATATATTAGAAAACGTTTTCTCGGCTATTATTCAGAATAATTCAGCAGACTAGGACACTTAACGACTGAATGAGCAGCAAAGTGATAGTGATAGAGAGAGAGAGAGAGAGAGAGAGAGAGAGAGATGGAGAGGGAGGGAGGGAGGGAGAGAATCCAACAAAGAGTGCCACGTTTCATCACAGCATCCTTTAGCAAGCGTGACATGTTTATGGAGATGCCCAACAAACTCTATTGGCAGATATTGCAAGAGAAGCGACGTGTATCACTAAAAGGACCGTTATTGAATTCTCCAAAGAGAATCGGTTTCCAAATTCCTTCTTCCAATATGCATCTCACGACGACCACAACGAGAAGATCAGATGATTTTGAAATGATATTTACCGTTCTTCCCACACACTAATCGAGAATGGAAAAGACGAGGGAGTAGAAACCTGTGGCACTAGAAGTACCCTCCGACGGAGTACGGGGGAAGACGTATAAGGGTCGATCAAAAAATTTCTTTTCGAAAGCCGTACACTCCAGAATTGATATGCCAATCAGCCAAAATCTGCGACAGCAGTTCACCCATGCATCAGGTTGAAGATACCCGTTTGCTAAAACGCCACGTCCTGCTGCACGATGAAGTGCACACAGTCACCTGCTGCACATCTACGTCCCACAGGACTCGGCGACACTTCAACGCATTTCTAAGGCACCGAAGACGTGACAATCGCATTGGAATAGATAAGGGATGGGTGCTCAAGTGTGTCCCACTCGAGTTGGCGTAACATCCGTGTTACAAGATTTGAAAAAGGGGGACGTGCATTATGATGAAACAGCAGCAAGACACAAAACGATGGTGTTCGACAAACGTGCTGCCTCGTACAAATTTTTCACTCTCCAATGGATATCTACCGGTGTTCCTGCTTTGGCAGCCAGGAAAAGAATAAATTCACATTGGTCGCATTCGGTAATAATGTCGCCGTAGTTCACGGATCCGCATTTACGGCAAAGATGTCGGAAAGATACTAATGCCACACTGATCCATTTTATGCCTGTAGCTGCTTATACAGCGTGGTCCATTGATAGTGACCGGGCCAAATATCTCACGAAATAAACATCAAACGAAAAAACTACAATGAACGAAGCTCGTCTACCTTGAAGGGGGAAACCAGATGGCGTTATGGTTGGCCGCTAAATGGCGCTGCCATAGGTCAAACGGATATCAACTGCGTTTTTCTAAATAGGAGTCCCCACTTTTTATTACGTATTCGTGTAGTACGTAAAGAAATATGAATGTTTCAGTTGGACCACCTTTTTCGCTATGTGGTAGATGGCGCTGTAATAGCCACAAACGTATAAATACGTGGTATCACGTAACATTCCGACAGTGTGGAGGACATTTGCTTCGTGATACGTTACCCGTGTTAAAATGGACCGTTTACCAATTGTGGAATAGGTCGATATCGTGTTGGTGTTTGGCTATTGTGATCAAAATGCACAACGGGCGTGTGCTATGTATGCTGCTCGGTATTCTGGTGACATCATCCGAGTGTCCGGACCGTTCGCCGGATAGTTAAGTTATTTGAGGAGACAGGAAGTGTTCAGCCACATGTGAAACGTCAACCACGACCTGCAACAAATAATGATGCCCAAGTAGGTGTTTTAGCTGCTGTCGCGGCTAATCCGCACATCAGTAGCAGACAAATTGCTACAGAATCGGAAATTTCAAAAACGTCGGTTTCTGTGCACCAGGAATTGCATGGCGACGACTTTGAACATCGTGTACAGTTCCACCAGTGGGCACAAGAGATATTACGGCACGATGACCGACTCTTTGCACGCGTTTTCTTCAGCGACGAAGCGTCATTCACCAACAGCGGTAACGTAAACCGGCATAATATGCCCTATTGGGCAACGGAAAATCCACGATGGCTGCGACAACTGGAACATCAGCGACCTTGGCGGCTTAATGTATGGTGCGGCATTATGGGAGGAAGGATAATTTGCTCCCATTTTATCGATGGCAATCTAAATGGTGCAATGTATGCTGATTTCTGACGTAATGTTCTACCGATGTTACTACAAGATGTTTCACTGCATGACAGAATGGCGATGTACTTGTATCATGATGGATGTCCGGCACATAGCTCGCGTGCGGTTGAAGCGGTATTGAATAGCATATTTCATGACAGGTGGATTGGTCGTCGAAGCACCATACCATGGCCCGCACGTTCACCGGATCAGACGTCCCCGGATTTCTTTCTGTGGCGAAAGTTGAAGGATATTTGCTACCGTGATCCACCGACAACGCCTGACAACATGTCAGCGCATTGTCAATGCATGTGCGAAAATTACGGAAGGCGAACTACTCGGTGTTGAGAGGAATGCCGTTACACATACTGCCAAATGCATTGAGGTTGACGGACATTATTTTGAGCATTTATTGCATTATTGTGGTATTTACAGGTAATCACGCTGTAACAGCATGCGTTCTCATAAATGATAAGTTCGCAAAGGTACATGTGTCACATTGGAAGAACCGAAATAAAACGTTCAAAAGTGCCTACGTTCTGTTTTTTGGTTTAAAAAAACCTACCTGTCACCAACTGTTCGTCTAAAATTGTGAGCCATATGTTTGTGACTATTACAGCGCCATCTATCACAAAGCGAAAGAAGTGGTCCAACTAAAACATTCATATTTCTTTACGTACTACACGAATATGTAATAAAAATATTGGGGTTCCTATTTAAAAAAACGCAGTTGGTATCCGTTTGACCTATGGCACCGCCATCTAGCGGGTGAACCATAGCGCCATCTGGTTTCCCCCTTCAAGCTAGACAAGTTTCGTTCTTTGTAGTTTTTTCCTTTGACGTTTATTTCGTAAGATATTTGGCCCAGCAACGATCAATGGACCTTCCTGTTTACTCGTATTTGGGTCGTGCCACGTTGATATCCGCAACGCCTTAAAATGGAAACTTTCTGATCGCCCCTTGCAAATGTAAAAATAGTTTTAAATGCAGATACCAGCCTTTGTCGTCCAAAAATATGAAGCGGACACCTCCGAAGTATGAGTAACATGTTTCGTAGACTAACAGATGTCTTTCCGAAGTCTTCCAACGAATGAAAGCTAGCCATCTAGCCATTCGCACCGCCCACAAAACAGCCTATCTGAATGACACGATTCCTATTGCCACAACTGTACCACGACGTGAGATTAAAATAAGATTTCGGAGGGACAACTCTTGAAGTTAATCTTACAGGCTTTCCGACTGTCACAGATCCTCTTCAGTTTCAGCGGGATGCTTTCTAAACAAATATTCTGGAGTGTAGTGCACATTTTTGTTCCCTGTAGAAAAGGATGTGACCCTTACAAAGTGGTTGTTTTGTATTTTCTTTTCACTCAATGCATGCAGCTGTTCTTCGGAAATTTATACTTATTGTCAACAACAAATCTCATGAGACGGTGGACAAAAGTCAGAATGCCCAATCTATTAAAAGGTATCTTTTCGAAAAAAATGACATGGATATGACAAGAAATCCGCGATTGGCGTTTATTCTGAAACACCTTTTATTTCTAATGAAGTTACTTTTATGAGATAGTGACAACTGATTTGGCATACTTTCGCCAACTTCAGATGTACGGGTGACGTTTGGTGAACTAAACGTTCATTAAATCAGCTGTCGGTGAGTTTGACAACAGCTATAGGAAACGGTTTGTTCGCCAAATGCCACCCATGACAAAGAGTACATGAAGTTTGGCAATGAACACCGAAACAAGTTATGACTTTTGTTTTATTGGTTTTTTTTTGTTTGTTTGTTTGCGACATGCTGTATTATAAGTTTTTGTAATACTACCTGTATATAATGTGTGTGTGTGTGTGTGTGTGTGTGTGTGTGTGTGTGTGGGTGGGTGGGTGGGTGGGTGTGTGCGTGCGTGCGTTGTTTAGTATAGTGTAATGTTTGAGTTGTGTAATGATGGTGAAAGAAGGGAGGGGGTGGAACGCTGCGCCTGCACACAGCCTGCTCCCCGCGAATGTCGCCAAGGGGGCCGCCGACCTAAACGCTCGCATCCGACGGACGGATCACCATCAAGAGTGACGCATGCCCTCACTCCATGAGACACTGTGGAGGGGTTTGGTATTCTGAAGGACACTGGCGCAAAGTCTGGTGGTCATGAACATTACGCCACCATTACTTCTTCCCTTGTCGACCAAACACTGACAGTGAAATTTTTTCCATCATCAGGATTGGAAACGACTTACCTCCGGGTCGATCGTCATCGCACAAGGCTAAGTTAGTAACTTTCTTTTTTCCTTTTATTTGTAGACCTTTTTCAAGGCTTTGAAACTAGGAAAACATCTGTCTTTTTAATTTATTGAATTTAATTTTGTTCTTTTTTGTGGAGTCACAGTCAGCTACAGGCTGGATTTGACAAGATGCACAGGGGTCGAATCCCGAGGCCTGGCCACGATGCCTTCCCCTTCCCATCACTTTTCTGCACCCTCACTCTGTTCATTTTTATTTTACTTATTTATTAATTGCTCATAAAAGCAGTGGGAAAACAAATTCAGACTAGCTCACCCATCTGGAATCCTGGAAACCCCAAAACGTGATAAAGGATAGCATGCGGGCCAAGTCCAAGATGTAGGTGCGCCATGTTCCATTACGAATCGGGCGGAAGCCTGCGACATTGGGAACACACCAACTTTGTGGGGGCATGGTGAAAACGCTGTTAAGGTATTTGGTAAAATACAAAATACTCGTTCTAAAACGGAGCTGCGCTCAGCCTCCACATGTTCAGTCAGCAAGCATTGCCAAAAATCGAGGCGCGATTGATGAGCACCTTCATTTAGATGTTCCAAGATTAAATCCTTTCTCCAGAGAACAGCCCGAGACTTCCTCTCAGGAAAATATTCCATGTCTGGGTAAAGAAGGGATTCTTGGTTAATAACACGCGGTGGCACTCGTACAAAGCAACGAGACCCCCGCAACTGATACGCATTTTAGTCGGTGATCATCATCGTCGACACAACGACAGACACTTCGCAGGGGAGAGTCGGCCAGTCCTTGGACACGGAGCCGCTGATTAGTCGGATTCTCCCACAGTTCGCATAACAACAGGTCGATCTATTTGCGTCGGGAAGAAGCTTTGATGAATGTGCAGCCAAATCACAGTCCACCGCAACAATCGAGACTTTCGTTCTACGGCGTTACAGGCGACACTACGCAGGGGAAGGACAGATAAATCCTTCACATCCGGCCGGCACGAGGCGTGGGAGTTCGGGGAGAGCATAACTGAGTTCCAGAGTCAACGCTGGGATGTGTGCGAACGTAGGAATGATGTTACCGACTGGGATCAGTGGGGAGAAGGACACTAACTTAAGGACAGCAAGTAAATGTAGCGTAACAGATGCTTCGACACCGCAACGTTGTATGTGCATCGTGGCCGTGAAAATTACTGCTGCACGATAGCTGACGTTCCTAAGACCAAGCCCTCCTGCACGGGGAGGGAGGGGGGGGGGGACGAGTAAGTGCGTCACAGCGTTCTTTGAACATAGGCCCAGTCGTCAGGAAACATCCGAATGCCGCTTGAGTACTGGGTCCTCTCTTTATTAACATTGGTAGAATTTGCAATTATTCTGGATGCCACATTGGTATTCAGGTAGGCAACACGCTGTAATGGTTCGAGATGGCGTTGGGAGTTCTGACTGATCATCATGCTTGTAATTCTCAAAATTTGACGAAAGTTTACCGCCGCTATGCGCGTTGACGACATACAAGTGATCCCAAGATTGCGGATACGTTGGACATAGGACAAGGGCATCAGATCTTTCGGCGGTAGCCCGCGACCAATAGACAGCGCTCTGGATTTGCCCACATCCATCACAATCCTAGCCAACCTCCCATGAGCCTAATGGTGTCTAGTATCTGTGCGACATCTTCCCGAGAACGAACCAGCAGCAGAAGGTCATCCTCGTATGCTCGACACCGGAAGCTGTAACCGCGTAAGGAGAGTCCGGACAACTGCTTAGTGGGAAGGCGTATGAGCGTCTCCAGCGCCACTGCATATAGGTACATGGATAGCGGACAGCCTTGGCGGAGCGACCATTAAATCGGTATCGGAACCGCCACATCACTATTGATCTGGACCAACGAACGCGCGCTGCCTAATGACGCTGATCAACCGGGCAGGGAAGCCCATCCGTTGTATGACAGAATATAGAAACACATGGGGCACCCTGTCAAACGCGTTGTCAAAATCTACAGCTACGATCGCCGCACGAAGTCTGCACTTCTCTGCCAGCGCAGTCACTTCACGATGGTTTTCAGCCGCGCGTATTTTAGACAAAAATTGAAAGGTAATGTCGATTTTCTTTACTTGTTTTCCGTGATGTCAGTGCGAAAATCCCGCGGTCAGAATAAGTAGCAAAGTAACAAACACGAGACCAAGCGCTCCACATGCGGAAGTACGACACATCCTCTCCAGGCGGCCGCTAAAGCCAGACTGTTGCGACCTCGGCCACGGACGCCCGTGACACCAGTTATGACTGTTATAAAATGTTACTTTGCCAGAACAAAAGAAAATGCACCCGATAGTGGCTTATCTGAGCGCCACTAATCAGTACTGTGTGCGGCACGTGTTACTCAATTTTGCAGTAAAAATGCCCGTTGCTTCTCGTCTTAGTTGCTCTAAAATAGTAGATGTTATTATGCAGAAGAAATGTCATGATTGAGTGCATAAAAATGCTAAAGAGGATTTTAAATTTAACGGTATTTAACGTCAGCACCAGGACGACACCCACGTCGCTTATTACACCACCATTGCAGGGTACTGTAATGTCACGGCTGGCAGCATTATACACTACTGGCCATTAAAATTATTGCACCAAGAAGAAATGCAGGTGATAAACGGGTATTCATTGGACAGATACATTATACTAGAACTGACATGTGATTACATTTTCACGCAATAGATCCTGAGAAATCGGTACCCAGAACAACCACCTCTGGCCGTAATAACGGCCTTGATACGCCTGGGCATTGAGTCAAACAGAGCTTGGATGGCGCTTACAGGTACAGCTGCCCATGCAGATTCAACACGATAACACAGTTCATCAAGAATAGTGACTGGCGTATTGTTACGAGCCAGTTTTCAATTGGTGAGAGAGCTGGAGAATGGGCTGACCAGGACAGCAGTCGAACATTTTCTGTATCCAAAAGGCCCGTACTGGACCTACAACGTGCGGTCGTGCATTATCCTGCTGAAATGTAATGTTTCGCAGGGATCGAATGAAGGGTAGAGCCACGGGTCGTAACACATCTTAAATCTAACGTCCACTGTTCAAAGTGCCGTCAATGCGAACAAGAGGTGCCCGAGACGTGTAGCCAATGGCACCCCATACCATAACGCCGGGTGATACGCCAGTATGGCGTTGACGAATACACGCTACCAATGTACGTTCACCGCGATGTCGCCAAACACTGATGCGACCGTCATGGTGCTGTAACCAGACGTTTTGCCATTGGTGCACCCAGGTTCGACATTGAGTACATCATCGTAGGCGCTCCTGTCTGTGATGCAGCGTCAAGGGTAACCGCAGCCATTGTCTCCGAGCTGATAGCCCATGCTGCTGCAAACGTCGTCGAACTGTTCGTACAGATGGTTGTTGTCTTGGAAACGTCCCCATCTGATGACTCAGGGATCGAGACGTGGCTGCACGATCCGTTACAGCCATGCGGATAAGATGCCTGTCATCTCGACTGCTAGTGATACGAGACCGTTGGGATGCAGCACGGTGTTCCATATTACCATCCTGAATCCACCGATTCCATATTCTTCTAACAGTCATTGGAACTCGACCAACGCAAGCAGCAATGTCGCGATACGATAAACCGCAATCGCGATAGGCTACAATCCGACCTTTATCAAAGTCGGAAACGTGGTGGTACGCATTTCTCCTCCTTACACGAGGCATCACAACAACGTTTCACCAGGCAACGCCGGTCAACTGCTGTTTGTGTATGAGAAATCGATTGGAAACTTTCCTCATGTCAGCACATTGAGGGTGTCGCAACCGGCGCCAACCTTGTGTGAATGCCCTGAAAAGCTAATCATTTGCATATCACAGCATCTTCTTCCTGTCGGTTAAATTTCGCGTCTGTAGCACGTCATCTTCGTGGTGTAGCAATTTTAGTGGCAAGTAGTGTGCGTGAGCTCTGTGTATTGTTTCTTATTGCCCTATTAACTTAGAGAAAGAACTTGTTCATACTAGTTATTACATTTATAGTTTGCTTTATTACTCGGAGTGAGACCTGGACCCGTAGCACTTTTGTCTGTACCACCATTAGTGTGGGTTACGTTTACTTAATTTTTTACATGACTAATAGGAATTCTTGATTTGCATACACCATGTTTCGTAATCCACAAAAAAAAATAAATATCCGGCTGCAAGAAAGTTCCAAAACTCAATCTGTGATGACCACATTCCACCACGAGATCGAACACCGTCTGGTGGCATTGCGAGCACGTTACGTGATAAGAAAAGTGCTCTCAGGAAGAGAGACAGAGACAGAGACAGTGACAGAGAGAAAGAGAGAGAGAGAGAGAGAGAGAGAGAGAGTGAAAGAAAGAAAGAGAACGTCGCACTACGATAGGATTATCAGATGGGACGGAAATCGCTAGATGTGACTTACATGCATAGACGAACGGATTATTGTAATTTCAGATTTTTTTTTATTTATTTTTTTATTTGCCGACCGGAGTGGCCGAGCGGTTAAAGGCGCTACAGTCTGGAACCGCACGACCGCTACGGTCGCAGGTTCGAATCCTGCCTCGGGCATGGATGTGTGTGATGTCCTTAGGTTAGTTAGGTTTAAGTAGTTCTAAGTTCTAGGGGACTTATGACCACAGCAGTTGACTCCCACAGTGCTCAGAGCCATTTGAACCAGCCATTGTTTTTATTTATTCAAGAGAAAGAGCTTCACAAATTGAACAAGTCAGTTACGCATTAATCCACTTTTAGTCTTTATGTAAGCAGCTATTCGGCTTGGGCTTGGTTGACGGAGTTGTTTGACGTGCTCCTGAGTGATATCGTGCCAAATTCTATCCTGTTGGTGCGTTAGACAGTCAAAATGTGGCGTTGATTGGAGGGCCCTGTCCAGAACACTCCAAGCGTGGTCAGTCTCAGAGAGACCCGGCGACCTAGCTGGCCAAGACAGGGCATTGCAAGCACGAAGGCAAGTGGTGGAAGCTCCAGCTGTGTGCCGGCTGAAATATGAGCCCTGGACGGCTTGTCACGAAGGTTAAAAGAACGGTGTGTAAAACATCGTCAACGTACTGCTGTGCTATAAGTGTGCCACGGCGTTCTGCTATGAAATGAAACGGCAGCCCAGCCCGTCACTCCATTTATCTGGCCTTATGGCGTGCAGTACTCAGGATGAAACCCCCACCACCCATTGTCCATGGGGGAGGGGGGTGGGGGCCCAGACACGTCCTCGCCGATCATCGGGGCTCAGTCGAAGCTGGAGCCTTCACCGATGACAATTCTACTCCAGTCATCGCGATTACAGGCCGGATATGCCCGGCGCCATTGGAAACGTGTTTGTTGGTGTGCAGAGGTCACGAACACAGCCCCCATTCCGCGAGCCGCCTATTGGTGGTCCCTGTGGTCAGTGAAGCACCAGCTGCCGGTCGGATCGATTATGTTGATGACTCTGGGGCTCCGAGTGCTCGTGTGACGACCGTTAGGTCCTCACGTTCTCTCATCTCTCTAGGTCGACCGCTTTCTTCTTGATGCTGTGTTCGTACGTAGCTCAGCCATTCCTGGCAACATCGTCGAATAGTGTCATGGAGTGATTCGCCGATTATTCCATCCGGCTTCTTTAATTCCAACTCTTGAATGCTGACATCAGCGTATATTGTTCACGCGTCTCAATGACCAGGCACAGTTACCGTCGAACTGAATACACGAAATGAAATTAGCAATGACTTTGTGGGCTGGTATCGACATGGTCCCTGTTTACTGTCCTTGCCAGCTACGATGTGAAACTGCGATGCAGCGTCACACATTCGTCCATCGGCCGGAAAAGTATACAATTTTAAATTTTCCGTCGGTACATGTATGAACATATTGCATAACTTCCTCGTTGTGCGTCTTCTTACCTCGTGATGACTGGGTGTTGGGTGATGTCCTTAGGTTAGTTAGGTTTAAGTAGTTCTAGGTTCTAGGGGACTGATGACCATAGTTGTTAAGTCCCATAGTGCTCAGAGCCATTTGAACCATTTTTTTTTGCGTCTTCTCATTTATTTATTTACATATTTAGTTGTCTTAGAGTGTATCTGGTTATGATCGGTACAGACTGCATACACGTAAAAACTACAAAATATTCGCAGTAATGTAATCCTTTTCTTACCTGAAATGTGGGCTGCACTTCCAGGTAAAAGACTCCGTATGTCTTTCTGCAACTTGGTAAGAGAGAAAAATAGAACTAAATGATTATATCAGATAAAATTTTGATACATAGAAATGAGTACTGCCAACTACGACCAATCTTAACTTTTATTCATATCTTAAGGCAACGGCACATCAATAGCTAAAATTAAATTCATAAGTCACTAGAGATGCATGATACAGGCGAAACACCCTCAGACTTCAAGAAGAATGTAATAATTCCAGTACCAAAGAAAGCAGGTGTTGACAGATGTGAAAATTACCGAATTATCAGTTTAATAAGTCACAGCTGCAAAATACTAACGCGAATTCTTTGAAAACGAATGGAAAAACTGGTAGAAGCCAACCTCGGGGAAGATCAGTTTGGATTCCGTAGAAATATTGGAACACGTGGGGCAATATTGACCCTACGACTGATCTTACAAGAAAGATTAAGGAAAGGCGAACTTTCGTACTTATCATTTGTAGACTTGGGGAAAGCTTTTGACAATGTTAACTGGAATACTCTCTTTCAAATTCTAAACGTGACAAGGGTAAAATACAGGGAGCGAAAGCTTTTTACAATTTGTACAGAAACAAGATGGCAGTTATAAAAGTTGATAGACATGAAAGGGAAGCAGTGGTTGGGAAGGGAGTGAGACAGGGTTGTAGCCTCTCCACGATGTTATTCAGTCTGTATATTGAGCAAGCAGTGAAGGAAACAAAACAAAAATGCGGAGTAGGTATTAAAATCCATGGAGAAGAAATAAAAACTTTGAGGTTCGCCGATGACATTGAAATTCTGTCAGAGACAGCAAAGGACTTGCAAGAGCAGTTGAACGGAATGGATAGTGTCTTGAAAGGAGGATATAAGCTGAACATCAACAAAAGCAAAACGAGGATAATGGAATGTAGTCGAATTAAATCGGGTGATGCTGAGGGAATTAGATTAGGAAATGAGACACTTAAAGTAGTAAAGGAGTTTTGCTATTTGGGGAGCAAAATAACTGATGATGGTCGAAGTAGAGAAGATATAAAATGTAGACTGGCAATGGCAAGGAAAGCGTTTCTGAAGAAGAGAAATATGTTAACATCGAGTATAGATTTAAATGTCAGGAAGTCTTTTCTGAAAGTATTTGTATGGAGTGTAGCCATGTATGGAAGTGAAACATGGACGGTAAATAGTTTGGAAAAGAAGAGAATAGAAGCTTTCGAAATGTGGTGCTAAGGAAGAATGCTGAAGATTGGATGGGTAGATCACATAACTAATGAGCAGGTATTGAATAGAATTGGGGAGAAGATGAGTTTGTGTCACAACTTGACTAGAAGAAGGGATCGGTTGGTAGGGCATAATCTGAGGCATCAAGGGATCACCAATTTAGTATTGGAGATCAGCGTGGAGGGTAAAAATCGTAGACGGAGACCGAGAGATGAATACACAAAGCAGATTCAGAAGGATGTAGGTTGCAGCAGGTACTGGGAGATGAAGAAGCTTGCACGGGATAGAGTAGCATGGAGAGCTGCATCTAACCAGTCACAGGACTGAAGACCGCAACAACAACAACAACATCAAGTCAGTAGAGAATAAATTACGCAACTTCCTTAATAGAAATAACGGATCTCAACCGCCAACAACGAGCGAAACTTCCTAGGACAATAGTGATCAAGGGCGCTCATGCGACAGCTTATAAGGCTTCGATAGTTACAGTTCCTCCCTTTTTGAAAACTTTTAAGCCATTTTCTTCACAGAAAAACTTCCCAGTACACTATATTTATTCTCTTTTCCCTGAGAGGAAGCGAGGCCAGTCGGCCGTTGATGGCGTTCGCTTTTCCGGGGAGCTACTACTTCCGGCACATTTGCAGCTGGTGGCCAATCACTCGGGACGGCTTGGTGTCCGGAGGCGTCACGTATTCTGCCGGCGATCAGATGTTGCGTTAAAAGAAAGAAAAACAAAACATATACTTTAAAATATGACAGACATATCAGGTCTAATCACATTTTCCTTCTTGTACTTGAGTCTCAACTTCATCTACGGTAATGAGAGAAGCTGAAGAAATGAATTAAAATCTATGCCACGGCTGCTGCTTGAACCCGAGCCTTCTTGCTTGCTAGGCTGAAGTCGTGAATCGAAGTTCGTGTTACTGAGGGCATTGGACTAGGATAATGTTAGCAGCAGTGCTACCAAAACTGCTCTGGTGGTGTAATCGCTAGCATATCTGCCACGTAAGCAAGGAGATCTTGGTTCAAGTCCTGATCATAGTACAAATTTTCATTTATTTCTTCAGCTTCTATCATTATTGTACATGACTGACATATTTAAAATGTGTAATACGCGATTTTAATCAGCTGTTGGCGAGGGATAGTCGCGTGGTCTACGGCAACTTGTCGCGGTCCGCGCTGCTCCCCCGTCGGAGGTTCGAGCCCTCCCTCGGGCACGGGTGTGTGTGCTATCCTTAGCGTAAGTTAGTTTAAGTTAAATTAAGTAGTGTGTAAGCTCAGGGACTGTTATCAGCAGTTTGGTTCCATAAGACCTTACCACAAATTTCCAAATTGTTCAATCAGCTGTTGCAGAAAATGAGTGAAGCAAACCCAGTTTGAGACATACACATTGAAGTTACTTGGTACGTTCGGTGGGAAATTATTGTGTATATGATGAACAGAATTTCCACACGGCTGCCCCGCATCAGAGTGCTTCATTTAAATGCTGCTTAATTTCTTCTTACCTAGTAGTGTAAAGTGCCGTTATGATCCTCTTCAGGCCGGCCGGAGTGGCCGTGCGGTTCTAGGCGCTACAGTCTGGAACCGCGTGACCGCTACGGTCGCAGGTTCGAATCCTACTTCGGGCATGGATGTGTGCGCTGTCCTTAGGTTAGTTAGGTGTAAGTAGTTCTAAGTTGTAGGGGACTTATGACCTCAGCAGTTGAGGCCCATAGTGCTCAGAGCCATTTTTTTTATCCTCTTCACATCAGTTACAATGAATCTACTGTATCACTTTCTCCTAATTTCACAGTGCCCTAGTATATTTCGCATTTGTGTATTATAAATAACAATAAAACAAAATAAATGATGTTGACTTAATCTAAGTACAGAAGAATAACACATGATCTGAAGGGTTCTAACGATTTTTCTAAATTATGACAACTGCTTCAGTTACCCAAGTGTCAATTTAACGAGCGATAATAATGTCTGGCAATATATTTGACAAGGGTTACAAGCTGTAAAAAGAGCAGCCTATTTTGCAAATCTCCAGGTATTTTAGAACACTCTAATTACAAGGACAGCGAAGGTAAAAGTATACTTTCCCTCGAACCGCAGGTTGTTACATATGGCTAAGAACAAACTGTGATGGTAGAATACATAGAACGGAGTGTAAACAGCCTAAACCATTGAAACGAAACCTCCACGAAAAATCCATGGAAATGCGATAAATGGAGAAGGATGAAAGTTCAGAGAATACTACGGTTAGAACACGAGAAGATGATGGAAGATGACAAGATTCCCAAATAATATTGAAAGGAAGACTGTATTCCACCAGAAGCAAGGACCGACCGTAAGCAAGATGGATGGACAATTTGTTTTGTGACTTTGCCAAGTAGCGAACGAGGAGGGAAGAGGAAAAAAAGCAGGTAACAGGGATGTACGGAGGCAGAGAGGAAGAAAAAGGAGAAATAATACGCAAAGGCATTGTTAACTTATATCGATAACGAATTGTCATAATCTTCATCAGAACATTTGAATTTCTCATTACTAGAACGAGAGAATTGTTTTGTCGGTTGATAGGCCCTTCCACGATTCTAGCTGTATGTTTGTAATTAATTCATGGTCGCTGATGTAAGTAGCAGGTTCACTGGACACTACTTCACCAAAATTCTGTTGAGCGCAATTACTAATGATGTTTTAACTTGTAAACCTCGTGTAATGTTTATTTCTAATAATCAGGTATCATTAATGAGTACTGAGCTGTGACTGAGAGGAGAACTACAGAAAAAACAAAGTGCTACTCTCGTCTATGGTACCTTAGCAGGAGGAAACAAATATGTAAAAGAGCATTCTAGCCGTTGCTTTTTCCTACCTTTCCCGCCATTTCTTTTCATACGGTTTGTGCATCTCGGTGATACCACAATAGTAATAATGATTTTCCACTCAAGAATAATAATTTCGAAACATATTTATCTGTTTTCGAATGCCAGGGAGAAGATTATCCCTTCATTCGTTGGGAGCCAACTTCTGACGTTGTGGTTTCAGTAGTTAATCATAGACGACTTCGTGCCTCATTCACGAGGGGAAATAACTCCCGTGTAGTATTCACGCGAGGCTGAGTTACAGCGGACGTGGTAAATTATTCGCCGTAGTCCCTTTACGGGAGCGACCAGTTCGACACATCACGTATCGAGAGCGAACAGTCGAGATTAGTTTCTGACTTGGGGCCTCTATGTCGCATCAGAGATTAGGTGGAACTTAAACATATCGCTGACGTTGGAATCACGTCACGTATTAGACATATTGATGTAGCTAGACATCGTAATGTCAGGGGGCGTATTTATCTCTCTCTCTCTCTCTCTCTCTCTCTACTTCTTAGCGTTCGTGCCTTTATACCGTATGTGTGTGTGTGTGTGTGTGTGTGTGTGTGTGTGTGTGTGTGTGTCGGGCACGCGCACACATACTTACACACATGTCGCTCTCTGTAAATATTTTCTTCTTCATCTACCATCGATTTCGACTATCGACGATCCACATGAATTAACTTCATGATTTTGTCTTCTTTTCTGCTTTGCGGCCTTTCCAGTATGCCTTTGTTCTTTCACTACGTTCTTTTTTTCTATCATCTGCCCATACAGAGATGCGCTTTCTCACCTTTTCCTGAAAATCCTCCAACTCTATAATTTTGTTCCGAAAAGGTGGCCTTTGTAGAACATCTGATTCTGTAACGTTAACTTGTGCTAAGCCCTTTTTCGCATCCCTGGACAAAATGATACGCGTTTTGAGATTTTTGTGGAAATGATCAAATATTTTTTCAGACCATCTATCCAGGTTCTTTCCATAAAACTAAATTATCCTTTTCCTGAGAGCATCAGATAATTTTACAGTTTTGATATACATTTTTTCATTATTTCTTCCCATCCACATACCCTCAACATGTTTTTGGATGGACCTTTCCAGTTTCTCCATTTTTGTTGAGGACTAAACGTTCCGCTGAATAAAGGTTTTATGACAATCTTGTAGTGTTGGATTTTAGTTTTTACTGAGAGTGATTCATTATTGTAAATATCCTGCGTTAATTGACAAGCAGTTTCCGTTTTCTGGTCTCTGTTTTTTGTACTACTTAATCTAGATTGTTTAGCACTACTGTTTCCTATGATTAATTAAATTTATTCATTCTGTTCATTCTATCGTATTAGTACTTTAGAATTTTGAAGTATTTCTAATATTCGTCATGAATTCTATCTCCTCGAAAGAAATTTGTAATTCAGTCTTATATCAGGTAGATTTTCACAGTTGCTGCCTCGACGATTATTGTAAAAATTGCTAAATCATCTAAAGGGCTAAGTTTGACACTCCAGTTTTTATATCCAAATCTGTTTTTCATTTCTTTTCATTGAATTGTAAAATGATATTCTTACAAATTTTTCCGAAAAGCAATTGAAGAGCACTGGAGAGAGACCATCACCTTGCCCTACATCGGTTTTGGTTTCAAGTGATTCTGATACATTCCCCTACGGAATTTTATTTTGGACTTTGTTTCTGCCAGTATTTCTTTAATTAATGCCAAAGTTTTTTTGTCCATTTGGCATTCTTCTAGTGAGTTGAAGAGTGATTCTACGCCTACAAAGTCGTAGGATTTCTCGCAGTCTACGTAGATTACAACGCCGTAATTCCTTATGATCAGTTTCAAATTCATAATCTGTCTTACGCAGGACCCACACTTTCTAAATATCCCATGTTTTTTACCAAGATGATTGTGTCATCGCTCATTCAAATGAGTCTGAAGGACCTTGAAGTTTCACAGTTGTGACATCCTTGACATATTTCTGAGAGCTGAATCCTTTCCAGAAACCTCGTTATGTTTGTATTCTTTAATTATATTACCTATTTCTGTTATATATGGATGTTATGACACTAACGTTTGTCACTTTCGTATATATCACTCTAACTTGCCGTGAACAAGCTAATGTTACCATCTGAGAGGATTTCGAAGTTTGACCGCGCTTACGTCTAATGGACAAAGGTATCGGAATATAATGTCGAATTTGGTGGAAGTAACAGAAAAACCCAACGGACTTTAACCTTGTGAGTTAATGAAAGTGGTAAAATTATAAATGAATGAAAAAATGAACGATCGCCTGCCAAATTAGGCACATTAGTTTGGAAATACATGTTTGAGGAAACTGAATATTGATTACTCAACTTTCTTTCGTTGAGATTTCCCTTTGAATAGCAAACAAGATACAAACTGACGTAGTGCCCTCCGTACTGTGTATAGCAGCAGTTACCAATAACACACACACCAATAAGTTATGGGGAGTAGATTTGCACCAAGATCATGCTTATGACAACTGCATTCAAGGGCATTACTTAATCAAATACTAAAATGTTACTGCATGAAGTGCAGAACTAAATTTGGACATGAGGGGCTTCTATCTTGACTGACATGAAAAACACAAATAAAGATGAATAACATCATAAATACACCGTTTAAACTCCTCTACATGTAGTAATTTTCGTTAGTAACATTAATAGTTCAATTTTTTCTTAATAGGTGGAGGAAATAAACTCGTATAGTTACATTAGTCAAAACTCTTTCATTATTACAATAGTAAAGACTAACTCTAAAAGCTAATCATTCACTTCACTTGGAGTAGTTCATAACTTACTTCGTAAGACAATAAAATACAACACTGGGCTTAATTAACTTCGAAAAAGGAACCATTGAAGATAGAAACCAAAACCACGCTGTCTCTATAAATGAGCATAGCTTCACTTCTAACGTTACTGTCGTACATCTGTTCATTAAAGATTTGTATGTATTTGCCTTTTAAGCACCTGTGAAGCAGATATTCTAGACAGTAATATTTACACAACCTTGCCCTGTAATCCTTCAAAGCTGTATTTTATAATAAACTAAGGATACTTTAGCAGAAGCCTATCCAACTTCACTTTTGTGATTTTAGCTTTCACTTTGACTACTCCTTTACTTCAGACAAAAAAATCACTTTTAAACACATGAATGCAACAATTGTTCATTTAAATCAGGATACTCGGTTTTAGTAGCAGTTAGGTGAGGATCCTGCGTAGATTCGTCATCAGGATTGAAAATATGGTTCCGGACGCGAATTTAGGTTTTGTATGGTTATTATTGCAAGCAACACACAAATTAACTGTTCCATGACCATATACATTACTTAACTGAATGTATGAAGTTTGCAAAGCAGTGGCGAAGATTGGTGGCAGGCGACATGGCGCATAACTAATTACGGCTCTTGATTTATGAACGCTCTCTAAAATCTCTTCTTGGCGTCAGATTTTCAACATAATAGAGCCATTCCATTATGCCATGAATACGAAATAATAGCCAGATCCACATCCGAGGCCAATCCCTTATAATGCAGCTTCCAGTTGCCTCTCTTAGCACCGTCGAAGTGTACCGTGCTAAGGGTAGCCACATACTGCGTTCCGTTCACACAAAGGAGCCGCTCAGTTTTGACCACCAAACCCATCCTTTACATCCCGCAATGCCACTTCTATTGTGGAAGGACTTCCGTAAAGCGTTTAAATGTTACAAATACTAGTGTCCTAAGAATAAACCAGCTTTTACCAACCATTTTATTTATATAAACATATTCGTATTATAATAATTCACTATTTCAACATATTGTTTTGCTTTTTTCATATATACATTACAAAACTCTAATTTTCTTGCCATAGAGCAAGGAGTTTAAACACCACAAAATACACACTTCATAAATTGGAGATACACAGTTACATAATATAAATCTACTTCTGATCGACATAAGTGTTACAAGGTTCCTAATTTTGAAAAGCACTTTCAGGTTTTACTTTGTCAAAAGAGAGGCTACTTGAAATACTGTGCTATTAATCTAGTTTTGGTTATTAATAATGGGTAGTTCGCCATTTTTTCTTTTAAAACTTAGACTAGACGGTTGACAGTTCATTAATTTACTTTGGGAAGTTTTATCAAATTGTCTTTGGTTTTTATTACAGAAGTCTTCTTCCATATCATCTAGAAGATACTTTTCAAAGTTTCTCTTAGCGCACCTCAAAATTTTTGCCCTTCATTCTCTTTTGTTACGAATTCCAAACAGTCAACTTTGTTCTTTGAAGAATACCATCTTCTCCATGCTATCAGTCTGCCAGAACAAACTAATTTAGAATCTAGTCACTGGGAAAGCATCAGTACCAAAATAATACATGCTGCCAACGAAACAGCTCCACAGAAAAAGACAAACAATTACGGATTGTGGAAATACTATCTATTACAGTCGTACTTCACTCAATCACTTACACATTCAACGAACATTGAACAGTGGGAGTGTGCACACCAAAGTTCATGAAAGCTGTAAATTACTTAAGGAATGACTCTAATCAATCCAAAGTCGGATGATGTATGGGTCACATCGTCAGCAGGCATCCTAGACGTCAAAGGACGCAGTTCCAGCAGGTGTGAGAGTTACAGAGGTGAAATGAGTGCAGCAGAATGGTGGATCACCGAGAAATGGGAGGTAATTCGAATGTTAGCTACCATTTAACATTAGAAGTAATTTGTTAAACTTCTAAACTCATTAATGTAAGTCTCAGTTTGGTATCGAAGAAACATGTGAATTTGTTTTCGTATCGAAATACGTAAATCTCTGTCCAGGGCAATCACCTAAGTGAAAATTTAATTTTCAATGCAAATATGTGTAGCAAAAGCTACACGAACCATGATCCAGGCCAGCCCATACATAAAACAATTCGCCTGCAAGAAAGCAATCCATTTTCAATGGAATTTACATATGCTAACTGACTGCAAAACGAATAATTCGGATTGAAATGTTCGCCCTGAATATTATTATCTATATCTTAGTTTCGTAAAGAATCATTGTACCAGAACCGTTATTGCATCTATACAGCAAATGAACAAAAAATTTATGCATCTGATTTTCTGATAACACTGCCTGAAAACTGGCAAGATTGCACTTTACTGAAATCTTTTACTGCTTTTAAGCCTCTGAACTGATTTTCACAAATAAAATCTGACAATCACTGTGCCTTACAATGGACATCAACTCTGATGGTAATTAATTTTATCGGTCTTTATGTGCTCTCAGACCGCTCTTCCTCTCTGCAGCCTGTCACTATTAGGAATATTGAGGTGACACCTAAAACCAAATTACATTTGCCGTACTTGTGATGTGCACTGCGAGATGGTATCATACTAATTTTCACATAAATTCTCCTCAGTACGAAACTCATGAAGGGCTATGCAATAACGCAAACAGCCATGAATATAAAGAATGATAAATGAAGAACTAAACTGAATGAATAATAGTCCGCCCCCGGTAGCTGAGTGGTCAGCACGACAGAATGTCACTCCTAAGGGCCCGGGTTCGATTTCTGGCTGGGTTGGAGATTTTATCCGCTCAGGGACTGGGTGTTGTGTTGTTCTAATCATCATCATTTCATCTCCATCGACGTGCAAGTCGCTGAAGTGGCGTCAAATTGAAAGACTTGCACCCAGCAAATGGTCTACCCTATGGGAGGCCCTAGTCACACGACATTTATTTATTTTTTAATGAATAATACATAAAAAGAAGACTCAAAGTTTAGCTATGCTTCATTAAGCCATGACAACAGTACACTCTTTTTCATGAAGTTGATAAGTTGGCAAAATATTTCTTAATATCATTTCTTTGTACAGTTACTTTCCTTGATACTTGTTTCAACTATCAGACAAATCTATGTACTTCACTACAAAATTTCTACAGCATACTTTAACCATACACAATTTTCTGACAATAATAAACTACACAATTACAAATACAAAAAGACTGGATTGCCTTAAAAATGGACTTGATCATTCTCCCATTCGTATCATGTCATTTCCTCAATTCTTTTCCTCAAATTATATTATTACAAAATGTGTTTTAAACAATACTACCTCTACTACATGACAGGCCCTCTTCCATCCTTTTCAAACCAAGTATGTAGCCAGACTGACCAACACACACTGCTACTCTCTTCAAAGGAAGTAACCTCTCTGCCCATAGAATATAATGTTACAGAAATTAATTGCGTTTATCAAATTTGCCACTTAATTAAAATTTATGGCCAAAACTAAACGTAATCTTCCTGAAAAATAGATAAATTCGATTTCAAGATTTTAAAATTATATTAGCAAATCAACTACAAGCGCTGTTTGTACTACTTCTACTTATAACAGTGACAAAAAATTGGGGGAACTGTTTTCATGGGGTTCAAGCCTGAGATATGATGAAGTGTGTGCGAACAGAACAATAGTCATGTAGATTGGTATAGTCAAGGGCTTTTCGAAAATGGGATATTCTACTGAAAAAGGAGGGTACTTGGTTTTAATGTGGTAAACTGTGCATGCTGAAACGGTGTTTGATGTTGTTGGTGTCTCCAAAGATAGGACATGAAGAGAGTGAGATTACATCAGTGGGTTCAGTGCTCCGGCTATGCTGTTTCAACTAACAAGGAGGGTTTTACACATTTATCAGCCCCATATTTCAATAAATATTCAAATGACGATGCCCACATGTACGAAATTCCAGACACTTCCTACTCCATATTTAGGTATAGGGAGAGTGGTATTGCATCAGTAACCATTTACTATGTTTGACGATGATAGCTATAGACATTCCTGAAAGTACCCCCTTCCCAATTAACAAAAATTTTGCAGAATTGTTTCTTCTGATAGAACAGCAGGAAACACTTAAAAATGCTCCAGAAGGGACAATCACGAAAGCATGGAACAAAATGTGTGGTTACAAATACCTGGGATGGGTGAAAATGTACAAAATAATTCCTTTGACCATGTACAAAGGTATACAGATATTGTACATATTTTGAAATTCAAAGTAACAGTACATTCTTGCAAACAAATGTACACAGCTTCCACTAATAAATTGATTTTACACATTTGTTGTGATAAAGGAGACATGTCATAACAAGATGATTGCTGTGGTAAATCAGTAATCTCGTTCCATCAGATACAGTGGCATAAATATAAAAAGTCTTATAGTAAGATACAAGGCTTTACAATATCATTGCAATTAGCTATACAAATGTTCAAAAGAGATCTTTGAGGACAAGTAAGAATTCCTTTCATTTCAACGGAAGTAAGGAAGATGCACACGATTCATGCAACATGCTACAACACTTTACAAAGCCATTATGATTGTGTATAAATGTTTACAAGAAACCTTGTCAAACCAATTCAAATAAAATAGGAAAGATACAGGCATTTAGAGTATTGTACAAAAAATCTTACAACAGTCTGTTCAAAATTATTGAGATAGCCTATGAAGACCACATCATGCAACAGGAAAAATATCACTGCAAAATGTAACAAACAGCACTTTTTTGCCACACATCGGCTTATCACTGTTGCATCAACATGGTAGCGTGAACACTTTTCTGTCACAGATTCAGGGAGCATAGTAATTTGGCTTCATAACTCCAGTGACAATCCATAGGGCTCAAAATAAATATTTTATCCAGATAGACTCAGGGAGAACAAAGGGTCATGTCACAATCTCCACTGACAACACAGAATGTGAAGAGCTGTAGAACTGCCATGATAAGAAGTATTTGCACTGTTCCACCTTCCATAAGCTAAGATATAGTGTGACACTCAACTTAGTGCCACAGCGAATTGTATAAATTTATTGAATATCAATACTTCTATCAAGCTTTGTTTGTATGTGTGAGCCAAAATCGTCTCCCATCCGTTTATGGAAAACATGAAATATAATGTGCAAAGGAATCAGATAACTAGTTACAGCCCTCTTAATACCACAATGAACTGTCCAGAGAAACATACAATTTCATGCACATGTGCCTTATTTAAAAATTCTTATCTGCTATACATACCTTAGAAATTGTTATCTCATAACGAGTAAGACTTGTCACCAAAGTTCTGGTGTAATTTCAACCAACTGCTTAAACAAATAAACTGTTAATCATCAATGTGGTATCAAATGTTAATCTTAAATACTTATCACCATTTCTAAAGTACCTTACAGAAATGAAAAGACTTCGATCTAGTTTCTCAAGTTAAGTACATCTATCTAGTCTGAATGCTGTCTACCATATATGCCATGTACAATAACATCAGGAACAATTATGGTGATTTTCAAAACAGCTAATTATTATACACGCACTCTTAGAATAGAAAATCTTTTTAAACTACAACAGATATCAGTCAACTTCTTATACTACTGGAACAAAAATCTAATGTGTAACACCATCTTAGCATTTGCAAATTCACTGGTATCATTACAACTACAAAACTGTTGTCATTCCTGGTGATAAAAGAGGTGATAAAAAAGTAACACTTTATCTATCTTTCCATTAACAACATGCAAATTCCTGAAAGTTAAAAGTTCAGTTTTCAAGCACAAAGTAGCTCTATTATATGTTGAATTTATTCCACATAAAGATGCATGTACAGAGCACAGTTCTGAAAGAAAACGTTCAAATGTTAAATGTATTTTGGTTCTTGTTTCCACTGCTTTACAGTGTACCTGTAAAGTTAATATTAAACCACATACAACATCATTAATGAGGGAAAAATTTTCCTTTACCCCTTACTGGATACTTTAAGTAATAATCCATAAAAACATCCACATACGTCATCACTACTGAAATATCATGTTGAGCTTCGTATTGGCTTACTAGAATATTTATTCTTAAAAACATTTCTTCACCTAGACACACTTTACAATTCGGTACTTATCATTCCTTCATTGCTGCTCAACAGAAGTACCGTTTGTAATAGCATATTATCAACATCTTCTTTCTACATTACGAGTGCATCATTTCTTACCTTTTGGTCTCAGTATTTCTTATATTAATGTCATACTTTATTCTTTTTCTATCATTTTCACTCTGTGTCCAGCTTCTTACAATATACATATTCAGCTTGAATTGGCAATTAATATCTGAGTGTTATAAATAGTCAACAGATGAGGATTGCTAGCTTCATGTTCTATTTTCAGACATATCAAAATGGCATCAATATGGGAGACTTCTGAGACATCATTCACAAATTAACACAAGTTCATAGCAAATTATGTTTACCAGCAGTCAGCAAAGTAATTTCTTGTAGTGGAAGGTCAATCAGTCTTAAAACGTACATCACCATACTTACACCAGGATAGCAGGAGACAGTTATTTACACTTATACCCTAAATAGAACAGTAGCACATCTCCCGTGCACAACGAATTAAAAGAAGAAATAGTAACACAAAATATTCGCCTCGTGGTGTACCCAACACAGACAGATTGATCCCCTATCTATTTTGGATTTCATTCTTTCATCTTTCAGTGTATACCAATGGAATAATGTAAGATGAAACAAAAACTTCGTATTCTCCTTTACTTTAAATCCACACAGAAAAGTTTGTATGATGCCTGGTCTGTCGACAAAGACTGCAAAATGTGATGGTAAGATACCGAGTTACTCTTACCTGTCTACTCCAGAAACATTTTTTACACTGTCTACTTTATCATGTATAATTTTAGTGATATCAAAGGACTGTTCCATCTCCTAAGAATACTTGATTTATGACTAATAGGCTCAGTGGAATGTCATGATTTCGACGAAAATAAAAATTTCAAACACTTGATGTATTCTCCGCCTTTTAAATCCAATTCTCGAACTGCAAACAGATGAACTTGCCATCGACTTCAGCTTTCGCCTTAACATCGTCAAAGATTAGAATAGCCTTGTATTCAGTTAGTAAGTCAACACCTAATATCACTGTGTAGTAAAAAGGGCACAATTAAGAATTTAGCAGATAACTGATGAAGTTGGCTAATGAAATCCAAATATGTCTGGTTTTTTGGCTAACCTCTACAGTCTTACCAGTAATAACACCCCTTAATTTTGGTTGATTCAAATAGAAATATTGGACATTTGCAGAAAGTTGCCTCACTGATAACCGAAACAGAACTGCCTAATACTGCTGATAAATAAACTTTGCATCATAAACTGACACTATCGGATGGATTGTCTACATTCTCTTCCAACAAGGTATCTCTAGGATCATCAGACTGAACATAATTTATTCGTCTCTCCCCTGAATACATGTCATAGAATCTTTTTTCTAGGAAACTGTCACTAAAATCCACTACCATGTCATTAGTTATGTTCCCTACAGCATGTGGATGTACATTAGTTTCACATTCACCGTCATCAACTGACCAAGGCATGTAATTAGTTACACAGTCAGAGACATTGATTTTCCTTACGTTTCTCGCTTGGTTCTTAACAGTCCTTGTCTTAACAGTATCATGGTCGGTTTCAACTAACATCATTTCCTTATTTTGATTACTAGTAGGCTCACATTGCTCATTTTGTTCGTTAATGGATTCACAATGTATGATTTTTATGGTATGAATGGAGGAATTACCTGTATTGACAAACGAGTCGTCTGCCACATATGCCCCATTTATTACAGGCAAAGATTACATGTTTATCTTGCTTGACCTGTTTAGTTTTCTCATTTACGTCAGCAATAGGTTCCTCTAAATTTTTCATTTATCAGTTCCAGTTTGCTGACAGAATCTTCTATCATGTTCTTCACATTTCTAACCTGTTCTTTATAGTGCTCCGATAATAGATTCAGAAATTTTCTATCCTTATCTTTACTGCGCTCTTCTAAACATTCAGAATACTTTGTCATTGCTAAAGGAAGGGATAGAGTGCCTCAGTTTGACCAATAATTAAGGATGCAAAACCTGAGTCCTTAACTACGGAAACCTAACTATTGTGATAAATTACATTTTACGCACTCAGTTTCCACAGCAGAATCCCAGATAATACTTTCTTGTTCTAAGTTCAATACTGAAAAACTACCCTGACGAATACTGTCACGCATTGTCCTATCTGTCTCAGTGAAATCAGTATTGTGATAGGATCACTGTTCAGTCTCTCTTCTCTGCCTACATAATTACTGAAAGCTATACCAGCTGCAGTTCTGGCATTTGACATAGCTCTGGCAGCTTTTTGACACTTTTGTGCAGTTACAGTAATACAACAAGCAAAAAGGAAATACTGCGCACAGTGAAGATCAATATTACACAGATAACTGCTAAAAATTACTTTCCATAAATGTCACTGAAAACAGAAAAATATTTGAATTACCACTGGCAGAATTAATTGAATAAATGAAAATCCAAGTTTCTGGTAATATTACTCTTCACTTCAGTAAAGAACACATAGTAGATACACCACAAAAATCATGTCCATCTAACTGTTTGTCACTTCAGGATTGAATGTACAAGAATACTTTTTAACAGGGAGTATATAACCAGGAAAGGCAAATATCAAGGTAAAATCACTTATTCTACACACACAATAATACACAATGTGCATAAAATAAAAAGAATCTCAGTTGCACTAAGATCTGTAAAATACTTGCCACAAATCGGTATTCAAAACTGCAAAAGATACATTGAAGTTCTATTCCTTCAAGTGGCTCTATGGGAGAAGTATGTTTATTTATATTTTTCTAATTTGTTCGGTGTCTGTAAGAAACACATGAGTGTAATGCGTGGTCCAATATGCAAACACTGTTAAATGGATTTTACTTTAAATCCATCATTCGAAGAGAATTAAATATACATTTTGAATTTTTACTTTCGAGTTATTTGACTATTTTAGAAAATTATTTCTAAACTGGTTTTGCTTTTATGTAACTCGCAACTGAACAGTAAAATCATCAAACATAAAGGACTGATTTACTTCCAAGGTGAAAATGAAAATATAACAGTATAATAATTAGCCTTGACTTGTTTATACTTAAAAAGCATCGAATCAATCGTTGAAATTAGTGTGGACCCACATAACACCCGAAGATTACTTCTCTTGCCATTATATTCATACTGTGGTAGTCGAATCCTGGCTCTTGGCGTTAGCTGAAAAGTAAAGTCTTAAAACTAATATTGCTCTCCGCTGCCGCTCATTGCTGTGAACAAATGTATGTTAAATGCTTCAGCGGGCGACTTCTTTCTTTTTTCCTAGTAACAGGAAGCAGACATATTGTAACAAGACAATAATGTAAACATTTGTACTGTTAACCTTGTTAATATAGTACGTTAACGTTTATACGTGAGTTATTTACGTGTACAGTTCACTGTCAAGTTCCTTGCATTGAATTAATTTTTCTTAAGACGTTCACAGCTCTACAATTTTAGCAGCCACTGCTTTAATGGACGCCATTACGCGCCGATTTAAAATGCGAAATCACAGTGAATGTGCAGAGATCGCCCTCTTTAACATTTAACAAACATTTTTTCATATTAATGAGCTGCTGCGGAGAGCAACATTATTTTTAAGATTTTACTTTTCAGTTTACGCTGAGAGCCAGGATTCGACAAAAACAGCCTGAATATGATGATTCGAGTGATGTGTGTGTCCACAATATTTCCAATATTAGAGTCCATGCTCTTAAAGTACAAATACGCCAAGGGTAATTATACTACTGTTATATATTATGTTATACATTTTAAAGTAATATTCTTGGAAAAAAATCAGTCCATTATGTTTGATGGTTTTACTGCTCAGTTGCGAGTTATGTGAAAGTAAAACCAATTTTGAAATAATTTTCTAAGATAATAAAATAACCCAAAAGTTAAAATGAAAGTGTATATTTAAATTCCTTTGAATGATAGATTTCAGGTAAAACTTACTTAACAATTTTTGCATATTGGACCACACAATTACACTCATCCGTGTTTTTAAAGGGGCCAAATAAATAAGAAAATGTAAATAAATAAATAAATAAATAAATATACTCTTCCCGAAGAGCCACTTTATCCTACACAAGGAAACATTAACTGCTCTCCAGAAAATTTGTCTGTTATGTTGCATGGTAGTGAACATGCAAAACAAACTGTGTTGGTATCTTATAGCATACAGTGTATAATTCTTTCAACTGCTGCATCACAAATATTGAAAGTAATTGTCAAGCCAATGCCTCAAATTAAAATTATAATTTGTGGTTAGAGAACAAATCTTTATTTGAGTGCAGAAATCAGCACACTAGTCAATAAATACTTATCCTGGCAGGGTGGCCAAGTGAAAGTAACTTATTAAACTTCTAAACTCATGATTGTAAGTCTGAGGTTGGTATCTAAGATACACGTAAAACTTATTTTGATATCGAAATACGTAAATCTCAGGCCAGGGAAAGAAAATTATGTGAAAACTCAATTTTAAATGGAAATATGTGGAGCACAGGTTATAGAAACCAAATTCCAGGCCAGCCCATGGATAAAACAGTTCGCTGCAAAAAATAAATCCAGTTTCAATGAAATTTACTTATGCTATCTGACTGCAAAACAAATAATTCAGATTAAAAGGTTCACCCTGTATAATATAAATCTTTATCTTAATCTCGTAAACAATCACTGTATCATAATCGTTTTTGCAATTATATAGCAAATGAACATAAAAATTAATGCATCCGATTTTCTGATAACTCTGCTAGAAAATTGACATGATAGCACTTTACTGGAATCTTTTACTGGTATTAAGCCTCTGAACTGATGTGATATTATTTTCACAAATACACTCTGATAATCACTGAGCCCTACAATGGAATTGAGCTCTGGTGGCAATTAAATTTATTGGCATACATGTGTGCTTGGAATGCTCGTCCTCTCTGCAACCTGTCGCTTTTAAAAATATTGAGGTGACTACCTGAAACCAAATTTTCTTTGCCATACTTGTGATGTGCACTGCAAGACGCTATTATAGCAATTATTACAAAATGCTCCTCAGTGAACAACTCACGATGTGCAACGCGAATATCAAACAGAATCATGAAAGTAAAGAACGAAAAATTACAAACTCAACAACTGATAAACAAGAACAAGATTGCAAGTTTACCTATGTTTCATTAAGCCATGACAACAATACACTCCTTTCATCAAGTGCACATACACGGACAAGTTAGCAAAATATTTGTTATTACTTTCCTGTGTACAAAAACTTTCCTTGACATTTGTTTCAGCTATCAGACAAATCCATTTCAGCAGCAAACTTTAACTGTACACGATGGTCTAC
The DNA here is from genome assembly GCF_021461395.2 of Schistocerca americana. Classification (NCBI taxonomy): domain Eukaryota; kingdom Metazoa; phylum Arthropoda; class Insecta; order Orthoptera; family Acrididae; genus Schistocerca; species Schistocerca americana. Next base: position 91,747,753 of record NC_060121.1, read on the forward strand.
CAATAAGAAACTACACAGTTAGAAATATAAAGAGATTTAATTAACTTAAAAATGGGCTTTGTCATTCTTCCAAACATGTCATGTCACTTCCTCAATTTTTTCCTCATATCATATTATTATAAAATCTCTTTTAAATGATGCTGCCTCCACTACACTACAGGCCAACGTCCATTTTTTTCAAACCAAGTATATAGACAGACTGTCCAGCACATACTGCTACTCTCTTCAAAAGAAGTAACCTCTCTGACCAAAGAATATAATGTTACAGAGATTGAGTACATTTATCAGATTTGCAGCTTCATTCACGGTTATGGCCAAAACAACCTGAAAATCGACATGGAAAATAGGAGAGCTACGTTTCAAGATTTTAAAACGATATTAGCAAATCATCTAACAGCGCTGTTTGTACTACTACTACTAATAGCAGGACAACAATAGGGGAAATGTTATCATGAGTAAGAGTTCAAGACTGAGATTTGATGAAGAGTGTGCCAACAGAACGACATTTACTCAGACTGCCACAGTCAAGGACTTTTGGAAAATGGGATGTTCTCCCGGAAAACGAGGGTACTTGGTATTAATGTGTTAAAGTGTGCATATTGAAAGGAGGAGTGATGTTGTTAACGAAGATAAGACATTAGGAGAGTGTGGTCTGTTCCCTGATTATCCAATTTCTACTGACGAGGAAGGTCTGATATTATTTATTAACCCCATCTCTCCATAGATATTCAAATGAAGAGGCCCACGTATACGAAATTCTAGACACTTCCTACTCTCTATCTACGTATAGAGAGAGCCGTGTTGTAGGCAGTTACTACGTCTGATGGTGGTAACTATAGACATCGCTAAAAGGCGGATTTCACAGCCAGGCCAATTCGGTCACCAACCATTCTTTATCGAATCGCCTTGGAAGGAGCACTTAGGGATTTTCGTAGGAAAAAACGTAAACAATACTGATATTGATTACGTAGGCTTTCCCGGCGTAATAAGTATTGAAAGTCCGTTCGGGTTTGCTGCCGGATCCTAAAATCAATTTGTATATGCAAAAATAAGCAGTCGGAGTTCAAGAAAACGTGAAACAAGAATTGGTAGCCGACATTATGTGAATGTTACGGTTATGAAAGCACGACAAGGCGCCTTCCGCGAGGTGTATACGTGATGTTGCAGGGTATGCTGAGATGTCTGTTGAATTACTTCGTCTTCCAGAAGAATTTCTTTCGTAGCTCAGCAGCGTATCTACTCCATAAAATGAACGGAAAGAAATGGGAATCAAATGAAAATTCTCTGACAAAATTGTATTTTCACTTGTGCCTTCAATAGCTAAGCAATGTGCCTCTGAAAGGAAAAAAAGCATAAGGCAGATGTATATCTGAAAGAAGCACTGTAGAATATTGCTGGAAGTGCCAAGCTCACTTTCATTCATTGGTTACCGGTGGTACCCAGTATAGTCCCTGCAGGGCTCAGAAGAAACGCTGCGAATGTTCAGATTCTTAAGAATAGGAGCAGTACGCCAGAAGTAATGTAAAGAACTTTAGGTACACCTTCTGGCAATAGACGTTACCATGTCGCCGAGTAATGGAAAGCGTGTTGGGAAACACATCCAACGTAGAACACAGCCGCGCGAGGTAGCGATGCAGTCTGAGGCGCCTCGCGACAGTTTGCGCGGCTGGCCCCGTCGGAGGTTCGAGTCGTCCCTCGGGCTTGGGTGTGGTTGTGTTGTGCTCAGCGTAAGTTAGTTTAAGTGGTGTGTCAGCCAGTGGACCGATGACATTAGCCGTTTGGTCCCACAGGAACTTATCACAAATTTCCTACAACACCCACATAATTCAAAATCCAATGTCGAACTTTCCAGTGTTTCGTCTTTCCCCACATACATAAAGAATAAGGGAGATCTGATCAGATTCTGAAGTAGTGCGGCGCTTCTGAAAGTGCTGCATGTGACTGTGTTGAACTGGAACAGATAATTGGACATGTTGCGCAGAGCCGCCCAGTGCATGCATCTGAAGGTGGTTTGAAAGAATTCAGAATGAAGTGACACCAACGGTTGCCATCTGGCTGTTAAATTTAAAACATTGTGTGTGTTTAAAAGGTTTTCAGAAATTACTGCAACCAGTCGCCTTTTATGTAGATGTATTTTATTTAACCATGACCGGTTTCGAGCTGCCTAGCAACTCATCATCAGATGGTATATACATTTAGTGCTTTTTTGTACCCATTTTGTGGGTGGTTGAGTATCTGTGGATACTCAACCACCCACAAAATGGGTACAAAAAAAAAAAAAAAAAAAAAAAAAAAAAAAGCACTAAATGTATATACCATCTGATGATGAGTTGCTAGGCAGCTCGAAACCGGTCATGGTTAAATAAAATACATCTACATAAAAGGCGACTGGTTGCAGTAATTTCTGAAAACCTTTTCACACCACAGTCGCAGTGTTCCACATCCACAATGGATAAAAGTCTTATTGTGTGTGTTTTGTAGTGGCACATGACAATATTAGTAATAATAATTCATTTGTTTCAATAGGAAATATGTCTCCCCATGGCGACTTTTGTGAGGCCTCCATTATCAGTAACCTCAGAATAGCTTCTAAGGGGAACCACTGTCGATGGCGGTGTGGCGTAGTCAGTCGCACCCCTCACGTACAGCTGATTCTCAGGGGCACTCGCAGGTGAGCGCGCCTGTTCCGGCAGGAGGCATTACCGTTGTGTTCGGTTCTCGAATGTCCAGGAACAGCCGCTGGCGCCTCTTTATGCGGGGCGAGAGCAGTCGTTGTCCAGCTTTGCGTGCAGCTCTCGTATGCAGTCGAGTCGCAGAAAAAAACGAAACGTTTGTAGATGTTGATCGAATATCAGTTTAAGAAGTCTTCTGTCGAACTATGAGGCAAGAGCGAGTGATTAATCGGTTTATTCCCCGAGTATGCGCATAAATACAGATGAAATCATTTGAAAAATCAGTATAGACGTTGTTCCCTTGCAGCAACCGTTGGTGGGCTAGTATACACTGGTGTGTAAAACTTAAAGAGGAAAGTAATTTTCACATGATGTCACTGACCACTAGTACAACTCGGTGAAACTTGGAGCATACATAGAAGGAACTGCTACAATTTAATACGGACTGTAATTGAAAGAAATGTGCAATGAGTCGAACAGAAATGACACTTTTATTCAAAGACAATAGTTACACTGAGGTCACTGCGGTGCATGGTGGTTTGCTGGACTTTACAAAAGGGTGGATATGAATCTTAACAGGAAGTCGCAGTGCATGGCCTGCAACGTGCTCCCATGTTGACCACACGGCAGGTAAGGAGACCTAGTGCTACGGCGTTCCATTCCTCCACCAGCGTGGTTGGACGGTCTTTGGTGCTTATGGACGAGCTGCAGTACGTCTGCCCAACGCATCCCATAGGCGCTCGATGGGAGTTAAGTCGAAGGAACAGGCAGGCCTGACTATTCGCCAAATGTCCTCTCGTTCCGAGAGATGCTTCATATGCGCTATTCGATGGGGTCGTGCACTGTGATCCCTAGAAATGTAGGGGTTCATCCTTGCGAAGATGCACACGGGAAAGGTGTAGAGCTGCACAGTATCGTTGACCAGAGAGTGGACCGTGTTCAAAGATTTGAAGGTCGGTGCACTCTGCAACATTCTACGTCCCAGTACAACACTTGGACTATCAAAACAGTCATGTTCGACAATGTTCATGAAAGCATTATATCTTCCCACCTCTCACCATATGAAGGAGCGTCCAGCCCTGTCGAACATGATCGTTTTGGTGATCCAAGTTGACGTATCCTGGACCTGGAATACTTCGCTAGAACCACACAGCCGTGTGGTTTATTCACTACATTTAAGAAAACAGTGAATCCAACACAAATGGTCTTCGTTGACCGTCGAAAACAAGTAACAAACTTTGTAACTAGTTTCTAACAGGAAATCCACGACTAAACGCAAGTACTTGGAATACAAGTCTTCGATGAAGAAACAACACAATGAAAGCTTCTACAGTCAGAGGTAGTTCTGCACTTGTTTGACTAACTCTTCTTGAGCGTAAGTTACGATCTGTGCGAGTTCACAATTTCTGCAATCTTGCTAAATGAGTCTTACAGAATACCAACAGGCTAGCTAGCACGTTGCTGAGGTTCCTTGGCGGCGAAGGCAACATGCGGTCGAGGTGGCGCTGGATCCAGAGTAAACTTTTTCTCTTGGGTGGCTGCGTCGTAATTGCTGTGACCGTCGGGGACGCGGTTCTAAATACCCGCACGGCGGAGGTACACGTCCTGCTGATCGGCTGCACATGACTCTGACATATGCAGCAAAAGCTTCTTGGCAGGAGAGAGCTCTCTTGCTTGGCTACACGCTCTCTGTGCTTTGGTCCAGTGTAGCGCGAAGGCCCGCTGTAAGTCGCGCTGCAAGTGGCGGAGCAGGATCGTGCAGTTGCAGGGGCTCTGCTGGCAACCAGCCCGACGGCGGTGTGTTGTAGTGTTGCAGCGTACCGTCGGCACCTAGCGGCTTTTACGACACGGCACAGGTGTTATGGTGTGGGGAAACATAATATTGCGTGGCAGTACTGACCTCTATATCTTTCAGCACGGTACACCTATTGGCCAACATTGTTGTGACACTGTTCTCCTACTCATGCAGGAATTTTCAGGGGTCTATTTGGCTCTTGCTTCTATTCTATGGATGAGAATGCGCAATCACATCGAACAGTGCAAGTGGAGGGACTCTTCCAATGAGAGAATATTTGGTGAATGGACTAGCTTGCAGATGTTAAGATGTGTATGAATTCCTAAGGGACCAAAAAGCTGAAGTCATCGGTCCCTAGACTTACACACTACTTAAACTAACTTATGTTAGGAACAACGCCCGAGAGAGGACTCGAGCCTCCGGCGGCAGGGGCCGATCAATCCGTGACATAGCGCCTCTAACCGCGCGGCCACTACGCGCGGTGGACTAGCTTGCAAGTCTCCTCGAATTGAAACCCATCGAGAACGTGCAGAATTCGACGGGAGACGCGTTGTCTGCATGCACCAAAGAGCACAAACAGTTGTCAACCGGGTTAGTGGAGGAATGGAACGCATTACCACGAGTACTACTTACGAACCTAGTGCCCATTACGGGAGCAGGCTGCAGAGAATGCAGGGCCGTTGGTGTTGATCACGCACCGTATTAACAATCACGTCCCATCTCTTTGAATTGCCCAGAACGACACCATCAATCACAGTGAATTCAGTGTAATTGTTGTATTTGATTAAAAGTGTCATTTTTGTTCCTCTCACGCCATAATTATTTCAGTTAGCTTCTGTGCTATACTGTAGCTGTTGTTTTTATGTATGGTCCAAGTTTCTTTGAACTATGTTTCTTGGCGGTGTCACATCATGCGAAACGTACTTTTGTCCTTAAGTTTTGCACACGACTGCGTTATTTCAGCAGTTATTAGGGCTACTGTGAACCGTTATAGCGTGACAGATTAATTTAGAAAAGCAATACTGCTGTCTCAAACTTCATTGTGGTACTGGAACAAAATTCAACAGGGAATTTGAGAATGGTTCGGTCTAGCCGTTGATAGGAGGTGTATAACTCAGGAACTCGATAAACTAAGTAAATGGTATCAAGCATTGTCATTTCAAAGAAACCTTTTTCATTTAAAACTGAAGAACTTGAATAATCGTAAACAAAAGGGACAAGTTTTGTTTTAGGCGACACAGTCAGGTTTCATCTTAAGCGTATTATATCCGTTATCTGTTAACCTTCTCACATCCACCTCAGATCGCCACAAGGAAAACTATTTAATTTGCGATTCAGTAGTAGATAGTGCCACGGCGGTTACAAGTTGTAACATGAACACCTAAAATTATTATGCAAACTTTTAAGTTATAATGGCCAATATAATCACGTTCGGAAATATTTGTAACTGGTGACTCACCCTGGCTTCACGGGCATAGCAGCAAGTACTACCTGACGAAGTATAAAGCGTAGCGTATATCAGTTATCCACACAATACTTCCTCCTGAATCTATCTAATGGTAAAACTTGAATGAAAAGCACTGCAGTATTTCCTGAGATCAGCCTTCAGAGACAGACAGACAGATAAAGGCGGCGGGGAATTTTAATTTATAACTTGTATAGAAGGTATGTATGATTTTGGTCAGTCTTTGCTGCTGCCTGTAGCTGGAGTTGAGACGACTCTTTACTTTACTGCTTTTCCCTCCAAATCCCGCCTCTTCTGTAGCTGACAAGCTTTTAGCTCCCGTCATTGATACTAGCTGTCACTCCATGCACCAATTAAATATGGAATACACAGTAACACGTACAGTGTGTAACGGCTCCATGTAAGCCGCTACATGGCTCGACCCCACAACTAAAGACACCTGACTGAGTGCCCTTCCGACACTCAGGGAAGAGCCCGATGGTAATTAGTAAGATAGGGTTATTTAAATAAAGACGATCATTTTAATATTAGATATGGTAATTGTCTGCAAAGTGTGAATGCGAACGTATGATGGCTGTGGGTGTGCTATAGGCATAGTGGAAGTGCAGCCAACCTCGAATCTAGTAGAGCGCGACTGCACTTGACCAGAGAGGCATAAGCTCCACGCGCATCATTAGCGCTCGTTAGGTTGGCAAACAACCGTGTGCGGTATCTCTGAGTCCTTGCGGCCACGATGTGTGGACCCGGACGAGGGAGACCGTATCGGGGTTGTTGCTGGGAAGACCTGGGTGAGTAAGCACGCTCTGCTCTATCGCTCCGATAGTTAGAGAAGATTTAGAATTCCATGTTCACTTTGAACTTGGAAGCAGCTTCCCTGCTGAGGAAAGCCACTATGGTATTTCCTAGAATCATCTCGGTTAGGAGAGATAGGGAGATGATTTCTTTTACCAAGTAATTTCATGGGAATTGTGTTCACTGCACTTGGGAGTGAACAGGCGCTCATTGCCGAGTAATACTCAGAATTGCTCAATTTGCATTTCAGTGTGAGTGTGAAGTATATATGCAAAGTGTATTTTATTTAAATGTGTTTATTGACCACTGATCGTGGCGAGATTGGTAACACGTGGTCCGCAGACCCGGTGCATTTCTTGGTGAGAAGCTTCAGCTCGACGTAATCACATTTCGTGATCGAGCTGGATCTTCTACATAAATTCACGCGTGTGATTTAATTGTTCCTTCATAATATCCAGTAAAACTCGCGGAGTTAGTTAAACGTGAAGACGGGACTTGCCCGAATTAAAGTGACTGTTGGAACCATGTGCTCTCTCCCAATGTTGTCCCACTTGGTGTATGGGAACCTTCCTCTTTTATCTGTTAGATAAAATGAATAGAGTGAATGTTAGTGTGTGTGTGTGTGTGTGTGTGTGTGTGTGTGTGTGTGTGTGTGGCTAAATGATGATAGAAATGTGCAGGCGGTAGTCATTGTCGATTCACGGCACATGTTAGCCGGATGTTTAACTAAGTTTACTTAGATATTATACTATTTGTATCACGCCAGCATTCCGTGATAAGTGAGAGGAAATATTTGAGATGGTAATGTTTATTGAATAAATGTGATTGTGTTATTATATAAATATGTTACAGTGACTTCTCCCAGCCACACCATATTCCCTTATCATTTCACAGAGTATTTGGTATGCGTATTTCAGTTAATCACCTGTCTATGTCCCACTCATGGGCATATTTCATTTAATAAACTCTGTAAGGTGGTATTAAAACTTCATTATAATAATATTCTAATTCTAACTTGAATAAAACCACCGAATAAAACTTTAGTTTGAGTATTGATGCTTGTTGCTGCAAATGGCCGCCGGCGTCTTCTATAGTACAGGTGCCATTTATAAAATTGAGGAGGCCTGCCGAGGGTGCGGAAAGCAAGTATCGTGGAAGTGTGTTTGTTTTAACTTGAAACAACTAAATAGCTAGACGCATACTATGATCAAGCTGTTATTAGCGAAGGGGACATCTGTATGCGCTACAGCTGGCCACCTCCTGACCACCTCTCCTGCGTGGTGTACCTCTTTCTACATGCAGATGGCGTAGTGTGATCTACACTAGCCTGTCCAAATAACACAGTCCTGCCTTTATGATTAGTACGCCTCGTCCCCAGTACCGATGAAACGTTAAATTTTAATGCAGGATTGTTGATTAGGTATTCTTTCTAGTGGCTGTGCGTAAATAACACATCTGATTTGTACGATGGCTATTCGGAAAGAACGTTCCGCTTAGTCGCGAAATGGAAACCACTGTGAAAATCCAATGAAGCTTCGCTCATATGTGTTAGGCAGTGATTCCAATACGCCCGTCGATCACGCCACGTCACGTCACTCTTTCCAGTTCTGAGCGCACAGAGAGAAAGTAAAGATAACTAGAAAATAGGATCTTCCACCAAGTACGAAGGCATGAGGAGAAATTTCGCCTGAAGCTATGCAGCCCACAAAACATAACTGTCATACGTTTCCATCTTCAAGCCAATTCTCAGCCGTTTCAGTAGGGGCAGTGACGACGCTCCTATAACGTTTTCGATGGTAAGTGTTTGATCACCAACAATACAGCGTGCCAGTTGTTCACTCTGAGTTTCACCTCTGCTCACATGAAATGCTGCCTATGAAGACAATATTTTGGCACAGACTACGAGCTGTAGACCAGCTTAAAGAATTGACGGAAAACACTGGCTGCTGCCTTCTATGACAAGGATAATGGAAAGTTGGTACAACGTTACGACAAATGTCTAAGTCGGAGCGGCGACTGTGTAGATAAGTAGCTGGAAATTGTAGCTAACTGTTACAACTAAAACTTTTTTGATTTTCACAGTGGTTTTCATTTTTCAGCCGATCGGAAATACCCCCTGTATTTCAGAGGAACTTAGGCGTATGTCTCTAGTGCGTACATATAATTTCAACTACTCTAAATCCAATTTACTGTGCTCATCAATGATATTATTACATGTAGGAAGTGGAGAAAAGTTATTCCACGGCAGCGCTTGTATGAGCCGTGATAGCAAATTTGACTTACGTAAACTTTGTACCCACAGCAATGTAAAATGTCATCTGAACACGATCTCTAATTCCGTTGTACGTTACGTTGCTAAGGAACTCGAGAATCCAATAACTCTTGTGGAAATTACGAGAGCTATTCGGAAAGTAAGGAACAGCAGGTCGCGAAATAGAAACCACAGTGAAAATCAAAACTGTTTTATTAGCTACACCTTCCAGCTACTCCTCTACACAGTCGCCCCTCAGACTTAGACATTTGTCGTAGCGGTGTACCAACTTTCCAATTCCCTCGTTATAGAAGACAGCTGCCAGTGCTTTTCGACAATTTTCTACTCTGGACTGCAGCTCGTTGTCTGTGTCAAAATATTGTCTTCATAGCCAGCAGTTCATCTGAGTAGAGATGATCCTCAGAGGCACGGACTCGTGTTTCAGTAACTGTTGTTCAACAGCGATTAGAATGGACAGAGACTGTGATCGCTGTGTTCGGATGAGGGCTGAGTTGGCATCCCTTCGCTCACAGCTGCAGGCGGCGCTGACTTCTGTCGTGCAGCTTGAGGCTGTTGCCAATGGGCACCACTGTGGGAAGCCGGACTCGGGCATCACGGGGATGTTAACCTCGTCCCGTCTGTCCCCAGATCGGCCTGCCACTGTGGTTGCCTCGGTTGCTGCCCGCAGTGGGGCTGAGCCCTCGCCTGTGGTTGATTGGGAGGTCGTTCCAAGGCGTGGCAGGCAGCGAAAGACGTCCCCAGGGGCTGATCAGAAAGCCTCCCCGGTGCGTCTGATAAACAGGTTTAAGGTGCTGTCTCTGGCTGAGCAAGATGCAGCAGCCTGCCCTGTTTCAATGGATGATTCTTAGCCTTCAAGGTCCGGGCAATTGCAGAGGGTGGGCTTATTGGTAGTTGGGAGCTCCAATGTCAGGAGCATAATGGGGCCCCTTAGGGATATGGCGGCTAAGGAGGGGAAGAAATCCAGTGTGCACTCCGTGTGCATTCCGGGTGGAGTCATTCCTGATGTGGAAAGGGTCCTTCCGGATGCCATGAAGAGCACAGGGCGCAGCCAGCTGCAGGTGGTGGCACATGTCGGCACTAATGACGTGTGTCGCTTTGGATCTGAGGAAATTCTCTCTGGATTCCTACAGCTATCTGATTCGTTGAAGGTTGCCGGTCTTGCCTACGAGATGAAGGCAGAGCTCACCATCTGCCGCATCGTTGACAGAACCGACTGCGGACCTTTGGTGCAGAGCCGAGCGGAGGGTCTGAATCAGAGGCTCAGACGGTTTTGCGACCGTGTTGGCTGCAGATTCTTTGACTTGCGCCATAGGGTGGTGGGGTTTCGGGTTCCGCTGAATAGGTCAGGAGTTCACTACACTCAGCTGGCGGCTACACGGGTAGCGGAGGCTGTGTGGCGTGGACTGGGCGGTTTTTTAGGTTAGAAGGCCTCGGGAAAGTTTGGGGTGGGCAGCAATCTCAAAGGGTGCATGGCAAATACAGGACATGCTTGGATCAAGGAACAATCGGAATTGTAGTTGTAAATTGTTGTAGTTGTGCTGGGAAAGTCCCTGAGCTTCAAGCGCTAATAGAAAGCACAGAAGCCGAAATAGTTATAGGTACAGAAAGCTGGCTACAGCCTGAAATAAGTTCGGCGGAAATTTTTACAGAGTCTCAGACGATGTCAGGAAAGATAGATTAGGCAGAATTGGTGGTGGAGTGTTTGTGTCGGTCAGTAGTGGTTTATTTTGTAGTGAAGTCAAAGTAGATACTCTGTGCGAATTGGTATGGGAGGAGGTTATACTTAACAGCCGAACTAAGTTTATAATTGGCTCCTTCTACAGACCCCCAGACTCCGATGATATAGTTGCTGAACAGTTCAGAGAAAATTTGAGTCTCGTAACAAATAAATACCCCACTCATACGGTTATAGTTGGTGGGGACTTCAACGTTCCCTCGATATGTTGGCAAAAATACTTGTTCAAAACCGGTGGTAGGCAGAAAACATCTTCCGAGATTGTCCTAAATGCTTACTCCGATAATTATTTCGAGCAATTAGTCCACGAACCCACGTAAATTGTAAATGGTTGCGAAAACACACTTGACCTCTTAGCCACAAACAATCCAGAGCTAAAAGAGAGCATCATGACTGATACAGGGATTAGTGATCACAAGGTCGTTATAGCTAGGCTCAATACCGTTTCTTCGAAATCCACCAGAAACAAACGCAAAATAATTTTATTTTGAAAAAGCGGATAAGGTGTCACTAGAAGCCTTCCTAAGAGACAATCTCCATTCCTTCCGAACTGACTATGCAAATATAGACGAGATGTGGCTCACATTCAAAGACATGTTAGCAACAACAATTGAGAGATTCATACCTCATAAATTGGTAAGAGATGGAACTGATCCCCCATGGTACACAAAACAGGTTCGAACGCTGTTGCAGAGGCAACGGAAAAAGCATGCGAAGTTCAGAAGAACGCGAAATCCCGAAGATCGGCTAAAATTTACAGACGCGCGAAATTTGGCACGGACTTCAATGCCCGATGCCTTTAATAGGTTCCACAACGAAACATTGTCTCGAAATTTGATAGAAAATCCGAAGAAATTCTGGTCGTATGTAAAGTACACAAGCGACAAGACGCAGTCAATACCTTCGATGCGCAGTGCTGAAGGTATTGTTACCGACGACTGTGCCGCTAAAGCGGAGTTATTGAACGCAGTTTTCCGAAATTCCTTCACCAAGGAAGACGAATGGAGTATTCCAGAATTTGAAACACGAACAGCTGCTAGCATGAGTTTCTTAGAAGTAGATACGTTACGGGGTTGCGAAGCAACTCAAATCACTTGATACGGGCAGGTCTTCAGGTCCAGATTGTATACCGATTAGGTTCCTTTCAGATTACGCTGACACAACAGCTCCCTACTTAGCAATCATATACAACCGCTCGCTCACCGATAGATCTGTACCTACAGATTGGAAAATTGCGCAAGTCGCACCAGTGTTTAAGAAGGGTAGTAGGAGTAATCCATCGAACTACAGACCTATATCATTGACGTCGGTTTGCAGTAGGGTTTTGGAGCATATACAGTATTCAAACATTATGAATCACCTCGAAGGGAACGATCTATTGATACGAAATCAGCATGGTTTCAGAAAACATACTTCTTGTGCCACGCAGCTAACTCTTTATTTGTAAGAAGTAATGGCCACTATCGACAGGTTATCTCAAGTTGATTCCGTATTTCTAGATTTCCGGTAAGCTTTTGACACCGTTCCTCACAAGCGACTTCTGATCAAACTGCGGGCCTTTGGGGTATCGTCTCAGTTTTGCGACTGGATTCGCGATTTCCTGTCAGGAAGGTCACAGTTCGTAGTAATAGACGGCAAATCATCGAGTAAAACTGAAGTGATATCAGGTGTTCCCCAGGGAAGCGTCCTGGGACCTCTGCTGTTCCTGATGTATATAAATGACCTGGGTGACGATCTGAGCAGTTCTCTTAGGTTGTTCGCAGATGATGCTGTAATTTACCGTCTAGTAAGTTCATCCGAAGACCAGTATCAGTTGCAAAACGATTTAGAAAAGATTGCTGTATGGTGTGGCAGGTGGCAGTTGACGCTAAATAACGAAAAGTGTGAGGTGATCCACATGAGTTCCAAAAGAAATCCGTTGGAATTCGATTACTCGATAAATTGTACAATTATCAAGGCTGTCAATTCAACTAAGTACCTGGGTGTTAAAATTACGAACAACTTCAGTTGGAAAGACCAAAGGTTGCGAGCCAAAGGTTGCGTTTCATTGGCTGGACTTTTAGAAGATGCAACAAGTCCACTAAAGAGACAGCTTACACTACACTCGTTGGTCCTCTGTTAGAATATTGCTGCGCGGTGTGGGATCCTTACCAGGTGGGATTGACGGAGAACATCGAAAGGGTGCAAAAAAGGGCAGCTCGTTTTGTATTATCACGTAATAGGGGAGAGAGTGTGGCAGATATGATACGCGAGTTGCGATGGAAGTCATTAAAGCAAAGACGTTTTTCGTCGCCGTGAGATCTATTTACGAAATTTCAGTCACAAACTTTCTCTTCCGAATGCGAAAATATTTTGTTGAGCCCAACCTACATAGGTAGGAATGATCATCAAAATAAAATAAGAGAAATCAGAGCTCGAACAGAAAGGTTTAGGTATTCGTTTTTCCCGCGCTCTGTTCGGGAGTGGAATGGTAGGGAGATAGTACGATTGTGGTTCGATGAACCCACTGCCAAGCACTTAAATGTGAATTGCAGAGTAATCATGTAGATGTAAATGTAGATGCAGATGTAGATGTAGCCAATTATGGGCTGTATTGTGGGTGATCTAACACTTCCCATCGAAAACGCTGGTGAATCATCTTCATTGCTCCGGCAGAGTGTGGCCGAGTATATTGTCGTATAGAACGAACCGCATGACAGTTATGTAATGTGGATTGCATAGCTCAGGCGAAATCTTTCGCCAGGCTCTCATACTTGGCGGGAGACGCTAATTCCTAGCCATTTTTACGGTCTCACTGTCAACTCAGAACTGAAAAGAGCTTCATGATGCTATCGACGGGCGTACTAGACACAGTGCCGGACGCATCTGTGCAAAGGTTCATCAGATTTTCATTGTATTTTCCATTTCGCAACCAAGCGTTCCTTACTTTCCGAATAGTCCTCGTATTTTCCTTGTTTACGCCACTTGCGTAAATATACTTCAGCGGGGATTCTAACCATTCCACTAAATCAAAGCACGTAACGCAAGTTTAAGTTTCAATCTTTCTTTATTTAACTCAGACTATTAATTTCAATACTAAACTTCATTGTGAACGAGTGACACAAAAGGTGAATCCCACACAAATTAGAAACGAGGAAAGAGAAAAAAATTTAAGAATAAAATTCGTCATGCCACCATTACTTTTGTATTAAATTTAAAATTATAAGCAAGCCTCTGGCTCTTGATGTGTTGGCTTAGGAACTCGCACTAACTGTCCCGAATTTGTCACTCGTCACCTTATGAGGCAATGAAATGTCGTTGTTTCACGTCAACTGGTTCCGCTAGCGTACAAACTGATCCTTGCCGTTTAAGGTCAGTAATTTACGAGCCACAATGGCCAAGCTCTCTCACTGTAAGCCCTGCAGACTCTGTTTCCTGGCGCTTATTAAAATCCGACCGATACTTCAACTTAACGTTATATAAATCACATATGGTGCACCAATAACCCATTAGTGCGTATTAAAACCTCAACAGACACAAAGTTTGACACTCAATTACTTTAGAGTGACCGTCATATACTAACCACAAAATTATCGCAAACGCTCAGTTACCTTAGAGCTAGCGTCCCTCTAAACAGCGCAAAATACCGGGTGAGCAAAAAGTCAGTATAAATTTGAAAACTTAATAAACCACGGAATAATGTAGATAGAGAGGTAAAAATTCACGCACATGCTTGGACTGACATGGGGTTTTATTAAAACAAAACAAAAAAACAAAGTTCACAAAACGTCAGACAGATGGCGCTGGACAGCAAAACGTCAGTGACTGCGCATGACAATCGTGTATAAAAGAAGTTGTAATGCGAGAGAGAATCAGATGCGCCAGCAGTCGCAGCATCTTGACGTTACCTGAAAATGCGCTTTTAGTGAAGCTGTATTATCAGCGTTACGATCCTATCGCCATAGGAAGGGGATTAGAGCCGGTAAATGTCCGTTGACAACTGCAGCTGTGGTGAGAATGATTTCGAAGTTCGAAGCCACGGGTTGTTTAGACGATAGACCCCATAGTGGCCGACCGATCACAACGCGTAATGCTGCTGAGGCAGCTCAGGAAGAAATGGAGACTGTAGCGGGTTCGTCTAAGCACGGGGAAGTCAGCGCTCGTGCAGTCGCACGTCGCACCGGCATTCCATGCACTACTGTTTGGTTGGCACTGAGGCGTACCCTCCTATGCTATCCGTACAAAATCCATCGGCATCATGAACTGTTACCTGGCGATTTAGTGAAGCGGAGGGCATTTGCGGTGTGGGCGTTTCAAACGATGGCGGTAGATGACGATTGGCTGAGTAACCTGTTGTGGACCGACGAAGCTCTTTTCACGCTCTGAGGGTCTGTCAACGCCCACAACTGCAGAAATTGGGCTACCAAAATCCTAGAACTGTCGTGGAAACTCCATTGCACGACGAGAAAGTCACGTATGGGTTGAATTTAGCACATCTACCGTTATCGGACCTTTTCTCTTCGAGGAAATGTGTGATTCTGGTTTTGTAACGGCTACCGTGACGAGTGAGAGGTACGCCGACATATTGCAGAACCTCATCATCCCCAGCCTAGCTGATAAACACCTGCTGGAACGTACGATATCTATGCAGGATGGCGCTCCTCCCCCCCCCCCCCCCCCCGTATTGCTAGACGCGTGGAAGATCTCTTGGGCGCGTCGTTTGGTGATGATCGTCTGCTCAGCCGCCACTTTCGTCATGCTTGGTCACCCAGGTCCCCAGACCTCAGTCCGTGCGATTATTGGCTTTGGGGTTACCTGAAGTCGAATTGTATCGTGATCGACCGACATCTCTAGGGATGCTGAAAGACAACATCCGGCACCAATGCCTCACCATAACTCTGGACATGCTTTACAGTGCTGTTCACAACATTATTCCTCGACTACAGCTATTGTTGAGGAATGATGGTGGACAAATTGAGCATTTCCTGTAAAGAACATCATCTTTGCTTTGTCTTACTTTGTTATGCTAATTATTGCTATTCTGATCAGATGAAGTGCCATCTGTCAGACATTTTGTGAACGTTTGTATTTTTTTTGGTTCTAATAAAACCCCATGTCATTCCAATCATGTGTGTCAATTTGTACCTCTCTATCGACATTATTCCGTGATTTATTCAGTTTTTAAATTTGTACTGACTTTTTGATGACCCGTCTCGCGTCCGTCAGCCGTCGTAATATAATATATTATTATAGTTATTTTGAATTTTCTGATTGTTGCCGACTTATGTGGTGGGCCTTAATAAAAATGATATTTCATTCAATTTTGATTTACGGTTAAATGATTTTGTGAAGTTCTCCTTTTTAACAATATTAATCTCAAATTATTTGTTACGTTAATGAATGTTAGACTCGCTGAATCTTAAAACATGTGCATACAAGTTGAACAATAGAATAAACTTTTCATATCAATTTCCTCGGCTAGTCAGTTCACTTTAAAGCAAGAAATCTTTAGTTATTAATTACAATTGCTGCCAACACACGCGCGAGAGCATTTTTTTTTTACCTCCGTTAACCATTGTATTGAAGTCGGAGTCCTGGCTCTGGCTGTTGGCTATGGTACTGAAAATAAGAATCTTAAAGCTATGTATTTCTGCAACGTCGTGCGGCTGTGGAGAAAAATTAATATTATGTTAATAGCGGGCGAGTGTTTTGGTTCCGCAAATTTTTCATAGGTTAATATCGCCACGTAATGGCGTCGTTGGCTGCATCGGCCGCTGCGATTGTTGAACTGTAAATTACTTGAATGCAGGTTAATTCAAGGAAGGCGGACATGAAATCGGGATCACCTCTTACAAACTAAAAGTGCAAAATAATATTAAATGAATATATTATATGCTTAACTCATACAAATATGCTTACATTTTCCAGCACTCCCAAGATGTCCGTCTATACACAATCAAGACAAGAGAAGAAGACGACTAAAAAATTAACAAAAGAGCGTATCTTGTCATCTCTTTAGGTGATTTTGTTACATTTCCTTGCACTCGAAACCTACCCAGAGAAATTATTATTTTGCGGCTACACGATAAAAATATATTATTCAATTTTTAAATGTCTCTTCTTTATAAATACTGTTCTTTAAGTCTTTTCGTAATATAGCACTGGGGACGCTATGCCCGTTACTACAAAAACAACGAATTTCAAAGTCTTGTGCACACCACGAAACCACGAATCGCATTAGTAGTCCAGTTCCGTTATTGATTGTCACTGTTTTGAACAGAAAGCTTCTCCAAATATGGAAAACAACTTCCTCAAATCGAGCGTCTAATCCTCAGCACGTTATCCAAGCACCTTCCACCTCCGAATAAATTATATCTACAGCCTAACGCCGCAAACTAACACATTCATCAAGTTCGATGTCGTAGCTGAACCTCTCCAGACCTTACGACTAGAATAATCTCAAATTCACTAACCTCAGCGCACTCTAATTTACGTGTACAGAACAGCATAAAATCAAAGCAGAAACCCCGCAGAACTCATATTCTTAATTGACGAAATCCGACAAGACTCTAAATAGGTATCTCCATTCCAATTTCTCTACGATATGCACTATCCCGACTAGATCCACGATCAAATGCTTTGCCTAGGTGATTCTTATACACAATGTGTAACCAGAGCTTTCACAGGGTACGTGTCGAGTAGGGCTCTCGTGCACGACGGAACTTTTGAACTCAGTTACCATAGGGGAACCAATTTTTGACAGTCATTTGATGATTCCTTTGGTTTTAACAATTAATTCTGTATTCCTCAGCAGCCTTCGCTGCGTCAAATAGTGGCGAGCCTGGACGGGACTGTACCTCTGGCTCTGACAGATGCTGGTTTCTGCTGCCGGAGCACGGAGACACTCTGCCGCAACTTGCTCCAAGTTTCAGGCGCAGACGTTTGCTCGCTTGTCTACAACAGTTTGCACACAGAGACTTTAGTTACACAACATTTTTACATTTATAAGCATTATTGAAGTATTAACAACTTTTCAACCTCCAAAACTGATACGTTGAAGCGACTAAGAATCCGTGACGACAATCCAAAACTTTTGTCCCGTCACAGTACGAGCGGTCAGCTTTGTATTTTAAATGTGAACCTCTATCTAAATTGCGTATTCGGATTCTGCGACAAGAAATACGTACGATTGGCACAAACCGCTGTTTTCCATTAGTGGTAAATGGCGCTGTAATCGACAAATTTTTGCAGTTAAGAACCGATGCATTTGATCATACATTCCATTTACAGTGTAAATGTAAACCTTCGTGTTCTAACAGTTGATGCTGATGTTCAGACGTTACTTGCACTTTGCTAGTGTAATTGTACGGTACAATAATACAGGGTGTTTCAAAACGAATATATGTATTTCGAATACATGTATTTGTTAAACTGTAAGGCATACGAATATGAAACTTTACACACATATTTACGACCCTCTAAAGTTCAGATAACAGATGCTCAATATGTCCTCCATCACCGACACTAATAATATCACATCGATACTCAAATTCCTCCCATACTCGGGCAAGCATGCCCTTCGTCACAGATGTTATGGCAGTACGGATCTGGTTCTCCAACTGTTCCAGGTTCTCTGGGAGTGCTGGGATATAAACGTTGTCTTTAACGAAACTCCACAGGAGAAAGTCAGAGCGTGTCCAATCCGGTGACCGTGGAGGCCAGCTGATACATGGTAAGTCGCCAGCTCCTTGACGACGAATCCAACGGTTCGGTAGAGTTTCATTCAGATACTCACACACTTGGCGACTCCAGTGAAGGGGTGCCCCGTCTTGTTGAAAAATGAAGTTGTCTTCATGCAGCCTCGGAAACAACCAGTTTTGTAACACATCGAGGTGCTGCTGGCCGTTAACCGTGTTTCCATCAAAGAAGAATGGGCCGTAAACAGATGATCGGGATACGGCACAAAACACATTGGGCTTGGGCAAATCTCGTACATGTTCAGTGGCTGCATATGGGTTTTGTAGGCCCCAAATTCAAACATTGTGTTTATTTATCTGACTCATAACATAGAAAGTCGCTTAATCACTGAACACGATGCGTTGTGCGAAAGTGTTATCATTATCAATAGTATCAAGAATCTCGTTACAAAATGCCACACGTTTGCATTTGCCATCAGGACGCAGAGCTTGTAACAGCTGTAACTTGTATGGCTTCATAACCAACCGACGTCTCAAAGCACGCCAAATTGCTGTTGTAGGCAGTTGTGACTCCCGACTGACACGACGAGTTTATGTTGAATGACTACGTTGGAAAGCAGTTGGGGTTCGTCCAACATTTTCTTCAGGAACACGAGGGTGGCCAGGAATTTTTCCTTTACAAACACATCCTGTATCTAGAAACTGTCCATACCATCTGCGAATGTTCCACCCATTCGCAGGATCAATTTGGTACCTTAACATGAAACGTCTTTGTACTGTAATCACGGAATTACACTTCGCAAACTTGAGAACACAAAATAATTCCTGCTGCGGAGCAGCCATTTTAAACATATGACGATTACCAAGCAAAACGGAAGACAACTGACATCTAGCGGCTATTGATATGAACTACACTACATATTCGTTCCTACAATAGCCGAGCCGAGGTGCAGTGACCAATAGTTTGGACAAAATAATGCTTTGTAAAACGTATATTCTTTTTGAAACACCCTGTATTACTAGACACCGATATTTCTGGCAAATAAGTTCATGCAGGGTAAGGCAGGTTTCTCATTCCTTCCACATTGACTGTGGTGAGTCCCCAACCCATCAGGACGATTTCCGTGGCCGCCGTCTTGCCCCACCATTGGGGTAACTCACCTCGGTGTGTGTTTCCACCCAACTGCGATAACTGCTAGATCTTATTGGCGGCTATCCGCGGAGTACAAACCACAACCATTGTAATAAGATAGGATGTCCTAGAAATGACAGTGACAGGCGCATTTGCCATGGGTGCTCACCGAAATCAAGCACCCCAAAGTTGATAGACAGGAGGACTTTTTGAATTCAAGCAGGCCATTTGTGAGAAGCAAGGAGACACGCTAAGAGTATACTGAAACGGCTAAACCTACTGTATTGAACAATAAAATTTTCAATACTAATATAAATTTCCAACTTAGATACCAATTCTTAGAACACAACGTCTTACATTTGCATCGTAAACGGTATGTAGAATCAAATGCATCTGTTCTTAATTGGAAAACTAGGCACACTTTACGTTTGTCGATTACACCGTCTCCTACCACGAATGGGAAACAATAGTCTGAGTAAAGCGTACGTATTTTTTGACGTAGAATCAGAATACGCAGTAAAAATGGGACGTTCCCATTTGAAAATACAAAGTTGACCCCGCCCATGCAGGAAGGGTGGTTAGGAAGTGGCCAGATGTACCACAGACAGATGATCCCTTTACTAGCTTTTCACCTAGAACATATTTTCCTTCTATGACACGTTTTCGAGAGATTTAACTGTCTCAAGATAAAACGAACATCCTGTACATAGCACACTCGTAGTTACTATAATTATAAACTATATACACAAGCTGATGTGTTGGTAAATGTGCCAACACCTTGTAGATATAGGAGGCCGAAAGGCACGCTATCTAACGCAGACGGGCGTGAATTCTGGAACAGGATAAGTAGTGAATTCTAATAAGAAAAGTATGCAGCTCCTCGAATACTTAACTTTATTCTATCCTTGTGGTACATCGCTCTTGATAATACAAATAAGACTATCTTCAGATACGGTTAATGGCGCCTTGCTAGGTCGTAGCCATGGACTTAGCTGAAGGCTATTCTAACTGTCTCTCGGCAAATGAGAGAAAGGCTTCGTAAGTGTAGTCGCTAGCAAAGTCGTCGTACAACTGGGGCGAGTGCTATCCCGTATCTCGAAACCTGCCTTGTGGTGGCGCTCGGTCTGCGATCACACAGTGGCGACACGCGGGTTCGACATGTACTAAATGGACCGCGGCCGATTTAAGCTACCACCTAGCAAGTGTGGTGTCTGGCGGTGACACCACATTCCTCCCCCGCAAATCGGCGAACGGTCGTGTTATAAGGCTTCCGCCCGCCGTGGGGAGGACCCCATGTTGACGTATGCGATGAGGTGGGGAGCCTAACAACAGGCGAGGCTGTGCCACCCGCACCCGGCCATTCGGTCCGAGGGGAGCTAGGAAACGCCTGAAAACCTAATCCAGGGTGCACGTCAACATGCGGTGTATGCGCCCGTAAAGAGACAGGAGGGGCCGAAGGGTCGACCTCCATTGCGTCGGGTATCCGACGCGCGAAGACGTCATGTGGTCCGGAGCGGGCAAGAGTTCCATGGCGGAGGACAGCTGGTCACGGGAAGCGATCGGCGGCGCGTGACCCAGGGAGGCGCTTGGCGGCTGCAGCGAAGCGTCGAATGCGGGCGGCGCCGGCGGGAGAACAGGCGGCGGCGGCGGCGGCTGCGGCGGCGCGTCGCCATGGGGCAAAATGGAAGGCATCGTCGGTAACACCTGGGGATGAGGCGAGCCAGTAGATGGGTCCCCAGGGCGCTGACCGGACGGCACCGTCGCTGAAAGCAGACGGGGAGCGGCAGAACCCGTGCGACGACAGAGGCGCAGCTGATTGAGATGCCGACGCACCTCACCAGAGGCCCCCAAAACCACATACATCGCGCGGCCGAGGCAGCGAAGAATGCGCCCTGCGAGCCAATGCCGTGAACCTCGATAGTGGCGATAGAATACAACGTCGCCTGGAGCAAAAGCAGGAGTCTGCCGCTGCACAGGAACCTGATGCGGCGGATGCAGCAAAGACATCAAGGTTCGATGAGGACGACCATGGAGCAACTCAGCCGGCGAGCGACCATCTCGGGGCTGAGAGCGATACGATGACAAAAAGAGCAACAATGCGTCCTCCCGAGAATGCGACTCTTTCAACTTCAACATCTGTGACTTGAAAGTCCGGACCAATCGTTCAGCGGCACCGTTTGACTGAGGCGAAAACGGCGCGGATGTCAGATGGTGAATACCAGTGGCCTGGCAGAATGACTGAAATTCAGCGGACATGAATTGTGGGCCATTGTCGGAAACAATACTCTGCGGAAGACCTTCAATGCAAAAAATAGCAGACAACGCTTGGATGGTGGCAGAGGACGTCGTGGAAGACATCCGGACAACAAAAGGAAAATTACTGAAGGCATCTACCAGAACCAACCATCGAGCATTCCAGAATGGACCAGCAAAATCTATGTGCAAGCGTTGCCAAGGGGAAGTGGCTTGTGGCCATGCAAAGACTTTCCGCGGTGGTGCGGATTGTTGTTCGGCACACGCCATGCAAGAAGAACACATATTCGTAATCGCAGCATCGATTCCGAACCAAGTACAGTCTTATTCACTGATAGGACCTGATTTACAATAGACATGTTTAACAACTGAAATAAATCTAAACCAAACAAGTTCACTCCAGTAGAAGAACGAATAACGTAAAATGACACAAGTTTTGTTTGTCCCTTGTATGTTGCGAGAAGAGTGCACTGCCCTAACACAGGGGTCTGCTGTCCTGAATAACTTTTTAACTGAACATTTGCGGCACGCAAAGGAGGTTTGCCCAGTTGTTTGTACGTGTCGTGATTGAGCAATGAAACTGCAGCTCCGGTATCGAGCTGGAATGGTATGACCTTGCCATTAAAGTCCTAATCTACAAAAAGTTTATTGTCCTGCTGACGACAAGAGCGACTGTTTTGTGCAATTTGAACAGATATTTTTGCACCGGAGCTTGGTTGCGCTAAGAACTATGAAGCACATTTGGAACTGAAAGTCCACGCGCAACCGAAATTTTTCCGAGCGCGCAATGTTCCCCACGCATTGCGTGATGCGGTCGCACGACCGTTCAAGGATTTAGAATCACAAGGTGTGAGTGAATGTGCGCAATGCCTCTTCCCTTTCAGCTCCGCTTCATCGCTTACGCCGTACAGGTGTTCCGTTCGTCTGGACGACGGAATGCGAACGCGCCTTTCGCCAGTTGCAATCGGCGTTGCTTTCTAATACTTGCCTTACGCCATTCGATCCCCAGAAACCCCTTTTGTTGATGATCGATGCATCGGATTTCGGGATCGGTGCTGTGTTTTGCACGCGTGGGTTCGGATCCCATCCTCGTCGCCAATGATGTGTTGGTAAATGTGCCAACACCTTGTAGATATAGGAGGCCGAAAGGCACGCTATCTAACGCAGACGGGCGTGAATTCTGGAACAGGATAAGTAGTGAATTCTAATAAGAAAAGTATGCAGCTCCTCGAATACTTAACTTTATTCTATCCTTGTGGTACATCGCTCTTGATAATACAAATAAGACTATCTTCAGATACGGTTAATGGCGCCTTGCTATGTAGTAGCCATGGACTTAGCTGAAGGCTATTCTAACTGTCTCTCGGCAAATGAGAGAAAGGCTTCGTAAGTGTAGTCGCTAGCAAAGTCGTCGTACAACTGGGGCGAGTGCTATCCCGTATCTCGAGACCTGCCTTGTGGTGGCGCTCGGTCTGCGATCACACAGTGGCGACACGCGGGTCCGACATGTACTAAATGGACCGCGGCCGATTTAAGCTACCACCTAGCAAGTGTGGTGTCTGGCGGTGACACCACACAAGCCATCATCACGATTCATTCTATCTGTTAGCGAAAACCGTATTGTAATCCGTACACTGGTCACTGAGGTTAGCCATTACATAGATCCAGAAAAACGCCGCAATGTAAAATGTACATATTTTGCATGAAATACCTCGTATTTTCTGAATCTATCAAATTTATTTCTGGCCAAATAACACAGCTCACCTCAACGCGATGTCGGGGGATTGTCCACATTTGCTTTCGGCGTCGGTGTATCGATCGTTTCTACTGCGATGCAAAATGCTGTTTCAGCTCCACGATGCGAAGCATCAACGGGGCGTCGAGGGGAAGGGGGAGGGGGTGTACTTTATTTTTATGTAATCTCATAAAAAGTGCCGGCGCTCTGTGATGTCCAGTGGGCTGGCAGCCAGGGCACCAGGTCCCGTGTGTCGCCGGTTGCTGCTGCCGTCTCACCTAGCCAGGTCGCCCAGCACCCTGTTCTGTGGCGTGCGGAACTTCCGACCGAAAACGAGCGTAACATAAACGAGTCCTGTCGCTGAGGACGCGAAAAGGTTCGTGGGCGATGAGCCAGTGACGTCACCGTGTGCAATTCCACGATCCACTACACTGCGAAGCACGAGAGGAAGAATCTGCAACGTCAGATTTTTGCTTCGTGGAGAGGAACTTGGCCAGAGTTATGCAGTATAGGTTTTATGCCACAAGCAGAACATAGAAGATGCCATATTGTATTAATTTATACGGAGCTGAACTCTCTATTTGGTAGTTTTTATATAATAGCATACGTCACATTAATATCGGCTATTTCAGAGAACCAGCTCATAGAGGCTCACGCGAAAATGGCTCTCTGTAGGTGCGATTCGTTGTAGTAACATAGGAAGAAACTACATGTCGGTAGTTAGAGGTTTTTCGCATTTGATGCTTCTCGTTTTATAACTTGCGTACTGTGGAAGTATACCGTTTCAATGCTGCAGCACAATGGTGATCATGAGAAGCGTATCGTTTTAGGTACAAATTGCCAAAACAGTCGTTCAATAACAAATAATGACATGTAACTGCAGCCGCGAGACAATGTCTACCGTATAACTTCGGTGTTACTACCGTGTTGAAACCATAGCGCAGTTCATACATGCCGTTCAATCACACTTAATCCAAAAACATGCGTTGATAGCGTCGTAAGTTATAAACAGACAGATAGCAGACGTGCGTCTAGGTACATGCTTTTGTTTTCCATCTTTCCTTTTTTAAGAAACCCCGGAACTTACTTACTGATTTCATAGACCTTTTATCTTCAATCGTCGGTATCAATGTTATTAGTTGTAAATAACGTATTTTCCGCAGTTCTTGATGCACAGGCCAACGACTGGAATGTTTTCTCACTGGCCAGAAATCTTAGCGTAATTGACAGTCTACGGCAGAAAGTAAACATAAGTTTTTGCTGTTATGAAACTTCATTGAAAAGATATATGATTAGCGCTTGGTTTTTATGAACTGTCTGATGTTTGCAATTTATCAGTAAACGCTTAACTCAAAGGGTGTGATCCCACAGAGCGCGCGAAAATTTTCGAACCCACCCTCAAGTCAGTTCTGGCAGAATGTGACTATGCTTCCCCTTCCCTCCTTAAATCGCTCGCCCTACCATGTTTTGTCGCTGGCTGAATTGTTGCTTTTTTGTTTGTTGTTGAAGCGTGTTATTGACGGGTGTCGGTGTCTTCTAGGCTGCACCTCGAGAAATACGTTCCTGTTTTCTTCAGTATAGTACAAAATGTGTTCGCAGCAATGTGTCAGTGTTAAAAATCCTATGTTTGATTCAACTGCGAGTCCGTGGTTGGGGTAATATGGTTCAGAAATAGACAAAAACGACGACGATTTTATAAAGAATGTAATCACAGTTCTTCTAGTGGAGAGTCATTCAGAGGAAGAACATCAGGACAAATATGATATGGACCTTTCTATTTACCCGATAATGTACGTACAGTGTTAGTTAAAATCAAACGTGGTCTGTGTAGAATCCTCATGGACACTGTGGAGTCTTGTACCCAGGAAGCAAGCGAGAGGACGTTGTCATCGGTGGCCGGTATCCTTTTCTACGAAACAAATTCACACGAGGAGTAAGAAGGGTCGTTATTTACTTGTACTGGGTACTTAATTTGAATACAGTCCATGTGTTGTGGTAAAAGCTCAACAATAATAGTCCTCTTGCAGACAGTATTAGTAGTCTTGCAATTACAAACTGAAGTCCCTAACCTCATCACTATGCAATGTCATAGCCTGAGTGAGTTAGTGAGCCCGCACTGCAATAACTGCCAGACGCCAAACTGGGGTGTGAGATAGTGAGGACCTCTGGTTAGCGGCGGCGGCCTAAATACATGCTGTCGAGAAGGCGTTGGTGGCCTGTTGATTGTTGGTGTGTCTCTGGCCTCTCTCGTGATAGGCGCCCTTGACCTAGAGCCTACTATCGATCTTTGTGTTACATCTTTGCCTACCAGTGTGCCGGCGACAGCTCGCACCAGCATAGTCTGAGTGTTGGTGGATGAAAACGTAGATCCCAGCAATGAATGTCTACTTTGCAGACTTTTATGTTGAAGTTTAAACCGTATAGTTTAGTTAAATGTGACAATTTACTTTTTACAGATATACAATAATTTTTGAAAATATAAAATTCGGTTCTCTAAGAGTTAGTTTGTGTGTATCTCATATTTAAAAGACCAAAAAATGTATTATTTGTGCCTAAAATCTCGGTTTAAATATAGGGGCCCCAGAGACGCCACCTCGTAGGATATATTACAGAAAAGTCATCTCCTGAGTTAACTGTTAATACCATCTTCAATGATAGTATCTTCAATAAATCTCGTCCTTCCATTCGAATGAAACTACATAAAATCTCGATGTTGAAATAAATGTGACGAAGTGTATTACTTTAGAGTGAGGGTACTCAGTGCAACATCAGGAATATGGATATTATGCATGCATAAACTGACATTACACACAATACTTTAACCATATTCTATTTAAAACCGAAAATCTGATGGAGATCAGTTGAGTTAAGGAATAACTTATACTATTACGTCTCTCAGATCATTGTGCAGCATTATGTACTGTTCCTGAGCCAACAATCCGCTGTTCAAATAACTTTCCTAAAGAAACGGCCGGCCGGTGTGGCCGTGCGGTTAAAGGCGCTTCAGTCTGAAACCGCGTGACCGCTACGGTCGCAGGTTCGAATCCTGCCTCGGGCATGGATGTGTGTGATGTCCTTAGGTTGGTTAGGTTTAATTAGTTCTAAGTTCTAGGCGACTGATGACCTCAGAAGTTAAGTCGCATAGTGCTCAGAGCCATTTGAGCCTAAAGAAACTGCGTGAATTTTGCACCTGATGCTGCAATTGGCCGGCTAGATTCCTTCGCTGCCAGATCAAGCCGAGTTTCGGAGAGTAAAGTTCACTAGATCTTCCAGAAGGTAAATGTTTCAAAAAGACAGGGTTGTCAGTTAACTATAGACACACTTCCAACAATCAATGAAGAAACAAGGTAACAGCATCTTGGACATACAAAGGGTAAGAGTCGGACTTCTCCATCGAAACATAATAAGTTTATTCAATACGAAAAATGATCTTTTCTTATCAATACAGGAGACTGCGTCATCTATAAGTGATTCTACAGATTTGATACGCATAATCGATCATCATTTGGAAGTCACAGAAATGTAGCGCATGCCACTATACGCTGATCAACCAGAACATTATGACCACCTATCAAGTAGCAGGGGTGTTCACTTTTGGCATGGAGCACGCGTTTTGGCATGGAGCAATGTGGGCCTCATCGTTCGCTGGAGGGAACTGGCACCACGTCTGAACATCCAAGTCCCCTGATTCCCATAAATTCCGGGGAGGAGGAGGATGATGAGCTCTGACGCCATGTTCAATCACATCTCAGGTGTGTTTGATCGGGTTCAGATGTGGTGAGTTGGGGGACAAGCACATCAATTGGGACTGGACACCGTGTTGCTCGAACCACTTCATCACACTCCTGGTCATGTGATATGCCGCATTATCTTGTTGAAAAATGCCACTGCCGTCGAGATATATTATCGCTACGAAGGAGTGTACGTGGTCTGCAACCGGTGTAAGGTACTGCTTAGCCGTCAGGATAGCTTGCACGATCTCCAGTGGATCGGTGGATGCCCACGCGAATGTTAGCCAGAGCATAATGAAGCCGCTGTCATCTCGTCTACATCCCGCAATACAGGTGTCAAGGAATTGTTCCCCTGGAAGACAACGGATTCACGCTATCTCACCGGCATGAGGAAGAAGGAATGGGGATTCATCAGACAATGCAAAGCTCTGCCACTGCACCAATGTGCAGTGCCGATGGTCACGTGTGCATTTCAGTCGCTGTTGCCGATTTCATGATGTTAACATTGGTACACGCATGGGTCGTCATCTGTGGAGGTCCATCTGTTCTTTAGGAGCGTTTGGTGCGCTGTGTGTTCAGGCACACTTGTATTCTGCCGAGCATTAAAGACTGACGTTAGTTCCGCCACAGTTCGCTGCCTGTCCTGTTTTACCAGTCTGCCCAGCCTACAACGTCCGAGATCGGGGTTTCCGCCCAATTCCACGTCGCCTGGACGTGGTTTCACCTTGGTTTCGCCACGTGTTGTAGGCGCTCAAAACAGAACTCCTCGAATACCCGACAAGTCGTGCAGTTTCCGGAATGCTCTTGCCGAACATCCGGGCGATCAGAATCTACCCTCGGTCAAACTCAGACAGGTCGCGAGCCTTCTCCATTCCAGACACACACACCACGCTCACCGATACTACATGGACCATACTTGTGCCTGAGTGGCAGTCATTCCTCGGCAGGTGATGCTGCTATCGACTGGACGGATTTATACAAATAGTAGGTCGGTGGTCATAATATTCTGGCTGATTGGTATATGTATAAAAGCGAATATCACAACACTGTAGATGTAATATTAGGTGCTAGTGGCGACATACGTGGCAGAGTAAAAGAGGAATAAAGTACTGGAACAAAACCCCTAATGAACACTTCATTAAACATTTATTTGATTTTTGTACCTCAGTAACAGATCTGAAAAAATACAAGATAGCTTTTCCGAAAGTTTATAGGCTCCCAATGGGAAATGGTTTGAACTTCAGTAGGCACTTAAAGGAGGAACTAATAAGAGTTAGCGGAAAGAACTGAGTAGTGAATTTATATGGAGATTTCAATATAAATTTCGACTGGATAGTTTAGATCTATGGAATTTATAATGCCCAGCTTTGCTTTTACCCACATACTAATATTTCCATAAAGAAAAGACGTAATGCAACAACGGTTGATAATTTATTTCTGAGCCCAGCTGTCTTTCATGAAATAGGTCTGAGGCACATAAAAAATTTTCATCTCAGCATGATAGTCAAATGGCACAACTAAGCATCCTCATCAGTCGGGTTTAACTAAGAAATGAAAAGAAATTGCGCAGGGATGAATGCAGATACTGACTCGGTTACACTATTGGGAGAAGTTTTACAGGATGGAAAATGAGAGGAAGTTCTCCAAGACCAAACAACATTACTTTCTACATCTACACCCATACTCCGCAAGCCGCCTGACGGTGTTTGGCGGAGGACTTTTACAGTCTTATGAATATACGAGGTGCATTCAAGTTCTAAGGCCTCCGATTTTGTTTCTCCGGACTGAAAAGAGATAGAAACATGCGCATTGTTTTAAAATGAGGACGCGTTCATTGTCAATACGTCCCAGAGATGGCAGCACGGTACGGCAGATGGGATTTTACCGCCAGCGGCGAGAATGAGAACTGTTTTAAATACTTAAAATGGCGACGTTTTCCTTACTTGAACAACGTGCAATCATTCGTTTTCTGAATTTGCGTGGTGTGAAACCAATTGAAATTCATCAACGTATGAAGGAGACATGTGGTGATGGAGTTATGGATGTGTCGAATGTGCGTTCGTGGGTGCGACAGTTTAATGAAGGCAGAACATCGTGTGACAACAAACCAAAACAACCTCGGGCACGCACAAGCCGGTCTGACGACATGATCGAGAAAGTGGAAAGAATTGTTTTGGGGGATCGCCGAATGACTGTTGAACAGATCGCCTCCAGAGTTGGCATTTCTGTGGGTTCTGTGCACATAATCCTGCATGACGACCTGAAAATGCGAAAAGTGTCATCCAGGTGGGTGCCACGAATGCTGACGGACGACCACATGGCTCCCCGTGTGGCATGTTGCCAAGCAATGTTGACGCGTAACAACAGCATGAATGGGACTTTCTTTTCGTCGGTTGTGACAATGGATGAGACGTGGATGCCATTTTTCAATCCAGAAACTAAGCGCCAGTCAGCTCAATGGAAGCACACAGATTCACCGCCACCAAAAAAATTTCGGGTAACCGCCAGTGCTGAAAAAATGATGGTGTCCATGTTCTGGGACAGCGAGGGCGTAATCCTTACCCATTGCGTTCCAAAGGGAACTACGGTAACAGGTGCATCCTACGAAAATGTTTTGAAGAACAAATTCCTTCCTGCACAGCAACAAAAACGTCCGGGAAGAGCTGCGCGTGTGCTGTTTCACCAATACAACGCACCCGCACATCGAGCTAACGTTACGCAACAGTTTCTTCGTGATAACAACTTTGAAGTGATTCCTCATGCTCCCTACTCACCTGACCTGGCTCCTAGTGACTTTTGGATTTTTCCAACAGTGAAAGACACTCTCCGTGGCCGCACATTCACCAGCCGTGCTGCTGTTGCCTCAGCGATTTTCCAGTGGTCAAAACAGACTCCTAAAGAAGCCTTCGCCGCTGCCATGGAATCATGGCGTCAGCGTTGTGAAAAATGTGTACGTCTGTAGGGTGATTACGTCGAGAAGTAGCGCCAGTTTCATCGATTTCGGGTGAGTAGTTAATTAGAAAAAAAATCGGTGGCCTTAGAACTTGAATGCACCTCGTATTTATCTCTAAAATCTGTCAGAGACGTATTCAGTGGGAGTGGACAATAAGGTTGACTGAGATGTGTCATACAAAAATATCTTGTAGGCTACTAGGTAGAGGAGACATTTATGCACCTCAAAAAACTAAAAAGCACTTGAAGCAGTATGACGACAGGCGAGTCACCTGCCCTGTGTCTGGCTACTGCACCCCTGAACTGCTCTAATTCTGCCTGTGCTGTGCCAGGTCAGCTCTCACTTTTCAGATCACCTACTTGGGTTCCACGGTCGTGGAGCGATACGTGCAGCAGCTAAAGAGCCGAAGTCTAAAGACATCTGTGTCTCAGCTGACTGCTTGACAGCAACCAGCACCACAGTATCGACCACTTCCACATTACTCTGCGGCAGCTTCCACACTCGTCCACTGTCACGAAGTTATTTACTTGGCCTAGAAGGGTTATTTAGTTGTAGCTGCTCAACGAGGAATGCCTGTCATTCATCTCCCCATCATATGATGAACGGTTCTAGCTTCTGGTACGTTTCTCTTTCTTTTATTTGCATTGAACGACGTGTCTCAGGGTCAGAAGACCAGTATATTAACAGACATCAATTGTGAACTTTCCGTACACGACAAACTGGAAGCTTTGTTCTGTATACTGTGTTTAGTTCATCAAAAGAACCTCATAATATTTTCAGTCTCGTGTTTTACCTTTCCTGTCTTCGAGTCTTGATTTGTGATTTTATTGTTAATTTGTACTACTTTCTTTTCAGTGTGTTGATTATACTGACCTTTATCCTTATTGTAATTGGCTATGAGTGCAACTTAAACACATGCTCTGGTAAAGCTTTCAAATTAATGGTGAAGTCTATCTGCACTTGAGATAAATGTCTCATCATAAAATCGAAGATAGTTCTGGCAAGATCCATCGAAATGCATTTCTTCCTCTATTTCATAATTCACCTAAAAACTGCCTCCCTCGAGAGAATGCTGAGAATGGCTGTGGGTTGTTTCTTTGATTAATATGTTACCTGCCTCAATATGAGCTTCTTGTGTTACATGAAAATGTAAAGGCTTTCATCGCATACTTTTGCCTAAAAATGCACGAATTACTAATGAAGAACCATCACAACATTGACTTTTAGTTGTAAAACATTTCCCATATACTTGGCTACGGGCAAAATAGTCTCTTAGATTATGTCTCTTCTACAATGATTGTGATAGCATGCTACTTGGATCGAGGTCTTCACAGGAATAAGAATAAAACATTCTCTCTTGAGCTTGTGACACTTGCTAATGCATTTTTCATTACGTGGGATAGAAACAGAAGGGTGCAGTTTTCACAGCTGTAATGGAAAGAAGGAAAGCTACCTATGTCAGTGTATCCAACCCGATCATGCACGCATAGTATAAGCTACTTCTCTCCTTGTTATTCGGTACTAAACGCTCGCAAGGTGATTAACAATAAAGTTCATATAGTTCTCAGAATTTATTATAGTTTTCAACTTCTTATTATCCGTGTTATGCATATCTGCACTCGAAATCTGATTTTCTTCTTTGAATAAACAACCTGGATTAAAATTTCTTTTACAATAGATTACCGATCGCAAAGTTATCAAATCTAATCCTAGTTATTAAATCTCAGTTATTAAATCATACTTGTTAGAAGTGGAAACATTATCTTTCACGTAGCGCTCTATAAGGTAAAACGTAAATGAAAGCGTCTGGAATGTTATGATTGTACCAAGTAGCTTGCGCTATTGAAAACATTATTAACGTTCTCCTCCTCTGAAATATTATTTCTCCCCTCTGTATTCTTTTAATTCCAACTGCTTTTCTGGATTGAGTGGACGGAGAAAGAAGGGTATTGGGCGGGGGAAGTAAGTGAAGCCTAGCAATTATTCAAAAACACAGTGTAATGCGGAAGTTTCACAAATAAATAAATAAATAAATAAATAAATAAAAGGTCAGAAAAGGACACATTACATACGGATATGTACGTGTGGCAGTGTCAGGTCCATCGACAAGAAATCGAAAAAAAAAAAAAACTGAGTTAAATAAAATTCAAGAAATTGAGCCATGTAAGCTACATGTCGATAGGGCATCGGCATAACAAACGAACATCTCTTACTGGTAACAATGCTTCTGGGCCAAGACCTTTTTCGCAAAATAGGGGGCTTCAAATCCTTTATTTACTCGTTCTATAGTACCTGTTGACGGCAGGAATATACTTTCTACGACTTAGAAATAGGACGCTAACTGCATTCTTCACGCCCTACCTTCATGAGTCGTTCAAGGTACTACGCTCTTACATAGTCCTTTTTACTGTTTAATTAATGTGTGTATCGTAGATATGCCTTAGTCTTTTTGCTGTTTTGTCGAAAACTAACATTCTCAGCTCGTAACTGTGTACAAAATATAGTTTTGCTTTTTAGAGAAGACAAGATCAATCAGCCACCTTTTATAACGCTACTTATTTATTTAAAAAGTGCCGTTACCGGTTTCGAACCGATAGGTCCATCATAAGACGGCTTGCTCACGTTAAGATACATTTAGCATTAGCTTTTTGTTCTCCCAAATTATGAAATTTCGTCGGGATGATGGTGCCCTACAACGAAAACAAAATGTGAGACAGTGTCTACTCATCTGTAATTGTGCCTCTCAATGATTTTAAATGATGTGAACAAATTATTACAAGTGAAGAGCTTATCACTTATTTTGATTCCAATGTATACCATAATGTTTACATACTTTCGCTGCAGTAACACTTTGTAACGATCTTGTTGCCCTATTTGTTGTTTACCTTAATTTCAATTTGTTTCGTTTAATATAAATAATATTTCTACTTTTGTGGACTGGCAAGACAGCCAATCCACTAGGACGGGAGGCCGAAGGGCACGCGTTTAAGCTCACGCAGGATGGCGTGAGGTCTGGAACAGGACAAGGTCTTCATAGTAGCAAAAATAGTACGTAGCTTCTGGAATACTTAACTTTAATCCGTAATTGGTGAACATCGGTCTGACGGTACATGCATCACAAGATAAATAGCAATTGATAATGGCGCCTTGCTAGGTCGTAGCAAATGACGTAGCTGAACGCTATGCTAACTATCGTCTCGGCTAATGAGAGCGTAATTTGTCAGTGAACCATCGCTAGCAAAGTCGGCTTTACAACTGGGGCGAGTGCTAGGAAGTCACTCTAGACCTGCCGTGTGGCGGCGCTCGGTCTGCAATCACTGATAGTGGCGACACGCGGGTCCGACGTATACTAACGGACCGCGGCCGATTTAAGGCTACCACCTAGCAAGTGTGGTGTCTGGCGGTGACACCACATCTACTATCACTCTCACACACACACACACATACACACATACACACACACACACACACACACACACACACACACATATATATATATATATATATATATATATATATATATATATATATATATATATATATATATAATTTGTGTTATGTCCTTGAAGAACGCATTTAGACTGAACTACATGTCCATTCCCAGTTGTTTTCTCTTTCCGTTATGCCCAAACTTCCCTCTTTCGTGTGCTTTCGTTCTTCGGTCCACTTTAGATCCTGTGTTCTCTTCGGATTTTCGATCCATTGTGTTCGTTTGTTGTGTGGTGTCTCTTGTAGTTCTTTTTCTTCTGATCAGCTTTCTAAAGTTTGTTTTGTTTTGTATTGTTTACTGTGTGATGTTGAGTTGTTCCATGTCATTTCTTACTTCATTCATCCATTTGTTGTTCTTCCTTGTGCTAACCAAATCAAAGATCTTTCTCGTTATCCTGTGTGGTGTCATTCTGTTGAGGTGTCCGTAAAACTGTAGTCGTTTCCTGATTTGGTCTGTTACTTTCTCTGTGTGATCGTATGGTTCTTCAGCTGTCTTCTTTATCCATACCTCGTCTTTTTGCGACGACCCGAATATTTTCCTGAGTATTTTTCGTTCTGTCTTCTCTATCTGTTTGATTCGTGTCTGTCCCTGTACTGCTGTGGTATCGGCTGCGAATAGTGCTTCTGGCAGCACCACCGTCTCGTAGTGTCGTTGCTTGGTCTTTCGTGATATAGCTTTCTTATTGTAGTGATTCAAAGTCATTCTGTAGGCCTTCTCTAGTTTCGCTCTTCTCTCTTCATTAGATACCTTATTTCTTCCTGTAATCTGTATTGTTTCTCCTAGGTACTTGAAATTTTCCGTTCCGTGTATTGTCGTATGTTTTGTGTGTAGTGGTGGTTGTTTTTGGGTGCTCATGAACTGTGTTTTCTCGTATGATATCTGTAGTCCGGTCTTGGCTCGGATTTCTTGTGGTTCGTCTATGGCTCTTAGTGTTTCTTGTAGCGCTACGGTGGCTAAATCTTCTGCAAACGCTAGGCACTAGACTCTTACTTTTCCTAATAGCACTCCTTTCTGTGTCTTTTCCCATTCCTTCACTATTTTGTCCAGTACTGGTGAGAGGCCGTCTCTCTGCCTGACTCCTGTTCTGATTTCGAATTGTTCTGAAAGCTTTCCACAGAACTTCACTTTAGATGTGCTGTTTGGTAGTGTTTGCTGAATTATGGTTAGTGTCTTCCTAACTACTTTGTATTCTTTCAGGATTTTGAAAAGGGTTTCTCTGTTTAATGAGTCGTACGCATTCTTGAAGTCGACGAAGGTGATGGTTAAGCTCTGTTCGTGCTGCAGTACCATCGGAAGGTTCCATATCTGTTGAGCGCACGACCTGTGTTTACGAAACCCAACCTCGTATTGCCAGTCAGGTAGTCTGTTTGATCTCTAATTTATTTACCAGTGCTTTCGAAAATATCTTGTATGTGACAGGTAACAGCGAGATGCCCCTATAGTTGTTTGGTTCCGACTTATCTCCTTTCTTGAGCACAGGCTGTATCAGTGCTGTGCACCATTCTTTCAGTGTCTCTTCTGTTTCCCACGTCTGTTTCGTGATGTTGTGTATGTGTTGTGTGAGATCCGGATCTTGTAGCTTCCAGAATTTGTCGATGACTCCATCCTCTCCTGGTGCTCTATTTTTCTTCAGGTTATTGATGAATTCTCTTACTTCTTCTATTAATGGCGGTTCGCTATTTTGGTTTGGTGTGTCCAATTTGTCTGTCGGTGATTCTGCGTTTAGGAGTTTCTCGAAGTACTTCGCTAGGAGGCTACAGCTGCTCTTGGTATTGGCCTATAGCATGCCGTCCGGTCTTCAAAACCAGAGGTTCGGTGCTTGGTATTACATCATGTTTTTTTTTCTTTTTTCTGAACGCCCTGTAGAAATTCCGCGTGTTGTTCCTACTTCTATCTCTTCTAGTTTCTGTTTGTCACAGTTTGGTTTTTCTCTACAGATAATTTTATACGTCTGTTTATGTGTTTTGAGAAATTCTTGCCAGTTTTCTGGTATCTTGTTGGTATTGAACTTTTTCCATGTGTTGATTAGTCTTCCTATTGTCAGGTCACGTGTGTGGGTCCACCAGCGGTTTTTTCCAGGTTCTCGGTGCTACTGATAACTTCATGGCTTCCTGAAGCCTTCCTTATAGCTGTTCTCATTTTTGCATTGTTCCTATCTTAATTTTCACGAGTATTTTCTCTTGGTTGAATGTTAGACATTCTGGACCTGGTCTAATGGTCTTAGTTTTCCCTTCTTTCCACTTAGGGATTTGGCGTGTCTTTATCTGTAGTTGGTGGTGATCCAAATCAAAGAAGCCCTTTTGTGTGCTGATGCTCTGGATTTCCCTCTGTGCTTGTCTTTCTATTATTACGTGGTCGATCTGTAATTCTCTCTTGCCATTTAGGAGTTTCCATGGAATTAATTTTTGCATGGGTTGCTTGAAGTTCGTTGAAATGACTTTGAGGTCATATATGTATATTAAAATCGCTGATAGGCACAACTACAGTTAAATAGATATTGTCTAACATCGTGTTTTCGTTGCAGGGCACCACCACCCGAAGGAAATTTCGTCATTTGGGAGAACAAAAAACCCTTTAAATAAATAGCATCATAAAAATAGGCTGCTTGATGTGATTTTCTCTGTGAGAGTTAACCTATAACTAAGTTTGCTTTTTTTATTTAAGTTACGGTAGATATTTTTCTTATTCATCGACGAGGAATATACACCATCTAATCAGAAGTATTCGGACATAATTATGTAACGTGGAACTGAACACCCCCCCCCCCATCTCAGTATAAAAAGAAGGCGGTGAGTAATGTTTTCTCAGTAGAAAATCGGTATAAGCAAACTGGGTTGATCAGGAGACGAACGTGGACAAGTCATTCGGTGTCAACTGAGTAACAAATACATCAGGAATATTTCAACCTTTATAAGGCTGCCGAGTTAGGCTGTTGATGATTGCATTGTGAAGTGTAAACACGAAGTGACAACCTCTGCTAATCCAAGACTGGGAGACAGGGACTGTCAAACATTCTGGAGTGTGGTTGTAGGAAATCGTACGACATCAGCGGAAGGAATCACTGGAGAGCTCAAAAGTGCTACCAGTAGACAAGGTAGCGCAATGATTGTGCGTAAGGACTTAAAGGGAACAGCGCAAAGTGGGTGAGCGGTCCCTCATAAGCCACAAATACCTGTAGTCAATGCTAAGCGACTCTCGGTGTGGCGTAAAGTGTAAGGAGCCAGTGGACAGTGGATGACTGGAGTGATGTG
Source organism: Schistocerca americana (assembly GCF_021461395.2). Lineage (NCBI taxonomy): Eukaryota > Metazoa > Arthropoda > Insecta > Orthoptera > Acrididae > Schistocerca > Schistocerca americana. The sequence goes on from NC_060121.1 coordinate 91,784,705, forward strand.
TCATGTTGTAGACCGTGATAATCCGGTGTAAGGGTATGGTTTGGCAAATACCTAGAGAACCTTACCGGCCATCATTTTAAGTGTCAACAGTGAAGTACGGTAGAGTGGTGTTACGGTAATGCAGTCTTTCTCGTGGTTAGGGGGTAGGAACCCTAATTCCCTTAAGAAAAAGCTAAATGCTGAAGGATATGAAAACATTCTACAACACCGTGTACTGCGTGTTGTAGTGGAACAGTTCGGAGACGACTATTGTTTGTAACAGCACGGCACTATTCACACTGTCAGAAAGCGGAATCTGTGAGGTAATGGTTTGTGGACAATAACATTCCTGAAATGGACTGGCCTGCACAGAATCCAGATCTGATCCCAATGGGACGGCTCTGGGACGAGTTAGAACATCGGGTTCTCTCCAGCCCTGAGCGCGCAACGTCACTACCTTCTCTGCTTTCGGCTCCTGAGGACGAATGGTCTTCCATTCCTCCAGACTCATGCACACAGCTCACTGAATATGTCCCCAGTAGACTTCAAGCCTTCGTAAAGGTGAAGGGCGGACACACTTCACATTAGTGTCCCTACTATTAGGTGTCCACATACTTTTGACCACATAGTGTGCAACACTAGAAGGCGCAATAAAGTTCTAGATAGAACTTAAACTTGGACGAAGCATCAAAAGTATAGAAGTCTTCATCAAACAGTGCGATCAAAGAAACAAACCCCTCCCACATGTTAATATCAGTGAGATATCTCATCGGCGAACTGGCTGTCGGCAAGCACCTCACTGATGAAATTATTAGTCATTTCAACATGAACGTTTTCGCTAACATACGAATCGATCACCAGGCATCAAATAGAAAACAAGCCTTTATGTTATTCGGCCGCAGTGGAGAATATCACACGCGGTGAGTACTGGATATTATGATTCTCGTAAGGTGAATGTGTCATAGTTCCAAATAGTTTCATTTAGAGACAAAGCTTTCAATATGTTATAAATCGTTTCTGTCTTTCAACCAACAAGTTCTGTTGTCAGTCTTCAGGATATCGTTGGATTGAAGGCTCACGTTAGATATTGTTTCCTCAACTCTAATGCTAGACTGAATGAAAAAAAAAAGCTTAGCTAATAGCTGCATCTGCCAACGTCCAAGTACCATCGATTTGGGAAGTGATGTTTTTATATCAACTTAGACGTTCTAGACACAGCAGCATTGTGTGATGACACAGAGAGCATTACAGTATTGTTTAGTTGTAATATCAACCTTCAAAGCAAATTAGTATGATTTTTTAGTCGAAGACGACACCATCTTCTGAAAATCACTTCAATATCTATTCTCTATTTTGCAACACACTTCTTATTTCCACAGAATTTTGACAATGATATCTACAATAAGTCTTTTAGTATTTTCTTTTTTGACTTTTCCTGGTTTCCGTTCGTAAAATTTTACTTTGATTTATATCTCTTAGTAACTTATTGTGAAAAAATATACGCCCGAGAAGTACAGTTTTCGTTTTATAAATACACAAATGCAGATTTCAGCTAGTGCCTAGCCATTATCAATGCACTATTTTTTAAAATGGTTCAAATGGCTCTGAGCACTATCGGACTTAATATCTATGGTCATCACTCCCCTAGACCTTAGAACTACTTAAACCTAACTAACCTCAGGACATCACAGAACACCCAGTCATCACGAGGCAGAGAAAATCCCTGACCCGCCGAGAATCGAACCCAGGAACCCGGGCGTGGGAAGCGAGAACGCTACCGCACGACCACGAGCTGCGGACTCTTTTAAAACTCGATGCATGTTAGTTCCCTTTTGTTTGGGCGTCAGTCACACTTCTTGGTATTCAAAGAACTGTGACAGACACCCGAACAACAGGGAACTAACATGCATCGAGTTTAAAAAATAGTGCATTGATAACGGCTAGGTACTAGCCGAAATCTGGATTTGCGTAATGTGCAAGGAAAAAAAGAAAAGACGACTGATTGCTACACTCTATTATTTATAAATTACATAAAAGTCGCTGTTTGCACCCACTTTCCTAATGGAAGGTAACCTGATGAAGTATAGTTTCGGGTTTTTATAGTTGCTTTGATCTCATTCAAAACATTTTTCTCTTGATGTTACTTTGAGAACCCCAGTCACTATCACCACAGCCCATCGCTAAAGTGAATGTCGCTTGGTAGTGCTGCGGGTACATCACACTGTGAGGGAAGGATACAACAGGAGCAGAGGCGAATGGTGAATAAGTCTAGCGATGATACGCACCTCAACTTACGAATTCCGCTGACAAAGGGTAGATTGTTATAGCACGGTGCCTGGAAGCGAGGATCTCGAAAACGGGGAAGTAGGTGGTACTTTCGCGTGCAATCTACGTGAGCATCCATAAAAAATCATTGAAGGATGGTGAAACTAGGAGAGGGCTGCAAGGTGTTGGACGTCCGCGCCTCATTACACAACGTGACATCCGAAGACTTGCCTATTCTCTAACGTTTGGTAGGCCACAATTTCTGGCACATTTGATGATGGGTAAAATGTTGGTGGAGGCACAAGGTTTCCCGATCACACCTTTCAGGGTATATTGTTCAATGTGGGTCTTCGGAGCACGTGACCCCTACGTATTACAATGCTGACTGAACCATTTCACCAGTTACGATTACAGCGGGGAGGGGATCATCAACATTGAAACGTTGATCAATAAATATTTTAGTATAAGGGTCCAGTGTTATCCTGAGCCCCGTTACATACTCCTAGATATTGCACTGTAAGTGCGCTACATGTCCTGTTTGGGACCAATCTTGTTCCATTCGCTGACTTTAATTTCCGTTGACGTCAGAAATGCGCAATTCACTCTTCACCTTCAACTTTGCATTCAGTGGCCCTCTCTCCTTCCTGGGGCTCGTTTTCCCAGTTTGTTAGTTGTATGTTGTGAAGCTATTTTTTCGGAAACAGTGGTAACTATTGTAACAAAACGAATAAAATATAGTTACATTATTAGTCTCTAGAGGCCTTCTGGAGGCCAGATGGCTCTTACACCAAAGTAACGAAAAAACAGCTCTCAATGGCACCGACGTTTGTGTAATTTAAGTTCGGTATCACCCTACACAAGCAGGAGACACTATAGACCTCAATGTCTCTCTCAACCGCTCTCTCTCTCTCTCTCTCTCTCTCTCTCTCTCTCTCTCTCTCTCTCTCTCTCTCTCTCTCACACACACACACACACACACACACACACACACCAACAGCAACATGATGATTCCGCCGGAAAAGTAATCGCCAACTGCTCGATTGCTCGATAATTATAACATCAGAATCACGTGCAGATAAGACCGAACGCAAGTGATTAGCGCTGCAAACTACCCTCGGGTGCATCACTTGTGATAATGAGCTGTGTGATTAACATTCATAAAGAATCTGATAGCTAGTTTTCCGACGTATACAGTTGTTCTACTTTCTCAATAAATGTGGACGCAACCAGAAGCATCAAAATCCAGTGAATGGAGGGCTGCATCAATGCACTGCGTGATGCTTCCAAATCGGGAGTTGGCCGGAACACGCTCTCTGTCAGATGCAGGCGAATCCCATAAACAGATGAATGAATCTAGGTCAGTGTGGCCGTGCCATAAGGGCCGCCAGAGATTATCTTACCACGGCATGGCTTCAAATACAAATACTATCTTAGCATGACTACAGCTGGTACCGAGATCAGAAGAGAGCGAGAGAGACAGAGAGAGAACAATCACAAAATTTATATATACTGATGTAAAAAATCGCAACATAAAGAGGGAGTTGTGCGACATAAACAAAAGTAAGTAGGCTTATTTCTACATCTGAAAGAAACTGTCTGTTCACATTTCGCACCAGTCGCATAAGAGTGGCACTAGGGGAACCACTATGAGGATGCAAGGTTGGCTTCAAATACACACTGTAACGGTCGAAATCGTTAGTTACCTTAGAGACAGGATATGGTGAGTTACTGTTAGTCAAGAATGCCTTCATGGCGAAGCCATTATCAACACCTCACTGAGTTTGAACGAGGTCGTGTAATAGGGTTGACAGAAGCTGGATATTTCGTCTGGGATACTGCAGAATGGCTAGGCTGGAATGTAGCCACCCTGCATGGGTGATTATGAGAAAGTGCGGTCGCTAGAAGACCGGGTTCTGGACGGCCACGTGGCTCTGCCGAGAGGGACACACGATGCGTTCACCGTATGGCCCTGGATCGTAGTATTGCATCTGCAGCAGTAGTTCGCACCACAGTGACACAAAGAACTGATCCAAATCAGTTACTTCAAGGACAGCTCCGAGCCAGAAACCTGCAGCGTGCATTCCACTGACCCCAAGCCACCGCCATTTGCGACTTCGCTGATGTTCAGCGAGAGCGCGTTGGATGGAAGAATGGAGGTTTGTTGTGTTTTCTTATGAAAGCATGTTCACCTCGGTGGCAATGATGGCCGTGTGTTGCTTAGGAAGAGTGCAGATGAGGGCCTGCAACCAACCTGTCTGCGTGCAGGACACACTTGACCTGCACCTGAAGTTATCGTCCGGGATGCAGTTTCGAATGACTGCCGGAGCCCTCTTGTGGTTATCCTTTGCACCCTGACTGCAAAACTACACGTCCGTCTGCTGAGTCGACCTGTTGTCCTACCATTCATGAACAGAATTACAGAAGGTGTTTTCCAACAGGATAACGCTCGCCCACATACCGCTGCTGTAACCCAACATGCTCTAAGTTGCCTTGGTTTGTGCGATCAGCATATCTGTCTCCAGTAGGGTACACATGAGACACACCCGGATGACAACTCCAGTATCATCCGCAACTGCATCAATCGTCCCTATATTGACCGACAGTGTGCAACAGACAAGGAACTCCATCGCAAAAACTGTCACCCGGCACCTGTACGACGCAATAAATACACGTCTGCATTCTTGCATTCAGCACTAGTGCGTTTACATTGGTTATTACTGTTCCAGCATTTCAAATTACCAATGGCTTATCTCGCAATTACATTAACCTTTGACCTTGCAATATTAATCACTTAAATCTGGTACCTAGACGAATGTATTGCCGAAATTTTATTACTCTACATTAATAACCGTTGGTTTTGAATTTTTTTCTGTCAGCTACTTCTTGAATATTACGTGAAGACGAAAATGCTCTTTAATGACCGTACAAGCCGGTGAAATAATTAAAGACTTGTTCATGTTCACAAGTTGAATGACTGATGAAAGGTTTGTATATATTTCCACCGGTGGTCTGCCGTACGCCAAACCTGCTCGCAAACCATCTACGGAGCTTGCCATGCCCGCAAGAAGACACGAATCCGTCCCGACAAACAGACATTTGATTATGTTTGACTCTGCTCTACCCGCCGATATCGTTGTCTTGCTTCACTTCCACCGACACACGAATGTCAGCGCTGCAAGTTAATGCTCCCTCATACGATTTCTTGGAAACTGTTGTGAGAGCAACAGCTGTATTCTAATCATTTGTAACGTGTGTCACCAGAAGATTATCTTGCACGAATGATGTGAGGTAACTCAAGCATTTGTGGAAATTGGGATCGTGATCGCAGTGGCATGAGACATCGATATGGGGCCGTAGTTCAAACAGGAGGTGAACATTTTGAACATGTTCTGTTAAAGTAACTACCTGAGGGAAGAAAAAATGTTCCTATGAATTTCACTGTTTTGGAGACCGTAACTCAGAAACGATGCATTTTCGGAAGCATGCTAATTGAGCTTTACTGACAAATATAACCGCGGTCTGGTTTCTATAAAAGCCGTAGATAACTTTCGGCTCTCTGCGAACCGATTCCTCTTATCTTACTGTCAATACCCATATGGGAAAAAGTGGTAACAGTAGATTATTTGCAGAGTTTTCCAGCAATATCGATTCTAGGAACTTACCCAACTGGAGTTCTTAAAACACAGTAAAATGTAACGCCTGTCTGAGATAGGGTACGGACACTGTTGAGGTTTCCATGTGGTGTGCGACATGATACCGCCTTACCAGTCAGTCTCTGGACTCGTTCACTTTGGTAGGAATTACAGACTAATGAACAACAACCAAAAATAGGTCGCAAGACTGTTCTGTACGCGACGCACATATTTATTAAGCTATGCTCATCGAATCAATAATGTGACAACTGCCCGTAGAACCACTACATTTACGTTCCAAATCGACCCTAGACGTGGCTGCGGGATTTCATAGTGCATTATTATTACTAATTTCAGAATAACGTTCGACAGGATCGTCGCGGATTAATTTTGTTTTCACATAATCATTATGTCAGTTTCCCTAGGGTTGGCACACACTTTGTCGGCTGAAAATTTTTACGCCTGACAACAAGAGTATAGAGATATGTAACTGAAAATCGCTGGCTGATACAGACCACCGTCTGCGTTTAGGAGAGCATCTGCTGTTTGCATGGGTAAACTGAGTTCCTTACGTAGTTAGTGGGAAAGTGGTAACAGTTTTAATTTGGGTGTAAACGTGAGCTGTTGGCTGCATGTATTGTGGTTAAAGCATAGAGAGAAAGACCTGTAGTTTTTTTGAAGTTATTTGTGGATGTGCGGTTCTCTGCAGTGGACCCAGGTTATCCGGATTTTGAATTCCACTAGGTGCGTATTGGACATGACTGGCAATGACACACTTGAATGGCTGTTTTAAATGATGTGGAAAGAATCCATACATAGCAAGGAAATCAAATGCAAAACTGATTCAGAAAATGATATGATTTTTAAAGACAAAGTGATAACTATTACAGATGTAGGATGCTTTCCTCATTTAAAAAAAAATTGTTCACATCTGAACTGATCCAAATTTCCAACCAATTATTCTATCTTCTCCTTTCACAGGTTCATAATACCACAAAAGTTCCCTGGCGTTTCTGTCCCGTTCCTTCGCATTAGTGTGCACAAGGGCAGAATATTTTCTTTTGGACCTTCTGTGAATCAAAAGTGATCCTCAGCTCATTTAGTTAGAGACACTTATGAGTGTCATATGAAAGAAGAAAAGCCGGTTCAGTATGATACAGGGTTAACAAAAGTAACTTCAGGTATGTATTCATATTCTCAGTATGTAACAATGAAATAGGTTTCATTTAACAATGAAATTCGCCAAACAGCCGTGAAATTGTAATATTATTATTTTATTTTCGTTGCTATTTTAGGCAATTCATTATGTCATCTTCAGGCCCCATATCCACCTCTCAAAAATAATCGATTTGGTATACTGTGGCCGTATATTCCTGGAAGTCTTGAATGCTCAAGTGAAGGAAGTACTAGACAAAATATTTGCGAGATGGATATGGAACCTGAAGATGGCATAAAAATTGCCGAAACTAGTAGCGGCACCGCTGTTTGGCGAATTTCGTAGTTAAATGTTTGACCAGCCGCTGTCCCAGGTCCACAATGAATCAACTGGGAATGAATAACATTTTTATGCAAATACTTAGTTTCCGAGTTATGGCGTTCAAAAGGGTGATGTTACCCAAACATTTTTCTTCCCTCAGGTAGATGCCTTTACAGAAGACGTTCAGAAAGTCCAACTCACATCGAAAACGACACCAAGGCCCGGAAACAATGAGTATTTATTCAAGTAACTCGTGCAGATAAGCTGCTCGTGACAGGGCTCGTACACGTCGTAAATGATGGGGATACAGTAGTTGCTCTCTCAACTGCCTCCAAACAGTAGTATGAGGAACATTAACTCCAATTCTAACATTTGTACGCTGATAGCAGACGGTGCAGAGAATTAGAATCCTCTCCTCTACATCTGCAGTTGAAGATCTTGGCCATATCGTATCAAAATCTGGGGGGGGGGGGGGGGGTGTAAACATATGAGCGCGCAGACGACGATGGTCAGATGTCTTCCCACTAGACACCTCTCCTGGTGGAAACGACGGCATTGGGCAGCCTCCGCGATGTGCATTTCTGGGAGCTGATGACTTAGGTACATTTCGAATGCCAAACACAACACTCAATCTATCCTTCACCTCGGAGTTAACTGCCCTGTTCCCATCTTCTGTCAGGGCAACTCTCTGCTGGAACCAAAATGTTCCTGTGTACATTACTGTTTCCAATGCCATAACTCGGAGTCCATTTACAGACACATGTTGTAGTAAACGTCTTTTAAGGTCTAAACATGGAGAACAAATATCAGGAACTGTGTCCTCTGTTATGTAAACATCTTGTATAATTTCAATTTTTCCTTTAAAACGTAGTGATGTCGTGCTGCAAGGATACCTTGCGCCCTTTACTGTTCATTGAAACGTCATCTGCGACAGCACCTTTTACGGGTGAAGGCCTTGTGGAAGCAGCGACACGCCGTGCCGCAAAAGACGCCGTAATCCAGCAGCAGACACGGCGACGCCAGCGACGTGGCAGCGCCTGTCGTGTGTGAGGAACGGCGATGGTCGCCTGGGAAAATCTTAGTATAGAGAAAGGCCCCCACTGGCTCCAGTTCTGGCGTCTGTCTTGCAAGTACACTTACCACGGAAAGTCATTTATTTACGTGTCTAGTTCTGTAGCAGCAATCGAAGGAGTCACTCTCGATGGTCAAGTAAACACATGAAACTAAATAAGAAAAGGTAACAATAAAATAAACTTTGAATGAATCCTTTGCAGGCAACGAACTGCTGAACATACACTGAAGTGCCAAAGGAACTGATACAGGCATGCGTATCCAAATACAGAGATATGAGATTGCAGCATATTTCAGTGCAGGGCCAACCACAATGTCAGCGTGGGAACCATTCAACGATACATCATCGGCATGTGCTTTCGGAGCGTTAACGCCCCCTCTTGTACACTTGATGACTGCATGACACAAAACTTTACACCTCACCTGGGCCCGTCAACACCGACATTGGACTGTTGATGACTGGAAACATGCTGCCTGCTCGGAAGAGTCTCGTCTCAGATTGTATCGAGGGGATGGACGTGTACCGGTGTGGAGACAACCTCGTGAATCCATGTACCCGGCATGTCAGCAGTGGACTGTTCAAACTGATGGAGGCTCTGTAATGATGTGGAGCGTGCGCAGTTGCAGTGATGTGGAACCCCTGATACGTACAGATACGAATTTGACGGGCGACACGTACGTAAGCATCCTGTCTGACCGCCTGCACCCATTTATGTCAATTGTACGTTCCGACGGACTTGGTCAATTCCAGCAGGACAATGCGACACCGAACCCGTCCAGAATTGCTACAGAGTGGCTCTTCTCAGTATAAGCAGTTCCGCTGGCCACCAGACTCCCGAGACATGAACGTTGTTGAGCATATATGGGATGCTCTGCAACGTGATGCTCAGAAGAGATCTCCACCACCTCGTACTCTTACTAGTATACGGACAGACCTGCAGGATTCATGCTGTCAATTCCATCCAGTACTACTTCAGACATTAATCGAGTCCATGCTCCGTCATTTCTGTGTGCTCCCGGGAGCCCTACACGATATTAGACAACTGTACCAGTATATTTGGCTCTTCGGTGTATATTAGCATAATCGACAACATAACATAGGAATTAACTTAAATTTTTCCAGAAACTCTGCGATGGAGTAGGAGTAAACCATGAAGAAACTCTTCTATTTATACTTGAATATATGAGGATAACTGCTAAGATTTTTTAATTCTTGTGGTAGCGTACTGAAAATAGATGGAGCAGAATGTTATACGACTTTCTGCTAAAGAGTCAAGGCGGTGCGATCTAAATGCGGATTGGATTTCCGCCTAGTATTAACTGAGTGAAAGCTGCTAATTTCTCCAAATAGGATCATATTGTGAACAACAAACTGTATTGAAGAAAGTTTACATTGAGATGCCAGAGTCATAATTGGAGACTGCTGAACAAATTTGGACAAAAGGTTCGTGAACTTACCAGATATCGTACAAACAGTACATTTCTGAGCCACAATACCCTTTGAGAATGAGAAGAGTTACCTCAAGAACGGAGACCAATTTTCGTGTAGGACAATCACTTACTGCAGATGCTGTTCTAATGCTAAACATTGCAGCATTCTGTTTTTGAACAAGATTCCTAACATGTTTTTTTTTAATCTTTGTGAACATCTCGGAATTTGGATTCTTCAGATTCACTAATCACATATCAATTCTGTTTAATCGAAATGTGAGTTTTAGATGAATTGTTTGTTCGAAACGGAAAAAGCCGAATCTCGCTGTGATTTAGCATCACTTTATTTCCTACAACACATGAATTTATGTCTTGAAGTAGAGTATTTGATACACTCAGTACAGTATTTGATGCACTCAACATGCTCAACTGTCAAGATAGCGTCATTAGCAAAGAGAATTGTTTTAGAATCACCTGTCATATTAGAAGGTACACCACTTATAAATATAAGATCCACTAGTGGTCCCAGAACTGGACTCTGAGGTTCCCCCCACTTACCTGCGCCTCAGATAGACGCCACCTCACAGCCTTCATTTTACTGGGGCCTTTCTTCTGTCTGTTTGTCACGTAGAAGAGAAACCAGTTGTGAGCCACTCATCGTATTCCTCAAAAGCACAATTTCTGCAGTAACGTTTTGTGGTCAACACAATAAAACCCCTTAGTTAAATGAAATCCAACGCCCAATGTGCGAAATGTTTAATCCGTCCAGTGCCTCACACAGAACGGAGAATATAAAATTTTCAGTTGTGAAACATTTTCTAAAGGTAAACTGTACGTTGACAGTAAATTAAGTGACCTGAAATGATCGATTACCGCTACACTGTGAGAATCACCTTAAACTAACATCGCTAGTGTTGCGGATATGGAAACTGATGTAGATGTGCGGTTTTCACAGAATGGATTGTTAGTCAGGGATTCGTATTTTTAGCCAATAAACAGATTGTAGTAATTCTTAGAAAGTGTATTGTGTGTACTAACATACACTTTTTAAAATGGAATGATGCCTATTGACATTAACAGCCTAAAAGTAGTATGTCTGTGGTGTTTTTTCCGGGATTATATTCCGTGTTTTTTACGAGAGATCATATTTTGAAAAGCTTCCACATTGACACTTCGTTGTGCCAGCCAAACTGGGTAGTTGCTAGGTACGAAGTTATAATGCTTGCTTACTGTGTGCTTGCCTGTTCCTTGAGTGCAGATATTGTGTGATTTGTAAGTAGTAGATTGTGAGTGGATAATGGGAATTACTGCTGCGGAAAAGGCCGACATGCTCATGGTGTATCGAGGCTTGTAGGAAGAATGAGGAAAGGCATCCCAACAGACATCAACCATATCGGCAGTTCTTTATCAGCCTCTTCAGATTTGCAGTCTGAGACCTAGAAAATGTAACAGAAGGGAACAAGTGGCGACAGTAGAGGGGGAAATTAATATTCTTGCTGCCGCCCTGTAACTCCTTCGCAGCCACACGAGGAAATGTTATGAGTCTAGCAAGTGTCCTAGTCATTCTCCATCGACATAGGTTCCACCTCTCTCCATCAAGTGCTGCATGGAAACGAGTACGGCAATAGTGTTAACTTCTGTACATGGATATTAAGACAGGACACACGTGTGATATGTATCTTTCTTATTGATGAAGCCACATTTACGAATCATGGCCCGATAAACTGCCGAAGCAAGTACTATTGGTTTATTCACAATCTCCTTTGGCTTCCTCAGGTGGAATCCCAGGATCCATGAAGTCTAACGTGTGTGATAGTCTCGTTACTGGTCAGAATCCAAGTGTGTAGTGTATGCAGTTTTGTTGTTTTTAGTGTGTGCTACCACAGGTATTTCAAAAGTGACAATGTGGGAACTTTTCAGAATGCGATATCAAATAAACCATTCGCACTAGAATCGTACAACAAACAACACTGGCATCCTAATTTACTCTACTTTCACTTTTTTAATGACGATAGGAATTGCTCTGTTTAAAAAAGTTTGCACAAGAAATACACTTTCTAAGTATTAATACACTCTGTTGATTTACTAACAATGCGCGCCCCCGACTACCAATCCATTCTGTGAAAACCACTTATCTGTAGCACTTTTCTTATCCACAATATTTGGGGTGCCAAATTTACGTGATTCACGCTGCGTATAAAGCCTCTTATATGACTTTGGCAAATAGCGATGGCGTAGAAATGAACCTAGAATTGACAAGAGTATCCCTTTCTCCTATTTCACAAAGCAGTTTCACTATTGAGTATTTCAGTCGTCCAGGAAACTGTTCATTTCTAAGGGAAAAAATTACAAATGTAAGTACAGGACTAACATACGAAGCATAGTGATTTAGTCTCCTGCTAAATAACCTATAATAAACATCAGAATCGTTCGACGAATAGTTCATTTTTCTGAGTGCCCTGTAAGACAGTATGTTACAAGTAACTGGAGTTAATACCGCACTTATGTTTATGTCGTCCATTGTCCATTTTTCCTAAAAAAATATTTCGAAAACTAGCTTAAAAATTTGTTTAACGTGGTGTACACGTTGCAAGCATGCACGGAAACGGTGAAAAATATACTTCATGAGTTAAGAATGCAACGTGTTGGTTATACATTGAAGGGATTATGAATCATTTAGATGAACTAATTTTGCTGTATCTTGTTTCGAACTATTTCACAGTTATATTCTAGGTTTGTCCAGAATGTAAAAATTCAATTCACAGAAAATACCCACTAAGCAGGGTTGTTTCTGTGTTAACCTCAAGTATGGTTAAAATATATTTTCGGATAAATTTCCTTGTAATTATGACAGATGTAATAGTAATAGGCATCCGTAACAGAAAAAATTCAGTTTTAATTTCCATTGCTGGAATACCTGATTGGGAATTACGCCCTCACGTCAGAACTACCCTTGAGGCTCACCGCTTATATTATTCACACGTTAGACTTCATGAAGCTGACCATTTATAAACAAGAAATTACAAATGAGGCTAAGTACAGGACTAACATATAATAACATATACTAGTAGACACTTCACGTTGGCCTAACGTCTTCATAACCCACAAGAAAATTAATAAATTCATAAATGATCACAAGGAACTAGGTACTGATCTGAATAACTGTTTTCCTCATTCATATTTTACTACAATATGAAACATACGAAAACATAGAAATAAAACTTTGCCGAAAATGTTTTACAAAATACAAAAATCAAAAATGAGAGGTGACGGATGATTTCGACACTTAGCAAAGCTATTAAATAAGAGGGGGGTGGCTACGTTAATACTACGTCTCACAAAAAATAACCACAACATAAAGACTATCTGATTTTTACATCGTAAATTGACAGAGATTGTGTATCTGTAGCTGCAGTTCAGTACGACATGCATTGGCTGAAATACAAGTGCTGCAGGTCAGATGGATTTGGTGGAGTGACGAATAAGCTCCAAAGAGAGAGATCACTAATATGCACAGGTTGTAGACACAGTCACAAATGTACTTCTGATGGGAGTCTGCTCGTAAAACCTCAACAAGTGTATTCCTGCACAAAGCTGAGTGGAGAATTTTGGCTGGAACCCGCCGACAACCGAGACTGTACTATCGGACGGACATCCGCCTAATGTCTAGAAAAAATCCTACCCAGATTTCCTTCTCAACAACATCGCTCGATGAGGAGCGTCGCCAAAAAATTGTCGCGTCCACACGTCGAGTGGGCGGGCGTAAATCGCGCCAGTGCCTTAACCGTAAGACCGCGCTACAACTCCCTCCCGCATATCGTGTAAAGCGTTCTCCGATAGGGAAGCTTGCCACCAAAAACTATAAATTTTTCCTGCGTGCTCCGAGGTAATCCCACATCAGAAAAATGTTAGCAGACTTCAGGCTCCAACGTTAGCTTGGCGCCGGCGAGTCACTAAGGATTTCTCTGCGCAGCAGCCAACCCTCTTTTCCCCAGAGGAATAGACTAAAGTTAGGCGCCAGGATTTCGCACGCGACGTTCTGAAATCGTAAGTGGCCAGCGCCGCCTGAGCTGGACATTCACTCCAATAGGTCAGCAGAGGGCTCAGGACGGTGGCCCCAGGCCTGTCGCCCAGCTGGCCTCCCAAGGGGTCAGCAGGTCAGACATGAAAGGCGCCGCCTGCAGCCGGTGCCCTCAGTGCAGTCCCCGCTTCTGTGACTGTCCTCGTGGGCCGGACGTCACTTCCGAGGAACTTCTAACAGCGGACGCCCTCTCCTTCACCTCGGCGTGTGTCCCTTCACATAGTGCGACAGAAGCATCTTCCACGGATACTCGCCGATTCGAATAAAGATTGACACACTAATTATCAGTTCGCGCCAACTACCAATCGTAGTCCAAACGAACTCCGTAATTCCTACATTCATTTACACTAATGGCCATTAAAATTGCTACACCAAGAAGATATGTAGATAATAAACGGGTATTCATTGGACATATATATTATACTAGAACTGACATGTGATTACATTTTCACGCAGGTTGGGTGCATAGATCCTGAGAAATCTGTACCCGGAACAACCACTTCTGGCCGTAATAACGGCCTTGATACGCCTGGGCATTGAGTCAAACAGTTCAAGAGTACTGACTGGCGTATTGTGAAGAGCCAGTTGCTCGGCCACCACTGACCAGACGTTTTCAGTTGGTGAAAGATCTGGAGAATGTGCTGGTCAGGGCAACAGTCGAACATTTTCCGTATCCAGAAAGGCCCGTACAGGACCTGCAACATGCGATCATGCATTATCCTGCTGAAATGTAGGGTTTCGCAGGGATCGAATGAAGGGTAGAGCCACGGGTCGTAACACTTCTGAAATGTAACGTCCACTATTCAAACTAATGTCAATGCGAAGAAGAGGTGACCGAGACGTGTAACCAATGGCACCCCATACCATCACGCCGGGTGATACGCCAGTATGGCGATGACGAATACACGCTTCCAGTGTGTATTCACCGCGATGTCGCCAAACACGGATGCGACCATCATGATGCTCTAAACAGAACCTGGATCCATCCGAAAAAATGACGTTTTTCCATTCGTGCACCCAGGTTCGTCGTCGAACACACCATCGCAGGCGCTCCTGCCTGTGATACAGTGTCAAGGGTAACCGCAGCCGTGGTCTCCGAGCTGATAGTCCACGCTGCTGCAAACGTCGTCGAACTGTTCGTGCAGATGGTCGTTGTCTTCCAAACGTCCATATATGTTGACTCAGGGATCGACACGTGGCTGCACGATCCGTTACAGCCATGCGCATAAGATGCCTGTCATCTCGACTGGTAGTGGTACGAGGCCGTTGTGATCCAGCACGGCGTTGCGTATTACCCTCCTGAACCCACCGATTCCATATTCTGCTAACAGTCTTTGGATCTCGACGAACGCGAGCAGCAATGTCGCGATACCGTAAGTCGCAATCGTGATAGGCTACAATCCGACCTTTATCAAATTCGGAAACGTGATGGTACACATTTCTTCTCCTTACACGAGGAATCACAACAACGGCTCACAAGGCAACGTCGGTCAACTGCTGTTTGTGTATGAGAAATCGGTTGGGAACTTTTCTCATGTCACTACGTTGTAGGTGTCGCAACCGGCACCAACCTTGTATGAATGCTCTGAAAAGCTAATAATTTGCATATCACAGCATCTTCTTCCCGTCGGTTAAATTTCACGTCAGTAGCACGTCATCTTCGTGATGTAGCAATTTTAATGGTCAATAGTGTACTTGCCTTGATGTGTCACTGAAGCAATGAGATGGCGATAATGCGTCTTTACTGGTTGTTTAACTAAGAGAGATAAAAGTAGCGAGCCCAGGGGCTTAGCTACTTTTCTCTATCGCCCACAGGCAGACTTTTTTTTTTTAATATTATGGACTGTAATACTTAGATTATAGTAATGTGACATGAAAAACTGAAACAAAATTAAGAGACATAAAACCATTCTAGATGGTTCTGACTTAAAAGGTGAAAATGAGGAAATCCTTTGCAACCATCTGACTCTAGTAATACCTGAATATTACGCGACGCAGAGACATACGATACGAGTATTCTCGTCACTGTAACACTTATTTGCTGCATAGGGAGCTGAAGGTGGATCAATATACATCATATGAACTGATTTATGAAGCACCTGGTCAAAGCAAGAATTTCTGGCACAGATTTTAAAGCAATCAAAATAATGATTAGTAGACAAACATGTCCATGAAGGCAACACACTCCTTCTTTTATTGAGGTCAGAATAAAGATTGTTCTAGGGCAATCGTACGTATCTGTTTCAATAACATTGAACTCTGTGACAATGGTATCCCAGAAGAATCCCAAGGAGTACAAAAGTTTATCTTTGACGAAACGTCCTCCATACAAACTATACAGGATGAGTCACAAACCATCGCCACCAAGAATAACTCCCAATGTATTATAGGAGCTGAAACAATTGTGAGAGAAATTTGCATGGGACAATGGGGACCATAATAAGACGTTGGTATTTTGTTGCTGGGTGGGGTCACGTCAGAGATATGAAGGTCGACTTTGTTTCTTAATTGGGATGCTATAATTTGGTACTTATTTTCTGATAGCGGCTAACGAGACGAATCCGATGACGTGTAACAGTAATGTCTTTGAAAGCCAACGAAGGTCAAAAAGGTGGCATGAACGTCTATTTACAAATTGTGTTGGAAGTGACGACTGTTGGTATCAATGCAGTGCTGCAATCTTCCTATCAGGGATTGGGTGGTATTCCTTATCACATCGGCACTTATCGAAGCACATGCTCTGAAAATTCTGTCTCGTATATCGCGAAAACAGTAAATACTCACCGAGTACTGCGTATCCATCTAACGCGCCCGTGACATGTGCACACCATTCGTCGGATTCTAAATACAACACTAACAGCAACGGTAAGAGTAGAATCGTTGAATTAACCGAGAGTGATTGATATATTCCTTGGAAGAACAAGTTGATATGCTTCTCATTGACGTAGAATGTCAACGAAATTCAATGAGAGCTAGAGACTTATGCGCTGAAAGGTTTCCTCAACGTACTCACCCTACACGTCGTACATTTAAATAAGTGTATGATAAATTGAGAACAACTGGATCTTTAACGCATATCCGGCAAAGGAAAGTTACTTACGAGGAAACGGAAATTGGTACTCTTGCCACTATGGTTTGAGATCCTAGTGTTCATTCGCATCATATCACAAGGCAATCAGGCATGAGCCAGAGTAGTCATTTTCGTATTCTGCATCACCATAAATATCATCCTTAACATATCAGTCTCCACTAAGTATTAGCTGGTACGGATTGTATGCGTCGCATTGAATTCTGCCGGTGGGCTCAACTTCAGATTCAGAGGGATAACACATTTATTAATTTGATTTTATTTACTGACGAGTCTGCATTCATGAACCATGGAAATGTTAATTTGCGTAACATGCAGTATTGGGCAACTGGAAAACTATGTTTGCTGCGGCAAGTTGCACACCAAAATCCGTGGTCGGTGAATGTACTGTGCGGAAATCTGGAGGACAGAATTATAGGCTCCTATTTCATAGAAGGAAATCGTAATGGTAGGAAATACACCACATTCCTGGAAGAAACATTAAGTCTGTTATTGGAAGAAATACCTTTAGGAACAAGGAACAGAATGTGGTATCAACACGATGTATGTTTGGTACTTTTTTCGCTGATGGCTATAAATGAGTAGCAGAAACAGTTCCCAAATCGTTGGACTGGACGCGGAGACGTGTCTTGGCTGGCTAGTTCGCCAGACTTGACGTCTCTGGATTTTTCTTGTTGGGATTCGTAAAAGACATTGTTTATAAAGGCATTCCAACTACACCTGAAGAAAGACGAGAGAGAATTGTCAGAGCATGTGCTTCGATAAGTGCTGAAGCGATAAGGAATACCACTCAATCTATGATAAGAAGATTGCAGCACTGCATTGATACCAGTGGTCATCACTTCTAACACCTTCTGTAAATGGACATTCATGCCACCTTTGTGACCTTCGTTGATATTCAAAGACCTTACTGTTACACATAGTTGAATTCGTCTCGATACCCGTTATCAGAAAATAAGTACCAAACTATTGCAACCCATTAAAAAAAGGGAAAAAAAAAGAAAGCGACCTCCATATCTCTGAAGCGACCCCACGTAGCAACAAGAAACCAATGTTATATTATGGCCCCCGTTGTCCCATGCGACTTTTGTTCCACAAACTTATCTGCTCGTATCATACTTTCGGAGTTATTCTTATGGCAACAGTTAGATACTCACCCTGTATATTCTCATAAATTAACTCTCGCAGTACCCAAGGGGAGGGGATTATTACGTTGTGAACACCTTTTGGAAATATCATAATCTAGTCTGGTACTTTATATTTAAAAATTTTGAATGTTCGTCGATTTCAATGATTTCGTATATCAGATTCCGTAACTGTTTTAGTTTTTCAGTAAAATTTAATCCAAATGTTTAAGTCTTAACAGTGAATGTGACTGTTCGCCATAAATGCAATATTTTCGGGTACAGGATTCTTCTTTCACGTCTGTATGACTTCAAAAAGGTATATGGTCTGTGATAATCAACGATAATTAACGAAATTCGTATTTTTAAATTTTTTTGTGGTCATAAAGTACCGTACACTGGTATTATTAAGATTCCGCTGAAAGATATTTTCAGGTTCTGTATCCTACTTATACAGTAGCACTTATTTCAAAAGTATGTTGATAATAAAAATTGAACAGATTAAACGACAGTCTTTTAGGTTTTTTTATGGTGGGCACAAAGTACCCAGTCACCTTTCCACGCTCGTTGGTATTACGTATTATGGAATACGCGTTGAAATAGCTAGGATTAAGGGATCATCAGTTACTAAAAAGTGCAAAAATAGGACCAATTACAAGTTAACATTAAACATTTTGTGATTTATAAATTAATGAAAGTATAAATTTTATCAAAAATACACGTAATTTGTAAATGTTTCGCTTATGTGAATCAAAATTAAAACAGCACCTTTAGGTCAATGACAATCATTCATCTAATATCGAAATGAATATTAAGTTTACTATGTGAATCAACGAAGGTACAGACAGGGATGCGGGGCCACGCTGATTCCGGTACATGGCCAGTTGAGCTAGGTTTCTCGGTTGAGGATCCATGGTGTGAACAGCCTGATTGTGGTGGTCTCACATATTCTCGATTGGGTTTCAGTCGCGGAAGTTGGTGGCCAGGGGTACAGTAAACTCACCTTGGTTCGTCTCTGTACTCTCTGAACCACGCACATACATTGTGAGGTGTGTGGCACCTTGCATTGCCCTGCTGGTAGATGCCATCTTACCAAGGCAAAACAAACTGCATGAAGGGAGTGACATGGTCCCCAAGGATTGATAATAATGCTCTTGATCTATTACGCCTTTCAGAGACACGAGAGTTTTCAGGGAAAGCCACGAAAACATTCTCTAGATGATAACAGTCCCTCTTTCAACCTGGATCCTTCTGATGATTCAACGGTAATCTGTCTGATGGAGCATGAAACGTGACTCGTCCTTAAACGGCCCCCTGTCGCCAATGAATAGACGTCCAGTTGTGGTGCTGGTGCGGAAATTCCAGCTGTCGTCGCTGACGAGCAGCAGTCAGCATGGCTGCATGACCGAGTTACCTGCCGTGGAGGCCCATATGCAGCAATGTTTGCTGGACTGTCGTTGAAGAGCCACTGTTGGTAGCCATATTGTCCCTCTGCACGGTGCATGGTCAGTTGCTTAACAGCTGGACGGCTAAATAGCCTATACACATCGTGGACCTTTGTCGTCTATGGCCCATAGTGCATCACAGTTACATCAACGGCTGTTTTGAATAACGCCATTTTGCGATCCGTGGTATGCATCAATCGTGGCAGCACACAATCCGTTTACACACTTAGCAATTTCAGAAAAGTTTCCCCTACAGTCCCAAAAGCCAGAGTTCATGCCCTTCTTGATATCACACAAATCACTCCAGGCAATGACTCCACTGTCTTCCACGCACCTCAACATCCTTCATACAACCTCCACTGCAAGTGCCGCCACCAACCATCTGAGAGTGATGATCGCACGCTGATATCGAAGGTAAGTGGGCGGGACTGCGTATTTTGATATGTGTGGAGACTGTCCTGATCGCAAGCACCATCATTATAGCCAACAGCAAAGAGTAGTTGTCCAAACGAGAAGAAAAATATATTCTAGGGAAATTCTACCCCTAAGCATAGATCTGCATAACAATCACAGTGTGGCCAAATGATCAACGGCAAGAACTCGAAATGAAAGAAGGTATTATTGTGGATTCCTTCACCTCAGTGCAGATGCTGTTCCTGTAGACGTTAGCAGAACTACGGGCCTAACTAAACCAAGCCTCGTTGCTGCTACCCACTCGTTCCCATAGAGAAAGGGCCACTTAACCCTGACATGCACCAGCCAGTCTTCATCATCTATCTCGCAGATAAACATTAGCCAGACAGCTGGTTCGGAATGTGTCACTGGACAGTTTCGCAGTAGGCCTAGTTAGGTAGCACAGAAGTGCATCTGGTACCCCGGTACCTCTTATTGTGGGAGCTACCATCCCTCGCTCGAATCTGGGTCACCAGCCATCTGTCAGCTGGCTGCCACATTACACCACACCTACTGAGGCTGAGACACATGACCTCTGCTCTCCAGAAATCTGGTCACTTGTTGAGTTCGTGTGTCACCAACTTCACAGACTCTGTCTCGAGAAATGTTTGCATCCACATAAGCAATCGGTCTATATAAGTCATACACATAACACGCATAATGTATGGTCAATATTGCACACTGAATTATAATGAATGAACTCCTGATGAGAGATTTGAAATATTTACATATAATCTTCTGTAATATTTATAATTACATATTATTGGAGTAACCTGATACGCAAAAAGTGCTTTCCACATCATACAAATTCATTCATTCACTCATTTCGTATAGGCCATCTTTGGACCACGTTATTTGAACTGTCTTGCTTTACGTGTTTTCGTGTTTGCCTAGTGCTCCCGCATTCGTTCTCGATGTTGCGCCTTCCTCTCATGGGTCCCTAGCCTTTCCCGTTTTTAGTTTTGGCTTTTCTTGGAAACTCTGCCACGCCATAAGTTTCTCCTCGAGTGGGAAACGCTCCAAGATGCCATCATATGTGATCTCCACTTCTTTAAGATCTTTCTCCACCTCTGTGTACGAGGCCCATTTTGTTTCCTTCTCCTGAAAGTAGTGGATCATACGACTGGTGAGTCTTCCAGGGCGCATTCGGGTCATATGTCCATAAAACGTAATCCTTCTTTTCCGGATGGTATCGGTTATCTTCTCTATATGGGAATACATTTCATGATTATGACATTTTCTATATTCCCCACTCTCTTTGATGGGATCTCAGATCTTTCTGAAAAATCTTCCTTTGCTTGGCCTCCAGTTTTTCGATTAGGCCTTTTTTGTTCATTACTAGGCCTTCAGACGCGTACAAGACCTCCAGACGGACAACAATGCAGTAATGCCTTAACTTTGCATCGAACGATACTCATCTTTTGTTGTAGATGTTTTTGGTTAAATGGAATGCCATTTCCATTTTGTTCATGCGTGATACGAAGGCTTCTTTCTCTGATAAGGTGGCTGTTATCCATTCTCTGAGATACTGAAACTTTTCAACTCGCTTAATTTTGCCTTGACTCACTACAAGCTCCCTAGGTGGTGAATTTATGTTCGTTATAAACTCGGTTTTCTAAAATGAGATTTGGAGGCCAGGCTTCTTTCCTTGTACGGTAAGCTCATTAATTTATCTCTCAGCTGTTTCCATGGAATCAGAAAAAACTGCAAGATCCTCTGCAAAAGCGAGACAACCGATTTCAAGATTTTGTTTTTTTGTAACCCGACATGACATCATTTTTAGTTCCTTGGTTTTCCAGTTCTTTGCGCCTCTCACGATTCACCTTTTCAAGGCTATAGTTGAATAACAGAAGTGGGATCCCATCTCCTTGCCTCACTCCAATCTTTATTTCAAAGGCTTCTTATGTTTCTAATCTAAATTTCACTTTTGAGTTTGTGTTGGTTAGTGTTTGCTGGAGTATCGCTTTGGCCTTCTTGTCTTCTAGAATTCTGATCAGGGTTTTACTGTCAATCGATTGACATGCCTTTCTTAAATCCACAAAGGCACAACAATATTTTTTTCCTGAGCTTCAGGTACAAAAGGATGGATATGAGTTCCATTATCTGGTCGACGCATGAACGCCCCTTCCTGAAACCTCCTTGATACTCTCCCAGCTGTGGGTCTAGCTGTTCTTCTGTCCTAGTTTGCAGAGCTATCGACAGAATCTTATAGGTTGTTGATATGAGAGAGATACCACGCTAGTTATTTATATCTGTTCTGTCACCTTTCTCTTGGAAAGGATAAAATTCCAGCCATGTGGGAGTCTTTCTGTTTCCCAAATCTGGCTGATAATTTCTGTTGGTTTATCTACTGACTTATACCCAGCATACTTTCAAAGCTCAGCAATTATAGAATCTTCACCTGGTGTTTGTTGTTTTTAAGCGAGCGAATACTTAGCTTGACTTCCTCTTTCGTGGGTGGTGATGAATTTGGGTGTACTTCTACATACTCGGTAAAGGGAAATGTGGAGTTTGGAGGTTCACAGTTCAGAAGTGCTATAAAGTAATTCGCTAATATCTGGCAGTTGTCTTTATCATTGTGAGCTAGCTTCCTGTTTGAAGCTTTGAAGTGTAGGCTTGGAGTATTGTACTTGGTGAGATTGGCCTCAAAAGTCCTGTAGCAGTTTCGTGGAAGTCTTGTTCAATTTGTGCCAACTGAATTTTCTTAAATGTGGGCTTCACTCCCCGTATGATCTTTGCAGCGTGTTTTCTAGCATCCAGGAAGATAGTTTTCTTAGCTTCATTTCTCTTGGAATTCCATTTCTACCACGCATGCTGTCTTTGCTTCACTGCTGCCTCACAATCACTGTTCCATCTAGTATGCTTCTTCCGTTTCAGAAGCGGGTTTCCTTTGCTATTCTGACCAGGGCTTGTCGCAATTTTTCCCAGAACTCTGGACCTAAGGATTCAAGCTTACGAGTGAATTCTCGATTGGACGTCAGCTTTTCCGTGTCAGACCTGTCTATCTTCTTTGCTTCTGCTTTTCTGGAATATCTTGGAATTACCTTAATTTTAATCTTTCAGAGATGGTGGTCTGAATCCAGATTGCCATTCCTCAGAACTTTAACATTCTGTATCTCTCTTTGTGCTTTTCGGGTGATGGAAACGTGATCAATTTGATATTCTCCAAGATTCGGATTTGAGCATGACCAAGTTTCTGTTTTCATGGCAAGTGTTGGAATGCTGTTGATTTTATGAATAGGTTAAAAGCTTTACACAATTCCACGAGTCTCTCTCCATTGCGGTTGGTTCTTTTGTGTGCTGGGAATTTCCAACAACGTCTCGGATTTTTCTCTCCTTGTCAAGTTTCGCATTGAAATCTTCGACCAGGATGATGATGTGTTTGTCTGGGATCTTGGATACGCATCATACAAACAATATTAATAATAGCAGTAGTAAGTACAAGTAAGCGTGTGATGTGGGGATAATTGTGAGTGTTGTTGGAGTCTCATAGGTAGTTGGTCTAATCTACTAGCCCAATATGAGCCAAAATGAATCCATCCTTACACGCCATATACGCATCAATATTGAAGTATCACCATGAACTAAAGGAAACTAATGTTTAATGCAGTTTTATAAACGTTAAACAAGGCAAAATACCCTATCACACAAGAAACTAATCTAAGCATTAGTGAGGAAGATAGACAAAATTCAGTCGTTAAGCTAGTTACCCAATGTTTCTTTCACAAAATCATCATTGTCATCCATGGGTACACTCGGCTGATTGATCTGGTCAGTCTGTGAACAACATAGAGCACACAACCACACAAACAGAAGTCAGTCAATGGTATACAACATCTGAATGATCAGAATTATGGCTCACTATATTCGAATCTTCGTGCCATAACAGGCTTCATTGGATCCACTCAACTTTCTGCGCTTTTATAATGAAGTACATAGATACCAATTAAGGTGAAGGTATCAAGTCCCTTGGTTTGACTGTCCTGTAGGTATATGTTAGAGGCATCATCTGTAATGTAAGTTCTGTGTATTTCATTTCCATGGATTTTTCTCTTCTCTCTCTATCTTCGACTCTCTCTTTTCTTTTTCCTCTTCTGAAAGTCGTAAAACAACGTACGTGAGTGCTTCAGATTTCCAACCCATTAAGATAAGCACAATGATAAAATATCACAAGTTCAATGTTGCTAATTTGTGCCTTAAAGTGTATACAGATCCTTCAATAGGGAACAAAACCGTTCTATTCCTCCTCTTGGTCAGTCTTTTTTTTTTTTTTTTTTTTAAGAAATTTTATTATGTTGGTATCAATACATTAACTCAGTCAAAACAGTTATTTTACCTGTGCTTGGGCTTTCCTCATCTGTGTAAGGATGTTGCTCAATTCTTCTCGCTTCCTTTTTGCACGAATGTGTGTGCCAAGCCTTCTCTTACGGTATTTCAAGGCCCGATTATCCTTTGAAACCTTCAGCAATTCCATTGCTCTCTTTTCATATGGGGCATGCCCGCACACTTCTCTAATTAAATCTCTAACAAATGGTGTGTGTTTTGTCTGAATACCTTTCAGCCTTGAAGGTCGTATTGGTCTCTTATCTTATTTAGTTTTTCCCATGCGTATTCTTGTCGTCTGGTGTCCCTTGCGAAGTCCGACACATAGCTCGTCGTCAGGAGGAATCAGAACTCATAACGCCCTGAGCTGAATGTGCAATAAGTGATTATATATATAGTTATATATAGCGAGAGAGAGAGAGAGAGAGAGAGAGATTGCCTCGTACACATACTGATATGTGGGACACCCACAAATCTCTTTCACATCCACAAAAAATAGTCAGACTGTAATCCTTGCGTGGCCCTAACCCTTTACAGTCAGCTCAAATAATACATGCATTCATGGCATGCACGCAATCCACGACAGTCACGAAAAACAAAGGCACAACGCCTCAGTGGCCCAGCCAAACACAACGACATGGAAAGGAGCACCAATGACGCTGACAGTTAACGAAAAGACAACAAGGTCTTGGCACCTAAGCAAGTTGATATCAGGATTCCGGATAAGGGCAACAAATTCTCGCACGTAAAAGCCAGTGTGAGCAGGATGTAGTGGGGGAGCACACCTTCTTGAATCATCACTTCACATAAGTAAAAACAATGACAAGTGATTCCGGTATCTGCAGCGTAACTATTTATTTCCTCTATATGCTGTGAGGAATCTAGTTAACCTCAACTCGTGACTGTTATTCTGTATCTGATGCAATGGACAAATCCACAGTTTATTAATGACACAATGCATGTACTGCCTTCCATAACAGAGACCTCATAGGTATTCCTACACGAAACTTGTTGTACAATGACCTACACACATAAAACTATCAATCTAACCTAATAAAACCCTATATTTCACTTACTCTCCTCTTTTTCCTCCGAGAACGATCTTCCTATATACTCATACTCTCAATAGATAACATGGCTCAATCTGATTCCTTGCGTCGGTAAATTTTGTTCCATGCACGCTCCATTATTTACTCCGTAGTGATGTGTTGTTGTTTCATTCCTCATTCCTTGCATTTGGAGGCCTAATTTCAACAGTCTCTACTGGTGGATTGTTCCTGTTTGCCTCACGTCAATTCTCACATTAAGTCGGTTATTGATAATGTGTACACTATTAAAACTATTCAAGTTTCGCCGGACACTGTGGCCGAGCGGTTCTAGGCGCTTCAGTCCGGAACCGCGCTGCTGCTACGGTCGCAGGTTCGAATCCTGCCTCGGGCGGGGATGTGTCTGATGTCCTTAGTTTAGTTAGGTTTAAGTAGTTCCAAGTCTAGGGGACTGATGACTTCAGATGTTAAGTTCCGTAGTGCTCAGAGCCATTTGAACCATTCAAGTTTCCTTGTCTTTCCAGTGGTGGACCAGAGTGAGAATGTCAACCAAATGGCGAATTCCGAATGTCTAAGGAGACACTGTTTCTTCTAGACGACACTCCAGCATATTAGCTCACACGCCGCTGCACAGTGAAAATCTCATTCTATAAACTCCAGTATTACTTTACATATTGCGGCTTTTCTGATTTGCGTTATGGGAACTTAAGGGCATACTCTAGGTCTCAGAGTACACTTTGCAATATCTCACTGTCATAGGTGCATGACTACTAGAACTTTCTAGTAGTGGACGGTAAGTTTCATTCAAAAAAAGCATATAATGTCAGCTGAGCTCCATGGTGAATCCAGGGACTGATTTCTGTTTTCTACCACTGACACACAAAGTCTCAGGGGACATCGGAGTCTCAGTGCCTCCAGGTCCCTGCACATCATTATCTCTTCCTTGATCTTACCTTGGATTTGTTTTGACCAGTATATTCCGCAGAACACCTCTCTGATGTGATGATATGATCGACAGCTGATCACAGTATTTCTCATAGTCACTCTCAAAGTCTCCACAAATAAACTCCAGTTTGTTGCCTAATCGCCGAGCTGGAGGCAAAGATGTGTCAGACTGAGCTATACAAGCCTTGAGGTGTACTGTGTTACCTCCATCTTGCTAGTTTCGAAAATTTTGCATGGAAACAAAATGTTTATTGTCGAAACCAAAGTCCTCACTTGCATGTGCACTTACTCCTGTCTCTGTGACTCTTACGTGTTTGATATTGTGTGCAGTATCTACATACAAACGTATGTAGATTTCTGCTGCAATGACTCAGTGATATTTAATAGCTCATTAGTATCAGAGCGAGTGCCAGTCCTGCTTGTTTGTTGTTCCGTTCGCTTCTGGCGCTCGTCCTCCTCCTGCCTATTAGCACACTGAATGTCCAACCGTTTTAAAGGTCTGCGAGTGTCCTTAAATTCCTTCATAATCTCCACAAATTTTTCTGCTGTTCTTCCAACGTCTTATTTTTATGGAGTGTTCTGAAATCTGTTCTTGCATCTCCCACATAGTCTCACGTCCCTGTTCCTGCATTGGGGCAAAAAGTTTCCGTGTTTGATGAGTGACACCTTTGGCTGCCGTAGCATACTTCTTGGCCACCGCGGTGTTCTGGGCTCCGACTGCGACACTCCTAGTATCAAGGGCGTTTTTCCTTGCTTCCATTGTGACGTCCTTCGCTTCGCCTGCTAGCTTCTTGTTGTGGTTACCTTTTGTAACACATCCTTGATACTTTACGATACCTGTCTTAAAATTCTGTGGTCTCTGATTTTCTTTCTTCTGTGTCTGCTTGCCTCATCCTGTCTGCTTCCTCAATCTTCTTTCTTAACTTCTTCAATTCCTCAAGTTCCTTCTTTCTTATCGTTTCAGGTTTTCCACGTAATCTCCTTTCTAGAGTCTTAACCTCTTGATGCCTGTTCTCTTTGGATTGCCTCAAAAATTCGAGATCGCTGTTCACTGTGTCGCTGCTTTTCGTATTTGCTCTCAGAGGCGGAATTGTCCTGTTATTGTTGGCCACTGGCAGGTTACTGATGTGACCTGTGGCACTGACATGACGTGTCTCTTTCGTATCATCATACTTACTCACTTAACTGTCGGATACAGTGTCCTCTAAATGAGATACACAACCGTGCCTCTTAGTTACGTCTGAATTTCATTGTTCCATCTCTGATTTCCTTTCTATTTATAATCTGATTGTTTTCTACTTAATAGAGCCCACAATTCCACGCTCTGCCTGAACGCCTCTTGCCCAAATTCTGGTTAACATTGAGACATCAAAGAAGCATCTCAGGACAAGACGGAAAGTACAGTCAACATGATTCCTTCGGGTATCTTCACCATCAAAACACACCTATAACATCAAAGAAATAACCACCCACATGTTCACAGCACCATTTTCAAATCCAATGATAAAACAATATAACAACACTTGTGGTGCAGAGACCACAGGATAAAAACATACAACAAAACAAACATCTGAAGTAAAAGTACGTACAGGTGGATCAGTATGTATTGCACCAGTGGCTTAAGATTATTTATTCACATTGCCTTACTGACACAAAATATTAAAAAGGAAACGCTATTTCTCTCACTGCGTAACAGAATTATCTTATCAGAAAAATTCTGGAAGACATTGCCAATTTATAGAAACTCCTCATGATGGTTTGAAAGCAGCAAGAGGAAAAGTTCAATTTTATTTTCTGGAATACCCAACTTGGAAACTCCTCATTGTGTCAGAACCACCCTTAAGGTTCCCATTTAAGAATATTTGTGCAATGGACTTCATAGTGCTAACAACCAAACTGTGTACTCCAGCAATGATATTAAGTTGGGAATTTCGGGCTTATGCTGTTATTCTAACCTGTCCTCAACTCAAAGAATATTAATAAAAGCATAGACGATCAGGAAGAACTAAGTACTCTTTAGACTTATTTTCTTACAATATGACACATATTTAAACACAGGAATAAAACATTGATCAAAGCGATTTAAAAAATAATACAAATCGAAACTGACACACGTGGATGATATCTTCAGCTGACAAAATGGTCAAATGCCAGGGGGTGGTCAAGATAACAAGACGTCTCCCACAAAATAGTCGCATTGTGAACGCTATTTCACTATTATATCTTGAAATGACGTAGATTGCGAAACTCTAGCTGTTAACCAATACGACATACATCGGCTGCAGGTCATATGGACTTGGTACAGTGAAAAATAATGTCCTCAAGGAAAAACTGCCAATATGCATGGACAATAGATATGCTCACCAATTTACTGCCGAACGTGAGATATGCAGTCTGTTCGGAGGTCTGTAACTTTTAAAACCACGAGCAGTGCACCCTTACTTCAAGATGAATAGAGAATCCCGGCTGGCGCCCGTCGAGAACCAAGACCATACTCTCAGGCAGAGGGAGCTCTGCAGAATTCCCAGAAAATCGCATCATGCTTTCCTTATCAACACTGCCACTCCGTGAGGAGAATCGCCCAAAAATTATCTCCAATCGTCAAGTTGCGTGCGTAGATGACGCCAATGGCATAATTGTAACATCATCCCAGAACTCCCACTTAGACATAGCATAAAACATTCTCCTAATGGGGAAGCTTTCCGCCAAATCTATTTACACCCGATCAATGCATTCTGAAACATGGACACACTTGACCTTCACCTCGGCCATGTCTGTCTTCGCACAGTGCTATAGGATCATTCTCAGGCATACCTGCCGATATGAATTAAGATTTACACTTTATCAATCGCTCTGAGCTATAAACCCTGGCAGCACCTTAATTACCCTGGTGGGTCAGTACAAAACTCAGATGCCGATAATGTGTCTGTATTGATTAATTAAATGGAAGGGAGTGAGTACAAAAGCTTAACTATCTTTCAAAATCAGTGCTCCAGCCATATTAATTTATTCATGAGGAAACAAAGAAAGCAGGGATCGTCACAAACATCAACTGCACCTGAAATGAAAAGGTAGATTGAATTTTCTAACATAAGAAATTACACATTATCAATTGTGAATAACATGTAACGTAACAGTTATCTAAAATCTATGGAAGATTGGACCGTTGTGATAATGGCTAAGAAATAAAGTACGATTATCTTTCTCATGATTCCATTAAACTAATTCCCTCTGTGTTAACTATTAAGGTGAGTGATTATTCGACTCGCAAAGTAAGAAAAGAAAAAACTGAAATGTCATTAATTGCTCGCCTAAGCTTTGTGTTCACCCAAATTCATATTACTGTTAGTCAAACACCATGTTGCCTAAACAGAAATCTATTCATCCCGTCGACACACAACATAGCTTCTCACACTCTTCCCATCCGTATTGGCTTGATGATTAGAGCTGCAGACAACGCGATGCTGCTGTAAGACACGCCCCCACTTCATTCCAGAATAGCATATGCAGATACACTGACACGCCAGTATGCATCTGCAAGACACTGGCGCTGATGGTTGAAATCCGCTTCACTGCCCAGTGGAAGATGGGAGATTCCAGAAAACCCCAAAACAGAATGCCCAAGACTTCTCTTCGCAGAAGCTGAAATCAGAATTGAACTGACTCTTCATTAGAATCAGAATGCCCCTGCCTTGCTCTGTACAGCTCATCACCGGAGCTTGAAGCAGTGCGCAGTTCCCCTCTCCCCCACCTCCCCCATGCATGATGAGTCACGAGGCAGATGGGAGACACAGTCTGAGTCAAAACAATTCATACTGATATTTAACTTCCATTCGTGTAGTCAGTACAGTAGAACCTCACTCACGTATCAAGGGCCTCTCCCACAAGAAATAGGTCAAAAGACAAACATGCAACATTAAGTGCCCTCTGGTTATACAAGACTCTGGAAAATATGCTGCCTGTCGTGAACTACTCTGCCACTCCATTCCTAAGTGTCAAGACTTGTTTCGAGCAAAAATTCTTGGTATCCCTTTGACCAGCTGAGAGTCGCTGAAGGCTCATATTTATCACTCAGAGGACCTCTTGGCATTGTACACTCACTCTTTCTAAGGGATAGGCGTTCTCTGGCGAGGCGGCAGAACAGGGGCTGGGCAACCTCCCTGCTGTTTTCGGACCCAGGTAGGTGCCACCGCCCCCCATCACGTGGCCCAGATATGCAGCGACAGCCTTCTCGTTAATGCACTTACACTGCCGGGTTTCCAAACACGAGGCTCCTCTTTCACCCCCAGTGTGGGACACAGGAGTTTCGGCATATGCCAACCTGCTGGTTGCTGTGCCACATGGAAAGACTTTTTTTACTAAGTACGGTAAGGTTGTAAGGAGATGAAATCAGCTAAAGAATACACTACACATAAATAATCTCCATTTGTAAGTTAACCTGTTCTAGAAGTTTCGTTGGCACTTATACGTGATACGGCCTCCACTCACTGCTCACTTGATCGCTTTACCCCTTCCCTTCTGGGACAACAGCAATCACGAACACTATTGTTCAGTTGCAATTCTGGTGGGGGGGGGGGGTTATGTATTCTCTGAATTTTCTTACACAGCCCATTGGTCCTAGTTTCTGTCGGATTTGAAGTGGCCCTATGCATCTTCACACAATCAGAACTTTTAGTTTGTATGAATGATCTGCAGCTCAAATCAAGAAAAAATTTCGACACTGTTTGCAATATAAATTGCATATCAAGTGAACAACAGTTGGGTTCAATTATAATTGAGTCAAAACACCATTCACGAGAGAAACTAACAAATCCCAATCAGTCCTATTATAACACAATGTCCATTAGTAGAAACTGAAAACTTTCAATAAACGATGCATCACTGATCATAAACAGCGTACATCATACAGCGTAAAAAAAAACAATCAAGTCATTGGATAGGCCCAAGAACACTAATAATATGAACTGATTATCCCATTTACTCAAAAATTTACAAGATAAGCCATTACTAAATACCGAAATGTTTTTAACAATAAGAAATTATTCGAAATCGGCTATACTTCAGTGTATCGAACAATCACACCTGCCATCTGAGGGGAGTGTTAGTTTCTCAAGAAACTTTATAAACTCAACATATGTTCCATCTACCTTTCATGGAACTACTACTGATATTTATGAACCAATTTTCCATTGTACAGACAACTTGTAATCCTCGGAGAAAGGCCACAAAAACGCTAGGAAATGAGAGTGCACAAAAAATTATTAGTCTACGTGTCACTGACTCCACTGCAATAGCACAAGGAAATCAGACAAGTAGACAATGACCCATAGAATCAGTAGGAACACTCACACTGAAATACCGCACAGAGTAATGTTTGAGAAATCCACAGAAAATATCACAAAATTGCAATACCAATTACAATCTTATCACCACCATCATGGAATATTCCAAACAAAGAAACTATTATGTCTGTAAGGCTAGTCACCACATAATTGTAATGTAATAACCTCAAGAGCTGCTACAGAAAATCCTACACAATTGAAAGATGATTTCTACACAGTAATGAAATGACGCACGGCTTGCAAGGAAACAAGAAGGAAAAATTTGAAGCAACTGATACAGGTCTGTTGCCTCAACATGATAACTGCACTCTAACAAATTCAATGTCTAAAAGCTCTTTTTATCCTCATAGTCCCCAAGATCATCTATAAGCAAAAGCAGGCAGCAGAACATGATAACTTTAATCACTGTGCCTGCCATCGAAATTGCTCTCCCTGGCTCTGGCCTCAAACATCATCTTGGTTACCTACCAAAATCACTCACAGTGCATGTGAAAGAACTAAATATAGCTACTTATACAATCAAAAGTCAATGGGCAATCATCACAAAGTAAATAGTACCCACCATAAACTATGGAGTTTTGTAATTCCAAGGGAAACAATTTTCATTAGCACAGATATAACATGAAATGCAAGCATCTGAATTTCCACTAACAAGCAAGAAAGCTTGGAAGCACACTGCAGAAGCATTTTTCAAGAAAACAAGACATCAAAGAATGCTGTAGACTTGATATTTTCAGTACCACAACACATTTCGTGACTTGGTGGATAAAGAAACACACAAAAAGCGAATATCTACTGACTTACCGTTCTCCAGAGAGGGAAGAAAAAATACGTTAGTGACAGAAAAATCACTGGGTATTTTAAGTAACATAACTTTGCACATAGTCCACTCCAATTTCAGATCAGCCTACACCGAATAACAAAAAATTGTCAGTTGAAAGCTACCTGTTGTCTACATTTATTTTTAACGCTCACACAAAAGATTTGAAATACTTGTAACTATTCACGCAGTTTCCCAGAAAGCCCTAGGTAAGAGGCACCTGATTCTAATTTATCTAAGGACAACAGTCAACCTTCGCAAACGCGTTGGAAAACAGATACAGAAGTCTGAGAAGAAAATGATTAGTTGGTACTACAAGAGGGATAAGTGCAGCTAAGGGGCTGCAAAGTGTATGAATTTTCAGTGTAATGAAAATTGTCTTATGGACATGCACATGTTCGTGCAGTTTATAAAGTCTGAAACAATTCTGAATCTTACTTAAAGAAAAAAAAAAAAACACTAATCTCTGGATAAAAAAAAGACAAGTTTTGTCTGAGGATATCGTGACAGCTGATCTGTATCGTGATGTTGGATGAACTGCTGTATTTATCCTAAGTCTTATTTACGAGTACTTACCTAAAAAGCTGAAAAATCACGTAATATATGACAATACTCGTGGCGCTGAGAGGTTTGCAAGATATTTGTGATTAGCGGTACCATTATATGGAGCATGGGAATACCGTGTTGCCTTTTGAAGACCGTTAGTTTACGTGAACACATGTTTGCGGAAAAAGAAACACAGGAAGATTAGGAAACCAGGAACATAGGCACCAGATTTATTAACAATCTGTTCGGTTGGACTACCACTTCTCCTACAGAAAAAGTAGAGATACAGTGAACTTCATTACTTTAAAGATAAGTCAACCTGTAAAATAAAATGACGGAAAGAAATCGCAACATCAAAAAGATGTTGTGTGACATGAACTAATGTTTGTTGGCGTGTTTCTACTACTGCGGATGATGTCTATTCCAATGTCGTGACTGTCGCATAAAGGTGGTGTTAACAGCGCAACTACCAGGATGGAAATCAGATTTGCTTTAAGTACGCCCTATAACGATCATATGCGTCAGTTACCTTTAAGGTTGGATGTGGTGAGTAAATGTTAGTCCAGGATGCCTACAAAGCGACAAATATGATATTATCAATGTCTGACTGAGCTTTTCCTATACTGCAGAATGACTTTGCAAAAATGTAGCCACTGTAAATGATTGGTGGCAGCGGACGTCACGAGAATGTACGGTCGCAATAAGACCGGGCTCCGAAGGGCCACGTGACACTACAGCGAGGGAAGACCATCGTGTTCGGCCGATGTCTCTGGCGCATCGTGCTGCATCTGAAGAAGCAATCTGCGCAGCAGCTGACACCGCAGTGACAGAACGGACTGTTACGAATCTGTTACTTCAAGTTCAGCTCCGAACCAGACGCCCTGTCGCTTGCATTCCACTGACCTCAAACCACAGCTATTTCTCACTTCAGTGGTGTCAAGCGAGAATCCATTGTATTTTCTGGTGAAAGCTGGTTCTGCCTCGGTGCCTGTGATGGCCATGTGTTACTTCGGATGGGGCTAGTTGAGGGCCTGCAACCAACCATTCTGCGTTCTAGACACACTGGACCTATACCTGGGGTGCGATTTCGTAGAACAGCAGAAGCGCTCTAGTGGTTATCCCATGCACCCTGACTGTAAATGTGTATGTCAGTCTACTGATTCGGCCTGTTGTGCTGCCATTCATGGATAGCGTTCCATGGGGTGTTTCCCAACAGAATAACGCTCTCTCACATACCGCTCTCTCTACCGGATCTGTCTCCAGTCGGCCACGTACGGGACATAATCGGACAACAACTCGAGCGTCGTCCAAGAACAGCATTAACCGTCCCTGTACTGACCGACCAAGTGGAACAGGCATGAAAATCCATCCCACGTACTGACATCAGCACCTGTATAAAACAACGCATACTCGTTTGCATGATTGCATTCAACATTCTGGCGTTTACACCGTTCATTAATGAATCAGATTTCACATTTTCAATGAGGTATCTCGCTCATAAATTAACCTGTGATCTTGCAGTGTTAATCACTTAGGGATGTTACTTAGACAAATGGTTCAAATGGCTCTGAACACTATGGGACTTAACATCTGTGGTCATCAGTGTTGTGACTTGGCAAGACAGCCAAGCCGCTATGAGGTAGCCGAAAGGTACGCGTTTAAGCTCACGCAGGCTGGCGTGAGGTCTGGAACAGTTAAAGGAGTTGAGTCTAGTAAAAAAAGTACGTAGCTTCTGGAATTCTGAACTTTAATCCATAATTGGTAAACATCGATCTGACGGTAGATGCATCACAAGATAAATAGCAAATGATAATGGCGCCTTGCTAGGTCGTAGCAAATGACGTAGCTGAAGGCTATGCTAACTATCGTCTCGGCAAATGAGAGCGTAATTTGTCAGTGAACCATCGCTAGCAAAGTAGGCTGTACAACTGGGGCGAGTGCAAGGAAGTGTCTCTAGACCTGCCATGTGGCGGCGCTCGGTCTGCAATCACTGATAGTGGCGACACGCGGGTCCGACGTATACTACCGGACCGCGGCCGATTTAAGGCTACCACCTAGCAAGTGTGGTGTCTGGCGGTGACACCACAATCAGTCCCCTAGAACTTAGAACTATTTAAACCTAACTAACCTAAGGACATCACACACATCCATGCCCGAGGCAGGATTCGAACCTGCGACCGTAGCAGTCGCGCGGTTCCGGACTGAGCGCCTAGAACCGCTAGACCACCGCGGCCGGCACTTAGACAAATGCATTCCACAAATTTCATTACTCTACATTAATTAATTTTTGAAGTTGTGATTCTTTTTCGTCAGCGTAGATTACTTTACAAGATACGTAGCAAAGAATCGAAATGACTTGTTGGTGAATAAGATGGGGTTTTAGTATCTAGCATCGTCACAGATGGCAATATAATGCATGGGAATTCCGGCTCATGTGGACACATGGCTCAGTACCATCCACAAAGAACGAAGTTCCGTTTTCAATCGGAATGCCAGTAAGAGCAAAATATTTGCTGTGCCTAACCGTAAGAAAGTAAAACATCGTTGCGTGTGAATGCGTCCGATTACATTTGCAATGCGTTTTTATATACCAGTAACATGCAGGGATCTTTAGAAACAGATCTGCAGCAGCGTGAGGTGACAGCGTGCCCAGGCATATCTAAGACAAGAGCATGAGTCACTGGGGCCACACTACCACGTCGAGTTCAGAACGAATTCTCGCACCAAGCTTCAGATTGGCCGAAACTAAGCAAGACAATACGCCGTCGATGACTGTGGGTCTACAAGTTTGTCTCGTTGGATAATGAGTGATAGCTTCATATTCAAATATCAGTGAAACGAGATGAGGCGAGAAGCGGACGTATTTCACGTGCAATCTACAAATAGAGAACAATAAAGACTTCCATTCTAATTTCGACAAACAAGAGGCCATATTAATAAGGAGTGAGGTAAATTGTGACTAGATAACTCGATCAATAGGAAGTTTCCGAGTCTGAAGCACTGTCCAGAACACGGTCTTACTTGTTCAGCGAGTTTCATAACAGCAGAAGCTCTGCTGCAGACCGGAACACCGATTCCAAAGCATATTTACACAGTCTGAATGAAGTCTGACAGATTAATCAGTTGGATTATTTTAAAGAGTCTCATTCGATTTTCAAACTCGTAAATACCGTACAGATACATATAAGAGAACTGAATTACAACAGAACTTGTCCGTTGCACGTTCAAGGCCGAGGTGATGTTGCCAGGTCACTCTAAGCACTGCGTCACCCTTCTAGCTGCGGGGATTTGCGATGCCAGCAGCTGCGAAAAGGTGCTCTGTGCTGGAAGTGAGCCTATGCTGACAGGCAAGCGCTATAATTAGTAAGGATAGTCCACGTTAACGACAGTTTCGTAGCTCCTACTCGCTGAGTGTTTTTTCGTGTATTCAGGCCGCACACAGTTAACTGAGTTACTAATGCAGCAGTGGGGTCAGCCTTCCCACTCTAGACCTGTGTTTCCCCAGACAGATGTTGTGTAAAAGCAGGCGTGGCTCGTTCGCCTTTGGTGTTTATTCAACGTCTGTTTCGACTATGCAGCAGTAATGTATGTGCCACGTATCGGCACCGCCGAAACACCGACAGCAGCCACCTGCAGGAGCGCCCCAAGGACCCCTCCTGTCACCGCTGCTTTATCTCCTGCATGTGGCCGATATACTTCACTACTACAACATGCTGTGGGTGCCGCCTTCGTTGCTGTCCATCCCATCTGGCCGGCCGCTGGTGGCCGAGCGGTTCTAGGCGCTTCAGTCTTGAACAGCGTGACCGCTACAGTCGCAGGTTCGAATCCTGCCTCGGGTATGGATGTGTGTGATGTCCTTAGGTTAGTTAGGTTTAAGTAGTTCTACGTTCTAGGGGACTGATGACCACAGATGTTAAGTTCCATAGTGCTCAGAGCCATTTGAACCATTTTGAACCATCCCATCTGCCATTCTTCCCAAATATCCCTCAAACTTTACCTCCAAAATTTCGTCTTTTGGCGTAACCAGCTGTACTTTTCAGTCAATCCTACAAAAACACAGACATAGTTCTAAGATAAATCAGCTGAGATTTCCATTGTCTAGGAATTTACCTCACGATCCACAACAGTCCTGTCCATTAATTAAAAACTAAATTTCACTGCTAGTCATTATAATTTCAACGCCAGGATGAACGGTAAATAATGAAACTTTAGTTCTTGTGTGTACACAGTATAGTAGGGACAATACATAATTAATCCGTTAACCTGCAACCATGTGCGAGGCTCGTTGTCCTGTATTCGCGTCAAATGTCATAATCACGAGCGCGGCACGTGGGGCCTGGGACCATGGTACGTCAGTCGCGGGGAAAAACAGCAAAAAAGCAGAATTATTAGGTGAGATTTTCATTACTTATCAGGTATTTCACAAAATTAAACCAGCTAGAAGTTACAAGTATACTTACATCATGTAAGTCATGCCCGATTGGAATAACTTCTGACCGATTTATCGAACTGTGGAATGGCTAAAAGGCGGGGCGATCGTGATTACATTTTGGGTCCAGTATGTTGGAAATTAAATTGTAGCTTAAGGCGTCCCCATAAAAGAACATACTAAATAAATGCTTTGTATATTAAAATTCGTTAAATTTTACCATTCGTGACACTTGTTCTCATATTGTCACAAGTAGAGAGTATTTGAGAACAGTGTTGACTTCTCCTGTCCATCTGTGGAACCACGAAACAAACCTGAATGTGCACCGTCACATGGACACCTCCCCGTAATCTTTGTACCTCCCATCAGACGGTTAATATCTTCTGAAATTAGGTAACAAAATTTATTTGTGCGTAGAAAGGTGCATTCTTGATGTGAAAACTAAAGGCGTCTTTCAAAACCATAGATAAGTGACATATTCATAACTTTATACGTGTATCCAAGTGAGGACATTGTGATTGAAATATTGTAATAGCATAGAAATTTAGGACATTATTTCACTGCTTCTTAAGTCATCTAACGGTGATTTCACAACGCTGCGAGTCCAAGGTAGGCGACGGCCACTTACAGAAGAAGAAGCTCTAGCGCTCCTTAATTCATTCGAAATTGACGATCTATCCGATGATTCTGGCTATAATTTTAAACAAGAGGACAATGATGGAGGTAATGTTAGATATTTTATATCATACGGTGTACTGTAAACTGAGTAGTCTACACGCAAAGCCCTCTGACTGCATGATGACTGACACTGAGGTAATCACGAAACACTCGTCCCATCTATACGACAATGCATTGGCGGCGAGACTGTTATTGTTGCTTACGAATTTGTTACAGCGCAGCCAACCTAAGGCAGAAGAAGAAAATTATCCATTCTAATTGTAATAGACTTAAGGGTAGCTTCGAATGTCCAGATTGCTAAGTCTGATGTCTGTTCACGTGCTTTGCATCCGGACATGGCAGGGTGATAGCAACGCCTGTAGGGCATTTAGCGGGCTTTGCACCCGAAGACAACATGCAGTTAGCTGCTTTTGAAACCGAACATGACTTTAGAAAGTCATTTTCGACGGTTTGTAACCGGTTTTGCAACCTGAAACATATTCCATCATGTAGGCGCTGAAAAAATCTACACGGCGGTGTGCCCACCTCAAAATCAACATATAAAGAATTTAGCGCCTTTTTCATATGGGCTACTCAGATACAAGTTCCTTCTGAGTTTTTATTTTTGTAATAGCATTTTCTATTATAAGTGCTGGAGATCCCCCTATCATCGGAGAGCAAAGCAACGATAACAATGAACATGACCATACCGAAATGGTATTGTACCTGAAACTCATGTGTTGGGCGTTGTTGAGCTACCATAATTTTGGACAATTGACACCTAAAAAAGATACACATCGGAGGAAAAGAGGACTTACTTAGACCTTCCAATTGTGCAGAAATTCGTGGAATGCACAAATGTTTACGCAGTTTACAGAAATGTAGGTAATTTTGCCTCTACGACAGAAAATGAAATACTTTCACTTATCACTTATAGGAATTCACGTACTGATGGGAAATTTGAAGTACCAGGATTAGATGTTACTGGGAACTGCAGCTACATATTTCCCAAATAGCAGACGCTAAGTCAGTCAACCGTTTCCTTAAACTGAGACGAAACTTCCACAGTGTTGACATAACAAGTGATCCTGATAAAATAATCGATTTTGGAAAGTCACACCAATATAAAATTCCATAAAAGAACGGCTGCTGAGTTCACCAATAGAAGGACATCTTAGAGTCGATCAGCGAATGGTGCCTTTTGAGAGATCATTGAACGTAAAACAATATGTGAAGGGCAAATCGAAACCATGGGGAACAAAAATATTTGCACTCTGTGGAATAAGCGGTCAAATGTTTCATTTTATAATATATGAAAGCTCGATGACAGAACTTGATCCTGCAGTGTGAAAAAGTTTTGGTCTTGGTGCTTCAGTATTGCTCAAATTAGCAGAAAAAATCAATGAAACAAATGCGCTTCTCATTTTCGATAGTTATTTATGTAATTATAGTCTCCTGCAGTACTTGAAAAATAAGAATATGTACGCAATATGCACGGTGCGCCAAAATCGTTCCAAGAACCCACGATTTTAGGGTGACAAAGACATGGTGACGTGAGACGTGGTAGAGGCTCTGCTGAGGAACTGGTAAGTGAAGATGAGGAAGTTATAGTAACAGAATGGTATGACAATAAGCCAGTGGTAATGGCGTTGAATTTTGTGGGTATTGCAAACAAAGATGTGTGTAAAATATGGTATAAAACTGAAAAGAAAACCGGCCACAACTTATTCAGTTTATAATCAACATATCAGAGTGGTCGACAAGATGGATTTTCTGATCATTATTTATCGCGAAAGTGGACGCTTCGCATGTTTGTTATATAAAAAGAAAGAAGATCTCAACCGATAAGCTTACAGCACCTATTTGGAATTAATGTTATTAACACATCAAGCACAGATCCCAATACTCCATGATATCCTTGGAAACATAGTAAAAACACATAATAAAATAAACAGCACTGATCAAAAGAAGCTTGACAATTTGAGCAAGAGAAACAAGCTGCCTATCGATAAATATGTAAATAAGAATAGTAACCCCCACAAATTTTCCCCAAGAGTTGTAAATTCAACTAACATTGAATTCAGTAAGACAGAAATGACACAACTGAATAAGGGTCTGAAGCATAATATAAATCGAAGCACCAATTACAAAAACATAAAAGACACCATACGCTCACTAAAGAAAGCCAGTGACTTTTCAAAACTTAATGACACTGAACAAACAGTACTAGGCCACAAGGCTAATAAAATTATACAGAAACACATAAGCGCAGAAGCAACAAAAACAAACACCTCTGAAACAAATGTACTCCAGTGAATCAATAATAAACTACAAAAACATAATGCCCTGCGAGTAAAACCTGGTATAGGTTCCACAACGGTTATCGCGTTTAAGGATGATTATATACACAAAACACTCGAATTCTTTCCAGACAACTACATACTGGCAGTTCAAGTTGACCCCACACCAAAGTTTCAAGCTAAAATAAGAAAATGCCTCAACAACAGTAACTTCCATTTCACTAAGAATGAAGTACGAGACCTTACTGTGATGAACCCAACAGCCCCCATACTCGGAGCACAAACAAAAGTCCATAAGATCAACACACCTATAAGGCCTATTATGAACTCAATTAATAGCCCAGCCTACAAATTAATGAGACAACTAAATGACATACTTGTAGAAAATTATTCATTTCAAAATCATATTCCATAACGAACAGCGATGAACTTATTAACAGTTCGAAAGATTTGACAGCACCACCTCAAGCCAAGCTTCTATCCCTAGATATTGTTAACCTTTACAGCAGTATACCTGTAGATGAAACAGTTGAGATAATAAGAATAAACCGATTGCGAAACAAGACAATAAGCAAACCCGAAATCATAGAACTTGTAGATGTACTTAATCTAGTGCTCTCACATGATTAGTTCTCTTATAACAATAAAATTTACATGCAGGTTCAAGGACTAGCAATGGGAAGCCCTCTCAGTGGCCTATTACCTGAAATTTTTATCAACCGTATAGAAAATAAAAATCTAACACTAAATGATAACATCACAAGCAAATTTGAATTCTATAAGAGATATGTAGATGACACCCTTATTCTATTTGATGGCACAGAGGATGAAGTGACAAACCTTTCTAACAAAGTCAATAGCCTACATAAAAATATTCAATTCACCCTTGAACAGGAAGAAGACAACACTATACCTTTTCTTAACATAAAAATATCAAAACAGAACCAAAAGGCAGCTTTCAATGTTTACAGAAAACCTACTGGCACTGATACCATTACACTAAACTCCTCAACACATCCCTCCTCCCACAAAAACCTGCTTACAGATGAGTGCTGTCCAGAGCACACAAATTTCCACTTCAACATACAGAACTCCTACAAGAAATAGAAACCATAATGTGCACTGAAATAAACAATGGATATGAACTTTCTCTAATTAATACCATGTCACAACAGATAAAAATTGAACTGAACAAACAACACTAAACTACACTCACAACTGACAGTGCCCCAGCAGTGAAATATGTAAAAAGTCATATCTTGGAATAGTAGCCGGCCGGAGTGGCCATGCAGTTCTAGGCGCTACAATCTGGAACCACGTAACCGCTACGGTCGCAGGTTCGAATCCTGCCTCGGGCATGGATGTGTGTGATGTCCTTAGGTTAGTTAGGTTTAAGTAGTTCTAAGTTCTAGGGGACTGATGACCACAGCAGTTAAGTCCCATAGTGCTCAGAGCCATTTGAACCATTTTGAATAGTATCTGACAAATTAACAAGACTATTCAAGAACACAGAAGTAAAAATCAGCTTCAGCACCAACAACAACGTAAGTAGGAAGCTTATTCACAATATATAACCACTAGATACAGGTCTTGATGCATCTGGCATTTACAAAATTACCTGCATCCAATGTAATAAAGATTATATCGGCTAAACAGGCAGAAATTTCAGGATCCGATTCAAAGAACATTTAGACTGCTACAGGCTTGATAAATGTAACAAATCAGCAGTAGCAACTCACATAAAGACACAGGCCAGCCTTTGAAAATCGAAGACAACCTCGAAATTTTACGCAAAATAGGAAAAGGTAAAAGAATGGATATCATGGAAAAAATGGAAATCTTCATACATAACACAAAGCATGGAGATAACATTCTTAATGAAATAACCGAATTCAAATACTCAGAATTCTTCAAAAGTCTTAAGCCAGTTCTAACTCAATAGATTCAAGATATGTCAATGTAAATAATTGTCTACAAATCTGTCAGTACCAAGAATATCGATACAAAACCTCGATAATCGATACAGACTCAAATGCTACAGTCCACGATCTTATGTTGTGTGTATAACATCGAAGCAATTTCTGCTGTGAATTACGTTGGCAGTCAGTGACAAAATATAATGTGCAATAATGTAATGTCAATCAACAGCTCCGCCATTACACCAGTGTTGCACGTGAAGTAGCAAGATGATGAAATTGTAAGTGATCAACTATCATATAAAAGCCTTTCAGACTATTTTCGTAACACATAACTCATACAAATCTAGCTGCATCCTATACAGGTTACGATATACATAGTCAACCACAAGGAAGAAAACCAGCGGAAGACATCACTGATTTCGATTTCTAGCCATACACTGCCCCCCCCCCCCCCCTCCTTCACCATCCCCCCAAATGCCACACCAGCAGCTACAGTAAAAAACAATGGACGAAGAGTTCTAGATTAATCTAGTTTTTTTTATTTTTAGGGAACATTTATCTATATGTATAAACGCCTGAAGATGAAACGAACATGTTCTAAAAGCGTTGCATTGTGTTAGATTAAGCATAAAATAAAAAGTGACTGGTAGCAGAAATTTGAAATAAATAGTGAATAAGTTTGTAATAAGCAAAAAGACGAAAACCGATTTTATTCGTCCACTAGCTTTTCGACAACTCAAAAATATGTGCGCACTACTATAATAACCTAATTACTTATGTGTAGTAGTCTAATATGAGCACTGGAGGCGTAATTGGGAGTCGCGTAGAACTTTGGATTTGTAATATTTCAGTATTTCACGATGCCTTGAGGGGCTCAGCTAGCTACACTATGTGAACAAAAGTGTCTGAACACCCCCACAATCATAGGTTTTTCATATTAGGTGCGTTGCGCTGCCACCTACTCCCAGGTACTCCATGTCAGCTACCTCAGTAGTCATTAGACATTGTGAGAGAGCAGAATGGTGCTTTCAGTGGAACTCAGGGACTTCGAACGTGGTCAGGTGATAGGGTGTCACTTGTGTCATACGTCTGTACGCGAGATTTCCACACTCCTAAATATTTCTAGATCGACTGTTTC
Source organism: Schistocerca americana (assembly GCF_021461395.2). NCBI lineage: Eukaryota > Metazoa > Arthropoda > Insecta > Orthoptera > Acrididae > Schistocerca > Schistocerca americana. The sequence continues at coordinate 91,828,216 of NC_060121.1, forward strand.
CGATTTGATAGTGACGTGGAAACGTGAAGGGACACTTACAGCACAAAAGCGTACAGGCCGACCTCGTCTGTTGACTGACAGAGACCGCAGATCGTTCAAGAGGGTCGTAATGTGTAATAGGCAGACATCTATCCAGACCATCTCACAGGAATTCCAAACTGCATCAGCAGTCATTGCAAGCACTATGACAGTTAGGCGGGAGGTGAGAAAACTTGGAATTCATAGTCGAGCGGCGGCTCATAAGCCACACATCACGCCGGCAACTGCCAAACGACGCCTCGCTTGTTTTAAGGAGCGTAAAAGTTGGACGATTCAACAGTGAGAAAACGTTGTGTGAAGTGACGAATCACGGTGCTCAATGTGGCGATCCGATGGCAGGGTATGGGTATGGCGAATGCCCAGTGAACGCCATCAACCAACGTGTGTAGTGCCAATAGTAAAATTTGGAGGAGGTGGTGTTATGGTGTGGTCGTGTTTTTCGTGGAGGTGGCTTCCATCCCTTGTTGTTATGCGTGGCACTCTCACAGCACAGGGCTACATTGCTGTTTTTAGCACCTTCTTGCTTCGCACTGATGAAGAGCAATTCGGGGATGGCGATTGCATCTATCAACACAATCTAGCACCTTTTCATAATGCACGGCCTGTGGCGGAGTGGTTTCACGACTCTAACATCTCTGTAATGGACTGACCTGCACAGAGTCCTGGCCTGAATTCTATAGCACACCAATGGACGTTTTGGAACGCCGACTTCGTGCCAGGCCTCACCGACCGACATCGATACCTCTCCTCAGTGCAGCACTCCGTGAAGAATGGGCTGCCCTTCCCCTAGAAACCTTCGAGCACCTGATTGAACATATGCCTGCGAGCGTGGAAGCTGTCATCAAGGCTAAGGGTGGGCCAACACCGTATTGAATTCCAGCATTACCGTTGTAGGGCGCCACGAACTTGAAGTCATTTTCAGCTAGGTGTCTGGATACTTTTGAACTCATAGAATATCTGGCGAGGAGGTTCAAATCCATCCACTGTCAACCTTGAAACTGATTTTCTGTGGCTTTCCACTTTCAGTTTAGGCAAATTCCGAGGCTGGTCCCTTGCTGTACACCACATTCAATTCCTTTCCTAGTTTATTTCTTTCCAGCAGATTACAGTTCCGTTAAAGTTTCGCTCCCGATGCTTAAATGAAAAGAACTGCCATATTTACATTGGAAGGCTGCAGTTGATCGTCATTTTGTACGACGTATCTTTCCATAAAGAGGCCTCACTTACGCAACGGTGATATATAAAATCTTCAAGTTTTACTACAGGAACGTTGTTCTGCTAGGAGATGTCTTATTCGTAATATTCTTGCAGCAGTGAGTCCAACCGTTTAACTCTAATTTATGAGGTACACAGTTGTTGGCATCAAAGGTCGTGTAAGTGTATTATCGCGGTTTGATGCAAACTCATTTAAGATGCTGTACACATTAAACTCGCTGAAATTAATGAGTGAGTAACTGTTAAGATCTCAAACCACGAGTTCCTAGTATTTGTGTATTCCGTTACCATATTGCCAAATAGAGAAATACTAAATTATTGGGTATTTGGATAGAGGCCATGAAAGCCTTGGTATTCCATCTGTCTTGTGAAAACTGGTATTTATGTTGCTGTTGTTGTTGTGGTCTTCAGTCCAGAGACTGGTTTGATGCAGCTGTCCATGCTACTCTATCCTGCGCGAGCTTCTTTATCTGCAAGTAACTACTGCAACCTACAGCCTTCTGAATCTGCTTAGTGTATTCATATCTTCGTCTTCCTCTATGGTGTCTACCCTCCATTACTAAATTGGTGATACCTTCATTGCCTCAGAACATGTGCTGGCAACGGATCCCTTCTTCTAATCATTGTGCCACAAATTCCTATTCTCCCCAGTTCTATTCAGTACCTCCTCATTAGTTCCACTGCCATCCAATCTTCATCATTCTTCTGTAGCACCACATTGCGAAATCTTCTAATCTCTTCTTGTCTAAACTGTTTATTGACCATATTTCATTTCCAAACATGGCTACACTCCATGCAAATACTTCCAGAAATGTCTTTCTGACACTTAAATCTATAATCGATGTTAACAGATTTATCTTCTTCGGAAACGCTTTCCTTGCCATTGCTAGTCTGCATTTTATATCCACTCTACTTCGATCTATATCCTCTCTACTTCGACCATCATCAGCTATTTTGCTCCCAAAATAGCAAAACACATCTACTATTTTAAGTGTCTCATTTCCTAATCTAATTCCCTCAGCATTGCCTGATTTAATTCGACTACACTCCATTATCCTTGCCAGCCGCTGTGGTCGAATCGTTCTACGCTCTTCAGTCTGGAACCACGGGGCTGCTACGGTCGCAGGCTCGAATCCTGCCTGGGGCATGGATGTGTGTGGTGTCCTTAGGTTAGTTAGGTTTAAGAAGTTCTAAGTTCTAGGGGACTGATGACCTCAGATGTTAAGTCCCATAGAGCTTAGAGCCATTTGAACCATCCATTATCCTCGTTTTTCTTTTGTTCATGTTCATCTCATATCCTCCTTTCAAGACACTGCCCATTCAGTTCAGCTGCTCTCCCTGGTCATTTGCTGTCTCTCACAGAATTACAATGTCGTCGGCAAATCTCAGACTATTTATTTCCTTTCCATAGAATTTAATTCCTACTCCAATTTTTTCTATTGTTTCCTTTACTGCTTGCTCAATATACAGATTGAATAACATCGGGGATAGGCTACAACCCTGTCTCACTCCCTTCTCAAACACTGCTTCCCTTTCAAGTCCCTCGACTCTTAAGAGTGCCATCTGGTTTCTGTAGAAATTGTAAATAGCCTTTCGCTCCCTGTGTTTTACCCGTGCCACCTTCAGAATTTGAAAGAGTATTCCAGTCTACATTGCCAAAAGCTTTCTCTAATTCTACAAATGCTAGAAACGCAGTTTTGCCTTTCCTTAACCTATCTTCTTAGGTAAGTCGTAGGGTCAGTATTGCCTCACGTGGTCCAACATTTCTCAAAAATCCAAACTGATCCTCCCCGAGGTCGGCTTCTATCAGATTTTCCTTTCGCCCGTAAAGAATTCGTGTTAGTATTTTGCAGCTGGACTTATTAAACTGATAGTTCGGTAATTTTCTCACCTGTCAACTCATGCTTTCTTTGGCATTGGAATTATTATATTATTCTTGAAGCCTGAGGGTATTTTACCTGTCTTACACATCTTGATCACTGATAATTCTTGTTACCAGTAACTCCATAATCGAGAGAGATTTGATAGTGAATGAATTTACCTCACCTGTTAATAACTAGGATTCTACTATACAGTTATACATGTAGAAATTTTCTGTATCATTTTATACCATTTTTAAGAAACCTTTATCGCATGCAAATTAACAAAATGGAGCTACGAGTTTTTCAATATCTACCATCGATATATTTTAAGAAAAGCTTTTCTTGCTTAATTATTTAGAGGAAGTACTATTTCTATGAAGGCTTCCCAAAAGCAAATTATGTACAAAAAATTAATAATTGAACATGTGTGTTTTCACCATAAAATGAAAAACAGTAGCCTTTTTAACGTCCTCTTTAAGAAACTGTACCCTCCCTTTGGCTAAATCCTGGCTACGTCCTTGGCAGTGGTCGTAAAAATTCCTAACCGACTGAGATTGAAGACTAGTGACATCTTCAGATTCCGTAGATTTTCCCGGCGTCTTATATGTTTATGCTCTTCACTGGTATGTTGCAGGATACAATCATCTTCACTTCACGATATTTCGGCGATGGTTAACCGATGGTGCATCAATCTGGCATTCTTCTTCATGTTGTCGTTAGTAATTTGGGCGTTCCGGCTTATAATTTAGCTAAACGTCTTTCTTCCATCCACAGCCCTTACGTTGGGAAATGTGAACATGATTTATCAACCTCGACTGATTTTATTCAGCGGTTGAATTCTTTATGCATTGGAACATCTGACCTTTCAGATAATTTTGATGTGGTTTCTCTTTTCACCCGGGTACCTTAGCAAGAGTCCTTGCTGTTAATTGGTCAACTTTTGGATGATATAACTACTGAGCTGTGTCGCCATGTGCTGACATCGACATATTTTTTATTTAATGGCGTATGTTTGAACAAACTGACAGTGTGGCAATGGGGAATCCTCTTCCTCCCTTTGTCGGCAATTTTTTTTATGGATGGTTTTGAAGATACCACACTACAGACTTCTTCTCCTCAACCTACATGTTCTTGGAGATACGTGGATGATATTTTTATTGTTTGGCCACATGGAATGGAAGCTCTTAATTGGTTTTTAGATCATTTTAACTGTCTTTATCCACGCATCAAATTTTCGATGGAAATTGAAATAGATGGAAAATTAACTTTCTTGAATGTTCTAGTGCACTAAAAAGAAATTGATACCTTGGGACATGGCGTATACTGTAAACCTACACATACGGACCGCTATATTCATTCTACGAGCTGTCATGCACCACATATGCGCATGGGAGATCTATGGACATTGGTCAAGGGAGCTTACGCCATTTATGATTACGAAAATTTGACACAGGAACTGGCTCATCTTAAGGCTGTCTTCAAGCTCAACGGATACACAGATCATCGATTTAATTGTGTTTTTCTGTGAGGACCATCAAGAGAACCAGCGCCAGATACTAGTAAATCAGTTGCTTTTCTACCCTTTGGTGGAAGTATTTCTTCAAAAATTTCTAGAATTCTCAGGAAATACGAGATTAAAAGAGTTCTTTTGCCTTCGGCCAAGATTAGAGTCCTGTTTGGATCTGCTAAAGATGATCTGGGATTCAGAAAGCCTGGAGTTCATAAAATTCCTTGCCATTGCGGAAAGGTCTATATTGGACAGACTATTTCCACTGTTCATGAACGATATATGGGACATCAGCGTAACATACGTTTGTTACAGCCTGAAAAATCTGCCGTCGCTGAACATTGTCTCAATGAAGGGCATAGCATGTCGTTTAGAGAGACGCAAATCATTGCTCTGGCTTTCCGTTACTGGGATCGTGTGCTCAAGGAGTCCATCGAAATACGAGTATCTAATGACATTATTAATAGAGATAAAGGTTTTCCTTTAAGTAAGATGTGGGACACTATTTTATCGGATATAAAAGAACAACGGTTTGGTTTTCGACCCGTTACATCTTAATTTGCGACAGTGTCTACCGCCGGCGGCGCTGCAATTCTTCTTTTCGCAGGGGGCAGCTCTTCCTTTTCTCGCGCAGGCGCAATGGCCTGGACCAGGAGTATAAAGGAGCCGCCGTTTCATATGTTTATTCAGTTCCGGTGTGATTGGGTCTCAGTGATCGCACGTAAAGATGGCAGCCTGGTGGATCGCCGAAATATCTTGTATTGGAGACTATCGTATACGTTTGAATACCAGCGAAGAGCATAAAATTTAATGTGTCATATTGTGAGTGGCTATCGGTATGCACCAAAACTGGAATTGCTGTTGTCAGAGAGTGGAGGTCAGTCTCAACCAATTCCTATGTAAAAATTTGCGAAGGGAACTACATGCAAAAGATATCTGGAAATGGGTACCTGCAAGAGGTCTTTGCTCACAACCGTACATTTTTAAAACTGCACATATCAGTGCGCTAAGCAATAAAGAAAATGGAGTCTAGCTGACTTGATGTGTGTATTGTGGCCAAAACAAATGCGATTTCGTTTCTTTCCGAGAGATGCAAGTCGTCAAGTTCACATGTAGTCCAAGAGGGCGACTGAACAGCAGTTTGTGGAGGGCATAGCTGAGGCAGGAGGTGGTTCTCTGAGGTTTTGGAGGTGTTTTTGTTGCATGAATTGGACCTACTCATTCAGATTTATTTCAACATACTCGGTGACCAAATGTCCTTTCGTCTACATCTTCATAACGAGTATGCTGTGGCCACATCCATTGTCAAAGATGACCACAGCTGTGTTTATTGATATGCGACCTGGTGCCCTATCGCATCCTCAGTGGCCCATTATATCAGAAGGCCTTAATCAACGAAAAACATCTGGAACTATTTCGAACTGCTGGTGGAACATATCAGTCATCATAGCAGCGATATGGTTAATGGAATAGAGCACGTATCTGAGGAGACAACAAGTTTAATGTCAGATGCTGTTGTTGCGCTCGGAAATAAGGGCGGATGCGGGACTGAAAAGACTGTCAGTCATTCTTGCCAGGGACTCTAAGAGACGCAGTAGAAATTTGTGAATGGCAGGTGGTATGCGACCAGAGGGGTGGTGCCAGGCGAAGTGGCTGATCGCACTAGGCTGGGAGTGAACGGCCCAGCCGGTCTTGCGCGCCTGAAGGACACTGAAAATCCTCCAAAACCCAGACCCAACAAATCGCAGCCCTGCATTTAAACTGTGTATTTTCTTTTAATATGAAAACTAATTGCTAAAATCAAGACATATAGGCAAAGAAAGTCGATCCCCACCAACTTATCTGGAAACATTAATTGCTTTCTGGAATCCGCAGTTACTACAGAACGGCATTAAAAGCTAAATTAGCAAGGAAAGACGTATCAGCCCTTGACTAGCCAGCACAAACATTCATTATACGACACGATACCTCTGGAAAAAAAATCACTTCGTCCTGGGCAGTCATGAGCGGCAGCCTGCCTCGGCACTCATGAGCTGATGAAAACGTTTGAATATAGCTCTGCACAACATTGATCAGATGCTGTGTGTCAGTTATGCTGTTACCTTGACTTTCGTTTCCCTTCCCGGGAGCAATTCGTTGCCTAGCTACAGTGACGTAAAAAAAGGAAGAAAAACAAGGAGGAGTTGATTGACATAAACGGAAGCTGTAGTCGTTTGTCTACACCTGGAAAATGTCTATTTAGATTTCGCGCCACTCCCATAAGAGAGGTGGTAGTAGCGCCACTATGAGGATGCAGATCAGGTTTGCTTTAAGAGCAGGCTGAGGCGGTCGTGACCGTTCGAGATTGGACGTGGTGAATTGCCGTTAGTCATGAATGCCTTTAAGGCGACATAGATACCACCATGAACACCTCTCTGAGTTTGAAGGAGGTTGTGTAATAGACCTACGTGAAGCTGAAAGTTCCTTCTCCGATATTAAAGATTAACTTGGTAGAAATGTATCCACTGGAAATGATTGCTGACAGCGGTGGGTCACGGGAGTGTACGGCCACGCGGCATTACGGACAGAGAAGACTGTCGTCTTCGGCGTATGGGCGTATGGCCCCGGCGAATCGTACTGCGTCTGCAGCAACAATTCGAACAGCTATTGGCACCACAGTGATTCATCGAACTCTTACAAATCGGATACTTCAAGGACTCCTACGAGCCAGAGGCCCTGTACTTCGCAGTCCACTGACCCGCAAACCACCGCCAATTGCCACTTCAGTTGTCTCAAGTGAGAGCTCCTGGTGAGCGGGCTATAGGTCTGTTGTGTTTTCTTATGAAACCTGGTTCTGCCTCGGTGCCAATGATGGCCGTGTGTTGGTTAGGAGGAGTCAAGTTGAGGGCCGGCAACCGATCTGTCTGCATGTCAGAATCACTGCACCTACACCTGCAGTTATTGTTGGGGTGCCTTTTCCTACGACAGCAGCGGCACTCTAATGGATATCCCACGCACCCTGACTGCAGGCCTGTACGTCAGTCCGGTGATTCAATCTGTTGTGCTGCCATTCGTGAACAGTATTTCAGAGGATGTTTTCCAACAAGATAAAGCTCGACCACGTAGCACTGCTCTAATCCAAGATGCTCTACAGAGTGTCAACACTCTGCCATGGCCTGTTCCGTCACCAGATCTACCTTTAATAGAGCACACATGGGTCATTATCGGACGATAACTCCAACATCATCCACAACCAGCATTAATGGTATATGTGTTGACTGATCAAGAGCAACAGACATGGAGCTCAATTGCACAACTGACATGCGGCTGCTGTGTATCACAATGCATGCAAGTTCTCGTGCTTGCATTCAAACTCTGCCGGTTACTACTAAACCTGTGACCCGGCAACGTTAATCACTTATATATGTTAACCACACAGACGCATTTCCGAAATTTCATTACTTTACATTCATTATTTGTTGATGTCGCCGTTTTTTTTCCGATCAGTGTCTCTAGTGCAAATATTAATGTAAGATATACATAGAGCTTCCGAATAGTTAATCAAAGCTGTTTTGTCGGCGACTTGTGAGAACGGTAACAATATCCCCACTTATTTTTGTTTATTTTGGGTCGGGGACCTGGTGGCAACATAGGCAACTTTTTTACACAGACGGAAAATATCAAACACTCTCAAGGGAAAGTTCAATTTATTGTCAAGTAATGTGACAGATAGTTGATCATTGAATGAGTATATGACAACAAATTCATACCGGATCAAACACACACGTTATAGTAAAAGATGCCTAAACAGGCACATGGGTACACAGCTACCCCCTCCGGTGGCAACGCAGGGGTTTATTCTCGCACCCAAACGATCATAAAGACGCCAAATGGTATCCTGTGACACAGTCCCAAACATTTACACCCTATGTTGCAATTCGGCAATGGTTTTTGCACACTTTGAAAAAGGATTAAGCTCCCGCTTCATAATGCCCCAAAAGTTTATGAGAGATCCGGTGATCTAGCCGGCCAGCGCAGTTGATCTACTACACGAACAACACGTTGCGTCGCAGCAGCCGTATTTGTACATGCATTGTCCTGCTGAAAAAGTACATCACCTCCGTGTCGAAAAAGTGGCAGTGGCTGTGACAGTGGCACAGTGCAATGTAGCGGACACAAGTAACTTTACCCCGCAGAAGCACCAAATGTGACCACGACTTGTAACTGGTGTCCACCACCACTTCCGCCCTACGCCATGAAACATGGGATGGGACTTGGGTGTCGTGGACGAATGCATTCCAGAGTAGGGCGTTCACCATTTCTACCTAGTACACATGTACAGCCATCAATCGCATACAAACAGAAACTACTCTGAGCGTAGAAGACAATAGAGTCCTTGATGACATGCATCCGGATTTCTTCCCTCGAGGATCTTCAGTCGGTGACGGCTGATCAAGAATTGTCGATCTCAACGTGCGTCTGTATCACGCGTGTGTGAAGCATCAGGTCTATAGGTGTGCGAATGTTCCAGAGATCACTGTTGAAAACAGCGACACAACACCGATACACTATGCGTAATACATGCAGCTATACGTCAATACCTCCATCCAGCTTCCTGCAGGTCTATAGTGCGATCCAGTTCAAACGGCTGAAACTGTTCAACAGGAGTACTATTAGTCGGACGGGCGTGGTTTTACCCTGTACTGAATGTTGCAAAAACTGTTCATCTCTAAACGCAACACAGTAAGTGCCTGAAAAGTCAGAACAGAGGGTGCGCGAACAGGCCTCCTGAGCTGTATCTGATCGCCGATGACCGTGACAAACAAAACAATAACACTACAACCACTCAGTATGCACATGTTATACACTAGTGTCGCAGAGCACGGTTCTTTAGAGTGTTCAATTTATTTCAGCCCACGTAGCGCCTACTAACTTTACTGCACATACTTTATGTGGAGTGATGGGTGTATCCGTTGCGTGACAGTGTACTCAGGTAACTGTGCAAGTGTATGTGAACCGCTCTTGAGCAGAACAAAGCAATCTCGATCCTCAGGTTAAGGTAGGTTATGGAATCCTCACATGCAAGCACATTATAAAAGCAGTGTAAATCACTGCCGCCACAAGCATCTGGGTCGTTGTACAGTACAGCTACTCACAAACGTTCAGAGTGGGCAATAATTGGCATATGGCAGCGAAATTTGGTAGATATTCTAATGTGTTAATGAGGAAACGCAATTGTGCTGGAAAATATTAGTTCCATTTTAAGCTACGATGTGCAAATCTAGTGCTGTGAATGCAAGTAAGACGTATAGAAATGTTTCCATATGTAATGGATTAGGATGGAGACGTGGGCAGAAAAGGCCAAACGTCAAACAACGCAGAGATGCATAATTTTGATATTGTTAGAAACTGCCACTTACACAATTTCTCTACTATTATTGCTGGAGACGTCGAGAAGATGCTGCATCCGTAAAACGACGTGATCAGCAGTTGCTCTCAGCAGTTCCGGTGGAATCTGAGCAATGTGTTACTGTATACTGGACTTTAGATAAGATAAAGATCGAACACCTCCCTGATAAACACGTTCAGGTAGATACACCCAGAGCTAAAAGTTACAAGGATTCAGATCAGCTGATGTTGCAGGCCATGCGTCTAGAAAACCTCTGGACAAAACATGTTTGTGAAATGTTGCTGTTTAACAGGTCTAGCAGTACTGGGTGTTGTAGCCTCATCTTGCATGAAAACGGTAGTTTCCACGCGGTTGCGGTCGTCCAAAGGAGGACTCACATGCTGTACAAGGATGTCTCGATAACATGCAGACGTCACGATACATGTGACAGCCTCTCTGAGTGCTTTCTCTTCAAAGAAGAATGGACCGTGAATGAAGGTGCTATTGTATCTTCCTCACACACAGTCATATAAGACGAGCCCAGTGTCTCTTCGTGTACAACACTCGGTTCAACAGTACCACAAATTCGGCAGTTCTGTGGAGTCAACGCATCCTGTAGTGTAAAATGTGCCTCGTCGCTCTATAGAATATTTTCCGGCCATATGTCAGCAACTTCGATCCGTGACAGAAACCAAGTAGCAAATCTGAAACGTTGCTGCAGATCACGAGATTTCTGTTGCTGCACCCTCTACATCTTTTACAGGTACTAGTGTGAAGTAGACTGGGAAACATTTCGTACTGTTGACCGTGTATGAATAATTTCGTGGCACTGCACCAGCGCCATCAATACCCAGGGCACGTGCTGCATCCTCAGTTACAGCAACGCCAGCCTCTTCAAGACTTCCCACTGGGATAGGACGCCTTCCTCTTCCAAATAACATACAAAACTCACATGTGTTTTAGACTTTCATAATTGTTTTATATAAAGAATTTAATGACATCAGGACTCCTCAGATATTTCAGCTGGCGATCCTCTCTCAGTGCAGCACTGTAATTGCTGACCTTCACACTGCCGCTCACATGAAACAGTTTCAATGACTGCGCACAGCCTCTCTTCTCGATAGCCATTCTGTTCACTCACTTTATGGCTTACGAAATGATAGCACTAACATCATACAAACTGTGTACAACGCCGGATTTGCACCTGGTGGCAATTGGGACTATTTTCTTTTAGGACAAACTGTTCCACATTAGTTAATTAGCATTTCTACCAAGTTTTGCTGCGATACGATAGTTAGTGGCTACACTGAACCTCTGTCAGTAGCTGCACTCTCATTACTACCACCCAGCGTTTGCACCATCGCACGTGGTGCACTACCAGATAGCTCGCATATGATCAGAAAAGCGCTAGAGTCAGATGTCTCACTTAAGAACCAGAATGCAATTGGTAGCACCACACCAACAGGGCTAAAGCAGCGCTATAAAGTAGGTTGTGTTAGAGGACGAGATACATATTAATTGAGGAGACCAACGAAATTAAGATATGAGCCGTTCAAACAAGTGATTTTCGGTTGTGTTTCATTGTATGTGGTTGTTTTGGAGGGGCATTACGTTAACTTCGCTTTGCAGTGATCTATCTTTGAATGTTGTGTTCTAGGGTTGCACACTGAGTTGATAAAGGTCATGGGATAGCGATATGCACATATACAGGTGGCGGTAATACCGCATGCACAATGTATACAAGGCCAATTCATTTCCAGAGCTGTCATTTGTAGTCATGTGAGCCATGTGAAAAGGTTTCCGGCGTTATTAAGGCCGAACGACGGGAATTAATACACTTCGAACATGAGCGACTGTTGGAGCTACACGCATGGGACATTCCATCCAGCAAATCGTTAGGGAATTCAATATTCCAAGATCCACAGTATCAAGAGTGTACCGTCAATACCGAATTTCAGGCATTTCTTCTAAACGCAAACAATGCAGTGGCCGACAGCCTTCACTTGACGACTGAGGCACCGAGCGGGGTGGCGCAGTGGTTAGACACTGGACTCGCATTCGGGAGGACGACGGTTCAATCCCGCGTCCGGCCATCCTGCTTTTGGTTTTCCGTGATTTCCCTATATCGCTCTAGGCAAATGCCGGGATGGTTCCTTTGAAAGGGCACGGCCGACTCCCTTCCCCGTCCTTCCCTAATCCGATGAGACAGATGACCTCGCTGTCTGGTCTCCTTCCCCAAAACCAACCAACGACTGAGGGCAGTGGCGCTTGCGTAGAGTTGACACCGATAACAGACATGCAACTCTGCATGAAATAACAGCAGAAATTAATGTGGGACGTACGATGAACGTATCCGGTAGGACAATGTGGCGACACTTGGCGTTAATGGGCTATGGCAGCATACGACGGACGCGAGTGCCGTTGCTAACAGCACGTCATACATAGTTTGCAGCACCTGTCCTGAGCAAGTGACCATATCAGCTGGACCCTACACGACTGGAAAACCGTGGCCTTGTCAGACGAGTCCCGATTTCAGTTGGTAAGAACTGATGATGGGGTTCGAATGTGGCACGGACCCCACGAATCTATGAACCCAAGTTGTGAGCAGGGCACTGTGCAACCTGGTGCTTGCTCCATAATGGTGTGAGATCTGGTAACATGGAATGGACTGGGTCCTCTAGTTATGTTCGGCAACTTAAGCCATTTTTGTGGATGGCGCTGCGCCGTGTCACAGTGCCACAATTCTTCGCAATTTGTTTGGAGAGTATTCTGAACAGATCGAGAGAATGATTTGACCACACAGATCGCCCGACATGAGTTCCAGCGAATATTTATGGGACATGATATAGAGGTCAGTTCGTCCACAGAATCCTCGACCTCAACATTTTCGCAATTATGGACGGCTATGGAGATAGCGCGGCTCAGTTTTTCTGCAGGGGACTTCGAACGATTTGTCGAGTCCACGTCACGCCGAATTGCTGCACAACGCCGGGCAGGAGGTGTTCCGACAGGATACTTGGAGGTATTCCACCACTTTTGTCACCTTATTGTGTTTATTTCCTTTATGCAGAGTGTAGGCTGCATATGGTGTCCGAAAGGGCACAGAAGTAGAGGGTCAGTTAGGGGTTAACTGCACTTGAACAACACAAAGCAGGTATCAGTCCTTGAGATTCCACAGGTTACGGAATTCCGACTTGCGAACGCAATACAACGATAGAGTTTTAAGTCTCTAACGCTATAATCTACTTGTAGCACCACAGCATGTGAATTACGATGACAGGGGGACGGAAACGCGGTCGGTGACAAAGATGGCAGAGGATGGTGGCGGCGCTGGCGACACAGGTGACGGGTGGCGATTGCAGTCATAGTGACGCACGTAGCAGGCGCACGGGGCGTCGACGCGGGGTACAGCTGGAATCAGCTGGAATTTGTGGAGTGGGGGGGGGGGGGGGAGGCAGCAGACACGAAAACGATCGCTGAGATCCAGTGGCGCTTTCACCGAGGCACGGTCATTGGGTCAATTGCATTCAAATACGGGCATGACCAGGAGGGCAGCCTAGTTTATTCTTTCCCTTAGACAATGAGAGACTCCAACCTTCAGATGCGTCTGTTATATAAGGCAGGCCGTGGTGGCCGAGCGGTTCTAGGCGCTACAGTCTGGAACCGCGCGACCACTACGGTCGCAGGTTCGAATCAGGCCTCGGGCATGGGTGTGTGTGATGTCCTGAGGTTAGTTAGGTTTAAGTAGTTCTAAGTTCTAGGGGACTGATGACCTCGGAAGTTAAGTCCCATAGTGCTCAGAGCCATTTGTTATATACGATCAACATTACTTCACAGCGAAAACATGATCTTAACAATTAAAAACAATTTAATGGTAAGCGAAAATAAACAACAGAGATTGCCAAGTCGTAGTAAGCAGTATAGTGATATAAGTCGCTTGAAATGAAATGAAATTATGTCTTCACGTTCTCTGTCTCTTCGGTTCTTTATGTATAACGTGACATCGCCTGTCTGTAGATTCGAACTAATCTCAGGGACTACTGTAGAGATTTTGATAAAGTTTTTACTAATATATGCAATGACTGACGAGGAAGGGCCATGTGTATAATTTGTACGTACGGGCTCTTTTTTTTAACTGCAGACAACTAGATACCTTGTAAACAAAGCATCCCATGAAAAAAAATTTCTGGGTGAGAAGTTACTATTAGTAAAGGGAACATCTGTGTTTGCTACAACTCGTCACCTCGTAACAACCATTCATCTTTGGGCCGGGTCAACTTTGTATTTTCAAACGGAAACTCACCCCACACCTCCCCCTTTTTTATTCCATATTCGGATTGTATGCGAAAAAATACGTACGGTTTGCTCAAACCATTGTCTTCCTTTCGTGATACATGGCGCTGTAATCGACAATTATCAAGAGTGCCTGTTTTTGCTATTAAGAGCCGTCACAGTTGATTGTACATTTCATTTCCGATGTAAATGTAAACCTTTATGTTCTAACAGTTGATATTTAGGTTCGAAAATTTCATGATATCTCTGTATGAGCCATACGCTAAATAAATAAAATATATTCGAAATTTACTGCAGGTTTGTAAATTTGATTTTATAGTACAATATGATTATCCGTTTCAGCGTCTACGTTAACGTGATCCAACACCAACGTGGGTGTATCAGTTTTGTGGTCCCATCCGAGTGCTTGATTTTGGTGAGTCCCTTACCTCTCACCATTTGGGTACTTGATTTTGGTGAGTCCCTTTGCCTCTCATCATCGGGGTGCTTGGTTTCGGTAGCTATCCATGGCAGGTGAGCCTACCACGATCACTTCATGCTCATTTTACTATATTTCAGCGGTTTTGATAGGTAATGCGTCGGTGGCGACGTAGCGGCCTACGCGAGAATCCAAGCACCCAAATGTCAAGCATTCCAATGGTTTGTGGACTCGTTACAGTCAACCCTGTACCGAACAGAAAACTACACTACCGTACAAGTATATCATTTCCATGAAAGGTCAATGTCTAGACCTGCTATTTGTACCGTACAGACACATTTGCCACAGCCAAGTAACGCTTGAACATAACTATCAGCCGTTAGAACAAAAGGTTTATATTTACATCGTAAATCAAACATAGAATCAAATGCGTCTGTTTTGAATTGCGAAAATAGGCACACTCGACATTTGTCGATTACGTTGTCATGGTCTGAATAAACATTACGCATTTTTTGTAGCAGAATCCGAACACGCAATAAAACGGGTCATTCCCATTTGAAAATACAAAGTTTAGTGATAGATAGGGGGTGACCAGTTGCAGCACAAGCAGATGACCCCGTTACTAATATTGACTTTTCACCTAGAGCATTTTCTTTCTTACGCTGCGGCGTTTTCCAGATAATTAGTTGCCTTATGGAAAGTGTCTAAGTTATGATGAAGTCCCCTGACGCTCCGAAAACGACGCCGTTGCCACCTACCGTTACAGTTATCACACCTGTGAAGAGCAGCAGCGACTGGAGAGAGTGTCACAGCGTGACCATAATCTGCACCAGGCCTGGTGACCTGGAGAGTGAGAGGTCACAGAATAGAATCCGACAGAAACCACCTTCATTTTTGTACTACCTTTCAACCTAGCATTCCCCTCTGCATGACATGGAGATTCACCACGAAACGAAACATGTTTTGGGTTCCACGTTACACTATAGGTCCCCACTCCCTGGGTGGATGACTGTTTGGGGACTGAAAGTTGCCTAGGTGACGGCTAATAGATTGCAGTCGTTTCAGAAAAACTGAGCAGCGAAGAAAAATGCGAATGAAAAATATTTGATTTTCAATTTTTTATGTAAAAAGTAAAACGTTTTCCGAAAGAGTACTTCACGATAGAATATAGTGTTGCTTCGTTTACATAAAGTAAGTGCTTTAGCACCACAGCAGATGATTGAATTTTCACCTTTCTATGTTCGTTGAATCAAACACAATACTTCGCGTAGTAGAGCGACAAAATTTGCCATAAAAGATCCGCGACAAATAATTGCGGCAATTGGTCTAAACAATGAATCAGTGCATTCTAAGCTTCACAGCAGGAGTCCCGTCACAGTCGATGTATTCGCATCAAAAAAATGGTTCAAATGGCTCTGAGCACTATGGGACTTAACATCTTAGGTCATCAGTCCCCTAGAACTTAGAACTACTTAAACCTAACTAACCTAAGGACATCACACAACACCCAGCCATCACGAGGCAGAGAAAATCCCTGACCCCGCCGGGAATCGAACCCGGGAACCCGGGCGTGGGAAGCGAGAACGCTACCGCACGACCACGAGATGCGGGCATATTCGCATCAAATGTATTTCTATTTATTTCATTTTCTTTCTGCCCTTCACTCATGATCCACTCAACCAGCCTCCGATACATGATAGGCTACAAATTAAAATATACATCCAGTCACATACAGATTTGCATTTACGATTCACAAAGAACATTTACATCAGTAGAAAACTGATAAACGAATTCAAGACGCGGTCCCATAATTTCCACGAGATAGCAGTTCAAACGCCAGATGGAGATGGAGCAGATGACATTTGCGCCTCCTAAGAACATTTCTGGAGAGTGCTGCTTAAATCAATTAAGTTAAATGAAAGTAATGATACTCAGTTACCTAACGTTGTTCTTACAATTTCATGCATGTATAGAGTACGTAGTTCTGGACAGCATTCGTCAAGCTACGATTCATACTCAGTATGCGCCCTTGATAACAGCCACTTGTCAACATGCTACGTAATTTTCGGTGTATCCTTACAGCGGTGGCCCTTCATCATAAGCCACAGCCATAACATTACCTGGATCTTTGCCACTAGCTTCACCGCCCCGCTGCGTTTTAATAACCTCATCAAAACTTAATATCTGCAATTCGATGACGAATAAGATATGAGAGTACAATAGTGCTGGGATGCCTATATTGGAAAATGTAACTTAGGAAGAACTGTTGTGGACTGGCAAGACAGCCAATCCACAGTGACGGGTAGCCGAAAGGCACACGTTTAAGCTCACACAGGCTGGCGTGAGGTCTGGAACAGTTAAAGGATTTGTCTAGCAAATAAAGTACGTAGCGGTTGGAATACTTAACTTTAATCCATAATTGGTGAACATCGGTCTGACGGTACATGCATCACAAGATAAATAGCAGTTGATAATGGCGCCTTGCTAGGTCGTAGCAAATGACGTAGCTGAAGGCTATGCTATCTATCGTCTCGGCAAATGAGAGCGTAATTTGTCAGTGAACCATCGCTAGCCAAGTCGGCTGTACAACTGCGGCGAGTGTTAGGAAGTGTCTCTAGACCTGCCGTGTGGCGGCGCTCGGTCTGCAATCACTGACAGTGGCGACACGCGTGTCCGACGTATAGTAACGGACCGCGGCCGATTTAAAGGCTACCACCTAGCAAGTGTGGCGTCTGGCGGTGACACCACAAGTACTTCACATGTTAACATGGTTCAAATAGCTCTGAGCACTATGGGACTTAACATCTATGGTCATCAGTCCCCTCACATGTTAACATATGTAGATTCAAGCAGATGTGAAAATTTTCGCCAAATAATACCTCACAAATAACTCTTGTGAAAATTTTGATCATAATTAGAATGAAATTTTCACTCTACAGCCTACTGGCGGAATTAAAGCTGTGAGGACGGGGCGTGAGTTTTGCTTGAGTAGCTCGGTTGGCAGAGCACTTGCCCGCGAAAGGCAAAGGTCCCGAGTTCGAGTCTCGGTCTGGCACACTGTTTTTATCTGCCAGGAAGTTTCATGATCATAATTTATTGTTACACGGCATTGTTTCTACATATACTCGTACTTTTGTGGTTGTTGGTCTAATTAAGATAAATTACCTTCTTGGGAAGTCGTAATTACAAATCTCCGCATTTTCGAAGCGATTTTGTTCAGTCTTATCAGTTCGAGCTTAGATATTCAGCTTCTCAGTTACAAACACGCATGGGTACTGTGCCGAAAACGTCGTCAAACATGTTTCAAATTACGGAAAACCAAAATCAGGGTGACGCTACAGGATTTAATCCCGACTTCTCGCAAATACGAATTCAGCGTAGTTGCAACTAGATGGCTTTGCTCGATCGGAAATAGAAGGCGCCGTGCTGACTGTGAAATGTTAAAGGGGACTGCAGCTTGCCGGGTTTTCTGGTGCACGTGTGCGGGAGTAAGGCATACGCACCGGCCGCGCTATCAGAGGCAAGTTCACGTGCAGGGCGGACCAGCTGTGTGTGGGAGGGGGTCACCGCTGAGAAACACAATTACCGCGGGTACAAAGCGCCGCTGAGTGCCGGCGGCGTCAGCTCTGAACTGCTCCGGTGGCGTCCGCTTGGTTAGGTGCCCACGCTGCGAATTCCGAGTTTCATCAGGGCACACCCGCTCGAGCGAGGCTGCAGGTGGCCGTATTGGTAATTCCCCGCCGATTGCCCCCCCCCCCCCCCCCCCCGGTCAGTTATTAAGTGCAGCCGACGCTGACATCGCGTGCCGCTGGAGTAACTCAGGAGGCATCGTTCGTTGATGCCTATTTCAGGGAGAACGACAGGGTGACGGACGAAAAAAACCTCGACATTTTTTTTATTACTGAATTAGAATGTATATACATTGAAGAATTATTCCCCAAAATATTATGCGCGAACTGCAAAAAGTAACGATTCTGTGAGCGTTTGAAGCCGAGCGTGCAGCGCCTCGGCGTTAGAGAACCGGTTGCACAAGTTGTTATCGATGCCATCGCTTCTACTTATACCGATTTGAGCAAACCTGACATGCTGGAGAGCTGTTTCGGCGGTTTTTCTCCAAATGTAAACGAAAGTTTCAATAGTCTCATTAGGAGACACGCTCCAAAAATTACATCCAGACGAAGTGAATTTGTTAACATTGCTTCAGATTTGGCCGTCTGTATTTACTGTAGGCTATACTGCATTGATACACGTGTAAGATGCCCTTCAAATCAAAATAGGAGATGAAATGCGCCGATTATGTGAAGATACAGACGCCGGTGGCGATGTGCTCAACGGCTTTGAGACGGAAATGAGGGCTTCTCAGGTCAAAGAAAGCGGCCATCCACCTGCTTGGGCGGTGGTTACTGTGGACCAGGCACCGATGATATTCCATAAGTTTTAAGCCTTGTCTCTTTTTTATGTGACAACTAGCTGTCAACCCTTAAATCCATTTTCCTCAGCATCATGATTTTCGGCATGGTTGTCGTTGCTCACGCTACAATTTTCATCCTATTTGAGTGATTTTTGGTCCCACTCGAAACAAATTGATTGTCTTCAGTTCATCGTAGGCGATTGTTTCTATGTTGATATCCAGTATTTTTTTCGGACAAAAATTAGGGCTCTAAAAATGGTCAGATTTTCAAATATCTGTAATATCGCTTTTTTTTCGTGTCCGTGCTACAATTATTTGGAGACATGTTGGTAACGCGACCGATTTTACATGCAGTTCAGTAGGCATAGCCCAGTACCTCACTTGTTTGCAATCCCACTCATTAACAACCAAACGAAAGAGCAGAATTTATCGTGTACTCGTTGACGAGATCTCTTGATCGTGGCGCTACGTGGCCTCTTCCAGTTCGGGAGTGAGGCATCTCCTTGGAGCACCAAAGGCACGCCTGATAAGGATGAAGGTACCCTTTCTCGAAGGCGTTGAGTCACTGCATAATTGCGACGAAAATAGTATGCGATGGAGTCAGACGGTGTCGACAACGATCTTGATAAAGGCGGCGAATCGTGAGTTTCGCCATTCAGAAGAATTATGTTACGGTGTTCTGCAAACGGGTATTCAGTCGTTATGTTCTAACACTGATATGCACGTCAATGAGGCTCCAAGCAGGTCAGAGGCGTAGAACAGATGTCAAATGACATCAGCTGATCCGACGTAACCACCCACTCCCATGCCTACTCTGTTGCATACCTACCTAGCAAACATCTTTTGAGACGGTATGGCCACTGCACATTTCCGGACATGAGACCCTATTCAAAATGTTATAAATCAACTCCCCTCTGCAAGTCCTAGAAATTTGTAAGGGGAGTTTACGAACACGCTGTGTGTGTATGTATGTATAAATGTATGTATGTATGTTCCACATCTCCTCCTAAACCTCAGGCCAGATTTCAGCCAAATATGGTACACGTACCACACACAGCCTGCAAATCATAAGTGTGGAGGTAAGAACCACCCATCTATCAAAAGGTGTGGGGCAGGGAGCTCAAGAAACGGAGTAAAACACGAACCATGAATATCCATCCTTTAGTCATCCATTGCTAGAGAATTAGAGCACTTAGAGACTTGTAACGAACTTCAGACGTAATTCCAAATACTTACGTAACTTTTTCTCTCTGACGACCACCGTCAAAGTTTATCGCTCATTACATTTCCACTGTTCATGAAGAAAAACTGTTTCGTGAAACACGACATTTCTATTTATTTCTTATTTACTAGTAACTGTACACGCGACAACTTTTGCAGACAGCACTCACCTATACAACTGAATCTACCAGAAAAATTATATTATTGTACAACCCATAGTTAAGGAGACTGATGTTATAACACTGATACGCGTGACAAACTGCCGCGTCATGCCAGACGCTTAAATTCATTACTTCGCCGCTAGTTACTCTATTCGTAACACTTTTTGCTGAATGTGTCGATATGTGCCGCTGAATGCATATACAAACATATACGATTGTACGACACACAGTGCAGGAGATACGAGATCAAATACTGAGGAGTGACAAAAACTGCCGCATCATCCATGTTTTTTAATTCGTGACATCTTTACCAGTAACTCTATTCACAAAACATTTCACAGACAGTACCCGAATATGTCACTGAATATACTTACAAAAATATATCACTGTACAATACATAGTTTAGGAGATATGTCATCAAATACTGAGAGATGCGTGAAAAACTGCGACATAATGTTTGACGTCTTTACTACTAACTCTATTTGCAGCACATTTCGGATACAGTATCCAGACAAACCGCTGAACGTAGCTGCAAAATTATATAATTGTACAACCCATGTTTCAAGGGATATGATGTACTGGAAATGAAGCTGCATGTGAACGAAAGTGCAAGGTGAAATTAACTGGAGATAACGGTGAAAAATGTATAGAAGTACATTTAAAATATGTTAAATGTATTTGATATATGTGTACATGGGCAAAACAATGGGTCAAAAGCTTATCGGAAACGCCTGGAACGATTTCAACCAAAATTGGTACATGTATTAGTTACAATTTGAAAAGAAGTACTGTGAGGGTAAGAATGACCCGACTCCTATCTGCGTGAGTATGATAATGTGAAGAGAGAAATTGGGAGGAGGAGATGGACAGGCAGTGATGGGGAATGAGAAAATGGGCTCAGATTAGGGGAAGGAGGGGGTAAACAAGAGAGGAGAGGGGGAAATGGGCAAAGAGAGGGGAGAGGAGGTGATGGACAGTTAAAAGAAACAGGATCAGATGGACAGTGAAAGAAGAGAGACAAGGGGAGGCAGAGACAGGAACACATAGGGGAAAAGAAGAATTGGACAGACTCTGGGGGGAAGGAGAGAATGGACAGAGAAAGGGAAGAGAAGGAGATGACTAGGTAGAGGAGAGGAGGAGATGAGCAGAAGAATGCGGAAGAGGAGTAGATGGACATAGAGGGAAAGGAGGTGGTGGGTAGAGAGAGGAGTATCAAATTGACAGAGAGAGGGCCAGGAGGAGATGGATAGAGAGAGAGGGAGAGAGGCAGGGGAGACGTCCAGAGAGTAGGAGTTCGAAGAGGTGTACAGAGGGAGGCGGGTGGAGGACATGAACCAAAGGCGAATTGGAATAAATAGATGCCAAGCAATGCCGGGTACTCAGCAATATTTTGAAGGAAACTAGCAAATGTGTCCAATTTAATATTAGAAGTTCTACATTCACAACAACGTCATAGAGGATAAAAATTTATTTTTGGAGCGGATGGAAAACACATTTTAGTTACAGTACTGATGAGTTTTGTTAGCTGAAACACTGGTTTCAAAACCTCTAGTCCATCAGGAGTACTAGTAATTTTTATGCGATCCCTTTCTTACGTCGCGTTGAAATACACTTACGTGCCAGAACATAATGACCGTCTGGTTAACAGCATGTTGGTCCCTATTTGGCTCAAATGGCTCTGAGCACTATGGGACTCAACAGCTGAGGTCATCAGTCCCCTACAACTTAGAACTACTTAAATCTAACTAACCTAAGGACATCACACACATCCATTCCCGAGGCAGGATTCGAACCTGCGACCGTAGTGGCCGCTCGGTTCCAGACTGAAGCGCCTAGAATCGCTCAGCCACACCGGCCGGCGGTCCCTATTTGGGCTGCAGCACAGCAGATATTCTGTGTGCCATAGAGCTGAGAAGTCTTTGGTAGGTTTACGGAGCTATGTGGCACGAGATGTCTATTCACAGATTAAGCAGGTTGACCACCGGTCTTTCGTCGCCGCGGAGCAGCCGCAAGATAGCTACCGAGACGTGCTATACCGGATTCATATCAGGCAAACGTCAGATCACTATCGCTTTACTCAAATGACTGTAACACTATTTTGAGTTTGTGGAAATGAGTATTATCCTGCTGGGAGATGCCCTCTCTGACATCGAGCATGAAGGGATCCACGTGGTGCGCAATAATGTACACGTAGTTCACCGCTGTAACGACGCCTTCGATTATTAACGCAGGCATCATAGAAGCCAAGGTGAATGTCCGCCATGTCATAATACAGACCCGCCGGCCCGTGTCCGTAGCGCAGTGCGTATGTGTAGCAGACGTTCGCCTGGATGTCGGCATTTCTGGACTGAAACATCGACCTACTTCAAGAACAGTGCATCACACAGTTAGGCGACACGTTTCCATTTATCCACGGTCTATACTCTATGATCCCGTGCCCTCCGGAATCGTAGCTGACGTTATCCTTGGGACTATATGGGTACACGTAGGGAGTCGGCTACTGCAGAGTACCGTGTTTAAAAACTTGCGTTGAACAATGTGCTCTGAAACACTTGTTCCTGCACGAGCGTTGCATCTTGCCATGGATATACTGCACAGAGCAGGTAAGCTTTTGAACTATACGTTCTGTGATGAGGCCTGGACGTCCAACACCTCGTCACCCACATGTGGTTCTGAGAGACGCCAGCTGAGCTCTTGAAATGCCTTTTTGGCTATCGCAATGATGCACTCTGGTAGGACCGTCCGAGAGACAGATCGTTCCGCCATAGACCCAGATGCGGTATTGAAAACTGATGAGCAACGAAATAACGATTGTGGATAAAAAAGATGGCCATATCAGATGAACCCTGGGTGTTGTTCCTTTCATAAAAGTAATAGGTAACAGAAAAGGGTATCATCATCATCTAATTAATGAAATGAGAGATGGGTCCAAAACTAACTCCAATTTATTATAAAATTTTAAATGATTAATGACAGAATGTTATTGAGATTGATAAAGCACAGACAACACGAGAAATATCATCTACAAGCATTGAACAAAACCAACAGTTCAATGGCTTGTCGAAGTCCGTGTGGGATAGGAGGATGGGAATGGCCAACGTTTCACAAGTCATCTATGAAAAGACGAGATAGGCACACAGTCATGCTCTATTTTCACCAGAAGGCGTGTGACTACCACATGCAAAAAATGTGAGCCCTCAGTCACTTAATCAAAACAGTAAGGAGCAAGGATTTAGGTTGAGCGGTAATCGTTTAGTCCACGAAAATATTTAAGAAGCTGAACAGTCTACTCATTGAATCAATGAACAAGAAGTCAACATCTCATTGCCAAATTCAGAATTTCATAAAAGGGAGAACACTTCGCAATGATTCAGTCTCGTTCTTCAGGGAACAAAGTCTCTGACTGGCGCATTGGGCCTTTAACACACAACTAAAACATAGACAATGTATGGTGTAGAACATGCACAATATAAAATTCTAAGGCCAGCTGGAATCGGACACAAATAATCTCGATAGTGATATTCTAAAGATTCCTTTTAACAACTGAGCAACAAGGCTTTAAGTAATGAAATCTTCCAGTTTAGGTCTAGATAATTAATAAATTTTTAAAACAAGAAACGTTAAAAACTCAACAACAACTAAAATTTAAGACTTATGATCGTAACTGTAAGTAAACAACTCCTTAAAAAGTTTTAGATAACATTGACATTGCGGAACTCTTCAAATTCATGATTTTGACTAAGGTAATGTTTACGGCAAACTCATTAGCTCTGTTGTTGCACCACAACAGACAAACTATTTGTAGCAAACAGCTTACGTTCTTCTGATACTGCAGAACAATTGAGAATGAGGTATATAAGAAATTCGAGTTCCACAACTTGCAGTTCGTTATAAGATTACTGTTTATCACAGGAATTAAGCAGAGAGCAAATGTCCATCAGAAACTGATAACTAATACCGCAGTGAAATATACAAATGGTATTCAAGGTGAATAACACGTGGAAAAGTGGCCTGTGCAAACAGCTCGTTTTCAAGGGAGCAGCGATACATGTAAACTATTTCCTCGATCGACTCCTTACTCTGTGGCCACCATACTGCAGAGTGTACCAGGATGCAGATCGGCCCAAAATAGCGAAGTACGTTCGACGTCCAACAAATGACTCAGCTCCACGAAGGCACCATCGCGCCCTGTAATTCGCATGAGGATACGCAGGCTGTCCACAGCTGGGTGAGAATGAGGTTTGCCCCTTGCAACTAGGCAGCCGCGCACATCACCACCTCCACGGCTGTGCCTCCACTTCTGACCGGAACCGGGCACAGCTGCACAGATTGACGACAAGTCACAGCCGTTGTGCGGAACTTCGTTGTTTCGCTTCGCGGGGCCGACTCTACGCGAGCGCCATAGACCACCGCTAGAAGAAGCCTCGCAAAAACCCACGGCGGTGCCAACAGAACACCCACTGCCAACTTTGGGGGAATGACAGTATACGTAAAATCAAATCGAGCTATCTCACTCGAGATCATGCCACTACCAAACTCGGTGACAAAATACAGAGGTCTCAGAAGCCAATCAGTCTGGAATGGCAAATAATCAATGACACTCATTTTCCGCTCGTATATGCTGCAAGTTCTCACAGTTGTTTGCATAGCGGAAGATGGGAAGCTGCGTGCGATTCGATCGTCTGCTCACGGCAACACAATAGCAGCTGGATCTCGGTCTGCTGCCGACAGACAAGAGTGTGTTCCGCCAAAGCGTAAGACCCAGAAGCGACAGTACTGTACGGGACAAGCGCAAGAACTAACTGGTCTCTCCCCTCTCTCCAAGATCACCGTAATTCTCCTTTGTCTGTGAAAAAGCTCCGTTAAACGCAGGCCAGTGATATAATTGTTAACAAAATAGCTAACTCACCACCTGAGAAAAGTTATATAAAGTTAGCCAATCGGTTGTCTTCTCTCGTGTGCTGTTCTTAAACGATTAAGTGTCGGTCTCCCACTCTTCAGTTAAGTCTTTAAGTACACCCAATTCACTGATGCCCCGTACCTGACTTTCTCAATGACTGGAATGTTATTGTGACGGCTCATTTTGGAGACGTAGTTAAGCTAGAGATTGGTCACCCTATAGCCAAAGGGAGAATGTGGGAAACCTGCTATTTCGCCTGCTAGGAGAATAGGTGTCTGGATAACGGTTTCCGTCGATGGAGAGGGCCGCTGGGCGCTCGCTCGGTGACGAGGACCCTGGGAAAACTGAACACAGGAAAATTCATTCCGTTCTCGGAAATGTTTGCCAAGACGCCTTGAGACCTCAGGAGCCGCTGTGGAGCCATAGATTTTCTGGATCCTCCAAGATATTTTCAAAATCTAGATGGAGTTTCTGGTAATCCATAAAGTGGGACTGCAGCTGGACACCTAGTACTGGAATAATTATAAAAAAAACAGCGACTCTATTTGAATGTAACGTAGTTTATGCTTTTAAAAACATGCTACCGGTTTCGACACCACATGGTCTTATCTTCAGGCCCCGAACGTAACCTGCCACCACAAACGTTTTCATGTCCAATGAACAGAATCGTATGCAGCTGGCTAAAATTAATTGAATTCGTTACCATCCGTGACAGTAACAAGTCCACATTCTGTTCATTGCAGATGAAAACGGTTGTGGATGTCAGGTTATATCGGGACCTGACGATGGCACCATGTGATGTCGAAACCGGTAGCATATTTTAAAAACAATAAACAACGTTCGATTCAAACACAGCCGCTGGGTTTCTCATCTTCATTTAAGTACCTAGAATGGAGTTGTGTCGGCAGCTGCCAAGTGTAACTTGCCCGTGTACAATAAGAGCTGTTGTTCCCAGGCTACCTTTATACAACGAAATTCATCTGGAAGGAGCAAGAGAGGCAGTGAGGGCAGAAGGGTACTGATTGACGAATGACAGGCCGGCTGCGGTGGCTGAGTGGTTCTAGGTGCTTCAGTCCGGAACCGCGCGACTGCTACGGTCGCAGGTTCGAATCCTTCCTCGGGTATGGATGTGTGTGATGTCCTTAGGTTAGTTAGGTTCAAGTAGTTCTAAGTTCTAGTGGCTGATGAACTCAGCTGTTAAGTCCCATAGTTCTCGGAGCCATTTGAACCATCTGAACGAATGACAGCTCGTCGCTGTTGTTCTTTGTGAAGCAGACAATCGAAATAGGACAGAGGGCAAGATTTATATGTCGGAGTGCAGGACTGGAAAGATTAGTGACGGCAGCGAGTGTTGGTCCAGGTGCTGTAGCCGGTAGGGTAAATGTGAAGTGGCGACAGCGGCGGGAGGAGTTGGAAGCAGCCCGGAGGACGAGGGTAAGAGTTCAGCAAGGACCGGTGGAGAATGGAGAGGTCAGAGGTAAAGCGCCGCTGCGATCTTTCTGTACCTTGACTGACAGCTGGGAGCAGGTAATTCTGATCGGTCGAAGAGTGGAGTGGTAGTTCGGAGGTTTTACTATTTGTCAAGTAGGTTGCAAGTGTCTAAGGATGTAATAGAATCTAAATTATTATTCTTATCGTAGTTTATTAGACAATATAAATTCACATTGTAGGATGTGAGGTCCGCCAGTTATGCAAAACACCGCTTTTTCTCAGTATCCAAACATGTTTCAGCATCACTGTGCCATCATCAAAGGATTTCGTTTTATGTATTCTGTAATGTGAACATTTTTATTAAATGATTACAAAATTATGTAAATGTTAATTCAGACAATAGTTCGTTTCTTTTTGTTAGTACCTTTACACTTGCTATTAATGATTTTTCCGGATCACTTGTGTGATGTTGATGAGAAATTTTGTCGCGAGTTAATCTATCATCTACAATGAAATTTAGTTTGTCGCGATATAAAGTGAAAAAGAAAGTGGATATTTTGTAGCTAAAGCAGGAAATTAGGAAATTATATGCTAAAACGCAGTCGCACAACACTGAACTTTATCAAACACATTTAGAATCAGGCAACAAATTTACAATACCACCTCACTTTGAGGAAATAACATAGAGCGAAACGGCATACATTCAGAAAGTAATGCAAGATAATCAGGAGAATCAAAAACGTAAACTCAGCAGAATAATCAACAGCACAAACTCACACACTAAAAACAATCACAACCAACAATATAAGTTACATGATAGAGTCATTAACCTAACTGACATAAATCTTACCAAACAAGAAAAGAGCCTACCAGAAAAAGAACCATTAACACAAACATATCACACAAAACATTAGAAATCCCCCTTAACGGAATCAGAACACATTAAAAAGGAACAAGAAAGACTCTGCACACCAAATTTTAATGCAAACTTGACAAGAGAATTAGTAGCTGCAGGAATAACACACAAACCCACAATTATTTCTAATCATACAACATCAGGGGAAATCACAGCAAACAAGCTACATAAAAGGGGCTGACACACGAAATCGTATGTAAAAACGAATATAGGTGCGAAATATCACGACATACTAAATTACATTATAGAGGATAAGTTAACTCCCAGCAAGATTTCTCATCAGCATTGTTTGATTGCAGATGACAAGCTAGCGGTAATAAATAATACAGAAGTGATCCGGAAAAATCATGCACAGCAAGTGTAAAGGTATTAACAAAAAGAAACGAACTATTGTTTGAACTAAACATCCACATAATTTTGTAATCATTTAATAAAAATGTTCACATTACAGAATAAATAAAAGGGAAACCCAGTGATGATGGCACAGTGGTGCTGAAACATATTTGGTCTGGTACCGAGCGACCGCTACGGTCGCAGGTTCGAATGCTGCCTCGGGATTGGATGTGTGTGATGTCCTTAGCTTAGTTAGGTTTACTTAGTTCTATGTTCTAGGCGACTGATGACCTCAGAAGATAAGTCGCATAGTACTCAGAGCCATATGAACCATTTGAACCAAACATATTTTGGTACTGAGAAAAAAACGGTGTTTTGCATAACTGGCGGTCCTTACATCCTACACTTTTAACTGCAAACTTGGTCGACACAAGGAGCGACAAATCCAAATGATGAATATAAATACAGGCACTAGATGAAACCATACTCCTCAAAATGCAAAGAGATGAAAACAATTACTAAAGGATGTGAATAAAACCCTTAACTTTTAATTTGTATTGCCAAGGTACTCTAACAGTTAGTCTCTCCATCTGTAAGCGTTATATGTCCTACGTGCAGTCATTTGTTTTTCAATACCCGACCTAACCCTTTTGTGATGTTACGTTATGTTTATGTATGGTGTTTGTATTGCTGAATTGTCTTTCCTACTGTTCGACGATCCTTATGAATTGACGCCGGGTCTTCGTGGCTGCTATATGGGCCAGAGAGTTCCATTTAGACTGGTCCTCCTTGTCTCATGAAAGGAACGTTGTGTAGTGAGGTTGGCGACCCAAATTAATTAGTTAATCGTTCAGGGAGGGCGGGTGTTAAAGGCTGAATGTAGCAATCAATCTGATTTATGTAGTACATTTAAGGGAGGGTGCATTGCACTGTCTAACAATCTCTGTCATATTTTTAAAATTTTTAGACTTGCTGTTCCATACCGCGTTAAGAAACCCCAGGGTGTCGGCACGGCACCCTTACAAAGAAAGGAAAGAATTTGTGGACGAAACACAACTGCCGACCCTCCCACAAGCCAACAGAGTTCTGTGCCTGCGGTCTGGCCGCCCTCTCCACTGTCTTCCAGAAAATTGCCAGCTGGGGAGAAACACATTCTTTAGAACTTCGCTTTGACTCTACGGCTCGGCTTGTTAAACGGCAACATTCTGCACGGGGCCCAGTTCTCGAGGCAGCTCATTATTCGACTTCTTTACTTAGAGACTCTGACCGCATACCGCATAGTGCGCAGCTAGTGGGAAAACGCTGCGGCCGCTGTCCACCAAGGGCCCAGCTTCACAGTACTTGTCCACAGCGGAATACCTGCAGCGACCGCACCTTCCCCGCCCTTCATGCTTCCTCCATGCAAAGCCGGGTATGCTCTCGAACCACCTCGGTGGGGCTCCAAGTCACTGCAGTACGCTACTGCTCTTCCCTTCGGTCGTCATGGCCAAGCGAAATGTGCCGCTACAGAAGTATGTAACATGCAAACTACCACCAGAATAGTGAAAATATTGAGATAAATGATGTAGGCTGAATCGCTGCTGTCATCGAAATTATTTCTTTTATTCATTTTGTACCTGATCTCTCACATCGGACTACGTTTTCACACATGCAGTACTTTTTTTAAATCAAAGTTTCCGAAGAAATAACAATTTTAATACGACAGAGAGTATTAAAATTATTTGAGTGTCTGACTTTGCTATGTGAGTATGTAATACTGAGTATGAACTAATAAAATTAATACCGGC
This sequence comes from Schistocerca americana, assembly GCF_021461395.2. Taxonomy (NCBI): domain Eukaryota; kingdom Metazoa; phylum Arthropoda; class Insecta; order Orthoptera; family Acrididae; genus Schistocerca; species Schistocerca americana. The sequence goes on from NC_060121.1 coordinate 91,858,078, forward strand.
AGTACTTGTACTACTGTATTTGATGCCAGTATTAATTTAATTAATTTATAGCCAGAGATAATAATAATAATAATAATAATAATAATAATACCTGTAACATTAACTATAGAGGCATGTATGAAAAGAATTTATAGGTGTACATGATAGATGGCTTCCAGAAGAGCGAATTCTTGGAAAAGGAAATTTAAGGGGACCGCGCCAGCCAAGAACAATGGGAAAAGAGGAAGATCTGCATGGGAAGAAGGATATGCAAGGGTAACGATTGCGCACAGGTACAATGGTAATCCTTATCGTTGCTTTTGTGGATATGTCATTAACTGTCTTCTGAAGATGGAGATTTTATTGGATTCTGTAATATAATGAGAGAGGTTTTTCCAGAATCAGGTTCCTGCTTCTGAGAAGAACTCGAGAAAGTGGCTGAACAAAAAAATGGTTCAAATGGCTCTGAGCACTATGGGACTTAACTTCTGAGGTCATCAGTCCCCTAGAACTTAGAACAACTTAAACCTAACTAACCTAAGGACATCACACACATCCATGCCCGAGGCCGGATTCGAACCTGCGACCGTAGCGGTCGCGCGGTTCCAGACTGAAGCGCCTAGAACAGCTCAGCCACTCCGACCGGCGTGGCTGAACAATGGAGTGGAACAGAAAGGAATTTGTTCTGATGGGAACCGGTGTTTCTCCTATGTTTTTCAGATAATTGAGTTAAGGTCGAAGACAGGTAGGAGGGACAGTGTTTGTTGATAATACCGTAGGGAAGACAGAGGGTATAGGAAACCTCTGCGCTTGTTTGCACGTAGCCAGGATTGGTGCTAATGATCCCGAAATATGGTGAAGGAGTTGAACATCACAAGTTCCAGGCGCCCTGAGCTTACGTGATAAGGGCTCTGCAGGATAATATCGCTGTAATCGATAACTAGAGGTATAAGTGTTTTCACAAGTGTCTTTTGCAGTGCAACAGGGAATACGTTTTAATATTTTGGTAGGTAATCAGCATTAAATATTGATTAATCAGCAGGGTTGTGACGCAGATCGACAGATTGAATTACGTAATGAAATATGAGACGTGCCATTTCAGCAATAGACACGCGTTTCAGTCTCACGTCCTTTCAATCACTTTCGACAGATATACGCGACAGTGGCTTGCGAACAGCAGAACAGTTTCGCTGTTTCAGTGATGGTCCTTCATAGGCGTCCCACCATCATAATCCGGCATTTACCGACGTCGCTCGTATCATCGGGTCCCACGTTTGCGCCCTGCATCGTCGTTTGAATAATTCACCATCCGCCTGTGTTACACCTATAAACCGGGTGCTTATATTTAAAATGCAGCTGCTCATAGAGGTACAGTGCGGGCAGTAAATACCTTGTGGCAGCTGTTCCGCCGTAAAGTCAAGCGCCGGCACGCCGGTAAGTAACGTTAAAGCAGAGACGGCTGCGAAGAAGACGTAACCCAACAGTACGCTGACAGACTCCTCTCTGGGACGACACCGAGACAGCAGCAGCCTCTAGGTGAAGACGACATAAGCGCCGCGCCGCCTGGCCACGGCCTAAGACTGACCGTTCTACGAGCTCTACAGCAGCTACTTAGGAACTTTATAATTTCACTTGTATTAGGCATTGTCTATACTGATGAGATTTCTCATGTTGTCTGTCACACATTGCTTGCGACACACCATTGTAAAGTCTCAAAGTTAAGTAGTTTGATTTATCTCACTATAATAAAAGTTCAGTAATACAATTTGCTTGAACAGTTGTCTAGAGAAAGCATGTTTCCTAGGCATCCCATAATCGATGGTTAGGCGGGTCACAACAGCAGAGAAACTTGATAGATATTCTATTGTGTTAATCTACAACCAAGTAACGCTGAAAAAAATTAATTCAGTTTTGGTCACCAGAATCAGATTTGATTCTGTGAACGTTTCCCTGGATTAGAACGGGACGTGGAGAGAAAATACAGAACAAGTGAGAAATGCATAATGTTTATTTCATAGCTAACCGCCACTCACACAGCTTGTTCGGTATGAGCACAGGAGACATCTACGAGATGCTGCATCCGTGAAACGACGTGACCACCAGTTGCTCGCAGCATTTCCGGTGTAATCTGAGAAACGCGTTCCTGTCTTCTGGCCCCAGAGCCAAAAATCACTTGGATTCAGATCAGGTGATCCTGCAGGCCATGCGCCTCGTAAACCTCTGGAAATAACACTTTCGTGAAAAGTCGCGTTAAGCAGATATTCCACGATTTGGCAGTGTTTCTGTGTATTCACTTCACCCTACAATGTAGAATGTGTCACGTGATTTCACATACTATTGCCAACCACATGCCATTCATTAACTTCAGTTCGTGCTAGATACCGAAGTGCAAATTCAGAACGTTGCTGGGTATCATTAGGTTTCACTTTCTAACCGCCTGGATCTTGTACGGGTAGCTTGGTGAATAAAGACGGCAAAACTTCCCATACTTCGACCAAGGGATGGACAATTCTCGTGAAACTGTACTAGCACCAGCACAACTCGGGGCACGTGCTGCATCGTCAGTTACAGCGACAGCAACATCGTCAGTAACTTTCACCGGACAGGACGCCTTCCTCTTCTAGTGCCACACCACGCTCATCGTCTATTCGAATTTCAGTATCTTTTGTAACCCATTTAATGACATCAGGCCTCCCCTCAGATGTTCCAATCGGCGATTCTCTCTGAATTCAGCACTGTCATTGCTGCCTTTCCCATAAAACACTTTCAGTAATAGGACACGATCTTTTTTGTCGATAGCCGTACTGTTCACTCGCGTAATGGCTTGTGGAATCACAGCGTGGGTGTCGTACCGTCACGTAACGAGTGTACAGCGCAAGATTTGCAGATGATGCCTACTGTTGGAACTAATTTGTTCTCCAGCGTAAATCGGTTCCACATTAACGCATTAACGTATCCAGAAAGTTTCGCTGCCATAAGATACCTGCAGCCCACACTAGACCTTTGTGAGTAGCTGCGCTTTAATTATAACCGCCCGGCAGTTTCCAGATCGCGTCACGTGACAGCAACGCCACGGGCAGCTTGCAGTCTCACGGAGGACAGCGGTCATGATCTTTTGGCTCATCAGTTTGTAATCAACGGTAGCAGTGTACTACGGAACGTTGGAGCGAATGAGGGAAGATTTTCTTGCTGGCTATCACAAAAAATAGACAGTTTCCAAGTCAACGGAACGGTGTTACTCATTTACAGCCAATCTCGATGTCATTTCGAGAGGTACCCAACGTGTGTGCAGTGATGCATTTCTATTGGTGGTTGCACTTCAACGATACTTACTAAGAGAATCACACATAACTTAAGAAAATTGGTAGAGAGGGTATATGCTTTCAAACAGTTGAGCTAAATAAATTTCATAAAATTTGTTACTGCATGGTGAATTTACTTTCGCAACAGAATGAATTTTTCAGCTATAGACACACTGCAGTCAGGCACCATGAGGGAACTCATCAGGCGAGAAAGTAAAATACCAGGACGCCTCGTAACACAGAGGCATATACGTTGTCATACTGCGTGGCGTTTTGTGTAAGGTAGCCTATACACAGACTGATACGACAGAAATTACAGACTATGGATTAAGGACAACAGGCAGATTCCATATTTCTAGATTTCCGGAAACCATTTCCCATTGCAGACTGTTAACAAAGGTACTGTCATAGGGAATAAGTTCAGATATGTGAGTGGTTCGAAGACTTCTTGAATAATAGAACACAATATGTTGTCCCCCACGGCGAGTGTTCATCAGAGACAACGATTGGTCAGGAGTGCCCCAGGGAAATGTGATAGGACCACTGTTGCTCTCAGTTGACATAAATGATTTGGCTGACAGGATGGGCAGTATTCTGCGCTTGTTTGCTGATGATGCCGTGGTGTACGGTATGGTATGGAAGTTAAGTGACTGTAGGAAGATACAAGACGACGTGACAAAATTTTCAGTTCGTGTGATAAGTGGCAGCTAGCCCTAATCGTGGAAAAATGTAAATCAGTGCGAATGAGTACGAAGATAAAACCAGTATTGTTCGAACACAGCATTACTATTGTCTTGTTTCACACAGTCAAGTCGTTTAAGTATCTGAGCGTAACGTTGCAAAGAGATATGTGATGGAAAGAGCATACGAGAATGTAGTAGGGAAGGTGAATGATTGACTTCAGTTTATTGGGAGAACTTTAGGAACGAGTGGTACTGCTCGAGTCTTTCGGATCCGTACCAGGTCGGATTGAAGGAAGACGTCGAAGCAGCTAGGAGGCGGGCTACTAGATTTGTTACCGGTAGGTTCGAAGAACACGTAAGTCTAACGGAGATGCTTCAGGGACTCAAATGGGAATTCCCGGAGTGAAGGCGACGTTCTTTCGTGAAACTCTATGGAAAAAATTTAAAGAAGCGGCCTTTGAAGCTGACTGCCGAGCGATGCTAATGCCTCCAACAGCTATTACGCGTTAGGATCACGAAGATAACATACGAGAAATCTGGGATCACACGAGAGCAAGTAGACAGTCGAGTTGCTTTTCCTTCTCTCTATTTACGTGTGGATCAGAAAAGGAAATGGTTAGTAGTGGTACAGAGTATCCTCCATCATGGACCATACGTTGGCTTGCGGAGTATCCATGTAGATGCAGATGTAGATGTAATGCTTGGAAAACATAGCCATCTAGCGATAAAAGCATAAAATATTCGTGTATCTACTGTATATGTATTAACAGGATGTAACAAAGCTATACCGACGAACTTCGAAAAGAGTTGTACATGATGTTTTCAAGAACAAATAACGATGTCCACCCGTGTCAGGAAACGTTATTCAACTGCAGTGCAATACATTTTGCGGCGTGCAGTTGCAGCTGTAGCCGTTATAAAGGTACGTTCTGACAAAGTTGTTTGTGCACTGTTGCATAGTTATTAAATTTAATAGTTTTCAGCGGTTTTTTGTGCTATTTGTGGCGAAATAACGATTTAATAACTTTTGGAAACGTTCGCTCGCTGCATTTTTTAGAGTTTTTTGTGTGTTGAAGTCGTTTAGTAAATTTCGTGTTTTAGTTTTCAGCTGACGTTTCTTACTGTTTCTAGTGAAATATTTGAGTAAAGTTTTCATTCAGTGTTTCAACTTCGTTGAGCGTTCCAGTGGCCGCTCGAATTTTTGGTTTTAGCTAGTAATTTTGTGAAGTTTTGTTGGTACTTCTACTAGCTGTGGTGAAGTAGTATCAATGCAAGTAGTTGCTTTCTTAGTAGACAGAAACCGCTATTGTTAGTTCTATAATTAGTTCTACTGGTGTAACTGAACTTAGGTAACGTGCCGGTAGACGTATAATTTTTTTCAGTAAGTCTAAAATTTTACCATGAGTGAGAAGTTTGGGCTCTGTCGTAGGTTTGTGTGTAGTGGGTTACGGTGTGGGATTTGTTCAAAGTATTTTCATCGGGGGGAAATGCAGTGGGGAAACCAGTGGTCATTCTAGCGAGATCCTTGCCTGAGAATGCAGAATCTGCAGTAGAAATAAGTTGATAGAGGAACAGGAGCGTAAGATCTGTGCCCTTCAGGTGCAGTTACAACGCGCAAAGGAGGAATTTGATAGGTTGAAGAGGGAGAAGGGTGGTGGGGAATGGGAACTGGCAGTTGGGAAGAAGGCAGCTAGGTGGAGGAAGTATTCAGACAGTTATACTTTGCATATACGCAATAGATTTGACCAACTGTCAGAATTGAGTGAAGAGGAGTCTCGTGTAGCTGTAGATATAGGGAATATGTAGCAGTCCTCAGCAGTCAGCAGGCCTAGGTCAGCTGAAAAGTCTAACAGAAAGAAGAAGATTCTGCTGATAGGTAGATCGCACGGTACAGGTGTAGGCCAGCAGTTGCAGGAAGTGTTGGGGAGTGAGCACCAGGTCACCAGCATTGCGGAGCCTAGTGCAGGGTTGGCTAGGGTGATTGACACCATAGGGGAGTTATGTAGGAATCTTACGAAGGACGATCAGTTAATGATAGTGGGTGGAGCAGGGAACAGTCTTGATAGAGACGGGGAATATGATGTAGGTGGTGAACTGGTAAAGATAACTACTCAAACTGGTAGCACTAATGTGCATTTTGTGCAATTGTTTCAGCGTCATAATCGGCCTCATATGAATGCGGCAGTTAGGCACGTTAACACGGGGCTGCTGAGGGCGCTGATGGCAGAGGGCATGGGTCACATTTCAGTGGTATCAGTTGGGTCTATCAGTAGACCGGTTTCACTACGCATTGCCTGAAACTCAATAGGTATGGGAAGGGGAGGCTGGCAAAGCTTATTGGTGACAGAGTAGTGGGTCGTGGTTGGATCACTCATGGATAAATTCCTGTAGTAGTTGGTGTTAGAGCTGCACTTTTTTAGACTGAAGTCAGCTGATAGGTATACCCGCATAAAGGAAATCCCTCTAACTAAGGGCCTACCTTTAGAGGATTTCATGCTTCCAAGTAGAGAAGGAGTTAGCATATTTCATCAAAATATAAGTGGTATTAGAGACAAAGTTAGTGAACTGTTTATAACTGTTGGCTCTGAAATTATTGGTATATCAGAGCTCCACTTAAATAATTTGACAATTCAGAGGCTTCCTTTACCAGGATGCAGATTAGCTGCCTGTTTTTCAAGGAGTTCCTTGTGGGGTGGGGGAGTGGCTATGTACGTAAGAAACAGTATTCCATTTGAGTCCATTGACGTATCACGGCACTGTATTGAAGAGATATTTGAACGTTGTGCAGGGGCATTTGAATTTAGTGAAAATAAACTTGTGATTGTTGTTGTTTATAGGTCCCGTAACTCTGACATCAGAGCATTTCTTCTCAAGCTAGAGAGGGTTCTTGATTCACTTGGTAGGAAGTTGAAATGGTTCAAATGGCTCTGAGCACTATGGGACTTAACTTCTGAGGTCATCAGTCCCCTAGAACTTAGAACTACTTAAACCTAACTACCCTAAGGACATCGCACACATCTATGCCCGAGGCAGGATTCGAACCTACAACCGTAGCGGTTGCGCGGTTCCAGACTGTAGCGCATAGAACCGCTCAGCCACTCCGGCCGGCTTGTAGGAAGTACCACAAATTAGTTATACGTGGTGGCTTTGCAAGAAAAAGGATGTTGGTACACCTCCTAAATTCGTATGATCTGATGCAGACAGTGTTTCTTCCAAACCGGGCGCAGCGGAACAGTAACACAGCCATAGACAATTTTTTAATTCATTTTTCATTACTAGATGAGCATTCTGTTAGTAAAGGGGTGAATGGCCTTTCAGACCATGATGCACAAATTTTAACACTAAAAGGCTTTTGTTCTCAAACAAATGTCACATATAATTACAAACTATATAGGAAAGATAATCCAACAGCAATAGGGAGTTTTTTAAACCTTGTCAAGGAACAATAGTGGTAGGACGTTTATTGGGTACTTAACATAGATCACAAATAAAATGCAGTCCTAAACACATGTCTCATGATCTTTGAAAGTTGCTTTCCATCAGATTGTCCTAAACGCGATATTAGCTGTAGTAGGCAGGCTGGGTTGCTGGCTAGTGGGATAAGAATATCATGTAGAACGAAGTGGGAATTATATCAAAATCTTAAAAGTAGTCACAATCAAGCTACAGAAGCCCATTACAAACAGTATTATAAGGAGCTTAAAATATTATTAGGAAAGCAAAGTGTATGTGGTATGCAAATAGAATAGCTATTTCATAGGATAAAATTAAAATCGTATGGTCAGTTGTGAAGGAAGTCTCTGGTCAGCAGCACAAGGTCGAAGATATAAAGTCAGTTCGTAGTAAAAATATTTCCATCACTGATAAATCAGATATATGTAGAGTATTCAATCATTTTGTGAGCATTTCTGGTGAATTAAATAAAAATTTAGTTTCTACAGTGAATCATATAACTTTTTGGAAGTTTCCATTCCAAGATTGATGTCTGAAATACTCCTCTGTGATACAGACAAGGGGAGGGAGGATTGAGCCAATACAATACGTAAATCACTGAAGACTAAGCACTCTCATGGATATGACGGAGTGCCTAGCAGAATATTAAAGTACTGTGCTGCACAGGTTAGCCCTGTATTTTGCCACCTTTGTGGTTTTTCCTTTAGGAGTGGTCAGTTTACTGAACGATTACTCAGTAGTACAGTTGCTTTATAAAAAGGGAGAAAGGGATAATGTAGACAATATTAGGCTTATTTCTATGCCATCAGTGTTTGCTAAAGTTGTTTAAAAGGCTGTGTATGTAAGGATAATTGATCATTTTATATCACACGAATTACTATCAAATGTGCTGTCTGGCTTTAGAAGTCGTTTAACAAGTAAATACGCTATATTCTCTTTTCTCTGTGAGATACTGGATGGGTTAAACAATAGGTTTCGAATGGTAGGCGTAATTTTTATTTAACTAAGGCATTTGATTGTGTTGATCACAAAATATTGTTCCAGAAGTTGGACCATTACAGAATATGGGGAGTAGCTCACAATTGGTTTACCTCTAACTTCAGCAACAGACAGCAAAAGGTCACTACTCACAACGTTGAGAATGGCTGTGATATGGGGTGTGAGAGGGATACAGTCAAGGAGGGAGGGGGGCGGCTGCCACAGGGATCAGTGTTGGGGCCACTCCTGTTCTTTATAAATGTTCTTTATAAATGTCCTGTTCTTTATAAATGATATACCATCTAGTGTTATGGGTAACTCTAAAATATTTCTGTTTGCTGATGACACTAGCTTGGTAGTAAAGGATGTTGTGTGCAATATTGGCGCGGTTTCAAATAGTGCAGTTCATGACCTAACTTCATGGCTTGTAGAGAATGAACTAACGCTAAATCACAGTTAGACTCAGTTTTTACAGTTTCTAACAATCAGTTCAACAAAACCTTACGTTTTAATTTCACAGAATGGGCATATGGTTAGTGAAACTAAACATTTAGAATTTCTAGGTGCTCAGATAGATAGTAAACTACCTTGGAAAGCCCACGTTTAGGATCTTATTCAAAGAGTTAACGTTACCATGTTTACCATTCGAACGGTGTCTGAAGTGAGTGATCGTTCGACACGAAAATAATATACTTTTCCCATTTTCATTCTCTCATGTCATATGGTATTATATTTTGGGGTAACTCTTCCCATTCTAAAAGGATATTTTGGGCCCAGAAACGGGCTGTTCGTGCAGTAAGTGGTGTAAGTCCACGAACCTCTTGTCGACCCCTGTTAACGAGTCTGGGTATTTTGACACTGGCCTCTCAGTATATATATATTCCTTACTGTCGTTTCTTGTTAACAATATTAGGTTATTCCCAAGAAAAAGCAGCTTTCACTCAGTTAATACTTGGCAGAAAAAAATGGCTCTGAGCACTATGGGACTTAACTTCTGTGGTCATCAGTCCCCTAGAACTTAGAACTACTTAAACCTAACTAACTTAAGCACATCACACACATCCACGCCCGAGGCAGGATTCGAACCTGCGACTGTAGCAGTCCCGCAGTTCCGGACTGCGCGCCTAGAACCACTAGACCAAATACTTGGCAGAAATCAAATCTGCATTTAGATGGGACTTCCTTAACTCTTGTGCAGAAAGGTGTGCGGTATTGTGGTGAGCGTACTGTAAGACCTTTAGTACACACACCATCAGATAATTTGACTTGTAGCTCTAACGAAGTAGGCGAGTGTGAGCAATATGTCTCGTGGTCTTATCATGGCGTGTTTATCTTCTGCTGGTATGTCAGACGATAGAAATGCCACTTGCACGCTTAGAGTAGCAGATTGATGGTGACCAATTTTAAACAGAACTTGACTAATTTTCACACACGTTTATTAAAATAATAACAAGCATAAAAATTACTTAACTTGGTTCTGGATGCTATTTATAATTGATGACCTGAAGTTCCTTTGGTATTGGTACGTTAATCTTTTTCTCACATATATCTCTGATACTTGAGAAAAGTTTCTATACATCTTCATGGCTATGTACAGGAATATGGTAATCTTATTAGGCGCAGACTGAAACTTGACTATAGACTGGTACAGACAAATGTAGAACTCGTACAGACTGGTGCAGACATTGCAGACTGGTACAGACAAATGTAGACTGACTAATCGGAGGTCTGTACACTTGTTATAACACCTCGCGCGTTCATGTACCACTGCGCGAGTGTGATCCGCGAGGAGAAAAGGTTCTACATTAGCAGCAATCTCATTGGCTGCGTTACATTTAATACGCGGATCGGCGGAAGCAGAATTTGGTCCGTCTCTATGGCAGCGCCAACTCATAGTCCGGAGACGGACGAGCGCTGCGCCTGGGCTGTTGTGCATAGCGGGGCGCGCTCTAGGGGGACAGTTGCGTACGCGCTGACTACGAGGAACTATGTACACAACAAATATACTACTGCATCCATTTTCAATAAGCTACCGCTCGAATTCAAAAATCTTAACAGTAATCCACGCAGTTTCAATTCTGAACTGAAGAGTTTCCTCATCGATCACTCCTTCCATTCTGTCCAGGTGTTCCTTGAAAAATTAAGTTGATTCTTGTAGTATAGTTGATTGCGTTTACTTAATCATATGGGTTGACTTTTTTCTGGTTCTTCAGCATTTTATTTTTATCTGTTATTACTTTTATGTTGTAATTTCATGTACTGATTTGTTCCATGACCTCGGAGATTTTCTGCTCAATTTGGTCGTATGGAACTAGACATGTAAATAAATGAATTAATACACAGTGTCTGAATTACAGGGACTGAAGTGTGTCATTAGGCTACTCATTCGGCCATAACGGTAAGTTTCTTTGAATAAGCCATTACTGAACATTTAACACAAACGAAAAGGAGGAGACCACAAAGACATGTGTCAATGTACCGCGGAAATGCCTCTTGGTATACGCGACTACTGACTTTAGCACTGAGGAAGTTCGTGGTACCTTTACTAGAGTGGACACTTCCTATTCACTGCAGTTGAGTTGCTCAGCGTTGCGAGCGCGTTGTTAGGAATAACTTTTTCTGCCAGTATCTTCGAAACGATTTGAAATCGTTATTCTGCATTCATTCCCTTCATTTTCCGCAGTTTCCAGCCAATGTAATGTTCACCATTCTATTCTCTCGTAAAAATTTGTCTAAAATGCATTTGACACCACAAAGGCCGAACGCATCATGTCCGAGAGAAAGTGTTTATACAGTCTGTCTTAAGCACTCTGTATACTTGCGGGCATCCGCCCGCTACCGTCAGCCACACAGTTCTTGTAGCGTCTGACTCCGACAACTCTGTTTACAATAAACGGGCTTAACAAAGATATTTAAATCGAAATGTCAGATCAATCAGCGGAAGAGGGAAGCGGATGAGGAATATGATGTTCCAAAGCCTCGGTATTTTTTTCCAGACCTGGAGCATGTTTCTTTCAAAATTGCCGTATATATTGTACAATCTTAATCTTATGTTTCTTCAATAACACGTTTTTGGTCAGATCCGGCCTATTCATTGCTGAAGGCAATGCATTTTATGGCAATTATCTTGGATAGTGTCCTTTAGGTATTGGAAGGAAAATGATGAAAAAGACGCAGCAATTTTGTACGATATGGTGTGCTAAAAACAAAAAGATAGTACTGTATTTGCTCTAGAATTTGAAACAGTGCATTTTTAGTGACACTAGCGTTCATGTAGAGGAAGTTTAATATAAGTCTTCGTTTCGGGATGCGCACGTTGTAGTTTTACTCAGTAAAGAACGCCTTGAAATGTGATTGGTATGTAAGAAGTTCTCTGTAGAAGGGAGGAGTGGGCAGATGCCTCAGTTCAGACCACAGGGTTTTCCTCTACAGACTTGACGCTGGTCTAGTCTCGGTTCGTAAGACAATCGTTAGGATTATTTTATGGGGAGATTATAGCATTAGCTTTCTGACCGATTCTCCATACAAAATCACGTTAATGGATTTACTTGAATCTTACAACCTCGTGCAGGCAGTATTATTCCCAGCTACGGTTCAGGGAAATGTCAGCACGTTCACCGACAGTATCTTCATAGACTGTGTGGCGTCCGGCCCACTCGTCTAACATAGGGTGCCTAGGAAGATGTTTTCTCGGATAGCTCAACAACAATAGAAGCAAATTTTATTAATGGAGTTTATTAAAATATGTTAAATTGACAATGCTCAACTTGCGTTTCTACAAAGATGTGTCACAAGCAAATGGCGACATGCAAATAATCAATGTCCTTCGTATATACAATTTCCACGCAAGCAACCACACAAGTCCATAAATCACTGCTCTAGAGTTTGTATCACAGCTCGTCTTCTAGTTCAGCTCTTCTAGTGCCCGTCTTCTTGTGTGGCCGAGGTTCGATGGAGCGGGGCTTATATTCTCTTGGTATAAGTGCCGCTCCTGTCGTGGTGTTGTCCTAGTCAGTATTCTATTGGCTGACGTCGTCTCATAGTCTTCTCTGATATAGCATTCCAGGCCGACGTGCCAGTGCTTGATGTTACGCCGGAAAAGGTTGTATGAGAAAAACTGGTAACGGCCTGTCGGTCTATGATGGACATATAGTAATACTGAAGGAAATCAAGACACTCATATCCGAATGTAGTAAACAAAAAACTTAGGGACATGAGTCCACTTGCAGTGCAGGCGTTCAAGGCCTATCTCCAAAGGCTAGCAGGGCAAGAATTATAAAACCGTGACGACGTGAACGGTAGATATAGCACATTTCTTCAAAGCTTTATCGCTTTCTTTCCCATAAAAAAGTAAAGGCAAATATGCAGTACTTATAAGCAACCGATATGAATAACAAATATCTTTAGAATGTGATTTAGGATGAATTGGAAGCTTTACCTAAATATGGAGGACGATCAGAGTCTGGTAACAGAATTTTACTACAGGCAGTACTGCAAAGTGCTGAGAATAAAACAATGCCCAACTACAAGAAAGTAGAATGCTCTCAGAAGAAAATTAAAATCATATGGTCAGTTGTGAAGTGGCTGTCAGGGAAGAACGTTTATTCTCAACATATTTCGCGTCTTTTATGTGAGACTCCAGCTGTCAGCGATCCACCAGTGCTGTGCAAAATACTTAATGCTCACTTTGTGTCAATAGCCTGTAAGTTAAATTAAAATATTTATTGGTACAGATAAATACGTAGAATTCTCGAAATCTAGTGTACGAAGACAACTACGTCACATAAAACTATAGAAACCAACCAAAATTGAAATTTTACGAATTATTATATCTTTGAAGAGTAAAGGCCGCATTGAGTTTGACGATATATCGAGTCGGATTATAATTAGTACATCATTAATTTGTTTTGAACTAAGTCACACGTGCAATATTTCTTTGGGGTGTGGAAAATTTCATGAGAGAGTGAAATATTTGTTACTGAAACTACAGTGACGAAGGAAATAATGTAGGGAATTGCTCGCCGGTTTCTTTACTGTCAGCGAACTTCTTGATTAGGCAATGAATAGGAGCGTATTAACACAAGTAAATTTGCTGTCAAACACGCAGTTAGGCTTGACGAAAGGGTATCCGCCGGAAATGCAACTTACTCTTTCCTTATGTGAGGTACTGTCAAGTCTAAACGACAGGTTGAGGATAATAAGTATTTTCTGAAATTGGGCAAAAGCATTTACTTTTGTGGACTATGCAATACCTCATCCTAAGTTAGGTGAATATGGGATTATGGGTAAAGTTCAACAAGGCTAGCTTCATGTCCGAAAAGTCGGAAACATAAAGTAGTCCTCCAGTGTCAATAAACAAGGAAGAGATTTGAATCTATGTCTAAGGGTTGTGTTCTGGATCTGTTGCTGTTCTTGATATGTACTCACACTCTGGCACTAAATATGACACACGACTCTTTTTTTTTGTCCTTGCATATGATAGGAGTGTTATAATAATATAAATGACTTGGCTAACGGTAACACACGACAGATTAACGCTTTAATGCAACAAAACGCCATGCATATAGTTTCTAGCACGGGTGTATCGAAAATACGACATTTTTATTGCCACTTGCTATCTAGACAGTCAATTAATCCAACCATTTTAAACTCTTAGGACTGAGTGTAGATGGAAGGCTGTCTTGAAAGTACCACGTTAAAGGTCTGTGCAGAATCTCTGACTGCTGCTCTCTTGGTATGATCTCCATTGTCTGTGACACTGAAACACGATGCCTTTATTTACTCCCGTCACTTTCATTCTACTGTCTCGTACGGTATTGGTGTTTTGAGGCAAATCAGTGCACTCATCGAGAATGTTTTTATACCAGGAAAGTGCGGTGAGGCATACCTGCTGTGTCAGTTCATGACCTTCGTGTAGACCCATGCCGAGGGTCTCGGAATTTTGATCTGTCATTCCTGTGCATATATTTCAGCATGGGATTTGTTGTTGACAATGCTGACTCATTTACTCAACGCCAGACGGAGAAACTACGCGCTCTAGGCCAATGCTTCCTTAAGCATTGTACAGAAAGGCTTCACTATTAACAGCCTTCCAGCAGAACTGAGAGTGTTGAGTAATGAACCACAAGTATTCTATTGCAAGTTCAAGAAAAAACGTCCTTGTGCTACAGCCCTCCTATTCAGTAGAGGATTTCCTCGTAGTAGTTGAGAACTTTTCTCCGTGGTGTGTTATTTATTCGTATATTCTCTGTTTTTCACGTTTTATTAAGTCTATGTTGACAGGTATAAATGTTCGAATTATTATTGTGTGGATTATATAGTGACTCATCCCGTAACCGTAACTTGCGCATTTGCCTCGTGCCACGGAACATGAATTTTAAAAAAAATGAAAAAAAGGAAAAAAAAAACCACACACACACACACACACACACACACACGCACACACACACACACACACACACACACACACACACACACACAGAGAGAGAGAGAGAGAGAGAGAGAGAGAGAGAAACACCTGCTGGTAATGATCCTGTTTAAAAGCGTTACCTGCCAGAAAGGAGTCTCTGAAAGGCGATGGGGTGGTGACGGGTAGGGTGAAGATGGACGTGAATTATGTGGATGATGTTATTTGCTTATAGTGTCACATTGGAAGAATAATTAAATTGATTATATTTATTACTTATAAGATAGCAACATTATCCATTATTTTAGTGGAATGTAAAAATATACATTGCAGTGTCGACCGAGACGGCACAGCACCGACTACTGAGTACTCGCTGTGATATTTGCTAACTGTCTTCGCTCATAGGCACAAGCAAACTTGTCCACGAAAATACAATTGCATTATATGGGCCCTACCAGCGAAATGTCTCTTATGAAGCCTTCCGTCAAATTCTGCCATGAAGCCTCGCACTGAAACCACTAAAACTATGAGAATATCTTGGCTAGCGTTCTATCGTCGTGTTCGCCGGCCGGAGTGGCCGTGCGGTTCTGGGCGCTACAGTCTGGAGCCAAGCGGCCGCTACGGTCGCAGGTTCGAGTCCTGCCTCGGGCATGGATGTGTGTGATGTCCTTAGGTTAGTTAGGTTTAATTAGTTATAAGTTCTAGGCGACTTGTGACCTCAGAAGTTGAGTCGCATAGTGCTCAGAGCCATTTGAACCATTTTCTATCGTCGTGTTCGTACGTCTGATAGGCCAGCTCAGGTTCATCTTGCCAGTCGAATTACTTGGTAAAATCTTTTGTTGTTGTTCCATAATTTCCCTTCTTCCTACGCTAAAAGACCCACTCAATAACCATGAAAGTTTCTCTCTGAAAGTATGCACATGCTTTTCTAACATTGTGTTTAACGTCTACAACATCTACAATTGACGTATCCATTCGTCGGACGCCTTCGAAAAGTTCCTTTATTTTGTCATTATCTGTATCCCCGTATCAGGCCAAAACGTGAGCTGGGTGCACATATGTCGCATGTATTCAGACAATAGCACTTGCATGCCCTGCCAAAATCACTTTAACTGCCCTGCTTCAAATTTGAAGTCTCTAGAAACCATCTGGGTCGCCACATTACAGAGATTTTAGCAACGTATTCAGTGTCAATGTTTGTTCGATTCCGGTAGGATTACTGACTGCAGAAGAGAGCCTCGGAAGTTAAAGTGTCGTCTTCAACTATGTTTGTATCAGTTGCTGCTCATAATCACAAGCCTTGTTTTATGTTGTACCTTTTTAAGTCAGCTAGCGTATCGACTTACAAATGTCGAATATGGATCAGAACTAACGTTAATCTGTTAAGCCAATTTGGTAACGCTATTAAATTTTGCACTGGCCATATAACTCTCAGACTTCATTCGACTTACTTAATTTGACAGTAACTTAGTGTATCTAACACACAGACAAGGCATCAGTTCCGGAATATGATAACATGGGAAAGAGTATAACTTATCACCAAAATGGTCATTTTGCACAGTATTATCAAATAATTAATTGAAAGAATCGTAACAGAGATACGGTTGATTAAGATTCCTGTTTCAATGGAAAACTAATAAAACTGTAAAATAAAACGCTGTCGGAAGCCCTAGATCGGAAAGTTAGTCTTCGAAATAATCTTTATTGTTATTTTCGGTTAACGTGAAAGTCAGTTATAGTCACAATGAGCAGAAAAAATCATCGGTAAGGTTAAAGAAAGGAAATTATTTGAATTCCCTCTTTTCAATAGTCAGTCGGTCTCTTCGGGTTGGGGAAGGACGGGAAGGAAGTTGAAGGAACCATCCCGGCATTTGCCTGAAGCGATTTACAGAAATCACGGAAAACCTAAATCTGAATGACTGGACGCGGATTTGAACTGTCTTCCTCCCGAGTGCGAGCCCAGTATGCTAACCACTGCGCCACATCGCTCGGTAATAACCTCTGACGTTTAGGTACTGCTGTTGTCAGTCGTATTAATGAACGAATTAATGAATTAAATACTTTGTAATAACATGAAATTTTAAGTACAAAAAAGTAGTTTTCCTTTCAGGCGGCTTTGATTAACTCCTTTAATCATTTAAATCATTATTAATAACATGACATTGGAATACAGGACAAAAGGAACTGAATCCTGTTACAGGTAACTACCTGGGGAGCCGATGCAAAACTTCTGAGGACAGAAACACTGGCTTTACCTTACCTATCAACTAAGTGACGGTTCACCTGTATGGATCAAAAGTTCCCACATTCACCAACTGGATATTCAGCTCTGACACACAATGAGTGGTGTTACCAGATAGGCGCCTTTTCAATGGCTCCGACTGACAAGTTGGCTCTGAGCACTATGGGACTCAACTGCTGAGGTCATTAGTCCCCTAGAACTTAGAACTAGTTAAACCTAACTAACCTAAGGACATCACAAACAGCCACGCCCGAGGCAGGATTCGAACCTGCGACCGTAGCGGTCTTGCGGTTCCAGACTGCAGCGCCTTTAACCGCACGGCCACTTCGGCCGGCTGACTGACAAGTAACATGGCTCCGGGTCAAATAAGAAAGACAACAAGCTCTTGATTGATTGTGGACAAGAGTACAGTCGAATCATTCTCTTCCCATACATGATTTCAGTCAGCGACGCTCTACAGTTCGATTGAAATCTCGTCAAAGACTCTGGAGAGACGACCTGATCGTGCTAGAAAACTCTGGTGTCAGACTTATTGGTTTCAGTCTTGTACGTATCACTTGGCGCACAGTGATTCTAATCAGATGGGAATATGGAGGACAGTTTCTGCTCTCTGCAGCTGGGAATGGCAAACTCTCTAAAGCGAGGAGGCGCAGTCAATGCCACCTATTGTAGCGTTCAGGACTGCCAAATCTCTTAAAGTACAAATCCAGCTAACTCTAAAGCAGCTGAATGGTTGTAGTAGCTCGGCAGTGATCTTCGATTTCTCCTATTTGTTTATTTTACTGGTTGTTTATAATTGTTAATGTGCTTGTGATTGTCTAAGAGCAACAAATTATCATAAAAGAGATAAAATAATATCTGAGTGGTCATATTTCGTTTCAGTGTCACAGACTATCTTTATTGGAAACGTTCACACAAACAATATTGCCTTGTCGATGGGGTGCACTAGTGTCGCGCATCAGATCTGAGCGCGACGGCTTCCCGTGAGCGCGTGCGTCAGACGGTGTCGGCGGCAGACGTGTTGCTGGCGTTGTGGTAAGGAGCTGCACGATTTCTCATCAAGGCTTGTTTAGGAAAGTATTTGGGATTCATTGTGTAATAGGTTTAGTTTTATTGTCAGAAGGAGAACGCGAAATACCAGTGTTCTTTGCTAGGGAGCATTCTGTTATGGAAGAAATAGGCAACAAATAACTTTTACACCGATGGACGAGGAAAACGGTGGTACCTAGCATTCGACGATTCTTCTGCACAGTGTATTTGGAGTAATGATTACTAATGTCTGTGCTACAGCTAAATAACGTGGAAGAGACCAACTCCGTACGCGGGAGCTTTGGAAACTCGTAACACGACGTGGGAAGACCGTAAGAACGTGTTGCTGCCTTCCACGTGGCACCGTTCGATGAATTCTCAGCTGGATATGTAGTACTCACACACTTCTTAAATCAGAGGTTCATATATTCCCTTAAACACATGAGCAACCACCTCTTATTATATCCTTTAGAAAGTTCGTAGACGGTAAAGATATACGATTGTCTTCGTGTGTACAAAATGACAATTTAGATGAAAATATTGCATTCATCAAAATGTAGACAACACAGCGTCTACACCAGGGGCGAATGTTGTTGCTTGTTTCAAGATGCAGGAAATATTTTATAACCGAAATTTGTTGTAATGGGAGAAACTTGAACTATTGGGCGAAATTTCCCAGTTGTAGATGATACCTTTGATACTTTAATGCGTAGTTGGTATGCTTATTTTTGTACTGCGAACATTGCTTTACGTCTGTCCTTCACTATGAACCCTGAAAATACTCATCTGGACAAGTTTAACGGGGCTTAAATGTAATGAACTATGATAAGCACCTACCTCTCAATCACATCATCTTATTGTGTGTCCTGCAGCTCCATCCAATACCAGGCCTCATAGAAGAGCTGTCCAACGCCCCCGGGCGCCACGGTTCTCGTGGTACGTTTCCCTGGTGTCATTCATAAGCAAATTTCTATTCTGACGATTTCTAATATTAAATCAAATTCCAGGAAAAAATCAAAGAACAACAATTAGACGACATTTCTTGGTACGTGGGGCGTTCAGTAAGTAATGGAACACACTTTTTCCCTCGGCCCGTAGACATCATGGAATATTCTCACTTCATAGGCTATATTTTCATCAAGTTCCGCTGGGTGGCAGTGATACACGTAGCCTTCAAAAAGGCGTCAGTAAAGGGGTGCGTTCCAACCAGAGAAGTGCCGTTGAGTTTCTTTTGGGAGAAAACCAGAGCGTCACAGATATTCGTAGGCGTTTGCACAGTGTTTATGGAAGCCTGACAGTGAACATAGCAACAGGGTCGCGCAAGCCTATCCGACCTCCTGCGCGCCGGCCAGGAGCTCACAACTGAGACGGCTGCGATGCTGGAACGTGAAGACACTCTCATTCGAGGTGATCAACAGATCGCAATAACACCCCTCCCTGCTAAACTGGACGTCTCTCGTTGTAGTGGTGACACACTCGTCTACCAAATGCGATACTCAAAGGTGTGTACCCACAAGGTTCCTCGCTGTAAATCAGAAGGCCATTAAGGGTAGCGAAGGACAATCGATGCGGAATTGCTTTTGCGTTACGCGGCTGACCGTGCCAATTTTTTCCCACCATTATCGCTGACGATGAGACATGATTTCACACTCCGAACCGGAAACATAATGTGAAACCTTGGAGTGGCGCCACATCATCTCTCCTCCGAAGAAGTGGCACAAAGTCGCACCCTCAGCCGGTAATGTCAGGGCGACGGTCTTCTGGGACTCTGAGAGGGTTCTTCTGATTGATACCCTCCCTCGTGATGCAATAATCAACTTTGAAGAATTGTGTTGTCCTTCCCTTAGGAAACTGAAGAAACGACTTCAGCGACTTCGACGCCACAAAAATGCAAACGGACTTCTCCTTCTCGATGACGACACAAGGTGTCACACAAGTTTGCACACCCGAGATTAGCTCACAAAACTTCACTAAACTATTCCTGAGTATCCACCCTACAGCCCGGACCTCGCACTCTCCGTCTCTTTGGTCCAATGAAGGACCGAAGGAAGCACTCCGAACTCCGCAGGAAGCAGCACGTGGATGGTGGGGAGGGAGCTTGTTGGTGTAGTTAAGACGTTAGCTCAGACGTCTACCAGTAGAGTGGTATCCAAGCAAGATGCACCGACGAATTGAACGGAGGCTATGTTGAGAAATGGGGTTTTGTAGCCCGAAGTGTGGGGAATAATTTGCAATACTGGAATTCTAAATAAAATAAATCTACTTTCAGAGCAAAAGTGTTGCATTACTTATTGAACGCCCCTCGTAATTGGAGACAGAATCACTTCAATCCCATCAATGGTATGCTGCAAACAATAAACTCGCTCTTCTTGAACATTGTTGTTTGTACCGACTGCTTCTTTCTGGTCGATGTTTTTGGCGCTATCCAGTAGAGCGTGCGAGCTTCTGAATGCAAGTTGAGCTACATGTTTTGTGTCTGACTGGTTTTTCATAACAGAGTATGGCCAAAAGACAAATAACTTACAGTTGTAACAGTGATTGCGAGGAGCAACATTGTTTTTCCGAATTCAGAAATGAACGTGTGTGTTTATTGTGCCACTGTAATGTGTCTGTTTCCACGAAAAGTAATGTGGAACATTATTTTTCGACAAATCATAGAAATTTCTATAGGGACTATCCTTTTAATTCTGAATTACGCAAACATAAAGTTAGACAATCGACATCTAAATTAACACTAAAGCAAATTGTGTTTAAAAAGTCAACTCAGAAAAATAGCAACGCGACAATGGCTTCCTCCAAAGTCTATTATGTTTTGCCGAAAAGGAAAAAAAAAAGTTTAAGTGACGGGGAAGTAGTTAAAGAAGGAGTGATCAGTGCCGCAAAATCTCTGTTTGATGGTCACAGCGATAAATGTGTACTTACGTCTCTTATAAAAGGATTTTATTTGCTTCAGTATACTGTTGCTACACGTGTTGAGCAGATTTCTAAGAATTTGGAGTCTCTGTATATCAGGACCCAAAATTGTGTATTTTTGGCTTCACATGTGATATTCCCCACATTGGAGAGTTGTGCTGATTTATTAGAATGATCTTTCGTGATTTTGCTGTTAAAGAGAAGTTCGTAAAAATGCTGTCATCTCATGAACATACTAGGGGAGATGGCATAGTTAATGTATACCTGAAATTTGCCACTCTCTAAGCCTGTCACTACAAGAACCAATAGCCTCCTTAAATGATTGGAAAGAATAATAGGTTTCTTGCTCTTTGTGCTAAAGACGACTATTTTTCAAAATATTTTTGTTGACATTGTATTATCCACCAGGAAGTTTTATTTGCAAAGTTGTTGATTTCTGTGGGTGTCATGAAAGTTGTAATTTGTGTAGTATATTGCACCGTTCTGGATATATCAGATTCTTCTTGCAGATGTAAATTGCTTTAGTAGGGCGGGAGGGGAGTGCGGGACTCTGAAACGATTCTGCACTCTTCTCAATGAGATAAGAACTTTTCTGAAATCATATTTTGGGCAACACTGTCACGAACCTGACGAGAATCGTGGGTCCTAAATTTAGGTTTCTAGGCAGGTATCGTCTCAGAATTTAACGATGTAAACCCCCAATTGTAAGGGAAAAATCGCATTTCAGCTGTAATAAGTACAGTAAATACCCTTCAGAAGAAACTAAATGGAAGACGTGTATGTTGGCGAATGTGATTATGTCTTTTACCAAGCAACTTGAAGTGATAATCAGAGAATTTAGTAACAAGTTTAGCCATTTTTAGTGATTATATTTGTAATACATTAGTTTCAGTTGGTAACACTGAATTTTGAGGTAGGTTATCTGACATCTTCGGAAGTTTTAATTTTGAAAAATTATAAATGAAATATTTTTTACCTTCAAAACGATATGTCTTTGGAGTCAGGTGAACAGGAACAGATATCCCATGATTGTTAGTGTTTCGTTCAAAGCTTATCCTTCCCTTGGCTCGATACATCTTTTCGATGCGATGTTTTCATTGATTAGCATCATCAAGAATTAATATCATTGCATCCTGACAGACTCACATTAAGAACAGTTTGTTTCTGCCGCACACCAGATTTTTGAACATGCAGTGCCATCGTATAGTTTATATCTTGATATATAATGCAGTTAAAGCGATACTCGATTTTGTTTACAAATCTACGAGAAAACTCAGGAAAGTCAGAAATAGGTGTTATGAAGGCAGTTTGCCATTCATTCTAGACTGGCCTGAACCTGTGTATGATACGTACAGTGCAAACAGTGCAATCTAGACCAATGCAAATTAATTATTAGTTATCCATGTAGGACTGTATGGTGTAGATAAATTTAAAATCCACCAATAAGTTCATTGATAACTGATTTACGAAACAACTAGTTTCAAGAACTGACCTATATATCTAAAAGTTTAGCCGCTAGAACAGACAACGAGGACCAGAACTTAAAGATTTCTGGTATTCCGAACGATATACATCCCGAAAATATGAAACTTGCATAGATTTCTCGTTGTGAAGTATTAAAAAATATTACAAGCCATTTATCTACGCAACCATTTAAGTAGACTCGTGAACCCATAACGTGTACACTATAATAAACTTACATCAAACATCAAATAGTTCATGTGCCCTGTTACTAAATCAATTAATAAATGTCTCCCTCCTATAGGAGCTTCATCCGATCGACGCGTCAAATTTTATTTATACCTCATATCACGAACCACGTGAATTATTGTGTCCAATGCTTTTTTCGGACGTTTTTTTCGGAAATCTCCTATTTCGGGCTTTAGTATACAGAGAGCTACGAAATCTGTGTAATGACCACTCAGATTCACACTTCTTGGTCAGTTCGTAATATATGTATCACGGACGCGAATTCCAACGGATATAACAGTAGTAGTGCCTGAAATTGGAAGCCTGTATGAGACTTTTGTGTTTTGTTCTTGTGGTTCTCAGTCCGAAGACTGATTTCGTACAGCTCTCCTCGATGATCTATCCTGTGCAAGCATCTTCGTCTGTGGATATAAGCTAGAACCTACATCTATTTGTAAGTACTTATTGTGTCCATCACTTGGTCTCCAAGTAGAACTTCTACCCTCCTCCCACCTGTACTTCCCTCCGTTACCAAATAGGCTGCTCCTTGTTAATATTGTTTTCGAAGGAAAACGTGTTGTTGACAACAGAGTTCCTAAAGGAGTAAATCTACTGTTACGCTGTTGTTAGTGTGCCACTCTGTTTGAGGAGCTTTCTACAAGGGATTCAAGAGTGGATCCACATAGTATCCTTGTTATATGGTTGTTGTTCTTGTTGTTGTTGTGGTCTACAGTCCTGAGACTGATTTGATGCAGCTCTCCATGCTACTCTATCCTGTGCAAGCTTCTTCATCTCCCAGTACCTATTGCAGCCTACATCCTTCTGAATCTGTTTAGTGTATTCATCTCTTGGTCTCCCTCTACGATTTTTACCCTCCACGCTGCCCTCCAATACTAAATTGGTGATCCCCCTGATGTCTCAGAACATGTCCTACCAACCGATCCCTTCTTCTAGTCAAGTTGTGCCACAAGCTCCTCTTCTCCCCAATTCTATTCAACACCTCCTCGTTAGTTATGTGATCTACCCATCTAATTTTCAGCATTCTTCTGTAGCACCATATTTCGAAAGCTTTAATTCTCTTCTTGTCTAACCTATTTATCGTTCACGTTTCACTTCCATACATGGCTACAATCCACACAAATACTTTCAGAAACAACTTCCTGACATTGAAATCTATATTCGATGTTAACAAATTTTTCTTCTTCATAAACGCTGTCCTTGCCATTGCCAAACTACATTTTATATCCTCTCTACTTCGACCATCATCAGTTATTTTGCTCCCCAAATAGCAAAACTCCTTTACTACTTTAAGTGTCACATTTCCTAATCTAATTACCTCAGCATCACCCGACTTAAGTCGACTACATTCCATTATCCTCGTTTTGCTTTTGTTGATATTCATCGTATACCCTCCTTTCTAGACACAGTCCATTCCGTTCAACTGCTCTTCAAAGTCCTTTGCTGTCTCTGGCAGAATTACACTGCCATCGGCGAACCTCAAAGGTTTTATGTCTTCTCCATGGATTTTAATACCTACTCCGAACTTTTCTTTTGTTTCCTTTATTGCTTGCTCAATATACAGATTGAGTAACATCGGGGATAGGCTACAACCCTGTCTCACTCCCTTCCCACCCACTGCTTCCCTTTCATGTCCTTTGACCCTTATAACCGCCATCTGGTTTCTGTAGAAATTGTAAATAGCCTTTCGCTCCCTGTGTTTTACCCCTGTCACCTTCAGAATTTGAAAGAGAGTAATCCAATCATTTTCTCTGCCTCGTGATGACTGGGTGTTGTGTCCTTTAGTAATTAGGTTTAAGTTGTTCTAAGTTCTAGGGGACTGATGATCATAGATGCTAAGTCCCATAGTGCTCAGAGCCATTTTTTTTTGAACCAATCCAATCAACATTGTCAAAAACTTTCTCTAAGTCTATAAATGCTTGAAATGAAGGTTTGCCATTCCTCAATCTTTCTTCTAAGATAAGTCGTAGGGTCAGTTTTGCCTCACGTGTTCCAACATTTCTACGGAATCCAAAGTGATCTTCCCCGAGGTCGGGTTTTATCAGTTTTTCCTTTCGTCTGTAAAGAACTCACGTTACTATTTTGCAGCCGTGGCTTATTAAACTGATAGTTCAGTAATTTTCACATGTGTCAACACCTGCTTTCTTTGGGATTGGAATTATTATATTCTTCTTGAAGTCTGTCTCATACATCTTGCTCACCAGATGGTAGAGTTTTGTCATGACTGGCTCTCCCAAGGCCATCAGTAGTTCTAATGGAATCTTATCTACTCCCGGGGCCTTGTTTCGACTCAGGTCTTTCAGTGCTCTGTCAATCTCTTCACGCAGTATCATATCTCCTATTTAATCTTCATCTACATTCTCTTCCATTTCCATAATATTGTCCTCAAGTACATCGCCCTTGTATAGACCCTGTATATACTCCTTCCACCATTCTGATTTCCCTTCTTTGCTTAGAACTGGGTTTCCATCAAAGCTCTTGATATTCATGGAAGTCGTTCTCCTTTCTCCAAACGTGTCTTTAATTTTCCTGTAGGCAATATCTATCTAACACCTAGTGGGATAAGCCTCTACATCCTTACATTTGTCCTCTAGCTATCCCTGCTTAGCCATTTTGCACTTCCTGTCGATCTCATTTTTGAGACGTTTGTATTCCTTTTTGCCTGCTTCATTTACTGCATTTTTATATTTTCTCCTTTAGTCAATTAAATTCGGTATTTCTTCAGTTACTCAAGGGTTTCTACTAGCCCTCGTGTTTTTACCTATTTGATCCTCTACTGCCTTCTCTATTTCATCCCTCAAAGCTACCCATTCTTCTTCTACTGTATTACCTTCCCCCATTCCTGTCAATTGCTCCCTTATTCTCTCCCTGAAACTCTGTACAACCTCTGGTTCTTTCAGTTTATCCAGGTCCCATCCCCTTAAATTCCTACCTTTTTGCAGTTTCTTCAGTTTTAATCTACAGTTCATAATCAATAGATTGTGGTCAGAGTCCACATCTGCTCCTGGAAATGTCTTACAATTTAAAACCTGGTTCCTAAATCTCTGTCTTACCATTATATAGTCTATCTAATACCTTTTAGTTAGTTACATGGTTATGTACAACAAGTATTTTCTTCTCCAGGGTGGAAGTACCCCAGAATACGTTGCCATAAGACACTCGTTGATGATAAGTGGAAACTATGTCATGTTTTGACAGATTAATTTTCAAAATCTACTACTAACCGTAAATACTGAAAATATTGCAGAACTTAATATTTAAGAAGATCCGTAACATGTGGTTTCCATTTGAGGGTCCCATCAATATAAGCACCTCATAATTTATTGATTTATTCTCATGCATTATATCTGAAGGACTTGACTGGACGTTTAGTACAGAATTGCATGTGTTGTGATTTATGTTTATTATTTACATTCAGGGACAACTAATCTAATCAAAATGAATTTATAATTTTCAAGAGAATTTTATTTGCTGTATTCAGAAAACTTTATTTATATTTTGAGGTGTTTAAGTTTATACAGTAGGCATGATTATAATTGCCGTATAATCATCTAAGAACCTAACTAAATTTCGGAAAATTGAATTATACGTGCATCAAAAGAAGAATTCATGTGTGATGAAACTATCATTAGTCTCAAATAAAGGCTTACGAAACACAAAAACGTCTTACCGTTTCTTCTTATATTCCATGATATCAGCGTTCAGATGATATTTCAGTACAAAAACGACACTACCCAGTAGTTAGTCAGCTGTTTTCTCGTTGGAAAGAATGGGAAAGAAGTCTTGCCAGTGAATACAGATTTACGTTTCATTAAGTTACTATATCTAAATGCCAAGATGTTTTAGTACATATGTCACGATTGTCTCTTACTCCTTTATCGCTTCTGGACTAATTCTCCGTCTTTGTGATACGAACACTGATTGGGCAGTGGAAGTCATCCTTTTTGCCTGTTTGGCTTTTCAGTTTCCATTCTCTTAGGATGTTCATCTTAAAACTATAGCGTCTCAGATTATTAATTCTATTGACACAATAAGTTCGATCCGGTAAGATTCCTCTAGACGTGTTACTGTGTGATGTGTCCGTCCAGGTCGACGCACGAACATTCTTAAAAAGAAAGAAAACTGAGCCACCAAGAAGGAATTAACTGAATGGAATGGAAATCGGTAGATGAGTTGCGCATGTACGGAAAAACAAGTGATTAAAATTTTACTAAAAATAGATGATTTATTGAAGAGGAAGAGCTTTACAAATTAAAGCCATTTAATAATGTGCTGGTCCATCTCTGGTCCTCATGCAAACAATTATTCGGCTTGGGGTTGATTGATGAAGTTATTGGTCGTCCTCCAGAGGGATATTTGGCCGAATTCCGTCTACTTGTCGCGTTAAATGGTCAGAATCTGGAGATGGTTTTAAGGCCTACCCATAATGCTCGAAACGTTCTCAGTTGGGAAGGGATCCGGTGACAATGCTGGCCAAGGTATGATTTAACTAGCACTATCATAAGAACTAGAAAGTTTTACCGTGCGCTGGCGGGCATTATCTTGCTGAAATGTAAACCCAGGAATACTTGCCACGTTTGGCAACAAAACTGGACGTAGAATATCGTCGACATATCACTGTGCTGCAACGGTGACGTGAATAACAATAAAATGTTCCTTCTATGAAAAGAATTGGCACCCCAGATCATCGCTATTGGTTGTCGGGCCGCATGGCGGGTGACATTACCCTACTGTGTGAGGCGTCTCCAGACACGTTTTTGGCCTGTAATCGTACTGATTAGAGTAGAATTGTCTTTAGCGAAGAGCTACGCATCGAAAAGAGACGCGATTATCAGCAAACACTTGTCTGTACAGGCTCCAGACAGCAGTGGAATACCAGCTTGTCTGTCGCCTGCCATACGACCAGGAGTAATTGTCTGGGGTGGCATTTCTTGTCATACCAGGACTCCTTTGGTTGTGATCCGTGGTACCCTTACGGCACAGTGGGACATACCACATCCCACACTAGCATTAGGATTCTGAACAGCTTTCATAGGAGGGAGAATATTGTTCAGTGCCTTCCGTGGCCTTCAAAGCCACCTGACATCAATTCCATATAGCAGGTACGGGCTTAGCTTAAGAAGATTCTCCAGGACAATTGACCAGACCCTCCTCCTTGAACTGTGAATGTCCTAAGGGATTTGGTTCATTCTTCGTGGGAGAGAATGGCCATGATGAACCGTAGACTTATCAGTTCTATGCCTGGAAGGATCCAAGCTGTTCTTGATGCCAACGGCATGTGGACAAAATACTGAAGCTGTACGCATCCTATTCTTCACTTTAGTTTATTACATTTTTCTGTAAAGGGCCTACATATTATTAGGCCAACAATATTACTTTCAAAATAAAAGTCTACTTGCTACTACATTATTTGTATTTTTATGGCAGGTCAGATGAATATCACTATCTACGGAAGATTATTTGTATTTTTATGGAAGCTCAGATGAATATCATCCTCAAAGGAAGATTATTGTTTTGGCAGATCGGATGAATATCATCCCCCAAAGATAATTATTTCAATTGTTAAGGGTGGTCATAAATATTGCATTCTAAGCATAATTATGTTTTGATCTCAAATTCAGAATCCATAATTTGTTATTTACTCAAGACAAAATTGAAAAAAGGACAAAGAAAGAAAATATAGTTTAATAGCAAATAAGTAATTAAAGCACTAAATATCAGCGACACCATAAAAAAAAAGACTGATGTCATTTCGATCCGACACATACCACAGCTACCATTACAGTAAGCTGACATACTATGAAGGAGTTAACGATCTCTTCCTTTTAGCATAACAGTCGAATAGGCCTACCATGGTTACAGAACGAAAATTAAATTACAAACAACAGACACTGGAAGGCACAGACTCTCGCTCATGCAAACCGCTCGTAAGGATTTAGAAAAGTGTGCGAATCGGCTGATACGTTTATCTTTTCTACGAACTGTAGAGACACCAAGTGTCGTTGAAGTAATTAGAGATTTTTCAATATTTTTCAATATTTTTACTATGATGATTTGTCTGTTTGTTTAGAGTAGACCACTAAAAAAAGGAATATTTTGGATGAATGTGGAACCTAGAAAAGCCTACAACTGCGCAGTTTGTAGCGAATTAAGGTTTGAAATATTACTAGCAAAATGCTAAACAAACGAAATGACAGTTTACTCCAGTTGGATCCGAATGTTCGTTCTTTACGTTCGTAAACTGCCAGCTTATCCGCTCAGTCAGTTAAATAGATGTGAAACATTGGTCCCTCTAGTAAAATTCTACCGGCATAGACCTCTTATATCTCAACCTTTCCTATGTGCTCCAATAATGATTGTCGAAAGAAATGATGCGATAAGTTAAATTTGCAATGAATCTCGAGCTATACTGTATCCTAAATATTATATTGCTTCTAATTGACGATGTAGACACCAGGATGAAGTTCCATATATCGTTACAATTGTGAACTCCAGCACTTATAAATAAACTTGGGCATGCTCAGTGCTCTGTTCTTGGATTCTAAATTATTCGGGCCGAACGATATTTTTGCATCTCACTGCACATCACATCTATCGAACTCCACCCCATTCGGGTAATTCTTCATGGTGTATTTTTTTGTAGTGTATTTTTGTAACTGTACTCAATAGTTCTAGTGACCCTGCTGGTGTAGCGGGTAGAATATTTGACTCTGGCTGTGGACGTCCCGGATTTCATACCGTGTCGGCGAGAGCAATTTTCCGCTCTCCAATCCCTCCAGGACGCTCCCAGGTCCATTAAGTTAACTGTCAAAACGTATACTGAGTGAAAGGCGGCTCGAACGAAGGTCTCCTAGTACGGCGGGTGGTGGAAGAGATCTAGTCCGCCCGCCCACAGGCCGATAGCCCATTCGAGGGCTTTCACCGAAAACCTCACATTTACCTTACCTCTTACACTTCAGTTCAGTGCAAGGGTTTCATGGCGCCCTCGATGTTAGTCTGCACATTCCAAGTCTCTTCATTTCTGCGTAACTGCTGCAACCTGCACCCATTTGAAGCTGATTAGTTACTCGATGTACACATCTAATCTCCGGCGTTCTTTAGCAGGACAAAATTTTAAAATCAGGTACTCTCTTCTTATCTGTACTGTTCATCGTTCACATTTCATTCCCATTTAAGGTTGCACACCAACCAAATATTTCCAGCAAACAGTCCCTAAAACTTGATTTTAAATTCGAAGTTAACAAAGTTTTCTTCTTCAGTAAAGCTCATCTTGCTATTGCCAATTCGCCTTTTAAATCCTTTTTCTCCAGGAATTGTAGCTACTATAGTTTATGCTGCTGCCCCTGTAGGAAAACTCGTCCACTGGTCTTAGTGCTTCAATTCTTAATTTTATTCCTAAAGCATCACTTAATTTAATTCAGCAGAACTCCCTCACTTTTTTTACATTTTTTGATGATACGCCTACAACTTCTTTTGAAGATGCTGTCCGTTTCATTCCATCGATCAACCAGCTCCTTTGCAGCTGTAGAATTACGTTGCCATCGGAACCATTAACATATTATCTCTTGTCCCTGGCCATTAATTTATGTCCTATAAATGTCTTCGCTTTCTTTTACTGTTCTATGAATAGAGGGAATAGCATGGGGTACCCCTCGGACTATTTCCTCTGGGCTACTACATTTATTTCATTTTTTTAGACAATTAGGATTTCAGTTTTGTTACTAAACAAGCTGCAGATGAAATTTCCGGTCACTATATCTTATTCCTCATAACTTCAGATTTTAAAAGTAATTAATGCATTATACAGAAAGGAATGTCAATTAATTACAAGAACTGGAAAGGAAATTATAGAATGAAGTCTCATTTTTTCATATTGTCAGCACCTATGACAGCCTATCAACATATTTAATTGCTGTTTGTTAATGGATAACTGTATTTTAGTCACAGTATAGAATTTATTTTGTGTTTTACCATTGTCACATCTGATGGTTCAAATGGCTCTGAGCACTCTGGGACTCAACTGCTGAGGTCATTAGTCCCCTAGAACTTAGAACTAGTTAAACCTAACTAACCTAAGGACATCACAAACATCCATGCCCGAGGCAGGATTCGAACCTGCGACCGTAGCGGTCTTACGGTTCCAGACTGCAGCGCCTTTAACCGCACGGCCACTTCGGCCGGCCACATCTGATGAACTCAATTAAAACTTCGGGTTAAGTTTTGTTCCAAGAGCATTTGTTTCAGCTCAGCATTGAAAATTACGCAGAAACGCTTATTAGTGAATATTTAAAGCAACTTGTCCGTCATATGTATATAATAGGCCTTATGAAAAGGTTTGCTCTAATAATATAGGTGACTAAGCTTCACTTGCTGAAATTTGTGACAGCACTTAACGTTTTACTTTTAACAACGATCACAGGAAAGTTAGAAATACCTAAAGAACGTAGCCGAAATTCGCCACCAGTTATCTCAGAAATAAAATTGGAAATTACATAAGGGCGGCAGGCAAGAACAGAATATCTCTGACGCTTTCATCTCTCACCTAACATTTCTTGCTCGCTCTAGTTTCACGCTAATGCAAAAGGAAATAAAAGAACTGCTGAGGCTCGCGTAATAATGCATCTTACGTGCTGTTTATTCCAAACGTCGTTCCCCAAGTAACAGTGGACTGAAAGAGATGTCATAGCGATTTGAACGCTGCAATACATTCCAGATTCTGTTCTGGGTCCACTAACTTAAATGTCCCCGAATTTTCCCAGTACATTTGTCCCATGGACCCAGACGGGTGTTTGAAAAGCTGCGTCTACTTAGCTATGGCTCTGCCTCTGCCTAATCGTGGAGGGACTAAGTATAGTAAAGTTAAACAATAACCGTGATTAAAAAGTTTGCAGGACGGGGAGTCGAACCCTGAAACACCGCTGTCAACTATCATGTACAATAGCTACATTACTACCGAATCTTGTAGCAGTATCACTTGAGAAACACCGTCTTCTCGTAGCATTACAATACGAACACCTTCAAAGTCAGTGAGATGTTCGTAACAGCGTCTTTGTCGCTTTAAAGGCGTCCTTGACTAATATCAACTCGCTATGTCCAATCTCAAAGTTAACTAACGCTCACGACCGTTCACGCCGTGTGTTTAAAGCAAACCTGACTTGAATCCTCATAGTAGCGACTGGCGCGAAATCTAAAAAGACGTCATTTTCCAGATGTATAAATATGCGTAACAACTTTCGTTTATGTCGTACACCTCGTTCTTGGTATTGTGATTTTTTTTCCGCCAATGTGCTAGTCGGTTTGTGGTTTCATCATAAAGTTGTTATCGACTGAACTAACTTTCGAACCCAATTATCTTCATCTGTGGGGAGTTTTGCTTTTCTTCTTTAACACAAATAAATTGGCGGCTGAGGCTCATATAATGCTGGATAAGACCTTCGGTGAGACACCTGTTTGTGAAAGAAAATGCAGTGAATGGTTTCAACGTTTCAACAACGGTGATTTTGACGTCCAAGGCCGGTACGGCCGTTATTGAAAGCAGTTGACGCTACTGAGCCGAACACTGAACGGCAGACAGACACGGTACAGCGATACACATGAAAAGGTGATTTCGCAGCATGACAATTCTCGACCCCATAACGCAAAATGCCTCAAAACGTACTTGGAAACGTTGCAATTGGTAGTCACCTTGACCCGCCGTATTCTCCAGTCACTGATCCGTTTGGCTGCTACCTTTTTCCATCAGTGGCACACCGCCTGGCAAGACAAGCACTTCAGATCATATGAACAAGTAAAGATTGGATCGTTCACGGATCTTCTGAAATGACGCAAAGTTCTTTCGACGCAGGATTCGTATGGTACCCGAAAGATGGAAAAGTAGTGGCCAGCGATGGTCAGTACTTTGAATCGATTTTTTGGTACGTTTTTCCACATTAAGGCTTCGAACTTCGATAAATATAGGGCGAAGCAAAGTTGTAGATCTAACAATAATTTGTCAGTACATGTTAGGGGTGACAACGACCTTGGCATACGCTGGTATACTGAGGGAAGCGTGCGCAGAGCCTCCATCAGGATCAAGTCACATTATTTTTTCTTAGTATATTTTATCCATTTTTCTGCGAGTTCGCAATATTTATTTCTTCTTCCAAATTGTATACCAAATGTTGCAGGGCATTAAGTTGACGGTTTGTTTTCGATCAGTGACGGGGTTTTCGGTGTCACTACATTCTGTGATATTTTCTTGTGCAGAGTACTTAAAAGCTGGAGTATGTGACATAATGGTAGCTTCTGTTAGCAGATCTTTAGTCGAATTAAGTGATTTCAGTCTGTTTCTTTTTGTACATTCGTTGTTGTGTTCAGATTCGCCTCCACAACTAAATGGTGGTCGCGTCTGCCTGCTATGCCGACGACTTCGTTTACATACCTGTTAGTGCCAAGCATTTATCCTCGGTGAGAAGAGTGGAAGCGGGTGCACCAGCCTCATAATATCAGCTGAGGAGCTACATAACTGAGAAGTAGCGGCTCCAGGGTTAACAAAGCCGAAGAAGACCGAGAGAGCTGTGTGCCGACTCAATACCCCTCCATTCCGCTTCTAAATGGCACCACTGGCAGAGGTTGAGACGACGGTCAGTCGGTCCCTATAGGCTCCATCTGGGCCTGAAGAATTAAAGCTATGTTGGTCTTTGTTCTGGGCTTATCAGACTAAAAAGGCTGCTAGGAAAAATAAACAATTGAGAGTCTTACTGAAAACGCTGTTGCAGCTTAGCTGACATCAGCAAAGTATCGAAAGTTCACAATATTTCTTACAAAAGTTCTTACCAAAGCAGACTTTGAATTTTGCAGGATGAATCACGAGTGATACGTCTCACAGTTGTAATGAACACTACGCCAGCAACTGAACTGAGGGGAGGAAAAGCGATATTCTCTTCGGCGTAGAGTCCACTGCTCGTGGTTTAGTGGCTAGCGTTGCTGCCTCTGGATCACGGGGTCCCGGGTTTGATTCCCAGCTGGACTTGGGTTGTCTCTGCACGGGGCTATCTGTTGTCCTCATCATTTCATTATCATCATGATTCGTGACAGTGGCTAGGTTGGACCTTGTAAAAAAAATGGACTGTGAAAAATTGCGCTGATGACCGCGCAGTTAAGGGGCCCACAGACCAAACATCATTATGATCTTCGGCGTAGTAGTTTGCTACATCTATGAAATAGTGTAATATTACAGTGGAGATATCCTGAAATTGGTCATGTAATTATTTAGCACAAGTATTGTTTATCTTTTTAATGCGATGAAAAGAATATTGTGGGAAGGAAACTGACATGAAGATGATTGTTTAAAGTCATTTTCACGTCAAAATGTCGAGGTTTTGAAAAGGAGCTGGTATTCGATATGCATATGATAGAAATAAAATATCCTATGTTTAAACCTCTATTGAGAGCACTAGTGCATCCAGAACACATATCTCTAATGAGACGCACAAGGCATGCCTCTAATTGTTTATTCTTTGGGCTTTTCTCTCTCGTTGTGAAAGCCCTTAAAATGAAGCCTCGTTCACACATTTAAGAAATGATGCAAAATCCTGTGGAACAGCTATTTCCTGTAGTTGTTGTAAACTGAATTACATATTTGATGTGAGTAAATAATTTTTTAAGAACTCGAATCTAAAAATCCGTGAAAATAATATCATTGCTGATTACATATTGCCTGGTCTGTGAATAAACTTTGATCAAATTGTTCTTTATACGGTTGGAGTTATCTAACAGTATCTACTTCACTAAACTTCAGAATATGTCACTTCCCCCACTTAAATACCTTACACAGTATAATTATTGCGTAAATAAAATTGTGCAGTAAAACACCTCGTTTTGTTTCAATTTTTCTGGGCTTTTTCTTTTTTGGTCTTTTTTGTTTTCTGGACACACTTAGTTATTTCGTTTTTCAGAGTTTGCAAGACTGGTTACAGCACAATTCTGCTACAACGACGAGATGCAGTGTTCACGTGTGTCTATGTCGTGAGTAGCAACCTATACTTTTCGTGATGTTGTTGTTCTTCCATGCTGAACTTCTCCATAGTTTGAAATGCATTTTTACTAACTAACCACACCCATCCTTACTGCATACATTGGAATATTTCATATGAATGCTTTGTATGCATGCTCCAGCCTTTAACTGTCGGATTCGATCATCTGTCCCCATATCAGTTTTCATTTCTTAAACTATACCGGTAGTACCAATGCAAGACATTGATTTATCCAAGATAAACCCCAAGCACTTTGCTCAGTCTTCTGCAGTTATTACGTGGAGTGTAGTGAGAGGTACCTCGCAGCTGTTAGCGGGCCTACTGAATCACGACTGGAGAGTTCAGACCACTGAACACGAATGGCAACGTTCCGGGCTCGAATCCCGGTCACGAACACGCAGGAAGTTTATGAACAACACTCGCTACGCTGCAAAGTGAAAGATTCATTCCGAAATCAAGTTGTCTTTCTGTGAACCATCCTGTGAAGCCGTAGAAGAGATAGGAACAAGAAATTGTGTTCATCAACCGAAATTGGAACGGAAAAATTGCAGGCCGCAGTAATATAAGGGGCGATCAAAAAGTTTCCGTTTGAGGACGTTAGTGCAGCGTATACGCAACGTAGCACGACTCCGATAGGGGTATATAAGCACTGTCATGTAGGCACGATGTTAGTGCGTGCTGTAAATGTGAAAACGGAACGATGGCGACGTCAATACCAGTGCGTCTAGACAGGGCCAACGCGTTGTTATTAATCTTTTGGCTGCCGAAGGACAAACAGCGCTAGACGTCCACCTGAGAATGAAGACAGAATGTCTGTCATCCATGTCCCCTCCGCCAAAAAGCTTAAGGTACAGCCATATGCTCGAAACGTGAGGCTCCCCCTGTTCTTCAATCACCGGTGCCTACTACTCACTCATTTGAAGGAACCTGGTGTCTTTACCATGGGGGGGACGGTTCTGCACAAAGTTGGAGAAATTACGGCCTGCTGTTAAGGTGAAACGTTCAGGAAAACTGCGACAAGGGTTGCTGCCTCTTCATGATGACGCATGACCCCGTATCACGAACGCCGTAATGCAGCAAGTTACGCCAACTGAAGTTGGGGACACTGGAGCACCCTTCCTATAGTCCTTCGGTGCCTTAGAAGAGGCCTTGAAGAGTCGACGACTCCTGTCAGAAGACGATGTGCAGCAGGCAGCTATGGACTTCTTCACGCAGCAGGACATGGTGTATTAGCAAACGGGTATCTTGAACCTGGTGCGTAGATAGGATGATTGCCTTAACGCTCAGGCAATTTTGGCTGGTACCCATACCGCTGCTGGACTGCACGGCCATCGAACCGAAACTTTTGTGTAGTTCGTTCTATATTTAGCAATTATCTCATATTCTCTCACGATGAAGCACAGGTAGCGGAAGAGAAGGTGACAAGGACGAATACTTCAACGAAGTAACATGAGGAATGAAAGCTGAAACTGCAGTGTAATCTTCAATGTGCCGATGGCTCAATAGACGTTGGTGCGTGGAGAGAATTCGTCCAGCTACATGCTGGCACTATGTTTCACCCTTCCCGTCGTATTATTTCTCCGTTACTAACAACCGAAATTCTAGGGATAGCTGCTTAAATAGGCTTCACAGGCATTCAAAAGTGTGGCCGACGTTATATACCCTTGTTTCTTCAGATACGCAAACATCACAGGGATTTCTGGCTCGTATGATTCACGTTTCACAAATTGCAGTCCGAAGACCTGCTCCCTCGGCAATGTTGGACACATTGCTTCGCAGAGTTAACTCTTCATATAAATAAACAGCAAAACATGTACATTCATTTTCCAGAACATAGCAATTTAAGAAGTGTTTCCACTATATGTCCTATTACTAACAGTGTATAAAGAATAGGGGAGGGGACTGGTCAAACGGATGGGGGATACTCCAATTTCGAAACAGCTCCTCACATTTGAGCAAAATCCCAACAAACTTCATCACACCTGGAAACTGTCGACATCTGGAAGATGAACCTGTGGATTAACATCGATACTATTTAACAAACATCAACATAAGCAAAACGAGGATAATGGAATGTAGTCGAATTAAATCGGGTGATGCTGTGGGAATTAGATTAGGAAATGAGACGCTCAAAGTAGTAAATGAGTTTTGCTATTTGGGAAGCAAAATAACTGATAATGGTCGAAGTAGAGAGGATATAAAATGTAGACTGGCAGTGGCAAGGAAAGCGTTTCTCAAGAAGAGAAATTTGTAACATCGAGTATAGATTTAAGTGTCAGGAAGTCGTTTCTGAAAGTATTTGTATGGAGTGTAGCCATGTATGGAAGTGAAACATGGACGATAAATAGTTTAGACAGGAAGACAATAGAAGCTTTCGAAATGTGGTGCTACAGAAGAATGCTGAAGATTAGATGGGTAGATAACATAGCTAATAAGGAGGTATTGAATAGAATTGTAGAGAAATTTGTGGCACAACTTGACTAGGAGAAGGGATCGGTTGGTGGGAGATGAAGACGCCTGCACAGGATAAGAGTAGCATGGAGAGCTGCATCAAGCCAGTCTCAGGACTGAAGACCACAACAACAACAACACAACATTTTTACAAATGGAGTAATTGGCGATGGATGGCTGCCTCTGTTACATTTTCACAACAACGGTCTCCTATGGATTTTCGACGAAATACCATCGCGTTAAAAGGTTACGTGTCACCTGCCTGCGTTAAAATAATCCTTCCTGGACTGAGAATCGCAGTAAAAGGTTGATTTTCAGTTTATTTGTTCGGTGTCTGCATTTACATGCAAATGCGATAGAAGCGCTGCAAATGTGACTGTGTTTGCATTGTCACTGAGCAAAAGAGAATTCTAGCAGCGTAGTGCCGGATTCCTGTTGCGCAAATTGAGTGAGATAAAAGCGGCAAGTGTTGGTTTGTGTACCGGCTGTTCGAATCGAAATGTCAGCATTTCAGTTGGCTCTAATGGCGTTTACTACAAGCGGTAATCGTGGCCACTTATGAGCTTCATTAGCTAATGTTTTCCGTGCAGTTAGCTCCTGATGCGAAGATTATTAGATAATTTCACCGCTCTTCAGTTTTTTTAAATTTTCGTCAAAATAATTGAAGATACAAATTAAATCCGTGTCAGTGAATGAACTCTGTAGCACCAGGCTTTCCTGTTGTGTAACAACGAGTGAATAGTAAGCGGTGGGTCGTGTTGAGAAATGCGTGAACAGCCGGCCTGAGTGACCGAGCGGCTCTAGGCGCTACAGTCTGGAACCGCACGATCGATACGATCGCAGGTTCGAATCCTGCCTCGGGCATGGATGTGTGTGATGTCCTTAGGTTAGTTAGGTTTAAGTAGTTCTAAGTTCTAGGGGACTGATGACCTCAGAGGTTAAGTCTCATAGTACTCAGAGCCATTTGAACCAATCCGTGAATAGAGTAGCACAGACTTTGTACATTATGTTAACAAGAGTGAGCTTGTTCTATTGGATGCCTTGTTTTCAATATTTGTAATGTGAGTGCGCCAGAGATGTACTTTCGTTCTGCGTACGGCCGAGTTCTAGAACATTAGAAAAATATATCTTTACTTTGTTTCGTCATCGTGGTTACTGTGTCACTTTTGGTGCTAATAAGAAGAGTGTTTTGTTAGTTTACTCCAAGTTTTTTCTGCTCTTTGATTTTCAGCAAAATGTAATAACAGACAGTATATTGCCCTACAGCCTCTTTGGAAGAATGTATAAACAAAACAGTACGGTCAACAAGGATAAGCCGAATTGCTATAAACAGGAGGATGGAGGCTCCTATCTCCATTCAGCCATCCCCCGTTTTAGGTCTTCTGTGCCGTCCCATAATTACTTCAGACTTATTCTGGGATGGTTGCTAGCCAAAACGTCACGGCCTGCTCTCCACCCAATCCTTCTCAAACCTCAGCTGTAGGTATGCAGATGCCTTTATGTATGAATTATGTTTTCGTATCTGCAACGATAATGTCATGAAATGTCCAGTGTCATGAAATGTCCAATATAGACTATGTGATGAAAAATATCTGGACATTCATTAGTGGACGTTCATATGGGGTGCGTCCACCCATCAACTTTGTGACGGTCTGAACTCTGTTGGGGACACTTTCAGTGAATTAGTGTCTGTGGAGGAATGCCTCAAGATCCAAAACCAGGGAAGGTGGTGATGTCGGACGGTGTAGTCTGGAACGAAGTCGTCGTTCTGACCTATCCCAAAAGATGTTCCGCTGGGTTCATGTTGGAACTGTGGAGAGACCAGTCCTTTTCAAGAGTGTTGCTGTCGGCACACCATTACCTCACATGTGCCGCTCTATGACGGAGTGCATTGTTATGCAGATGCAATCAACCATTGTCACCTTACTGTTTCTATACAACAAGCAGAACACAATACTGTGAAATGTGTTCACATCCTCGCGTATTCAGCGTTTCCTTAAGCGCGATAATGCGAGCACACCCTAACAGCTGAAAATATCGCCACACCAGAACACTGCCTCCTGCATACTACACTGTTGGGACTACAAGTTGTGGAAGGTAACGTTCTCTTGGCATTCGGCAAGCCAAAACCCTTCCATGGGACTGCAGAGGCTATAGCCTCATTCATCACTCGAGATCACTCGGTCTCAGTCATCCACTGTGCAGTGGCGATGTTCTTTCCACCGCCTCAAACATCGCTAAGCATTCAACAGACAAATCTGTGGGTTATGAATAGCTGCTAGACCATTATACCCTTCTACACTCTCTACGCTCGTTCATTGTGGTAGATGAGCGGTTGGTGGTAGCTTGGTACTTAAGATTGTTTCCTTCCTCTGATGATTTCATGAGATTCTTCCCAAACATCCACCGCAAAACTCGATGGCTTCTGTTCATCAGTACATGATGTCTACCTGGCCTTGGTTTAGCTGTCATGCTTCGGTCGAATTTACAGTTCACAATGACATCACCTGGAGTCAAATGACTCTAAGCGGTATGGGACTAAACATCTGAGGTCATCAGTCCCCTAGAACTTAGAACTACTTAAACCTAACTAACCTAAGGACATCACAGACATCCATGCCCGAGGCAGGATTCGAACCTGCGACCGTAGCAGCAGCGCAGTTCCGGGGTGAAGCACCTAGAATGGCTCGGTCACAGCGGCCGTCTCCCTAAAGTCGGTTTGGGTACTTTTGGAAGAGTTGTTTTTCCTAATGTCTTGCGGGAATTGCCCATGCCGCCATCTCAATAATGCAATGTCAGTCATGACGATACGAATATAAGGACAACGCAACCGCCCAGTCCTCGAGCGGAGAAAAGCTCCGATCCAGCTGGGAATCGAATTCGTGCCCCTGTGGTTAGCAATTCGTCGCGCTGGCCGCACAGCTACGGCGGCGGACATTTTGGAAGGGTTGAATCGTCTCTGGTGGATCTGTTACTCAGGTGGCATCCAGTGGATAGTCCACGTTGGAAACCACTGATATCTCGTGACCGACCCTCTCCGGTGTTACTGTTTCTCTACTGGCAGCACAATAGTCCCCGCCTCCTTTTGCCTCCTTTTGCACTGGTGGGTCCACGTCTTGTGACATCTGATAGTCAAGTCCGGGTCGCGTGGACCACGACTAGCCACAGCGTGCCTGACTTCACAAGTGCAGCGTGCTCAGGCCAGGCCCAGCCTCACTCGGCTTTCCTCAGCCCTTCGCGAAAGTACCGGGAGCAGCACATCTCATTTAGCACTGTGGTGCGGCCTTTTCCGGCCCGCTCAACTCTCAGAATTAAGAAGAATAGTCGTGTTATCGTTGTTCACTCCTCGGTATCTGTTGGTGAAATCAAGTACATTCACATTTCCATTGGCTGCCTGCACAAAAAGAGGCAGCCTAGCGATCTATCGCATCTTTTAAGTTAAATAGGGTTGGCAGAAAGAGAGGGATGTGAATTGTCAGTTCGTGCAAGCGACGGCTACTGCATTTCTGCTACGAAACTGCACCGCGATGCCATGCAGATGGAATTTAAAAGTTATGTGACAATGAAAGATTAAAAAATTACAGTGATCGACAAACGGTATTCATCGTTCTATACATCAAGAAAAACTTTGTGATAAATTTGCAAGCATGGAGCATTTGAAGTAAGTGCTCATATGAATGGTAAAATTTCTGCAGTCACAAGCAATATTCCATCAGCTACAACAATTTTCAATGCAAATTAATGAAAAGTATAGAGACTTCACACATTACGATAACGTACGCTGCTCCCCAATTGAGAACGTTTGGAGTAGTGTGCTTAGGGGGCTCCATCTGGCTCGGAATTTTGACGATCTGACGCGCCAGTTGGACAGGATCTGCCACGATATCGCTCAGGAGCACATCCAACAGCTCAGTCAA
The DNA here is from genome assembly GCF_021461395.2 of Schistocerca americana. Taxonomy (NCBI): domain Eukaryota; kingdom Metazoa; phylum Arthropoda; class Insecta; order Orthoptera; family Acrididae; genus Schistocerca; species Schistocerca americana. The sequence goes on from NC_060121.1 coordinate 91,899,152, forward strand.
TCAGTGGCAACCCGAATAGCTGATGTCATAAAGGCCAGACGTGTACCAGCACCTCATTGATATGCTCGATTTCTGAAATTCCTTCTCTTTAATATATCATCTGAAACGTCCCCTTTGAACAATTATACACGACTGTCCTTAAACTGATACACAATATTTTTTTTTTTTTAGCGCAACGCAATCTGACTTTCAAAAATCCCTACAAAAGAATGGCCCTGACTAACATTAAACTATACCTTTCACAAATCACTTACCTCACAAAAATCTTCGCTGCTCAAGCTACTGCAATACAGCGAGCGCCACTACTGCCAGCTAAATAAAAGATTCAAACTATGGAAGGCACTAACTACTGATAGGGATAGTTAGCAAATGAAAGATATTAGTAGAGAACAAACAATGTATTTACCTTGATATCATCATATATAAATATAGCAGTTCATGACAAATTACAAATCTCCGCCATCTCTCTCCCCACATCCACCTCTGCTGGCGGCTCACCTCCAACTGCGCAATGCTACGCGCTGTTCACAGCCAGCTGCCTAACACTACAATGGCGAGTATTACAACAATGCAAAGCAGCCACAGACTGCACACAGCACAGCCAGTGGTTTTCATACAGAGGTGGCGTTACCAATAAAAAAACCTAAACAGCCTACTTACACATCAAATATTTCTGCAATTGTAATCACTTGTTTCTCTGTATACGTACATCACGCCTAGTGATTTCTGTCCCATTCCGATGCTTCCGAAAAGACGACATCAGCAAGGAAGTGCCACGAAAATATTTCCCAGTCCATAACGCTCCCTCCACCAGTCCGGACCGTTCCGACGATTGTTACAATGTGTTTACTTTTACACGTTTGACGCCGATGGAGTGCAGATCGTAAGAAAATGTGTCGTATGAGAAGACCACCCGTTGCTGTTCATTGTAGCGGACATCCGTTCGCGGTACTGGTGTGCAGATTTCAGGCCTCGTCGTCGATGAACAGCAGTCAGCAGACTCCTGCTGCGGAGATCCACAGGCAGCGAGGTTCGCTGAGCGGTCCTTGAGAAGACGCAGTTGCCAGTCCCTCGGTTCAGCTGGGCGGTCAGCTGTTCAACAGCTGCACGTCTGTTGGCCCGTACACACACACGCATCTCCAGAGCCGTCGTTCACCACTGTCACCCACGCTCCGTGGTGCGTGACAGCTGTCTAGACCCTGATTTTGGATAGCGCCATTCTGCCATGCACGGTGTACTTTAAAAACAGCGGCCCGCGAACAGTTTACAGACTTAGCCGTTTCGGAAATGCTTCCACACTTGTCCCGAAAGCCAATGCTCGTGCCCTTATGGACGTCAGATAAACTTCCCCTTTTCCGCATTGCGACAACAAGTGCTACGTTTACCGCGTCCTCCCTACAGGCCTTATGTACCCTCCACTGCTAGTGCTGCCACTTGCCGCCTGTGAGTTGTTACTTAACATTGACGACTAACATAGGCAGCAGCTACATTAGCGTAGCTAGACCGTGTCTGTTTAACCAATAAAAATTCAGTAATAATGGTAGACTGTAACATGGAAAATCCCGAGTGTATCTACAACTGAGTATAAGTTAAACAAGTATGTGCCGTGGGTGTGCCTATTTGCTTCTGCATGGTGCAGTGAGACGAAAAGGTCAACAGTGGCGTCATCACTGACAGCGCATTTGCGCATAACGCCTGCATTTTGTATATGCTGGTGCTGCGGTGACCGGCCGGCCAGTGTGGCCGAGCGGTTCTAAGCGCTTCAGTCTGGAACCGCGCGACCGCTACGGTTGCAGGTTCGAATCCTTCCTCGGGCATGGATGCGTGTGATGTACTTAGGTTAGCTAGGTTTAAGTAGTTCTAAGTTCTAGGGGACTGATGACCTCAGATGCTAAGTCCCATAGTGCGCAGAGCTATTTGAACCCCTTTTTTTTTTTTTTTTTTCCTGCGGTGATCGACGGTTCCACAGACGGCGTAGCGCGGTGCGCAGTGCGTGTCCGAACAGAAGCGGGTGTGGTCGCGAGAAAGTTTCGTGTTAAAGCTAGACAACACCTGAGACTCTGACACTGCCATTCTGTGCCTACCACGCAGTAACATGCGACTGTCATGAGGGCGGCAGGTAATCTGAACCGTATTTGCCAGCGATTTTTCCGAGACGATTGGCCGTCGCAAAGGCGGTTTCTGGTTTGGGGAGCTGCCAGGGCATACGTGAAAAGTCCGCGTATTGTTTCATGGTCACCTGATGACTAGAACTAGTACTAATAAAACTGCATAACTGGCACCACATGCAACAGGAATAAGAGCCGAGGAAGAACATTTAAAGAGCCACTCGGTTGGTTTAGCTGTACCTTAGCTAGAGACGATGGACAGTGCAAATGTACCTTTATCTTAAAAAAAGTAATACCTTCAAATAGGCTTAAGGGACGTTAACATACCAAGTGTCCACTAATACCCCTTGAACAGCACTATCGAAAGTCAGCATCAGATTTACTTATTAAAGCAGTCATAATCATCAGTTTCCTGTTATATTAGCAGGTCCTTTGCACCTCCATTACATCGTTTCCTTCTTAGCATCCAGCATCTGAAATCCCACCCTCCCTCGCCTCCTCTCCCCTTCCATTAACTCCTCTAATACTATTTTTATAACCCCCACTTTTTTTCTCAATGTATGGCCAGTGGTCCATTTCCCTTTTCCACTAAAGTTTTACACATGTTCTAATATTTCTCCACACAGCATTATCTTTACTCTTTCATGTCCTCCTGGTGCTATAATTTTTGTTTTATTTGTACTGATTTTCATTCCATAAATATGGCATTCAGTTTCAGTGATACTCACTATCTCTTGTAATAATTTTTCATCTGCTGCTAGAAGGACAATATAGCTCGCAAATCTGAGACACCATATTTTTCTTCGCCCATCCAGTGAGCAACGGTCACTATGGTAGGAGACAAACAGTATCCTTCCCTACTCCTTTTCCAGCTGGTACATTTTCGCCTCGCTTTTTCGCTGAAGCTTTTTGATAGAAATAAAATGATTTTATAAGTCTTGTGGTTTTCGAGTCGATTATGTTTCCCCTCATTATAGTTGCAAGCTCATCCGAAGCCAACTTATCAAAGGCATTTTCCATGTCATTTCTCTTCGCTTATGAATAAAACTCTCTCGCAAAATTCGCAATAGTCTCTTTAACTCTTTTGCACCAATATTCCGTCCAAAAACCAATTGCTCCTCAGCCCTAGCCTCCACAATCTCTTCCAGTGTTTCATTAATGAAACATATCTTTGCCTCTTTGTGAAATGAAGCTAATTTTCCTATGCTCACTACATTTCTTGGTTCCTTGTTTCCTTGGTATTGGAACCATTACCGTTGTCAGACAGTCCACTGGCCATTTGCAACTGTCAAACATTTTGTTACATAACCTCAGTGTTTCCCTTACTGCTTGCTTCTTGGTTTAAACATTGTAGCATTGCTTCTAATATCGTATATGACTTTCAGCTTTCCCATTTTTCATTGCAGCTCAGGCACTCATTATTTTTTACATCATGATTGTTGATCCTTTCTCATCATCATGGAGTTGTTGGTTTATGGCCTGTGTTATACATCTCTTTTAAATAATCTACCTATCTCTGTGGGATGTCCCTACGATCTTTGTACACTATATGTTCGTCTTTGCTGACAGTTTCCATAGTAGGACTTCCTGGTCTCCTTTACTGCAGTCTTTACTCTGTTGTGCAGTACACAGAGAGGTCATAAATCATGGGATACTTCCTAATATCGTACCAGACCTGCTTTTGTCCGGCGAAGTGCACCAGCTCCACGTGGCATGGACTCAACAAGTCATTAGAAGTACCCTCCAGAGATATTGAGCCATGCCGCCTCTATAGCTGCCCATAATTGCGAAAGTGTTGCCAGTGCAGTATTTTTTGCATGAGCTGACCTGTCGATTGTCACATAAATATTAGGCAGGATTCATGTCGGGTGATCTGGATGGCCAAATAATTCCCTCTAACTGTCCAGAATGTTTTTCAAACCAATCACGAGCAATTGTGGTGTTGTGACATGGCCCATTATCATCCATAAAAATTTCATCGTTGTTTGGGAATATGAAGTCCAGCTCACTCAGTGCGTCGTTGACAACTTGGGTCCGTGGCTTCGCGGTGGCTGTACGAGATTTGAGCCCTACCAAGCAAAGGCACTCGCATCGGTCGTCTGCTGCTGTAGCCAAATAACCCCAAATTTCGCCACACTGTCCAAACGGATACGTTCGTCGTACGTCCCACATTGATTCCTGCGGTTATTTTGGTTAGACAAAAATTGCTCTGATGTTAGCAGAGTCATATGGCAGGGCTGCGACCGTACAAAATGCTATCACTTACTTCTCCAAAACTGGAATCTGAACGACACGTTTTTCGGGATATGGACTTCGTGGGAACTAAGTCCAATCCATAATCAGAATTCAGAAAGGAGGAAGAAGAAATGAGTTAATAGAAAAGTGTAAAACTCCAAAGAAAGTCAACACAAACTAACGTGATTTATGAACTCATGAAGCCTTGTCAGAAGACCGACAGCGTATCTGTCCTATTCCAAAGAATCAGAAGTAGATCTCACCATCTGCCGTTGAGATCATCCATCGCCCTAACAAGAGACTCCTCCTCGACAAAGAATTTGAGGGAAACGAAAGAAGACCGAACGAAACGGAAACTGGCGAAACCAAAAGTGGCATTACGTCTGCAAGATCTGCGAAGCTGACGAAGAGGAAAAAATTATCAAGTTCCTCAAATGTTGCCTATGGTTCCATACCTCGTGGCCGAAAGTAAGTGCGAAGAAAAAAAAAATTCATTGTGACAGTTGAAAACCTGAATGAGCAAGTAATGTTCGGTGTGTTCAGTGTAAGTCCAAAAGTTGCTTGAGATTTTAGATAATGAATATGTATTAATGGTTCATATTTTCTTGCTAATGTCTTAAAAGTTAGAATAAATATTGGTCATCTATTTTCTGTATTTCTTGCTATAGCTAAGAAAATTTTTAGTAGTACAGTTTATAATATCAGCTGTGAAATTTAGAAGACCTGCTTGTAAATTGTAATACACAACACCTATCAACCTACTGTGTTATACATTTTAAACCAGAAAATTTATTTTGGAAACTTGCGGCATATTTGATGATCTACACGTTATTAGTATTATATTTAGATTATGTACAGTCGTGGACAAAACAAGCGAGACCCCTCGCCTTTTCGTTATGCTGATCCGCACGACTTTAAAGTCTGCTACACAGCATAACGGGCAAGGCGACGAAGTGCTACCAACATAATATGCAAGTTCGCACAGCTGATGTGCTGAGATTGCTAGCACTGGAGAAACTCACGCTTCGAAGACGCCACAGCATCGTATGCCGCCACTTCGTGGGAAACGAAATACTTCAAGTATAAGCCAATGTGTTGTATTCGCATGTCTGTGACTATGACTTGGATCTAAAGTGTGGTTATGGATAGTACGTATGCTCAGATTGCGAATCTAACATCATGAATAAAGGCAAGAGGAAATGAATTAGTCGTCCTTCCTCATCAGTCAAATCAAATATATTTTAGTTATTCTTTCTTAAATGAACTGCGCAGAAAATCATTCACCAGAAGTGAATAACTTTTTAGCAACACCAGATGATATTAACAGCTTGCCGGCGCGGGTTAGCCGTGCGTTCAACGGCGTCATATCGCGGACCGCGAAGCTGCTTGTGCAGTCAGTTCGAATCCTTCCCTGGGAATGAATATGTGTTAGGTTAGGTAGGTTTAAGTAGTTCTAGGTCCAGGGGACTGATGACCTAATCAGTTTGGTCGCATAGTTCTTAGAGCCATTTTTTGACCTCTCGGGTAAATTTTCTTTACATAAACGGCCGTATGTTTAGATTGCGTTGACATAGCTCACTTTTTTACATCACCAAGGGACCGTATACCGCAGGATGCATTTCCGCTTATTATGTCCACCCGTACTCGAGTTAGACGTGTTTTAAGGGTTGGGTAGACAGATAGACAGTCAAGAAACTGAGACTAGTAGGGTTCAATTTTTACCGATTTACGTGACGAAATCCTAACAACGAAAATAGCTACCACAGTTACTGAAGATGAGGGCCGCATAATAATTTCCTCTATTGTTTATTCGAAATGTCCCAGTTGCAGTCGATACAACAGCATATTAATCGTAGCTATGCTTTCGATCCAAGTCGCGTTTACAGGAATGCAAATAAAAGCCATTTGCCTATACACGTGGTAATTCAGATCCCACTATTAATGCCACCGCGTTATAGATGTACGAGCATTCCCATAGCTAGCTACCTTAAGGAACAATTAGGCTATGAGTGTTTTCTAGCTGTGGCTCGTCTAATGGAGAATCCGAAACACTGTAGAATACGTTTGACAGCTACGTCGCCGTTTATTTCCTGGGGTGGTGCAGAATTTTCCTACTAAATTTACTTGCTAATAACAGTATTTTGTTATTTCGATACACATCCCGAATGAGTGTCACATAAGCGGTGACAAAAGGTAGACAATTCATGTTTTTGAGTCCAGAAAGCTCTATGTAACAGAAACTGCAGATCATTTTGCCATTTTCATTGTGATATTGCCGGATAATTCATGTCTGGGGTAATAATAGGGGGCTGTTTGCCTGAGTTGTCTGCTAGCGTAGTGAAAGGTGTTTGCTACTGCAAGGGAGGTCTGGTTTGTTTTCGGTTCTAATCTCGATGGAGGCAGATAGACAATCAGTAAAGGAATTCTAAGAAATTCTCGCGCCTCCAATACGTTTTGTTGCTATCGTTATTGTGTACAGGCGCGTTGCGCATGTCGATATGAAACTCTTGTAGAATTTCATACCTGTTACTGCCTACCTTTTCCGCTTTTGTCAATAATTGAATTGACTTACGTGTGGCACTGAATGATTTTTAACTGAATTTCGTTATGAATCTTCACGCATTTCTAAATTTGCACACTTTCATGGTAGGTCAGCAACGGTGATCCAGTATGATTGGTCTGAACGTCGACACACACCATTTCGCGGCCGTATGCGCATAATATTTTGCTAATTCGTAACGATCTGGGGTACTTTGACTTACTAAAACAGTTATGTTATCTCGATAAGCTGAAATTAATTTTTATTAGTACAGTTCATACTAATTAGCGTTTATTCTTTTATTTATATCTTATACTCGTATTTAGGTGTTGTGGCCAAGACACTAATCAGCATTAATATAGTCTTACACATGATTGAAAACAGTCTGACAAATTTTGGATGGTTTTTCAATTTCACGCCTGTGCATAGTATGTTGGTAGCACTTCGTCGCCTTGCCTGTTATGCTGTGTAGCAGACTTTAGAGCTGTGCGGGTCAGCATAACGAAAAGGCGAGGGGTCTCGCTCGTTTTGTCCACCAGTGTACATTAGATATCAGAAAAATGCTAAAAGTGATGGAATTCATGAGAGTTTAATCTGCATAAGAAAAATGTCAATATGCATCGGTGAATATAAGCCTCACGTGATTCAGAATGGGGCACTGAAAGACCAAATGCGTAAATCCCCACGATTTGTCGTGGGGAGCGAAAGCAGATGGTCGAGTACACACTATTAGTTCTCAGCAGCGAAAGTACCTAACTGAGTCCGAGTAGACATCCATCAGGTAATTCACGTGCGACGCAGGAACTGCGTTCGGCATTGCGCGTGAACCAGTACCGTGAAGGTATGCTCCGGTTGCCGCATCCGCTTCGGTCCGTTCCTCGGAGTCTGGGAAGTGGCGCGATTTCACCCGAACTGGATGGGCTAAGAGTGATTTTGGAAAGAAGTGTGAGAGGACCATTGCTCCATTTAGCACTCCAGCCTCATGCATCGGTAGCATCTTCTCACATAGTTGTGCACAAAGGCAAACTTTATAAATCTGAACAAGAAAGATACCGTTGTTCGACGTCAGTATTCTCAAAAGACACGCCACAAATGCCTCTCTGAGGGTTTTGCGAGCTGCTTTTGGTTATAGGAAGTATGCTACAAGTCGAACACTTTCAGAAATTCAAAGTGGATTCTTCTGTAAGTCCACACGTTTCGATAAATACAGCCACAATTAGCCAGAAAAAAGTGTCTTACACATGTCAGTCACTCTTCGTCACGTACGGACTCCAAGATTCAGTTCCAGTACTGACTGATATGTGGACGAGTAAGTGAGGTTGCTTCGTGATTCACAAAAGGGAATCAGAAAAAAGACAATGAAGAACAAACGATATTGTAGCTTCCTGGCAGATTGAAACTGTGTGCCCGACCGAGACTCGAACTCGGGAACTTTGTCTTTCGCGGTCAAGAGCTCTACCATCTGAGCTACCGAAGCACGACTCACGCCCGGTCTCACAGCTTTACTTTTGCCAGTATCTCGTCTCCTACCTTCCAAACTTTATAGAAGCTCTCCTGCGAACCTGCAGAACTAGCACTCCTGAAAGAAAGGATATTGCGAAGACATGGCTTAGCCACAGCCTGGGGGATGTTTCCAGAATGAGATTTGCCCGCGAAAGGCAAAGGTCCCGAGTTCGAGTCTCGGTCGGGCACACAGTTTTAATCTGCCAGGAAGTTTCATATCAGCGCACACTCCGCTGCAGAGTGAAAATCTCATTCTGGAAACATCCCCCAGGCTGTGGCTGAGCCATGTCTCCGCAATATCCTTTCTTTCAGGAGTGCTAGTTCTGCAGGTTCGCAGGAGAGCTTCTGTAAAGTTTGGAAGGTAGGAGACGAGATACTGGCAAAAGTAAAGCTGTGAGACCGGGCGTGAGTCGTGCTTCGGTAGCTCAGCTGGTAGAGCTCTTGCCCGCGAAAGGCAAAGGTCCCGAGTTGGAGTCTCGGTCGGGCACACAGTTTTAATCTGCCAGGAAGTGTCATATCAGCGAACACTCCGCTGCAGAGTGAAAATCTCATTCTGGAAACGATATTGTGTTTATCATGGAAGGAGAATTTGATGGTGTGCCCAGCCAAAACATCGCAGTACCTATACATTGTTCTTGGAATAACCCATTCCAGTGCGCAGCTTGTTTTGAAGTTTGCTGGATAGGTCTAGGTTATTTTGCGGCTCAGAGGCTTAGTTTCTTTTGAAGGTGTAAACCGTAACCGAGCAACTCTGCTCCTCTCCTACTTTCTCAACGAAACTAATATCCCAAGGGCGTACGTGCAGCCACAGCAAAATTTTCTTATTAATGAGGGTTACACATGCGGAAACGGGGAAAATGCCCGTAGACAGCACACAAGTATTTCAGTCACTAGCTTCATCTCATCACGCTGCTACTAATATCCTGTCTAGCATGTAATGATGCGTGAAGACAAATATTGGTCCACTCGCTTATCCTGCACCTGCATACAAGGTGTTCGGAAACTGCCGTTACAGACTTCTACCACTTGTATCGGGGAGTGAGTATATAATATTTTGAATAGGAAAGCGCGTCTGGAAATATAAGGGTTTCCGTTCTACGACGGTTTCAATTTATATGGGTAAGGCGTCCCCGTCTGCTGAGGGAATGAGGAAAGTCTCAGAGTTGCTTATTCTTGTATGCAGTAGCGTAGGCAGGATGACGTGTGCTACGTCAGACGGTCACCTGACATCACTTAACGTCTCCCTCGCTGCTGGACGGTCTTGTGCATTTGCCGTAACTCCTTCCGTTCAGGCTAAGTGGTCCTGCATACTTGATTTACCTACAAAACGTACTGAACCCGTTCTTGGAAGTTGTGTCACTGAATGTCCGTCAGGAAACGTGGTTTCAGCATGACGGTGGACACCTCGCTTCTAACGTGCGGCTCGGAGATATTTCAACAGACGACATGGCGAAAGATGGATAGATCGAGGTGGTCCAACCGCGTGGCCTCCTTATCGCCGAATTTAACTTCTATGGTCTACTTCTTGTGGGGTCGTAGGCAAAGTGTAGCGTGTGAGACTCCTGTAAAGACGGTGGAAGATCTACTGGCTCGTATTCTGGTCACTGCATTAGATATTTGACAGCAGGTGGGATAGGAAGTATGTGGCAGAACATACTTCGCAGATATAACGCCTGTAAAAGCATTGGTGGTTGCCACATCAGCCGCTGTTGTAATGCATCATTGTTGTTCTGAATGTACGGTGAGCTGCCTTCTTTTTTGCTGTGGAATAATGTATGGTGATTATTATGTGTCCAAGAGACTAAACAACGGGCTCACCAGTCCCTCCTTACCGTGAGAGAAACGTGTCAAAAGGTAAAAAGCGAAAACAATGAGGACTAGACTGCTCAAACTATATTACCAAGTCAAAGAGTTTAATAGGCCGTAACAGTCAGTTGTACCACAACAGCTAAAAGAAATGAGATAAGCCAGGCAGCATCTCGCACTACGTGGACTAAAAGCCAACAAGGTGAGAGGGGAAGACAGGAATCCGCGGTCGCCTGGTGGGTACCCGCCACCGAGGGAGGCTCTCGCCTCCACAACCGCCGGTAACACTGGAAGGAGAAGAGTATTATAGGTTAGAGTAAATTCCGCTCTGCCTCAGGAAATGCAAGACTTCGGTATCGACTGTCACGTCATCAGTAAACACCTCAGGTAGTGAGGTAGGCAAGATGAGTTTGTGCCGCAGGCCGGCCAGCAAAGCGCACTCAGCAGGAACATGCGCTATCGTCAGTCAACTACCGCACGATCCTCCCTATGCAGAAGGAACTCGTGGGTGAGTCTCGTGTGGCCAATACGTAGTCGGAACAACACAATGCCATCTTTCTGAAAGGCCTGGACAGATGTATGCCGCATCTTAGGGGACACTTTAATGTCCCTAAACTTGTTTTGGGTCGTAATAGCCTGCCATACCAATTCCCAGGGCCTCAAAATATTTCGTTGAAGTTGTCTTAAGTCTGGGCCCGATATCCTTATGTCAAATTGATATACTCTAGTTGCGTCTTTCGCTGGACGGTCTGGAATGCCTAAGTGTCTCGGTGTCCAGATGAAACTCGCCGTCTTCCCAGAAGTGTAGAGGTCAGCCAGAAGGTCCTGGATGTTTTCGGCCAAAAGATTTTTGGGATAGCACAGGGTTATGCCTTTTAAGTAACTTACGGAATTACTACAGATCAGAAAAATCGCAGTGGCCTAGGATTTGATGTACCGCAAAGCCTGAGACGTGGCAATCAACTCTGCAGTGTATACCCTGCAGGCAATCGGCAGAGAGTGCTTCTCGTGTCCCCTTGCACTTGCAAACGTAACCGACGCTGTCATTCACTTTCGATCCGTCTGTGTAGATACATACCGAATTACAACAATCGTGGAGGATTGAAAGAAACGGGTGTTGGAGAAGAGTATGATCAGCATCCTTCCTGAGGCCACAAAAGAGCTCCATCCGTATCACAGGGCAGGGTACAGACACTAGGACTGTCGAGGGATCTCTAGGAACACAGACCAACGGAGGCTGTTGGAGCTCCTTGAATAGAGTATCCAGTCGGATTCCAGCTGGTCTTCCTAGTTTTGGGGGATGCGCAAACAGTCTGAACCGCTCGATGTGAAATTGTGTTGAGGGACATGGGTCGGTAGGTATCTGAGAGACTGTGACTGCGTAAGTCGCCAGAAGCTGCAGTCATCCCATCCACAGCGGTTAGGTACCAGGAGGCTGTTAACAAGGCTGATGAGGGAGGAGGCCCTCAGTGCCAACCGCACGCCAGTGTGGTGAACAGTGTCCAGCAGACTCAGCACGGACGGTGCTCCCGACCCGTAGGCAACACATCCGTAGTCCAGTTCAGAAGAACTGTGCGGTCTGTGCCCCACAACTAGTGACTAAGAAAACGGAGAACATTCAGCTTCTTCATACAAATTCCTTTGAGCCAGCAGAAATGTGGCGGCCAAGTTACCTTGTGGTAAAATGAAATACCTAATAACTGGAAAGTGTCAATGACTTCAAGTAACTGGCCATCGAGATGAATTTCCGGGTGTGGGTGCACAGTCCTGAGTCAATAAAAGTGCATAATTCATGATTTTGCAGGGGAAAATTGATACCTGTGGTTCAGGGCCCAGGCGTGCACTCTCCACACAGATGGCGCTCAGTGGTGTGCAGTGATGCGGAGGCATAATACAGGCAATGGTCAGAGACGTACAGTGACAGAGAGACTCTGGGGCCCACTGCACTTACTGTACCATTGATGGGGATAGCAAACAGCAATACGCTAACAACCGATTCCTGATGGACTCCAGTTTCCTGTACATAGTGAACGCTGAGAGTCGAAACTATCTGGAGAGAGATAGGGAATTCTGGATAGAAACGAGTAAACTGCCCCGGAAACCCCACTCATGCGGTGTAGAGAGGATATGACGTTGCCAGGTACTATCGTAACCCTTCTGTAAGACAAAGAACGCAGCAGTCAGATATTGACGATGCGCAGAAGCATTGCGCACTGTAGATTCCAAACGAACCAGGTGATCCGTGGTGGACCAGAAAGCCGAAAAGCCGCTTAGGAATCGTTATATATGCCCTCCGGCTTCAAGGCACGGTTGACCGTTCGTTCGAATAGCTTAAGGGCGATTAAAAGCCAGAGGATATGTTTCATGCTGTCGTCCCGAAGGAGTTTGAACGTTTGGTTGTGAATTTTGTCGGGTCCAGGGGCTGTATAGCTACACTCCACCAAAGCGCTGTGAAGTTCCCGTTCGCTAAAAGGCACACTGTACGACAGAAAGCCGTGTGCGCTGGAAGATAGCGGGCGGTGAACAATGAAGCGTTTCTGTGCCAGGAAATAAGTATGGTGACTTCCGCAAGCGGGCACTCCAGCGAAGTATCCCGCAAAACATTCAGCAACTATCACAGGGTCAATGCAGATGTTAAGATTCACAAGGATGCCAGGAACCGCCGCGGGTGGTGGATGGCGGCAAATGCGGTGGAGTTTATTCCATACTTGTGAGGGATGGGGACGGGGGGGGGGGCGGCGGGGGGGGGGGGGGGGACAGATGGGATCGTAAAGTTGAGACATATTGCTCCCAACACTCCTGCCTCTTTTTCTTCATTAGAAACCGCGCTTTCGACCAGAGTCTCTTAAATGCTGTTAAATTATCCATAGAGGGATGGCGTTTGTGCCGTTGAAGCGCCCTGCGGCATACAATGATAGCTGTGGCTGTTATCTTCAGACCACCATGGTACCAACGGTTGCCGGGATGAGCCGGAAGAGTAGGGTACCGTTGCTGTTGCAGCATGAGTAATAGTATCAATAGTACCCTGTACCAATTTGTCGATATCCGTGTCCGCAGCTCGTGGTCGTGAGGTGGCGTTCTCGCTTCCCGCGCCAGGGTACCCGGGTTCGATTCCCGGCGGGGTCAGGGATTTTCTCTGCCTCGTGATGACTCGGTGTTGTGTGATGTCCTTAGGTTAGTTAGGTTTAAGTACTAAGTTCTAGGGGACTGATGACCATAGATGTTAAGTCCCATAGTGCTTAGAGCCGTTTGAACCATTTTTCCGATATCCGTCACATGATTAGCTGCATAAGTGGCTGCAGAAGAGAGAGCCGGCATAACAGCTTTCCAAAGCGACCTACGTGGAGCATGTTCTAGATGTCTGGGAGTGGAGAGGGAGAGATCGATAGGAAAATGGCCTCTGTCACGAAGATCGCCATGGGCGCACCACAGAATCAGGGGTAAGATCTTCAGGCTGCAAACTGCTAGATCGATAGTTGAAAAGATTCTGTGGGCCACACTGAAATGGGTTGTAGCTCCAGTGTTGAGTAGACTGACGTCCAGTTCTGAAAGGAGGCGTTCTAATACTCAGCTTCTGTGAGATATAGTATCACCGCCCCACGGAGGATTGTGGGCATTAAAGTCCCCCAACAAGAGGAAGGATGTGGGGAGCTGTGCCACTGACTCTAACGGCTTGCAACAATGGAAAGGTACGTCTGGGGGTAGATAAGCATTACATATTGTCAACCAGCTGAATGGTAGACACTAACGGCCACGGCTTCTAGTGTATTGGTAAGGTGCAACTGCTCGATGAAAATATCAGAGCTTATGATGGTACAGACCCCACTGGACCCTCTCTCGACATTAACGCGATTGGTACAATAGGGGTGGTATTTTTTCAGAGCAGGGTGGTGTATAGCCATAAACCGTGTCTCAGGAAGCTCTATGCCAACTGCAGTATACGTAGCCATTAGATGACGGACTTTGGTTACATGGCGACAGTAGCCATTACAGTTCTATTGAAGGAGTGTTGATGTCGTGTCTGAGAAAGTGGCGATTGGAAAACATGGTTGGGATTTCTTAGCTGCCAGGCCTTGGTCCGCCTGACTGCGCGATCTGTCGTGTATGCGCATAGGCTCGACTCCTGATGGGCCTGGGAGCACAACGTCCAAAGCCTCAGAAAATACACTCCTGGAAATGGAAAAAAGAACACATTGACACCGGTGTGTCAGACCCACCATACTTGCTCCGGACACTGCGAGAGGGCTGTACAAACAATGATCACACGCACGGCACAGCGGACACACCAGGAACCGCGGTGTTGGCCGTCGAATGGCGCTAGCTGCGCAGCATTTGTGCACCGCCGCCGTCAGTGTCAGCCAGTTTGCCGTGGCATACGGAGCTCCAACGCAGTCTTTAACACTGGTAGCATGCCGCGACAGCGTGGACGTGAACCGTATGTGCAGTTGACGGACTTTGAGCGAGGGCGTATAGTGGGCATGCGGGAGGCCGGGTGGACGTACCGCCGAATTGCTCAACACGTGGGGCGTGAGGTCTCCAAAGTACATCGATGTTGTCGCCAGTGGTCGGCGAAAGGTGCACGTGCCCGTCGACCTGGGACCGGACCGCAGCGACGCACGGATGAACGCCAAGACCGTAGGATCCTACGCAGTGCCGTAGGGGACCGCACCGCCACTTCCCAGCAAATTAGGGACACTGTTGCTCCTGGGGTATCGGCGAGGACCATTCGCAACCGTCTCCATGAAGCTGGGCTACGGTCCCGCACACCGTTAGGCCGCCTTCCGCTCACGCCCCAACATCGTGCAGCCCGCCTCCAGTGGTGTCGCGACAGGCGTGAATGGAGGGACGAATGGAAACTTGTCGTCTTCAGCGATGAGAGTCGCTTCTGCCTTGGTGCCAATGATGGTCGTATGCGTGTTTGGCACCGTGCAGGTGAGCGCCACAATCAGGACTGCATACGACTGAGGCACACAGGGCCAACACCCGGCATCATGGTGTGGGGAGCGATCTCCTACACTGGCCGTACACCACTGGTGATCGTCGAGGGGACACTGAATAGTGCACGGTACATCCAAACCGTCATCGAACCCATCGTTCTACCATTCCTACACCGGCAAGGGAACTTGCTGTTCCAACAGGACAATGCACGTCCGCATGTATCCCGTGCCACCCAACGTGCTCTAGAAGGTGTAAGTCAACTACCCTGGCCAGCAAGATCTCCGGATCTGTCCCCCATTGAGCATGTTTGGGACTGGATGAAGCGTCGTCTCACGCGGTCTGCACGTCCAGCACGAACGCTGGTCCAACTGAGGCGCCAGGTGGAAATGGCATGGCAAGCCGTTCCACAGGACTACATCCAGCATCTCTACGATCGTCTCCATGGGAGAATAGCAGCCTGCATTGCTGCGAAAGGTGGATATACACTGTACTAGTGCCGACATTGTGCATGCTCTGTTGCCTGTGTCTATGTGCCTGTGGTTCTGTCAGTGTGATCATGTGATGTATCTGACCCCAGGAATGTGTCAATAAAGTTTCCCCTTCCTGGGACAATGATTTCACGGTGTTCTTATTTCAATTTCCAGGAGTGTAGTTTAACTTTCTGATTATCCTTCTGTGACTTAGATTTCAGTGAAGATTTCCCTATTTTATCTTCTGGAAGTGAAGAGGACTGTACATTTCTTCAGCTCGTAGTCTGTAGCTGCTAGTCCTTCTCTTGAAAGGGGAGAACCTTGGCAGGTGTCGTCATCCCTGATGCCAGAGAATGACTAGGCATCTCTGGGCGCACCAATGGTGTGGGAACCACTGGTGCTATAGGTGTAGGGGATGAAGGAGCTGACGCTCCCTTCCCTAACGGGAGGGCAGGCCCTGGAATACGACGAGGGCCTGGAGGTGTTGTGCGAGACATTGTCATTGCGTGAGGTGTGGACTGTGACACGACAGTCACAGGAATTGGAGACCATATTAATCGGATGAAGTCTTTCAAATTTTTACTCCATCTTTGTAAGACAGGCGTTCCAGCGTTTTATGCTCTTGAATTTTCTTTTACCTCTTGTGCACTGAGCATTGTGCTGAACGAGGAGGGTGTCGTTCCGGACAATTGGCACACTGAGGGGATTGGTCACAAGGGCTGCCCTTGTGAGACGCCCGTCCACATGACCTTAAGATAGTCTCATTAGAACAGCGGGCGAAGATGTGACCAAACCTTGGCACCTAAAATACCTCATGGGAGGAGGAAAGCAGGGCCTCACATCAGAACTATAAACCATGAGCTTAACGTTCTCAGGCAAAACGTTGCCGTCGAAGCCTAAGATAAAAGCTCTATTACCTATTATCCTTCGGTCCCTTATGGGTGCAGCAACAAAATGTACTCCATGCTGCATCAGATTAGTATGCAACTCTTAATCAGTTTGAAGTGTTAGATCCCAATGGAAGGTAACATCTTGAATTCTGTTGAGCTTATTATCAGGAGAAATGGTGACTGTTGTATCACCTAATTTGACATAGGCCTGAAGTGCCCATGATTGTTTGGCGTGTGATGTTTTGATCAGGAAAGATCCATTCTTCTCTATTGCCACAACCTCCCCATATCGATCCTTAATATTTTCAATGAAAAACATTGGATTCGTTGAAGCAAAAGAGCCGCCTCCAGTGCAGGAACAAACCAAGAACTCGGAAAATTGTCCGCTTCCCTTTCTCCTTGCCTGGTTCTCTTCTTGAGGCATGGTCAGTGACGGAAATGCCGCAGGACTGTAAACTTCTTCATTAAAATCACTGACGAGGCGGCCGTGTGGGCACGGCCACCATTAAGTTTGAGTTGTTTCATTGGGCACCATGCGTGCCGATGCCACTCACTCCGATCGGAGGATCTCTCCGTGTGCGAAACTCCAGCAAGACAAAGGCCACCTGGCACAGTAGCCGTGCTCGGAGTCCCGCTACCCCGAAGTGGACAGGCGCCTACTCCTTGGCTGACAGGGTAAGGTCACAGCTCAGGCATCGGCAGTGCGATCCCTGCACTATGAGGCGGCTGCGACTGCGAATGTACGTGACAACCGCACCACGAGTGACTGGCTGCCACGCTGGACTTTTGGTGCAGAGGTAGACCCGCTTGATTGGCAGGTGCAGAAGATAACAGCGCACAGTGGAGAGGTAGTGCGCCACAGTAAGGCATCCCCAAACGGCCTGCACTGCGGTAAAGTTTCGAAAGTAGAGGTCAGACTCAAAAAGGGGACCATAATTTAAAATGCTGAAAATTGTGAGGGGAAAAAGCGTTAAAAACAAAAAAAGTGAAAAGAGCAGAAACCTTCCAAAGTCTGACAACTGTCGCAGGACAAAGATCAACTTGATCCAATAACAGACTCCTGCTTAGGAAGATCCATGGGTCTGTTATAGCCCTGGACACTGTGGAATAGTGTAAACAGGTAATGTTTCAGTGTTAATACAAACAAATGTTCTTAAGTGATAAATGGATGTTTCGCTATGTTTCCTTTCGAACTGTTACCTAATAACTCTACTGCATCGAGCGTAATTCAGTCCCTCTGGGGGACTGATGACCTTCGCTGTTTAGTACCCCTTAAACATCCCAACAACCACCACCACCATCAGTCCCTCAAGCAGATGCGAATGAGTCAAACATCTGAATTGAATCCGTCGTAGAACGGAAACAGTACATTTCCGGACATGGTTCCCTTGAAAATATTATATATTCACTCCCCTCCACAAAACTTATAAGCTTATAAGGGGAATTTCTGAACACATTGTATGCACAAGGCAAGCTCTCCTCCCCCATCCCCCCAGTCTAGTGAGTTGTAATGAGTAATTCCTACCAATATTCTAATTTTTCTGTTTTGTTCGATTAGCATAAAGAGAGTGAGTAAGTGAGTGAGAGAGAGAGAGAGAGAGAGAGAGAGAGGGATGTTTACCTACACACTTTCCCAATCTTTCCCATGTTACTTATTCTCGTGACCACTATGCAAGGTATCAAATGAAAGCAGTTGAATTCTTGGCAGGAATTACACACGAGTATGATTTATTTAAATTTATTCGGCAATGTTACATGAGAAAATCGTCGACTTTCTTCAAAAAAATTCCCAATTTTGTTCCTTATTACAGTTTCGGGTGGACTATCTGATCTATTATGATCCTATCAGTTTGTCTCTGAATTCTGTCGATGTCTACTATCATATACATTGATTAGTGTTTTAGACGTTGGAACAATACTAGAACTGATTACATTAGCGACTTCTACGCTGTATTCCTACAGATGTAACACAGTTTTTCATAACTTTTAAACAAGTCCGTTACTGATTTCGCACATTATTCCCATCTCATACCGTACCATAGTATCACCTTCAAATATAAACACAACGTGAGAGGATAATAAGGTCTGCTACTAATCTTGTAACGGGATACTATCGAGCTGTTGCTGACAATACCTTGCAATTTTCCTCAGTTCTCAGACCAATTAGAAATGAGGTCCTAATTTTAATGTCTCGTCTTGATACGAAAGTGCAATCGATTAACAAAGTAGTACGCTGAACACAGAATAAATGCCAATAGTGGTAACACAAAGGGTTAATAGAGAACTGCACATGCTGTGAATTATATCATACTGAGCCACAGACGTTTGCTTACCCCATTTCTACCAGCTGCTAAGACTATGTGACTGGCCTTCTATGCCACTGGTGGCACTCTTGAATCGTGAACTATAATGCCGCCAAGACACTGTTCATAAAATCCACTGACGGGATCGTTAAATCGCTCTCCATGAAAACGGCATGCTCGGCCAAACATGTTCTGGTTTATGTTTGAGTCCCTGGTAGGGATGGGTGGAGCAGCAGAACTCTCGACCAATGTGGTCAAGTGCCATTTTTTCCACTACACCTTTTGTGAGGGGTGACTGAGACGGAGGGAATGGTTCGTCTCCACAGATTCCTAAGCCGCGATTCCCTCATCTACCTGCTGGCGAGAGGGCTGCGGGCTCAGACGCCATACCAAGGCGCAGAAGTCGTAGGGTGAGGGACCCTGCTGAGGGTGGCTCAGGTGTCTCGTCGAGGGCTCGCCTGCCAGAGGTAGTTGTGGTGACAGCGTCTCATCTGCCTATCCAGTGGTTTCTTAATCGTTTGTTACGGAACAACTTACGGAACTTTGTCCATGCGACAGCGGTTCTCCATAAGTTCCCCCCGGACAAAATACTTCAAAAATCATACTTAGAATAAAACCACATGCACACTACAATTCAAATGTTCATTTCACTGCGCCATGTCAGGGAGGTATGTCCCTGCTTCTAGTGAACACTTCGACCAGTAGTTTCACTTATTTCTCCTATTGTAGCGTTCATGAAAGATTGAATTCTTCTCGAAATGTTTGATTCTACATTTCCATGAACATGCACTACTGGCCATTAAAGTTGCTACACCAAGAAGAAATGGAGATGTTAAACGGGTATTCATTGGACAAATATATTATACTAGAAATGACATGTGATAAGATTTTCACGCAATTTGGGTGCATAGATCCTCAGAAAACAGTACATCGAGCAATCACCTCTGGCCGTAATAGCGGCCTTGATACACCTGGGTATTGAGTCAAACAGAGCTTGGATGGCGTGTACAGGTACTGCTGCCCATGCAGCTTCAACACGATACCACAGTTCATCAAGAGTAGGGACTGGCGTATTCTCGCGAGCCAGTTGCTCGGTCACCATTGACCAGAAGTATTCAATTGGTGAGACATCTGGAGAATGTGCTGGCCAGGGCAGCTGTCAAACATTTTCTGTATCCGGAAAGGCCCGTACAGAACCTGCAACATCCGGTCGTGCATTATCCTGCTGAAATGTAGGGTTTCGCAGGGATCGAATGAAGAGTAGAGCCACATGTCGTAACACATATGAAATGTAACGTCCACTGTTCAAAGTGCCGTCAAAGCAAACAAGACGTGACCGAGACATGTAACCAAAGACACCCCATACCATCACGCCGGGTGATAAACCAGTATGGCGATGGCGAATGCACGCTTCGAATGTGCGTTAGCCGCAATGTCGCCAAACATGGATACGACCATCATGATGCTGTAAACAGAATCTGAATTCACCCGAAAAAGTGACGTTTTGCCATTCGTGCACCCAGGTTCGTCGTTGAGTACACCATCGAAGGCGCTCTTGTCTGTGATGCAGCGTCAAGAGTAACAGCAACCATGGTCTCCGAGCTGATAGTCCATGCTGCTGCAAACGTCGTCGAACTGTTCGTGCAGATGGTTGTTGTCTTGCAAACGACCCCATCTGTTGACTCAGGGATGAGACGTGGCTGCACGATCCGTTACAGCAGTGCGGATAAAATGCCTGTCATCTCGATTGCTAGTGATACGAGCCCGTTGGGATCCAGCACGGCGTTCCGTATTACCCTCTTGAACCCACCGATTCCGTATTCTGGTGACAGTCATTGGATCTCGACCAACGCGACCAGCAATGTCGCGGTACGATAAACCGCAATCGCGATAGGCTACAATCCTACATTTATCAAAGTCGAAAACTTGATGGTACGCATTTCTCCTCCTTACACGAGGCATCACAACAACGTTTCACCAGGCAACGCCTGTCAACTGCTGTTTGTGTATGAGAAATCGGTTGGAAACTTTTCTCGTGGTAGCACGTTGTAAGTGTCGCCACCGGCGCCAATCTTGTGTGAATTCTCTGAAAAGCTAATCATTTGCATCTTCTTCCTGTCGGTTGAATTTCGCGTCTGTAGCACGTCATCTTCGTGGTGTAGCAATTTTAATGTCCAGTAGTGTAGATACTACGCAAACTACCGTATGCAGGGTACCCTGTACCACTACCAGTCAATTCCTTTCCGGTTCTACTCTCAAAAACAGCGAGGGAAAAGCAACTATCTATATGACTCCGTATGAGTTGAAATTTCTCGTATCTTCGTGGTCGTGAAGCGCGGCGTATGTTGACGCCAGAAGAATTGTTCGTCACCCGCATTCAGTTGCCGGTTCTCTAAATTTTCTCAATAGTGGTTCTAGAAAACAAAGTCGCCTTCCCTGCATGGAAGTTGCCAGGTTGAGTTCCTGAAGCATTTCCGTGACACTTACGTGTTGTTAGAGCCTACCGGAAACAGATTTGTTTCCCTCCCCTGAATTGCTTCGATGTCTTCCTTCGACCCGACCTCGTACGGATCCCAAACACTTTAGCTGTAATCAAGAAGAGGTCGCACCAGCATTCTATATGCGGTTTCCTTTACAGATGAACCCCTCTTTCCTATAATTCTATCCATAAACAGAAGTCGACTATTCGCCTTCCATACCTCAGGTTGTATCCAAACATTTCAGGTTGGATCTTCCTACTCATCTGCATTAACTCAATTTTTCCACGTTTAAGGCTAGCCGCTATTCAACACACCAACCGGAAACATTGTCTAAGTTGTCGTGAATCTTCCTGCAGTGACTAAACTTCGACTTCACAGACGCCCGAATCTCTACTAACTTTCGTTTGTCGTTATTCGTGCGTTACCTTTGGAACCGAGGTTACAACAGCCTCTGCTTCTTCAGTACTCCTGAATTTCGTTATGGAACCCTGGTGGGTCTTTTCCATCCTTTATCACCTAACTCTCCAGACCACGATTTACAGTCTGTTTACACTTTGCCCGTTATTTCACTACATCTATCTTACTGGAACTAAGTGATGCCAGTTCGCTGTCTAAGTGAGATGCTAACAACTGCTCTTCTGATCCATCTGCCAGAAGCACTCTCCTAGTGTTCTTGACTGATTTATTACCTTTCGTAATCGTAGTTGTCATAATGACAACATGATCGCTAATCCACGTTTTTGTACTGACATTGTCGATGAGGTCCGGCATCTTTGTAGCTGAAAAATCGAAGATATTTCCATTGCGTGTAGGCTGCCTGTCTGTCTGTAGCCCCCACAATGAATCCATATATATCCTAATCTATATTCGGTAGCTTAAAGTCGCCTCCGACTAGTACTACATGAGCAGGGTATTTACGCACTATTGACCTTAGAGTATCTTTGAATGAATCTAGAACTGTGACAGCAGAATCGGGTGACTTGTAAAAGCATCCAACAATTAACTTGGTTTCACGAACACCTGTTGCACGAGAGCAATTAACTTCACTATCAAACCAACCTCGACTTTGTCGGTACTCCTACTCACCCAAAACAACTGCTGGTGCCTCGTGGCACTGTATCACAGCAGTTACTTTAAAACTGGTTCAGATGGCTTTAAGCACTATGGAACTTTACACCTGAGGTCATCAGGCCCCTAGACTTGGAAATACGTAAACCTATCTAACGTAAGGACATCACACACATCCACGCCCGAGGCATGAGTCGAACATGCGACCGTAGCAGCCTCATGGTTCCTGACTAAAGCGCCTAGAACCGGTCGGCCAAGAGGGCCGGCACGGCAGCTACTCCTTAATGCGTGTATACACGGTTTCAGCGATTAGTATACAAGACGCACCTCATAACATCCCTGTATTGGCAACAGCTTTGTGTTGTCGAAAGTTAATTTTGGCATGGTGTTCAGTCAGAACTCTTACTCTCGGGATCGCGTTGCAACCTTCACCCACTTCACACTCGTCTTATACACCGTACTTCGACTGTTCTGTGAACAGCGCGCTGCACATGTCAGCCACTTGCACTGGAAGGCTGCTGTTACTGCAACTGTTGCTTCTCTTGACAAAGTTCCAGAAACTTTGAGTCCAGGAGACTTTCCCTGGGAGGGGGAGGAGGGCTGGAAAAGTGGTGGAGATGTCGAAGGAATGGCAATACCTGTACCCAGAATATCCAAGGCCAGAAGAGGGTCGATATTCGTACAGAAACTAGGCGTGATTGGTAACCACACGTGCGGCCAGCTGTATCAGATTTGTGCACGGCGGCGAGCTTAGCCCGTTACTGGCGTGGCTGACTCCATGTGGTCCGCCTTTCGCGCCTCTAGTGGCGACCTTCGGTCCTAAGCTGATACGCCTCCGAGCCGCTGCCAGTACCTTCAGCTGGCGCGGTTATCAAATTAATTGCTTCCGCATTTTCTTTTGACAGTTCGGCGACGCTATTTTGTTCTAGAGTGCGGGTGACAGTAACGCCAGCAAATAATCTAACAGTGTCATTAACTCTATCTGAGCAATCCATTAAATATGTTGAGAACATTAGCGAGTTATTAATTTTCTTTGGAGGCACTCTAAGTTACTTTTGTTTCTGTTGTCCATTGCGTCCACTGTAAAGTACTGGATTCTACACTCCGAATCAGTAGCATACGCACGATCGTACCTCAGTAACAGCCAACAGTATGATACCGTGTCCAATGTAGGATGACGTAATCTACCCATAGATCTGTGTCTACTCCTTGCAAAACATCGTGTGTTGATAAAGCGAGCCTCCGTTTATGCTATACATGACTTCTGAGTCTATGATGATTTCTATGACTCATCTCTATGATGAGTAGAGGCTTTCTACTTATTGTTACTACCTAGAACTTGTTATTACGTCTAAAATTTTAGAACATGTGGACGTTAAATATGTTAGTATGTAATTCACTGCTAGTTTTCTTCAGTGTCCAAAATATATGTGTGGTGTCACCGCCAGACACCACACTTGCTAGGTGGTAGCCTTTAAATCGGCCGCGGTCCAGTAGTATACGTCGGACCCGCGTGCCGCCACTGTCAGTGATTGCAGACCGAGCGCCGCCACACGGCAGGTCTAGAGAGACGTACTAGCACTCGCCCCAGTTGTACAGCCGACTTTGCCAAAGATGGATCACTGACAACTACGCTCTCATTTGCCGAGACGGTAGTTAGCATAGCCTTCAACTACGTCATTTGCTACGACCTAGCAAGGCGCCATAGCATTTGATATTATTTTATATTGTGGTTATAACCTGTACCGTCAAGAGAGATGTTCTACAATTATGGATTACAGTTAAGTATTACAGCAACTGCGTCGGTTTTTCTAAGTTCTCATTTCCTTGTAATGTTCCAGACCGCACGCCAGTCAGCGTGTAATTAAACGCGTGCATTTCGGCCTCCTCTAGCAACACAGTGTTGGCTCTTCTGCCAACACTTCAATATGTATGTGAGAAGGATGTCTTTCTCCATCGTTCGTGAAAGACTTCATTCTTTGCCAGTTAATCATTTGTCAGTGTTACGAAATTTATTGCTCCACTGTTTTTTTTCAGCGGTTCCTGTCACACCATAGGGTACAAAATAACGTGAAATACTTCCTTATTGTAAATTCCCAGTGGTGTAAATTACTTTCTCCAGTAACAAGCCAAATAATAACCAGTTTATATATATATATATACACTCCTGGAAATTGAAATAAGAACACCGTGAGTACATTGTCCCAGGAAGGGGAAACTTTATTGACACATTCCTGGGGTCAGATACATCACATGATCACACTGACAGAACCACAGGCACATAGACACAGGCAACAGAGCATGCACAATGTCGGCACTAGTACAGTGTATATCCACCTTTCGCAGCAATGCAGGCTGCTATTCTCCCATGGAGACGATCGTAGAGATGCTGGATGTAGTCCTGTGGAACGGCTTGCCATGCCATTTCCACCTGGCGCCTCAGTTGGACCAGCGTTCGTGCTGGACGTGCAGACCGCGTGAGACGACGCTTCATCCAGTCCCAAACATGCTCAATGGGGGACAGATCCGGAGATCTTGCTGGCCAGGGTAGTTGACTTACACCTTCTAGAGCACGTTGGGTGGCACGGGATACATGCGGACGTGCATTGTCCTGTTGGAACAGCAAGTTCCCTTGCCGGTCTAGGAACGGTAGAACGATGGGTTCGATGACGGTTTGGATGTACCGTGCACTATTCAGTGTCCCCTCGACGATCACCAGTGGTGTACGGCCAGTGTAGGAGATCGCTCCCCACACCATGATGCCGGGTGTTGGCCCTGTGTGCCTCGGTCGTATGCAGTCCTCATTGTGGCGCTCACCTGCACGGCGCCAAACACGCATACGACCATCATTGGCGGTGCGGTCCCCTACGGCACTGCGTAGGATCCTACGGTCTTGGCGTGCATCCGTGCGTCGCTGCGGTCCGGTCCCTGGTCGACGGGCACGTGCACCTTCCGCCGACCACTGGCGACAACATCGATGTACTGTGGAGACCTCACGCCACACGTGTTGAGCAATTCGGCGGTACGTTCACCCGGCCTCCCGCATGCCCACTATACGCCCTCGCTCAAAGTCCGTCAACTGCACATACGGTTCACGTCCACGCTGTCGCGGCATGCTACCAGTGTTAAAGACTGCGATGGAGCTCCGTATGCCACGGCAAACTGGCTGACACTGACGGCGGCGGTGCACAAATGCTGCGCAGCTAGCGCCATTCGACGGCCAACACCGCGGTTCCTGGTGTGTCCGCTGTGCCGTGCGTGTGATCATTGCTTGTACAGCCCTCTCGCAGTGTCCGGAGCAAGTATGGTGGGTCTGACACACCGGTGTCAATGTGTTCTTTTTTCCATTTCCAGGAGTGTATATATTCACTCAACATGGTATACTTTCATTGCGCACACGATTAATACGTTTTGAAACTGTAGTGAGGAATTAAGTTGTACTTACAAGGAAAAAATTCTGACGGTATGGTGCGTATTGTTTTTCACTTGGCTTTTAGACCATACAGGCGGTGTTATACTTCTTACACATTTTCAAAGTGTACTTAGGAAATATCGCACCAACATTTCAAACTGTGTAACATGTAAACAGCATATTTTGGCGGTGGTAAAGAGCCTCTCAAGCCACATCTTGACTCTAGCCCATCTCAGACTGCGACTGTCCTAAAACACACCTCCAAAACCCAACTAAAGACTACTGCGAAGAGATTTCCAGGCACCTGAATATTTTATTGCTTAATAATCCAATCAACATAGACATTGTGAAAGAAATGGAAGCAAAAGAGATTACGCAGGCTTTGAAGTTGCTAGAGACAAAAAAGCAGATGGACTTTACGAGCCCCCACACGAATTCTTGATGGAACGAGGAATTTTGGGGAGAAGGCGATTGACTAAACTCTACACAGAATGGATCACAACGGGGACATCCCCTGAGATATGGGAAGAAACAAAAGTAGTCGCAGTGTTGAAACACAGGAACTGGATATAACCCAAAGAATTTCAGACCAATATAGAGCTATGTATCTCCTGCAAAACATTAGAGAGAATTTTACTGACCAATTTAACTCCATACATCGGAACCAACCTTTCTACATACCAAGCGGGTATACCATCAGATAGAAATTGCTGTTAGCAAAACAAATACAGAGAAAGGCTTCCAAAATAAGATGAATAACTGCCTGGTTCTCATATCTTTTACATCAGATTACGATATAGCATGGACAGAGGGGCTACTGCTTAAGCTAACTACAGTCATGGAATGCAAACAAACACACGCCTTACTCAAGAACATCTTAACAGAGACGAAAATTAAGTTTTCACCTAACGGCATGAACGGCAAGAACATGCTCAACTTGCGCTGAAGTTGTTCTTGTTGTGTCCGTGCCTGCTGCAAAAATGGGATGAGAAGTTCCGCTTTATCCAAGACCCTTTGGTGTAAGTTAAAAATAAATATTAAACCCAAAGATGATAGCACATTAGTGAGGAAACATGTATGGGTTAAACAAAACGGAGGTAAAGGTGTCTTGCTTAAGACGGAACTTCTCATCCCGTCAGCAAGAGCATGGTTCTAAATAGCGGCCTGCCATAGCTTTCAGATGTAGTACGGATTCTTTTTAAGTTATATATTGCCGACTTCTGCTGAAGACCTACAACTTCATAAGGGCACCTACATCCAAACCCGAACAAAACGACCAGCAGCATAACACACCTTAGCAGTAGAGATGCAAATAGAAAAACGGAAGAATCCAAAACCTCGCGATGTAATCCTGTAGAAACTATCTGGAAGGACGTGGGCTTGTGGAGCGAGCACACTGAGGAGTTCAGCATTAGTCCTTCTCTACAGCGCGTCTGAATACTGGATGAGAAGAACACACGTAGCCAAGGTGGGCGTCCAACTAAAGCAGAGAGTGCGGATAGCCACTGGAACACTCAGGGCCACTCCGTCTGCCTGGATCCCCATCCTGTCAAACATAGTGCCCCCTGAAATCTGGCGACCACAGTTAGCTACAGGAGCATACAGAAAAATCTTAGACAAGCGAAAACTCCCTGCACACCAAGACCTAGTACCTACAAACAGGCTTAAATCCAGGTCAGTATTACGGAAAATCGGCGAAGATCTGCGAGGCCCCTATTCGAACGCAGCTTGGAAGAAACTGTGGGCTTTTAAGTGAACATAACAGCCTATACTTTGTGGACGACCCTAACAAAGCGATTGACGGATTCAACATCCCAAAGGAATTTTGGATAACCTTGAACCATTTCAGGACGATTGTTCGCAAGTGTAAGAAGCAAACGGGGCCTATAAGACGACACTAAATGTGAGTGCGGGGAAATCCAGTCAATGGACCTTTCACTTGTGTGTGAAGCACATGGCTATGAGGGTGGTCTGGAGGACGTACTCAGAATCTGTGACTTAGCCGTAGAGTGGCTCAAGAATATTTTTAATATTCCGTAGTACTATAAAACATATGTAATTGTATCTCAGCACAGAGTTATACATTTGTAAATGCCGCAAAAATACACTACTGACCATCAAAATTGCTACACCAAGAAGAAATGCAGATGATAAACGGGTATTCATTGGGCAAATATATTATACTAGAAACGACATGTGATTACATTTTCACGCAATTTGGGTGCATAGATCCTGAGAAATCAGTACCCAGAACAACCACCTCTGGCCGTAATAATGGCCTTGATACGCCTGGGCATTGAGTCAAACAGAGCTTGGATGGCGTGTACAGGTACAGCTGCCCAAGCAGCTTGATCACGATACCACAATTCATCAAGAGTACTGACTGGCGCATTGTGACGAGCCATTGCTCGTCCACCATTTCCAGACGTTTTCAATTGATGAGAGATCTGGAGAATGTGGTGCCCAGGGCAGCAATCAAACATTTTGTGTATCCCGAAAGGCCCGTACAGGACCTCCAACATGTGGTGGAGCATTAGCCTGCTGAAATGTAGGGTTTCCCACGGATCGAATGAAGGGTAGAGCCACGGGTCTTAACACATCTGAAATGTAACGTCCACTGTTCAAAGTGCCGTCAATGCGAACAAGAGGTGACCGAGACGTGTAACCAATGGCACCCCATACCATCACGCCGGGTGATACGCCAGTATGGCGATAGCGAATACACGCTTCCAATGTGCGTTCACCGCGATGTCACCAAACACGGATGCGACTATCATGATGCTGTAAATAGAACCAGGATTCATCCGAAAAAATGACGTTTTGCCATTCGTGCACCCATGTTCGTCTTTGAGTACACCATCGCATGCGCTCCTGTCTGTGATGCAACGTCAAGGGTAACCGCAGCCATGGTGTCCGAGCTGCTGCAAACGTAGTCGAACTGTTCGTGCAGATGGTTGTCGTCTTGCAAACGTCCTCATCTGTTGACTCAGGGTCGAGACGTGGCGGCACGATCCGTTACAGCCATGCGGATAAGATGCCTGTCATCTCGACTGCTAGTGATACGAGACTGTTGGGATCCAGCACGGCGATCCGTATTACCCTCCTGAACCCACCGATTCCATATTCTGCTAACAGTCATTTGATCTCGACCAACGCGAGCAGCAATGTCGCGATACGATAAACCGCAATCGCGACAGGCTACAATCCGAGGTTTATCAATGTCGGAATCGTAATGGTACATATTTCTCCTCCTTACACGAGGCATCACAACTACGTTTCACCAGGAAACGCTGGCCAACTGCTGTTTCTGTATGAGAAATCGGTCGGAAACTTTCCTCATGTCAGCACGTTGTAGGCGTCGCCAGCGGCGGCGACCTTGTGTGAAAGCTCTGAAAAGCTAATCATTTGCATATCACAGCATCTTCTTCCTGTCGGTTAAACTTCGCGTCTGAAGCACGTCATTTTCGCGGTGTAGCAATTTTAATGGCCAGTAGAGTAAATAATCATGCATATTATGAAGAAAGGCACAAAACTAATAGAGGTTACGTGACTCATTGCACATTATCTTTTTATTGTTTAAGAATAATATACCGATAGTAATACATTTATTCCATTACAGACAGGGAGTTTTCGTTTAAGAATGGGTTATCACTCACATCTGCGTCAGTTATACATATTATGGATGAAATGAATGAAAGGGTGATTTACTATGCAGCAATTGTATTCGACAAGTTCTCTAACTGCACATCTTCATAAAAAAATTGATAAAAAAGAGTACTTATTTTCGAAAAATGGCCACTGTAGCTAACAAGTTAGTGGCTTTCTCTATTCTGAGTAAGAATTGTTACTAGCCATTTAATGCTGAATGCAGCTATTGCGAATTACTGAAATATGTAGAGATCGGGAAACATTTTCCTTGAAATGACGATGGACATTTACTACCGGATGGTTTCACTCAGTTTGCACTCTCCGAGATTTTTCTACTGTAGATACCGACAGTCATTTAATCCTCTGTGTGTGTGTGTGTGTGTGTGTGTGTGTGTGTGTGTGTCCGTAGCTGAACAGTCGGCCTGTCTGACCGCCAAACGGGGGACCCGCCTTCTGTTTCCGGCAGTGCCACGCATTTTCCGTTGGACGCGGCACTGGAGCGGGCCGCACCCACACCGGTATGCAAATTGAGGAGCTGCTCGAGTGAGGAGTGCCGGCTCCAGGCTCCGGAGAGACCTGGCAGCGGCTGGGAGAAGAGCGCT
This sequence comes from Schistocerca americana, assembly GCF_021461395.2. Classification (NCBI taxonomy): domain Eukaryota; kingdom Metazoa; phylum Arthropoda; class Insecta; order Orthoptera; family Acrididae; genus Schistocerca; species Schistocerca americana. Next base: position 91,929,154 of record NC_060121.1, read on the forward strand.
GTGCTGACGCCACTCCCCTTCATACGGCTTCCCTAGGGCGCCATTTCCAGAGGATAACACGGCGGATGGTCGGGATCACTTAGACCTCCGGTCCAGAACGCAAACTTTGTAACGTGTCTGTGCGTTTCAGAAATGACTTACAGTAAAGTGATGAAAGTCATGGGGTACCCGTTAATATCGTGTCGGGACTCTCTTTGCCTGACGTAGTGCCGCAACTCGACGTTGCATGGACTCCACAAGTCCTTGGAAGTCCCCTGCAGAAACATTGAGCCACGCCGCCTCTATAGTCGTCCATAATTGCGAAAGTGTAACCGGTGCAGGATTTTGTGCACGAACTGACTGCCCGATTATGTATCACAGATGTTTGATGGTATTCATGTCGAGCGATGTGGGTGCCCGTAAAATTAGCTATCCAGAATGTTCTTCAAACCAATCGTGAACAGTTGTGGCCCGATGATACGGCGCACTGTCGTCCTTAAGAATGAAGTCCGTGCATTGCTGAAAATGGTGTCCAAGTAGCCGAACATAACCACTTCCAGCCACCGGTAAGTTTAGTTGGACAAGAGGATCCAGTCCATTCCGTGTACAAAAAAAAAAAAAAAAAAAAAAAAAAAAAAAAAAAAAAAAAAAACTGCGCCACACTCTAACCCTTCCATTAGCTCTTACCAACCAAAGTCTGCCTCGTCCAAGCAGGCCACGCTTTTTCAGTCGTCTAACTGATGTGGTCACGAGCTGAGGACAGACGCTGCAGGCGCTGTCGTGCTGTTAACAAAGCCGTTCTCGTCAGCCGTCTGCTGCCATAGCCCATTAACGCCAAATTCCGCCGGATACGTTCGTCGAACGTCCCGCATTGATTTCTGCGGTTATATCAAGCAATATTGCTCGTCTGTTAGCACTGACAACTCTACGCAAACGGCGCTGCTCTCTATCGTTCATTGAAGGCCGTCGGTCACATCGTTATCTGTGATGCGAGATAATGCGTGGAATTTGGTATTTTCGGTACACTCTTGACACTGTGGATGTCAGAATATTAAATTCCCTAAAGAATTCCGAAATGGAACGTCCCAGGCGTTTTGCTCCAGGTAGCAATCCGCGTTCAGTATCTGTTACTTCCCGTCGAGCGGCCACAATCACGTAGGAAACCCTTTCACACGAATCACGTCAGTACATATGGTGGCTCTTCCTATGCACTGCCCTTATGTACCTTGTGTACGCGATACTGCCGCCAACTGTGTATGTGCATATCGGTACACCATGACTTTTGTAACCTCTGTATGGTACTGGGAACAGAATACTGTGGTGATAGGTCCCTCCAAGAACACCTGAGAGGGTGGGTGGAGGGGGCAGATGTGGCCTGTGTGAGATCCTGGACTCATGGACTTCCTGCAGCAACTTCAGCTGAACGTGGTAACCGTTTGCCGTTTTTTCGGGTCATGAGTTTTAAGACTGGTTTGCAGCGGTACGTCACGAATTCTTCTTTAGCGCCTATCACTTCATCTCAGAGTATCGCCTACATCCAGCATTCACCATAATTTATTGCACACATTCTAATCTATATCTTCCCTCATGTTTCTTTTAACCTCTAAAGTTCCCTCTAATACCACTGAACATATTCACTGGTGCCTAAGTACATGTCCTAACATCATGTTCCTTCTTCCATTTAGTGACAACCACATACTTCTTTCCTAGTATGTTCTGCGGAGAATCTTCTCTTTTGTTGCCTTCTCTTGCTGCATATCAAACACTTCACTTTTCTGCTTTTTCAGCTTTCTCGTGATATATGATTCCCTTACACGCAGTTCTGTGCTCCAGCTGTAACTTCTCGCATGTTTCATCTTCAAATTAAGATTTAATACAATAGTACAGAAGCTGGCGCCCGGGAAGATCAGTCTGGGCTAGGGAGAAAAGTGGGATAGGTCAAAGAAAATGAAACCTTTCTATTTTTATTGCATTTGCAGATTTAGACAAAGCTTTCCATAATGTTGAGTGCAACACACTCCTAGAAAATCTAAGGTAGTTGCATAAATTGCAAGAAGCGATAGGTTGGTTGCAACTTCCACAGAAATCTAACTGCAGGGGTAAGAGTCGTAGAGCATGAAAAGGGCTCTGAGCACTATGGGACTTAACATCTATGGTCATCAGTCCCCTAGAACTTAGAACTACTTAAACCTAACTAACCTAAGGACATCACACACAGCCATGCTCGAGGCAGGATTCGAACCTGCGACCGTAGCGGTCGCGCGGTTCCAGACTATAGCGCCTACAACCGCTCGGCCGCTCCGGCCGGCTGCATGAAAAGCAAGCAGTAGTTAAATGGCTCTGAGCACTATGGGACTTAACATCTATGGTCATCAGTCCCCTAGAACTTAGAACTACTTAAACCTAACTAACCTAAGGACATCGCACACAGCCATGCCCGAGGCAGGATTCGAACCTGCGACCGTAGCGGTCACGCGGCTTCAGACTGAAGCGCCTAGAACTGCACGGCCACACCGGCCGGCGCAAGCAGTAGTTGAGAAGTTAGTCAGACAGGGTTGTAGCATCTACAAAGTGATATCGACCAAGTAATAAACAAAAACAGCGAAATATTTTTGTGAAAAGAACTATGGTTCTAGGAGTAGAAATGAAATCTATGACGTTATCTGACGATACTGTAATTCTGCCAGGCGTAGCGAAAGACTAGGTAGAGCATCTGAACGGAATAGATACTGCATTCAAAAGAGGTTGTAAAATGAACATAAACACAATTAAAATTGTATTGTGAATTGAAAAGTAATTGAATGTAGTCGAATTAAATCAGGGGAAGCTTAGGCTTTTCGATCAGGAAATGAAACATTGAAAGTCGTAGATAGGTTTTACTATTTGGACAGTAGAACAACCTATGATGTCCGAAGCACTTAAGGACACAAGATGCAGACCATCTCTGATGATCTCTATGTCTATGGGACGTTAAATCCTACTACTTCTTTCTTTTTTATAACGAGAGAGCCACGCAGGATTAGCCGAGCGGTGTAAAGGCGCAGCAGTCCTGGACTGTGCGGCTGGTCCCGGTGGAGGTTCGAGTCCTCCCTCGGGCATGGGTGTGTGTGTTTGTCCTTAGGATAATTTAGGTTAAGTAGTGTGTAAGCTTAGGGACTGATGACCTTAGCAGTTAAGTCCCATAAGACTTCACATTTCATAATGAGAGAATCGTTTCTGAAAAAAAAAAAAGAAATTTGTAACATCCAACACAAATTGTCAGGAATTCTTTCCTGAAAGTATTTTTGCAGAGTGTAGCCATGTACGGAAGTGATAATGTACGATATGGAGTTCAAACAAAAAGGAAAGAAAAGCATTTGTGACGTATCACAGAAGAATGTTCAAGATCATCTGCTTAAATCGAATAAATAATGAAGAAGTATTGAAATGAACTGACGAACAATTAATCTTGTGACACAAACTGACTAAAGAACGGATCGGTTGAGAGAACACTTCCTGAGCAATCGCGGAATCGTCGGTTTGACAGTGGAGGGATGTAGGTGGAGGAATGGGAGCGGTAGGTAAAAACTGTAGAGGGAATACAGTAAGCAAGTTCATCTGGGTCTAGGATGCTGTTTTATTCATAGGACAGAGTAACGTCAATGGGTAAATAGACCAGTCTTCGCGCTGAAGACCACAACAGCAACAACATCAAAAATCGTTTCGCGAGACGAACTTTATTTTCACATGCTAGCCAGTTTTAGAACTGTTGATGTTTTCAAAAATATCTAAAATTCGATGTACCGATATTTTAAAACAATGTCAATATCAGCCCTGGGTATTTAGAAAGTAATTGTCGATACATCGACGGAAAAAAATATTGACGTGCAGGCCTAAAAAAATCTCGGGCGCACGTTCCAAGTATACCGCCGGTTTTAGAGCTGCGTATTTAAGTGTTGTTTTATTATTAGATATTCTGTACATCGACAAGCTAGTAGCTTGCTTTTCCCCCTTAGAACAAGGATTTAAATGAAGATAATGCTCACGCCGGGGTTCCCGGGTTCGATTCCCGGCGGGGTCAGGGATTTTCTCTGCCTCGTGATGACTGGGTGTTGTGTGATGTCCTTAAGTTAGTTAGGTTTGAGTAGTTCTAAGTTCTAGGGGACTGCTGACCATCGATGTTAAGTCCCATAGTGCTCAGAGCCATTTGAACCATTTTTTGAAAATGATGCACGTACATACTTGACGATAACCGCTTTGCTAAAAATGATAACTCCATGTAAGTGCCACAATAAGAGTTGTGAGATGGGTCCGTTGTTCGGATTCGTCAGACATCGGATTTGTACGGAACACTTACGTGTCGGTTTCCCTGCGATCTGGCAGCTGTAGTGTCAAAACTGTGTCGTGAAGCTAAACGTCGCAGGTTCTTTTGGTAGCGCAGAGCGCTGTCTTCGTCAGCATTTCCCTTCACACGTCTCCGCCCACCACAAAGGTGAACCTTGTCATTTATTTTTTTTTTTTTTTTGTTCACGATTTTCAGCAACTGTTTTTGAAGCATGCCGATGTGAGGGAATTGCACACTAGTTGCGTTAAAGTTGGTGCTCTGTAACATCACATCGGGAATCTCGTTATTCTATTCACACAGCCACCGCACAGTGCAATCGGACTTCTTCCTTGTGCCACATAGACTTTCTACATACACTCAAAGAGAACGACTGGGCGCTATGAAAGCACAAAAGACAGTAGGACTCCTTTACATAGTGAAAGCAAGATTACGTTCTACTACAATTCCAAAAGAACAAATCAAATATTTACCGAAAATGCGAAAAATATAAAATAAAGATATGTTGTTGTTGTTGTGGTCTTCAGTCCTGACACTGATTTGATGCAGCTCTCCATGCTACCCTACCCTGTGCAAGCTTCTTCATCTCCCAGTACTTACTGCAACCTACATCCATCTGAATCTGCTTAGTGTGTAGTTCTCCTGGTCTCCCTCTACGATTTTTACCCTCCACGCTGCCATCCAATGCTAAATTTGTGATCCCTTGATGCCTCAGAAAATGTCCTATCAACAGGTCCCTTCTTCCCATCAAGTTGTGCCACAAACTCCTCTTCTCCCCAATTCTATTCAATTTCTCCTCGTTAGTTATGTGATCTACACATCTAACCTTCAGCATTCTTCTGTAGAAGCACATTTCGAATCTATTCTCTTCCTGTCCAAACTATTTATCGTCCATGTTTCACTTTCATACATGGCTACACTCCATACAAATACTTCCAGAAACGACTTCCTGACACTTAAATCTGTACTCGATGTTAACGAATTTCTCTTCTTCAGAAACGCCAGTCTACATTTTATATCTTCTCTACTTCGACCATCATCAGTTATTTTGCTCCCCAAATAGCAAAACTCCTTTACTACTTTAAGTGTCCCATTTCCTAATCTAATTCCCTCATCATCACTCGACATAATTCGATTACATTCCATTATTCTCGTTTTGCTTTTCTTGATGTTCATCTTATATCCTCCATTCAAGACACTGTCCATTCCGTTCACCTGCTCTTCCAAGTAATTTGCAATCTCTGACAAAATTACAATGTTATCGGCGAACCTCAAAGTTTTTATTTCTTCTCCATGGATTTTAATGCCTACTCCGAATTTTTCTTTTGTTTCCTTTACTTCTTGCTCAATATACAGATTGAATAACATGGGGGAGAGGCTACAACCCTGTCTCACTCCCTTCCCAACCACTGCTTCCCTTTCATGTCCCTCAACCCTTATAACTGCCATCTGGTTTCTGTACAAATTGTAAATAGCTTTCGCTCCATGTATTTTACCCCTGCCACCTTCAGAATTTGAAAGAGAGTATTCCAGTCAACATTGTCAAAAGCTATCTCTACGTCTACGAATGCTAGAAACGTACGTTTGCTTTTCCTTAATCTATCTTCTAAGATAAGTCGTTCGGTCAGTATTGCCTCATGTCTTCCAATATTTCTACGAAATCCAAACTGATCTTCCCCGACGTCGGCTTCCACCAGTTTTTCCATTCGTCTGTAAATTATTCGTGTTAGTATTTAGCAGCTGTGACTAATTAAAGTGATAGTTCGGTAATTTTCACATCTGTCAACACCTGCTTTCTTTGGTATTGGAATTATGATATTCTTTTTGAAGTCTGAGGGTATTTCGCCTGTCTCATACATCTTGCTCACCAGATGATAGAGTTTTGTCAGGACTGGCTCTCCCAAGGCCGTCAGTAGTTCTAATGGAATGTTGTCTACTCTCGGGGCCTTGTTTCGACTCAGGTCTTTCAGTGTTCTGTCAAACTCTTCACGTAGTACCGTATCTTCCATTTCATCTTCATCTACAGTCTCTTCCATTTCCATAATATTGTCCTCAAGTACATCGCCGTTGTATAGACCCTCTATATGCTCCTTCCACCTGTCTGCTTTCCCTTCTTTGCTTAGAACTGGGTTTCCATCTGAGCTCTTGATATTCGTACCAATGGCTCTCTTTTTTCCAAAGGTCTATTTAATTTTACTGTAGGCAGCATCTATCTTACCCCTAGTGAGATAACCATCTACATCCTTACATTTGTCCACTAGCCATCCCTGCTTAGCCATTTTGCACTTTCTGTCGATCTCGTTTTTGAGACGTTTGTATTCTTTTTTACCTGCTTCATTTGTTGCATTTTTATGTTTTCTCATTTCACCAATTGAATTCAATATTTCTACGGTTACCCAAGGCTCCCTACTAGCCCTCGTCTTTTTACCTACTTGATCCTCTGCTGCCTTCACTACTTCGTGCCTCAGAACTACCCATTCTTCTTCTACTGTATTTGTTTCTCCAATTGCTGTCAGTTGTTCCCTTACGCTCTCCCTGAAACTGTGTGCCATCCTCTCATTTAGTCAGTTTATCCAGGTCCAATCTCCTTGAATTCCCACCTTTTTGCTGTTTCTTCAGTTTTAATCAGCAGTTCATAACCAATAGATTGTGGTCAGAGTCCACAACTGCCCCTGGAAATGCCTTACAATTTAAAACCTGGTTCCTGAATCTCTGTCTTACCATTATACGATCTATCTGAAACCTTTTAGTATCTCCCGGATTCTTCCATGCATACAACTTTCTTTTATGATTCTTGAACCAAGTGTTAGATATGATTAAGTTATTCTCTGTGCAAAATTCTACCAGACGGCTTCCTCTTTCATTTCTTTCCCACAATCCATGTTCACCTACTATGTTGCCTTCTCTCCCTTTTCATACTCTCGAATTACAGTCACCCATGACTATTAAATTTTCGTCTCCCTTCACTACCTGAATAATTTCTTTTATCTCATCATACCTTTCATCAATTTCTTCATCATCTGCAGAGCTAGATGGCATATAAACTTGTAGTACTGTAGTAGGCGTGGGCTTCGTGTCTATCTTGGCCATAATAATTCGTTCACTATGCTGTTTGTAGTAGCTTGGCCGCACTCCAATTTTTTTATTCATTATTAAACCTACTCCTGCATTACCCCTATCTTATTTTGTATTTATAACCCTGTATTCACCTGACCAAAAGTCTTGTTCCTCCTGCCACCGAACGTCACTAATTCCCACTATATAGAACTTAAACCTATACATTTCCCTTTTTAAATTTTCTAACCTACCTGCCCGATTAAGGGATCTGACATTCCACGTTCCGATCTGTAGAACGCGTTTTCTTTCTCCTGATAACGACGTCCTCTTGAGTAGACCCTGCCTGGAGATCCGAATGGGGGACTATTTTACCTCCGGAATATTTTACCCAAGAGGACGCCATCATCATTTAACCATACAGTGAAGCTGCATGCCTCGAGAAAAATTACGGCTGTAGTTCTCCCTTGCTTTCAGCTGTTCGCAGTACGAGCACAGCAAGGCCGTTTTGTTTAGTGTTATAAGGCCAGATCAGTCAATCATTCAGACTGTTGCTCCTGCAACTACTGAAAAGGCTGCTGCCGCTCTTCAGGAACGACACGTTTGTCTGGCCTCTCAACAGATACCCCTCCGTTGTGATTGCACCTACGGTACGGCCATCTATATCGTTGAAGCATGCAAGCCTCCCCACCAACGGTAAGGTCCATGGGTCATGGGGGGAGGAATAAAGATATAGGCACTTGATATTGTTATTCCCATCGATGCGTTGATATATCGGCGATGAAAATAGCCTGTTTCTTACGTTCTCCTTGCTAATCCATATTATTCTGCTTCCGATGTACCAGCGTTCCTTCAATTTGCTTTCTACATGTTGCAAATTTTGACGTTAGTTTTGTAAAAGCCTGCATTCCAGCTTTACGCCCTTTTTAATCCTAGAACTACTGTCCCAATCTACAGGTCTTATTTTTTACTCATTGCAATAAGACGTATTCTATACTGTTCGTCTATCCCTATTGTTTGTACCTGTTTTTCTGACGATTTCAGCGATGTTGCAGGACTGTATATTTTCGAACTGTGTTTCCAGAACGACAAGTCGTATGATAGTGACTTCATTTTTCGTAAATGTTGCTTCCGTTCTGAAGTATAACGTCAGAGCTTCTCCTCTTGTACCTTTACCTATCTGAAAACCAGACCGATCATTTTCTAACAGACGTACAAAATTCTTTTGCATTCTTTAGTATACTATCATAGTCAGCAGCTTGGATGCACAAGTTATCAAGCTGATGGTTCGATAGTTCTCACAGTTATCTGCACTTCTGTCTTTGGCCTGTGTTAACGACGTATTTGAAAAATCCGATATCATCTTTCTGGTCTCATGGATTCTATACGTGAACCTGAAAATCGTTCGTGTCACTTCCTACGAGAATCTTGAAATTCAGCGTGAGTATTGTCTACTCCTTCTGCCTTGTTTGATCGTGAATCTACTGCACTGTGCCAAATTCTGACCTTAATACTGGATACTCGTTGTCTTCATAATTCACACTCGTTTCATCCTACACCACATCAACAGACGGTCCTTCCCATTCGAAGAGGGCCTCGGCGTACTACATCTACCCACTCTCCACTCAACGTTAACGGTGGAATTTCTTTTGAAATCTTAATGTTACTGTCTACGCTTTTAAATTTATCGAAAGATATTTTGACTTATAAATGTAATGAAATTCTCATTACGATGATAATTTAATTTTCTCTCTGTTCACATTTTGCTTACCGTCATTTCTCTTTACAATCTTGGACTAATTCCTGATTACATTGCAAAGTGACCCTCGTTGATGCTTTTTTTTTTCAATGACATTTTTGGATTTCCTTCTTTTATTGATCTCTTGGTCTTTGCTTTCTCTACGCATCATACCTTTGCAGATTCTTACTTTATTCTTATCTGTACGACGTTCCTGAGTATCTTTTAGAGGTATCCATTCCTACTCGGTTAATCTATGCAATGTGCTGTTCATTAGAGCTGTGTGTCTAGAGCCTCAGTGAACTTGAAACACACACGGTCAATCGCCAGTACTCCACCATCTGTTTTCTTTGCACGTTGGCTCTTAAACTTCAACCTAGACTGCATCGTTATTTAAAAAAAAAAAGAAAATCTCCTTGTATTCCGAGATCTGATTCAGGATTCTGTGTCTCGTCATCCTGTGGTTCACCTGCCACCTTCATGTATTCAGGTCTTCTTCAAGTATCACTCCAAGTCTTCCGATTTTGGGGCAGTGTACTTGCCATCAGTCGTTCTGACAGGAATTGACTGCAGGATTGTGACAGTATTTCCCACGCCTCATTCCTGTCGCCGAACCCGTATTTTCGCAAAACTCTGTCTTTCAGTTCTATTTTTACATACTGGAATACCCGTTTTAAGTTGTGTTGTGCATTCTGTCTGTCCGATAAACATACAACCTACTAGTGTAATAAAATACTGTCATGGGACAACACGGCAAGGAAGATTTTCTGGTGAGGGAAAGATGACATGCAAGAATAAGAATAGCTTAGTAGCATCTGGTGAAATTTAAACAGAACTTCGTAAATACATTGTCACTGTCTAGGAAGAGTCGGGTATTATGAGACACTTCAGGCGACAACAGGAGGGATGGTGAGATTGTAAACTGGGTGAACTGGAAAATAATCAAAGCATTATAATGCCTGAATCGACATCAACAATTATCTTCCACAATTGATTTATTGCTCGGAAAATGATTCTGAGATGATAAGACAGCCGTAGTATCGGTAAACGTGGGGACATGGAAGCTTCATGAAAAAATTAAGCCCACTTCTCGACCGCGTGGAGTAATTTCTTCCGAACTTGATGGTTGTATGAGTCATTATCTGGACAAAAGACATTGTTGGTGGAAGGTATCATTGGTATATGTGCACCAAATTCGAATTAGAAGCTGATAAATTAGTTACTCTAAAACTGTCTTTGTGAAAGGTGACCAAACCAGAAAGGTCATAACAAAGACGAGAAAAGCTAATATGTATAGGAAAGCAGCGGAGAAACGAATGATTTATTTATAAAGCAGCTAAGAACTAACCTCGCCTTCCTCCCAGCTACACAGTATTGTTGAAGAGGTTGCCTTCCTGAGTTTCATGTGATCAACCAGCGGCGTAGGAGAAACAAAGAGGGAAGAGAGATTCTGTCTGGTTTTCACGCAGATTACGTGTGCACCTCAGAAGCGCAAATACACTCCAGCGCGATTCCTCGTGGGAGACTGAAATGCTGGCAGCTGCTGTTGCTGCTACGGTCTGTTGGCTCGATGCAAATAATATGAGCGCTTTAGCGGTACAATGTTAAATAACAGCGGTACAATAGACCACGCTAATCCTCGGTTTTGACTCCGCTGCGGCTCTCTGTTGACGTAACACACAGGATATGTGAACGGGAGCGCGCTGTGGCGCTTCTAATTACTTCACTTAGTGCCTGTGTGAGCAGAGCTGTTGGCAGAAGGCATAAGAGTGTCTCGTGACGTGAAACATGTAATTACACGTGTTTCGTTACGGCAAACATTTCTCCATGGTGGATAATCTGTAGGATGCAGTAAATTTCATCATCATTTAACCTATCGAAAGCGTGATTACGGAAAGAATGGAGGGTTTGCCAAATTCTGCACGAGTCCCTCAGACAGCGTTACTGCTTTGGGGTTAGCTACTTCCGTTTCATTTGTTACCACAAGACCTACATTCTCGGAGTATACTTTTCAGACAGTATACTGGTCTTGTATGTCCAGTCAGCGAAGCCTTTGCTACAGGGTAGCAAGGGAAGGCTCAGCAGCGATGGCAAACAAGACCATGGGAATGGGGCAGTCCTGTCTCACGAAACTTCTCAACTCAAAATTCCTCGATAACTGACAGTTGATCTTAATTCTTGATGACCTGTTTTTTAGCGTTTTCTCATTTTGTTGATAAACTGTAATGAGAATTTTAAGGTTTTTAACATGGCTGTCAATCAGCGACTGTTGTATAACACAAAATTTTGAAAATCACAAGTCTCAGTCGCAAACACAATTAATTTGTGACCTAGGTTTCGGTGTCAAAAGGAACACCTTCTTCGAACAAAATTAAAACTAAATGTTACAGCATAAAGTACCAAAAAATACGAAAGCTGCGGTCATACCTGACAGCTCAGATAGTCGGAATTAAAGTAAAATACAACAGAGACGCAAGCCACTAGGGGCTGCCATGTGTCCTCTGCTACAGTGAACACAAAACTCTGAGTTGGAGAGAGTGAAAGATGGAATAGGTTCTTTCCTTTTTCATGTAATTTCTTCAATTATTTTGTATAGTGTCTGGTTTTGGTCATGGAGCAACTGTTTATTTTGTGTTAATGCTTTCTGTATGTAGAAGTTTTCTTGGAAAGGGAGGAGGTGTGTCATTACTGATTCTTATGGTGTTCAAATCTTTTCAGTATTTTTTTGTCTACAGTAATCTTGTTGTAGATGATCTGCAACTGGAAAATGATTTCTATCATATTTAAGTACTCTGACGTTCTGTACAACTCGTGTCAAAGTCCTGCCAGTCACTCCAGTGTATATTTTTTCATACTGTCTGCAGTGGAGCTGATAGATACCAGATTGTCGGTACCTGTCTGCCTTTGATTTCAGTTTTGGGATGTGGTTTTGTATTGAGTTGTTCGTTTTGTAAGCAATGTTTACGCATTGTATTTTTGAATGTGTCACTTATTTTATGTGTGAATTTGTTGTGGTAGGTCGTTGTATGCCATTTTTTGTAGTAGTGCAGGTAGTATGTGCTGTTGTGGTTTGGTTAGGTTTTTTTCATTATTTGTGTCCTTATTTCTCTGTTTAGTTCGTCTACCTTTCTTTCTTTGTGTCCATTTTTAATGCTATTTTTTTATAACGGCTAGCTGTTCTTGGTAATTTCTAAGATCCCGTGCCGCTGCAGTGTTAATTGACGACGTCGCCACGTCGACACCGGAACACGGAAGGATTGCATGATGCGTTGATGCATGTTCAACGACGTGCGCAGAACGGTGTGCTCCGGAACACGCGCGCCAGCACCAGCATTTCAGAACGAGCGAGGCTGCCACCTTCGCATTCCGTTATTAGACGTGGATGTGCAACGCTTTGTCACCCGCTCGCGGTTACACCGTCCATCAACCACTTTGCTCAGATGACCATGACAGTAGCGTGGGAACTTTGCCGTGTGCGACAAGCTGGTTCCGAAGCGCCAGGCCATAACAATCTGCGCTTTATCGAAGTTGATTATGTCATTACTGCCGGTATAGTCGCTATATTGATTCCCTTTTCGGTTCTGCTCCCGTTAGCGCGTCAGGTGCCCGCAACGCCACGAAGCGGCATTCAATCTCGCTGTGGGCAGTGCTCGTAGTGTTTTGTCCCGTCAGTGTATGTGACATGAGTTGCATGAAGCTGTTTGGGGATGATGATGTTGCATATAATGAAATACCCAAGTTTTAAATTTGTTGCTAAATGCAGGAAGACCTGTGGAGGTTCGACGCTTGGGCAAGAGATTTCAAAATGACTCCTTATTGTGTGACTGCACTAGTGCTGAACAATCACTAGAAACGTTGACATCCAGTAAGCATATGGGAGAGACAAACAATTTTCTGTGGAGAGTAACCACAGCTCAGAGATATTGCGAATAACAATAACAACACACAACACTTCATAACCATTCAAATTGTTATACAAATTTGGGTAAAGTACTACAAGTCCGCGAGAAAGAGGATCCAAAAACTTTCATATGGAACCGAGACGTTAATGATGCTATAAATCTCAAAAACAGCCTACCGGATAACACCACATAGGATATAAGATTCGGTGGATACCAGCTGCATACACTATTGGCCATTAACATTGCTACACCACGAAGATGACGTGCTACAGACGCGAAATTTAACCGACAGGAAGAAGATGCTGTGATACGCAAATGATTAGCTCTTCAGAGCATTCACACAAGGTTGGCGTCGGTGGCGACACCTGCAACGTGCTGACATGAGGAAAGTTTCCAACCGATTTCTCATACACAAACAGCAGTTGACTGGCGTTAATTGGTGAAACGTTGTTGTGATGCCTCGTGTAAGGAGGAGAAATGCGTACCATCACGTTTTCGACTTTGATAAAGGTCGGATTGTAGCCTATCGCGATTGCGGTTTATCGTATCGCGACATTGCTGGTCGAGTTGGTCGAGATCAAATGACTGTTAGCAGAATATGGAAACGGTGGGTTCAGGAGGGTAATACGGAACGCCGTGCTGAATCCCAACGGCCTCGTATCACTAGCAGTCGAGATGCCAGGCATCTTATCTGCATGGCTGTATCGGATACTGCAGCCACGTCTCGATTCCTGAGTCAACAGATGGGGATGTTTGCAAGACAACAACCATCTGCAAGAACAGGTCGACGAAATACGCAGCAGCATGGACTATCAGCTAGGAGACCATGGCTGCGATGACCCTTGACGCTGCATCGCAGACAGGAGCGCCTGCGATGGTGTACTCAACAACGAACCTGGATGCACGAATGGCAAAACGTTATTTTTTCGCATGAATCCAGGTTCTGTTTAGAGCATCATGATTGTCGCATCCCTGTTTGGCGACATCGCGGTGAATGCCCATTGGAAGAGTGTATTCGTTGTCGACATAGTGGCGTATCACCTGGCGTGATGGTATGGTGTGCCACTGGTTGCACGTCTCGGTCACCTCTTGTTCGCATTGGCGGCACTTTGAACAGTGGTCGTTACACTTCAGATGTGTTACGACCCGTGGCTCTACCCTTCATTCGATCTCTGCGAAGCCCTACATTTCAGCAGGATAATGCACGACGGCATGTTGCAGGTCCTGTACGGGCCTTTCTGGAAACAGGAAATGTTCGACTGCTGCCCTGGCCAGCACATTCTCCAGATCTCTCACCAATCGAAAACGTCTGGTCAATGGTGGCCGAGAAACTGGCTCGTCATAATACGCCAGTCACTACTCTTGATGAACTGTGGCATCTTGATGAGGCTGCATGGGCAGCTGTACCTGTACGCGCCATCCAACCTCTGTTTGACTCAATGCCCAGGTGTATCAAGGCTGTTATCACGGCCAGAGGTGGTTGTTCTGGGTTCAGATTTCTCAGGATCTATGCACCCAAATTGCGTGAAAATGCAATCACATGTTAGTTCTAGTATAATATATTTGTCCAATGAATACCCGTTTATCGTCTGCATTTCTTCTTGGTGTAGCAGTTTTAATGGCCAATAGTGTATGATTTCCTGACCCACTCTGTTCAAGGACGCGGCCTGACACCTACTGACACCTTGACTGAACAGAGCCAAATTAACCTCGCCACGTAAGTTGACCTCCATGATAGCTAATGACTTGTGATGATCTCACGCGACGTACCTGAGTGACTGCGTCGATCTCCAACAGGCAGAGGCAGGCTTCCTCTCACATCAGAACACAGCACGTAACTTCTTCGACTACACCACACATACTCAGAACAGAGATTGTAAAAGTAATGTAATGGCGTATTACGTTTAGACGAGCAAAACCACTTGACCCACCCTCCGGCGAATCCTACTGTTCGAACAAGAAATCGGAATCCCGAAGACTAAGACTGTAACAGTGACAAGAGTCTGCTATAAGGCTTGTATTGATTGATCGAAACTGGTTGGAGTAGATTCACAAAGAATACAGCAAGTATAAATATCTCGATCCACTGAAAACAAGACAGACCCTGAGGAAAATAAAAGTAACCAGGCACCCTTCAGCGTGTTTACTGGACCTGATATTCGAAAAATTACGTTCTGTGGCAACTTTGAACAAAAATGACTGTAAGTGAAATCATTCAAGGATCATTCAAGGATGTCGTTATCACACTCTTAGGCAGCAAAAAGAAACCACTTCTCATTTATGTAGCAGTACAATATGCAAAAGGTCTCCTTCATTTTTATCCTAAAATTTGGGCCACGTGCGTAAAGAAAATTCTCGGCGCTTCGTCTAAGACATCAAAATGAAGAAAAGAGGGTTTAAGGCTTCTGAAATACCCATAACGTAAGAGACTATTGTTGCTCAGTTCACCGAGACGTGCTAAAGGCAATGTATATTACATGCTATAAGACGATTGAATCGAAATAGAATGCTCTGGAGACGTAATTTCTAGGTAAAATTCGTCTTTATGCATGAAAGTTTATCAGAGGAAAAGCTGCTTTAGCTATTTTAGGGAAAAAGGCAATGGAAATGAAAGCTATCGGAAACATAATTACTGTGGAGTTAAGAAGTGTTTTCACATTTATACTTCAATATAATATTCGTTAATACTGAAAAATTAAATTACTTTTCATTCCAGTGATTTTAGTATTTTAGTGGTGTCTAACGAAGACACATTGTAGCAAAACGCAATTCAGATAGAAATTCGGAGCCCAGAAACCATGGAATTGGTAACCAAAGATTTTTCTGTTTGGATGCGTAATTAACGGTCCTGACATTTTTTAATTGAAGGCAAAAGTGGCCTGCATGACTTCTAAATGACATTATTTCGATCTTTTTGTGTGATATGGCTTTGTTCATTAGACTCATACATTAACGCCTATCTGTTATTCGGTGACTAAATGCGGGTTCAGAGGGAATGAGAGTGTGATCAATAGCAGTCGATTACAGTTGTGAAACTAGCGCAGTTAAATACGTTCGAATTCACAGTGGGGGAGAAAGCGGCCGTGATGGATGCTGGGAACACAGCGCGCCCACGTGTCGTACTGCGTCCGATAGCCGGCGCTAATTACGGCACGTAATGTGCAGGTCGTGTTGACCTGCCGCCAAGGGTACAGAATGCGTGATTACAAGGCTCCGTACCGATTCCCGGAGGATACCAACGCCCTGGATGTGTTGATGGCTCTCGAATTTCACATGTACATCGCTTGTTTCACGAGTTGTGTCAGAGATATGTGGTTTTCAGACAGGACGTGTCTTGAAAATGCGTGACTGCAGAAGCACGTAGCACGACACGCAGAGACCCGCCACACAGCGTAAAACCCACTTACAATACAAAACCCGCATCGCACGCCACTCAGGTTTAGCGGTAACACGGCATAATGGACAGACCATCAAAATCTGAACACAGATCACGCATGAAAACAATAAGAAGATGTACTGAACCGAGAAAAAAAGCGTAATAAAAACAGTGAACGTTCGAAGTATAAGAAGAGCAACAAATAGCAGTTTGTTACTTCGATGGTGTGCAGTTCCGCTTCTAGCGCCGAGCGGGAAGGTTCTTCTTTATTTCACTTGCCGCAGCGTCTCTTGTGAGAAATTTTTTTCGTTACTGTTTGTTCTGTCTGCTGAGTGAGTCGCAGCGCCTCCGCTCCTCCTTACTGTCTGTGTTCGTCTACTTCCAGCGGCGTCGGCCGCTCCGCTATGGCTACCATGGTTTTCACGTGTGTTCCACGAAAAGGTACTGTGAGCATTACTTCCGATGAAACAAAGCGACACGTGCAGACTGGGTCTCTAAAAATCCACGATTGGCTTGACGATACAATTCATGTGAACTCTGATCAGGTCCACATCGCTTATTTTGGAGCAGACGAATACGTGTTTTACGTTATTTTTACGGATCCTCTTCACTTTGAACGATTACTGTCACGACATGGTTTTCAAATCCTGTAAAAGCATCGCGATAATTCCGTTAATATGGTGTCACCTGCAGGTGCTGAAATCGAATATACCAATGTGCGAGTGCTCAACCTCCTGCCGGAAGCTGATGACCACTTTCTAATGGACATATTGACTCTTTACGGTAACGTGAAATACTTCCATCGTGAACACTGGTCTACTCAGCACAGACTACAGTGTTATAGTGTAATTCGCTCCTTGGAAATGCGTGTCAAAGGAAATACTCCATCACAAAAAATGGCTCTGAGCACTATGCGGCTTAACTTCAGAGGTCATCAGTCGAAGGACATCACACACATCCATGTCCGAGGCAGGATTCGAACCTGTGATCGTAGCGGTCGCTCGGCTCCAGACTGTAGCGCCTAGAACCGCACTGCCACACTCCATCACAATTCAAAGTGTGTGGTTACCGCGTCCGTGTCATGTATACTGGTCAAGATGGGACCTGCTTCTTATTTAATGAAAGTGGACACGATCGGTCTAATTGGCCGCGGAGGGTTTTTCTATTAAAGCCGTCATTAATGCAGCGTCGCAAATTGGCGGTTGCTGATCTTGTTCCTACTACTCCCGTCGTCGGAGCTACTTCTGCATCGGATCATAATGAACAAACAGTCAATTCTGATAATCGTGTCAATACATTTCCGCCTTTACCTCCGCGACAAGTTCAGAATCCTATTGTCCCCAGGATAGAACCTGAAAAGGTGACAAACAAGCGACGTCGCACTCAGGATGGTGATAGTTGGGATTTGGCTGTACCTTCTGCGCCAGCCTCCTCCGCATCAATTGTCTCTTCCGTTTATCTCGATGCTGCGATACCTTCTGTCCGTGGCACGGTGAGTGGCGAAGAAGTTATCTCCAGCATTACTCCTGCTCGCGAAGTGGCTCCTTCTGAGCTGCCTGAGGGAGCGGAGACCCCCTTCGCCTTTGTGTTCTCCGTTACAGTTTGAGACGATGCAATATCCTCCTCCTCCTTCGTCTTCAGCCGCCGACGGTTTCCTGAATTTTCCGACTACCGCAACTCCGGAGGAGAACAAAATTAGCGACCAAGTATCACCTGTTGCATTGGCAG
The DNA here is from genome assembly GCF_021461395.2 of Schistocerca americana. Classification (NCBI taxonomy): domain Eukaryota; kingdom Metazoa; phylum Arthropoda; class Insecta; order Orthoptera; family Acrididae; genus Schistocerca; species Schistocerca americana. The sequence continues at coordinate 91,947,252 of NC_060121.1, forward strand.
GTCCACAGAATGCTTCCGCCTTAGTGGCTGGAACTGCATTGCATGACCCTTATTCTGAGGGGCAGGAAGACGTGCCTCTGACCCCTCCCACACCTCCTCCTGCATGGAGCGCCATGTCACGTAGGCGACAAAAACAGGGTGTACAACCTAGCCATGCGGTGGCACGTAATAAATCTGAGAAAAACAGGTTGCGACGACGGGGGTTTTCGTTCCCCTTTGTCCGATTCCTCTGTGGATTCCACAATGGATCTTGACTCTCAGCTGTCTGCCTAATTCTGCTCGAACGTACCGTGCATCCCAGTATAAATGTGATCAATGACCCAAGCTTACATGTTCCTTTACTTAAACGTTAACCGTGTGGAATCAGAATTGCGATTGGCTTCGCTTTGTCAGTTCATTCATGATTCATGTGCAGACAAACTTTTCTTACAGGAGGTGTTACTTAGGTATTTCTCCTTGCCTGGTTCAAATGGTTCAAATGGCTCTGAGCACTATGGGACTTAACATCTGTGGTCATCAGTCGCCTAGAACTTAGAACTACTTAAACCTAACTAGCCTAAGGACATCACACACATTCATGCCCGAGGCAGGATTCGAACTTGCGACCGTAGCAATCGCGCGGTTCCTGACTGAGCGCCTAGAACCGCTCGGCCACCACGGCCGCTCTCCTTGCCTGGTTTTCGTGTCATCTATAATGTACCACCCCAATATTCTACGGGGACCGCCTAATTTTTTCGCGAAGGCATTGCTATTGCTGAGGTGGAAATGTAGGATTCTGGCAGGGACATAGGTTGTCAACTTTTTAATCTTACTTTAGTTCTTTTATGTGCTCCATCTGGTACTAGTCGTGCAGTGGATCGTTCGCGTTTTTATAAAGAGGATATTGCTTATCTGTTTCATAAGAGTCCTCCGAGTATTCTGTGGGGTGGTGATTTTAACTGTGTGTTGCGTCCTGTAGATCAATCTCCAAATTATAATTTATGTCCCAAATTACAAGAACTGGTTCGCTCCTTACGCCTCAAGACGAATGGGTATGTAAATACCTGACGTTAGTTAAATTTGCTCACATTACTGCGACTTCTAGTATCCGGTTAGAAAGGTTCTACTTATCAGACTGCCTGCGCGATTGAATTCTTAATGTTGAAGTCATCCCAGCTTCCTTTACAAACCACTGTGCTGTGACTACAACGCTCTGTCTAGAGCGCAACCAATCAAATTGTTTCGCACTTCGTGGAATAGTGAATGTTAAGCATGTAAAGGGAAAATTGTTGACCTGACAAGAACACAAATGGAAGGATTGAAAGTGCGATCGAAGCCACGATCATTGATGACGGAAGAGCTGACTTCCTTATAACATTTGCTTCGGCATCAGACCCCTCGCTGACGCGCTTGTATTCATGCTTTGACGCCCCCCAGTAAATATCCGTTGGGGAGTGCCTCAAGGAAGCCCGCTGTCAGTGACTTTGTTTGTATTGTCTGTGGAGCCCCTACGTCGGATGCCAGAATCCCAGCTGAAAGGTTGGACGCTTTCCGGAGGGACTATAGCTGTTCGTGCATCGCGGATGACGTGATGGTTCTACTCCGCAATTTTGCGGAGATGCCTCGACTGAAGGCTGTAATCGATGGTTATTGTCGGAGTTCAGGTGCACTACTTAATTAAGGTAAATGCAGACTTCTTACTCTACTGGGTTTTGATGATGCCGTTGTTCCATGAGCTACTGTAGTGGATCGGCATACGCCTCTCGGTACCATCATTGATCGTTGTCCACTCTAAATGGCGACGCTTAGCTGAAAATCTGTTACGGAGAAAAATTCAGGGAGTGATACTAGAACATGAAAGGCGTTCTCTCACTCTCCACCAGAAAGTCCGAATACTGGATAAGTGTTTTTTACGCAAAGCTTATTTCTTGGCCTAAGTTTATCCGCTTCCCTCAATGATGGCGAAGGAACTATAACAATTGTCTGGTCGTTTCTTATGGAAATGACATATATTTCGCTTACGGTATGAGGTGGTCACAAAGACTCGTTCCTTTGGGGGGTTGGGCCTGGCTGACATACGAAGGAACACGCAGATGCTACATGTGCTTGATAGTGTTTTGATGATAACTCAAGAAGCTCATTTATTACTCTGTGTCCGTCCTGCTAGTCTTGAGCCCCCAACTGATGTCGGTCGCATAAATTATCAGTTAAAACATATTCGTGATTTCTATCTTGCGATGAGCTATTTAGGGGCTGACATTTTATGGACACCCGTCCTCATCATTAAATTCCTACAGACTCGTTGGAAAGCATTTTTCTGATGGTAGGTGCTTTTCGTGTTACGTATGTTTCCCATCTGATTTGCCTCGGTTTGTTCTCTCCTATTTTAGCAGCCCATTTTGTTTAGTGTTTTGGCTCAGTATCGCTCCAGTTCTATTGTAAAATGTGTTGCTACTTAGGATATAATCTGATTCGATGTCTTTTTGCTTTTCGATTCTGTATGAAATTAAAAATAAAGAAACTAAATAAACATGAAAAACTATAAAAAATTGTTTGCATATATCACGAGAGCTTGGTGGTGTTTTTTCGGCTAGGTTCGAGGTTTTCTTTTTCCTTTGTCCTTTTACTATTGTTTTGTTATCATAATTAATTTTTTCTCCCATTTGCAGCTTATATTACATGATGATTTGACCATGGTCTACTCAAGTTTCAGATTGTACCAAGTCACTCTGATGATAAAAAAATGGCGTTGTGGTAGAGTGGTTACGGTTTTGGACCTTAAAGCAGGCGAGCCGTGTTCTGAGCCGCCTCGTGTCTTCTGTTTATTCAAATTCGCGTCTGTGTCGCGACGTAACGTATGTTCTGCACAATTTCTCTATTCGTAGCTGAAAGGAAGTGGCTTTCGAATGGGAACTGCAAACCATCGATGAGGAAGTGACAGGTCAACTGAATCCTACACCGGGAAATATGTCTGGTGTGTCATACGCGGTGTTTGTGGAATCTCTTATCGACGCACGTAATTAGTTTGCCAGATGAGTGAGTGAAATGTGAGTCTTTTCCCGTATGCATGTGAACGTGATAACTGTCAAGGAAATGATGGAAACATAAATGTTTGTCACGTAAGCTACACGAATTAACGCAACAGTTGTACAGTCACACAGTTCCTCTATGCTCTGGCAAAACCCACGTTTTTAACGTTCTTGAAGTTGCTTTCCGTTTTGAAAGTTTTGACTGCTGAATTTCGTTGATGTAACGCAGTTCACACCCGTTTATGTGTTGTTTTCATTTCTGTGAGATGCCTATGTGGTATCTTGCCTGTTCTCACTATTCACCACATTTACTTGCGACGGTAGTGTTTGCTTACCACATGACTCATAGTCTATAACCGATGCATAGTTTGACAATTGCCAAGACTACAGAAAGAGAACGTGCATTTTAAATAACCGGACGGACAGCTCATCATGTTGGGGGAAAGAAAATCCCACAAGGGTGTTTTGAAACCAGCTCGTTCGCCTTGCAGTGCAAGATCCAGACCGCTGTACCACGACGCCGTAGGTGTTACTTTTCATTCTATTCACATGTCAAGCTAGGACCGTTCACTGTTCCTATTTTGCTTTCATGTTTGATCTGTGTTGTTTTTGACGGGCTATGGGCGTCTTACTATTGATGTGATTGGGCGGGGGGGGGGAGGGGGGGGGGGTGATGGGGAGTTTCCCTTGTTCCACCACTTTATCCACTGTGGTCAGTCGAAAGCGGTAGATGCGAGGAGTTCAGATCTAATGTAAATTCACGACTTTCACTTTGTTAAATGTAGTGGAACCCTTCCATAGGGCCAGTGACAAGTTGCCCACCGAAATCGAAGATAGTTAAGCCATGTTATTCTCGCAGGAGAACTTTCAACCTCGCGAATCAGAAGGAGAAAATATTACCGCAAGAGCATAATGCAGGAGCATCCATGGTAAGGTACCAGAATTAATATTTCTTATTAGATATAGTAAAGTCCACACTTTGTAAGGAATAGGAAATTGGTTGAAACTGGAAGCGAATAACAGCGAATTACTGTGTCCGGCCAACGATACTAACGTTTTCCGTGATTTCCCTAAATAACGTAAGGCAAACGGCAGGCACCACCAATTTCCTTCCGTAATCCGACCTTTCGCTCCGTCACAGATGACCTCGTTGTCAATGGGACATTAAAATCTAATCTTTGTTCCTTCCTGACTTGTCTTCCATTGAACGCCGTCTTATATGACGGAAATAGACGTAAAATAGACGTAACGTATAGCGCGAAGACAAGCATCACTGTTACATTACGCTTGTAGCGGGACATCCTCCTCTAGCATTACTTTTCCTTAACAGTAGCTGTCGATACCAGTATTAGTTTTCGAATTTTGGACATGTCAGTTTTATCTCAGCTGCTTTTCTGATAACTGTCATATAATTTTATACACACTATGTTATATTTCAAGCAAAAATTAATGAAAGGGAATTACTTTATTTTCATTCTTAGAATGGATAAGTACTAGCTATGAATGTACAGTTAACATTTTTCAGAATCATTTAAAATTACGAATTATTTGACACACATAAAATTTCTAATATTAATTACGCAATCTAGTACTGTCTACTATGTTTATTTCTGGAATCATTTATGAAATAATAATCGAAACTAATAGAAATTCATTTGTCAAGAAAAATTGTAAACCCTTTGAAATATTGTTATCTCTGCTGAGTGAGACAGAAGTAAGGATATATCTGATATGATCAGACGTAGTTTTGTATTTTGGGCGAACAATGTAATTTCGGCTTTATTGATGTGAATATTCAAAAGACTCTATGGTATACTAAAATGTGACAAAATATATTAGCGTAACAACAAAAATTATGAACATCACTCTTCAAATTTATTTAGATCAATTTAAACATGAGAAATGAAAATGTGAGAATTTCAGCTTCAAGAATCAGACACCTGGACAAGGAAAAGTGTAGCCAACTCTGACGGAAAGTTAACTAAACTAGAAAGTTTATTGCAGTCTTTGCTCCTCAATTTTTTCATAAAAGGCTCTTATTGTGGACAATAAGTGGAAATAGAAAGGAGGGGAAGATTACACGCTTTTGATGAAAAATCACTGGAAGTGACAGTGTCCGTCCGAAACGATTTAAAGTGACCGCGTGACACTAATTGTAGAGAAGCCAGCGCCAGGCAGGAAGAATGGTAAGGAAATACAATTAATTCCCGGGGGAAGTAACTTCGGAACCACCTTCAAGACCGATGCTTGAGTGTTGGACACTTACCTGGTTAGAGCAATTTGAGAGACATAGAATATCCAACGAAGAGAGGCGCGCTTCGTCATGGGATCGTTTAGTAAACGGGAGATCGTTATACGGATGGACAACAATTTTTTTGGCAAACGCTGTAAGAAAGGTTTTCAGTATTATGGAGACGTTCGATGAAGAATCGAACGAGACGCTACTCCATCCTACGTATGTCTCGCGAAATGTTCACGACGAGAAAATCAGAGAATCTGGAGCTCACATTGTGGTACTAGAACGCTCCGCCACACACCTTATATGGCGTGCGAGGTATAAATGTAGATCTGGGTAATGACAATCAGAAATCCATTATAACTGTAAAAGCATCCTAATGTCCACACGCAGCAGTAGAAAAACAATCGGTACTGTTCACTGAAGTTCCCAATGCAGCCAGAAATTCTTTTTATTACATTACTAGAAAGATAATTTCATTTTTCCTTGACGACTCATTCTATTCTACAGACGAATTTTAAAATTAACAGATTAACGTGCGCAGTAAAGTTGTACAGTATGCATTGAATAAGATGTTTATTTTTTATATTTAAAATTTACATTGGTCACAAGCTGAGTAATAACAGACTTAAATGTTTGCCTTGCACAGTTGTAAACCATTGCGCTACTTATTAATCAGCATGCACCCAGCACGTAGCTGTGCAAGGAACAATCGCTTAGCGTAGCCTGTAAAGTAGCGGTAAGTGGTTACTCGTCACTTGCATAGAAATTATCCCAACATAGAATATCAAAACAGCAGAGAAACTGAAGAAGGTTGGAATGGACGATCATATACCACAAGGGAATTTGAAGAAGGAATTTTGGATTTGAAGACAATGTGAAATTCAAACTTTTACCTAAGTCAAAGATTCTGGGAGATGATGATAAACAGTGAGCCTAATATAGCTGTGTAAAAGTATTTTTCTGTTACGTTTTTGTTTTTGATTTTATACGCAAGGCTATTCATGCAAACGTAGAATGATTTCCGTTTTTCGCCTTGTATTCAAAATAAGTCCTTGTGTGTAAAACAGTATGTACGCAACGAAACAATCAACAAGGTATCTTTACCGTTGCTTCAGTATTACTGAGATATCAGTACAGTTTAGTTGCCAGTGTCGGCAGGAAATACCGTTTCGAATCTGTTACCTGAGCGTCCTTGGCTGTTAAGCGACATCTACTATCCACAGGATTTCGTTCACTCCCTTGTCTCTCTTAACGTCATCGATAACGAAAATATGACGCTACATCCCACATGTGGCCATCTCATACTAGTACACCAAACAGGTGGAAAACTAAAATAAATATTCCAATGACCAACTTGAATTTCGGACATTAGCCGCAATCCGGCAGTTCACTACCGACAAGTGAAAATTTGTGCCGGACCGTAACTCGACACCGGATTTCCTGCTTTGCGCGAGCAGACTCCTTAACAACATTGGCTATCTGAGCACTCTTTCATCCAGCCCAAACGCCCAACTTGTCGCACACACTAAATACATAGCTTTCCCTGTACATTACACTCACTGCTCGCAGCCACACGCTGATTCCCGCAAGAGGTGGGAAGAAGAGTGTATTTGCATCGAATGATAACTAGTTGCTGTCAAGACGCATATTTTAGACCTCTTAACCGTGTACATATATGACGAAATGGAAATTCCCACATTAGCCGCGATCAGACACGGAAATAAATTCATTGGCGACAAGTGAAAATTTGTGCTTTACCGGGACTCGACCACGTATTTCCTGCTTTACGGGGACGGTTGCCCTAACCGCTTCGGCTATGCGAGCATGCTTCTCGCCCATCCTGAATTCCTAACTTGTTGCGCACTATACACACAGGTGTCCAAAATTAAAGCAACAAATCACGATTTCCAATCCTGTGCCTAATTAACGATATAATTATACAAACTGTCGACAAATGTCCGTAATATCGTGTCCTGCACGGAAGATGGCGTTCTGGTCAACGGACAACCGAGCCAACAATGATGTCAGGGTGCATGTCAAACGGGATAGTGTTTGCCGGGTCACAGACGGCGCAGTACGGCACACAGAAATGGTTCTATGTAGTGGAGGGCCATGGGAAGAATGTAAGCAGGACAGTCGGAAACTGATGTGGCCAGATGGCTTAATACGAACAGTTCTGCGGTGTTTCTGATGTGGCGACGGTTTATAGAGATCGAAACTATAACCCGAAAAGCAGAGTGGGGCCGACCACATGCAACATCAAAAAGAGAGAACTTTTAGTCGGGTGTAAGGGCACGGCGGTACCGCCGTAGTACCGCACGGGAGCTGGCGTCTGACCTCGCAGCACCCACTGGACGTGTTGTATCGAGGCAAACGGTGTACAGAAGGCTTCGGTAGAGTGGCATTTACTGTCGCAGACCAGCTGCATGTGTACTTCTGACGCATCTTTACAAAAGGGAACGTCCGGAGTGGTCCTGTCGACATGCCACCCGGACGGTTGAACAGCTGGCCAATGTTCTTTTCACAGATAAGTCCCGGTTTGTTCTGGAGAGTGATTCTCGGCGGATTCGCGTTTCGAGGAAACGTGGAACACGATTTAGGGACCCAACCATATCGAGGATGATCCCCAATGGGGCAGGAATTAAGCTGACCACTCGATCACCTGTTCAAGAAATTGTACGGAAGGATCGGCAAGGTGTAACTGCTGTCATGTATCGTGACGAGATATTGGGACCTCGTGTGCAGCTTTTGTTAGATGCTGCGGGCCCAGACTTCGTACTGCTAGGCAATAGTGCTCGACCTCATGGAGCACTCTTGGTTGACGTTTTCTCGAAAACGGAAGATATTGCACACGTGGTGCGGCCTGATTGCTCTCCCCAATGTAATCCGATAGAGCAGGTCTGTGATGCACTAGGGGCCCGGGTTTCATCGTTAGCGTCCATACACACACGCTCCAAGACTTGCGAGCAGCGCCGCAGGAAGAATGGGCATTATTGCCTCTACATGAGATTGGTGACAACATTCATAGCACGCCCAGTCGTTTGTCGGGCCTGTATTGCTACCAGAGGTGGTCACATCCCGTAGTGAGCGCATTAAACAGTTGACGGAATGTGTGTGTAAATTCGTTAAGTTGGAAGAAACGAACATTTTTGTCTACGGTTATACACGCTGAAGCTAAGTTCTGTGTTCTTTACATTGTTTCTAATTTACTATCACCTGATCATACTGTTTTGTGGGGAAATAAATGCAACCTTGCAAAATTTCGGGTTGTTGCTTCAATTTTGAATAGCAGTATACTTAACGTCCCCTGCCCATTACAGTCATTGCTCCAGCCTTGCACTGATTTCCGCAACAGGCAGACGAAGAGTGCGTCTGCTCTGAATGATGATTAATTGCCTTAAAGGCGCATATATTTATGTGTATCTATAAATATATGCATAAATATATACATATATATTCCCATGTTCACGGAATAGGGCGATTGCTGGCTGTATCTACTCCCCGTGGTTTCCCGGCTGATAATTTTGCTCTTTTAGTGACTTGTCCATTCTTTCCTTTCCTGTTGCAAACAGCCTGCAGCAAGAACGTACTTAAGTTACTCGTAAATAAACTTCATTGCCGCACGGTTCTTGCGCACTGCGTTGTGCGTCTGTAGAGTTATTGTCTTTATCGAATCCCGTTCCTTAGAAACTCTTACATTTCATCTAACGAGGAACATCGGCAGATGGCGGCACTGTGCGGCATTTTGATTACTCATACTAACTTTCAGAATGTCTCTTTATAATGAAACTGACACTAAACCCAGATAACCTGCAGTATTTACCGCTGTAGCCCATTCAATTTCTCCAAGTTTTCTTTAGTTTACTCTCTCTCTCTCTCTCTCTGTCTGTCTGTCTGTCTGTCTGTCTCTCATTTTTTCGACGTGTATGTTAAACTTAGGACCGGTAGCCGGTAGATTCTCAGCGCACAGTGATATGTATAACCGGATTTCGCTTAAATGATAACGATTCTGAACCTTTACTGGATGCATCTCTTTAGTATCCCAGCGCCCTACATTTCAATTTTAAGAGTATTTGCCTTTATGCAAGGCTATTCCAGACTAAAAGCTCAAGCTACATGTCATAATATAAACGGTAGCTTACAATTCAGGTCTGTATGTGGGTTGGGTAAAAGAATAATCCTACAGCTTCCAGAATGAGATTTTCACTTTGCAGCGAAGTGTGCGCTGATATGAAACTTCCTGGCAGATTAAAAGTGTGTGCCGGACCGAGACTCGAACTCGGGACCTTTGCCTTTCCCGGGCAAGTGCCTACAGCTTCTACAGAAAGAATCACATTGATGTCGCACTGGAGGACGGACTACATACCAAGGTATTTAAAGGAGTCTGCTATTATTTAATCCGTACATATAGAATGCAAGAAGAAATTGTCAGGATCGAGCAGTAATGGGACACAGTAAATGGATCGTGAATCAAAACCATCGGTCTTTTAGGTGTCCTTCCCTTATTGAGCCGAACTGGGCGCTAATGACCGTAGCAGTTTTGCGCCCTAAAACCATACCCAAAAAAATTATTGAGCCGAAATGAAGACAAGTTATAGAAGGCACATACATGCTCAATCGGATCATAATACAGACATCTGAGATGAAGAAAAGCAGAAGTGAAACAAGGGATGTAAAAGATAACACAATCGTGCACTCTGAAGCCGAAACGTTGGCATAAGTAATTGAGTATTTTTAGTACGTCAGACGTTTTGTCATGACAGATGGTAGAAGTAGGCTACAGCGGATGTTAAAGCTAAAATACCCCATCCAATAAAATCAATAAAAGATCACTGCTGACGGCAAATATTGTTTCTTTGACTACTAGAAAACGAGAATTTATGAACTGCACTATGAGCGTATGGACATATGAGGCAGGCTTTTGGACGCTGAGGGATGCTGAAAAGTGCTAGCTATCGACATGTAGTCCCGTGGGAAAATGTTGAAGATACCGTGGACTGACAGAGTCGCAAAAGAAGTGCAGAGGCCGTCTTAAATTTCGTTCGTATATACAGGATTAGAAGCTAAGTGCCGGGACAGCAATTTCATAAAACAGAAAACGAAATTCTTAAATATAGATAAGTAAATAGAAAATATCCTAGCGCCTTGGTAGCCGAAATCAACGTAACGTGAAACTCTTACAATCGAGAAGTCGTTGCCGGCCGGGATGGCCGAGTGGTTCTAGGCACTACAGTCTGGAACCACGCGACCGCAACGGTCGCAAGTTCGAATCTTGCCTCGGGCATGGATGTGTGTGATGTCCATAGGTTAGTTAGGTTTAAGTAGTTCTAAGTTCTAGGGGACTGATGACCTTGGAAGTTAAGTCCCACAGAGCTCAGAGCCATTCGAACCATTTCGAGAAGTCGTTGGCTCGAATGCCTCTAGTAGCAACTAATTTTCTTAGATTTGTTTGAATTCCGTATTTATTAACGAATACAAATATAAAGTAACAAATAATTATGTTTTTGAATAAAAATAGCATCTTTCTATTTTTTACTGGTGGCTCGCTCCGGGTAAGCATTAGTACCTCTAAGCAGCTACGGCCACATGACTTCTTCGTCATAGCACAAGTTTTGTTTATGGGCACTGCGTATTGAGGTATGACTCAAAACCAATGTTAGGCAACTGAATGTCGTCACTTTCGTCTCCATCGTTTAGACTGGACCAGAATTCGCCACTTACTGGGCTACTGCAGCGCCCGAAGCGCTTTACGGACCGCCCAACCAAACCCACGCGAGCCGCGCCTTTGCGTGCTCTCCATTTGCCTCCTGCCCGCTTCGCTGCCCACAAAGGCTTTAAGACCCGCACGTTAGCGACAATCACCTCTGATGCCCGATCCCATAGTTGCAGGTGGCGCACTCCCATCAAAGCGACGAGAATTCCTCCAAACGACAATTAAATATGGAACAGGTAACATCAGTTCCTGCTGGGAGGATGCTGATGCCACTGCCAAATCGCTGCAAGTATCAAAAGACCTACAGTAATTCTTGAGAGCAGCCCTCACATACGGGTACAGCCAATTTGCACCAGATAGTTATAAATTACATACATGAACCTTCCCCGTGAATCAGTCAATCTATTAGTGAAGACCATATCTAAACCCATCAACCTTTCTCGTCTATTAGTGAAAACCATACCTGAACTCCTACACTAGTTCCTGACACTAGTCTTCATAAGCAAGCAGAACAACCCGGCAGGTGATTTTAATTTACAAGATGTATATAGAAGAATATGTGTGTACGTGTGTATACATTCTGGTAATAACAATTACGTGCGACTCTGTGGTGCAAATCTTCCGAGTGGACGTCAGTTGGGCGACTGACGCCTCGCTAGCTAGTTATCCAACCGGGAAAAGGCGACCTATGGTTTGACGTGGAATCCGGACCGCGTTTCGTCCCTGGCGAATCTCCATATCATTGACTGTTGAATGCTAGGTTAAAAGAGTAAGTGAAAAATCTGTAACCCGAGTGGAATTCGGTCTCATGATCTTCCAGTTTTCGGACATGGGCTTTGACACTTTTTTTTTTCTGCAACCTTTTGGCTCCTAGCCAAACCGTCTACCACTATTTTTTTTTACCTTGCGATCTAGAGGCAGTGACACTCATTACTTTTTTCGTTTCCTAGCCAAAAACTTTTCTGCCTCACCTTTTTAAATTACACTTACTACTGAGAAAAAGAATAAAACAAAATCGGTATTAATCCTACATGGTGCCACCACTTTTACACTTATAAGCAGGTTTCTTTCTCTTTCAAGTCGTTGCTTGCAACTAAATAAGACAGACAGGAACAGAAAACTGGACTAAACTGTGAAACAATATACCTGAATAGGGGTCATGTCAAGAATACCACAAGGATCACCTAATGCAAACGATAACTTTACGACGAAACACAAAGTACAGCGCAGCCTATTGGCGATTAAGTCGCGATACCGTGGCAGGCTCAAGGGCTTACAATATGCCAGTAGCCATATATTGTAGGTAGGAGGGTGGGTCCGTATTGCCCCCTGCGTCTGTAACCTAATGAACGTAGTGGCCCAATAGTCATGCAATTATATCTGACTTAGCCCTCGGGAAGTAGGAGGACTCTGGACGCAACAAGACATCGGCCGAAAAGGCTGTGTCAGCAGCTCGAGTTATAAACACTAATTGTTTTTTAAGCCATTACCAGTTCATTTTATGACCATGACAAGTAAATATATGCTGTAACGTGTCTATGGCGGGACAGCGACCTACGGATGGTAATCCGGGTGTCAACTGGTCATTGACAGTCACTGAAGCTTGGATAACTGTAACCAATTAGACAAGAACCCCAATGGCTTCCAGTACCTGCAACAGGAAGTCTTGGTTGACCCGGTCAAACACCTTGTCAAAATTAAAAAAAAGCCAGGGCACCAGGAAGAGAAGCAACACCACCCACCAATGTCAATCATGACACTCTGATATCAGGCTCAGAATAGCACGGCCAGGAATGCAAATCTGATGTTCAGCAACAGCTTTCTTCGTGGGTGCAGATAGTCGGCTATTCACGGCCTTCACCGTAGTCTTATCATCAAAACTGAATAAGATAATCGGGCGAAATTTATCAGCTGCTGCCTGATCAGAACTAACACAGTTTTCTGTAAATTAAAGGTGGAAGGGAGGAAAGAAAAGGAAAGCGGAGCAAATGATAACAGTTGCATGGAGATTATTAGTGGAATCGGCGGCAATGAATGAAAATGTGTGCTGGACCGGAACTCGAACCCAGAATCCCCCGCTTATTAGGCAGCTGCATTAACTTCTGCGCCAGCCGGACGCAGTGTTTATTGTAAATACGCGGACTCCCTCGCCGCGCTCCCCGGCCGACCCACACGCACACCTAGCGCCAGCTATCGGCAGTCCCAGTCTACGTCCTCTGCGCCCACTAATTTTAGATTCCCGCTGGAGGTCAAACAATAGAGTTCACCCGCAGTGAAGGGTCTGAATTCAATGTCCATGGATTCGAATCAGTTAGATGAATACTTGGTCTCTGTTCTTTCGCACATGGCCGAAAGAACAGACACTACGCATTCATATAACACAATTTTGCCATCTTCAAGTGAGTCGGGCAAAAATCCTCTCCCAACATTTCGCTCAAGTACAATATAAAGGCGCTACTCGTGAAACGCCAGAAAGGATAAAGTAAGCACTTGCGCAGAGGCAGCCACCCAAGATGGCGTATTACCGCCAAGCCTATTCAGTCAGCCGGAAAAGTGAAAGATTTCCTCTGAGCGAAATAGAACGTTTATTAGCTAGCTACGGTATCAGATTAGTGTTCTGTCCGTCATAGAGATTTAAAAAGTAGGGAAAATAGAGCACAACTTGTCCAATTTCTGTACAAAAGATGAGCGCCCTAGTAACTTCAAAGAACTCGAAGAGCCACTGACAGCGTAACATAGCTTTACTGATACATAAAATATCTCTTCTGAAGCTTTAAAAATCTAATGACTTACGTAGTGTTACAGAGTCTCTGTAATACACGGTGGTCATACTGTTGTTGTAGCCCGGAGCATGTAGGTAGAAATGGAGTCTCTGTGAAAACTAAAACTAAAAATTTCGCTTCAAAGGGTAACAGTGCAGCTAGGACAGCTTTTCGCTCACTGTCTACCCCGCAGTTCTTTCCTGGGGGGCTTAGTGTGAGCTCTACTCTCTCAATAGTCCATTTCCCGTAATTATGCATGCCATCTACGACTCCCGTGGTGTCACTTAACCATTAGTAAGCCAGACCACTGCTGTATGAAATACAAACATCGAACCAGACAGCGATATTAGAGTCCATCCCATCGTCTGCAATCGATAGTGATGTAACACTGCACATTTCGAGGAAACGACTGATTTTACTCCACATGCACTTATCAAAATAAAGATTCACTATACACTCGTATGTTTGTCTGAGACGTATTGTCTTAGAATTACACTAAAAATAATTCCCATCCCCGATTCTTACGAAATTTTTCAGGAGGTTTGCCAGCGTAAGAATTGCGTATTCACCCCCTGCCCGCCTCCCCCGTATTTTACCAATTGAGACAACGTCTTGTCCATTTACCAACTCGCCTGAGATTTGGTTGAAGAGGTCTTGACCGTACAATGCGTAGTTCAGAATGGGAAGAGCCTGCTCTGTCCTCAGGCGATGAGAATGAAAGGCATGTAATGAAATTCTTAGCAGTCACTCAGCCCCAATTGGAGAAGATGTTATCTTCGAAAGCTAGAGTTTAACGCAGACGTGCCCAGGCTTCACCACCAAGAAAATTTCATATGCGGGAATAATATTGTTCAAATGGCTCTGAGCACTATGCGACTTAATTTCTGAGGTCATCAGTAGCCTAGATCTTAGAACTAATTAAACCTAACTAACCTAAGGACATCACATACATCCATCCCCGAGGCAGGATTTGAACCTGTTACCGTAGCGGTCGCTCGGTTCCAGACTGTAGCGCCTAGAACCGCACGGCCACTCCGGCCGGCTGGGAATAATATTGTTCAGGTCGATTTTTCTGGACACAGACCCGGCCGGGTTGGAGATTTTCTCTGCCCAGGGACTGGGTGTTTGTGTTGTCTTTATCATTTCTTCATCGTCATCATTCGTGTCAGTGGATACATTGGACTGAGTAAAAAATTGGACTGTGTAAAACCTGAGACTTTGTACGGGCGCTGAATAACGCCTAGTTGAGCGCCCCACAAACCAAACATCATCCACCTGGACACAGAGTGAAGTCAATATTGATTACAATCATATTATTACTCAGATAAAACGGCGCATTGAGGATTGTGCACGGTCTCGTTGCAGGCTGCTTATTTAATGGCTTCGAGGGGCCAAAAGAATATATTTTTCAGTCTTTCATACAAGTATTGTTCAAATTTAAAAATTTAATGCTGCCATAATTTACTCAGCAAGAGTAATTTAACTTAAAGTTGTACACAATGAGTCAAGTATTAAAGTTAGGAACTGTGTACATATATTGAGGGCAGAATAAATCACGGCGCGCAAATTACGGAGGGTATATTCACTCAGATGGAGATCACTTAGCACTTGCAACAAAATTCACACATAATTTCAAATGTTTTCGAAACTTTTTCCTGCTGACACCCCATACAGAATAATGAAAGGAAAAGCGTTTAACGCTTACTACATATTCGCTGATTCTAAAGCAAAAGCTTGAGCATCAGGCTCGACCTTTTAATTTATTACTTCTTTACTGCTAACTCTATTCACAACACATTTCGCAGGCAGTATCCATGTATATCACTGACTGTCAACGCAAAATTATGTCACTGTACGACACATACCGTGGTTCAGGAAACATAAAGACGCATGAAAATCTAGGCGTTCTTGAAACGGAGGGAAAATTACCCAAATTACCTTATCCAGTGTTTGATAATAAAAAGTAATTAGCGACTTCCAACAAACTTTAAACACAATTTCAAGGCTTTTCTAGTGGGTGAATGATCTGAAACTAATAAAACCAGCATAATCAGCGTTTTTTGTGTTAAACAATATGGGTTTTATTTAAATGACGGTGTCTAAATTCCTGTCTGGTCAGTTTGGTTTGGATATTCCTGCGGATTTCCTCAGTCAGCTGACCTCATTTTCATCGGCCGCGTCTATGTTCTCGCCGGCTTCGAGATTTTGTTACGTCTCTAAAGATTTGAACATCAATGGGAAATTAAAGAAAACCTACCTTCGTCACTTTCTTCTTTTAAACGGTGCGAAGTTCACCTGTAAATACGGTTACTACCATTTACATTGGTAATTCCTTATTTTTCTGACGTGATAGCAAATAACCAACAACTTTTGTTAATTCTTAGTGCGAAAATATGCATTCAAGCAAGTTCTTTTTACAGTAGTATTTGAATTGAATTTAAAAGCAGCAAAATAAAATTTTCAGATGAACGCCGTGCCGCCCACCGTACATAGGCTCCTAATAATCTTGAGGTGATAGTCCGTTTAAATGTGTAGTTACCAACGCGCATCGTTTGGAAACAACAGATCCAGCGAGAGCTGAAATACATCCTATCGAAGCAGGACAGCCAGCAGTTTTTTGTGTTAAATCTGAAGTGCGGTTTGGGAATTAATGATCCGAATGGCACAAGCGGCTGTCATGACGTCACGTCGATTCTCATTTGCTGCGAGAAATTTCCGTTCATAAAATTCAACTGTGTTCAGTCTGAGTGCCATTTAATCCCTAACAGCGATTGTTCGAAAGAAAATCGCTTTTGTAGACACTTCAAAGTACTGTGACGTGAAAGTATAATTAACTGTTGGCTCTGTTTCCTAGGATATATATGTAACTGCTCACTCTATTCCCGTTCTAGCTGTTATACATTGTTTCGAATTATTCAGCCATAATCCAGTTGTGGACTGCCATGATGTAACTGCTGAAAGCGTAAAAAACCAAAAACAAAAAAACAAAAACAAAAAAAAAAACAGGAGTCTGATTTCAAATAGGTATCCTTCTCATACAATTATAGTTGGTAGTTCCTTAAATCTACTCTTGATAAATTGACAAAAATACATGTTTAACGCTGCGATGTTCACGCTGTAAGAAGTGTAAGTGGTCGTATGGATTACATGGATACGACATTTTCTCAACAAAGACAAGATGTCATCACTGTTTGAAAAGGTTTTTTTTTCTATCTTATGTGTTATATTGAGTACTGTTGATGAAAATGTGTTCGCAAAAAGTAAACATATCGCCTCATCTTTGAAAAAAGAAAATCATAACTGGTCCTCCTAATTTCAACTAAAATAACACCTTTGGCTAAGACCATGGTAGATAGTCTGAAACATATTAATCTAATCATAGTTTCTGTATGAGACATATAGGTGGACTTAGAACTGTGTCGCAAATAAGTTTTTGACACCTATTGCACACCGTTTGAGTACTATTGCGTGCTCTTTCACAGTCATAGTCGCGTTCCACGGAATATTTTCCTCTCATTCTTGAGGTCGATGTCTGAGTTTCTGCCATAGAAATGCGAAAAACACATTATTTTAAATGATTGTGAGTGTTTTATTTTCGAAAAGATACGTCTAGCCAACATGCTGTGTATTCCAGTCTTCTTTGGGCCAGAGTTTTCATGCCACCAGACACAGGTCGACAACCATGTCTCGACGTTGGATACAATCGCAGTTTTCGCTCGTAGTATAATTCAAAATGCCATTTCTAATGACTCATAACTTTTCCTCTATTCAGAGGAGGAGTCTTTGATGAGACAGTGTCATGTATGTGCGAGTTTAAAAGTTAACCCAGCTGCTTTACCAAAATGATTCATCAGATTCAACACTGGTTTCATGCACCTCTCTTGAGATTTCTTTCTGTTGCTCACTGTGATGGTACTGATCTTCAAGAGCATCCTTCATCATTACAACTCGAGTGAAGTATGCAGTTGGGACCGTTTACTCTAGCCACCCTAGCATTCGAGCTTGTTCCCATAAATCTTCGACTTTCGTAAAATTTTAGGAAATTATATGATCAGGTGACATTTATATACATTCTAGACGAATAATTAGTCAATTTATCAATTTCTAAGAAACGGAGTGAAATAAGGCAGTAAAAGAAACACTGTGTGTAAAAAATACGTAATACGTCACGTTAGAAACAGTAGTCGATCAGTAACTACGCAAAAATCATACGACACAACCAAACACAAATGGCGCTTGTGCTAAACTGAGGGTGGTTTCCAAACAGCCATTTTAGAGTACACAATAGCTCGAAACATTGGCGTTGCCCCGTTTTCAGGTTTTTTCAATTTACGCAAGTGGATTACATGTGTAATCCACGCGATCACTGCAGGGTTAAAGTCGGTGGCCGAAATAAATCATCTCGAGAAATTTTATTAAATGCATTTTCCAAAGATTACTTTGAGGATTAAATCCAGGAGCTCACTAGAACTGTAAATGGTTGCTATAACGTAGTTTACCTTTACCGAGAAACAATCCTGAAAAATAGGGAGCATCGTGACGGATAGAGGTGTTAGTGACAACAGGTTCACTGTAACGAGACTGAACACTGCTGCATTTAGACCCACCAAAAATAAAAGCAAAACACACATATTTAAAAAGCAGATAAAAATTCACTTGATATTGCCCAAGAAGCAGTCTCCATTCATTCCCGATAAATTATGCAAGTGAAAACCAGATGTGACTTCAATTTAAAAAAATAGTATCGGGAGCAGACTACATAAATTTGTGAAAGATATTTGGCATCTGTTCTTCGGAAGTTTTGATTCTGCAGATACTACGAATCAAGACACTGGGGAGTTAAAGACATTAGCGACTAGTGGGCAGTGATTAATATCAATGGAGAAGCTGAAAATTTCTCCAAGACCAGGATTCAAACTCAGGTCCCCTGCTTGCACCGTCTGCATTCACTGTTTAGCACAGCCATACCGACTACTCTCGAACACTTCCCGCCAGACCCAGATTTTCGACTCACATCACACATTACTGACATAGTGCGCGGCTCATTATCTTAATTACATACACCTTGCCGATGACGGCCAGTAACCCCAGAAGTAACGAAAAAAGGATTACAGACTTAAAGGAACGCAAGACGTCTAAGACTGGTGATGCTTTGCAAAAGCTCAAAATTTAATCTGGACTTTAATGCGAGATGATTATTAGTTTCCACTCTGACCAGAAATCTGGCGGAAAATCCAAAAAGACACAATCAGTACCGTCACTGCGTGATAGCAATATTAACATTACCGATGACAGTTTCACTAAAGTGTAGGTACCGAACACGGTTTCATGAAATTCTTTCATTAAAAAAGACGAAGTAAATATTACAGAATTCAAATGAAGAATAACTGCTCGACATTATTTACGTGGAGGTACATATCATCGATGCAGCGAAACAACCAACGTAAATGACCTGAAAAGGGCAAGCCTTCCGGTCTACATGTTATACCAAATGGGTTTCCAGAGTATTCTGAAACAATAACTCCATACTTAGCAATCATATACAAATATTCAACCGTTCGCTCGATTGAAGATCCGTGCTTAACGACTGGAAAGTTGCACAGGTCACACCAATATTCAAGGGAGGAAATTTTACTGCTCCGCTGAATTACAGACCCACATCACTGACTTAGATTTGCAGTAGGATTCTGGAACATATAATGTGTTTAAACTTTATTTATTACCCCGAAGGGAACGGTCTACTGACACACTGCACGGTATGTGAAAACGTCGTGCTTGTGTAGCACAACTCTTTTGTCACATGAACTAATGAGTGCTATCTACCGGAGATCTCAAACAGCTTCCAGATTTCTAGATTTCCAGAAGGCTTTCGTCTCCGTACCTCACAAGTGGCTATTAATAAAACTGCGTGTTTGTGGAGTATCGTCCAAGTTGTGCGACTGGAATCGGACGTCCCGAAACAGCGTTCTTGCGGCCGCGGATCTCTGTCGTGTTTTAAAATAGTACGCATCAGGCCACTAACAGCCGAATCCAAAAGCGTCAACTCACTTTAAGAGTTACTAAAGAGTGTATTTTTCTTTCTCAGTAACAACCAGAAACACAGAGACAGTAATATGTTGTTGTTGTGGTCCTCAGTCCTGAGAATGGTTTGATGCAGCCCTCCATGCTACCCTATCCTGTGCAAGCTTCTTCATCTCCCAGTACCTACTGCAACCTGCATCCTTCTGAATCTGCTTAGTGTATTCATCTCTTGGTCTCCCTCTACGATTTTTACCCTCCACGCTGCCCTCCGATACTAGACTGGTGATCCCTTGATGCCTCAGAACATGTCCTACCAACCGATCCCTTCTTCTAGTCAAGTTGTGCCACAAACTTCTCTTCTCCCCAATCCCATTCAGTACTTCCTCATTAGTTATGTTATCTACCCATCTAATCTCCAGCATTCTTCTGTAGCACCACATTTCGAAAGCTTCTATTCTCTTCTTGTCCAAACTATTTATCGTCCATGTTTCACTTCCATACATGGCTACACTCCATACAAATACTTTCAGAAACGACGTCCTGACACTTAAATCTATACTCGATGTTAACAAATTTCTCTTCTTCAGAAATGCTTTCCTTGCCATTGCCAGTCTACATTTCATATCCTCTCTACTTCGACCATCATCAGTTATTTTGCTCCCCAAATAGCAAAACCCTTTTACTACTTTAAGTGTCTCATTTCCTAATCTAATTCCTTCAGCATCACCCGACTTAATTCGAATACATTCCATTATTCTTGGTTTGCATTTGTTGATGTTCCTCTTATACCCTCCTTTCAAGACACTTTTCATTCCTATCAACTGCCCTTCCAAGTCCTTTGCTGTGTCTGACAGAATTACAATGTCATCGGTGAATCTCAAAGTTTTCACTTTTCTCCATGGATTTTAGTACCTACTCAGAATTTTTCTTTTGTTCCCTTCACTGCTTGCTCAATATAGAGATTGAATAACATCGGGGAGAGGCAACAACCCTGTCTCACTCCCTTCCCAACCACTGCTTCCCTTTGATGTCCCACGACTCTTATAACTGCCATCTGGTTTCTGTACAAATTGTAAATAGCTTCTCGCTCCCTGTATTGTACCCCTGCCACCTTCAGAATTTGAAAGGGATTATTCCAGGCAACTTTGCCATAAGCTTTCTCTAAGTTTACAAATGCTAAAAACGTAGGTTTGCCTTTCCTTAATCTAGCTTCTAAGATAAGTCGTAGGGTCAGTATTGCCTCACGTGTTCCAACATTTCTACGGAATCCAAACTGATCTTCCCCGAGGTCGGCTTCTACTGGTTTTTCCATTCGTCTGTAAAGAATTCGCGCTATTATTTTGCAGCTGTGACTTATTAAACTGATAGTTCGGCAATTTTTACATCTGTCAACACGTGATTTCTTTGGTATTGTAATTATGATATTCCTTATGAAGTCTGAGGGTGTTTCGCCTGTCTCATACATCTTGCTCACCAGATGGTAGAGTTTTGTCAGGACTGGCTGTCCCAAGGCTGTCAGTAGTTCTAATGGAATGTTGTCTACTCTCGGGGCCTTGTTTCGACTCAGGTCTTTCAGTGCTCTGTCAAACTCTTCTCGCAGTATCATATCTCTCAATTCATCTTCATCTACATCCTCTTCCATTTCCATAATATTGTCCGCAAGTACATCGCCCTTGTATAGACCCTCTATATACTCCTTCCACCTTTCTGCTTTCCCTTCTTTGCTTAGAACTGGGTTTCCATCTGAGCTCTTGATATTCATAAAAGTGGTTCTCTTTTCTCCAAAGGTCTCTTTAATTTTCCTGTAGGCAGTATCCATCTTACCCCTAGTGTGATAAGCCTCTACATCCTTACATTTGTCCTCTAGCCATCCCTGACGTTTGTATTCGTTTTTGCCTGCTTCATTTACTGCATTTTTGTATTTTCTCCTTTCATCATTTAAATTCAATATTTATTCTGTTACCCAAGGATTTCTACTAGCGCTCGTCTTTTTACCTACTTGATCCTCTGCTGCCTTCACTACTTCATCCCTCAAAGCCACCCATTCTTCTTCTACTGTATTTCTTTCCCCCCTCCTTGTCAATTTTTCCGTTATGCTCTCCCTGAAACTCTGTACAACCTCTGCTTTAGTCAGTTTATCCAGGTCCTATGTCCTTAAATTACCACCTTTTTGTAGTTTAGTAGTAATATGTTAAGATGTGCTTAATTTTAAATGACTTTTGTAAATCCGACCGTGACCTAAGTAAAGTTTGCCGCTTGCGTCAGGGGTGGGGTGGTACGTAGCGCGGCCACTGTGTGGTTAACAGAAGTGACAGCGTGAATATTTTATTGTTTGCCTTCCATTGCTGGCAACCCACGAGAGTGCGCTATTGGCACCGATCAGCCGCTATGGTACAAATGTCTAACGGACGTAACATGGATTTGTGAAAGCGCTTAATAGAGGCACATGTTTGTAGTAAGTAATATGCAATTGTATGAAGGCTGTTGAAAGAAAAATGTCATGCAAAAAGTTAGTGATCGTGTCTCATATTGGATTTACTGTTATTAATTAGTACAAGATGGTAATTTACAGAGGTTACCATTTAATAATAAGGTGGATAAAGTGTACAGCGTGTGAAAAAGCGGCCATTTCAGATCTGTTTCCCTGAACAGCGATTGGGCCTGCCACGGAGTGGTCACACTAGTTATATCATAAATCGTCAATGTTGTGAGACAGATGACAAAGGAAGCTAGATCCGTTATTTACTAGCAAAAATGCTTTTATTTTTGAGTCATCTGATGTAAGACAAGGCATTTACATTATTCTTGTTCAAATGGTTCAAATGGCTCTGAGCGCTATGCGACTTAACTTCTGAGGGCATCAGTCACCTATAACTTAGAACTAATTAAACCTAACTAATCTAAGGACATCACACACATCCATGCCCGAGGCAGGATTCGAACCTGCGACCGTAGTGGTCGCTCGTCTCCAGACTGTAGCGTCTAGAACCGCACGGCCACTCCGGTTGGCTTATTCTTGTTAACTCGCTTTTATGGAGAGTAATATTTTTGTACCATATCTTTTGACGAACAAATGTACATCCTTGTAGTGACTTATGTGTGATAGCCTCTTCTGTGAACCACTCACGCCGACATGGTGTCCGATCAGGGAAAGAGGCTGTAAGTGTGACTCATGGCTAGTTTCACAGGTTATCGTGATATCCGCTATTTCATTTCTGTGCTCTCCCCGGGGTGGTCTTCGTACTGAAGACGTGTTTGTGAGTGATCTTGTGTACTTTCAACTTCTCCTTCAGTACCTATGCTCGCCCTGCGCTTCATTCCGTATGTAACAATTTTAAAAAAATTTGTGACAGGGGTACCCCTGAATTTATCTGTTCATTTCTGAATACAGGTATATGTGTCGCCTGATTACCCCAACTATCATTGTTGTGGCTTCCCTACTGTCACTTTTGTAAACCAGTTTCTTCGTAGGCTACGGAACACCTGCAGGACAGAAGATCCTCAGGTGGGTGACTTGCTGGGGAACAGGGTCAGTCGGAGCTCCATTGCTGATTTCCTACAGTTACACCAAACCGATAAGCAGTATACCAGATGCTCATTTCCTCGACGATAGACATCCGTTCCTTGATCTAGGATCCATTCGGGAACCGTTGCTTCAACGTCCTTATCGTCAGAAAATCTGTGATTCTGTCGTCCATGTCATAGGCTTGATGCGAGATCTGGACATCCCGAACAACATCAAACATGTCTGTGCGGCCTCGGTGAAACTGAAGCCACCATTTCACGACGGCTGGACGCGACATCCACTTTCATCCATGTACAGCCTGGTACACGTGGTACAACTTTTTGCATTCTAGACATTTTGCTGACAAGAATCGTACTGCCCCGGTTATTTCGAAGTGCGTTTCCAGTTGCCGCGTCTTTTCACTCCCCACACTCTGATGCACCTACTATCAAAATCACACCAGAATTTTGTTTCCAGTAAGTCCAGAATATGAACTGTCTTGTGACAACGTACCACTCTTTTTGTGCAACAGGTTTGGCTTTGGACGACATGTGTAAATTATGATGCGTCTTCAAACAAATTTCGGGCTTGGAAACTGTCATTTCTGAAATCGTTGCACGATATTTCGACTAGGAACCTGCTACTCATCTTCAGGTGCGTCATCTAAGACTGATAAACACTTGCTCCGTTCCGTCCTGCAAAGCGCGGTGCGAGTATTCCATGCAAGCGTCAAAATTCAAGTTGACCGACGAACGACAATTGCTGGCGGCAGCGATCTCGTTGGTGGAACCGCAACTCAGCTGTCCTCTGCGTCTCCGCTCGCCGCGGCCGTTGGCGCATTCTGTCGTCTTCGATTAAAACTAATAGTGGAGATGATGGGGTTCTAACTGGTAGCTGCTGTAACGGTTCGTCAGATTTTCCGCCAGGCGTTTTTCCACGGATTATTGAACAATGGAGACCCAAAAGGGTGTTGCTGCAGTCATAATCACTGTTCTGTCATACTCCATAGCAAGTCCTGTGGAAGTACGGTGTTCGGCAATAGTGCACTTACTTGGCTGCAGAAGGCGATTGCAGCATTGATATTCAGTGCAGCGATCTTTCACAGTGCGTGTGGTCCGTCCTATGTAAGCCATACTACACCGACAAGATATTTTCTAAATTCCAGCTTGCCGCAGTAAGAAGTCGTTTTCCACCGATCGCAGAAGGTCTTCAATCTTAAATGGTTTACGGAAAATCACTCTTACTTGAATTACAGAGGTTTCTTGCTATTTTAAACGAAATGTTGCCTACAGAAGGAAGAAAAGCTAAAGATTATGCCGGAGCGTTCTCCTCTTTATCCATTTCTTGAGTCGATTTTAACTGGCAGTACCCTGTTATTCTGCTAGGTGGAATATAGATTTTTCTAAACGCTGTCATTAGGTAATCGAGCTCTTCAGGTAAACTATCTAGATCCGAGATAGTGCTAGCCCTGTGTTGGAGTGCTTCAAGCATGCTCATAGTTTGCGACGGATGATGACAGCTTAGCGCTTATGAGTGGGAGTACGTTGAAATGAGTGCCCCAGAGAGCCATCATTCTTTAGTCTAACACGACATTCAAGGATGGCAGATAACTATCCTTCAATGTTCCCATGGTCCACCGAATGTTGTTATGAACAGAACTAACGTGGTGAAGGAACTCCAACAAATTTATCTTCTACATGAGGCCCCACTATGAAAATATCATTCACATACTTCCAAAATAAAGCTGTTTTCAGGGCTGCTGATTCAGGCGCTCTCTCATCGAAATCATCGATAAAAAGTTTGGCCACCAATGGAAATAGACACCTCTTTATAAAGCTAACTGTCGCATATTTTTTTGCGCTAGTGAGGGAAACGTTTCAGGCGGACATCACTGCTTTGTTTCGGCTTGCACTATCCTGAACCTCTGTTATGTTTATCCTAGAATATTTTAAACAGACTGGTAGCCCTCTGTCTCCCTTTGTGGCCAACCTTTTTATGGGAGATTTCGAGGCGAGAGCGCCTGAATTAGCTGCCTCAAGAAAATTGGAAGTATCGTCCACATACTCCCAAAATACATAGTGGTCTCATGGAGCAGAGAAACTGATGGAGT
This sequence comes from Schistocerca americana, assembly GCF_021461395.2. Lineage (NCBI taxonomy): Eukaryota > Metazoa > Arthropoda > Insecta > Orthoptera > Acrididae > Schistocerca > Schistocerca americana. The sequence continues at coordinate 91,972,610 of NC_060121.1, forward strand.
TTCTTCACCATGTTAGCACCGTTTATAACAACATTCGGTTCACCATGGAAACAGAGAAGGATGGTTGTCTGCCATTCTCGAATGTCATGTTAGACCGAAGAATGACGGCTCTCCGGGACATTCATTTTATCGTAAGCCTACTCATAACCGTCAAGTTGTCATCACCCGTCGCAAATTATGAGAGTACTTAAAATATTTGTACACAGAGCTCACAGTATTTCAGATCTAGAAATTCTGCCTAAAGATCTCGACCACCCTAAGAGTGTTTACAGAAATCGGTATTCCACCCAACACATTAACAGGGAATTGTCAGTTACAATCAATAATCAAGAAGTGGATAAAGAGGGAAAAACACCTAAAAAATCTTCAGGTTTTCTTCTCTTCGTATGCAAGTATGTATGTATGTATCGAAGATTACAGACTTTTTGGGATCGCTGAAGAATAACTTGTTGCTGCGGAAAGCCGTAATTTACAAAACATGTCGTAAGTGTGGTATGGTTCGCTATTGCCGAACTCTGTATTTCCATTGGACATTCAAAGGAGTATGATAAAACTGTGATTCGGACCACAGCAACATCTTTTTGGGTCTCTGTTATTAAACAATCTATCGAAATACGCCTCGCGAGAAATCTGACGAACCGTGACAGCGGCTACCAATCGGACAGTGCATGGAGTCCCAATACTTCTACGAATTGTTCCGACGGAAGACTACAGAGGGCGCCAGCGGCCGCGGCGAGCGGTTAACACAGAGGAGGTACAGAAGAGTCCCACCGTCGAGGGCGGAGCCACCTGGAAGTGAGGTCCATCTGTCAACTTGAAATTTGATGCGTGCACGGAACACTCGCACCGCGCTATATATGACGGAACGGAGCTAGTCCTCTCCAGTTTTCGATGGCACTGCTGAAGATGACTGGCAGGTGCCCAGTCGAAATATCGTGCAATGAATTCAAATACGATCGGCTGCAAGCTCGAAATATGTTTGAACATTCAATTCACCGGGAAAATTTTAAAATTCATTTTATTAGGGGTGTTCAAAAGAAAAGCTACGAAACAATACTTTGGGTATAATGGAAGTCTTTATTCAAAAGCAGTCAGCAGAGGCCTGACCACAACTGCCCCACTGCTTCACGTGCCGAAGTATTCCCTGTTCCCAGAATTCGCGCGGCTGTGACGGGTGTCACTCCTCCAATGGGTCCTTCAGTTTGTCGCCCGTGTTGAGCGCTGCCCATTGAGATATTTTTGTTAGCTGGCCAAACACACGGAAGTCGCAGGGCGACATGTCTGGTCTCTAGAGCGGATCCGCAAGCTACTTCCTCTATATTTTGGACATTATATATTAGCGACGTGTGGACACGCGTTATCGTGTAGCAAATTCACCCTGTCTGTGAGTACCGCTGGCCGTTTTCTCTTGATGAACTTGGCGTAGGTTACGGAGTATCTGACAGTAATGTTTAATGATTTTTTTTATGCTCATGGAATTCGTTGAGTATCGGACCTTGGAAATCGAAAAAGTCTGTGAGCATCACGTTGTCTACTGATGGTACAGCTTTACATATTTCACGAATAGGTGAAGACACCTACATTCACGTCCGTCAATGTTTCACTACGTTATCTCAGAGTGGCATATGCAAATTTCCACCCGTATTTTGTTACGATGTTTCGTATCTTTTCATTTGAATACTACTTACACTCATCAGTGCCCTCTCGTGTAATTCACTGTACGAGATTACGAACTGAATGAAAGCGCTCTATAGGCTTGCTGATAAGCTTTATTTTGATGAACAGTTGCTAATGGAGAAACCTGCAGTTTATTTTAGTGCCGAGTTCAACGAGTTTTCTTTGCATATGTTTGATTCTAGACATATTAGCTACAACACATGCCAACATTCAGATTTGTAATTAGCGTCTGCTCGAAACACAAAACGTGTAAAATTTTTTTTAAGAATTACGGAGATACTGGGAAGACTGCATTATTGTGACTTGAGTTTCCATGGGACGAGTGAAACTGACTCTTGTCCAATATGCTATTAATTTCGGTTCAGCGTTCTCTGCAGCAAACCAACTCTGTCGTTTTTCGAGCAGTTTTTACGTTGATCTTATTTCTACTCTGTTGTTATTTATTTACATCTGTTACTAGGATCTACCTGCTACGATATCTGTGAAGTCAACGATCTATTTTGCTTAGATTGTGTCATTACAATGAAAACTACTGAAATAAGTAGTCTTCATGACCTCCTACAAGACTTCGACTTAATTGTCCCTAAACAGTGGAAACCGTTTACTAGCATGCAACAGCAAACCACTGGCGTAGATGTTAATGCGCAGTAAGTGTTTCTGCGGTATGTCAACGTTTTACGAATATGTGTGACCTCTGCCTCAGGTGAAGGGACTGAGGCTGTTGTATTAAGAGCTGGACTGCAGAGGCGCCGGCTACGCTTAGTTCCATTCCAGCCGGCTTTGCGTGGATGGGGGCGGCCGAGCTGCCGGGAGCGCGCAGGCGAAACCGAGAAATACGAAGAGCGCCCTCTATAGGCCGTCCCGCAGGGCACGCCGTGCCGTTCTTGTTACGGTAGGCTGTGACGCGTATGTTGCGGTTCAACGTCGCGCTGGTGACCTGGAGATGGATCACTGAGCCCGGATTGCGGAAAAATAGGGAAGGGAATCGGCCGTGCCCTTCCAAAGTGACCGTCTAGGAACATGCCTTTAGTGAGTTAGGAAATATCTATGCTCGAACTGAGAGTTGAGCCTCCGACATTCAAAATGCGAGTCCACTCCCTTATCCAGCTTCATCCGTCAAAACTGAGGCATTAAGAGATGATTTTACAACCCATTGCGCTTTGTCACTCGCAAGGGAAGGCCATGACGTTGGGATCACAGAGTTATTTCAAACTTAATACGCATTTACCAGGCCATTAAAACGACATAATGTGCGGGAAGTAAGGTGCACTATTCTGACAATTCAGAGATAATCGCAAGTGAAATTTTACGCGTGTGTCATGGAACGGATGTATCTGTGCCTAGGCGGTGGATCTTAGAGCACATGGTGGTCAAGTGGTAGGGTTACCTGCCCTCTGTAATAAAAAAAAAATTAAAAAAAACTGAGTAAATGGATCAACGACGAACTGAAACGGGTGTCTTGCGACATCCGCCCCGAGCATATGCAACGAACGAAAACGAACAAAATGAGATTAAACAAAAAAAAGTGGTTAGCGTCGGCGCTGCGTAAGCTGAGCGTGTGGGAGGCGACGATTCGACTCCCGCTCTCACTTAATTTTTAATTTATTTTTTCCTCACTAGTCATATTATTTAATTTATGACACTTTACAGGTAAATAATTTCAGAAAACTACATGTATTTGCATGAAGTTTCTGTGAATTTCATGTTATTTTACCGCTTAACATTTTTTAATAAATTTAATTATTAGAACCAACATATTTACAACTATCGACAAGTAAATGAAGAAACACATGGAGTTTTCCTGAAAAAGTGTACCTGCAGTGATCTACGATATCCCTTATACATGCAATCTGGTAAGGTCCCCGGAACTACTTTGCAGCTCGATGCTTCGAGCTACTGACATAAAGGCGAGATCCACTTGTCAGTTAACCTACGTAGCAGTGAGACGCTGCTCATGTAGCAATAACGAATAGTGTAGGTGCAAATTTTTTGAGTTTACAGTACTCACACTTGTACTACAAATATGAAGATTTGAGCGGGTGTCGAACCGTCACTTCACACACGTTCGTCTTACGAAGCTCGAACGCTAACCGCTTGACCACCATGAACTCAGTCCGCCTTCTATGCATAGATACATCAGTTACATAATAGACGCGTAAAACTTCTCTTCCGATTTTCTCTGAATTGCCACCGCAGGCCACCTTACTACTTGCACACTATGTTGCTTCAATAGACTACTGAAGATATATGTAGTTTCAAGTAAATCCGTGATCGCAGCGTAGCGGCCTCCTCTTGCCAGTCATAACTTCGAGCAATAGAAACGTTTTTGGACACATCTTTTCAGTGTCTAACAAAGCACAAAGCGTTGTTTAATTCATACGAATATGCAAGCACGAGTACATCACTTGTCACGAGTACGTCACTTGTCACGGGTACGACTAATGGAGTAGTCTGGTGAAGTCACAAGCCAAAATGCCATGATCATCTGCTGAGCAGCCCTTTACTTTGTCTTTGGAATGCATTAGAGAAGCGTTTCTGCGTGACATGCAATCGAAAAGTCCTTGGTAGATTTCCGGGGGTATGAGACACCTGGTGCGTACGGAAAGGATGCACAGTGCCCGTGAATTCCCTGCGTATGGCTTGTAGGCGCATACTTGTCGTCCGATAGCGTCCCAGATGTGGCCGGGACTTGGACGTGAGTTCACTGTCATGGTGCACAATCCATTGCCGCACGGTTCTTGGCTTATGGAGCAGACAGCTGCAACATGCTATAATCGTCATCAAATACGTCAAGTACGAATCAATGTTGCCGCGCACAGTAATGTCCACAAAGTCCGCAGCTGTCATTTTAACTTGGATAACTACCACAGGTTGCGCGGAACAACAGGTGAATATTTCCCGTAGCATTACATTGCTCTCCCTCCCCCCCCCCTCCCCCAGTGGCCTCCGATCGTAACGCTGTGCTTGGTTCGACCAGTTTTTCGCCTGGATGACTGCATTTCCAGAAACAACCATCGATCTGGCGTAGTAACAAATGCGATTTATCCGACTAGGCAACACGTTTCCATTGTTTGCAAAAACAGACATAATGTCTTATGGGATAACAGCAATCAGTGATTTTATAATGTTACTTTAAATCCGTCTTGATTGCAATTTTTTTTTTTTATTATTCATATGACCGGTTTCGGTTCATTCAGAAGGTGGTTCTGAATGAACCGAAACCGGTCATATGAATAATAAAAAATTTGCGATCAAGACGGATTTAAAGTAACGTTTCCATTGTTCCACGGTACAATCTCGATAACTGCTTGTCCAGTCGATGATTTCGTTGGATCGACATTAGAACACCGATGGGCAGTGTACTGCAGAACCACCATATTGAACAATGTGCACTACAGGATGCAAAGCACTTTATTGTGGTCAGATCTGCCACAGATCACCATCTGTTCTACTTTAGAGAGGAGGCAATCCTGTGACATTCACGTTCTGTGATGCGTCGACGTCCAATTTTTGTTGCTTACGCTTTTGCCGTTCCCAAGATGCTCGTTCGAACACTCCGGACCGTAACAGTCTGCCCGTTGTCGAAGTCTTTCATGTCAGAGGGATTCCCCATTTGCGGCCCACATCGTCCCTGGAATGATTCGTCACACGTCTCTGCTCCTCTTATATCCTTTCCTTCCTTGTCACGTGCTCGCAGCTCCTGGTAGCAGTATCCATTCTTGCTGTGGTAAGATGTTCAAAAATGGTTCTGAGCACTATGGGACTTAACACCTATGGTCATCAGTCCCGTAGAACTTAGAACTACTTAAACCTAACTAACCTAAGTACAGCACACAACACCCAGTCATCACGAGGCAGAGAATGTGGTAAGATGTCATAGCGTTTCGGATCATCAGTGCACGTCGTCGGAATTTGTGCTGGCCGTCGAAATAAGGCAGAGCATAGAAAGTGCGACACGTCACCTCATTCCAACTGACTGCGGCCACGATACGAGCGGCCGACCCAAGAGGGTTTGAACCTCCACGGTCGTGCAGCAGCCGGGCTCTTCATACGGCGACGAATCAACCACATAACACGAAAACCTAGTGCAGTGTAGTATCGATGGCAGGTGTCGCGGACAGTAACTGAGGATTGGAGACACGTGGTGCTGCCATTTCAGTGCCGAGCAGCAACGGCCGTCGAACAACCAAGCTATTCAGAACCCCCAAATGCCACACGTCACATCTAAAATTGATCAGTACATGGGCAGTACCGTCCCTTTTGGACTGCCGAAGTGTGGATCAAGGCGACTAGACTGTGACGTCTGCAGTGGTAGCAAGTGTATACGAGGCAGACCTTCTCCACTACATACTGAAAGGCACACAGATGGACGGGTATAAGCTACACACTTTCATTTTCTGTCTACAAGAAGCCAAGCTGGGAAGAAGCACTAATCGAAAATAGTTATGTTTCTGTGACGAACTGAAGTAATTCATCTTATAACTTACAGAGTGCAGCAATCAGTCGTCCTTTTTTAGGTTTTATTACTCTGAGGAGATAGTTGATAATTGAAATTTCAGGACAAGGTCCTGCCGCAGTGAAAAACGCCTTTGTTTTAATGACAGCCACCGCAATTCATGTATTCAAAGAAATGTGACTGACGCCCAACAGCAGGGACTTACATGCATCGAGAATAGAAAATAGTGCATTGCGAATGGCTAGCCACTAGCCGAAATCTGGATCTGCGTAATAAAATCTAAAAAAAGGACGACTGACTGCTGCACTCTACAAGTTATAAGCCACATAACAGTCGCTGAGTGCACCCACTTTCCGAATGGAAGGTAACCTGCTGAATAATTCATCTAACTGAATAACATCCTTGGTTCGCTGACTGATAGTTTCTCGTCTGCTGCTGGCTGTGGCGCAGGCATGGGTTCGCTGTCTTGATGTGGCATTCAAATATTCATCGTGGCTTATTCCCGTAATTTCCACGTGCACCCGTTCTTCTTCTCTGATTTGTCTTATTTTGTTACGACATCATTTCTCCCTACGCAGGAGAGCGCCAACAAAATATTAGCACACTCTGAGGAGATAGACGGTGATTGAAATTTCATGACAAGGTCCTGCCGCAGTGAAAAACGCCTTTGATTTAATGACAGCCAACCCAATTCGTGTATCATATCCGTGGCAATCTTTCCCATATTTCGCAATACATCAAAACGAGAATCCCTTCTTTGAACTTTTACACCACTCTGTCAGTCCTATCTGATGTGGATCCCTCGCTGCACACCAGTACTCCGCAAGAGGTTCGGACAAGCGTGGTGCAGGTAGTCTCTTTAGTAGACCTGTTACATTTTCTAAGGGATCTGTCTGTAAACCTCAGTCTTTGATTATCTTTCCCAACATTATCTGTGCGTTCGTTCCAGTTCAAGTTACTCATAATTGTAGTTCCGAAGTATTTAGGTGAAATTATAACCTTAAGATTTGTGAGATTTACCGTGTAACTGAAATTTAGAGGATTCTTTTTAGTGCTCATGTGCATGACTTCACACTTTTCATGATTTAGAGTAGATTGCCATTTTTTTAACCATACAGATATCTTTTCTAAACCATTTTGCAATTCGTTTTGATCATCCGATGACTTTACATGACATTAAAAGACAGGACCATCTGCAAACAATCATTAAATTCGGAGTTACGTATAAAACATCATCCGAAACTGTGCTAAACGCATTTTCTGAAAATTATTTGGAGTAGTTGGCTCATGAGCCCACTCGAATTGTAAACGGTTGTGTAAACATACTTGACCTCTTAGCAACAAATAATCCTCAGCTAATAACGGCGTCAAAACGGAAACGGAGATTAGTGAACACAGGATTGTCATAGCGGGACTGAATACCATAGCTCAGAAATCCCGCAAAAATAGAAGAAAAATATACCTATTCATAAAAGCAGACAAAATTCGCTTGACGCTTTCCTCAGAGACAAATTACACTCCGTCAAAATGAACAGTTTACCGGTAACTGTTGACTACATGTGGCCTGATTTCGAAGAAATAGAATCGACAGCAAGTGAGAGAGTTTTACCGAATAAATTAACAAATCATGGAGCTGATACCCACTGGTACACTGATGCACAAACTACGCTTATAATAGTATCCACAATGAAACTTTGTCTCGAAACACGGCATAAAATCCAGAGTTTCTCGTCGTATGTTAAGTATACTAATGGCAAGACACAATCAGAGACTTATCTGCGCGATAGCAATGGGAATACTATCGATGACAATGGTGTAAAGGCAGAGCAAGTAAAAGCAGCACTCCGAAATTCGTTCACCAAAGAAGACGGAGTAAATATTCCAGATTTCCAATCAAGAACGGCTGCCAACATGAGTAACTTAAAAGCAGATATCCTCGGAGTAGTGAAGCAGCTGAAATCACTTAATAAAAGCAAGTCTTCGGGTCGAGACTCTATACCAATTAGGTTCATTTCAGAGTATGCTGATGTAATAGCTCCATAGTTAACATCATATGCGACCGCTCGATCGACAAAAGATCCGCTCAAAATACTGGAAAATGTCAGAGGCCACACCAATATTCAAGAGACGCATTAGGGGTAATCAACTAAATTGCAGGTCAATATCATTAACGTCGTCGTGCAGCGGGATTTAGGAACATGTATTGTGCTGGAACATCATGAATTACCTGGAAGGCACATACTGCAGTCAACATAGATTTAAAAAATATCGTTCTTGTGAAACACATCTAGCCCTTTACACAAACGAAGTGTTGAGTGCTATCGAAAAGGGAGTTGAAATTGATTCCGTATTTCTAGATTTCCAAAAGGCTTTTGACTCTGTACTTCACACGCGGTTTGTAATCAAATGGCATGCTCATGGAATATCGTCTGAGTTATGAGACTGTATTCGTCATTACCTGTCTGAGAAGTCACAGTTCGTAGTAATTGATGGAAGGACATTGAGATAAACAGAAGTGATTTCGGGCGTTCCCCGAGGTAGTGCTTGGGCCACCTGGTTTTCCTTATCAACATAAAGAATTTACGAGGCAATCTGAACAGCCATCTTAGGTTACTTGCAGATGATGCTGTCGATTATCGTCAAGTAAAGTCGTGAAAAGATCAAAACCAGTGGCAGAACGACTCAGATAAGATGTCTGTATGGTGCGACAATTTGCAACTGATCCTAAATAATGAAAAGTGTGAAGTAATCCACACGAGTGCTCAACTTAAACTTCGGTTACAGGACTAAACAATCAAATCTAAAAGCCATAAATTCAACTAAATACCTGGGAATTACAATTACAAACATCTTAAATTGGAAAGAACTGATAGAAAAGAACACACAGATAATGCTGTGAGGAACGCTAATCAGAGAATACGATGTATTAGCAGAACACTTAGAAGATACAACATACTTACTAAAGAGATTGCCTGCACTACGCTTGTCCGTCCTCTTTTGCAGTACTGGTACGCGGTCTGGGATCTTTACCAGATAGTATCAACGGAGTACGTCGGAGAAGTTCAAAGAACGGCAGCACTTTATGTATTATCGAGAAACAGGGGATAGAGTGTCACGGACACGATACAGGATTTGCGGCGATGATGATGACGTTTGGCTTGTGGGGCGCTCAACTGCGCGGTCTTCAGCGCCCGTACGAAGTCCCAGTTTTTTACTTAGTACAGTTTTTACACAATCTAATCTAGCCACTGTCACGAATGATGATGATGAAATGTTGAGGACAACACGAACGTCCATTCCCCGGGCAGAGAAAATCCGCTACCCGGCAGGGAATCGAACCAGGCACCCCATGATCCAGAGGCAGCAGCGCTAGCCACTAGACTACGAGCTGCGAACAGGATTTGCGGTGGAGATGTTTAAACTAATGGCATTTCCCATTGCGGCGGTGTTTTCTCACCAATTTTCTCTTCCGAATGAGAAAAAATATTTTGTTTATTAACGAAACAAGGAAAATCAGAGCCCGAGCCGAAAGATATCGATGTTCTTATTTTTCCGTCTGCAGTTAGAGAGAACAATAATAGAGAATTATTATGAAGGTGATTCGCTTACCCCTCTGCCAGGCATGTAAGTGTGATTTGCAGAGTATCGATGTAGATGTAGATGTAAATGTAGATGAAGAAGACTGCTCATATTGTCTCCTAAATCGTTTATGTACATCAGGAACAACAAGGCCTGTAACACTCCTTTGGGAACGCCAGATATTGTTTGTTTTACCCAATGAATTTCCGTAAATTATAAGAAATGTGACCTTTCTCACAGGAAATCATGAATCCAGTCGCACTATTGAGACGATAATCCATATGCTCGCAATTTAATGACAAGTCGCTTGTGAGGACAGCGTGAGAAGCCTTCTGGAAATCCACAAATATGGAATCAAGATGTCCTCTGTCGATGGCACTCATTACTTCGTGAGAATAAAGAGGTATTTGTGGTTCAGAAGAACGTCGTTTTATGTGTCCGTTTTGCTGTTTGTCAATGAGTCGTTTTGTTCCAGGTGATTCATAATGTTCGAGGACAGTATACGTTCCGGAATCCTACTACAAATCTACATTCAGCTCCGTTCCCTGCGTGGCCGTCAGTGGCGACCTCTCCTGCAGAGGTAGCGACACCGGCATGTTTTGCTGTGAGCGACGGAGATGCCGAAGTGTGCGGAGCACCCGCGGGCCGTCAACACAGACTTTTCTGCACTCGGTGACTTCGGACTAGCGCAAGGGCAGCATCGTGTGTGGTCGGCGTAAGTAGCTGCCGGTGCTGCGTAGACATTCTGAGACACAGTGGGCACACTCGGGCAGCGGGACACGAGGACGCAGCAATACACCTCAGTGACTGAATGACGACAGGCCATCAGTTCAAGCCGGCATTAGTAGCTTAGTTTGTGCCGAAGCCTGACGTGAGCTATGATTACACTTGGAAATTCTCATTCAGTAGATGATGACGTTGTCCTGTTAATCAGTTGGGTTTAGTGAATGACGATGTCTGGGATACACTTTTGCTGCACCTAAGATAACAACTCGTGCGCGTTGTGCCTCTGATGCAATTTCAAATGACACAGCCGAGTTACGAACATCGCTTGAAATTCCATGAGGCTTTCTAAGCGCTCTCGCTCGACCATCCTGTTCGAGAGCTACACGTACAACCGCATTATGAGTAAAAGATCACTACCGAAAACTACACTGTATATCAAAGGCTTTAGGTCGGCCAATCAGGATCCGTACAAATGATTCACTTTCTTCTGACATTGACTGAAACTATGTCTAGCAGCCACTGTGTACGTTTGCTTCTAACAAAGCATGTACAAAAAAATTAACACGGCCGTGAAGGACGAGGTATTTGGCTCTCCGATGGTAATTTAAGGAATCAGCTCGTAGCTGTGACTACCAGAAGACAACAAATTAGTATACTGAATGAATGTGACTATCCTAAACATTACCGTCATGGCAAAACTGATTGGGACACGTTTTCCAAATGTCCACCACCTAACACTGGAAACGCAAGTGCAGAAAACGATGACGTAGATATCGGAGGAGTTGACGCTGATGGTGGAATATTTACACGCCCTCCTATACAGTATAGCAAGTCACTCTGCTGTTCACCTAGTATCTCTAACATCATAACAGTAGCAGAGGAATAATGGTGGTGGAAGGTAAGTAAATGGAGTAGTAGTAATATTGAAGTGATCATAGCACACAGATTTCAACAACAAGGTTTGAACTGACGATTCAACCACGCGGCCGGGTATTTATTTCCTGCTGAGGACGGACCGACGGCCTTACACACGTGGCGAGTTTTCCGGAAGTGAAACTGCCAACAACACTGATACTATCGCCACAGCTGTTTGAATCTGTCGCCGTATCCCTGAAGTGACGGAATATCAGAGTAATGTGACGCGAGGAACATTTGCAGAGGCCGAAATGAGTCCTCGGACACCCCTGACACCGTCTCCGAAAGGCGAACAAGACGTGAAGCTACCGCTCTGTCCAGTGCAATCACTTTCTTCGGCCACAGCGTTTCACAGACGACAGATGATTACAACAGTTTCACTATTTCATCGATTCTGAACTAAGACCCAATGCTTTTAAGAACATTATGTAGACCTGAGTACATGTATGCTATTTCGTTCCACTGATAGCTTTTGGGAGTCTCTTGAGCGGGAAATGCGGGTGTCTTACGCAGCTGTGAACAATCGGTCGAGTTGTCAACGGCTGTGTAAGGAGCTTTCTGTAGATCGTCGTAACCATCGATTCATTCACTACTGCAACCATCAGTTTGCTGGGGCGTCTAAAGAGTAGCAGATAATGAAGTTGAATCTGAGTACCTTCTATCAGGCCCAATATAACAGTTCGTGTTAATTTGTGTCATTCCTAAGAGGCGAAAGAAGATTAACGTTCAGTGTCCTGTCGATCGAGGTCACTAGAGACGGAGCGCAAGCTTCTGCTATTTCCCGGATAGGGAAAGAAATTGGCCGTGCCCTTTGAAAGCAACCGTCCAGGTATTCGTCTGGAGAAATTTCAGGAAATCACTGGAAATGTAAACCTGGATAGGTGGATGCCGATTTGAACCGTCGTCCTCCCGAATGCGAGTCCAGTGTGCTAACTACTGCGCCACCTTGTTCGATCTATCATTCCCATTACGGCTGTTGCAGTTCTTGAACATGGCATCTGTGGTGAACCGTTCCATGACAAATCGCTAGACACGGTTGACAAAAGCCAATACGGCGTCGAGTATACAAATGTTCGTAATCAGGCTGTAGAAAATCAGAATATTTTTATGTGTAGGTGTGTAAACTTTGAGAAATTTGTTTATAAACGTGGTCGATTATGCTCTGTGTCACACATCTAGATTCATTCGCAGTAATTTAGAAAAGTAAGAAGGTTTAACTGTATCTGTGAATGCGGCTTTGTCAAATGTAGCCGAAGTGAAATTACAGTTGATTGTTATTGTACAGAAGTTTAGGAATTCGATCAAGTTACGTCAAGAGATTAAAATCACCGGAAGGTATATTCAGCTTACTGAAAGGCAAGTAGAAACACACATCTTCGAGTTTTCTAACAAAACAAATGCTGAATTAAAGGTATTCAAAGTGATCCAGCAGTTTCGTCGTACAGTACAAACCACTTTCGGACTTCTCCATTGAAATCTGACTTCCATTTGTTTCCTTACATGACTCATATAGCTCTGAGACATTACCATTCACTTGCTCTTCTCAACTAACGATCGAACAAGAAATTAATACCTCTGATAAACAAATCTGAAGAGAAAGTGATCTCAGAAGAGCGTTACTGCCCAAATACGGGCTACCAATTATCACCACTTTTCCTGCCCTCTCGCGTCCCGAAGCGATGCTGCTCTCCCTAGCTGGCGCTGTCAACAGCTTAGTGCAGACAAAAGATGGCTGCCGGCACCCCACTGCCGTAGCGCGGCACCTGCCGTTGCCGAGCAACCAGCATAAAGACGCTCAGGCACTGATGTGCTGTGCTGTGCTGTGCTGTGGTCTTGCTACGGACATCATCCGGTGAGGACGTGACCGTGTGCTGACTGCACGTCTAGACTTAATCCCACGACTCGCAGGGTTTCCACGACCATCGCAAGATTAAATCCTGTGTTACGTGATCCTTCTGTCGATGCTTCCTTAGCATGACGCATTTCAGTTCAACAGTCCACTGAAATATTCGCCCTGGTACATCTCTTAATGCTTGGCATTGTGAGGCAAGTGGAACGTGATGGCTACATCTGATGCTCCTTCAACAATTATAGTACAGTATTATTGATACGTACTTCCATCGTTTCAGAAGACAATTGTACAAAAACTATAAGCCATACGTAAACACACGCATACCAGATGACAGAGTATTTCTCAAAGATTTTAGATTACATGACAGGTGCTCAGCGTGTGATGTGACAAACGTGTGTACATGCTGGCAATTCACTGTAAGAACTGACACGAATTTTCCGGAAAGGCGTGACAACAGCCCACTTCTAAAATCTTTCACTGGGTTGTCTGCCTTCATATGGGAAAGAATTCGATGCGACAGCATGGAGAGGAAAATTTTTTACATGTCTGTCCCCTAGTGCAACTAGATCACGCCTCAAATTTAGAACCTTAACATCTAGAGATGGCCTGTCCACTGACACGTATACTTTTCCTGTATGTCCTTTGGTTTCACACAGTCATCTTCTGAAATAACAGAGGGGCTTATGAATAAACCTGTACTGAATAAAGTAATGGAGCTGTCAATAGAGATTTAATTTAAAATTGTTTATTAATTAATTCCTCCTGTCTTCGATGTGGATAGGAAAGATCGTATTAAATTTTTTGATAGAGGCTCTTTTCCACAAAAGTTCTAGCTCTATTTCTTGACTTGCAAAGTGTATCCATAAAGTCCTAGAACGTAATTTTTGTGATGTTTACTTTAATGCATCAATTATTCTTCAGTATTGTTTCCTTGTGTTTCGTAGAGTGCAAGTTTCAATTACAACTAAATATTTCTCTGGGATCGAATTAAACGATTGACATAAAAGGACAGCGTTTACGTTTTTGTGAAATCAGTTGTTTTTTGAGCATTTATTGTTTTCTGTCAATATAATATTTTTACTATTTCTGATAAATTAAATAGTATCCTACACAAAAAAAGTCTCCACTTCCCACACTATCAAACAACTTCAGAGTTGTCTTGAATTTCAGTAATTAAAATATTTATATATAACGTTGTTCCAACTGTAAGTCCACATTTTCCACAATACCGAACAAGTTTACTCTTTTCTTAAAATATTTTTCATATTACATTTTCCAACTACAAGTCTGTAAATATTGTACTGCAGTCCATTTACAGTATCACAATGCTAAACAATAAACTAAGGGACCATGTAAAAGGCAAGACATCACCTTCCATCCATTCCTCTACTTTGAAAATTAATAAGTATAAAATATACAGATTTGTTAACATCGAGTTTAGATTTAAGTGTCAGGAAGTCATTTCTGAGAGTATTTGTATGGAGTGTAGCCCTGAATGGAAGTGAAACATGGACGATAAATAGTTTAGACAAGAAGAGAATAGAAGCTTTCGATATGTGGTGCTACAGAAGAATGCTGAAGATTAGATGAGTAGATCACATAAGTAATGAGGAGGTGTTGAATAGAATTGGGGAGGAGTTTGTGGCACAACTTGACTAGAAGAAGGGATCGGTTGGTAGGACATGTTCTGAGGCATCAAGGAATCGCCAATTTAGTAATGGAGGGCAGCCTGGAGGGTAAAAATGGTAGAGGGAGACCAAGAGATGAATACACTAAGCAGATTCAGGAAGATGTAGGCTGCAGTAAGTACTGCGAGATGAAGCAGCTTGCACAGGATAGAGTAGCATAGAGAGCTGCATGAAACCAGTCTCGGGGCTGAATACCACAACAATATACACATTCTTTTCTCTCACTAGCGAGTGGCACAATCGGTAAAGTTAGGAGTATCGTAGTTCACTTTCGTGGCCCTTCAGTCTTCTCGAAGGTGTGGTTTTAACTTGACTATTGACGGACATACAATGACGGCAAAAAAAATCGCAACACCAAGAGTGAGTTGTGCGACATAGACGAAAGTTGATAGGCGTGTTTCTATATCTGAAAGACAATGTTTATTGAAATTTCTTGCCAGTCGTGTAAGAGTAGTGCCAGTACCGTCACTAGGAGGATGTAAATCAGGTTTGCTTAAAAACCATAACGGTCTGAACGTCATTTACCTTCGAGATTGGATGTGGTGAGCTGAAGCTAGGCAAGAATGGCTTTAAAGCTACGAAGTCGGCATTGTCAACACCTGACTGAGTTTGAACGAAGTCGTGAAATACGGCTGCGAGAAGGTTGACATCCCTTCTGCGACATTGCGGAGAGACGTGGCAGGAATATAGCCACTGTAAATGACTGTCGGCAGCGATGGTCATGAGAATGTACGGTCACAAGCAGTCCGGGCTCCAGAAGGCCACGAGGCACTACCGAGAGGGAAGACCACCGTGTTCGGCGTATGGCTCTGGCGCATCGTACTGCATTTGCAGGAGAAATTCGTGCAGGAGTTGGCAAAGTACTGTTACAGATCGATTATTTCAACGACAGCTCCGAACCAGACACCCTGTAGCTTGTTTTCCACTGACCACAGACTACTGCCGCCAGCATCTTCAGTGGTGTCAAGCGAGGGCCCGGGAGGGCAGGGTGGAGGTCTTCTGTGTTTTCTGATGAAAGCCGGTTTTGCCTCCGCGCTAGCGATGGCCACATGATGGTTATATGGAGGCCAGTTGACAGCCTGCAGCCAGCCTGCCTGCATGCTGGACACAGTGTACCTACATCTGGAGTTATGGTCTGGAGTGGAATTTCGTACGATAGCAGGAGCGCTCTCGAGGTTATCCCACGCTCGCTTACGACTTAAAATTTGTACGTCAACCTGGTGATTCTACCTGTTGTGCTGTCATACATCAAGAGCATTCCAGGGGTGCTGTTAACGCTCGGCCACACATCACTGTTGTAACCGAACATGCTCTACAGTGTGTCGACATGTCTCTTTGACCTGCTCGACCACCAGAGCATTCTCCGATCGTCAATTCCAGCGTCATCCTCAAACAGCATTAACCATCCCTGTAGTGACCGACCAAGTGCAACAGGCATGAACTCAACCTCTTAAACTGACACCGAGAAGAACCAATCAATGCACGTTAGCATGCTTGCCGTCAACATTCTGTCGGTAACATCGGCAACACAGGCCAACGAAAAAATTTTTTGAAAAACTTTTTTTACTTTGATAGCTAATCTTCATAGATTTTTATGAGCTGAATCCAAATCTAGCTTTCGTTTCTTTTGTACAACCCATAGTTTTCGAGTAATATGCTTTTTATTATATAGTATAAAAATCCTGTGCTGTACGGTAAACGGGGAAATTAATGAAACATAAGCAAGGTTTGTATTTGCAGTGAGCCACTTAAAACAATAATACGTGAAAGGGAAGTTTGACTTGTCAGCTGGAATTGCTTTGTGTTTTCTTTATATTTTTTCTTTGAAGCTTCTTGTGCAACTTTTTCCATGATGAGTCGCTTGCTGCACTTCTCGGTGAGTTACCAACAGTAGCCCCCATCACGTTGGTGTTCCAGCGGCCTTGGTAGCGTTTTTCCATCACTTTAATGTCCTGGTGAAAATTCTCTACTTTCTCCTTACTAACATCTCCCATATAGTCCGGGAAGTAATCAAGGTGACTGTTAAAAATCGAACTTTCAGGCTCATTAAACATTATAAAGTTTTAAACTTCTTTAACACTGTGAGACGCCCTGCTAAACCCCTCAGGACAGGACAGGTACACTACTGGCTGTTACGGATCGTGCCGGCCGGGGTGGCCAAGCGGTTCTGGGCGCTACAGTCTGGAACCGCGCGACCGCTACGGTCGAGGGTTCGAATTCTGCCACAGGCATGGATGTGTGTCATGTCCTTAGGTTAGTTAGGTTTAAGGGGTTCTACGTTCTAGTAGACTTATGACCACAGAAGTTAAGTCCCATAGTGCTCAGAGCGATTTGAACCGTTTTTTGTAACGGATAGTGCAGCCATGTCTCGATCCCTGAGTCAACAGATGGAGACGTTTGCGAGACAACAACCATCTGCACGAACAGTTCGACGACGGTTGCAGCAGCATGGACTATCAGCTCGGAGACCATGGCGGCTGTTACCCTTGACGCTGCATCACAGACAGGAGCGCCTGCGATGGTGTACTCAACTACGAACCTGGGTGCACGATTGGCAAAACGTCATTTTTTCAGATGAATCCAGGTTCTGTTTACAGCATCATGGTAGCATCCGTGTTCGGCGACAGCGCGGTGAACGCACATTGGAAGAGTCTATTCGTCATCGCCATAGCGGCGTATCATCTAGTTTGATGGTATGGGTGCCATTGGTTACACGTCTTGGCCACCTCTTGTTCGCATTGACGGCAGTTTGAACAGTGGACGTTACATTTCAGTTGTGTTACGACCCGTGACTCTACCCTCCATTTGATCCCTGCGAAACCCTGCATTTCAGCAAGGTAACGCACGACCGCATGTTGCAGGTCCCGTACGGGCCTTTCTGGATACAGACAATGTTCGACTGCTGCCGTGGCCAGCATATTCTCCAGATCTTTCATCAATTGAAAACGTCTGGTCAATGGTGGCCGAGCAACTGGCTCGTCACAATACGAAAGTCACTACTCTTGATGAACTGTAGTATGGTGTTGAAGTTGCATGGGCAGCTGTACCTGTACACGCCATCCAAGCTCTGTTTGACTCAATGCCCAGGCGTATCAAGGCCGTTATTACGGCTAGAGCTGGTTGTTCTGGGTACTGATTTCTCAAGATCTATGCACCCAAATTGCATGAAAATGTAATCACATGTCAGTTCTAGCATAATATATTTGTCCAATTTATACCCGTTTATCATCTACTGCCGGCCGGAGTGGCCGAGCGGTTCTAGGCGCTTCATTCTGGAACCGCGTGGCCGCTACGGCCACAGCTTCGAATCCTGTCTCGGGCATGGATGTATGTGATGACCTTAGGTTAGTTAGATTTAAGTAGTTTTAAGTTCTAGGGGACTGATGACCTTAGATGTTAAGTCCCATAGTGCTTATTGCCATTTGAATTTTCTTGAACACGTTGT
This sequence comes from Schistocerca americana, assembly GCF_021461395.2. NCBI lineage: Eukaryota > Metazoa > Arthropoda > Insecta > Orthoptera > Acrididae > Schistocerca > Schistocerca americana. Next base: position 91,990,948 of record NC_060121.1, read on the forward strand.
GCCCACCTGGCGAGTCGTCCTGTTGCATCCTTAAGACCTGTCAACCAACAAAGTTAATGATGGTCTGTAGCAACTGTTATTGTCCTTCAGATGGTTCAAATGGCTCTGAGCACAATGGGACTCAACTGCTGTGGTAATACGTCCCCTAGAACTCAGAACTACTTAAACCTAACTAACCTAAGGACATCACACACATCCATGCCCGAGGCAGGATTCGAACCTGCGACCGTAGCGGAATGTCCTTCCATAGACATACTGTCGAAATATGTTCATCGCTCAGATCGCAGCAAAACATTCTCTTCCTGTAGTTGAGTAGTTTCTCTCGGCTTTTGTGAGTGTCCTAGAGGCATAAGCTATAAGCTTCTCTTTCCCAACCGAAATTTGCCCCAGAACAGCACCGATCCCTTACCCACTGGCATCTGTGTGTAGTACTGTAGGTGATCTCTCATCATAGAGACCAAGTACAGGGTCAGTCGTCAGAACTTTTCACAGCACGTCGAAAGAATCTTTTTGAGCACCACCCCAGAGAAATTTAGCATCGGCTTTTAACAACTTTTGGAGTGTCCTGGCTTTGATACAGAAGTCTTTCATAAAACAACGGTAATAAGAACATAATTCGAGGAAGCTTCTCACATCTCTATTACTTTTAGGAATAGGAAATTCCGTTATATATCTCATATTTTCTGGGTCTGACCACACACCTTCGTATGACACAAGGTGTCCAAGAATTTAGTTTTCTTTTTCTCCAAAGAGACTCTTTCTTGGATTAAGTTTCAGTCCGCCTTGTTGGAGACACTTAAGAACGTCCCTCAGTCTTTTTGTGTGTTCATCAAAAGTCTCTGAGAACACTATAATTTCATCTAAATAACAAAGACACATCGTCCACTTCAGGTGACTTAGACGATTATCCATCATATGTTGAAAAGTTGCTAGTACATTACACAAACCAAACGGCATTACCTTAAACTCATTCTAGCTCTCAGGGGTAATGAATGCAGTTTTCTCACGATCAATCTCATCTAATTCGATTTGCCAGTATACCTAGTACATGTCCATGGTTGAGTAAAACTTAGCCCCCTTCAGACAATCTAGTGTATCGTCAATTCGTGGAAGAGGGTAAACGTCCTTTTTAGTCATCTTATTAATCTTCCTTTAATCAACACAAAAGCGCTAACTGCCATCCTTCTTCCTGGCGAGAACCACTGGTGACGACCATGGGCTCTGCGAAGGCTGAATGATGTCATTCCTCATCATTTTCTCTATCTCGCCGCGAATTATTCGACGTTCCGTTGCTGACACATGGTTTGATCTCTTGCTTATTGGTTGATTGTTTCCAGTGCTAATCCGGTGCTTCACCGTCGATTTGTCTAATTTGCTCTTCACCTGTGAATTGAAGCGTTCAGAGAACTCTTGAATAATGGCAAGTAGCTTCTTCTGATATTCCTTAGTGAGATCTATAATTGCTTTAGAAGCTTTCAAAAAGTCCCATCCGAGAATGTCATGACTACACGCTACACTCTTGTAAGACGATGAATTCTAAGGGCTGTGTATGGCCACTTATACCCACACGAATGACACATCTGCCTGTAGGTTTTACGTATTTCCCATTAACCACCTCAGCATAGATGTTTTGCTGCCGACGAATACGGTTTTCTGCAACTGACAACGCTAGTTCTCCGAAAAGACTGAATATGATGCTCCAGAGACCACAAGAGCTTGGGTTGCTCGGCCATCCACGAGGATATCGACGTAGTTTCCTATTATTTTGGTAGTGATCGACGGTGGAGGATTTTTCTTTTCGGCGGCCCCACCTCCAAGGAAGGTCGCACCCTTTAGTTTTCCAGGCTGTGGAGGCTGGGTAATCGGCTGGAGCTGCTAAACAGCGATGGAGACCTTTATCGGCGTGCTTGGGAGCGTCCTCTCCAGCGGCTAGCTTGCGGCGATGGTGACTTAAGTGGTCCTGCTCCCACATCTTCTTGTTCATCTTCGTCGTCTCGGAGTTGGCGTCGGCTAAGATCGTTCTGCTATATTCTGGTGCGAGAGTCATCAAATATCCTCCACCTTTCTCGACAACAGCGCGCCATTTGTCCAGGTTGTCTGCAGTGGAAACATACTGGTTGGTTATCCTGGGTCCTCCGGATGTCAGTCTTCCTTGGTGTCCAAACATGTTCCTCATGCGGCATTGTACGAACGTAACTTCACCTGGGTCTCGACTTTTTACCGTTTTAAAGGGAAATGAAGGACCAGAGATTGGGTTCAATATCTGCTTCACTTCCTCCCTTATGACCTCTTGATGCATCTCGGTTTTTTCTATCGCCGTGCAATCCAAGTGCCTTCTGAACTTCCTCTCTCACTATCTGACGAATAACTCTTGTGAAATCAGTACCTTCCTCCATCACAGACATCGATACGATGTTTGGAATCCGTTCTAACTTCTTGCGTGTTACACTTTCTTGATGCATTGTCTCGATATACTGGAACCATTTTATGAAGTCGTCTGCTGTCGAAACATCCTTCAGCAAGACCCTTCATGAGATGTGGAACCTTATCTTCCTCCTTCATTCTAGGATCCACTATTCTACATGGCTCCAAGACGTCTTGAATGTAGGATGATGTAGTTTCTCCTGGACGCTGTGCCCAACACTTTAATTTATCTTCAGCCTTGCACGTCTATCGTTGTGTCTCGCCGAAATACTTGCGCAGTTCCACCTGGAATACTTTCCAGCTTGTGAACTTCTCCTCTTTGATCTCATACCATTGCTTAGCAGTGCCCTCCAAGTAGTAAAATACGTTATCCAAACAAATGGTGTCATCCCATTTGTTAAATTTGGCTATACGCTCATATATCTTCAGCCACTTGTTCGGATCTTGGCTATCGTCACCAGAGAACCCTGAAGGATGTCTCATGTGGTGGCACACAGTTGCTGTCATCGTAACGTCCTCTACTTCTTCTGACTCCGGTAGATTGCGATTTGTAGAATATGGCTCGAACTCGGGTTTCTCGCTACGGAAACGGTGGCTCTGTCGTGGCCTGATGGGAGCGACTGTGTCATCGATAATGTGCGTTATCACAAGTTCCAATACGCGGCACCTCCAGCAGAATGATGTCACATAGAAGAAGGTGTAATTAGATGAATGACGAACACTAACTTCACTTAACAAGGTTTATTTAGCACTTGCACATACGAGAGCGTGAAGCCAACTGCCTCCGGTCAGAACACATACGGTATATATACAGTTACAGAACATTGCAGTACAATGATTCTTTACATTCTAGAAGTATCCACAAATGTCCTCCATCGGAATATAGAAATTAAAATTTTACCCTCCCTGTAACAGTCTAGTATCATAACCGCTACACTACGGTGACTGTGGTACTCAGTTTCTTATGCGACAATATTCTGGCTGATCAGTGTATGTGCATGCAGGGTGTCTGTTCTTTCGAACATGTCGGAAAGAACAGACCCCACGCATTCATATGACTGTGTGTTTATCTCGAGATGGTGTAACTGAGGGAGCGAAAATATCCGGATTTTATTCATCAAGTAGTTGAGAATGAGTGCACACAGAATGATGTAAGAAAAAAAAACTATATCGATTACTACATTTTCTTACACAATTGTCTGAAAGAACACACACCATCAACAGTGTATGTTCTTCCAGACATGGTTGTAAGAATTAAAAACCAACACGGGCACACGACGATAAAAGCACTGGTCTCGATTCCTCGTTGACTCATTCTCCTTGGTACGGAAATCCATGTAATGCTGCATGCATAATATGATGAATTACTGGACCACTATGTAACGATTTAGACAGTGCGACATCTGGAAGTTTCGGTCGTTCTGGAGAACGTACATGGAGAGCGCGAGGTAATTGAATCTACCGGTCGCAACAAGTGGCAAATCTGGGTTGAGTCCCAGTCCAGCATAAATAGCCATGTGTCGTTATTGGGTATTAGATCTACGGAGTGATCCTTATTAACGTTTAAGTTAACCCCCTCCACCAAGCGACATAGACGAAGCTGAGACATGTAATTTAATATAAGACATGTGGGGTCGCATGTGTCGGGAGATACCTGAAAAGTGGATGACAAATGCAGAACACGCGACGTCACCAGATGACGCACCTCGCCGCGCATGCAACGGTTGTGCTTATTGGTCTGTCGCACCTGACCATCCCAACCCAAATGAAGTATTCATGCCGTTTTGGTTCCGGGCCCACGTGCGCGACAATGCCGCATGGGTCTCATGGGTAAAATATACTACATGCTGTGTGGTGCTGCCAAATCTGAGCGCATTTTTGTGCGACACTGACGGTGTGTAGGCTCTCTGCAAATACTCTAGCTTCTACGTTGCGTGTGGTGGGCAATTTTCTTGATGATGTTACTGTATGTGTTAATATTTGTAAAGGAAAATAATATATTTGAAGAACTGTGGTCGGAGAAACAGTTGTTAGGCAACAGTATCTGTGTCTGCGATGGCAGGACTGTGGAGTCGTAGATTCTCTGAGAGCTAGTAGTGGATAGCTGCTGTCTGCAGTGGGCGTGTATTCGTTGAGTGTACACTGTAATGCATGAAAGCACTTTTGGAAATATGTGCGTTGAAATTTTATTACGAGGAGGAATTATGATCCAGAACGAGTGGGCTGTATTGCAAACGGATGTAAAAAAATATTTTGAAATGAAGAATAAGGTCTTATGCGATAAGGTAAAAAGTTTATTTTTATTTTAGTAGACTTGTATTATTGGTCAATTTCACCCTCGTCACAGTCGAGTTTTTGATAATTATTCTGTTGATTGATATTCTGAGCTAGCTGAAATTTCAGAACTTTAAGGATGAGTTATGTGTTTCATTCGCATTCTGTGTCAAGATTATGAACTCAATTTTCCTGGACCAATTCTAGTTTGTTTTTAGCAGTACTTTTTTGTAGCCGTTGCGGAGTCTTGTTGTTTTGTTGTTTCTCTCAGTACTTCATTTTACAGGCGAGATTTACAATACGTGATTGTTTCATTTCCTTTGCGCAATGCAGACTGTCAATTTCTTTGTTTTACCAGAGCCGTATGTCAGTGCAGATTTTTTCGTGTGTTTGAAGTTGCACTCTTATACAGGTCGACATTACAGTTTTTTTTGATACAGTTACGTTTTGTTTTTCAAACAGTTCGCACTGAGCAGTTCTACAGATCGTGAAGTTATTGGTTTTGCTTATTTATTTGCTTCTGAATGAGGTCGGTTTTCACACACACAGGATTATTTTCCATTTCATGTAAGTGATGTGACTTTAAGCTCAGTAGCACATTTAGGTTGTCATTTCACATTTCCAGGTTTGTATTTATGATGACACACACAAACAAGTAAAGGCTACTCACTTACTGTTCTTCGAAATTAAAAATGGGTGACGATTTGTTTAGAATAGACAGGGAGTATTTCAGCAAAGGCTGACGGTGGCTCAGTGCTTCCATGTTTTTAATTCTTGGGGAAGACCGCTTCTTCCGTCAACAGTTTGAAAATGCTTTAGAAAGTCTCAGATCGTCCAATTTCCTCACTCAGTCATTAGATACATACGACAGTACGATCATCAGTGGTTTAAGACTACCACATACAAAAATAATGGGAATTGCGCATAGATTCTAATTCTGGGAAACTGTCTGAGTACTGTAAACCTTTTTATTTGCAGCTACCAGATTCCTTAACAGGGAGATAGAGACTGCAAACACAGTTAAGCCATAACATTATGACCACAGATCACTGCGACGTTGGATTCCACTTGGTGGTGTTGCGAGCACGTGACTCAGTAACAAAAGTGTGTAAGTGGGCCAGACTCCGGCGGGGTATCACCATAGCGAAGGTATTGGCTGCAATTGGGGAAATACATTGAGATAAGTGACTTTGACACAGGGCAGATTATTATTACGAACAGGCTGTGAACGAGTGTCTCGAAAATGGCGAAGCTAGTCTAATGTTCAGGTACTATCGCCGTGAGCATCTACGAAAAAAGGTAGAAGGACAAATGAAATTATCAATAGTAGCCGAAGGGTTCGACGTCGAAGACTCTTCACAGGACGCGGTGTTCGGAAGCTCGTCTGCTCTGTAAAGTAGGATAATGGTGATTTGTGGAATCTCTGCCGAGAGAGCATACTGTTGGTTGAGGCACAAGTGTTCAGAGATGAACGGTGGGTAGAAACAGCGTGCCACGGATACAGGCTTGTGGGAGCAGTGTTTTGCTATGGTAAACATTCTACTACTCTTGAATGGGACCTGTGGTAATAATCAAAGACAGGCTGACAGCTGCGAACCGCCTGCATCTCTTCATGGCTGATGCCTTCCTCGACGGCCATGTCATAAAAAAATATTCAAATGTGTGTGAAATCTTTTGGGACTTAACTGCTAAGATCATCAGTCCCTAAGCTTACACACTTCTTAACCTAAATTATCCTAAGGACAAACACACACACACCCATGCCCAAGGGAGGACTCGAACCTCCGCCGGGACCAGCCGCCATGTCATATTTCAGCACGATAATTGTTCGCTCCTCGGAGCCAGAACCGTGCTACGGAGGTTTGAGGAGCATTATAGTGAACTAAAGTTGATGTATCGGCGTCCAAATTCACACACGTAAATTTTATGGAAGAAATCTGTGTCGCTGTCGGGCACTATAGTCGAGTCCGCAAATCAGCGGCCCGCTATTTAAGCAAATTACAGGACCAGACACCTAGTACCTCATACCTCCACAAACCTACCAACAAACTGTTGTGATGTATATCGTTCCAAAATAGGACAAACAATCTATTAAGCAGGTGGTCGTGATGTTTTGGCTCATCGGTGTATAATGCCTAGTTGTGGAGGGATATTTTCAAAAGATTATAACAAGGACCTTTAGTTGCAAATTCTGTTCTCAAGATCGGCTGAGGTGTTACAAGTCACGAATATTACTCGGTCGGCATTTCCACTTCCGACGCAAATTGCAAACCTCTGCAGCCAGAGGGCTCCGAATATTAGTGTGGAACATGGCGGTGTGTAGCTGTTCTGTGAGACCCACAGAATACTGAAAGTGCGAATTCGAAGAGTTCATCCACACAAGGAACACCCTCTCCTTCTACTGTGTCCAGACTAAGCGCCTGCAATTCTGGCTTCCCGCGAAGCAGACCGGTACAGCGGGCCCCGGACGTAGTAGGGGTCAGCCTGGCCGGACGTCCCGGAAACACAGACGCTTCCCAGAGATCACCAGGAGGCGTCTACGCCACCACAAGAGGTCGCTACAGCCGCGGACCGCTTTCCTCCCGCTCGACACGTGACTGCAAATAGAGCCAGCCATATCCATGCGCCAAGCAGTATTTACGCTGGCGCAGGAGCCTGGAGGGGCAGTTCACGCCGAGCGAGCCCACTGGTGTCATCGTAGCCACCGCGTCATCGTCAACCGCCACCAGCCCTTCGGAGCCATCCTCGCAGGGCCTCTACTCGTCCTCGTCCTCGGACTCAGGTGACGGCAACGTGGACTCCGCGCCGCTCATCACGAGACGCCCGGAGCTTTGTTTGGTGAAGTTGTATGGTTACTACAGACAGTTTATGTTTGGAAGAATCTCTGATTTAGTTATTGGTAGGCTTGGAGGATCAGTCCTATCTCATGAATATTGCTTTGTAAATTTTGAAGAAAGACTTAAGCTTGAATAAAACCGCTATAACTCACACTCTGAGATTTTCCTACCCGCGGACGGCGGATATATTACCTTCACCATAACCAAGCCAGACAGACACGAGTGCTGCGACATCTGCAACAACCCGCTGTCTAGCGCTCACTGTCATCCATCGTGCTCCATATACAGTCCCGAATTGCCCATATCCGATTTACCTCGGTATCCAAATCTTAAAGAACACCTTCGAGAAGCTTATTTTGTACGCAATAAGGCGGTGCAAGTAAGGTGAGGTTGTGGCTCCGTCAACAAACTCACACATTCTCAACAACCTGGGTTCTAGTTGGAAGAAATGTGTTCGTCGCCACGGTGACCACACTGAGAACTACACTGAAGAGACACAGAAACTGGTCCACCTGCATAATGTCGTGTAGAGCCCCGGGAGCACGCAGATGTGCCGCAAAACCACGTGCCATGGACTCGACTAATATCTGAAGTAGTGCCGGAAGGAATTGACGCCATGAATCCTGCAGAGCTGTAAATAAATTCCGTAAGAGTACGAGAAGGTGGAGATCTCTTCTGAACAACTCGTCGCAAGGCATGCCAGACATGCTCAATAATGTTAATGTCTGGGGAGATTGCTGGCCAGTAGAAGTCCTTAAACTCAGAAGAGCATTCCTGGAGCCACTCTGTAATACACCTGGACGTGTGGGGTGTTATATTTCCCTGCTGTAATTTCTCAAGTCCCTCGGAATGCACAATGGACATGGACGGATGCAGGTGATCAGACGGGATGCTTACATACGTGTCACTTGTCAGAGTCGTATCTAAGCGTATTAAGGATTCCGTATCAAAAAAATGGTTCAAGTGGCTCTAAGAACTATGGGACTTAACATCTGTTGTCATCAGTCCCCTAGAACTCAGAAAAACCTAACTAACCTAAGGACATCACACACATCCATGCCCGAGGCAGGATTCGAACCTGCGACCGTAGCGGTCACGCGGTTCCAGGCTGAAGCGCCTAGAACCGCACGGCCACACCGGCCGGCGATTCCGTATCACTCCAACTGTAAACACCCCACACCATTACAGAACCTCCAGCAGCTTGAACAGTCCGCTGCTGACATGCAGGGTCCATGGATTCATGAGGTTGTCTCCATACCCATACACGTCCATCCGCTCGATGCAATTGGAAACCAGGCTCGTTCGACCAGGCAACATGTTTCCAGCCATCAGCAGTGCAATGTCGGTGCTGACGGGCCCAGACGAGGTGTGCAGTGTTCAAGGGTACACGAGTCGGCTCCGAAATCCCGTATCGATGATGTTCCGTTGACTGATTCGCACGGTGACACTTGCTGGTGTCCCAGCATTGAAATCTACAGGAATTTGCGGAAGGGTTGCACCTCTCTCACGTTGAACTATCCTCTTCAATTGTCTTTGGTTCTCTTCTTGTAGGATCTTTTTCCGGTCGCAGCGATATCGGAGATTTGGTGTTTTAACTGATTTCTGATATTCGAAAATTCCCACTTCATCGCTGCCTCAGAGATGCTGTGTCCCATCGCTCGTGCGCCGACTATAACACCAGGTTCAAAGTCACTTAAATCTTGATAACCTGCCATTTAGCAGCAGGAGTGTAGCCATGTATGGAAGTGAAACATGGACGATAAATAGTTTGGACAAGAAGAGAATAGAAGCTTTCGAAATGTGGTGCTACAGAAGAATGCTGAAGATTAGATGGGTAGATCACATAACTAATGAGGAAGTATTGAATAGGATTGGGGAGAAGAGAAGTTTGTGGCACAACTTGACCAGAAGAAGGGATCGGTTGGTAGGACATGTTCTGAGGCATCAAGGGATCTCCAATTTAGTATTGGAGGGCAGTGTGGAGGGTAAAAACCGTAGAGGGAGACCAAGAGATGAATACACTAAGCAGATTCAGAAGGATGTAGGTTGCAGTAGGTACTGGGAGATGAAAAAGCTTGCACAGGATAGAGTAGCATGGAGAGCTGCATCAAACCAGTCTCAGGACTGAAGACCACCACAACAACAACAACAGCAGCAGTAACCGATCTAACAAATGCGCCAGACACTTGTTGTCTTATGTAGACATTACCAACCACGGTGCCACATTCTGCCTGCTTCCTGCATTTGAATACGCATGCCTACACCAGTCCCTTTGGCGCCTCAGTGTACATATATAACCATGAGGAATAAAGACGTAGCGTTTTATAAAGTTTATTTTATTTTAAAAGCATTAAGATTTTCACACAAAAATTCGGAGGCATTTATTTTTAGGCACGTCCTCGCATTACTAATAAAATACTGTTTGTTTCCTTCGACTAAATCCATACATGAAAACAAAACATTGTAGTTCGAAGACGAGTGGTACGTGTGACAATTACAAAAGCATGGTTCGTGAAGAAATAAGTTAAGTTAGGCATTAATGCCTCGGTTATATGCAGGATATTAGCACTATTTCAGTGAGAGAAGATGAGAGGAGGGAATGGACGACGCTTTCGAGAGGTAACTGTTTCCACATTCGTCTGAAAGGACGTAGCAGGAAGTTCTAAACTGGATGGCTGGACGCCGGTTTGCGGACCAGCGTGTTTCCTGCACTAAAGGAGGGACCATCAGGACTTAATGCTGCGCAGAGGTCGTGAGTGACGTACCAAAATTTTCAACATGAGAAAGTAAGTCGACCATGCCTTTCTCAGTGGACCGCTCCTACGCTTAGAAAGACTGAAAGAAACGTTATTCTGGATGGCCGTTCCTCGCAATTGCTACTCTACTGCCGTAACTATTTCTGGATTCGAATTCTAGAATGCAATCCTTAATGGCTTTGTCACTTTTGTTAGAGGCAGCCAACAGGAAAGTACTGACGAATTTTTTGCTCAGAAAGGTGCAAATATCGATTGATAACATCCACGTGGAAGACATACGTGAATCGGGTAACATCTCCGTAAATCCGCCACACACTGCTTCCGTTAGCACGTAGAGAATTAATGTAACTCAAACTGGAACTTATACACGACGTATGCAGAGTACAATTTCTCCAGGGTATTTCAGGACCGTGCTTCATTCGATGTGTATGTTTTCAATGTTTAATCTTCCCAACTGAACACTGACTTGATTTGTTTCGTATCTTTTAAATGCGTATATGTGTTGTTTTCCTGAAAAATGCAAGTCGTGTAGTTACATATCGCTGTCTGATAATAAGAGCAGTGAAAACTGAAATTGTTTGGCTGCACTTTACTTAACTACAACCTAACCTAACCTTTTTATAACTTTGGAAAGTAAAGCTATCTGTGTATGATCGAACAGTCTTTACGGTATTGCAAACTGACCCTAACTAATTTTCATCTCTTACCTGTAGCAACAGAATATCAGTACACCTCGAAGTGATGAGCATGAAGAATACAGCGCAGCAGCAAGCTAGCTAAAAGGAAAGAAAGCCTTGTACAGCTGCAAGTATTCTAACTAGATCATGCTTTGACTCTATCATCTTAATTCCACAGAGCGCACTGCAGCGACAAACTCAATGAAAAAGATGAAATTCTTTCGTGAAGAGACAGTTCTGGATTCTGAACTTTTTAAAAAAAACCTGTATTGCCAAAATTAAACACCATCTTTTGATAATTACAATGATCTTCACAAAAAGTACTTTTCATAACAAATGTCATTCTGCCGTGAAATTAACTATTGAAGTGGTAGAGTAGTGGTAAATTTGTAGCATCTTAGAGCAAGCCATGTAAACTGGTAACTATGTTTAATCACGTCTGAATAATGAAATTAACTGACCCGAAGCAATAAAGAAAACTTCCACTAAAACCTCCCGTTACCGAAACACATATCTACGCGCAAGCAAGCATTGCAGTAATATTTCCTCACTTGACAAATTAATATTTACCGAATCATACTTCTAAGTTCATAATTCTCTGTGTCTCTCTCTGTTCTCCGCATGCTTGCGTACCCATATGGAACAGAACACATCAAATTAAAAGAAAGCTTATATTATTTTTATTGAATAGGAAAAGTAAGCTAGAAACCTTACAGATGAATAATGTGAGGTGAATAACACCTATGGAGTTTTACAAGATAATTACACGAAAACTACAAGACATACAGAGAAATGGAACATATCAATGGACAGAGCATCAGTCCACGCTTCCGTTGGTAATACGCGCCGTGGCGTAGTTGCAGAGGGCACCACTAGGATGCAGGGGCGTCACAACGTGTAGGTAAATCATCCTGTCGTTATTGTCGCATCTCATTACCTTCTGCCTTTAGACAGACAATCCAGTGATCAGATTTACGAAGCGGGTTATTGCCACGTCTTCTCGAGCAATTCTTGTGACTTCAATTAATTGCACTGAAATATTTACTTCTCCCGCGATACTAACTTTGCCAATTTTGAATATCTGTAATGTGAATCAAAAACTTGTAGAACTTCTCTATACTCCTGTTATTTATTTCGTGTAGCGTCGATTTGTAGTTGGGTTTTGGAGCATACACTGTGTTGGAACATTATGAATTAACTCGAAGAAAACGATTTATTGATATATAACGTGGTTTCAGAAAATATCGTTCATGTGAAACACAAATACATCTTTATACTCATGAAGTAATGAGTGCTATCGACAGGGGATGTCAAATTGATTCCATATTTTTAGATTTCCAGATGGCTTTCGATACCGTTCCTCACAAGCGTCTTCTAACCAAACTACATGTTATGGGATATCGCCTCTGTTGTGCGACTGGATTCGTGATTTCCTATCAGAAAGGTCACAATTCGTAGTAATAGACGGAAAGTCATCGAATAAAACAGAATTAATATCCGGCGCTCCCTAAGGAAGTGTTATAGGCCTTCTATTGTTCCTGATCTGTATTAACTTCATAGGAGGCAATCTGAGTAGCTCTTTCAGACTGTTTGCAAATGATGCTGTCATTTACCCTCTCTTAAAGTCATAAGATGATCATAATGCATTAAAAAATGATTTGGATAGGATATCTGTATGGGTCGAAAAGTTATAATTGACGCTGAATAAAGAAAAGTGTGAAGTTATTCGCATGAGTACTAAAAGAAATCCGCTAAATTTCGATTACGCGATAAGTGACACAAATCTGAAGGCTGTAAATTCAACTAAATACTTAGGGATTACAGTTACAAATAACGTAAATTGGAACGATCACATAGACAATGTTATGGGCAGAGCAAACCAATGACTGCGATTCACTGGCAGAACTCTTGGGAGGTGCAACAGGTCTACTAAAGAGAGTACGCTTGTCCGCCCTATTCAGGAGTACTGCTGTGCGGTGTGGGATCCTCGTCAGGCGGGACTGACGGATGACGTCGAAGAAGTTCAAAGAATGGCGGCTCGTTTTGCACTATCGCGAAATTAGGGAGATAGTGCCACAGATATGATACGTGAATTGAAGTGGCAATTATTAAAACAAAGGCTTATTTCGTTGCGACGCGATCTCCTAATAAAATTTCAATCGCCACTTTTCTCCTCCGATTGCGAAAACGTTCTGTTGGCACCCACCTACATAGGGAGAAATGATTATCACAAAAAATAAGAGAAATCAAGGCTCGCTCAGAAAAATTTAAATGCTCTCTTTTCCCGATCGCCGTTCGAGAGTGGAACGGTAGAGAGACAGCTTGAAGGTTGTTCATTGAACCCTCTGACAGGCACTTCATTGTGAAGAGAAGCGTAATCACGTAGATTCAGATGTTCGTGTAAAATGACTTTTTTGGAGACTAGAAATCTACTATGTAGGAATCAGCATGGGTGTCGAAAAAGACGTCGTGTGAAAGCCAGCTCGCGCTATTCGTCCACGAGACTCAGAGGGCGATAGACACGGGTTCCCAGGTAGACGCCGTGTTTCTTGACTCCCGCATGGCGTTCGATACAGTCGTTTAATGGACAAAGTAAGAGCATATGGACTATCAGACCAATTGTGTGATTTGATTGAAGAGTTCCTAGATAACAGAACGCAGTATGTCATTCTCAATGGAGAAAAGTCTTCCGAAATAAGAGTGATTTCTGGTGTGCCGCAGGGTAGTGTCTTAGGACAGTTGCTATTCACATTGTATATAAATGACCTTGTGGATAACATCGGAATATCACTGCCGCTTGCGAATGATGCTGTAATATAAGGAGAGGTTGTAACAACGGAAAATTGTACTGAAATGCAGGAGGATCTGCAACGACGCGTGGTGCAGGGAGTGGCAATTGAATCTCAATGTAGACAAGTGTAATGTGCTGCGAATACACAGAAAGAAAGATCCTTTATCATTTACCTACAATGTAGCAGGTCAGCAACTGGAAACAGTTAATTCCACAAATTATCTGGGAGTAGGCATTAGGAGTGATTTAAAATGGAATGATCATATAAAATTAATGGTCGGTAAAGCAGATGCCAGAATGAGATTGATTGGAAGAATCCTAAGGAAATGCAATCCGAAAACAAAGGCATTAGGTTACAGGACACTCGTTCGCCCACTGCTTGAATACTTCTCACCGGTGTGGGATCCGTACCAGATAGGGTTGATAGAGAAGATCCAATGGAGAGCAGCGCGCTTCGTTACAGGATCATTTAGTAATCGCGAAAGCGTTACGGAGATGATAGATAAACTCCAGTGGAAGACTCTGCAGGAGAGTAGCTCGGTACGGGCTTTTGTTAAAGTTTCGAGAACATACCTTCACCGAAGAGTCCAGCAGTATATTGCTCCCTCCTACGTATATCTCACGAAGAGACCATGAGGACAAAATCAGAGAGATTAGAGCCCACACAGAGGCATACCGACAGTCTTTCTATCCACGAACAATACGAGACAGGAATAGAAGGGAGAACCGATAGAGGTACTCAAGGTATCCTCCGCCACACGCCGTCAGGTGGTTTGCGGAGTATGGATGTAGATGTAGATGTGGGTCTGTAAGAAAGCTAAAAGAAATAAAAAACACTGTCCTCTTCTGAAACCATGGAAGTGCTTACGAGTAACTCCGTATAGAGAAGTTCGTATTGCTGCGTGTGATTATTTTGCTAATTATGTATGCATGTTGCCACAAAAAAGGTACTGGCAAAGAGACAGGGGACACATAACCTCAACACTTAGAAAAGGGAAATTCATCGATGAGCCAAAACATTATGACCATCCAATACTGGACTTGAGGACGGTGAGCCAACTTGTGGCGTCCGTTTTGTGTAAAATATTGCGACGGCTGACGCAGTCTTCTTCTTCAGTTGTTATGAATTGTGCTGTTCCGTGTACTCGTTGTCTGGGCTCCTGACGGACTGTACACGTAACAGCACAACTCACAGCACCTGCAGATGACGACTGGGTCGGTCGCAGGAATATTGCGCGTAACGTGGAAATAACAAGTCTTCTGAACATCTGGACGTACACCAATACACAAGCACACGGAGTAAAACCGAAGGATTTCATTTTGACCACATGATTAATAGCACCTTACTCCATCTTTGGTGCAATTCTCCGTGGCTTGGATCTGAAAAATCATTGTTAGATTTCCAGAGCCATGTGGCTCCATACGTCTCCGCTCAGGTCCACAAGTTCCCGTATATTATGGGGTGTGGTATTTGCACAAAGTCTAATAGCGTCCCAACGTCAGATTAGGCGAACGGAATGGCCAAGGCATCAACGTGTGTTCACTAGCACGCTCCGCAGATTCTGTAGCAAGATTCTCGCAGACAGTTAGCCTGTGGCATGGCCGTCGGAGAAGATACCAAACTTCAAATGATGTAAGTGGTCCACCATAATGTATACGTAATCTGCAGCTATGATTTTGCTTTCAGTTGTTCCATAAATCCCATGGGAACTCACGCGAATTCCCCTCTCCCCCTCCCTCCCCCCACCCCCTCACACACACACACACACACACACACACACACACACACACACACACACACACACACACAGTATAATACTGCCTGTATTCGCCTGTGTTAGTGATGCGGTGCATATTTTGTGTAGCCATTGGCATGGATGGGGTAATCGCGTATGCGGGCACGAACATCGGCCTGGCATAACAAGAACGTGATGTGATTCAACCTAACAGACGGCACTTTTTCAATGATGCACTACCCAGTCTGTTTGATGCTGTGCCAACTGCAGTCTTAATCGACGACGTCGATGGGACAAATTGGGAACTGGTAGCGATCAGCCTCTTAGTCCCACATTCAAGAATGTGTGCCCCGAAACACTTGTGCCCCGAAACACTTGTGCTTGCAGCAGCACCGTACTCTGTCGTCTCATCTCCCGCATACCGCTGGTTAATTTGTCTTACAGAGCGGACAAGTCTCCACCACGACGCTCTCGTGCGAGGCGTGCGAATCTGAGCCCTTGCCGAACACTCGTGATCGTGCCGTCCGTCAAACTCTTTCCAGAGATGCTCACGACAACAGCACGCCAAGAGACGACCAGTTTCTGATTTCTGAGAACCTAGTTCCCAGACGTCGAGCTGTAACAATGTGACCTTTGTCGAAGTTGATTATTTCAATGGATTAACCCATTTTCTGCCCGTATCGTCTCTATTCCACTTACGTAATGTTGTAGGGCAATACATGAAACCATTCCTTGCAGTTAATCTTGAAAACTCCCTTATTTAGCATTGATACGTGTATGAAACTGCGTGTATGAAACTGGGATGCACCGATGTATCCCAGTAATCAGTCGTGTAATTTTTAGCCTTCTGCGATACCTGTACGAAGACACCCTTCACCTGCTACTGGGGTTCGGTACTGCGCTTATTTTGCATTTCAAATGAAAGTCTTTTCATGTCCCGTTCTAGTGCGATCTGTTCCGATGCATTTTACATGATAACTGTACTTTGAAAGACACGAAGGTAATATAAATGAGTTCTGAGATGGAGATACGGCTGATCAGGACCCAGGATAATAGAATGTATTTTCTTTTACATTGTGCGATGCATGTGTCCTAAAAGTATGGCTGAACTCTTCTTGTACGCCCCTAACAAGTACTGCTTTATTCTTCTGTAGATGGAATCGTTTATATGAGGCATTACTGGTCATCTACTTAGAAAATTCCACTCGATATTCCTCATACAACAGTGTGAGTAACTGCATACACCCACTGGCTTTTTTCCAGAATGTCTTAGCACTGCAGAGAGGTTTCGTGTTATTCCTTTGCACAAGACACTCTGCTCAAATAGCAACGATTCCGTTGCGAAGGGCAGTGATTTGCATACGCTAATTCACTGGATGCTTCCCAGCTGCACAAACCTAGATATGACGTTCAGCCGGAGAAGAAACTAAGTAGGTCGGATGGTGAATGCATATCCCAATATTGTAATGTCAGTTTTCATGGGTCACAACATTCAAATTATGTACATTGTCTTTTTTCTAAGTCATTTACAGTGAATAATCAAA
Source organism: Schistocerca americana (assembly GCF_021461395.2). Lineage (NCBI taxonomy): Eukaryota > Metazoa > Arthropoda > Insecta > Orthoptera > Acrididae > Schistocerca > Schistocerca americana. Next base: position 92,007,987 of record NC_060121.1, read on the forward strand.
CTTTACATATTCTATATCATTCCACCTAGAAGCCAGTTCATAGAACTATGAGTTTTAAGAGCTGGCTGATAAGAATATGTGATTAAAATATGTAAAGTCGTTCCATTTCCATTGGTGGTCATTTCATTGCAGACTAGAATTGCGGCAGAAGACTAAATCATGTCATCAATAGAAAGTGGCACATCGCTTACACTTGCTACTTTTGGTATTTCACATCGTGGTGTTATGCGCTGTTATGTTTTATGCACTTTGGCTACCTGGGGCGCTATATGAATCATAATCCCACGGACAACATTTTAGAAGAGGTACAAATATATTTTCTGAATAGTGTGGTATGAGAGATCTGTGGTCTCCGGCGGAACTTTACAGAGTAAGAATGTAATTATGATTTTTTCGGTTTGCTATACCACTTACGTTTGGTTCTGTGAAAATGTCTCCATAAAAGTGAAAAAACTTGTAATAAACAATCACCAAAAAGTACAACACAAAACAAAGACCAGTGAAACGGCCCTCAGAAGTGTGATACGTTGACCGTCGCTGTGGGAACACGTCAGCACAGTGGCGTCATGTCGACCTTCTATCGCATTCAGTGAACCCGCACGTGAGGTGTATTTCGGTCAACTCTTTGCCACTAAAGTTATCCATACTGCTGTGTGTTTCCGTTAACGTACTAGCATCGCTGCTTGAAAAACGAACCCCTAACACAACCCAGCAGTACTGAATGCAGGCTTGAGGACAAAGACCAAAGTGGGCATTAGTGACGTCAATAGCAGTTACCATAAATGAATGAAACAAGTGTTTCCAAAGAACACACAGCGAACTTCGTCGACATGTGCGCTATTATGTGGTTATTTTCACAGCGTTACCGTTGCAAAGATAATGGGGATAACAAATAGCACAAGTTGTAATTACTTTTTAAGTAACCATCAGAGACCACAAGGCTCCGATAGCAACAAAATACTCAATAAATATCCTTGATCAACCTCCAGTGTTAGAAAACAATACTGACAAAGTTCAACGGGTTGTAGAGGGTATTGTAGTCTGGGAACATTACCAACGACCCTACAGAGCATCAAACTTACCGGCGCTAGCGCCTGCTGCTGGGCCACCCCTGAGGCAGCAAACGTGGCTTCGTATGCTGATGGACCACAGCTAGAATTTCTCACAATGTTGTTTGTTCTTCAGACACTGCGACTATTTGGTCATGACCGCCAGAGGAGAAGATGGAGGTAGCTGCTGCCCCGTCAGGCGTTGCGTCATGTGAATACAACGCTCTGTTGCCTGGGTGGATGACTCCTTCGAACACACAGTTCCATCTGCAGTTTGTATTTCTTCTGAAATCCTCTAAAATCTCCATTGTTTTTCGTTATGCAGGAAAAAATAAACTGCAAATTGAAATCCATTGAATTCATAGCAAACTAATCCTGTCCACCCAGCTGCTGGCTCCGTCTTATCCAATGGAGACTGAGGCAGTCAGTCACGGTCAGTGAATGACAAAGAACATTGTGAGGCATTCCGCCTACTGTCCCACAGCATACGAAGTCACTTTGTGCGTCGAAGGGTTGGCCTAATCGCAGGCACCAGCGCCTATGACTTTGACGCTCTACGGCGTCATTGGAAGACGTTTCTAACCACTGTTTCCTACCTTCGATTTGTTTCTCAACACACCCTCTACAAACCCTTAAAGTCTGTCGCAACCATTCTGGGGCACCCTACGCGCGCGCGCGCCTGTGTGTGTGGTGTGTGTGTGTGTGTGTGTGTGTGTGTGTGTGTGCACATATACAGGAGCCTCTAAAATTCCCCTTACATAATTCTAGGATGTGTGCAGGGGACTGAGTAGACAATATTTTGAACTGGAACTCATGTCCAGTACAGTACCGTTTTCTTGCTACGTCCATTTAAAAACATGCCTGCTAGGTAGGCATGCAATAGGGTGAGATGCTTATGTCTCATCGGCTGACGTCATTTGACCTCAGTCCTACCTCTCTGACGTGGTTGTAGACCCATTCACGTGTCTGTTAGTGTTAGAAAATTGTTGAGTACAGAATAAACTGACGTTATCCTTCTGTATGGCGAAGCTCACTATTATGGAAGAAATACTGGTTGCCTTTATCAAGACCGTTATACCTCAGACGCCATCACATAGCCTTCTCGCCACAATTACGCAACGGCATCGAGGAAGCGATACCTTCCAGGAGATATGGTTGGTAGAGTTGTGGTCTGTGCAGGATACATTGCAGAGAGACAAGATGTGATAGAGCTCAAGTACCAAAACATCATTTGTAGATACAATGTTTTCCGCGAACTTGGTAGTCGCCACACAGAACCTCACTTTTAGTGGATCAGAATGCTAACCCTCTTTTTAAAAGGTCAAAAGTAGTATAACTGCGAACAACAATGTCTGTGAAAACTGATTAAGTTTCCTTGATGTTTCTTTGGCTATTAATCAGTGGGACTGTGAAAGAAGTGATGCACTGGATCACGCCTAATAAATTACTTGTAAAAGATGTCGCATTACGAACATGTTTTGGAACTGTTGTAGCACGGAAGCGGTGCGGCGGTACGACGGTACGTTTCCGGACGTGAGGATTAATGTTCTAAATATTATCTATCATTACTTAGTCCCTTCGACAAGCTCTAGATGTTTGTAAGGGGAATTTTAGAAAGCCATACAAGGTGTTATTTTAACCGAAGACATTGAAATATATCGAAAACTACACACAGGATATATATATATATATATTCCAATTTGTTTGTCTCGGAGGGATTGTAGCGTACGAATCTACGGCAAAATCTACATACATTTTGTCTGAAGAATTTTCGTGATTTCGCCACAGATGGTACTGTAATCGGAGAAACAGAAATGGGTGCACAGTCGTGATTTACGACATGCTAGTCAGTGGACCTTCAATATCAGGTGGCACGTGAGGCCTCGCTCACATGAGGGTAGAACAGGCCAGTATGTCATAAATTCTAATTCCAAATCCCATTTGCAACGTTGTTTACCTCCGACATATAGACCAGGGGACTTTTCAACGGGGCCACAGTGATTGTGCAGCTAACTACACCGTATTATGAGAGGCAGCAAGTGTCACGCAGACGTAGGACAGGTGGCGCCTTTAAACATTGCCATCAGTGCGGAGTGTTTACTGCTTGCACAGCTGCTTATCATTCGAAGAACAGACATGCAAGTGGACGAGGAATGTTGCAACTACACAAGAAAAAATTGAAATGATCCTGACTTACGAAGAATGTAGGAGAAATACTGTGGGTGCTGCTGCCTTGTATGACGAGCGTTTCAGAGAAAAATCTCGCTCTCGTTCGTACTTTTACAAGGCTGTGTACGCCTTTGTGTTTGGTGGCAGCGTAGAGACCGACAAAAGAAAACGAGGCAATCGTGTTACAGGAGAAGCTAATGGCAGCTATTAATTGGTCCGTTATGTCGCCAGGTCTGAGGTCACCCGATTTCCTCTCAGTATTAGGTGTACCAGCAAATGCGAACAGGCGGTGAAGACACGATCGACCGAATCAGAAACTGCTGTGCCGACATTCCCACAGATATGCTTTCGTCCTGTATACTGTCATTTGGACTGCGGGTCACTACGTATGTTGAAGTCGGTGGGACTACGTTTGAACACTTGCTCTAAATGCAAAAGTAGATTAGCGTACGCCTCGCGCCACAGCCACAGTGGCGCGCCGAGTAGTCCCGTGTTCGATATGATTGAGGAACACAGTGTTGCGAATGGGGTTTTGAATTAGAAGTTATGAAACACGTGCCTGTCCCCGCAGCATGCCGCTGGGGTCCCACGCCCCAATGGATATTCAAGGGCCCTTGAGTAGCATGTCGTAGATTACGATTGTGTATCCAGTTCTATTCCTTCGATTACAGCACCATCTGCGAAAAAAGTGCTTCAGACACAACGTATGTGGATTTTGCCGTAGAATCGTAATATGGAATAAAAAAATGGGGGCTCCCACTCAAGATTTCAAAGCTAACCCCAACACCCCAACCACGCAGGGGTGGGGTGGCGTGTCGATTGTTGCACCGTTGGATGTCTCCCTCCGAGACAAACATTTCTTTAATGGATGTGTAGTTTTCGGGATATTTCAATGTCTTCACTTAAAAATTATAAACTCATAGTCAGAAAAAGTTGAACACCTTGAACGACGAGAGATAAGACTTTCATATTCACAGAACGTTTATATTAGTATGTTTTGCAGAAATGATTGGCATTTGAATCACCTCGGTTCAGCATGTGTCCTGTTCCCTAGTAGGTGTGATAAATCGATGCTTATAAGGGGCCAATGGCGTCCTATGGTATAGTCATCCACGCTGCATTCATCTGATTCAAAAGTTCATCTCTGGTGGTTGATATTGGATCCCAATGAGGCACTCGCTGTTGTACCACATCCCACACATTTTCGATCGGCGAAAGGTCTGTTGATCTGGCGGGCCAACGAAAAGGCTGACTTCCTGTCACACTAAGAAGGCATGTGTTCGTGCAGCAAAATCTGGTCCTGCATTGTCTTGCTGCTGACAAATCGCGTCTATGGTGTTGCGCAGGAAGGGTATGGCTACGGCTCGCAAGATGTCATTCACGTAGGCGACGGTGGTCACAGTGCCCTTGACACGCACCGACTGTCATTTGTGGTTCTATCCAGTAGCGCCGCACGCCATTAGGGCAGTACGTCATGTGTGAACGCAGTCTCTGTGATGCCACTTCCCCTGTCTGCGGGAACCAAAATGCGGCCACCATTTTCAAAGAAACAGAACGTGTATTCGTCCGCAGACACTATCTGATGCCATTACTGTCCCCAGTGACGTCGTTCCACACACCATTGCCGTCTGGCATACTCCTGCGCATTCGTCAAAGATAGGCGGAGCAGTCGACGACGCGCACGCAATCCTTGCCGTAATAAACGGCAACGGACTGCCAGCTGCGATAGAGTACGATGTGTTACACCGTTCCACTGTTGCGTCAGAGCCGAGGACGACGCAGATCTGTCCTGCAATGCCATTCGCATAAGGTTTTAACAGAATAGTAAAGCACGAAGGATAACTATGACAGCACCTCCCTAGCCCATACCAAAGTGCTACTCAGACGCTGCGGGGTACAGATTATTCTTCGTCTATCAGCGCTCCCGTTAATACATATCGATTAAATAAATAACTCAATAGACTAATTTCGGAGCGCTATATCGAATGGGTATGTAAAATTCCACTTCTGAAACAATTTTCTCTGTAATAGGAAAGAAATCCAGGCTTTCCGTCGACGCTGTGTGTTGTAAGAAAGATGTGATGTGCAGGATATCTTCTGGCTGATTCCAGCTGCACACTGGAAAAAGAAATTCAAACTATTTGCCGAATAATCAGAGATAATGTTACTCATGGAATAGATACAAAATATATATACAGGGTGATCAGTAACAGTCTGAAACGACTGTAATAGTGTTGTAGGTTAGGTGGTGGTAAGAAATAATTGTTAAGAAAAACATTCTACATGTATCGGTGTGTCCCAGTTAATTCCATTCAAGGTAGTCAAACAGGCCACTGTGCTCCCGAATTCAAGTCACCCACCAGCGACAGTGTTGCAAAACGTGTTCATCGTTTGATTTCCTACAGCCGAACAAGAGAGCGATATGAAAATTGTTTGTGGGTCAGTAGTAAGGTTCGAACCCGTACCAAGGCGGAGTAATCTCGTGCTTTATCACCTATGGTGTGGCAACAAGTGACACTAATTGTGTCTGGCCAGCTGCTTGAATTTGCGCTCATAACGGCCTGATTGACTAATTTCAATACAAATTAAATCAGAAATGGTGCAGCGCAACGAATGTTTTCTTAACAATTATTTCTCAGCACAATCTACCCTGCAACACCCTTACAAACTTTTCAGACATTTTTGGCAACACCGGGCACACTGGCAACAACGGAAAGGATGGAAAATAAAGAAATTTTACTCATTGTGCATATTGCCCACTGTATAGCAGGTAGAATAGTAATTAAATCTTTAGGTGGTTTGGGGCTATACAGGGCACCGAATTTACTACGCAGAGCTACCACATCCAGCTGCTACGGTGCCTTTAATCCAGCTGGACACCGAATCGAACTCAACTTGGATGAGGTGTATCACTCCACGATACTTCACCTCTACGACAGAGTTCATGAGTCAGAGTGGCTGGTGAGTGGTGCGCTGCTATTTTCAGTGGGTGGGAACGTTCTGGCCAGACAAATAATCCAACACATTCTGTGTCGAGGTAGGTCAGGATAGCAATAGCAACATGCGGTCTTTGGTTATTTTGCTGAAAAATAACGTCCCTGAAACCTCGATATAGGGCACAGCTGTCGGTCTTATACGTCAGAAAGATAGCGAGTGCTGTCAAAATAACTTCCTCCGCAAACAGAGTCGATGGTGTGAAGCATCCAGTGGCTCTCCACACCACCAGATGATAAAGACAGATGCATTAGCCCAATGTTCATCCCCCTCGGAACTTTCCACACGTATACGACTGAAAAGACGAGGTGAAGCCACTGCTGGTGAAGTGTTGTTGTTAGTCTTATCGGTGTTGGCGCTCTTTTCTCTGGTGTTTTGTCAAAATAAGCTGCCATGGTAGTCGCCGTGCCGGTAATATTCCAAACTGACTCGACCTTCCTTACGTCTCATGCGAATGCGCTAGGTCTAGCCATAATGTAGGTGTCAGTGATCGAAATACAGCGGCATCAATCAATGGCACCACCAGTGGCCCCCTTGCTCCGGCTGGGTGTCGGTAGCCCGAATGTGTTTTGTAAGTCTCCCAAACGTAACAGATCAGCTACTGGCTGAAGCTGACGAAGGTGGTGGATCGGAGAATGAAGCTGTGAAGTAGAGGTTACGGTACGAAGTGATTGCTGTGCATATGCGCTTTGTAGTGTTTCCTGCTGCAAGCTTAATATGATTGGGTGAGCTCTGAATGCTAAGAGTTCTATCTCTATCTGGATCAAGTTTAGATGAACTAAGGTTAAGAGTTATTTAGGTCTGTAAAAAAAGATTTTACTATTATTTTTGTAAGGAGATACGCATTTGCCGGTGACTCACGCTTTTCAAAGGCGTAACTTGAGGCTCCCCTTGCCACCTGCAAGATATGGATCTCCAGCGTCCACCCCAAACGTTGCCTTTCAACGTTTGGCAGACAATAGCGCCCCTCGCCCAAAATCCTTCCTCACTCGTTTGCTACATGACGTGCTACCTGTTCTCCATCTGCAAGGTGGCGCTCGAGTGTCCCAGGGGAGCGTGCGGCAGTGACTGCTTCCGACCCACGGCTTTCTGGGAGTGATGAACCAGCGTTCCACACTGTGCCGGTGCTCGGGCCGTCGCCTGTAACAGCCTGTGTGCCGCCAAAACATTTTTCCTGTTTCCACCTAGCACGCAAGTCTGGTTTAGCTTACCACGAGACCTGACAATCACTTGTATATATGACATTCTAAGTACTTCTGTGACTGCAATTAATTATGCAGGTCACGAGTGGATCTACACTACTGGCCATTAAAATTGCTACACCACGAAGATGACGTGCTACAGACGCGAAATTTAACCGACACGAAGAAGATGCTGTGATATGCTAAGGATTAGCTTTTCAGAGGATTCACACGAGGTTGGCGCCGGTGGTGACACCTACAACGTGCTGACATGAAGAAAGCTTCGAACCAATTTCTGATACACAAACAGCAGTTGATCGGCGTTGCCTGGTGAAACGTTGTTGTGATGCCTCGTTAAAGGAGAAGAAATGCGCACCATCACGTTTCCGACTTTGATAAAGGTCGGATTGTAGCCTATCGCGATTGCGGTTTATCGTATCGCGACGTTGCTGGTCTCGCTGGTCGGTATCCAATGACTGTTAGCAGAATATGGAGTCGGTGGGTTCAGGAGGATAATACGGAACGCCGCGCTGGATCCCAACGGCTCGTATCTGTAGTAGTCGAGATGACAGGAATCTTATCCGCATGGCTGTAACGGATCGTGCAGCCACGATTAGATCCCTAAGTCAACAGACGGGGACGTTTGCAAGACAACAACCATCTGCACGAACAGTTCGACTACGTTTGCAGCAGCATGGACTGTCAGCTCGGAGACCATGGCTGAGGTTACCCTTGACGCTGCATCACAGACAGGAGCGCCTGCGATGGTGTACTCAACGACGATCCTGGGTGCACGAATGGCAAAACGTCATTTTTTCGGATGAATCCAGGTTCTGTTTACAGCATCACGATGGTCGCATCCGTCTTTGGCGACATCGCGGTGAACGCACATTGGAAGCGTGTATTCGCCATCGCCATACTGGGGTATCACCCGGCGTGATGGTATGGGGTGCCATTGGTTACACGTCTCGGTCACCTCTTGTTCGCATTGGCGGCACTTTGAACGGTGGACGTTACATTTCATATGTATTACGAGCCGTGGCTGTATCCTTCAGTAGATCCCTGCGAAACCCTAAATTTCAGCAGGATAAGGCACGACCGCAAGTTGCAGGTCTTGTACGGGCCTTTCTGGATACAGAAAATGTTCGACTGCTGCCCTGGCCAGCACATTCTCCAGATCTCTCACCAATTGAAAACGTCTGGTCAATGGTGGCCGAGCAACTGGTTCGTCGCAATACGCCAGTCACTACTCTTGATGAACTGTGGTATCGTGTTGAAGCTGCATGGGCAGCTGTACTTGTACACGCCATCCAAGCTCTGTTTGACTAACTGCCCAGACGTATCCAGGCCGTTATTACGGCCAGAGCTGGTTGTTCTGGGTACTCATTTCTCAGGATCTATGCACCCAAATTGCGTGGCAATGTAATCACATGTGAGTTCCAGTATAATATATTTGTCCAATGAAAACCCGTTTATCATTTGCCTTTCTTCTTGGTGTAACAATTTTAATGGTCAGTAGTGTAATATGAGGTTACGTAAAGCTGCGTGTGTTGCAGGACCATTCCGGAAAACTGTCCCATAACACAATGTGCATATTTTTTTATTGTTATCACAATCCGTGCATGAAGCTTGTTTACATAAGATAGACAAAGAAATACACATCAAAGAATATGAGGGAACTTCGTAGTAGATTAAAACTGTGTGTCGTAGCCGAACCTATACGCTATGCCTATTACGGGCAAGTGCTCTACTGTATCGGGTACCCGAGAACAATGACGACCCACAGTCATGGCTTTAACTTCAGCCGGTACAGTTTTCGTCTCTTCCGAACTTCAGAGAAGCTGTCCTACGTACCCAATGGGACTAGCACTCCTGAAAGGAAGGAAACTGCGAAGAAATACCTCAGTCACAGCCCGTGAAGAATGAATTTTCACTCTGCATTGGAGTGTGCACTAATGTCAAATTTACTAGCAGGTTGAAACTGTATGCCCGAACGGAAGTCAAATCTGAAATCATATGTCTTCCATGGGCAAGCGCTCTACCAGCTGAGTTATCCAGGCAAAACTCAACCCCCCCCCCCCCCTCATAGCTTTAACTCCGCCAGTACCTCACATCTTTCCTTCCTAACTTTAGAGAAGTTCTCCTGCATATCTAGCGGTACTAGCCTGCTGGAGGAGTGGACACTGCAGAGCTATGGCTTAGACAAACCTTGTAGAATTATTTTCTGAAAGAACGAATTTTTACTCTGCAATGGAGAGTGCACTAATCTGAAACATCCTAGAACAGTGATTCAATCTTCCAGGATGTTTTACATCCGTGCACACTCTGTTGCTGAGTGAGAAATTAATCTAGACGACACTGATGCGAGCAAGGCATCGCACATTAACTTTGCAATGAAAGGTCAATTGTTCTATCAATCTAAAGCAATAAAGCGCGCAAAAAAAAAAAAAAGTCATAAATGTGTCGTGAAGCGGCTATCTTGCATGGACATGAATGACGTTATTTGCATTGCTTTGTCGTGGTGTAATAATAATAATACTATAATAATAATAATATATAAGTATATAGCGAGAGTCTGTAAACCCTGTTAAGTGTCGACGTAGATGATCTCTGCATATTTTATATAATATCACCCTGATGAGTAACAACTTAATATACAGTACATGTTAAGTTTCGTTCTTTCATTTACTAAATATTTCGATAATACGACTGACAAGGTGCCGCGCCCACTAGTCATCACAGAGTTCGACCAGATACGTAACATACGCTGTGCTTGCTTGGCCAGAAATGAAAGTGACGCAAGTGGGAGCCAGAGATGGGCAGCTGTTTGGAAAAAAATAGCATTTTTGTAATGAGGACTAGAAGAAATGAGAACAGCAAGAAACTTAACATCAGGATTGATGGTCACGAAGTAGATGACGTTAAGGAATTCCACTATCTAGGCACCAAAATAAACACTGACGGACGCAGCAAGGAGGACATTAAAAGTAGAGTAACACTGACAAAAAGGGCATTCTTTGCAACAGGAGTCTACTAGTATAAAACGTAGGTCTCAATTCGAGGAAGAAATTTCTTAGAATGTATGTTTGGAGCATAGCATTGTATGGTAGTGACACATGGACTGTGGCAAAACCGGAACAGAAGAGAATCCAAGCGTTTGAGATGTGCTGCTGCAAACGAATGTGAAAATTAGATGGAGTGATAAGGTAAGGAATAAGGAGATTCTGCACAGATTCGGAGAGGCATGGAATATATGGGAAACCCTGACAAGGGGAAGGGACGGGATGATAGAACGTGTGTTAAGACATCAGGGAATGACTTCCATGGTGCCATGGATAGAGCTACGTATGAGCCATTTACGTTAGTGTAGTTTCCAAGCACTGGCTGGCGCAATGGAAAGAGTGTTGAAGAGTATGGAATGGTAAAGCGAGAATCGTGCCTTGCAGTCCCCATGCTGAAACATATCTCATTTTCAATATGTACGTTACTTACACTACAAATAAACTGAAAAAATGCTTAGTACAGGGTATTGCTTAATGATTTCATAAAAGTCATGAAAACGAAAGGTGAAGGAAACTTTGGCATTTCAAGTAACAGGGATTGTAGGGCGTGCACAAGAATACAACATTCTCTGAAAATTCACGTCATTCGAGCGACAGCTGGCAAGCGAATGAGCTCCGCAGCCCTAGCTGGCGTCAGCGCCAACAGCCGATATACTGAATTCACCTGCTACCAGGAACAGTTGCTAGTGTGCAACTGCCGACGGCCGTTTGAAAGTCCAAATTAAGCTATCGGAATACAGGTTCCTCTATGGTTTAATTGCAATCCTTTTTTGAAAAGTTATTTGCAGAGCTCTCGTGGACACTGTATCTACAATTTTTTATTGGGAACTTATTTGCAATCCCAAATCCTCCTTTGCCTTTCCCTTTGATACCCTTTACGACAATACTAATGAGTAATAAACATTGAGCATAATTTCGGTTCATTTATAGTGTAAGTAACGTAAAAATTGAAAATAAAAAAATTCCTACGAAGGGATCCAAATCAACGATGCTCGGATTTCCGTTCTCTGCTCTTTCCGTTGCCCCATTTTCTGTCTGGAACCTACGCTAATTTACGAGGGGCTACCCCAAAAAAACCGGAATCAGTTTTTTAAAGCTATATGTTTTCAAGCTGTTCACGAAACATTATCCCCTTCAAAACACTTTCCAATACAACTAATACGTTTGTCCCACTGGTCCTTCCACTGATCGAAATGCCTTTGTAGCCACTATTAGAAGTGGCTGACAGCTCCTCCCTCCCTTTTTTCTTCACTTCTTCAACGTTGTCAAGTCGTGTCCTTTCATGGCTTTTTTCATGCGTGGAAATACGAAAAAGCCGCACGGAGCCACGTCAGGCGAGTAAGATGCGTGGAACATCGAAACCATGACATTTTAGCAGAAAACGTCAAGCAGAGGTGGTTGTGTGTGCAGTTGGGTGGAAGAACCAGTCTCCCGTCTGCCACAAATCGGGTCTTTTTTTACGAACAATGTTGGGCAATCTACTTAAAACTTCCAAATAAACGGTTTGATTGATGGCCTGACCTATGGGAATAAACTCTAAATGAACTACACCGTTGACACCAATAAAGCAAATCAGCATTGTTTTGATGTTTGATTTCACTTGACGACATTTTTTTGGACGGGGGGACGATGACGTCTTGCATTAGGTTTCCCGTAGCTTTATTTGTCATTACGATAGCACCATGACTCACCATCGCTAACAACCTATGACAGTAAATCAGGATCAGTTTCAAGCTGTTATTTCAAAGCACGACAACTTTCTACTCGACGTTTCTTTTAATTGTCAGTCAGAACGCGAGGGACAAACTTGACAGCAGCCCTTTTCATCCCCAAATCTTCCGTGCAAATTCGCTGATCCGAGCTCCAAGATAACGCCCCAAATCTCTAACAGCTGATCAGCTGTCTGTCGATGGTCTGTGAGTACAAGCTCTCGAATTCTCTGTTGGTCCATTACGTCCAGGGGACACCGGTTGGTACGTACTTTTCAATCCAGTGAACTTTACCAACAGCCGTACAGTGTAACTATTTTATTTTTTTGAAATCAACCAGCTTCGGAATTCCATTTTGCCACCTTCAGCCCCCATACGCTGTTTTCGAATCAGCGAACTTACCGTATAGCACCATAAAATCCCAATCGTGGAGCAGCTGATTCAGACGAAAGCGTGGCAGCTCCACTACGATTGGAATTCACAATATCTAGTTTTATGGGGCGATATGGTAAGGGCCTGAAGATGGTAAAATGAATTGCCGGAACTGGTTGCTTTCAAAGTAAAATAAAATATCTTAAAGTGTATGGGTGTTGGTAAAGTTTATTGAACTGAAAAGCTCTCGAACTTTTCCAATATTTTCGTCGATTCGGACAGTTGATGGACGTCCAAAACGAGGTTTGTCACCAATTGACATGTCGCCATTTTCAAATCGAGCAAACCACTCGTATACTTGAGTATTTCCAATATCGTCATCTTGGCAAGCTGTTTTCAATATGAAAACACTTTCAGCAGCATTTTTACCAAGTAGAAAAAAATTTCACATCTGTGCGTTGTTCACTTAAATCTGCCATCATAAGAAACGAAAGAAGAACAAAACAGCGCTAGCAAAAAAAAAAAAAAAAAAAAAAAAAAAAAAAAAAAAAAAAAAAAAAAAAAAAAAAAAAAAAAAAAAAAAAAGATGAACACAAAAAGCCAAGTCGACAACACGCGCGCCACTGAACTGTCAATGATACCTATCAGCAGAAATACGCACTACACACCCTCCGCCCACGGCAATGTTATTCCGGTTGTTTTGGGAGCCTCCTCGTAAATGGCTCATGTCTCACCTGACAGGCGCCAAAAATGCTGGTTTTCCTAGAAGCAAGGGCATCTTTAACTCCTACGTCTGTCACAATTTATTTCCACACAACCTCTGCATACACCAAGAATTCGGACAAAATCAATGATGGCGAGTAGGCGCAGCCCGCTTGTGCCAGTATGATTGTTTGGAAACAACAAAACTGACAGAACGAATCGGCTTTGTGAGCGATAATTGTGACTCCATGGCGCCCTGTGGGTCCTAATCGCAGGCTGTGTGGGGTAAACCTGATCCCATATGAGGGAACAGCAGGCTGGCCGTGTGTTTGGTTCAGAGCTTACGGTGTAAGTGGCCAGCAGAGAACATTTAACTACAGCGTCATCCCCGCCTCCAACAACGCAGTCACTGTGCCGACGATCTAGCGTCCACAGACTTGGAAAGGAAGAAAGTCATCACGTCTCAATTCACACACGATGCCAAGAAGTGTGTGATGACGATGAAGAGAAGGAAGAAGAAATAGACTCCTCTGACACTGTGACAGGTCTGGGAAATCGCCTGATACACATCACCAATATTGTATGCCTACTGTTTGAAGCATCCTTCAGCCATGTTTGTCAGCGGTTCCAGAAGACCTGTGTTGCAGCTTGGATAAGCAATTGAGTGAAACAGCTGTCTTCGAGAGACAATAGTGAATGATGTGTTCATATTAACTAACACAGACTTACTTAGACTAATCCAACTAATCCTTCATTTTCCTCTGGGACAGTAGAAAGGTCCCTACTGCAGTGGTACACTGTATAACATCAATGGGCTGTAAGATGATGGCAGGTAGATTTGGCGGGTTCCCGGTGAACTACAGTTACTGAAGTATGTTCTGCTGGTATAGATATCTGCTGAGGTTTGGTTATTATATAGTGATGTTTTACGTGTCACAATTCGGATCGTTAGTTTCGACTGATGATAAAGCGAAACCACGTGACAAACAGTGCCCTTCTTACTAATGTGTGACAACACTGACCAATTCCTCTTTTCTACGGTTGGTAATTATTGTGACAAATTAGAGGTGCCACATCAGTTCGTCCAAACTCATAGGTATTGTCAGGATTCAGAATAAGCATAAAACGTCGGGAAATAATCACCAGCCTTCCACACTCACTTCGAGAAAATTAATACCTGAGCCCCAATGACCAGTGAAGATGTGCCTGGGGACGCCCTGGACAGTGGCAGCATACCAACCTAACAATCACCCGGAATGCGGCCCGACCACCGGAAGTGACGTGTTGAGTACCATTTCATTTCATTTCATTTCATTTCATTGGAAGGCACCCTTTGATTGCCATCCGCCTCATCCTTAAAGCACAGCGGTACTTCGATGATAATCTACCCTTCGTGACAAACCATACAAAACTTACATTTGAACAAGATAATGCCCGCCTCCCACTGCAAGAGTTTCTATACTTATCTTTGTGCTTGCCAAACCCTTTGGACAGCACGCTTGCTCGACGCCACCCCAAATGAGAATATTTGAAACATCATGGGCAGCGCTCCCCAACGAGTTCGGTATTTTGATGATCTAATTCGCCAATTGGACAGAATTTGGCGGACATACAACAACCTTATCAATCAAGCCGAAGAACTGCTTGCATAAGGGACAGAGATGGATAAAGCGTTACTGACTGTCTCAGTTTATTTAACTCTTTCTGTTGAATCAATCATCCAATTTTTCTGAAATTGAACTCATCCGTTTGCTGTACGTGTACATCAAATCCACTGATTACCGTCCCATTCACTTCATTCTGCGTTGTGCGTGGCTTTTTCTCATTGTATTTTCCGCAGGAGGTTTCTTCTGCCCAGCCTGTAGAACATACCCATTTCCGTACCTTATAATAATTGTCACTTGATTCCAAACATTCTAGCTCGTGTTGTTTCCTTGTTAGGTCTGTTTGCAGAAGTAAATCTAAACACAACATTTTTATGGTAGCACTTACCCGCTTGCCTTCAAAGCCCTACTTAACAGACACGACTACAGTTTACGCTGATATTTATTCTCCCGGAAAGGCTGAATTGATGCTAATGCCCTCCAGGTTGTTTCTACAGGCGTGCCCGGTAGGCAAGGATGTGGAAGTCGCACACGTGCTGCCATTCAGGATTGCTGTTGCACTTGGACAACCGTGAGAAAACGGGTCGCGTTTGAATAGTCAACACTGTACATAATAAAACTGCGAACTGAAAAGAACTAGATCAAGTAAATGCATTTAGGAGGAAGCGTTAAACAGTATTTTTCAATCCAAGTCAAAGATAGATTGAAAAAGGCTCGAAACTTGTGCCATTACGAGCAACCTACAAAGCTGTACTCACCATTGGAACATCAGTTGAATCTTCCTCCTCACCAGCAATCTAAAATTAATTACATGGATCGCATACGAAACCTGTCCATATGAAGAACACGCAGAAGATATGCGCTATAATTTTTTTTCTGTCGAATAATTCCCTGTTGCTGTACTTCGCCTTTCAGTGTGGCAACGAGTCGCCTTCTTGCATCGCCGTCCACGTCATCACAATACGCAGCGGGAACAGACACATAGTGGGGGCTGAATATTGTACAGGGTGTGGCAAATAAGAGTGGATCAAAGGACAGACTTCCAGGAAACAAAGAGACACAGCACAGGACAGGAACTACATTACTAATCTGACTAGAGGAGATGTTAAGTGACTATCAATCATCTCTTGACGCTTTTAGGCCCTCGTCAGAAAGTTGCTGAAGGCGGATCGAAGCCAGATTGCTGGAATTGCTACAGTCTCATCCGAAATGTTCCATTGCAGTTCTTGAAGACTATGACGGTTGTCGAGATACTCCTTGAACTAGAGGGCTCCCCGTATAAAGTAACTGTACACTAACGGATCAGGTGACCTGGGTGGCCAGCTACGGCCGCGACCACACTGACCCCTGCTAACAGCTCTGTCAGGCGGGAAGATTGTGCAAATGTGCTCCGAGGTTCGGCCGGCTGTATAGGCAGTTGCTCCATCCTGTTAGATGTAATGGTACGTTTTTCATTCACCCTTATTGCTGCCACTACTGAGAAATAGTATCTAGTCGTCCTGGACACTTATTTGCTCCATCCTGTACTTCGTTACTGAGTTAAGCATATTACGGCACACTAGGTGCTGTGGCAACCAATATTTTCAACAAATAAGATTAGTTCTTCCCAACAAAGGTAAATGGCAACGGGATATGTCGAGACGTCATCGTTACGGCTACGTTCGTTACAAAGTGCGAAGCTTTCATAAATCGTATGATGTCACGTGTGCGCCCAGGTGCTCAAGCAACACTTCAGTGCACGAACGGGTACTGTTTGGCGGATTGTCTACCCAAACTGCGCCTGCCCGTGGGCCAGCGCACGCTTGCGATCTTGCTGGGTCAACTGCACGGTCCGATTCCATTCGTCGTCTTGACCAGGTACTTATTTTGTGACGTGATTAGTTAACGATGTGAAGGATGTAATATGCTGTTTTCTCCATATATGTCGTTATTTACGAGGAAACCTGAGAGCACAGCTTAAATTGATGGTAGCGATTGTTGTTATAATCGTCGTTCTGACAGATCTTTGGCTGTTTCTTTTCTTATATGGCATATTTTCCAATGGCAAGGTTAAGCAGGAACCAAAGAGCAGAGCTGAAATTGTTGCAGATCAATCGAATATTGTTCATATTTATAGATAATCTTGGTGCTTACAAATATTTGACATTTTTTCGAATCGGACGTCGTGGAAACGCAGTACGAGTGATGTTGTCAAGATAAGTTTGAGATGTTGATTATTACGGTCTTGGGGGGGGGGGGGGGGGGGGGGGCGGAGGAGGTTGGTTCAACTACATAGGAAAATCGAAACATTCAATTCCGCATGTGTGTTTTCTTTTGTATTTTTTTGTTGCGTTCATTCTTGAAGAATCTGTGTTTGTTATGTTTCGATAACATGGTTGTCCTGGATTGATGTTGGGCTTATTGTCGTGTTTATAACTTCTTCCCGCCCAAAACTCCCATTAGTTTCACACCATTAGGTGATTGAAATATCTCGCGTGTTATAAAGTTTGTCTACGCCGTAACTGTCTATTCGTGGTTGCCCTCTTGAAGAATGTAATTGGTCTGTTATCAGATTTTATCTGACGTTGCATTAGTAACTGGTGTAAACTATACTATTCACTCCGAATATGTCGTGGGCTAAAGCAGATCGGTGGACTCAGACCGTGCGCTGATCGCTCCTTGCTCCGTGGGCGAGCGTTGGAAAGGCGTGGGCGGCGAGTATTGGGAAGGGTGCATCGAGCCCTCTGCGATACAACAGGTCCTTTCAGTTTGTCAGATGCTACCCCCACTACGACCGCTCAAAAGCTGCCGTTGCTAGGCGACGATCGTTCGGGTGTCGTCGCGCTGACGTGCTGGGCAGCGGGCGCCAGTCTAGCTGCGGACGTCCAGCTGTGAGGGCGTGCGGGGGCGTTCGACTCAGAAGGCGGGAGTGCGGCGGCGGCCCCGCCACGTGCTGCCGGGGCTTACACGACCTCCTCACGGTAAGATCGACGAGGACTGCGCGCGTTTCCGATCATTTTCAGGTCTTCTTAGTGCACATGGCGGGACGAGTCCTATTGGTATCTAAACATGTTGACTGGTTTGGTAGTTGTTTACTCCTAGTCACTTTCAGATTCAGTAGAAATTGCGAATTTTTACTAAAATACTGGTGAAGGAATCAGTTCACAGACTGTCTAAAAATGTACACATACTATGAATGCATATTTCTTGAATCAAAGTGACCTTCTTCAAAAAAATAAATAAATAAATAAAAAAGGACCGGATCAAATATGACACATACTCTGAAGGTTCCAGATGACTGAGCCTGCAAGTAGCACAATGTGTGCCATAAATAGACGCACTTTGTGATAGCATTGGCTTAGAAGCTTAAAGCTTAAGCTTTTTAATCTCTGAGGGACTGTAGACTTCTTTTCTGACATAAATTTCAAATTAATACTTCCAAGCGTTCCTGGAAAACATGTCACAACAAATGCTTGTATCATTTGACTGCAATGAGTTTGAGGTTTAAATTTCTTGCACCACAAAGGGACCGTAGACGTTACTATTAGACACAAATTTCAGCTTGATGCATCTACCTGTTCCCTGATAAAAACGGGTCTTAACAGACGGACAGATAGACGGACGGACAACGAAGCGTTCCTGTAAGGGTTATGCTTTTACCGATTGAAGAATGAAACCCTAAAAAAAGTATGTTCCAGCTCCAGATGATGTCAATATCGTCTTCTTAGGAAGTCGTCATCACATTGTCCGTTTAAAAAGAAACGAAAAGAAGATAGTAATAGACTGGGAAACGAAGTGAAGCAATTAAAGTAGCTTACATACAAAACTGTACGCACTTGAATACCTTTAACAGTAATAAATCAACAATATTTCTCATAATACCAATGACACAAATAAAAATATAATTACAGAAGTAATATGTTTCTTTCTACTGTGTAGAAGTGTTTTTTAAATTCGCCTGTAGATTTCGTACAGTTCTCGAGAAGAATTTAGCATTAAATTCATAATTAGCTTACCTACTTGTGAAACATTTCATTGTACTAGAAAAACGATTAAAGAAATTGATTACTGCTGACTGAAAGAAAATTTGAGATTTTGTTGGTTGGTAGATTGATTTTATAGCTACCTACAAAGTTACTGTCAGGTTCTTTAGATGGTTGGCTCGATTTCTTTCTAAATCTTGCTAAGAAAATTAGTTTACGAGTTGCGTAAAACTGGTTGGTTTATGGATGTAGCTAGATTGTGGACATTCAAGAGATTTCTAAACAGCACGAAGTCGGCGAAAATGGTCATACTGGCCAATAAAACTTTTCGTAATAAATGGAACACACTCGGATTTCACCAAAAAAAGGAAATTTTTTTGTGTACTACGTATCCATTTACCATGGAAAATATCGCGTATAGGGTAAAGAAAATTGTGAAGTAGAGACGATTTCGCTATAATTTAAAGTTGTCTTATACAATTGCCAGATTTCTATCATAACGGAAGATTGATCAACAGTATTTATGGCTACGTACTGAATAGATTTCTGACGTTGATGTTTGGCTTAAATGGCCGACTTGTTTAATATCATGTCCTCTTCTGCCTAACTTCCTGGTTCGTGTGATGCTTACATTGCACGAACGAGTGTGATCAATCGTACACTTCATATTTTTTCTCTGTTTTATTACACTTGCATCGTCTTTCGCGTAGAGGACAAATGTTTCCGTGTTTTGTACTGTCCCCCGGAGTAGAGTGCCTTTTCCTATCCACGCTTGACATACGACTGATCATCCTGACACTGGTCAGGTCGTATACTTGTCACTGGAAATCTGCCATTGGCAAGCATCGAAGGATGTGCCGACCCCGAAGTCTGCAATTCATTGTGAAGTGCAGGAGGATCAACCGCCATACCCAGACCTGCAGTTTCTACAACGGGGGCCACATCACCATCAGGAACATCAGCTCCAGCGGCAACATCATCAAAAACTACAGCTTCAGCAGCAACAACTGGTCCACCAGCAACAGTCTGAGAACTTTCAATTACAACAACAATAACAACAGGATCATCATTATCAATAATAACGGCAACTGCATCAGGTCAGTCAGCAGATCAGTCATCACTGCGGCACTAATGGCTTACCACTTGACGCCGCTGCAGCTGACCGTCCGCAGCAGTTTAGCGGCCCCCTTAGTAAGAGGCCCTGTGTCGACTCGAATACTGTCCCGGACTGTGGCATGCGTGAGGTACCGAGTTCGGATATTCCTCTTGCTGACGGGCACAGTGGAATCATACACAGAATACTCTAACTGTAATCCCTCAACCCCTCACGGTGCGGTGAGTGCCAACAGTCGATACAATTGATCTGATGCAGGCCAGTACATTGTCTTAGTAAATGGCTTAGATGAGAATACTGGTAAACACCGTCCCTATGTCAGTGAGCAAGCTGTTGTATGCCTATAGCTGTCATTTAAAGCACAATGTTGTCAACATTTGCCCTTCCTGCAGGAACAGAGTTAGCAGACTTAGGATAGAACTGAAGTCTGCTGCGGCTGCCAGCAATTTAATAGAGGACTACATTCTCAAAGTCCATCAGTTCGATGGTTGGTTGGTTGATTCGAGGGAGGGAACCAAACAGCGATGTCGTCGGTCCTATCGGGGTAGGAATAGATGAGGAAGGATTCGGCCATCCCCTTTCAAGCGAACCATTCCGGCATTTGCCTTAAGCGAATTAGGGAAATGACGGAAAACCTAAATCAGGGTCGTTGGACGCGGATTTGAACCGTCGTCCTCCCGAACGCGTGTCTAGTGTGCTAACCACTGCGTCACCTCGCTCGGTTAAGTTCGGTGTCTGTATCCCAAACTCTCTCCACCTCACGTATTATTCACTATACTGACATTCGTCCGACAGATAGTAAGACAGTCGACGAAATGGAGAGCAAGGAGCCTGTCGTAAATATCAAACTCTACGCCAAGAAACACCATTCAAATACGGAATGAACGGTGCCGATTCAGGGCTGCAGGGTGGTTTTTCATTCACAAGCGTCACCCTCACATGTTGATATCTTAGGGACACGGTGTTCGGTGGAACGGTACGTCGCCCTGGCGTTTTCATCATCAGGGGAACCAGTGCAGAAGCCATAATAGTTGCAGCACCTGCGGTGGTCAACACAAGCGGATTAGTGTACTGCGGTGGTTCCAGCTTGCTTAAACTGCTCTGGTCAGCACCCAGTTACATGTAGGTCGTGCGTGGTATTTCTCCATCAACAAGAGCTACAACGTACAAGAGCCTACGCTACATCGGTAGCAGTAACTGGTAGCCCACAGCACACATGCTCAGTTGCGTACGAGAGCTTCCCAGTCCCCAAAGCCACGTGGATTTTCCCTACCTCTCACCACAACCGCCACTCGTTACGCAAGGCTATTCCGGTAGACCATCACCACAGCCGGTGCCATCCCAGTTGGTTTCTCTCTGTCAGATAAACGGCCATCATAAGAATGACTTTCCGGCAGCAGAAAGTTCTCGTACCGTCTTCGGAACTAGAGACTGATCGAAATGGCACGCTCCGAGACCAGCTTGCGACAGAAATTTTCTGAAATGGGTCAAGAATATTCTATCTCACACCATCTCTCCCGAGCCCCTCCACCACACAAGCCATATCCTCCTTAGTAAGGTAAATAACAACTGCTGCTTCGTAATAACAGTGAGCTTGCCATCGGAAAAAATCACCTGGCTTATCTTACGCCATGCTGAAGACGCGAAGACACAGCCACCTGGAATTTTACTAATACAGTCTACAGGACAATTATTAACGACATCCCTGACGCCTAGCAGCTATGAAGGGATTTACGATCTTTGAATGGAGTGCACGATCTGCGATCACTAATAACGAAGTACCCCAACATGAACCTTTGACGTGAAATGTAGCAGTCCCAGCCATCTCTGAGACGTGGCTTAACCCAGATACCGTCGTCCGCCTTCCAGGACATCAGGTATACCATTAAGACTGAGAGGATGGTGGAGGAGGAGTTGCCCTCTTCATCAATAATGTGCTGTACCACACCCCAACACTGATGTCCCATGGCGCTGTAGATGGCTTTCAAGCGATACCGTTCAGTCTCTCACCTCAACTCTGTATGATAATCATTGTGTTCATCTACTGCTGGTCGCGATCGTATATTCCCCTCAAAGACTGGTATGCTTTGGTACTGCAGTTTGAACCTGCTAACCTCTGAGGATTTTAACCCGCGTAGCATACTATGTGGCCTCTGGTTTAATGGTAGATTGGGTGTCGGGATTCCGTACATTCTCGCCAAGTTCAGTCTTATAACGTCAAGTGCGATTCCCCCACATTATTTCCGTTACCGGACGACGACCCTCAGCCGTTGGCTTCACCTTGTGTTCGGCGTGTATTTCCTCGCTTCCTGCATAGACTACATCCAAGACGCCCCCGCAATAGTAACATTATTTTTCGAAATCACAGAAGAGGGTGATTACCAGCACCAGTAGACAGCCGATTCCCTGGTGACGGATGGATGGAGCTGATAAGCATCCCCCCCCCCAAAAAAAACAAAAGAACAAAAACAGAACTCAAAACATTTTGTGAACACTTCTCCACGAACACGACAATGGTTTCCTTGCTCTGACGGAAATCGGTGAAACGGGCTAGAAGGGGAGATGGGAGGCCCTAAAGGGGAAAAAAAGTGGTTAGCGCGACAGGATGTCGATACTAAGGGCCCGGGTTCGATTCCCGGCTGGGTCGGAGATTTTATCCGCTCAGGGACTGGGTGTTGTGTTGTCCTAATCATCATCATCATTTCATCCCCATCGACCCGCACGTCGCCGAAGTGGTGTCAAATCGAAAGACTTGCACCCAGCGAACGGTCTATCCGACGGGAGACCCCAGGCACACGACCTCAACCTGGAAGCTGTGTAAGTACTGTCCCTCCTTGGAGCCAGCCCAGTTCGGAAACCGGGACGTCTGTTTGTGTTTTTACTTTGCATTAAGAGCTTATCTTCGTAACGAAAGCCATTATCCAGCTTTCAAGTAGAAGTGACCGTGCATGTCATTTTCCTCTGGAACTGGCCTGTCTCGAGCTCTGGGTCGTAATTTTGTGCTTGTTATTTTATATAACGAATTTCTTTGCACTTCGCCCTTTTATCGTTGCTCTGTTGCGAAAATTGCACTAAAGGTAACTATGCACTTATATAAGTACTGCTGGCTGGCTGCTGTTCGTGTTTTCATGTTTTTATTATACATTAAGAACTGATGTTTCCATACGAAATGCTTTTTATTGTTCTACTCTGGACATTACAATTATATTAATATGGCGCTTTTGTGCCTGCTGATTGCTGTATGGTTTTGCTGCCCAAAAGCCAAAAATAAACAAATAAAACTGGTGTGTCCAGCGGCCTGCGAACCGAATGTGTGGGCCGCGTGTGGGCCACGCGCACGTCGAGGATCGACCTGTCTTAACTTTCCTCTCTCCTTCCCGCAAGTTCCCAGTACAGCACAATTCATTTAGCACTGCGATGTTACATTTTTCGGGTCGGCACAACTCACTTCGTTTCGGCAGAATCGTAGTGTCAGTGCTGTTTACCCTTCGGTATTTGTTCGTGATACAAGTATGAAGAACGTTCACAGATAGAGTAGCAGTTAGCACAGATGCACTCTAGCGATCCATCGTCACAAACCTTTAAACCTGAGTGGGAACGACAGAGGAGAAAAACAAGAATTCTCAGTATCTGCAGTCCAGTCACATAATCGACAAGTACTACAAATTTTGTTATGAAACGACGTTATACACACAACATAAAAAGGTTTGCATCATCTCGGTTCCAAGAGTTCAGAAACCTCTACAGAAAATTGAAAGAGAGATCAACATAAACATCATTACCGCCCCTGTTATTGCTCATGAAAACCACACATTGCATGTAGTACCACCATACAGCGAGAACTTCAGCGGTGGTGGTCCAGATTTCTGTACACACCGCTACCTCTAGTACCCAGTTGCACGTCCTCTTGGATTGAAGCATGCCTGTATTCTACGTGGCATACTATTCAGAAGTTTATCAACGCACTATTACTACAGATTGTCCCACTCCTCCTCGCGATTCCACATCCCTCAGAGTGGTTGGCTGGCCACGTCGTCCATAAACAACCCTTTTCAAGGTATCCCAGGCCTTGTTGTTAGGGTTCATGACTGGAGAACATCTTGGCCATTCTAGTTGGTTGTTGTCGTTATACTGAAGAAAGTCATTCACAAGATGTGCACGATGGGGGCGCAAATTTTCGTACATGAAGACGAATGCCTCGCCAGTATGATGCCGATTTGGTCGTACTATCGGGTGGAGGATGGCTTTCATGTATCGTACAGCCGTTACGGCGCCTTTCATGACCACCAGTGGAGTACGTCGGTCCCCACGTAATACCATCTCAAAACAGCAGGGAAACTCCACGTTGCTGCACTCGCTGGAGAGTGTGTCTAAGGCCTTCAGCTTGACTGGGTTGCCTCCAAATACGTTTCCGACAATTGTGTGGTTGAAGGCATATATGACACTTATCGCTGAAGAGAATATGATGCCAGTCCTGAGCGGTCCATTCGTCATGTTGTTGTGCCCATCTGTATCACGCTGCTTGGTATCGTGGTTGCAAAGATTGACCTCGCCAAGGGCGTCGGGAGTGAAGTTGCGCATCATGCAACCTATTGCACACAGTTCGAGTCATAACACGACGTCGTGTGGTTGCACGAAAAGCACTGTTCAACATGGTGGCGTTGCTGTCAAGGTTCCTCCGAGTGGTCATACACTGCAGTAGTAGCCCTTGGGCGACCTGAACGAGGCATGTCATCGACAGTTCCTATCTCCCTGTATCTCCTCCATGTCCGAACATCACTTTGGTTCACCCCGAGACGCCTGGACATTTGCCTTGTTGAGAGCGCTTCCTGGCACAAAGTAACAATGCCGACGAGATCGAACCGCGGTGTCGACCGTCCAGGCATGGTTGAACTATAGACAGCACGAGCCGTGTACCTCCTTCCTGGTGGAATGGCTGGAACTAATTGGCTGTCGGACCCCTCCGTCTAATAGGCGCTGCTCATGCATGGTTGTTAACGTCTTTGGGTGGGTTTAGTGACTGCTGTGAACAGTCAAAGGGACTGTGTCTGTGACACAATAGCCACAGCGAACGTCTATCTTGAGGAGTTCTGGGAACTGGGGTGACGCAAATCTTTTTCGATGTGTGTGGTACCATGCAAGAAGTTCAAATGGTTCTTAGCACTATGGGACTTAACATCTGAGGTCATCAGTCTCCTAGATCTTAGAACTACTTAAACCTAACTAACCTAAGGACAACACACATTCATGCCCGAGGCAGGATTCGAAGCTGTGACCGTAGAGGTCACGCGGTTTAAGACTGAAGCGCCTAGAACCGCTCGACCACACTGGCCGGGCCATGCAGAAAGAACTGAAAATCTTAGTCGACAGTAAAAGAGCAAAAAGATTAACAACGAGTGACGATTACTATCCAGTTACATAATCCACAAGTACTGCAAATTGTTATGAAACGACATTACAGTATCAAGCAGAAGGAATTGAATGACTTAGTTGACAGTGAAACATCAAAAAGTTTAACAACGACCGACAGACGGAATTCATTGTTCTGTATATCAAGAAGCACTTTGTGCTACATTTGAAAGTTAGTGGTACGAACAATAAAATTTCTGAAGTCGCACGCATTATCCAATGTCAGCTGCGAAAGTTTTCGATTGAACAGAACGAAGAGTAGGGAATTATACATTATAGAAAATTACGTTGGTTAATTCAAGGGACATGTATGATCAAAAACCTGATTTAAAACCCGCTATTGTTCAATTTATGAAGGAGAAAGGGTACAGGAATGAAAATTTGAACATCCGGAATGGATTGCAGACCTCGCATTTTAAGTGGGCTTGATTTCACAGTGCCCCCAGTAAGACATTGCAAGGGGAGAACGTATTTCAGATTTTATGGGGATGCATTTAAAAAGAAAATCGTATTGTTGAAGGAACAAATTCTGACACAGTTTAGTTCTGTATGCTGACTGGTGTTAAAGGAAACACTAGGTCTGTGGAGTTCATTGTGGCGTTACAAGAATTGCAAGGACAGTTTTCTAAATGTTTTGAGGACACTGCCTACCTTACGTCTGTTTTCGAGACCGTTGGTCCTTTCAGTTGAAAGCACCCTTGTGAGTGTACATATGTAACTGACTGATCCGCAAAGTAATAACCGCTTTAAACACAAATTCTTTTACATTAAAACTTTGAAGGACGACTACGTTGTTTTCCACATGGAGAGTTTCCAAGACTCCGTAATGAGGATTCGAAGGTGTTACAATATTTCGTTCGACGGTTGTTTGTGAAAGACTTTTTTGCGAATAGGAAAAAAAAATAGTTGACGATTAAGTATCAGCATGAGCATGAAAGTCAATGTAATTTTGTCAGTACGTATGCCGACACTTTGTCCCCGATAAAATTTGTATTGTGTCTTCAGCGTGTCAAAAGTAATAAAATGACAACGGGAATTTGTTTTTTATTGTGATCTGTGTTGTTCAGAAATGTGAAATGTAAAACCAAGTCGTATGCTACGCGACTGCATTGTCATTTAAGTGCAGCGCATTCGAAATTTCCTCCTCTTCAAGCTCAGACAGCGTGCCGCGGTGGTGGAGAAATCTGTAGCGAGGCTGAGGGCTCAGGGCTGTCGTGCCGGGGAAGGGCCTGCGAGCCGAATACCTAGCCACCCCGATGATGCTGCTAGATAGTAATGAATAGATATGTGCAGAATAAGGTGAAGTATTAATTTACTTGTTTCCGGAATAGCAATATCCCCAATGAGCATAATTTTCTCTTCTTAGCCTTTTCGGAAATTAGGTAATTATCGTTATCTTAATTTATCCACAGACGTGAACACGTTTCCTTTTAGTAGACATAAGAGGAAATTCATTTGAAAAATAACATTAAACAATAATTTGAAGAACGTTATAAATAAGTTGCTCCTATTCCTATCTCTCTTACAGAGATAGCACTTATATTAACCGTAAAATGAATTACCTTTGCTCGATAAATGTAACTGAAAGATAATTCACATATATAGCCAAGAGCAACAATTGTGGTATTCCATTCACTGTTTTGACTCAATAACTGAAACTGTGCCGGTCGGTGTGGCCGAGCGGTTCTAGGCGCTACAGTCTGGAACCGCGCGACCGCTACGGTCGCAGGTTCGAATCCTGCCTCGGGCATGGAAGTGTGTGATGTCCTTAGGTTAGTTAGGTTTAGGTAGTTCTAAGTTCTAGGGGACTGATGACCTCAGAAGTTAAGTCCCATAGTGCTCAGAGGCATTTGAACCATTTTGAACTGAAAGTGTCCGTTTCTGCAAAATTTCAATTGTTTAGATTGCCTAAATCAAGGAAATGTTTTCCTATATGGACTAAATTTAAACGCTATGAAAATCGTGTGAGACCACAAGTAAAAGAAGCAGTTTAGATATGTGCATTTCCCAAACGACGTTTCTGGCTTTTATATCTAAAAGCATAACGACTGGTCGGTACTAAGCTATAATCGTAAATAGAGTTCATTATACATTTTTATCAGTTCGTGAATACCTTCGCCAATATATTTACGTCTAAAATTGCCCATCCGTTGACGTATGTTCATGTGATCACAGAAAATAACAGTTCACCATATGAAAGTGCATTTGCCCTGCTGGTATCGTGTCTCGCCGTTCTACTGACCAAACTGGTCTCGGTACTCTCACACAGCATGCAAAAACTTATCGGATGGAAAAACTGCTTGCTTTTTAGACACGAGACTGCAAATAGGTAGATTCCGTCTCCATGGCCTTTTCAGAGTCTCTACACTCTGTACCTCGTTATCGAATTAACTAACCGAGGTAGGTGGAGCAGCCGTTAGCACACTGGACTCGCATTCGGAAGGACGACGGTTCAAATCCGCGTCTGGCTATACTGATTTAGGTTTTCCCTTATCTACTTAAATCGCTTCAGGTAAATGCCTGGATGGTTGCTTTGAAAGGGCAAGGCTGTCTTCCTTCCCCATCCGTCCCTAATCTAATGGTACCCTCCCCAAAACCGACCAAGCCATCGAATTAACTATAATACGATCATATGTACTGTCTATACAGACATTAGATTAGCTCAAAGAAGTTTTGACTCACAGAACCTACTGAGCTATGCTGGCAGCGAACGTTCAATAGGAACCAGGGCAGCGTGTGCGTGTTCCAAGAGTATGGGAACACCAATGATCAGATATACCTAAACCGATTATCAGATAGGATCAGCAGCTCTTTCTGATAGTTCGCCAACGATCGTGCGGTCTACGTCATAGTCTTTATGTAACTGTAAAAATGTGTAGTTGTTTTGCTCAGTATTGCAGTCGTCCTTAAGCGTGAATAAGCTGAGCCGTGTCCCTGAAGAGAATGCTTACGAAATAATCTTAAAATCGTAATGAGATATTTTTGTAGTTTAATTTGGATTCTTTCTGCAGGGAAGTACTCCTAGAGGTAGGTTAACAACTAGAAAAAATGTCTCGGCGGTAAGATGCCGCACTACTGATCGAAAGGTCTGACAGTCAGTGGCCCGTCAGTCTTACGAATTTAATCCACATCTTTCATCTTTTCCACCTCCAGAAATGTTTTTAACGTAGAAAATGCCGAGTTGTAGCAGTCCACGTCAAACTGCAGGTCACCAGCCACATCCGCAGCCGAGGTGACGCAAAGCCGTGGGCACACGGGCCACGCATTCGAAAGTCAACGTCGAGCATGCCGAGTTCACAGTGTCTCATAACGCTCACAAATGATGCGGCTTGTTTATTCGATACGCGTGTCTCAACGTGGTATACGCGATCGCAGCGCGCTCTCCAGCGGCAGTTGTCCGTGTCCGCTTCGTAGATAACACAGTTTATTTACGAAATGGACAGGCGTAAGATTCGTTCGTCAGCTTGAAAGATGGCTGTAATATCTCCCTTGACGATTTTCAGTAAGTTTTGTCCATAAATGTGAATGATGTTGCAAGTCTGATAAATGTATGCAACATCTGTGATATCGACATAATCATATTATTGGTAAGACTATGTTTGAGGCCAGAGATATTGATCCGGAAGATTAACTTTGCTATGTCAGAGTAAGTCAGGGAGCAGCAGTAGCAGCATGCGTCGGACAGCCTAGCGCTGTACTCGGCTTAAGAAGGATAGAAGCTGGCCTGCAGTGTAGTGGAGGCAGCATTGTTTGTAAAGGATTTTGTAGTAATATGTTTTGAGGAAAGATATTCAGCAAATGAGACTATGCTAATCGAACCGACGTAGCTTTATATACACTCCTGGAAATGGAAAAAAGAACACATTGACACCGGTGTGTCAGACCCACCATACTTGCTCCGGACACTGCGAGAGGGCTGTACAAGCAATGATCACACGCACGGCACAGAGGGCACACCAGGAACCGCGGTGTTGGCCGTCGAATGGCGCTAGCTGAGCAGCATTTGTGCACCGCCGCCGTCAGTGTCAGCCAGTTTGCCGTGGCATACGGAGCTCCATCGCAGTCTTTAACACTGGTAGCATGCCGCGACAGCGTGGACGTGAACCGTATGTGCAGTTGACGGACTTTGAGCGAGGGCGTATAGTGGGCACGCGGGAGGCCGGGTGGACGTACCGCCGAATTGCTCAACACGTGGGGCGTGAGGTCTCCACAGTACATCGATGTTGTCGCCAGTGGTCGGCGGAAGGTGCACGTGCCCGTCGACCTGGGACCGGACCGCAGCGACGCACGGATGCACGCCAAGACCGTAGGATCCTACGCAGTGCCGTAGGGGACCGCACCGCCACTTCCCAGCAAATTAGGGACACTGTTGCTCCTGGGGTATCGGCGAGGACCATTCGCAACCGTCTCCATGAAGCTGGGCTACCGTCCCGCACACCGTTAGGCCGTCTTCCGCTCACGCCCCAACATCGTGCAGCCCGCCTCCAGTGGTGTCGCGACAGGCGTGAATGGAGGGACGAATGGAGACGTGTCGTCTTCAGCGATGAGAGTCGCTTCTGCCTTGGTGCCAATGATGGTCGTATGCGTGTTTGGCGCCGTGCAGGTGAGTGCCACAATCAGGACTGCATACGACCGAGGCACACAGGGCCAACACCCGGCATCATGGTGTGGGGAGCGATCTCCTACACTGGCCGTACACCACTGGTTATCGTCGAGGGGACACTGAATAGTGCACGGTACATCCAAACCGTCATCGAACCCATCGTTCTACCATTCCTAGACCGGCAAGGGAACTTGCTGTTCCAACAGGACAATGCAGGTCCGCATGTATCCCGTGCCACCCAACGTGCTCTAGAAGGTGTAAGTCAACTACCCTGGCCAGCAAGATCTCCGGATCTGTCCCCCATTGAGCATGTTTGGGACTGGATGAAGCGTCGTCTCACGCGGTCTGCACGTCCAGCACGAGCGCTGGTCCAACTGAGGCGCCAGGTGGAAATGGCATGGCAAGCCGTTCCACAGGACTACATCCAGCATCTCTACGATCTTCTCCATGGGAGAATAGCAGCCTGCATTGCTGCGAAAGGTGGATATACACTGTACTAGTGCCGACATTGTGCATGCTCTGTTGCCTGTGTCTATGTGCCTGTGGTTCTGTCAGTGTGATCATGTGATGTATCTGACCCCAGGAATGTGTCAATAAAGTTTCCCCTTCCTGGGACAATGAATTCACGGTGTTCTTATTTCAATTTCCAGGAATGTATATACTTGTATGGATAAGGTGTCTGTTCTTTCGGACATGCCCGAAAGAACGGACACCACTGATAACCTGCAGCCGTCTCGAAGGAAATTGGAATTATATATTAATACCTTCAGCTGCTGACGGGCGTTTATATCAATGGGGACAGGTGAAAATGTGTGCCCCGACCGGGACTCGAACCCAGGATCTCCTGCTTACGTGGCAGACGCTCTATCCATCTGAGCCACCGAGTGCACAGAAGACAGTGCGACGGCAGGGACCGTCTCGCGCACGCATCCCGCAAGACTCACATTCTCACCTTTTATGTCCACACACTACATTAGTAGTGCCCCACCACAACACGCTCCTGTAAGAGTTCGTGGAATATGTGTGCATCCGCAGAGAAGAAGGAGGTCATCGCCGCTACTGCCAGAACTTACATTGTTGTCTGTTCTTTCGGACATGTCCGTAAGCACAGGCACCATTGATGACCTGCAGCCGTCTAGAACGAAATTATAATTACGTATTAATACCTTCAGCCGCTGACGGGTGTTGATATATATCAACGGGGACAGGTGAAACACTAACGGAACTTAGTAAGAATGTCTTCCACGAGTAATGAGTGTGTTGAGGCGAGAAACCACGAATGTAGTGTGTGGACATAAAAGGTGAGAATGTTAGTCTCGCGGGAGGCGTGTGCGAGGTAGTCCCTGCAGTCGCACGGTCTTCTGTGCACTCGGTGGCTCAGATAGAGCGTCTGCCATGTAAGCAGGAGATCCCGGGTTCGAGTCCCGGTCGGGGTACGCATTTTCAGCTGTCCCCCTTGATATGTATATCAACGCCCATCAACAGCTGAAGGTATTAATATATAATTCTAATTTCGTTTTAGCTGTATATAGTTTCTGTAACAAAATAATACACGGTTGCTGGATCACAGGCAATAAACTGTTTAAAATTCCAGAAACTTCAACGTTTAACTTGACCACGAAATTTTGAGACTATGACAGCTTGTTCGCTGGCGTTTGCAGAAGTCAAAAAACAGGAAAGTCGACATGAAGTGTTCCGGACAAAATCCGATATGTGACGAAGCCGAACGACGGACCCATCGGACACCTTGTATTGCGCCACTTACATGCAGTTGCCATTGTTAGCAAAGCGTCTGTCGCTAAGCATGAACGTCCATCGCTTTCCTCTCAGTTCTTTCTCTAAGGGTCGGCGCTAGCTTTTTGATGTACAGAATGTCCAATAAGAAATCAATACTTAAATACACAGCTCTAAATCTGGCAGTGTATTTACAATGTGCAGCTGATATTTTTTTTGGCCAGTACGATATTTTCTTGTCAGTATACCTACACATTTTTTCGATATATCGAGGGCCGGCAACGCTTTCCTCTTTAAATATCCATGTATCGGATGCCCGATAGTCTTGAAAAATATCAAGAGTCCTACTCTGAACCACTAGCCGTTACTGCACCTGCCTATCAGCGCGGAATACTACGTCAAGATGACAGACACTGAAATTACTCCACTGACCGGCCGGAAATATTAAACACCTCTTCATGTAAATGGAGGACTCAGGTTGATCGATTAAATGAGGGACAGCGTGTGTGTCCACGGCTGGTCCGTCTGCCGCTTCCCCACCCATCGCCCCTGTCTCCCGAACCGAGTGCGGACCCGACGACGACCACAGAAACAGTCTAACCCATCCTGATAGGGAAGAACCGCTATCCCTCTCCTGCTTCACTGTGAGCGCAGTAGGGACGATCCGGCTCGACAACTAATATAAAGTGTCTTGTCAGTTTGCCTTACACACAGAGAGGGCTTAGAAAATCGAGTTTTACATAGGCGACAATGTCTGGAAATGTCATCCAATGATGCTACAGGGCGTCAAAGTTATAGGCGCCAGCACTTGTAAATGTATGTACACTTATATTCACACAAGCCGGCCGCAGTGGGCTTGCGGTTCTAGGCGCTACAGTCTGGAACCGAGCGACCGCTACGGTCGCAGGTTCGAATCCTGCCTCTGGCATGGATGTGTGTGATGTCCTTAGGTTAGTTAGGTTTAATAAGTTCTAAGTTCTAGGCGACTGATGACCTCAGAAGTTAAGTCGCATAGTGCTCAGAGCCATTTGAACCATTTTTGATATTCACACAAAAACAGCACATCTTGAACGACTGGAGATAGGACGTTCGAATTCATACGACATGTACATTAGTATGTTTAGTATGTTCTGCAGAAACGAATAGCATTTGAACCCTGTCAGCCGGATGGTTCAAGATCAGTATCGGTATCTCGGTGAAACACCAGCTACCGGTAAAATGTGGCTTCGGTTCTCGTTGTCGCTTTAAACAAAAAGTAATGGATCAGCGTGATTTAAGCAAACCTGTTGGAGGCCTCGCAAACGTATGCGAGAACCATATCGTCAAATCAGTGAGTTTTAAAGACGGAGCATTATTGGCATAAGAGAATGTGATGCATCCAACGGGGAAATTACTGCTCCTCATATGGGACGAAGTGTTTCGGCAATGCAACGGGTATCTGCAGAAGGGTTCACGGGGGACCGTAGAACATGACGAGATGAGTCAGGACGCATCTGACGGACTACCATCTCAAAAGATCGACACCTCATCCGTATAGCATTGCAGGACATATCAGCGTCCTCCACAGCTGTGGCGCCACAGGGGAACAGTGTAACACATCGTACACTATCAGGGGCGACAGTAGCCCGCCATTTATTACGGCGTCCATTTCTCTGCCTACCTTTGGCAGATATGCGCTAACATGCTAGAGGGTGATGGTGTATGGAACGACTTCACTGGGGACAGGAAAGGTATCAGATAGTGTTTTATGACGAATACAGGGTCTGTTTGTTTGAAAATGATAGTGACATTTTGGTTCGTCGCAGACAGCGGAAGTGGCATCACAGTGACTGCAGTCGCACGAGACATACATCGCCAACTCGGAGCCTTATGGTGTGGGGTGCTATGGGGTACAACCGAAATCACAGTTGGCGCGTGTCCAGGACACTGCGAGCAGTGTGACCTACGTGAATAACAACCTCCGACACGTAGCCATACCCTTTCTGCACAACGCCGGAGACGCCATTCTTCAGTAAGGCAATGCACGGCCACATGTTGCTGCACGAACACTTGCCTTCTTGGCGTCACAGGAGGTCAGCCTTTTGCCCTGGCCCGGCAGACCACAAGAGTTGTCGCAAATTGAAAATGGTTGGTTATGATTCAAATTGTTCAAATGGCTCTGAGCACTATGGGACTTAACATCTTAGGTCATCAGTCACCTATATTTAGAACTACTTAAACCTAACTAAACTAAGGACATCACACACATCTATGCCCGAGTCAGGATTCGAACCTGCGACCGTAGCAGCAGCGTGGTTCCGTACTGAAGCGCCTAGAACCCCTCGGTCACAACGGCCGGCTTTGGATATGGTGAAACGACTGGTGCAGCACTGTGACCCAATGCCAACCACCACAGAAGAACTTTGAAACCAAGTGAATGCTGCATGGATGGCTATGCAGAAAGTCATTAGCGCCTTATACGCATCGATGCCATCACGCATTGACCTACTTATCAGGGCCCATGGCAAACTCTATGCCTATAGACAACTGGGCACATGCTGAACCGAGGTGACAGAAATACTAATAATTTCTGCAGGACATACAGTACATGTCGTGTGAATATGAACTTCCTATCTCTAGTAGTTCAATGTTTCTTGATTTTTCTGAACGTGAGTGTATATAGAGGGTGTTTCCGTGATGATGATACAAACTTTCTAGGATGATGGAGATGGATAAATGTGTCAGTTTATGATAAGCACCCCTGTGACGGGAACGAATGAATCGGAAGTGAAGCCGTCGGCACACGCACCGTGCATCCGAGCGCTGTCCGTTGAACGGGCCGAGTTTCTGACGCCATAGCGTGCAACAGCGGGTTGGGGAGCCTTTCCAACGTGCGGAGCAGTATCTAGCATGTCGGATATTCTGAGCTTGCGTCTAAACGTCGACCATTGAGATGGCAGAACGCCACCTACGTCATACGCACGCCTTCTCCCTCCAGTACAGAGTTGCGAGGGGCCATATCGGCATTCATTTAAAGCCAGTGTGAATAATTATGCCGTTTCTGAACTCCAGAAAATTGAGAATCTCTCGAAAACCCGTCGTTGATTGTATGATTCCTTGTAATAAAATGATAACTATGAGAAACAACATATTCTTGTTAAAATAATTGGTTACGTATTATACCAGTAGGCCATTTGAAGGCAACGCCACACAGAGGATCCATCGAAAACGCATTGTTCTTGGTGCAGTTTGCTACTATTAAATTTGAGTTAGTAACATACCTACGATTAAAGCTTTCAGGAGATGGTAGAATGCTAGGGTTGACCATCAGACATTTGCGGTCAGTTTAGCGCAATCTGTTTTCGTGTCCACCCAGTGGCTGCCCGGGCGTGTTAGCCGTATAGTCTGACGATAGCAGCTGTATTATGCCGCTCTTGACCCAAAGCGACATTGCCGTTGTCATTAAATTCCGTGAAGAATTTTGTCTGGTCGACAATTATGTTATACTTCAACATTTTAGTTTCTATTTCCTATGACATTTTTGTTTGACGAGAACAGTTTTGCTCAAGCGTTTTAAACCGTTCTGTGATTACATATACACCATGTAACTTTTTATTCTGATGAACATTGCCCTAGCGCAGTCGAAACTGTCGTCAATTGATAAAATTTTGTGGAACCGAAGTGGCTGTACATACTTTTCTGTAATTAAGTTGCAGTTTCTGTTTGCAGCGCCGACCGCCGATTACGTCAGCATCTCCCTCATACGTTTCCGCCCCCCGCAAAGACCAGTCTTATGATTTAAATTTTTGTTCAACAGTTTCAGAAGTAGTTTTTGAAGAATTTCGATGTGAAGATATGGCACGCTAGTTGCGATAAAATTGTTTTTTAACGCAACTGGTATGCTATTTCTTCACATTGGAAACCTTGTCATTCCATTCATACCACCACCGCCACCTCTCACTGCAGTTGGACTTCTACTTTTGTGCTACCCCTACGCGCTTCACTCACTCAAAGAGACAGCCTCCAGTCTGGAAGCTCAAAAAGTCTAAGACTCCTCCACACTGTGAAAGTAAAATTACGTTCTATTACAATTTCAAAAGAACTGTTTCAAATATTTACCGAAAATTGCGAAAAAAATATAAAACAAAAAGTATAGGCAGTTGATACGACCAAGCAAATATCGATACTTCGATGACTATGTTGTCGCCGATTTACATCGATATTTCCCGAATGTATATAGATATATCGTTTCCTAGCAGCATTCCTAGTTCGGAGAGGCGAGCAGCTTACACGGTGGAGCGTCGACTGGGCGACGCTGGAGCAGGCGCCGCTGCACGCGAGGCCAGCCCGCAGCGTATTCTGCCTTTACGGCAAGCCGCAGTGTTTGGTAGCGCGGCAGCGGCGGTGGCCGGGTCCGACCTGTGTCCCCACAGGGCGACTGCCGCCTCGACAGCAGGGGCGGGCAGCTGGCGGAGACTCGGACGTCGGAGCAGGGCAGACGGGCGTCGGTCATCGATTCGAGGCCCGGTGGCGTCAGGGTTAGCGCGACGGCTCCACTTGACACAAATTGTCATCACTTACTGCCCAGCTCCAGCTGGCTGAACGACGAGGAGCTGCTTTGGCAGTGGTTAATTACTGTTCCACCTGCCCATTTCACCTTAACCCCGGTGTTTCCGCGTAGCGTGGAAACATCTGGAGCCTGTCCTTGCCCGGAAGGCGTGGCGTAACCGGCAGTAGGTGGGCCAAGCTTCGTCGATTACGTGACATCGGTCTGGCGGCCTAGTTCCGGCGCTCGTGGTCCGACGTCAAAGGAGCGGATCACGCAGTTCAGTGACTAGCACCTGCTTCTCTCGCTCTGGCCTCGTTATGTTTCTGGCTTCCGACTTCTGCTCCAAGTTGCCCTATAGTTCTACAGTGCAGCGAAGCGGTATGACGTGGGTGGAATACCCAGTCCTTAGTAGGGACGGCGAGTAGTACAGACTCCGTGCAAGAGCTATACAAAGGAAACCGAATGAGAGACGCTAATGCGATCGCTTACTGGAATGCTCGAGCCGGTTTCATGAAGTACGAATCATTGCAGACATTAAACTAAATTATAGAAGCTTTACTTCAGTGTTGCGCAGGCTGACGTCTTGTGGAGCCGCTCATGAAAATGCATCTGAGGGAGAAAAGGATTTACAGGCACCGTATTTCGTGTAACTTATTTTCATTCCCTTATTATTAAAAATGGAGCTGTAAATTGCGTCTGAAGCAGTGACAAAATGAAGAGTTTTCGGTGGATGTAGAAAAGCATTTTCTGCACCGAACTTCAACATCGTATGTATTGAATGCTCACAGTTCACGTGGTTTTCCTTACTCGTAAAGTAAATTTTTGAGTGAAGGTATGCAACTTACCACACAAAAATGTACAAATATTTCGCGGACCTAGCGAAATATATTACTGTATTTTGTAAGATTATAGAGAAACGTAGTAACTGCTCCCACAACCGATGCATTAAGGAATCGAACTCCTGTGTATAAGACAACTTGTTGTAATTCGCTAAGTGGTCTCATTATCAAACACAATATGACCAGAGCCTCGGTAACTTCTCCTCCGTTTTAAGAAATGCAATTTTTTCACACATCTGAGTAGCTATAACGTCATATCTCCTGAACTGTGTATCGTACAACGATATAATCTTGAAGCTACATTCAATAGTATATGTGAATACTCTCTACAACATTGTCGATAATGCCCAAAAATGTATTGGGAATAGAGTTCACAGAAAAGAAGTAATAAATTTAAACTTCATGCCCGATGCCGAAGTTTTACTGCATCAGCAGTGGAAACGTAGTAAGCATAAATCTTTCTCCTTTCATTATTATGTAGGGGGCGCCAGAGAGAAAAAAGTTTCTGAATGGTTTTGAAATTATGTGTAAAGTTTACTGGAAGTCGGTGAGTACTCTCGCTCTCAGACAATGGATGAATATCGGCTTGGAAACTTGCCCGCTATGAGTCGCACTGCCTCACGACATACATACCGTTTCTAACTTGAACGCTTTAGTATTCTGTTAAACCTCCAAGGTAAGATTATATTTCTTAATGAGCAGATTAAGGTAGCATTTTAAAGTTTTTAATTTGGTGGGTAATTGTACGAAACGATGTAAATCAAATTCTAGTTGCCACTGGGATCTGTTAGACAGACAACCAGCAACTGGGGCTAAGAACCGTTTTGGGCATTTAGTAATACTGATACACAGAATCAAGTTTCTTTTTCTTTTGAACCCATCTGACCTTAAGCATTCTTCTCTAGGATTAAACCTGAAAAAATTCTGTTCTCTTACTACCTGAAGTGCTTTTCGTCCACGATTCACTTCCATATAAGACTACGCTCCAAACAAATAAATACCTTCAGAAGAGACACTTAAATTTAGATACGATGTTAACAACTTCCCCTTGTTAAGTACTGCTTCCCTTTCCATAACCAGATACTTTACCCATCATCAGTTATTTTGCTGCCAAATAACTAAACTCGTCTACCGCTTTTAGTGAGTCATTTTCTCATCTAATTCACTTAATACCATCTGAATGAATTAATTCTACTAGATCTCTTTATACTTGTTTCACTTATGTTGATGCTCATCTTGCAATCTCTTTTCAAGAGACTATCCATTCCGTTCTGCTGCCCTTCCAAGTCCTTTACCGTCTATGACAGAATTACATTGTCAGCAGTAAACATCAAAATCGTTATTTCTTCTCGATGAACTTCAGTTTCTTGTCCAAATGTTTCTTTGGTGTCCTTTACTGCTTGTACAATATACAGTCGAGTAACTTAGGCGACAGCCTGCTACCCTATCTCAGTCCATTCTCAAGTACTGCTTCCCCTTTGATATTCTTCAACTGTTACAACTGCCGTCTAATTTCTGTATAAGCTGTAGGTAACCTATCACTCCGTGTATTTTATCCCTGATACCTTCAGAATTTCAAAGAGTGTTTGAGGCGTAGCGCCTTCGCATCGCTCCTGTCACTTGTTAGGACGAAATCGTTATAGGCATGAGTCATCGACAGATGTCACCAGCTGACATGGACCTGACAAGGCAACCTCCCCATCGCACCCTCCTCAGATTTAGTTATAAGTTGGCACAGTGGATAGGCCTTGAAATACTGAACACAGATCAATCGAGAAAACACGAAGAAGTTGTGTGGAACTATGAAAAACATAAGCAAAATATGCAAACTGAGTAGTCCATGCGCAAGATAGGCAACATCAAGGACAGCATGAGCTCAGGAGCGCCGTGGTCCCGTGGTTAGCGTCAGCAGCTGCGGAATGAGAGGTCCTAGGTTCAGGTTTTCCCTCGAGTAAAAATTTTATTTTCGCAAAGTAATGATCTGTCCTTTCGTTCATTGACGACTCTGTTCACTGTAATAAGTTTAGTGTCTGTGTTTTGCGACCGCACCGCAAAACCGTGCGATTATTAGACGAAAGGACGCGCCTCCTTAATGGGAAACGAAAACATTTGATCGCAAGGTCATAGGTCAACCGATTCCTCCACAGGAAAACACGTCTACAGGACACTGGTGACGGCATGTGCGTCACATGACAGGAATATGTTGTCGACCCACCTACCTTGTACACTTGGCGAATGGATAAAAAGATTCTTCTACCTTGCCCGACTTAGGTTTTCTCGTGAATGAGATAATCACTCCCAAAAAAGTGATGAAAACATAAGAGTTTGTCACATAACCTGCAACAAACGAATGCAACAGTTCACAGTCGCACAGTTTTCCCTGTGCTCTGTCAAAACATATGTTTTTAACGTTTTCAAATTTTTCCGTGTGTAGACCGTCAAATCCTGCATATGTCCAAGCAAATCTGAACATGTCCCGGAATTTTGGAGAGCCAAGTTGATTATGTGTGAGTGCCTGAACTTTGATAATTAACACACGATCACGTAAACAATACTGCTCTGTGTACCTGTGCAGATTCGAAAAATCATAGAATCTTTTCATAAACTATTTCACTTGCCGAAAACCAAACACATCTAACGGTTGCACAAGAGGTGTACACCCTGGAGGAATGGTAATCACGTCTTCTCCCACACTATTGACTTGCTCAGTTTGAGAAGCTCTCTCTCTTGAATAAACCATCCAACTTTTCTGAAATTGTAATGATTTGTTTGCCTGTACATCCACATCACATCTACCGATTTCGATGTCATTAGGATAATTCCTTCGTGGTGCGTCATTCTTTTTGGTTTGTAGTGTCCTTTTCACTCACCAAGAGGAACGTCAGAGGAGGCTTTAGAGGTTGGTGGTGTTGGAAGCGAAGCTATGTAGGTAGTAAAACGTAGAAAACTTTAAACAATTCCTGTGAGTGAGAGGACGAACTAAGAGATAGGTAGTTCATTTGTGACTTTTTCTGTGGAATAACAAGGTCTGTATTTTATATCTATAGTGTCACCTCAGGTAACCCTTTTACTAACATTTATTTTATATCCGAGCAACAAGACTATTAGCTGAACTACGGGAATCACGTTTGATTATCACGCAGACAGTTGTAGAAATCTTGGCGATGCATGATTTTCGTCTCCAACTCCCAGCTTTCAGTGGTGTAGCTACGTCAACCGGAGCGCTTTGAATGGACGCTGTTTTCTCGGGGAAGGAGAAAACATGGCAAAATGAAAAGCGGAAGAGAAGGGCGAAGGAGCAGGGGACACTAGCAGAAGAAGAAGAAAAGTACAAAAAGAAGAAGCAGAAGAGTAACAATTGCAAAAATGAAGAGAAAGTTCTCACTGAATGAAATTTAAGAAGGGTTCCGAATTTCTTCTCGACACTAAAGGACCTGAAGATAAAATGCGTAAGTTCTGGCCAGTAACAGACGTGACGTGAGTGCGCAACAACTGTGTGAAGAAATTTTGAATCCAGCCAACTATCAAGAGCAGAAGAAACTTTCCAGTTCATTGTTAAACATGCCGACAAAAGTGTCTTCCCGAATTTAAGAGTCGTCATCAAAAGAACACTGACAGTCGCCGCCTCCAACACTAGCTCCGAGGGATCCTTAGTGAACTTCAGCTCATATTTTTAAACTCCAAAGATTCTATCAGATATTCTGGGGGCTTGCTCCGCTCAAACGTCTCCGCCTTATTCAACACTTCCGTCTGTCTTTCCTTTAAAAATGCAACTTCACAACCTGCAACATGTTAAAGGACCAACCCCAAATGCCCGCCGACGTTGTCAGGCGCTCAGACGATTTTGCAGGAAAGGCATTGCCCATGTTAGCGGCAGCTGGGTTTGTTGTGATGTTCGATTCCTGAGCAACGCCATCTCCTGAACACTTGTTACAAGCTTATAAAGAAAGAGCATATTTTCTGGTCTCCATCGCACTACCTCATTAACTTATGTCTTGAACACCCTGCGTCTTTCGCCATTGCGACACCATTGCCCTACACTCATACAAAAAAAAAAAAAAAATACGTAGTAGGTACCAACTGACAAAAAGAAAACAATTACAGCTTGGGCCACATCATCAACCGTCTAGATTCTCTACACTACTTCGCC
Source organism: Schistocerca americana (assembly GCF_021461395.2). NCBI lineage: Eukaryota > Metazoa > Arthropoda > Insecta > Orthoptera > Acrididae > Schistocerca > Schistocerca americana. Next base: position 92,049,168 of record NC_060121.1, read on the forward strand.
ACATGCTCAAAACGATAGCAAGTAGAACAATTTACAGATACAGATTCAGCACACAGTGTGGAATTTCGAAGTAGATTACGCTGCGAACAACTCACAAGCTCTAATTACTTGGGCCATCATTTTGCGGAGATTTCTAGCCCCTACCTCTATCCGCCTTCCTTCCTTCAACGGAAACAAGCGGAGGAGGTTCGGGCGATATCCTTCTCTACTCAGAATTGAGAGTGCTACAATGCCACCTTTACTATGAAGGAGCTAAATCATGCTCTAACTTCATCCCAATTCTCCGTCTCAGAACCAGACAGTGTTCACATTCAGAAGTTGCAGCACCTTTCATTTGCGGGCAAGCACTTCGTACTTCGTATGTACAACCGCATCTGGGCAGAGGTCGCGCTTCCCAGACGCTGGCGTGAAGCCACTGTCATACGTAAACCTACACCTGGTAACGATAAACACTTCTCCTCTAGTTACGGCCAAATTTCTCTCATCAGCTGAGTTTGCGAGGTAATGGAATGTATGATTCAAGCCCGGTTGGTACGGTGCTTTACTAACCACTACGCAATGTGGATTTCCAGCGCACTGTTCTCCAGTTGACAATCTCGTCACTTTGTACAACCATGTTTGTCCCGGCGGAGATTCGGGTCCTCCTTCAGGAATGGGTGTGTCTGTGTGTGTGTGTGTGTGTGTGTGTCTTTGTCTTTAGGATAATTTAGGCTAATTAGTGTGTAAGCTTAGGGACTGATGACCTTAGCAGTTACGTCCTATAAGATTTCACACACATTTGAACTTTTTTATAACCATGTTTGAATGGTTTTCCGCCGAAATCCCAGGCTGTGGCTGTGTTTCTCGATTTGGAGAAAGCCTACGCCACCTGCTGGAGGACTGGTATGCTCCGTAATCTCTACACGTGGAGCTTCCGTTGCCGCATGACCCGTTTCCTTCATGAATTTTTATGAGGACCGAGTCTTCAAGGTATTTGCGTGTTCTGGCTTGCCAGACACCTTTATCCAGGAAAACAGTGTGCCGCAGGGTTCCGTCCCGAGCGTCGTCCTCTGTGCTGTCGCCACTACCCCTACAAAGGCCTGTCTCCTGCTGGGCACCTCCAGCTCCCATTCGTTGACAATGTTTCCATCTATTGGAGCTTGCCACGGACCTGTCTCACTGACCGGCGTATTCTGCCATGTCTCGATCATCTTTACACTTGGAGCATCAACAATGGCTTTCGTGTTTCAACTGACAAAACCATTTGTATGAATTTCTGAAGGCCCAAATGGGTTCTTCCACCATCTTTACATCTAGGGCTTGTTGCTCTTCTGTCCGTTGACACTATGAAATTCCTGGGGCTCATGCTAGACAGGAATCTTTCTTGGTCCTTCCACGTGTCTTACCTGGAAGCCCGCTGTATGAGGTCGCTCAGTGTCCTACGTGTCCTTAATGGTACTTTCTGGGGTGCGCATCGTACTACCCACTTCTGTTTGAACCGGTCCCTCATCCTTTCGAAACAAGACTATGAGTGTTTCACTTATGCCTCTGCACGTCCGTCCCTCTTACGCTATCTTAATCAGTAGATGGGAAAGACTGGTTATGGCTACCTGGCTCAATTCCTGCCGCACCCTCTAGGTTCGTCAGAAATTGAGCCACTTATCCAAAACCCATCATTTTCATCTCAGTACTCCAACAGTTCAGGTCAAGATCACATGCTTTTCATTTGAAAGAATATATTTTTTAGAAAGGTGCAAGTAAGAAAATAAATTTTACTGTTTTTTTTATTTTTTTTATAAAATGTTCATGTAAGAAAATGATTGGTGCATGCAAGAAAATGATTGGTGCATGCAAGAAAATTAATAAAATGTATTGGCGAACGAAGGTAAATGGTTCATTTCTCTTGGTGACCATAATAAAATGTAGAAATTCATTCTCAAGAAGTTCGAAAAATTCCCTATCGTACAGATTCTATTTAGTGATCACAGAGCTTTAGGCCTCTGTCTTCTGGACGTCAGCTCAGCACGGAGTTTAATCACTGAATTAAGAGAGCCACTCCATTATTTGAGTTGATACACGCCATCCCAGCTGCAGACAGCTCTTAAAGCTGCGTCGACGGCGACAAATCGTACAGAAGCGAGGATAAAAAAATTTATGTCAAATGGCTAGCTCTTCTCAAGCCGCTGACGCTTGATGACTTCATGAGATAATGGCCAAAATATTTCAGTCTACGTGCTAGGTTAAGGTGTCTGACAGATCAAATAGGTTCGAAGATTGTATTCAAAGGCGTAGTTGCTATTTGAGTGACAAAGTCAAAAACTGCTTTAGCTGCCACTAACTTCGTGAGAGAACAAAATATTTGGAACGATATAATAATCATTAAATTCGATTTTAATCACGTATAAACTATAGTAAACTGTTTAATTAGCTTCATTTCAAAGTTTAAATAATCAAAAACGGTTCAGAAATAGTGAAATTATCGTAATATTAATTTTCTGCAGCCAGAGGAATCTATTGACAGTTTCCTCACTGCTGCAAGACAAGTATAGCTGGGAGCGACAATGACTGAGATGAGGAGGCAGAGTAAACAGGAAGGCATGGGTAGGCTGACAGTAGCCGGTCTGATCACCCTTACATTTCCTCCGGCCATTAGTTTGTGTTAGCCTTCGCTTGGAGCAGGACCTTACATAACATTGAGCTTTCTACAGCGATAGTAATAGATCGACTTTTCACTAATATCTCAGCCAAATACTAACTGATTTTCAAAATTTGAAGTGCTAACATGATGGAGTCAAAAACTGCTTTAGCTGCCACCAACACTCTATACTATCTCTATATTTTTAAAATGTTTCAAAAATGTACACAAGCATGCAATTAATACTTTTATAAATTTTTGAAATTTTTCATTCATCTATGAAGAAGTAAAAGTTAGTAATTAAAAAATTTCAGTAAGTATTCTGTATTGAGCATTGAATGTGAGATTCTTCATTCCATACTTACCTACATATGCTAAAGTGTCTGCAGGAATTTTATCATTAAAATTTGCACAGTTTCATAGTCATTTTCTGTGATGTTACAGTATACTTTGTTTGAGTCATATTAATGACATAAATCGGATAATTCGTTATAAAATTATATCGGCTCACATCAAGATATGCTTTCGGTTGTGTAGCTCGTTTAAAATCGAGAAATGCATCCTATGCTTCGAGAAAATTGTTTGAAAGGTTAATATTTCACATATCCTATGGGAAAATTTCCATTCTTCCATTTTTCAAGTATATTTTCTGTAGGTTAACGTGATCGAATAACGAAGAGTCGACTAACCGATTATTTTTACGATTTGTATGAAATATAACAAATATCAGATTCTACTGAGTTACAGCTATTCGTGATATCTAGTTCAAAATTATTCTTAACCCTCAGTCCCGCAACTTCTATAGTTTGTAGTTCATATAAAGTTTTCGGAAGTTTCGGATTTTACAGTATATTTTCCCTTTGTTCTAACTAATAGTCTAGTTCATATTTAACAATTAGTACGTGAATTTCCATGGATTCTACAACAATTATACTTTCTTTAGGAAGAGTGTCTATTATTTCAATTCCAGTGTCATTATAATCAGACCATCGAAGAAGAGAATTTCCAGAATTTGATGACCATGTAAAACTTACTGTTAAATCTTCCTCCTACATAGTTTCCTTATAATTTTTAAAATATCCATGCAGAATTCCTAATGGATAAAGCACTTCATTTTTCTTGCTATTTATTTTTCCATTATTAAGAATATGCCCTTCCATACATATTTTATCAGCAAGAGATGAAGGTAAATTCAGTAAAACTGATCAGGAACTAAAAGGTTGCTTTATTCTAGAGATAACATTATTTCCCTTCTTTACAGCTATTAAATCAAAAAGTTTTGTCACATAATTACGCATTCATGTTTTATTGGATTTCCCATCATAAGTTGGATAATCTGTGCCATCACTTCCAATAACACTGAAATTCATGCAGAATTGGGCAGTATTAGGATGAACCCATCCATCACCAATATTTATCTCAATTTCAATATCCTGGTTGGGCTCATTCTAATTACTATTAGTCTTTTCATCCACAGGGACTGGGTAAAACTGATAACTTTTGATTTTATTCATTATTTGTTATTGAAAAAATTTATTAAGACATTTCTAAACAACTGTTATAGTACCTCCATTGAAGTCAATCATGTTATCATTTTCATCAGTTACAGTTGTTTCGAAATTTTGAATTGGATCAAAAATTGAAATATTTACAGGATAATGAATTATTGGTCCACCAAATTCTGCATTTGTCTTGAATGAGGCAATAATATTAGTATCTTGATGAAAATGATCAGTATCTTTACAAATATCCCATCAGCCAAATTAAAATTTATATTTATTAGTTAGGAACATCGTTAGGAACGATCTTTGCAATGGCCTCAACAATTTGATTACTAAAACGAAGCACACTTCCAATACTATCTTTTATATCCATATACAATTTTACATCACTCTCAGTAGTTACTCTGTTTAACATTTCATCTGCCTTAATGTAAATATTAGGAATTTTGGAATGAATAAACTCTAGTTACTCTGTTTAAAATTTCATTTGCCTTAATGTGAATATCAGGAATTTTGGAATGAATAAACTCTTCCAAGTTTTTCAAACTATACCGACCAGTTGGAATTTCTATTCCTTCTCTGTCACGATATAGTTTATTATTTTTCAATGTAATATTTGGAGTTAAAAAAGTTTAATAGGAAAAAACAAGGGAAACACTAGTATAACTGTCTCTTATAGGAACAATTAATCTTTTTTTTTCAGAACAGGCGAATTACCAGTCAATTGAAAAAGATGAGTCATTTATATTAATAAAAATCTATTTAAATAAATGACGGATTTGGACCCAAAAATAAGATTTCCAGAGAAGAAATCAAAAAATAAACACAGCAAGTATAGGGTTATTACAAATGATTGAAGTGATTTCACAGCTCTACAATAACTTTATTATTTGAGATATTTTCACAATCCTTTCACACACATACAAAAACTCAAAAAGTTTTTTTAGGCGTTCACAAATGTTCGATATGTGCCCCTTTAGTGATTCGGCAGACATCAAGCCCATAATCAAGTTCCTCCCACACTCGGCGCAGCAAGCCCCATTAATGAGTTCGAAAGCATCGTTGATGCGAGCTCGCAGTTCTGGCACGTTTCTTGGTAGAGGAGGTTTAAACACTGAATCTCTCACATAACCCCACAGAAAGAAATCGCATGGGGTTAAGTCGGGAGAGCGTGGAGCCATGACACAATTGCTGATCATGATCTCCACCACGACCGATCCATCGGTTTTCCGATCTCCTGTTTAAGAAATGCCGAACATCATGATGGAAGTGCGGTGGAGCACCATCCTGTTGAAAGATGAAGTCGGCGCTATCGTTCTGCAGTTGTGGCATGAGCCAGATTTCCAGCATGTCCAGATACACGTGTCCTGTAACGTTTTTTTCGCAGAAGAAAAAGGGGCCGTAAACTTTAAACCGTGAGATTGCACAAAACACGTTAACTTTTGGTGAATTGCGAATTTGCTGCACGAATGCGTGAGGATTCTCTACCGCCCAGATTCGCACATTGTGTCTGTTCACTTCACCATTAAAAAAAAATGTTGCTGCATCACTGAAAACAAGTTGCGCACTGAACGCATCCTCTTCCATGAGCTGTTGCAAGCGCGCCGAAAATTCAAAGCGTTTGACTTTGTCATCGGGTGTCAGGGCTTGTAGCAATTGTAAACGGTAAGGCTTCTGCTTTAGCCTTTTCCGTAAGATTTTCCAAACCGTCGGCTGTGGTACGTTTAGCTCCCTGCTTGCTTTATTCGTCGACTTCCGTGGGCTACGCGTGAAACATGCCCGCACGCGTTCAACCGTTTCTTCTCTCACAGCAGGCCGACCCGTTGGTTTCCCCTTACAGAGGCATCCAGAAGCTTTAAACTGCGCATACCATCGCCGAATGGAGTTAGCAGTTGGTGGATCTTTGTTGAACTTCGTCCTGAAGTGTCGTTGCACTGTTATGACTGACTGATGTGAGAGCATTTCAAGCACGACATACGCTTTCTCGGCTCCTGTCGCCATTTTGTCTCACTGCGCTCTCGAGCGCTCTGGCGGCAGAAACCTGAAGTGCGGCTTCAACCGAACAAAACTTTGAGTTCTTCTACGTATCTGTAGTGTGTCGTGACCATATGTCAATGAATGGAGCTACAGTGAATTTATGAAATCGCTTCAATCATTTGTAATAGCTCTGTACTTGCATCACTCTGTTTGGTGGGCAATCATGTAACGAAGTGGTTGTGGAAAAACTGCATTAATGATTCACAATTATATCCTACATCCAGGATGGCTGAATTGGAATAAAATTAATCATTTGTATGTCTGTTCTAAAAGTTAAAATCAACCAAAATATCAAGAATTTATAAAGAGGAGTTAAAAAATAGAAGATAAGCATAAAGAGAAAATAGCCACTTTCATTAAAAATAATGATGTAATTCTGCTATTAGATCAATAACAAAAAAAATTTGTATTGGTATTTGATGACTTCATTCTAGAAAATCAATATATAGTTAGAGAATATTTTACTAGAGGAAGACATAAACGAATATACTGTTTATATTTAGCTCAATCTTACTCAAAAATTAGTCAGAGAAAATCTAAATTTTTAAAAATTTTCGACAGGATAATACAAATTTAAATCATTTTATCATGAATTTGTTGGAGGTGATTTAAAGTTTGATGATCTTAAAGAAATGTGTAGTAAATGTTAGAATGATGAGTGTGTATTTTTTATGATAGACATGACTAGAAAACCAAATCAAGGTAAGTTCAGAAATAAAATACAACTTTTCATAACAACATAAATGATAAGCACAAATGTAAATGTTAAACTTTAAACATAAATGTAAACATTTAACATAAAATAAACATTCAACATCAATGTTAAATGTTCAACACAAATGTAAGATATGTTTAATTAACGTTTTTCTACTTTAATAAATGTTTGCAAAATACCATCCAGAGATTGTTAAAAGAGTAGGACGAGATAGAAGAAAAGCTGAATAATTGAAAGCACAATTGAAGTTTTGGAAAAAACAACCACGAACAGAGTATGAAAAATATTAAAAAGATCAGCCAGTTATTGATACTATCGAATAAGTAAAACAAGGAATTGAAGGTTTAGGTGATAATGTTCAGAAAGCAAGAGAAGAAAATAGAGAAGTTTAAAAACAAATGATTCCATATCGTTATCATATATAAGATTTTGAAGATTTATCACCAATTAAACCATCAAAAGATGGGTCTGATGATACTTCTGGTGAATATGACTATACATTAAGTGAATAAACAAATCCAAATGTTTCGAAGGGTTACTATGGAAAGAGAGAATCTCAAGCTGCTGTTAAAAAAACAAAGGAGAAACAATCTGGCAGTTGTCAGAATTAAGTTAAAAAGATAAATGTTAGTCAAAGAATGTTAAAGTATATTGATCACAGTGAAGGTAAGGTTTTTGGTCTGAAACCTGTTGGCATGTTTAAATATGTTAGTAAGTTGTCAGCTGAATTCAGTAGAGATAAATTAAAAATTAATGATAAATGTGTAATTTTCCCAGTTAATGGACGCCAGATTAAAGTCTCCAAATATAACTAATGGATAATTTGGATATTTATTTCCTCTGTACTCAAAACTTTCCCTGAAATGTTCTTCGACGTTTGTTGCGGATGCTGGTGGTCTATAAAAGGATCCTAATACAATTGTAATTCCTTGTCTGATTGACAGCTTTACCCAGACTATTTCACAGTCCGACCCAGTATCGATATTAACTGCGTTTAAACAGCTTTTAACTGCAATGAGCACATCATCTACCGTAGCATCAGTCCTATCCATCCTAAACATTGTCCAATATGAGTTCAAAATTTAACTGCTATTTGTGCCTGGTTTCAACCAGCTTTCGGTACCTAATACAATGTTGACATTACTATTGTTTATTTCGGAGAATAACATGGGGATCTTGCTACAGACACTTTGACAATTTACTAACATGAGATTTAGCATATTTAAATCCTTTGGAATGACTTGTTTAGGCGAACTAACAATTTTTCAGTTGGCACACCCACATCAGTGTCATGAACTGGTAATTTTTCTGGCCAACGAATTGTTTCCCATGTGGAGGAACCTAATCTAAGAAATCCAAATGTGCATGCCACAAGTACTGTGCTACCCATGTAGCTGCTTCCTGCGTGTAGTCCACCCCTGATGTATCGAGGGGCGTCCTAGAACCTTCCACCCCATAGCGTAGGTATAGGAATCTAGAACCATTTTCTTCAGAGTCGACGTAGCCTCTGGTTTAGATTCTCCACTTGACTCCAAACCAGAGGACCCAAGTTCGTCCTAGGTACGATGTCGAAAATCGTCAGCTTGACTTCCACTCCTAGAGAGATGGAGGCCACCTTAGCCAATTTAGGCAGCCGTCGAAAGGACCCAACGATTTCCTCGTAACCCCGACGACTGGCATCGTTGGTGCCGACATGTGCAACAATCTGCAGCTGGCTGCACTCCATACCGCTCGATAGCCGCCAGAAGAGCCTATTCCACATCCTGGATAAGGCCCCCCGGCAAGCACACCGCATATACGTCGGACTTCTTCCCCGCCCCTTGCCTCTATGTTCCTGAGGGTCTCCATGACCCACCTAACATTGGGGCTCCCAGTAACTAACAAACCCCTATCCCCACGTGCCTGCCTGGACCTTGCTGAAGAAGCGGCCACTATCCTGGCAGAAGGGGTATTCTGATCCTGCTCAGCCTCCCCCCCCCCCCCCAGCATCAGATGGCACACTGAATCTATTAGTGAAGTCCATGGTATTTGGTAGGAGCTTGCATCGCTCATGCAGCCTTCGCCTTGAGGCTCGAGACCTCAACACTGTAAGCCACCCATACTGAGGTGAGAGGGGCTAGCCAGCTCAGTCACACGTGAAATTGGCTAAGTAACAGAGAGCTGTGACATCGCCTCCTGCACGTCTAGTACAGCAGAGGCTGCCCCAGGCACCCCATCCCCACCGCACCTCAAGGTGGCACTCTGGAGCCAGCTGATTGTGGCCAACAAAGCTTGCAGCTGCGTTTGGACTGTGGCCATCTCCTCCTGCATCCGCACACAACAGATACAGTTTCTACCCATCTAGCTAATATGTGATTTACTACAAGAAACTCAAGGAAACCTACTGCGACACAAGGTTAACAGCTACACTGTAGTTGGCCGAAGGACACTCAACAATGAAAAACAATAAAATGTGTGGCAGAAGCTAGATCTGGTGCTTAGTTTCCTGCTTGGGGCTATCTAGAGAATACTAAAGAAAAAGAAACAGTGGCCTACAGTAAACTGCTACAGGTTATCTACGGAATATTATTAAAGAATTAAACAGTAACCTACGGTAAGCTACTACCACTGATTATTCCTCATGTTTATAATGTAAACAAACGTTTATGTACACCCGAAAAATGACCTGGCAAAATGCATAAAAACTGCTATGTTTAATATATCGAGTCCAAATGGCACTTATAAACGTAAGTATTGTAACTGAATTAATTGATAATCTGGCATATTAAACGTCAGTTAAAAATGTAAACAAACGCTTGTGTACACGTGAAATTGTCCTACACAAAAACTTCGTTTTTCCTATTCAGACCCAAACAAAAACTGAAACCTTCAATTTATCGAGTCTCTGACACTAACGCACGTAAATACTATAGAATACACAACAAAAGCAATTGAATTACTAGCTAAATTACTTTGTTGTAACATATCAAGTGAGAAGCGCTCGCAGCCAACGTCAGGACTTAATCGATAGATTAACTGTAATTCATGTAGAAAAATTAGCTGGAAATAAAAATTATCATAATGAAAAAGATGACATAGCACAGATGTTAACAAATAAATTTAGTGATTTTATAACCGATAATCCAAAAGGAATTCCATATTCAACAAGATTTTGGAATAATCATCCTTACACATTTTATAAAAGTGATACATATGGTAGAGGTTTTGTAAATACATTAGTTAACAGTTTTCATTTGAAGTGCATTTTCCAGGCTATCGATTTTGTGGTCTGGGGATCAAACTAGATGAAAGATTAGCTAGAGGAGATCAAGGAACTAATCCTTTAGATGAAGCTTGCAAACAACATGACATTGCCGATCAGTATCATAAAGATTTAGAAAAAAGACATGAAACTGATAAAGAACTTCTATTAGCAGCAAAAGATACAATACATGCAAGTGATGCTTCAACTCTCGAAATAATAGCTGCAGCTACATATAGAGGAGTAAGGTATGGAAATAGAAAATTAGGAATGGGCTTAGGCATGGATGAAAATGTTTGTGTCTATGAAAAAATATTAATAAATTTTATCTACATAAATGAATAACTTTCTAATCGATTATACTTTGCAATCTAGTGGCAAAACTAAACCAAAATCAATTAAATTTAAACTGAATAATGATAAGTTAAATAGTACTGAGCCATTTGTAATTGAGGCTCAAAAAAGAAAGAAAGAGAAAAAAATTGATGGTAGTTTACTCATTATATGAGGTATCCCTGTTGTGAAGAAGTTTACTGCAATCTGACAAAAAAGAAGGAAGGCACTGGATTAACAAAACATGAAGGTGGATTTCTTCCATTACTATTAGCTGCATTACCATATCTAAATCTATTGATTCACTTAATGGTGGATGTGCTGCAATTCCAAATGCCATAATAAACAAGAAAAAATGTGATGCAGAATTCGAAGAACAGAAAAGACACAATAAAGCAATGAAAAAGAAAGGAATAGGAGCAATATATACGATGAAGTAATTTGTGGTCACTTATGTTTGTTTTAAAACTATTCTGTGATAATTTTGAATTTAATGGTATTTTGAGTTTACTAAATAGACACTTTTGGAAATAGAAAAATACAAAAAGGAGATTAAGAAAAATCAAAAGTGAAATTGATCTGAAAACAGAAAGTTTTATCAGAAGTTTCATAAGGAATTATGAACCATTTTTAGAGTAGCTGCAGGATATATTGATTTTAAAGGGAGAATAATAGTAGATATAAAAGATCAGTAAATGGTTATGATGCAGTTATGAAACAATACATAGAAAAGGAATATGTTGAAAACCTGAATACACAAGTTTTTTAACACAGTTCAATAATTATGCCACTGCTGCACATCTTAATGAAAAAATTAATCAGATTCAGCAAGATAACCATAAAACTACAAAAAATTACTGTACCAAAAAATGCAGAAAGGTTTTTTAGATTATTTCCCTAAAACACATTTAAACTCAGGCTTAGATGCGTTAAGTAGTCTAAAAGTTCAAGTATATGATAAACAAATAATGGAATTTACATTTATGACTGGAGGGGAACAAAAAACACAATCTCAAGTACAAGTATATCTTTAAAGAAATTGTTGTTATTAGTCGAAATATAAATAAAGGATTATCTTTTAATGATTTTGATATTACACTAAGTGTTTATGATAATCTTTATGAAATAACTCCTACTAATCAGTCAATAATTGTAAACAAATCAAGTTATCTGAGTGTAAGATTGAAAGATCCTGTTAAAGTTGTTCTAGTTGATGTGAAGTTAATTATATTTGGTGAAATAATTTAAATCTTATTAAATTTTTATTCTATTTAAATGAACAATCTCATTTCACACTCGGCTCTTCCGAGTGGTCATATATATTGTTTGAAGGTTAAAAATTTACTGGGACTCATAATCCCCAGAGACTCACCACTAAATTTGGACGACAGAATATTGAAGATCTTTGCACAATATGTAAAACTAAAAAGAGTAAATTCGTTAAAAATATTTTGTATAAGATTATTGAAGATCTTTGCACAATATGTAAAACTAAAAATAGTAAATTCGTTAAAAATATTTTGTAGAAGAACGTAGTTCTAATAGTGCTTCAGTAGTCCAAGAAGAGGTGAGCAAATCTCTCACCCCTAATATTCATTAACAAAATATTAATGAATTACATAAACCAATGAGAAAACATTTTAACTGAAGTTAATTTCTTTCAGTATTGATGATCTATGGCAAGCTGACCTAGTTGATATGGATTTAGGTAATTTGAAAGGAATTTCTAAAGTAAATAAAGATATAAATAGCTATTGACTGTTATTGCCATATTTTGTAAGTTTGTTTGGGCCATCCTAGTTAAAGATGAGACAGGCAATAATATTGTTGATGATTTTGAAAAAATATTCAAGTAGTGACAACCAAAAATTTACAGACAGACCATTATGCAATAACGAATATCATGATCTGACGAAGAAATACAACATTAATCATTACTCAACTTTTACTGAATTGAAAGTATCTCTTGCTGCATGATTCAACAGAACACTTAAAGAAAATATGGGGAAGAAATTTAGTCTTGAAGGAAATTATAAATGGGTTGAACCAGCCTCGAAAGTAGTTGATAAATACAATAATACAAAACATTCAACTATAAAAATGAAGCCAATAGAAGTTAATGAAAAGAACCATAAGATAGGAGTCATAGTGATTAATGATAAGGCTAAACTTAAAAAAGGAGATAAAGTGAGATTTAGTATACTGAAAGAAATTTTTGAAATAGGATACACTGCTGATGGGTTAACAGAAATTTTTGAAATTGAATCTATTATTCGTTCTCTCCAGTTATGTACAAACTGAAAGATATCGACGGAAATTGGGTAAATAAAGAAAATGTATTACATTAATTCTGTCTGATGATCAGCAGCACATAAAACAGTCTTTGATTGCGTCAGGTCCTTATTTTCTGATTATGAAATGACTTGACTTTGCTTTCAGCTATTTCTTATTTTTTGAAAATATAATAAAAATTAATGGTAATAAATGGCAGCAATCACAAGCACATCTTAAACTGAATGATCTACGATGAACTTGTTTGAATTTATCAAGATTAACAACAGTATTATTTATGATAATAAAGAGGTGTCTGTGATAATGGATGAAGAGAATAATCCATGGCTCGAAGAATTGGTGGAATTTTGGAATTTACTAATCCTCAAAAAGCAATTCGAGATCATGTTTGAGAAAAACAAATATTACGATGTGAGGAACTGGTAGCAACACCACCTTATAGGCAACCAGAGGATGGAGTGGGGAGCGAGGCGACTACACTGTCAGGAGGCTGAGTGGCTGAAGTGTGAGACTGGACAGTATTCCGATGACGCCCAAGATTTCCTAATTACGCATTGTTCCTGTGGACTGGTGTGTGTGTGTGTGGAGGGGGGGGGGGATCATTCTCCTGCCCCGCAGGAATGGGCCGGTGATACGTCCGCTGGGTGGGCGAGCGTCCATCCGTCTGGCTGCAACACGTACTGTCGTCCTACTTAGCTGACGTATGCACTCGGTTCCAGACCCTCAGCTGTGTTTCGTGAGCCACAGTACCGAAGTCAGTAGCACGTAATGAAATCTTGCAGCCAGATAGCCACTGTTCGATGAAAGGCCGCACCTACGCGGCCGAAGCGAGTGACAAAAGGCGCGCCCAGTGCGTTGTCAGTGGGCAGCTCGTGTGTGCTGCCCGTCGCCGTCGCCTCCTGGCGGGAGTCCGACTGCTGCTGGAGTGGGCCGGCACGCCCACCGTGCTGTAGCGACGAGTCCCATGGATGGATCCAGAACAGAAAGCTGGGACCCCGGCAGCGACTCGAACCAGTGGCTCCAACAATAATCTAAGAGTTCCGCAACTCCTGAAATGTGGAAATCATCATTCCTAAAGAAAAAAAAAACGAATAGGAACTTCTGTGAAAGAAATCTAATGTAGTTTATTACTGGGAAACGTGTTCTTTACAACCCTTACTTCTCGAGTTACTTAAGAAAAACAAAAACGGCCTTCAAATACGGCCCCCCACCCACACGTTCATAGCCCGTTGGTGAGGATTTCCAGTACGTTGTTCATGGCCGTTCCCACTACCACTGTACAAAGATTTGGGGCTATAAGACCTTGTCTCTAATTCGACTTTCTTTTGCTTCCGTTGACTAGGCTACCCCTTGAAATGTAGTCGTTTGTACTGTATATTTAATCCAGATTACACATTGGACAGTAATCCTCTAGTCCCGCAGCCGCTTGTCTCCGGCCAGTGACACAGGGATGACAAAGGAATTTGTAGGGAGTCTATTCTTAGTTCCAAAATGGCAAGCGCGGTTATGAAGGGGTTGCAATTTCGTCGGTGTACAATACGGCTCCGGCCGCGGTGGTCTAGCGGTTCTAGGCGCTCAGTCCGGAACCGCGCGACTGCTACGGTCGCAGGATCGAATCCTGCCTCGGGCATGGATGTGTGTGATGTCCTTAGCTTAGTTAGGTTTAAGTAGTTCTAAGTTCTACGGGACTGATGACCACAGATGTTAAGTTCCATAGTGCTCAGAGCCATTTGAACCATTTTTTTACAATACGGCGATATGCCTTGCGTTGGTCAGACATGGTCAACCGGAACTTGCCCCCACGTTCGCATACGGCCGTCCATGGGACCACTTTCACAGTCCAATCCCCCACAAATCTGGATACAGCATTATTCGACACCCAGGCAGATTAGATCCCACTCTGAGGCGTCTTTCACACTCTGTTCGGTACTGACTGCGAATGTGGCTTAGGAAGTCGGGGTTAGCATGGAAGGTCAAGGCCCCTATAATGTCACTCCTTAAACACAACAACTAGCAGATCAATAAATTAACAATTTATTCACGACCATATTTATAAAACAGCTAACATACAATCAACACGTGGCCGTCTTAAAAACAATATGAAAAATGACATATTCGGCGTCTTAGGGAGCACGGATCATTCCAGCCTATGACTCGCGACTGGGGAAGACCTAGAACGACGAGGACAACTGCAATAGACGAGACAATTGTTCGTGCAGTTGACGATAACCCTAATGTCAGCGTCAGAGAAGTTGCTGCTGTACAAGGTAACGTTGACCACTTCACTGTATGGAGAGTGCTACGGGAGAACCAGTTGTTTCCGTACCATGTACAGCGGGTGCAGGCACTATCAGTAGCTGATTGGCCTCCACGGGTACACTTCTGCGAATGGTTCATCCAACAATGTGGCAATCCTCATTTCAGCGCAAATGTTCTCTTTACGGATGAGGCTTCATTCCAGTTTGATCAAACTGTAAATTTTCACAATCAACATGTGTGGGCTGACGAGAATCCGCACGCAATTGTGCAATCACGTCATTAACACAGATTTTCTGTGAACGTTTGGGCAGGCATTGTTGGTGATGTCTTGATTGGGCCCATGTTCTTCCACCTACGTTCAATGGAGGACATTATCATGATTTCGTCCAGAATACTCTACCTGTGCTGCTAGAACATGTGCCTTTACAAGTACGGCACAACATGTGGTTCATGCACGATGGAGCTCCTGCACATTTCCGTCGATGTGTTCGTACGCTTCTCAACAACAGCTTCGGTAACCGATGGATTGGTAGAGGCGGACCAATTCCATGGCCTCCACGCTCTCCTGACCTCAACCCTCTTGACTTTCATTTATGGGGGCATTTGAAAGCTCTTGTCTACGCGACCCCGGTACCAAATGTATTGTGGACGGCTGTGATACAATACGCCATTCTCCAGGGCTGCATCAGCTTATCAGGGATTCCATGCGACGGAGGGTGGATGCATGTACCCTCGCTAACGGAGGACATTTTGAACATTTCCTGTAACAAAGTGTTTGAAGTTACGCTGGTACGTTCTGTTGCTGTGTGTTTCCATTCCATGATTAATGTGATTTGAAGAGAAGTAATAAAATGAGCTCTAACATGGAAAGTAAGCGTTTCCGGACATATGTCAACATAACATATTTTCTTTCTTTGTGTGTGAGGAATGTTTCCTGAAAGTTTGGCCGTATCTTTTTGTAACACCCTGTATGCCTCTCTCATATGTTAATTTTGAGCCTCCTGGTACCATTGTGTTCCAGCCAGCAGTTTCACGTCATCAAGAAATCGCTCTTGGGGTCTTCCAGTGTCTCTCTTAAGGTCCCATAGCTCCAGCGCACAGTTATGCTGGTCCACCTGCTATGACCTTGTCGAGCTACGTGTCCGACTCATTGCCATTTCAGGGCTACAGTTCTCACTAGGACGTCTGTTACCTATGTTTTCCTTCTAACGTTCGCTGATCGAATCATATCATTGAAGCTGTCTCTTAGCACTGGTATCAACTGAGATATTGCAGTAAGTACGCTTTTTAAATGGATCCGTGTACTTTTTGTTAGTGACCTCGATAGCTCTTGTGAAGACAGTTAGAGTGAAATAGAGCTTGTTAATGCTGACATTCAAACCTGTCGTAAAATTCTCGATAATACCGTTGAATGTGAGAGTACTGTGGCCGGAAACGGCATTTACGGCGCAGACACTGCCAGACAGGTGTCTCGAACCAGATTTGCGTAGTTGTACACCGTAACGTAGGCCTGCCCTACGAGAATAAATCTTTATTTCCCCTTGAACCAACTTACGACCTAGATGGAAGTTCAAATACGGATGCCGGATATGGAAATACGACTCAGGCTAGAATCTAACATACCACGAAGGGTTTAGGAAACGATTTCACATTTGTGCATCTTCCCAGATTTACGTGAGCTGATACAGAGAAACCAAATGTTCATTCTTAAAAAACAAAGAGGCATTATACGCTTCAAGAAGCAACTATTCTATTAAATATCTATATGTTAGGAGGACTTGACCTATTTTTCCTGTGCATGGCTGTGTGCTTCTTACATGCTGTCAGACAACTGTCTCTACCTACACTGCTCTACGTTATATATAATGGGATACATTGGTTGAACTAGGTATTTTATTAAAAATACTTTGGTGACGGCCTGAACACCGAAAAATAAATATTCTTCTTAACGAAGCGTCGTCTCATGCTGAACGAAAGATCCTTGTGACCGTGCTACCAGCCACGTGCAATACATTCTGTCCACTTACCTAATACTGTAATGCAATTTCAAACACACGTAAGTGAAATAAACAAGTTATTAACCACGATCTGGTAACCACTTAAGCCGCGTAACAAAAATTTTGTCTTAAGAAAATAAATGTATTCTTTATTTAAGTATGTGTTCAAACTGTTGACTATGGACTGAAAAGCACATCTGCAGTCGCCGTCCGAAAGAACGACGAACAGATGTAAGTGCAGTGGATAATGCGGTAGAGCATGCACTTGCCACTAAACACACATCATCTGGCGTAGTTTGGGCTTTGTAAACGACTGCATCTTTGAGTGTTTCTCAAATAAAGAAATCAAGAGGAGTCAAATCGGAGGACCTCGCAGGCCATTTGCCAACAGGATTTCGTCCTATCGAACGTCTAGGAAAGTTGTTATTCATTATTTGCGTTGCAACACACGACGAGTGAGCTGGAAAACCGTCGTGACGTAGCCACATAGACGGTCGAATAGCCAGCGGTACCTCTTCCAGAAGAACTGGGAGAATGTTCGCCAGAAAGTGTGCGTACGAATGTCTATTTAGAACGCCTGAGATGACGTAAGGACCCAAAATGTAATTTCCTCTGATGCCCCACCATAAGTGTACACGCCATAGCCATTGATGTTGCACCTGACGAAGGCAGTGTCGATTTTCGGCTGCCTCGTAGAACAGGTTATGCAACTTTCCATTGGTTTCCAGAATGAGATTTTCACTCTGCAGCGGAGTGTGCGCTGATATGAAACTTCCTGGCAGATTAAAACTGTGTGCCCGACCGAGACTCGAACTCGGAACCTTTGCCTTTCGCGGGCAAGTGCTCTGGTTTGGTTAGTAAAAGCTGCTTCATTGAAAGGAACACACGTTGGAAAAGCGGAAGGTCG
The DNA here is from genome assembly GCF_021461395.2 of Schistocerca americana. Taxonomy (NCBI): domain Eukaryota; kingdom Metazoa; phylum Arthropoda; class Insecta; order Orthoptera; family Acrididae; genus Schistocerca; species Schistocerca americana. The sequence continues at coordinate 92,067,065 of NC_060121.1, forward strand.
TCTCTCAGTTGCTGAAGGGCAAACCGGCCAAGTTCTGTACGACGTTCGAAATCAGGCTCACCAAATGCCCGATGTAAAGACAACTTATCCTCACTGGTGTACATGCTAGCACGCAACGAATGTTGAAGCAGAAATAAGCGGACTGCAGTGCAGGCGAGTAAATAGGCAAATGTGTTGACATTCTGATGCAGGCCAGCACGAGAGGTCCGCTTGGCGGTGTTCGCATCGCTAATGGTTCAAATGGTTCAAATGGCTCTGAGCACTATGGGACTCAACTGCTGTGGTCATAAGTCCCCTAGAACTTAGAACTACTTAAACCTAACTGACCTAAGGACAGCACACAACACGAGGCAGAGAAAATCCCTGACCCCGCCGGGAATCGAACCCGGGAACCCGGGCGTGGGAAGCGAGAACGCTACCGCACGACCACGAGATGCGGGCGCATCGCTAATGACTCGCCCTATATGAGTACACAGATTACAAATCGCCTGCTCCTGTCCCAGTTTTCTTACTACTCTCATTGATAACAACTTCATCTCGACAGTATAAATGAGTTTCAAAATTTGAAAATTTAATAGACTGAAATAGTGTCTAAAAGACGCCATACTCTAGAAAAATGGCTCTGAGCACTAGGCGACTTAACTTCTGAGGTCATCAGTCGCCTAGAACTTAGAACAAATTAAACCTAGCTAACCTAAAGACATCACACACATCCATGACCGATGCAGCATTCGAACCTGCGACGGCAGCGGTCGCTCGGCTCCAGACTGTAACGACTAGAACCGCACGGCCACCCCGGCCGGCGTACTCTACATCTACATGTACTGTCAAGAATACTCCGAAAGATAAGGTACAGTGCGTGGTGGAGATTACCCTAAACCACAGCTTGTCAGTTTCCCTCCTGTTCCACTCACAAACAGAGCAAGGGAAAGACTGTCTATACGCGTCCGTATGATCCCTAATTTCTCGTATGTTATCTGCGTGGTCCTTACGCGCCATCTATCGTGGCGGCAGTAGAATCGTTCGGCAGGCAGCTTCAGATGCCGGTTCTACCGGTTCTATAAATTTTCTCACTAGCATCTCTCGGAAAGAATGTCGCCTTCCTTCCAAGGATTCCCATATGAGTATCCGTAGCACGTACGTAACACGTGTTGTTCGAACCTACCGGTAAAAACTCTAGCAGCCCGCCTCCGAATATTTTCGCCGTCCTCCTTCAATCCAACCTGATACGAACCCCAAACACTCGAGCAGTACTAAAGAACAGGTCCCACGAGCGTCCCATATGCGGTCTCCTTTACAGGTGCACCACTGTTTCCTACAATTCTTTCATTAAACCGATGCCGACCATTTCCGACCCCGTACCACAGTTCTCATGTGCTCATTCCACCTCATATCGCTTTGCAACGTTACGCCGAGATATTTAAACGACTTGACTGTGTCAAGCAGCACACTAGTAACTAGTAACATTACAGGTTTTTCTCCCTATTCCTCAGCATTAACTCACATTTTTCCACATTTAGGGCTAGCTCCCACTCATCAGACCAACTGGAAATTTTGTCTGAGTCGTCTTCTATCATCCTACAGTCACTCAACTTCGACACCTTGCCGTACACGACGGCGCCATCAGCAAACAGCCACAGATGGCCGCCCACTCTATCCGCCAAATCATTTGTATGTAGAGGGTGCAACAACGGTCCTGTCACACTTGTCTCGGCCACTCTTGATGACGTCCTTTTCTTTGATGAACACTCGCTGTCGAGGACAGCATACTGGGTTCTGCTCTGAAACGTTGTTTTAGCGAGATATGGACGCAATTACCGAAATCTGTCACCTGTTACCTGTGGCCTGTCGAACACTCACCACAGTCCGCGGATAAATCACGAAAACTATCCGAGTTACGCCACACGCGAAGGACCCAGCCTCCAAGCGCATCCGACAGCCTAGATACGATGGGCAGGGCCTGCATGTCAGCAGTAAACGCCGGGTGTAAAATCGGCGTGCCAAACCCGTCAGAAATATCCACGGAACTGGCCCGGGGTTCTGGCCCGTCGCAGAAATCCCTCGTGTGTGGCCACCGATTCAGTGCCGTGGTTGAGCGCGTTGCCACAGCTCGGGTACAAGGACGTCACATGCGCTGATCATCAGTAATCAGAATAGCGAGTTCCCACGCCTACAGCCAACCACATTTCGGCCGGTCCGCTTATGAGCCCCTCTTTCGCCCTCGAGGTTGCCGTGTCGATGCTACGCTCCCTCTTTGGCTTTGCGAGCAGCGCGCCGGTGCACGTCGGACCCCTGCAGACAACGGAGCTGCTACCCGCATGGCGACTGCGCAGCAGCCAGCTTCTGTTGCATCGCAACGAGCGGCCAGATGTTGGCACTGCCAGTCTAGCGGCGGACGCCGAGCTGTGCGGACGTGCGTCGCTCCGCGGAGCTCTGCCGTGTGTCTTTCAGTGCAGCTTGCCGGACACAGCCTCGCCACGTACTCCCGCCGGATAAGCGACGAGCTCAGAGTAAGGCAGTCGCAAATTTTAAATTTTTGCTGATTCTTCTGTGACAAATCCGTACACGTGACATAATGTCCACAGAGAATACGATGGAAGTGGTTTTGCTAGCGCAACATTTCGCAGCAATAAGCAAGGAATGGAGACAGCAAAGATAGGCATCATCTGCAATTTTTTTTTTTTTTTTGCATTTCTTATTTTCATCTCTAGTGCAACAAAAATTTGCGAGGGGTTATTAACGCCTTGATTAGGTCCTTCCCCAGATTTTTTCCAACTATCGAAAGTGCAACTGAAATTTTAACTTATTTTTTTAAAATTCTTTTACGTCATCTGTTGTGCAGATTTGACTACCCATTTGCATTTAAAATGATTGTAGAGCTTGTCAAAGCGTGTAATACTTCTTCGTGATTCCCTGGGAATACGAGCGTTAATACTATAACCATACCATTCAAATTACTTCCTAAATATATATAAATATTATTAATTCTTTGTGTACTTTTTATGTTTGTTCGTGAATAACTACTCGATAGATGACCTCTTTAAAAGAGCCAAGATGTGTTTCTTACATCGTGGATGCATCATGGTTCCAAGCCATCTTGACCAGGTACTGGGCTGGTATTAGGCTGGTAGAAAAAAAAGATACCACCTTTTGGATCCCCACTGTTCAATCCGCGAGAGACAGCTTCCTTGCTGGCTGCCTGCGTTGGACATTGAAAGCTCGTTGAATCGCCAGTATTAGCTGTTCCTAGCGCGAGGCTGGCCTGCAGTATGATACACCTATTATTTCGGAGTAACATGCCCGAACATATTTTTACTATGATTTATGCGCCAACATCGCTGTTGGGCTTGTTTGAGTTTCTCTAGGTTTTTTGAAATTGTCTTGAACACTGTAAATTATCAAGATTTTTTGGTACTATAATTATCCTGACTTCATTTAACAGATATTCAGCTACTTTGGTTTCATTTTTAGCTAGTGAAATGCGTTGCCCCATGCATTAACTTTGTCTGAAACCATAGTGAACTTCGAAGATTTTGAAACACGGCATAACTCTGCGTAGTGTCGGATAAATCTGCTAATTGCCAACTATCAGAGATTTACTTTGATGCGTTGTATGTAGGGAAAGTTGCCTACGTAGTATGAGCTTCTAATTTGTACCACTGCTATAAAATTCGTACCTATTGTCAAGTCCAACATAAGTGAGGTCAGCGGTTTTGCTAATTTAATGAATTTAGTGGCTTAACTCAAAGTTTTTCACAATATAATAATTTTACTGATCCCTTAACATTATGATGTGCAATTAAGTGAAATCAATTACAATAACAATTAAGTCTATAATAAAAGGAATTACAATGACGTTACAGTGAATTGAGGTTTGTTAACAAGTTTTATGCAATTTTACATCAATTACGTTTTACGAGGTAATGGTTATCATTTAGAAAGTTTCTTTATGTTCTGAAAATGGATACATTCATGAATATTTAGCAGTTTAAACACACAATAGTTACATACAAATTCTTAAGAGTAGGAAGTTTCCTTTGTAACTAGTATGTATGCATACGAAGCCGAAAGTTGTTTACCGTGAATTAAATATGCAATATGCGCTCTGTCCTCAGGCCACAAGTGGCCCATCGGGACCATCCGACCGCGGTGTCATCCTAGGCTGAGTATGCAGATAGGAGGGGCGTGTGGTCAGCACACCACTCTCCCGGTCGTTATGATGGTTTCCTTTGACCGGAGCCGCTAATATTCGGTCGAGTAGTTCCTCAATTGGCATCATGAGAATGAGTGCACCCCGAAAAATGACAACTTCATTTCCTGATTTTTTTTCTTCTAAAACTGTTCGAGATCATTATTTGTCGACTCGTATATTGTGAAATTATGCGAATAATTCACATTCTAATTCTTCAAATAACCTGTTACCACACTTTATTTCCCAGAGACCTGTGTAACATATAAAGCACACAAAGGAAGCTCTACTTCCAAAAGTTTTGACAGATTACGGTGTCCATTTACATTAAAAGAGCCAACAGCGTAATCGCCGAAGAGATAAGTGTTTTCTTATTTTACTTAAAGCAAATCCAGATGGCAGTCACATTCAGTTAACACTTCGTGCTATTGGTTACATGAATGAGCTAAAATCGTTACACTTTAAATATGACCCGTATCTTGCAGAGTTGCGGTAAGAACGTGACGTATTTAACTACCCACTATAGGAAAGACGGGATGTAAGAAGAGGAGTTTCTGTGTTCAACAGATTCGATCCTTTGATATGAAGGTAAGTTTTGCGTAGGGAAGGGAAGGGGGGGGGGCAGTGGAATGATAAATACTGTCCCCATTCCACTTGTTCGTTATTTATTGATTTATTAACCCTGACAAAATTGGGGATATCAGTCCCTCCGTTACGCCTTATCAGAAATTTTACATACAGTGCTTGACCAAAGAAGTGAAGCATGCAGAACGAGAGGATGAAAGAAAATCATATTTCATGGACTTCAGAGCGTATATGATATCGTTTGAGTGATTACAAAATCGAGCCAAACTTACTGACAACTAGGCGGCCTAGGCCCACTTGTCGGTATGACGTTGCACCCCTCCTGATCCGGAGGCATATAATTGATTCGGTTGGCAAGGGTGTCATAAAACAGTTGTACACTTACTAAAGTGGTCTGGGCCACACAGTATTCAAAATAGTTGTTGATATCCTGAATATTGGCTCTGGGATGGAGCTGATGTCTCAACTGGCACCACACATGTTCTATCGGGGACAAATCTGGTCATCTTGATGGCTACAGTACCTCATCATCACACAGACAGTCCATAGAGACTTGTTCCATGTGTGGGCTGCAGTTGCACTTTCGCATGATAGACAACACATGTCGACGCACGATGCTCGTGAGTTATACTTGAGAGCATCATGCATGGTCATGGATGAAATATCAATTTATTTATTTATTTTTTAATATAAATTGCCGCCATGTAACATGGGACCGAATCCCATTACGAGGAGTACAGATGTGCACATAAAAGTAAAGAACACTTGTAAATGTGAACGTAGTCGAAAGATCAACACGTTTTCACCGGTTAGCGTAAAGATACACCTTCTCAAAACACACCACATCATTCGTATCACTGTAGATCCAGTAAAGGCACTTCATTTCATTATGTTGAGTCAAGAGCGATGAGAAGAATCAAAATGTTGGCAGGTGTAACGTAATGTATTCGTAGCTCAGTAGCACTCCCGCTTAACACTTCAGGCGTGTAGATTCTGCCCGTTTCCACCTGTACCGTAGCGCCACGAGAGCGCCCTTGCTTCCTTTCAGCGTCGTGTGCGTAGCATCTTTCTTTTGTCTCACAGTGTTTTTCCCTCTGAATCAGATTTAACGAGGCGTTTTATTGCGCCGCGATGTCGTCCATGGTTCCCAGGGACATTCCACTTAAAGCTTTAGTTTTGACAAGTCCACGTGGCACCCGTAGCCAGGTTTGTTAGAAATTCATGATAGGCTTGTAGACACGATCAATGTCATTTCAGAACAGGTTCACACGACTTATCTCGATTATGGATCGTATGTCTTCTGTGTAGGTTTCCAGACCGGCTTTAAGTAGACAGACTCGTTTTGCGACATGGAAGAGTTCCTTTCACTCATTGCGATAGTAGTAACAGCATGGTTACTATGGCGAAAGCGTAGTTAAATATACGAATGTCAGAGAGTTTAACCTTCCGCCCAAAGATGATGACGGTTTCTTCGAGACCGCCCTGCTTCCGTTTGGGGACACACGGAATATACGGTGGGAATTCTGGTCTCCACAACATCGTTTACAAGTTTACAGTCCATGAATATGGTTGGTAAAACGGAATGTCCACTTTCATTTGCAGATGTGTGAACATCGAGTACATATAATTTACACAGGACAAGTGGGCATCAGTATTATATAAAATGAGAATGCACACCTTCGCAAAATTTCCCGCGTCATGTCGTGGTCTTAAAATCCACTTATGAACATCGTAAAAGGCTAACTAAAGCAAACTTCGTTCCCCAAGTGAGAGACATTGTGTCTATCCAAGTTTTTGATGGACAAAGTGAGTCATTGATTGATGGCCCTAGTGAATTTCCGCCATTAACTTCACATAGGGACTTTTCCTCTGTAGCTTCCGCGTCGCCAGCACTTCCACTTCTGCTGAAAAGATTACTTTGGAGGTGCGTCCCTTCACCGAGCTCAGTCGAGATGATAACACGTCAGTTAGTGTTGAGTATTCGAAAGCCTCCAGCACCCTATCCGCTGTATCTCCAGCGACCGAGACCCCCTCTTTGTGAATGGTCGTAGATGGACCTGATCCCGAGCTCCATACTATGCCGACGCACTTGCCGGGAATTCCTGAGTCTGTAAATTATGCCCACCCTTCTCTTGCGCCCCCATATTGGGTAAGAATGCTACAGACCACTGCTGATCAGACTCATATTCTCAAAAGTGCTCCAGTGGTACACGAGGTGACAGTAAATGGCATTCAATTTTCGGGTTCATTGATTCTCAGGAGCAACGCTCAACTGTGGAGGAGTATTGTATGTCCTGTGTGTCTAACACTGAATTATTACAGTTATATAACTTTGTTGTGGTGTTCCGGAATTTGTTGTGGAGCTTTCTCGGAAATGCCTGGCAGGACGAAGAAATGATCATTTTGAGGTTGAAGCTCTTTGGTCCGTGTTTGCTTTAAGAATACGGCTTTAGCAAAAACACAATTTTTTTTAACATCCCAAACATGTTTCACTGCAGTTGCAGCATCATCAGTGGGGTTTATTACATAGCTTTATGTGTTCTTCAAAAACTTATATTTACGATTTTAAAAACTAATATTTACATGTGTAGAAACATAAGTGAAAATAAAATTAGATATCTATATATAAAAATGTTTAACAGCTATAAAATCAATTCCAACTGCCATGAAACATGTTTGGGATATGCTAAGGGCGGACCCCATTCTAAAACATATGTATTGTTAAAGCAAACACGGACAAAAGAGCTTCAACGTCAAGTCTTCATTACTGCTTGTATGGCGTTACGTTTTAACTTGTGGTAGAGCTAGTTACCTACGTGTTTTCCACCAGCGAGTATGACCTCCCCTACGGATGATGGATGGATCAGTTCTAAATTGCGGCACATACGTAATTTTATATTATAACTACTTTTCTGGGAAACTACATTTCATTAGTGACACTCCTTACCAACAGATGTCTGCTTTCCCGTTGGGGAGTACAATCATCCCTCTCCTCTGCTGAAACGACCGCGCCGTTGATAAACTAGGAAACAGAGCGGTTTCGCGTTAGTCTTCCTATCCTTCCGGTGGAAGTCGCCTCATTGGCCGCCTGATCCCTACCAACGCGCGCCTCCATCACATTGGGTTTCGTCTCGCTGGTCTTTGGGATACATGTCATCAACCTGATACCTTACCACACAGGCTTGTCTCTTCCAGGCGAGAACACTGGCTTTCCTTAGCCGACCAGGTGAAGCTGGTTTCTCGGTTCAATTTCTTCTGTGTCCGAATTTTTCCGTTTTCCATCGGGCGAGAACTAATATGACTGTATGGCTCCTCGGAAATTACTCCAATGTTTAGTCGGGAATGAGAACGACCCCGACCCCCGTGTTTTCCGCCAATATACATGGTGTTTCCCTAAGAGCGTGCAAAAATTTAACACATCTAGAGCATGCTCCACCGGACAATTTGAAACAGGCATCCAGGGGTCAGAGAACCCAGCTTAAGGAGATAATATGAACAAAATCACATTACTCTGTACCTTTACATTTACATTAGTTACCGTTACCTGCAAATATCATCGCTGACGCAATCAGCATACCATTTGTACTGTTTCTCACAAAATGTGCTGAAACTAACGGCAACTAATTCCATCTCCATTTCCACTGGGGTCTCATACACGAGTGACGTTAGACATCCCAGTAGGATATAATCAAGGGTATTCAGGTGACATCGCAGGCCATGGAATAGGACCTCCCCTTCCAATCTAGCGACCAGGAAATATGGCACTGAGAGTGTCACGGACATCCACACCGAAGTGAGGAGGTTCAACATCAAGGGTACATTCTCCAGCAAATCAGGCAGAACTCTTTGCACGAAGCTGAAGTACAGGTGGCAGATCGCCAGCCGCGGTGGCCGTGCGGTTCTAGGCGCTCCAGTCCGGAGCCGCGCTGCTGCTACGGTCGCAGGTTCGAATCCTGCCTCGGGCATGGGTGTGTGTGATGTCCTTAGGTTAGTTAGGTTTAAGTAGTTCTAAGTTCTAGGCGACTAATGACCACAGCAGTTGAGTCCCATAGTGCTCAGAGCCATTTGAACCAGCCAGGTGGCAGATCAGACTTACGGGTGGAAGATATGGCCCAATGAGGTTGTCGCGTACAATGCTGGCCCAGATATTCACAACAAAACGTACCTGATGGTGTGACTCTGCTACAGAGTGAAGGTTTTCCTTATTCCACCGATGGTTGTCCTTGCTGTTCGAAATACCATCACGATCAAATGAGGCCTCGTCAGTAAACAGCACATTTTGGGGGAAATCTGGTCGATCAATCCATTGTTGGAGCAGTCACTGACGCAATGCGACCCTTGGAGCAAAGTCAGTCACAAGCATTGCATGGTCTCGTTGTGAGTGATACGGCTGTAATTGATGTCCGTAGAGTACTCGCCACACAGCTCGACTAGTACGTGCAGCGTCCATTTTATATGCAATAGGGTGAGTATTTGTAGTGCAGTCGGCTGCAACACGTTCCAGCACTTCCTCCTCAAAATCGGGTGTGCGAGTGGTCCTCATGTTGCCAGGTCCCTCGTTTCTTCTTTACAATGAACCAGTCTCCCGCATTCCTCGATCGAGAGAAATAAACACTCGTCGTGATGGATGATGCCTGTCAGGAAATCGTTCCATGTACAGACTTTCAGCACCGAGAGCATTTCAACATACTACCCTGTCCACAATTTTCTTGTCAGTGACCTCTGCGAAACTGTACCGGCTCTGCTCCATCGTATTGTACTGCACGTCTCTTGAACAGTACTGAATAGTTGTTGATTCGTACCACCTTTTGTCATTGAACAGTGTAAATACGATACAACAGAGCCACCTTATGGACAAGTAAAGTAAACAAACCTGCTTCATGACATCCTAGTGATAAGGCTCGTCCTCCTTGTTTCCTTGCAGGAAATGAAGAACGTACACGTAAATATACAGCACGGCACGAGTCAGCTTGTACGCATGTTAGTTGTAAATGAGCTGGAAAACAGTAATGCTAGACAAAACGGCAGACAAGTTAAGTTCCGTATCTTCTTAAGCAATCTTCTCCGATCCCACGTTCCCTACCTAGAATTATTAAGTGGAGCGTTCACTATGTCCTGTTACAGTTTTACACGCTCTTCCGAAAACACCCTGTATGGTCAACGCGTACTTCAAATGGCAGAGGCTTCCGCGTTACTTTGCTATATTTGCAAATATATAGCACCTTGTTTGTAATCGTCAAGATGTTAGGTTTTTCCCCTTGTTCTGGAGCATTCTCTCATTTCATTATTGATAAAGAAAACAATTGTTTTGTATTGAGTCCCGGTATATTATTTGCCTATTAACATTGAAAAATAAATAAAAAGTAAAAAAATAATAATTAGAAAACGGACCGGTGTCATGTGAGGGACCAGCACAGTGACAGGTGGGGCATCGGGATTCGACCACTGCCCACTGTGTCCACCCAGGCTGAAGCTGCTGTGTCCGTTATTTCCAGTAATGAAAAATAAAGTAAAAGAATGGTCAACGGCTGTGGCTAGCAACGTCCCGTCGCAGGTCTCTAGGGAAAAAATGTATAAAAAAAGCATAAAAAAAGGAAGCAGGTTGCCGTCCCGCTATGTGCAATTTTTTTCTCATTTTAGAGATGAAAAAAAAATGTCGGCATTGCTGGTCTAATAGGTAACTGCGTGACGAAAACGTTTCGTTCGTGATTGGCTTTAGTGTAGCTTTTCTTGCGTTACTCGGTTAATTTGTTAAATCTGTACTAAGTTCCAAATTAATAGAACGAATAGTTCACCGTTCTCGCTGCGATATTTTCGTCCCTCAAAAGGCACACCGTGTGGTTTCTTTACCACTCAATATCCTGCCCAAAGGCTTAAGCTTCAATGACTGTCTGCTATCTGCGAGGAAGGAAGACTATGAAGTGGGCAATAGATTTCTCATTTTGTGTGACATCTCCCGAGGCAACGGATTCTCGGCGCGGAGTAAGGCAACTTTTGTCGCCTGTTCCATTTTGTCTCTGCCCATACGTTTTCTATAGGGTGTAATTCTGGTATAGAAGGATACGAACTGACACATTTCTTTCTCTTCTGCAAATCGCCCCATCGCTGACAAGTGTTTACGAGACTGGTCCTGCTGAAAACAGACTGCTACTTCAGGATACAGTTGTCAAGTGATGGAACCATAATATTACTCATAATAAGGGTATACTGGACACAGTCTATCCTCTGAAGCATTCCGAGTCCGCGGGGACACATCCAGCTCCCAACTGCCACAGACCCACGGCCACTACAACATGACCAGTGGATGTGTTTGGGGTCGAAGTTGGCACGTTACGGTCTTTCTACTGGTACCGGACCGTCATTCGCTGAAGTCAATATCGATTCACCGGAAAACATTACGTTCCGCTACTCATGAGTGACACTGTCCTCGGCAAACACTAAGCACTAGAGTTGCTCATCACCATGGACGCCTGCTTGACGGCCGCACATTTGCCAAGTAGCGCCGCCTCCCTAAGCCGACGCTGAACCGTGTCCACCGAGCCGGAAGACAGATTAAGATGTTTCAACTGTGTCGCAATTAATAAGGCGATTTCGCTAGCGACAGATACTCATTCTATGTACACCACAGCGATGAGTATATTGCTGGGGCTTTTGATAGCCTGTGGTGGCTGTCTTTCTTTGGTCGCCATAGGGATTTGGCGTATCCAGAGGCGCTGTGTAATTGCCTGAGATGTTATTGCCACGGGCGATGTGCTTCTTTAACACGCCCCGGAAAAAAATGACGAAGACGACAACAAAAGCCTGTCAGCAGGGATCAGTGTGTGGTCCGGAGTTTTTGAATATAGCACTGGTGCCCATACTACAGAAATTACAAGACAGCAGTAACATAAGCGGTCTTGTGACATTTGCAGATGATGTGCTGTCCATTGAAAGTGGTGACTCCAGAAGAATTAACTCTTAACTCACGAGGTGTGGTCTCTCAGATCAAGCGAAAATTTTCGAACTCGCTCTCCAAGGCCATTTGTCGTCGAATCCTTCTATATTCCCCCCTACGGTTCTAGGCGCTTCAGTCTGGAACCGCGCGACCGTTACGGTCGCAGGTTCGAATCCTGCCTCGTGCATGGATGTGTGTGATGTCCTTAGGTTTAACTAGTTCTAAATTCTAGGGGACTGATGACCTCAGATGTTAAGTCCCATAGTGATCAGAGACATTTGAACTAACTCCCCTACCCTCATTAAATTCCCAAGCCTACTACGTTTTGCTGTCGGTTGCGTTATCGCATTCTGTCTTTATTGTTGACACATGTTACTGATTGATATTGGAGTCTTCTAGACCGCGCCTTGTGAACTACCTACCTATTTTCTTCAGTACTGTGCCGTATAGCCCAAAATGTTTCGACACGAATGTGTCATTTTTAACTTTCCCAAGTTTGATAAAATTGTTAGTCGGACTTTGGAGGAAGGAAGGTGTCATTGATACAGATCAAGAATTAAACGAAAAAGACGACGATTTTACTCTGATAGTCAGCGATTACAGATCTGCCATCTAACTAGAGTATCATTCAGAAGAGAAGAGGAAGAACTTCAAAAAAGCTGTGTTGGGGTTCTGTCTGTTCCTTCAATGAAATACTTCAAGCTTCTGTTAAAATCGAGTGTGTTCTGAGTGGTTACATAGCCTCCACCAGCTTGAACCGTCCACTGCTGACATGCAGGGTCCATGGATTCACGAGGATGTCTCAGTATCCGTACACGTCCATCCGCTCGATACAATTCGAAACGAGACTTGTCCGACCAGGCAACATCAATCCAGCCATCAACTGTCCAATGTCGGTGTTGACGGGCCCAGGCGAGGCGTGAAGCTCCGTGTCGTGCAAACATCAAGGGTACAATAGTGAGCCTTAGGCTCCGAAAGCCCATATAGATGATGTTTCGTTGAATAGCTCGCAGTCCGTATTGGAACTTTATCTTGCCTCACGTCGTTGTGTCCATGTAACATTTTCCCCTCTTTTTTAATATTTTACGGGTCCGCTGTGATTTATTGTTTAAGTCTTGTTACTCTTAGGGCGTTCGGCAGCGCACAGGCGGATTTGGTCTGTCAGATTCCTGTGGTGTGTTGTCAGTTTTCTCATTAGTATTGCTCGTGGCCTCGTGTGTCTGTCTGACGTGTTTTGATGTCGCCGCGGCAGTCGGCCTCGTTGCTACTCGCATTTGAGACGTCGGTAAGCAGTCCGCTAAGCAGTCCGACAGTTTTTTTTTTTTTCGGGTTTCTCTGGAACGTGTTTGGTAAGTACAGCCGCGGCTTCGCACTTTTTCCGGTTCCGAATCAGACGCACGGATTAAAGGGTCCATCATTAATACAGAAATTTCAGTTATTGGGTCAACCGAAAGCGTATCAATACTGGCTGTTAAGGTATTTGTCTGTACCGGGGCTACCGGTTAGAGTACCGCCTGTTGTTCTTGAATGTGTGCTCACGTGGCGGGACTCTGCAATATGCTTGCATAGATTGAACCATTACGTAAGTTTCCTTGATCCACGTGTAGGTGTATGCGAATGTTTCTCTGCAGGCTTTTAACTTTTGGACACGCTGATTTTAAGTGGTCGGTAGATCTGTAATTGGCGCAAGTGCGCGACTGTCCCTGTATAAGTGGATATGACGGAATGTGTTCTAGCACTCTTTCAGCCCGCTGTTTACACTGAAATATTTGTGTACAGTATATTTGTAAAAGCGTTCGATACAGGCAAGTGTCTTCCGAAATGGGTCCATTGTTACTCCAAATGTAAAAGTGCAAATCGTTACCGTCAGAAGTCCAAGACCTGCATAAATGATACTCATCTTGTTGACCTCTCTGTTTGTAAGCATAAAGTCCACAGTTCCTTCGGTACTATCCACAATTATAGCACAAGTTTCGTCTTCACATATTTTAACGTATATGGTGTTTGCTCCGAAATCGTACTGAATGCCTAGCATTTCATTGTCACACAAATCAATCTAGTCGTGAAACCTCTCATCTAATTCGGATGCTTTTGGAGATTCAAAACAGTATGGGAATGAAAATTTGCGAATAATGGATTTCATGCTGTTGTCAATCACTTACTCACAACACTTCCACTGTGCTGTAAACTTTGCTGGGGAGCGCTTTGGAGCTCATAAAGACGTCCTTCCTCATTCGTGGCTGCAACGGAACTACCTAATGCCGACGCTCCGGCAGAAGGCAGAGTTGAGGCCACCTGTTCTTGACTACTCTGCACGCTGTTGCAGCGTTTCCAGAGCCTCGTTTTTAGGAACAACACTTCTATGAAGCCTGTTGGCGTGACCATGTTTTGCTGCATGCACGTTTGTCTTGAATTTGGATGAGGAATCGCATGCTAAGTGCCAAGTGTGGCACGTGTTCCTCATCCTGCATACTTGGATTCAGTCCCAAGAAAATCTTTATAGTAAGGAAACAGTTACAACAGTAGTTTCCGTTGAAAACCAGCGAACAGACCCAGACACTACAAGGTGAAAAATTTTTGATTGATAAACAACATAAAATTCGCTTGCAAACTGCAAGAAATTCATTCTATAATGCGCGAGATCAACAACATTAAAGAAGCCAACTGAAGGACAATGGCAGTTTATTCATACAAGATAGCTCATGCAGGCTTCACGTTTATATCATATTACTGTATGCCCACGTTTCCCAGTGTTGGTTAAAGAAGGAAGTGTGCCTACTGGCGCTTTTCGTGAGCCTTGGCTGCTCACGTAATATTCCGTTACTGCCTGTTCTTTGCGATTTTTACAATAAAAATTATTTTGGAGCCAGAACGTAATGAGTGTGTCGATTAGTTCTCCACGATGTGATGTGTCGTACGGAATTTCATACTAATTTTGTCCCTTTACCGACTGAATTTTGAATAATTCTCTCTCAGATCATGCTTTGATTGTATTTCATTTTCATACAATCAATAAGCAAACACATCTTTGAACGCTCACTTAAACCTCTTAAGGTTTATCTCAGAGTGTTTCTTCGCTGAATAATAAATAATTAATCTGGTCAAACGTCTCTAGGAACATTGGTTTAAGGTGGGTGTCAGTTTGGCAAGAAAAAGGGATCTTCCTTCATCCACTCACGGTCTGAATTTAAAAAGTCCGTTCCCAGTCAAGATCTAAACCCCGCAAAAGTCATCCGCCTAGATAACACGTCACTAAGATCAATTCCTTTGCCTAGGTGTTGATTCTTAAACTGTACACCATTGTATCCACATTGCACCCACTTAGGTTTCATCACTAGAAGTCTATGAAAAATAAAGAAAGATTCATTATAATTCTGTGGTTCTGGGCCCACTGAATGATAATGCAGAGAAAAACTTGATCCTCATTTCACACGTTTTGATGTTTAATTTGAAACATCCATTTTTGAACAGCGTTTACAGGATGTTTCCGTAAGTGCGTGCAAAAATTTAACTTGACATAGAGTATGCTCCACTGAACAATTTGAAGTAGGGAACCTGGGGTCGGAGAAAGAAGCTTAAGGAGATAACAGGAATAAAGTCATGTTACTGCGCACTTTTTTATTTACATTACTTACAGTTAACTGAAAAACCGCCAGCGTAGCCGAGAGCGTAAATGCACTGCTTCCTAGACTCGGGTAGGCGCGCCGGCTCCGGATCGAAATCACCAGACCGATTAACGACGAGGGCCAGTATGCCGGCCAACCTGGATGTGGTTTTTGGGCGGTTTTCCACATCCCAATAAGTGACTATCGGGTTGGTCCCCACGTTTTACCTCAGTTACACGACTCGCAGACATTTGAAACGCGTTCGCACTATTTCATGGCTTACACTAAACGCAGACAGATGTAGTACACTAATTCCGTCCCGGTATATTCGGGGTGGAGGCAGGAGGGTCATCCGAGCACCTTCTGCAACTAACACTGCCAAATCCGTTGTAATACGGCCAACCCCGTGTTGAAGCGGGACAAAGGCCGACAGGAAAGAAAGAAAGTTACAGTTAACTGAAAATACCATCATTGACACAATGTACGTACAATTTTTACTGTATCTTACAAAATGTTCTGAAACTGACAGCCAGCAACCTCGATGCAAGCGTGACATGGGGAAACAAGACTTTGATTCAGCCTAACAAATATCACTTGTGTGTTTCGAATCACATCAGTGGCAGCTACAATTCTGGAAACTAATTCTATCTCCATATCCACTGTGGTGTCATACACAAGTGACTTTAGATATCCCTACAGGAAATAATCAAGGGGTCTCAGGTCAGATGACATCGCAGGCCATCGAATAGGACCTCCTCTACCAATATCTACATTTTTGTATACCTTTTGGAAGAAGTCTATTATCAAAACTTAAAAGGATATTGTTGATATATTTGTTGAATGTTTTCCCACATAATCGTCATCCAATTTACTGGACGTGGTGAGCTGTGGCGCAACCTTCTTTATGCCCTCCTGGAAGGTCTCTCCCGCCAACTCCTTCCCCGACTTCAGAAACTCATTTTGTACATGCTCGTCGGCTAAAAATTTAATTCCATTCTTGTGCTCCTTCAGGGGAGAGAAAATGTAATAATCTGAAGGCGGTAAGTCAAGAGAATACGGAGGGTAGTTGACAACATTCCCCTAAATGAGTCCAAGTACGTCTTGATGGCTAAGGCTTTATGAGGATGAGCTTCCCGTGCAACAAGCACACCCCCCTCGTCAGTATTACTCTCCCTGTCTTTTGACTGCTCGTTTTTAGTTTTTAAGGCCTCTCCCTGAGGCAGAAATTCGACCAGAAGTATGCCTTTTAGGTATCAAAACACTGAGACCTTTTCCCGAAATTGTTGTTTTGAATTTACGCTGGATGGCGAATTGGTGCGAAACCACTGTGACGACTGTCTTTTTGTCTCAGGTGTATCATGAGTTACCAAAGTTTCATCTCAATCCAAAATAGAGCTCCGAAAATCCTCATCCTCAATTTAAAATCACTCAAGAAACTGAGGGCGCCACTGACCTAATTTTTCTTGGGCTCTCACCTGTTTTGGGAACCTTCTTGCACACTTTTTCCGGCATTCCAGAGTTTCTGTGAATATCTCGTATAAGTGAATTCTGGAGAGTTGCGGAAACCTCGCAGAAATCTCATTCACTTTGAATAGGTAGTCTTCACCAAGAGTTCCCTCGATTTTTTGCACCAACTCATCAGTGAAAATGGAAGGTCTTACTTTCTTCTGTTCGTCAGGAACACTTGTCCTGCCTCCACTAAAATCTCCAGATCACTTAAACACACTTGTCCTGTTCATGACAACTTAGGCGTGAACCGTTCTGATTCGCGTAAAAACGTCGGTAGATATTATTCCTCCCGCGAGTAGGAAGCGGATCACAGCAAGTGCTCGCAATTCACGGGATATCTTACTGTCGTCTTTCACGCAACTGGACGTTTCAGGAGTGTACTTACTATCAAGTTTCTGCGATGCTCGCTGTGGTCAGGATATCCTCCTCCACCACTCAATGCTGCCAAACCTCATGCCTCGTAGTAGGTGCATTACGCTTTCTGTTGCCAAAGACACCTCTTCCAGCAGGGGAGGTGGCTAGCTCACCCGCAGGAAGCGCAGATAAGACTCGCCTGTGAGGCATTTTGGATGGATAAATGGTCCCACGAGGACACCAGTACTGCACTCTTTGCTGTGGAGCTAAAACATCAGTACAAACAGAACATTCCACTTATCTCTTTACTTCTCTTTCGTGCTTGCAAGCACTAAAACCCGCACTGTAGCTGGTTGTATGTCTATTTGACTTTTCTTGCTCTTTGTGCTCTCAGGGGTGTTTTATTGCTCTTTGTTCCCATTTACGAAATTCACTGTACATAAACAATCAGCTGAAAATTTGCGATTTGGCTGCTGCCAGTCGATATCTAGTAGGGGGAATCAGAATAACTGTTGAATAAGAAGAATCTGACAACTGCTTTTCGCACTGGAAGTGCCGTACAAGTGAGGCAGAACCGTGGCGTACAACAAGCGCTGAGAAGCTGGCTACCGTCTCACTACTCGTCCCTCCCGTCCCCCCCCCCCCCCTCCTCACAACCAAATATTCATCCATTGCGGCTGCAGTCCTACTGCTAGTGTGCCTGCGGCAGATTTGAGCTTGGCACTCCGAGATTAGTTCTGCTGGGAGAACCGCCGCAGGAAGAAGCCTCCAACTTCCCTGCGGCAGGAAAGATGAAGCACTCATAAAGGCTCTCTCGCGACCGCCTCCGGCAAAATCCACACATTTCTATGGTCTTTTCAGTGTTGGCAAAAAGCGCTAACGTGTTACATGTATATCTCTGCCAGCACCAGCGTTTCGTAACATACTGTATAAGACGTTAATTTCGTTATCGTCAGTACTAACCACATTTTTCCGCATTCAGTAGTATCTCTTCGTCTATATTTTGTTCGGTCATCCATCCTACCCTTCATTTGGTTCGTAGTTCAGCAGTGTTTCTCTATTATAGCTCTACCTGCTCTGGCCTCCTTCGCTGGGTCCTCTTTTCCTTACATTTGTTTTTCAATTACCTAAGTATCCTTATATTTATTTCCAAATATGGTTCAAATGGCTCTGAGCACTATGGGACTCAACTGCTAAGGTCATTAGTCCCCTAGAACTTAGAACTAGTTAAACCTAACTAACCTAAGGACATCACGAACATCCATGCCCGAGGCAGGATTCGAACCTGCAACCGTAACGGTCTTGCGGTTCCAGACTGCAGCGCCTTTAACCGCACGGCCACTTCGGCCGGCTTATTTATCGTCCTACCTAGTTTGTATACATCCAGCGAATAACCATTCTGGCCTATTTATATGTCAGTGCACAACACCGATATCCATAGGTTGACACAGAATTTACCCACTGTTTCTCGTTTATGAAAAATACCTCTTGATTAAACAACACCAGTACTGAAAATATTTTTACAGGTGCTAATCTCGTTAATGGTTACGAATTTGTCAAACTAAATATGGAGACTTGCTAATCTATTCTACATTTTACGAGTTTATTACAAAATCGACCATGCATTGACTGCGTCCCTTTGAAAAACATAACTTTGGTCACTTTTGCAGAGTGATTTAATTTTGTGCTAATTAGCATTTTCCATAGAATGTTCCGCTATTCACGTAAAACAGTTCACCTTCAGCGAAAAGCATTGTACCTATAATATCAATCATTTCAGTATCTCTCGGTAATTACTGTCATTACGTCATTGATGTGAATATTAAACCCTGTAGACGATAGCGGACATTCATATCTAAGGGCTCACATTACCTCGAATTATTTAAGCTATTTAAATTCCCATATATTTTATGACTTAATACTTTGTCCCATTTTCAGTGTTACTGAAAATCTTTATTCAGAACTAACTGAAATAATGTATGGTTGAAAAAGATTTTTTATTATTAACGAAAGTGAGGGATTTGCTTTGCACTGTCGAAAGAAACGTGAAGCCTCCAGAAGCTTAGGAGGAAATGAAATGAAATTTTACTATTTGAGAGAATTTGTGATGTTATCTCAGTGACTACAAAACCGAGTCAGATTTATAAAGATCCTGGCAGTATAAGCCCTCACATCGGTATGACATTACACACCAACTTGGCTGGATGCATGCACTGTTTCGCTCGGAAAGAGTGCCATGGATGCGGTGTATCCCTTCCTGAAGAAAACAGGGCCACAGCTGTTTTAAGTGGTCCGTGAGATCCACGGTATTCGCACCGGGATGGTGTTGACGTCCAAGCTTGTCCGTACACGTTGTATTGGGGCCGCATCTGGGACATCTACATGATGCTGAGATACTTCCATGATTTGTGCTAAAAAGATCGCGCAGATCTGTCACCCACGGAACACTCGTGCGACCAGCCTGCGCATCAACTCCGTCCCAGTGCCAGTATCCTGGACATCAAGGACCATTCACAAGAGCTGTGGGCCAGCTCGCCTCAGGAGAGGATACGATGGTCTTATGACATCCTTCCCAGCCAAATCAGTCCGTAAATCCAGGCCAGAGGAGGTTCAGTGTAGGGGTGCTGGCTCCCTCTGAAACAACCGGTATTTGGTTGTATAGATCTTTTTCAACATCAGTTTAACTGAACTTTTTAAAATTCTCAACAAAACCAGTTTCTGAAGTAACCCATTGTTGTTTTTGAAAGACATTTGCTCCATTTGGTTCTTAAATGTTGCTTTATGGTACACAATCATGATTTTTGGTTTACAGCGGTCCTCGGGTAAACGTTGAAATGTTAAAATATGTCATTGACATATTGAATTCTTTTTTCCCTTATTGTGATTTCATTCCCCTGCCTCATATGGGCAGGAGACGGCTGGCAGTGGCACAATCCACTGCTCTTCAGCCGAGTGACATGACAGCTAATAAAAGGAGAAGATTATACATATAAAGTCGATAAAAAGGGGGACATACAACAGAGTAAGGGGAGACAATGGAGGTAAAAGACCGACTGACATGGAGACGTTCATGGGGGGACAATAATAAAGCCAACATAAAGTTAAAAAGTAAATTTGGCGATTCGTAGAGCACAAAAAAGACACTGAAGTCACACACACAGTTTGAGAGCTGGCCACAGTATTAAAACACTCCACAACAAAGACGCCTTAAAACCACTTTTAAGAGATAAAGCACACACAATGAATAATAAAAACTGCCAGGAGGAACCTGCCGAGAGAGAGAGGCCTGAGAGGATGGAAAAAGAGGGGAGAGCAAGGTGCAGCATGGGAGTCGGCGGGATGAAAAGAAGAGGGGGATCGCGGGGTGCACCAAGAGGCAGGAGACAGGTGGGGTGAGAGATGAAGAGGGAAGACAAGGCAGGAGGGAGTGTAGAGACACTGAAGCAGAGCACAGGAGAGGGGGGGGGTTGTAGGTGGATGAAAGCTGCTCATTAGAAGGGAGGGGGAGGAGAGGGAGCCCTGAGAAGGAGGCAGGAGGAAGGTGGGGTTAGAGTTGGTAGGAGGGGAAAATGTCAGGGAAGAGTTCATCATCCCGGAGTGGTAGGTGCTGGCTGTTGCATTGGGAAAGGAGGTGGAGGGTGTGGAGATGGAGAAGCGGCGGGACAAAGCGGTAACGGTGTGGCAACAGGCTGCTGGCACAGAGGAAGGGAGACACCAGGGGGTGGGGATCGAGTCAGCGGACAATATACAGGGTGCAGATGTGTTCAAGGAAAAAGAGAAGTTGAACGGAAGGGGATGAGGTCGTAGAGGATGTGCGTGGGGGACAGAAGGTGGACACAGAAGCTGAGGCAGGGTGAATAGCGTTCTAAGATTTGGACGGCGTTATAGAACCTGGGAGAGGTGGAAGGCCAAGGAACGCTGGCATAACAAAGAATGGGGCGGATCAAGGATTTGTACATGTGAAGGATGGTGGAAGGATACAATCTCAATGTCTGGCCAGACAGGAGTTTCAGGGAGCAGAGTCTGTTGTGGACTTTGTGTAGGATTGTAAGCAGATGGGGAGTCCGGGTGCATATTGAAAAAAAAAATTTCCTTTATTGAATTTCGATTCCCCCGAAGGGGGCGGGCTGGCAGCAGCTTAGTATGCTGCTCTTCACCCTACAGAATTTTTAAAACATAAGAAGATAAGAAACAATAAAAGCAGGTGATAAAATGGTGACATAAATTGTAAAACAGCAGAAAATTGTGGAAAGTTAAAACATAAAACAAAGGGTGGGCGATGCTAATAAAATAGCCAGGAAGCAGACAGGTAAAATAGTAGATGGACAATTAAAAAACACAGCGATAGTTTGTTTTCTGTTCACAAGAGATCAAAACGTCACAGCCAGCAACACCATGATGTCCATTCGCCTCACTTCGGAAAAGATGCACAACATTTAACAATCACTGGAAACACTGCACTAAGAAGTCGGCATGAAGGTGACACATCACAGCCAAGAGAAGATTCGGGGGGGGGGAGGGGGGGGAGGACCTGGACAGATGAGGGGGGTGGAAGGGGGTGATGAGGGGGAAAGTGAAAGGAGGCCGAACTAATGGAGGGAGAGGACTCATAAGGGGGGGCAGGCAGGGCAGATGCCAGAGGGAATGGGGAAAGGCAGAGGAGGGAAATGCAAAGGGACTCAGGGGAGAGAAAGAGGCAGAGAGAGGGTAGCCAGGTAAAAAACAGGATGGAAGGCGGGGAGAGGGATCCCAGGAAAAGGACAGAGGAAGGGAGGGAGAGGTGAGGATCAGAGTTGATGGGAGGGATAAATGGAGGGAGAGAGGGCATCATCCAGGAGGTGGAGTTGACAGAATCCACCTTGGGGAAGGAGATGAAGGGTGTAGAGATGGACAGTAGGGGGGCAGCAGAGGGTGGGGGTTGGACGGGAGAGCTGCAGGGGATGAGGTGGATCAAGGCGGCGGGAGGTGTAGAGTATGCGGATATGTTCGAGGAATAGGAGCAGATGGGGGAAAGGAATGAGATCATAGAGGATCTGCGTGGGGGACGGGAGGCGTATATGGAAGGTGAGGCGGAGTGCATGGCGCTCGAGGATCTGGAGGGACTTATAGAATTTGGGGAGGGGGGCATATCATATTGAAAGAAATATTCCTTTATTGTATTTCAATTCACCATCGTGGCGGGCTGGCAGCAGCATATGCGCTGCTCTTCAGCCGAAAGACATAGAACAAACAATAGAAGACATTTAAAAATAACAAAGGCGAAAACATGGTGAACATAGATATAAAAAGGGGAACATCATGGAAGACAATAGACAGTAAAATAGAGATAAAAACCGTAAAAAAGTAGCGCATTCAAAAAACCATACTCTGGGACATTTAAAATAACACCAGGCGCAGTATGACCGGAGCATAAAACTATCGACGGAGGGCGTAGCACATAACAAACACTCACAGTAACACTAAGTACAAGGCCAGCACACAATTAATATTACACTTCGCGACACACGGGAGAAACAGCACTGACGTGGCGCACTGACAATGATCAAAACGGAGGATCTGCCAGGCGCAAGGAGATGAGGGGGAGGGTACATTGAAGAAACATATTTCTGATCCTATAGAACAGTTGTCGTATTACAGGGTACGAGTACAAACCAAAGGTACATAATATGGTCGTATAACAGTAGGGCCGGCCAAAAATTCTGCACCGTGCGGAGCTGCTGCACATGTGCAACCTCATGGTCACAGTGTGCACACTTGCCAGACACGTCAACAGGATAACAGAGTCGTCTCCGTGCATTTAGTGTATGTCTCTTAAGCTCGGATGTCGCCACTTCGCTTTACCCCCTAGCTGGGATACTCTGTACCTGTCGCGCTCTCTTGCTCTTTTGACAGTGTACATTGCCATGATGGGAAGGTATCGCGTTGTTCCGTTGCCATAATACATAAAAAATAAGTTGCGTATTCAGATTACAATGTTCTCCTATGTAACATGGAGCAGGACGAGGTACAAGTTAGTAAATAAAAGTTCTAAATTAGAAAAAGAAAGAAATCTGAAACATGTTTATCGTTGGTGATGAGAAACGATAAAGTTAATGTTCGGGACAAAAGCACGACACACTGATAAAATCAAACGGTAGCAAAGATTTTCGTCACGATCGAATATCGATTTATTCATTTTCTTTATGGAGAAAAATCTTTCGCACTCATAAGTAAATCTGAAACGTGGAAAGTTTTCGTAGAGTTGTTTTGCACTTCGTATAGCAAGGAACTTGACCTTCAGCGTGTATTGCACTGCAGTTCGGTCAGTTAAATCTGTAGATGATTCCGAGCATCTTCACAACTGATGCTGAAAACTGCGGTAAAAGCAACGAATCGTAGGAGACGCACTCGCAACATCTACAAATCGTGCGTGAAATTGCTCCTTAATTTTTACAATTATGGACACGTAACCTTGAAATCTAGCGTTTTCGTGGACGAAACCAATGGTACGCTTATGTGCAGTGTTTTTAGACAATAGTTGGTTCTCCCAAAGAGCAAGGTTCCTTTCAAAAGCGTTCCCTTTTTCCATCATGTCAGAAATTAAATTATTTTACCCTGCAAACAGACGTTCAGGGTGTTCATGTAGACGTATTGTCCACGTGAAACGCAAGGTTGTCCACGAGGAGCGCGAGTTGCAATACCCAGCATGAGTCTTCTAATTTCTGTTCACTCTTTTCCTTCTCATCTGTAAGGAATATACTACTGCCAAAACCGCCAAATATAAATCAAAAATGTTTTCAGCATTTTACCTCGAATAAAACAGCGTACTTCGCAATAGTTAGGTGTGTCACCGCACTTCTCTCCTAATTTCTCCAAGAACTGTCGAAACTGGTGATGCGTAAGCCCGCGAACTTTCAGATACTTTACGGTACGCACAAAAATTTGCATGACGTTTTCTGACGTTACTGATTTTGCACAAAGCTTCACGATGCAGAACGCACTGAATTCCATACACAACATCTTTTCTGTGCGTCCTAGCTCTTTGCGCATCAATGCTATGAGTCCTCTCTGATGACCTCGTATTGCTGACGCTCCATCCATGGTTACTGAGATTAACCGATACCAATCCATACCGACCCCATCAATCACTTGCTCGACAGCTTGGAGTAACGCTACACCCGTCTTTACTCCCTTCCAAAGGCATTTAGTCGAAAACGTTCTCCGTCACACGCAGAGCGTGGAAATGGGCATTTAATGAAACGGCGTTACAGGTAAAAGAAAACTTTCTGCAACATCTTTCGTTTTGGAACTTACAAATAAAATCAGTTACTCAGTTTTCATGGAGCTTCGTGGTGGGGCTGTATCTGAAAGATCTGTTGCTTCATCCAACGCAACAGAAAACGCAAGAAAGTCCATACCTTATTTATTTACTGCCTGTTTCCATCGCCGGCCATAAAACTTATTCAACGTGTCACTGTTTGTCTGGAAAGTCCGATTTCTTGAAACCTGCTAACGTTTGTGCGACACAAAAATTAATCAGCATCAATGATACAGGATTTAAGAAACTGCCCTTCGGAAAGCGGTTTCCCTGCGCCTGGCATTGTTAATGCAATTTTGAAACCTGCTCGCAGTGCAGATGTACTGAGAGTGTCATTCTGGAAAACTCGTTCTACAGCAAAATTGATAAGAATGTAACACTAGAAACGGAGAGTTTAAGAAGTATCAATTATTATGATTTACAAAAGAAACCTGTTGATGTTGCACATCCATTTTCTTAAGCGCACCGAATTTATCTTGCCGTTGTTCACTGTTCAGTACATTACACTCGTCTTTATTCAATGAATTGTTGTGTTGCTCAGTGTTGAACTGACGCTTGCTACCTGTTATACAGCGGCACCAGTACTGTAAAAAAGAATTGCAGTTTCCAGTAGTGTTTAAGTGACTGAGAACACAGGTTTACGGTTCTTTGCTTTTTTTGCAATAGTCGCCATTTCTCAGTACGCCTCACGTAAGGCCACAGTCGCCATAGAGAAGCAGGACTGGGTGCGCTTCGATCCTCCTGGTACCGCGTGGTCAAGGCTTCAGAACCTTCGCCGCTCATTTGGTATACGTGTCTGGTCACGCATTTCGCTGTTCCACTTTGCGCTCACCTGTGCCGCACACCAGCACTTCTGTACAGTGTGCAGCATTTGGCCGGTCCTGTGTAACAGCATATGAGTACATATCGAAGATCCATAATATGGCTCACATTCTGCGCAAACAAAAACAATCAACACCGACTATGGCGAATTTAACAAATGGTTGAAATGGCTCTGAGCACTATGGGACTTAACATCTATGGTCATCAGTCCCCTAGAACTACTTAAACCTAACTAACCTAAGGACATCACACAACACCCAGTCATCACGAGGCAGAGAAAATCCCTAACCCCGCCGGGAATCGAACCCAGGAACCCGGGCGTGGGAAGCGAGAACGCTACCGCACGACCACGAGCTGCGTATTTAACAGCCAATACTATTCTTTGACCTTCATTCCTCACTTCTGCTCATCGCATTCTTACCTGTAGTAAACGTAGAATTCGAACAAAGACTGAGAAACTTTGACTCTTTTTCTTTCAGGAAACATAGAATCAAAATATTAAATTAAATAGGCAAATGCAATAAAACGTAGTCCTCCTACCGTTCGCTTTTCTTCTTGAAAAATGATAATTGTTGACGACTACAAAAAAATCATAAGTATTCTCCTGTTGATTCTAATTGCTTCAAACTCTGCTCAAAAATCATTTTGTGATCGGGCATCATACCACTATTTGAACATTTCAAATAGTCAGTTCTATAGGGTGAAAACTGAGGTTGAAAAACTCAATTTTTTCGTGTTACTTTGTCTTTATTCACGAGCTACAAACGGAAGCATTTTATGTAAACATATGCTGCTCATCAGCTGTTTTTCATTTTTATTGTAATTATAAATTAACTGTTAAGTTTTTCAGTTTATCACTTATATTATGTCACAAGTTTGATGTGGCTTCTTCCGATTTTAGTCTTTTAAAGCAAATGGAGTATTATTCTCGATTGATACCACACTTCGTAAAATACTTCCAGACTAAGGATGGAGCCATTCTGCTATACAACTGATGTCCAACGACGACAGTGAGAAACTCCTGTATGGACCAGATGGGGCAAGTCTTACACGTTGCATATACGTGGGTACCATCTAATAGGCCGCGCCATATGCTAACAGGTACATTATAGTATCAGCAATGTTGTGCCAGTCCTTATGCCATGTGCTTTTTGCTGGCTCCTGGAGGCATTGTTATTAAAAACAACACTGATCACTATTACCATTGTCTGTAATAACATAATAATTCAAAGCAATGCAAATGTTACAAATAAAAAGTAGCTCATTCTTTAAAAAATCGTTTACCTAAAAACTATAAATTTTAGCACTGCTACTATTGGTAATTGAGACTTGGTTTTTTTTACCCCGTTATTAGAAGAAATAAAAACACCTATTGTAACGAAACCGAAAAGAGCCGAAAGATACCGGTTATTCTGAACTAAAATACCGGTATCGGTTTTAGCCGGTGGGTTTTTCCAATTCCTTGTGCAACTTCATACTGAAAAATGGATTATACTGCCAAGTGCTTTTGTAAACAGACTAAGTTTTGTCATGATTGAAATGACATGACATACCCTCTCAATCGATAAGGTTTTAATTAGTTTCATTTTTCCTGCACTCGTTGCTTCAACTTTTCGGAAGGCAGTGTAATTTTGACAGCGGTGGTTTTCTCACAGGAAACTTTGTGAATACCTATCTTCTTTGTCAAAGTAGTCCTCGGACGTTATCAGTGCCCCATCACGAAGCTCCATGAAAACTGAGTAACTGATTTTATTTGTAAGTTCCAAAACGAAAGATGTCGCAGAAAATTTTCTTTTATCTGTAACGCCGTTTCATTAAAAGCCCATTTCCAACAATTTAGTATCTGCAGTTCCACTGCTGCACGTGGCGGCCACCTGTTACCTATCTGCCTCTTTTCCATCCCTACCTCAAAAGCAGAACTCTAGGCCGGTGGAACTCAACGTCTGGTTCCTTCACATCCCACGCAGGCACGCGCCGGCCTCGCTGGAACAGTGTTCCACATGGTCTTCTGCTGCGCTCTCTCCTCTCCTCTGCCCCCCCCCCCCCCCCTCCTTCCGTCCCTTAGGGTCTGAATTTGATAATGGAATACAAATAAGCGCTCGCCATGGAAGGGCGGGCAGACAGGCGTTCTTCCAATTTTTACGTCCGCAGCAATCGCCGACTTCGGTCTGTGGTTTCTCATGCTCTGCTCTATAGTAACGATTCATACACTAAAAACTATTGTTGGCGCGCTGCTCCACTCATTTGTACTTTTACTTTTACATGACAACGTGGTTCGAAGTTCATGCTATCGTATTGAGGTCAATTATGGTAGTTTTACATGGTTGAGTTCGCTTGTGACATATAGATGTGTTGTATGTTTGGCAGAAAGCGATGTGCTAATTAGATTATATGCCGTCTTGCAGTGTTATACAAACGTTAGCGTTAATTACAGCACTGAAAGATTTCGACTCAGTTTCTGCATGTATGTGTAAGCTGCACTTAATGCACAGCTATACGAATTCGGATGTAACAGATGTTTGCTGCCGTATCGAGGCAAACGTTTCTGATGTGTGAGACTTATAAACATTGTAACACTGAATGGCGTGTAATTAAAAATACCTGCAGGTTCACTGTGACCGCATACAGCAAATATATTCGCCCAGGTACGCAGTAAGTAGAACCTGTGACAACGTAACCTGCCCGCCGCTGCGCTGTCTGGTAAATAAAAGTTTATGGTACAAGCAAATTCGACCGTGTAAAAGTATCATAATCCACCTAAACATGATGGGAGAACGATATCAAGGCATAGCGGCGTTAAAAATAAAAGTCACTGAAGCAATGGCCCAACGTTTTTTTGTATATTATCTAATTGGGCGCAGCCCTCATGCAGCAAGCCTTTCTGAACGTCGTACTGATTCCTTGAGTAGTACTCGCATCTTGAACATTCATACGTCTATTTCAGAACAAAAATTATTCCACTGACCACTGTTATTAAATCATGTCTGCAGGGTATACTGATGACATAGCATTAGTCGATTAAAGTAAACGCGTATTTAGTCGAGTGGTTAATGAAATGAAACTTGTGCTAACGTACGGCTATAATGTAGTCATAAGCAGAAATAAAACTGAGATTAATGGTGGTGTGTGCAACTGGCAGACATGTTGGAGGGTAAAATGTTACACCAACTTGCGCTGTCCTGGCCAAGATAATGATTCCGTAGTTGTGGATTGATCAAGGGCCTGGGCGTCTGGAGGACGTAGACTGCTAGGATTTATCAGAAATCAAAAATGGATAATGTCAGTCGATACTACATTAACTTTATGGGAGCATACACCTAACAACAGTGAAATAAAGTTAAATTTATGATATGGTGTTTACTCGAACTCTGAGTTCGACTTTTGAGGGCTTGTTTCTCTCATTATGGCCTTACAAAATTATTTAATATTAACAGATTTCGTATATTATAGGTATATGCTTCCAAGAAAAGTGTTTACTTTTCGCGGGTCAAAGTTAGAAGTTAATAGGTTGAACCGTTTTTATTTTATGCTAGACGCAGTTTTGACAAATTGTTTCTCGCCAAAAAACAGTTTAAAGTTTGGGAAAAACTTTTGTATTTGTTATTCGTTTAATTTTCGTAACAACTAGATGTTATTTTCTATTTACTGCATGCTGTTATATATTTTTGACGTCGCAGAATACAAATCTGAATTTAATTTTCCAAAATTCAAAATGGCTAATCCAGTTCGGTGGACGAAAAATTGTTTTTATCAATTTTGATCAAAATTTCACAACAAAGTGTTTTCGTTACTTATGCAGTTCCTTATATCAACCCTCCCTCTAACTCTAGTTTATCTTGGAGAGCAGTTCCCTCGTTCTTCTTGGCAAGAGAATCCGAACTCGCTGAGCTGTATATGCAGCGTTCGGCAGCCGGAACACGCTGTTCGTCACCTTTTTCAGCGAATATGTGTGCATGCATGCTACAACATAATAAATTTGTGAACGTGCCTCATGACACGACAAGTTGTCTACCTGAGCCAGTCGTCTGTGGCTGAGAGCGCCCCACTGCGGCCATGACACGGCTTCGAACAATGGGCTGTGGATACTTCTGTAACGCGCGGATGAAGACACCTCTTTGTCTCAACATTCTACACACATATGCTTTTAAAACAATGTGATAAAACTCGAATTTTCGATCATTTTTAATAACAACCTGGCCTTAATTGGGGATGCAAGTGCTCGCGAGTCTGATTGATTCACGAAGTAAATTGTTTTCGAATAAGTTCAACAAGGAAAATGGGAAGTCATTGTCCCACTAATTCACTAAATACGAAAAATTACCTCTGATAGTGGAAGTACGTATTGCTGACTAGCAACTGAAACTCATTCAGATTCTGACTCCAACTGGGCTGTGTGATTCTTGACTGGACTGTTTATTGATGCTGAATAGCAAAGTTAGATGAAGCAGTGATGGGAGGAGAGTGGCAGCTGGGCTGCTACTAGCGCTCATTGCTGTTTGACCACCTGGGACCAGAGCCTCAACTGGAAACTGTCGGCTCTGGTGTCTGGCGGTCCCTCAACACAGCTCGGGCGAATGGCTAGTATTGCTTCGTGCGCTGGCGGTCACGTGCTGGGCGCAAGCAAAGTAATCACACGACTGCGGTGCTGCCAGCGGCGGTCAGTTGCACTGGATCCATCGGTAATCTGGCTTGTAAACATACCAGCACATCGGCCGATGTGATGACTATCACCGGTGTACGCAGGCCCTCGTTATAACGCCTGTACCCCAGTAACACGCCGATCTCAGCTTTGTTGGTGAGTAGCTGCAGTCGCAGGTTAAGCATGGGCTATTGAAGGGGTGAGTGTAGATCTGCGCTTTACCGAAGCTACGGTTTGGAAGGTTCGATACCGTACTTAAACGACGCAGTAAATGGTAGGAGTACCGGTAGGAAATGAAACACTAACGAACGTGTAAGAGAGGAAACTTGGGAGCCAACGCTTTCTCTTTCTTCTTTTGTTTCGTTGGTTTTTTTTTTTTTGCACATAATTGGAACCGCACGTCAATGAGTGTTGTTCCATATACACTCCTGGAAATTGAAATAAGAACACCGTGAATTCACTGTCCCAGGAAGGGGAAACTTTATTGACACATTCCTGGGGTCAGATACATCACATGATCACACTGACAGAACCACAGGCACATAGACACAGGCAACAGAGCATGCACAATGTCGGCACTAGTACAGGGAATATCCACCTTTCGCAGCAATGCAGGCTGCTATTCTCCCATGGAGACGATCGTAGAGATGCTGGATGTAGTCCTGTGGAACGGCTTGCCATGCCATTTCCACCTGGCGCCTCAGTTGGACCAGCGTTCGTGCTGGACGTGCAGACCGCGTGAGACGACGCTTCATCTAGTCCCAAACATGCTCAATGGGGGACAGATCCGGAGATCTTGCTGGCCACGGTAGTTGACTTACACCTTCTAGAGCACGTTGGGCGGCACGGGATACATGCGGACGTGCATTGTCCTGTTGGAACAGCAAGTTCCCTTGCCGGTCTAGGAATGGTAGAACGATGGGTTCGATGACGGTTTGGATGTACCGTGCACTATTCAGTGTCCCCTCGACGATCACCAGTGGTGTACGGCCAGTGTAGGAGATCGCTCCCCACACCATGATGCCCGGTGTTGGCCCTGTGTACCTCGGTCGTATGCAGTCCTGATTGTGGCGCACACCTGCACGGCGCCAAACACGCATACGACCATCATTGGCACCAAGGCAGAAGCGACTCGCTGAAGACGACACGTCTCCATTCGTCCCTCCATTCACGCCTGTCGCGACACCACTGGAGGCGGGCTGCACGATGTTGGGGCGTGAGCGGAAGACGGCCTAACGGTGTGCGGGACCGTAGCCCAGCTTCATGGAGACGGTTTCGAATGGTCCTCGCCGATACCCCAGGAGCAACAGTGTCCCTAATTTGCTGGGAAGTGGCGGTGCGGTCCCCTACGGCACTGCGTAGGATCCTACAGTCTTGGCGTGCATCCGTGCGTCGCTGCGGTCCGGTCGCAGGTCGACGGGCACGTGCACCTCCCGCCGACCACTGGCGACAACATCGATGTACTGTGGAGACCTAACGCCCCACGTGTTGAGCAATACGGCGGTACGTCCACCTGGCCTCCCGCATGCCCACTATACGCCCTCGCTCAAAGTCCGTCAACTGCACATACGGTTCACGTCCACGCTGTCGCGGCATGCTACCAGTGTTAAAGACTGCGATGGAGCTCCGTATGCCACGGCAAACTGGCTGACACTGACGGCGGCGGTGCACAAACGCTGCGCAGCTAGCGCCATTCGACGGCCAACACCGCGGTTCCTGGTGTGTCCGCTGTGCCGTGCGTGTGATCATTGCTTGTACAGCCCTCTCGCAGCGTCCGGAGCAAGTATGGTGGGTCTGACACACCGGTGTCAATGTGTTCTTTTTTCCATTTCCAGGAGTGTATTTTATATCCTTACAGAAAATAAATTTTAATTTATAGGTAATAAAAGTTAGTTGATCACTTAGCTTCCGCCGTTTCAGGTGACCAAAACAATTACTTTTGATGAAAGTGTAGATTACAAGGGCATCCACGGAAAAATTATTATTGTTGTTATTTTGTGTTCAGTAGAATTTTCTTCTGGATGACGAAAGGCAGGAGTTTCGTGCTATTATTGATAAAAGCGGAAGTTCTTTATGAGTAACAGAAACATCTTTTATATAAAGTCGACGAAGTATTTTCTCTTTGCAGTTTCCTTTAATTTTATCTTTTTCGCAAGGAAATTGCGTTTTCTAGCGCTATATGGTAAATCAACATTTCTATTTTTTATTTGTACTACAATATCACTCTGTTTCACGTTAAAAATCAACTAATTCCGAGAAAACCTGAATTACACATTAACAGTTTAAATTTTACTATATATGCTGTTTATTTTTAAGTGACAGGAAGATACGTATGTGAGAGAAAAATGTTCCGTAGGTTATGTGTCCCTTTATACATCCTAACTTAGTTTATAGACTGTTCACCCCTTCCAGCTTCCATAGGACTCTAGTAAGACAAACAACGCGATCGGTATGAGGTAACGCCCTTTAGGTATGCAACACATCGAACATACTGGTGATGCAGGCATAAAATTAACTAGCCAAGACTACAACGAAAACTAGCGTAGTGTAGGCTCACTTATGGTAGCCTACGGTAGTTCTAAAACCCTGGGATTGTGATTTATTGCCTCGTAATTAGACTAGATAAAGAAGGA
Organism: Schistocerca americana; assembly: GCF_021461395.2. NCBI lineage: Eukaryota > Metazoa > Arthropoda > Insecta > Orthoptera > Acrididae > Schistocerca > Schistocerca americana. Next base: position 92,099,632 of record NC_060121.1, read on the forward strand.
AGGTCGAAGAAAGATATATTAGTAAGGATTGTGTAAGGCAAAATGGTTTTCTATTGAAAGAGACACCTATTGACATATAAGATATCAACCTTGAGAAGTGAAACTGACTTATGAAAAGCTACGTTTGAAGAACAGCCACGTACGGATGCCAAATATGGGAAAGATAGAAATAAAATGATGTATAGTGCCAGTAGACCTCTGGAGACCAGATTGTTTGATCGAGTAAGAAATGAAGATGTCACTGAGAACAAATGTCTAACAAGGAGTATGACAGCACGAACAAATAGCATGTGTGAGTCCTCTGCCAGAAATGAGTATCACTGTTCATCAGACAATTATGGATAAACTTCAGAAAAAAATGCTGTGCTATATTTCTGGGAGATTTGAAATGAAAGGTTTCTGAGTTACATTTCACCCTTTTGGATTTATTCATGTAACACAAACATAATAAATATTCGTAACACGTCAAAATCATATGCAATTGGCTAATAAATGACAATGCTTTCTCCCAAGCAAATAAATCCATTACTATAGAACTGGGCTTAGCTGTTCGTCCTGATTAATTTACGTAGAGTTTGGTGTCCAAAATCATCTGATTTCAGTTGCAGCATTCGTGGTGCAAGCGACTCTTAACAATCAGGTTTATTGCCGCTATACTCACTGAACTCAACGAAATCTAATTTCAATAAAAGCAACTCGCAGAAATTCACGCTTCTAAACATAAATTCCGTCAAGAGGAAAACCAAATCTTTATCAAAATGTAAACTTCTAGATCAGCATCTACATGGATAAGCCGAAAATCACACTTAAGCCCCTGGCAGAGGATTCATCGAACCACCTTCTCAATAATTCTCTATTATCCCAATCTCGAACAGCGTGTAGAAAAAACGAACACATATATCTTTCCGTGCGAACTCTGATTTCCTTATCTTATTATGATGATCGTGTCTCCCTATGTAGGTCGGCGTCAGCAAAATATTTTCGCATTCGGGGGAGAATGATAGTGATTGAAATTTCATGAGAAGATTCCGCCACAACGAAAAATACCTTTGTTTTAATGATGTCCACCCCTGATCATGTCAGTGACAGTCTCTCTTGTATTTCGGGATAACGCAAAACATGTTGCTTTTCGTTGAACTTTCTCGATGTACGACGTTAATCCTATCTGGTAAGGAACCCAGCCGCGCAGCAGTACTCTAAGAACAGTACGGACAAGTATAGTGTAGGCAGTCTCTATAGTAGTTACGTTACATTTTTAAGTATTCTCACAATTTAAAGCAGTCTGTGGTTTGCCTTCCCCTCGGTGGTTTTGTGTGTTCTTTCCAATTTGAGTTGTTCGTAATTGTAATTCCTAGGTATCTAGTTGAATTTACAGTCTTTAGGTTTGATTGATTTATCGTGTAACCGAAGTTAAACAGATTCCTTTCAGCACTCATATGGATGATCTCACACTATTCATTATTTCGAGTCAGTTGGTAAGTTTCACCAATTTTTGCATCATACGGATATCTTCTCTAAATCGTTTTGCAGTTTGTTTTGATCATCTGATGGCGTTACTAGACGATAAACGACAGCATCATCTGCAAAAACAAAAAAACTAAGACGGCTGCTCAGATTGTCTCCTACATCGTTTTTATAAACAAATAACAGCAAAGGGCCTATAACACTACCTTGGGGAAGGCCAGAAATCACCTCTGCTTTACTGGATGACCTTCCGTCAATTACTACGAACTATGACCTCTCTGACGGGAAATCACAAATGCAGGCACGTATGTGAGACGATGTTCCATAAACACGCAATTTCACTACAAGTCGCTTGTGTGGTACAGTGTTAAAAGCCTTATGGAAATCTAGAAATACGGAATCAGCTTCAAATCCCTTGTCAGTAGTAGCTCAGCACTTCGTGTGAGAAAAGCGCTAGTTATGTTTCACGCCCTGACTGTGTGCCAATAGACCGTTCTCTTCGAGCTAGTTCGTAACGTTTGAACACAATATATGTTCCAAAATCCCTCTTCATATTGACATTAATAATATGGGTCTTTAATTTAACGAACTACTCTTATTACCGTTCTGAATATTGGTGTGACCTCTGCAACTTTCCAGTGTTTGGGTGCGGATTCTTCGTCTTGCGAGCGGTTGTATATGACTGGAGTTATTGCATCAGAATAAGCTGAAAGGATCCTAATTGGTATAGAGTCTGTATCGGAAGACTTGCTTTTGTTAAGTGACGTAAGTTTCCTCAATATTCCGAGGGTATCTCCTTCAAAGTTACTTATGGTAATTTCTGCATAAAACTGGCCGTACTCTTCTTCCTGTATGGTGACTGTGCAGTTTGAACACACATCGCTGACTTCCCCACTCCAAAGCTACAAACTCTAAACTCAGCTTTATCTTTCCATAAAACGACAAAGCCCCGATAAGCGCTGCCCGTGCGGTGGTCAAAAAAAGGACTACAAGTGCAAAAGAAGTTAAGGTTCACTACCCAGTGGGGGCCGCCTCGGTTAGGACTTGAATTGTTGCTGAAAACAATGGTTGAAGAGTTGGTCTAGGGCATGAATCGTTGGGCCAGTCCTATACATCTGTATTACTAAGTGAATGAAACAGTCGCATGACCACGGTGAAAGATGGCGAAACTTATGGCTTCGTCGACTTTCACAATATCCACATTCCAGCCGGCCGCGGTGGTCTAGCGGTTCTGGCGCTGCAGTCCGGAACCGCGGGACTGCTACGGTCGCAGGTTCGAATCCTGCCTCGGGCATGGATGTGTGTGATGTCCTTAGGTTAGTTAGGTTTAAGTAGTTCTAAGTTCTAGGGGACTTATGACCTAAGATGTTGAGTCCCATAGTGCTCAGAGCCTATATCCACATTCCGTAAGCAAATTATATAGCCAGATACGTAAATCGACTTAATTTGATTTGCAAATAACGTATTCTTTTATTTTCACTAAAGATTGATCACGTTTCGCTTCGTTTAATTGTCTTACCGATGGTGGTTGCCAATACATCAAGTACCTGTATCAGTTTTACTTTTTGAGAAATTCATCTGGCAGTTTCATAGACAGACAGCAGGGCGAAGTGCATGGAAGAGTACCAGTGATGCTGGTTGTAAAGAAGGTGACTATAGGTAGGACGGCGTTCGATGACGGCTATTCTGTGCAGCTAAGGAGGCTGGGCGGACGCCTGTGGAGATGGATGATGATACACCACCAGTGGTGACGCAACTTCCCTGTGGCCGAAGACAGCCCTTACTACGTCCCGACACAAGTTAGGGGAATTCTAGACCCTTGTTCGTCGTTCCGACTTCGTAACAAATTTTCTAAAGAACAGTGGCATGTCTTGGATAGCGGGCAGCAACAGGCTTTGTGCAGAAACGCACAGGGAGCACAATGGCAGTCTGTCGATAAGAAGACAATGAGCCGCTGGGCATCACAGTGTCTGTAAAAGCAACAAGGAGAAATGGGAAGGCATTTACGACGCTTCTCTCTCGGCAAAACACGGCAGGAGAGTAGCGAGGATTTCATAAAATGTGAGATCGCAGCTTCCTCATCCCATATTACTTTCAGCCTAGTCTTCGCGAAAAAAGCAGATAGAAGTCTTAGGAGGTTTGGGGAAACATGCTATTGAATTGAATATGGGGCTTTGTCGACTCACTAAAAGGACAGAGCCAAAACAATTTCATATCTTTAGCTGAAGTCATATAGCACTTTGGACGCGAAAGTATGGGCCTCTCATAGGACGGTCTGCTCTGGCGTAGTATGCTTTGGAATATTATTGAGAAGTGGGGGAAGCTCTCCAGCGGGATTCAAGGGCAGCTTTTATTCTTAGTGTGTGGAATGACGCTCCAACAAAATTGATCCTTGTCACAGGATAAGTGCTTGTAAGACCTTTTGCACTGCGTCGCCACGAAGTAGCTAATGTTACGGGGAAGCCCTGAAGAGACACTGCGGTCTCTGCTTGCAGGAGAAACACAATTCTGCTCTCAGACTTCGGTTTCCGACTTCAGGGTGAATAGCCGTTATTTCGTTTTGCAGCTCAACTGGAGCAAGACACAAAGTTTGGGTTAGCTAGCTTTTCAGGTTTCGCAATCGTCGTAATCGACACAGTCACTGTCTGGGACAAACCTCCCATGATGCGGTGGCTGTGCTTATGCAAGCGCACATAACGAGTCAACAGCTGTACTGACAGTTAACACAAACACACAGTTAAAACATGGTAAGGTCTGCAATCAGCTTCGACTGGTACAGGATACGATGTGCTCAATGAACATTAAAGTTTTTCATGAACAGGAGGAATACGTCCTTCTCGCAAACACAATATTATAAGCTCAGATTTTTGAAAATCAGTGTCATCGGGTCACGGAAATGCAAAAGTCATGCTAGGAATGCAGTAAATTTAACTATGAGCTCCTTAACGTGAATCTCCGCCAACAATAGTCACTTGCAAATGTTTCACACATGTGTGAAAACTTTTCCCAATGATGAGGATAACTGAACACGTAATATGAAAGTGCAGTGCCTGTTCTTTGGACAAGTCCGAAAGATAACACAGCACTCATTCATGTAATTAATTTGTTTCGACGGGCAATGAATCGCCCACCTTCAGTGTCGGTGCACAGTTACGTTTGACCTCCTGTAGGAATCTCAAAGTAGCGAGCGTGGATGACGTGGCAGATACTGCAGGCGGGTGCTGGCGAGCGGGAGCGCTGGTCGGCCGAGGCGCGTGCCGAGGCAGTCTGTGCAGTTGCGGCGAGTACTGTGCTCGACTGGCGCAGTGGTTAACGCATTTGTACAGTGTGCAGGAGATCCTGGGTTCGAGTCCCGGGGTGGCCTGCATTTTCTCTCGTCGCCAATGATTCCGCATATAATCTCTATGCAGCTGACATCAATTACCCCTTCCCTTACTTGTCCTGTCCTTTCTCTCCTCTGAAGCTTCAGTGTTCATAATTGAACATGTTTATATTGTACTTCAGCGCAACTCTTTCACACGTTTACATCAGCTATTGCAATAAACAATAGAATTTGTGGTAACTTTGACTTTCATTACTTAGGTATCTTACCTGACCACAAAATTAAACTGTAGTGTCAGCATTCTGGTGCCCTTTTTTAAGTCTGTAGGGTCATAATTAGCGTTAATTAAATATTTTTGCACAACAACTACAGCAAATAATAATAAAAAATCTTCATTGGATATCTATATATACATACAGATTATATATATAGAGGTGTAGGTGATGGGATAGTCCAATGGTTGCAGGTTGCTTGTCGAATGGCTTCCAGAGGCAAATAAAATTTGATTTACGGTACATGTATCAAACCATACACAAATATAACAAAGGATGTGTATGTATGTGTACTCTACATCTCCTCCTAAAAACCATTACATTCATTAAAACCAGTCCTGGTACACATACACCTTACTGTATGTAAGAAGTACTGTTGGGGTAAGAACCATCTCCTGTTCCAGTAGGGGTGGAGGAGAAAATCGGGCGAAATATGAGATGGAGAGAAAGAAACAACAGTGGAAGTGGTGGAAAGAGAGGAGGGAGGAGGAGATGAACAGACAGAAGGATGAACAGGAGATGGAGAAAGAAAGGGCGAGGAAGAAATGGACAGAAAGAAGGGGGAGCAAGAAAGAAGAGGGTGTGGGGAGTTAGGTGGAATAAAAACGGAATGTGAAGTGGAAAGGGAGAGGGTGTGAGGAAGCCAAAGCTAGAGGAGGGAGTGTACTGGGATAAGTGAAGGAGTAGATGGCTGTGAGGAAGCTGCTGGAAGAGGTACAGGGTGTGGGGAGGGAGGTGGAAGCGTGACAGGGTGTGACGAAATAAGTGGAACGCAGGAGGAAGAAATAGGAGAGAGAAGACAGGTTAAAGGAGAGATAAGACACACATGTGAGAAAGGAGACCAGTCACCAAAAAGCAGAAGGGTTAAGTTACCGATAGGCACACAAAAATGTAGCTCCCATCCGCTTAGTTCTGAGAAGCTGGTGCTCGAGGGAAGGATTCAGATAGCACTGGGTTGTGAGGGAGGTATCAAAATTGAGCATGCTGTGTTCAGCTTCATGTTGTGCCACTAGCTCGTCACGTTTGTTCTTGACAACAGTTTGGCAGTTGCCATTCATCCTGGAGGACCGCTGGTTGGCAGGAATACCAACTCAAAAGGCTGTACAATGCTTGCAGCAGAGTTGGTATATGACATGGTCGCTTTCACAAGTGGCCTGGTCTCTCAGAGGTAGGAGAATTCTGTGATAGGACTAAAGTAGGAGGTCTGTATCGATGGAATGGGTCTGTCACGGAGATATGATCCCTGAGCCAAGGGGTGGGGAGTGGGAGTGGCACAGGGTTGCACTAGAATGCTGTGGAGGCTATGTGGGTGATGGAACATCACTTTAGGAGCGGTTGGAAGAGAACTGGGTAGGCTGCCCCTCAGTTCCGGGCAGAATGAGAGACGAACAACAGAGCCATATCCTTCACCAGGACTTCGATTACCTGTCATCCTGCTCTGAAACATGGGGCATCTTAACCAAGATCCTTTCCACCTCTCCTAAACTGTTGTTCTGTCGTCTACCCAACTTACACAATATCCTAATCCACGCCTATTCCCTATTCTACTCTCACTCCCACACCCTTACCACAAATATCATATCCCACCTGTGAAAGCAGCCATGTCCTATAGTGTGTCTGCTGCCAGGACTGTACAGCTTTTTATGTTGGTATGACTACCATCCACTGCTAAACAGTTCCCAAGAAAAAAGTTGACCATCCAGTGGCACAACATGGAGCGAGCCCAACATGCTCAATTTCAATGGCTGCTCCACACACCAAGCCATTTGAATCCTTCCCTCCACCGCAATTTTCTGTGAACTGCGCAGATGGGAACTATACTTACAACACGTCCTCTGCTCCCATAATAATGCTGGCCTCAACCTCATGTAACCCACTGTGCATGCACCCTCCACTAACAGTTTCCCCATACTCTTTTCTGTCGTCGCTTCCCAATCGCGACCCCCAACATCGCCTTCAGCTTGTGCCGCTTCCCATCAGCCGTAACAGTCGTGCAAGCCCATAAATCTGGCATTCCTCGCTCCCATATTCCTAGCCATGAAACTGGACGCCTCCCTGGGAGTCACTAGCCACCAACCCTTTTTCCTTTTTCCCGCCTCCCTCTCCCTCTACCCACCCAACCCGACGGTATCACCACCACAACCAGAAACCCGCCACAAAATAGTATTGACGTTGCCAGTCCAGACGACACCATGTAGGGGCACAGGCGTGTGTATGCTTGGGTATGAGAGCGGGCAGGTGTTTATGTATTCCACTTCAGCTTGTCAAAGGATAATTCTGAAAACCAGCAAGTTTCTTTCTCTTGTGCGTGCCTGTTGACAATTCACCACTTCTGCTTTTCGGTGAATTGTCTCCTTTAATCCCAAACTATTTACATTCCACAAGAAACTCCCTACAACATTTATACATGTGTGAAACATGTAGACACACATGAGTGGATCCACAGGTAAAAATATAATTTCATGAAATTACTGACTGGATTTAAAAATGTTACATGCCCTTGTAAACTACTCATTAAGAAGTATAATCTTACGTTAAAGGTTTAAAACAGTAAGACGTGTATTAAACTTAGAAAATGTGTACATGTTTTGAGGCAGCGAAGCTCACCACGCTTATATAAACTGAATAATATTCGTCTACTATTTAAGAATGAGTGCATACAGATACTTCCAACAAGTTCTGCAAATCATTTCAACGTTTTTGGAGATTTTTCTCGCTGACTCCCGCCACAAGTTAGTGTAAGGAAGCTAGTTTATAGCTCACTATATTTTCACTATTCATGCAGTAAAACTGCAACATTTAGGCTGCCGTTTCAATTTATTACTTCTTTACTACCAACTCCATTCGAAACACGTTTTGCGCGCTGTATCCACATGTATACCACTTCATGTATCTGCAAGAATTTATCATCATACGACATACGGTTCGGGAAATATTACGTAATAAACACTGACATTCGTGAAATCGATGTTTTAGACATGGGTATTCGATTCCCTGAAAAATCGGGGCGAGGGAGGGAGGGCCGTGGGGTTGGTGGAACAGGGGTTGAGAGTTAGTCGTGGGCACGTAAGACACATCGTCGATGGTGTGGGATGCACCAGTTACGTTGAAAATCAAACCTCGAGCTGATAAAGAACATAAACAACCACTGGTGATCCAAATCATTAAGACGACTTCCAGTCACGACATTGAATGCGACCTGATGGAGCTGCGGGCACCTGACTTGGTAAAGAAAGTAAATGGGAGCCAGTGGTCTTTCACAAACAACCGCGACACGCGATATCGGTTGGACCTTAACCACTGACAGTCCTCCCTTTCCACTTGTTCTTGGCTGTTGACCAATTCAACTTCGATGCATACAGGCTGAGTCAGGAGGAAAGGTACATGCTTTGAGGCGTGATAGTATTAGTGATTCCGAACAAGAAACTTCATAGTGACATATGCACTAGTGTGAAGGGTTTCCGAAATAGAACACGTTTTATACCACTTTTGTAAGTTTTCCTTGAATAACTTGAAAACCGTCCTCTCCAACGATAATGGGTCTCAGTATACAATTTAAGTAAATTAAATTTGCTACGAAAAAGGTCCTATTTATCCTTTTTATTTTTTGCCTAGGACTAACAGTTTGTGCAAAGAGATCGAGAGAATATTGAAAATATCGCACGACGCGCGTGGGCTGTAGCTTAGGTACTTCTTGTAGGCCTGTTTGAGGCGGTTTCCGACTTGATAGAACACAAGGTTCGTGTATCAAAATGTCCGTCTCAACTTCCTCTATACTACTGTGGTACGTTGTAAACTATGACAGTGAATAATACAGAAAATAAGTATAAACTTACATGTAAAGTGTTCTCTCTCGGAAACCATTCGGAGTAGCGCATATGGCAACACAAATTTTTTTGTTAAGAATCACTAATGCTATCACACGTCAAAACCTTTCCTCCTGACTCACCTTTGCGTGTATTTTCCACATCGGTTCCTGAACTACTGAACGATTTCAACCAAACTTGGAACGAGTCAATGTTTGGTAAGCACCACCCGCCGATCAAAGGGGTAGGGGTGGGGAAGAAAAGCAATATATCCCATAACACGAGAATATGTATACTTTAGTTGACCAATATTTGAGAATGAGAGAACTATACAGAATTGAAACAAACTTTGCATATTATGTCAAACTTTTAAAAAACTTTTTCTCGATAACGGCTCCCACAAAACAATGAAAAGAGGAAAAGTTTGTCGTCTACTACATTTTCACTGTTCACGGAATAAAAGTGCCCAGTGACTCATGACATTTAAATTTATTACTTCATTACTACTAACTCTATTCATAACACATTTCCTAGAAAAATATATCATTTTACTACACGCAGTTCAAGAGGTATGATGTCATAAACACTGAGATACGTGAGAAGCTGCGCATTATGCATGACGTTTCAATTTACTAGTTATTTGCTACTAACTAACATATTGTAGATAGTAGACACATATGTCAATGAATGGCCTGCAAATTATTTCATTGTAGAGCATATAGTTCAGGACATACGACGTTATAAACATTAAACTGCGTGAAAATGAACACTGCAGTGCGAAAATCGCCAGACGTACGGGTGAAATATATGTACGAATATCTGTACACGAAATATGTTAAATGTATCTGAAAAATATTCGACACGTGCTTATTGGAGCGAAGCCACGGGTGTAACGCTCATCCTAAACATATGGAACGATTTCTGTCAAATTTGGACGCGTGTTGGTTACAATCTGGAAAGAGATAACTAAGAGGTAAGAAACACCAGGCTCCTATTGTGTTGTGATAACGTGAAGTGAGAACAGAGGAGGAGGAAATGTTGAAACAGCAAGGGAGGGGGCGAGACAGCCACAGATAGGAGAGGAAGAGGAGGAGGAAGAAATGGATAAAGATAGGGAGGACGAAAGTGGACAGCGAGAGGCGAGAGGTGGAGACGGACAGAGGAAGGGAAGGAGATTAACTCAGCAGGTGAGTAGGAAATGAAGAGAGAGAGAAATGGTGGAGATGGATAGTGAGATGAGAGAACAAGATGGACACAAAAGGAAAGGGGAGGACATGAACAGTGAGAGGGAACAAGGAGAAAGACAGAGAGGTGAGGTGGAGAAGGACAGAGGGAGTGATTTGGGATGATGGGCACGGGCTGGGGGGATGGATAGAGACATGAAGAGCAGATATAATTCCGTAGGCTTCCGCGGCCAGAGTAAGTCGACATAAAAGTTTTCTGGGTATAGTACCGCGTCATAATGTAAAAACTACTGCTGCTGGAAAGAGAAAAAAAAACAGCGTTTCGGCCACGATTGCAGCGGCCTTCTTCTGGGTCTAATGGTGCGTTCTAGCTAAGCAGTGTCCTCTATATTATGTTGTTAGTGTTCGCTGCGCGTGCCATTACGTCATAATTTTAAAAAGGTAGTTAGTTTCGTTGGCAACCTAAGGAAGAAGGAGAGGGAAATTTATTTTAATAGCTTACTGCGGTGGAGGGAGAACGTGACCTCTGTTGTGTATTGGCTCTTGTGTTGTGTACCTTGATTGGTGGTCACCGTCGAATGAGAAGTTTTCTGCTGTTTACCGACTGCTGGATGTCGATCGCGCGGCGGCAGTTACTCGCCGGTAGTGCTCGTGCCTCGTGTTGACAGTGTGGTCTATTGTGCTCTGACTGCTGGCAGCCAAGGTGGGGCAAGCCTGAGTCCATCCTCCCTGTTCAAGTTGTTAGGGTGTTTAAGTATTTCGATTGCCTCTTTGATTTTGCGTTTCGTCATAATTGGCTGCTTGGCCAACACACAGGCTTCGCCGTATTTTATTTCTTTTCCGCAGTCTTGCTGGTGTTCTTCCACAGCGGATTTGTCATGTTGTCTGGACGAATATAACGCTCGTGTTCCCGAATGCGGGTTGCTATTGGCCTACCAGTCTCGCCGATGTATGCCTCTCCGCATTCCCATTCCATCTTGTAAACGCCTGCAGTTTGTAATGCATCCACCGTTGTCCTTAGTGGAGCCTAGCACGTCCTGGATTCTACGACCACTATAGAAGACAGGCTGCAACCAAATGCGGCGAAGGTGTTTGCCTATTAGACCCAGAAGAGGCCGCTGCAATCGTGGCCGAAACGCTGTTTTTTTTTTTTCCTCCAGCAGCGGTAGTTTTTACAGTATACCCAGAAAACATCAATTCCGAATGAAGAGCGGAGTTGGGTAGAAAGTGAGTGGATGGATAGTGAGAAGGGGGAGTAGGAGGAGGATAGAGAGTGGGTTAGGAGGAGGTGGACAGGGGGAAGGACGGCAGGAAAAGGTTGGCAGAGACGCAGTATAAGAGGAGGTGGATAGAGATTGGGGAAAGAGGAGGTGCACAGGGAGACAGAGGGCAAGAAAAGGTGGGCAGAGACCCAGTAGAAGAGGGGGTGGATAGAGAATGGGGAAGGAGGAGGTGGACAGGGGGAGAGAGGGCAAGAAAAGGTGGGCCGAGACAGAGTTGAAGTGGAGGTGGATAGAGAATAGGGAAGGAGGAATTGGACAGGGAGAGAGAGGGCAAGAAGAGATGGGAAGAGAAACAGTAGAAGAGGAGGAGCATCGAGAGTGGGGAAGGAGGAATTGGACAGGGAGAGAGAGGGCAGGAAATGGTGGGAGGAGACTCAGTTGAAGAAGAGGTGGATAGAGAGTGGGGATAGAGGAGGTGGACAGGGAGAGAGGGGGCAAGAAAAGGTGGGCAGAGACCCAGTAGAAGAGGGGGTGGATAGAGAATGGGGAAGGAGGAGGTGGACAGGGAAAGAGAGGGCGAGAAAAAGGTGGGCAAAGGCACAGTAGAGGGGGAGGTGGTTAGAGAGTGGGGAAAGAGGAGGTGACAGGGAGAGAGAGGGCAAGAAAAGGTGGGCAGAGACCCAATAGAAGAGGGGGTGGATAGAGAGTGGGGAAGGAGGAGGTGGACAGGGAGAGAGAGGGCAGGAAAAGGTGGGCAGAGAGTCAGTAGAAGAGGAGGTGGGTAGAGTGTGTGGAAGGAGAAGGTGGACAGGGGGAGAGAGGGCAAGAAAAGGTGGACAGTGACACAGTAGAAAAGGAGGTGGGTAAAGAGTGGGGAAGGAGGTGGTGGACAGGGAGAGAGAGAGCAAAAAATGTGGGCAGAGACACAGTAGAAGAGGAGGTGTATGGAGAGTGGGGAAGGAGGAGGTGGACTGGGAGAGAGAGGGCAGCAAAAGGTGGGCAGCGACACAGTAGAAGAGGAAGTTGGTAGAGAGTGCGGAAGGAGGAGGTGGACAGGGAGAGAGAGTGCAGGAAAAGGTGGCTGAGACTCAGTAGAAGGGGTGGTATGTAGAGAGTGGGGAGGTGGACAGGGAGAGAGAGGGCAGGAAAAGGTGGCAGAGACTCAGTAGAAGAGGAGGTGGGTAGAGAGTGGAGAGGAAGATGGTAGACATGGAGAGAGAGGGCAAGAAAAGGTGGGCAGGGACACAGTTGAAGAGGAGGTGGAAAGAGATTGGGGAAAAAGGAGGTGGACAGGGAGAGAGAACGCAAGGAAAGGTGGCCAGAGACACAGTAGAAGAGAAGGTGGATAGAGATTGGGGAAAGAGGCGGTGGACAGGGAGAGAGAGGGCAAGGAAAGGTGGGCACAGACACAGTTGAAGAAGAGTTGGATAGAGTGTGGGGAAGGAGGAGGTGGACTGGCAGAGAGAGTGAGCTAGAAATGGAAGGCAGAGACACAGTAGGTGGATAGAGAGTGTGGCAGGAGGATGTTGACAGGGAGAGGAAGGACAAGAAAAGGTGGGCAGAGACACAGTGGAGGAGGAGGTGGATAGAGAGTGGGGCAGTAGGACGTGGACAGGGAGAGAGAGGGCAAGAAAAGGTGGGCAGAGACACAGTAGAAGAGGACGTGGATAGAGAGTGGGGAAGGGGGAGGTGGACAGGAGAGAGAGGGCAAGAAAATGTGGGCAGAGACGCAGTAGAAGTGGAGGTGGATAGAGAGTGGGGCAGTAGGATGTGAGCAGGGAGAGAGAGGGGAAGAAAAGGTGGGGAGAGACACAGTGGAAGAGGAGGTGGATAGAAAGTGGAGAAGGTGAAGGTGGACAGGGAGAGAGAGGGCAAGAAAGGGTGGGCAGATACACAGTAGAAGAGGTGGTGGATAGAAAGTGGGGAAGGAGGAGGTGGATAGGGAGAGAGATGGCAAGAAAAGGTGGGCAGAGGCACAGTAGAAGAAGAGGTGGATATAGATGGGGGAAGGAGGAGATGGACAGGGAGAGAGAGGGCAAGAAAAGGTGGGCCGAGACAGAGTTGAATTGGAGGTGGATAGAGAATGGGGAAGGAGGAATTGGACAGGGAGAGAGTGGGCAAGAAGAGATGGGAAGAGAAACAGTAGAAGAGGAGGAGCATCGAGAGTGGCGAAGGAGGAATTGGACAGGGAGAGAGAGGGCAGGAAATCGTGGGAAGAGACTCAGTTGAAGAAGAGGTGGATAGAGAGTGGGGATGGAGGAGGTGGACAGGGAGAGATGGGGCAAGAATAGGTGGATAGAGACACAGTAGAAGAGGAGGTGGGTAGAGTGTGAGGAAGGAGGACGTGGACAGGGAGGGAGAGGGCAAGAAAATGTGGGCAGAGTCTCAGTAGAAGCGGAGGTGGATGGAGAGTGGGGAAGGAGGAGGTGGACAGGGAGAGAGAGCTGGAAAATGTGGGCAGAGGCACAGTAGAAGAGGAGGTGGATAGAGTGTGGGGAAGGAGGCGGTGGACAGGGAGAGAGAGGGCAAGAAGAGGTGGGTGGGAATCAGTAGAAGAGGAGGTGGATACAGAGTGGGGAATCAGGACATGGACAGGGAGAGAGAAGGAAGGAGAATGTGGGCAGAGACACAGTTGAAGAGGTGGTGGATAGACAGGAGGGAAGGAGGAGGTGGACAGGGAGAGAGAGGGCAAGAAGAAGTTGGCAGAAACACAGTAGAAAAGGAGGTGGATAGAGAGTGGGGAAGGTCGACAGGGAGGGAGACGACAAGAAGAGGTAGGCGGAGACACAGTAGAAGAGGAGGTGTATAGAGGGGATGGAGGTGGTGGACAGGGAGAGAGAGGGCAAGAATAGGTTTACAGACACACAGTAGAAGAGGATGTGAATAGAGAGTGGAGAAGGAGGAGGTGGACAGTGAGAGAGAAGGCAGGAAAAGGTGGGCAGAGACACAGTAGAAGAGGAGGTGGATAAAGGGGAAGGAGGTGGTGGACAAGGAGAGAGAGGGCAAGAATATGTCTGCAGAGACACAGTGGAAGAGGAGGTGGATAGAGAGTGAGGAAAGATGAGGTGGACAGGGAGAGAGAGGGCCAGAAATGGTGGGCAGAGTCTCAGTAGAAGCGGCGGCGGATAGAGAGCGTTGAAGGAGGAGGTCGACAGCGAGAGAGAGGGTAGGAAACGGTGAGCAAAGACACTGTAGAGGAAGAGGAGGATAGAGAGTGGGGATGGAGGAGGTGGAAAGGGGGAGCGAAGGCAAGAAGAGGTGGGCAGAGACTCAGTAGAAAAGGAGGTGGATAGAGAGTGGGGAAGGAGGAGGTGGACAGGGAGAGAGAGAGAGGGCAGGATAAGGTGGGCAGAGACACATTAGGAGGTGGATAGAGAGTGGGCTAAGGGGGAGGTGGACAGTGAGAGAGAGTGCAAGAAATGGTGGGCAGAGGCTCAGTAGATGAGGTGGTGCATAGAGAGTGGGGAAGGAGGAGGTGGACAGGGAGGGAGGTGGCAAGAAGAGGTGGGCAGTGACACAGTATAAGAGGAGGTGGATAGAGAGTGGGGAAGGAGGAGGTGGACAGGGGGAGAGAGGGCAGGAAATCGTGGGCAGAGACAGAGTAGAAGAGGAGGTGGATAGATGCGAAGGAGGAAGTGGACAGGGAGAGAGAGGGCAAGAAAAGGTTGGCAAAGACACAGTAGAGGATGAGGTGTATAGAGAGTGGGGAAGGGGGAGGTGGTCAGGGAGAGAGAGGGGAAGAAAAGGCGGGCTGAGACACAGTATCAGAGGAGGTGGATAGAGAATGTGGAAAGAGGAGGTGGGCAGGACGAGGAGGCAGCAGGAGTTGGACTAAAGCACACTTCAGGTGAAAACATAATTCGAACGAAACATATAAAAGTAACTAAAAAAATTGTATTTCAGGCTTCACTTATTTCAAATGGTAACTATGTAAACATTTATTATCGCTGATCCACTGTCATCCATGTTGGCAGAAAAGTAACATGAATGGAAACGAAGTAAAGTCACAAATGCACCTCTAGACTACACTTATGAGAAAGAATTGATTCTAAAAATGACAGGACATGACACCAATGATGCTACACATAAGGAAAAACACCTAACGATATTCTGTAATACAGCTTATCTGATCATACACTCCTGGAAATGGAAAAAAGAACACATTGACACCGGTGTGTCAGACCCACCATACTTGCTCCGGACACTGCGAGAGGGCTGTACAAGCAATGATCACACGCACGGCACAGCGGACACACCAGGAACCGCGGTGTTGGCCGTCGAATGGCGCTAGCTGTGCAGCATTTGTGCACTTCCGCCGTCAGTGTCAGCCAGTTTGCCGTGGCATACGGAGCTCCATCGCAGTCTTTAACACTGGTATGATGCCGTGACAGCGTGGACGTGAACCGTATGTGCAGTTGACGGACTTTGAGCGAGGGCATATAGTGGGCATGCGGGAAGCCGGGTGGACGTACCGTCGAATTGCTCAACACGTGGGGCGTGAGGTCTCCACAGTACATCGATGTTGTCGCCAGTGGTCGGCGGAAGGTGCACGTGCCCGTCGACCTGGGACCGGACCGCAGCGACGCACGGATGCACGCCAAGACCGTAGAATCCTACGCAGTGCCGTAGGGGACCGCACCGCGACTTTCCAGCAAATTAGGGACTCTGTTGCTCCTGGGGTATCGGCGAGGACCATTCGCAACCGTCTCCATGAAGCTGGGCTACGGTCCCGCACACCGTTAGGCCGTCTGCCGCTCACGCCCCAACATCGTGCAGCCCGCCTCCAGTGGTGTCGCGACAGGCGTGAATGGAGGGACGAATGGAGACGTGTCGTCTTCAGCGATGAGAGTCGCTTCTGCCTTGGTGCCAATGATGGTCGTATGCGTGTTTGGCGCCGTGCAGGTGAGCGCCACAATCAGGACTGCATACGACCGAGGCACACAGGGCCAACACCCGGCATCATGGTGTGGGGAGCGATCTCCTACACTGGCCGTACACCACTGGTGATCGTCGAGGGGACACTGAATAGTGCACGGTACATCCAAACCGTCATCGAACCCATCGTTCTACCATTCCTAGACCGGCAAGGCAACTTGCTGTTCCAACAGGACAATGCACGTCCGCATGTATCCCGTGCCACCCAACGTGCTCTAGAAGGTGTAAGTCAACTACCCTGGCCAGCAAGATCTCCGGATCTGTCCCCCATTGAGCATGTTTGGGACTGGATGAAGCGTCGTCTCACGCGGTCTGCACGTCCAGCACGAACGCTGGTCCAACTGAGGCGCCAGGTGGAAATGGCATGGCAAGCCGTTCCACAGGACTACATCCAGCATCTCTACGATCGTCTCCATGGGAGAATAGCAGCCTGCATTGCTGCGAAAGGTGGATATACACTGTACTAGTGCCGACATTGTGCATGCTCTGTTGCCTGTGTCTATGTGCCTGTGGTTCTGTCAGTGTGATCATGTGATGTATCTGACCCCAGGAATGTGTCAATAAAGTTTCCCCTTCCTGGGACAATGAATTCACGGTGTTCTTATTTCAATTTCCAGGAGTGTATTTCATACCATTATATTCGCTTACTTATGTATCTACAGAGCACCTGATGGAATATGCTGAATTGAGCTCATCGTGAGTGATATAAAGTACAAACAATTTACTGAGAAATTTAGCATAATAATCATTTCATTAAAAGACATATTTTTCACTGTCGCAAAGAAAGAAAGTCATGGGCTACTAGAAGACTGGAATGAATAAATACCCGAGCAATGCTGTGTTTCACAGCTATTACTGTGTGAAACAGGCATCAAGCCGAAGCCAAAATACTAGCGTTTGTAAGGTACATGGCGAGCTAATTGAAATATAGAATTCATAAAATGTTCAAATGTGAGTGAATTCCTAAGGGACAAAACTGCTGTGATCACCGTCCCTAGACTTACACACTACTTAAACTAACTTCACTTACGCTGAGCGCAACACAGTCACACACCCATGCTCGAGGGAGGAATCGAACCTCCGGCGGAAAGGGCTGCGCAATCCGTGACATGGCGCCTCAAACAGCGTGGCCACTCAGCTCGGCTATGGCAGTCAATAATAATCAATGGAGGAAATGAGTACATGTGGAGCAGATTATGGCTGATCGCTGCTCCTTTACTTCGAAATGCTGGGTGGAATTTACTTTGTGTTAGCATTTCAGCGTAGAGATCTAGCAGCAGTGATAAGAGGTATCGATTTTAGCAGTGCATACCTCTCGGATCTCATTTATTAGCGAGTTCGTTAATTTGAAGTACTTCCTCAAACCGCTTGAAGCAAATTCCAACACGAGTGCTTTGAAAGGGGCACGGCTGATTTGAGTCTCCACCCTTCTGTCGCTAGTGATCTCGTCGTCGACACTGAACTTCCTTCTCCTCTTTGTAACGTAGTATCGCTGGCTGCAGCCTTTCTCTTACGTTGTTACGAAACTCGTCCAATGAACGGAGCCGCAGGTGTAGGCTCCCTGTTTCCTGAAACGAAGTTCAGTCCGGGCGCTTCTCTTCGCCTGTGCTGAGGCTTATCTGGTACGGCACTGCACAGACACTCGGAAAATTCAGAGTAGCGCGGCGGAACGTGCAAGACGGCACTGAAGGTGGGCTCATGTGGCCGGAACTCTATGCGGAGGCACGGCGAGGACCAGGGCGGCGACTGAGGTATAAACACACGCGAATGCGTCGCAGGGTGTTTGGCACGGCGCTGTAAGAAATGTTTCCGTCTCACGCCTCGTAACATCCCGCCCCAGCGTCTGCACACCGCAGAACTGCAGTTTATGGCCGTCATCGTAGAGGAACAAATGCAGATACTCACATTCATAATTTTCTGCCTTCAGCACTCCAGTAGTTTAAATTGGCACAGTTTGCTGTTACGCTGTTTGCTGAGATCTTGGAGGACAAAATTTTGGAAAAAAATCTTTTTGTGGCTAAATAATTTTTCAAACGCTTCTACACATCCCAGTAACCTTCTCCATAAATAACTAACACTTCGAACTCATACACAGTGCATTCCAATCCCGCAGAACCTTGGCTACGATAAATTAAAGTCGTGTATTATGTTCACAAAATCACTGTATTTATCCAAAATGTCGACCTCTGAATCAAAATACAACTGAAATCGTTTTCAAAATCTTTTCCAATAGGCACTGTAGTCCTTTTCTTCGATTGCATTTAGTACTGCAGCACAGTTTTCTTCTATATGCTCCTTACTGCATCGTAACGATGTCCTTTCAATGTCATAATCAATTTGCGTTACAACCAGAAGTCAGCTGGAGGCAAATCTGCCGAATGCGGGGTGATCCATTACTGCGATCCATTAGCTGACCAAAACGTCACGCACAATCTTCGCGTCTTCGCTTTTTTGTTGTGGGGGAGCAACCGGGAACCAGTCTCACGGTTTTCAAATCGAATTCGACGAATTTTCAACCATCTACGATCGAGGACTAAAAAAGATTGATACGGCCGCGCTGATCCACCCCCAATTTCCGACGAACGTCAGACACGGTTCTTGTTGAAACTTCAATAATCGTAACGCCGCAACTCGCCCCGAGACAGCACTGCAGTTTGCAGTTTCACACAAGCAGTCCTAACGGAACTGGTAGATACTGAGTGATCCTAAGTTTCTGTCAAACTGCTTCAGGTATCGCTTATATGTTAACTATATCTTACAGGCAGCTGTCTCGAGTAAAATACACTCCTGGAAATTGAAATAAGAACACCGTGAATTCATTGTCCCAGGAAGGGAAAACTTTATTGACACATTCCTGGGGTCAGATACATCACATGATCACACTGACAGAACCACAGGCACATAGACACAGGCAACAGAGCATGCACAATGTCGGCACTAGTACAGTGTATATCCACCTCTCGCAGAAATGTAGGCTGCTATTCTCCAATGGAGACGATCGTAGAGATGCTGGATGTAGTCCTGTGGAACGGCTTTCCATGCCATTTCCACCTGGCGCCTCAGTTGGACCAGCGTTCGTGCTGGACGTGCAGACAGCGTGAGACGACGCTTCATCCAGTCCCAAACATGCTCAATGGGGGACAGATCCGGAGATCTTGCTGGCCAGGGTAGTTGACTTACACCTTCTAGAGCACGTTGGGTGGCACGGCATACATGCGGACGTGCATTGTCCTGTTGGAACAGCAAGTTGCCTTGCCGGTCTAGGAATGGTAGAACGATGGGTTCGATGACGGTTTGGATGTACCGTGCACTATTCAGTGTCCCCTCGACGATCACCAGTGGTGTACGGCCAGTGTAGGAGATCGCTCCCCACACCATGATGCCGGTTGTTGGCCCTGTGTGCCTCGGTCGTATGCAGTGCTGATTGTGGCGCTCACCTGCACGGCGCCAAAAACGCATACGACCATCATTGGCACCAAGGCAGAAGCGACTCTCATCGCTGAAGACGACACGTCTCCATTCGTCCCTCCATTCACGCCTGTCGCGACACCACTGGAGGCGGGCTGCACGATGTTGGGGCGTGAGCGGCAGACGGCCTAACGGTGTGCGGGACCGTAGCCCAGCTTCATGGAGACGGTTGCGAATGGTCCTCGCCGATACCCCAGGAGCAACAGTGTCCCTAATTTGCTGGGAAGTGGCGGTGCGGTCCCCTACGGCACTGCGTAGGATCCTACGGTCTTGGCGTGCATCCGTGCGTCGCTGCGGTCCGGTCCCAGGTCGACGGGCACGTGCACCTTCCGCCGACCACTGGCGACAACATCGATGTACTGTGGAGACCTCACGCCCCACGTGTTGAGCAATTCGGCGGTATGTCCACCCGGCCTCCCGCATGCCCACTACATGCCCTCGCTCTAAGTCCGTCAACTGCACATACGGTTCACGTCCACGCTGTCGCGGCATCCTACCAGTGTTAAAGACTGCGATGGAGCTCCGTATGCCACGGCAAACTGGCTGACACTGACGGCGGCGGTGCACAAATGCAGCGCACCTAGCGCCATTCGACGGCCAACACCGCGGTTCCTGGTGTGTCTGCTGTGCCGTGCGTGTGATCATTGCTTGTACAGCCCTCTCGCAGTGTCCGGAGCAAGTATGGTGGGTCTGACACACCGGTGTCAATGTGTTCTTTTTTCCATTTACAGGAGTGTATTAGCAAACAAGAATAACTGAGTACTAAAAGGTTTTATGATACACTCCTGGAAATGGAAAAAAGAACACATTGACACCGGTGTGTCAGACCCACCATACTTGCTCCGGACACTGCGAGAGGGCTGTACAAGCAATGATCACACGCACGGCACAGCGGACACACCAGGATCCGCGGTGTTGGCCGTCGAATGGCGCTGGCTGCGCAGCATTTGTACACCGCCGCTGTCAGTGTCAGCCAGTTTGCCGTGGCATACGGAGGTCCATCGCAGTCTTTAACACTGGTAGCATGCCGCGACAGCGTGGACGTGAACCGTATGTGCAGTTGACGGACTTTGAGCGAGGGCGTATAGTGGGCATGCGGGAGGCCGGGTGGACGTACCGCCGAATTGCTCAACACGTGGGGCGTGAGGTCTCCACAGTACATCGATGTTGTCGCCAGTGGTCGGCGGTAGGTGCACGTGCCCGTCGACCTGGGACCGTACCGCAGCGACGCACGGATGCACGCCAAGACCGTAGGATCCTACGCAGTGCCGTAGGGGACCGCACCGCCAGTTCCCAGCAAATTAGGGACACTGTTGCTCCTGGGGTATCGGCGAGGACCATTCGCAACCGTCTCCATGAAGCTGGGCTACGGTCCCGCACACCGTTAGGCCGTCTTCCGCTCACGCCCCAACATCGTGCAGCCCGCCTCCAGTGGTGTCGCGACAGGCGTGAATGGAGGGACGAATGGAGACGTGTCGTCTTCAGCGATGAGAGTCGCTTCTGCCTTGGTGCCAATGATGGTCGTATGCGTGTTTGGCGCCGTGCAGGTGAGCGCCACAATCAGGACTGCATACGACCGAGGCACACAGGGCCAACACCCGGCATCATGGTGTGGGGAGCGATCTCCTACACTGGCCGTACACCACTGGTGATCGTCGAGGGGACACTGAATAGTGCACGGTACATCCAAACCGTCATCGAACCCATCGTTCTACCATTCCTAGACCGGCAAGGCAACTTGCTGTTCCAACAGGACAATGCACGTCCGCATGTATCCCGTGCCACCCAACGTGCTCTAGAAGGTGTAAGTCAACTACCCTGGCCAGCAAGATCTCCGGATCTGTCCCCATTGAGCATGTTTGGGACTGGATGAAGCGTCGTCTCACGCGGTCTGCACGTCCAGCACGAACGCTGGTCCAACTGAGGCGCCAGGTGGAAATGGCATGGCAAGCCGTTCCACAGGACTACATCCAGCATCTCTACGATCGTCTCCATGGGAGAATAACAGCCTGCATTTCTGCGAGAGGTGGATATACACTGTACTAGTGCCGACATTGTGCATGCTCTGTTGCCTGTGTCTATGTGCCTGTGGTTCTGTCAGTGTGATCATGTGATGTATCTGACCCCAGGAATGTGTCAATAAAGTTTCCCCTTCCTGGGACAATGAATTCACGGTGTTCTTATTTCAATTTCCAGGAGTGTATTTTTCACTATCTAAAAAAACTTACAATTTCATGGCTAAACCAAAAGCCTTATTCTTCTAGCCATCGAAAAGTTTTTGACAAGATAATGCTAATGTTTATCTTCCTCCTCAGTCCCAGTAAGTTTACATTTCATGTGCTGAAAAAGTTTCCTGTACGGTCTCATACGGTTTTATAACAAATGCATATTAACATACACACGTAAGTTTTCTCTGAGACAATGGACCATATTGTCTTAGAAGTAAATAATAAATCACTTTACTAAACACATAACTCCAGCCCATTTTGGCCTGCTGCATCACCAGTGGTTCAATGTTCCAAAAATAGAAAACAGTCCTTGTTGCATGCATTTTATTAATAATGACGTGTTACGTGTGGTTATCTCATGTTCAGATTATCATAAACAACGGAGCCCGCATTACTCATATTTAAAATCCATTGATATGATGGCGTCAAAGCGAAAAATTGAAACAGTTTAAAACCCCCCGTCCGATAAAGGTTTCCCGGAGATCTCCCTTGGTCCTCAGGCTAATTCCCCAATTGTAAATTCCCTGCCAAATATTTCCAATTGGGATTCCCCTGCACCCTACTGCCAGCCTACTGCGATATTTGGCTGGAAAGGACTAGTTCTACGGCAGCCGTTCTGCTCTTGCGAGTGGAAAAAAATTAATCAGAAGAAAACCATCAAGTGGAAGATGAATTGTTTTGGTACGAGGAATTTTTTTTTTTTCATTGATATTCAACCCGGATCTTGGTGCAAGCTCAACGCCTCTTCTTTCTTTGTTGATATCTGCTATTTCTTCCAGTACTTCATCTACTCCTCATGTTCTCTTTTCCTTATTTGTCAAATGGTTCAAATGGCTCTGAGCACTATGGGACTCAAATGCTGAGGTCATTAGTCCCCTAGAACTTAGAACTAGTTAAACCTAACTAACCTAAGGACATCACAAACATCCATGCCCGAGGCAGGATTCGAACCTGCGACCGTAGCGGTCTTGCGGTTCCAGACTGCAGCGCCTTTAACCGCACGGCCACTTCGGCCGGCTCCTTATTTGTCCATGTTGTTCCTGATTTCTTATTTCTTCTGCCTTGCAAGCCTTCTAAGCTTTGTATTTCAGTCTTAAGACGTTTGTTTCAGTTATTCCCGATTCTTTGGTGTTGTTTCATTGCCTTTCCCTTCTTATCTCAGCAATCGGTGCTATTGTCCGTTTCGTTATCCATAAATAGTGGAATATTTCTCTCGCTATCCTGTTTCCAGCCATTTATACACTTATTAGAATTTGGTTGGTATGTAAGACAGGGAGCTCTAGTAATTTCAGTACAATCTTTTTAATCTACGGAGTAAAATATCCCGCCTTTCCTGAACTCGCATAGTAAAATCAGAATGTATAAGTTTTATGTCCAACACAAGACACACGCTGGAGTGAATTGACTAATTTTTTACTCACACAATTCTAATTATTTGAACAAACAACTTGAATATACTTGGAGAGTCTTCCAGATTAAACATCAAATCAACAAACACTTCTTCCGTACTTCTTAGGTGGCATGAAAAGCTATTCTTGCTACTGCCAAGAATGAAGTCACTTGTTAGACTATGTAGTGGCAACAAAAGCTAAGTTTTGAACCGCTGTTAGTTCACTCATCTTCAATGCTAAGTTGTTTTACGATTACGGGTGAGGTCAAGTTAAATTTCCTCACTGCAGTCCCCGAAGTCTTGTCCTCGTCGAGACTTGCCTAGCTAGTAAGGTCCAACCCCTGGTAGCGCGACATCTTGGTCAGAAGAGGGGCGGTGAACGGTGAACTGGGTCTTGAGCGTATTCTTATGATGTCGTGGACGGGAGGGCTGATGTGATGGAAGCGTCAGGTGGACGATCGAAAGATTAGTACGGTAGTTTCTTGGCAGGTGACGCCTCTTCTGAGAGTGTCCCTAGTAAGATAATAGGAAAAGAGGAAGGACATCAGTGACTGAATGATGCTGGCAGAGTTTAGACATTTTGTTCTTGAAAGTTGTGACAAACCGTTCTGTCAGGCAATTGGAAGCTGGGTGCAACGGGGCTGTATGGACTATCGCGATTTCGTTAATGTTACAGAAGTCCTTGAACTCTGTAGATACGTATTGTGGACCACTATCTGTAGTTTCTGGGCGTCGCTGTAAGGATAATATTCTGGCTATGGCCTGGATGGTGGCCGCAGAAGTTGTGGAAGGCATTCGGGAGATGACGGGATATCCTGAGCCTGCATCTGTAACAATGAGCCAAGATGTCCCTAAAGAGCCGGCCGTTGTGACCGAGCGGTTCTAAGCGCTTCAGTCCGGAACCGTGTTGCTGCTATGGTAGCAGGTTCGAATCCCGCCTCGAGCATGGATGTGTGTGATATCCTTGACTTAGTTAGGTTTAAGTAGTTCTACGTCTAGGGGACTGATGACCCCACATGTTAAGTCCCATAGTGCTTAGAGCCATTTGAACCATTTTGTCCCTAAACATGGGCCACCGAAATCCATATTAATTCTTGTCCGAGGGGTCGACGTGGATGGCTCCTGGAAACATTTGTGGCCAAGGGCCGCTTGCTGGGATTTGCAAGTGGTACAAGAGGCAAACATGTTCTGATGGCTGTGGCCATTTCTCAGCAGTATATTTGTTGACGCCAGCTGCTTGGGCCCCCCCCCTCCCCCATTAACACTGGTGGAGGGTTTCAGAGCCCTATGTTGGAGCGAGCTGGGGGTTATGACATGTGTCCACCCATTTTCCTCTTGGAGCAGTACGACCCCCTGTAATGTAGAAAGATTATGGCAATAATTCAAGATGGCCAGAAGTCTTGGTTCTTTCTGTTGGTAGGACACCCAAGTTGCACCCATCTGAAGACCTTGTAGAGGTTTAGGTCCTTTGCTGAGTGTTGCTTCATGGTGTTGGCATCCAGAGGCAGTTTACTGAAGGCTTCTTCCGCTGCAACATTCTACATCTACATCTACATTTATACTCCGCAAGCCACCCAACGGTGTGTGGCGGAGGGCACTTTACGTGCCACTGTCATTGCCTCCCTCTCCTGTTCCAGTCGCGTATGGTTCGCGGGAAGAACGACTGTCTGAAAGCCTCCGTGCGCGCTCTAATCTCTCTAATTTTACATTCGTGATCTCCTCGGGAGGTATAAGTAGGGGGAAGCAATATATTCGATACCTCATCCAGAAACGCACCCTCTCGAAACCTGGCGAGCAATCTACACCGCGATGCAGAGCGCCTCTCTTGCAGAGTCTGCCACTTGAGTTTATTAAACATCTCCGTAACGCTATCACGGTTACCAAATTACCCTGTGACGAAACGCGCCGCTCTTCTTTGGATCTTCTCTATCTCCTCCGTCAAACCGATCTGGTACGGATCCCATACTGATGAGCAATACTCAAGTATAGGTCGAACGAGTGTTTTGTAAGCCACCTCCTTTGGTGATGGACTACATTTTCTAAGCACTCTCCCAATGAATCTCAACCTGGTACCCGCCTTACCAACAATTAATTTTATATGATCATTCCACTTCAAATCGTTCCGCACGCATACTCCCAGATATTTTACAGAAGTAACTGCTACCAGTGTTTGTTTCGCTATCATATAATCATACAATAAAGGATCCTTCTTTCTATGTATTCGCAATACATTACATTTGTCTATGTTAAGGGACAGTTGCCACTCCCTGCACCAAGTGCCTATCCGCTGCAGATCTTCCTGCATTTCGCTACAATTTTCTAAGGCTGCAACTTCTCTGTATACTACAGCATCATCCGCGAAAAGCCGCATGGAACTTCCGACACTATCTACTAGGTCATTTATATATATTGTGAAAAGCAATGGTCCCATAACACTCCTCTGTGGCACGCCAGAGGTTACTTTATCGTCTGTAGACGTCTCTCCATTGATAACAACATGCTGTGTTCTGTTTGCTAAAAACTCTTCAATCCAGCCACACAGCTGGTCTGATATTCCGTAGGCTCTTACTTTGTTTATCTGGTAGAAGCGGACGTCCAGGTCCTTGTCGAAGGCCGGATCTGCCCCTACAGGTAATCAGAAGAGAAGATCCACATTAGCATGAAGTGCAGTGGAGCGAAATTGAATGTCGTATAAGTAACTTGACAAAAACAGGGCCCAGTGTTGCAAACGTTGAGCCAACTTAGCGGGAAGAGTTGCTGATGAGTGGAGGAGTGGCAGGAGTGGGTTTTTGGTCCGTGAGGATTGCGAACTGACGGCCATAAAGGTAGTCGTGGATTTACTTTATGCTGAACATGACGGTCAAGGCCTACCTTTCTATTGGCTGTAGTTTTTCTCCGCATAGTGCAATGCAACGGACGCAAAGGCTATAGGACGTTCCACCCCATGCCCAATGTGGGAGAGTAGCGACTCCACCCTATAATCAGATGCGTCAGCTGCTAGTACCAATGGCTTTGCAGTTAGGGAGACAGGGTTGAGAATAGCCTCCTTGAACATATAGATGGCTTGATCACATCAGTCCGTCCAGTTTGGTGGTACATTGTTATGTAAAAGCTAATGTAATGGTTCAGGTATGGCTGCTGCCTGGGGCATGAAGCGGCGGTAGTAATTAATTTGACCTAGAACTGATTTTAGTAGCGGGACATCCTTGGGAGTAGGCAGCTTTTGGATAGCCACCACGTAAGTTGGAGTGGGGCAGATACCCGAAGCACTGAATAGATGCCCCAAACACTCTACTTGATCTACAAAGAATTCACACTGGTTCAGGTTGGAGCGTAGATTCACTTTTTAATGTCAGTGAACAATGCTTCTAAATTATGAGTGAGTTTCTCCGTGGTTTTGCTGCTACCAAAATATCGTCTATGTATTTGGCTATGGCGGAAACTTGTCCGATTAGTTCTTCTAAATATGAACATGAAGAGTCACAACCGTAAGAAACTTCCTTGTTTGTATGAGGTTACCGATTTCGGTGTATTTTAGACCATTTTCAGACCTACCACCATGACTGTAGATGATGGCGGTGAAAGGAGCAGGCGCTATGTCTCCACGAACATTAAGTTAGCGTTCGTTGAGACATAGCGGCTACTCCTTTCACCACTACCATCTACCATCACGGTGGCAGGTGTGAAGATGGTCTAAAACAGACCGAAACCGGTAACTTCATAAAAATAAGAAGTTTCTTACGATTGTGATTCTTCATGTTCATTATTAAGTATAAAAAAAAAATGTTCTCCAAGAGACATGTTCCCAAAAATTAGTTCTAAATAAGTTCGGAATATGGCCGGTGCACTGTACATCCCATCCACGTCGCAAATTTTTACGATTGTGGTGTCGGCGCGACCGCCGGAGTCACTCTGCTCGCCCTGCCGCGGTACGGGCGGAGTCGTGGGCGTGTTTGAATACTGTGGCCAGCAGACTTTCGGCTGCTGGCGCTCCGTGACAGGCGTGCCACGGCAGCAAGTAACATACTGGACTTTTCTAAATGATGCGATGTGCAAAACACATTTAAACTACTGCTAACGCGAGAGACAGGACGAAGTCTTTTATTGCGAGGACGGGGAAAAATTTCCCTTGCTGTCGTAGTCGCTTTTTCGTGTAACTGAAATTCTGCATTCTTTGCTAAATGATCTTCCAGCGTGATGAAGGAATGTAGGTGAGATCTTAGCGCGTCTTGGATGTCCGTACATTAGAGATGGAGCTCTGCTGGAGATGAGTGCAGCTATGTTGCTACAACATATTGCAGCCATCACCGAATTCGCTTCCGGCTATTTGAGGAAATATATGGAAAGCTTTAATTACGGTAATGTAACGTTCCTAGGGTTCACAAGTCTAGCATCTTAAGGTGAAGTTTTGATCCGTCTCATATTTTCAGCTGCTTCAGTTCTCAATATGTACTATGAAGAAACAACTTCGGTAGGACATGGCGCTTCGAACATTTTGTTGGGAAGTATTGCGCACTTTAGGCACAACAGAGCAGATTAAAATTATTTGTTTTTTGTGACCTTTACTCCGAAGGGATGTTTAATGCATTTCTCCATGGTAGTCTACCTCATCCACGCCGTTGTGCGTCTGTAAGCTGCTAAGCTCCAAACACTCACCACACCTCCCCCCCCCCCCCACCCCCGCCCCACCCTCTCTCCACACACACA
Organism: Schistocerca americana; assembly: GCF_021461395.2. Taxonomy (NCBI): domain Eukaryota; kingdom Metazoa; phylum Arthropoda; class Insecta; order Orthoptera; family Acrididae; genus Schistocerca; species Schistocerca americana. The sequence goes on from NC_060121.1 coordinate 92,127,631, forward strand.
CACACACACACACACACACACACACACACTCGAGAAAGTTTCGTCATATTTGCGTAACATCAGTAACCTGTCACCATTTGAAACTACACACTACAGCCCAGCCTCGGCTTTCCTCTACAGTTGTTACCCAAACATTCCCTAACTACCAAATGAAATATTACATTATGTTGAATTACTAAGTGTGCCGCAAAATTCGTTTCTCACCACTTCAGCTATTACTCAATTTCTTCACCTAATCTTCAGCACTCTTCTGTATACTCAATCGGCAGCTGCACATTCTGCAGCACCGAAACTAAGGGGGCTATACGTTCGTCGATAATCCTGTTATAACTTGTGAACGTATCCCAGATACGAAGCACAGGTCTGACATGCGATAATAGGCTAACGTACTTCCGCGAATTGGTAGACGGCACAGGCTAACGTCTGAGTCTAAATCTTAGCGAGAAGTTGTTGCTTCAGTGTACTGCCACAGGTTCACCTCCGAAACGACTTAGGATAATAATATTTGACACTCGATTACGTTTACAATGATTTCACCTTAGCGGATGCAAAGTATCCGCGAGTCATAATTGTGGGTAAAAGAGGCCTATTCCAGCATATTTATTACTCAACAAAATATTCGCAGGATCTCAGCTCTTCATGATACACGGGAATGTTTTTTACTGGTTTAACTACCAAACAAAGTCAGCAAACTTATCTACGGACCTCTATAAAAAGGATAGCATTATAGTGCTATAACTTGCATTTGGTGCTGATCATCTATAATTTTGTATGAGAATGAAATCATAGGAGTTTCCTTCGCCATACAATATTAATCAGCCAGAAAGCGCCATGTATTAATGAGCGAATATGATAAGACGACTTTTTTCGAATTCCAAGGTGCTGTAAACTATTTTTCACACAAATATGAACAGTGAGAATATTTTACGGACCTTCCAACATTACCCTGCATAATTGATTTCATAGTATGATAATGAGTACAGGCCGAAGCAATAAATTAAAAATTTTACCAAGGCTGAGATTCGAACCCTGGAATCGTGCACCCCAGTAAAATGCACTAACTATGGAGCCAACCGGGCACCGTGGTTAACACAACTGCACAGATTACTGGAGTAAGTCTCTGACCCTAATATGAATTTCAATTCACGCCTCAACCCATCTTGCTCAGTATTGCACAGGTTATTCAGTATTGGAATAGCACCTTAGCATTGAACAAAATGGGGATAATCCTGCCTGTGCCTCAGATGTAGGTGATATATGAATCATACACGCTGCAGCAATGAATCAAAATTTGAATCACCGTTGGGATTCGAACTGCGGTCTCCTGACTAGTAGCCAGAAGTGCTAACCACACGCCATCCTGGCACAGCTGTAAATACAGCTGAGCGACTTACCCTACTATGTTAAGGCTCTGGTAATAATTCAACACCGAGCGAGGTGGCGCAGTGGTTAGATACTGGACTCGCATTCGGGAGGACGACGGTTCAATCCCGCGTCCGGCCATCCTGATTTGGGTTTTCCGTGATTTCCCTAAATCACTCCAGGCAAATGCCGGGATGGTTCCATTGAAAGGGCACGGCCGATTTCCTTCCCAATCCTTCCCCAACCCGAGCTTGCGCTCCTCTCTAATGACCTCGTTGTCGACGGGACGTTAAACACTAACCACCACCACCAACCAACCAACCAATAATTCAACGACAGTGGGACATCAGCGGGTGGTGAAATACTTGGATAATGAAAACTGATACCAACAGTTGTACAGTAATCCAACGTCGTCTATTCAAAACATGCTACCTGTTTCGAAGCCAAAAATCGCCATCTTCAGGCCCCAAGCACAATCTGGCGTCAGTTTGCGAACCACAGTGACAAAGACCAATGAGGTCTTGAAATTGAAACGCTGCAACTTATTAAACATGTTACGTACGCATGTGTAACCAACAAAATAGAGTTCAACGGGGCCAAAATGAATTGGATTCCATAACTCCCAGAAACAAGCCCACCAATGGTCAGACAACAACTGCATACTTTCGTGAGAAAGCCTTTTCGGCATCTGACGCAGTTTGAAAGGGGCCTCATCGTGGTGTTCTGTCTGGCCGGCCGGTTGATACCTTGCAGTACCCTGATTTGTGGGGCATTCTGCTGTGACAGTGGTCCAATGTCAGACCGCATGTAAACGTAGGGCACACAACCTGGTCGACAGGTTCCAGTCGTCTGACCACTGGTGGGCTTGTTACTGGAAGTCACGGAATCCAGTTGATTTTGGCTCCACTGCACTCGACTCTCTTGGTTACACATGCTGCCATAACGGGCTTAATGAGTTGCACTGTTTCCTTTTGAAGACCCCGTTGCTCTTCGTCACTGTGGTTCAAACGTTGATGGCAGATTACGCTAGGGGCCTGAAGGTGACGCTTTTCGGTCGTAGAAACTGGTAGCATGTTTTGAATACACGGCGTAGGATTTAGACACAGCTGTTGGTTTCAATTATCCCAGCCCTGGCACAAATTTAAATTCATTGCTTCAGCCAGTATTCGTTATCACTGATAATGTTGGTCCTCAATATGTCTCTGGAACATTTAATTTCATCTGATAAAAAGTTTGCCTATGCCAATTTTGGGCAGCCTCTGGAATAGTGATTCGAGTTAAGTAGGGGAACATCAAGATGGGCTGACGAATGAATTGGTATTTGTATTAGAGACAGGTAATTCGCTCAGATATATTAGCTCCGGTGCCACGGTGGTGCAGTGATCAGTCCATCTGCCTGTTGAGCAGGAGACTGAGGTTCTAATCTCAGCCTTTGTCCAAATTTTAATTCATTGCTTCGGCCTGTATTCATTATCATAGATAAAGTTGAGACTTAATATGTCTCTGGAACGCATAATTTCATCTGATTAGTATATCCCCTACGCCTGAGGTACAGGCAGAATTGTTCCCATTTCGTTCAATGATAAGGCGATATTCCAGTATTGGAGAGCACCTGCAATACTTACGTGACATAAGAAGCGAAACCTTCAGTCTCTGTTCTGTCAATCAACAACAACTGCAGCTGATCGTTCCGTGCTTCGCGCCTTGCACACTGTCATAAAAGTTCTCCTATCGCAACCATTTCCGAATCTTTGATATAGTTCTTTGTCAACATAAATGTACTAGCATAGATTCTGAATGACTGATACAGTAGTGTTTTGCGCTTAAGATGAGTAACAGCGACTTCTGATGTCAAGTCCTTTGACTGTTTGCGTTTCCTCAAATATTTAATCGTGTCACCAGTCACACAAATCACATCATAAGTGGCGCAAAGTGTTATTGCAACCACCTTCTGAATGTGACATCTGCAGCGAATAATTTACTAAGAATATTATTTGGTGGACACTGTTGAGGGAGATGTACACTGTCTGACAAAAAAGGTGAAGCATTCAGAAAACACAGTTGGATGTCAGTGTAACTTTGAACATGTACGCACAATTAGCCGGTATGTAAATGGTAACAGTTTCAGTTCTTTTTAACAGATAGAGGATCTTGTAGAATGCGTTAATATTGTTGATGTTAAATGTTGTTACCAGGCCTGATAGGGTACATAAGGATCGTGAACAGCCTCATACATTAAGTGATCACAGCGCCTCCGGCACCTCACAGAGTATAAAGGGGTCTCATTCTGAGTCTCCATGTGTCCGGCTGATCGATTTGTGAGGCATTCGGATATGACAGTGGCCCAACGTCAGACTGCATACTCGTCGACAAGGTTCTAGACGACCATGTCTGCTCACCACAAGGAAGGGTGTCCTCATTCTGCACCAAATATATCGTAATCCCTTCACATCAACGCCTCCCACCCCAGAACAAGTAATGGACTCCCTGCAACATTCTATGTCACCGATCGACATTGGTAGTAGACTTAACAGTTGTTGTTGTTGTTGTTGTTGTTGTAGTCTTCAGTCCTGAGACTCGTTTGATGCAGCTCTTCGTGCTACTCTATCCTGTGCAAGCTTCTTCATCTCCCAGTACTTACTGCAACCTACATCCTTCTGAATCTGCTTAGTGTATTCATCTCTTGGTCTCCCTCTTCGAATTTTACCCTCCACGCTGCCCTCCAATGCTAAATTTGTGATCCCTTGACGACTCAGAACATGTCCTACCAACCGATCCCTTCTTCTGGTCAAGCTGTGCCGCAAACTTCTCTTCTCCCCAATTCTGTTCAATACCTCTTCGTTAGTTATGTGATCTATCCATCTTGCACTTCCTGTCAATCTCATTTTTCAGACGTTTGTATCCCTTTTTGCCTGCTTCATTTACTGCTTTTTTTTATATTTTCTCCTTTCATCAATTAAATTCAATATTTCCTCTGTTACCCAAGGATTTTTACTAGCCCTCATCTTTTTACCCACTTGATCCTCTGCTGCCTTCACTATTTCATCCCTCAAAGCTACCCATTCTTCTTCTACTGTATTCCGTTCCCCCATTCCTGTCAATTGTTCCTTTATGCTCTCCCTGAAACTCTGTACAACTTCTGGTTTATTCAGTTTATCCAGGTCCCACCTCATTAAATTGCCACCTTTTTGCAGTTCCTTTAGTTTTAATCTACAGTTCATAATCAATAGATTGTGGTCAGAGTCCACATCTGCCCCTGGAAATGTCTTACAATTTAAAACCTTGTTCCTAAATCTCTGTCTTACCATTATATAATCTATCTGATACCTACTAGTATCTCCAGGATTCTTCCATGTATACAACCTTCTTTCATAATTCTTGATTCAAGTGTTAGCTATGATTAAGTCATGCTCTGTGCAAAATTCTACCAGACGGCTTCCTCTTTCATTTCTTACCCCCCATCCATATTCACCTACTATGTTTCGTTCTCTCCCTTTTCCTACTCTCGAATTCCAGTCACCCATGTCTAATAAATTTTCGTCTCCCTTCACTATCTGAATAATTTCTTTTATCTCATCACATATTTCATCAATTTCTTCATCATCTGCAGAGCTAGTTGGCATATAAACTTGTAGTATTGTAGTAGGCGTGGGCTTCGTGTCTATCTTGGCCACACTAATGCGGTCACTATGCTGTTTGTAGTAGCTTACCAGCACTCCTATTTTTTATTCATTATTAAACCAACTCCTGCATTACCCCTATTTGATTTTGTATTTATAACCCCGTATTCAGCTGACCAAAAGTCTTGTTCCTCCTGCCACCGAACTTCACTAATTCCCACTATATCTAACTTTAATCTTTCCGTTTCCCTTTTAAAATTTTGTAACCTACCTTCCTGATTAAGGGATCTGACATTCCACGCTCCGATCGGTAGAACGCCAGTTTTCTTTCTTTTGATAACGACGTCCTCTTGAGTAGTCCCCGCCCGGAGATCGGAATGGGGGACAATTTTACCTCCGGAATATTTTACCCAAGAGGACGCCATTATCTTTTACCCAAGAGGACGCCATTATCTTTTAACCATACAGTAATGCTGCATGCCCTCGGGAAAAATTACGGTTGTAGTTTCCCCTTGCTTTCAGCCGTTCGCAGTACTACCACAGCAAGGCCGTTTTGGTTAGTGTTACAAGGCCAGATCAGTCAGTCATCCACACTGTTGCCCCTGCAACTACTGAAAAGGCTTCTACCCCTCTTCGGGAACCACACGTTTGTCTCGCCTCTCGTCAGATACCCCTCCGTAGTGGCTGCACGTACGGTAGGGCCCTTTGTATCGCTGAGGCACGCAAGCCTCCCCACCAACGGCAAGGTCCATGGTCCGCGGGGGGGGGGGGGGGTGGACTTAACAGTAGCGTGTGTAAATTGCCCTTAACACCGCAACACAAACGGCTGCGGTTTCAACGCTACCGATGGACATTCTGACCGAGTACGGCGCGATCTGTTGGAAGGCCCCTTTCTTCCAGTTATTCAGACAGACAAAGCAGTGATGCTCCTGCCATCATGCCTTGGGGAACCAGCCGGTATGGCTTTAGTTCCAGTTGTCAACATTTGAGGGAACTCGACAATGGCACAATTGTATGTGAAGGAAGTCCTCCGTCAGGGTGTGTTATCTCTCATGCAACAATATCGTGGTGCCTATATTCAACAGATGAATACTCGTCCACATATGACACGTGTCCCTATGAACTGCCTTTGTGATACTGAAGTACTTCTGTGGATGGCAGTATCGCCGGATCTGCTCCAGATTGAACGTGTGTGGGACCATTTCTGACATCAAAACCGTTCAGGATATGAAGCTCACGTTACAACAGCTTTGGGCCATCTTGCCTCAGTCGAGCGTACAAGGGCTTTATGACAACCTGTCAACCGAATTAGTTAATGCAACCAGGCCACAGGGGGTACAACGTCATATTTCATAAATCGGTTCATACTGCAGAGTTCTTTGTAAACAGGACTCGATTTTGTGATTACTGAAACGACATCACGTACTCCCTCAACCCGTTACGTTTCATTTCGTTTCGTCCTCCGCTTCTGGCTTCTCGGCTATTTTTGTCATGCGCTGTGTACTGTGACTGACAGGCTGTATGGAGTCATTTTGCACAACGCCGTTTCTCATTCAAGATGAGAAAGTTGCTAATCATCGGTTTCCCGGCGAAGGGGACAGTGTTTCCCATCCACAACACATACCTTTCTTTTCATGTCTAATGTCAACATTGCCAATAACAGTTTTCGAAACTCTAGAACTCAAAGCGCAATTGATATCTGTCCAGAAAGTTTTAGGACGGTTGGTGAAGGCCATTGATTGCTACAGTGCAGATGTTCGCTTTGTACGTAAGTCACTAAACTTGCGGTCTTGTATTAATATAAAGAAACTAAATTTAGATTGGCCGGCCGGATAGTCCCACTCTCACTGCGCCTCCTCGCCTGGTGTTTGGAAACAGAAGAGAAACGTGCCAGGTGCTAAAAACAGGGGCGTTTGTTGAGAAACGCTGTGAAATATCAGTATTACCAGTTATCATTTTTATAACTTCTCACTTTCATTACCATACGGTAATTGTCCGTGTGAAAGCAGTGGTAATCACTAGTAGTGACTTCTTGTTTGAGAGGGTGGAACAAAATAAACATCAGTGATGCCTTCTGCAAGTGGTGAAAAATTGTGATTATTCTGTAGGCCCTATGGACCTAAGTGACCCCTCTCTCCCTCGCTCCCTCTCTCCCTCCCTCCCTCCCTCCCTCTCTCTCTCTCTCTCTCTCTCTCTCTCACACACACACACACACACACACACACACACACACACACACACACGCACGCACACGCACGCGCGCACTCAGTTAAAACAAAAGTAGCGCTAAGGTAAAAGGCAACAGTAAGTGAGTAAATATGTCGTGTGTCCTGTCTTATCTGCTTCGAGTTGTAGAATATACGGATCGACGTGAGGCGGTGTAATGATCACGCGCCAAGAAATACGTACCCTGAAGGTACCATAAGCAATGTCTGAGTTAGTGAAGTGTAAGGAACTTCAGATGAATCTGTAAATAACTGCTGAAATTCGCACAAATAACTCAAAAGTTAACAGTGCTTCAGAAATAGTGAATCAATAATCAGTAATAGGCTAGATCCACAATACTTATAAAACATCAGTACAGGACACATAGTTAGACATAGAGCAGACACTAGGAAAACTGAATACCAGGAAAAACAATAAATAATTGAACGAAATAACACAAAATACGTAACGTAACAACACACATAACTAAAAATGAGGTTTGTGTTATTTAATATGAAAATAATTACAAGAATAACATCCTAAGGTCCAAATATACAATATCTAAAACCAAAAATTAAGTAAATAGTTGAAAAAAATAGGAAACCAGAATAACTAAAGACGAAATGAAACTTTAAACAAGATAATTTAATCATTTAAGCAGTTGTGCCGATACAATGTAGGATACATAAAGCTCTTGTCTTCTATTTTCTTGAATATTGGAATTAGTGCATGTTGCGAAATATTGGCAATGCAAATGCTGTTCAACAAACGACAGACCTACCTTTAACTTCTACAGGAACCCTGCGTGAATCGCAGCCCCTATTCTGTGAACTCAGCGCATCGCATCTGTTTTTGCTCCCATTGAAAAACAACAATCTTTCAACTCATCTAATAATGAGGGTCTAATCTCTCCCTTATCTGACCTTGCACCTCAGTGTTCTCATTGCTGTAATCATCAGTGACATGTATATCTAGAATGGAAAAGCTATTTGATGTAAAAAAAAAAAAATGTCGTGGAATGTCCCCACTTCAGCCCTTGTAGTTAGGTGAAGGCGCTATACGTAGCCTTCAAAATGGCGTCTGTAGCGGAGGTGCGTTCCAGGCAGAGGGCTGTCACTGAGCTTCTTTTGACGTAAAACCATGGGATGTTGGCAGAATGTCTGACTATATATGGCAGTGAACATAAGCACGGTGAGTCGTTAGGGAGGCGTCTGTCATCATTGCAGCAGGTCGTGCAAACCAGTGACTCCTGCAATGTTCTAACGTGTGGATACTCTCACTCGAGGTGATGTACGGTTCACAACGAAACACCTCTCTCCTGTACTAGACTTCTCCTTCTCCATGATAACTCAAGGGCTCACACAAGTCTTCTCGCGCCAGAAGATTCCACAAAACTTCTGTGGACTCTTCTCCCTCATCCTCACTACATCCCGAATCTCGCACTTCCGACTGCCAGCTTTTGTTCCCATTAAGGATGCACTCAACTGGAAGCGGTAAGAGGATGATTGGGAGATTATTGACATAGCAACACGTTGGTTCGTAGGTCTACCAGCCTCTATAACATTCGGATGAGTGATATGATGAAACAAAGAGCACGTTCACCATAATGACGAAAGGAATTGCATACCCAGTGTCTGTTTATTTTAAAGAAATCACCACGTGAAAAATTTCATGATGCTATTCTATTCGAAACTGAAGGCGTTTCTTTTATGTATGTTTCTACTGAAAATTCTTGGTAAAGCTTCTGTACGCAGTTAAAAACAATTGCTGCACACCAATCAGTGTCTCACCATCTGCTTCTGCATTCGACAAATTGCACTGCGGACATTTTCCTGGGTAGCCGCAGCGACAGCTTCCGTTGGTCCCGACCACAGGCGAGCAACCGGCGGTCCCAGCGGACGCTAAATTGGGAAGCACGCCAGGCGCCAGCCAGAGTCCGCCATTCAGAAGCGCGCGGCGAGCGCTTATTTGCATCCCATTAGGGGGCTCAGGGCGGCGGAAGGCACGGCCGCGAAGCACGCGGCGTCCTGGTGCACTGAGTGGGCCAACAAAACACTGACTTTCGCAGGTCCCACACTCTTCCCTCTGTGGGAGAAAGATCACAGAGAGAGAGAGAGAGAGAAAAGAGCACAACGTGAGCTCTACACTTACGTCAGAGATTCTACAGCTGGAACATTGTTATCAATAAGTGAATCTAAGATCTGATCGCAGTGCTACATACGTGGGACAAAATATTATTAACACAGACGCCTTTTGCACAGCTTATTATCTGACTTACGTCTGGTTTTCTCTTTCTAGTGTAGTACCTCCAAAACGTTCTCGTCTATCAGTATGTCGGGGATAGCTGTGAAGTTGTGTCGATATCTCGTCTTATCAGACCTTACGTATTCCCAAAACGGCAGCAAACAGTCGTTGATGATTTAAATAATGAAGACTGCACCAGTTTCTTATTTATGGATGTTTACCACAAATCGTTTCACGAAATTATTCTCATTTGCAAGTGGATTTGCTTACATAAAAATTTTTTGTGACGTTTTGGTGTCTCTTGTAGTGTAGCTGACTTATTGAGGTTATAACGCAGTCAGAAAATCGGACAATATAAATCTTGGAATATATTTGTATTCTGATGTTAAAGATACTATTTCTGTTTGTTACAGGCGCCTCTCCTATTGCACAGAATATCACACACACGCAAATCATCACTTAAAATGTTTTCGTAATCAAAACATGCTACAGAGATATTAGGTCAGTATGGTTTTCACAAACAGAAAATGTAGCACCTCTGACTTTATGCAAATTGTGGGTTACATTACTTAACCAACATTATCCTTTACGATATTTATTTTACCATTTTACCCGCCAGTATAGCCGAGAGCGCTAATGCGCTGCTTCCTGGACTCTGGTAGGAGCGCCGGCCCCGGATCGAATCCGCCCACTGGATTAACGACGAGGGCCGGTATGTCGACCGGCCTGGATATGGTTTTTAGGCGGTTTTCCACATCCCGCTACGTGAATACTGGGCTGGTCCCCACGTTACGCCTCAGTTACACGACTCGCAGACATCTGAAGACTTTTGCACTATTGCATAGGTTACACTTGATGCAGACAGCTGGGGTGCACTCGTTCTGTCCCAGGGAGTTTGGGGTGGTGGCAGGAAGGGCATCCGGCCGCCCTGTGCAACTAACACTGCCAAATCAATAGTAACAAGGCCGACCCCGCGTTGTAGCTGGACAAAGGCCCCGAGAGGACGAAGATTTATTTTACCATTATGACTACTGAATTATCGTTTACGGCGATCTGATGCAATAACATTTTTCCAGAGACATATGAGAATCACCTTTATCTTCTATTAGAATACAAGCTCAAGTAGTGAATTATAATTTGTTGCAAAGGCAGGACCCTTTTATCCTTTTTTTTCAGGTTTTTCGTTGTATTTAGTCGTAGCTGACGTCACCCGACGTACGCTGAAGTTTGTTGTTGATCCCTCAAGTCAGTTTTTTTTACTACAGAGAGCATTCAGTTCTCTGACCTAACACGCTCAGATACCGAGCCGTCGTTTTTATGATGAACTGAACCCCAGCCCGCAGCACTTGAACCCATGTCTCCTGCTTACTTAGGTAGATGCACTACCCATTAGACCAACGAGGCATTGCGACTACAATAGCCGCATGAAATACCCAAGCCAGACGCCCTTCCTAACGCAAATTTCAGTTCACACCTTCAGCCCATTTCCCAGATTAAAAAAATCGTCAGTACTTCTGAGGCTGTCCGATATTGGAATGGTACCCCAGATTTGCACGTAATTGGTTAAATGCTGCTTGTACATCAGGCGTAGGTGATCTGTTGATTTGATGGAATTACGTTTTGCCGGAGACATATGAGTCTCGACTTTATCTTCGATAAAGGATGGACGCTGGAATACTATTTCAATATCGGAGAGCCTCGACAACACCGACGATATAAGAAGGGGAAATGGGATGAAGGGATGAACTGAAGTTTGTGTTAGGCAGAGAATTTGATTAGGATAGTCCTCGCAGCTGTGAGAACCCCGTTGCCACGGTGATGTAGAGGTTAGCACAACTGCCTGGTAAAGTTCCGACTCGAGCTGGAAGATTGAGAGTTTATCGCCGCAGCGCAGCGTCGCGCGCGCGTGGACAGCATTTCCTCAGTCTTGTTTGTGTCTTCGTGTATGTCGCATCTTTGTAGGTGCAAACTTTTTGGACATCACGGAATCTAGACTTGTACTACAAAAATGAAGGTATGAGCGGCTGTCAAGCATTCGCTCCATACACGTTCGTCTTGCAAATGTCGAACGCTAACCACTCGACCACCATGAACTATAACATCGGGCACCTACGCTCTGATACATTAGTTACATAATTGGCACGTAAAACTTCTAATGCGGTTTTCTCGCAATTGCCAGAGAAGTGCACATCACTACTTGCACATTATGTTGCTTTAGTGGCCTACTGAAGAGGTGCTGAGTTTGATGGACACCCATAATCCCAACATCGTGGCCACCCCTTGTAAGAGAAGATACTTAGCTTCAGTGCAGCCTGGATATCTGCAAGTTCATGATTGGCTCATTGGTACAGTTCATGTAATATCTGTTCAGGTTCATACTACCTCTTTTGATTCTGATAACTATTTTTGGATCCACTGCAACCATATAGGTTTCTTTGAGTTACGGTTCTCAAGTTGCTTTTAAGGATGGTGCCATTAGCATGGTGCATCTTACGAATGCGGCCCTGTTTATACCAAGGTCCGAGCGTTCAGTCTCCCGCCGGAAGTTGACGACAGTTTAGTGAAGGAGGTATTGCTTCGTTGCCGGGATTTTAGGGGTATACGACGCGAGGGTCGGTCCACTCAACAACGGTTGCAATGTTATAGCAGAGTCCGTTCGCTGGAGTTGGTCGTCAAATGTAGCATTCCTTTCCGCCTACAGGTATGTGGTTACCGCATTCATATAACCTATAATGGGCAAGTGATGACACACTTTCTCTGTAGTGAAAGTGACCACCTTAGTTATAATTGCCCGCGGTGGGTATTCGTACTGAAGTCCATATCTGAACAGCGTCGAAAATTGACGTTAGCTTATCTCCTTTCTATTGCTAACGAGGTTCGTGCCGTGTCTTCCCGTCAGCAACGGAATAACAAAGGATTTCGCCGTTTCCTGCTCCCACCTTCCCACCTTCATCCTCGGACCACGGTCCTGAAACTGTTGTTGCCAAGCCGGCAGTGTCCGCAGTGCAACATAAGAGACGACGTACGCAGAATGATGAGGAATCGGATAGGTCTACTTTTCACCAACCCCTCCCTGAAATAACTTTGTTTGTTGCTGTAATTTATAGTGCAGAATCCTGCATTCCTCATGCGGTTGGTAGTGCGAAAACGGCTGCTGAGGTCTCTAGTGTTTCTCCTAGTATTCCTCCCGCGGTTGAAGTAACTCAACCAGACCCACCCACGGGCTAGAAAGTCGTTGAGCCTTCTGACATTCCAGTGATTCAACAGCAGCATATTGAGGCGCCCCTAAAATTATCTGCTACCTTGATGTCAGCCTTTCAGGTGACGTCGGAAACACCAACTATTTGTGCTCCAGTGGATGCAGTTGGTGGTCATGAACGCCTACCACTCGACCCAGATGAGATGCCTGACCTCTCTCCTGTATGTAGATCCGAGCTCCAATGATTCCGTCCTGCAGAGTGGGCCTCTGTGTCTCCTCGTTTGACACCTAATTTGGTGAATGTCAAGAATTGCTTACGGTCTTGACTGCCGATACTGTATTGTCTCATACACATTCTAAACCACGTGTCCAATTTGAACGGGCGGTGGCTCGTGAAAAGATGAAGCATAAATAATCCAGAGTCCGGGGTGGGAGCTCCACACCCTATGCTGGCCTCAGCAGTGGATCTTGACACAAAATGGTTCAAATGGCTCTGAGCACTATGGGACTTAACTGCTGTGGTTATCAGTCCCCTAGAACTTAGAACTACTTAAACCTAACTAACCTAAGGACATCACACACATCCATGCCCGAGGCAGGATTCGAACCTGCGACCGTAGCAGTCGCACGGTTCCGGACTGCGCGCCTAGAACCGCGAGACCACCGCGGCCGGCATCTTGACATACATTGGTCACTTAATTCAGCTGTCAGGAGCTCGAACTTCGTTTCTTGTTATTAAAGATTGCAGACATATGCGTTCCCTTCTTTGAATGTTAACAGAATGGAATCGGACCTGCGGCTCTCTTAGCTGTGTCAGTTTATCTATAATTGCTGTGCGGATCTCGTATTCCTACAACATGGTCAATTTACTCGCTGTTCTCTCCCTGGTTTTTGCACTGTGTTTAATGTGGCTCCCAAATGTTCCACAGGGACTGATATAATTTTAGGGAGGTTACTTCGATTGAAGAGATTGAAGTTCTGGATAATGTTAGAGGAATAGGATGTACTTTTCTTCACCTGACCTTGATTCTGCTTTGTGAACCGCTCCAGATTTTATAAGGGAAAAAAACTTTGTGTTCAGCCTTACGGCAGCTCTTGTCATGGGGGAAACCTCGCCCGAGAGGTCCACCGCATGAGCGTCTAGGGACGCGATTCCAGTTGTGGTTTCCTGTTGCCTTCCACTGATGATGATGAAATGATAATGAGCACAACACAACATCCAGTACCCGAGCGGAGAAAATCTCCGACCAACCCGGGAATCGACCCCGGGCCCCATTTTATAAGAAAGAGATGGTTTATTTCTTACGGAAAAGTCTGCAGAATATTTTGATAGATGGTGACTTTAATTGTGTGTCGCGTCCTGTAGATCAGTGTACCAGTTTTAATTTCTGTCGAGAACTACAAAATCTAGTTCGACCCTTGAAACTGGAAGAAGTTTGGGTCTGTAAATATCCGACTCTTTTCAGATATATCTATTTTACTGCTACTGCTAGCAGTAAGCTTGATAGATTAAGTGATGGGATACGTGATAGGATTTTTGCTGTCGATGTCATCCCCATCGGCTTCACTGACTACTGTACAGTGACTGTTACTTTAAACCACTTGCGACAGTCGGTGAAATAGTTTTGATCACCTAGGATGCTGAATGTGGCGCACTTCGGGGACCCCTCTCTTTGTGAGGTGATCCGGGAAGTGTGGGACCGTAGTTTTCGTTCTATGGCGCCTCTGCTTTGGAAAAATGGGTTCAGCTTGAAAGGCAGAGGCTCAGACAAACGTTGATACGATTCTGGACTGATAAAGCGCGGAAATTTTACTTACGAAGGAATTACTTACGCAAGAACTTTACTACTCTCTCTCTCTCTCTCTCTCTCCCCCTCTCTCTCTCTTACGTGACCATTATATTAGCGCTCATCAGGTTCCACTACGGACCGCAGACGTCAAGCGTGTAAAGGCGCAATTGTTACGGTTAAAGTATCATCAAAAGGAAGATTTAAAGATGGGATGCAAACCACGTCCCTTGGCAGCGGATGACTTGACGTCTTTATACACTCCTGGAAATTGAAATAAGAACACCGTGAATTCATTGTCCCAGGAAGGGGAAACTTTATTGACACATTCCTGGGGTCAGATACATCACATGATCACACTGACAGAACCACAGGCACATAGACACAGGCAACAGAGCATGCACAATGTCGGCACTAGTACAGTGTATATCCACCTTTCGCAGCAATGCAGGCTGCTATTCTCCCATGGAGACGATCGTAGAGATCCTGGATGTAGTCCTGTGGAACGGCTTGCCATGCCATTTCCACCTGGCGCCTCTGTTGGACCAGCGTTCGTGCTGGACGTGCAGACCGCGTGAGACGACGCTTCATCCAGTCCCAAACATGCTCAATGGGGGACAGATCCGGAGATCTTGCTGGCCAGGGTAGTTGACTTACACCTTCTAGAGCACGTTTGGTGGCACGGGATACATGCGGACGTGCATTGTCCTGTTGGAACAGCAAGTTCCCTTGCCGGTCTTGGAATGGTAGAACGATGGGTTCGATGACGGTTTGGATGTACCGTGCACTATTCAGTGTCCCCTCGACGATCACCAGTGGTGTACGGCCAGTGTAGGAGATCGCTCCCCACACCATGATGCCGGGTGTTGGCCCTGTGTGCCTCGGTCGTATGCAGTCCTGATTGTGGCGCTCACCTGCACGGCGCCAAACACGCATACGACCATCATTGGCACCAATGCGGAAGCGACTCTCATCGCTGAAGACGACACGTCTCCATTCGTCCGTCCATTCACGCCTGTCGCGACACCACTGGAGGCGGACTGCACGATGTTGGGGCGTGAGCGGAAGACGGCCTAACGGTGTGCGGGACCGTAGCCCAGCTTCATGGAGACGGTTGCGAATGGTCCTCGCCGATACCCCAGGAGCAACAGTGTCCCTAATTTGCTGGGAAGTGGCGGTGCGGTCCCCTACGGCACTGCGTAGGATCCTACGGTCTTGGCGTGCATCCGTGCGTCGCTGCGGTCCGGTCCCAGGTGGACGGGCACGTGCACCTTCCGCCGACCACTGGCGACAACATCGATGTACTGTGGAGACCTCACGCCCCACGTGTTGAGCAATTCTGCGGTACGTCCACCCGGCCTCCCGCATGCCCACTATACGCCCTCGCTCAAAGTCCGTCAACTGCACATACGGTCCACGTCCAAGCTGTCGCGGCATGCTACCAGTGTTAAAGACTGCGATGGAGCTCCATATGGCACGGCAAACTGGCTGACACTGACGGCGGCGGTGCACAAATGCTGCGCAGCTAGCGCCATTCGACGGCCAACACCGCGGTTCCTGGTGTGTCCGCTGTACCGTGCGTGTGATCATTGCTTGTACAGCCCTCTCGCAGTGTCCGGAGCAAGTATGGTGGGTCTGACAAACCGGTGTCAATGTGTTCTTTTTTCCATTTCCAGGAGTGTATCATATGATTAGACATTAGACTTGTCGTCGACGATATCTACGATCTTATTGTCAGGTTGCCTTCTCTCAAGTCACCGGGTTGGATGGTCTGCCTGAGTTTTATATTCGTTTTTGGCCTTTGTTGGGCACTGCTTTTACATTGCTTTTAAACAAAGTGTTCAGAGGAGGGTTTGTGCCAGACTCGCTTAAAGTTGCCTAAATTGTGTTAATTCCTATAAGTTCTGGTCAGGCTGTAAATGAGAAATTTCGTCTGGTCACCTTATTAAATGTTTATTATAAGGTTGTGGCAAGGACGGTGAACAGCCAGCTGTCTACGTTGTTTGGGAAAATTTTTGCTGACCGTCAAAGTTGTTTATCTGGTCATTCTATTCTGAGGCCAGTAGCTGGATGTCGTGATGTCATATCGGTAGCTGCTCGTTCTAACTAGTCAGCCATGGCTTCCTGTTGCAGATACTGGAAGCCATTGGGTTCACAACACACCCACACAAGGTCTTATATCATTTGTTTACGGGTATCAAAACTTCGGAGGGTGTCATTGTCCAACTGACAACCCCGATTGCCATCCGTAGGGTAGTCCGCTTTCAATGTCTTTGTTTGTTCTATCACTTCAGCCCTTGCATCGAAGAACCGCCGCTCAGTTACAAGGACGGATGCTTCTGGGCGAGACGATCTACGTGTGCACGTACTCGGATGATGTGATGGTGTTACTCGGTTCTCCCGCTTAGATTCCGTTGCTCAATGCTACGATGAATGTCTTTTACCTTGTATCTGTTGCCCGCATCAACGAAGGTAAATGCCGACTGATGAAACTGCAGAGTTTCTATAACACAGAATGTTTCCAAAATAGCTTTAAAATTTTGAAAACTCATATAAACTAATTCATAGTACCTCCAGAAATAATTGTGGTGTCAATTTTTAGGGAAATAAATCAAGTTTTGTCTCGAGTAGTACGCTAGTGCTGAATTGCACCGTAAGAAGCGCTAGCGGCAGTTGCGTTACAATTGGCTACCTTCACTGAACCCCAGCGTGCTAGCTGTGTGTTTGGGTTTGAAGAATCGAAGTCGGCGTCAACAATTCAGAGTAATTTCTGTCCAAGTACGCTAAAGATCCTCCTAGTACACCTACAAATCATGAGTGGCATAAATGTTTTGTAGGAACAGGCTGCTCGGTAACACATGGGAAATCATCAGGTCGTCCAAGCACATTTAACGACGTCGATGAGCGAGTGAGACAACATTTCGTCAACAGCCCTATGAAATCAACCCGGAGTGCATCTCGCAAACTGCAAATCCCACATACGACTATTTGGCGCGTGTTGAGAAACCGTTTGCATTTGAAACCGTACTGATTGACTATCGTAGAAGCAATAAAAAAACAGTGATAAAATTGCTCGCAAGATCTTCTGTGCAGATATGTTAAATCGGTTACAGGAGGATGAACATTTCTTGGACAAAATCATATTTTCTGACGAGTCGAGTTTTCACTGAAGTGGCAAGGATTCTGGGCAGCGAAGATCCACATCAAGCATTGCAACATATCTGTGGTAGCCCCAAACTGGACGTTCTTTATGCATTGAGCAAGAACAAAGTGTACGGCCCCTTTATTGCTGTGAGAGAACCCACAATGGGATAGTGTAGCTCCATGTGTTACAACAGTTTTTGATACCACAGATCGATGAGCATGACCAAGAACCGAATGTTTACTTCATGCAAGATGGTGCACCACCCCACTACCTGGACGACGTCCGGATTGGCAGTGATGCGATAGTTGCATGGCCCCCACGTTCCCCAGACCTGACTGCACTCATTTTTTTTATGGAAATACATCAAGGATATCGTGTTTCTACCTCCTGTGCCGGCTTCTCTACCTGAAATTAGAGCACGAATTTATGCAACCACTGAGCAAATTACACCTGCAATGCTACAGCGAGTTTGGGCACAAATTGACTTTCGATGGAATGTCTGCAGGATAACCAAAGGAAGCCACATACAACATCGTTAGTTTAACGTATAAAAACTTGATCTGTTTCCCTACAAAATAGCATTAACCCAGTTTTACATCTTATTTCAATAAATTTATATGAATTTTTAAAGTTGTAAAGTCCTTTGTGAAACACTCTGTACTGTCAGTTCGTGGGCGACGATTTTCGAAAGACATAAATCCTTAGGAGTCAAAACTGACCGCTTTCCACTGCAAATGACAAGACATAATTGTAAGTGGGTACGGCGGATGTACACCGGAGGAATCCTGGAACATGAACGGCGTTCAGTTACCTGCTTCAGAAACTCTAGATTCTGGGTACCTACGTTTTGTGCAAAGCATATTAATCGCCCACGCCCCTCCATGATGGTTCAGAAAGTAAAACGGCTGTCTTGTCTTTTTTGGGGGAGCATCACAATTTTAGATTACGCTACTAGGTGGGTGCGCGTGAGCGTTCTGTCGGGGGTTTGGGACTTCACAAAATTCAAAGCGATGCATCTGTTTTATTTGTTCGGCGTACCGTTCTGACTGTCTCTCATGCAGTCCACATATTCACGTCTCGGTTTTTTTTTTTTTTATACTGTATCCGGTGGGGCAGTCTTGATCCGCCTGACGATGTTGGTCGAGTGAATGTCGGTGAATTTTATTGTACAGAGGCAGCAACTGACCATCGCATATTGGTGGAGAATCTACTGTATGGCGCCGTTTGAACGAGCATCACGGCGAACTCAGTGGGAGACGGTTTAGTTTCATCTCAGACTTCCTATTCTATTATGTCCTCGTAGTATCAAACCTTACACAATCTCTTATCCACCAATGAACGCCTATTTCGAATTGACTGTCACGGATCAGTGGTGTTTTTATCAAGCCATTGACACTCTACGACGTAGACTAGCCTGTCATAGCCACGAAGCGAACTGGCACTGGCTTAGAAAATAGTTGGCGTTTCTAACGCGATCCGTTGAGACTGATTTTTCAGCTGACATCCTGTTGTATTTAAAATCCTCCTAGTTTCCGCGGGCAATGGCAGATACCACTTCGTGGTTGTTAGGCCACTATGCTCATTACATTTCAAACAGGGACTGCGGCACGAACCCATTCGCCGTCCACCCATGATTCCACTGTTTATTTGAAGAGCTGGCATCTTATTCGTCAATGTGTTGAACCTAGTATTTTTCCGTCAAAGTGCCGGTTGAGTTAACTGGTTCTCGTATGTACTCTTTTCATGGCCGCTTTTCAGGCGTAGTGCTACTGAATTTACTTCATTTTTTGTGGCCTCGTTGGTCTCGTCTTTTTTTCCATTAACAGAAAAAAAAGACAAACAAAAAATTGTTTCAGGTAACGTCTGGAAATGAAACTTCCTTTTTAAGTGGCGGAAGACGTGTAGGCTTAACTCCGATCTTGTTTCATTTTCTTTTTGGATCAGCGCGTTATAAGTTAAAAAATAAGAAACGTGTCAGTACCATGTGAGAGAGTAGCACAGTGACAGGTGGAGTGGGGGGGGGGGGGGGGGGCGCGGAGGGGATGCATTGTGGCTAGGCCTCGGCATTGGATCCCTGCCCACCTTGTCTCCACCCAACTGAAGCTTACTGAAAAAAAAAGAAAAAAAAGCAAGAGATGTGGGTTCAAGTCCAGGCTTGGAACAAATTTTAATTGATTACTTCAGCTTCTGTGTCTGTCGATTATGTATCTCCTTCGTTGTACATGTAGAACAGAGTCTGTGAGGAATTGTACACATTTATTGAATTTACTACATTTATCAATGCAGGAGAAATATTTAAAAAACAATAACTGATTCGCTATCTAGTTTGTCTTTGAGAATTTTTTCCCCTTGCTGTTTGTGGTACGCAAAAATTTCCACCTCCTCCATTAAAACCATTATATGTGATTTTTGGAAGTGATGGACCATCTTAAGCTCTTATTCTATGTTTTGAATGGCTGCCCAACGTTTTCTTTATGTCTGTTCTTATTGGTGATTTTGTAAATTGGTTGTATGTGTAAGAGTTGATGTGTTTCTTCTATTTAATTGCAAAGATCGTGCCAGTTTGTCCTATGTAGAAACTTTAGGGAGTTTTATATGTGTGTAGTCCTAAGTCTGAGAAATAAACTTTGTTATTCTTAAAGGTGTGGATTTAGTTCTGTTCTTTGTTGTTTATGAAGAAAGCTATTGTCACTTTAAGTGACCTAACGTTTCCTATTTCATGAGAAATGTTGCATATGTCAGAAATGCTGACCATACATTTGATTGTATTATTGGTTACTTGTAAAGAGCCAAGAATTTCATTTTTCTGTTCTTTTTTTCTGTCAGTGAGCTGAGGAAGTCATTAGCCACTGAAAAATTCTTAATAACATCTATTTCTTTATTCCTGTCCTCAATGTTCACTGAAATATTGTTTGCGCTTTGTACCATCGTTTTGTACGCTGCTTTGTTGTGTACATCTGGGTGCCATGATGTGGCACATTTGTTGCTGAAAGTTGTGTTTTTTCTGTATATCCAGAAATTGTGCCTGTTGCTGTGATTTTATATGCACAAATCTAGAAATTTAATGCTATTACGCCACTAGCCGTTAAAATTGCTACACCACGTAGATGACGTGCTACAGGCGCGAAATTTAACCGACAGGAAGAAGATGCTGTGATATGCGAATGATTAGCTTTTCATAGCATTCACACAAGGTTGGCGCCGGTGGCGACACCTACAACGTGCTGACATGAGGAATGCTTCCTACCGAATTCTTGTACACAAACAGCAGTTGACCGGCGTTGCCTGGTGAAACGTTGTTGTGATGCCTCGTGTAAGGAGAAGAAATGCGTACCACCACGTTTCCGACTATGATAAAGGTCGGATTGTAGCTTATCGCGGTTGCGGTTTATCGTATCGCGACATTGCTGCTCGCGTTGGTCGAGATCCAATGACTGTTACCAGAATATGGAATCGAGGGTTTCGGGAGGGTAATACGGAACGCTGTGCTATATCCCACCGGCCTCGTATCACTAGCAGTCGAGATGACAGGCATCTTATCCACATGGCTGTAACAGATCGTGCAGCCACGTCACGATCCCTGAGTCAACAGACGGGGACGTTTGCAAGACAACAACCATCTGCAGGAACAGTTCGACGACGTTTGCAGCAGCATGGACTATTAGCTCGGAGACCATGGCTGCGGTTACCCTTGACGCTGTATCACAGACAGGAGCGCCTGCAATGGTGTACTCAACGACGAACCTGGGTGCAGGGGTGACAAAACGTCATTTTTCGGATGAATCCAGGTTCTGTTTAGAGCATCATGATGGTCGCATCGGTGTTTGGCGTCATCGCGGTGAACGCACATTGGAAGAGTGTATTCGTCATCGCCGTACTGGCGTATCACCCGGCTTGATGGTATGGGGTGCCATTGGTTACACGTCTCGGTCACCTCTTGTTCGCATTGATGGCACTTAGAACAGTGGACGTTACTTACCCGTGGCTCTACACTTCATTAGATCCTTGCGAAACCCTACATTTCTGCAGGATAATGCACGATCGCATGTTGAAGATCCTGTACGGGCTTTTCTGGATACAGAAAATGTTCGACTGGTGCCCTGGCCAGCACATTCTCCAGATCTCTCACCAATTGGAAACGTCTGGTCAATGGTGGCCGAGCAACCGGCTCGTCACAATACGACAGTCACTACTCTTGATGAAGTGTGGTATCGTGTTGAAGCTGCATGGGCAGCTGCACCTGTACACGCCATCCGAGCTCTGTTTGACTCAATGCCCAGGCGTATCGAGGCCGTTATTACGTGGTTGTTCTGGATACTGATTTCTCAGGATCTATGCACGAAAATTGCGTGAAATTGTAATCACATGTCAGTTCTAGTATAGTATATTTGTCCAATGAATACTCGTTTATCATCTGCATTTCTCCTTTGTGTAGCAATTTTAACGGCCTGTAGTGTACTTTTTGGTTTTCAGCCATGAAATTTATTTCCTTGTGTGTATTGTTAAACAAATTAATTGTATTGTTGGCCTCACCTTTGAGCAAAATTAAGGCATCGCCTATATATATCTCTTGCATTACACTACGTTTTAAAGCATGGTTCTTGGCTGCTGAGTATTTTTTGTTCTAGGCGGTTTGTCAAAATTTCTGTTGTGGAAGATATAGCTGAGCCCATGGCTAGTCGATCTGGTTGCTGATAAAGGTTATCATTGAATGTAACGTAACTGTAGTTGAGGATGAGTTCTAGTAACCCTATAAACTGAACAGTCGTTGATTGCTTACTTCGGGGGAAATAGAGATACGAGGCAGGAATGAAATTAGGATGAGATTAGCACAACGAAAGAGAACACACCTCGTCGAAAGATTTCTACTAGTCACAGTTCATAAAGAAAAAAAATTCTGAGAATGTATGCGTGGAACACACAGAAGTGAATCGTAAACCGTCGAGAAAACCAGATGAAAGGAGAGTCGAAGGGATTGAGATGCAGTGTTACTGGAGGATACTGAAAATGGTGTGGACTAATGAAACAAGATGCAGCGTCCGGGCCGTCCGCTTGCGCCGTCGGCATCCCGCATGACAGAACGAGCATGCAGGCTGCCTTCATCACAGCGAGTGAAACCAAAGCAGATGTTTACGGCACGACCCAGGCCGCTACCGGAAACGGAAACACAGCCTCGTGCCTCGGCCGACGGCCGCCAGGGCCCGCTAACCGAGCATCGCAGATCGATAGCTGCGTCAAGGTTGCGATCGACAAGTAGAGTATTTTCCCAGGCCACTCACGTGATGGAAAATACACCCAGAAGACCCATCCACCAACCGGCCTCATAATCCGGCGCACCTCCGACCAGAAGCCAGTTCGACAAGTCGCTTCGCCCGGACTTGCAGGGGCCTGCAATCCTGGCCGCTGCATCCACGAGTCTCGTCTGCTGGCAGTCCTTGACCGTCAGGAGTGGTACCCTCGGACTGTGGCCCAAGAGTGTCGTGTAACGCTGACCTGGCACCCCTGGACAGCTTTGTGGTGATGTTATGCTGACCACTAGCTAGTAGTTTCGTTTCCGTCCTTTCTTTGGTGGACTTCTTCCAGCGGGAGACTTCGGAGGAAAACATTTTATTTTTGTATTCTTCTGCTACAAGATCCAAAATGAGATTCATTCTTACTTCCTTACTTAATTTTTTTGTTTCGACTACTTTGTCGGCATAAGCAATGTTCTTATTTATTGGTTTTTCCCAGTAAAAACTGACTGAAGAATATCGTTCGCGTTTTGACTCCCCTACTGAAGATACGGTGAGAAAAATGACGATTATCTTTGTAGAAATGGCGAACAACGAATATGTGGAAAACACTGGGCAGATTAAGAGACTAGGCGATGATGGCGCATGTGTTAATGTGTGGGAGTAACTCCCATGGTACTGGATTGAGCCATGGAGGGCAGAAACTCTAGGGGAAGACGTGGAATGAATTATACCGTATGAATGGTTGACGATGTTGTATGTAAGTGGCACTCTGATCAGAAAAAGAGAGACACAGGGTAGAAAAACATGGTGTGTCGCATCAGACCCGCTAAACAGTCAGAAGACTGATGAACCAAAAAGAAAGATATGTAGAAGTAGTTAGGAAGTAAACTTAATCTAACGTAATGATTCTACGGAGACATCTTGAGAAAATATCCTGCTCTAAACACAACGTAAACGAACAGCTACACTTACCGGTACAGATTGGTGTTTTTTAAGGAGCATTTGTGTCTCTGAAACTCAAACTAGTGCCACGAAAATGATGGCCAAGTTGAATATATGATGAGGGTGAACTACCCCTCTCTTTCTGAACAAAACAGGACATGAAAATATGATACTTTCCTGAGAATGAGCTGTATATATAATGAAATTGCAAATGAAATTCAAATGAAATTTCATATAAATCAAATACGGCCCGAGAACAATCATGAACACGAGAGGAAGAACAGAATTACCTTGAAACTCGGGAGAGCATACGAATATCACACAGAGGCGGCAATTTTCCATTCGCAACACAGTAATGCAATATTTTACATCAAATAAATAGCTGTACCCAATATATGATATTGATTACAAAACTGTTACAATCGGGCACACCACCCCCCACATTATTTTGACAGTGGCGAACTGACCCACGATGAACACTCTGATTACAGGCTACTACAGGAAACTTGTAAAACAAGAAAGGAATATAAATACAACAAAATTTGACAAACCGGCAACCCTGCCTCTGGTACCGCGCGCCGCGGAATTTGAATCCCCGCCAGACGTCGAAGACCCCTAGGGGTGAGGTCTCTGCACCATCGCGTCGTGAGATGCGGCGGCGCTCGCGTCCTGGCCCGCATTTAGTGTGAGGGCGCCACAGTGGAACACGTGGTTGCAGCGGCCAATAGCGGCGCCCCCGATAGAGTATTTAAGAGTCGGCCTCTCGCTCTGCCAGCGAATCTAATCGTTGCGTGAGTCTCGACACATCGCCTCGACTACAGACACCGTTTTTAACGTTCTTCGTTTTCATTAGTAGTGGACGTCTTGGATTCGTCTGGTTGTCTCGGTCACAACAGGTTACAGCACTCCCCGAGCTCTTAATTCAAATGGTTCAAATGGCTCTGAGCACTATGGGACTCAACACCTTAGGTCATAAGTCCCCTAGAACTTAGAACTACTTAAACCTAACTAACATAAGGACATCACACACACCCATGCCCGAGGCAGGATTCGAACCTGCGACCGTAGCAGTCGCGCGGTTCCGGACTGCAGCGCCAGAACCGCACGGCCACCGCGGCCGGCAGCTCTTAATTGTACAACACAATGGTAGTAACTATAATTAATAAAATATTTTCACAAATAAGAAAACAGTAAAACTCAACTATGACTAATACATACACGGCGTCACTTTAGGGCACACCAAAGTTACTGAGCAGACACTTTCTTGAAACGGGCAATGCACTCTGGCAATAGCCGTCAAATAACAGACTATTAGTTCAAAATGGTTCAAATGGCTCTGAGCACTATGGAACTTAACTGCTGTGGTCATCAGTCCTCTAGAACTTAGAACTACTTAAACCTAACTAGCCTAAGGACATCACACACATCCATGCCCGAGGCAGGATTCGAACCTGCGACCGTAGCGGTCGCGCGCTTCCAGACTGTAGCGCCTAGAACCGCTCGGCCACTTCGACCGGCAGACAATTAGTCTACGGTTGTTGTGATAAGCTAATAGGCCAATGATTAGAAATTTAAAGTTATTAAACAAGAGAGCATTTCAATAAATTCGAACCACTTAAGATAACTCGATTAATGGACCTTGCAGAAAGGCTTTAAAAGAAACTTTAACACAATCATGAAAATAAGACACCTATTTCAAAATAAAATAAATAAAAGAAGACTAGGATACTGACATGCCAGAATCACCCAAGGCTAATAAAGCTCATTGGTGTTAGGAGTAGGGCGTAACACACTAAACGAAGCACAGGCAACGAACAAAGTTTTACAAACTTGAAGCAGCTCATTCATATCACGCGAAGCAAAGCTCAGTTCTGTTCAGTCACACAGAATAACAGTCCACCAGCGCCCCACGCCTTCCCAGTGTGACAGCAACCAAGGACGCTTAGGGCTGATCGTACTCCACCTCAGTCAGCCACCAAATGCCGCCGCCCAGTATTGTTACAGCGGCCAACTCAGACCGCTGTTACGAGGAATTTCCCTTCACTGCGATCGCCGTATTTCCATGCAAGCCTCTGCACGACGGCTTAATAACACGTCACGGCATTGCTTAGCTGCCGCTGTTGCCCACAGCATGTTTTATAGTATAATTGGGCACAGAATCACCTCGTGCCCACCGTAAACAGTTTCGACGCAGCGCTGTAACCCGCTAGGCGGTAAACCACCGCATTCCCTTCCCCGACCACAAATTCTTCCACCTGCCCGCGCCTTCCTACTGCAAGATGCGGCGCTTCACTCTCTCCAGCTGACGGCGATCGATACATCGTTGCCCGTTGGCAAAGACCGTTTCATAGCGACTTGAGTCCAAGCGAAATAGATGGACTGGAACAGCAAAGAAAACAGACGGTTTGCTTTAGTCTGCAAAGGTACTACAGACTGTTGTGACAAAAGTCTGGGATAGCGATATGCACGCAACAGATGGCGGTAGTATCGTGCATGTGCATTGGCAGAGCTGTCGTTTGTACTCAACTGATTCACGTGAAAAGGATAAAGAATGTAAATGCCGTGTGACTAAGGCCTCCAGTCGGGTAGACAGTACCCCGGGTGCAAGTCTTTCGAACCGACGCCACTTTGGCGACTTGCCTGTCGATGGGGATGAAATGATGATGATTAGGACAGCACAACACCCAGTCCCTGAGCGTAGAAAATCTCCGACCCCACCGGGAATCGAACCCGGGCCGTTAGGATTGACATTCTGTCGCGCTGACCATTCAGCGCTGACCTTTCGCAGACGCGAAAGGGATTCCGATGTGATTATGGTCCGACGGCGGAAATTAATAGACTCCTCCTTGTTGCAATATTTTCTCCGTTAGTGTACAAAATGTCACATACTCAACTACAATAATAAAGTAGTTCAGAAAATAGGCAACACTGAAGAAAACAGTGACTTCAAATAGGATACAGAATAGCCAACACAACATTAAGAAATCTCCGAACGGATGCAACATCCACAGACAAGTCAACATATGTAACATTTGTTATTCCGTATACATAGGACTAACACGTAGGAACTTTGAAACAAGATGTCGAGTACACCTCAAAGCTCTAAAAAATGTAACAGCTACACTAGCACATTTGCTACCTGCCAGTAATAAATTAATACATCCGATCACTGAATTTTCACGTAGGTCCAAAAGATGTGCTATGATGGGAGTATGCCGCGTGCACGGGGCCGCATTTACATTATACACTACTGGCCATTAAAATTGCTACACCTAGAGGGAATGTAGATGATAGACGGGTATTCATTGGACAAATGTATTATACTAGAACTGACATGTGATTACAATTTCACGCAATTTAGGTGCATAGATCCTGAGAAATCAGTACCCAGAACAACCACCTCTGGCCGTAATAACGGATTTGATACGCCTGAGCATTGAGTCAAACAGAGCTTGGATGGCGTGTACAAGTACAGCCACCCATGGAGCTTCAACACGATACCACACTTCATCAAGAGCAGTGACTGGCGTATTGTGACGAGCCAGTTGCTCGGCCACCATTGACCAGACGCTTTCAGTTGGTGAGAGATCTGGAGAATGTGCTTGCCAGGGCAGCAGTCGAACATTTTCTGTTTCGAGAAAGGACCGTTCAGGACCTGCAATATGCGGTCGTGCATTATCCTGCTGAAATGTAAGTTTTCACAGGGATCGAATGAAGGGTAGTGCCACGGGTCGTAACACATCTTAAGTGTAACGTCCACTGTTCAAAGTGCCATCAATGTGAACAAGAGGTGGCCGAGACGTCTAACCAATGGCACCCCAACCAGCACGCCGGGTGATACGCCAGTATGGCGATGACGAATACACGCTTCCGATGTGCGTTCATCGCGATGTCGCCAAACACGGATGCGACCATCATGATGCTCTAAACAGAACCTGGATTCATCCGAAAAAATGACGTTTTGCAATTAGAGCACCCAGGTTCGTCGTTCAGTACACCATCGCAGGCGCTCCTGTCTGTGTTGCAGCGTCAAGGGTAACCGCAGCCACGGTCTCCGAGCTGATAGTCCGTGCTGCTGCAAACGTCGTCGAACTGTTCGTGCAGATGGTTGTTGTCTTGCAAACGTCCCCATCTATTGACTCAGGGATCGAGACGTGGTTGTACGATCCGTTACAGCCATGCGGATAAGGTGCCTGTTATATCGACTGATAGTGATACGAGGCCGTTGGGATCCAGCACGGCGTTCCGTATTACCCTCCTCAACCTACCGATTCAATATTCTGCTAACAGTAATTGGATCTCGACCAACGCGAGCAGCAATGTCGCGACACGATAAACCGCAATCGCGATAGGCTACAATCTGACCTTTATCAAAGTCGGAAACGTGATGGTACGCATTTGTCCTCCTTACACGAGGCATCACAACAACGTTTCACCAGGGAACGCCGGCAACTGCTGTTTGTGTATGAGAACTCGGTTGGAAACTTTCCTCATGTCAACACGTTGTAGGTGTCGCCACTGGCGCCAACCTTGTGTGAATGCTCTGAAAAGCTAATCATTTGCATCTCACAGCATCTTCTTCCTGTCGGTTAAATTTCGCGTCTGTAGCACGTCATCTTCGTGGTGTAGCAATTTTAATGGCCAGTAGTGTATTTCACGCAGCGGTATTCACCATGGGATTTTCTATTTCCGCGCCCTCGAGCTACATACACTGCTTTTACTGGGAATGTGCTGCGTAAACACGACATAAACGAATGACAGAGCAGGATATTCTGGAGAAAAATAGGGCGGCTCTAGGTGGGCTGATGTAATCGGAAGACCGAACGGGGGAGCGGTACGAGAGGAGTAGGGAATGCAGGCTGCGGTAAACACGTGCTTATGCGCAGACAGCTTCCACGATGAATTCGTCTCCGCTCAGCAAAAAATATTTGACACTGCACGCCACTGGACATTCCAGTTGCGTGTTCACGCATCGCAAATACGCATTTTCCGATAATCATCGTAAACCGTTTTACGTATATATTCGCCGGTACGAAAATGTATTTCACAGCTGCTGAAATTCCATCAACTCTTTTTTATGCTCCATAGTATGTTTCAATGAGGCCTTGTCTTCAATTCTGTAACATTTGCTTTGTACGTTGTGTACCTTTTTTAAATAACTTGACCTAAAGTAGACATTGTGTGAGCTGTTTAAAAATCTGTGTTGTCCTAATGTCCACCCCGAATTTTAATGTGGTCACTTCCAGAATTAGTACATATCGCTAGAAGAAGTAATTAGGTAAGCATTCCATTCTCTCACACGTCTGTGTTAGTTTAGGTAATTACAAACCAACGAAAGTAATTATAGCATGCCTTAAATACGATATTTCGGACTCTTAAAGAAATAACCATTAATACAGGGGTATTTATAAAATCTAGAATGAGATTTTCACTCTGCCGTGGAGTGTGCGCTAATATGAAAGTTCCTGGAAGATTAAAACTGTGGGCCGGGCTGAGACTCGAACTCGGGACCTCTGCCTTCCGCGGGCAAGTGCTCTACCATCTTTTGTTTTTTAGTCTCATTTTGTTCGTTTTCGTTCGTTGTATCTGCAAGGTGCGGACGTCGCAAGACACCCGTTTCAGTTCGTCGTTGATCGATTAACTCAGTTTTTTTGTTACAGAGGGGAGCTAACCGTCTGACCGAACACGCTGGTTACCGTGCCAGCAGTATTAAAATTTCCGCCCGGAACCATCTGAGCCACCCAAATACGACTCATGCCCCGTCCTCACAGCTTTACTTCTGCTAGTACCTCGATTCCTACCTTCCAAACTTTACAGATGCTCTCCCGCGAACCTTGTAGAACAAGCACTCATGAAAGAAAGGATATTGCGGAGACATGGCTTAGCCACAGCTGGGGGATGTGAGGACGGAGCGTGAGTCGTGCTTGGGTAGCTCAGATGGTAGAGCACTTGCCTGCGAAAGGCAAAGGTCCCGAGTTCGAGTCTCGGTCCGACACACAGTTTTAATCTGACAGGAAGTTTCATTTCTAAATTAGTTATACCATACAAAAGTAACCTTTAGTAGTGACAAGAGTAAATAACCTACAGAAATATTTGATACGGCAGTGAATGCAGTATATCTTCAAGTTTTATTCCCGCTGAACACTGTTAGTTCACGACATTGCTGCTATGTGGCATGTGCGAATGAGTTATTCCAACAGTCGTCATGGAGTCATAAAACGGAGCTGAAAGTGTGCAGTTCGCTGCTACAGTTCAAAGACAATTTGGGACTAAATATCGCAAGCCATTACCTCAAAGAAAAATTGTTATTAATTGCTTGTTTGTCACATAGGACGACGACTCAGGGTCGGGGAGCAGTCTCTGACGCAGAATTTGAATAACGTTCGGCAGTCGGAGTTAAAATAAATCGACGAAACGTGCCAGATTCGACCTGAATGTGCTTAGTGGTACAATGTGGAAGATATTACAGGAACGCCAGTCATTCACATCGCGAAAACTGGAACTCTCGCAAGCTTTAACAGAAAGTGACAAAGGAAAACCAGCTGAGTTTCCTGTAGAAATGTTTAACAAAATGCAGACTGAAGATGAGTTTCTCAATAAAATTCTGTTCAACGTCGAGGGCACATTACATACCTGCGGTAAATCGAGTCGCTATAATGTCTGGACGTGGGGTGAGTAGAAACCACGTCACGTAATCGAACATGAACGGGACTCGCCAAAGGTAGATATTTCTTTCCGCTGTATAACTAATTTATAAGCACTGTATATAGGAATTAATGGGGCGAGGAAGTAGTACAATATTACGTTGCCTCTCTTGCGACAGGTATTTCTCAAGGTGTGATACATTTCTGTTTTGCTACTTCGTACATTCTTTACTGTGTTGTGACGAATACTCTTTTCCTTCTCATATAAATACGACTACGTACGCACCGCTGTTTACGCAGATGTATTGGACGCATAATATCTACACGATAAAATATCACGCTCTTGTGAAGTAACATATGAAAATAAGGAATGGAGGAAAGAAATGTCTTATCTGGTTCGACGCCGGTAATAGCAAGTATACGAAAAATGTCAGATATGTTTTTTATTATTCTATCGATGTAGTGGTCAGTGGAGGCTGCTCAACTCGAAAAGAGGTCCACCTTCGTCTGTTTAGAGGAATCATCCTAGTAATCTTTCGAAACGATTCAGGGGAACTGTTGAACACCAAAATAAGAATGGCCAGTCAGCGATGTGAGTTTTTCCGGTTTCCGAGAAGTCATTTCAGTATTTCAACCAAAGCATCTTTTCGATCGGTAGAGAAGCAAGACTCAGGTTTTTGTTTATCTTTTTTATTAAGTGACAGCAAAAAATTTTACAATAGTTAATTAAACGCCACCTTATAATGCTATCAATATCGGATTACCATTCGTAAATTTAACTGGATTACTATTCGTCAGAGTTTGGTCATTGTCAGACGTAGGGAGTTTGAAACGCCTTCAAAATTTTCGCAATTTCCTTGTTGCCTTGAACAGCTGCGCTGCACTCGCTATCTGATCAAAAGCATCTGGACACCCTTATGTAATGCGGAACTGACCACTATGTAAGGTTTGGATGTTAAAACAACAACTGCGTAAGCTGTAAATAACTTTGTTTTAATGTTGCAATCTTATCACAGAAATACACGTATTTACGCAGTTTACAATGTGTCAATGCTACGACAATTGCTTAACGAACGCATACCGTCCCGAGAAAGTGAAATAATCCTAAACCTCACAGTTGTAAATTTTGACTAGAAGTTCAATTACAAAATTTTTCTTACGATTACGTCATGATGTTGGCCAGTACTATGATAAATCATCCGATTCCGGTTCAATGTTCGGTACTATTCAGGATGGCAATCAAGTCTACAGAGGATGGTTAGTTTTGTGACAAGTTGAGCAAAAGATTACTCAAGGTCGCTCGAGTTTACAGTGGACACAAGCTGGTGAACCAACAAGTTTACACCTCTGCCCGTGATATTTACCTTAGCTGCGATGAGGTATCATCTGCATGGCTGCTCTCGTCCTCTGAAATTACTATAAAAACTAATTAAGCCTTTGCTGATTTTTTCCAGCAGAAACTCTCCCTATGTTTCTCGTCATGCGAGAAAACATGTACTCATGCCTGGTCTTGCCATATGGCGATATGCACGCACATAGCTGGAGAAGCATGCATATTAAAATTCCCTCTCAGTCCTCGTAAGGACAAGTATCTAACTAACTGGCTGGTTCGTTTCTCCACAGTGGGAGCTCAACGACACTTCAGCTGATATCTTGCGGAATGTCAGCCACAGCGAACGCAGTGCTCACTCAAATTTCTCCTCTGCGTCGCAGAGAGCGTTATGCGCCCCATTCTGCACTTGACGCCAGTTCAGAGAACAGTCCCCAAAAATTTCACTCTCGTCTTTCTCGTAGCCGCCGAACTCTTCTCCCCCCCCCCCCCCCCCTGGGTTCTCTTATTCTCTCCACGTCACGGCTTTTTTCGACCAATAAGTGCGTACCTCTTATTTTGTGAAAACTCTCTCTGCCAATCGCAAGGGCCTTACCATTGAACTGCCTCGAAATCTCGGCACTTTACTCTCTCCTAGTTCGTTTCCGCCAATCGGACATTTCGTGCCCACTCACATGTGTACCATTCGCTGTTCACGTGACCAACTGCGTCACCGATCTTGTTTGTATCCATTTGTAATTCCGAAACGCAGTTTTCTAAAGCTTCTTTCTGCCCCACTTCTGGCGTCCCGTTACTTGCTCTGCAGTATGCGTCACCTGTCCGATCGCTGACTTCCGCCACGGGACACCCCCTAAGAGCTTTTTGTGGTGCCTCCCACGGTGCGGCCGCTGTGTCTGCGTGCGCTGCCTTCCACTCGAAACGTTTCCTCTCGCTGCTTGTTTGACATTCTGCTCATTGACATGCATTATATAGGAGTGGTGTGTTAGTACCATCGATTGAGTGTCATCCCTTTCGCATTACATACCTATAGGCAAATCTGCTCATTATGGCCAAAGTAAGTTAGGTATCATATTAACCTTTCTGTTACGATGTATAAAATTCTTATGTAAGGTGCGAAATTGACCTTCATTTATTCTGCTACCTTACAACTAGATGTCAGGACAGGCAGACCCGCCAGTAATAAAGGTGACGGGAATATTGTGCTGTCAACACAGAAGCAGTATCAGCTGAATGCGTGAGTCAAATGAGCACAGTGACTTCGAGCATGCACTAGTCATCAGATGTAACCCAAGTAACAAATGCATTAGGGACATTTAAATCCTTCCAAAGCTGTCCATGTCGACTGCTGGTGATGTGACTGAGAAGCGAAGACCACGGCTGAACCCAACCAGGCCGACCTCACGTCCTGACAAATGGTTCAAATGGCTCTGAGCACTATGCGACTTAACTTCTGAGGTCATCAGTCGCCTAGAACCTAGAACTAATTAAATCTAACTAACCTAAGGCCATCACACACATCCATGTCCGAGGCAGGATTCGAACCTGCGACAGGCCGGTCGCTCGGCTCCAGACTGTAGCACCCAGAACCGCACGGCCACTCCGGCCGGCTACGTTCTGACAGACAGGGTCCTTGGAGGATTGCGGAGAGTGGTTGTAACAATCACATGGAAAAAGGAAGAGATTCACTCCTGTATTCTAAAATGGCACTTGTAGTCCAGATAACGCAATGATAGTGCGTAAGGAGTTCAAAATGTGGTACGATGGTGGAGCACCTTCTTATAAACCACACATCATGCAGTCAATGATCAGCACCGATTTGAGGTGGCGTGAATGTCTACGCAACTGCAGCGTGGATGAGTGGAAGCGAGATATTCGGAGTTATGAATCACCCGATACCATATGGCAATCTAACATGTGAGTTTTGGGTTTGGCGACTGCCTGGAGAACGTTACCTGCCATCATGTGTAGTGCCAACAGCTGTAGTAGAAATGAGGTGGTACTCTGACCTGGGGGTTTTCCTCGTGGGTAGGATGTGATCCACATATTGAGTTTAAGAAAATGCGGACGGAGTTAACACATTTTACAGTATTGTGTTCTGTTCTGCATGCAATAGACAAATAATTTTGAGGCGATGATTGTATCGGTATGACTGTGCTCCTCTTGATACACCAGCACCTGTGAGGCAATGGTTTGTGGACAACAAAATTCCTGAAATGGACTGGCCTGCCCAGAGTCTCGATCTGAACCCAGTGGAGCACCTTTGGCCTTAGTTAGGACGTTGACTTCGGACGAGACTCCGGCGTCTAACCTCAGTGCGTCTCTGGTTTCTGCTGTGGAGGAAACACGGGCTCGCGTTCCTCCAGAGACACTCAGACATCTCACAGAACATGTCCCAGCAGAGTCAAAGCAGATATCAAGAAAAAGGGTGAACACACACCATACTTCTCTCCCCGCAGTCGCGGGCCGGGGCGGCCGAGCGGTTCTAGGTGCTACAGTCTGGAACTGTGTGACCGCTACGGTCGCTGGTTCGGATCCTGCCTTGGGCATGGATGTGTGTGATGTCCTTAGGTTAGTTAGGTTGAAGTAGGTCTAAGTTCTAGGGGACTGATGACCTCAGAAGTTACGTCCGATAGTGCTCAGAGTCATTTGAACCATTTTTTGTCCATTCAGTGTCATGAACCTGCTTCTTCTGAACTGTACATACTTGAAAAATATAGGACTAACTTGTCAGTAATAAAAAAGAATTTACATGTTCGCACAGATTAGCTCAAACGTTTCTGTGTTGAAAAACTGATTGTGCAACTACAGTATTTTCCTGTTCTTTTGCATTGGACATATCATCATTCAAATAGTAATACACCAAAATTTAAGATAACTGAGTTACCGACAATATGAACTGCATATACACTACTGGCCATTAAAATTGCTACACCGAGAGGAAATGCAGATGATAAACGGGTATTAATTCGACAAATACATTATAATAGAACTGACATGTGATTACATTTTCACGCAATTTGGGTGCATAGATCCGGAGAAATCAGTACCCAGTACAACCACCTCTGGCCGCAATAACGGCCTCGATACGCCTGGGCATGGAGTCAAACAGAGCTTGGATGGCGTGTACAGGTATAGCTGCCCGTGCAGCTTCAACACGATACCACAGTTCATCGAGACTAGTGACTGGCGTATTGTGACGAGCCAGTTGATCGACCACCATTGACCAGACGTTTTCAGTTGGTGAGAGATCTGGAGAATGTGCTTGCCAGGGGAGCAGTCGAACATTTTCAGTATCCAGAAAGGCGCATACAGGACCTGCAACATGTGGTCGTGCTTTGTCCTGCTGAAATGTAGCATTTCACAGGGATTCAAAGAAGGGTAGAGCCACGGGTCGTAACACATCTGAAATGTAACGTCCACTGTTCAAAGTGCCGTCAAAGCGAGCAACAGGTGACCGAGACATGGAACCAATGGCACCCCAACCATCACGCCGGGTGATACGCCAATATGGCGATGACTAATACACGCTTCCAATGTGGATTCACCGCGATGTCGCCAAACACAGATGCGTACATCATGATGCTGTAAACAGAACCTGGATTGATCCGAAAAAATGACGTTTTGCCATTCGTGCACCCAGGTTCGTCGTTGAGTACACCATCGTAAGCACTTCTGTCTGTGGTGTAGCGTCAGGGGTAACCGCAGCCATGGTCTCCGAGCTGATAGTCCATGCTGCTGCAAACGTCGTCGAACTGTTCGTGCAGATGGTTTTTGTCTTGCAAACGTCCCCATCTGTTGACTCAGGGATTGACACGTGGGTGCACGATCCGTTACAGCCATGCGGATAAGATGCCTGTCATCTCGACTGCTAGTGATACGAGGCCGTTGGGATCCAGCACGGCGTTCCGTATTACCCTCCTGAACCCACCGAGTCCATATTCTGCTAACAGTCATTGGATCTCGAACAACGTGAGCAGCAATGTCGCGATACGATAAACCTCAATCGTGATAGGCTACAATCCGTCCTTTATCAAAGTCGGAAACTTGACGGTTCGCATTTCTCCTCCTTACACGAGACATCAGAACAACGTTTCACCAGGGCACGCCGGTCAACTGCTGATTGTGTATGAGAAATCGGTTGGAAACTTTCCTCGTGTCAGCACGTTGGACGTGCCGCCAGCGGCTCCAACCTTGTGCGAATGCCCTGAAAAGCTAATCATTCGCATATCACAGCGTCATCTTCCTGTCGGTTAAATTTCGCGTCTGTAGCACGTCATCTTCGTGGTGTAGCAATTTTAATGGCCAGGAGTGTAGTAGGAGTTAGAGAACAACATCAACGCAAACCAGCCAGTCATCTTTTAAATTGAAAGAATACGAAAAACTCCTTTAGTTACGAAAAAATGTGTAAGCTGCTACCTGATTTTGACTATTATGCATCAACTCGACTGAGCGAGGTGGTGTAGGGGTTGTGGCAAATGGCTCACATTCTGAGAGGGCACGAGTACGAAGCGATATTTGGCCCCCTGAATCTAGATTTTTATTTACTTTTGATGATGGTGTGAATTGAATCGTTCCAGAGTCAGTGTTCCACCCTACAGCAGAGATACCGGTGTTTTGGAAATTGTTTGAACCTTGTAACCGAAAGACAGACCGAGAGTGGAAGCTAGGACCCTCGCTTTAGCAGGCTCTTGCTGACAGAGCAACCAAATCACGTCACAGAGGCCGCCCCCATAGCTCCACTTCCGCCAGTGCGTTTACCATACTTTACAAATTTTTTCACAAGCTTTCCTGCATGCCTTACAGGAGTAGCACTCACTAAACAAAGGATAGTTCGGCATGATGGCTTAGCGACCGTCTAGCGAATGGACTGCAGAGAATTCTAAACGTCGGCAATGCTTTCGCACACGTGCAGGTCATTGTCTCCTGGCTGCACGCCTCCTCCACTACCACGCCGTGCTTTCTGAGGAGGAGGAGGTGGCGGAGGAAGGAGGGACAGGAACAGGGGGAAACTGCAGAGTCGCCACACTTAGATGGCAATGCAGTCGTGCAAAGAACATTCAACGGCTTGCATGTGGCTCAACAAGTTAGATCACAAACAGAGCAAATTTTCAGTATAATTCATATATGGCACCCTGAAGGCATGACCAAATTTTTATCTGCTATCAACGTTTGCATGAAAAGAGATGCATACGATTTCGCAAATTCTCGTCACTCTGGCAGCCACACAATCATGAGTTATTTAGCTTCATAATCGAAAGAAGGGTATACGAGTGGAACTTCGACTCTGAAAGCCCATAACGATGAAATTACAATAGGGTGATTCAAAAAGAATACCACAACTTTAGGAATTTAAAACTCTGCAACGACAAAAGGCAGAGCTAAGCACTACCTGTCGGCGAATTAAGGGAGCTATAAAGTTTCATTTAGTTGTACATTTGTTCGCTTGAGGCGCTGTTGACTAGGCGTCAGCGTCAGTTGATGCTAAGATGGCGATCGCTCAACAGAAAGCTTTTTGTGTTATTGAGTACGGCAGAAGTGAATCTACGGCAGTTGTTCAGCGTGCATATGGGGCACTGAGAATCCGCGGGAAACAACTCAGTATGAACGTGACTCGCCTATGGTGAACGTTTTCTGTGCCATTTCAGCCAATAACGTTTTTGGTCCCTTTTTCTTGGAAGGTGCTACTGTAACTGGACTACAGTATCTGGAGATGTTAGAGAATTGGCTGTTCCCTCAGCTCGAACAAGAAGCACAACAATTCATATTTCAGCAGGATGGACAGCCACCACATTGGCACTTATCTGTTCGTAACTACCTGAACGTTAACTACCCGAGGCGATGGATCGGCCGCCGGGCAGCCCGTGACAGAGCACTTCATCACTGGCCTCCAAGAAGCCCTGATCTTACCCCCTGCGATTTTTTCTTATGGGGGTATGTTAAGGATATGGTGTTTCGGGCACCTCTCCTAGCCACCGTTGATGATTTGAAACGAGAAATAACAGCAGCTATCCAAACTGTTACGCCTGATATGCTACAGAGAGTGTGGAACGAGTTGGTGTATCGGGTTGATATTGCTCGTGTGTCTGGAGGGGGCCATATTGAACATCTCTGAACTTGTTTTTGAGTGAAAAAAAAACTTTTTAAATACTCTTTGAAATGATGTATAACAGAAGATTATATTATGTTTCTTTCATTATATACACATTTTTAAAGTTGTGGTATTCTTTTTGAATCACCCTTTTATATTAATACCTTCAGCTGCTGACGGGCGTTGATACATATCAATAGGGAGAGGTAAAAATGTGTGCCCCGACCGGGACTCGATCCTGAATCTTCTGGTACGTGGCAGACGCTCTATCAATCTGAGCCAACGAGGATACAGAGGATAGTGCGACTGCAGGGACTGTCTCGCTTACGCCTCCCGCGAGACTCACATTCTCACCTGATATGTCCACACACTACATTCATAGTGTCCCTACCCAACACACTTATTACTCGTGGAAGGCATTCTTACTGATTCCCGTAAGAGTTCGGGTAATATGTGTGCGTCAGCACAGAAGAGGAAGGTCATGGCCGGTATTGCCAGAACTATATACTCACATGGATATGGTGTCTGTTCTTTCGGACATGTCCGCACACATATTACCCGAACTCTTACGGGTCTCGGTAAGAATGTCTTCCACGAGTAATGAGTGTGTTGGGTAGGGACACTACGAATGTAGTGTGTGGACATAAAAAGTGAGAATGTGGGTCTCGCGGGAGGCGTATGCGAGACAGTCCCTGTAGTCGCACTATCCTCTGTGTCCTCGGTGGCTCAGATGGACAGAGCGTCTGCCATGTAAGCAGCAGATCCTGGATTCGACTCTCGGTCGCGGCACACATTTTCACCGGTCCCAGTTGATATGTATCAAAGCCCGTCAGCAGCTGAAGGTATTAAGTACATAACGATGATGTTTCGTCTAATGGTTCGCACGCTGACACTTGTTGATGGCCCAGTATTGAAATATGCAGCAATTTATTGAACAGTTCCACTTCTGTCACACTGAACGATTCACTTTAGTCGTTGTTGGTCCCGTTCTTGCAGGATCTTTTTCCAGCCACAGCGATGTCGGAGATTTGATGTTTTATCGGATTGCTGGTATTCACGGTACACACGTGAATCGGTCGCACGGGAAAATCCCTACATCATCGGTACCTCGGAGATGCTGTGCCCCATCGCTCGTGCGCCGATTATAACACCATGTTCAGACTCATTTAAATCTTGATAACCTGCCTGCCATTGTAGCAGCAGTAACCGATCTAGCAACTACGCCAGACACTTGTTCTCGTATACAGGCGTTGCCGACCGCAGCGCCGTATTCTGCCTGTTTACGTATCTCTCTACTTGAATACGCATGCCTATACCAATTTCTTTGGCGCTTCAGTGTATTTTACATGGCCGGTAGTACTGGAGTAGTCGGCAGCTGAGTGTGGTGATTGGTTAGTTTCAAGAGCGCGAGGTCCTTGAACGAATATCGCTGCTTGCACTTAACACTGTGCGAAATGTCATTATTAAATGATTCATTTAATATTTTCATAATCTTTATTATGAAAAGAGGAGAAAAATTTCGTAATGAGATTGGAAAAAAGGATACATAAAATAACTAAACTGATTTGATTGAAAGTTCTTATCTGTATGGCTGGTAAGTATAATGTTTAACCTACGGTGGACTGCACGAATCAGGATGAGACTGGTAATAGAAAGACGGAAAGAATACATATTACGACATACAGCACTTGTAATGGACGCATAACCTTTGCATGTGCATGGTTTTTTTCAATGTCTCTACTGAAAAAAAGGGCTATATTCATAACCGGTGTTCGGTTATCGATCAGTTTTGTGGCGTACCTCGTATATCTGTCGTTATAATAACGTGGAACAAATAAAAAAAAAGATTTATTGCAGACCTCGTGCTTATGAAACTAAGCTCTTACTCACTTGGCTGCGTAATCCTTGATTAGCACAGACCATACGAAATGTGTAAGCATGCACAAAATGTTCTAACTCGGTTTTATCAGAAACGGTTGATAGTTTCGTCTTACTGTTTACGAATGTTGTGGTCCTAATTGTGTGCCCTACACAACCTGTCATTATGAAACAGATAAGTGAGGGGATGTTTGTCCGGTCCCCTTCTTAGCTGCGCCTTGGACCGCATGCGTGCAGCGCATTGTCAACATACGCTGGCTAGTACGCCAGGCCGACACTGGTCCAGGGGTCCTTCCTAGAATGGCTGTCTCATTCTGTAGCGAAGTACTCCCTGTTTTGAAGCGTCCTGTCGTCGTGGTCGTGACACGTGGAATGGTAGGGCAGTTGATGAAAGCATTACGCCAAAAAGGCAAGAGTTGCAATCTCTCAGGAATTTACAAGATGAAGGGCTCCTCAGAAAGGATCACGCCCAGTTTATTCCCATTACTCCTCGTATGCGGCTTGTGCTCCATCTCTGGCGACTTCGTCGTCCTCGGAATATTAAATACTGGTTTTCTTCTTCCGGCACCTCAGAAAGAGATATACAGGGCGACCATGTGAAGATTCATTTCTTACGTAAAAATACCATTTATTCATTTGAAGTAATGTAACGTATAAGGATATCGAATTTTTAACGTACGCGGATCAGATGTAAAGGACAAAAGAAGTAGATGAACTGGCGAGATGTACCTGTGCTTCCGAAGGAGAATGTTCTGCCTGCGACACGTCGGCATGCAACCTGTCACTGATATCACAGAAAGATTGAAAAGGCTTTTGTGCTTACTTAGGTATCTGACTACAGGAGTGCTGCTCGCAAATTCTATTCCCACTTTAGTCGTAGGTATGAGTATTAATTTTGCGTTCACTTCTTTGTATTTCCTCTAGTTACTGAACCAAATTCTGAAATTACGAAACATTTGCATATAATGTATAATACTAATTTCAATGAACAATGACTGTTATCTGACATATTAAATATTAATTTTTCTCGAAAAATATAATTGTACACACTTAAACTTATATTACACAAACAGAATTATTATATTTTACTTTCATCAGAGTACTCTCCCATGCATTTAATGACTGACTCACAAACCAACAGACTGTGATCAACAAGTTTTTGTAGGTATTTCGAGTCCATATGACTGCGCACTGCCTTAACAACATTCAAGAGATGTTCCTCCCTTGGCCGGCCGGGGTGGCTGAGCGGTTCTAGGCGCTACAGTCTGGAACCGCGCTACCGCTACGGTCGCAGGTTCGAATCCTGCCTCGGGCATTGATGTGTGTGATGTCCTTAGGTTACTTAGGTTTAAGTAGTTCTAAGTTCTAGGGGACTGATAACCTCAGCAGTTAAGTCCCATAGTGTTCAGAGCCATTTTGTTCCTCCCATGTTATGCGAACTTTCCCAGACCATTTCAATAGGATTAGACTCAGGACTTTGGGACGGTCACACCATATCTTTCAATACCTTCTGATTTCCTCTGATGTAATGTACATCTTACAGAATGCCGAACCGATGTTGTGGGTCATTATCCTGTTGCAATGTGAAGCCTTTCCCTATCAAGCGCAATCCACGTGGTATCATAAGATACAAAAGTATGCTGGTCATACACCTTTCTATTTTCACAGTGCAGCCAACTGAAACTCCTGTAAAATATTCCAAAGCATAACAGAATCCTCACCATATTTAACCCTAGATAGAATATACTGCTACACCACACTATCTTCTTCAGTGCAGCGAAGGTTAATTTTTATTATGCACGAATCTGTGCTGCCGTTTTGAACCTATCGACCTTACTAGTAATTCTGATGAATTTATCGTCCAGGTCGCGGTAGGTCCTTACTGCTGCACGTCGACTTGTGACGAAGAAGGGTGTATTTCACTTTTCCTCTAGACACGCCACATTGTTTCCTAATTTGAGACATACATAAACCTGATTCTCTCAGTGGTAGTATTTCGCAACGTTTTTCTACGTATACGTCCACTCTTAGAGCCATGTAAACGATGGGCACACTGACATCTGTACCTAACGAACTGAAGTGCAGTAACCATACAGCATGTATCCTATCACTGCTTGTAGCACAATGTGAAATCACAACACTACAGGGAACAATTGGACAGTATGGAATGGGTATTCATTTGTCACACATGTAAACACACATACTTGTTCTGGTAACTATTTTGTATGTACACAATTTTCTTGTGGAGAATATTGCATGTAGATGAAAACAGACACATAAATTCGATATGTTTACCAACGTTGTACTATTCCTTTGCTTACTCTACTGTACCCATGGTATTACATGGTATCTACAGGGAATTAGATATCAGTTACTTGGTATATCCAAATTAAACAGCAGTTGTGTACATACTGCTGTGGCGCCCAAGACAGCAGGAGTGGACGAAACCACGCACAACACACACGGTCTGCGGGCTGCAGACGACAGAGGACATCATAGCCCGGGAACTCAGCAGACAGGTCAGCGGAGGTCATAAACAGAGCTACAGCCTGGCCACAAGGCGGTGTACACGGCGACGATAGAGGTAATTGACAAATCACACCTCTTCCTGCATCCGCTGTGTGTTGTACCAACAATAGACCCAAAATTATTCATCCGTGAGAGGTAATTTAGGAGATCACTCGAGTTCCATCGCAGCCACCAACCTGAAGATCTACACCTACGTGCCGCAAGGACTCAGCTGCCGCTCTGGATACTACCCCACCTCCACGACCTTGGGACTCTTAAGTGTTCAGTGACGCTTCAACTGGGTCTTAGTATCACTTGTGCTGTTGTTCTACTGATCGATAAGGTAATGTCAGACTTAAAGTTTTCTGTCTTCGTCGAACTTATGAATTTCTGTTGCTGTTCGATATTCGGTAATTCAGCAAGTGAAGTAGCTATGTAATGTTTCGTCTAGCGTTTGTTGTTTCTGTAAACTGAAACCGAGCCGAGGAAATCTTTTTTCTATTCAAATTAAAAGTTCTGAACATAGCTTTGTTTGTTTACTTAAAGTTATTGAGTTCTTCAGGCATTGTCGAGCTAATTTATTTTGTGAACTTCGAGCTGTAACCTCATTTCATTGTTGAAGAAATTTCATTTATTTGGTGTTTGTTCTTTTTCTGAGTCATAGGAAGTTGAGAAGCGTTAGAGCTGTGGTTTTCAGTACACTTGTGTGATTGTCATTACTTTCCTTCTTTTGCAGATACCTCCCCAGAATGGGACACATTAGATATTACACACATTATAAACTGAAGTCTTTGTTCACATTTTTCTGCCTGTGTGATACAGATAATCTCAGGAACTACCGTAGGGATTTTGATACAGTTTTCATTAATAAAGAGATGATACAGGAGAATGGTTTGTGTGTATCACTGCATCTTACAAGCAAGTCGTTTGGCCGTAGTAACTCAGTACTACCTGTGTGAAGCCCGATTGGGTCATTAGTCTGTTCAAAAATGTTTCGGTCCATTTTCACATTTGTATACATTTGTGAGTTTCGTTTCAAGGCTTCCAGGGCATGAAAGAATAAACATTATGAAACTAAAAGTGAATACCTTTTCTGTTCTGTGAAATAAAAACAAGAGTAAGAGCTGTTCATTGGAAGTGCATCTGTTTTCATATTGGTGAAATAAAATTCTGCTTGCTGCGTAGCACCCAAAACTGTGTTGTTCCACTTTGTAAATTGTGACATTCTTGGATCCTCCATGAACACTGTCCGCAACGTAATCGAGTTGTCTTTGATCAAGCCTGTCCCAGTCTATAACGGCAGCCCTCCACATGTCATTCAGCGTATTAGAAATGATCTTGCAAGGACATATTGCACATTTTATCTGGTCCCATACATGCTCCATCGTGTTCACTTCGGTAGTTGACATGAGCTGAGCAGTTAGATCCAGTTTGTCTGTAGGAAGAAAGCGTTTACGTGTTGGATGCGTTCATTATTCATTTTAAAGACGAACCTGTAGTAGAATTTTTCATTGTATGGTTGGACAATGGCATTGATATTCTTGTGCTGATACTGAACAGCCCTCAAATTAGCCTGGTTAGCAACAAGGGGCCTTCGACATGCAAAGACATGACACTGGCCCAAAATATGACTTATACGCGTTTCTGCTGAACCACGCAGGACTATGTGACAGTATCGAGCACTGTGACGCGACTGCCTCCACACACGCCAACGATGATCAGCATACCAGTCCCGTACTGGTCTGTGGAGATAACTCAGGGCCATGGATCGAAATTTCATTCCAGGTGTTCCTTTGCCCACCTTGTTCACACACAACGAAGCTGTGCAGTTGGTACAGTCTGTCGTAATGGCCGCCAAGAGGCAAAATTAGTCGAATGGAGGCAGTTTGAGTAGGGAAGAGTGTTGTACCGTGGAACACTTTTCGGACACCTGCGTAAAACATGCCCTGTACCCAGGAACAAATATTCCATTCAATTTTAAGAGAGTTGCAACTGAAAAAATCTTCCCAGTGCTATAGCTAATAGTCCGTGTGTAACACTATTACTCTTCTACA
The DNA here is from genome assembly GCF_021461395.2 of Schistocerca americana. Taxonomy (NCBI): domain Eukaryota; kingdom Metazoa; phylum Arthropoda; class Insecta; order Orthoptera; family Acrididae; genus Schistocerca; species Schistocerca americana. The sequence continues at coordinate 92,171,871 of NC_060121.1, forward strand.
AACTAATAGTCAGTAAATAAAATCAAATTAAGAAGAAATATTTTCAAAACCAGTAACAAGTTAAAGAAGCTTTGTTATAAAAGTAATTGCCAAGTAACACAAATTTCGATTTTGAAGGCAGGGAAAATTGTCAAGATCGTAAAGAAGCTCAGTTCATTTACAAGTACCGAGTATTGCGGAGAAGAAGACCTCCTTCTGTTTCAAAGTACAAGAGATTGCGTGACCGACGAAGAATGGCTTAACAGTCGACATGCTGTGCAAGTAGTTTCAGGTACATAGAATTTTACTCACTAAGGAACTCTGTAATTGAAAATTTACCAGTATCCTCCAAATAACTTTAATATATTGTAATATACTCATACAACTAGAACTCCTAAAACGAAAATTCACAAATTCTGCACAAAACACAACCTCATGTCTTACACTAACAGAATCAGTACAAAATGCCTAAAACTGCTCAAGGTGGTTCCTAGTGCACATTTATTCACGTGATTCCAAAATCATTCACTGGATTGAAACACCGACTATCTTTTTCTAGATACGCTGTCTTCCAGGTACAATACTTTCCCCCAGTAAAAAATATCGGATCAGAACACATTCAGCCGTATAAATTTCCAGTTGTTATATGTTTGAGGAACCCACAATATTCACCAACATCACGCCTCCTGACCGACGTGTAGGAAGAATTCTATGTATGATCCAATCAAAATACTGACCAGCATTCAGTGACTGTATTCGTAGATCACTTCTTGACACAGCAATCCATTAGATCATCACTTACCGACTTTTCCACTTACTGATTTCTTGGTTGTCCCAAACATAATCACCAATAACCCATAACTTTCAGGGACTCATCACCTACTGTTGCTCACATGATTGAGGTATAGAATGGGGATATTATACACTGAAACTCTCATGCGAAAAAGTGTCAATCAGTGCGCCACCTGGGCTATAAATGACACTTCCAGCATGCTGACCGTCTGATCACTTTATGCAACCCACATAATCCTATTCACTATTTCAGAAATTCCATGTTTTTCTGAATTTCACTGGGAATACACGTTTACTTCGCCAGCCGCTGGGCCGAGCGATTCTACGCGCTTCAGTCCGCAACCACGTGGCTGCTACGGTCGCAGGTTCGAATCCTGCCTCGGGCATGGATGTGTGTGATGTACTTAGGTTAGTTAGGTTTACGTAGTTCTAAGTCTAGGGGACTGATGACCTCAGATATTAAGTCCCGTAGTGCTTAGAGCCATTTAAAACATTTTACTTCGAAAGTTGGCTGTTACATTTGCGGGTTTCAATGGATCATTTGCTACATTTACTATTCAATTATTTCAGGTATTAGCTAACGAAGATTTTCTGCAAAGATGCAATTATGTACCTAGTTACCGAATGTAATCAACCAAATTAACTTCAGTGTAGTCTATAAGATGTTCAGACAATATTCTTTGTGTCGACCAATCAGGATTTGGACCTATCTCACTATCCAAATTGGAATCCGTTATACACTGAACTGTCAAAGAAACTGGTATAGCTGGCCGGAGTGGCCGTGCGATTCTAGGCGCTACAGTCTGGAGCCGAGCGACCGCTACGGTCGCAGGTTCGAATCCTGCCTCGATCATGGATTTGTGTGATGTCCTTAGGTTAGTTAGGTTAAATTGGTTCTAAGTTCTAGGTGACTGATGACCTCAGAAGTTAAGTCGCATAGTGCTCAGAGCCATTTGAGCCTAACTGGTATAGGCATGCGCATTCAAATGCAGAGATATGTAAACAGGCAGACTATGCCTCTGCGGTTGGCAACGCCTATACAAGAAATGCGTGTGGCGCAGTTTTTAGATCGGCTACTCCTGCTAGAATGGCAGGTTATCAAGATTTGGGTGAGTTTGAACGTGTTGGTAAAGTCGGCGCACGAGTGATGGGACATAGCATCTCCGAGGTAGCGATGAAGTGGAGATTTTCCCTTACGACCATTTCACGAATGTACCTTGAGTATCAGGAATCCGGTAAAATATCAAATCTCCTTCCGAAAATTGGTGCAGATTTCAGTGCTGGGCCATCAACAAGTGTCAGTGTGCGGAACACTGTACGAAACATCTTCGATAAGGTCTTCCAGAGCCGAAGTCCCACTCGTGAACTCTTGATGACTGCACGACACGAAGTTTTTCACCTCGCCTGGGCCCATCAACACCGACAGTGGGCTGTTGATGATTGGAAACATGCTGCCTGGTCGGACGAGTCTCGTTCCAAATTGTATCAAGCGGATGGATGTGCGTACTGGTATGGAGACAACCTTACGAATTCATGGAACCTGCATGTCAGCAGGGGACTGCTCAAGCTGTGGAGGCTCTGTAATGATGTGGGGCGTGTGTAGTTGGAGTGATATAGGATCCCTGAAATGTCTAGATACGACTCTGACAGGTGTCACGCATGTAAGCATCCTCTCTAATCACCTGTATCCATTAATGTTCATTGTGCATTCTGACGGACTTGGGCAGTTCCAGCAGGACAATGCAACACCCCACACATCCATAATTGCTACAGGGTGGCTCCAGGAACACTATTCTGAGTTTAGGCAATTCCGCTGGCTACCAGACTCCCAAGACATTAATAATATTGAGCATGTGTTGGATGCCCTGCAACATGCTGCTCGGAAGAGATTTCCACACTTTCGTACTCTTATGGATTTATGGACAGACACGCAGGATAAATGTCAGTTCCCTCCAGCACTACTTGAGACATAATTGAGTCCATGCCACGTCGTGTTGCGGCACTTCTGCGTGCTCGTGAGGGTCCTACACGATATTAGGCAAGTCTACGACCTTCTTTGGCTCTTCAGTATATAAGAAAACTGAAATAATCAAACAAAATGATTACGATACAAGTACTGAACAGAATTTGCAAACCTAACACAGTAGGATATAATGTAGTAACAAAACAATTAGTAATAAAATATGTTAATGATTGTAATCTTTAAAAATATATTAATGAATATAATAATTAATGTTTAAAATGCCTAAACTAAACATATATTAACATAAATAAATGATACTGAACCTATTTGATGCAGCATATGTTATTTCAACTCTGCACTTTTTTAATTAATGACATCATAAATGACCAGCACTAGGAATTATGAAAACGGAGAATTACTATATGTAACTACAGCAGAAACAATATTCATTTAAAAACTATAATGTACATGTATACTACATGTACTTTTACAAACATTTGTTGTTACATATTCCAATACACTTACATATTATTTCAGTTGAAAATTATACATAATGTTTTTCGTTTTTTGTTCATTTTCTGTTCTAAAATTTAATTCACTTATTAAGCTAAGTGCCATTAGATCCTTGTCAGGCATTATTTTTATATTATTAATAAATTCATTGAAATGTGATATGTTGACATAGCTATGCAGTCTCTTACAATGTTTATGCATTTCCCTTTTGTAACATTTTAGTTCACTTCCTGAATTGTTTTGGTAACTTCAGTATAATTGGCTTAGCAATATCTATTGGAAGATTAGTGATTTACAAACACTTTAAGAATAGATGCGTAACGACGAGGGGATTCTCTTACGTTTTTCACTCTTCCAAATTATATATGGTAAATCATTTACAAATGTTACGAAATATATTCTACGTTTACAATTATTGATAATAACTTGATTAAATTTACTGGTAACCATTTTTATTTTTGCTGCTTTTTCAATTTGATAATTATTATTACCATCAATTTGACCATCACAAATAATCATAAATTCATAAATTAATGTATATCATCATTCATGCTTATATGTTCAACAGAGTTATCACCATATATTTTTAATGCTATTTGTATCTAAACCTTTAATTCAAGTTGTATTACTTTTATAACGTTTATTTAACCAATACATCCATTCATTTGCATTCCCTATTAAAAGTAATGTCGATATTTCAAAACTAAATACATATTGCTACTAATGAATAGACATCCCAAGTTATTTGCAAAGTGAAGTAAGGAACCTCGAGTAGTGACTTCAATGCATGATCAGGAAGCGAACTTCATTGAGCTTACAAAATTGTTGAGGCTTTCGTGGCCACTTGTTGACAAACTGCCTGCTGGCTTCTGTCTCGGGTTCTTCGGCCGACGTTCATCTAATGATTTTTCTGACGTTTCGCCAGCACGAGTGGCTGGCATTGTCAAAGCTTCACCCTCCATTGCCGGTGGTGAACTGGAGCCGAGCTCGCGGGCGCCGACTATATGTACCTGGCGCGCCAACGTCCGAGGGCTTCTCCGCGTAAGGGGTCACTGATTGCTACTGAACAGTCTCATAACGACGTTACGCTAAGTTGCTGTCGCGGCGATGGCAACCACATCACAGCACCTTTGCGGCCCTGAGATGTGCCATTTCTGTGTGTTTTGTGATGTCGATTGGGTCATTGCTTGTTACTGTCTCTTTCACTGCTGTGAAGGTATTTTCACATAAAGGAAGGGGACAGGGGTCAGAACCTGAAGAAAGCTCTATTACACTGCAACTGGAGACTGACGGCCACAACCCTATCGTACTAAACACTCAGAAAAGATCATCTACATCTACGACTACATGGATACTCTGCAAATCCCACTTAAACGTCTGGCAGAGCGTTCATCAACCAACTTCACAATAATTCTCTATTACCCTATTCTCGAACAGCGTGCGGAATAAACGAACACATATATCTTTCCGTGCGAGCACTGATTTACCTTATTTTATTATGATGACCGTTCCTGCCTATGTAAGTCGCCGTCAACAAAACATTTTCGCATTGGGAGGAGAAAGTTGGTGATTGAAATTTCGTGAGAAGATTCCGTCGCAATGAAAAACGCCTTTGCTTTAATGACGTCCACCCCAAATCTTGTATCGCATCTGTAACAGTCTTTCCACTATTTCGGAATAATACAAAACGTGCTGCTCCTCTTTGAACTTTCTCGATGTACTATGTTAATCCCAACTGGTAAGGATCCCAGTCCGCGCAGCAGTACTCCAAAAGAGGACCGAGAAGCGTAGTGTAGGCAGTGTGTTTAGTTGATCTTTTACATTTTGTAAGGCTTCTGCCAATAAACAACAGTCTTCTTTTGCCTTCCCCACACCATTTTTTGTGTGTCCATAACAGTAATTCCCAGGTATTTAGCTGAATTCACGGTCTTTAGATTTGACTTATTTATCACTTGATCGTAGTCTAACGGATTACTTTTAGCACTCATGCTGATGACCTCACATTTTTTCATTATTTAGGATCGATTGCCAATGTTTGCACCATACAGATATCCTTACTAAATCGTTATCCAATTTTTTTTTTATTTTATTTTTTTTTTTTTTTTTGATCTTCTGGTGACTTTACTAGACGATGAAACACATCTTCCGCAAACAACCTAAGACGGCTGCTCATATTTTCTCCCAAGTCGTTTACATCGATAAGGAACCGCATAGGGCGTATAACACTACCATGTGGAACGCCAATACCACGTGGAACCATCCTTCGTAGCGGAGATTAGTAACACACGCTTGTGTGGTGGAGCTCGATTCGGACATAAACTGGTTGGAATCCAGGTGGTAGATGAAATTTTCACTGGTAGTACACGGCCGGCAACAGGTGGAGACGTGGTGGAATAGAGTTCCTGATGGCCACTCTTTGCGCCAGTGTCTCGTATTAAAGTCGAAACCTCTCCCCGATGTATTGTGAAGTGAGGGCACGTGGTGCGGCTAATGGCGGTCTGTCTCGGGTTATTGTTAGATTTGGTGCCATCCTTAATACTATTCAAGAGTTTTTCCATCTTCCTTCTCTTATCGTGATCATACAACGCGAACATAACACCACAGATGCTTCCATAAAGCATGAGTTACTCTCCCTCTACACACGACAGCTACACATAAGACATTAGTCTCCCATATTTGCAAGGAAAAGGACCATTTGGCGATGCAGAAAAAGTCCCTTTCCAGCATAGGGCTGAAACTATCCTTAGGGTCTCCAGGCGAACAGTGGCACAGAACTTCACTTTTTATTCATCCTCCAAAGTCGGTGGAGTTTGGATCCACCATACAGACAACAGCAGTTCGTGATAATTATTTGACACTGCGGCATATAATAGTCCCGACGTGTCGCTAGAGGAAAACATTAATTGCAGTGCACATTGGCAAGATTCCCCAAATGAAACCGCGTTCAGCACTGACTTCCGTGGTCAGGACTACTTGTGTTTAAATTGTGGTAGGTTATGGAACTAGAAAACCAGTAGTTATTGAAGATTTTCCACAGGCTAGTAGTCACTCGAGATGGCACTCCAGCTCTTCACAACTAGCGTTTTAATAGTGGTTGACAGTTAGACAATATTTACCGATACCGCTATAAATTGAGTGTAGAACTCTCCTTACCACGGTTCGTTGTCGAAACTGTCATAAAATATGAAACATTAGGTGCTACTGAAATGGAATTAACTTCTTTCCCGGTGAGTAATATATCCGCCTTTCCTGACTTCTAGTCTCATTTGAATTATCTACCGAGCTTCATCTACTGAGGCGAGTGCGCATGACAACACGTAAGGTTAGTAGTCAGGTAAGTATTCTCAATATTGTGTAAATGTAAATATTGTTTTGTGGTCTTCCGTCTGAGAAATTGTTTGATGTAGGTCTCCGCACTGGCCTGCCTGTGTAAGCCTCTTCATTTCTACGAGACTGACACCTGCTTTAAGTTACTGCTGTCTCCCACTACAATTTGTACCTGCCTACACACTTCATTCTACTAACAAATTCACTATCCCTCATTCCTCAGGATGTTACGCCAACTGATTCCTCTTTTAGTTAGTTCCTGCAATAAATTTCTTTTCTCCCTAATTCGGTACTGTTCTTCCTCACTTGTCAAGCGATCTTCCCGTCTGGACTATAGCACCACATTTCAGAAGCTTCTTTCTCTTCTTCGTTGAACTACATGTCGTGTACATTTTACTTACGTACAGTGGTACACTCCCCACAAATATCTTCAAGAAAGACATACTGTCATTTAAACTTACATTCTACATTAACAAAATTTGTCTCTTGAAGAAATACTTTCGTTGCTATTGTCAATCTGCTTTTCATATCTACATCTGCATTTACTGCACTTACATCTATGTGCATACTGAGCAAGCAACCATACGGTGTATGGAGGTGGATGCTTTCTATCAGTGCTAGACATTCCCTTTCGGTTCCAGTCTAAAATGAAGCGAGAGAGAAACGACTGTCTACATGCTTCCGTACGAACCCCGGTTTCTCTCACTTTGTCTGCGCGATTCTGACGCGAAACATAGGTTTGAGGCAGCAGAATAGTTTCACAGTCAGCCGCAAATGCTATTTCTATAAAATTTCGAAATACGAAGGTCGTTCAATAAGCAATGCCCCACTTTTTTTTCTCAGAACATATTTATTGTTAAGAATCCGAATTTGGTGACAATATAAATCAATATGTCCTCTCCATTCCCTGTTTTTCTACGTAGTCTTCATCACGTTCTATGGCCGTGCGCCAACGTCGTGGAAGAGCACGTATTCTCTTCTACTAAAAGCTCTTGTGCTGTACGCGTAGCCATGTTTTTACTGTATGACTGACACTCTCTTTATTTTCAAATTGTGTTCCGTAGAGAATCTTTAAGCAGCCCAAAAAGATGGAAGTCTGAGGCCGCCAGGTCTGGACTGTAGCTTTGGTGAGGCAATGATGTCCACCCAATTTGTCCATCTCTTCCCAGGTGCTCAGACCTGGGTGTGGGCTTGCATTATCGTGTTGGAGAAAGATTTCTGCTAGATTCTAGTCTGATCTAAAACGTCGGGAACGGTTCTTGAGTTTATTCAGAGTCTTGACGTATGCCTCTGTATTGATGGTTGACCCTTGTGGCATCACATCCACGAGAATGACGCCTAGACAATCCCAGAAGACTGTCACCATGACCTTTTCAGCGGAGGGGGTTGTCTTGAATTTCTTCTTGCTTGATGAATGAGGATAACGCCACTCCATGCAATGCCTTTTTGTTTCCAGCTCAAAGTGATGCATTCAGCTTTCGTCGCCAGCAAGGATCCATGACAGAAAGGCCTCTCTGTCGGTCTCAAAATGCTCCAACAATCCATATGAAATGGTCTTCCTTTGAATCTAGAGGTCCGCTGTGAACAGCCATGGAACCCATCATGAGCACCTCTTTGAACATCCGGGAGTCTCGATCATTGCAGACACACTTCCAATGCTGAACGACAACTGCATAGCCAGTTGTCGAGTTGTGATCCGCCGATTTGCACGAATTATGACATCCGCACCATTCAGCATGTCCGGAGTAGTGGCTGTGACAGGACGTCCCGAGAGCGGCTGATCATGGAGCTCTGTTTCTGAATTTCCTGAGGCTATAACTTTCTTTAACCATCGCCCATCTGCACTCCTATTAACTGAAGCATCGCCATACACTGCACGTAAACGTTTATGGATGTTCACCATAGTTTCTTTTTCTGCAACCAAGAATTCGATAACTTCACGCTGCTTGTAACGGGAGTCGTGTGTAGACGCCATTTTGACGCCATCTGTCAGAAAAGCTCGCAACTTCACTGGGGCACAGAACAAACATCAAATGTGAAGCACCAACAAGGACTTTATCTATACGTATTAATGACTTTTATTTTAAAAAAGTGGGTCATTAATTACTGAAAGACTCTCGTAATAACTGGTGGAAAGAACTTCTTCTTCCCTAGAGGAATTCCCATCACAGTTTATGGAGTATCTCTGTCGTACTCGCGAGTTGATGGAACCTACCGACAAGAAACCTAGCAGCACGACGCTGAATTGCTTACTGAGGGAGATGGAACAGTGGTTAGCACACTGGACTCGAATCCAGTAAGTGCCAGCACGGTAGCTCTGTCAGAGGGTTGGGTGCCCTCTGTGACAAAAAGCTGAGTTACTGGATCACCGATGAACTTGAACAAGCGTCACGGGACGTCCGTCCCCAACAAATAGAACGAACCTCAACGAACAAAATGAGATCAACAACAAAAAAATGACAGTAGGACGGTGGTTCTAATTCTCGTCCGGCCACCATGATACAGAATTTCAGTGGTTTCCACCAGTCGCTGCATTCAAATTCCTCTCTTCCACATCTCTTGCGTTCTGTCTCTAAAGACCATGCAGTAGATGGAACGTAAAACTTCAATATTCCTTCCTTCTTTTTGAATTGCTTGTACGTCTTCTGTTAATCCGATCTGCTGGGAATCCCAAACACTCGAGCTGTAGTCAGAAATGGGTCACACAAGTGTGCTATAAGCGATTTCCTTTATAAACGAGGTACACATCCCTAGAATTCTCCCAGTGTGAACTGAATCTGACTATTCTCCACCCCTACTGCAGACACTACGCGCTCCTTCCGTTTACCCTCAGGCATTTTCTCGACGTTACTATGACAGACAAGCCACTTATACTGTATTCTAACAATACGGGATTGTTTCTCTTACTCATATGCAATAACTTACATTTTTCTACATTGATAGCAAACTGAAATTCACCATAGAAAATAAAAATCATGCCTAAGTCATGCTTTATCGTCCTGCAGTGAAATAACGACGGCATTTTCCCGTACAGTACAGCGTCATCAGCAATTAGTTGCAGACTGCAGCTCACGCTGTACGTCTTATTATTTTAGTAAATGGAGAATACGAGCAGTCCTACCAAACTTGCCTGTGCCACTCCTAATCACACCGTTTTCGCTGATGAAATACCGTCGCCCTCTCTGCTTCTAAAATCCTCAATTATTTTGCCGCCCAAGTAAAATTCCCGTTTACTGCTTTTAGTGTTGCAGTTTCTAACTTTATTCCGTCAGTGTCTCCTTATTTATTTGGACGAAATTGCAAAAAATCCTGTTGATAATTGACTGACAATTCCCTTTCATGAGGTTATCGATTCCGTTCAAATACTCTTCCGAGTCCAGTGCCGTGTCTGAAAGAACGACAGCGTTTGACAAACCTCATACTTTTTAATTCTTCTCGCACAACTTCTGTTCCATTTCCAAATGTCTGCTTGGTTTCCATAGCAGTTTTCTCGATACGTTGATCGATAAACGTTGCGGACAGCCTACAGCCCTGTCACAGTTGCTTTTCGGCTATGCCGGCCGCGGTGGTCGAGCGGTTCTAGGAGCTCAGTCCGGAGCCGCGCGACTGCTACGGTCGCAGGTTCGAATCCTGCCTCGGGCATGGATGTGTGTGATGTCCTTAGATTAGTTAGGTATAAGTAGTTCTAAGTTCTAGGGGACTGATCACCACAGATGTTAGGTCCCATAGTGCTCAGAGCCATTTGAACCGTTTTTCGGCTATGCTTCCCTTTCATGTCCTTCAGCTCTTTATAACTGCAGTCTACTTTCTGTACAAGGTCTACATAACCTTTCGCTCCCTTTATTTTATCCCTTCTAGCAGTATGACAAAGATAATTTTCCAGGCAATGATGTGAAACACTTTGTGTAAGCTACAAATGTTAGAAACGTAAGTTTGCCATTCTTAAACTTATACTCTACGGTAAATCATGGCGTCATAAAAACTTCTTGGAAGATTAAAATTGTGTACGCGACCGAGACTGGTCCTCGGTGTGTCTGCCTTTCGCAGGCGACTGCCGTATCGAATGAGCTACCTTCTTTTCTTCATTGAAAGCATTTACTTACATTTTAGTACCGGTACACAGAAACAGCTACTTTTACATAAAAATATTACAGCAACAAGGAAACTCGTAAAGAGGACCACCAAAGATCTACCGCACCATCTATGTTGAAATACTTGAGTCCAGTTATGACACTAACGAGGACAACACGGCAAGTGCCATGACTCGATTTCCCAGAAAATTCGATCAATAGAAAAGGAGTCAAAATAAACAAACACTTATCTTGGCTTATCCATAGATATTCGGCCGTTTCTAAGAAAACTACAGTCAACGTTTTCGATGTAATTTCGGATGCCTTTTTGCGCGCAATAAACCCACACGAAGTGGTAGCGCAGTGGCAACTGTCGCTCTTCACACTTTAGCGTCCTGTGGTCAAAACACAATGATGTTATTATTTATTTTTCATTCATCTACCAATGCCAGTAGAAAATTACTGCATGAATGTTTCTTATTAACTTAGGGGATGCAACGTCGTTATATTAATAGTTAAATTACAACTGGGTTTCCAAATAAGTGTCATCCTTTTGCTATATAATATATGTTTATCTCGTATTTTCAGGGGTTACAACCTTTTAAATTCTCATCTTCTTATTTTTCATTCTTGTACCATTTCTTATAATAATTCTTATATCTTATTCTTATGTTTTATTTTTCAAAAAGCTTTGATGCATTCTCTCGGATGACGCTAGTTATAGAAACATTCGTAACATAAAACGTCCGAACAACAGTAGCATGGTGCTAAGGCAAGTTTTGGCACAGTGATAATTCCCCGCATTACTCTGACTGGGATAAAAACACCGTAAACGTTACTGGAGATTGCACTCGTTGGCAATAATTTCTCAGCAGACCATGCGCGACTGATCACTTAACAAAAATTGGCGCTTTCAGTTGATTATGAATTATTATACACTATAGGAATTTTACCGAAAGCAATTTTATAATTCATTTATTGTTTTTAGGGTTTTATATCTCAATCGGTAGGGACGAGACGGTTAGAGAACCACATTGTTGTCCGTCCATCAGCCCGTCTGCCCGTCTGTCTGTCCGACTCGTCAGAATTCTTTTTATCAGGAAGAGGAGGACGTGTCAAGTTGAAATTCATGTCACATTTTAAGGTCTATCTTCCCATGGTGGTGTAAGGCCGTGAAGCTTCTAAATAAATGCAATCAAAAGATATGATCATAGACCATATTTCACATACTTCGAGACTCGCAAATCTACCCATAAAAAGCTACTGGATACTTCCCCTAAGCATACAATCATGAAATTTGAGAAGAAACAAGGTTTCTGAAACAACCAAAGAGAAAACTTAGAAAATTATTAATTTGCACTTGCATTAACCGAAAAAATGTCATTTTTCATCTGTCTGTCACTCCGTCTCTTAAGAGCCATTTTCCTCTGGAAGGGGTAGACGTATCAAGTTTATATTTATGTCACATACTAACATACTTGACGGTATAATAGCTGTTGCTTCTAAGTTAATGAAATAAAAAGATACGGCAATTTATATCACAAATATCGACACTCGAAAACCCACTCAGCAAAATCCATAGGATACCTGCTGTTGCCCTTGAATCATAAAACTGGTAAAGAAGAAAAATTCCACAGTACAAGTAAAGGAATATATATAATTCTTAATTTGTAATTATGTCACAGGAAAAATTTTTTTTGTCGTTTTTGATCCTACTGTTTCTCCGCCTGTCTGTTAAGACACATTTTGCTCGGAAACAGGTAAGTGCATCAAGTTTAAAGTTATATCACATAGTCAGACCTATCATCCTTTGTTGGTGCAGAAATCTTAAGCTTCTAAGTTAGTGCAATCAAAACATACAGCGATTTATATCACATATTTTGGTACTCAAAAACTCGCTCATGAAAACCTCATTAAAACTATTATAAACTTCAAAACACATTACAAACTCATTGAAATCCTAGATGCGATCATGATATTGGTCGAGAAGAAATGTTTAAGAGCACAAGTAAAGATAAATCATTAAAAATTTCACGTTTGTAATTATGTGACATGAAACATTCTGGAAAGCTTTGGAATTCGTGAACTAAAACCTTGTACTATGTATGTCGATAATAACACAAAAATCGTCGAAATCCATCGATTCGCGGGATGGGTGAACTGCCTCTATACGTAGTTAAGTCTGTGTGGAACTTTCAGTGCACGAGTCCTGCTCGCACCTGGCCAATTTTATTTGTTTTCGTACTAATTTACTCACCAGACATACAATTAGTAGACGAGTCAACGTTATTTCTATATATGTCGAAAACATTCTTACACTAATGATCTGCGGACATGGGTAGACAAGTGGAAAACTAAAACAAAAGTAATAATCGGGTTTCGAACGTGGGGCGACAAACTGTGAAGATACAACACCAGCCACTACGCTACCACCTAGGCTGAACAATTTACCCGTTAAAAGGCATGTAAAGTACCTCGAGAACTCTAATCGTCGTTTTCTCGGAAATGATAAAGTATCTGTGGATAAGGCGAGACACGTTTTCGCTTATTTTCACTCCTTTTCCACTGAGCAGAGTTTCTGGGAAATTCGGTTATGGCGCTTGCCGCGCGGTTCGTGGCATATCTTGATGTTTTAAATTTGCATGCTATTAAGTTTATGTACAAAATGCGCCATGCACTGGTTGTACACGATTACACAAAAAAAGAAAACAGCCAAATTTAGTAGCCAGAAACAAGAGAATAATTTGCACCTCTCCTCAGTCACAAGAGAGGCAACGGCCTTGCCACAGTGGATACACCGGTTCCCGTGACATCACCGAAGTTAAGCGCTGTCGGGCGTGGCTGGCAGTTGGATGGGTGACCCTCCAACCGTCATGCGCTGTTGCCATTTTTCGGGGTGCACTCAGCCTCGTGATGCCAATTGAGGAGCTACTCGACAGAATAGTACCGGCTCCGGTCAAAGAAAACCATCGTAACGACCGGGAGAGCGGTGTGCTGACCACACGCCGCTCCTACCCGCATCCTCAACTGAGGATGACACGTCCGTTGGATGGACTCCGATGGGCCACTTGTGGCCTGAAGACGGAGTGCCTTTTTCAGTCACAAGAGCTTCTCAGTCATAAGTGATATTCCTGAAAAATTCTTTTACCTAATATTTACAGCACTATTGAATCTCTCATATTTAACATTCAAAGTAGACCCGTAATTCACAATTTTATTCGCGTTCTTCTCCTTTCAATGCATAGTACAAAGCCATTTCAACATTATCCTTATAGTTTTTCTGCAAGTACATTTTAACCATGGAGCATCCTTAGATTTTACACAGCTACAAACAAAATGCGTAAAGGAGAACTCTCAATTCTCTTTAGAACTAACATAAAAATGCCGGCAGGTGGAACTGTTTAACCTCTTTTAGCGTAACAAAGACCCTTAAGAATTGAAAAAATATCATGTTTAGCAGTCAAAAGCACCAGAACAGAATTTACTTCCACTCAGTCACAAGAGGGCTCCCTAAATTCAGTACCAAATTTTTGACACAGTCAACTATCCACACTTACATTCACCACTGGAGAAGTCACATTTAACAGGAAATTAGGCTTCACCCAGTTGGTCCAGTGACTAGTCTTCCGAGGATATAATACTTCCTTCGTCAGTCTTTTCTTGCAGTTGACGAAATTAATTGGCATGTAACACATAGATTGTCTCGATGTCATTGTCCTTTCTCTCCGTTTTATGTTTCTTGATAGTAGAGACCCAAGTTTGAATTTGTCTTCTCTGCTTCTTCACTGCTTGCCATATCTCCTATGAACACGGCACTGTTGTCGGTTTGTGCTTTCATCAGGAAAGCATGGTCGGTTTGTGCTTTCATCAGGAATGTTGTGAAAAATTGTCGCAGTGTAAGAGAGGCTTTGGTAGCGTGTCCATTTGCGACGGCGTTTCTCAGCATGGTACCATACAGATACGTCATCGTGTTTGTTTTCTGGTTAATCAGCATATCTAGTTTGTGTTTTTGCCATCACCAACGGTTGCTACCGTCTCCACATCCTCTTCCACTTCCATAGGGACATTGGCAGTGGCGACGATAGCAGTTTCGTCTATTAATCTACTCGTAATTAGATCGCTATACCGCCATCCATTCCTTTCCGTTGCTCTGCGCCGGTAGTTTCACTGACGCTCGCTGCCATCCTCGCATTCTCTTCCACTTTGATAGGCGCCCTCCGATGCTCCTCATCATTTGTGTCATTAGTGGCTGCCAGGCCCCGATGGGCCGGTAGTTGGGCCATTCAGCACTGACAGAAGAGTTGTACGTACCATTGCTTCAGGCTGACTTCCTCAATATGCAATCGTACAGGGCATTTACGGTCACATTTTCCACTCAGGTGCCGGCCGCGGTGGCCTAGCGGTTCTAGGCGCTCAGTCCGGAGCCACGCGACTGCTACGGTCGCAGGTTCGAATCCTGCCTCGGGCGTGGATGTGTGTGATGTCCTTAGGTTAGTTAGGTTTAAGTAGTTCTAAGTTCTAGGGGACTGATGACCACAGATGTTAAGTCCCATAATGCTCAGAGCCATTTGAACCATTCCACTCAGGTGTTTAGTGGTATTGCATACGGTTTGTTTTTCGTACACAACATACGCTCCGTGACGGTATACAGTGACATAAGGGTGTATGTGCTTTTGCCACTCAGCTTGCCATACCAAAAGTTTTCTGACCATACTATCTCTCTCACACCGTAAACTGTCCCAAATAAACTAAGCAGTTTTCTGATCTTTTCGAGGGACACTTCGAACTATAAATTACAGACACTCATAGATCGCAAGCCAAGACCTGCGCACGTTGTTGTTACTACGCTAACTCACCAATCATTATGCTTAAATTTTGTGGTCCCATTGGCGTTCCTGTCTATTCGTTCACAAACGTCACTATTTATAAATTTTTTATACACACTATCTACAGTATTGTGAATTTGAGTACCCAACACTTTCGCATCAAGCAGCTTTACGTCATTAATTACCCATTTGCAAATAGCGTGAGGGGTAGACCTTCCGGTGTTCCATTCAAAACTGAATTTCAATGAAAGTTTCGGATACCATGAAGCCACAGTCATGCAGTTTTTGAGAAAATAAACCACCATTTCGCTGTGAGTTACTGTATTTATCTTCTGTGCTGTCTAGATTTTGGCTCGAATTTTATGCCACTATCAAGTACAACGCTAAAATTTCTAAGACCATTAACATGTCAAGTCTGTTAAGGCAATTCATAGCCGATAAGTAAAACTAAGTCGTGTCTTAACATTCCAAAGCAGGTAAGCGAGACTAACAGTTGCTTTAGAGCCATGTGTTAAGTCTTATTTACCTGCTTTGGACTGCCTTAACAGACAGAGTATTCTGCAGTCTTCTGCAACCATGTCTTATTAAATTGATGGTCACACTTGTCATTATTGACCTTTTTTGTTGATGAATTCCGAGTGTTTCATGGGTTTCAGATACAGGGTGGTTATAATTAAACTTTCGCTACTTGAGAGGGACCCCATGTTTAACAAGTCATGGTAGGAAAAGAGAACTTCGTGGAAAAGTTTGTAAGGATATGAGAAAGCGAATTAACGTACGAACCATAGAAGGAAACACATTTTAATTTACTCCTGATAGGGTAACATTTGTTTACTGCGTGCCATGTTTACGTTCCAGCTTCATAAAGTTGCTCAGCGTCACGACCATTTGCGTCGACGATAGCCTGAAACCGCAATGTAGACTGCCGTACTGCTGCCCGAAACAATGAAGGACCATGGAATGTTCAGCTGTCGTTACATAGCTCGCGCATTGCTTGAAGATCGCACATTGCCTCCAGCATTCTCAGCCAAGGCAACACTACCTCCTTCAACAGTTTGTAGCGCAAGGTTCCGTCGATCTCACGCAGGAACAATTCCCAAATCGCCAGTTAATTCGAACTTATGAATCATGTTCTTCAACCCAAGCGCAGAAAGAGGACTTTCCAGCATTCCTGTTTTCGTTCGATACTCGCTACGAAAAGCAGCACTATCGCAGTTTTTTTAATATATATATATATATATATATATATATATATATATATATATATATATATATATATATATATAACAGCCTCACAAGGAACGTCCTGCTCATCTTGTTGAGACTTATGTTGACTTTCTGCAACTATAATCTAGACTGACAACTATAATCTACACTGATGCCCGTGTTTCAGTGTACGTCGCGGTACCAGTAGCCAACCTGCGCGTACCTGCAAGTCATGAAACTAACACTACTAACAATGCAGACCCTTCAGCGCACAATGTGAACATCGGTCCTATTCTGCTGCGTACCCACGTGGTGGATAATTTTCCGCCTCCACTGCCTGAAGTAGCGAAAGTTTAATTATAACCACCTTGTACACTGAAGCGCCAAAGAAACTGATATAGGCATGCGTATTCAAATACAGAGGTATGTAAAGAGGCAGACTAAGGCGCTGCCGTCGGCAACGGCTGTATAAGACAACAACTGTGTGGCGCAGTTATTGGATCGGTTACTGCTGCTGCAATAGCAGCTCATCAAGATTTAAGTGAGATTGAACGTGGTGTTACAGTCCGTGCAAGAGCGTTGGAACACAGCATCTCCGAGGTGGCGATGGAGTGGGGATTTTCCCGTACGACCATTTCACGAGTGTACCGTGAATATCAGGAATCCGGTAAAACATCAGATCCCCGACGTCGCTGCGGCTGGAAAAAGAGCTTGCAAGAACGGGACCGACGATGACTGGAGAGAATCGTTCAACGGGAAGGAAGTGCGACCCTTCCGTGAATTGCTGCAGATTTGAATGCTGGGCCATCAAAAAGTGTCAGCCTGCGAACCATTCAACGAAACATCATCGCTATGGGTTTTCGGAGCCGAAGGCCCGCTCGTGTACCCTTGATGACTGCATGACACAAACCTTACACCTCGCCATGGCCCGTCAACTCCGGCATTGGACTGTTGATGACTGGAAACACGCTGCCTGGTCGGACGAGTCTCGTTTCAAACTGTATCGAGTGGGTGGACTTGTACGGATATGGACACAACATCACGAATCCATGGACGCTGCGTGTCAGCAGGGGACTGTTTAAGCTGGTGGAGGCTCTGTAATGGTGTCAGGCGTGTGCAGTTGGAGTGATATGGGACCCCTGATACGTCTAGAAACGACTCTGACAGGTGACACGTACGTAATCATCCATTTCTGTCCATTGTGCATTCCTACGAAGTTGGGCAATTACAGCAGGACAACGCTACACCCTCACACGTCAAAAATTGCTACATCGTGGCTTCAGGAACACGATTATGAGTTTAAACTCATCCGTTGACCACCAAACTCCCTAGGCATGAACATTATTGATCATAATTGAGATGCCTTGTAACATGCTGTTCTGAAGAGATTTCAACCCCGTCATACTCCTACGGATTTATGGACAGCCCTGCATTATTCATGGTGTCAGTTCCGTCCAGTGCTTCTTCAGACATTAGCCGAGTCCATGGCATGTCCTATTAGAAGCACTTCTGCGTGATCGCGGGGCTCTTATATGATATTAGGCAGTTGTACCACTTTTCTCGGCTCTTCATTGTGTATTTTGTAGTAGGTGGTACAGTTTGGTCGCCGCAGACTCTCCCAAGGATCACAAGAAGTCCAAGTTGCTTTTGTCGACTCAACACCTCTCTGTGCTGTGCCAAAATTTTCTCCCTGGACTGCATCTCCCATCTTAGCAAGAAGATTGTAGAGTATGAAGGACTGACCGCCGCACAGACTCTCAAATGAGAGACATCGATAATAGCACTGCTGGTATTGAAAAACGATTAACACTGCTTAAAGCGACGAAGGCGAACCAGGCGGGGTTCCAGTTATACTTTACACAGAAAACGTCACGGACTTGGCTTCTTTTCTAGCCCGTATTTATAGAGAATCGCCAGCGAAGCGAACTGTCCCCGTCGATCGGAAATAGTCCACGTCGCCCTCTCTTTGCAAGAAAGGGTCCCAAAACGGATGCACAGCACTGCTGGCAAATGTCACTGTGTTTCAGCTGATTCTGAGCTCAAACATTATGGCGAGCCTGGACGAAAACAAATTACTCTTAAGGAAACTTCCCGGATTCACAGGACAAAACTACTACAGTTGGAGTCACGAACGATGGTGGTCGAGTTTAGGCTTGTTCTGCGCATCTACCTGACGCATTCTCCGACAGTCAATGAGCGTTCAAAAGTGTTCTGAGCACTCTGCTGTAAAAGCTGTAGCAATGAAAGCACTAAACGTGATCGTAGCGAGCTGTTCAGTGAATTTCTATTCCATTTGTTGCGACTTGTCTTCACTGATAGTGGAGGTACATCATAAACTCTGGAGAGGTAACCGAGAGACATAATTTGCAGGATGTACGCTTTCTTCAAGCAGGGAGCACGCCCATGCGTGCGCTGCAACTGTCGCTTGGAATCGCCAACAATATGCGCGAACTTCCATCGTTCGTGGATCGGGCCAAAATGCAGGAAATACCGCGGACAACAGATGCACATCACCAGATAAACATCGTCTTCCTGGATTTGTGAAGAAGCTCGACAGCTAACCAAGATAAGATACCACGGAGCGTTCTGACAAATATGTGCCTGGCTCGAGGAATATTTGATTAATTGAACCCAGTACGTTATATCAGACAGCTAATGTTCAATAGAAGCGAAAGTAACATCGGGTGTTCCTCAAGGTGGCATAACAGCTCACGCGTCTTCAATATACACTGCCTGACAAATAGTTTGGAACACACAGAAATGGAGGAGCGATCGAAACTGCCCGACATGAGAAGACGTGTGAGGACGTAGTATGTCCATGAAGTAACGTTGCGCCGTCAGCGTTCCGCAGTTCACTATCATCCGTGACCTCCCCACACCACAACACAGGAATAACAAAGCTGTGTTGTCCAGAACATTGGAGAATGGTACATCTCCCATTGTTGCAGCCGTTCTCCCCTCTGATTGTCATCCAGTTTATGTAGAACCGCAGTTCACAATCGCTGAACACAATGAAAAGCCGTTGATCAAAGCTTTAGGATCACAGCACCTCTACAAACACAACCGTTCGTGTTGTGGTGTTAATGGCAGCCTTAAGCACAGGTCCTTAATTCCCTATTTCGACTGCTACTAGTCTATCACAAATGGTGCGTTACGACACAGAATGAAGCACGCAGTTCATTACTTCTTCTCGGAGGGCAGGTGTGGATATAAAAACATTTTTATGTGTTTCGCGAACAATAAGGTGATCCAGTGATGTGGCGGTCAAACGTGGTCCAACGGAACTTTCACGACGAGTATGCTGGCCCTCAAGTCTCCATGCAGTCCATCACCGGACCACTGTCACATCCGAATGCTCCACAAATCTCGATGTTGCATGATTCGACTAGCTGACCAAGTGGGAGACCACTGAGACCCATCTCGAACGCTGTCTGATACTGACAGCGCTATCTCATTTACATACCCGTCGATGGTGTGTACGTGTACGGAGTTTCACTGACATCCGATTATGTCATCTGGGTGCGTCACTTTCTTTTGTCAGAAAGTGTACACGGCTGACTCATCACTAAAGATGAGCCGCAGCGTCCGCCAGACGATGCCAGTGTCGAAACTAGCTGGAGAACCACAAAAAGGTTCAGCAGCTGGTCGTGGTTTCAGTTCGAAATGTCTTTTACATCGGCCTCAGGGCACTATTTAAAGAAGATTTTATGGACTATAGGATTGTTCGCTGCCTATGTTGTTGTGCTCGCTACAGTGGCCGTGCTGTCTTAGGCGCCTTGTCACGGTTCTCACGGCTACCCCCGGCGGAGGTTCGAGTCCTCCCTCGGGCACGGGAGTGTGTGTTGTCCTTGGCGTAACTTAGTTAGATTAAGTAGTGTGTAAGCCAAGGGAGCGATGACCTCAGAAATTTGGTCCGATAGAATTTACGACAAATTTCCAATTTCACGAAAGTGTCGCCGTTGGACAATACACAATAAACTTATTTAATGTATGTGTGTGTGAGTGTGTGTGTGTCGTCTGTTTTCGACAAAGACTTGTTGGCCGAATCCTCATATTGTGACAGTCTTTTTGTTGAGTCTATCTACGACTCAGCATGTATGCTACCTGTATGTGGTGGTATCAACTTTTCTTTTCATAATATTGTTACATTCCATCCTGGATTTTCCATTGTTTGTTTTTTGAAGATGTAATTTTAATTTATTGTAGGGACCTACAAAAAAAATTGCGTAATTATAGATTTTTGAAAAAAAGTTGCATTATTTGGACCCCACGTCTTGGCCAAAAAAACTAAATATGGACATAAAAAGTCGGCTACGATTAGTTGAAGAGAAGTCAATTTGCTTCATGGGAGACGAAAAATCATTCAAATCGGATGAAAACTGCAGCGTGGACACGCTGACCATGCCGAAAAACATGGTTAGAGAAAAACGTGTTTAATGTTTGACAAGTATTTATCGTTTAAAAAGGGACGAAGCTGGAAACTTATGGGACATCATCGATGGCTTTTCCATAATAACTGTGGTTGGCCTATTTCGGCTACTTTGAACTAACAAGCCCTCATTTTCGACGTCAAAGCCCCTTTCGTCGCTGACGCATCGCCGCTGACGTCTCTATCTTCACAGATTTGTCGCATTTAATAGCCGATTTTGATCTGAAGGGCATCTGCCACGTACAATATGGCCTATTTAGAACATACACACAGGGACAGGTTTTAAGCAACGTTAACAATTTCGATTAGGCTGGGTGTTATTTTTGTAGCGTATGAAAGAAGGTTGTATTCATGGAAGAATCATGGAGATACTAGAAGGTATCAGATAGATTATATAATGGTAAGACACAGATTTAGGAACCAGGTATTAAATTGTAAGACATTTACAGGGGCAGATGTGGACCCTGCCCATAATCTATTGGTTATGAACTGTAGATTAAAACTGAAGAAATTGCGAAAAGGTGAGAATTTAAGGAGATGGGACTTGGATAAACTGACTAAACCAGAGGTTGTACAGAGTTTCAGGGACAGCATAAGGGAACAAATGACAGGAATGGGGGAAAGAAATACAGTGGAAGAAGAATGGGTAGCTCTGAGGGATGAAGTAGTGAAGGCAGCAGAGGATCAAGTAGGTAAAAAGACGAGGGCTAGTAGAAATCCTTGGGTTACAGAAGAAATATTGAACTTAATTGATGAAAGGAGAAAATATGAAAATGCAGTAAATGCAGCAGGCAAAAAGGAATACAGACGTCTCAAAAATGATATCGACAGGAAGTGCAAAATGGCTAAGCAGGGATGGCTAGAGGACAAATGTAATAATGTAGAGGCTTATCTCGCTAGGGGTAAGATAGATACTGCTTACAGGAAAATTAAAGAGACCTTTTGAGAAAAGAGAACCACTTGTATGAATATCAAGAGCTCAGATGGAAACACAGTTCTAAGCAAAGAAGGAAAAGCAGAGAGGTGGAATGAGTATATAGAGGGTCTATACAGGGGCTATGTACTTGAGGACAATATTACGGAAATGGAAGACGATGTAGATGAAGATGAAATGGAAGATACGATACTGCGTGAAGAGTTTCACAGAGCACTGAAAGACCTGAGTCGAAACAAAGCCCCGGGAGAAAACAACATTCCATTAGAACTACTGATGGCCTAGGGAGAGCCAGTCCTGACAAAACTCTACCAACTGGTGAGCAAGATGTATAAGACAGGCGAAATACCCTCACACTTCAAGAAGAATATAATAATTCCAATCCCAAAGAAAGCGGGTGTTGACAGATGTGAAAATTACCGAACTATCAGTTAAATAAGTCAGAGCTGCAAAATACTACGCGAATTGTTTACAGACGAATGGAAAAACAGGTAGAAGCCGACCTCGGGGAAGATCAGTTTGGATTCCGTAGAAATATTGGAACACGTGAGGCAATACTGACCTTACGACTTACCTTAGAAGAAAGATTAAGGAAAGGCAAATCTACGTTTCTAGCATTTGTAGACTTAGTGAAAGCTTTTGACAATGATCACTGGAATACTCTCTTTCAAATTCTAAAGGTGGCAGGGGTAAAATACAGGGAGCGAAAGTCTATTTACAATTTGTAAAGAAGATGAAGAAGCTTGCACATGATAGGGTAGCATGGAGAGCTGCATCAAACCAGTCTCAGGACTGAAGACAACAACAACAACAACAACAACAACAACATCTCCAGATGAGACTATTGAAACTTTCGTTCACATTTTGAGTAAAACTGCCCACACTACGCTCCAGAAAATCAGGTTTACTCAAACCCTAAACATCACATGGACGCAACGAAGGGAGTGTGAGCGCGGAACCTGTTGTCTGACGCCGAGTGCTGCCTTGAACGCTCGGATTCAAACCCGCACACAGTCCGTACTTTTTGGAGTTTATAGTATTTTGGGGAATATTTCTTCAATGTACATACATTAGAATTCCTTAATAAAAAAAAATCGAGTTTTTTCTACCGTCACCCTGGAGTATCCTCTGAAACCCTTAACAGACGTGCCCTGAGTCACTAATGTTTTTCATAAAATTTTGACAGAAAATGTGCCACATTGACTATAATTGTGCTGTCAAGTTACGAGAGTCTTCGATTCTTTTCTAGTTCCATAACATATGTTTCTTCTTACATAACTGCAATTTATAGTCTTTGTAATTTACGATTTAAGTTTCTTAGGCCCTACCTAAAACGGGTTCTCTAGTGCATACGGTAAAGCCCTCTGTGGCAAGATTGCCTACTATGTTGCTTCGAGGCCAAACTTCACTTCTCATCTCCATACTCCTCCCTCCCTCCTTCTCTCCCTCCCTCCCTCCCTCATACCGAGAATCCGTCGTGTAGCCGTGAAACTTTGTGGTGCGGCGAGGTTTGCCCTTCGATGTTCCTGTCGGCGGGCCTCGACGCTTTCCTTGAGGTCACATTAACGGGATAATCGGGTTCCCGTACCTTGCCAATGGTAATCAACCGTCAAGTTTTATGACATGTTTTATGAGCATTTCGCGCACAGTTATTGTTCAAAGGAACACGATGATGCGTAAGTTCAAGATTTTGTAAATCACGCGAAATGTAAAACTAAGTTTCTTTTGGGATGTGATACGGGAACACAGTATCTATGGAGTGCATTGGAACAGAACACATAAGGACAATTTATGCAGAGTATTGTGATGGTATCGGAGCAGAATTCCTGCACTGGGCGTGGAAACGTTTGGCCGCTAATAACTCTGCCTGCTCTGCTGCAACTGTAGTTTGATGTGAGGAGATTCGGAATCGGATACGCACTAACCGATGAGAAGTAACTGGACAAGTTTTAGAGGACATTATGTGGGGTGCGTCCACGCTTCCACTTTGTGACGGCTAGCTTTCACTGCGGTGTCTGAACACCCGTCGAGCACTCGCAGTCGATTCTTCCTTCAAGAGCTGAAAAGGTAGCGATGTCGGACGCTAGGGTCTCGAGCGAAGTCGACATTCTAATTCATTCCAGAGATATGGAATATGGGCACACCTGTACATTTCAGTAATTTCATTGTCCACAAAAAATTGTCCTACAGAGATACTGCTTTATGATAAGGTGAACTGTCACGCTAACAGAAACAAGCGTCGACTGCACACCGTTCCTCTACTGTGCGCAGTAGGCGCGGGTGTAAAATGTTTTCGCATCCTCCTGCATTTGGCGTTTATTTGAGCGCAGTGAGGACACCACACGCAACCGCCCCCACGTCATACTTCTCTGCTGGCACAGCACACGGTGGCAGGTAACGATCTCGAGACACTCGCCAAATCCAAACGAATCCATCAGATTACCTCAGGTCATAGCGTGAGTCATCACTCTAAATCATTCGGGTCCAGTCATGTACTTTCCAAAGACGTTGCTCTTTATAGCACCTCAAGAGTCGTTTAGCACAAAACTAAATAAATATCTGGGCTATGAAGCGCCGGTGGAACATTGTACGCCATTATTTGTAAAATCCTATGAATTATCTTTGTGATAGTTGAAGAACTGATACCACTTTTGAACTCGCAGGTGATTCCTTCTGTTGCGTGCATGTGGATTTTACAAACAGCCTCCGCAATGTTCAACTGTCCCTTAGCGTCAGTATATGATGTCCTATTGGTCTTAGCTTGGCTGCGATGGTTCCTACGCGTCTACATTTAGAGTCACATCACTTACAGTCGACTGCTTCTGTACTGACAATGCTGTACTGCTCGTCTCCTTTTATACTTGCGGGTCCCCCTTCCGTGACATGTAATTGTCAATTACGCATCACACAGAGTTGTCCCCGTAATACATAGCACTTACATCAGGAGTATTTGTTCGCCGAGACATCAACGTGAGTTCACTATCACGCTCCTCAAATCACTGTAGCACGGTACTGGCTCCGAGACACGGACAGTTATACGGCAGAGACATGACATCGCCGTCGGGGAACATATCAAGCATGGAGAGGTGCAGGTGGTTCGCAGCTGTTAGCATGTTCGATTACTACCACAGACCCTATGCAAGCACAGGAGAATGTCTCCCATAGCTTAATACTGCTCCTACCAGCCAGAGTGTATGGAGCGTTGCAAGTTTCGAGCCGCCGTTCACCTCAATGACGGTGTTTATGAAGAGGACCATCGACCTACTGTAGCAAAAATGTGATTCACCCGACGAGCAGACAGGTTTCGATTGATCGCCGGACGAATCCCGATGGTCCTGGGCAAACTGTAATCGTAATTGACGCTGCCGTTGCGTCAACATGTGATTATATAGTGGAAGTTTGCTGCGGAACTCCATGTTCAACAACGTACGATGAACGGTATGCTCCGAAACACTTGTGAGTGCATCAGCACAGTGCTCTTTCTGAAGAGATCCCACAAATCACCATCTATCCTACTTTACAGAGCAGAAAAGCTTCCGAACACCACGTTCTGTGAAGAGTCGTGGACGTCAAACTATCTAACGCCTAGTGGTAGTTTCATTGTCTATCTATCTTTTTTCCGTAGATTCTCATGACAGTAGCACGTTAACATTTAACCAGGTTCAACATTTTCGAGATACTCGTTCACAGGCTCTGCGTAAAATAATCCGCCGTTTGTCCAAGTCGTTATTCTCTATGGATATCCTCATTTGCAGCCCACATTCTCGCTAGTGAGATCCCCCATCCCTAACTGCTCCGCTTACATACTTTTGTTACCCAGCAGTCACGTGCTCTCAAAGCTACCGTGCGGCAACCAACGTCGGGGTGGGAAGTGTTCGTAATGTTCTGTCTCGTGTGTGTGTGTGTGTGTGTGTGTGTGTGTGTGTGTGTGTGTGTATTCATTAGCCATTGGCACATCTGAACACTGTCATCTGAACAATGAAAAGACGGTACGACAGTGTGCTTCTACAATTCAGAATATTCATCAGGGTCAAACCGAATAGTGGTACCAACTGAC
Organism: Schistocerca americana; assembly: GCF_021461395.2. Taxonomy (NCBI): domain Eukaryota; kingdom Metazoa; phylum Arthropoda; class Insecta; order Orthoptera; family Acrididae; genus Schistocerca; species Schistocerca americana. The sequence continues at coordinate 92,197,967 of NC_060121.1, forward strand.
ATAGGCCTAAATTGGCCATGTGACGCCGTACAAGCGATTTTAGTGTCAAGTATGACGATACGAAGATAAGGGAAACACAACACGCAGTCCCAGAGTGGAGAAAATCTCTGACCGAGCTGGGAACCACACCTGGGATCCTCAGATACTAATGATCAGGTGCCAAAGAACACACCTAAAATATGAGACAACGACCTACAGCCATAACTACCCCTTCCACATGTCATGGGTTGAGTGCCTCATTCAGCAGTGAGTGCGCTCGCAGCAAAATCGCGACTCACTACACGCCTCCAGTGAGCAGGTACCAATTTTTGTGTTTCCTGACCCATTGTAGAAATGCAGCTTTATATGTCACTGAGCAACAGCCACTTGCGACGTACCTGACTCTTAAAGCCTGTTACATACAGTTCTCTTTGCGATGTTGGCTCAGAAATTGGTTCAGGTGCACCTGCTTTCGCTGTGAACAACAATTCCTATTCAATATAAAACCGATTGTCACTGTAAAGGGGTGACACTATAATCTGGTCCTTTTTACGACCGCAGTTTCCATATTACATACATGCGGATGGTACACCGTTCCCTATAAACTCACTGGACATTCCAGTTTTTATCAACACCAAATCTGGAAACTTCATTAGCGGTGTGGACAACGTATGACCAAGAGCGGAACGTCTTTCCGCCTACCTTACTGCACCGGTTACACGCAGCCCACTGGCAAAATCCACACTATTTCCCTTATTACGTTGCTATCTTTTTCAACTAGTCTTTGGCAACTCTTCGCAATGCACATCTCACGGAAAGGAAATAACAAGGGTTCTCCACTGTCATGCGCAGAGGACCGTGTGATGCCGACCGTCCGCCGTGTCACCTCTGCAATATGGCGTCAATTGGATGCGATATGGAGGGTCATGTGGTCAGCACACCGCTCTTCAGGGCGTTGTCAACTTCCCATACTTTGGAGTCGCTGTTTAAGATTCAGTTGACACCTCTTTTGGCCTAATAAGGATGAGTGCACCGCATACCACTATTCCCATCAATGAACATCCTGACAATGCTGGTAACTGAACCCAGGTCCTCCGCACGACACTCATGCACGCTGGTTATTCCGCTACAGGACGTACACAGCCCGAGGAAGCAGACTAAAATTACAACTAAGGTATTTCGACACAAACAATAATGAAAAATAAACTATGTATATAATTCAAACCTACTTGTAAATGACGCTGTACGGCACAGTACCAAAAATATACACAAACGTGAAGAAAACATGCATTTCCAATAAATGTCAAAAACATTCTTTAGCGACTTGTTTCTAGCAGCCTTGTTTTAAACTCCTAGTACAAATGTTAACATAAGGATATGTTTTTTGTAATCATTGTTTTATTTCCAGTGGAATAATATTGCTGTACCATTACAAATATACTGTGCTATTCCACGTCAAGGATATTGTTCATTGTAGTGTCCGTTGCTGGTAGGCTCGTCATTAGAACTTCACCAAATCTACAGGAAACGTGTGTGACACATTATTTCCCGTATTTAACTGCACTTCCAAGTTTATGTCTTTACATCTACTTTCGACGTCTACGTCTGCATATACATATACATACACATTAATCATTTTCTTCCCTGTTCCTCTCATAAATTCACGGAGGGTGGAATGAATATCTGTATGCCTAAGTACGAGCCTTAATCTCTATAATACAGTCTTCGTGGTCCTTGTACGAAATGTAAGTTGTCAGCAGTAGAATTCTTCTACAGTCAGCCTCAAATGCCGGTTCTTTAAATTTTCTCAGTAGTGCGCTTCGAAAAGAATGTCGTTTTCCCTCCAGCGATTCCCATTTTATTTTCCGTAGCAGCTCCTTAATACTTGCGTGATGCTCGAACCTACTAGTAACAAACCTAGCAGCCCACAACTGAGTTACCTCGACGTCTTCCTTTAATAAAGATACTATGATCAGGGATTTCATTGTGTGGACAGAAATGAAATAAGATTTCCATGAAGTTCTGAAAGGGGCGTAAGTTACACTAAAACGAAAAAAAAAACGGAAGAGGCAACGACCACGAAAGATTATCCGAACGGGGGAGAAATCGGCAGATGTGATATGTCATGTAAATGTACAGACAAACAAACGATACAGGAATATTGGATGGTTTCTTAAATTCGCTGGCGATCGGAGCTGAATTTGAAGCGTGACTCATCACTGACGACAATTCTAATCGAGACAATGAGATTCCAGGCCAAAGACAACTCCGGAGACGCTCCCGACAACTGTGGGATACCGGTCTGTCAGACGCCGGCCTACAACCCGACAACAATGAATGGTGGTCTGGGGTGCCATTTTATTTTATAATCTGAAGCGTCAAAGAAACTAGTATAGGCACACACATTCAAATACAGAGATATATAAACAGGCACAATACTGCGCTGCGGTCGGCGACGCCTATATAGGACAAATGTCTGGCGCAGTGGTTAGATCGGTTACTGCTGCTACAACGGCAGGTTATCAAGATTTAAGTGAGTTTGAACGTTGTGTTGTAGTCGGCGCACGAGCGACGGGACACAGCGTGTCTGAGATATCGATGAAGTGGGGATTTTCCCGTACGGCCAATTCACGAGTGTAAGGTGAATATCAGGAACCCAGTAAAGCATCAAATCTCCGCCATCGCTGCTGCCGGAAAAAAATCCTGCAAGAACTGGACCAACGACGATTGAAGAGAATCGGTCAGTGTGACTGGAGTGCAATACTTCCACAAATCGCTGCAGATTTCAATGTTGGGTCATCAACAAGCGTCGGCGTGCGAACCATTCAACGAAATATCGTTGATTGAGCCTTCTTAGCGGACGGCCCACTCGTGTTCTCTTGATGACTGCACGACAGAAAGATTTACACCTCACCTGGGCCCATCAACACCGACATTGGACTGTTGATGACTGGAAACATGTTTCAAATTCTATCGAATGGATGAACATGGACGGTATGGAGACAACATTATGACTCCATGGATCCCACATATCAGCAGGGGACTGTTCAAGCTGGTGGAGGCTCTGTAATTGTGTGAGGGCGTGTAGTTGGAGTTATAAGGGACTCCCGATACGTCTGCATACGACTCTAACAGGTGACATGTACGTAAGCATCCTGTCTCATCACCTGTATCCATTCATGTCCAATGTGCACTCCGACGGGCTCGGGCAATTCCAGCAGGACAACGCAACGTCCACACATGTAGAATTGCTACAGAGTGGCTCCAGGAACACTCTTCTGCCCACGACACTCACCAGACATGAACATAACTGACCATATCTGGGATGCGTTGCAACTCGATCAGGAGAGATCCCCACCCCTTCGTACTACTAAGGGCTTACAGACAGCCCTGCAAGATTCATGGTGTCACTTCCCTCCAGCACTACTTCAGACATTAGTAGAGTCCGTACCACGTCGTGCTGCGGCACTTTCACTTGCTCGCAGGGGCCCTACACAATGTTAAGCAGGTGTGCCAGTTTCTCTGGCTATTCAGTGCATCAGGACTCCTTGGCTGTCATCCGCGGGACGCTTACTGCACAGTTGAACGCTGAAGATTTTCTACGCCTTCAGGGCAAGCCATCCTGGGCTTACATTTCAGCAAGATAATGCCCGAACGCACACGGCGATAGTTTGTATGGTTTTCTCCGTGCTTGCAGGCCCTTCGCTGGCCAGTAAGGACGCTGGATCTTTCCCCAGTTGAGAACGTTCGGAACATTATGGACGGAGCTCTCCAGCCAGCACGGGACATCGGCGATCTAACGCGTCAGTTGGACACAACATGGCATGACATCTCTCAGGAGGCCATCCTGCAACTATCAATCGATGCCAAGCGGATAACTGCTTGCTTAAGGTCCGGAGGTGGACAAATGCCTTACTGACTTGCTCAATTCGCGAAGTTCTTTATCTTGCATGAATGATCCAGGTTTTTCTGAAATTGTAATCAGATGTTTGTCTGTGCACGTACATCACATCTACGTATTTCCGTCGTATTTCGTTGTCTTGCATGCGGAGAAGTTTGCGTAACTTTATATTACGTGTCATTGTCAACCGCAAAAATAGAAGCTTTATGTCTGTTTTTTACTGTTCTGTACCACGGTGGTGTTCCATTTAGCGGCTTTCATCTTTACCTTTAAGAATTGCTTGTATTCTTTCCGAGGCAGTCATTATCAATCTACTGCGTAACCAAATTTGTTCATACAAACTACAGCATTGGAATGCCATTCCGTTCACGATTGTAGCTTTTTGCTCAGCATGGACCAAATTGATGTGGGCTCCAATCCAGTATCCCGGATTCCTTTCATTCTAATGCACTTCCACTGGTCAATGTCAGTTTCCCTTTTCCGTCCGTTATGCACGTCTTTTGTGTTGTTAAGTTACTAGGTGCGGCAGTAACGTCTTTGCAGTCACTCATGTTCGCTGTGTACAGCTAGCGGACAGCTTACTAACTGCTTGATTGTAATAGAACCTAGTTGCTTTGTTGTTGTTGTGGTCTTCACTCCTGAGACTGGTTCGATGCAGCTCTTCATGCTATCTAACCTGTGCAAGCTTCTTCATCTCCCAGTACCTACTGCAGCCTACATCGTTCTGAATCTGCTTAGTGTAGTCATCTCTTGGTCTCCCTCCACGATTCTTACCCTCCACGCTGCCCTCCAATGCCAAATTTGTGATCCCTTGATGCCTCAGGATATGTCCTACCAACCGATCCCTTCTTCTGGTCAAGTTGTGCCACAAACTTCTCTTCACCCCAATCCTATTCAATACCTCCTCATTAGTTGCGTGATCTACCCACCTAATCTTCAGCATTCTTCTGTAGCACCATATTTCGAAAGCTTCTATTCTCTTCTTGTCTAAACTATTTATTGTCCATGTTTCACTTCCATACATGGCGACACTCCATAAAACGACTTCCTGACACTTAAATCTATACTCGATGTTAACAAATTTCCCTTCTCCAGAAACGCTTTCCTTGCCATTGCCAGTCTACATTTTATATCCTCTCTACTTCGACCATCATCAGTTACTTTGCTCCCCAAATAGCTAAACTCCTTTGCTACTTTAAGTGTCTCATTTCCTAATCTAATTCCCTCAGCATCAGTAGACTTAATTCGACTACATTCCCTTATCCTCGTTTTGCTTTTGTTGATGTTCATCTTATACACTCCTTTGAAGACACTGTCCATTCCGTTCAACTGCTCTTCCAAGTTCTTTGCTGTTTCTGACATAATTAGAATGTCATCGGCGAACCTCATAGTTTTTATTTCTTCTCCCTGGATTTTAATACCTACTCCGAATTTTTCTTTTGTTTCCTTTACTGCTTGTTCAATATACAGATTGAATAGCATCGGGGAGAGCCTACAACCCTGTCTCGCTGCCTTCCCAACCACTGCTTCCCTTTCATGTCCCTCGACTCTTATAACTAGCATCTGCTTTCTGTACAAATTGTAAATAGCCCTTCGCTCCCTGTATTTTACCCCTGCCACCTTCAGAATTTGAAAGAGAGTATTCCAGTCCACATTGTCAAAAGCTTTCTCTAGGTCTACAAATGCTAGAAACGTAGGTTTGCCTTTCCTTAATCTTTCTTCTAAGATAAGTCGTAAGGTCAGTATTACCTCACGTGTTCCAACATTTCTACGGAATCCAAACTGATCATCCCCGAGGTCGGCTTCTACCAGTTTTTCCATTCCATAACATAAGGTTTCTGTAATGTGCTTGTTGGGCTACCTTGATGGCTGCGGTGGTGGACCTCTGATAGTCCCTTCCAACTCGCCTCGTGCGTCATCTAATGTCCGTCATCTCTGGTGATCTTGGCACCATCTTTAATTACGTGATGACAGTTTTAGCGATACATTCGAGATCTTCAGTGTGCTCCCTGCCGCCGTTGGATAAGCAGCTGCAGCAGCAAGTCGTATACTCCTAGCTCACTCATTTGTTACATAGTTTAATTCTTAATTTCTTTGCGTGTTTTTGGTACTTGCATTGTTTAATTCATAAATTTCGGGCGTATTATAGTATTTGAGAGTGTAGCATCGTGTTTTAGTACCTGAATAGTGTAATTTCGCTTAGTCTCCTTCCGCCGCCGAGCAGTGTCAGCAGTGCGCAAGTAGCAGCATTACTGCATTTACTAGGCAATCTTGTATTTTAATAACCGTTTAAATTTTGTCGATTTGTTTGCGCTCTCTGTAGATTACTTCAGACGTTCTTTGCAAAACAGTTTTTAGCATGGATAGGGACTGCAACTGCTGTGTTCGGATGCAGGCTGAGTTGGCATCCCTTCGCTCCCAGCTTCAGGCAGTGTTGGCTTCGGTCACACAGCTTGTGGCTGTTGCCAATGGGCATCACTGTGGGGGTCCGGATGGGGGTTTGTCGGGGACGGCCAGCTCGTCCCACGCATCCCCTGATCGGACTAAGACTGTGGTTGCCCGGGATACTGCCCGCATTGAGGCTGATCCCTCACCTGTGGTAGAGTGGGAGGTCGTTTCAAGGTGTGGCAGGGGGCGAAAGACATTCCGGAGGGCTGAACGGAAAGCCTCTCCAGTTTGTCTGACGAACCGGTTTCAGGCTCTGTCTCAGGCTGATACTGATCTTCGGCCTGACATGGCTGCTTGTCCTGTTCCAGAGGTTGCCCCTCATTCTGCAAGATCCGGGCAGTCGCAGAGGGTGGGCTTACTGGTAGTTGGGAGCTCCAACGTCAGGCGCGTAATGGGGCCCCTTAGGGAAATGGCAGCAAGAGAGGGGAAGAAAACCAATGTGCACTCCGTGTGCATACCGGGGGGAGTCATTCCAGATGTGGAAAGGGTCCTTCCGGATGCCATGGAGGGTACAGGGTGCACCCATCTGCAGGTGGTCGCTCATGTCGGCACCAATGATGTGTGTCGCTATGGATCGGAGGAAATCCTCTCTGGCTTCCGGCGGCTATCTGATTTGGTGAAGACTGCCAGTCTCGCTAGCGGGATGAAAGCAGAGCTCACCATCTGCAGCATCGTCGACAGGACTGACTGCGGACCTTTGGTACAGAGCCGAGTGGAGGGTCTGAATCAGAGGCTGAGACGGTTCTGCGACCGTGTGGGCTGCAGATTCCTCGACTTGCGCCATAGGGTGGTGGGGTTTCGGGTTCCGCTGGATAGGTCAGGAGTCCACTACACGCAACAAGCGGCTACACGGGTAGCAGGGGTTGTGTGGCGTGGGCTGGGCGGTTTTTTAGGTTAGATGGCCTTGGGCAAGTACAGAAAGGGCAACAGCCTCAACGGGTGTGGGGCAAAGTCAGGACATGCGGGGACCAAGCAGCAATCGGTATTGTAATTGTCAACTGTCGAAGCTGCGTTGGTAAAGTACCGGAACTTCAAGCGCTGATAGAAAGCACCGAAGCTGAAATCGTTATAGGTACAGAAAGCTGGCTTAAGCCAGAGATAAATTCTGCCGAAATGTTTACAAAGGTGCAGACGGTGTTTAGAAAGGATAGATTGCATGCAACCGGTGGTGGAGTGTTCGTCGCTGTTAGTAGTAGTTTATCCTGTAGTGAAGTAGAAGTGGATAGTTCCTGTGAATTATTATGGGTGGAGGTTACACTAAACAACCGAACTAGGCTAATAATTGGCTCCTTTTACCGACCTCCCGACTCAGCAACATTAGTGGCAGAACAACTGAGAGAAAATTTGGAATACATATCACATAAATTTTCTCAGCATGTTATAGTCTTAGGTGGAGATTTCAATTTACCAGATATAGATTGGGACACTCTGATGTTTAGGACGGGTGGTAGGGACAGAGCATCGAGTGACATTATACTGAGTGCACTATCCGAAAATTACCTCGAGCAATTAAACAGAGAACCGACTCGTGGAGATAACATCTTGGACCTACTGATAACAAACAGACCCGAACTTTTCGACTCTGTATGTACAGAACAGGGAATCAGTGATCATAAGGCCGTTGCAGCATCCCTGAATATGGAAGTTAATAGAAATATTAAAAAAGGGAGGAAGGTTTATCTGTTTAGCAAGAGTAATAGAAGGCAGATTTCAGACTACCTAACAAATCAAAACGAAAATTTCTGTTCCGACACTGACAATGTTGAGTGTTTATGGAAAAAGTTCAAGGCAATCGTAAAATGCGTTTTAGACAGGTACGTGCCGAGTAAAACTGTGAGGGACGGGAAAAACCCACCGTGGTACAACAACAAAGTTAGGAAACTACTGCGAAAGCAAAGAGAGCTCCACTCCAAGTTTAATCGCAGCCAAAACCTCTCAGACAAACAGAAGCTAAACGATGTCAAAGTTAGCGTAAGGAGGGCTATGCGTGAAACGTTCATTGAATTCGAAAGTAAAATTCTATGTACCGACTTGACAGAAAATCCTAGGAAGTTCTGGTCTTACGTTAAATCAGTAAGTGGCTCGAAACAGCATATCCAGACACTACGGGATGATGATGGCACTGAAACAGAGGATGACACGCGTAAAGCTGAAATACTAAACACCTTTTTCCAAAGCTGTTTCACAGAGGAAGACCGCACTGCAGTTCCTTCTCTAAATCCTCGCACAAACGAAAAAATGGCTGACATCGAAATAAGTGTCCAAGGAATAGAAAAGCAACTGGAATCACTCAATAGAGGAAAGTCCACTGGACCTGACGGGATACCAATTCGATTCTACACAGAGTACGCGAAAGAACTTGCCCCCCTTCTAACAGCCGTGTACCGCAAGTCTCTAGAGGAACGGAAGGTTCCAAATGATTGGAAAAGAGCACAGGTAGTCCCAGTCTTCAAGAAGGGTCGTCGAGCAGATGCGCAAAACTATAGACCTATATCTCTTACGTCGATCTCTGGTAGAATTTTAGAACATGTTTTTTGCTCGCGTATCATGCCTGATATTATGTTGACACACGATACCATTTCACGTAGCTGGATCCCAATTGCTTTCTTAAGGTTGAATCCTTCTGCCGCAATTAGATTTTGATCGGTATTATATCTACTGTTAATAACGAATGTATTTATATTGTGACCACTTCTGGTCACTCCAGAATTGACTGTCTACTCGGAAATTATATTTATAGTTCTTCTCTTTGACAGTGTAGAGACTATGTTAGCAGTTGCGCCGGCTCCATTGTCGTATGTCTCCGGTTGTCCCGGACGATTCGCCACAAACAGGTCAAGTTCTGGTATAACGTCTGAAATCTTCTGGCCTTTATTATCTGTGTGTCTGCCAAAAAGAGGTCACGTCTCGCATATATACCTGCTCTTATCAATAAAATATTACTATGAGCGTAGTTATCCGCTTTCTTTTCTTTCCAATATACTGATATATGTGCACAGAGTGCTGTGCATATACATTTGTCGGATTCCATTCACTGTTTCGATGTCAAAATACAATAGAAGCCAAGTGCTCGCTACACATTTCCGAGGTTTTCTTAATTGTTATACCTTTGTTTACCTGTAAGTAAGTGCCCTTGCATTTGCTCATGGAAGGAAGTAGCTCATATCCCGGTGGGGGGAAGGGGGAAGGAAGGGGGATGGAGGGAAGGGAGAAATGGGTGGATATCTTTCCCATTATTCAGATATGGCTCCTGAATATGCAATAGATCATCTCCCGTTCCTTCCGAATTTTGTTTTTTAGGTTCAGACATTACGAAGAGACTTCTAATTGCATTACTCCGTAGAATTTTGAAAGGCATTGTGAAAAGGGTGTTCGGATGTAGTAGGCCCTACTCGCGGGTTGGGAGTCGGCGCTCGAATTCAGTTCGTCCATGGGTTCATTCTCGGTCTCCATACGCGTTGTGTAAATCTAGTCGTTCCAGTCTTTTTGGGCGAACTTTACGCATCAGTTCACATAATTCTTTAATATACGTGGGCAGATGATTTGTCTTCAGTGTTGATGTATCTGCTGCCCCGATTGTGGGGAAGGTGATAGATTTCCACTTTTCATCACCTGCTCTTGTTATGCATCGAAGTACGATGTGTATAGCTTTTGTATCCTCTAGTTTGCTAATTTTCATGTTTAAGTCGATGTATTTATAAATTTGAGTCGAGTCCACTGTATAAAATTTCTGTCTAATATCTGCAATTGCCAGTTTTGTTACGTTGTTTCGTATATTTGATAATTTTCTTCTGCGCACGTTCATTCCATTGTTATGCATAGGTCTACTTCTTGAGACTGCTGTATTGTGCGTGTAGACTGTACATTGTAAGCTATTCTTGATGTTAACTTCATCGGTTTAATGTACACTGACGGAAAATCCGCAACACCAATAAGGAGATACAGAACATGAAAGAAAGTTGGTAAAGTTGGTATTCGTATTTCTACGCCAGAAAGATGATGTCTGTTCCAGTATTGCGCCAGTCGCTTACGAGTGGTGCAGTTTTTGCTTTAGATACATGCTGTGAGCGGTATGTACACTTGACAGCAAAAAAAGTGGGTCACTGCCGAATACAACCAACATAACGTAGCTGTGTTGCAGGTCCTCTAAACACCAAAACCCCATGGGTTACAGTCGTTTGACTACACACAATGGGTACCGCAAGAAACTACTAGGGACCAAAGGTCACTATGCCAGTCAGTCTAAGCGTCAACTAATATCGTCATACAAAACATATTAGAAAACACGTTCTTACCGATGAGACATCCCATAACACTCACAAACTAACCTTAATTACAACAAGTGGCATTCCAAAAGTTCTGAGAAAATGTATTATTTGCTGTGCGGGATTAGTCGAGCGGTCTAAGGCGCTGCAGTCATGGACTGTGCGGCTGATCCCGGTGTAGGTTCGAGTCCTCCCTCGGGCATGGGTGTGTGTGTGTGTTTGTTCTTAGGATAATTTAGGTTAAGTAGTGTGTAAGATTAGGGACTGATGACCTTAGCAGTTAAGTCACGCATTTGAACATTTTGAAAACGGATTATTTTATATATATCGTGCAGTAATCCTTAGTCAAAATTAAATACTTGAGACAATATATGGAGTTACAAAGCTGTACGGCAATTGGAAATAAGTATTTCGCTCTCGAAAAGGTTTTTCATCCACGTGCTGAACGTCGCTCAACGGCGAGTGGCTCTGGAAACTGGATATTGGACGAACCAGTAAAAAAACGCGATTAAAGGCAACAAGCACTCTACGGAAATCTCAACACTAACAGTGAATAACCAGTAATATCATTGTTCTCGTAACACATCAACATCTACGTGTACACAAATTTGAACTTTAAATAACATGACCAACGTCGTCGTTCTGGACCTGGATTAAAACCCAGCACCTATAGCCATTGCTAACCAAGCTAAGATTTGTTTATGCCTTATTGGCAACCGATTACTAGGCATAAAGACACGAGAAGTATAGACGTTTGCACCAGCATCAGTTATCAATTCAGATCCTGAAAATAAATGACGAAAATGTTTGTACTGATCTGGGAATCATGTCATTACAGTTACCTACCTGGGAAAAACCCCCAACGCCGTTTAATATGGTGTCATTCACAAGGAACAAGTTATGCTCATGTTTAAAATTGAAAGGCCATCATGTAAAGCTTGTGAACGGGATGCTACCCCAGCACCTAATCGGCTTGTTAACGATGGACGTAAAATCGGAAGTTAAATATGAAATGTTTTCACCAATAGCAAGATGTTGAAACCTTAAATGACAATAGAAATTTTTTTTTCCTTTTTTTTTTTTTGTCAGACTGGGATTCGAACCCAGCATCTAGCGTCGTCGTTTTCTAGCCAGGAACAGACGATAAATAGCTGTTGTTGGTTCACCTGTAGCGAGATGTGCGCATGTTTAGCTAGACATCAGGCGACGAAAAGTTCTGTGCTGAATGGAATTCAGACCCCGCGCACGTGGTCATCAAGACACTTTAACTATCAAATTCTTTTCTAATAATAACTAGGAGTGGCATGTTTGTACTTTCAACGATGTGATGGAAAATACTCTGCTGGCTAGAAGTTGAATCCACAACATATCGTCGTTAGTGATCACAACGAACACAACGTCAAACACAAATCCGTTCTCGCCAGTAGGATGGATAGGTATGTTTGAACTTGAAAACATGTAAGGAAATGTTTGATCTTGTAATGCTGTGATAAAAACCTCGTCATGTGGCAGTGAACTGAAATGGACACGTGACAGCCGACAACGCACGAAGAGACGTTGAAAATGCAACTATTTTTCACTAGTCGTTCGGTGTGCACATGCTAGGGCCTGAAATTTTTATTGCAGTGGGAGTGATAGCTACGTTTCCTATGGTACTTTTTATCGCTCTTACTGTAACGTCCCCTTAGAAAAGTTATACATGACTATGCTTAAACTGACACACAATATTTTTTAGCGCAACGCAATCTGACTTTCAATAATGCCTACAAAATAATGGCCCTGACTAACATTAACCTATCCTTTCACAATTCACTTACCTCACAAAAATCTTCGTTACTCGAACTACTGCAATACAGCGAGCGCCACTACTGCCAGCTAAATAAAAGATTCAAACTACTGAAGGCACTAACTACTGATAGGCATAGTTAGCAAATGAAAGATTTTGATAGAGACAAACAACCTTAATAGTGTTCAAAAGTCATAATATATATAGCAGTTCATGACATCCATTCTTACAAATGTACTGTTTCTGATGGACACACGTCCAGATCATCCGCTCTCAAAAATCCGCCATCTCATTTCCCCACATCCACCACCGCTGGCGGCTCACTTCCAACCGCACAACGCTTCGCGCTGCCCAACACTACAATGGCGAATATTGCAACAATGCCGACCAGCCTCAGACTGCACACAGCACAGTCAGTGATCTTCATACTGAGCGCTACGTGGCGTTACCAATATAAAAACCTAAACAGCCTGCTTCACATTACTGCAGGTGATTGCGGAACGCATGTTTCTGGATTCGCGTTCATGTCAGTTTTCTCCGTGGTATTTTGAAAGTACTAATTCTTGTTGGGGTCCTTTCGGTGGTCGCTGTTCAATATTTCATCTTCCTATACATCAGCCCTAGCTGCCAGCTTGGTTTGCAACGAGCTTTGAAACACCTGTGCCCTGGTTTCAGTAGGTAGTTCCATTGGATAATGTCCTTGCAAAACTGGGTTGTCAATGTATTTTGACAGACATAAGAAATTGTCACTAATGTTAACAAAACGATTGTTTGGTGTGGAGGGATATATTGTAGCATCCATTTCATCGGACAAAAATATTCATAAGTAGTGCCTCCATGGTATGGCACATCGCCAACTCCGACGTACTGGAGGTGAAGGTTTGTTTTCATTTTGGCTGAGCGTCATGTGAAGTTTAACTTATTTTTAGTTGACGGGACTTCACTGTGTTTACGTTGAAGTAATTGTATAAACTCTCGACAGTACATCCTAGGAAATTGCCATCGAAAAACATTAGGTAAGTTGGATACTCGTTGCTGCTTCTTTTGAAATTTCTATTCCGATAATAGCAGGGTATGCATCCTACCGACTCGTTGTTGCGTAATTATGTTTTATTCTGTGGTTAAGGTTATGCCGATTACAGCATCTCGGAAGTGAAGTGAACGCGTTAATGTTTACAGCCTGAAATTCTTTGTCGAATTTTTCTCTTCCGAGTAGTATGTTCCCAAGTCATTTACTTACTTCGATAGCCTGATGAAATGTTTCTCAGCTGACAGTCCCATTTAAAGCAGAGTTTTTATCTCTTCCAAAAATCAAATAATATACTTTGTGTATTGCATTCAGTTCGTTGGGATTTTCTAACATTTCATCGACTGTTTCTTTTGATATGTCATATATTTCTATCAAAGGCCATTTCTTTTTCGGTGGCTAGCATTTAATATTCACACACGTTTTAACCTTATCGACAAAGTTTTTGCAGTCTGTTTTGTATTCGGATTCTAAGACTATTGCTCACGGTGTTGATCTAATGACTTTAAGACTGTCTTCCACACTGTTATTTGATTTGGTATGTCTTTTGGTATGCCTTAGTAGAGCCAGCCCGGCAAAACTCTACCATCTGGTGAACGAGATGTATGAGTCAGGCGAAATACACTCCGACAGCAAGAAGAGTATAATAACTCCTATCCCAAAGAAAGGGGGTGAAAATTACCGAACTATCAGTGTAATAAGTCACAGCTGCAAACACGAATTATTTACAGACGAATGGAAAAACTGATAGAAGCCGACCTCTGGGAAGATCAGTTTGGATTCCATAGAAATGTTGGAACACGTGAGGCAATACTGACCATACGACTTACCTCAAAAAATAAATTAAGGAAAAAATGGTTAAAATGGCTCTGAACACTATGGGACTTAACATCTGAGATCATCAGTCCCCTAGAACTTAGAAATACTTAAACCTAACTAACCTAAGGACATCACACACTTCCATGCCCGAGGCAGGATTTGAACCTGCGACCGTAGCGGTCACGCGGCTCCAGACTAAAGCGCCTAGAACCACTCGGCCACATCAGCCGACAGATTAAGGAAAGGTAAATCTACGTTTCTACGATTTGTAGACACAGAGAAGGCTTTTGCCAATGTTGACTGGAATACTCTCTTTCAAATTCTGAAGGTGGCAGGGGTCAGATACAGGGACCGAAAGGCTATTTACAATTTGTACAGTAAACAGATGGCAGTTATAAGAGTCTAGGGGCATGAAAAGGAAGCAGTGGTTGGGAAGAGAGTGAGACAGGGTTGTAGCCTATCACCGATGTTATTCAATCTGTATATTGAGCAAGCAGTAAAGGAAACAAAAGAAAAATTTGGGGTACGAAATAAAATCCGTGGAGAAGAAATAAAAACCTTGAGGTTAGGTGATGACATTGTAATTCTGTCAGAGATGGCAAAGGATCTGGAAGAGCAGCTGAACGGAATGGACAGTGTCTTGAAAGAGGGATATGAGATGAACATGAACAAAAGCAAAACGAGGGTAATGGAATGTGGTCGAGATAAATCAGGTGATGGTGATTAGGAAATGATAATGATTAGGAAATGAGACACTTAAGGTAGTTGATGAGTTTTGTTATATGGGGAGCAAAATAACTGATGATGGTCAAAGTAGAGAGGATATAATATGTAGACTGGCAGTGGCGAGGAAAGCGTTTCTGAAGAAGAGAGATTTGTTAACATATCAAGTATAGATTTAAATGTCAGGAAGTCGTTACTGAAAGTATTTGTATGAATGTAGCCATGTATGGAAGTGAAGCATGGACGATAAATAGTTTACACACGAAGAGAATAGAAGCTTTCGAGGCAGCCGGTGTGGCCGAGCGGTTCTAGGCGCTTCAGTCTGGAACGGCGCGACCACTACGGTTGCAGGTTCGAATCCTGCCTCGGGAATGGGTGTGTGTGATGTCCTTAGTTTAGTAAGGTTTAAGTAGTTCTAAGTCTAGGGGACTGATGACCTCAAATGTTAAGTCCCATAGTGTTCAGAGCCATTTGAATCATTTGATGAAACTTCCGAAATGTCGTGCTACAGAAGTGTGCTGAAGATTAGATGGGTAGATCACATAACTAATAAGGGGGTACTGAATTTATTTGGGGAAGAGAGAAATCTGTGGGACAACTTAACTTGAAGAAGGCATCGCTTGGTAGGACGTGTTCTGAGGCATTAAGTAATCACCAATTTAGTATTGGAAGCGCTGTGTGGAGGGTAAAACTAGTAGAGGAGGCCAAGAGATGAATACACTAATTAGATTCGGAAGGATGTAGGTTCCAGCAGTTACTTGGTGGCGAAGAAGCTTGTACAGGATAGAGTAGCATGGAGAGGTGCATCAAACCAGTCTCAGGACTGAAGACACCACCACCACCACCACCAACAACAACAACATCATGTCTTTCCTTCACAACCTTTGCTTCCTTGTTGCTTGTTGCCCAGACGAAGATAGTGTTTTTGTTCTTTGCATGTTGTATCTTTTCCGTGGTGCACGAAACTGTATTTGTAATATTATTTACAGCTGAGATGGCAATTGCTGCATATGAGACATACTTTTTGAGGTCCTAAATTGTGTTTTTGTTCTATGGAGCTGTGAAACTTCTAACTGATAGCGGTCCATTTTTTCACCGGTAGTGTAAAAGTACAGGGTGGTTATAATTAAAGTGTTGCTCCTAACGGAGATCCAGGATGCGCTGTAATTATCGCATGGACCTAAACTTGGCGGATATGCACATGCGATAGTGCGGAACCGATTTGCGCTGAATAACAAATTAGTTCCAGTAATGACAACCAGATCAACCAGATGCAAATCTGGCGCTGTACACCATTTGTATGATCGTATGACATCCAAGCTGTCATTTCGAGAGCCATAACATGAGTGAAGAGTATGGCTACCTAGAAGGGAAATCGTACGCTGTTAGTGTAACTGTGGTATGTGAACGACAGCAGTTACAGTGCTGCATTGAGAGAGTGTCGATCACAGAGTAAAAGGTTGGAGGAGAGACCCGATGACATTAAATGGTTTAAAGAAGATGATAATCACTCTCGAAAACACGAGTGAGTTTAATGTGGCACCTGGAGGAGGAAAGCGTCCTACTCCGGTGGAAGTTACTCACCTTCCAGCACGTGCCGAGGGGAGTGATAATGCTCCTGCAGTATAATCATATTTCTCCAGCTCACTGGCAACAGTACAGAAAGTTTAACGGTCTTATTTGTACAAGATGCTGACAATGCAGCAATTGAAACCTCATCATCAGCAGCAACATTCTGAATTTGATCTTAGTTTTCTGGATGGATCGAAGTTGATGACATGTGGCTGGGCAATGTTCTGTAGAAAAAAATGGTTCAAAATGGCTCTGATCACTATGGGACTTAACATCTGAGGTCATCAGTCCCCTAGAACTAAGAACTATTTAAACCTAACTAACCTAAGGACATCACACACATCCATGCCCGAGGCAGGATTCGAACCTGCGACCGTAGCGGTCGCGCGGTTCCAGACTGAAGTGCCTAGAACCGCTCGGCCATTCCGGCCAGCAATGTTCTGTAGAGTGACGAGCATATTTTACACCACGGGGTTCAGTGAATACACAGAACTGCTGAATTTGTGGTACTGTTAAACGTCGTATTGTGCACGGAGAGCCATTGCACTCACCTTATGTGACTGTGCGGTGTGGACTCACAAGCACCTTTATTCTCGGTCCGCTCTTTTTTGAAGAGCAAACACCCAGACCGTCTGTCAGAGGTACCGTGACGTCTGCACGTTATCGAGACCTCCTTCTAGAGCAAGTGATTCCTGCTTTGTAAGAGCGCAGCTGTGTGGAGACCACAGTTTTAAAGCAAGCTGGGGCAACAACTAGCGTAGTTCTCCCAGTGAGAAACCTCCTTAATACAATCTTCTACGAACATGTTGTTTCCAGAGGTTTTCCAGATGCGTCGCCTACAAGACCACCTGACCTGAATCGAGGTAACTTTCGGCTCTTGGGATATCTGGAAGATTGTGTGTACCAGGGACCCGTTCGACCTCTACCTGATCTCAAGGGCGGTATACAGGAACACATTGCTCAGATTCTACCGGAACTGCTGCGAGCGGCTGTTGATCACGTCGTTTTATGGGTGCAGCATTCCGTCGACGTGTCTGGTGTTCATACTGAACAATTCTTGTAAGCGGCGTTAAATGACAAAATCAAAATTATGCGTTTCTCATTTGTTTGACCGTCTCTATTAGCGTCCTGTTCATAACCCATTACACAGAGATAGATTTCTATGCGTCCTTCTTGCATTCACAGCACCAGATTTGTACCTGGTGGCCAAAATTTGAACTAATTTTTTGCCAGCGTAAATCGGTTCAGCATCAACGCATTAAAATATCTACCGAGTATCGCCTCCACACGATAATTGCACCCCGTACTGGACCTCTCTGAGTAGCTACCTTTAATTATAACTACCCGGTACTGGACCTTTGGGAATCCATGGCTTCAACATGTTTTTATCTGTTCCTGACCCGGTGCCGACTCATGGAGTGTTCCAGTTAACGATGACACAGCCGGAGCGGAGCCCGCCCTGCTGATCGGGTGATATCAGTGATTAAAGTTTTTGCTTCCTATGCTGGACTTGATCTCCACTGTCGTCTCTTCGGAGCTTTTTATGGTCACCTCAGGTCATCATAGAAGATAAATAGCTCGGAGAGCAGCATAGCACACTTAAAATCAGAGCTGCTAAATGACTGTCTTGGAAAGAACTACATACAAAACCGCCTCCTGCTCTTTTTAAGAGTCACCCCAGGTTTTATGGATCGGCACGATTACAAAAATCTTTCTGTCGTCGTGAGAAGCCGCGCACTTAGTCAGAGTTTGACTTAAGCGCTACTACAAAGGTAATTAAAGTTTAATTGGACAGTAAAATAAAACGTACTGTGGGAAACTGCGGGTCGTTCAGGAACAAAACACCACTGATCGATGAGACCTTACTGTGGCTGCGGACTTAGCTTTGGTCGCTTCCAGTGGAGATACGCGGGACAGTGCCTCCGGAGGGCTGCACTGACGATCCCAGTCTCCTGCTGTCGCTTGTGTTCAGGCGTTAGACCCACAGAGGAAGAAGGCCAGCGAACGTAATTCATATTAGACCACCATAAACTTATCCTGAGCGAAAATCACAGAAACTGCAAAGTATGCAAAAGAGACGTCGCGCATTCGGCCAAATAACGCGGTTATCCAAAACGCGTTCCGACATTCGGAAGCTCGAAAGGTGAGATGACAATTCAGATAAATTAGAGCACAGAATCTGGTTACTAAAAACGTATTTTTTTGTGATCTTTGTTTTCAGTTCGTAAAATTAAAGCAGGGTGTGTCCGCCATTGCGCGGGGAGCTGTACAAACACGGGCAGTACCCGATCGCCAATCTGTTCCTCGAACACTCACAGGTGGCGTATCAGAGTATCGGTTTTAGCCCTCCATAGAGTCCGACAAAGTGATTTCCCCAGCTACCACTTCATCCTGGTGTGTCAGTAACGTCTACTGACAAGAGTTGTGGATAATCATAAACTGAAATCTTAGGATGAAAGTATGTACTGGGACACGTGAAGTCGCAGTATTAGTCGATTTCGGAGTTCACCTACATCTCCATCATACTCCGCAAGCCCCCTAATGGTGCGGGCCAGAGGGTACTTTCGGTACCACTATCTGATGCCTAAAATCCTGTTTCACTGGCGAGTAGTGCGTAGGAAGAATGATTGTCGGTAAGCCTCTGTATTGGCTTTAATTCCCCGAATTTTCTCCTATTTTCTCCTCGTGGTCAGTACGCGAGATGGATGTGTGTGTGTGCGGGGGCGGGAGTGATATGTTGTTGTACGACTCCCCCCAAAAGTAATGTCCCGAAATTTCAATAGTAAACCTCTCCATGATACACAACGCCTCTCTTGTAAAGTCTGCCAGTGGAGTTTGTTTAACAACTCCGTAATGCCTCTATCTCCTCAATCGGCCCTATCTCATAGTGATCCCAGATAGATGAACAATACACAAAAACCGGGAGAAGAAGCGTCTTATAAATCTCTTCTTTCATGCATGAGTTACATTTCCTTAAGATTCTTCCGATGAATCTGGGTTTGGTATCGGCTTTTCCCATTATCTCTTTTATGTGGTCATTCCACTAAGGCTTCCTAACTCGATAGTACCGACTAGATATTTTACGGCAAACGCTGTCTCCGGTTGTTTGTCATCAATAGTTTAGCTGTGCAGTGGTGGATTTATTTTCCTAGGTATACGCAATACGATACATTCATTTCCGTTCAGGCTCAATTGTCAGAGCCTGCACCATTCTACAACACTCTGCAGGTAGTTCTGCAAATTCTTACTACCATCTAGCTTTGCTACCTCGGTATAAACAATTGCATCATCTGCAAATAGCCTCAAAGAGCATCCAACGCTATCTACTAGATCATTTGTGTATATTGTAGCCGGCCGGAGTTGCCGAGCGGTTCTAGGCGCTACTGTCTGGAGCCGCGCGACCGCTACGGTCGCAGGTTCGAATCCTGCCTCGGGCATGGATGTGTGTGATGTCCTTAGGTTAGTTAGGTTTAAGTAGTTCGAAGTTCTAGGGGACTGATGACCAAACAAGTTAAGTCCCATAGTGCTCAGAGCCATTTGAACCAATTTGTATATTTTAAACAGCAACGATCCTTTCACACTTCGCTGTGGTACTCCGGATATTACCTTTACATCTGTCGATTTTGTTCCGTTAAGAACAACGCATTGAGTTCTATCTGCAATAAAGTCTTGAATCCAGTCGGAGGTCCGCTCTGATACTCCGTAAGCTCGTATTTTTTTCATTAAATGACAAGGCGGGACGGTGTCAAATGCCTCACTTAAATCAAAGAACACGGCATCAACCTGAGCGCCGTTTTCCACTGCGCTGGGGATCTCGTGGAATAACAGAGCGAGCTGATTTTCGCAGGATCTGTGTTTGCGGAATCCATATTGATTTTTGTAGAGGAGATGCTCATTTTCCAAGAATGTCATAATTCATTAATTAAAACATCCTGACTGAATTGCCGTGGTCCATATATAAAACTACTTCTCCTTCCTGACGTTTCGTTGCCTACTGCGGGCAACATCTTCCGAGGTGAGTCGGCGACTGGCTGCTAGGCGCTGGAGGCCCCGCTTGTATAGAGCGCTTAGATGGCGCCACCACTCATCACGTGCTTTCGACTTAAAACTATCTCTGGCTAGTGCTATCTCTCTCGGTTATAGGTAATCGATAGTCACTTCGTTGGTACACAGTCGACCGCCATATCTTGTCTAGTTTTAATACTTCTTCTTTTTTATTAAAATTATTATCGTGCTTCTAGATTCATATTGCTTCTCCATACATGCGGGTATAATAATGTGAGGTCCTAGCTATCACGTTTGTCTCACTAAATTTTATTTCGTGATCACCGTCTTTGAAAACGTCTTCCGCTACAGCTGATTTGCCAATTTGTCCCAGTCTACAGTTCCTTTTGTGTTCCGTTAGGCGGGTATCAACACTCGTTTTAGTTGTTGCAATAAAAACATGCCACAGCTACACGGAATTTTATACACACCTGGGGTAGCTAAGGGGTGTCGTGCGTCTTTCACCGATCTTAAACTTTGACTAAATTTCTTGGTAGGTCGAAAGATTGTCTCCACTTGAAACTTGGCCAAAACTTTCCCAATACGGTCCGTGATGTTACGAATAAAGTCGAAAGCACGTGATGAGTGGTGGCGCCATCTAAGCGCTCTATATAAGCGGGACCTCCAGCGCCTAGCAGCCAGTCGCCGACTCACCTCGGAAGATGTTGCCCGCAGTAGGCAACGAAACGTCAGGAAGGAGAAGCAGTTTTATATATGGACCACGGCAATTCAGGCCGGAAGTTTTAATTAATGAAGACACCAGCCGTGAAAGCCTACATGCTATGAATGTCATAATTCTTGAG
The DNA here is from genome assembly GCF_021461395.2 of Schistocerca americana. Lineage (NCBI taxonomy): Eukaryota > Metazoa > Arthropoda > Insecta > Orthoptera > Acrididae > Schistocerca > Schistocerca americana. The sequence continues at coordinate 92,219,334 of NC_060121.1, forward strand.
CATAAAACATTTTCCATAATTCTACAATAGATTGACGTCAACGATATAGGTCTATAATTGAGTGGATCTGCCTGACGACCTTTCTTATAAATGGGAATGACCTGCGCTTTTTCGCAGTCGTTGGGTTCCTTTCGTTACTGAAGCGACCTACGATAAATTACTGCTAGAGGGGGAGCAAGACTATTCGCATAATCTTTATGGAATCTTATAGGTATCTCATCTAGTCCTGACGCCATTCCACTACTAAGTAATTGTAACTGCTTTTTAATTTCGCGATCGGGTATCTCAATATCTGCCATTTCGCCGTTCGTACGACGATTAAGAGGAGGGACAGTGTTACGATCTTCCGCGCTGAAACAACTTCGGAAGACCGAATTCAGTATTTCGACATTCTCTATATTATCTTCCGTTTCGGTACCGGTTGGTCGCTGAGAGAATGAATAGATGATTTTGACCCACTTACTGATTTTGAATACGACCAAAATCTCTTAGGGTTTTTACTCAGATCGGTTGACGACGTCTTACTCTCAAAATCATTGAACGCTTCTTCCATCGCTCTCCTTACGCTCATTTTCGCTTCATTCAGCTTTTGTTTGTCAGCTAGGTTTTTACTTCTCTTGAATCTGAAGTGCTCTTTCCCAGCGCTTTTCTAACACGGCTTTTAAAGCATGGCAGATCCTTCCATCCCTTAACATCTTAATAGGAACATTCTTGTCTAGGGAATATGCGTATCATCCTCATCAGTTAGGTAAAGAGCCTTTTCATGATGCCGAAACGGGAATGTGCCGAGCTGCTTTGGGAAGCTGCTTGCCAGATCACACTCCACCAGCGCTTCTATAATATTACGAGTTGTTGCGTCCAACGAGCGTTCTAGACGTTGATTGAGAGTGCAGAGAAATGTCCTTTCCATTAGCTTCCACTGGTACTGGGTAAAAGATTTTTTTGAGGAATTATGAAAGTCGGCTGAGTAAATACTAAGAAAGAAAAGCAATACTTGGTTAACAATCTGTTCTGTTCTCCGGCGCTAGAGCTTAAACGTACGCCATTCCCCTGTGTACAATCTGCGAAGGCGCCCTGGAGCTGGGTACACACGGCTAGTGCTGCAAGAAAACCTCCCCATCGCATCCCGCTCATATTTAGTGGGAAAATGGTCCAGTGGACAGTCGTCAAGATGTGAACACAGATGAAGCAGAAAGAAGGTGTACTGAACTGTGAAATAAGAAGCCAAATAAAAATAGTGACGGTCTGTGCTCGAAATGTGCAACATCGAGTGCACTGCAGGAACACGGCGGCGTGGTTCCGTGGTTACGGTGTTCTACATCTACATTTATACACCGCAAGCCACCCAACGGTGTGTGGTGGAGGGCACTTTACGTGCCACTGTCATTACCTCACTTTCCTGTTCCAGTCGCGTATGGTTCGCGGGAAGAAGGACTGCCGAAAAGCCCCCGTGCGCGCTCGAATCTCTCTAATTTTACGTTCGTGATCTCCTCGCGAGGTGTAAGTAAGGGGAAGCACTATATTCGATACCTCATCCAGAAACGCACCCTCTCGAAACCTGGACAGAAAGCTACACCGCGATGCAGAACGCCTCTCTTGCAGAGTCTGCCAGTTGAGTTTGCTAAACATCTCCGTAACGCTATCACGCTTGGACTGTAAAGCGGCATATCAGTCTTCCAAATCTCCCTCTCGACTTTTTTCTCCCCTACAAAATTATCTACTTTCCGTTCGCTCTCTAAGGTGTCTTTTCTCCTTCAGTAGTCTTGGCAAGTGCCATACCATAAATTGGTTATAGAATGAGAGTCATGTGGTAAGAATAAATTATCCGTGACAAGTAAATGTGATGAATAGTGATGCCAGGCGAGACGCCGCGTAGACCTCCCACTGAAATGAAAATAATAAATAAACTGGTGTGAACTACGTTACAACAAAGGAATTCAAGAGACAAAACTTCCTAAACGGAACGCAAGAGTCGTAACATGTACTTGTGTAGAACAAATAGGAGGTACGTACGTCTGTACGTATTTACTTACACCTCGCTATTGCAAACGGACGTTACACCACACAAATTTGAAAACAGCAAGCAAACACGTCAATGACCAGACACAAAACTGTGTCGGGAGAAAGAAAAAGAGGTGAGAGAGGGGGGGGGGGGGGGGGCACGGGGGAGCGGATCTCCCGCTGTACATTCAAAAACCGTAACCACGTAACCACAGCGCCATGGCGATATTCATTTGCTTGATGTTGCACATCTTGATCTTTGACCGTTCATTGTTTCTGCTTTGCTTCTTCTCCACAGTTCAGTACCCCTTCTTCCCGTTTTCACGCTTGATCTGTGTTCAGTTTTGCCGGCCGGAGTGGCCGTGCGGTTCTAGGCTCTACAGTCTGGAACCGAGCGACCGCTACGGTCGCAGGTTCGAATCCTGCCTCGGGCATGGATGTGTGTGATGTCCTTAGGTTAGTTAGGTTTAATTAGTTCTAAGTTCTAGGCGACTGATGACCTCAGAAGTTAAGTCGCATAGTGCTCAGAGCCATTTGAACCATTTTTGTGTTCAGCTTTTCACGGCTACACACTGGACCAATTTACCACTAAACTTGAGGAGAGTGGGATGGGGAGATTCCCTTGTGAGCAGCAGAGCCAGAGCAGATTCTTAAATCGCGACCCGAGGTGTGAGCTGCACGGGGCCGCTTCCGGGTTGACCGTCTAGCCGCTAGTGAAGTGTCGCTGGCGACGCGCTTCCACGTTGTGTAATACATCTCTCTTGCGGCGGCATCTAGACATCGCCCTCCCTGTTGCGTCCACTAGCTACTGCTGATGTACAATTCCGGCCAAAACGGTAGTGCACACTAGGGCCGTGGATATTTTAAAAAAATTCGTGAATCCAATATATCGATGTTTAAAAAATACCACTATCGACCTTCGACATAACAAAGAAAGTACCAATATATCGGTGTGAACAATATCGGCTACTAGCCTATAAAAATATCGATTGCACATTGTAAATACGCTGCCAGTCTTAGAAGTGTATATTTAAGTACTGATTTATTATTAGGTACTCCGTATATCAACAAGCTAGCTGCATGCCTATCCCCTTGGAGCAAGAAGTGAAAGGAAAACGATACACATTCACATTTGGCGTTACCAACTTTGCTGACAATGATAATTGTATGTAAGTGGCACAATGAAACGTGTCCGATGCGTCCGTCGTTCGATTTCGTCACGTATCGGATTTGTTAGGAGTACTTCGTGTCGACTTCCCTGTTTATTTCATTTCTGCAGACGCCAGCTGTAGTGTCAAAATTGCGTAGTCAGCCTAAACACTCTAATTTCTGTCGTTAGCACCGTTATCATTTCACCTGAATTTTGTTCATCATTTTCAGTAACTGTTTTGAAGAATGCCGATGTGAAGAAACAAGAAACTAGCTGCGTTAAAAGTTGTTTTTTGACCCTACTGATGTGCTTTTTCTTCACATGGAAAATGTTGTTGTTCTGTTGACACCACCAACTCCCAGTGTAGTCGGACTACTATTTCTTTTGTGGCACTACAGGCTGACAATTATTGAACTATATGAAATAAAATCGTCATAACTACTGAACGGTTTGTGTTAGGACGTTCAAACTGGACGGTTGGGAGCATGGCGTGATGGGAATTAGTATGTTGTGGTTTAGTGACGATGTCCACTTTCATGTGGATGGGTTGATCAGTAAGGAAACTGGCGCATTTGTGGTATTGAGAACCCGCATTTCGAGATCGAGATGTGTCTTCACCCTCAACTGGTCACTATATGGTGTGCAGTGTTCAGTCATGGAATAATCGGTGCGATATCCCTCTATGGGAGGGTGACTACCGAATGGTACGTGAAGGTTTTGGAAGATGATTTCATCCCCATTATCCAAAGTGAACCTGGTTTCGACAAGATGTGGTTCATGGAAGACGGAGCTCGTTGCCATCGAAGCAGCAGAGTGTTTGAGGTCCTGAAGGAGCACTTGAGGACCGCAGTCTGGCTCTGGGGTACACGGAGGCCACTGGCATGGGCCTCGATTGGCCGCCATATTTTCCGGATCTGAATACATGCGACTCGTTTTTGTGGGACTATGTTATCCACAAGGTGTACAGCAGTAACAGCGAAACTATTTCTGAGCTAAAAGAACTATTCAGGAGGCCATCGACAGCAGCGATGTTCCGACACTTCAGCGGACCTTGCGGAATTTCGCTATTCGTCTACGCCACATCATCCGCAATGACGGCAGGCATACTTCACGTATCATAACCTACATCCGAATATCTGTAGTGACGTTTACATGTTTAATAAAGCGTGTGAACGCCGTAGTTTGTAACTAATTTACGTTTTTTTCATGTGGTTCAACAATCGTCACCCTGTATATTTTCTTCACAGTTAAAGTGAAAAAACTGGACTTAATGGAAGCTCAAAAAGTAGTAAGTCTCGTCTGCACAATGAATATGTTGTACCACAATTTCAAAACGACGACTTCAAATATTTACTGAAGATTGTGAAAAAATGTAATACAAACTAAAAGTATAGACTCCCAATAATGCTATTCTGATATCGATATATGTAGGGAGAAAATGTCGGTGGTGTATATGTCAACATATTAGGAAAGCAATATCAATATACGACATTGTATCAACAACCGTACTGCACACCCGACTTCACGTTATATGCCTGACACAGAATCTGTAACCACGGCTACTGCCATTGCTTTCAGGTGTTGCATTGTCTGCATAAGAAGCAGAGTTGTTTCACAAGATAGCACACGCCAATGAAACGAAGTACCGGGTGATCAAAAAGTCAGTACAAATCTGAAAACTTAATAAACCACGGAATAATGTAGATAGAGAGGTAAAAATTGACACACGTGCTTGGAATGACATGGGGTTTTATTAAAACAAAAAAAAAAGTTCACAAAATGTCTGACAGATGGCGCTGGACAGCAAAACGTCAGTGACTACGCATGACAATGGTATATAAAAGGTGCTGTAATGAAAGAGAGATTCAGATGCGCCAGCAGTCGCAGCATTTTGACGTTACCTGAAAAGGCGCTTTTAGTGAAGCTGTATTATCAGATTGGGGAATGTGCTAGTTCAGCGTTACGATCCTATCACCATAGGAAGGGGATTCGAACGGGTAAAGGTCCGTTGACAAATGCAGCTGTGGCGAGAATGATTTCGAAGTTTGAAGCCACGGGTTGTTTAAACGATAGACCCCGTAGCGGCCGACCGAGCACAAGGCGTAATGCTGCTGAGACAGTTCAGGAAGAAATGGAAACTCTAGCGGGTTATTCTATGCACGGGGAAGTCAGCGCTCGTGCAGACGCACGTCGTACCGGCATTCCATACACTACAGTTTGGTTGGCACTTAGGCGTACCCTCCCATGCTATCCGTACAACACCCATCGGCATCATTAACTGTTACCTGGCGATTTAGTGAAGCTGAGGGCATTTGCGGTGTGGCCGTTTCAAATGATGGCGGAAGATGACGATTGGTTGAGCAACGTGTTGTGGACCGGCGAAGCTCACTTCACGCTCCGAGGGTCTGTCAGCGCCCACAACTGCAGATTTTTGGCTATCGAAAATCCTTGAACTGTCGTGGAAAATCCATTGAACGACCAGAACGTCACGGTATGGGTTGGATTTACCACATCTACCGTTATCGGGCCTTTTTTCTTCGAGGAAATGCGTGATTCTGGTTTTTAACTGCTACCGTGACGGGTGAGAGGTACGCCGATATGTTACAGAATCGCATCATCCCCAGCATGGCTGCTAAACACCTGTTGGAACGTACGATGTTTATGAAGGACGGCGCTCCACCCCATATTGCTAGACGCGTGAAAGATCTCTTGCGCGCGTCGATTGGTGGTGATCGTGTGCTCAGCCGCCACTTTCGTCATGCTTGGTCTCCCATGTCCCCAGACCTCAGTCCGTCCGATTATTGGTTGTGGGGCTACCTGAAGTCGCAAGTGTATCGTGATCGACCGACATCTCTAGGGATGCTGAAAGACAACATCCGAAGCTAATGCCTCATCATAACTCCGGACATACTTTACAGTGCTGTTCACAACATTATTCCTCGACTACAGCTATTGTTGAGGGATGATGGTGGACATATTGGGCATTTCCTGTAAAAAACATCATATTTGCTTTGTCTTACTTTGTTATGCTAATTATTGATATTCTGATCAGATGAAGCGCCATCTGTCGGACATTTTTTGAACTTTTGTATTTTTTTGGCTCTAATAAAAACTCAATGTCATTCCAAGCATGTGTGTCACTTTGTACCTCTCTATCTACATTATTCGGTGATTTATTCTGTTTTCAAATTTATACTGACTTTTTGATCATCCGGTATTACGACCACCACGCAACGCGGGATTGGATGCAGGCTGACGGCGCTGTGGTCACGAGATGTGGTGAGGGAGGCACACAAGCGGAGCAGGGACAAGTGGGGAATCATTGCAGCGCCTATACGGACCACATGTGGGTAAACCTAATGTCATAAACGACATCGACAAAAGGTAGATTCTCATGTCAGGGCACTTTGGCACTAACAATTTGCAAATTTCGCCTCTGTTCGGTTCTTCGCATGTTGCCTTCACCGTCGTGAGTGCCTTTGGGAAGCGGTTGAAGAACGGTGAAAGCCCGAGTAGTCGACAAGATGTTGGACGTCCACGCCTCATCACACGGCGTGGAGTGAGGAGGCTCGCCACGGTGCTGGTGAGGCACAGGTGCTGCGGAGCGCCTTGTTTAGTGCACACTGCGGAACGCGGAACGCCACAGCAGACGATCCACTCGCGTTCCTTTTTAACACCACCGATACAAACAGAAGAGTGTCGTAAGTTTAACATGTGTACCTGCGTATCTGTCTCTGGCAATGCAGCTCCAAAACGAAAGGTCTGATTTTAATACACTTTTTTATTTATTTTGAAGCTGCTTTGATCGGTATGGTTCTCAGCTACTTTTCATGAATCTTCAGCCGTTGCAATTCCATCAACTAAATTATGTAAAAAAGTTTTCCGCCACCACGCGCTCTTGATATACTCTATGTCATCCAAAAGAGCTGCATCAAGTTACGTAGTACCAGACTGCAGAGCTTAAAAAGATCTAAAGGAAAGTCCGTAAGCAATTACATTTATCTTTTACGGTTGACCAACAATATAGATTTTTTCTCATTTGAAGTCGCCTGTTTCAGCACATACAAAGCATCAAAAGGGCGATTGTGACTCAACTGCATAAGATAAACCAATGCTGTCCATGAATTTTTTGTAGTTCTTTGTAGGTCTACGATTCAGTACTAAATCAAATGATATTGCGCTAATCGTTTAGGGAGCCTGTTGCAAGAGAGTACAATGACAGCCCATTTTCCTCCGACTTGATTTAGATTCATTGCTTATTTCATATGTTACTAAATTAGCTAAGTATAGACTAAAACGTAGTCAATGAATATACATATCAAATAAAAAGAAACACGTAAATCGCATGAATGAAAAAGAGCTCGCATCGCAGTTTTGTCCTTCGTCCCGGAAAGTATTGATGTGAATGTGGGTATAGCGTGTCGATCGTAGTGTGTCTACCAGTAAAATATAAAGTTTAAAAAGCATCAAACAATATTTGAATAAAAAATTAAAAAGAGAAAGCCCCAACACAGAAAATCTCTCTAAAGTATAAGAAATAATATGAATTGCCCCTTTAAGTTTAATATGTGTAGTAATATTCTGAACCAAACGTGTTCGCGTCGATGGACCACTAAGTAAATAAAATAAAAACAGAATACATCTAAAAATGATTAAGTATGAAATTTAAATACAAATCAGCTACCTCGGCATCGTAAGTAAATATTGAAGGAACAATATCAAATCTTTCAGTCTGTGTGTTAATTAAATTACTCCGAAAAACTCGCAATATAGACGCAACGCCTGCCCTCACGCGAATGCCTGTTCGCGTCGCCCAACTTGGTCACGACTCGCACTCGCTGTTTAATGAAGCGTGAATTAGTGCGCTATCCTCAGACCACTTCAGAACACAGGCGTCGTAAGATAGATAAATTCATGAAACTGTGTCCTAGGATACTTAGAGATGGATTTATTTTCATATTTTATATAATAACTAACTACAGCTCCACTAACTATTTTGAGTTGTGGATGAGGGACGTGCAGGACTGGTACACGAGACTACAAACAGAAAAGCCTTATATTATACCCAGCAATAACGAAACTATGCTGATATGGTGTTCTAGAAAGGGTTCCTGCTGTTAACTCTCCGCCGGCCGGAGTGGCCGTGCGGTTCTAGGCACTACAGTCTGGAACCGCGGGACCGCTACGGTCGCAGGTTCGAATCCTGCCTCGGGTATGGATGTGTGTGACGTCCTTAGGTTAGTTAGGTTTAAGTAGTTCTTAATTCTAGGGGACTGATGACCTCAGAAGTTGAGTCCCATAGTGCTCAGAGCCATTTGAACCATTTTGTTAACTCTCCCCCCCCCCCCCCCCCCCCCTGTTGACGTGATGACGCTTGCATCAAAATATGTGTTGTTGTGCCTATCTGCGACTCAGCATCTCCACAATACGGTGAGTAGCAACTTTCCTTCTCCAGTTGTTACATTCCATCCTAGATTTCCGTTTGTTTGGAAATATTAAATTTAACGGGACAATACAATTATTTGTTTTACTTTCTAGATCTTTTTATGTGTCAGGGTTTTTGAAATTTTTAATTTAAGTTTTTTGACAGAACGACATCATCAGTTACGATAACTGTCAACGCAGGATTATAGAGACCGAATCGTAGGTTAATGGAAACGTTTCGGCTGGACGGATGAATCACATTTCTTGTTACAACGGGTCGATGATTGAGTCCATATTCGCCGTCACGAATTTTATGGGCTGGTAAATTACTAAAAGACAGACTTTAATATTAGAAAAGTTGTTGTGTACATAGTTCTTCGTATTCAGCGCGTACAAAACTTTCCCACTAGAGCGCGCCCCACTAAGCACAACAGTGCAGGCGCAGCGCTCGGCCGTCTCCGCACTACGAGATGGCGCTGCCTTAGAGATGGAACAAATTCTGCTTCCGCCGATCCACGTATTAATATGTAACGCAGCCAATGAGATTGCTGCTAACGTAGAACCTTTTCTCCTCGCGGATCACACTCGCGCAGTGATACATGAACGCGCAAGGTATTATAACGAGTGTACAGACCTCCGAGGAGTCGGTCTGCATTAGTCTGCATTTGTCTGCACCAGTCTCTACCAGTCTGCATTTGTCTGCACTAGTCTGTACCAGTCTATAGTCAAGTTTCAGTCTGTGCCTAATGAGATTACCATATTCCTGTACATTGCCAAGAAGATGAATGAATAGACACATTGTCAAGTATGAGAGATTTGTGAGAATAAGATTAACGTACTAAGGCCAAGGGAACTTCATATTGTCACTTGTAAACAGGATCCAGAATCAAGTTACGTAATGTCTATGCTTTTTATTATTTTAATAAATCTGTGTGAAAATTAATCAAGTTCTGTTTAAAGTTTGTCACCATCAGTCTGCTACTCTAAGCGTGCAAGTGGCATCTCTATCGTCTGACCTAACGGCAGGAGATAAACACGTCACGATAAGACCATGAGACATATTGCTGACACTCGCCTACTTCGTTAGAGCAACAAGTCAAATAATCTGATGATGTGTGTACCGAAGGTCTTACAGTACGCTCACCAGAAAAGTTTAATGTAAAACCACGCTTTTTGCATGCTTCTCCATGTATGCAAAACATGGACCGTGTCGAAAAGGACTGTATTTATGAGCTGAAGAATACGAGGCTTACCCTGTGGCGCACGCCCTGCTAGGGGATATTTGATGAAACCCAAGCTATAGAAACAACATTTTAGAGCAGTTTTCAGATTAAAGAGCCTATAATGAAAGTTTAATATAGAATTTACGATTTTATGAACATATGACATGAAAAAAAATAAAAAGAACTCAAATCATTGAGGTATTTGACAAGATTTATTAACATTGCTATTAAGAGCTGAAAAACGGGAAAAAATAAATAAAAAATTCAGATTCATCTCCTTGCAAACACCAGCACTTCAGTTTCAGAAGTACCCCATTGTAACTATAAACAATACTCTTAAATTAAAATTTCAAATAATCATCTTCACTAGTTGGTTTGCATCTAAACGTCATACTAATGAAACTAGTTGCGATATCTTCATAAGGCCGTTGTCTTAAAATCTAAATGTTTAGCCTATGCCCTAAGAAGGGGTTCAAAGCATGTCACTGATTAAATTCAGTTTTTAAAATGCCCTATCACCACCGCGGTTTGTGAATATAAAGTGACAGATACGTTTTTAGAGCGGCAGCAATGTTGGGAAAACAACATTCCATAGTTGTGGCTCCTCAGGTAGATGAAATGAGATATAGACAAAAATGGGCTTTCCCCCAAATCAAACATTTGAAACTGTTAAAACTGCGTTAGTATTTCTTTTAAACATGTAAGTAGTTTCGCCAATTGAAGTGTCACGCTTTCGGTGGGATATTACTGAGAAACTGAAGCGAGGGAACGCAATGTTTGTGAGCTAAATGCTGACGTAATTGGTATCATTTGACTACTGAAAAATTCAGCTGACCAAACCTACAAGAAATCTATAATTACTAAACGGGCACACAGAAGCGCAACCTCAGTCATCTAACGGCTTTTGGGGACAAAAACAAAAATCTTGATTTTCAGTCCTATTGATATTATCACTCACCAAATTAAAATTTTAAAATACTCTGATTACCTGTTTGTTAAGAAGTACAGTCTTGCGTGAAAGGTTTACCACAATAAGTCAGGTATTGATGTTCGAAACTGTATACATGTCTAGAGGCGCAGTTACCGATGGCGCCCAAATAACCTAACTAAATTCATGCAGTATTCGAGAATGAGAGCACTCATCGACTTATAACTACCTTTACTCATAATCTTAAACATTTTCGCAATTTTTTTTCGCTGAGGCCCACCTTAATTTGGTGATAGGTCGAAAGGTTATCGCTTACCACATTGTGGCTACTCCTGCAGTAAAACTGCCGCATCACACATGACTTTTTAATTTACTGCTTATTCTCTAGTAATTATATTCACATAACATATTTTAGACAGTATCCGCATATACCATTACATGCAACAGTGAAGTTCTATCGTCGTACGACATAACATTCAGGACATATGATGCCATAAACACTGATATGCTTTAAAAGTTAGTTATTCTGAAAAAGGGACCTTCCGTATGTAAACTCATTTGTAAAGTACTCAGATGTTTGAAGCTGTTTCATACACGGGAGATAGATTGTTCAAAGGGCCGCCAGATAATGTTGCAGGGGCAGCAGCAAGAATAATTGACAGATATGGCCCCTAACGCTAACCAGCATGGCACTATTTTGCTGGTACTGCTAACTGTTGTAAGTGAAGAGAAACTACAGCCACTATATTTCAAGAGGGTATGTAGCTCTACTGCATGGTTTCATGCTGATGACATAACCTCGTATAAAACATTGTAAGCCGGCCGGAGTGACCGTGCGGTTCTAGGCGCTACAGTCTGGAATCGAGCGACCGCTGCGGTCGCAGTTTCGAATCCTGCCTTGGGCTTGGATGTGTGTGATGTCCTTAGGTTAGTTAGATTTAATTAGTTCTAAGTTCTAGGCGACTGATGACCTCAGAAGTTAAGTCGCATAGTGCTCAGAGCCATTTGAACCATTTTTGAAAACATTGTAGAGATAAAACCGTTCCCCAACCGAATCCCATCAGATGTTGACATCGGAAAAACCGAATTTGACGTTCAATGAGTCAGATCGTGGATGTCTACTTCATTAACCCGGAGAGTGAGTTATAGAATCAGAAAAGAGAAGTTGGATAGTTTGAAGTTAGACAGAACGAGATTCGGTGGCGTGCGATGACTTCTAGTCAGGTGCGTACAGAGACTGGGAAAGGAATGAGATGGGAAGCCGATTGGTGTAATTTTGTACAGAGCGCAACTTGGTCCTTCACGAACACTAGGTTTCAGTATGATGAAAGAGATTGTATAAGGGATAGAGACCTACCTCACACTGAAAATTTGCAAATAGTTTATGTACTGATAAGATAGAAATTTAGAAATCAGATTTTAAATGGTAAAACATTTCAGAGATTACAGGTGTACTGACCATTGGCAACTGGTAAAGAACTACAGATTAAAACTCGATAAATTGCGGAAAAGCAGAAAATTAAGACGATGGGACCTGAATAAAGTGAAGGGATCAGAGGTTGTTGTGAGTGATAAAGGGAACATTGTGTTACCTTAGTGATACACGAGAAAAAAATGCAACAGAAGGTGCATGGGTATCTTTCGAACATGAATTAGTTAATAAAAGATAATATCCAATAGGGAGTAAAAAACAGCATTAGATATCGTTAGATAACACGCAGGACAATTTATGTAACTGAGAAAATACTAAAATCCAGCAAATGTTTCAGGCAAAATGGAGTATAGATTTTAATTACTAAGACTGAAAGGAAATGCAAAAAATAGACGTGCCTACAGAAGAAATGAATAGTTTTGAAGTGTGCATTTCTTATGGAATAACAGAGGCTGGATACAAGAAAATCAGGTACACCTTCGGGGAAAATAGAAGCAACTATGCGAATATCAATTGCTCAGATAAAAAATTAGTTCTAAGCTAAGAACGGATTGCCGAAAGGACGAAGGAACATATAGAAGGGCTAGAGAAAGGAATCGAAACTGCTGATGTAAGGTAAGGGTACGTGAGGTAGATGAAGGTGTGATAACAGATAACTGCGATCAGAATTTGACAGAGGACTGAACACCTAAATAGGAGCAAGGCACCTCGACATTCCTCCAGAATTATTGAAATCTTTATGAGAGCGTACCACGACAAACTACTCCACCTGTTGTGCAATATACGGTAAAAGGGATAGCGTTGGCCGATGAGACTGTAAGTTTGCCGGTGATAGCCGAAGGGATGGGGCCCGCATCTCATGGTCGTGCGGTAGCGTTCTCGCTTCCCACGCCCGGGTTCGATTCCCGGCGGGGTCAGGGATTTTCTCTGCCTCGTGATGGCTGGGTGTTGTGTGCTGTCCTTAGGTTAGTTAGGTTTAAGTAGTTCTAAGTTCTAGGGGACTTATGACCACAGCAGTTGAGTCCTATAGTGCTCAGAGCCATTTGAACCGAAGGGATGGAAGTGTTATAAGATGAAAGAAGAGAGAATAATGGAATATAGTCGAATTATAGGTGACGCTGATGAATACCGATTAAGACATGAGTCACTGAGAGTAGTTCACTCGCTCTGATGTCTGGGGAGCAAAATAAGTGAGGACAGAAGAAGTGAAGGGTAGCAATAGTAAGAAAAGATATCCAGAAACTAGAAACATGTTAACATTTAATTTAAATTTAAGTGCTAAAAATTAATTTCCTAACGTGCTTGTCTGGAGTGTAGTAGTGTACGGAAATGTAACGTGCAGGATATACATGGAAGAGATGAAGAAAATAGGTTTTGGTGTGTGATACTACAGAAGAATTCTAAAGATTGTATGGTTAGAGTGGATATCTAACGAACGTGAATCAGTGAATCGTTTGGTTGACAGGACATATCCTGTGGCTTCAAGCAAGAGCTGGTAACGGCGTGTGTGCGTGGGGTAGAAATTGTACTGGCAAATGAAGAGTTGACTGCACTAAGCAGGTTCAAGTTGATGAAGGACGTTGTAGTTACGCAGAGATGAAGACCCTTGCAGGGGGTAGACTAGCGTGGAGAGCTTTAAGGGGCAGTCAAATGAAGACGAATCAAATGGAAAAAAGAGAAAATTTAAACTCTTCCACCCATCAAAATAAGGTTTTGCATCACTCCGGTTCCCAGAACTCCTGAAGATAGACGTTGACTATGGATATTGTATCACAGACACAGTCCCTTTGACTGTTCAGAGATTTCACTGAACCTGCCCAAAGATGTAAACAAACACGCATGAGCAGCTCCTATTAGACAGAGGGGGGTGCGACAGCCGATCAGGTCCAGTCATTCCACCAGGAAGGATGTACTCAGCTCACGCTGTCTGTAGTTCAACCATGCCTAGACGATCAGTACCGCTGTTCGATCGCGTCCGCATTGTTACTTTGTGCCAGGAAGGGCTCTCAACATGGGAAGTGTCCAGGCGCCGCGGAGTGAACAGTCAGCAGCTCGTGGTCTCGCTGTCGCGTTCTCGCTTCCCGAGCACGGGGTCCCGGGCTCGATTCCCGGTGGGATTAGGGATTTTCACCTGCCTCGAGATGTAGGGGTGTTTTTGTGGTCCTCATCATTTCATCACCATTGATGAAAGTGGCGAGATTGGGCAGAGAAATGGTTGGGCATTTGTACGGGCATTGATAACCGCGTAGTTGAGCGACCCCACAAACCAAACATCATCATAGTCATCGGAGTGAATCAAAGCGATGTTGTTCGAACACGGAGGAGATACATAGAGACAGGAACTGTCGATGACACTCCTTGCTCAGGCCGCCCAAGGGCTAATACTGCAGTGGATGATCGCTACCTACAAATTATGGCTCGTAGGAACTTTGACAGCAACGCCACCATGTTGAATAATGTTTTCCGTGCAACTTCAGGGCGTCGTGTTACGACTCAAACTGTGCGTAATAGGCTGCGTGATCCGCAACTTCACTGTCGACGTCCATGGCGAGGTCCATCTGTGTAACCACGATCCCATGCAGCACGGTGCAGATGGGCCCAACAACCGAATGGACTGTTAAGGATTGGCGTCACCTTCTCTTCACCGATGAGTGTCGCATATTCCTTCAACCACACAATCGTCGGCAAACCAGGCAAACCAGACAGGCTGTACGCCTTAGATACACTGTCCAGCGAGTGCAGCAGGGTGGAGGTTCCCTGCTGTTTTGGGGTGGCATTATGTGGGGCCGACATATGGCGCTGGTGGTCATGAAACGCGCCGTAATGGCTGTACTATACGTGAATGCCATCCTCCGACCGATAGTGCAACCATAACGGCAGCATATTGGCGAGGCACTCGTCTTCATGGACGACAATTCGCGCCCCCATCGTGCACATCTTGTGAATGACTTCCTACAGGATAACGGCATCGCTCACAGGAAATTCAATAACAAAGCAGAAGGTATATTGCTCATTTGTAAAAAGTTTCAGTTTGCAGAGGTTGGCCGGCCGCGGTCGTCTGGCGGTTCTGGCGCTGCAGTCCGGAACCGCGGGACTGTTACGGTCGCAGGTTCGAATCCTGCCTCGGGCATGGGTGTGTGTGATGTCCTTAGGTTAGTTAGGTTTAAGTAGTTCTAAGTTCAAGGGGACTTATGACCTAAGATGTTGAGTACCATAGTGCTCAGAGCCATTTGAACCTTTTTTTTTTTTTTTTTTTTTTTTTTTTTTTTTTTTTTTTTTTTTTTGTGCAGAGGTTGGATCTCTCTTACTCATCATTCTCTGCTATTGGGCAATATGCAAGTCTTGTAAAATACATAGAAAAGGAGTAATAAAATCGATTGATTTTCTTTATTCCGGTTACGCACGGAATACCGCCGTGGAGCACCCCTCACACGTAATTACACCATCACAGATCGCTTAAAATATCTGAAAAACCGCCTCAGTACCCATGCAGGCTGCCAGGCTGCTTCACATTGGTGAGAGCCTGATAAGTGGTGGTGTGCTCGCGCGTGCACTAACCCTGGCACACTTCCTGAGTACACAGCCATCTCTAGTGGTCTGTATGCACGAAGAAACCTGTCGTATAGCGGCGCATGCGAGAGATGCCTTCCTTCCAAAGCAAATATCTGACGGAATCGATACAGAAATACTGCTGAAGTTAATAAATAATTATTTTCCAGTCACGTGATCATGATGTATTGGATACAAGGTGGACGCCGCAGCTACCCCATACACACAGACTGACGATGTCACAAAACTAGTAGCTGGCTCACTCCAAAACACTTTTTCAAAAAAAGATCGTTGCCTACAAAGAGAGAGAGAGATAAATAGGTAGAGAGAGATAAATAGATAGAGAGAGAGAGAGAGAGAGAGAGAGAGAGAGAGACAGACAGAGAGAGAGAGAGAGAGCTGTAGTTTGCTTTGCAGATGACATAGGAACTAGCAGGAGATACTTTATTCTGCCATGGACTGTAAACTGCCTTAGCCTTCCAGTGGACTTTCCTTGAGGTTCACTTCACGAATTGCTTCAGGAGTTATTAAATCAGGTGCAGAATATCACATCTTGAAGACGTCACAAATGGTGCTTCAGAAGATATGCCACAGGAAATACTAATTAAATCGTTAATATAGCGTATAAACAATTCGCTTCACACAATTTAAAAAGATCGGCACTGCACAGTACTTTGCGTACATAAAAACAGTGTTACGTTTTTGACGAGAAGCTTCATTAAATAATACAAACCAAATATAATTTGATGTTGCAAATGGAATTGGTGATGCTTGAAACGATAGTTGTAACTTCAAATTTCGAAGGGAATTTTTAATGTCACAGTTATGGAGTTCCTGAGCACTACAGATCCGCTAAGTGTATTTTCATTTTTAAAAGTACTGTATAATTCCTAAGTTGACTAATTTTCTCCGCTACAGTAGCACGAAGAAGTTGGGTAATGAACTGTCAATAAAAGGAGAACACTAGCTTTGTCCATGAATGTATACTTGCCCCTGATGTAGGCGACCCGCAATGTGAAGTAAAGCCGGCCTTGCCCAACTACTAGCGTTAGCTAACTGTCTGACTGGCTCTCTTGTCTATCAGCGATTCCCTTTCTGTCACCATGTCATCATCGTCATTTCAGGCACACTAAATAGGAAAGTTGATGATTGACACTAAGAAGAATCTGGCGCCTTGCATCCATGATGACTCGTTCATCTGCCTACCAATGGTTATGGCGGGAATTTATTACCTCGCTCTGTGTGAATTCCTCCTCAGCAGCAGATGAAATGCAACCAGTGAACAGCGCTTCTTCGGCGCTCCGTCTGGGAATGCACTGACATAACTATAGTCTGACGTCATGATGTTTTGTCCTGGAAGCTTGAACACAGCGCACAGTTGACATGAATAAAATTACTGCTCGTGTAGATTTAGACACGTCAGAGAGACATTACGTCTTCATTACCTCCAGTTCATCGCTCCCTTATTGCATGATGACCATCGATTCATGATCACAGCACTCGCTCCTGTGTACTCAGCGTGGGAAGTGCACGTGGTCCACCACGATTCGTTGTTCCTTTTATGAACGAGCCCGTCTCCAGGTCACTGCAACAATTTGTTCATTTTCAACAGCGCTGAGGATGCCGTTCGGCATACGTAACACTTGAGATCCAATTAATGCCGTTGGGCGGACGGTGATAGAATTTCATGTCTGTCCGTTTTCGCGTGGAAAAATAGGACTCCATATCAATGTGTATATTGTTCACCCTCCATGGAGTCACAACTCTGTTCCTGGTACCAGCAAAAGCTCAAAATTTCGCCGGACTTCTCATATATCATTCACAAATCGATTATAGTCAGGACTGGTTTGAGAACTTTTTCCACACAAGCGACATGTAATTTGCTTCCCACCTCCCCGCCCTACAGACATACGTTGCCTTTCGTTGGCTTCATAGCAAGACTCTTAAAAAGCACTCATAAGCCAAAACATAATGACTACTGCCTACCGCCACGCTGGGTCGGAGCGTTGATGGTATAACGGACACGCGACTCGGCAGCAAAATTATGTAAGTGGAGTAGACACGGAAGGGGGATCACCCTAGCGAAAGCATGGGCTGCAAATGGGGAAATCCATTGAGACAAGCAACTTTGACATAGAGCAGATTATATTACGCAGTGTCTGTGAACGAATATCGCGCGAACGGTCGAATGTTCACGTCTACTGTCGTGAGCTTCTACGGAAAGAGGTAGGACACTGAAGCTACCACTATGAGCTACATGGTTGGACGTCGAAGACTCTTACAGAACGTGGGGTTCGAAGGCTCGTCTGTTCTCTAAAGGAGGATGAATGGTGATCTGTCAGATCTCTCCCGAAAGAGCACAACGATGGTGCGCCCACAAGTGTTCCGGCGCACACCGTGCATCGTACATTGTTGAACATGGAGGCTGATGGGGGCTCTATTATGATATGGAAGACATTCTCCTGCTCTTGCATGGAACCCGTGATAGTAATCTAAGACACGCTGACAGCTGCGAATCGCCTGCATCGCTTCATGTTTGATGTCTTCCCCGACAGCGATGTCGTCTTTCAGCAGTATAATTATTCGTCTCTGGGAGCCAGAACCGTGCGACAGTGGTCTGAGGAACATTAGAGTGAACTGACCTTGCTGACTCGGCGACCACATAGTCTGATGTAGATCCTGTGGAACCCATCTGGCTCGCGACCGGGCGCCATCACCGCGTACGCTGATCAGCGGCCCGCTATTTACGCGAACTGCGTGACCTGTGCGTTAGACATCTGATGCCACAAACCTACCAACAAACTGTGGGATCCCTCATACGCAGAATCAGTTATTTATTTCGTTCCAAATACGGACAAACAAGATGTTAAGCAGATGTGTCTATGTTTTGGCTCCACAGTGTACATCAGAACATAGTGATCGTCGAAATGGGTTGTTTTTTCTTTTAAAATAATTGCTAGTTAGAAATACTTCTGTAACAGAAATAAATTTGTGAAAATTATTCCATTGGTAACTATTAAAAGAAGAATCAATTTCCATTTAAGGTGATTCCTAATACATTTAAGAGCACTTCGGGAAAGGAGAATTATACCTATTCTATTTTTCTAGCTTTAATAACGATAGGCTACTGATCGAACCGAGTCGAAAGAGTGAAAACATAAAATGTCTGTTATTCTTTTTAGTTTAATAAACCAACTTTATCCTATAATTTACTAATTATTCCACTTTTCATGATAAAGGACAGAAACAGAAGAAACTATGATTTAATTTTATATTGGCACTTCAGATATCAGAATATTATTTAGTTGCGTACGTGGTAAGGTACTTGTCAAGAAAAATCGCCATTAAATAGTTAAATTTCAGGAAATTTACCATGAAAGTAATTGAAACTTGGTATGCAAATTTATGGGTGATACGACACAGAGATATTCTATTAATTGACGGGAGATCGACACATGGAACACAAGTCGTAAAACATAAAGGCTTGAAACAGTGAAGTATCACATTAAAGGTATCTCTTGGGTGAAATTTGAGGCGAATTATACTGGAGTTCAAAACTTAAGGACGAAAGTAAATACCGCATGATTTTTCACTGCCAAGTAAAATATCTCGAAGATATTTGGACCATACATGGAGAAGCTGGTGCAGTGTGCCACAGAAAGTAACTGTAAGATATATGCAGTGAGGTGAACGCAAATGAGACTTTTATTCAAAGTTACACCTTTCACTGAACTCTCCGCAATGTATGATGGTCCCCAAGACATCACAGAAGTCGCGACATGTTCCGTAAAAGGCTGTGTGATCAGTGATCACCACGGACGGTAACGTGTGCTCTGCAACGTGCTCTTATGTTGACCACGTGGCTAATAAGGAGGCCTCGTGGCAGAGTGTTCACCAGCGTGGTGGCCCACTGCGGGGCAGTAGCTGGTGTACGTGAATGTGCAGCAGCTCCTCTCCCCGGCGCATCGCACACGTACTCAGGGGAAACGGCAGGCCAGTCCATGAACCGAATATCCTCCCGTTAGAGATCCGCCAGCTGCTATGCGGTCGCACGCTGTAACTCATAAAAAAGAAGTCTGGGCCAGAGGCTGGCAGGTCTCTAAAGACGCACAGGGAGAACGGTTAAAAATGTCACAATAACAATCGTGGGTTTGTCTACCATGTTAGAAGATTTTGAAGTCAGTATCCCCATGCAACATTATGCCTCCCCACAATACAACACCTGGACCCCCAAAACGATCAAAAAAATGGTTCAAATGGCTCTGAGCACTATGGGACTTAACATCTGAGGTCATCAGTCCCCTAGAACTTAGAACTACTTGAACCTAACTAACCTAAGGACATCACACACACCCATGCCCGAGGCAGGATTCGAACCTGCGACCGTAGAAGTCGCGCGGTTCCGGACTGAGCGCCTAGAACCGCTAGACCACCGCGGCCGGCAAAACGATCATGTTCGACAATTTCCCTAGGTGCAACGCGTGTTCCCATTTCTCCCAGTACGAGGGTAGATAACACAGCCTGGAACATTGCGCAACGTAGTAGTTTCAGTGGGCCAAGGTATTATGGTGCGGAAGGCGTGCAGTTGGAAGGTCATACTGATCATCAAACCAGTTCTCGAACACTGTACTCCATCCCAACTCGCGTCTGTTCAGAGCTGAAATCGCCTCTGGCTCCAGTTTTGTGGATTACAATGAGCGACTGCATCGAACCACGCAGATGGAGAAGATCTGCGAACCACAGTGTATCCGGCCAATGGACTGACGCGCCTGTTCCACCGACTTTTACGACGCCCTGTGGTACGTCCACGTGCACCAGCGACCGTTTACCAGTTGTCAACCGCGTTGGTGGAGCAGTGGAACGCATTACCACGAGCACTGCTTACCCACCTTGCGGCCAGCATGGTAGCACGTTGCGGAGCAACCGTTGTCGCCCGTGGTTACCACACAGCCTATTGAGAACCATGCCCCACCATTACAAATCTTGGTGATTTCAGTGTATTATTATTTTTGAATAAAAGTGTCACTTACATTCGTATCATTGCGTGTTTCTTTCAGTTACCTTCTGTACTGTATTTCACTGCAGCAGATATTTCTATCTATGGTGCAAGTTTCTTCGAGCTATTGGAAGTGATACGTAATACGAAAGTTGTTTTCGTCCTTATGTTTTACCCACCAGTGTAAATCGGACCTCATCGAAAATTTACATTCCAAATACAGTTGTACTAAGTAACACAACCTGTGATACTGAAATCTGTGGTACCTCGTATCCACAAGAGCGCAATCGTCTCGCTAACGCCAACTAGTGCCGCTTGGGCCTTAAACAGGCTCTAATTAAAAAAGGGTGTAAAATTTTACCGGCCCACTCCGTTCGCCTCACCAGACACTTCGTGGCAGATGTAGTTGTACAAACCGCTCACATGAAAATCGGCGCATATGGCACGGGAAGGAAAGCGACAATGTGTGATCCGTGGAATAAAGCACGACTCAGCTGGCAAAGACGGCGGCACCAGACGCTGTCTCTGCCGCACAGTGAAGTCGCACCCACACACGGGAGCCGCCGGCGAACAGTCGGGTGCCGCCAACACACAGAACGCCCGTAGATTACCCGCTCGCACCCGCGAGTCGCACATAAAGGCGATAGTCCGCGACGGGTCTGCACCCGAGTGTGATTGTCCTCCTCCCGCATGGATGCGCACGTTTCAGCAGCAGCCGCTGCATTATTGAGTAAATTCCCTGAGTGCCTCAGCGGGAATTCACTGCATTATTGAACAGATGCCGTAAGAGTTTGGTGCAGTCCGTAGCGCCTATTATCATTCTCTCTCGTCTGAATCCCCACTGCGACTTACCTCTCGCAATCTTGTGGACTGGCAAAAAACGCGAGTCACTATATAAGTAGCCGCATTAATGACGAACCTACAGTGCGCCTATCAGTTTTTAACCGCATTATTGTATTACACCAAAAAGGTCACAGTGAATGTAAAGAAGTTACCTGACGGTAGTAACGCTTTTCGCTTGTGGCAGAAACGAGTACTGGCATGCACTGTAGGGAGGCACTAAAGTACCTACAGTACTGAAGGCGTGTACCCAGTAAAGTAAAACTTTTTTTTTAGGATGATTTGCAAATTCGAACGCCGTCTGCGTGTATAATATTGCAGCATATGTAGATTCTATCTCAGAACACGAAAAATTACATTCTTTATGTTAAACAGGAGGCAAGAAAGCGGAATTTAATGCAAGGCAATTTTTTATATTTTTTTGCCTCTTATTTAAACACAGCTGCCACTGTGTACTCTAGCCGTGGAAGGACAGAATTGTTTTGTTAGATAAATCTGCCGTAAAGCAATTGTCGAAGCAATATGTGCGCCCATATCATAACCGGAGATGCAATATTCAGTGCCTGTTTAATTTTGCGGGATCCGAGCAAGGATAAAAAAATTCTTTACTTGTGGATGTATAAATTATGAAACTTCATCTCCAACGAGCTTATTTAACGCTGCAGACACGAAACTCTCACGTCTTTTGGTCAGAGTTTGTGTAGTATAACTTGTATATATTTACATTGTTCTGGAATAAAGTATCTTGGATGTTTTGTTGTACATTGCCATATTAGGAAACAAAAGCATGTCTTACTGTGATTGTGAATTCTCGTAACTATTTAACTGAAGAAAGACATTTATTTTTGCAGTAGCTCGCCATATACAACGTATGAGACTGGTAGCGCAATAGAAATGTATCTAATGTATTCGCGACAATTTCATTTTCAATAAAATTATATTTAAAGGAGAAGGAATACAATTTTTTTAAGTATCGTGGAATAATTTTAAACAGTATTTTGTTCTTCTATAGGAAGGGCTGATTTGGAATAAATTTTATTAACAAATCACTGTAAGACCTTTCGAGTGATTTGACATTTTCCGTTCTCCCGATCCCTTAGTGTCTTTCTACTGATATTTCATTACATTGTTCATAAATTATTTTCATCTATGACGTATAGTGTTTTCTTTGGCGTACTTTAAATTTACTTAATGGAAAATCAACGTAGTGTTCTGGAAGGAAGCATCTGAAAACTGCTAGTGCAGAGAGGAATCATGCGATAGTTAGGAAGTCGGTGGAAAGAGAGACACATCACTGAGTGACGGATTATCACACTGCATTTACGCAGTTCCGATACAACTGTTTTCAGATGTCACTGCAGCTTAATGTCGTTCTAAACACGTAAGTAATGTACATAAAGTAGGAACTCTGATTTTTCTCGTTGAGTTTACTCTGTAAGACTCTTGCAGGGTTACGGCAAAGAGTTGGGTATCTTTTGTCAAAACAGATCATCCAGAGGCTTTCCTCGAATCTAATTATTTACGGATTATTTATGTATCACAGAATTTAACGTTACAGGTGAAACTAATCTGCACTTGATTGTACGTTGTGACTCTTTGTGGACAACGGTGTATCTCTCTCATGGCACCACGATAATACCTTCGCAAGCTCACCTCTCGTAGTACACGAACCAGATTGCGTTTTACCGATGTGTTCATCTCACAACATCTTCCGGTTCACCGACTATTTTCGGTACTAAATATCACTGTCAGAGAAGCGCATTGTGTTTCAGATACCGGTGTGCTGACGACTGTATTATTTTAATTAATTTTGCTTTGCGAAACAGTAGGTCCTTCGCAGTTAGTCTTCTAAACTCAGGACATACGTAACACTACAGTGTGTGTGTGGTGTGTGTGTGTGTGTGTGTGTGTGTCTGTGTGGGAATGTAGGGTGTACAAGAGTGAAATTAATATCGTCCTTGCGCAAGATGGCATGGTGCGTTCTTTCCTAATGGCAAACAAGCAATAGTGAGCTTGAAACTTCCTCACAGATAAAACCTGAATAGTCGATCGGGCACGAAAAACAACCTACTACTTCACCGTCAGTGGTTCTACCAACAGAGATTTCGAAATGTGAATGCTGATCCGCTTTCACTAATTTAATTCTGACAGTTCATTCTGTTATCTGCATTGTTGCACCAATATAGTAGAGCACTTAAATAGCGTATGCCTGCATAAACGTTATTGAGACGTTGTCAAAAAGAATCGAGAAATTGTTAATAGATAATATTGCTTTGAAATGAAACTGATAGCCTAGCGCCTTCAGGTGCATTAGTGGTAATGAAAGGGAAGAAATGTACTCGTAGCCCATCAAAAGCTATGTCTCCTGCTGCTTGCAAGCTATCCTCGAGAAATTCAACAATTTACAAGACTGTGAAAAAATGGGTAGTTTTGGAATTTGTAGCAGTTATTCTCACCAAGATGTATTTTCATTTCTATTATTTTTGGGACTGAATTAGCTACCTTTCAGTCCAGCAGTCTGATAATGATGATTGGTTTGTGGGGCGCTCAGCTGTGCGGTCACCAGCGCCAGAAAAAAGTCCCAATTTTTTACGCAGTCCCATTTTTTCACACAGTACAATGTAACCACTGTCACGAATAATGATGAAGACAACAGAAACACCCAGTCCCGGGTCAGAGAAAATTCCCGACCCGGCCTGGAATCGAACCCGTGATCCTGTGATCCAGAGGCAGCAACGCTAGCCACTAGACCACGAGCTGCGGACCCGGTACTCTGAGCTGGAAGAACACTGGATATAGGAATTTCAGATTCCTTGTGTCGTTCGAGAATGTCACGAAAATCCCAAATTAAATAGTCTTAGCTGCTCTGGTACATGATTATTTCTCAGATATTGTGGGGTCCACAACATTACTTTAGTGCTAAAGTTACATTAATATTCACACCCAAACAGGTGAAACCAAAGGACTGGCCACTAAATATTATTTTATCACTGATGAAATTCCTTATTCAGAGAGTTTGCATGTAAACCAGTGAGCACCGAACTGGACTCAAGATATCTGATAATTTTTCCGTTGGTGAATGGCCATAATAGCTGCGCCTATTCAAGTCTGACATTGCGCAAAAACCATCACTTTTGGCTTATTTATGCTCATCAAGAACCTTGTTGGTGTCGAGTTCGTTGGCAATTTGGTAAAATTACGGGAACCAACCGGACAACGTACACTGAATCGTTTCGTAAATAGACTTGACGTTCAGTGAGTTACCGCGGATTCACACATACTGTTTAAGAGACGCGTTTGTTGAAAGCCCAAGATCTTGCACTGTAAGCCTTCCAAGTCAATGTATGGCATGACAGGGTACTTTTCGACATCTCCTGCTACCTTAAATTTTACCAATTCTGATGCAATGTACGGAAACCTTGTACAATTTGTGTAATATAGGTGCGGATACTCAGAGGCTAAATGCCATCGAGATGCCGAATATAATACTTTAAGACAATCCATAGACCAGATCTCTTGTCAATGTCTGGCCAGCAACTCTGATCAGTCTTAATGTGTCAAATGGTTCAAATGGCTCTGAGCACTATGGGACTTAACATCTGAGGTCATCAGTCCCCTAGAACTTAGAACTACTTAAACCTAACTAACCTAAGGACATCACATACATCCACGCCCGAGGCAGGATTCGAACCTGCGACCGTAGCGGTCGCGCGGTTCCAGACTGAAGCGCCTAGAACCGCTCGGCCACACCGGCCGGCCTTCATGTGCCAATGAACGGTGTAGCTGACACCATTGAGGACTTTTGGAGGGAAAAAAGATCATATAATACATTTATTTGCATGGTAATCTTCCGCATCAGCTGTTAAAATCAGTTATTATTGGTTATACGTCTTGGGCTTACTGCAGTTAATTCAAGAGAATTACACCAGACGCGTTTCGTTTTATTTATAAAGCATCTTGCGTGGTTATTGGTGTTTCTTTACATATTCTGCTTCTTCCCTACTGTGAATCGTAGTCTTTCGACGTCAGCCTCTACTAGCAAAGGGGAAAGAAGCGTTATATGTAAGGAATCACCAGTAACCACGGCAGATGGTTTATAAATTAAAGCAAAAGGCGTCTGGTATAATTCTTTTAGTTAAATTGCGGTAAACTCAAGACGGATAACCAATAATAAGTGAAAAGATTATATTTTTGTCAACAAGTGAAGACGCGAATCAGAGTGGTACAAGCACTGTGGAGGAACATAGCCAACTCCTGATAAAGAGTGTCAAATGAGTTTTCAAGATAATGCACACACTCAGCAGTCGCGAGGAGATATGTATTAGGCCCACCACACTGGCGACAAATCTGGCGATCTCTACTTTACGCCACCATCTCTTCTCTTGTAGTCCGTATGATTCCGGTCGCTACACATTCTACCCACACCACATCGTCACCGTCTCACTGTGGCTTCGATGACTGCGACGCCTGACTTTCCAGAGGAAAGTTCTTTATACAGTAAGACGACGAAGCTCTTTAAAGGAGGAGAGTTTAGAAAATCACAAACAACAGATATATACTCAAATTTTATAAGCAATTTGAAGCTCGCATTTGAAGACTCTGATACTTCTTTAAGTTGAGAGTCAATTTTCAATTTAGAAAACGATCCACGGGCAACAAATATCAGTGATGAAATATGTTTTTATGAGATAATCCAACTTACTGTATACGTTCAAATGATACAAAAGAAACGTTTTCGCGAGTTTTTGTGTGTTATTGTTAACAGTCTTGTATAAAAGAATGCGAAGTACTTTGAAGAATTGGTGAGCTTGAATCAAAGACGGCGTAAGATAATTCTTATCTTTTTATTGGCACAGCAGACGACAACATATTAAAGGAACATAGAGACTAAAGTTGAAGATACTTTATCTGTGCCTTTGGCAAAGAAAAACCTGTTTTTTTAACATTTTTTGTCTGAACTGGGATATTGAACCTACCTGCCGTGTCTACTCCGTTAGGCATCCTGGTTACTTGTAAGTTCTCATCCCTTTTGAAATTCTTTTTGCAGATAATACCACATTCAAAATTACGTTGAACTACTACTACTGTTATATGATGTGCTATTAATGCTATTACTATTACTAACAGTTTAATTCGTTTATTTATTTCGTTAGTTAGGCATCAAAGTAACACGAGAACTTTGCAACCACCACTTGTTTAAGAAATAGAAATTTAAGACATTTTTTTTTCACTATTGCATTGTGTGTAGCTTACATTTGACCATTTGGCACCAGCTGTCCTTTTCATGTTTAGGAAAGTTCCAAAAATCACTACATCCGGTCCAAATGGTCCAAATGGCTCTGAGCACTATGGGACTCAACTGCTGAGGTCATTAGTCCCCTAGAACTTAGAACTAGTTAAACCTAACTAACCTAAGGACATCACAAACATCCATGCCCGAGGCAGGATTCGAACCTGCGACCGTAGCAGTCTCGCGGTTCCAGACTGCAGCGCCTTTAACCGCACGGCCACTTCGGCCGGCACTACATCCGGTCTAAGAATATCTCGGTCTTGAATGAGTACTTATTATGTATCCATTTTGACGTTCATATATCTGACTATTTTTGTTTTCGGTTACGAGCCATTTATGTTGAGGATGCATTTCACCCATTTTCAGTCATTTCTTCTTCATATGTGGCCGTAAATCCTAGCTCTGGGTAGCGCACTGGGTCCGTAACCCGAAAATAGCAACAATTTAAATAGTGAATGTGCTATATTCTTATCCAGTATCTCATCTTTTATGAGACGATGTTTACAACCAGTAGGAATACGCTGTTCCCCTGGTCTGTTGTAGTAATAAGAAAGAATTTAGCCAGAGATATTTGAGGCCACAGTCATAGAAAAATACGTCTGAAGAGAAGACGAGACAACAGGAATGGCAATAGAGAAAAACAATATGGATGCCGTAGCGAAAGAGAGAGACATATGGAGAATGAAGATGAATTGGTTTTATTAGGTGTATGCAATGAGGAATCTGTTGGAGCAAAATTTATGCCTTTCGCATAATTGAGTCGTTTTTTTCTTTTAAAGGAGCGTAAGCCATTGCTTTGGCAACGTCGCGTTTTATAGTGCCTTCTTTAAGTAAAGGCAAGTCAAAATTACATTTATTGCTCTTTCACTGGTTACCTATGGTTTTCGTTCGTTCCGCGGCTAGTGCACCATTACGCAGTGGGCAATGAGTAGCAAACGTTATTAGAATCGTCGTCAGCGTTATCTACGAACAGTTAATTTGGTTTAAATTTTAAACAAGTAGTAGAGAAACTGATCCTTTCTGAATTTGCAGCCACTATTATACTTGAGCTTGAACTGACAGTCACACTATACCATATCCAGATGACTGCGCTTGAGACACACAAATGGTTAATTGAGGACATTATATCATCTACAGATTATTACGTAGGATTTTTCTTTGTTCTCACGAGAAGATATATTTTAACTTCAGTAATATCTTGGCATATAGTACTACATACGATACACAAAATGGCCGTGTTCTGCGCTGTTAACAAATACGCCTTTTCTCACTGGGTAATCACGGCTAAAAGACTATGTACGATAGATAATTTTCTACAAGAAGTCGAACAAACGAAGAGCAACAGCGATAATAATGCGTGCAGGTGCGCTCTTATGTACGATTACTTATCAGGCATTTATTTTGACTCTCACATAGTGAAAAATACACTCCTATATTTTACAACCAATGTAGGGTTCTTCATAAGCATATCCGTGGTTTCAAAAGACGTCTATGCGGAAACTATAAAACATACAGAAGATAGACACACATCAGTGGATAGGGAATCTCTCGATTCGTAACACGTGTGGTGACGTAGCTGGAGAGCGCACCTTGGTGGGCAGGGGTGTCAGGACATGTAGAAAAATCGCCGAAGTAGTACGCGCCTGTAGACAGGTAACCCGATAAGACACGCTGATCGTGCGCCGCATTGAAGTCCGCCACACCATAGAAGGGTTCCTATACTGAGCATTTCTAATAAGAGTTAAAAACGTGGTGAGATGTCTTGTAGTTTTTCCGCAGTAGCCTTCTACAAATCCTGTAAATATGCGTGCAGTGTTGCCTCACACTAGAATTATTGAGGTTCTCTCTACAAATATCCCATTTCTGCTGTGCGCAATTTTAGGTTATTTCACTTTCGTTGTATTTAATATCTCATTTTCATGCAGTCGATTGGAAATGACTTAAGGTCTTACACACTGTGAGCAGCCTGGATAACCACGTTCTACACCGTGGTCCGCTGTGAGACGTGCGGGGTGAGAGTCAGCGAAGCTCTGGAAGGTACCGGCAGGGACATGGAGCCGTGTCGACTCCGGTGCCTAAGGGTTCTCGGTTGAGGATCCACAGTGCGAATGGCGCGAGCGAGGTGGTCCCACAGATTCTCAGTTTCGTTTAATTTCGTAGAGTCTGGTGGCCGGGGCTGCACGGTGGACTCATCCCAGTGCTCTCCGAAGCACGCACGTACAATGCGAGATGTGTGGCGCGTTGCATTGTTCTGCTGGTAGATGCCATCATGCCGAGGAACAGACTGCATGTAGGGGCGGACGTGGTTCCCAAGAATTCTTGTGTTCATCTATTGTGCCATCCAGAATAACGAGGTCACCCAAGGAATGTCCTCTGGTCTGGATCAATCCGATGATTGTAACAGGGTGTTTGGTTTCAGACGTTTCAAGCCGTACACGTCAACAGCTATCTGTGCAATGGAACATAAAACGTGATTCATCTGAAAGGTCACCTGTGGCTACTCAGTGGACGTAAAGCTGCTTTATCGGCCCTCAAATTACAGCCTTCGTCGCTGTTGAACAGCTGTCAGCATGGGTGCGTGAACGAGACGCCTGCCACGGAGATCCGTGCGCGGCAACGTTCGCTTGGCGGTCGTTGAGGGGACTCTGTTGGGAGCATCTTGACTCTTCTGGGTGGTCAGCTGCTCGACAGTTGCAATCCTGTTCGCCCGAACCCATTTCCGCAACCCCAGCTCACACCTGTCATCTTTGGCCCGCGATTCTACGCAGCTGCCTCGGCGCCGGTTTTGCGTACAGCCTTTCTGCATGTGTGGTATACTTTAAGCATGGCGGCACGCTAACAATTTACAGGCTTAACTATTTCGGCAAATGCTTACACCCATGTCCCGAAAGCCAGTAACCATGTCCTACTCGACTTCAGAAAAATCACTTCTTTTTCGCATTATGACAACGATTTTACTGTTTTCCACATCTCCCGCGATACACTTTATATACCCTCCACTGCTAGTGCTTCCACCTGCTGTCTGTGAGTTCTTGTTGCAGCTGACGTCGAATACAGGCGGTAGTCGCATTAATGTAATTGGACCGTGCGGAATTAACACGTGGTGTCCGAAATGGTACAAGAACAACGCCATCGATGGACGTCTTTAAATTAAGTGTCACAGCACAAGCTTATGACTCAAGATGGAATGTTCAGCTATGCTGCTAAGAGAAAATTATAAAAGTGGAAACAGACTCTTACAACAGACACAGCAAGAAAACTCGCTGAAAGCGAGAGGTGTTCAGCAACAGCAAGAAAAGGGAAGCGCTTTTGTAACCCGTTGAACCGCTGATAAAAATAAGATTGCGTCAATCATTACAATGGGAACCTACTTTGAGGAATGATAATTCAGAACAGCAAATGGTATGTAGTTCAGGAGAACTTGTACGCTGTATAGAAGCAAAAGAAGAAGCATTACACCGAAACAAATAATAATGTAGTTGGGAGCGGTTCATTTACACTATTCTCAAACGCATTTGTAACGCCGTTTAGCAACATTCTGAAAAATAGCAGTTCCGTGAAATCAAAGGCTTCGTTTAGAGCACCTGCTGGAGAAGTGTGCTTAAATCAATAACAAGTGGCAACAATTTGAAAAATAAAGGGATGACGTCATTGTAAATACGAACAGTAATAGCCGCATTTCGAACACTCTGTAACTCAACCTCATCCGCTTTTATCTAATTCCGCTTACAGCTCACTTGTCAGCCATACGATATTGCAAAATCCCTACTGCCATCTTGTCTCTGACACGAAGCAAAATGACAGTTTTGCAGCTCTACTGCTATGTTTGTATTTAATGTGGAAACTGAATGAGTTAACACAAAGTCAGCTGCAAGCGTAATACGATGTGAAAAAAGTATTATGAAGGTAGCCTTTATTCGGTGGATCGCAAATGAATGGAGCGCAAACGAAAACAGCCAAAGGGGAGAGCGTTGGTGCAAAGCTGTTTTTACTGCGTTTCAGTGCACATTTACTAACACGCTGGGAGATACGTGATCGAACCGACGTGCACGTGATTGGCGCGACCAAAATCATAGAACGTCCATTCGGCAACAGCAGTGAAAATGTATCATGTGCAGTCCAGGCGACCATGCAATGAAACGCTTTGTTGTTGCTGTAAAAATATTGACATGACGACGATACTTCAGCCATGTATTGAATTGACAACGGCTAGCAGCTAGTGTGCCATTAATGAATTTGTGTGTTTAGTCGGTTAACAGTCGATCCATTCTCCTGTTCTCGTTCGATGAGATTGCGACGGTATAGTTCGCCAAATGTTATGCTTCCTAACCACTTTTTCTATTTTCTCAACATTATAATCGAGGGGTCTATTCAGCACTTTTTATCGCATATTACAGGCTTATAAAACTAGTGCACATCTAATACGAGTGTCTCTAATTGAATCGGTCTTCTCTAAAAGGGCGTGAGACAAGAAAACTAACTCGGTGGTAAATTTAAGAAAAAAGCTGTTGTAGAAGAAAGAAAAAACAGGAATAAGGTAGTCTGCTCTATGAACCAGTAGTATAGCTGCTCCTTGACTGGCCTATACATGAACTGTTACATGAGTACAGATACATACAATGTTTTGGATACTTAATATATGAAAACATCCGCTCTTTTAAAGAAATTGTGTTCATAGAAAGATGACACAGAACAAAATGTTAGTTTTAGGCCACATTAGTAAATTAAATGCTACAAAAACGACTCTAAGCCACAGAAAAAGAACATGATACTTTTAAACTTGCAAAGGAAACGTGAAGAAATATTGGAAAAGATACATAAAACTCAAATCTTTTCACCTGTGATGCACTGTTCCTCAGTCATCGTCATATGCTGCGCTACGGTCAGCAGACCAGCTCAAAAGTTGCTTTTAAAATTGCATATCCTCATAAGGAATGTACTGCTGCATCTTTTCGATGTCTCTAACTTTTTGCACTTTAATAGGCACCCGTCCTGTTGGGTAGGCGGGGTTTGTTGGCGGAGGAAGGGGATCTCGTTGGCGTGCCGTGAAGAACGCGTGCCCACTCTGGCACTCGCATACACAAGGGGAAAGAAAGTACTGATTGCGAAGTTATATCTGCCACATCCTTTTTTCATCATCAGAAACTGTCGTCTTCCTATTATATTTTTTCCACCAGACTTCAAAGGTCAGAATGTCAGATGTGCCAGTGATTGACAATTTGTTTGCAAATTACACCGTAGGAACAGAATTATTGCTCGAAAAGACCTAATAGTAGTGGTTATATTTCCTGAGATTAAACTAAATATTCAGGACGATATTTTAATTAAACAATTAATATTCAGAAAAACTATCAGTCAATAAATAATCACATAAGAAAAAAATTAAAAACTGAACTAAATTATAAGGTGACACAAACTATTCCTATTTAATGATATTCTCTGTAAACATATTGCTATGTGATGGCATGCAGCACGTAATGTGTCTCAATAATTGTTTTAATTATATTACTGAAATCGAGTCCAAGCGATTTTTCCCTGGAGAAACTACCATTGTATTTGAATCTGGCCTTCTACAGCGAGAAAGGGGAAGACACATTTGGTATATCGATCCTTGGTGCAGCCAGCAAGACGATAATAAGTCTCCTTTTAACCATCGTTGAAGGCAGGCACTTTAAAATGCTTGCTCTGATAACAAGCAGTGAGAACCAAGCTACTAACACTAAATTCTCGCCGCGCGGGATTAGCCGAGCCGTCTCAGGCGCTGCAGTCATGGACTGTGCGGCTGGTCCCGGCGGAGGTTCGAGTCCTCCCTCGGGCATGGGTGCGTGTGTGTTTGTTCTTAGGATAATTTAGGTGAAGTAGTGTGTAAGCTTAGGGACTGATGACCTTAGCAGTTAAGTCCCATAAGATTTCACACACATTTTTGAACTAAATTCTCTATGTTGGGAGAATGTGGAGGCATGCAGTCTATACTAAAGCTAGCTCCACGATCTGGTTAGCAGAAGGTCAAGTTTTAGACGGCGGGTAGTGTTATAAATTGAAAACTGAAGTGAAAGTTAGTTTTTGTAGTCTTTGTGGAGTTAAGATTAAAATACTGAAGCCACAACCGTAGTAGTTGCTTGAATGATTTACAGAGTAAAAGAAATGCTCCTGTTTGTTACTACTTCATGATTGATTTATGCAGATATTTTGAATATATTCATACATTGTAATAATATATAGAAATTTAGATTAGTTTTGTAATGAGGAAAGATATCTGGTACAGATGTAAAGATAGGAAGCTACTGCATGTTTAGTTCCCTTGGTCTACTTTACTAAAGTAGAAAATCTCCACAAAATAAAATATCGATAGCCAATTGGTTACTGTAAAGAGACAAATAATTGACTTACTGCAAATAGCGAACTATTTTAAATATAACCGATTAATGAATGGAATTTCTGAAATTGAGTTGTAGTGATACATGTCTCACTAATAAATACTGGCATCACAATACTGAGAAGAAAGGTACAAGTAGTAAACAGGCAATCAATGAAAACGTCAGTGCAAACATTCCTCAGAAACAGCCATATTGATCGTTTCTGAGGCCATAATCACTTAACGTACGGCTTGTTACTGGAAATTTGTGGTAAGGACTGTGGGACCAAACTGCTGAGGTCATTGTTCCCTAGGCTTACACACTAATCACGCCGCATGGCGTTTGTTACTCTAAGTAATGTAATTACTCTCCAACGACAATTCAAAATTATCTCCGTAATATAAGAACTTCTTTAGTTTCTAGTTTCAGCTATACAGTGAACTTAACTTGTGATATCAGTGAGATACATTGATTTAAGCATAACCCATAGACACAACGCACCATAAGCAAGAGACAACAAAACTTGCTAGCTTAGTGCCTGCTGCCTCGCTCGCGTGGACTGCATGCTCTGCACAGATCTTTTTTTCTTTTTGTTCTCCTTTAATCTAATTTTTATGTCGTTCGCAAACTGCAACGCCTTATAAACATTTCACGCTGAATAAGGTCACAGAAGTACTGCTTTTGCCCAATGTACTAATGACGAAAAAACGATTTTGGTGGTTGGAGTCCAAGGCTTTTGTTAATCATGTTTTTTTGTGTTTTTGGTGATATTTCCGTAGGCACTTCATCCCCTAACACGTATTTCTTTATATCTAACCGAGAAGTGAAATACAAGTTTTCATACATTTTACCTTAACGAAATACTTTCTTAAAAAGTTTCGTTGAAGTTCTAGCTTCAAAATTGCCTTAATAGCCACATATTTTCAAAAGAGCTGTTATCCCCTATTTCACCCTCTTAGGAGTGTAATTTCGAACGATCCATTCTTAAACGAAGCCCACACCCTCTCTAAATTTCAACATTCTATCTGCAGCGGTTTGTGCTGGGCGTTGATGAGTCATTGAATAACTCTGGCCCTATTCTACCCCCTTAGAGGCTGAATTTACAAAAACACCGAAACATCGATTTCTTTCCTTTTCTGACAGAGAAGCCAAATACCATCTGTCATAGATACAGCTTTCAAAATGCTTTCACAATGAAATATTTTCATAAAACGTTTTATCCGCTAAGAGTATCCAAAAACAGTGAAGTGAATAATTTTTATTTCTTAAGAGTGAAGCCAACTATAAATTTCCATCGATCTATATTAAAAAATTCTTGCATAATGAAATACTCCCACAAAAACTTTCATCCTCAGTTTGACCCTCGTAGGGGCTCAATTTCGGAAATAATTTTTTGTTTCTAATCAAGAAGGTAATTAAAAATTTTCGAAGATTTAGCTTTAAAAATGCTTTCATAATGAAATATTTCATAAAACACCCCCTTATGTGTTGAGTTTCCGAAACACTGAAAAACGCATTTTTTCTTATTTCCAACCCAGAAGTCAAATATCAGTTTTAATACCTCTAGCTTTAAAAATTCTTTAGTAATTCTTTAATAATGATTTATTTTCAAAAAACTTTCACCCACTATTTTACCTCCATAGATGTTTAATTTGAAAAAATGCTGAAACATGTAGGACTAGCTTCAAAAGTGCTTTAATAGCGACATGTTTTGAAAAAAATTTTTTCATACCCTGTTTCACCCCCTTACGTATGGAATTCCGAAACATGCCTTCTTAAATGACGCCTACCGGGAAGATCAACACCTTCTACAAATTTCAAGTTTCCATCCCTAGTCGTCTTGGGCTGGGCAATGATGAGTCAGTGAGTCAGTCGGTCAGGCCACTCCCTTTTCTGTACAGACATTTACCCGACCGCGTCTGTCGCCAAATGCTTAGTGTCACTGCCTTCGATGCAGAAGGACACGGGTTCGATTTCTCGTACTTTCTGAGATTTGTTTCTGGAGTAGGGAGGACTGGAAGGACTCAGTTCGGACTCGTGATGCCGAATGGGGAACTGCTTGACTGCAGTAGCGGCACCATCATCGTCACGATTCGCCTACTGGCAGCAACGGAAGAGAGGAATAGCGGCGCGCCGCCCACAGCCACCGGTCGCTCCTCGTACTGCTTTGTAGACAGCAGTCGCAGCAGGCCTGAGACCTAAGCCGTGAGTGGTGTGGTGTTACTACCACTAGGCTCTTACCGTACAGGAGAATCAGGGAAAGAATTACAGTAATAAGAACGAAATCGCAAATACAGGGTGGTAGAGCAAAGTGGAGAAATCGCTTGCATCAAATGAGCCACATTTTAATTCTCGAACCAAAACTGACTTGTCGTCCAAAAGGATGATTAGCATTCAGATGATAAAAAGTTGGTTAATACAAATACTTTCAGAATGTCTTCCGAAGAGTTTCTCTATATATTTCACCTGAACGGACGCAATTCATAAGTCACATTGGTGTCCTGAAAGGAAAGGTGCATGAAATGTATTCGCAATTGCGTATAAGAACAACCATCAGCTGTATAAGGAAACGACAACAGTGAAAATTTATACCAGAGTGCTACTCGAACTCTGATTTCCCGCATTAAGCGAGCGATCCGCTTAACCGCTCTGGCTATGCACACCCGACTCACGGCCTGACCCAAACTGTCATTCGTCGCTGTTCCTCTGTCACATCCTGTACACGTATACATATTATGTAAAACCTGTACAGGGGACATTTCAACTGAAAGTCGTTGACTGGTGTCGGCGGATAAATACAATACTGCAGTGCACGTGGTGTTAATAAGAATCGCTTTTCTTAACAAGGCAGGCACTGCCACATCGTAGGAAAGATGCTGTCAAAATAGGAATATCATGTGTGACGAAGATATCGCAATAATTTACTGTCAGCTGTAAGCGTTATATGGTCATAATTTCTGTGTCATTACATCTGTTTACATGGTACTCATTCATTGTATGCTTAGTCACCGAAATCTATTAGATACATTGACTGTGACAGCACTTTTGTACAGATGGGTTGTAGTAGTCACCACCGCAATATTCATCATGGTATTCATGATAACAAACTTTAGTAAGTAAATATAGTTCCGTTACCGTAATATTTTTCATTGATGTTTCAGCGAACCCGTTTCCCAACAAATTCTGTGTCATATATTAGGAATTTTCGATATAACTAAACGGCTCTTGTTGTCCCAGTTACAAAAAAAAATGGCTCTGAGCACTATGGGACTCAACTGCTGTGGTCATCAGTCCCTAGAACTTAGAACTACTTAAACCTAACTAACCTAAGCACATCACACACATCCATGCCCGAGGCAGGATTCGAACCTGCGACCGTAGCAGTCGCACGGTTCCGGACTGCGCGCCTAGAACCGCGAGACCACCGCGGCTGGCTCCCCAGTTACATCCCTACCTCCTGGCTTACACAGACATAGGCACTCATAAATCACTTACAACGCTCCATTGAGAACAAGGAAAAGAAATTGGTAGCTGGTTGGGAACTGAAACCGTCGCCGACTAGTGATATTAGTATATTATTAATAATATTGTTTAAATACCTAACTGTCGTAATTATGTACTACAACACCCCCAATTTGTTTCAGGTAAGTTGGAGTTACGCAATTTTCTCGGAACAAATCAGCAAGGTTTGCGAGGCTCTGTCGTGCTGCATCAGAATCCACCATGCGTGAGCAGAGGTCGTTTAAGCTTCGACCCGATCACGGGACTGAGCGCCCCACAAACCAATCATCATCATCACCATCATCAAGGTGGAAACCAAGATAAGTACTGCACGTAAGTCGTACCTACTAGCTGTCAATGTGTTGCCTAGCCTTATTCCATGGTTAAATCAATCGGATTCAGCTAAACATCCTTGTTATTCGTAGTTCCCTTTCATCTAAGCCTCCAGTTAAACAGAACTGTATGCGTTTGAGAAAATAAACACATACTCTTCTACAGCGTAAACTGTTGATCTTGTTAAATGGGTTTGAAAGGCAGCTATTCCAAGAGCAATAATAGTATCACGTAAATGCTAAGTACATATAACCAAACAAATTTCTACAGGTTATTTCTTAGGATATCGCTCCTCCACTTCCACATTAAGAAGCCACAGGACGGCGGAAACGTTACTGTCAGCGTCACTTTCGCTACAGAACCTGATTCAGTGATCTACGGAAATTTAAAACGTTATTGTGTAGATCTTGAGATATGCTGCTTCAAAATCAAAAGACACGGCATCACGGAGTGCTCGTGTTGATCCAGTCGGAATTCTAACAGCCGCCAGTGAATACGACTAGCATATCTCATGATATGACTGGCTACTGCATTTAACGTTTGATGGATCGTTTATGCGCTGAGTTCTTGTTGCTCCTGCGTATCAGAATACTCGAAAATGGTCTAAGAGAAAAACTGTACTAATGTACAACAAGTAAAGCGAAAATCATAGCTGCATGCGATGTCAAATCATTTTGTATAGTTTGTGGCAGCTGGCGATTAAAGTTCAGTTTTGTTACCCGCAAAATAATACAGACATTGCCTGAAGAGGAACACACTTTCCTAAGAATGAACAGCGAGGTGATTATTCTCCTTCAAAAGGAAGGATTCATGTAGGACACTGAACTCTAGAGAGTTATGAGCCACGCCTCCGTGATGTATTAGATATCCATCAAAACTGAAGCGCTTTTTTCCAGATCTCCATCTCAGACGAATATTCAGTTTGTGGTGCAAAGCATTAGCTAAAAATTTTTCTGTCGTGGTACTTCTCTCTTTCTTTTACGAGCGGCATTTATATAGTTTAAAATGAGATATGAAAATCGATGTCATTTTCAAAACTGCGTTTTTCGAAACACTTTTCTAAGTCACGTCCTCGGTCATTGTGGGCTTATAACACTTTAGTATTCAGTGCGTGGAACCCGGTTGACATCAAGTAGATATGTACCTCATGAGGTTCTTTTGTGGGTTCTTTGCTTATATTTTTGATTACATTTCAAAAAGAAATACAAAACGATATCAAGCTGATATACCAGATAAGTTCTGTAAGAATGGCAGAGGAATAAAAACAGAGTGGAAGTATGTGGTAGCGATGGTCTTCGTCCTGCTCTAGCTTGTAAACCCAATGATGACTGTTTCCAGGCAGCGAAATTACAGTGACGTATTACCAAAGCTATCATTCTTCGTTTTTCGATCATAGACCTCAACTGAACACTTTTATTAATACTGAAATTCTGGTACAGAAAGGCTCAGGACAGGGAGGGAACGACAGTCCATGTGCGTCGTTTCCAGGGGCGTACCTGTTTCCGAATACAGAGTGGTGATGACGTAGAACAATACCGCAGCATACTTACTACCTGTGGAGAAGGGGATGAAGTGAGGCAGTAAGTCGTCTTTCAAGGAGTTACGTGCGTCGAGGGGGAGTGGCTATGTACGTAAAAAAAAAGTATTCCATTTGAGTCCATAGACGTATCACGGCACTGCACGGAATTTTGTTGAATATTGTGCAGGGGCAGGTGAGTTTAGTGAAACTAAACTTCTAATTGTTGTTCATTATAGGTCCCCTAACTCTGACTTCAGGGCATTTCTGCTCAAGCAAGAGAGGGTTCTTGATGCACTTTGTAGGAAGCACCAAAAATTAGTTACATGTGGTGCCTTCAATATAAATTTTGTATATGATGGTGCATACTGTCATTTCTTGTTAACAGTGTTAGCTTATTCCCTAGAATAAGGAGCTTTCACTCAGTTAATACTCGGCAGAAATCATACCTGCATTTAGATCGGACTTCCTTAACTCTTGTGCAGAAAGGTGTGCAGTATACTACTGCATCCATTTTCAATAAGCCACCACTCGAATTGAAAAATCTTAGCATTAATCCACGCGCTTTCAAATCTAAAATGAGGAGTTTCCTACTGGGTCACTCTGTGGATGAGTTCCTCGAAAAATTAAGCTAATTATTGTTGTATTGCTGATGGCGTTTACTTACATTTATGGACTGAAACTTTTCGGGCTCACAAACATTTTATTTTTATCTGTTATTACTTTTATGTTGTAATTTCGTGTACTGACACGTTCCATGACCTTGGAGATGTGCTTCTCAATTTGGTCCAATGGAAATTGAAATGTAAATAAAAAAATGTATTTCGGTAATGTAAGAATAACTGTTGGACATCGTGCTAAGACAATTTTTGACATGTGGGTCCTGTTCCCAATAAGT
This sequence comes from Schistocerca americana, assembly GCF_021461395.2. NCBI lineage: Eukaryota > Metazoa > Arthropoda > Insecta > Orthoptera > Acrididae > Schistocerca > Schistocerca americana. The sequence continues at coordinate 92,258,771 of NC_060121.1, forward strand.
GTAGATTAATACACACTTTTATACGAAATTTTCCACTTGCTTTCGGCGTTTTCTGTATAATACAAATAATTTCTTCTTATATCCAGTAACTTAAATATCACGTGAGTGGTTGGAGGTGGTACTTGATTTTTTCCTTTTTGTGTTTTGCTAAATGTGTATGTATTATAGTGGTTTTTAATGGCAATATAGGCCAAAGCCCAGTGATGATACAACGCGAGTTATTTCCAAAACCTAAAGGGAATTAACTCCCACACACTAAAAACCATATCTCTGTATTTAGAACATAAAAGTAAATACATATAGCAAAAAATAACCCTCAGGGATGAAAATTAAGCAGATCACTTAAAAGTACCATTTCCTAGAACATTTCTTTCGTTGGACATCCCAAGTTCCGTGATATGCTCTTCAGTTTTCACCAACCACGTAGAGGATAGACCAGATTTATCCTGGGAAAGAAGCCACGTGACTCCATAAGCGCCGCGTGGAGTAGCCGCCCGATCTGGGCTCCTTGCCACGGTTCGCGCGACCGCCCCCGTCGGAGGTACGTCGTCTCTCGGGCATGCGTGTGCGTGTTGTCCATAGCGTAAGTTAGTTTAAGTTAGATTAAGTAGCATGTAAGCCTAGGGACCGATGACATCAGCAGTTTGGTCCCATAGCACTTACCACAAATTTCCAAATTTCCTACTCTAGAAGCAAATATAGATATTGACAATTTGTTGGTCAAGAAATAAATTATAGTACGGGCCAACCTGTCAGTTGAGTGCATTTTCTGAGATTCAAAGATTTTGAGAAGGTTTCATCTCCATTTCAATAAAACCTGTACCAACCGTCCTAGAGAAATAATGAATTGATTGAGCCAGTATGAGAATACCCCAGAATATAAACTGCTGCAGCTTCAAGAAGACTCCACCAAGATAGTGAGACATTAATGGTCGAAGAAATCAGACATTGGGTTTTATATTATCAAAATTATTCTAAGTAGTCATGGAAGAGGTTCTCCCATTCTTAAACTGGCAAAAAATATTACTAATAATTGTTACTGGGTCGTACATGAATCACCTTCTTTTTTTATTATTGTGAGCATGCCGCTCATCTTAACCAGCGATGGTTTACCCTTCGTTCTGCTGTTAGTTCTCTTTAAATGCAGCAAGCCTAGTGCAGGCAATAGGCTCTGTAAGAGTCAACAGTGCAAAGTTCGTCACACCTGGTACTGGAGTATGGAAGTGAGGTGCATGATCGCATTAAACACATGAAAGTCAGTGTAGTAGAATTAGTTAACAGGGTATAGATGATATACTATCACAAATGACTTATGTAGATTGTATCTTGAAATGGTTGTCCATGTAAAAGGAACAATTATCGTTGATAATCGATATCCATTTTGAAAAATAGAATTGTGATTTCAACAGTGTGCCTTTAAGAGATAGAAATCAAGTTGGCTGATATCTGTTTGCATATAATGCAGTGTGTGTGTGTGTCCAGCATCTTCTCTAAAACACCTGGATCGATTTCAATCAAATTTGGCATACAAATAGCACTCTGGGGATGAGAGCCTCCTAACTCAAAGAGGAGGAGATATATACACAAAAAACGATTTTACAAGCCCTAATGTGTAGTTTGCCCTGCATGACAGGTGTGTTATGTGGAAGTAGTATCAGTATGCCTTATCGACATACTTTGCTAGGCAGCCTACATGTCAGGAATAAATACAGTTTTCCAGCACCTGACATGTAGGCTTCCAGGCACAGAAGGTGTGTTGTATTGGAGTAGTATTGGTTAGCTTTATCGACATGCTTTGTATGACAGCGTCTGTGTCAGGAGCAAAAACAGTTTTCATACCTCGTAGTCTAGGTTGTCATATACAACAGGTGTTTTGTGGGACTGCTTTATCGACCTGTTTCACAGGGGGTACCTGTTTGAATGGGCAAGACTGGGGGAAGGATAGAAGAGATGATGGAAAGAGAGAGTGAGCAGGAGGGGATGGATTGCAGGAGAGGTATCAGGAGGCAAGGGACAATCAGAGGGGGAAAAGTGAGATTGACAGAGATAGGTGGTGAAGAGCATGTGGACAGGGGGAAGGAGAGTAGACAGGAGGAGATGGTTAGAGAGAGGGAAAATGAGGAGATGGATAAAGAGAGAGGGAGGAAGAAGAGATAGGCAAAGACTTGGGGGATGAAGGGTTTAAAGGTACATTTGCAGGATGGGTGTGTATATATTGCAAAAATGTAGATTTAAGTTCATAACATAAATTAAATAATTACATAAGATATTAATTAGTGTAAGTGGTTGTATCAATTGTGGCTTGCAACCGCTGAAACATTAGAATAATTACATAGTTCAGTTGTCTTGCCGAGAACTTCTTTGAAGTGCTTCAGGTAGGATGCATATCTGCTATCGCTGCAAATAGTTATTTGGTACACCGTCATTATTCTATTTTATTGATACACAGTCTCACAGTTGTACACAGCCAAAGAATTAATGTAATTAATTTGATGTAGTATAATATTTTTTGAATACAGTGATATTAATTTATGTGGGATAATTTTATATTGCTTCAGTCACACTTTTTACTAATATTTTATTAGTACAATGCATTTCGGCAGCATGCTTCCATCATCAGGTGCATTATACAAAGATATTATTGTAGCAACTAAAAATGCCACAGACGTAGCAAAGTTAAACAAAAACGAAATGACAGTTACTGTTCAGATGGCTATGAAAGCCATAAATAATCAACTAAACAAACAAGAAAAAAGTTATAAAGATATAAACAGAAAGCTTAGTAACCATAACACTATAATAACTAAAGCAGACAAAGGCATTACATTATGTATATTGAAAGAAGCAGAATACATAAGAAAAATATTAGATTTCTTTACTGAAAATAACATCACTGAAATACAAATAGACCCAACAAAAGCATTCCAGACAAAAATCTAATCAATTCTAAAAGCCACACACTTCCTACTAACTGACAGTGAAAAGAAATATAGCACTATCGTGAACCTTGGGCACCAAAGCTAAGTTCACAACCAAAAATACATAAAGGAGGCTGCCTGATTCACCCAATGGTGAACTCAAGAAACAGTCTAGGTTACAAAATTACAAACACACTTAACCAGATTCTACCTAAGACATACATATACGCAAAAAATACTCAGTAAAAAAACAACAAGCAGCTAATAGATGAAATTAAAAACATCAACATTACCCATTCGGCCCAACTTGTATCTTTTGACATTACAAACCTGTACACTAAGATTCCCATCCCCAAAGCACTCAAAATCATTAGGTCAAACCTCAAAAAACATCAAAAACTGTCATTGCCCGAAATTATTGAATTCATGGACATCCTTGAACTAATACTAAAGTATTTTACATTTAAAAACAAAATCTACATGCAACATGGAGGCCTTGCAATTGGCTCAAGCATAGCTGGTACAATTGCCAACATAAACATTAACCCCCTTGAGCATAAAACTCTTGCTAAAAAAATCAAGCTCTATGGATAAAATCATTTACTATAAACGCTATATTGATGATACATACTTGACACGGTTAATAAACAAGATAGTAACATTAATTCACAGTGGAATATGAGAGCAATGGTAGCATCAATTTCCTTGATCTAAACATCAGTAAATAAAACAACTCACACAACTTCAAAGTTTACAAGAAGGCAACAGCAACAGATACCACCATACACAGCTCGTCCTATCACCCCACAACACACAAACTTGCTGCATACAGACCACTACTTAACAGAGTCAACAATATACCAATGGATAAATATGCACATCTTGATGAGCTCAGCATAATAAAACAAATAGCTTCAGGAAATGGCTATGACGAAGTATTAATTGACGATCTTATGCAAAAACGGAAAAACAATGGTAAACCACCTTCCACTTTCACAGGCAAACTATCCTACAGAATAGCAAACATTCTCAGACCACACGACATTAACATTGCCTTTACAACACACAACAAACTGCAACACACACTGAGACACAATATACACACACACAGACTCAGTATCACAATCAGGCATTTATAAAATGGTATGTAATACCTGCAGATCCCTTTATTTAGGCCAAACTGGGAGAGACTACCAAACAAGATATAATGAACACACAAATACTTACCACACTAACAATTACAACAGAGCAGCAATAGCCACCCACATAAAAGACACAGGCCACCCATTCCATGATATTCCGAATGATCTACATATATTACATGAAAAGGATAAGGGACACCAAATGGACTTGTATTAAGAACTGGAAATCTTCATTCATGGCACAGCCCATGGAGATGTAGTATTAAATGATAAGCTTGAAAGTAATAATGTTAACTTCTTCAAAAATTTCTCCAACATTAAATGTTTATTCCATTGACAATAGTTTTCATTAAGTATCCATGTAACATTTCCGTATTGCCAATATAACTAGATAAAAGTTTTCATCTTCACTATGGGTATATATTACTGTGTTTGAAATTGTAAGTAGTTTAGCTTAGATTTTATAACTCTCTTGAAACTTGTAAAGAGTCTTTTAAACTGTAAGTTGTTTATCTTAGATTTTAAAACTCTTTAGAAAGTTGTAAACAGGCGTTTGTGAAAATGCTAAGCTGTGATTTAATTATTACTGTGCTCTGTGTGGCAGAAAATGAAATCGCTAACAAAAATGTAAGTAAACATATTAACATATATTACCTAATCATGCTATTTACATAAAGTACACACTGTAACATTTATCCTTCCACACAGGTTTATTTTTCGATTCTTAACCCCACTGACACACACAGCTAATGTACATAACCTAGCAGCTGACATACAAGTAACTGTATAATGTTTCATTTATGTTGAAAGCTATTGTTCCAATTAAACGGCGTCTTGGCATGGGTAAAGGTTTCATGTTACAAATATTATCAATGGTCCAGCACGAACCAAAATTTTGCAATTATTCAATCTACAAAGTCCGATAACGAAATATTTTCCGTAAAATTACTCGCAGTCAAATTCACAATGAAGGGACCTTACACAAAGAGCCGTTGTCAAGTGCGAACAGTTTGTATAAACTGATCACATACTATTATAATTATCTATTATTATTTGTCTGTTGGCTAATATTCACAAACCAGACAAGAGAAGACACGATAAGTCAAATGGGAATGGGGATAGGGTGATGGGTTGAAGGAGATGAACAGAGGACAGGGGTAGAATGATGTGGACAGAGGATGGGGTAGAAAGATATGGTGAAAGCGAAGGGGCATGGGAAATGGACAGAGAATGTGGTAGAAAGATATGATAAAAGCGAAGAGCCACGGGAAATGGACTAAGTTAGGGGGTAGGAGGAGGTGAAGAGTCAGAGATTAGAGAAGGAGCAGCTGGCAAGATGAGGTGGAGGAAGTGATTGGTACAGAGACGGGAAGGAGATTTGTGCAATACATGTGTCAGCTACATACGTGGCCGAAGCCTGAGCCAAATGCTAGTTTAACAATAAATTCAAAAGCGTTTAGAAAGTGAACTTGAACTGTTACTACTCAGTAGTTTTCCAGGCATTAACACTGCTTATTTGGAATAATGATTTTAAAGTTTATGATACTGGTTAGAACATTTGGCCAGTATTAAATCTAATGTGACCAATGGATGTGAGCTCTACTGATTGGGAAAAGATGAGGAAGAACACTCACCACGCACTTTCATTGATTTGGGGAAATCATAGAAACCAAGTCGGGAAGGCCGGAGAGCCATTTCAAGCATGTATATGAGGCCAGTGTTACCTCACACTGCAAGAGCATTTGAGTGGTGCATGTTCGGAATTACTAGCAGGTAGAGGAAAAAAACGAGTGGATAATGGAAAGGTAGGCGGTGGAAGATGTAATTACGGCTTTAATGAAAGTGAAATGCAACTGTGTGCAGTGTGTAGATAGACAGACAAGATGAATGGATTGCAGACAGACGAGAAATGTTGCCTCGCGGGGTAGCCGGATGGTTTAAGGCGCCTTGCCGCAGTTTGCGCGGCTTATCCCGTCGAAAGTTCGAGTCTTCACTCGGGCATATGCGTGTGTGGGTGTGTGTGTATGTGTGTGTGTGTGTGTGTGTGTGTGTGCGTACTAGGTGCAGTGTTGACGACCAGGCACTGCTACATGGACATACAATACCCTCGGCCAACATTGTTCCGAAATCTGCTTTTGCTATAGCGTACCTGTCAGGGGCCAACCGCCTGAGTAGACTGGTGAACTGGTCTTCTGCTGCCTGGATAACCTTGATATCACAGCTGGCGGTGTGGCGTCGATATCCTCCCATAATTGGACACTGCCGGTTCAGCCATCGCCATCTGCTGACGGCTGCGCCGGCGCCTTTCTGCTCGTGTGGGCAATTGCTGACGGTACGCCACATTTTAACGTCCTGTCCCAATTTTAATACACTGCACATTGATCTTGGCCTGCCACGTACTCTGGGTGCCATTTTAGCGGATGACCCAGGAGCAGCAGCTCGCGTTCTTCGTTTTATCCACTTGAGAAACCTGTCTAAGGACAATTGATTATGCTGTTTTTTTTTTTTAATCCTATGCCTGTTAATACGTCTTTTATAGTGCTGTCCCTTTTAGTTGCTGTTTTAACCTTGTGCCTCGCAGTGCATTCCTAACCTAGTCTGGGCGCTGATGACCATTGTAGTTGTGCGCCCTAAAACAACAACATAAAAAAAATCCTCCCATAAGGAGGCGTTGGCGACGTCTGGGTATCACATGGTAGCGGGCCACGAGATCTACTCCAGTCATCGGTTACACGATGACGAAATTCCACTTTATTTTAAGACGCAGTTCCAGATCCAGTTCCGCATTTTACGTGCCGTATGTTTTAATGATGGAGTTGTTGACTGTCGACAACTTGAAGGTTGTGGACGGGCGGTACTCATGCAGTTTGTTGCGCGGCAGACTACGTAAGTCAGAGCCTGTATCAATAACTCAAAACTCAGTTCCTGACTTGACAGAGATTGGCGGGTAGAGGCACAAGCAGGGGCGTCGACTTCTGCTTGGCGCTTGAAGTTCACATATTCGCATGGCAGGTTGCACTTGCGAGTTTCGTCGCCGAATCGCTGCTGGTACCAGCATGTGTTGTCGTCGCGACAGGGCCGTGGGATGCGGAACGGCACAGTGGAGGCCGTGGGTACGTTTAGCGTCGCGATCGGCGAAATGTTCGCAGAGTTATTCACCCAGGGCGTCGATCTTGTTTAACAAGTCGGCGTTCAGCTGGTGTTAAAGCGCCGTCACCTGTCTTCACAATCTGTCACTACAGGTTTCGTCTCCGCCGAAGCACTGTTGCAGATAATAGCCGCGTAGAAACAGGAAGCGGGCACAATGGCATCCTCAGTGCTTTTAGCCAGGGCGGCCACGTCGTCTAATGCCGTTTGAGTCTGAGACGCGATTATAGCTTTAAACGGTGCCCGTGGATCTGCTGCTCCATTATGTGCGTAACAAAGTGTCCGGATCCGTGTGTGTGTGTGTGTGTGTGTGTGTGTGTGTGTGTGTGTGTCGCTACGTATGTGGAATAGGTACGGCGATGGCTTCTCGCTAGCTATGTCTTCCTGTGTTAGTACTTACAGTACTCTCTACTCTTGAGAGGCGTACATTCGGCGTATGATTTCTAACTTAAAATTCAAGCAGGCGTCTATTGCAGGTGGTGTCGTTATAATGTGCTGCACACTGCGGTGCAAATCGGTCATCGAGTTGGCTGACTACAAGAGCGAATTTTGTCGAATCGGTTGTTATTCCTGAACGTAATACACTTGCCTCAACTTGCGCAGCATTGGTACGCCAAAAATGTGGAAGTCGCACAGCCAGTGTTGACGTGATCTGCGGGTCTTTATCTGCCGTTTTAGAGATGCGAGACGATATTCTCTGTAAAAAATTGTATGCGTTGACCACGTAACAAGTCGGGGACACCACCTAAGCTAAGTCTGTAGGGCTACAAGATCGCCACTTCCTTGCGTATGTTACGCGGCGTCTATAGTTCATGAACTAGTAACCTGCAGCTATGTACTCGTTACCACTGCTGTACTTTATCCAGATTAGTATAGAAATTGATGTAAATGAAAAGACGGTAACATTTATTGAGTCTCAGCTGCAATAGATATCTCGACTTTAAGACAAACAACAACACAATAATAATTATCAACTATAACATGTAGCAAGTTCAAAGAAAAATCTGTTTCGCAGCAAAGGATAAGCGCATGAGGCAGCGCTCCGAGCGGCCAGCACGCGAACCTCGTTAATTTAGCTGGCGATCAGCTGATCACGCCCATTGAGCGCACGACTACCGTTGGCCGTCACACCCCTTTCTCATTGTCTGACCTTTTCTGTTCACGTCCAAATTATAATACACTACGTATGACGAACCTTTTCTGTACGCCTTTTTTGTGCATTCACAGTGACAAATTTACACCTGATGGCCATCATTGGAACTTTTTTCTACCCTAAATCGGTTCCGCATTAAAGTATTAACACATCTACCAAGTTTCGCTGCCACATGATAACTACAGCTCACACTGGACCTCTGTGAGTAGTTGCGCTCTAACTACAACTACTCGGTGTGGACAAAATCGGGAAGGGTCACTGCATGAGGTGGCCCTGTCAGAGCGGGATCTGCCGTTGCCGTCCGCTACGCTGCGGTTCTCGACATGCCGTGCTGATCATTTTCTAAACAGCGTGCTCGGACACTTAACGGGCTACACTTCCACTCCTTCGCAGCGTCCTACAAGCTGGTACGGTAGCGTCAAGAAACACCTCAACAGTGGCATAAACCTCAAACAACACAGGAATCGGCAGAGTTCGAAAGGCTGAAACCGAATGAAAACGATTTTGGTGATGACTGTGTCCTAATATCCATTAAGGCCGTTTCCGTCTAAAACTCAGTGTTTGTGTGCTAACGATGCTTGAAGATTAACGAACCCAAAGGCTGCCGACGCATAGTCACTGAGGAAACGATGCCGTGTACCAGACAATTACGAGCAACTTAAGTTGGAAGCAGCGCACAGAAGATGTTATGAGGAATGTGAATCAAGAACTGCCTACACCACATATCTTCTTCCACTTCTGCGCTACTGCTACGCGGAACGGCATCCTTACCAAATACGACTAGCGGAAGACATCGTAAAAGTTCGAAGAAGGGCAGCTGGTTTTGTATTAAAGCGAAAGAGGGAGTGACTGTCACGGATATGATACAAAAGGTGTGGTGGCAATCATTAAAACAATGAGACATTTCTTGTCGTGGCGAAGTATTTTCACGAAATTTCAATCACCAATTGTCTCCTCCAAACGGGAAAATGTTTTCTTGACTCCCACCCAGGTAAGTAAAAATGATAATCGTAATACAATAAGAAAAGTTAGAGCTAGGAGAGGAAGATTAAAGTGTTCGTTTACCCAACATGTTATTCAAGAGCGAAACGGCAGACAAACAGTCTGACAGTCTGAAAGTGGTTCGGGGAACGTTCTGCCAGGCATTTAGGTGTGAATTAAAGGGTAGTCATTGAAGGTAAATGTAGACCAACAGTTTCACATGAGAAATAAGTCAATTATTTGGTAAAAGGCTGGATACTTGTTAGAAAAAATACACGATGACACAAACAGTACTTATACACTTACATTTTGGAATTTAGAAGTGGGTGTGCTGTCGCTCGTTGTTCCATTATCTGTCATCGATGTGCGAACGTGAAGGGTCAATTAAGTGGCTGAATACTGAGGAACGGTATGCACACTTGACAAGGGCAAAAGTTGGCCGTGCTACACTATTTTCGGTGTGTCCACACTACAGCATTCCAATATCGAAAGAAACAGCGATCGCAGTACCCAGATCCCTGCTACGAGCTGTTGTTTCCGGCTGTGTTTCAGTGTGGCGCTTGCTTACGAGTATTTCTTATTACTCGCATGTCATTCACGCCAGCCACACACAACTGATAATTCTAAGTAAACAATATATACTTCATTGTTTAGTTATGCAGAGATTATGAGTTTCTAGAATTAAATTTTTACTCTGTGGAGGAGTGTCGGCTGATATGAAACTTCCTGGCAGATTAATCTGTGTGCGGGATCGAGACTCGAACGCGGGACCTTTGCTTTTCGAGGGGAAGTGCTGTACCAGCATGGCTATCCAAGCACGATTCACGACCCGTCCTCACAGCTGAGTAAATCAGCTGGTAGAGAACTTCCCCGCGAAAAGCAAAGGTCCCGAGTTCGATCTTCGGTCCGGTGTATGAGTTACGACAGTAGTTTGCCTGGGCGGACATGGTGCCTTAAACGAAATATGGTTTTCATTATCCTAAACAACATGCACCGTAAAACTGGTTGTTTACGCCTAGTGGAGTACTCGCATATCATCTAATTATTTCATGCATGTAATACCCAAGTGCATGTTCAACATCAATGGACTACTTGTCACCACGTGGGAATGCATCCATATGCTCTCAGCAAACTTTAACACCAAAGACTTGAATGCTGGAAAAGCTCGGTATTCGATAACTTACTGTTTAACATATCTCAGTGCGTAGTTTTGCTACTGATAGAAACAGCCAAATGTGGTACTGACTTAGAGCTTACCCCACCGGAGTTTGTGGGAACGTCACTGTTCGCGGTATGTGTGCAAGCAAACTCAGCTGAAGGATACTCTTGCTGTGGAACGACTGTCAGGAACGTACCAGTGAACTGGTGAATTCACGGCATGCACGTGCGTACAGCACAACTGTTATTACGTATGAGAAACGTTTCATAGCTAGAAATTACGCCAGAACCGTCAGCATTTAGCAGTTCATATGCGTTACACGTTTCTCTCGTCTACAGTCGTGCATAACAGTGGAGTGGGTAACATTCTGCTTCCTCTTTCTATTTCATCTGTACTGCACCATGCAGCTGGCATGTCCCTAAATTTTGCAACTTGTGTAACTGCGAATAAATCTCCGAAATGTCAGTTTTCATCGTACTGTCAGATATACCACTGCTGTAAGTTAGCATCGATTTCATTCGCACACCATTGTATTTAATACTATGACGTTGGTTTATGCTTACAGCCAGACGGAAAATACAGAACACCAGAACTTGAGAATAACTAGGTAATTCTCTGTACATTAATGCTCACCGCTGTGCACATTTATAAGTAACAAGGGACGTGTTACAAAACATTCGGTGATCACTGAAGTTTTCTCGCTTTTCATACCTTTTTCCATTGACACGGTTTCCCTAGACATGTACCGTGAGCGTAAACTATTGTTCGGTTAAATTATGGAACACACTTAAACCATTGCAGTACCAGGGAGGCGCGTTCCATGCGCCGGAATATTCCACGGACTTGGTAGGTGACGTATCGATTTGGGCCAAAGGCAGTACACTGGAAAGAGTTAGCAGCGACCTTGGAAAAAGTTCCGAGGAAGTTGTTACGCCACTTGGCTGCGCACTGAGCACTGCACCGACTAAAACTGAAACCGTAAGTTGCCTTCACACTGAAAACCAACTCCAACAAAATTGGTTGACGACTTTTTTTCTTCTACATCTACATCTACATGACTACTCTGCAATTCACATTTAAGTGCTTGGCAGTGGTTTCATCGAACCACAATCATACTATCTCTCTACCATTCCACTCCCGAACAGCGCGCGGTAAAACGAACACCTAAACCTTTCTGTTCGAGCTCTGATTTCTCTTATTTTATTTTGATGATCATTCCTACCTATGTAGGTTGGGCTCAACAAAATATTTTCGCATTCGGAGGAGAAAGTTGGTGACTGAAATTTCGTAAATAAATCTCTCCGCGACGAAAAACGTCTTTGCTTTAATGATTTTCATCCAAACTCGCGTATCATATCTGCCACACTCTCTCCCCTATTACGTGATAATACAAAACGAGCTGCCCTTTTTTGCACCCTTTCGAAGTCCTCCATCAATCCCACCTGGTAAGGATCCGACACCGCGCAGCAATATTGTAACAGAGGACGAACGAGTGTAGTGTAAGCTGTCTCTTTAGTGGACTTATTGCATCTTCTAAATGTCCTGCCAATGAAACGCAACCTTTGGCTCGCCTTCCCCACAATATTATCTATTTGGTCTTTCCAACTGAAGTTGTTCGAGATTTTAACACCCAGGTACTTAGTTGAATTGACAGCCTTGAGAATTGCACTATTTATCGAGTAATCGAATTCCAACGGATTTCGTTTGGAACTCATGTGGCTCACCTCACACTTTTCGTTATTTAGCGTCAACTGCCACCTGCCACTTCATATAGCAATCTTTTATAAATCGCTTTGCAACTGATACTGGTCTTCGGATGACCTTACTAGACGGTAAATTACAGCATCGTCTGCGAACAACCTAAGAGAACTGCTCAGATTGTCACCCAGGTCATTTATATAGATCAGGAACAGCAGAGGTCCCAGGACGCTTCCCTGGGGAACACCTGATATCACTTCAGTTTTACTCGATGATTTGCCGTCTATTACTACGAACTGCGACCTTCCTGACAGGGAATCACGAATCCAGTCGCACAACTGAGACGATACCCCATAGGCCCGCAGCTTGATTAGAAGTCGCTTGTGAGGAACGGTGTCAAAAGCTTTCCGGAAATCCAGAAATACGGAATCAACCTGAGATCCCTTGTCGATAGCGGCCATTACTTCGTGCGAATAAAGAGCTAGCTGCGTTGCCCAAGAACGATGTTTTCTGAAACCATACTGATTACGTATCAATAGATCGTTCCCTTCGAGGTGATTCATAATGCTTGAATACAGTATACGCTCCAAAACCCTACTGCAAACCGACGTCAATGATATAGGTCTGTAGTTCGATGGATTACTCCTACTACCCTTCTTAAACACTGGTGCAACCTGCGAAAATTTTCCAATCTGTACATACAGATCTATCGGTGAGCGAGCGGTTGTATATGATTGCTAAGCAGGAAGTTATTGTATCAGCGTAATCTGAAAGGATCCTAATCGGTAAACAATCTGGACCTGAAGACTTGCCCGTATCAAGCGATTTGAGTTGCTTCGCAAACCCTAAGGTATCTACTTCTAAAAAACTCATGCTAGCAGCTGTTCGTGTTTCAAATTCTGGAATATTCCATTCGTCTTCCCTGGTGAAGGAATTTCGGAAAACTGCGTTCAATAACTCCGCTTTAGCGGCACAGTCGTCGGCAACAGTACCATCGGCACTGCGCAGCGAAGGTATTGACTGTGTCTTGCCGCTTGTGTACTTTACATACGACCAGAATTTCTTCGGATTTTCTACCAAATTTCGAGACAATGTTTCGTTGTGGAACCTATTAAAGCCATCTCGCATTGAAGTCCGTGCCAAATTTCGCGCGTCTGTAAATTTTAGCCAATCTTCGGGATTTCGCGTTCTGCACTTCGCATGCTTTTTCCGTTGCCTCTGCAACAGCGTTCGGACCTGTTTTTGTACCATGTGGGATCAGTTCCATCTCCTACCAATTTATGAGGTATGAATCTGTCAATTGCTGTTGCTACTATGTCTTTGAATTTGAGCCACATCTCGTCTACATTTGCATAGTTAGTTCGGAAGGAATGGAGATTGTCTCTTAGGAAGGCTTCTAGTGACGCTTTATCCGCTTTTTTAAATAAAATTATTTTGCGTTTGTTTCTGGTGGATTTGGAAGAAACGGTTTTGAGCCTAGCTACAACGACCTTGTGATCACTAATCCCTGTATCAGTCATGATGCTCTCTATTAGCTCTGGATTGTTTGTGGCTAAGAGGTCAAGTGTGTTTTCGCAACCATTTACAATTCGCGTGGGTTCGTGGACTAACTGCTCGAAATAATTTTCGGAGAAAGCATTTAGGACAATCTCGGAAGATGTTTTCTGCCTACCACCGGTTTTGAACAAGTATTTTTGCCAACATATCGAGGGAAGGTTGAAGTCCCCACCAACTATAAACGTATGAGTGGGGTATTTATTTGTTCAATTCGAAATTTGACTTAATTTTCAACTGTTGTCAACATTTGTTTGAAGTGCGAATCTGAACCATTACTTGAGGGACGTTTTGTATCGAGTTTGTAGTTTAAGGTCAGTGAACAAAACAAAGTAAAGCTGTGTGACTTGCGCATGCGCATTTGCCGTGTCGTCTACTGTCTTCGTCTGCTTGGCTTCTTTCGACAATGGCTACTCACGAGTCGTCAACAGAGTCAGCAATTCAGTTTTTATAAGAAACTGAAATGAGGAAAACCCTGTAGGATCCTTCGGATTCTGCATGTAAAGACAGTTGCATAAGGAAAGATTTGTTGAAAGAAGTTTCGGACAAAATTGGTGTACCGCTTGTGGAGTGTGAAAGGAAGTGGACAATTACGAAAATACAGTACAATCGCGAGCATTGTAAAATAGTCAAAACTAAAGGGAGGGTGTGAACAAGCCAGGGACAATAAAATTTACAATCGTAAGTAAAATGTCATTCACTAGCATAACTGAAGATGCAAGACTTTTGGTCAGATATTTTGTAATTACAGCTATATTTTCATCGGAAATTTGTTTCTGTTGTCATTTCATTTCGCCAACATCCGATAAGAAGTAGTTTGGAAATTAATGGCTTACGTTGTTCATAACTAAGGTTATAAGGGTTTTGTTCTGAAGTTTTTAATTACGTTTATCTTTTCGCTCGATATTTTTTATTCATATTTCTCTTAGCATTTCACTTTACCAACATCCAATTCCAAGTAGATTGCAAATTCGTCCCTTATATTCCTTGCGGTTCTTACAACGCTGCCGCCCTTTCTCTGAAGACATTTATTTTGTGGAGACATCCTCCAACTGCCATACCAAACCCTGCCTGTTTCTGGATCTTCCATATCGAAACTGCCAGGTGGTGATTAAACTGTGGCACTTTCTTTATTTCTTTTTAAAAAGGTGTGCAAAGACACTATTGCACAAATCACTAGGTTAAGAGCGTCTTAAGGTCTTTAGTGCATAGTTGTTTCTAAGACACCGAAAAACTACTTACAATATTCCAAAAATGATCTCCACACTTCTTGTAGCGTGAGATATTCTGTAATTAAACATTATTTCCGGCTGACTTTCTCTTGCCAGCCTACTCATGGTTTCATCATGTACTCTGAAAGAGCAAAACCAACATCTGCACCATAACAAATGGCAAATCTTCACCGTCAGAAACAACTTGCATTGCTTTTCTGTAACAAATAACTAAAACGCCGAACGTGTGTTTACAGGATTTGGAAAGTGTTGTCAAGATTTTTCAACATTTGTCAACAGTTACAAGTTAGTCAATCTTCAACTGAGATATGTTTTTGGTTGTTGGAGCTGGTTTTCGGTGTGAAGGTAGCTTTACACTGCAGGTATACTGTATGGATCGACGAATTCAGATCATACTTGTTGTGTCAGTACTGATTATAGCTTCAGACATAGTACAGCAAACGTGGAGAAAAGTTCTAGAACTGACATATAATAATCTATGGTAGCAGAAAATAAAGATGCGGCAGATCTGTGGTGTCACCGCCAGACACCACACTTGCTAGGTGGTAGCCTTTAAACAGGCCGCGGTCCGTTAGTATACGTCGGACCCGCGTACCGCCACTGTCAGTGATTGCAGACCGAGCGCCGCCACACGGCAGGTCTAGAGAGACTTCCTAGCACTCGCCCCAGTTGTACAGCAGACTTTGCCAGAGATGGATCACTGACAAATACGCTCTCATTTGCCGAGACGATAGTTAGCATAGCCTTCAGCTACGTCATTTGCTACGACCTAGCAAGGCGCCATTACCATTTTATATTGAGATTATAATTCATGTATCAACAAGAGCGATGTTCTCCAATTGTTTATTTATTTTTTTTATTTATTTATTTATTGTTCCGTGAGACCAAATTAAGGAGAAGTCTCCATGGTCATGGAACGAGTCAATACATGAAATTATAACACGATATTAGAAACAGATAAAATGAAATATAAAAAAAAACATATTCAGGTGACAAGTCGTAAGTTTAAATGAAGACAATCAACAATGTAACACTGGAATTTGCTTAATTTTTTAGTTCTTCCAGGACCTCCTCAACAGAATAGAAGGAGTGACCCATGAAGAAACTCTTCAGTTTAGACTTAAAATAGTTTGGGCTACTGCTAAGATTTTTGAGTTCTTGTGGTAGCTTATTGAAAGTGGATGCAGCAGAATACTGCACTCCTTTCTGCACAAGAGTCAAGGAAGTGCATTCTACATGCAGATTTGATTTCTTCCTAGTATTAACTGAGTGAAAGCTGCTAACTCTTGGGAATAGGCTAATATTGCTAACAACAAACGACATTAAAGAAAATATATACTGTGAGGGCAATGTCAGAATTCCCAGATTTTTGAATAGGGTCGACAAGAGGTTCTCGAACTTACACCACATATAGCTCGAACAGCCCGTTTTTGAGCCAAAAATACCCTTTTTGAATCAGAAGAATTACCCCAAAAAATAATACCATACGACATAAGCGTATGAAAATATGCGAAGTAGACTACTTTTCGTGTTGAAGTGTCACTTATTTCAGATACTGTTCTAATGGTAAATAAAGCAGCATTTAGTTTCTGAACAAGATCCTGGACATGGGCTTTCCACAACAGCTTACTATCTATCCGAACGCCTAGGAATTTGAACTGTTCCGTCTCTCTTATAATATGCCCATTCTGTCTGATCAAAATATCGGTTCTTGTTGAATTGTGAGTTAGAAACTGTAAAAACTGAGTCTTACTGTGATTTAGCATCAAATTATTTTCCACAAGCCACGAACTTATTTCATGAACTACATTATTTGTTACTGTTTCAATATTACACACAAGATCCTTCACTATCAAGCTGGTGTCATCAGAAAACAGAAATATTTTTGAATCACCTGTAATACTAGAAGGCATATCATTTATATAAATAAGAAACAGCAGTGGCCCCAGCACCGACCCTTGGGGAACGCCCCACTTAACGGTGCCCCATTGGGACTGAACATCACTACCACTCTCAATATTGCGGAGAATTACCCTCTGCTTTCTGTTCTTAAAGTAAGAGGCGAACCAATTGTAAGCTACTCCCCTTACTCCATAATGGTCCAACTTCTGCAGTAATATTTTGTGGTCAACACAGTCAAAAGCCTTGGTTAAATCAAAGAAAACACCTAGCGTTTGCAACCTTTCATTTAATGCGTCCAAAACCTCACAGAGAAAAGAGAATGTAGCATTTTCAGTTGTTAAACCATTTCTAAAACCATTGTGGATTAAAGTTAAGTATTCCAGAAGCTATGTACTATTTTTGGCTACTATAATTACTTTACCTTGTTCCAGACCTCAAGCCAGTCTGTGTGAGCTTAAATGCGTGCATTTCGGCCTCCTCTAGCAACACGGTGTTGGCTCTTCTGCCAGCACATCAAGATCAACCATGGAATTTCGAACATGGGAGTTAAATACTAACAAAAACAAAAGTACTTCAGTTGGCACTTAATTATGGAGTAAATGGAGAGTGTATGGGGCCGCCAACCAGTCTGGCCACACACTCTGAGCCCGCATCTCGTGGTCGTGCGGTAGCGTTCTCGCTTCCCACGCCCGGGTTCCCGGGTTCGATTCCCGACGGGGTCAGGGATTTTCTCTGCCTCGTGATGGCTGGGTGTTGTGTGCTGTCCTTAGGTTAGTTAGGTTTAAGTAGTTCTAAGTTCTAGGGGACTGATGACCATAGATGTTAAGTCCCATAGTGCTCAGAGCCATTTGAACCACCACACACTCTGAGACAAAAACGACACACCACGAAGGAATTAGTCGAGTAGTATGGAAATCGGTAAATGTAATATATATGTAGAGACAAACGAATGCTTACAATTTCAGAAAAACTTGATAACTTATCCAAGAGGAACAGCATCGCAAATTGGACCCGTTGGTCCACCTCTGGCTCTTATGCAGGGAGCATGGAATTAATTGATAGATTTGTTGGATACCGTGCCAAATTTTGTCAAACTGGTGCATTAGATCGTCAAAATACCTAGCGGGTTGGACGGTTCTGTCAGTAATGCGCCAAACGTTCTCAACTCGGGAGAGATCCGACGACCTTACTGGAAAAAATAGCGTTTGGCAAGCACGAAGACAATCAGTGAAAACGTCTTCTGCCTGGAACCTCGTTGACTGGTGCAGAATTGTCTTCAGTGATGGGCCTCGCTTCGAAGTTAGCCCGAACGATCAGCGATGAAGCCACTGGAGACGCCCCGGACAGCGGTGGTAGGTACCAATAACTCTGCCGCCCACCACACGGTCCAACAACCAGTAGTGATCGTCTGGACTGCCGTCACAGCACAGCGGCACGTCGGAGATGTTCTACACCACGTTTTGTTGCCCGTCAAACCCAACCGCACACTGCGAGAATTTCTTTCGCTTATCTTCGTGTTGCCAAATCTTACCTTGTCAGCAAGGTCGTCGGAAACATCCTCAGCTGAGAACGTTTGGAGTATTACAGGCAGGTCCCGCCAACCAGTCGGTAATTTTGAAGATCTAGTGCGCCAATTTGACAGAATTTGAATCTGGCAGGAGATCCGTCAGGAACACATCCAACAGGTCTGTCAGTCAGTGACAAGTCGAATAACTGCTTTCGTAAGTGCCAGAGGTGGTGTCTGTACATGTATGTAACATCTATTGACCTCCGTCCACTCGGATAGTTTCTTCGTGGAACGTTTTTCTTTTTTCCTGTTCTCTCTCTCTCTCTCTCTGTGTGTGTGTGTGTGTGTGTGTGTGTGTGTGTCCAAACTGGCTGGCGTTCCTGTACAATCTTCATTTGCTACATAATTAGAGGTAATCGAGGTACTTTAGTTTCTGTCACTGTTTAAGTCCTTCCATTATTTTATGTTTTCCAAATTGCATGGCTGATTAGTCGCATCTTTATTTTGTAATACCATATAACTTACTCCCGTTTATAGATTATAGATACCAAATTTCAGACCCTGTGACCTTGTTAGTTCTAGAATATTTCTCCACGTTTGCTGTGTTATGTCTGAAGCTGTAGTCAGTCACTTGTGCATAGAGTTCAACACAGAGGAAATCAATGAGTTTTGAAGAGTCTCATCAACAGAGAAAAGGCAGTCAGTTCACTAGCTATCCAGAGGGGAAGAAAACCTGCTTCCTGAATTTAAAATAGCAATAAAGACACAATGAGCATCACACGTCAAATTTGATGCAATATGATCCACTTCATTAGGTTGAAATGGTGGAAGGAATTAAACGTGGTTCAGTTTATAACCAGATTCATGATTGAATCTTTCACTCTGCACTAGAGGATACGATTTATTTATGTAGATTTTCCGACTCCTTGTAAGGAATCGGGTACCAGACATGGACTCAAACATAGATTTTCGCCTTTCATTTCTTACCAATAAAGTAGACAAGACCATAATGTACTCTCGCAACTACAATCCTATCACAATTCTCTGTCGTCATACGTGTCTAGATGCTCTATCCGGATTCACACGTCTGCTATTATGAACTGTGACATCCAGCGTGACATCCAACGTTACTACCGCGCTTTGAATGCCAGAACCATTCAGGATCGTTTCCTGGTACCCCACTTTAAGGATTACAATCGCACCTGATGCGTGAAACAAGTCCTCAGTGTACTTGACAGTGCTAAGGCGTATACGCAGATCCCTGTGGCTGAAACAGACATTACGAAAACAGCCAAAATCTCCTCTTTCGGATTATTAGAGAGTTTATTAATGACCTTTGGCCTGAGGAGCACCGCACAGATGTGGCAACGATTCATCGATCCAGTGGTACAATGTTTAAGACATTGCTTCGCATATTTGGACGACATTCCCGTTTTCTCAGAGACTGTAGAAGCCCATCAACAGCATCTCGTTCAGGTTTCCGAACACGTCACTGGCACGGTATCGTACTGAATGTGTCAAGTTGTGAATTCGGCAGACCGCACATAGCCGTCTTGGGACATGTAATTTCGTCACACGGTTCACGCCTCTTACCTGAGAAGTTAGAGGCGGTATTGAACTTTGCACGACCAGTTACAGCGATGGAAATACGCAGGTTCCTCGGCATGCTCAAGTTTTACCGTTACCACCTGCTACGAGCCGCTGAATTACAAGAGCCGCTAACAGCCGCATTGGCCAGTCAGAAGGCTAAAGGGAAGGCATTGTTGCAATGGTCACAGCTAATGATCGACACTTTCGAGGCAGTCAAGAAGACTGTAGCCGAAGCTGCGCTTTTCGCACACGCCGCGACAATCGTCATGGATACTAACTAGTCAGGTCGCCATTTATACAGCGGTGAAATACTTCCGCACACAGCTAGAAGCGCGTATCTTCACGATGTACACGGACCACAAGCCTCTCACATATGCCTTTCGTCAAAACAATGGTATGTTGCTCGCCACGACAACGTAACCAGGTATACAACACGTTCAGGGCTAAATAGCGTAGTCTCTGACTGTTTATCTCGGGTTAGCGCTGTCACGAACACCACTGATCTCTTATGCCTGTGCAAAGCGCAGCAGCAGTCTGATCAAGAGCTACGTAACCTTCTTCGAGACACAGAGACTGGACTACAGCTTGAACTCATGAACGTGCCCGTAGCAAACGCACGTCTATATAGCGACACTTGCACTGGGAAGACACGCCCATATGTACCCGCAGGTCTACGCAAGCGTGTCTCCCATGGCCTTCACGACCTCTGCCATCCAGGAACCAGAGCATCAGCAAAAGTTGTCGCCTCCCGTTATGTTTGGCCCGGACTTCAAAAAAGAATGTTGACAGTGGGGATTATTCGCGGCTGGTTAACGAAGCAAGATTGCTCACGTACATGGGACCGTCAGAAACTTCCCACAAAGGACGGAGGGATACGCCAACGTTCATGTAGACGTCGTGGGACTTCTGCCGCCGTCAGACGGACAACGCTATTTATTGACAATCATAGATAGATTCACACGATGACCTTAGGCGAATCCGGTTGATAACACCCCCTCCGACACATAGGCAGATGCATTCATGTCACAGTGGATCGCGCGATTTGGCTGCCCATTAAATATCACTACCGACAGGTGACGCCAGTTCGAATCGGAGCTCTTTGGACAGTTGAGCGAATTTTGCGGCACTACCCACCACCTCACCACGAACTAACGTCCATCCAGCAACGGAAAGGTGGAGCGCTCGCACCACTCCCTCAAGGCAGCCTTTATTTACTCGGCCTGCTAGCGGTGCCAAACCAGACCTGGACGTGGCGCCAGAAGAGCTAGTGTATGGCGACACTTTGTGCCTACCAGGAGAAGTTACTGATTCAAGTGCTTCGTCCAAGGAAGCTCTACACCAACCGGAATTCATAGCGCAACACAGAGAGCATATCACACGCATCCGACGCCACCTATAATCACGGCATTGACAGCATCCCCACCGCGTCATCGCGCCCGACGACACGACTCTGGACATTCTAGTCAACGGTAAAGGCAGAACTGTCTCAGCTGAAGAGCTTCAGCCTGCCTATGTGTTTGAGGACCCCGTCGACGCATCCGCGCCCAGTCAGCCGCCTCCACCGCCTTCTACGGGCAGCCAGCCACCTGCTGCCTCAACGCCGCCGCAGCCGGCCCGCCAAACGTTCCCTAGCCGGCACGTCCACTTTCCTGCGAGTTTCTTCGATAGCGTCGAGTCTCGTGGGCGCCGACGACGCTCCGCTTCTCCGCAGGGGTCTTATGTGGCGACCAGTGGAGACCATGAGCTCGCTGGGCGCGATGTTTTGATCGTCAGTAACGTCATGTAGGTTCGAGCGCCGGCCGCTCGGGGCCCTGCCTCGCGCGCTTATTCCTTGCTGCGAACAGAGCGTTCTTTGAACTTGTCACACTACTGGCAATTAAAATTGCTACACCAAGAAAAAATACAGATGATGAACGTGTATTCATTGGACAAATATATTATACTAGAACTGACATTTGATTACATTTTCACGCAATTCAGTACCCAGAACAACCTCCTCTGGCCGAAAAACGGCTTTGATACGCCTGGGAATTGAGTCAAACAGAGCTTGGATGGCGTGTACAGCTACAGCTGCTCATGCAGCTTCAACACGATACCACAGATCATCAAGAATAGTAACTGGTGTATTGTGACGAGTCAGTTCAAAAAAATGGTTCAAATGGCTCTGAGCACTATGGGACTTAACATCTATGGTCATCAGTCCCCTAGAACTTACAACTAATTAAACCTAACTAACCTAAGGACATCACACAACACGCAGTCATCACGAGGCAGAGAAAATCCCTGACACCGCCGGGAATCGAACCCGGAAAACCGGGCGTGTGAAGCGAGAACGCTACCACACGACCACGAGCTGCGGACTGACAAGCCAGTTGCTCGGCCACCAATTGGTGAGAGATCTGGTCTATGTGCTGGTCAGGGCAGCAGTCAAACATTTTCTGTGTCTAGAAAGGCCCGTACAGGACCTGCATCATGCGGTCGTGCATTAACCTGCTGAAATGAAGGGTTTCGCAGGGATCGAATGGAGGGTAGAGTCACGGGTCGTAACACATCTGAAATGTAGCGTACAGTGTTCAAAGTGCCGTCAGTGCGAACAAGAGGTGACCGAGACGTGTAACCAATGGCACTCCATACCATCATTCCGGGTGATACGTCAGAATGGCGATGACGAATACACACTTCCAATGTGCGTTCACGGCGATGTCGCCAAATACGGATGCGACCATCATGATGCTGTAAACAAAACCTGGATTCATCCGAAAAAATGACTTGCCATTCGTGCACCCAGGTTCGTCGTTGAGTACACCATCGCAGGCGCTCCTGTCTGTGATGCAGCGTCAAGGGTAACTGCAGCCATGGTCTCCGAGCTGATAGTCCATGCTGCTGCAAACGTCGTCGAACTGTTGGTACAGATGGTTGTCGTTTTGCAAACGTCTCCATCTGTTGACTCAGGGATCGAGGCGTGGCTGCACCATCCGCTACAGCCATGCGGATAAGATGCATGTCATTTCGACTGCTAGTGATACGAGGCCGTTGGGATCCAGCACAGCGTTCCGTATTACCCTCCTGAACCCACTGATTCCATATTCTGCTAACAGTCATTAGATCTCGACCAACGCGAGCAGCAATGTCGAGATACGATAAACCGCAATCGCGAAAGGCTACAATCCGACCCTTATCAAAGTCGGAAACGTGATGGTGCGCATTTCACCTCCATACAGGAGGCATCACAACAACGTTTCACCAGGCAACGCCAGTCAACTGCTGTTTGTGTATGAGAAATAGGTTGGAAACTTTCCTCATGTCAAAACGTTGTAGGTGTCACCATCGGCGCCAACCTTGTGTGAATGCTCCGAAAAGCTAATCATCTGCATATCACAGCATCTTCTTACTGTCGGTTAAATTTCGCGTCTGTAGCCCGTCATCTTCGTGGTGTAGCAATTTTAGTGGCCATTAGTGTATATGTTACAGTTGGTAACTGTCGTCTTGTTGTTTGTCTTTGAGTCAAGATGTCAATTACAGCTGAAACTAAATAAATGTCACTCTCTTTTCTTTTACGTTTATTTCTATGGTAATTTGGAGAGAGTACTGCAGTGATAACGAGAAGATAGTTATAGATTACTAGTTCATTAACTGTAGACGCCACGCAATACACACTAGCAAGTGGTGGTCTTGTAGCCGTATAACAGTCAGCTTAAGGCATGTTACTGACCGTTATGGCTTGTCAAATGATAGCGTCGATGTCGTAACGTTATAGACATAGTGCACAGCACCAAATTTGCGCCTGGTGTCCAAAATTGGAACTACTTTTCCCTAGTGTAAATTGGTTCCGTATTAACGCGTTAACGTACCTACCGGGAACCGCTGTCCTAAGGTAGCCACACTAGACATCCGCGAGTAATCGAACCGTAATTACAACCACCCAGTAGTTACAGAATCTCAATGCCTCTGCCCGAAGATCTAATCCATCGCAAAACCGTGGCGGGGCAGAGGAGGCAGTATCATGGTGTGTGGGACACTCGCCTGGACTTCAGTGGGACGTGTGACAGTAATCGGAGGCGCCGTGGCAGCTGTGGACTACGTGGACACTAGTGCGAGCCACCTGCCTCCTTTGATACTTATGATTTCCCCCATGGCGATGGAATCTTCCAGCAGGATAATTATCCGTGTCACGAATCCAGAATCACGCCACAAAGAAGCCTGACAGTGGACTCACGTTGATGTGTTTGTCACAAAATACGCCTTATGTGAACCCGATGGAACACATCTACAACGCTACAACGCCCCAACTATGCTCCCTGAAACCACCATTACGGGAATTTTGTGGGATGTGCGTAGACATCCGAGGCCAAAAACCTCCAGAAACCTAGAAATTGCTAATCGAAACCATTCCACTCAGAATCGCTGCTCCATTGCGGTTCCCAAAGTCGTCCAGCACACAATTAAGCCAGAGTGGCCATAACGCTTTTGCTGAGCAGTGCACGTCGCGAGTGAATCGTTACAGTGAATGATTTGATTTTTTTTTTTTTTTGGATTGTATAGAAAGCAATTAGTAAAGTCTGTAGCAACGAATCGCACCTAGTTTCATTACATTACGGCACATAAGATACAACGCAAATACAATGAAACAATGTACATTTGCTGAGTTGTATGAAACTAACTGCTTGCTAGTTGCATTGTGGTAATCTATTAAAGGCGTTTTCATCATCCCTGGCTGTACCGAGCGGAAATGATGCGAATGCGAAATTCGCATGCATCGGAGACGTGACCCAGATCTCAGAAGGACAGTTCTGATTCAGTTCGTCTTTTACTTGAAACTGTTTCACGTCGTGGTCAGGATTTTACATTCGGAAAATAAGGGTTTCTTTGGCCCTCCTTTTCCGGCTACCGAGATGCTCTGTTCCTAAGCATATTGACGTCGTCGTACGCTACATACCTTGGAGCCTCATCTCGCTTCAGCGACCCGTAGCTCACAGTGTCTTCTCATCTCTTTCTCGGGCACCTCACGTCCCTGCTACATATCTCTTGTCCATCTTCACCTCGCTCTTCGGACCTCCCATCTCTTTTCACACTGCGCCGTCCTCCCATATTCATGAATATGACGTGGCACGTGAACGCTTATTTTCACAGAAGACGTCCTG
Organism: Schistocerca americana; assembly: GCF_021461395.2. NCBI lineage: Eukaryota > Metazoa > Arthropoda > Insecta > Orthoptera > Acrididae > Schistocerca > Schistocerca americana. The sequence continues at coordinate 92,283,895 of NC_060121.1, forward strand.
CTTGTATATAAGCTCGTCAGGGTTCAATATTGATCTCCTTCGTCAACTAAGGCGCACACATTGCCCTAAGTGATTCTTCTGCCGTGTGCTCGTGTACACATTTGGTAAGTATATTAGCTGATGATCTTTCAAGCCTTAAGCCGATCTTTCAAGCCTTAAGCCTTAAGATTATCAGTCCTCAGCCAGAATATACTCAAATAAGTACCTGCGCAGTGAACTGTCAGAAAACAGAACTCAGACATGTATTCGCAGCCGAATTACCGGTTTTGTATACGACTGATGCCTCGATTTCCATACAACGAAAATCGCGTAAAATGTGTCTCTTACAGAATCAGTAAACAGAGAAAAATCAGTGCTAAAATAGTGGCCGTTCACACATATGCTTCTAAACTTTTTACTTGATAAAATCTACAACTTTATAAATTCTTTGGATGACAATGAGTCAGGTTAAGCTTCCATTAGCTAGTTTCAATGGGAATGAAACAGTATATCTATTCGCAACACTGCCGCTGCCCTCTGTACGCATAGTCATGCCAAATACGTAAACAGGAACTACGGTCACTGTCTTCCCTTAGGAGTACTTACAGTTCGAGAAAGAAAGAAACTACTCTCATTATCATATCGGCGGAGAGGAGGCAACGCCTGGATAGATCGCTTCCAGCTCCGTTAGTTGTTTACTGTACCGTTGTGGAATACAGTGTGGGCTAAAGGGAAACGAGAACACGAATGCCCAATGCTAGCAGACCGCCTACCGGAGGGGAGTAAAGGTAAACTCCTATAACATCTTCTCAGGAACTCCAAACAGAAAAATTACCGACGCGTCGAATCTTGTGGAATCAATTCTGAATGCTCTATGACACTCACACAAAGATATGAGCATCGCCTTCATGTCTGGCTTCACTTAACGAGGCCTTTTTGGGGGAGGTGACAACGACGTCGTCAATGTCTTTCATTGTGTTCACTGTTGCTCAGACTCCTCATCAGTAATGTTTCCACACGACGCTCTCTTCGCTGTTGAGTCGGAACTTGAGAAACAAAGTCGGCAGAGATCTTCCTCATTCATTAATCGTGTGTTAAAATGAGGTGAACGTACCTCTGAGACAATTGATTTAACTCTGGCATTTATTGAACTGTCTCTCTTCAGTCTCCAAGCACATGGTCGCTAATTTTCTCGAATTTCTCGTCTGTCCGGTATGTTGATGGATTACCAGAAAGTGGTCTGTCGCCATTTTTTAAACATGAAGTGCATTCGTACAAACTTGATTTTTGCCAAAAGCTTTTCTGGTAAACGGTTACAGCCTCAGCGTTGTTTCTCTCGAGCGGAAAACAAAATTTCGCAGCTACGGGTTTTTCACATAACGCTTCCTGTATATAAACAACTCCTGTGATGAAACTCTCTATGGGCAGATAAGACTTCCGGGGAGACGCCGGAGGCAGTACTACACTCGCAAAGAGTTGAGCGATAAACCGCATCGAGAAAAACGCGTACTAATTAGGATCCGCCCGGGAACCACATTCGCTCCCTGTTAACCTATCAGCGACCTAAGGTACAGGTCCTATGCACGCTCACTACCACAGTTCTGCAGACCGTGAAGTCAACGCACAAATCGCGACAAGCGAACTATTTAACGTCGCTCGACCTGTTGCTCGCTAAAAATCAGGATACGACAGACGGTGACTCCTGTGTTGACGCCCCCTTCCTTCATGTCCGGAGGGCGTTCGAATACAGCTCCGTTCTGGGTAGCAATGAAATCACACTCGTGGTTACAGGTTATCCATCCCACTTTGCATCTGAATTATGAACGTCGGACCAAACAGAGATATTTACATCATTCTTAACATGGAGGAATCTTCACACATGTAAGCAGCTTCAGGTGTACCTTAAGACACGACTGCGGGCCCGTTAATGCTAGCGATTTATATAGGTCACCTGATGGGTAATACAGGAACCTCCTTTAGATAATCTGCAAATGATGCTGCATATAAGGATGACGTAACGCTAGAAAATTTTCTAGAGAATTAAGTCCTGCAAAAGATCGACGCTTAGTGCGCGGAGTGGAAGGTGAACGGAATAGAAAAATATATGGTTCATTGTAGATCAAGGTAGAAGCAGTGTTATTGCTAGATTGTACAACTGACTAACATTTGCTCACAGCCGTTATATACCTAGGTGAATTCTTACGGAGCGATTTGAGTTATAGTATCAGTATAAAACCTCTTGTCGGAATCGGTGATGCACCCTTATGTTTATTTTAAGAGTTATAAGAAAATGCATGATGTAGATTCTGTTGTTGTGGTCTTCAGTCCGAATACTGGTTTCATGCAGCAATCTGCGCTAGTGTATCCTTTACAAGCCACTCAAATTTCCCAATATTGCTGTCGAAGACGTCAGGGTGCTGTTACAAGTTCTTTTCCGCTTACCTCGAAATTTGTAAAGACGTTCGTCTCTTACAGCACAGGCGGCCCAGGATTGTACGTCCTTTTCTGTGTTCACCTCACGCTTGATGACAAAGAGATTACTGGTACTACGTAGGTTGATATTCGACACCGAGCTGTCAGTGGTACATCGACACTTATTATGGATGTCAGAATGTATTTTGACTAAGCCCAAATGTTAAACAACCTTAACTGGATGTGGAGACCGTGACAGTAACTCATGAGGAGGATGCGACAAGTCCCATAACCTAATTTCCGCGAAACTTCGCTCAGTAGAAGAGGGTTCATAATAAGCGAACACATGACCCTGCTTTTCCGTAGATTCATATTTATCGTTTCTGTCTGCATTTTATGAACTAGGTTTAATATAGAATACTTTTCAATCTAACATAAAAGTAATTTACTCTTACTTTCCCAAAAAACTGTCAATTATTTTTATTATTGGATTGTAATGTCTTTGATATTGATATACTTTGTAAAGTGTATATTTATTTTCGTACGTTGTAAATCAAAACATGTGGTTGAGATTGAAAATTCTTTTTGTGACCGAACGCAAGTTGTTTACAATTCAATGCAACGTTTGTGGCTGAGAAAATACAAACATCCTTAAGAAAGTATTTCCTTGCAAGAAAACAGCAAAAACAAATGCGCCAGATGGACATTTCACGTAAGCTGCATTTCAACGCAAGTATGTAGCGCACCCATTTGGTTACACGTTTATAGTTGTGAACTATTGTTTGTCTTAGAGAAAGTGACAGGAAACCAATGTATAATTTGTCTTCATGAAAGCATGAAAAAACCGTCTAATGACGATTTGTAAAAAATTCGAAACCGGAAACTGTACTTTTAAAATAAAGTAACCTAAGACCAGTTAGTGGCTGGTTGCTGTACACCATCAACAATTTATCCGTAGATATTCCACTGTTTCTGAGAAAACAACGGTCAAAGTTTACGAGGTACTTTATGTGCCTTTTAGCGAGTAAACGGTTCAACCGCAGCTATGTCACATTGACCGGCCTCGCGACTTCAACTTTGCATCTCGTGTTCGAAACCTGATTTTATTTTTGTTTCTGCTTTCATTTATTTTCCCATGTTCGCATAAGTTTACTGCACGAATATTATTCTGTGTATGTTGAAATAATTTTGTCTTTATCCGTCTAAAAATGGTATGTCTGGTGAATGAATTTTTAAAAATAACAATATTTGAATCCAAAAATTATTTGAAATTTTTTTCGATGAAATTCCTGTAGTGTACCTTGATTCATAATCAATTGCAAGCGCCAGTTTTTGGAAAAGTGATGTATTAAGCGTGGTTTGCCTTGAAATTTTTGTTAACGCGTTAAATCTTCACCTATATACACACGATGCTCCTTTCCCGAGTGAGGTTCTTACAAAGAAATGTCACTGTGGCACAGCTGCATTCGCGGGATGCTCGTGGTGTTCGGAATATCTGTATTTCTGATGTTCCTATGACCGATATCATTCAGGGGAATGCACCAAATCGTCCTGAAGAATAAATAAGAGAATAAAATTTTAGAATTAAGAACTGATGTAAGAATATGAGAATCTAAAAAGATTGTAAGCCCTAAATATACCATAGACACATATTATATAATAAATGTATGGCAGTTACTGTGAAATCCAGTTGTAATTTTACAATCAGTATAACGCCCTTGTATCCCCTAACTTCATAAGAAAGATTCGCGTAAAAACCCGCTACAGACATGGGTAGATTATCAGTGTTCTGCCAAAAGGCAGGTTTTCACATGGTAGTTCTCCAGGCTGTCCGGTTGTCTGCCATCCTCTTCAGGTCTGCATAATTTCCTCTTCCCTTTATGTCGTCTATAATCTTGTATCTCCTTCTTCCTCTCAGTCTTCTCCCACAAACCAATCCTTCCAAAGTATCTGCTAACACGGGTAGATAAATGAGAAAAGCAAAATACCTATTTTAGGCGCTCAGTCCGGAACCGCGCGACTGCTACGGTCGCAGATTCGAATCCTGCCTCGGGCATGGATGTGTGTGATGTCCTTAGGTTAGTGAGGTTTAAGTAGTTCTAAGTTCTAGGGGACTGATGACCACAGATGTGAAGTCCCATAGTGCTCAGAGCCATTTGAACCATTTGAACCAAAATACATAAAAACAGTAATCGGGGTAGTCACAGAAATGAAAGACCGCGACGCTAGCTTCTGTGCCACAAATTCAGATGAGAGACTCGCGGGCCTTAGCACATCTCAATTCTGACGGCCGTTTTCTCAGCAACGGTCGAGTATCTACGGCTAAAGCGAGACATGTGTTCACTTATTTTGGCTCCTGTCGCACTTAGTGAAGTTTTGGGAAATCGGGTTATGGCACCTGGCTGTTCTCCTCGTCAGTGCATCGATCTAATTTCACACAAAATTCACAGACGTAAGATTAATAAGTAGGACTGGCATGACTCAGACACTGAAATGAGAATTACTCCTGGTTGTAATGAACTGCATCGTGCAGTGTGCATCAGGAAATTATGTCTGGACAGAATCGCCTCTCTAACCCAACATGGTTTCCTTCCGACTGTTTTGTCAAGTCGCAGAGGTGGGCTCTGTTCTCCACCACGAGGCAGTCAGAAGCCGCAATTTTTTCACCTCCAAATGAGGTAAGTTGTAAGGGAACCAACGGGAAACGTGATAGCCCACGGATCCAGTTCGCGATGATGACACAGAATGCTAGCCAGAGGTCCACCTCATCATGTTTAACATGTATTCACTTACTTATTGCGCCATAGTGAACAACTTTGTAGATTTAATGAAAGCCTAAACAGAAATTACGAACCGTTTATCTGCAGTGAGAAGCAATAATTTCTATGAGATTGTAGGCTTTCTCGGCTTATTTAAGCTATGAAATCTTCACGGGTTATCAGCCGAGTGGCGTCATCTTCTGATGGCAACGTTTCAATGGATTGCGTATCCATGATCTTCGCCTGATAACCCGTGAAGATTCCATAGCCAATATTTTCTGCCTATCAGATCAATCTCGTTCGCGGTTATGGACAATCTGCCAAATATATGACATTCTCCTTCTCTGTTGAACTTCTGCATCTCACTTCCATTTGAACCTGCTTACTGCGATTATTGATTCGTCTCCCTGCACTTACAGCTTTTACAAGCTACGCTTCCGTCCATCAACAAACTGAAGATTCTTTGACGCCTCATGATGAGTCGTACGAACCAGCACATCTTTTTATTCAAATTGTACCATAAATGTACTTCTTCCGCAATTCCGTTTAGTAACTCCTCAGTTGTTATTCCATCTACCCCTCTAATCTTCAGCATTCTTTTGTAGCACCACATTTCAAAAACTGCTGTTCTCTTCCAGCCTGAGCTGTTTACCGTCCACATCTCACTTCCGTGTAAAGCTACACTCCCGACAAATGAACTTCATAAAAGTACTGCTAACTTTTAAACTACTATTGGCCGTTAACCACTTTACCTTTTGCAGAAATTCTTTTCTTGCTACTACCACTTCATATTTTATATCTCCTCATCTTTTTCGTTATCGTTGCTTATTTTCCTGCCCAAACAGCAAAATCATTGACAAACTTTAATGCTTCATTCCTTAATCTAATTATTTCATCGTCACTTAGTTTTATAACCTCTTTTCAAGGCAATTTAACAGTGTGGGCCACAGTAAGGTAATCTACCTAGACATTAGCAGCCGTCTCTGTCAGCTGCAGTCCTCAACCTGCCAACAGAGCATAATGCAGGAACGACGCACTTCCGCGGTTCCACCCACTGCCGTGTAGCAACACCAGGTCATAGGTCACTGGACCCTGTTCGAGACGCTTCCACATGACACAAAAGCGTCACGTCTTACCCATGGGTAACCCGCAGACAGCTGTATTTGACCCCCTGCGGGCCAGCCTGTCATTGTCTAACGGCTGGGCTATACTGTGACCAGTAGTCTTGGCCATATTGATAATGCGATCGCCAACACCTTCGCCGGGCCTCGAACTTCCGGCTTCCGCCAGACCAGCTAGGCACTTGGGCAGCTCTGCATTCTGCCGAAGGTACGGGACTTTTACGCTGGGTTGCAGCCATCTGTGCGTGGCTGAGGCTCAAACCGAAGACTCCTCCGCCCTGTGCCACTGGGGCAAGACACAGCCTGACGTTTCCTCGGTGACAGCAGAGGATGCAGTGGCCTGCCTGCTACTGCTGCACATTCTCTGACACAGCACCAGCACACGATCTGCTCTACCGCTGATCAGGACGACGCTGGAAAACACTATGTCGACGTATTTACCGCGCCGCGTCAACTGGAATCCACAGTAGCAACTCAGAAGACTGAATGAATGTAAATAAACAGCAGTGAAGGATTCGTTGCACGCACGAGCTGCGTTTTTCTGCTGCACAGACATCCACCTCCAATTGAGAATTACGGTGCCCACCAAGCCATTTCAGACACGCCATTTTAAAACTATCCATCCAGCTCTGCTAATCTTCCACATTCTACGCCATCTCTAACAAAATTACGTTGTTATCCAAACATCAATGATTTTACTTCCTCAACCTGATTTTTAATTCTTTTCCAAATTTCTCCATTGCTTCCTTCAGTTTAACTGCATGTACAAAATTAATAACGTCGTTCAGAGGATGGAATACAACACTGACTTCGTCGCCACTGGATGGTGCATCAGCGTAACAGGACGCAGGGTGTCTGATCGCCTGTCAGGTGGCGTTGGCACCAGATTTTCCAGAAATACAGATTTGTTCAGAGTTCTTCGGAGGTGAACTACAGACATAGAGTTCTCTATACAAAGTCTGAATAGTTATGCACAATTTCGCGAAAGAAATAGAGAATGCCCTAGTGATTTTTCTTGTACAGGCAATAGGTTATGAGATAATTGCAGTAACGAGTGACACGCTTTCACCACACACAGAGAGAAACAATTTCGTACTAAATTTTTGCTCCCAGTTCTGGATGGCACCCCTAGAGTTCTAACGAAAATTGTCAGTTAAACCCTTACTCGAACTGGGGAAACTTTGCCCTCGGGTAGCAGGATGGTCCTACCCCCAACTGGTTAGCCATCTGTGTAAGATTAAATAGTGTTTCGTTGTCTAATTTAAGGTTGCCATATAAAGAAAACTAGTGGCAAAGCTAGATTTTGCAGCGTTTTTAATGATCGTGCTAACGTGCATTAATTTTCAATGCTAAGCGTTGTGGAATCTGAAGTATTATGGAAATGCTGTGGTAAGATTTCGTGGTCCTCCTTTTATTTATTTGGTGAAGGCAGCAGAAATTCATCTATATTTATATGTTTGGAAGTTGATCATGACCACATACCATCTTAATAATATTTTTAACACAGCAGAGTATCAAGGGAGTCTGTTAAAAGAAAAGGCGAAGATTTGCCTGACGTATTTATAGTTTACTGGTAAAGAAATAAGAATTAGTCAGACAACAAAGAACATATAACTAAGAAAGATGTAACGTACGTGTTGAAAACATGCAAACTTTTATGAAACGTAGTTTTCTGCTTTGCTTGTTAAAAGACAAAAGATTGACAACGGACATTTATTTCCGTAACAGGATGAAAACGTTGGGTTCATAGGTTCTATGGAGATGGCAAAGACGCTGATGACCACTACTTGCTTTTATCCGCAGTCTTAAGTTGACCATTTCTAAAGGTGGCACCGCTTTGAACAGTTTAATCACTCAGTCATAAAATTAAAGCTGTTCTTTTATTTCTAGTTTCTAATTTCCTTACTGTTCCTCATATGATAATAGGAACGATTATCTAAAGCTTCTTGTACATTTCATGATTATTAGTGTCCTTAACGTAGTTTTTTATGGTGATTTACGGATGCTATGAATGTAATTAGATTTTATTGGCTTATGTATCTTATCTTATTCTTAAGATATTATCTCCTTAGTGTTAGCCATCAGCACCTCATACAACTCAGGTAGTATGCTCATACCTCACGAACTAGCATACACCTTCGCAATAATAACTTCGAATGCTTCTTTGTCTACAACATTGCTCATATGAAATTTAAAAGTTTTCCGCGCGTAATGGGGCCCCTTAGGGATATGGCAGCAAGAGAGGGGAAGAAAACCAATGTGCACTTCGTGTGCATACCGGGGTGAGTCATTCCAGATGTGGAAAGGGTCCTTCCGGATGCCATGAAGGGTACAGGTTGCACCCATCTGCAGGTGGTCGCTCATGTAGGCGCCAATGACGTGTGCCGCTATGGATCAGAGGAAATCCTCTCTGGCTTCCGGCGGCTATCTGATTTGGTGAAGACTGCCAGTCTCGCTAGCGGGATGAAAGCAGAGCTCACCATCTGCAGCATCGTCGACAGGACTGAATGCGGACCTTTGATACAGAGCCGAGTGGGGGGTCTGAATCAGAGGCTGAGACGGTTCTGCGACCGTGTGCGCTGCAGATTCCTCGACTTGCGCCATAGGGTAGTGGGGTTTCGGGTTCCGCTGTATAGGTCAGGAGTCCGCTACACGCAACAAGTGGCTACACGGGTAGCAGGGGTTGTGTGGCGTGGGCTGGGCGGTTTTTTAAGTTACATGGCCTTGGGCAAGTACAGAAAGGTCAACAGCCTCAACGGATGCGGGGTAAAGTCAGGACATGCGGGGACCAAGCAGCAAGCGGTATTGTAATTGTAAACTGTCGAAGCTGCGTTGGTTAAGTACCGGATCTTCAAGCGCTGATAGAAAGCACCGAAGCTGAAATCGTTGTAGATACAGAAAGCTGGCTGAAGCCAGAGATAAATTCTGCCGAAATTTTTACAAAGGTACAGACGGTGTTTAGAAAGGATAGATTGCATGCAACCGGTGGTGGAGTGTTCGTCGCTGTTAATAGTAGTTTATCCTGTAGTGAAGTAGAAGTGGATAGTTCCTGTGAATTATTATGGGTGGGGGTTACACTCAACAACCGAGCTAGGTTAATAATTGGCTCCTTTTACCGACCTCCCGACTCAGCAGCATTAGTGGCAGAACAACTGAGAGAAAACTTGGAATACATTTCACATAAATTTTCTCAGCATGTTATAGTCTTAGGTGGAGATTTCAATTTACCAGATATAGACTGGGACACTCAGATGTTTAGGACGGGTGGTAGGGACAGAGCATCGAGTGACATTATACTGAGTGCACTATCCGAAAATTACCTCGAGCAATTAAACAGAGAACCGACTCGTGGAGATAACATCTTGGACCTACTGATAACAGACAGACCGGAACTTTTCGACTCTGTATGTGCAGAACAGGGAATCAGTGATCATAAGGCCGTTGCAGCATCCCTGAATATGGAAGTTAATAGGAATATAAAAAAAGGGAGGAAGGTTTATCTGTTTAGCAAGAGTAATAGAAGGCAGATTTCAGACTACCTAACAGATCAAAACGAAAATTACTGTTCCGACACTGACAATGTTGACTGTTTATGGAAAAAGTTCAAGGCAATCGTAAAATGCGTTTTAGACAGGTACGTGCCGAGTAAAACTGTCAGGGACGGGAAAACCCCACCGTGGTACAACAACAAAGTTAGGAAACTACTGCGAAAGCAAAGAGAGCTTCACTCCAAGTTTAAACGCAGCCAAAACCTCTCAGACAAACAGAAGCTAAACGATGCCAAAGTTAGCGTAAGGAGGGCTATGCGTGAGGCGTTCAGTGAATTCGAAAGTAAAATTCTATGTACCGACTTGACAGAAAATCCTAGGAAGTTCTGGTCTTACGTTAAATCAGTAAGTGGCTCGAAACAGCATATCCAGACACTCCAGGATGATGATGGCATTGAAACAGAGAATGACACGCGTAAAGTTGAAATACTAAACACCTTTCTCCAAAGCTGTTTCACAGAGGAAGACCGCACTGCAGTTCCTTCTCTAAATCCTCGCACAAACGAAAAAATGGCTGACATCGAAATAAGTGTCCAAGGAATAGAAAAGCAACTGGAATCACTCAACAGAGGAAAGTCCACTGGACCTGACGGGATACCAATTCGATTCTACACAGAGTACGCGAAAGAACTTGCCCCCCTTCTAACAGCCGTGTACCGCTAGTCTCTAGAGGAACGGAGGGTTCCAAATGATTGGGAAAGAGCACAGGTAGTAGCAGTCTTCAAGAAGGGTCGTCGAGCAGATGCGCAAAACTATAGACCTATATCTCTGACGTCGATCTGTTGTAGAATTTTAGAACATGTTTTTTGCTCGAGTATCATGTCGTTTTTGGAAACCCAGAATCTGCTATGTAGGAATCAACATGGATTCCGGAAACAGCGATCGTGTGAGACCCAAATCGCTTTATTTGTTCATGAGACCCAGAAAATATTAGATACAGGCTCCCAAGTAGATGCTATTTTTCTTGACTTCCGGAAGGCGTTCGATACAGTTCCGCACTGTCGCCTGATAAGCAAAGTAAGAGCCTACGGAATGTCAGACCAGCTGTGTAGCTGGATTGAAGATATTTTAGCAAATAGAACACGGCATGTTGTTATCAATGGAGAGACGTCTACAGACGTTAAAGTAACTTCTGGCGTGCCACAGGGGAGTGTTATGGGACCATTGCTTTTCACAATATATATATATATGACCTAGTAGATAGTGTCGGAAGTTCCATGTGGCTTTTCGCGGATGATGCTGTAGTATACAGACAAATTGCAGCATTAGAAAATTGTAGCGAAATGCAGGAAGATCTGCAGCGGATAGGCACTTGGTGCAGGGAGTGGCAACTGACCCTTAACATAGACAAATGTAATGTATTGCGAATACATAGAAAGAAGGATCCTTTATTGTATGATTATATGATAGCGGAACAAACACTGGTAGCTGTTACTTCTGTAAAATATCTGGGAGTATGCGTGCGGAACGATTTGAAGTGGAATGATCATATAAAATTAATTGTTGGTAAGGCGGGTACCAGGTTGAGATTCATTGGGAGAGTGCTTAGAAAATGTAGTCAATCAACAAAGGAGGTGGCTTACAAAACACTCGTTCGACCTATACTTGAGTATTGCTCATCAGTGTGGGATCCGTACCAGATCGGTTTGACGGGGGAGATAGAGAAGATCCAAAGAAGAGCGGCGCGTTTCGTCACAGGGTTATTTGGTAAACGTGATAGCGTTACGGAGATGTTTAATAAACTCGAGTGGCAGACTCTGCAAGAGAGGCGCTCTGAATCGCGGTGTAGCTTGCTCGCCAGGTTTCGAGAGGGTGCGTTTCTGGATGAGGTATCGAATATATTGCTTCCCCCTACTTATACCTCCCGAGGAGATCACGAATGTAAAATTAGAGGGATTAGAGCGCGCACGGAGGCTTTCCAGCAGTCGTTCTTCCCGCGAACCATACGCGACTGGAACGGGAAAGGGAGGTAATGACAGGGGCACGTAAAGTGCCGTCCGCCACACACCGTTGGGTGTAGATGTAGATGTAGATGAATCTTTATCTGTGTATTCCATAGTACCTATTTTTGTCTGAATATTTATTATGATCTGTAATTGTCTAAACCTACCAAACGCTCTGTTCACTAACAGTGTAGAGATACATCGGCACCATCTAATTCTGAAAATACGCACCTTTCATCGTTATCTCCAAAAAATATTTTTTAATTCATATTATTAAGCACCTGATGCACCACCATTTGTTACTTAAATTTGTATGACGATCACGTAACGTAAAGCGAATATACACTACTGGCCACTAAAATTGCTACACCACGAAGATGACGTGCTACAGACGGAAAATTTAACCGACAGGCAGAAGATGCTATGATATGCCAATGATTAGCTTTTCAGAGCATTCACACAAGGTTGGCGCCGATGGTGACACCTACAACGTTCTGACATGAGGAAAGTTTCCAACGTATTTCTCATACACAAACAGCAGTTGACTGGCGTTGCCTGGTGAAACGTTGTTGTGATGCCTCGTGTAAGGAGGAGAAAAGCGTACCATCACGTTTCCAACTTTGATAAAGGTCGGATTGTAGCCTTTCGTGATAGCGGTTTATCGTATCTCGACATTGCTGCTCGCGTTGGTCGAGATCCAATGACTGTTATCAGAATATGGAATCGGTGGGTTTAGGAGGGTAATACGGAACGCCGTGCTGGATCCGAACGTCCTCGTATCACTAGCAGTCGAAATGACAGGCATCTTATCCGCATGGCTGTAGCGGATGGTGCAGCCATGCCTCTATCCCTGAGTCAACAGATGGGGACGTTTGCAAAACGACAACCATCTGAACGAACAGTTCAATAACGTTTGCAGCAGCATGGACTATCAGCTCGGATACCATGGTTGCAGCTACCGTTGACGCTGCATCACAGACAGGAGCGCCTGCGATGGTGTACTCAACGACGAACTTGGGTGCACGAATGGCAAGTCATTTTTTCGGACGAATCTAGGTTTTGTTTACAGCATCATGATGGTCGCATCCGTATTTGGCGACATCGCCGTGAACGCACATTGGAAGCGCGTATTCGTCATCGCCATTCTGACGTATCACCCGGCATGACGGTATGGAGTGCCGTTGGTTACACGTCTCGGTCACCTCTTGTTCGCACTGACGGCACTTTGAACACTGAACGCTACATTTCAGATGTGTTACGACCCGTGGCTCTACCCTCCATTCGATCCCTGCGAAACCCTTCATTTCAGCAGGTTAATGCACGACCGCATGATGCAGGTCCTGTACGGGCCTTTCTGGACACAGAAAATGTTTGACTGCTGTCCTGACCAGCACATAGACCAGATCTCTGACCAATTGAAAACGTCTGGTCAATGGTGGCCGGTGGCCGAGCAACTGGCTCGTCACAATACGCCAGTCACTACTCTTGATGAACTGTGGTATCGTGTTGAAGCTGCATGGGCAGCTGTACATATACACTCAATCCAAGCTGTTTGACTCAATGCCCCGGCGTATGAAGGCTGTTATTACGACCAGAGGTGGTTGTTCAAAAACGTGTGTGGAATCTTACGGGAATTAACTGCTAAGGTCATCAGTCCCTAAGCTTACACACTACTTATCCTAAATTATCGTAAGGACAAAGACACACACCGATGCCCGAGGGAGGACTCGAACCTCCGCCGGGACCAGCCGCACAGACCATGACTGCAGCGCCGAGACCGCGCGGCTAATCCCGCGCGGCAGAGGTGGTTTTTCTGGGTACTGATTTCTCAGGGTCTATTCACCCAAACTGCGTGAAAATGTAATCGCATGTGATTTCTAGTACAATATATTTGTCCAATGAATACCCGTTAATCAACTGCATTTCTTCTTGGTGTAGCAATTTTATTGGCCAGTACTGTATGTCTTAAACAGCATGTGTGAAGCTTCCTCTGGCTGTTTTTTTTTTCTCTCTCTTTTCTTAAAGCTTGTGTGAGTACATTATAATTACTTTCATGGTATTAAGTATGACGCGATACTTTTTATCTGTATATGTCAGATACATTCTGCTGTTTGTTATCCGTAAAATGTTGCGTTGTATTTTTAGGTAAGCGTTATGTTTTATTCGCTTGTCATGCTCTACTTACTATTTTGCATGTAATTACATATTTCTCATGGATATCTATTTTATTGTAGGTCTTTTGAAAATGGCGAAACGAGCAAGGTGTAATAAAGTCATCAAAGAACTGTGGTCAAGACAAATAGTAATTTTGTGAGGACGTATGGAGTGTATGCAACAAGAATACTCACGTTCTTCAGAACAGCATGCTTCTGCTCACCAAGTCTGTGCTCTTGTGCATTCTTCGCTCTGGTATAACTGATACTCATGAATCAGAACACCCATAAAGCTGTAATATCTATCGAACTAGATACCTGAAGTATATATAATTTATGTTCCTCGTTTATTTTTCAGTTATCTGTTACAGTGCTACATGAACTTGATCCTTCTCAATCGGATAATTTGCAGCGTTTAGTTAATTAACTAGCTGTAGAGTGGTGATAACATCTTCATTTACAGATAAGTGTGAAGTTTCTGAGTTAAAGAAATTGTCATTCACATCAAATTGTTTAAATATACTCTTATTTTGTTAGAAGCCAACAATTCAATCTGATTAGTCAGAGGCTTTAGGATTTGATCGATTCCTGCTTGAATTGTCGTGTATCTTCGTCTGTTTGTCTGTTTCATGATTCACTATAGTGAATGTTCTAAATTTTGATTCAGAAGATTAAGGCGATACAATAGGGGACTGGAGCCAAACGATCTTCAATTCTACACACGGGATATCACTATACACAACTTGATACATACATACAAAGTTCTGGAAGCATTCTGAAATCCAAATATACAGATTTGCCTCGTGAAGCGGCACAGGGTGGTATTTGGATATACGTAGCAGTAACCAATATACAAACAGAGCAAATTGTAGTCTGTTCTTGCGGTCGCAGTTCAAATTCATCAAGGAACGTAAACTTCTGCAATACGTAAATGGTTGCCGCCGTCCACTTTGAATGATGAGTCCCTTTGCAGCACGTTGAGATAGTCCACGAGATGGTACTTTGAGAAGAGAATACGCAGTTACTTCAAAAACTATCGATATAATCGTCTCACATATGTTACGGCTGCAACGCAACTACAAGATATCTTTTTCCAAAATGTTTTTGAGTAAAAATGCACAAACCTCTAAAACAGGACGTATTCTATGCCATTGTGACAGAAACTAACGATTCAAATAAACTCATTCATTGAGAGTTTCATGGGCAACTTTTACCTGCCCTGTTCCGTAGTAAGTTAAACGACCGACATATGCATAAAATTATCAGCATTGAATTAGTAATCTATTGTTGTTTTATTTTAGTTTCAAATACATTTGTGTGTAGAATTTATCCTTTAATAATATTAGTAAGTAATTTGCTGTTTTCTTGATTTTCAAATTCTTTTCACTCTCGTCTGTAAATGGCTGCCTGTGCTCGCTCATAAGTCCTCTTTACGATATAACTGATTATTGATTCCATGCATGTACCTTGGGGAACTTTTCAGGTGCTGACTGACCAAACAAAAGTTATCGTATTCGATTGTAAAAATCGTCAGAACAATGACGTGTTCTATGTCGTCGTAGTTTTGAAAAAAAAAAGTCTTTCACTGCTGCTGATACAGTATGCAATACAGCAGCTCCTGGGTCGAAAGTCGTTGAATATCAAAATAAATTTTCACTTCCTACACAGTATGACACTTCGATGCGTAATTAATTTACACACTCACGAATTGAGAAAGTAAAATATTAGTTTTGGTTTGATAGATGACAGCTTACCACCAGTTACTGCGTGATAGTAATGCCCACAGAAGTACGTATCTAATTTTCTGTAAACGAACTGAAAACTAAAATATTGTCCTTTCTGCGATTATGAGCTTCCCTGAAACGTGAATGACGATTGGGATTTTCCGCACGGGGTCATAAACAGATTCCGTAATCCATGCTTCCGGCCAGCTTGCCCTGGCCTCTGTCTGCCAGGCTAGTGTTCAGTGGACTGTCACGCCACCCAACTAGTGTGACATAGTCTGAGTACGTATTCAGCTAGGGAGACCTAAGTAAAAACTTTGTCTGGTTCAGGCAATCAATGAATTTATCATTCAAAAGCAATACTTGCTCCTACTTTATATTTTTCCCTGGAAATTTATCTAACATCCGCAGAGCACACTTTCGGATACAAAAGGTATGGTGAACGAGTGAAAATGAACGGTTCCCAGAAAGGAAGGATCAATACTGAACTAGTTCCCAAAAATGAACTAGTTTGCCTATCTTAAATAAACACTATTTAGTAATTCAGAACTGTGATTAAGATTTTTTCGCGAAATGATACAGAACTATTCAGATTTTGTACGGAGGGATGGACTCTAGAACTAAAGCATATCTATCAATAACTCTGAAGAAATGTATACTTCTCAGTTCGGTGCCAGCTTCGCAGCTGTTTAGAATTGTGGTTTTTTTTATTTCTTCAGAATAAGCCGGCCGGGGTGGCCGAGCGGTTCTAGGGGCTTCAGTATCGAACCGCGCGACCGCTACGGTCGCAGGTTTGAATCCTACCTCGGGCATGGAAGTGTGTGATGTCCTTAGGTTAGTTAGGTTTAAGTTATTCTAAGTTCTAGGGGACTGGTGACCTCAGATGTTAAGTCCCATAGTGCTCAGAGCCATCTGAACCATTTTCAGAATATTCTACAGAAATATCCTAATTTTGTACAAATAACTCTAGAACTTTGGCATATCAATCAATAACTGAGGAAAAAATATGTACATTTGTCGCAAGTCGGGTGCCAACACCACAAGGTGTGAAAATGGGTCCACCGTTATTGCTATTGTCTCATAAACTGCTTTCTGCAGAGGTAAATGTCATTAAGGAGGAGGAGGAGATTAGTGTTTAACGTCCCGTCGACAACGAGGTCATTAGAGACGGAGCACAAGCTCGGATTAGGGAAGGATGGGGAAGGAAAATCGGCCGTGCCCTTTCGAAGGAACCATCCCGGCATTTGCCTGAAGTGATCTGGGAAATCACGGAAAACCTAAATCAGGATGGCCGGACGCGGGATTGAACCGTCGTCCTCCCGAATGCGAGTCCAGTGTGCTAACCACTGCGCCGCCTCGCTCGGTGCTGTCATTAAGGTTTTATGTAAAAGTCTTGGGGAGTTACCCAGCTTTGTGATTCTTATTTTTTTCTCAAATTTAGCACTTGTTATTATTTTATTGCACAAGATTAAAATTTTCTCTATCACTATTTTCTTCGCGAAATTCTAAATAACTATTCAAATTTTGTATAGGTAACTCCATAATTGTAGCATGTGTATGAACAATTCTGCAAAAATGTGTATTTCTCGAAAATCAGGTGCCAACTTCACACGGCTCTGGTCGGCGCCTCCCTGGCGTGGGCGGCGGCACTGCTGCAGGGCTGCCGACGCCTGTATCCCCACCCCTACCTAGCCACATCACCACGCAGCTCCTATACTCGCTCCCCTACTCCGCCCCCTTCGTCCATTCCGCTGTAATCGGCAGGCTAGCAGACCGGCTCCGCTCACGCATATGCTGATCCTGGTGGGTGGGGGATAGAGGTGATGGGGGAGGGGGGTGGGCTACGTACGGGGCGATGCGCTGCCATCGCCACCTGTCGCGCGTGATTTCCCAGCCGCTGCAGTCTGGTCTGTACCTCCGGGCTCTGTCCGTTTTTCTTTTTTTTTCTTTTTTTGTACTGCGTGATTCAACGCATTCTGCGCCTGCCAGTTCGCTGCGTGCTCGGTGCCACATTTTCATACTCTATGGCTCTCCCCGCAGATTACTGTTGTGGGCATTCGTAGTTCCCTTCACAAATGAAATCCAGAGATGGAGAGCATCACATTGTTCACCTGATAGGATTCTTCTATCTTTTAGGGTCAGTGAAGAACTGTTGTAGGATTCGTTTCCGATTCTCTGCCTGGTACCAGAAGGCGCCATATAAATTGAACAGCCAAATGATAGGGTGACTTGCCACCGCGGTACTTAATGGTGCCTGGTGGTGTTAGCCGGTTCTGGGCGCTACAGTCTGGAGCCGAGCGACCGCTACGGTCGCAGGTTCGAATCCTGCCTCGAGCATGGATGTGTGTGACGTCCTTAGGTTGGTTAGGTTTAATTAGTTCTAAGTTCTAGGCGACTGATGACATCAGAAGTTAAGTCGCATAGTGCTCAGAGCCATTTGAACCAACCTCGTGGTGTTAAAGCACATGACGCGGAGCAGAACGTACAGCAGCAGAACAGAGATGCAAGGGGAATCGTTCTAGCTACGATACGGACCGAAAAAGAGGAAATATATAGTACTAAATGTCATTGTTTAAGGTTGGTATCAAATTTCCTGAAAGTTCTTGATGGATTTACTTCATATTTTAACACTATATTCTAACGTTTGGACGGGAATTATATATGAGTGCAAGAATTAAATGCTGTGCTATGGTATGAAAATGTGCTGGTTCGACTTCTTTCTTACAGTCAGTTTCAACTAGGATAGCTGGGCGTTAAAGGTATTTGACAAACTGTTCCTCACGTATACACGGTGTCACAAAAAGGTACGGCCAAACTTTCAGGAAACCTTCCTCACACACAAAGAAAGAAAATATGTTATGTGGACATGTGTCCGGAAACGCTTACTTTACATGTTAGACCTCATTTTATTACTTGTCTTCAAATCACATTTATCATGGAATGGAAACACACAGCAACAGAACGTACCAGCGTGACTTCAAACACTTTGTTATAGGAAATGTTCAAAATGTCCTCCGCCGGCCGGTGTGGCCGTGCGGTTCTAGGCGCTTCAGTCTGGAACCGCGTGACCGCTACGGTCGCAGGTTCGAATCCTGCAATGGGCATGGATATGTGTGATGTCTTTAGGTTAGTTAGGTTTAAGTAGTTCTAAAGTTCTAGGGGACTGATGACCACAGATGTTAAGTCCCATAGTGCTCAGAGCCAGCCAAAATGTCCTCCGTTAGCGAGGATACATGCATCCACCCTCCGTCGCATCGAATCCCTGATGCGCTGATGCAGCCCAGGAGAATGGCGTATTGTATCACAGCCGTCCACAATACGAGCACGAAGAGTCCATAAATTTGGTACCGGGGTTGCGTAGACAAGAGCTTTCAAATGCCCCCATAAATGACAGTAAAGAGGGTTGAGGTCAGGAGAGCGTGGAGGCCATGGAATTGGTCCGCCTCTACCAATCCATCGTTCACCGACTCTGTTGTTGAGAAGTGTACGAACACTTCGACTGAAATGTGCAGGAGCTACATCGTGCATGAACCACATGTTGTGTCGTACTTGTAAAGGCACATGTTCTAGCAGCACAGGTAGAATATCCCGTATGAAATCATGATAACGTGCTCCATTGAGCGTAGGTGGAAGAACATGAGGCCCAATCAAGACATCACCAACAATGCCTGCCCAATGAGTCACATGCCAACACAAGCACCGAAGTCAACATTACCTTCCTTCAATTGGGCCAACTGGCGGTGAATCGAGAAAGTACAGTACATACTGACGAAACTAAAATGAGCTCTAACATGGAAATTAATCGTTTCCGGACACATGTCCACTTAACATCTTTCCTTTATTTGTGTGTGATTAATGTTTCCTGAAAGTTTGGCCATACCTTTTTGTAACACCCTTTATATCCTTTCTCCTCATATATGATTATAAACAAACATTTTATGCACAACTGTCTGGTATTTGATTTCTACCTCGCAATCGATTTTGACAGAGGACAGGAAGATTATAATTATGGGTTATCGGCTTATTATTGGAATACTACTATAGAATCTGAATCACCTGTAACTTTGTAATCCCGTGTGTTTATACATTAAAACTACGCAAATACTGACAGTGAAGCTACTGTTATCACGGATCCAAATATGATTAGGATTTCACGTCCCATCGATATAGAGCCAACTACAGACAGAGCACAAGCTCGTTATGTTAAAAAAAAAAAAAAGAGATAAAAGAGAAGGAAAAGACTCCGGCGGAACAGGCCACGAAGACTCAACGATACTGCCTGGCCGCCATGTCATCCTCAGCCCACAGACGTCACTGGATGCGGATATCGAGGGTCACGTGGTCAGCACACCGCCTTACGTCAGTTTACGAGAGCGCTTTGTGTTTCAAGGATGGGGAAATAAATCGGCAGTCCTCTTTAACAGGATCCATCCAGGTATTTGCTCGAAGTAATACAGAAAATCAAGGAAAGCCGAAATCGGGATGGCTGGACGTTATTTGAACCGTCCTCATCTTGAATGCAATCCAAATCCAGTGTGGCAACTGGAGTATAATCAGCGGCCGCACCGTGGCGCACAGCGTTTCGCAGCCTGGGATCGGACGGCGTTCATCTTATGCTCGAAAGACGGCGGCACCACTGCCGCTCAACAGCCCAGTCGCGACCACCCAGCGGCAACCGCAGTAACGCCAGCTGGCGCGCGGACGGAAAATACCAGCCTACCGACTACGGGCCAGTCGCGACGACGTGGGCTCACCGGCGGCCTGTGTACTCCTGCGCGCCCGCCCGGACTAGTCAGGAGCGCACACGCCCCGCCGCGGACGCCAGAGCCAAGTCCGGCTGCAGTCTCGCGCAGTGTCTGGACTCACCGCTTGTAACTGCGGACATATACCGCCCTGAAGTGACGGTGTTGTATGATTCCGTCTGACAGTGTTTCTATTCATGTCTTATGTGAACTCCTATTGAGTTGAAACTTCCTGGCAGATTAAAACTGTGTGCCGGACCCAGACTCGAACTCGGGACCTTTGCGGGAAAGTGCTCTACCGACTGAGCTACCCAAGCACGAGTCATGCCCCATCCTCACAGCTTTAATTCCGCCAGTACCTCGTCTCCTACCTTCCAAATTTCACAGAAGCTCTCCTGCGAACCTTGCAGAACTAGCACTCCTGGAAGAAAGGATATTGTGGAGACATGGCTTAGCCACAGCCCGGGGGATGTTTCTACGAGGGGCGTTCAGAAAGTAAGCTCCGATCGGTCGCGAAATGGAAACGACTATGAAAATGCGATAAAGCTTTGCACAGATGTGTTGGGTAGTGCCTCTAGTATAACTCCAGTTAGCATCACGTCGCTCTTCTCATTTCTGAGCTCGCAGTGAGTGCGTAAAGATGTCTAGAAAATAGTGTCTGCCGCCAAGTACGAGGGCCTGGTGAGAAATTTCGCCTGAAGCTATGCAGCTAACATTACATAACTGTCGTGCTGTTTCTTCTTGAAGCCAATTCTCAGCCGCATTCTGCAGGGGCAATGAAGATGCTCCTGCATCGTTTTCAAATGGAAATGTGAGATTACCCACAATACAGTCCGCAATTGTCTCCCCCTGAGTTTCATCTCCGGTCACATGAACCGCTGTCTTTGAAGACAACATTTTGACACAGACAACGAGGTGTAGGCCAGCGTGGAGAATTGGCGGAAAGCACTGGCGGCTGCCTTCTATGATGAGGCTATTGAAAAGTTGGTACAACGCTATGACAAAAGTCTAAGTCAGAACGGCGACTACGTAGAGAAGTAGCTGAAAGGTGTAGCTAATTGTTACAAGTAAAACATTTCTGATGTTCACTGTGGTTTCAACTTGGCAATCAATCGGAGCTTACTTTCTGAACAGGCCTCGTAGAATGAGTTTGTTTCAGAGATCCAGTAGTTGGACAAACGTGTCTCGTATCTCTTATATCGATGATTTCAGACGACTTACCGGTGTATTTCAAGCGACTTGATTTCCAACCCAAACTTTCGTTTCGCAATAACTATAAGCAAGCTTCAAAGTTAAAGAGTGGGGGAGGGAGGAACTGGACACAGAGAGCGGGAAGGCGGAGATGGACAAAGAGAGGGCGGAAGAGGAGGAGGAAAAGGTGGAGATACAAAGGGGGAGGAAGAGCTGGAAAATGAGAGTGCGTAGGAGGTGATGGACAGAAAGAGGGGGCAGAAGGATATTAGGATGTATATGCAGTTCCCGTAGACATTTAGCAATTCCGAAGCATTGGCGGTATGCTGCCATGAGTGACCACACCCCACGCATGGCTTACCACCTCATACTTTGCCGTGTATCTCGTGGCTCACACGTTGAATTATCTACGGTCGTGTCAAAATGCTCACTAAAGTGTACATTCCTGACGATGCCAAGCCACCAGTTACATTCTCATTTTATGTTCATGACGACATGTTCTTCTTGCAGTAAAAATCGGCTGTGTGTGTGTGTGTGTGTGTGTGTGTGTGTGTGTGTCTGTGTGTGTGTGTGTGTGTGTGTCTGTGTGTTTGGGTGCACCCGCGCGTAGATACACAGGACACATTTCAGTGGGGAAAATAAAACTACTCTGGAAGATAAGTCATGCGTCTGTAGATAGATAAGCCAACCTACATCATTTGCTTTTCGGGGGAAGATGTAAGTTGGGCTGCCTGTTTGTAGGTGCATGGAAATATTTACGAAGAAAAGAAGGAAAGAGGGTTAGAATTTAAGGTCCCATCGACAACGAGATCACTAGAGAAGGAGGAAAAGCTGCAATCGGGAAAGGACGGGGAAGGAACTCTGCCGTGCCCTCACAAAGGAACCATTCCAGCGTTTGGCTCAAGCGATTTAAGGAAACTCCTAAATGTGGATTCATCCTCCTGAATGCGACACCAGTGTTGACTACTCCACTATCTCACTCGGTAATATTTTCCAGACAAGTTTTATTTTGACAACACCGTATATCAGAAAGGCTGCTTCTTTAGCGTTATTTGCAGTACACGGAGTAGCTCAGGCTGAGACAATATTGCTAGTCATCCCTTACATCTTGAATTTCCTATGCGATAAATTTTTCCCTGCGATCGATAAACTGACGAGGATACTGGTTGTGCAAGTCTGCCATTGGCTATTTAGCAAAGGCTGTATCTCGAAGATCATTTTGCCATCGTTCCGGAAATTTGTGCCACGAAGTGGCTTCTTCACGCGAGTAACGAGGTACGAGTCCATGGGAGTATTCTTAGGAGAATATGCGCCTGAGACAATTTCACAACCCAAAGAAGCAGCACGTTTGACTGTGTCCCATATGAGGTGATCTGGAGCTTCGTCATGCAGCTAAACATCCTCTTAGAACGCTTCATGCGACAACACTTGGCCATAACAGTTCCCCTCACCACGAGATTTTGGTAGTGAGGCCATAAATGATTTGGCGCATAGGGTATGCAGAAATCTGCTGCTGTTTTCTGATGATGCCGTAGTGTACGATAAGGTTAAGAGACTGTAGGAAGATACGAGACGACTCAGACAAAATTCTCAGTTTGTGTGATGAATGGTAGCTAGCCCTAAATGCGGAAAATTGTAAGTTAATGCAGATGAGTAGCAAGATCAAACCTGTAATGTGCGGATACAGTGTTACTAGTGTCCTGCTTGACACAGTCAACTCGTTTAAATATCTGGGCGTTGCAAAGCGGTATGTGGTGGAAGGAGCCTGTGGGATATGTGATAGGGAAGGCGAATGGTCGACTTCGGTTTATTGGAAGAATTTTAGGAGACCGCAGATAGGACGCTGGTGCGACCAAGTCTTGGATACTGCTCGAGTGCTTGGGATCCGTACCAGGTCTGATTGAAGGAAGACATCGAAGCAGTTCAGAGCCGCCCTGCTGGATTTGTTACGGGTAGATTCTAACAACATTTAAGTGTTATGTAGATGTTTCAGGAACTCAAACGAGAATCCCTGTAGGGAAGGCGACTTTCTTTCCGAGAAACGCGATTGAGAAAATTTAGAGAACGGCATTTGAAGCTGACTGCCGAACGATTCTACTGCCGCCAACATACACTGCGCGTAAGAACAACGAAGATAAGATACGAGAAATTAGGGCTCACAGGGAGGCATAGAAACAATCGCTTTTACGTTGCTGTATTTGCGGGTGGAATAGGAGGGGAAATGACAAGTACCCTCCGCCACACCCATAAGGTGGCTTGTGGAGTGTTATGTAGATGTAGATCATGCGACTATTTTCTTCCTTAGGATTAATATCTGTTAGTACCAAAGCATGATAGTCTCAAAGACACTCACTACTGCCTTGTACGACGGGGGACGAGTTTTGGCTTGTTTCGGTGGTGCCGAATGCACTCACTTACATTGCTTGCTTTGTCCTTTAGCTCGAGATTATTGGCACGCATGCAACAGGATCCGCTACCTAATATGTTCTAAAACACTGTGCGTGACAACGGGATTCTTTCGGGGTTCATACTTAACGTTCTATTCTCAGAGGAAGTTAGGGTCAAGTGTTTTGGATAGCTCTTGACCTAGGGACCACTTACACACCCAACAGAATGATCGTCTTAGTGTCAGCATCCTACATTACAGAGTCAAAGAATGAATGTTACACACTTCCTCCTGCCTAAGGGAATGGAGCAAACCCGTTGATCTTTTTTGCATTTGATGTTATCTACGGTGGGTCTTAATGGACTTATAGAGACACCATTAGTTCGTTGGTGGCTCCTTAGAATATACCAAAAGATGTTTTCCTTCCCATTATTTCGTGTCTACACCAAATCACGGATTCCAGGGCTCTTATGCACAGCAAATAGCTGTACTTTTTCGATACATTCCTAAGATCCCTACCTGTAGCAAACGTGGAAGTTATCGTGATATCTTTATCCGTTATCAAGATAAAGAGGCTCAAATTTAACCTACTTGTGCACACAAAATACACACATAATATCCGGAGCCGGCTAGAGTGACCGAGTGGTTCTAGGCGCTACAGTCTCGAACGCGAAACCGCTACGGTCGCAGGTTGGAAACCTGCCTCGGGCTGGGATGTGTGTGATGTCCTTAGGTTAGTTAGGTTTAAGTAGTTCTAAGTTCTAGGGGACTGATGACCTCAGCAGTTAAGTCCCATAGTGCTCAGAGCAATAATATCCGGTGTGGGGTGAAAATACGGTTCATAAAGTGACGTAGAACTGAGGAATATGCTGTAAGTAGACAATCATCAGGAAGGTTCTGGCAGCACCATTTTGGGGTACTAAAGCACATGAAAAATTATTGTGCATGTGAAACCCGGTTGAGGACTAAAACTAGTTTTGCCGTATTTCGATTTCATATAAATAAACTATCAGAATTTTACTGATCCATAAAGCTGTTGTCACGTGAGCTACATGCTGTCCTGCGGCAGGAAAAATAAGACATAGCAGAAAAATGCATCTATCGAGACACCAAAACAGGTAATATGCACCTGTTTAAAAGACGCTGATTGAAAAATGTGGTTGCGGCCACCTCATTCGAGCTTATCGACGAATTAAAAAGGTTTTCCAAAAGTTTTGGCATGCAAGCATATTCGTGGGATTTTATGTTGAATGAGAAGGAGACAATGACAGTGGGAGAAAGACGAAAATTAATACAGACAGGAAGACGGTAGACACTGTTTGTAGTATAGAAAAGGCGAAAGAAAGAATAATAGCGTGAGAGAAAGAGAGGGACGCACTGGCAGTAGCATTAAGAGGGAGAAATAGGGAGACAGTGAGAGTGAAAGGAGACAGTGGTTGTAGGACAGGACGACTGGGACTGGGACTGTGGCTGTGAGACAGGAGACAGTGATTGATAGAGAGAGAAAGAGATAATAAGTTGAACTGAATGAGTGAGTGAGAATGAGAATGGGCAAGTGGAAGTAGAGCGACTCAAAGTGACGGACCAGTAGGTGCGAGCGAGATACAGTTAGCGGAGCTTGTGGGAGTGCGAGGTGAGTTGCATGTTCTTTTTTTTTTTTTTTTTTAAACAAAAAAAGGAAGGTTCACACGCCACAATTTTTGGGAAAATATTTAAAGTTGATGAGGAAGGTAAAATGGGGCAATGAAACTACGATTTTCACTGTCTTTGAAACAGGGTCGTATTTGTCATTTTTGTGCCCCGAAAGGAGCGTTTTTCCGCTGGTAATCATACGCCCAGCACTCCACCACGCAGATTTGGTGGCTTAAGCAGTCACCTGGATTGGCCTGTCCCAGCTGTTATGTTTATGCTGCTGTCTCTGTTAGCCAGTTCTTGAATTAGTGTGAGCGAGCATGGAACTAATTGCGCAGCGACATTTGTCGCGTTGAAAATGTCGTGCAAGATGTTGAAAACTGACACATGACTGATTTTCCCATTTTCCACTATCGTGGTACACTGGTAGTCGAGCACCAGACCCCCAAGTTTACTAGCGATTCCCGGTTTTCCACAAAGACATGATCTTCCATCTTGTTCCCCATCGCCCAGATTGTCTGACCGCTATGGACACGTATGAACCATCAAACCATTGTGTCATTTAAATAGCGAATCGTTGCGACAAGTTCGATGAACTCGTCATGGGTTGTTGCGGCGATGATAGAATTAAATTGCTAAACGTATCCTGCTTCATTTATGAGCTCTCTAGGCGTACTCCGGTAGTGTGGCGTGGCCATTTCAGTGTGTAACAAGATTACAGACATCCACCTGGAAAATTAAGTAATTGCTTCACTTTACTTCTGAGATGATAGTTGAATATTTATGGCTACCCATCGCAGCGTAAGACCAAAGCCGGCCGAGGTAGCCGAGCGGTTCTAGGCGCTATAGTCTGGAACCGCGCGACCGCTACGGTCGGAGGTTCGAATCCTGCCACGGGTGTGGATGTGTGTGATGTCCTTGAATGGTTAGGTTTAAGTAGTTCTAAGTTCCATAGTGCTCAGAGACATTTTTTTGTAAGACCAAAACAGCGTACAATTAGTACGCTGGAAAGAAAGTAGTAAAGATTTATGATGAAATTATAATAACAGCTGACGGATTTCCACGCTTAGCACATGTGAAAGAAACGATCGGATGGAAGTTTAAAATGACGAACAGGAGTGTGAAAGCCCTGGAATTCAGAGGCGTCAACTGACCTCCGTACTCAGATGTAAATGTCGCCATGTGCCTTAAATGAAAACGATGGTGTTGCAAGTAACAATTTACGTAAGTGAAAACAACGTTAACACTTCAAATGTTGACGGTTTTCGAGTGAGCAATAGAAAGGTGGTTGCGGAGCGTAAAGACGATGGACACCCAAGCAAACTTGTGGATAAAGAAATGGAATTGTGTTAATACGTCCATTGGTTAGTTTCCGTCAACGTTAAAGCTCGCTGGCACTGCTAAACTAGTCGTCAATTGCTCTGAAACCAAGCAACACCAATAATATGAATTAGCGCTTATACACACAGAAAACCGGACAAGACCTAGTAGGACTCATCCTATGAGGTTTTTGTGCAAACTTAATTATGTATACAACTACTGTAATAATAATTTCTTGTGACTAAATGGTTTGGTGCACGTGTTTCTATTGTACGCCATTTCGGCGATTTGTGGGTCCCTAACCTGGGGGACCTGCAGTTTAGCGCGGAATCCGAACCGCACGTTGTTCCTGGAGGCTCCTCACATTGTTGAGAAGTGGAAGCTGGTTTAAAATAAAGACGGAAATCAACCAAGATTCGATCCTGCGACTTCTCGGTTTTCTGGCACGCTCTTTTGAGCTAGCTCACCATGTCCGAAATGTACTCGTATATAGAAATGCTCGTATATGTATGGTTTAAGTGAGTTTGCATAAAAATACGTGACCTATATGATTTTACCTTTTGATTGCATTGATTTACAAGTAAATATTATTTACACCCCCAAGTGACTGTGGAGCGTAGTATTTGATATAAATTTCAACTTGTCACCTCAACCCATTCCTGAGAAAAAGGAATCTTACCAGATAGACAGACCGATGGACAACAAATGAAAGAAGTGTTAATTATAAATTAACAACTTTCATATTTTTTCTCCTTTACTTTTACTGTGAATCTGTGCTTCTTGCCAGATTGTATGATACCACATCAACGGGAAGTCCCGTACAGCTTTTGCTGAGTGAGTCTGGAAGTATCGAAATGTGTCGCATAAATGGCGTTTTTTAGATATCGTGGCGAACATACGAGGGCCGTTCAGATAGTAACCTCCGGTTGATTTAAAAAAATACACCAAGTTAAATAAAAATATTTTAATATATACATCTTACAACTACATCTTTGCACTATTTTTCTACATAGTCTCCATAGCGATTGAGACACTTATCGTATCTCTTCACAAGCTTTGAAATTCCTTCTGCACAAAAATCACCCGCTTGTGCCTGGAGCCAGCCTGTGACCGCATCTTTGAGCTCTTCGTCGTCATCAAACCGCTGTGACCCGAGCCATTTCTTCAAATGCATGAAGAGGTGATAATCACTTGGCGCCAGGTCTGGGCTGTAAGGTGGATGGTTGATAACGTCCCACTTGAAGGACTCAAGAAGGGCCGTTGTTCTGCGAGCAGAGTGAGGACGGGCGTTATCGTGCAAAAAAACGATACCGGAAGTCAGCATACCACGGCGTTTGTTCTGTATAGCCCGTCGTAACTTTTTTATTGTTTCACAGTACACGTCTTGATTAATGGTCGTACCACGTTCCATGAATTCAACCAACAACACCCCTTTGGCATCCCAAAACACCGTTGCCATCAGTTTTCTGGCAGAAAAATCTTGCGAGGCTTTTCTTGGTTTGGTAGGCGAATTTGAATGTGCCCACATCTTTGATTGTTCTTTTGTCTCAGGGTTCACGTACTTAATCCAGGTTTCGTCACCGGTCACGATTCTATTTAACAATGGTTCTCCTTCGTCCTCATAACGTGACAGAAAGTCTAATGCAGAGGCCATTCTTTGAGTTTTGTGGTGGTCGGTAAGAATTTTGGGCACCCATCGTGCACGGAACTTACGGTAACCCAATCTCGCTGTCACTGTCTCGTACAAGAGAGTCTTAGAAATCTGTGGAAAACCAATAGACAACACCAACATTGAGAAACGTCGATTTTCTCGAACTTTTGCATCAACTGTCTGAACGAGTTCGTCAGTCACCAATGATGGTCTACCACTCCTCTCTTCATCATGAACGTTTTCCCGTCCACTTTCAAATAAACGTACCCATTCACGGACAACTCTTGGTCCGTACACGGCACAAAGCTCACGATGAATAGCTGCTGCAGAATATCCTTTGGCTGTAAAAAACCTTATGACAGCACGCACTTCACATTTGGCGAGGTTTTCTATTGCAGCACACATTTCAAACTGCCACAAAAACTAAACTAGCGCAGGTACGACGTTCACTCGACCACGGCTTGATGCCGACTGACCTGTTGAGTGCGTGAACGCACAGATGGCGTCGCTACTCCCCCCACAACCCGCACTGTGACCAATCGGAGGTTACTTTCTGAACCGCCCTCGTATTTTAAGATAAACAGCATTTGAATAGTAAAAAGAGACAAGTAGCAGTTGGTTTCGTAACTGCAACTACTGTTCTGGATCGAGAAATATCTTCATTGATAACAGGCTTTAGCAAAAAAATAAAAGGAAAATGTTTGCGTAAAAGGATAATGCATAAGTAGGAAAATACCAATAGAAATTAAATATTCTGGAAGACTGAAACGATGTATCGCATAGGGACGTGAACCTGCAATGTTGCCTCTCACGGTATGGATAGTTTTCCGAAGAGAGGGGGTAAGATGAACAGCAACACAATAAAAAAAGAGGAACTGATTGTATAAAAAGTAAATTATGTGAAGTTGAGAAAGTTAAATAAGGCAGTGAGACGCTGAATGTAATAGATGAATTTTATTGATTGTACTGCAAAAATAAACAATGATGAACGAAGTAGGGAGGATATAAAATGCACACTGACAGTAGCAAGAAAATGGAAAAGAGAAATTTGTTAACATCGAATATAAGTCTAAACTTTAGAAAGGTATTTGTCTGTTGTAAGATCTTCTACGGATTTGAAATGTGGAAAATGACTATTTCCGACAACAAGGAAACAGAATCTTTTGGTATATGGTGCATCACGAGAATAGTGAAGATTGCATGGATTGATAGGTTAACTAATGAGGAGCTACTGAACCAAATTTGGACGAATTGAAATATTTGGCGTAAGTTCGTAAGCAAACATGGCTTGACAGTACATATTCTGACACATCACTGCATCGTTAATTTGATGAAGGACGTAATTGTGGGAATAAAACATGTGAAAGGAAACCAAAGGGTGACTACACTAATGGGGTTCAAATGAATTTAGGTTGCAATAGCAATGGAAAGATGAAGAGGATTGCGCAGGATCAACTCTTCAGAGTGAAGACCACAACAACAGAATGATTTACTGCAATTTCGTGAATCTCAACGTCTGTCATTGAATTTTCAAAATGTTTCAAGTAGAGAGGAGAGAAAAAATTGAGTGTTTCTTGTTCCGGGAATATGATCTGTATATAGTCTGCCAGTAACATGAGGAAGGGGTACTGATTTGTCCTAATGTATCAACCAGGAAACCAAGTTCTGATCTTTGCACACCTTAGGGCAGCGTTTCCTACGTGATACTGACGTCATATACCCTCAAGCACCGACGTAAAATTCGGTTAATTATAATTTTTTCGTATTGTGTCCAGAATACATTAGAGTTTCGTGGGACGGTGAATTTACTTAATGCTAAAGCGAAAGCTGTTCTGGAAGTATCGTCCTTACCTTACTCGCAGAAAGATTCATTTTATGAATAGTTATGATGTAAATTTTCGTAATAGTTTTTCGTTACAACGGTCCTCATAAGACGCATTAGTTAATTCATCCCAAGTGATAATTTCACCGATACCGATATCGCCAGCAGTGCATAAAATTATGAATCCATTTCTTATCACTTGCCAAGCAAATTGGAGTATCTTTTAATAACATGACGTCTCGCGAAGATAGTCACCTTTCTTTCATTTTGTGCTGGATTCTGTGACATCATTAGTTTACTCTGCCACTCACATGGCTGGCACCATGTCCCGTAAGGGTACTATTAAAAAAATTGTGAGTACAGTTTGTTAGAAACAGCGAGGCAAATTTCTCCTGCAGTAATTTTTTCTTGTTATAATTTCGTTGCGACGACCTCCGTGCCGGTTTAGATCTCATTGTTCTCTAATTGCCAATTAAATATTTCATTGCAACGAGAAAACACCATTCTTATGAGAAATAGTAAAATATCATAGCACAACAGAAGTGCACTCTCCAGTTTATGCACTGTCTCCTCGTTTTGGATTCTCATTAAGCGACAACAAGCGTGATGCGTAGGAAGTGATTTCAATAAAGAAAAAGAAATTGGATCACTGGCACTGCCTACTTAAACGATTGGATTTCAGTCCGTGTATGTGTCAGATGCTTACAGCAATTAAGCTTCTTTTGAAACGTACAGAATACATCTTTTCTTACGAAAATACTGTTGTGATGAAATCAGAAACTCGATCTCTCAGACCATAATGTCCTGGCGAGTATTTTATTGAAGAAGTAGACTAAATCTCTAACTACAGCAGTGTGTAAATATTCATGCTTTCCAATATAATGTAAAGTACTTACATTTCTGTATGTTATAGACAGTTTTCATTCCCTCAAGTATAAGATCTGAAATAATCTGAAGTGGTGTAAACGTTCTATCGTGGCAGAAGTACGAGAGTGGCATTACCTAAGCTCCATATGAAGTCACTTCCATTGCATCAGTCATACACCTACATACAGTCCACCCGCCTAGCCGCGCGGTCTAACGTGCTACTTCCCGAGCGGGAAGGCGTTCCGGTCCCCGGTTCGAATCCGCCCTGCGGATTAGTGTCGAAGTCCGATGTGACGGCGAGCCTGTGGATGGTATTAAGGCGGTTTTCCATCTGCCTCGATGAATGCGGGTTGCTTCCCCTTATTCCGTCACAGTTATATTATGTCGGCGATTGATGTGCAACCACTGTCTTCACGTACGCGTACACCATAATTACTCTATCACGCAAACATTTGGGGCTACGCTCGTCTGATATGAGACATTCCCAGGGTGGGGTCCACTGGGGGCCGAAACCCACAATAACCCTGGGTTCGGTGTGGGGTGGCGGTTGGGTGGATGGACGGCTGTGGCCTGTTGTGGGGTTGTGGACCACAGCGGGCTAAGGCAGGACGAGGCCTCTCCGTCGTTTATAGGTCCCCGTTTCAATACAGACACACAATACACAATACACACACACCTACATACTAAACAACAGATGATTCGTGACAAAACTAATACATTTTTGCGGCTTCTCCTATGTAACGAAAGATCAAAAATCACCACATCACAAGTAGCGCTAGAAGCACACTGGA
This sequence comes from Schistocerca americana, assembly GCF_021461395.2. Lineage (NCBI taxonomy): Eukaryota > Metazoa > Arthropoda > Insecta > Orthoptera > Acrididae > Schistocerca > Schistocerca americana. The sequence continues at coordinate 92,315,936 of NC_060121.1, forward strand.
AATATTGCTACTCATCCCTGTAGCCAATGTGAAAAATTTGGGACAAAGTTTTCTGATGTTTTGTACAAGTGTGATTCATAAAGGTAAAGGCCACAGACAGTACTGTATCGTGAACAGAAATCTCTCTTCTGATCCTGGTACAAACAAAATATATATAAATATGCGACAGTTGATCGTTAAACAGTGAAACTTTGAAAATATTACAATTCCGACGCTAGTTACAAAAGTGATATTTGTTCTATAGTTATTGTGCTTGTTACCACATCCTCTGGTTGGAAGTTTTGTGTAATAATTCTGGCTGCACACACTAATGGTTTCCTGCTGCAGTGTGGCCAACAGATAATGTTGCGTCCTGCATTAAAACTAAGGACCTAAGTTAGCCACAGAATTACAAACTTGTGACAAAGAATAGCTGTGAAGATAAAAAAAGAAATAAAAACATTCTTAGTAAAGCTATGGTGGATCCAATTCACTTAGTACTTAAATACCTAAAACAGCAAGTGGTAGCCAATCACATTGTAACACAAGAGCCGCCACACTGTAGCCATGTTAAAAGGAATCTGAATTTTTATCGCAATGCTCAAAAGTATGCAGGAAAAAAGTTACGTAAATGGTGTAACTTGACACCAACGATCCAATTTATAAGTTAAGCGGCATAATTTTGTCTCTGTACGAGACATAGTATTACGTACAACAGATGGTTAGGTTTTACATTCACATTTAAATTGTTCTATAAAACACAAATATTGTTAATACTACAGTATTTTCCCATCGAAAAATACTGAAGTTCACCAGAATACCGTAAATTGGCGCTATTCATCATACAAACACACACACACACACACACACACACACACACACACACACACAGCGCCTAAATGAGGTAATATACCAAAACGAATCAAACCTGGGTTATAACTGCACAATCTACATACTGGCTAAAACGCAATGCTAAGCAGGCAAAGACATCAACAAATAAACAGTGGATTACTGCCAGCTACTGGAAGAATGCAATTAATGTGATCCTAGGCCTCAATGAGAGTATGAACAATAACAAAATCGAACGAGAAACATTTTATGGGAGGGGGGGGGGGGGCGGGGAAGATGATAACATAACAGAGAATGGAACTTCCTGGCTGATTAAAACTGTGTGCCCGACCGAGACTCGAACTCGGGAACTTTGCCTTTCGCGGGCAAGTGCTCTACCATCTGAGCTACCGAAGCACGACTCACGCCCGGTACTCACAGCTTTACTTCTGTCAGTATCTCGTCTCCTACCTTCCAAAGGTCCCGAGTTCGAGACTCGGTCGGGCACACAGTTTTAATCTGCCAGGAAGTTTCATATCAGCGCACACTCCGCTGCAGAGTGAAAATCTCATTCTGATAACAGAGAATGTATTTCCATAACCGGCTACTAATTTAATAATACCAAATATCTAATCATAGTTTTCCAACGCACGAGATATAAAAACACACAATATGACCGCAGTCGTACGAATTGATCAAGCACAGTTTTAGGAAAGAAGAAAGCGTTTTAACGAGACACATGGACAAGGACAGTGGTGAAACAAGACAGAAATGAAAGTAAAGTACCTTGAAAATACATGCATTGCACCAAAACGAAACTGTTTATCACAAGACCTAACTTATGGGTACAAAACATCCTCACAGGTTCCTTATCATAACACAAGCGGAATTACAGGTCTCTGATCTCAAACAAAAATACAAGCTTCGCACTAAAATGGATTAATTTCTCCCAACATGTAAGGCTTTGAACACAGAACCACACATGACACTACTGTCGTAACTTAATTGTCGTATAAGATTAAAAATAATACCCATGGTTTGCATAATGGCACTACTGATAAGATGTAGAGTTTAAACAGAATATGCTGAAGAGCAAATTTCGATATTTCTGCTACACTTTGCAAGCACAGTAGACCCTCGAATTAAATATTTTCAGATCTAAATAGTCTGTATTACTCATCAAAACACACGCAGCTCTGTTAATGGTACACCTGAAATAAATTATAGGCCAGTCGAAGACCTTAATTCTATCTTTGACCACACGGTAACGAAACAAAACTACATAAAAACTGTTCCCATAAACTTCTACAAACACAAACGGACACAACAGCTGGTCTAATTCACAGTATAAAGTGCACATATCAGAGAATACAATGTTATTACGACGGCTAATATTTATCAAAAAGTTGTCTAGCTCGGATAAAACCAATATCAAAGTCAGCTAAACATTATAGCGACGCCCCATAATAGGATATTAGCTTTACCTTGTAGTAAAAAAAGTAAGGCTGTCGGTCAGTTGCACCAACGAAATACTGTGGTATTTTCACGACGACATCCGACGTCTCGTCCCAGACCCATATTGACAATTAATCCATTGGGAAAGCCTCAAGCAACGGAAAGGTTGCAATGTTTTCCAACCACATTCTAAGGTCACCCAAGAAATATAGTGACCACCGTTATGGCGTTACCTTTAGTTTGCCATTGGTCAGTGTAGACCACATGACACTACACCCCACACACTGCCATATTACCAGAAACTGTAACAAATTAACTGATACATCCTGATGTCAGAACAAATCGGGGAAATGATGGTAGGATTCTTTGTCAAAAAGTGGCTTAAAGTGGTAAAAACCAGCTAAGACTGTATGACTTAAATTGTAACTAGTTATCCTGCAATGTGTCACCAATTTACACGTAATTCTATCATATTTTGGCAAAGAGGGTCTGTTGACAGTGTGACTACCCTTAACTGTGGGGCAATGATGTAAGTTTACAAGGTGACCGCCATTGCCACATTCAGCAATGATGATCAATTTACAAGGTGTTCATTTTTATCTTTGTGGCAATGCCGAACAATTTACAAGGTGACCACCATTACCCAGGAGAGGTGGGAGGAGGACAGTGGTGTTATGTTTACAAGATGACGTCTGTCACCCCAGTGGGCAATGATGGTCAGTTTACAAAGTGTTTACCATTACTCACAGGTGTGGTGATGATAAGTTTACAAGGTGGACACCATCACCCAAGGTACTACTCAACGTGGCACTGACGATCAACTTACAGGATGACCACCGTGACCCGTGTTTTGCTGTAATATGGTTCAATTTGTTACACGTTCAGGCAATTTGTTACAATTTAGTTGCAACGTGGGGAAATGTGTCACAATTTTTGGTTAAGCATGGGGGCAATCTGTATACAACTTTTTCTATAACATAGAGCGGTTTGGCACGATGGAATGTCGAACGGAATCTCAACTAACTATTTCCGATGTTACTTTTAATCCGCATGTGATTCGTAAAAATTTAGAGGAAGAAATTTCACAGGGGCACTTAATTCGCACAATACCAAGGGAGGGATGAGTGGGAAGGGCTACTTCATGCCCACCTTTTGAAGAACCACTATGTGTGCGGAGTGTTTTGGGGGGGGGGGGGGAGGGAGAAAAGAGAGAAATTTGTGTATCTATCCACATGGAAATACTGTAGAATTAGCAATATTTGTTTGTGAAGGTGACACTATTTTACGTAATTTGAGTGTGGCTTATGTAATTTTTGACACTGAAATGTTGTAGTACTGGCAATAGTTGTGCTTTATTGAACACTTCAGATGTGGAAATATTATATTCGAGGGTTTCTTGTACATTAATCGAGTTATGGAACTCAGATCATGGACGTCGACAAGTTCTGCTTAATCTACAAAAACCTTTGATTCTTTTAGATAAATAGTTTAAACATGGCGTGAAAAATTCAGATTCTCTAGAAGACGACCAACATGGCACCTTTCGGATTAAATTGTGACTGGCTGTTTCAGTTTTATGTTTAATAAACTAATACGTTATAACCAACATGGCGCCTTTGGGGTTAAATTGTGATTGGCTGTTTCATTTTTATGTTTACTAAACTAATAATTTGTAATTGGCTGTATGAAAAGAGGGGAGGGGAGGAAGAGGGGAGAGGTAAGAACGCGGATTGGCGGGCCCTGATGATCTGACTTGAAGAGGCGGCACCCGTCACGAGATTATGATATCATAGGTAAGGAAGTAGTGGGATACGGAAGTACTAAGGAATGACGAGATACGTTTGAAGTTCTCTAACGCTATAGATACAGCAATAAGGAATAGCGCAATAGGCAGTACAGTTGAAGAGGAATGGACATCTCTAAAAAGGGCCATCACAGAAGTTGGGAAGGAAAACATAGGTACAAAGAAGGTAGCTGCGAAGAAACTATGGCTAACAGAAGAAATACTTCTGTTGATTGATGAAAGGAGGAAGTACAAACATGTTCCGGGAAAATCAGGAATACAGAAATACAAGTCGCTGAGGCATCAAATAAATAGGAAGTGCAGGGAAGCTAAGACGAAATGGCTGCATTAAAAAGGTGAAGACATCGAAAAAGATATGATAGTCGGAAGGACAGACTCAGCATACAGGAAAGTCAAAACAACCTTTGGTGACATTAAAAGCAACGGTGGTAACATTAAGAGTGCAACGGGAATTCCGCTGTTAAATGCAGAGGACAGAGCAGATAGGTGGAAAGAATACATTGAAAGCCTCTATGAGGGTGAAGATTTGTCTGATGTGATAGAAGAAGAAACAGGAGTCGATTCAGAAGAGATAGGGGATCCAGTATTAGAATCGGAATTTAAAAGAGCTTTGGAGGACTTACGGTCAAATAAGGCAGAATGGATAGATAACATTCCATCAGAATTTCTAAAATCATTGGGGAAAGTGGCAAAAAAACGACTATTCACGTTGGTGTGTAGAGTCTGGTGATATACCATCTGACTTTCGGAAAAGCATTATCCACAAATTCCGAAGACGGCAAGAGCTGACAAGTGAAAGTGTTATCGCACAATGAGCTTAACAGCTCATGCATCGAAGCTGCTTACAAGAATAATATACAGAAGAATGGAAAAGAAAATTGAGAATGCGCTGGATGACGATCAGTTTGGCATTAGGAAAAGTAAGGGGACGAGAAAGGCAATTCTGACGTTACGGCTAATAATGGAAGCAAGGCTAAAGAAAAATCAAGACACCTTCATAGGATTTGTCGACCTGGAAAAAGCGTTCGACGATATAAAGTGATGCAAGCTGTTCGAGATTCTGAAAAAAGTAGGGCTAAGCTATAGAGAGAGACGGGTCATATACAATATGTACAACAACCAAGAGGGAATAATAAGAGTGGACGATCAAGAACGAAGTGCTCGTATTAAGAAGGCTGTAGACTTTCGCCCCTACTCTTCAATCTGTACATCGAGTAAGCAATGATGGAAATAAAAGAAAGGTTCAGGAGTGGAATTAAAATGCAAGGTGAAGGGATATCAATGATACGATTCGCTGATGACATTGCTATCCTGAGTGAAAGTGAAGAAGAATTAAATGATCTGCTGAAAGGAATGAACAGTCTAATGAGTACACAGTATGGTTTGAGAGTAAATCGGAGAAAGACGAAGGTAATGAGAAGTAGTAGAAATGAGAACAGCGAGAAACTTAACATCAGGATTGATGGTCACGAAATCAATGAAGTTAAGGAATTCTGCTACCTAGGCAGTAAAATAACCAATGACGGACGGAGCAAGGAGGACATCAAAAGCAGACTCGCTATGGCAAAAAAGGCATTTCTGGACAAGAGAAGTCTACTAATATCAAATACCGGCCTTAATTTGAGGAAGAAATTTCTGAGGATGTACGTCTGGAGTACAGCATTGTATGGTAGTGAAACATGGACTGTGGGAGAAGAGAATCGAAGCATTTGAGATGTGGTGCTACAGACGAATGTTCAAAATTTGGTGGACTGATAAGGTAAGGAATGAGGAGATTCTACGTAGAATCGGAGAGGAAAGGAATATGTGGAAAACACTGATAAGGAGAAGGGACAGATGATATGACATCTGCTAAGACATGAGGGAATGACTTCCATGGTACTAGAGGGAGCTGTAGAGGGCAAAAACTGTAGAGGAAGACAGAGATTGAAATACGTCAAGCAAATAATTGAGGACGTAGGTTGCAAGTGCTACTCTGAGATGAAGATGTTATTAGCACAGGAAAGGAATTCGTGGCGGGCCGCATCAAACCAGTCAGTAGACTGATGACCAAAAAAAAAAAAAAAAAAAAAAAGGTAAGGATCATGGTTAGTGACACTACGGTCGCAGGTTCGAATGCTGCCTCGGGCATGGATGTGTGTGATGTCCTTAGGTTAGTTAGGTTCAACTAGTTCTAAGTTCTAGGGGACTAATGACCTCAGAAGTTGAGTCCCATAGCGCTCAGAGCCATTTGAACCATAGTTATACTGTTGACATGTACTGCATTTTAAAGTGTAACATCACATCTGCTTTGTGTTTTCAGAAGTTATGTCAGATACAACTTCCGCGAAACACACGTAGTCAAAGATTAATAGAGAGCATTAGATGGATGAGAAAATATAAGCAGTTTCATTTTATTTGCTGCCCTGGGACAAGCAATCTTTATTTTTATTTAAAGGAACACAGGGGGAACTTTTATAGTTGTGCCACAGCAACAACGAAAATGGACATACCTGCCTTTTGGCGTGTGATATCACTTGTAAATCTTTCAACTTAAAGATTATGGAGTAATTGTCGAGCCACATACTGAAAATTTAAAATCCTGTGACTAACAGGAAGACATTATTTGCTAACTGAGCGATCCATTAAGAAAGTGTGCCCTAAAAGGAACGCTCAAGAGATGTTTATACGGTCCAACAAAAATTCTGTGACATAAGATTAGCAGTGACAAACCTCACAACACTCTCCGTAATGGCTGCAGTAGCCACTAAACCAAATTTACGGGTGTGCACAAATACGTAGGCAACGTTTGAGTGTGTGGATGGGAACTTTTTATTTGGCTTTAGGTTATGGAACCATACTGACAACAGTTTGAAACAAATCTGAAACGTGTAAGGAGAAAGATCACAATATAAAATTTGGAACAGTGATTTAAGATTATTTTGAGATATCCACTTAGTTACAATGTGTGTAGCTAAGGAAACTTGACTTGTTTAATGGTTGGTATATCGCTCAGAAAACTGTGAAGCCTGAGATATCACGTGTGAGCACTGTAACCATCTCACGTGAAAACACTCCTGTTGAAACGTCGCTTAGCAGAGATTTCGAGCTTGTAACTGCTAATTACACACTTTGTACCACTGTAAGCGCTCAACAGACCGGATGATGTTTACAGTGGAACAAGTATTCTTCTGACGAAATTGCTAAGCTTTTACGCGAGATGCTTACACAAGCTGATGAACTCTCTGTGTGGAGTTTTCTGAGTGTTAACTACTAATTAAGGAAATATACACTCTCAAATCTGTGGAAAAGGATATCTCCTACGTGTTCTTCTGGTTAATTCCAACGTCAAATATTTCGTGCTCAGTTTATTGTAAAACGCTCTGTCTACCCTTGACACGTTTGGCGTAACAGTAAGCTCGTTACAGTACAGAAGTGTTGCAGTGGATAACGAAGACACTAGACAAATTTTCTTCTGTGATCTGACTTCGAAAAAATATCCCTCCTTCTCGCAGAAAAGAAAATGTGTCCATTCTCCCACATTTACTTATTTCTTCCTTTTATTTTTTCCTTTAGACCTATTCTCCCCGCTTTCATAATAGGTAATTTTCTTAAAAGTTGTTAACGTTTTTACATATTTTAATATATTACTAAGTTGCGTCGCAGGGTCGCAGGATAGTAAAGTGATGACAATAATAGTATTAATAATAATAATAATAATAATAATATACCCCGTGGAGGCCCCGGGAAAAAAACAGGCCTCCGGTATGTTCTGCCAGTCGTAAAAGGCGATGAAAAGAACAAACCACTAATAGGGCTAACCCCCCTTTTAGTGTGATTAGGTGGTTCAGGACAGAACTAAAGAAGCCTCGGACAAGCGCCGTCATGGTCGGGGACGACGCTTGAACCCTATGCCCGCCCACAATGGTAACGACACTGCTAGCCAACTGGAAAATGATTTAAATCCAAATACAGGTGTTTTGCAGGATATGCTTCCTGCAACCACCCTAGAAGGAAAAGAAAGACAGAGGATGAGATGGTCAGATGAAGTTAATCGACACCTCATGTTCTGTTATTACCAAGCAACAAACCTAGGAACCAACACAACTGGATACAGATCACAAGTATACACAACATTTATTACCAGATACCCAGAATTAAAATTTTTAACAGAACAACGACTAGCTGATCAGATCCGTGTAATAATAAAAAATAACAGGATACCCCAGTCAGAATTAGAAAACATCAAACAACAAGTACAACAAATACTGGAACAAAATAATGTGCAATCAGAAGAAGAAGAAGAAAATACAGTAATGGACTCAAACATCCCAGAGCAAACAAACAAAGAACAACACGCATCAATTAAACAATCAGAGGAAAACGAAATCTTAAGACAGCCACCAGAACAAGCACAAATAGAACACGAAGTGACACACATGTTAGATATAGAAGAAAAATTTCAGCTGACATATATAGAATACAAAGACACAAATACAGACATTAGACCATTCTTGCAAAGACCGCCAAATAACCCACAAGTCGAAACAACAATAAAAACTATCAACACAATCATACACAACAAAATAAATGAAAACACAACTATGGAAGAGTTACAACTACTGGTTTACATAGGAGCACTCACCACACTAAATATACACACTAGGCAGAGATCAGAACCAACCAACACACAGAAGAAACCCACAAAACCAGCATGGAAACACAGGCTACAGATCAGAATAGAAATACTGAGAAAGGACATCGGACAGCTAACACAATTTATAAGAAATGAAATGTCAGAAAAGAAACGAAAAAGGTTAGGTAAAATCTCACAACAAGAAGCGATAGAGCAATTAGATGAAAAGAAACAGAAATTACAAGCATTGGCCAAACGACTTAGAAGATACAAAAAAAGTGAAAATAGAAGGAAACAAAACCAAACATTCAACACAAACCAAAAGAAATTTTACCAGACAATAGATAACACACACATTAAAACAGACAATCCACCAAACATAACAGACATGTAACACTTCTGGAGCAACATATGGTCAAACCCGGTACAACATAAGAGGCATGCACGGTGGATACAAGCAGAAACAGACACATACAAGATGATACCACAAATGCCTGAAGTGATAATTTTGCAACATGAAATCACCCAAGCAATTAATTCTACTCACAATTGGAAAGCCCCTGGAAAAGATAAAATAGCAAATTTCTGGCTAAAGAAGTTCACCTCAACACATTCACATCTAACTAAATTATTTAACAGTTACATTGCAGACCCATACACATTCCCTGACACACTTACACATGGAATAACTTATCTGAAACTTGAAGATCAAGCAGACACAGCAAACCCAGCAAAATATCGCCCCATAACATGCCTACCAACAATATACAAAATATTAACTTCAGTCATTACACAGAAATTAATGACACATACAACACAGAACAAAATTATAAATGAAGAACAAAAAGGCTGCTGCAAAGGAGCACGAGGATGTAAAGAGCAACTGATAATAGATGCAGAGGTGACATATCAAGCTAAAACTAAACAAAGGTCACTACACTACGCATACATTGATTACCAAAAAGCTTTTGATAGTGTACCCCACTCATGGTTACTACAAATATTGGAAATATACAAAATAGATCCTAAATTGATACAGTTCCTAAACATAGTAATGAAAACTTGGAAAACCACACTTAATATCCAAACAAATTCAAATAATATCACATCACAACCAATACAGATTAAGCGTGGAATATACCAAGGAGACTCATTAAGTCCTTTCTGGTTCTGCCTTGCCCTGAACCCACTATCCAACATGCTAAATAATACAAATTATGATTACAATATTACTGGAACATACCCACACAAAATCACACATTTGCTATACATGGATGATCTAAAACTACTGGCAGCAACAAATCAACAACTCAACCAATTACTAAAGATAACAGAAGTATTCAGCAATGATATAAATATGGCTTTTGGAACAGACAAATGTAAGAAAAATAGCATAGTCAAGGGAAAACACACTAAACAAGAAGATTACATACTGGATAACCACAGGGACTGCATGGAAGCGATGGAAAAAATCAGATGCCTATAAATATCTAGGATACAGACAAAAAATAGGAATAGATAATACAAATATTAAAGAAGAACTAAAAGAAAAATATAGACAAAGACTAACAAAAATACTAAAAACAGAATTGACATCAAGAAACAAGACAAAAGCTATAAATACTTATGCTATACCAATATTGACCTACTCATTTGGAGTAGTGAAATGGAGTAACACAGACCTAGAAGCACTCAATACACTTACACTATCACAATGCCACAAATATAGAATATATCACACACATTCAGCAACAGAAAGATTCACATTAAGCAGAAAGGAAGGAGGAAGGGGATTTATCGACATAAAAAACTTACATTATGGACAGGTAGACAATTTAAGAAAATTCTTTCTAGAACGAGCAGAAACTAGCAAAATACACAAGGCAATCACTCATATAAATACATCGGCTACACCACTGCAATACAACCCTTTAGATCACATAACATCAACAGATACGAAGAAAGTAAATTGGAAAAAGAAAACACTTCATGGCAAGCACCCGTATCATCTAACACAGCCACACATCGATCAAGACGCATCCAACACAATGGCTAAGGAAAGGCAATATATACAGTGAGACAGAAGGATTCATGATTGCAATGCAGGATCAAACAATAAACACCAGGTATTACAGCAAGCATATTATTAAAGATCCCAATACCACAACGGATAAATGCAGAATTTGTAAACAACAAATAGAAACAGTAGATCACATCACAAGCGGATGTACAATACTAGCAAATACAGAATACCCCAGAAGACATGACAATGTCGCAAAAATAATACATCGACAACTTGCCTTACAACATAAACTTTTAAAACAACACGTTCCTACATACAAGAATACACCACAAAATGTACTGGAGAATGATGAATACAAATTATTCTGGAACAGAACCATTATAACAGATAAAACAACGCCACATAACAAACCTGACATCATACTCACCAATAAAAAGAAGAAATTAACACAACTAATCGAAATATCCATACCCAATACAACAAATATACAAAAGAAAACAGGAGAAAAAATTGAAAAATACATCCAACTGGCTGAGGAAGTCAAAGACATGTTGTATCAGGATAAAGTTGACATCATACCAATTATACTATCATCTACAGGAGTCATACCACACAATATCCACCAGTACATCAATGCAATACAGCTACATCCAAACATATATATACAACTACAGAAATCCGTAATTATAGATACATGTTCAATTACCCGAAAGTTCCTAAATGCAATATAACACATACCGTACAGATAAAAGGAAGTGACGCTTGATCAAGGTCCGCGTCACTCCATTTTTAACCGGACTTAACGTCTGAGAAAGTGAAGGAAATAATAATAATACAGTAACAACAACAATGCTTAAGTGAAAGCAGAAAGAAATATACTGGCATATGCTATGGACAGTCCAGCCACATTACTGTGAACATCGCCTGCGTTCTACGTCAGTGTGCAGTAACTACTCACAAACGACATGTGGCATGGGGACGCGGAGAAGAGTGCATTCTTTCTCGTAATGCGGAAGCGGAGCGATTTATCTGATGTCCAAAAGGCATAATCTATGGTTTTCTACATCTACATCTACGTTATTACTGTGTTATTCACAATAAAGTGCCTCGCAGAGGATTCAACGAACCACCTTCAAGCTCTCTCTCTACCGTTCCACCGTCAAATGGTGCTCCGGAAAAACGAGCGCTTAAATTTTTCTGTGCCATTCCTGATTTCTCTTATTTTATCGTGATGATCATTTCTCTCTCTGTAGGTGGGTGCCAACAGAATGTTTTCGCAGTCGGAGGTGAAAACTGGTGACTGAAATTTCATGAGAAGATCCCGTCGCAACGGAAAACGGCTTTCTTTTAATGATTGCCACTCCAATTCATGTATCATGTCTATGGTACTGTCTCCCTAATTTCGCGATAGTACAAAACGTGCCGCCCTTCGTTGTACGTTTTCGATGTCATCCGTCAGTGGCACCTGATGACGATCCCACACCGCACGGCTATACTCCAGAACAGGGCGGACAAGCGTGGTGTAAGCTGTCTCTTTAGTAGACCTGTTGCTCCTTCTAAGTGTTCTGCCAATGAATCGCAGTCTATGGTTTTCTTTTATTATCTATGTGACCGTTCCAATTTAGGTTTTTTGTAATTATAATCCCTAAGTATTTAGTTGAATTTACAGCTCTCAGATTTTGTGACTATTCGCGTATTCAAAATTTAGCGCATTTCTTTTAGTACTTATGTGAATAACTTCACACTTTTCTTTATTCAGGGTCAATTACTACTTTTCGCACCATACAGATACCTTATCTAAATTATTTTGCAATTCGTTTTGGTCATCTGATGACTTTACAACACGGTAAATGACACCATCATCTGCATACAATCTAAGACGGTTATCGACATTGTCTCCCACGTCGTTAATATAGATCAGTAACAATAAAGGGCCTATAACATTTCCTTGGGGAACGCCGGATATTACTTCTGTTTTACTCGATGACCTTCCGTCTATTACTAGGAACTAACTGGAAACCATGAATCCGGTCGCGAAACTGAGGCGATATTCCATAGGCGCGCAGTTTGGTCAGAAGACGCTTGTGAGGAAAGGTGTCGAAAGCCTGGAAATCTAAAAATGGGGAATCAATTTGATATCCCCTGTTGATAGAATTCATTACTTCATGAGTATAAAGAGCTAGTTGTGTTTCACAACAATGATTTTTGCTGAATCCGTGTTGACTATGTATCAGTAAATCGCTTTCTTCGAGGTACTTCATAATGTTCAAGTACAGTATATGTTCCAAAATCCTAATGCAAATTTGACCAAGGTCTGAATCTTTTCCGAAACTGCTAAGTTTCTGAACTGTTCGCGTGTCTCCATGGTTAAAGTATAAGGTGCGTGGGAAAATGGCGCTACCCAAAACCGGCACCAGGGCAACCGTGGTGGAGCACAAGCCTAGACGGCGGGGGTGGACGACGGCGTGTGGAGGTGCGTACCGGTGGGCAGACGTGCAACTGTTCACCGACTGACTACTAACGTTGACTAAGGGGCGCCGGCCGTTGTGGCCGAGCGGTTCTAGGCGCTTCAGTCCGGAACCGCGCTGCTGCTACGGTCGCAGGTTCGAATCCTGCCTCGGGCATGGATGTGTGTGGTGTCCTTAGGTTAGTTAGGTTTAATTAGTTCTAAGTCTAGGGGACTGATGACCTCAGATGTTAAGTCCCCTCTGAATGGCGACAAGTGGCGTTTTAGGATGAATCACATCTTATGTTCCATTGGGCCGATGGCCGCTGGCGTGTAAGTCGTCAAACGTCTGGAAGAAAACACCCTGCAACAACCATCGGAAGGGTACAGGCAGGTAGATGGAGCGTTGTGGTCTGAGGAGTATTCCCTGGGTGACCTCGTTATTCTGGAATGCACAATGGATCATCACAGGTATCCATCTATCCATGGGGACCATGTCCACCTCTACACGCAGTTCGTGTTTCCTCGACACGCCGGCATGAACAAGCAGGGCAATGTGACGTGTCGCACAACTGGCGGTGTACCTGCGGGGTTCGGAGTATGAGTCTACCGCCCACCCCTGGCCACCAAAAACTCCGAATTTAAACCAAGTCGAGAATATGTGGGACCACCTCGATCACCCTCAGACGAGAGACATAGCGCAGCTGACCACGACCCTGGAGTCGGCATGGCTCCACAGCTCCGTCGGTACCTTCTCGAAACCTTATCGACCCTTCCTGCAGGTCTCATGCAAAAGACGGTTATACAGGCTTTTGATAGGTGGTCACGTTAATATGATTGCACAGCGTGTGTGTGTTATGCATTATTAACAATAACAGCTGAGAGAATATATGCAAAGGTATTGATTAAAAGTGGAGAAAATGTAAAGTTTATAAAGAAGAATAAATACTAATCACACATAGTTTGATTGTAAGAGCCATTTTCCAACAGTTCCTAAATAAAAGGGCTATGGACAGAGACGATAAGAGTCAGTAATGGAGGCTTATAAAAATATGAGTGCATTTATGCGAAAATGTGTACATGCTGTGGAATGTCATCAGAGCACATTACCGTTCTGTCTCTACCGTACACATCACATATTTTGTGTTTGAAAACAACATCAAGTGAACATGTGGTACTGTGCGTCGTGCCCCGTGTGTTGCTGTGGCTATGACTACACACGCACATTTTGCGACGGATCACTCTCACTTACGTCTTCCACAACGCTAGACAAACCCGCTAGCATTTCGTTACTCTCATTCACGTACTCTACAGTTCCTATGGCGCCTTCCACCCAGTTACCCTCTCTCAGTGGATAGTGAAGATCACATTGCTAAGTTAAGTTGTCACCAATGCCATCAGTTTGGACACCACGTTGTTCTACTCGTATTAGACATGGGCTTATTAGAAGTAGAATGCTCTAGGCTTCCTCTGACAGTGGAACTGATTTATTCCTTCAGTTGTATGGGGACCTACAGTTTAATGTGAGCTCCGAACTACGGAGGAAGTCGGTACAAACGTTGTTAGTGGTGAAAGTAGTGGTAAGCAGTAATGAAAATCTTTCGACAGACCAAAATCGCACCCCTGGCCTTTCGAACCGTTGTCTGGTATTTAAGCAATGAGTCGCGAGCCACATTATAATACTTACAATACATAAGCTTTACATTATAATACTCGTACTCAAAACCGTTAATAAGTATCACATCCCAGAACAGAGAAACTTTTTGGTAGGTCTGAGACTGCAACCTTTTGGGAGGCGTTTAATAACATTAAAATGCAGACATACTCTTTTTTATTGGAATCGCATTCACTAGCTGCGATCTAAAAACACGCACTTTGTGAGAAAGTAAATGATTTCAAAATTCAAAAAGTGTGCACCTTCCTATATGCCTAGCATTACCAGTGGTGAGAAGGCGCGGAGCTGCTTAAATAAGTACCACCGAAGAACAACAGCAGGTCCGTCACATCTATATCTGCACCTGCATCCTCGATCTGCCAATCACTGGCAAACTTATCCCAGATGTTATTTCACTTTATTTTACGCGTATGGGTTTCTTTTCATTACAATTACGAATGAAGTCCATGAAGAATTACTGCTTAAATACCTACTGTCAGTGGCTGATTTGTGACGGTACACGCCGGTATGTCGTATCGGTACCTCTAATGAAAAGAATCAAAACCGCAGATTTTGACATGTGGCACAATAGAACTTCCGCTGCCGTTGAAGCAATGCAAAACAAATGTTGTATTCCTACTTTTAAAATGCTCAGAAAAGCGTTAAATTAATGTTCTAAGAATTCTAAATTTCAAAACCATCTCCTGGGAGGTCACAGTACCGAAACCTCTTGTTTCGCAAATCAAGCACTGCGGCTACTGTAGCGCACACAAATAGTTTGTAGAAAGCATTAGTTACAACTGCGTGAAGATCTGTGTGTGACAGAAAAAAACTACCAGTGGATAGTTGGAAAGTAAGTAATTATAATTCATTTGGCACAAAACTATACAGTGTGTAACAAAAATGTACGGCACAAATTGCAGGACACATTCCTCACAGGTAGGCCAAGAAATAATGTTATATGAACATGAGTCTGGAAACGATTTGTTTCCTTGTTACTACTCATTTTCTCCAACTTGCTCAACTGTTGCGTGAGGTTTAGCGTTTACCCGTACATGACGATTGTCAAAATTTACTATCTGGCCTTGCTGAAACGACACCATCTGTGAACAGCAACGTTGAAGTAAAATTAGGGTTGACACTTTGTTCAACAAACCATTCACAAAGGAGTATCCATGTAGAACAATCAGCTGCTGATAATGCCTGCACACACTGTAGTTGGTATGGATACACACGGTCCTCGTGTAACACTCGCCAGACAGTCATGTGGTTAACATACAGGGTTGCAGCTACATGTCTGCCTCCCATTGCATTGTTCTCGTCCTTCTAGGGCTCCCCTGGTCGCGAGTTTCGGGTTTAAATGCCCCATGTTCCCTATGTCGACGATCAGTGGCTTGGAACGTTTTCCTGTGAGGACACCTTCACCCTGGAAGTCTCTCCTGCCACAATCGTTGAGCGCGATTGCCGTTGTGTCAGCTAATCCATACGTCAAACGGGCATCTGTCACCTGTGCATTTGTGTACACTGCCACTGAGAGAGCCACGTCTGTCATTAACTGTGCGTCGTAATCCGCGTGCTTGCAGGGACCGTAGTGGACGCTGGGATAGTTGACGTTACCTGTAAACAAGCAGCGAGATACGTCGCATAGCAACAGGGACATGCGAAACAAAACACTGGCGGTGCACAATGTGACAAGACGTCACCACGAGTGCATGTTCTCCATGATTCTACTGTTCTGTTCTCGCGTGATTAATGAGTTGGAGACGGTGAAATGTAAAATGTAAACAAAACGCATATCCAGACCCATGTTCATATGACATTACTCCTTCGTCTACGTGTGAGAAATGTATCCTGCAACTTGTTCCGTACATTTTTGTTACACCCTGTATCTGGTTTACACAAAGTCATCCTAAATAAAAATAGAAATAAAAATTCTTACGACCCAAAAGTAGTTTTTAGGTCTATGTATATAAGGATAAAACAAAATAATTTTGTAATCTGAAGAACGAATGAAGTATTTCGTAGAATACCCATAGGCTTTAATCACAGTTGCCCATCTATTTGCCACAGAATTCACAAGCTCTTGTAAAAGGGCAAGTGGGAGTTTTGACCATTCGAGCCGGCCTGTGTGGCCGAGCGGTTCTAGACGCTTCAGTCTGGAACCACGCGACTGCTGCTGTCGCAGATTCGAATCCGGCTTCGGGCTTGGATGTGTGTGGTGTCCTTAGGTTACTTAGGTTTAAGTAGTTCTAAGTTCTAGGGGACTGATGACCTCAGAAGTTAAGTGCCATAGTGCTCAGAGCCATTTGAACCATTTGAACCATTTGACCATTCGTCCGACGACACAGCAGCAAATTGAGTCAAGTTTGAGTAGCTTCTACAGCGTACGCGTCTATCCAGTGCATCCCACAGATATTTCACTGGAATTAGCGAGTGCTTATTTGCAGGACAGCTTCAAGAAACCTATCGCCAAGGGAAACTCAGAAGTATTTTGTTCTGTAAAAATGGTTCAAATGGCTCTGAGCACTATGGGACTTAACATCTATGGTCATCAGTCCCCTAGAACTTAGAACTACTTAAACCTAACTAACCTAAGGACATCACACAACACCCAGCCATCACGAGGCAGACAAAATCCCTGACCCCGCCGGGAATCGAACCCGGGAACCCGGGCGTGGGAAGCGAGAACGCTACCACACGACCACGAGATGCAATACAGAACAAATGGTTCTTTTCTAGGCTCATTAATATACCAAGATCCAAAGAGATCATTCCGACATTTGCAACAGATTTACAGCGATCGAATATTGAAAAACCTAAGAATATCAAGAGTGGCATTTAATCAAGTGAAGCCAGGAAAATAAACTGATCCTAGAGATTTATTTAAGTACGCGGAGGATGAACGTAATTCGTGGTTACACAATATGCTTGATATGGTTTCCAGCAATAGAAAGTTATTTAAAAAAGAGTCATCCATACTGGACAGGAAGATGAAGAAGAAGAAGAAGAAGAAGAAGAAGAGAAACGAAAGGGCGTTCAGCAACTAGAAACTATACCAGAGAAATTGTCCATCATAATATGTGGACCACACGACAAAACAGAGTATTTTGCTCGTATAGTTGCATTTTGTCATGAGTTTACTTCCTGTTATTTTACTTTTGTTCCTTTCTGACGGTTCGCTGATCGTGGGTATCACGCAAAATAATGTTACTGTTATATTTTAATGTCTTCTGAGGGATAAAATAACATTAATGAAAGAAGTGTTTGCTCATTATAACCTACCGACAATGCTTTATGGGATAAGGACCTGTAAATGTTTATCAGAAACATTACTTTTGACATTAAGAACATAGGTTAAAATATGAATTATTATGAAAGATTTGCTTACTAGTAGTACAAAAAATGGTTCAAATGGCCCTGAGCGCTATGGGACTTAACATCTGAGGTCATCAGTCCCCTAGACTTAGAACTACTTAAGCCTAACTAACCTAAGGACATCATACACTTACATGCCCGAGGCAGGATTCGAACCTGCGACCGTCGCAGCAGCGCGGTTCCGGACTGAAGAGCCTAGAACCGCTCGGCCACAACTGCCGGCACTAGTAGGGCACTTCCTACTAAAATATACTTGTGTATTGGAACCAGGATAATAGTCTGACTGATTACATGTCGGTATTTAAATTGTCCTGTTTCAATCATCTTGTCCAATGTGCCTCTCTCCCGGAAGATGCCTCAATTAGTTTAACATTCTTTTCGTGGTACCTAAAAGATCGACACGTAGGGGCTGTAGTGAGTACTCGACTCCTTTCATGGTACTGGTTCTTGAAACTTTTTAAATAGATGTACGTTGGATAATCAATACTTATCTTCAAAAGTCCGTCAATCCACGATTTTCCGCATCTCCTACACACTATCTCGTGGATCGAACAAACATCTAGCTATTCGTGCTGCCCTCCCTTGTACAGGATCAGTATCCCCTGATGGTCCCATTTTGCATGGGTGCCACACACTTGAGGAATATTCATGGATGAGCTACACGAGTGTTTTGTGAGCAATTTCCTTTCCAGAATGACTACGTTCTGTCAGTATCCTGGCAATGAACAAAGGCCTGCGACAGGTCTAACATATGACTGAGCCCATGTGCCATTCCATTTCAAATCTGCACGATTTCTTACACGGAGTTTTCTGTTTGAGTTGATCGATTCCAATAATTTATATATCATGGAATTTTTAGTCATGGAGTTCAAGATCTCTCCGGTTTGTGAAGTACACAATTTTTACATACTCAGCATTTAAGTAATCTTATCAAGGTCTGCCTAAATTTTTGATCAGGCTTTCGTCAATAACACATAATTTCAGATGACTACATTATGTGCAAAAAGTTTGAGGTCACTATTAATTGTCTACCAAATCTTTAACATACAATATGAACAACCAAGGTCACAGAATTCTTGCCAGTGGTACCCTTGAATTCACTTCTCCATCTGTCGACGACTTTCTATCCGAGAAACATGTTGCGTCACCCCTGCCAAGAAATTTTTAATCCAATCACAAATTTCGCCTGACACCTCATACGATTGAACTTTCTATAATAAGCACAGGTATAATGCTGCGTAAATTGCATATCGGAAGTCAAGAAATACCGCTTCTAGGAGACAGCCTTGATCCAGAGCTTTCAGTATGTCACATGAACATAGCGTTAGTTGGGTCTCGCGTGACCGATGACGGATTGCATCCTAGTTGGCACTGATGAAGAGTGCCTCCTTGTGTTTGAGCTGACATATATTCTAAGCTTGTACAACAGATGAGTGTCAATGATAATGGATGATTACTTTGTGAACCACTTTTGCTGTCTTCGCTGTAGATGGATGTGCTTCCTTTCACACCTTGGCGCAGTTTCTTGGTCGAAGGATCTACGTAATATTATGATTAAAAATTGAAGCTAACTCACCAGTAAACCTTATATAGTATCTGATGGCGATTCCATTGAGTACTGCAGCCATATTCAGTTTCAGACATCTCAGATGCCCCCCGTCACAACTGACAATATTATCTGTACCACTCAACATCGCCATTCTACGAGAATATTGCTTCAATACTTCGTTCAAGTATTTATACAGAGTGATTAACCCTATAAGAATTCATTATTCTTTATAATGTTCACTAACGTTGTGAACTAGCCAATGCAGCTTTCATGAGACGATTAAGCAGAGACAGAAGGCAATCTTATCCCTATTTTGCCAATGCTATTTCACCCTTTGAATAAGTACGCTTTTCAAAAGAACTATAAGTGTTAGAAAAGTAAAACGTTACTGAGTGTATATAACATATATGCCTGTATACAAGTAAAACGAACAAAATACTTCCAATGAATTTGAAGGAAAGAAAATGTTATTTTTTCACTAATAAAATTTCGCTCTTTTTAATACATTAATTGTAATAAAACAGTTTCTGTTGGTTTGGTGGTTCTTAACTTACGTGTAGTCACATACACCTTCCCGAGTACAGGTTGATCAAATTTCATATTTCTAACCCAATTAGTTTAGAAAATAATAGTACCTGAAAATAAGAAAAACTTAGTTTTGAGTGAACTCAATCTAAAGTTTAGTATTGCAATTTTAGTATCGTTATTGATTAGAATTACTTACCACTAATATTTCCTTGCACCATAATGAGCATCATATGAATCATACTGATCTTTTCTGCTCTTGGTCCCTCTTCTTTTGTGAATGTTAAATTAGCAATATCTGCTTAACAGATTCTCTCTTTATCTACTTGCAGTAAGGATGCTGCAGTACTTCCACACGATTTTATGCCCAATACTTCCTAGAAATACAGTTTTCTTGTTACACCAATACCGAAAAATAAAATAGCTTTATAAGCACCAAATTTGAGGATTCTAATTTGAAGAAATACAGTTTTCGGTAACCAGGTCCAGGTAACAGAATACAAACATTCATTTAAATTTTGTGTTTTTCAAGCAGACATTTCTTCAACAAAGTATCTTTACAAGGATCTCTAAATATAACTTTCAGTTCATTCATTACTGCTGCAGGTAAAGGGCGTTTGTGGCCATATGCTGAACTTCTCCTGTATTTCCACCAAGTTTCAGAATCATTCGGGCAAAGACAGTGCTAAGGATTTTCATTTGTGAAAAGGATATGGAAATAGATAGCACATACAGCTTTTTCCATTTTTTTCTAAATTCCCAACATTTCTTATTATGGCCAAGCCATAATAATTTTGTAAGCTGTCTATTTCAACATCTGCCAGCCGACCTTCACCGCCTATCTACTTACTATCATCGACTATTATTTTTTACTTTTCTTTCAATAATCTTCTCAACCTGGACCCCATTCTCTTCTGGACATGCCCAATCCATTCTAATTTAGAAACAGTATCAGGAAATAACGAACAAGAAATAATAGAAAACTTTGCATTATTTCTGCTTGGTGCGAAAAACAAGGCATGGCATCTAAATGCCAGATCACACAGTGTATCAGGAAAACCATCATAACTCACGAAAAAAATGGGATTTATATGAGAAAAAAAACTGTTTTACGCAGGAAGTAAAGAGCATTTCAAATACGCAGAAATCTAAAAATCTTTTTTTTTAGCCCGTTTCCCTTGCACCTCCCCTTAAGAGGGCAACTTCTTTATACATACGGACAATCGCCGCAAAATGTTGCGCGGTAAATGCGAGAACACACGTAGCAGACACCAGTTTCTCATTATTTCAAAACATCTGTGCTCTTGTAAGTTGCTTCCGTTTCTGATGACGTCTTTAAGTTACTCAATGGATAGATTTCCGCTAGGTACTAGACGTCTCATAAGAATGCGGTATTTCCGGCATAATCCTACACGGCAGAGTCTGCAGTTTGTTTTACGTATTTATGAACTTATTTAGCTTTCAGGTTCCATGGGACCATGCGAGCCAAAGGTACTTGGTCAGTGCACGGGTCAGTTCAGTCAGTTCATGTTCACACTACACTGACTAGATTAATTAATTAATTAATGAGCGTATGGCATTGGTGGCCGGGAGACCCGTCGCGGGACGGCTCGGCTGCCGCTCCACAAGTTCTTTACGGTGACTTGCGAGTGAGTGAGGATGAAATGATGATCAAAGACACACAACACCTAATCATCTCGAGGCAGAGAAAATCCCTGACCCCACCGGGAACCGAACACGGGACCCAGTGCGCGGGAAGCGAGAACACTACCGCAAGACCATAAGCCGCGGACACTGACTACATAATTTATGAAGAAAGACTTAAGGAAGAAACGGCACTGGAAAAAGAGAGAGTACATGAATAAATAACACATTACAAAGATAATTTCTTACCTACACCGAGGAATTTCTGTGCAGAACAGTAGTAGTTTTCTACAAGGTAACTTTCCCACTTGGCTTTGAATAGTTGGGTTTTGTCTCTCAGTTTGTTCAGTTAGATTGGAAGTCCATTCAAAATGACACGTGATGATCTTGAACGTGGAACTGTTTAGTGGGCGATCATTGACATGTACATCAGGAAAAGCAATGACCCAGAACAGAACCCTGTGGCACCCCCTCCCCGTTTTACATGAGTCCTGTCATATTCAGACCTCACCCATCTTTTACGACACTGGAGCACACTTTCTGATTCCTACTTTTCAGAAACGAAATGAACCTTTGTATGAAAACTCGTTAATAAAGGAAAAGATAATTTACCAGTAAAATTTTCCATAATTGAAGCGAAGTTGAAATGGATACTACAGACCTCGATGTTCAGTGCTCTGTGTATGCAACCACCAAACAACTAACCCTTCTCCAAGAATAAAATCTGACGTAAGGATTTTTTAATAATTTCTTTTTTTTCGATTTTCATAATGATCTAGCTCAACAACAATATCTCGAATTGCTTCGTTGAAAGTTTGGTAATCAGTCAGTTTCACAAAAATCGCTTGCAATTCACCTGCAGATTTTTGTGTTTATCGTGTTTCTTTCAGTGGATGAATTCTACAAACGTCGACAAGAATGTGTTGTTGTTGTTGTTCGAAAACACATTGACGCTGTAAGCAACATGGATGAGGGCTACCGCCGAGTGGCCAACAACCAGAAGAGGCATCCCCAGGCATATCGAAAACTGCATTGGATTTTTTCGAGAATTTTGGTTGCGAAAAATACTTGCTCCAAACGGATTTTGCCGAAGGGTAGATTTTGTCTCACTATCAGTTCGTATATAGAAATTCTCAAGAAACTTCACTAAGGGAATGTGAATTCGTTTTACGTCATCGTAAGGAGAAACGGAACTTGGGTATATTCGTACGAGCCGAAAAGGAAGCGGCAGTCAACTGTTTTCCAAAATTAACCGAAATCAAGGGAACTTGTTGGTTCGTTTATTCGTGAAGCACTTCCGAGAAAATCATGATTTGTTTCTTCGTGAACATTGCTTTAGAGGATCAACGAACAGTTAATACTAAGTGTTATACAATAATTTGCTTGCCACAAGTCATCAATGCCGCCAGGAAAAATAACCTAGTGCCTCGCACCATTCTTCTTAGCGACATTACCTCTTGTGACAAAGTATTTGAAACTTCTGGTGATTATCTTTGATGTACAGGCCGACACAAAGATCCATTAACATTTGAAAATTCAATACTTCACGGAATAATGTAGACAGGGAGGTAAACATTGACACACGTTTGAAATTGCCTGAGATTTTATTGAAACCTATACAACGTGCACAAAATGACCAGCAGATAGCTCTTCATGTGATATGAAAGCAGTAATTAGCGTAACAATTGACGTTTAGTAAAGACGGTGTTTTTATAACAAAATGTTGAACATGCCGACCGCTATTCATCAACAATACGTGTAGTCGAGGGATAATGTGAAAAGCACTGTACATGTTATCAGCAGATATGGTCAGAAACTGCCGTCGGATGTTGTGTTTTAGCATCTGTAAAGAGGTCAGACGATAGTGGTAGACTCGCAACATCAGGTAACCTCACAACCCATAATGATCTGGATTGAGGTCTGAAGTCCTGGGAGGCCACGCATGACGGACGTGGCGGCTCAGCACTCGATCCTCACTAAAGGACGTGCGTTTGAGACCTTTCACACGTGTAGCAATATGCGGTGGAGCGTCATCCTGCGTAAAAGTTTTGTCTTCCGACAGGTGCTTATCAGCTGGGGATGATGTGATTCAATAACATACCAGAGTACCACGCAACGATCACGCTGAAAAAAAAAATTACCAGAATTCAGTTCTGTTGTGCACATAGTTCCGCGTAGTCAGCGCGTACACAAGTTTCGCAATAGAGCGCGCCCCGTTAAGCACAACAGCGCAGACGCAGCGCTCGTCCGTATCCGCACTAATAGATGGCGCTGTCTTAGAGACGGACCAAATTCTGCTTCCGCCGATCCGCGTATTAATATGTAACGCAGCCAATGAGATTGCTGCTAACGTAGAACCTTTTCTCCTCGCGGATCACACTGGCGCACTGATACCTGAACGCGCGAGGTATTATAACGAGTGTACAGACCTCAGATCAGGCAGTCTGCATTTGTCTGCACCAGTCTATAGTCAACTTTCAGTCTGTGACTAATAAGATTATCATAATCCTGTACATAGCCATGAAGAGAAATGTATAGACACTTTGTAAAGTATCAGAGATATGTGAGATTAAGATTAACGTACCATGACCAAAGGAACTTCAGAGTGTCAATTGTAAATAGCATGCAGAATCAAGTTAAGTAAGGTTTATGATTTTTATTATTTTAATAAATGTGCGTGAAAATTAATCAAGTTCTGTTTGAAGTTGGTCACCGTCAATCTGCTACTCTAAGCTTGCAAGTGGCATTTCTATCGTCTGACCTAACGGCAGAAGATAAACACGCCACGATAAGACCACGAGACATATTACTGACACTCGCCTACTTCGTTAGACCGACAAGTCAAATAATCTGATGGTGTGTGTACCGAAGGTCTTACAGCACGCACACCACAGGTTCCCAACTAATATCAAACTGAATAAAATTGCGGCGATTATTTTGAGAAACAGTAGAACGATTTGCACTAGAAAAAGAGTCTCTTTGCTTGGTTTTGCAAAAACTGAAAAAGTCCACCTTAATCACAGTGACGTAACCGAGACAAATGCGAAGTGAACAGGATCCCAGGGCAGTCGTCTAGCTGGCTAGAGGCTAGGCGATGTGTGTGCTTCGTAGCTGACCTTTCTACGAATTCTGCTGCCTGAGCAATGTCCGCGTGTATCGTAGGCGCGTCACGTGCTTTATCGGATGAGAAGTGGATCGATGCCAGTTGGCAGGAAATGAGGTTCCAGGCCTGACGGACCTTCTTCTGGGCCACATATCAGTTACTGCAGCGTTTTTGCTTCCCTTTACGGATTTATTTTGTTGATGCACACGACCATAAAATGCATGGCCTTCCAATAACCAAACTTCCCTCATACAGTGGCGAAATATGCATGCGGATTCTTCACATCCAAACAAAGTACATAATAATTTATATTGTTGTTGTGAAGTTATAAAATGGTAATGTTATTATAGGTTACTTCGCTCTATATAACTAATGTCCATAAACCCGAATTATTGAAATAATCACAAAAATGTTTGCAATATAAATCATTTGCATAAAATCTCATATAGCGAAATACTCTATGTGTGCCTCTGGACATTTTTGTTCATCTTATTACTGCACCATCTTTGCCGAGTACCTTGTTACATTTACAATCTGGTATTAGTCTGAGTATGTGTGTGATGGCGCGTTCGGTGCCTAGAAGAAGCAACTTTTAATGGACAGGAAATAAACAACGCATTTGTTGAGGACTTAACAAGGAGAAGAATTTGCGTATGAGAAAATTTAAATTCACCCAGTCAACTCGAAGGTGGTCCAGGACGATAATCCGCTTTCCTAGTCTTCAACCATAAAGCTGGTTTGCAGTGCTACCATCCTACGTAAATTGACGGTGTAAGAGGGAGGGTGGGGAAAATGGTTCAAATGGCTCTGAGCACTATGGGACTTAACATCTGTGGTCATCAGTCCCCTAGAACTTAGAACTACTTAAACCTAATTAACCCAAGGACACCACACACATCCATGCCCGAGGTAGGATTCGAACCTGCGACCGTAGCGGTCACGCGGTTCCAGACTGAAGCGCCTAGAACCGCACGGCCACACCGGCCGGCGAGGGTGGGGAAGAGAGAGAGAGAAAGTAAAGTAAATTGAAAGGATTACTGCTGTCAGCTGCATCGGGACGTTACTCAAAATCAGCGGCGACGAGTGAACATGTGTACTGGAACTGGATTCGAACCCAGTATCTCCTACTTACTAGTTGACTCATGGCTGACCCACATTCCCAAGAGCTCCATCTATCCGCAGTCCCTGTCCATTTCCTTCATGCTAGCTACTCTCAGATTCCCGCTTGAGGTGGGACGTACTTTTGCATCGGCACTGAAAAAGGTGCATCCATTGTGCATCCACGCGAATCAGTTAGATGAATCGGCGCGGTCTTTCTTTTTCCGCACTTCCAAAAGAACAGACACCATTCACTCCATTCTTCTGTCTGACTTCGTCTTCGTTTTAGCACACAAAGCACAGCCTACATCACTAAATATCAGCAACATGTACGTCCTAGGTCGTCCAACGAGCGAGATGGCACACTGGATTCGCATTCAGGAGGATGGCGGTACAGACCCAAGTCCGGTCATCTTGATTTAGTTTTTCCGTGATTTCCCATCCTTACCTAATCCGATTGGATTCGGTAAGGTTTGGTCCGCCCCGCGTGATTAGCCGAGCGGTCTAAGGCGCTGCAGACATGGACTATGCGGCTGGTCCCGGCGGAGGTTCGAGTCCTCCCTCCGGCATGGGTGTATGTGTTTGTCTTTAGGATAATTTAGGTTAAGTAGTGTGTAAGCTTAGGGACTGATGACCTTAGCAGTTAAGTCCCATAAGATTTCACACACACAAGGTTTGGTCCCCTTCCCCAAATCAACCAGACTTCGTCGTGACAACTATTCCTTCCTTCAGTAGCTCCTATTGTTGTTACTGTGCCCTAAAATGTGTCGTACGAATTTCTCAGTTTTTACCTGAATTTGGGTCCAGAGAGCTCTGGTTCCCTTTATTCTTCTTACCATCTCATCATCCTTCAGTGGTACCAAATCTTCTGGAATTTCTGGCGGTCTTATCTCTCGTTTTCCTGTTCTTCAAGTTTCATACCCATACCGAGCCACACTCCAAACAAATGTTCTCATTGTCCGTTTCCTTATTGCGAGACCGATATTCTTGCTGCAGTTTAAGTTCTTTGAGAATGTAAATGCAATTTCGGTCTGCAGTATTCTGTTCACATTTTGCTTCCGGCTTTTACTCTTTATTGTAATAAGGATTACCAAATATATAAATTCCTCTGTCACTTCTAACTCGTTTCTTCAAATTCTCATTTTTAGAGATGCATGTCCTTCTCCAGCACTGCTTAACCGTCACTTTAGTCTTTTTGTTATTCATTTTCATACAATGCAGGTTGCAGAAAATCCTATCCATTGTGTTGAAGATCTTCTCTATATCTTCTTTTGTCTCCGTTACCACAGCAATATCATCTGCCCATCGCATGGCATTTCCAGCTGTACAAAGGTAACATAAGTTGGTTTCTTTTTCTTTAACTTCTTTTAGATAATAAAATTGAATTAACTTTCAAGGAGTACAATGAATAACCTGATCAGCAATCAAGGGTTAAATGTGTTCATGAATCTTAGTGAGAATTGCTATATGCCCACTTTCAAATGTACGATTCATTCAGATTTCGAACTAAAAATATGTGGGTGAGAACAAAGATAACCTTACAAAGCTTATCTACTAAAGAGAAAGCGACGTACGGGTTAAATGTTCTTGGGCTTCGTAGAATGTTTATACTGTACCGGTTTGAGTCTTCCTGTGTCCACACAATCATTTCATAATCTAGTCACTTTCAGTTCGTAATAAGAAAGTCTTCACCGAACACCGCTTGCTAATTTAAACTTTCGTCTTTGCAAACTTTTAGACGAGGCAGATCACCGAATGAGATCAACCTATAAAACGGGGACGGGGACTGTCCAAACAAGCTGTCGACGGTAGTCGAGGCGCGCGCCCAGCTATGTAAGCAAGCATGAAAGGTGTTCTGTTGAGTCAGCCATCCTTCATTTAGATCACGTATTTTTCGCACGTTTACTCAAACAAAGTCTGGCACCGCAACCTGAAATGAAAAACACAAGAGTTCAGCCGACACAGTTTCGTGGTTCTGCAGCCTGACTTGCGGTGCATTTATAAAATTGACACTATTATCTGTTTCGCGCGCACACTTCTTACACCAACTCAGCGAAGATAATTTTTGTGGTATCGTATTAGAACTGTGATCGACTGCTTATATTTATTTTGTGATAGTTCTGTTTTGTGATTTAGGTACAAAAAACTAACGTAGTACATGTATCCCCATGGCACCTTTGTGAGCTATTAATATTGTGGTAAATATATTTTCCTTTTCCCTTTTGTGGGCTGCTGCGTGTTGCAGTTACACGTAAAAAATAAAAAAGAGAACAGTTTTCACTTTCTATTTTACTTTAGTTCAAAAATATTTTCATTTCCTTTTTACAACTGGTTTACTGTTAGCCTGAACATTATCAATATCTACGTACAAGTAATTTTCTTTACCTTCCATAAAACTGTCGGAAGCATGGTTCGATACACAGCGGCACTTTGCAGGAGCAGTATACGTATTTTGTTCTCTTGTCCGAGCTTTTGTAGAACACTTTCGGAACCATCTGTATGTTTTTTTCCACAACAGGCACATAGTCTCCTGCTTTTGCCAGTCTAATACGTCATCTGGTTCGGTGTTCTCCTTGGTTATAATGGTTACTTTCCTTGGCCGTATCAAATGGCTCTGAGCACTATGGGACTTAACCTCTGAGGTCATCAGTCCCCTAGAACTTAGTACTACTTAAACCTAACTGACCTAAGAAGATCACACACATCCATGCCCGATGCAGGATTCGAACCTGTGACCGTAGTGGTCGCGCGGTTCCAGACTGTAGCGCCTAGAACCGCTCGGCTACTCCGGCCAGCGGAGCAATGTATCAGTGATTTTGCGAGTGGTAATCGCAATTTCATTTGATCATCGTATCCTTCTTGTCCGTTACTCACTTTGTACAACATAACGGCATTTACAACTGCCATGTCTGTTGGAAAGTAGAGAGCTTCCACCTGCTCCGCTACGTTCTCGAAGTTGATCCAAGTGATCTAAGTCTCCCACTATATTACTATACACTGAAGAGCTAAGGAACTGTTATAGACATGCGGATTCAATAACAGTGTTATGTAAACTAGGAAAAATATGGCGCTGCGGTCGACAACGCCTATACAAGACAACAAGTGTCTGCTGCTACCATGGCAGGTTATCAAGATTTGAGTTTTAACGTGGTGTTATACTCGGCGCACGAACGGTGGGACCAGCATCTCCCAGGTAGTGATGAAGTGGGAATTTTCCAGTACGAACATTTCACGAGTGTACCGTGAATATCAGGAATCCGGTGAAATATCAAATCTCCGTCATCTCTGCGGCCGGAAAAAAATCCTGCAAGAACGGGACCAATGACGACTGAAGACAATCATTCAACGATTCAGAAGTGCAACCCTTCCTCAAATTGCTGCAGATTTGAATGCTGGGATATCAACAATTGTCGGCGTGCAAACCATTCAACGAAATTACATCGATATGGGCTTTCGCAGCCGAAGGCCCACTCGTGTACCCTTGTTGACTGCACTACACAAAGCTTTACGCCTCGCCTGGGCCCGTCAACACCGACATTGGACTGTTGATGACTGGAAACATGCTGCGTGGTTGGACGAGTCTCGTTTCAAATTGTATCGAGCGGATGGACGTGTACGGGTATCGATACAACCTCATGAATCGGTATACCCTGCATGTCAGCAGAGGACTGTTCAAACAGTTGTAGGCTATGTAATAGTGTGAGGCATGTGCTGTTGGAGTGATATGGGACCACTGATACGTCTAGATGCGTAAGCATCCTGTCTGACCACCTGCATCCTTTCGTGTCCATTGTGCATTCCGACGGACTTCGGCAATTCCAGCAGGACATTGCGGCACCCGACACCTCCAGAATTGCTACAGAGTGGTTCCAGGAACACTCTTCCGACTTTAAACATTTCCACTGGCTACCAAACTCGCCAGCCGTGTACATTATTGAGTATATCTGGGACGCCTTGCAACTTGCTGTTCAGAGCAGACTTCCACTGGCTCTTACTCTTACGCATTTATGGTAATCCCTGCCGGATTCATGGTGTTAGTTCCCTTCAGCACTGCTTCAGACACTAGTCAAGTACACCTCTGTTTGCTCGCGGGGGCCCTACACAATAATAGTCCGGTGTACCAGTTACCTTGGCTCTTCATTGGATGTTGTTACATCTGCTAAAGAAATAATAATGCTGATAGTACCATCCTTATTGCTCCTTGACACAAATGTGTTGTCCGTAGCCGGCCGGTGTTGCATAGCGTTTCTAGGCGCTTCCGTCTGGATCCGCGCGACTGCTACGGTCGCAGGTTCGAATCCTGCCTCGGGCATGGATATGTGTGATGTCCTTAGGTTAGGTAGGTTTAAGTAGTCATAAGTTCTAGGGGACTGATTGTGGTGTCACCGCCAGACACCACACTTGCTAGGTGGTAGCCTTTAAATCGGCCGAAGTCCGTTAGTATACGTCGGACCCGCGTGTCGCCACTATCAGTGATTGCAGACCGAGCGCCGCCACACGGCAGGTCTAGAGAGACTTCCTAGCACTCTCCCAGTTGTACAACCGACTTTGCTAGCGATGGTTCACTGACAAAATACGCTCTCATTTGCCGAGACGATAGTTAGCATAGCCTTCAGCTACGTCCTTTGCTACGACCTAGCAAGGCGCCATTACCAGTTACTATTGATACTGTAATCATGTACCGTCAAGAGCGACGCTCATCATTAATGGATTAAAGTTAAGTATTCCACCTGCTACGTCCGTTTTTCTAAAGTCAAATTTCCTTACCCTGTTCCAGACCTCACGCCAGCCTGCGTGAGCTAAAACGCGTGCCTTTCGGTTTCCTATAGTACCCGGTGTTGGCTCTCCTGCCAACCCACAACAGTGATGACCTCAGATGTTAAGTCCCATAGTGCTCAGAGCCCTTTGAGCCATTTGTTGTGCGTAGGATTGTCTAAAGTTGTCAAAACATCGACAGGTTTGTTACCCATGCATTTTATAGCTGAAATACCGCGTTTGTATTGTAATTGGATTTATCCTCTTATAAGGTACATTTCACTTACATCATTGAAGGCATCCAGCACCGGTTTGCCCTCACAGTTCCTTTAGAATAGATACAGCATTTGTATTACATTCAGTGTGGTGGAGAAGTGGTGAAATGTTACCACATTCAAACTATTTTTCAGCGATTTTGTCAGGCTCTCCCAGAGAATTTTTTGTAGATCCAGCCTCTGATTTTATGTGTAAGTACGAAATTATGTGACACAGCCTGTCTTTAAGCCCACTCAACACCACACCTTTTATCCTCGTTTGATTGGATTCAAACGCATAAACTGCTTCAGAGATGTCCGGCCCTTGGAAGGTATCGTGCTTTTAACCACACCCGTTACCTTACAGGCAGTGTACGGCTTACGAATTGTGTCACTCATATAGGTTATTATAGGTCTGACTTTATCAAATTTGTCGTGGTCTGGGTGCCCTCTACTGTGCTCATTTATGTGGATAATTTCACATGTATTTTTGAAACATTTGCATGTCATAGACTTTGATTTAAGACTGACTTAAAGCATCCAGTGTAGCACTACTCTCGGTAACACAATGATAGCCATCAAGATATTCAGTGCAGTCTAAGCCTGTAATTCGTTCACGTACGTTCTGATTAGATTGCCTTTTTTGTTTCAAATGCACTGCATACAGATTTGTTTGCTAACGAACGTGCTATAGCATGTCATTGGTAAACAAAGAAAGAAAGCAGTCGCTCTCTATGCTGTACATGGTCAATTGGCGGTTGACAAATTGTTCTCCTTGTGCGTCAACGTGAAGCAAGTCGAAAACAGCAGCGTCATCTGACTATTCCTCTTCTGCCAGTGGCACTTCATCTGTGCTTATGACTACATCACTAGCAATATCAAGGTCCATAGCATAGAAACTGTTGACATCATTGTTGAGATCAGGCTATGGCACCAAACACAGATCACGTTCCCGCACAATGCCTGAAAACAAATTCACTTCTGTATCTCCCTCACCTTCAGTTTCAGAAAACGCAGAATCGACAGTTAGCAAAAATATCAATTCCAATGGTCTTCTGACGTGCATGTCTTTGTAGAGAAGTCCTTCTTGCACATTTGCAAGAAAAGGTAAAGAACGATTGTGAGAGGAGCAATAAATGGCAAACTAATTTTCAAGTGTGTTACCGATATTAAAGATTACTTACAACGATGTGAAAACAAACCTAGAAACTTTGTTTATCACACAAAGAGGAAATTTTGGAAATTTGTGGTAAGATCTTATGGGAACAAACAGCTGAGGTCATCGGTCCCTAAGCTTACACACTACTTAATCTTACTTAAAATAACTTACGCTAAGGACAACACACACACACACACACACACACACACACACACACACACACATGCCCGAGGGAGAACTTGAACCTCCTACGGGGAGAGCAGCGCGAACCGTGACAAGACGCCAGAGACCTCGCGGCTACTCCGCGCGGCGCACAAAGGGGGTATGAGCTGATGCAGGTCACAACAACATATATTGCAGAAGTGGAGCGATGTGTTCTGACACCAGTAGTGATCCCACTACAAACATAAAGTGATTGTTGTAGCCGTTTTCATACACCTGATGCAATGCACTACCACAAGATGTCATACACATACAGAGGTGCCGCCCCATGTGGCCGGGCGGTTCTAGGCGCTTCAGTCCGGAACCGCGCTGCTGCTACGGTCGCAGGTTCGAATCCTGCCTCGGTCATGGATGTGTGTGATGTCCTTAGATTAGTTAGGTTTAAGTAGTCCTAAGTCTAGAGGACTGATGAGCTCAGATGTTAAGTCCCATAGTGGTTAGAGCCATTTGACATATAGAAGTGGTAAAACATATTCCCAACACCTTTCGGTTACTCCTAAGTTGGTGGTAAGTATGCTTACTAAAGATCACAGAAGGTAGATTAATTTTGTGTCACGTATACTTCCAAACCCCTTTCAGAATCTACATTAGCGGTAAGCATACTTCCCAGTTGCAATATTGGTCGTTATCCGGTTGGAAGCAGTTTCAAATACGCGAGCCGACAGTTATGCTGAAGTGTTTCCTAGAACCTCCACCGCGACACGAGGGCCCTGTCACGAACGATTACACCCCTTCCAGTAAGATAGAACCATTCCCTCTGCGCGGCGACAGCGGTGGGTGTATTTAAGTTCAAACGTTCTTCCACTGCCTATTTTTTGTGTGTTTACCACCTGAATAACATTTGCAGACTTCCATAGCGGCCTGGGCTCGACGTCTTCAGAACAGACATTGTATTGGAGAGTGACAATCATGTGTATGGGCCGTCTGGACACAACGGCTCGCACTCGTCGTATTAGGTTTAGGCGCTCCCAGGTGGACGGAAGAGCTGTGGCAGCGCAGACAAACTAGTGACTAACACGTATGCACTTCATTGCGCTGTGATACCTAACTAAAGTGCGCAGCTCGAGGTCGTGCGGTAGCGTTCTCGCTTCCCGCGCCCTGGTTCCCGGGTTCGATTCCCGGCGGGGTCACGGATTTTCTCTGCCTCGTGATGACTGGGTGTTGTGTGATGTCCTTAGGTTAGTTAGGTTTAAGTAGTTCTAAGTTCTACGGGACTGATGACGCCGGCCAGAGTGGCCGAGCGGTTCTAGGCGCTACAGTCTGGAACCGCGCGACCACTACGGCCCCAGGTTCGAATCCTGCCTCGGGCATGGATGTGTGTGATGTCCTTAGGTTAGTTAGGTTTAAGTAGTTCTAAGTTCTAGGGGACTGATAACCTCAGAAGTTAAGTCCCATTGTGCTCAGAGCCATTTGGACTGATGACAATAGATGTTAAGTTCCATAGTGCTCAGAGCCATTTGAACCAACTTAACTAAAGTTGTACAGCAGCTCGTTGGATCTGCTTGTAGACAGATACAACCAATGGCCTGTCAAGGTGTGCATTACTGAATACAATATCAACAAAACTACGTACATCCTGGGCGCCACACTGTCAACCGTTGTAGTAAACACTTGTCCGTATGCGAAGGATATATGCGACTCCACTTGTAAACTAAATCTCACAGGCTGATCTCCACTACGACCTGTAACCACGAACTGCAAATCTGGAACTGTCGTACGTCAATGAACAACATGAACGGTCAGTTGGTGCCTGTGGCCGAAATTTATCACACTGCAGAAGTCCATCTCATTGGCGACGGCCCTGAGGAGGCGGATTGGGGCACGCCTGTGGCTGCCGGCGAACTTCAAAGCGCCACCCTTGGCGCCGGTCGGAAACTGTCTGGGCGTGCCGGCCGAAGTGGCCGTGCGGCTAAAGGCGCTGCAGTCTGGAACCGCAAGACCGCTACTGTCGCAGGTTCGAATCCTGCCTCGGGCATGGATGTCTGTGATGTCCTTAGGTTAGTTAGGTTTAACTAGTTCTAAGTTCTAGGGGACTAATGACCTCAGCAGTTGAGTCCCATAGTGCTCAGAGCCAGTTTTTGTCTCGGCGTACCAGTCCCATTGCGACCATTGGTGAGGACACAACAGACAGATTTATAAATCTTCTTTAGCTGTATGTATTTACTCGTGCAAATGTACTGTTAGCAACTAACGCTGCAAATACAGCAACAAAGTTATGTATATTTTTTACTATTTCATATCGGGTGTAGAATAAATTAGCGTCTCCGCTCTCTGTTGATGAGCAGCATCTGTTCGTCGCTCCTGTATCCGCTAGAGAACCACTCAGCATTCAAAAAGAGGCACGACATGAATAACCCGTAAAACGCGGTTATTTAGTGGGACACACACAACCAGTGGCCCTGAAAGCTATATTTCACGACGGACTGTCACTAGACGCCAGGGGCGAACACAAATGGTAACATCTCATCCCATAAACGCAATAAAACAATACTGTTAGTGGTAAGTATATTCCCCACATCCTGCTAATGGGTTCGACGACAGTGACTCCTCTCAGAAGCGCGCGAAATATTTACCGGTATCTGTTTAATCGTGTTTGGATATAGATGTATGTCGATATAATTAGTAGACGCGTACACTTCACTATTAACAGATACAAGAATATTTTTCGCCAGTGACCTAGCAGAACCATAATGCAATTCATCAGCGTCATTAGAAAAATGCATGGTAGCCGAAGGATGCTTAGTTACATTTTCAGTTTCATTTTTTTACCTAAATTATGGGATACATTAAAATTTTCACAGGCTTATGCGGCAGGTCTCTTGTCGGAAGGAAATCGGTTTGCGATCTTGTTACTACTTGATCCGTATCAGGTTTCATCGTTGAGACCCTCTTTGATAAATCTTCACAAACAGATAAAAGTACGTGCACAGTTTCATTTTTAAAAACGGAAGAAAGACCAGCACGTACAGCTTCCCAGGCAGTGTATTAGCTGACGAGAGTAGAAGATAAACCTAACCCAGATCGAATCCGTGCGACTGATTGACATCTGTTAGTTTGGTACACCAGCCATCCTGATTGTGGTTTCAGGATCAAAGCACGTTTAGGCAAAGTCTGGACTGGACCCAAGCTCCATCTCATAAAATACGATACACTAATAGTTAAAATACGATGATACACAAAAATGGTTACACCATTGACAGACGAACGATGAACACTACTTTCCATCTTTAGAGTTACTAGATAGCCAGAAAGTGACTATCCCACCAGCGGTTCGATCGGGTACGCATTGTTACTTTGTGTCAGAAATGGCTCTCAACAAGGGAAGTGACCAGGCGTCTCGCAGTGAACCAAAGCGATGTTGTTCGGACATGGAGGAGATACAGAGAGACAGGAACTGTCGATGGCATGCCTCGTTCAGGCCGCCCAAGGGCTACTACTGCAGTGGATGATCGCTACCTACCGCTTGTGTCTCGGAGGAACCCTGACAGCAACGCCACTATGGACAGCTACAGGACGTCGTGTTACGGCTCAAACTACGCGCAATAGACTGCATGATGCGCAATTTCACACTCGATGTCCATGGCGAGACCCATCTTAGCAACCACCATGCAGCGCGGTACAGATGGACCCAACAACATGCCGAATGGACCACTCAGGATTGGCACCAGGTTCTCTTCACCGATGAGTGTCGCATATGCCTTCAACCAGACAATCGTCGGAGAGGTTTCGGAGGCAACCCGTTCAGTCTGAACGCCTTAGACACACTGTCAGCGAGTGCAGCAAGGTGGAGGTTCCCTGCTGTTTTGAGGTGGTATTACGTGTGGCCGACCTACGCTGCAGGTGCTCATCGAAGGTGCGATAACGGATGTACGATTCGTGAATGCCATCCTCCGACCGATAGTGCAACCACATCGGCAGCGTATTGGGGAGGCATTCGTCTTCATGGACGATAATTCGCGGCCCCATCGTGCACGTCTTATGAATGACTTCCTTCAGTTTAACCACATCTGTCGACGAGAGTGGCCAGCATGTTCTCCAGACATGAACCTTATCGAACATGCCTGGGATAGATTGAAAATGGCTCTGAGGGACCTATGCCGAACCGCCGTTTAGGAATGGGACAATCTGATCCAACAGTGTCTTGATGAAGTTGTGAATAGTATCCCACGACGAATAAACGCATGCATTGTGGTGTCACCGCCAGACACCACACTTGCTAGGTGGTAGCCTTAAATCGGTGGCGGTCCGTTAGTATACGTCGGACCCGCGCGTCGCCACTATTAGTGATTGCAGTCCGAGCGCCGCCACACGGCAGGTCTAGTCTAGAGAGACTCCCTAGCACTCGCCCCAGTTGTGCAGCCGACTTTGCTAGCGATGGTTCACTGTCTACATACGCTCTCATTTGCAGAGATGACAGTTAAGCATAGCCTTCAGCTACGTCATTTGCTACGACCTAGCAAGGCGCCATATTCAGTTACTATAATGTGGAACAAGTTACAACAACTGTTTAGTCTGGTCTCCCGACTTACAAACATATTGCATCCATGGCTAGCTCGGTCGCAGAATATCTGGTCACATGTCATCCATTCCCATGCGTGCCAAAAACGAATGTAAAGTCACGGGGTTGTAGCCTATCTTGGGGCTTCATTTGGTATACGCCCGGAATCTTGCAGTGGTAATAGTGCAAAATGTGCCGCAATATTTTTTGAACTGTTGAGCAGGGGAGAGTGAGTTACCGTGACACAGCTGGAGCAGAATTTGAGCTGGCTGCAGAATTTGGGGCATGTGCTACACGGTCGGCTATAGCTGCAGCAACTTCATTAACAGCTGCCACAGCAATGGGCCGCCTCCCTCTTCCTGATGCACCACCTGGTGAACCTGTTTCTTCAACTTCCTTGATTGTATTCCTTGACTGTATTCCTTGGCCTACTTGTTTTCATCGGGTCTCTTCGCAGCTGTTGCTAGCGGTAGTATTCCCGCAAAGCAGCGCTGCTATTGCCGCCGTTCTGTTAAACAATAGCTTTACCAGTAGTGCATTGTCTTTCTTCTGAAGAGCTATTCCGTTTAGCACGGAAAACTACAGCCTTCGTAGCACTTTTCATCAACATTCACCTCACAAAATAAATCAAAACGAGTTGCCGAGTGCCCAACAGGATAATAGCGTCAAAACAGGAAACAGATCACATTCTGACTGCTTGCAGCGCCATAATTTCACCTGGTGGCGGACAGTGGGACTATTATTTTTTCAGAATACTGCACTAGTGCACTAATTAATGAACGTAACTACGATGTTTCAGCATCCTCTGATGTATTCAGTCCGCACTGCAGAACTCGGAACACCGTTAGTTTAACTGCAACCATCCGGTACTATTTGATCAAACGAAATGATCGGTTGGCATTGATGGCCGGGAGACACCAACTGTGGTAGTTCTGCCACCGAGTTGTAAGTCTTTTCAGGAGACGCCACGCTTGGCGACTTGCGAATCGATAATGATGAAATAATGATGAGGACAACACAACACGCAGTCCCTGAGCGGAGAAAAACCCTGACATGTCCGGGAATCGAGCTTGAGCCCGTTGACCACTCAGTTAAGGTGGCGGACTGGTATTATTCGATAATAGAGTAAAGCAAACGCAATTCCTGCGTCACTGTATGTTTAAATGAGGGAGTAAAAGAAAAAGTGTATAGGTGCGATGAAACGCAGTGGTAACGAAAGACTGGGTAATGTTTTAGCTGGCTGACACCAGTGACGCAGGACGGCAGCTTCTGACTGCAAAGTGGCGTGGGTACGGCCAGCTGTGGGAGGGGTCCTGCAGTACCACAGCAGCTGATGAATTTCTTTCTTCCCATGAACATCCTCTATTATTAACTAGCTTAGAGTCCACTGCTTCACGCGCGTATACTGTTTGGGCTCCAGAGACTTTTTTATTATTTAACCGGATTTTTACGTTGTTCACAAAATACAACAGCTTCTAAAGCTTTTTACGCTAATTAAGGCCATCTTTTCCGAATGTACTGATGACGAAGAAGCGATTCTGATCGCTGGAGTCCGAAGTTTTAGTTAAACATGTCTTTTGCGTTCTTGTGGAAATATTTCCATAGCAACTTCAATGCCCTAACGAATATTTCTTTATATCTAGCCGGGAACTGAAATACCAGTTTTATCAATTTAGTTTAAAATATTTTTAATATGACGAAATATTTTCTTAAAGACTTTCATCCCCTATTCCACTTCCTTAGTGGCTGAATTTCCAGAAACACTGAAATCCGTATTTGTTTTTTTTTTGTATTTCTAAGCGATAATTCAAATTTCTGTTGTCCTAGATCAGGTCTTAAAAATCCTTTAGTAGTCCAGTATTAATTATTTATTTTCTACAACAGTTTCACCCATTGTTTTACCCGTTCAGAGGTTGAATTTCTAAAAATGCTGGAACACTATCTTTCTTTCTGTCTGAGAAACGAAATATGAGTTTTCGTGGTTGTAGCTTCAAAACTCCCTGAAAGCCGACGTACTTTCAAAAACCTTTCATCCCCAAGTTCAACCACTTACGCGTGCAATTTCCGACAAGCCCTTCATAAACGATGTCTAAAGTATTAGATACACAGCCTATTCTTGGCGGTTTGAGCAGGGTGATGATGAGTTAGTCAATCAGTCTGAGTCTACTGCACTCCCTAAGGAGTTGAATTTGCAAAAAAAAAAAAAAAAAAACTGACGTGCGTCTGTTTTATTCCTGACAGAGACACGAAATGCAAATTTTCATAGATTTAGCTTCAAAAGTGCTTGCACAGTGAAATATTTCCATAAAACCTTTCATCCCCAATTGACCTCCATAGGGACTGAATTTCCAAAAAAAGTGAAACACATATTTTTTCTTAATTGTTAACTGAGAATTCAAATTTAAATTTCAATATATTTAGCTTCGAAAATTCTTTCATAATAAAATATTTTCATTAGAATGTCTCATCCTCTGTTTCACCTCCTTAGGGGTTCAGCTACCAAAAACACTGTAACACATAATTTTTTTTTGTTTACAACCGAGAAGTCAAATACCAGTGTTTGTACATGTAGCTTTAAAAATACCTTAGTAGTTCTTTATCAATTATATATTTTCAGACTAAAGCTTTCACCCACATAGGATTAAATTTCCAGAAGTGCCTCAACATGTATTTGTTTATTTTTGAACGAGAAAGCAAATAACGATTTTCCTAAAAGCTCCACACCTTCTCCAGATTTCATGTTTCTATCCTTAGCGGTTTGAGCTGGGTGATGATGAGTGAGTCAGTCCCTTTTGCACACGGAGAGTACCGTTTATACAGCTCTCCAGTGACGGCGACCCAAATACAGATCGCAGTGGATAGTGACAGACCTACGGTGAGGAAGCGGAGTGCTGTGGCAGCAAAATAGGGGCAGGCGACGGCGGCAGCCTCTATGACACGTGTCACGTGTCAGCTCCGCGACGAAACTGGCATCGCCGACTGAGCTGATGTTCGCCAGCCATGGTCCGTGGCGGCTGTCAGGAGCATACGTCGTGTTGAACACGGGACGTTCAGAGAGTGGATGTACTGTCAGGTCACACAGCTTTCTGTGGGAATGTTGTGGCGGCTGAATGTCGCACTGCACTTTTCTGACGCCCCGCTGTTGTTAGAGGCGCCATGTCACGAATTGCCCGGCCCCTCCCGCCGGACGGGTGTTGTCCTCAGCGTAAGTTAGTTTAAGTAGTGTGTAAGTCTAGGGACCGATGACCTCAAGTGTGTGGTGCCTTAGGAACACACACACACACACACACATATATATATATATATATATACACACACGGATGTTGCAGCGTCTACCTGCAGCAGTAAGTCGGTGACTGACTTGTAAACCACTTGGCTCGTTGCGATGGACTGTCTGAAGTCAGTGGTGCAACAGAAAGTAGGATCTTTGCTTCAACTTGAGGCAACTAAATACATCGAAAACGACGCAGCTTACGACAAAATTTTCTAGGTGAAAGTTACTGCAGGTAAAGCGGACATCTCCCTGTACTACAACTGTCCTCGAGCGAACCACCCCTCCTAGGTGGGCGGGGTCAAATTTGTGTGTTCAAATTGGAAGCACCCAACCCTCATTTAACTACATATTCGAACTCCACGCCATAAAATACGACTACGTACTGGTTACGAACTCACGGCTGCAGAATACTAACGCCAATTCTTTACAGACGAATAGAAAAACTGGTAGAAGCCAACCTCGGCGAGGATCAGTTTGGATTCCGCAGACATATTGGAACACATGAGGCAATACTGGCCCTACGACTTATCATAGAAGAAAGATTAAGTAAAGGCAAACCTACATTTCTAGCATTTGTAGACCTAGAGAAAGCTTTTGACAATGTTGATTGGAACACTCTCTTTCAAATTCTAAAGGTGGCAGGGGTAAAATACAGGGAGCGAAAGGCTATTTGCAATTTGTACAGAAACCAGATGGCAGTTATAAGAGTCGAGGGGTATGAAAGGGATGCAGTGGTTGGGAAGGGAGTGAGACAGTGTTGTAGCCTCTCCCCGATGTTATTCAATCTGTATATTGAGCAAGCAGTAAAGGAAAGAAAAGAAAAATTCGAAGTAGGTATTAAAGCCCATGGAGAAGAAATAAAAATGTTGCGTTTCGCCGATGACATTGTAATTCTATCAGAGACAGCAAAGGACTTGGAAGAGCAGTTGAACGGAATGGAGAGTGTCTTGAAAGGAGGATGTAAAATGAACATCAACAAAAGCAAAACGAGGATAATGTAATGTAGTCGAATTAAGTGGGGTGATGCTGAGGGAATTAGATTAGGAAATGAGATACTTAAAGTAGTAAAGGAGTTTTGCTATTTGGGGAGCAAAATAAATGATGATGGTCGAAGCAGAGAGGATATAAAATGTAGACTGGCAATGGCAAGGAAAGCGTTTCTGGAGAAGAGAAATTTGTGAACATCGAGTATAGATTTCAGTGTCAGGAAGTCGTTTCTAAAAGTATTTGTATGGAGTGTAGCCATGTATGGAAGTGAAACATGGACGATAACTAGTTTGGACAAGAAAAGAATAGAAGCTCTGGAAATGTGGTGCTACAGAAGAATGCTGAATATTAGATGGGTAGATCACCCCAGGGGATCCACAACTCTTTTGTGGATACGTGCGTAGCGAGCACGGGACCCCGAGCTAATGTGGCCTTCCTTCCTTTCCGGGCTGCATACCTTCCCTTTCCACATCCTTCCCCATCCCCCATCTTCGCCCCCCCCCCCTCACCTCTGTCTCTTTCCATCCCTTTCTCCCCCTCTGGGAGTATGGTTTGTGCCTACATCCGGAGACGGACGCTTGTAAATGTACCGCATTCTTCGCCTTCCTTGCTTCTATGTCTTCATCCTTCCTTTGTCCTTCTCCTTTCCTTCCCTCTTCTCTTTACTCTTTTCTCCGCTGCGGCGTTTGAGACCTCTCTTCTTTCCTTTCCCTTTCTCTTTCTTCCTCCGTGTGCGTGTCTGAAGGCCGACCCACGCACTTCCATGCACAGCCGGTGATGGGGTAACGCGTAATTCCCCACCCCGGGTAGACAGGTAGGACACGTACGTACCCCCTGGAAACGGCCAAGCCCAGGGAGGGGTGATTACCCGAGCTGATACCTTCCGAAAGTGCTGATTGGTCCCTCTGTCCGTTTGTCGGGAGGTGTGACCTGAGGTGTGTACAATCACCTAAGGCGGGAGTGCCCTCAGAGAGGGCCCCCACAAGGGAGGATCACGCTATCGGAGACGCTGGTAATCATGGGGGATTCTTCCGCAATGGTTTCCTCACCTTCCACTATGTCTGCTCACAAACATAAGTTCACTGAGTCTCAGCCACAGTCAGTTCTTCCATCGTTGCCACAGTTCCTTGTTGTTTCTCGGTCTGACGAAAGTCACGACTCCTCCACGGTCAACGCTTTCATTATTCAGAAAGGTGTCGACGCAATTGCAGGTCCTGTAAAGTCTTGTTCCAGATTACGGAATGGCACCCTGTTGTTAGAAAGTCAGTGCCCTCCAGGCACAAAAATTGCTGCGTACCTCACTACTACACACCTTCCCTGTCCGGGTGGAACCGCACCGTACTTTAAATTCCTCGCGCGGAGTCGTTTATACACGCTCCCTCCATGGATTGTCTGACGAAGAAATTCAGCACTACCTGTCTCACCAGGGCGTAACGGCTGTTCATAGGGTTATGAAAAGGGTTGACGCGAACATCATTCCAACCCGCACTGTCTTCTTGACATTTGACAAAGTTCAACTCCCATCGAAAATCAAAGCAGGCTATGAGATAATTTCCGTTCGCCCTTACGTCCCAAACCCTACGCGTTGCTATCGGTGTCAGCGGTTCAATCACACCAGCCAGTCCTGTTCCAATCCGGGCAAATGTGTTACGTGTGGCAAGGATGCCCATGAGGGTGCTTGTCCACCTCCATCCCCTCGCTGCATCAACTGTATGGGTGACCACGCTGCTTCCTCTCGAGATTGTCCCGTTTTTAAGGACGAAAAGCTCATCCAGGAAATTAGAGCAAAGGAAAAGGTGTCGACCTTTGCTGCTCGAAAATTATTCGCCAGTCGACAGCCCACCGTGCCTCAGAAACGAAAATACAGCACTGTCCTTGCTTCTCCTCGGCCAACAAAGGAGGCGGCCACGCAGACTTGCGACCTCACCTTTAGTGCCACGGTCGTCAGATCGGCCAGCGCAAAGATCGCCCGTTCAACCTCACCACTTTCGCCTGCCCACTCTCTGGCTCACCCTTCGTCGAGTTCTGCTAAATTTCGAGCCCAAAAGTCAGACACCAAGACTTCGAAAAAAGAGCATACTCGTGAAGAGTTTTTACGTACGGCAACTTACCAACCATCGGTTCCTCCTTCCTCTAAACATCATACTTCCAAGAAGGCTACAAAGAAACCCAGTTCCTCTCCTTCTCCGCCAAGGCGGGTCCCATCTACAGCACCACCTGGCGGAAATCGCCCTCGGCCGTCTTCTGTGTCGCCGAGGCGCACTGCTGGCGGCCGATCAACCGGCCGATCGCTGGTGGCAGGAGCTGCTCCTAACCAACCTGTGGATCAGGATCTTCTGCCTTCGGCTGAATGCCATTCCATGCTGTCGGTCGCAAGCTCAGAGCAGTCGTTGAGTTGACAGCGACCTTGGTCACATTCCTCCATTTTCTGTTCACCCTATGTCCATTATCCACTGGAATAT
This sequence comes from Schistocerca americana, assembly GCF_021461395.2. NCBI lineage: Eukaryota > Metazoa > Arthropoda > Insecta > Orthoptera > Acrididae > Schistocerca > Schistocerca americana. The sequence continues at coordinate 92,359,645 of NC_060121.1, forward strand.
CCGCGGTATTCGAGCCAATCGGGATGAATTGTCGATCCTCTTACGATCCTACTCGCTGGTCATCTTCTGTCTTCAGGAAACAAAGCTGCATCCCCATGACCGCTTTGTTCTCCCTCATTTTCAGTCTGTCCGATATGATCTCCCCTCTGTTGAAGGCACTCCAGCACATGGAGGACTCATGATTCTTCTCCATGAAACTCTCCATTATCACCCAATCCATTTAAACACTTCCTTCAAAGCTGTTTCCGTCCGTCTTTCCCTTTCCGGATACACGTTCTCTCTTTGTACTGTCTACATTCCATCGTCCACACCAATGGCACGAGCTGATCTCCTTCATCTTCTTGGTCAGCTTCCACCCCCATATTTGCTGGTTGGGGACTTCAATGCCCACCACCCGCTTTGGGGATCTCCATATCCTTGTCCACGTGGCTCACTATTGCTAGACGTCTTCCACCAAGCAGATCTAGTTTGCCTCAACACTGGGGTCCCTACATTTTTGTCTGCCTCCACGACAAATTTATCTCATTTGGACCTTGCGGTCGGTACTGTTCCGCTAGCTCGGCGCTTCGAATGTTCGCCCTTGATGATACACACTCGAGTGACCACTTTCCATGTGTCCTTAGACTGCAGCCTCAACTGCCCTACATGCACCCGCGAGGCTGGAAGTTTGCCCAAGCCGATAGGACACTTTTTTCGTCTCTAGCGACTTTCGATGACCGTCACTTTCCCAGCGTCGACGATGAGGTCACACATATTACCGACAATATTCTTACAGCTGCGGAACATTCAATACCACGCACCTCCGAATTGCCACGGCGCCTCCCAGTTCCTTGGTGGAACGAGGCATGCCGTGATGCAATACGTGAGCGGCGACGTGCTCTCCGTGTTTTCCGCCACCATCCTACTTTGGCCAACTGTATCCGCTATAAGCAGTTCCGAGCGCGATGCCGTCGTGTCATCCGCGATAGCAAGAAGGCAAGCTGGAAATTCTTTATTAGCTCATTTAACACCTTCACTCCCTCCTCGGAAGTTTGGAGTCGGCTTCAACGGTTCTCAGGCGCGCCCAGTTTCTCCCCGGTCTCTGGGCTCACTGTCGCGCATGACACATTAGTGGACCCCGTCGCAATTTCTAACTCGTTGGGTCAGCACTTTGCTGAGATTTCGAGCTCTTCGAATTACCCGCCAGCGTTTCTCCCGAAGAAACGTGCAGCGGAAGTGCGACCTCTTGCTTTCTCCTCTCAAAATCGCGAAAGCTACAATACTGTTTTCTCCTTGCGGGAACTCCAACATGAACTCTCTTCTTCTCGCTCCTCCGCCCCAGGACCGGATGGTATCCACGTCAAAATGTTGCTGCATTTATCAACCCATAGTCTGCGTTACCTCCTTCGCCTTTATAATCGAATTTGGACCGACAGTACTTTTCCCAGACGATGGCGGGAAGCTATCGTCGTTCCTGTTCCGAAACCTGGAAAGGACAAACATCTCCCCTCTAGCTATCGCCCCATTTCTCTCACGAGTAGTGTCTGTAAGGTTTTGAAGTGTATGGTGAATTGCCGTTTAGCTTGGTGGCTGGAATCCCGCAGTCTTTTAACACCTGCCCAATGCGGATTCCGAAAGCATCGTTCTGCAGTTGACCATCTTGTTGCTCTCTCCACTTATATCATGAACAATTTTCTCCGGAAACGCCAAACAGTAGCAATATTTTTTGATCTGGAGAGAGCATACGATACCTGTTGGAGGACAGGCATCCTCCGCACACTGTTCTCTTGGGGCTTTCGAGGTCGGCTGCCCCTTTTTCTTCTCGAATTTATGGCAGAGCGCACATTTAGGGTGCGGGTGAACACTATTCTCTCCCGTACTTTCTCCCAAGAAAACGGGGTACCCCAGGGCTCAGTGCTGTTTTCCATTGCCATCAATCCAATTATGGATTGTCTCCTTCCTGATGTCTCGGGCTCCCTCTTTGTGGACGATTTTGCGATCTAGTACAGCTCTCAACGGACCAGACTTCTTGAACGACGTCTTCAAGGATGTCTCGATCGCCTCTACTCTTGGAGCATCGAAACCGGCTTCCGTTTTTCTCCCCGTAAGACCGTTTGTGTTAATTTTTGGCGACGTAAGGAGTTTCTTCCGCCCTCCTTACATCTAAGTCCTGTCAACCTTCCGTTTTCAGACGTCGCTAAATTCTTGGGTCTTATGTTTGACAGAAAACTGTGCTGGTCCTCCCACGTTTCCTATCTTTCGGCTCGCTGTCTGCGATCCCTCAACACCCTCCGTGTCCTGAATGGTACCTCCTGGGGAGCGGACCGAGTGGTCCTTCTCCGCCTCTATCGCGCCTTAGTGCGCTCCAAATTGGGCTATGGAAGCATAGTCTACTCCTCTGCTCGGCCGTCTATTCTTCGGCGTCTCGACTCTATCCACCACCGTGGATTACGTTTAGTGTCTGGAGCTTTTTACACCAGCCCTGTGGAAAGCCTTTATGCTGAGACTGCTGAACCTCCGCTGTCCAATCGGCGAGCAGTCCTTCTGAGTCGTTATGCTAGCCATCTGTCTTCCATGCCTGCTAATCCAGCCCATGACCTTTTTTTCGACGCCTACTTTGATGTAGGGCATGCAGGCCGCCCCTCCTCCCTACTACCACCGGGAGTCCGCTTCCGTCAACTGCTCCATTCTCTTTCCTTCCGCTTTCCTAAAACCTTCTTGACAACTTGGGGTACAGCACCGCCTTGGCTCCGTCCCCGGATCTGCCTGCTCCGTGACCTTTGTCGATTTCCCAAGGATGGTACGACTTCACTTGTTTATCGTCGGGCATTTGCTGCTCTATGTGCACAAATGACGGACGCCACATTTATTTACACCGACGGCTCGAAAACATCGTTAGGTGTAGGGAGTGCCTATATTGTTGGCGACACCCCAAATCACTTTCGGCTTCCCGACCACTGTTCGGTTTATACTGCGGAGCTTTACGCTGTTCTCCAGGCTGTCCACTACATCCGCCACCATCAGCGGATACAGTACGTTATCTGCTCAGATTCTCTCAGCTCTCTCCTCAGTCTCCAAGCTCTTTATCCTGTGCACCCTCTGGCCCACTGGATTCAGGACTGTCTGCGCTAGCTCCACCTGGGGGGCGTCTCGGTGGCGTTCCTCTGTCTCTCGGGACACGTTGGTATCTGTGGAAATGAGGCTGCCGAAATTGCAGCCAAGGCTGCAGTCTCTCTTCCTCGGCCAGCTATTCAATCGATTCCCTTCGCCGATCTACGGAGCGTTCTATGTCGACGTGTTGTTCATTTATGGCGCACGCATTGGTCGACACTTACCCATAATAAATTGCGGGACATGAAAGCTCTTCATTGTGCTTGGACCTCTTCTTCCCGAACGCGTCGTCGGGAGGAGGTAATTTTAACTAGACTCCGGATAGGGCACTGTCTTTTTAGCCATCGACATCTTTTAAGCGGCGATCCTCCCCCACTCTGTCCCCACTGCTCTCAGCTGTGGACGGTAAGACACCTTTTAATTGAGTGCCCCTATTTTAATCCGTTACGCTCCCGTCTACAGCTATCGCCCGATATATCGTCGATTTTAGCAGATGACACACGCTCAGCCGACCGCGTTCTCAAGTTTATTAGCGCCAGTGAAATGACGTCAGTCATTTGAAGCTTTTTTTGGGGACAACTAACCCCTTTCTGTAGTGGATTTTTAAGCCTTCCTTCTGCTTTTAGTTTCTCCAATTTTATGACTTTCGTTCCCATTGCTGCTGGTATTCAATTTCGGCTTTTTACTGTTTCCTAAGTCACGGACCGGGCGCTAATGACCATAGCAGTTTTGCGCCCTAAAACCAAAACAAAACAAAAAATAGATGGGTAGATCACATAACTAATGAGGAGGTATTGAATAGAATTGGGGAGAAGAGGAGTTTGTGGCACAACGTGACAAGAAGAAGGGACCGGTTGGTAGGACATGTTCTGAGGCATCAAGGGATCACAAATTTAGCGTTGGAGGGCAGCGGGGAGGGTAAAAATCGTAGATGGAGACCAAGAGATGAATACACTAAGCAGATTCAGAAGGATGTAGACTGCAGTAGGTACTGGGAGATGAAGAAGCTTGCACAGGATAGAGTAGCATGGAGACCTGCATCAAACCAGTCTCAGGACTGAAGACGACAACAACAACAACAACAACAACTGGTTACTCAACCCATTGTTTCCCATTCACCGTAGATGGCACTGTAATCGGCAGATAGCGAGTGTGCCTGCTTTGGCAATTAAGAACGGACGCACTTGATTCTATATTTCAGTTACGCCGTAACTGTAAAACTTTCAGCTGTAATGGTTGGTGCCTACGTTCAAACTTTACTTTAATTCTTGTATGTGATATTACAGTGTAAATAACAAGACTAGACATTGACATGTCTGGTAAAGAAGCTACTTGTACGGTAACATGGTTTTCTGTTCCTTACGGTATTGACTATGGTGTGTCCTAAAACCAATCCGAATGCTTGATTACGGTGACCGGCGTCGATCCCCGCCCTCAGGGTGAATGATTTGGATGCATGTTTCTATCCTCCTGCCGTAACTCTAGCATTGGCCGTTAAGCTGCTACTGTTGGAATAGAAACCACAACCAGCATAATACTGTAGGATGACCATAATGTGATGGTGACTGGCACACTTGCCGTGGGTAATTACTGAAATCAAGTATCCCAATGGTGAGAGGCAACGCGACTTACCGACAGCAAGCATCCCAGTGGTGAGTAACAAGGGGACTCACCGATATGAAACATTCCAATGTGAACAGAATACTATTAAATTCTCCTATTTGGTCATTGATCTCGCTAATCGTAGTTTGTAAGAGGACATTATAATGGCTAACCATATTGTACTGTACAATATAAATTCGCAACACCAAAGTAAATTTCGAACTTAAATATCAACCGTTTGAGTACACAGGTTTACATTTACATCGTAAAAGAAATGTAGAACCAAATATGTCGGTTCTTAATTGAAAAAAACAGACATATCTCGTATTTGTCAATCACAGTCCCATCTACCACTTATGGAAAATATTTGTCTGTTTAAACCTTACGTATTTTTGCCGTAGCATCTGAATCTGCATTAAGAATGGGTGGTCCCCATTTGAAAATACAAAGTTGACTCCCTCCCCCGTCTCCCCACCTTCACCATTACCACCACCACGCATGCTGGAGGGGTGGTTTGGAAGCAGCCAGTTTTAGCAATTATGACGCATTTCCTCGTTACATAGTTCACCCGAGAGGTAACAAAGACCAACAGAAATGCACTGATCAGTGAAAACATTATGACTTCTAGCGTAATAGCGAGTTGATTCAAATCTGGAATGCAATATAGCAGCCATTAGGCGTAGCATGTCTTCTAGAAGTGCTTGGTAGGTTTTCGAAGGAATTTGATGCCAAATGTCTACACGCAGGACACGAAGTTCCCATGATTTATGGTCCCGGTGGTTTTTTAACCGCGGATTTGCCGCCCTATAGCGTCCTAAACGATTTCTATGTCGTTCAGATCGACGAATTCGGTGACTAGGAAAACAATTCTGGTCTTGTCACGTGGGCAGCTATACTACTAGAAGATACCATCGTCGTCGGGGATGAAGTTAAACATTTGCACACCCCTGGATGCAGCACATATTGATAAGCCAGAACATTATTAGTACCTGCTAAATAAGATGACTGACGACCGCTGCAACGTATTCAGCATTGCTTCTGCATGACGTTGATTGGACAAGTTCTTGGTACTTTTTCGGAGGTATGTGAACCCAAATGTCCACGTGTAGGTCACCCAATTCTCGTAAATTACGGACGTGGATGCGGAGCTGGGATCAACTACTGTTCCGCATGTATTCCTTCGGATTCGGATCAGGCGATTTTTGAGACCAAAACGTCAACATGTGACACTACCGGCACTTAGCAAATTGGCAATCGCCGGTAATGTTTAACTAGAGTGAAGCGTTTAGCCTGACGGTGATTGTACCAAATGACAAGGAATCGGACTAGAAGTTCGTAATCGTGAAATTAGTGAAACAGTAACAACAGCAAAGCCAACAAGTTTTTAACTTACGTTCTACTAATACGAAAGTAAACTGTAATTATACATACATGCAGTCGCTAGCCTAATTAGGTAATTCTGTCGAGGTATATGGCAAAGCGGAAATAAACTTCACCTAAGAAAGCTAACGTCACTTGATAAACTAACAAACTTCTTCTGACACAGTTATTCTTAATTTTATACAGCAACTTTCCCTAGCAAACAACACAACACCTGATCCTCATGAACATAGAGTGGCCAATAAATGCAGCAGTTCACAATGTCTCACAATAACACTTACTATTGGCCAAAACTACTACGCATTATAATGAAGAATTTCAGAAGGGCATATGAACCTACTTACGAAGTCCGATTGGCAGTTAGGATGAACTACTATTATTTTAATTAACTTTCACAAAAAAGACCATGATTTGAAACAGTAGCGATTACTACGGACTTCAGGAATTTGAACATGAAGTTACTCTATACAAGTGGGCAGTACAGTTATTATTTATAAGAAAAGTTTGGTGCAGAACAAATGATTGTACTGAATGCTACACTTTCTCAGAGGAAGTTTTTTTTTCACTTATCACAGAACTGTAGTCGCTTATTGGGTAGCCGAAATTGGTACGGTCTGAAGAACCATGTTCAAATGTTAATAGTAACACGACAATTAAAATACATGGCAAATATAGGGTGAATCAAAAAGAATACCACAACTTTAAAACTGTGTATTTAATGAAAGAAACATAATATAACCTTCTGTTATACATCATTACAAAGAGTATTTAAAAAGGTTTTTTTCACTCACAAACAAGTTCAGAGATGTTCAATATGGCCCCCTCCAGACACTCGAGCAATATCAACCCGATACTCCAACTCGTTCCACACTCTCTGTAGCATATCAGGCGTAACAGTTTGGATAGCTGCTGTTATTTCTCGTTTCAAATCATCAATGGTGGCTGGGAGAGGTGGCCGAAACACCATATCCTTAACATACCCCCATAAGAAAAAATCGCAGGGGGTAAGATCAGGGCTTCTTGGAGGCCAGTGATGAAGTGCTGCTTGGCTATCAGCTGCAGACAGTGCTTGAACCAATTTCAGACGATAAGGTTTCATAACTAACCTTTTTCGTAGGACTCTCCATACAGTTGATTGTGGAATTTGCAGCTCTCTGTTAGCTCTGCGAGTCGATTTTCCTGGGCTGCGAACAAATGCTTGCTGGATGTGTGCTACATTTTCATCACTCGTTCTCGGCCGTCCAGAACTTTTCCTTTTGCACAAACACCCATTCTCTGTAAACTGTTCATACCAACGCTTAATACACCACCTATCAGGAGGTTTAACACCATACTTCGTTCGAAATGCACGCTGAACAACTGTCGTCGATTCACTTCTACCGTACTCAATAACACAAAAAGCTTTCTGTTGAGCGGTCGCCATCTTAGCATCAACTGACGCTGACGTCTAGTCAACAGCGCCTCAAGCGAACAAATGTACAACTAAATGAAACTTTATAGCTCCCTTAATTCGCCGACAGATAGTGCTTAGCTCTGCCTTTTGTCGTTGCAGAGTTTTATATTCCTAAAGTTGTGGTATTCCTTTTGAATCACCCTGTACTTTTAGTCACATCTTTAAATATAACGAATAATGCGAAATTAGCTCAACAGTTAACAATGGATGCAGCAACTAGTCTCTCATTGGACTCAGTGAAACTGCCTTTATAAATGAGTAGACAGCTTCAAAAAGTATTTAAGGGGAGTTGGAATGCCCTATCTCGCCAATGTTAAATTTGCTAACTTTGTGTACCTTTTTCTTTGGAACTATTATCTTCAGAACTTTGAAATTCTGGCAGAGGTTTTCAGCATATATTGTGAGCCCACTGAACTAGAACCAATGTTTTCTTTTTGTTGGTATAGTATTTATGAATTTTTTACCATTAAGCCATTTTTTATTGGAAAAAGTATAACATAAACTTCCCTAGTTCAGAGAATAAGCCAGTTCTTGTCATGATTCTAGTTCAGTGGCCTCTTTGAACTGTTTTGCAGCATTTCTGAAAATTTGAATGTTGTTGGTTGAGTGGTTTATGAGATAAAGGTACATGTAACACTAAAAATGTCAAATGCCAGAAAATGCGATTAAAGTAATTTATTATGAAAATTCACAAATACCTTTTATTCTATTATCAAAAGTGTCCAGCAGAGTAATCAGGGTCATCTTCTAGTTCTTCTTCTTCACCTAGAAGCTTTCTTCTCCTTGCTGCCCTTGCTTTTTTTGTATTAAATTCAGCTGCATACTGAGCCTTCCTTACTCGCACGCTGTCCAGAAGCTGAAGACCTCTGATGGTGTTGATACCAGGAGCAATGCCGAGCCTTGCCATGACCTTTAGCCTACCCATATGACCATCATTGAATGAAATAACAGCATCACTGACTCCCCATTTCAATGTTTTTATCCCAACAAATACATTCTTAGGTACACGAGTCCAAATGAGGTTGTTGAACGACTCGTTTTGATTCTGGGTACAACCATGAAGACATTTTCGCAGAAGATCAGGATGCCCCAAGTCTCTATATATTGGTTTAATTACTTCCATAACAGCCAATGGAATATAATTTTTATGGTGATAAGGATCCCCAGTAGCTTGAGATTTTCTATAATTGCACCATGACTGAGGACCATCTGGACAAGCAAAATGTTGAGGATTATCATCAGTTGATGATCGATGTAAATATGTGGCCCATACAGCTTGTCTCATTTCCTGCAAATTATTTGCATTATTTCTTATTGCCATACCATAGTATTGTTGTAATTCATTTATAATTTTATCTGACAGGCGACCTCTAATGGTTTTACCATCTGACAAAATTTTGTCCTTCAGATTCTGTTTCAGTTTCCTTAGACGAGTGCCCATTCGTTTCTGAACATGACCGACACATTCTAGTTTAGTTATTGTCTTATTGACATATGGCATGGATTCTGTAACACTTTTGTATGCCTTGGAGTCCCCATCTCCAAGGAATTTTGTGTAAAATACTCCCCGTTCTTTTTCTGATCTGCTAAACATTTTCACAGCAGCGGCAGCCTCCATGCCTCCACTCGTACCTTCATAATTCTTGCTACATATGTGAGCTGCTTCTATCTTACCAGATGCACAATGGTAACAATGTTTAGTGAGCACTTCATAGTCCAAAACTTTACCGCTGTCCACACTAGTAACAGTAGCAACAGCATTTTTGGATGTGTGACCCCTTTTCTGCCAGGTTCCATCAAAAGCAACAGGGATATCTGGGTTTCCTTCATTTATATATTTTGCTTCACTGGCAGCAGCTTTCATTGATAAATCTGCTACAGACTGAACAGCATCTCCTATCACTTCAGTGTAATTGTCAATTTTAGCAGGTGGAGGTGGAAGATTCATTATGGCACAAAATGTTTGAGCAGCAGTATGTCCTTTACCAATTGCTCTCATTGCATACATTAGCCTGATATTACTCTCAAACAAATTGCTACTGCATGTTTTAGAGCTCCAAAAACAGGTCTCATTTTCACAACTGGCACAAACTATAGCAATTTTGCAGGAAAGTCCTATAGATTTTGTTATGTTCATATCAAAAGAACCTCCACAAAGATTACAACACAAACATTTCTTCATAAACTCAGTAAAAACAGGAAAGTCGACTAAAACATATTGTTCATTAGAAGCTTCATCTGTAATTTCACTTGCACAGTTTGATAACTTCTTTTTTGATGCACTGGTGGGCGTGTCTCCTTCACACATCTCAGCTGTACAAACGTCAGAACTTTCACCAGCATCAACAGGTGCTGAAGCAGAATCACTTGAACAAACGTTATTTGTAAATCTATTACCGCGAAACTTTCGCTTTTTAAATAATGATGCACTCCTAGGCATCGTAGAAACTACGCACTCACCACTGAAAGTCAAAACAAGACAGATAACAAACTCCAAATGAGCGACAAACTAAACTCGAGGCTCAAAACAAACACTCACAGATCAAAAACTGAACAATAAACACAGCTAGTCGTAAAAACAATGGTACCTATGGAAGGATCAAAGAAATCCACAGCCTTCTATATGTAATGTTTTCGGAAATGCGAAGATTTAAATGTGTACAAATCACAAGATGGGTAACTTTGCTGGGCGCACATGTAATTTTGAAAAATTAAATAAAAATACTTCCAATTGGAATTTCTTAACAAATTTTGCACCATTTTAAGCAGAAAATTTCAAATTAAGTTATAAGGTTAAAAACTGAAAATGTGAATTTTTTCCATTTTCCGGCATTCCAACTCCCCTTAAAAAACACATATACATAGAAACAAATAATTTAATGTTTACAAACCTGTTCAAAGTGAAATAATACAGCTATCTTTTTATAACTTCTACTTACAGATAGCCATAAGCATTATCACTGATTTATGGCAGCTTCTTATTTAATGAAACGTTTGTTTATAAACGCACTTTATGAAACTTTAAGATGAAAAAGTATATGGAGTAAATCATTTACTTCTGTACAGAAAACTAACCAAACTTCATACTTCACAAAATTAATAAAAACTGCAAAATGTCTTACTGCTAAAATTGTCAGTTTGCTAAAAACAGGATACTCGGAATTAATTAAATTGGAAAGGTCCCTGTCTAGGAATTTGACTGGGATAATCGCGGTTGTGTACACGTAAGTTAGAGGTTCCACAGAATGTTATTGTTTAATACATAATACTTGGTTCATTGGCTGTTCATATTTAAATAACAGCTCTGCTCAAGGTGGTGGCGCTTGGGGCAAATTACAGTAGCTATAAAATTGGTGGTAAAACAACCATGTTTCTTGACGTTAACGACTCCCTAATATAAGTCTTCTTGGGGTTGTAAATTTAACTGAACAGAGCCAATAATGATACAATGGTCGATAGGACACACAACATTCCATGCAAGGTTAATTTACATGCTCGAAAGCTGCTGTTGCCTTACTTTATACATCCCAATTAGCCACAATACCTGACCAACATCGCCGCTGATGTTTCAAAGGAATGACACATCCCTTTCCCTTGACTCCTTTGTAATGGACACCAGGAACGTGATGTCCCTCGTTCTAGTCACGCGGTTTTCCTATGTGTGGCCGAGGGAAACTTTTCCGACACACCGACGCTCCGAATCTACACTAAAATGCCCCAGGAGGTGCCTTAATGGCCGTTAAGGAAGCCATCCCTTTCCTTGGGGCGTTGACTTCCACGTATTTCTGGATCGGAAAGAACAGTGCGCATTGCAGGGAGCAACAGAATGACAATCTTGAAAACGTTTGACACTTTCTGATGCCCTCATACGATTTAGCCCGTCTCTAAGGACATCGTGGGGCTGCAGCCCCATTGCGTGTGGTCTGTCCCCTTTGGTGTGTAGTACGATTGCAATTTTTGTTCTAATATACGAGGTGGGTCCACCAGAGACCATTCAATAACATGCGACGACATTTGAACGTGATTAAAAGCAGCAACGAGAGTTAATGCTTTTTCTGCCCTCCTTTATCTCATGCTCCTGTGATCATGGGGAGGGTGTATGCAGAGCTGACACCTGCACGAATATTAGGGGGACGAAGGGTCCGTCTAAAATTGCAGTTCGCCATCACCCATGTTACCATCCATGCAACGAAGTTGAGCACTTGTAAAGAGACTTTGACACACATTGAGCTGTGTGGTGCTCCACTGCTGCTGTGTCGCATCTTGCAGGGTTTCAGAACCTAACTCATGCTCTTAGCTCAATAAGCGCCGAAGTTTCTGTAGAGGTGCAATTCCAAAATGTTCAACATTGATGAGCTAATGTCGCACCGTCAGTTATGACGCCCACAGGGATTCATGAAGCATAATGACAGAAAAAGCATTAACAACTTTTTCTGCTTTTGATCTGTGTCAAATTTCATCGAATGGTATTGAATGGTCCCTTCTGGTTCCGTCTTCTATACCAGAGCAGAATTTTGCTGTCACTTTATACTCCATATGGATCAGATCGCAGCTATTCGATTGCAGCCCGAGGGTGCGCTTTGAGACGGGTTGAAAGGTCTGCTGGCTGTCATTATTGTCGAATGTTGCTGAGAACGTCGCCCTGTTGCTGATGGCACTATGAAATGTCGTTTCTGGCCGCGAAATACGTATGGAATCGACGCCTCAAGAGAAGTGGTGGTAGTCTTTTATGTCGATTTTGAGCGGCATTGTGTCTGAAATGTTTTCCTCGGCCACTCGTAAGAAAACCTCGTCATTTCAACGCTGTGCCCTTTGGCTCTTCCATCCAACGCAGAGGTATCGTAAGAAGGGATGAAATGTGAGTAGAAAGGGGTGTAACGACCTTCCAATCCTGTGACACGTCGACCTCAGCGTTGAGCTGAACTGTGGTCACATTTGGCGCCAATGTGGCTTCACTAATTTACTTTACACGTCACATGAATTTCTCAGCACTGGACTTTTCTTCACCTGTGTCGATACCATGTTGTCTGAAGTGTCACGAAGCCCAAGGCTGACGTCGCAGGGTGCCAAGGTTTTGCACCACTACAGAGGTGGGTTGTAGGTACCTTTCAGCCAAATGTCAAACCTCAGCGTCGGAGTGGGAGGCAATTGAGCGGTTTCATAACAGTAACCTATAATTGTGTTTACAGTGTACTTTCCTTACAGCTTCACCTTGTTGCAACGCCACGTATTTGTTTTGCAGTGAGCATGGTCTTTTCGCATCTCAGAGTAACTCAACGCCAATAGTAAAGCGCACAACAGGACTTATGAAAAACGTAATTACTCCTGATGCAGCACCTTGCATATTTTATTCATATTTTTTGTTCTAATTAGTATCACCCAGGCCTATTCACTTAATGGACGGCTAATTAAGATATTATCATAATTCGCATTAAATCCACGTCATTGCTAGCGGTCAAGCCAGGAATTGTATTTAGCTGTCCACTTGGGTTTGTGAGAAGCAGTATTCTTACTTTTCGGCCCATCAGACTTCCTGAGAGTGAAAAGGTGGACAGCCCCAAGCCTCCAGCCTTCGGCGCGTTCATAAATCTGTTGAGTGTGTGGGAGCGAGGGCGCCCACCCCCACGCTCTTTCCAAGTCGCGACTTGCCATGTATCGCACCTGACGGTGATGCGACAGGGAACGTAAAAGCATTCGTGCCGAGGCGAGATGCCCTGCAGGAATTTCTTCCTTTCCATTAAGATAATGGAAGCTTGAAATTCGCCGTGGGAAACGCAGAACACGGTGCCTTGAGGGACGCTAAGGAATGCAGCTAGAAAGTTAGTTTTTAGTTTCCCGTGTTTCCACACGCAGATGGGTCCGGGACGCTATTGACAGCCTGTCAGCCAGCACAAACTCTGCCACGAGTACCGGAAGTTTATTCCGTGACATTCGGCTAGCAGTGCTTTTATGTGGAGTGATTCAGTGGCCGCGATACTTTGTGGAGTTAATCGTTTCATCAACCGCAGTTAGTTGGCAGATTTGAAGCATATATTTTGCATCTCTGTATGGTGTCTGTCCTTACGTGTTATCTCTCCAGCAGCACTTTCTGATATGCTCTTCGCTTGACCATTGGCGACTTCCCTTCCGCGATCCCAAAATGGTAGCAATATCGGAATTAGACACAATTGTCTCTTACCTTACATTCATTGTTACCAAATAAATGTTCAAATGTGTGTGAAATCTTATGGGACTTAACTGCTAAGGTCATCAGTCCCTAAGCTTACACACTACTTAACCTAAATTATCCTAAGGACAAACACGCATACCCATGCCTGAGGGAGGACTCGAACCTCCGCCGGGACCAGCCGCACAGTCCATGACTGCAGCGCCCTAGACCACTCGGCTAATCCCGCGCGACCGTACACATCGGTATCACCTTGCTATTGTCATCACTCACCCGGTGCACAGTTGGTCGATAGCATAACGCACGTCCGTTCTGTTTTTCGCTATAACCGTTTGGTGCAGCACGGCAGCAAACCAGCTATGGAAAACCTTGCTCAAGTGTAAAGCAGGGACAAGCAACTATGCGAAGCACATCATACTGTAAAATTTACGTGACTGTGTTTCAATAAGTGCAATGCTGTGACACTTGATTGCAAAATAAAACTTAAGTAAGAGGACGTTGAAAGAAACTGAACCTACTGAAGAGACTAGCATTTAAAACGTTGTTTTATGAAACTGGCTTCTAACGATTAGAAAAACATAAAAATGGACATCGAGGAAAGAATAGCAGTGGGAATGAAATGCATGCATTCCCTCAGAGAGAAGCTCGGCTCTAAATCGATTTCAGTGAACACTAAGATGAGAATCTACAACACAGTGATAGGCCCAGCAGTAATGTACGGCTCAGATACATGGAGCATCACTAAGCGAGTGGAGGAAAAACCATGAATATTTGAAAGAAGAATAATGAGGAAGATATGGGGACCAGTTTTAGATAACGGGCAATGGAGGAGGAGGACAAACGAGGAAATCTACCTTCTGATGCGACAACCAACTATCCTACAGACGATAAAGACCACAAGAAGACAATAGGTGGACCATGTAGCCCGCATGCCAGATGGAAGACAGGTGAAGATGGAACTACAGGTAAAACCAAACACCAAACGACCCACTGGATGACCAAGGCAGCGCATCATGGACGACCTGGCGTAGGACCTAGCAGCCCTGGGAATTGAAGACACCTGGAGGAATCGGGCACAAAACAGGAACGAATGGCTGGATATCTATTTATCTATCTTTCTATCTATCTATCTATCGATGTCTAATGTATGTTTAATAGAAAAATGTATAGTATAATGTGTAAGGAATAATGTGTATAGAATAATGTATATAGAATAATGTGTACAGAATAATGTATGTTTAATAGGAAAACTGTATACACTTAAGAGGCAAAGATACTGACACAACTGCCCAATATCGTGTAGGGCCCCCGCAGCACGCACAAGTGCCGCAACACGACGTGGCGTGGACTCGTGAAGTAGTGCTGGAGCGAACTAACACCATGAATCCTGCAGCGCTGTCCATAAATCCATAAGTGTACGATGGGGTGGAGATCTCTTCTGAACAGCATGTTCCAAGGCGTCCCAGATATGCTTAATAATTTTCATGTCTGGGGAGTTTGGTAGCCAGCGGAAGCACTTAAACTCAAGAGCATGTCCCTGAAGCCACTCGGTAGCAATTCTAGATGCGTGGGGTGTCGCATTGTCCTGCTGGAATTACTAAGTCCGTCGGAATGCACAATGGACATGAATGGATCCAGCTGATAACACAGGATGGTTACGTACGTGCCACCTGTCAGAGTCCAATCTAGACCTATGACGTGCCCCATATCACTCCACCTGCGCACGCCCACACCATTACAGGACCTCCACCAGCTTGAATAGTCCCCTGATGACATGTAGGGTCCATGGTTCGTGAGGTTGTCTCCATAGCCGCTCACGTCCATCCGATAAATACAGTTTGAAACGAAACTCTTCCGACCAGGAAACATGTTTCCAGTCATCAACAGTCCAATGTCGGTGTTGACGGACCCTAGCGAGGCGTAAAGCTTAGTGTCATACAGTCATCAAGGGTACACAAATGGGCCGTCGGCTCCAAAAACCCATATCGATGATGTTTCGTTGAATAGTTCGCACGCTGACATTTGTTGATGGCCCAGCATTCAAATCTGCAGCAATTTGTCGAAGGGCTGCACTTCTGTCACGCTGAACGATTCTCTTCAGTCGTCGTTGGTCCCGTTCTTGCCGGATATTTTTCCAGCTACAGCGACGTCGGAGATTCCTGATGTTCACGATGCACTCGTAAAATGGTCGTACTGGAAAATCCCCACCTCATCGCTACCTCGGAGATGCTGTGTCCCATCGCTCCTGCGCCGGCTACAACTCGACGTTCAAACTCACTTAAATCTTGAAAACATGTCATTGTAGCGGCAGTAACCGATTTAACAACAGCGCCTGACAGTTTATGTCTTATATAGTTGTTGCCGACCGCAACGCCGTATTCTGGCTGTTTACATTTCTCTGTATTTGACTACGTATGCCTATACCAGTTTCTTTGGCAGTGCAAAATACACTCCTGGAAATTGAAATAAGAACACCGTGAATTCATTGTCCCAGGAAGGGGAAACTTTATTGACACATTCCTGGGGTCAGATACATCACATGATCACACTGACAGAACCACAGGCACATAGACACAGGCAACAGAGCATGCACAATGTCGGCACTAGTACAGTGTATATCCACATTTCGCAGCAATGCAGGCTGCTATTCTCCCATGGAGACGATCGTAGAGATGCTGGATGTAGTCCTGTGGAACGGCTTGCCATGCCATTTCCACCTGGCGCCTCAGTTGGACCAGCGTTCGTGCTGGACGTGCAGACCGCGTGAGACGACTCTTCATCCAGTACCAAACATGCTCAATGGGGGACAGATCCGGAGATCTTGCTGGCCAGGGTAGTTGACTTACACCTTCTAGAGCACGTTGGGTGGCACGGGATACATGCGGACGTGCATTGTCCTGTTGGAACAGCAAGTTCCCTTGCCGGTCTAGGAATGGTAGAACGATGGGTTCGATGACGGTTTGGATGTACCGTGCACTATTCAGTGTCCCCTCGACGATCACCAGTGGTGTACGGCCAGTGTAGGAGATCGCTCCCCACACCATGATGCCGGGCGTTGGCCCTGTGTGCCTCGGTCGTATACAGTCCTGATTGTGGCGCTCACCTGCACGGCGCCAAACACGCATACGACCATCATTGGCACCAAGGCAGAAGCGACTCTCATCGCTGAAGACGACACGTCTCCATTAGTCCCTCCATTCACGCCTGTCGCGACACCACTGGAGGCGGGCTGCACGATGTTTGGGCGTGAGCGGAAGACGGCCTAACGGTGTGCGGGACCGTAGCCCAGCTTCATGGAGACGGTTGCGAATGGTCCTCGCCGATACCCCAGGAGCAACAGTGTCCCTAATTAGCTGGGAAGTGGCGGTGCGGTCCCCTACGGCACTGCGTAGGATCCTACGGTCTTGGCTTGCATCCGTGCGTCGCTGCGGTCCGGTCCCAGGTCGACGGGCACGTGCACCTCCCGCCGACCACTGGCGACAACATCGATGTACTGTGGAGACCTCACGCCCCACGTGTTGAGCACTTCGGCGGTACGTCCACCCGGCCTCCCTCATGCCCAATATACGCCCTCGCTCAAAGTCCGTCAACTGCACATACGGTTCACGTCCACGCTGTCGCGGCATGCTACCAGTGTTAAAGGCTGCGATGGAGCTCCGTATGCCACGGCAAACTGGCTGACACTGAAGGCGGCGGTGCACAAATGCTGCGCAGTTAGCGCCATTCGACGGCCAACACCGCGGTTCCTGGTGTGTCCGCTGTGCCGTGCGTGTGATCATTGCTTGTACAGCCCTCTCGCAGTGTCCGGAGCAAGTATGGTGGGTCTGACACACCGGTGTCAATGTGTTCTTTTTTCCATCTCCAGGAGTGTGTATATATATATATTCTTACAAGTCTAATTTGACAAGAATGAGACAAGTAGCCGGCCGTGAACATATAGTAGGAACCATTTTCACGGTAAACCTGCATCACAACGACTGAATTGGCATTAGAATCCCCGTCCTCCAGAGTACAAGGACAACCTGTTCATAAGAACACATCCTTCTTCGGGTTAACTGTGTATCTGTTATTGTGGGCACCATGTACTAACGGAGCAGAAGACAGCACGAACGAAATCGTACAACAATATCTGAAGAAAAGTTGAGGCTTTTAATTTTAGGAGCGATAAAGTGCGAAACTCTAATTCAGTATAGTCATGAATCTTGCCATAGTGCACCATAATTGCGATATGAATCTTTAACTGCGTGAAGAGCAGTTAGACACTCCCGGATAGTGAGTATCTCAGCCTCTTTTCGCTGGACACGTAGGTCTATGTCTAATACCAGCAACCCTTACCCCCTCCCTACTACTAACCTTTAAAGAATCGAACCCCCATGTACAAAACAGCTCAGTTTCAAGAAAACTTAATTTATCACGTATATCATTGATAATGTCGTGTTACCTTCCGAACTATGCATCGTACATATACTTTTGCCAGTACATTCAGAGGTATAAAATGATTCTGTGCGCAAAGTATCAAAATATTTTGTGGATAGAGTTAATAGTAGCGAAGTAGTAAATTAAACAGTCAGGCCCGAGTCAGAAGTTTTAGTGTATGAACAGTGAAAATGTAGGGATAGATACAGCTGCTTCCTTCCATTACTTTGCGTTGGGATGGGCGGGACGGCGTGAGGAGGGGGGGGGGGGGGGGGGGGGGCAGGGGGAAGTCAAAGAGAAGAAGTTTCAGAAAGGTTTCGAGTTACATATTTCTAATGTTTGTTGAAAGTCACTAAGTGCTCCAGTTGTCAAATACTCGACGAATATAGCCTGGGTGATGTGAACGCCATGAGTTACGCTACCAGAAGACGTAGTCACACCTTATAGCTCTGATACTTGTCTTTTTGTGTCCACATAAGACAAATATAAAAAAATTTAACTGTTAAGACCATCTAAAAGACTATGGGTAGCCGCAGTAGCTGTTAACACGTCCTTTATTACAGAATCTTACTCGAGCCGTTTCGCTATGATCTAATCGCATTTTCAGGTGTATACGAGGTCCGTTCACAAATTTCCGGAACATTCATAATTTCGTGCCAATGGTGTTTTGGAGCGAAATGCGGTTGGCATCCTGACACACGCCTCTGTTTATCGTGTAACTGCCGGAAGTTTCGTTATTGTAAATCTGTTAGTTCTTGTACAGTGCTGTATTGGGTAAAGAGTTGTGTCGCACAGTTTGCGAGTTTCAAAATGTCAGAGTTACAGGCGCAACGCGTCTACATTCACTTTTGCGTGAAACTCAAGAAAACCTGTACAGAGACACACCAAATCATGCAGGAAGCCTGCGGTGAGGTATACTCGGTGCCACGAATGGTTCACGCGGTTTAAAATCGGCCGGGTGGAAGTTAAAGACTACCCTCGTTCAGCACGCCCTTCCACTTCTACCGACGACACTCACGTCAGGAATGTCAACGAAATTGTGCATGCCAATTGAGAGACTGCAGAAGAATGTAAGATTACAGTTGGATCACGTAATCAAATTCTGACACAGCATCTTGGAATACATCGTGTTGCCACCAAATTCGACCCACGGGTCGCGAGTCAAGAACTTCAACTCACAATCTGTGAAGAGCTATTCGATCGCGCAAATGAGAACGAGATGTTGCTTAAGAAAATCGTAACTGCTGATGAGACGTTGGTCTACGGTTATGATGTTGAGACCGCGGTTTAGCCTTCACAGTTGGTCTGGAAAGGCTCTCCAAGACCAAAATATCTCGTCAGTTCATGTCAAATGTCAAAAACATTCTGAATGTTGTATTCGACTTTGAAGGATTATGTCATCATGAATTAGTGCCACAGGGAAAAACAATTAATCTATGGTACTGTCGGGACGTGCTGTGACGCCTGAGAGAAAATGTGAGAAGGAAACGACCTGAAATGTGGCGAGATAAATCATACCCCTTTTGTTGTGGACTGGCAAGACAGCCAATCCACAGTGACGGGTAGCCGAAAGGCACGCGTTTAAGCTCACGCAGGCTGGCGTGAGGTCTGGAACAGGTAAAGTAATTGAGACTAGCAAGTAAAGTACGTAACTTCTTGAGTACTTAACTTTAATCCATAATTGGTGAACATCGGTCGGACGGTACATGATTCACAGTATCAATAGTAACTGGTAATGGCGCCTTGCTAGGTCGTAGCAAATGACGTAGCTGAAGGCTCTGCTAACTATCGTCTCGGCAAATGAGAGCGTAATTTGTCAGTGAACCATCGCTAGCAAAGTCGGCTGTACAACTGGGACGAGTGCTAGGACGTCTCTCTAGACCTGCCGTGTGGCGGCGCTCGGTCTGCAATCACTGACAGTGGCGACACGCGGATCCGACGTATACTAACGGACTGCGGCCGATTTAAAGGCTTCCACCTAGCAAGTGTGGTGTCTGGCTGTGACACCACACCTTTCATAAAGATAACGCACCGCACATTCATCCCTGTTGGTGCGTGACTATTACACAGAAAACAGTATCACTGTGCAGCCTCATCCTCCATACTCTCCGGACCTGGCCTCGGCTGACTTCTCTCTATTTCCAGAGTTGAAAACCCCATTGAAAGGACGAAGATCTGCAATGATAGACGAGATAAAAGAAAATTCGCACACGGCGCTTCGCGCGACTCAGCAAGAGGCGTACCAAGACAGCTTCCAGAAGTGTATACGACGTTTGAAGCGGCGTGTCAAGTTGGGGGGGGGGGGGGGGAAGTACACTGCTGGCCATTAAAATTGCTATACCACGAAGATGTGCTACAGACGCGAAATTAAACCGACAGGAAGAAGATGCTGTGATATGCAAATGATTAGCTTTTCAGAGCATTCACACAAGGTTGGCGCCGGTGGCCACACCTACAACGTGCTGACATGAGGAAAGTTTCCAACCGATTTCTCATACACAAAAAGCAGTTGACCGGCGTTGCCTGATGAAATGTTGTCATGATGCCTCGTGTAAAGAGAAAAAATGCGTACCATCACGTTTCCCACTTTCATAACGGTCGCATTGTAGCCTATCGCGATTGCGGTTTATCGTTTAGCGATATTGCTGCTCGCGTTGGTCGAGATCCAATGACTGTTACCAGAATATGGAATCGGTGGGTTCAGGAGGGTAATACGGAACCCCGCGCTGAATCCTAACGGCCTTGTATCACTAGCAGTCGAGATACAGACAGCTTAGCCGCATGGTTGTAACGGATCGTGCAGGCACGTTTCGATCCCTGAGTCAACAGATGGGGACGTTTGCAAGGCAACAACGATCTGCACGAACAGTTCGACAACGTTCGCAGCAGCATGGACTATCAGCTCGGAAACCATGGCTGCGGTTACCCTTGACGCTGCATCACAGACAGGAGCGCTTGTGATGGTGCACTCAACGACGAACCTGGATGCACGAATGGCAAAACGTCATTTTTTCGGATGAATCCAGGTTCTGTTTACAGTATCATGATGGTCGCATCCGTGTCTGGCGACATCGCGGTGAACGCACATTGGAAGCGTGTATTCGTCATCGACATAATGGCGTACCACCCGGCGTTATGGTATGGGGTGCCATTGGTTACACGTCTCGGTCACCTCTTGCTCGCATTGACGGCACTTTGAACAGTGGATGTTACATTTCAGATGTGTTACGACCCGTGGCTGTACCCTTCATTCGATTCCGGCGAAACCCTACATTTCAGTAGGATAATGCACGACATCATGTTACAGGTTCTGTACGGGCCTTTCTGGATACAGAAAATGTTCGACTGCTGCCCTGGCCAGCACATTCTCCACATCTCTCACCAATAGAAAATGTCTGGTCAATGGTGACCGAGCTACTAGCTCGTCATAATGCGCCAGTCACTACTCTTCATGAACTGTGGTATCGTGTTGAAAGTGCATGGGCAGCTGTACCTGTACACGCCACCCAAGCTCTGTTTAACTCAACGCCCAGCCGTATCAAGGCCGCTATTACGGCCAGAGGTGGTTGTTCTGGGTACTGTTTTCTCAGGATCTATTCACCCAAATTGCGTGAAAATGTAATCACATGTCAGTTCTAGTATAATATATTTGTCCAATGAATACCCGTTTATCATCTGCATTCCTTCTTGGTGTAGCGATTTTAATGGCCAGCAGTGTATTTCGGAGACCGTGCTCAATAAGTAAAGGTGGGCAAGAAAAAATTAGTACAACTATACATCTACCTATGTGTGTATTTGAACTGCTTATGTCCGGTATTATTTTATGATTATTGAATGGTCACTTGTCTCCATTCATTACGTTTCCCTAATGGATTTTGTTGCAATTTTGATAGATCACTCTGTAAAATTTTTATACTGCAAATGTTTTATCGCAGGAAGTTCATGCATGGTAATTTAATTTTACTTCACCGGCTCTTAACGCGCGCCCTGTAATTTCTGTCTACATACGAGTATTTCTGGAATTACTCACTATCTCTCTCCTGTTCAATGTATTTTGTAACGGTTCCCAATCTTCGATTGGCACGTAATACTGCTGCTTCTGTCTGCATCTTTGCACCCTCTAGCGGCACATTTCCGTTCTCGTTGCTGGCCGCTTCTCTCCGGCTCACTTCGTCAGCTGGGCTGTTGGGTGGCCTGGCATTCCTGCTTCAGGCATAGTTACGTACGCACCATGTGGCTTTTGCGGTCATCTGCCGATTTTTCATCACTAGTGAGTCTTAATACTTCTTCTATCCAAACGCACTTTCATTCCGTGGAGTTCTCTTCCAGACTCTTAAATTCTTTTTTTTTGGGGTCTTTAACAGCGGCTTTCAGTGCTCGTGCACACTGCCTGCACCTGATCCCAATGGAATTTTTTGTGTTTCATTTTATAAGCAGTCAATTTAAGCCGTTTTCAAAATTCGAACGCCATCCGAACGTTAGGAGATCGTGTGTATTTAATGACCAAATGATAAATTAGTAATATGAGTGTTTGTTGCATGGTCTTTTTGGTTTAAATACCTTATTTTTTACTATTATTATACTTCCTCATTCTAGTTGTATTTTTCATAGATGCGAGGATGCGATTAAATCGTCGCGAAACCTGTCGTGTGTGTTCCTGTAATAAAGGAACTGTTAATAGCTAATGCGGCTACCAGACATTTTTTACAAGATTTTAATAGTTTTTTAAAAGAGATGTTGGAAGATTTCTTTTATGTATCTAAGCTGTGGGGCCGCTCGGGATTTGCCGAGCGGTCTGAAGCGCTGCAGTCATGGACTGTGCGGCTGGTCCTGGCGGAGGTTCGAGTCCTTCCTCGGGAATAGGTGTGTGTGTTTGTTCTTAGTATAATTTATATAAGTAGTGTGTAAGCTTAGGGACTGATGACCTTAGAAGTTAAGTCCCATAAGATTTCACACATATTTGAACTTTTTTTTAAGCTGTGGGTGCCAAATCGCAAAATCATATATTCTAAGACGTCTTGCGTGGCTAAAAGGACTTTTTACGAGTTTTCAAGTCTTTAACATGAGATTATACTTCTTAAGGACTAGATTCTGCCAGCGTTTTTTGTTTGTAATTCTGTCAATAACTGTATGATGTACTGAACATCAAATTTTGGTTTCCCTTGCAAGCCATTAGCTAGGGAACCTTCAGCTGGAACCCGCTGACCGCCTTAGCTGTTTGGTGATAAAATAGGTCCGTTTTTCGAATGCAAGTTAAAAGTCATATATCGCAGCAAGAAACGGTTTTCTAGCGCCTCTTGCCAGAATTATCAGTCACTGACATAGTTAGGTTTACTACCTCCATTTGCGGTTTCCATATTCGAGCAATCATGTCGATGACACTGGAATGAGGTTGTCATAGGTAGTAATTATGGATAGCCGTGGATATCGAACAATGCGAATCTGCTAATTGGTTGTATGTGTCGATATTAACGAGCGAGTGTAGGCCAACAGGAGAGGTTGTGTAGAGGAGCGAAGTGCGCAGCAGCTTCCTCGTACGTTAATAGGCGACGCACGAGTTAATTAGCTCAGCCAGCCAGTCTGCCATCAAACAACTTGCCGCAGAGAGCGCCGACCCGGGTGTTCATTAGCCGCGCTAATCATTGCCCACGTGCAACTCTTTGAGCTCGGCAGCGCTCTGTCATCCCTGACTATCTGAGCCTTCACAAGGGGTCGTTATTATGCTTAGAATCCACCACAGATAAGCAGTCATGCCACAGGGTGACAGTTATTGAACTGTTATCAATTGAAACCGACATAACTTCTGAAATGTTTGCGTCAGGACGTTCAAACAGCACGGTTGGCGTCAGGGTATCCTCGAAATTACTATACCCATTGTTGTTTGGTTTAATGACGAAGCCCATTTTCATTTGGATGGGTTCGTCAATAATCTAAACTGGCGCATCTGTGGGACTGAGAATCCGAATTCCACGATCGAGAAGTCTCTTCGCCCTCAACTGGTGATTGTGTGGTGTGCAATGTCCAGACACGAAATAATCGGTCCGATATTCCTTGATGGCTCGGTGACTACCGAAAGGTGCGCGAAGGTTTTGGAAGATGATTTCATCCCCATTATACAAAGTGATCCTGATTTTGACAAGATGTGGTTCATGCAAGACGGAGATCGAGACCACCGGAGAAGCAGAGTGTTTGATATCCTGGAGGAGCACTTTGTGGACCGTGTTCTGGCTCTGGGGTATCCAGAGTTCACTGGCGTGGGCCTCCATTGGCCGACATATTCTCCTGACCTGGACGCATGCAACTCCTGTTTGTGGGGCTGTATTAAAGACAAGGTGTACAGCAATAGCCCCAAAACCATTTCTGAACTGCAAACAGCTATTCAGAAGGTTATCGACAGCGTCGATGTTGTGACACTTCAGCGGGTCATGCAGAGTTTCGCTGTTCGTCTGTTCCGCATCGTCGAAAAGAATGGCAGGAATATCGAATATATCACAACCTGAATCCGAATGTATGTATTGATGTTCACATGTTGAATAAAATGTGTGCACGCCGTATTTGTTACCAATTTATGTTTTTTTCGTATAGTTCAATAATTGTCATCCTGTGCGTAGGTACATTAAAAGCAACGGTGGTAACATTAAGAGTGCAACGGGAATTCCACTGTTAAATGCGGAGGAGAGAGCAGGTAGGTGGAAAGAATACATTGAAAGCCTCTATGAGGGTGAAGAATCGGAATTTAAAAGAGCTTTGGAGGACTTACGGTCAAGTAAGGCAGAAGGGATAGATAACATTCCATCAGAATTTCTAAAATCATTGGGGGAAGGGGCAACAAAACGACTATTCACGTTGGTGTGTAGAATATATGAGTCTGGCGATATACCATCTGACTTTCGGAAAAGCATTATTCACACAATTCCGAAGACGGAAAGAGCTGACAAGTGCGAGAATTATCGCACAATCAGCTTAACAGCTCATGCATCGAAGATCGAAGCTGCTTAAAAGAATAATATACAGAAGAAAGGAAAAGAAAATTGAGAATGCTCTAGGTGACGATCAGTTTGGCTTTAGGAAAAGTAAAGGGACGAGAGAGGCAATTCTGACGTTACGGCTAATAATGGAAGCAAGGCTAATGAAAAATCAAGTCACTTTCATAGGATTTGTCGACCTGGAAAAAGCGTTCGACAATATAAAATGGTGCAAGCTGTTCGAGATTCGGAAAAAAGTAGGGATAAGCTATAGGGAGAGACGGGTCATATACAATATGTACAACAACCAAGAGGGAATAATAAGAGTGGACGATCAAGAACGAAGTGCTCGTATTAAGAAGGGTGTAAGACAAGGCTGTAGCCTTTCGCCCCTACTCTTCAATCTGTACATCGAGGAAGCAATGATGGAAATAAAAGAAAGGTTCAGGAGTGGAATTAAAATACAAGGTGAAAGGATATCAATGATACGATTCGCTGATGACATTGCTGTCCTGAGTGAAAGTGAAGAAGAATTAAATGATCTGCTGAACGGAATGAACAGTCTAATGAGTACACAGTATGGTTTGAGAGTAAATCGGAGAAAGACGAAGGTAATGAGAAGTAGTAGAAATGAGAACAGCGAGAAACTTAACATCAGGATTGATGGTCACGAAGTCAATGAAGTTAATGAATTCTGCTACCTAGGCAGTAAAATAACCAATGACGGACGGAGAAAGGAGGACATCAAAAGCAGACTTGCTATGGCAAAAAAGGCATTTCGGCCAAGAGAAGTCTACTAATATCAAATACCTGCGTTAATTTGAGGAAGAAATTTCTGAGGATGTACGTCTGGAGTACAGCATTGTATGGTAGTGAAACATGGACTGTGGGAAAACCGGAACAGAAGAGAATCGAAGCATTTGAGATGTGGTGCTATAGACGAATGTTGAAAATTAGGTGGACTGATAAGGTAAGGAATGAGGAGGTTCTACGCAGAATCGGAGAGGAAAGGAATTTGTGGATGATAAGGAGAAGGGACAGGATGATAGGACATCTGCTAAGACATGACTTCCATGGTACTAGAGGGAGCTGTAGAGAGCAAAAACTGTAGAGGAAGACAGAAATTGGAATACGTCAAGCAAATAATTGAGGACGTAGGTTGCAAGTGCTACTCTGAGATGAAGAGGTTAGCACAGGAAAGGAATTCGTGGCGGGCCGCATCAAACAAGTCAGTAGACTGATGACCAAAAAAAAAAAAAAGTAGGTTCCAAACGAAGTGATGCGCTGATGGATTACTTCTGTAGTGAAACGGCAGACTAATTACGAACATAAGGTAGATTACCATTAACAAACTACCCCTTACATCTCGCCCACATTAAGGGACGTGCGCACATGATGAGGCATCTATCGTTTCGCCAGCGTTTCCAAGATACACTGTCAAACTAACTATAGACATCTGGTACAATGTCCGTCGTGTTTAGGGTCCCATACATCAATCGGTAAAAACGGAACTCTTACAGAGTCCCTTCGTCAGTCCGTCTATCTATCTGTCTGCCTGCCCGAGTATTAAGACCCCTTTTCCTCAGAAATCATTATCAAATCATTAGCGGTGTGAAGTTAAGACTTATGTTACGAACAAAGGGCTACGGTGTATTGGCGGTGTACAGAATTTAGGCCTCTAAGCCAATGCAATCAAAAGATACAGTCATCTTCTGATCACTCATTACATTTGTATAGGTTAAATACTTTTTTCTCGTCTCTCTCTCTCTCTCGTCTCTCTCTCTCTCTCTCTCTCTCTTTCTCAATTTTGTTTGCTATTATCATGAACATTTCGCAAGCTGTAACTTACAGCTGTAAACAGTATCAATTCTTATCCTCGCTCACAGCTTTTGGTGCACCTTATTCTTCTTATTATTCCACGTTTATGTGTTATGTTTTAACACACAGCACATTCACTAACGATAATGTCAGCGGTACTGCACGAGTGTTAGTGAAAGCGTTGTATGTTAAAATGTAACGCATACACGCAGCAGAACAAGAAAAATGTCATACACAACAAAAAAGTACGTGAGTAAAGGTAGGAATTAATACTGTCTATAGTTGTAAGTTACAGCATGTGAACTGTTTATGATCTTAGCAAACAAGATTGTAAGAGAAAAAAAGTTTCTAGAGTGACCACTGAACACGCTTTAGAATAAAGCGAAACGCGGTTGGTATTATTAATTATTAATAATTAATTATTAATAATACTTTCATTAGAGTTGCAAAGGACGGTATTTTGTGCACAGAACTTGTATACGGGGGTTGGAACATTAATAGTGGCAACTATTTATTTACAGCTCGTACTAAATAGATATGTATTTCCACGTTTTAATGACCTTTAGAGTAGTCACCAGCGTTGTGTATAATCCGTTGCCAGCGATGTGGAAGACGTAGGATACTCTTAGCGGTGCTAGTTGCGTTGACAGTTCGAGCGGCGTGGTCTATTGCCCAACGAATTTTTAGCAGTTCTGAGGCGAAAACCATGAAGTGTCTCCTTCAGTTTAGAAATCGAGTTGAACTTACGAGGGCTTAAGACATGGGAGTGTAGTAGGTGGTATAGCACTTAGCACACCCATCAGTCAATCAAATCAGTAACAGCTTGCACTGAATGTGATTGAGCGTTGTCCTGCGAAATGATGGTCAGGTCCTGCAGAAAGTGTCATAATTTCCGTGTCTATGCTGTTCATTTTTGGAACACAACGTACGACCAGATGTCAATATCTCATTATAGAATCTGAATATATTCTCACTATAGAAGAAAAAAATCAAAACAGTGGTGTAAACACAGGTTTGACTAGGGAGTTAATAAAAGAAGAAATTAAAAAAGAAAACAATAAATTAAAAAATAATTGTGATGAAAGAGCTTAACAATCTAAACAAAAAATTGCAAACAGAGAATTTCGTTGTAACAAAATCTGACCAAGGTAATGGTATTGTCCTAATGAAAACACAAGAATACATAGAAATACAGAATCATCACCAAAACCAACATAAAAAGTTAAAATTAATCCCAGCTAATACATTTCAAACACATGTTATAAACACACTCATAAACATAGCGTATACATTTACAAACAGAGAGAAACAGACACTTGTGCAAAAAAAAAAAAATTAAATGTCAGCCAAAGATCCATAAAGAAATTTAACCAGTCCGTCCAACACCGCAATCCATAGCAGCTACTACATACCTACTAGCAAAACAAATGCAGTCACAGCTCACCCAGTATTATAAACTAGAAAATGATAGAACAATCATAAATACCTCTCAATCGGTAGAATGTATAATAGACACTAAAATCCCTTACACAGCAACATTGCTCTCTGTTGTTGTAGAAAGTATTTACAGTTGCATACCTGCTAATGAAACCATAAAAATAATTGAAGAAAATCAGAAAGCCCCCAATCAGCTACCTCATTAACACACAGATGAAACCATAAAATTATGACAGTTAATGACACAACAAAATTATTTTTAATTCAATAAAGGATACTACCTACAAGAAGTTTTACCCATGGGTTCACAAATCTCAGGAACAGTAACCAACATTTTCATTAATCACATAGAAAAACTATTATTTGAATACATAATAACAAAGAAAAGCTACATCATCATCTACTGGTACAGATCCATGGATGACATAATATGCATGGTAGATAAGCCTAAAAACAGAGTACAGCAACTACACAGACACATAAATATCCACACAAAAACATAAAGTTCACAATAGAAGAAGAACAAGAAAATGTACTCAACTTTTTAGACACAACCATAAGAAAAGACAATAACAAACACACATTTGACAAATACAGAAAACCCACAAAAAGTCACATTATCTTAAATGAAACTTCAAACCACCCACAGAGCCACAAACAAACAGCAATAAGATACATGTTAAACGTACTGAACAGGATCCCCCTAAACAATTCTCATTACCAGGAAGAGTCAGCCTTTATAAAACAAATAGCATTGAAAATGGACACAAAGAAACAATGGCAGAGAAACTGAACAAAAAAATAAAAAAGACAGCTACTGAAAAAACTAACCAAACCACACTAACTCTTACAACTTGTACAACAACAAGAAAATGGCATACAATGACCTACCTCAACAAATTCACTCACAAAATAGGAAACATATTTAAAAAACAAGGCATAAGCTTGCTTACGAAACAAACAATTCCATTCAAAACACATCCCAAAACGAAAATCAAAACCAGACAGATATCAACAGTTTGGTATGTATCAGCTCAGTTGCAGAGATTGTGAAAAGATATACAATGGAATGGTTAGCAGGGCATTTAACACAAGATATAAAGAACATATAGAGCATTCAAATACGATACAAATCACTCACCATTTGTAGATAATCTAGAAGAAGAACACCATAGACCAAGTAATATTGAAAACGATATGAATATCATAAAAATCAGTAAAGACAGACACCTCTTCCCTTTCCAAGAAAATTTCCACATACAAAAAGCATTAACACAAATTAAACACTTGCTCAATGACCTGAAAAATATTGCAAACTAGAGTCTATATAGAATAAAAAAGAAAGCCTTTTCCATCCTTCACCCCCTCCCAGTCTTCGACAACCCCCCCCCCCCCCCCCCCGGTCACAGTGTCATTTCACTTCTCTCTCCTCACCTTCTGCTGTAACTCACGCTCAATCACACTGCTATATACCAATGTCCACACATCATAGTTTCCCCCTCGCCTAAAAAAATAAATAAAAAAATTCCTCTACATCGCTATTGCTTCTCTGCTCTTACACAGAACATAAATACACAGAAACACAATTAAATAGCATTACACATATACAAATTAGTGTAGCATGTTAATATAATTCATAATTTAGTGGAATAATTGATAAATTGACAATAGTAAATGCGAAACCACACAAACGCTTAAAACTCAAAACTTAAAATTGAAACGTTGAAGTCTTGAAACTCCCAGGACCGATATCATGCCAGTATTGATAACAGCCGAAAATCATAGAGACTCTCGATTAGTGGGATGTATGAACCGTCTATATACTTCATATTTTTAAAATGTATGATGAGATAAAAGAAATTATTCAGATAGTGAAGGGAGACGAAAATTTAATAGTCATAGATGACAGGAATTCGATACTGGGAAAAGGAAGAGAAGGAAACGTAGTAGGTGAATATGGAATGGGGGTAAGGAATGAAAGAGGAAGCCATCTGGTGGAATTTTGCACAGAGCATAACTTAATCATAGCTAACACTTGGTTCAAGAATCATAAAGGAAGATTGTATACATGGAAGAAGCCTGGAGATACCGGCAGGTTTCAGATAGATTATTTAATGGTTAGACAGAGATTTAGGAACCAGGATTTAAATTGTAAATATTTCCAGGGGCAGATGTGGACTCTGACCACAATTTATTGGTTATGAACTGTAGATTAAAAGGTGGGAATTTAAGGAGATGGGACCTGGATAAACTGACAGAACCAGACGTTGTAGAGAGTTTCAGGGAGACTATTACGGAACGACTGATAAGAATGGGGGAAAGAAATACAGTAGAAGACGAATGGGTAGCTTTGAGAGATGAAATAGTGAAGGCAGCAGAGAATCAAGTAGGTAAAAAGGCAAGGGCTAATAGAAAACCTTGGGTAACTGAAGAGATACTGAATTTAATTGATGAAAGCAGGAAATATAAAAATGCAGTAAATGAAGCAGGCGAAAACGAGTACAAACGTCTCAAAAACGAGATCGACAGGAAGTGCAAAATTGCTAAGCAGGGACGGCTAGAGGACAAATGTAAGGATTTAGAGGCGTATATCTCTAGGGGTACGATAGATACTTCCTACAGGAAAATTAAAGAGACCTTTGGAGGAAAGAGAACCACTTACATGAATATCAAGAGCTCAGATGGAAACCCACTTCTAAGCGAAGAAGGGAAAGCAGAAAATAGGAAGGAGTATATAGAGGGTCTATACAAGGGCGATGTTCTTGACGACAATATTATGGAAATGAAAGAGGATGCAGATGGAGATGAAATGTGAGATACGATACTGCGTGAAGAGTTTGACAGAGCACTGAAAGATCTAAGTCGAAACAAGGCCCCGGGAATAGACAACATTCCATTGGAACTACTGACCACCTTGGGAGAGCCGGCCTTGACGAAACTCTACCATCTGGTGATCAAGATGTATGAGACAGGCGAAATACCCTCAGACTTCATGAAGAATATAATAATTCCGATTCCAAAGAACGCAGGTGTTGACAGATGTGAAAATTACCGAACTATCAGTTTAATAAGCCACGACTGCAAAATACTAGCACGAATTCTTTACAGACGAATGGAAAAACTGGTAGAACCCGACCTCGGGGATGATCAGTTTGGATTCCGTAGAAATGTTGGAACACGTTTGGCAATACTGACCCTACGACTTATCTTAGAAAATATATTTAGGAAAGGCAAACCTACGTTTCTAGCATTTGCAGACCTACAGAAAGCTTTTGACATTGTTGACTGGAATACTCTCTTTCAAATTCTGAAGGTGGCAAGGGTAAAATACAGGGAGCGAAAGGCTATATACAATTTCTACAGAAACCAGATGGTAGTTGTAAGAGTCGATGGACATGAAAGGGAAGCAGTGGTTGGGAAGGGAGTGATACAGCCTATCCCCGATGTTATTCAATCTGTGCATTCAGCAAGCAGTAAAGGAAACAAAAGAAAATTTCGGAGTAGGAATTAAAATCCGATGACATTGCAATTTTGTCAGAGACACCACGGGACATGGAAGAGCAGCTGAACGGAATGGACAGTGTCTCGAAAAGAGGGTATAAGATGAATATCAACAAAAACTAAACGAGGATAATGGAATGTAGTCGAATTAAATCGGGTGATGCTGAGGGTATTAGATTAGGAAATGAGACGCTTAAAGTAGTAAATGTGTTTTGCTATTTGTGGAGCAAAATAACTGAGGATGGTCGGAGTAGAGGAGATATAAAATGTAGACTAGCAATGGTAAGGAAATCGTTTCTGAAGAAGAGGAATTTGTTAACATCGAGTATAGATTTAAGTGTCAGGAAGTCATTTCTGGAAGTATTTGTATGGAGTGTAGCCCTGTAGGGAAGTGAAACGTGGACGATAAATAGTTTAGACAAAAAGAGAATAGAAGTTTTCGAAATGTCGTGCTACAGAAGGATGTGGAAGATTAGATGGGTAGATCACATAACTAATGAGGAGGTATTGAACAGAATTGGGGAGAAGAGAAATTTATGGCACAACTTGACTAGAAGAAGGAATCGGTTGGTAGGACATGTTCTGAGGCATCAAGGGATCACCAGTTTAGTATTGGAGCACAGTATGGAGGGTAAAAATCGTAGAGGGAGACCAAGAGATGAATACACTAAGCAGATTCAGAAGGATTTAGGTTACAGTAGGTACTGGGAGATGAAGAAGCTTGCACAGGACAGAATAGCATGGAGAGCTGCATCAGACCAGTCTCTGGACTGAAGACCACAACAACAACAACAACAACAACAACAAGTTCGCACAGAATCCTCGGAGTGCATGTCCTACTCATACATGTCTGCGTTTTCAATCCTGAATGCAAATCTAAAACTTATTCGTAGAGATCGACTACATTTTATTTTCATTTAATACTTAACATCATTTTTTGATTGGTGTCTCATGCTACGCCTGGTACCCTGTTAGCATTCGAATGAAGCCGTGCTTTGCATAACAGTTTTGTGTGCATCGTAATACTTTTAGGTTTAATTGCCATTCCCTGGTATCACATGGCCCACAAAGGTAAGCAATGTCCATCTGTTAGAAAGAAGCTTCGAGAACCGACAATACTAACTTGAACGATCTGTAGAGTTGCCGTTAAACGATGCAAATGCCGTCAAAATCGGTTGGCTATTCTTCCAACGCGAAAGAGGCATAAAAATGTGTGTTTCTACGTCTTCAGAATATAACTGGCGTATTTGTTGGGTTTCAAAGTAATCCATCCTTTTCTCACGTTAATGCAGACAGGGCATCGCAAATACTGCGGTTTTATCTGCGAGTGGAAATACCCATTATTGTATTATTAGACGATTGGAGCACAGTCACTGGAAGCAGTTACTTCGGTTAAATATCTAGGAGTATGCGTACGGAGCGGAGCAATTTCACCTGGAACGACGACATGAAACGTATTACAGGTAAAGCCGATTGCAAGGCAAGTGGCAGACAGACCCATTGGAAGAGCCGTCAGGAGGTGTAGTCCATCCATCAAGGAAAATATCTTACAAAACACTCGTTTGACCAGTACTTGACAATCACTCGTCTTCGTGGTTTCTGTACCAGATAAGACTGATAGAGGAAGCATAGATGTCGAAAGAAGAGCAGCACGTTTTGTACGAGTTCATTCAGAGAGCGCGTAAGTGTTACGGAAATGATGAGCTAAATTTATCTTCAGAATCTACAAGAAAGAGTTGCACATTATGGTGAGGTTTACTATTACAGTTCAGAGGGCGTACATTCCTGGAGTCGAACAATATACCAGGTGGTTACAATTAAAGTGCAGCTACCCACAGAGATGCAATGTTGCTGTGACACTTGTTGATATGCTAATGAGTGGGCTGAAAAGGAAGTTTCGATTTTGGTCACCAGAATCTAATCAGGCGCTCTAAATGCAAGAAAGACGTATAGAAATGTTTCCATATGTAACTGACTAGGAATGGGGCTTGGGCAAAAACGTCAAACACGTCAGAAAGGCAAAATGTTGGTTTAGTTATTAATCTCCGCTTACATAATTTATTCAGCCGTCGACTTTACATGAAGACGCACTGGATCCGTATCATTTACAGAGAGTGCAAGCAATGAACCCTGACGATTTTCTTCCACGTCTGAACTTTACTCGTTGGTGCCTACACAAGACTGCAGCCAATGAAAGCTTCCCTGCAAATGGTTTACTTACTGATGAGGCTACATTTACGCGGTCGGGTATGTTGAACACCCATAATTCTCACCGGTGGGTTCATGGTAACCCACATGACACAATAGCACAACCCTACAAAGGCAGGTTTTCCATTAATGTTTCGGCAGGCATTGCAAACAATAACTTAGCACGAACGTACAGTCTACCTAGTCGTTTAAGTGGCCACGCATACATCATCTTCCTACAGGAGGTCTTAAATGAACTACAGTGCGATGTTCCTCCACCTGTCCGCAGACAATCTGGTTCCAGCACGATGGAGCCCCAGCTCACTTCAGCCGGAACGTCGGGAATCACATGGGCGCTGTTTACGGCTAGCACTGGATAGCACAGGGCCGTCCATTTCCCTGGCCACCACGTTGTCCCGATTTAACTCGCGTGGACCTATTCTTGTGGAGTCTTATGAAAAGCCTGGTGTACAAGAGTCCCGCCACATCTAAAGAAGATCTAGTTGCCCGCGTGTCTGTTGCTGCTGGACATGTGATCGACATGCCTGACGTCTATTGTTATTACAAATCCATGCGCCGTCTCTGTGAATCGTGTATCGCCTTTACGTTTTTTGCGTATACGTTGGGACCACCCTTTATAGCCTAGCAGGCCTGGTAACACTACTTTACATGAATAACACTCATGAATTCTGGGTGCGTACTACCAGCCATATCGAATTGCATCTTCAATCATTCACATACCTACCGATTAACATCCGACCCCGTCTTCTGGATGCTTAAAATTTTTGTCAGGCAATGTATCAGGATTTCTACAACATATTTCTTAGTGGCATAGAAGCTGAAATAGTTTTAAAACTGTCTCTCGAGTCAAATAGATGTTGGTGGACCTTATGTGAACTGATTATACAATTGTAGCTGGCAGCAAATTAATACAGTTCCACTAACAAACATTCCCGATCAAGTCATACAGTATGTCGTGAATTTTTTTCTTGTGCGCCGCTCATTGCCACACCTGGGTTGATTCTGGCCGTTAAGGGGAGCCGGAACGATGAAAATGACAAGATTAACGTTTTTTGCTTTTTTCATTATAAAATTATTTGGAGTTTTCTGAATAAAACAAATCAAGTTTCGCCCTTCTCAGTGAATTCTAAGTGTGTTTTTAATCGCTGCAAAGTTGACGCGCCGCATAAACTGTTGTAGCGACTTGGTGTGTCACCTCTGACGGCGCCACTCACTGGCAACAAGCAGGGTATCTTTGCGGAATTTGACAGTGTTTTGTTTTACAACGTTGTATGCCTTTATCTCTGTGAGAAGTGACTGTTCATGTCGGTAAACATAAATGCTATACCGTATGTGTTGACTTGTGGAGTTTGCTTTATGTTGTTTAACTGTTCAATTTAGCGTATTTGTGATATCTAAATGTAATTTTCATACAAAGTCACTTCTATTAATTCTCATATCAACATAGACATTGGTTTTCTTAGTGTAAAAGTATACATTTCCTAAAGTAATTCGAAATATCTTTAAAAGACTAGAACAATGATATACCGCCTGTTAGTCCTGGCTCTGAAACTTTTCGTAAAAGTTTCTGAGAAATTTGCTGCTGCTGAGTCCACAAAGCGAATGGGATGCACTAATGTGTCTGAACTCTACCATTATGTAGTTCTATTGACACGCTCCATCTTAATACGTAGCACTATATAATACTCTAGAAAGAAGTCGCCTATGATTTTTGTCAATGGAACTGTATTTTAAGTTAAGAAGCACAAGAACAGAGTTTCAAATATGCGTATGTTCGCAAGGATAAACGAAAGTGTTCTGTGTAAACTGCTGCATTACCGTCACGTAGTTTTCCATTAACAACAACACGTGACTTAAAAGCCCCTCTTAGCGGTGTATACAGTGCATTAATGGATTCCGTTCGCCCCCGTTCTTAATTGTAATATATTTCGCTACACTTTCACAAAAGTTGCAACGCCAACAATAACTAGCGTTATATCTTTGAAGCCATCTTTTCAAAAGCTTTACAATTCCATTGAAAGATTAACCCTCTGAATTTTTAACTGTATAGGTTTAAACAAAATTTAACCTATCTATCTTGCAAATAAATTAGAATGCCCGTCTGCGAGCTATTATTTGCTGACAACTGCGTTCACGAGATAAGAGGTTTTGTATTGGACGCGTTCGTGATAGTGTGTCGTATCATGCATATAATAATATGTGTTGGGGGGGGGGGAGCGGGGAGGAGGGGTGGGGAGTGATGTTGCCGGGAGAAATAATAGCTGTTCACAGTAGAAAGTCAAATGTCCCTTAGGAAGCATTCACAGTATAGCAAAGTGAGATATTCATAATATAATTGTTGGGAACGCATGTGGTAGACTGCCATTTCGTTGCTAGTGTTTTGCTAGAATGTGACTTACTTAGAAATACGGCTCTGTAGAACGTTACCGGTTCATCTTAATGTGGGCGCCCGGGTTGATTGCATAGAGATGTCGCGTGGATAGAAGAAGAAAAATAAAAAACGTACCTCAGACATGTTCAGGTTAATACGAGCCTATCCAGTGAAGCGGTCAATGGTTTAACATGGAAAATTTAAAGACACCATCCATCACGCTATCTTTTTTGCCTTTTGTATAGTTTCATACGTTCTTCTTACATTACAATCAATGCTACATTCACATTCACATACGAGCTTCGCAAACGATCAAACGGTGCTTAGCGGAGTGTACCTTGTACCGCAGCTACCTTGAACCCGTTTCACTCACAAATGGGGCGTGGGAAATGCTACCGCCTGTACGTCTCCCTTCGGGCCATAATTTCTTTTCTCTTTTCTTCGTGGTCCGTACTTGAGATGTGTGGCATCCTCCAGAGACAGTGGTGCCGCACCAAAGCCCGCAACGCACATTGATACTGCGGACATTATCGAAGTCTGGCTACAATCAGGTTAAGACTCCATTGCTATCCAAGTCGCTGATGGAAGTGTACTT
Source organism: Schistocerca americana (assembly GCF_021461395.2). Taxonomy (NCBI): domain Eukaryota; kingdom Metazoa; phylum Arthropoda; class Insecta; order Orthoptera; family Acrididae; genus Schistocerca; species Schistocerca americana. The sequence continues at coordinate 92,396,647 of NC_060121.1, forward strand.
TTGTAAATTTTGAACTTGCACTGAAAGAGAAGTGTTTGTAATTGCGTGCATCAAGTGATTTTTACTCATCAAACACAGTAACATCAAAAACGTCTCGCAGAACAAGCAAAGAACCCACAGTTGTGACCAGACAATCGTAGTTTCAACAGGCCACAACAACACATCCCTTTGGTGGCACTGGTTTCGGAGGTTGTGGTGCTGCTACAATTTTTTACCATCAGATTTGGATAGCAAGAGTGGTGGGGAAAAATTTTTGATCACTCGGTTTTGTTCAGGTGGCACAATTTATGCTGAACCGACCATCGCATGCGAACGTTAAGCTCAGCGACTTCCTTGCCTACATCCAATTCCACCCGCTTCTTTATGTCAACATCATAGGATACAAACATCCCACCACATAAGAAACACATGAATTACGTTCACCGACGCTCAATATATGAAATTTATATACAATTCTCATACACCGTGTGGATAGGGGCCATTGCGATTAGGCGGTTGACTATATTACTCGCAGTCCCACAGCCCCCAGTGACACCCAAGTCCTTCTTATTTTTTCTTTTGGAAGCTGATTGTTAAAATAACAGCACAGGAAAATCTGACTGACGGCTCATGCACTTTTAACGTATTATGAAAGTAAGTGTGAATGTGGGGGGTTTAAGAGAAGTGCTGCTACTGTGTGGCTGGACTTCCTGGATGGAAAGGTAAGCGGATATTGTTCGCATTATTTACTCGTAAGAAGGACTATGGGCTTTAGTTCCACGAGATCTTGTATGATGGTGGTTCATACATGTTGTTGTTGGTTATGGAGGGGCTTCGATGGTGGCCCATTGCACCCGAATCGGGTGCCATCGTTATGGGGCAACAGATCCGGAGTAGTCCAGATGGCGGGTCATCGGCCGGATGTCTTCAATTGTATATAAGCGCTTGTATGTTGCCTTCTTAATGGTATCCTAGATGGGGTCGATGTCAAGCTTTTGATTAAGGCCTTTCATCCGAGCCCACCAAGCAGCTTTGAAAAAGACAGAAGACAGCGATTCTGCAACACCTGTATTTATTTAATGTTTGTTTGGCTTGTCTTGCTCCAGGAAGAGCAGCCATATAACATGGAGGTGCGACAGTTATTCGGTAGAGCTTACGTTTTGTGCTAACAGACATAAGACTGCTGTGGAGGAGACAGTACAAGCAGTATATTATCGCAACGTTTTAGCCTTTATAGCGTTGATATATGGGGCAACAGATTATGCCTCGCAAACAACGGACTTGGTCAGCCCAAGAGATTGGAACGTTGCTTGTAGCCAGGCTGCCAGCAAGGTCAGGTAGTCGTCTGGTGAAGAAATGTGTCCTCGTCGTTTGTGCATTGAATTTTATACAATGTTCGTTGCCCATTGTTCTGTGGTGTTCAGCTTCCGCTACAGCCACAAAACTGCAGCGGTAATTTGTTGATTGGTTGCTAATAATGTGGTGCCGTCCACGAACTGAGCGAGGACAACCTGCAGGAGTACTGGCATGTCATTCACGTAGAATATAAAAAGCATTGTCCATTGTCCAGAGGACGGACCCTTACGATAAACCTTCTTGTGAGTGAAGCGTGCTGGAGGGTTGTCCGTTTGTCTTGACAAATGCGCCGTACTTGGGAAAACTATCAGCAATCATGATACAGTAGTCCGGTATCGAACCTAGGGCGTGAAGTTTGACGACCAGTTTGTCTTTTCACACTCGATCGTAGGCTTCCTCGGCATCCAGAAAAGCAGCCACAGTGGAGTTCGATCGATTCACGTAGTATGCTGCGTATTCCGTAATGCGCAGTAGTTGAAGCTCAGCCGACAGTCTTGGTTGAAATGCGAATTGATCTGCTCTAATTACGTCCTGCATGGCTATGGGTTGTCGAAGTCTTTTAAAAATTATGCTTTCAAGGATCTTTGAGGATGTATGTAATAAACTGATGGACCGATGGTTTGCTGTAAGCTCAAGTCATTCTCTGGCTTTGGAATCGGTACAAGATGATCTATTTTCCAAGCTGCTGGGAAGTAGATCAGCTGGAGACAATTGCTTACTGAAGATCCTCGTGATAAGCACCAATTGGTTCCGTAGCAGTTGTGTGAGTTGTTCGTTCCTGATCCCATCAGATCCCGGGGACGAATCTGATCCGAGGCTGCGAATGACAGTCCTGGCTTCCGCTGGAGCTGTTAAAAGAATACCTTCCGTACATGAAGACTGTTGAATGTCTTGCGCCTGATGGGTAACCCGTTAAATTCTTCGTCCTTCTCCATGATGTCTGCATTTTGTGTCATGTAGGTGAACAGTTCTGTCCTTCCTATGCGGTCGTAGATGTGATCCGTTGGGTCCCGAATGAGCAGGTTGGCTGGTAGAGGGCTACAGAGTGCTCGGATTAGTTTCTAGCCATTTCTGGACCGAAGTGTCAGAGTAGCCGTTTCTTCCTCCCAGACTTCTATTCTATGCACCATTAGATAGTGTAGTTCTATTGAGAGCCAGTTGTCATCGGTCCTCCGGTTTCTGGAAACGTTAGCATCGTTTGCGTATTCTGTTTGTAAGAGCCTTCAAATCTTGGCGTCTGGACGAGAATACGTATTGATATCGAGTGTGAATTTCCAAAGATACGGATGTTTGGCGAAAGCCTGGCGTTATCTGCCAGTGAGTATCGCAGTGGACTCTTCAAGAGAATCAGTGGTAGATATGTCTGAAATAGGGCAGACATTGTTCTTTAGAAATGCCTTGTAGTGGTTCCTATCGGTTGTCGTTCTTGCTCTTGGATGTACTCGATCCACTGCTTTGGTTAGTTTGCCAGTCACTGAGTGATAGTCATAAGTCAAATCATTTACAGTCGTCGGTGCTATCAAACTTCAGAGGAAGATAGGCATGCCGCCTCCATGACCATTAGCATGGCCCTTCCGATATGCAATCATCTGCAACTTGAATTTTTGGTCAGGCTGAAGAGGTGTTTCTGTCAGGAAAGCATGTCGACCTTGAATCACGTGATAAAATCTTCCAGTCCTAGCTTCCTAGGTAACACTCCATTGGCACTGTAGATATAAAATGTGAGATACTCTCTCCATGATTGCCTATGGGCCATTTGCAGGGGCAAAACGTTTCATGGCGCCATTGAATAGGACGAGTAGTTTGGCAAGAAAGTGTGGCATAGCTGTGAACTATTGAAACGGTTCTTGAATGATGGGTGGGATGTTCGTCTGTGGGAGTTTTCCCAGGAAACCCCTGATACTTGAGAATATCTCCTTGAGGTCTGAGAAGTTGGACACACCCCATTTGACGAATAGGCAGCATTCAACACGACGGGTTTCAGTAACTCGAATATTCTATTGTTTAAGACATTGCGTCAGTCGTGCGAGCGACGCTACGGAAGACGAGCTGGAATGAGCGCGCGATGGGGCATTCGCGTCGGCGGCGCAGGAGTTGGTCGAGCGCTTCCCAGCGGTGCTTGCCCAGTCGGCGGCCCCGTCGCTTCAATGGAGGAAGGACACCCGCGTCTGGCAGCCCTGTCTCGTGCCAGTTGGTCCCTCCTTCGTCGTTCATTGGATGATCGTTTGTTCATGGTCCAGATCTTTGAGCGCAATATTGATAGAGGGCAGGTTGTGAGTTGCTAATGCAACGGCTCTACCCGCGGAGCTGTTGCTTGTTCCATACCCCGACATTTTCCTTGGGGGACGTGGACTTGCTGTCCACAACTGCAGCCTAGCCCCTCCGTTGTTTACATCCGTAGCAATGCCAGAGTTTTCTGTGACCAAAGTAGTGCTCGTCATACTCTGTTGTCATTCTGCCACATTATACACGATTCTCCTGCTACCATAGTCTGAGTTGCATAGAGGCCACTGCTGCTGCATTGTTGCCCCTGATAGAGGTCGGTCAGTGCGTAATTGACTGACGTATCCTGCACAGCCCCCTTTGCTCTCTCGTTCACGACTGGCGTGCCACTCCTTGACTTCACGGTGTAACATTCCTCCCCCCCAAAGCGACGGACAGTTGTCATATAGGGAGCACAACAACGGCGGGGGAGGCAGCAGCGTAGATGCTGCGATGGACTGATAGCTGTGGCTGCAGTTGACAGCCGACCTCTAGTCACAGCCTGCCACCCGGCCGTCCCTCTGGTGGAGCAGAAGCGTATGTGTCCACCTCATGGGACCCATAGCAATATGTCTAAGGCGCCAGCTGCTGCCATGTTGGTGGGTCCAGCTCCATCGGGAGGACGAGAAGAGACAGAGGAAGTGAATGCTTCATCTCCCTGTGTCGTAATTGTGGTATCCGCGATCGGAACGGTCGCGGGGTTTCCGAGAACGAAAGCGCGGCGGGAACAAACGGAGCGGCCCGCGGACAAACAAAACGAATAGGAAAGGACGGACAAGAACAACGACGGACGACCGAGCAAGACGTTACGAACAACAAAATGCAAGAAGCAATCCGGTCAGAAGCGAAAACCTCACGAATCCACAACGTCCACTCGTACACGGAAACAAAGTAAAGTAAACATGCTGTCTGTAGGTGTGATGTCGATAGACTATTGCGAATGTCAGACTGCATCGCTGAGCGAGAGGCAGGCGCTTAAATTCATGATAGCGTACGTTGCTATTGGCCGCTGGGACCACGTGCTCCACCGTGGCGCCCTCACATTACACACGGGCCAGGAGCGAGCGCAGCCACGGCTTGCTACGCGACGGCTGGAGAGACCTCTAGTGGTAATTGAGGTCCATGGCGTCTGGCGCGGATTCGACACCCGCGGCACTCGGTACCAGAGTAATGACATCCTCCGGCGGCTTTTGTGATTGCGCTGTCCTCGGGATCGGTGAATCTTGGAAAAGAGATACAGAAGGATCACTGTACACATGACAGTGGCTAATTTTATTGTGATGTCAGCGCTGCAATCCGTCTGGGCCTGAAATAAAATACCGCATACGCCAATTCGACGAAGGATCTCGCCTCGCGCCCGCCGTCTGCTGCCACTAAAAACCCTGAAAAACGCAATATCATGCTCCGCAAAGCGATACTTGCGGCCTTCCTTCGGTGACGGATACTGGGGGAGGTGGAGCAGGTGAAACAGTGTCCGATGGCGGTAGCCGTGAAGCACTTCCGCCTTCAATGGTCCATCTTGTGGATGCGAACGATAGGAGGCGAGAAAAAGTTGAAATCCCTGATGTGTGCAGTGCGAAGTTAGACCACCTGCTGCTTGAAGGTTGTGACAGAACGTTCCGCTTCGCCGTTTGTCTGTGGATGGAACGGGGCACTTTGATGAGTAGCAAGCAAAGGGCGAGAGACAAAAGAAGAAATCTCTTCAGTATAACCTTTCCAAGTCTGCGCTACGTAGAATGTACGAGCGAAGTAATGAGCTTTGACGCTTATATGCAGGTCGCTGGACTTGAAGCATCTCGTAGAACTGGGCCGCGGCCAGTCGAACACTGCGCATCTCTTCGCAGAGACGCCGCTGGTGTCGTCCTCGAGAGGGGCGGTCGGCGTGAAACTGTCTGACGTCTTCTTGGCAGCCCCCTCTTCTCTCTCGTTCGCGACTGGCGAGCCAGCCCTTGACTTTACGCTGCAACGTGTCGTTCCATTGAATCAAACAAAGTGATATCCTTTGCAGCTTCGACGTTCTTCTGACTCGGTGATTTCTCCGCAGACTGCAGCACAGGTGCGTTCTACACGCAGCACTAGTCACAAAGAATCTTGTCGCATTAGCGACTCATTTTCTTCGATTTGGTCAGTTGGAACGTTGTCATTTCAAAGGGTCGAGTTGTCAACGGCGCTCTTGGAATAATGGAACGCGCTACCATAAGAACTCTTTACCAACCTTCTGACCAGTTTTGCAGCGAGTTGCAGAGGCTTAACTACCGCCTTTTTTTTCTTTTTAAAACGTAGCCCCGTCACGTCAAAACTGACATGGTAACTATTACAACAAATCTAGTGTCTACTCTCACCTGCTCATTTGTTAGATAACTTCAGGGGATGTGAGTAGCTGTACCTACTAATATGGTCTCATCAGGGAGACAGATAGTGGAAGAAACGCGAATAAACGGTTCCAATGGCAGAGGAGGAAGGAAGTGCCAAGGAAAGCGTCAAGGGAAAAACCTCGAGGATAGTCAAATGGTTCAAATGGCTCTGAGCATATGGGACTTAACTGCTGAGGTCATCAGTCCCCTACAACGCAGAACTACTTAAACCTAACTAACCTCAGGACATCACACACATCCATTCCCAGGGCAGGATTCGAACCTGCGACCGTAGCAGTCGCACGGTTCCAGACTGTAGCGCCTAGAACCGCTCGGCTACACCGGCCGGCTCCACGATAGTCCGCAGAGTAGTAAGAGCAGTACCGGATTTATTGCTGCTTGCAGCAGATCGTGCTTACTTGCTTGATTTGGGGGAGAAGACCAAACAGCAAGGTCATAGGATTAGCATCGGATTATGGAAGCATGGGGAAGGAAGTCGGCCGTGACCTTCATAAGGAATCATTCGGGCATTTGCCTGAAGAGATTTAGGGAAACCATGGAAAAGCTAAGTAAGGACGGCCGAATGCAGGATTGAACCGTCGTCCTCCCGAAGGCAAATCCAATGTGCTACTACTGCGCCACTTCGATCGGCACAGATCGTAGAAGAGTAGATTATCCTAGTAGTGTGTATCATGCAGCGATCCCTTGTGAGAGCCAAAGATCGTTATAGTGAGAGCAATCGAGTGCAGCAGCACAATGCGCTGCTGGGAGCCTCCTGCTGTATCGTGTCGGTGGTGACTTCAAGCAGCAGCATCAGGTCGAAGGTGTACAATGGCAGCTCGCTGTTGTGCGAAGACTCCTGTTTGCAACATGGCGCAGTTCTGCTGCAGTTGAACCCCGAGTTGGTCTGCCTGCTCGACAAACTACGCTGCTGATTCTTCAGATAGCTGCTGGCGTTCTCTCGCGCTTTGACGACAAATGCTGCCGTGTTTCCTTCCGCCTGTGCACTTGCTACACCCGTGTCTTTCGGCGTCGTCGCAGTTGCCGTTGGAGCGACGGACGTCTTCGTGACGCCCTTCTCCTGCGGCGGTGCTGGGGCATTGCTGGGCAGGGTGTCTTACAACCTTCTGCTTATTGGCGACGCTCTTCTGCGTGTATGCAGGAGCGTCCTCTGGGGTGTGCACACCCTTGTGCTAATCGTAAGCCTCGGGCGAGGACTGCACGCAATTCCCTCAAGACCTCCACAGCCAGGGCGGCTGCTAAGGGGATATTCTCTGCCACTGTGGCGGACTTGAGGCCTGCTGTCTCTTCCTCCACGACGGCGCGAAGATCACCGCGCTGTTTTTGTTAGGTACGGGAGCTGCGTCCCGACCGTCCACCTTTGGGTGATCGTCCCCGCTGTTGGCAGGGAGAGCTGCCTCCACGCTGTCCCTCTGCTGTACTCGGCTGGTCTCTGCCCGCCGCCGCCGCAGCCGCCTTATCTTATGCTGCGTCGTTGCGGTCGCACTTGCCGCCCCGCCTTCGTTCCGGATAGCCGTACAGCCACGCTAGATGGAGGCGTGTGGCCCGCCGCACCGACAGCTCGGCAGAACTTTTCTGCTGTCGCGCTCGCGTGAGCACCTACCGCACCGCGCTGCGTTGCGGCAGTAATCGGCTACGTGGTCCTCGCACTGACACTTGGAGCTCCGGCCTGAGGGTCCATGCCGGACGGGGGAGAGCTTCTGCCGTCACAAGGAAGGCCACCAGCCTTTGCAGTGAGAAGACGTCGCTGGCGCTGGCGCCCGTTTGCACTGCTACGGCAAACAGCGCCGCTCTCCTCTTGTTGGTTCGCTTACGCAACTGTACAGCTGCATTACCGAGCACTGCGCGCAGCACACCCTCTCGGACTACTGGCTCATGACGACGTAAAAGCAGCCGTCTCAAGAGCACACTAATTGCAGCATTAGTCTTCTTTCGCGCCTATGGCGCTTCGCCTATATGGGAGGCCAAAGTGCTCTCAATTGCCCTATGGTTGGCCACGTTCGCTGCCTGCACGCAGATCATCCACAGACACGTAGAGCACCTCTTGCTATGTGCAGCTCGTTGTCAACTCGAACAGCGCTGCCCACCCGTTTCTGCACTCTACGTACGATTTGCTTTTCGCCACGGCCACAGCACGGGACTTCTTCCCCACCACTCTTCGACCCAGTAAGTGTAGCGCACGGCAGCAGCGATTGCACGCCTCAGGGGCTCAGACCAAACTGTGCATTGGAAACCATCATAAATTGCGGCGACTTCAGCGTAAATAAGAGTGTGAATAAAAGTATCATTTCTGTTCGTCTCACTACGTATTTCTTTCGGTTACCGTCTGTACAATGCAGTAGCAGTTGTTTCTGTGTGTGATCCGAGTTTCAGCGAACTACATTACTTCGCAGTGACGCATCATGCGGAAGTTACTTTTGCAGCAGTTTGTAGCACAGGAGTACGCCTACGTGGCCGGAGAGTAGTTTGCTAGATGGTCTTAGCAGAGCGGCACGAAGGATTTTTGGGATGGGAAACGGTAGGATGGGAATATGAAGCATCTCGGAAAGAGCAGCAGGAGAGAAAAGTTGTATGAGAAGCAAGTGAAGGTTGTACTGGGTGAAGTGCAGGATGTTCAACAGTTGGTGGAGCGTAATATTTATTTGTAAACTAGACAGCCAGGCGAACTTGGCTTAGTTCGGGAAACATTAGATGGTTGATAGAGGGTTGGAAACTTTGGGTAGAGCTATTACATGGAAATCATAGTAAACTAACCTCTTGTTGGCGTTTTAGCCCTATTGTCGTGGGTATTTTGAGAATTCCTTTTTAAATTGCCATGTACAGCAATGCCAAACAACAAGAACGAGATTCCCTTCAGTTAATGGGTGGGACAGTACGAGCATAAGGAGTACCAGAACCTTGTAAGTTGCAGGCAATAAGGTAACATGTGGCTCGATACGAGAAACAATATCGACTCCACCATTTTTCTTAGAAGATAGGTTGAAAAAGGCAAAAACCACATTTATAGCATTCGTTTGATTACTAAAAGCTTTTAACATTGTTGACTGGAACACATTATTACAGATTCTGATGTTAGGGATAAAATACTATTGGCGGAAGATTGTCTACAATCTGTGCAAGAACCAGACAGCAATTATAAGAATCTAAAGACACGAAAAGCAGGCATCAGTTGGGAAAGAAGTGACACAGAATTGTATCCCAACCCGGATGTCATTAAACGTGCACATAGATCAAGCACTAAAGGAAACTAAGGAGAAATTTGGATAGCGTAGCAAAGTTCAGATACAAAACAATCATAACGTTACTGTTTCTACGACACCACAAAGGCCTTGGAAGAGCAGTGGTGCAGAATGGACAGCGTCATGAGAAGAGATCAAAATGTGAACATTGACAAAAATAGAAGAATTGTAGTGGAGTGTAATCGAATTAAATCAAACGATGTTGTATGGGAACTGCATTAGGAAATGAAACGCTAAAACTGCTAGATGAGTTTTTCTACTTGGGCAGCAGAATAGTAACGACAGCCAAAGCACAGAGGATATAAAAAGGCAGACTGCATGAGCAAGGAAAACTTTTCTGAAAAATAGAAGCAGTTTAACATCGAACGAAATTTAAGTATTTGAAAGCCTCTTCTGGAGAGTAGGCTTATGTGGAAATGGGACGTGAATGATAAAAAGAACAGATAAAGAGATAAAATATATAGTTTTCAAATGAGGTGACACAGAAGAATTTTGAGGATAAGATCGGTCTATTGATGAACTAATCAAAAAGTACGGAATAGAATCGCGAAGAAAATAAATTTATGGTAAAATTGTACTAAAAGAAGACGTTTAGAAGGGTTTGGTTAATTGTATTGTATACGTCCTGGGGTATGAAGGATTAGTTAATTTAGCAATTGATGACAGTATGGAGGAAAAAAGTAGAGGTGGGAGACCACGGACAGACGATAGTAGACAGGTTTTTGTGGATGTACGCTGTAGTAGTTTTGCAGAGATGAAGAGATTCGCCCAGACTACAAAAATGTGAGGAGCAGCTTCATACAAGTCTTCGGATTGAAGACAACAACAACAACAACAACAACAGCATGGCGTTGCACATTGTTTCGTATTCAAGACCAGTTTTCCTTTGGAACACTTAATACTCTCCAACGTGTAGCTCTCGGCACGTTTTGTCTATAGGTATAAGTCACGTAGAGTTACATACCGAGCAACCTTCATTAAAAGAATTCCACTACGTTTGCTAAGCAATAAATTTTCCTGTAATATGTAGCAAAGTCGGTCAGCATTGAAACCAAATAAAAAAAAAGGTTCTGACGTTATTTCAACTGTGGGATTGAAATCACGCAGGTGCGTTCGAATATCCAACAACCCAACAACCTAACAGAAGACGCCGAAGTGGTATCCAATTGAAAAATTGGCACCAGGCCACTGAGCGACATGAAATTTTATTACAGCCAACTGAAGACCGAATACCAAAAATCAATACTGTTGTTGACATTTTACCGCTTAGGTGCATCATGGTTGCTGTAAAACATAATGCTGTGAGAAATTTATTGAAAAGCTGCTACTTGGGAACTGGAATGCACTCCGTCGTCATAAAATTTCGCAAAAAATATAATATGGTTGCTCCACTGTAGACCAGAGGTGACGCAAGGCGTTCGAGGTGATATACGCAACTTCTCTCCTGAAGGATCTCTTCACTGCATAAGGCTGGAGTGGGCAAACATGACACGCACGGCGCCTGAGCACACAGCTCGACAAGCACACAGCGGAATCTCTGAGGCGGAAAAACCTGTCGTCCGTCTCTTTCTCCATTTTTTACCTTTCTCTGTCAATCTCAAATACCACTTCTTGCTCTTTTTGTCCTTCTTTTGGTCCTTCTGACACTGCACCTAAACGCTGTTTAACATTGAACAGTAAACAAACGTAGCCAGAAAAATAAGAAAACTTGCAGCGTTGTCCTCAGTACAGGCATAATGATTATCTCGGTGTTTCAATGTATTATGGCCATATTAAATATCTGACATTTATAACTAAAAAAAAGGTACTCGCGTAGAATGACGGAGTATTCCTAGCCTGTAGAGATTTTTTATTAATATGATACTTTTTCCAGAAATGACTGCAAAACCAGAAAAGACGAAAAAACTTGCAACTTCTGAGGATAGAATAAAATAACGAATTTTTTGTGAAGAACTCTTGTCCAGAATCTACGCAATCAAAACTTATACGCCCAAAATTAGAAATGGCTCTGAGCACTATGGGACTTAACAGCTGTGGTCATCAGTCCCCTAGGACTTAGAACTACTTAAACCTAACTAACCTAAGGACATCACACACATCCATGGCCGAGGCAGGATTCTAACCTGCGACCGTAGCAGTCGCGCGGTTCCGGACTGCGCGCCTAGAACCGCGAGACCACCGCGGCCGGCAATTAGAAATAAATAAATAAATAATTATATTGAAATTTTGTGTTGTCGATGGCAATAATCCAAGACGACACACTTTTGTAATCATATTTGACAGTGCATAATTATTTGGGGGCTCCAAATGCACGACTGATGTTGCAATGGCGAGCAAACAATGTTTCTCCATATCGAGAGTCCATAATGTACGTTGCCCTTCTCAATGGTTCCAGTGAAGTATCACTTGTCCTGGAATGAGATTTTCACTCTACAGCGGAGTGTGCGCTGATATGAAACTTCCTGGCAGATTAAAACTGTGTGCCGGACCGAGACTCGAACTCGGGACCTTTGCCTTTCGCGGGCAAGGCAAAGGTCCCGAGTTCGAGTCTCGGTCCGGCACACAGTTTTAATCTGCCAGGAAGTTTCATCACTTGTCCTGTTTCCCCATAAGTGTTGTAACAGTCTTGGAAACATCGCGTGAGTCAGATTTCTCCTTTCTGGTTACTTGCCCCAATACGGCCTGACCTCTTTCCTACGCTCCTCATTTGCTAGCCCCAAAATAAAGCTCGGGTTCTCCAATTTCGTAACCAGTTACGGTGTCTTTTCACAAGGAAAGATCATCTGCATATTTCATCTTGTAGATACTGACTGTAGACATTCAAATATTCCCATAACGATTGTCCATGTCACCGTGCTACATAACACCATACGTAGCGCATTACTTCTTTCACTACGCCCATCCCCTGGCATTTGATGAGATGACAAATATCATGTGATAGCGATTGCGCGTATACAGATGCCGGTACTATCGCGTACACAACTTGCATTGGCGGAGCTTTCATTTTGTACTCAGGTAATTCATGTGAAAAAGCTTCCGACGTGATTCTGGCCACTCGACGGGGCTTAACAGACTTCCAACGCGGAATGGTAGTTGGAGCTAGACGCATGGGACATTCCATTTCGGAAATTCAGTATCTGTAGATCCACGGTGTCAAGAATGTGCCGAGTATACCAAATTTCAGGCAGTCCCTTTCAACAAGGACAACAGAGTGTCACGCTGCCTTCAGTTAACGACTGAGAGCAACGGCGTTTCCGTAGAGTTGTCTGTGGCAACAGACAAGCGACACTGGGTGAAATAACTGCAGAAATCAATGTGGGACGTACGACGAATGTATCCGTTAGCACAGTGCAGCGAAATTTGACGTTAATGGGCTATGGAATCAGACGCCTAGCGCGAGTTCTGTTGCTAAAAGCACGACGTCGTCAGAAGAACCTCTGTAGGTCTCGGTTGGACCCCAGACGACTGGAGACCTATGTCCTGGTCAGATGAGTGCTATTTCAGTTGGTAAGAGCTGCTGGTAGGGTAGGAGTCTGGCGCCCACCCCACGGACCCCGGTTGTCAAGATGGTGGTATCCTCTTAAATGTTTGGGCTGTGTTTACATGGAACGTACCGGGTCATCTAGTCCAAATAAGCCGATCATTAACTGTAAATGGTTATGTACTGCTTCTTGGAGACCATTTGCAACCATTGATGAACTTCATGGTCCCAAACAACGATGGAATCGTTACAGATGGCAATGTGCCATGTCACTGGGCCAAAATTGTTCGCGATTACCTTGAAGAACATACTGGACTATTCAAGCGAATGATTTGGCCCACCATATCGCCCGAAATGAATCCCATCGAACGTTTATGGGACATAATAGAGAGATCCGTTCGTGCACAAATCCTGCACATGTAACACTTTCGCAGTAATGTAGTGCATGACTCAGTATTTCTACAGAGGACTTCCAACGACTTGTTGAGCCCATACCACGTGGGGTTGCTGCACGATTCCGGGAAAAAGGTTGTCCAACAAGATTTTAGTAGGTGTTCCGTGACTTTTGTCCCCTCAGTGTGTATTGATATTGTTAGATAATGGAAAACCAAAGTCAAACGAGACATTAAAATGAGACCAGATAACTATATAGACACTATGAGTTTCACTGTCGACGAAATAATTTCACGAGAAAATGGAAGTGGTGTGCAGAGGACAATATATTTTATGAACAAGATATTCATGGGATATAGTTTTAATATACCTCCAAGATTACGTCTTTTAAAGGAAAATACCAGGAAATAAGATTAAGGATTATGTTTTAGAACATGTTACCTTTTTTAAGAACTTAGGCTGCGATGTAAGCTACCAGTATCGAAGTGACATACAGAACAAATTATATAAATATATGTAGCAGAACACACACAACACTAGGCACAAAACTATTCAAAGAAACGAAAATAAAATCGAGTGATGTAATCACTCCACTTGTTGTGGTATAAGAAAAATGAAACGCGTATACAGGATATGGAAATTAAATTTATGGGATGTACGAAGTTTGCATTCTAAGTGACCAATAAAAACAGAACACATCAGAGTTGTGTTGAGAAATTTTTCAGGAGTGTAAAATGGTTAGAACATATCCACGTAATGCCAGAAGCAAGACTAACAAAATATGTATTTAACTACAAACCACAAAGAATAGAAGTTTTCTGAAGACCACGGAAGAAATGGGTGGACTGAGATCGATAGACAAGAAGGGCCTGTTCTTCGAATTGCAGAAGAAGAAGAAGAAGAAGAAGAAGAAGAAGAAGAAGAGAAGTTGTTCCGTTGCCAAAAGAGTCTTCATACGCTAGCACAACAGCGCACCATCAAGTGGCGCATGGGATAATGTTCGATAATTTTGTGTACATGTACACCGGGTATTCTTAAAACGATGGCAAGTCTAGTCTTATGGCTCTCTCCCTCTGCTACTGCAGAAACTTACGCAAAACGGCTACTAAAAGTTTTCTCGTATAATCGGTAAAAAATCTACCAGATACCCCTTTAGATCCAAGTAACCTTTCTTTTATGAATCATATTTAGTTTTATTTCGACTCTAAACTCAATTGTTTCGATCTCTTATTTCTTCCTTTTGTCCGTGTGATGACAGAGCATCAACTGCGATGTGAATTATTTCTTATTGCAACTTGAGGAACTAAGTTGATTATTTTGGCTTTCTTTTTGTTTCACGTTCTCTTTCGGTGCAGTGTGCTGATTGGTTTACTGATGCTACGTAACACTGGAGTTTACCCCATGTTTTGGCAATTTGGCAGATAAATCCTTGTTATCGAATTGCAGGGCGGTGGCCTTACGTTCGCTTTGGATTCGTCCATCTTTTATCTGTCAGCAAGACTTCGACTCTCTTTTAATCCGTGATTAAGAGATTGATGTAGCAACTTGCTACACTACTACTGAACCTTATTGGGTCATACCCATCTCTCAGTGTGTTCCATGGCACATATATATTGAACGCACCGCTTCATTCCTCGCAGAAGTCAATGTCTACTTCTGGTTGCTAAGGCAACTGTAAATTATTTCTAATAACAATTGCAAAACAAAAATCATGATTTTTCCTTCAGTTTTCAGTGAATCGGAACATTCGGATTTACTCGTTGCAGGACACGGTCAAGCATCAGGTATCCAATGGATTGCATACGAAATTTATGAGAATAGTCTTTTACAATCATGTCACCCTTACAACAAACGCTAGTCTCATGGTCAACTGTTGACGAATCAGAATCTTTGGTTGCGACTTTAGCGTGATGGGGATTTCTGCACAGCGCCATTACAAACTTCTGGAAAACTCTCAGCTATTTCGGTGATTTATGCAGGTTGCTAAATGAAATTTCGAATGAAATAAATATATAACTTTCACCCCTCTTTCATCCGTCCACGACCCCTCCCACCGGAGGTTCGAGTCCTCCTTCGGGCATGGGTGTGTGTGTTGTCCTTAGCATACGTTAGTTTAAGTAGTGTGTAAGTCTAGGGACCGATGACCGCAGCACTTTGGTGCCTTAGGAATTCACACCAGTTGAACATTTTTTCACCCGTACAGTCACTTACATTATTTCACATTAAGAATCCATATTATCGTTGATGACTGCATTTTAGGACACTAATGCTCCCACTAAAAGTTTCATCCAATATTTACTCCATTTTAAACTAAAATTTAGCTGATGGTTATTTCCGGTTCGAGCTAGTTTTTCGTTCCAAGCACTATCTAAGAATTACTGGCCCTAACGAGGAATACTAATTCTGGGCTGGGAACCTTAGTGTTATTGTCATTAGCTACAACCTGTTTTTTATTTTTATTTTTCAGTGTATTTGGAAATTTATTCAACTTCACAGTAAGTGTGAGGTGCGTTTTTATTTTGAAAATTCTATAATTTTAACAGATTATTTATCACTAATTTACACTCGATCATCACAGTATTCTTCGTCGTCATTTAAATCGCCAACGAAATCATTATAAACCTCATTCTTTCCAAGTCGTTATCTCTTTCTTCACTACAATCATATCTTTCATCCCTATTAATATAATCTTTTACAGACTCTTAATCCTCCTACTCCTGTCATAGATTCTGCTAGATAGTATGCTTAATTAATGACATTTATTTTGGTGTTTCTTATGTTTACAACATACGTGTGATATTCCTGTAACTTTATTAATGTCTGATGAATCTGGTCACTTTTGAGAAAGAATTTCTTTCAACAGGTGGTCTTAGTTTCAAGAGTAGCTCAAACCTGAGACTTTGCTCTATTTCGTCATGCAGAATACTCTAGAAAGTCATGAGAATGGCGCGTAGACCGGCTATTAACGTTTCCACTTCCAAAAACAGGCAGCTCCATAATGCTCCTGTTAACTAATAAGCAAATATTACTCCCTTACCTCAAGCTGAAAGAATACCAATGACAACATTCACAGATAAAATTGCTATCCTCAGTGAAAAAGGAGAATAATTACAGGACCTGTTTGTTGGATGGAATGAACAATCTGATGAGTACAAAATATGCATTGAGAGTAAATCAAAGAAAGTCGAAAGTGATGAAAAGTAGTAGAAATAAGAACAGAAGCAAACGTATCAGGATTGATGGTCAGGAAGTAGATGAAGTTAAGGAATTCTGGTATCTAGCCAGCAATATAACCAATGACAGACGGAACAAGGAGGACATCAAAAGGAGACTAGCAATGGCGAAAAGGGCATTGCTGGCCAAGAGAAGTCTATTAATATCCAATATAGCCCTTAATTTGAGGAAGAAATTTCCGAGAATGTAAGTCTGTAACACAGCATTGTATGGTAGTGAAATATGGACTGCGGGAAAACCAGAAAAGAAAAGAATCGAAGCATTTGAGATGTAGTGCTGCAGAAGAATGTTGAAAATTAGCTGGACTGGTAAAGTAAGGAGTGAGGAGGTTCTGCCTAGAACAGGAGAGGAAGGGAGTAAGATTGAAATTCATCCAGCAAAGAATTTGCAAGTGCTACTCTGACATGAAGAGGTTGGCACAGGAGAAGAATTTTTGGTGGGCCGCATCAAACCAGTCAGAAAACTGGTGACTCAAAAAACCTTTCTCAACGTATTGTAAATACCACCAGCCGATTAGCGAAATTCTACTCAGTCTGCTTGGAAAGTGTCCTTGATAACCTGTGTGCGTCTCCTCCAAGAAAATTCTTATGGCTGAGTGATTGTTTTGCTTGTGTAAAACAGAATATAATGATTTGAACAGATTTGTTCCAATCCTTCCCACGGGTGGCAATTTCTGGGTGTCTTTTTGACAGCGCAACACACGACTGCACTAAAGTTATAGCTATTTATTCTGGTACATGAACTCCAGATGATGTTAATAAAATTTAAATTTGTGCTCAAATAATACCTATCTCGCATGGTGATTATTAAAGAAAGTTGTTCCAGCTTTGCTAAAATCTAGTGAATGATAACTATGTAGTTCCAAAATACCGAGAGATGTATTTCGACGAAGCAGAGTGCGGTAGCAGCAGTATTGCCTTTGTGAGTTAAGTCCTTTCTGCAGAACCTGAGATTATGACTCCTAAGTGGGATGTCGCGCCAGCTGTGAGAGCCCCCCCAGTATTTAGATACGACACTGCTTCCTACAACCATGCCAGCTGCTGCCGTGCCTGAAACTGTGAGGAGCTCTGGCGAGTGACTAACTCTGGTCTCACCACAGCGCATTAACAACAAACTCTGCTCCACACTGCACTATGGGAATACTGAGCGTATAAATTTTGACTGGCTGTATACACAGGGTGCATTTCAGGAAGCAACATCTCGTAAAATACTTTCAAACAGTTCATTAAATGTTTATAAATGATGGAAAACCACATGTAAGAGATTTCAAAACAAACATTGTTAGTCTGTAATTTAAGCTGCTGATTGTATACACGGCAATATTGTTTTGTAAGAGTAGAGTTTGTGTGTTGAAAAACAGTCAACGTTAAGGTTTACGTCCCGTTGACTACTTGGTTGTTACAGACTGATTGCAGACTCGCTTCACAACAAGAATACGAAAAGAAATTGAACGTGTTGTTCCTCCCAAGGTAACTCGGCGTTTGACTTAATTGATTATGGGAAATAACGAAAATGCTAAATCTGAATGGCGTGACCTGTATTGAGATTTTCACTTCCAAAATGCAAGTCAAGTCACTGTTCTGTGTCGCTTGGTGTCAAAATACTGTGCCTGCCATAAGCTTGTTACGCAAATATCGATATCAAAGGCTTTTCTACAGACAAAAAGTAATGTTATTGACCCTGCCTGCTTTCGTAGAGGTGTAGTAAGGACGCCAGACTCGTAAATGGAGAACTTTGAGCTGATCCCAGTCACACAAGGGACCTTTCCTAATTACCTTATTAGCTTAGGGATGACTCCATTCTGCCTCATAATTGATCTGAATATGTGAAGATTATATATAGCTGGACCCATAGTTACAGTAGTCTCATAATTAGAACGTAAATACGGCAAGTATAATTCCTATCAGATGACGACAGTGAAATAATTTTTTTCATGTAGGTAATCACCAGAATCTGCTGTTTGGTTAAAATAAGAGCATTATTTACCGCTAATGGTCAGTTTAGAGATAAACTTGATTTTCAAGTGCACAGATTTCTAAGGACTTACCTTCCTCGCAAGTGTATATCAAAATTTTCACATGCCGCTGAAATTCATGGATCGCCACAGGGCTCAGCTTTATGTTGCGAACTTCAGTCCATGTTAGCTTAGCCTATGTAAGTCTCGTCACCTCTACATAACCACCATAACCTACGTCCACTTCAACCTGCTTATTATACTCCAATCGACCGATCCCTTCTTTTAGTGAAGTTGTGAAATAAATTTCTTTTATCCCCTAATCCATTCGGTACCTCTTCGCTAGTTACCTGAACAACACATACAGTCAGCAGGATTACTTTATAACTCCCATTTTTTAAATCTTCTTGCCTGAAAACTTTGTTTTACATATTTCACTTCCGTTCAGGGCCACGCTCCTGACAACCCTTTTCAGAAGATACTTCCTATTGCCTGAATTTATACTCGAATCTAACAACGTTCTCATTTTTAGAAAACATTTATTCCCTATTGCCAGTATGGATTTTACGTCATCTACACTTCGGGCAAGGTCGGTTGTCTTGATTTTCAAACTACGGAACCATTAGTGTCCCGTTTCCTAATATAATTCCCTCTAAATTGTCTGATTTACGTCGACTATATTTCACTTCATTTGCTTAACTTTTGTCAGTGTTCATAATATTAATGCTTTTCTGGCATCTTTCACACAATAACAATGTGCCCCCCCCCCCCAATCCTTTCTTCGCAGCTCCCTCAATGTACTACAGAACAGATTGAAACATGTTCCACCCCCTTCTCAAATACGTCTTCCCCTCTATGTTCTTCGAGTCCTGTAACTGCAGTCTGGTACCTGTACAAGCAATAGGTAACCTTTCGCTGCCTACGCTTGTCCCCGTTACATTTAAAGAGTTTATCCTAATCAACAGTGACGAAAGATTTCTCTAAATCTACAAGTGCTCTAAACATACCTTTGCCTTTCTTCGATCTATATTCTATGTTGTGCCGTAAGGAATTTTTTAAAAAATAAGAATTGAAAGATTCTACAAATGTTTATGCAAGTGCAAAACACTTAAATCCTTCTCTTACAGGTAGAATGTAATTATTATATCACTAATAAAAAGAATGATGAAATTTTCAGCAAAGGAGCAAAAAACCAAGTTACAAAGAAGAAATATCTGTCTCAATTGCATTCTAATTGTCGTGTCAAAAAAGTCTACACTTTGAATCTTTCCCTTTGTAACTTAAAATGATTTTCTCACACATCTTATTCCGTCAGGGGATTGGTTACTAATGAGCACTATTCATCGTCGTTTTCCTTCCCTAATCTGTCTTGAGAATCAGATGTAACTAATTGTGAACTGATGGTACTTACCTGAACCACAGATGTGGTTTGAGGATCCACAAATGGTCGGTAAATTCCTGTCCATTAGTACCTTTCATTTTGGCGAGAATGAATGTCAAGTGTCCAACAAACCAGGAAACATGTTGTTTGTAACGCCAGGGAAAAATCTCCAATCTGGTCACAAAACAAGGCCAATTTTTATTTTATACGCATATAGCTGTTCTCATGATAATGGAGAGCAGTTTTTTTGAATAGTTGCAAATACTTATCGTTTCCGTGCATAGATGGATGTGTTTAATATCTGTTTGAAGTCAACACACTTCACAGGCTGGGAAAGGCAGTTTGATTTTATATTTCTTGCAAGAGTCGGGTAGGTTTCGCACATTTCTCTAAACATGTGAGGAATTTGTGTGAGGATATTTGATTGCAGTAGGATGCTTAGGAGCGTGTTGACTCAATATTTGGTAGCCTCTAGCTGAGGAATGTTTCAGCATAGTCTTCCCTGCGTAGTTGATGTACATACATCTTTAAATTTGCATTCTGGATAATGTAAATCAATCGCATTAAATCTGGAGGTCGAAACATTTTGAAGCTATTTTCTGTTATTCTTCCTGCACTTGCCTTGGTTATGTATCTTTTATATTTTAGGAAAATTTTGTCATGCAATGCTGGTTTGGACTGCTCATCCTCCATACACATCTCTTATAACTGTGCTGGAAAAGGGTAGTTTAAACAGACTGAACCTCCAGTTATGGCACGCCACCACTGAAAATACTTACCTCGCATATTTTGCAGCGATAGGCAGGACTGCAGTTAAATAACTGAGCTTGTAAAAGACATAAACATTGCTGTACTAAGCCATTTGTATTCTGTCTAGGCCCCAAATAGCTAAACTCCTTAATGAGGTTCTGATTGTCAATATTTCCTAAAGTGTTCCTACATTGGCTTGTTTAGAATTAGAACTGCAACATTCTTCTCAAGGACTGTTTGTGTTTGGACTGCCTCAGATACCTTTCAGAACAGTTTGAATTATTTTATCATACCAGCTCTCCCAAGAGTCCCAATAATTCTGAAGATACCTTTCAGAACAGTTTGAATTGTTCTATCATAGCCATGAGTCCCAATAATTCTGAGAGAGTATCGTCTATTCCACGTCAGTCAGCACTGTGTCAAATTCTTCTCGCTGTATCGTATCTCTCTTATCTTCTTTTACGGCCTCTATCATTTGAAGGAGTGAGAATGATATAATCCAAAGCTACAAAATGCAAATCTTTCAGTGGAGCGTTTTAAAACTTTGAATAAATCCATAAATTATATTTCAACTTTTCTGGGTATCCGACAAGAATATTTTGTTTCTCCAACGTATTAATACACACGTGTGCATAGTTATATTGTGAACAAAGTTACACATTATTAACAAAACAATATTTTACCCCTGGATGACATAACATTGGGCTTTGGCCCACCTCATACTAAATAACGCGATCCACGCTTTGCTTAATCTTCACTTCAAATAAACATATGTACCTTTTCAGACCCACAATCAAGAATACCAGAATTATACGTCCATAACTTCCTCTTATAGAATGCAGCCCAGACATTAGACTTGGTACTTGAAAAACTTTTTTTTTAGATCAAAGTCTATTGTAAGATGTTTCTCAGGATTTTCCCTGGCTAACTTGGACAAACTATGTAATGATATTTTGTCCAGTAGATGATTTGGCATGATGTAGTTCCCTTTCAATTTTTAATCTTCTAATCACATCTTCACAGTTAGTCAATTGTGCATTTTTTATTTGAATTTGAAAATTATCACATGCGTGACATGTGTCTGAATAAGCCAATTAAAACGAATACTAAAATCATGGTTAAAAATATCTCATACTTTCGAAACTTTTACTTCTGGCGCATTATTTTCTTCACAATATTTCAAATAACGTTCTTCATATAATGAAATCAACATGTCATGGTCGCAGTACACTTCATTAGGATTCTGTGAGCGGCTGTAATAACTGGCATACTTATGTACATTATTTATGAAGTTGTAAACTGTCTGAACTGCTTCTGGTGAAATTTTCCTTGATGAATTTCCTTTTGTTACTGGAAACAAAGAAAAAGAATAAAAGTAACTTTAAACATAAATGCTCAGGTCAGAGAAATTTAGTGAATTTATGTTTGAATATGATACTTGAAGAAAACTACTGGATAAATGAACAGAATAGATCGCAGTTATGGTTTTTATGTGAAGCAATTTTAATTTAATCTTAAAATACCTCTTCTGTCTTTTTTAGAAGTGGAATGTCCATGATACAAGTGTTTTTGTGAGTTCTTAAGACGTCCTTGATTGTTCTGAAGCCCATGCGTAGTTGAAAATGCTTCTCTTCACACCAAAATATTACAGCCATTAACCTTAACCTGGTACAAAAAGTAACTATTCACCGCAAAACTGCAGTTTTGCTTTTCTTTGGGTACCTAAAGAAGTAAATTAAATTACGCAAAGTAATACTAATTTATTTGTAATAATTAATTTATATAAAAAATTAATTTCAGATTTTCATTCATCATAGTTACCTCTTTCGCACTTTTTTCATCTTAATGTTGCTCAGAACGTAATTATTTTAGCAACTTAAATCACTCATATCCCAAAAAGAATGGAATATCTGCTCTACACATTCATGAGTTGTGCTCCAACACTTGTTTTTACATTTACAACCCAAACCACGAATTTTAGCATCAACAGTTTGCCCTGTTTTATCAGATAAATACTCTCTGCCAGAATGTCTATGATGTTTACATTGTTTTCTTTTCCAATTGCATTTATTTCTTCTTTTTTCTGCCTTCAGGTTCTTTAGCAGGATACACTTTGGGAGACATTTTACATTCAGCAGTACCTTATGCCAAACAAAGTGTTCAGAATGAGAAGGACCAAAGCCACCTTAACACATATAACATACTTTATAATATTATACAAATACTCTTATAAAATTAAAATTATTGCCAATATTGCAGTAATTAATAGAAGTAGAATTTGTTCATGATTTACACTCGTGTATTTTAATTAGCGAGTGCTTTGTAGACCAAAGGCTATTATAATTACACAATAATATTTTACTGTGATATAGTCTTAAGTCTCAATGTTTCAAATGGTTAATAAGTAAGTATTTTCGGCTTACCATGTCATTTTCGCATGAATACTCGTCAGAGGGACGATAGCTGCTTTCACTGGACGCGTAATTTTCTTCAGAACTAGCCACTTATGTTTCGGTTACGCATGAAAATAACCTCTTCTTTGGAATCTCCATTTTACAGTGCCTTTGGGTTGTGTCACACACGAAAAAGACTACTTCTCCACTGTATGAGAGCAGCAAGTTGAACTGCTCTGCCATTTAGTGAGTGAAAGTTAAAATATTTCTGCAGTAGGTTCCTCTCTTGAATAGAAGTTGAACTAACACAAAAAACAAGTTTTGAGAAAAACGTGGCTTTGGATTATGTCATTGTCACCCCTTCATTTTTATAACATTGTCTTCAAGCTCCCCTGCAATCTCTTAACCTCGTACTTTCTTTCAACCTCATTTTTTAGATCCCTGCAATCCCTTTTCCTGCTCGTTTGCTGCATTTTCATACTTTCCACTTTCGACAGTTAAACGTAAAATCTCATACGATATTCAAAGTTTTCTACTGGGCCCTGACTTTTTGCCAATTTGATCCTGTACTACCTTCAATGTTTCATTTCTCAAAGCCACCCATTCGTCATCTGTTTCATTTCTTTTCACGGTTTCATTCACCCTCCTTCTGAAACGATCAACGACCTCTGGCTCTTTCGGTTTATCCAGGTCTCCTTAATTTGCTACTTATCTGAAATTTAATTTTAATGTACAGTTCATAACCAATTAATAATCGTCAGTGTTCATACATAACCCCAGAAATGTTTTCAGTTCATAATCTGATTTCGAAATCTGTATTTTACCATAATATAACCTATCTGAAAACTCCTTGTGACTCAATTTTTCTTATGTTTCTTAGAGATAGTGAAGACAACGATTAAAATTTTGGTCTGTGCAAAATTGTACCAGGTGGATTCCCCTTTTATCCCTTTCATCCAGTACATGTTATCCTACTATTTTTCCTTCTCTAACCTTTCCTACGGTCGAATTCCAGTTCCACTAGTAGCCTGAATAATTTTTCTTTCCAATCTCATCAAGAATTCTTTGAATCTCATCATCTGCGGAGCTCTTCGGCGTATAAACTTGTACTATTGTGTTGGCCGTTACCATACCATGCACATACGCACATGCATAAATGTACATGACAAATGACTTTCTGTATGTGCTTATGAGGAATATTTGTTCACACGAATCTTTACGCTACACGATGGTCTAAAGTTTAATCTAACTATCAGTGACAAACAACCAAGCAATTTGGTGAAAATGTTGTCTTTATTCCAACTGAAATCGTTGATTCATTTTTTGAATGTCTTATGTATTCACTTTTTCTTGGACTGTAAAGGCAAGTACTATACTCTATCTTGAAACGACTTTTAACGCTAACAGTATGGGTACTGAAGGCGGTAACAGGTATTTGAAATGGCTGTTGTTTCTTAGTAACGCTGCTGACATATCCATCCGGAACATATAGCCAAAGAAAATGTAATTTAGTTCTTCACATTCACCTCAGTGACACAGAGGAGATTGTATGATTTTGATGCAATGGAGACGTTGGCTGAAATGCCTGTGATGAAACATGATACTCAATACGAAGTCTGTTCAAAAAATTTCCGAACTTCGCCCACAAAATTTTTCTGTGTCTACCATTTAATTATTGTGCATGGTCGCCTTCGAAATACTCTCCTCCACAATTGATGCACCGTCCTAACACCGTTTTCGCTTCCGGGAGTAGTCTTGGTATGCTTCCTACTGGATCGCTCGAAGAGCCGTCTTAGAACTTTCTTTCATCTCGTCTAACGCTGCAAATCTTCGTCCTTTCAATAGGGTTTTCAACTTTGGAAACAAAAAGAAAAGTCCACAGAAATCAGGTCTGGAGAGTACGGAGAATGAGGCAGAACAGTGATTTCCTTTGTTGTGCAATAGTCAGGCACCAAAAGGGATGAATGTGCGGGTGTGTTATCATGATGCAAGAGCCATGAATTATCTCGCCACATTTCATTTCGTTTCCTTCTCACATTTTCTCGCAGGCATCGCAACACGTCCCAATGGTATAATCGATTAACAGTTTGTCCCTGTGGTACGAATTCATGATGAGCTAATCGTTCAAAGTCAAAGGAACCTATCCGAATGACTTTGACATTTGATCTGACCTAACGAGACGTCACATCACCATTTATAATTCTCTTCAGGAACATCTCGTTCTTATTTGCGCAATCCAAAACCTCTTGAGAGATTGCGAGGCGAACGCCTTTCTGATATTGACTCATAAGCCATGGGTCGAACTTGGCGACAGCACGATGCATTCGAAGATGCTGTGTGAGGGTTTGATGACATGATACAGCTGAAACGTTCATTCCTCTGCAATGTCTCGGACAGTCAGTCTTTGATTGGTGCGGACAGTTTCGTTGACGTTCGTGACGTGAACGTCGTCGGTGGACGTCGAAGGGCTTCCTGAACAACGTTCATCTTTAATTTCGGTCCAGCCATTTTTAAACCGTGTGAACCATTCGTAACACCGAGTACGTTTTAAGCATTTACCACCGTAGGCTTCCTCCATTATTTGGTGTGTCTCTGTAAAGGTTTTCTTGACTTTCACGGGAAACTTAATGCAGACGTGGTGCTCCTCTAACTCTGCCGTCGCGAAATTGGCAAACTGTGTGATATAACGTTCTACTCAATACAGCACTGAACAATAACTTAGAGACATACAACAGTGAAACTTCCAGCAGTTACACATTAAATACGGGCTTGCCTAGGGATGCTAACCGCATTTCGCTCCAACATACTATTGGCGCAAAATTACGAATGTTCCGGAATTTTCTGAACAGACCTGGTATAGTGCCCGAGAGCTCCTGACTGCTGCTGAGTCCACTTCTCTGAGGCCTTGTTTGTATCGTTTGTGTGTTGGTGATGTGTCTTCTCATTGATACCAGACACGCTCTCCACTATTCGTAGTCCTTTTCCCAATCGAGATCTTGCTCTTCTGGAGGAGGTCTCCACCGGTCTACTCTGTATTCTTTTCTGAGAAGGTAATTTTTTTTTTTATGAAAGAGTCAGTTCGCCAAGGTCTTTCCGTTGGTGGGTGGAACGAGATCGCCTGTACCTCGTCAAGACAACTGTGGAACTACTTTAAAGAGTAGTTCCTGCTTTTTCGAAAGTTCGACA
Source organism: Schistocerca americana (assembly GCF_021461395.2). Classification (NCBI taxonomy): domain Eukaryota; kingdom Metazoa; phylum Arthropoda; class Insecta; order Orthoptera; family Acrididae; genus Schistocerca; species Schistocerca americana. Next base: position 92,422,630 of record NC_060121.1, read on the forward strand.
TTGACGGTAGGAAGGCCAGGTGCTCACCCCCTGGCTTTTGACACTGGCTTCAAATGAACCCATGGGCATATGGATGCAACCGAATTCGTCGGCATTAGGTGACTCCTCACAGATTTTCCATAAACTTAACGTTAGCTGCCAGATCAAAAATATCTGCACACACTTACGTAAAGCCGATCTGACCGTCAGATGTCACTAGAGATGGGCCTAACACTGAAAAAGGGGGCGGGGAGCATAGTATCGCCAGGAGAGTATCAGCAGCCGCAGAATGGGTAGATAAAGAGAAGAGAGCTCAGTGACTTCGAACGTGGACTAGGCACTGGATGTGATGTGAGGAAGACATACGTAAGGGACTATTCGGTCTTTATGACTATACTCAAGTTGGCTGTTGATGTGATTGTGAAGTGAAAGAGCGAAGCAACAACCACAGGAAAACCGAGAGCAGGCAGACCTCATCTACTGACGCATAGGGAGCGTTGAGTATTGAGGATGGCGTTTGTAAAAAATCGCATGAAGTCAGCGGAGGGAATCATTCGTGAGGCCCAGAGTGCTACCAGCAGACCATTTAACACAGTAAGTGTGCGTGCGGAGTTAACAGCAATGCGGTGGAATGGTGAAGGAGCTCCTTATAAGACACACATTTTTGTAGTCAACGCTAAGCGAAACTTGAGGTTGTGTGAAGAGGGTCGTCAGTGGACAGTGGACTGGCGACTGCGAGCCAGTGAACTGGAGTGCTGAGTCACGCTATACCCTGTGACAAATTGATGGAAGGGATTGGATACGGCGAATGCCTGGAGAATGTCATTTGCTACCATATAAAGTGCAACAGTCAATTACGGAGGATTGGTTGGTTTGTTGTTTTGGGGAGTGAAGGGACTAATTGGCAGGGTCATCAGACCGTTGAACTAAGGAGGTGGTGGTTTTATGGCAGGGAGGTGTTTTTCGTCGTTAGGGTGTGGTTCTCTTACAGCTGTCAAAATACTAAACTAAACGGCGTCTGAACAGATCATGAAGGCCCAACAGTACCGACCCACAGGTCTCACTGGATGCCAATGTGAAGGGGCATGTGGTCAGCACACCGCTCGCCCAGCCGTACTTCAGTTCACGAGACCGGAGCCGCTACTTCTCAATTAAGCAGCTCCTCAGTTTGCCTCACAAGGGATGAGTGCACCTCGCTTGCCAACAGCGCTCGGCAGACCGGACCGCCACCCATCCAAGTGCTAGCCCACCCCTACAGCGCTTAACTTCGGTGAACTGACCGGGGTATTACCATTGCGGCAAGGAGGTTGGCTTACAGCGCTCGAGAAAACCCTAAATTCAGGAGGATGTGAACACATTTGTCAGAACTACATACCGCGAACAGTAGAAGAACAGATCGGAGGCGATGATTGTTTCTATTAGCATGAAAATGCACCCTGTTATAAACCAGCATACGTGAAGAAATCTTGCGGACAGCAACATTCATTAAATGCACGCCGGCCGTTGTGACCGAGAGTTTCAAGGCTCTTCAGTCTGGAACCGCGCTGCTGCTGCGGTCGTAGGTTCGAATCCTACCTCGGGCATGGATGTATGTGATGTCCTCAGGTAAATTACGTTAAGTAGTTCTGTCTAGGGGACTGATGACCTCAGATGTTAAGTCCCATAGTGCTCAGAGCCATTTGAACCATTTTGCAATTAATTGTAAACAATGTGAATAAGAAAGTAGGCACTAATGTGATTTTAATCATATTATCTCCTTAATCTGGCTTCTCTGACCCCATGTTCCCTACCTCAAATTGTTCAGTGAAGCATCCTCTGTGTCCTGTAAAATTTTTGCACGCTCTTACGAGAATAAATAAGCTTTAGAGGTAACCCATATCTTCTCTGCCATGGACGGGATAGCACACAAGTACGCGTTGCATTGCTATATTCTGTCCCAATACCTAAGATTAATGGGCTGAAATAAGCGCAGGAGAATAAAGGAACTATGTTTAACAATTCTCAGGTTCTGAAAGTAACACCACAAATCATTCAAAAACTGGAGCGATAGAGTTGTATACTAAAATTGTTGCCTTCATTCTAAAGTTTAAGCCAGTGCTCTGCAGATAACCCTTCTTGTGATGTAACCACCGCCTCACTAGGCTATGGTTCTCATTTCATTTTTGCCACGATTATAATAATAGTTCTGGTCAATTCCATTACTTAAATTGTTTGATAATATTCATAAGTATGAAAAGAATGATCTAATACCCCCACACGAGTTATATATGAAAGAAACAATATAGAGGAAGAGCTGGAAAGGTGGCGTGGGATGTGTAATAAGGGGGGGGGGGGGGGAGGGAGGGGAGGGGCAAAGCCGCAAACACAGGAAGAGGCAGCACAGGCTGTTAACACTGATGGGTCTCAGTGTCACATCCGATGACGTGAAAAATTCGTCGTGGGCAGTCTGTTCGATGTAAAAAGTTAATCTAATCATCTTCTTTCATTAACCTTGTAAAGAAGGCAACCACACGTCCTGTCAATTTGATTCTTTACTGTCGCGTTGTAAACTTCTTCATGTATACCATTCGGAAGTTATTAGACTTGAGCGTACTGTCGACATCTGTATCATTAGAGGTGAGACTGTACATTAATCGGACGTGGGGAAAGGGTCGTAGTCTTATTTTAGAAACTGCCATGACTTATACATGAAAAGAATTCTGAAATCAGCTACTACTAAAATCAGGGTCCTCTGACAGGAATTTGAAGCTAAGCTGTTACCGATTAATAATCTACCATAATACTGCCGTGCAAGTCACTCTGCGTATCCTTAAATACTACGTTTTACTGGGCCCTACTACCTATCTCGCTTACCTTTGTCTACCACTTGCACCGTCTACAGTTAATTAGTGGGCAAATCTGTTGGGCTAGGAACAACACCAGCACGTAGTAACTGCAATTAGGGTGCGGTGAATGTGGCCGTAGCTGCAGCCTGCGGTGTGCCTTTGGGAAATGAGCTGAAAAGCCCCCTGAGTGGCAGCTACTGCTCCTTCATGGAATACACTTGTAGGTCAAGCTATTTATATAGCTATTCTACGACTCTTCTAGTGAATGTAAGCCACCTTTTCGAGCAAGCGCTCTTCAGACGAAACGAGCGAACGATTAGGAACATAAATGAGGCAAAATATCGCCCAGATGTGAAACTATATAGCCGTATTAGGAATAAAAATGGTACACTCCCTCAATAACGCCCTGGCTAGGGTGAAAAAAAATATTTGAAAAAGCATTTCGCAATGCGTCTTGCTCTTAGTGGAGCACAGTTTACTTCCTTTCTGTTTTATTTTAGTTTGCTGAGAATGGCGATGATACGTCGTTTTGGGGCTTAATCGCGGCAGTATTAACTTTCCATTCCCTCGGTACGCACGCTAGAGCATGCGTTATCTGTACGTTATAAAAGGCCGCGCATAAAAACAGTACCCTTCCGGGGATCATAACACGGTGTCTATTGTTCATAGAACGATAGTGTGGAAGTTTTTGTATACCTCTTGGGCAAGAGGGGGCCACTTGTACACACCATAGAAGAATCGTCTTATTGCAACTATCCTACAGTACGGGACCAAAGTTTAAATATTACATACTTACTCCAGCTTAAGCAGTTGGAGCAAATCGGTTGTTTCTTTTTGCATTTCATGTGGCGTAAGGTGTGCCTTAGCGGCTTATGGAGACACCATTTAGTTCATGGGTGGGTACTGTGAAAATCCGAAAAAAAAATTTCACTTATTTTTGCTTTCAACAGCGGATATGAAAATGTCTAACACAAGAACATTTAATAATTTTAACGGTACATTCTCTATCATTTCTCTAGAAATTCCAGCTTCTCGTTTTCAAAAATCTTTATTCGTTATCCAGAAACATCCAAAACATGGTTTCTGGAGATCAAAATCGAGCCTCGAATACGAGGACGGTTAGGCACAGCAAATGGCTCTAATTTTTACGATACATTCCTAAGATCTCTATCCAGAACAACACTTAAAATTTTCTTGATTTTTTTTGTCACTTTCCGATGTACAGATGTTCGAAGGTATCCTACTTGTACAAGTGAGCTAAGCACGTAAATCCCGGTGTGAGTCGGAAACGTAGTTTATAAAGTGACATAGCACGGAAATATATGTTGTAAAGTGTGTCCGTTATCATTAGAAGGGTTCTAGGATCGCCTTCTTGTAATACTGAAACACATGCAAGATTTTTGTGCAGATAAAATCCGGTCTGAGGTTTGAAATTAATTTCATGTTAATTCAAATTCCCATAAGTAAACTATCAAAAAATTACTAACCCACATAGTTCTTTTCATGTGAGTGAGATACACTGCTGTATCAGGGAAAGTGAGGGAACCAGCAGAAAAATGCTCCTATCGGAGCACAAAAAAGGCGAATATGCTCCTGTTTCAAAAATGACTGGAAAGTGTGGTACGAACTGTCTTCAGCGCCCTTTAAACTTTTCCCGCAAATTTTGGCAGGGAAATACACTCACGCTTTTTTATGCTGACAGAGGAGGAGACTGTCAGTGCGAAAGAGACGGAAAGGTAACAAATAGTAGAAATAGTAGACATTGTTTGTGGTACAGAAATAGCGAAGGGAACAATAGCGGTGTGGGAGAAAGAGAGGGACACAGCGGCAGCGGAACGCAGTTGCTAGTGACAGAACAGTGTTAAGATAAGAGCGAAGGAGTCAGCGTCAGTGGGAGAGGAATAAAGAGAGGGAGAAAGGGAATGTTGGTGAGAATCAGTCAAAATGAGAGACAAGGTGTATGAATGTCACAACGAGGAAAAGAGAAATAATAACAGTGAGAAGAGAGAGAGGCAGTGGGAGGGAGTGAATGAGATAGTAGGAGTAAGAGAGAAGAAGAGGGAGACAACGACAGTGAGAGGAGACAGCAGTAGTAGGACCGAAAGAAGGAGACTGTGAATGTGACGTGGGGAACAGCGACGATTGTGAGACGCAAAGAGATGATAACACTGACTTGGGCTGAATGAGACTGAGAATGGGGAAGTATGAGCGGACAGGCATGAGCGACTAGCGATGGAATAGCGGGTGTAAGCAAGTTGCAGCTAGAGGAGCTTGCGTTAGTGAGAGGTGAAATGTATGTTTAAAAGAAGGCGAATATGTTCGTATGCCAAAACTTTTTGAAAGTTTCTCGAAGGGGATTATGAAGGTAAAATCAGGGAGTTGGTACCCCACTTTTCAGTCACTCCTGTATACAGGAGCATACGAGGGGGGAACCAAAAGAAACCGGATTATTGTCATAAAAAATTTATTGATGAACATTTTTACAAAATTACTTTAGTCACCTTCAAAATACTCGCCATTACATGCGATGCACTTCTCAAGTCTCTTTTCCCACTGTTGGAAGCATGTTTGGAACACTTCAAGATAGATATTGTCCAGTGCCCTTTGCGAAGCTGTTTTTACCGCCTCCACATCGTCATAACGCTCCCGTTTTAGCGTTTTTTTCATTCGTGGAAATCGGAAAAAGTCGCACGGGGCTAGGTCCGGCGAATACGGAGCGTGGGGAACGACAGACCACCTCTGAGATGCCGAATAGTGGGTCTCTCGTACGGCCGTGTGTGCTGGAGCGTTGTGATGCAGAAACCAGTCACCTGATCGCCAAAGTTCCGGGCGTTTCCTCCTCGCATCCTCTCGCAGACGCCTTAAAACATCCAAGTAAAAGTTCTGGTTAACAGTCTGGCCAGGGGGTACGAATTCCCGATGCACAATTCCACGAACATAAAAAAAGACAATGATCATCGTCTTCACATTTGACCCCACTTGCCTTGCTTTTTTCGGTCTGGGAGAGTTGGGGGTCGTCCACTGGCTTGACGCTTGCTTGGTTTCTGGGTCATACCCGCAGCACAAACTGTCATCCCCTGAAATGACTTTGTTCAAGAAGTTTGTATCACGTGCAATCTCTGTTTTCAAGCCCTGACGCACATTCATTGTTATTTGCTCCTGTGTGAGAAGGGCGCGGAACAAATTTAGCAGCAACACGTCTTATGTGCAAATCCTCACTCAAAATACTCTCCAATTGATTGCTGTCTCTGCTGAAATTTGGTCGATCGTTTGGCGACGATCCTCGTTGATCTTTTGGCGGACCTTTTCAATGTTCTCCTCATTTCGCGACGTTGAAGGGCGTCCAGAACGAGCTTGGTCTTCATCACACATCTCACCACGTTTAAAGCGCCCAAACCACTCGAAAACCTGTGTGCGGCTCATAGCGTCCTCCTGGAAAGCTTCCTGAAGCATCTGGTGTGTCTCCGTTGCAGTTTTTTTAAGCAGGAAACATAATTTCACACACACTGTTCTTTTAAAGTTGCCATAACGACTTCGCAGAGGTAACCCGCCAACAGTCAGAGAAACACAATACCACACTTGCACGTTCAGCTCTACACTGACGCCATCTGCACAGCTGTTTCATGAAGTTCGCTACTAACACCATCTAGCGTGAGAACCCTTCACTACGTCTACGAGTGGCAGTGGCCTCGGAGTCCGGTCTCTTTTGGGTCCCCCTCGTATTTGCCTCTTGTGCTCTGAGAGGAGCGTATATCCAATGGTTTGCATTATGTCTGACTTCTTTGATGACCTTCATATTACACTGCATAATTTGATTGCCTGTTGTTAGGTCACTCGTGTCAAATATCCAACAGCATCAGGTGGTGTTGAATTCTAGGAACAGTTGAGGCCGTACTAGTGTTGTCAGATGTTCCGTATACATATCTTCCATGCCGAAATATCACTTCCAGGAACTAAACGTATCCCTAAAGTTTCCACTACCGCGTATCATTGCCTTCCAAGTACCATGTGACTGAGTTTCGAGCGTCCAACGGTGCTGATTCCACGACGGAACTAATCTCTGTGTGTTCCGTAAGATGCTCAAAGTTGCCATAATATCATTTTTTCTAAGCTCCATACAGAGGAGAAAATTTTCGATAATGTTAATGCAATTCACTTATTAAGAAGGACATAACCGGTTGCGCTTCTAGTGACGTGAAGGAAAGCCTGAAAACCAGCTCTTCGAGAATACTCGTCTAGTTTTCCACCTTGCTCGGTCCACCAGGTTCCTGTCGTTGTTTTCTAGCGGTGAAATGGAAGGTGCTTTGCTGCACTGTGACCAGTCCTATCTGCTGCGTCTATGCTACCCAAGCAACGGCAAAAAGAGCCAGTACCGTTAAGTTTTCAGGCTTTCGACGCCGTACTCGTTAAAACTAAAACTTTTACGTGCTCGGGACGCGTCGTGTTCTTTAATTCCTTCTTATACCATCGGCGTTTCGACACATCTGCTGGGATCCTCTTCACGATCTTCTGGCGTAACCGGTTACCCGAACACTGTCTTAGTCAGCTAATCTGGAACAAAAAAAAAAATGCTCAAAATGTTCCCAGCAGTGGCGTCAAATGTTCAATTCTGTAACAAGAAATTAAAGAAGAACATGACACTGCCAAACAACCTAGAAGATTTTAGCTTCCAGTGACCATCACGACCTGCCTCTAGGGCGAAACTCAAAGATTGGACTGAGCGACTTGGGTCAGCCGTTAAAATGATGGACTGGTACTCCACGTATCAGTGAACGTGTTAGCACGATGATTTGGCACTGGTCTCCCAGACGGGAGGACGGCGGTTCGAATCCCGTCAGACTGTCCAAATTTAAGATTCTCGTGATTTCCGTAAACACCTTGAGGCGAGTATAGGGTTCGTTCCTTGAAGGGCACAGACGATATGCTTCTCTGTTTGACCTCGATCCGAGCTTGTGCTTGGTGTCTGATGACCTCGCTGTCGAAGAGATATTTTTCCCATCCTTCGTCAGAGCGGTCATGCTTCCAATATCTGTCTCGTTTTCTGGCGTAGGTTTTCTGTTGGTTCGAGGGAAACGTAAGTCTCGACCGGTATTAGAAATATACTAATATTTCTTCCAGACTTCAGACGAAGATTATTCCCTATCTTGAGGAATGTTGCCTGTTATAATTTACTACACTTGCAGCGCTCCAGCGGCATAGTTCTTTCGTCGCTTCTTTCCGTCCATGCGAGACGAATGTTGCACCATTTGGATGTGTCATCATTTTATTGCAACATTACTCATAGCTGAATGGCGAGTTCGTTGGCTAACAGATCGGCTGCCACCAGAACATTAATGTTTATCGTAAATACAGGCTACGGGGCTCCGTCACACCAAACAGTGATCAAATAGGTGTTATGAAAACTGTATCCACTCAACTGACTATCACGGTACCATAATCTCCCCTCCCTAACAAATGCAACATATTTCGTCTAATGGCCACCCAGCACACCACAGTTCACCACCACAATCTCCGTTATTACACGTTGTCGTCAGTCTGTGGGGTGGAGGGTAAAAGTACAATAACGGAAAAAAAATCTGAACACCAAAATGGAGTTGTGAGGTGTGCGACGTGAACGAAATTTGGTAGGAGTATTTCTACATCTAGAAGATGATGTCTATTCCAATTTCGCACCAGTCGCATAAGAATAGTGTAAAGATCCTACGGGACCAAGCTGCTAAAGTCATCGCTCCCTATGCTTACGCACTGCTTAAGCTAACTTAAACTAACTTACGCTAAGGACAACACACACAGCCTCGTGACCGAGAGAGGACTCGAACCTCCGAAGGGGGAACCCCAAACCCTGACAAGGCGCCTGAGACCTCGCGGCTACCCCACGCCGTGCATAAGAGTGGAAGTCGGTTTGCTTTAAATATTCGCTGTAATGGTCGTGAGACTTAGGTAAATTTGAGATTGGACATAGTGAGATGATGATACAAAAGACTGTCTTTCAGACGAGGAGGACGCCATCATCAACAGCTTACTGAGTTTGAACGACGTCGTGAGACAAGGCTATGAGAAGCTTGATATTCCTTCAGCGATATTGCCGAAAGACTTGGGAGGAATGTAGCCACTGTACATAACTGCTGGCAGACGTGGTCACAATACTGCTCGGTCGCAAGAAGACCGGACTCCGGAAGGCCACATAGCACAACCAAGAGGGAAGATCGTCGTGTTCGGCGTATGGCTGTGGCGAATCGTGCTGTGTCTGCAACAGCAGTCCGAGGAGCAGTTGGTAGCACCGTGACACTACTAACCGTTACAAGTCGGCTGCATCAAGGACAGCTCCGGTAAGACGCCCTCTAGTATGCAGTCCTTTGACCCCAAACCACCATCTTTTGATGGTTCAGTGGTGCCAAGTGGGACTTTATTGGAGGGCAGAGAGGAGGTTCGTTGTGTTTCTTGATAAAAGGTTGTTCTGCCGCGGTGTCAGTGACGACCGCTTGCTGGTTGTAAGGAAGTCAGTTGAGGGACTGCAACCAACCCATCTGCGTCCTAGATGGACTGGACCTACACCTGGAGTTTGTTCTGGGGCGCGATTTCGTATCACACGAGATACGTTCCCGTGGTTAGCCCAGTCACCCTGAGCCGACCTGTTGCGCTGCCATTCATCAACAGTATTCAAGGGGATGTCTTCCATTGAAAAACGCTCACCCACATAATGCTGTTGTACCCCAACGTGCTCTACAGAGCGTCGACATGTTGCCTCGCCCGACTCGATCACCAGGTCTCTCCCCAATCGAGCATGTATGGGACAGCATCGAACGATAGCTCTAGCGTCATCCAAAACGAGCGTTAACGTTCCGTGTATGGGCCAACTCAATGCAATAGGCATGGAACTCCTTCCCATAAACTGACATCCGGGGCTTGTATGACACATCGCATGCCCTTTTGCATGCTTGCGTTCAATATTTTGGTGGTTAAAACGATTATTAATGTACCAGAATTCCACATTTGCAATGGCTTTTCTCGAGCTTACATTAAAATGTGAACTTGCAACGTTTATCACTTAAATATGTTAATTAGACAAATGTATTCCAGATAGTTAATTGCTCGGCGTTAATTATTTCTCGGTGTTTGTATATTTTATTCCGACAGTTTATTTGGTTTGTGCATTCGTTTTTGAACCTTGAAATGTTTGGTAGTCTTGTGCTATTTTTGGATACTACAGCCTTTTACAAGAGCTTGAGAACTATTTGTGCGATCACCCAGAATTCGACGGAGAACGTACTGGTGATAGTTTGCAGTGCACAGGTCCACCATTCAGCACGCCGAATTCGAAATAAAATTTTCTTACTCACTGAATAAGGCAGAGGAGTCAGGGACCACGTCGATAAATGTCTACTTTCGTTTTAACTAAGTGGTATATTCTGACAAGAGTTCACACGCACAAGAATTAGATTGGGAAACCACTGAATCTTTACACTTTTTGTTACTAATGACGTAAAGTTAATTCCTAGCCTTAAAAGTGGAGAATAATCTCAGACACTTCCCACGTGATTTTCTATATTACACAGATGGCACACGAAACAGAACATCGGAAAGGAAACACGGTATTTCTAGTTCCATATCCACACAGTTTCACAAGATGTACACGATATCTCATTCGACCAAGAAAACAATGACGTCAGTCGTCATTAACACCATCCTTGTCTTAAGTGGACACGGACAGAGTCACGTCACGTTCTGTACCGGAGCGTAACACACTTCCATATGACCGTTGACGGTCGAATATCTCTCACTGCAGACACGTCGGCCGTTATGTATTTTCGGTACGCACATCGAAGGAAAGACTGACTCGAAAATTGCTTCCTGCAGAAATGCTCACACAGCACCCTTTTTGACTACAAAATTACTTAGCGGAAGACCTACGATTCCATCTATTCTACAAGTAAATTTATATTGTATAAAATTCTCAGACCCCAAAATTTATAAACAACGATCTACAGAATTTTTAAAATGGTACTGAGGGTAAATAGTGGCCTCTGAAATGGCCTTTGCAAATTTCTGTTCCTGTTATTAAATTCAGTGTCATAGTGAAAGTTGCTACAGTTTCATTCGACGGATGTCGTGATTTTAGCTTGGTATGTTATATACTAAGATATGTTACTTTAACATATTTCAATTTTTGGCACCAAAATTGGTTTTTACTTTATAATTCAAAAAGAAAATGAGAGTGCTTCATGAGAACCTCTACCACGAATTTTTTATCATCAGCTAACTTTAATATTACAAGCTTTTAAGGTTTCTAAAAATGTGGGATAATACAGAAAAGTAACTGACGACCTCGTCAGAATGTTTTGTAAGCAACTGAACATAATTCCAAAACTACAAATTTCTACGTTTGATATTACGCCCTTTTAAGCATTCGAAAAATCTGGATTTCTTAATAAACTAATTATTTTATCATGCAGACACTCGAAACCTTTGACATGGGCTTATTTTTACATAAGCCGAATAAGTTTTTTGACAATATATAGCCATTTAATTTTGAGTAAGATTACTGCACAGTCTCTCTGTTCGTTCTGTTCCCAGTAAATATCAGGTATTACCGTTTTAACCTTGGCCGACTGACGGTGAAAAATCACTCCCTCTCTTCTCACTAGACATACCGATTAATTCTTGCTTCCCCTAAGAGTTTTGTTCAAATTCAGCATTGTAACTGATGTTACAATGTCTGTTAATATTATCGTTTTAATATTTTCAAGAGGAAGACTCGATTTTTTAATGCAAAGTTACTAGTTACTGCAGAGAAGTGAAATAAACTAGATGTTTATGTATTTAATGTGAGATCGTTGGCTAGGATAATAGTGAAAACATGTTAGGTTCAAGAAGAGCGATTGAGAGAAAAAAAAATTGCTACCAATTTATTTTGTAACATGTGCTACAATCTAAATATTTCGATACAGCCTTAACCAACTTTCACTATCATGAAGGTTTGCTCAAACATTGCATCTGCCGAGTTCTCCTGAGTACAACGTCAGTGTTTCCGTGGACAATAAATTATTGTTTTCCGTTACACTGCGTAAATGTGTTAACTACTCAGGCGAACCGTCAGGAACCAGCATTTACTAATGAATTTTCTTTCATACTCTATTGTCAGATGTCTCTCATGGGAGTCCTCGATTTACAGGAAAAATAGCATACTCCATTCAAGGAAAAACTGCACATTTTCGAAAGTTATTCCAGCTGCCGTAAGAAAGATTGTCAACAAAAATGAAATGAGAGTAATGGAGTGTATTCGAATTAAATCAGACGACACCCAGGGAATTAGATTAGAAAATGGAACATTAAAAGTGACAGATGGCCTGAGATAGAGAGGATAAAATGCAGACTAGAAATAGCAAGAATGGTGTTTCTGAAAACAGGAAATTATTTAACATATAATATAAATTTAAGTGTTTGAAATCTTTTCTGAAACTATTTGCTAAATTGTAGCTTTTTATGGACGTGAAAGGTGGACGATAACCAGTACTGACAAGAGGAGAAAAGAAGTTTTTGAAATGTGAGTCACAGAAAAAACCTGAAGAACAGAAGGATAAGTCAAGCAGCGAGTGAACCTGGGAGAAAAGAAGCTTACGGCACAGCTTGACTTAATGTAGAGATCGATTAATTGGACACATCCTGAGACGTCAAGGAATTGCCTCTTTGTTAGTGGAGGGAAATGTTGAGGATGCAATTTACAATAGGAGAGCAAGACTTATTGCAGTAAGCAGGTATAAGTGGATGCAGGTTTTTAGTAGCCATGAAAAGATGAACAGATCTGAGCAGCATAGAACACCATGAGATCTGCAACAAACTAGTCTTCTCACAAAATCCGCACAATGGCTGTACCTTTCCCATTCTGCATTTGGATGTCATACACTGGATAGCTGCGCCAGGACCTACTATGGTTTTGCGAAACTATGTTTGGGGATGCCATCATAGATTGTTTATGCCGGTAACACACAGCGAGTATAACAGTTCTCATTGTGATATAGCTTGATAATGCCCAAGGGAACGAAATTAACTAAGTGCTATCATTATTATCATTAGAAAGTGAAATACACATCGTTTTCACAGCGGCAGCCAATTAGCACGAAATTTTTGTAACTTATGCATACGAACCAATCTTGTTAATCATTCTACATACTACTGCAAACCAGATCAACCTAAGTAAAGTAGTTCCTGAGAATTTTGTCAGATTACGAAATGAATGAAAGTTTTTAATGGCAAAAAAATATGTAATATAGTTACAAAGTAACGATGTTCCGAGTTTATTTACTTGTATTGCAAAATCTTGCTTCTTGGCAATTTTTCTACTTCTACGAAGCGTACTACAGGTTTCGATGAGTGAGTTTGCGATTGTTAAACATGAGCGTATATTTTGACTGCATTACTTAGAAGCCAATACTTTTTACACCGCCAGGGACGTTAGAACTTACTACGTGACATACATTTCGACTCTGTCCACGTACCTGTTTCTGACAAAAAGTGAAACACACACACAGACGGACAACAAAGTGATCATACAAGGGTTCCGTTTTTACCGACAGACGTACGAAAGTAAAAACAGTCGTCGCATGGAAATAATTTTCTTTGCGAAATAATAAATTACTTTTTCATGTCCGTCAGATGAAAGCAGGAAACCATGATGTACTTCTTTGTACAAGGTGTCTCATTACCTGTGAGTGGTTGTTTCTCTTTTAAATTATGAACTTCCACCCGGACTTCAGCCACGGTTTTCATAATGTTTACTTTCGACAAGATAGCATAAACCAGGTAAGGCATCTCTAATGCAGTTCTTCGAGTCGTAGGGCAGCGGAGACGGGGGTCATGGTAATTTATTCGTTTGTCTACCCAAGCTCTTTATTTCCATATCATTTCTTAGTTTAGCACACAACTGGCAGACATTTGTGCCGTAGACGTCGAATCTGCAACGAACGATTTTAAAATACGGCGAGGTTGTTCAATACAAGGTTTTCAGGTTCTTGTTCGGTGTTCAGTTGCGCTGCTTCCGAGTAATGCCCTTGCCTTGCGCTTTTAGTGTGCAGTCTCAGAACTCAACCTTCGAAGTCAGATTACGTTATGTAGCGGTCTTGTTCAGAGTCGGGGTATATGAGCATAAACCGGGTTCACAATCTTGTATGAAAGCGCAGATGTAGCTTAGAAACGGGTGCAGCATACGAAGTAAGTAAAATGTTGTACAGCTATGCCGGCCGGGGTGGCCGAGTGGTTCTACGCGCTACAGTTTGGAACCGCGCGACCGCTACGGTCGCAGGTTCGAATCCTGCCTCGGGCAAGGATATGTGTGATGTCCTTAGGTTAGTTAGGTTTAACTAGTTCTACTTTCTAGGGGACTCATGACCTCAGATGTTAGGTCCCATAGTTCTCAGAGCCATTTGAATCATTTTGTACAGCTATGTGGTTCATACCGCAGTTTTACCACTTCTTGTCCTTAACAATGTGCGTCTTTGACTAGGGAGTGGGGGTAAAATGGGCACCACATAATGCCCTCACCTGTAGGTTCTGTTCAGTATGGCAAAGCATTACATGTTGCTGGGATCACAATTTTCTGCTTTCACCTTACGTAAATGAAAAAGTAATTATTATTTATATATTTCTCCACAAATACAAATGGCAAAACGCAAAATACATCCTAATTATCCCTTGCCTCTGATAATGGGCAGTGCAGATCGTTTGGAAGCGTCAAATGAGAATACATTGTAAATAACAGAGTAGATCAGATGCTCCGACGATATAATTTCAGTCTTTCAACTTCCAACAGCATTTATTCTGTCACTAACCAAATCCTTAGTTCAGGACCTCCGTTTCTCTATGGCGTATTTGTGGACGTTCCTGCTGTTAGCTGTCTTTCCTTCCTTGGGTTCAACGAATATTCATTTTTAACTCCTTTTTCGTCTTGGTGTTCTGTGGTTCTGACATGGGCGCGTATAACCCTAATTGTTTTTACGCCCTAAAACAAATGCTCCGGCCAGCCGAAGTGGCCGTGCGGTTAAAGGCGCTGCAGTCTGGAACCGCTAGACCGCTACGGTCGCAGGTTCGAATCCTGCCTTGGGCATGGATGTTTGTGATGTCCTTAGGTTAGTTAGGTTTAACTAGTTCTAAGTTCGACGGGACTAATGACCTCAGCAGTTGAGTCCCATAGTGCTCAGAGCCATTTGAACCATTTTGAACAAATGCTCCGAGCCAATCTAATGAACCAGCCCCATACAGTCACACCATCTCCTCGTGATGTTAGCAATGTCATCGCATACTCGGATAGCTCCTGCTCCATAGGTATTTGCCAGGCCAACACGTTGGCATGTGCTTCGTTATTCAACACCCCATTAAACATTTCAACCAAGCGAGGTGTCGCAGCGGTCAGCACACTGGACTCGCATGCGGGAGAACAACGATTCAAGCCCGCGTCCGGCCAACCTGATTTTGGTTTTCAGTGATTTTCCTAAATCACTTCAGGCCAATGCCGGGATGGTTTCTTTGAAATGGCGTGGCCGATTTCCTTCCGCTTCCCACCCTAACACGCTGGGACCGATGACCTCACCGTTTTGTCCCCTCCTGAAAATCAACCAACCAACGAAAACATTTCACTGCACCAGAGCACAAATTCAGCGTCGTCCTTGCCACTGTAAGGAACTTCGCACGTTTATCGTTTTGACCACATGCGTCTGGACGGCAACACGACTGCGAAAAAAGTAACTGACTAACGTAAGTCTGAAGACATTTGTCCCCTGCACCAGCTGACACAGGTGTCGAACAGAACGAATCTTCCATGCAGAAACAGCGTTTGTACCGTATCAAAACATCCTGCCAGTGTAAAATTCTACGCGGGACCCAAGAGTCCAACACTAATCCTCGCATACCGCCCCCGTTGCTCGTAGACATGTAAGGTATCCAGTTGCCAGCTGGGACCTGGATTTACCGTTTCAGTTTTTCCAGTATCTCTGTCGTACTTGCAGAACTTCACGAACGGAAGGAAGAGCGACTTCACATTCCGTGAAGACCGAGGTCAATAGAGACAAACTTCAGAGAATTTGCACTGCCTAACTCGTTGGATCAATATTCTTGGGGGAAAGAAATGTTTCTCTAAGTGGCACAGCGCGCTTCGTTTTGAACCTAACTGGTTAAAAACGTGTGCTGGATCAGGTCTCGAAGATTGTGCATGAAGCGATGTGGATGTAACTATTGGGGGGCGTCATGATACGTACATGTACAGCTCAGTTTTGTTTCGTTTGTTTTGTTTTAGGGAGTAAGAACAACTAAGGTTATACACGCCCATGTCAGGACTAAGACGAAAAAGGATTTAAAAATGACTACATGTTATGCCCAAGGAAAGAAATACAGCCAAAAGTAGGAACTTCGAGAAACGTCCACAAAATACGCCATAGAGAAACGGAAGTCCTGAACTAAACATTAAATGTCTTTCGCCATACTGATACTACGGATAAAAAGTAAAAGTCGGTCGACAGCCCAGGCGTCGTTCGCTAAAGCGGTCGACAACTCAGACAGCAAACATAAATGAGAAAGTAAGTGGTTAGAAAAGGTCATTCCGTGAGGAAATGGCGAACCGTCGAAGTTTGAGGGCAATCAGCACAAAATGGTGAGGGAGCACTACTTCACAAATGGCCATGGCTAAAAAGACAGTGCCCGATACGCAACCTAGCTAAAATGATCTCACGGCTAGAGAGCCGAGAGGAGGTCATCCAAGCCGCTGGGAGAGGTTTAATTCCCCGGAGCCTGTTCCCATGAAGGGAGGGCCCGTGGTGATGCCAAAGTGACACCACGTGCTGACAGACGGCAACACAGCGATCATCGGAGGGAATGTAAGAAGTAGCGGACTCTTGGCCTCATTTCCTGTCAGACCGACGTGACAAGGAACCCACATACACATTACAGTGGCTCCATCAGGAGTGAGCAAGTGACAGCTCTCCTGGACCCGATGCACTAAGGGATGGACGGTGTACACCACACAGAATCTTTGAAGGGCACCGAGAGAGTCTGAGCAGATGACGCAATTGAAATACATGTGTCGCCGTATGTGCTGCGTGGCCTGATACGGGGCGAAGATCTCTGCTGTAAATACTGGGCAGTGTTCTGGAAGCCGATACCAAAAAACGTCGGTGACAAAGACGAAGAACACATGAATGGCGAGCCACTATGCGTTGCTCATACCTATAAAGCTACAGGTAGCAAGAGACGCTCAGGACAACACAACCTCCGACGGGGACAGCCGCACAGACCGTGAGAAAGCACCCGTAGACCGCGCGGCTACCCCGCGCGGCCCGGAGCAAGAGCCGTAAGCAAACTCCAGGAGGTAACAGGGAAGAGGGACGCGCCCCATACTCGAGATCAGAGGAGTCATCGAAGAAGGAGGCGTAGGATGGTCAGCAGGGAATGGCAAAGAAACGGCATGTGTGTCTGCTGAGGACAAAACCTCGCCGTTATGACATCAGTAGTTCGGCAGCTTCCGCACAGAGACACTCAACAGGTCACTCAGTGGCCAGACGAATGCCACGATGATGGATAGTATTGATTCGGCCTAAGTGGGACATACGTGTAGATGCACAAACGAGACACACATAGTCTAGTTTAGATCGGACAGGGGACTGGTATGAACGGAGGAGAGTGGTCCGATCCGCCCCCCAGGATGAACAGCTCACTGTGTATGAATACTGTCCGGTAAAGGCAAGGCCACGGCGTCGGGTTCCAGATCGGTCACAGTTTCAGTTTGTCACAACATTTAAAGTATGTCGGGTGACTGGTTCACACATTACGCTTCGGATATCTTCCGCTGCTTTTCTTTTCTTTTTTTGTCCTATGCCTATCCAAACTCTAGCAAGGTGTTGTGCCTTCCTTACAATTCAGAAAAACACCGCTGATAACAAAAACCATAAAACAAATTTGATATATTTTTGAGATCAATAACTTATTTTGTATTTTGAAGATGTATGATTAACACAGTAGAATGGCCCGCCCGGTTGGCCGTGCTTAGACCCAGGGCTTTCCGGGCGGGAAGGAGCGCTTAGTCCCCGGCACGAATCCGCCGGGCGGATTTGTTTCGGGATCCGGTGAACCGGCTAGTCTGTGGATGGTTTTTAGGCGGTTTTCCATCTGCCTCGGCGAATGCGGGCTGGTTCCCCTTATTCCGCCTCAGTTACGCTATGTCGGCGATTGCTGCGCAAACAAGTTTTTCACGTACGCGTACGTCACCATTACTCTATCACTCAAACATAGGGGTTACACTCGTCTGCTGCGAGAGGTTCCCTGGGGTGTCTAACGGGGGCCGAACCGCACAATAACTCTGGGTTCGGTGTGGGGCGGCGGAGGGGTGAAGTGGACTGCGGTAGTCGGCGTGGGGTTGTGAACCACTGCGGCTTCGGTGCGGATGGATAATGTAGTGAACATGAATTAAATACATATACTCTTGCAGGATTGTAATAGAAGTGGCAGGATAACTGCACAAAAATATAAAACACACTAACTTAAGACTCATTATTCAAAGCAAATACACCGAACTTAGCCTGTTTGTTCACTTGACACGAACAAGTCAGTCAATAGTCGGCCATCATGGATGTACTCCATTTCCCCTGATACCCCTCTTTCACGTCATTGATGTCTTGCTGAAACATTTCGCTCTGTTCTTCACTTGCTGGCCGCTGTGACCGAGCGGTTCTAGGCGCTTCAGTCTGGAACCGCGCGACCACTACGATCGCAGGTTCGAATCCTGCCTCGGGCATAGATGTGTGTGATATTCTTACACTAGTTAGCTTTAAGTAGTTCTATGTTCTAGGGGACTGATGACCTCAGATGTTAAAGTCCTATAGTGCTCAGAGCCGTTTGAACCATTTTCTTCAGTCACTGCCCCGAGGTTTTTTGGAAACTTGTATAAAAGTGAGTCAAGGAAGTGTACCTTCACACTCGTCATGCATCCTAGGGCTGCATTGTTTCGAGCATGTTGTTCACGTATTCC
The DNA here is from genome assembly GCF_021461395.2 of Schistocerca americana. Taxonomy (NCBI): domain Eukaryota; kingdom Metazoa; phylum Arthropoda; class Insecta; order Orthoptera; family Acrididae; genus Schistocerca; species Schistocerca americana. The sequence goes on from NC_060121.1 coordinate 92,441,443, forward strand.
TCAAAGCTTGAATCTTTCTTATTTAACACGATCTTCTGAACAACTCCTCTGAAACCAGCCCAAGCTTCCTTTTCTTGAGAGGACGTTCATTCTCTAATATTTTATATTTACTTATTCGCCGACCTGCGGTCGTAAGAATATAGTCTCTTTGACTTTCGCTTCTAAGAGCACGGAAAACTGCTGGGTAGATATTTAAAACTTCGTTTTTTATCCATTGTCTATGTAGATTACACAATTAGTCTCAACTTAATATGCAATGGTGGTAGCAGATTTTTCTTTGGCTCTGCTAGGCCTTGGCTGACAACATTCTTGGATCCTACAATCAGTGTATTTCTTCGAAGCCATTCTCGTGTTCCCCAATGGTTCTTCTTACATCGGCTGTACCATTCGCAAATATAGTATGGTTACTTGGTGTAACCGTGTTGTTGTCCTGACAACATACACAAAATCTTCCAGTCAGCGCTGATGATCCACTGATGTTCAATTTAATTTACTTTTTCGAGTATAAGCTCGAGTTTACCGTATGTCTCCATGAGTGGGACAGAATAGTGCGACTGATGCCAGAATGCTGCTGTAATATGGCAAGCCACCTTTTAAAATTCTCATACTTGGAGCCAAGGAAGAGTGTCCAATCATCTGTCTCATACCCTGCTCCTAACTTGTTAATCACGTTTGGAACGTTAAGGCAGTATACTAAAGACTTATACTAAAGAATGTTCTTTCCTAAAACACTATTCGAAGTCTGTCTCTCTGCGTCTCTAAAAAGTTACGCTTGTTCCTGGAGCAAGTGAGTTCATTTCTTTCGGCCTTGAAAGTAGGTAGTTTTGAAGTATCCTTCGTGAGATTTAAATTTCTGACAAAATCGCTTAGCTCAATTTGTGTAACGTTTGGTACATGTTCCGCACACCTGCCGAGACAGAATCTTCAGAAGGGTCATCTGATGTACAACAAGTGCGATGTCTGGGTGTTCTTAGGAGAGAGAGGCAGAGGACCATCAGGGCTCTTCTAGCAAATTCAAAACCTGGACAAATGATTCTTGTTTTGATTTTCATGTTGAAGCCCTCCACTTTGCAAATGCAGAAGCAACAGTCGTTCAAGTGGTTCTTTGGTAAACAACACGCCACTGGAACTGCAAAACAAAGGAGCTTCAATTCTCCATTTGACCATTTTCGTCACCTCGAAACACAAACGCTAAACACTCTATCAGAGATACACAATTTATCATGATGCTACTATTTCACTCGAAAATAAGCAAAAGAAACACCATGAACAAATGAGGTCATGCTCCATCTCTGTGTGGCGATCATAAAACATTCATAAATATTACCAATTATATCTGAATTGTTTAGACAGTTTCACTTCGCCAGTGTTACAGGTGAACCAAAACAGAACAGTCCACTGAAATACTCTCCTAAATACTATTGCTCAGCACTAGATGCGTAGCTTCTATCTGATGGCCACCGTTACGACAGTGGAAAGCGTTACAGTCTGCTCATATGTCCTATACAGGATGAGTTTTGTTATGACGCTTCTTTTATATTGAGTTGGTTCATCTGAATCCAAAAATGCCATTATTTTTGTACCATCACATATGGCTTTTATAATTTTAGTATTCGTAATTAAAATATCATTGTAAACACAATATGCCAATAAAACAAAAGTACTTACATCTATTAAATAATAAACGGGCAAGTCGAAATAATTAATTTTACATTACTATATATTTGCAGATGAAAGTACAGGTTGTCCTTAACTAATGTTCCAGTTTCAAAACGCTGTAGAAAGAGAACCACTGGTCAGAACTATGTTAAATTTGAATAGCATATGATTGACATGGACGGAAACGTCATGAAACAAAAAAAATATAAACGAAAATTTGACCAATAAATGGTGCTCCAAGCGCCTTAAAGTGAATGACATTGGCTATAAATGACACATGAATCGCAATACAACCACTACGGTTTCAGTTACACGTTACACCATCCGTAATGTTCAATGTGCATGGCTTCACAAGTTCGGCAGTCGGCAGTTGTGACAGTGTTAGTTCGGTTAGCTCATCCACCACGCCGGCCGAAGTGGCCGTGCGGTTAAAGGCGCTGCAGTCTGGAACCGCAAGACCGCTACGTTCGCAGGTTCGAATCCTGCCTCGGGCATGGATGTTTGTGATGTCCTTGGGTTAGTTAGGTTTAACTAGTTCTAAGTTCTAATGACCTCAGCAGTTGAGTCCCATAGTGCTCAGAGCCATTTGAACCATCATCCACCACGGTAAGACCATACCGAAATGGAAAATTGGTTTTTTAATTGCCCTGAAATCAAAAACCTCATAAGAAGCAAAATAACAACTGTTTTTAACTGACTTGGGGTCTAAAGGGCATAAAAAACTAAATGTCGCCAGTTTCTAACTGTTGTGAGATTGGCGCAAGGCATGTTTAGTATGCTAGCCACCGTTTTCTGACACAAGTTGAAATCGGGAAACAGCGTGTTCCACAAAGGACCTCATTGTCTCTGAAGTCAAGTTCAGAATGCGTTGCACAATGCATGCCTTCAATTCAGCTGCGATCGTAACCGTAGCACTGAACACAGCATGGACTCATCTCCCGAAAAAATACAGTCCTACGATAAACGAAGCCGTCAACCCGCACTGCACAGTCACCTTTCCAGAACTAAATGGTACCGTTTGATATGAGAGCAAGATATTCCAGAGCGAACTTTGTCTCCCTGGAAGGTCAGCAGGAAGCAACTCCTGAACGTGGGTGACTTTGTATACATAGCACTGTAGGATGTTTTGTACGATTTTATGAATGTGTTCCCAGGCATGTTCAGCGTTCTGACAGCTCCCCGTGCACTGCATACTTGCAGACCACAGGTCGCCCCCCCCCTCTCGCCCCTCTTGCATTGCTGTGGTCACGTCTTCGACAGGCGTTGGATCAACTGTTTTCCTCCCTCTCTTACACTGCACTTCAAAAGAACCTGTGTCTTAGGATTTTCTAATCATTTTCTCCAGATCTTTAGCAGACGTCGGATCAATGCCTTTTTCATATCCTTGAGTGACCGGAACTTCCGCATGGTTACTGGTGCATAGTCACCATTCCTGTAAAAGAGCCTTGCCAGCAATGCGCGATCCTTCATGAAGGCAGTCGCTTCTCGGACCAAAATTGCAGCTCGTCTGTTGACGTGCACATCCTGACGCCTACAGTGCCGTCTATCCGGACGTCATTCTGAGAAGTGTTTCTCTTTCTATACCTTTTTGAAATTGGAACTTTTATTATGGACAGCCTGCATTATACTGTGTGATTCCATAATGATATTACAAACCTTCAGGTTCGACTGAGTAGGTGAATGTATCAATTTGAGGTAAGGACCCCGGTCCGGAAACTACCGGGACTTGCCCATCATCGATACTGTGAAACACACTCTTCTACTGCAAACTCTTTGTTTTCCAAGTTTTTGGAGGATGTAGTATGGACCAAGGCAAGAGGAAATGCCCAGTAAATATGGGCTCAAAAATGCATACCCTATGAGTTATGGGCACTTGTTCAGTAGAAAGGTGTTTCACACTAGCGGAGGTACAGAAGTGTTATTAGCTCTTAAGGCATATATTTTTAAGCCAATGTGTATCTGACGTGTTTTCAACACCACCGGCTCTGACAGTTGACTACCCTACAACATTACCAACAACAGTACCCGTATATTTATTCTATTCTCAGAGAATCGGAACGATTTTCAGTTATAACTTTCAACTGCTCCGTTTTCGGAGCAAGGTCACACATCCCAAATTGACAAAATCGCCCTTCTTCATCATCCCCGAAAGTTTGTATCATCACGCAATGGCCCTGTATTATACTTTCATCTACAAAGACACAGTAATGCTAAATTAAAGGCTTCAAACTAGACATTTAAATACGAATTAGTACTTCTGTTTCACTGTGTATCTATTATATTTTAATTACGAATTCTAAAATTAAAAAAGGATATACAGGGTGTCCCAGCTATCTTGTCCACCCAAAATATCTCTGGAACAATAACAGCTATTGGAAAACGACTTTCACCGGTATCAATGTAGGGCTGGGGCCAATGAATGTACATATTTGGAAGCATTCTAAAACGAAAGCATATGTGTTTTTTAACACAAACTTATGTTTTTTAAATGGGCCACCTATATTTTTTCCTCAGCAATCCATAGCATGACAAAGCACATACACAATGGCGTTGATTGGCATCGCAATATTCCCATTACATCCCGAGATATTAAGACGCGAAGTTGACGATTGAGACACCCGACATGCGCTGCTAGCGCACGTCCTGAGCCTCAGGCGTGAACCCCATGCTGCCCGTAATCGCGATGTGATTGACATGTGTAATCACACCTCCATGCTTAACAAGAGGTCCGAAACAACGGTAAAACTTTTAGTCCACTTGCTCGTTTCCCTAAAACCATCAACATGAATTTTACTATTACGAGTGAATGATTAACTGTCACTTGCGCTAGATCTACAGTAAAGTAAAGTTTTAACGTTGAACGGCATTACCTTTTTAGTAACGGATTAACGATAAGCGAAGTTAACTTTGTGACTAACGTTGCGGTACACAGATATGTTACAGAACCGCAACACCCCTAGCCTATGGGATAAATACTTGCTGGAATGTACGACTTTAATGCAGGATGGCAGCAGACCGTATTATTCGTTTCGGACCTCTTGATAAGTATGGAAGTGTGATTACGCATGTCAATCACATCGCGATTACGGGCAGCATGGGGTTCACGCCTGAGCCTCAGGACGTGCGCTAGCAGCGCATGTCGGGTGTTTCAAGCGTCAACTTCGCGTCTTAATATCTCGGGATGTAATGGGACTATTGCGATGCCAATCAACGCCATTGTGTATGTGCTTTGTCATGCTATGGATTGCTGAAGGAAAAATATAGGAGGTCCATTTAAAAATACATAAGTTTGTGTTAAAAAACACATTTGCTTTCGTTTAAGAATGTTTCCAAATATGTACATTCATGGGCCCCAGCCCTACATTGATACCGGTGAAAGTCGTTTTCCAATAGGTATTATTGTTCCAGAGATATTTTGGGTGGACAAGATAGCTGGGACACTCTGTATAATAGGTCAAAAATAATTGAATTTTTGGATTCAGGTGAACAGAGTCAATATAAAACAAGTATCATAATAAGAAGGAAAATCGGTGGTGACCAGTGTATTACATCCGGGGAAACATACAACTCTTGCGAAATATCTGGAAACCGAGTGAGCCTACACTCCTGATCGGTTTTCATCGTTAAATCTTTCTGACATATATATAAAGTTCCGCAACATGGGATGCGCAGATGAGTGTCACACCGAATGTGGCCATTATTTCTGCGAAGCATTTGACTGTACGTAAGTCATCTACACCGTTATCGATAATTACCTCTGGGCCTTCAAAAGACGAGTGTGCAGAAACTGCAAGACAATCGAAAACGGGCATATGTCAGTGCATAGAGTATCTCCCCAAGTTTTTAACTCACATTATAGGTGCTCAATGCAGCCATCATTGTAACACAGCACACATCAGTGCGCTGATAGGATATGCCCGGGAAAGCGTGAAAGCAGCCCGCTTTGGAAATTTGTTCATTGGGTTGACTATTTTCAGGCGCAAACTAATTCGATGCGACAATACTGAGCGGGTGATTTGTTTATACGAGGATTTTTTTTTCCTCGTAATGCCTGATTGGTCGCGAATTTAAACCGACAGTGAGAGCCGGATGATGATTTGTACCGATGTGTTGTCCTGTGCCTCTGCAGGTCTCTATAAATACGCCCGATAATAGCGTCGCACATTGCAGTCCTGAGCGCATAGTGAGCACGTTAAGATGCCTAGAACGACAGTCTAGCGCCTGGTGTTAATTGCGTGCTTCCATTCGATTTATTTACGCCGAGGGGTTACGCCTGATTTCATGCAGCCCTCATAACGAGTCATACGTGAGAATAAGTTCTGGTAGTGGTGTGCGAACTTTGAAATAGGATATTGAAACGTTCATGGTACAGCTATGGGAGGAAGCGATTATCTTGCTCAGCAAGCTGATCAGGCAATTCGAGATAATCGTCTACGAAGGGCAGTTCGGAACAGGGGGAGAGGAATGTTGTCAGGCATTGTCCTCCTTCATGACAACGCTTGGCTGCACACTACAGATGCAACAAAAGCGCTCCTCCAGCGTTTCGTTTGGGAAGTTCTCTCTGATGCCCATCTCTTTGCTCACATGAACGCTGGCTTCGAGGAGAGCATTTTGCTGCGGACAACGGACTGTAGACCATTACACAGAATGGGCGGAAGCATACGCTGCCTTTTGTAACGAGGGTATTGGCAAGCTGGTACTTCGTTACGACAGATGTCTAAGTCGGAGTGGCCACTATAGAGAGAAGTAGCTGGAAGGTGTTGCTAAGTGTTGCAAATAAAACATTTTTTATTTTCACTGCGGTTTTTCATTTCATGACCGATTGGAGATTGAAAAAAAAATTGCCCTCGGACTTACTGAGAAGGCTACCCTCTAAGGGTAAATACACCTCGGTGTGTGTTATGAATCAGAGCTTGAAAAGATGAAACGTATCTCTTCTGTATATGTTGCAGGTTCCGCGCAGTGGTCTTCTGAAGCTCTGGAAACGTTTATGAATGAGCTGCACTCCAAAACTGCCTCAACATTTATCATTCGCTGTATGTAAGCATTCAGTTAGGATACATGCCAATAATTACTGTACACTGAAGCGACAAGAGTAACGTGATACCTCCTAATATCGTGTCGGACTTCTTTTCGTCCGTGTATTGCAGTACCTTGACGTGGCGTGGACTCAACGAGCCGCTGGGAGACCCTGCAGCAGTACTGAGCCGTGCTGTCTCTATGACGGTCCACAATCGTAAAAGTATTGCCGGTGCTGGGTTTTGTGCATCAACTATTCCCTCGATTATGTCACATAAATGTTTTATGCGATTCATGTCGGACGATCTGTTTGGCCAAATCATTCGCTCGAACTGCCCAGAATGTTCTTCAAACAAATTGCGAATTACTATGCCCCCCCTGCCCGCATCTCGTGGTCGTGCGGTAGCGTTCTCGCTTCCCACACCCGGGTTCCCGGGTTCGATTCCCGGCGGGGTCAGGGATTTTCTCTGCCTCGTGATGGCTGGGTGTAGTGTGCTGTCCTTAGGTTAGTTAGGTTTAAGTAGTTCTAAGTTCTAGGGGACTGATGACCATAGATGTTAAGTCCCATAGTGCTCAGAGCCATTTTTGAACTATGCCCCGGTGACAGGGCGCATTCTCACCCATAAAAATTCCATCGTTGATTGGGGACATGAAGCCCATGAATGGATGCAGACGGTCACCAAGAGATTGAATTTGGCCAGACTACCCAGTCTGTTACATGTAAACACAGCGCACACGAATATGGAGCCGCCACCAGCTTGCACAGTGCCTTGTTGACAACTTGGGTCCGTGGCTTCCTGTGGTTTGCACCACGCTCGAATCCTACCATTAGCTCGTACCATCTGAAATCGAGATTCATCTGAACTGATCGCAGTTTCCCAGTCGTCTAGGATCCAATCGATATGCAGGCGATGCAGTAATGTTAGCAAAGGCACTCGCGTCGGTTGTCTGCTGCCATAGCCATTTAACGCCAAATTTCGCTGCACTGTTCAGACGGATGCGTTCGTCGAACGTCCAAAATTGATTTCTGTGGTTATTTCACTTAATGTTGCTTGTCTGTTAGCACTGACAACTCTCAGCAAATGCTACTGCTCTCGGTCGTTAAGTGAAGGCGTAGGTCAGTGCGTTGTCTGTGACGAAAGCTGATGTCTGAAATTTGGTATTCTCGGCACGCTCTTAACACTGTAAATCTCGGAACACTGAGTACCCTAACGATTTCAGAAATGGCATGTCCCATGTGTCTAACTGCCATTCCCCATTCGAAGTCTGTTATTTCCTTTTGAGAGGCAATAATCACGTCGGAAAACTTTGTCACGTGTATCACTTGAGTACAAAGCCTCTGCCTTCTTTTTACCTAGTGTACGCGATACTACCGCCATCTAGAGGATGTGCGTATCGCTGTCCCATGACGTTTGTCACCTCAGTATGTACTGGAATTGCTGCATGACTAATTAATCGGAAAGCTTAATGAAACCGTGGTTGTCGTTCAAGCAGCGAAGTGATGCGAAAAAACACATATCTGGCGACGACGCAGACGAGAGTTTCGTAAAGAACTACCAGCACGAATAAAAATTTCACATTTTCTGGACTACTTTGATACTCATGGTAGGAGGCATTGTTCACATAAGAGGATATTTTTAGGATATATCAGAGCAACAAGTCAGCTACGAGGTGGTGCAATGTTAGAATGCTGTTGTCGCCTCCGGGATGCTAGCGGTTCAAATCCCTGTCCTGCAGTCCTGATTTAGGTTCCACCTGGCCTTATCTAGACCACTGAGGGAAAATCCCCAGATAACTCATTTGACAGTGACACAGCCGATTTATTCTCTGTCTCTCCTAATCCAGGCTTGAGCAACGGCTCTAATGGCCTCGTCCTCCACGGGTTCGTAAAAGCATAATTACCCTCTGGTTTTGTTTTTGTACCATACAATGTGCATACGGGACTGACATTTATACAGGGTGTTACAAAAAGGTATGGCCAGACTTTCAGGAAACATTCCTCACACACAAAGAAAGAAAATATGTTATGTGGACATGTGTCCGGAAACGCTTACTTTCCATGTTAGAGCTCATTTTATTACTTCTCTTAAAATCACGTTAATCATGGAATGGAAACACACAGCAACAGAACGTACCAGCGTGACTTCAAACACTTTGTTACAGGAAATGTTCAAAATGTCCTCCGTTAGCGAGGATACATGCATCCACCCTCCGTCGCATCGAATCCCTGATGCGCTGATGTAGCCCTGGAGAATGGCGTATTGTATCACAGCCATCCACAATAGGAGCACGAAGAGTCTCTACATTTGGTACCGGGGTTGCGTAGACAAGAGCTTTCAAATGCCCCCATAAATGAAAGTCAAGAGGGTTGAGGTCAGGAGAGCGTGGAGGCCATGAAATTGGTCCGCCTCTACCAATCCATCGGTCACCGAATCTGTTGTTGAGGAGCGTACGAACACCTCGACTGAAATGTACAGGAGCTCCATCGTGCATGAACCATATGTTGTGTCGTACTTGTAAAGGCACATGTTCTAGCAGGACAGGTGGAGTATCCCGTATGAAATCATGATAACGTGCTCCATTGAGCGTAGGTGGAAGAACATGGGGCCTAATGAAGATACCACCAACAATGCCTGCCCAAACGTTCACAGGAAATCTGTGTTGATGACGTGATTGCGCAACTGCGTGCGGATTCTCGTCAGCCCACACATGTTGATTGTGAAAATTTACAATTTGATCACATTGGAATGAAGCCTCATCCGTAAAGAGAACATTTGCACTGAAATGAGGATTGACACATTGTTGGATGAACCATTCGCAGAAGTGTACCCGTGGAGGCCAATCAGCTGCTGATAGTGCCTGCACACGCTGTACATGGTACGGAAACAACTGGTTCTCCCGTAGCACTCTCCATACAGTGACGTGGTCAACGTTATGTTGTACAGCAGCAACTTCTCTGACGCTGACATTAGGGATATCGTCAACTGCCTCGTCCATTGCAGGTGTCCTCGTCGTTCTAGGTCTTCCCCAGTCGCGAGTCATAGGCTGGAATGTTCCGTGCTCCCTAAGACGCCTATCAATTGCTTCGAACGTCTTGCTGTCGGGACACCTTCGTTCTGGAAATCTGTCTCTATACAAACGTACCGCGCCACGGCTATTGCCCCGTGCTGATCCGTACATCAAATGGGCATCTGCCAACTCCGCATTTGTAAACATTGCACTGACTGCAAAACCACGTTCGTGATGAACACTAACCTGATGATGCTACGTACTGATGTGCTTGATGCTAGTACTGTAGAGCAATGAGTCGCACGTCAACACAAGCACCGAAGTCAACATTACCTTCCTTCAATTGGGCCAACTGGCGGTGAATCGAGGAAGCACAGTACATACTAACGAAACTAAAATGAGCTCTAACTTGGAAATTAAGCGTTTCCGGACACGTTTCCACATAACATCTTTTCTTTATTTGTGTGTGAGGAATGTTTCCTGAAAGTTTGGCCGTACCTTTTTGTAACACCCTGTATATGTGGAATAATTCAGTAACGGATATTATTAGAAGAGCTGGACGAGAAGTGTGCATGGAACTAGTTTGAAAGAAAACCCAAATGTGTGGTTGATTGGAGTTGGCCCCGAATTGCCCAGGTAATCCGCTGCACTTGCAGCTACTAGTCTGCAGAAAATTAATGTGAGTTTGCTGAAAAACTGATTAAGTATTTAAAAAAATTTTCTCTGGTTTGGATTGCTCTCGATGTGCATAATTGGATCGTTCTTCCATGACGTTGCAATACGATACAGACAATACTGTATCTGCTCCCTACATTTCTGCACAGGAAACGGATGAGTAATTTGACTTTAGAAAGCGTGGCTTATCATTAAATTCCGATCGGTGTGTGCAGCTTGAGAAGGGCAAGGTACATTGTTTTTCACATAAAACACGCCGCAACAGATGGGCTTGTGCAAAATAAAAAATTAAAATTCGCGTTGAGCTATCGCGCTACACACATTCGTTATTGAAACAGACATCATCAGAACTGGCTTGATGACGGTGTTGACCATTTTATAGTTTTCATTTTCGTGAGATTATGTCAGTTTAAACCAGCTTCAGATGGTAAAGTAGGTAACGCGTGACTGGGCGGTGACTCGAAGGTGGCCGGTTCGATTCCAGCTTATCGAAGAAATTTTCGTCACTAATATTTGACAATCGAAGGCAAAATATGCGGTAGTGTAACGTGTCTGATGGACAGTTTAAGTGTCAGTATCCTGGATTACGCACTAAACTTCTCCTCAGTATCTCGCGAGGTGAGGGTTGTGACACTGTGGATGGTGAGCACCCCGTCGGATTAGAACGTTCAGCTCAGCGGCCCCATTGGTTGCCGAGATTAGTAAGCTATGGGCCGGTACCATGTTTCACCTTCTGCCTTCTCACCATCGTCACGCAACACAAACATGACAGAGCAGCATATACACATCTCCCAGGCAGCAATGCCATTCACCTCTTTTTGTTTTATTTGGTATCATCGAAGTTTAAGAAACCCATTTTCCTGAGTTTGTAGCGAAAGAAGCGCTGTATCGTTTGTGAGATACAGAGGCGAGCGAGTGTGCCGGGACTCACCCCAGTTCACTGCTAGTAGTGCCACGTCACCACAACGCACCTGCGCGTAGCGCACAAGTATTGCACCATAATTAGGAATAAAACTGCAAATTAAAACTGCTTTTTCAAACTTTGTCAACATATACTTTAATGTAACAATGTTTTAAATATCAATTCTTATAGCCATTAGATAAACAGTTTTCACAAATACGTCGTTTTAAGAAAAAAATAAGTGTCGCTAAATAATTAAGCTAGAAAGCCATAAATTGGTCATAATGTGCCAGTGTATGTCAAAATTAACCGGAGCAAGTCTCAACACGATAAAATAAAGATTTAGAACCACGTTTTTAAGAAAAATTGAAGGCGATAAGTATCAGATTTAGAGACGTAAAAATTGGTATGATGCTTCAGTTCAACATAAAAATAATAACTAAGTGACCACATTAAGCTGCCTCTAATAGTTTTCTGGTAGTTTAATGAAAACTAAATTTGTAACTAAAACATCCCACTCGTAGTAGATTGAGTATCTGTAATGTTAATGCTAGAAAATTTTGGTTACAACACATAGTAAAACCTATTAAATAATAGAGTTACGAGAGTTTTCGGACCTTACTGTTCATAACAACCAATCCAAGGTCTCTAAAAGTTATAGTTCAGAAATAACGATCTACTGTCAGTTCCAATCTAAAAATTCTAAGAGCCAAAGTTTTTATGCAAGCAAGCTGAAACTTTTTCTGTTATTTCAACCAGCTTATGTACATGCATGTAAAATGAAGAAGATTCTAAATTAATTCACAACTTGGTTATGTGTCCGAGAAAGCGGCCGTTTAGAGACTGCTGCAGTCTGCGTAAGGCGGATGACAGCAGGTGTTCCGTTGGCCGTCCGCTGCCCCACATGTATAAATATGGCCCGAGAGTCTTTAGTTCGCACCCAGCCATTGTAAGATCCGCGTTTGTCAAACGCCGAAGTGTGCGCTGCCTCTCACGATGACAGAGACAATTGTGACGAAACGCGTATTTCCAGTAATAATTGATAGTGAACTGGTAAGGACTGTACACCGTCCTGAATCGCTTAGATTTTCGATAAAGTAATTGTTAGTGTGCCGTCCGTGATATTTACAAATCCGAGTGGCAAGTGGTAACAATTATTTTCTACTTTTGTGGCAAGCATTTATTTCGAGCATTTCTTCTGTGTATCAGTAGTCAAGGCGAAAGACAATTTGGTAGGAACTTACCGTAGAGGTCGCCTCTGAACTGCTAAGTGCTGTTTAGGATAGAAATATTTACTGTCAATATGAACATAATGACTTTCACAATATTGTGCGTGTGAAACTTTACGAAATATATGTATGAATTAGAACTCTAAATCTTCGTTTATAACCATAGTCCTGGTCCCGCTAAACGGAAAGAGAATAGAAACATTTCTTTCAGTGGGCTAGACAAGAATGTGGACGTGCAGACTGAAAATATGGTCAGTATGTTCGCCATCGCTTTCTGGCTGACCACAAAAAAGTTTCCAGGCTCTCGTAAAAAGGCGTAGAATTAGTTCTTAACCCTTATTATTTTTACCCTCCACTCCACAAGATGTATGCATCATTTGGCATCTACTCGATTTAGTTTTCTTATCGTGTTTCGCAAAGTGTTAACAATAACAAAGGAAAGAAAATCTTACTTCGTAGTTTTTCGTGACGACATTATGTAATAAATGTTTCACGGAATGTTTGCCGCGTCAGACATGAGTTCTGTTTCAAGCTCACAACGTCGTCATCGTCAGCATAGTGCTGTAGCCAGCGGCGGACTCCTTTGCGCAGCTCAGCTCTACGTGCCACACCTCTGTCACTTCACGTGGACTGACCAGCGCGAGCCAATGTGAGAGTAGACAGCCAGATTCATTTGTACCGACACGCTCTGAATGAGGAACTTATGCACGGGCTTCTGGGTCGTGGTTTGGTGGGGTCTAGACGTGATGGTGATGCTTGGGGTTTCGGCACACTTTCTGGACAACTGGACTGCTGCCTGCTGTAGGAGCTACACGTGCAATTCATTCGCTTTCTGTTCGTGGTTATTCTATTTCAAGTACGTTTTCCACTAATGTCTATTCAAAACAGCTTCTTGCACAGTGTATTTGGCGATATGCAGTGGAACTTTGTTATTCCTCTGTGGCTCGTTCGTATTCGTGTGTTTACATGGTTGGCAATAGCCAGTTATAACAATAAATACACTAGCTGAATACCCTGCTTTGACCAGCTATGTATTTATTACAGTCTTCTCATTGTCCATCTCCTCGTTACCCCTCTCTCTGCCCATTTCCTTGTCTTCCATTTCCCCTTCCCCTAACTGTCTCCATCATCTACTAGCCCCTCTCTACGAGTCCATCTTCTCCTGCCCACTTCTGTCTGACGTCAGCACCCATATTCCACAAGGACGACGCTGACTCTCACCCCCACAGTGTTTTTTTTTCGAGATAGTAAGTAGTATGTGTACCAAGTCTGGTTGAAATCGATAGAGGGAACTTTTTACCCGTGGCTCTGTCTGCATACGTACATGTAACATACACATCTTACCTATATTTAACATATTTCACAGATACGTGCACACATAGTTCACCTGTATCTCTAGCGAATATCGCTCTGCAGAGTCTTTCCCACGTACGTCAAGTATGTATCATATAATATTGTAGGTGCATTCAACAGCATGTCGTTTTGAAGTAAATGTAGAACATATATACACTCCTGGAAATTGAAATAAGAACACCGTGAATTCATTGTCCCAGGAAGGGGAAACTTTATTGACACATTCCTGGGGTCAGATACATCACATGATCACACTGACAGAACCACAGGCACATAGACACAGGCAACAGAGCATGCACAATGTCGGCACTAGTACAGTGTATATCCACCTTTCGCAGCAATGCAGGCTGCTATTCTCCCATGGAGACGATCGTAGAGATGCTGGATGTAGTCCTGTGGAACGGCTTGCCATGCCATTCCCACCTGGCGCCTCAGTTGGACCAGCGTTCGTGCTGGACGTGCAGACCGCGTGAGACGACGCTTCATCCAGTCCCAAACATGCTCAATGGGGGACAGATCCGGAGATCTTGCTGGCCAGGGTAGTTGACTTACACCTTCTAGAGCACGTTGGGTGGCACGGGATACATGCGGACGTGCATTGTCCTGTTGGAACAGCAAGTTCCCTTGCCGGTCTAGGAATGGTAGAACGATGGGTTCGATGACGGTTTGGATGTACTGTGCACTATTCAGTGTCCCCTCGACGATCACCAGTGGTGTACGGCCAGTGTAGGAGATCGCTCCCCACACCATGATGCCGGGTGTTGGCCCTGTGTGCCTCGGTCGTATGCAGTCCTGATTGTGGCGCTCACCTGCACGGCGCCAAACACGCATACGACCATCATTGGCACCAAGGCAGAAGCGACTCTCATCGCTGAAGACGACACGTCTCCATTCATCCCTCCATTCACGCCTGTCGCGACACCACTGGAGGCGGGCTGCACGATGTTGAGGCGTGAGCGGAAGACGGCCTAACGGTGTGCGGGACCGTAGCCCAGCTTCATGGAGACGGTTGCGAATGGTCGTCGCCGATACCCCAGGAGCAACAGTGTCCCTAATTTGCTGGGAAGTGACGGTGCAGTCCCCTACGGCACTGCGTAGGATCCTACGGTCTTGGCGTGCATCCGTGCGTCGCTGCGGTCCGGTCCCAGGTCGACGGGCACGTGCACCTTCCGCCGACCACTGGCGACAACATCGATGTACTGTGGAGACCTCACGCCCCACGTGTTGAGCAATTCGGCGGTACGTCCACCCGGCCTCCCGCATGCCCACTATACGCCCTCGCTCAAAGTCCGTCAACTGCACATACGGTTCACGTCCACGCTGTCGCGGCATGCTACCAGTGTTAAAGACTGCGATGGAGCTCCGTATGCCACGGCAAACTGGCTGACACTGACGGCGGCGGTGCACAAATGCTGCGCAGCTAGCGCCATTCGACGGCCAACACCGCGGTTCCTGGTGTGTCCGCTGTGCCGTGCGTGTGATCATTGCTTGTACAGCCCTCTCGCAGTGTCCGGAGCAAGTATGGTGGGTCTGACACACCGGTGTCAATGTGTTCTTTTTTCCATTTCCAGGAGTGTATATACACAGACGTTTTATTATATATATTAGAAAGTTTAAAATATCATGTAAAACATTCTGTAACTTTCATTGTGGGTTTCGTAACCTGATTGTATGATTTATAAATTATAGAGCGCATCTTTCAGTCGTCCTTTTTTTGTAGGTTTTATTACGCAAATCCAGATTTCGCCTAGTAGCTAGCCATTGACATTGCACTATTTTCTAATCTCGATGCATGTTATGCGACTAACACCCGAACAACAGGGAACTAACACGCATCGATACTGGAAAATAGTGCATTGATAATGGCTAGCTACTAGCCGAAATTTGGATTTGCGTAATTAAACATACAAAGATGGACGACTGATTACTACGCTCTATAATTTATGAATCACATAACAGTCTCTGAGGGCACGCACTTTCCTAATGGAAGGTAACCTGATGCTGATTGTATGAGTTTTCTAACTTACGCATCACTCGTACTGATGCTGTACATCGTCCATTTGACACTAGCATTGCTGTGCTATTATTTCAATAATGAAAACATTCACTTTCTCTTATTTTTCACACGTGTGTTTTTGCAGCAGCGTTTTTGTCCATCGATATAAGGGTATGGATTTGTTCACTAATGTTGATAGGACGTAGCCTCATAGTACCTGATCCACGTTTCTGCGTGGTTTTCTGTGAGAGCTCAGAATCCAAGCATGCTGCAGTGCACACGGCTGTTGCCTTTCTTAATATTTCGCGGCAGTAAGTAAGGAACCAGGACGCAGTATCTGAGACGCTCTTTGGCATGTAAATGAAATGAAGTCCCATGCTTCTTTACAGAACGTAGGGGAACGATGCGGGAGACCCGCACCGCTTTACTAGGCAAGGTCCTAGTGGAGGTGGTTTGCCATTGCCTTCCTCCGACCGTAATGGGAATGAATGATGATGATGAAGACGACAAAACAACACCCAGTCATCTCGAGGCAGGAAAAATTCCTGACCCCGTCGGGAATCGAACCTGGGACCCTATGCTCGCGAAGCGAGAACGCTACCGCGAGACCACGAGCAGCTGTAGCTCGTTGGCGTAGTACTTTGATATTTTCGATCCGATGCTGTTCACTGTGTAGTATTTTCTAGCCGATAAATTAGCAAGCACATATGTCCTGCACAAACTGCGCCTGTAAGACAAAGTTCATTTCAACTTTGATCTTTGTTTAGTGAGCATGTATACGTAATATTCAGTCTGACCTAGTTATAAATGCTTTGCAAAAATTCACCCCTTGACATTGTGAATGTTCTATCACGTCAGTATCTAAATTTTACGTCATATTCGACATTTGAAAATTTCACATATACGGCAAAGTGGAACTTATTTAAAACTTGTATCTCAGTTAAAGTATTACATGACGATTAGTGATAATAATTATCGCGCTCAGATGAATACATATACCAAATATCCATCGAGATGTTAGTGCATGCATTTGACTAAGTTATGCAAAATGAGCAACTAATATGGCCGCACTCCTACGCAATGAGTGTTACGCTTGTATAATGACTTGTGACAGTAGACCAATGGTAGAAGCAATTTCGCTAAACATTCTACCTGGCGCTTCATAAGTACTTGATAAACAATAGTTGCATTTTGCTCTGTTTCATCTACTTGTATGAATTAATAAACGATGCTGTTTGCTACTCAGTTTGAGTGGTTTGTCGAATGCTGTTAGCAAGTTGTCAAACAATCGCCGCAAAACGTACTTATTTACTTCAAGTGAAATTTTGCAGTTGATCGATTGTTATTTCAATTTTTATTTTTGATTCTTTTTTATGTTTAATTGCAAATGATTCCTTTCCTGAAAGTGATAATTGTTTAACCCTCTTACTAGCTTTAATAAACACAGTACTTTAGTATTTGTAAAGTACATCCTTATAAAACAAACTTCTCAACAGCTGCATCGTCTTTTCTTGTCACCGTCTCGTGGAAGATGAGGCAAACGTCAGAAAAGACTTACCTTGTGACTACGTAGTCTCGCTGATACTGCAAAAAACATCAAGTCAAATTGGATCATCTTGGTAATGGAGTATCGCAAAAGTTTTATGTCAGTAAAAAGGATGTTAAAATTCATGTTGATGGCGTTTTGCTCCGAGAGTCCATCATTCGACAGTTAGAAACATGGTGAAAGTCTCAACAACCATGGCCGAATTCAAGTATAGGCATTTGACTCAGAATTATGGCATAAAGCAATTAATACTACATTGAACAGTTTATTATTTCAGAGTGGCGACATTTATTTGTTCCATACAGAACAAGTAAAATGCGTGAATGTATCATACAATCTCAGAGCTTCTCTCTGTTTAAATATCACTTCCCTGTGCACACAAAAGCTGATTGCATAAAATCTTAGTTATTTATTCCCTTAATACAGCCACGAAAAACAGATCGATAATATACAGCATCCAAATAACACAGTTGATACTTCTTAGAAAAAATTCGTACTTATTAAACTTCTATCTCCCACAAAGTGAAAATTCACGAACTTAATCTCCTAATAATCTTCGGGTTTAACACAGCAGTAACCATAATTTGCATACTAACGCGGCGTACAAAACGGCTGCTGCATAGCCCCTTCGTCGTCTTCTGTTACCCAAGTAAAACTGAAAGGTCCTCTGCGAAACCAGTCCCTAAATTAGTCTGAAGTCAAGCTCAAACCCATTACCAAAATGCCTCGCAACCAAATTAAAATGTCTGTGCAGTGCGTCTACAAACATTCGCGCGTCCTTCTTCCGACACGGTAGCTCATGTTGTCTTCTTTCAAAAACAAAATCTCCTCGACCATATCAATATATTACACTGTTGAGCCAAAACATTAAGACCACCTGTTAAATAGCTTGTTTGTGCATCTTTGGAATAAAATACTTAACTGATACTCGTATTACGGATCCGGCACTTTGTAGGTAGGTTTGTGCAGGTATGTGGCATTAGATGTGAATTGACTATAACGCTCCTAAAACCACTGTACCTCGGTTCTGGCTCTAAGACACGGACATTTATACTGCTGAAAGATCACTTCACCGTCGGGGAAGGCATCAAGCATGAACGGATCCAGGTGATTCGCAACTGTTAGCTTGTCTTCGATTACTACCACGGGCCCCATGCAAGCTTCGTAGCACGTCCCTCATAGCATGATACTGCTCCCAACAGCCCGAGTCCGTGGCGCGCTGGACGCTTCGAGCTGCCGTTCACCTCGATTAAGGCGTCTGTGGAGACGACCATCGACAAAGCGTGCCAAATGTGTGACTCGCCCGAAGAGCCGAAACGTTTCCATTGATCGACGATCGAATTCCGACGGCCTCGTGCCCACTGCAGTCACAACTGACGATGTCGTTGAGTCAACATGTGATCTCGTAGGGGTGGTCTGCTGCGGAGCTCTATGATCAACAATGTGCGATGAGCGGTCTGCGCGGAATCAGTTGTGCGTGCACCAACATTGTGCTCTTTCGGCAGAGATGCCACAGATCACCATCTGTGCTACTTTACAGAGCAGACGTACCTCCAAACACCACATTCTGTGAAGACTCGTAGACGTCCAACCATTTAGAACCTAGCGGTGGTTTCAGTGTCCTCCTTCCTCTTTCAGTAGATGCTCACGACAGTACACGTGAACACTAGACCATCTTCGCCGTTTTCGAGATACTAAGTCACAGGCTTTAGATGATAATAATTTTTTCTTTGAGAAAGTCTCATATGTCAGTGGATTTCCTCATTTGCAGTCCACTTCTTCGCTAGGGTGATCCCTCATCCGCCTCTGCCGCGCTTACGTACACTACTGGCAATTAAAATTGCTACACCATGAAGATGAAATTTAACCGCCAGGAAGAAGATGCTGTGGTATGCAAATGATTAGCTTTTCAGAGCATTCACACAAGACTGGCGCCGGTGGCGCCACCCACAGCGTGCTGACGTGAGGAAAGTTTCCAACCAATTTCTCATACACAAACAGCAGTTTACCGGCGTTGCCTGGTGAGACGTTGTTGTGATGCCTCGTGTAAGGAGGAGAAATGCGTACCATCACGTTTGCGACTTTGATAAAGGTCGGACTGCAGCCTATCGCGAGTGCGGTTTATCGTATCGCGACATTGCTGCTCGCGTCGGTCGAGATCCAATCACTGTTAGCAGAATATGGAATCGGTGAGTTCAGGAGGGTAATACGGAACGCTGTGCTGGATCCCAACGGCCTTGTTTCACTAGCAGTCGACATGACAGGCATCTTATCCGCATGGCTGTAACGAATCGTGCAGCCACGTCTCGCTCCCTGAGTCAACAGATGGGTACGTTTGCAAGACAACAACCATCAGCATGAACAGTTCGACGACGTTTGCAGCAGCATGGACTATCAGCTCAGAGGCCATGGTTGCGGTTGTCCTTGACACTGCATCACAGACAGGAACGCCTGCGATGGTGTACACAACGACGAATGTGGGTGCATGAATCGCAAAACGTCATTTTTTCGGATAAATCCAGGTTCTGTTTAGAGCAGCATGATAGTCGCATCCGAGTTTGGCGACATCGCAGTGAACGCACATACGAAGCTTGTTACACACCACCTCTTGTTCACATTGACGGCACTTTGAACAGTGGACGTTACATTTCAGATGTGTTACGACCCGTGGCTCTACCCTTCATTCGATCCCTGCGAAACCCTAGATTTCAGCGGGATAATGCACGACCGCATGTTGCAGGTCCTGTACGGGCCATTCTGGATACAGAAAATGTTCGACTGCTGCCCTGGCCAGTACATTCTCCAGATCTCTCACCAACTGAAAACGTCTGGTCAATGGTGGCCGGGCATCTCGCTCCTCACACTACGCCAGTCACTACTCTTGATGAACTGTGGTATCGTGTTGAAACTGCATGTACCTGTACACGCCATCCAACCTCTGTTTGACTCAATGCCCAGGCGTATCAAGGCCGTTATTACGGCCAGAGGTTGTTTTTCTGGGTCTGTGCACCAAAATTACGTGAAAATGTAACCACATGTCAGTTCTAGTATAATATATTTGTCCGATGAACACCCGTTTATCATCTGCATTTCTTCTTGGTGTAGCAATTTTAATGGCCAGTAGTGTACATTTCATGGCATGTCACTTTCCCTGAACGTCATCAGACGGCATCCAACCTCGCGGTCGGCAGTTGTCTTAATGTTTTGGCTGTTCACTGTGCATAGTATTGCCTTACGTTTTATACACAATGAAATTTTCAGAACATATGATAATTGTAACTTACACAGTAGTTTGCACGTGGGAAAAACGGAACACTAGTCTACCGTTTGTCACAAGTCATATGTTAACAACTAATTGCATGTAACCTGATTAAAAAAAGTCTCCGTTTCATAACGTTACTGAACTTTTAATGGGAAGGTCACAACACTCGATGTCCAGAGGACGTCGACGTGCATTTTATTGTTATCTTTCGGACTCTAAGAACGTCAAATCATTGGTATGATTGACAAGGGACCATCACACCGATAAGTCACAATGAATGTTGTTTGTAATGCAGCGACTGCAGAAGAAGTAGCAACGAGATGGAGTCTGGACAACAGTATGGCAAGGAGAATAGGCACGGGTGCCTCCAGGCGGACTACTTAACTGAAAACGGACAGGGGGTACCCGCAGAATGTGACTATGAACCGTCTGGAATAGGTTGATATCTCGAGTTGTGAAGCCCATTTTGCCACCGACACTACAGTACACTACACTACACAATTTCAGACGTGCACGGTGTAAAGCCAGAGCACTGAGTGATGATACTGCAAACACAGTTCTCTCCTACTCCTGGAATCGGGCTGTAGTGAGGTACTGGATATGGCAAGGCGGCTGATTTGCCGATCGTTGAACGGAGATGGCTGAATGCTGGCCCATATATCGCAAGAATGGTAAACCCTCATGCAATAGTTTTCATGACTGGGATACCAAATGGCGTAGTCCAGCAGGATAACGCACGACATCGTAGTACTGTTAACATCGCAAGTAACTTGGATCACTTTGTATGATAAATCGTAATTATGTGGAACGAGTCATTTTACATTCAAATCTCAATTACGGCGATACGCTGAACATTTACGAGATACTCTAAAAAATAATATACATGTGTACCGGTATGTGCGTTAGTAATTCCTATCCACTCTCTTCCACAGATTACATTAATAGAAAATCTTCTTGACAAGGGGAAGCAATTCAGTTTGTTTTCAAATTTTAATTTGCTGTTTGTCAAAGATTTTATGTCACAGAGTAAATGACCAAAAATTTGAGTTACACCATTGTGTACCGCTATTTTTGCTAGAGACGACCTTAATGTGGCGTGATGAAATGACATTTTTCCATCCAGTATTGTCATTATGTACATCATTATTCCTTTCGAACTGCAGTGGATTATTTACAACAAACTTCATGATGGAATAAATGTACTGTATGGCAATAGTCAGTTTACCTACCTCCTTAAACGCATACCTGCAAGATGATCATGGATCAGCCTCACAGCACGTTTTTGAACAATGAAGACTTTCATTCCTAAAGATGAGTTACCCTAGAATGTTATTCCATGTGACGTTATTGAATGGAAATAAGCAGTATATGTCAATTTATTGATTTGTCTCTACTCAATATTTGCAATTATTCTAAGTGCAAATGTGGTCAAAATAAGTTGTTTAAGGAGTTCCAAAATGAGTTTTTCCCAATTCAAATTCTCGTCAATACGGACACAATAGAATTTTGAAGTTTCCACCCTCTTACTATTTTCCCAGTACATTTTACACTTATCGTTGGTATAATAACTCCGGATGTCAGATCTGAATATGTTGTGTCTATTTAAAATTCGGAGTGAAGCCATTCACAGAAAACCAGTCAATACTACTTTTAAGAACATTGTTTACCATTTCTCTTGTTTCTGTGTTTTTCTGGGTTATTTACAATACTAGCGTCATCTGCAGAAACAAATAATTCTCTTTGTTTTCTGTTAGATATGAGGAACAATAGTGGACCTAAGATTAACCCTTGAGGAATCCCATATCTGATTTCTCCCCAGTCAGAATAATGTAACCAAAGTATATTGATTAAATTACTGAGCAAAGCTTTCTGCAATCTTTGGGTTAAATATGACATTATCCATTTTTAGGCTATAGCATTAGTCCCATTAAACTTTATTTTACCTGTAACACAGTGATCACACAGTGGAATGCCTTAGATAAGTCGCAGAAAATACCATTCGCTGCTATTTTATCATTAAATGCTTGTAAAATTTGGTGAGTCACAGGTAAATGCCATTCACAGTAGCGCAAATATCCTGAAATCCAAACTGTGATTTTCTGAGGATATTATTGTTGCTGAGGTGAGATACTATTCTAGAATAAATCACCTTCTCAAAAATCTGAATGGGCGATCTCCATGAAATATGAATCTTCACAAATTTTTGGAAGTATTGGACTGGTGCTTCATGATGTGACACTTCCAGTTTCTTCAGTTAGTAAGAACTACAGCAATTATGGTGCTTTCCACCGTTGAAAAGAAGTTTATAACTGCCTGCACCAGATTATCTTCAACCTGAATGCTTAAGTGACATGACATCGGTATTAGTGCCCTGAAAAATCCCCTTCTTTACAATTTTTTACGCACAAATTAAAGGCAAGGCGATCTGAGTTCTACTGATGAAATATTAGACAGCAAACAGATTTTCATAGAGCAACGCAAAATATGAAGAACAGCCACAACATCCAGTCATCCTAGCACAACATTAAAGTGTAGATGCGTCTTCTCTTATAGGACGAGTGTGTGGAATGCAGATGTAACTTCTCGTTGTATTGCCGAACACCTGATAGTAGTTGTTATTGGTTTCTCCTTCTTACGTTTACTGCAAGATAATTAAATATTATTTTATACCAGACGCATATCTCTCTTATTTCTACAGTATCTTCTGTGGTTATTCTCCAGATTGCACACATTATGTTTGTACATTGTTTGTTGTTTTAGATTAAAAACACCATTTTTGTTTACAAAGTTGGTGTGCATTTTGATTACGGAGCTTCTGTCTCATGTATACATATTGTCCAAGCCACAAACTCTTTCTTCTTTTACTAGTACAGATTGATGTCTAAAGACATCGTTTCTCCGATACGCTTAGCTGTTTTTGCCTTTCTGTACTTTTTCTAACCCTGGATTTGCGTTGTTTACTCTTCACACCACGTTTGGAGTTCGAACGGAAGTTGTGTGTTTTTCTGACCCAACACGGTATTACTGCGTTTTTATCATTATTTATGAATTTCTTTTCTGTTTTTGAAAGTGATAGTTTTCTTGCAAGGCGAGAACGTGTTTTTTGTTGTTTATCCTTCTGATTTGCACTCCAGCGTCTTGGTGGTAATTTTATGTTAGTGTTGGTGTTGGCGTAAGTGTTCGGCAAGAGTTGAATGAATTTCCCCATACTTGAATGCTCTTACATGTTCTTTCACTTGTTGTCAAATGTCTTCCTAGTTTGATCTATGTATCCTCCATCACATGTATTGCACTGCAGTTGATATATTCATGATTTCTGACATATATCACTTCTCCCTATTGTTTTTGGGAAGTATTTGTGAAATGAATTGTGTTTGGTAGATTATTTTTATGCCTTGATTTTTGAAAATATTGGATATGTTGTGTGTGTACTTGTGGTTCTGTATCATTATGCACCATGAGTTGTTTTCTGTTTCTTTCTCACTTTGTGTTAGCCTATTTATGTATTTTGTGTTTCTTTGTATGGTATTCTGTTCTTGTGTTATTGACTGCTGGATGTTCGCTCTTTACTGTTCCTCGATTTTATTGTTCATCCTTGTTACTAAGTTATCTTTGTATCCATTGTTTGCGGCTGTTCTTATTATGGTACTTATTTCTGTTTGGTAGTTGTCTGTGTCTAATGGTGTTGTGTTCAGTCTGTGGAGCATGTATCTAAGTGTTGCCTGCTTTTGAGAATTCGAGTGTCGTGATGTCTAATGTATAACTGTATCTGCTATTGTCGGTTTTCGGTGTTTGTAAAATGTGCGTTGGTTATTTACAATCTTTATGGTGATGCCTAAGAAATTTAACAGCCTATTTTGCTCTTTTTCTATTGTAAAATGTATGTTATGATCAATTTCACTGCTTGCATGCGAACAAACTTACCTACTAGTAGGATGCATGGACCACAAAGAGATGTTATGCGGATGTATTCAGAGTTGCAGTACGTGTCATGAAGTTCCCGGCACGTGAAAGCTAACTTAAATTTGCTGAAAAATCTCCTGCAAAGAAGGAAGATAGTCTATCTGTATGAAGCAGTAACCCATAATGTTAATCCTGCATTTGCTTTCCAGTGACCTGGGCTCACTTTAGCTATGAAGGTTGAGAAAGTAAAAATAACCACACAATCACGAAAGTTGACAAGCTAAAGACATATTTCTCGATGTCTGTTTTCAACTTTTAGCGGCAGAAAAGATTTTTCAAAGGAGCTAGCAAAAAAAAAGCTGGAATGAAGTGTATCAGGAAACCAATGTGAATATCAAATTCTCTAAATTCTCCACATGATTTAAATTGAACTTTGAAAAGGCATTTCCGAAAATATGCATGTCTATATCAACATCTCACAAAAACAGATGGACAACAGCAGGTATTGAGAAGTCATCGCAGACACTTAAAAACCTCAGTTCCATGAAAAACAGTCGCAGTGATCCATAAGTCTTAAATTTCTATCATAGATACAAAAAGACCTATAGGAATGTGCTGATTGCTCCAAAAAGTGATTTAATGACAAAATAATTTACATATTCGTGTAGTACGTAATGAAATATGAATGTTTTAATTGGACCACTTTTTCGCTTTGTGATAGATGGCGCAGTAGTAGTCCTTTCTGTGGGGGAAGTTGAAGGATATTTGCCATCGTGATCCACCGAGAACGCCTGACAATATGCGTCAACCTACTATCAATATGTAATAAAAAATGGGGGATCCTATTTTAAAAAAACGCAGTTGATATCCATTTGACCTATGGCAGCGCCATCTAGCGGACCAACCATAGCGCCATCTGGTTTCCCCCTTCAAGCTAGACAAGTTTCGTTCTTTGTAGTTTTTTTCGTTAGACGTTTATTTCGTGAGATATTTGGCACGGTCACGATCAATGGACCACCCTGTATAGTCATCCCCATACTGAGAGTATGAACTAAGCCAATCCTAAAAGTAGTACTATTTTTCCTTCTTTAACTGCATTATTAGTCTGTTTACTGTCTGGCAAATTTCACTTTTTGCGTAGATATCCCAAGATCTGTTTTCCCTTTCAGGGTTTTTTCTTATCTTAATCTCAGACTGTTTGTCATTTCCCTACCGATAGTCATTACATTTTCACCTGGTTTCCTCCATTTTTTGTAGCCTCTAGATTGACCAAACTGCTTCATATCTGATTCTAGTTGTCCCTTTATTTCATTCCAGCTCCTTAAATATCTTGTCTCCAATGATTCTTCTACATACAGCAACGTTTACTTCTGTTGTTTTCTTTTTCATAAATCTATTTTTAGTCATTTGTTGATTGTTTCACATATCAAGTTATATTTCGCATCATTTCAGTGTGACATTTAAGGTCATTGTTGCTTGGTAAAGCCTAAATTGGCAGGAAGATGACGGCGGTCTCAATATAGTTTATATTTTTTATTTATGTTTTTTAATACCCAAACCGCATTTTTTCCCATCTAAACCATGGTAACTGGTTTCGCTTGTTCCTTACACCAATCTCCAGTCGTCCAAACCGCAAAAAAGAGGTAACATGCAGAAATAGCTGTCATTAGCATTCGTATTGTTGGACAACAAGCGTACTACATTATGTAGGTACAAACTTCATCGTGCGCGAGACAAGTGGTAAACCATAATTTCGCAACATGACATTAGTAAGGAAGCGAATGGCCAGTTGCATTACTAAAAATTGCAGTAGAAGCCCTTTATGTGCATATGTACAGCAGGTATTACAGTGCGAAAAGTATGCAAGGGTTACAGGAGTTGGCAGGTGTTCCATACCTGGCTTACACAGGAGTGGCCCAGCTTGACGTATAACATTGTCATCTTTTTAAAATTTGCACAAGTTGAAGAATATAAGTCAAACGCCAGAACACCTACCAGTCTGGCACGATACGTCGAAGGTAACTTGAGATATCGATTGAAAGGTCTCTGTTGGATTCCTTTCACGTTAATTTCTTAAATCTGTTGTCATTTACGGCATAAATTCCTCTTCTAAATTTACTGTGGCGTTTCTGACTATCTGGGGGGGAGATTGAGTAGTGGAACGTGTTACTTTTACACATAAACAAGAACGATCTGTCACACTACTACACTTTAAAACACAGTTTATATGTAATTCATGTCACACAGTCTCATACGGAACCTACATCCGCTTTCTTTTATATACTATGATAAGATACTGTCATCCCCCTTCCCTTATGTGTGAGAGGATGAATGAGCAAATGTATTTCTAGTTGCATGCTTGAGGGTAGCAGACAAGCCTGTCTGCTAGAGAACAGTAGGACCAACGTCGGAACAGGTAGCTACGCTTTCTAAAAGCAGAGCGGTTTCTATTCTTAGTATGCTCCTGTCCGTCCCTTGTCATGTTGGTATAGGAAGCTGCCTCTCTGGCCACTTCCGTTTGTATTCGTGAGCCACCCTCAGGAAGGGACCAGGGCAGTCTGTCCGCGGCGAGCGTCTGAAGTGGTAAGATCTCCGGCTAAGCGCGTGTCTGCTAAGTCCGTAGGACAATGGATTTCTTAAGTTCAGCCTAACTGAAAATTTAACCACCTTTATTTCAGGTTTAGCTCTAAAATATCTAATGTTATCTTAAATTGCAACGCAGTGTATTTCGAGTGTGAAGTTCAGAATATCTTCCAGTAGTTGCTTTGTCACTACTTTGTGAGTAAAGTGGAACCACGTGTTGATCAGTAACTCTAACTAAGATCATCAATCTTAAATGCGAATGTGCGTGAGATTATAACGTCTCGTCTTAACAATATTTTTCAATATAGCAACTTTCCTTTATGTTCAACCCACGTGGGGTGTACTTTGTGAGACCAGTACCACGTGCTTATACAATTGTTTGACCCATCAAGTTAATAGTAAGACGAGAGTAACCAGTTCGAGGTTTTTCTTTTGTAAATTGCTTTTCGGTCTAATTTATTTTAATTATCAAAATTATTGTGGAGTTACACTCTTTGTGTAAACTAAGTTGACCACGTGAAGCATGCGGTGTAATCATCAAAGTAGCCCTCAGCTATTCTTTTCGGGAAGATTTCACAGAGAGTTTGTATGAATTTAGTATACCAATGTGTGGTAATTACATGACGGACAGGATTGCGCTACGAACGTAACTTCTTTGGGTGAAAATTGAATTGGTTGGTTGTGGTTAATTTCCTCTTGCACATGTTTCAACGTTCTTCGTGTGTTATTTTATGAATGCAGTGTTGTATGCAGTCTCCCAATCTTGGCTCCATATTAGATGTGTTCCGTAAGATTACAAACTCACATTTTCACAATCCTAAATAAGGCACCAGCTTAGTTATGACTCAAGTTTAATATGCTGAAATTTCAATGATGGATGTTAAAATAAATTTCCAAAAATAAACTGATTTATTTCTTTCTATTTAAATTCTTTTATATATATATATATATATATATATATATATATATATATATATATATATATATATATCACCGGTTTTCGTACGACTATTAAAAGATTATAATTAATGTTAGTCTGGTTGGGAAATTGGTAATCTAGACTGGATACCAAGTGAAACAGTTGCGCAGTAATGCAAGGTTAACTTCCTCAGATAACTCACAGCTTATAACCAGCTTTTATTGTCTATCAGTACCGCTTTCATAACAAATTAAAGCAACAACATTACACGATAAGTTTGGCAAGGAGTTTTGCGAAGTGAAGTGGATGTGATGTTGGAGCCTGGGAGGCGAGGAGGTGCGGCAGGTGACAGCATTTCGGGTGATCGGATTTGGAAGAAGAGAGTGCATTTCTGGTCTTACGGTGCAAGCGGGAGCGCATTGTCGGTGTGTGGCGTAGTTTTATAAACAGGAAATGTGGAAATGTACAAGGAAAAAGCAGAACTGATATTTAACCAAGAAATGCATACCGCGTTAGAAACAGTACACGAACATTTCGCTTTGATGGTGGTTGACCCTGAGTTACTTTCGAAATGGTAATGGTAGGGGCAAGATGGAGAAGGCAGTCAGTATAAGGAATTTGCTACTGCGCGTAAGGTGACAATAAGTACAGGATATTTATGTGTTTCCTTTTTTAGTGTCCAGCGATTTCTGTTTGAGAAATATCTCGAGACATTTCATTTCAGGATTTCAAGGATGCTGAATAGAGTCGGACGCCGACTGAGTCAAGACCATGCGTAACAACCGTTCCAGCGCCCAGGATTAAAAGCACAGTGACGCTCATACAAATTATTTTGTGGTGGTAGTAATTCACATGGTTAAGCCATGCTTATATTCTCAATCGTCACTGTTGGCACTAAACATGACAGCACGTAACGCCCTCCAGGCGTTAGCCAAACCCACACTCTTGTCAGACTACCACGGCGTACAGCGTGACTCATCACTCCAAATGACTCACTTCCAGTCATTCACTGTCCAGTGGTCGCTATTTATTCCACATCGGCCTTCCTTAGCAATGTGTTGCTTATAAGGAGCTTCTTGACCGTTTAGCTCCGTATGCACAGTCACTGCACTACCTGGACTGTCCGTAGTGCCAACTCACAAGTGCTTTTTTCCGCATAGTTCATGCGACATTTGACAACCACCTTCCGTAATGCTCGACGCTCTTTGTCCGTTAGTACTACGGCCGTTCAATAAGTAATGCAACACACTTTTTTTCTCAAAGCAGGTTCGTTTTAATCCGAATTTTATTACACCGTATTATCCCCAGTCTTTTGGATACAAGTATCTGTTTTTCAAAATAATGTCCGATGAATGCGGCGGGCTGTCGCCACTTTACTAGGAAGGCCTGTACGGCCGCACGGTACCACTCCACTGGACGATTTTGGAGCCAACGTCTTGTTGTATCAATAACCTCCCGATCTTCCATTTACTGTTTGCCACGGAGTGTATCCTTCATTGGGCCTTTGCCACGGAGTGTATCCTTCTTTGGGCCTAACAGATGGCTGTCAGAAGGAGGGAGATCCGGGTTGTAGGTCTGATGATGAATAACAGTCCTGTGAAGTTCTGTGTGCTCTCCTCGGGTGCGTAGGCATGTGTGTCGCCTTGCATTGTCCTGGAGAGGGAGAAGTTGGTTCACATTTTTGTGGCGACGAGGGAGGACACCAAACAGAACACCCCTTCAGAGTCCCAGAAAATCGTCGGCACATCTTTACCGGCTGAGGATGCGGCTTTGAACCTTTTCTTCGGAAGAGGGGTGTTGCGGCGCCATACGATGGATTGCCGTTTTGTTTCCGGTCCGCCTGTGACGATGTTCAACAAAAATATTGTAACCACCAGCCTTGTTATGCTCAAGTAATCCCGCATAGGTCGTCGTTCGTTGCTCTGTACGAAATTCTATTAGGTGACGAGGAGCCCAGCGTGCACACACTTTTCAGTACCCCAACTAGTGGACCGATCACACAGAAGTCCAGTTGGCAGCGAGGTGTCTTTCTGTGATCCGTAGATCACCTCAAATGCGACTATCCGAAAGTTTCCACATTGCACGAGTGATAGGTGTGTGCGGTCGGCCGGCACGCGGGATATCGGATAGGTCTGCGTGACCTTTCTGCGATGATGACAGATGCGTCGCTCAACGACTCACCGTGCTTTTGTTCACTGCTGGATCCCCGCAGATGTTCTACAAGTGCCTGTGTATATCTGTCATGCTCTGGTTTCCCACCAAAGGAACTCCATCACAGATCTCTACCTGAAATGCATCTCCGCTACAGACACCACTTTGAAGGCTGCGTATGGTGCCTCCACCTATCGGAACTTCATGGAACTACAGGGGCTGAAGAGTGAGTATTGTACAGTGACCCATAATAAATTCCGCATTTGTTCAACCGAAACTGTCCGAGAAAAAAGATGTTGCGTTAGTTATTGAACACCCCCCTCCCCCTCCCCCGTGCATCGGGTCTGCCTGGTCTTGATTTAGCAGCGATCTTTGCTTCTCTTTTCGACTTGATAGCTTGACAATCACATCACCAACAGTCGACTTCAACATCCTTAGCAGGGTTGAAATGTCAAGGATACAGTTGTTACTCACAAGGGAAATTCCCCGTCACAACCCCCTCAGATTTGGTGGTAAAATGACGTAATGGATAGCCCGTCAAAAACTGACCACACATCAAGCATGAAAACAGGAAGAAGGTGTACTGAACTGTAAAAAAGAAGCAAAATAGAAACAGTGGACGGTCCAAGCTTAAGATGAGCAATATGTAGCGAGATGCATGAACCACGGCGTTGTGGCTGTGTGGTCATGGTGTGGGACGGCAAGCTGGAAGATCCCTGTTCAAATCCCCTTGATGCCACCTTTTCTTTCTTTTTTTTTTTTACAAATTATAAACTGTCCGTCCTATCATTGACATGTCTGTTCCCCTTTTGTAGTCTTGACAGTTGTCATACTGTACAATGGTTACAAAACACGAATCATATGGTAAGAATATATTACAATCGCATGTAAATGTCATGAACAGCGAGAGCAGGCGAGATGCCACATAGACCTCTCACAGAAATGGAAACAAGAAGTAAACGGCTGTGAACTGCATTACAACAAAGAAATTCAAGAGTCAAAACTTCCAAAACGGAACGCAAAAGTCATAACATATTGTACTTATGTAAAACAAATAGGAGGTACGTACATCTGGAGGTCCCTTTGTTACAAATTGCTGTTACAAACGGACGTTACACGACGACACAAACTCAAATCTGAATACACCGAACAGACACGTCAATGACCAGACGGACAGTTCATAATTGTGTGAAAAAAAAATTTGCCACGAGAGAGATTTGAACACTAATCTCACCCCGAGCAGTCAAATACTGTAACCACATAACAACGACACCATTGCTGTTCCATTTTCGTCGAAGTTGCACATGTTAAGCTTTAGTCGTTCACTGTTTTTATTTTACTTCTTTCTTCGTAGTTCACTACACCTTCTTCCTACTTCCATGCTTGATCTATGTTCAGTTTTTGAGGGGCTATCCACTGAGGTATCTTACCATAAATCTCACGGGGGTGGGATGAGGAGTTTCGCTTGTAAGGTGACATCCAATGACTTGTCCACGTTCGAAGTCACTGACCTCTTCTCGCCCACCCACCCTGCTGTTCCTGTTTCTCTTCTCACAACACAACACTCCCCGCCAACTTTTATACTGGCGGGTCCGCCTCTCATGAAATCTAGCGGTCAGTTCTGTAGCGCATACGGATGCACGAATATTTTTGATCAGATAGTGCACTTATGATGGTGACAATGGTATTGCCTAGAATAATAATATTATTTGCATAAAGTCACAACCGTAACATGCGGAGCCGCACCGGGTAGCCGTGCGGTCAGAGGCGCCTTGTTACCTTCCCCCCATCTGAACTTCGAGTCCTCCCTCGGGCATGGATGTGTGTTCTCTTTAGCGCAAGTTAGTTTAAGTTAGGTTAAGTAGTGTGTAATCTAAGAGATCGATGACCTCAGCAGGTTGGTCCCATA
Source organism: Schistocerca americana (assembly GCF_021461395.2). NCBI lineage: Eukaryota > Metazoa > Arthropoda > Insecta > Orthoptera > Acrididae > Schistocerca > Schistocerca americana. The sequence continues at coordinate 92,473,557 of NC_060121.1, forward strand.
GAACTTACCACAAATTTCCATTTCCAGATATGTGGAGGCAGCCAACACTTTTGGTCTCTCAGGAGAAAATATAAGTTCAATCTCTCCCAATTTCACTTGGTTTTTACTCTGATTATCAAACCACCATAGGAGTACGTCTAGGATTTTCCGTTACCACGTGTGCTTCTACATGACCTGTCTAGCATCTCTGCTCATTACCGCACCACTCGTATTTAGTGGACTGTTGTTCATTAAACTTGAAGTGCCCTGAAGGTGGAAAAGAATGACAAATTGGGATGTAGGGCAGGTGGGAGCCAGGGAAAGTGGCTGGCCTAGGAATAGACTGAAACACAACGAAACAGTGATTGTAATCTGCATGTGTTGAAGTATCACAACGAATAGGTCAATTAGCTTAGAATCTTATTATTTACTTAAACAATTCAGATTTCGCAGAATGGCCAATTCACCCTGCATGAACGGGCAAAGTAGCCATTTAACTTTAAATGCAAAAGTAAGGGTTAAAAACTGTTTTAACAAAGAACCAAATATATTTTATTAAGAAACATGATAAAAATTACGCTTCTTCAACTCCTGTACAAAGTTTGCGGACCCAGAGGGAGCACAACTGGCATTAAAGCCACTGGTCATCTGGCCTTGAATCTGATTTTTATTTTTTATTTTTTTCGTAGTACATTCTCTCTCTGTCCCCATCGAATCGTTGTCCTCAAAAAGAGCTCTTCTATGGTTGGGTTTCCTCCTCTTCGCAATTTCCTTTTTACTGCCTTTCTTATCTTCGTCGGCTTTCCGTTTCTCCTTTTTCTTCTCTTTCTTTGTTTACCGCTTGTTTTACTTCTTCCCCGTACACAAAGTGATCAGAAGCCACCGCCGACATAGGCTCTTTGCCTCATTGACGTCATTATACAAAAACTGGGTATCCTCTTATGCCCTGACTTAACATCCAACAACTGAGGTAGGATTATGGGGTCACGATATGACACTTCCAACACAGTTTCATTAAAATAACGTAAGACACATTCATTCTCCACAAAAAAATTCAGGGACTGACCACGTACCTTACACAAGGATAACTGAAACATAAAAAAATATTTGTAACTCCGAGGAACGGCCCTTCAACTAGAATAAGTTAAAGCATTTCCCGGACATGGCAGCACCTTACAGCCCTCAGGATCCCAAAGGCCACTTTGTCCGGCTCTCCTCTACTAACATCTTTCTATGTGCAAATTATTAAAGATCGAGAGCGTCCAAAAAGTCAGGTAGGTGTGAATACAGACTGTATATGAAGAAATAATTATGCGGCTGGTTTATTATTCAGGAATCCCTACTGAATGTGTTTGGTTTGTGGTAAATCCTTGTGCGCTGTGTAGGAAGGCGAAATATCAAATAACATGTGTCGCTCTTCGACATTGGAATGCACGGTGTCTATATAAACTGCGGCGTATCGTTTCACAGTGTTGTTACCCACGTTCGTCAGCATCAAGAGAGTGTGATTCAGATATGAAATCGGTGGAATGGGGTGGGCCATACACAACGACTTGCAGGACCCAAGTGAATGCAATGAGACAAGAGCAGGGGAGGACAGATGTATTGGTCTCTTCACCATACCGGAACTAAGAGCCATGTAACGTACCTAGACCCGGCCGAGGTGGCCGAGCGGTTCTAGGTGCTACAGTCTGGAACCGCGCAACCGCTACGCTCGCAGGCTGGAATCCTGCCTCGGGCATGGATGTGTGTGATGTCCTTAGGTTAGTTAGGTTTAAGTAGTTTTAAGTTCTAGGGGACTGATGACCTCAGAAGTTAAGTCCCATAGTGCTCAGAGTCATTTTTGAACGTACCTAGAGTAAAGAAATAGGCCCGTTTACAGCTACACGGACATCCACACGCGCAGTGTTAGAACGTGTGGAGCGCCATGGGCTGTCAACATGGTGACTTTTTTAAATATAGGATGGGGTCCCTCCACGCCCACACCGACGTGGTGACCAAACCAAAAGTTCTACTGCCACCTTCGTGTAACATGTTAGTTTTCTTGTCAGGAGTCACAGTATGCGGGCTGTGATGTTGCCCATGCGTCTGGGTAGGATTACTCATTGACATGGTCCATCAGGAGACAGAGAGTGGACTAAAGCGATCGAAGGTTACCGGTTTGTAACGGCAGAAGGAAAAAAGTGCCAAGGGAAAAAAAGACGTCTGCGACAGTAGGACGGGAGGTAAGGGCAATAGCGGCTTGCTAGCTGCGACAGTGCATGCAAGGTGAGGTTATGTTAGTGCGAGGTATTGTGCATCGTTACCTTTGTCGCTGAGGGTGCTCGTTGTAGATGGGTCAGTCCGGGCGCTGCAGCTGGGCTCCTGTGAATTCTCCTGGGCCTGCTGCCGCGGCTTCCTACCTGGAACAGTCTTGAGGTCGTCATACGTCAGTGGGCGATCGGCCGTAGATCAGCGCAGAGTGTAGGGGGTGTGTGTGGCTGGTCTGCGTGTTGTGTGCAGTACGGCTTCCCCGCGATTGCCTGTTTTTCGGCGGGTAGAGCGTCTGGGGTTCCCATTAATGTTGTGTTAGCGTGCTACGGACCATAGATGTTTAGCTCCTTGCTAATAGTGTCTTTGGTCTATTATGTTTCCATCTGTGGTTGTGGTCGTAGTTCCCCAGAGGAAGAACAACCGAGTTATGCGAGTGTCTAGTGTTTGTTTACAGTCGTGTGGAGAGTTTTTGGAATACCTGCAAGAGGGTATCTAGCCGACATTCCCGGTGAAGGTCCGCGGTGCGCGTGTAACGCGGAGCATCGCTTATGATTCTGAGTTCTTTGTCCTGTGTGAGCTGCAGACGGCGCAGGCGTGTGGGCGGAGTCTGTCGTCAGACGGCAGCAGCGTACGTCATCAGAGGTCTAATAAGTGTGGTGTACATGGCCCTGGACACCCTGCTATTTAGTGTGCTACGACTGTTAAGCATAGGATAGAGTTGTTTGGGCCTCGCGTTTGTTTTGTTGGTCATGTGTTGAATTTGTTCCCCCCAACGTTGTTTTCGGTCCAGCCAGACACCGAGGTATCTGACCTTCTCCCGGAAACGTATTGAGCGTGCATGTTGTGTTATTGGGTTGCAGTGTTTATGTTTGCGCAGTGGTTTCGGTCTTCTAGTGAACAGAACGGCTTCGCACTTGTCGACGTTACTCTAACACGCCATTTCACCAACCAAGGCTCTGCCGCTATGAGTGCAGTCTGTAGACGTGAGTTAATGTTAGACGGTTTCCAATCTTGCGCGAGAACAGCAGTGTCATGCGCGTAGATTGCCACCATCGTGTTGCTCGTAGCTGGAAGGTCATTAATGTACAGGTTAAACAGTATGGGCCCTAGGATTCGTCCTTGGGGTACTCCAGCCTGAGTACCATGCCATGTTGATTTTTTGCCCTGCACGTCGATGTTGAAACTCCCCTGTCCGTGAGATATGAGCGCATGAGACGTACGAGCCCATCGGGGAATCTTTTGTCGCTGAGTTTGCGTATGAGACCGTCGTGCCACAGACGGTCGAAGGCCTTTTCGATGTCCGGGAGCACTGTCCCAGTTGCTTTGTTTGTGTAATATCCGTGTGTTATGTGTTCAGCGACGCGGAGGAGTTGTGGTGTCGAGTGGTGTTCCCTGAAGCCGAATTGCTCCGGCCTCAGGGTGTCGGTTGTAATGCAGTGCCTAGCGAGTCGTTTTACTGTTACCTTCTCAACGACCTTGCTTAGCGCACTCAGCAGACTGATGGGTTGGTAATTCTGTGGGAGGGAGTCGTCTTTCCCCGGCTTCCTGAACATCAGGACCTTGGCAGTCTTCCAAAAGGCGGGGAAGTGTTGGTGTTTAAGTATGGAATTCGTGATCTGTGTAAGATATTCTACTGGTTTGTCCGTGAACTCCTGGAGGACACGGTTTTGAATGCCACCGTGACCAGGGGCCTTCCTAGCTGTGGTATGCATGATGCCCCATTTGAATTCAGCTGTGCTAATCTGTCGGATGTCGTTGCACGATGGTTGGGCCAAGATGCGTGTAACCACGTGGTCGATAGCAAGTATGAACGCTGGGTCTGAGGGATCCAGGTTCGGTGTGAATGACGCTGCAAGTGTGAGGGTCATTAGTTCCACTTTTTCTACCACAGAATATGCCGGTCTGTCGGGCCCTTGCAGCGTGGGTGTGTACAGTTTCTCCCTGGTGAAGTGACGGGCCAACTTCCACACGCCAGGTCACGTGGTGTCCAGCCCTTCGAGTTTCTGGTTCCACTATTGTGTTTTAAATGTCTGGATTTTGTCCCGGATTATTCCCTGGAGCCTGTTCATGTGCTGTTTGAAGTGCTGGCGCCTGGTACGCTGCAAATGTCTCTTCAAGCGGTTCCTAACTCAGATAAGACCCAGGATTTCTTGGGGCAGGGCAGCACTGTGTTGTTGTGGTGTGCGGTTTGGTATGGTGTCGGTTATCGCTTCTTGGACGGCGTTTGTGAGGATTTAGTGGGCCATGTCCATCACGTCTGGCCTGTGATCCCTCCAGTAGGGAATGTGCGACGGTTCGGTCGGCGCTAGTGTAATGTAGTTTCATCCTAGTACGTGTACGTATAGTTTCTGGCCGTTGGAGTTTCGTGTATGTGAGTTCCAGTAAGTGTGTTTTGCGTTAAAATCTCCAGTGGCGATTGCGTTCGGTGATATGTAGAGTATAGTGCTGATGTCGCGTGTCTTGATGTTCTTAGGGCTGTTGTATACTGACACCAGTGTAGTGTAGGCTCCGCTGAACTTGACCCGGACGGCGGCTGCCTCTAATTTTTCAAGGCCATGGAGCACTATATGTGTTCAATGTCTTTGTGTATTATGATAGCTGTTTCACCGAAACCGAAGCGCGGTGACCTTTGTTCCGACTCCCCTTGACGTAACAGCTGGGAGGGCTTCGCCGACCTTAGTGGGCTCAACAGTGCTGAAAACATAGCCGTAGCTCCGAAGATAACGAACGCTACCTGATCGTATTCGGTACCGCAGCACCTGGGTGACAGTAGAGGATCACAACCAACTAAGGAAATGGTCGCAACGCCCTCATATGACCTCACAAGTGGGTTCGGTGAGGCGCTGCACTGACAGAATCGAGGTGCATTCCCTGTAGGTTTTCTCAAACGATTTTACAAGATCTATTCGGCAAAATCTTTTGATTTCTACTTGTACCATTGTATGTCAACTTCATGTTAAACTGTCCAGCATTTCTTTAATGGTTGTAGTTATTATGATATTTCTCATACAAGCACAATTTGAAAACTTTGTAGTGCAAAATAAATGTCGCTATGAATTTGCGATTAATGCATAACAGCTACACTTCATAGCAAATTCATAGCAGCTCCTAGGTTTCATTGCAAGTTGTCGAATTTCGTGCTTATGTGTGAAATATCGCAATAACTATGACCATTAACGATGTCATGGGCACTTCGCTGTGAAGCTGACATATAAAGTATCAAGTAACGTGGAAATTATTATCCAACAGAGCCTGTAAAAACACACAAATATATGGTCCAAAATTTTGAACTTTTCTTTACACTTGGGAGGCGATCAGCATCTTCCTCCCGTCTCGAGAAAATGAACTTTATGTACTGCACGAGACGAGACATTCATAACAGCCTCCATATCTCCTGAATCATTTGAGATATCGAAACACGATATTGGCAAATGATAGCATACAAAGAAGATGTTTTTGCCATTGGCTAACATATTGAACGTCCTTCATTACGGTGATGTAGCAGAAGCCTTAATTTTTGCTTTAATTTTTCAAACTATGGCTGTTAACAGTTATCGAAAGCTAATGAAAAGAGATTGCATTAATACCACAAACATGAAATTTCTTCTCTCGTGTCACTGTAAACTGACACAACAGGGTTTCCCAAAAGCTGTTAATCTCTCTGGTAGCTAACTGCTCGTTTAATAAGACAGTCTGTTTCAGGGGTCTGTCACAATAACCACAGCGAGGTAAGTCTTTGCCAATTATACTGTGTTTTGGCAAAAGAAGCTAAGACTGCACTCAGATAATGACCCCCTCCCAATTTTAAAGATAAATTCAAAATGTTAACCACATTTCATGCGCCTCAATATATGGTCTAATATACATCAAACACAAATTCATAGCAAATCCTAGGTTTCATTGCAAGTTTTCGAATTTCATGCTTATGTGTGAAATATCGCAATAACTACGACCATTAACGATGTCATGGGCACTTCGCTGTGAAGTTGACATGTAAAGTAACGAGTAACGTGGAAATCAAATTTATTATCCAGCAGATCCTGATTGCGCGGCGTGCCCCTTGATTCTGCGGGCTCAGTTCCTTCCCAAATCTGGCCTGCGCTGCATGACGTTCTTTAGGGGTGGTGGTAAGATGATATTGGGTACACAGTAAGACTACCTATGATTCACACAGCGGGTAATTTGGTCAATAGCCACTACATTTCCTACGTGTTAATGATGCTAACTCTTCTCTTTCCTCCAGGTCCCTGTGATTCTAGCTTTCAGCAAGATAACGGAAGATTGCGCCTTGTCCGTGCTCTAATGATCTGCACTGACTGTTGATCTGGCCACCTCGATCTATAGAACTTTCATCCATTGATAACATCTGGTCACTGGTTGCCAAAGGATTGGCTCATCACCACTTGTCAGCCACTGCGATTAGTGAGCTCTAGCATAAAGTGGAAGCAGCATGGGGTGATTTAAATAACGAAAACTACACCAGATACTTATTTTTTTCTGCTCAGCACAACGCGTTTCGAGAATTTATTCTCATTCTTCAAGGGTATTTGTGCTTTTGTTTATATGATTTTGTTTCGTGATGTTTGAATGCCCGATTTTCTGCCTTTCGAAATGGCTCTGAGAACTATGGGACTCAACTGCTGCGGTCATTAGTCCCCTAGAACTTAGAACTAGGTAAACCTAACTAACCTAAGGACATCACAAGCATCCATGCCCGAGGCAGGATTCGAACCTGCGACCGTAGCGGTCTTGCGGTTCCAGACTGCAGCGCCTTTAACCGCACGGCCTCTGCCTTTCGTTTCGATGTTAGGCTGGGGTCGGAAAATCGGACAAAGGAATTTGACGGTTTTTAAAATGCTACTATTAGAAATTGTACTTTTTGTTTGTTTACTTACAGCTTTTGTGCTTCCTACATTATACAGAATATTACACACGCGCTATTCATAATTTATAATGTTTGTTTACAAAAATTGCTACATAGATATGACATATGACACTATAGCTTCACAAAAAGTTTGTACACAGTTGCAGTTGTTATAGTGTTTTTGATTACAATTAGTATGTAATAAAATGTATTTTTATGTGATACAAAAATCATTTAGTCCGGTTTTTCTGACTGCAGTCTAACTTCGAAAAGACGGAATAGAGGTAGAAAATCACACACGAAAACATCACCAAGCATATCCACGCAATCAAATTCACAAATCCACTTGAAAATGAGATCAATTCCCGAAAAAGTTGTGCTAAACTTCAAAAACTAAGTAACTGGCACATTTTCATTATTTAAATCATGAATGACACAGTTTGAGGCTTTTCCAAACATCTAATATTATGAGCGAAATCAAGCATGCGACGACATAGCCGCCTCTGTGACCAAAGAGCAGTTTGACTCGGTGCGTGGCCGTAGTCGGTGCCGCAGGTGGCAGCTGGATGTGCTGAACTTGGTACCCAGTACAGCCACAACTTTAAGTAAGTGTTGTTCTTATTACATTGCATATGAAAGAACAAAATTTCATTACTTACAGTACTTGCTGATATTGCAATTTTAATGGCCACAAGTGTGCTGCTTATTGTTATCCGTAGAATATTTCTCTTTTTTCCCTAAAAGTTCTTTCCCATAGTTCCTACGTCTTCCATTAATTTTTATTCACACTTTGTTGTTTTACTACGTTTTCGCAATTGACTGAGTTCATAATAGGAAGGCTGACGCATCCGAAAGGTATTAATTGCACATATAATGTATCTGTCGTTTTTCTTATAACTGTCATATTTCCCTCTTTATCCCTAAGTTTTTATTCACAAACTTTTTTTTCACTTTTTGGACAGTTAACCTGCTCCGTAACGGGAAAACATACTCTCAATTATACGACAGTTATTGTTTGAAACAATTAAGTACATAGTTTGTGTCAGAAGACATTTTACGAACAATTCTTGTACAGTACATGTAAAGCGGTCATGTTTCTGCCTCATATCATTGTAGTAGCACGAAAGAAATAACCACGGTGAAAATAGATGCAGAAAATCAGAAGCGATGTGTAGCAGTTTAGAGTCAAGGAGAATGAATACTAGAGACAGACACGTTTGACATATCTGTACGCATTTAGGACCTTTTTACTTATTTGTAGGGTCATTATTACACTGCCAAAAACCTTCGGTAGAACGTATGCAAGACTAGGACCAGACATCAACTTCGGTTTTTTTTTTTTTTTTTTTCATCTACTTCGATGACTTGCGTTCCACCATCAGGCATCTTTAACAGATGTTGACAAAACTGTGACAGCGCTCTCTCTTTCATAACAGGTTTATTAGACACGTTCCGGTAAACAATAATCCTTTTATAAAGCATATTTTATCTAAGAATGTTATGCGTTGTGGTCTTTCAGACCAGTCTGATGCAGCTAACTGCTATAGTATTCTGAAAAGTTCTTCGTCTCGGCGTAACTATTTGTTGATACATCCACTAGAATCTGCGTCTTCCTCCACTTTTGTCCATTACAAAGTCTATTCTCTGATGGCTTCGAAAGTTACCTATCAGATCCGTCCCTTGATTTAGTCAAGTTGTACCGTAAATTTCTTTTCTCCTCGATTCGATTCACGGACTTATTTAGGTATCAGATTTACTCACCTAATCATCAGCGTTCTACTGAAACACCACAATTCAAAACATTCGTTTTTCTTCACTTTGGTGCTGTTTCTCGCCCATATTTCACTTCAAATAAGGCTACTGGCAAGTTAAATACCTTTAGTAAAGCCTCTCTAACGCTTAAATTAGCGTTCATAAGCGATCGTCTGGAACGACATACATTCTAGAAACAGAGAAAAAAACCGACGCACCACGAAGGAATTGTCCGAATGAAACGAAAATCGGTAGTTGTGACATGTACAAACAAACAAATGATTACAGTTTCAGGAAAAATTGTATGACTTATTCCAGAGAAAGAGTTTAAGAAATTGAGCAAGTGAATGACGCCTTGGATGAGCTGTGGGCTTTATGCAAACAGATGTTCGGCTTGGCATTGAACGATAAAGTTGTTACATGTGCTGTTGAGGAATATCGTGCCAAATTCTGTCCATTTGGCACGTTAGATCGTCAAAATCTCGAAGTGGTATGAGGACCCAGACCATAATAATCCAGACGTTCTCAGTTGGCGAGAGGTCCGGCGACCTTGCTGGTCAAGTTGGGGTCTGACAGGACAAGCAAAGCAGTAGAAACTCTTGCCATCTGCGGGCGGGCATTATCTTGCTACAAGCATGCCCATGGTGGCTTGGTGTAAAGGGGAACAAAACGGGGCACAGGACAACGTCTGCATACCGTTGTGCTGTAATGGTGCTCCAGATGAGAAACAAGGGGGTCCTGCTATGAAAAGAGACAGCGCCCAGAAAATCACTCGTGCACGTCGGGCAGTATGGCAGGCGACAGTCCGGACGGTATCCGAACGCTGTCGGGGGCATCTCCAGACGCGTTTTCGTTGGTCATCGGGGTTCAATTTGAACCAGGACTCGTCACTGAAGACAGTACTACTCCAGTCAATGAGATACCAGGCCAAAGAGGTGCGCGGAGACGCCCCGGAGTTCACGTATGTGTCGTCACTGAAAATCGGAAGTTCAATTAGGCTTTTAGCGGATGATGCTGTCGTATATCTAGAGGTTGTAACAATGGTAAATTGAACTGAAATGCAGGAGGATCTGCTGCGAGTTGACGCATGGTGAAGTCAATGGCAACTGAATCTCGATGTAGACAAGTGTAATCTGCTGCGGATACATAGAAAGAAAGATCCCTTATCATTTAGCTACAATATAGCAGGTTAGCAACTGGAAGCAGTTAATTCCATAAATTATCTGGGAGTACGCATTAGGAGTGATTTAAAATGGAATGATCATATAAAGTTGATCGCCGGTAAAGCAGATGCTAGACTGAGATTCATTGGAAGAATCCTAAGGAAATGCAATCCGAAAACAAAGGAAGTAGGTTACAGTACACTTGTTCGCCCACTGCTTGAATATTGCTCACCAGTGTGGGATCCGTACCAGATAGGGTTGATAGAAGAGATAGAGAAGATCCAACGGAGAGCAGCGCGCTTCGTTACAGGATCATTTAGTGATCGCGAAAGCGTTACGGAGATGATAGATAAACTCCAGTGGAAGACTCTGCAGGAGAGACGCTCAGTAGCTCGGTACGGGCTTTTGTTGAAGTTTCTAGAACATACCTTCACCGAGGAGTCAAGCAGTATATTGCTCCCTCCTACGTATATCTCGCGAAGAGACCATGAGGATAAAATCAGAGCCCACACAGAGGCATACCGACAATCTTTCTATCCACGAACAATACGAGACCGGAATAGAAAGGAGAACCGATAGAGGTACTCAAGGTACCCTCCGCCACACGCCGTCAGGTGGCTTGCGGAGTATGGATGTAGATGTAGATGTAGATGTAGATGTAGTCAAGTTACCATCGCATCCCTGTGATGAATTACACCTGCATATATTACATCCGTATAAAAGCATACGCATATCGGGCAACATTCCGCAGCAGGGAATCTGCAGAGCTAAACGGCCATTTAAAGCGACGGTTTGTGGGAGTGTACAGATCTGGGTCAGATGCTGTGTGAACGATGTGACTGCACGTGTTGTGAGGTGTCCACGTGCTGTCTGGTTTCGCGGCCGAGTGGGCGTGCGCCCAGTGGGTATTCGGCGGCGGCGCGCTTTTTGTAGTCGTGGCGCGACAGAGTGCCATCGCCGGCACGGAAAACAGCGCTTTTGTTCCCATTAATTGAGTATCGAACGACAGGCGAGGTTTTTGGGCAGCACGCCGCGTCCAGATATTGCACCAGATAGGTTCGTCTCCGCGTTCTCTGTGCAGCTAGCGAGAAATCAGCTCCGCTGCGCCGTATTTGATTCTCATGGGCATCACCGACTACTGCGCATTCACGGTCCGATAAGCATTCGCTATCGCAAATTGACTGCTACGATACACGAGCGGTAAGGAGAAAGTCAGTATTCATCGACGTTTCCGTCACACACTAACATTCATCGAAGGATGCCAGCGAAAAAGAGGTGAACACTACCGAATACAGTAGCCGACGCTACTCTTTGTTTTTTATTCGAAAGAAAACACGAAGTCACTATCGACATTTCTATATTATTGTGCATTCGTTACACTTTACTCAGAACGACCACGGAAAGGACTGCAAATATCTGCAGTCCGGTTGCTTTGTTGTTACAAACTCTTCTTCTTAATGATTTTAATACGTACGTCATAGGCGCAAATGTTTCTGAATCATCAATTCAATAAGTTATGAGTACAATGAATGTCAGAAACTGATCACAGAAGAATGAAAAGACTACGCTGTACCGTCGCATTTATGTGTCTGCCGTTAAAATCCTGAATTACCACCTTTCGCAGCGCGGACAACTGCGAGACATGCAGGAAGAATGTCAGTGAGGATCTCGAAGGTAGTGCCAGGGATGAAGGTCCACGCAGACTCTAGTGCCGTGGCAAGCTGCGCTAAGTTTCTCGGTTGAGAACCCTTGGCGCAAACAGCCCTGTCGAGGTAGTCCCATAGATTCTTGATTTGGGTTTCAGTCTGGGGAGTTTGGTGGCCAGAGGAGTACGGTAAACTCAACCTGGTGCTTTGGTTGATGAGCTGCAGCTATCTAGAAAGAAATTAGAATCGTATCAATACCTTCATCTGCTAACGGCCGTTGATATATATCAACGGGGACGGGTGAATATGCTTGCCGAGATCTCCTGCTTACATGGTATGTAAGCAGGACATCCCGGGTTCGAGTCCCGGTTGGGGCACACATTTTCATCTGTCCTCGTTGATGTATATCAACGCCCGTTAGCAACTGAAGGTATTAATACAATTCTAATTTCATCCTGGTGCTCCTCGAACCACGCACGTACACTGCGGGCAGCTTGATACGTCATACTGCCCTGCTATTAGATGCCATCCTGCCGAAGAAAATCAAACTGTATGTAGAGGTGGACATTGGTCCTTAAGAATAGATACATAATGGGTTGATCCATTGTGCCTTCCGTAGTGGCGATATCGCCCAACGAATTCCACGAAAACATTCCCCAGACCACAACGCTCCCTCCTTCGGCCCGGTCCCTTTTCCGAAGATTGTTGCAAAGCGATTGCTTTCAGATTTTTGACAGCGTACACGCCAACGGTCATCGGTCTGATGGAGCGTAGAGCCTGATTCATCTGTCAAGGTCACCTATTGCCGCTCATTGCCACTGATTGGACGCCAAGTTGCGGTATCGGCGTGCATATTGCAGTCATCCTCACTCATGAACAGCAGCAGGCATGCGTGCATCAACAAGGCGCTTGCTTCGGAGGCTTATACGCAATGAGTTTGCTGAACAGTCGTTGAGAAGACACTCTTGGTAGCCCCTTGGTTGATCTGGGCCGTCAGTTACCGAAGAGTTGCACGCGTATTCGCCACTACACCTATCCCATGTATGGCTTGTGGTGCACCACAGATACCTCGGCGCCGGCTTTGTATAGTACCATTTTGGCATACACAGTACTACGCGAACAGTTTATAACTTAGCCGTTTCATAAATGCTTCCACCCTTGGCCCGGAAGCCAATGATCACGTCCTTTTCGACGTCAGATAGATGGCTCCGTTTCCGCATTATGCTGCCGAGCCGAGAGGACGCGCAGCTGAGCAGCAGCAGCACTTGACTGATAAACAGAAAATTAATTTAGTCTTTGTTCTTTGTTCACGTGCTTCTGCAAATAAGTGAACTGTAGGTATGTGTTTTACTGTGTAGACTAGTGGTTAGAAAATTAATCGTAGTCTTTGTTGTTGCATAAGTCGTGTGAATATCCTTGTGTAGGGTGGCTTTCTAGTGTGTATTTTCCCGTCACCAGAAACTCCGTCACGCCACAAAGTTTTAATTTTGTGGTAGTAGGCAGCACACGGTTTAGGTCAGCGCGGTCTCAGAGTACAGTGAGAAATCTGCAGAGAGTGTTACTTTATTCTCCTTTGGTACATTTTCAAACTCAGTAGCGCCATTTGAGACCTTATATCTGTTTTATACACAGTATGATATGGCTAGGTATTATGCTTGTTGTGAGCGGACACAAGGAGAACTGGCTGCTGTCCGTAAACAGCTGCAAGCTGCGTTGGCTACCGTCGACAAGCTTCTAGCTAATGCTCAAAGTTGCGGTGACGTCGGGGCGCCAGTGACGAGACCTGCGACACCTTTGGTGCCACTGGACTCCCCTGAAGACCCGGACGTCGCTGCGTCTTCTGATGCGCAAATCTGACAGGTCCGTCCTCACTACAGAGTGGGTGGCAGACAGTGATGGGTTTGCGTGTCACTGGGCGGCAGGCGAAAGGCAAAGGCATGCGGTTGGCTCCCTACGTCTTAGCAAGAGCTATGAGGTCCTACCCAGTGTTGATGATAACTATGAGCCAGCACGGGATGCCTCAGGGAGATAGTAGGCATGGCGGGAAACAATTCCAGTGTGCATTCGGTAAGACCTTTGCCTTTCGTGGGCAAGTGCTCTACCAACTGAGCTACCCAAGCACACAGCTTTACTTCTGCCAGTACCTCGTCTCCATATCGGCGCACACTCCGCTGCAGAGTGAAAATCTCATTCTGCATTCGGTATGTTTGCCGGGGGATCTCATCTGTGATGTGGAGGAGGCCCTGCCGGCGGGTATCGAACGCACTGGGCGCAACCGGCAGCATGTAGTGGCGCATGACGGCAGGAATGACGCCTGCCACTTCGGTTCTGGGGTCATCCTCGGCTCCTTTCGGCGGCCGGCTGATTTGGTGAAGGCAACTAGCAACGCACGCGGAGTTCAGGCTAAGCTATTTGTAGCATCGTACCCAGGGCTGATCGCGGTCCTCTGGTTTGGAGCATAGTGGAAAGTCTAAACCAGAGGCTCAGACAGCTCTACGACGGTATCGGATGTTAATTGCTCGACCTCCGCTATAAGGTGCCAAATTGTAGGGTTCCCCTCAATAGGTCAGTCGAGCACTACACGCAGGAAACGGCTACGAGGGTAGCGGAGTATTTGTGGAGGGCACATGGGGCTTTTTTAGGTTAGAGGACCCCTCCCTTAGGAGAAAAGACGATTTGCCTGTTAAATCAGCCACAGCGACGTCAGATCAGATCAGATCAGACATAGAAAAGATTGATATGATTTTAGTAAACAGCAGGAGCATCCAAAGAAAGGTCCCTGAATTGGTATCCCTTATTTAAGGTTATAATGCACAGATAGTATTGGGAACAGAAAGCTGGTTGAAACTAGGAGTCAGTGACAATGAAATCCTAAGTTGAGACTGGAACGTTTATCGTAAGGACAGGTTAGTCGCCAGTGGAGGCAGCGTGTTTGTTGCAGTAAAAAATTCGATAAAATCTAGCCAAGTTATTATGGATTCCCAATGTGGATTAATTTAGGTGAAACTCAGTATCAAAGAACGGCCAAAAATGGCGATCGGATGCTTTTATAGAACACCAGGGTCATGATCTGTAGTTGTAGAGAGCTTCAGACAGAACTTGCAGATTATCATTAGTAATTATCCTGATCATGGCTTTGTAATAAGGGTTGACTTCAACTTGCTTGGGGTAGAATCGGAGTGTTATGCCATCAAAATCGGTGCCAGTGAAAGGGAGTCATGTGCCATTGTTCTGGATGTCTTGTCCGAAAATTACCTAGAGCAGATAGTTAGACAACCAACTCATGAGGGTAACGTCTTAGACCTCCTGGCAACAGACATACCTGAACTTATACGATCAGTTAACGGAGAGGAAACTATCAGTGGCCACAATGCTGTGACATCATCTATAACGACGGGTCTTACAAGGAATGAAATAAAAGTAGGAAAATATATTTGTTCAGCAAGGGTGACAGGCTACAAATTTCAAAATATCTCAGCAGTTAGTCTCAAATATTCGGCGATGAGAACGAAGATGTGGAGAACCAATGGAAAAAAAAATTCAAAGGCTTCGTTCGATATGCCCTTGACAAGCACGTTCCGAGTAAGGTTTTAAGGGATGGGAAAGATCCACCATGGTTCAACAGCAGTGTCAGAAAAGCGCTACGTAAACAAAGAGCAATTCATCTCAGATTCACGAGAAGTAAAACCTAGGTCACAAGCAAAAGCTGAACGAAGCGAAAATGAGCGTATGGAGAGCAATGAGAGAAACGTTCAATGATTTTGAAAGTAAGGTGTGCTCCACCAATCTGAGTAAAACCCCTAAGATATATTGATCGTATACAAAATCAGTAAGTGGGTCAAAATCATCTATTCATTCTCTCAGCGACCACACCGCCACCGAAATGGAATATAACAGAGAGAAGGCCGAAACACTGAATTCGTTCTTCCGAATTTGTTGCATCGCGGAACGTCGTAACTCTGTTCTCCCTTTTAATCGTAGTACGAACATCTAAATGACAGACATTGAGATAACCGATTGCGGAACTGAAAATCAGTTACAATCACTTAGTAGTGGAATGGCTTCAGGACCAGATGACATACCTATAAGATTCTATAAAGATTATGCGAAAAAATTTGCTCCCCTTCTAGCAGTAATTTATCGGAGTTCACTTGAGCAACGAAAGGTACCTAACGACTTGAAAAAAGCGCAGGTCATTATCGTTTTTAAGAAAGGCCGTAAGACAGTCCCACACAACTTGAAACCTATATCGTTGACGTGATCTGATGTAGAGTTGTGGAACATGTTTAATGTTCAAGAATTACGACGTTCTTGGAAGACGAGCATCTCCTATACGAAAATCATTATGGATTCCGCAAACACAGATCCTGTGAAACTCAGCTCGCTCTGTTCCTCCATGAGATCCACAGCGCAGTGGACAACCGTCCTCAGGTTGGTGCCGTGTTCCTTGATTTCAGTGAGGCCCTTGACACCACCCCTCATTGCCCTTTACTGAAAAAAGTACGAGCTTACGGAGTGTCGGGGCAGACCTGCGATTAGATTCAAGACTTTCGTGCAGATAGAACTCAGCAAGTTGCTCTTAACGAAACTAAATCGACAGATGTAAAGGTAATATCCGGAGTACAACAGGAAAGTGTTATAGGATCATTGCTGTTTACAATGTATATAAACGATCTAGTAGAAAGCGTCGGATGCTTTTTAAGGCTATTCACAGACGATGTAGTTGTCCAAAGCAAACTAGCAACGCCAGAAGATAGTAAGAATTTGCAGAAAGACCTGCAGAGAATTGATGAATGGTGCAGACTCTGGCAGTTAAATAAATGTAACATATTGCGCATTCATAGGAAAAGAAATCCAGTACTGTGCAGCTACACTATTTATGACAAACAGCTGGAGACAGCGTCTGCCGTAAAATATTTAGGCGTAACTTTCCAGAGCAACCCTAAGTGGAATGACTATATAAAACAGATAGTGGGGAAAGCAGGCACCAGACTCGGATTTATCGGAAGACTCTTAAGGAAATGTAACTCATCCACGAAAGATGTGGCTCATGAGGCGCTTGTTCGCCAGATTCTTGAGTATTGTTCATCTACTTGGGATCCGTATTAGGTAGGACTGATAGAGGAGACGGAGAAGATACAACGAAGAGCGGGGCGTTTCGTCACGGGATCGTTTAGCTGGCAGACGTTACAAGAGAGGCGTTGTGCAACACGGAGAGATTTACTATTGAAATTTCGGGGCAGCACTTTTCAGGAGGAGGCAGACAACATATTGCTTTCCCCACATACATCTCGCGTATTGACCGCGAGGAGAAAATTAGAGAAATTAGAGCCAATACAGAAGCTTACCGACAACCAATCTTCCCACGCACTATTCGCGAGTGGAAAAGGTTGGAGGGATCAGATAGTGGTAACGAAAGTACCCTCCACCACATATTATTAGGTGGCTTGGGGAGTATGATGTAGATGTAGATTGTAACAACGACTGCACTGTTTTTCCGCGTCACCCACTCACGGTTTTGATGCTCTCCAAATGCTAAATTTTCTAAGTGAATTATAGTTTAGGAAGTAGCAATAAAAACTTCAAGTTTTACCTATGATATTATAATTTGGTCAGATACGGTAAAAGACCTGGGAGATCAGTAGAATGGAAAGTATATTGCCCTGAAAAGACGTTATAAAATGAAAACGAATAGAAGTAAAGCAAATTGTTATTCTAATTAGATCAGTGTGTACTAAGGGAATTACACTAGGAAATATGAGACTGAAAGTAATAAACGAGTTTTTGTATCGGGCAGCTAGTTTGCTCGTGTTGTCTGAAGTAATTCCAGTATAACATGCAGACCGGTAACAGTAGCAGAAGCGCTTTTGAAAAAGGTAAATATATGAAAATCTAGTATAAATTTAAGTTTTAGGAAGTGAAGGTATTTGTCTGGAATATAGCCTGGTACGAAGTGGGCCATCTGTACAGACATGAGGAGGACAAAAACTTTAGAAATGCGGTGCTACAGAAGAATGCTGAAAATTGTACTGATAGACTGGACACCTAATCTACTGCAATAACAAGTTTGAGCTTACCAGGTACAATTTGTCCCACTACGCCTCTAAGAGCCATATACCTCCGTCAACATGTTGACTTACGTCACATTTTTGTTGTGTGTACGACGTTAGGATACCTTGTGGCCCTATTTACTGTGCTCGCAGACTCCAATTCCCGTCGCGTTTGCACCACAGACAGTTGATATATACATTTTTTGTCCGTTCATGGAGGTTTAAACTTCTGAAACATATGAGCTAGATAAAAAGTAGCAGCAGCACTATCATTTTTCATAGCAGACTTTATCGGCAGACATTCACCGTATTATCTGCCCTCAACATAATCGACCCACACCACGATGACCTACGGCCACACATATAGAAGCCGTCATACCTGAGAGCGCGTCCAGTTCAGTTGACGACTCACAAGGCTCTCTTAGAATTGTAGCGCATGCCACGAAAAGGTTCCTTCATTTTGACTAATAGGCTATGATAGCAGGGACTCATATTGGGTGTTCCAGTGTCTGCAACCACCACTTATGCAGGAGTGCCTGCATGAGGTTCACCGCGTGGCAGCATTGACATGAAGGACGATGGCATGCAGTGCCACTTTCTTCTGGGTGCTGGACGGAGGTGATGTCCCAGGAAATTGCTGTAGTAGTCTGCGGTGGCCGACTTTTACCGCGCTTGAACTGCCCTGCCGCAACTTCAGAGAGTAGGCAACGCAAATGTCCCAAAAGCAGCAGTCACCGTTCACTTCACTTCTTCAGCCGACCTTTAACTGTCCAGTGCGGACAGTGCGCACGCCTCATCGCGCGCATCCTTCATGTTACAGCATTTTTATCCTAAGCCATGTAATTTATCACTTGCTACCGTAAACTTGTCGCTTCTTGGATATCTGTAACGGTCGCGATAAACGATAACCTAAAATGTTTCGATAGCTGAGCCAGAAAAAGCTTACTACTTCCAACAGCACGGGTTCCAAGTTCAGCAGAAGCCCACCGAGCTAAGGTGTGAAGAACAACGTCTCCTGGAAGATTATAGGCGACGAAAGAGAAGCTACCAACAGGCTGCCATCTCTAATACGGGACCTACAAGGCCCTGAACAGGCCGAGAACAGGAGTGCCAAGGTGCAAGAGTAATTTGATCAAAAAAGTGATGCATTTTGTGACTGTGGGGCAAGACAGGACTCTGAGCACTTGTTGGTCTCCAATAAACTGAACGAACTCTGTCACATGGAAGACTTGTTTTCAACGAATGACCGTCCCATTCTGCCTGCTGAACACTGGACTCATAAAATGTGAAACACTCTGTAATTAATTTTAGATTTCATTTTTCATTATCTTGTGTTATTAGGGCTCGGACAAATAGAAGTGAGGAGGAGCAGAAAGGAATTGGAAGGAAAAGAAATTTGTGACGCAGCTTGGCTGAAAGAAGGAATTGGTTGAACGGGCACATCGTGAGACATTTAGGGCCAGACACTTTGATAACTGGGAGGGAGAAGGTGCATGGAATCAGCTGAGGGTGCATTTTAGAATTGTAGAGGGAGATCAAGGGTGCAGTACAGCGCGCAGGTACAGATGGATCTAGGCTGCAGATTTTATGCAGTGTCGAAGGAGTCTGCACAGGGCACGTCAACGTGAAGAGCTGCATCAATGTGATCTTCGGACTTGGAACCACAACTACTGGCTCACTGCCTTGACACATTGCTAAGGAATTAGTGAGCGGTTGTTTTCTTTCGGCGTGTCCTGTTGCTGTGACGTGACAAGTTTCATGAAGATCTATCAGCTTCGTCTACTTGACCAAATGGTCTACTACTAATTATATCTTGCACTTCACAGAAAAAATGTAGTGGACGACAAAAACCATCAAAGCAGGTCGCGTCTGAGACCACATGCACGTACATCTGATTCTTCCGCTGCTCACATGTGATTAGCTGAGCAGAAAGTCAGTCTTTTGGCCCTGCGTGTGATGCAAGGCTACCACAGTTCGAAACTTTCTGTAGTGAGCTGGAGATGGAACCAGGAGCTTATCACGCCTTAAATTCAAGGTTAAAAAGCAGTCGCGTGTTAGTATATCACGAGAAAGGGTTCCTTATGAATACAACTTACACCATGTCATCTCCTCGGATGGTCGAACAGGTGGGGAATACTGGATTTTTTTCTGGCACATTCAATAGTAATGGCACCGATTAGAATTGTGATTTATCTGTCATCCACACACAAGAATAGAGATATGTCTTGACGGCAATGACTACAAATCACTCACATCTACAGCTGTGCTCCGCAAGCTTTAGTACAGTGCATGGACGGAGGTACTTCTGGTGCTACTGCAGCTTCCTCCGTTCCCAATTGCATTCGCTAACTGTCTGGAAGTTCCCATGTGAGCTCTAATTTTTCTCATTTTATTCCTGTGATATATTCGTGAGACCTATGTGTGATGAAGTAATAAAGGGTGGGAAAATTAAAACTGGCCCCGACAATATTTTATGCGCCTTACGATAAAGCAAAAGCACTCCGTCTTCAGGCCACAAGTGGCCCATCGGGACCATACGACCGCCGTATCATCCTCGGTTGAGGATGCAGATAGGAGGGGCGTGTGGTCAGCACACTTCTCTCCCGATCGTTATCATCGTTTTCTTTGGCCGGAGCCGTTACTATTCGGTCGAGTAGCTCCTCAATTGGCTTCAGGAGGCTGAGTGCACCCCGAAAAATGGCAACAGCGTATGGTGGCTGGATGGTCACTCATCCAAGTGCCGACCACGCCCGACAGCGCTTAACTTCGGTGATCTCACGGGAACCGGTGTATCCGCTGCGGCAAGGCCGTTGCCGCCTCAAGATAGGCAGCACAATTAAATATTCCGCTCCAGGATGTAAGCTGGGATGCCTATTTCAGGTGCGTGGAATACGCTCTAAGACAAAAAAGCAACACACCTCGAAGCAGTAATCCGAATGGGACAGAAAACATGTACGTGCCGACCACGCCCGACAGCGCTTAACTTCGGTGATCTCACGGGAACCGGTGTATCCGCTGCGGCAAGGCCGTTGCCGCCTCAAGATAGGCAGCACAATTAAATATTCCGCTCCAGGATGTAAGCTGGGATGCCTATTTCAGGTGCGTGGAATACGCTCTAAGACAAAAAAGCAACACACCTCGAAGCAGTAATCCGAATGGGACAGAAAACATGTACGTTTACGGAAAATAAAATGTTTACAATTACAGAAAATTGGATGATTTGTTCAAGAAAAAGAGCTTCACATTTGAGCGAGTCAGCAAGTTGTTAGTACACCTCTGGTGTCTAGGCGAGCAATTATTCGGTTTGTGTTGACTGAAGAGTTGTTGGATGTCCCACTGCCGAATTCTGTCCTATTGGCGCTCTAGATCGCCAAATACCGAGGTGGTTGGAGGGCCCTGAGGAAAAGATCCGGCGATCTTGCTCTCTGCGATAGCGTTTCACAAGCGCAAAGATAAGCAGAAAAACTTTCGCCGTGTGCAGGCGGGCATTATCTTGCTGGAATGTAAGCCCAGGATTGCTTGCCATGAAAGGCAACAAAAACGGCGTAGAGTATCGTCGACGTACTGCGGTGCTGTAAGGGTCCCGCATCGAACTAAGCACTGACGAGCAGTGAACAAGCGACTGCGGACGCCCCGGTCAGCAGTGGAACACCTGTCACCTGTCCAGCTGCCGCTCACTATACGGCCCGCCTACATGCACTGACGGTCCGCCTGCCATTTCTTTACATAGCAGGTCCCCGTTGGTTGTCACCTGCGTCACCCTTACAGCACAGCGGTACATCAACGATATTATACGCCCCAGTTTGTTGACCTTCATGCCATGGCATCGTGATCTTGCATTTCAGTAACACAATGGCCACCCGCGCACAGCGAGAGTTTCTGCTGCATGTCTTTGAGCTTGCCAAACCATACCTTGACCAGCAAGGTAGCCGTATCTATCTCCAACTGTGTACTTTTGGAGCATTGTACGTTCAAATGGTTCAAATGGCTCCAAGCACTAAGGGATTTAACATATGAGGTCATCAGTCCTCTAGACTTAGAGCTACTTAAACCTAACTAACCTAAGAACATCACACACGTCCATGCCCGTGGCAGGATTCGAACCTGCGACCGCGCCTAGAACCGCTCGGCCACAGCGGCTGGCAGCATTGTAGGTAGGACCCTCCAACCATAACTGATTCTGACGATCTAAAACGTATCTTTGACAGAATTCGGCATCATGTCCCTCAGGAGAACATCCCAAAACTCTATCAGTCAATTACAACCCAAATAACTGCTTGAATTGGATCAAGGTTTTATTGACTTAGTAAATTTGTGAAGCTCTCTTGTATAAATCACCGGTTTTCCTGAATTTTTTTAGTGTATTTTCCGTGTCAATTACGTTTTTCCCACCCGTTATGTTGACTGACTGCTCCTGGAACGTACACTCTCTTAATTTCAGTGGTGAATTAATGTATGCTAATGCTGACCTTAAACTATGGTACACTACGGGTCAGCTGCCTACTGTCGCAGATTTATTAAGAGAATAAATAGAAAAGCCACTATTAGAGATGAAGAATCAGACGGCATGTGAGACCAATAACTTGTCAGCAGAAGTATTGAAGATATCTGGGAAACGGAGATGGGAAGGGAATAGTCTACCTCCGTAATAAGAGATACGAGAGAGACCAATACCCTGATGAATTGCTTGCAACGGTGACGGTACCAAAGGAGAAATAAAGGAGGTGCCAAAAAATTAGAAGAGCATGGGACTACCAGTCTAATTTCTTATGCAGCTAAAGAACTGTTAGGAGAGTTCAATAAAAGGCCATATGTGAGGTTGAATAGATGGATTGAAGAGGAACTTTTCGGATTTAGAGAAGGAACTGGAACAAGAGATACTAATGGCCTGCTAAGAATCCTAGGTGAAGGATATAATGAGAAAAGTAGAGGCATTTATGTTGTTTTTACTGATTTCGAAAAAGCTTTCGACAGAGTTCAGTGGAGAAAGCTGACTAATACTTTGAAGAGGAAAGGAGTAGAGGCGACTAGTTCAGACTTCATACGTGAAACAGAAAGCATGAATAACGGTTGTAACGAAATTTCAGAGGAAAGCAGAATTTGAAGGGATGTTGGACAAAGTTGTTGCGTCTCCCGTTCCTTGTTCGACTTATACGCGGAAGAGATTACTCCAAAAGGCTTAGATGGGAAAAGAGTAATATGTATTGGGGAGAAGAGACTAAATCTATAAGATTTACTGATCCATGGTATTAGTAGTAGAACGCGCACTAACAGTAAATAAAATGCTAAATGTTATGAATGGAGATGGCTGGCCGAGCGGTTCTAGGCGTTGCAGTCTGGAACCCCTCGACCGCTACGGTCGCAGGTTACAGAGTAATTGTATTCACAAAGTTTCTTCACGGAAAGTTTAAAAAAAGCATACATCTTCCAAAATAATTATTCAATAGCAAATACATATTTGTGAATAAAACTAAAAATTTGGGATGTAACCGAAAGACAAAATTAATATGATTCTATATTACTAATTTGTACACTAATGTACCAGTTCAAACAACTGGAGAAATCGAGGAGAAAAATCTAGGTGCTTTTTAAACAAATATTTAGCAAATGAACATATTACAGACCTTATACAGTTACTAAAAGTGGTAGTTAAATAAAACTTTCGAGTTTAAACGAAAACTGTTTCAAAACCAAGATGGTCTTGCATTAGGCAATTCACGGTAATGGATTATCGTTCCTTCTAGCAGGCATTTTTGTGATTTCATTAGAAGAAAGTTTTTTCAGATGTTATGCTCCTACAGAATTAAACGTTTGTCCTACTCTAGGCCTAATGAAGGGGTTAACTACCTTTCTGATAAAATTATTTTCACTTGATAGCTACAAAATGGAAAGCATGAGCTAAATTACTTACATGTAAATTTGAGCATAGTAGTTTTTAACATATGATTTAAGGAATACTTGTAGGGAAGAAAAGGTATTAATGATCACCAGCCCACTTTCGAGGAGCACTTATATTCAGGACACAATCCAGAAAGAGAAGACTAAATGACGATTCTACATGGAGAGAAGAAATGGTAGAAACTTGACGTCTTAGAAGAACTTGAGATCTTCAGACGTTTAGTCCGTAACGTTGGCCTCATTTTAACCCTAGAAGCTACAGTTAAGAAAGAAAAACATTTGTAACGCCCTCAAACTATTGGTCGCAACTATATGATGCTTTGCTTCCTGTTTCCGTTCACTTCCATTTCGGAAACGATGTTTCTCCCTTTCCTTCATCACCTGTGCACTTTCTTAGTGATTACACGCCACACGACACTGTGTCCCACATTCTGTTTTGCAAAGTTTATGTGAAGTATATTTCCCCCTTATTGCTTATTGTAAAACGTTGATAAAATCCCGCTACAGTAAGTCTCTTAGTTTCAGCACGCATTTGTAATTAACCATGTAATTCTTTTCATGCTATATTTTGTCGCAGTCATTTTAGTGAGCCACCACGGTAGCGGAGGGCTCTAACGCGCTGCTTCCTGGACTCGGGTAGGCGCGCCGGCCCCGGATCGAATCCACCTGGCAGATTAACGACGAGGGCCGTTCAGTCTGGATGTGGTTTTTAGGCGGTTTTCCACATCCCACTAGGTGAATACCGGGCTGTTCCCCACGTTCCATCTCAGTTACACGGCTCGCAGACATCTGAACACGTTCGCACCATTCCATGGATTACTCTAGACACAGACAGTTGGAGTACACGAATTCCTTTCCTGGGGGTCTGGGCTGGTGAGAGTAAGATTATCTGGCCACCCTTTAAAATTAACATGCCACATCCGATTAACCAGCAGACCCTGAAAGTCGGGATAAATGCTTGGAAAGAGAGAGATTGTTGTAGTCATTTAGTAAAAATTATTTTTTTTGCTTTTGTATCTTTTATAAATCCTTTCTTTTATACATACAGCTTCATTTGCTTAGAACATCTAAATATGTATGATGCTGAAGTATTACTGCAATATTTGCATATTTCATACTACTGAGCATTTACGTAGCTAATGGCACGTAGTAAGTGACGCGCTCTTCATCACGTTTGCCTGACATCGCAACTAGTTGCCAGATGTTCATCTCAACGTGTGCTCCTTTAAATATCAGAACCTGTATAACAGTTTCTGCTGTTACCGTGGAGGACTTTATTCCATATTTTATACTGTTCGACTTGAGCTCCTTAGCCCATCATAAATGTTTACGTTTTAACGTTATGTGATTTCTGTAAGTACGAGTTTTGTTCCACGCACAGCATTTCAGTGTTGTATATTGAAATATGTTTAAAACATTGTCGGTGACTTTGCTTCTGAAGTAGATAACGTTGGTGGTACTCAAAACAGTTCAAGGTCTTTATAATGAACACATGCAACTGCTTGGCTGTATAATTCAAATATTGAGAAAAAGATAGTAGTATTTCACTTGATTTCTTACATCCGTTTACCTTTGTATCCTTATTATACTGAAAACAACTGCATAGCAGTGCAAATGTCAACGATACTCATGGTAGCATTTAGTTCTGCTCAGTTCTGTCTTGGTTTTTCTGCATATTAGTAGTGATACGTATCATTATGGATAGTGTTTACTGAAGAAGAGTTGGCTGACTTGCACCTCGTGGGTATGGGTTCACTGAATGCAATGGAAGAGCCATACAAGGACGTTACGCTGACCTGTTTCCACACTGACCGCAACAACAGCACAGCACTTTTGGATCTGACGCATAATTCATTACTGTATGTTTGGTGATTGCATATTACAGGAAGTTTCATCACTAAGAGCGTATTTTCACAGAAACAAAGGCGATTGTTGTAACAAAACGGATATATCGTGGTTACACTACTACCTTGGAACAAGACACTGGAGACCAAGGGTACATTTTACCAAAATGCTCAAAACATGTCCCGAATAACATTCGAAACTTTGTCACTGGAGGTCAGTTTCACCGTACATACTGCAAGCATTAGTGACCATGTAACGGAAGTGCTGCTACAGCAGACTTCATTCGAGTCTTGTCTAGTAGACCATGGGCAAAATAAAACTGACACCGAGAACATTTTATGCACCATCGGACAGGCACTCCAACTAAGAACAACTGCCTCAGGTGGGGATTACGTACGTTTAATTGCATATATTGAGATCATGAACTACACTCTTCTTTCTTCTTCTGTAGTGGTCAATGCAAGAATTGGTTTGCAACAGCTGCAATGGCAGCTTGTCTCCATTCTGTGCGTCTTTCAGCTTTTCTCTTCATTTCTTTATCGATGTTACATCCCACATCTTTCACGATTTGATCCATGTACCTCAGCCGTGGTCTTCCTCTTGGTCTTTTTCCCTCGACATATCCTTCTATGATTGTGTTCGGGAGTCCTTTATGTCTTAATAGATGGCCTGTAAATTGCACTCTTCTTTTAACAATGAAACTCCAGAAGCTTCCTTTCTCACCTGCTCTTTCCAGAACCACATCGTTTGTGACCTTGTCGATACATTTTATTTTGAGCATGCGTTTATAGCACCACATTTCAAAATAATTTAGCTTCTGGTCTTCCTCTGTCCCGAGAGTCCATGTTTCACACCCATAGCATGCCACACTCCACACATATGATTTGAGAAATTTTTCCTGATTTCAAGGCTGATGCTCTTAGATGTTAAGATGTTTTTCTTCTTGTTAAAAGAAGTCTTTGCTTGAGCAATTCTCACTTCTACCTTGTTCCTTCCATCTCTGGTAATATTACTGCCCAGATAAGCAAATTTATCAACTTGTTCAAGCAGTTCATTGCCTACATGAACTTGGACTTTCACTTGATCTTTTTTGTCACATGCCATTACTTTTGTTTTTGCTTTATTAATTCTCATATTATATTCTGCCCCCATAATATTATCCATTCTATTCAATAGGACTACAAGATCTTCTTCACTTTCAGCTAGGACAGCTATATCACCGGCATATCTTATCTATTCGTTGGCCATGAATTGCTACACCTACACTTTTTTCAGCGCCTGTGCAATGCATAGGTTAAAGATAACAGGGGATAGTGTGCAATCTTGTCGGACACCTTTCTGTCTCTGCACCTCTTCCTGTTTTGTCCGTCCACTGATAATTGCTGTCTCGTTTTTGTACAGGTTCCGTATCATTTTTCTATCTTTATATTCGATTCCTACATTTTTGAGTACCTCAAATATCTTATCTCATTTAACATTATCAAAGGCTTTCTCTACATCTACAAAAGGTGTGTATGTTGTCAGGTTCTTATCTAGTCGTTTCTCTATTATTAGTTTTAGAGCAAATATTGCTTCTCTGGTTCCTCTATCTTTCCGGAATCCAAACTGGTCTTCGGAGAGTGTAGCTTTGACCATTTGTTCTATGCGTTTTAGGATAATTGAGGTTACTATTTTACAGGCGTGAGTAACTAGGCTGAGCGTCCTATAATTTTCACATCTTGTAGCATTTTCCTGCTTTGGAAGGGGGGTCATAATGTTTTTCTCAAAGTCTGTAGGAATTTTACCCTGCTCGCACATGTTGAAAACAAGATTATACAACTCCTGATTCAGTTTTGCTCCTCCAGATTTCAGAAGTTCAGCTGGGATATTGTCTATACCAGGCGATTTGCTGTTTTTCAATTTTTTTCAGAGCTAGTTCAAACTCTTCATTTAATATAGGTTCACCTGTGTTGTGTGCATCTACTTCTGTTTGATCTTCCATGATGTTTTCAGACAGTTCTGGTCCGCTGTACAGTTTTCCTATATATTGTTTCCATATTCTTGCAACTTCATCATCGTCATCCAACATAATGCCATTTTCATCCATCACAGCCCTACACTTGTTTCTTCTGTCTCCAAAGAAATGTCTCACACATTTATAGGCCTTGTCAATATTTCCCTTCCTGATGTTGTCCTCAACTGAAATACAGAGATCATCAAGGTATTTTTCTCTTGCTTGGTTTGCCTGTCTGTTGTTTCTGTTTCTCAGACTCTTGTATTTCTCTTGGTATTCCCTCTTCACAGAATTTTTTAATTTCCTTCTTTCTTCCATCATATATAGTAGGTCATTAGTGATCCATTCCTTCCTTTTCTCTGTCCTTTCTTTTCATATTACTTCTTCTTCCACTTCTAAAATACCAGTTTTTATTTTTTCCCAGCTGCTTTGGATGACATTGCAGCCCTCTGCATTTGTTTTCTTGTCTGTTTCTAGTTGATAGTGCTTCAGTGTATTTTCATTTTTCAGGTTTGTCAAACCCCATCTACATGTACTTCTTTTTTTAATGTTCTTGAATTTTACTTCAGTCGTCATCATAACGAGTACGTGGTCACTTTCCACCTCACAGCCTGGATATGATGTGGTTTTTAAATATTTACTTCACTAATATGAAGTCAATCTGATATCTATTAATGTCACCAGGCATTTTCCAAGTATATCTTCTTCTTGGATGATGATTAAAGAAAGTATTTGTAATGCAAAGATTATTTTTTTGCAGAATTCTACATGTTTATCCCCTATTTCATTTCTTAATCCTAATCCAAAATTCCCTGCCACATCCTCTTCTTTACCTTCCCCAACAACGGCATTCATATCTCCCGTAATGACAAGGTTCTCAGCTCTTTTAATTCTGCCAATTACTTCTTCAAGGTAGTCATACATCATGTCGATTTCATCATCCTCGTGCCTCGTAGTTGGGATGTATACTTGGATTATGATTATGTCTCTTGGTTTAGTTTCCAATATGACATAAATTATCCTCTCACCATGTTGGACAAATCCTTTTACTCTTAACCCCGTCTCTTTATTGAGCATAATTCCTACTCCTGAAATCTCGGGATTGTCTTTTGCTGTTTCAGTGTGTATGATTCTGTAATCCCCTGACCAAAAGTCACCAGCGCTTGGCCATCTCATTTCTGAGACTCCCAGTATATCAATATCCATTCGTTTCATTTCCATTTTCAAGTTTTCCAGTTTACCACATTTAAGAAGTGAGTTGACGTTCCATGCTGCTATCCTTCATGCATTAATGCTTTTGGATTTCGGTATCTCTTTAGTTGTCCCCGCCCAGAGATGCGAATGGGGGACTATTTTACCTCCGGAGAATTTAACCAAAGAGCTTTCCATCATAAGCTGTTGATGCTTGGTATACCGGCCCGGGTCTTTAATGGAGTGGTTTCCCGTTGCCTTCTCCATTCTATGCCGTTGGCCACCTTGTGGCTCCTCCGCCTGCACTAACGTTCAGAAAAAAACAGAACAGCATCGCAGACTAGAGATATGGCGTTTACATTCACAAGACATGTCCGTTAGTACGTTCTGCAGTAAAGATTAGCATTTGAACCACGTTCAGTATCGCGGCTCAACACCACCTGGCGGTAACATATGTCTGCGGCTCTCGTTGTCACTATAAACCGAAGGTGATGGATCAGTGTGACCTGAACACACGAGCCGTACCGTCAAATCAAAGAGTTTGAAAGAGGGCGCGTTACTGACATGACAGAATGTGATGCACCCAGCATCCACCCAGTAAATTGATGCTAGTGTAGGACTGTTTCGGCATTGCAGCGTGTGTGTGTGTGTGGTGTGTTTCTGTGTGTGTGTTTGTGTGTGTGTGTGTGTGTGTGTGTGTGTGTGTGTGTGTGCAGAATTGTCCACAAAAGGCCGTACAAGACGACGGGTGGGTCAGCTCGCACCAACCAGATCGACTCTTCATCCGAATAACATTGCAGGGCAGATCTCGGCTCTGGCGCCAACAGTCACCAGGTCAGTGCACGACCACGTGTTGTTCCACGAGCACTTGCCTTCTTCGGAGCCAGGCGTACGCAGCGTTGATGGCTGTATCACAGGACGCCACACGCACCTTATACGCATCGATTACATCATGCGTGGAACAAGTTATAAGTGCCAATGGCGGATGCTGTGTCTACTAGGCAACAGGACACATTCTGAACCCAGGTGACTGAAACGCTAATCATTTCTGAGGAACATACTACTGTACATATCCTGAGAATATGGAAGTTCTATCTCCAGTTGATCAAGATGTTCTGTTTTTTTTCTGAACATGGATATTTTCCAGCACAGTTTTATAATTGTTTGTTTTGATGCAGGGCGCAAAAAGAGCTAGGATCATACTGTAGAACACGAAGACAAAGAAGAGCTAAAAATGACTACACGTTAATCCCTATAGACGGAAGAGAAGACAGCTAAAAGTAGGGAAGTGGAGAAAGGTCTGTAAAATACACCATAGAGTAATGTGGTCAAGGACCAAAAATTAAATGGCCTTCGCTATATTGCTACGACGGATAAAAAGTAAAACGCGGTCGAAAGCCCGCGCGTCGTTCGCTAAAACGGCCCATTACTCAAACGGCAAACACAATCGAGAACGTAAGTGGATAAAAAAGGGCATTCCGCCGGGAAGCGTTGGACTGTCAAAAGTTGAGCGCAATGAGTACGAAGTTGTGGGGGAACACCACTTAACAAATAGGGATGGCTAAAGAAGACAGTGCCCGATACGCAGCCTAGCTAAAATGATCTCACGACGAGAGGAGGTCGACCAAGCCGCTGGGAGAGGCTTCATGTCCCGGAGATTGTTCCCATGAAGGAAGGATCAGTGGTGATGCCGAAGGGTCACCACCTCCTGAGAATCGGCAACACAGAGACAATCAGAGGGAATGTAAGAACTAGCGGGCTGAGGTATGAGGCCTTCATCCTTGGCAGCACCGTCAGCAGTCTCGTTTCCTGTCAGACCGACGTGACCAGAATCCCACATAAACATTACAGTGGCTCCATCAGAAGTGAGCAAGTGACAGGTCTCCTGGACCCGTTGCACTAACCTATGGACGGTGTACAGCACATAGAGGCTTTGAAAGGCACTGAGAGAGTCGGAGCATATTACGCAATTAAAATGCCTAAGTCGCCGAATGTACTGTGTGGTGTCACCGCCAGACACCACACTTGCTAGGTGGTAGCCTTTAAATCGGCCGCGGTCCATTAGTATACGCCGGACCCGCGTGTCGCCACTGTCAGTAATTGCAGACCTAGCGCCACCACACGGCAGGTCTAGAGAGACGTCCTGGCACTCGCCCCAGTTGTACAGCCGACGTTGCTAGGAAAGGTTCACTGAGAATTACGCTCTCAGTTGCCGAGACGATAGTTAGCATAGCCTTCAGCTAAGTCAATTGCTACGACCTAGAAAGGCGCCATCACCAAGTTATATTGAGATGATAATATTGTATCAACAAGACCAATGTTCACTAATTGTGGATTAAAGTTAAGTATTCCAGCAGCTACGTACTTCTCTTTATAGCATTCATTACGTATCCTGTTTCAGACCTCACGCCAGCCTGCGTGAACTTATAGCGTGCATTTCGGCTTCCTCAAACAAAACGGTGTTGGCACTTCTGCCGACACTTCATACTGAATGGCTTGATACAGGGTGAAGAGCTCATCTGTAAATACTGAGCAGTGTTCTGCAAGCCGATAGCGAAAAACGTCGGTGCCAAAGAGAAAGGCACACCCGACACCACGGTCAGTCCGAGAGTAATCAGTGTACGCATGGGTACTATGGCGTTGTTCCATGCGAAGGTCGTGAAACTGAAGGCAATAGAGCGTGGATGGAGTTGGATCCTTAGGCAGCGAATAAAGGCGAAGCTGAACACGAGCCGCAGCACGAAGCCAAGGTGGTGAGGGGCTTATGACCGCAGGAAAAGTTGCAGGTAGCGTAAAGTTAAGCTGCTGGGGCAAGAGCCGAAAGCGAATTCGAGGAGGAAACAGAAAAGAGGGACGCGCCCCATATTGGCGATAAAAGGTGAAACTCTAGAATTTATTTAATTTATGAAAAGATTAATGACCTTTTACATTTTAAACTTCATGTTTAGAGAAAAAGTAAAACTATCTCAATTTTTACCGAACTTTGCAATAGATTTGGAAAAGTCTAGAGTTTCATACACCTGTAAATATGCTTTGTATGCTGTGCAAAATTCATCGAAAAATCTCCCTTACTTATGAGGGAAAGTGTGACTACATCAAGAAATGCAGCCAATAGTAAGTGAAAAAGTGATGAAATTTGACATGTAAAAAAATTATTTTATTGTGTTTTTTAACTTCCACTGCTATGAGTGTGATTCCTGAAAACATCCTAGTCATGCTGAAGAAGTTGTATGAATTTCTTTGTAAAACTATAGACAGTGGAAACTGAAATGTCTTATGATGCCTCTCCCGCTCCAAGTAGGCCCTTTTGACGTCCTACCCTACTTAAGATGTTTCTGTCTGTGTTCATTGGTAGTGATTTGATCTGCAGTCGTCAGGTCTGCTCTCAATATATTTTCGACTGTCGATTTAGCGTCTGTCTTGGTTTCCGCTCACTACATCGTTTGTTGCAGTGACTTGCCTATTTACTGTCAAGGTTGAGATGTAGATCCTGCAAATGGCTACGAAAAAACTGTAACGTGATCGTCTGGGAGGGCCATGCCTAGGCCTACGATCCTTGTGGATTTGTCAATAGATGGCGGCACTTTAGACGATCGAAGACTCACACACCTAAAACTGTGGGAAATACTGAATTAAGGTCAGCTGGTCGAAGACACAGGTCGCGTGGTGTGATAAGCCGGACAGTCTGAATTGCTTGGGGAGGGTAGCCGCCGAGGTCAAAACGACTGGCTAAAGAAAATACTAAACATTGGAAACTCTAAGAAAACTAAACCAATAGGTAACAGAGAATCCAGTCGCATAGTTTTAAACACAACACAAAATTAGACTACTCCGTGAGTGAAGACGCACCCTCGCAACTAGTGTTAGTTTCGAAGTTACTTAATGTTACATGTTATGCATGTAAAATGACCTTTAAACATAGAAACGTACTATAAATGGATAGTTCTCAGTGAGTGCTACCGAAATATTATGGTAGTCTTTTTGTAAATACTACGTATTTTAAATTACAGACCAGATTGTATATTCCACACATAAGAGTCAATTCTCATATAAATAAAATATGAAATAGTGAAAGTAGTGGCAGCAATGGAAAATAGATGTAATAAGAGATGTACGACTGTAATTATTTGAATCGTATAATATTTATTAACGAGATAACGACGAAAGATACTCCACAAATGAGCAGAAGACTATTTGTAATAAAGCTATTAAAGCTCCATGAAAGCTACAAAAGCATATATATATATATATATATATATATATATATATATATATATATATATATATATATATATATCGTTTATGTATGCTTTTGAAAGTCTGAGGCACATGAGCGTGACTCATATCAGTGCAAAACTACAAGAAATGGCGGCCATTTTCGCTCCGCGAGCGGAGCTTGGTATTCGGCAGTCAGCTGGAGCGGACTTTGCGAAGAGATGGGACGCATGTCCGACAGGACGTCGCCTCGTGTGCGTCACAGAAATATTTTCCAAGTGTTTGGTCGTGCACTTGTAGAAACTTCGCGTTTGGCGATCATGAGAATTCTGAAATATGTTTAACTCGTGTGGACTAAGAAACATTAGCGTTGAGTGAACTGCTTAGTTGAAACTTTTGCTTCTGATGCTCACAAGGACTTTGACACATTTTCAGTGTGAGAACTCTGAGTAATTTTAGGTTAGGTAACATAGTCTAAACTTTCAAAACTGTCCTGGAGTTATCTTCGAGGGTGATTAACACTTATAATATTGTTAGTTCAAGATTGCAGCACTTCTAAGCTGGAGTGTGCTGAAGCAGCTTTAAATAATTTTCGTAGATTTTTCGAAAGATAAGCGGATCCGTGATCCTGGTCAGCTTGCTTAAGTTCTCTCACTGACAAGTATTGCTTTAATAATTAACTATTACGAAAAATGTGAGAGCATATTTCGTTTGTTTTTCTGCAATGAACTCAGTTTCTGAAAATATTTAACTGCTGTGGGAAGTGTACATTATGCTGGTGCACGTGGGTGCACAAGAGTCGATGTTTGATAAAAGAAACACCGATTTACTTATCTGATATGATTCATCAAGCCGGCCGGAGTGGCCGGGCGGTTCTAGGCGCGGCAGTATGCAACCGCGCGACCGCTACCGTCGCAGATTCGAATCCTGCCTCGGGCATGGATGTGTGTGATGTCCTTAGGTTAGTTAAGTTTAACTAGTTCTAAGTTCTAGGGGACTGATGACCTCAGAAGTTAAGTCCCATAGTGCTCAGAGCCATTTGAACCATTTGATTCATCAAGGAGAAAGGCAGTGTGAACATTCATTAGCATTTCTGATTTCCTAAATTACCCTTTCAGGTCGAAGGGTGCGTCACAAAAGTGGCGATGAGGCTTTTAATCCCATACGTGTTACTAGTGGGTCATGGGTGTGAATTTTTTAAAATTGTAACAACTGCACTGGGTCGAAAAGTGACAATGACAAATTCAGAGCCAGTTGCAGATACTTTACAAAAATGTGAGCTACCTGCTAAAGTGCATAGCAGACTGCGACAATGCTTTTCCAACAGCGTAAACACCACCTTCTGTCAGCAATTATGTATTTTTCTTACAGGCCGTAGGTGTGGGTATGACAGTGGCTTCATATCATCGTCCGGGAAACGTGCCATCTGTTCAGATGCGAGTGTACGTGTGAAGGAGAAAGTGCTTGTTCGCAACAGAAAGGTGCTGCAACATCTGAATGTGATCATCAGCCAGCGCTGGGGCAGAAGATCGGGATAAACTGAGAGCACGATCTGGCTCCGGCATAGTAAAGGCGGCATTGTAGCACTGACTATTCTGGGGTGAGACGGATATCGACGAGCCTCCTCCGCTCGTTTCCGACGGAGGAAGGCTGGGCAATAGCGGGAGGAGCTCGGAACCTCCGCAAAATGGCGGCCTAAGGTGTTGAGATAGCGGTACAATCCATTGTGACGTCGTCTGCTATTGTCGTCACAACTGCGGATATGTTGTTCGTTGTAGGTCGCCTAGGAGCAGTAAAGCCTCCAGTCGGTCCTAGAAAGTGTCAACTGGGCTTACACGTAGGCTGAGTACGACTAAACAAACCGATAGCACATGGGAAATGGTCGCTTGATTACATGTCAGAGAGAATGGACGGGCAAGCTGGGCAGGTCCAAATGGGAACAGATGTGTGTGGAGTCTGAAAGGAATGTGGGTGCTCCAGAGTTAAGGCAGATGGGGTTGAGTCGATTGAGAAGGTTACCAAGGGGGCACCTCTCTGACAGGTTCTGGGAGAGACCCAAGGGCAATGGTGGAGATTAAAGTCACCCAGCAGCAGAATGTGAGTGAGTTAGTTGCCCAAAAAGGAGGAGGAATTTTGCCCTGGTAGACAATACAAAGAGGAAAGTCCAAGTGAGGAAAGAAAATGCAGACTGCAACACTTAGCAAGAGGGTGTTTAGTGAGATGGTTTGGCTGTGATCATCGTCCTGGATGAGCAGCATGACTCCCCAATAAAATGGAATGCCGTCCTCTGGGAAACATCAAGACGACTGGAAAGAACTGCCAGAGCTCAAAGCGGTCGTGAGGACGCCATTGTGTTTGCTAGAGGTAGAAAACAAGTCGATTCTGCGCTTCCGAGAGCACCTGTAATTCCTCCTTGATGCGTCTAATGCCGCATATGTTTCACTAGAGAAGAGTCACGATGGGGAAAAGGGAGGTGGGAAAAAATGAAGTGTTGTCACCTCAGCAGCTTCAGAGTGCCAGCTTTCAAAAACTCTTTGCTACAGGGCACCGGGGCTGGAAGATCCTGCTCCATGAGACATACAGAGGCGTTGGCATTCTCCCTAGGTCGGCCTCCAGATTCCAGTACACGAAAACTGTTGGCGGTGTTCACTGTCGAAACACAGGTTGGCTGGGTGAAGGTATCATGCAGCGACACCTTTGAAGACGATCTCCAAGTTTGTTAAAGAGAAGACCAATTGCCGTTAATTCATTTCTTGGAGTCTTTGCTGTTGGCAGATGAAGACTCAGATGTTTGTTGGGTGGAGGGCCATAAAAAGTCTTTGCGGAAGTATTCATTTTGTCGCTTCTGGCGTGCTGGTTGTGTAGCAGGTGATTTCATCGCTGAAGGCGAGAATTTGGTAGCTTGTTGCACATCGAGATACGCGGGACATTCCCAGGATGAGGCTGCATGGTCGCTGTTGCGATTGATACAGCGGAGAGAAAGAGGCGGGCAATCGCCCCCCGTGAGCATCCCTACCACAAGTAACACATTTGGGTGAGTTTCGATAGGACATTCGAGTTGACACTGGTAGCAACGCATCCTATTTGGAATGTACGTCGGACTGTGATGACTTCATAGCCTGCTTTAATGAAAGCAAAACCGTATCAAGCGTGAGGTAAAAGTGTGTGTAGGCTCTAAGGATGCCTCAGTCCTTTTCATCACCTGATGGATTGCAGTGTCACTCTGATCAGAGAGCCAGGTTTGTATTTCTCCCCCAGTCAGACTGTTGAGCAACCGAGTGTAAATAACACCGCACGACGAGTCCACAGCTCTTGGTCTGGGGACTAGCGTTGCTGCCTCTGGATCACGGGGTCTCGTGTTCGATTCCCAGCCGGGTTGGGGATTTTCTACGAGAGGGGACTGGGTGCTTGTGTTTGTACTCATTATATCATCATCATCATAATTTGTGAGAGTGACTAGACTCGGTTGTGAAAAGATAATGAACCGTGTAAAAATTGGGACTTTGTATGGGCACTGATGACCACGCAGTTGAGCGCTCCACAAACTAAACATCATAATCATCACACGACGAATTCAGCATTCGATGGGCCTCGATACGAATGGGGTACCATGGAGGAGTGAAACTGTAAGCAAATGTTTCGTTTGAGAATAGCAATTAGTCTCCAAAGCGAAGTGTCATTACGTAAACGAGAGCAGGTTTTCACAGGTTCTTGTAATTGCATGAGCACGTCTCTGAATGATAAACGGATTAACCATAGCACAAGACTAACCATTTTTAGTACGTGAAATCACAAGGAACCGAGGTGCAGCTGGGAGAATCATACAATCTTTACCTTCATTCCGTAAAGGTTTAGAGATGGAGATGATTAGCTCATTGCAAGAAAATCCCCCATGATTGTCAGTGTCTCCCATGGCGTGCTCCTTCCAACTGGTTCCCTTCCTCAGAGGGAGACTCACCCATCTTAGGTGATTGTTCACACCTCACGTCACACCTTCCGAACTCCTGACAGAGGGATCAAGTGGCAATTAGAGAAAATAACAGCTCAGGCAGTCACCCCTCTCTGGGCGTGACCTGCACCAGGTGGTAAATGCGAAACCTACCTGTTACGTGCCAGACGCGTCGGCCGGCATTCAGGAGCGCACAGGGAGGAAAAAGAAACAAAGAGGAACTTCAAACGCCGAAGCAAACGAAGGATAGGAGAAGGAGAACGGAGAAAGAAAGAAGAAACAGTGGAGGCACTGTTCTGGTGTCAGGCTACTGATATTTGTGACTACATTCCCAAAAAAATCTCAGACATGATTCCTAAGGGAGGGGAAGAACAGCAGGACGACAGACATGCAGCACAGAAGGGAAAAAGTGCTGCAAAGGCTGGAGCACCGTGGTAGGCAAGGACAAACAAAAAGTGGTGAGCCCCTCGGTGGTTCCTTAAGTAGTGATAAGACATTACCATCTTCTGCAGGTTCTATGACATCTTTACGCTAAAGTGGAAGCAAGGCCATTAGCAATGTAGTAGAAATCATCCCAATGTCAGCTCAAGTAAATATGCGA
Source organism: Schistocerca americana (assembly GCF_021461395.2). Classification (NCBI taxonomy): domain Eukaryota; kingdom Metazoa; phylum Arthropoda; class Insecta; order Orthoptera; family Acrididae; genus Schistocerca; species Schistocerca americana. The sequence goes on from NC_060121.1 coordinate 92,510,956, forward strand.
CGTCCCACAGGAAAACATTCCAGTAGTTGCAGTGGTTTGGTAGTTACCATATTGACAGCTGGCAAAATGCAGTGAAACCTAAGAAATGCCGCGCCCAATGTTTTATTGGTTGCAGCCGGCACAGTTACCCACAGGGGAACGTTGAGTGGTTTGCTTGCGACAAACATCGACAGGTGTGTGCAATCTGTCGAAACCACCCATAGCTTGAGCTGGTGCTGGACAGAGCACAACGAAACGTCTAGTTGGTACCATCATGTTATGCCAAACCCGTTCTAATGATCCAACTGGTGATCTGGTGAGTGGAGACCGGGGTTTCCTCATCCCTCATTACTGATGAAATGTACTGGCACATTGGATCATTGGCACAGAAAGCAACTGTACTAGGGATGATCATAAATTTTAATTATCACTTTTAGGCCAGTAGTATTAAACCAGAAAAGTAGTCGAATCAGAAATAATTACTTTAATACGTTTCATTTTCTGTAATGGCTTCACCTGTGGTCCTATCCCAGGTCCCCCCCCCCCCCTACTTGGAGCAGTTTTGCTGAAGCAGTGGGGGTAAAAATGAGTCTCGAAAAGAAGTACTTTGCGGTTTTACGGTAATATCACATAAAGGGCACACAATATCGAAAACATGGTGCTATTAAAAGTTGTAGGACATTAAATTCTGTATTGAAAGAGACAATACACAAATTTTTGGACCACCCAACCCAATACCAGTGCTCATCAAGGTTGGACGAATTTGCATTATTACGAAACATTTTTGTCAACTTCTGACTTTTTCGTAATATCTAAACTAGCAGATCTATCAATAATTTGATCCGTCCGAAAGTTGTGGAAGAATAAATTCTGCCTTCGTGGGGACCAAAAGTGAATTTTTTGGACCAACCGTTTTCGTTCAGATCCACCTTAAAACAGAAGGCTTTCCCATCATGAATGAAGACTATTCAAACTGCGGTTCTTCAGTGAGCATTATTTACATTAAATTATAGATAGAAATATAGGTCTCCATTGTACCAGTCTTGCACTTGGTAAGTGTAGCAATGCAGTAAAATATTAAAATTCTAGAATATATAAAAAGATAATATTAAAAAATGGTTTCGTGTAGAATATGACAATAACCATTCAAGTGATATGAAAATGGCGGCAGGAAAAGAAACACCATTCTTGAAATCAATTAGTGATGATCATATTTGATAACCACAGAAATTATTGTTAGATGTATGAAGAAGACAAGGAGAAAAGTACGTAGGTAAACATATTTTACAAGCATCTACGTTTGATTGTTTTTGTTTATTTTATTTACACTTCAAGTTCCGTTGGACCAAATTGAGGTGCGAGTCTCCAAGGTCATGGAACGTGTCAGTTTATGAAATTACAACATGAAAGCAATAACAGATAAAAATAAAATGTTTATGAACCCGAAAAAAGTCATTCCACAACTATAAGTAATACGCAATCAAAAATACAACGAGAATCAGCTTAAGTTTTGAAGGACCTCCTCGACAGAATAGAAGGAGTGACCCATGAGGAAACTCCTCAGTTTAGATTTGAAAGCGCGTGGATTACTGGTAAGATTTCTGAATTCGAGTGGTAGCTTATTGAAACTGGATGCAGCAGTACACTGCACACCTTTCTGCACAAGAGTTAAGAAAGTCTGATCCAATGCAGGTTTGATTTCTGACGAGTATTAACTGAGTGAAGGTTGCTTATTCTTAGGAATAAGCTAATATTGGTAACAAGAAATGACAGTAAGAAAAATATATATATATATATATATATATATATATATATATATATATAAACATATATATATACATATATATATATATATATATATATATATATATATATATATATATATAGATAAAATCCAATGTCAAAATACCCAGACTCATGAACAGGGGTTGACAAGAGGTTCGTGAACTTACACCACTTATTGCCCGAACCGCCCGTTTCTGAGCTATAAACATCCTTCTAGAATGGAAAGAGTTAGCCCAAAATATAATACCATACGACATAACTGAATGAAAAGAAGCAAAGTAGAGTAATTTTCGTGTCGAACGGTCATTCACTCCTGATAGCTTTCGAATAGTAAAAACGGCAGCATTAAGTCTTTGAACAAGATCTTGAATGTGGGCTTTCCATGACAGTTTACTATCTATTTGAACACCTAGAAATTTGAACTGTTCAGTTTAGGTAATCATATGCGAATTCTGTGAAATTGAAACGTTAGGTTTTGATGAATTGTGTGTTAGAAACTCTAAAAACTGAGTCTTGCTGTGATATAGGTTTAGTTTATTTTCTACAAGCCATAAGCTTTTATAATGAACTACACTATTTGAAACCGAGCCAATGTTGCACACAACAACCTTTACTACCAAGCTAGTGTCATCAGCAAACAGGAAAATTTTAGTTACTCGTAATACTAGAGGGCATATCATTTACATAAATAAGGAACAGGAGTGGCCCCAACTCTGATCGCTGGGGCACACCCGAACTTGACTGTACCCCACTCAGACCCCAAAGCACAGCCATTCTCAACACTGCGAATAATGGCCTTTTTCTGACTGTTGCTAAAGTAAGAGCTGAACCAATTGGGGGCTACTCCTCGTATTCTTTAATGATCCAATTTCAGGAGCAATATTTTGTGATCAACACAATCAAATGCTTTAGTTAAATCAAAAAATATGCCAAGCGTTCGAAACCTTTTGTTTAACCCATCCAGTACCTCACAGGGAAAAGAGAATATAGCATTTTTAGTTGTTAAACGACTTCTAAAGCCGAATGTTACATTTGATAGCAAATCGTGTGATATAAAATGATCAATTAACCTTACATACATAGCCTTCTGAATAACTTTTGCAAACACTGATGGCATAGAAATAGGTCTAAAATTGTCTATATTATTCCTTTCTCCCTTTTTATAAAGCGGCTTCACTACTGAGTACTTTAATGGTTCAGGAAACTGACCATTCCTACAGGAAAAATTAGAAATATGGCTAAATACAGGGCTAACATGTGCAGCATTGTACTTGAATATCCATTAGAGTCCTTAGCCTTCAATGATTTAATTATTGACTCAACCTCCCCCTTGTCTGTATCACAGAGCAGTATTTCAGACCTCAATCTCGGAAAGGCATTTGCCAAGGAAGTTGTGTTATTCCATGTAGAAACTAAATTTTTATTTAATTCAGAGTTTTAAACATGGCTGCTTAGTTCAGTGACCGTTTATAAATTAAAGTTAAACTAAATAAGCCCTCGGTCACAAATTTTTAGTCTTTTGAGCAGGTTTCAACACTCCTATGAGTGCCTTAATCAGGAATTAAATATTCAAACTGGCCTATAACATAAGTACAAATTTATGGAAAAAATATTTATATGAAAGTGTAAGTGCTGACTAACAGTACAAGAAAGAAACAGTATTTACATATCACGTATTAAATAAATATCAAGACAGAAAGGCTTTAGTCACAAAAATTTAAAAAGAAAACATGAAAGGCGGCCACTATGGGCTGCTCATACCTATAAAGCCACAGGTAGCAGCAGTCTGTTTATTGATGAGTTGACATCGATATACTGAAATTAGTTAGATGAGGATCAAATGGATCGTAGCAAATGTAAGCATTGTGATACCGAATGTAAAAAATACTCTTTGGTGACTAAACCACAGTTTTCAGCAGATGTCATTGTTTGGCATCTTATCTCTAGACACTGTTACTCTCGGCTACTTCTGGGATATGAGTCCCTCTATTGGTGCCTCATTAACCACGCAGTCAAATGATACAACATTTTTAAATTTCGCCAGGTACTAAGTTATATCTCTGCATTAAAATGTAGTGGACAGTCATCGAAGCAAGCTCATATTTTTGTCGATATTTAACTGGATAATACTAAAACTTATCATACGAACACAGTGTTACCCTTCATCCCATGCATGGCTTCAGAGGATGACCGAGTGAAAGCTACAAGATATACAGAAAAATGGCGCTTATCGCTGAACACAGCGTCTCTGCAAGTTTCGATTCGCAGTACATGCCATGGTGTAACTACAGGGCTCACAACCAGGGGACAGAGTTGTAGGCAAGTCGTGTGCTCCATATTGTAGCACTGAATTAGTTCGCCCATGCAGATAGACAATCACGTGAAAAGAACTTCCAAAATAGCGTGAGTAGCAACATCCACTTCAATGAACCGCACGCATGTACTGACTTGAGTAAACTGCATGTGCGTACTGACTTCACTGAGTTGCACGCCTGTGCTCTCCCACCTGTACTGACGTATGCCACATCTTTAACGGTGCCCATATTGAGCACCTGTAATATGAAACAATAAACTGATAGCCAAGATCGCAGGAATTCTTTTTATTCCATGATTACCGGTTTTGACGAAACTAAAGTCGCCATTATCGGATCTAGGGACGACAGAAAACACCCCAAAGTATGCTTGGATTCCACTTATAGAACATGTATACACATAAATTTAGTTACATATCTTAGGACACATACAGGTTACAACATCAAGGCAAACAATACTGATACTAATAGTTGCCTGCAACACGCAGGCCTCACCAAATCGTCGTGAGTAGCACATAGGCGTCCAAGAGAGATGCCATGATAAATGTTAAGTGTCTCCATCACCTACAAGCGCAAGCTAGGTACTGCCGCAAAATACAGCTCTGTTCTTACACTACAGGCCGCGTCGCGAGATGGCGCTAGCAGGAGAGGCGCCAATGAATGTCACGGCTCACGTCATAACAGGCTCTGCGTGTGTGGTAACACTACGTCATTAGGGCTTGGACATAATTCTAGAGATAACTGTATCACGTAAACATGTACAGAACTTATTAAAGCTGCAGACCTACACACATATAAGACATATCGAAAAGCAAATGCAAATTTGATGAGAACTGCGGAAGTACAAAAATGTACATTTGTCTGGTCCTATACGTAATAAGATACGAACATACATAGATATTTTATGGGATCTTCAGGCTTATACACAGCACATCAGTCTGGTGATATATAAAATCTACCGAGAGTATATACAAATTTTAAGATCATTACAGGGTTACACAGTGAATACCCGTCTAGTCATATATAAAAATACCAGTAAAACACACCTTGCGTATGGGTGTAGATTTTTCGGGTCATATCAAATGCACATCTTCCTGGTTACAGATAAACCATACTTAAAAGAAGGTAGGACAGCAGCTTTCATAAGTTTTGTATATGTTTACGTGGTACGGTAATCTCTAGGATTATGTACAAGCCCTAATGACGTACTGTTACCACACACGCAGAGCCTGTTATGACGCGAGCCGTGACGTTCGTTGGCGCCTCTGCTGCTAGTGCCATCTCGCGACGCGGCCTGTAGTGTAAGAACAGAGCCGGAGTTGCGGCGGTACCTAGCTGGAGCTTGTATGTGCTGGAGACACTCAACATTTATCATGTCATCTGTCTTGGACGCCTGTGTGCTACTTACTACGCTTTTGTAACGCCTGCGTGTTGTAGGCAACTATTAATATCACAATTGATTGCCTTGATGTTGTAACCTGTATGTGTTCTAAGGTATGTAACTAAATTTATATGTATACATGTTATACAAGTGGAATCCACGCCCACTTTCGGGTGTTTTCTGTCGTCCCTAGATCTGATGATGGCGGCTTTAGTTTCCTCGCAACCGGTAATCACGGAATAAAAAGAATTCCTGCGATCGTGGCTACCAGTTTATAGTTCTACAAGCATCTAGATCGCTCCCACATGAGCACAATGTGCTCCCTTCAAAACCTGTAATATGAGTTTAAAACTTGGAGATATGCTCTACCCACTTATACCCTGAGTCTATTTCGTGTATGCCTTCTACTTTTTACGCAGTCTTTGAATATCCCAAGGCAACTTATAAATAATCCTCTATACCATGTAACTGACTGTACTAAGTGAGAAAAAACTGAGTACAATCACCAAAAGGTCATTAACATTGACATGAATAATAAAGGTCCTATACTTTTCACGGGGATGCCCCAAAAATTATATATGTGCCTACAGACAACCCTCCATCCATGACTATTTGTAGCGTTTTGTCTACCAAGAAAATTTAGAACCCAGTCTACAGTTTAGTTAGATATTTCAAAAGATAATATTGTTTTAATATACGTCACAGTCGTACACAACTGAATGCTTTTACGAAGTCTTAAGACACTATCTGGCTTGTGTTATTAAGTAACACATACATAGAATAACGTCTGAGAAGTTGAGCTTTGCATGATCGTCGTTTTCGGAATCAACGATTGGTTCCATAATTTTTCCATGTTATTTCACCATTTTTGCGCTTGAACACGTTGCAGACGCCTGATGAAGGCTCTATGTGGGAAAGACACGTTGGCTGGAAAAGTGTTGTCCTGTAAGACGACTAACGTTTCACCCAGTATGTGAATGATTTTGTCGTGTTCTTTATAATGCTTCTCCCCAGAGGGCTGCGCTCCATGTGTGATGCGATCTGGAACAGGCTCTATGATATGAAAGGTGTGAATATTACAGGTTAACTGAAAAGAACGTTGAATCAAAATAGTTATATCTATTTGCTGGACAGAATAAGTATAGTGGCGGGAAAAAAATGGAACGGCCTCCAGAAATGTGTTCAGTGGCACAATGGCGTTAATGTGCGCATTCTGAGGGGCTACAGCTTTATTCATTTATCATGGGCATCAGTGATCATGTGGTGCAATCTGGAACTATCAGTGCGCCCTCTGTTTCGACTTTGCAGGCAATAACTGTGCCGAGTTTAGAGGTTAACAGGTTGCCTAGTATCCATTCTGGGGTACAACCGCGTCCCACAAACAAGTAGATACTCCTGTTAAACACCTTCAGCCATTTGAAAAGGGTCACATTGTGAGCCTGCTGTCGGAAAGTGGATGGGCGTATCGTTAAAACTCTGCACACGTTGGGCACAATGTGTTGGTTGTGTGTCACTGCTTTCACGCCCGTAGACCGGGTTCCGAATGGCCACGTAATACAGACGCACACTAAGACCGACGCATTGTGAGAGCAGCGGTTGCCGACTACATATCATCCACGAGAGAGCTCTGATAACATGTTGCTCTTGATATGTCGTCAAGGACTGCTGAGGACCGTCCGCTTGAGTAGGATTAAGGTCACTGGCCAGGCTACCACTGACACCATGACCCCGCCAAGCATGGCTGCTCTCGCGTCGTGAAAGAGTCGACTGGAGAGTGCAGAGGTACTCTGATGTCTTCGGTGATGGAAGTAGTGTGTCTGTCTGTATGCGACTGATGGACGTGCAAGTGTAATGTCTAAACCTGGTGAGCAGCCTGTTCCGGATTGTATTTGCCAACGACAAATATATGCGACCCCAGGCTTCATGGTGTTAGGTGCCGTGAGCTGCAACTCGCGGTCACACTTGGTGTTTCTGTAGGGTAAAGTAACCAGTGCCAAATATATTGCACGGTTTGTTATCCCTGAGCCACTGCAAGTTCTTCTAGACGGTGGTCATGTGCTGTTTCAGGAGGTCAATCCACGTTCACATGTGTCTTTTGCGGCGCTTTGTGCTGTTCAACAGTTGTCCTGCCCAGCAAGATCACCAGATCTTTCGCCAGCTGAAGACGTATGGGATATAGTGAATGGGCCCTCAAGCAACATTGCCGAATTGCAAAAAAAGTTGGAAGATACTTGGAAAAATCTATCGCAGCACATCATTTGCCAGCTTTATGATCGTTTGCGTGGAGAATACATGCCTCCGTTGCCGCCAGAGGGATGTGTACTGTGTATTGATGCGACCGTTCGGTCATCTTTCACTCTGGCGTGTGTGTCTCATTTTTTCAGAATTTTTTGTCATTTACAGAGCTTCTGCAAATACATGATGCAATTATAAACGCTTGTTGTGGCTCAGATAAACAAAAAGGAAGTTTGAAACTTGCTCTTGATTCTACAGAATCGCAAACAATTTCTGTAACAATGTGTTCAATGGCGTGCGGGCACAGGTGATAAAACACCACAACGAACTGTGTAGCAGCAGCGAATCAGGAGAGGCCATTCGAGATGTTGGTGGTACAGAGTGAACTTCAGTGTGTTTTGTGACTTCTCACATCCAATCCGCGATCAATGTTCAAAGTGAATATCGTCGTGTGTACAACAAAGAGCCATCACATAGAAATAACATTAATCGGTAGGATAACCAGTTAAAAGACGCCGGTAGTTTGTTGACAAACTTCGTTCTATTAAGCATTCTGTGAGAGATGTGTTTGTAGAACATATACGGGATGGCCATCTAAGGAGCCCATAAACCCCGGTGCCTGCGTGTACTCGAGAATTAGACCTAGAAAAGACTACATAAGGTTTTAAAGAAACGTGTTCGTTTCTAGGGCTACAAATTGTAGTTGTTGCATGCTATCAAATCGACTTATAGACCCAAACGATTTTATTTTCTTGCAGATATGCTTAATGAGATCGACTATGTTGAACAATTCATAAAGAAGATTTTGTTTACTCTTGAGTCCACATTCCATGTATGTGGTATTGTCGATTGCTATAAAATCATAACAAGGGCTTCTGAAAAGTTTCGTGCATACACTGGGTACGAAAGTGACTACTAATGTGAACGTTGGTGTGCTCCGATGCGTGACAACTTTGTAGGCCCATTTTTCTTTGCGGAGCACACTGCGAAGTCGAATAACTAACTTGACATGCTGTATTTGTTAGCATAACTACAATTTCCAGAAGGTGTCATGTCTCAGCAAGCCTCCACACCACACCAACAATGTTCGTGAGTTTCTGGATAGAAAATTTGTCCAGAGGTAGAAAGGAAGGGATGATTTTAAGTCGTATCCACCACGATCTCCGGACCTAACACCATTACACTTTTACATTTGGGGTTATGTGAAGAAACGTCTATACAGTGAATATATCAACGACATCAATCATTTAAAATAGAGAATCAGACGCTCCTTACTCTGCTAAACCAGATGACCTTTCACGTGTGTTGGGAGAACTAGAATATCGTTTTGATGTGTGTAGGGCGGCAAGTGGAAGTCGCAGCGAACTGTGCTGAACAGGTATCCGCACTTGGAGAGTTTCTCTTTCATTTTTGCAGCGTAATTTGTTGTTTTTTCGTAAAGGGTCCAAGCCATTTGTAGCCACATTGCCGGTCATTTCTTCCCGCAACGCCACACAATCGTTGTTGCATTTGTAAGCAGTGAGCTCTGTTGGGGAACACATCCTTGGTGAATTGCCCCATACAAAGCGAAATAAAAAAAGAAAATACGCCAAGCTGACACTTCGTGTAACATGTCTAGAATAAACGGCGAAGACATTTCTGAATAACGTTGTGTTCTGAATTTGTTATTCCAGTATATAATATTGTAATACATACGTTACAGTATCTCTTCTCTACTAACTGCAAATGCAAGAGATAAGAGTATACAAGTCAAAACGAAACGAAGATAAGTGGATTGTCATCAAGTTTCAACTACTATATCGAAAAGGTAAAATTACGTAATTTTTTTGTTTTTTGTTTTTGAGATAAATAGCTACAGTCGTGGTATATATGTAAATCCCAACTCGACTGTTCTGTACCACGACGCTGTAGAGGTCAGGCTAGCCCTGTATCACTCTACTGTGAAGTGAAGACGTCAATGTATACTGGGCTGTTGACATGCACATGCAAACAAACAAACAAAATTAACTATAAAGGTTGTAACGGCTATAAGTGCAGATGTGCTGTTGGTGCCTGAGGACAGAATATTGAACAGCATTACATCAGTGCATACATAATCTGCAGACTAATACTCGTAATTATAGGTGTTACAAGACGTATAGTTTTTGCTTGAGTAGTACCTGCAAGTATGTGAGGCACGAGTAAGATATTAACGCTTATTTTACCCTGAGCAGCAGATCAGGTATTGCAGTGTGGATGCATGGATGCAGATGGGTTAGCCTGTATTGCAGGTGTAGTCCACTTAGTACTGCAGTATGACCGTGAAGGTCGTAAAGTTTGTGACGCGCTTGCGTGAAGATTGTTCGACATAGAAAGAAAACAACCGACACATTGATTTTTGTGTATGATTGTATCATATAAAAATATCTGCACTCATATTCGTACACACTGCGTTTGACTCCAGTCATTGTCGGCGTTTTCCAATGAGCAAATATTCTCTGGTGGTCAGACAAGTCGTGGCGTCGCCTTGTTGCAAAGTTTCAGTGTGTTTCGTACCCATTACCTTCAGGCGAAGATCTTTACCTGAAGATCGTTGGCATGAAAATCGTTGGCATGAAACTCGTTGGTACGAAAACCATTGAAGTGTTGCTACGAGGCGAAGGTACCACACAGATGGTGAGCTGAGAAGATCTTATCAAAAAATTAATTAAATATTATATTTTCAAAGCGTTAGTTTAACGTTTATGATTACACGTCGAGGTTATGAAAAGGCTATTATAAGGTGCCCAGCTAACGGGTCTTCATCGAAGATGAAATGTGTGCATCAGTGTATTGCATATAATTTTTTTTAATAACTCGGAAACCACATATTTTTGTCCTCTCTGCACATACACTTTTCTCGTTTCTGTGTGGGGAATCTGACACCGTCGTTTGGGTAATTTTTCTTATCGACACACAATTTATTAATTTTGTGTGTGTGTGTGTGTGTGTGTGTGTGTGTGTGTGTGTGTGTGTGGAGAGAGAGAGAGAGAGAGAGAGAGAGAGAGAGAAAGTGAATAATACATATGACGGAATAAAGACAATTAGAATATGTTCTTTTGTTCTACAATATTACTTTTATTGTTAACCGGTTAACAATAAAAGTAATATTGTAGAATAAAAGCAAACTGGTGCTTTACATTTACTGTAATGTTGTTCTACCGAGAACCGACGGAAGATTCTGTTAATAGAATATGTTCTCTAAGTACGTCGTTTCTAGGCGCTTCAGTCTGGAACCGCGCGACCGCTACGGTCGCAGGTTCGAGTCCTGCCTCGGGCATGGATGTGTGTGATGTCCTTATGTTAGTTAGGTTTAAGTAGTTATAAGTTCTAGGGGACTGATGACCTCAGAAATTAAGTTCCATAGTGCTCAGAGCCATTTGAACCATCTAAATACGTGCAAGATGGAAGTGATTGCAACGCTCCGAGGCTTCCGTACAAACCTCATTATGTATGTAGATAGTCCATCCATCGGTTTTGCTGAGTGTGTTTGTGATTTCCAATATGTGGCACAAATGACAGTATTTTTTGACTGCATTAAATTAAAAGTTAAATATGGGTGGCTGGTAGTTGAGAGTTACCATCTACACCAAAATTTTGTGTCACTAGTATACAGAAAATAAGAACAGTATTAAATAGGGAACAGTTCCTTGATGCTGCAGAATGTTTGTAGCACCTCAGGAAAGTGTTCTCTGCTTTAAAATGCAGCCAGAGCCTTTTCCAGTTCACAGCAATGCGAGCAGCAGCTTTTGTGTAGCCTCCTGGCAACGTGAAGCGCTGCTAGGGCGATGACGACTTTTTTTTCTGTCCAGAGAGATTAATATGATTCCTCGTGAGAGAAGTTGACAGTGCTGATCCCAGGGACAGCGCGCAACCGAGGTGTGTGCCACCTTCGGCAGTTTCACGCCGCACTCTGGCTTCCGGCACACTGAAGCACTCAACCCGCTCTGGTGTTTCTCAGCGCGAAGTGCGCCGTTTCCGCGCTGTCAAACAAAGCTCACAGAATACGGAACGAGTATGGCAGCCTGTATGCATCTGAAACTCCGAAGAAGTCTCTCGAAAAAGTAAAGTTCAGCCAGGCACAAGATTAATCCCACCCCTTAGCCTGCGCCCGGCAGCTCTGCCCGCACACGTCAGGTCAGGTCAGCGCCGCAGAAGGGCGGAGTTCACTCGCTAACCCTCCTCTCTCCCAATCTCTCTCTCTCTCTCCGCCTTCACTCTTATCTGCTCCTCTTTCTCTCTATACATTTTACAGGGCTTTCCGTTCTCTACTTCCGTCTCCATTTGGCTTGTCTTGTTATACCTTCCTTTTTCTTCAACTGCATTCATTGAACAAGAAAAAGCAGTTGCAGCCAGCAGAATTGTGAATAGCTACATAGTTCATTTTCAAAACGTTCGTCAAATTCAGTAAATGAATAACCTTCGAAACATTACAAAGTTTGTCGCTGTTGTTCATAATATTCTCTATTTTTATTTTCATAATTTTTGAGAAAAGGAATAAGACGTAAAAAAATAGAGAGGATTAACACCTAATTTCGGTAACTCTTCCAGTGTTGTCGTGTATTTAAAATGAGACTATAGTAATTTTCCAACTTCTTACATCATTACAGTAGGAGAATTTACACTGTAGACATAACCATAAGACTTCTAGTACAGTCCTATAAAAGTACAGCACTGTGAAGGAACTACTTAACGATGAGCGAAACTGTTCTTCCTAAAAATAGGGCCGGCCGGGGTGGCTGAGCGGTTCTAGGCGCTACAGTCCGGAACCGCGCGACCGCTACGGTCGCAAGTTCGAATCCTGCCTCGGGCACGGATGTGTGTGATGACCTTAGGTTAGTTAGGTTGAAGTAGTTCTAAGTTCTAGGGCACTGATGACCTCAGAAGTTAAGTCCCATACTGCTCAGATCCATTTGAACCGTTTGAACCAAAAAAATAGTTTTCAACTTAACTAATGCGATTTTGGAAATATATACGAGGTTTCTTGTTTATATTGATACAATTTGTTTATGGTCACCTCATTTCACGTATCAGTAACAGGGCATACAATTTCGTATCAGAGATCCAGAATTAGGCAATAAGTGAAACAGAAATAGTTCCCCAGTGGTCTTTAGCAGAATAAGGATTGTCATTTGTTTGAATAATCACCCCTGAACATCAGGCCACAGAAAATGAACTAGTGAAATAGGGAAAAACCTCCAAAATTCCAAACCATACGTGTGAAATTAAGGATAATCTTCTTCCACAGGTCCTTAGTCCGCCTGCAGCTCCCTCACAGAAGTTGGGCTTGAATGACTAGAAATGACACACAAGAAAGTGTATTCGTTTCTTCCGGCAGAATCCGTTGATGCGAAAGAAAATTTCTCCCAGTGAGGTACTTTAGATGTTTCATTCTCCCGCTCAGTGCTAGTGCTATTGAACAGTGTGCCGAAGAAGGTTGGGAGATGAACTGGTGCTACCACAGCATAGCACAGTCGTGGCTTTCAGAGGCGATACGGAATCCATGTGCGAATAAACAAGACTTGATTTGTGTCTGCAGTACCACCGCTTTATCGTTTTGTATTTTCTCACACTGTATACAGTCGTGTGTGGTGGTCTAGTGGTCAACCGGGTGCTTGTGAAACCAAATGGTCGATGAATCGAGTCCAGGTCGGACCACAGAACAGTTCGTTCTGCCGTTCGCCTAGCCTTCGCCTCGCATTACACGAAGATTCACCAGCAACGTCCATGTGCTTCGGATTGCACGTTAAACTGTAGGCCTCGTGTTACCAGTGGAATTATTGCGCTAGTCTAGAGACACGCGAGTCGCCTGAGTGGAATCCTATTGAAAGACTGGGACCACGCCGCTGAGCAGCACAGAATTACTACTGTTACTGTTCTCTCAGTACATGGGGGAAGCAAACTATCGTTGAGTGTAGAGAACCTGTGACACGGACACGAGATACCACAGCAACAGAAGCAATTTGACACTGGCCTAGAATGACAGGACAAATATTAATTAACCTCTAAAAGAGCGGGTTGGTGAGTCTGGAGCGCTGTATAAGGTATATAACTGGTACCAGGCGATGGTGTGTTCCTCACCGATGACGTAAGGTATGCCAGTGAAGTACTGTCTGTGTGTGCGCGCTGGTCAGTTTTATTGAATCAGTGCTATAAGATGACCCTATGTGCAGACGTGACAAATTGAAGGAATTGAACTACCGTGTTTGGACGTGCCCATGATCACGCCGTGAAGGCCCGGTTTGTTGGTGGATCAGCATGCACTGTCCAATGTGTCTACAAGGAATGGTACACGATTCGCAGCCATTTAACACGACGTAACCGTCCAAGCACCGCAGACGTTGTATGGTGGCTGAATAGAGGCGTGCAGAATGCTCGGAAGAGTAGTGGTTTTGCCTCTTTCAGAATGATGCACGTTTTGGACCGCATTGACGGAGCAATGGGGCATTTGACTCGTAGCTGAGGGGTGTTTACTACCATAAATGTAAATGTCGTGTGACCAGGGCCTCCTGTCTCGTAGACAATTCCCAGGGTGCAGGTCTTTCGATTTGACGCCACTTCGGCGACTTGCACGTCGATGGGGATGAAATGATGATGATCAGGGTAACACGACATCCAGTCTTTGAAATAAGAAAATCCCCTACCCAGCTGGGAATCGAACCCTGGCTATCAGGACTGACATTCTGTCGTACTGACCATTCAGCTACGGGGTGGGGGGGGGAGGGGGTTGGACTTTATTACCATAACTCTGCCGCATTCGTTAGCGCAACAGAGAAAAGGAATTTGTGTGTTTATTTCAACAGTACCTGACAAACACAGCATTACCTGGCTACTCGTTTTGCCAATTTTCTATTAGAAACGAAAACAAAAAATGAACAGCTTTTCTAGTGGAATATCGACAAAATTTCATTTCCATATGTTCGTGAAAACGCTATTGACATTATGAAACAGTCGTGCATAAAAATATGTACAACGTACAAACGTATAAATAGGGTATCCAAATTAAGAAACAAAATATGCGAAGTCCAAATTTTCCGTAACATTTATTTAATTGAGAACTTGGTTGCGAACAATATTTCCAGTACGCTAGACGCAGTTGCCTCGCACGTCCACAACGTGATTTTTTAAACGTGTCTGTGGCTGCGCTCCTTCGTAGCTCCGCAGACGGCTATTGTTTTCGCCTACAGCCGCCTGCGCTTCGCAGCTGAAAGCTGTCAATAGCTGTACCATGTGTCGCGGGCCTCCTAAAGCCGGCTCCACTGGTAGGAATGTCTTAGAAGTAAATAATAAATGTATTAAAACTTGACGCACGATGCCGTAGTTTTTCACGCATCTCAGGCCTTATGACGTGATCTCTCCTGAACTACGATAAGCAGGTTGTTCTCACTCCCACAGCGGTTGTTATCTGAGTGTAACGGAGGACTGCTACCCCGTGGTCTAGGGGTAGCGTCTTTGATTCATAATAGAAACATCTTCGGTCCCGGGTTCGATCCCCGCCACTGCCTAAATAATCAGCATTGGCGGCCGAAGACTTCCGGCATAAGAAGTCAGCCTCATTCTGCCTACAACCTTGTCAAAGAGGGCGGAGGAGCGGATAGAGGTTGAGGGCACTCTCTTGTCCTAGGGGTGGAAAATTTCCCCTAAAAGCGGAAGAATCAGCAATGATCAACGACATGAGGATGCAGAATGCAATGGAAACCACTGCATTAAAGACACGTAACGTGTATCCATAGGACATGCGGCCTGTATTTGAAGAATTGAAGAAGTGTCATGATGATCTCTCCATTGGCAAAAGATTCCGGAATAGTCCCCCATTCGGATATCCGGGAGGGGACTGCCAAGGGGGAGGTTACCATGAGAAAAAGATTGAATAATCAACGAAAGGATAACGTTCTACGAGTCGGGGCGTGGAATGTTAGAAGCTGGAACGTGGTAGGGAAACTAGAAAATCTGAAAAGGGAAATGCAAAGGCTCAATCTAGATATAGTAGGGGTCAGTGAAGTGAAGTGGAAGGAAGACAAGGATTTCTGGTCAGATGAGTATCGGGTAATATCAACAGCAGCAGAAAGTGGTGTAACAGGTGTAGGATTCATTATGAATAGGAAGGTAGGGCAGAGGGTGTGTTACGGTGAACAGTTCAGTGACCGGGTTGCTCTAATCAGAATCGACAGCAGACCAACACCGACAACGATAGTTCAGGTATACATGCCGACGTCGCAAGCTGAACGGATAGAGAAAGTGTATGAGGATATTGAAAGGGTAACGCAGTATGTAAAGGGGGACGAAAACCTAATAGTCATGGGCGACTGGAATGCAGTTGTAGGGGAAGGAGTAGAAGAAAAGGTTACAGGAGAATATGAGCTTGGGACAAGGAATGAAAGATGAGAAAGACTAATGAGTTCTGTAACAAGTTTCAGCTAGTAATAGCGAATACCCTGTTCAAGAATCACAAGAGGAGGAGGAATACTTGGAAAAGGCCGGGAGATACGGGAAGATTTCAACTAGATTACATCATGGTCAGACAGAGATTCCGAAATCAGATACTGGATTGTAGGGCGTACCCAGGAGCAGATATAGACTCAGATCACAATATAGTAGTGATGAAGAGTAGGCTGAAGTTCAAGACATTAGTCAGGAAGAATCAATGCGCAAAGAAGTACTAATGAATGACGAGATACGTTTGAAGTTCTCTAACGCTATAGATACAGCAATAAGGAATAGCACAGTAGGCAGTACAGTTGAAGAGGAATCGACATCTCTAAAAAGGGCCATCACAGAAGCGGGGAAGGAAAACATAGGTACAAAGAAGGTAGCTGCGAAGAAACCATGAGTAACAGAAGAAATACTTCAGTTGATTGATGAAAGGAGGAAGTACAAACATGTTCCGGGAAAATCAGGAATATAGAAATACAAGTCGCTGAGGAATGAAATAAATAGGAAGTTCAGGGAACCTAAGACGAAATGGCTGCAGGAAAAATGTGAAGACATCGAAAAAGATATGATTGTCGGAAGGACAGACTCAGCATACAGGAAAGTCAAAACAACCTTTGGTGACATTAAAAGCAACGGTGATAACATTAAGAGTGCAACGGGAATTCCACTGTTAAATGCAGAGGAGGGAGCAGATAGGTGAAAAGAATACATTGAAAGCCTCTATGAGGGTGAAGATTTGTCTGATGTGATAGAAGAAGAAACGGGAGTCGATTTAGAAGAGATAGGGGATCCAGTATTAAAATCGGAATTTAAAAGAGCTTTGGAGGACTTACGGTCAAATAAGGCAGAAGGGATAGATAACATTCCATCAGAAATTCTAAAATCATTGGGGGAAGTGGCAACAAAACGACTATTCACCTTGGTGTGTAGAATATATGAGTCTGGCGATATACCATCTGACTTTCGGAAAAGCATCATCCACACAATTCCGAAGACGGCAAGAGCTGACAAGTACGAGAATTATCGCACAATCGGCTTAACAGCTCATGCATCGAAGCTGCTTGCAAGAATAATATACAGAAGAATGGAAAAGAAAGTTGAGAATGCGCTAGGTGACGATCAGTTTGGCTTTAGGAAAAGTAAAGGGACGATAGAGGCAATTCTGACGTTACGGCTAATAATGGTAGCAAGGCTAAAGAAAAATCAAGACACTTCCATAGGATTTGTCGACCTGGAGAATGCGTTCGTTAATATAAAATGGTGCAAGTTGTTCGAGATTCTGAAAAAAGTAGGGGTAAGCTATAGGGAGAGACGGGTCATATACAATATGTACAACATCCAAGAGGGAATAATAAGAGTGGACGATCAAGAACGAAGTGCTCGTATTAAGAGGGTTGTAAGACAAGGCTGTAGCCTTTCGCCCCTACTCTTCAATCTGTACATCGAGGAAGCAATGATGGAAATAAAAGAATGGAATGGAATTAAAATACGAGGTGAAAGGATATCAATGATACGATTCGCTGATGACATTGAAATCCTGAGTGAAAGTGAAGAAGAATTAAATGATCTGCTGAACGGAATGAACAGTCTAATGAGTACACAGTATGGTTTGAGAGTAAATCGGAGAAAGACGAAGGTAATGAGAAGTAGTAGAAATGAGAACAGCGAGAAACTTAACATCAGGATTGATGGTCACGAAGTCAATGAAGTTAAGGAATTCTGCTACCTAGGCAGTAAAATAACCAATGACGGACGGAGCAAGGAGGAATTCAAAAGCAGACCCGCTATGGCAAAAAAGGCATTTCTGGCCAAGAGAAGTCTACTAATATCAAATACCGGCCTTAATTTGTGGAAGAAATTTCTTAGGATGTACGTCTGGAGTACAGCTTGTATGGTAGTGAAACATGGACTGTGGGAAAACCGGAACAGAAGAGAATCGAAGCATTTGAGATATGGTGCTATAGGCGAATGTTGAAAAATAGGTGGACTGATAAGGTAAGGAATGAGGAGGCCCTACGCAGAATCGGAGAGGAAAGGAATATGTGGAAAACACTGATATGGAGAAGGGACAGGATGATAGGACATCTGCTAAGACATGAGGGAATGACTTCCATGGTACTAGAGGGAGCTGTAGAGGGCAAAAACTGTAGAGGAAGACAGAGATTGGAACACGTCAAGCAAATAATTGAGGACGTAGGTTGCAAGTGCTACTCTGAGATTAAGAGGTTAGCACAGGAAAGGAATTCTTGACGGGCCGCATCAAACCTGCCAGTAGACTGATGACCAAAAAAAAAAAAGGATATGTGTACCAAGTCTGATTGAAATTGACCCACTGGTTCAGGAGGAAATGTGGAACAAACACATATATATATATATATCCGTTTTTGTAATGCACATGAAATCTCGCTGACCAATCGTTGTTTTCTCTTCCACATCTTTATAGTGATTCAGCAGTTGGCACTCCTGTCTTCCAAGATAACAACAGCTGTGTCTACGGGACTGCAGGCGCGCGTCCCTCGTTTCACGAACACACACGCACTCCATCTTGTCTCTACTGGCCCGCTATATCGGCCGACCTTAATGCCATAGAAGGTGTGAGGGATTGTTTGTAAGAGCTCGTGAAACGAAACTGTCGACCACTCCATAACTTGACAGATCTACAGTATTTAATTATCAGCGAGCGCTTCACTAATATAACGTTCTCGGTTTCACTGCCGAATGAGATAGTTGATGTGTCTCGATGTTTCGATGCGAGCCACCCTATCATCATCTGGCCTGTTCAGCTCGCAGATAACACCACGATCGTAATTATCGCTGTGTTGCTTCAGCCGTGTTTGTCACATCTGAAAATACTTACACGTCTCTACCAAGGCACAATGCTGTTTGACACGTTTTCAACGAGAAACTCCAGGTTGTGACCCGAATCTTGTTCAGTATGCTTATTACTGTGCTTAAGCAGATTGATAAAGCAAAGATATGTGTGGGAAGCTATGAACAATAAGCTGTTAGGTATAAGTGACATATTTGTGGTATCTGTTCTTGATCACACAACCATATACATACACAACGAAATTAAATAAATTCTGCCGCCGGCTGCAACTGAATTGAACTAGATGATGAAAAGTGAGAATTTGTGCGAGACCGTGACTGGAAACCGGATATCCTGCTTCAAGCGAGCTGTCCCCTTAATCTCTTCGGCTACCTGAGCACGCTTTATGTCCGACTCAAATTCCCGTCTAGTTGTACACGGTGCAGTATCATGAATGGCGTCTATTCTTCCGACATGTCCGAAAGGGCAGTCACCCTACTCAGAAAATATATGCGCGCTGACAGCAAACAATGATACCTTCAGTGCAGCTGAGCACTTTTTTCGACGTCTTGTGGCAATCAGGTGAGGCTGCGAGCAATGAGTAGGTTGGAAGCGGGGCGCTGTGTAATTAGCGTGCTCGGATAGCTGAAGCAGTTAAGGTGACCAGCCGCTTAAAGTGAGATGTCTGTTTAAAGTTCTCGCTCAGAGTGCTGTAGTGTCGTTCGCAAGCCA
The DNA here is from genome assembly GCF_021461395.2 of Schistocerca americana. Lineage (NCBI taxonomy): Eukaryota > Metazoa > Arthropoda > Insecta > Orthoptera > Acrididae > Schistocerca > Schistocerca americana. Next base: position 92,530,640 of record NC_060121.1, read on the forward strand.
TAAGCACTGGACCTGCAGAGTGTTTCCCTAACACGCTTACTGCTGTTGATTATACGCGCTATGTGAAGTATCGATGGTTAAATGACGTCGTCACCTCTGGTATAGCCTACTGAACATTTCTACGAGGGCGGAAAAGTAATGCCTCCGAATTTTTTATTCTGTGCTCATTATCGGTTGAGGTATTACACGTCAAGCATATCACTCGGTCGACTTTGTCGCTTTCCGGCTGACGAATGTTGCAAACCTCTTCCGCTAGAGGGCTTAGAATTACAGCGCATAAAATAGCCGTGTGTAACGTAATTAGATGGTTCAAAAATGGTTCAAATGGCTCTGAGCACTATGGGACTTAACATCTGAGGTCATCAGTTCCCTAGAACTTAGAACTACTTAAACCTAACTAACCTAAGGACATCACACACATCCATGCCCCAGGCAGGATTCGAACCTGCGACCGTAGCGGTCGTGCGATTCCAGACTGTAGCGCCTAGAACCGCTCGGCCACCCCGGCCGGTAATTAGATTGGTGCGAGAGAAACAACTTGCTGAAATCGATTTTCCAACCGCGGAAGATATGCCGCACATTGAATTCACAGAAGAGTGAAATCTCTGTACAGTGATGATTCCATAGACATGAGTAACACGTGACACTCGGTTGTTCACGTTTGTAATAAAAGAAACGGCGGTGCTAACTGCACCATGTGTGACAGTGCTTTGAGTATTCCCAAAACATTAAGAGTACATTCGAAGACTTCGCTTTGGTAGTGATGAAGCGGTGCAAACAGAGTGGTGGTTGTGATTCCCCCCACAAATTCAAAGATTCTATAGCGATAATATCAACAAACTGATGTCTCTTTAGGTGAAATCCGATAGTCACTTCGGCTACTATGTTGAGAAATAAATATGTTGAACCTTAATAAAGTGTCCTTTATTTTAAATGATAAAAGGCTTTTCACATTAAAAATTCGAAGGCATTAATTTTCGGTGTTTAATCACCAGTTACTGTCGACTGTCTGTTAATAGAGACTATTTACTTAAATGCTGTCTATAATAATGGCAAGGACATCGTCAGAAGAGAAAAAGGAGGAGTCGTATGTTGCTGTTAGTTCGGAGACCCCGATGGGTAGGTTGAGGGCGCAAACAGGGAAGAATGTAAGAATGTTTTTCCTACTAATTCTAGCTCCCAATGTCTTCTTACCCCGTGATGTGTGAGAGTCGCTTATCATTTGTATTTGGTAGGTGTAGGTGATATATATGGCTGCACGTTTGTGTTGTTGTGATGTTGGCACAAGGGAGCACTTGACGCTAGCAGAAAGGGACCATTGGGGCCAACACCCGAGGCAGGCACCTCCCTCAACAGTGTCGCATGCTGTTAGTGAGACATTGGCCTGAGATTTGTATTTGAACCAAGCACATTGGTGAAGGTCTGATGATCAGTAAATTTATGCTATCATCGTCTCCTACACTTTCCAGCCAGCAGTTGGTGGTGAGCATCTAACTCCAAGTCCAGCTCCACTGCACAAATGGCTACAGAGGTGAGTTACGTCAGCAAAAAATCAGAGGCGTAAGTCAGATGGTTGGGCCAAGTATGGTTGTCAATTCATTGATTCTATGTCTACACTGCACAGCCTGTGGCCATAAACGATTACTTTTGTATTCACTAGAGCTTGAGGTGCTGTGGTTGGTAAACCATTTTACGATTGTTGAACATGTGAACATGTGTATTTGCCTGGCCAGCATGGTGGCAGATTCTACCATAATACGAAATTCTTCGGAGAAGTTTGACTGGTCAGAATTGTTGATTGGTTGGGTTTGGGAGTAAAGGGACCAAACTACGGGGTTATCAGTCAGAATGGTGACAATCTCTGCTTTGACAAGTACTTCTGAGGTTTAGTTTGCGTTACGAGCATGATGGCAGTCTCTGATGTGATATGTACCTATGAGGTGTAGTTTTCCCTGCCAGTAGGTGACAGTATTTGCTGTGATAAGTACTTCCAGTGTGTAGTTTGTAAAGGCTGTTTCACAATTATAGGCACAAACAAAAGGAATGATGAGCACACTGAAACAAGCAGATAGGCGTAATTTACAGGCGGAGGGGGAGAAAGGAAAGGTTAGGAAAGGGAAGGGAATAGAAGGAAGAACTACTGGTGTCAACTGCATCAAGACTTTATGTGGAATCAGCGGCAACGGTATTCGAACTTAGGATTTCCTGCTTTCTAGTCATTTACGTAAACAACTGCACCACCGGGACACAGTGTTGTTTGCGATTGCGTGGACCATCTCAACACGAACAGACACCACGCATTCATAGAAAATAATCGTAAGAAACACAGGTCATTAAACCAACGGTTTCACCAGATGCAGCTACATCTCCTACCTGGCTGACTTACTGGTCATGTGACTTTCTGTTCCTACAACACAAGCTAATCAACTATTAAGATGATGTTCCTTATGCAGATGCGATACATGCATGCTGGCGCACCGGCACTCTTTCATGTGGCTGTTCAGGAATATGTAGCACAAATTGTTAACAACAGATGTACAGGTCGTGGTTCGGCAAAGGCGTGGTCTCCCAGTCCCCCGACAGTGCCAGCCGAGTGTACGTGCAGTGAAGTGAAACATGAGTCTACTAATTCTAGCTTACAGTCGCCATTTATGTCCAGCAACAAAGTCTCATGTAAGACCAGCGTGTGGAGATGTTTAAGTGCATTTATGTATTCTAGACCTGTTGATAGTGTCGGTGAACACCGGTAATGCATTGTGAGCAAATGTCAATGGATTTAGAACATGACGGCCTTCTTGAATGTGTGCAGGCACCAATGATGAGACGTGCTGAAGCCTTCCTCCACGTGGATGGTAGTCATGCAGAACATTAGCAGTAATGTGTCTGTCGTCATGTGCATATTTGCCGTTTGCATCCTTGCAGACTGTTATAAGGTGATCATATTCTCCTACGTAATGTAATTGGAAAACCATCGGTTTCTGTACCTGTGTTTACCAGGATTATTTGCTTGTTTATTTGTCCTTTTCGTTCGTACCTAGAATAGTGAAACACCCTATACACGTGTATGAACTCAATGCAGCAAATCTCTATCAAAGTGGTGTTGGACTATCGCACCTCCTCACAATTTTCTGTGACGCGTGTATGTCTACAAAGTAAGTTCCGTCTGGTTATACAAAACAAACGTGTGTAGATACAGAAAAAATATTTATTGTACAAAAATTAACAACTGTTAAACTACTTTTCTACATAGCTTCCGAAATTTTGTAGGCACTTGCCATAGTGTGGAACAAGTTTTTGCATGCCTTCTTCATAGTAGGTTGGCGCCTGTGTGTTCAATCATGTGGAAACATATTCTTCCAGCTCGTCATCATGACTGAAGTGTTGACCACCAATGACAGATTTTAGGTTTAAGAAGAGATGAAAGTCGCTAGGAGCGAGGTCCGGGCTGTACGGAGGATGATCAAACGCGGCCCAGTAAACTTCCCGTAACAGTTGTTTGGTCACATTACCCGTGTGAGGTCGGGCATTATCGTGGAAAAAACACCACCTTTTGACAGTAATCCTCGGCGCTTGTCCTATATTGCGCGACGCAATTTCTTAATGGTCTCGCAGTAAACATGTGGTAAGAAATCAATGAGCAAAATATCTTTTCTGTCCCACAAAAACGGTACATGTGAATTTTCGAGGTGTCAAGATTTGCTTTGTGGATGAAGTGTGCCTCCATTCCATTGATTGCCGTTTTGTTACAGGGGTGTCGTACGATACCAAAGTTTCATCCCTCGTGACTATCCAAAAAAGAAAATCATCTCCTGCTTCATTGTAGCGTGTCAAAAACTAAAGTGCGCTGCCCATCCATTGTTTTTTGTGTTGTTCAGTAAGAATTTTGAGTACCCAACGTGAGCAAAGTTTCCGAAATTTCAGTTTTTCAGTAACAATTTCATGAATTAGTGATCGTGAGATTTGCTGAACTTCCATAGCAAAGGCACTAAGAGTGAACTTAGAGTTGTGCTTAATTTTCTCTTCAATTGTGTGAACCAGTTCATCAGTAACCACAGGCGGGTGTCCACCTCTTTCTTCATCGTGCACTTGATCACGTCCTTCATTGAACAGTCTGGTCAATCTTCTAACCATTAAATCACTCATAGCATTTTGTCCGTAAACCTCGCAGATTTGCTGATGAATTTCCTTTGGTTTAATTTTCTTTGGATTTAGAAAACGAAACACAGATCTGATTTCACACGCGCCGGCATATTCAATTGCGGTTGACATTATAAAGAAGCACTACAAAGCACACGTCGGCAGCAGCGATCCGAAAATGGCTGCATGTCTTCTCCTTGAGTCAGAGTAACTGCCGAGCATGCTCGGAACAACGATCGTAGCGCTGCCGTGAATAGAAGTAGTGTGTGTGTGTGTGTGTGTGTGTGTGTGTGTGTGTGCGCGCGCGTGTGTGTGTGTGTGTGTCATTAAGGAGGCGAACGACACACAGACAGAAAATTGAAGAGTAATGAGTAAGGAGAACGATAATATGTGACACTATATTAAATTTCTAAAATGCAGAATATACACACATCAAAAAACGTTTTGCATCACCCCGGTTCCCAGAACTCCTGAAGATAGTCGTTGACTGTAGATACTGTATCACAGACATAGTTCCCTTGACTGTGCAGAGATGTCACCAAAACCGCCCTAAGATGTAAACAACCATGCGTGGGCAGCGCCTATTAGACGGAGGGGGTCCGACAGCCAGTCATTCCACCAGGAAGGAGGTACACGGCTCGTGTTGTCTGTAGTTCAACCATGCCTAGACAGTCAATACCGCGGTTCGATCGCGACCGCATTTTTACTTTCTGCCAGGAAGGGCTCTCAACAAGGGAAATGTCCAGGCGTCTCGGAGTGATCCAAGGCGATGTTGTTCGGACATGGAGTAAATACAGCGAGACAGAAACTGTCGATGATATGCCCCGCTCAGGCCGCCCAAGGCCTACCACTGCAGTGGATGGCCGCTACCTACGGATTATCGCTCGGAGAAACCCTGACAGCAACGCTACCATGTTGAATAATGCTTTTCGTGCAGCCACAGGACGTCGTGTTACGACTCAAACTGGGCGCAGTAGACTACATAATGCGCAACTTCACTCCCGACGTCCACGGCGAAGTCCCCCTACGCAACCACGACTCCACGCAGTGCGGTAAAGGTGGATCCAACAAAAGGCCGGATCAGCATGGCTCAGGATTGTCATCACGTTCTCTTCACCGATGAATGTCACATATGCATTCAACCAGACAATCGTCGGAGACATGTTTGGAGGCAACCCGGTCAGGCTGAACGCCTTACATATACTGCCCAGCGAGTGCAGCAAGGGGGAAGTTCCCTGCTGTTTTGGGGTGACATTATGTGGGGCCGACGTACGCCGCTGGTGGTCATGGAAGACGCCGTAACGACTGTACCATACGTGAATGCCATCCTCCGAGAGATAGTTCAACCACATTGGCAGCATATTGGTGAAGCATTCGTCTTCATGGGCGACAATTCGCGCCCAAATCGTACACATCTTGTAAACGACGTCATTCACGATAACGACATCGCTCGACTAGAGTGGCCAGCATGTTCTCCAGACGTGAATCTTATCAAACATGCTTGGGATAGATTGAAAAGATCTATTTTTGGACAACGTGACGCACCAACCACTCTGAGAGATCTACGCCGAATCTCTCTCAAGGAGTGGGAAAATTTGGACCAACAGTGCCTTGCTGAACTTGTTCATAGTATGCCACGACGAATACAGGCATACATCCATGCAAGAGAATGTGCTACTGGGTATTAGAGGTACTGGTGTGTACATCAATCTGGACCACCACCTCTGAAGGTCTCGCTGTATGGTGGTACAACCTGCAATGTGTAGTTTGCATGAGCAATAAAAAGGGCGGAAATGATGTTGATGTTGATCTCTATTCCAATTTTTTGTACGATTTCTGGAACTCTCGGAACCAAGGTGATGCAAAACGTTTTTTGATGTGTATATGTGTAGCGTAGCATGTCCGCACGAACTGATGGTCCACCACATAATTCTGCCCCAGTCACGCACACTCCCCAACTGTTGTGTGTTGCCAGAGACCTGGTAGGCATCTTGTGAGTATTTTCCTCCATAGGTCACAATGACAGTAATACAGTCAAAGAGATAGTGAAAGTAGCCTGGAAAGAGTTAAAACTCAACATGACTTGGCAGTTACACATATCTGAGCAACTAAACTTTACACCAGAATAGACCCCTTTAGATAGAAACGTTTAAGGCAGGTATGGGTTTTCTGTTAATGTAAGAAAGGTAAGGAACCATGCAACATCAAGGAAAGTTGCCAAGAAAATTTATTGAAGAGATGCAGTGTCTGAGCTTGTTAATTACTTTTAAGCACTTCTTTACAGAATTATGCAGGAGAGTAAAGCTCCTAGCGTGAGACATTTTTGTGTGATGTCAGATCAGATATTCAGTATCTGTTGGATATATATGTAACTTTGGTGCTGAATATAAATGGCGACTGTAAGTTATTAATGCCAGTCAACTCATGCTTCACTTTGACCCAGTTACTACAAACACAATGACTGGGGTTTTCGTGTAGGTCCTACCCAGCAAGCGCTCTCTCATAAGTTACTCAGCACAAGTGCAATGTCAAATATTATTTGGTAATGGAATGTGCCAATAGCTCCAAGTGCAACTCCAACTCCCAATTCTGTGCCTGTACCCACATAGTAATTAGTTACCCAGGTAAGTGACCCTGAGATAATTGTTATCCCAACTGATGGACTGTTACTTTATTAATGATCTTAGTGTCTTATGCAAGAATGTTTTGGAATAACTTTTATGTGTGTAACTGCTTCCATTCCATCTGAGGTCCATACTAGCATACTTCCTGTTAATGGAAACAACACAATATAGGCTGTTTCATATTATGTATGTGCAAGATCCCCTCCCAAACGCCTGGATCAGTTTCAATCAAATTTGGCACACAAACAATAAATTTCACTAGCAGCAGCTCTGAGGAGTTTATAACCCCCTAGCTCCAATAACAGTGGAGATACGGCAAAAAAGCCTATTCTCAACTCCTATCACTTAGCATGGCCTGCACAACAGGTGTTGTGTGTGCAGCAGTGTCAGCTTTCCTCCTCAGCTTTGCAGGGCATTATACATATCAAGGGCAAGAAACGGTTTTTTTCAGCTCCCTATGTTTAGGCTGCCCAGCAGAATACGTTTATTGTTTTGCTGTAGCATCAGCCAGCTTTGTGCCCCTGGTGTATATGCAGCCCTACATGACAAGTTTTTTGTCGGTACACATGTGAATAGGCACAAAAGGGGGGGGGGGTGATTCAGATGGATGGTGCTGTTAGAGGATGGGGCGGAGAGGGAGAGGGGGAGAGGAGGGGAGGTGGTAGAAGGGGATAGTCAGAGAGAGGTGGAAGAAATTGAGGTGCAAGGTTTAGGGATGAGGATATGACTGAAGAGAAGGTCAGGGAGATGCAGACAGGCAGAGATTGATATTGGAATGTGGCAGAAGTTGGTGGTTAGGGAAAGGGAGCAGAAAGAGAAGAGTAGAGAGAGAGATGGAGAAAAGACGTATATGGAGATGAGGCTCTTGGAGATGGAAATAGAAATGGAACAGGAGGAGGTTAGGTTGACAGATAGGTGGAGGAGTAAACACACAGTGAGAGAAGCAGAGGAGGGGGTGGATTGGCGAAAGGCCAGGGGGAGATGGGCACAAGCAGGCGAATTGTTGAGATGGAAAGAGAGAGGGGAAATGGAGGTATGGAGATGGACAGAAGGATATAAGACACTGGAGTGGCAAATGGGGAGTGAGAGATTTTTGAAGGACATGGATAGGGGAATGATGGCAGGAGGTGATGCACCAAGGCAGAGAGTGGAAGTAAGAGGACAGGAACATGTAGGGATAATGGTACTGAAGGAGATGGGCATACACAGGGAGGAGGTGAGGAAGAGATGGACAGAGAAATAAAGAAAAAAGGAGATAGAAGATGACAGGGACAGCAAGAGGAGGGAGGTGGAGATGTGAGCAGCATATGTACTGTAAGCATCTGTGTACATTGTTAATCCATGCACAGTATTTATGGTGTTGAGAACAAGCAGGTAGGAATATGCTAGTCAGGAATTGGCTCCTTCTCCAGCAGGGAAAAGAATGTTAGTAACTTTGGTGAGGATTGACCGAAGGAGAGGGCAGACGAGTTGAAGGGGAGACCTGGAGCTCATGGAGTCTTGTGACTGGCACACAAACCTTGTGGAGGAGTTTGCACAAGTGCTTTCTGCGAGTTTACTGAGGTTTAGTGGAAAGGGAGGAGTGGAAAACTTGGTCTTCTGATTCAGACTCCAGTCTGTAGTGGAGATTCTGGTCTTAACTTTTATTTTGAGTGGGTATCTCTTGGGATACTCGTCCCAACTGTAACTTCACATTGGCTTTAAACTTGACTTGGGAGCCTGTGGTGAAGTCTTAAGTGAACTGACAGTTTAGACCTCAGTCATCTCGGACAACTCGCTGTGCTAAGGGCAATCTTATTTGTATCAGGTCTGTCACCTTGACATTTGATCTCCATATGCTCACTGCCATGTGAGTAAGTCAAATTGGTCCATGATATGACCAGCAAATGAGAGCGTCACACGCTATAATTTGTTGAGATTTCAGAGTTGCGTCAGAGAGTAATTGCGATCCATCTAAGAGATCGCCAGCCTATGATTTTGCAAATTTCGTGACTGCGCCGCACATCGCTATGGTGCAGATGCTTGGACCGCGACCACCACCTGAAGCAGCACTACATGTTCAGAAAGGGGTGTGGTATTGCTGCTTTGGCTTATTAAGGCAAACAGAATCATGGTCTTATCCAATTTCTCAGATGCACCAACATAGTATAACTGCTGCATAGAATAAATCCATCAAAGTCTATTTAGCATTAGGTAATTTCAGATTCCATTATCCATGTTTTAAGCCATGGGAAATAGATTACTCACACAATCCGTAGTCTTTGCTAACTGGTCACCACAAAGTGGAGTGCTAACTATTTGTTCCATCTATTTGTGTTCTCAGCAGTTCATGATTTGTCATCTTTTTGTTGTTTTTTCCTATTTTAAGATTAATACGCTTTTGCCATAATTTTTTTATAAAATATTAATCCTATGTTGATATATTAATCACCGATCAATAATTTACCACAATAATGATAGTGATATGATTATACTAAATTATTTCAGCATTCAAGTTTTATTTAGATTTTGATAAAAGTGATAACCTCCAATTCAGGCTGTGTATAAGTATGTACATGATGAAAGGTCCCCAGGATGCCGCTAAATTAATACTTATTTAAGAACAAAACAAAATTGAAACACCGACCGATCATAAGCATCGACAATGATGTTAATCGTGAATGCGCAGTGGGGCGCAGACAAATGCAGGGACATTCATTCAATTATTTGTATATGATTTTGTTTTTTAGACAGTCTCAGTCAGCCTCTCCCGTATGTAGAAGTTTTGTAACGATGTACTGCTCGGAGTATGACGGGCTACGAGTCTTTTGTATCATATTTGTTTCATAATTAGAGAAAACTTAATAACAGTGTTAAGCATTTTTATTAAAGTGAGATAGAACCAAGTCAAGAAAAATTCCTTCATATTTTGCATCGTCTTGGAAGTCACTGGTGTTTCCCGGAGTCGGCTGCCTGCATCTACAATTGAAATGGAGGAGAAGAAGTCCACAGTCATATTTTCGTAAAATTAACAGAAGGAGAAGTTTTCAGAGGACGAGAAATATAATGAATATACATATATGCATGGACACACAAAAAGAAACGACGCAAGCTAAAGTGAGTGAACAATAGTACAATTTTGCACACGCAGAACATTTCATAATAATGCAATCGTACTAATATTCTCTCTTCATTGAAAGCGAAAGGACAATTACCAAGCAATTTCTTTCATTCCTTTTCCTTTTAAATTTTAATTAATTATATATATTTCTTATTACATTACAGCTAGCAGGAACAATCACTGTCAAAGTGTAGAGGCAATTTAGCTGATGCATGGCCGAGTAGACAAGGGAAGCTTACAGGTTAAGGTGATTGCTGTCATGGCATTAACTTATAGTTCTCCATAGCCGTTTAAATCAAACTGCAAGACCATTGTAGTCTTGCAGTATTTATGTATATTTGGAATCTCCCCCCAAACCCCAGCTCGATTTCAGTCAAATTTGCCACACAAACAGAATACGCCATGAGTTTCAGCACTGTGGGACGTATAGTGTCCTATCACCAACACGAGGACCGATACAGGAATCAGAGTCTTTTCAGGCCCTGTAATGTACGCTGATCCTCATGACATGTTGTCTTCTTCTTCTTCTTCTTTATCGTCGCCTTGTCCCACGTCACGTAGGGTCGGCATTGCTCTTCTGGATCCTTCTCCTCCATAGTTCTCTATCCATTGCCTCTTCCTTCTTCCATCCTTTCTCCCTTAGGTCCACGGATATCTTATCCTTCCACCTCATCTTCGGTGTTCCTCTCCTTCTGGCTCCTTCAATCTTTACATCTTCAACTCTGTTTCCGATATACTCTTCCCCTTTTCTCTGTAAGTGTCCCTACCACCTTAGTCTGCTCTCTTGTATCTTTTTCCTCATGGGTCTCACTTTCACAGCTCCTCTAACAAATTCATTTCTAATTCTGTCCTTCCTTGTTACCCCACACATCCACCTCAGCATCCTCATTTCCGCTACGTCCATCTTACTTTCCTGGGCTACCTTGATTGGCCATGTCTCTGCCCCATATATCATAGTAGGCCTTACCATAGACTTGTACACTTTCCCTTCAAACCAATGCTCACCTTCTTGCCACACAACACTCCACTAATTTTCCTCCAGTTGTTCCAACCGCTATTTATTCGGTGTTGTATCTCACTTTCCAGTCTTCCATCCCTCTGTATGTACGATCCCAGGTATTTAAATTTGCAGACCGATTTCAGCTCATCATCCTGGATCTTGCAAGACCTCATCTGCACATCCTTCGGTGCTAAATATTCTGACTTTGTCCTGCTAATTTTCATCCCTCTTTCTTCTAGTGCCTTCCTCCAATCCTCCAGCTTTTCCTCAAGTCTGTCGATGCTCTGTTCACAAAGAACCACATCATCTGCAAACATCATATTCCACGGTGCTTCCTTCTTCACATCTTTCACCAGCACATCCATAATCAGGTCAAAGAGTTAGGGACTAATTGCGGACCCTTGATGTAACCCTACTTTTACTGGAAACTCCTTTGTCATGCCCACACTACTTATCACCTGTGTCATTGCTCCTCTGTACATTTCCTTCACTAACCTGACATACTTCTCTGGCAGGCACTGCTCACTCATGCTTCTCTGTATTTCGTTCCTAGGGACTCTGTCATATGCTTTCTCCAGATCAATGAAAGCCATATGTAGATCAGCTAGTAGCTCACCGTGTCTCTTCACTATCCGCCTTAAAGCATGTATTGCATCAGTCGTTCCTCTTCCAGGCATTAACCCAAACTGTTCTTCACACACCACAGTCTCCTTGCGTAATCTTGATTCTATAACTCTTTCCCAAATTTTCATTTTGTGTGCCATCAGTTTAATACCTCTATAGTTACTGCAGTCCTGCACATCACCTTTCTCCTTAAATATTGGGATCAGTGCACTTGTTCTCCACTCGTCTGGCATCTCCTCCTGTCACCACATCTTCTTCATTAAATCCCAAAAGAGCTAAATTGCCTTTTTACCGAGACACTTCCATAACTCAGCGGGTATCTGGTCTCGGCCAACTGCCTCCCCATTTTTCATCTTTTCAACTGCCCATTCGACTTCATCTCTACTTATATCCATCGTTAATCCTTCGTTTGCCCCTCCTTCCTCAGTTTTCACTCTTACATTTTCTTCATTCAGAAATTTCTCAAAATAATTCAACCACCTTCGGATTATTTTTCCGTGGTCATGCAGAATTATTCCTGTTTCATCTTTCATTTGTTTTATTGCTGTTAGATCCTCAGAAGCTTTATCTCTTGATTTGCCTATCCGTATCAGTTGTCGCATATCCTGATTTTTCTGTAGTTGTTCGTATGCCTCCCTTACTCATTCAGCTTTAGCTTTAGCCACGGCTCGTTTTGCCTCCTTCTTTGCACTTTTGTATGCTTGCCCATCCTCAGCACTTCTGGACACATCCCACTTCCTCTTAGCGTCTTTCTTTTCCTTGACAACCTTCAGCACTTCTTCATTCCACCACCATGCTTCCTTATCTTTTGGCACCCCTCTCCCAGATGTTAACCCAAACACTTCTTCCCCGGTCTTCCTTATAACAGCACTATTTATTTTCCACCACTCCTGCACACTCTCTGCCAATTTTACCTTTCCCAGTACTTTTTCACCAAACTCCTATCTCAATTTTTTATCCTTTAATCTCCACCACTTAATTTTCCTTTCACATTAATTTATGTGCCTGTCTTTTACAAACTTTCATCTCACAATCCACTACAATGAACTTACGTCGTGTTACTATTCCTTCACCGTATATGACCTTAGTATTTCGCACCTCCCCACTATTTTTCCTTCTACATCATATGCAATCAATTTGGCTTTTATTTTCGTCACTTCTGTATGTTATTAGTTTTTCTCTTTTTCTTTGGAAGTAGGTATTCGTAATCACTAGATCAAAAGCCACTGAAAACTCCACTATTTTTTTCCTTCCTCTTTTCTCTCGCCATACCCCCATCCTCCATGCCACCTCTCTTCCCCACCTTTCCTTCCACCAAGATGGCCATTTAGATCCCCTCCAACTATAACTCTTTCATTCTCTGGTATTCCGACCATTACTCCATCCAAATCTCTCCAAAATGTTTCCTTCTCGTCCTCCGAACATCCCGCTCGGGGCGCATAGGCTGTCAGCACTGTTACCATTTCTCCGCCAAACATCATCTTAACATACATGATCCTACCATTTACTCTGCTGACTTCACATACCTCGTCTTGAAGCTCTCTGTGCAGAATAACACCAAATTCATTTCTTGATTCCGGGCTTTCACTACTATAAAATAGCTTATAGCCTTCAGCTAAGATCTTTGCCTTATTGCCCTTCCACCTTGTCTCTTGCACACATAAAGCCTTTATCTTCCTCCTCTGCATCATGTCTACTATCTCTCTTCCCTTTCCTGTCATCGTTCCCACGTTTAGAGTTCCCATTCCGATCTTGAACACCTTTGGATGCTTCGCAAAACGCCTCCCCCAGAGATCCAAATGGGAGGCTATTACACCAGAACACTTTCTTGAGAAGCATCCACGATTCCTCTCGTTTTGGCAATGTTTTTACAGCCGGATGCCCTTCCTGCCGCCAACCCCCTTCCCCTGTTAGAGGGGCAGAGGGTTGCTAGTTTTGGTCCACCCTGGGTATTTTATTTCCCCAGTACCCACCATATCTGGTGAGCATTCCCCTATCCGCCACCCGGGCAGGTACACGATGGGAGACTAGCAACTCCACACGGGACCCTCATGACATGTTGTGTGGGAATATGTTTGTCCTGTCTTATCGACCTGTTTTACAGAGCATCCTACATGTCAGTGGCAAGAAGCTGTTTTCAGCCTCTCATTTGCAAGCTATACTACACGACAGGTGTGTTGTGTGGAAGTAGTATGGACCTGCCTTAGCGACCTATTTTGCAGGGCATGTGTGTGTGGTTCTGCATGGATCGGGGAATTTGAGATGGACAGAGGAGGAAATAGGAAGCGAGAGGGCACGAGTGAATAGGAAGGGAGTAGTGGAATGAGGACTGCGAAAAGAGAGTAAGAGGGTGACAGGAAGGAGGAGGAGGAAGAGGAGGAGGAGGAGGAGGAGGAGGTCATGAAGGAGTGGGGATGAGGAGATTGGGAAGGAGGAGGAGAGAGGGAGGAGAAGCTGGAAGGTTGAAGTAGGGAGACAGAAGAGCAGCGAGAGTGATGCAGGAGAAAATGAGCAGAAAGAGGGGACATGAGGGTGGACAGAGAGAGAAGAGGCGCAAGAGATAGGAAAGTGGGGACGAGGAAATGCACCAAGAGAGGGAAGGAGATGTGTGCAATATATGTGTCAACCATGCATGCATTTGACGCTGTGTGGTGAAAGTTTGTAGTAAATATTTTAGGAGGTTGTACTGTAAATTAATGACAATAAAACTTACTATAAGACATGTGTCCAAATTTTATTGGCTTCAAACGTACAGCTGTTAGGTTGTAACCGAAACAAGTACTCACAGAAGATGTTAAGCAAAGGCAAACGATTAAATATTAAGTTATTTTTCATGCATTCCACCTCAGACTTCAATCCACTTTCAAACTTCCTTGATAACATCACGTATGACTCTTCTGGAGTCGTCTTTTCTTTTTTTATGAGTTGGCCTCTCATGTTTATTTTCAAGTTGTAGACATCAGGTTTCAACTATTTCCATAAGCAGAAGTCTGGTGCGGTAGGTTCCTGGGACCTTGGTGGTAAAGAGACGTGTCCATTTCTGTAGATCCATCTTCCGCAGAATGTTGGGTTTAGATAATGTGTCACCTCACGACAGGAATGTGCAGATGCCCTATCACGCTGGAAGGACATAACAATACGTGTAGCCAAGGAAATCTCTTCCAAAAATGTTGGGGGCTTGTTCTGAAGAAAATCTAGGCAATGGAACCCTTCAAGATGACACGGTAACACAACAGAGCAAAATATATAACTGTCGTTCATACCACACCGCATATATGTAGAGAAGTGTTCTTGAAAATGTGTCTCCACAAAGACAGGTGTGTTTTCGTCGGACCACCGATGTGGGTTACGAGTTTTATTGATATCATGAAGAGGCAAAGTAGCCTCACAAGTAAACGCTATTAACGTAATTAATCAGGAATTTGCAATTAGCCAGTGGCAAAACTCCAATCCTCTAGCTTCATGCCTCTCTTGAAGATGTTAAATCCACTGCAGATAATAAGGGTAAACGCCATGCATGCTTCATCTATTCCATATTCATAATGTGGACCATCAATACATGCAGACATTACGTTTGTGCTTGTTGAAGAACTACACTCTGTCAACTGAATATTATCATCCAATTCATTCATAGTCTGTTCTTTTGTACATCCAGATATGAAATAACTGCTTGACAATGCGTCCGTGTCATTCAATTTAGCGCAAACGCAAGTGAACACTCTTGAATCTGGTACTCTGCTGTTAGGAAATCGTCTAGCGTATTCTCTACAAGCAGGGTTTCCATTACAAAACCCGACACGAATACAGCACTGACATACTCAGCATTTAGATACGTTCGGTGTGATTAAATGATAGAGCACAACTGGCTAAGAAATCACAATCACATACAGAAATGAGGAATTCAGCTATGTAAATTCGAGTAAAATTTCACAACTTGAACTTCAAAACAGAAATTAAAATCGATAAACAAACCAATAGAAACTGAGGTACCAACAGGCAAAATTAAAAACTATTTCTGTAACAAATGAAAATTGGACGTTTGTTATCTGGATAGCTTTTACCACCTCCTAAAATGCTTGCTATTCCTCCAAAAGCACGACATACACAGTGTCTTTCCTGCAGCTAGTGGATATTATACTTTTATTCTACACTGATTTCAAATGCCAAACTCATATAGTTAAAAGACATAATAAAAAATTTAGAATTTCTAAATTTATAACAAGTCATTCAACACTTAAATTCCAGTCACGCTAACTTATTGGACTATTCGTAAAATTGCTCCCTAATGTACGCCTAACAAACGTGTACTCAGATGGCGCCTAACGTAGGAATTTGGGTTACATTGTGTACCACGATAGTACTCGTATATCGCGTTTCAGAGTTAACAATCGTTGTCTTGTTAAGGTTTAAGGTCATTGGATACAGGCAATGAATTCTTAGATGTGGAAAGAGAAAAGTAGTGTTATAGAAACTCAAGCGACTTGTGGAATCTGCTTTAATCAGTTGGATGCTATTGCGTGTAACATACATGTTCTCCAAACTTCAGATCAGCAAATTTTTTATTCTTCCTTAAACTAATGGTTAAAATCACATCATAATGCTTGAAATTGCATGAACTACATTTTAAAAAGTACAAAGCATTTACGCTGTAATCAATTACACCTCCTAAAACAGTACGTTTGGGAAAGCTTTGTTTACAGCAGAGGAAACGCTGTTGACGGAAACTGAGTTAACATTTGAAAACTATGGTGATAAATCCATGTTCTCCTTCCTAATTTAGATTTTTTGTAGTATCTCTAAAACAGATGACGTCAGCGCCAGAACATCTCTTTAAACAAGGAACTGATGATTTCCTTCCCTGTCAGATGACAGCTTCTGCTTAATCTCTGAAGCCCTTAACTTTGAAACTCTCACATGTAACTGACAAGTCAGAATAAAGTACGTTAGTTTAATAACAGAGGAAACAGGCGTAGTTTGAGGCTGATAACAATGAAATATTGATAACGTAAATGTTTCCCTCCTATTAGCATCAGCACAATTATTTCTCTATTTACTTAAGAAATCCACAGACTTTTGGTTCTACTGAACTTAGTTTTATCCAAGTTTCATTTATGAGAATATCAGTATAAAAAAATCTCAAGCATGCAAAATAAACAAAACTTGCGAATAAAGCTATTACAATTGAAACATACGTCAAGAAATTTAAAGCGTAAAAGTATTTCATAACAATAACAACAGACGCAATACATCGAATGTAAACAGTGGACTACGTGTAAGCGGAGAGCCACATGGGAAAACTCAGGTTGGAGATGAGAAATTGTTTTAGAGTTAAATTATAATTTATTACTAAAGAATTACAAAATGTTGCCTGTTACGAGTATGAAGACAGAAGCGAATATGCAGAATAACATTATATTTCAGAAGTGATATACCTTGTTTACAGTTACTAGCAGTCTTGTGCATACCTTGTGTGAAGCCTGCTTCCAGCAAGACAGCCATAAGTCCCTCTCCATAAATCCTTTGATAAGGCAGCCGTAAAATCGCCGTCGGCCAATATTACTTTCTCAGCGTGTTATCTCCCGACCTTTTCGAGTCAAGAGCAGCCATGAACATTTATTGCATCCTTCGTCCTGCTACAGCTGCTTTTACCAGACCACCAGGCGCTGTGCAGGTACTTAAAAGCCAGCTAGCTGTTTCGTCTGTTATGCAGACCGTACAGATCATGTTGACTAAACTGCCACTGGGCGAAGACCATTTCCATTGTACGGAAAGATATTACACACCTACCACCTGATGGAAATCTCAAGTCAAACTGGAAGCTGAAGTCAAATCTAATGAGTTGTATTAGAGGCAGATAGCCGACGACAAACTGGGTGGATTAAAAGTTTGAACGGTGTGTAACAACTTCTACCATTGTCAGAGTTATATATTACTCCCAACCAGAAACAAAAAAACGATGAACGGTAATGTATCGTTCCCTGAGGTATATAAGATGGGAGACTTCAGGAAAAAAGAGTGCTCATAAAAGAAATGGAGATTGCTACCTGTCTCTGGTAACCAGTGATCTATATACTTATCATACCTTGAACTCTCGTCTTGGAGCATAGAACATTTCTCTGCCTTCGCATTCCTGTCAGCTGAATCATTCACCGTGCTACAATTAGGTTTTGCAGTAATCTCATCGAGTAACAGTATACAAACTGGTCAGTCGATGAACTATACCTGAAACACGTCCGTAGCGGACGTCTAATCGTGTTCTGCTGAGATTCCACCAGATCTGATTGCCCTGAAAGTTCAGTGTCGCAACTACATGCTGCAGGTTTCAATACTTCACGAAGAATGAGCAGTTCTACCTCAGGTGTTCTGAGACCACGATGTAATCTACCACCTTCAGCAGTTCGGTCGAAATTTTCCTGGGATGGCATTCACCGAGACGCCCTCGTGGCCACTATAGTGGCCTGTTGGGGAAAGGAGGGGGTGATGGGGGATGGAGGAAAGGGCTCGTTTCTCCAACGGTGGAGTTGAAAGACACTCTTCCTGCGGCCACAAAGATAACCAAACGTGAACATGTGAGATCACCGTTTAAAGGATGAGTAACACTGCTGCATTGCTTCGCAAACTGCTGGCTTCGTTTCCACATACCTTTCACTCCTACTGCTACAGCACGTCGCTGCCTCGAGAGTTGATTTCTTGAATTTGACGTTGTATTGGGCTCTGAAGACTTATATCGAGTTGCGATAAAGGGGTACAAATTCCAGCCTTCATCGCAGATGAAAAGGAGTCAGCATGGATGCAAGAACCAGGCACCTTCTGTGGAGGCCCATGCGTAGAAAAGTTCGCTGAACGTCATCTTGGCTATTAATAACCGCTTCAGCTGTGTTTAGTCCTTTATTATTGGATCACCACTGGTTTTGTGGCACTAAACCCACGTTTTCATGTGAACGGTTGATGAAGAGACATTGTTGGTACACCCTTGGTTCATATGGGTGATCATTTGCTCAACAGCTGTGCGTCTATTTGGCCGTACATATCTCCGAAGCTGTCGGTTACCCCAGCCACCTATTGTCCTCAGTTCACCGCAGTTACCTCGAGTCCGGTTTACGATAGCGCTATTATGCCATGTACGGTGTACTTTAACCGCGGCTGCACTCGAACAGCTTACGCACTGAGCCGTTTCGGAACTGTATTCACCGTTGGACCGAAAGCCAATGACCACCTTCTTCCGGACGTCAGGTAATTAGTTCCGTTTGCGAGAAACGACGACGGCTACACTGTTCCCCACGTGTCCCCGACACCCTTTATACACCCTCCAATGCTAGCGCTGCCACTGGCCGTCTGCGTGTTATTGCACGTTAACGTCGAGCACAGGTACTGGACACAATGTGACTGGACCGTGTGTTCAGACTGCATAAATGATTCAAAACTCTGTAATAACATACAGTCCTCATAGTTAACCGCATGGATACAAATAGACTGTGGGGTAAATTACACACGCACATTGTAACATTTCAGTTTGAATTTGTACGTACCTCTGTGAACAAACTCAATTCACAAACAAGCTTGAAATGTTGAATGTCGCGGAGAATTTCTTGGAATTCTATCATTACAATCTCGGCTGAAAACTGATACGCCACCTATCAGAGTCGGAGGAACGGGCTGCCGCCACCTCACCGCCACTGGTTCCGCCCAACGCCTCACACAGCGCATGCATGGTAAGTCAGACACCAAGTAGGGGAAGGTGGCACAAGACGGGGAAGCTAACTTTATACCCTTACAAAAGGGACAAAAACAAACAAATTCAAGTGGATCTGATTATCATTTGTCTACTTAACCATTGAATTACAATAGCATGCAAAGAGACCTGCAAACGTGTTACATTTAGTTAGAAATATCTTGATTTGAAACATAAACTACCAATTCCCCGTCTTGCCCCATATGCGGGGTAAGATGGGAAACTAGCATGAATTCATCTCTAAAGCTTAAATGAGGACTGGAACAACAAAATAATGTGACGATAAGGTTTCGAAACATGGTTCTGCGAATTGTAGAATCAGGCATTACGTTTTATTCAGGCCTCTTACTTTCACATAGTACACAAGTGTGGACAGCCTCGTCATCATCACTTTCTATCCCTGCACAAGTGTCGTGGGCCCAGCGTCCGCAGCTAATACACCGTATCCAGCCTCCTTCAGAGAAGTCATAGCAGTATAAACATTCTTCACTCTCTTCCTCGTTGTCATTCGATCTCAGTTTATTATCCCTTAAGCATGAAGGGGTGGTTAAGATGTCAGTGACGTTCGTCACTTTTTCGTTGTCATTATGTCCTTTTGGTGGTATCCTAGGTTTACTAAATGTCTTTGAGAAGAGTTTTCGTTTACATGCAGCACGTTTGGGGACTCCTTTTCGTTTAATTTCTTCAGATAGTTCACTCCTATAAGGAGATTCGGTTAAAACAACGGGTTTTGCACGCCTATTAGATGGTTTCATTTTGGTTTTTTTTCCCCACCTTTGGAATAGCTAAGACCATTTCAGGGCTGGTAACCTGAAAGTTAGTCGAAACAGAGGCTTGATCGTCAGTAGTTAATTGTTCAGGTGTTTTACGTCTTGACAACATCTCTGGTATTTGGTCTTCCGTTTCTGTAACTTCTGATGTGTGAGCGTGACGAATGTCTGTAGTTGAACAGGGAAGGTAATCACTTTCTTGAAACACATTTCTGTTTACAAGCCAAATGCCTGTCTTCCGAAACCCGTTCGCTGCTGTGGACATTGTAGCTGAATGAATGAAGGCTTTGCCGAATAAACTTGCGATCTGATGCAGCGTAACAAATTTTCCAGGATGGGTGCGAAGCCACGATCATCTTCGTAAAATTTACTGAGAGGTTTCATAAACGCCACGTCCAATGGTTGAAGACGGTGTGAGCAGTGTGGTGGGAACAAAGCAACATAACCCCATTTTCGCGGGCCACATCTATCAGTTCTAAATTCTTGGTGTGCGTTTTGTGGCCGTCCAATATGAGAAGTATTAGTCTTTCCTTTGACGCTCCAGTAAATGCAATAAACTTCTTAAACCAAGTCAAAAATAGTTCTTTCGTCATCCAACCAGTTTCTTGGACCTCTGCCCAGGCACCAGGGGGCAGGCCAGTCTCAAACGCTTGTTCCGTTCGTTTTCGAGGATAAATTAACATAGGTGGTACGTAGCACCCCGACGCTGAAACACAGATTTCTGCAGTGACAGTCTGGCCTCTTTCTGCTGAAGTAACAGCTCCCACCTGTCTGCGCCCTTTCAAAGCAACCACCTTTGTGTGACATTTTGGAATCACTGTTAAACGGGTCTCATCGCAATTGAAAATTCTGTCTCCCGTAAGCTTGAATGTGTCTAATTGACTTTCAAACAGATCGAAAAACCGATCTACAGCAACTCGATTGAACCCCACTGCTCGTGCGATTGATGTGGCCTCTGGTTTTCGTATTGTTAAGGTAGGATTTCGTACAAGAAACACATTTAACCAATCTCTTCCAGCAGATTTGGCTTCAGTATTAAATGGCTGTTTGATGTTGTTTCGTTTAGCTAGCTGAAAAACAAGTTCGCAAAGTTCTTTAAGTTTTAGGCCAAAATACTGTCCTTCCATCTGTGTTAAGTAGCCTTTAAGTTCTGCTTCTTGTTCTGCGGTAAACACACTAGTGATTGGTCGTAACCTTTTCACAACTGCATAGCCAGGATTAGCACGTTTCATTGCCACATGTCGTTGAATCGTTGTCTATGGCACGTTGAACTGTCGAGCAGCCCTGAAAGAACCCATATGACCTTCAATAGCAGCATTTACAGCGCCTTCCATTCACTCCAATGCCCAAACTTGCCTAGACGTTTGTCGCCGATACTTGCGAACAATCTGAAGTAAAACACGTGGAACGTACTATTGAGTCAGATCATTCCTGGTAATCTATATTATATAGTACATACCATATTTCCAATTGTCAGTCGTTAAAGCATAGCAAGAATACTGACTTTGCACGTTTTGTGTATTTTTATTTACCATATAGTCTAAGGCATACTTTGTAATTAATTAGGAAACGTTGGAATAACGAATACCATTCTATTTACAATTGTATTCAACGTATAATGTACGTATTCAAAACCCGCAGCGAGGTAAACAAAACCCCGTCTTTCCCCCTACCATGCCGTCAGGCTATGTTACGCCTCCATGAACACTATTTAGTGAACATTGACTACTGACACAGCAGTTTACTGTTAATAAGACGTACTATTCAGTGCTATATATATATATATATATATATATATATATACTCCTGGAAATGGAAAAAAGAACACATTGACACCGGTGTGTCAGACCCACCATACTTGCTCCGGACACTGCGAGAGGGCTGTACAAGCAATGATCACACGCACGGCACAGCGGACACACCAGGAACCGCGGTGTTGGCCGTCGAATGGCGCTAGCTGCGCAGCATTTGTGCACCGCCGCCGTCAGTGTCAGCCAGTTTGCCGTGGCATACGGAGCTCCATCGCAGTCTTTAACACTGGTAGCATGCCGCGACAGCGTGGACGTGAACCGTATGTGCAGTTGACGGACTTTGCGCGAGGGTGTATAGTGGGCATGCGGGAGGCCGGGTGGACGTACCGCCGAATTGCTCAACACGTGGGGCGTGAGGTCTCCACAGTACATCGATGTTGTCGCCAGTGGTCGGCGGAAGGTGCACGTGCCCGTCGACCTGGGACCGGACCGCAGCGACGCACGGATGCACGCCAAGACCGTAGGATCCTATGCAGTGCCGTAGGGGACCGCACCGCCACTTCCCAGCAAATTAGGGACACTGTTGCTCCTGGGGTATCGGCGAGGACCATTCTCAACCGTCTCCATGAAGCTGGGCTACGGTCCCGCACACCGTTAGGCCGTCTTCCGCTCACGCCCCAACAGACATAGAAACACATCTACCAACTTCCTTTTACGTCATACAGCTCCTCCTTGGTGTTGCAATTGTTTACGATGGGATTCAACGAAGAATATGGAGATTTTATGTACCCTGGTCGCCAAATAATCGCAGGAGACAGTAGAATAATGCGCGCCACTTCAGAAATTTTGCTATTTTACCACGAACATTTTCACGTACTGCAAACCTGCAAATGTAAGCCAAAGTGCTTCTTGATGTTGTGAACAATGAATCCCGTCTGTCGATCGTTCTAATTACTTGCACTTTAATTGTCGAGTAAATTTTAAAATTCTTTCTGTCTGATACTGTGTTACCGTTTCCTAGCAAATTTTGAGTAGCCGTCACTTATGTGACTGCATAATGTATACAGTATTGAGAAGCCTCATTCCCCTCTTCTGTCATTCCCATACGTTTTTAAAGGGTTGTGACTGTTGATCACTACACTGCCCCTCTTTGTGCCAACTTTCACTGGACCTGTGAACGTCCTTCATACTGCCCGCATCTCGTGGTCGTGCGGTAGCGTTCTCGCTTCCCACGCCCGGGTTCCCGGGTTCGATTCCCGGCGGGGTCAGGGATTTTCTCTGCTTCGTGATGGCTGGGTGTTGTGTGCTGTCCTTAGGTTAGTTAGGTTTAAGTAGTTCTACGTTCTAGGGAACTGATGACCATAGATGTTAAGTCCCATAGTGCTCAGAGCCATTTGAACCATTTTTCGTCCTTCATACTACAAACAGATAGAGGAGGGTAAACAGCACTGGCACCACGATTCTGTCGAAACGACGAGAGTTGTGCCAGAGGAAACGACAATACCAAACGCAATTTCGCACTGCACGGACCACTTCCCGAAAGGAACGAGCAGAGCCGACACAGGTGCAGCCTTGTACCTTCCGAGGACCCTACGTACACTCCCGTGAAGTTTGGCACGCCGTGGCCGGCCCTGGTCTACAGTGTCCGAGCAACTATCTGCCGATTCACGCGGTGCAACATGCCTGCAGGTCATGTAGGTTCCCGCGCATGTGATTGCTTGCGTCATACTTGAAGCACCCTGAACACAAGACACCGTGTGTTTTAAATAATTTGCTCACCTACATCGCAGACGAAAACCTGTCGGTGCCAGTAGGGTAAAGTGAAATTACTGGGTTTGTCAATTTAGAAACACGTTACAGCAGGAGAACTTGATATTTTTGGTGGCAATACTTGTCATGTGCACCTAGAAGTACTGAGACAGATTCATTACAACGAACGGGCGTTTTTAAATCGTTTACTCTTTCGTATTTTCATGAGAGGAGAAATGTTAAATGACTCAACCTCGTATTATTGTGACAATTATTAATGGTGTAACAAACAATAGGCTAACGTCATGAAGTGTGCTTATTTCATATATATTCATTCGTTTAAATTAAGAAACTTAAATACACAAAAATTAAAACAGGTATGTGGTTGCAAAGTTAACACGTGTTGTCTTTGTTAACACCATACTACGATCATCACCGATACCCATCAAAGTTTCTACTACTACCGAAATAGGTTGGGAAATGTAACAATAGAGTGACTGTTGATGAGACAACTCGACAAAAAAAAAGTAATTGGTGATACGGCTGTCAAGAAACTAGCTCTCTGCAATAAATATCGAACTTTCATGCGATTATGTACTTTTAATGTACTTCTATGTTTCGAATTCCATCACAGTTGTCACGTTAAACATCTGTGATAGCTTACGATATGTGTGCACATTCTGAGCAGATTTTTTACGGAAAGCGTATCGGCTAGGAAACCGTCGTCATAGTCAAGAAGTTAGAAGTGTCTGCAAAAGAAGGCGTCAGTTTAAACAGAATATTCGAGACTTTACTCGTATAAAGCCAAACTCACCCCGTTCCGAAGTTGCGACTCGTTGCTGTTTACTGTTATTGCCATCTGCAACCTGAAGGTGTACATTGTATCCAAGTTGGACTGGCGCAGCTAGTTTGAAATTCGTACTTCGCGAAGGGAGAGGTTTTACTGGGAGGTCAGCCGGACTCCATGTAGAAACGAGTAATTACCTATTAGAGCGTGAAGTAACAGTCGTTGGAAGAAAATTCAAACAAAGAGACAAATGTTAGTCCCAAATTTGGCTTTTAATAGGAAACATGATTATGCATCCAAATATTATGGTAAAGTGTTACATTAAATCGTTCTGTACGAAACACAAGAGACAGATGTTCAGCAATTAGAGTTATTCTTGTAGGAATCTTTAAACTTCCGGCAGAGTCTCGACAGACCCTGTTATCCAATAAGTTATCTAAGTAGCCCAGACTGATTCTCACTTCGGTAATAGATCACACTCCAGGTCCAGATGGAAGCACGGATCGGTTTTCGAGACAGTACTCTCCGGTATTTGGTTCCCACTTAGCTTCCATTTATCGTGAATCTTCCGCCTAGCGCAGTGTCCCAAGTAGCTGGAAAATGTCGCTGCTGACTTCCTTACGTAAGGAGAAGGGGTAAAAGAACGGGCGCTTAAAATTGCAGGCCAGTATTCTTAATGACTTTTTTCTATAGAGTTATTTAGCATATTCTAAGACCCAATACGACAAATTTATTTTGAGACAGGAAATGTTTTCTCTACTTGGATTTAGACAGTATCGTTTATGGGGAACTCAGCTCACCCTTCACTCGCACGATATCCTCCGAACCACGGATGAGGACAAGAAGCAGATTCCATACTCCTACATTACCCAAAAACGTTTGACACTGTGTTCCTCTGCACGCTGGAAACACAAGCAATAGTTTCTCAGATATTTGAGCGGTTAGAAACATTTTTTTGTATAATAGAACCCAGCAAATTGTACAGGTCGCCGAGTGTTCATGAGAGTCAAGAATATCGTGACGACTGCCACAGGGATGTGTAATAGGATCCCTCTTTTTCTCCGTATATATAAACTTACTGACATACAGGAGGAGCAGGAATCCGCAGTTGTTTGCTGGTAACGCTGTAGTATACCGGAAAGTGACGTCGTTGAGTGGCTACAGGAAAGTAAAGAATGACGTAGAGAATTTCTACTTGGTGTGACTAATGGCAGCTTTCTCTAAATGTGGAAAAACGTAAATTAATGCTGGTAAGTAGGATACAGAATCCTGTAGCGTTCGACTACATTGTTAGTGTTGGACATTCATCTTAATCATTTTATCGAAAGACAGAAAATGTAATCAATGATGTCAGACAGAGAACTCAGCTCAGCTCGTCCCAAACGACGGATAATTGAAGTCTGCGAAGGCTCTTATTAATTCTTATATATTTTTATTCTCTCTTTTTTTTACCTCAAATGAGTTGGGATAGTTAGACGAACTTTCTGCGATGTTATGACTGTGCAATTATTTTTGTGCAACTTAGTTATTTTATTTTATTAATATGGTGGCTGATAAGACTTTTAGAATGAATTTACAGTAGCTTTAAAATTATATACTTGCAGTCTATCCCCACTTACTTACATTAAGTAACAAGCTATCTAATGAAACGGTTACATCGTTTCTAAACCGTGAGCTAATCGTAAGTCATAGATCAGTGGCAAGGCAATCGAATTCCTAAGACACAGTGACACACCGAAGCACTGTCGTTAAATTTCATACCATTACCTACCTGCTTAGCATTCTTTAGCATCAACATAGTTTTATGACAGTGCACTATACACATGCTAGGGCAGAAGCCAGTAGTTAGCATTAAGGAATGCTCCCGCAATTTTGTTGTATTTAAAA
This sequence comes from Schistocerca americana, assembly GCF_021461395.2. Classification (NCBI taxonomy): domain Eukaryota; kingdom Metazoa; phylum Arthropoda; class Insecta; order Orthoptera; family Acrididae; genus Schistocerca; species Schistocerca americana. Next base: position 92,556,801 of record NC_060121.1, read on the forward strand.
ATTAAAGTTACTTTGAATATAAATATTGTCATATTTTATCGAACCTTGAGAAAGCAGAAACATTCGATTTGTTGTCATTGCAGATTGCAAAGTTGCAAAGCGTTGATCATATGTATTGAAACAAGCCTTTATATTTCTTTGAGTTTATATAAGATAGAGAGCACCGCACTGCTGAAGGTCTGACTCTCCACTCCTTTTCTCTGTCGTCAGACACCAGCAAAAACTCCCTGTGAGTGCGTGAGACTCTATAGAATAAATCACTGGGGTTAGGAGTAAACCCTTACTCCATGACAGTGGTGTTTAGCTGTACTCAAAGCGTTTTTTTTTTTTCAGGGTTATTGTCAAAGAAGTACACGAATTTACATAGGTTTTACATGGAAATGTCAGCATAGTTGTCAATATAACGCATTACGTCCTGTTCAACCGAAATAACACTGAACACTACAATATCGAATTGTAACCAGAAGCTTCTCTACAAAATTATTCTTATGACTACACCGTGAAGTTGGCCAATATTACGACAGATCATCTGATTCCGAGTCTCAGTTCGGTACTATTTAGGATGACATTCAAGTCTACGGAGGATGGTTAGCTTTTGTGACAAGCTGAGCAAAAGATTACTCAAGGTTGCTCGAGTTCACAGTGGACGCAAGCTGGTGAACCAACAAATTTACGCCTCTGCTAGTGGCATTTACCTTAGATGCGATGATCTGTCGGCTGCATGGCTGCTCCCATCCTCTGAAAATCCTACAAAAAAGTAAATCAAAAGCTTTACTGATCAGCAGAAACTGTCCTATGTTTTTCGTTGGGCGAGAAAACATGCATTCATCCCTAGTCTGAAAATATGGCGTTATATACGTGCATAGATGGAGCAACGTCCATATTACAATGCCCTCTCAGTTCTTTCAAGAACAATTAACTACGTGGTTGTTTTGTTTCTCCACTGTTGGAACTCAACGACTCTTCAGCTAATTTCTAGCTGAATGTCAGCCAAAGTGAACGCAATGTTCCCACAGAATTCCTACTTTGGCGTCGTACAGAGTTGATGCACCCTGTTTTGCTCTTGACACTGGTTCAGAGGAGAGTCTGTGAAATTTTTGGTCTTGTGTCTCTCGTAGCAAAATTGTCCCCCCACCTGGGTCCTTTCGTGCTTCACGTCATGGCATTTTCCAACCCACAAGAGCATTCCTTTTATCTTGTGGAAACTATCTCTGCCAACCGCAAAGGGCTTATCTTCAAATTGCATCAAAATTTCGGCACTTTACCCCTTCCTAGTTCATTTCAGCCAAACGGACATTTTGTGCCCACTCCAGATACCTAAAATTTACACACGTACAACACGAGCGTACCATGAGCATTTTAAGTGATCAACTGGGTCACTGGTCAGTTTGTATCCATCTGGAAATTCCCCAACGCGGTTTTCTAAAGCATTTCTCCGTAGCACGCAGCGCTGTCTCGCTACCTGTTCTCCTCGATGTGCCGCCCGGAGCGCTCGTTGTCCCTGTCGCCACGAGTGCCCAACTCCTTTTTTAAAAGCGTTCTGTTGTACTCGGGCCGTGACGGCGCAAATCGCATCTGCCCCCAAACTATAACATTTACTCCAGCAGCATTTTTCACCTGTTGCTTATTGACATGCAGGATTTGGGTTCGGTGTGTTAATAATGTCGAACTAAGTGCCATCCCTTTACTTTGCATGCTGAACATCTTAATAGGCAAATCTGCTCATTTTTGCTGAATTATGTTAGGTGACATATTCACATTCTTGTTACGAGGTATAAAATCTCTCATGTGAGGTGCGAAATTGACATTTATTCAATCTGCCACCTTACAAAGGCCCTTAATATTTTACTGAGTCAATAAGAATAAAGTAAGTTAGCAACTTTAGCAGTGCACACTAAACTTCGTAGCTGGGCTGCGGCAGTGGTAATTTCGCACCTCTCCGTGCTGTTAATAAAACTAACACGTAATAAAATTTATTCATATGCATTACAGTATACGTTATACCATGATAGGTTAATTCGTAGTCAATTAAACACTTCAGTTTGTTAAATGGTATATTATTTCATTCTGGAAAAACATTAGTCATCATCTCATTATGAGGATAAACTGAAAAAAACAACTCTCGCTTTTTGTGGTTGATGATGTTGACATTTATACTCAGCGCATGGTTCCTCTGACATATTGTATCATACTATACAGCTCACATACCATTGGTATCTTTTTTCCTGCTTACCTCTTTACATGCAATTATTGTTCCAGCGGATGTACTTATTACAGGACTTCGGTCCGAGGCTTATAAATGTGGAAATGAAATGATAGTATGGTACTGACGGCCTGGAGTTCCCACCTGGGGAAGTGCAGACGCCGACTTGCAAGTCTTTAGGTGATGCCACACTGGCTGACTTAAGTCTCAATGAAGATGAAGTGATGGGGGGAACACAACACACAGTCGCTCAACGGAGAAGATCGCGGCCTGGCTGGAAATCGAACCTGGGATCACTGCAAGGCAGTCAGACGCTTTGAGCACTCAGCTAAGGAGGCAGCCTTAATAATCGTTATATTGAGCAGAATGCAGCACATTTTATCTTCACAGCAGCACACACCACGGATAACTGCTACGTATTGAGCTGACTGATATGTGAAGGGCCCGTGTTTGATTCGCAGTACCGCCAGGGATATTTCCTCGTAAGGCCAACTGAGGAGCTACTCCACTGATTAATACTAGTAACACAAAAATGCATTTCCCATAATGCGCATTTCTAAAGGAGGGATGGGGGTACTTTACCCCCACATGTGAAAATTGAAAAATAAAGTTCGTTGATTGCTATTTAATTATGTTAACAGCATACTTTTTAAAGAGAAACTGATATGTTAGTAGGTCCCCCAACCTGAAAATACCTCTTAGTACACTTCTAGCAACATCAACGTACTTTCAATAGCCGGCCGCTGTGGCCGACCGGTTCTAGGCGCTTCAGTTCGGAACCACGCAACTGCTACTGTCGCAGGTTAGAATCCTGCCTCGGGCATGGATGTGTGTGATGTCCTTGGGTTAATTGGGTTTGAGTAGTTCTAAGTTCTAGGGGACTGATGACCTCAGATGTTAAGTCTTATAGTGTTCAGAGCCATTTGAATTTACTTTCAATAACACGTACTATCGACTTCATGACCACCACGAAATTATTAAAAAATGGCAAATTTGATCCACTGTTGTTGAATTCTACTCTCCACACACGTCATAACAGATATTGATATGTAAGTAAGGTCATGAATGAGTGAATATTAACTACGAGATTCATCAGGGAAAGTGACATTCGCTACTGAGGATTAAAATTTGGGTAAAGTTTAAATGAAAGATATTAAACGTTTATGGAGTCTGAAAGAATGATTCATTAAAAACAATAAATTTTTATTTACAGATTTTAAAATATAAATTGACTGAGAGGATGATAACATTTTCAAAAAGTGAACATAAAGTACCCGACCCTCCCCTTGGTGTTGCAAGGCTTAATAGCGGCTCCAATACCAACAAAGTCGACAGTCTCTGGGAGAGTGGTGTGCTGTCCATACCGCATCGCAAGATGCGGCGGTTGGTCAGTCGGACTAGCCCTTTAGAGCCAGATCGTGGAGCTTGCTTTCTTGCTCTACCCTAGAAGGACTCCCGCAACTCGTCATGGGAGACTGGGGCAGGTTGGCCTACTTTTGTTCTTATCTTTTTTCAGCTTGTATTTTAAATGTTTTCATTGAACTTTTTATTACGAAAATTGATAAGTGTTTCTGCACTTTTACAGCTAAGTATTTAAGGCTTCTTACTGCTTGTCTATTTATAAAGTAAATTTAGTGGGTGTAGAAAAATTTCCGCTACCACTCACAATAAAAGGTTCTTTATGTGTCACACGACCGTTTTCGGGCTTGTGCCCATTCTCAGGTGTTTATACATTCATGTACATGTTTATATTGCTGGGGATCACTGTATAAATACAAAAACATTACTAGCTGGTGACTAAACAGATATCAGTGGGACAATTGTAAGTGGCAAGGCAGCATTTGTCGAATATATAAAATCTATACTTACATAAAGATGAAGACCATTGTTATAGTTACGTTGTGGTAACAGTTTTTCCACTTATTTGCACACTTATTATCATCCATAGTTCAGTTTTATACAGTTTAGCTGCATATTTCACTATTACGATGTGCACATCTTTTCAGACTTTCGGGACTCCTACGTTTGACATTTCGCCTAGATGTAATCGCATGAAGTACATGCAAGCTTTCTTCTTCTGTGGAACGATAATGCGACAGACGTCATACAAATATATTACCTAAGACTTTTCAGTAATAACATATGAACATGAAGATAAGGCAGGAACATAAAAAGCAGCAAATACGAGTTGGCATCCATTCGCTCACAGCTGCAAGCGGCGCTGACTTCGGTCGCGCAGCTTGAGGCTGTTGCCAATGGGCACCACTGTGGGGTGCCGGACTTGAGTATCACGGGGATGTCCGTCCCGTCTGTCCCCAGATCGGTCTGCCGCTGTGGTTGCCCCGGTTGCTGCCCGCAGTGGGGCTGAGCTCTCGCCTGCGGTTGATTAGGAGGTCGTTCCAAAGCGTGGCAGGCAGCGGAAGACGTCCCCAGGGACTGATGAGAAAGCCTCCCCGGTGCGTCTGACAAACAGGTTTCAGGCACTGTCTCTGGCTGAGCCAGATGCAGCTGCCTGCCCTGTTTCAGACGATCATTCTCAGCCTTCAAGGTCCGGGCAATCGCAGAGGGTGGGCTTATTGGTAGTTGGGAGCTCCAATGTTAGACGCGTAATGGGGCCCCTTACGGATATGGCGGCTAAGGAGGGGAAGAAATCCAGTGTGCACTCCGTGTGCATTCCGGGTGGAGTCATTCCTGATGTGGAAAGGGTCCTTCCGGATGCCATGAAGAGCATAGGGTGCAGCCAGCTGCAGGTGGTGGCACATGTCGGCACTAATGACGTGTTTCGCTTTGGACCTGAGGAAATTCTCTCTGGATTCCAGCGTCTATATGATTTGGTGAAGGCTGCCGGTCTTGCCTACGAGATGAAGGCAGAGCTCAGCATCGTTGACAGAACCGACTGCGGACCTTTGGTGCAGAGCCGGGTGGAGGGTCTGAATCAGAGGCTCAGACGGTTTTGCGACCGTGTTGGCTGCAGATTCCTTGACTTGCGCCATAGGGTGGTGGGGTTTCGGGTTCCGCTGAGTAGATCAGGAGTTCACTACACTCAGCTGGCGGATACACGGGTAGCGGAGGCTGTGTAGCGTGGACTGGGCGGTTTTTTAGGTTTGAAGGCCTCGGGAATGTACGGAGTGGGCAGCAATCTCAAAGGGTGCGTGGCAAATACGGGACGTGCTTCGATCAAGGAACAGTCGGAATTATAGTTGTAAATTGTTGTAGTTGTGCTGGGAAAGTCCCTGAGCTACAAGTGCTAATAGAAAGCACAGAAGCTGAAATCGTTATAGGTACAGAAAGCTGGCTAAAGCCTGAAATAAGTTCTGCAGAAATTTTTACGAAGTCTCAGACGGTGTTCAGGAAACATAGATTAGGCAGAATTGGTGGTGGAGTGATTGTGTCTGTCAGTAGTGGTTTATCTTGTAGTGAAGTCGAAGTAGATACTCAGTGCGAATTGGTATGGGTGGAGGTTACACTTAACAGCAGAACTAAGTTAATAATTGGCTCCTTCTACCGACCCCCAGAATCCGATGATACAGTTGCTGAACAGTTCAGAGAAAATTTGAGTCTCGTAACAAATAAATACCCCACTCATACCGTTATAGTTGTTGGGGACTTAAACCTTCCCTCGATATGTTGGCAAGAATACTTGTTCAAAACCGGTGGTAGGCAGAAAACATCTTCCGAGATTGTCCTAAATGCTTTCTCCGAAAATTATTTCGAGCAGTTAGTCCACGAACCGACGCGAATTGTAAATGGTTGCGAAAACACACTTGACCTCTTAGCCACAAACAATCCAGAGCTGATAGCGAGCATCATGACTGATACAGGGATTAGTGATCACAAGGTCGTTGTAGCTAGGCTCAATACCGTGTCTTCCAAATCCACCAGAAACAAACGCAAAATAATTTTATTTAAAAAAGCAGATAAAGTGTCACTAGAAGCATTCCTAAGAGACAATCTCCATTCCTTCCGAACTGACTATGCAAATGTAGATGAGATGTGGCTCTAATTCAAAGATATAGTAGCAACAGCAATTGAGAGATTCGTACCTCATAAATTGGTAAGAGATGGAACTGATCCCCCGTGGTACACAAAACGGGTCCGAACGCTGTTGCAGAGGCAACGGAAAAAGCATGCGAAGCTCAGAAGAACGCTAAATCCCGAAGATTGGCTAAAATTTACAGACGCGCGAAATTTAGCTCGGACTTCAATGCGAGATGCATTTAATAGGTTCCACAACGAAACATTGTCTCGAAATTTGGTAGAAAATCCGAAGAAATTCTGGTCGTATGTAAAGTACACAAGCGGCAAGACACAGTCAATACCTTCGCTGCGCAGTGCCGATGGTACTGTTACCGACGACTGTGCCGCTAAAGTGGAGTTATTGAACGCAGTTTTCCGAAATTCCTTCACCAGGGACGACGAATGGAATATTCCAGAATTTGAAACACGAACAGCTGCTAGCATGAGTTTCTTAGAAGTAGATACCTTAGGGGTTGCGAAGCAATTCAAATCGCTTAATACGGGCAAGTCTTCAGGTCCAGATTGTATACCGATTAGGTTCCTTTCAGATTACGCTGATACAATAGCTCCCTGCTTAGCAATCATATACAACCGCTCGCTCACCGATAGATCTGTACCTACAGATTGGAAAACTGCGCAGGTCGCACCAGTGTTTAAGAAGGGTAGTAGGAGTAATCCGTCTAACTACAGACCTATATCACTGACGTCGGTTTGCAGTAGGGTTTTGGAGCATTTACTGTATTCAAACATTGTGAATCACCTCAAAGGGAACGATCTATTGATATGTAATCAGCATGGTTTCAGAAAACATCGTTCTTGTACAACGCAGCTAGCTCTTTATTCGCACGAAGTAATGGCCGCTATCGGTAGGGGATCTCAAGTTGATTCCGTATTTCTAGATTTCCGGAAAGCTTTTGACACCGTTCCTCACAAGCGACTTCTAATCAAGCTGCGGGCCTATGGGGTATCGTGTCAGTTGTGCGACTGGATTCGTGATTTCCTGTCAGGAAGGTCGCAGTTCGTAGTAATAGACGGCAAATCATCGAGTAAAACTGAAGTGATATCAGGTGTTCCCAGGGAAGCGTCCTGGGACCTCTGCTGTTCCTGATCTATATAAATGACCTGGGTGGCAATCTGAGCAGTTCTCTTAGGTTGTTCGCAGATGATGCTGTAATTTACCGTCTAGTAAGGTCATCCGAAGACCAGTATCAGTTGCAAAACGATTTAGAAAAGATTGCTGTATGGTGTTGCAGGTGGCAGTTGACGCTAAATAACGAAAAGTGTGAGGTGATCCACATGAGTTCCAAAAGACATCCGTTGGAATTCGATTACTCGATAAATAGTACAATTCTCAAGGCTGTCAATTCAACTAAGTACCTGGGTATTAAAATTACGAACAACTTCAGTTGGAAAGACCACATAATATTGTGTGGAAGGCGAGCCAAAGGTTGCGTTTCATTGGCAGGACACTTAGAAGATGCAACAAGTCCACTAAAGAGACAGCTTACACTACACTCGTTCGTCCTCTGTTTGAATATTGCTGCGCGGTGTGGGATCCTTACGAGGTGGGATTGAGGAGGACATCGGAAGGGTGCAAAAAAGGGCAGTTCGTTTTGTATTATCACGTAATAGGGGAGAGAGTGTGGCAGATATGATACGCGAATTGGGATGGAAGTCGTTTTTCGTCGCGGCGAGATCTATTTACGAAATTTCAGTCACCAACTTTCTTTTCCGAATGCGAAAATATTTTATTGAGCCCAACCTACATAGGTAGGAATGATCATCAAAATAAAATAAGAGAAATCAGAGCTCGAACAGAAAGGTTTAGGTGTTCGTTTGTCCCCCGCGCTGTTCGGGAGTGGAATGGTAGAGAGATGGTAAGATTGTGGTTCGATGAACCCTCTGCCAAGTACTTAAATGTGAATTGCAGAGTAGTCATGTAGATGTAGATGTAGAACATACATATAATACATATTTTGTTATTATGCGACAACTATGAGACACAAATCGCACAAAGTCGAATTTGAGTAGCCACCGACATTTTTATAACGTATCCGACAATGTCCAGAAAGAGTCAAAGAGAACGGCTGCCGCACTGCCAGGGGATGAAAAGAATGACGCCCGCAAAAAAAGGGAATTTTGGTGAAGATTATGCATGGAATTGGAGACAGTTCGCTTTAGGTCGTTGTTAGCCGAAGGACACTGGTGGCGCTACACGTGAAGGCACGACTGGAGCCGCCAGCCGGCAGAGGTTTTATGAACGAGGCGACTGGCGCACCACTTAGTAACTCCCTCCGCTGTCATCGGGAAATACTCTGTTGAGAGAATGACGTCGTATCAAAATATAGTTCTCCTCGCTCTTCTATTAAGAAATGAAAATCGAAAGGGTAGGTAAACGGGAAAATATCCAATGTTTAGTGTTCGATTGGCAAGAGCATTGTGTCAGACACTGTTTTACGGCCTAAGTGCGGACAATAGAAACTTTGTCAGTTGCCTTCGAAAGTCGAAATCGTGTTTTACGAGTTGCTTGGCTACATAAAAGAAGATATAACCGAAATCGTCACAGAATAAGCAAGGGTTTTTCAGTAGAAAAGAAATTGGTCTTCGCACTGAGGTAAATAATGCTACTCTCAATACTTTATTTCTCATAATTTATCGTCTTTAGGAGTTTTCATTAATTTTGAAAAATACCTTTTGTGACGCGTAACGATAGTAAACTTGTGGTAAGTAAGGTACCCAGGAAAAAAAAAAAAAACGAAGAAAATATTTGAAAATGTGTATTTCTTTATAAATGAAAAAACAATGAACATTTACGTGCTAACAACTCAACTGAAAATGAACATAGTTACTTGTTTGCGATACATTACTTTTCGACAGATAATGCGTTAGAGCTTCACAAGCGCTTGTTATTTTTTTATACTTTTAAAGCTGCCAAACATTAGAATACACTTCTGTCGAGGCATCCAGAGACCAGGTTTCCTTCCAACTTCAGAAATTAGGTCTTGTCTATTTATTTTACTTTAGAACACTTTATTAATTTCCCTCAAATCTCTGGCTACCTTGCCTGTTTCCATATTTATCTACTTGCTAAAAAAGCAACTATGTTGTAACGCAGTGCAATAAATAGTATGTTCACTGTATTGTAGCATCAAGCTATTGAATGACTGTGGGGTTGAAGGCACGTGATCGAGTGGCGTATTTTTTTATCACAGAGGGCAGATAACAATCTCACCGAACACCCTGAGCCACCATGCCGGCAATAGGTCCATCGGGTGAAACGTGCGTGGCGCCACTAGTGGTCCACTACTGATAGGGCTCAGTATACCGCAGTGCCTCGTGACGGCCTTGGACAACTCCACATGGACGGAGCGGTTGCCGGCCCCGGCAGCTGGTGGGTCTGCTGCGCCGCTGGTCTCCGTCTGTTAACAGGATTCCACCACCGCCCCAGTAAGACACGAAGCACCGGACCCTCTGGGAGACAGCGGCAACACCTGCGACGTCACGAGTGTCCCTTGGTAATAGGGTCCTAACCAAATACAGAAAATATGTAATTGTTATGATACGATGCATCTTTAAATGCGCACAATCACGAATAATGATGGGCGACTTCTTGCAAATTGGGCTACTCCAAGAAACGATTTGTCGATAATTTTTTTTTTTTTTTTTTTGTGTTCTAAGATTAGGATACATTAAAATTCTCCCAACATATTAGACGTATTCACGACACACCAGTGTGTCACGATACGGTGTTTGAGATAGCTGGTCTAGTGCACAATGGACATTGCCTCCCTCCTCTCTCTATCCCTCCTTAAACACAGGGTGCTTACCTAAGAGAGCCCAAAAAGTAACAGGACATAGAAAATGCTCCAATGAATAATTTGAGGTAGGTTTCTTGTCTGTTTGTTTTGTTTTTGGTTTAGGGCGAAAAAACAACCGGGCCATACGCGTCCAAGTCAAAACTATAGAACACGAAGACAGAGACGAGCTAAAAACGACTATACTTCAGTCTCAGTTGACGTAATAGAAGACAGCTAAAAACAGCCAAGTGGAAAAAGGGCTAAAAAAGACACCGTACAGATATGGAGGTCCAAAACTAAAAATTAAATGGCCTTCACCATATTGCTTTGGCGGATAAAAAGTAAAACGCGGTCGACAGCCCGCGCGTCATTTGCTAAAACAGCCGATAAATCAGACGGCAAACCCAAGCGGGAATGTAAACGGTTAAAAAATTATCATTCCATCAGGAAGCGGCGGACTGTTAAAACTTGGGAGCTATGTGTAAAAAGTGGTGGGGTAGCGGCACTTAGCAAATGACGATGGCAAAACAAAAAGTAGCGCCCAACACGCATCATAGCTAAAATAACTTCCTCCCGGTGGGAGGGGCGAGAGGAGGTAGACTAATCCGCTGGGAGAGCCTTAACAATCTGGAGCATATTTCCATAAAGAGAGGACCAATGGCCATGCCAAAGGGACACCACCTGCTGACAGACAGCAACACAGAGATCATCAGAGGGAATACAGGTACTCGCGGGCTCAGATACGAGGACTGCAGCCTTGGCAGGAGCGTCAGCAGCCTCGTTTCCTGGCAGACCGACATGACCAGGAACCCACAGAAATATCACACTGGCTCCACCAAGAGTGAACAACTGACAGGTTTCCTGGACCCCTACACTAAGGTATGGGCGGTGTACAGCGCACATAGACTTTTAAGGGTACTAAGTGAGTCTGAGCAGAGGACACAAAAGAAAAGGCTCTGTCGCCGAGTGTACTGCGTGGCCTGGTGCAAGGCGAAGAGCTCAGCTGTAAATACTGAGCAGTCTGCCGGAAGCCGATATCGAAAGAGAGGGGTGCCAATGGCGAAGCCGACCCCACGGCCAGTCCGGGAGTCATCAGTGTATACAAAGGTACCATCGCGAAGTTCCATGTGAAGGTCGTGAAACTGAAGGCGATAGACCAAGACTGGAGTGGTATCGTTAGGAAGCGAATGAAGGTTAATATGGGCAGCTTCACGAGGCCAAGGTGGTGAAAGGTTCACACCCACCAGGAAAGTTGCAGCTAGTGTGAAGTTAAGCCGCCATAGTAAGTGCCGAAAGCGGACTCCTGCAGATAGCAGAGAAGAGGGACGCGCCCCATACTGACGACGAAGCAGTCATCAAAGATGGAGGCACAGGGCGGGCGGCCACGCACGGCAGACAAACGGCATGCATACATGCCGAGGAGAAAGACATGGCGGTAGGACAGTGGTAGTTCAGGAGCTTCAGCAAACAGACTCTCAGCCGGGCAGGCATAGAAGACGTCTGTTGCCAAACGGATGCCATGATCACGGCTAGTGTTGAGACGGCGTAAGAGGGATGGGCGTGAAGACACATGAACAAAGCACCAATAGTCGAGTTTCGAACGGAGAATGGACTGCTACAAATGGAGGAGGGTGGTTCGATCAGCACCACAGGAAGTACCGTTGAGGACACGTAGGACATTGAGGAACCGCATACAACGTGTTGCCAGGTAAGATAAATTGGAGGACCAAGAGTGATTCCTATCGAGCATGAGCCCCAGAAATCTCGCAGTTTCAGCGAACGGAAGGGCACCAAGCCCAAGATGTAAAGATGGTGTGAGAAGCCAAATACGCCGCCAGAAATTCATACAGACCGTTTTGTCAGTGGAAAAACGAAATCCATTGTCGATGCTCCAGGAGTAAAGACGATCAAAACATCGCTGAGGACTCCGCTCAGTGAGAACTGCAATGGATGGCAAAATCATCAATAAATAGGGAGCCGGGGTTGCCTGGTGGGAGACAGGACATGACAGGGTTAATGGCGATAGCAAAGAGGATGACAGTCAGTACGGAACCCTGAGGCACGCTGTTTCCCTGGATAAAGGTGTCTGACAAGACAGAACCCACACAGACCTTGAAAACTCGATCTGTCAAAAATTCCTGAAGGAAATGGGGCAGGCTGCGTCGGAAGCTCCACGTTTAAAGAGGATACCAGTTATACAGAAGGTGTCGCAGGCCTTCTCGAAATCGAAAAAGTGGCCACAGTCTGGGATTCCCGCAGAAAACCATTCATGACATGGGTGGACAACGTAACGAGATGGTCAACTGCAGATCGCCGTGCTCAAAATCCACACTGTGCATTCGTCAGTAAATTGCGAGACTCGAGCAACCATAACAGCTGGACATGAATTATACGTTCCATCAGCTTGCAAACGTAGCTGCAACATCTGAATGTGGATGGCGTCTGGGCCTGGGGCGGAGGATTAGGATGAACTGAGAGCAGGATCTAACCAACTCATAGTAAAGGCGGCATTGTAGCACTCATGATTCAGAGAAGAGAAGGGTATCGCCCGAGCCTCCCCCGCTCTTTTCCGATGGAAGAAGGCAGGGTGATAGTGGGAAGAGCTCGAAACTTCAGCAAAATGGTGGCACAAGGTGTTGGAGATAGCAACAGGGTCCTCAGTAACATCGTGTGCTACTGCAAGGTCGGAAATTGTGGAATGGATCTTGGTAGCAGTGCATCGGGTTCGGAATGTATGGCCGGACTGCTATAATTTCATAGCGTGCTTTAATCTCGGACGGTGAGGAGTGTGGGTGGACACTACCTTCTTCATTACACGATGGTCGGCAATGATACCCTGATCAGAGAGGTATTTTGGCCTCAGACCATCAAGCAACCTGGTGCAAATTGCACCAAAGGAAGAATCAAAGTTCTATGGGCCCCAACACAAACAGGGTAGCTGTGGAGAAGTCACGACGCACCAAGCAGTAGTTGTGCCTGAGAATCAGAAGTAGTCTCAAAAAGCAGAATCCCATTTCATAAACGAGAGTGGGATTTCACCGGCCAGCAATTGCATCAACACCTTTCTAAATAATAAATAGATTTATCGTGGTGAAGGACTGACCGTCTAAAGTATGTGAGACCACGAGGAACTGTGGTGCAGTGGGAAGGGCCATTGGATCATTTGCCTCATTACGTTTACATTTCGTAGATGTTGATTGTGAAGATGATTGACTCATCACGAGGAAATCCACCCATGATTTCCAGCATATCCAATGGTGTGCTCCTTCCAGCCGGGAACCCCCCTTCACAAGGCGGCACACCAATCTTAGGTGATTGTTCACACTTCAGGTCACACCTCCTAATCACCTGACAGAGGGACCAATCGGCAATTTGGGAAGGTTGCAGCTCAGGCAATCACCCCTCCCTGGGTCTGGCCTGTACCAGGGGGTAAATGCAAACCCTACCCGTCGACCCGGGGCTAGGAATTACACATTACCCAGTCACCTGTTATGCATCAGATGCATGGGCCGGCCTTCAGGAGCACACAGGGAGGAAGAATAAAAAGAGAAACCTCAAACACCGAAGCAGAGAACGAGAGGAGAAGGGAAACAAGGAAAGGAAAAGGGAGCAAAAGGCGAAGGTGAGATTGTTCTTAAATCAGCGACAGACAATGCAGAACATTCCCAATAACATCCCAGACATGTTCCCCAAGGGAGGGGGAAAAGAATAGCAAGAAGATTCACAAGTAAAATGCAAGGGAAAAAATGTTGCGAAGGCTGGTGCCCCGAGGTAGCCAAGCATGAACCCGCCAAAAAGTGGCGAGCCCCCTGGGGGGTGATTTGAGGTAGGGAACCTGAGGTCGGAGAATCCAGCTTAAGTACGTATCGTTGTCTCCCGCTTTGTCCAACATTACTGTTTTGCGCCGGCCGCGGTGGTCTCGCGGTTCTAGGCGCTCAGTCCGGAGCCGCGCGACTGCTACGGTCGCAGGTTCGAATCCTGCCTCGGGCATGGATGTGTGTGATTTCCTTAGGTTAGTTAGGTTTAAGTAGTTCTAAGTTCTAGGGGACTGATGACCACAGATGTTAAGTCCCATAGTGCTCAGAGCCATTTGAACCATTACTTTTTTGCACCTTATTTACAACTAAAATGCTTACAATTTTACATGTACTGTACTGCTTATTTACATGTACATTCTTTATTTCTTGCAAAGGAAGTAGGAAGACGACCCTGATTAGTAGGAAGTATTTCTTGCTTGCTGGATTCGAAGCGGAGGACTTATTCAATGGCTTGCGAGATCACCTAACCTGAATCACCTTCATTGTTTCATATGGGGTATCTAAGGTCATTTGTGATTGAGACCCTAGTGGATATGGAGATGGAATTTTGCCAGAATTGCAGCTGCCTGCGATATAACTCTAAACAGGGTGCGTCTGAATCTTGTTCGCAGATGCCTTTGTTGCATTGAGGTTGATTACCGTCAGTTTCAGCATATTTTGTAAGATACAGTTCAAATGGTACGTTCACTGTGTCAGTGATGGTGTGTGCAGTTAACTGTAAGAACGTAAATAAAAAAGTACACAGTGCTGTGATTTTATTTCTGTTTTGTCCTTAAGATAGCTTCTCCGACCCCAGATTCGCTCTCTCAGAGCATCCTCTATGTCCTGTATATTAATTAAAACCTCCACTCCGAAGTGTAGCAGTAAAGTACCACACAAGGACGATCTCTCCCCAAGCGTTCTGAAAATGTTTCTATGGATGTTTTGGCGGCATACCGCCGTGCTGAGCCGCGTCAGTGTGCGGTACCATTTTTTCGATCGTTGGTCCTCGTGAGAGGCGAAGCGATATGACAAGTGATTTACGCGGACACTATCATACGCTGATTCTGTCAAATAACTCGAAGAATTATCGCCGGCAGTAAAAGTACGTGCACAGAGGGTAGAACTATAACCCTAACAGTTTGCGTTGAAGAGTTACAGATAATAGTGGCTGACATTTGATAACATTTTGTAAAGTGAAATGAACTTCACTTAAATTGTTATTATTCAATACGTTACTTGTCATTAATGGTACCTACTCCTAACGAGGACTGTAGTTGTGGCTATATTGCTTCGGACACATGGTCATTGTTATAAAGAAATAGACCAATAGACGTGAGCTCCGTAACTAACTAAACAGTTCCTTAGCGGAAAAGTTATTAAAATTTGATAACAGTTTACTTGTAGACAGCTTACAGTAAACATGCGTCCGAGTCACCTCAGGTTCTCCTTCTAATCAGTCGAATTAATTTATAACAGCTTTCGTAAGTGTTGCGTACCATCGATATTTCCCAGGCTGAGGGACACAAACTCACCACGAAATCATACCTCAGAAGGCATTCCTTTGTTACAGCAAGCTGCACTTTCTCTGAGACGTGCTAACAGCTTTTTGTCAATTCTACCTTGAAGTGTTAGTGTGCGAATTTCTGAGCCCCTGGAGCAAGCCTAAACACAGGCATGGCATGTGTCCATCATAGCCGCTCTCGCAGTGACATTAGGAAGCCCTCACCCTGAATTCAGACTCCAACAGCCTTTGGCTTCCCTCTGTTTTTGGTATCGGATGTCTGGCTTTCTCGTAGAACTGCTTTTCGTGGCTACGCCCCTGTATCTGAAGAGCAGACGTAATGTCTGCGTCGTCCAATGTCTGGGTTATGCGGGAGTGTCATCTGTCCTATGCACACGTATGAACTAACACGTCGATATCAGTGTCCACCGCGAGACAGAAAGTTGCCTGGTGGTGTTGTGGGTACGTGACGCAGAAAGGTAAGCGTATAAGCGGAGCAGAGATGATCAAGGAATCGTTCTAGCAATGACACAGGCCGAGCGAAAATGTGGAGAACCACGGACATAAGCGTCTCTGACAAGGAGCACACTGTCATCGCGCAGAGTACCACAGCTCGTTGCTGAGTGGAGTTTGTTAAACATGGGGCTCGGCAGCAAATTACCCCTACATGCTGCCATGGTGGCCCAATGGCATCGTCAGTTACGAATGTAGTGGACGCGGGGTCATCAGCATTGAATCCTGGATAAGAGAAACGTTCGCCTGTTCAGATGTATTACAAATTCTTTCTACATCAGGTCGAAGATCATGTCTGGATGTGCCTTCATTCAGACGAACGGATTCTCGAAACATACCCTGCGCCACGGACGTAGGCTGTAGGGGGCAGTAGTAAGCTATAAGGGATACTCACTTGGGCTACCATGGGATCCGTGCTAGTAATCATAAGAACCATCAACTGTGGATTAGGTGAACATTATTGCAGACAACCTGCATCGCCTCGCGACTGATGTCTTCCACGACGGCGCTGGCATCTTCCAGCAAGAGAACTGTCCCTTTCGTCACGAGGCCAGACTCCTGTTATCGTGGTCTGATGTTTATCATAGTGAACTTGCGTTCGCCTGACGTGAAATGGATAAGACACATCAGGGTTGCTGATTTCGCGCCTACAAACACCAGCTCGTAATTTTCGGCAATTGCATGACCTGTGCATAGAGATGTGGTACCATGTACCTCTGGAAACCTACTGAGGAGTTATCGAGTCCTTGCCATGCATAAGCGCTGCTGTATTGCTTTTCATAAGTGAACCAACAAATGGAAAGAAGCAGGGGTCAACATGATCTGGCTTATCAGTGTATTACAGTACGCACACAAGAATCGAAGGGCCAGTGACAGCATATACCATCCTTTTCGACAGAGTACTTGAGTCACTCTGATCAGAGTAATTACTCTGAGAGGTCATCCGTTTCTGTACTTATGTCGAATTTATAAAGGTTAGAATAATGTGCTTTCACTTCGCTTGTCCGCAGTTTGCAGCTCAAGGGCCACGACTATTGGAGCAGTGCTAGCACACAAACATTATTCTCTCTCCTTTAAAATGAGACGACGCTGGTTTTGAAGTTAGTACCTTTCTCATGCAACCGTCGCTGATATGACCGCCACACATCTCCCCACGATCGGCATTGATTTTAAAAAGGCTTTCGAGTCCAAAACAGTTTGGCTTATATATAGCTGATCTGAGCGTCCCCTCTTTCAAGTAGTTCATGGAAAGGTTCGCAGCACAAAAGCAGCAACGGTCTGTATGTGAGACCACGAGGAATTGTGGTGCAGTGGGAAGGGTCATTGAAGCATTAGCCTCATTACGTTTACATTTTGTAGATCCTGATTGTGAAGATGATTGACTCATCACGAGGAAATCTCCCCATGATTGCCAGCATCTCCAATGGTGTGCTCTTTCCAGCTGGGGACCCCCCCTTCAAAACGCGGCACAACCAACTTAGGTGTTTGTCACACCTCAGGCCACACCTCCTAATAATCTGACAGAGGGACCAATCGGCAATTTGGGAAGGTTGCAGCTCAGGCAATCACCACTAAGTGGGTCTGGCCTGTACCAGTCAGAAACTTCTGACTAAGAAAGAGAGATTCCCTGACTGCGTCGATTGAAATGTTGACACATTACTCGCAGAGTGAATTCACGAGAAGTGTGATGTCGGCAGACTTGTAGACACGCAAACTACTCCATAACTGGTTCTCATCTTATTCTACGTATTCTCACCAGTATTTCAGTGGCTTAAAAAAGTCGTTTTCCTGGATGAGATCGTTTTTTCCATATTCGAAATAAATGGTTTTATTTCACTGGCAATTAGATGTTTTCACCCCTTTGAGCATTATCAGGCAACGCTACAGAAGAAAGATTATATGTTTCTACCAGTAACCCCAACCCCTGATCCTCAAATAATATACCTCCCCTGCATGAAACAGGTTCAAATGTCTGTTTTCTTTATAAATGAGTTAAATATTTCGGCAAACGACCACATTGCCATCATCAGGTGGAAAGACGGACTGTATATATTGCCGTCTGTGACGGGCAGGACGGCAGGAACTCTGAGATCTGTTGTGTTGGACCTTTGATGTACATTTTCATTTTATTTTAACTTCCTCTCTTTCTTGTTACATTTTTACTCAGATTCCAGCTTATTTCTGTTTTAATAACTAGTCTCCACGCTAAACAACAGATTTACACTTTACTGATTTTAAAATGGTTCAAATGGCTCTGAGCACTATGGGACTTAACATCTGTGGTCATCAGTCCCCTTGAACTTAGAACTACTTAAACCCAACTAACCTAAGGACATCACACACATCCATGCCCGAGGCAGGATTCGAACCTGCGACTGTAGCAGTCGCGCGGTTCCGGACTGTGCGCCTAGAACCGCTCGGTACTGATTTTACAAATTGTTTTTCCTGATAATTAAATTAAAATACAATTCTCCCGCGTTGCTGGGAGTTGTTGCAATACAGTATACGTGGTATTTAATTTTTGGGGATATCTGAGCTGTTACATACAACATAAGCTGTAAGTAGTCGCCGGTGCTGGCGGTGCTCGATCCTCCATCTTACCGGGCGTCATGCTGGATACAAACCCGCACCAGGGTGCGGATCTTGCACAGAACACTTGGTAGGAGGCGGTGAGCCAAGTGCCAGCTCCTTGGCGTTCATTTCGTCAGCATACCTGATGAAAGCAACGTGGTTGTTTGCCCAAATATTGCGCCCGTTGGATGCTGACAGCAGACTATTCGTCTTTGAACTGTGTCACCATGAATTACGTCGCAGAAGTTTAAGAATCACCTGTTAACTGGTTCAAATGGCTCTGGGCACTATGGGGCTTAACATTTGAGGTCATCAGTCCCCTAGAACTTAGAACTACTTAAACCTAACTAACCTAAGGACATCACACACATCCATGCCCGAGGCAGGATTCGACCCTTCGACCGTAGCGGTCACGCGGTTCCAGACTGAAGCTCCTAGAACCGTTAGGTCACAGCGGCCGGCTCACCTGTTAAATATTTGTCGTTAATCATATAAAATGTTTATGGCTGAAGACACAAAACCGAAATTATGATGGTTTTAAACTTACTATATACATGATTTCATTGGTATTTTTCAATTAAAAGTTGCCAGGATAGTTGCTCTATTTCCAAAATTATTTCACGTTCTTGTACTCTTTGTCAACATTATGTACTTTTTATCCCGTTCTTTGCTAGCGTAGTACATTTAGAAATCAAAGAAAAAAGAATCGTTCTACATCTACATCTACATCCATACTCTGCAAGCCACCTGACGGCGTGTGGCGGAGTGTACCTTGAGTACCTCTATCGGTTCTCCCTTCTATTCCATTCTCGTATTGTTCGTGGAAAGAAGGATTGTCGGTATACCTCTGTGTGGGCTCTAATCTCTCTGATTTTATCCTCATGGTCTCTTCGCGAGATATACGTAGATAGGAGCAATATACTGCTTGACTCCACGGTGAAGGTATGTTCTCGAAACAAAAGCCCGCACCGAGCTACTGAGCGTCTCTCCTGCAGAGTCTTCTACTGGAGTTTATCCATCATATCCGTAACGCTTTCGCGATTACTGAATGATCCTGTAACGAAGCGCGCTGCTCTCCGTTGGATCTTGTCTATCTCTTCTATCAACCCTATCTGGTACGGATCCCACACTGCTGAGCAGTATTCAAGCAGTGGGCGAACAAGTGTACTGTAACCTACTTCCTTTGTTTGCGGACTGCATTTTGTTATGATTCTTCCAATAAATCTCAGTCTGGCATCTGCTTTACCGACGATCAGCTTTATATGAACATTCCATTTTAAATCACTCCTAATGCGTACTCCCAGATAATTTATGGAATTAACTGCTTCCAGTTGCTGACCTGCTATATTGCAGCTAAATGATAAGGGATCTCTCTTTCTATGTATCCGCAACACATTACACTTGTCTACATTGAGATTCAATTGCCATTCCCTGAACCATGCGTCAATTCGCTGCAGATCCTCCTGCATTTCAGTACAATTTACCATTGTTACAACCTCTCGATGTACTACAGCATCATCCGCAAAAAGCCTCAGTGAACTTCCAATGATATCCACAAGGTCATTTATGTATGTTGTGAATAGAAACGGTCCTACGACACTCCACAGCGGCACACCTGAAATCACTCCTATTTCGGAAGACTTCTCTCCATTGAGAATTACATGCTGCGTTCTGTTATCTAGGAACTCTTCAGTCCAATCACACAATTGGTCTGATAGTCCATATGCTCTTACTTTGTTCATTAAACGACTGTGGGGAACTGTATCGAACGCCTTGCGGAAGTCAAAAACACGGCATCTACCTGGGAACCCGTGTCTATGGCCCTCTGAGTCTCGTGGACGAATAGCGCGAGCTGGGTTTCACACGACCGTCTTTTTCGAAACCCATGCTGATTCCTACAGAGTAGATTTCTAGCCTCCAGAAAAGACCTTATACTCGAACATAATACGTGTTCCAAAACTCTACAACTGATCGACGTTAGAGATATAGGTCTATAGTTCTGTACATCTGTTCGACGTCCCTTCTTGAAAACGGGGATGCCCTGTGCCCTTTTCCAATCCTTTGGAACGCTACGCTCTTCTAGAGACCTACGGTACACCGCTGCAAGAAGGGGGGGAAGTTCCTTCGCGTACTCTGTGTAAAATCGAACTGGTATCCCATCAGGTCCAGCGGCCTTTCCTCTTTTGAGCGATTTTAATTGTTTCTCTATCCCTCTGTCGTCTATTTCGATATCTACCATTTTATCATCTGTGCGACAATCTAGAGAAGGAGCTACAGAGCAGTCTTCCTCTGTGAAACAACTTTGGAAAAAGACATTTAGTATTTCGGCCTATAGACTGTCATCGTCTGTTTCAGTACCATTTTGGTCACAGAGTGTCTGGACATTTTACCGCTTTGACATAAGACCAAAATTTCTTAGGATTTTCTGCCAAGTCAGTACATAGAACTTTACTTTCGAATTCATTGAACGCCTCTCGCATAGCCCTCCTCACACTACATTTCGCTTCGCGTAATTTTTGTTTGTCTGCAAGGGTTTGGCTATATTTATGTTTGCCGTGGAGTTCCCTTTGCTTCCGCAGCAGTTTTCTAACTCGGTTGTTGTACCACGGTGGCTCTTGTTCATCTCTTACGATCTTGCTTGGCACATACTCATCTAATGCATATTACACGATGGATTTAAACTTTGTCCACTGATCGTCAACACTATCTGTACTTGAGACAGAACTTTTGTGTTGAGCCGTCAAGTACTCTGAAATCTGCTTTTTGTCACTTCTGCTAAACAGAAAAATGTTCCTACTTTTTTAATATTTCTATTTACGGTTGAAATCATCGATGCTGTACCGCTTTATGATCGCGGATTCCCTGTTCTGCGTTAACTGTTTTAAATAGTTCGGGTCTGTTTGTCACCAGAAGGTCTAATATGTTATCGCCACGAGTCGGTTCTCTGTTTAACTGCTCAAGGTAGTTTTTAGATAATGCACTTAAAAAGATTTCACTGGATTCTTTGTCCCTGCCACCTGTTATGAAAGTATGAGTCTCCCAGTCTATACCCGGCAAATTAAAATCTGCACCCAGAACTATAACATGGTCGGGAAATCTACTCGAAATATTTTCCAAATTTTCCTTCAGGTGCTCTGTCACAACAGCTGCTGAACCAGGGGGCCTATAGAGACATTCAATTACCATGTTTGAACCTGCTTTAACCGTGACCTTCACCCAAATTATTTCACACTTCTCCGTCAATTTCCTTCGATACTATAGCACTTTTTATCGCTATAAAACACGCCTCCCCCTTGGTTCAAATGGCTCTGAGCACTATGGGACTTAACTGCTGTGGTCACCAGTCCCCTAGAAGTTAGAACTACTTAAACCTAACTAACCTAAGGACATCACACACATCCATGCCCGAGGCAGGATTCGAACCTGCGACCGCAGCGGTCACGCGGTTCCAGACTGAAGCGCCTAGAACCGCACGGCCACAACGGCCGGCTCGCCACCCCCTTCAATGTCCAGCCTGTCTCTGTGGTATACATTGCAATCTGAGTTTAGAATTTCATTACCGTTTACATCTGGTTTCAGCCAACTTTCTGTCCCTAGTACTATGTGGGCATTTAGACCGTTTATTAATGAGAGCAGTTCTGGGACCATTCTATAGACGCTCCTGCAGCTTACTATCAGCACATTAATATTGTTATTCCCTGTTGCGTTTTGCCTACTACGACTTTGCCGCGTCTCAGGAGGCGTCTTGCCGGGCCTAGGGAGGGAATTCTCTAACCTAAAAAACCCACATGTGCACCCCACACGTACTATGCTACCCTTGTAGCCGCTTCCTGCTTGTAGTGCACGCCTGACCTATTCAGGGGGACCCTACATTTCTCCACCCGACAGCGGAGGTCGAGAAATTTGCACTCCAGATCTCCATAGAATCGTCTGAGCCTCTGGTTTAAGCCTTCCACTCGGCTCCAAACCAGAGGACCGCGATCGGTTCTGGGAACGATACTACAAATCGTTAGCTAAGATTCCACCCCACGAGCGAGGCTTTCCGCCTTCACCAACTCCGCCAACCGCCTGTACGAACTGAGGATGACCTCTGAACCCAGACGGCAGGAAGTCATTGGTGCCGACATGAGCAACAATTTGCAGTCGAGTGCATCCAGTGCGCTCTATTGCCGCCGGCAGGGCCTCCTCCACGTCTCGGCTGAGACCCCCCGGCAAGCAGACAGAGTGAACACGCATTCTTCCCCGACCTTTCCGCTATTTCCCTAAGGGGCTCCATCACCCGCTTAACGTTGGAGCTCCCAATCACTAATAAACCCCTCCCCCCGTGTGCCTCCTCGGACCTTGCTGAAGGAATTAAACTTGATAATTAGTAATGACAAACTTAATACTCACCTTGTTTTGAATGAGAATGTGGCATCATCGTCGATTTATAGGATGAATACGTCCACAGTTTTCCACTAGCTAGTGGAGATGTTATTTATTGATGTTTGTTCTTGGATTACTCTCACAATTAAAGTCTCACATGAACTAAAACACAACAAATTGTTTTTACATGCTCTTCAAAGTAAGATGACAAAAGTCTCATCACAACTAATCGTTTTTATACCAAAACGTTCATTTTTGCCCATTTTCCAATGTTACGCAACAGTGTTAATCAACATGTGTAAAACCCATAAGAGAGAGTCAAATTAAATCATAGTAAATTAATCTCCACTGGATAATGTAATTTGAATTAGTACTAGTGCTTGTCAACACGGAACTACGCATATTTTGATTGTCTGTCAAACTGCTTGTGTAGATCAATGAAAAGCCGCTGAGGACGAGGGACTCACTGTGGGTCACAGAGGCCCAGAAAGCCCCCCCCCCCCCCCAGCGCTGTTCGCAGTCACCGCTGATGTCCCTGTGTGGTGGACAGCAGCGGCCAGAGCTGTTCTTTTGAGCAGGAGTAAGAAAAGGAAACCGCACTGGCGCCGAGTGTGTGGAGTCAGACAATACAGAACACACTTCCGGGATGAGCGGGACAGCAGATTTTGGTCTTAGCAAGCCGTGAACACGAGGTGCGTGCTGGGTAACGATCAGACCCTAGAAGAACTGTCATTGCAGAGAAAAACAGCGGGATGTCAAATTTAGCCGAAAAACACGGACTGTTAAGACAGCATTTGAAAAATGGAACGGGAATGGAAAGTTCTTTCTAGGCTATGAGACGCCTACGGCCGACTGAGTGATGCCAAACTGAATTTTTAAAGAAACATAAAGACTGCTTCTACTGATTCACGTATGTAACCTTGGTGGTAGAGTTTGTGCGACTGTGCTTACAGAAATACAGAGATATACTGGCCAGTATATGAAGGGAGGCAGGTAGAGGCAGTAAATCGTATAGATTTTGGAGGCCTGAGACAAACTAGTTTAATTGGTTAACCACCGGAAATTCGAGTAAGGAGCGAAGGCTAGCATTTTGTAAGACAACATCTTACTCATCAGCACTCATAAGTATTTGTATTCAGCCGCTCAAAATTATGCAACGCCGAGAAACTCAGAGCTCAAAGTTTTCGTTGTCGGAGGCATTCTGCAGACAGTCATTTCACTTGCAAACTTCGTTCTCACATCGGCATCAAAACTTCTACTCGTTCAGACTGAGAGGCTCTCTTCCCAGCAACTTAATTGCAAACTGAGACAAGTTGTTGGTACCGAACTAAGAACTGATTCTGTAGCGACTCCAGCTGCCACTTTCAAATTCTGGGTAGGGTATAGTGTAGCTGCAACAGCAAAGCAAACTTTGAGGAAGGGCAAAGTTTTCGTGACGACGTTCGGTAATTACAATCTTCATTCAGAAGACCTGTATGTAGTTACAATTGCATCATGCTTTCAACTCCAGCAGAAGATGCACACGCATATCCTACATCTGTTTATCTATATCTATATACATGCTTCGCAGGTCATAGAATAGTGCGTGGCACAGGGTACTCTGTACCACTACTTGTGATTTACTCTCCTCTTCCGAAGACAGCAAGGGGTCCTTACTTGGAGTATATTGTGGTGGCAGTAGAATCAATTCGAAAATGCCGGCTCTCTAAATTAGCTCAACAGTGTTCCTCGAAAATAACGTCGCTTTCCCTCCAGAGGCTTTCATTTGAGCATCCGAAGCATCTCCGCAATACGTGCATGTTGTTCGAATCTTCCGGTTACAAAACTTGCAGCGCCTCTGAACTGCTTTGATGTTTTCTTTCAATCCGACATGATACGTCATTGTTTGATTTAATACCCAGATGTATTCCTTAACCAATAATTTGATGAGAGGTAATTTACTGCTTTCAAATATTACAGTGCCAATTTAATTTTTTTAAATTAAAATAACCAATTAAATTCCACCCACGCGACAGACAAGTGATACATACGGGGTACGCTCACACTAGTAACAAAGACATGCTACATGCGATGGTCCACAATACCTGCTCAGTCAAGAATAACTCCAGACTGGCTAGGAACTCTTCAGGTTGACGATTTTTTTTGTGCACAACTGCCTTGCCGCAGTGGTAACACCGGTTCCCGTCAGATCAACGAAGTTGGGCGCTGTCGGGCTGGACAAGCACTTGGATGGGTGACCATCCGGTCTGGCGAGCGCTGTTGGCCAGCGGGGTGCACTCAGCCCTTGTGAGGCAAAAATGAGGAGCTTCTTGATTGAGGAGTGGCGGCTCCGGTCTCGTAAAATGACATACGGCCGCGAGAGCTGTGTGCTGACCACATGCCCCTCCATATCCGCATCGACTGACGCCTGTGGGCTGAGGATGAGACGGCGGCCGGTCGATACTGTTGGACCTCCGACGGCCTATCTGACGGAGTTAGTTAGTTAGTTGGTTGGTTAGTTACAACCAGTCATACATGCTATAGTATTGTTTTCCATAATGTTCTAGAAGTTGCATCAACGTATTATTTTTAATGACATTCAGTTTTTATAATAGTTACAAACTGTAGTAAAATAGATATTTTATATAGTTCTAAAATAAAATTCCAAACTTTCAAAATATGCCACATCACAAGGTTTGCTTACATATTACAATATCAGACTTTTACATCAAGAGAAATTGTTTCTGGTGATGTTAATTACGTGTTTTCAGTGAACCGCTAATTATTTGTCTGATGAATAAAGAATTACGATTTTTCATAGTTCAATTGACATTTAGAATTTTAGTGAATACATGCTGCATTTACTATAAATTATATAGACAAAATGAAAGCTAGTTAAGATTTAAATGTTTAAAATAATTCTCATTTATCGTTCCGTCTCAGTTGCACACTTTTTTAAAACTGAATTACATGATACGATCACAAGTGTGCAACTGACATCGAACAATAAATAAGAATTATCTTAAATGTCTATTCTTACACAGTTTCTGAATTCTCTCAAGATGATTCTGTCGACTATACGCAATTATAAAATTTAATGGTACCACATTCTTCTTCAATATAAATGTTTGTAACATGAGATAACATGAGATAACATAGACATTTCCAGGGCCAGATGTGGACTCTGACCACAATCTATTGGTTATGAACTGTAGATTAAAACTGAAGAAACTGCAAAAAGGTAGGAATTTAAGGAGATGGAACCTGGATAAACTCAAAGAACCAGAGGTTGTAGAGCGTTTCAGGGAGAGCATAAAGGAACAATTGACAAGAATGTGGGAAAGACATGCAGTAGAAGAAGACTGGGTAGCTTTGAGGGATGAAGCCGTGAAGGCAGCAGAGGATCAAGTAGGAAAAAAGACGAGGGCTAGTAGAAATCCTTGGGTAACAGAAGAAATATTGAATTTAATTGATAAAAGGAGAAAATATAAAAATGCAGTAAATGAAGCAGACAAAAAGGAATACAAACGTCTCAAAAATGAGATCGACAGGAAGTGTAAAATGGCTAAGCAGGGATGGCTAGAGGACAAATGTAAGATGTAGAGGCTTCTCTCACTAGGGGTAAGATAGATACTGCCTACAGGAAAATTAAAGAGACCTTTGGAGAACAGAGAACCACTTGTATGAATATCAAGAGCTCAGATGGAAACCCAGTTCTAAGCAAAGAAGGGAAAGCAGAAAGGTGGAAGGAGTATATAGAGGGTCTATACAAGGGCAATGTACTTGAGAACAATATTTTGGAAATGGAAGAGGAAGTAGATGAAGATGAAATGGGAGATATGATACTGCGTGAAGAGTTTGACAGAGCACTGAAAGGCCTGAGTCGAAACAAGGCCCCGGAAGTAGACAACATTCCATTGGAACACGTGAGGCAATACTGACCCTACGACTTATCTTAGATGCGAGATTAAGGAAAGGCAAACCTACGTTTCTAGCATTTGTAGACTTAGAGAAAGCTTTTCATAATATTGACTGGAATACTCTCTTTCAAATTCTAAAGGTGGCAGGGGTAAAATACAGGGACCGAAAAGCTATTTACAATTTGTACAGAAACCAAATTGCAGTTATAAGAGTCGAGGGACATGAAAGGGAAGCAGTGGTTGAGAAGGGAGGGCCGGCCGAAGTGGCCGTGCGGTTAAAGGCGCTGCAGTCTGGAACCGCAAGACCGCTACGGTCGCAGGTTCGAATCCTGCCTCGGGCATGGATGTTTGTGATGTCCTTAGGTTAGTTAGGTTTAACTAGTTCTAAGTTCTAGGGGACTAATGACCTCAGCAGTTGAGTCCCATAGTGCTCAGAGCCATTTGAACCATTTTTTTGAGAAGGGAGTGAGACAGGGTTGTAGCCTCTCCCCGATGTTATTCAATCTGTATATTGAGCAAGCAGTCAAGGAAACAAAATAAAAATTCGGAGTAGATATTAAAATCCATGGAGAAGAAATAAAAACTTTGAGGTTCACCGATGACATTGTAATTCTGTTAGAGATAGCATTGGAAGAGCAGTTGAAGGGAATGGACAGTGTCTTGAAAGGAGGATATAAGATGAACATCAACAAAAGCAATACGAGGATAATGGAATGTAGTCGAGTTAAGTCAAGTGATGCTGAGGGAATTAGATTAGGAAATGAGACACTTAAAGTAGTAAAGGAGTTTTGCTATTTGGGGAGCAAAGTAACTGATGATGGTCGAAGTAGAGAGGATATAAAATGTAGACTGTCAATGGCAAGGAAAGCGTTTCTGAAGAAGAGAAATTTGTTAACATCGGGTATAGATTTAAATGTCAGGAAGTCGTTTTTGAAAGTATTTGTATGGATTGTAACCATGTATGGAAGTGAAACATGGACGATAAATATTTTGGACAAGAAGAGAATAGAATCTTTCGAAATGTGGTGCTACAGAAGAATGCTGAAGATCAGATGGGTAGATCACATAACTAATGAGGAAGTGTTGAATAGGATTGGGGAGAAGTTTGCGGCACAGCTTGACTAGAAGAAGGGATCGGTTGGTAGGACATGTTGTGAGGCATCAAGGGATCACCAGTTTAGTATTGGAGGGTAGTGTGTAGGGTAAAAATCGTAGGGGGAGACCAGATTCAGAAGGATGTAGGTTGCAGTAGATACTGGGAGATGAAGAGGCTTGCACAGGATAGAGTAGCATGGAGAGCTGCATCAAACCAGTCTCAGGACTGACGACCACAACAACAACAACAACAACAACATGAGATCTGTATGATGACTAGTTTTCGTAATGTTGTGTGTTCACACAGTAATTCCCAGAAACATGTTATTATGTTACACACAAATTTAGAAACGAATAAAATTTAGTGAATACTACAGAGTATCACAAACTTATATAAAAGTCATGAACTCCGTACTTTTCGACTGAAATCAGAATGAATGTCACGCAAATGGAGGTGGAATCGAACCTTTTGGTAGACCTGCCGAAGTATCGTAAGGTCTCGTTGCTCCAGAAACCCGTTAATATTGGGGTATTATTATCTGTAGAAACAGGAATTGTGTGTGTATTGTGTATTAAACCGGGGACCGAGAAACGACGGAGAGGCTTCTCCCACCGTAGCCCTCAGTGGTTCACAACCCCACAACAGGCCACAGCAGTCTACTTAACTCACCGCCGCCCCACACCGAATCCAGGGTTATTGTGCGGTTCGGCCCCCAGTGGAACCCCCCCGGGAACGTCTCATACCAGATTAATTATAACACCAAATGTTTGTGTGATAGAATAATTATGGCGTACGCGTACGTGAAGACTGTGTTTGCGCAGAAATCGCCGACACAGTGTAACTGAGGCGGAAGAATGGGAGCCAGCCCGTATTCGCCGAGGTAGATGGGAAACCGCCTTAAGAACCATCCACAGCCTGGCCGGCACACCGGACCCCGACACTAATCCGCAGGGCGGGTTCGTGCCTGGGACCGGCACGCGATGCTGCTCGTGAAGCAGCGCGTTAGACTGCGCGGCTAGCCGGGCGGGCTACAGACAGGAATACTTATAATACTCTCTCATCATCAAATGTTGATGATTATAGTCTGCGTAAGCTGCGCTCCGTTTTAAAAAAGCCAGTTTTCACTCATCTCAATGTTTATGGTGTCATAACTCTGAAACTATGTTTCCAGCTCAATGATGTAACTTTTCAGGCATAGTGCTTTATGTGGATATACTCTATAAAATTTGTTCCTAGTAGGGGTAGTAGTAAAAAAGAAATAACTTCAAACGTCTTGCGTGATGCTTAAGAGTTACTGCATGAACAGGAGAAATGTATTCAAAGAAAAATTTTTTTCCTTTGATAAGTTTTTTTGGTGGGGGCCGGGGCACGCCGTCAGCGAGAAAATGTCTCAAAAAATCCTGCAATTATGCGTGAATATTTTCAGAAGTCTATATGCACTGTCGTTCTCAAATACTGAATGAATACTGTATGATAATTTTTATATTCGGTCGGTAAATAATCTGAAGTACTGAAAATCAAAATTTTGTTCTCCCTAGAAGCCAAGTAACAGGTAATCTGCAACTGAGACCAGGTGATCGTGTTAGCCGTTTAGTAACATGGATTTGACAGCATGTGATTCACCCACCACTGTGCAAACAGCAACATGTCATCGAGTCACGTATTCCCCTTAAATAGCGCAATCTGTACTTTATACTACTATACAGGGATAACAGGTACAAATACTGTGATCATTAATACCTTAATATGCATCCACTTCAGTGTGTTAGTCGTTTTTTCTTTGTGTCTAACAATCTTCCCAGAGACACATCATGTAATTTACCACCCAATCTTTTCTGCACGGTCGTAACTGCACCATTATGTGGACAACGTTAGTTAACATAGACTATCAGTTTTGCGTCCATGTGTCTATGCTTCAGTACCTGATCTGCTGCCAAGAGGAAACTAAGCATTAATAATTTTCTCTTGCCACATGTACCTGAGGGGTACTAACCAACTAAAAACTTATACTCGTATGTCCGCACTTTTACCCCTAACACCCAGTATAAAGACAAGCAATCGTTACAAAATAATCTCTGAAAGTCCTTGCTCGATTTACTCAAGACTTTTATCCAACGATGTAATAAGTATTCGGAGGGACGTACGGGAAACACTATTACCAAAACCTTGAAAAGTTCTTGACCGATACCAATCTACAGGTTTTCTGTTGAAACTGTCTGCAATAAATAAGACGCTATGGAGTGCAGTGAAAATTTACGTTAAGTTTTCATGCTCGCAGTCAGTTTTAACAACTGTGGCATGGCATTTCAACTATATACAGTGTTTCTCCTTATATAATTTTAAACAAAACTCATGTAAAAAAAAAATACCATTTTATTTTCTTCCTTGCATTCGGTTTTGATAGAAATCTGTACTTATCGGTTACAGGCTTTCTCGTACGATTAGAATACACCTGCTGAATCTTTATCGTCTCAAAGATCGTAACCCCGCCCATTCACAGGTTAAAACTGAACGAAAGACTGTTATTGAAGCTACTATCCACACATATGCAGCAGTGGATAGGTCTCCATATTTACCAATGTTCACGATCGATTTCCCCGCTCATTTTCAGCGACTTAGCAACAATGTTATGTATGCAGTAACAATAAACAGGAGAGAGGCGGAAAGAGGAGATGGACAGAGATGGTGGAGAGGAAATGGACATACAGAGGGGGAAGGAAGATGTGGACAGAGAGAAGGAGAAGAAGATGGAGAGAGGGGGGCAGGGGGAGGTGAGCTGTGAGAGCGGTGAGGAGGTGGTGGACGTAGGAAGGGGGGAAGGAGGTCAGAAGGTAGATCCAATTAAAAAAAAAAAATGCTATTACGAAGCATTGTCGGGTTTGACAGTATCGTGAAATCGCAGGTATTACGCTCAACGTCTAAAACTAAGGAAGTGCAATCTATATGCGAGTATAGGCAGCATTGCAGCACACGCAGTGCGCTAACACCGAAACCCTTTCGTATCAGACACTCAGATCGATACCAAATCTTGTGTGTCGATAGAGTATCAACCAAAACTCCGATTTATTCGTGCTGTGTGCTGTCGTCAAGCAGAACTGGCGTAAACATCGATTAAAAGCAACACCAAAACTACAGAGTACATCAAAAGCATAGCTGTGAGTATCTAACCCATGTTGATTCCGTGGGAAGTTAGTAGAGCGTTATATTCTCAGACCTAGGATCTCGGATTCAAATCGCACCACGACAAAATATTTTTTTTTTTTTTTTTACTTTACTATGCGTAAAAGTGTTGTTCTCATCGCAGTCTACTTTCACCTCGTTTCTTTGACAGTAGTGATCTATAGAATACATTTTTAGTTTCACAGAATAAGGGATCAGAGCAGAAAAATAAAGAAATAATTGCGTCACACGTGTGAAAGTAATAGCAATAATAACAATAATAATAATAATAATAAGAAACAAAATAATAGGATCTGTAATAAGTACGTAACGTTCAACTAACGAAGCGAAAGCAGACTGCCAAAAGAACATCGCTACAAACTCCGAAAGAGTCCTTTCACGTGCCAGGAAAATGTTCTCCCATATACCAGTTGAAAAAGTCATCAATGGGATTTGAACGCTTTACCTTCTCACTCACGCGAGGTCTACAATTCAATCACCCAGGTACGCTTTTCCTGTGCACCGTAGCACTGGCGACACTTTCAATTGCCGTTTACGCATGTTCTGCCGTACGACAGCACACAACACGAACTAAATCGGTGTTTTGGTTGGCACTCTACAAACATTCGACGTTTGCTACCGATCTGAGTGTCTGGCATCCGGACGTTTGCGTGTAAGTAAAAAAAAATGGTTCAAATGGGTCTGAGCACTATGGGACTTATCTTCTGAGGTCATCAGTCCCCTAGAACTTAGAACTACTTAAACCTAACTAACCTAAGGGCATTACATACATCCATGCCGAGGCAGGATTCGAACCTGCGATCGCAGCGGTCGCGCGGTTCCAGACTGTAGCGCCTAGAGCCGCTCGGCCACTGCGGCCGGCTGGGTGTAAGTAAACCCGCATATGGATTTCTCTTTTCTTTTGCTTGATCTTCCCTAGACACGTGTCACGGTGAAGTACACGTGCAGCCACGCGAGTGTAAACACGAGGTGCTGGTGCTGGTGCCTACACTGTGCGCCTGTTGTTGCAGATGAGCTCCCGGGGCGGTCGGCCCGCCGTCATGTTCTCCCGCAGCGCGGCCAGAGCGGAGATCGACGACGGCGGAGGAGGCGGGGGCGGCAGCGACTGCGGGGGCGGCGGGGCGGACCGGCGCGAGTCCAGCAGGGGCATGCAGCTGCTCGGTGAGTCACTCTCTGGGCCGACTGCTACTTGTTTACATGCGAACGTCTGTATCGTGCCGAGTCTGCCCATTCCAGCTTTGGTTTCTATCCAGTTCAGTGAAGGATGGGTATATAGTGAGCTTATAACGATAAGCGCATACCTGCATGTAAGCCTAACTGATGTGCTTTAACATACCTACTTGAAGTACACACGTCACACAGGTGTTGAACACTATCTTCATTTTTATTAGAATTCAGCATCGTAGGTATTTCAGAGAATATGTGGCAAGTAGTTCCCTGCACCATTTATGAACTATGATGGCAAACTTTCAGATACTGTTTTGTAGTATTTGTTGATTGTTTAACACCAGACTCTTGTTATATGCAAACGATCAGTGAGAATATTGTTCACTGTGACCCGATGTTTCATAGCAGACACTATGTGGCATGGATATTATCGCGATCAGTTCTGTAGAAACTCAACTAAGCTGTGTCCCTTACCCCAGACAGTCGCTTACTGGCAGAAGTCTCACCACACCGTGTATAAGCATGTTGCCTCATTCTCTGAACTCCAAAAAGCACAGAGGCCTACACTGCCAGGAATAAAATGCAGCACCATCAGGTACCGTGTTCAGTGGCATCAGAGCATTAAATGTGCATACTGAGTGATTGTATTGTTAGTGATTCGTCTCTAACGGTCATCGCCAACCAGATGATGCTCAGCAGTCCTGTCTGTGCGCATCGTGTTTTGGCTCTGCAGGCAGTAGGCAGTAACTGTGCTGAGTTTAGAGGTGAACAGCTTTAGCAACATTCATTTTAGGAAACAACCATGCGCCACCAACTAGTACGTATACCTGTTGAACAATTTCAGCCGTTTGCCGAGATCGGACTGTGGGCCTGTGGGAAGCGGATGGACATATTGACGGATTGTTTCACATGTCGGGCACAGTATATCTCACTGTTTTTAGCAATGGGCTGTGGAACGTTTGCAGATCTGTAAACCAGGCTCTGAACGTCGGATCGAATTTTCTCCATTCATTTTTTACGTCATAGTTACCTAAGTTACAACTGTTTTAATACGACGAACAGTAATAAAATGATTTGAGTGTCTCTAGTGGCAATATGAGTAAATAATACTGACTTTGAACTAATAAAGTTATTACTAGAGTCCTTCTGCTATTGCTGCTGCTGCAACAAATAGTGATACATCTACATCTACATGATTACTCTGCAATTCACATATAAGTCGTTGGCAGAGGATTCATCGAACCACAATCATACTATCTCCCTACCATTCCACTCCCGAACAGCGCACAGGAAAAACGAACACCTAAACCTTTCTGTTCGAGCTCTGATTTCTCTTATTTTATTTTGATGATCATTCCTACCTATGTAGGTTGCGCTCAACAAAATATTTTCGCATTCGGAAGAGAAAGTTGGTGACTGAAATTTCGTAAACAGGTGTCGCCGTGACGAAAAACGTCTTTGCTTTAATGACTTCCATCCCAACTCGCGTATCATATCTGCCACACTCTCTCCCCTATTACGTGATAATACAAAACGAGCTGCCCTTTTTTGCACCCTTCCGATGTCCTCCGTCAATCCCACCTGGTAAGGATCCCACACCGCGCAGAAATATTCTAACAGAGGACGAACGAGTGTAGTGTAAGCTGTCTCTTTAGTGGACTTGTTGCATCTTCTAATAGTAATAATAATAAAGACAGTAGTAAGCATTAAGGTAGTGACAGATACAAAAAGAGTTTATAGGTGTACAAACTAAATGTTTTGTGATATAGCCAGTTCTAGGGCAAGGAAATTTAATGATACAGCACCAGCTAAGAATGTCTGGAAATGAGGAAGGTCTGGTTCGAAAGGAGAATGTGCAATGGTAACGAGTGCATACGGGGACGACTGTTATTACAGTTCCATTAGTATGTATGTCAGTAACTGTCTTCTAGTGATGTTACTTAGTTCTCTAATATAGTGCGGGAACTTATTCTAGAGTGGCGTTCTTGTTGCTGGGAAAGAATTTGAGAAAGTGGCTGAACGATGGAGTGAGACAGATGCAGGTTGAGATCGATGTACTTTGTGAGCAGTGGTGGCCAACAGAATTCCTTCCAGGGACGAAATCCTGGCACATGTTACACCAGATGCGTCATCAGAGACTATTAGGTATCGTCTGGTAGTTGCAGGATTAAGGTCACATGTGCTTCTGGTCAGGCTATATCTGTCACCACGACACCGCCGAGCAAGGCTACTCTGGTCTCGTGAAAGAGTAGTCTGGACAGTGGAACGGCGCTCGTCGTCTTCAGTGATGCTAGTAGGTCCTGTCTGTATGTCAGCGATGGACGTACACGTCTATCGCGTAGAGCTGGTGAGCTACTTACATTCTTCCAGAATGGTTCAAAATGGTTCAAATGGCTCTGAGCACTATGGGACTTAACTGCTGTGGTCATCAGTCCCCTAGAACTTAGAACTACTTAAACCTAACTAACCTAAGGACATCACAAACAACCATGCCCGAGGCAGGATTCGAACCTGCGACCGCAGCGCTTAGAACCTGTCGGCTACTCCGGCCGGCCTTCCACAATGCATTCGTGCAAGACACAGTGGTCCCATCTTAGTCTTTTAGTCTTCATGATGCTTCCTGCAGCGTGCAGTAACTAGTGCTAGCTACATTGCACAGGCTGTTAATTCTCTTGCTACTACCACTTCTTCAATGGGAATGTGATATGCTTTTATAGTAGGACAATGCAGTCCCCCTATAGCTGATACGACTCAATGTGCTTTTCATTGTGTACAACAGCTTCAGTGGCCAGCAAGATCACCAGTTCTCTCGCCGTATGAACACGTATGGAACATGATGAAGCGGGAGCTTACTCCTTCTCCAGGACCAGCAAGAATCCAGGACTAGCAAGAACCATTGCCCAAGTGCAACAAAAGACGCAAGGTGCTTGGATAATCTATCGCAGGACGCAATGCGGCACCTTCATGATGTTTATATGCAAGAATACATTTCTGTGTTGCCACCGGAGGAGAGCACACTGTAAACTGATGCGACAGTTTGGGCACCCTTTGCTGTGACGTGTGTATTTCATTTGGTCTGAATCTGTTATCATACTCTCACAATGATGAACTACCTGTCTTCTCACTTGTGATTCAAGTGACCTTGTCCTTCAGAGTATAACTGCTTCAGAGACTGGTGTAACATGGGAGGAGGGAACTGAGTCTGTCTCCCCTTGTGAAGGGTAGCGAGGAGGAGCCATCTTTCCCCGTCTTATAGTGAACTATAAAATGTAAGAGGCGGATTTTTCCCGTTTTTGATCAGTGGACTCGAGGTCACATGGACTTCTACATACTCCACAAGCCATGCCCGAGGCAGGCTAGGGGATAGGGAGGAAACGCTGGACGGAGTCAGCTTAGTCCAGAGCTGGTACGAGACCGAGATTCAGAGACCACGGCCACGCTCGACAACAGCAGCAGAAGTCTACCTTATTTCAGAGAGCAGTGGTTGAACCTGTAAATTCATTTAGTAAAGAGAGAGTGACTATTTTTAATGTATCCTTCTTCGATTACGGGTTCGTGAGAGTAACGCTACTAAACCCTTTTTTTCCCAATGAACTGTTTCTCCCACATGATGAATCCAGTTTGGGACGACCAGGAGCAAAAGAGCCCACCCAGCGAGAACTAGAGCAGACGCTAGACGGGAAGGTGGATCACAATCCTCTGCAGAGGACATCGTGAACGTTGGATATTGATTCTAAAAACGGATAAATGATGTTGTAACTACAACAGTACCAGCTGGAAAGCACGTGACTGCTTCAGTATTGTTGAAAGTCTTATTTGTTACGGGAATGCTTTCCCTCCACTTCCTAACCTTAGTACATTACAGAAATGCATATACTCTAATTGTCATACGTTTTCACTTGGAAAATACGTGAGATGCTTTCTTACTTCCCCTCCTTAGAAACCACCACTGATACACTGTTATTGACTGCCGCGTTGTAAAAATTGTATTAGTCATCATTTTGACATTTCATCTCGGGGGATTTGAGCGTCCCATACTTTACTAACATGGAGATTAGTGACACGAGCGAATTCTTAAGTACCAAGATACGAGAACGGAAAACAAATCGCAACACCACGAAGGAAAGTTCATTTTTATTTTATTTATTTACTTGCTTATTTAGCCTGACCAGATTAGGGCATTAGGGCCCTCTCTTATATCTGACCAGGAACAACACATACAGATATAATACCAAAACATTCACGAAAATCATAATCTTAGAGATAATAATAAGCATAATAATAGCAATAATAATAATAATAATAACATTAATTGACAATAATGAAAGAAACGATAAATGGCAATAATAACTGTAATAATAAAACAAGTTGCATTAAAAAGAATATAGATTAGTTTAGAACAACTTAAATTATGTTTAGTATTGTCAGAAAAAGAAAGGATGAAGAACAAGAAAATTTGAATGACGGTAATAGTGGCTGTTAGGAGAGGATTTTAGTAGATACCTATATAAGCGAGGAGAACGGAAAGGTTGTATGGGGAGGGGGTACTGAAGAGTGTGGGCTGCAGACCAGTATGTGAGAGAGATTCCTGTTTGCGAGGGGTGGTGAGCCATTAGCTGCTTTTTGAAGCCTGAAAGTGGTTTGATTTCTCTGATATTTTGAGGAAGATTGTTCCAAAGTCGGATTACGGATACATAAAATGATTTAGAAAACATGACGGTGTTGTGTGGTGGTACTGAGAGGATCTTACTTTGTTGAGAACGAGTATTTCTGCAGTGCTGTTCAGATAGTAACGCAATGGCTGAAGATAAGTAAGAGGGAGTCTGATGATTGAGAAGACGATGCAGCAGACACGAAGTTTGCTACTCCCTACGTTTATCAGAACGTACCCACGATAATTGTTCATAGGCTGGAATGGTACGATCGTAATAACGAACGTCATAAATATATCGTGCGCAAGGATTCATCGCCAATTCTAGCCTGCGAGAGTTCTCGTACGAAAGTCCTTGAAGAATAGCATCGCCATAGTCTAGAATACGGAGTGTTAGCGATTCTACGAGCTTCTTCTCAAGCTCGAATGAAAATACTTGTTTATATTTCTTTAGACAATGAAGGGATGCAGAAACTTTCTTACAGACTGCAGTAGTGCGTTCAGTCCAGTCTAAGTGGTGGTCCAGGATTATCTCCAAGTTCTTTGCAGAAGGAGAAAAGGTTGGTTGGTAGGCGTCTTTCTACACCTGAAAGAATATGTCTATTCAGATTTCAAGCCAATCGCACAAGAGTGGCGCTAGCAGCGCCAATATGAGGATGCAAATCTAGTTTGCTGTAAGTACACGCTATGGTCGTGAACGTTAGTAATCTTTGCGGTTGAACGTGCTGAGTTAATGTTTGACAAGAATGTGTTTAAGCAGCAAAGACGCCGTCATCAACCTCAGTGAGTTTGAACGAAGTCGTGTAGTAGGACTACCCCCTTGGCACTACCGAGAAGGAAGACCGTCGTATTTGGTGTATGGCTCTGGTGCATCGTACTACACCTGCAGCAGCAGTTTGAGCTGCAGGTGACCCCACAGTTACACAGCAAACTGCTGCAATCAGTTACTTCAAGGACAGCTTCGAGGTATACACAGGTGCATTCCACTGACTCCAAACCACCGCCATTTGCGACTTCATTGGTATGAAGCGAGAGTTCACTGGTTGTCAGGCTGGATGTCTCCTGTACTTTCTGATGAAAGCTGGTTCTGACTATGTGCCAGTGACGGACGTGTGTAGTTAGAAGGAGACAAGTTGAGGGCCTGAAACCAACCTATCTGCAGGCCAGACACACTGGGCCTAAACATGGAGTTAAGGTCTGTGGCTCGATTTCATATGACAGCGGTAGCACTTTCGTGTATATCCCACACAACCTGAATACATATTTGTAATTGGATCTCGTGATTCGACCTGTTGTGCTATTACTCATGAACAGCATTCCGGTTGGGGGGGGGGGGGGGGGAGGGAGGTTTCCAACAGGATAATCCTCGCCTATATATACCCCTTCTGCAACCCACTATCCTACGACATTTTCTTTGACCTCCTCGATCACCAAATGCCTCGAATAGAGCACATATACGACATCATCAAACTACTGCAGCCTCACCCACAACCAGTATTCACCCACCCTGTATTGAGCGACAAAGTGCGCCAGTCATGTAACTCGTTCCCGGAAACCGACATCCGGCACCTGCACAACACAATGCATGCACTTCTGCACCCTGGCGGTTACATCTGATACTAATGTACCAGCACGTCCCATTTATAATGGCTTATCTTGGGCGTAGATTAACCTGTGATCTTGCGGTGTTAATTACTCAAGTTACCTAGACAGCTGTATTCCCGAGATTTGATGACTCTATGTGAATTACTTTTTGGTGTTGAGATTATTTTTCCGTCAGT
This sequence comes from Schistocerca americana, assembly GCF_021461395.2. NCBI lineage: Eukaryota > Metazoa > Arthropoda > Insecta > Orthoptera > Acrididae > Schistocerca > Schistocerca americana. The sequence goes on from NC_060121.1 coordinate 92,595,342, forward strand.
GAGTTTACTCCAAAATATACTTTTGCCTTCAGTTTCTACACATGGCGCTGTCTAACGATTACATGAAAACTCTTCCCAGGGTAGAATTTAAAACAAGAGCTAATCCTAGAAGTCAGACATCGAAACTCTGGTTTCTAAAACCCTATTTACACTCATGCTCATAAATTAAGGATAATTGCAGAATATGGTGTCATACAACTTGGCACTATACAAAACTGGCGCTAATAGCATAGGCACATAGGCAACACACACAGCACAGATCTGTAATTCCTCGATATTGGTGATAAGTTGAGAAAACCGTCACGAAACACATGTGCTACAAAACGCCACCATTTCCTGGGCATGTACCTCGACAACAGTATTTGATATGAACACCATACACACGTACACAGGCCGCACAACGCGTTGGCATACTCTGGATCATGTGGTCGAGCAGCTGTTGGGATATAGCCTCCCATTCTTGCACCAGTGCCTGTCGGAGCCCCTGAAGTGTCGTAGGGGTTAAAAGACGTACAGCGATACGTCGACCGAGAGCATTCCAAACGTGCTCGGTGGGGTTTTGGTTTGGAGAACAGGCAGGCCACTCCACTCGCCTGATATCATCTGTTTCAAGGTAATCTTCCACGATGGCAGCTGGGTGGGGCCGTGCGTTATCATCCAGTAGGAGGAAGGTGGGACCCACTGCGCCCCTGAAAAGGCGGACATACTGGTGCAAAATGACGTCCCGATACACCTGACCTGTTACAGTTCCTCTGTCAAAGACATGCAGGGCTGTACGTGCACCAATCATAATCCCACCCCACACCATCAAACCAGGTCCCTTTAAAGGACATTAAGGGGTTTGTATCTAGTTCCTTGTTCACGCTAGGTGAAAACCCGGCGAGAACCACAGTGGAATGCACCTTGTAGATCTCCGGGTGAATGAACCATGTCTGTTCAGTCGTCTGTAGGCTGTGTGTCTGGATACAATTGTTCCAGTGGCTGCAGTAAGGTCCCGAGCGAGGCTACCTGCAGTACTCGGTGGCCGGCTGCGGGCACTGATGGTGAGATATCGGTCTTCTTGTGGTGTTGTACACTGTGGATGTCCCGTACTGTAGCACCTGGACACGTTTCCTCCCTGCTGGAAGCGTTGCCATAATCTTGAGATCACACTTTGCGGCACACGGAGGGCCCGTGATACGACCTGCTGTGTTTGACCAGCCTCCAGTCGCCCTAGTGTTCTATCCCTCATAACGTCATCAATATGTGCTCTTTGAGCCGTTTTCAACACACAGTCACCATGAGCATGTCTGTAAACGTATGCTCACTTACTCGCTGCACCTTACTTTGACATGCACCAACACACCTCTGCGTATGTGGACTGCTGCCAGCGCCATCGTGCGATGACCGCAGGACAAATGCACCACATGGCCACTCCCCGAGGTGATTTAAACCAGCAAACCGCCCACCAGAACGTTGTTTTACCATTTACCAGAATTATCCTTAATTTATGAGCATGAGTGTAGTATGCCAAAAGTATGCCGTGCCATATTTTACACGTGTGTCTGTTTCTTTTGTCGCACACCCAGTCGTTTTCTTGAACTGCCCTAAATATAAGAACTCATCGTACGGCTTTTTGCGCTTAATTGTGTATATTTTTTCTCTTAGTGCTGGTGAAAGTTCACTTTAAACTTATTAGAGCTGATTTCCACGTTGTGAACTTTCTCTGTTACACTCTTCTTTTAGTTAATCCGCGCTCGAGGTAAAATGTATGATGTCAATAAGAAAACGAAATTGTTTACGTATATTTCATGAACACGTAGTACTTTTCTTTCACCTGTTTAGGTTGGTGAATAGTTCTGAGAAAATGTTTCGAGATACTGAATATCCTTCCCTGAATCCTGTTTCGATTCTGAGTTTCTCTGTATCCTTATGGCGGCCTGTTGGAATATGTAACATGGATATGTATGCTTTCGAATAAACTAACAATTTCACCTAACATTTTCTTTCTCAAAGACTGCTGACAACGTTGCAAATAAAATTCAGGCAAAAGTTTTCTCAGCGTCTGTGAATCCCAGACAAAATGTTGATTTATAAAATTCAGGCAATAGTTTCCTCAACGTCTTTGAATCCCATACAAAATGTTGATTTACACTCACTACTGTGTTGAGAATTTTGCACAAAACTTACATATCATCAATTGTGTTCCATCTCCAAGTAATCCTAACTGGCTATTTCTTCTTCATCAAAATACAATGTTTTGTATACTATTTTCGAAGGTTTTAGTAAAAATCTTGTACATTACGAAAACGTCGTTTTTTGATCTACAATTTGTTGCGTTTCTTCCGTCTCTTTTTGCATGAAGTTGAACAATCAGTCTTCCTGTCTTTTGGAATTGTCTTCCTCTGCAGGTTTTATACCAGGTGTATCTCCTAACAGCCGGCAGCTACCTTGCTTGATGTTTCGGCAGATTATGTACCGTTTCGAATTGCAACATGTAGGTGAAGTCAGACCAAAGAAACGTTGCTAATCACTTGCTTCAAACGACGAGGGTGGAAAAGCATAACCTCGATATGTTTCTTGCCACGAGATGAGTCTTACAAGAGGGCTTTCATGGAGTGGAGCCAAATTAGTCCATTGCGATATTATGTTTAAAAAGATGCGTTAATAGTGGCAACAGTCACAACTCCAGCAGTGACAGAGCAGCTCTGTTGATTGGCGGTGTCAGTCAGACCACGCTCCACGGGCCGGCATACGAGTTAAGAGGAACGTCGGGCGAGGAAAACGTGGCGAGATAACCGCTCTTTCGGCATCTGTGGCTATCGGCTGCCTTAGAGACTGATCCAAACTCATCCACACAGCCACAGCACTAATACAACCCGGTACGGTAGTACTTTCAGGGTATTAATCCATACAAATTATAAAAATGGATTTACATATTTCTGTATCTATCGATGTTTCACATCTCCTCCTAAACCAGTGGACCGATTTCAATCAAACATTGTACACATATTGCTATCTGGAACGAATCATTGGAGGTAAGAACCACCCACCTATCAAAGGGCCGGGGATGAAAGGCCAGTGTAGCCTGCAACGAGTGAATGCCCATACTTCGTTCATCCATTATTTAAGAATGAGAGCCTTTACAGACTTCCAACAAGCTTTACACATCATTTCTAAGTTTAACGAAATTTTTTATCGCTGACGACCCCCGCAAACCGGCGAAAGGAAAGAAGTTTGTCGCTTACTACATTTTCACTGTTTGTGTAAAGAAACTGACACACGAATCATAGGTTTCAATATATCACTTCTTTATTACTAATTGTACTGGTAACACATTTTGTAGACAGTATTCACATATACCACTGAATGCACCAGAAAAATTTCATCTTTGTTCGATACTTAGTTCAGGAGATCGACGTCATGGGCACTGAATGCACGAGAAACTACCGCATGAAGCAAGACGTTTGAATTTATTATTTCGTAGCTACTAAGTCTATTTGCAACACTTTTGGATGATATATTTTCCGCTGAATGTATTTAGAAAAATATATCATTGTACGACACAATTCAAGAGATGTGACGTCATACACTGACACGAATGGGGAACTATCGAATCATGCATGATGTTATAATTTACTACTTCTTTACCGCTAACTCTATTCACAGCTCATTTTGCAGACAGTAGGCCATATGCCGCTGAAGGTACCTGCAAAATTGTATCAGTTCACGACACACAGTTCAGAAGATAAGAATTTATAAACAAGAGTCTGCGTGAAAATGAAAGTACAGGCCGAAATTCGATTGATATACAGGTGAAATATATGTAGAAACACACGTGAAATATGTTAAATATGTGTTAAATATATTTGGCATGTGAGTATGCCAGTAAAGCCACGGATAAAAATCTCGTCCTAAACCCATGCAACGATTTCTGCCTAACTTGGTACACGTATTAGTTACAATCTGGAAAGTAAACTGTACGGTTAAGAACCACCAGCCTCTTATTGGGGCGAGTGTCGTAATGCAGAGAGAGAGTGGAGGACGGGGAAGCGGGCAGACAGTGAGGGGGAAGAGGAGATAGGCACAACATGAGGACGAGAAGACGAACGGAGGACAGTGAAGTAGACAGAGAGGCAGAATGGAAGATGGGCAGACAAAGGAAAAAGGAGAAGTAAAAGGCGGTGATGGGGGAAGAAGGAGAGGAAGAGTGATAGAGAAGGAGGAGATGAACAGACACAGGGGAAGGTGGAAATGGACAGAGAAACAAAAGAGGCGGAGTTGGACAGAGAGAGGGGTGAGGAGCAGTTTGACAGAGAGAGGGGTGAGGAGTAGTTTGACATACAGAGCAGGAGACGGAGATAGAGTGGCGAGGGGGAGATGGACGGGGGGGAAAGGAGAAGATGGACAGAGTGGGAGGAGCAGATTGACAGAGAGAGGGGGATGAGGAGCTGGAAAGAGAGGGGTAGGAGAAGATGGACAGAGAGTGGGGATGAAGGAGATGGACAGAGAGAAGGGGTGGAGGAGACGAACAGAGAGTGAGGGTGGAGGAGATAGAGAAAACACGGGATGGAAAAATAGACAGGAGGCAGGAGAGGTGGATAGGGAGAGAGGAGGCGTGTAGAGAGAGGGAGGAGGTGGAGGTAGATAGATAGAGGAGAAAGGAGGAGTCGAATGGCGAGGAGGAGGAGGTGGAGGAGATCGACTAATTGATATATATACACTGATTAGCCACAAAATTATGACGACGTAGCTAAGAGCCACTTGTACACCTTTCACATTGGTAGCAGCAGCGATGCGTCATGGCATGACACCAATGAGGCCTGGTAGATCGCTGGAAGGAGTTGGTACCACATCTGCACACACGACTCACCGAATTCCCGTAAATTCTGTGGAGGAGCGCGATGAGCTCTGACACGACATTCAAGCATATTCCAGATGTGTTCGATTGAGCTCAGACCTGGCGAAGTGGGAGGCTAGGCCATCAATTTGAAGTCTCCACATTTTCCTCGAACCACTGCATCACTTTCCTGGCCTTGTGACATGGCGCGTTATCTTGTCGGAAAATGCCACTGCTATCAGGAAGCATGATTATCGTCAAGGGTTGTACCTGATCTACAATCAATGTACGATACTCCTTGGTCGTCATGGAGCCTTGCACAAGCTCCACCTATCGGCATGGTGAAGAAAATATTGGTATTCATCAGACCATGCAACACTCTGACACTGCAACAATGTTCATTGTCGATGATCAAGTGCCCATTTCAGTCGTAGTTGCCGATGTCGTGGCGTGAAACTAGCACATGGATGGGTCGCTGGCTGTGGACGTCCATCGTTAGGTGTGTTCGGTTCAGTGTGTGTTCACACACACCTATACCCTGCCCAGCATTAAAGTCTGCCTCCTGTCCTGTTTTACGGGTCAGGCCAGCTTACGAAATCTGCATATGAGCGGTGGCTGACCAACCGTACGACATCTGGACGGAGTTTCATCTTGGTTGGTTTGCGTGTTCGCAGCTGCCCAAACCCACGACATCTGGACGTGGTTTCATCTTTGTTTGTCTGCATGACTGTAGCCAGGAAATCCAATATTGTGCCCCAGTGTGGCTAAACAGCTGCCGCACCAACTTGATCGAGTCCAGTTGAACCACACTGTGCAGTTTATAACTGTGGCAATGCGACCAACACCGATTTATAGGCTTCCTCTGCTGAGCAACATCTGTCCACTCGCAATCCGAAGAAGCAAGGCCTTTCTTACAGAATACCACAAGCTACATGTGAACCTGTAAATACCCATACAGCAAGACATACCAAGTCTATTACGAAATAGACTCCGTTCAAGAAACCCAACGTTACGGCAAACAGAACAGCTATATGTCAGTAATACTGGGGTGAGAGACTTGTGGGACCATAGCTGCCAAATTACTGAAAATCCTGAAGAGCGCGAGTGGTTTCGAAAGATGCCGCTGGCACAGAACCCGACAGGAAACTATGGGTCAAATTGAAAAGAGCTCACATTGGGTATGGACGATGCGCAGACTCTCTTTACAAATGCGAGCTGCATAGTCTCCGGTTTTTAACTGTGGGGCTCCGAACCAGACAATGAAGCACATTGCGTTCCTATCAGGGGAGTCCTAGAGACCTCATGATAGCTGATGATATGGACCTTATCTGGATTAGGAACCTAGATATTGGCATGTAGTTAGTTTTATATGTAGCTTTGTATTTCAATATTCCAATTATATATTGTGTTGCTAATGTTTTACACCTGTAAGTTTAAACTGAATACGAGCCGTACGAATGAATAAATAAAATAAAATTCCGCTTGGTTGCGCCACATGTTTGAATACAGTCGCCACAGCACTTCTCGAACACCCGACAAGTCTCGCAGTTTCCGGAATACCCGTGCCGAGCCTTCGCGCCTTCACAATCTGCCCTCAGTCGAACTGAGACAAGTCACACACCTTCCCCGCCCCACACACCGACAGCACACAATCTGATACTGCATGCATCCTCTCTCTCTCTCTCTCTCTCTCTCTCTCTCTCTCTGTGTGTGTGTGTGTATGTGTGTGTGTGTGTGTGTGTGTGTGTGTGGGTCTAGCAACCACACGATGTAGGCGCTTGGTCTGAGACGCCTTGTCATAGTTCACGCGGATCCCCTCGTCGGAGGTTCGAGTCCTCCCTCGGGCATGGCAGTGTGTGTTGTCCATAGCTTAAGTTAGATTAAGTAGTGTGTAAGTTCAGGGACCAAAGACCTCAGCAGTTTGATCCCATAGGATTATACCACAATTTTTTTTTCTGACTAACGCTTATTCCTCGCCAGATGATGCTGCTATCGCTTGGATGGGTTTATATCGATAGCAGGTCGGTGGTGACAATGTGTGACTGATCAATGCGAGTATCCAGGTAACGCCCGATTTCTCAGCTACTGATTAATGGAAACTAAATCAGCCCTGATACTGCAAATATATTCTGTTATGACTGGTTCCGTTCGTAGAAAGTCGTTATGTCACAGAGTTCTGTAACGTTATGACAGATACGGTCTGGCTCTTGTAGGCAATGTTAAAGAACAAATCCACAAACAATTTTCAATGAACATTCTGCTGACAGCCTGTCGGAAGTATGGCGAGCAGGCACGACACGCTGCGAACAATAAATTTTTTACTTGGTGCGGGCAGCGGTCATAACGGCGTGATCATGACTGTACGAAACTGGACTAATTTAGGGCTGCTCTGTACCCCAGAACCACCACATGCTAAGCCTGAATTCCCTCGCTGCCAACACCGTGTTTGATCTTAACATCCATGCTAGTAACGTAGTTACGCATCAAATGCGGCTCACTGCCTGTTCAAACGACTATAGCTCCTTTATAATCTCCCTAGTTTAATTACTTTCTCCACATTCCGCCAATATTCGTAGCCTTGTTTAGCACCACACCTTAGTTTCCTCTGACTTCCTACCTTCACAATTCCCCGTCCTGATATTAGTGCATCATTTAATTTCCTGCTACTGGTGATTCACGTTATTTCGTTGTAATGGATGATAAATTAAGACGTGAGGCAAGAAGAAATAATTCTGGTACGATAAGTACCCCCATACCGTATGCGTGCAGCGTGCAGGTGTAGTCATCTATACATTCAGCAATGACGGGAATTAGCTTTACAGAAGCCTTCAGGAATATGTTTTAGTTTTGAACGTTGTATTACAGTTGCATAAATGACCATTGTTGTTGGCCAAGGCTGTGTTCTTTGTTCGCAGCTTAACGACTTGGACGCCGGTGTCCAGTTGAATCACGTGACGCCGTTCTGCCACGTTCTTTCAAAATGAGTGTCGCACCGGAAGTAATTGTCTGCAGGAAGTTCGTCGCCCAGATGAAGGAAACGGAAGGACCATTTTGTCTGGCGCCGGGTGGAGTTCAGGGTGATGGGGGACAGGGAACGGGAAGGACAAGACGACTGGAAGAGGACGGTCCTCTTGTACATGTGGCGCTTGCATCTTGAAATAAAGCAGCTGCAACTCTCCACAACTGCTGGTGAGGTGGATGTTAATGACAGCCGTTTTACGGCTGACACATCGAGTACAATCTGGAAACTAAAAGGAGCCTCTCAGTCGGCCTGATTCACCTAAGGCACTGAAATAAGTTGTGCTCCTTAAGTGAGCCATTTCAGAATGGCATCTGTCTCCAAATCATACATTACTTAAAGTTGTTCATGTGCAAGTCAGAGGACAGTACAGCGTTTTCTCTCTGATTTTTGATCTCACAACTCGTTTATATTATCGGAAGTAGGTAGTAGGTGGGTGGATAATTATTTTGTTGTTCGTTCTGTATTACAAAACTGTGTTGTTAGGGCATACTTTATTGTTCGTAATATAGGAACCATTAAGAGGTGTATTGCACTAGAAAACGCGTCTTTTGTTTCCCAGATCAGAAGAAAATTTGTGTAGTTTGAAAATGAATGGACACAGAGCGTACAATAGGTAGACAAATCCAAACATGTTTCTAGCGATTCGTATGTTAGTCTATAAATGCGGAACCCTTATGGGATAACTTTGTTGTTAATCTGTCCTCCTTTCCATTAGATTGTTAAAAACCCGTTTTCTCAGGAACAATAATGCGTATCAAGTTGAAATTCATGTCTCATACTAAGGTCTGTGGCTCTTTGGCGGTGTGATAAATTTAAGCTTCCAAGTCGATTCAATCAGAAGGTACGACCATTTCTGTCACATTTTGATACTTGCAACCTCACTAACCAAAACCTAATGGGTATTTCCCGTTGACGTAGAATAATGAAATTTTGGTAAGAAGCAAGGTTTCACAGTGCAAGTAAGGAAAAAATGTGAAAATAGCCAATATATCATTATATCACACGACAAAAATAATTTTTATCATCTGTTATCCGACTGACTGTTAAGACACGTTTTTCTCAGGAACTGGTGGATGCATCATGTTCCAATTTACATCATACTAATATTACTGTCCCTAGAAGCGTTTAAATTTTATGTTTTAAAGTCAATGCAATCAAAAGAATTTTGATTCTCGCAAATTCACTCATCAGAACCTATAGGGTACTTCCCATTGACCTATAATCATAAAATTTGGTAAGAAGCATGGTTCCACAATACAAGCTCAGGAAAAAAATCCAAAATTTTTAATATGTAATTACATCACACAATATTTAATGGGACTGCATGCCTGTTATGATAACTGGTAGTTCGCCACACGAGCACAGTGGCGTATCGAGCAGTCCCCTATTCGTTTTGTCGGCAGGGGTGGCCGAGCAGCTCTAGGCGCTACAGACTGGAAACACACGACCGCTACGGTCGCAGGTTCGAATTCTGCCTCGGGCATGGATGTGTGTGATGTCCTTAGGTTAGTTAGGTTTAAGTAGTTCTAAGTTCTAGGGGACTGATGACCTCAGAAGTTAAGTCCCATAGTGCTCAGAGCCATTTGAACCAACCCTCTTCTTTTTCACAGCGAAACACAATGTTGAGGATGGAGTTTCCCCATTATAAGTTATGAAACAATTTCCTGTCCCACCCTCGCACCGGGGAGGTGGGGGTTAATTCAACTGTCCTTGAATATTATTTTAAAACGTACGATTTTCCACCCATTTTGATTTCTCCGATAACGGCGCCATCTGTCACGTAATGAAAAAAAATGTTTGCGACAAAATTTACGTATTCTTCCTTACAATCTGAATATGTAATAAAAGTGGAGTTTCCTATTGAGGAATACGAAGTTGGCCCCCGCTTTCAGACCCAGGATTCGGTGAGCGATCGAGTTTGGTTTCATTGGATGTCCCCCGTCGAGAGGAACAAATTTTAACTATGAATTCCTTTGAACTGATGTATAGTTTTCGAGATATTTCAACATCTTCAGATAAATGGAGCTGCCTATATACAGGGCGAAGAAAAATTTGCGCACTCTGAACTTCGCAGCGCGATTCCTCAAATACTAACAATACAAAAATGTCTCTCACAAAATTTCGTGCTGCGTGTATTTCTGGCAATAAATGGACGTAAAGGATTGTCAATATGGCAACATTGTATTCAGATGTACGGTAACTACCTCGGCCACCATACATGACTGAGGGTGTGCAGTTGGTGCAGTGGATAGCGTTTTGGGTTAGCATGCAGGAAGTCTATGGCTCTGAACCCTATGGAACTTGACATCTGAGGTCATCAGTCCCCTAGAACTTAGAACTACTAAAGCCTAACTAATCCAAGGACATCACACACATAAATGTCCGAGGCAGGATTCGAAACTGCGACCGTAGGGGTCGCGCGGTTCCCGACTGAAGCACTTAGAACCGTTCGGCCACACTGGCCGGCGGAAGTCTATGGTTCGATTCTGCGTCAAGACGTATTTGTTTTTATTTGCTAAATGTAGTTTGCGTCGTGCGGTATCTGGGGTTTCAATCATCATACAGCTATTACAATGAGTCTTCTACAAAACATTTGATCTTACGTTCTACGAACACAGAAACGGAAGAAGAATCGATTTCACTGTTCAGCTTTGACTGAAGCATTTTGCACGTCGTGGAAGCGAATTGTCTCACACCATTGAATCTGTTAGATTCCAAATCAGTTTTCCTTGTTCCCTCCCCCAATGGTGCCATGACTTAGTAACAACTGTTTGCATTTCGTTATTGCCGTACATCACCAGTAGACCTAGCAACGTGCTTTTCAAAAAAATTCCAAACATGTACTTTGTAAATGTCGGATACATGTGGCTTAAGAAACCAAGTATGCTACAGTATTATATGGCGGAATGAAATTGACAAATAAAAACAAATACAACTTTATCCGGAATCGAACCCTCGACCTTCTGCTAACCCGAAATTCTATCCACTGCATCAACTGCACAGCAATCCTGCTACATGCTGACAGAGGTAGTTACCAAATATGTGATTACAGTGTTGCCAGATTTCCAATCTTTAACGTCCATTTACTGCCGGAAATATGCGCAGGACGAAATTTTGAGACAGACATTTTCTTTATTGCTAGTTTGTGAGGAAGAGCATTGCGAAGTCCGAGTGGAAAATATATTATACTACAACTAAACTGACATGTGATTACATTTTCACGCAATTTGGGTGCATAGATCCTGAGAAATCAGTAACCAGAACAATCACCTGTGGCCGTAATAACGGCCTCGATACGCCTGGGCATTGAGTCAAACAGAGCTTGGATGGCGTCTACAGATACAGCTGCCCATTCAGCTTCAACACGATACCACAGTTCATCAAGAGTAGTGACTGGCGTATTGTGACGAGCCAGTTGCTCGGCCACCATTGACCAGACGTTTTCAATTGGTGAGAGAACTGGAGAATGTGCTGACCATGGCAGCAGTCGAACATTTTCTGTACCCAGAAGGGCCCGTAAAGGGCCTGCAACATGCCGTCGTGCATTATCCTGCTGAAATGTAGGGTTTCACAGGGATCGAATGAAGGGTAGATCCACGGGCCGTAACACATCTGAAATGAAACGTCCACTATTCAGAGTGCCGTCAATGCGAACAAGAGGTGACCAAAACGTGTAACCAATGGCACCCCATACCACCACGCCGGATGACACGCCAGTATGGCGATAACGAATACACGCTTCCAATGTGCGTTCACCGCGATGTCACCAAACACGGATGTGACTATCATGATGCTGTAAACAGAACCTGGATTCGTCCGAAAAAATGACGTTTTGCCATTCATGCACCCAGGTTCGTCATTGAGTACACCATCGCAGGCACTCCCGTCTGTGATGCAGCATCAAGGGTAACCGCAGCCATGGTCTCCGAGCTGGCACTCCATGCTGCTGCAAACGTCGTCGAACTGTTCTTGCAGATGGTTGTTGTCTTGCAGACGTCCCCATCTGTTGACTCAGGGATAGAGACGTGGCTGCACGATCCGTTACAGCCATGCGGATAAGATGCCTGCCATCTCGACTGCTAGTGATACGAGGCCGTTGGGATCCAGCACGGCTTTATGTATTACCCTCCTGAAGTCACCGATTCCGTATTCTGCAAACAGTCGTTGGATTTCGACCAACGCGACCAGGAATGTCGCAATAGGATAAGCTGCAGTCGCGATAGGCTACAATCCGACCGTTATCAAAGTCGGAAACGTGATGGTACGCATTTCTCCTCCTTACACGAGGCAACACAACAACGTTTCACCAGGCAACGCCGGTCAGCTGCTGTTTGTATCTGAGAAATCGGTTGGAAACTTCCATCATGTCAGCAGGTTGTTAGTGTCGCCACCGACGCCAACCTTGGGCGAATGCTCTGAGAACCTATTCATTTTTATATTAGAGCATCTTCTTCCTGTCGGTTAAGTTTCGCGTCTGTAGCACGTCATCTTCGTGGTGTAGCAATTTTAGTGGCCAGTAGTCTACTGTGAAAATAGGAGTTCATGCGTTTCAGATTATTCGTATCCGCCATAAAAGCAAGATAACATCACAAATTTCCTTATAGAGGTACACGAAATGTGATTGTCAATTATTAGAAGTATTTCAATGAAAAACGGATTCGTTATAAAATAAATTTTATGAAGGTAACTGATTTTTCATTCGCTGCTTGTTAGAAAACTCCGTCTTCACCAAGAAAATTGGATGTTCTATAGTATGAATTTATTCAGTGAACCTGTTTTCTCCTTCCAAGGCCATCATCACACAGTAAGTACATTTGTTGCTCTATTCCGAATACAAGTTAAGTAAATAAATTAATACTGTAGAATATCCAGTTTTTTGTGCTTTTCCTTCGTCAGAAAATCATAAATGCCCATAAAACTCGTCATTTATTAATTTCTATATTGCTGAAAATTCATTTATTGCTCTTTGTTTTTAAATTCATTGTTGGATGATATGCAACCGGATTCCAGAATATATATTGAGAGGGAACTAAACAGAAATTAAAGTCACTCAACTTTTGTCTTCGTTATAAACGTATGTGTGTAGAAGACAGAAACGTGCGCGGTTCTCGGTTTCTGTTTCGGTATAAAATAATTACTCGTAATGTTGACGTATTGCAATGGATGATCGAGGCCGCTAACTTCGCACTCGTGATGTCAGCTACATCACAGCTGTGCACAGACATAATACGATTCGTAATAAGGCCCTAACTTCAAACATTTAATTACAGAGATACTGCAGTTATTTTCATTGGATCAGAAGTTATTGAACAACAAGCGAGCATATTCACGATCAGTGAGATTATGCAAATCCGATATTGCTAACATAGTTCTGCTTTTGTCCGTACCACCTAATGAAAATGGGCCCACTTTAAAGTAAGTGCAGTACAACTGGATCATATAATCGTATCATGTTAGCTAGAATGTTCCAGTATCATTTGTACGAACGTAAATGTTAAAAAAATTATAAACGGAGGCTGTTGCCATGGTGGCAAGTGCAATGGAGCACAACAATAATATAACACGGAAACGGCTTACAAGGCAATATTCGCAAATGTAAATAAACGATCTTGATGAAACTTGGTGGACATTTTTGAGGTTTCGAAATAAGGCAATACATGTTTCCCTAATTTAACTTGTAAGCGGTAGAATACACCGCAAAAGGCAGTTTGCGTGCTAGGTTTATAGGGAAAATCTTCAAATTCGTCATTTATATGAAACATTTTTATGAAAGTTGACAGGTAATTGAACGGTCTTGAAAACTTTATTATCGTCTTTCGTAATACACTCCTGGAAATGGAAAAAAGAACACATTGACACCGGTGTGTCAGACCCACCATACTTGCTCCAGACACTGCGAGAGGGCTGTACAAGCAATGATCACACGCACGGCACAGCGGACACACCAGGAACCGCGGTGTTGGCCGTCGAATGGCGCTAGCTGCGCAGCATTTGTGCACCGCCGCCGTCAGTGTCAGCCAGTTTGCCGTGGCATACGGAGCTCCATCGCAGTCTTTAACACTGGTAGCATGCCGCGACAGCGTGGACGTGAACCGTATGTGCAGTTGACGGACTTTGAGCGAGGGCGTATAGTGGGCATGCGGGAGGCCGGATGGACGTACCGCCGAATTGCTCAACACGTGGGGCGTGAGGTCTCCACAGTACATCGATGTTGTCGCCAGTGGTCGGCGGAAGGTGCACGTGCCCGTCGACCTGGGACCGGACCGCAGCGACGCACGGATGCACGCCAAGACCGTAGGATCCTACGCAGTGCCGTAGGGGACCGCACCGCCACTTCCCAGCAAATTAGGGACACTGTTGCTCCTGGGGTATCGGCGAGGACCATTCGCAACCGTCTCCATGAAGCTGGGCTACGGTCCCGCACACCGTTAGGCCGTCTTCCGCTCACGCCCCAACATCGTGCAGCCCGCCTCCAGTGGTGTCGCGACAGTCGTGAATGGAGGGACGAATGGAGACGTGTCGTCTTCAGCGATGAGAGTCGCTTCTGCCTTGGTGCCAATGATGGTCGTATGCGTGTTTGGCGCCGTGCAGGTGAGCGCCACAATCAGGACTGCATACGACCGAGGCACACAGGGCCAACACCCGGCATCATGGTGTGGGGAGCGATCTCCTACACTGGCCGTACACCACTGGTGATCGTCGAGGGGACACTGAATAGTGCACGGTACATCCAAACCGTCATCGAACCCATCGTTCTACCATTCCTAGACCGGCAAGGGAACTTGCTGTTCCAACAGGACAATGCACTTTCGCATGTATCCCGTGCCACCCAACGTGCTCTAGAAGGTGTAAGTCAACTACCCTGGCCAGCAAGATCTCCGGATCTGTCCCCCATTGAGCATGTTTGGGACTGGATGAAGTGTCGTCTCACGCGGTCTGCACGTCCAGCACGAACGCTGGTCCAACTGAGGCGCCAGGTGGAAATGGCATGGCAAGCCGTTCCACAGGACTACATCCAGCATCTCTACGATCGTCTCCATGGGAGAATAGCAGCCTGCATTGCTGCGAAAGGTGGATATACACTGTACTAGTGCCGACATTGTGCATGCTCTGTTGCCTGTGTCTATGTGCCTGTGGTTCTGTCAGTGTGATCATGTGATGTATCTGACCCCAGGAATGTGTCAATAAAGTTTCCCCTTCCTGGGACAATGAATTCACGGTGTTCTTATTTCAATTTCCAGGAGTGTAATTTGAACTTCTGTAAAAGTTCCACCACCATTAATTAATTTTTAAAACGAAAACTTTACTTGCAACATAAATTGAAGCTTTCACGCCAGATACATCGATTTGTAATAAAGCTTGTTTCTGAAATACCATTTTTGGTAAACTGCCTTTACACAATGTGCAGTCTGAGTATTTTCGGGATACCCATTTAAAACATCTGAGCGCTCATTATTGTTCCATTTATTTATTTTATTTATACATTCTTTTTCTGAGTTTGCCATTTCACTTACGCGTATGTTGTTGATTGGAAGAAATAAGTAAACCGTCATTAATATATAAAACAATTACAATATTGATCATTTGTAAAGAAATGCTTAAAACAAAGTTTTTACACGCTCCACATTAAAATCAAAAAAATTTCTTCACATAGTACAAACGATGGACAGCAAAAAATAAATCTAAATTCAGCAGGATATCGGATTGTGCCGGGTGATACTCTAAACATCTTGAGTTGTACCAGACGTATTTCAGTACATTGTAAAACATTGGTGAAGAGAGTTGATCGCAACTTGGTTATATCGTTTCTCAAGTGGAATTTGACATCAGAATCATTCAGCAGATCTTGATCTGAAAAACTTCTCTCGAAGTTCTTGCAGCATCGAAAGTCGTATACTTCCCACGGATGTACCTGTGTCGTCGAGTCTTTGGATATCATCAGATGAACAAATTCGTTGCCCATAGTTACCACACTCAGAACCGTTTTTTAACGCTTATCACTCCCTTTTAGTAGTTTTTAAAGAAAATAATCCATGATTTGGACCGAGAATTCTTTGGATAGCCAAATATTAATGTGACAGCATCGATGTATGCTTCTGATCAGGTCAAAACAGATTTGAATGAAGTTTTCTTTTCCAATACTGGAGAAAATATGAACCGTCGTTACACTCATGGGGTGGTCAATATGAAAGAACCGTTTTGAGCATCGAACCTGAGAACAAGAAATTTGTTCATCTGGTGATCACAAAAGGCTCGGCGGACAGTTGTAGCCGTTGATCATATATGGCATGGTATTTAGAGGATTGTCCGCATCAGTTTGATAATTCTGCTGAATTTTGTTTTAGATTGTGTTTTCCGTCATTTGTATTACGAGAAGAAATTTAGTTCATTTTATGTGCAAGATGTAAAAAAAGTTATTTTTTAAACAATTCTACACAGCTTACAATTTTTAATGGTTGCTTATTACTTTCTATCTATCTGTATCCGGATCCCGCTCCAGCTACTGCCGGGTCTGGGTGCTGACGAGTCCTTTCAATTTGGCTCGGTCCTCCTACCACTTCTCTTCCTCCACTTGCTGCCAGGTCACACCTCTCCTTTCCACAGATATTCTCACTCCCATTTTCCACCGTGTTCGTGGGCGCCCTCTAGGTCTTTTCCCATCCATCTTTAGTTCTTCCATAATTTTGGAGAGTCTCTGTCCAAGCACTCTCTTAACATGACCGTACCATCTTAATCGCTTTCTGTCATTGTCCATGTTTCTCCACCATAGGTGACAATACGAAAGTAATAATTCTTATAAATAAGGAGTTTTGCTTTTTCTGAAACTTCCTTATTCCACATCAGGTGTTTTGTTGTTTGGTAGAAGTTGCCTCCCTTCTGTAATCTCCTGTTAATTTCGTTAGCTGTTCTTCCATCCCTAGATATATCACTCCCTAAATAAGTGAAACTTTCTACCACTTTGAGGAGTTCTCCGTTCAAGGTAATATTTCCGTTGATCCAATTCTCTCTCCCAAATACCATTATTTCACTCTTATCTTTACTTATTTTTAATCCATACCTTTTCATTATTTCCTTCCACGCATCAAGTTGTAACTGTACATCTACCTCTGTATCACCCCATATTACCATATCACCTGCTAAAATCATCTTTCTGTCCTTTTCTTTTACTACATCTTTAATTACCCTATTCATTCCCTCCATCACAGCATTAAAAAGTGCAGGAGACACGAATACTTCCTTGCTTAAGTCCTTGTCTTATTTCGAAGTATTCAGAGTTCCCCAATGATGTTCTAATTCTGCAATTGTGTCCTCTGTACATTGTCTTTATTACATTAATGTATCCATCTTCTACATCTATCTTCTTCATTTCTTCCCAGAGCCTTTCCCTGTTAACTGAGTAATAGGTCTTTTCTATATAAACCATTATGACCCTTTTGTTATACTCCCAGCTTTTTGCTATCGTGCTTCTTCCTTTCCTAAACCCATGCTGTTCTTCACTAAGCCCCATTTCTATCTTTTCACTTATTCGATTTAGTAAAATTCTTTCAAAAATCTTGGCTGTATGACTCATAAGGGTTATTCCTCTGTAGTTTTTACACACTCTTTTATTGCCCTTTTTGAAGATGGGAAGAATGTCTCCTCTTCTCCAATCGTCAGGTATTGTACTATTTCTCCACACACATGACAGTACTCTATACAGCCACTGCATTCCCACTGGACCTGCTGCTCTTTTCATGTCCACTGATACTTCATCAGGTCCTGGGGCTTTCCCCCCATTCATCTTCACAGCTATTTCCTTTTATTCCAGTGTAATTTGTCCTAATTCTTGCTTATTACTTTAAGGTTTTTTTAGTTTACCGTTTCACATACGTGTATTTTGTTTAAGGTAACAAAATACACATATGTGAAACGGTAAACTAAAAAACTGGTCAGGTACTTGGGACTCACGCACCATCCTGGGAAGAATCTCCACGTTTCTGCCTGTTCTCGACATTGATAGTGGCAAGATGTCGGTCCCGGAAATTCGAAAACTTGCGAGAATGTTTTATTTTAACTCTGAAGTCGGATAACAAACGACAAAAACTTTTGTGTGTGTCATAATTACAAATTAATACTTTTCAGTTTTTTCAGTTTATTTGTACTGTTAAACCATGCTTTCTGTCAAATTTTACTATTCTACACCGACAGGAAGTACTGTATAAGTTCTGATGAGTACGTTTGTGAGTATAAAATATGCGCCCAAAATTACCGTATCTTTTGGTTGCATTGACTTAGAAGCTACAGTTCTTTTGCGCCCAATTTCAACTTGACTCTTGTACCCGTTTCTGAGGGAAGGAGCTTCTGATGGTCGGACACAGGCAGACGCACGGACGGATAGCAAAGTGATCCTATAAGCGTTCCGTTTTTACCAACTGAAACGCGGAACTACAAAAAAATAAAAAATAAAGAAAAGATGTAAGAATAAAGGTTTAAAAGAAACCGGAACAAGTAAAATAAATAATTGGAATAATAATGAATGTTTAGCTATTGTAAAATACTTCGTCAGCACGATGTACTATGTCTTATTTTCTAGAAACGGTATTTCAGAAACCAGCTTTATTACGCATGGTTGTATGTGGCGTCAAAGCCGCTCTCATTTACGTTCTAAGAAGTGTTCTCACTTTTCTAAATTAATTAATGGTGTCGGGGAAGTTAGCAGAATTTCGAATTATTACAAAAGTTGATTATACAGTATTCAAGAATTTTAGTTGCATTTCAACTGTTACATGAAACAGATTTTGTATACAGGGTGTTTCCGTAAGTGCGTGCAAAAATGTAACAAGACAGAGTATGTTCCACTGAACAATGAGAGGTAGGGAACCTGGGGTGGGAAAAGCCAGCTTAAGGAGATACGGAAGTAAACTTGTCTACTGTTTTTCAACTTATTGCCAATTAACATGCGTGCAAGTCTAACGTACTGTGCTGCTTATTTACATGTACATTTTTCATTTACTGATAGGAAACAAGGAGGAGGAGCCAGATTACTAGGAAGTCATGATGCAGTAGGCCGTCTAAATGGCCACCTGTACTTCAGGTTCGGTCAGAGAGTGCTGCCTGAGTTGAAGGAGGACGTACCCTTGGCTGTTCGTGAAAGTATATGGATAGAACATGACGGTGCACAGCGTCGCGTCACTTTAGTGTAGGTGTCCGCAACCGTCTCGATGCTGTATTTCTTGATCGCTGGATTGGAAGACGTCGTACCCACCCTGTTCTGACCTTGTTGCTTCCCTCCATCCTGAAAACAAAATACTTACGTTTGTCAGGCCAGTTTAGAAGTCCGTCTCGTGGCGCTTTATCTTGGTCGTTGTGGGATATACCGTGAGGGGAAACGAATTCCTTTCTGCGGCCCGAAGGAGTGGTCGGGGGCGGTTGGGGTGGAGGGGGGGGGGGGGCTGGGCGGGGAGGCGGGGGGGGAGGGAGAGCGGAGCAAGTCTGTTGCCGGCTGTAGACGTGCCTCGGACGAGTGTCAGCGGCAGCTTCGGGCCTTCTCTATAGGCCGGGCGGGCGCTCCGAGGGCTATCGCAATGTTCTTCCCACCGTAGGCGTCAGTAGGGGGCTGCAGCTCTCGTCTGCGGCGCCGCTGTTCTTCCGCCGACTTTCAGACAGCCTTCAATTGCATTTATGCCGCTCCTCCAGACATGTCCTCCGCTCAAGCGGAGACGTTTCTTTCGACCCGGAGCTTCCGTGGCGTCGCGCGAAACTACACTCACGGACGCAACCAGAATGCTCCACGCACTATAATGCCTAATTTACTTGCGGAGTGTGTGTGTATGTTTGGGGGGGGTGGGGGGGGATTTGTACAGGCCAGTTATCAGCGCGGAGCGCGTCAAATTTCCACAGAGACGCTGCACTGCGAAACTGACAAGAGAAGCGTATGAATTTCCTCGCCGTCCAGGGTGGCCGAGCGGTTCTAGGCCCTACAGTATTGGACCGCGCGACCGCCACGGTCGCAGCCTCGAATCCTGCCTCGGCCATGGATGTATGTGATGTCCTTAGGTTACTTAGGTTTAAGTAGTTCTAAGTTCTAGGGGACTGATGACCTCAGCAGTTAAGTCCCATAGTGCTCAGAGCCATTTCTTTTTAATTTCCTCTCACCAATTTGACCCATATTGACAGGGTTTGTAGGACACTATTACCTTTAACAAACGTAAGGGTTTGTAGGACACCATTAGCTTTAACAAACGTAAACGGGAGCACACAACCATCTACCGTTTTCGCGAAAATCGAGTTTAAAAATTTTTGGCGTGCACATTTGTTTTGCATGTTCTCTAGCACTGAAAAATTTCGCAGCCGAGAATGTAAGCTCCTGCTTCCGTAACTACGCGGTCTCGGGATTGAATGTTGTTGCCTTTCTTTTTTAGTTCTAACAGGCTTATTATAACTATAAAAATATAAAGTATTTAATTATTAATTTATTATTTTTTTGAACTTTATTCTGATAAAGGAAGATAACTGTTTTCCGCAAGTAGATTGCAAATATAAAAATTGGCAAGGTGCGAATACAACTCGCGCACTCAGCGTTCCATACAAAGTTTATGATGTACAAGTTTATTACGTACATAGGCATTTCGTGAGTTCTGGAAATCGATAATCTCGACGATTTTTGCCTGTTACAGACACTGTAGATACTTTCAAGATTTCGGTCCCGCGGATTCAAAGACTTTCGAGAATGTTTGAATTCCACCTTTTATGTCGGGCAACAAATGACAAAAGAAATATTTTTCCTGTGATGTAATTACAAATTAGCTATTTTCTGTTTTTTCTTCTTCTTTTGTACTGTGAAACTTTGCTGATCTCAAATTTTATGGTTCTAGACCAGCGGGAAGTACCCTTCGATGAGCGAGTTCCGAGCGCCGAAAGATGTGACATAGATGGGGTAGTTTTTGATCGCATTGACTTAGAAGTTCATTGTATGCACCGCCAAGGGAACGGACACCTTAGTAGGTGACAAATCTCAACTTGATACGTCCATTCGTTCCTGAGAAAGTGGATTATTTATAGTCGGACGGAAAGACGGATAACAAAGTGATCCTCGAACGGTTCCCCTTTCACCGGCAGAGGTACAAAACCCAAAAAACGACACGCAGGAGATTTCTCTCAAATCCGTAGAGCCATTTTGTTTATATTATTGTATCTACATTTGTGACAAGCATAAATATAACCTATTCAGAATTGCACGAGTCAGGATAACACTGATCGTAGAAATATGGAAAACAATTTTTGCGACATACGGTCCCGTTTCCATGTTCTTGATTTTTTCATTTTCCTATTTCATAACAAACTTGGCTTACATCAATGAATGGTTCACGATTATAGTGTGAATTTACTTCCAAGCTGTTAGATAAAAGTCCGATTCATCAGATTAAATATCATGAAAGTAATAAATTATTCTAGATATTCACAATGGGCAGTCATAAGAAGTTTGTTCTTACAATTATGTAGGAATGACGAAAAGAAGAACTGGCAAGGGGATTTCATCCAGAGGCTCGCGCGTACGAAACTAACCGCTTACTCGCTCGGCTGCGGACTTGGCAGAATCGCTGAACAGTAACGACCATACGAAGGAAACAGCCATGCCTAACATTTTCAAACTCGGTTTTCTGGAAAAAGGTAGAGAGTTGCATTTTACAGTGTACATTTGTCGGATTCCTAGTCGTGTCTGACACACACCGTCGATATGAATGAAATCGATGATGACAAATTCGCACGATCCCCTGGTAAGTTTCCAAATTACGCTGCTAGCTACTGCATGTGTGCAGCCTGCAGTGGCTGAAGTCGTTGGCGAAACTTTTTCTTTTCGGAGCGATCCAGATTTCAAGACACGAAACTATCAATAGTGTGTGTTTTGAATTAGCATGCGCATCAATACATGCGTCACTGGGTGCGAAAATGAAAATATTGTTGATTTTGCGCAGTTACGCAATGCACGAATGCCTGTGGGAAGATTACATGAGAAAGTGCGACGCACTAATACTTTTGAGACAATTCTTTGTGGTATGAGCGTCGATGAATTAGCAAACGTCGGAGTTACTGACCAATTCTGTAAGAAATAATAAGACATGTAAGGTAAATGACCATCACTTTCTGCATTTGCAACTTGTGTAGATGTTTTTAGGGCAGTGAGAAGCCAACCTAAAAAGAAGACTTCACTAAAACCAAACTGCGCAAATTCGAAAGCTACTCAAACACATAACGTGGAATTAACGGTGGAAATAGAAAAGTACTTTACGCATTACGTTTACTCTCCCTTGTATTCTGTTAATATCAGTGAATTATTCCGATTGCTTAGATATTTCAAGTAGTTTCTGGACTAATCTGCAAAAATTTCGTGGCTGAGCACCCGAGCTGACGTCTTCTCTTTATCCAGTGACGAATTCAATCATGTTTTTATTTTATCGATCCTAATCGACGTGAGAGAAGACAGCTAAAAACAGGGATGTGGAGAACGATCTATAAAATACACTATAATGAAACGTAGGTCCAAAACTAAAATTTAAATGGCCTTCGCTATATTCCTACGATGGATAAAAAGTAAAACGAGGTAGACAACACGAGCGACGTTTGCCAAAACGGCCGATGACTCAGACTGCAAGCCCAAGTGGGACAGTAAACGCTCAAAGAGATGGGTATTCCGTCAGGAAATGACGGAGAGTTAAAACTTGGACGCAGAGTGTAGAAAGTGGTGGGGGAGTACCACTTAAAAGACGATGGCTAAAAAGGCAGTGCCCAATATACAACTTAGTTAAAACTACCTCCTCGCGGCGGGAGGATCAACAGGAGGTCGTCCAAGACGCTGGGAGAGGCTTAATAACTTCGAGCTCATCCCAATGAAGAGAGGACAGGTGGCGATGCCAAAGTGACACCACCGCGTTACAGACAGCAATACAGAGATCATCGGAGGGAATATAAGAACTAGTGGGCTGAGGTACGAAGACTGCAGCCTTGGCAGCAGCGTCAGCAGCCTCAATTCCTGTCAGACCGACGTGATCAGGAACTCACATAAACAGCGCAGTGGTTTCATCAAGAGTGAGAAAGTGACGGTTCAACTGTACTCGTCGCACTAAGGGGTAGACGGTGAACACCACGCTGAAACTTTGAAGGGCGCTGAGAGAGTCTGAGCAGATTACAATTAAAAACCGTGTGTCTCCGGATGTACTCCGTGGCCTCATACAGGCGAAGAGCACTGCTCTAAATACTGAGCGATGTGCCGGAAGTCGGTACCGAAAAACGTAGGCCCAAATGACGGAGGCACACCCGACACCACGGTCAGTCCGAGAGTCATCAGTGTACACAAAGGTACAGTCGTGAAATTCCATGCGAAGGTCGTGAAACTGAAGGCGATAGACGGAGACTACTGGAGTACTGTCGTTAGGAAGCGAGTGAAAGCCACCGTGAACGCGGGGCGCTGCACAAAGCCAAGGTGGTGAAGGATTCACAACCATGGGGAAAGCTGCAAGGAGCGAGAAGTTAAGCTGCTGGAGCATAAGCCAAAAGCGCAGTCCAGGGGGTAACTGACGAAGGGCGCGTCCCATACTGTTGATCAAAGGTGTCAATGAAGAAGGAGGCATAAGATGGGTGGCCACACATGGAAAACAAACGGCATGCATACCTACTGAGGAGAAAGTCACGGCGGTATTACAGCGGTAGTTCAGCATCTTCAGAAGCTTCAGCATACAGCTTTTCAACCGAGCTAGAGGAAAAGGCGCCAGTGGCCAAATGGATGCCACGATGGTGGATAGTATTGAGTTGGCGTAAGAGAGATGGGCGTGCACATGCATAAACAAAGCACTCATAGTCTAATTTCGAACTGACACAGGACCGGTACAAATGGAGGAGGGTTGTTCGATCGGCACCCCAGTAAGTACATCGAGGACACGTAGGACACTGAGGGACCGTGTACAGCGATCAGCCGGGTAAGACACATGGGAGGACCAAGAGAGCTTCCTATCGAGCATGAGCCCCAGAAATTTCAACGAAGGGAAGAGCACCAGGCTCAAGATATAAAGATGGTGGGAGAAACCAAATGCGCCGCCAGAAATTCATACAAACAACATTGTCGATGTTCGACGAGTAAAGACGTACGAGACATCGCTAAAGATGCCGCTCAATGAGACACATCGGTGGAGAACTGCGATAGCCGGCAAAATCGTCAATAAAAAGGGAGCCGGAGATGCCTGGCGGGAGACAGGACATGGTAGGGTTAATGGCGATAGCAAAGAGGGTGACGATCAGGACGGAATCCTGAGGCACACATTTTCCTGGATAAAGGTGTCAGAAAAGGGAGAACCCACACTTATCTTGAAAATTCGATCTGTTAAAAATTCCTGAAGGAAATGGGGCAGGCTGCGTCGGAAGCCCCATGTGTAAAGAGTACGTTCGATGCCAGTCCTACAGCAGATGTCGTAGCCTGCCTGCAAAAAAACACGGCCACAGTCTAGTAGTTCCGCAGAAAACCATTCGTGACATGGGTGGACCAAGTGACGAGATGTTGAATTGCAGAACGGTGCGCTTGAAATCCACACGGTGCAGTCGTTAGTAGATTACAAGACCAGAGCCATCGTACCAGCCGGACATGACTCACATATCACCTTTCAAACACAGCTGATGAGAGAGATGCCGCGGTAGCTAGAAGGAAGGTGTTTGTCCTTACCGGGCTTAGGTAAAGGTATGGCAGTCGCTTCACGCCAGCGTCTGGGAAACGTGCTCCCCATGGGAAGATGCGGTTGTATGTATTAAGCAGAAAGTGCTTTCCCGTAAGAAAAGGCGCTGCAAGATCTGAATGTGAACAACGTCTGGCCCTGAGGCGGAGGATCGGGATGAAATGAGAGCATGATCTAGCTCCCTCATACTAAAGGTGGCGTTGCAGCACTCACGATTCTGAGAAGAGATTGTGAGAAGAACTCGAAATTTCCGCAAAACGGCGGCACAAGCTGTTGGAGATAGTAATTGGGTTCACGATGACGTCGCCTGCTACTGTCAGGGCGGAAATTGTGGAATGGATCTTGGTCCCAGAAAGCCGTCCGAGGTTGGCCCACATGCCAGGGGAGGTCGTGGAACTGTTAAAAGAACTAATGAATGAAATCCAGCCAGCTTTCTTGCCATCCCGAATTAAGTGACGACACCGTGCACGCATCCGTTTACAATTAATGCAGTTTGCGTCGTAGAATGACGGTTACAGACGTAAATCCACGTCTCCACGAGTGAATTGCGTCGCGGCATGCCTCTGTCCACCAAGGGACCGGGACACGACGTGGTAAAAAGGAAGTGTGGGCAATGGGATGGTGCACATTAAAGTCAGCGTGCTGCAGAAATGGGTGAGGTAGCTGCCCAATAAGATGTCCTCGTGACATCAAATGATGGAGGGATATAAATGGTACACAGGCAAAACGTCAGGTGAAGAAGGAAAAGGCGAACTGCTACAGCTTGAAGACGGCTAATCATGGTGATGGGTTGACTATGAACGTCATCCCGTGTGAGCGGCATGACTCCCCCATGAGGTGGAACGGCGACCTCAGTGGGATGGTCAAAATGGACTTGGAAGAAATGCAAAAGTTCAGAGCAGTCATAAGGATGCAATTTTGTTCCCTGAAGGCAGAGCACAATAAGAATCTGTGATTCTAAAAGCAGCCATACATCCACTTTTTTGGATCGAAGACCGAGAACGTTCCATTGGAGAAGTCATGATGAGGAAAAAAATGAGGGGGTGTCAAATCGGCGGCTGCCGAGTGCCAGCCTCCAAAGACTCGCTGCTACAGGGCACAGGGCCAGGAAGATCCTGCTCCATGAGGAGTACAAAAGCAGCAGATGTCTTGTTCTGGGGGTCTGCGGAGTCCCACGCAGAAAAACGGTTGGTGGTGCGCACATGGAGGCCAGCCGGGCTATGGTATCACGTGGCGATACTGTCTAAGAGTACCTTCAAGCCGGCAAAGGAGGAGACTGTTTGCCTTTGTTGGGTTTCTTCTTGCCTTTCCGGTTAGCAGACGAAGACTCAGGTGTTGGTTAGATGGAGGGACGTAGGAAATCTTCAAGGGAGTACACTTTCTGTCCTTTGCGGCCTGTCAGTTGTGTACCTGGTAACTTCGCCCCATGAGGCGAGAGTTTGATGGCTTGCTGCATAGCTTGACGAGGGGACAGCGATGCTACCTTGACACTGGGCAGTTTCACATCCTCAGAGCTGAATTTGAGGCCACATGTCTACGTGGCCATGTACTTCATGGAGCGACATGTAGCAATAACAGCACTGTAAGTGCCAGACGATACAACACCGGATCTCCTGGATAGCACCCTCATCGACATACACGGGACAATCTCGAGAGGTGGCGGCATGGTCGCCATTGCAGTTTATACAGCGGAGAGAAGGAGGCGGACAGTCAAAAAAATGGCTCTAAGCACCATGGGACTTAACATCTGAGGTCATCAGTGCCCTAGAACTTAGAACTAATTAAACCTAACTAACCTAAGGACATCATACACATCCATCCCCGAGGCAGGATTCGAACCTGCGACTGTAGCAGCAGCGCGGTTCCGGACAGAAGCGCCTAGATCCGCTCGGCCACAGCGGCCATCTAAGGACAGTCACCCTCGTGTGCATCCCTACCACAGGTTACACACTTGGCCGGGTTTTGACAAGACATTCGAGTGTGGTTGAAACGATGACACTGGTAGCAGCGCATTGGGATTGAACGTATGTGGTAACTTCATAGCCTGCTTTGATCTTCCACGGAAGCACCGCTCTGTCAATGGTGAGAAAAAGAGTGTATGGGGGCACTAATGAGGAAACTACCTTTTCCGTCACGTGATATACTGCAATGACAACCTGATCAGAGAGGTATGTTTGGATTTCGACCCCAGTTAGAGCATCGAGCAACCTAGTGTAAGTAACGTCATGGGAAGAGTTCAGAGTTCTATGGGCCTCAATGCAAACAGGATATCTGTAGAGAAGCAAAGAGGCAAGCAGTTGTTATGCATGAGACTCAGAAGTGATCTCCAAAATCAGAGCGCCAGTCTGTAAACGAGAACAGGATTTAACAGGACCACCATTTGCATCAACATCATTCTAATAATAAATGGATATACTGTTGCGAATTACTGTCTACCTTCAGTACGTGAAACCGTAAGGAACTGTGGTGAAGCTGGAAGGGTCTTTGAACCATTAGCCTCATTCTGTTTATGATTCATAGAGGTTGATTGTGAAGATGATTGGCTCATTGCTAGAAAATGCCCCTTGATTGCCAGCATCTCTATTGGCGCGCTCCTTTCAACTGGAAGCTGCCTTCGCAAGGGGGTGCACCCACCTTAGGTGATTGTTCAGACCTCAGGTCACACCTCCCGAACACCTGACAGAGGGACCAATTGGCAATTTGGGAAAGTAGCAGCTCTAGCAGTCATCCCTCCCTGGGTTGGCCTGTACCAGAGGGTACGTGCAAACCCTACCTATCGACCCAGGGCTGGGAATTACGCGCTAGGAGGACATAGGGAGGAAGAAGAAAAAGAGGACTTCAAACGCCGAAGTGGAGGAAGGGAGACGGGACACAAAGAAAGGAAAAGGGAACAAAGAACAGTGGTGAGACTTTTCTTATGTCAGAAACAGACAATGCGGAACACTCCCAGTGACATATTCCTCTAGGGAGGGGAAAAGGAATAGCAACAGTATAGACATGCAGCATGGAAGAGAAAAGATGCTGCAAGGGCTGGGGCCCCATGGTAGCCAAGGAGTGGCCAGCCCTTTGGGAGCCCTTGGACTGCGAACTTTGTTTCCAAACGCCGCATTTTCAATTTCCACCCTTTTTTCAAGCAGAAATACCACACTAAAGAAAATTGATGAAGTACATGTACCACACACACTCTTAGGGTTCCGTACAAACTTAATTTTTATTTATTTATTTATTTATTGTTCCATGGGACAAAATTAAGGAGAAGTCTCCATGGTCATGGAATGAGTCAATACATGAAATTATAACACAATAGCAGAAACAGATAAAATGAAATATAAGAAACGTATTCAGGCAACAATTAGTATGTTTAAATAAAGAAATTCAACAATGTAACACTGGAATTTGCTTAATTTCTCAGCTCTTCCAGGAGCTCCTCGACAGAATAGAAAGAGTGAGCCATGAGGAAACTCTTCCGTTTAGACTTAAAAGTGTTTGGACTACTGCTAAGATTTTTGAGTTCTTGTGGTAGCTTATTGAAAATGGATGCAGCAGAAGAGTTCACTCCTTTCTGCACAAGAGTCAAGGAAGTGCATTCCACATGCAGATTTGATTTCTGCCTAGTATTAACTGATTGAAAGCTGCTAACTCTTGGGAATAAGCTAATATTGCAAACAACAAACGACATTAAAGAAAATATATACTATGAGGGCAATGTCAGAATTCCCAGACTATTGAATAGGGGTCGACAATTACGTACATAGATGATTCATCGAGTCCAGGGAGAACAATCTCGACGAATTTCTCCTGTTATTAATATCGACAGAAGTGAGATGTCCCAGGAATTCGAAGAGTTTCAAGAATTTATCGTTCTAATTTTAAATTTTTTATGTCATTTCCCATTTGCAATTGTGATTCCGAAAAAGAGTGTGTCTTAAAAGATGCACCGACAGCTAGTGAGGTAACAAATGAACATTTACGTGTGATATAATGAAGAAATTAACCAATTTTTTTTAATTTTTTCCTTTCTTGCACAGTGGAACCTTGCCTCTTGCCACATTTCGTGATTTTAGCTCAGCAGGCGCTGTCAGTCAGACAGACAGACAGACAGACAGACAACGAAGCCATCCTATCAGGGTTACGTTTCTACCTATTGAGGTACGGTACCCTAAAAATTAATCATATCTGTATTTATGAATGGAATTTACTGCTGATAATGGCATGTGGTCAAAACTGCACATGTGATGATTAAAATTTTGTAACAGTTAATGTTTCGAAAAATGCACGATTAAACTCACAGCACCTGGAAAGGGAATCAAACATCGTTTGCTGCAGTGACTGAAGGCTTGCATTAAAAGCTGACAAACGGAAGATAGTGAGCGCAAATGAGACGAATAAAACTGTTGGCGTTAGCGGCTGCATTAATAAAAGTGACAGGACTCATAAACACCAACAAAGTATCTAGCTGTAGTGTGAGAAAGTCATGTGAAGTACGTTAGACTCATGAAATGGGGCATATCAGGCCAAACGAACATATGAAGAGTCGTGAGAGACTGCCAGATAAAAAGTTGGTGTTCAAGGAAATTGTGTCTTCAGGGGGCCGTAGTGAAACAGGAAGTCCAATGGAACAAACGTTTCCCTACAGGTGCTGCAGCCAGTGGATTCAGTAAGTGCACAGGGATCTTAGACAGAAATCTTGGACACCAATCAACGTGTCGCCGATGTTGTCTTGCCAACACAGTTACCAAATGTGTTTGCCGTTGCTTTCCTTCGCTGTATTACAAGACATATTGTGAATGTGTGATACTTTTGCGCTGCAGTTTTTAGTACTTTAAATAATAATTTTAGAAGCCAGTCGTTGTTTTACCGTAAGCTAGGTATAGGTTCCAATGAAAGTACTAGAGAAACATTCGATCTTCAGAAATGAGGTTTCTTACCTGTTTCAGACCCTCTGGCTGCAATTGTGTACATTAACTTTTATTGTGTCTTTTTTCCCTATGTAAACATGAGGTAAACATCTGTGAATATTCAACCTTTTCATCGTGCCTAGTGCTTCCAGCTGTTGGGCACCACTGTGAAAATATCAGCGGCTCGTGACCACCAGAATAGACGGATGTTGCTGGTCCATTGTATTCCACTGAATAATTTAATACTGTTATTGTTATTGTGCACGATAATTATTGAATGATCGTTTTACTTTTTATTACAATAGGTAATATTTCGTAATTAGCTATTTTAGCCCATGAAATGAAGCCAAGTGTACAAATTACGTTTAGAAAACGGGCACATATTTCTTATAAATCTTGCATCT
The DNA here is from genome assembly GCF_021461395.2 of Schistocerca americana. Lineage (NCBI taxonomy): Eukaryota > Metazoa > Arthropoda > Insecta > Orthoptera > Acrididae > Schistocerca > Schistocerca americana. The sequence goes on from NC_060121.1 coordinate 92,625,185, forward strand.
AAAGCCATTAAAAATTCACCCAAGAGCATTACAACATGAATTTTTCTTCCTCCATAAAATGTTCAGGTCTGAAGGGGTTAAAACGATTGAAGGAAAAATTGAGGTTAACTTTCCATCGATAACGGGATTATTCGATTCACCCTTCGGCAAAACAGAGGTGCGATTCTATGTTTCCATGAGAAAACGTTCCGAAATTTGCCTTCATCTGCATCGCTCAAAGCCTACCTCGGGCTAGCTTCGTTCGATATTTCCTACAACAATGAAGCAACATAGAAAATAATATACACTGAGAAATGAAATGCATATCAGGAAACAGCTGAACGTCTGTACCATAATAAATAAAATGCAGTGAAGTAACTGAAACTTAAAGGAGCATGTCACCAGATCGAAGGACAGAACGTTAAGGTTGAACGTCCTGCCGTTGGCGACCGTTGTTTGCATTCCTTCAGATGATGTTCCATTTCTATCGAAAATACTTTTCTTCGATACTGTTATAGCTGGCTGTTGATATTAGGATATTGCAAAATGTCTCCGTCTATGAGTAATTTTGGTTTGTCCGCTTTGCTGTTTACATAACTGAATTCATGATAATATTACCTGATGTCCTGATATAAAATGTTAATTTCAGCTAGGTTTGTCGGCGGCCTGGTTCTTTCTAGCTTATCTCTGAGTATTATATTTCTTTCTTCACTTTATCGTTCAATTTTTTCGGTGCTAATGTCTCACGCTAACAAGACTAAGGTCTGCCATTGCACATGGTAGCGTCAGCGTGTCCAGAATACTACCTCTCGATAAGAACCAGCAAAAATGCCGTTGAGTGTCATTGGCCGGTGAGTCTGACACAAACTGATCAGCCATAACCTTACGACCACATACCTAACAGCCGGTATGTCGAGTTTCGGTACGGATAATGGTGGCGACGCGTCTTGGCATGGAAGCATGGAGGCCTTTGGTAGATCTCTGGAGAGAGTTGGCACCACATCTGCACAAACAAAGCACCTCATTCCCGTCAATTCCGGGGAGGGGGCAGCGACGAGCCCTGACGCCACGTTCACGTTCAGTCACATCCCAGGTGTGTCCGGCCAGGTTCACATCTGGCGAGCTGGAGGGCCAGCACTCCAACCGCAATCCGCCACAGTGTTCCTCGAACCAACCCATCACACCCCTGGCCTTGTGACATGAGGCTTAATTTTCTTGAAAAATTTCTTTGACTTCGGAAAACATAGTTGTCATGAAGTGGTGCACTTGGTCAGCAACGAGTGTACGATACTCGTCGGCCACCATAGTGCCTTGCACGAGCTCCACTGTACTCGTGGATTCCCCCTTGAATCTTCCCCAGAGCATAGTGCAACCGCCGTCAGCTTGTCTCCGTCCCGCAATACAGATGTCAAGGAGCTGTTCCCATGCACTACGTCAGATTTGCTACCTTCCATCGGCTTTATGAAGAATGTATCGAGATTCATCAGACCGTGCAACGCTCTGCCACTGCGTCAACGGGCAGTGCAGATGGTCACGTGCCCATTTTAGTCGCAACTGCCGATGTTGCGGTTCTGGCATTGGCAATTTGAAACGCGCGCCAAAAACACATCAACCAATCAGAGACTGCGCTCGACATCTATTGAGCATCCCAGAGAGCATCCCAGAGTGCCCAAGAGAGCATCCCAGATTGCCCCCAGAGAGCTAAAACACCAAGAAGAATCGCTTCTCGGCTTTTGGCAAGATCAATGTGTAGTATTTGTGGCCCTTAAAAGGGCCGTTTTTGAGAACTGCTTTCTATGATTGAATAAAGTACAGCACCCACAATGCGACAATCTTCCAAAGAAGAAGGACCACTAGCCTTCACCTATAAGTGAATACTAGAGTCGGAATTTATCTTAGAACGTCTACGACAAGACAAAGACAAACTCCCGTGCGGTAAAAGGTAGGAACCCTCACTAGCAATAATAATCTCAGAAACAGGTATAGTACGGTAAGCCAAGATTTCAAGAGTTTCAAAGGATTCCAAACCGGCTCTTCCTGCATTGTTACAAGCAACGAAAGCTACAGTTATCCATTCGTTACCCAAACTGGAAGAAGAAGAAACTTTCATTAAAGAAAAATTTAACTTCGCACCACAAAATAAAGTAGGTCCATGAATAAGAACAAATTGAGTAGTTTTACCTACTCCTCTTACTTCGTTCTTTTTACCCTTCGCAGAAGATGTCCAAGCACCAAGAGTGCCGTCCACATTGACAAGTGATTTGTAAACCAGCATTCGCCGGCGACGACGGAAATAGCGTTTACGCATCATTGCTCTCGCCCCGTGTTGGAAGGCACTCACCACGGCAGTCTTGGAACACCGGACAAGTCGTGCAGTGTCCGAAATGCACGTGCCGAGCCTCCGGGACACCACAATCTGCCCTCGGTCAGCAGTCATTCCCCGCCAGGCGACGCTGCTATCGCCTAGATGGGTTTATATCGACAGTAGGTCAATGGTCATAATCTTCTGGCTTATCAGTGTACATACATTGTGTACTTGCTACTGAAGTGTGTATTGTTTTTACGTTTTGAAGTAGGTCTAGTTCCCTGTCCGAACGAGTCGTGAAAATCGTTCTTATACTGTTTAGTATTTATCCCCAGTTCAGCTTAAACTGCATCTCGGCAGGGACCAAGTGAGTTTTGCGTTCTGCCAGATTTACACCAGTCGCTTCACCGGATTCCAAATCCAAAACAACTGCCATATAGTCGTACACGGAACCCGTGTGTCCTTCTATAGGGGCAGTGTGAGTGTGTCTGCTTTCTAAAGTTGGTAGCACAAAAAAATAGATCGAGCAGCCGCGGAGGTGTTCTCGGTAATGGGCCTCACGCAGTTTGTTTTTAACGAAAATCTGCCATGAGATTCCTTCGCGCAGCGATTATTCGTCTCGGTATATATCGACGTGACCATGAAACAAAGATATTACCTTGAGCTTGAGCTTTTCACCAACTTAGTTGATCTCTGATATAATTTGAACAGAAATGATGACTGTACGGAAACACATGTTCCCCAAGAACATAGTCATACGGCTTGCTGAATTTTAATCTTTTCAGTCAAGACTATCCTACCGATTTTCATGTAAGTTTCTTTTCTTTTCTTTTTTTTAAGCAATCAATCTTTCAAACAAGTGAACTCTTTTTGGTTTTTAGGACCTCTTTTCCGCAGTCGCAATTATGCAATTAATATAGCTTACATTCTTTTGCGAATGTAATAAAATTTTTATTCAGACCGCATACGTGTCGCTTCACTTCGAAGCATTTCAGTGGTCACTGTAACAACTTCGATTTTGTTACAAATCTGTTTCCCAATCTCGTACAGAGCTCTCATTTTTGCATTACTGACATTAAACTGTACGTAATTACAATTATTATTCACGACTTTTTGTTTTGTACTTCACTCCTAATGCTCTTCTACACACGTGTTCCATTTTTAGTACATTGTACTTGACTGACAATGAAATACTTTCGTTTAGATGTTATGTTGATGCGCTTACGACTATGTCGCAACTCGTTAATACTGTTTAATATTGGTAATTGGAACATGAGAACTATTTACGATCTTCGCAACCATATTTGTAAGGGAAACCTAATTGTTGTAGTGACCAATGAAGATGTTTTAAATTAAAGCAAACCCCGTGTTGATGTAAATAAGACCCAGTCGCAGAAGACATATTTTACATGTGATCTCTTACCATTTCTTCCTCATTCACTCCATACAAGTTTTACTTTCCGTTCACACTTTTTTTCACGTTAATGCGACCACCTGTTAAAAGCCTGAATAACCACTTCTGCGGAGCGGACCGCAACAAGACAGCAGGAATGGAGTCAACGAAGTTCTGGAAGTTTCCGACACGTATGTGGAGCGATGCCAAATCCATTGTCGTAGTCAACTCTGTTATGTTTCTTGGTTAAGGATCCATGCGCGAACAACCTGATCGAGGTGGTCCCACAGCTTCTGGGTTTGAATCCGTGGAGTTTAGTAGCCAGGGGCGTAACGTAAACACTTCCTATGGCTCCTCAAATCAGACATGTACACTCCGAGCTGTGTGGCACATTCCATCGTCCTGCTGGTAGATCCCTTCGAGATAAGATAAACAAACTGTATCTAGGAGTAGATTTGGTCCCCAAGGATGGATCCATACTTTTGTTGGTCCATTGTCCTTCCAGAATGACAGGATCACGCATGGAATTCCCTGCGGTCTGGACCCTTCTGAAGATTGCGGCAGGGTGTTTGCTTTCAGACGTTTCACCCCGTACACACCAGCGACTGTCTCTCAGGTGTAGCAAGACATGTGATTCATTTGTAAAATAGCCACCAGTCACCACTGAGTGGACGTCCAAATGCGCCACTGACGAGAAAATTGCAGCTTTCATCGCCGATGAATACAAGTCAGCATTTGTGCACGAACAAGGGGCCCGTTCTTTGCTTTAATCCTCTCTCAATTTATTATTTCTTTCGCCGGTATCATTTTCCATCTTCACTTACGCCTAACTCAACGACTCATACGTTGTGACATTTGGTCCCAAACGATTTTATGCTTGACGACACGTTTCGCCGTATCAAAGCGTCGTTTTAAGTATTCTGCAGGCGCCCAGTTGCAGCTGGCGATCTTCATGCGCATCCGTTCTTGATTCACGGGGAAAAGTGGGAATTCTGAAGGCAGGAATATTTCTCGCCGACATGAAAGTAGTGACTGTCAGAAAGTTCTGTAAAGCTGAATTACGAGACTATTCGGGAGCAAAGTTTTTCTATAAAAATGGCGTAGAAGGAGCTATTAAGCATCCAACTAAGTATTCAAAAACGTCAGAGACGAGTTATCAAAGTCAATAATTTTGAACGCGTCTCACGACTCGTAAAGCTGGATTTCTCTGCGAGTTTCCGTACCCCCGGTAAGTTTTTCCGTGATCGATTTGAACCCCCAGCATTTCATTCCGATGTAAGTGTGCAGAATAACGTTTGCTCTAAAAGCATTTTATAAGGATGGTGGTAATCAGACTGTTGCAAAAAAAATAATTCCGAGACAATTACACAGTCACACGTCTGACTGAGTAATATGATTACGACATGAAATTCTAGTGCGGAAGAAACGGGCGTTAGATTTAGGCGCTAAAACTTAATGTTCAAAAGGGATCTAATTAATTTCTGTAAGTATATTTGACGTAGTTAACGTTTTCCGCCACGATCATGACAGAAAAGAATCCACTAGTTTGCAACATGACGACCGCTAACATTAGCGTTATCGAAGTGGGGGTCTGCCTGGAGCCTTTGTGTAGATAAGGTGTGCGCGCTACATTTTCAGTACCACATGGTTCATAGCTGGACTAGCATCTCACTTAGACTCGTGCTGACGTTATCCTTCGCTACTAACAGAAATGCCAAATCTGCTACCCGTCCTTGCCCCAGTTCCCCCACTTTTGTAAAACTATCCTACCATTTTATTGAGACATACTCAGCAAATGTCAAAGTTGGTAAATTGGTTTAAGAAAATGAAACGCTATGGAAAATATTACTCACATTAACTCCACACAAGGTGTCAAAAACGTATCATTGTAGTAAAAACACCATAAACAGTTTAAATGTACCAAAAGTAATTGAAAGTACAATAAACTATGTCATACTGCTTATAGCAGCTACATTTCATATATTTTGTATAATGCATAATAAACAATAGAGTTTTGCTCCACCTCATACAATATTAATAGGGTATAAATTATTAATTATAGACCAAACCCGAAGGGTTCCCATAGTATTTCTACTTTTCATTTTCCTGCTTTGAATGAAGTGGATTGGAGTATGTTCCTGACTTCAAGTTTACAGCAGTGTCGTTTTTTGTCTATATAAAATAACCAGATTTGACAGTGTTTTCACCTACAGTCAACCTTCAGTAGTTTTCTGTTATATGTAATTTGCCGAAGCTATGTTCAAAATATTCTGCAGTCGCTGGCACTGTCATATCTATACTTAAAGCTCATTCGATATTTATATAAGCATCTGTTAATGAATGCTTAGGGGAAACATTTCATAATATTCGCATAAGAAGTCTTGCCAATGATCGTCAGCTCTTTTTATGAAACTTGAAAGCAGCTATTTCCCTATCTCCACTGCATCAATGTGTCTGCTACACGAAACACAAAAAGCAGCAGTACATTTTTATATAACATACGGAGCTTTCATTAAAGGTACTTTCTCACGGGCAATTGAAGCCAGTTTAAATAGTGTGATGTATGTAAGAACTGTAATGTTATTAAGGAAGGCTCAGTCCTTTTTTTATTAACACAGCAGACTGTACAAGCCGGGACTTGGAAGCAGCAAAAATAGTGGCTCAAGCGGCAAGTAAATTACATACCGCAAATTGTCCACCTTCCCTGGATGCTCCCTCCATCGTTGCGATTCGCTCCAGTCCTCAGTCGCGAAAAACCCGAAGCGTTCGGTCAGAGTATTTTCTGATACTTTGGTGTGGAAAATCGGACAATCATAGTCTGGTTGAAATACGATCGATCCTTAGGTGTTCCTTTCTCGCTGTACCAGTTTAAGGATCTGAAAACTGCCCCTAAGTAATTTTTCTGATAAGGTATCTGCTTGTCTCAGACGCTTTTATTACTTATCCTTCTAGCTAACCAGATGGAGTTAACAGGCAATCTGCAGCGTACACATTTTTCAGCATACTAACTCGTGTTGTATGGTCGCCTTGTTTCTCAAAGGGTGTGACCACAGATTTCTCGTAATCCATGAATCCCAGACAATGTAGTTGACAATATTCACTACCCAGCTCGGGAACTTCTTTCAAAACTTGCAAGTAGTCTGGTGCACTGCATCCACCTGCAAGAGCAGCTTGATCTTTATTTTGCGCAACTGATGATAAAATAACTGAGGATGGTAGATGAATTTAAATGTCAGGAAGGCATCCTTGGAAGTGCGAGCCTTACTGAAAAGTAATACCTCCGAATTTTTTGTGTGAAAACCGTAAATCTTTTTAAATAAAACAAATGTTATGAACATTCAACATTTTTACTCTCCTTGTCTGTATTTTTATGTCTCAGTATAGTCACCCTGCGACGAACACATTTCTCCCAGCGAGAAAACAATTTTTTTTGAGTTTTGGAAATGGTGTGAGGTAGGGTCCGCATGGGGGATGATCGATGACAGTGAACTCAGGGGGTCGGATTGTTTTAGGTGTCGCTGCGTTCCTCTGTGGTATGATCAACAGGGTGCTCCGTGAGTGGACGAATCCATCGAATTCGAAACTCGATTACACCACGTATTTCATCACGCACCAATGTAGTTACGTTACGCAACACCATGTTAAACACTACAAATGTGAGCCCTCTAGCACCAGAAAACTCCAAATATGTAGACATGAAGAATAAAAACGTAGAATGTTGGTAACGTTTGTTTTACTCAAAAATATTGATTAGTTTTTTCATACAAAGTTCTGAGGCATTACGCTCTGGTATTTTTCTGAAGTGTAGCCTTGTGCAGAAGTAAGACAGAGGCCGGCCGCGGTGGCCGAGCGGTTATAGGCGCTTCAGTCCGGAACCGCGCGACTGCTACGGTGGCAGGTTCGAATCCTGCCTCGGGCATGGATGTGTGTGATGTCCCTAGGTTATTAGGTTTAAGTAGTTTTAAGTTTTAGGGGACTGATGACCTCAGATGTTAAGTCCCATAGTGCTCAGAGCCATTTGAACCATTTTTGAAGTAAGACACAGAGGGCGTAGAAGCTTTTGAAGACTGGTACCATAGAGAGTGTTGAAGAACAGATCGGTAGATCGTAAGATGCTGACCACGAGCGCCAGTCACAACCCTCACGACAGTTACGACGCGCCGGTCAAAGTAGGCGACACTTGCGCGCTCCGTAGCAACCACGTTGTAACCAAGTACAGACCCAGACCGCCAGCAGCCGCACCGACAGATACGACCACCGAGTGCCTCGCTAGGCATCACCGACAGGTCATTGGCAGCACCACGAAACCACGCCTCCATCCAGGCACTAATGACTAGGGGGCAGGAAGTCTCTATCTGAGGAGCGACTATTTAATCCAACCCAGGGACCACTGCCTACCACAACAATGAAACACGTCACGAGATGTACCCCTTTTTCCAACACTATCCACAACGCCCCATCTTACACCATCCTTCCATTTTCTCCTCCCCCTCCCCCCCCCCCCTTCATCCACCTTCCTGACTTCAAGTCGCTACCTGCCATTCTTACTAATTATCGCAATTCATCCACCTTCCTGACTTCAAGTCGCAATTCCATCATGACAATTTTTCACAGGTATCACCTAGTATTAGAATGACACCATGGCACCATCCACGTTCATCGTTAACTATATTTTAACTAAAATATAAAATAATCAAACGAGATTTAAAAACTATCAGTGTATTTTACGAAAACACTATCAGTGTATTTCACGAAAACGTTGTATGTCATTTGTTTTCACGTAAAAATCGTAAATATCGTGCACCAATATATTTTTACAAAGTCATCAAATGTTCAAATGTGTGTGAAATCTAATGGGACTTAACTGCTAAGGTCATCAGTCGCTAAGCTTACACACTACTTAACCTAAATTATCCTAAGGACAAACACACACACCCATGCCCGAAGGAGAACTCGAACCTCCGCCGGGACCAGTCGCACAGTCCATGACTGCAGCGCCCTAGACCGCTCTGCTAATCCCTCGCGGCTACAAAGAAAGTCGTCTGTTCTTGCCTGATTTTATGGTTTTACCATATTTTGAATACAGAATATGCAACCCTTTGCTGAAGAGAGGTTTATTATTCGCTTTCACCTTGCCTTCCTAGTGTGGAAGTATACAGAAGCTGTTTGTGCCATCTTCCGGGGCTCTCGTCAATTTATAACAAACAGAAGGTTTTTCAGATCCGATAATTAACGAAGAGGAACTAAATCGAATGTGAGAGAAACGAAAATTATGGTGTGAATTGTGAAATAGTATGTATGTGTCAGACGGTTGTATGGAAACAGAGAAGTGAAGTAGGACAGCCTGGAGACGTGACAAAATGAGAAATAGCTGTCGTCTTTGGCACTGCCCGTCACCACAACGTCAATGAAGTTGCCTTCAAACTGTCAAACGTATACATAACGAATGGTGATAATCGCAGCCGAGTAACACAAAATAAGAACAGCGATCGTAAGAAGATCCTAGCCGACAGAGGCCGGAGGCGAGTGTCACGTTTTGCCGATCAGAATCAGCTTCAAAATCCGACAGGGATTGTTGCCATTTGTAAATAAAGGTCCATGTCAACCAGTTTCAGAGTAAACATTGCGAAGCAACTTGCAGGTAACGGAAATGTGAAGTCTGATACCTCTCAAAAGGGCCTTACTCTTAATGGCACATGAAGCTTTACTTCTTCAGTGGCCCAGATAACAGTAAAACTACAGTTCCGCGATTTTGCTCCTGTCCAAATGATGTGAGGCGTCGGGTGCACCAACGGCTCTATGAAGCTTTGAACCAGTAGTGTGTCGAGGATAAAGTTCGATTGATTCTGTGATGGCTCGAGGGTTTTTCTAGTACCATTGCATGGGCCACTCAATAGAGTAACCGTGAACGTGACCCCAAAATGTTTAATACAGCATTCTCGACGACCAAGTGTTGCCCTTCCTTCAATACCTTCCTGATGGGTGTTCTGAGGAAGTCAGGTCTTCCAACATGGTATCAGTCGTGTGTTTGAAGGTTTAGACACATTCGCGCCAGCACCCTACCGCACCTGGACTGGCTCGCCATGTCACCTGATCTTAATCCTGTATTAATATCTGGGACCATTTGGTTCAAATGGCTCTAATCACTATGGGACTTACCATCTGAGGCCATCAGTCCCCTGGACCTAGAACTACTTAAACCTAACCAACCTATGTACAACACACACATCCATGCCCGAGACAGGATTGGTACCTGCGACCGCAGCAGCAGCGTGGTTCCAAACTTAAGCGCCTAGAACCGCTCTACCACAGCGGCTGGCCGGACCATTTGGAACTGCAGATGAAAAGTAGCAATCGACATCACCGCTGTCTGCTAGTTCTACGGGATCTAATCACCAGTGAGTCGAGAGACAGTACATCTTACATACGAAGTTAATATCTTTTGGAAAGTGGGTCAATGATACAAAAAGCCATGTAGGAGCAACATTGTTGACTTTCCCGGAAGACATTCAAATGTTCTAGCGAAGGCATTCATGCAGAGCAGTGTCTAAGGGTTGGTCCTGATGGTCAAATGTCAGCATGATTAACTTGTTTGTAATGATTTTTAAAGTATTCGTGTATGTTCCATTCAAGTGATATGGTGTCGTAATAAAATTCGTTGTTTTTGGACGAAGGAAGTTCATTAAAATTTTGCAAACTTTACCCAATGGTCGCTGTGCATCTCTCTCGAAGATGAACCACGTGGAGGACAAGTCAAAACTCCAATTGAACTATGCGAATTTTTCAATAGCTTTCCGAGTATTTTGAAATGAACTAATTTGTTACTGTAAACGAAAAGCTTGTGCACCATTCCGACCGAAAAACAGAATTGCAGGCGTAGCATTGAATACAGATTAATGATACTGTAGCAGAAACAGTGAATTCGGTTTCATCTGCCAGAAAGCGAAGCGACAGCCACTTTTCTTGTTGATAGTTATGAAAAGTGAAATAACAACTGCCAAATACTGTGAAGTCTTCTCGAGAATGCCGAATTACACATTAGAAAACCAAATACATAGGTCATCGAGACAAGGCAACTACTAACATGAAATGTTCGCAATAAGGATACGAATATTTCGAGTAATAACTCTTGCGTTATTCAACCTATTTATTAAGTTCGAGGTTCTATGAGATCCAGCCACCGAATATTTAAAGAATTTTAAGGGGGGGAATACAGTTTTGCGACAAGGGAAAAGGTTATGGCGTCATTAGTTGGCTATTTTACGATGGGTGCTTCACATTTCTCTAGGGCTGGAACATTCTCATTGAAAATTTGTGGAAAAATTCGTTGGCATTAAACGAGTCCAGAAGAAAACTGTATAATGTTATCCAGAAAACACACTGTTTCGCGGTCTCCTCTAGTTCAAAGTTGCTATCATAATAGACCACTACTACATTGATCGTCCATTCAGAAAGCAGTCCGTTGGAATATAGGCGACAGAAGAAATCTACTTTTGCAAGCACCTACAGCGTCGTACGTTTTATAAATTTGGGAGATTGTAGAGGACGAATTTCAGACCACTTTTCAATAAGAAACTGTAACCGGAAATGTTAAATAGAATTTCTACAGTTTCTCAGCATTCGGTAGACTATAAGAAACACTGTAACGCCATAGTCTGAAAAAATTATGTTGACCCTACAGCAGAGTACAGTTAAATACTCTAAACTGAACTTGTGTCTTTGGGGGTGCAGAATAAATGTACAATGTGACCACCAACAACTGCATTATATAATGTACTACAATGAACGACGTGTTTTCTGATTCTCTCTAAGGTTCATGCTACTCTCTGAATGTCTGAAACACTGTAAAGATGCTCTCAAATTTCGGTGATGTTCCTACTGGAGGGGCCCTACATAACCCCAGAGCAACAGGTTAGAAGGGGGTGAGTCCAGCTGAGCGTCCAGGCAAGTGACTGCCCCCCCCCCCCCCCCCAACAGTCAATCTGTGTCTGCCTTAAACTGTGTGTCAGATGTGCACAAAGTGCGCTGGAGCATCGACGTGCTGAAACCATAAACTGACGCGCAACTGCTGGCGAAATTTATCCAGAGTCTTGAAATATCATGCATCATTCAAACGATTTTATAAGGTGTGTGGTCCAAAAAGGTTATCTCCAAGAATTCCAATCCATATGTTTACTGAAGAACTCACCTGGTAACTTCTCGTACGGGTAGTGCGTAGATTTTCAATAGCCTATCGGTGGCTGTTGCGGGAGTTAAAAATACCCTCCCTTGTAAAAGTTGACTCATCAGTCAACAGCACGATGTCTGTAAAAATGAGACAGCAGTACACTGACGAAGCAACACTGTGACTATTGTTGCTGTGATTGAACGTTTCCAATTTCATCCTTAACATTCTCTCAAATTTTTAAAATGTCATTCCGTAACGCCCCGTACGTGCAAGCGGAGAATATCTGGTGTATATTTCCTGATCGAAAGATTGTGGTCCCATGTACTGGATTTTGTCACTGATCTCGTTGCAGGGACTCACAGATAGGTTGATTAAACGAATGACGAACAACAAACAAAGTCGCATCCGTTAAATATCTAGCAGTATGCGAAAGTAGTACGACCACAAAGAATCAGTCATAGAATATGCACATGGAAAACTAAGACTCATTGGAAGAATCTCCCATCATGGTAGTCCAGCCACGAAGGAAGTACCTCACAAAAGCCTCGCTCGAACGATACTTGGGTATTGATCCCCACTCTGGGAGCAAGACCAGGATGGAGTGACAGAGTAAATACAGAAGATCGGAAGAGTAACGGTAGGTTAATTCTATGGTTAATTCAGTAAGCTTGAATGTGGTCTTCAGAATTTCATCCAACTACAGTGCCAGACGCTACAACACAGACGTTGTCGACTGCTGTTAAAATTCCGACAGCGTACGTTCCTTGAAGAGTCGACGATTGTATTGCTCCCTCGTACGTATACCTTGCGAAAGGACCGTGAAGGCAAGACTGTAGCGAGTCGAGCTCACACGGAGGCATGCCAGCAATTGTTCCTCCCACGCATGATTCGAGATAGGAAAAGGGAAGGTGGGTAGTGAAAGTGATATACAAAGTACTCCCCACTAAACACCGAAGCTTATCCGTTTGTCGGTTGGCGTCTTATGGTCGGCGATCCGTATTGTGAGAGGCAAATTTTTTGGTAGTGATTTTATACAGTTTGAAATCTCGTCCTTACGTATACTTCCGCCATCACAATACTTCCCAGACGTCCAGACTGCACAGACTTACACTATGTGTCCAAAAGTATCCGGATACCTGTCTGAAAATGACTTAACAAGTTCGTGGCGGCCTCCATCGGTAATGCTGGAATTCAATAGGGTGTTAGCTCAAACTTAGCCTCGATGACAGCGTCCACTCTCGCAGGCATACGTTCAATCAGGTCCTAGAAGGTTTCTTGGGGAATGTCAGCCCATTCTTCACGCTGTGTTGAACTGAGGAGAGGTATCGATGTCTGTCGGTGAGGCCTGGCAGGAAGTCGTCTTTCCAAAACATCCCAGTGATGTTCTATAGGATTCAGGTCAGGAGTCTGTGAGGTCAGTTCATTACAGGGACATTATTGTCGTGTAACCACTCCACCACAGGCCGTGCATTATGAACAGGGGCTCGATCGTGTTGAAAGATACAATCGCCATCCCCGAATTGCTCTTCAACAGTAGGAAGCAAGAAGGTACTTAAAACATCAATGTAGGTCTGTGCTGTGATACTGCCACGCAAAACAACAAGGGGTGAAAGCGCCCTCCATGAAAAACACGATCCCACCATGACACCACCACCACCGAATTATACTGTTGGCACTACACACGCTGGCAGATGAAGTTCACCTGGCATTCGCCATACCCACACACTGCCATCGGATCGCCACATTGTGCACCGTGAGTCGTCACTCCACACAACGTTTTTCCACCGTTCAATCGTCAAATGTCAACGCTCCTTACACCAAGCGATGCGTCGTTCGTCATTTACCGGCGTGATGTGTGGTTTATGAATAGCTGGTCTACCACGAAATCCAAGTTTTCTCACCTCCCGCCTAACTGTCATAGTACTTGCAGTGGATCGTGATGCAGTTTCGAATTCCTGTGCGATGGTCTGGATAGATGTCTGTCTATTACACCCTCTTCAACTGTCGGCAGTCAGTCAACAGACGAGGTCGGCCTGTACGCTTTTGTGCTGTACGTGTCACTTCACGTTTTCACTTCACTATCACATCGGAAACAGTGGACCTAGGGATGTTTAGGAGTGTGCAGACGTGTGACACCCAATCACCTGACCTCATTCGAAGTCCGTGAGTTCCGCGGAGCGTCCCATTCTGCTCTCTCTCACGATGTCTGATGACTACTGAGGTCGCTTATATGGAGTACCTGGCAGTAGGTGGCAATACAATGCACCTAATATTTAAAAAGTATGTTTTTGGGGGCGTCTGGTTACTTTTGATCACATAGTGTATATTCACCACATTTTGGCAACTCAAGGTACGTGTGAAACGATTCTATCACAAACCACATTAATGGAGTCAAAGCACTGGTCGACCTTCTAATGTACGCGTCCGTCACGCAGGAAGTTAATCTATTGCACTTCACTTATATACACTTTTAACATTATTTTCTTCTTTCTGTGGCGTGTTCCACACATATATTCAGTTCACAAGTTTACTATCTGTACTCTATTCTAAGCCCATATCTCAGCTGTGTAATCGTTTTGCATAGGATAACTCATGCAATTTCCAGTTTCTTAAACGCCATACACACATCACTGTAATGCAAACGTTGCACTCTACTCTCTCAAAGCGTTGGCCTGTTGTGCATTGCACACACACAAGTTGACAATTATTGAACTACATGAAAAAAACGTAAATTAATTACAAACTACTGCGTGCACACTCTTTATTCAACATGTAAACGTCACTACAGATTTTCGGATTTAGGTTATGAAATGTCCGATATGCCTGCCATCACTGGCGATAATGTGGCGCAGACGAACAGCGAAATTTCGCATGACCCGTTAAAGTATCGGAATGTCGATTCTGTTGATGACATCATGAATAGCTGTTTTCAGCTCAGCAACAATTCTGGGGTTATTGCTGTACAACTTTATTTGATACAGCCCAACAAGGAGGAGTCGCATGTGTTCAGATCCTGAGAACATGGCTGTCAATCAAGGCCCACGTCAGTGGCCTCTGGGTACCCCAGAGACAGAATGTGGTCCTAGAAGTGCTCCTCCAGGACCTCACACATACTCCTGCTTCGATGGGGTCGAGCTCCGTCTTACATAAACCACGTTTTGTCGAAATCATCGTCACTTTGGATAATGGGGATGAAATCATCTTCCAAAACCTTCACATACCGTTCGGTAGTCACCGTGCCATCTAGGAAAATCGCACCGATCAATCCGTGACTGGCCAATGCACACCACACAGTCATACCTTCCCCCCCCCCCCCCCCCCTCGAACGCCCATTTGGTTAATTGGGTTATTGACGAATCTATCCAAATCAAAATGGGCTTCGTTACTAAAGCAAACCGTACATGCCCATATTAATTTCCATCATACCCCTCGGCCAACCGTGAAGTTTGAAAGTCCTAACGCAAACCTTGCAGAAGTTATGCTGATTCTATTTCATATAGTTCAATAATTGTCGCCCTGTGTAAGGTTCTCTTTTGCCTCCTTAAAAGATATGTCTTAACCCCTCAGATAATATTAAAAATGTTTTTTGACTCAGATACGTGGATAAGGCCGTGTGGGACCAACATTCACCCACAAAAGCCATTACTACTGTAAAAAGATTTAGTCCGGCACTTTCAGATTGTACATAGAATTATGACAAATGTTTGTCGATCTCCGAAATGTTTAACAGCTTTGTAGGAATTGTTGTACTCCAAATTCATAAACAAAGCGAAACAATGACCTTAAAAGCAAATGTCAACAAGTGTTTGTGAGTCGGAGGTAATCATCACGGACACATGTGGTCTGTGGAGTCCCCCAGGAATCAGTTCAGGGTGCACTGCTTTTCTTGCTGCTTATCAAAGATATTTCATATGCGCTTCATTCTAAGTCGAAGAAGTCAAGTCGCATTCCATACCACGATCTTCACCTGTACAAGGTGAAGGCGTTCAGCTGCACCTAAGCGCCAGATCTAAGAAAATTTCTGACACAGTTCATGTAGGGCAGACTGACGAGATTCGTTTAGTAGGCTATAATGACAGTCGCAATACCGAGGTCTTAATCTAAGCGCTCAAAAGTCGGAGATGGTTCGCCTATCCCCCCGAAGTCGATGAGTGGACATTTCGTGAAACAGTTGCTCCACAGCTTCTCGATGGTATCCAGTTTCCCTGTTAGAAACAGGAAAGGGTCTCGGCATAATCTTGCATGAGCAACTAAACTGGAATAAACTGTCTCTTAAAGCATGTTAGAAATCTCCCTCGTACATACGCGCCATCCAAAAATTTAGAGAAAGCTTTCACCTAAATTCAAACTTTATTCTAATCTTCAGTCCTGCCACATCTGTGATATTGAGATGCACAAGGCGCGTCTGCAAAGTTCGGTCCATGGTCTCCAAAAATAAAGAAGACAAACGCTTCAAACAAAATAACATTACAGACGTTCAAAGCAATCGCCAATAGCCACAGCACATGTCTGACATCGGTTATAAAATTGTTGAGGACTGTCAGCAAACGACTCTTGTGGTATCGGTAGAAGGACCGTCATTGCCCGTTGTTGGATGTCCGCATTATTACGGGAAGTGAGACGTGGTGCTGCAAACACGATCCGGAGACCGAACGACAGTCAGCACAGTTGTGCTCACGGCTTTCCCCAGCTCTCAAAGAAAGTTAGATAGCAAAATTCAAGATACAGAAGATTTTGATCGGCTGTTTCGAAAGAAGTGATTTATCCCTCCTACCCGGAGGAGGACGCGAAAGCGATCAGCATCCTGCCATTGTCTGTGGCTTGGTCTCCAGATCGTATTGGTAGCACCATAACTCGTTTCCTGTAATGATGCGGATATCCAGCCAAGCGTGACCCCTGTGCTTCGAGCGATTCCACAAGAAGCGTTTGCTGATAGTTTCCAACTGCATCAAGATCGATACCAGAGGTATGCTGTTCAAATTCACTTTTTAATCTATATTTTTTTCATCACGGGTGACATTATTGAATTTATATGACATTTAGAAGTAATATAACAAAAAAACTCTACCTGCATTTTCGTAGAGCTGTAGTGAATTTCATATGTAATTAAATTTTCAAGAGCGAGGGACTGGATAGGAGAGCGCAAGTTAATCCTCGATAAATAATGATTCGAATGACGTTATTCACAGTCAGTAATATAGTAAGTCACAACGTTCCAGAACACGAGAGTAACGTAAGATTACTCGTAGGGTGTGCTCTCGAGATTATTCGTTGCAGGATGGTATTTTTCATACAAACATGGGAAACAAACAAACTTTATGCACATACACGTGGCTTTTATTCGTTATATTATCTCCCAAATGTCAATTCAAACGTGATCAGTGATGAAAAAATAGAATAATAATTAAATTTGAGTGGGAGTCGAACCGTCGCCTCATATACGTTCGTCTTACGACGTTCGAAAGCTAATCGCTTTACCACCTAGAACTGTAACGTCCGGCACCTACGTATAGATACATATGCCACATAATAGACGCCTAACATTTTCCGTGCGATTTTCTCGGCATTGTCAGAGTAGTGATCCTTACTGGTTGCACATTAAGCCCTTTAATGGCTTACTAAAGGTGTACAAAGTTTAAAGTAATCTGTAATCGCGAGGTCGTGGCCTCCCATTTTGCAATGTATTCTCATCACCAAAAGGGAGTCTATAGAACAACACTTCATTGGGCAATGACCGTACAACGCTGCTTTGTAGATACTCCTAAACAGCCGAGACTACAATCGCTGTCCAGATATCCAGAATTGAGTGTTTTTCAAATGGCTCTGAGTACTATGGGACTTAACATCTGAGGTCATCAAGGATAGTGACACTGGGGTTGGTGATCAGGAGGTTTACGCCACCACCTCTGCTTACCTCTTACCTTGTAGGCCCCACACTGGCGACGAACATTTCTCCCTCCAACAGGTTTCGCAGCGGCTACCTGAGTCGAACGCCGGCGCACAGGCGTGCGTCCACGGAGTTGCACGGACTGACGTCCGCCAAACAAGTGTAATGGCGATGTTTCGTTACTAAATATAGTGTCTAATCAGGCAAACGAACTGTGACTGTGTAAACTTCCCTAGGGTATAAACTGACGATATTCTTGTCGCTTCTGCGGCCAGATCATACAATTACCTTAGAGTCAGTATTTCAGTGGTGCATCTAGCAACCCAATTCAGGTGAGGACGTAGTTTGCAATTTCGCAGGAACTGATTCCTGCAGTGAACGGCGGGGCATTTGAACGCCGCGGAAGAACAAAAGCGGCTGCGCCAGAAATATCCGCGGCCGCCGCCTAGTGCGAGTAAACGTACAGAGTCTCCGCGGTGAAAACTGACAGAAACGATTGGAAATTGGAAATTTGTTGTGAGGTCTCATGAGACCAAACTGCTGAGGCCATCGGCCCCTAAGCTTTCACACTATTTAATCTAACTTAAACTAACTTACGCTAAGGACGACACACACACACATGCCCGAGGGAGGACTCGAACCTCCTACCTGGTAAGCAGCACAGACCGTGACAAGACGCCCTAGACCGCGCGGCTACCCCATGCGGCACGGAAACGATGAATCACTGTTAGTACCTCGGCTGAGTCAAAGACCCTTCTTTTGGCTCGGTGAAGGGTGATCTAAGCTTGAAGAAGTCCATTGTTTACAGAATCCGCTGTCATTGTGGGGAAATGTTTATTGGCCAGACGGTTCGTACCGTTCGAGACAGATGTACTAAGCATCATTGCCGCACACGATTACTACAACGTGGGAAATCAGTTGTGGAGGAACACTGTCTGATCCAAAAATACTATATGTTGTTTTATGAGATACAGATAATACGCCCCTGCATCTCGTTATTGGGATAGTGTCTTACATGAATCAGTAGAAATTATACACAGAGAAAAGGGCTTCACCCTAAGTGAAATGTGGAACCCTGTTTTATCTGATGTTAAAAAACAACGGTCTTCGCTTGGCCGGTAGAATGCTTTGGTAGCGGTACTCCATACCGAGTCACCGTTTTCCTTTTTCTTTTTTTTTGCCACCTTTTACCACTGGGACGCTGTATTTTCAAAATGGTTCAAATGGGTCTGAGCGCTATGGGACTTAACATCTGTGGTCATCAGTCCCCTAGAACTTAGAACTACTTAAACCTAACTAACCTAAGGACATCACACACATCCATGCCCGAGGCAGGGTTCGAACCTGCGACCGTAGCGGTCACGCGGTTCCAGACTGAAGCGCCTAGAACCGCACGGCCACACCGGTCGGCCGCTGTACCTTCACCTGCGTTAGGCGGCAGCAACGTCGATTTTTGGTGCACAAGCCGTTGGCGTTCCGCTGTATGTACAAGCAGCTCTTTTCACAGTATGAACCAGTTCTGGCAAGATCAGTTAACACGTCACTTACGTGAGCAGGGCGATTGGGTGGTCCGCTGAAATATTGAATCTAGGTGATTGTACACTCAGATGAAAAAAAGTCATGCTATAGCGATATGCACATATACAGATGGCGGTGGTGTCTCGTGCACAAGGTATAAAATGGCAGTGCATCGGCGGAGCTGTCATCTGTTCTCGGGTGATCCACACGAGTAGGTTTCCGACGTGATTATTGCCGCACGACAGGAATCAACAGACTCTGAACGCGGAATGGTAGTAACAGCTAGACGCAATTGACACTCAATTTCGGAAATCGTTAGGGAACTTAATATTCCTAAACCCGCAGGACCACAATGTCAAGACTGCGCCGAGAATACCACATTTAACGTGCTTGCGTAGTGTTGTCAGTGCTGACAGACAAGCAGCACTCCCTGAAATAACCGCAGAAGTCAATCTGGCATGTACGACGAACGTATCCGTCAGGACAGTGCCGCGAAATTTGACGTTAATGGACGATGGCAGCAGACGACCGACGCGGGTGGCTTTGCCAAGAGCACGACGTCGCCTGCACGCCTCTCC
Source organism: Schistocerca americana (assembly GCF_021461395.2). NCBI lineage: Eukaryota > Metazoa > Arthropoda > Insecta > Orthoptera > Acrididae > Schistocerca > Schistocerca americana. The sequence continues at coordinate 92,645,012 of NC_060121.1, forward strand.
TGGGCTCGCTATCGTATCAAAAAATGGTTCAAATGGCTCTGAGCACTATGGGACTTAAAATCTGTGGTCATCAGTCCCCTAGAACTTAGAACTACTTAAACCTAACTAACCTAAGAACATCACACACATCCACGCCCGAGGCAGGATTCGAACCTGCGACCGTAGCGGTCACGCGGTTCCAAACTAAAGCGCCTAGAACCGCACGGCCACACCGGCCGGCTCGCTATCGTATCAGTTGGATCCTAGACGACTGGAAAACAGTGATCTGGCCATACGAGTGCCGATTTCAGTTGGTAAGAGCTGGCAGCAGAGTTGGAGAGCGGCTCAGACCCCACGAAACCATGGACCCAAGTTGTCGGCAAGGCAGTGTGCAAGCTGAAAGTAGCTCCATAGTGCTTTGAGCTGTGTTTCCATGGAGTGCACTAGGTCCTCTGGTCCAACTGAACGTATCACTGACCGGTAATGGCCGTGTTCGGCTACTGAGAGACCACTTTCAGGCATTCGTGGACTTCATGTTCCCAAACAAAGATGTCACGGTACCGGATCACTGTCGTCCGGGAGTGGTTTGACGAACATTCTGGACAAGTCGAGTGAATGGTTTGGCCACCCAGATCGCCCGACATGAGTCCCATCGACCTTTCATGGGACATGGTAGAGAAATCAGATCGTGCACGACATCCTGCAGCGGGAACCATTTCACAATCATGGACGGCTATAGAGACAGAACGGCTCGATATTTCTGCAGGGGATTTCCAACGACTCGCTGAACCTATTCCACGTCAAGTTGTTGTGACACAACGTTATGAGATACCCTATGACTTTTGTCACCTCAGTACGGTATACGATGCGACTGCAGATCCGACAGAGTTATCAGTCAAACGATTTGTTTGCTTGTGTCTTCTAGAGCTTATGGAAATGAAATGAGCCTGTTGGCGGAGTGCAGTCTGAAAATAATAAAAGTAAATTGTCATCTGTCGCAAAAGTAAAGTATTGCGAGGACAGTGCAATAAGCGATATGGCATGTACTGTCATATAACTTCCATAATTTCAACATCTAATTTTGCTACAGGCTATGGGGATAGTACAGGATCAATTACTGTTCTTGTAATCGGACAGGTTCCTAGTTCAGTTAACTAAACATTATTTTTTGTCTTGCGTTTCCGTTAACAAAGGCCAGTCATGTCATTGCGAAATACGGGATTAGGAAAGTACACGTACCGCACACCGACGGCGTCTGGCTTGTGGGGCGCTCAACTGCGCGGTCATCAGCGCCCGTACAAGTCGCAGTTTTCTTTGTAGTCCAGTTTTTTACACAGTCCAATCGAGCCACTGTCACGAATGACGAGGACAAAACAAACATCCAGTCACCGGGCAGAGAAAATCCCCAACCCGACCACCAGGGATCGAACCCGGGATCTCATGGTCCAAAGGCGCCAACGCTAGCCATTTTTTAATTTTTTTTAAACAAACCTTAATCGGTGGCGGTTTTTTTACCCCTTTCTTAGGGCCGCACTGGGACTTTTTTTACATGATTATATTTAGGAAATGTGTACAAATGATAATTCTAGAAAATGAATGTTACAACAACAAAGGTGGCATTCAAAGAATAAACAAAAGAAAACTAAAAATTAAAAATGTAAATCACTAATGCAATTACAGTGAAAATAGTTCTTCAATAAACGTAACCGGTTCCATTTGGTACATCGCCATCGGCATATCTTCAAGAGCGCCATTGAATGGTAGCTGCAACGGAGGCATTCTGCTTCGCTAGTGCCTCAAGGAAAACAGCAACCCATGAATTAGCCCGTCTCGTTCTTATCGCATTGCTGACAAGGCAAGACGTTCAGCCGAAAGTGTGATGCGGCACGGAACATTAACCGCAGCTTGGCACTCCACAACTGAGTGTGTGTGTGTGGGGGGGGGGGGGGGGGGGGTTAACGAAAACTCTGCGTAAATAATTTAAGAAGAGCATAGGGTATCTTGGTGTGCGTTCGAGACCATTGTACTTTGGAGGAACCACCAGTAATCAAGCTGCTCTTTCTCTCCGTCACTAATGATATAGGCGACGGTGAGTCCTTTGAGCCGGCGGCGGTGGTATAGCGGTTCTAGGCGCTCAGTCCGGAACCGCGGGACTGCTACGGTCGCAGGTTCGAATCCTGCTTCGGACATGGATGTGTGTGATGTCCTTAGGTTAGTTCGGTTTAAGTAGTTCTAAGTTCTAGGGGACTGATGACCACAGATGTTAAGTAGTGCTCAGAGCCATTTGAACCATTTGAGTCCTTTGAACCGTGTAAGCGCATGATATTTTGCGGCGGAAAGCAAGATTCGTCTGGATAGAGGAGGAGGGTCTGAGGGTCAATATCAGGCATGACCCGGAGGTAACAAGCTAATATCTTCTGTGTTAGTCGCCAAACTCCAGCCGACGACACGCATGTAAAACGATGTTCATCGGTGTCCAAGAGGTGACAATCTGGGCAATATGGGGAGTCTGTTAGTCCAATAGCGTGAAGCCGCTGTCGTGTCACATATTTTTTGTTGGCAACCTGATACCATTTCGAAGGCACTATGGTCGTCAGAAAGTTGTGGTGTATCGTTTTCCACACTCTTGACCAATGAACCGTAGGATAATTGGTTTCCACCATGTTATGTGGAACAGCCCGCAGATGGTTGATACAAAAATCTTTCGTCTCTGGTGGACGTGTGTCGGGGAGGTCCGAGCTTACGTAGCTGTATTCAAGAATGACGCCCGACACATGGGAGTGTTCTGGGGCGATGTGCACAACCAACACCGGCGGGATGGGAGAGACTGGTATCAGAACCTGCAGTAAACGACCCGTGAGAGAGCTATGTTGACTTTTCCATCGTTTCCACATGTTGTTCATGTAAAGGGTAGCTGCTCTTGCCCTAACGTTGAGCAATCCCAGCCCCCCCTTGTGCACTGGGAGGGTAAGAGTGTCGTATCGTGCTTTAAATATGTGACATGCGGATGTGCAGTAACTGAAGGCCGCCAGAAACTGGCGACTTATTTGGATCAGTAGTGCTCCCCACAACCCACAGACTGTGGCAAACTATCACCTGGACATTGTCCTACCTCCTTCTCTTCTCCTGCCCCCTCAGCTCCACGCAACTTGCCACCTACACTCACTATATACTGTCCTAACTCCACAGAAGGCACACTTCTTCATCACAGCGTCACAAGGTTGAGCTTTGATCCCACTTAGAGGTTCAAGTATTCAACACGTTGTAGTTGATTCAAGTCCCGGAGCAGGTTGTGGCGCACCATCGCACGTATGATCTGCAGTAATCGTCGACAGTTTGCTGCAGCTGTTTTGTGTACATCCTTTGTGAACGTGATTCTCAAATATCGCAGATCAGAAACTGGTTGGAGGGGAGCAAGGACTTCCGGTCCGGGACCACTCCCAATATCCAACGACGCTAACTTGTTGATGTTCAGAAGACAGCCTGCGGCGTGACCATATCGCTCGAACCAGGTTAGTAAGCTTCAAACTTCATCTTTGGAACGAACCAGCAGCAGCAGGTCGTCAGCGTATGCCCTATAGCGAAAGGTGACGTCCCGCAGCGTGATGCCTGATAGCTTGTGGTTAAGGCCCCTGAGGAGTGGCTCGAGTGCGATTGGATAATGGTAGGTAGAAAGAGGACAACCTTGTCGTAGAGACCTCGTAGTGGGTACTGGTCCTACAGTCCTTCCATTGACCTAGACATGGCAGTTAGTTGGCTGTGGTCCAAAGATGCCGGAGGGTGTTAATGAGGGCTGGGGGAAATCCTATACGGTCCATCAGTCGTAGGAGGTAGTTGTGGTGCACTCTATCAAAGGCGCAATTCAAATCGATGGAGACGATCGCTGCTCTCAGACGGCACACAGAGGCGATCGCTAAGTCCCTGCAGTCGCCGGTGGTGATGTGCATGTTGGCCTCTCCCGCATGCGACGTCTGTTTTGGTGTGAGAATCATCGGCAAAGTCGTCTTAATATGGCCCGCCATAAGACTGGCGAAAATCTTATAGTCGGCGTTCAGCATTGTGAGTGGCCGATAGTCGGTAACTGATCGCTCTCCAACTGGCTTGTGCACTGGTATGAGAAGTCCTTCTACAAACCTTGGCGGTACAACACGATCTGGGGACGTAAGTTTGCGAAACATTATAACCCAGCGAGGCATCTTCATGGCGCAGAAGGTCCGGTAGAATTTGATGGGCAATCCATCAGACCCAGGAGACTTATTGGCCGCATCTTTGTCCAGGCCGTCTTCGACTTCTTCTAGTGAGACTTCCCCTGTTAGTGCATTCACTGTAGCCTCATCGATAGTACGTGTTACTTGCTGTAACACTTCTGTAGTGGCCCCGCCATCTGCGTTTCTTTCCTGCTAAAGATAACTAAAATGATCCTCCACCGGCTTTACTGTCTCGTGTGCTGAGTTGTGTGGACAAGTGTTGGCGATGTCGGCGCATATCCGCCACAACGTGGTGCATAGTGGATTCCTCTGCGGCTGTTCGGCCGTCTCGTCGCGAGTGAACTGCGGCACCTTCTAGTCGGCACCTCGTCAATGATAGTATGTGAGCCTTGATTCTGCATTGGTCGTGTTGTCTCTGCGGCGAAGGGGATAAGGTATCGAGGTCCCTGAGCTTCACGTAGTAAAAACCTAGGATCTGCCGATGCCAAGCAGCCACATCTTTGCCAAACTGCATAAGCGTCCTGCGGATCGCCAGTTTGGCACAGAGGAGCCACCACTGCAGAGTCGAGGTGTATCGGGGATGACGGCGTTGACAGTCAGTCCACGTTGCTTCAACTTGCCGGCAGCAAGCTTCCAAAAGCCATTGCTGCGCCAGACTTGTTAAGGGCATAGATGTATAGTGCAGATATAGGCGCTATGATCGGAAAAGGCCTGAGGCCACAGTTCGGCGGCCACCACTCCTTGTGTGAGGCCTTGTGACACATATGTGCGATCTAGTCGACTGGTAAGATGAGTGAGGACAGAGCGATTACCGTGGACTTTTTTCCCTTGTGTCGCACAAGTGAAGTTCTTAGATCATTGCACCCAGTTTCGGACAGGGCATGTAGTGTGGGATTTGGTCCTTGGGGTGAAGTACGCAATTAAAATCGCCGGCGAAGACGCTGTTTTAGTACCGACCGAGGAAAAGGGGGGCCACATCCTTGGAGTAGAAGCTGGCGCGGTCGTGACGCCTGGTGGTACCCGACGGCGCGTGAACATTAATGGATCGGGTGTTGAGCGCCGTAAGTGCTGTTCCTCGAGCAGAGGGGAGATAGGTGACGTCAGTAACTTCAATACCATCACGTAGCCAGCCGCGGTGGTCTAGCGGTTCTAGGCGCGCAGTCCGGAACCGCGCTGCTGCAACGGTCGCAGGTTCGAATCATGCCTCGGGCATGGATGTGTGTGATGTCCTTAGGTTGGTTGGGTTTAAGTAGTTCTAAGTTCTAGGGGACTGATGACCACAGATGTTAAGTCCCATAGTGCTCAGAGCCATTTGAACCATCACGTACTAATACTGCCACTCCAGTGTCTGCAGGGCTACCGGGCGTCACATATATTGCGTAACCATAAAAGTTCGGGAGTGCGATCGTTTTCACTTGTTGCAGGAAAGCAAAATCCACTGCAGTGGCTCGTATTGTTTCCTTGAAAAGTTGGATCTTGACAGGATAACTTTTGTTGATATGCATTTGCACGAGGCGGTAAGCCTGGCGACGCGTTGGTTGGGCGATGCTATCCATGTCGTTGTTAGAGAGAAGCGAACGAACATCGGGTGTCAGCCCCCGCCGAAAACGGTCCTCCTTGTGCTGCTAATGCTGTATAACCCGGCGGCGCCGCAGCTGGTCCCGGATCAGGATCTTGTGTCTCGACGTCCTCGGCCCACGAAGGGGGCGCGGATGTCTGTTCATGTTCCATACCCTCGGAATGTTTGAGAGTAAGGGACTGGGCGACTTTGCTGCCTGCACTGATACCTTCCTGCTGCTCACTCTTTATTTCAAGGCGCTGGTAGTCGATCGCTGCACGTTGCTCCGTCTGTTTCGCGGGGTTGGAGTCAGTGGAAGCGGCCTCAGCCTCGCGGTTGCCTTCTTGAGTGGTCAGCTGTTCTTCCTCGGCCGAATGGGAACCGTCGTGCTCCGACACGTGACCCGACACGGTCCTATGACGATGCTTTCGGCATTTCGGTGATAGTTGTTTCCGTACGTGGCCTTCATTGTCAGAAGACGGCACTGGCTCACGCCTCGCCTGGACAAACGCTTCGGTCGGTACGATAAGTGAATCAATTTCCATCTAGCTGTCTTCAATGCCTGTCGTGTTCGGTAGCTCCAGTATCATCGTACCATTTTCCACCACTGGCCAGGCCGGTTGATCATACAGATTTCTGTCCGTGGAAGGTGATTCCCGTACCGCTAAATCCTTCGTCTGTGTCTGTTTTGTTGAGAACGTAGTGGGCGCCGCCGCATAAGTCACTGGGAGAATAGTCTTCGTCGGTGGAGGTGCAACGTCCGTCGGTGGGAGTTGTGTGATCCGACGCTGGAGGCACTCGGACCGAAGGTGACCTTCCATGCCGCATCCGGAACACGTTTTCTGCTGGCCGTCATAAATAACTATGGCCCGGCAGCTATTTGTAGGAAGGACGGTACGTGTCGTTGGAGGTCAATGCGCACTTGGCGAACTCCATTGAGCACTGGATACGTCTTAATGCGGGTCCATTTTTAGCCACGTCTTCGTGTACCATACCGTAGGGGCGGAACGCCGCCACAACGTCTGCCGCAGGGAGTTCAAGTGGAAGTTCGAGCCGGCCGAAATGGCCATGCGGTTAAAGGCGCTGCAGTCTGGAACCGCAAGACCGCTACGGTCGCAGGTTCGAATCCTGCCTCGGGCATGGATGTTTGTGATGTCCTTAGGTTAGTTAGGTTTAACTAGTTCTAAGTTCTAGGGGACTAATGACCTCAGAAGTTGAGTCCCATAGTGCTCAGAGCCATTTGAACCATTTTTTTGAATCGTGCAGTCGCGTCTCGATCCCTGAGTCAACAGATGGGGACGTTTGCAAGAGGACGACCATTTGCACGAACAGTTCGACGGCGTTCGCAGCAGCATGGACTGTCAGCTCCGAGACCGTGGCTGCGGTTACCACTGACGCTGCACCACAGACACGAGCGCCTGCGATGGTGTACTGAACGACGAACCTGGGTGTGGTGCCACAGCCAGACACCACACTTGCTAGGTGGTAGCCTCTAAATCGGCTGCGGTCCATTAGTATACGCCGGACCCGCGTGTCGCCACTGTCAGTGATTGCAAACCGAGCGCCGCCACACGGCAGGTCTAGAGAGACTTACTAGCAATCGCCCCAGTTGTACAGCCGACTTAGCCAGAGATGGATCACTGACAACTACGCTGTCATTTGCCGAGATGATAGTTAGCATAGCCTTCAGCTACGTCATTTGCTACGACCTAGCAAGGCGCCATAGCATTTGATATTATTTTATATTGTGGTTATAACATGTACCGTCAAGAGAGATGTTCTACAATTGTGGATTAAAGTTAAGTATTACATCAACTATGTACTTTATTTGCTACTATTAATTCCTTTAACTGTTCCAGACCTCACGCCAATCTGCGTGAGCTTAACGCGTGCCTTTCTGCTTCCTCTCATCGTGACTTGGCTGTCTTGGCAAGTCACAACACTGCGAATATCAAAACGTCATTTTTCGGATGAATACTGGTTCTGTTTACAGCATCATGATGGTCGTATCCGTGTCTACTGACATCGCGGTGAAAGCACATTGGAAGCGTGTATTCGTCATCCGTCACCCGGCTTTATGGTGTGGGGTGCCATTGGTTACTCCTCTCTGTCGCCTCTTGTTCGCATTGACGGCATTTCGAACCGTAGACATTTCATTTATGATGTGTTACGAACCGTGGCTCTACCCTTCATTCGATCCCTGCGGAACGTCACATTTCAGCAGGATAATGTACGACCGCATGTTGCAGGTCCTGTACAGGCCTTTCTGGATACAGTAAATGTTGGTCTGCTGCGCTGGCCAGCACATTCTCCAGATCTCTCACCAACTGAAAACGTCTGTTGAATGGTGGCCGAGCAACTGGCTCGTCACAATACGCCAGTCACTACTCTTGATGAACTGTGGTATCGTGTTGAAGCTGAATGGGCAGCTATACCTGTACAAGTCATCCAAGTTCTGTTTGACTCAATGCCCAGGCGTATCGAGGCTGTTATTAGGGCCAGAGGTGGTTGTTCTGGGTACTGATTTCTCAGCATATGCACCCAAAGTGCGTGAAAATGTAATCACATGTCGGTTCTAATATATTTGTCCAATTAATACCCGTTTATCATCTACATTTCTTCTTGGTGTAGGAATTTTAATGGCCAGTTGTGTATAAATTCGAAAGCGTTTTCGCCAGATCGGGTTTCAACCCTGACCCCCGACGTACTGAACGAGCCACTCACAAGAGCTCCCACGTACCTTGGTGCATTAGCTCTCCTGGAAAGCACGACAGTGCCTGCTCCTCCGCGACGATGCGTCCTCGACGTGAGCCCTGGGCTGCACGTGAGCCAGACGCGTGCGGCGCTCTTCCGCTCGGCAGCGCGCGTCCCGCAGGTCTGGAGGAGTGCACACGTGCCGACAGGGCTGAAGCTGCACGTGACGTCACTGAGCCGCGCCTGCGCAGCTCGGTGCGACAGCGCGCTGCCCGCAGAGGCAAGGAGCCGGTCTGGTGGCCCGGTCTGAAGCACAGTCTGAACTCGCGAATGAGTTCAAAAACAGCGCACACGCAGTTGCAAGACTGGAAGATTCGTATCTGTTGCTGAAATAACGCGGAATCCGTGACGTGTTGCGCAGAATGAGAACCTCTAGCGACCTCCCCGTTGAAATTGTTCATAAAATGAAATGAGGTAAATTTTAGCAGCCGTAACCCAGGGGAATTTTATAGTTCCATTAAAATTCTGTTTGCGTGTACGCTGTCTCGCTACTGTATGATAGTTTCATATTTATATTTTCCTCAAAACCGCACACTGTTGTCAGGACTTTTGCGGAACACTGAACAGTAACGGAATTTCAGTTTGTATCAGTGGCGATAACAACGGGGCACGTTATTTATTCTCTGTAAGTATAATACATTTTGTTATAGTCTCGTCTAATTAGGTGTACATTCGCAATTTTTCTCGGTACTGCTAACGACGGTGACGCTCTATTTTCAAGCAACGTAATTTCATTTCCTCGTCATTTTCTTTCTTTGTTCATTATTTCATATCCCTACATAAAGAGGCGAAATAGCAGCAACCAAGCAAATGTCAAAAAATATACGTAACTTTTTATCGTTATAACGATTAAAGCAATAGAACTAAAGTATAGCAATTGTTTTCGTGATTTGACTAAAAATATACATTGCAATGGTGTGGTTCATACTAAACTGGTGATGATGATGCTCGTGATGAGTATGCTGCTTCTAGAAAGTCCTCTGAGGTCAACGCACAATATTCAGTGTTAGGGTAGGATGAGGGGCTGGAGGGTGAGGTGTAGCTGGCCACTACAGATAGATGCGTCACTTTGTCTGGGAGCTGGGAAAGGCATGATGTCAGGGGGGAGGGGGTGATGTATAAGTGGTGGCTGTAACAGGAAGGAGGAGGGGATGGGTCAGATCGCCGGGAAAGGTCTGGAGCCCTATTCTAAGGTGGAGATGTGTAAGCTAGTGCTACAGCTGGGACTATCCGTAGATGTCAGGACGGAAGAAGAAAGATTTTGTTGAAGTTACCTTTGCATTTGATATAAAGAGTGTGCAGCTGTAAGGGAGATGCATCAAGGTGTAGGGTGGGTGGGGGGGGGGGGGGGGAAGGAGGAGAGGTTTCGATATTCGAATTTGCAGAATGAACAGGGTTTGCAAAGATGTTCATCGAATTTGAGGACACAGCTAATTTCGTCAACTCTTACACTTCTAGAAATTTTCCTCTACTGTGGTCTTATTCTTGGACAGCTAATATTTTGCGGCGAAGATAAGCTGTTTGACAAACTATTTTAGTGTGTCAGGAAGATGGATTTGATGATGATAGACGGTCAGGTGGAAATCGGAAATTAGCATCATAGAAGCGATGAGAAAGAGCCCTATGAGTTTTGTTTGGATCTGGACAGGATTGATTTGGATATATCAGAGGCTGTATTAGGAAGTGATGTTGTTGAGGTGAATATGGAAGGACTGTTGAGAAGACGGTACACCGGTGCTGGTGGTTAGGACATATCACTATGTACTACAGGGGATGCGGGAGAGGCGACACGACATATTCTTGTGACCCAGAAGTCACGGGACTGTTCACGGCTGGTAGTGACAGAAAAGGGTGGTTGTTTCGTAACGGAAACTGTAAGATAAATATAGTGGATTAGAAGTGCAGATGTTTGTAGTTTCAGAAAGAGACCATAATTATGTACTTTTACCAAAGCACTTTCAAGCTTTAGGTAGACAAAACAGGACCAAGACGTTCGTTCGCTTTCGAGGGAAAGAGACGTCTGACACTGATTAACTTGGCCATCTGTGGAGCATTTGGGACGGTAGTTACACTGCATGTTAGGACGGGACAGGTCATTTTCTGCATATAGTGCTGTGTTAGTGTTGAAGTGCTGAAGTAACGCTGGTAAGTCGATACATGAAGATTTCACAGGGAACTTTGTTAAGTTTTTGAGTTACAGAAGTATCTTTGAGGTCTTCGACGGCTCGGGAAAGAAAACAGTATCTGATATGGGAGCGTACATAGTGACTATGGCTCATTGACAAGAAAAGAAGATTTCTTTCTGTAGGCGGGAGGTAACTGTCAAAATTAAATACTATGTTTTGCTTTCTGGTATGTGATGTTTTAATGTCTTACGCCGCAATGGCTTGCTAAATCATATTTTTGGCGTTGCTTGCAGGCACTTGAATGTTGGAACGAGGGGTCGGGTAGATACGTTGAAATACTAGTAGACATAGGACGCTATGGAATTGTCGAAGCTTGGATCGTTGAGAACAGTGAGGATCTGTTCAAAGTACGAGGCCAAGAAGTAGGCTTTACTGGGTTTTTCATATAATTATTGGCTCTTACAGAGGGGAAAATGGCGTCTTGAAAGATATACGTAAGTGCAGGTGTTTCTATTGGCGACAAGACGATGTACTGAACAACATTATATCGATATTTACGTCATTTACAGACTATTAACTATAGCTATTACAAGTCGTGTCTTTGTAGATTAGTTAGTACCTTCAAGTACATTTGGCAAAAACAAGGCAATAAATGCTTTGTTTTCTCCAGGGCAGCAAGTCAGATCTCGAATTGTGGACACTTGGACGTAAAACCGTTAGTCCTAATACGTGTAGTCCACTTAGGGGTGTAGTTGTGAGATTTCTGACGTATTTTTGGCAAGACTCTTCGACGCAGAGAAAAAGCAGCAAATAGACTGACGTGTGTAACTACTAAGGTAGCACACAAAAATTTCTGCACCTATACTTGTTACAATCTGTGCTTTAAGTCTATCCAAATTTGTTTTTACTGTTGGAGGTTATGAATTTGTCACTGTAATGTTGCTGTATTGTTGCCAATGGGGTGTGAGTGTCCTGCTTTTGTGTGTGCAAGAGCCATCAGTATAGTCGATAGTACTCTCGCAGGTGGAGTAGAACAGGTGTTTGAAGTGTAGGCTGGTGGAGGTAAATTAGGTAGATAAGAATACTTTTGGACATAGGTTGAGATAATGTCTGCAGGCGTCGATGTATTACATATCATGCATATTACTCGGTCGATTTCCCGCTTCGCCGACCCGAGCTGCAGCCCTCTGTCGCTAGGGGGCTCCGAATTGTTGCGAGTAGCATGGCGATGTGTCATGTAACAATGTCGGTGCCTGAGAAACAGCGCGCTGTAACCGAGTTTCCAGTTCGAAGACTTGGTCCACACACGGAGCGCCCTCTCCTCCAGCAGGACAACGCCACACCCCACACGAGCGGTACGTCGTCTGCAACAATCCGACGCCTTGGGTTGTTTGCCATTAGTCATCATCCACACAGTTCCGACTTGGTCCCATCCGATTTTCAGCTGTTTCCAAAACTTAAAGAACACCTTCGAGGACTTCTTGCGTATGCGCAGTTACATACGAAGTAGGAAACATTTGTAAAATGAGACAGCACTTTAAAAAGAACCGTAAGTACAAAACGCACACACACAAAATTCAACATTAATATCTATGGTAAGCAGGAAAGTGGGTGGCTAGTTTTCCTTGCTACTGCAAGAAATGACTTCGTGTTAATGCTTAGCTTAAACCCCACGATAATCGTTTCTTCGTGTAGAAAATAATTTACAGTCGTCATCTCTCGCTTTATCATAAGGTTTCACGATTTCCCCTGTCGCCGTTACATGACAGTTTCTGAGTGACCAGAATGCCACCACTGATAGCGCTCTTACAGGAAACTTTGGCAGCTTTACATTTATAATTACGTGGCCTACATTTGTTCGAATGTCTCAGTTTTGATTCGTTCGAACGAAATGTGAACTAAATCTCCCAAAATGCATTTATACATATCAGCAAAACTGTGACATGTCGGCAACAGCTCGCGGCCTCTACTGGAGACATTAGATGCGCTTACTGCAAGCGACCACTAACTTCGTTGTGACTGTCGCAGTGATTTTTACAGAAGTTCGTCTCCAGTGACGATAGCACGCTTCATGCGTCTGGAAAGGCGAATGACTTGCATGTTTGGAGCACAGACCATCCATACGAGATTATGGGACATATTTGTGAGTCACCTAAAGTTAGCTTCTTTTGTGCCACTTCTTCATCAAAAAATTGTGTACACCTTCTTTGCGTAGAAATCAACCATTAGTTTCGTCTACTTGAACCTGCTGCAGTAATGCATTATGCCGCAATTAAACTAGGGGCGTTCAATAAGGACTTCAAAATAATTTTTTTCTGAAACCAGGCTGGTCTTACTCAGCATTCCAATAAACAATATTCTTTTGGCTACAGAACACTATTTTTCAAAATAATCTCCGTTGAGGGCAACGGTCTGACGCCACCTTATTGAGAGGGCCTGTATGGCCGCATGGTACCACTCTACCGGTCGACGTCGGAGACAACGTTATGCTCCGTCAGTAACACATCTGTCTTCCACGAACTGCTTCCCGCGGAGTGCATTCCTCATTGGGCCAGACAGATGGAAATCGGAAGGTGCGAGACCCCGCCTGTAGGATGGATGAAGAAGAAAAGTCCAATGAAGTTTAGCGTGCGCCTCTTGGGGCACATACTTGTGTGGTTGTCCTGTAGAAAGAGAAGTTCCTTGGCGACGAACACGCTGAAGTCGTTTCTCCAGTTCCCTGAAGGCGGCACAGTACACTTCAGAGCTGGTCGTTGCGCCATCAGGGAGGAAATCACACAGAACAGCCCCTTCAGACGCCCAGAAGACAGTTGCCATGCTTTTACTGGCTGAGGGCTTAGCTTTGGCTTTTTCTTCGGAGGAAAGATGGTGTGGCGCCACGCCATAGACTGCAGTTTTGTTTGAGGTTAGAAGTGATGAGCCCATGTTTCAGTGCCTGTGCCGGCCGCGGTGGTCTAGCGGTTCTAGGCGCTCAGTCCGGAGCCGCGCGACTGCTACGGTCGCAGGTTCGAATCCTGCCTCGGGCATGGATGTGTGTGATGCCCTTAGGTTAGTTAGGTTTAATTAGTTCTAAGTTCTAGGCGACTGATGACCTCAGAAGTTAAGTCGCATAGTGCTCAGAGCCATTTTTCAGTGCCTGTTATGATGATCGACAAAATATTGTCACGATCAGTCTCGTTACGCGCAAGCAATTCCACACAGATGGTCCTGCGTTGCTCTTTATAGTGTTTGTTATGCGCCGAGAAAGTGGGGACACAGCTCTGAATGCCCTAACTGGTGGACAAGTGTATCAGTACTACCGACAGAAACGTCCAGTTGTGTATCAAGGTGTTTGAATGTGATCCGCAAGTACCTCGGGATACGAGAGATGGTTCAAAATGGCTCTGAGCACTATGGGACTCAACATCTGTGGTCATAAGTCCCCTAGACCTTAGAACTACTTAAACCTAACCAACCTAAGGACATCACAAACGTCCATGCCCGAGGCAGGATTCGAACCTACGACCGTAGCGGTCACGCGGTTCCAGACTGAAGCGCCTTTAACCGCACGGCCACAACGGCCTGCCGGATACGAGAGAGATCAGTCAGTTTGCACGATCTTGCCCTATGAAAGACGCCTCGCCCAACGACTCACCGTACTTATTTTCGATTCAAGGTGGCCGCAGACATTCCGCAGGGGCCTATGAATATCTGCGACCTCTGTTTCCCCGCTAAAACAAACTGCGAGCCATCTCTCTGCTTGGGACACACCTCTGTTACAGACGCCATTGTGAAGGCTACCTATAGCGCTGCCACCTATCGAAACTTCACGGAACTGTAAAGGCTGAATCAGGAATATTCCACTACGTCCCACAACAAATTCCGCATTTTATTAGCCGAAAGTGGCCGAGACGAATAATGTGTTGCATTACTTACTGAAAGCCGTTCGTAGGAAGACAGTGGACTCTAAATTTTACAAGATGGCGCCCCACCATACTTTGAGAAACTCATGAGTATCTCAGCGTCGAACTGCATCACCTTTGTATTCCACAAGCTTTCCATCATGACTCTTCTCTCCCGCAGTGGTCCCCACAGTCACCTGTCGTAACTCCATGTGTTTCCTTCTTATGGGATTATGTCAAAGATCTTATTTTCCTGCTCAACTGACACTTAATATGTTGTAAGTAGATATAATTAATAACGTCGCTGATATCGACCTTTACGGGTATGATAGTACATTACGGGTCATTAAAATTGCTACACCAAGAAGAAATGCAGATGATAAACGGATATTCATTAGACAAACATGTTATACTAGAACTGACATGTGATTACATTTTCACGTAATTTTGGTGCATAGATCCCGAGAAATCAGTACTCAGAACAACCAACTCTGGCCGAAATAACGGCCTTGATATGCCTCGGCATTGAGGCAAACATAGCTTGGATGGCGTGTAACGGTACAGCTGCCCATGCAGCTTCAACACGATACCACAGTTCATCAAGAGTAGTGACTGACGTATTGTGACGAGCCAGTTGCTGGGCCACCATTGACCAGACGTCTTCAGTTGGTGAGAGATCTGGAGAATGTGCTGGCCAGGGCAGCAGTCGAACATTTCCTGTATCCAGAAAGGCCCGTACACGACCTGCAACATGCGGTCGTTCATTATCCTGCTGAAATGTAAGTTTTCGCGGGGATCGAATGAAGGGTAGAACCACGGGTCGTAACACATCTGAAATGTAACATCCACTGTTCAAAGTGCCGTCAATGCGAACAAGAGGTGACCGAGACGTGTAACCAATCGCACTCAATACCATCACGCCGGGTGATACGCCAGTATGGCGATGACGAATACACGCTACCACTGCGCGTTCACCGCAATGTTGCCAAACGCGGATGCGATCATTATGATGCTGTAAACACAACCTGGAATCGTCCGAAAAAATGACATTTTGCCATTCGTGCACCCGGGTTCGTCGTTGAGTACATCATCGCAGGCGCTCCTGTCTGTGATGCAGCGTCAAGGGTAACGGCAGCCATGGTCTCCGAGCTGATAATCCACGCTGCTGCAAACGTCGTCGAACTGTTGGTGCAGATGGTTGTTGTCTTGCAAACGTTCCCATCTGTTGACTCAGGGATCGAGACGTGGCTGCACCATCCGTTACAGCCATGCGGATAAGATGCCTCCCATCCCGACTGCTAGTGATACTAGGCCGTTGGGATCCAGCAAGGCGTACCATATTACCCTACTGAACCCAGCAATTCCATATTCTGCTAACAGTCATTGGATGTCGACCAACGCGAGCAGCAATGTCGCGATACGATAAACCGCAATTGCGATATGCTACAATCCGACCCTTATCAAAGTCGGCTGTGCGGGATTAGCCGAGCGGTCAGGGGCGCTGCAGTCATGGACTGTGCGGCTGGTCCCGGCGGAGGTTCGAGTCCTCCCTCGGGCATGGGTGTGTGTGTTTGTCCCTAGGATAGTTTAGGTTAAGTAGTGTGTAAGCTTAGGGACTGATGACCTTAGCAGTTAGGTCCCATAAGATTTCACACACATTTAAACATTTTTTGATCAAAGTCGGAAACGTGATGGTACGTATTTCTCCTCCTTACACGAGGCATCACAACAACATTTCACCAGGCAATGCAGGTCAACTGCTGTTTGTGTATGAGAAATCGGTTGGAAACTTCCCTCATGTCAGCACGTTGTAGGTGTCGCCACCGGCGTCAACCTTGTGTGAATGCTCTGAAAAGCTAATCATTTGCATATCACAGCATCTTCTTCCTGTCGGTTAAATTTCACGTCTGTTGGACGTCATCTTCTTGGTGTAGGAATTTTAATGGCCAGTAGTGTAGTTGGACTATCTCATTGACCTGTGCCACGTCACAAACGGTGCCCATATCGAACGCCTGTAATCTGAATAAAAACTTGGAGAGTTGCTCCGTCCACTGAAATCTTCGAGGTACTTGTCAATAGCCCTGTCGTAATGTAATCTGATTAAAGCCATAATCAGTCCTTCTGTTCGGAGACGGTCACTGCTCACTGCTACCTACACCGACCTAAACAGGTATCTACACAAGATTGCGTCCGCCAAGAGTCTACTAAGGCGGAATTCTTACGATGTCATGTAATTTGAGCCATAACAGAACAAAGAAATTTTACCGAATTATATCGCATTGTCATACTTCCTTTTTGTACCGATCAGGCATACAAGCATCACAAATATACAGGGTGTTTACATGTGAGCCCGCAAGAATGTAACAGGACATGGAGAATGTGCCACAGAACAATTTGAGGTAGTCGGAGAAGCCAGCTTAAGGAAATATGGAAGTAAACTTGTCCACCGCTTTGTGCAGCTTTACTGTATTCCAGCTTATTTACAACTAACACGTGTACAAGTTTAGACGTACTGTATTTTTATTTACATATTCATTCTTTACTTCCTGCAGGGAAACAAGGACGACGAGCTTAATTACTAGGAAGTCAGATGCAGTTTTTGTTTACTTTTCCGTTAGGTGGTTCTGTTGTACCGTATTTACATTATCCCATGACAGAACGTGCTATGAGTCAACAACATGGCGGTGCACCGCCTCACTTCAGTGTGGATGTCCACAACCATATCGATCCTGTATTTTCTGGTCGTTGGATTGGAAGGGAGGTCCTAATTCATGGCCTGCGAGGTCACCTGATCTGGAAACCTTGGATTGTTTCATGTGAGGATATTTAAAGTCACCTATGTATGAGAGCCTAGTGGATACGGAGACGGAATTAGTTGCCAGAATTGTAGCTGCCTGTGACGTGATTCGAAACATACCAGAGAAATTTGTCAGGGTGCGTCAGAATTTTGTTCGCCGGTGTCATGCATGCACTGAGGCTGATTGCCGTCAGTTTCAGCACATTTTGTGACACACAGAACAATGGTGTTTGCAGTTAACGGTAACTAATGTAAATAAGGAAGTACACAGTAATGTGATTTTATTCCTATTATCTCCTTAAGCTGGCTTCTCCGAGCCCAGGTTGTCCGCAACAAATTCTTCTGTGGAGCATCCCCTGTGTCGTACTAAATTTTTGCGCGCTCTTGGCGAAACACACAGTACAGATAGCGGGAGAACCATATACAGAGATACATACGAGGGGTATCCGGTATGTACATTTTCCTATTTTATAATAAACGCTACACACAATTTCTAATGTGGCAGTGCTTCTGTTACTTTTCCACATAGCCATCAAGTTTTTCCAAGCAAACGTCACACAAGCTTTTCCAAGTCAGTGTTGTACCAGACTTGTTCCTGTACACGTAATGAGGTGCTCGCTGTTAATGTCACTTCATCGTCGGTGTTTAAGTGCTTGCCTCAAAGATTACCCATGAACTGGGGGAATATGTTAAAATCCCTTGGGGGCAAGATCTACAGAATGTGGAGGATGTGGGAACAGTTCCCAGTTGAATCTTCGAGTTCCGCTAGGGTCATTCGAGTTGTGTGATTGCATTGTCGTAAAGGAAGAGATCTCAACGAGACAAAAGTCCCGGACGTTTCCTTTCGATGACATGTTCCTCAAGACAAACGTAGGACCCGACCTGGTACAACACTGGTGTGAAGAAAACTGTCATGTTACTAAAAATGCTTGGAGAAACATGACGACTGTGTAGCAAAGCAATATAAACATTGTACAATCTCGAAAGAATTATAACTATAGTCGACTGCAGCAGGACGGAGAGACTGAAATATATCTATATGAACAGCCAAACTCGTGTTCTGTGATATAGTTGATCGTGAACATCGGACACTTTCTGATGTTGAAAGGCTGCGGAAGATACCACCATCTTCCATGCTAATTGATACATCTGATACATGTGCTTTGCTCTTGTGTGATTAACTAAAGAAAAAAAACTAAGTTTCAGAAATGTGATTCCCATTGATTCAAAATCACTAGCGAGGAAAATCACTAACGGCTACTGACAAGGAAGAGAGATTTACGGTCTAAATCTACCAGGCCCATGCTGAAAGAATCGTTCCAGCATCCACCCGGAGGTATTCAAGGAAACAACAACAAACCAAAACCAGCGGTGGCTCATTGGCATGCTTCTTCCAAAATAGAAATGGACGTCACAGCTGATGTCATATGGACCACTCTGTTAGCTGGACGATGTTAAAAGTAGATATGTGCAGTGGCTTTATCCTTAGAAATAACCAGGATATCTCTTCAGGTAGCTTCAAGGAAGCACGGCAAGCGTGATCTACGATGACTGGACATGAATTTTAACAGCAGTACTCCCGAATGCTGGTATACTGTCTTAGCCACTGCATTACTTCCGTCGGGTCCTGGAAAGAAAAAGCGAATGTTGTAATTATAACGGCACTCGATTCGGTTTCGATAGCAATAAATCGAAGCAATTACAAAAAACTAAAAATTAATTCGCATGTGGTTTTCTTTTGTTTGTGACTCGGGAAACCAAAACCCATCATTTTCCGCTTTTCTATTCTCTGCTGGAAAACCTTAAAGCATACTGTCGCGTCTGTAGTTTCTTGCAGAGTGGATCAGGATGAGAGCTAGACGCTAAATCCAGTAATGAGGTGGCTCATCCAACTCGAAGTCCTGGAGCTGGAAATTCTTTGCAGATGAGGGAACTCGGTGGGATAAAGGACTTATACTTGTGATGAAATAACTGAGACGAAACACGAGGTAGGATAAGACCACTGTCGAACCCTAAGAGGCACCAACACATTAAATGTAAGTTGTGCAGTCCTGCATGTAGCCTGTGCAGCTAAGTGCCACCAGAAACTAAGTCCCGTCCCGAGGGCAGAGTAACTCAGGTCCAGCGTCTGTGGCAACTGTCGAAGGAATCCCCCAGCAGCACCAGCGGCCCTGCTTATATAGGCTCGTCTGATGTAATCACGCGCGTCTCTCGTCTCCTGTCGTCCTTCCAGATCATTCTGTCGTAGCTGATCACGTAGCTCCAGCGTCCCTTGCCACAAAAACGCAACCTCTCCTGCTTCCCAGCGCCCTGGCTGACGTTAGGTTGCTTTCCTACAGGTTCAAAAATGGTTCAAATGGCTCTGAGCACTATGGGACTCAACATCTTAGGTCATAAGTCCCCTAGAACTTAGAACTACTTAAACCTAACTAACCTAAGGACATCACACACACCCATGCCCGAGGCAGGATTCGAACCTGCGACCGTAGCAGTCCCGTGGTTCCGGACTGCAGCGCCAGAACCGCACGGCCACCGCGGCCGGCCCTACAGGTTCATCATATGCAATCTTATGCATTTCTACTCACATCCTCGACCCATTCACGTCACCTCCCTCCCGAGGGAAAATTTTGTAGTCACTGTCCTCAGAGACTGCATAATTTTGCTCTCAATGTGTTAGCTTATGTCCCTAGAGTTCTACATTTTTATTAAATTGTAAATTTACATTTTCTTTATACATTTACTTCTTTTTATTTAATGTGAATTCATACCTTTTAAAAACATTTGTTTAGCAAAAGGCGCCTGATACTTTTACATTTCAATGGTATTTTACAAAAGCCTATTATGAATATACAATTTCATTAATACAATTATCATTTTCTTTCCAATAGCATTTAGAAATCATCTTCAAGTTTACACATAGTCATTCATCTTCCACATCCCAATTATTTACTCTCTTTGTATACAATTCATAGGTACAATTTTTTTTGTTTTTCAAGGAACACATGAACATTACTATCACAAGGACATACACATTACCTAGTCTTAATACACTAGATATTTCTACTTTCTGTACAATGATGGGCACATCATAGCTACTTTGTTTCCAAGGGGCACACAAACAATAAGTGCACACACAATTACTATTCTTAACACAACAGAAAATTTTACTTTCTGTATACATTTGTAAAATAGTCCTCCATTCGGATCCCAGGGCGGGGACTACTCAAGAGGACGTCGTTATCAGGAGAAAGAAAACTGGCGTTCTACGGATCGGAGCGTGGAATTTCCGATCCTTTAATCGGGCAAGTAGATTAGAAAATTTAAAAAGGGATATGGATAGGTTAAAGTTAGATATAGTGGGAATTAGTGAAGTTCGATGGTAGGAGGAACAAGACTTTTGGTCAGGCGAATACAGGGTTATAAACACAAAATCAAATAGGGGTAATGCAGGACTAGGTTTAATAATAAATAAAAAATAGGAGTGTGTGTAAGCTAATACAAACAGCATAGTGAACGCATTATTGTGGCCAAGATAGACACGAAGCCCACGCCTACTACAGTAGTACAAGTTTATATGCCAACTAGCTCTACAGATGACGAAGAAATTGATGTACGATGGAATAAAAGAAATTATTCAGATAGTGAAGGGAGACGAAAATATAATAGTCATGGGTGACTGGAATTCGGTAGTAGGAAAAGGGAGAGAAGGAAACGCAGTAGGTGAATATGGATTGGGGCTAAGAAATGAAAGAGGAAGCCGTCTGGTAGAATTTTGCACAGAGCACAACTTAATCATAGCTAACACTTGGTTCAAGGGTCATGAAAGAAGGTTGTATACATGGAAGAAGCCTGGAGATACTGACAGGTTTCAGATACATTATATAATGGTAAGACAGAGATTTAGGAACCAGGTCTTAAATTGTAAAACATTTCCAGGGGGAGCTGTGGACTCTGACCACAATCTATTGGTTATTAACTGTAGATTAAAACTGAAGGAAAAGGGTGGGAATTCAAGGAGATGGGAAGTGGATTAACTGACTAAACCAGAAGTTGTACAGAGTTTCAGGGAGAACATTAGGGAACGATTGACAAGAACGGGGGAAAGAAATACAGTAGAAGAAGAATGAGTAGCTTTGAGAGATGAAATAGTGAAGGCAGTAGAGGATCAAGTAGCTAAAAAGACGAGGGCTAGTGGAAATCCTTGGGTAACAGAAGAAATATTGAACTTAACTGATGAAAGGAGAAAATATATAAATGCAGTAAATGAAGCAGGCAAAAAGGAATACAAACGTTTCAAAAATGAGATCGACAGGAAGTGCAAAATTGCTAAGCAGGGATGGCTAGAGGACAAATGAAACGATGTAGAGGCTTATGTCACCAGGGGTAAGATAGATACTTCCTACAGGAAAATTAGAGACCTTTGGAGGAAAAAGAACCACTTGTATGAATATCAAGAGCTCAGATGGAAACCCAGTTCTAGGCAAAGAAGGGAAAGCAGAAATGTGGGAGGAGTATATGGAAAGTCTATACAAGGGCGATGTACTTGAGTGAAGTGTCGGCAGAAGTACCAACACCGTGTTGTTTGAGGAAGCCGAAATGCACGCTATAGGCTCACGCAGGATGGCGTGAGGTCTGAAACAGGATACGTAATGAATGCTATAAAGAAAAGTACGTAGCTTCTGGAATACTTAACATTAATCCACAATTGGTGAACATTGGTCTTGTTACTGTACATACTTCATTAGATACATAGCAAAGGATAAATGGCGCCTTGCTAGGTCGTAGCAATTGACTTAGCTGAGGGCTATGCTAACTATCGTCTCGGCAAATGAGAGCGTAATTCTCAGTGAACCTTTCCTAGCAAAGTCGGCTGTACAACTGGGGCGAGTGCTAGTAAGTCTCTCTAGACCTGCCGTGTGGCGGCGCTCGGTCTGCAATCACTGATAGTGGCGACACGCGGGTCCGTCGTATACTAGCGGACCGCGGCCGATTTAAAAGGCTACCACCTGGCAAGTGTGGTGTCTGGCGGTGACACCACACTTGAGGACAATATTATGGAAATGGAAGAGGATGTAGATGAAGATAAAAGGGGAGATACGATACTGCGAGAAGAGTTCGACAGAGCACTGAAAGACCTGAGTCGAAACAAGGCCCCAGGAGTAGACAACATTCCATTAGAACTACTGACAACCTTGGGAGAGCCAGTCTTGACAAAAGTCTACCATCTGGTGAGCAAGATATATGAGACTGGCGAAATACCCTCAGATTTCAAGAAGGATATAATAATTCCAATCCCAAAGAAAGTAGGTGTTGACAGATGCGAAAATTACCGAACTATCAGTTTAATAAGTTGCGGCTGCAAATTACTAAAGCGAATTCCTTACAGACGAATGGAAAAAAAAAACTAGTAGAAGCTGACCTCGGGGAAGATCAGTTTGGATTCCGTAGAAATATTGGAATACGTGAGGCAGTACTGACCCTACGGCTTACGTTAGAAGAGAGATTAAGGAAAGGCAAACCCACGTTTATAGCATTGGTAGACTTAGAGAAAACTTCTGACAATGTTGACTGGAATACTCTCTTTCAAATTCTGAAGGTGGCAGGTATAAAATACAGGTGGCGGAAGGCTATTTACAATTTTTACAGAAACCAGATGGCAGTTATAAGAGTCGAGGTACACGAAAGGGAAGCAGTGGTTGGGAAGGGAGTGAAACAGGGTTGTACCCTCTCCCCGATGTTATTCAATATGTATATTGAGCAAGAAGTGAAGGAAACGAAAGAAAACTTCGGAGTAGGTATTAAAATCCATGAAGAAGGAATAAAAACTTTGAGGTTCACCGATGACATTGTAATTCTGTCAGAGACAGCAAAATACTTGGAAGAGCAGTTGAACGGAATGGACAGTGTCTTGAAAGGTGGATATAAGATGAACATCAACAAAAGCAAAACGAGGATAATGGAATGCAGTCGAATAAAGTCGGGTGATGCTGAGGGAATTATATTAGGAAAAGAGACACTTCAGTAGTAAAGGAGTTTTGCTATTTGGGGAGCAAAATAACTGATGGTGGTCGATGTAGAGAGGATATAAAATGTAGACTGGCAATGGCAAGGAAAGTGTTTCTGAAGAAGAGAAATTTGTTAACATGGAGTATTGATTTAAGTGTCAGGAAGTCGTTTCTGAAAGTATTTGTATGAAAGTGAAACATGGATGATAAATAGTTTGGACAAGAATAGAATAGAAGGTTTTGAAATGTGGTGCTACAGAAGAATGCTGAAGATTAGATGGGTAGATCATATAACTAATGAGGAGGTATTCAATAGTATTGGAGAGAAGAGGAGTTTGTGGCACAACGTGACTAGAAGAAGGAATCAGTTGGTAGGACATGTTCTGAGGCATTAAGGGATCACCAATTTAGTATTGGAGGGCAGCGTGGAGGGTAAAAATCATAGAGGCAGACCAAGAGATGAATACACTAAGCAGATTCAGAAGGATGTAGGTTGCAGTAAGTACTGGGAGATGAAGAAGCTTGCACAGGATATAGTAGCATGGAGAGCTGCATCAAACCAGTCTCAGGACTGAAACCACAACAACAACAACAACAACGTATGCATTTGTATCTATACAAATCATGGGCACATCATAATTTCTTTCCTTTCAAGAGCACAAGAATAATTACATCTTGAGGCGCACACATAATATCATCTCCATTATTACATTAATACAATCTTATTCTTTTATTTCTTGTCTGATCTTGACATTAACATTACTGGTGATCGTCTTTCGTTCTCTTCCGAATATTTTGTTGGTACTGCTCTTCTTTCGTAACTCACATGGCCACTATCTCTTCCCTCATATCTAATGGGTATTCTTTCTAGAATAATTTCTTCATTTTCTCCAACTTTCCTACGAGCAGGTTGGTACCTAACAATTTCTCTATTTGGATATTGATTTATAATTTTATGTCTTACACAGATCTTTTTACAACAATCGTCTCTACAACATTTACAGTATCTGCAAATACATAAAAGGATTATTACAATTACAAAACTTGAGTCCATATAACTTCAAGTAGACATACTGATTAGTGAAAATCCGCTAAAGGTGGTCCTCTGCTGATATAAAATTTCATTCTTCAATCATCTAACTTATGTCCAGCTGCACGTAAGTCGTCTAACTGTCTTACAACATGTTCGACTGGCAAATTTAAGGTAAGCTCTGTTATATTTTGCTTTTATTAGTTAACAATGCAACAATCTATCTCCATATTCAGATTTGGAACAATATCATCATTTGTGGCATTTGTTCTAATTATGTGCTCTGATTGTATTAATATTTGAGCGCAATAACCCTTACATTTTTCAAGAAATTTTAACTTGCCTGTACCATGAACAACTACATCCCTGGGCTCATTATCACTACATAACACTGCAAGACCTTCATCTTTAGGTGCTGCAAATAACCATTCGTTACCTCGATTTGCGTCCATACGCTTTTATTTGATACTATATTTCTCTGGTTACAATCTTTCGGTGTCTTAGTAACTAGTTGTAACATTCTAGCCTCACACATCTAATGATCGTAAGTACACAGAAGAACAAAAGTTTGCTTATATATTCTGTGACCTTGTTATAATTTTTTACATAACAATTGCTCATAGTTTAACTTCACATATTGTCTTTTCGCATCATCTATTAATAATATCTCTTTCTCTGGAGAAATATATGTAAACAACTGTTCCTTGGCGTCTACTTCAACTAGTAGGGGCCACATTTTATACATATCAAATATGCTGCTATCTACCAGGGGAATGTTTAATACATAATATGTTACCAGCTATAAACATCAAGATCAATTACCCGTAGCTGATAACCGTTGTTCCCTGTAAGTGCTATTGGGAATCTTTTATCTTTTATATAATCTTTTATTAATTCCAAATATCTAACTACTTGCACAGGATTAATCAAACGCGGTTCTAAAATACCTTTCTGTGCGTTTACAATTGCTGTGATTAACAAATCATATTCCCGTTCTAGCTCATTGAAAATAGACAAAAGCTGAATCAGCTGCTCATTAATGGTTATCAAAATAACTGCTTTCAATAGCCTCTTATCAGTGCTATTTTCGAAATGTATAATGTTCTGACTGAGCTTTATCATTCCTTGAGTAATTACCTGTTCATTTCTGGATATTGAGCTGACAGCTTGATTAAAACTCATTAACGTGGCCTTTACTATTGTGACCTGTTCTCGGCTTAATCTTAACAGCTGTTTCTGTTCTCCCTCTAACACATCAATTTATGACTTGAAATATGATGCGTCACCTTTATCTAGAGTTGCAAATAAAGATTTACTTAATTCTCCAACAAAATTCAGTAGTCCCCGTTTTCGTATTCTTACTTCATGGTGGGCTGACTGTCCAATTATACTTTGATATTTTTCTGTTTTTCCGATGTGCCATTATAATGCATGTTTCGCACTGGCGCGTTCTGAAGCACTCATATTAAGTAACGCGAGCCTATTCTGATAGAATGTCACAGCGCTGGTAGCTAATGCTTTGGTGTTTTCAAATTTCTTTTGTAACTCTAGCAAGTTGAAATAATTTACAATTCTCTATGTTGTCCGCAGCTCGTGGTCGTGCGGTAGCGTTCTCGCTTCCCGCGCCCGGGTTCCCGGGCCCGATTCCCGGCGGGGTCAGGGATTTTCTCTGCCTCGTGATGACTGGGTGTTGTGTGATGTCCTTAGGTTAGTTAGGTTTAAGTAGTTCTAAGTTCTAGGGGACTGATGACCATAGATGTTAAGTCCCATAGTGCTCAGAGCCGTTTGAGCCATTTTTCTCTATGTCACACTATAGAGACTGACCGTTCCCTTGTCATAATACAGTCCTGGAGATGATTGAAATTTTGTAAAGTGAAGATCCGGATGAAGAACCACTGTTTGCACCGAAGTAATCCCGAAGGCTAATATGGCCATTCCAATTATCAGCTGCGTCATCGCCATCCTGTAATTAGAAAAATTCTTTCAGGCGATTGGCGTGTACCGTCAGGTACTTATTCTTTCTTATCTGTATGACCACATTTGGTCCTTTAGTTTCTTTTCCTGTGTATGGGCCTCGCCATTGACTATCTAACTTCCTTGTCATTCCTCTTCTAACACTTTCATCATATAGGAGGACTTTGTCTTCGAACTGGAACTCTTTTGGATACTGGGTTTATCCATAATATTCCTTGCTCTTTAATTTAATTTTGGCATTATAGCTTCGCTCACACTGGTGCATTGCCTGCATTCGCTCTTTTAGTTCGAGCACGTGATCGTCATACTTATATGTTACTTCTGCTGTGTTCTTTTGTAGTACTCCCGGTACATTACACAACCTCCCAAAGAACAACTCGTGAGGTGTGTACCCAGTTGCACTATGTGGTGTTGTGTTGAATACAAAGATCGCATATGGGATCCATGTATCCCAATCAGTTTGTGCTCGATCTATGTAATGGCGGAGCGTTTCAGTTAAGGTTCTATGTGTTATTTCCAGCCCTCCATTAGTCTGCGGATGGAAGCAAGTGGTTTGAATTTTATTTATGCGCATCAATTTGCATACGCTTCGCATTGTTTCACTAACGAAGTTGCTGCCCGTATCACCTAGTAATATGGGTGGTATGCCAAACTTCAAAATGATCTTTTCTACTAGCACTCTTGCTACCGTTTCGGAATCTTGTTTCTCAATAGGTACCCGCGACTAGAAATTTTGTTAGTGCATCTTGAAAAGTAAGGATGTACTTATTGCCCTTGCCTGTGGGGGTCATTGGACCAACAATATCAATGTCACACTTTTCAAATACATGCTCAGGGGTAGTCGTAATTTCCATGGGCGTTTTAGTTTTGTTTTGTGTAATTTTATTCCTTTGGCAGCTTTCGCGTTTACGAATATACTGCTCTATATCGGCTTTCATGCCTTCCCATGTACAGTTTTTTTTTTATTCTTTCATAAGTTCTTCCTATCCCCTGATGACCACCAATTGGTGAATCATGAAACTGTTTTAGGATTGTATTCTTCTCCTGTAAACTCAAATTAGCGGCCGATTCCTGCACGGCTGTCTTTTTTGCGATGGCCTGTGTATCTTTGCCTTCCACATGGCCTGAGCGTTTGGACCTGCTCATCTCCCCTCCTGCAGGTGGCTCTTGTACGTCACTTCTTGCGACCTCATAGACCGCTTCTAAGTTACTGCTCATCCCAGCTCTTTCAGCTGTTCCAATTATCTGTTCCTGACTCATTTCCGTTGCGTCACTAGGTTGTTCCCCTCAAATTTCGTATTCTGGATAGGGCACCTGCTACCTTGTTTCGTTTAGCACTTTTATACAGAATTTGGTAGTCATATTCTTCTAGTTTCAGTTTTAATTTAATTAACCTTGACAACGGATAGGTAACGCTGCTTATCCACGTTAATGGCTTGTGGTCTGTGCAGATTGTGAATTTTCGACCAAACACATACCGTCGAAAATATTTCACTCCCCAACATATAGCTAACATTTCTCTCTCTATGATACTATATGATCGCTCAGCTTTACTCAGTGTTCTTGAAATACATGCTACAGGTAAGTCATTACCGATTTTTCCTTGACTCAAAGCGGCTCCTATGGAACTTCGGCTAGCATCTGTGGTTACTATAAATTCCTGTCCACAATCTGGATACTGCAATATCGGGGGATATATCAGATTTTCCTTTAACTGATGAAATGGTTCCTCCTGCTCCATTCCCAAATTATATACTGCTCCTTTCCTTAGCAGTTCGTAAAGGGGTTTCGCAAATTTACTATAATTGCTTATAAAACGCCTATAATACCCGCTGAGTCCAAGAAAACCTTTTAATTGTGTAGTAGTCTTTGTGATTGCGGATATTGTCTCACTGCTTCGACCTTGTTTGGATCTGGCCTTAATCCTTCTGCTGTAATAATACGCCCCAAAAGTGTCACTTCTTTACGTAAGAACTCACACTTGTCGACCTGTAACTTTAAATTATATTTCCTAAGTCTTTCAAATGTTTCTTTAAGTCGACTATTGTGTTCTTCCAGTGAGGATCCAAATATTAGTCCACCATCAAGGTATATAAATACCTTTCCTCCCTGCAGTCCCATTAACACTGAATTCATCAGTTTTTGAAACGTACTTGGGGCTGTCTTTAGAACCTCTGGCATTCTCTTGTAATGGCCATAGGTCATAGCAAATGCCGTTTTCTCTTTATCTTATTCACCTAATAGCACTTGATAGTACCCTTTAGCTAAATCAAGTGTCGCGAAGAATTTTGCCTTTCCTAGTCCATCTAAGATCTCGTCTATTCTTGCGAGAGGATACATATTATTAATTGCGATCTCATTCAGGTGTCTATAATCGGCTACAATTCGTCATTTCTGTTTCGCACTGGCATCCATTTTCTTAGGAACCCTCAATAATGGGAATTCCATGTACTCTTGCTTGGAACTATTGTGGTGTCACCGCCAGACACCACACTTGCT
The DNA here is from genome assembly GCF_021461395.2 of Schistocerca americana. Lineage (NCBI taxonomy): Eukaryota > Metazoa > Arthropoda > Insecta > Orthoptera > Acrididae > Schistocerca > Schistocerca americana. The sequence continues at coordinate 92,673,823 of NC_060121.1, forward strand.
AGGTGGTAGCCTTTAAATCGGCCGCGGTCCGTTAGTATACGTCGGACCTGCGTGTCGCCACTATCAGTGATTGCAGACTGAGCGCCGCCACATGGCAGGTCTAGAGAGACTTTCTAGCACTCGCCCCAGTTGTACAACCGACTTTGCTAGCGATGGTTCACTGACAAAATATGCTCTCATTTGCCGAGACGATAGTTAGCGTAGCCTTCAGCTACGTCATTTGCTAGGACCAAGGAAGGCGCCATTACCAGTTACTATTGGTACTGAATCATGTACAGTCAAGAGCGACGTTCACCATTAATGGATTAAAGTTAAGTATTCCACCAGCTACGTCCGTTTTTTCTAAATTCTAATTTCCTTGTCCTGTTCCAGACCTCACGTCAGCCTGCGTGAGCTAAAACACGTACCTTTCGGCTTCCTCTAGTAACACGGCGTTGGCTCTGCTGCCAACCACAACTACTATAATATCGTCTTGCAACATTTTATCAATTTCCTATTGCAAGACCTCTTTTTGCGCCTGCGGTATTCTGTAGGGCCTTTAACGCACTATTCGCCCTTCTGCTTCCGGTATTAATTTAATTTCATGTTTTGTAACGTCAGTATACGTTAATTTATCTCATGGCAAGCGGAAGATATCATTATATGCCATTCATATTTATAAAGTGACATTCGTTTCTTGACTGTTTAAATGTTCAACCCTCAGGTTTTCCTTTAACTTACTAGTCTGTGACTTCACTTCAGGCTTTCGTGTCTTCATTTGCCGTATTTTATACACCTCCTCATGTGGCACTTTCTTTGTCACTAATACCGGGCACTTCATAGATATTCTCTCATGCATTGTGTTTAGTACCCTTGTTATACAAGTGCCCTCCTTAACTCGTACCAGCGCTTCTGATACATAAACTCCAGGATTTATTTCCTGTTTAGGAATAATCACCTCTCATTCATTCCTTGCATTGACTTCAGTTTTAAGAATTCTCTCTTCTCTACGTCCCACTACTATTCTTTGCCCCTTTTGTTTCACTCTTGCGGTTTCCCGTCCGCACTGACTTAACCTCTGTGTCACAGCACCAACCGTAACCATATTTTCGCACTGTTTCGCAGATTCTACTGCCATCGAACTGGCCCCAACCTCGTTCGACGTATCTTTTTCTTCTCTCGCAGCTCCAACCGCATCTGAATTGTTGACTCTCCGTTTCGCAGATTCTACTGCCATCGAAGCGACCCCGACCGCGTTCGACGTGTCTTTTATTTCTATTGCGGCTCCAATCGCTATCGTACCAGCTCCAGCTCAGTTCGATACATGTTTACTTCGTTTCACGGTTCCGACCGCAAACGAACATTTACACTTCTGCTTGACGGCTCCAACCACCTTCTCACTACAATAGCTATCTCTTGCGGCTACTGCCGCCATCGAACCGGCTCTGCCCGTGTTCGATCTGGCTTTTCTCGGATTCGGGTCTCTGACCGCAACCGAATAAGTACATCTCTCTTCTGCGGTTCCTACCGAGCTACCATTATAACTGTTTCTACAGGATTCCCTCCCTGTAGACTGACGTTCCCATGACGTTCTTAACTCAATTCGCCTTCCAAGTTTCCATACTCATTTTGCTCCATAATCTATCACAGAATTCTGCCTTGTTGGGAAATCTCTCCCTAGCAGATCTTCTAAGAGCAGATCGACATATGTCCCTATAACATGAACTGTGTGTTTTACAAGCAGATCCCTTGCAATCTGCAATTCCAACTCTCTTGAACCTTCAGTCTTCGCTACGGTATTATCGATCCCCCTTATCCTAATACCGTCTCTTGGGTTACATTTCCCGATGTTTCACAAACTTTCCTTTTTCACTAAACTTATTTGTGCCCCAATATCAATTAAAAACTTCATTTCATTTCTTTTTCCTTTTGTGCACCCTAACTCTGTAACATCGTTTCTATTTGTGCAGTCTACTGTAAACATCTTACTGGATGTGGCGCAATGCGACTGCCTCATTGCCCCTCCTCCTAGTTTACCGGCCTCTTATTCTTTCGTTTCGCCAACCATGGGCATTCGTTACACTGTCTTGCGTAATGGCCTCTCTCGTTGCATTTAAAACATATTATACCACTTGAATCTGTACACGGTGCTTTCTGCCCTGACAAATTACACTGAGTGCACTTAACCGGTGTCAAACTCTCTATTTCTCTACAGTACCCATTAAATTCTCTATTTATCTCCGCTAGCCTGTCTGCCCTTTCATGTTCCAAGTTCGCTAGCCTGTCTGCATTTTCTTTCCCTTCCCGACGCATTCTATCCGCGTCTTTTCCGAAAACTCGTGCACGTCCGTGTGCACGACAGTATTTCGCCACGTGCCCTGGCATTCCACAATTATAACACAATGGACTTTTAGCCTTTTCCATCCTTGGCGTTCTAACCATATTTCTCACGGTCGGCTTCTCTTTAATCGATGCTATCGCACTTTCCTCCGTAGCAGCAATGTCAACGGCTTCAGAGAGCGTCAAGGACTCTCCTCTAGCCCTCACTATTGTTTTGTTTCTGTCGTCATAGAGTCCCTGTATGAACACTGTTCTTCTTAATTTCAACACTAGCGCAATACTCCCAGCCAATTCAGCTTCTGTCATCACACCTCGGATGGCTTCTCTAAAATGATGTTGTAACACGTCAATACGTGAACCTCACTGTGCAATGCTTTATCCTCTTTCCTGAAGACGTGCAAACAGTTTACACGCAAAGTAATCCAATGTGCGTTTACAAGCGTAATTTTCAACAAATATAGCACGTAAATAGGACCAAGTGGTTGTCAAGTCTCTAATAACTTACTTACTTCTAGCCGGACCCACTGTGCGCGCCTTGACCAACTTCAGTAACACATCGTGCTGTTCAGGGGCCACTAACTCAAACGCACTATCACAGTGCTGAAATATATTACCATCAAAAGGCTGAGGCAACGACTTGAACGCATCAGTCAAACTAATGTCTTGCCTAATTGGTAGTGATTGCGCAATGTTATTACTGGTTGATTCTGTCTGCACTGACTGCGGCATTGTGTACCAGCAAGATTTGTCTTACCTTATTAAGTGTCTCTGTGGTCTGCGCCGATTCGTGCGCCGCTTCTCGTTGCTCGCGTCGGCTCGCCGCCACGCCTCCTTTGCCGCCTGCCTCTCTCGCCAGCCACGCGCCTCGTTATCTGCTTCCAGCAGCTGGCGGGCCTCTGCGACCCTCCCGAAGACCGATAACGCCGCCTCCCCCTTTGGAGCTGAGCACTGTTTACGCCGCGCCGGCGACCACTTCACGCGTGTCGAACCCGTGCCGTGACGGACCTTACCAGCCCGTCAAAGTCGTCTTCTTCTTTCTTCTTTCTTCGACTCAGTACGCAACTCGTCTGTTTGATTGCTCAAAGCAGTCAGTCTTTTCCTGATTTCGGGCTGAGTACTGTCAAAAGTTATAGTCTGATGGTTCAAATGGCTCTGAGCACTATGGGACTTAACTTCTGAGGACATCAGTCTCCTAGAACTACTTAAACCTAACTAAACTAAGGACATCACACACATACATGCCCGAGGTAGGATTCGAACCTGCGGCCGTAGCGGTCGCGTGGTTCCAGACTGTAGCGCCTAGAACCGCTGGGCCACTCCGGCTGGCTACTTAAAGTCGTCCTACACCTCAAATCCGTGGCCTGCCTAATCCCCGTACTGTGTCTAAGAACAGTAAGGCTGAGGCTTCCACAAAAAGCCAACACCAATTAGAAGAGATGCCTGATTTGTGCCAACCCCACACCTGGCACCAAAAAGTATGGATAGTCTGTCGCGTCTGTAGTTTCCTGCTAACGAATCAGGATAGGAGCTAGACGCTAAATCAAGTAATGAGGTGGCTCGTCCAACTCGAAGTCCTGGTGCTGGAAAACAAGCTGGAAATTCTTTGCATATAATTGAACTCGGTGGGATAAAGGACGTACATTTCTGATGAAATAACTCAGACGAAACACGAGGTAGGACAAGACCACTGTCGAACCTTAAGAGGCACCAGCACATTGAATGTAAGTTGGGCAGTCCTGCATGTACCCTGTGTAGCTAATGCCACGAGACACTCAGTCCCGTCCCGAGGCCAGAGTAACACAGGTCCAGCGTCTGAGGCAACTGTCGAAGGAATCTCCCAGCACCAGCAGCGGCCCTGCTTATATAGGCTCGTCTGATGTAATCACGCGCGTCTCTCGTCTCCTGTCGTCCTTCCAGATCATTCTGTCGTAGCTGGTCACGTAGCTCCAGCGTCCCTTGCCACAAAAACGCAACCTCTCCTGCTTCCCAGCGCCCTGGCTGACGTTAGGTTGCTTTCCTACACGTTCATCATATGCAATCTTATGCATTTCTACTCACATCCGCGACCCATTCGCGACAGTGCATTTGAACTGTAAATTATGTTGAGACTCCTAAACGAACGTTTTCGACCTTCAGAAATACTGTGCTTCAAAAAGTAGAAAGACGTAGATAATTTGAGTCACAGGCCTCGTGGGAAATCGACCTTACCATGAAGTTTAATAGGGGCAATTTCATTTGTAGCTCGTATGGCAGCAGCGTGCCTATGAGAACACGTGGAATGGCAACGTGATAGGTGCCGGAGAAGCTGACGCCAGTCACTGAAGAAGGGCGAACAAGAGCCAGTTTTTAGACTGACAATGTCGGAATTGAAGACATGACGTGAGAGATAAGTTTCCGCTTCCGACGCCGAGACTTTACGCTAATGACATCAGTGTCGTCGTATCAAACTTTGCAGTACGTAGGTAAACTCCCCGTGCATAGCAAATCACTGCCACAATTTCTCGTATGGTATCTTCCACACTCAACAGAATTATGTATGTTGTTCTCATCATAGCAAGTGCTGCCCAAATAACTGAATGTGTTTCGGTATCCCCACCTATCATGCGCGTCTGGAATCGCTGTACTGTTACAATACTGCTGTTGAGGTCTGTACTCAGGTTCAAACCGATGTCCTCCGATCCAGAAAATTACCGTTTCTATTAATGTGCGCGGTCAGTCTTACAGAGGAGTCGTTGAGTGATGTTAATCTTGCGACCGTATTTTATTCAATCATTTAACCTGGCCATACAGGCACAGTCGATACAAGTAGCTGATGAAACATGGGCAATTAATCAACCTCAGACAGAGACTGTCAGACAGGAACTCCACACACTGCTTCAGCGATCACGTCTGTGCCCTGAATTGTCTTCATTTTTTCTCCTACAACAGTTACGTCTACTGCAGTTTCTAATGATTGCACTGTTGTTCTCGCACCATAATACTGAAAACAGTTAGTGATAAACAAAACCCTTATCTAACAGCTTTTCTAGTACCTGTCTCTTTTTTGTCCTTTCTATTACTTACTGTATTAGGCCAAAAGTTCAAGTGCCAATAAGTGTTTTACTATGATTTACGTTCGGGGTCTCCTGTATGACGTGATGTACAACAAGGTATCTTTTTAACATTTCTTTGTGCCCACAGTACTTTCCTTCTCTAACAACGGGCTCTTACACTCGTCAGAACAACTGCTCCGCTCTTCTTTCGGCCGTTGTTGCCGAGCGGTTCTAGGCGCTTCAGTCCGGAACCGCGCTGCTGCTACGGTCGCAGGTTCTAATCCTGCTTCGGGCGTGGAATGTGTGTGTTGTACTTAGATGGTGCTGGAATTGTATAAAAATGTCTACCCGTGATTTTGTATTTTAGATGTAGGTATATCGGTGGAAATAAAGATATCTTTGGTTTGTGATGGTGCTTGTGTTACACTGTGCGTGGGTGCTATTTTTCTAGAGTTTCTGTGAAAACCGAGGTTTCAAATTCCATTGCACAACGCTTAATTCATGTAGTTATGGCTTGAAAATGGCAATACGTGCACCTGTCGAAATATCGCCGGTTGTCGACGACATCACCCTGCTACATTCCTGTAAGTTATTTGGACACTGTATACGCAGAGTGAAACTCGGGTTTTATATTTTCTGATAGTCTGTAATATTACTAAATGGATTCACAAACTGTGAACATGGTATGATGACAGCTATACATTTAAATCATGACACATGAAAATCTGTGCCGGCCCAGGAATCAAATGCAGATTTACGGTTTATCGTGAGCGGCCACCTTAACCGCTTCGGCTATCCGTACAGACCTCCCGCTCAGGTCCAAGCTTCCACGTGTCACAGTGTCCATTCCCCTAAGCTTGCACTTTGTGATTCATGCACACGGAGAGAAATTATTTATTTTCGTCATTGCAGCCTGTTCAGGCATGTATAGCCATGATTTACAGAATTTCCGTGTTCATACAGCTGCTGCATATTACATTACTACGTAATTCAGACATGGATTCATGTCTGAAGGACTGTTTCTTTTTCATTGTAACTTCGACCTAAAGTTTGTCTTATTACTTTTTGTTCTCTCTTTTCGATTTGTTCAGTGTAACTCTTCCTGTACAAAATGAGTGTTTCAGCCCCATAAAGGTACTCTGGTTTGTTGGTTGTCTCAGTCTGATTCGCTTTGAGATGCGGTTTTTGTTGTGGATTTATTTTTTAAACCTGAAGGCTACTAACATTTTTGTGACCAAGACGACTATCGCCACCAGTCTTTTCCAAGCCACTTTCCTGAATGGTTTCGCCTAAATATCCAACTGATAACTCTCTCGATTTTATTATGTTTAGTTTTTAGTATTTTGGTGCCAAGTTGTTACTGGGCATGTATTTTGCATTTTTCAAACGATATTTGGAACCATAGACTTTCTGCTGTTTCTTTAAGACTTTGTTTAATTTTGTGCTGTTAAAAATGCGCTGGCGTAGAATCGCCAGGTCTTCTGCAGGATCTAAGCAGTCTGTCCTTGTGTTTGTAGTTCCTAATTTAATTAGGTCGTCAATTTTAATGATTGGTTGGAGTTTCCGCCACCTTTAGATTACTGTTCCTAGTACAATGGTTCAAATGGCTCTGAGCACTATGCGACTTAACTTTTGAGGTTATCAGTCGCCTAGAACTTAGAACTAATGAAACCTAACTAACCTACGGGCATCACACACATCCATGCCCGAGGCAGGATTCGAACCTGCGCCCATAGCGGTCGCCCGGTTCCAGACTGTTGCCCTAGGACAATCCACGAAGGTACAAACGACTTTGTACGTGTACATAGATACTGCGCAAGTCACCGTATGGTGCATGGCGGAGGGTGCGCTGTACCAGTGCTAGTCAATTCCTTTCCTGTGCGACTCGTAAACAGATCGAAGGAGAAACGGCTGTCTGTATTTCTCCGTCTAATTTCTCGTATCTCATATTTGTGCACCTCACGCAAGATGTATGTCGGCGGCAATAGATTCGTTATGCTATTAGCTTCAAATTCCGGTTTCCTAAATTTTATCAATATTGTTTCTTGATAAGAAGGTCGCCTTCTCTCCAGGAATTTGCATTTGAGCTCCCGACGCGTCTCCGTAACACTAACGTATTGTTCGAACCTACCAGTAACAAATCTGGCAGCCCGCCTCTGAATTGCTTCGATGTCCTCCTTCCTTCCGTCCGACCTGGTACGGACGGCGCACACTCGAGCAGTACTGAGGGACAGGTCGCACCAGCGTCCTGCACGCAGTCTCCTTTACAGGTAAACCACTCTTGTCTGAAATTCTCCCAGTGAACAGAAGTCGACCATTCGCCTTCCCTACCACAGTTATCATATGCTCGTTCCATCTCATATCGTTTTGCAACGTTACAATCAGCAGAACTTATCCGAACATTCCAAGTTTAGTCTTCCTACTCATCAGCATGAACTTACATTTTTCCATATTTTGGGCTAGCTGCCAGTCATCAGACCGAATGGAATTTTTGTCTAGGTCGTCTTGTATCGTCCTACATTCATCAGCAAACAACCGAAGATTGCTGCCCACCTTGTCCAGCAAATCATATATGAGAGAGAGAGAGAGTTAGAGATACATTTTCAGCAAGTACACCAAGTCCTTTCATCCATACTTGTATTTTTTCATCATTACTAACTTTTCTACAGGGACGTGTATACAATGTAAATGGTATATTACTATGAACATAGCTAGGTTTACTTTGCGTCTTAGGAGCGATACCACAATGCCAGGTCTTGTAGGCGAAGACATCTCGATCGGCGAAAGATTGAAGTCGAGGAAGGGAAGCATTTTCACTTCGAACGATGGCTAGGGTAAACCAACCACTACCAGAATTTCCAGTAGCGACGTCAAGAGTAAAATTAACCCTGCAGCCACGATAGAATATAGGTCAACTTAATAGAACTGCTTGGGTGGTTCCGTTTCCCCCAAGTTTATTCTCGAGACTAATAATGTGTTTGTACACAGGCATTCGGTGGCGGCGTTGACGATAAACACGTCGACGAGGCATAGAGCTTCAGTGCTGCTGCAGATAGAGCTCACAGCGGAAGGTGTCGGCTGGCGTGCATTGCCCGCTTATATAGAAAACGCGTGACCTTGATTACGTAACGCGCTGATAACGGACTTGGACTCTGCAGACACCAGCAGGAATGGCTTATCCCGGGCCCGCATCTCGTGGTCGTGCGGTAGCGTTCTCGCTTCCCACGCCCGGGTTCCCGGGTTCGATTCCCGGCGGGGTCAGGGATTTTCTCTGCCTCGTGATGGCTGGGTGTTGTGTGCTGTCCTTAGGTTAGTTAGGTTTAATTAGTTCTACGTTCTAGGCGACTAATGACCTCAGCAGTTGAGTCGCATAGTGCTCCGAGCCGAGCTTATCCCGGACTAGCAGGGCACCTCTGGTGGTGCGCCGGCCTGGCGCCGAGCCGAGTCGGGCGGGTTGCGTCACAGACTCGCTAGGCGCTCAGCGGGCAGCGCCGCACTTGCTTTCGATTTTTTCAAACTGTTACATCCTTGAGCCCCCTGCGAAGACGCAAAGTAGACCTAGCTATGTTTATAGTAATATTCCATTTACATTGTATACAATTCCTGTAGAAAAGTTACTAATGATGAAAAATTACATGTATGGATGAAAGGACTTGGTGTACTTGCTGAAAATGTAACTGGAGATATTACTTTGTACTATAATTATTAATAAAGTGTGATCCCTGACCTCTGTAACCGGGAAGCGCACATCACGAATCGGGGGCTTAAGGATGCAACAGTTTGAAAAAATTTGGAAACATAGTGCGGCGCTGCCCACTGAGCGCCTAGCGAGTCCGGGACAAGCCACTCCTGCTGGTGCCTGCAGAGTCCAAGTCCGTTATCAGCGCGTTACGTAATCAAGGACACGCATTTTCTATATAAGCGGGCAATGCACGCCAGGGGACACCTTCCGCTGTGAGCTCTATCTGCAACAGCATTGAAGTTCTATGCCCCGTCGACGTGTTTATCGTCAACCCCGCCACCGCATGCTTGTGTACAAACACATTATTAGTCTCGAGAATGAACTTGGAGGAAATGGAACAGCCCAAGCAGGTCTATTAAATGGACCTATTTTCTTTCGCGGCTGCAGGGGGGGGGGGGGGGGGAGGGGGAGGGAGGGAATACAACCGCAGACGTCTTACACTTCCTTGGGGAACTCCTAACGATACCCTTGTCTCTGATGTGACACTGTTTGAAGCATTTTATTTAATGAGAATTGCTCTTTGATACGCGTGATGCACGGCCACTGGGAGTGCCGACTGCCTAGGGAGGTGGCGGGGAGCACGGTGCACCTGCATTGTGAACTCGGCCGACCTGGCCGCAGCGCGCAGCTGGTCCAATGTTTGCAGTGGCTGTTAGCACCTCCCACCACCCCCCTCCTGTCAACCCCCGCCCCATACCACACCTCCCCGCGGGACACAGTGCGGGGTGGGAGGGCATGACGGTCTGTCTGAGTCGCGCTGATCCCACACGACCCTGCCGCACTAGCTTGCTGTGAAGACGCGGTGCCTGTCACATGACCGGCGGCTGCAGCGGCTGACACAGTCCGCCACCCCAGCGGGAAGTATGGGCAGCGACTCCTTAGCAGCGTCAGAAGCCTGGGCCCCATTACCCCTGTGGCTACACAGCTCGGAGAGCGGTCCGTTGTGGCGCCTCTTTAACTTATTTTTATTTTTTATACATGTTATCTTTCTTATGATTAATAAAGAGGCAAGGTGCCTCAAACAGTAAAGGAACAGAGCAGAGAACTGTAAGTTAACCAGAGACATAAAGCAGACTATGTCATAACAAGCATAAATTGTTTCTTTTGTAAACGTTTAAATGTGACGAAACAATGTAAAATCATTCATTCCTCTTGCGATTCCTATTGAGACTGCTATTCATATGGTTCGTTGATGACGGACGTAAGTGTATTCAAAGTGAAAATATGATTTCACAGCAAAGTATTACCGACAGTCTTGTGGATTACATAGATACAGTAGATGCCTTGAGTCATGTTTCATTTTGAAATGATTAGTAAAAGTGGGCTTCAGCATTGGGGAGGAATTTTTGGTCGGCTACACAGGCAAGTCAGTGAGACAATTTTATCCGCAAAACGATATCTGCTTCTCTTCCAAATTATGTGAAAGGAGACCGATAATTTATCTGCAGGCGATAGAATTATTATTGATTTTGTAATTTCAAGGGAATCCCACAAGCCGAGGTCACTCGAACTTCGACTTGGAGCGGACTTGTTACGAGAAAAGACAATAAGTTTCATAATTGTGTGTGTGTGAAATCTTATGGAACTTAGCTGCTAAGGCCATCAGTCCCTAAGCTTACACACTACTTAACCTAAATTATCCTAAGGACAAACATACACTCCCATGCCCGAGGGAGAACTCGAACCTTCGCCGGGACCAGCCACACAGTTCATAATTCAGTGTATAAAAATACAGTGAGAAAGTATTTATTAATATTCTGACTTGAGAAACATTTGTACTCCACCGAATTTTAAAATATCCAGAGATCATATTTATACGTAAAACAGGTGTGTGCTTCACACAGAAAATTTACATAACCAAGTAAGATAGTTACAATATCCCACCATGCGAATATTTTAGAAGTGAGATAGTAGTATATTTTATTTTAATTTCCGTTCTTTATACCAGCCACAGCCTCAAATTTGTTAACGAACTCGTTATTGAAAATAAGGCTCTTTTTTGGTTTGTTATTTCATCCCCCTCGCCCCACATGAGTGCGAATTCGGCTGTCAGCGGTACAATATTCCGCTTTTCAGCCAAAAGCATTTTTAAAAACGTAACAAAGATGAGATATTATGAACCCTCGATCACTCTCACCTCTGGTCACGCGATACCTCCTGTGTCAGTTTTTCTAATAAAGATAACTATTACGATTTGTCGTACAAAAGTACGTTTTTGAAGTAAATTACTTCATTCGCACCAACATACTATAAATAACCATTACATGAAACATGTATATTCCATATCCTGAAAATACTTCAATATGCAATGGTTACAAGCAGTTTAGCATTACTTTCACCACATCTCTCCCTCCGGTGTTTCGACATAATCGTAGAAAGTGAACAACTGAGGTGAACTTGGTTCTTATTTCATCAGAACGAGTCAGATTCATCTTCTGACGACTTCTTCACTTTTTCAAGATAGTCTACATGTACAACACCGGGGTCAGCAGGTAATTCTTCATATCACTTCTGTGGGCAGCCTCGAGCTCCCCGTGGATAAGCTGCTGCCATTCTGTCTGGTAGTTCTTGGGTCGTCTGTTGTACAATTCGCTCAGTCACAGCTTCTGTAAAAACAGTTTCCACCAATTCAGAACCGTTATAGAATTTTTTTTGATCTACTCTTTACACCTGGAAACGGTGAGACAATATGCTGACGAGCATGATTTGATCGAGGAGAATCGTTATTTAACCATTTTGTTTTGCATTCGCTTCTTGACACACATTACGGTTTGCAGAAGTTTGGGGCTACTATTCATGCAGAATCAGAATCGCTGCCCGCTGTGTTGTCGTGTCGAACTATTCATGGCCAGATTGTGCGTTGGTGCCTCAAGACAAGCCAACTACGCGGACGTGCTCGCCTGGCCGTTTCTCTAGCCGCATCACTAGGGATTCCCTCCACATGACTTCTTCCCTGTAAGACTTTATGTATGTTCTCATTCTACAGAACATGTCATGTACTCTGTGTACGCAGCAGCTTCATGCATTGCTTAAAACCCAATAACAATACTTACATTGCTCATGAAAGACGTTAATATATCCAGAATACGCCCAGGAGAAAAAATTAACCCAGTCGCGTGTTATTAGCACGAAAAAAAGACTGCGAGAAGCGAGCCAAGGTTTCAGCAATATGAAAGACATTGGCACCCAATAATACCCGTGTGGTTGAAGGTCCAATAATACGCACCACTTCAAACAGGCTTTACTTGTGATCTGACTAACGAAAGGCGGGTCGATTGCAGTTAGAGATAACAAAGAAAACACTGTTGGGTAACACTTCAACATCCTTAAAAATTTTGAAATATTTCGTTAATACCATGGATGTCAGATTTCTTCTCATGTGAGATCGATCGTGTGTTAGAGGAGAAACTTTACACATTGTTTTAAAAACAAACATTAGGGTGATTTTGTTGGCATATACATAAACTGCATTAGAGCTGTTTCCTTCCATAAATTAAAAATCAAAGGACAGACAGCTAAAGAACGAAAATATATACATTTTAAAAACAGAATGGTGAAAATCTTCTAAAAAATATCGTTAGTTTCGTTTAAAATCTGAAGCACTGCGAGAGAAGGATTTTGGTAGAACAGAATATGTTCTGTAGGGTTGAGGGGTGTGGGTAGAAACTGTGGTGTCACCGCCAGACACTTGCTAGGTGGTAGCCTTTAAATCGGCCGCGGTCCATTAGTATACGCCGGACCCGCGTGTCGCCACTGTCAGTAATTGCAGACCGAGCGCCGCCACACGGCAGGTCTAGAGAGACGTACTAGCACTCGCCCCAGTTGTACAGCTGACGTTCATATCAATGGTTCACTGATAAATACGCTCTCATTTGCCGAGACGATAGTTAGCATAGCCTTCAGCTACATTTGCTACGACCTAGCAAGGCGCCGTATTCAATTGATAATTAATATTATGAAGCATGTACCGTAACGAGAGATGTTCTACAATTGTGGATTAAAGTTAAGTATTCTACCAGTTACCTCCTGTTTTGCTAGTCTGATTTCTCTGACCTGTTCCAGACCTCACGCCAGTCAGCGTGTCATTAAACGCGTGCATTTCGGCCTCCTCTAGAAACACAGTGTTGGCTCTTCTGCCAACACTACAGAAACTATATGGGTTACTTACGGGGGAAACTATGGAGATCACGGTAGGTGTTGCTGTGGATAGTGGGAACAGAAAGATGGGAATGAGCGAGAGTGAGGAGAATTTTGGTCTTTGTATGGTGCAGTGTAGTGGAAACATGACGAAAGTTATGGGAATGGAGGGAGAGGGAAAGGAAGAGACGAGCCCTGATACTGAATGATATACACTCCTGGAAATGGAAAAAAGAACACATTGACACCGGTGTGTCAGACCCACCATACTTGCTCCGGACACTGCGAGAGGGCTGTACAAGCAATGATCACACGCACGGCACAGCGGACACACCAGGAACCGCGGCGTTGGCCGTCGAATGGCGCTAGCTGCGCAGCATTTGTGCACCGCCGCCGTCAGTGTCAGCCAGTTTGCCGTGGCATACGGAGCTCCATCGCAGTCTTTAACACTGGTAGCATGCCGCGACAGCGTGGACGTGAACCGTATGTGCAGTTGACGGACTTTGAGCGAGGGCGTATAGTGGGCATGAGGGAGGCCGGGTGGACGTACCGCCGAATTGCTCAACACGTGGGGCGTGAGGTCTCCACAGTACATCGATGTTGTCGCCAGTGGTCGGCGGAAGGTGCACGTGCCCGTCGACCTGGGACTGGACCGCAGCGACGCACGGATGCACGCCAAGACCGTAGGATCCTACGCAGTGCCGTAGGGGACCGCACCGCCACTTCCCAGCAAATTAGGGACACTGTTGCTCCTGGGGTATCGGCGAGGACCATTCGCAACCGTCTCCATGAAGCTGGGCTACAGTCCCGCACACCATTAGGCCGTCTTCCGCTCACGCCCCAACATCGTGCAGCCCGCCTCCAGTGGTGTCGCGACAGGCGTGAATGGAGGGACGAATGGAGACGTGTCGTCTTCAGCGATGAGAGTCGCTTCTGCCTTGGTGCCAATGATGGTCGTATGCGTGTTTGGCGCCGTGCAGGTGAGCGCCACAATCAGGACTGCATACGACCGAGGCACACAGGGCCAACACCCGGCATCATGGTGTGGGGAGCGATCTCCTACACTGGCCGTACACCACTGGTGATCGTCGAGGGGACACTGAATAGTGCACGGTACATCCAAACCGTCGTCGAACCCATCGTTCTACCATTCCTAGACCGGCAAGGGAACTTGCTGTTCCAACAGGACAATGCACGTCCGCATGTATCCCGTGCCACCCAACGTGCTCTAGAAGGTGTAAGTCAACTACCCTGGCCAACAAGATCTCCGGATCTGTCCCCCATTGAGCATGTTTGGGACTGGATGAAGCGTTGTCTCACGCGGTCTGCACGTCCAGCACGAACGCTGGTCCAACTGAGGCGCCAGGTGGAAATGGCATGGCAAGCCGTTCCACAGGATTACATCCAGCATCTCTACGATCGTCTCCATGGGAGAATAGCAGCCTGCATTGCTGCGAAAGGTGGATATACACTGTACTAGTGCCGACATTGTGCATGCTCTGTTGCCTGTGTCTATGTGCCTGTGGATCTGTCAGTGCGATCATGTGATGTATCTGACCCCAGGAATGTGTCAATAAAGTTTCCCCTTCCTGGGACAATGAATTCACGGTGTTCTTATTTCAATTTCCAGGAGTGTAGATGCGGAAGAGAGAAATTTGGTAAGAAGAATATATAAAAAGGCAGATCTCATTGTCTCTGAGAGGGAGCAGATTGAAGTTGTGCTGAGATGGGGATTGGAATGTGCACAAGTGTAAGGATGACATGATGTGTTTGCAAATGTTCGGCACCATACGTAAATTGGTGATCAGGGGGGAAACAATGGGGTTATTGGAATCCAGTTTGCGGACAGTGCAAGAGAAGTGGAGGTATTTGATGCGGATGAGGACGGGTGGGAATTTGATTGGATGATAGAGGAACTATGTGAGGGAAGATAAAAAGATGCAGAAATCCAAGGTGTTCGAGGATTTGGAGGCACTTGTAGAAATTTGGTGGGATGGGTATCTGTGCAATATTTCCGCAGAAGACAATGAGTCAGAGCAAGGTTTCGTAGGTGTGAAGTCTAGTGGAGGGGTGCAATACCTCTTTTTAACTTGGTAGTGGTTTTACTCTATTATTGGCTTTCTGCTGAATGGTTAGTAGGTGAGGTTTCCACTTTAGTTGCTAGTCGACGGTTAGTTTAAGGAATTTCAGTGTTTTCGTTAACTGGATAGGACGAGCGTACATAGTGAGGTAAAAGTCCTAGAGACAGAAAGTGCAGGTTATTCATCCTGTAATTATTGCCTGGGTTTTGGAGGGATTGATCTTGAGAAGCCACTGGTTACACCAGGAAGTAACCGACTGAGTTCGATTTGGACGAATCATTGAGATTTCTGCAATGTAGCGTAGAAGGCGAGGAATGAGGTGTGATCAGCATACTGAAGAAGGTGGACTGGTGGAGGATTTGGGTATATCAGCAATGTTGACCAGGAGAAGAGAGAGGACTGATCGTTGCGGTACTCCTGCAGTGGGATGGAAGTAGCAAGAATAAGTATTTGTTAGTAGTGACAATGGATAGGCGATTAGACTGGAAGGATGCAATAAGGCGGATATAGTTAATTGGATGTGCGCATGTCTTTAGTTTTAAAGGAGACCGATATGGTCGTAGGCTTTCTCTAGATAGAGGAAGAGAAAAAGAGCTGGTTTTTGGAGTTGAGCTGGTGGGATAGGAGATGGGGAATGTGAAGGAACTGGTTATCAGAGGAGAAATTGGGGTGTAAGCCACACTAGTTAATGGGAAGGAGGTGGTATTGGATCAGGTGATGATGGATGCGTCAGGAAAGGATGGAGTGTAAGACCTTGGTAAACAGAGGTGAGGGAGATAGGGCAGTAGGAGGAGGCATAAGTAAGCGGTTTGCGCGGTTTGAAGGAGATTAGAATTATGGACATCTTCCATAGCTGAGAACAGTAGCCTGTGGAGAGGATAGTGATATAAAAGGTTGCAAGGAAAGGATTGCAAGGGTGACTCGTAAGGAGAGGGGAAAATTTTTGAAGGTTCTATAGGTAACGCAGTCGTGACGGAGAAGTTTTGCATTTTTTGTGTACTTGTTTTGTTGTGTCTAGACAAGACAGCCTAGACACAATGAGAGGAAGCCGAAAGGCACGCGCTAAGTTAAAGCAGGATGGCGTGAAGTCTGAAACAGAATACGTAATGAATGCTATAAAGAAAAGTACGTAGCTTCTGGAATACTTAACTTTAATCCATCCTTTTGGTGCATCTGGAGATTGTGGCGATACAAGTGAGACTCTATAGATACATGCAATGTTACTAAAGGCGCCTTGCTAGGTCGTGGCCATTGACTTAGCTGAAGGCTATTCTAACTATCGGCTCGGCAAAGGAGCGAGGCTTCGTCAGTATAGTCGCTAGCTACGTCGTCCGTACAACTGGGCCGAGTGCTAGTCCGTATCTCGAGACCTGCCGTGTGGTGGCGCTCGCTCTGCGATCACTGACAGTGGCGACACGCGGGTCCGACATGTACTAATGGACCGCGGCCGATTTAAAGCTACCACCTAGCAAGTGTGGTGTCTGGCGGTGACACCACATGTTTTATGTCATGTTCTGTAATTTTTGTATTTAATTCTGTTTGTGGTGTGTTGTCCAGGTACCGGAAGTTGGGAGCCGGGGGTGGGACAAGACTGCGTCAAAGGGTAGGGAACAGGGAGTGATCAAAATCAGGGTTATCACGAACAGAGATGATGTCGCAGAGAGGGTGCAAAGTGATCAGTATTGATCAGGTTGCCAGGTAAGGGATGAATGCTGGGGAGAGGCAGGTACTAGGGGATAGTATATTGGCAGTGCGTTTATGGAATGCTTTCCAATACTTGTGAGTAGATGCAGTCAGTTCCAGTACTTGGGAGAATTAATGGGTTGTGTAGCGTTGAGTCTGGTGCATGTCTGGCGCCATTCCCGATGTTTCTTATGCATTGAATAAATTCCTGATATGTCCCTGCGTTTTCCAGTGGCATGTGTGTGGATCCCAGTCACGACTGTACAAGAGTGGTACAAGTGAAGGAATTCTTTGAGAAGGCTAGGGCTTGTGGTTGGGGGGGAGGGGGCATGAGGATATACAGTCTGGTGTGCCATACAGAAGCACACTCGCTAATACAATGGTGGGTTCTTTTGTTTACCTCCGAACGAAATGGTGTGGAACCGGAACACATAAGATATTTGTTCACTTTATAAATGTATAGATATGAAGATTTACCCAACTCTGTATAATCGATTTCCACGGGAATGTTTGAGTATAACAACTGTCTCTGAACATTGAAATATCACTTGATACAGATAAATTTACAACACTTTTCACTTGAATAATGACTTCACATTAAATTCTGCCTAAGTCATTTAATACACTGGTGGCCTATCTACGACAATGCTGCCGTCTTGATCGTTGGCTGTGAACTGGCCCAAGTGTTTCACTCCTCAGTTGTGAGTAGACCATCGACTGCGGCGGCATAGCGAAGCTCTGTAGGTTTGGCTGTGCTGGCGTCTCTCATGTAGTAACATGTAGCAACTATTCTGTGGTTCGTTGCGAAGTGCCAACCTTCATTCGGCACTCCGCTCTTCGGACGGCACCACGTTCCCACCCGCAAAGCTCCACATTGTCGCCGTGTACGACGGACGCACTCGACGACGGCAGGGGGAGGGGGGGACTGATTGTTGTCGCAGATGAGACACGGTGTGTAACTGTAGTCGATGGCAGCTCACTGCCCGCACCTCGGTGTCCACGTTTCGAGTGATCAGGAACACGGCCTAAAAGCCACTTCGTTCAGAGATTCGTACTCTGTGGTCGGTTAAACAGCAAAGTGATGATTTGGGGCACCGTGTAGAGTCTCCAGGGTTTGGTAATCTACGGACATCTCTTCTGGCTGTGGGGTAGGTACCACGTCCGTGACTCAGTGTCAGTGATGGGTGTCGACAACCTTGAGCATCACAGAAAATGGATCTGGCCGCGATTGGCCGAGAGACGTAAACGTCATCTGGTGTGGACCCCAGCGACGTGCTGGGTCTGTGAACTAATATTTTGTGGCAGAATCGGCGATATAACTCAAGCATGCCGCAGCTACTTTTGTGGCGCCGGTGCAGCCTATCGGTACCCTGGATCACGTAAGAAATAATGACCCCGCGATCCAAATGTAGTTTGTTTACGAAAACTTCGTACAAGACTTCATCTTGCTGCTGACACTTTGCTCTGACGGAACGAAATGTTGCCGCGGTGGCCGATAAAGATGCAAAAGATGTTCTGCCATATGGAAAGGAGCAGCAGGACGTCAGAAAAATCCTTAATGCATGCTACAATGTGTGGGAGCAACGTAGTTTCGCTACATGACTTCTGAACGTTCGAACTTCACCTTTAGATAAAGGGTGAAAAGCTCCAAATATCAATTAGTAACTATATTCTACTGACAGCACAAAATGTTGGAAATCGGCTGACATGAATTTTTATCCATTGCCCACGACAATGACCTCAGAATGACCTTCAGGACAAGATTGGAAAACAAAGACGATATCATACTAGCAGAAGTGGTGCATGTCATGGGGGCAACAAAAGGTAACTTGCTGTAAGCATCTGCCACTACTATCGCCTGTTCCAGAAGGGACCTGTGAAAACACTATAAATGTGTTGACATGGTACGGACGGGCGTGGTCACTCAAAAAACCATTATGGCAGAGCCGTATGATATTGCGCACAATCATGGCAATGAGATGTCGTTTGCTCAATCCGAGCGTCCTTTTTCTGACAAGTACAATGAAGTATGGTGAGTTGCCTGGTGCAGACTTCGCCCCAGTGACCTTGGTACAACGACGACGAAATTTCCCGCTGTAGGAAGTGAGCAATCACGAGAAGTGCTTTGTCGTTCTATGTACTCGTGTGCAACAACAGAAAACGTGATGACACGGATAGTGCGTGCCCATGCGAAAAGTATCGCCTTCCACTGACTGGTGAATTTCTTTCAAACTTCATGGCCATCCATGGCAGATGTATTGCTGCAACGACGAGCCGAAAATCGAAAATTTTGAGGGTATACAAAATTCTCTGAATCGATTTGAAAACATGATTCCTGGGACGAATCAAACGTTGCGTCAGTATCAACTAGTAACCGAGACAATTTAGTGTTCAAATGTAGGCCAGTGGGCCCGTAAAACTCATACGGATAATTAGAAAATATCAGAGCCCAGAAATGTAATATTTGAGCTGTTCGTGGTGAGACAGACTTCAGAGGATTGAAAAATACTGTTTGTCAATTCTCTGTCACCCAATAGAGCTCCCAACCTTACAAATATCGGTGATACCTTGTAACATCATGGGTAATGGCGGGTGTCTGTTTCTCAAGGTGACTGCAGTTACACCGGCATTGTTTGTTTTCGAGGCAAAAGCATTTTTATGAGGGAGCAAAGCTGTGATCCCATAAGAAGATAAATCTAAAACTAATACAACAGCTGGATCAAAATGAATCGAACATTGGTCACTTAACAATGTGTCCTTCAATTACTGAAATGCTTTGTGGCACTTCTTCGGACAACACAAAGGAACATTTTCCCAGTGTAGCCGGTTGACCGGTGCTACAGTTTCCGCACCAATATGAGAACATTTTATATAATATGTGAGCTTCCCTCATCTGTGGTGAACAGGATGCTAAAGAAGACATCTGGATTGGCCTGGCAGAGCTGGTGCGCTTCTACTACAGCCTCGCTGCAGCGAGCTACGGTTTGATTTTATATTTGTGTTTTAAGCGTTTCAGGCATTACGGTATTTTAAAGTTATATGTCGCCTTAGGTTGGAGTGATACATGAATTTTGTTGATACGTTTGTTGTATCAGGGTCCTCCGTGACTGAATAGTGAGCGTGGCCGAGAAACACTTTATTATCTTTGATAGATATCCCTAAACAATATAGATTTCTCATTGGTGAATTAACTGCACCTTTATTCAGCACTGTTGAAGTCAACTGTTGGGTATACTATGGTGAAGTGTTTGCTAGCATTGTGGTTGAAACCCACATACGAACATTGGATTTTCTTTCAAGTTTGCTGTCATGTTCCAGATGGTGCGAATTTGCTGCATAAATTTTGTCTAAACCATAAGAGATGGATTGTGAAGCAAAAAGTGTTGTAATTTATTTAGCAGACAACATTTTGCAATTCAGCCACCGCTAAAAACCAGCTGAGTGATGATGATAGAACGCGGCCGATACAGATCATTTACAGATCTATGATAGCGCAACGTACTCGCCACCTTTTGCTCCTAGCATCATTATTTAGAAGGAGATGCTTCACGCTTTGGCAGCTCCTTGGTATCTTACGAAAACACTGGTTAAAATCAAGTGACTGATGGAAGCAACCAGAGGTTAGCCCATCCTCGAATTAAGCCCCTGAGTTCTGCTATCTGTTCCGTTTTGCAGTTGTTCTGACGACGTTCCTCGCACTCAGAAGCGCTGTTGTGCCGTGAACCGATACATTCTGGATTTTGATATGACTGCAAGTAGCTGCCATAGATAAACGAGAACTAGGAATGCCATCATGGTGAATTCATTGTAAATAATCACAGTGAACTGTACAGAAACACGCTCTGAAGTACACTGCGGTGACAGAGGTCATGGGATGACGATGTGCACATCTGCACAGAGTGGTAGTGTCGTCTACAGAAAGTATAAAAAGGCTTTCACTGGCGAAGCCGTCATTCCTACGCAAGTGATTCATAACAAAATGTTGTTTTATTATGACAGCACGACGGGAATTAAGAGTTTGAATGCGGAATGGTAATTGGAGCTAGGCGCTTGGGAATTCGACTTCGGAAATCATTAGTGAATTCAATATTCCGAAATCCATAGTGTCAAGAGGGTGCCGAGTATACTATGATTCAGGCGTTACCTCTAACCGTGGACTGAAAGCAGCGGCGTTTCCATGGAGCTGTCAGTATTAACAGACAAGCAACACTGAGTGAAATAATTGCTGAAATCATTATGGGACGTTCGACGAACGTATCCGTTAGGACAACGCTGCGAAATTGAGTGCTAATGGGCTGTGGCAGCAGACGACTGACGCGAGTGCCTTTGCTAACAGCACGACATCGCCTTCAGCTGGTGACATTGTCAATTCGATCCCAAACGACCGTAAAACAATGGCGTGGTCAGGTGAGGCCAGACTTCGGATGGTAAGAGCTGTGGGTAGGGTTGGAGTGTGCCGCAGGTCCCACGAAGCTATGGCACTGTGCGAGCTGGTGGTGGCTCCATAACGGTATTGATTGTGTTTACATGGAATGGGTTGCGTCTTCTGGTCCAACTGGACTGATCATTGACTGGGAATGGTTATGTTGGGCTGTCGTGTCCTAACACAGTATTGAGGGAAGACAGGGGGTTTGAGGTCATTGTACAATTTCCGAGCGGTGAGGCGCAAATGCAGAAAGACAAATTCCCAGCGAAGGCAGGTTGAGGACTTGCATCAGCGGCGAACATTGTCAAAGGGCACTTACGAGAGGCACGGATGTTGGATCTCGACACGATGTTTGCAACGGAAGGCTCATGAAATTCATGGGTCTGATTAACACTATCTGCAATCAGACTAAGACACTGAAGGCTAATTATAAACATTAGAGAAACCAGAGGAGGGAATCGGTTGCACAACAGAAGTCAGTTTCTGAAACCACGGGGTCAGGTGCTAACAGAAGAAGCGAACACTAGCATCACGTTAAGCAGCACACGTGTCGGAATTCACCGAGGCTGGCCATGAGTGACACAGAGCCGGCGCCCCAGCCAACTGACTGACAGAACTCCTCCGTATACAAAAATATGGGTTTTTAAGAAATCGTGGCGACGCACTATTTCTCCCTTGCTATAGTGTACCCACCAGTCCACTGACACTTGACCTTTCCCCTGGCCCACCACATTTAGATTCCTCTCCTCCTCCTACAAGGTAGGTAGTGATGCTTCAGGACTTTACATTAACGAAATCCAAGGTTGGTAGCAGCAGCGTTTAATTGAAAACTAAACGTCACTACCATAAAGTGTAGAGCACCCTAACCTGTGCAAACACACTGGCGTTTGAGTTCTCAGGATCAAGTACCAAGCTTGCTGCCAGAGGTGCCTTTTCGTGGTCACCTTCTGCTGTGACACCTATCAACAACTCTAGATAGTGTTTGGTATTACCAGTTAATCACTGAAGTGAAACTTCTCCCTTGGAACAGCTGCCCGGAGTGTATGGAATTTACAGAGCTCTAGTGTTACTATTTATCTCCGGTAACCTAATCACTACCACTTTTCCTTGCTGCCTGCTTTGTCGCACTGATTTCCTATATTTGGGTGCCCTTAATGGCTTCCAACATCCTTAAGCATAACAACGTACAAGTCATTCAGTCACCAGTACAGGACACGGCTGCTTGGAGATTTATTTCCAGCCATTCATGGACTTGATGTTCCCAAAGAACGATGGAATTTTTATGGATAACAATACGCCATGTCACTGGGCCACAGTTCGCGATTGGTTTGGAGAACATTCTGGACAGTTTCAGTGAACGATTTGGCCACCCAGATCGCCCGACATGAATCCCATCGAACGTTTTTGAGAAATAATCGAGAGGGCAGTTGGTGCACAAAATCCTGGACCGGCAACACTTCCGCAAGTATGGACGGCTGAAGAGGCAGCGTGGCTGATTATTTCCGCAGGGGACGTTTATCGACTTGTTGAGTCCGTGCCACGTCGAGTTCCTGCAATACGCTGTGCAAGTGGAGCTCCGACACGGTATTAGGGGGTATCCCATGACTTGTCACATCAGTGAACACTACACAAGTTTGTTTCTTAATTAGTTTGTTCCTGTTTATGACTGTTTACTAGTTAATTGCGTTTTATTGTTACCAAGAAATCGTTGCCATTGACTTCGCTGAACTCAAGTTGTACCCATGTCTATGAATTTTTGAAGACGTTAGTGCGTACGAGGGAGGGTCCACGTAAGCATTTTCGACTTTAGAACAGAAGTCCGAAACGCTGCCAGCTGTGTGGCGTTTCGCACACAGCGAAGGCAGCGGTCCTGACCAGGGAACTGCTCTGTATTGGCGGCCACGCTTCTCTAACAACGGCACCGGCTCGCCGGCCCGCCAGACTGCTGGTCGGGACGCGACGCCCCCAGGTGTAGCCGCCCGGCGTGCACACGATCCGCATAACAACGAAGGGAATCAGTTCCTATTTCGGCACGCAAAACTTATCTGCTGACACCTGCAGTCGGTGCAGAGTAACACCTGCGCTACACTTGATATGCGCCCTCTGACAGCGCGCAATTTATTTTCTAAGAAATTGCGACTGTTTTTTGTCACTTCTTAATCAACATCGACGACATCATGCCAACTTGGTAATCCTGGAATCCTAGTTTACATCCTAGCATAACTTATGGCACTTCAAAATACAGCTACATGAATACTCTAAAATTCACACCAAAATTATATTCAGACAGTTCATTAGAACCACTTTCAAACTGTTTCTCGGCCGTTCCACTCTCGAATTGTACATTGGAAAAATGTGCACCGAAATCATACCTCTTCCTTTCTCTAGTTTTATCACGATGATTATTTCTGCCCAAGTCGGTGGAAGTCGACAAAATATTTTGGCATTCGGAGGGGAAAATTGCTGACCGAAATTTCGTATAAAAACCTCGCCACAACGAAAAAAGCCTCTATTTTAAGGGTTGCATATGTAACTCGGTGATCATATCCGTAACACTCTCTCTCCTATTTCACGATATTACAAAACGAGCTGCCGTTCTTTGAACTTTCTCGTTGGCTATGTGATAAGGCGCAGCAATAATCTAGAAGAGAACGGACAGGCGTATTATAGACGATACTTTTAATAGATTTCTAGGATCTTCGAAGAGTACTGCCAATAAAACGCAGCCTTTCGTTCGCGTTTCCCACAATTTTTCCTGTGTGATGCAATTTAAATTTTTTGTAATAATAATCCCGAAGTATTTAGCCGAGTCGACAACCTATAAATTTGGATGTTTTATCGTGTTTTTGCTTTTGAGATAAACTCTTGCAAAACGCATACGGTAATTACAGGACGAAACAGCTTCCATCCTCGTAACTACTGTCTAATTATACACCTCCGACCAACACGACAGGCAAGTAATGTGGAAGTGCCACCTACTAACAGTCCAAAAGAAAGTTCACAATAGACTAAAACTACTAATTGGCCGAACAGGAAGACTGCACCCCTCCAATGTACTCCAGATCTACAATCCCTTTACACACTCCTATGTCATTGTTGCATGGATATCTACTCCGCCCAATTTCTATCGTTCCGTCCAAATCCTTGGCCATTGCGAGCTAAGCTCTGCTTTCCACGTCTGTTTGCCTTCTGTTACATGGATCCATTACCATCTCATCGAATCCGCACCTCTCCTCACTCATACTGAAATGCTCTGTACACCCTACAGTATCCGTAAACCCGATTAAAGCAATCCTATTTTCTTCTCCAATTTCGAACCCCGTTACGTTGGCACGCCTTTACCGACACATCTCAGTGATACTACACCTACACGCAACCAGTATCTTCTCCCATCGGAACTACAGCCTACTCTACCACCGAGACAGTGAAATTCGCCCGGACATTCATCCATCGCATCAAAACTGCTCCCCATTTGTTCGACACCACACCAGGGTCCCCACGCCTTCTTCCCTCTCCATATTCCCCTATCACTGTGCTCGTCACACTATGGACTTCCACACATTCCAATCTCTTACTCTCCTACCGCTTTTCTGTTTTTCCACTAGCCTGCCCAACACCTATCCTCATGCCAAAATTCACAACCTATAGCAGACTGTTTTAATACCTTTAGACATATTTCAACTTTTTTAACACTTTTAGAAAACTATGCTTGTATACAGAATGAGATTTTCACTCTGCAGCGGAGTGTGCGCCGATATGAAACTTCCTGGCAGATTAAAACTGTGTGCGCGACCGAGACTCGAACTCGGGACCTTTGCCTTTCGCGGGCAAGTGCTCTACCATCTGAGCTACCGAAGCACGACTCACGCCCGGTACTCACAGCTTTACTTCTGCCAGTATCTTGTCTCCTACCTTCCAAACTTTACAGAAGCTCTCCTGCGAACCTTGCAGAACTAGCACTCCTGAAAGAAAGGATATAGCGGAGACATGACTTAGCCACAGCCTGGGGGATGTTTCCAGAATGAGATTTTCACTCTGCAGCGGAGTGTGCGCTGATATGAAACTTCCTGGCAGATTAAAACTGTGTGCCCGACCGAGACTCGAACTCGGGACCTTTGCCTTTCGCGGGCAAGTGCTCTACCATCTGAGCTACCGAAGCACGACTCACGCCCGGTACTCACAGCTTTACTTCTGCCAGTATCTCGTCTCCTACCACCCAAACTTTACAGAAGCTCTCCTGCGAACCTTGCAGAACTAGCACTCCTGAAAGAAAGGATATAGCGGAGACATGGCTTAGCCACAGCCTGGGGGATGTTTCCAGAATGAGATTTTCACTCTGCAGCAGAGTGTGCGCAGGTTCGCAGGAGAGCTTCTGTAAAGTTTGGAAGGTAGGAGACGAGATACTGGCAGAAGTAAAGCTGTGAGTACCGGGCGTGAGTCGTGCTTCGGTAGCTCAGATGGTAGAGCACTTGCCCGCGAAAGGCAAAGGTCCCGAGTTCGAGTCTCGGTCGGGCACACAGTTTTAATCTGCCAGGAAGTTTCATATCAGCGCACACTCCGCTGCAGAGTGAAAATCTCATTCTGGAAACATCCCCCAGGCTGTGGCTAAGCCATGTCTCCGCTATATCCTTTCTTTCAGGAGTGCTAGTTCTGCAAGGTTCCCAGGAGAGCTTCTGTAAAGTTTGGAAGGTAGGAGACGAGATACTGGCAGAAGTAAAGCTGTGAGTACCGGGCGTGAGTCGTGCTTCGGTAGCTCAGATGGTAGAGCACTTGCCCGCGAAAGGCAAAGGTCCCGAGTTCGAGTCTCGATCGGGCACACAGTTTTAATCTGCCAGGAAGTTTCATATGCTTGTATAATTTATAAATGCTCTCGTCCGAAGAGCTTCAATGTATTACTGCCACTGACATAATAGTGAAGGACATATACCCACACCAACACCTTACAAACCAACCGAAAATCTAACATGTCCCCTTCATTGAATATTTTCTCCCAATCAAAGATCTTCAACTTAAATCGAGTGCAATACTTAGTTTTCCTGCACTTTTTATTATTTTCGTTATACCTGACAATTTGTGTGTCTACACTGAAAACAACGAAAGTCAACAGCTTAATTTCATATAAATAGAATCAACGAAATACATGTTTTCATCAATTTAAAAAAATGTGAATATTATCATTACGCTGTACAGCAGAGCTGCAAGTCTTCCAGAAATATAATGGCTGTACTTCCCCCTTGTTTTCAGCTGTCTGCAGTGTTAGTATAGCAAGCCCATGTTAGCTAATGTTACCCGCCCAGAGCAGTAAGTCATCTAGACTGTTGTTTCTGCACCTACTGGAAAAGCTGCAGCCCTTTTCAGCAACCATACGTTTGGTTGCCATCTCCACGAATACTTTTCTGATATGATTGCGCCTGCTTTTGCAATCTGTGTCGTAGGAACCTGCCTCAGGGCTCTATCCATTCTCCACCCTTGCGTCCTATACACTGGCTCTCCACCTCCTCTTTCTCTCTGCTTCATTCAGCAAGTGGACGACATCGTCTTCCTGGCCCTATACCCTAACCAGAAATTCCAGCGATCGAATCAACTCCATCTCAACCAATTTATGTCCTGCTTTACAAAATCGATCCATTCAAGATAACTACAGCCCCACCCAAATTACTTCGTGATGGTCAGTTACAATCGTCCTCTCCAATTAACTAACACATTTAAATAGCCTGGTCTAACACTGCATCGTAAGCTAACTACACTCCTGGAAATGGAAAAAAGAACACATTGACACCGGTGTGTCAGACCCACCATACTTGCTCCGGACACTGCGAGAGGGCTGTACAAGCAATGATCACACGCACGGCATAGCGGACACACCAGGAACCGCGGTGTTGGCCGTCGAATGGCGCTAGCTGCGCAGCATTTGTGCACCGCCGCCGTCAGTGTCAGCCAGTTTGCCGTGGCATACGGAGCTCCATCGCAGTCTTTAACACTGGTAGCATGCCGCGACAGCGTGGACGTGAACCGTATGTGCAGTTGACGGACTTTGAGCGAGGGCGTATAGTGGGCATGCGGGAGGCCGGGTGGACGTACCGCCGAATTGCTCAACACGTGGGGCGTGAGGTCTCCACAGTACATCGATGTTGTCGCCAGTGGTCGGCGGAAGGTGCACGTGCCCGTCGACCTGGGACCGGACCGCAGCGACGCACGGATGCACGCCAAGACCGTAGGATCCTACGCAGTGCCGTAGGGGACCGCACCGCCACTTCCCAGCAAATTAGGGACACTGTTGCTCCTGGGGTATCGGCGAGGACCATTCGCAACCGTCTCCATGAAGCTGGGCTACGGTCCCGCACACCGTTAGGCCGTCTTCCGCTCATGCCCCAACATCGTGCAGCCCGCCTCCAGTGGTGTCGCGACAGGCGTGAATGGAGGGACGAATGGAGACGTGTCGTCTTCAGCGATGAGAGTCGCTTCTGCCTTGGTGCCAATGATGGTCGTATGCGTGTTTGGCGCCGTGCAGGTGAGCGCCACAATCAGGACTGCATACGACCGTGGCACACAGGGCCAACACCCGGCATCATGGTGTGGGGAGCGATCTCCTACACTGGCCGTACACCACTGGTGATCGTCGAGGGGACACTGAATAGTGCACGGTACATCCAAACCGTCATCGAACCCATCGTTCTACCATTCCTAGACCGGCAAGGGAACTTGCTGTTCCAACAGGACAATGCACGTCCGCATGTATCCCGTGCCACCCAACGTGCTCTAGAAGGTGTAAGTCAACTACCCTGGCCAGCAAGATCTCCGGATCTGTCCCCCATTGAGCATGTTTGGGACTGGATGAAGCGTCGTCTCACGCGGTCTGCACGTCCAGCACGAACGCTGGTCCAACTGAGGCGCCAGGTGGAAATGGCATGGCAAGCCGTTCCACAGGACTACATCCAGCATCTCTACGATCGTCTCCATGGGAGAATAGCAGCCTGCATTGCTGCGAAAGGTGGATATACACTGTACTAGTGCCGACATTGTGCATGCTCTGTTGCCTGTGTCTATGTGCCTGTGGTTCTGTCAGTGTGATCATGTGATGTATCTGACCCCAGGAATGTGTGAATAAAGTTTCCCCTTCCTGGGACAATGAATTCACGGTGTTCTTATTTCAATTTCCAGGAGTGTAGAAAACCGCATCTGCTAACCATCCATCAAGCAGTCCACAAGAGATTAAAACTACTATGAAACCGAACACGAGGACTGTAACGCTTCGCTAGACGCCACACAAACAAAGTCTTTGTCTGTGTAATATTCTACCATGCCAATGTCGCCTCGATTTCTGCACGACCAATTTTTTAACACTTGTTCCAAACTGTCGAACTCCGTGCACGCCTCTTCGCATACCGTTACATCTACCGGCTATCATCTGTCACTACGATTCTCTAAGAACTTATAAATTTCCTGCCTTTCGTTTTTCACAATGAACGCACGTACTGCAAACTTGACGCAAACCACATTGTTTCATCTCGGATTGCACTAGCGCACCTTACACCCGCACTCCCTCCACTCCCTATCACAACGAAACGTTAACACGATTCCTGTAAACGATCGCAAAATCCTTCCAGAGATCTTTCCCCCTCCCCCTTACCCACCCCCCTCAAGCTTTAACAGAATACTTCTCTTCTTCTGCATGTCAGAATTCTTCTTTAACGTCCCGCCCCTGGCTATTTTTCGCACTTTCCACCTACACTTTCGAAACTGTTTGTTCGACGTCCTCTTCCCCTACTCTGCCCCTCTTTCATACCACATTATCTCTAAAACACTCTTCCCACACACAACTCTCCTCACCTTCTCCTTATTCTCTGTAACCTGAGCACAGATTTATTTTAAAAGAAGGCGACAAGAAGTTACCTACATTCTTGTATGTATAGCAGACTGTTTTAATACCTTTAGACATATTTCAACTTTTTTAACATTTTTAGAAAACTACGCTTGTATAATTTATAAATGCTCTCGTCCGAAGATCTTCAATGTATTACTGCCACTGACATAATAGTGAAGGACATATAATGTTATTGTTCCCAGACTGACCGCGATTACTCAGTGAACTGGTTGAATGACACATTTTTTCCAGCTTAAATTACCGTGTACAGATAAGTCTAAATACTTCTCAGTTCTATCCGTTTTCAGTGAGTGGTCACCGGTAGCACTGTCAAATTATTACACGTTTTTAAGTCAGTTTCGACTTTTCGAACCATGCTCCGCTCATATTTTGGTAGTTCTGTACTTCGCAACAGTTTTCAAACAACATTACGTTTCTGGATATCATGTATCATGTGTTTATGTCCACCTATACTCCATGACCCACATTACGTTGTACGGCGGAAGGTAGAGCCATGGACTTCCGTTGTTATCCACTAGATCATTTATATATACGAGCGGCGTTCAAGAAGTAATGCAACATATTTTTTTCTGAAATCAGGTCGGTTTTATTTAGGATTCCTCACCCTTTTGGCTGCCGACCCCATTCTTCACACGACCTCCGTCCGTTGCGACGGCCTTACGCCCCCTCGCTAGAAGTGCCCGTGTGCTCGCATGGTACCGCTCTGCTGGTCGAGGTCGGAGCCAGCGCCTTGCTGCATCAGTATCCGCCCAGTATTCCACGGACTTCTTCCCGCAGAGTGCATCTCTCATTGGGCCCAATAGATGGAACTCAGAAGGTGCCCAATAGCGGCTATAGGGTGGATGAGAAAGAACTGCCCAATGAAGTTTTGTGAGCTCTTCTCGGATGCGCAGATTTTTGTGAGGGCTTGCGTTGTCATGAGAAGGAGAAGTTCGTTTGCAGTTATGTGGCAACGAACACGCTTAACTCTATTCTTCGGTATTTTCTGAGGGCCAGCCGGCACATGGGAGACCGGAAACGCTCGCACGACCTTGTCGCAGTGATGAAAGATGCCTCGCGCAACGACTCACCTTGCCACTGTTCATTGCCAGGTCTCAGTAGAAATTTCACAAGTGCCTTTGAATATCAGCGATGCTCTGGTTTTCAACCAAAGGAAACTCAATGACACCCTTCTGCTTTGAACTCACCTCCTCTGCAGACGCGATATTGAAGTTATGTATATCGCTGCCACCTATCGGAACTTCATGAACGTACAGGGGCTACAATGGTTCAAATGGCTCTGACCACTATGGGACTTAACATTTGAGGTCATCAGTCCCCTATAACTTAGAACTACTTTAACCTAACTAACCTAAGGACATCACACACATCCATGCCCGAGGCAGGATTCGAACCTGCGACCGTAGCGGTCGCGCGGTTCCAGGCTGAAGCGCCTAGAACCACTCGGCCACATCGCTCAGCTACAGGGGCTATTCCACAATGTGCCATACAAATTCCGCATTTATTCAGTCGAAATTGGCCGATAAAAAGTATGTTGGATTGATTATTGACGGCTCCTCTTCTTATAAAGAGAAGCGACCCTATCATAGTTCTATGGTGTACTCAAATTACAAATTACTTTTACAATTGTCGATTTCGTTCCTTTAAGAACAGCGTGCATCAGCAAGGACGTCCTGAGTGCAATCACAAAGCTAGCCCGAGACTTTCTAAGCTCGTTTTTGTTCACTAAGCGATACTGGGGCGCATTATCGACTTCATTCCAAAGGTCAGGAAAAAAAATAGCATCCTGAAGGATTACTGTTAAGTACGAAGCCATCAGTGCAATCGAGCATACGAATTCGAATGACCAGTAAGCTGTTAGGAGGTCAAGATTCATGGCACAAACAGGTGGCCTGCCATCTACATTTTTCGAATCGCATGAACAAACAGAGCATTATGTTTCTGTAACACTCCTGCTCGCCTAAACGTCATGCGTGACCATAAATGGAATGAGCACATAAAACAAACTGAAGGAAAACCAGACGCCAGACAGATTCTTTGGAAGAATCTTAAGGAAATGTAACCGAAACACGGAAGCAGTGCTTAAAAAACACTCTTTCGACCGATTCTTGGGTATTTCTTATCAGTCCACCACCCTTACCAGGTTGTATTGATGTAAGAGGTGAGGAGTTCCAACGAAGAGCAGCGCTTTTCGTCAGGGTGTCGTTTAATAAACGTGAGAGCGTTACGGAGACGATAAACAAATCCCCAGTGACAGACGTAACAAGAGAGGCATCGTAGATCACGGAGGGATTTAGTGTACTGACATTTCGAGAGTATGTGTTCCAGGAAGGTTCGGACCATGTACTGTGTCCTCCCGTATACGCCTCGAGAAACGACCACGACGACAGAATCAGCGGAATTAGAGCTCATAAGACGACTTGGGGACACCGTTCTTCCCAGCCCATTCGGGAATGGAACAAACAGGGGAGGCTAAAGTGGACGCACGTCTCGCGTCCCTTCTACAGCACAGACTACTCTTGGTAGCTTGCTTTCTTCGTTATCTGCCGAATATTTACACCTACGTCAGCTACAGTCTTCTAAACATAAAAAATTAAATTTTTGTAAATTACGAATAATGATATTTTTAACATCATTCCATTTTTTGTTGCTATTTTTGAAGTGGCCCTTGATGGGCTTAGTACACTAGAATTTGCTCCAAGATAGACAAAGAACAATTTATTTAGTAATAAACACGTGATATTGTGTCCCGCTGGGACGGCGTTTGGTTGTATGCTAGAAATACAGGTTTAAAAACAGATACACAGGTAAAAGATTAATAAAGTTGTATACTTAACGTGGTACAATGCTTTCCCTGAATATAATTCTGCTGAAATCCGGATAAAAGCCTGAAGTATGTACAAGCATTGCTACTAATAAGTCCTAACAAGCAGAGGTCTGTTACACTTGTACTTCCAACTGTACCTCAACTGAGCTGACTTTGCATCTACATTGAAGACTCTGGAGATCCGAACACTGGAGGCGGGAGTCTCCCTGTGGCGACCTGGCCTCCTACCGCCGTGGTGCGCGGCGCTGGCAGCATCGACCAAGAGCCCGTGCCTCTCAAGCGGCTGGTGGTTGGAGGAACCTGCGTAACCACTACTGCCAAGTTCGTATACCGGGATGATGCCCCCCTGGGTGGTACTGATTGCTAATAATGTCACACATATATCGCAATTATGATTTGGAAACAGTTTATTTATACACAAGACAAAGTCACAATATGTTCGATTGGTTGAGAGATTTATCTTGTTCAATCACTAAAACACTCTAGTCAAGTTTAAATCTGTTGTCTGAGTTCTATGTCCAGAAAGGCCATTGTTTATGATGGTCTCCTGGAACATAACACAGTAGTCAACCGCGATACACCACAGTCTAGGATATCAGGGCTCTGTGAGGCCAAGTTGCACGGTGGCGAAGGAGTGGATAGTTTGTGACTTGTGGTTGGCTCCATTCCCACGTAGGAGGCAGGCTGCGAACTGCCTGACAAGTCTTTTTGTCTGCGTATTTTGTCTCATTCCAGCACCACAGGTCAATGCCCGTCTGACTTCCAGCATGGCTTTAATGATTACTGAAAATGGGAGTGTTTATGTATCTCAATGTTTGTCTGCATGTATCATTGATACCTGTAATATGTTACAGCCTAATCTGTCGTTTGTGTGTGGCTGTACGTCTTTTATCTGAAGCACTGGGGTAATGCGTAATTAATTAATGAACGAGATGGTGGGGCGAAGCGGATGCCTTCCCATAGAGATTTTCTGACTATGTATGTGAAGATGCTTGATCCTCCTAATACGCCGCTAATGTGTGCGTTTGGCATGTATCGGTCGGCGTATCCGATAATCTGAAGGACTTCACTTTGGAAACACGACAGTTTGTTCAAGTGTACTCGCCCACGTAGGCAGTAGCTCAGGTGCATACAAGACCGTTGGCAGGTTAACACTATTGTACATCCTTAACTTGCTGTTTATCGATAACCTCCAAACCCTCTACGCGCGGAAGCAGTGAAACCCTTGCTTCTCTCCCTGCTGAACTGTTACTTGTACGTTAGGCACCTATCGCGCTGTGAGACCAGATACAGCACCGAGTCGCTCCGATCCAACAACCTGCCAGCAACAGAGATTTCTTTCTCAGAGGCAGCTATCTTCTGCATGAAGATGATTGCGACGCTGTCTTCTGGGTTTTCTTAACGTTTCAGCTGTTGCACCATTTGGTGATACTGCTGAGGTACTGTATTCCTGCAATTTTCGGGCTATGATGATTAGGATGCTACTGTTTTTATACACCACAGTATCATCTGTGTAGTGGACAATTTCATCACCCTCAAATTTTGGCGTATCGTTGGTATAGAGCATGTAAAGTATAGGGCCCAAAACCTACCCATGTGGGATCCCACCCACAACATTCCTGATGGTACTGACATGTCTTCCGCACCTAACAGAGTGTCGTCTCCCCACTAGGAACGTGTCAATCATACTGCTCATGTGTCTAACGGAGGTCATATGTAAATTAAGTTATCATGCCAGACTTCGTCGCATGATTTCTTGATCTCGAGAAGAAGCGCTTCGGTACTGTCTTTCCTCCCTCGCCCTGCAGTTGTATTCCACTAGACGCTGGAACTGATGGTTGTTGCCATCTTCTGGATGGAATACAAATTGCTCAGGGGTGACTGTCTCGCTGTTGTTGAGAAATTGAGTGAGAGCTTTGTTCAAAAGAGACTCCAGTACTTTCCCTAGAAAGCACTTTGGGGTATGGCGAGATTCTTGTTATGTTTGGGTATGGTTCTAGCCTGAGTAGATTTGGAGACAGCTTGGAAGTACGTTACGAGAGGTATTGGTTGTAGATTGTAGTGATGTAGGTGACTGCAGAAAGAGGTGTGTGTTTTAGGTAGAGGATGCTGATCGTGTCAGGACCCAGTGGTTTATTGTTCCCTAGACGCATGCATAGTGCGATTGGAAATGGGTGTGGGCTACCTTTCCGGCCTATTGTCTCTCAGCTGAGTCACTCGTTCGACTGTTTCTCTGTCCTGCCTTTCACATTCGTCATCTTCGGTGATATGATTTAGGAATTGTGACTCGTACGATGTCGCCATTAATTCCGTTTTCTGCATGAACTAATAAAGTTTCACCTCAGAGAGACCTGTCTACCTGGGTGTAGCCTTTTGCGCCGGCCGGTGTGACCGAGCTGCTCTAGGCGCTTCAGGCTGGGACCGCGCGACCGCTACGCTCGCAGGTTCGAATCCTGCCTCGGGCATGTATGTGTGTGATATCCTTAGGTTAGTTAGGTTTAAGTAGTTCTGTGTTCTAGAGGGACTGATGAACTCAGATGTTGTCCCATAGTTCTCAGAGTCATCTGAACCATTTGTAGTCTTTGAGGTTTCATGATCTTCCTTACATTGTTCACGTTTTGTTCCCCAACTCTTCTTGTCTCCAGAGGCCTCTGTTCTCTGGCTTTTCATTCACCTCGCATTCTACCGCCTAAGGAAGCGACACTCGGCGGGATCGCGGTAACTCTGTCAATCTCTACTTGCTAGCCGCCGCGTGAGGATCTGGTCTCAGGTGACAGCGGGCATGTCCCTAGCACTAGTTTAGGTGGTTATTCAGCTGCTTTTCTCTCAAGAACATGTCTGGAGGACGGTTGTAAATCACTCGAGTGCGGAGTTCACCTCTCTCTCGTTCCGCATTTGTGGTGCGTCCTCCAGGTGCCTGTCTGTCATTAGTATACGTTACATTTGTCATCCTCCTGCCTGAGTCTTTAACACATTCCAGATCGACTTGGATGTAGTCTATGTCAAGTTTACAATGGACAGCTGTGGTTGCACTTCTCTACGTCAGGCCTTTGGGCGGGAAGATAACTACGTTGTCCAGCCTGAACTCCCTCTCAGAAAGGGACCACCCGCGACAAAACGCCGCAGTCCCCGCCCGCCGGCGTTAATCGATTTGCAACGTCGGTCAACGTGTCTGTTCCTATAACACGATCGAAATTGCCTGTTTATAGCCTGAAGGCCCTGTGCTGTGATGCAGCTATACGGGGGGAAGGGGAGTACATGATTACCTATTTTTAAATATATACCAGAAGCCTCTACCACGACCAGATTTGGCATATCGATTGTTTGGTAGCAAATTATCTGCCTTCACAAGGTCGGCCACCCCGCTGACAATGCGATAACGACCGAGCCTATCCACCCTGTTGACAGATCAGATGCGCACCTTGAATCGATCGCTTGATGATAGATGCGTCTCCGTAATGCAGGCAACATCTTTAGCTTGCCGGCCTCGAAATGAATGCAACTTTGTTTTTTATAAGAAATTCCATCGTATTAAAATTTAAGATTCCTGCGTCTAAGGGCCATCAAGAAGTGACATCAACGCTTTTGCCATTACCGTCACCTTTGTGAATTTATCGGATTCTTCTCTGACCACTGTCAAGGTCTTCGTGATTTTCTTGCCAATGTTGTCCATGTTAAGCCGAGCAAACCTTATTTCTTACAGTTCGCACATCAAGCTAGCAAGTTCGGTCCCCTGTCCCATACGTCTCCTCGGATGCGGCTGGGATAGCTCTGTGGGACAGCTCTGGCCGTGCTGCTGCTAATATCTGCTGCTGGTGGTGGGGGTAGCGGTGATGGGAATGAAACCGCCTTCAGCGCTGCTGGAGGGAACTCCCCTGCAGTAGAATGTTTGGGAAAGGGGGCGGGTTGGGGAGGACTCACGCATTTCGTGTGGTGTGGAAACTCATGTCACCAGAGATTAACGCACCACACTCGAGAAGTCGCCTCGGAACTCTCGTAGCGCATCAGCAGCATGGGTTGGCAGTACAAAATGTACCGAGCTGCAGCTGGCAACCCGTGGCTGTCACGTGGGTGGACAGCGATTGGTGGCTGCCTCGTTAAATATCGGGGCACTGGGCAACGGCGGACAGTTGTTCTCTTCACTGGACCGAATCGTGTACAGTCCTCAGTTACCGCCGAATCTACGAGCTGCAGTGTTCGACCGTAGTCTCAAAGGCTCAGGCTCCGTAGGCCAGCTCTGGACTCTATGTAGGCATCACTCAGAGGCACTGTGACAGGACTTTAAAATATTAAAGAACTGGAAGTAATATGATGCGTCTAAGAATCTCTTCATATTTAATAATACCCCATATTTAATAATACTGGTTGTTGGGAATCTTTCTGATTTAAGATAGCCTACACCGTCCTCCTACATATCCAACATTTTTTCTAGGCCGTAGTGGTGCGAACCGCTCCGCTTCCATTTTAAACTCTGGTTGTTAGTGAGTTTCCTGGGCAGATGTAGCCGAAGCAGAGGGGTCTGCTTTTTTCTGCCCCTGGCTACGCCGCAGTTAATGATGTGCGTCTCAACCTCGATTGTTGGC
This sequence comes from Schistocerca americana, assembly GCF_021461395.2. NCBI lineage: Eukaryota > Metazoa > Arthropoda > Insecta > Orthoptera > Acrididae > Schistocerca > Schistocerca americana. The sequence goes on from NC_060121.1 coordinate 92,710,538, forward strand.
CATGTGTTTTCCCTTGCAGGTTAAACAAGTGCGGTCGACTTTCCTCTCATCCTTACAGAATTTCGTCTGATGTGGGCCGTTAAATACTACACATCGCGACTTCAAACTACAGTCCTGCCTGGTATGGTTGTACATCTGACAGCAGTGGCATTGTCCAGGATCTTCAAGCTTATTGTATTTACCTATCCTGGCCCAGAGACCTAGAATAAACCGCACTTTAAATATATGCTGGGCTTCGTTGTTGTTCACGGCTTCGCCGAAAAAGTTTGGTCCTATCTTATGACGGTCTTTCTCATCCTCTTGAGGCGCTGGTTTTTTGAACTGATGATCACTGGTCACTGAAAACCCCTCACCAATCAGTTCATCCTTTATTTCGCCGGCTTCGGCATTACTCAGAAGGTCTCTCTGTCCCTCTCTCTCTCTCTCTCTCTCTCTCTCTCTCTCTCTCACACACACACATACACATACACACACACACACACACACACACACACACACACACATACACACACACACACACACACACACGAAGGAACACGCACACCTTCCACCTCCTTGTATTCTAGAGCAGGAAACGAGTTAGTCTGCACATTCGCTACCACTTATTGTACCCTATCTGCCCCCCCCCCCCCCTGTGTCTTTCTAGCTTTCGTCGATGATCAGCTTTCCCTCGTCGTCTGAACTTCTTCCTCTTGCACCGACACTAACCTCGCCCTGTCGGTGTTAACTGTCGTTTGGGTGATGATGTTGCTGCTCTGCTCTGGTTTCGTGCACTCTGGTGATTACTGCAGCTACCTGTGACTGAGGACTCCCTTCTTGATTTCGTCGAAGCCTGTTTAGCGTGAGTGATGCCACCGTGTCATACTGGTTTATGTTTGGTTCGCACGTCCATAATTAAACTTCAGATATCCGCAACAGAGCTGGTGCTAAGCCTCAACAACCTCGCGTGTCTGCGCATTGCAATGCATCCTTGCTAGAAAATATCCTAACACTTTGTAGGAGGCAGGCAGGATGCCCCACGGCGGCAAGAAAAGAAACGAAAAGGATGCGGGGAAGGCGAGTCCAGAAGGACCAGTTCAGTTCACAGTTCCCGTCTACAGCCTTCGCAGTCACCAGTAGACCAACAAGCGGTATACCGACGTTCGCAAAACGTCTTGTCTGACTTGTGTAAACACGAAACCTTTGACACAGAGCAAGATAAAATCACGAAAATCTATGTACATCTTCATAGATACTCCGCCAACCACCGCACGATGCATAGTAGGGGTACCTCGTACCACTACTAGCCGTTCCCCCTCCTATTCCACTCGCAAACACAGCGAGGGGAAAACGACTGTCAAAAAGCCTCCCTACCAGCCCTAATTTCTTGCATCTTGGCTTCGCGGTTCTTACGCGATATGTACCTTGGCGGCAGCAGAATCGTTCTGCTGTCGGTCTTCAATGCCGATTCTCTCAATTTGCGCAGTAGCGACTTGCGGAAACAGCAGTTTCTTCCTTCCAGGTATTCCCATTTGAGATCACGAAGCATCCCCGTAGTACCTGCGTGCTGATCGAACCTACAGGTAAAAGCTGCAGAGCGGTATGAAATGGAATTCGCATGCCAGGTTGGTAGTAGGGAACGTGAACGCTCGACTTCGTTTTATTAGCAAGTGTAACTCATCCATTAAGAATACGGCTTACAGAAGTTTGTGTGAGTCATTCTTGCGTACTTTTCGAGTGTTTACCACTAAATCTGATTTTTTTTGGGGGGGGGGGGGGGGATGTTTCGCTTGTGAGGATACTGAGTAAAGTAAGTTCTTGTCTTAAATATTTGCCCTACATTTTCATCTTTACATTTAACAGTGATACACAATCCTTGACGAAAAATGTATTTGCTAACATTCTACACTATACCGTTCACTCACATAGTGTATTGCCTCTTTAATGCCAGCAGAGATGTCGAAGTCGCGACCTTCTTTCTTAACAGCCACATCTTTTAATTGTTAGTAAAAAGTTTGAAAGTTCAACGACGGTTATCAGTTTCTGCTGAGCGCTCAATACCTAACAGTTGACCAATATGAGCAATTTGAAGTTCGGTAGTACAACTGCCTAGCACACCACGATGCGGGAAGCAAGTCACAAAATTGCCCAAAAATATGAAAACTTAGGGGGACTTTCTTTACACTTGTTCTCAACATTTCCAGAACCACATCATTTATCATCGAAATCAAATAACATCATTTTACTTGAATATCTAAACGTAGCTCCTTTCCCTACTGGAGCTTAATTATGGCCCATCGAGACGAGCGCGCGCAAGCTCCTCTCTCCTCCATAACGCACGAACGTTCTCTATTCTGATAGACGAGAACACACTGTAGCGAATCAGTTTCATAGTTTTTCAAAAATCAGCTTCCTAGTACTTTTTACTCCAAACATTTCCAAACTTGTTATTTTCCAAATTTCAAATAAACTGAAAGTTATCTCATCTTTACTTGTCTTAAGGACAGGCGTTTAACCAGAATACATGCAAATAATGCTACAAATGACAGCTTTGTTGAAAAACTGAGTTCTGCAGCTAAAAGCGTGTAACTTGCCATGGGACTGCTTTAATAATATTGTAGATTGCAAATGACGTTAGTGAAAACTGACTTAGCTGAACTTATTGTCTCAATGTGAATATAATTCTGAAGCGACTCTTTGTATGTATCAAGTTTCATAATTCTTAGTTAATTAATGTCTCAAAAATGCATTTCAACTATCGTAATAACGGAACAGATGACGGAGCCTTCCCCTAGCTATACCAAAAGCATCAGGAAAACTCACTGTTAGCTTTTTTTAATACTATGTGCCACGTTATTAATATACAAGATGAACAAAAACCCTCTCAACACTCTTCCCTGGGGCATGCCTGAAGTTACTTCTCTGTCCGAGGTAACAAGCTGCGTGCTCCCTACCAAAAAATCGTCAAACCAGTCACATGTACTGATCGTACTTTCCTTAACACGCGTTCATGTGGCACGGAGTCAATCCTTTATCTCAAGTTCGTTATGTGAGGAATTTATTGGTTAAGGAAAATCAAATGCGAAACTCTGAAACAGGTGGAAGTATGAGAGAGATGTTCGGCCATTGCATTTTTGTATCTTGCGCAGAAACTGCGATGACGCCAGTTCTCGTTGGCTGCGGCCTCGTACAACGCCAAAGCCAACCTAAATGTAATCAGTGCGAGAAGTGTTTCAACTAACTTCTTCCTCGAGAGAGAATAGAACGAATAATTACTGTGAAACTTGGAGCCGCTTTTACGCTTTTGTTTTCTGTTCAAGTGAAACCGGAACAATGCTACACCTTATTAAAAGCTGTTGCTGGAGACGGGTGAAAGTTTCTTCAGCATCCGCTTTGCATGTGTGCGGAATAATAGCTGGGCAGCCATGTTTACTTTCACCATTTTTGTGTAGTGCGTATAGCACGGAAAGCAAAATGTGTTTAGTGATGTCGGTGTGGTTCACCCACATAAGAAGTGTCGTTACTATTTATTTTTGTGCTATGTCCATTTTCAAGCGTTTATACTTAAGTATTATGCAATATGGTTCCGTGATGTGGCATACTATGGAAAAGTTATTCCATTGCCACGCCATATCATACTTAATCACAAGACTTTCATGGTTCCACGTATGTACTCTGCAAGTGGAAGTGTTGTGGTTCACGCTTGTTATGACGTGCTTTTATGGTTCTAGGACGTTTTCGTTCGTATAGTATAATGCAAATGAATTTTTTCACGTATGAATGACTTTTCGATAATATTCCGCGCCACATACGACAAATTGCATAATGCTTGTGTGTGAGTCGCACAGTGACTAGATGCCCGCTACGGGCAGTGTTTTGCTTCACAAAGATTTTTTGTAGGCTGTTGTTCACATACGAACAAAATTTTTAAACATGTATCTCAGTTTGAGGTACGGCTTTTGTGACTGCTTGCGAAAACTGTGCGTGCTTGTTGGTTGATAAATGTACTACTTTCGTTGAAATTTCTAAATTTATGACTGTAAAAGATTAGAAAATGATTTTTATTTTTGTTTTACGCGTTTAACAGTGGTATTGTGGTTTTCACATTGTTACAACTGTATACAATTTGATCAGATCAAATAGAGCTACATTACAGGTAGCTGTGACGTACTCATTCAATATTTCCTCTATGTCTACTGCACCTCATTGTAAGTGGTGGGTCTGTTTAATTTTTGGTTTCTGTGCTGAGCTGTTAAAGAATTTAAAAAATTGTATATCAGTGCTAATGTTTACTGGGCTGTGGTTCCCGTCCTTACTGCGCTGGGAATATGTGGAGTGTTAGGTGTCCGTGTTTACGGCCCACATTGGTGCTATCTGGAAGGACATGAAATGGAAGCTGTAGTTGCGAACGCAGTGTGAGACGGTTGTAGCTTACCGCGCATGGTATCTCATTCAACCGATACTTTCAGCAAGTATCAAAGAAAACCAAAGTATTGCGCCAACACCGTTTCTAGAGGACTTCATAGCCAGTGGTCAGACGGTCCAGCATGCTGGCTGTGACATCGGAGTGATTCTGGGGCAGGACGGCGCAGGGCGCCAGCTCGTAGCACTGGGCAGCGGTGTTGCCTCACCCCTCGCCACGACGCAGCCCCGGATCTACCATATTTCCGAACCGGGACAAAAACTTTATAGTGAAACCCCTCGCCCCCCCCCCCCCACCTCGAGCAGAGCATTTGAGATAGGTCAAAAATTTAAAAAAATAAATTTTTCAAAATTATGTTTATTTTGTAGCACAGATCTTTCTGAAGAGTTTTATATGTAAAACATATGTTGGAGGAAATGTAAGACATGTTATTTGGTCTTAAGTGTGCACGCCTCTTCACACATCATTCTTCTATAGCAGTCATTTCACTCTGTGGAATTCGAACGTGTATATTTTGTAATGGAACCCATCAAACCTTTATTCAGGACTGTGGAAATTAAAATGTCCTGTGGTGCCTCTCCTGTTCCCAGTCTGCCGGTCTGACATCGTACTCCCCTTCAAAAAGTTCACAATTAATACTGAGTGGGATTATATGTGACTGGGAGAACGAGAACTCTTCAGGAAATTTGCACTCTTTATTGCCTAGTAGCTAATAACGCTCTTTTGTGTGACATAAAATTAAATACAGGAAACATGAAACAAGCGAAGACAAGAGACAAGCAAGACAATACACATTTCTTCAGTCCTTAGGTCCCAACACTTTTTCTCTCTCTGATCTTGCTACAGCTTTACGCGGCATTCTTTCTTTCCTGCGAAAATTTTTCAAACGTTGTCCTACATGAAAAATAAAAATGTCTTTGGCTAATACTGAAAATGCAGTTAATACGAATAGTGCCGAAGACTGGTGTGGCTTCTCGATTACGTCTATTTTGTCAATGTCTGCTACATAAAATAAAATACGCCTTTCTAACATAAACAAGACGATAGAACATAATTCACAAAGGCCTACTAGAAACAAAAAGCTTTATGTTGGAATGAGTCTCACATCTTCCAGTATCTCAAGCATGAGATCGAAAAGTAGCAGTAGCACGAAATTTTTATATTAATTTTTTCCTATTATTTGCGTGTTGTCCTAGTTTCTTCTCCTTCTTCGTTCTAACGAATAATCTTGTCATCACCAATTCTTTAACTATTCCTGCCACTGTCAAAACATATTCCTTGGTGAACTTCAGTAACCCGCATTTATTCATCGGTTAGGCGTTATTACGTGTCCGTACAACGTGTTTTCCACGCTATTCCGAAATTAGAATTACGCAGCTGCTAACCGGGAACTGCACAACTGGCCCTTAGAACTACAGCGATCTGACAAAAATATTCTGTCAAAATTTCATTTTCTTGGATACACCGAGAAGGTAATATGTAATCTTTCTTACCTGTTAGTCATTTATTACCACTCTGGTCGTCTGAATCTAAGGATTTCGATAATAATTATAACAACGCTTAGCATTGCACACCGAGTCAACCACATAAACAAACAGAGATTAGCGTTCACCCGTTCCGGTTTATTCGGCTCAGCTCGTGTAGCGTTGTTGCCTTTTGTCTGCGAGAAGTTTTTATTTCTAGATGCGACGGGGTTCCCCTGTCAGAGACATTATGATTCGTTCAGAAATTAAAACGTGTTCAGAAAAGTTCAAAAACCAACAGGGATTCGGTTCAAAATCATATGAACAACGTGCGCTGGGTGCTAGGTGCTCTGAGAACCAAGGCTTTCTTCTTCAAGAATATGAATTTGGCGCCCCCTGAAATTGCCGCCCAGGGCAGATACTCCGGTTTGCCCTCCCGTAGATCTGGGCCTGGAAACTGGGCAAATCTGATACAAACACTGGAACTAGCAGTACCTGTCTTCGCTCGTTGCCTACGCCGAGAACTGCTCCGCGCCAGCCCTATGCGGCTCACCCTGCCGCGTCTACAACTGGCTGCCGCCTATGCTGGCTGGTCCTGCATTTGGTACGGCCGGTGTCTGAACGGACGCCCTCCGGCGGAGCAACTGCGCGCGTCTTCTCGCTGTTGCACGTGCCTCGCTGCCAGAGGAGGGCCTGACTTCCGGCCAGTGTGGCCGAGTGGTTCTAGGCGCACGACCGCTATGGTCGCAGGTTCGAAATCTGCCTCGGGCATGGATGTGTGTGATGTCCTTAGGTTAGTTAGGTTTAAGTGGTTCTAAGTTCTAGGGGACTGATGATCTCAGATGTTGAGTCCCATAGTGCTCAGAGCCATTTGAACCATTTTTTTTTTTTTTTGAGAGCCTGACTCAGTCACGTGGCACAGACCCGCTGACGCTCCCTGCCCGGTTTTCTGGCTCCAACTGAAGCCAAACACGCCGCCTTATGTTCTGCTGAGGCGGGCTCAGCCGGCATCGACACGCAGCATTCAGCTAAAGGGCTACTTCTTGCCAAATAAAGCATGGTGCTGACATCAATGCACTTTTGCTTCCATGGCCGCCGACGAACTTACTACTTTCAGTCGGCGTCTGACATTGCCAATGTCCGATGGAGACAGTTGTGGATCGTAAGAACTGGTCAGAACTAGGCGAGGACAATGAACGACGTCATGCGTCAGCACAAAGCACCGTGATGGCAGTAGGTCAGTGAAGACAAACCGTTTCATTCAGCTTTCAAGCATGTGAGCTTTAATGCCGCTATACGTAGAATGGAGAGCAGGTTTTAAAGTGTGTCATCGATATGCCGCATTTGGATACCGTACGAATTCTTACTGAATAAAGCATGTCGTTGACTTCATAGCATTTCTGTTTCCACGACCGCAAAGGAAGTGGTTCCTAGCACCCAAGCCCTGCTCACCATTCTGAGTCGGCACCCAGGCATTTAACAGCGTCAGCTGCCAATGCACCGTTATGGCACTGGAACGTTTGGGTTAAAACCAGCAGTCCAGATGGCAATAATATTTATTTATCGGTTTCGGCTAATGTTAAAGCCATATTCAGAATTTTTGTCCCCTTTGACTGGTGGTAGTGACTCCTCGGTTTTCTCGTACACTCACTCGTGGTATCACGAGAAAACCGAGAAGCAACCAGTCTTGGGGGGGGGCAGAAATTCTGAATATGGCTTTAACATTAGCCGAAACCGGTAAACAAACAAATATTTTTGCGATCTCGACTGTTGGCTTTAAATATAGCACCAGGTCGCTGTGCTCCATAGACGAAGTTGTTTAAATTTATGTAACGTCTGGAAACAGGGAAAGGGAATTAAAGTTCGAGACGAAGAAATAAAAAAATTCTCAATACTTGAATACATTTTATTCATAAGAAAAATAAAAAGTCATATTTTGTAACTAGTAATGAAGTCTTATACCGTAAATACAACAAAATACACCCTATTTCATTAAACTGATGGAAACAATTCCTTCTGTTGTTTAGACACAAATGGACGTTACACTTCCTAGACATGAATGCTATCTGTCCTTTACAGTTTGGTCTTTAACATCTTTGTAGATTATTTTCTTTATTGAGGGGAATTTTTGGGACATTCCCTTTCATTAAGTGGCACATGAACAATGAAACCTCAGCATAAAACCTCGGGGGTCCATCACTAATAAAACAAAAGCTTCAGACAGTCAGCAGTTCATGGCAGTTTACGTGTCGTATTAAAAGTGAAATGTAATCAGTCTAAACATTTATGACGCCGCATGCTCACATGGACTGAAGTATACATGCGTACAAATAAACAATACAACTGGTGACTGAAGTATTCTGGCGCTACAAATCAACGGAAATGTTTCGTTTAATTTCACTGTATTACATCTCTCCCATAAACGTCTATTGACGAGTACTTTACATAAACAGTATTTTCGAATTCACTTCCATGGGCTACTAGTTTATTACACCAAACTGCGGTTTGCACAAAATGTATTCATAATTGCGAATGTGATAAACATCGGCTGCAGAATGGAGTGACAACGCAAATTTGTGCCAGACCGGGACTCGAAGCCACATTTCCCGCTTGTGTCGGACAGCCGCCTTACTATTTGGCTATCCGTGCACCACTCACGGTCTGAACCAATCTTCCATACGTCGTCAATCATTTGCCAACAACCTGTACTAGCACATCCATTAGGTATATTCCCATACAGGCGAGACATTTTACTTTACAGTCGCTTGCACGGTGTCAGAGGATAACCACGATAATGCAGTGCCTGTAGTATTCCGCATACTGTGCGAATATCCTTTGGACACGCAATGAAGTATTCATCCTATTCGGACTAATACAGGCATTGGAATACTGAATTTATACGCCGAACCGCATGCATGTCCAATTGCATCGTATTCCGAATAACACAGGCACTGTAGTATTGTACACTACTGGCCACTAAAATTGCTACACCACGAAGATGACGCGCTACAGACGCGAAATTTAACCGACAGGAAGAAGATTCTGTGAAATGCAAATGATTAGCTTTTCAGAGCATTCACACAAGGTTGGCGCCGGTGGCCACACCGAGAACGTGCTCACATAGGGAAAGTTTCCAACCAATTTCTCATACACAAACAGCAGTTGACCGGCGTTGCCTGGTGAAACGTTGTTGTGATGCCTTGTGTAAGGAGGAGAAATGCGTATCATCACGTTTCCGACTTTGATAATGGTCGGATTGTAGACTATCGCGATTGCGGTTTATCGTATCTCGACATTGCTGCTCGCGTTGATCGAGATCCAATGACTGTTAGCAGGTTAGCAATGACTGCATGGCAGCTGTACCTGTACACGATATCCAAGCTCTGTTCGGCTCAATGCTCATGCGTACCAAGGCCGTTATTACGGCCAGCGGTTGTTGTTCTGGGTACAGATTTCTAAGGATCTATGCACCCAAATTGCGTGAAAATGTAATCACATGTCAGTTCTGGTAGAATATATTTGTCCAATGAATACCCGTTTATCATCTGCATTTCTTCTTCGTGTAGCAATTTTAATGGCCAGTAGTGTAAAAGTGATTTACGTCACGTCACAGATACTATATAACAAACGACAAATTTTCAGAACTGAACTCACCTCTGCATCCAGCTGTGAGTGTCCAGAGAATTACAATAATTTCTCGTTTGTGTGTGTGTGTGTGTGTGTGTATGTGTGTGTTTGTGTGGGTGGGAGTGTGGATTGGTGAGTGGGTGGGTGGCTGTGTGGTGATCTAAGGCGCGAATAGCAAGTCGCTCTGGAAGTACCTAAAACGCTCAGGAGACGGAAACACGTATCACAGATGTTGGCAGCTTCGTGTATAATCTGCATCTAGCGTCACTGGTACTTGAAACAATCAACCTTCCATTTATTAGCGTCTATTTTGTACGATGCGAATTCGCTACGCACGGCTTACGCTGAAATTGTGTCAGAGATGGTAAGGGATTTGGAATATCATCTTTCTTGTTGAGCCCATTTCTTGCAGCAGTACTGTATAAACTTACAAGCTTACAACAGAAAGGAAAACGCCTTCAGCATGCTGCACATATTTTTTTTTGTTTTATTTACGCAAGCAGACACGTTTTTAACGCGATATCTTAAGTGCGCGTCCTGGAATATTACATAGTTTTTCGCTGTCACATGTTAACTAGGGATTTAAAAACCATTCATGGAAGTTTTCTATAGTAAAATGGAAAGTTACTTACGCTAAAACATCTAATTCATTACTTGAGAACCATTCGGCTTTCCATCATGTGAGAAATCGGTTGAAAGCCACCTCCTTTCCGTGCAGTCACTGTCGTTTCGTAACATAAAATTTCGCCTCTCATTTTCGTTGTCTAACGGCTCACTGTGTAAAGCGTTTAGTCTTGGGTTAAGACAGAAAATGACGTTTGATCAAGTTTCACCTGGGAATATGCATTGTATAAACATTAATTCCAGATTATATCGCCTTGAGGGCAGATGGTATTTGATTGGTGGAAGCTCACGTTTCAATGTCAGTTTTATCAGTAATTGTCATTTTATAGTGCAGCGGTATGACGAAAAATAGATACAGAATGAAATACTAACAAGTTGTTATCAACAACAACAACAACAACAACTGGTAAATATCTGACTACGTCACTCCCACGCCGCTGATGTTGGAAATACTTCTTTTCGATCTGGTAGGTTCGGTTAATGAAAAATTACCAGCAACCGTGTGTAAGTGATTATTAATCTCATAACGATTCTTGAGAGACGACTCGTAATTTGTGTGATTCGTTCATAGGCATTTTATAGAAGCCTAGCAGCAGAGTAGTAATGGAAAATTCGAAATATTTGCAGTGAACAGTTAAGAATGGACATTTTGACAGCAGCAATAACGATTCAACATTTGTTGTATATGTTCTTTCTCGCCTCGAGTAGCAGTAGCTATGCAATTCGTGTTGAAATTTTAACTACCGAGCACGTCCTTAAACTGTAGTGATAACTGCACTCACGTTAAGCACCAGAATATAAGCAAGTATTTACTAATATAAACTAACCATATTACAGTCTATGAAACGTTATTGTGTCTCAGAGACGACAATCACCATTGAATTGTCTGCGACGAGGTGAGCGATGTTTGGCGTTTCGTCCGCCAGATGCTGGTGTTCATCACACGCACGACACCTGACAGAATCATCGCACAATAATGCTCCTCTTCCCGCCGGACACGGACTACCTCCCCGGGCGTAGACCCAGTTAATCACTTGATTAGCGGGCACGCTCTCAACTACCTGTTTGGTGGCGGTGACAAATCAGCCCTCGATTTCTGGCAATATCTTAACGACCGACTTTGTGTAGTTGTCAAGAACAGTAGATATCAACAATATTTTTCGAACTTTATCCGGAGTGCTTTCCGCAACCCCCACCTCTCTGCTGGATCATCCATGCTAGGAGCAGCTGATATACGTCCCTCTTTTTTTCATACGGATCCGACCCTGTCAATGGTTATTCACACACACTTGTGAGAAGATGTGAATCCATGATCTACTGATATGTAACCACCATTCGGGTTTTTTCCCGCTGATGCCCTGATGCCGACGGCGATCGCCAATCTATGTGAGGACATGTTGGTGAGACGCAGATGGATTTTAAAGAATTTAAGAAATTAAAAAATCTTCCTTGCATCCTCCTTTCCTGTTTTGTACACTTTAGTGGGGTCTTTAATGACAGGGGGCCAATGCCACAAGTGGAGGTGGTTTTTTGGGGGCTGCTGCTTAAATTTAGGGTTAAAGTGGCGGTGGCAGTAGCTTCTTTTTTTTTTGTAGTGTTTTGTATATTCTCGAATGTGAGGAACAATTGAAACAAAAACAATTGAAGGATAACAGAAACATGATGCTGAGAAAAGGGTTTCATCATGGACTTTGGTGCACAAGAACTAGTCTTCAAATCCACGTCAATTCTCGGATTTTTCCCCATTTGTTACTACGTTCTCTATTGTATTTGTCACAAAGATGATTGTAACAACTGTACCCCGCCATACCATTCGATACCACAGAAGCCATACCACACTCTGAATTTTCCGAGCGTTATGAACACTGTAGCACAAAATTCTGTGTGCAACAGCCATATGCTATGTGAATTTCATTATTTCCCTCGGTTTACTTGACGGATAACTGAGTATTCAGATGCGTCCACTGACGACGACGACGAAGAGATCCAGAGAGCTCCCCGAGCGTTCCACTCTTGGAGTTAAGGAATTCCTTAAGCTGAGTTTCCGTTTAGAGGAAAGTGCTGTAGAGCAGTTGGAACTAAGGCACAGAGACTACCTGACGAAACCAACCAAAAGTAACCAGCCACGGGCCGTAGCGTGCTGTTAACCGTAAGACTTAACGCAATAAGAAAATTTCAAGTGATGGATGGCCCCGGACGCGCACACCCTTGGCTCAGCGTTGCTCAAACGACAATCTTACTTCATTCGTTGCTGCGCTGGCATCTGCTGGGAAACGTGCGCCAAGACATGTTGACAAGATGGACTAGGCTACCGCACAAAACTGCAACGCTATGTCGTTTTGTTCCAGAAATATTAATTATCGTCGGCCGGGGTGGCCGAGCGGTTCTAGGCGCTACAGTCTGGAATCACTCGGCCGCTACGGTCGAAGGTTCGAATCCTGCCTCGGGCATGGATGTGTGTGATGCCCTTAGGTTTGTTAGTTTTAAGTAGTTGTAAGTTCTAGGGAACTGATGACCTTAGATGTTAAGTCCCATAGTGCTCAGAGCCATTTGAACAATTTTTTATTAATTATCAAAGAACGTTTACATTTTTCTGGTTCCCTTGTAGATTACGTTGTGAGGAAGACAAACCAAAGACTTAGTTTTACTGTCAAAACGCTTAGAAAAGATCCAACATATCTGCTAAAGAGACTGTGCACACCTCACTTACCCGTCTCCTTTTGCAGTATTTGTTGTGTCTAGACAAGACAGCCTAGACACAATGAGAGGAAGCCGAAAGGCACGCGCTACGCTCACGCAGATGGGCGTGAGGTCTGAAACAGGATACGTAATGAATGCTATAAAGAAAAGTACGTAGCTTCTGGAATACTTAACTTTAATCCATCCTTTGGTACATCTGGAGATTGTGGCGATACAAGTGAGACTCTTTAGATACATGCAATGTTACTAATGGCGCCTTGCTAGGTCGTAGCCATTGACTTAGCTGAAGGCTATTCTAACTATCTGCTCTGCAAATGAGCGAGGCTTCGTCAGTGTGCATCGCTAGCTACGTCGTCCGTACAACTGGGGCGAGTCTAGTCCGTATCTCGAGACCTGCCTTGTGGTGGCGCTCGGTCTGCGACACGCGGGTCCGACATGTACTAATGGACCGCGGCCGATTTAAAGCTACCATCTAGCAAGTGTGGTGTCTGGCGGTGACACCACAGTATTTCTGTTTGGTATGGGCTCTTACCAGACAGGATTGGCGGAGGACATCGAAAAGTTAAGAGAAGTGGAGCTTGTTTTGTATTATCTCGAAATAAGTGAAAAGGTATCACTGATATGATATGGTGTGGTTACCCAGCAAGTAATGCACCGCATTATTTTTTTCTAAGCCAAAAACAATGCTACGAATGCGAAACGTTACTTGTGTATTATCTGAAGTCTCCTGACTGAGCACGCTAAATTTCCGTCACTTCCGGCAGATAGCGTAGCTGCAGGACAGTCCCAAAATGATGTCTGCAGGTAATGTACGTTACAAGCAGCGGGCCGTCATTGAACTTCTCACTGCACAGAGAGAGTAACTGTGGGGCGTACTCACAAACGCTTGTGCAAAGTCCATGGAGCGTCTGCTGTCGACAGAAGTGCAGCTAGTCCTTGTGCACGGGGGGGTGACGTCATCAGAAGGCGGTTCGACGGAGCTCCACGATTTGCAACGGTCGGGAAGACCATACACGGCTGTCACATCTGACATATCGCAGCGAGCTGATGTTCTCATTCACTAGGACAGACGCATTACGACCCGGCAGTTGGCACTGCATCTGTCAGTCAGTTCGCACAGTGAAGCACTGGTTCCACCACCAGGACAATGACTGGTACCGACAGGGCATACACGCCAATGTTTCACGCTGGAGGAAGGCCATAGAACGAGATGGAGATTACGTGGGAAAATAGGGCGTGTAGATAAAACACCATTTTTTCGTGTGTGTTATTCTTATTACGTTCAGTTAAAAATTGTTGAAGAAACTAAATGCGGTGCACTACTTTCTGGGCAACCGTCGGACAACAGAGGGGTTCTTTGTTGCGGCAAAATCATTTCATGAAATTATCACCAAATTAAAATACAAAAATATTTTGTTGAGGTCATTTTTCTTACGTGATATAGTAGTGTGGAACCGTCGCAAAATAATCAAAGTGGATTTGCCAAGAACAACAACGTTTTTAATTTGGCTACTCATCATTATCTTTAATTTACTTTTATTGATGTTAATCTTACAACCTCTTTTGAAGACACTATCCTTTCTGTTCAAATGATATTCCAAGTAAAAAAGTAACGTATAGGCACACGCGCGCCACGAGCGCTTATGTCGTACTGATACTGGACGTACGAAAACATGGAGGTACAACGGCAGTGGTGAAATGAGTACGGAACTCGGCCACCAACACGTCCTTCAATTTATCATATTCGGGATGAATTTGAAGGCGATGGTGCTGTTCAGAACGTATATAAGAAAACGTCTGGCCGACCAGAAAAGTCAACAAGTCCAGCTTCCAACGCTGCTGTGTTGTAGCATTTTACTGGGTCACCTCAAAAATCTGCGAAGCAAGATACACGTGGAACCGGGGTGAGCCGATCAATCTTACGACGAATTCTGAAGACTGCAAAGTAGAAAGTGTACATTCCAAGATCGCTGCACGCTATGAACGAGGACGACCCAGATAGAAGAATGGAGTTCTTAGAGTTGTTGGAAGGCATGCTTCGCAAGGATGAATGGTCTGCGAGGGTAGTTATCTGCTCTCGCGAGGCACACTTCAAATTGAATGATACTGTAAATCGCCACAACTGCGTGTTCTGGGATCCAGAAAATCCTGACGTTCATGAGAACAAACATGTCAATATACCGGGTGTCAATTTGTGGTGTGGTGTGGTGTGGTCTCCCATTACGTGGGTTGATTGGCCCATTCTTTGAAAGTACGTTAACTGGTGAGCTCTAGCCTCATATGCTGCAAACATTGATTTTACCTGCCATCCGAAAGGTGTTGACAGATTTTACCTGCAACAAGATGGCGCACTGTGTCATCACCACAGAGATGTCAGAGCCTACTTGGATGAATATCTGCATGGACGATGGACAGGTCGAAGAGGAGGTGCTGAGTACCCACCGTGGTCTCAAGTCATTACATCTCTTGACTTCTATTTATGGGGGGCCTTGTAAAAATGAAGTTTCTCAACAGAACCAAACTACACTGAAAGAGCTTCGAGAAACCTTCGAGGTGTAATGGGTGGTTATCACGCCCGCAACACTGACAGCCGTAGTTTGGTCAACACTTCAGCAGAGCACTTTCCCGCGAAAGGCAAAGGTCCCGAGTTCGAGTCTCGGCCCGGCACACAGTTTTAATCTGCCAGGAAGTTTCATAACAGCGCACGCTCCGCTGCAGAGTGAAAATCTCATTCTGGAAACATCCCCCAGGCTGTGGCTAAGCCATGTCTCCGCAATATCCTTTCTTTCGGGAGTGCTAGTTCTGCAAGATTCGCAGGAGAGCTTCTGTAAGGTTTAGAATGTAGGAGACGAGGTACTGGCGGAAGTAAAGCTGTGAGGATGGGGCGTGAGTCATGCTTGGGTAGCTCAGTTGGTAGAGCACTTGCCCGCGAAAGGCAAAGGTCCCGAGTTCGAGTCTCGGTCCGGCACATAGTTTTAATCTGCCAGAAAGTTTCATATCAGCGCACACTCCGCTGCAGAGTGAAAATCTCATTCTGTGAACACTTCAGTGGCTTCGACGTTGTTTGGCTGCTAATGGGGGTCGCTTTGAACACACAAAATAACCTTCCCATCGTGCTGATCATCAAGGACTGTCTAAATTTTTCTGGACCTCTCTGTATGTGATGCTTCCAATTTACATGTTTGTAACTGTAGTTCTTAGATATTTAGCTCAATGTTGAACCTTTAGTAGTATTTATCGTGTAGCCGAAATGTAATGGAATATCTTTGATACTTATATCTAGGACCTCACACCTTTAATTGTTTAGTGTCTGTCACTTTTAGAAGCAGTAGGTATCTCATCTAAATCATTTACAGTTTTCTCTGATCTACTGATGACTTACCATGTAGTAAACTACAGCAATCTAGAAACATTTGAATTTTAGCTGAGTAGATCGATTCCTAATAAAGAGGTGCTAAATCGAATTTGTGGAGGAAAGAAAAGCTTGTGGCACGAACTAACTAAAAGAAGAGCTGGAGTGGTAGCTCACATCCTGAGGCATCAAGAAATGTCAATTTTGTAATGGAGGGAAGTGCGTGTGGAGGAGGAGGGAGCGATGGGGGCAAGCAATATTGAAGAGGTGGAGAAATGCTTGATAATAGGAGGTGAACTCAAGTGATTGAGGGTTTCAACAACTATCGAGGGATGAGGAAGCTTTCACAGATGTGTGTACTGTGAGGAACTGCAACACATCAGCTGTACTATTGGTAGGATAAGCCCACAAGCTGATCAGCAATTTGTCGAGCTATAGCTCTTCTTATTCTCAAAGTGACTGTACAGCGTACGACAAGTTAGGTAAAATACGAGCCGAAACAAATCTACCCATCGGTATAAAGGCCGATGGTGATCTACAACGGGTTATCCTGAGTGTGGTTTTTGGGCATTTTTGAACGCTCTCACAGGCAAATGCCAGGCTGGTCCACGAACTCTGCCTCAGAAAATACGATACACAAACAGAAAAAATACGATCAGACATAAAACAAAGTTTATACGCATGCCTACAGACAGACAGACATACTTTCCCTTGTATTGTTTGACGACTGTGGCGGTATGAAAGTTATCCAGGCATAACATTAAAGTAAATACTTGTCACTCATGACACTCTATAAAGACACACCAGGTCCACGGAACTGTCTCTAGGAAGAAAACGAAGAAGAACAGAGAGAGAGAGAGAGAGAGAGAGGACCAACGCACGGTGTGCTCAGTTTAGTAGCATCCACACATTTTTGATTCCGTCTGTCACCAGCTGATTATTTCACTAGTTAGTGACACTTGTCGCTTTGCATGTGGCGCTGTGCCTCAAGTGATACGCTCTTATTTCTAGATTGCCACCCTCAATGCTTACTCAGGTAAAGTTCTAAAATTTCAGCTGAGCGCTGGCCTTCCCACTTTCCAGTCATTATTCTCTACATCTTTGTTTTGCAATAGGGAATCTGTCACTTGTTTGTTCGTTTCCTTATAATTTAGTCTGCAACGACTGGGTAGTGATAGTTCACTACCACGTTGTGCTTTACATGTAGTTCACCTGAAAAACCACTACAATTTATTAGAGTGTATACTGTATTCAGTTTAACAGTTTATGACCATGATGTCTCAACCAAAATCACCAACGGAAACAAGAAACCAAGTATTACTAAGTTGCAGATATTGGCGAGACTGGCTGTATCTATCTAACTATGTAACAAACTCACAACCTACGCGGTTCATCGTTGACCACCAGTCAACCAGTCATTGTATATTTTCAGAGCGTGTTCGCTGCCCATGTAACTACTGTATTGATGTTCATCCTGTGGCTCAACTGTTTTATGGCAGCAAAAAATGTTTCCTACCTGTCTGGCATGCGTTTCGTTGATTTTTGTACGTATCTACACGCTGCGACACCTAGTTCACTAGATCTTGTCGATGACTTCACTTAACAGAGCATAATTGTACGTAACGTATAGGTAGTATTATTTAGATCATTTTTAATCTGACGCCGGACTGTGCAAACTGATGTTAAATTTTGGTCCTTCTCAATTCTATGCCTTGTTGAAGAGCTTCATATTCGCTGTTGACAGTCAACGGCGAATATGATATCACTTAAGAATTCTAAATGACTGAACATTGACCATGAGAAGTTTCTACACATCTGTACAAAACTTTTTTTTTTCAGTATTGTAGCTGATAATGTCTGAAGTTCGAAGTCATTATAGTAATATAAAACAAAGAAGTTTATACAGACAATTGGGGAAATACCATTCAGATATTATTACATGACTGTATGCCTAAAATATGAAGAGATATCATACACTCTTCACAGTACAAAATTATCAAAAGTACGTACATTAATTATATGTACAATTACTTTGTCAGAGTTCGATTGTATAATAATGTGCCCGGCCGGAGTGACCATGCGGTTCTAGGCGCTACAGTCTGGAGCCGAGCGACCGCTACGGTCGCAGGTTCGAATCCTGCCTCGGGCATGGATGTGTGTGATGTCCTTAGGTTAGTTAGGTTTAATTAGTTCAAAGTTCTAGGCGACTGATGACCTCAGAAAATAAGTCGCATAGTGCCCAGAGCCATTTGAACCATTTTTATAATAATGTGAACAAAAATGGTCACTGGTAATATATGATCAGTTACATAGAATTAAGTACCTCCGTGTTATGCTGTACACAAGACGACAATCCATTCAACCGCCACAGTACCTCCACCTGGTGGATGCACACGGTGGTCGCTGTATACACCACTTGTCTGCCGCCGGTTGGGAGTGAACATTAACACTTGTAATCGGCGCAACATAGTTATGTTTACGTCTGTACATAATACTTTCATGTTTGACGTGCTGATGTGTAGTGATCTTCATGGTAATGGGAAGTGCGCGTGCAGTGTGAAGCGATTTGCGTCGCTGATGCACAAAAAGTTATAAAAATTTTAAAGGAAAATGTATTTTACAATTCTATGGGTTATGTGAGAAGACAGTTTATCCAGTAGTAATATCGATTTTAAAATGTTTTCGTATAACCTTCGGTTCATCCTCTTGCACATCAAATGGTGACAGCGTAGTTCTGTCGATACCGGTCATCCATTAAAATGCTGTTATAGCTATCTTGGCTTTCTTTACGTATCACTTATCCCATGTGTTCATAGTTTAAGCTCAACGTGCCGAGTATAAATCAAATTGATTTTATGGAGGTGTCTAATGGACCTATCGCTGTCTTAAGTGTAGGGAAATCCGCCCGGCAGCTGAGAATATTGTTAGTATTACCCCTCACGGAACGGAGACCTCAAATTTGAAATCTACGCAGTTAAAAACTGCGGTGTCTGAAAAATATCCAGGTCACGCTCAGTGGAAATCATTGTACATTTACATGTTGAAAGTAAAATTATTCTAACAATGGTTCCTCATAATTTACTTCTATCTATAATTTTTTTATATGTAACACCATCCTCACGAGCCATCAACGTCGGAGCAATAAGCGGGTTCATCAGTGCAAAACCGATTCATGAGAACAATATATTATCCTCTACAGCGTACAATAATTGACAGATGACACCGTGGATAAATCTCACCAATCAACTCTGGCACATACTCTGCAATTCGCCGGAGTATTTTCAGATCCGTAAATTTCATTATTTCTAGTACAAACTCAGAAATTAAGGCTCACACGACACTGCTTTTACAGAAGCACAATATTAGTCATAGATTCTTTCGTCTTTCCACTGTAGATGGCTGCAAATTTAACAACCAATACACCTTATTAAGAACATTCTTTCGAACTTTAACCAAGCTGTGAGACAGTTCCAATTACGAACTCATAATTTGTGACACCATTTATAACGTAGGAAAGACAATTCTTTCTTTCCAAAGCATCACGTAACTTAAGAACAGCATACACTTTGAGTGTAAATGAAAATCTCCATAATTATTTGGCACTAGTATATTCCAGCGTCTGCTCTCACTTCCATTATATGTTATGTGCACCGTATCTACTTCCGAATACGTAATTTTACATTTAGTTCTAGGTCGTTTTACCGGGACGGCACTCCTGACGTGGTATAACTTGTCATTAAAAGGGCGTGATCTTTATTACACAATTGTTTTGAATCTGACGGTACATCGTACCAACAAATTCAGTGCGTCGCTATAGTCACTATTTTGTTCGCATTTAATTCTCAAGTTCTTCACTTGCATTAATTATTGAAACTGTTCATGTAGTCGGGGCATGCGGCATATGATTTCCCAGCTGGTAATATTTGGGATGTGGTATACAGATTCGGTGTTCACCTGATGCAATCCCGATTGATTCTTCTTGCCAAGGTATACTTTCACACGTACGCTTCAATGCTGCAGCTCGTATTACATTTCTTCACAAATTCGCATCGCACGTCATAGATACGCTCCGGCGATTGTTCGTCACTACATTAGAGACAACTGCAGATATGGCACACAAAGATTGTGACCTTGCAAACAGTTAACATTCATACTGAGGTGGCTTTTTACGTTTACGATTATATTCGTGTGAGAACTTCAAATTACATTGCAATTTGCTGTATATGTATTGAAAGTTTTGTGCCACAAACTAGGTAGTCCACTGACGCAAACCACGTACCGTGCGGGAACCGAAATCGACACAAAGTCGAGGACCGAGCACAGAATGGTCTTCAACACAACACACTGAGTTCCAATTCAAATCCAGGTCCTGATAAACGAGCCGACAGTTGCATTCGATTATCAGGGGAACAGAAATTTCAATGTCGAAATACAAACTCCCGACCGACGGGTTTGCCGCCACCCTGGAGAGACAAGTGCCGCAAGCGGTACCAGCGCTACACACACACACACACGCACACACACACACACACACACACACACACTGTCGGCCCCACTCTTTGAGGCGGCTTCTGAATTTATGGAATGGCGGCGTATCATTAAATTTTCTTTTGCTCACAGGTAAATGTAATATCGATAGCTAGAAAAAAACGAAAACTTTTGTTTGTATGTGGCAGGTTGGATGAGGATGTCTTACAGGGCAGATGGTTGGCTATTTTGCCTACTATAGATAATGTTATGGTACCTTCAGTATCACAGTTACATGCCAAGGGAATAATTTGTTTCCAGCATGATGAATCTCATACACATCTCATCTGTGTTTTGCAAAACGAAATGAGATTTCTCACCATGGCTTGTCATAACCTGCACCGGACGTCCACCCTGTTAGATACGTATGTGCCAAACGATACGGACCGTGTGTGGAAAGTGGCCTCAGCCCGCTCGAGAAACTCGTGGTCACCTTAGGAAGAAACTAGCTAAAGATGACAGATTTATTCTCACCTCATTGACTGCCTTCCTCTTAGAATGTGAACGGTCATTGCCATGACCAGTTGAGTGCCGTACAAATCCTATTAAGGACTGTGAACTGTTCGTTCTTTTACTTTCGTGTTTTCTATAGATTAAGCAAATGAGCGGAGTAAAATAAAAGTTATTTGCAGAAAGTGAGGTTCGCTCCCAACCGTGCAGGTGACTACATACCAGTCAGTGTTCGAGTACGCCAGCAACCTGTTTCCTTTTTGAACTAAAAACATTTAATTACATTTTAGGATACAGTTACGGCTGTTATTACATTAAAATTTTACAGACGTAAGGAAGCCATAGAGCCAGATGCGTCTTGTGTAAACAGGGCCACAACAGATGTACCCCAGGCTCCATGATCAAACAATTGAGCCCCACACTGCATACTTATTTTGTTAATAAGCTAATAAACGTGTTTAAGAAGAGCAATCGATTGCATACCTTAATGGTTTAAATGTACTTCTCACTATTTGCAAGACCACGTAAAAAGTGTGGCATCCCTACATTGTACACGATTATCCAAAAAAAAAAAGATGGATTTAGTAGTCAGAAATAACACAGTAAATTGCACGTACATTCAATCACAAAAGGACTTCCCAGATGCAATCTGATAATCGTCACACAATTACCTAACATTTACAGTCAGTGACGAATCTGTCACGTTTAAAAGAAAAAGTGTGCATGCAGTTGAGGTATTTGTTCGCGTTCCATTCCATTCAGGGATTAACACAAAGACGTTGTAGCATTATTTGTATAACTTTTCTTTTTTACATTAAAACTTTCTTTTTACATTTTAGGACAGAGAGACAGCTAGTAGTGCATATAGCTTTCACAAACACACATCAAATAAGTTTTGCATCACCTCGGTTCCGAGAATTCCAGAACTGTACAGAAAATTGGAATAGAGGTCAACATAAACATTATTTCGCTTTTCATTGCATGTTGTACACCATACAGTGAGACCTTCAGAAGTGGTGGTCCAGATTGCTGTACGCACCTGTACCACTAATACCCAGTACCTCGTCCTCTTGCATTGATGCATGCCCGTATTCGTCGTGGCATACTATCCACAAGTTCATTAAGGCACTATTCGTCCAGATTGTCCCACTCCTCTACGTCGATTCGGCGTAGAGGGCAGACTGGTTGATGGGTCACGTCTTCCATAAGCAGCCCTTTTCATTCTATCCCAGGCATGTTCGATAAGGTTCATGTCCGGAGAATATGCTGACCACACTAGTCGAGCGATGTCGTTATCCTAAAGAACGCCATTCACAAAATGTGCACGATGGGGGCGCGAATTGTCGTCCATGAAGACGAATGCCTCGCTAATGTGCTGCCGATAAGGTTGCATTATCGGTTGGAGGATGGCATTCACGTATCTTACACTCGTGACACCCCCTTCCATGGCCACCAACGGCGTACGTTGGCCCCACATAATGCAACCCCAAAACAGCAGGGAACCTCCACCTTGCTGCACTCGCTGGACAGTGTATCTAAGGTGTTCAGCCTGGCCGGGCTACCTCCAAACACGTCTCCGACAATTGTGTGCTTGAAGGCATATGCAGTACTCATCGGTGAAGAAAACATGATGACAGTCCTGAGGGGTCCGTTCGGAATGTTGTTGGACCCATCTGTAACGCGATTCATGGTGTCGTGGTTGCAAAGATGGGTCTCGCCATGGCCGTCGGGAGTTAAGTTGCGCATCATGCAGCCTATTGCGCACAGTTTGAGTCGTAACACGACATCTTGTGGCTGTACGAAAAGCATTATTCAACATAGTGGTGGCGTTGCTGTCAGGGATCCTCCGGGAAATAATCCGTAGGTAGCAGTCGTCCACTGTAGTAGTAGGCTTTGGGCGGCCTGACCAAGGCATATCATCGACAGTTCCTGTCTCTCTCCATCTCATCCCTGTCCGCACAACATCTCTGGTTCATTCCGAGACACCTGGACACTTCCCTTGTTGAGCGCCCATCCTGGCACAAAGTAACAATGCGGACGCGATCGAACCGCAATATTGGCCACCTAGGCACGTTTGAGCTACAGACAACACGAGCCGTACACCTCCTTCTTGGTGGAATGACTGGAACCGATCGGCTGTCTGACCCCCTCCGTTTAATAGGCGCTTCTCATGCATGGTTGTTTACATTTTTGGGCGGGTTTAGCGACATCTCTGAATAGTCAAAGGTACTGTGACTGTGATACAATATCCACAGTCAACGTCTATCTTCAAGAATTCTGGGAACCGGGGTGATGCAAAACTTCTTTTTATGTGTATATAAAAAAATCCTAGAGTGACAGGTAAAGTAGTCACGTGAAGGTCTCTTATGAAATCGGGACCACAGAAATGTAACTTAGGTCTACAGTTGAGTATCTCGCAATATATTTGTTTGGTCACTAAGCAAATAAATATTGTTAAAGAAAGTTTCTTGCTCTTATCCGTAACCGCATTCAAAAAGTGGTGCAGTGAGGTTGTACAATATTGCCAATAAAATAAGGAGAGGGGTACACTTAATTCATGTTAGAATGAATAAAAAAATGCAGGTCATTGGAAGTATTGGGCCCCTTTTAGAAGAAAACAATTGAAAAAGTTCAGGTTTAGTAGTCAAGAACGACAAAACAACGTTTACTTCCTCTCAATCACAAAATGGCTGCTTAAATTCATTACAATGTTTCTGGGACAGTCCATTAACCAGACTTTCCTTCGCAAATGGAGAGTCAAATGGGAAAGGTGTGTCCGTATTCTACGAATTCATTTTAGTTCCATTTCTCTCGGAGAAATACACAAGCTGTTTCAATATCATGGACATTCTGCAAATCAAGACAACCATTTTTATACATATCGCTTATATACTTTTGACGGTATTGTCAATCTGAATACCCGAAAACACAGAATATCGAATCTAGTCTTCATCTGGTGGATCCGGCGGTTCGAGGGCCCAGGATACGATTTTTTCTCAGTAGTACTTTTTTGCAGTTCATTAAATTCCTTTTCATGCAACAAAGAGATTCGCGTGATATCATTGCCCTTCTTTTCCCTTATATGTTTCTTGATAGTGGAGACTGGAGTTTGGATTTCACTTCTGTGTTTCTTCGCTGCTTTCCGTGTCTGTCTTCAACAAAGTGCTGTTGTTGGTCCTTGCTTTCGCCAGAAATATTGTGAAGACTGTCGCAGCGTAGAATAGGTACCGGTAGATCGGCAGCGAGTATATTTTTCATGGATATTACCAGCCTGGTGCCTTCATCGGACATAACAATGACCAGCCAGAACTATATGACCACCTATCTCCTGTCGATGTAAACCAGTCCAGGTTATAACAGTCGCCTGGCGAGGAATGGATGACTGCTAGTCAGACACACCCACAGTGCGTTTCGTATGAGCGTGCTGTCGGTGAAGAATGGGGAAGGGACGCCATCTGTAGTTGACAGAGGGCATATTGTGATTGTTCGGAGGCTCGGCACGAGCCTTTTGGAAACTGCACGACTTGTCTTGTGTTCGAGGATTGCTGTGGTGAGCGTCTTCAACACATGGCGAAAGTCACGTCCAGCAGCGGCCACCCTCTATTACAGATGTCGGACGTCGTAGGCTGGCAGACTGGTGAAACAGGACAGATGGCGAACTACGGCGGAACTACCAATAGACTTTAATGCTGAACAGAGCACAAGTGTCTGAACACACAGTGCACCGAACGCTACTAAAGATGGGCCTCCACAGCCGACGACCCATGGTTGTGACAATGTTAACATCACGACAGCGGCAACTACTACTAGAATGGGCACTTGACTCTCGTGCTCTGGACGTTGGCGCAGTGGCTGAGCGTTGCATGGTCTGATGAATCGCGATACGTTCATCATGCCGACGGGAGGCCGCGAATCCGTCGTCTTCCAGGGGAACATCTCGTTGGCAACTGTACTGCAGGACGGAGACGAGCTGGCGGCTGCTCCGTTATGCTCTGGGGAACATTCACGTGGGCATCTATGGTTCCAGTGACGCTCGTGCAAGGCACCATGACGGGCAAAGAGTATCATACGCTGGTTGCGGAGAACGTACACCCTTTCAAGACGATCATGTTTTGCGCCATCAGTGGCCTTTTTCAACAAGATAAATCACCATGTCTCAAGGCCGAGAGTGTGATGGAATTGCTTTAGGAACACAGTGGTAAGTTCCAATTTATGTACTGGTCCATCAACCCACCAGGTATGAACCATATTGAACACATTTGGAATGTGATTTAACGTGGCGTCAGAGCTCAACGCGCCCCTCCTCAGTACCTACGGGAATTGGGCGACTGGTCTGAGCTGGCGTGGTGCCAACTCCCTCCAGCGATCTACCAACGCCTCATCGCTTACATGCCATGACGCGTCGCTGCTGTTATCCGTGCTAAAGGTGGACCTCTTCCATTTCCGGAGCGCATTGGTTTAAATGGCTCTGAGCACTATGGGACTCAACATCTGAGGTCACCAGTCCCTTAGAACTTAGAACTACTTAAACCTAACCAACCTAAGGACATCACACACATCCATGCCCGAGGCAGGATTCGAACCTGCGACCGTAGAAGTCGCGCGGTTCCGGACTGAAGCGCCTAGAACCACTCGGCCACCGCGGCCGGCCCGGAGCGCATTCTGATGTTCCTGTTGCCTTATGTTGGCAGAGTCGATGAAAGCAGTTTCGTCTATTACTTTATTTTGCTTACTTGATATTCCACCCTCCTATCCAGTCCCTTACTCTACAGAGGAAATTTCACCAACGTTCGCTGCCATCTCCGCATTCTCTTCCACTCCAAGAGTCTCATGCCGGTGTTCCTCATCAAGCGTGTGATCAGTGACACCGCTGCTACCCTACTCGATTGAGTTACTCGTGTTGTAACATTTATTGCTCTCCTTTCGGTTCTGCTGCTGGTTCTAGAGGGATTCCGTAAGTTCCTAGTTCACAAGTCATACCTATGAAGTCATTGTAAGGAAATATGTGATGTTGAGGTGCTTCTGACCGTTTTTCCGCTCTTGACCCAAACTCAGGGCTTCCCAAACTCACGGCTTCTATTGCATTTTCCAATTCTGAAATCCCAAGGTTGAGCAGATCATCTTATCTGTTTGTAGAAGATCCGTGCTGATTATCAGAATGGCGTAACGTCTTGAGTTTTACTCACAATTGCAAATGTCGTTAATTTTTGTGACTAGTGCTATACACTCTGTAATATGCTTGGCTCGTGAGTTACATGGCGGGCAGTTCAAATTTCAGCCGGCGCCACTTTGTGCTATCAAGCGTACTTACATTACAGAGACATTAAGTGTAGCAAGATATACAGAAGACGTAAGGATTAATTAGCGGTACATTTGCACGTCATGCGACAGCAGTTATCATCGCCCTATATGGATCAGTTGAGAATAGGTAGAGGAGGGGAGGAGGAGAGGTAGGAATGAGAATATAAATGTAATACTGATTTAAATTGGAATATGTGAGGAAGAGAATCGGAAAATCTTGGGTTCAGTACAAATGTAGTAGACATCCCTAACATGTTGTCTCACGATTGAACGAAATGAAGTAGGGCATCAAACAAATCGAAATGTTGATAACTTAACACATAAATACTGTAAAATACATGCCAATTTAACTCTAATCGAAATGTTGATAACTTAACACACAAATATTGTAAAATACATGCCAATTTAACTCTAAAGGAAAATTACGACAGTTAAGTAACGTTTATACTCCTGGAATCAAGTATCGACAACCATTCTGAGGAGACACTTTGATATTACATTTTCCTCTGCCAGAATGTTATGCGCTCTTTCCGCAGTAGCCTATGTATTTCTTCATCTCTCGGAATATCTTTCAGAGGTTTCAAAGACGGCTACAAACGCTTATAGCTTTGACAACAGGTTTCCGTGGCAGAGAATAAAGATCTCTCCTGACGTCACCCCTCTGACGCTATCGGATTCCTGAGACCCCTTTTGTGCTGTCAGTAAAATACCTGTTACGAAACGCGCAGGTCGTGGGCGTCTCTTCTTTATGTCCGCTCCTCATTCGCATTTTTCCTTTTCTATCAAATCTGACTTCATTATTTCTAACATATGTACACTGTAAAAACTGCACGTGTCCCATGGTACGCAAGAATACGCATCTAGAAAACACTTTGAATATCATATTATTCATGTTATAATTATTAATCCATCGACCGCGTTGTCTCACAATGCTGGAATCTCCTAACTCTCTCGTTTTTAGAAACTGTCCGCCCAGATACACGATGTCACTTTAACTGCCTTGGACCACATCCTTAAATTTATGCCGAGGGCATCCCAAACGAGGAAAGGACAGAAACAGACGCTGCCAGCAGCGTAACGTAGAACATATTTCCAACCGAGCATGCGCGGTACAAGACACCTAATGTCCATCACAATGGTGCGCATTCATTACAATTGCTTTCTCCCTCACTTCGCAACACAACCGTCTTAGATTCCACAGCTTGTACGTGTGAAAAACATCGGAAGTTTTAAATAACAGTATTTATGTGCGAGTTCTAGCCACTCTCCCCTCAACCGTGCTCCACTCGCTATTAATTAACAGAAGCTCATTGACTACTTTGAGCCACTGTCCCGAATGTGACTTGTTCCGGTAAGGGAAGAGAGTCGCCAGATTAATGTCGCTCGACAATTCGGCAACAAGAGGGGCTGTTGGCATTAATCACACTCTTGCCTACTGATATCCACTGGATCAAGGGCATCAGTTTGAGCTTACTTCATGGGTCGAATAGCAACGTGTGCCCATTGATCGATTCCACAGCGCAAGAGGCGGGAGGATAGCAGCACTTTATCATTTGGGCTGATCAAGGAAATGGATTTGTAAAAACATGAAAATTGGTAAAAACTGCGTAAATTCTTAATGAATTTCATATGAGTAAGCTGTGAAAACGTATAGAATTCCACAGAATGAGAGAGAAATTAACGGATGCACTGAGTCAGGATTTTGTTACTCAGGGAGAGTGTACATACATCAACACTGAATGACAATGGCAGTTCATTCATTATGTAACATTTCTGGCTTTGCAGATATCAATACAGGTACAAGAAACTCTTCTTAGAGCAATTGAGAAGGCAGCACTGCCAAGATGACGTAATGTGGTGTGGGGTACCGATGGCAGATGGTTTGTAAGGTACTGATATCGTGAGAAAGACCGTCTAAATTGTGGTCCTTCTCCGCAATTGGCTGCTGCGTTCGGCAGTTGCGCGTCAATATGGTAATCTTCTGTTATTAATAATAGAAAAACTAAACAGCGTATTTATTTGCATGACAATTTAAAGCATCTCTCAATAACGTGCTATCATTCCATTATTTCACGAGTATGAATAACTATCAGAATAATAAACAAATGCTAAACGAAAAGACAGAAGAAGCATTTCGGATATCTTGGGATCGCGCCTAACTTGGATTGCGGGCGAAGTGTTCGGCTGGAAGATCAGAGCTGGTTCGGCAGTCTCGGAGGGCAGACATGTTGTCTGCCGCGGTTGGTGTCAGGTTAAGAGTTTATAAGTAATTTTTTGGTTATGTGGACATGTAATTGAGAACAATTTGTTAATAATTACGAAAATGTGCAGTTTTGGAAATGTGAACGTTTGAGATTATTTGTGACGCAAAGTGGAATATAATCGTGCAGTTTTTCGTATTCTCCTAATAGAAAGCTAGTGGCATCCAGTATAAACAGATTAATTTGAAATTTATTTATAAAATACCAGTTTCTCGCTATGAATTTATTACAGCCCAGGATAACGGATTCATGACCAACGTGTTTGTTTTCCTTGGCAGTGAACAAGAACTATAGAAGACTGCAGATAGGTGAACATTAAATTAGGCATTCCACTCAGGGCGATGAAAGCAAATGGGTACCTCGCGTGTCCTGCAATCTTAGTACAAATGAGGTCAGTGACACGTCAGCTGTGGTAACACAGGAGGTATGAAGAAGAGAAATTTTCAAAGGAACGGGTTTACATTACGCTAATTATACATAAACACACACACACATATACCTTTCTTAGTTCGCCCTAGTTACTTTGTCACACTGCACCTATGTTCCTCACTGAGGTAAGGCAATGACAGACGGTCGCCAGATTAGTGTCACTTGACGATTGCGCAACAATACGAAGAACACACTCCCACAGGGTTCTGTACTTGCACCTGTTCTTTTCAGTATCAGAAGTGCGTGCATTCTGGCATCTGGCGCGCGACAGTGGTGGCGGAACGCATGCAGGTGCATATGGCGTGTTCACTATTTGTCATGGAAACACTGCTGATTGGTGATTACTGCTAGCTAAAGTTACGATTAATCGTAACATTTCAGGCAGACAAAAAGGACATTTTGCCGTACACTCTGAGCTAACGACCAGTTCCTTGTTTTCATTCAGTGTATGGCCGCACGACTGGAATAACAGACTTTTAACGCGGAATGGTAGTGGGAGCTAGATGCATGAGACATTCCATTTCGGAAATTGTTAGGGAAATAATATTCAGAGGTCTAAATGTATGGACAATCAGACACATCGATACTTTCGTAACTGGAGCCATCCATATCTGAATTCCGCGAATTCGTTTTTGGAGTGTTTACTTCGAAGACTTACTTCGAAGACTTTGAAGACAAAATTAAAAGTGCATCACGTAGTACCTGTGTACCTCTCTCGCTCAGTCTGTTGACTATTTGACACCTACATCTATTATTACGTAATATTGCCTCATTGGCCCTCACCCAGAGATGCGATGAATATTTCCAGCTTCTCTTAGGAACCGATGAACTCTGAAGACTACACTCCCACAGAGCTCCGTACTCGCGCCAATTA
This sequence comes from Schistocerca americana, assembly GCF_021461395.2. NCBI lineage: Eukaryota > Metazoa > Arthropoda > Insecta > Orthoptera > Acrididae > Schistocerca > Schistocerca americana. Next base: position 92,740,548 of record NC_060121.1, read on the forward strand.
TTTTTAACCTGCCGGTACTCCTCATTCTGAGATGAAGAAATTCATTTAGACAGATGATTATTGCAAATGGCGATTCCAAATCAGCTCAAGTGAAATAGAATGCTTTTGCTTCTGTAACAGACTGGTCAACTGTCAGTTGCAAATCTAAAACAATTTGGGTGTTATGTCACGTAGATCCTTGAACTACCGATCACACGTGACTAATTCTACAGCCAGATCTTGCACCCGATGTAATATTCTCGAAATTCTGTGCTGCACAACAAGGGGACCAACAGATGTAATGCTCCGCTTCTCAACATTGGTATGTATAGCACTGAAAAGTACTCTGCTCCCGTGTGGATGAACGGGTACTACATGAGCAGGCTCGGCACCCGATTCAATACAGCAGTCCTCACAGTCACATACTTCACCGACTTACTGGGTCTCAACTCTCTACCTGAACTCAGAAAGTACTTCGCTTTGTTACTTGAGTCCAAGAAGATACTAGGCAACTCTAAGCGTCCCATGTGACAGGCTACAACCCAAAAACAATCAGCCGGCCGGTGTGACCGAGCGGTTCTAGACGCTTCAGTCTGTAACCGCGCGACCGCTACGTCGCAGGTTCGAATCCTGTCTCGGGCATGGATGTGTCTGATGTCCTTAAGTTAGTTACGTCTAACAAGGGAACCTCCCCATCGCACCCATCTCAGATTTAGTTATAAGTTGGCACAGTGGATAGGCCTTGAAAAACTGAACACAGATCAATCGAGAAAAGAGGAAGAAGTTGTGTGGAACTATGAAAAAAATAAGCAAAATATACAAACTGAGTAGTCCATGTGCAACATATGCAACATCAGGGACAGTGAGAGTTAAGGGTTTGCCGTGGTCCCGTGGTTGGCGTGAGCAGCTGCGGAACGAGAAGTCCTTGTTTCAAGTCTTCCCTCGCGTAAAAAATTTTAATTTTTTATTTTCAGACAATTATCAAAGTTCAGGCACTCACACATAATAAACTTCGCTCTCCAAAATTCCAGGACATGTCCAGATTTGCTTCGACATTAGAGGATTTGACAGTCTACACACGGAAAAATTTGAAAACGTTAAAAACATGTTTTGACAGAGCACAGGGAAAACTGGGTGCCTGTGAAACTGTTGCATTCATTTGTTGCAGTTTATGTGACAAACTCTTATGTTTTCATCGCTTTTTTGGGAGTGATTATCACATCCACAAGAAAACCTAAATCGGGCAAGGTAGAAGAATCTTTTTACCCATTCGCCAAGTGTACAAGTTAGGTAGGTCGACAACACATTCCTGTCATGTGACGCACATGGCGTCACCAGTGTCGTATAGAATATATCAGACGTGTTTTCCTGGGGAGGAATCGGTTGACGTATGACCTTGCAATCAAATGTTTTGGTTCCCATTGGAGAGGCACGTCCTTTCGTCTACTAATCGCACGGTTTTGCGGTGCGGTCGCAAAACACAGACACTAAACTTATTACAGTGAACAGAGACGTCAATGAACGAACGGACAGATCATAACTTTGCGAAAATAAACAAACTAAACTTTTCACTCGAGGAAAGACTTGAACCAAGGACCTCTCGTTCCGTAGATGCTCACGCTAACCACGGGACCACGACGCTCCCGAGCTCACATTACTCTGGATGTTGCCTATCTTGGGCATGGACTACTAAATTTGTATATTCTGCTTTTTTTTCATAGTTCCACACAATTTCTTCCTGTTTTCTCGATTGATCTGTGTTCAGTTTTTCAAGTCCTATCCACTGTGCCAACTTATAACTAAATCTGAGGGGGGTGCGATGGGGAGGTTCCCTTGTAAGTAGTTCTAAGTTCTAGGGGACTGATGACCTCAGATGTTAAGTCCCATAGTGCTCAGAGCCAAAAACAATCAACAATAAAAACCTTTTGGCGAAGGATTAGATACACTCAGTAAACAGGAGCAAATATCGGCTCAGCAGGCAGCAACAAAACTTCAAACGGACTTAGAGACCTGCGCTAAACCAGCAAGTTTTGATTTGCCTTGACTTGCATAGAAGATTACGAATAAATTCTGCACAAACTCTGGACTGTGAAACGATTTTGCCCTTGAAGCGGAGGAATGTGGCTGCCTTGTCTTGCAATTCACGTGAGATAACCTAAACAATACAACATATTGTATAGTAGTATACTTTAACATCATATCCAAGAAATGTTACGTATTTCGTAGCACTGGCTTCACATCCTGTTTACTGGATAGAATAATTAAATTTAATATTACAAGTGCAGTTTCAGTTGACGACTGAATCATGTATGGAAGATATTTGCCCAGCGTTTTATCTGTTTTTGGTTAGTATCATATGTTAAACAATGTGTGTTCTACCATGTGCAAAGTACGTAAATAATGAATGAAACTGTTTCATCACTGCAGCATCGCAAACATGTTGTGTACTTGTGAAAAATACCGTATTTACTAAGTTGGTAAAAGATTAGGTACAATGCAAATCTGATTATGTACCACCACCAGCAGCACGTCGTTTCCAAAAATGGCGCGAGACGCTGCAGCAACGCTCGTCTCTTTAAAAAATTATAGGTAAAATACTCAAATTAGTAGGAAATCTGCCACTCCAAGGAATGAATATTTGGTGTATGACGAATGCGAGAGGCTCGAATAAAAGTAGTTTATCCCTTCGAATGTCGCCGGCCTGTGTGGCTGTGCGGTTCTAGGCGCTTCAGTTTGGAACCGCGGCATCGCTACGGTCGCAGGTTCGAATCCTGCCTCGGGCATGGATGTGTGTGAAGTCCTTAGGTTAGTTAGTTCAAGTAGTTCTACGTTCTAGGGGACTGATGACCTCAGATGTTGAGTCCCATAGTGCTCAGAGCCATTTGAACCATCGAATGTCAAAGTTTAGTGTGCCTATGAATTGTGGTGACCAGGTTACAAGAAGAGCTGGTCACTTCACTGAACAGTCTGAACAGTTCTCTTCTCCTGCTTTTGTCCATTAATGCTGCAAATAAGTATGGGAAGGCTGTGGAACGGGAAGAACGGCTCAGATTCCGTCCGTATGGCGCAGGAATGCCACGTTATTCGCCAGCCTGGTGTCAGAGGCACAGCACTCACCGAGGGCACGTATGCTGCTTTCGGCGCTGTGCGGCCGCGTCTCACCAAGTGTGGGACATGTTTCCCGTTGGCTCGTGCAAAGCAACAGGCCTGGGTGGTTCCTTTAGATCACACCCGACTGGGTCATAAAAGATAAAGGACGTGATCGCACGTGCAATTAGGTGGGAAAAAGGACTGTATTGCTTGTGCGAAGTACAAATGATTTATTCTTCTTGCAGGTCGATTAATTTCACACACAGAGTAACAACTCCCGGAAGGGACTGATTCTTATTCACCTCCTCTTCCTCATCTTTGAACTGCCACGTACTTTCCTTGCATCAGAAAATAAGACTTACAGAATTATATTAGAGTTTGTAAGGGATTATAGCCCGCACTTAGTACAGGTCGTCCTTTCATATGGATAACTTCCGCGACACCGTCTATTTCCACTACACCTACCTTATTTTTCTTGACGGATCTAAAGGCATCTGTTGTATGTTATACAATGTGTTACTGTGATCTGTTATCAATCTTTACGTGTTTATGCATGTGCTAACAATTTGTTTCAATTGTCGAATGTGGACCTACGTAGTACTTTAAGTGCTACTTTGCGCAATAAACACCAAAACCGACACTCCGAACAATTGCATGCAACTACAACTTTTCATCGTTCCATGATGCCGTTCTTTAACAATGAAGCACTTACGTACTTTGCTTCCTTTCGGCCCGACTGCGATGTGTCAGATGGGTAATTGCACTGAACTATGACTGCAATGAACACAAGTATTTGTGTAGTGCGAGCTAATGTGCATGTTTCGTTGAGTCAGAGGTACCACTGTAGTACAGTGGAGCAGAATAAACGCTAACCGACCAATAACTCGAAAGGAATCATCACGTCATTTTATTTGGAGGAGCTATGAAATTGATAAGCACGACCAACCCTCGGCCGTGACATGGCCCTTCCACAGAGCGCTGCTGGTACGCACAGCCTCCGGCCACGAGCTCCACTCCGGACGGCTAATGGCAATGAAACGTGAATCTTTAGGAGAGTCAGCAATTCGACCACTCATTCATTCATTCATTCATTCATTCATTCATTCATTCATTCATCCCGTTCCGTAGATTCCGTCACGAAATGAGAGTATTCAGGGATGTGAAATAAGTCAAGGACACATTGACAAATGAAAGAGTATGCTAGAAAGAATTTACTGCTTGATGCTACTCTCGCTAATGACAGCTAAATTTTATTACGTGAATTGGAAAGGAAGCTGATACTTTCAAATCACCTGCTGACTGCCCAGCTATACTGTACCGCTTCTGTTATCTCTTATTCACAGTCCAACACTTTGCTCTTTACGTTTATATTTTTGAAAGCGTATTGAACTGTATATGCTGAGTGCTTTATACAGTACATTACTACTAGTCATGGGGATTTAAAATAATCGTTGATGCTTGTCATGCATAACAAGCAGTCAAATAAAAACGAGACAGATGAAAAAAGTAAGCAAGCCGTTTGTTATTTCAAAAGCAATCACTCTAACTCTTAATAAATTTATCCCGCTGTAACAAGACGTACGATGCTGCCATGCATTACACCCAGCGGTGGACCTCTTCCTCTGGATCAACTCGATGGCCGAGAAGGTCTTTCTTCAGGCCTCCAAAAACATGGAAATCTCATGGGGAGGCATCGGGACTGTATGCAGCATGCGTCGGGATTCTCAGCAAAACTTCTGCAAGGTACTCGAAACAACAATGGTGACTTGTGAAAACGGCGTCTTGTCTCTCAGTGCGATAAATATGTTACCACTTATGGCGATTAGCTTTAAAATAATGCGCAATTTACTAACTTTTTCCTATCTGTCTCGTTATCATTTGACTGCTACTTGCAGCTGACACAACTTTACAGTCGTAGAATACACACTGAGGTGACAAAAGTCGGGGGTCAGCGATAGCCACATACACAGACGGCGCTAGTGTCCCACACACGAGGTATGAAAGAGTGATGAACTGACGGAGTTTTTACTTGTTCTCGGATGATTAATGTGAAAAGGTTTGCGGCGTGATATGACCGCACCACGGCAAGTAACAGACTTTGAACGCCGAAAGGTAGTTGGAGCTAGACAATTGGTACGTTCTATTTCGGGACTCGTTAAGGAACTCAGTAATCTGAGATCCAAAGCGTCAAGGCTGTGCTGAGAAGCCGAGAATACCAAATGTTGGGCATTACGTCTCGCAATGGAAAACACAGTGGGCGACGGCCTCATTTAACGACCGAGAGCAGCGCCATCTGGGTGATAATCGACACGCGACGCTTGGTGAAATAAGCACAGAAATGAAAGTGGGACGTACGACGACGTATTCGTCAGGAGATTGCAGCGAAATTTGGCGCTATTGGGCAATGGCAGCAGACGATGTACTCGAGTGCCTTTGCTAACAGCACGACATCGCTTGCAGCGAGGCTCCTGGGCTCGTGACCACACAGGTTTGGCTCCAGACGGCGGTAAAACCGTGACCTCATCAAACGAGTACCGATTTCAGTTGGTAAGACCTGGCAGTAATGTTACAGTTCGGCTCAGACCCTAGGAAGCCGTGGACCCAAGTTGTGAAAAAGGCACTGAGTAAGCTAGGGGTGTGTCCATAATGGGGTGCACTGTGTTTACATGGAATGGACTGCGTCTTCTCGTGCAACTGAACGGATCACTGACTGGAAATTGCTATGTTTGCTACTTGGAGACCATTTTCAGCCTTTCATGGACTCCGTGTTAACGAACAATACGCCATCCACTGGACCAGAATGTTCCACAATTGGTTTGAAGAACGCTCTGGATAATTCAGATGAATGATTTGCCCACCCAGATCGCCAGACATGAATTGTATATCGCACATTTATACAACATAATCGAGAGATAAGTTCGTGCACAGAATCCTGCACTGGCAATGCTGTCTCAATCATGGATGACTATAGAGGCAGCATAGCTGAGTATTTCAGCAGGGACTTCCACCGACCTGTTGAGTACATGCCACGTCGAGCTGCTTGATCACGCCGGGCAACAGGGCGTCCGACACGATATCAGGATGTACTCCATGGCATGTCACTTCAGTGTAAACATTAAAACAAATTGTAGAACGAGTGGCTAACGAGGAATGATTTTTTTTTTTGAACTTGATGTTCCCCATTTCCTGTTTATGTGAGACATGAGCTTGTTGAATATCTTCGTACCAGGATACAAAACTTCATTCTTAACCTGAGAAGAAGGACCTAAATGTACTCGAAAGTTATTTTTGTGTTTCGTATGGTGACTGTGTACGTCAGAGTTCAGCTGAAACTTATTTTTACTGGCAGCAAAGAAAAGAAAAGAAAAAAAGAAGAGAAAAGAATCATTATGGAGTAAACCCGTTGGGGAACAAGTACAAGAATTGTAATACCCATAAAAATACATCTGAGAACAGTATGTGCGCTACACAAGTGATCGAACATATACAAAAGATAAGGCTTGCAGAAATCTATGGCTTTTCCATGTCCTCTGCACACCGAGTCTACCGAATAATTTTTCTATATTCATCAAACCTGTCGCACTACTTCTGTACTTTTTCGTGAGCCATACTTAACGCTCAACGAATGGTGAATCCCAAGGAAAAAAACTGGTCGACACATTCAGGGTGCTTAGTGCGTACTTTGTTCTGTGAGAAATCTGTTCCGCCAAGATTATTTCACCTTTGGCGTTTTTAATTTTTTGTGGGGTCGTCCTGTGTATGTCAAACTTTCCCAGCCTCACCACTTACTCGATGTGATTCGTAGAAATCCTGCGGGCTCTGACGAGTGAGACAGTACGCAGTGTCGGCACAGGGAGGTGTTTCTCGTTAATTAAATACACACTGTACACCGCTTCATCAAATGTGATGGATTCTCCCACGGACAATGCGAGCACTGCGCATTACGACGAAACGTAGAAAACCTTTCGGCGTCCATCAGCTTAATGAATCACACTCCACACTGCACAATGCCACGTGCATATTTTAGCGCCATTAGAGGTCTCGAACAGAGTTACGTGTTGTGATGGAGCATTATTGAATTAGCTAATGTTGAGGCCGTACGCTAATCAGGATACTCGGCTTCGAAATAAAGTGAGATAAGTATTTAAAGTCTGATTCCAAAAGTAGGATATGCGTAGTGTCCATTAGAACACTAAGTATGTAATTCAGATGTATATTTTTCCATTGAAGTGTATCTAATGCAAGGACTTGAGATTTGTGTTGCTTCTATTAAAAATTCTTACATTGGGGTGACAAAAGTCATAGCGTTATTCACATATACAGATGGCGGTAGTATCGAGTGCAAGAGGTAAAAAACGGCAGTGCATTGGTGGAGCTGTCATTTGTAGTCACGTGATTCACGTGTAAAGTTTTCAGACGCGTTTATGGCCGCACGAAGGGAGTTAACACAGTTTGAACGCGGAATGGTAGTAGGAGCGAGACGCGTAGAACATACGGAATTCAATATTTAGAGATACACAGCGTCAAGAGTGTGCCAGGAGTACCAAATGTCAGGCGTTACCTCTCACCACCGACAACGCAGTAGCCGCCAGTCTTCACTTAACGACCGAGAGCCGCGGCGTTTGGGTAGTCTTGTCAGTGCTAATAAACAAGCAGTAGCAAGTGGATTAACCACAGAAATCAACGTAGGACGTACTACGAACGAATCCATTAGGACAGTGTGCCGAAATTTGGCGATAATGGGCTGTGGGAGAAGGCGACCGACGCGAGTGCGGTTCCAAACGGCACGGCATCGCCTGCAGCGCCTCTCCTGGCCGCCTGACCTCGTGTGTTGGATCCTAGACGACAGTAATACCGCGGCAGGTTGACGTAAGTTCGGATTTCACTTGCTAAGAGCTGATGGTAGGGTTCAACTGTGGAGCAGACCGCGACGAATCCAAGGAGCAAAGTTGTCAACAAGGCACCGTGCAGCCTGGTGGTACCTCTCTCTATAATGGAGTCGAATTTGTTTACATGGAATGTAAACAGATCACTGAACAGAAGTGGTTGCGTTTGGCCAATAACTGTGGAATTGCTAGGGATGGCAATGCGCCATGTCCCTGACCACAACTGTTTGCGATTCGTATGAAGAACATTCTGGACAGCTCGAACGAATGCTTTGGCCACCCAAATCGCCCGACATAGATCCTACCGAACATATACGGGGCATAATGGAGAAGTCAATTCGTGAACAAAATCCTACACCGGCAACACTTTCGCAGCTATGGACGGCTTATAGAGGCAGCGTGGCTCAGTTTTTCTGCAGGGGACTTCCAAGGACTTGGGCCCACACCAGGTCGTGCCGTTGCACTACGCCGTAGTGCACATGGAGCGAACAAAAATTACAAGGCTCCTCATACGTTAAAAGTTCATTCACCACAATTATCCATCGTAAAATTGTCCGCACTCAATGCCTCTCGCACTGTAAGCATGTAAGAAAAGTCTTTTCGCTGCTAATCTGTAGTCGTTGCTAACCTATGTTCTGTGAGTGTAATTTTCTTACCAGTGGCGCTTCGTTACACTTTAGCGTTTACATGAGCTACACACTTCTTGTGTCTCTCTTCTGTGCTTTTATCAACTGAAATCAGGATTTATCTGCCACAATATCCCAGTCACCTAGGCTCCATCCGATATGGTCACGAGCTCAAGAGATGAGCGGCAGGCGATGTCACGCTGTTAGCAAAGGCACTTGCGTCGGTCGTCTGCTGCCATAGCCCATTAACGCCGGGATTCGCCACACTGTCCTAATGGATACGTAAGTCGTACGTCCCACATTGATTTCTGCGGTTACTTCACTTGCTTGTCTGTTAGCTCTGCCAACTCTATGCTGCTTTCTGCCTTTAAGTGAAGGCCCTCGGCCACTGCGTTGTCCGTGGTGAGATGTAATGCCTGGAATCTGATATTCTCCACACACTCCTGACGCTGTGGATCTCGGAATATTGGATCCTCTAACGATTTTCGAAATGGAATGTCCTAGGCGTCTAGCTCCAACTAGCGTTCCATGTTCAGAGTTCTTAACTCCCGTCGTGAGGCCATAAAAGGGTCGGAAATCATCTCACATGCAAATGTCCAAATGACATTTCTGCAAATGCACTGCCCTTTTTTTCTTTTTGTACGCCATACCATCGCCATTCCTATATGTGCATATCGCTATCCCATGACATTTCACTTGAACGCTAATTATAATGACGTCTTGAACACCCTTCAAGATGCAAAAACTCACTCATCACGATCACCAGTACAAGCAAATAGTGTTAGCATTCACACACACACATCACGTCAAGGTGTACAGGACCCGGGAAAACAGTATCTACAAGACAGTGAAAAATTCATGCTCCCCACGCCGCGCCGGCTCTCTTCACACCACGAACAGCCTTTTCCCCCGTGAGTCATCGGTCTCGGGCGAAGACAGGGGAACTCTATATTGTGGGGTCTGCCGCTCAGTCGACGACTGTGGGACGCATACATCCCGACGTCTCCCTCGAGAGTGCAGCAAACAAACAACTCCGCGGCGCCTTCAGGGGCGACGCCGCGCCTTCACCAGGTAGCCATGCGGCCACGTGTGACCCACACTGTAGTTCAACTCACTCCTCGGCGTTTTCCCAGTGTTACGCTCTCGTTTCTACATACAGGGTAGTTCACCTGCCCCTAGCGATGAGTATTATGCAACCCACAAAACCTTGAAATACTACACGCGAGATTTTCACATTCTTTCGCTCACTGCCCGCATCTCGTGGTCGTGCGGTAGCGTTCTCGCTTCCCACGCCCGGGTTCCCGGGTTAGATTCCCGGGTTCGATTCCCGGCGGGGTCAGGGATCTTCTCTGCCTCGTGATGGCTGGGTGTTGTGTGCTGTCCTTAGGTTAGTTAGGTTTAAGTATTTCTAAGTTCTAGGGGACTGATGACCATAGATGTTAAGTCCCATAGTGCTCAGAGCCTTTCGCTCACTGCATGAAAACTATTAGTTCTACAGGAATTATGATTAGTACGTTTTTGTAAGAAATTTAATGAATATGTTTTCGCTAGAAGGCGTACTTTTCCAATTATTCAAGAAAAACGCACAAAAGTGACGTTGAAAAAAGTTTTTTTGAGTAACTCAAAAACCGTGACCTCCAGAGAAAACATATCCCAGTACAAAATTTAACAACATCAGATCTCCTACAACACAGTTTGGTTCAGATTTCTTCTGTACGACTAACAACGTGCATGTAGCAAGTGAGAGAATATGAAAATCTCACGTGTGGTTTTTGAAGACATTGTGGGTTGCATAAAGCCCATCAGTAGCGGTATGACCCTGTATGTATGATACATTACAATGCTGAGCCGTGGTAAAAATTGCTGTTTTGGAGAGCGCGCCGCAGCGCGTGGTGTGAAGCAGTCGCCCTCCGTTTCTGGCGGTGGCGCCGTTGTGGTAATCGCAGCTTTGGTGTCTCCCTCTGGTGGAAGAGGTGAAAGGTTGCCTGTTCACGTGCATTTAAGGGGCACTAATGAGCTCGCCAGTGAGTCAGTCTGGGGTCAGTCTCTCGTCCCCATCTTGCTAGTCTGGCTCTCGTCCGCATTTGTTAGGCAGTTTGTGTCTGTCTGTCGGCCGGAGTGCTAGTATGTCTGTCGTTCGGATCAACCTTTAGAGCCGGCAACATGAGTGTCTTTCCACTCCGCCAGTAAGAGAACTCAGCGAGTGGTCGCCCGGCCGGGGCTTAGTTCCTGCACCTCAGTCTGCGCGTTAGGCCGCCAGTCTGCTCGAGTTTGCTCAGGCAATGGTCATTGGCTGTTGGATCGATCGGTTGGTCGATCGCGCACTGAGACACGAGATGACTTGTCCGTCTTGAGCGTCGGCGCATGTGAGGTCGCCACGTGAGTCCAGTGGGCCGCGCCGTATAGCGGGGGGTAGTGGCTTCGCGGTCGACACGAGAGCAACAGGAGTAAACCCACGACATCAGTCTGGCCGGCGCGAGCTGCGACGCCGAGAGACGGGAGATCGGCGTGCCTCCCTGCGTCCGTTGAAGCGGCTGGCAGCGGACGTTTCGTGAGAGCGATTTGGGGGCGCTGCGCCAGGTCTTCTCGAGAAATCGCAGTTTATTAGAAGTTAAGTGATTGGTGATATGTTGTGTGATTTACACTTCTTAAATTCTACTTGTTTTCTTGGTCAGCCTTTCGTCCGCGTTGGTTAGACAGTTAGTGTCTGTCTGTCGTTTGGAGCTGCCTCTGTCATGTCTGCCGGATTTGGTGTTAACGAATTTATTGCTTGGAGTGTAACGGCCTAATTCCTGAAATATGTTTTGATCTTGTCTATCATCTTGAGAGGCGGTATCTGTGTACTGTAGAGCATCTTAACTTGTTTGGCCAACCTTGTAGAATTTTATATAAGATTTCATTTAATGAGCTTTAATTTAAATGATCATTTTAGTATATACAGTTGCCACCCTTTCACCTTAAGACTTTTCTTAGAAGTTAAAACCAAGTTGCACCTTCGATGGTAAAGTTAATATTTTAATTTTTAGTGTTTTGTATCATTTCCATCCCTCCTACGGGGGTGCATAGTTTGTGTGCTTGTGTAAATTGTTAAAACTTGTAGTTTAAAGTTTTCTGGTGTGTTGCAGATTTGCACCAGTGTAGTCTTTCAGAGTCTGTTGTGTGCGGTCGTAACTACGGCCGTGTGAAAAGGGAGCGGCAAGGTTCTCTGCCCGAAAGCTCATACATTCAAAACTTGTTTCTTTCTGCCTCTGAATAAATTGTAACTTGATATTTAGAGGGTGCTTTCCGATTATAATTTTAAAACAGTTTCTTTTAAATAATGCATTTAGGTGCTATTGAAGTGAATAAAATTCCCATTTGCTAAAAGGAATTTGGTTATGATTTCATCAGTTACTCCCTGGCAACTACTTCCACGCTTACATAGTGTAATTAAATGTGTTAATGTTCGTGATGAATCGCTAGTAAATAAAATAAATTCTTAAGAATATTCTTTGAAAAATAAATCACGGTTCAAATGTCTTAGAGAGAGAAAGGGGCAGTTATGTGAGAGATTGTTTATTAATATCTGTCAGACAGATGTGTAATTAAGGAAAAGCTAGATGTCATACACAGGAAAAATAAGGGATCCTTTCATGATTAAAGAAGTAATTGCATAAACATCGAAAACTCTGATGGTAAGCCAGTATTAACAAAGAAGAGAAGCTCGAATGTGGAAGGAACATATAGAAAGCCTATGCAATGAGGACAAACTTGAAGACATTATTGTAGACAGAGATGATAAAATAGATGAAGATGCGAGGCATGATGTCATAGTGCTAGAAGTCTTTGACTGAGCAGTGAACGACATAACACGAAATAATGTATCTGATGTAGGCGACACTCTTTCAGAATTATTAGGATCCCTGAAGAACCAACCTTGACAGCTCTATTCCTCCTGACACGCCGCATATACAAGTTGGAAATGATACCTGTTAACGACGTACCACAAATGTATGTGGGACACTTGCCGTCTGTCAAGCAAGGAAGTAGACACACATTGGCCTGCAAAAGCCGCCTAAGCATGTGCGCTGCGCGAGATTCTGGCTGAAATCCTCCTTGAATATTAAGAATCCTTAGTTCTTGTGTTTACAAGATGAAAATTGAAGTTTGTGTAAATTTTATCTCAAAATATTGTGAATTTTAACCATATAAAACTGACTGTGTGTTTTACCTTCTTACTACAAAAGTACCTTTCTTGTAAGGGTTATGCCGGCCGAAGTGGCCGTGCGGTTAAAGGCGCTGCAGTCTGGAACCGCAAGACCGCTACGGTCGCAGGTTCGAATCCTGCCTCGGGCATGGATGTTTGTGATGTCCTTAGGTTAGTTAGGTTTAACTAGTTCTAAGTTCTAGGGGACTAATGACCTCAGCAGTTGAGTCCCATAGTGCTCAGAGCCATTTGAACCATTTGAGCCATTTGTAAGGGTTATGTTTAGATCGAGTTCTAAACATAATTAGTTTTTGCATAACGTTTCTTTCATTATCCTCATAGGAAAGTTTAAATTCATTATGTTAACGCCGATAGCGTAAGAGGATACTGAAAATCTCGTGCACTGGGCACTGAGTTTATTTCCGAGGTTGATAGACATCAAGTGTTCATCTCGACTTCCCCGACACCATTGTGGTACGTGGTAAACAGTTATCGTACTCGCCCTGTTTAAGACAGGCGAAACAGCCTCATATTTCAAGAGTAGTGTAGGAAATCCAATGCCAAAATAGGCAGGTGCTGATATTTATGAATATTATGGAATTATCCGTTCATTAAGTCATGGTTGCAACATACTGCCATGAATTATTTACGGAAGAATGGGCAAACCTCGGGGAAAGCTCAGTTTGGGTTTTGGAAAAATGTAGGACCAAGTGAGGCAGCACCGACACTACGGCTTTATCTTAGAAGACAGAGTGAAGAAATGTAAATTTACGCTAATAGTATTTGCAGATGCCGAAACCGAAACTAGCAGGGGCAGATAGCTCGGCAGGGTGCCTACAGAAACCAGGTGTCGAAGGGCATGCAAAGAAAGCAGCAGTTGAGAAGGAAGTGATAAAGAATCGTAGCAATTTCGCAATGTCCTTCAGTCAGCAGTTTCAAGAAGCAGTGAAGGAAACCAAAGAAGAAGCTGGAATGGAAATCAGAGTTCAAGAAGAGGAAATAAGAATATCGAAGTTTGCTAATTGAACTGTAAGTACGTCAGAGAATGAAGGACCTGGGAGGTTAGTTGAACGGAAAGGATTGTGTTGTAAAATAAATTTCAAAGAGACTTGTACAACAGGAACAATGTGTAGTCGAATTTAACCGTATAACGCTGAGGGAAATATATTAGGAAATGACTCTGGACGTAGTAGATGTATTCTGCTATGTGGGCACAAAGCAACAGATGATTGTCGACGCAGAATGGTATTAAAATGTAAACTGGTAATAGCAAGGGAAGTGATTCCGAAAAATGAGAAATGTTTCACAATCCAATATAAATTTAAACGTTCGAAAGTCTTTTCTGGAAGTATATGTATGGAGCAGTGCCTTATATGGAGCTGAAACGTCGACGATAAACAGCACGCAAAAGAAGTGAATTGAGGCTTTCGTAATGATGATTTGTTTAGAAGATACAATGACCAATGAGGTGTGGTAGTGAATCGAATAGCGGAGAAAGTTTCGTGGCTCAACTTCACGAAAACAAGCGATCGGTTTGTGGGACGTATGATCTAGACTGAAGTCATTTACGTTGATAATAAAGAGAAGTGTGTGTGGAGGGGGGGGGGGAAGAGGAGGTGATAAAAATTGCATACAAAGAGCAAGACTTGACTACAGTTTGCGGTTCAAGTGGATATAAATTGTGTTTACGCAGATATGAAGAGGATTGGACAGGATAGACTAGCGTAGAAATACTCATCCAATCAGCCACACGACCACAACAACAAACAGATTAGCGTTAGAGTTTTATTCTGTACTATGGCTCGAAACACACATTACTTAAGAGTGGTTAAATAGTGCTGCTGTACAACTCAAGTCTTATGTGAGATAACAATAATATACTGGCAATGAGATCGCTGTCTGATCCGTTCTTTCATTTTTTCCTCATTAGTTTATATTAGTAGATTCTCCCTTACAGATATCATCATGAATTTGCCACTTTCCCACCAACTTTCGCGCAACCCTCAGACTGCTGCGGACTTACGTCTAGACACTGAGGCAAGTCGCAGATGAACTCAATGTAGGTTTATTGCAAATTATTTACCAGCAAGTTGATCATTGCGCTAGACTAATTCCAGCTATCAGGAAGAGGGATCGAAAATTTAATTTTAATTAAAATGCAATCTTTAAACAATTTCCTTTCTTCTAACTGATCCTTGACTTCAAAAATATTGTGGGACTTGTGGGACCTGCTTAATGCAACACACTTCGTTTGCTGCATCCAAACTATTTTCAGTGAAGTTCCGCAAGAGGCATTTCATAGTCATGTTACAGAATTGGTCTATTTATTTGGCAACAAACCTGCATCTACACTATTGTTTGAAACACATAGTTCCCCAGATCATTGTTGCTGTTAGTGCGCGTTAGCTGCAACCTTGCAATCGCATCTGGCTGGCGAAAATCTGCTCATGTGACGCAACGTTTCACTGCACGGTAGATTCACAGACAAACGTTGCTGATAGATGTTCACCGTCAGTGAAACATTGTGCACTTGTGACATGCACCAGGGCCAGAATTCGACAGACAGGCACGATATCCAAGCTACAGGTTACGCAAACATACGGCCTAAAATTTCAGTGGACTGGGTAGTTACACGTTTACGCATAATCGTGAAATTTGGAACTGGCTGACAAATAAATCGAGATAGAGAGAAATATAAGTCCACTGATGATGGCGCAATCTCTCTAAAATTAGTTCGAATATAACAAACACAGACATTAGCATCAAGAGAGCCGAAAATCCCACACATATAAATAAACTGTTTCCAACAAATTAGGAAAAAAATGTTAAACACAGATTAACAGCCAACTAGAGGAATCAGAGAAATTGACACAGTTCACTACGATGTCACCGTAATGCAGATACATAGAATATTCACATGTAAAGGTGCTGCGGTCCATCTGCGTGACCAGTAAAAACTGAAGAACTGTGTGTTTGGGAGTAGTAAGGCAGTCGACAGTTTACAAACGGAAACAGTTAGGAAAGCCTACTTGGTCGAACAGCGATGAGGCATCTTTAATCTATGGAACTGAGATGCAGGCTACTCGCAGACTGAAGACAATTAAACTCAGACTTAGATGCCGAAGGAAACAGAAGCAGTGGTTTGTGTTTATCGGCTTTAATTGTGTGCCTCGTTTATTAATACAGTAGGCTTTGGTAACATTCCTCCTGGGCATTGCATAAATATTAATGAAGGTATGAATAGTCATGCGACGATAGGGTTAGGACTGCAGTGAGATAATCCAACAGTCTCCATACAAATATTTCACACTCCAAAACAATGCTCTTCTATCAAACAAAACAATATTAAGCAACAGTAGCCTTACTAGCAAAATATAGAAACTAATCCACTGCACTCATTTTCATTTTGATAATATTTTGTTAATATCTTAAAACAAACAAGAAGATGAAATGGGTCTAAGAAGTTCTAATTTTAGTTTCGTTAAAATGAAAAGTGTTTTCATGACATTTCGGTTGCACTAAAGGGTGGTCTGACGGATAACCACAACTATAGGCCTATTTCGCCGATGGCAGTATGTTGTAAAGTGTTTTATCCACGTGCATTATCGACCTTTTGAATACACAAAGTTATCTCTGTACTCGTTAACCTGAATTTCATACTCAGAGATCTTGCGAACTAGATTCGCCCTATGCGCTCACGAGATCAAGTAGGAGTCGACAGTGGCACCCAAGTTGATTTTTTTCTCTGAGTTCCGGAAAGCGTTGAACCTACATTCGCACTATCGCCCACTAAATAAATTATGATCTTCTGTAACGCTGCACCACCTTCGAATTCTTCCCAGCAAACAGAACTTAGCACGTTGTTGTTAACACAGAGACATCTCCGGACGTGGAAAGATGTGTGCCCAGGATCATGTTATGCAGCCATTCCTGTTCATGTTATATAGAAACATACCATTTTGCACGATGGCGGAAGTCTAATGAAGTTGTTCGCACAATGAGACTGAATATAACGAAGTCGTAACACCAGAAAATTGCAGTGAAGTATGGGAAGGTCTACAAATGGACGAAGTTTGGTGCCACAACTAGCTGTTGGCCCTCATCATAAACGACTGTAAATTCTTTGTCCTCTCCTTTTCCAGTAACTCGGGGTCCTCTTCTGTAATCGTGTGGCGTGTTCTATTCTGTTTTTAGGCATGGTCTTCACTAAGGCTTAGTTCTTCATATCTTTGGATATTCGTCAACCAGCTGGTTTGAAAGTCATCCTCGCCCTCTCCCCCAATTGTAGCCATGAAGAGGCACTGTTTGACGACACAGCCATCAAGTCTTCGTGTTGCGTCCATACCGTTTCCGACATACGGGGACGACTTTAAAACTATCTCTTATGAATTCATTACGAACTTCATCTTTTAGTGTTTCTCCACCACATTCCCCCTCCCCCCCTTCCCCCCCTCCACATCGCGCACTTTGCCTTTCAACAGCATTTCGCTTCTAGACCCCCCCACCCTCAAGTCATAACACGAGCATTTCTATTGTATGGAGCTTCTGTTCGTCAGTCTTTAATTATGCCCAGATTGCACTGTCATTCAGTAGCGTTGCTCATGTCAGCGCAGAAGAGCCCAAAGGCGTCAACATCGAAGCCACGGTATTCCATCATGATGAAATTGGTGCCAGTTGACAACCGACCGTAAAAAAATTAATGCAAAAAATTGTAAAAACCAACTATAATTCACTGCACAAATCTTCCTCAATCGTTAATTAAGTAGAATTATACGCAATGAGCGAAACAATACCAAATGAATACAAAAAACTAGTCGTAGATATGGAAGAAGCCAGACAAATTCAAGTAATAGACCCTATGGAAGTGTACTAGTAATTCACTCAGGAACACGTAGTTCTCCTGCAACGGGTTTGTGAGTTTTAGCCGGTGCCCTAACAATACTGAACTACCGTGCCGGCGCTTAAAATGTTCAAATGTGTGTGAAATAGGATTTAACTGCTAAAGTCATCAGTCCCTAAGCTTACACTCTACCTAACCTAAATTATCCTAAGGAAAAACACACACACCCATGCCCGGGGGAGGACTCGAACCTCCAGGGGGAGCAGCCACACAGTCCATGACTGCAGCGCCTTAGACTGCTCTGCTAATCCCGATCCTTTAGTATGCGGTGGAGCGTCATGGACATTTTCGTCTAACTCCAGTGGCAGACCATCACGACGAGGCTTACCGGTAGATTCTGAAAATGTATGGTACAGGAAGAGTCGGCCACCGTAATACTTTCTCCAGCAGATATCTCGCCAACGACAGCCGTTCTCCCAGCGCCCTACTCGTGAGTGGTACATGAAAAGGGCATGTGTATGTGTGTGAATAGTAGAGCACACAAAGTACTCGCACCCACACTACATAAGGTAGAACCCTGAGTGTAGATGTGACTGTGGAGTCGGATGACAACTGTTTAAAAATTTACTTTCGCAGTACAGTCAACACTGTCCGTGGTCGGTGACTGGAAGTCCTGTGCATTGCCTGGATACGATGTTAAACAAAACGTCTGAACTGCAAGCCGAGTCGGACATTTTTGACATTCTGCAAAGAAAGTCCTTGCATACTCCATGGCTTGTGCGGGTGCTATTATTTGTTTCCCGCGTACATCGAAGCAAAGCGAAGCTGCTGGTTCATTTGCGAGTCGTGACTTTTTGTGCTCCTGCTGGTGCGTTCTAGATCTCATTCGTGGTACATAACAAACACTGTCAATTACTTGTGTTCATGTCTAATGCTGGTTGTTTGGACTTTAGCCTGTCAGATGTGTCACTCAGGATATATTCATGAAGGGGGAGCTCTGAAATTTCCAGTATCTTCTTGTGCCCATATAACAAAGCCTCTTGGTATCTGAGTTCGTCGAGAGATATGGCACAGAGTTCGGAGTCACTAACTACTACAGTTTTCGGACAGGCTGTGGTCGTACGTAATATTATATTCTGTGGGACGTCGACCAGTTTAGCTTCACAGGAGCACAATATTTAAATAGCTTTGGCTAAAATTGTGTTTATACAATGTTTGTTGTACAAAATTATGTAATCTTGTCATTCTTTCATTATCTGAACCAAATTGAGCATCCTTATAGAGGATTTCTTCTATTTTATTACTTTTACTAATTTTATACATCTCCTACGGTTATACTTTTATTTATTCGAGTACAAAAATTTTAAATACAATACAATCCTAAAACAACAATCTAATATTCATGACAGAGTGTTTCACACTTTCGGAGTCCAATGTTCACCAGCCATAACAGGACGGCTATTCTCTGTAAACAAGTCTTGCCTGTTGCCGGGCTCGTTCAGATTACTGCAAACTAAAAGTTTGTCACGTCCTGCCAAAACTCCCTCACTGTATAGACTTTCACCTTGTAATCCCTGTTCTCATTCTGTTTACGGTCTTTCAGATTCTGGAATGGAGACGGCAGCCTGATTGTAGCTTCTATTTTGTTGTCCATAATCCTCCAGGAGACATGTTCTCCACAGCTGGGTTCAGCAGGCTTCTGCTGAAGTTAGAACTGGGGCTATTGTTAGGACGAAGCTTTTCCTTGATATCAGTCGCGAAGGGTAAACATGAGTTCCAAACAATGGATACCTTTGAACTGTTTCTTGCTTCTTTTCAATCACTGCTGTTAACTGTCTACTTGCATCTTGAATTGATACTCCCATGAGTGGAAACATCTTAATGAGTATAGTTGGTCTTAGGCACCCCGTGACAAATGTAAACTGTCTTATCAAAACCCACATTAACATGATTAGCATATGCAGAGTCCCTCCACACAACATGTCTCTTTGAGGATTGCAAAACAGTCGGGTGTACCCTGGGCAGCATTTAGGGCTACATCAGCGGTTGAATTTTCCATCACCAAAGACATTATACTGGGCAGGTGTACTAATGACACAACAACGCAGATGGATTACTCTTTTCCCTTTTTGTTGTTGTTGTTGTTGTGGTCTTCAGTCTGTGTACCCCCATACTTCCGTCCAATACTAAACCATCAGAGTGCGTCCTACCAACTCCTTCTAGTCAGGTTATGCCACAAATTTCTTTGCTCCCCACTAATTCTATTCAGTGCCTTCTCATTAGTTACATGATCTACTCATCTAATCTTCAGCATTCTTCTGTAACGTCGCATTTCAAAATCCTCTATTCCCTTCTTCTCTAATGTGTTTATCATCCATGTTTCACCTCCACACATGGCTGCACTCCACACAAATAATTTCAGAAAGGACTTCGCGACACTTAAATCTATACTCGATGTTAGCAAACTTATCTTCTTCAGAAACACTTTTCTTGCCATTGCCTTTCTGGATATTATATTGTCTCTACTTCTGCCATCATGAGTTATTTTGCTGTCCAAATAGCAACAATTATCTACTACTTTTAAAGGGACTTGCCTCTTAAACTAATTCCTTTAGCATCACCTGATTTAATTCAGCTACATTCTATTATCTGCGTTTTGGCTCAAGTGGCTCTGAGCACTATGGGACTTAATATCTGAGGTCATCAGTCCCCTATAACTTAGAACTACTTAAACCTAACTAAGGGCATCACACACATCCATGCCCGAGGCAGGATTCGAACCTGCGACCGTAGCATTCGCGCGGTTCCGGACTGAAACGCCTAGAACCGCTCGGCCTCCGCGTTTTGTTTTGATGATGTTCATCTCCTACGCTCCTTTCAAGATAATGCCCACTCCGTTCAACTGCTCTTCCAAATCCTTTTCTGTCTCTGACAGAATTACAATGTCATAAGCCAACCTCAAAGTTCGTATTTCTTCTTCCGAACTTTAATTCCTACACTAATTTTTCCTTTTGTTTTCTTTATTGCTTGTTCAGTGAACAAATTGGATAATATAGGGGATAGGCTACAATCCTGTCTCTCACCCTTCTTAACCACTGCTTCCCTCTCATGCACCTCTACTCATTACTGCCATCTGGTTTCTGTACATATTGAAATAGCCTTTCGATCTCTGTATTTTACCCCTACCACTTTTAGAATCTGAAAGAGAGTATTCTAGTCAACATTGTCAAAAGCTTTCTTTATGTCTACAAATGCTATAAACGTTGGTTTGGCATCCCTTAATCTATCTTCTAAGATAAGTCATTGGGTCAGTATTGCCTAACGTGTTCCAACATTTCTACGGATCTTTCCCAGAGGGCTCCTACCACTTTTTCCATTCGCCTGTAGAGAATTCGTGTAAGTATTTTTCCGTAAGTCTACAAACGTTATAAATGTAGGTTTGCATTTCCGCAACCTCTCTTCAAAGAGAAGTCGTATGGGCAGTACTGCCTCCCGTGTTTCTATAGTTCTCCGCAATTCAAACTGGTTTTCTTTGAATTCGGCTTCCGCCAGTTTCTGAATTTTTCTGTAAATTATTCGTGTTAGTATTTTGCAACTAGGATTTATTAAACTGATATTGCCATAATATTCACACCTGACGCAACTGCTTTCTTTAGAATTTTAATTATTATTTTCATCTTGAAGTCTGATGGTGTTTCGCTTGTCTCATACACATTGCTGACTAGATGGGAGAGTTTTGTCATGGCTAGCTATCGGTATTACTGGCCGGCCGCGGTGGCCGTGCAGTTCTAGGCGCTTCAGTCCGGAACCGCGGGACTGATACGGTCGCAGGTTCGAATCCTGCCTCGGGCATGGATGTGTGTGATGTCTTTAGGTTAGTTAGGTTTAAGTAGTTCTAAGTTCTAGGGGACTGATGACCTAAGATGTTAAGTCCCATAATGCTCAGAGCCATTTGAACCATTTATCAGTATTACTAACGGAATGTTGTCTACTCCCGTGTCCTTGTGTCTACTTAGGTCTTTCAGTTATCTGTCAAATTTTTCTCGCATTATTATACCTCCCATCTCATCTACATCTACGTAATCTTCCATTTCTTCCCTCAAATACATCTCCCTTGTGTAGAACCTCCACGTACTCCTTCCAGCTTTCAGCTTCACCTTCCTTACCTAGGACTAGTTTTCCATATGAGCTCTTGATATTCATACAGATGGATCTCTTTTCTCCAAAGGCCTCTTTAATATTTCTGTAGGCAGTGTCTATTCTTTCCTCTATTTTTATATGCTTCTAAATCCTTACGTTTGTCTTCTAGCCGCCTTGCTTAGCCATTTTGTACTTGGTGTCAATCACATTTTTAGACGTTTGTATTCTCTTTCCGATGCTTGATTTACTGAACTTTTATATTTTCTCATTTCATGAATTAAACTGAATATCTCTTGTGTTACCAAAGGATTTCGGCTGCACATTGTCTCTTTACCCATTTAATCCTCTGCTGGCTTTACTACTAGCCGGATCCCATCTTTTTAATTACCTACATTTTTTGCAATTTCTTCAGTTTTAATGTCAGTTTATAACCAATGAAATGTGGTCACAGGCCACATCTGCCCCTGGAAATGTCCTGCAATTTAAAACCTGGTTCCTAAATCTCAATCTTACCATGATGTAACCAGTCTGCAACATTCCGGTGTCTCCCAGGTCTCTTCCACGTATACAACCTTCTTTCACGCTTCTCAAATCAAGTATTAGCGATGATTAAATTATGCTCTTTGCAAAATCCTACCAGGCGACTTCCTCTGTCGTTTCTTTCCGCCAGTCCATATCCGCATACTACCTTTCCTTCTCTTCGTTTTCCTAATGTCGTCTAAGAATATAAAATTTTCTATCTGTCTTCACTTTCAGAATGATTTCTTTTATCTTATCACACATTTCTTCAATCTCTTCGTCGTCTGCGGAACTCGTTGTTATATAAACTTGTAGGGTATGGGCTTCGTGTCTACTTTGGCTACAGTAATGCTTACACTATGTTGTTCATAGTAGCCTACCCGTGCTCCTATTTTCTTATTCATTATTAAACCATTCCTGGGTTGCCCATATTTGCTTGTGTATTTGCAACCATGTATTCACCGGATCAGAAGTCCCAGTATAACTTCAACATATCCAGTTCCGTTTTTAAATTTTCTAACATACCGGCTCTATTAAGGTATCTGACATTCCACGCTTCGATTCTTTTTTTGTTTGCCCTTATTACGACATACTCCTAAGTAGTCCCCGCCTAGAGATCCAAATGGGCGATTATTTTACCTCCGGAATATTTTACCCAAGAGGATTCCATCATTTAACCCACAGTAGAGCTTGATGCCCTCGGGGAAAATTACGGCTGTTGTTACCCTTTCTTTCAGCAGTTCACAGTATCAGCATAGAAGGCCGTTTTGGTTGATGTTTCAAGTCCAGATCAGTTAACCATCCAGACTGTAGCCCCTGAAACTACTGAAAAGGCTTCTGTCCATCTTCAGGACCCACACGTTTGTCTGACATTTACCTTTAATTCCAAATAAATACTCTGGGTATGGACCTTACCCTGTTGTCAGAGAACGGTAGGAGTCTCTGCTTTACATTTGGCAAGAAGCAATATCTTACCATTTCTCTTGCCAAAAATCCGTAATACGCTTTCGTGGCGGAGACATATAGTCTTCCGCATTCTGAAGTATTTCAGTTACTTAGTGTGACCAGGTTTTCGTCATCCAGTGGATGGATGATCTCCCTTTAACATGTAAAACGCTGCTAGCAGTGCATCTATCCAACGCAGAAGAACTGCTTGGTGCAGTGGCAACTTGGCCTGTTCGTCCCTCTTCCGCACCATTACCAAATTGTTTTTTTTTTACTATTATTTTTTGTTGCTTAACGAGTTCTAGAAATCTTAGGCAGACAGAAACGACGCATCACGAAGAAATCATCTCAATGGGTGGAAACCGATAGGTGTGATGAACATGCACAGAGAGAGTTGATTACAATTTCAGAAAAATTGGATGATTTATTGAAAAGAAAGAGCTTCACAAAATGAGGATGTCAGTGACGAACTGATCCACCTCTGGCCCTTATGCGAACGGTTCCTAGGCTTGGTATTGATTGACAGACTTGTTGGATGTCCTCCTGAGGGATACCGTGCTTAAATCTTCAAACGGGCCCGTTGGATCGTGAACATCCCGAGCTGGTCGGCGGGCCCTGCCCATAATGCTCCTGAAGTTCTGAGCTGGGGAGAGATCAGGCGACCTTGTT
The DNA here is from genome assembly GCF_021461395.2 of Schistocerca americana. Taxonomy (NCBI): domain Eukaryota; kingdom Metazoa; phylum Arthropoda; class Insecta; order Orthoptera; family Acrididae; genus Schistocerca; species Schistocerca americana. The sequence continues at coordinate 92,764,428 of NC_060121.1, forward strand.
GGTCAAGGCAGGGTTTAGCAAGCACGAAGAGAAGCAGCAGAAACTTTCGCCTTGTGCGGGCGGGTGTTATCTTGCTGAAATATAAGCTCGATTTGCTTTACCATGAAGGGCAACAAGACGTGGCGTAGAACATCGACGACGTAACGCTGTGATGTAAGGATGACAACCGCTGATAACCAAAGGGTCCCAGTATGAAATGAAGCGGCACCCCAGACCACAGTCCTGGTAGGCAGCAGTCAGATATGTATCCCACCACCGTCCAGGGCATCTCGAGACACGACTCCGCCGCTCGTTGGAGGTCAGCTCGAAGTGGGACTCGTGACTGACGGCAATTCTACTCCAGTCAATGAGACTCCAGGGCGAATATGCCCGATGCCACTGCTGTCGGGCTTGTTGGTGTACAGAGGTCAATGGTGGTCGGTGCAAGGGGCGCTATCTCAGCCCTCTTTTTGTGAATCTCCTATTAATGGTCCTCATGGTCACTGAAGCGGTAGTTACTCGTCGGATCGATGATAATTCACGTTCTGTTGTCTATCTAGGTCGACGGCTTCCTTCCTAACGCTGTTCTCGGCCCTGGTTCACCCATTCATGCCAACATCATCGTCTGAAATGCTGACATCTGCGTATATTATACACGAAATGTACTCTTAGTTGCAAATACGAACAACCATGAGCTGTGTAAGGGAATGACAATGAAAATTTTTACATTACCGGGACTCGAAGCCGCCCAGTAGTCGCGCTATTCATCTGTGTCGTCGGTGGCTCAGATGGACAGCCGGCACGGTAGCTCAGCGTGTTCTGTCAGAGAGCTGGTTGACCTCTGTAGTAAAATACTGAGTGGAAGGATCAAAATACGAACTTTACCGGATGTCATGTGACGTCCGCAACGACCAAACACAATGATGAAAAACGAACAAAATGCAAAAAAAAAAAGGATGGATAGAGCGTCTGCGATGTAAGCAGGAGATCCTGGGTTCGAGTCCCGGTCGGTGCACACATTTTCAGCTGTCCCCATCGAAGTATAGCACCTGTCGCCAGCTGTGGCTTTCAATTAATTATCACTTATTTTGTCTATTATGACGTTCTATGCGTTTCCTGTCATGTTACAACAAAGCCGTGGTCTATGAACACACGTTCCCCTCACGGCCACCAAAGTTCAAACTGCGCTACATAACTTGAAACAACACGAAACGTATAGATCGTGAAACAAACAGTGAACTGCTCGGAAATATAAAGGACCAAATAACCAGTGGACACACAAAACGTAGAAAAACTCGTTAACTTATTGATAAGCTCACTAATTTGTATGACAAACACGTTCCTATAAACCAAACAATTTCAACGGAAATTGCTTTACACAACATGAAAAGCAGCCTTTATCACAATCGAGGATGTTCTAGTTACAGTAGTACCAGTTTCGGAATACATTTAATACGATGCATCTCACTTATGGAAAAGCAGCGCACTCCGAAACATTCCTAAGAACGAAAACCTGCAATCACGTTTTGATCATCGGCCAATCGGCATCCTAACTGCTGTATCCGTCACTCAGGAATGTGTCTTTTTGCAATCACTCGCTGAACACTTATGTAAATTTATCTTGTGTGACAGATGTAAGTCCAGTTTTCGTAAACACTATAGCACAAAACCTGGACTACTTAAGGTAACTGATGACCTGCAATGTATCATAGACAACCGTAAGACCATAATATTGAAGTCACTAGGTTTCGTTAAAATATTTGATTACGACATCTTTGACGTTGTGTTCAGATAGTGTGGAGAAGTGGTTTGAAAGCGGCGTAAGAAACAACAAACCAGTGTGTTCCTTTTGCAAATGAATAATCGTCTCTGAATGATTTTCAGAAGTGGAGCAGGGCTGAATTCTATACGAGCTATTGTTCTCGATTTCGTCGATATTTTCCAGCAAATATCATTTCTATGCTGAAAGACTACAGCTTTAGTAAAGTTCCAGACAGCCTTATCGCCTTAGTCCATGTTAACGAGGATCTTTATTCAGTGGTCAAATGGACGCAAAAACTAGGACAAACTTAATGCGAAGATTTTCCACTTACTTTTTGCATGCACTTAAAAAATAATTGGTTCAGAATTCCACGACCGCTTTCATCCTAGTCTTCTCGACGCCATCCCAGTATCAAGCTACAAGACGGTGAATACGGTGGCGTAACATTGGATGTTTATCTCAACTGGGGAGAGAATAGTGTCACCACGTACGGAAGGAATTCCTTTTGCCTCTGTGCCGTCGTGAAGTTTTCATGTACTGACAACATAGTGACCTGTAAATTGTTACGCTTAAGAATGTTGGAAGTTATCAGCGGCACTCCAAGGTAGTAAATCACAGACAAAATCCAAATTGATAGTGTTTAGGTTACCGTATATATATAGTACACTAGAGCACTGTAAACTGCAAACGCTCTGGGCAGATGTCCCAGGGGAGAAGTTTCACTTCAGAGAATTAACTGACAACTCCAGACTCCATCCATCGCCTTGACGTAGTAGCAAGACGTCACTGTAGAAGTTGGCCAGGAAAAAGCACGTCTTAGCAGAGGCAACAAGTTTGGTATTTGTTCCGATAACTGCAACGTCAGCAGGGTTACACAGGTTAGATCAAAAATGGCTCTGAACACTATGGGACTGAACTTCTAAGGTCAGCAGTCCCCTATAACTTAGAACTACTTAAATCTAACTAACCTAAGGACATCACACCGATCCATGCCCGAGGCAGGATTCGAACCTGAGACCGTAGCGGTCGCACGGTTCCAGACTGTAACGCCTAGAACCGCTCGGCCATCCCGGCCGGCAAGGTTAGATCGCCACTACAACAGCTGCCGCCCACAGAACGACGAAGGGTGGGGATTAAGTGCTGTGGAACACTGTTGTTGCTGGCTGTAGTAGGAGTGGCAGTGACGATTAACGTTCAGCTGAAAGCTGTTGATGCCAAAACTTGGAATTTATTGACGTAAAATCCAGAAGTGTCATTGCCTACCAAGCAGGAGTAGGGGAGGAATCTAAATGTGGCTGGAGGTGCAGAACGCCTAGACAGATTGACCGAAGCTTGTTAAGTGCCGGCGGATTGGTGGGTCGACCATAGGAAGAGAGGAGTAGTACGCCGCAGTGATTCTTTTAAAACCCATTTCTCGTATTCAAGAGGAGTTCTCAGACAGATTGCTGGGGCACCGACTCCGTGTCGCTCGTGGCCAGCCTCGGTAAGGTCCGATATGTCTGTTTTCCTCGCTTGGAATGTTGCTCTCAAGGTTGGACTTAATGTGCTGAATTCCATCAGTTTCCTGCTGCACGCATCCTGTCGACTCTTTAAAATCCGCGTCTTTCGTAGGTTCCAAGTGACAGTGTTTGGCGCTGATCTAAGTCATCAGCTTGGCTTAACTGGGAATTTGTCTTTCTGCATTTTCTCCTCACCGCCAGAAAATTGCAGACTGATCTCTAACACTCTGTCATATCCTGTGTCAAGACACGACAGAGCCGGCCGGAGTGGCCGTGAGGTTCTAGGCGCTACAGTTTGGAACCGCGTAACCGCTACGGTCGCAGGTTCGAATCCTGCCTCGGGCATGGAAGTGTGTGATGTCCTTAGGTTAGTTAGGTTTAATTAGTTCTAAGTACTAGGTGACTGATGACCTCAGAACTTAAGTCGCATAGTGCTCAGAGCCATTTGAACCATTTTGTTTTGCAACAAGTTTTCTTTTTTCAGATACTAAAAGGAAAGCAATTAGAAATCATGCATACGTTTGTAAATTTAACTGTTTTCCTACTTCACTAAGTTTCTGCCCTGAAGCTGGTCAACCATTATGTAGGTCTACTTCAAGTGAGAGAAATTTCTTCTTTGCTAGGGCACTTCTTGAAGCAATCGTACATTAACTGCACAACGCTTCGGGATTTCACGGATTTCATCATTAAGTGGCAGCAAACTCCCGCTATTATTCCCTAATCCAGCATTTTTTTTAAAGTAAATGTTACTCATTCCCATGCGTATAAACATCAATTCTAGGATTTCCTAAAAACAGTAAGAAACACCTCCCAAAATATATTCCTGGCTGCGAGTAACTCTTGACCCAAATTCGGTGTGGTTAATGTAAAACTGTCTTGCAAGGTATATACAAACAGAGAAATTTGAAAGGTGCTTCCATTCAATCAATCTGTGGAGAGATTACAAATATCAAAGCGACAAACACCCATCACTGGTTTTTAACCGCTTCCTTTCCAGCAAAGGTAAGAACAACTCTGAAGCAATAATACTGCACTGCTGTGTTATTGTTGTTCTTGGAGCAAAATTTTTCTCGTCCTTTAATTTTCCGTGAATGAGAATTTAAAAATAAAAAACAATCAAAATAGGGACATGCTGTATTGTTAAGCAACAGACAAAAACTACACTATCTGTTCTTTCTTCAGTAGCAAGATTGTTGTGGTTAGATAAGAAAAACACACGGTTGAGCTGCCGTTAATCTTTTCAAGTTTTTATCGCCACTTACAGTTTTAAACCCTGGGTTTTCCAAGCTAGACATAATAATAGACTTTGTCACATGCATTTTCTTTGTCAGTGTAGCTAGAGCGGAATTTAAGTATGACGTCACCACACACATCTCCAGCCCCAACGAATGGCGTTAGGCATGTTTCACTCCCTTCAACATCCCATGAAACAACAGGCGAGGGAAAAAGTTTTACTGGGGAAAATGGTTATTGGAGACAGTCATACATGTCACGTTTTCACGGCATGGCACACAGTACGTGAATAGAGAGGGTAAACAGTAGATGAGCACACACTGATTTGTCATCAGCCACTCGTTTCCTGAGCTGGTCTGTGTTCTTTTGTGGGGCGATATTTGTTAAGATCACAATGGATCGATGCCTGCAATCGTCTGCAATGAAACGGGAGAATATTGGTGATGTTATGCCTGGTAATTCTTTTAAAAGTGAGTCTTCATATTCTCAAGATACTGCAAGTGAACTTGACGGAAGAAGAGAAAACTACTCAGATATTGTGGTGACTATCTTCGTTATGGATTTACATACGTACGCAATGACGACAACCAGCACCCACAGTGCGTCTTGTGTTACGACGTACTGACAAACGAAAGCATGAAACCAGTTAATGTTCGAAGACATTTGGGGAAGGAACATGAATGACACGTTGGCAAGTAGATAGATTTTTTTATAAACAAACTCAGGGAGCTGACACGCAGTAAAAGTGCAATATCAAAGACTACGATTGTAGGTAATACTAACGCGACAGCTGCTTTAGCATCATGTCATGTTCATTGCTAATCGCTAAATCTTGGAAACGCCACACAGTTGCGCGAAGTTTAATCCTACCAGGAAATTATGGCAAGTGATGGAGCTGCTAGGGAAATGAACTCGTTTCCCATTTCCAACGATACAGTTAAAAGAAGAATTGACAATGTACCTTCCAATGTGAAAAACCAATTAATTTCAAAAATTCAAAGTATCCCATTGCTCCTTACAGCTTGATGAAAGTGCTGACAGACGGAAAAGCAGAATTGCTGGTTTTCATCCGTTTTGAGTGTAAAGAGACAATTTACGAGAAGCTTTTTTTATGTACGAAGATTCTTCGAACTACGACAGAAGATGTGTTTTGTGACCTTAACGAGTTCATGATAAACAACGATATTATGTGGGATAAATGTGTAGCTGTCACTGCGGACGGAGCATGTTCTTTTACAGGTTTGAAGACGGGCCTAACGACTCGAATGAAAGCTTTAGCACCGAAATTACTGTGTACACATTGCTTCATACACAGAGAGGTTATAGCAGCGAGAAAAATGCTTAGGATTTTAAATGTGTTTCAAAAGAAGTTTACGAAACTCGTTAATTTCATTGAATCACTTCCTCTAAATTCCAGTCCTTTCACAGTTTTATGAAAAGAACTTGGCAGTGAACACACTCAAATTTTCTTACAAACTGAAGTGGATTGGTTGTGAAGAGGGAAGGTTTCTTTGGGCTGCCTGGATATGTGTGCATGTTTCTTTTAGACAAACGACGTTTTTTTCACGCGAGAAATTGTGTAATTTTTCGTAGGTTGTATAAAGTGGCCTATGTGTTGGGTATTTTCTCCTTTCTCTACGAACTTAAGAAGGCCTTCAAGAATGAAGCGTTAATACTCTACCGATTGAGAGTACAGTTGAAGCCACAACTAAGGCACTGCAACTGTGACCAGTACGAGTACAAGATAATAACTTTCAACATTGCCAGTGCTAAAGGCCTCCATTCATTTCTGAAGTGAAAACTCTCTGCTGAAGTGCACAAAACACTCTGACACTTGGGAGAATTAGCTGCAAGTTTTAGAGAATATTTCCCTGTCTCACAACCTGATAATTGTTGGATTCAAAATCACTTCACTAGTATAGAAATCCATGACATGTAAGGTGTGAATTTCTCTGACACAGAACAAGAACAGCTATTGAAACTATTCTACGATACTTCACGGAAAAATGTTTTCAAAGAAACTGAACTGAGTCATTTTTTGTTCCGTGTGTGCTGTGACTATAAAGAGTTGTCCGAAAAGGCTCTGCACCATTTGATGCCTTTCCCTATCTTTTACGTGAGCAGACCTTTTCTAGTCTTTCCTGTATTAAAACCTTAAAGCGAAATCATTTTAATGTGGAGTCGGACCTAAGTTTGATGGTGACGAGTCTTATTCCAGATAGTAATGGAATTAAGGAAAAACACGAAGAACTTCATTCCTCACATTAGTGGCACCACATTTGAGAACATTCTTTATCAAAAAATTTACAAAAATCCATTTTCAGTTACTGTACTTACTGCACTGCACTGTACTGTACAGTACTGCATTACTGCGTTTTCTGTTTTTCTGGATTACTGTACTGTTACCATATTACTGTAAGTTTCTGCATTTGCAAACTGTAATTTCGTTCATTGGGCGATAATCATGAATCTTTAGAATAAACTACTATTGCACTATTTTTCTTGACGTTTTTGTTGTCACTGGTAATTCTTTCTTAAATACAATGTGAACTTTCAGACAATATTCCAAAGGGTTAACAGATCACTTCCCCAATAAACAGATGGTCCGCAATATCGGAAAGTTTGAGAATCACTGCCCTAGATTGCTAGAACTAACGATCAATGCTCGTGTGTGTCATTCCGAAACAACCCACTATGTGTCTCATACACCCGCCAACGGCCTTGTCGCCGTGGTAATACCTGTTCCCGTCGCCTAATTTTAGCGATGTCGGACTTGGCTAGGACTTGGATGGGTGACCATAGAGTGCGCAGAGCGCTGTTTGCAAGCGTGTTGCACTTAGCCCTTGTGAGGCCGACTGAGGAGCTAACTGATTGAGGATAAGCGCGCCGGCCGGTGTGGCCGTGCGGTTCTAGGCGCTACAGTCTGGAACCGCGTAACCGCTACGGTCGCAGGTTCTAATCCTGCCTCGGGCATGGACGTGTGTGATGTCCTTAGGTTAGTTAGGCCTAAGTAGTTCTAAGTTCTAGGGGACTGATGACCACAGATGTTAAGTCCCATAGTGCTCAGAGCCATTTTTGAGGATAAGCGGCTCCCGCCACAAAAACTGTCAATGGCCGATAGAGCGATGTGCTGACCACATGCCCTCCGTATCCGCATCCAACACCACCTGTCGTCTGAGGATGAGACGGCTGTCGGTCGGTACTACTGGCCTGTTAGAACGGAGTTTAGTTTAGTGTTTCATACAGCCAGTTGGAATGGTATCGGTCAGACAATCTATGTGACTGTCACACGCTGCGTTAGTTCATCGGCTCCTTAATGCGGATGCCTCCAGTGCCTCGCATCAGAGGTTAAATACGTGTCATCTTGTTATAACCGCCAGCCGGTGTGGCCGTACGGTTCTAGGCGCTTCAGTCTGGAACCGCGTGACCGCTACGGTCGCAGATTCGAATCCTGCCTTGGGCATGGCTGTGTGTGATGTCCTTAGGTTAGTTAGGTTTAAGTAGTTCTAAGTTCTAAGGGACTAATGACCTCAGCAGTTGAGTCCCATAGTGCTCAGAGTCATTTGAACCAATCTAAGTTCTAGGGGACTGATGACCTCAGATGTTAAGTCCCATAGTGGTCAGAGCCATTTGTTATAACTTCAAGGCCAGGTCTCACTTATCTAGTATCTAGTACCTTAGCTTTGCTTTTGCACAAAATAAAAACATTCGAAAACCACTGCTCTTTTGCTGCTACCCGTCCATGCAACGAACTAGTTTGCACTTTGCACACAATTCAGTGCCCCTGTGTATAAGACAAAGCTCAAGCACCTCCTTCCGTGAGCCACGTAACTTTTCCCTTTAGAATCAACATACGTGGTATGGCCAGCTTCTCTCTGCCGAACAGTGAAGCAAATGCTACCACCTCTTAGTTAGGCTTCGTCCTCTTTCGTTTCTCAAACAGTGACGCCATTTCCTTTCTTCTCTCTTCATTACTTGTGTTCTGCCACGTTCTTTCTCTCCCTCAGACTGCTTTCCTTCATTACGCCCACTGCATTGTGTTTCTTTTTTTTAATTTTCTTGAACTAACATAAACAGTGCTTTCTATACTATTGCTACTACGGTTTCCACTATTAACACTGAAGAGCCAAAGAAACTGGTCCACGTGTCTAACAACGTGTAGGGCCCCCGCGAGCACGCAGAAGTGCCGCAAGACGGCGTGGCATGTACTCGACTAATGTCTGAAGTTGTGCTGGAGGGAATTGACACCGCGGGTCCTGCGGCTGTCCCTAACTCCGTAAGAGTAGGACGGGGTGGATATCTCTTATGAACAGTACGTTGCAAGCTATCCCACATATGTTCAATAATGTTCATATCTGGGCAGTTTGGTGGCCAGGGGAAGTGTTTAAACTCAGAAGAGTACTCCTGCAGCCACTCTGGAGGCGTGGGGCGTCGCGCAGTACTGCTGGGATTTCCAAAGTCCGTCAGAATGCACAACAGACGTGAATGGATGCAGGTGATCAGACAGGATGCTTACGTACGTGTCACCTTGTAAGTAGGCTGTTTATGTTTTCTTATTGGCAACGTTACGTAGCGGTCTGTATGAGAATCACTGGCTGTGCTGTGTGCAGTCTGTGGCCAGTTTGCATTGTTGCCTGCCATTGTAGTGTTGGGCAGTTGGATGTTAACAGCGCGTAACGCTTTGCAGTTGGAGGTGAGCCGCACAGTAGTGGTGGATGTGGGGAGAGAGATGGCGGAGTTTTGAAATTTGTAAGACTGGATGTCATGAACTGCTATATATATTATGACTTTTGAACACTATTGAGATCTATTAAACAATTATTTTCTGATCCGCTTCTTCGAAAAAGGAGCTCTTGGAATAGAAAGAACAATAAGAAGGGACTAATGACAGTAACTGCATATATAATTTTCTTTTCAAGTACTTGGTAATTTTTGGTAGAATTAGTTTTTGTGGTGCATCACTTTAATGACATAGGTATTAAGATGTGAACAGACATTTCCCTTATCTGCGTTGTTGTCTTTTTTCTGCTTGAGCTATGTCGTGTTTAGATATAAGTTATTGCATTTGCTGCTGCTGTTTGCCAGGCATAGTGCTACTGAATTTGACTTTGTATTACGCTGTTAAGCCAGTTTTACTACGGATTTATTTTTCTTGTTTGCGGCACAGTGCCTTATATTAGTTGTAATATTGCAGTTGCTTCGCCAATTCGAATTTTTTGTTATTGATGTTTGTGTTTTTTGTTATGTGCTGCTGCATTGCCTCGTCCCTTGGTATATATATCTGAGCTCAGTAGATTTAAGTTAGCTTAAGAGGGGGTAGACTATATAAGAAACTAACTATTATGAATCGGGAGGAATGCATTGAGAAGCTATAAGAAAATGGTTTGGCCAAAAAAGTAGTGCCCAGTGGAGAAAAACTATTTTTGAAAGAGGATGTGAACAGAATACAGAAAGCATGCTTGGATAGGATTCTTTTTTTTTTTGGCTGGAGCAGATGTTGAAATAAGAGGGACGATATATGGAATGAAATTTTGGGTTGGACTGCAGTACCATATGTCACACTGAAAACAAACCCTGCCCTGTATTTTTGTGTTATTACAATATGTGAATTTGTGTTTTTCATGTCTTAATGTGTTATGTTGTAGAATTTTTCAAATATTATGTTATTTTCTTCGTAAAGATGTTTAGACATTATTTATTCTGTTTTGTTTTAATGCTCATGTTGATGTTTCGAAAGTCATTCTGATCTTTTATGTATGTACTTATGTCATAATTCTTAGAACACTGATGTACATGTTTCTTTCTATTCTTTTGTAAAGCCTGTTTTACTACAAATGTTATCTGTATTGTTATGTGCTTGAATGATGTATTTTGCACCTTTGTAATTGTATTCTTATGTTGTAAATTTAAAATTGTAACTGACACCAGTTCATCATACTATTGACTTGTAAGTTCCATTTCACTGCACACGTTTCTGTTGGTCATAGTATATGGACAATATGTGAGAAGTGGAGACTGATATTGTTTGCATGTCTGTTAATAATTCAGCAAGGGACTGGATAACAGCATTGCTGGTTATAAGGACATTTCAAAAAAAAATTTTTTGTGAGTGCACAAGTGGTGGTTTACGGACTGCTATATTCTCCGCAAGACTCTTCGATGGTGATTGTGCACCTGCACAGTCGCAACAGATGGCTGCTGGCCGCCTCTACATGGACTACAGTGGGTCTGCACCTTCGATGGCCCACCAATACCATTATTTCTACAAGGACTGCAGTGGGTCTCCTCCTCTGGTGGGCCACCAATACCGTAATCTCTACCAGGACTACAGTGGGTCTGCTCTGTGATGATCTACCTACCAATACTCTTCAAAATTTCGACTGACTCTGCTGTGGGTTTGCTCCGTTGTGGACCAATACCTGTCTGCATGTCAAGAGTCAGCACTGTCTTTGCGTTGGAAGGACAACACTAATTCTTCAAGATTGCATGGAAATCCACTACGTCCTTGTGCATTTTCTTTTACTGCTCAGACTTTGAGAAAAACACTGCAATTCTACTGTGATGAATGATCAGGACTGTCTTTATGGACTGTGAGAAAATTTTAGCTTTTGACCAACATTGTATCAATAAGTGTGTGCATTTGATATCTTTGTTATTGTAATTATGAAAAATTTTATCAAATCATTATTGGCCACTGCCCAAAACAATTTGTAAAATTTTTTGTGGGGAGCATGGGGGCTATGTAAGTAGGCTGTTTATGTTTTCTTATTGGTAACGTTACGTAGCGCTCTGTATGAAAATCACTGGCTGTGCTGTGTGCAGTCTGTGGCCAGTTTGCATTGTTGTCTGCCATTGTAGTGTTGGGCAGCGGCAGCTGGATGTGAACAGCGCGTAGCGCTGTGCAGTTGGAGGTGAGCCGCCAGCAGTGGTGGATGTGGGGAGAGAGATGGCGGAGTTTTGAAATTTGTAAGACTGGATGTCATGAACTGCTATATATATTATGACCTTTAAACACTATTAAGGTAAATACATTGTTTCTTCTCTATCAAAATCTTTCATTTGCTAACTATGCCTATCAGTAGTTAGTGCCTTCCGTAGTTTGAATCTTTTATTTAGCTGGCCGTAGTGGCGCTCGCTGTATTGCAGTAGCTTGAGTAACGAAGATTTTTGTGAGGTAAGTGATTTGTGAAAGGTATAGGTTAATGTTAGTCAGGGCCATTCTTTTGTAGGGATTATTGAAAGTCAGATTGCGTTGCGCTAAAAACATTGTGTGTCACTTTAAGCACAGTCATGTATAATTGTTCAAAGGGGACGTTTCAACCTGTCAGAGTCGTTTCTAGATATCAGGCCGGCCGGTGTGGCCGAGGGGTTGTAGGCGCTTCAGTCTGGGACCGCGTGACCGCTACGGTCACAGGTTCGACCCTGCCTCGGGCATGGATGTGTGTGATATCCTTAGGTTAGTCCTTAGGTTAGTTAGGTTTAAGTAGTTCTAAGTTCTAGGGGACTGATGACCACAGATCTTAAGTCCCATAGCGCTCAGAGCCATTAGACATATCAGGGGTCCCATTCACTCACACTGCACACCCTCCACACCATTACACAGCCTCCACTAACTTGAACGGTCCGCTGCTGACATGCAGGGTACATGGATTCACGTCTGCCCGCTCGATTCAATTTGTAACGAGACTCGTCCGATCAGGCAACATGTTTCTAGTCATCAACAATGTCTGTGATGACGGGCCCAGCGAGGCGTAAAGCTTTGTGTCGTGCAGTCATCAAGGGTACACGAGTCGGCAATCAGCTCCGAAAGCCAATATCGATTACGTTACGCTGAATGGTTCGCACGGTGACACTTTTTGATGGCCCAGCATTGAAATCTGCAGCAATTTGCGGGACGGTTCCTCGTCTGTCACGTTGAACGATTTTCTTCAGCTGTCGCTGGAACCGTTCTTGCAGGATCTTTTTCCAGCCGCATCGATGTCGGAGATTTGATGTTTTTCCAGATTCCTGATATTCACGGTACACTCGTGAAATGGGGAAAATCCCCTCTTTATCGCTCCCTCGGAGAAGCTGTCTCCACCGCTCTTGCGCCGACTATGACACCACATTCAAACTCATTTAAATCTTGATAACCTGTCACTGTAGTAGCAGTAACCGATCTAACAACTGCACCAGACACTTATTGCCTTATATAGGCATCGCCGATCGAAATGCCGTATTCTGCCTGTTTACATATCTGTGTATTTGAATACGCAAGTCTGTACCAGTTTCTTTGACGCTCAAGTGTACATCACAATTATTTTAGTTTTGTATCTCATATTAAATGCAAGATTTGATATATCTCCTGTGTGGTAATGAACGTAATGTGAATCACATAGAATGCCTGGTTAGCTATAAGAGAAGGCGTAGTGGCTGTAATCTATCAGGTTCATTAACTCATTTTCGTAAGTCGTTTACGTATATTGAAAACATTAGACATCTTATTACCATCCCTGGGACACATTCGATGTTACTTACATCTCCGTTGAACATTTGACATCCATTAGTTAAATATTTCATCAACCGGTCACATCGGGCGATTACACTCTGTATTATAGTATCCTGGTCAGTACCTGACGATGTGGTGCTTTGTACTTTAAACACTGCATTCGCAGTATTGGCAGTACACACAGCTCACTCGGAAACGAATGCACGCACAATGCTCTGCTGGACGCAAAAGAAGAGAATCAACAATATTTTTATGAAGGGAAGTTCTTGAAATAATTGCGAAACTAAAGTGAACTGTAAAGAAACCAAATGCATCATAAAGGAATGCCGGTTACCAAAAATCCGGAAACACGTGAAACATGAGAGTGAAACAAAGGTTTCTCGACTAGAACCTCTACTATAAACGAGGGAGATGCTTGTTAACTACAGAACGCAAATAAATGAGCAATAAACGATGTAACGCTGTAGTGTACGGGGAGGTGTCGAAGGTGAGTGGCCGTGGGATGGTACAAGATGACTGAGACGAATCTTTCAGCTGGTGTGATGAGCGGCAGCTAGCTCTAAATGTAGAAAAATCTAAAATAATGCGGCTGACTTGGAAATACAAATCCGTAGTGTTCGGATACAGCATTAGCAGTGTCCTGTGTGACAGAGGCACGTCGTTTAAATGTCTGGGCGTAACGCTGCACAGCGGTATTAATTGCAAAGAGCATTTGAGAACCGTCGTAGGGAAGGCGAATGGTTGACTTAGGTTTGTTGGGGAATTTTAGGAAACTGTTTGTGGTTCATGTGCAAAGGATACCGGATATGGGACGCTAGTGTCACCTGTTCTTGAGTACGACTCGTGTTTGGGATTCGCACCAGGTCGGATACACGAAGATATCGAAACAGTTCAGAGTCGGGCTGCTAGATTTGTTGTCGATGGGTCCGAACAACAAGAAAGTGTTACGCAGAAGCTACGTAAACACAAATAGGAATCCCTGACGGGAAGGCGACGTTCTTTTCGGGTAACAATATTCAGAAAATTTAGAGAACCGGCATTTGAAGCTGACCGCAGAACGATTCTATTGCCGCCAACATTCTTTTCGCGTAATGACCATGAAGGTAAGTTACGAGAAATTTGTGAGTGGAACAGGAACGAAAACGATCGTTACTGGTACGGGGCACCCTCCACCGCGCACCGTAGGATGGTTTGCGGAGTAGAAGTAAACAGCACACTGTATTTATAACCAAAAATTCTTTTGAATCTACAATAATCAAAATACGGTAGTGTATAATGATTTCAAATTGTACAGAACCAACAACGATCATTCTTTGTGAACGAAAGAGAAAAACGTCTGGTGTAACACTCTTTAAGTGCAATATACTTAAGAAAGGAAAGAAGTAAATCTCGGAAGACCACATCATTTTCGTTATACACAAACTTAATACTTTTCCTGTCGAATAAATTGGGTATGGAAGTAAGCGGACCGTGCCAGACACAAGATTCTTCACAGAAACCACATGTCCCAGCCGAGCTCTTTCCTATCTGCTATCACTCGTTAGCGTCAACGGACATCCCTAGCGAGGTATGGCGAGAATGCGGGAACTTACACCACAAAGGAAACCACGCAATGATCTAGATGACATGGGTCATGTAATGTGTAAATAACATGATTATCCCTATTTTCCAAAATGTTTGGTATAACGGTTCTAATATTCATTTTATCCAGACAACGCACATTTGCAGCTGTGCTCTTCAAGCAACCTAACGGTTCGTAGCGGAGGGTGCTTCTTGTGCCGCTATATTTCTCCCCTTTCCCCTGTTCCATTCAGGAATGGTGCGTCGGAATAGTGACTGTCGGTAAGTCACTGTATTTGTTCTAATTTCCTTGATTTTTTCGTAGGGTTCATTTCACGAGATGGATGTGCGAGCAAGTAATTACCCGGTTCTTCTCTCCGAGATGCACAGTCCCCCTCTTGTAGCATCTGTTAGCGGCGCTTATTGAGCATTCCCGTAACGCTGTCGCGCTGACTAAAAGATTACCTGACGGAACGGGCCATTCTTCACTGGATCTTCCCTATCCGTTTTATTAACAAGCCCCGTAGGCGTCCCAGACTAATAAGCAATACACAAGAATTGGTTTCAGAAGTGTTTCGCGAGAAAATTGTCTCCAAGATGAATTACGTAAACTTGAGATTTCCCAATGAAATATCAGCCTATCATCCGTTTTTCTAAAAATTCAATTTACGAAGTAACATTTTGCGTCGCTCTGTATGGTTGGTGCTAAATATTTTGCTTTCGCGGTTGTTACTGTTTTCAGTAATGTATCGCAGCTTATGGAAAGTGAAAAGTAGTAATTCTTTTAGGCTCAGTATACGAAATACAGTCAGTTTATTTCTTTTTATTCACTGATAATTACCGATGCCCTAAGCCCATCCTGCAATGCGCTGCATTGTTCTGATACTGCTGCCTTCTTATAGACGAGAGCATCGTCCGTGGATACCGCCATGGAAATTCCTACGTTGTCCTCTAGATCACTTACATGCACTGTAAACGGTAACGCCCTTTAACATTCCCTTTGAGTACTCCAGCAATTACCTCTACGTTTGTCGCTCTCGTCCCGTTAGGAACAACGAGTTGAGTTCAATCTTCTAGGACGTTCTGAGTCCTGTGACTATTTTGTTCAGTAAATAGCGGTGCGAAGCGGTATCGAATGCCTTCCGGGAATATAGCAATACGGCATGAAACTACGTACCTCTGTCTGCGCCGCATCTAACTCGCTCTGCGTTAACTGAATTTCCATTACTACACTTCGTGTTGCACTTTCAGATTGTAGCCAGCAGTATGGAAGACCGCTGCTAAGGTGACTTGTGAGTAGGCGACGGCTGTCATTAATTTACGTGTCGCACTAGACCAGTCAACTCCTTAATAACAACTGACGGTTTTCGTCTTTTAAATGACGTATAAATGTGGAAGACTGCGGTCGTCAATTTAAGTCCTCCCGGACAATTACTGAGTGCAAAATTAAAATTGTTTACCTTAGGAAAACCTTCAATATCTAATAACCAGTTTGATTTTAGCTGCCATTAAGTATTATTGGACAGGAATCACTCAACATCTGCGTACACAGTCCTCCTGCAATCTTTTTCAAAAAACAAATTCCTTCTGCACGTGAATTACTATAATATCGCTGATAGTGAAACCTCGCTGACATCTTATCCGTGTTGATGTGTATTCCTTGCTCTGGCTGAAATAAAACTTTGTTTTGTATGTTATGTGTTGTCCTAACTTCGTCGAAGTTGCCGAAGTGACGTCGAGTAGAAAGATTTGCACCACGCAGCCGAACAATTTGGCAGTAATGCCATACGACGATTTCATTTTATTACAAACCTCTTCTGTTTAAACAGTTGATGTTTCAGAAAATTTGGAGCAGAAACACGGGAAGTAAATCAGGGATCAAAGATAGTTACACTCTGACGCAGACACTTCGAGCGAATTAATCTCGGTGTAACGTCACGCCGAACATCCAAGCGGTAAGTTGTAATGTTTGCTTACTGAGACACAGAATGCACAACGAATATTTGCTTCTAATTTAGTAGCTCTTGCAATAATTTTGTACTTAAGGAATACCTGAGCGCCACCTATTGCCAAGTAGATGCTACCGCGGTGAATCTATTACACGTAATGTAAAATGTTCTAAATGATCGCCAATTTGAACGTAGCACAGCGATTGTCGGTTAGTTCTCTGACATTGGTGACACGTGGCCCATTCTGTTGCCGGAATAAACGAATTAAGAACGAACTAGCTTGTCCGTGCATTACTTAGCAGATGCCTGCAACTGAAACTCAACACCGCACAATTGATAAACGCAGTTTCTTTCAAAATTAGGATTTAAATGAACTGCACATTCAGTCGGTACATTTGACGTTCCGTCTAGGCACTTTGTACATAGTTCATTTTTTACAGTGTCTGCCTGCATGTCTAACAGGAAGAGGCACTATTAAAAGTAAAGTATTAATGTTTTTTAAACTCATGTGGTAAGCATGCTTCATAAATATATGCAATCTCTTTTATCAACGTTAAAACAGATCCCACTTGTTCCATTTAACAAACTGAAATCATATTTTCCATATGATTAAATCTAGTACATCCACGACTTAGAGAACATAGCTCAAAATACTCACAATTGATGTTTTTGTTCACACACCAGTGATGTTAAATTGACCCCGGAAATTGAAAATTAAAAGTACCAAAAAGTCTGCGAATTTGAAAATCCTATTATTAACAGGAACAGCAGAAATTTCACTGATTAATATACTTCATGAAAGTGGAAAAACAGATAAAAACTTTACGAGCACTTCGTTTGCTTACAAAACTTCACCTCACATTATATTGACAATTTTTTTTAATTATATTCATTTTATGCTTGGAACAGGCGCTGCACAATCCGCGCTTCACGTCGTTGGAATGGTCCCTTTCTGTAACTTGATAACGGCTGTACTCGGAGGAGCAGAATTTATTTTGTCTATGTTCTGTAAATATTAACATTCGCAATGACGGGAAGAATGCACAGAAACCACCGCCACGTAAAGAAAATGGCGTAATTCCCTTGATCTGTCTAATGACCACACAAACCCAGATTATATGGTCATTGCTAAAGCCACAACATTTCCGGTCGCAGTCGGTAAAGTTAGATCCACGGCCTACTACAATCACAGATCCTTTCAACCTGTACGTGAGAATTGTGTAATTAATGGTAAGTCTGTACCCAGTATTCCAGGAAGGGGTCAGTGCCCCTCTTGTCCTCGCGCCCTCTGTGTTTCCAAGATGTTCCGTTAAAGGAATCAGACACTCACTGTCGGACTGATAATGTTAAAGGTTGCTGTAACTTCACTTGTTGGCGCACATGTACAATTGCTTTTCTCTATAGCTCTGTTTGCTGTGATATTATATTTTTAATCACTGCTGTCAACGAGAAGCAAAACGCTGTCTCTTCAGTTCCCCAGGGGGGAGGGCGCTTACAATATTTAGTCGATTTCCCAATCTTTTCACCTTCATGCAAGGTATTTTTCCTTTTCCATGCATAAAGCGTATCATCGTCGCCACTTCAGCTACAGAGGTCTTTATGATATTCGCTTTGCTTTCCTGCTAATAAGTAGCTAAAGTCCTTCTAGTCAAACAACGATTTACTGCTCCTAGCTTCATGTATCCGAACGTGCTTACACAGTCTCTACTGATACCTAAATCGTATCTCCAGATACTAGCTGCAATTACCGATGATAAATAGATTTTTAGTTACCGCTTTGTGTCGTGATGTCCATTAAAGCTGAAGAACTTGTTTCTACGATACCTGATTCGTTTCGTTTACAAGCAGTGTTTCTCTTTACAATATACTACTGGTCATAATAATGTAATTCGATTTTTTTAACCGGTTGTCGTGATCAAAACAGTCTGGTGTTTACGTTTCAAAATGTCGCCACTGATATGAGATTGCTTTGTTGTGTTAGTTTTGTATCACATGTTACCTAAGTCACTGGTCCATGCCGACGGCTAGAATCGTAGCTTGCACTTTCTCCAATTTAACTGTTCTGTACGATCAAATACAAAATTTTCTTGAAGATGAGGAGTCTGAGCCGGCCGCTGCGACCGAGCGGTTCGAGGGGCTTCAGTCCGGAACAGCGCTGCTGCTACGGTCCCAGGTTGGACTCCTGCCTCGGGCATGGATGTGTGTGATGTCCTTAGGTTGGTTAGGTTTAAGTAGTTCTAAGCCTACTGGACTGATGACCTCAGATGTTAAGTCCCATAGTGCTCAGAGCCATTTGAACCATTTGAGGAATCTGAGGCTAACACTGACGACTGCCAGGAGTACACGGATACTTACAAGCGGGCTATTCGCGGTGCTAACGGCCTGTCAGCTGGAACACCCCAATGGGACACTAACAGCTTTCTTACTCGCATTTCAACATTAGCACCAACCCACCTGACCTATGTAGTATGAGCCAAGCTGCCAACCATAACTCCAGCTTATTTTCTGGCAATATTCAAGATCGGATTTTCGTGGAAAACAATCCAGCGGTGGCAAAGGTAAATAGTCCCGTGTTTCTCCATCGTATTTAGATGGGGAAACTAACAACCTGGTTTATGACATTTCGGCCACTGCATGTTATAATGCGCCCGTTCGTTTTCCTAATGATGAATCTAAGTTAACAATGTGCCTTACGGTCTTTGTAACCGTGATACTGCCAGTTACTACAGCCTACGTGGTGCCTTGGTACTTTCACACCATGTTTCGTACAACGTACACTATAGTTTTTAGATGTGTGAAAAGCGTGGCGGCATGTGGTGAATTTAAATTGGTACCTCGATACGGCAATTTTTAACTAACTACTCGTATACCGGAAGTAATTAACATTTCACAAAGCCTGTGCTGCTTAAAAAGGGGGAAAAAGCTGACTGTTTTATACAGATTTAAACAGGCACTCACAAATACCTACACAAGTAATTAAATAAAATCGATAGGTGTGAAATAATAATGAACAGTTAGTTCAAAACACTTAACGGAAATGTGTGTGGCTCGTCCTCATGCATTGCTGATATTCAGAATCGGAGCAAATTGAAAAGTGGTAAGAATGATTTTAATTTACTTCGCATTTTAATATTGATAAACCTGCACATACGAAAATCAATCAAACCATTTAGCTTGTAGTTTTACACTATTCAAGAAATTGCTGATCAAGCATCTGTATGACTCGTCAAGAAGAGACGCACTGGGGCGAACAGTGAACACGCACGTTCCTTAGCGTAAGTTAGTTTAAGTTAGATTTGGTAGTGTGTAAGTCTAGGGACCGATGACCTCAGCAGTTTGGTTCCATAGGAACTTACCACAAATTTACAATTTTCCTCGGGCGACAATGAATAATGAGTTTTGGGTAGTCAGTCGGGTTAATAGTTTGAATGACGATGCAGACTGTGGCAAAATATAACGTGCATTTCTAAACGGTTGTTTAGTCTGAGAAATAAGGGTGTAAAGAGTCGAACACCAGTTACTTTAAGTCTCGATGCCTCACATTCCCCCCACTTTATGCGAAAAGGCTCTCCGTTCACATCCTATGCGTTCACATCAACTGAGGCAACCCCATTGCTTTATATCAATGACCAGCTAGACCCACATGACAGTTGGATTCTGACTTGTTACCAGTACTGCATGTGCGATTAATATTATCAATGTACGACACAAACAAAGATATTTTGCTAATAATTAATTAAAGCAAGCGATATACTTTGTCGTTGCTGAATACTTTTTTGATGCTATACTAGTCGGCAGGATATGCAGGGTGGCTGTAATTAAACTTTAGCCCTCATAAAAAACGAGTGATCGTAGGACAATGAAACATTGGGGAAAAATTTTTAAGGCCATGCGGAAGAGAAATAACGAATAAACCGTTGCAAGAAATAGATTTTGAATTTCACATGAGGTGTAACATTTATTAATTACGTACCACACACTGGCGGATGATGATGTTCGACTTGTTGGGCACTCAACCGCGCGGTTATCAACGCCAATACAAATTTCCAATCTTTACACAGTCCAATATCGCCACTTTCACAAATGATGACGGAATGATGAGGACAACCCACACACACCCAGTCCCTTGTCGGAGAAAATCCCCAACCCGGCCGGGAATCGAACCCGAGACCCCGTGATCCAGAGGCAGCTGCGCTAGCCAGTAGACCACGAGCTGCGGATACACTGATGGAAAAAATGTTAACTCTCAGGAGTTGTACGACATGAACGAAAGTTGGTAGACCTGTTTCTACATCTAAAATATAATATATTCAAATTTCGGGCCAATGGTATAAGGGTGGCCCTAGTAGCGCCGCTATGAGGAAGCTAATCAGGTTTCCTTTAAATACTCGTATTCACCGTAACGGTCATAAGCGTTAGTTACCTTTGAGATTGGACGTAGTGAGTTGACCAAAATCAAGAATACCTTTAAGGCGATGAAGAAGCCACAAACGGTACGTCACAGTCTAAACAGGGAGGTGTAACAGGGCTGCGGGAACTTAGATATTCCTTCCGCGATACTGCAGAAAGACTTGGCAGGAATGTAGTCGCTAGACATCATTACTCGTAGCGGTGGTTATGAGAATGCACGGTCGCAAAAAGACCAGGTCCCGCACGGCCACGTCGCACTACCTAAAGAGAAGATCACCGTGTTCGGCGTGCGGCTCCAGCGCACTGTACTGCGTCTGCAGCAGCAATGTGAGCACCAGTTATCACCACAGTGCGACAACGAACTGTTACAAATCGGTTACTTCAAGGAGAGCTCTGAGCCGGGTGCCCTGTAGCCTGCATGCCAGCGACCCAAAACCACTGCCATTTGCGGCTTCAGTGGTGTCAAGTAAGAGCTCATTGGAGGGCAGGGTGGAATTCTGTTTTGTTTTCTGATGAAACCCGGTTCTGCCTCGGTGCCAGTAATAGCCGTGGGCTGGCCTGAAGGAGCTGCCGTAACCAACCTGTCTGCGTGCTACTCACAGGGGATCTACGCTTTGAGTTATGGTCTGGAGCGCAATTTCGTATGACAGCAGGAACACTCTTGGTTATCCCACGCAGCCTGAGTGCAAATGTGAATTTCAGTTTGGTGATTCGACCTGCTGTGCTGCCATCCACGAACAGCGTTTTAGAGGTTGTTTTCCAACAGGATAACACACGTCCACATACCGCTGCTGTAACCCGAGATGCTCCACAGAATGTCGACATGTTGCCTTGGCCTGCTCGAGCACCACATCTGTCTACATCGAGCACATATGGGCCATCATCGCGCAACAACTCCAGAGTCATCCACAAACAGCATTAACCGTCTCTGTATTGAGTGACCAAGTGCAACAGCCATGGAATGCCATCCGAGAAACTAACATCCGGCACCTGTGCAACACAATCCATGCACATTTGCCTGTTTGCATTCAACATTCTGGCTGTTACACCGGATATTAATGTACCAGCATTCCATATTTGCAACGGCCAATCTCGTCCTAACCTGTGATCTGGTAATGTTAATCACTTAAATGTGTTATTTAGAGAAATGTATACCAGAAATGATTAGTCTACATTAATTATTTTTTGGATTTACGATTTGTTTTCCGTCAGTGTATTTACGTTTCAGGCTACAGATGTTGCTCAATGTAACGACCACTTGCATCCAAGACAGGTCGGTACCGCACTAAAAGTTGTTCTATTGCTGCCTGAAATAATGGTGGACCATGATGTTCAACTATCATGACAGCTCACACAAGCTTGAAGATACCTGTTGCTTCCAGGCTGCTCAGCCATGGCTACCACTACTATTTCATGCCTAATACTACTTCAAAACTGGTCCCGACGGAGGTTCGAGTCCTCCCTTGGGCATGGGTATGTGTGTGTTTGTCCTTAGGATAATTTAGGGTAAGTAGTGTGTAAGCTTAGGGACTGATGACCTTAGCAGTTAAGTCCCATAAGATTTCACACACATTTGAACTACTTCAAAAATATATAGTGCAGTTGATCGTCGATCTCTTCCGCGAGCACTTCTCTAATCGCCAGTTAATTCGAACTTACGAACCATGTTCTTCAACCTCTGTGTGAAAAGAGGACCTCTCCGTTTCCTTTTATGCGCCAATACTTGCGAAGAGCAGCAGCAGCTGCTTTATTGCTGTTTTGGTAAGACAACTTTACTGCTCACCTTGTCCAAGCCCAGGTTGACCGTCTTGAGCCGTAATGCACACTGATGCTTGTGCTTCAACTCTCCGCCCCCCTTAACAGTATCGGCGCTTAACGACAAGTCATGACACTAGCATTACTAACAAAGCAGATACTGCAGCGCCGAGTTTCAGCATCATTCCCATTAAGCTAGCGAACTTCATAATGAGTAAAGACACATGTTGTTGTGTCCAGCCATTGATTGTGTATGAAGTGTATTGCCACTGAAGGTGAAGCTGGTTGTAGCAACTTACAAATTAAACTGATGTACCGGAGATACGGTTTTTTTCAAGGAGTCCGAGCATGCTAATGAAGCACGTGTGTCAGCAATAATATATCTCATTCCGTCCCGTAAAGGAAAAATGTGATTCTCGTGAGTTAGAGAAAGTAAATTAATAGTTTTATGGTCAATCTAGTGTTTGTTTTCCTTCAGTTCGCACAAAAAAATTTTATCCCACATTAATCGACATTTTAAAAAGCAAACAATAACCTGAAAACCTAATCATGACTCAACTGCGGTGGTGCGTTTACACTGAGGCGAAAATCGGTTGTGGAAGATGGAATCCGGCGACCAATAGCGCATTTAAAGAATCGACGTTGGAGTGCTTACGTAGCCGACCAGAAGAGGAATTGCGAAATCAGTTAACGTAGTAAACGTACTGATACACAGCTTACAGTGCACCGCTACAACGTCAGTGGTAGGCAGTAACTTCTCTGGTGTAACGTGTAATTATTGTTGTTGTTGTTGTTGTTGTTGTTGTTGTTGTGGTCTTCAGTCCTGAGACTGGTTTGATGCAGCTCTCCATGCTGCTCTATCCTGTGCAAGCTTCTTCATCTCCCAGTACCTACTGCAACCTACATCCTTCTGAATCTGCTTAGTGTATTCATCTCTTGGTCTCCCTCTACGATTTTTACCCTCCATGCTGCCCTCCAATGCTAAATTTGTGATCCCTTGATGCCTCAAAACGTGTAATTAGGTAAAATATATTATGATGAGCAGTCGCAGACAGATGTCTACAGCGACAACCGAGCGCATGTTTATCGCCGACGGAGGATTATCTTTACTTCGGTTTTGCGCTCAGATGAAGTACCGATTGAGCTCGTTCCTCCATCAGCTGTGGCAATTTTCTGCTAGATTGAAAAGTCCGAACGTTTTGGTTTCCATCTTCGCCCCACGACATGACTACATTATAACTGCCAATCATGTAGCAATATGTGGCTTCGGGCGAGACATGTCGCGCATGCGGAAATGAGTCCCTCACTGTGCAACTCAGTCCATACATGGAGACTTACCTAAAGTATCACCCTATCCCTTACGACGAGCATTGCCATCGTGTAACAAATTACGGTAATAAATTACACTTTGGAAAATGACATTCACTGAAGTCGAAAACTATTCCTCATTCGAACTCAGTGACTTGGTCATATTTCAGTATCTACAAGGATACGATTTTTTTATAGAATGTAGCAGACAACAATATGCAACAACGATCAACGACCATCCCTGGTTCTTTGGAAGCATTCATTTACAGAATAATTAAGGGTGGGTCCATCTTTTTGCAAGTGTGCAATTTACTGTTTTGCTTTAACAACGAAATATGTTACACGACAGTTGTGGCATCCTCAGTGGAATTTTTCTTTTATTTTTCTGGAATACACACATATTATCTTTAGGTTATGGAATGGGCTACATCGGACTATGTTGTTCTTTTAATTATATATGCACTTTACCTTTTGTTTTACGTTGTGTGTGTCCTGTGGCTGCCAATCTAAGTCAGCCACAGGTCTAAATTAGTAGGCTCCCACCACGTCATCTACAAACGCTATCGTCTGCATTGTACTGTCTTTGTGTGTGGCCTTTGGGATTTCTGTTCCGGTTAAAAAGACGTTGTGTACATACCCGTTTTTGGTCATTCGGTTGCAGCGTCTGGCTAATTCTGAGCTGTGGCTGATTTATATTTGTGTACCAAGCGTGTTTCTGCTGTAATTTTACTGATCTGTGGATGTCGGAAAAAATTCTGTGAAGCTTAGATGTCATCTGTTATTCATGGATTGTATTTCGTATTTTAACGGTGTTTACACACGCCTTTTTCGCCAGTTAATTCGTTAATATTGCGTCTTTTTATGTAGCTGTGACTTTGATACATACTTGGCTGCAAAAATCTACGTTTCTGATGCACTTCAGTAGCGTTCGGTCACTGATGACTTGTCTTTTTTGCCCTGCATGATAGGTTCTTCGATGCGGTAGTTTCCTTGTGTTGTTAAAAATTCGTACAGATGATTACTGTGGCTTCGGATTTGGAGGTCTGTTTCTACAGCACTGAGTTGGAGGTTATTTTTAATAAGGTGGTCTGCAAATGTGGAATGCGTGCTGTTGCTTTTTAGGACAAGAACGTAGGATATTCAAGAGCCGTGAAAAGTGCTAGAACACTTTCTACATTAACTGAACACCTCATTAAAAGCCACCACTAACCCAGTGGCATGGATGCAGACCACCAAATCCTAAGACGCTGTAATTAACTGTACAATTTTCTAACAACAGAATGAGATCAACCCATCGAAAGAGCTATCACACAAGGCAAAACAATCAGCAAAAACCAACAGCACTTTGTAGCAACACACGAAACGAACTACTAGACAAAACGAAGAAAAAAAAAGAGTTAAAAAACCACACACACACACACACACACAAGCAAACACACGCACACAGAATGAAAACAAACGGAACAGATCAAAATTCGCAGACGCCAAACCAAAGTAAGGAAGTAAACTAACGGCAGTCCAAACCGCAGAAACATAACAAGACGCAGTATTCACAAATGAGCAGTAGAAAACGTGTCTAAACACTGTCGACATCCGAAATATAATCCATGAATAACAAACTAAGTCAAATAGTTCTCCGCAGCGAAGCTTCACAAAATTTTTTACACTTGTTCACAGGTCAGTCCAACTACATAATAACGCCAAAAACTAGCTTGGCATTCAAATACAAACTAGCCACAGCACAAGGCTAGGAAAATGCTGCCAAAAACTTTTATATATCACGATCTTTACCGGAACATATACTTAAAGGTTATATACAAAAAAAATTCTGTGCTGACTAACATGCCTCACATTTGCCAATGACATGGTGTACCAATTTAGACCTGTGACTGATTTCGAGTGGCAGCCATAGGACACACACAATGTAAATCGAAACTGAAAGTGCACATATAATTTATATAACAACAAAGTCTGATGTAACATACTTCATAATCTAAACATCCTAAACATAATCTGTATGTATGTATTTCAGAAAAATAAAAGAAAAATCTCACTTAAGATGCCACAACTGTGGTGAAACCTGTTTAAGTGTTAGAGTAAAATAAGAATTTGGCTATTTGCAAAAAGGCGGACCCATCCTTAGTTCCTTATCTACATCTACATCTACATCTACATCTACATAGCTACTCTGCAAATCACACTCGGCTGCTTGGCAGAGGGTTCGTCGAACCATCTTCACAATAATTTCTATTATTCTACTCTCTAACAGCTCGCGGATAAAACTAACAGCCATATCTTCCCGTGCGAGCTCTGACGTCCCTCATTTTATTATGATGATCGTTTCTCACTATGTTGGTCGGCGTCAACGAAGTATTTCCGCACTCGGAGGAGAAAGTTGGTCATTGGAATTTCATGAGAAGATCCCACCACAACGAGAAACGCCTTTGTTTTGATGATGTCCACCCCAGATCCTGTACAAGTCAGTGTACTCTCACCTCTATTTCTCGACAACAGAAAACCTGCTGCCCTTCTTTGATCTTTCTCGGTGTTCTCCATTAATCCTACCTGATAAAGATCCCCGTGCATCAGTACTCTAAAAGCGGACGGACAAGCGTTGTGTAGGCAGTTTCTTAGCAGATCTGTTGCATCTTCTAAATGTTCTGCCAGTAAATCGCAGTCTTTGGTTCGCCTTCCCCGCAACATTTTTCTATGTCTTTTTTCCAATTTAAGTTGTTCGTAATTTTAACCCCTAGGTATTTAGATGAATTTAAGGCTTTCAGGTGCGACTGATTTATCGTGTAACCGAAGTTTAACGGATTCCTTTCACCATTCATGTTGTTGACCTCACACTTTTCATTATTTAAAGTCAATTGCCAATTTTCGCACCATACAGGCATCTATTCTAAATCGATTTCAATTCGTTTTAACGCAAACAACCTAAGACAACTGCTCAGATAAGGAACAGAAGAGGTCCTATAACACTACCTTAGTGAACGCCAGAAATCACCTCTGTCTTACTGGATGACTGTCCGTCAGTTAGTACGAGCTGTGACCTCTCTGATAGGAAACCACGAATCCAGTCGCATAACTCAGACGATATTCCATAAGTACGCAATTTGCTTACAAGCCGCTTGTGAGGTACATTGTCAAAAGGCTTCTGGAAATCAATTTTTGGAAGCAGGGTAACTTAACTCAAATATAAAATTCCAATATGATAACATTTATTTACCATCTGACTATACGGCATTCCCCGGTAACTAATTTTCGGACCAGCACGAACCTACCTGGCTGATTAACGACGAGAGGCGGTGTTGTGTCCCTCGTAGGCCTGGGTTTTAATCAGTTTTCCAGACGATTTTAGAACATATATTGTGTTCGAACATTATGAAGTACCTCGAAGAAAACGGTCTATTGACACACAGTCAACATGGGTTTAAAAAACATCGTTCCTGTGAAACACAACTAGCTCTTTATTCACATGAAATGCTGAGTGTTACTGACTAGGGATTTCAGATCGCCTCCGCATTTCTGGATTTCTGGAAGGCTGTACCACATGAGCGGCTCGTACTGAAATTGCGTACTTATGGAATATCGTCTCAGTTGTGTGACTGGATTTGTGATTTCCTGTCAGAGAGGTCACATCTCCTAGTGATTACCGGAAAGTCATCGAGTAAAACATAAGTGATTTCTGGCGTTTCCCGAGGTAGTGTTATAGGCCCTTTGCTGTTCCTTACCTATATAAACGATTTTGGAGACAATCTGAGTAGCCGTCTTCGGTTGTTTGCAGATGACGCTGTCGTTTATCGACTAATAAAGTCATCAGAAGATCAAAACAAACTGCAAAACGATTTAGAAAAGATATCTGAATGGTGTTAAAAGTGGCAATTGACCCTAAATAACGAAAAGTGTGAGGTCATCCGCATGAGTGCTAAAAGGAATTCGTTAAACTTCGGTTACACGATAAATCAGTCTAATCTAAAAGCCGTAAATTGAACTAAATACCAAGGAATTACAATTACTAACAACTTAAACTGGAAGGCACACATAGAAAATGTTGTGTGGAAGGCTAAGCAAAGACTGCCTATTATTGGCAGGACACATAGAGAATGTAACACACCTATTAAGGAGACGGCCTACACTACGCTTGTGTCTCCTCTTTTAGAATACTGCTGCGCGGTGTGGGATCCTTACCAGGTAGGACTGACGGAGTACATCGAAAGCGTTTAAAGAAAGGCACCACGTATTATATTATCGGGAAATATGGGAGAGAGTGCCACAGAAATGATACAGGATTTGGGCTGGAAATCATTAAAAGAAAGGCGTTTTTCGTTGCGACAGAATCTTCTCACGAAGTCCAATAACCAACTTTCCCCTCCGAATGCGAAAATATTTTGTTGACACCGATCACCATAGGGAGGAACGATCACCACGATAAAATAAGGGAAATCGGAGCTCATACTGAAAGATATAGGTGTTCGTTCTTTCCGCGCGCTATAGGAGATTGGAACAATAGAGAACTGTTAAGGTGGTTCAATGAACCCTATGCCAGGCACTTGAATGTAATTTGCAGAGTATCCATGTAGATGTAAATGTAGATGGATACTTCGTTCGCGCGGAATTAGCCGAGCGGTCTCAGGTGCTGCAGTCATGGACTGTGCGGCTGGTCCCGGCGGAGGTTCGACTCCTCTCTTGGGATAATTTAGGTTAAGTAATGTGTAAGCTTAGGGACTGATAACCTTACAGTTAAGTCCCATAAGATTTCACACACATTCGAACATTTATGAACTAACTTCCACGATTCGCAAAAATTTCCGGAAAGTTTTGCCCTTTCACATCGGATAAGATTATCTTCAGACATATGGGAGACAGAACTTGGGAGGAGGGGTGACGACAGGTAGGGTATCTGGCCACCCTCTACTACTAATAGTGCCAAATCCTGATGAAAATGCACTTCCCATGAAGATACGGGTCAGAAGAAAGAATATATACTTAAAAATTTATAACGTGCGTGTTTTTACCGTGATTAATGTGAACCAATATTTATGGTGCTGTAACTGTTTCTCTGTAGCTAGCAAACGATAGGTCGGAGGAACATAAAACCAACTTACTCGTATGCAAAACAAACAGTTTACAAAGATTTTATGTAGCTGTTCCGTCTAAAAGGAGCACATTGGTCACAAAGTCCACGGAAATTTGCAGAAGCGAACGAATAAAAGAGGGTCGTAACACGATAGTACCGCCGGACTTGGATTGGATCGCTACTCGACAGGTACCTTCGAGTCGCTGTGGCGTACTTTTTCTGTTAGGGCTCCTATTCAGCCAGCGGAAACCAGGATGTCCGCCGCCTCACTACTTTTGCTGACATCTGCGCGCGGCTGCCTGTCCGGCAGGAAGGCACCAGGTCCACCCGCTCAGCAACCCAAGGCATGCTGGTAAGAGTGTTCGTACTACAGCTGTCCAACTTCCATGCCCCTCAAAAGGCACGATAAAATATCGTTCTCCAGACATATTCCATAACCGCAGACGACAACCGTATAATTACATCATCAGTCACGAGACGTTACTTCAAGCCAGTTGACATCTAGATTGTGGAGTCCAAAGCAACGCCGGGTTGTATCTAAGCGAACAGAATGGATTATACATTCGTTATTGTATGCCAAGCGGACGTAACCGTTAGTTAGAAGCAGAGCACAATTCTCAATCGAGTACTTTTGTTTCATAATCCAATCTCTCATTTTTTTTCTAGTGACAGTATTATATTATCTGGGGACCGTGTGCTGTTGGTCAGTTTCGTTTCTTGCTCTTATGGGAATAGTACATCCCGTATTGATGTTGAAGGTTACATAATCTAATCAATAAGTTTTTAATTTCATTTGTTGGATTGTAATATTTATAACTTACAGTAGTTGAGGATATACCGCTATATGCTTATTGAAGTAATTTCTTTTTCATTAGTATTCTGAATGGTTTTACGCTGCCCGCCACGAGTTCCTATCCCGTACCAGCCTTCATCTCAGAGTAGCCATTTGATCGACTTTTTCCAATCTCTGTCTTCCTCTACAGTTTTTAACCTCTACAGCTCTCTCCAGCACCAAGCATGTCATTCCCTGCTGTCTTGGCTCTTCTCGTCAGTGATTTCCGTATATTCCTTTCCGACTGTGCGAAGAGCCTCATTTCTTACATTGTGTTGTGTACATAGTTCCGCGTAGTCATCGCGTACACATCTTTTTCACTAGAGCGCGCCCCGCTAAGCACAACAGCGCAGGCGCAGCGCTCGTCCGTCTCGGCACTACGAGATGGCGCTGTCATAGAGACGGACCAAATTCTGCTTCCGCCGATCCGCGTATTAATATGTAACGCAGCCAATGAGATTTCTGCTAACGTAGAACCTTTTCTCCTCGCGGATTACACTCGCGCAGTGATACATGAACGCGCGAGGTATTGTAACGAGGGTACAGACCTCCGATTAGCCAGTCTGCATTTGTCTGCACCAGTCTGTACCAGTCTACATTTGTCTGCAACAGTCTGTACGAGTTGTACATTTGTCTGTACCAGTCTATAGTCAAGTTTCAGTCTGCGCCTAATGAGATTACCATATTCCTGTACATAGCCATGAAGATAAATGAATAGACACTTTGTCAAGTATCAGAGATCTATGTGAGAATAAGATTAACGTACCAAGACCAAAGGAACTTCAGACTGTCAATTGTAAACAGCATCCAGAATCTAGTTAAGTAAGGTTTATGCTTTTTATTATTTTCATAAATGTGTGTGAAAATTAATCAAGTTCTGTTTAAAGTTGGTCACCGTCAATCTGCTACTCTAAGCGTGCAAGTGGCATTTCTATCGTCTGACCTAACGGCAGAACATAAACACGCCACGATAAGTCCATGAGACATATTGCTGACACTCGCCTACTTCGTTAGAGCGACAAGTCAAATAATCTGATGGCGTGTGTACTGAAGGTCTTACAGTACACTCTCAGTAATTTCTTCCCCTTATTAAAGTGTGATACGAGTAACTCTTTTAGCCCGGAGTGCGCTTTTTGCCGGTGATAGTCTTATGCCCTCCTTGTTCCGTTCGTCATGGGTTATTTTGCTGCCTAGGTATCATAATTCCATAACTTCGTGAACCCCAATTCTGATGTTAAGTTACACCCTGTTCTCATTTATGCTGCATCTCATTACAGTAATCGTACCATAGAAGAAAAGGAAGAAACGCAATCAGATCTATCACACCGGGTGTTGTGATCGGAACACGGTGTAGATAGAAAAAACTCCCGATGAGACAAATAACGCTACATATTTTGCGAAGCATTACACAAATCAGATCTATCACACCGGGTGTTGTGATCGGAACACGGTGTAGATAGAAAAAACTCCCAATGAGAGAAATAACGCTACATATTTTGCGAAGCATTACACAAACAAATGATTTACAATGGCTACATCGGCTGCCGTTGTATAAACATTTGGAAAGCACAAGAAGAACGTTGAATATACAATGAACTGCTACTGTTAGATACTTTTGTTACTCGATTGCACTCGTTAATTAGGTGTCCCTGATGAAAGACAATCACCGTGCGTCATATGCTAATGTCTATCTGCTGGACTGCTCTCCGGTATTCGCCATTATGGAGTCTGTGGTAGTTTGAAACCAAGTCCGTAGGCCAGGGTACTCACACGGGGAGACGGATCGGGCATACCGGCTGGGTGTTATGGAGGGCAGCCTAGGCGACGGTGGCTCTAGACCGGAGCTAGACTGTGTCTTGGTTCAGCTGCTGAGTGCGATACATTCGGTGGCTTGGACCAAACTGGTTTGGCGGCTGCGACCCAACACCGGTTACTGCGGGCGGGTTAACTGGCTGGCAGTCACAGGACGCGGACATGAAAGGCCTTAACGGCTTGACTGTGGTGCACGCCTGAAGTTCAGGGACGCTGAAATCATGATCCATCCGAACTCACTTCTTTCTGATGGAACTCTCCGACACGAAAATTGTAATATCTACGTATTTTACCTTTGTGATGTGTCATAGACAGACCATTTATTTGTATATCAAGACAAGTTTCGCACGATGGTATATCAAATTTGCTCATCTGATATTTCGTCGCGAACAGTAACTCCAACCGCCTCTATATGGCGTAGAATAAGGAGAAGCAAGTAACAAAAATTGATTAGAGTTCAGAGTATCCGTGAAAGTAGTAGATAATATTGTCCCTTTAGTTCGGCGTATTACATGAAGTGGAATACCAGTGAGACTAAATAGGAAGATTACGTTTAGCATGTAACGGAAAAGGCCCTCAAGGGATTAACGTCCCAAATGCTGCTGAAGTAAGATCGTTTTGTGGGTACATCTGCTTGGGAACGGACCCAGTTGTGGTCTAAAATCCGTCCCTGTGCACTACAACGGTCTGCTAGATTTCAATGCCGAACTTTCACTACTGGCCATTAAAATTGCTACACCACGAAGATGACGTGCTACAGACGCGAAATTTAACCGACAGGAAGAAGATGCTGTTATATGCAAATGATTAGCTTTTCAGAGCATTCACACAATTTTGGCGCAGGTACTGACATGAGGAAAGTGTCAACCCGATTTCTCATATACAAACATCAGTTGACCGGTGTTGCCTGGTGAAACGTTGTTGTGATGCCTCGTGTAAGGAGGAGAAATGCGTACCATCACGTTTCCGACTTTGATAAAGGTCGGATTGTAGCCTATCGCCATTGCGGTTTATCGTATCGCGACATTCCTGCTCGCGTTGGTCGAGATCCAATGACTGTTAGCAGAATATGGAATCGGTGGTTTCAGAAGGGTAATACGGAACGCCGTGCTGGATCCCAACGGCCTCGTATCACTAGCAGTCGAGATGACAGGCATCTTGTCCGCATGGCTGTAACGGATCGTGCAGCCACGTCTCGATCCCTGAGTCAACAGATGGGGACGTTTGCAAGACAACAACCATCTGCATGAACAGTTCGACGAAGTTTGCAGAAGTATGGATTATCAGCTCGGAGACCGTGGCTGCTGTTACCCTTGAGGCTGCATCACAGACAGGAGCGCCTGCGATGGTGTACCCAACGATGAACCTGGGCGCACGAATGGTAAAACGTCATTTTTTCGGATGATTCCAGGTTCTGTTTACAGCATCATGATGGTCGCCTCCGTGTTTGGCGACATCGCGGTGAACGCACATTGGAAGCGTGTATTCGTCATCGCCATACTGGCGTATCATCCGGCGTGATGGTATGGGGTCCCATTGGTTACACGTCTCGGTCACCTTTGTTCGCATTGACGGCACTTTGAACAGTGGACGTTACATTTCAGATGTGTTACGACCCGTGGCTCTACCCCTCATTCGATCCCTGTGAGACCCTATATTTCAGTAGGATAATGCACGATCGCATGTTGCAGGCCCTCTACGAGCCTTACTGGATGCAGACAATGTTCGACTGCTGTCCTGGCCGGCACATTCTCCAAATCCCTCACCAATTGAAAACGTCTAGTCAATGGTGGCCGAGCAACTGGCTCGTCACAATACGCCAGTCACTACTCTTGATGAACTGTGGTATCGTGTTGAAGCTGAATGGGCAGCTGTATCTGTAGACGCCATCCAAGCTTTGTTTGACTCAATGCCCAGGCGTATCAAGGCGATTTTTACGGCCAGAGGTGGTTGTTCTGGGTACTGATTTCTCAGGATCTATGCACCCAAATTGCGTGAAAATGTAGTCACATGTCAGTTCTAGTATAATATGTTTGTCCAATGAATACCCATTTATCATTTGCATTTCTTCTTTGTGTAGCAATTTTAATGGCCAGTAGTGTATCTAGAACAGGACTCCACAGAACAGACGACTTCGAAGGGGGATCTGATGTCAACTACGCGCTACAGTATAATGGTGATGTGTTAAACGATGATACACAACGTCGTGTTACTTGTGCACTGGGCTGCAGAATTGCGCGTAGTAAGTCACAGAAGCTGGAGAAGGGTTCAAATGGTTCAAATGGCTCTGAGCACTATGGGACTTAACTGCTGTGGTCATCACTCCCCTAGAACTTAGAACTACTTAAACCTAACTAACCTAAGGACATCACACACATCCATGCCCGAGGCAGGATTCGAACCTGCGACCGTAGCGATCACGCGGTTCCAGACTGTAGCGCCTATAACCGCACGGCCACTCCGGCCGGCTTGGAGAAGGGTATGCGGTGTTCTGTAGACCTTTACATTAAGCGAGTATTTATTCTTTGGTTGATGACATATGCCAAAGAGAAAATGAATTAGAGAGGTAAATGTAGCAACGTCCAGTACTGTCCGCAACACTCCTCCCTCCTCGCCCCCCCCCCCCCTCCACCGCTATCAGTCCCCTTTCCCTTCGCCCTCATCACCGCGATGCTTTGTGGGGTGGGCTGCGCGAGACTACGAGAGCGTTGTAGAGCCAGATTCAACCGCCGTCCACGACATTCAGGGAGTGTCGTCGCACTTGGGTCCGAGGTGCGCAGGTTCAATGGAATTGCAGAAGTTTGGAATGCATTAGACGTCAGTTGTGGGCTGGTTGGTGGGGGAGCGGGTTACGGGAAAGGACAAAATTACTCTCATGCCCTTTTCTTTACTTCTTCGTATTACTAGCGTGTAGTGCCATGGTCTCGAAATCCTACCACTAGATTTAAAATTAAACTTGCGAGTTCGTAAGATACAATGACTCCGATTTTTTTGCCCAGAAACATTCCTCTCTAAATGAAATCCGACCCGAACTTTTACGCTGTATGCTTTAGTGACCAGGAACTTTCTCAGCCGGCCACTGTGGCCGAGCGGTTCCAGGCGGTTCAGTCCCGAACTACGCTGATGCTACGTCGCAGGTTCGAATCCTGCCTCGGGCATGGATGTGTGTGATGTCCTCAGGTTAGTTAGGTTTAAGTAGTTCTACGTCTAGGGGACTGATGGCCTCAGATGTTAGGTCCCATTGTGCTCAGAACCATTTGAACTTTCTCAAACCGCAACGGAAAAAGGAAAGGTACATTTAACATAAGCTAAACCAAAATATATTTTACTTCTAATTCTACATGCACTCTGTGTGCTACAACCCAGAATAAATTGGAATGGGCACTTTTGGTAGCTAAACATCGACATTTCCATCTCCGCAAACAGGTGCCTTGAAGTCACACAGCAGCGCGCGCGCCCTCACACACACACACACACACACACACACACACACACACACACACACACACACACACCCCTTACACTGAGGCGACATAAATCATAAGATAGCAATATTCACACACACACACACACATATATATATATATATATATATATATATATATATATATATATATGGTGTTACAAAAAGGTACGGCCAAACTTTCAGGAAACATTCAAAAATGGTTCAAATGGCTCTGAGCTCTATGGAACTCAACTGCTGAGGTCATTAGTCCCCTAGAACTTAGAACTAGTTAAACCTAACTAACCTAAGGACATCACAAACATCCATGCCCGAGGCAGGATTCGAACCTTCGACCGTAGCGGGCTTGCGGCTCCAGACTGCAGCGCCTTTAACCGCACGGCCACTTCGGCCGGCTCAGGAAACATTCCTCACACACCAATGAAGAAAAATGTTATGTGGACATGTGTCCGGAAACGATTAATTTCCATGTTAGAGCTCATTTTAGTTTCGTCAAATTGTAAATTTTCACAATCAACACGTGTGGGCTGACGAGAATCCGCACGCAATTGCGCAATCACGTCATCAACACATATTTTCTGTGAACGTTTGGGCAGGCATTGTTGGTGATGTCTTGATTGGGCCCCATGTTCTTCCACCTACGCTCAATGGAGCACGTTATCATGATTTCATACGGGATACTCTACCTGTGCTGCTAGAAAATGTGCCTTTACAAGTACGACACAACATGTGGTTCATGTACGATGGAGCTCCTGCACATTTCAGTCGAAGCGTTCGTACGCTTCTCAGCAACAGATTCGGTGACCGATGGATTGGTAGAGGCGGACCAATTCCATGGCCTCCACGGTCTCCTGACCTCAACCCTCTTGACTTTCATTTATGGGGGCATTTGAAAGCTCTTGTCTACGCAACCCCGGTACCAAATGTAGAGAATCTTCGTGCTCGTATTGTGGACGGCTGTGATACTGTGGTGTCACCGCCAGACACCACACTTGCTAGGTGATAGCTTTTAAATCGGCCGCGGTCCGCTAGTATACGACGGACCCGCGTGTCGCCACTGTCAGTGATTGCAGACCGAGCGCCTCCACACGGCAGGTCTAGAGAGACGTCCTAGCACTCGCCCAGTTGTACAGACGACTTTGCTAGCGATGCTACATTGACAACTACGCTCTTATTTGCCGAGACAATAGTTAGCATAGCCTTCAGCTACGTCATTTGCTACGACCTAGCAAGGCGCCATTACCAGTTAATACTGAGATTGTGAAGCATGTACAGTCAAGAGAGATGTACACCAATTATGGATTAAAGTTAAGTAATCCAGCAGCAACGTACCTTATTGGCTATATTAATTACATTGTCATTTTCCAGACCTCACGCCAGCCTACGTGAGCTTAAAGACGTGCATTTCGGCCTCCTCTAGCAACACGGTGTTGGCTCTCCTGCCAACACAATAGATACAATACGCCATTCTCCAGGGCTGCATCAGCGCATCAGGGATTCCATGAGACGGAGGGTGGATGCATGTATCCTCGCTAACGGAGGACATTTTGAACATTTCCTGTAACAAAGTGTTTGAAGTCACGCTGATACGTTCTGTTTCTGTGTTTCCATTCCATGATTAATGTGATTTGAAGAGAAGTAATAAAATGAGCTCTAACATGGAAAGTAAGCGTTTCCGGACACATGTCCACATAACATATTTTCTTTCTTTGTGTGTGAGGAATGTTTCCTGAAAGATTGGTCGTACCTTTTTGTAACACCCTGTATATTGCTTTCTCGTCGGCAGTCATCTGTCCTAATATTTGTGGAATTTCCTTAACGTGATGTGTAGATCGCCCTCTTGTTAGTCGGTTATTCTTCAAACCATGACTACCCGACTGGCCAGCGTCGGAGTGGAGCATTACTTACTGCACATGCAAACCGCCAGCGGTACCCTGTAGATGAACGAGTCCTTGTAAACATTCCCCTCACCAGAACACCACCAACTGGCCGTAAGTTGCCCCGCTGGCATTCCTAATACACGACGTCATATCGGTTTGGAGGTGCTCTTGTCTTGCCGACTCTGTATCACAAAGTGTACCTGTGTTATACGGGACACACACTTTTGTCTCCACAGCCCGCTCAGCAATTGCGTTCTGTATTACACACCGCGATGGAAACAAAGACGCTGTGAGTGATGTCTCACTGCTGGGGCCAGCGTAATATTGTATCACAGTGGGTACTACAACATCATTTACACTCCTTCGATGCTCAGCTGCTTTCCTGACGAAGATGAAAGTAGGCATTGTAGTAATTTTCATAGAGAATTAGGATGACAACAGTACCGAGAATATTTGATGAAACAAATTCATTGCAACATACTTTGAGATTGCATTGGTGAGATATTTCCGTAAGTCCATAAAACTCTAAATCAAGAAAATTGGCCCTTATAATAAAATGATTTTATTGCGTCAAATAAGATACCTAAGTCCTCAACTTAGCTTATAGCCTCTCTAGTGCGTCACACACAAAAAAATTGCAATTTCCTTCGACGTTTCTTTTCTTATTCCAAACTGTGAATCTAATCACATACTTTGAAAATTTTTTCTATCTTATACAGTCGGTTCACAGAAGCTTTTGGCAACACTAAACCATTAGCAGCAATTAATTTAATGTTTAATTGTTGGCTACTTTCTGTCTCCCTTCTTAATATGATTTCACTATCGAGTACTTTCATCCATCTGGAAAAATGACCGCCCATCAAAAATATATTATACAGGTGTCAGACGATAACATTATCCTACTTGATATTTCACCATACCTGTGTGACTCTTTACTCATCAGTGTTGTAACACTTAATTCAGTTTCCTTTTATCTTTCTACACTTACCTGCATGTTAGATAAATGTCTCAGAAAGAGCTTTTAGGAGTTTTGCATACTTGGCTATATATTAAAATCCTTACACAATGTTATCTAATTCTGGGGCAGAAATGCTTCAACATTGATGCATCCACACCCAGAATGTTCTGTTGTCTACGCCAGACCTGTTCACAGCTACTGCCAAATATCTTGCACGAGTCAGAATGTATTAAG
Source organism: Schistocerca americana (assembly GCF_021461395.2). Lineage (NCBI taxonomy): Eukaryota > Metazoa > Arthropoda > Insecta > Orthoptera > Acrididae > Schistocerca > Schistocerca americana. The sequence continues at coordinate 92,802,630 of NC_060121.1, forward strand.
AGAGTGTGCTTAATTTTTAGTCCTTTGAATTTCATTAATTTTCATGTTGTTCTTGTGTACTTCTCCGGTTATTTATCCCACAAATTTCAACGTACCGAAGTTCAGGTCTCGTTTTGTGAAGGAGAAACGGAGCAAATAACCTACTTGATTTCGCTGACTTAATAGTTCATGGAAGATCTGCTGGATCTAATTGTTTTGATGACGACGAACGAGTCGTCGCCAATGTTGACTAGTGGCCAATGCTAAATATAAACAGATAAATCACAGCAGGTTGGTCAGTAACGTCGATAATGTGCTGGCTGCATGGTCTGGGTCTGCAACGGCTAAGATAATTATCAGTCGTTGGTAAAAAACAATATATATTGCACTTAACTGGTTGTACAGGATTCTTCTTGGCTGCATACATATAATTATAAACAGATAGCCATTGAGGCCTCACTTGGGCCATACATTATCAAGCGCCTTGTTAGAGGGTGCTTCCTATCAGCTGAGGGCTGTGCTACTTTACTACTTGACGTCCCGAGCAAGAGTGGACGAGAGCTCGCTAGAAACTTGATAGAAGCCGCGGAGCGGCGCTAGCTGCTACTCGCGGGTCCAACGGTAATAATACGGACCGCGGTCGATAACTGCAACCCCTAAAAAGTATCGAAAGTTGTTACCACACCAACAACTCTTTGGAACTTACCCAATTTTCTTCGAATATAGTTTGTTTCTCCCACTTGTATGAAGGTAACGAAAGCAATTAGATCGTGATATTACATTATTTACTGACAAATTCAATCCTCTGTTGCGAAAGTGGTAACAAATTGCGAACAATACTGGAAATTTATCAGGGTAATTCAATATTGTGCTTGAATGGTGACGTTTAATTTGTTTATGCTAGGTGGTCTCTAAACAACCGGATGAAAGTGTCCTTCACATTCAATAGTTATATAGGTACGAGTATACTGTTGTCGGCTTGGTATGTAAACACAATTTCGTATGCCCACCAAACCACAAACGCTGCTCAGTCATACCTCAAACGCTGAAATGGTAATTCCGGTCGTAATTCCTATTCCGCCCACAGTTGGCCTTCACATTCCAGAACTGCTGCCCATTAGAAGCAGTGCGTACTACTGACATTCCGTGGGCTGCCTCACTGACGGACCCACTGCTGCGTAGTCCACAAGAGAATTGAATATTCTTACATTAGGGCTTCCGACCTCTTACACTAGGTGCATGAATATTTGAATATTAATAAGAGATTTTCTTTCGCGTAAGATAATTTGAGCCAGTTGTCTGCATAAGATCTTAAAGAGGGGTCATCAACTACAGGAGGAGATGTATGTTCGACGACGTTTCCGAGTAGAAAAATGTGAAATGGCAAAAGATAGATCCCACCTACACTTATTTTGTACAACACTGAACGTATTTCCGATATTACTTCAATACGTCACTCAGTAGCGCCAAAATAATTTCTCCCTGTGCTTCAGAGCGCAATTTTGGTTGTGGTTGTTAATCTCTAACCTGTGATTCTATGGACGTCTGCATAGTATGCGTTAATAAAAAACTAGCGGTAACAGGAAAAATGAAATAATAGTAAAGCAACTACGGAACGACCACCAAAGATCCCACGTGTTGTCGTAAAATGAACAGAATTCCTCGATTACAACATTGTGCGTAGAGTTAAAAATTTATTGTCTTCTGAAGACGACTTTGTAATCTTTCCTTAACACTGAAGTAGGAATTAAACAGCCGGCCGGTGTGGCCGTGCGGTCTACGCACTTCAGTCTGGAACCGCGTGACCGCTCCGGTCGCAGGTTCGAATCCTACCTCGGGCATGGATGTGTGTGACGTCCTTAGGTTAGTTAGGTTTAAGTAGTTCTAAGTTCTAGGGGACTGATGACCAAGATTTTCAGTCCCATAGTGCTCAGAGCCATTTTTTTTAGGAATTAAACAAGTGTGTTTGGTAGGAAGGTAAATTATGGCGCCAATGTTAGAGCTGCTAAATCCAGCAGTGAAATGCATCAAAATGTAGATAATGTTCGGGGGATGATGAAAGAGATAGATTTATTTCTTCGCTAATTTATGGATCATGAATGAAAATAAGTAAACAGTAAATCACTTCTGATGGATACACAACTAGTTTAATATGCGGCACTGCCCGGGTATGTTTTTATTCCAGTCGCATTAATCCATCTCTGCCTATCCCCCCTCTGTCTACTTCTTCCTCTTCCATTTATCTGCCCATTTTCCCCTCCCCCTCTCACTCTTCATCTCGTCCTCCCTCATATCTGTGTCCAGCTCTTCCGTTCCCATCTTTGTCTGTCGATATGTTCTTTCTCCTTTCTCTCACTCCAGCCCGTAATTGGCTAAAAATGTTCCAAGTATTCAAAGGAGCTTTTTACACGCTTCTTTGCCCACATACGCACATGTCACATACATGTAACATATTTCACACAAATTTGTACAAATATTTCACCTGTATCTCTAGTGAATTCCGCCCTGAAATTTCGTTTTCACGTAGCTCAATGTTTACGAAGTCATGTCTCTTAAACTGTGTGTCGTATGGTGATATAATTTTGTAGGTAAATCCAGTGGTATGTGTAGGCACTGCGGAATATGCTGTGAATAGAGATGTCCGACAAACCACACTGGAGAGACATATCTTAGACCTCTTAACTAAGAACAGAACTTTTCCAGTGTCATCAGCTAGAGAGGGATTAGTTATTAATAGGAGCGGTGGCCACCAAAGCCGAAAAGAAAGCGCTAGGAGAGTTACGTAAAGGAAAAACATAGCATTTAGTGTAGACCTGACAATTACAAAACAACAGTGGTAAAAATTTAAAGATGCTATAAACAATGATTTCTGTAAGTACGTTTTAACTAAAGTACTAAAACATTATGAAGACCCATCTTGTTTCAATCGTACCATCCGCTAATCGTTACGGATACATTTGCTATTACGTTCTTATTACAAAACAGACTACAGACATACTCATAGAGGAAATTTAACAGCAACTCGTGCAGCCTTAAGAAAGACCGTGGCGGAAAATCGATCACTGCAAATATCATCTGCCGGCAGATGGTCGCTGTATCACAAATCTATAGACATCAGTCTTTGAATACTGGCCCCTTATTGAACGTAACCAAGGTTGGAGTGTTGCTGCAAGTCGGTCATGGGGTCTGAAGAAGACGAAAATATCGCCGAAACTGGTACCCCAATAAAATAACAGTTTGTAAATTTAGACGACTGAAAGGTGATTGATTTGGCGTCCTGTTAAGGTTTAATGCCCCGTCAAACTCAAGGTTATTAAAGTCGGAACACCATCTCAGACTGTTTCAACGATGGGGAAGGAAATTCGCCGTTCCCTTTCAAAAGAACCAGCCCGGCATTCACGTGGAGCTATTTAAAGATATCACAAGGAACCTAAATTGGATTTGTCGGACGCGGATTTGAACCGTCGTCCTCCCGAATGAGAGTCCAGTTTGCTAACCACTACTTCACCCGCCTCAGTGTGAGGTATGGATGTTTATGTACCTGTGTGAATTACCACTCTTCGGTCACCTCACGTTTGAAGACCAACATATCATATGCTGCCTACGGCAGATTCAGGTCGTAGGAGAAAGACTGCAGCGTAGAAGAATCATGCTAAGAACTTGTTACCGATCGACGCGAGTAAATGAATGCTTGCCTCATGGAAGCATGCACAGCACACAAGCTTGCATGACCGTGTGTCGTGTTGCACGAGGCACAGTGGATAACAAGTGACCAAGACCCTGAACGCCGCACAGTGTTCCCCGCACACGTGGACCCTGCTCGCCCCCACCGTACCGTTGTACCGCCGGCCTGCTGCCTTTCACGGGGCTAAGGCATCGACAGCTGCGTCCTACCGCGAGAAGAAACAAGCTGCCTAAAAGCTGTCTTTTGAAGTAGGCTACAGCCAGTCACGAGACACCTGCTACCCCATGAACGGCACTAGCTGCACAAATACGCACCGTATCATCCTCTGTCAGCTCTGTCACGTAGCGTCGTGCGGATGCAGTACGGAGGGTATGTGGTCAGCACACCGTTCTTTCCGATTTTCCAGACCTTGTAGCCGCTGTCTCTCGTGTAGTACAATGAGGCTGAGTGCACCCTCACAACGGAGAAATCCTTGGTGGTACTGGGAATGGAGATAAAAGCTTCCACATGGCAACCATCAACGATGACTACTCAGCTACAGAGGCGGACAAGTGACACAGATACACGGTTGTTTTTCAACGTAGTCACCATATCTCTGTAAAGAACTCCCAGAACACACTGCGAATCGTTCAGTTCATCAACGGCAGAAGTCGATTCTCTGGTCCCGGAGGCATTAGAGGCAAATGCCGGGATGGTTCCTTTGAAAGGGCACGGCCGACTTCCTTCCCCATCCTTCCCTAATCCGAGCTTGTGCTCCGTCTCTAATGACCTCGTTGTCCACGAGACGTTAAACACGAATATCCTCCTCCTCTTCCGGTGGCATTAGAGAAACGCTTTGTAAATGTGATCGATGGCAAATCTCTTTCACCACAGCTGATCTTTCTGCTTGCCGAGAAGATGCACTGCGGCCTTTGTCAAGTTGTTGGCACCTTTTCTCTACGGCTGCACTTTTTATCCAGTGGGTGAGTTGGCTTCGGTAGACCTTCTGTGAGTTTTTATCGTGATCTTACACGAGGACAGCCTGAACTACTTGACAGTACATGCACAGTTGTCTCTAAATGGATCACAGTCCGAATTTTCCTTAATCACCGCTGTACTTGTTTTCTGAAACGTCACCACATGTTCCTGGTAATGGACACCGGAAGCCATGTGCAATAATATCGTGGTCGGGTAGCAGCGGTCTTTTCACATTGCAGTGGAGTTTTATGTGTTGTGGAATTTCCTAGTACATTCAATCTACGTTCTGGGCTGGAAACGTCACCCTACCCCTTTGGTCCGATCCTAGCAGATGGGCCGTGCTTGTCTTGCGTCGACCTATCTAGCATGCGTGTTAATCGTCTGTGAGGTTTTCGGAGGAAAGATTGTAACAATTACGAGTAAAAATAATTGAAAACGGCTGGAATTAGCATCAAATCCATAGTGTCTCCCATCAAATTCTGAATCCATTTGGGTGAACAGAATAATAATAACTAACTATAACATTTTAGAAACATTAGAAATGATTTTCTCATATCTTTATGTTCTTGGAAATTGCTGTAAATAAGTAACTGGATATATGTCAACTAATCACCTAGTTTATAACCTTCGTCGTAATAAGGAAAAAGGTAATGTCTAGAAAATTGTTATTGGGATACTTCGGTATTGCATTTGCTCTCAATGAAGAAGGAATACAATCTTACTTTGGTTGTTCATTAAAAGTAATTACATTACTATGCATCCGATGACTTGTTTTAGATATTGACATTCTTCGAACTAGAAAAGTATAAACAGTGAAGTCAGTAGCTGACAAATAAGTTGTCAACTACGTACTAGGTGGTTACTTTTGCAGACCGATGTGTACTGACAGGTGTCTCCTGGTATCTGCCAGCTGTCCGCCTCTATAGCGCAGCGGTAGCATTACCGCCTACCATACAAGGGGGCCCGGGATCGATTCCCGGCAGGGGACTTGGAGTTGTGTGTCTATCATCATTTTCTGATAATCATTGACATGCAAGTCGCCGGAGTGGTGTCAACTAAAAAGACTTGCAATACTGAGGCCGAACACACAAGGGGATATCCCGGCCAATAAATGCCATACGATCATTTATCTGCCAGTTTACATAATTAATTACTATGGACCCTATATTCGCAAAACGGAATTTCGAAACTTTACTTCCGTTACTGCTCGCAACTCTGGAAGTTTCCTTAAAGCTTGTTTGACATGGCCAGCACTAATTAATTACTATGCTTTTTACGAAGAAATTACACTGTAATGAAGAACTGTTTTCTGCTCCTCTTGACTCACTTGTACTTTAGTATGCTTACACACAAACTGAATATCCAAACGGGGCTTGCTTTCACTGAGGGTTGCTATGGTTGTTGGAAGCGTGGGTGGGGTGGGGGTGGGTGATGGTTAATACGGTCCTTTGTGCTCCGTTATGGATCAGCGCTGTCACAGCTGGGTGAACACATGGTACTCGAGCGGCGGGCACTGATGAGCCACCACAGCAGGCTCCAGCATTCAGAAGACCAGCCGTACGCTACGGTACGTCGCCGGCAATCTCCCTCCGCACGGAAGCGGGAATATCCCCATCGCTTACCCTGGCCACCGCAATCTCGTCTGCGGAGACTGAAATTCTGTGTATTGCTATCCAGAGTCGAAACGCTGACTGGGCAGATATGTAGTACTTGTGTGTTTCTCATTCCACGGCAAGTAAACTGTGGCCAGACAGATTTGTCTGGTAAATATCTTAGTGCATTAACGTTTCCTGGAACAAAATAAACCCCGAATCATCATCATTGACTGTAGTGTGCAGTCTAAGACAGGAAAAAACGAGGCACCACGAAGGAATTATTTGAATGGGACGGAAATCTTTATGTGAAGTACATGTACAGACAAACATATGACTATAATTTCAAAAAAATAGGATCATTTATTCAAGAGAACGGGCTTCGTAAATTGAACAGATCAATAACGCGTTGGTCCATCTCCACCTGGGGCTGTCGTGCCAAATTCTGTCCAGTTGGTGCGTTAAGACTGTCAAAACCCCGAGATGGTTAAAAGGCCCTGCGCTTAACACTCCTAACGTTCTCAATTGGGGAGAGACTCGGCGATCTTGCTAGACAAGATAGAATTTGGCAGGCATGAAGACAAGCAAAAGAGACTGTCTAGTGTGGGTCTGGATTATATTGCTGAAATGTAATCCCACGATGGTTTGTCACGATGGGCAACAAAACGGGGTGGAGAGTATCTTCGACGTACCGCTGTGCTGTAAGGGTACCGCGGATGACAACGAAACAGCCCTGTTACGAAAAGAAATGCCATCCCAGACCATCACTGCTGGTTGTCGGGCCATATGAGGAGAACACTCAGGTTGGTACTCCACCGCTGTCTGGGGTGTTTCCAGACACGTCTTCGCTGACCTTTGGGGCTCAGTTCGAAGCCGGACCGTCAGTGAAGAGAATTCTACTCCAGTCAATGAGATTCGAAGCTGAAGGCGACTGGAAACCCTCCGGACAGTCCTGGAATACCAACCTGAATGTTTCCCGCCATACTGCCTATTAGCCAGGAGCCATGGCTGCAAGATTCAGTCTTTTCCTTTTCTTCGGAGAAGATCATTGCTTCCGCCTCCACAAAGCACCCTTTTTCTGCGTAGTAGACATTGTCTCCGTATGACGAAACTTTCCTCCCTCCAAACAATTGCTAGAGTTTAGAAAACAGAAAAATTGTATGCAGGGGCAAATATTGCATATATGGTGCTTGGGGAGTTAATTTGAAGGTCAGCTCATGCACTTTCGCCATCGCATTATCCTACTGAAAATCTTGGTTTCTGCATACTAATCGTGGTCGGACCTGCTTCGGCTTTCTTCATAAATCATCACATAAGCAGGATAAAATGATGGATTGCTCTTTTATCATTTTCAGCTTTTCAAAATTCTGTTTCTAAACCTCATTCCCACAGCGTTATGGGTCTGCAGTCAACAAACACAGCAAGCGGTTCGCTGCCGCTGTCTCACGTTCATAATGTTTCTACAAGTCTTATATGCCTTTCATGTTGAAGGATCAAATCCACACCCCGCCTCCACATTTATGTTCCTGTGGTATATTTAAACCACAAGAAAAATTCAGCGATGGTGCTCCAGAAAAGGAGTTACTCTCCCCCATCCAAGTTTTTGCTCCATCTGTAATTATCTCATCGTCGACACAAAGTTGAACTACAATTTTTCTCCCGTCATTGCGTATACTTCCTTCTGACTACCATAAACAATTTTTTTTAGGAGTATGGGATTTTACCTGGCCTCATATAGCGTAGCGCGCAACATGTTAGCTTGCAGTGTAGGAAGATGACCCAAACTGAAACGAATTCGAGCGGCAGATTAAAGACCGTGGTTTTCATCAGCCAGCCTGAGTGTGGTTTCCCGCGCTTGCTGAGGCAAAGGGTGGGCTGGTCGAAAATTTCAGCCTCGGAAAATAATAGACACAGACAGTTAAAATACGACGCCCTCCTTAACACGACTGCGGTGACGAAAAGTCCATCCGGCCACAGAGTTGGTTAAAATAAATCTCCAAATGTTTGGTACAGTGGGCCACTTATTAAACGGCACTGACGCTGAGAAGACGAAAAAAGTCATTGAATTTTACGTAGCATATTATGGCACGAAGTCACTTTTTCTCTCCTGTTTGTGGGTCTGGTTAAAAGCAGCTGAAAGGTGTTTTCTCTTCGACTGATTAATGTTTCATACTGCTTATCAAGAGCGTTTCCTCGAATTACAGTATTTAAAATTTAGTGAATATTCGAAACGTCATCGAAACGAGAGCAAATATTTAGTTGCTGAGAATGTACTCCTTCTTATGGACGGTTACAGAAAATCCGTAGGGAAGTACTATCTATACCACTTGTTTAATTCTCGCGGCTACCCCCGTCGGAGGTTCGAGTCCTCCCTTGGGCGTGTGTGTGCGTGTGTGTTGTCCTTAGCGTAAGTTAGTTTAAGTTAGATTAAGCAGTGTGTAAGCCTATGGACCGATGACCTCAGTAGTTTGGTCCCATAGCACTTACCACCAATTTCCAAATTTTTAATTACTTAATGTTTCCGTACACTCCCCCTGCCGTCGCTTTCTTTCTTTACTTTTCAAACTTTTTGCAGATTGATGCTGAAATCATGGTGTTTGGCGTGTAGAGTTAGTCATTGCCTTACCGTGTATTGTCCTAAGAGCATCTCCATCGGTATCGACATGCCAAAGTAACAAATATGTTATCCGTATTTAAGTTTTTGCTCGCAGACATTCTGAAGCATTTCATTTTTACCGTCGTTATGGGTTACTGTCATTCATAAAAAATATCCTCCACGGAGGACGTGGAACCTACGAAGCTCTTTAACAGAACTTGTCATCACGGTCTGCTATGTTTGTTAGGTAGAACAACAGTATATTGTATTTAAACGACCACATATTTACCCTGCATTATATGTGTCATATTCATAGACTGGGAAATCGATTCATAAATGACTCCTTCATTCCAGAAGCTGTTAAAACGTGCTAACGAAAATTGTTTTTATGAGCGCTGTTGCATTATGGATCAACATTTTAGTATCTGGGGGTGTACAATGACTACAACTCATATGATAAATTGTTAAATGATTAAAAAACCAGTCACCTACCACTATTTGTTCAGTATTCTTGATGTCGGATGGATCTCGGAATTAAAATTCCATTTTAATTGCTACATTCTGATTTTTCATGTTTACTGATCAAGTCAGCTGTTATCCTTACGGGACATGGACGTTAAATGAAGGTTGCAGAGCACTCTTTCGTAAATATGAATTTATAATAATTATTTTGCTTGAGTCGTTAACATTTGTCTTCTGAATGAGTGTAAGACCAATGATGTTGCCTTCATATATTTTTAACTCAAAATATTACAGGGCTTAAGTATACACTCGCTACTCGTCATTCTTGTTTAGATAACGTTAATTCCTGTATTTTTTCGTTTTAATAACTTTTAATAACTTAATTTGTTGCAGCCTGATGAAATTAAACCGTGCAAATGGAATGTAATGGGATTAGGGTGAGCTCTTGTGGTATCTGAGAGTGGGGAAAGAGCTCACCAGCGTGACGGGCAGATGTGTGGAATAATGTACACTGCGGAACTCGCAAATTGCCTTTAATAGAGGATTACTTCAGCAAATTTTTACCTATATGGAAACACTGCAAGTACAGTAAAGTCCTCGGGGAACAGCCCATGTAGCGTAATTCATGCAAGTAGAGGAAAATAAAGAGAGAGATTTAAATGAGAGGAGGAGAAGGGTGGCAGAAAGTGGTTGTTTGTGAGTGTTAACTGGCTATGATTTGTGTGACACGTTTTATGAACTACTGATGTAGTGAACTTACGTTGGCCAACGCATAATCAACTGACCTCCAGCATTCGTGTTTTGAGAAGAAAGATGTCTTCCTTGTACAATTTTCGAATAATCCTGCCCTAGTGTACCTCTGTTGTACATCTATTGCAGATTTCAGTTCTCTTTGTTGTGACTATCACCTCTGTGTGAAAATAGACAATTTTCCTACACCGGTCAATTCTTTGACAGTTTTCAAAAAAATTAAAGACAAAGAAAATCATGTATGATGTGATATAGTCATCCATCAATAGCAGTTAGTTTGACTCAGCCACTATTTGTTCGTGAGCCTTACGACATCTGTTGTTGATTTTTGTAATGACACCATCTACGTGACTAATAGCGTGCAGGAGCGTCTTCAAATAATATTACAGCAATTTATCTTTGTGGATTTCTTTTCACTACCCTCGTTTACCTAAGACTGTATTTGCGATATTTCTGAGCCACGACGAAAGTTATTGCTGAATTTTTGAGCTATTTCAGTTAAACTGACATTCAAAAGATATTGTACGACAAATACATTCGATTCGTCGTCGAGCAAGCCAATCTAGCAAATCAATTAAATTTTCCTACTACCACGACAACTTTAATTTTTAAGAGTTATCAGCCTCCAGTATATGAGGTTCATCACGTCTTCCTCTCCTTTACGAACCTCTATTTCGGAATAACATTTACACCAAACGTCCTCGATTATTTATGGCATATATTAGAATCTCTGTCTTCCCCAGCAGTTTTTGCTCTCTACGGCTTCCTCTAATACGATGAAAGCTATTCGCTGTTGTCTTAAAATATATTCTATCTTTTTCTCCCTTCTACAAGTCACTTTTTTCCACGTATTTGTTTCTCCGTCGATTCCCCAAAGAAATTCGTTTCTCACCTTATGAATCCTCTTCATTTTCGATATTCCACTGTTGCTCCACTTATCAATCCCTAAGCTTCTTTTCTTGTTTTCCCACAGTCCATTATTCACTTCATTACAGTTCTCTGCTCCAGACAGTCTCAGAAATTTTTAGCTAGAATTAAGCACTATGTCTGACACTAGTAGCGAGTAATGCCTTCCTAGCCATTGCTTATCTACTTTTTACACCCTCCTAGCTTCGACGGTTATATGCTACTTCACTTCCAAGATGGAAGAGTTACCTCACTTTGTCACTTTTTCTCTATGTCTAGTTCGTGATTTTCCGATTTTGATGTTAAGTGTACTGCTGGTCTGTTTCTTTACCTCTTCATTACATCCGTTTTTCTTTGGTTTAACCATCTCATTACGCTTCCTTGGGATATTCTGGAAATCACATCTGTCGATTTTGTTCCGTTGAGAACATCATGTTGAGTTCTACCTGCAAGGAACTCTTGAATCCAATCGCAAATATGGTCTGATACCCGATAACCTCATATTTTTGTTAATAACGGCTGTGTGGAAGAGTGTTAAATACGTTCCTGAAGTCACGTTACGTGGCGTCAACTTTAACGCCATTGACTGCAGTGCTATAAATCTCTTGGAGGAACAGAGCGAGATGAGTTTCGCAAAATTTCTGTTCTCTCTTCTTAAATGAGAACCTCCAGCTTCATTCTCGAAACTGACATGTGTTGTATGGAAATAAATACTTTTCCCCAACACCAAAATGCAGCAGACGTATGTTTCACTGGTCTAGATTCCAGCCTAGCGGTTCTAGGCGCTACAGTCCGGAACCGCGCGACCGCTACGGTCGCAGGTTCGAATCCTGACTGCATGGATGTGTGTGATGTCCTTAGGTTAGTTAGGTTTAAGTAGTTCTAAGTTCTAGGGGACTGATGACGTCAGAAGTAAAGTCCCATAGTGCTCAGAGCCATTTGAACCATTTTACTATATTCCAGTCCCAAATTCATGCTATTATATTTCTCGCTCAATCATTGCTTCTTTCCCCTCTGACAACGTAAGAATGACAAGTTGCGTCAGAATACAAAGCACACATGAAACTGGATAATCCGATTTAAGGTTATGTTAGAATCACCACTATTAAAATATCCCGGGCTATTACGTCGTGGTCGAATTTTTTGTTGAAACCCAACGTTTCGTCCCCGTCTTTGGACGAAATCTTCAAGGGGATTGTAGCTTCTTCCAAGTTCTGATGCATACATCCTAGTTCGCTACTGACTAAAGTAAAATTTTGTTTCCGTATTCCCCCGTGTAGACGCCACACGATTTTGAAAACTGAGGAAGATCGTAAAACTGAGGAAGGTGGTACCACTTAAAATCTACCAAAATAGGAGAAAAAATGAACATGCACTTCGTGATGACTGATTTGTTGCTAAACATATGTTATAAGTTATTACGAAGTGCTTTGTCCTTTTAAATTAGGTACGCTAGTGGAGAACAACGCTGGGAGTTTTAAATGTCCGTGCACTGGTACAACGATTTCCGAAATGAGAGGTCACCACAACGTGGCTAGAAAATAGAGACTTCCTTTGTACAATCATGTCACGTGGATGTTTCTTTAAAATTACATCTGCAAACACAGGTGTGGGAGTCTGCCGTCTTGCCTGATGCGCAAGCACTTGCAGACGCCGATTTGTGCGCCCTCAGTCACAGCCACTCACCTGTAAGAAATGACAGAAAGCGTGGTTGGCACGGGAAACGGCCGCAAATGCAGTATCCCACCCACTATCTGTGAAGCCCGCAGCTGCTATGCGAAAACGTTCAGCTGTTTGCTGTGCATGCGCCATGTAGCGGTTGGATGCGGGTGTGTGGCACCGGTTACTGCAGACCACAGAGATCAGAGACGGAGCGACTAGGCATCGAATGTTCGGGTCGCATACTTCGCAAATCAAGGCGCCGCTGTAACATCAGTACTAATGGGCTTCCTTCGCTCCCGCTGTAGTTCTGTCAGCACGATGAGTCAGAACTGTGGCGCTGCAGTCGCTTCATACTCGTCGACTCTTTCTCTCTTACTGAAGCGTGCAGGAGTGTAAGGCTAGCCGTGAGTTGTTAGTACAGAAGATGAGCACACGATCTTGCTGCTGTAAACTAACACTGAAACAGCGAAATGATCGATTCTCGGGACAGATTGCTGTGTTCCATTAGAGTAGAAGTGATGTCTGGAATAAGTTTCACACTATACTCCACGCTTCGGACGAGAAACATACAAATTTCGTCCACTGCAAAAAAAATGGTTGTATTCCTGTTTATTCTGCCTCCACCATGAGAAAAAAATACGTGCTGCGTCTAACGAAGGCTGGACACTGAGCATCGTCACTGTTGCGTCGCTGCAACAAATTCTGTATTAATTTGACCATGGCAACTTGCGTTTATGGGCAGCTTATTCATTTCTGTAATTTACTGTAATAACTGCTCACTATTGAGAGGTTACTCTTCATCCTGATGTTATATTTTTTGGTAATTTCTTTAAACATCCGATAACGCCTCGAAAGTGTGTACATGTGAGACATTCCCTGAGAAAATATTAAATGTTAAAATAAATTTACAACCGTCTTCGCAAATCTTTTATTTATGGAATTGCATATATAAACTGAACAGTATTCACTGCTAACCGATCAACCGTTACATTAGAATGAGATTTTCACTCTGCAGCGGAGTGTGCGCTAATATGAAACTTCCTGGCAGATTAAAACTGTGTGCCCGACCGAGACTCGAACTCGGGACCTTTGCCTTTCGCGGGCAAGTGTTCTCATTCTGGAAACATCCACCAGGCTGCGGCTAAGCCATGTCTCCGCAATATCCTTTCTTTCAGGAGTGCTAGTTCTTCAAGGTTCGCAGGAGAGCTTCTGTAAAGGTAGGAGACGATGTACTGGCAGAAGTGAAGCTGTGAGGACGACGCGTGAGTCGTTCTGGGGTAGTTCAGATGGTAGAATACGTGCACGTGAAAGGCAAAGGTCCCGAGTTCGAGTCTCGATCCGGCACACAGTTTTAATGTGCCAGGAAGTTTCAGATAGAGAATACCTTATGCGTAATCGCATCAGCAATGCGTTCGATTCTGCATGATCATTTGCAAGTAGAGAAACTTTGTTGTCTCTGGGTGACGCATAGACTGACGGAATAGCAGATTAGACTACGAGTGACTTGCTCCCGGCAGACGTTAAAGCGAGTATTTGGAGCTAATTTCTGATCTCTACCGGAGACAAGACGTGGTGCAGGAAACTCCTTCCGCCCACTCTGAGATTCGTTCCTCATCCTTCCGCTTAGTTGGAGGCTTATATAGCCTCGCTGGCCCTCTATCGACTCCACATTCTTTCCTATTCTGTAGTATTTACTTCTAATACTGCGTCGAAAATGCGGTTCTTAGACGCGGTGATCATTAGCAGCCTATTGAATATTTCGTTTTCTGTAATGATCATACTCAAATGCGTGGCCTCTTTTTTAATGACAGAGACTAGTTTAGTTCTTGCCGTAGTGCGTCCTAGCAGAGAAACTACACAGTATGTGTCTCTAGCATGTATTTCTCCGCCTGTGAGCTTCAAAGAAAATGTCTCCTGGGCTCTGTGTTGGTCCTTTGTACCCTTGGCCTGCTCTGTCATAATGGTACCGGTCGATTCATCAACAAGAAAGTCTCCTCTTACTAAAATGGTTCTGGTGACGGGGATATGATTTAAAATTATAACAGGACTCATAATGTAATTGACTTATTGGGAACCAAATATTAAAAGTTTAATTAATAAGAAGTGTTGGAAGGGTGCAGGGATTACAGTCTTAGCTGATTAAGCTTTCTCTCTATGCATCACTGACTAATGGTGGACACGGACGTACATTTGGCTGATACTACAGAAGCACATGTTTTAACAGTCCTTTACATTTACAGTTAAGATTTAAATGAACCGTGTACCTAAAGCTTCCTGTTGTGCGAGAAAGGCGTTTACTCCGAAGAATAAACGAAATCGTGAAATGTAATTGTCAATGCTCAGTGCTTTTAGCAATGACAATAAGAAAATGAATTTCGGTTAAAGTAAAATTAAAATTAAGAAGGAAACGTAATCATAGTAATTAGCAGAGTCTGGAAGAAACGTTACGAATTTAGTTAAAATTAACGGTCGGCAGCTCATTACGCGAGCAAAATCTGTTTCTTATTTACTGATTTGTATTATTCGTAATTTACAGGAAATTATTAAGCATTACGTTACAGTGGTCAAAAATGTTTCAGTTAACTCGTGGAGCATGAGAACGATTAAGATACGAACAGAACAAAATTTGATTAGCTATGAATGGTTATGTAAAATGGAAAAATTGTGATTTCACTAACTAAATGCTTACTGTCGTTAGTTTTGCACACAAAGTCATTCATACTTATTCATTACCAAAGGCTGTCATTTAAATATGAAAACATCGTAATGGCTAGAGCAATCTTCAACAATCACTTTCATGTAATTCACAGTTACGTAATCTGCGAAGCTAATTTTCAATTGCAAAAGTACGTCAAAATTCGAGAAATTCTTTTACTGACTCGTTGATCCTGAATAAGTCCAACTTTCAGTAGTGTTCATTAACAGGTGCTGAAAAATCACTTTGTAAAATTACTACCATTATTAGCTCAAGACTTAAAAGTTCTGATTGCAGTTGCTTTATATTAAAACAGTTATCAAAAAAATACCAAAAAATATCCTTCACTGAATTTTATTTTGTCAAGCACTGCTTTTGAAATTACCGTTGAAATTACTACACACTTTTGTTAGTTATCGCCTTGTAAGCAATTTCAACTTTAATTACTGTACTTCTTTCAGTATAACAAACAGTTACTGCTTCATTATTTTATTTGGCTTAATTCTTTTACAGAAATACGCTGCAACTGCTTCTCATTTATTATGATTTTCTCAGGTTAGTGATAATGGATAGGATGTAACCTACTTTGGTAAATTGTCTTAGCTGCGGTATAACTGGTAACACTTTGAAGTATGTTGGTATCATTCAGTCGAAATTAACGACACTGGATAGCCGTATACAAGTCTTATCAAATGCTTCGTTACATCTTACTTTGTATTGAGCCGTCAGGAACCATTGCTCGTTGATAATGTGTGGTAAGGCTGCTTCTTCTTCCTATTATTATTATTATTATTCAAGCTCCACTATAAATGAAATTGAACCCACAGTACTCCTCACCTTAAGTGGTTCAAAAATGGCTCTGAGCACTATGGGACTCAACTGCTGAGGTCATTAGTCCCCTAGAACGTAGAACTAGTTAAACCTAACTAACCTAAGGACATTACAAACATCCATGCCCAAGGCAGGATTCGAACCTGCGACCGTAGCGGTCTTGCGGTTCCAGACTGCAGCGCCTTTAACCGCTTAAGTGGTATCATCTTGCTGTGATTGTATGGATTTAATGCCTTAAACTGTGCCTGGCCGCACGAAACTTCTGCCGAACCATTACATATTTTCGCACTGCCGCCTTACGTCCATGCCTCAACACACCTCGCTTCTTTCCTCTCTCTACTGTACTCTGTATGCCACCCGACCCGACTGCTCGCAACTCAGCATCGTTCTACACTCCACGGCCGACGCGCTCGCACGCCCAGCGATAATACGATTGCAACTTCACCATACTCCTTGACAACTGCGTATAATCCTGACTAAGCCAGAGTGTCCACGTACAACTAGTTAACATTTAATATTCATTCTGTTCTGCAATAGAAAAACAGTACAACATGTCGACATTCCATAAGAAGGACATTCGTACAATTGTTTACAACCTTACTTTCATAGAGAAAAAACATATCGTAACAGCAAAATTGAAAGGAAAAAATTAGTACTCTACAGAACTGTTGTGCTACAATCTGACTAAGATTGATTATTAAAGCACACATGACCAATTTTGAACATGTGTATGACTACAATGAATATTTAAACGCAACAGTATTAATTCACAATTATTAAAAGAAAAATGCACACACGGATAATGTCTCTGAATGCATTAATGATAGCTCTACCATTTGTTCTATTGTTCTGTAACCAACCAACCTTTAAACATTCTAGCAGCCCCCTGGGGTTAGCGGACAATTCCCTCTTATCTATGGTCTTAATCGGCGCATGCTTCACACCAGAATATAAAGCTGCTGAAAGAAAGCGCTGCTGTGCTGTTTCCTGTACCCAGTAACCGTGCGATGGACTAATTTCGTCCTGACCACGTTCTTACCAAATCTTGTACATTGTGTAGTGCAAATTTTCTTGAACCAATCTTGGAACATAAAAATATAATAATCAGACAGAAAGCCTTTTCTAATGAAAATAAAATTGAAGCTGCGAACATAGGTGACATGAGGTACGTAAGTGTAAAGGAAATCTTCAAATCAAATTAATAAAACACAAGAGGAGGGAAGTACGAGTGCATTAATCGCACACAGTAAAATTTACACTCGAATTACTTCACACTAAATGCATACATGTTGAACATATTTCGCACATCGTTCGCCCCTGGGCAAAGCATGTAGGACTAAGGAAAATCTCTCATCAAAACTCACAAAGTCTATCTTCAATTACACTCTTTATTCACAGAATCGAGCTAACAAGAGAAAGTAAACGATAAATACAATACTACAGGCTTCACTTCAGACTCTATCGCACTCTAAACCTACTCGCCATGGGTGCCTTTGTAGCTCACTATTAACGAAATTCACACATCAAAAATAGTATTGCATCACCTCGTTTCCAAGAGTTCCGCAACCTGAACACAAAAATTGGAGTAGAGATCAACACAAACATCATTTCCGTCCTTTTTATTGCTCATGAAAACCACACACCACCATACAGTGAGACCTTCAGAGCTGGTGGTCCATATTGCTGTACACACCAGCCGGCCGGGGTGGCCGAGCGGTTATAGGCGCTACAGTCCGGAACCGCGTGACCGCTACGATCGCAGGTTCGAATTCTGCCTCGGGCATGGATGTGTGTGATATCCTTAGGTTAGTTAGGTTTAAGTAGTTATACGTTCTAGGGGACTGATGGCTTCAGAAGTTAAGTCCCATAGTGTTCAGAGCCATTTGAACCATTTGTACACAACGGTACCTCTAATACCCAGTAGCACGTCCTTTTGCATTAATGCATGCCTGTATTCGTTGTGGCGTACTATCCACAAGTTCATCAAGGCACTGTTGGTCCAGATTGTCCCGCTCCTCAACGACGATTCGGCGTAGATCCCTCAGACTAATTGGTGGGTCACGTCGTCCATAAACAGCCCTTTTCAACGCATGCCAGACATGTTCGATAGAGTTCGGATTTGGAGTACATGCTGGCCACTCTAGTCGAACGATATCGTTTTCCTAAAGGAAGTCAATCACAAGATCTGCGCGATGGGGGCGAAAATTATCGTCCCTGAACACAAATGCCTCGCCAATAGACTGCCGATATGGTTGCACTATCGTTCGGAAGACGACATTCACGTATCGTACAGCCGTTACGGCGGCTTCCGTGACCAACAGCGGCGTACGTCGGCCCCACATAACGCCACCCCAAAACAGCAGGGAACCTCCATCTTCGTGCGCTCGTTGGACAGTGTGTCTATGGCGTTCAGCCTGACCGGGTTGCCTCCAAACACGTTTCCGACGATAGTGGGGTTGAAGGCGACACTCATCGGTGAAGAGAACGTGGTACCAATCCTGAGTGGTCAATTTGGCATATTGTCGAGCCCATCTCTACCGCGCTGCATGGTGTCGTGGTTGCAAAGATGGACCTCGCCATGGACGTCGGGAGTGAAGTTGCGCGTCATGCAGCCTATTGCTCACAGTTTGAGTCTTAACACGACGTCCTGTGGCTGCACGAAAAGCATTATTGAACATGGTGGCGTTGCTGTCAGGGTTCCTCCGAGCCATAATCTGTAGGTAGCGGTCATCCACTGCAGTAGTAGCCCTTTGACAGCCTGAGCGAGGCTTGTCATCTACAGTTCCTGTCTCTCTGTATCTCCTCCATATCCGAACAACATCGCTTTGGTTCATTCCGAGACGCCTGGACACTTCCCTTGTTGAGAGCGTCTCCTGGCACAAAGTAACAATGCGGTCGCTATCGAACCGCGGTATTGACCGTCTAGGCATCGTTCACTACAGACAACACGAGCCGTGTACCTCCTTCCTGGTGGAATGACTGGAACTGATCGGCTGTCGGACCCCCTCCGTCTAATAGGAGCTGCCCATGCATGGTTGTTTACATCTTTGGGCGGGTTTAGTGACATCTCTGGGCAGTCAAAGGGACTGTGTCTGTGATATAATATCCACAGTCAACGTCTGTCTTCAGGAGTTCTGGGAACCAGGCAGATGCAAAACTTATTTTGATGTGTGTAATAACGCCTTGAAGCTGACTCAAATAACCTAAACATCCGATAACTTGTGAAACAAGATTTTTATCTCATAAAAATGGTAAAACAAAGACTGGAGTTTACTAGCCACCAAGTGGTATGCAAAATTTCGAGTTTACCGAAAATGTCCTCTCGAAGAAGTTACAACAAACCACACATTTCGACATTTCGACATAACAGGTCACCAAGCATTTGCTAAAACGCCGCACGAGGCGATCGATCAGAATAACAGCAAGTGAATTCACGTAACGGTAATGTACAAAACACTGCATGTACGGAAACACACAAAACACTGCAAGGCAAAGCATTTGCGAATTAAACTATCAAAGCAGCATTAACAAACGTTATTCCACAGTGTATAAAGCTTGTTAATTGGTACCCAGATGCCGTTATAGGAGAAAAGGCGATATGAAGTAGCGAGGCAAGCACTGTGTTGTCTTCGCTATGTCTTCCTCCTCCTCCTCTTCCTCCTTCTCGTCCTCCTCCTCCACCGGCTCCTCCCTCTCCGCTTCCCCCTCCTAACTCCCTCACCCCTTTATTACTTCCTTTACTGGTCCCTTAGTTACCGCTGAGCTCCGGAAGTCGTGGGCGGACGGAGATGATTTCCGCCGCCGTCCGCGGCATTTGAGCTCTGGGAATAGCGGTGCTCTTTCCTCCGCCGTTCGCGCGGACCACTGCATCCTTCTGTCACACGGGCCGGAAGCTACTGCAGCCCTATCTGTTAACAAGGCATCGTGATTGGCTGTTCCCTAAAAGGAATTTCCTTCTATAAGAGATTCCTCTTCAAGGTTGTGCCATCCACTTTGTTCTTCGTTACTGCTGGAACATTAATAACCCAGCTGCATAACAGAACTCGACCTGCCACGTGTCTGCTGGCCTAACTCTAGTAATATACACTGCTTGTGTCTTCCCTCATATTCACTTTAAGGTTGCTGGAGCAATGTGACATTTCTGCGTCTTATGTGTATCGTAATTTAAATAGTGCAGATTTATTCCACCTACAGCACCATCGTTACCTTGATACGGTTCGCGTGTACGTTCTCGATTAGCCTCCGAATTGACTGGCCGAGCCGCGCCGGTTTAGCCGAGCCGTCTAGGGCGCTACAGTCATGGACTGTGCGGTTGGTCTCGGCGGAGGTTCGACTCCTCCCTCGGCCATGGGTGTGTGTGTTTGTACTTAGGATAATTTAGGTTAAGTAGTGTGTAAGGACTGGGTGTAGGGACTGATGACCTTAGCACACATTTGAACATTTGGCTGGCCGACGCAATCGGTACATGTAAATGTATAGCGCTGTTATTGTTGACAATGTGTACATAATGATCCAGTGCATAACGTTGGCAATTCTGAGAGGCTGTTCGCAGGTGATGCTGTTACCTATAGGAAGTTTGTAACACAGCGCTAGACTTCAGTCAAGGGTAGGAAACCATGCAGATGATCGACTATATATATATATATATATATATATATATATATATATATATATATATATATATATAGGGCTGGCAGTTGATTTTCAACGAAAATAAATACAACGTGCCTATAAATAGGCGAACAGCTCCACTATTGCTAGATTTTCATCTTCCATTTTGGTGAAGAGATGCAGACGGCAGCTGATGTATTAATCTGGCATAAAATAACTATTTCTTCTCTTTAATCTGAAATTAATTTCAAACAGCTGTATTCGATGATGTTCGCTTATTAAGACCGATTTCGAAGGTCCTATGGCTTCATCATCAGACACAGCGTCGTCGTCGGCTGATACTCGTATCCGAGTTTTAATTTCTCTCCTGAGATTTCCTTTGTCACGGTTCAGGCGTGGAAGTGTCGTCGATGGCTTAGCAATCCAATCCTAGCGTGGAACAGGCGGCCACAGACATTACAGCTGATGCAAGGTGGAGGACGTGGCTGAGCCTGGAGGAGTTTACGTCTCCGGCGTTTGTCATTCTCCATTCTTCGACGTTCCAGCTCTAAGTTTTGAAGAGAATTTGAGGTAACTGAGCGCCAGCGACTTCGGTCTTCTGCTATTGTGGACCAGTTACTCGGATCGATGTTCAAGTTTTTCAGATTTTTCTTGTACTGATCCTTATAACGTTTGAGAGGGGCACCTCGTGGCCTTTTACCTGTGCCCACCTCGCTGTACAGCATTTGGCGTGGAAATTGTCATTTTTCATCCGCTGGACATGTCCGACCCATCTGAGTTGATGCCCAATGATAAGAGCTTCCATGGTATACATTTTTGCTTTCTCAAGAACAGCCGTGTTGGATATGAAGTCATCCCATTTCAGGTTCATGATTTATCTTAGCTTCTGTTGGTTGAAGCGTTCTAGTTTCTTCAGATCACAGCGATATAACGTCCAGGTTTCGCAACCATATAGCAGGGTGGAAATGACTACAGCTTTGTACACCATCAGTTTGGTGTACAGTGTTAGGTCTTTATTCAAGAAGACACGCTTTGTAAGACGTCCAAATGCTACATGGGCAGCACGTAATCTATTCTCCACATCTTTTCCAGATGAGCAGTTAGATGACAGTATGCTTCCTAGGTAGAGGAAATGGTCCACTTGTTCCAAGGGTGTATCATAAATGGATATGCTGAAGTCAGGAACTGAGGAGCAAGGGGTTGGCTGCGCCATCACCTTTGTCTTTCGAATATTGATGGATAGACCAAATCGTTCGTACGCCCTGCTGAAGGAATCAACTGACAGCTGCAACTCTGCAGGTGAATGAGCTGGAGAAGCATTGTCATCAGCATACTGCAGCTCTGTCACACGAGTGGTACTGGTGAATCTTTTTGAATGGAGTCTGGACTGGTTGAGTAATCCTCCATCAAACCTGTAATTTAATTCCATTCCTGCATTGTTTACGGTTGTCTCGTAAAGCATAGCTGCCAGATACAATGCAAATAATGTTTGTGCAACAACGCATCCTTGTTTAAGCCCACTTGTTACTGGGAATTCACCAGTCGTTTCATTCTGGCAGAGGACCTGTCCAGTCATATCATCGCGGAGAGCTTCAATCAGGTCAACAAAATTTTCAGGGCAGCCGAAGCGTTTTAAGACCATCCACATGGCTTCTCTGGGAACTGTGTTAAAGGCCTTTTCTAGATCGTAGAAAACAAGTAGTAAAGGCATTTGCTGTTCTCTGCACTTCTCCAGTAGTTGTCGTGCACAGAAAATCATGTCAATTGTCCCTCTTGAAGGTCGAAACCCGTATTGAGACTCAGGTAGTATAGTCTCTGAAAGTGTCTGGAGGCGATTTAAAAGGATTCTTGCAAAACTTTTGCCAGTGACAGAGAGTAGAGATATTCCCCGGTGGTTACCACAGACGCTTCTGTCGCCTTTCTTGAAGATGGTGACAATTGTGGAGTTCTTCAAGTCAGCTGGTACCTTGCGGGTTTCCCACATTAATAGAATGAGTGGGAAGAGTCTAGTTTTTAGAGGCAAGCCGCCACCCTCAATAAACTCCATCGGGATGCTGTCAGATCCAGGAGCGTTCCCAGGTTTCACACTCTTGAGTGCCTTGCAAAATTCTTGAAAAGTTGGAGGATCACCCATCCAGGGTTGTGGAGGGTGCTGTGGGACATTTTTGAGAAAATCTCCAGCGGCAGTATGAGGGCGGTTTAACAGTGAGCTGAAGTGCTCTTTCCAACGATTTAAGATGTCCTGACTTTCAGTAAGAATGGTGGAGTTGTCAGCAGCTTTCAGTGTTCCTGATGAGGAGCGGATAGGTCCGTACAGCTCTTTAATACCAGCGTAGAAGCCACGCAGGTTCCTTGCATCGGAAAGATTTTGGAGTTCTGTGGCTTTCTGTTGCCACCATTTGTACTTGATTCCTCGTATTTCACTTTGACATTTCTGCTTGAGTTCTTGAAAGTGTGCTTTCTTTTCTGCGCAGGATGGATCCTGAACAATGGATAGGTAAGCATCCCGCTTTGCATTGATGAAGGCTTGGATTTCTCCATGGTTGTCATCAAACCAGTCACTTCTTTTCCGTGCACAAGAACCAACAACATTCTCAGCAGTTTTTTTGATGATGTTCTTTAATGTGGTCCATTCTTGTTCGACGTCGTCTGTGGTTGCTGGAGCTTTGTTAAGTTGTTCAGACAGTATGTCTTGGAAGTGTGAGCGAACGTTTTTGTTGTTCAGGTTGCTTATGTTGAATTTTCTGCGTGGTGGGTTTGATAAGTAGGATCGTGGCTTGCGATACTTTGGTACTCTCAAACGGCTGACTAAAAGTCTATGGTCAGTCCAGCACTCATCGATGGTTAGTGCTGCTTTTGTGATGAGAATGTCTTTCTTGTCACGCTGTCGCGCAATAACGTGGTCTATAAGATGCCAATGTTTGGAGAGTGGGTGCATCCATGTGGTCTTATAGCGGTTACGCAAACGGAATTGGGTATTGGAGATGAAAAGTTCGTGCTCATCACGTAGAACAAGAAATAATAACCCATTTGCAATGCAGTTTCCCACCCCTTGTTTACCCATGACGTCTCTCCAAAAACGGTTGCCCCTTCCCATTCTGGCATTGAAATCACCAAGTAAAATTAATTTATCTTGAATGGGTATTTTAGAGAGAGTACTGTTCAGTTGGTGGTAGAACTAATTCTTTGTATCTTCATCACTGTCTAAAGTTGGAGCATATGCAGAGACGAAGGTGATGAATCTGTCTGAACCAATGGGTACTCTACGAGTCATCAGTCTGATGGTGTACCCTGAACGTACCTCACTAATGTGTCCCTCACCTGAGAGTCTTGTCTCACTCAAGGCAGCTATATCTAGCCGGGCTAGTTCTTGGGTGATAAGAGCGGTTCTTCTCTCTGGCCTGTAATTGTTCACGTCCAGGTGGGTCCTGACATTCCATGACCCTATTGTCATAATCATTTCATTCTTCTTATGTTTACGTCCGCAGTATAAGGAGTGACCTACTGGGACAATGGACATGAACCGGGCTGGGGATCAGACACATGCATTGTTAATAAAACTGGTGCGCACACGTACAGTATATACTCTTGGAACGCTCTCACGTGCACCTTTAACTTAAGTGGTAACATTAATCAAAATGCCAAGTCGGACACTGATTGCCATGATTAGTAATGTACGACATATTTATATATACTTCTGTAGCTCCAATTTGATTCCATTTTTTGGGTTCTGTACGACAATCGGTAAAAGCTGTACCCTCATGGAATCACTGTGATCTCCGTCTGTCTGTCTGTTCCACTGTTAGAAACGCATTTTCTCACAAAAGCGGAGACGTATCAAGTTGAAATTTATGATAAGCAACTAAGGTCTATGGTCCCGTGGTGGTGTAAAAAATTGAAGCTTCTAAGTTAATGCAATCAAGAGGCACGGCCATTTACATCACATATTTTGATACTAGCAGAGTCGTTAATCAAAACCTACAGTGTACTTAACGTTGACCTAGAATCTTGATATTTGGCAGGAAGCAAGGTTTCACAGTACAAGTAAAGTAAAAACTCCTAAATATGTTAATTTCTAATTATATCAGATAAAAATATTTTTTGTCATTTGTTATCTGACTTAACATTCAAAACTAACACGATCTCGAACGTCTTGAAAGTCCTAAGACAGATAGCTTGCCAGTATCCACGTCGATAACCCGCAAAATCCGTCGATAGTCTCGATTTTCGGGATCGATGAGTTGTCTACACTCATAACGAAGTTTGTACGGAACTCTCACAGCACCAATCCTACCCGCACCAGCCCAATTTGTTTTAGTGTGTTAGAACTGCATTATGCAATACACAGCTCTTACGATATATTTTTTTACAGACGATGAAATTCGGTCTCGCATGAGACCACCGTGAAGTCCAAAAACCGTCTCAGTTATGCATCTACGTAATTATAGTATGTGTTATGAGATGTATAATGTCCCATCATTGCTTTTCGCTGTACATGTTGCTAGCTTTATACACTGAAGTGCCAAAGAAACAGGTACACCTGCGTAATACCATTTAGGGCCCGAAGAAGTGCCGCAGCACGATGTGGCGTGGACTCGACTAATGTCTGAAGTAGTGCTGGAGGGAACTGACACCATGAAGCCTTCAGGGCTGTCCATAAATCCGTAAGAGTACAAGGGGTGGAGATCTCTTCTGGACAGCACGTTGCAAGGCATTCCAGATATGCTCAATAATGTTCATGCCTGGGGAAATAGGTGGCCAGCTGAAGTGTTTGAACTCAGAAGATAGTTTCTGGACCCATTTTGAAGCATTATTGGGTGTGTGGCGTGTCGCATTGTCCTCCTGGAGTAGCCCAAGTCCGTCGGATTACACAATGGACATGAATTGGTGCAGGTCACCTGTCAGAGTCGTATCTAAACGTATCAGGGGACCCATATCACTGCAATTGCAACAATTCAGGAGGTTATTTCCATACCCATACACATCCCATATCAACGATGATTCGTTGAGTGGTTCGCACGCTGACACTTCTTGATGGCCCAGCACTGAAATCTGCAGCAATTTGCACACGCCCCAAACCATTACAGAGTCTCCACCAACTTGAAAAGTCCCCTACTGTCATACAGGTTCCATGGATTAAGGAGGTTATTTCCATACTCACACACGTCCATCCGCTAGATAAAATTTAAAACGAGATTCGTCCGACCAGGCAACATGTTTCCATTCATCGACAGTCCACATGTCAGTGTCGACATGCCAAGCTGACGCGTAAAGCCTTGTGACGTGGTCATCAAGGGTACAAGAGTTGGTCTTCGGCACTGAAAGCCCATATCGATGGTGTTTCGTTGAATGGTTCGCACGCTGACACTTGTTGATTGCCCAGCATTGAAATCAGCAGTAATTCTCACACACCCCACACCATTAGAGAGCTTCCACCAGCTTGAACAGTCCCCTACTGACGTACGGGGTCCATGGATTCAAGAGATTATTTCCACACCCATACACGTCCATCCGCTGGATAAAATTCAAAACGAGACCCGTCCGACCAGGCAACATGTTTCCAGTCATCAACAGTCCACATGTCAGGTTCGTCGTGCCATGTTGCACTTCTGTCACATTGAACGTTTCTCTTCAGTGTCGTTGGTCCTGTTCTTGCAGGATCTTTTTTCCGGCCGCTGCGATATCGGAGAACTGGTTTTACTGATATTCACGCTACGCTCGTGAATTGATTGTACGGGAAAGTTCCCGCTTCATCGTTACGTCTGAGATGCTGTGTCTCACCGCTCTTGCGCCGACTATAACACCACGTTCAAACTCACTTAAATCTTGATAACTGCCATTGTAGCAGCAGTAATTGATGTAGCAACTGCGCCAGACACTTGCCGTCTGTTATAGGCGCTAGCGACTGCAGCGCTGTATTCTGCCTGTTTACGCATCTCTTTAATGGAATACGCATGCCTAGTTCAAATGTTCAAATCTGTGGAACCCCTAAGGGACCAAACTACTTAGGTCATCGGTTCCTAAACTTACACACTACTCAAACTAACTTAAACTAACTTATGTTAATAACAACACACACACCAATGCCCGAAGGAGGACTCGAATCTCCGGCGGGAGGGGCCTCGCAGTCTGTGACAGGACGCCTCAAATCACGCGGCCACTCCGTGCGTACGCATGCCTATACCAGTTTCTTTGGCGCTTCAGTGTGTGTCTCCGTATACAGCTAATAGCAATGATGGCACATTGTGCATCTGATTACTGGTACTATAATTACGCAGATGCATAGCTTAGATGCTTTTTGAAACTGATGGCTGTCTGATCCTAGACCGAAACAGGTCATGTGTAGTAAAATATACCTTTTCATCTGTGTATTGCAAAAGCACAATTCTTAACATCCATAAAAGCTGGACAACACCACCTCAATGCAAAACTTTTACTATATTTTCGTTGACAAATATATATTTCAAAGGTGACTCACAACGGCGATTAACATTGTTGAAATTAAGATTTCTGTCAAACTGTTACCATAGTGTGTATATCTGAGAGCATGATACGATTCCAACAGTATCCATATGTAATAATTTTTTTTAAGTTACAGGTTAAACATTAAATAACGGGTGTTGTGTTCACAGCCTGCAGCTTGCTCCCCTCTCTTTCAGCTACTCACCTTCCCACTGACACATGGCCCTGTGACAGCACCACGATAGAATCGTATTAGTGACGATTGGACCTTCCACGCTGATTTCCTTCGTCGTTGCAACTTCTAGTGCATTTTCCTTTCATTCCCATGTTCTCTGATACCCAGCAGAGTGACACTTCCTTCAACCACAGTGTAGTTACTAGAAGGAACCTAAGATTTAGCTCTACTAACGTATTACAATTAATCTGCCTCATTAATAATACATTTCCTTAGTTAAACAGCGTTGGCAGTACGGTATTGTTTCCCTTTTTCAAATTCCTAGAACACCAGAGCGTAATCATCTGTCTTTGCCACATAGTAATAATAACACCTTCGGCTCTTTATTAGTCTTCTTCTCTTTCATTTTCTTCTTCTTCTTCTTATTCTTGTTCTTGTTCCACTTACCACTTTTTGTCTTAAGTCATACCATGAAGTATTAGAATGTAATCCCTGTCTCGATAAACATCAACACAGAATGTTTAACAGCACGACTACAGCTCGAACATGCGTAAGATAAAAATTTAACAACACATTATCGCCTCTCGCTAACATTTTTTTAGCAGCGGATCACATTCAGTCGACCAATTACTTGAAAGAGAACGCAGCTACTATCACTGTCCTGAGGGAGCGGGTCGGCTGATGGAAGCCGGCCGGAGTGCCCGAGCTGTTCTAGGCGCTTCAGTCTGGCACCGCACGACCGCTACGGTCTCAAGTTCGAATCCTGCCTCGGGTATGGATGTGTGTGATGTCCTTAGGTTAGTTAGGTTTAAGTAGTTCTAACTTCTAGGGAACTGATGACCATAGCAGTTAAGTCCCATAGTGCTCAGAGCCATTTGGTTCAAAAAAATGGTTCAAATGGCTCTGAGCACTATGGGACGCAACTGCTGAGGTCATTAGTCCCCTAGAACTTAGAACTAGTTAAACCTAACTAACCTAAGGACATCACAAACATCCATGCCCGAGGCAGGATTCGAACCTGCGACCGTAGTGGTCTTGCGGTTCCAGACTGCAGCGCCTTTAACCGCACGGCCACTTCGGCCGGCCTCAGAGCCATTTGAACCATTTTTTTTGGGCTGACGGATGGATGCAGTTGAGATTCAGGAAAAATGTATACAATAACATGAAAACAGTTAACAATAACAATTAAAAAGATGGAATTACTGTTCCACTTGTACATATGGTAACTGTTCCGTAAGCACATCTTCCGTGTGGGTAATGATCCTCGCTCGACGAAATCTGCAATTTTTTAAAGCCGAAGTTAGCTCGTAATCCTGCCAAATGAGAGTGACTGCATCAGAAAACTAAGGCAATCGTTTCCGAAATAATAACTGATTAGTGGGGAACACATACAACAAGTTACTTCTACAGATAGGTTTTTTCGTCTTCTTCTTAGGCAAATTTTGGAGGGCTGTTACAAATTAGGGCAAATCACACATAATAAAGATAGCGAAATGTACCACTAAATTTTGAGTAACCCACAGAAAATCAGTGGAGCTATTTCGAAATTTGGTCGCCAGTCAAGTTGGACAAAAAAATCTGTTCCTTTGTTGATATCATAACAGAATATCATCGTAACTATTCTGAACAAATGAGTGCTGACAAAATTGTTCACACACGAAGACAACAGAAACACTTTACGAAATAGCAATGAGAAATATTAAATATGGTTACAAATCGCTGCAGAAAATTAAATGTCATAATTAATTTAAACAAAGATGCAGATAATCATTACGGAAATGGCTAAATGGTGAGCTCTCTCTACTACAATAAAAACTGCTTACCTAACACTAACTTTTATCTACATATCATCATCGTCGTAAATAAACCTTGTTGAATTTCATATTTTAAACAATTTTGAAAAATCTGCATGAAATAATAATAAAAATTTAAGTCGAGGTACGAAATAGTAAGCAAGCAACATAAGACAGTTTCAGAAAACCAATCAGCTGTCTCTGTTCGTTATGTTAAACAAACTGACTGATTAATAGAGACGATACTGCTGAAAGATATACGAGAAGATAGTTGTCCAGATAAACAAAGGTTGCATAATTTTGATGTACGTTCCTTTCCTTAATTGAGAGATTAGACATTCATCCGTGACAGTCAGTTCTATTACAGTAGGAAAGGCGCAGAATTCAGGCCGAAGTAACGATGGCTCACGTCAATGACAGGATCAAGGAGTTAGTAGTTTACGTGACTAGCGTTATTATCCAGTTAGCAGTTTTCTGTGAGTTGCACTGGCTATGCCTTACCAAAGTCCCAGGCTAGTATGGTGTGAACAGCGCATTATGTTGTCGATGCTGTGTAGACGACGATATCTACATGTGCGCCATGTCCCGTTAGCTCCAAATGTTAGCAGGTAACTGCAAACGATTTCGAGGCAGATTATATTATCGTTATTTGGAGCTTAATGCATGTGCCCACATACATTGCTCCCACTATGACTCGTAAAATAGAATTTGACCAATTTCTCGTCTTGTACGGCATACGCACACTCAGTTCACAGGGTGCGGCCCTTAAATCAGGACAAATTTCAATATG
Source organism: Schistocerca americana (assembly GCF_021461395.2). Taxonomy (NCBI): domain Eukaryota; kingdom Metazoa; phylum Arthropoda; class Insecta; order Orthoptera; family Acrididae; genus Schistocerca; species Schistocerca americana. The sequence goes on from NC_060121.1 coordinate 92,832,576, forward strand.
AATTTCCCGCAATATCGTAGTTCCACCGGAGCTCGCAATTGGCGTTCTTGAAAGCCATAGCCAGCAAGTAAACAGTCAGAACGTCAAAATGGCCGAGATATTACGGACAAGTGCAGAGTAGACTCGTAGAGCCGTGATTATCGTAAGTTTTCGCGCTTGGCGTTTGCCCACTGAAATAGTTCGATTCTTCGGAAAGCCGAGATCAACTATTTACGATATTGTGGCCAAGTATGTTTCGGAGAAGTCTGGAGAAGGTACCGCTAACCCGGCGAGGAAATCTCATTCGAGGAGACGCGTGTAAGGAACTGCGGCAGTCAACGAAAAGGCTCACGCACTGATTTCGGAGGATCCGGGGCAATTGCTGAGGAAACTGGCGGCAGTGTTGAACGTCAGGGAGCGAACAATGCGTCGGATGGCAGAGGAGGACCTCATACGAGTCATTTAGTTCAAAAATGGTCTCGGTGAACGTTGACATGTTCTAGTCAAACGAGTTCTGGCCCCCGAATAGCCCGTATTTGAACCTACTCGACTACTATGTTTGTAGTGTAGTCGAAAGAATTACTAGTAAGACGAGGAATCCTAATGTCGCATATCTGCGTACCGCTATTGAAGCAGCGTTCGCGAATATGGACAGCACTGTTTTAAAGAGTGCGTGGGATCGCCACGCGACAGGACTGGAGGCGGTCATTGCGGCTGAAGGGGGTTACATCGTGTAATGTTACTCTTGATAGCTACCACTAGATATATGTAATAGGATTTCCATTTTCCTTTGTATTTTGTTTTAATAAATTTGCTTTTAAAAAAAGTTTCATTTAAGCGCCGCACCCTGTATATGGTGATCTCTGCAGTGGCGTTGCATACGCACTCTCTAGCAATACAAGGCAGCGCCCAGAGGTGTTACATAACTTCACAGTTCTCTCTCTGACAGATATATTAACACCAAACTCTCGCTAACATTTCCCTATCACATGACCCAGCCTGATAATAATTTACATAAAATTACAAAAGTTTTTTAATTTAGTTGGACGAAATGCATATCAAATACGAAAAACGTAGTTTGTTTTACTCGCAAATGAAATTTCCAAGTTTCGGGAAAACAAATACTTTTGCTTGTACAAAATTATATATTAAAAAAATATATTTGAAGGTCTGTAACCATCGCGTAGTTGTAAGAGTGCTACAATCTGAGTTAAAGTGGTTCCAAGACAGTGAGAGAGATCTGCGAGAGATGAACATTGCAAAAATGGTTCAAATGGCTCTGAGCACTATGGGACTTAACTTATGAGGTCATCAGTCCCCTAGAAGTTAGAGCCACTTAAACCTAACTAACCTAAGGACATCACACACATCCATGCCCGAGGCTGGATTCGAACCTGCGACCGTAGAGTGGACATTGCAGAAGGGAATGTAAATGACAAGGCTAGTTTCATTTTAGAACGATAGTGAAAGGCTATCACTGTTTTATTGTGGAATCACAACTCAGAATAAGGAGAGAGGTTTTTAACAGAGGAGTAATAAGAAAAGAAAAGCTTGATTGATGGGCTCTAGACATACTAGCAAGCCGTCCGCACCAGCCGACAGCGAAGATGTAAACACTGAAAGTGAGACTGATTATCAGGAGGTTCGATACCTACATTTAACCGAATGGCGCTGTTGCAGAAAATATCGTCTAAAATGTGTGTTTTTTTTCGTGTTTTGACGTGCACAGTCACGTTACAAATACAGAATGCAAACATAAAAAATAGTGCATATGTTTCACATTCACGTGCAGGTACGCAGGAACACAGGAGAAACTTTTACAAGGCACGTTGACCAATGTTTTGGGTGGAATCGTTCTTCATACCAGAGCCGCATTGAGGGTAGGTTTCCCTATTTGTGCTGCATATCCCTTCAGATGCCATGTCCGTTTCTTATGCTGCTTCTGTGTCCACATCCAGCACAGGAAGTCAAATAACGGTGCAGTCCAGCAACACACCTGTCGTCCTGGCAGTGACCAGACAATTCGCCCTCAGCACGTGTTCAGCTATCATGAGACACTGCTGTTTTGAACCAACCTGATTAGCTTCGGGAGTGTAGATATCTTTCCAAGTGTTATGAGATAATGGTGTTTAGAATTTTGTTGATTAGCTTGAAGATCTAGGATGGATTGGTAAACTAGGTGGACTCGGTAGCGAAATATTCCACTCTGCTTCTTTTATTGTCTGACCGGCGCAGTTTTTACAGCGGAACGCAGCAGGGACTAAATGACACAGAATAAATTGAAACTAATAAAGGGTTGCTTTTATGCGAGTAGCGTCAATAATCACGCGCATTAATTTACTGAACTCTTCTTCCATACTATTGTGCATGGGTATAATATATCCACAAAGGAAAATATAACTAGGTACACAAACGCGTTAAAGTGTACAAATATAATTTCTGCAAGGTCTCAGGTGTTGTATATAAAATTAAATTTCATGCCCTGCCATACTACACAATTGTTTGACGGACTTGAAAAGTTAACCTTTGATACTATTTCTCATTGCATATGCCGTGCAACAATGAGTTTAACAGAGAATCATTATTATTGCCAGACATACACTGACATCTCCTGATGACCTTAGGAGCCGAAATTTTATTGTGCTTAAGAGAATTAAAGTGGTTTGTGACTGAAAGCTGTTCATACACGTTCGTCGTGTCTCACATAAACAACGGTGAAATAGTTTGTTTCACTAATTATGTCAGAAATAAATAAAACTGAAACGTCGTAAATGTTTTGTGCAGGAACTCCCTTCGAAAGTGTAATTAACATTGAGTAAAATGGAAGCTGAAATCGAATGCTAAATTGGGATGCTGCGAAATCCGAGGAACGAAAACCGCTCGTCGACGGCGGCGTTCGATCGGCTTACTGACGTCAGAGGGACCAGAAAACAACGCTTAATATTTCAGCGCTGCCTTGTTTCGACACTGCGGTCAGACTGTAGGCTGCGCATTGCTGCGGCTGTTCTAAACATCCAAAGAACGTGATTTACACGATACTGGCATTCCTACGTTAATCTCTCATGTGTTTGTGAGTGTTAATCGGCGCCACACAACCGCTAAGGGCTCATTTGAAACAAAACCAAGCCCACCCACGATGAGAAAATTAATTACCGATCTTTGATCACGAACATGAATATCTGAGGAAGTTTTCACTATCATGACCCCGACTGTAGCCTGTAGCAGTAAGAGCTATCGTCACAGTTATGAACTTAATTACTGCATAAGTGTCACTCATATAACGTTTCCATAAATACATTTATGATTACGTAAGTCTCGTGTCTCACTGGAATAATTAAATACCGACAGAAAAATACGGCACCAGTGACAAAAGAACAAAATAACGGCACTAGTGACAAAAGAATAAAATATAATGAAAGTATCTGGGCTGGCCTCTGTGACAGAGGGGTTCTAGGCGCTTCAGTCCGGAACCACGCTGCTTCTACGGTCGCAGGTTCGAATCCTGCCTCGGGCATGGATGTGTGTGTTGCCCTTAGGTCAGTTAGGTTTAAGTAGTTCTAAGTTCCGGGGGCTGATGACCTCAAATGTTAAGTCCCATGGTGCTCAGAGCGATTTTACGAATATGTGTGACTATGTATGTATATGCGTATATATGCGCGTATATATGTGACTTTCATTATATCTACTTACGTTCTGCATTTGCATTACGTTTCTTGTGGCACATCCTATATATTCAGCATTGGTGAATGAGTTTACTATTTTTGGTCCAAGTCACTGCAGCAGTGAGTCAGACAGATTGCCGGAGTAATCGCAGCTCTAGTAAAGTAGATATCCATGGGCCGTTAATCTCTAACCTTCATTATTTTAAAATAACGCGTGAAAGGTTTCTTAATACATCTTTGCAGTATCATTTTAATTGTATACTCTTCAGAAGTGACTAAGCTGCCATAATACCTCACGTGAGACATGCGTTGAAACAATATCAATTTAAGATTTGCACTCTCTAAAATGCGTAAATGTTTGATGTGTCTTAAGCGATCACGTCTAGAGACATTTTTATTTAACTGAAATCGCTTACAAATTATAAAAAATAATTGTGATGTGGTACGATTTATGATAAACACTACTATTGTAATATTTCTAAAATTATTTATTTTCGTTTTTGTTTCAGTCGCATTTGTCGTCTTCGCCTGTACGCCATGGCTACAGCGAAAGATCTTTACGAACACACAATCAGTGCTTTCCCTGCACGTTTTGCCCGCACCGTCCAAGCGTGAGCAATCGCGCTTCTGGCATGGTTCCAGCCGACTGATAAACACTAACAGTTTATCTTCCAACTTTCACCTCTCTGTTGTATGGGAGGAAAAGAGTTTGTTTTTCCCCCACTGCCCGAAATTTCTGTGACAGTTGATGGGCTCCGATTCTTCTCTATTTCGCCACCGCGATAGCTCCTGCGTAAGCGAAACTATTTTCGATGAGAACTTAAGGAACGTTTCAGCGCACCAGAGTGCGAACATGATGGGCGACGTGTCTAATCTTTGCCTTACCGATGAACGTACCTTGATATGAAATGTTGTGCTTGCTGAGAGATACGGGACGATGATGGAGAACCGAAGATATTAATTTGTATAAATTTACTGCGACACAGGTAACGACGAGATACGCAACTCGGTGCTGGTCTATATTCGTTGATACGGACATATTGCGTGGACTGTTCCTAAATCATTTGCGTCCAGTGGATTGGAAATGAATTCGCCGTGCAAATGAGCAGCCTCACGCCCACTTCCGTTTGCTGTGTGGTCGCGTGTGCTACAAAGCGTTCAGAATGCACAGAGGGCAGAGGACAGGACAACTGCGTCCGCAGTGGACGTTAAAACACTGCGCTGGGGACGGAAGAGTTTGCTGGTGCCTCGGGGAACACGCCCTTGTCCTCCTGCTCTGTGCTGTGCTGCGGTGTTTCTGCGCGACATAAGCTGGCGGAACTGCCGACAGGTCTTTGCTTTGAGGCACTAGAGTACTATGAAATTTGTTGTCACCTATCCCACTGTGCTAACTCTGTTTGTGGTTGCAACCTACGCACTCCACACATTCGAAATTGTGTGCGGTACTTCGAAAGTCTCGCTAAAACCCTCCACTGCTCTACGCCGTATCCTCTAAATTTACGTAGACCCCACAATTTCTTCAGCACAACAGGCACAGCATAAACAACACGATGCCTCTTCTTAGGCACTCCTTCAACTCGATAGCCTCAATAACACACCAGAAACTCATAGTAATCTGTGGTATAATGTCTTAAATATATGTACTTAAAAATACTTTTTAAACATTTTATTGCTGTTGTAAATTTTATACAACTCACTTGGCCGCAAATCGACTCTAAAATGTACTGTCGTACCATCTAACTAACACTCAATTCAGACGTAGCGAGTTAAATAATGAAAGCTTCACTCCAGCCTAAATCTGTCATACATATCACATATATAGTGGAACATTTTGGAGGAATTCCAGAACAAAGTATTTCTCAGTACAGCGCTGTCATCGGCATCAGCGATGTAAATGCCTTTACAGTTGTCATAATTCTATTCAACTCTGTATCCCGTTTTTCCCACCTCTCATTCACCTCCACTTACTGGGTCAATGTGATACAGAGAAACGTTTAGGTATTTCCATTTTCTGTCATACCTATCACCTATCCCACAGGGAAAATGTTGAAACGTGTGTGAATTCCTAATGGACCAAACAGCTAAGGTCATCGGTTCCTACACTTATACACTACTTAAACTAATTTAAACTAACTTATGCTAAGAACAACACACACACACACCCATGCCCGATGGAGGACACGAACCTCCGGCGGAAGGGGCTGCGCAGTCCGTAAAATGGCGCCCGAGACCTCGCGGCCTCTCCGCGTGGCTCCACAGGAAAATAATTATATTTATATATAGTTTAGAATCAAAGTTATTTTATTCAAGCATTTTCAAAAGTATAAGAACACTGCACAAATTATAATGTCAAATTTTTTTATAAAGTAACTGTAATATTAATTCAACAGAAACGTCATTAGTTTTTCCAATAGAAGAAAAATAAATTATTAACGCATGTACAACATTTGTAGGGGCGCCGGGTAGGCGGGGGGGGGGGGGGGGGGGGGGAGAGCGCCTGTGCATGTGCGTGTGTTGTTGCATAATTTTCTTTGGAACAATCAATTATGCTACTTGATTGTAGCTCCCATGTTCGCCTGACCAATCCAACAACTTACATATTATCTGTGTCTGCACGTATCTAGTACATCCAGTAAGATGAATGATTTCCCAGAACATTATGCGTTTTCGATTAACGTTACATGTTATGTCCCTTGCTATCTCCATCTCAGCGTTATGAAAGACATTCGTGTCTTATCACCACACTGGTTACTTCTAAGTTAATAGGTCAAATTTGTACAAATTTTGGTTCTAATTACGAGGATTGTTCATCATCGAAGTGTTTGTATTCCTACAATATGTCACAGGTGTACCAGAATTAGTTGCCACTCCATAGTTACGCTAGAACTGATAGGAATGTAGTTATACTATGACAGTATTTCTTTCCATATAGCGAATCAAACGTGAACGAATTTTTGTTGAAACCTCTCCACGCATTCCACAGCTATGATGGGCCGAATCGACCCATACATACAATTCCTCCAGCCAGCCCTCTAATAGAAGTTTAACACATTTTCTTATTCCATTTCGAAACGATAGCAATCACTTTGCGTGTGCTGCACTCTTTTTCTGATGTTACAGAAATTACTCCGGGAAACTAAGGTTTTTTCCAAATGTGACAAATTACTCCAAGGTGCATCGTTATCATGTACGCATAAAAAATATTCTGTGCAATTTTAAAACTACTGCAATCAAGAAAATCTCGTCAGTACTATGTTTAATAGCCTGTGTGTTAGGTTTGTACTCTACTACACTGCAACCATCAGTAAATGAAATCAAATCAAGAAGTATTATCAGAGACCTGTTACAAATTAGATGGATTTTGAAATATGAGCTATTGTTAACTAACACATACTTCAAATTTGAAGACAGGGAAAATCGTTAAACTATTAATGAAAGTCAATTCACCCGCAAATATCACTTGTTCCATTATAGAAGACATTCTTCCGTTTCAAGGTGGAAGTGATGCACGACCGACGAAGTACGGCTTAATTATCCACACGTGATGTAACTAGTTTTAAAAATATACAGAATTTTACTCACCATAAAACGCTTTAACTGCAAAATTAGTAATACCTTGCAAATAAGATTAATATATCATACAGCACTTCAGTATGTAGAAGTCGTAATATTTATAAACGCTGTACAAAATAAACCTCATGTCTCACAACAACAAAAACATTGCGGTCTCTAATATACATTCCTTCACGTGATTCTAAACGAGACTGAAACGCCAACCAGTAAACACCTTTTCTTCTTTCTTAGCCTGTAGAAGTAATGGTGAATAGACAGTCATGTTTTATTGAACAGAAAACAACATTTTTACGAAGAGAAAAGCAGTCTCGCAGTGTTTCGACTTGAATCCTACTAACGCAGGTTTAATTTTTATCTCTTGTCACTTGTTTCATTCGTCAGTTAGCTGTTCGTGTGGTCGCCTGCTTGCTTGTATCCATACAGACATGTTGTCCATGTGAGTCTTATTGAATAATAAGTAACGATAAATGAAATACACTGTATTGTGCTTCATCATTTTAATGTCAACATTACGTTTTGATAGCCCATCCCATCGGTCAAGTGGTGATTTTTTATGGTCATAATTGACCATCTTTGGTCGCGATCTGGCCATCCGCCATTGTGGTCATCTCATTAAGATAATTACTACTTATATCTGTTACACGTAACCTGCTTTTCTTCTTGCAGAGGTAGGATTTGCCAATGCGAACAGAAACTGGCGCAAATGTAATTTTAAATTTAACACTCATAGCATTTTTAACAATGCGAGAGAAAAACATGTTATCATAAAGTATTTGCTATGCGGACGTTCCATGTGATCTGAAACCAAGATTCGCTGATGAATCACTCCCAGTTTTGGGCATTATTTCATCTGAAGAACATTTCATATTTCCTTCACGGTTCACGTCGCATATAACAGAAGTTACGGCCTACACCTATAATTTAAAAAAAAGGAATTATGATGTGGAAGTTGCGGTCCATAATTCTAGAACATTTTGCTGGGTCTTACACGTGGTATCACTGTGGAGTGACAGCCATTAATAAACCATTATTTTCATCGAATTTCAAGCACTGTTCCTGTAGAATGGGAAACGGTAGTATTTAGGGGCACCAGTACTTTTCCGGTGCTGCCCTTTGTTACAGTGTAAATTCAAACGCCGTCACGAAAGTCGGGAACGACATGGAAGAGAGATGAAGTCAGCCAATCGCACGCTGACCGGAACTCCCTCCAAGACGACGACGCGGCAGCAGCGGCCCCCATATGAAGAGGACGTAAGCGCCGCCACCGACTGGTGACGGCACAGTTCACTAGCAGCTTCAAGATTAGCGACTTCGATTGCAGCGTCAAGGGTAGTTACTTCGCTTGTACTCTCTATGTAGCACAGACTTGGGATTGTTTGTTTTGAAAAAGATTGATTGTTTTGTATGTCGCCCTTTGCTTGCGTCACATTTGTGTAATTGGCAAAGTTAAGTACTGTAATTTTCTTTTTGTAATAAAACTCATTAATACGACTGGTTTGATTGTTTGTCTAGCGATGCGAGTATGCAGTCTTCCTAGACACTACAATCTTGAACTGCCGTGAGAGGAAAACGCAGCACGCAGAATGGTAGCCGTGTAGGAGCTCGAGAATGTATCGCGCCCGTCACTTACCTTCAGTAAATCACGGCTGGTTGTGCACCAAATTACCGTCGTTCGGTGGACAATAGCTGTCTCTCAACCTCAAGACGTAATTAGTTTCCCAGTACAAACAAGTCTCTGGTGATACCGGGCATACGTTTCGTTGCACGTTAATCGTTAGACACTGGACGTAACTTAAGATCTGTATACATGCACTAGCGAATCTAAAGGATTGATTACACGCTCCCCAGAGTTGCTCATTAAGTTAAACTGCTTACGTGTTGCTTGGGATTGTGTTCTGTGTCAACAGTACTTTGCACAACTAGCAGTTTATGCCATTCAAGTTTCCTTCTCACACGTTTTTACTGAAAGGGAACGGAAAAATACGGAAAACGTTTTAGCTACTAAGACAGTTACAAAACGTATTATGCATTAAATGTCCCAGGGCTATTGTACGCGCTTTTCGTGCGTAGCGAGTATGAGGATTATTCATGGAAAGCAACATTTAACAGAACCCGCATTACCGTAGCAGGCCGAAACACGCGTGGTTCCTCAAACAACGAAAGCTTACGCTAGAATAGAGGTAGGTATACGAGGGACATGGAATTTTTTGTTTACTTTACATCACTTATCGGTGAAACACCTTGTTTTCTCTCGTGGATACATCGATTATCAATAGCAGAGCATGCCCCTCACTGTGCACACAATGTACCTCGTAACGTGGGCGCCGCTACACTAAAAGTGGATAAGTTAAAACAATATTATGAAAAGGATACACTGCTAATCACGATATAGTGGAAATGTGGAGTCGCCGATAGGCACAACAAAAACAATGTTAAACCAGTAAGCTCTGTCCTTTTCATAATGTTGTCCTTATTCTGTCCTGAATATTCCACTGTTTGTGTTTGCCTAACAGCTTTTCTTTCGTCCGAAAGCTTTCTTCTTCACCAGTATTGTTGTTGTTACTGACAGCGACTCAGCATTTCCACTACATGATGAGTATCCACCTGTCCTATTCATAACATTGTCCTCATTCCATCCTGTATTTTCCATTATAATGGATGTTAACAAACCTATAGCATTACCTGCAGAAGAGGAAGAAAAGAGGAAGAAAAGCGAAAAGTAATGGAAGTCCTTAAGACTTCGTCCGTCAATATTATTGTAACTGCTGTTCAAAAATGCTTCAAATGGCTCTGAGCACTATGGGACTTAACATGTGAGGCCATCAGTCCCCTAGAAGTTAGAACTACTTAAACCTAACTAACCTAAGGACATCACACACATCCAGGATTCGAACCTGCGACCATAGTGGTCGTGCGGTGCCAGACTCAAGTGCCAGACTCAAGTGCCAGACTCGGGCACTCCGGCCGGCTTCCGTCAGCCCACCCGTTCCCTGAGGACAGTGATAGTAGCTTCGTTCTCTTTCAAGTAATTGGTCGACTGAATGTGATCCGCTGCTAAAAAAAATGTTAGCGAGAGGCGATAATGTGTTGTTAAATTTTTATCTTACGCATGTTCGAGCTGTAATCGTGTTGATGTTTACCGAGACAGGGATTACATTCTAATACTTCATGGTATGACTTAAGACAGAGAGTGGTAAGTGGAACAAGAACAAGAAGAAGAAGAAGAAGAAGAAGAAAATGAAAGAGAAGAAGACTAATAAGGAGCCGAAGGTGTTATTATTACTATGTGGCAAAGACAGATGATTACGCTCTGGTGTTCTAGGAATTTGAAAAAGGGAAACAATACCGTACTGCCAACGCTGTTTAACTAAGGAAATGTACTATTAATGAGGCAGATTAATTGTAATACGTTAGTAGAGCTAAATCTTAGGTTCCTTCTAGTAACTACACTGTGGTTGAAGGAAGTGTCACTCTGCTGGGTACCAGAGAACATGGGAATGAAAGGAAAATGCACTAGAAGTTGCAACGACGAAGGAAATCAGCGTGGAAGGTCCAATCGTCACTAATACGATTCTATCGTGGTGCTGTCACAGGGCCATGTGTCAGTGGGAAGGTGAGTAGCTGAAAGAGAGGGGAGCAAGCTGCAGGCTGTGAACACAACGCCCGTTATTTAATGTTTATCCTGTAACTTAAAAAAAAAATTATTACATATGGATACTGTTGGAATCGTATCATGCTCTCAGATATACACACTATGGTAACAGGTTGACAGAAATCTTAATTTCAACAATGTTAATTGCCGTTGTGAGTCTCCTTTGAAATATATATTTGTCAACGACAATATAGTAAAAATTTTGTATTGAGGTGGTGTTGTCCAGCTTTTATGGACGTTAAGAATTGTGCTTTTGCAATACACAGCTGAAAAGGTATATTTTACTACAAATGACCTGTTTCGATCTAGGATCAGACCGCCATCAGTTTCAAAAAGCATCTAAGCTATGCATCTGCGTAATTATAGTACCAGTAATCAGATGCACAATGTGCCATCATTGCTATTAGCTGTATACGGAGACACACACTGAAGCGCCAAAGAAACTGGTATAGGCATGCGTACGCACGGAGTGGCCGCGTGATTTGAGGCGTCCTGTCACAGACTGCGAGGCCCCTCCCGCCGGAGATTCGAGTCCTCCTTCGGGCATTGGTGTGTGTGTTGTTATTTACATAAGTTAGTTTAAGTTAGTTTGAGTAGTGTGTAAGTTTAGGAACCGATGACCTAAGTAGTTTGGTCCCTTAGGGGTTCAACAGATTTGAACATTTGAACTAGGCATGCGTATTCCATTAAAGAGATGCGTAAACAGGCAGAATACAGCGCTGCAGGCGGTAACGCCTATATCAGACGACAAGTGTCTGGCGCAGTTGCTACATCAATTACTGCTGCTACAATGGCAGTTATCAAGATTTAAGTGAGTCTGAACGTGGTGTTATAGTCGGCGCAAGAGCGGTGAGACACAGCATCTCAGACGTAACGATGAAGTGGGAACTTTCCCGTACAACCAATTCGCGAGCGTAGCGTGAATATCAGTAAAACCAGTTCTCCGATATCGCAGCGGCCGGAAAAAGATCCTGCAAGAACAGGACCAACGACACTGAAGAGAAACGTTCAATGTGACAGAAGGGCAACATGGCACGACGAACCTGACGTGTGGACTGTTGATGACTGGAAACATGTTGTCTGGTCGGACGGGTCTCGTTTTGAATTTTATCCAGCGGATGGACGCGTATGGGTATGGAAATAATCTCTTATATCCGTGGACCCCGTACGTCAGTAGGGGACTGTTCAAGCTGGTGGAAGCTCTCTAATGGTATGGGGTGTGTGAGAATTACTGCTGATTTCAATGCTGGGCAATCAACAAGTGTCAGCGTGCGAACCATTCAACGAAACACCATCGATATGGGCTTTCAGCGCCGAAGACCCACTCTTGTACCCTTGATGACTGCACGTCACAAGGCTTTACATGTCGGCTTGGCATGTCGACACTGACATGTGGACTGTCGATGACTGGAAACATGTTGCCTGGTCGGACGAGTCTCGTTTTAAATTTTATCCAGCGGATCGACGTGTATGAGTATGGAAATTGTGGTCTCACCGCCAGACACCACACTTGCTACGTGGTAGCTTTAAATCGGCCGCGGTCCATTAGTACATGTCGGACCCGCGTGTCGCCACTGTCAGTGATCGCAGAGCGAGCGCCACCACACGGCAGGTCTCGAGAGACTTACTAGCACTCGCCCCACTTGTACGGACGACTTTGCTAGCGACTACACTAACGAAGCCTTTCTCTCATTTGCCGAGAGATAGTTAGAATAGCCTTCAGCTGTCCATGGCTACGACCTAGCAAGGCGCCATTAACCATTTCTAGAGAGAGTCTCACTTGTATCATCAAGAACGCTGTATACAAATGATGGATTAAAGTAAAGTATTCCAGCAGCTACGTACTTTTCTTTATAGCAATCATTACGTATCCTGTTTCAGACCTCAAGCCAGCCTGCGTGAGTTGACGCGTGCATTTCGGCCTCCTCTCTCAATTAGTGTGCGTTGTGTTGGCTAATCTGCCGACACAACTGAAATAACCTCCTTAATCCATGGAACCTGTATAACAGTAATGGACTGTTCAAGCTGGTGGAGACTCTGTAATGGTTTGGGGCATGTGCAAATTGCTGCAGATTTCAATGCTGGGCCATCAACAGGTATCAGCGTGCGAACCACTCAACGAATCATCGTCGACATGGGTTGTGTATGGGTATGGAAATAACCTCCTGAATTGTTGCAATTGCAGTGATGTGGGTCCCCTGATACGTTTAGATACGACTCTGACAGGTGACCTGCACCAATTCATGTCCATTGTGTAATCCGACGGACTTGGGCAATTACAGGAAGAGAATGCGACACCCCACACATCCAGAGCTGCTACAAAATGGGTCCAAAAACTATCTTCTGAGTTTAAACACTTCAGCTGGCCACCTGTCTCCCCAGGCATGAACATTATTGAGCATATCTGGAATGCCTTGCAACGTGCTGTCCAGAAGAGATCTCCACCCTGCAGGATTCATGGTGTCATTTCCATCCAGCACTATTTCAGACATTAGTCGAGTCCACGCCACATCGTGCTGCGGCACTTCTTCGGGCCCTATATGGTATTACGCAGGTGTACCTGTTTCTTTGGCACTTCAGTGTATAAAGCTAGCAACATGTACAGCGAAAAGCAATGATGAGACATTATACATCTCATAACACATACTATAATTACGTAGATGCATAACTGAGACGGTTTTTGGACTTCACGGTGGTCTCATGCTAGACCGAATTTCATCGTCTGTAATAAAATATATCGTAAGAGCTGTGTATTGCATAATGCGGTTCTAACACACTAAAACACATTGGTCTGGTGCGGGTAGGATTGGTGCTGTGAGAGTTCTGTACAAACTTCGTTATGAATATAGACAATTCATCGATCCCTAAAATCGAGACTAACGACGGATTTTGCGGGTTATCGACGTGGATACTGGCAAGCTATCGGTCTTAGGACTTTCAAGACGTTCGACATCGTGTTAGTTTTCAATTTTAAGTCAGATAACAAATGACAAAAAATATTTTTTATCTGATATAATTAGAAATTAACAGATTTAGGAGTTTTTACTTTACTTGTAATGTGAAACCTTGCTTCCTGCCAAATATCAAGATTCTAGGTCAACGTTAAGTACACTGTAGGTTTTGATGAACGACTCTGCTAGTATCAAAATATGTGATGTAAATGGCCGTGTCTCTTGATTGCATTAACTTAGAAGCTTCAATTTTTTACACCACCACGGGACCATAGACCTTAGTTGCTTAGCATAGATTTCAACTTGATACGTCTCCGCTTTTCTGAGAAAAAGCGTTTCTAACAATGGAACAGATAGACAGACGGAGATCAAGGTGATTCCATAGGGGTACCGCTTTTACCGATTGCCGTAGAGAACCCAAAAAAAGGAATCAAATTGGAGCTACAGAAGTATATATATATATTTCGTACATTACTAATCATGGCAATCAGTGTCCGACTTGGCATTTTGATTAATGTTACCACTTAAGTTAAAGGTGCACGTGAGAGCGTTCCAAGAGTATATACTGTACGTCTGCACACCAGTTTTATTAACAATGCATGTGTCTGATCCCCAGCCCGGTTCATGTCCATTGTCCCAGTAGGTCACTCCTTATACTGCGGACGTAAACAAAAGAAAAATGAAATGATTATGACAATAGGGTCATGGAATGTCAGGACAACTCCTGGACGTGAACAATTACAGGCCAGAGAGAAGAACCGCTCTTATCACCCAAGAACTAGCCCGGCTAGATATAGCTGCCTTGAGTGAGACAAGACTCTCAGGTGAGGGACACATTAGTGAGGTACGTTCAAGGTACACTATCAGACTGATGACTCTTAGAGTACCCATTGGTTCAGACAGATTCATCACCTTCGTCTCTGCATTTGCTCTTACTTTAGACAGTGATGAAGACACAAAGAATCTGTTCTACCACCAACTGAACAGTACTCTCTCTAAAATACCCATTCAAGATAAATTAATTTTACTTGGTCATTTCAATGCCAGAGTGGGAAGGGACAACCGTTTTTGGAGAGACGTCATGAGTAAACAAGGAGTGGGAAACTGCAATGCAAATGGGTTGTTACTTCTTGGTCTATGTGCTGAGCACGAGCTCTTCATCTCCAATACCCAATTCCGTTTGCGTAACCGCTATAAGACCACATGGATGCACCCACGCTCCAAACATTGGCATCTTATAGACTACGTTATTACGCGACAGCGTGTCAAGAAAGACATTCTCATCACAAAAGCAGCACTAAACATCGATGAGTGCTGGACTGACCATAGACTATTAGTCAGCCGTTTGAGAGTACCATAGTATCGCAAGCCACGATCCTACTTTTCAAACCCACCACGCAGAAAATTCAACATAAGCAACCTGAACAACAAAAACGTTCGCTCACACTTCCAAGACATACTGTCTGAACAACTTAACAAAGCTCCAGCAACCACAGATGACGTCGAACAAGAATGGTCCACATTAAAGAACATCATCAAAGAAACTGCTGAGAATGTTGTTGGTTTTAGTGCACGGAAAAGTAGTGACTGGTTTGATGACAACCATGGAGAAATCCAAGCCATCATCAATGCAAAGCGGGATGCTTACCTATCCCTTGCTCAAGATCCATTCCGCGCAGAAAAGAAAGCACACTTCAAGAACTCAAGCAGAAATGTCAAAGTGAAATACGAGTAATCAAGTACAAATGGTGGCAACAGAAAGCCACAGAACTCCAAAATCTTTCCGATGCAAGGAACCTGCGTGGCCTCTACGCTGGTATTAAAGAGCTTTATGGACCTATCCGCTCCTCATCAGGAACACTGAAAGCTGCTGACAACTCCACCATTCTTACTGAAAGTTGGAAACAGCACTTCAGTCCACTAGAACTTAGAATTACTTAAACCTAACTAACTTAAGGACATCACACACATCCATGCCCGAGGCAGGATTCGAACCTGCGACCGTAGCGGCCACGCGGTTCCACACTGAAGCGCGTAGAACCGCATGGCCACACCGGCCGGCAACTGCTGTTAAACATTAGTGTTTAACACAGCCCATTTGAATGAAGCATGACATGTGTATGTAGGTTCTAATATTTGTGGAAACTTCTAGAACGTATTCGAACGGAATGTAGAAATTGATGAGGTTTGAACTCACGACCCTCCATACAACAGTTTAGTGTGATAACCACTACACCACGGTTCTACTCAGCTTCTTCTGCGACAATATGAATTGTAGCAGCAAGATTGATTCCCGTCTCATTACTTGCTTGTGGCTAGGGGAACGCTCACCCGTCTCTTCCTAGGTAGTTGAGCAGGACGTGAAGGCATTGTTATTGGGCTGCTCGTTCTCCTGATTTGACACACCCGGCGTTTTTCTCTGGGGTAAGCTCAAACTCTGGGGTGAACTCAAAGATGAAGTTCAGGGACAATCACAGCGACTCAAGATAATTTAACACATCACATTATTAAAGTGTGCCCAGTGATATTGAAGGAATCTCTCCACTCCGTCCAGATATTCTTGCACTAGTAACTGCAAACTTTTATTGCCAAAGGCGATTAGTATTTCGATCATTTGATGATATAAATGAAAGTTTGTGGACGTGTTTATGACCATATGCTTTTGTGGTTTGCTTTTTGTTGCTGTTTTTGATGTAATTTTGCAATTTAAATGTGCATATTGACATGACACACACGAAGTGAAGTTATTGCTTAAGAATCTTTATGCCTCAACTTTACAAATCCATTCAATTTTTGACGTGCACCTATCTTTCAAGGCTCTAGGTGAAACTACAGCAGATATGTTACTGCGATCAACTGGTAAATCATCATTAGATGCCAAGTCCTTTCCAATTTCCGACCATCAACACATAGCCAAATGTGATCAGTATCACTTTTAAATCAAACTTTCCTCCACCATTCAGTTTTTGATAAGTCGACTCTCTTAGCTGTATGAAGCTGCAGTAACCCACTTGCCTGAAGTGACACTTCTGTTCAACAACACGAACTTCTGCCTAAGACAGCAATCGAGTTTATGTTCGAAAAGACACAAATCCTAAGTTATAAATATCGCAATATGTTCGAAACTACCAATTGGTTTTTGGAGAATGAAA
Organism: Schistocerca americana; assembly: GCF_021461395.2. Lineage (NCBI taxonomy): Eukaryota > Metazoa > Arthropoda > Insecta > Orthoptera > Acrididae > Schistocerca > Schistocerca americana. The sequence continues at coordinate 92,849,545 of NC_060121.1, forward strand.
CGCCGTTGAATTCGTCTCTTTTGTAACTATGGTATCAGCTACAGTTATTACTTTGGATCTGCTTGAAAAAGCGAGGTCCATCCAATATCTCTGTAATAAATATAGCTATGGAAAGAGAACATACATCATTTACTGATGACCTTTCCAAAATTCATTTGGATAAAAACAGAATTGCGATACCTTAAGCGGTTCAGGACACATCTGAGGTGAACAGCTTGTCTGAATGACCCTGTTTACTTCCTCCTGCAAACTCGTGGGACCTCTTCGGAGTGATGAATGGACAACGGTTTGGACAGAAATACCCGGTCTAAGACTAATAGTTTCCGTGACACGAGAGCAAACTCAAAAAACAATGTGTTCCACACATTGGAACGAAGAACCGTAAGAACTAACTGTAGCTGTGGTAATTTGTGAATCTGTAATCAAGTAATTTATATTGTACCAAAGTCCAATGCTAACCACTAATGTAGTGGTGGATCATGATACAACCATCAGTGCAAGAAAAGAAACAGGTGTATGATTTTACAGGCAAATGCTTTACATCTGCTGCGTTCTTTAGCAGATTCACTATCACAAAATCGGTGGCCGAATGGTTCTGTTGTTAGACATATTGTTAGTGGCACAGTCTATGAAGGTAGAACTATTGACGAAAAAATACTCAGCCACTTGCTTACAACTCTCTAAACCATAATCAGTACCACTTGGCGTATGATCCCCAATCGAATCGCAAGTGTGAACAAGGACTCAGTGCTCTTCCACTAAGTTTTTTTTCTCCAGCAATTTACCATTCCTCCCAACTTCAGATGCCTCCATTCTCTAAAACATGATGGTGTCTGTCGTGTACAGGTTGTTGTGTACAACTTCATACACGATGGTAAAGAGAGGTGAGCTACAGATTAGTGTGGCAGCTGTTGTTGAAGGCCGGCCGCGGTGGCTGTGCGGTTGTAGGCACTTCAGTCCGGAACCGCGTGACTGCTGCGGTCGCAGGTTCTTGTCCTGCCTCGGGCATGGATGTGTGTGATGTCCTTAGGTTAGTTAGGTTTAAGTAATTCTAAGTTCTAGGGGACTAATGACCTCAGATGTTGAGTCCCATAGTGCTCAGAGCCATTTGAACCATTTTTTGTTGTTGAAGGAAAGATGGACAGCACCAGGAGGTAAAACAGTGAGCAGAAGATTTACTGGTATTGCTCTAAGCGTACGCAGACTCATTAAAGATAACACAGTAAGAAATAGAGTCCAGCTCATACAGCAGCAGCAGGGAGGAGTCTCTGAGTATAACCGCGAACGATGTTGTTGGAGCTGCGACTAAGCGACGTCTGCATAGCGAAATTGCTCCGAGAGCGAGTGGGCTGTGTGGCTGCCGCCGGCCGTCCTGTACTGCGGCGGCAGCGGGCACTCAGTGTACGGAGCTGTTGGAGGCGTGGCTTAGCGGGCCCACTCCATTGGGTCCGCCGGACCCGACACGACCACCATCGGCGTCAGACGGAAACTTGCAGTTCTGTTGCCAATTTTAAGGCCTATGGAGTGGAGTCGATACTTAATTTGACACATATAATCTGAGTACAGGTTTAAATTCTGTAGTTTTGGCTGGTTTTTCTAAGATAATATAGGGAACTTCACTCTCAACTGTCGTAAATTTTCCAGAAGTATTATTATTTTTTCTCTAATTCATTAAAACTAGTGTATGTTCGCAGTGGTATTGCTTTCCAACAAAATGTAAGTCTTCAAGCAGTTAAATCTGGGAATAATGAAACTTCTCCTAGCTGTTGGTTTTAAAATGATTTCCTTGGTTCAGCCAAAGATCTATCCCCACCTGCGGAGGGCATCTTCGGTAAGAGTTGTTCATTGGATTGGATTGTTTGGGGGAAGAGACCAAACAGCGAGGTCATCGGCCTCATCGGATTATGGAAGGATGGGGAAGGAAGTCGGCCGTGCCCTTTCAAAGGAACCATCCCAGCATTTGCCTGGAGCGATTCAGGGAAATCACGGAAAACCTAAATCAGGATGGGCGGACGCGGGATTGAACCGTCGTCCTCCCGAATGCGAGTCCAGTGTGCTACCACTGAGCCACCTCGCTCGGTTAAGAGTTGTTCAGTCTACATGATGTCTCGCTGCTGACTGTAATCCAATGTACGTAACTATTACTGTGAGAACAATGTAAAAACGAAGAGACAAACATAAAGTCAAACATCGTAGACGAGAACGGCTATATCGTCCGTAGAGGAATGGGCTTTGCAGTTGCAAAATCACTTGATTCAAATGCTGTGACAAGATGAGCCAGGCACGAGTGGGTAGGGCGCACGGAGCGGCATTGCAGAAGGTCAAACACGATGATACTAGCCACGGAAAAGGGGCTGTATAAACTCAGTGGTGTTTGACTTCCTACACTGAGTCGGCGACAGTATTCTACGGCAACAACCGACAATGGCCAGCTGCGCTCAAATTTCAAAACACGCATGCCATGCCCTGGCCGTATGTACCTCACTACGAAACTGCGTTTTAGCCAGCTACAAGACAGCGTGTGTAGACAATGGAGACTATGACATCCACCCCCTCCCTCCTTTTCTCCAACATGTGGCCCCCGGGCAGGGACAAAACGTGAATTATCAACGAGAAAACTTGATTGTTATTGGATTTTGTAGCGTCATATGTATCCACGCCGCTGTATAAGTATTTTTAGAGATTGTGAGTAGAAGTCATTTAGTGAAATTCGCTTCCTAGTCTACCGTTATATGTCTAGAGATAGATTTAAGTTTTTTTTTTTTTATTTCAGAAGTAGCTAATCCAACCAATGTATTAACGAAAGTTCATCACCTAACGCTTTGAGTCATAAAGACGAGCTGTTGAAAAACTGTTAGTTTCATCATTTAAGCAAATGCAGTACGTGGAATGCCAAATTATCATATTTCGTCTGGAACAGCATGTACGGCTGGTCCCGGTGGAGGTTCGACTCCTCCCTCGGGCATGGGTGTGTGTGTTTGTCCTTAGGATAAGTTAAGTTAAGTAGTGTGTAAGCTTAGGGACTGATGACCTTAGCAGTCAAGTCCCATATGATTTCACACACATTTGAACATTTTAGGACAGCATGTATTTTCGAAAGTTGCCTTACGGCATTACTTCAGAGTTACTTTAGAGAACTTCTAATTCTTCAAGATCCTGTGTAACAAAATACTAAGTGTACTCATTCCCTGAATCTAAGAAACTTGAATTCTATTGCACGAAGGCACTTTGTAGTTCACATTGGCTTTCAAACTCGACAAAAGCTTAATTAACTTTGCGCACCAAGAAACCCAGTCTTTCCGTGGAAAATTCGATTGAATGAAAAACCGAAACGCAGAGTGCAGTCATGCAGGTCTAATACCATTAGCGATTTAGCACTGCTTCACTCCGTGGCAAAGCAAATATATTCAGCGTTTCGAATTCTCCGTAGTTCAGATAGAACGAACGGAAATTTTTGTTTTTGTTGAAAGTTGTCAAATGCTACGGAAGTGAACAGAAATGTACTGGATGTGTCGTACAGAAAGATATTCAGTAAATAAGCTTAAATAATTACGAGAGTTAATTTAAGAATGGGCTGGTAATCCAGATTAAATGTGGCAACAAGATAGGAACTGTTAGAAAATGAAGATTATACCCACGGAGACAGAATGGGGTGCTACTGAACTAACCTACTCACTCCAACACCAAAAGATGATGTATTTCTTATGAGGGCAAAAGAAACTCAAGAATGGGTACAGGAAAATATTAAACAGAAGGAGAGAATATCACACAAACAAAGATATGGGGGTCTGCGTAGTTAATTATTTGTTGTTTGCAAGTACATACCTGCAAGTCTGGTATACAATGGAATCTCAGCGCCATAGTTTCGCAACACATCACTGTAAAACAAAATGCCGTAGCCCAATGCTATAGTGGAGTATATTGCATAAATTGTTTCCAACATTTAAAGAGAAAGAACGCTGCAACAGTTCTTACCAAACTACTGTAAGTGTACGAAATGATGCACCACGATATAACACAGTGGATGGGAGGCACACATGTTTCCAGGGTGGCCCACACCTACTCAGGGAGCCCTCTGACTGAAAGCAGAAGCGGAAATATTGGCAGCTGTGTCAACCAATCCAAAAGACTTGTTTATTCGCCCAGTCGCCGTGGACGAGTGCTAGAACAAAGGAAGAGATCGAAATACGTGGTTTCACCATTGCTAAAATGGGTGAAGGCTTTACTATTATTGTATCACGCTCAGTGTTTTTTGGGACTGCCGTGGTCTGGTGCCTACAAATTTTGCGCCTAAGGGACAAACTGTTTCAGGAGCATACTACAGAAATCACCTGACGAGTTTAGCGAAGTCTGTCAAGACGGAGTCGTGGGAAGCTGTCGAAGGTCTTTCTGCTCCTACGCTAATACTGCAGATAACTCTACACAGACTGCCAGAGTCTGCCTCATCCCACGTATTCTCCAGACATGACAGCGAGTGATTTCGTCCCCTTCTCTTGGATAGAGAAATCATTGCGAGCTAGGCATTCCCGGAACGACAAAGAGGCGATTTTTGAGATGGAAAGATTCTTGAACAACCGAAACGCACATTTCTACGACGAAGGTCTCCACCACTCTAGTCATCGTTTGGAAAAATGTATAGCACTGTAGAATGAATGCATAAAGAAGGATTAACACCATCATCAAGTTTTATGGTCGCAACATGCTTTATTTATTTTGTTGCTTTTCAAGGTTGTAACTGAAACTTTTATCGTTATGCCTGGCAGAAGCTAGATGGAACATATTCTTTCTCCTTCTTTTCCTTGGCCTTGATACTGAATTGACTAAAACTGTTCGGAACGATCTTCAGCAGGATGTAAGAAAATGCAATGGAAAACTGATAAGAGGAATGACTGAAAACAGTTTCAGTATAAGAAAAATGTAATTCAAATTTGTGCTCTTTATACATAACGTGATGATGTAAGATGGCAGACAGAACAACAACTACAAATAGAAGAAAATTCGTAGAAACATTTCAAAAGCTCTCTAAATATCACAATACATCAAGAGATAAATCACAGAATTCTGGCAGTAACCCTAGATCCCAGCAGCAATTCCAAAGGAATACCATATCGCAAATTAAGTCCAAGGAATGAAGGACGGAAATGAGCCTGGAGATGACAGTGTTTCAGTGGAACTGGATGAACTTCTACAACTACATCTACGTCTACATGGACACACTGCAAATCACATTTAAGTGCCTGGTAGAGGGCTCATCGAACCACCTTCATAATTTTCTATTATTCCAATCTCACATAGCGCACGGAAAGAATGAAAACCTATATCTTTCCGTACGAGCCCTGATTTCCCTTATCTTATCGTGGTGATGGTTTCTCCCAATGTAGGTCGGTGTCAACAAAATGTTTTCGCACTCGGAAGGGAAAGTTGGTGATTAGATTTCGTGAGAAGATTCCGTCGCAACGAAAAACGCCTTTCTTTTAATGATGTCCAGTCATTTCAGTGACACTATCTCTCATATTTCGCGATAATACAAACCGTGCTGCCTTTCTTCGAAATTTTTCGATGTACTCCATCAGTCCTATCTGATAAGGATCCCACACCACGCAGCAGTATTCTAAAAGAGGACGGGCAAGTGTAGTGTAGGCAGTCTCCTTAATAGGTCTGTTACATTTCCTAAGTGTCCTGCCAATAAAACGCAGTCTTTGGTTAGCCTTCCCCGCAACAGTATCTGTGTGTTCGTTCCAACTTGAGTTGTTCGTAATTGTAATTCACTGATATTTAGTTGAATTTACGACCTCAAGTTTGACTTATTTATCGTACAACCGAAGTTTAACGAATTTCTTTTAGCACTCATGTGGATGACCTCACACTTTTCGTTATTTAGGGTCAACTGCCAATCTTCACACCATTCAGATATCTTTTATAAATCGTTTTGCAATTTGTTTTGATCTTCTCATGGCTTTATTAGTCGATAAACGACAGTGCAAAAACCTAAGAGGGCTGCTCATATTGTCTCCCAAAACGTTTATATAGCTAAGGAACAGCAAAGCGCCTACAGCACTACCTTGGAGAACGCCAGAAACCACTTCTGTATTACTCGATGTGACCTCTCTGACAGGAAATCACAAATCCAGTCACATAACTGAGACGATATTCCATAAGCACGCAATTTAAGTATAAGTCGCTTGTATGGTACAGTGTCAAAAACCTTCCGGAAATCCAGAAATACGGAAACAATCTGAAATCCCTTGTAAATAGCACTCAACACTTCATGCGAATAAAGAGCTAGTTGTGTTTCATAAGAACGATGTTTTCTAAATCCATGATGACTGTGTGTCAATAGACCGTTTTTCTCGACGTAATTCATATAGTTCGAACACAATATATGTTCCAAAATCTTGCTGCATATCTACGTTAATGATATGGGTCTGTAATTTAGTGGATTACTCCTACTATCTTTCCTGAATACTGGTGTTGACCTGTGCAACTTTCCAGTCTTTAGATATGGATCTTTCGTCGAGCGAACAGTTGTATATGATTGTTAAACATAGAGCTAATGCATCAGCATACTCTGAAAGGAAGCTAATTGGTATACAGACTGGACCAGAAGACGTGCTTTTATTTAGTGATTTAAGTTGCTTCACTACTCCGAGGATATTTACTTCTACGTTACTCATGTTGTCAGCTGTTCTTGATTCGAATTCTGGAATATTTACATAATCTTCTTTCGTGAAGGCATTTCGGAAGGCTGTGTTTAGTAACTCTGCTTTGGCAGCATTGTCTTTGATAGTATATTCATTCCTATTGCCCAGAGAAGGCATTGATTGTTTCTTGCCGCTAACATACTTCACGTACTACCAGAATCTCTTTGGATTTTCTCCCAGGTTTCGAGACAAAGTTTCGTTGTGGAAACTGTTATAACCATCTCGCATTGAAGCCTGCGGTAAATTTCGAGCTTCTGTAAAAGATCCCCAATCATGGGGATTTTGCATCTGCTTAAATTTGGCGTGTTTGTTTCGTCGTTTCTGCAACAGTGTTCTGACACGTTTTGTGTACCAAGGAGGATTATCTCCGTCGTTTGTTAATTTTTTTGCTATAAATCTCTCAACTGCTGCCGATACTTTTTTTTTAGAATTCAATCCACGTCTGGTCTACACTTATATTATTAATTTCGAAGGAGTGTAGATTGTCTCTCAGGAAGGCGTCAAGTGAATTGTTATCTGCTTTTTTGAATATGTGTATTTTTCGCTTATTTTTCGTGGATTTGGGGATTACAATATTCAGTCTCGCTACGACAACCCTTTGTTCAATAATCCCTGTATCCGTTTTGATGCTTGTTATTAACACAGGATAATTTGTTGCTAAGGGGTCAAGTGTGTTTTCACAACCGTTTACTGTTCGCGTGGGCTCATGAACTAACTGGTCGAAATAATTTTCAGAGAATGTGTTTAGCACAATTTCGGATGAATTTTTATGCGTACCTCCGGAATTAAACATTTATTTTCGCCAACATATCGAGGGTAAATTAAAGTGACCACCAACTATAATTGTATGAGTCGGGTAACTGTTTGTTATCAAATCAAACTCGAGTTTTCTTTGAACCTTTCAGCAACTGGGAGATGGGTAAAAGGATCCAATTATTATTTTATTGCAGTCGCCAATACTCCCTGCCGTTACTGATTCACAGGAGCTATCTACTTCAGTTTCGCTTCAACATAAACTACTCCTAAGAGCAACAAACACGCCACACCGCCCACCGTGTTTAGCCTATCCTTTCGGAACACCGTTAGGTTTCTTCACAAAAATTTCGACTGTGCTTATCTCCAGCTTTAGCTAGCTTTCAGTTCCTATAACGATTTGAGCATCAGTGTTTTCTATTAGCGCTTGGAGCTCTGGTACTACGACAGTTTACAACTGTTATACGGATGGTTCCTGTATCTACGTTCTTCCTGTGTTCGGCCTACACCCTTTGCAACTGAAGCTCTTCTTGCGTTTTCCCGAGACCCTCTAACCTAAAAAACCGCCAAGTCCACGCCACACAGCCCCTGCTACTCATGTAGCCTCCTCCTGCATATATTGGGCACCTGACCTATACAACGGAATCCGAAACCCAACTTCGAAGAAAATCTATGGAGCTGTGTACCGACACGTAGCAAGCGGCTCTAACAAGGGGAGGCCGCCAATTATGAAATTCAGATTCGATTCATACTGCACATAATAAAAGCTCATGGCCAGAGGTGTAATGTGGCAAAGCACCAAGATGCACTTCTCAGCCGTTGTCGAGAAATCGACAGTTAAAAGAAACCGTTGCGGTGAAATACTCTCTACGATTAATAATTCTCGGCAGCGTCGTGGCGCAGCGGTAAGCGCTCGGTTTCCTAATCCGAAGGTCGCCGGATCGAATCTCGCGCCATGCAACCTTTTTTTTTTTTAGTATTTGTTTCTTGTAATTCAAATGCACACATATATATATATATATATATATATATATATATGTGTGTGTGTGTGTGTGTGTGTGTGTGTGTGTGTGTGTGTGTGTACATTTGAATTACAAGAAATATATATATATATATATATATATATATATATAATACTTGAAATAAAACACAATATCACAAATAATATTCAAGTGGATACAATTTATTGAAAAATTCGGTATACACTCGCACATAATTAACAATTAGTGACCAGAAGGAGCTGGGGTGTCGCACGAACCAGAGTGATATTTATCATAGAAACATGGAATGCAGAAAACAACACGACATCGAGCACATCTGATAAACGATGCGTTTTTACAAGAACAATGGTTTTTTAATTTATCTGTTGGGAAACACACCTGATTGACATTCTGAAAAATTGTTCTATCGTTCGTCAGGTTTGATGCATGCCACGCGTATCGTATCATATCGGCAAAAATCGGAGAAGATAATTGGTGGTGGACAATGGATTGGATTTTTATACAGTCGTCTCTGGAGTAGATGTCACGGTTTCGCTCTATTAAAAAAACACAATTTTGAAGGCGCCTGATCAAATTTTTTACCTGCCGGTAAAAATACACGTCACACGGTTGAACGAGAGGAGTGCACTTTGGAGGAATGACTTTTATAGTGCACGTTGGTAACTTCTTATCGTCCTGGAACATCTCATCGTATAACGCCGGGTTCGTTTGCCCACCCCAAGAGTCGCTCAGAAGGAGAAATTCTTTCTTTTGTACGTGTGGTTGCAAAGCATTACGCAAGAAGTCCATGAACAAACCCGTTGTTGCCGGCCGCGGTGGTCTAGCGGTTCTAGGCGCATAGTCCGGAGCCGCGCGACTGCTACGGTCGCAGGTTCGAATCCTGCCTCGGGCATGGATGTGTGTGATGTCCTTAGGTTAGTTAGGTTTAAGTAGTTCTAAGTTCTAGGGGACTGATGACCTCAGATGTTAAGTCCCATAGTGATCAGAGCCATTTGAACCAAACCCGTTGTTAGTTTACCGTATTTGGAGGATGTAATAACAACTTTGATATACTTCTTGGCGTACTCGTCGACTGTCTTCTGTACTCTGTGGACTCTTGGAGGCAAACGAAAACAAGAGGCAAGACTCGTCCAGACATCGTGATTGAATATTGTGCCGTATACAAATGCGTCACCTTGTTCATGTCGTGTCGGGTTACCAGGACAGCCTTTGACCATTTTTCGGCGAGAGTATTGTTGAACGTGGACTGGTACTGGCACCCCGACAAACAAAATATAAAAATATCGTTTATATAAGAAATATACGAAATCTGTGTTGTCTATCATATATCAGATTATCATATTCTATCATCATGTCATATGACATTTGTGAACAGCTCTTTACATACCTGTTTGATCAATATTAATTATGAAATCTTTGTCGAAGTTAGTTATCAACGTTCGCGTCTGGATCCGAAGTGTGTCCGCTGCGGCCAAAATTTCGTCTTGGGTAGCCGTCTCTTTCCGGGAAACAAATTTTGTGATTTTCCGTTGCCGAATCTCATGCTTCTTTGTAAATTCGGTGACCCATGTTTTTGAAGCTTTGAAATTGAAATCTGGGAACTGACTTACAGCGCCCAAGGCCCACTGCTGCAGGTTTCTGGTAGTAACTTGCTGGAATTTTTGTCGAACTTCTACGAAGCGATCATGCAGCCATGAATCGATGGTACAATATTTATCAAATTTGCTACCGCAACGTTTGATTTGCTCTTCCCACCTGCATAAATAGCCCATATTTGTCAAACGAGAGCGCCTCTTTTTTTTTGTAGAGTTTTGAGACTCCAGCCTGGATGTTTTTTGGCCAGAGTGACAGCTCTAATTCTGTAATCCAGTAAAATATAGTCGTACCCTTTTTTTTCTTCTCGTCCGGCTCGTATTCGTCTGATGATTGGCAATGGTACTCGTTTCAGCTTCTTCGTAGGCATTATTATCGTCGATTTCATTAATGTCTATCAGTTCCTCATCATGAACGAGGGTTTTTTCGGCGAGCATTTGCCGCGTATTCTGGATCATTTCTTCCCTAATTACCATGGCTTTTTCGTTGATTGATGATGACGGTTCTGCGAAGGAGGTTGGTCGTGCGGTAGCGTTCTCGCTTCCCACGCCCGGGTTCCCGGGTTCGATTCCCGGCGGGGTCAGGGATTTTCTCTGCCTCGTGATTGCTGGGTGTTGTGTGATGTCCTTAGGTTAGTTAGGTTTAAGTAGTTCTAAGTTCTAGGGGACTGATGACCATAGATGATAAGTCCCATAGTGCTCAGAGCCATTTTGAAGGAGGCTTTCAAAATACACCAACGCATCTTTCAATTGTTGTTTCGACACTTCACTGTGTATAGAATCTTCTTCGATCACATCACTTTCATGCGAAGGGCCCGGATCGCTCTCCAATTGTACCGCCTCCATTTTTCCGTTTGTTTAACAGGGTGTACCAAAGCTCTCACGTACGCACTGATTTTCGACGATGTTATAAGTTACACTAGGGACCGCATCTACCTTCTTTCGGAGTTAGCATGCAACTAAGCTGTTATGCGGCGGCGGCCGGCCGAAGTGGCCATGCGGTTCTGGGCGCTGCAGTCCGGAACCGCGAGACCGCTACGGTCGCAGGTTCGAATCCTGCCTCGGGCATGGATGTGTGTGATGTCCTTAGGTTAGTTAGGTTTAACTAGTTCTAAGTTCTAGGGGACTAATGACCTCAGTAGTTGAGTCCCATAGTGCTCAGAGCCATTTTTTTGTTATGCTGCGGCTCGTTTCGGCCCATTCAACATCTGTGCTTCAAGTGTAACGAGCGAGTAACAGAGTTTATATTTCATACCTGCCACAGCAAATTTGTGTTCGTGGGGTCTCTATTCTAATTAGAACGTTTGACTTACACTATACGTATTCGTTTCGGAATATCGTTTCTACGTCTTCCGTTAACTGTACGTGGTAAACATTATGAAGTCAATTAATAACATTTGTGAAATACAACTTTGTTTGCGGGAAACATAATGATGTTCGAAGTCGCCAGTTTTTCCACGACAAACGACTTTTAACAACTTATTATGTGCATAATTGTTGCAACTGATTGCCGGGAATCATATATATATATATATATATATAGTGTGTGTGTGTGTGTACATTTGAATTACAAGAAACAAATACTAAAAAAAAAAAGGTTGCATGGCGCGAGATCCGATCCGGCGACCTTCGGATTACGAACTCGAGCGCTTACCGCTGCGCCACGACGCTGTAGAGAATTATTAATCGTAGAGAGTATTTCACCGCAACGGTTTCTTTTAACCGTCGATTTTCTCGACAACGGCTGAGAAGTGCATCTTGGTGCTTTCCCACGTTACACCTCTTGCCATGAGCTTTTATTACGCGCAGTATGAATCGAATCTGAAATTCGCAATTGGCGGCCTCTCCTTGTAAGTGCGAGCGGGTTGAGTGGCTACCGCCGGCCATTGCGTCTCACAGCGGCAGAGGGCGGTCGAGGTACGGAGCCGCAGGAGGCGTTTCAGCGGGCGTGCATCATTGGGTCCGTCAGATTCTCGCGATGCCTACCGTCTAACGGAAACTTGCAATTCCGATACTAACTGTGGAGTGACAGTGAGGTGGTATCGATCTGTGATTCAACACTAACAAACCCACATTAACTAGACCACTCCTAATCAACAGTACTGACTCAGTGCATAGTACTACAGGTTTACCTTAGTATTACTGAACTGATGACTACGGCAGCAAAGGAAGCGTTACTGTTACTAAAGATGCGCCAGCACCTGTCGCGAGACAGCGGCGCGGAAAGTGCTGACCAAGAAACGTCACCATCTTGACCTCATATTATGATGTGAAGAAATTATTCTTTGTAAGTATCAACCCTAGCAGTCGACCCTTGGTGAAACTGTTAGCCGTAAGTCCAATACCACGCGGTTATCACCTTATGAACGCACAGGTTTTATGCTTCGCGAGCACCAGTTGTTTGTCACTCATTCCGGCCCACAGCAGCAGTCTACTGCCGAAGCGCCGAGTGCTGTACAGCCGTGTTACAAGCAGGAGCCTTCTGTACGGCTGTGCGTTGAAGGCGAGGAAAAAGAAGACACTAGGTGGACATATTTGCCCGATGTGTTTTGAAATCTAATTCGAGAACACACGTCATTCTACACGAAAAATAGATAAGCAATGAGATACATTCAATACTATTTTAACAATATTCTCGTATTGATATTCCGTAATTATATACAATTATATATAATTATATACAAGCTCCAAAATCAAAATAAATAAACTTCAACTGAAGAATTATTATGAAACTACGATGTTGCAGTTTCGTAATCAGAGTAACACAGGCACTGCAATATCCGATTTATCTGCCAATACCGGGCAAGCGACTTTCCAGTACCACGTCTGACCTGTACGGCAATATACATGATGGCTGCACGATTCCAGGCCGTAGACGCGTGGTTACCGCCATATGGAAGTTCGGCTCTGGCTTTGAGTCATGCGGTTCTAGGCGCTTAAGTCTGGAGCCGCGCGACCGCTACGGTCGCAGGTTCGAATCCTGCCTCGGGCATGGATGTGTGTGATGTCCTTAGGTTTAAGTAGTTCTAAGTTCTAGGGGACTGATGACCTCAGAAGTTAAGTCCCATCGTGCTCAGAGCCATTCGAACCATTTGAGTCGTGCGCAGTCGGCCTTTGGCTGTCTTGTTTGCGTCTCCCCTGTTGTGCTGCTTGTTAGCGAGTGCGCGTTGGTTTACATCCGCGGAGGGGCTTGTTTCGAGTCCGAGACCGCCCCCGTTAGCTGAGTACAGCCCCTTATTGGGGGCTTGACGACCAAGCTTTCTGGCCTCACCCTACGCCAACACACTTTTCGCTGTCGGGCATATGCTGATGACCTCCTCCTCCTCATTCGCTCCGGCTCTGAGTTTCGGGATGTCCTCGACTTGATTACCCGTTATGGGGCTGCCGCTGGCAGTGCCATGAATGTCGCCAAATCTTCTGCAATGCACATTGGACGAGGCCTCCAGGAGGGTGAAGTGGCACCACTGCCGCTTGTGCGGACTTTCCGGTACCTGGGCATTACCTTTACCCCCACGGTCACACGCACGGCGGCAACGAATTTCCGTCGCCTGTTACACGTCATCCGCAACGACGTCCGCCAGAACCTCTTGCGCCGCCAGGACACACTTCAAAGGGTTGCGTTTATTAATCTTTATGTGGCATCAAAATTGGTTCACATCGCGCAAGTTCTCCCTCTGCCAACTGCAATTGGGCGCAACCTTCAGGCGGCTTTTGGCTATTACCTCACGGCTGGTTCAATGTTTAAAGTCCGTTATGAGACACTTACCCTGCCCACACGGTATGGTGGCGTCGGGCTCGTCAATGTCCGTATGGGATCTGCAGCCTTGTACATGAGTACCATGAGAAAACAGTGGATGGGCCAGGGTACATCTCTAACACGCAGCTTGCTTGAGGTCCTCCTACCAGCTTCCACCTCACCACCAGTGTCTGTCGGCCATATCGTGCCTCATTTGTCCCATCTTTCGACCTTTTTCGTCGACTACAGTTATATACATACCAGTCTCCCAGATACACGCCCACCTAGGACTAAGGATTTTTACAGCCTGTTGCTGCGCTGTGTTCCCCGGAATGTGATGGAGACTAAACACCCCTCCATCCAGTGGCCCATAGTATGGACTACCGTCCACCAGCCCTTCCTCCCTACGAACGTCCGGGCGCTGTGGTATCACATAGTCAACAGGAAATTTGCCACGAAGCAGCGCCTGCACAACATTGGCTTGTCAGAATCCCCTCTTTGTCTCCTTTGCCAGCAACTGGACACTGATGAACACCGTCTGACATGCGCCTCATCGCAAGATGTATGGCGCTTCGTGCAGCAAATCATTGCCTGCTATCTCCGGGTGCCACCAGACACAGTCGAGCCTCGAATGTTTCTATACCCGGAGGACCGACATTTTCCCGCCGCCAAATGTCATGCTATTACGTGGGTCAAAGGATGGGCGGTCGCTTATCTCTTTAATGAGGGACCTAAATCCCGCCTCGACTTCTGGACCTATTTACGAACAGCCCATGCAGCTCTCGAAAACGCGCCACGTTACCGAACATTATTTGCTAACTATCTTCGAGCGGTCCTTGTTAGACCTCCACTGAGTTGGGGGGTGCCTGGCACAGAGGGCACCCTCCCCTCCTCCCCCGGCGGTGTCTGAGTTTCAACCGCCTACGATCTATTCTACTTCTGACCTCCGCGGATGGGAGAGCGCGTCGCAGATTGCGCGGATTTTATTTCTTTTTGCTTTTCCATTTTCCTTTCTTTTTCTTTACCTAGAATTTATATTTCTTTATCTTTCGCATATGTGTTCCCATAATTTCATGCTATTAGTGAATATTACAAAAACACATGCAAATAAATAAATAACAACGCCTTCCACTACTGTTGATTCCTGTTTCTCCCACTTCCCTAAGCACCACAGGCTCGGTGGTGGTGCGGGGGACACTGTGGCCAGGCCTCAGGTTTCAACCCCCGGGGACTGTTTCTTACCACCTGCCCCTCCACTTTTTTTGGCCATCTCCTTCTCCTTCCCCTCTTTCTGTCCGTCACCTCATTTCCCCTTCCTCCGTCCCTCTTCTCCTCCCCCTCCTTCTCCATCTCTTCCTGCTCTCTCTCTCTCTCTGTCGATCTCCTACTTACCGTTTTCTGTGTCCATTTCCTCCCACCCCTCTGTCCATCTCTTCTTCGCACTCTTTCTTACCTTCAGCCTTGTGTATTGTTATTGAAAATACAGATTCTATAGTAGTATTCTAATAACAAAACAATAAACCATACAAACAACTTTCCCGTTTGCTAACAAAGTTTAACTATTGTAAATCTCGTAATATATTTATATACTACATGTCTACATGTATCAAAAAGTATAATACAGTACCGTGCAAATTTTGTGATTTTTAGTAACAATATTTTCCTTTAACAAAAATTCCTAAAAATACACATATATTACAGAATCGGATTCATAAAACACGACGCATGGCGGTCTTAGAATTCAGTGCTGCGCCAAAATTTCAAAACAGCCGGTCAAGAACTTTCGGAAATTAACCATTTCGAAAACCAACATTCACGTTTTTATTTTAATACTGAAGAGCCAAAGAAACTGGTACACCTGCCTAACATCGTGTAGTGCCCCCTCGAGCACGCAGAAGTGCCGCACCACGACGTGGCATGGACTCGTCTGATGTCTGAAGTAGTACTGGACGGAACTGACATCTGAATGCTGCATAGCTGTGCATAAATCCGTAATAGTACGAGGAGGTGGAGATCTCTTCTGAACAGCACGTTGCAAGGCATCCATATATGCTCAATAATGTTCATGTGTAGGGAGTCTAATGGCCAGCGGAAGTGTTTTAACTCGGAAGAGTGTTCCTGGTGCCACTCTGTAGAAATAGTGGACGTGTGGGGTGTCGCATCGTCCTACTGGAATTGCCAAAGTCCGTCGGAATGTACAATGGATATGAATGGATGCAGGTGATCAGACAGGGTGCTTACGTACGTGTTACTTGCGAGAGTCGTATCTAGACGTATCAAGGGTCCCATATCACTCCAACTGTACACGCCCCAAACCGTTATCGAGCCTCCACTGACTTGAACAGTCCCACACTGACATGCAGGTTCCATGGGTTCTTGAGGTTGTCTCCATACCCATACACGTCCATCCGTTCCATACAATTTGAAACGAGACTCGTCCAACCAGGCAACATGTTTCCAGCCATCAACAGCCAAATGTCGGTGTTGACGGGCCCAGGCTTTGTGTCGTACTCTCATTAAGGGTACCCGAGTAGGCCTTCGGCTCCGAAAGTCCATATCGATGAAGTTTCGATGAATGGTTCGCAAGCTGACCCTTGTTGATGGCCCAGCACTGAAATCTGCAGCAATTTGCGGAAGGGTTCCACTTTTGTCACGTTGAACGATTCTCTTCAGTCTTCGTCGGTCTTGCAGGATCTTTTTCCGGCCGCAGCAATGTCGGAGATTTGATGTGTTACCGGATTCCTGATATTCGCGGTATACTCGTGAAATGATAGTACGGCATATGCTGTGTCCCATCGCTCGAGCGCCAACTATGACGCTACGTTCAAACTCACTTAAATCTTGATAACCAGCCATTGTAGAGGCAGTAACCGATCAAAAACCTGTGCCAAACACGAGTAGCAATCTACTGCTAAGGTGTCAGTGGAACGGGGAGGTATTTATTACCGTATCCTACCTGCTGCAATGGCTGACCACACGGGAAGCCATTTAGACGACACAGCCGAAGAGTCGTTTCTCTCTAAAGTGAGGGGACCCCTTATATAGGCGTTGCCAACCGCAGCGCCGTATTCTGCCGGTTTACGTATCTCTGTATTTGAGTGTGCATGCCTTCACCAGTTTCTTTGCTGCTTCAGTGTATATCTACCAGATGACGTTCAAGTAGATACATGAAAACTCTTGAGTATTCAAATGTAACATTGTGTCAAAATTTCAAAGCAAACCATGAAGAGATGTAGGAGGTTTGAGATTTTGAAGAAACGTCTATATACACTCCTGGAAATTGAAATAAGAACACCGTGAATTCATTGTCCCAGGAAGGGGAAACTTTATTGACACATTCCTGGGGTCAGATACATCACATGATCACACTGACAGAACCACAGGCACATAGACACAGGCAACAGAGCATGCACAATGTCGGCACTAGTACAGTGTATATCCACCTTTCGCAGCAATGCAGGCTGCTATTCTCCCATGGAGACGATCGTAGAGATGCTGGATGTAGTCCTGTGGAACGGCTTGCCATGCCATTTCCACCTGGCGCCTCAGTTGGACCAGCGTTCGTGCTGGACGTGCAGACCGCGTGAGACGACGCTTCATCCAGTCCCAAACATGCTCAATGGGGGACAGATCCGGAGATCTTGCTGGCCAGGGTAGTTGACTTACACCTTCTAGAGCACGTTGGGTGGCACGGGATACATGCGGACGTGCATTGTCCTGTTGGAACAGCAAGTTCCCTTGCCGGTCTAGGAATGGTAGAACGATGGGTTCGATGACGGTTTGGATGTACCGTGCACTATTCAGTGTCCCCTCGACGATCACCAGTGGTGTATGGCCAGTGTAGGAGATCGCTCCCCACACCATGATGCCGGGTGTTGGCCCTGTGTGCCTCGGTTGTATGCAGTCCTGATTGTGGCGCTCACCTGCACGGCGCCAAACACGCATACGACCATCATTGGCACCAAGGCAGAAGCGACTCTCATCGCTGAAGACGACACGTCTCCATTCGTCCCTCCATTCACGCCTGTCGCGACACCACTGGGGGCGGGCTGCATGATGTTGGGGCGTGAGCGGAAGACGGCCTAACGGTGTGCGGGACCGTAGCCCAGCTTCATGGAGACGGTTGCGAATGGTCCTCGCCGATACCCCAGGAGCAACAGTGTCCCTAATTTGCTGGGAAGTGGCGGTGCGGTCCCCTACGGCACTGCGTAGGATCCTACGGTCTTGGCGTGCATCCGTGCGTCGCTGCGGTCCGGTCCCAGTTCGACGGGCACGTGCACCTTCCGCCGACCACTGGCGACAACATCGATGTACTGTGGAGACCTGACGCCCCACGTGTTGAGCAATTCGGCGGTACGTCCACCCGGCCTCCCGCATGCCCACTATACGCCCTCGCTCAAAGTCCGTCAACTGCACATACGGTTCACGTCCACGCTGTCGCGGCATGCTACCAGTGTTAAAGACTGCGATGGAGCTCCGTATGCCACGGCAAACTGGCTGACACTGATGGCGGCGGTGCACAAATGCTGCGCAGCTAGCGCCATTCGACGGCCAACACCGCGGTTCCCAGTGTGTCCGCTGTGCCGTGCGTGTGATCATTGCTTCTACAACCCTCTCGCAGTGTCCGGAGCAAGTATGGTGGGTCTGACACACCGGTGTCAATGTGTTCTTTTTTCCATTTCCAGGAGTGTATATAGACACTGCATATGTTCCTAATCGCAAATCTCCAAAAGTTTTTGACTGAATGCTTCGAAATTTTGACACAACATTGCGTAGGTTAAGCGTGTATTTATTTTACATACCTACTTTTTAAATATAAAATATCAACTTTTAATGATAAGGACACGTTGTTAGAAAAAAATGTCACGAATTGTGATTCTAAAAGATGCCTGTATTACAATGGAGTGTTGTCAAAATTTCAACTCAATCAGCCAATATCTTTGGGAAGTGAATGAAGATCCACATTTTTTATCTAGATGAAGTTAATGAGTTTCGATTTAAAATTTAATCATGCCAGTCACGTTGAAAACAGCCTACGTCTCTCCAATGTACTACATTTAAATGGTGTCGGCTTCAAAGTCCAAAGACAATTACGCAGAATACTGAAATAGCACTGTGCTACTTCTTTTATAGCAGACAACATTAGTGAATCGCAACATAAAGACGATAAAAGCAAAGAGATCTCTGTCACCAGCTGCATGTTAGAAACCGCGCACGTAGATGCAGTGAGCAAAATATGCTGCCATTTCAAAAACGTATTTCACAAAGCTTTCACTCACTCAACAGTGGCCGGCCGGTGTGGCCGAGCGGTTCTAGGCGCTTCAGTCTGCAACAGCGCAACCACTACGGTCGCAGGTTTGAATCCTGCCTCGGGCATGGATGTGTGTGACGTCCTTAGGTTAGTTAGGTTTAAGTAGTTCTAAGTTCTAGGGGACCGATGACCTCATATGTTAAGTCCGATAGTAATCAGAGCCATTTGAAACAATTTTAACCACTCAACAGTACAGTACGTCATGCTCAGGCATTAGGCGGATGGAGTGGGTCAGACCAAGTAACAAGCGATGCACACACTCGAAAACTGGTTCAAATGGCTCTGAGCATTATGGGACTGAACATCTGTGGTCATCAGTCCCCTAGAAATCACTTAAACCTAACTAATCTAAGGACATCACACACATCCATGCCCGAGGCAGGAATCGAACCTGCGACCGTAGCAGTCGCGCGGTTCCCGACTGAGCACCTAGAACCGCTAGACCACCGCGGCCGGCTTGCACACACTCGTAACAGCCGTATGTTCAGAAGGTCATTACTGCATAGTATCAGAATTATGGCGTAAACTTCAAGTATGTTTCTTTCTGCTTTAAATAACAGGTCAAGTTGGTGACGTTTTCGTGTGAATATGGTGAGCAAGTGAAGTCCGAGACTGCTTGCTGCTGAATAGACCTAATTCTCTCCAACCCTGTTGCAACAGTCCAGCGTCGCTCGTTTCTCCCCTCCTGAGTTCTGTGATGAATTTCCTGACAAGCCCAGAGCCAATCGGAGTGCCTGCCACGCACTGAATCTGTTAGGAGTAGCGAAACAGTAACGTTCCCATGAATAGCGAAAGACCTCCCAAATCTGTTCCCAGGCACTGGACTCAGGCACCCCTACATACAAACAGAGGAAAGATCTCATGTGTTGAAAAGTCCTTCAGTTACATTCCAGAGACTCGCCCTTCTCGCCGTAGGGCTTCCTCCGAAAAGTCATGTGCTGCCTAGCTGAGAACATCGTCTTGTCTGCAGTGGTATTTCCGGAGATGACCTCCGTCCTGGGATCTTCAGTCCTTCTCTTTTGCTAGCAGATCCCCAAATCACTGTGAAGTCCTGGTCCCCTCACTTCAGAGTTCGCCCAGAACGACTCTTCGGCTGTGTCCTCCAACTGGCTTGCTGTGTAGCCAGTCCTTGCGGCAGTTAGGATACACCAATAAATACCTCCCTGTCCTAATACCACCATGTCTCACACACAGCTTGCCAGGAAACCCATATTGCCCAAGTCATGAACAGAAAGTATTCAATATGAAACGAAATAAGTACAGAAAATAAACTAACGAACCAGTTACAGATGAATCTCGCAATCACTCACTATCCCCCTCAAATAAATATTTGGGGGTAACATTGCAGAGCGATATGAAGTGGGACAAGCATGTAATGGCAGTTGTGGGGAAGTCGGATAGTGTCTTCGTTCATTGGTAGAATTTTGGGAAGATGTGGTTCATCTGTAAAGGAGACCGCTTATAAAACACTAATACGACCCATTCCTGAGTACTGCTCGAGCGTTTAGGATCCCTATCAGGCCGGATTGAGGCAGGACATAGAAGCAATTCAGAGGCGGGCTGCTAGATTTGTTACTGGTAGGTTTGATCATCACGCGAGTGTTACGGAAATGCTTCAGCAACTCGGGTGGGAGTCTCTACAGGAAAGGAGGCATCCCTTTCGTGAATCGCTACTGAGGAAATTTAGAGAACCAGCATTTGAAGATGACTGCAGTACAATTTTACTGCCGCCAACTTATATTTCGCGGAAAGATCACAAAGATAAGAGAGGTTAGGGCTCGTACAGAGGCATATAGGCAGTCATTTTTCCTTCGTTCTGTTTGGGAGTGGAACAGGGAGAGAAGATGCTAGTTGTGGTACGAGGTACCTTCCGCCACGCACCGTATGATGGATTGCGGAGTATGTATGTAGATGTAGATGTAGAAATCAAACTTGTGTGAATCAAAATGATTGGAGCGCATACTAGTATTTATTAGGGACATATGAGAAAAATGAGAGGAGGAAGCTTAGCCTCTAACAGACCTTGGTAAACCCAGCACGTAATAAATCTAGATGAATCTGCTAAAGTGTAGATATACTTATAACAAACGTTAACTTTTAATCATCCTGATTATGAGAAATTCATAAATGAATGACCAGATGGGAAAAGCGTTTCTATATCACCAAAACTATTCTCAGAATTCCTAGAGGAAATAAAGTAACAGTACGTGTTAAAAGGATATGATTGAGATATCTTCGTTTTCCTGATTGCATTATGCTGCTTGCTCTAATGTTGGGTAGGTGCATAAGTTCCCAGCGCTTTTGTTTTGCATTTTGATATTCCGGGTGCTATGGGTTTATTTATAGACCGCCAGGTTTTACTTGTCGTTCCTGTAGCTATTTGAGTTTGGAGATAGTGAATGGAGTTGTGGAGGCCAGAAAATGGAGTGACAAGTCGAGAACACTGACAAAAGAACACTGTACACGGGCCGGCTTGGGAAGTTATTACGCACCCACTTCCTTCATCTGATCTCGCGGCCTCATATTTACACATTTTCCGCTATTTATAGAACAACCTTCGAGGAACTTTCTTTCCGGTTGAAAATGTGTTCCGAACAAGGCTCGACGATTTCTTCGCCTCAAGATCATGTGTTTTCTACAGTGGCAGAATCTAAAACTTACCCCAGCGTTGGCAGACTGTTGTGAACAGTGAAGGAGGATCTATTATTGATGACTAAGGTCTCTGCATGTGTATCTGTTGTGTTTATTAAACTTAAAGAAAAGCGCTACGAACTTATGCACCAACCCAATATTATTGAAATTCACTGGAAGGGCCTAGGAGAGGATGCTTCTAAGGAGCTTCTAAATGGTCTATTATATCAGTTATGGTAACACTCAACGTATGAGCGTATGAGCAACACATTAACAATAAAGTCAGAGGACCAGCTGATGGGTTCTTGCATTTAGAGCAGTTGCGGAGAACAGATGGATAGACAGTAAAACAAATACTCCAGTAAAAAAAGCTTTCAGTTCGTCTGACTAACTGAATAGTGGAACATAGTTCTTTCTCTATTTCAGTGTAAGCAGTTAAAATAGTGGGGTTTGGTTTCCTGAATTTCTACGTACACATTGTATTCCACAATTACACTGCCGAAAAACAGTAGTATTTGGAAAAAGAGCCATGCGCCCTTGCTGCCTGAGAGATGACCTAACGAGAAAGGGCCTTATTCCGCTGCTCACAGAGGCTACTTTCTGGGCAGTGAGCGAGAATTTTCTTGAGTGTAGCTGACTGTAGTGGGAGTGTGTATAATTTCTTGTCATGTTTGTGTTGGATGGTGATGAGAGAAGGGAGAGACTGACGCCTGCTACTGGCACGCAGCCTAACCCACTCGAATAGCAGCAAGGGGACCGCCTGGCTCAACGTCCCCATGCGATAGATGCACCAACATCAACAGTGCCACATGCCCTCACACCGTGAGATGATGTGGAGAGAACTGAAGTTTAATCAGAAGTCTGGAGATAACGCCACCGGCCCTCCTCTCCTTGACAAATTAAAGAAAGAAAATGGACCTTTACATTTAGTGTGTTGCTAATTATTTCCAAATTATTTATCCGACGAAAACTTTTGAGGTAAAACGAGGTTTTATACCAGGAGGCCCACACACACCGTCCTCCACTGACGTTAGTTAACCCCAGATAACAGAGATGCTGAAAAGTTTACAAAAGCAGAACAGTAAAGGGGACTTCAAATCAACAGAGGCGAAGCACTGCTAAACGTAAGACCAACGATTGAAAACAACTCGTTTCAGCTGTAACTGGTCCAATAGCTCGTCGCTATAAAAACTGCTTGCTGTAGGAGCAGTGCCAAGTTCGATTCCCGGGCTCGAGAATTCTGTCTACCCTTGATCAAAAAGATACGCACAAGGGCCGAAGCATATTAACAGTCTGTTTCAAGGCATATCAACCTATGACAGTTAATTTATTAAAAACACATAATGCACCAATCCGTGCTTCACAATTGGCAAATTGTAGACTACATAATGCTATCATATACAGGAAGCAGTGAATATAATGAATATCATAGAGGATGTTCCTTTGAACTTATGTTATAGACTGACAGATCTTTATAACTGCATTATTTATAATACAAACGTTCAAGTGCATGTCCGCCTTGTTGGATGCATTGCCTCTCGGTATTAGCATGGACACCTCTTAACATTCCTGCAGATACGGACGCATACGTGACGTATTCGTTTTTTAAACACATCTGGGTTTTCCGCTCCCGTTTCGCATACCCTGGCTTTGATATAACCCAATGAGAAAAAATCAAAGGATGTTAAATCAAGTGATCTCGCTGACCATCAAATGCAATCACCACGACCTATTGACCGTTCGGTGTACACATTATTGAGATATTCTCTAAACCCTTTACAATAAAGCGATGAGCAACATCGTGCTGAAAGCAATGCCTCACAGCTAACTGAAGCGGAATGACTTCTAGGAGACGTCCAAGATTCAGCTCATTCTATGCGAACTGCAACAGCCGACAAGATAGTGTGGAAGCCAAATAAACTGGACCAATGATGTGGTCTCCTAGAATTCGGCACCGTGCATGTGATATGATCGTAACCAGTGAGGTTTGGCGAGAGCCCAGTAATGTAGATTGTGTGACAATTGACAGTGGTGTCGAGTAATGTAGATTGTGTGTCAATTGACAGTGGTGTCGTTGGCGAAATTGCATTCATCTGCCCATAAAATCTACCTATTAAATCCCCATTTACGGCTATTTTATTTACGAGACGTCTGGAGAACAATACCAGATTTTGGAAATAGTTTCCATCTAGCTGTCGGTGTAAGCGCAAGTTAAAGAGGGATGTCATTTTCGTTCCTCCAGAATCCTTTTGTCCCGAAGATCTCGATATCCCCAGATCTGCAGCAGCTATTCTTTGTCCTAATTACGATGAGAAATAGGTATAACTGGGCGAGATCTAATGAGGCTCATAATCTTAATAATAATAATGACCATAACAGTATTACTATTATATTTATTACTATTGTTATTATTATTATTAGGCCTATTATTATAGGTCCAAATAATACTGCAATCTGAATGCAAGAGCCGAATAACACTGTCGTTTATGCAACATTGAACATACACGTTTTTTTTTCATTTAACTCATGCTTACCGTGCGAGGGATGTGCTCCAAAATACCCAATAACGTTTCAGGCGAAATCGGGTGCGTCGTGGATTGGTGTTTCCAGAACATGGTGTATCTGGAAAGCTTCCTCAGTTCTTAAACGCATCTCTGTACGTCTAAAAACATGCACAAAATGCAGACGTCGCGTTGGAAAACGTTGTGAACACAGCCTTGGACCCTCAGTTGCGTTGCGGTGCGTCTCCTCATACATGAGTAGCATATCGGTGTAGTCTTGACTAGAGTGCATTGCAGTTGTTACAAACACTGTAAGACCTGACCCGAACTGCAGAAAGAGGGTCACGCGAGCTTATCAGCGAAACCAGATGGCGGCACAGCTCGGTCGAGCTTCGCTTGTGCGTGCACTTCCCCTTTGGACAGCAATAACCAGGCAACCCTTTTCGCACTAACTTAAGCGACAAACATAAAACTACGGAGGACGGCTTGCGTAGGCCACCTGGTATAATACCACGGTTGTCCAGAAAGTAAGTTCCGATCGGTTTCGAAATGGAAACCACAGCGAAAACCAAAAACGTTTTATTTGCAACAGTTAGATACACCTTCCACCTACTTCTCTACATAGTCGCCGCTCCTTTTTCGAGTTTTGTCATAGTGCTGTATCATCTTTCCAATGTCCTCGTCATAGAAAGCATCCACCTGTGCTCTCGGCCAGTTATTTGCACTGGTCTGCAGCTCGTTGTTTGTGGAAAAATTTTGTCTTCATAGCCAGTTGTTCTTGTGACCAGAGATGAGACTCAGGGGGAGCCAATTACGGACTGTATTGTGGGTGATCAAACACTTCTCATCGGAAACGCTGCAGGAGCGTCTTCATTGCCCCTGCAGTGTGCGTCCGAGAATTGGCAAGGAGAAGGAACTGCTCGACAGTTGTGTTATGTGGGCTGCATGACACAAGCGAAATCTCCAACCAGGCCCTCATACTTGGCGGGAGACGCTATTCGCGACGCATCTTTACCTTCTCACTGTTCACTCAGAACTGAAAAGAACGACGCGACATGATCTACGGGCATACTGGAAACACTGCCCCACACATCTGTCAAAGCTTTACCGAGTTTTCCCAGTGGTTTCCGTTTCGCGACCGATCGGGACTTACTTTCTGGACAACACTCGTAGGTTTGCGTACCTTGTGTAACTGGCATATAAATACAGGAGGGCGTAAAGTGTGAGGAATTTTTTATGTGGAAATTCTTAAAGCTTTTTAATTGAAATAAACGTCATTAACGTTCTGCACCTTTCTTCTTTATGTCTACATACACTACTGGCCATCACAATTACTACACCACAAAGATGACGTGCTACAGACGCGACATTTAACCGACAGGAAGAAGATGCTGTGATCTGCAAATGATTAGCTTTTCAGAACATTCACACACGGTTGGCGCCGGTGACGACACCTACAACGTGCTGACATGAGGAAAGTTTCCAACCGATTTCTCATACACAAACAGCGGTTGACCGGCGTCGCCTGGTGAAACGTTGTTGTGATGCCTCGTGTAAGGAGGAGAAATGCGTACCATCACGTTTCCGACTTTGATAAAGGTCGGATTGTAGCCTATCGCGATTGCGGTTTATCGTATTGCAACATTGCTGCTCGCGTTGGTCGAGATCCAATGACTGTTAGCAGAACATGGAATCGGTGGGTTCAGGAGGGTAATACGAAACAGAATGCTGGATCCCAACGGCCTCGTATCACTAGCAGTCGAGATGACAGGCATCTTATCCGCATGGCTGTAATGGATCGTGAAGCCACGTCTCGATCCCTGAGTCAACAGATGGGGCTTACGCAGTGAACAGTTCGACGACGTCTGCAGCAGCATGGACTATCAGCTCGGAGACCATGGCTGTGGTTACCCTTGACGCTGCATCACAGACAAGAGTGCCCGCGATGGTGTACTCAACGACGAACTTGGGTGCACGAATGGCAAAACGTCATTTTTTCGGATGAATCCAGTTTCTGTTTACAGCATCATGATGGTCGCATCCTTGTTGGCGATATCGCGGTTAACGCACATTGGAAGCGTGTGTTCGTCATTGGCATACTGGCGTATCACCCGGCGTGATGGTATGGGGTGCCATTGGTTACACGTCTCGGTCACCTTTGTTCGCATTGACGGCACTTTGAACAGTGGACGCTACATTTCAGATGTGTTACGACCCGTGGATGTACCCCTCATTCGATCTCTGCGAAACCCTACATTTCAGCAGGATAATGCGCGACCGCATGTTGCAGGTCCTGTACGAGCCTTTCTGAATACCATAAATGTTCGACTGCTGCCCTGGCCAGCACATTCTCCAGATCTCTCACCAATTGAAAACGTCTGGTCAATGGTGGCCGAGCAACTGTCTCGTCACAATACGGCAGTCACTACTCTTGACGAACTGTGGCATCGAGTTGAAGCTGTACCTGTACACGGCATCCAAGCTCTGTTTGACTCAATGCCCAGGCGTATGAAGGCCGTTATTACGGCCAGAGGTGGTTTGGTTGTTCTGGGTACTGATTTCTCAGGATCTATGCACCCAAATTGCGTGAAAATGTACTCACATGTCAGTTCTCGTACAAGATATTTGACCAACGAATACCCGTTTACCATCTGCATTTCTTTTTGGTGTAGCAGTTTTAATGTCCAGTAGTGTATTTGCAGCTCTGTGGTGCTAGAGGGAACCGAATTGCAGCGTATAATGTCGCGGTGTGCAACGTAACTATGTCGGTGGTTGAGAAACAGCGTGCTGTAATCTAGTTCCGTATTCTAAGAGTTCGTCCACACGCGGAGCACCCTCTCCTTCAGCATGACAACGGCAGACCAGACACGAGTGCTGCGACATCTTGAACAGTATGATGCCTTGTGTTCACTCTCATCGGTCGTCCACGATCCAGTGCCATCTTAGCCTCATCCTATTTTCATCTGTTTCCAAAACTTAAAGAACGCCTTCGAGACCTCCGCTTTTATGGTGATGAAGCGGTGCATCAGAGATGAGCTGGTGGCTATGACAATAAGTTCACACATTGTATGGTGACGTCTGGGCTCTCGTTGGGAGAAACGTGTTCATTAAAGGGGGGGATCACTGCTGTCTGCTGCAGCGGGACGTTGTGTGCAATCAGCGGCGACGAGCGAAAAGTTACACCGGACCGGGGCTCGAACCCAGGATTTCCTGCGTACTAGGCAGTTGCATTAACTACTGCGCGGACTACCTCGGCACACCTCACTCCCGCCGAGCGCCACCTGTCCACAGTCCCTGTCCACTGACTCCATGTTCGCTGGTCTGAGATTGTCGCAAGAGATCAGACGTATTCGTGCATCCGCAGTGAAGGACGTGCCTCCATTGCACAGCTAGGCGTGTCGGTGTGCGATTCGGTGCTGTCTGGCCCTTCTGATGGCGCAGTGGTTAACGCACCTGCCGCGTAAGCAGGAGATCCCGGGTTCCAATCCCGGTCCGGTACTCATTTTCACTCATCGCCGCTGATTACGCATAATGTCTCATTGCAGCTGTCAGCAGTGGTCCCCCTTTAAGTTACGTGTAGTGTTTCACAGCTGCGGATTCTGCGGGTTTTCATATGTGTTCGTCGCCATGGTAGCTTTGTTCACATATAAATGAGCAGACATGAAGAATAAAGATGTGTTATACATGTTATTAACGTTTCTTTTATTTAAAAAGCCTTAAGGGTTTTCACATAAAAAATTCGGAGAATTACTTTTCAGCACGCCCTCGTAATCTTTTATTTCGAATCGAATTCGTTACTGCCAGTTGTACTACTCTTAACACTCAGTGTATTATTCTGTGATCTTTCGCTCGTTTAAAATGGGAGTCCATTGCATATCATATTTTACCACACAGACAGCAGTGAGGCAGAGGAAACGCTGAGCCGTTTGCGGATAAATAAACAGAGCAGAGACAACTCGTCTGCGGTGGAGCGCAGCGAAATGCTGCACCTCAGATGCAGCGATGCGTAATTGGCGAACTGGATGGTGATAAAAGCCACCCGCCTCCAATTCGATTCCTGTTCGTCACCGCCAGTGGAACGTGATACGTGGTCGGGAAACCAGTCTGCAGTGCGGGCGTCGTGCCACCGAACTTTCTTAATGGTCGTCAGTTTGAAGAAACACGAGACAAATTTTGTCAT
This sequence comes from Schistocerca americana, assembly GCF_021461395.2. Taxonomy (NCBI): domain Eukaryota; kingdom Metazoa; phylum Arthropoda; class Insecta; order Orthoptera; family Acrididae; genus Schistocerca; species Schistocerca americana. The sequence goes on from NC_060121.1 coordinate 92,877,951, forward strand.
TTGAGAGCCGTAACAGTATCGTCTTGAGCGAAGTGGGAAACTCTGGAGCGTTTGAGAATGGAGCGGTTTCTGAAATGATTTTAGTTAGGTGCGCGATGGCTGCGACAGGACGTCCGCCAAACGGAGCCTCGTGTGGTAAAGCTACGACATTTTTTTTTTTTTTTTGCTCGATGTAAAGCGATTCGTTATTCAGCGCGACAGTGTCTGTCCGCGCTCGGCCCGAATCGCAATCCACTGACTTCAATTCCGTTACGATGTCCACGCCACCGATCCAATAGCTGCTGTGGGTCTCGTAAAGGCAACAACACACGCTATTTAACGAGCAGTGGCAATAATTTTTTTTCAGCAATATAAATTCCTTTTATTGGCGTTTTGACCATCGTTACAGTCCTACCTCCCAGTTCGCCGCAACACGACCGAGCGGGCCTGAAACAGCTTACAAAAATGGCCGCTACCGTGCATATCTCAGAAGCACCTATTGTCCTCATTTAAATAAGACGGCTTCACTTTGGGTCGCCAGAGTACCGTAAGTGTCAGCCTAGCGTGCCTCCGTGCTTGCTGAAGAATGTGTTCCACCACTTTAAGTGCGTGCTGTACTGCGTAAGGCTACTGTAATAATATTGCTGTGTCTTTGGAGATCTTTGGATTGTATTTAGTCACACAGCAGCTAGCATGGCTGGTGGATTAATGTGTGAGTGTTCGAAATAAAAAATTAATTAATTAATTAATTAATTAATTAAAAATTAGCCAGAGTGTTAAGTAAGTGAGAAGAGAAACATTTGTGTTTATTAACCGTATGTCCTAGTGAAGTAATAAGCTTTGATTCAACCGTTGTCTTCCAAAAGTTTTATCGTTGCGGTCTCTAAATTAGTAGTGAGTGACGAAGCACACAATGGTTCCGTCTCGGCTCCCCTGCACCGAAACATTACAACTAACGCCTCCTCACAATCATTCGGGCACACGCGTTGCACAGGCAGCTGCTGTGCGGATAAAGCGCTAACTTGTACTGAAACGTGATGTAAGGCATCGGCCTCGTCTCTTAAACAGTTTTCCAAAACTGTTCTCATATTTGACAGAAAACAGCGGAAAAAAATACGAAGTTAGTTGTGCATACTTCAGAATCTTTAAACTCTGTTTAATCAGTCGCAATTAATCATAATTATATATGTGATAAACGAAAAAGTACCTCAGTAGCGATAACTATGTTGTAGTTTACAAGGAACCAAGAAAAAAACTGATGGCATATTTGAATCATTTTATTATTTCATCCCATTATCCGTTTCGAACGTACCTTTCACCACCATATGACTGTAGTACATTAACAGAACGAATTGCTTATCAGTTTCTCCTTTTTTATGAGAGCTATCTTATCCTACAGTAAAAACAGTTTTAAGTTACAAAGATATGAACAACAGTAGTGTCTATACCGGAGGTAATAACTGCAGGCTAGGAGTGTCAGCCACGTATGTTCAATAAAGTCTTTTAGCTGTTTTGTGAAAAATTATGTTTCCACACAAAATACAGTATTGGCTCGGCTTTTATATTATCGTCAACTTTTAACAGTGTAATCACAAATCTTACAACTTAATGTGTGGTAAGGGGCAACATCAGCAAATGGAGCTGACTGTGTCACAGTGTGTTTTAATGTTAACTCCTAGAACGTAGACACATTACAGAGCAAAGATACAAAATATTTGTGAGTGGCATGAGATACATAGATACATACCGACTGTGAAGACACACAACAGTGCAGTCGATCTGTTATCTACAATGCTATAGGTAATACAACTGGGCAGCATAGTTCTTTTTGATACATTCCACAACCCCGCCCCCTTAAAGGTACAGTGGCCAGTTTGAGGGAAGACCCAAGGGAAAGTGAGGGACTTTTCATCTAAACACCAGACAGGCTAGTAAAGGGGCGGAGGTAGTCCCAACTTCGAACACTTGCCAGGAGATTCCCACTTCCGAAATTTGTCTTACGACCAAGTGAATCCCCCGGGGAACCATAGTCATAATGAGGGGAAGGAAACTATTTTTAATTTTATTGGGGCGTAACGTTTCTGTCAAAATACACTGCCGGAAATAATTTAGTACACCTGGAAAGACGATGTCGATTTTGGCCCGCTGACGACCTGGGGGTTGTACATCTACTAATATTGGTTTGTACGTCGTCCACCAACACAGATAACATAGTGGCATAGCTACCAGAACGCCGTTCGTGTCTACGCAGCCAGAAGGCTCAGTGTGGTGGAAATCTGTGAAGTAAGCAGGCAACCATGTCACAGAAATGCACTCGTGCTTCCTACAGCCAACTGAGTGAGTTTGAAGGGGGTCAAATCGTGGCCTTGCGAGTCCCCGCGTGGTCCATTCAGAGAACTGCCACACGAGTTGAACGTGCTGTCTCAGTTGTGCAACAGTGCTGGTACCAGTGGTCACGTGACCGTTCCCACGAGGCTCTGGACGTCCTAGCAGCACAGACGGTCGCCAGTATCGTCCTACTGTAAAGGCAGCAGAGGCAGACCGCACAGCTCCCACAGTACACAAGGACTTTAGTGAGCCCAGAACTGTTGTGAACCGGGTATTACGAGTTTGGCTGCCAGCGTACGAACCTCTAGCCAGACGTCCACTCACGTCACACTATCGACGAATGGGATGCTAACCAGCGCGCGGTACGTGCAGAATGTTGTAAGAGTGGTTCTTTTGCTGTTCTTGCAGCAAGAAGGCGATGTGTCAGTCCAACAGAATAATGCTGGCCCACACGCTGCCTTGAAACTGAACGTGCTCTGAAAGGCGTGCAGGAACTTCTCTGGCCTGCACGATCTCCGTGTCCCTCAGCCAGCCACTCTTACAGAACTACGTGAACAGGTAGAGCACGCGTGGCACGGCATATCCCAGGACAGTATTCGCCATCTGTAAGGTCGACTGGCTGACCGAGTTAGTGCTTGCATTGGCGCCTGTGGAGGCAAGATTACGTACTAACATGGATGTTTCAGCTTGGGTCGCTACCTGGTAGCTCAGAAATGATTATGCTGTTGATGTTTAAATGAAATCGCTTCATGTAATCCCTTTGGACTCTTTTAACAATAAATGTTGAGCTAGTTGGAAATATCGAAGCAGATGTACTAATTCTTTTCTGGTAGTGTATATGCGTTGTGCGGCGATAAAATAATAGGGACCGTTGCTGTAAAAAATTTTATTTCAGAAAAATTCGTATTTAGCTATTGTCACACACAACATACTTTCGCCGGCCGGTGTGGCCGTGCGGTTCTAGGCGCTTCAGTCTGGAACCGCGTGACCGCTACGGTCGCAGGTTCGAATCCTGCCTCGGGCATGGATGTGTGTGATGTCCTTAGGTTAGTTAGGTTTAAGTAGTTCTAAGTTCTAGGGGACTGATGACCATAGATGTTAAGTCCCATAGTGCTTGAGAGCCAACCAACATACTTTCCTCCCTTCCTCTATCTCTATATCGCTCCATACGAATTTTCCATTGATGGAATCAGTGCTGGAAGTCTTCCTCTGTGAGTTCTTTGATGACCTGTACCGCTTTGTGTTTCAGTGCTTCAGCGCACTAAAATATTTTTCCTTTTAATGCAGTTTTGAACTTCGGGAAGAGAAAAGTCACTTGGTGCTGAATCAACAGAATGAAGTGGGTGGTCTAACACTGGAATTCTGTATTTCGCTAGGAACCTCTTAACCGACAACGCAGTCTGACGCGGTGTGTTGTGTCCGTGCAGAACCAGTGACAGCTCGTCCACAGTTACGATTGTTTCTTTCTTATTTTATCATGATATTGAGCCAGAACCTTAACGTTATAATGTTAATTAGGAGTTTCACCCTCAGTAACCCATTAAAAATTCGTAATTGCATGAGTATCGAGAAAAAAATCGGCATGCGTTGAGTCGTGATTTGCTCGTTCGAGCTCTTTCCGCTCTCTGAGCCGGCCGGGGTGGCCGAGCGGCTCTATACACTACAGTCTGGAACCGTGCCACAGCTACGGTCGCAGATTCGAATCTCGCCTCGGGCATGGATGTGTGTGGTGTCCTTAGGTTAGTTAGGTTTAAGTAGTTATAAGTTCTACGGGACTGATGACCTCAGAAGTTAAGTCCCATAGTGCTCAGAGCCATTTCCGCTCTCTGTGAATTTGGATTCTTACAATGTATGGATTGGCTCTTCGTTTCTGGATCATAAGTGGCAAAAAAATATTCGTTACATGTTATTATTCGCTTCAAGAAATTAGGCTCATTTTCTATAATATTCAGTCTGTCAGAACAACTATTTTCATGAACTTCTTTTTATTTGATCGTGCAAATTTTCGGTATCAGTTTCACACACGCTTTTCTCATGTTAAACTGGTTATGCAAAATTTGCCTTACACGTTCTTTGTTAATTACTATACTATACTCAGACGACGGACAGATTGAATTGCGTTGCCTACTTTTCGATATTTTCATCACTTTTTGATGTTGAGATGCGCCCCGGGCGTAAGTCATCATCACAGCCATCTTGGAAACGCTTGAATCACTTAAAAACTCGCGTAAGTGATGAACAGTCTTCGCCATATATTTCTTTTAGTAAAAGATAGATTTCAGTAGCAGTTTTTCCAAGCTTCATATCGAACTTCACGACGCTTCGTTACTCTGTTTTTACACTCAGTTCAGCCGATGACTTGGTCGACGTCTAGTGTGTACCTGCGTCGCTAATCGACAAATCTTTTATTTTTTTTATTTTTTTTATTTAAATTGTGGGCTGATGAGAGAGCTTATGCTCATAGTACCATTTATTTGTAGACGGGCAGGAAGGATGCTCAGTCCGTTTTTCAGCTTCAATGAGTAGGTGTTTTAATGCTTTTATTTGTCTACTGGGCGTATAGTTTTTTTCTAGTATAACATACTTAATATATATGACTACATTATTTGATAGCGAGTAAGAACAAGGGTATTCTCTCTTCCGCTATACTGTGTTACTGATGTTCATTTCGTGTGGTTATTGTGATCCTTTTGCGCCCTAATTTTCTCCACTCTTCCATTTCCACAAATGTAGAACTCTTTGCTGACTGAAACTTCCCGAAGTATTTTCTACCTTTTCCCCTTTCAATTGTTACGTGTCACCTTATCCCGATTTGTAAAGTATGTTTCCGTCCTTTAGCTTTCTAACTAGAAGTATACCAGTTTAATGCCGTAATAGGAAGAAGCATTTAGCCCCCTCTTACCGATAGGCTACGACCATCCATATGATATAGCACCATGGCGAACCTCATCAAGTAATCTGACATAGAGCCTGCGCAGTGAAGCTGCAAGCTATACAGCATTACCATATGTTACCCTCCGGCTGACTTACTACGTAAACCTCGAGATTCGGCACACATGAAGCAAATTTAGCAATACGACTTTCCAGTAAGGCACTTCACACACTAAGCGTCCACATTTGAGAAAAATTTAAATGTATTATCAGATTACAGTAAATCCAATCCACTCTTTCTTATTTTATCCATTTTGGTTACGAAACAAGGCAGCAGTTTTTGTAAATTACACTGTAGAAAATAATGTAATCAGCTACAACTGTTTTTACAAATGATTTTCTAGCTTTGGACCACAGCCCATCGTCAGACGGTAGTGTTGATTTTGTGGCAAGTTTTGCATTTGGGTCCTAAACTGCAACGAAGTTTTTTGTGATCACATAGTTTAAAAAATGTTTCACATTGTATATAAGTTATTTATATTGGATTTCCTACAGTGTAGTTTATTTTTTTATTTATTTTACATTTTGAGCTTTTCCTCATTACAGAGACTTATCTCCAACATAATAACTTACTCGGAAATCACTGTACAAAGAATAAACGTTCTTGAACTATATTTTTCAAATATTGGTCCAGGTGTTTCGAACTTGTGTGTTCTCTTCCTCTGCGCCTATTTTCCTCACTGTGTGCTGTACATCCTGGAGCCAGGTGGCCATAGTCGTCCTCTTCTTCTCCTCCCATCCGGTTACCACTCCAGTACCAATTTTGGTATTCTGGCTTCCTCCATTCGTCGTACATGCCCGTACCACTGTGATTTCTTCCTATCCATTACGTCATATATTCTTTCTTTTATATCCGTTCTCCTTATTACTTCGGTGTTCCTCATCTTTTCTTTCCTGGAGATTCTTGCCGATCTTCTCCAAAAGTCCATCTCTAGAGCTTGTAATTTTTTTAATGTGCTTCATGTTAATTGTCCAGGTCTCCGTTCCATACAGAACCACACTCTCTAATACGGATTCGTATATTCATTTTTTAGTTCTGCTCAGTACATTCCTGCTCCATAAGACTGCGTTAAGCATCCCAATGATCTTCACTACTAATTCTTTTATTGATTTCTGACCATGATTTTCCCTCGATTTCTAAAATGGATCCTAAATAACAGAAAGTGTTTATTTTTTGACTCTCTTCCCTTCAATGTATAGCTCATCTGAATCATTAGTCAAGTATTCTGTTTTTTGGTAATCTTCCAACCCCACATTTTGTATGCTACTGCTAGTTGATTGCACATATTGTTAGCATCCTCCCCATCGTGTGGTACGACTACTTGATCATCAGCAAACAATAAATTATGTAGGGAAACTCCATCTATTATTTCTAATCTCATACTATCACATTTACGAGACCATGTTCTAAGGTTAATATGTATATAGGTTTTAAATGATGATGGTGACATGTGACAGCCCTGTAAAAGACCTTTCCTTGTTCTACATTTCTGTGAAAGTATGTTACCAACGCTCACTTGGCAAATATTATCATTATACATCTGTTGTATTATTTTAATCAAGGAATAATTTATGTTTACCATATGTAGTGCTCTCCAAAGTAATTTTCTTGAAACAGCATCATACGCTTTTTCTTGATCTATGAAAATTTTCCGGCCCTGTAGCCGAGAGGTTCTAGGGACTTCAGTCTGGAACCGCGCGATCGCTGCGGTCGCAGTTTCGAATCCTGCCACGGGCATGGATGTGTGTGATGTCCTTAGGTTAGTTAGGTTCTAGTAGTTCTAAGTTCTAGGGGGACTGATGACCTCAGATGTTAAGTCCCATAGTGCTCAGAGCCATTTGAACCAATATGAAAATTAATCCTATATTTTTTTCTTTTTCCCTATGTTTCTCCAAAATCCGTCATAATGTGAAAATATGGTCTGTACATGATCTCCCAGCCGTGAAACCACATTTTTCTTCTTGGGTTCTAAAATTTTTTTCCAGTTTGTTTTTAATCACTTTCGCAAACATTCTCATTAATGTGTTTGTAACACAAATTCTCGATAGTTTGAACAAATTTTGCGATCCACTTTCTTAAATATGGTGTTAATGTAACCTAGCTTCATCTTGTTGGGTATTGAATCTCCATGCATCATTTAGTTGAAGACCTGTGTTATCAGTTTCATAATTTTGTCACTCCTAACTGATATTGTCTGGTCCAGGTGATTTACCATCCTTTCCTGTTCTCAACGCCTGAGGTACTTCAGTTTCTAAAATCTCGATCTCGTCATCTTCATGTCCATTTTATTTCACTGTTCCTTCTTCTAGATATTCCTCTCTGTCCTCGTTTAATAATTTTTGGAAATACTCTTCCCATTCCTTTTTTGTTATCAGTGGGATATTGGTTTTGCTTTTTGTATCCTGTCGAAGCCCTGTTAATACGGACCATGCTTCTTTTGTTCTCCCAAAATCTAATTTGCTATTAATCCTGGCACATCTTCTTTCCCATGCTTCATTTTTTGCCATCCTTATTTTTTAATCAATTCATTCATCTTTTCCTTGTATATTGTTCTTGTTTCTTCTGATTTATCATTCAACCACTGAAGGAACGGATATCATTTTTCTCTAACGAGAACCTCTATTTCCTCTGACCACCACTCTGCTGCGCGGTTGTGGTTGTTTTTTTTTTTTTTACCCAACACCTCTGTTGCTATGATTGTGACGTTAACTTTTTTTAATTTATTTGAATCTAGTTATCGCGATACGCTGGCAGTCTCATGTGCTTTACTATTGGCCGTAATTTTTCGTGTGTATATGTGCCTCATATAAACTCAAAGGATGAAAGTCTCCAACTAGAGCTAATTACGCAGTACCGGATGGATCTGAAGCTTCCATTCAATGGCAGTAATCCGACACCTAGGGGTAATACCCCTCTAAATTAGTCACTAAAGAGTGAACTAAGTAGCACACTATACATAAATTACCAAACAACGAGACTTTTTCTTCTCGAGTGGAGGATTTCAGCTGTAGCAATTTGTCTCAGCTAGATATTTAATGAAGTCAAAATCAACAGATTATCAGTAAACGTGACATACGAAGTGTAGGTAATGCTCTTGCACCGAATGAATAACACCTTGGTGGATGCTGTGAGATCGCTGAAGCGCAGAGGTCTTCGCCTCCTGTAGTAGCTTCTGTGCATGAAAAAGTATCCAGCACGCTTACCCTTTATGCATGAAGAAGTACCCAGCAAGCTACGCTTCTACGCACGAGAAAGCATCCAGCAAACATGCTGTTTTCACTAACTTGAAATGTTTAAACCTCTTGTGAAGATAACCCATGAGAAGATGATAATAGGAGAATAAAGGAAACGTACAACAGCTGACGCTTCAAGATGAAACGCTGTTTGGCGGCTACAGGAACAAAAGGAACAAGAGAAGGGAGAAAGAAAAGCAAACGGTGCTCCAACAGCACAGAACAAACGCGCAACATCTGCATGCCAGAATGTTCTCACATTGCACAGATTTACAAATAAAACGTCTGCAGAGCCAGCGAGAAGGCTGGCTTAGCTGATAATATATCGCCCTTCCCATTCGAACAGTGTGTAGCTCAAACTGCCAACTGGTAATCCGGATTTAGTATTCAGTGGTTTGTCTGTCAGGGATGGTTGCTTTGAAAAGACAACCGGTGATACAATATCACCACTCGCATCCAAACAGTGGTTGCCCTCTTGCCTTAGTATGTTCGTCGACAACAGGACGTTACAGTACTGTCTCCCATCCTTATATTCCCCTAATAACAAGAAACTGCCTTCCTCATAGAATTCAACGTTCCGAATATACGTTACAAGCAAGACCAACATTGTAGATGCACAGCAGCGTTAATACTGCTTGAGTCACCGATAGTGCGGAGGATGGTATGTGATGCACCAGTATCACCAACCCCACTACTCCTCAGAGCCCCAAACTCCTTTCCGCTCACTAATCAGGAATACTAGTGTCGATACGTCTCCATCTAAGTCAGAGTTCTTGTTAGTTGTACCATCATGCACATTACATAACACGTACATGTGAGGAAGTAAAACATTTACAAGAAACTGAAGTAGAGATCTTGTTGGAGAGAGAGACAGAGAGAGAGAGAGATAGTGAGAGAGACAGAGATCCTGTCACCACAATCAGTGGAACACATTGGTGTGTCACGTGACGGATACGTCACAATTACGACGTCCGTGTCAGTGACAGAGAAGTGCAGGGTAAGCAAGACGTGCAACGGCAGTGTGTTCGGTCGCTGCAACGTCACAGAGCTTTACGCAGCAGTCGATTACAAGGCTTTGTGTTGTGTTGTATGGAACTGGGGACCTAGAAACGACGGAGAGGCTTCGTCCCCGCCGTAGCCCTCAATGGTTCACAACCCCACAAGAGGCTACAGCACTCCACTCACCCCACAGCCGCCCCACACCGAACCCATGGTGATTGTGCGGTTCAGACCCCAGTTGACCCCCCACCCCCACTCCTCCAGCCCCCACCCTAGGAACGTCTCACACCAGACGAGTGTAACCCCAATGTTTGCGTGGTTGAGTAATTATGGTGTACGCGTACGTGGAGAAAGTGTTTGCGCAGCAATCGCCGACATAGAGTAACTAAGGCGGAATAAGGGGAACCAGCCCGCATTCGCCGAGGCAGATGGAAAGCCGCCTTCAAAACCATCCACAGACTGGCCGGCACAACGGACCTCGACACTAATCCGCGTGGCGGATTCGTGCCTTGGACCGGCACGCCTTGGCGCCTGGAATGCAATGCGTTAGACCGCACGGCTAACCGGGCAGGCTATTACTTGTAGCTTAATACATTGCTGAAAAAAATTATTACACCGTTTCAGAGGTTTCCAATTCACCTAATATTTATTGTTGCAACAGTGCATTTGGAGCACATGAAATGATTACATCTACAAATCAATATCAGAAGCGATTCTCAGGTGCCAGACATCGACCCATGCTTAAACACCCATATCAGTATGTGGTGTAGCCTCAATGTCCAGCAATGCAGGCGCTGACTCTGGCATTCAGTGGATCTTACAGTTGACGGATACTGTCTTGAGATAGCTTCTTCCACGCCTGCTCGATTTGTTCACGTACTTGCGTAAGAGTCGTTGGTTGCCGAGTCGTACGAGTCGCTTCGGTCCCATCATATCCCACACGTTATCCACTGGAGACAACTCTGGAGATCATGCTGGTCAGGTACGTTGCTGCATGTCTTGAGTTCCACGGGCAGTGTATGAGCGAGCATTATTCTGCTGGAACAACACATCACATTCCCGCTGCAAGCGCTGGTTAGCGTCCGCGCCAGAAACACCAAAGGTGAACGGGAGTTGTAGCTTATCGCACCCAGAGCATAAGGCCTGGGGTGTTGCCAGTGTGTTTTGCACGAATGCACTCTACGAGACAGCGCTCACCAGGTCTACGTCGTATGCGGAAACGACTATCAGTTGCATGAGGGCAGAATCTGCTTTCATTGCTGAACAAATGGTTCAAATGGCTCAGAGCACTGTGGGACTTAACATCAGAGGTCATCAGTCACCTAGACTTAGAACTACTTAAACCTAACTAACCTAAGGACATCACACACATCCATTCCAGAGGCAGGATTCGAACCTGCGACCGTAGCAGCAGCGCGGTTCTCGACTGAAGCACCTAGAACCGCTCGCCCACAACGGCCGGCATTGCTGAGCACCACGGTGTGTCATTCCATATACCAAGCAATCCTCTGACGGCACCAGCCGAGTCGTGCAAGTCGACGCTGTGGCGTGAGTGGAACACGGGCTAGGGGTGTGCATGCTGGTAGTCCCGTTGATAATTAATACCCCATTCGCAACTGTTCTGGGCTTCAAGCCCTCTCGTATGTAGCTGTACGGTCTGCCATGCTGCCCTTACAACACGACGATCCTGGCGAGCGTAGACGTCCAGAACCTCGTCTACGCGTGATAGAATGTTCTCGTGACCATTGATATCAGCGTTGTTGCACAACTGACGTAGCATGTCCAATTTGCGTGGTAAATCTCCAACATTACCGTCCCTCCACTCGGAAGGACACGATTTGACCCCTTTCAAACTCTCTCAGTTGGCTGTAGCAAGCACGAGTACGTCTCCGTGATTGCTTCACACGTTTGCACGACACTGGCCCTTCTGGCTACAATGATTGTCTATTAAACGGTAGACACAGGTAGCGCTATGCTAGCTACGCCACTACGCTGTTTACTGACGGACGACGTTGAAACCAATATTAGGACATCTACTATTCCCAAGATGGCATATGCCGTTATCGGGTCAAAATAGACGTCGTCTCTCTAGCTGTACTATTTTTTTCCGGCAATGTACTTACACAGAACATCTTCAAAGCGCTTACCTGTGTTTCCTTTGGGTTTACGTGCTTGTTCATTATCATAATGAATAGTTGGATATTGTTAAGATCACATCAACTGCACTGTTTCCAACTTAAATATAATGCATTCCATGTTGATCTAACGTAATAAAGGGTTACAATTAACCTGCGTGCGCGGCTGGTCACAAACGGAACTTGTATGTGATCGATAATGCTGAAATCTGAAAATATTTATTCCTTCATTCATTCATTCACTCATTTAATCGTAATGTTCCATATATTCCACCACAAGCGAAAACCATTGCGAATGTGGTAGAAATAAAGCATTTGGCAAGAACTAATTCTGTCGTCACTTTTAACAACTAATTACAATTTAATTCTTACATTATGTATGTGGTTTCACACGCTATGAATGAATATAACATTATTACGACGGAAGCTGAAATTCTGAAAGAGTTCCACATCCTTCAATTACGCTAAGCTGCCGTTTATCGCCTGCTGCTTGCTTAGGAGTTACGTGAGAACACCTGTAGCTCTAAGAGAACAATAGCTATCGGCTTGCAGTAAGAATACAAAACTTTTCAAAATTGGTAGCGTTAGCTACTTGTCATTTTGTGGTATGGGTTTTCAGCACTTGGTGTTAGATAATCACCTGTTTTGTAGAAAGAGCGCCTCAGGAGATGCGTCTTTCATTTCTCATGAGTTTCGAAAAATTTCTTGTCTTTTGCCTCATATGTACACGCAGATTACTTAAAGATCGTTGTTGCAGACTGAAAATCCAATGTGTGGGCCCTTGGCGAAGAGACAAAGTCGACGTCGAAATTATTTTTGTAGTCTGCAATGCGTTTTTATAAACATCAATTCATCTAAGACTGAGATCGGTTTTCACCCACAAATTTCATTAACGACGAATATTTCATACTGGGTCGACAGCTGCTACGAATTTTTTCAATCTTTCCATGATGCCTGCAACCGTTAATTTCCATACTATCTTCGTACCATTGCACACTATCGGATGTTGCACATTTACAGATTCCTTTATACATTTTTAGTGCAATTATCATAAGATATGTTCTTTCTAATACCACTTTCCGATAAATTGGTAACATTTGCTATGGCAGATACTTTATGATCGGAGAACTAACAAAAGTTTACAGGTACTTGAAAATGGCATAACGCCGGTATTATGCATGGTACCATGGAGTCATTCATTAAAATGTAAATAAAGAGCGAAATAATTGTAGGAATAGCAAGGTGTTGGATGTGGCTCTGCAAGATGTGAGGTTGTCTACTTTACAGAACATTATTATTGCTTGTTTTTGAAGAATAAGTGATTTATTAGCTTTAGCTGCAAGGGATCCATTGGATACCAAGTCGCAAGGTCAGCCTTTAAGAACTCTTATTTAAAAGTGTTGTGTTAATACAGTAGTTAACAAATTTAAACTTTTTTCTTCATCTAGTTTGTAAAGAGGTGAATTTACCTAATTTTGTGGTGCTGAATACACTGGTAAAATCAGTTTTTCTCTAAGACGTCACATTTCCAAGATACACAGTAGAATAAACAACAATAGCGAAAATTGACACAATTAAGAAAAACAAAAATACACATTCAGAACGCTTGAAATCAATACTATTTTGTATGTATATATGGGTAGGATGCCAATAAATGGTCCAAATTTGCTCAGAAGACATTTTCATCTTTAATCGTCTTTGGTTTCTGAAAAATGCTACGACGGAACTCTTCTTTTGTTTACCGTTTCATCACTCTCCCTACCAAGACCTCAGCGGTAGTGACCCATCATCGATGGGTTCCAATAGCCTTGGTAACGGTGTTCTACGGTAAGAATGTGTTCACCATGCTCATCGCTTACGGCTCCCAAATTTTCTGGGAAGAAATCAAGGTGAGAAAGCAAAATGGGAATTTTAAGCGACATTCTACACCCCATGTTCCTGTAGTTGTTCAACAGATCATTCACAATGGTAACATAGCTTTTGTCTTTTATGTTACCCAGAAAGCCCTTCACAATTTATTTAAAAGAAGACCAAGCAGTTAATTGGATATCTGTGAGTTTGGTACTAAAGGTTAAATCTGTCAGCGATTTTCTTATTTGTGGTCCAACAAATATACACCCTTTCTGATTTGCCTCACTTAATTTGGGAAACTCTTCTTTTAAGTGATTGAAGGCCCAGCTTCTTTATCCAGAGATTTTACACAGTTCTTGATAAGGCCCAACTTGATATGAAGGGGAGGCAAAATGGTTTTATCGGGCTCAACCAATGGGGTATTGTTCACATTTACGTTTCAAGGAACATACGACTTCCTTATAGGCTGGCTGGCTGGCTCTGAGCACTATGGGACTCAACATCTTAGGCCATAAGTCCCATAGAACTTAGAACTACTTAAACCTAACTAACGTAAGGACATCACACACACCCATGCCCGAGGCAGGATTCGAACCTGCGACCGTAGCAGTACCGCGGTTCCGGACTGCAGCGCCAGAACCGCTAGACCACCGCGGTCGGCCCTTATAGGCCATTCCATGAATGTATAGTGGTTCTTGCTGTCAAAACTGTCCCAGAGGCACTAAAAGCAGAACTGTTTCGTGCATCCAGCCTGTAAACCTATAAGGAGTGCAACAACTTTTAAATCACAGCAAAGTTGCCATTCATGATCCTTATATTTGATTGCCTCTAGCAGCAAAGCCATGATATCGTAAGTTTCTTTCATGTCTACTGCGTAAGCCAAAGATACCGATGGAAATGAATTGCCATTATGCAGTAGTACTGCTTTCAAGCTGGTTTTACTAGAGACAATAAATAGTCACCACTCCTGTGGATTATGTTGTGCACGTAGCTGCATCATTAGATCATTGAGATCTCTACGTACAGACATTGAATTCTGCATATCGAAATATTGAGATGAGGAAGCACCTGTTTATCTGAATGAGTAAATTTTTGCCCCTGGAGCCAGAAGGTTCCGTTGTTGCAGTCTCGACCCCAAGAGTTCAGCTTGCTGTTTCGAAAGTTTTAAATCGCAAACCAAATCGTTCAATTTCTTTTGATTAAAGAGATGAGGCGAAGTGTTATGATACTGAGGGCAATGCTCTTCTATTTGTTCAATACTTTCTGATTCACTTGACATGGTGTCTGGTTCCGTGGCTTTCAAGTTACAGAGAGGAAGAGGCAACCCGTCATCATGGGGCACGGACTAATGCACTGAAGATGCATTTGGATACTTTATTTATGCCTAGTTTTGCTTGAATCCCCCGAAATATTTGTAAGGCAGAAGTAACAGTCTGAACAATGGTCATTAGGCTCACACCACACCATTGGAACAGCGAATGGCATGGCTCGGCGTTTTCCTTTCAACCACTCGGTTAAGGTTGTAGTAAAGGTAATGCAGGCAATATGAGGTGCAAAATCTTGGTCTCCAACAGGACAATCAAAATACAATTTATATGGCTTCTTAACCAAATCAGTGATTGGTTTTCTTTGGGCTTTGAGTGAATTTCCCACAAACATAACAAAAGTTGTCGGGGTGGTTTGGACAGCAACGAGATTTACTACTTCCCATTAAACGCAAAAAGTCTGCACTATCTTTCACAGGAAATACTCTCTGAGGATCTCTTTCACACCACTGGATTATCACACCAACCATTTACTGACTATATGTAGATTTTCTAGCTCTCCTCTGGAAATCAAAAACAAACAATTAAACATCAAAACACAACATCAGAAAGCGAAATAGTGGATAAGAAAAGCAATAAACCTTTAAAAATTCAAAACTGGTACGTGCTAGAAAATTTTGAAGGGTATATTCGGATTCTACACACCAAAACATCTCCTAGTTGACGTATCACATCCGAGATGCAAAATGGCTGTTGACTAGTGATATTAGCTACTAATGACTCACCATGTGCATCAGGAAGGCGACAGGAAATGAGTGTCCGGAAGGTGCAGAGCTCGATGGCGTACGGTACGCACGTATGACACTCCACAAAATGGACATCGTTGACATTTAAGAAATATTCAAAACAAGCCATTAACCTGCGCTATGACCATGAAAAACGGCGCGCCACAAACGTTCACACCATCAAGATGGAAGTTACATACCGTGCAAGACGTTCAGCTAGGCATCTTCTCTTAAAGAATGCATATACAATCACATCGGTGTAACGGGTTGTTGAGAAATGATGGAATGTAATGGCATTCAAACTAATTCCAAACAATCTGTCGTGAAGCTTATGGTGAAACTGACTGTCATTTCAGGTTTAGCTACAGTTAGTGCGGTAATGTTTTACAGACACGGAAAAAACAAGCAACCAGTCGTTCCAGGTGTTGTGAATTGCATTTTCACACACTTTCCAGGAGGAATAATTTGGTCGGAAGGAGTATGATTTTTATATGCACACCAGGAATAAAGCAAAAGTAAGATTTTGACCACCTAATGGCCAAAAACATTGCTCATACCATAGTTGTAGTTTTCTTACGTCCATTTTATCACTCTTGTTTGCTGTGACGTAAATGTTCCCTACTGCAAGATGGCACACGAGGAAGAATCGAAGGGGCAGAGCACGTCGAACTTGTCGTAGCACAAATAATTTTCCATCCAATTTACATTGCAATTGGCATAATTTTATACGAGTGCGGATGCTAGTTGATCTTGATACACCTCACTTGGTACCTCTAATTACCATGATTCCTTTCGTATGTGTTTCCCTTCCAAATCCCGATTGCTCAGAATCGAGAACAATTTCCTTACTGAGCGACGGGATAAGTTTGTTTATCTAATCTACGTATATTCTGGCCTATTCTGCAGTTTACTGTGCATCGTCAAGTTGACACTTTGTTTGAAATCTCGTTATCTTACGTGTGTTTGAAGCTATGCAACCATCCACTAGTTCCCCTGAAATCACTGTAATTCATGTCGCGCAGTATCTGATGTGCATGACGTAGTAGGTCACCACCATGCACATCCTGCAGATTGTATCGAGCATCCTTGAAACGCTCAAACATTTTGTAAGAAGTGCACCTCATCCACCCAATACTGCCCGTAGTTTTTCTTATGCACTACACGATTATATTGCTGCGGACTTATTGGAAATCTGTACATAACTGGTT
This sequence comes from Schistocerca americana, assembly GCF_021461395.2. Lineage (NCBI taxonomy): Eukaryota > Metazoa > Arthropoda > Insecta > Orthoptera > Acrididae > Schistocerca > Schistocerca americana. The sequence continues at coordinate 92,894,666 of NC_060121.1, forward strand.
TCTTTTTACTACGCTGCGGATCATCTTCCGTGTACGTAATTATGTTTAGTATCAGCTTCTTGGACAACGATTGTCCTCTACTACTTTTCAAAATGGTTTAAGTAGCTCTAAGCACTATGGGACTTAACATCTTAGGTCATCAGTCCCCTAGACTTAGAACTACTTAAACCTAACTAACCTAAGGACATCACACACATCCATGCCCGAGGCAGGATTCAACCTGCGACGGTAGCAGCAACGCGGTTCCGGACTGAAGCACCTAGAACCTCTCGGCCGCAGCTACTACGTTTCACTGGAGACGAGATTTGTGGCGTCCTGTCCTACAAGGATGACCAGCTACATGAGTCGACACATGTTTCGGTATCACTTTCACTTGTTAAATACGTATCGTTATTATTGTACTGCTCATGTGCACTGACTGCGCAATGGAGCGCTACGTCGCCAGGCATTCCGCTGACTTATCTTGCAGGAACGCTAATATTTCAACTGCCACTTCTTTTCTCACTCTGCGAAATTCCTTGGGTCCTTTCTGACGAAATGTCAACTTCGGCAACTTTTGGTGTGGATATAATGCAGTATCTGCTTTCTCTGCCGTTGTCATATGCACCCGATATTGTGATTGTACTGTGGACAATATGTGGGGTGTTGAATACCGTAAACATCAATGGCCTTTTGCGACCTCGCACTCACGTGGTTCCTTGTCAGTAAATACTTCTCTAGGACTGGAAGGAGTTGAAAATGGCAATATCGCTTAGCAGCCTTGACTTTAAATCAAAACAGTGAAAGATAAGCTTATGAAGAATATTGTCGAACTCTAATTCTATAGTTTATATGTATCCCGACTTATTTGTTATCGAGTGTGACACCAAGACATTTTCACACACAGCGTATTACTTGGTACATACTCTCATGACACCAGAGCGTCATTTTCAGTTGTTTTAAACTGCGTAATGTGACTCGTGAAATTGAAAGTTACACTGTTTTCTGTACGCCAGTTGTATATCTAACAATTGTCATGAGTTTGTAATGCTAGAGTTCACACTCTAAAACTGTTCTCTTCACAGAACTTTCTTACGAGTCCTTCGGGGTTACCGTTACTTTATTTACGTATGTTAATAGCTGGAATGAGTTCAGTTCTAAACCTTGAGCCACAGGCAACACTATCCTCAAGAAGAGTTTTGATTTACTCGTATGCTGCAATTTGTCAGCGTGGGGCAGTATACTATCCCATGATAAGATTCCATCCACGCAAAAGAAAAGAAACTTACCTTCCCAACCAGACTTCGATGTTACCGTACTAGAAGCTGTTTTAATGAAAGTAATTTCCTGGTAGCTTGTGAACACGTGCTACTCGTGGAGAAGCATGTGGTAATATTCCTGTGTTGTTTAGCTTTTATTGTAACCACTGCATTCTCATAAGGACTGGTTTAAATTGGACTCGCATTCGGGAGGACGACGGTTCAATCCCGTCTCCGGCCATCCTGATTTCGGTTTTCCGTGATTTCCCTAAATCGTTTCAGGCAAATGCCGGGATGGTTCCTTTGAAAGGGCACGGCCGATTTCCTTCCCCATCCTTCCCTAACGCGAGCTTGCGCTCCGTCTCTAATGACCTCGTTGTCGACGGGACGTTAAACACCACTAACCTAGCCCTAACTGGTTTAAATGCTTGGTATATTACTTTCCTTCTTCTTGGCCATATTTCTGGCATGAATTTATTGCGTATGGCCTCTGTGTGTTATATCAGCGTTACCCTTATCTGTTTAAGGGTCCATTATCCTCACTCAGCCAATAATATAAGCGACATTTATGATTTAGTCTCTGAAAAACTAATCGTGCAATTAACTTAAATCCTTTCGCGCTATCTTTATTGAATCTTGGCCAATATTTTCTGATTTTTTAAAGAAATTCAGCCATTATGTAGCCCCCCCCCCCATCCTAGGAGTTGCTCTTTCCACAATGGGGTGTATCCACGACGGAAGTCCTGCAGGCGACAAATCTTATACGAAATAAAAAACAAACCATTTTCTTAATCTGTAGGAAATTGCGCACAGGCTAATAGCACAGATTTTTTTAATTTGACATAATAATAAAACGTAGGACGGTTTGAAACAATGACGCAGTTATCTCGTGTGTGTCGATCACGTTTCGTTCAGCAATTAATGAATAAATAAAAATGAGAAAATAGTCTATTACTCCTTTCGGATGTATCAAGCCAAATTTCAGAAAGATATCTTTATTAGTCTGCTCGCAATCCATTCCGTCAGCTTGAGATACTCTGTATTTTGGGTACCTCCACCAGGAGTAATAGGCTATGGTTTTTTTTTTGTTTTGATTTATTGATTAGTTATTGCAAAAGAGCGACCCAAAACACACGACAAAACTACATCTTCATTTCAGATGTCCGCCATTTTATTAGTTTTTCATGTTTCAAGAAAGTATCCTGTTACTGTCTTCACAATAGCGTATAGATTAAGAATATCTTTGCTTTATTTTCAGATAAGATTTACAGCTACGGGACTTCCGTCTTGGACCCACTTCATCTCGGACACAACTACTTTAACTCCTCCAATGTTATAGAGCGGCCTGAGAAGAACTCTCGTACGCATCCATCATCCCAAATCGTATCAGAAATTGTTGCGTGACTCCTGCTGTATGACAGGACTCGACATGTGAAATGGAGTATTATTTTAACGTGCATTGTATGATAAGCAGATAACCATTTATACTTCCAGGGCGTCTTTATAGCTTGTGTATATTGTGCGTGTATTGTGTATTAAACTGGGGACCTAGAAACGACGGAGAGGCTTCGTTCCACCACAGCCCTCAGTGGCTCACAACCCCAAAATAGGCCACAGCAGTCCACCCACCCCACCGCTGCTCTACACCGCCCCCGGTGGAACCCCTGGGTACGACTCATACCAGATGAGTGTAACGCCAAATATTTGCGTGGTAGAGTAATTATGGTGTACGCGTACTAGGAGGCAATGTTTGCGCAGCAGCCGCCGACACAGTGTAACTAAGGCGGAATAAGAGGAACCAGCCCGCATTCGGTGTGGCAGATGGAAAACCGCCTTAAAAATCGCCCACAGGCTGGCCGGCACACCCGATCTCAACACCAATCCGCCGGGCGGATTCGAGAAGGGGACCCTGCCGCTTGGGAAGCAGCGCGTTGGACCGGACGCCTAGCCGCCTCTGTAGCTTACTTCTGTTACTTCCGAATACAACCGTAGGTTCTGGGATCTCTTCATGCCTAACAGTTAAAGCCACTGTTCCCACTCAATAAGCAGGAGATATAGCTTCTAATTACGATATGACATATTTTCATTAGTTACTTCATACTCATGACATTCCAGATTCTCTGTTTATGATCGCCTTTCACAGATGCGATTCCATGTCGTCGCATTTCATTGTTTTTATCCCCAGTGTCTTGAAAGGAGGATATAAGATGAACATCAACAAAAGCAAAACGAGGATAATGGAATGTAGTCGAATTAAGTCGGGTGATGCTGAGGGAATTAGATTAGGAAATGAGACACTTAAAGTAGTAAAGGAGTTTTGCTATTTGGAGAGCAAAATAACTGATGATGGTCGAAGTAGGGAGGATATAAAATGTAGACTGGCAATGGCAAGGAAAGCGTTTCTGAAGAAGAGAAATTTGTTAACATCGAGTATAGATTTAAGTGTCAGGAAGTCATTTCTGAAAGTATTTGTGTGGAGTGTAGCCATGTATGGAAGTGAAACATGGACGATTAATAGTTTGGACAAGAAGAGAATAGAAGCTTTCGAAATGTGGTGCTACAGAAGAATGCTGAAGATTAGATGGGTAGACCACATAACTAATGAGGAAGTACTGAATAGGATTGGGGAGAAGAGAAGTTTGTGGCACAGCTTGACCAGAAGAAGGGATCGGTTGGTAGGACATGTTCTGAGGCATCAAGGAATCACCAATTTAGTATTGGAGAGCAGCGTGGAGGGTAAAAATCATAGAGGGAGACCAAGAGATGAATACACTAAGCAGATTCAGAAGGATGTAGGTTGCAGTAGGTACTGGGAGATGAAGAGGCTTGCACAGGATAGAGTAGCATGGAGAGCTGCATCAAACCAGTCTCAGGACTGAAGACCACAACAACAACAACAATCCCCACTGAATCGATTAATTTCAGTAAATTTAATTTAATTGATACATTCGTGAGCCAGAACGTTATGACCACTTCACACCGCGAGATCTGCTGATGTGCTCTGGGAATGGACGAGGTCCGGAAAGTACGAGGTGCATTCAAGTTCTAAGGCCTCCGATGTTTTTTCTCCAGAATGGAAAGAGATAGAAACATGCGCAATGTTTTAAAATGAGGATGCGTTCATTGTCAATACGTCCCAGAGATGGGAGCACCGTACGGCAGATGGAATTTTACCGCCAGCGGCGAGAATGAGAACTGTTTTAAATACTTAAAATGGCGACGTTTTCCTTACTTGAACAGCGTGCAATCATTCGTTTTCTGAATTTACGTGGTGTGAAACCAATTGAAATTCATCGACAGTTGAAGGAGACATGTGGTGACGGAGTTATGGATGTGTCGAAAGTGCGTTTGTGGGTGCGACAGTTTAGTGAAGGCAGAACATCATGTGACAACAAACCGAAACAACCTCGGGCTCGCACAATCTGGTCTGACGACATGATCGAGAAAGTGGAAAGAATTGTTTTGGGGGATCGCCGAATGACTATTGAACAGATCACCTCGAGAGTTGGCATTTCTGTGGGTTCTGTTGACACAATCCTGCATGACGACCTGAAAATGCGAAAAGTGTCATCCAGGTGGGTGCCACGAATGCTGACGGACGACCACATGGCTGCCCGTGTGGCATGTAGCCAAGCAATGTTGACGCGCAACGACAGCATGAATGGGACTTTCTTTTCGTCGGTTGTGACAATGGATGAGACGTGGATGCCATTTTTCAATCCAGAAACAAAGCGCCAGTCAGCTCAATGGAAGCACACAGATTCACCACCACCAAAAAAGTTTCGGGTAACCGCCACTGCTGGAAAAATGATGGTGTCCATGCTCTGGGACAGCGAGGGCGTAATCCTTACCCATTGCGTTCCAAGGGGCACTACGGTAACAGGTGCATCCTACGAAAATGTTTTGAAGAACAAATTCCTTCCTGCACTGCAACAAAAACGTCTGGGAAGGGCTGCGCGTGTGCTGTTTCACCAAGACAACGCACCCGCACATCGAGCTAACGTTACGCAACAGTTTCTTCGTGATAACAACTTTGAAGTGATTCCTCATGCTCCCTACTCACCTGACCTGGCTCCTAGCGACTTTTGGCTTTTTCCAACAATGAAAGACACTCTCCATGGCCGCACATTCACCAGCCGTACTGCTATTGCCTCAGCGATTTTCCAGTGGTCAAAACAGACTCCTAAAGAAGCCTTCGCCGCTACCATGGAATCATGGCGTCAGCGTTGTGAAAAATGTGTACGTCTGCAGGGCGATTACGTCTAGAAGTAACGCCAGTTTCATCGATTTCGGGTGAGTAGTTAATTAGAAAAAAAATAGGAGGCCTTAGAACTTGAATGCACCTCGTATATACACTATGTGATCAAAAGTATCCGGACACCCCCGAAAACATACGTTTTTCATATTAGGTATATTCTGCAGTCACATACTGCTAGAAACTCCATATCAGCAACCTCAGTAGTCATTAGACATCGTGAGAGAGCAGAATGGGGCGCTCCGCCGACCTCACGGACTTCGAACGTCGTCAGGTGACTGGGTGTCACTTGTGTCATACGTCTGGACGCGAGATTTCCACACTCCTAAATATCCTTAGGTTCACTATTTCCGATGTCTGTTGACTGATGGAGTCCGCCAATATTTGAAGAGGATCGTAATGTGTAATAGGCAGACATCTATCCAGAACATCACACAGGAATTCCAAATTGCATCAGGATCCACTGCTAGTACTAAGACAGTTAGGCGGGAGGAGAGAAAACTTGGATTTCATGCTCGAGCGGCTGATCATAAGCCACACATCACGCCGGTAACTGCCAAAGGACGCCTCGATTGGTGTAAGGAGCGTAAACATTGGACGATTGAACAGTGGAAAAACGTTGTGTGGAGGAGGAATCACGGTACAGAATGTGACCATCCGACGGGAGGGTGTGGGTACGGCGAATGCCCGGTGAACGTCATCTGCCACAGTAAAATTCGGAGACGGTGGTGATATGGTGTGGTCGTCTTTTTCATTTACGGGGCTTGCGTCCCTTGTTGTTTTGCGTGGCACTGTCACAGCATAGGCCTACACTGATGTTTTAAGCACCTTTTTGCTTCTCGCTGTTGAAGAGCAATTCGGGGATAGCGATTGAATCTTTCAACACGATCGAGCAACTGTTCATGACGCACGGCCTGTGTCGGAGTGGTTATACGACAATAACATCCCTGTAATGGACTGGCCTGCACAGAGTCCTGACCTGAATGCCATAGAACACCTTTGGGGTGTTTTGGAACGCCGACATCGTCTCAAGCTTCACCGACCGACATCGACACCTCTCCTCAGAGCAGCACTCCGTGAATAATGGGCTGCCTTTCCCCAAGAAACCTGCCAGCACCTGATTGAACGTTTGCCAGTGAGATTGGAAGCTGTCATCAAGGCTAAGGATGGGCCAACACCATATTGAATTCCAGCATTACCGATGGGGGGTGCCACGAACTGCCCGCATCTCGTGGTCGTGCGGTAGCGTTCTCGCTTCCCACGCCCGGGTTCCCGGGTTCGATTCCCGGTGGGGTCAGGGATTTTCTCTGCCTCGTGATGGCTGGGTGTTGTGTGCTGTCCTTAGGTTAGTTAGGTTTAATTAGTTCTAAGTTCTAGGGGACTGATGACCATAGATGTTAAGTCCCATAGTGCTCAGAGCCATTTGAACCTTTGCCACGAACTTGTAAGTCATTTTCAGCCAGGTGTCCGGATACTTTTGATGACATAGTGAAAGTAGAGCAGACACAAATGGTGAGTCACTCCACTGACTATGAGGCAGAAAATCTGGAAATCCACTGACACTTTGACAAAGGGCAGATTGTTATCGTCCAGCGCTTAGGCACGAGCATCTCTGAAATGGCCAAGGTGATGGGCTGATTGCATGCTACTGTCATCGCCATCTATGGAAAGGTGTTGAAGGACTGTAAAACCACGAGTAGATGACAATGTGTTGGCTATCTTCTGTGAAGATGGATAGGCGGCGTTCTGTGGTAGATGTGACGACTGAGTACAGTGCTGGTGCTGTGTTTGGGAGGACACCATTCAGCACACCTTCTTAAATATGGGATACGAGCCAGCCCTACATGTTCCAGTCTCGACCCAATGACGTCGTCAGTTACGACTGTAGTGGTTACGAGATCATTGGAACTGGACCGTGTATCAATGGAAATGTGTTACCTGTGGTCCTATTCTGTATTTTTTGGGCGCTCTGTCGATCAGGTCGGAAGGCGAGCTTATCGATCGGCCTTGTTTCTGCAGGAAGCCCCCACGATATTCTGTACACATTTCGGAAGCGATTCCACAGGGTTCTAGCTAGTTCATGCGCTGTTGTCAGTTGTCCTCACACCAACCAATCAAAATGCAAGCTACCACAGATCCGCACATGCGTACTGCATCGCTCACAGCGGCACGAAACCGAAGTGGCTAGCAGCCAACATAGGCACGCTATTCATCATAGTACCTAAAAGTGTGTTTAGAGTTCGTAGTAATGCTCAAATTTCGTTGACCACATGTTTCCACTCATGCATAATAACGATAGGGTATTTGACTGTGTTCTGGAAATTGTCATAAATGCTGTATTATGTCATTTTATTCTCATTCACTTTGACATCTTGTTTTGGAAAATGGTTCAAATGACTCTGAGCACTATGGGACTTAACATCTGAGGTCATCAGTCCCCTAGAACTTGGAACTATTTAAACCTAACTAACCTAAGGACATCACACACATCCATACCCGAGGCAGGATTCGAACTTGCGACCGTAGCGGTCGCGCGGTTCCAGACTGAAGCGCCTAGAACCGCTCGGCTACACCGGCCGGCTCTTGTTTTGTATTTTACGCTTCGGAATATGAGTTAGGAATGGTGTTTAGTACCACATTGTGCAAATACGTCTATATCACCCAAAAAATTGTTTTACAGTTTGTCAAAGAATAACAAGATGCATGCATAGTGTGGCTGTAGCTAGCTCCTACAGATCGAAATGATGAATTAGCCTACTTCGCCATATGATACATCACGATTTGGGTCTTAGAGAGAAAATTTATAAAACGCCTTTTCATCAGCTTGTGGCGAGTGCAGTTACTGAAGTTCGTCGTAGTTTATAATATGCATCTTATGAATCAAAATGTTTCATATGTAGTGGTAGAGTCTAAAAATATTACGGCAGGGATATTTCATCTCTCTCTGTTGTTGGTAAGGATTCGATCAAAGATGAATACTTTTGACAAGCAAGAGTTTAAAGACAATTTCTGCTTCTTTCATTCGCAGTGATTTAAGTTGTGCTCTTAGATTACTGTGAAACCACAAAATCGGAAATCGCTATATATTTGGGAAAAAAATTTTTTGTGACAAGAAATATAAATGTCACTATCAGTTGTTTCACGCATAGCAATTTCATCTGTAGCAATTTTATCGTCCATACTTTAAACGTACAGACGTCACGAAATGGAAGATACTCATTACTCAGAAAGCGCGCTCTTACATTTAAATAACAACTAATACTGCATAAAAATGCTTAACTTTCACGAATAAAAATGTCTCTGAAGGTGTTACAAACACGAAGAGGGGAAAGAAATTCTAGGATTGCAGTCTCTTTTCTGTTCGTTTTTGTTCGTTGCATTGGTTCAGACTGGATGTGCTATGACACGAGCTCAAGTACATAGTTAATCCATGCACTGAGCTACCGTGCCGGCACTGGACCACGACAGCTAATAGTGATGCAGGCTGACTTCGGTGCCAAATGTTTCCCTTATAAATCTTCACAAAATTCCTTTCCATTTTTACTTAAAAGATGTGAAGGCGTTATCATAATTAATCACTGAACCATATGCGAGAAAGTATGCGAAGTCACTAATAAGTTCCGCTAACACTCATGTAACATACGTAAGCAGAGCCAGTGTCTTGAAATTTCATGTTTTTTGAACTGTTAATTACATAAAGAAACAGGTATTTTGTGAGGATATTAACTGAAACGTTTCTGTAATGTTATAATCATTAGTAGTAACGACAATACAACCCATATTTCTAACAAAGGAAATCAGCCTATTATGAACTCGCGTTCTACTCTGATGCATCCTGGTGATTATTCAGTGAAACACAATCACTAAATCCGAAACTAAAAGCACTCAATATTTCTAAAATAACAAATCACACTGAACCGAACGAGTGGCCACACCGAAACGTAACCAGTACTCAATACAGTTGTCGGAAAATCGGCAGGAAGACCTATCGGTAACAGGTCTTAGAAGCTTACAGAATAGCAAACCGAAAATGACGTCACTACCGAGGCTCACCTACCGCACCGATCGGTATGAACGACACAGAATAGGGTCCATGACCGGATGATTCGTTTCTTGCTACTCCATGTCGGTAGTCATGTCCAGATACGCTATCAAGAAGACGAATAGCTGCTCGAAACATGCACCACGCCATGGTCGCAGGCTGGCTGGGGCAGTGTCATGCTATGTGCACTTCCATGGGACCTGTGGTAGTAATCGAACGTCCCATGTGGCTGAAGAGAACGCGATTATTGCAGCGCACTTGCATCTCTTCGTCTTGATGTCTTCCATAGCGATGATGGCATCTTACATCTGGGTAACTGTGCGTGTCACAAGGACAGAATCGTGCTGTAGTGTTTTTAGGAACACGACAGTAAACTCACGTTGATGTCTTGGTCACAAAATTGACCCGATCTGAAACCAGTGGAACGCATCAGGCACACTGTCGGGCAGCAGCTACGCCCAAAATTATCGTCCCGTATTTTACAAAAACTACGTGGCACGTGTATTGGCATCTGGTGCCACTTACCTCCGGGAACCTAACGAGGATTTGTCTAATACACGCCGCGTAGAATCCACACTTTTCTTCGTCCGGCCGTGGACCAACAAGCTATTAAGCAGGTAGTCCTAGTATTTCGGTCCGCCAATGTACGTCACCATGGTAGGACACATACTCTTCAACAAAATCTGTTCCTACATACTTTATATGCCTGCCGTTATTGTTAGTAAACGAAAACATCAGAGATACTGCAAGTTCTAGTCACGCTTGGAAGTGTGCCAGTGATACGGTGACGGTGTTTCGTCGCGGTTGTATGGTCCCAAAGAAACGCGTTGGGGATGAGTTAGAGCGCCAACTTTGCTCCATTCTCCAGCGTTCAACATCATTATCTTCTCTGGCTTCTGTTCTTGTGGTGGAATAGGCTGCCATTCCTCCACAGACATTCACATACCTCCCTGAAAGTATCCCCAACAGAACTCAAGCCATCATTAATGCGAAGGATGGGTGCCCCCCACTGATAGGTGTCCAGATACTTTTGCTCAGATAGTGTGTACAGTCACCTTTCATGATAGTATGCCTTGCTTCGATCACTCCTGATGCTGGTACTGCTGCTAGTATTTCTTTGTCATTCTCTCTTAAACATAGGGCCTATATGAAAAACAAAGATATAGGACAATTTGGTAATGTAGTCCACGCCATGGGCACTTTGACGCTCACCGTTCTATCTCAATAATGGTACAAAGACTCGAGCGCGCCTTTCTTTTCGTCCGCCCTGTTCCATGTCTAGCAGGAGACAAAATACAACTGCTTCTTACTATCCTTATTTGTTCTGTAACAAACGAAAATGAGGTGGCAGCAGATATAAAAATTGCTTTAGTGAGCACCTACCAAAAATAAAGAAGTATATTATGAGTAAGAAATAAAGAGGAAAACGACGTCAACAAAACCAAACGAAAGGAATTCTGTCACAGCCAACAGAGTTGTGATATGCGACTATTGCAGGAGAAAAATTATTTCTAAACTGAATCGTTAAGGTAAGAATGGAAGTGTTAATATTCTTCACATGATAGTTATAGAAAATTGCAACTAATTATTGTTACATTTTTAAGAGGCGAGGGTCGGAAACTTCCATGAAAAGAAAAGTGGGTACACTGTTACTTACTGACTCCCTTTAGGAACATTTACTTCTTTGGGAAACTTCATCGTTTGGTGAGATAGTTGTCTACATTCTATTTTATTAACACTTTAAAAGCAGTGACTTATCTCTTTCATTGAAATGATGAAAAATCTTGTAACAAACTAACCGAATACTCGAAGCTTTCTTGGTTTAGTATTTTCGTCATATGCATCTACAAAAATGTTCCCAACTCGATAATCCTAACACTCATTACCAGATATTCAGAATAAGATGTCCTATTTTCAGCACGTCAAATGGAATTTTATTCGTGACTTGTAGTGAGCCGAGACCTCTCTCTTGCTCCAATGGGGAAGATGGCCGTAACGGATCTGCATAAACCAACTTAGACATAACACGACGCAAGCGGGCCGCTGTGGCCGAGCGGTTCTAGGCGCTTCAGTGTGGAACCGCATGGCTGCTACGGTCGCAGGTTCGAATCCTGCCTCGGCCATGGATGTGTGTGATGTCCTTAGGTTAGTTAGGTTTAAGTAGTTCTACGTTCTAGGAGACTGATGACATCAGATGTGCTCAGAGCCATTTGAGCCATTTCTTTGTCAATTTTGTCCAACACCCACTACACACTTTACCTATTTACTTGATTCTGAAGTATGTGAAATGGCCTGGAAAAGCTACTCATCTAGTAACAACTCTAGGGAGTGACGAAATATTTGGCCATATGCATATCATCCACAAATGCAAAGAAAGGTTGAGATGTCTGAACATGGCAAAATACATAATTCTATGTTCGACATGATAGTCGAACTGATATTTCTTAGAAAGTTATCCCTTTCTCTGAAGCGTAGGAGTTTAAAACATTTGGCATGTGACTGAGTCATTTGGTAGTAAAACGAAATACACTGACTTCAAGGAAAATCTCCACCAGTATATATGTAGCGGTTCGGAGTCATCCAACATGTGGGAAAGTGTGTGATTCAGATTTGATATGCATGGTGGAAAGGAATAGTTTTCCTCAAAAGTTGCTTAGGTGGGGAGGAAGTCATTAATTCATTAATGATGGACACTATCGCTATTCGTGAGGAGGAAACTGCTATGTTCGGGGAGTTATTGAGGAGGAAAATTCTTCATCAACACCAAACAGGAAGGGAAATTGGATTTTCAATTAGTAGAGATAGCTCAGTTATATAATGAGGCAAAAACTAGAGTGGATATTAATGTGAGGTATGTGGTGTCACCGCCAGACACCACACTTGCTAGGTGGTAGCTTAAATCGGCCGCGGTCCATTTAGTACATGTCGGACCCGCGTGTCGCCACTGTGTGATCGCAGACCGAGCGCCACCACAAGGCAGGTCTCGAGATACGGAATAGCACTCGCCCAGTTGTACGACGACTTTGCTATCGACTACACTGACGAAGCCTTCTCTCATTTGCCGAGAGACAGTTAGAATAGCCTTCAGCTAAGTCCATGGCTACGACCTAGCAAGGCGCCATTAGTCTTACATAGTTTGAAAGTTATCATATGAAATGTCTCATCAGAACGATGTATTCACATCAAAGAATAAAAGATAAGTATTCGAGGAGCTGCATACTTTTCTTCTGAGAATTCACTACTTATCCTGTTCCAGAATTCACACCCGTCTGCGTTAGATAGCGTGCATTTAGGCCGCCTCTATCTACAAGGTGTTGGCACACTTACCAACACATCAAGGTATATCTAACAACAATGGCTCTGAGCACTATCGGACTTAACAGCTGTGTTCATCAGTCCCCTAGAACTTAGAACTACTTAAACCTAACTAACCTAAGGACATCACACACATCCATGCCCGAGGCAGGATTCGAACCTGCGACAGTAGCAGTCGCGCGATTCCGGACTGCGCGCCTAGAACCGCGAGACCACCGCGGCCGGCGTCTAACAACAGTTCATTCAAATTCCATTAAGCAAGTAGCTAAACAGATCTTAAGTGATTCCACGTAAAAGTAGATCTTCAACCTTTTACTACGAAAATCATAGCAATTAGGTTATTACCAGTGTGTTGTGCTGCTTTTTGTTAACCCAGTGAAAGTTTATAGTTAGAAAATTTGTTTTAATTCGTTTATGGTGTGGAAAAATAGCGTACGTTTGAACATGTACTTCCGTCATGTCAGTTTTCAAAATTTTGTAGAGTTAGTATCACAGAGTGCACCTGTTTGCTGCTCACTGATATGTTCGCTGGGCTGCTTGAGGAATACAGCATGTACCGGCGTCACAATTACGTAAGGTTAGCGCACATTGTTTATGCGATGAAACGCGCTTCGTGTGTCTATCTGCTAGTCACCCGCTGTGAGAAGATGTTATTGCGGAGAACAGAGTGACGGAAGAAAGGAAGATTAGTCCCGTCGCGAAGAGGCCATTAGAAACGGAGTAGAAGCACGGGTTGGGAAAAGAAAATCGACTGTGTCTTTTCGAAGGAACCGTACCCACATTTATCTTAAGCGACTACCAGAAACCACGGAAAATCCTTAATCTGGTTGGGTAGCCGGGGATTCCAGCCCATGCTTTGCGAAATACGAGTGCAGTCGGTGTCCTAACTAAGCACTGCATCGCTACCCTGGTTAGACAATCGAGCAGTGAAGAAGATTCGGGGGAATATTGCATTGAAATAACGGTTGATACAGATAAAAGCTACTCCTCTATATTAAAATCTTATATCTTATGTGGAAATCGATGGAGTCTCAGTTACGGCATACTTTATACGCAGGAATCATGAATACGTGTACAAAAAAGTTTATTGAGGCTAGGTTATTTCAGAAGAATCAATTCTGTTGTGATTCAGATTTCATTTCCACTATCAGCTGAAAGTCGCTCTGTCCAGGAACGGGGAAGGTGAAGTTAGTGACAAAACGCTGCTCGTGGCGAAAACCTCATCAAATATCGCGGAAAATAACTCCGATAGCGACATAAATTATAGAAAAATAACCCTGTCGCAATTACAACGACAGTCACGGTAAATCAAACAGAAACGTATGTTCTGAAATTTGTGATTACATAATTCCACACAGGCGAAACAGGTAGTAGCATTTTGGCTTTCATCAGGATACTCCAGTTGATTATAGTGTATCCGCAAATATATTACTCTTTGCATGATATAAGAGTGAGCAAAAGTCAAAAGTTATTATCAGTCATTTAGGATGAAAGATTACATTTCAGCCAACAAAAGAGTTAGATGGATACAGAAGAATGGGCCATTCACAAGTCGTAAGTGAAACTACACAACGAAGTGACGAATACGAATTACCACACTCTTTTTGGATTTATATCTTTTGTGATAGGTTCTGACAAATTTATAAATAAAATGTACTAACAGCGCTCTACAAAAATTAATATACTGAAGATCACACTGTGTCAAAAGTCAAGGGTTACCTCCTTATATCGTGCTGGACCTCCTTTTGCCTGCCGAAATGCAGCAACTCCACATGTCATGGACTCAACAACTCTCTGGAAGTCCGTTGCAGAAATATTGAGCAATGCTGCCTCTATAGCGGTCCGTAACTGCGAAAGTGTTTATAGATCAGGATTTTATGCACCAACTGACCTCTCGATTTTGTCGCATAAATGTTCGATGGGATTCATGTCGAGCGGTCTGGGTGGCCAAACCATTCGTTCGAATTGTTCTCAATGTTCTCCAAACCAACTGCCAACAATTGAGGACCGATGACATGGCCCATTGCCGTCCATAAAAATTCTGTCGTTGTTTCGGAGCATGAAGTCCATGAATGCCTGCCAGATGGTGTCCAAGCAGCCAAACATAACCATTTCCAGTGAACGATCGGTTCAGTTAGATCAGCGGATACAGTCCATTCCGTGTAAACACGGCCCACGCCGTTATGGAGGCCACCATCAGCTTGCGCAGCGCCTTGCCCACAGCTACGTGGTGTTTGTGGCACACTTGAACCCTACCGTCAGCTCTCACCATCTGAAAGTCGATCCATGGGATCTGATGGGATACCAGTTCAATTTTACATAGAGTACGCGAAGGAACTTGCCCCCCTTCTTGCAGCGGTGTACCGTCGGTCTCTAGAAGAGCGTAGCGTTCCAAAGGATTGGAAAAGGGCACAGGTGATCCCCGTTTTCAAGAAGGGACGCCGAGCAGATGTGCAGAACTATAGACCTATACCTCTAACGACGATCAGTTGTAGAATTTTGGAACACGTGTTGTGTTCGAGTATAATGACTTTTCTGGAGACAAGAAATCTACTCTGTAGGAATCAGCATGGGTTTCCAAAAAGACGGTCGTGTGAAACCCAGCTCGCGCTATTCGTCCACGAGACTCAGAGGGCCATAGACACGGGTTCACAGGTAGATGCCGTGTTTCTTGACTTCCGCAAGGCGTTCGATACAGTTCCCCACAGTCGTTTAATGAACAAAGTAAGAGCATATGGACTATCAGACCAATTGTGTGATTGGATTGAGGAGTTCCTAGATAACAGGACGCAGCATGTCATTCTCAATGGAGAGAAGTCTTCCGGAGTAAGAGTGATTTCAGGTGTGCCGCAGGGGAGTGTCATAGGACCGTTGCTATTCACTATATACATAAATGACCTTGTGGATGACATCGCAAGTTCACTGAGGCTTTTTGCGGATGATGCTGTGGTGTATCGAGAGGTTGTAACAATGGAAAATTGTACTGAAATCCAGGAGGATCTGCAGCGAATTGACGCATGGTGCAGGGAATGGCAATTGAATCTCAATGTAGACAAATGTAATGTGCTGCGAATACACAGAAAGATAGATCCTTTATCATTTAGCTACAAAATAGCATGTCAGCAACTGGAAGCAGTTAATACCATAAATTATCTGGGAGTATGCATTAGGAGTGATTTAAAATGGAATGATCATATAATGTTGATCGTCGGTAAAGCAGATGCCAGACTGAGATTCAATTGGAAGAATCCTAAGGAAATGCAATTCGAAAACAAAGGAAGTAGGTTACAGTACGCTTGTTCGCCCACTGCTTGAATACTGCTCAGCAGTGTTGGATCCGTACCAGATAGGGTTGATAGAAGAGATAGAGAAGATCCAACGGAGAGCAGCGCGCTTCGTTACAGGATCATTTAGTAATCGCGAAAGCGTTACGGAGATGATAGATAAACTCCAGTGGAAGACTCTGCAGGAGAGACGCTCAGTAGCTCGGTACGGGCTTTTGTCAAAGTTTCGAGAACATACCTTCACCGAGCAGTATATTGCTCCCTCCTACGTATATCTCGCGAAGAGACCATGAGGATAAAATCAGAGAGATTATAGCCCACACAGAAGCATACCGACAATCCTTCTTTCCACGAACAATACGAGACTGGAATAGAAAGTAGAAGCGATAGAGGTACTCAAGGTACCCTCCGCCACACACCGTCAGGTGGCTTGCAGAGTATGGATGTAGATGTAGATGTAGATATGTGATACGGTTTCCTCGTCGTCTAGCCTCCAATCAATATGGTTACGGGTCCAAGAGAGATGCTGCAAGTGATGTGTTATCAGCAAAGGCACTCGCATCCTTCGTCTGTTGCCATAGCCTATTAACGTCAAACGTCGGTGCACTGTCCTAACGGATATGTTCGTTATACGTCGCACATTAATTTCTAAGGTTATTTCACGCAGTGTTGCTTTGTCTGGTAGCACTGACACGCTACGAAAATGCCGCTGCTCTCGGTCGTTAAGTGAACGCCATCAGCCAGTGCGTTATGCATGGTTAGAGGTAATGCCGGAAATTCGGTATTTTCGGCAAACTCTTGACACTGTGGATCTCGGAATATTGAAGTCCCTAACGATTTCTGAAATGGAATGTCCCATGCATCTAGCTTCAACAACCATTCGGCTTTCTAAGTCTATTAATTACCGTCGTACGGCCACAATCATGTAAGAGACCGTTTCACGGGAAAACAGGAGTGCAAATGACAACTCCTATCAGGAACTGCCCTTTTGTACCATGTACACGCGATACTACTTCCATCTGTATACGTGCATATCACTACCCCATGAATTTCGTCACCTCAGTGTATGTACGTCAATATTTTAGCTCCTAGTAGACTTCTATCGGACAGCAGTAAATTCAGAATTATAAGAGGAATCGGTCAAATAGTTCCATATCACAAAAGAAATTGTTATTCATCGATTGAACGTGTTCAAGTTCTTAACTTGGAATGACGATAAAGAAATAATTGCCAAACTAACACCTCTGATCAACTTTCATTTTGTTGATTGCCACGCAGATAAATTTAATACAGAAAGTTTGGAAGCAGACTTGAAAATGAGTTACGATGAGCCTCTGGTGAAGAGAGACACTCAGCTGATGAGTTTCTCTCTTTCGCGTGGTCTGAAAGAAAGACTGGGTGGATAATTTAAAATAGGGCTGAAAGTGTCTGGACACTTACTAGTGGACATTAATATGAGGTGTGATCACCATTCGCCTTAAGGTCGCCTTGAACCCCGCTGGGGACATTTTCAGTGAGCTGACACCTACACGGTCTTGTCAGGCGGTGAGTACTACAAAGGCTGCCAGAAAAATATATACACTCTTTGTCAGACTATCGAAATATCGATATTGTCGTTCGAATTGAGTTACGAGTGTGTTGCAGTATGGTCTTTGGCCCAACAGATGTTAGTACTTTCATCTCGGTGTTGTGAAAATAGGATGGCTAAAGCACTCTTGATATTCGAGCAACGAAAATCTATTGTGAAGTGGTTTTCCAAGTTTGATAATGCCGTTGAAGTGCAACGTCAGGGGTGGCGGGAGTCTGAAACAGAACTGCCAACCCACCTAACAATTAAACGCATCATTGGCAAGTTTGAATTGCATGGAACGATTTGTGATATTCACAAAGGAAGATCAGCAATACACTGTATAACTGCAAGTCCTGCTTGTGGCCTCTCTTGCAAACGTTTGTTAAATCTCCACAGAAGTCATCTACGCGATGTGCACGTGAAGTGGAGGTCAGCAGTACAAGATTACGAAAAATTCTGTAAGCTGCAAAGTGGAAAGTTTACATTCCACGATTACTGCACCCGATTAACGATGACGATCTCGATCGCCGAATATAATACTGCGAATGGTATCAGCAAATGCTAAATGATGACAAACAATTTGTGACGAAGGTAGTGTGGAGTGACAGGACACTATTTAAACTTAATGGAACCGTGAATCGCCATAACAGTGTGTACTGGGCACCACGAAATCCGCATGTTTATGTGGATAAAGCGGTAAATCTACCAGGGATTCATGTGTGTTGTGGACTATCATCTAGGGGTTTAGTAGGACCCTTTTTCTTTGATGCTACTGCCACTGGAAAAGTGTACCTGAAAATGTAACGCACATCGATTTTTCCAGGTATACGTGCGCTTTATGGAGCTTATGAAGAGGTCTTCTACCAACAGCATGGGGCCCCACCACACTACCACCTAGTCGTACGAGCTTTCCTGGATGACAACTTTCCGGAGCATTGGATTGGACGAAGAGGGCCCATTGAGTTCGCTCTACTGTCGCCAGATCTTACACCTATGGACTTTTACTTGCGGGGAAGTGTGAAAGATAACATCTATCGACGTAAGCCACGCACGCTGGAGGAACTTCGCCATGAGATGACAGCGACACGTGCAGCCACTCCCCTGTAACATTGACTGACGTAGTTGGCGGGGACCGGTCGTTGTTCTGTTATGTGTGTAGCCGCCAACGGTGAACATTTTGCACGTTTACTAAACTGAAGGTTGTAAAACATGTGTGATCAATTACTAAAAGTAAAATAAACGCAAAAGTAATACTTTTCGTTCTTTAGAGTGTGTATACATTTTTCTGGCGGATGCTAAGAGTGTAACACAAGAGCGCTTCCTGGTGGTTGAAGTGCAACGTTTTGCCACGCATTTGATACCATTGTTCCTACCCGGCATCGGTGCACCCAGTGTGCGGGAAACTCTGTGCCCTTGTCGTGCATGTGTAGAGATCCGCTCTAGGCCGTGTCTCTGGCCTGCGAAAGCCCTTTGTCAGCGGTATCTGCCCTGCAGAGAGCGGGGCGAAGTCGCCGTGACACGACGAAACAAAACCGGGCGCTTATCTCGCGCCTCGCACTCTGTGACTAACTGCGCTTCTTCTACACGACCATTGGTCCGCTCCGGCGACATTCCCGACAGCGTCGCCCTTCCATGTCCCGTCGTATTTTACTTCATGGTAATTAAGGCAGTCCTAGCACTGGAAAGGACGTTCAGAGAGCATATAATGTACTGAGAACTATGGATGAAGAGCAACAGGCAAATTCCTTATTTCTGGATTTCCTGAAATCATTTAACACAGTGCTCCATTGCAGCTGTTAACGGAGGTACGAGCGTATTGAGTAAGTTCACAGATATATGAGTGACTCGATTTCTTAAATAATCGAACCCAGTTGCCCTCGACGGTGAGTGTTCATCAGAGACAAGGGTATCGTCAGGAGTGCCCCAGGGAAGTGTTATAGGACCGCTGTTCTCCTCTATATACAGGGTGATCAAAAAGTCAGTATAAATTTGAAAAATTAATAAACCACGGAATAACGCAGATAGAGAGGTAAGAATTGGCACACATCCTTGGAATGACATGGAGTTTTATTAGAACCAAAAAAAAAGTTCACAAAATTTCCGACAGATAGCGCTAGACAGCAAAACTGGTACCGTGACGGGTGAGAGGTACGCCGATATGTTACAGAATAGCATCATCCCCAGCCTGGCTGATAAACACCTGCTGGAACGTACGATGTTTATGCAGGATAGCACTCCACCCCATATTGCTAGACGCGTGAAAGATCTCTTGCGCGCGTCGTTTGGTGATGATCGTCTGCTCAGCCGCCACTTTCGTCATGCTTGGCCTCTCAGGTATCCAGACCTCAGTCCGTGCGATTATTGGCCTTGAGGTTACCTGAAGTCGCAAGTGTATCGTGATCGACCGACATCTCTAGGGACGCTGAAAGACAACATCCGACGCCAATGCCTCACCATAACTCCGGACATGGTTTACAGTGCTGATCACAACATTATTCCTCGGCTACAGCTATTGTTGACCAATGATGGTGGACATATTGAGCATTTCCTGTAAAGAACATCATCTTTGCTTTGTCTTACTTTGTTATGCTAATTATTGCTATTCTGATCAGATGAAGCGCCATCTCTCGCACATTTTTTGAACGTTTGTATTTTTTTTTTCTAATAAAACCCCATGTCATTCCAAGCATGTGTGTCAATTTGTACCTCTCTATCTACATTATTCCGTGATTTATTCAGTTTTCAAATTTATACTGACTTTTTGATCACCCGGTACGTAAATGAGTTGGCGGACATGGTGGGCAGCAATCTGCAGTATTACTAGTGTCCTGCTTGACAAAGTCAAGTCGTTTAAATATCTGGGCATAACACTGAAAAGCGATATCAGGTGCAACGAGCTAGTGAAAACTGTGATAGGGACGGCACACGGTCGACTTCCGTTTATGGGCCGAATTTTAGGAAAGATAAGTTCATTTGTAAAGGAGACCGCATGTAGGTCGCTGGTGCGACCTATTCTTGAGTACTGCTGGAGTTTTGGGATCCGCACCAGATCGGATTGTAGGAAAACATCGAAGCAATCCAGAGGCTGGCTGCTGGATTTATTACCAGTGTTGTTGTTGTTGTCGTCTTCAGTCCTGAAACTGGTTTGATGCAGCTCTCCATGCTACTCTATCCTGTGCAAGCTTCTTCATCTCCCAGTACCTACTGCAACCTACATCCTTCTGAATCTGCTTAGTGTATTCATCTCTTGCTCTCCCTCTACAATTTTTACTCTCCACGCTGCCGTCCAATGCTAAATCTGTGATCCCTTGATGCCTCAGAACGTGTCCTACCAACTGGTCCCTTCGTCTTGCCAAGTTGTGCCACAAACTCCTCTTCTCCCCAATTCCATTCAATACCTCCTTATTAGTTATGTAATCTACCCATCTAATCTTCAACACTAGCAGTTTATTACAAGTATGAACAATATGTAAGTGCTATGGAGATGGTTCAAAAATTCAAATGGGAATCTCTGGAGGGAAAGCGACGTTCTTTTCAAGAAACACTACTGAGAAAATTTAAAGAACCGGCATCTGAAGCTGACTGCTGAACGATTCTACTGCCTTACACTGCGCGTAAGGACCGCTAAGGTAAGATACGAGAAATTAAGGGCTTATACGGAGGTATATGGGCAGTTGTTTTTTCATCGCTTTGTTAGCGAGTGGAAGAGGAAAGAAAATGACAAGCAACAGTACAGGATACCCCCTCCCTCATCCCCCCACGTACCCTACGCTGGCCTCTGATGTATCTATGTACGTGGGCGCTCGCTGCAGGTCAAATAACAAAGGCGCCCCGGTTGAGTAAATCCAGATTTATATTCCTACAGAATATGGGTTCCTTCGTATCAATTAAGACTTTGCTGTATTCCATGTCTTAATAATTGTTTTATTTTGATGTATGTACCGGGTGATTATAATTAAAGTGCAGCTACTGGCTGTGGTCCACTGTGGGCTGCAATTACCGTATGGTAGCGAAAGTTGGTAGATATGCTACGGCGTTAATGCGGAACCGATGTACACTTAAAAACAAATTACACTACTGGCCACTAAAATTGCTACACCACGAAGATGACGTGCTACAGACGCGACATTTAACCGACAGCAAGAAGATGCTGTGATATGCAGAGTATTAGCTTTTCAGAGCATTCACACAAGGTTGGCGCCGGTGGCGACACCTACAACATGCTGACATGAGGAAACTTTCCAATCAATTTCTCATACACGAACAGCAGTTGACCGGTGTTGCCCGGTCAAACGTTGTTGTGATGCCTCGTGTTAGGAGGAGAAATACGTGCCATCACGTTTCCGACTTTGATAAAGGACGGATTGTAGCCTATCACGATTGCGGTTTATCGTATCGCGACATAGCTGCTCGCGTTGGTCGAGATCCAATGACTGTTAGCAGAATATGGAATCGGTGGGTTCAGGAGGGTAATACGAAACACAATGCTGGATCCCAACGGCCTCGTATCACTAGCAGTCGAGATGACAGGCATCTTATCCGCATGGCTGTAGCGGATCGTGCAGCCACGTCTCGATCCCTGAGTCAACAGATGGGGCTTTTGCAAGACAACAACCATCTTCACGAACAGTTCGACGACGTATGCAGCAGCATGGACTATCAGCTCGGAGACCATGGCTGTGGTTACCCTTGACGCTGCATCACAGACAGGGGCGCCTGCGATGGTGTACTCAACGACGAACCTGGGTGCACGAATGGCAAAACGTCATTTTTTCGGATGAATACCGATTCTGTTTTCAGCGTCATGATGGTCGCATCCGTGTTTGGTGACTCGCGGTGAACGCACATTGGAAGCGTGTATTCGTCATTGCCATACTGGCGTATCACTCGGCGTGATGGTATGGGTTGCCATTGGTTACACGTCTCGGTCACCTCTTGTTCGCATTGACGGCACTTTGAGCTGTGGACGTTACATTTCGGATTTATTACGACCCGTGGCTCTACCCTTCATTCGATCCGTGCGAAACCCTACATTTCAGCAGGATAATGCACGACCGCATGTTGCAGTTCCTGTACGAGCCTTTCCGGATACAGAAAATGTTCGACTACTGCCCTGGCCAACACATTCTCCAGACCTCTCACCAACTGAAAACGTCTGGTCAATGGTGGCCAAGCAACTGGCTCGTCACAATACGGCAGTCACTACTCTTGATGAACTGTGGTATCTAGTTGAAGCTGCGTGGGCAGCTGTACCTTTACACGCCATCCAAGCTCTGACTCAATGCCCAGGCGTACCAAGGCCGTTATTACGGCCAGAGGTGGTTGTTCTGGGTACTGATTTCTCAGAATCTATGCACCCAAATTGCGTGAAAATGTAATCACATGTCAGCTCTAGTATAATATATTTGTCCAATGAATACCCGTGTATCATCTGCATTTCTTCTTGGTGTAGAAATTTTAATGGACAGTAGTGTAGTTCTAATTGTGGGCACTAGATCCAAATTTGGCGCTGTACACTGTTTTTTTTTTTTTCACGACGTGAGTGAACGCTATGGCTACCGAGGAGAGAGACCTTTCGCTGTTACTATTCTATGTGAACGGCAGCAATTACAGTGCTACACTGAGAGAGTATTGCACACTCAAAGATGTGCGGAGAGGCCCGATGTCATTAAATGGCTCAACGAAGATGCAATTCGAAAACACGGGTGATCTAGGAGTGGCACCTGGAAGAGGAAGGCATGCTATCCCGGCGGAAGTTATTGACGAGGCTGCCGTTGCTGAAGCTGACCATGCAGCACGTGTCCTGGATAGTGCTAGTGCTCGTGCAGGGTCACAAGAATTATTTATTCCTTGGTTAATAGTAAGGAGAGTTTTGCGGTGTATTTTACAGGAATATCCGCACAAAATCGAGACTGTGCCGCAACTGGAACCTTATGATTCGAAGCAGCGTTCCGATTTTGCTCTTCGGTATCTGGCACGGATAACAGTTGTTGAGATGTGGCCGAGCAAAATTCTATGGAGTGGCGAGACACATTATACAGGGTGGTCATAATTAAACTTTCTCTACTTGAGAGGGCCTCCATCAAAAATAAGTGATCATAGAAAATGAAATTTCGTGGAATCATTTGTAAGGATATGCAGAACAGAAATAACGAATAAGGCCTTAAAAGAAACACATTTTAGGTTCCAAATGAGAAGGTTCAAATCTGGTGATTTTGGTGGGTACGCAGTTTGCAACCATAGGCCAATAATTCGATTTGCTCATGGGAGAGCCCGACCAATTGCGCCACTAGTTGTTGAAGAAGCTACTGCTGCCACGGCTGAGAGTACTGGATGCAGTGTGTGATCCTCAAGCAGTGTCCGAGCTATGTCAAACAGTCTGGCCTTCCATGCTCCACTGTTCTGAAAGTGCTGCGAACAACTGTGAAATCATATCCGGACAGACGTCTCGTTACTCGTCAACATTTGCCGCGAGACGCAGACAAGTTGACATGTGGCCCTGGAACTTTTTATGGAGTCATAAATCCCACTTTATCCTGACTGGAGTCTTGAACACTCACATTTTTCGCGTTTGTTGATCGTCACCGCCAACTAACTCTCATGAAGTTCCCCTACCCCTGCATGGTGAACGCGCCAGTGTCTGGTTTGGCTCCCCCGGCCCCCAGCACAGCCAGTTTTTCTTTGAGGATCTCGAACCGCAAGGACCAAGAACATGCAGCGTAAACGGCACACATTACTGTGATCTGCTTCGTCAAGATGTAGCCCCCGCTCTACGGGAGAGACGTCCTTTGGACTCAACGGTTTTGTTGCACGATGAAGCTCCACCTGACATTGTTCGTGAGGTCACTCGGTTACTCCGTAACACATTCAGAGAAATCCGAATCATTGGCCAGTCGTTCCAAACTGCGTAACTACCAAAATCACCAAACTAGAATGCTGTCACGTCGAAATTAAAATGTGTTTCTTTCAACGGTTCATTCGCTATTGCTCTTCCGCATATCGTTACAAATGTTTCCACAAAGTTTCATTGTTCACCTATCACTGATTTTTCAAGGGGTCTCTCTCAAGTAGCGAAAGTTTAATTATAACCACTCAACATAATACAAGGTGCAGCGAATACACAGAAGTGCCGAATATGGGGTACGTTAAACAGCGTGTTGTTGCACTCGCCGCGTGTGACTGTGTGCTGTTGATTCACAGGCACCTTTGTTCTCCGTCCGTTCTTCTTTGAAGAGAATACACCCAGAGGCCCTGTCAGGTGTACCGTGACATCTGTACGTTATCGAGACCACCTTGTACGGCATGTTCTCCCTGCTTTGTAAGAGCGCAACTGTGTTGGAACCACTGTTTTCATGCAAGAAGGGACAACACTTCACGTCGCTCTCCCAGTGAAAGACCTGCTTAATGCAACCTTCCAAGAATGTGATATCTCCAAAGGTTTTCCAGATGCAAAGCCAGCAGATCACCTAATCTGAATCCGTGTGACCTTAGGCGCTGGGGATGTCTACCTGATCTGAAGGCCAGCTTACAGGAACACGTTACTCAAATTCTACTGGAGCTGCTGCGAGCAACTGCTGATCACTTCGTTTTACGGATGCAACGTCGACGTCTGCAGCGCCCATACTGAACAAACTGTGTAAGCGGCTGTTAATAGTAAAATCAACATTACACTTCTCTCACTTTTTTTTACCTTTTCTGGCAAGTCCTGTTCCTAGCCTGATACATATGGAAACATTTATATACGTTTTTCTTGCATTCACAGGGCCAGATTAGCACTGTTGACCAAAATAGGAACTTTTTTCCCAGTGTAAATCGATTCAGAATTAAATCTATAACATATCCACCAAGTTTAACGGCTACTGCCATCGGATAATTACAGCCCACCCTGGAGTCCGTGAGCAGCTGCACTTTAATTATAACCACCAGTTTCGTTTAGGCTCAGATTTCCCCCTTAAAAAAAAAAAAGCAAAGAGAAGAGACAATAGCAGCTACATCTCCTACATAATGGACAGCAGTATACCGAAATGTGACGTGCAATACGAAGATCGTAAGAGCACTTAGCAGTTTGATTTGGTGACAACAGTTAGAAAACGCTAAAATTTGAACTGATCTTTCTGCGCAGTAATGCAGGAAACGTCCTCCCGTGCCTAGGCCGGATCGTAAACTTCAGTGAAACGAAGACACTGTCTCCTTTCCATGTCGCAGCTGGAAGCACTTGGCAAATGCCTTTCTCACCATGTGGCATGTGATCTACGAGGGTGAATCAAATGAAAACCTTTTTTTTTAAATATTATTTATAGTGCAGAAGTGGTACAAAGCTGTATCACTTTTCAACAAAATCTCACACACACTCAATGCAAGTGCTCCAGCACTTACAAAATGCATAAATTCCTGTAGAAAACTTCTTTTGGTAGTCTGTACAACCACTCATTCACCGAGTGGCGTACCTCTTCATCAGAACGGAACTTCTTTCCTCCCATCGCGTCTTTGAGTGGTCGAAACGTATGGAAATCACTTGGGGCAAGGTCTAGTGAGTATGGTGGATGAGGAAGACACTCAAAATGCAGGTCTGTGATTGTTGCAACTGTTTTACGAGTAGTGTGGGGCCTTGCATTTTCATGTTGCTAAAGGACACCTGCTCACAGCAATCCACGTCCCTTTGATTTGATTGCAGGCCGCAGAATTTTTTACGAGATCTGTGTATGATGCACTGGTTACAGTGGTCCCTCTGGGCGTATAATGCTCCAAAATGACGCCTTTTTCGTCCCAAAAGAGAGTCAGCATAACCTTCCCTGCTGATGGTTCTGTTCGAAATTTCTTTGGCTCTGGTGATGAGGAATGGCGCCATTCCTTGCTTGCTCTCTTAGTTTCCGGTTGGCGGAAGTGAACCCAGGTTTCGTCCCCAGTAACGATTATTGCAAGGAAACCATCACGTTCTTATTCAAAGCGCCGAAGAAGTTCTTCACAAGCATCAACACGTCGTTCTCTCATTTCAGGTGGCACCCACCTTGCAGACACTTTGTCAAACTGAAGCACATCATGCACAATGTTGTGTGCTGACCCATGACTAATCTGTAAACATGCTGCAATGTCATTCAGTGTAACTCGGCGGTGTTCCTTCACTATGGCTTCAACCGCTGAATGTTCTGTGGAGTCACAAATCGTTGTGCCTGACCTGGACGAGGAGCATCTTCCACTGAAGTCACACCATTTGCGAACTTCCCACTCCATTCGTAGACTTGCTGCTGTGACAAACATGCATCACATTCGTCGATGAGTTTCAGTAGCTTTCACACCTTCACTACGCAAAAACCGCATAACAGAACTCTGTTCTTCCCTGGTACAAGTCGCAAGTGGGGCGGCCATCTTTACACTGATACTGCGACGGTATGTGTGCATCTGCACTATGCTGCTACCTACAGGCCATTCTGCACGCTGTTTGTAGCACGCTTACCAACTTACAGGATAACGGCGCGAAATTTCGATTTCTTATTACAAATCTAAGGTTTTCATTTGACTCGCCGTCGTACAGCTTGACGTCCGAAGGTTACTCGCGAGAAGGCCCCTCGCGGCCTTATAACTCCGGAAAGCGACCGTCTCAGCTCCAATTCTTCTTGTTTGGATCTCAGCCATTGCAGTTCGCAAGACGCCGGCGGCTATCGTATTCTGCCGCAGGCACTCGCCGCCTAGCCTCGTTACAGTTTTGCCGGTCATTACCTTGGACAGAGACGCGTAATGATGCCTGCGATGAAGCTTCACTGTTTTAACGCGGCGCGACTAGTGTTTCGGGTAGCAGCGTTGTAGCAGCTGGTCGGATACTGCGACCCGCCCTCGACATTGCCGCGTGGTGAGACGACATCGCAATCTCCACTCTGTGTGGCCTCGACAGAACTCTCGTGACTGCAGTGATCTCTCTAACCTCTGCGGCTTATTTAGAAACCCATCCCCATCACTGCCTGCGGCGTAGAGGGTAAATTTAGTTTTTCGAGTAACGACACTTTGGCTGCCACTCTGTAATCACTATACGCTTAGTAATATGTTAACAATACTTGTTTCTCTTTTAGTGGCAGTGTTTTAATTGTAGTTGTCTAATGTGCATTCGTTTCAGAAAATGTGCTTTTGTAACTGCTGTTCTTGGCACTGTGCATGATCCTGGTTCTTATCTATGAATATTTTAATGGTAACCTTTTTCGTTGTGTCGTGTAACCCCTGTCCACCTCATTCTCTTAATCAGTTTAGAGCCTCCTGAAAGCAGTGACGAATTCGATTGACTTACGCCTTCAAGACTGAGAGTGGAAATCGTAATTTTAACATTCCAAAGCACAGTGTAGAAGGTAGAGACACTGGGCTCCCATCACATAAACGAAGTAAATCGGTACCAAGCAAATATAAACACAACAGCTTCGGGTTGGAGGTATCATCTTACATTCAGACTGTACTCTCTGGCTTTACCCTACTAGAGATGCCGTAAAGGGACTGCAGTGGTGTTGGTGTCACAGATTTGTGCACCACTACAATTTAAAACACTTCGTTTCCCTCACCAACGTTACACAGGGTGTAACAAATATATAGCTACAGATTTTGAAGGTTTTCAGATGGTCAAGTGAGGAACAAATTGAGAATGGGAACTCGGGAAGCTACATAATAATGTAGAGAAGTTCCTACTGCATTAGGCATAGTACTAAATGAGAAATGAGCAAAAGTACCCGCTGACGATGCCAGAAATGTATCAAAACTTGTTTAGGCACTGAAAAGAACAGTTGTTTGCATAATAGACGTACCTGAATTCATAAACTGAGACTTTCAAACACAAAATTTCTCACCACCTCTTACTTAATGAACTAGTGGACTGACGACACTAATTTCGGCTCAAGTTGTAATAACGCATCGGAGAACACTTATGCACTCACTCAAAATGATTGCCTACACATGCCATAGCACCCCACATAAAGCACCCTGAGTACTGACACGCCTTCGTTCACGTATAGTTCGTATATTAAATACACTGGCAAGGCGCAGCACGTTGTACGAGACTGCAGACTGGCCCTTTTCTATGGGGGAGGCCGTGCGTGGAAATGCATCGTTTCGGCGTTGTGGAGCGTCGGACATCAAGTACGGTGGCATTAATGGGTCTTCCTATTGTATATGTTGTATAATTGATTTTATAACGAATGCGGATACCGGTGGTCCGCTTCGGTAGCCACACGGTCAACGCGGCGAATTGCCAAGTGAAGGGGCCCGGGTTCGATATCCGGCCGGATCGGGGATTTTCCCCATCGAGGACTGGGTGTTGCGTAATCCTTAACTTCGTCTCGTCATAATTGACATCCACTATTGAAATGGCGGAATGGGAATGTCCTGAGAGCCAATAAATTGGAGAAAAGAAATGGATACCAGAATAAAGTAGACGGACAGAGTGCGCCTACGGGAATCTTAGGCATTTGCAGCAGGCCGGTAAACTGAACACGTTTCAAGGCGGAACCCATGTTTGAAAATACAGAACACTGCTATTTACTATGATGTATTAATATTCCGCATCTTCTCCTGAACAGCTGGAGCGATTTCAACCAAATTCACTGTCTGGAAAGAATCGCTGTGGGTGTAAGAACGACCCACCTACGAAGGGGCTGATGGAGGGTGATGGAACAGTGTAGCCCATAGTTTAGTCATCCAGTACTTGAGAATAGGAGCAGTTAGCAACTTGTTTTACACACAATACCAAACCTTTAAAAACTTTTTTCTCGCTGAGAACCCGCCCCCTCCCCCACCTCCCCCCTCCCCCTCCCCCCTCCCCCCCTCCCCCCCCCCCCCCCCACACACAAAATGATTATCGGAATGCAGACAGTATTCACATATGCCGTTCCACCTAGCTACAAAAATACGAGGGCTGTTCAATAAAGAATGATCATAATTTTTTATGGTCATAATTTCTCGCTCTAAAGTTTTCTCTTATGTTATTCTGTTATTTAATTTGCAACAAACACGCCGCAGTAGTTTCATTTTGGGGACTCCTGGTTCCCGCCTGTGAGAGGCAGGCAAGGCCAGACATGTTCAGTGTCGCCTACCGCTACAATGGAGGTAACACGCGAGGAGCAATATGCGGCTTTGAAATTCTGCTTTCGTCGCAACAAATCTTCAGCTGAGGTCTATACATTGTTACTGGAGGCCTATGGAGAGTCTGTTCTTCCCTACAGCACAGCGCGAAGGTGGTTTAAAATGTTTAAAGAGGGGAGACACTCAATTTCAAAGGAGGGTGGACCCGGTGCTCCAGTTACTGCTGTTACGGAAGAAAACATCAACATTGCTGCTGTCATTCTGAGAGAGGTTCGACGAATTACCTTATGATCACTTTATGAAATATTGAAAGTTTAATTCGGTGCCACCCACACGTTGGTGAGACATGTTTGTGCGCGATGGGTTCCAAGAGTGTTGATTCCCGAAAAAATGTACATTCGCCTGCAGGTCTCCATGCAGTTAAAGCTGATGTTAGAGGAGGATCCAGTGTTTGTTTCAAATGTAATCACTGCTGATGAAACTTGGCTACATCATTCTGATCTTGAGAGCAAACAGCAAAGCTCAGTGTGGAAATATCCTTCATCACCAAACCCCAAAAAAGCAAAATTGGTTGCTTCTGCTGGGAAAGTCATGGTCATCTAATTCTTTGATATTCATGGAATGGTTTATCAGCATGTTGTACCTGCACACACATCAGTAACTGGACAAAACTATAGGGATGCTCTGAAAACGCTGCAAGTCCATACAGGCGCAAAAGATCACATTTCCGTCAAGCAGGCTGGATGCTACACCACGATAATGCGCGGCCGCGTATTGCCAGTGTTGTTGCTGAATATCTTGCAAATCACCCCCCCTTATAGTCCGGATTTATCCCCATGTGACGTTTTTCTATTCCCTAACATGAAGAAACGTCTTCGTGGGAAGCATTATCAATCATGAGAAGCAGTCGTGAAGGCTGAGGAGGCGATTTTGAAGGACCTTTTAAAAAATGGTTTCCAGCATGTATTTGAAGACTGGCAGAAACGCTGGGACAAGTGCAGCGCATTCATGGGAGACTACTTTGAGAAGTACCATCAAAATTATGAGGATGAGTAAAGATATGTCGTCAAAAAAAATTATGACCATTCTTTATTGAACAGCCCCCGTACATCGTTGTATGACACAGTTCAGGAGATTCTGTCACATGGTGAGAAACATCAAAACTATCGCGTCATGTGTGACGTTTAAATTTATTATTTCTGTACTACAGTCTCTATTCACAAAATATTTTGCAGACAGTATCCACACATACCAATGGATTTACGTGTAAAATTATATTAGTGTACAGCGCATAATTCAGGAAATTCGATGTCATAAACATTGAGCTGTGTGAAAATTAATCTGCAGGGCGGAATTTGCTAGAGAGACAGGTGAAATATATGTATAAATACGTGTGAAATAGGTTAGATATGTGAGAAATATGTTGCTGTTGTTAAGCCGGCCATGTGCCGCTTTGATTACTGCAGGGGCTGATTCTGTACAGCCGTCATCGCCTGTATTTATCACACGAGCAGCACGGATGGTTTGAAAATGGGCACAGGTGTCCGAAACTAGTCACCATCAAGAAATAAAAAAATATACTTCTCAATGTAACTTAAGACGGAGCTGCAACCACTTATTTCCGAAATATGTTTCTGCTTTCCCGGTATGCGGTATAAATCGTAGCAGACATTTCGGCCCCTTGATTACGGAAACATATACCATACTACCACAAACAGTCTCCCCACGTTCGAATTCACTGAGCTCCGACGTAAGGCGCTGATAACTACACAGAACACGACTGGCACTCGTAATGTATTGAGGACACTTTTTTTATCCTTGCACAGCTGCCGCTCGTGGTCAAAATACAGCAGCGTAACCTGCAGACTTGGCCAGCAGCTGCATTTATGTTCAAGCACACATTTGTCGCTGTGTTTCTGTATTTTTGTCCAACTCATGTAACTTAGTATTTGTAACGACGGTAGGTGTGTCAGCTTCTTTTTGTCAGTACGCGCCAATAAATTTAGTCAAATTAAGTGACGATGAATATTCACATGATTACGATTCTGTCATCATAACTTTTAAGTTCCTCCTGTTGACAATATACAGGGTATTTCAGAAGAATAGTAAGTATTTTAGGAGGTGATAGTATAGACAAATTGCAATAAAATCCCCATGTGTCCAATTTTTATTGAGTGCAGAGATACAGCTGTTAGTATGTAACCCAACAAAGATAAAGCAAAGACAAATGAGGACATTCACAGTTGATTTTGCGTAATTCCACCGCCAAATTCAATACACTTTTGACTTCTCTTGATAAAACCACGTGTAGCTCCTGTGAGGTCGTCCTTGCGTTCTTTCATGAGGGCTTCACTACTCGTAATCCGAACGATGAAATCGGCTATTGTAGTTAGTTTTTCTTTGTAGACTTCGCCTTTCAACCATTGCCACAGGGAAAATTCCAAAGGGGTAAGGTCCGCGGACCTTGGTAGCCAAGAATCATGTCCATATTTGCCGATCCATGTTTCGGGGGATGGAGGTGGATGGCAATCACGCACCCTTCTCTACAAACTAGATCAGAGGGACTCAATTAAATTTAGATTTAGATGTTTAGATGATTTGTCACCTGACGACTACATTGTGCAGGAGCCTCGTCATGGTGGATGAACATGTACGTTCTTTTAGCCAAGGGAGTCTCTTCCCATAATGATGGAAGCTCATTTTCTAGAAAGTGTAGATAACGGGGT
Source organism: Schistocerca americana (assembly GCF_021461395.2). Lineage (NCBI taxonomy): Eukaryota > Metazoa > Arthropoda > Insecta > Orthoptera > Acrididae > Schistocerca > Schistocerca americana. The sequence goes on from NC_060121.1 coordinate 92,927,150, forward strand.
CCTGTAAGACGATGCCGTAACACAACAGTGTCTATCAAACCAGTCCACACATTTGCAGAGAACCGTTCTTGAAAATGTGTCTCCACAACTGCATGTTGATTTTCTTCAGACCACTCATGTGAACTACGAGTGTTATTGAAAGCATCAGGAGTTAAAGTGGCTTCATTAGTGAAGAGTAAAAATGGGATTAACTGGCGGCTTTCAAGTGACCAGTGACAAAATTCCAGTCGTCTGTCTTCATCTCCTGCCGAAGGAGTTGAATGAGCTGTAAATGATACGGATGGAACCAGCCCATACGTAATGTCCGCCATCCGCCATTTACTCGTTCGGATGTGATATGAGTGCTGGACACCCTACTAGTGTCAGGCAGTCACACGAGTGAGCACTCTTGAATCTGGTAGTCTGCGGTTAGGGAATCGTATGCCGTATTCTCTACAATCACCAGCAGCGTTTCGATTACGAAACCTAAACACAACTATCATATTAGCATATTCAGCATGTGTAAATAAGTGCGGCAAATTTACGCGCTACGGGCAGTAGAATTGGCCAACAAATCACAATGACAATTTCAATGTAAACTAAAGCACTACTTCACAACGTGAACATCAACACTCTACTACTGACATTCGATAAATACGCCCATCGCACTCCATAGCAAACCATAGCAACCGGTGTAAAAATACAAGAAACGAAAATGCATTCTACTCAGCTGAATCTAGTACTCAATAAAACTTGGACTAATGTAATATGGCATTTTTATTGCATATCGTGTATATTACCACCCCCTAAAATATTTGCCGTTCCTCCTGGATCAACCCGTATAACTTAAGTCGTTGCTTTGACGTAAACATGAACAACAGCGGAAGTTAGTTCTTTCCTTTCCTGGTATTAAAACCTTTGGTGACACTATTATTCAGTATTTATTTTTATCGTATTCCCGAGACTATTTGACTTTCTAAAACAGCTTAGATAAACATTCATGTGAGAAGCTGTGGGCCTTTGTAGACATCAAATGGAACTGCTAAGGCAAGAAAAGAACTTCATGTTCTGTAGGGCAATACACAAACAACTACCAAGAAAAATCTGCGTAATGTTACAAGCTTATTGTGAGGTATTTAACGCGGAAATTCTCCTGAGACATCTTCTACACAGCTTACGCAAAGTTTTCTAAACACAGAGCTCTTCTTGACGGGGAATTGACTCCTGCATGGAAAACAAAATAACCCCTCCAATAAATCTCGTCTTTTCGAAGAATCACAAACATTTCCGTATGATAACGAAAGGAGGAGGGGGTGGGGGGCTAGTTGCCATCCTGTTTCTAAATTTCTTTACAAGCTCATTTTTCTTAGTTCTGAGATATTTCTTCACAATTACATAAAAATTTCTATTTCCGTTGTAAGCTGTTTTCCATTAACAAATGTTGATGACTTAAGTAGTCTCTGAAATCTGTTGTACCTGGTATTGGAATCATAACTACGTAAACAAGGAACTAAGCCACGTGGATCAATGCTGTTTTGCTTTGAGGTAGTATACAAGTGCCTTTCAGGAAGTAATATACGAGGATTGGAACTTTAATAGTGACAACTATTTATTCACAGTTCGTACAAAATAGATACGTGTTTCAAAGTTTTACTGACCTTCAAGTACAACCCGTTGCCAGCGATGTGGAAGTCGTAGGATACTCTTAACAGTGCCAGTTATGTTGACAGTTCGAAAAAAATATAGTTCAAATGCCTCTGAGCACTATGGGACTTAACATCTGAGGTCATCAGTCCCCTAGAAAGTAGAATTACTTAAACCTAACTAACCTAAGGACATCACACACATCCATGCCCGAGGCAGGATTCGAACCTGCGACCGTAGCAGCAGCGCGGTTCCGGACTGAAGCACCTAGAACCGCTCGGCCACAATGGCCGGCTGACAGTTCGAGCGGCGCGGTCTATTGCCTGAAGAATTTGCAGCAGACCTGAAGCGAATGCCATGAAGTGTTTCGTTCAGTTTAGAAATCGAGTTGAACTTACGAGGGCTTAAGTCAGGGGAGTGCAGTAGGTGGTATGGCACTTAGCAGCCCCATCAGTCAAACAAACCAGTAACAGCTTGCACTGTACGTCTTGATCATTGTCCAGCAAAATGATGGTCAGGTCCTGCAGAAAGTGTCATTACTTCTGTCTCTCTGCTGTTCATTTTTGGAACACAACCTACGACCAGCTTAGAAACAAAAGTGATGACATGTTCTGCAGGACCTGACCATCACTTTGCGGGACAATGTTCAAGCACGTACTGTGCAAGATGTTACTGATTTGCTTGAGTGATGGGGATGCTAAGTGCAATGGCATCTACTGCACTCACCTGACTTAAGCCCCCGTGAGTTCAACTCGATTTATAAACTGAAAGAACACTTCACGGCTTTAGCTTCAGAGCTGTTACAAAGATACGGTTTGGCAAGCACGAAGACAAGCAATAGAAACTCTTTCCGTGTAGGGGCGGGAATTATCTTGCTGAAACGTGACCCCAGGATGGCTTGCCATGAAGAGCGACAAAACGGGGCGTAGAATATTCGTCGACCTACAGCTGGCTGCAAGGGTGATGACAACCAAAGGGGTCCTAATATGAAAAGAAACGACACCCTACAGCAGGACTCCTGAGTGTGAGCCCGCACCCCGGGCTGCAGTCAGGCTTCTACCCCGCTGCTGTCTGTGGGTCTCCAGACAAGCCTTAGGCCTGGAATCTCATTGACTGCTGGAGTAGAATTGTCTTCAGTGATGAGCCGTGTTTCCAAATGAACCCCGATGACGAGGGAAGACGTTCTGGCGACACCCCAGACAAGAGTGGGATACCAGCGTGACTGTCGCCCGACATACGGCCCTACAACCATGAGTGATGGTCTGAAGTGCCACTTCTTTTCTAAGTAGGACCGCTCTAGGTCGTCACCTGCGGCGCCATTACAGCACGGTGGTGCGTCGACGACATTCTACGCCCCATTTTGTTGCCCTTCATGGCAAGCCATCCTGGGCTCACGTTTCAGCAAGATAATTCCCGCCCCTACATGGAAAGAGTTTCTATTGCTTGTCTTCCTGCTTGCCAAATCCTGCCTTGGCCAGCGAAGTTTCAGGATCCGTTCCCAATTGAGAATTTTTGGAGTGTCATGGGTAGGACGGTCCAACCATCTTGGGATTTTGAAGATGTAAGATGCCAATTGGACAGAATTTGGCACGGTGTCCCTCAGGAGCACATCCGACAACTGTATCAATTAACGCCAAGCCGAATAACTACTTGCATAAGGCCGGAAGTGGACTAACGCGTTGTTGACTTGCCCAATTTGTGAAGCTCTTTCCCTTGGATATATCAAACAGTTTTCCTGAAATTGTAATTATTTGTTTGTACATAAATCATATCTAACTACTTCCGTTCCATTCGGACAGATCGTTAATGGTGCGCGTCTTTCTCTTGTTAGTGTTTTTCTAGTGGTACTGCTCAATGTGCGGGCCCATAACAACGATCTAATCTGTGTAAATGAACAGTTTTGGAGTTTTGCTATTTTGGCAGCAAAATAACTGATGATGGACGAAGTAGAGAGGATATACAATGTAGACTGGCAATAGCAAGGAAAGCGTTTCTGAAGAAGAGAAATTTGTTAACATCGAGTACAGATTTGTCAGGAAGTCGTTTCTGAAAGTATTTGTATGAAGTGTAGTCATGTATGGAAGTGAAACGCAGACGATAAATAGTTTGGACAAGAAGAGAATAGAAGCTTTCGAAATTTGGTGCTACAGAAGAATGCTGAAGATTATATGGGTAGATCACATAACTGAATAGAATTGGGGAGAAGAGGAGTTTGTGGCACAACATGACAAGAAGAAGGGACCGGTTGGTAGGACATGTTCTGAGGCATCAGGGGATCACAAATTTAGCACTGGAGGCAGCGTGGAGGGTAAAAACCGTAGAGGGAGACCAAGAGATGAATACACTAAGCAGATTCAGCAGGATGTAGGTTGCAGTAAGTACTGGGAGATGAAGAAGCTTGCACAGGATCGAGTAGCATGGAGAGCTGCGTCAAACTAGTCTCAGGACTGAAGACCACAACAACAACACGAAACAGTGTTCTAGGTTGTCTTGCAGATGTGGCTTCTAATTTTTTTCGGGACACATTGCTTTATCCGCGGATTGCAATTAGCAATCAAAACTTCTTGTGGAAGTGGTCGGGCGTATTCTTCTAACATCGAGGTTCGACAAGAAAATGTCGGTCCTATAGTTTAACTGAAAAAGTTGCGCACACTTCTGAGAGAAACTCTTCCACTGTTTTGCAGTTTGGACGAGTTAATGTACGAACGAAGAGTTGAGTTCGACATCCCGTCGGCACCGCGGTTACTAGAGACGGATTACGAAAGGATGGGGAAGGAAATCGGCTGCGATCTTTTCAGAGGATCCTGCCCGGCGTTGGCCTGAAGCGATTTAGGGAAATGACGGAAATCCTAGTCCTTGATGGCCGGACGGGGATTTGGAGCGTCGTCCTCCCGAATGTGAATCCGATGCGATAACCATTGCGTCACCTCGCTCGGCAGGCAAATTTAGATTACGCTTTAGCAGTGTAACGAAAGAAACCAAACATACGGTAACAGAGAACCACAAAAATTCATCTAAATTCGAAATACGAATCAAAGCTTCAGAGAATATAGATACTGGTAAACGTTATTGGTGCAACGTATACCCTTTGTATGTAAATATTACGCGAACACACTGTTGATTTTATAGCGACTAGACATCGTTTCAGTGAACTTCTATTATAGTTTAAAACTCACTGAATCGAATGACAGTTAGCTGTTCTATCACACCCGCTTTTCATGAAGTTTTAAATTCATCTCACACTAAGCTGAAAGTAGTATAGAGAGGATCGAACTAGGAGAGAACTGAATGATAGTTGACGACGTGCTGGAGCTGATTTCTAGCTGCAACATCTCTCTCATCATTGCAGCGGACAAGGCTGTCAAATTTATGTTAGGTATATCTTTGCTGAAGCGGAGAAGTAGAGACAGACTAATTCACAGCGACTGTGCGCTCGTTGCAGCCTTTCTGATTATGGATTTGCAACAGACATGCAGCGAATGTTCGCTATCAGAGCGAGTCCAGAAGTGTTGCGTTATGTGCCTGGACGTCTACCCGATGTGTCTCTTTGCAACATCTTCGTTCCGCTTAGTAATGAAATCTTATATTAAAAAGACATTAACAAAGACATGCGAAAAGCGAACATTGACTTTCGGGAACCTAACTCAGCAATGTTCACCTTGACTGTGTTATCTCACCACCATATTCGTTTCTGTCTGAAATTTATCTCAACTTTACCTCCCATCCTATAAAATCTAGGTATTACCTAATCTATGTATCTACAAACTGTTATCCAACTTAAACTCGTATGCTAACCCTTGACTAAACAGAACCTAATTTGAACTGAACTGTATCTGATCTGACTACAACTTGTCTTATATTAAATGCGCAACTGAAGTAAAACAATTATCTGGCCCTAATCAAAATTGCCACTTACTCCCCGTCTTCGCAACTTTGTTGCTGATTTTTCGAAAGCACAAAAGCAAACAGCAAGCAGGCAGCAGCTAAGCTAGATTTCTATTTCAAAATAAAATTGCCGAATTATACCGAAACTGGTTCATACCATATGGTACGCACAGTGTCGTAATGCGTAATGATAAACAATGGGATGGGGAGAGTAACTGTTCCTATGAAATGATATGTCAAGACATCGATTTTAGAATGAAGTGTGTATTCAAAAAGAGTGAGTAAAACTTCGTTTGATTTTCGCACATAACATTGATCCGAACAGTACTATGTTTAACAAAGTGAACAATGATTTAAAGAGAATGCAATATTAACAGAGAGTTTCTATCAAAAAAATCAAACAGCCCTATAAGTTAATATGTTAATGCATGGCTCAGGGAATTAGGGGGTCTTTCAACTCTGAGCAAATGTAGAAAGTTAACTAGCTGCCAATAGCCGTTCCTACAAATTAGGTGCGTAGTGCTGCAGTTTTACCTCAAACTCCTTCTCTTCAAAAAATAAAAACATTATTCAAAATTTATGTCCTTTTCGCCTTCCAATATCTACATCATGTTTATCCTTGCTGTCCTTTACAATAGATCTTTCTTCATATAACCGATACCACCACAAGTCAACAAAGCGCTGCTGAATACGTCCATCACCTACCACACCTCAACTAAGAATGTATCAGACTGTTCAGAGGCAAAGACTGTCCAACGACAAGATCAAAGACTGTTTCACAGTAACGTGACTTGCTCTCCTAACGTAGCTTTCTCTCTTACTGACGTGCACATCGATAACATAAAAAAATAAAAATAACCTGACCACCTTACAAGTGAACAGGTTACAGAAATAAAATCTATAAATGAATTGTTTTGTAATGCAGCAACACTACGCTTTTCACAGTCCCAAAAAATGTCAAAAATAAGTTCAGGCTTTTAGTTTTATGAAACTGTTTATTAGGTCGTGCGCTATGTGTTCCGCAAAAAGCTACCTTCTGCGCTCTGTTAGAAAGTTTTCACGCACGAGACATCGGCCACATTAATCAGCTATGTGGAAACTCAGAGAATTGAATCAGAACGCTTTTGGTGATCGAGCAGAGTCCAGTCGCACCTAGGAAACGATATTATTGTTGGACACTTAAAGTCGAAAGGACAAATCAGAAAAATTCTTAAAGACGAAAATAATACTATTACGGGAGTAACGCCAGATTAGATTATGCATCTGAATGCTCTGTGGTAGTCTTTCAATAGTAATCGTTAAAATAAGAGGCAAGGTATTACAAAAGAAACTTACAAAATTGTTTACAGAACGTCTAGGAGAATGTTACCCAACTCCAGAGAAACAGTGTATAAATACAGGAGACAGACAAGACATGAAGGAAATGTTCTGACTAACCGACTTAACATTGGCCAGCCCAAACCGATAAGGACAGTAACTTGAAATTTGGACAGTGTGTTACGTGTAAGAAGGGATTTTTCATAATTCCATTCCTAAGGAGTTTAAATAGGGGATGAAAGTTCTTTTTTTTTAAACTATATGTTGCTATTAAGGCAATTTTTAAGTTGGAACTACGATAATTGGTATTTGGTGTCTCGGTCAGAAAGGATGAAACACTTTTCACAGCATTTTTAGTAATTTAAAAAAATAGTGGTCGTAAATTTTTTTGAAAGTAAATCGCTATTAAAGAACTACTAAAGCATTTTTAAAATTACATCTATGATAATTGGCATTTGACTTCTCCGTTGGAAATAAAATATTACGAGTCTCAGTGTTTTAGGAAACTAAACCTCTAAAGGGCTGAAATACGGAATAAAAATGTTTGTGAAACTATTTCGCTATGAAATCATTTTAGAGCTAAATCTATGAAAGTTTGTATTTGGTTTGCCGGCTGGAAATAAGAAAATAGGTGATTCAGTGTTTTTAGAAATTCAGCCTCTAAGAGGATGAAATACGTGATGAAATTTTTTATGAACATATGTCGTTGTATTGAGCGGTCTAAGGCGCTGCAGTCATGGATTGAGCGGCTGATCCCGGCGGAGGTTCGAGTCCTCCCTCGGGCATGGGTGTGTGTGTTTGTCCTTAGGATAATTTAGGTTAAGGGGCTCCGGAACGCCCTATACTTGCAATGTTAAAATAACGCTTATAAATTACATCTTTCCTCACAACGTATTTGAGGTAGGAAGTTGAACTTTTTACAGATTATTTATTGGAATATGGGCTACAACGTAACACAGGGATTTTACAAAATTTTAGTTCAGTTATTGAAGATGATTTTTTTTTCAATTGTAATGAAAATTCACAACATTTTTTTGCAATTTTTTATTTATATATTCAAAAATATACAGTTTTTTGGAAAAAGGCTGTGTTAAATCATGCAGAAGGTACTGTGTAACATTTACTGAAAGTTTGAAACAAATTTGTTTGGAAGATCCTTAGAAAACATGTAATTAGTATGAGAAAATAAGCCCGAAGGCGTTCCTTGTCTAAAGCAAGCATCGCTCGTTGTTGTGTTCGCAGATTTTTCTACCATTTTCTTCAGTTGCAGTTACTGCAACACTGTTCCGAAAGGTGGTCATGTATGAACACTTATCACATTTCAGTTGTATTTCACTAGCAAGTCCTACGTGCTTTATTATGGAGAGTTCAAGACCAACTTCACTACAATGAATACATCTTACACAGTTTGAAAAAATTCCTTTGAGAACCGACATATCAAATATTTCATTCACATCCGATCCGCCCATAAAACATTCATAGTTTTCACTCATTGAACCAAGCTTCTTCTGTGAAGTATTTTCTTTTCCCACTTTGACTGCTATGGGCAGGTGTACTTGAGAGGTTGGGTTCACTCACTTGGTTATCGTTTTTATTGTTTACAGTAATAACACATACCTTTGGCTTTCCAACATTTCTCCTTTACTTAAAAGCCTTCAGAGGATTTCTAATAACTTTACTTTTACTCATTATTATACTTCAACAAAACAGAGACTCAAGAAACAGAATTAATTACGAATATTTTCGAGATAACGACAAAGTAAATAAACATGAAACAATCGACAATCACACCAGCGATATATATTGAACCATCACAGGCTAGCCACAACACATACTTTATCTCACATCACTAAAATATACCTGATGAACACAGACGTTAATAATAACACCATTTGACAGCAGTTTAACAGCGCCACAGTGGGTCACTTCCTTGTTGAACACATTTCAAAAAAAAATTAAAAATAGTTGTAGTCTTCAGAATTGAATAAATTAGATATCTATTAAAAGGTAATAGTCTGCAGATTCAGAAAACGCAGAAAAGTAAAAATTGAACTTTTCATGATTTTGAGCCTTTCCGGAGCCCCTTAAGTAGTGTGTAAGCTTAGGGACTGATGACCTTAGCAGTTAAGTCCCATAAGATTTCACACACACACACACGCACACACGCACACACACACAAACACACACACACATTTGGTTGTATTAAAACATTTTTAAAGCTAGATCTATGAAAATTATTGGTATATGACTTCTAAACGAAAAAGTGTTATCGAGTAAAAGTATGGTAATATCAACACGAGAACTCAAAAGGCAGGATTGAATAAGGCCTACTACTCCAGCTACCACAACTGCGTTTTGATCAGAAGTACATCTGGAAAATATCATGCTTCTTTCGCCTTAATTAGCGTGAAAAGTTTAGACGATATTGCAATTCGTGAACAACAAAAAAATTCAAAAAACAAAAAGTGTGCATATCGTACAGTCTACGCAAATTACCCCAACAGCACAGAAAAAAAGAACAGCAAACATCAATTTCCGTCTGATTTTTACACTGAGCATACGTATATTGTCACATTTATCTACCGTCACTGTGTGATGTGCATTGTCAGTTTCTGATGGTTGTCATTAAGATCAGGCACTTTCAGCAGAGCCTCAATTGGTTAGGCTTGAGCATGAACCTGTCGCTTCGAAACTAGTCGCCAAAATGTATGTACTGCAACTGTGACAGATTTGTTATAAACTCTTCGTGAATTAAAATGATTGTTGGTTTTACAGCAACGAAATGTTGAAGCTGCGTAACACAAGTCAATGCTGTATATTCCATTACATTCATGAGTGTAATGAGAAAGTCATACTTAAAAGAGGGTCCCAGCAAGGAGATCCCACACCAACAAAACTGTTCTACTACTAGTGTCTGCCTCTGTTCTGCTATGGATAAGCTTCAGTACCAGATCCAGTTTGAACACGTGCCTGCAATTCACTTACAATAAGACTACGCTAATTTGTGATCAGCGCACATAGAAGAAAACAGTACGAATTGACAATAAAATCACAAAACTAATTGAAAATGTTGATATTTAATTCAGTTGATTACAGCTACTAGATAGATAGCAAAAGAATTAAAAATTAGGGCACGTAATAGCTTGGAGTGCTGAATAGAGTAGGTGCTAACTGTATTAACACGTAAATGGCAGTGAGACATGGACTTTCAAAGTGAGAAAACAACTCTAAAAATGAGCGTTGCTCATCGAAGATAATTACTTAGACAGACACGGCAACTAATAAGTGGATCAGTGAGTTATAAAGCATCCAAAGTGGTGACGAGACTTTTACCCAGCAGTGGTTCTCTAATGACGGAAATGATGATGATCATGATCATCATCGTTACTTTTCTGTGATTTCATTCACATTTTTTCCGTTGGTTTCGTGAATTTAATTCAAATGTAGGAAACGGTAATTCCGAGAAACCCAAGTGTTCTCCACAATTCACAAACCTTAAATGGCGAAAGAGAAAATATTACATTTGAGTAATATCATCTTAACATTTGGCGAGAATTTGTATCTTCAAAAGAAGGACAGATAGTGTAGCTTGGTACAATAATACACATATCGACTGTGAAATCGAACTCACGTTTCGAAAACGTAAGTTCGATTTCACAGTTGACCATGTCCATTGCATGCGTCAAGAGTACAATTGACTGCTGCCTCAGCTGTGTACTTCGCATCGGGTATAATTTCTATAAAACGAACGCCACGAAAAGTTTGGGAGATACTAAAACCAACAAGTGGTGTGATTTTATATAATATTGTCTAAGGGTGCTGTCAGGTGATAAACTATTGTGCGTTCGTATGAACAAAACAAAAAAATATGGGCAACAACTAAGTTTTGAGTTTTAAAATTTCCAATTTTCAACATAGCTGTGGGCATTATAGAGCGCCTTAAAAGAGTCAGAAGGAGACAAATACAGAAAATATACTCACCAACGAACGACGTAGAACTGGACTAAAATTATGGGAATTTAGCTACCAATGGTTTAAGCGAACTGAAACGAGTTGCACAGCCGATATACATACTACGATCTAGCACAACCATCTCTAACTTAATAAATAAGCCAGCTCCACTTGTTATGTAATAAGAGCAACCAGTTCGAACATAAAAGAAACAATAGAGAAATAAGGAAAAATGAAATTAAAAGTGAAAAATTACTCATAAATGTTTTACAGTGCGAATACGTTCGGTATTTTTCAGATGCTTTTTTGCACTAATATATTCAAGGAAACCATAAATAACTGAGTAATAGAGTTTTTCCACAGACCGGGTCTCAAAATGATATCCGAAAATGATTACATTTTTATTTCCATGCAACTTTTCATATACATAAATTACATTATATGTATTGAGAAGTCAAACGATTTAAGGGCTTCGGTGAAATGGGATAAGACAACAGAATGCAAAAGGAGGTTAATAAAATTAGTTGCAAAGCGTTTCACACAAAAGAGTTACAAAAAATTTACATTTCAGAACAGAGGAATCTGAAACAATACGATTGCGTCACTAAACCAGTTTCTGATCGAGATACGTGAATTTTGTACAAGAAAGCAGGAAAGAAGATACTTAAAAATTATAACTTAAATTCTCTTACAAAAATTCATAGGCAGTTCGTTCAGACTAAAAAATAACCAAGAATTCACACCGTGCACTAATATTTTCAGGGACAGTAGAAAAGTTACAATAAAATTTTATGGTCACATCGAGACATTGAAACCAGATAGATTAACATGACAGATAATGGATTATAAGAAACCAGAAGTGAAGTAAGACCAGGAACTATGAAAAGAATAGAGAGATTGAAAAAAAATTGTCTACCACGATTGGCATGAATCAGAAAAGCGAATATCCCGAATGGGGGAATTTTTCGATCTAATGTTCACCAATGGTAATAAGTCCGATAAGAAGAGAGAGGCTAGTTAGTCCGAAATGAGGAAATAAGCTCACGGCAAAGGATGACAGAAATGTGTGCACAGGTGAAAGACAAACAACTTTTCTAAGTACTTCGTGCAGTCCTGATTGGGTTCATCCACATAAAAACTAGATAAGCTCTGTGTTGAGAGAAGCAGATTTTTTACTGTTTATTTATTGTTTTGTAAGGGCGAGAAATCAGCATTACATAAGTTAAAATTCTTTCATGCATCTGCAGCGATAATGGCGTCACCAAGCACTGCTAACCTTGTGTGGGCATTGGTGAAATACACAAAAATGGCTTCTGAATAAATTCCTAAAGGAAAAAAGTTGCATCAGCAACAGCAGTGAAATACTTATATGTGATTGTGCTCAGAGACAAGGCCTGTTTACACCAACTGCACGAGTTCATTGTATGTTGTTGTGTTTTGTTGCATAGTATACTGCGTTAACCACACAATGCGACAGTTTACGGAGCACATAGCGACAAGAATAGCACGGTGCTCGCCACTGCCGACGCTATACGTGCCGAGTCGTACGTGAGTAATTAGTGAGCAGCAGCAGAAAAGCCCAAAACAGGGAGAGGCTGGGAACAAACGCGTCCCTACTAGTACGACGGCTCAGCGTGCGCTACACGGACGCGCCTGCTTCAGAGGCTCGTGAGGTTAACAAAGGCCGAATTTTCCAGCTTTCAAGTGAAATGCAGCGAGCTAAAACAATTATTGCGCGGCGTCTAGAGGTCAGCGGCCCAGCTATTGTGTGGCTTCGGCTACCCGAGAAGCGTGGTCTGTGAAGCTGCCGCAGCTGTAGGAACTAAGCCGGAAACTCACGTATGCTCACCTCTCCGAAGCAGTATTTCACTTAACGACATTAGTTTCGAACACCACTGTGCGTCTCCATAACGTCTGCCTTGTAAAATAGAGAAAAGTTGTGTGAACTTTCCCATGGTGGTCACACAGTGTTATTGCAGATTATTAAGAGCTTTATGTTTCCTTGTAGCCCATCAAGCATATCATCCACACCATCGCTTTGCAGCTGACTATTGTGACAAGATTTACCTGGATATACTGAACGATCGTTGAGGCAGCTACAGCGACATGCATAAACATTGAGAGTAGGCAACATTATGAGGTGCAGTGAAGTGCATATCCCGTTTCTGCTGTGGTCCCTCCCTTCCTCCCTCTCCCGGCACTACAAGTGTGAGAAAAAGCATTCCGCTGAGCCTCAGTACAAGCTCAAAATTCTCTCGATTTTAAAATACGCATTTCGTGACTTGCATGTGGAAGAAAGAAATATATTTTTTGATTCCTCTTGGAACAAGAATTCTGTGTATCTGAACGTCATGCTTCTTCTTGAATTTCAAAGGCCTTCTACAGTCGATTTCCGTTAAAGATGACCGAGTATTAAATAGTAAAATAAAAGAAAACTTTGTCCGTCCATTGTTCGCTGCTATTGTCGAAAACTGGTAAGTGGTTCAATATTAAAATAAGTCACCAGTGTCCTCCTTCTGAAACCAGTTTCTCGAAACTCTGCTCAAAAATCGTGTTGTAACCGAGAATCGTACCGTTATTTGGACATTACGAGCAGTCAGTGCTAAAAGGTGAAAACTGAGGCTGAAGAACTCTGTTTTTTCCTGTTAATTTGTCCGCCTTCAATGTCTACGATCAGATAAAGGCATATTATGTAGACACAAGCAGCATATCTGCTACGTTTTATTTTTATATATACTATGAATAAGTGTAGTTAATTTACTTTTTACTGTCACCATAGTTTTCTCCCTCTCTCACAGACCTGGCAGAAAAATCTTAAACCCTTTCAAAGCAAATGAAGCATTGCACTTCATCGCTACGTCACTGCGTGGGAAGTCATGCGCACTAAACCTTCTCGTAGCCCTACTACACGACCTTATTCAAACTCAGTGAGGTTCTGAGAATGGCGTCTTAGTTGATTCAAAGGCATTAACATCAACTCACTCGTCCAATCCGAAAGATAATTAACGCTCATGACCGTTGCAGCGTGTATTTAAAGCAAATCTGATCTCACCCCGCGACACACAGCAAAAGGCACATTATTGTCTCAGCACTGCTGTACCAATATTTATGTCACGTGTTTGTTGCTCGTTTTCGTCGCATTGTTAATAGCACTGATAGCTTTTCCCATTTTCTGTAAGAACGCAATATTTCCAACGAACGAAAATTTTACGGATAAAAATTACTCCTTCAAAAAAGAGGTTTATAGAAAGAAAAATTTTAGCAATGCTGCTATGGGTAATTCGTACTTCAACATAACCGGAACCAAATAAATTCTGAAAAATACCAGCTATTCAGAACTAAAATAGCGGTATTGGTTTTAACCGGTCGGTTTTTCCCATCTCTACCTTTCGGTGGCCGTCCGGAGCCCGGTCTTCTTCCGACCGTACATTCTCGTGATCATCGCTGCCAGCAGTCACGTACAATGACTAAATTGCTGCCAAATCTTTCTGCAGTATCGCAGAAGGAACATCTCGCCTCTAGTACCCCTATTACTGTAACTTATCCAAACGCAGTGAGGTTGTGGTGATGGCGTCTTTGTTGTTTCAAAGGTTTTGTTGTTGTGGTCTTCAGTCCTGAGACTGGTTTGATGCAGCTCTCCATGCTACTCTATCCTGTGCAAGCTTCATCTCCCAGTACCTACTGCAACCTACATCCTTCCGAATCTGCTTAGTGTATTCATCTCATGGTTTCCCTCTACGATTTGTACCCTCCACGCTGCCCTCCACTGCTAAATTTGTGATCCCTTGATGCCTTAGAACATGTCCTACCAACCGACCCCTTCTTCCAGTCAAGTTGCGCCACAAATTTCTTCCCAATCCTATTCAATACCTCCTCATCAGTTATGTTATCTAGCCATCTAATCTTCAGCATTCTTCTGTAGCACCACATTTTGAAAGCTTCTATTCTCTTTTTGTCCAAACTATTTATCGTCTGCGTTTCACTTCCATACATGGCTACACTCCATACAAATACTTTCAGAAACGACTTCCTGACAAATCTGTACTCGATGTTAACAAATTTCTCTTCTTCAGAAACGCTTTCATTGCATTGTCAGTCTACATTTTATATCCTCTCTACTTCGACCATCAGCAGGTATTTTACTCCCCAAATAGCAAAACTCCTTTACTACTTTAAGTGTCTCATTTCCTAATCTAATTCCATCAGCATCACCCGACTTAATTCGACTACATTCCATTATCTTCGTTTTGCTTTTGTTGATGTTCATCTTATATACTCCTTTCAAGACACTATCGATTCCGTTCAACTGGTCTTCCAAGTCCATTGCTGTCTCTGACAGAATTACAATGTCATCGGCGAACCTCAAAGTTTTTATTTCTTCTCCATGGATTTTAATACCTACTCCGAATTTTTCTTTTGTTTACTTTACTGCTTGCTAAATATACATATCGAATAACATCGGGGAGAAGCTACAACCCTGTCTCACTCCCTTCACAACCACCGCTTCCCTTTCATGTCCCTGACTCTTATAACTGCCATCTGTTTTCTGTACAAGCTGATGTGCATACTAGCGCCACTCTTACGAGAGTGGCACGAAGTCTGAAGAGACGTCACCTTTTAGATGTATAAACATACCTACCGACGTACATATATATCGCAGAACTCTTTCTTGGTGCGGCGATTTTTTTTTTTCCTCAGTGCATCTGTGTTTTCAAGAAGTAATTATAATGAATTGAGATTAAACTGGACAAGACTATTAAGTAGTTAGATACAGCCTCTAATTAAACCGTTAACACTTTTTCTTTTGTAAGACCCAACACTCAGAACTCATTTACCCTCCCCATATCATTCAATCCGTTACACGACATAGTCATTTTTGTACCTGGGTTCATGTGGAGCGATCCGGTGCAGACAGAGGTGTACAAATTCCTCTTGCAGCCTGCTTGCCCCTAGCTCCTCTGCAACCATTCATGCAGGTCAGCCTGCCGCGACGTAAACACAAGAGTACGCGTGTACTGAGGCATAGTGGGCAATGCGGGCGATACGGGCTCCCGCAAGCCCGGGCTACCTGGGTTCCCACAGGCCTGCCAAGCTTCACGGGACCCGCTCAGCTTGCTGCGCCTGACAACAGGTTGCGCTGTCAAGCTACCGTGACTATTGTAGCCAGGTAGTTAGGCCGCAGTTCATTTATCGCAACGGTGAAGGAAGCACAATGAATAGGTCGAACTTTAGTGAGATTGAAAAAAAATTGACAACTGGCGAATGCATG
Source organism: Schistocerca americana (assembly GCF_021461395.2). Lineage (NCBI taxonomy): Eukaryota > Metazoa > Arthropoda > Insecta > Orthoptera > Acrididae > Schistocerca > Schistocerca americana. The sequence continues at coordinate 92,943,195 of NC_060121.1, forward strand.
CTGGTAACGAAACAGAGCACAAGTGCCGCATGGGAAACGTTTTCGTGTGTTTATGAGGCCGCTTCAAATAAATCGGTAGGTGTGTCTCAATGCAAACTATGTAAAAAGCTATTAAGTACTTATTCGGGAACCTCGAGTATGTTACGACATGTGTGAAAATTTGACAAGCAGTTCCCTCACTCCGTAAATACCTTGAAAGAGGACAAAGATTTAGTGGCCGAAAAGTGCGTCGAAATGTGTGCTAAGGAACTGAGACCATTTAGCAGTATAGAGGGAGAAGGATTTCTTAATTTAGGTTCAAATGGTTCAAATGGCTCTGAGCACTATGGGACTCAACTGCTGAGGTCATTAATCCCCTAGAACTTAGAACTAGTTAAACCTAACTAACCTAAGGACATCACAAACATCCATGCCCGAGGCAGGATTCGAACCTGCGACCGTATCGGTGTTGCGGTTCCAGACTGCAGCGCCCTTAACCGCACGGCCACTTCGGCCGGCCTTAATTTAGGGCAGACACTGATCGACATAGGTAAAAAATATGGCTCAGTTGATATTAAAAATGTTATGCCTTCCCGAGTGACAGTAGCTAGGAAAGTTCAAACCTTAGCTGATAAAGTGCGCAGCAAAATGCTCCCAGATATAGTGCATGCGATTCGTTCTGGTATATGTGCCAGTACAATTGATCTATGGACAGACAATTACAAAGGGGTGCATTACATGTCCGTGACAATGCATTACATAAATTCAGACTGGCGTTTGAATAAATATGTACTGATGTGCTCTGCGTTTCCTGACTGCCCAAAAACTGGCTCGAATATTCGAAACAAGTTGGAAGATGGCTTAGAAACAATGGGTGTTTCTCGTGAAGACATTGCCAAAATTACGTTTGTCACAGACCAGGGCAGTAACAATGTCAAAGCTCTCGAAATATATCAGCGTCTTCCATGCATGGCTCATAGTATAAATACAGTCTGTTCTGAGCGAACAGTTTTTGAAAGAAAATGTTCCAAATATATTAGCCATTCTTAATACAGTGCGGGCTACGGTTTCGTACTTCAAGAGAAGAGGTCTCTGTGTGAGACGGAACTCATCTTTAAAGCAGTGGGTTTCAACTCGTTGGAATAGTTATTTTGACATGCTTGTATCAGTCCATTCTCAGATTGATTCAGTAAAGGCTGTTTTACATAATGAAGGTGCCTCTGATAAAATGCTGGGTTATGACCACCATATAACTGGCCAGCTTATAGAATTTCTTAAGCCGTTTAAAGAAGCCACAGTTGATCTAGAGAGTGACAAGGACCCAACCCTACATTTAGTTCTACCGTGGTTTTATGCCTTAAAAACTCACTGTACCGTACGGGATAACGATGAAGAGGTTTGTAATTTTATTCCATCTGAATATTATAGAACCACTTGTGAAATGTGTATGTTGAGAAAATGTATTTTCAGGACATGAAACCTTTGAAACAAGCCGCTGATGCCTTCCTAGAACAGAAAATGTGCGTTAGTATGTTGCATAAAATTGCAACGTTTATGGTGGCTAACTACCGCACATTAAGAAAGTTAACCGAGGATGAAAAAATTGAAGTTTACCAAGCAGCACGACAGATGTGTGGTGAAGGTAAGCTCCTAAGATAATGCATATATTCTTCATCTACATGTACATGGTTACTCTGCAAGACACACGCAAGTGCTTAGTTGAGGGTTCATCGAACCACTTTCAACTTATTTGTCTTCTTTTCTCGAATTTCGCGCGAGATAGAACACCTACAGCTCTCCGTCTGAGCGCTGCTTTTTTGTATTTTATTCTGATGATCATTTCTTCCAATGTACATGGGACTCAACAATATCTCTTCGAATTCGGAGGTGTAAGTTGGTGATCGAAATTTCATATATAGATCGCGCCACGTCAAAAAACGCCATTGTTATAATGATTACCACCCCAACTCTTGTGTAATTTCCGCGACACTCTTTCCCCTGTTTTACGATAATACCAAACCAGCTGCCCTTATTTAGACTCTTTAGACCTCTTCCGTCAATAGTAAGGCTCTCCAACTTCGTAGTAATGCTCCAAAAGAGTGTTTTGTCATTAAAACGCCTACAGAATTTCTGTGTGTCCATTCCTATTTAAGTAGGTCGTAATTGTAAGCAGAGGTCTTAAGTAGAATCTACAGCCTTTAGATTTGACTGGTTGATCTTGTAAACGAAGTTTAACGGACTTAGTTTAGTACACACAGGGATAACCTCGCTCTTGTCATTATTTATTGCCAACTGCTAATTTTCACACCATAAATATATACCTTATTTAAATCGTCCTGCAGTTAGTTTTGATCTTCTGGTGACTTTACAGGACGATAAATGACAGCATCATCTAAAACCTATTATAATTTCAACTATGTGTAGTACGATCTTCACATTATTCTGCAAATATTAATTGGAACCTGTACAGTTTCAGTACAAGTGCCCAATCACAGCAACCAAGAAACAAATCCAGGGCCGTACAAAATGGCGAAATTTGAGGACTGGGCAGAAGAGCCTCCTCTCCTACATGATGAAGTCAGCAGATACTTGCAAGAACACCGTGTGAACGAGGGAGATATTCTACAGTGGTGGAAAAAAAACTCCCAACGACTTCCTCGACTTGCGTGTGTGGCAAGAAAAATATTGAATATACCAGCCACTAGTGCGTCTAGTGAGAGAATTTTTAGTTGCGCTGGAAACCTAATTAGCGAAAAACGATCACGTCTTAATGTAGACAGACTTAACGATCTCGTCGTAATTAATTCAAACACTAATCAGCAGACACATTGAAAATACAGTAGAACATTAAACGGGAAACTGAGTTTGAGCGCAAATTTACTAATTAAGAGTGCAGATTTCTTTCTTGTGCTTTCTGGGCGTCAGTTTCTGAGATAGAAATTTTGTAATGCATACAGTTCATATTTATTTTAGACTAAACTTTTTGATTTAAATCCTCCCAAGTGACATTAATTATTGTTTGTAAACCATTTTCTGTTACTTGGGTTTGCAAAAGTAGCCAAATATTTTTAGGAGTATCTGGTTTGGCCTAAATAATACTTTCAGGGGAACTGAAGGAAAATTTGTAAAGATTTTATGTTGAAAAGTGTTCTGCAAAAAAAAATATTCATTTGTGGAGTAAGGCAATACACATTATGAGTTTAAATCACAATTTATTTTGTTGAGTTCCACACACATTGCAAAATGTAATTTTATTCTTTTATTTCTATATTAAGGGGAATCCTATGCAGAGTCAGGATGCTGAAGACCTAGACACTACAAATACTCCTAAAATGAAGAGCGTCTTTTTCCATGAATGTATTGTAGTAGGAATATAATGGAAACTCTGAGCCACTCTCCACAGCGTCTATATCTGCGTCATGAGGATTCAGACTCGTCGTTTAGGTCTGTGTTATGAGGGTCTAGAGTCGTCGTTTAGATTTGCATCATGCAAGTAAACACTCGTCGTCTTAGTCTGCATCATGATGGTCCGAAATATGGTCCTTCATGATGCAGACCTATACTACAAGTATGGACTCTCATGACGCAAACGTAGGAGCCGCGAAAAATGGCTCAGGGTCGCCACTGTATTCCCAGTACTATAGTTTTTAGACGAACTGGATACGAAACAAGTCCTTCGATTTTGTTAAAATGCATTTTGGCAATTTAGAATGATTTTGCCAACTTCGAATGATTCACAGAACCAGTAAAATACATCCTGGAAACGTAGTTAAATATTTATATAATTGGTGTCATACTTGGCTGAAACATACTAAAGTTAAAGAATTTAGACTTCCAAAATCTTAATTTGGTTCTCATTGCAGTACAGTGGTTAATAGGGGCGTAGATAATTTATTCTTCTGGGGAGGTGACCAATCTTCTTTTTGGGGGGTGGAGGTTCACTTCTTTAGTACAAATATCCATCCGTTTCGGTGTTGAAACGTGCAGCACAGACTGCATTGCGTTGCCTGGGCATTTATTTATTCCATACTCTCGTAGTCCATCTTCCCTCCCGTATTTTCTCTCTATCCATTTAGTCCTCTCCCACTATCTCTTTGATCACCTCCCCCCCCCCTCCCCATCCCTTGGCCGGCCGAAGTCGCCAAGCAGTTCTAGGCGCTACAGTCTGGAACCGCGCGAGCGCTACGCTTGCAGGTTCGAATCCTGCCTCGGGCATGGATGTGTGTGATGTCCTTAGGTTAGTTAGGTTTAAGTAGTTCTAAGTTCTAGGGGACTGATGACCTCAGAAGTTAAGTCCCATATTGCTCCGGGCCATTTGAACCATTTTTGAACCCATCCCTTGGCCCATCTCCCCCCCACCCTCTATCCTTCTCCTCGTCCTCTCTCTGTTGGATTCCGCCACCTCAGTTCATCTCTTCTTCACCTGTCTATGAAAACTCATATATATCTGTCAACTTTTGTGGTGATCAGTGAATCAGTGTCAAAGTTTATTGCTAGGTAGCATTTATTGTAATACTTTTTGATACGCAGCATTGATAGTTTTGTTTTCTGGTGCGTAAACAAATGAAGTTGAAGGTGTCCCGACAGGGGAATATGCGACATACAAATAGCCATGTGAAAAACATGATTTTCAAGATTGATGCCACAAACATATAACAACTGCCCTTGCGATTTATCTATCGACATGGCAAATGTAAGCTGCACTGGAAATTATAACCGTTTAAAGTCGAATGGCATGTCGGTCGGAATCTTAGTGATACTAGAATCAAACTGTCCTCACCTTTGTACTTTCCTTTTAAAATTGTGGCTTCGATTACGTTGTTCCTTAACTTCTTCCCCGCAAGCCGGGTGCCATTACAAAGACGTGGCTGGTTTACCTTTCGCAACATGATTGCCGATCCGACTTAATTACAGATTGGGAGGCGGTAATCCGGGGAAATCCAGCGAATTTAAAAATTCCGTAGGATAGTTGAGTACATCATCTTGGTTAGTAACGGAATAAACCGACTTGTATGTCAGCAATTCGCCAGGTGTCATATTTTGAATCTGAAAATTCATTTCGTTAACATCAAGGTTTTTTGCAGCCAATATAACACGTTCACTCAACCAAAAATGGTTTCCAACTGTTAAACGACATTTGCTGTGCGCGAATTGTCCAACATGATGACTGTGAATGGGTCAGATAGCTCTCAAATTTCAAAAAGATCATAGACATTTCGTTTAAAAGAAATATATATATATATATATATATATATATATATATATATATATATATATATATATATACTCATAGACAAATACATATATATACATACACACACACACACACACACACACACACACACACACACATATATATATATATATATATATATATATATATATATATATATATATATATATTCAAAATCCTTCTCCATGGAAACATGCGTACATAGTGAACTTTCATGGTAACCCGCAAACGATGTCAATATCTTTTGTAAGGTACTCTCTTCAATGTACTGTCGGAAATTTTATGCAGACAGTGATGTTCCTCTTGATGGTCAAGTGTGCAAAATTTCTTCAGGATCGGAATAAAATTGTAGGTTGGTGTAGAAGTGTGTAAGTAAAGTACCCTCCGCCATGCACCATTCAGAATTTTAAGCAGACAGCGCCCTTCATCCTGCTTTGAATATCAAGTGTGCCAAATTTCATCAAGATCGGAATAAATACGTACAATTTGTCGAATTCCGTTATGTAAAGGAACCTCTACCATGCACCATATGAAATTTTATGTAGACTGTGACCTTCCTCTTGGTTTCAAGGTATAGTGTGCAAAATTTCATCAAGATTGTATGCAATACAAACACACGGACACAATGAAAACGCACTTTCAGTTTTTGTCAAATTTTCCAATTTTTCGGTCGATTTTCGAAAAATTTTATTTCATAAAAACCTTGTCCTGAGAATTACGAACACAGCAAAAAAAAATTTGCCGAACTGGTCAAGGCGTTTCGAGTTTTACGCTTATCAACACATTTGGCAATTAATTTTTATTTATATAGATAAGAAGCCCGAATATACGCGTAAAGGAAGAATATACAAATAAAACCAATATTTTTTTACCTGAAATTAATACATATATATAATGTTGGGGTTTGTCTTTTGGTGCTCAGGTAAAATAAAAACTTTTGATTAACGTTCATAATACGACAATGACGCGCGCAGACTAAACGGCTGCGTGGCGCAGCTCAGCAGTAATATGAGCAGGCAAGCAAGTTTCCCGCAGCCTGCCCGGGTTGGGTTCTGCTTGGCTTGGCTGGGAGTGAAGCAGCCTGCCCGTTCTGTTGACAACGAGCGGCGGCCTGCCCGCCTGGCCACCGGGCAAGCATGGGCGGGTTAAAAGCGGGACATGTACACCTCTAGGTGCAGATCATTACAGAGCAGCCAAGAGGCTTCTTAGCTCGATCGGCACCTTACGTAACAGTAGGCTGGTAGTACCAAAGAGACAAAATCAAAATGAACAGCAAATCATGAACCACAAATTCACTACGCTGGGCGCATGAAAATGTGCAAATGTGTGTGAATTCCTAAGGGACCAAACTACTGAGGTCATCACTACTTAAGGTAATTACTTAAAATAACTTAAACTAACTTATGCTAAGAACAACACACACACACACACATCCATACCCGAGGCAGGATTCGAATCTGCGACCTTAGCGGTCGCGCGGTTCCAGACTGAAGCGCCTAGAACCGCTCGGCCACTCCGGCCGACCAAACAAGCAATGGTAAGGGTCTACGTCTTCTCCTGGAAATGGTTTGCAGCTTAAATTTTGTTTTGAAATCTTTGGTGTATCACTGTGTCGTCTCCTTAAAAACCAGGTCTTCCGCAGTTCTTAAACCAAGTGTTTGTGATGATTCATTTATGATCTGTGTAAGGCTCTACCACGCGGTTTACAGTTTCATCTTTTCTCCCATTCCGTGTTGTCTATTTTCCCTTCTCTTCCTTCTGTTCCTATTGAATTTCAGTCCCCCTTGACACTTAATTTTTTGTCTTTGTTAAGTAATGATTGGTATGTAAATCTCTGCTATTGAGGAAGGTGTTGACTTTGAATCCGTCTTGGCTATAATAATATGTTCGTTATGCTGCTGACAACAGTTTTCCATCATTCCTGTTTTCTTATTCATTATTAGCCCTACTTCTGCGTTACCCCTATTTAATTTTGTGTTGCTTACCCTGTAAGCATCTGACCAGACGTCCTGTTTGTCATGTCACCGCACTTTGTGAGTTCTCGCAGGACCTAACGGCAAACTAACTGTCTCTCTTTTCGAAATTCTCTACCCGATCAAGTGATCCAATATTCCACGTTACTCCTGAGTATTTCCGGGCCCCATACTCCCCACCCCCTGTCGTCGTCCTCCTCCCTCCATCCTTTCCCCTCCAGTGAAATGTTGATGTTAGAAATGAACTTAGCAGATGTAGCGCAATTGAAAACATAGAAAAAATAAAAGAAACTGGACTAGACATCCACAAATAATGGATTCTGAAAGGTTACCAAAAAAGTAAAGAAATACGAATAAAAAATAAAACCTGACCTGGGAGATGAAGACAAATGTCGGAACCGTAACAGGTAATAAATAGCCTAAAATGAAGAGTGCAGACGAAATACCTATACAGGATGGAAGGTACATGCTTTTAGGGGTGATAGTATTGGTGATTCTGTCCAAAAGCTTCGTATGAACATGTCCCATATACTGAATGGCTTTCCGCTATAGAACATCTTCGTGTGTTTTTCGTGAATAGCCCAAAATCCGCAGCCTCTAGCGAAAACGTGTCACGAACAAAAATTAAACTACATTAATTATGAGAACAGATGTACCAATTAGCTGCTTATAATAACTAATCTTTTTTCAGCATATTTTCCTTATTTACCATCTTATTAAAACAGTGACAATTCATGAACGACGTAATATGGACGTCACATCAGTCTAGACGTGAGTACAGTATTGTGAGAAATGAAACACCTGCAGCCGTCCTTATGATATTATTTATTTTGTAGGTACCAGTATTGGCACTTCAAAGCCCCATCTTAAGGCTGTAGTTGATGCTGAAGGGGTTGACACGATCCCTATATATACCGTATCAGTAGCCAACATAACTGGTTACGCAGGCTTTCTAAAAACTTTGGTGTCAGCAATCCAAACATCAACTGCCTACACAGGGCTCCCTCACTTGACAGTTGATGGTTGTAGTGCTGACACCAAATTTTCCACATAGTCTGCGTACCCAGTTCTGTTGTCTACTGATACGGTATATATAGGGATCATGTCAACCCCTTCAGCTTCAAATGGCTCTGAGCACTATGGGACTTAACATCTTAGGTCATCAGTCCCCTAGAACTTAGAACTACTTAAACCTAACTAACCTAAGGACATCACACACATCCATGCCCGAGGCAGGATTCGAACCTGCGGCCGTAGCAGTCCCGCGGTTCCGGACTGCAGCGCCTAGAACCGCACGGCCACCACGGCCGGCCCAACCCCTTCAGCATCAACTAAAGCCTTAAGATGGCGCTTTGAAGTGCCGAAACTGGTATCTACAAAATAAATAAAATCATAAGGACGGCTGTGGGCGTTTCATTTTCTCACAACAGTAAACGGCGGTCGTCCCCAAAACCTCCTGTCAAAAAGATGGACATGCAAAAAACGTGAGTACAGTATGGTCATTTTAATATAAATTCCATTCACATTCATACATATTTTCACCAAAATAGTAACCACAGGTACTTGAGAATGGAAATAAGGCCCAAAACACTACGTCGTGAGCAAAGATTAGTTATTACAAAAAAAAGGAATAAAAATTAATTGCGACTATTTGTTGTATCTATTCTAATAATCATGTCGTTATCAGACATATATTACGCTGTTGGCCGTAAAGAAGGAAAAAACGACATTAAATTTCGCACAAGTAAGTCGCCATTCTTTTTTATTTTTTGTCTAGGGCTAATAGATTTGGCGAAGCGAGTGAGAGAATATTGAAAATCTCGTATAGATATTTTTTGTAGGCCAATTTTGAGGTAGTTTCCCGACTCGACAGACCACTGGTGCCTACAGCAAACTGCTAGTCTCAAATTTCTCGACACTACTATGGTAACTTGTAAAAGTGACAATGTACTGAATAATACAAAAAATAAATAACAATCTACATTCAATGTGTTCTATCTCGAGAATCATTCAGAATAGGGCATATGTCCATATGAAGCTCGTTATTCAGAATCACCACTATTATCGCCCCTCAAAGCATGTTCCATTCCTCCTGACTCACCCTGAATTTATATCTATTATCGGCAACCTCCTAAAACCTCGAAACTCACCACCCCAGTTCCAGAAACCAGATTTACCTTTCCAAGACATTCAAGCTTGGCTGAACCCATACCAATGACGTGCACGCCATCTCATGCTAAAAACTGAAGCTACAGAACGCACATGTGGATAACTGGAGTCTTGGCAGTCCAATTTGGCTCTCTTATAACCAATTTGTGAAATAATTAATCTATACACTTTTCGCGTATCTCACATCATCCAATTTACACATACATTTACTTGTTCTTCTTCCTAGCATTCATCCCAGCTAGTACAGGGTCCACTGTACTCAAGATTTGGCAAATTTAATTTATTTCACTCTGTGTCCAGACACCCTTCATGTCGCCCCAGTCATCTGTTATCTGAGGGAGTCCTATGGGCCACGTTTCTGTGAATCATGTAAATTCTGTGCCGTCAGTCATCGTATCTTAACTGTTTGTGTATCTATTCTCTGTGGCCTAAACGTGAAAATCACCTAAAGACCACACGTAGGTTGGCCGGTCCACCAGCTACTTCATACCTCTGCAGTATCTTTTCTTCCAGGATTGCTAGTCGCGCTAGTTTCTCACGACAACTTGTGTAAAGTTCAGAAGTTAGGAGATGAGCGACTGTCGGAAGTAAAACTGTGAGAGCAGGTCGTGAGTCGTGCTTGGGTAGCTCAGTTAGTAGAGCACTTCCCAGAGAAAGGCAAAGATTCCGGTTCGAGTCTCTGTCCAGTACAGAGTTCAATCTGCCAGGAGCTTCCATAATTTTTGTATTTCACACAGCTGACGGTCGTAGCAGTGCCTCTTTCTTCGGACTCGGATGTGTTCAAATAGTTCAAATGGCTCTGAGCACTGTGGGACTTAAAATCTGAGGTCATCAGTCCCCTATAACTTTGAACTACTTAAACCTAACTAACCTAAGGACATCACACACATTCATCCCCTTGGCAGGATTCGAACCTACGGCCGTAGCGACTCGGTTGTGTGTCTGAAGTACATTGCAGAGTGCATCGAACCAGCACAGGTACTGCAGTATAATAGGGTAGATCAGTTGTCAAGTAGGACACCTTTAGCATGAGTGTCTTGGGATTCTTCTGTTGTGAAAAACACATCGGAAGCGTCGGTTTCATAATTGACTGTATTTGCTCACTAATGGTTACCACGAGCTGCTCATCAATAAGGGGCAAGACATGAATTCTACGCGCACCGTAAGGTGCTTTGTGGAATAGATATGTACATGTAAATCTGCGACGCCACGACATATAATTTTCAACAAATGTTGCGACACTTTTCCAGGGACTGACAGGTGTTTCTCATTGGACTGGGAGTGACATAAGCTACCAGACTGACAAAGTGTGAAAGGATATGGCCTGGCGGTTGTGAACGAATGTCGTCGAAGCGGCGAGGCTGGCTGGATGATGGTGAGCGGTTGACTCCAAGTGCTCCAACGGCGGCTGTAATTGCGCGAAAATTGAAAGGACGCGACGCGGCGTAGCGCCCCTGTAGCAGCTTCCTTTGACGCGCTGCGTGTGGCGTAAGCTCGGTGGCAGCGGTGAAATATAACGCTATTTTTCTTTTTTTTTCCTCGATGTGAAGATTCTTGACACTGAGCACTGGAGCTCTTGCCAGAAGACGATGTGAAGTACAATTCAGAATGCACCAATAACATGAGGCCGTCTTTACAACGTACCGTAATGCATATTTATGAAGAAAACACTAAACTAATAAGGAAAAATTTTAAAAATTGTACTAACGGAGCATGTTTAAAATACTGACAGTCTCGTCGTCGGAATCAGGACATTAGTAATCAAATTTTTTCCTCCTAGTGGTTCCAATTCTCTATTTTCGGTACTTTGTAGCAGTTATAATACCTACATCTACATTCACACTCTCAAACCACCGTGAAATGCATTTCCGAAACAATTTCCAGTTGCACCTAGTATTGGTTTTCCTTCCTATTTCATTCGCGTATGGAACACGGAAAAAATGGGTACTTAAATGCCTCTATGCTGGCTGTATTTCGGTACCTACTGGAGCGGTAGGTAAGGAGCTTTAATATATTTCTGTTGATTCCTCGCTTAATACTGTTTCCCGATACTTCGTAAGCAGACTTGCGCGGAATAGTTGGCGTCTGTTTTGAAACATCTACCAACCGAGATATTTCTGCGTTTAGTGGAGCTCTCCCGTTGAACAAACCTATCACCGTGCATGCTGCCCTTCTCTGTATACGTTCAGTTTCTGCCCTTAATTCTACATTGGTCCAACACATCTGACAACATTCTAGGCGGGGTCGAATAAGAAAAAAGAAAAGAAATCTTCTTTGTATAATGACTGCATTTTCCCACAGTCCTACCAGTGAATTTAGCCTACGTGATCGTTCAATATTTGTATTAATTGAGTGATTCCTATCGTGACTCACGTACGTGGTAACCATAAGATAAAAAAAATAGACTACAACGTTTTTGCATTTCGTGAAGAGCACAGTTCTACTTTTCTCAGCATGTGAGACAACTTGTCAATATTTGCACAACGTCCAAATCTTGTCAAGATTTTAATGGATATTTACGCAGAGTGTTTCAGACAGAACTTCATTATTTAGAACTGCGTCATCTGCAGTTACTATTAATACTGTCTGCGAGATGAGTAATATACAATACGAATAGGAACGGTACGGCACACTTCCCTGGGCATGGGGCAAATCTGGAGTTTTTCATGCAGATAATTAGAAAATATTATTCTGCTTCTTATTTTGTTTTGGCATTTAAGCTTATTTCCGCTTTAATGCCTTCGTCAGTACACGTGCTGACGTCGGAGACGGAGGTAGTCAACCCCGAGTGGAGCACTGTTGCTCTCTGTAGCTGTTGGTTGTAATATTATTTTCAGTAACTTATCAAAGCTGCGTCCTGTTTTCTTATTCTCTACATAATGTTCTACTGTGACATAATATATGTTGCAGGTCCTACAACAAAAATCTGGAGTTTTTTCTTTGTCTGTCGCTGACGCTCCGTTCCAGATAACAAACTGCGTCCTTACTACTAGTAAGTCATCAGCACAGATACAAATTTCGCTTGGTACCCCACACTATCACACTTTCTGCTAGGGGAATAGGTTTGGTACTGAATCAAACGATTTTCGGAAATCAATAAGTGCTACATCTACCTGACTGCCTTGATCCATGGCTTTCAGGATGTCATGTGACAAAAGTTCTAGTGGGGTTTTGCATGATGTGTGTTTTCGCAGTTCATGATGGTTGACACGAGATCATTGTGTTAGAGATATCTCAAAACTGTCAACACTTCTGTTTTTATGTCTCTATAGATGTCACTTAAAGAAAAGCTTATCCAGTTATAATGGACCTAAACTTCCAGTTACTTAGGGTTTTCAAATGAAACGCTCGCCTAACGTTCTTTGTAGAGTGGGAAAAGCATCCCGAAAAATAAATTCGGAGAAGTGCAGATATCACTATAAGCGAATCGTTATTGTGCGACTACTCTTGCACTATGACGAAAGAAATGTTGACAAAAAAGGAAAAAATAATGAATTATAGAATTTAGAATAAATAAATTTAATCTGTTGTAATTTTAGATTGAAAATTACTTAAGAACGGTCGCCAGCTCACTGTGTGAACAAAAATTACTGGAGACTTTAATTTCGAAAAAATCACTGAATTGTAGTGAGATGAGAACGGCACCAAAAGTACTGAATCGAACTCAGATGTAAATGCACAGTTAGTACCATAAATTGAAGTTAATCAGAAAACTAGCAGTCCAATTTGTATTGAATACATGCACGTAAAAGTTAATTGTTTGCAAAACAGTTCGCTTAATGAATAGTTTTGCTTTACTCAATGTAATGGTAACTGTACTGGTTTTAGCAAAGGAAATGTTCATAAATACTTGTCTTTTATCATAGTAAATTATTTTTGAAAAGTTCATAATGATTCATTTAGCGAAGAATGAGTAATTTTACACTACACTATTACGTAATTTGCAAATGTGAGCAGAGTTTGCAAACAACTAAGTAATGTTTTCTCAACTTTCATTTAAATTATACTTTTTCTCTTTAATTGTTAGTCATTATTCTTTAACTATTTATTATATCAAGCATCAAGATTCACTGCTGTTACATGACAGTTTTAGATCTTAGTTTTGCAAATTGCACTTCTTTAGCCTGGTGACAGAAACTTGATAAACATATCACTTTCAATATTTTACTATTCTTTTCCTGGTGGTTTTATCGGATTCAATAATGGTGATAGGATATTACGCTTTTAGGTAAATGATTGCAGTAAAATTAATTTACACTGTAACAGTTGCTGCACTAAACTCTCCCTTATTCAATTAAGAAAAACTAATACGCCAGCTAGGCGTGTAGGATCTAATGATGAAACTGGTCAGGTCTTATTTTGATGAGTTGCTGCTGGTGCGATGTGGGGTATTATTCGTCAACAAGGTAAGGCAACAGGCTCTTCTTTATCGTCGCTCCACATAACAGTTATGGGCCCATAATACTGTGCATAATAACAATGTGCAGTGCCCAGTTACAAAAACACGATGTGCCAGACCATCTAATGAAACCCTTGTAGTTCATTCCGTAGACTGCCGCGCACCGCGTCTACACTAGACCACTTGTGGCTGGCAACTCTCTCCGCGGACTACTTCTGCACGATACCGCGCTTATGCGCCCTTACTCTAAATGTGTTCTTTGACTTTGTACAATAGCAAACTTCCCTGACAAGGCCAGCGTTTCTATTGCATCATAAGTACATGATTCTTTTTTAATTAGTTCCTTCGAATTAATTTCTTAACTTAAACATACGATAACATTAATAAAATAATAAAAGGTGCATATGACAGAAGTTGAATCACAGCTACATTGTGGTTACAGAATTAACAATGCCAAAAAATTACTACGCAATGTGTTGTTGTGTTTCATAGTCACAGTGTAGTAGCATTGAAAGAAGAATGCACAAGTTGTACAAATTTCTTGACTTGTTCGGTCACAATGGTTAGTGCGTACTGGTTCTCCAGATCCCACAAGAACTCTCCTGAGGCAGGAGAATCCAATTTTCGCCTGGAAGACGTTCCAGGAGCCGGAACATTCAGACACATTGGTCTCATTGTATCTACACTGCGGGCTCTTTAGACTTTTTGTCACCTTGCGGGCCTAGGCGCTACAGTCTGGAACCGCGCGACCGCTACGGTCGCAGGTTCGAATCCTGCTTCGGGCATGGGAGTGTGTGATGTCCTTAGGTTAGTTAGGTTTAAGTAGTTCTAAGTTCTAGGGGACTGATGACCTCAGCAGTTAAGTCCCATAGTGCTCAGAGCCATTTGAACCATTTTTTTCACCTTGCAGGAGACGCGTATTTACAGCTCCACCCCCCCCCCCCTCCACTGTTGCTTAGTCCTATAAAAAAACAAATTTCAATTACATTAATATGTTGTTGAGGTAGATGCTACAACAATCATAATGCGTAAGGACTTGCACCAGTAAGTGTAAGTTTACGGGATTCGATTAATTCGAAAGACGATCTAGAGAATATTGGAAATGTACGAAGTGCAGCAAAACAGGGAACGGTGATAACAATATTGACATACTTTCGGTAACTATGGGAACGTACAGCAGTCGTATTACCGTTAATTTTATTTTCTCGTTTAGATGCCTGGTAACCATCTGGACGCAAGACGCGATAATTAGATTCTTCCAGGAATGTACCAGAGATACACGAAGTCTCTCATAGGACATAGCGTGGGGCATTTTTTTTTCTCTGAAAAGAACATGCGAAAACGGTCGCTAATTCCCGACGCAATTCAGCGCCAAAGTTTGTTTGCGAGCTCATCAGAGATGCCTGTTTCCTTCAGGAAGTCAGACGCACCTACAGGATGGTTCCTTGGAAAAGCAGACGGCCTGTTTCCTTCTCTAACGTCCAGTCCGGCCTATCGCGCAGCTTCTAGTGACCTCGCCATTGGATGGCGTTAAATCTTGATTACCCGTCCTTATTCCTTTCATGTTTACCAGTGAAACAATCGTTGGCCGCAGCCCTAAAAAGTACTGTGAAACCAGAACTACAAGTCTGAGACAGTACTTTACCGACGTTACGCAACGCTGATTCCAGTAGCTGGCAGAAAAACAAGTGGATGAGGATCTGGTAGCACACGCGCTACGTAATACAAGTACATCTCTCTCTCTAGTCGTTTAGTCGATTCCGACCCTCCGTGAACATATGAATTAATGCATGCGAATTTCTTCTGTCGTGCACTATCTGTCGCAGACTCTCCGGGTTGGATCCATTACTTCTGCGATGCTATCTTTCCATCTCATCCTTTACCTCCCTCTTCTCCTTGTACCTTCGGTCTTCCCCATCATTATGGTCTTTCCCAGCGAATCATGTCTTTTTCCGATGTGTTTGTTTCAATGTCAGACCTTACAAGGAGCTATATAGTTTTGTTTGCTGTGATATTGACCAAGTCGTTCTTTGCCGTCCATGGAAGTCTACGGAGTTTTCTCCATCTCCGCTGTTCAAAGGGGTCTATTCTACGCTGTTCTGCCTTTCTTATGGTCCATTTCTCACTTTCGTACATCATAACGGTAAACACCATAGCCCACACTACACGGATCCTTGTTGTTAAAGCTATGTCTCTCGTTCTTAAAACGTTCTCGTGGTTGGACATTGCGTTTTTATCAAGTAAGAACAGCCTCTTGAATCTATGGCTGCAGTCATCAGCAGAAAATATCCTGGCGCCGAGGTTCCCAGAATTTTCATTTTCTTGACATTCAGCTTTAAATCAGCCTTTGTACTGTCTTTTTTCGTCCTCAGCTCTTCTTCATTTTATGCGATCAGAGTGGAATCATATGATTTATATTTATCCTAAGTATTTTAATTCCAGTTTATTTTTCATTCCATCCGATACTCCTCATAAGGTGCTTTGCATACAGACTGAATTAATGAGGTGGCAGTACGCAGACTTGCCGCACTCCTTTCTGAATCTTGACCCACTTAGCTGTCCGTACACGTTTCCTCTTGTGTCTAGGAATCCTGCATACTCGGCTCGCTAGACAAACAATCAAACAACTCGCATTAATGAGTATGATTACAACAAGACAAGTGGAAATACATTACTGGCCATTAAAATTGCTACACCACGAAGATCCCGTGCTACAGACGCGAAATTTAACCGACAGGAAGAAGATGCTCTGATATGCAAATGATTAGCTTTTCAGAGCAGCATTCTCACAAGGTTGGCGCCAGTGGCGACACCTACAACGTGCTGACATGAGGAACGTTTCCAACCGATTTCTCATGCACAAACAGCAGTTGACCGGCGTTGCCTGGTGAAACGTTGTTGCGTTGCCTCGTGTAAGGAGGAGAAATGCGTACCATCACGTTTCCGACTTTGATAAAGATCCGATTGTAGCCTATCTCGACTGCGGTTTATGGTATCACGACATTTCTGCTTGCGTTGGTCGAGATCCAATGACTGTTAGCAGAATATGGAATCGGTGGGTTCAGGAGGGTAATACGGAACGTTGTGCTGGGTCCCAACGGCCTCGTATCACTAGCAGTCGAGATGACAGGCATCTTATCCGCATGGCTGTAACGGATCGTGCAGCCACGTCTCGATCCCTGAGTCAACAGATGGGAACGTTGGCAAGGCAACAACCATCTGCACGAACAGTTCGACGACGTTTGCAGCAGCATGGACTATCAGCTCGGAGACCATGGATGCGGTTATGCTTGACGCTGCATCACACACAGAAGCGCCTGCGATGGTGTACTTAACGACGAACCTGAGTGCACGAATGGCAAAACGTCATTTTTTCGGATGAATTCATGTTCTATTTACAGCATCATGATGGATGGTCACATCCGTGTTTGGCGATATCGCGGTGAACGCACATTGGAAGCGTTTATTCGTCGTCGCCATACTGGCGTATCACCCGGCGTGATTGTATGGGCTGCCATTGGCTACACGTCTCGGTCACCCCTTATTCGTATTGACGGCACTTTGAACAGTGGACGTTACATTTCAGATGTGTTACGACCCGTGGCTCTACCCTCCATTCGTTCCCTGCGAAACCCTACATTTCAGCAGGATAATGCACGACCGCATGTTGCAGGTGCTGTACGGGCCTTTCTGGATACAGAAAATGTTCGACTGCTGCCCTGGCCAGCACATTCTCCAGATCTCTTACCAATTGGAAATGTCTGGGCAATGATGGCCGAGTAACTGGCTTGTCACAATACGCCAGTCACTACTCTTGATGAACTGTGGTATCGTGTTAAAGCTGCATGGTCAGCTGTACCTGTACACGCCATCCAAGCTCTGATTGACTCGATGCCCAGGCGTACCAAGGCCGTATTACGGCCAGATTTAGTTGTTCTGGGTACTAATTTCTCAGGATCTATGCACCCAAATTGCGTGAAAATGTAATCACATGTCAGTTCTAGTATAATATATTTGTCCAATGAATACCTGTTTATCATTTACATTTCTTCTTGGTGTAGCAATTTTAATGGCCAGTAGTGTACTTAACTTTGATGTGAGAATTCTTGTAGTACTTTATACATGATGATCCACGAGTGCAAGTAGACACATGCGTCACAAACAAAGGGCGATATACAAAGTAATCCGTCTTCATCAAAGTAGACAAACACAAGTAACAGTTCTGATCCTAGCGACCGCTACTAACAAAAGTCTGTCAAGTGACTTCAGTGGCCGCTGATCTCTAACTGTACTACGTAGAAATTGCTAATGATTGAGGCTACGAATCAGCTAAGGAAAGTGGCTAATGTTGAAGCAGCTACCGAAGTGGGCCGCCACCAGCCGGGCGCGCCGCTTATGTCCTCCTCTCCTAGAGGCCGCTGCTGTCGCGTTGTCGTCCTGGAGGGAGGTCGGTCAGCGTGCGACTGGCTGACCTCTTCTCGCAGCCCTGTCTTCTCTGTCGTGCCCGAGTGGCGTTCCGGCGCTGACTTTACGCCCTAATAGATCCCACAGTGGTTCCTTGATCAGGCTATGAACTCCGTATGAGGTAAATGAGGTTATTTAGTACTCCCATGTTTTTGATTACTTCCCATTTATTGCAGTCGACGCAGTCAAAGACATTAGCATATTCAATATAGCAGATATACACATCTTTCTCGAAATCCCTTGCGTTCTCCATTGTATCGGATGTTGGAATTTTGATCTCCAGTTCCTCTCCTTACATGTAGTACAGTTTGATCTTCATTTAACTCTACTGGCGAAGTCTATTTGAACATCTTTTAAAAACTCCCTCCCTTGGAATCGGGACGAATACTGAACTTTTAGAGTCTTTTGGTCAGTGCCTGCATATGTTAACGATTACGCGTAAAAGGTAACTACAATAATGAAGGCGACACTTTTTCCACTTAGGCTGGAACATTTATTGAGACCTACTCTTAGATACACAGCTACTTCCTGGTGTTTACCCAGAATAGCAAGGTATCGTAGACATGAAACTGACAGCAGACTGACGTGAAGTTTTACCATTTTTCTATAACGGTTTACAGGCTCCAGCAGGAACGCTTGTGTTCGTGATGGTTGACAAATTGTAAGTAAGGAGAGGCCTTTACAAATGTTACAGCGTAAGCACATAAATGTCATTCAATATATTTATGGCTGAAGTGCCCATTTTGAACAGTACCACTTTACAAACTGATCTCTCAGGTTTTCTCGGCGTGATTGACTGATAGTTTACTTTCGAACGTTCTGCCGAATTGATGAGTCCATTATTGTGCACTGGGAGTATAGGAATGGAAACAATATTTCAGGTGAGTTCCCGAAACCACACGATTAACAACAATTCATAATTTCGTAACTGTCACAATTGTATAACTGATCACTCTGTCGAGAAAATTATTGAATACTATTTACATTTTCCTCAAACAGCGCATTATATCCGGACATTTGGGCAGCACTTAGAATTCGTTCGCCTTCGAGCATCTGCACATTGCATATGTTTATTTTAATCGACTCCCGCAGCCGAGGACACGGTGGCTTCACTTTCCAATCGGTGTTGTTACCCAAAAGCTTAAATTTGTTTCTAATCGTCAATTTGGGTAACTATAGGATCAGGTTATTGTTATTCAGAAATGACTACACAGTCTATTACATGAGTCATATAGCGTAGTCTGTTATCACATGCAGTAATTATAAAGCGATTAAAACCTCAAAAATTACGCTTTAGGTGGTAGCAATCGTTACAAGAACTACTGCAGCAGACACACGCATCAGGAGTCACAGCATTGCAGTCACCGCATAGAGTACATCCATCATGCCAGCCGGAGAAAGAGTACCAGCAATCATACATAAAGTGAGTGAATCAGCACTTTCCAAACAGGTACGTTAGTTTATATTTCGGCCCTTGTCTCCACCACAAGTGATTACTGTACCTTTGGCAGCAACGACATACACTATGATTCCTTGAGGTTTTCGAACAGATCCTGTGGGAATATTTTGCTATAGTAGTTACTGGAAGCTTCAAGAGAGCTTCTGCTAGCCAAGTGCGTTTCAAATAATATCTACCTTTGGAATTATGATTTTTTGTGCCTGTTATGCAGTAGGCGATATTTTCTCAGAATCTTCCTGATATTTCGTGCCGTCTTTGATTATTCTAATTATCATAACTGCCAGAAATTACGATGAAAAAGGTCTGTGAATTATGATGTCCGAGTTTGTGTCACTACGTCTCTTCAACCTAAAGTATCCCAGTTCAAGAAGAATTCAGTAAGTAACTTGTTTTGTGATAGGAAAATGTAATGTATTGTTAGGTACCTGAAAGTACACGTACTTCCACCAAATGAATCACCTTCTTGCACGAAGAAATGGAGCAGACGTACACTGAGTTACTAGCGTCAAGTGGAACATAAAAGAATTTTACCTACAGGTCTAATTAGTTTTGAACTGATCGTATTACGGACAGAGGAATGAAGCACGCCACGTCGGCACTGGGGACGAAACTCGGGGCCTGAAGCGAGGGAAATCGAGTCTCAATGTGCAGTTATCTCGCCAGGGATAAACGATGAGGGTGGGCTAAACTTGTAATGGGCTCCACTTATCAGTCGACGGATCAATAGGCGAAACTGTGCAGAAGTTCAGACATCTCTCGATCCACTGGTTTCAGAGTGGTGGAGACGACTTTCATCAGTAGTCGTCATAAGGAGATACTAAGCGCTAGAAACCTGGGATACGCACGAGGACTGTCGCGGGACATGTTTTAATTGTTTCTGCGCACCTGACACAGTCACGAGTTGGTATGTTTCTTGTTGAATTACGAAATAAACTATTTCCTTTTTCTGTTTTCCATTTGCTTCTTTGCGGACTCCCGAATTAGCAATCGAGACACTGTAAAAGTAATAGAGAATACCACGTTAAAAAAGGTTGGAAACGAAGCGGAAGACAATTGTTTAATGTACCGTCGACGACTACGTCACTAGTGACTGTGCTGAAGCCCTGACAAGATGTGGATGGGGAAGGAAATTGGCCTTTGCAAAGGAACCAAACGGTGAGGAGATTATTTATTTTTTTTTTTTTACGTAAGATGTCCTGACGCAGTCAACAACCGTCTGCAAAAGTATCCGCACGTCGCTCTCCTTTCTCTCACAATCGCAAGTGAAGCACAGAAAATATTATTGTCTGTACGTCTTCGTAAGCGTCATAATTTCTCACATTTTTATCCTTATGGTCCCAACGCGAGATGAATGATGTAGGCAGTAAAATCGATTTGATGTCCTTTCCGAATAATGGCAATTTAAATTTGATCTTCAGAATTTCTCGAAAAGTTTCTAATGTAACATACTAAAGAATACTGTCCAAAGGATTGATGCAGAAGTTTTCATATCTAATAGGACGGTCCTGTTTTCCCTTGATTCCTTCCAGTTTCCTGAAGGTCCCTGAGATAAACAAGAGTGGTCTTTTCATGTTCCTGCCACTGGCATATATTTGAAAAAGTCTAAAACTGAAACGTACGCCATAAATTACAGAGTATTCTGGTTACCCACAGTATTACGATCATCTGTGGAGCTTGATAATGAATGAACTAAGGTCACTTGTGAGAGAACTGATTCAGTGCGGGACTGAAAAGAACATACGAAGAACCGCTGCTTTTCCATATGTCACTTTTAGAAGCATCAGTGATATTAATAGTTTCCTGTGGACTTGACTGACTTTCCATGCCTTCCTTAAAACATTATTGGCTGAGTTTTATCTCTCGAGAAATCTGCAGGCTATTCCAGCAAAATTTGAGTAATTTTGTATGTAAATTTTCTGTGCTTAATGTGTTTTGTTCCCGTAACATTTCTAGAACTTAATAGTATGCCATCTAAAACAACAATGCGTTCATCTTCCTCTCTTTATTGAGTCGTATCCATATAGAGTGTTTAAAACCTAAACGACATACTTTGAGGAACGTTAGTTCTCTTACAGCAAATCTTTTTCTTTCTTTCATTACCACCGTGTCCTACCTAACCCGTCGGTTGTGAGTTTTGTACAAGGGACTACCGTAATGTTCAGCTAACGAATAACAGGAATTACGCTTTATTAGAAAAGTCATTACAAAAATATCGGTAACAAACAGGCTTATCTGGGTTTCATTAAATAATTTATACCTTTGATTCCTGTCGTTATGCCGTTCAGTTCTACCGAACATTATAGCACTGTGTTTGACGTCATGAATGGCATAATTGACTCGTGCAGTGTGCTCACTGGTGGTGGAGTAATTGACAATACAAAGTTCACATTCACGTGCCTACCTCATCCACCTTCAAGCCCACTCAAAAAAAAAAAAAAAAAAAAAAAAAAAAAAAAAAAAAAAAAAAAAACGAAGCATAGTACAAAGCGAATGCGAAGGCCAAACATTCCCTGTTCAACTCAACCAATCAGTGTTCCCAAAGTCGACAGTAAACCCTGTTCACTCATCGACACTAATATGTACTGCTGTTCTGTGATGCTGGAATCAGAGAACACTGTGGGCAGAAAACGGCACTGTTTCCCACAGCCTGCTATGTGTGTTACGCTGAAATTGATAGTACTCTAGTGTATTTGACTATATTGGCGGGACTAGTGGTCTCAGTTGATGATTAACAATCAGCACAATCCAAATTTTCAGGGAAAATTTTTGATAACATCTACTTCCAATCCGACATTAATTCTAGTAGTCAGAGATGTGACTACGCCGATAGTTAGAATAATCAGCGTGAGTGAAATACGCCCAGTCTCTGAGTAACTTTTTTGTGGACTCCTCAGCAGCGCGGTAGCCGATTAATGTAACTGCAGCAGTGAGTTAAAATAACAACAATAATGATTATAATTATTATAGTCCAGGATAATGCTGCTGCTGCTGCTTTCATCTAATACTTTCCCCTCTTTGGGGAAGTGTGGGGGGGGGGGGGGGGGAGTTTGTAGCCGTTTGGCTTTTACTCCCCTGTGTACATGTGTGTGTGATTTTTCTATATATTTTTGGTGTCTGTGATTTGTGATGAATTGTTGTGAGTGTGTCTGGGACTTGCCTGAGGTAGGCGAGATGATTTGTGATATATGGGAAGGAACTGGATTTGGGATTGGGTATTGGGATTTTCTCTTCGACTTAATCGTCGAAGATCGTCATAGGGCGCTTGTGTTTATCGCGGGACATGTCATACCGACCTAGGGAGTGGATGAGTTCGTTTCCGGATCTGGAAGTACCTTCATAGAAGGCCCTTGCCAGATCCTGGAAACGCTCTCTCAGGAGTGGGATTTCGGCTGCGGCGTGCAGGTCGCCTATGGGGAATCCGAGTGGTAGATGCAGTGCCCTTCTGAGGGCGCGGTTTTGCAGCCTCTGGAGTTTGTCCAGGTGCTGCTTCGCCGCGTATCCCCAGACAGGGCACGCATACTCCATTACCGGCCGGATCAGGGCCTGGTATACATTTACTGCTACTGGGCAAGGAAGGGAGCTGGTTGTGTTCAGGATAGGGTATAGGATGGACATTCTGGCGCAGACCTTCCTGTGGACCTCGTCTATGTGGGGTTTCCACGTAAGACGGGAGTCCAAGGCCAGGATAATGGCTCGCAACCCACTGTACTAACTGCATCGCTACCTGTCTCTTTTGCCAGCTGAGTTCAGAGGGTACAATCCTACTATCGGGACGATCGCTCTCGTCCGTACTATTCCGATCTAGTGACGAGAGCAGCTTCTAAGGTAATTAAACTCAGCCTTGTGAAAGCCTTTCAAATTGACGCCACTTCGGCGGCCTGCACACCAGTTTCATTACTTTTTCTATTTATAATACGATTGTTAGCGTGGCCACCATCCGCAGCAGCTGTTAACATCTGTTGCGGTAGGTTATCTGTCCTGAGTTGACTGCAATCTAATCAAAAAGAATTACATCAGAGGCGTTTCGCTTTTATTTACAAAGCATCTTCTGTAGTTATTCTGTAATTTTGATACACATGTCTGTACATTTTTTGATTGTTTTAGGTTAAAAACAGCGTTTTCTTTATAAAGTTGGTCTGCAAGCTATTTACGGTGTTTCATTTGCTCCTTCTCTCCTTGCTATCAGTGGCCGGTGTCGACAGGCTTCATTTCACATCAGCACGTGGCAGTTTTTGGCGTCCTGCAGTATTTTCTGTGATGCACTATTTACAATTGACTTGCTTAAATTGTTTCGTTCTGCCCTGCCACAGTGCTTATGCCGATTCGTTTGTTTTCGTTCGCGTTGTGAGTGTTGAACCTGCCAGTGTGTGTGTGTGTGTGTGTGTGTGTGTGTGTGTGTGAGAGAGAGAGAGAGAGAGAGAGAGAGAGAGCGACTGAAATTGCCTTGTATGTTGGTAGAGACGTGAGAGAGACGTGAGAGGAGTAGGTTTTGTTTGATACAAATGCAATGTTCTTTTTGCAATTGGGTGGTAGGGCTGTGGGTGGGGGGAGATGGTCCTGGACAGTGATTACTGGGCAGAATCTGGGAGGAAATGGTAGCGGTAAACGGAGCCTGTGGTTATATGTGTACTTTTAATGATACGTTAAGTGGTCTGTCACTTAAAAGATTCTGTGGTTTGCCAAGTTGATTTGATCATTTATGAGTTATTTCTTTTGTGTTATGGTTTTCTAGATGTGGTAGTTTTCTTGTAAGGTGAGGGGGTGCTTTTTGTTGTCGTTTATCCTTATGATTTCCATGTCCTTGTCTCTGGTTGTAATTTTATGTTGGTGCTGCTGTAAGTGTTCTGCAAAAGTTGAATGCTTTGCCCTATATTTCCAAGCTCTTACATGTTCTCTGTATCCGGTGTCAAGTGTCCTCCTCTTTGACCAATGTACCTTCCATCACATGTATTGCATTTCAGTTGATATATTCCTGATTTATGATACAGATCAGTTTTTCCTATTGTCTGTGGAAAATATTTCTTGATTGAGTTGTTGATTTGGTGTGCTATATTTTTTGCCTTGCTTTTTTGAAACTATTGGATATTCTGTGTGTGTATTTGTAATTGTATGTCACTGTGTACCATGTTCTACTTTCTGTTTCTTTCACACTTTGTGTTGTTTGTATTCTTGTATTTTGTCTGTTTGTTTGTGTGTGGTTTTGTCCTTGTGCTGGTGACAGCTGGGTGTTTGTTCTTTTCTATTTCTTGATTTTCTTGTTCAGCTTTGTGACTAAGTTCTCTTTGTATCCATTGTTTGTGGCTATTTGTGTTATAGTGTTCATTTTTTTAATTGTCTGTGTCTAATGGTACTGTGTTTAGTCTGTGCTGCCTGCTTTTGAGAAATGGGGTGTTGTGATGTCTCATGTCTAATTGTCTCTGTTGTCGGTTTTCGGTATATGGCAAATGTGTGTTGGTTGTTTTGAATCTTTATGGCGATGTCCAAGTAATTTAACTGTCCATTCTGCTCTTTCTCTATTGTAAAACGTACCTTACCTTGAACAGAATTTATGTGTGTGTGTAACTGGTCAATTTTATTGTTTGGTTCGTCTATCAGGCACAAGATATCATCCATATATCTAAACCAGTATAGGATTTTCTACCGATTTGGCAGTATTTTTGAAATAAAATCAGTTCTACACGTTTCATAAATATGTTTGCTATGGTTCCGGTCACTGGAGATCCCATTGGTAATCCTTCAATAATTCATTATTGAACTGAAAATAATTCTGTTCTATTATTAGCTCTAGAAGCCTGGCTGTTTCTTTGATGTATTCATGCGGAAGAGTACTGTGTGTTTTAAGACTTTGTTCTGTAATGTTTATTGTTTCAGTTATTGGTATATTGGAATGCATATTCTCTACATCAAATGACAAGAGGGTGGGTGTGTCTGGAACTTGTATGTCTTTTATGTACTGAATTAATTCCGTGGTATTTCTTATAGTCCTGGCTTCTTGTAATTTGTAGTTCTCTGATAAGATTATCAACATTTACCTTGCATGTGAGAAAGTGGGAAGCGTTTCTGTAATTCACAATAGCTCTGATGGGGAGATCCTTCTTGTGTAGCTATGGTTGGCATCGGAGGGAAGGTGCAATGGGATTTGTTTGTGGCAGTTTTCCTTTTTCGTTGTTTTATATTGTATGTTCAATGTCTTTCAGAGTGTTTCTCAGCTTCGTTTGGAATCTGTTAGTTGCACCTGATTTTAATTTTATAATTTAACTTTTTTTTGTGATGAACTCTTACTGATGTATTGTTCATTATCCATGAGAACCACATTATTTCCTTTATCAGCCTTTGTGATGACGGTGTTGTGTTGCTGTAGTTTTTTTACTAAGTCTGGTCAGTGTTATGGAATCTGTATTGTTTCGGTTTCCTCTGTTTTCTTTCATCTGTGTAATTATGTTTTTGATTTTATTACTGACAAGCTCTCTCGCCAGACCAATGTTTACCTCATTTGTTTCGTTTCTGTTTTCGTATGTGAGAATGCTTTCTGATTCAACTACGAGATTTTCTATGTATTTTTCGTCTATCTGCGTGCTGGTGTTGTATTTCAGACCTTTCTCGAGTAGTTTTATTTCTTCTGTGCGCAGAAAAGTGTCAGTGAGGTTGACTAGTCTTGGATAGAAGTGGTATTTTTCATTAGACTTGGTGTAATTTGCGGCTGTGTTGGGTGTTCATTTTGCTTTAAAATTTGGAATATTGCTTTTGTGAGTTTTTTTCATTATTTGTATCACTGCATTTTTTTGTAATATTTCCAACATTGCTAACAACATGGGAGAAAATAGTGGTATTACTCAGAACACTCGTAAGATTAAGGTGTACTTTATATAGTTCCCAATTTAGGGTTTGCTTTTTGGCATTAAGAGACTTTATTTCGTTGTTTAGCGAAAATTGATGAGCTATGTTTTTCGTTTTCTGTGCACTGGCAAAACTGTTTTTAACCTGTACATTAATATAATATTATTTTATCTGCAAGTGTTGTTAAACTTTATGTGTTGGATTGTTTTTTATCTGGGCAGCTTCTCATTTGGTATATAGACGTCGAATGGAACGCGTTCCAGACTTTTCCATTTCAGAAAAATCTGACATCATCATCGCAAATCGAACGCGGTCAGTCTGCCTCTGTACCCACGACGCTCGAAGCCTAGAATTCTAATTATTTCGGCATACATCTACAAAAGGTTTCAGAACCTGAGTAGCTCAAACAGTAGGTTCGCGTATGACAATTCTGTTTCACTGAAAATGAATCTTTGTGTGGCATTACTTTTGCTAAGCGCCTTGCCTACCCCTCCTCCTTCCCTTCCAGCCGCAAATCCTTCGCGCTCTCAGACAGAAACATCTACATCTACATCCATACTCCGCAAGCCACCTGACGGTGTGTGGCGGAGGGTACCTTGAGTACCTCTATCGGTTCTCCCTTCTATTCCAGTCTCGTATTGTTCGTGGAAAGAAGGATTGTCGGTATGCCTCTGTGTGGGCTCTAATCTCTCTGATTTTATCCTCATGGTCTCTTCGCGAGATATACGTAGGAGGGAGCAATATACTGCTTGACTCTTCGGTGAAGGTATGTTCTCGAAACTTTGACAAAAGCCCGTACCGAGCTACTGAGCGTCTCTCCTGCAGAGTCTTCCACTGGAGTTTATCTATCATCTCCGTAACGCTTTCGCGATTACTAAATGATCCTGTAACGAAGCGCGCTGCTCTCCGTTGGATCTTCTCTATCTCTTCTATCAACCCTATCTGGTACGGATCCCACACTGCTGAGCAGTATTCAAGTAGTGGGCGAACAAGCGTACTGTAACCTACTTCCTTTGTTTTCGGATTGCATTTCCTTAGGATTCTTCCAATGAATCTCAGTCTGGCATCTGCTTTACCGACGATCAACATTTTAAATCACTCCTAATGCATGCTTCCAGATAATTTATGGTATTAACTGCTTCCAGTTGCTGACCTGCTATTTTGTAGCTAAATGATAAAGGATCTATCTGTCTGTGTATTCGCAGCACATTACACTTGTTTACATTGAGATTCAATTGCCATTCCCTGCACGATGCGTCAATTCGCTGTAGATCCTCCTGCATTTCAGTACAATTTTCGATTGTTACAACCTCTCGATACACCACAGCATCATCTGCAAAAAGCCTCAGTGAACTTCCGATGTCATCCACCAGGTCATTTATTTATATTGTGAATAGCAACGGTCCTGTGACACTCCCCTGCGGCACACCTGAAATCACTCTTACTTCGGAAGACTTCTCTCCATTGAGAATGACATGCTGCGTCCTGTTATCGAGGAACTCCTCAATCCAATCACACAATTGGTCTGATAGTCCATATGCTCTTACTTTGTTCATTAAACGACTGTGGGGAACTGTATCAAACGCCTTGCGTAAGTCAAGAAACACGGCATCTACCGGTGAACCCGTGTCTATGGCCCTCTGAGTCTCGTGGACGAATAGCGCGAGCTGGGTTTCACATGACCGTCTTTTTCGAAACCTATGCTGATTCCTACAGAGTAGATTTCTTGTTTCCAGAAAAGTCATTATACTCGAACACAATACGTGTTCCAAAATTCTACAACTGATCGACGTTAGAGATATAGGTCTATAGTTCTGCACATCTGTTCGACGTCCCTTCTTGAAAACGGGGATGACCTGTGCCCTTTTCCAATCCTTTGGAACGCTACGCTCTTCTAGAGACCTACGGTACACCGCTGCAAGAAGGGGGGCAAGTTCCTTTGTGTACTCTGTGTAAAATCGAACTGGTATCCCATCAGGTCCAGCGGCCTTTCCTCTTTTGAGCGATTTTAATTGTTTCTCTGTCCCTCTGTCGTCTATTTCGATATCTACCATTTTGTCATCTGTGCGACAATCTAGAGAAGGAACTACAGTGCAATCTTCCTCTGTGAAACAACTTTGGAAAAAGACATATAGTATTTCGGCCTTTAGTCTGTCATCCTCTGTTTCAGTACCATTTTGGTCACAGAGTGTCTGGACCTTTTGTTTTGATCCACCTACCGCTTTCACATAAGACCAAAATTTCTTAGGATTTTCTGCCAAGTCAGTACATAGAACTTTACTTTCGAATTCATTGAACCCCTCTCGCATAGCCCTCCTCACACTACATTTTGCTTCGCGTAATTTTTGTTTGTCTGCAAGGCTTTGGCTGTGTTTATGTTTGCTGTGAAGTTCCCTTTGCTTCCGCAGCAGTTTTCTAACTCGGTTGTTGTACCACGGTGGCTCTTTTCCATCTCTTACGATCTTGCTTGGCACATACTCATCTAACGCATAATGTACAACGGTTTTGAACTTTGTCCACTGATCCTCAACACTATCTGTACTTGAGACAAAACTTTTGTGTTGAGCCAACAGGTACTCTGAAATCTGCTTTTTGTCACTTTTTCTAAACAGAAAAATCTTCCTACCCTTTTTAATATTCCTATTTACGGCTGAAATCATCGATGCCGTAACCGCTTTATGATCACTGATTTCCTGTTCTGCGTTAACTTTTTCAAATAGTTCGAGTCTGTTTGTCACCAGAAGGTCCAATATGTTATCGCCAAGAGTCGGTTCTCTGTTTAACTGCTCAAGGTAGTTTTCAGATAAAGCACTTAAAAAAATTTCACTGGATTCTTTGTCCCTGCCACCCGTTATGAACGTTTGAGTCTCCCAGTCTATATCCGGCAAATTAAAATCTCCACCCAGAACTATAACATGGTGGGGAAATCTACTCGAAATATTTTCAAAATTATCCTTCCGGTGCTCAGCCACAACAGCTGCTGAGCCAGGGAGCCATTAGAGACATCCAATTACCATGTCTGAGCCTGCTTTAACCGTGACCTTCACCCAAATCATTTCACATTTCGGATCTCCGTCAATTTCCTTCGATACTATTGCACTTCTTAACGCTATAAACACGCCTCCCTCTTCACTGTTCAACCTGTCTCTGCGGTCTCTGCGCCGCATAAGTTTTCATAACTGCAGTCATTCCGCCTCCAGCACAGAATAGACGGGCTTTCTCAAGTGCAATGAATAACCATTATTGTCAGAAGTTCTGAAATGCGAAGTCATGAGTCTGTAGTATGAAACATATGGTTGATGAGTGAGTGGCGAGTCTTCTATTCCAATAAGACACTTTTTTTGCTTTGATGACAAGCAGGATGTCTTAGTCTCGTTTTTCTTTTCAGAACTTACTTTTTCATATTGCGAGAACAAATCAAACGTAAAACGTTCAGTACTCTAGAGCTGCAGATGACTGTTGCTCGGTGTCAGAACCAGAACATGATATCTTTATGATAAACCATCCTGCAAAGATACTGGTCGGAGAAAAAAATAGAAAATACAAAAAATGCATAATATTAAGCTTAAAATTATGCAAGATGTTTAAGTCATCGTCTACTGTTGCTACAATATAATACAAATGAAGGGCAGAAAGTAACTAACATTTACAGTTTCTGTAGAAGAACTATACAGGGTCGTCCATTGATCGTGACCGGGCCAAATATCTCACGAAATAAGCGTCAAACGAAAATACTACGAAGTACTAAACTTGTCTAGCTTGAAGGGGGAAACCAGATGGCGCTATGGTTGGCCCGCTAGATGGCGCTGCCAGAGGTCAAACGGATATCAACTGCGTTTTATTATTGTTTAATAGGAACCCCCATTTGGGCATTTGGGTCACAATAGCCATACATCAACACGATATCGACCTTTTCGGCAATTGGTAAACGGTCCATTTTAACACGGGTAATGTATCACGAAGCATATACCGTCCGCACTGGCGGAATGTTACGTGATACCACGTACTTATAAGTTTGTGACTATTACAGCACCATCTATCACAAAGCGAAAAAAGTGGTCCAACTAAAACATTCATATTTCTTTACGTACTACACGAATATCTAATAAAAATGGGGGTTCTTATTTTTTAAAAAACGCAGTTGATATCCGTCTGACCTATGGCAGCGCCATCTAGCGGGCCAACCATAGTGCCATCTGGTTTCCCCCTTCAAGCTAGACAAGTTTCGTTCTTTGTAGTTTTTTCATTTGAGGCTTATTTCGTGAGATATTTGGCCCGGTCACTATCAACGGACCACCTTGTAGACAGGTACAGGCCACGCTGGTTGCAGTGGGCGATGTGCAGTGATTAAATTTTCGTCAGATGCTCTGGGCGTGTTCATTCGTTTGTTCAGAATGGGGAGGGGGGGCGGGGGGAGGAGGAAGACGACACTTTCCGCCGGTCGGCGGTGTCACAGAATCGAGGCGTCCGCTCTGAAATCTGTCTCGAACGATTTTACAGAAACTATACAACAAAAAATTTTACTTTTTGCGTTACTTCAGCTTCCCTTGTCAGTTTGATGGTAATGTTCGCATCATTTCGTCACTGGTCATAATTACTGTGATATTTACATCGAAGTATTTTTGTAATGAAAAACAGGGATCGTTGTGATTTTGCGTTTGGTGCACGTTACATAATATGATGGTGTGTATGATATTTAGCTATATGTAGAATTTTTCCTTGCACTTGGTGAAATACTTTATTATCTACAGTGTTATTCCCCTAACTACAGACTTCTTCTTCAGTAAAATAAATTTTCCGGGCCCTCGAAAGCTGGTGAAACGAGAAATGCTATCGGTTTTAGAACAACATAAGTGAAGACATTTAACTATTATTTTGTACCAACGATATGCTTTTACATAAGCTACTGATCTTACATTTCCTCAGTTCCTTACTTAATAAACTTAATAAACCACTGTTTCAGAATTCTCTCGCAATTGCGCCTGCACAACATGTTAGTGACGCTGGGCAAACTCCACTGTCTTTTGACAAAATAAGAAAATTTTAACAAGGGATTTGTAGGTTGTACTCGAAATTCACCACTCATGACCTTCTCTGAAAGCTGCAAATGGTTACCAAGCCAAGCGAAAATATGTCACTGCATTTTCAGCGGAATTCTTCCTAGACACTAACCACAGCAGAGGTGACAGCACATATTTTTGAATGGTCAGAAGCAGGCGTGGTCATGGAGGGGTCCACTTAATATGTACAAGAAACGTGAGCGTTGGCTCCAGTTTAGAACGGCACTCACTTCCCTACGGCGTTCGTATTTCCCATACAGCGCCAGCTCCTAAGACCCACCATTAGCAAAACTCTCCAAACGGGCCCCGCGGACTGCGCATCTACGGACCACGCTATTCTGTGCGCACTCTGCTACTACCCTGACTTCGAAAAGCATAATCTGCGGTTGCGGGGCCCAAAACGTGCACTGACCGTACTCTGTCCTGGTTGTCATACCATTTGAATATTTTGTGAGAAGTAGCAATTCCTTACCTGTGGCGAAACCCGGTACAACAGGAAAGTGTCAGTCACAAGCTCAGAGCGTCGTTATACACTCCTGGAAATGGAAAAAAGAACACATTGACACCGGTGTGTCAGACCCACCATACTTGCTCCGGACACTACGAGAGGGCTGTACAAGCAATGATCACACGCACGGCACAGCGGACACACCAGGAACCGCGGTGTTGGCCGTCGAATGGCGCTAGCTGCGCAGCATTTGTGCACCGCCGCCGTCAGTGTCAGCCAGTTTGCCGTGGCATACGGAGCTCCATCGCAGTCTTTAACGCTGGTAGCATGCCGCGACAGCGTGGACGTGAACCGTATGTGCAGTTGACGGCGTATAGTGGGCATGCGGGAGGCCGGGTGGCCGTACCGCCGAATTGCTCAACACGTGGGGCGTGAGGTCTCCACAGTACATCGATGTTGTCGCCAGTGGTCGGCGGAAGGTGCACGTGCCCGTCGACCTAGGACCGGACCGCAGCGACGCACGGATGCACGCCAAGACCGTAGGATCCTACGCAGTGCCGTAGGGGACCGCACCGCCACTTCCCAGCAAATTAGGGACACTATTGCTCCTGGGGTATCGGCGAGGACCATTCGCAACCGTCTCCATGAAGCTGGGCTACGGTCCCGCACACCGTTAGGCCGTCTTCCGCTCACGCCCCAACATCGTGCAGCCCGCCTCCAGTGGTGTCGCGACAGGCGTGAATGGAGGGACGAATGGAGACGTGTCGTCTTCAGCGATGAGAGTCGCTTCTGCCTTGGTGCCAATGATGGTCGTATGCGTGTTTGGCGCCGTGCAGGTGAGCGCCACAATCAGGACTGCATACGACCGAGGCACACAGGGCCAACACCCGGCATCATGGTGTGGGGAGCGATCTCCTACACTGGCCGTACACCACTGGTGATCGTCGAGGGGACACTGAATAGTGCACGGTACATCCAAACCGTCATCGAACCCATCGTTCTACCATTCCTAGACCGGCAAGGGAACTTGCTGTTCCAACAGGACAATGCACGTCCGCATGTATCCCGTGCCACCCAACGTGCTCTAGAAGGTGTAAGTCAACTACCCTGGCCAGCAAGATCTCCGGATCTGTCCCCCATTGAGCATGTTTGGGACTGGATGAAGCGTCGTCTCACGCGGTCTGCACGTCCAGCACGAACGCTGGTCCAACTGAGGCGCCAGGTGGAAATGGCATGGCAAGCCGTTCCACAGGACTACATCCAGCATCTCTACGATCGTCTCCATGGGAGAATAGCAGCCTGCATTGCTGCGAAAGGTGGATATACACTGTACTAGTGCCGACATTGTGCATGCTCTGTTGCCTGTGTCTATGTGCCTGTGGTTCTGTCAGTGTGATCATGTGATGTATCTGACCCCAGGAATGTGTCAATAAAGTTTCCCCTTCCTGGGACAATGAATTCACGGTGTTCTTATTTCAATTTCCAGGAGTGTATATTGCAAGGTTCACTGTGGAACCCCAGAATAACAATTTAGTAAATGTTGTACAGTTTACCTTATATTTTACCGCTGTGTATAACGTTAGATTCGAAGTATAATTGCTATGAAATTTATTAGTGCTACAATCATACGAGTATCTGGTATGGTGGCTTATACTGCAGTTAGTCTACGGCGGCTAGGAAAGGGAGCGTACCTGCTGTCCCTATATACTTTCATACTATATATTATACTATACACTTTTGAGTACTGCTCGAGCGTTTGGAATCCCTACCAGGTCGGATTGAGGGAGGACATAGAAGCAATTCAGAAGTGGGCTGCTAGATTTGTTACTGGTAGGTTTAACCATCACGCGAGTGTTACAGAAATGCTTCAGGAACTCGGGTGGGAGTCTCTGGAGGAAAGGAGGCGCTCTTTTGGTGAATCGCTACTGAGGAAATTTAGAGAACCAGCATTTGAGGCTAACTGCAGTACAGTTTTACTGCCGCCAACTTATATACCACAAAGACAAGATAAGAGATATTATGGCTCGTACAGAGGCAGGTAGGCAGTCAGTTTTCCCTCGTTCTGTTTTGGAGTGGAACAGGGAGAGAAGATGCTAGCTGTGGTACGAGGTACCCTCCGACACGCACCGTATGGTGGATTGCGGAGTATGTATGTAGATGTAGATGTAATGGTCGCTCCATTCCTGCGATAACAAACGCGACCGCAACTTACGGCACAGCGCTACACATATTTCAGACACGCAGGTGTGCCATGTTTCCAAATGAAAAAAAAAAAAATCCGAAGGGTATTAGAAACAATATTTACGTAAAACACAATGACTTTCTTTCTTACAAAAGCATATTTTTCTCTCTGTAGAAAATTGTTACGTAACTCATTCTTGGATTTGATGTCATCGTAGTATTGACTACAGTGTCAGAAATTTAGTTTAGGAAATTTTCCTGCGAATAGGTTGAATCTCCATGCCCTCATGGCTAAAGAAAATAACTGAATGGATACAGGAAAAAGTTTAATAATGCCATGCTTGCTTGCATTACTAGTAACACTAAGAAAATTAACTCCTTCCAATTGAACTTTTAAGTGCTCTAGGCACTAAGGAGCTGAGACATTGCTGGCTACTGCTTCACATTTTATTCTAGCACAACAAACGTTTCCAGCAATTTTGGGTCATTGTTGGTACAGTCCATCGATCAAAGAGTCAGTAGGGTATGAAACGCAATGCTGCCTCAGCTGCTGCTATCTTCAGATTGCGTTCACTATAGGTTTGCAGGAAGAACTCACCAATTCTTCGCGATGTACCTTGTGCTTGTTCAGTTTTCTTGCGCTCTTTGGTAGTAATATGATTCATAATGTGAGATGATATCTATATATAAGATACTGGTCACGCAGGAGGTAAAGCTGCAGGCCCTGCACGCATTATTTTCCTGCAAGCAATTATATTTATTTATATTTGAGATTTATCTGCACATCAGCAGTTCTTCCTCATATAGAGTTCTTCCTTCTCGTATAAATGTAAATTCATTGAGGTAATTTCCCCTAAATTTGCATTTACAGTTATCTTTAGACATATTCGAAACGTCCTCTAAAGTCACAACAGCTAATATCCATGACGACGCCAGGACCACGGCCGAGTCAACGCACTGCACGCTACACTTAGAGGAGCGAAGCCCAAAATCAAGTCGCCGTGCCACGGCTGTCGACGATCCGATCGCCCGAGGTGTTGCCAATCTGCTTTTATCCCTCCGAATTTATACCCACTATCAATATTATTCCACCAGATGACACTTGACAGCACAGAAGAACAACTTGACAAGCCCAAAAATCTTTTTTTTTTTCGTACTGTTTTCTAAATCTACAACCGGGAGTTGAAATAGAGCATTAAAACAGGTGGGATCCGGGTAAAACGGGTGATATTGTAACCCTACAGACTGATAACTCCGCGATAAGGCCCAGAGGACTAAGTGATGCCATCCAGCTTCTGAGTCACGCTGTGTCGTGCGGTGTCCATTTGGATGTGGTATGGAGAAGCACTGGGTCAACACGTAGCTTTCTCGACCACTGTCAGCCTTCTATACCTTTGAGTCTATACTTCTCAATCAAGGAGCTCCTGTAGTGTCCTCACGAAGATCAGGGGTCCGCCCCGGTAGCTGAGTGGTCAGCGCGACAGACTGTCAGTCCAAAGGGCCCGGGTTCGATTCCCGGCTGGGTCGGAGATTTTCTCCGCTCAGGGACTGGGGGTTGTGTTGTCCTGATCGTCATCATTTCATCCCCATCGACGCGCAAGTCGCCGAAGTGGCGTCAAATTGAAAGACTTGCACCAGGCGAACGGTCTACCCAACGGGAGGCCCTCGTCACACGACATTTCATTTCATTTCACGAAGCTCAGGGCACCCCGT
This sequence comes from Schistocerca americana, assembly GCF_021461395.2. Lineage (NCBI taxonomy): Eukaryota > Metazoa > Arthropoda > Insecta > Orthoptera > Acrididae > Schistocerca > Schistocerca americana. The sequence continues at coordinate 92,979,110 of NC_060121.1, forward strand.
CTCAGTCCTCCTAACAAGAAAGAAAATATCGCCTGCAGTTCCGGGAATCGAAGCAGAGTCCTCCTGACAGCAGTAAGACTCAGTTACAGATGCGGTCCTTATCATAGTATCCCAGCCAATGAAATAAATGGTGCGAAACATACAGTGATGATCATTTAAATGAAACACAGCTGGTGTATGTAGAAAAATGGCCTTCATTTCGCCTCGGTCGCCTGGATATAACTTGTATGTCGTCCGTTCCTGCAGCGGTCAGCGAATCAGTACGGAGAAGACACGCCATGTCAGTGCGTACTGTTGCATCCATACCATGGGTATTCATCACATGGGAAACTCCATCTCCTAAATCACGAAGGCACTGGGCTTCTCATGTGTCGCTGTCTCGTGGGTTTAGCTCGAGCAGCTGCTGTAACAGAGCGGCAAGTCACTCGTCAGTTTAACACCTAATAAGAGTAATAGAGCAGGAACCACAACAAACCATCACCTTTCTGTGGGATACAAGAGCTCTCACGCTGAACGTCTGCCTCTACTCAACTCACGACACACAACTCACGAGTGCAGGCATACGTCCGTTGGACGCTCGATGCGTGAGGAAGGGTCCCCTGCAGCAATGAGTCTCACAGAAGTTGGCACACTTGGAAGAAGTTTAGTCCAAACCTTCATTGTATAGAGATATTCGTACTGGAAGGATTGAGGATTAGTGTTTAACGTCCCGTTGACAACAAGGTGGTTACAAACGGAGCAAAGACTCGCAATGTTTTGATAAGGATGGAGAAGAAAATCGGCAGTGCAGTTTCAAAGCAACTATACCTGCATTTGCGTTGAGCGATTTAGGGAAATCTCTAAAAACCTAAATCTGGGTCGCAGAACGCGGATTTGAACCGTCGTCCTCCCGAATGTGAATGCATTTTGCTAGCCACTGCGCTACCCATTTCGGTATTAATACGCGTTTGGATTCCTCCTGGCTAAGCTACATGGCACCTACATCTTTCTTTACGCGGGTGGACTAATTTCTTTGTTGTGAGAGTAGTACTACGGTCAATAACCTTTGGTTGATGGTTTCCGACCGCACCTAAAGGAAAAAGTGGGGCTCTTTGAGCCCTGGATCGCCTGAAGCTGCTTAGTCGGGTATCGCAAGCAAAACACATGCAGAGCACAAGAGAGTGGAAAGTATTATGATTTTGCTGTTTCCTCGTGACCACATATCAGTTATTCTACCATGTCTTTCCTAAAACTTCCTGAAACAAACAATTAGTTATAAAATATATGTCTAAGTGGGGAATGACCAGGGACACGTAATGTAATGGAGAAATCCGTGGATATCATGCCGTAATTGTCCCAAAACTTTTGCTGCTCGGGTCTGATGATTTTGTGTAAACCAATGTGCGTTCATCACGCTGGTTTGGTACACCACATGACCTCTTTTAAGCCCTTTTTCTTCCCTTGCAACTGACTTCTCACCTCTACCGGCCCTACGTGACCAGAACGTAGACTTCTCCACTTGTACTTGCGTCTGACCCTTTTTCTTTTTTCTACATGTATAATTCGTGCTGTTACTTACGCTACTCACCAGTGCGAATCTGTTGTACATGTAATTTGAATAAATTTATTTTTTATTTTTTATTTTTATTCATTTGTTTTGTTCCAACCAGATGGCTTGCTTGTTAAACGTTCTTAAATCAGTGTTCTTCTAGAACAGCGGCTAGTGTGATTTATGATCACTTAACACTCCTTCCTAACCTATTAGCTTGCCCACGGGGGTTTAAACTAAAACAACTCTAATAACTAGATTATTTATGGCATTAAACACTACGACCTCATAACAGCGTGACACGCAAGAGTTCCCACATTCATAATCCGATAGAAGAGTACAATTACATCGAAAAATATTTGAGTCACTGAAACCCATTTTGTAAAAACCGTACTGTTCGGGCAGGTGACGGAAATAAGCTCGTCTGCGGAACACTTCCGTCAGATGAAATGGGAGCCCAGATGTGTTGTGCGTCGCTTCTTACTGGCGAACGATGTAGGAGTCCAGTGTCCAAATGTGCATAGACCCACCAATTTAATCGCCTGCAACGACACATATGTGACCAGCACGTTCAGCGAGGTTGGCCAAAGCGTGCTTCCGTGGTCTGGTGTCCGTTCTGCTGAGTACCTCTGGAACACTAGCGAGTGGCTTGTGAACGCGCTGCATCCTGCTCCAACCAGTCAAGATGAGTTTTAGGCGACGGCTGAGCCTGCATCGACCGGGATGGACAGTCATCGCTTTAGACGACTGGTGGAGTCCAGCCACGACGTCTCGTCACCCTCTCCACGACTGATGAATTTCAATTTAACTCAATATTCCGTAATTCCTCAGCGTTTTTACGACACCACAGCATTATAATCTTCTATTTCTTTCGTCTTCTTCTCATTCAGTTCACGGATTAGACTTTTAAGCTCATTATACCTTCGCAAATTCCTTTCTACTTAGGTCTCCCGATCTTTCTCCTCCCATATGGTTTAAATCTAAAGTTCATTTGGGAAGTCTTTTATTGTTCAAAGTTTGTGTCTTCATACCTGTTGTTGCGGTATTTGTTTATTTACCCTGTATGTGATAGGACGCCCTTACAGAGTTCAGCAGTCATTCTTAACACTTGCGAACAGACTTAATCTAGATCGCAATGTGTTTATTGTTCCTAATTATGTATTTAAGTTATAGCCATCATCAGATGCCAATAAAGAGAAAGCGAACACATAAGGAGCAATTCATTGTAAACTAAAGTGGTTACAGCACAACTCCATAACTCTATTGATACAAACCAAAGTCGAAACTGAGCAGTTGGTACAGTGTGTCACATCACGACAGCATTGTCCATTACAGTGGTGAGTGACAGACAGAGGTACTAACAACGAACTACTGCAAGGCGGCACTACCGCCAAATACGTCTCGGCACACCAACTGACCATTACGCATGCAGGTTTAGTCATATCATGTTACGGCGTGGAAGTACGTGAAGTACTAGCAAGAACTATCACTTTCCAAATACATAATATAAGTGCCAAGTGGTATTACATAGTAAAATACAATCTTATTTGCTCATATAATTAGAAATCTATACCTACATCTTTCCTCCATTTTTCGATTCCATGTCTGACAACGCCTGTCATATTACGAAACACCTAGTTCAAAGCCACCCGGTGCCATCGTGAGGTGGTCGGGATGCCTTTTAGCTCTTCCGCCATCTCCAGCTCACCGGAATAAAAAAAGGCGAGGAAAGGAGTGAGATAAGCGGCGCCTTTTGTTCTGCCTTGTTCGTCGTTCGCACAGGTACAACCTGCAGCTGGCGGAGCGTGGCAGCACGTCTGCCAACAGAAACAATACGTCGCCGCGTCGCTTCCGATCTCTGGCGTGCACAGGGCCGACGTTCGGCAGTGCTCATGACAGGCGCGGGCTTCGCTTCTGCGACTCGGAAGGCAGACCCTCAAAAATAGACCAGCTTTGCCCCGGATATCCAGTACCAGCGAGCGGGCGTTCGATTCAGCTGATACTCTCAATACCATCCCGTCCTAATACACTGATGGAAAAAGAAATCGCAACACCAAAAAATCATTAATATAGAGTAATAAATACATTTACCTAGGTAACATATTTAAGTGCTTAACAAAATGGCTCTCAGCACTATGGGACTTAACATCTAAGGTCATCAGTCCCCTAGAACTTAGAACTACTTAAACCTAACTAACCTAAGGACATCACACACATCCATGCCCAAAGTGCTTAACATTTCAAGATTACAGGTTAATTTAAGCTCAAGATAAGCCAATGCGAATGTGAAACGCTGGTGCACTGATAACCGTTATAACTGCCGGAATGTTGAATCCAAGCATGCAGTAATGCATGCATTGTGTTGGGGAGTTGCCACATGTCAGTTTGTAAGATAGTTCTATGCCTGTGGCACATAATCGAGCAGTACAGGTACACTTAATGCTGGTTGTGGATGACGTTGGAGTTCTAGGGGACTGATGACCTCAGATGGTATGTCCCATAGTGCTCAGAGCCATTTTTGACGGCGTAGTAACAGAACAAATTACATAGCTGTCATGTAACAGCAAATACATGAGTTAATCTGTGAATCACTAAGTATCACTAATACAGCATCTTCATCCTGTTCAACCTAAAATAGACAGTGAAACTCCAAACATAGGATTTTATTTAGGTTTCCTTTAACGCGCCAATATATAAAGTATTCGTTCCATAATTTAAATCATATTTCTTGTTTATTAACCCTAGATTACTTAACGCTCGTAAAATTTACAATCGCAGTTGGCGGTTCCCGTCAGTCTGGTACTGTCAGTATAGTGTGTGAAATAGGACATTTTGTACTTATTTTGAATGTGACATGCTATTGGAGACCTTACCATTCTAATTGATTGGCGCATAGGTCACAAATTGTGACTTCCTTTCAATAAAAAGATGAACTAGTAAAATTTATTATGGTTTAGTAAAAATACAACATTGTTTCCCCTTTAGTGTTCTGTGGAAATTCTGGTCGCGGCATGCTGGTGAATATGGTTCTTGGATGTAACTCCGTTTCGCCGTAAGTGTGAGCACAAGGCAAAGAATAAGGAAAACTAGTAAGTCCTCATGTCAGTATTGATGGTGTCAGTAAATAAAAAGTAAGAATCCCCTCTACTTGTTCCACCGCTGGATGTAAAGATATAATAGTCTTAAAAAGCGACTAAGATAATTAAAGTTCCACTTTCAAAATTGAGTTCCAGAATGGGAGGCTACAGTTATATGCTAGCTACACCTAGTCGTCGGAAATGCCGATGGTACTCACGTAATCTGCGTGTGTGAGGAGAACTTTTTTGGTGTTCAGTATTTAAGATCTAGTAATGTCCATTGAAGTTTTAATAATAACGCTACTGCAAACAAAGCCGTCGGTAAATGGCATACCTGTCGCACAGTCCACTTGATAAAGATATGCGCTGTAATTTGTCCATTTATTTTCATTCAGGACACTGTGCCGCATTTCAAATTTCGTATTATATTTGTGAAACGTTCACTAACATTCATCTGCATCGTTACTTTCAGCAGCAGCCTGTGACTGGTTCAACTGAAGGCCTTATCAAAACTTCAAAAGTTTATGGCTAGCTTTGTTTCGCAGATTCAAGTTTCACTCCATTTTATTACGCCTCTATATTCGTTTAATATCTGTGTCATTCAGTAGATGTTTGTCACACGAGCTTGGCACGGCCCTTTCATTGCTATAAGGTCATATTTTAATCTGTTCTCGTTACATTCTTAAAGTTGGAATTGACTAGGGTAATTAGAATGATCGGCCTCAAAATTTTTCGGAATTAAAGTAATTAGACCCTCTCCAAAGAGCAACGGAAAGGTGTTATTTGAAAGCGGTTCGCTGAACGTGGCCGTGAGATGCTTGCCTCTTAGGTCCCGCGGACTACCTGGGCACGCTCAGTGCCCGCCTTCACAGTTTCCATTCTGCCGGCACCTCCGCCCTCCTGTCCAAGCTTCATAGAAGCACCTTTGCCTGCCTGCCTTACTGGATCAGCATTCATGGAAGAAAGGATATCGTAGCGAAGTGGCTTAGCCACGGCGTAGGGCATTGATTCCAGACTTCTGGAAATATTTTAATTTCATGCTGAAGTACAGCCACGATTGTGTGGGACCTTAGGCATTCCACGCTCCTGTATGAAGCCACTAGAACGTTTTTGATTCCGAGTTATTTCAGAATGTCTTCTGCTTCTTCTGCAATCACTGCGATCCTAGTCTTCTTTTTTTCTTTTTAAGTTACACTGAGGCTGTGTGACCTAACGTACTAAGTGCCTCCAGCTCTTCAGATACCATGGCCCATACTGAAACGTCGTATAATGCTCCTCCGTTGAGAAAAACCGTGAAAAACTGGTTGCACTGCACGTGTCAACAGCCTGCATGGAAGTGATTGTGTCATCACGGTAAACAGCGTACATTCATGAAATCTTGTTGAACAACTAAATTAAAAAGGTTATTGAGTAAAATATCTGTGCTGTGTAATTATTTTTTTCAATGCACAAGTTTTACTACTAAGTCGGCCCTCGCAGACAGTAGCACAATTGAAAGTAAGATAATAATCACAGTATGTAAATATACATGATGTTCAATGCTTTTTAATGCTCGCTCAAAATTCTGTGCAATCGTCACGTTTTAGACTGTGAAAGGTTAGATTATGAGTGCACAGAAATCTACGCAACATCACTACTGATGACAAAAGTCATGGGGTATCTCTTAATATCGCGCAGACCTCTTTTTGCCCGGCGTAGTGGAGCAATTCGATGGGCACGGACCACCATGTCGTTTGAAGTTCCTTGCAGAAATGTTGAGCCATGTTGCCCCTATAGCCGTCCATAGTTGCGAAAATCTTGCCGGTGCAGGATTTTGTGCACAAACTGACCTCTCGATTTGTCTCATAAATTTCCGATAGGTTTTATGTCAGGCGATCTGGTTGGCCAGATCATTCGCTCGAATTGTCCAGAATGTTCTTCAATCCACCGCGAACAATTGTCGCTCGGTGATATGGGGCACTGTCCTCCATAAATTTCTAACGATGTTAGGCTATACTAAGTTCATGAACAGCTGCAGATGGTCTTCAAGTAGCCGAACATAACCATTTCCAGCCAATGATCGGTTCAGTTGGACTAGAGGACCCAATGTAAACACAGCCCACCCCTTTATGGAGCCATCACGAGCTTGCACAGTGCCTTGTTGACGACTTGGGTCAAGGTCTTCATGGGACTGAGCTACACTGAAATCTCATCGTCAGTTCTTACCAACTGAAATCGGGAATCATCTGACAAGGCCACGGAATTCCAGGCGTCTAAGAGTCCAGTCGATATGGTCCTGTGGAAGCGCTGTATGAGCTGTGCTATTGACAAAGGCAATCGCGTCGGTCGGCTACTGCCATAGCCCATTAACGCCAAATTTCGCCGCACTGCCCTTACGGACGCGTTCCTCGTACGTCTCACATTGATTTCTGGGGTTTTTCAATCAGTGTTGCGTGTCTGTTAGCACTGACGACTATACACAAACGTCGCTACTGTCGGTAATCAAGTGAAGGCCGTCGGCCACTGCGTTGTCTGTGGTGGGAAGTAATGCCTGAAATTTGATATTCTCGGCACGCTCTTGATACTGGTATCTCTAAATACTTTCTTCCCTTGCGATTTCCGAAATGCTATGTAACATGCATCTAGCTCCAATTCCGCGTTCAAAGACTGTTAATTCCCTTCGCCGATCCGTAATCACGTCGCAAACCATTTCACTTGAATCACCTGAAAACAAATGACAGCTTCACCAATGCACTGCCGTTTCATACCTTGTGTACGCGACACTACCGCCGTCTGTATATCTACATATCGCTAACCCATGACTTTTGTCACCTCATTGCCCACACATAAAAAAAAGTTTTGCGTCACCCTGGTTCCCAGAATTCCTGAAGATAGACATTGATTGTGGATATTGTATCACAGACACAGTCCCTTTGACTGTTCAGAGCTGTCACTAAACCCACCCAAAGATGTAAACAACCACGCATGGGCAGCGCGTATTACACGGAGGGGGGGGGGGGGGGGGGGGGCTACTGCCGATCAGTTCCAGTCATTCCACAGGGAAGGAGATACACGACTCGTGTTGTCTGTAGTTCAACCATGCTTAGACGGTCAATACCGCGGTTCGATCGCGTCCACATTGTTACTTTGTACCAGGAAGGGCTCTCAACAAGGGAAGTGTCCAGGAGTCTCGGAGTGAACCAAAGAGATGTCGTTCGGACATGGAGGAGATACAGAGAGACAGGAACTGTCGATGGCAAGCCTCGTTCAGGCTGCCCAAGGGCTACTACTGCAGTGAATGACAGCTACCTTCGGATTATGGCTTGGAGGAACCCTGACAGCAACGCCACCATGTTGAATAACGCTTTTCGTGCAGCCACAGGACGTCGTATTATGACTCAAACTAAGCACAATAGGCTGCATGATGCGCAGCTTCACTCCCGACGTCCATGGCGAAGTCCAGGCTTGCAACCACGACACCATGCAGCGCGGTAGAGATGGGCCAAACAACATACTGAATCGACCGCTCAGGAATGGCATCACGTTCTCTTCACCGATGTGTCGCATATGCCTTCAACCAGACAATCGTCAGAGACGTGTTTGGAGGCAGCACGGTCAGGCTGAACGCCCTGACACGCTGTCCAGCGATTGCAGCTAGGTGGAGGCTCACTGCTGTTTTGGGGTGGCATTATGTGGGTCATTATGTGGGTCATAGAAGGCGCCGAAACGGCTGTACGATACGTGAATGCCATCCTCCGACCGATTGTGCAACCATAGCGGCAGCATATTGGCGAGGCATTCGTCTTCATGGACAACAATTCGAGCACCTATCTTGCCCATCTAGTGAATGACTATGGGACTTAACATCTGAGGCCATCAGTCCCCTATAACTTAGAACTACTTGAACCTAACTAACCTAAGCTCATCACAGACATCCATGCCCCAGGCAGGATTCGAACCTGCGACCGGAGCGGTCGCGCGGTTCCAGACTGTAGCGCCTAGAACCGCTCGGCCACACCGGCTGGCAGTGAATGACTTCCTTCAGGATAAAGACATCGCTCGAATAGAGTGGCCACCATGTTCTCCATACACGAACCCTATCGAACATGCCTGGCATAGGGCTGCTTATGGGCGACGTGACCCACCAAGCACTCTGAGGGATCTAGGCCGAATCGCCGTTGAGGAGTGGGACAATCTGGACCAACAGCGCCTTGATGAACGTGTGGATAGTATGCCACGACGAATACAGGCCTGCATCAATGCAAGAGGACGTGCTACTGGGTATTAGAGGAACCAGTGTGTACAGCAATCTGGACCACCACCTCTGAAGGTCTCGCTGTATGGTGGTACAAGATGCAAGGTGTGGTTTTCATGAGCAATGAAAAGGGCGGTAACGGTGTTTATGTTGATCTCTGTTCCAGTTTTCTGTACAGGTTCCGGAACTCTCGGAACCGAGGTGATGCAGAACTGTTTATGATGTGTGTGTATACTCATCGAAAGAAAGTCGCAGTTCTCACACGCCCAATTACCAACCTGCCATCGACAGGACAGCAGCTCGTAAGTCTTGCTTACGTTCCTGCCGCGTTAGCCCACTCGCGGTGCTGTTGTGGTTTATGGTCATCTTCGTGCAGCTTGCTTCCTGAGAAGCACCATGCATTTTCACGACGAAGGTCGACACTGAATTCAGTTTTACGACCGAGTATGAGCGGCCAGAAGCATTGGAAATTGAACATTGTTAATGAGATGACGTTCCCATCGATTATCACGAACTAGTAGGGAATCATCTCCCCATTGTGACCAGCACGATCTGTGCGAGACTAGTGGACGACGTGGATTGTGAAAGGATTCTCAGTAAGACGAGCGACCTTAAGTTCAGACATTCGGATGGACACATTGGCCCTGTGAAGGTGGAACATGCAGGTGTTGACCAGAGGACGGTCTTTGTGTTCGAGTTGCCATTTGAGGTGACAGCAGAGATAGCCAGCTAAGGATTTAGGAAGCTACAGACGGACACTACGCACCGCCAGAGCACCGTCCGGAACTGATCTCGCAATGTGGAGGGGGAACAGCCCCGCAGGAGATGCTGGTCACCACAAATTTGGTGGTGAGAATCGACGTTTTTGTCCGTGATGGCAACGACCTCACCACTCGTTGTTGGATACCGACACTGATGTCTGAAAACAATGGGCTCCAAAGCCACGGAAGAAACGTTGACTGGCTCCATCCAAAAGTTGGAGGACAATGTCTACAGAAGACGTAGATCTTGATGGTGTCGGCCACCTCCAGCAGAAAGATATGACCGTCCGTTCCCCTGATGGGATTCAGTCTGCTGAAGGAGACCTCTTACAGTGTCATGCTTCTGGATGATGGACAGCAGATGAATTCAGTATCTGCTCCCTTCACAGACATGTTGCAACCTGCAGCCATCCCGTCCATTCCGAGGGATGTTCACAGCCCAAACCTGACTATGTGGGCTGACAATGTCGAAGACGTGATTTCTGCTGACACAGCTAAAGCAGCAGCAATAGCTTCCCATCACAACAGTTAAATGTCAACAGACAGAGGACGGTGGCGATTTCTTTGGGTCTCCCAGTTCCACCCTTCCCAAAAGATGTCAACAATACCGCCTCCCCTTGTCAGACCTACAGAATTGGGAGCACCAGTCTCAATACCATCAGTTCCAAGGTCAAGCTGCACATGTTTCGAGACATGTTGCAGTGTCGCATATTTCACAGACACTATCCACTTTAAGGAGTTGTTTGTGTACTTCAGTTATGTCAATATTAATGTGCCAGGTGAACAACTGTAGAGGGCCCGTGATGTTTACTGCCAGATGAAGCGAGACCATCCCTGAAATTCGATTGAAAACCGTCTCCCCTTGGTTACTTGGCCAGTGATCTGGCGCTCAATGCATGGTGTTCTTTTCGATTCAGACACAAGAGCAGCCTGGTATTTGGTGGTCAACCACAAATATGTGAATCGCCAGAGACGCCATTCCATACATGTGGCATATACTACATTATGCCACAATGCCATCTGACGGGTATGCATGAACACCATGTGAAATGTGTGTCTATCTTGGAGGTATGGAGGTTGATAAGACTGATGTTGGCCCTCATTCAGTAAACGACCCCAACAACAGTGACTCTAACATCCCTTCTTATCCCAGGTATGACGTCTTATCCATGATTTAAAATGAGTGTAGTGGTTTGGATCATGGTTTTGACCATATTGTATTTTCACCAGAATGGTAACAAATACTTTCTCGATTTTTGGACGTCCCTATTGAAACGATTCACTCGCACATGACGCCACCCGCGCAACCGCTGAAACATTGCTAATTATCTGGGTAGTGTCTTCTTGGACTCACGCCGGACCCACGCCACAGTTTGGGGTATGCCAGGTATGAGAAATTAAAATTACGATCATCTCAGTTGTACGAAACGGACGGGATCAAGAAAGAGAACAAAAGCACCTTTTTGTCGAAGTGTACTTGCGGCATTTTAGATTGAATTTCGAACCTCATTTCGCTGTTTACTAATTTTTGTTATTACAAAAAATCTTATACGACTTTTAGTTTTGTAGCTAAGCTAAAAAAATAGATGTGCGAGATAAACAGCCGCTTACAGGACGTGAAGGCGCGCCGACTTCAGATCGAATCGGTCCGGCGGATTAATGACGAGGGTACGTGTGCCGGCCAGCCTGGCTGTGGTTTCTGGGCGGTTTCCCACATCCGTGTAGGCGAATACCGGACTGGTTCCCAAGTCAGTTACGCGACTCGCAAATATTTAGAAAATTTTTGTTAACTTTCACATGAACAACGCTTCACACATACAATTGGCAACGTGGTGTCGACAGAGAGGGCATCGGGCCACCCTTCAAACTAAGCATGCAAAACCATTAATAACCACGCCGACCCCGTGCCGATGCGAGATAAATACACATGATAATGAAGAAAGAAAATTTCAATTCTTGACTTGAAAAAATAAATATAAACTCGAAATTTCTGTAGACACATTCCACAACTAGTTCTAACCTAAAAGATTTGTTCATACATTACGCCAACGTAACAAATATAAGTGTAACGTAATTCCAGTGCCACATTCAAAACTTTATTTGGCACATGATTTGTGTTTAAACGTAAAACTGTTACGGTGACAGTTTTGAATCTACAATCAACTAAAGACGCCCGTCGAGTTCTGAACTTCACAATTTTGAACCTATAAACAGCTAAAGATACCTGTCGTCTTTAGAGTGTGCCACTGGAATTACGTTGCAGTTACTTTTGTTATTTTGACGCGATGTACGAACAAATCTTTTGAACGTTCCGTTGGAATTTTGTACAGTCAAAGATTAGAAACGCAATTAATTATTTGAAAATGAACGCAAGTGTTCACAATTAGCCACAATTTAAAACAATTGATGCAACAATGCCAGAAACATTAAAAATTAATAAATAAATTGACTTGTTTGCATGGACTGTGTGGCTGGTCCCGGCGGAAGCTCGAGTCCTCTCTCGGGCATGGGTGTGTGTGTGTGTGTGTTTGTCCTTAGGATAATTTACGTGAAGTAGTGTGTAAACTTAGGGACTGATGACCTTAGCAGTTAAGGCCCATAAGATTTCACACACATTTGAACTTTTTTTTTTAACTTGTTAGCCCTTTATGCTAATACAATGTTCTAATTGCGTACACAGTATTTAGTTGAAATTCTTGACTGACTTTTACACAAAAAAAAAAAAAATTGTTCAAATGGCTCTGAGCACTATGGGACTTAACATCTATGGTCATCAGTCCCCTAGAACTTAGAACTACTTAAACCTAACTAACCTAAGGACATCACACAACACCCAGCCATCACGAGGCAGAGAAAATCCCTGACCCCGCCCGGAATCGAACCCGGGAATCCGGGCGTGGGAAGCGAGAACGCTACCGCACGACCACGAGATGCGGGCTTTTACACAAAAGACGTTTGAATTTATTTATCATGAAAAGTAAGAAATTCTGGGTTATTCGGTAAATTTTGTGTATTTCACCAGCTATTTTACATAGTAGATTGAAATACGTAGTATCGTTAACTGTTATCATTACACAAGGCTGTGTAAAATTCAATAGTAGTTGGTTCACTAGATATCCATTCATATTACAGAAATGTATGTACAGAGTGGGCAAAATGAAAGTGGCCTTGGAGAGTGCATATGATTGGACGCGAGTGTGTGCAAGTAATCACACCCAGTAACGCGCTCACCGCATGTACGCCCTCCACGTGATGCACACCGGTTGAGCTAGTAGTGCGGGCTGTGTCAACGTAAGTGAAGCAGTGCAAAGGGGACGATAGAACTCACAGTGGAGCAGCGGGTGTTCGTTAGGGACAGTTGCCCGACAACGGAATCGTGGAAACGCTAACGTCGGTTGTTGCTTGAAACGTTTAATGGTGTCACAGTGCCAGCAAACAGTCCCATGCTACGCTTAGTCCGGAAATGGCGCCCGTTTTGATCTGTTTTGAACAAGTCCGAGAACATTCCGAATTGTGCCTCCACACCAGAAAATATGGCTTTAGTTCACTAGAAAATGCAACAAGGTCCCACCAAATAAACGCTGCGCCTGTCGCAAGAGACCGGAACATCACGTCGATCATGAGGACGAATACTCAACCTGGACCTGCACACGCAGCCCTACCGAGTGTCAGTTGTTCGTCCGTTAAAACCAGCAGATGCTCCTCAGCGCCTCCAGTTTTTAGAGTGGCTGTTCACTGAGATAACAGAGAATGGCTTGGACATGGATCTGTTCTTTATGTATGACGAAGCCTGGTTGCGCCCGAGTGTTTATGTCAATTCATACAATCACAGGTTCTGTGCACCGGAGAATCCGAATAACTTCCTCGAAACACCACTGCATGTTCAAAAGGCTCGGGTTTGGTGTGTGGTATCTGCACACTTCATTATTGGTCGCACCTTCTTTCATCATATGTTGACTTTGGCGCGTTTATTACCAACATTGTGAAACCATTTGTGGCAGTAATAACGCAGGAGGAAAAGACCTATAGTTACTTCCAACAGGATGCACCAACTGCCTATCCAGCCGGCCGAATACACAATATTCACTCCTGACAGCTGTTAGCAGAGATAACTCTGGTCGCGGCCCCAGTTGGCCACCCAGGTCACCTGATCTGTCAGTGTGCCATTACTTTGACTGGGGAGCCCTGAAGATGTATCGCAACAACCCTCATAGTCTTTAGGAACTGCAGATGAATATTTCGCATGAGACTTCAGCAGTTTCAATAGTCCAGATTCGATTCGCCTTCAGCAGCCTGCTGACCGGTCAATTTCAACATCTGCTATAGCCAGGTTAGTACTGTATTTACTTTCCTCTTCTGTGTTTATTTGTTCGTGGAACTGAGTTTTATTTCCCCCACCGGGTATGTATATATGCTCCACATCTCCTTCTAAACAACTGGACCGATATCAACCAGACTTGGTACACATACCATTTACTATCTCAGGGTAATATCCATCTACCTATGAAAGTGGTCAGGTGGGGGTGAGAAACCAATGCAGCCCTCGACTCGTGAGTAACCATACTTTATTTATCAAGAATTTGAGAATGAGAACACTCAGTGACTTGAAACAAAATTTACACACAATATCAAACCTTTAATAAACTTTTTCTCGTTGACTACTCCTATATAATGACGAAAACAAAAAGTTTATTGCTTACTACATTCTCGCTATTGATGCAGTGAAACAGCAGCATGCAGCATGACGTTCCAATTTATTACTTCTTTACTGCTGTCTGTATTCGCATTATGTTTTGCAGACAGTATTCACATATACCACTTAATGTACCAGCAAAATTATATCATTGTAAGACACATAGTTCGGACGATACGATGTCATGAAAATGATGGTGAAAATTAAACTTCAGGGCGAAATTCGATGCAGATGCAGTTGAAATGTGTCTACAAATACGTTTGAAATATGTTAAATGCGGGAAAAGCGGCGGGTATAAAGCTCATACAAAAGTGGTGGAACGATCGCTGCCAAATTTGGTTGACATATTTGTTTCGATGTGGAAACAAATACTGTGGGTAGAAGAACTACCAACCTTGCGTTAGGGTGGTGGTGATAACGTGGAGAGAGAAAGGGGGGAAGTGGAGGTGGAGAAACAGCGAGGGGGAAGGTGGAGATGGACACCGATGTGGGAAAGAAGTAGATGGATAGAGAGAGGAGAAGGAAAAGATGGGCAGGTAGTGGGGAGAGATGGAGATGGGCAAAGAGAGGAATCAGAGGATATGGACAGAGAGAGAAGAGAGGAGTAAATGAAGAGTGAGAGGGGAGGGGGAGAAGGACAGAGAGGGCAGAAGAAGGAAGGGACAGGGAATGGGGAGAGAAAAAGGTTGACAGAGAGAGGAATAAGAGAAGGTAGACAGAGAAGAGAGGAGTAGATGAACGGTGAGAGAGGGAGGAGGAGGTGGACAGGGAGATGAGGAGGAATAAATTGCGAGAGAGATGCGCAGGAGGAGATGGGCAAGCAATTGGTGGTGAGGGGTGGGGGGGGGGGGGGTAGGAAGAATTGGAATGAAATGATCGTGTGGTATTGTTGACCAGGAGACCCAGTCCAGGGAACTTGGGCCATCAGGTGCATTTCAGGTGACGCCGCATTGGACTACTTGCGCGTCAGTGATCATGATGTGATGATAAGGACAACACAACACCTGGTCCACGAGTGGGGAAAATCTTCAAGCCAGCCGAGAAGGAAACTCAGATCCGCTGCATGGTAGACAAATGCGTTACCACTCAGCAGGCTGGCGGAAGAGGAAGAGAGAGACAGAGAGGGGTAAGAGAAGATGGAATCAGACAGGGTAAGAGGGGATGTTCAGAGGGAAAAGGAGCAGATGGACGTATGGCTGAAGGGAAGAAGGATGGAGACGGGAGGGGAGAGGGAGGGCAGCAGCAGTAGACAGAGTATGGAACACATGAACAGAAAGAGGGGGAGGAGGAGGTGGTCAGAGGTTGGGGTGAGGGAGGAGGACAGAGAAACGCACTGGAAAAGATGGACAGAGAGGGGGAAAAGATGAGACTGACTGAGAGGGAGAAGCACGACATGGTCTAATAGAAGATTGGAAAAAATACATATATGGGTAAAGCTGTGTACTGAGCTAGTGTCTTTAATAATTCACAGGAAGGTGCATAATGTAGCTGCTCAGTAGATCTGACTCTTTTCAAGTCTAACACATTGTGGGCCCAGCATGAGGGCAAGAAAGATAATGATGGACTCCCTATACGTGATGTATATTGCTACGACTCAAGACGCACAGAGAGACTTAAAGGCCCGTTATAGGTGATCGCTAAAAATTGATAGAACTGCTAGATTCTCGTCGTTGGCGGAACTCGGAGTAATCTTTCCGTGCAGAACGGAACTTGGCTCCCGTGAGACAGCCGGGGCCGGCTCGCCCTGCCCGTTGTTCCCGCGCTGTATTGTGCCTCGTCCGTCGCCAGGGGCAGCAGGCGGCCGGCCCAGTCTCTTCCCCGGCACGGCGCGTGTCTGGAGGCTGCCACGCGCCACCAGGAAACATTCAGCCGCCGCCCGCGTCGCGCTCACCTGACGGGCGCATTATCTGCGCCCGGCAATGGCCGGGCCGCTCCCCGGCTCCTGACAACGGCAGTCCGGCACGGCTAGCTGTCCCCCCACCACACTTCCGGCTCGCTCTCTTTCTCCTCCCGCTCCCTACGCCGTCTACACCGTACTCCCGGAGTTTCTTTCCTCGTATTGCCATCCTCAAATAAAATTCACTGAAGCGCCAAAGAAACTGGTATAGGCATACGTATTCAAATACAGAGGTATGTAAACAGGCAGGTTACGGCGCTGCGGTCGGCAGCGTCTATATAAGGCAACAAGTGTCTGGCGGAGTTGTTAGATCGGTTACTGCTGCTACAATGGCAGGTTATCAAGATTTAAGTGAGTTTGAATGTACTATAGTCGGCGTACGAGCGATGGGACGCAGCCTCTCCGAGTAGCGATGAAGTGCGGATTTTCCCGTACGACCATTTCTCGAGTGTACAGTCAATATCAGGAATACGGTAAAATATCGAATATCTGATAAAGTGTGTTGGCCGAAGAGCCAACACTGTGTTGCTATAGGAGGCCGAAATCCACGCGTTTAATTACACGCTGACTGGCGTGAGGTCTGGAACAGTTACGGGAATTAATAGTAGCAAATCAAGTACGTAGTTGATATAATACTTAACTTTAATCCACAATTGGTGTACATCGCTCTTGACGGTACATGTTATAATCTCAATATCAAATGCTTTGGCGCCTTGCTAGGTCGTAGCAAATGACGTAGCTGAAGGCTATGCTAACTATCGTCTCGGCAATTGAGAGCGTAGTTGTCAGTGATCCATCTCTGGCCAAGTCGGCTGTACAACTGGGGCGAGTGCTAGTACGTCGCACTAGACCTGCCGTGTGGCGGCGCTCGGTCTGCCATCACTGACAGTGGCGACACGCGGGTCTGTCGTATACTAGCGGACCGCGGCCGATTTAAAAGCTACCACCTAGCAAGTGTGGTGTCTGGCGGTGACACCACATCTGACATCGCTGCTGCCAGAAAAAGATGCTGCAAAAATGGGACCAACGACGACGGAAGAGAATCGTGCAAAGTGACAGAAGTGCAATCCTTCCACAAACTGCTGCAGATTTCAACGCTGGCTCATCAACAAGTGTCAGCGTGTGAACCATTCAACGAAACATCATCGATATGGGCTTTCCGAGCCAAGGGCCGCTTCGTGTACCCTTGATAACTGCACGACGCAAAGCTTTACGCCTGGCCTTGGCACGTCAACAGCGACATTGGACTGTTGATGACTGGAAACTTCTTGCCTGGTCGGACGAGTCTCGTTTCAACTTGTATTAAGCGGATGGACGTGTACGGGTATGCAGAAAACCTCATGATCCATGGACCCTGCATATCAGCAAGGGACTGTTCAAGCTGGTGGGGTCTCTGTAATGGTGTGGGGCGTGTGTAGTTGGAGTGATATCGGACCCCTAATACGAGTCTGTCAGGTGACACGTGCGTCAGCATCCTGTCTGTCCTGCGTCTTCATTCCGACGGACTTGGGCAATTCCAGCATGACAATGCGACACGCCACAGTCCAGAATTGCTAGAGACAGGATCGAGGAGCACTCTTCTGAGTTTAAACACCTCCGCTTCCAAACTCCCCAGACGTTAACATTATTGAGCATATTTGGGATGCCTTGCAGCGTACTGCTCATAGGAGATCTCCCCTCCTCGTACTCCTACGGATTTATGGACAGCACCACTTCAGATATTAGTCGAGTCCATACCACGTCGTGTTGCGTCGCTTCTGTTTGCTCGCGGGGCCCTGCACGATATTACACAGGTGTACCAGTTTCTTTGGCTCTTCAGTGTATGTAAGAACATGTAATCCTCATTCGCAGTCATCTTTTACGTACATCTTCAAGGAGTTAGGCATTTTAACTGCTGTTTCTCCTAACAGTTTTGTCTGACGTCTCGGCAGATATTTCCTACTTTGTTTTTGCTGTGTACCGCTGAGAACGGCACAAACAAATGCTACTCGTCACATACGTAGTGATTATTCTTCGTGTTTCACTGTCCATATTAATACATACGCCTAAGCTGGATATCACACTAGACTGATTTGAGACCGCTCTATCGAATCGGTACGTAAAATTTCAATTTGTATATATATATATATATAGAAACAAACTGTCGTTTCCCATTGGTACTGGACGTGCGATGGAAGACGTGATAAGCCGCATTTGTTTGGATCGATCCTGTCTTATACATTGTCGAAAACGAAATATAAAATATCTACCGAAACGTTAGATAAAATATGGCTGGCGTCTCCTAGGAGGGGCACCATTTATATACACGGTGATCCACAATTCCAGTTAAATACTTCTACCAGTTGTAGAATAACTAAAAGTTTTGGTAACAAACCGATGTCCAGATATACACCGTTTAGCTGTAAAACACGTTTGGAAGTAGGATCAGTTTCAAATCGTCCGCTCCCTGTATGCCCACAGAGGAGAGAATAAACTCCGATATCTGTGCACTACAGGAGCCTACGACATCTACATCTACATCTACATTTATACTCCGCAAGCCGCCTGACGGTGTGTGGCGGAGGGTACCCTGAGTACCTCTATCGGTTCTCCCTTCTATTCCAGTCTCGTATTGTTCGTGGAAAGAAGGATTGTCGGTATGCTTCTGTGTGGGCTATAATCTCTCTGATTTTATCCTCATGGTCTCTTCGCGAGATATACGTAAGAAGGAGCAATATACTGCTTGACTCTTCGGTGAAGGTATGTTCTCGAAACTTTAACAAAAGCCCGTAGCGAGCTACTCAGCGTCTCGCCTGCAGTCTTCCACTGGAGTTTATCTATCATCTCCGTACCGCTTTCGCGATTACTGAATGATCCTGTAACGAAGCGCGCTGCTCTCCGTTGGATCTTCTCTGTCTCTTCTATCAACCCTATCTGGTACGGATCCGACACTGCTGAGCAGTATTCAAGCAGTGGGCGAACAAGTGTACTGTAACCTACTTCCTTTGTTTTCGGATTGCATTTCCTTAGGATTCTTTCAATGAATCTCAGTCTGGCACCTGCTTTACCGACGATCAACTTTATATGATCATTCCATTTTAAATCACTCCTAATGCGTACTCCCAGATAATTTACGGAATTAACTGCTTCCAGTTGCTGATCTGTTTTTTTGTAGCTAAATGATAAGGGAACTATCTTTCTATGTATTCGCAGCACATTACACTTGTCTACATTGAGATTCAATTGCCATTCCCTGCACCATGCGTCAATTCGCTGCAGATCCTCCCGCATTTCAGTACAATTTTCCGTTGTTACAACCTCTCGATACACCACAGCATCATCTGCAAAAAAAGCCTCAATGAACTTCCGATGCCATCCACAAGGTCATTTACGTATATTGTGAATAGCAACGGTCCTACGACACTCCCCTGCGGCACACATGAAATCACTCTTACTTCGGAAGACTTCTCTCCATTGAGAATGACATGCTGCGTTCTGTTATCTAGGAACTCTTCAATCCAATCACGCGGTCTGATAGTCCATATGCTCTTACTCTGATTATTAAACGACTGTGGGGAACTGTATCAAGCGCCTTGCGGAAGTCAAGAAACACGGCATCTACCTGTGAACCCGTGTCTATGGCCCTCTGAGTCTCGTGGACGAATAGCGCGAGCTGGGTTTCACACGACCATCTTTTTCGAAACCCATGCTGATTCCTACAGAGTAGATTTCTTGTCTCCAGAAAAGTCATTATACTCGAACACAATATGTGTTCCAAAATTCTACAACTGATCGACGTTATAGGTCTATAGTTCTGCACATCTGTTCGACGTCCCTTCTTGAAAACGGGGATAACCTGTGCCCTTTTCCAATCCCTTGGAACGCTACGCTCTTCTAGAGACCTACGGTACACCGCTGCAAGAAGGGGGGCAAGTTCCTTTGCGTACTCTGTGTAACATCGAACTGGTATCCCATCAGGTCCAGCGGCCTTTCCTCTTTTGAGCGATTTTAATTGTTTCTCTATCCCTCTGTCGCCTATTTCGATATCTACCATTTTGTCATCTGTGCGACAATCTACACAGGCAATGTTCCGAGTGATCGTCGTCGGGTTCTCTTCTATTTGAGAAAGGGCGTTCTCTTCAAAGTCGAGAGTGCGGCACGTCCCTGGAGCACCGCAGCCACCACTCCCAGACGCGAACTCTCCAGTTTCACGAAGCCGTTGTTGCAGTCGGACGAAAATGGTGTGTGATATCACAGTTACTAAACGGACCAACGACGGTGCCCTCTTCTCAGCTGGTGCCGTAAAGAGGGAGAGTTAAAACTCAGTCTACTTTCACACTTATTTTACATCCAAAGTAGATTTGTGTTCATGTTTTACAAATAGAACATCGTTATTTTAACCCTTAACCACTCTAGTGAAATGCTCATACTGTAGTGGTGTCTCGGAATACCCCAATAATTTAAACGAAAGTGTAATTTAAAGAAATTTTATTTCGAATTGCACTTTCATCACTGAATATTATAAACGTTATTACGCGTTGAGATATGATTACAAACAATTTTGGCACACTCAAAATCTGTGATCCGGACAAACATGTTTTGAGCATTTTTCACACACTGTTTTGGTTTTCTTGTCCGCATTTCTT
This sequence comes from Schistocerca americana, assembly GCF_021461395.2. Taxonomy (NCBI): domain Eukaryota; kingdom Metazoa; phylum Arthropoda; class Insecta; order Orthoptera; family Acrididae; genus Schistocerca; species Schistocerca americana. Next base: position 92,999,925 of record NC_060121.1, read on the forward strand.
GCTCACATGTAGCATCTTGTTTTCCTCACTGGTTCTGGCTCTGAAGATGTTGAGGCAAGAGGAGTACCACCAAGTTTAACAACAGCATATCTCAGTTCACGAGAAAGGGTTTGGACATCTCGACGCTGTATATAGGGTTTTAGTAAATCCATTCCAAGCTGTATATAGGGTTTTAGTAAATCCATTCCAAGCCTCTGTAGCAATTCTGTTCTTTTTAAATCATCACTTTGAGCAAGTTGTTTGGTGCACTGCAGTAAAACAGCAGCATTGACTCCTATTATTTTTAAAATGGCATAAAATACAGTCATTGGCCATCTGCGTGTTCGCCGTGATACGGAACAGCTGGCGCACATTTGGTCCAGTGCAACCACCTCTCATTTTGTGGAATTGTAATCAATGACCATTTCAGGTTTTCTCTTTTGACTACCAATTTTCTGATCGTGGTGCATAGATGAAACCAACACAACAACTCGACCGTTCCAAGGAACATAAGAATAAATAGTCTTTCCTTCGTTATGCCCAAATAGTGCAGATTCTACTGCGCGCTTTCTGTTTGGTTTGAATTCTTCAGAGATCTGCGGTCTATTTAGCTTTGGAGTGCCTAATACAGTCAAAGTTTTGGCTTCCAGTTGATCACAGAGTTCAAGTGACATGAACCACTTGTCTACTGTCACATTTCTATTGCTACCCTCAATTGCCTGTGTACACAAATGCATTGCATAAAAAGAATGTTCGTGAATCACAATAAAATAACTTTGAGGTTGTATTTGTCTGGCTTCTTAGGAATATACATGCGAAATTTGCACCTACCACGCAAGGGTACTAACTGGAGTATAATACTTTCGACATTTGTCTATAAAGAGTTCCCAGACATCTCTAATAGCTGCAAGTCTGTCATGAGCCTTCCTAGAATCTTTTGCAGTAGCACAGTCGAAACGCAAACAAGACAAAATGAATATAAATCTATGAACACTCACAGTGGCTCGAAATACCTCACGACCATCATTAGCAAAAAGTCCAGCAACATTTTTTGTGATTAGAATTCATTACTCCAGATAAATAAAGTTTCACCTCTATCGCCTGGAAGACGACTCACAATATTGTGAGCACGGGTACGAGTTGTAGGAGGAGCTTCTTTTGACCACCTGTACCACTGCTTTCTTCCAAAAAAATATTCGTCAGCCGAAGGCCTAATACACGCCTCTTCATCTGATTCTTCACAACTACATTCTGATGTAACTTCAGAGATGGGATCATGATCATTTAGTATAAATTCATCCTCATCTGCCGTGCTCTCCTCATCAGACTGCAAAAACGCAGGATCATCACATATTCGTCCCAATTCGTCAACTGTTAATGACTTCGATGATGCCATTCTGAAAAATAATGCATATTTACTCACGTAACCTTAAAAATTGACGTTATCATTGAAATTTTGCTCTTTTCGAAGTACTCTAAGACTTCAGTCGCGTAAAACACTAATTGAGATAACGAAAAACAACTTGCGTTAATACTCTGATGGGGTATTCTGAGACCTCTTCCTCTTTATCTCACAAAATATTACCGGAAACACCGCATCCAACACTCCACGTTAAAAAAGCATCACTTCACTGAGGAGGACTACCAAGAATACAGGGGCCATCTGTTGTTCCGTTCACATACCATGTATTGTATTCATATCGCCTGGGGTTCTCCAGGACCCCACAAGAGCAGTTAAGGGATAATAACTGCGGCAGCCAGCCACTTTGTTACGTATTTTTACTGAAACTAATACGCGTTTCGGACTTCCACCCATTTACAATTAGCATAATACCTACTTGAGTTTTCATTCAGTTCGATAGCAAATTGAACGCTCCAGCTGTCCTGTACAGAGCAACAATTTTGTATGGCTACTACACTTCGCGAGTTCTGTTTTATAGTGTACTGTTTCTTAGGTATACTTACTTTCTACTCTGACTGTTGTTATTCCGATTGTGCCATTTATGGATGTGACAAAAACAATTTTTTATTGATATTTTGCACAAAAGCAGCCATGTATCCGCCATGTTGCCGACTTACATCTTTGTTTACATTCGAAAATTTAACTACGGTCGAAGATTACATTTTGCTTACAGGTTCTTCTACGCTCAAATTTACATTTTGCTTACAGTTTCTGTATGAATAAAAAGAATTGAAATTGTTCAACATGAATGTTCTGAGTACTCTATATGGTTATTAAAATAAGTGCATTAGTGACTTTTTAGGTTATATGGTATATTATACAAAGTAAAAATAATGTTGTACATTTCATATAGGAAAATTAACATTTTTTTCCCACTGTTATAATGCCGTTTATAAATAATAAAGACAGAACAACAGTTTTCCATTATGCAGAACATTCTTATGCACTGGTGGGCTCACAAATGATTACATCTTTCACGGCTGCGCTTGATGAATGGTTGTATGAGCAAATTATGAAAATTTCATAGAAATTTTTGTTTTTGTTTGGTAGCTCTGTTTGATCATTTAGGATGTCATTTGAGGAAGCACATTTGTGATTATAAATACTGATTTCTCCAAGTTAAGTTCATTATTTATTCATTGTAGGCCAGGTGGAGTAATTATAAGTCGTGAGCTATGTCTGTCACTTGATGTTTATCTTCAGCTATATGTAGGACAAAAGTTGATTTGCTTAAGTTTTTTACACTAAGGACAACCATGAGTACCCGAAGTCGTATGTTGAAACGTCCTCCCATTAGACCAATATATAATCTGAACATGAATTACAGTTATGTTTATATATTCATCATCGATTGTATGACTTTCTGCCATTTTTAATATTATCGATGGTTTTGTCCTTAATTTTATTATTTGTGTAAAAACTGATTCCGAAATTTGTTCCTGCGAAAAGGGTTGCTGCTTTATACGACAGTTTTCCTAAAAATGGGATGCTCACACATTTTTCTGTTAGGTGTGATGTGTTATTTACTGTTGACTTGCCTTTGTGATTGGTAATGTTGGAATTTATTTTACTACTTAACTCATCTATTAGTTTTGGACTGTAGGCATTATTGTAAGCAGCCGCTTTAATGGAGTTTACTTCAACAGTTTCGTCATCTGCTTCAAATGGAATTTTATGCATTCTGTTGAGCATTGCACTGTATGAAGCACATTTTGTACTCACCTGGATGGCATGAGGTTTTATTGATTACGGCGTCTTATAACGGTTTCGGCGACAAGACAAACGGTGCCAAACTGGATTGCGAACTTCACAGTTCTCGTACTACAGTTGACTTACTATAAACGTTTAGCCCATCCTCTTCTCTGGATACGCGGCTGCGTCGATCTCCACAACTTCTTCTCCGTAGAAATAATACTGGTTAGAGGAATTAAAAATTCATTGAATCATTGTATGCGGGGATTTCTGTGCTATTGTTGTGGCCGTTCAATGGCGTGCCAGCCTGAAGTTGACGTTTGTTGCGCTCGGTTAAGACGTAATGTGTGCGCTAGACTTTGCATAGGTTTAATTATTTTCCGTATCAATGATAATGTTATATTGTCAGAAAGTAACTCAGGCAGTATTAAGATGAGACAGTTAACTTTTTACTTCCCGGAATGTTCAGCAGGTCATCGGGTACGAAAACATCTAATGCTAGTAAAGGAATGTTTGTTAGTGTCATACTTATAAGAATTTATCAGTATACTTAGTATTTTAAATGAAAAGCAAATTATTTCTTCCGTTTGTCTTGCACAGGCTGGCTCATTTTTACACCATGGAAAATTTCTTGGAGAATGTATTGTACCAAGCCTTTTTTCAGACTTTCGTCCCTAGCCAGGCCTGTAATAGAAGTTTATTATTCCATTTTTAAATGATGGCATTCATTTTTTGTGTGTTGCAGTCTTTTTCTTAACGTATAAAAATACTCCGGAAAATGAGGGTTCTTCCAAATGTGAAAACATGATCCAAGCAACAACATTGCCATGTGCGTAGGTGCAAATATTCCACTGAAATTTAAAAGCGTTGCAGTCGATAAAATCTTGTCAGTACTGTATTTAATCGTCTGTCTATTACATTATTACTCTACTGCACACCAATACTCAGTAAGTGAAATCATAGAAGAAGAAGTATTATCAGAAACCAGTTACAAGTTAAATACATTTTTAAACTGAAGCTATCAGAAACTAACACAAAGTTGCGTTTTCGAGACACGTAAAATTGTTAAGATATTAAAGAAACTCAGCTCATTTGGAGATATCACGTGTTTCATGGTGAAAGAGCTCCTTCTGTTTCAGGCTGCAAGACGGTCACGATCGACTATGTATAGCTTGATTGCACACATTCTTTATAATTAGTTCTAAAATACGTAGCCTTTTTCTCTCCTAAATCCTGTACCTGAAATACTAATATACATAGAACACTTGTACGTGTAGAACTGAAAATATTTAGAAATTCTGCACACATCATAACCTTATGTCTAACAACAACAAAAACTGTATAAAATGGCGGAAACTGCTTATGGCGGTCTCTAGTGAATATTCCTTCATGGCATCGTCCAAAACACAACGTGTTCCAACGTACATTATTCCCTGGGTACAGAACACTCCCCTATACTAAAAAAATACATGAAGCAATTATAACTTGACGTTGGGAACATAAAACAACGAATACATTATTATGTACCATCACATTCCTGTTGGTGAATTTTTTAAAGAGTATGGTCAAAGTAAGAACCATTTGCATCAATTCACTTTTATACACGCTGAATCACTTATGAACTCACTAATGTCAACATACCTGGAGTAATCGCTTTCCTCCATCAGCAAATCGCTCTCTCCTGTTCGCCATGCTCGTTGCGACCTCCCTCTAAACCACATCTTTTTACTTGAACGCAGAAGAAGAATGTAAGGGACAAACTTTTTTGTCCAGCACTATGACAGCTGACGAAAAGTCGGTTCACCTTTTAGAGCCCGAAACAAAAAACCATCGATGGGGTGGCGTCATCTTTAATTTCCACAGAAGCAACTGCTTACGCCAGTAATAAGCTCATGACTGTGTTTCCGAACGGTGAGGGTGTGATTCTCCACCGATGTGATTCTAAGAGGCAGTACCATAAATTCAGACACATACGTAAACACATTAATCACACTGGAAGCGTTTCCAGCGACTTCGGCGCCATAAAGAACCAGGGGACGCTTTGATTCATCACGGTAGCGTTCGGCCTCTCATGAGTTTGAGGGCTTCTGGACACGTCACGAAACGGGGTCGGACAGCATGACCCCGTCCACCGTAGAGCTCTGACCCACACTGACTTCCACCTGTTTGAGCCATTAACGGACAGTATTCGTGGAAAGCATTCTGATGCCGACGGGAAAATGATTCGCGACATGACGTAACGGCATCGTCAGCAAAACAAGGGCTGGTGCTGACAGGGCGCCCACGGCCTTCTGTCTCGCTGGAGAAAGGCCATGGAACTGGAACGGGATTACGTGGAAAAGAACGTCTTTCTTTCGTGTGGAATATTTTCATTTTGTGGACTGCACAATTGTTAAAGAATAAAATGTGGAGCACTACTTTCTAGGCGACACTCCTAAACCCCCTTGGTTTTAAGCCGGCGTTGATTTTGCATCTGAAGATTTCTCGCTGTTAAGTAGGTGTTCGTGTTACTGCAAGCTCGTCAATCCAATCACGAACGTGATCTGATATTTCGTACACTCGTATTCTGTTGTGATTGTGCGAAACTGTATCTAACACCTTGCCGAAGTAAAGGAAAAACCTCAGCGCCGGTATTTTCTGCTTTCTGGGTCTCGTGGATGGGCAGAGCGAAATTCTGTGAGCTCAGTCTCCAACCCCCCCCCCCTACCCTCCCCAATACCAAAATCCTGTAGTATCGGGGCAGGCCAAGTGCCTTTCCCTTATTGACAAATGTTAGATGACTTTTTCATTACGCACTCGTTTACTTCGATATATGTCACTCTGACTTTCGTGCGTCGATTGAAAAAAGAAACCGCAGTATGATCTCCCCAATAAAACGATTTTGGAAAATGGAATTTAATATTTCCAGCTGATCTCTTTTATACTACGTATCGATAACATTATCATCACCGAGTATCGAGACAGACAGAGTTAATGTAATTGCTGGTTACAATGTCTGTATCTCCACAGACAGCTTCACTGACGATTACAGTCGTGGTAAACATTACGAAACAGATTAGCATGCTGCGACGATGCACTGACGTCAGCTGTTTGCGACATGTGAGAATCTGCGCCTGACCGAGACTCGAATCCCTACTTCCCGCTTATCGCAGTCGGTCGCCATAATCACTTCGGCTATCCAAGTGCACCTCCTGTGCGAGAATCACGAATTTTGCGAGCATAACGGTTGTGGCAATCTGAGCATGGAAGTTTGGATCGCTGATGGAGGCATGCTCAGACAGACAAAGTAGTTAGGGCGATCGCTCGCGGTACGCAGGATATCCTGGTTAGATGCCCTATCCGACTGGGATTTTCATTTGCCGCATAGTCAATGCATAGTCACAGAATGTGAATCTACTTTAATATAAGTAAGTTTATATTATAACCCCATACGGTTTTCTTTTGGATCCTTAGATAGAATTTTACTTTCTAATTCGTTGCACTTGTCAACTCTCCACTTATGATTGGATTCGTTCAGTTTGCTTTGTCCATGTGGCTTTGACTGGGTTTGAATCTGCGGTGAATCGCTGTTTTATTCTGAGGCAGGTTTCCAATACGGCCGTCGAACCACGGCGGTTCTTTCCCATCCTTCACCGTTTTACACGGTACATACCTGTCTATGACGTCTTGTACAGAACTGCTAACTTAACATTTTCAGGCTCAAAGACGAATGTTTGGTGTCGACCGCTCAGTTCATTTGAAATCTGTTTTTTTTTCTCCCACCTGCTATGTAGAAATATCTTCCTTCTCTTATTTACATCCATAGTACACGACGTCTCTCATTTTGTGAAGTGCGCAGATTTACATTTTTAATACTTAAAAGAAGATGATAATCAGTGCACCATTCTGAAATTTTACTGAGATTTAAGTGGACGTTTGTTATGAAATTTTGCTAATAGTACTTCGTTACAGAGCACTGCATCATCTGCAGAAAGTCGTAGCTTACGCTGATGCAGCTTGGCACGTCATTAAAACACTACATGAACAGCAAGCGTCTCAACACCTTTCTCTGACAACACGCCTGAAATTATTTGTACCTCTTTTAGTTTTTCAACGTCTGGATTGTGCTGCTTATTCTGCAACTGATATTCAGTTAATGAAAATTCGCTCCATTTGCTTCTTTTTTAGAACTTGTTCCGGCGTTCATATTAGGCCATTATCAGGTGTACCTGAAACTGCCACATGTTAATACATTGTCTCTGTATCCCACTAAATAGACAAAAATATCAGTATGCCCGTCATAAAGGTATTACCTGGCATTATCAGATAAACTTGATAATAGCATAACACAAAGGCCGAAATCGGTCGTGTGAAATTAACAAAGTTATTAAAAAAAGCAGGTGGAACGGTTTTCCATTAATTTCTACACCTGTCGATAACACTCCAACCCGTTGTGTCGTCCCTACTAAAAAGTCCTCAAACCAGACAAAAATGTCTTGTTTATAAATACTTGTGTGGTGCTGACTCAGATGCTGTTGGAGAGTCAAGGACTATTGCGTCTTCCTGGTAGCCTTGACTTATGGTCGTATGAGAAAAGCGCGATTTGCATTTTGCATGAACGGTGTTTTAGAAATATATGCTGATTAGCATCAAATGGTTCATTCCGTTTGAGATATATCATTTCGTTAATTCCTTTCTTTTGAGGATAGGTAGTACCAAATGGAAATTTCATTTGTAAGTTAGCTCCTGACTCGAAGCATTACTTTAACTATATCCTAGGCTAGGATATCATGGTATTCCTGAGCTGTGGATAAGTCTTTTTGTTCAGTATCCGTTCTCCCTGGAGCGCTACTCCCTCCAGGTGTCCAAGAGAAGTTTAGGAGGTAGGTGAAGAAGTACTGGAAGAAGTAAAGCTATGAGAGTCGGTCGTGAATCGTGCTTTGGATAGCTCGCTCGGCAAAAGCAGTGCCCGCGAAAGGCAAGGTTTCTGGATCGGATCCCGGTTTGGTACAGAACTTCAATCGACTAGGACTTAGAAATTACCTTACTTTTGCGTTTACTTTTCGACTCATTCATTTCTTCATCGTGGTTCCCAATTTCAAACTGATGCATTTGTCTTTCATAATCCCTGCAATTTTGCAATAACATCACGGAAACAGCCTATGTACTAGTATTTCTAGTTCACATGTTTTATCCACAGTTTCAGTCTCACAACATTACCGATTAACCTGAATGATTGAGCTATCGATGTGACGTTCAATATATTTTGTTCTCTTCGTGATTATTCTTTCTTTATGCCTACCCAGTGTAAGGACATAGATTTAGGTCGAAAAACAGTCGCGCATTAACATACCACCAGAAATAGATCATCCGTAACGCTGAAAATGTCGTTTTGTGTGTGTCGGACCTCATACGAGTATGACGAAATGGTAAAGAGCGTCTGCGTCAGTATCAACACCCTCATTCGACTTCACTCCAAGAGACACCGGCACAAGGGTTGGAATTTAACACAGGACGCTGGCGTACGCTCTTGTCTCAAGATCGTTACGCCGCCACCGCTCTTCCCTCATCGGCCAAGCGATGGAACTTTCTCCCACAGACAGGATTTGAAGCTGATACGTCAGGGTCGTGCATCAACACTTTACTGCAGTTATTGAACCCGTTTATGGAGGCAGGTATTGGGCGACTTCATCGTGTAAAAATTTGTGGGGTCACTAGTCCAAACTACTTTTCCGTTCTTGTAAAAATATTTTGTGCCAGCGAAAGGTTTTACCTCGATGAGGTTAGGTTCAAAAATGGTTCAAATGGCCCTGAGCACTATGGGACTTAACTGTTGTGGTCATCAGTCCCCTAGAACTTAGAACTACTTAAACTTAACTAACCTAAAGACATCACACACATCCATGCCCGAGGCAGGATTCGAACCTGCGACCGTAGCGGTCACGCGGTTCCGGACTGTAGCGCCTAGAACCGCACGGCCACTCCGGGCGGCGATGAGGTTAGGTCACTTACTTCATTAGCACTACCGAGAATCAATGTACACAGCCGAGTTACTTTAATGTGACGACTACCTTTGTTCGAAGACAAGGTGCAATAGCAACCTGCAGGCCGCAGGTGGCAGCACTAGCAGTGAACGGTATACAAGCGTATGGGGGGACGCGGAAAACAGTGCAGTAATTGTCGTAATGCGTGTTTATCACAGCGATTTATATGACGTCCAAAAGGGCGCGATCATTGTCTTCGGGCCAATGGAGTGAGGATTTCCGAAACGGTTAAGTCTCTCAAATGTTCGCGTGAAGGAAACCGTCCATGGCGAAATGGTGCTATCCAAGACCGACGCCAAGGCAAGTGTGTCACACTGTGGGACATAGGTGGCAGGGATGAACGACGGCTGCGGAGATGCGTACAGGCGAACAGAATTATTGAGTTACTGATCGACCAGATGAACCAAGGGGCTACCAACAGTGTCTCCTCAACGGCCGTCCAGCGAACGTTGCTGCGCATGGACCTATGCAGCAGGCGCTGGGTCCATACACCCATGGTGGCTGCTGTTCACAGGCGACCAAGACTGGAATTTCTACGCTAGCTAGTACCGCTGCTGGACGACCACTGTGGCGACAGGTGGCCTTCTCAGATGAATCACTTCCCATGCTCCTCAAGACAGATGGCGTTTGGCGTGTATGATCCTGCAATTGTCAGAAGGATCCATGCTGGAGGAGGGGGCATTATGATCTGGGGAATGTTTTTGTGGCACTCCGTGAGGTATATCGTCAATCTGGAAGGAACAATATGTAAGACTGGGTTAGGTCGCGGCGGCGACCGAACCCAGTTCCCTCTGAGCAGCCATAGAGAACGGATCTCCGTGCCGGCACGTTCACAGGAGCTCAGTCCGTCAGTTCACCTGATGATGCCGACATGTATGATCACCGAAATATTGTGCCCGTTGGACAATGTAGACCGGCAGTACACCTGTGGATATTTTGATTGTCAAATACGCCGGGAGAAACTCAATCACAATGTGTAAGACGTGTATATTTCTATTGTCTATTGTGAAACCGCAATTTATGAAAGATGTTTATATTTTGTTAATAGGATTAAGTGGGAATAATTAATATTTGTCATATTGGAAATAATTGTGGTAGCAGGGAATGTCTGCACCAAAGTATTGTTGGCGGGAGAGACCGCATATTGATATAATTTTAAAAAGGGCGGAGGGACCGCGTATGGATACATTTTAAGAAAAGAGCGGGAAAGACGGCGCATTGATGCATTTTGTAATGGTATTAGGGATTGTCTGCACCAGAAACCATTGTTGGCGGGAGAGACCGCACTTTAGCGTTCGTAGGAAGTCAGAAGTAAGCGAGAAGTGAAGCGAGTCGGTAGCAGGTCTGAAGCGAGAGGTTGAGAGGAGCAGTGTGCCTCCCAGCCACCAGCTATGATTTACAAGAGATTATAAACGGATGTACAGAGACATCAACTATTATCATAAGAGAAACTAATATTATTGAATTATTTTCTTTGCGAAACTCAAGACTACTGAAGGTATGTTTGCGCAATGCTAGTTGTAAGATTATTGTAAAAAAGTAAGTCCCATTTGAACGATTGTAAAATCATTTCATTGCCAACAGTAAATATTTGAAGCGTTTTCAGAATATGATTAATTTTTGCGAGCAATGTTGCGTTACTGATTATAATCCACCCCAAAAGCCATCAACAAAAACTTTGCAAAACTTTTATTGTTGTCAAGAAAAAGTATAACTATCAATTACGTAACTTCAGTCAAATTAATTAAAGAATGACGTCAGCTTTGCTATTAAAGAATAACGTCCGCTTTGGTAATAAATACAGCCACTTATTATGACAGCTAACCAGCAGTTAATAGAGTATAGTAAACCAGAGTAAGTATATTCTTGCCGTAGTTCGATGTAGCAGTCATATGGCGATCCAGTAACAGTAAAAAAGGTAAGGAACAGTTTTGGGTTATTGCAGATAACGACTGAGGGCCACGACGACGACACATTCTATGTTTCGTCGAAATAATCAGAAAATCACTTTTAATAAGCAGCAATTAAATTTGTATGCGAAGATTGAGAAAGAGAATAAATTTCAAAGGGAAGATTTCATTTGTTATTATTAAGCAAGAGATAGAAATCCTAAGGGGAAGTTACACAGGTTATTGTAAAAGGGAAGGTTATTATTAACAAAAGAGATATAGAGGTGACGGGAAGGTTTCAAATAGATCAAAACAAGTATGAATCTATCCTTGGGGATTATGTCCGCCCCCTACATACCGCTTGTTTTCCTCGGCACGATGGCATCGACCAGCAGGACAATGCAACATATCATACAGTTCCCAGCGTACATGCTTCGTTTGAAGAGCATCAGTATTAGTTGACCTGTTGGTCACTAGACTCCCCGGATTTAAACACAATCGAGGACCTGTTGGACCACTTTGATCGGACTGTTCGTGCCACGGTTCCTCAACCGAGAAACCTAGCGCAGGTGGCCACAGCTCTGGAGACATGATGGCTCCATGTCCCTGTCGACAGCTTCCAGTACCTCGCTGACTGTCTTCCTGCACGTCTTGCAGGAGTCCGCGCTGCAAAAGGTGGCTGTTCTGGAATTCGACAGGTAGTCCAATTAATGTGCCTCAAGAGTGTATTTCCTTGGATAAGCTAAAATTGCTTGTTAATAAATTGTTAGAGAGCTGCTGTACGTCAGGTAACATTATACAAGTTTTCATGAAAGAAGGTGGAATCTAAGATTAAATTTCTCCGAATGTAATAATTTACTACTTTCGGAAGTGTGTTACTCACTAACAGTGGTGTAGTGAATGATTTTATGGAATTCATTCATTTATATTGCCTGAGCTGAGTTCGGAATTTATTTCTGTCTTTCTTCCCTTACCTCGTTAGCGCGTTCCACGAAGTGAACAAATATTTATCAAAGCAGTCCGTATTCTGAAACCGGCCTGTGTCAGAATCTTATATCTGTACTGCACCAGCAGCAAAATCAGTGTAGCACCGGAGGAGAGTCCACGTGTAAGGTATTTTGAATAATACTTCAGTATCACAGTTAAAATATTGCCGAGAGCGGAAGCTTACTTAAAAGAGTAGGAAATATAAAATAAAGGATATAGATTTCTATCGCATCAAATTACAAGCCGTAGGGCAAGGGGATTATAGTAACCTCATTTATTTCACTTTTGATCCTGACTGTTCTTTCATAACTACTAATCAAATAGTTTTATCAAAGTGCCTGCAAGCTGTGCGTCTCATCAGCATACGAGGAATGCACATTCTGTTCAGGAATACGGAACGCCATTCTTTCAGCCGATCGTAATTTGCGACACTCAAAGCGAAAACATATGGGAAACGAACAGAGGGGTAGAGTCGGTGCTCAATGACGTATGGGAGACTGTAGATAAAAACTCTCCACAAATTTATAAGCGATGATATCTAGTGGACAAATTTCAAGTTGTAGTTTTTCAGTATACCCTTTCGCAGAAATTATTACGTGGAAGTCGACCATCACGTGTCTCAACATTCCCCTGGTGGTGCAGAAAAGAGCTACAATACTCTTTATCAAGATTCTAGAACCCGGTAGTGCGACGGAAGTTTCACTTCTTTTTTTATTTTGCGATATGTTTGCAACACTGCACTAATGAAACTAAAAATCTTTCCTTGCCTGCTGTAGTGCTTCGAAAATAATGAAATACACAACTCTCCAACATTTCTTTGCCGTATGGAGAACGACGTGTCATCCACAGTTTGTGAATTGGCCTTCAGGTGCCACAAACTCTAGAATTTTGATAGTACTACACGTAATAGATTGACAACTAAGAATATTTTCGACGTTTTCGGCTAAAAGCATTTAAGACATTCTCTGAACATTAGCCTACTTCCGTAATTCTGGAGAGGTCGTTAATGAGTAAATCGTATGAGAGCCAAAGGCGCTAATGGAAGGACACAACATTAACTGTAATAAAAATTGCAGTTTGTACTGAAAGGTCTGTTCCATTGACGGTTCGCCAGTGGAAAATTCACTAGATAGAATTTGCAAACCAGTCCGCTATGGGAATGAACAAGCCGGGGAAGTGAAGGTACAGCGTAATTATGCTGTAAGGGTGGACTTAAACAGCCGTGCGACAAGATTTTCTGTGGTTTCCCTCAACCAGTTAAGATGAACGCTGGATTGGCTCGTTTGGAAAGGAAAAGGCCGATTTCCTCTTCCATGCATGAGATATTAGCTCTTGCTCAGTCAGTTTCAATAATTGACCGTTGAGGCCCTATCTTCCTTTCTCTATCATCAGTAACGTGGAGGAGGAGACGGGGGCTGCGTGCTCAGAGATTTCGTCAGACGAACTTCCAGTGCAGGTAATAAGGAAATTAGAGGATTCAAGCAACATCAGTATACGGCATACTCTGGTAGTCGTGCTTATACTATAGCTGTCTTCCAGGTAAATTATTCTGGATCATATCTGTTTAGGTGTGTCATAGGTCCGACTTCCTGTTTATGGATGACAATACCCGCCCGGAGAGAATCGCTGAGGGACGCAGGAAAGTAATGTTGAAAGTATGGAATGGCCTAAGGAGTCGGCGAACCTAAACTCTATAGAGCATACCTGGGAAGCTCTTGCCAAACGTGTTGCTCAACACACAACTTCTCCCCAAACAGCGGAGGAGCCGAAAACCGCTGTGAGAGACGAGTGGAGAAATATCCCCCAGGGACTCCTCAACAGTTTGGCAGCCGGCATGAACAACAGGTGCAAAGTGAGCATTAGTGTCCGACGAGGGAACATTCCTTACTGAGGGTCCGACATCGACCTTTATGCTGGCGTCTGCCCACTGACAGACATGAACGATATTTATATTTGTCATTCTGCTTCCCAACGTGATGAAACCTGTGGCATTTTTCGTTCTCTATTACGGGTTTACTATGTTTCATGTTGTCCATAGTCGTTTGTGATAATTCCTGTCCAGCAATGTCTGTGTCACTTAGCAATTCTCAAGATTGTAACATGACGAAGATGTAGGTATTGTATTTCACACTAAGGTACACCATGAGTAAAATTTGAGATCAAATGGATGATGACTTGATCGAAAAATTTGGATTTCAAATACGTTTGTACTAATTAGCACAATATTTCATACTGAAGGCAATGGCAGCTCATAATCACGCATTCTTAATTATCTCACAAAGATAGCAGATCCATGCTACCTGGAACGTCTTTCCTCATCATTGTGTACCTTCAACGCTGTCAGTTTCCGCTGTTAATTATGATATATCCTTTAAATTTCTGTTTAAAGAAAAAAACGTTTGATGTTCATCTACACAGTTTCATGAATCTCCTCCCGCTTCCCTGTAACCATTATGAATGACACATCTGCATCTGCATCTACATCTACATCTACATGACTACTCTGCAGTTCACACTTAAGTGCCTAGCAGAGGATATATGGAACCACTTTCACCCTGGCTCCCTACCTTTCCACTCTCGAACAGCGCGCGGAGAAAGCGAACGCTTATATTTTTCTGTACGTGCTCTATTTCTCTTATTTTATTACGATGATCATTTCTCCCTGTCTATGTCGGCGTCAATAGAATATTTTCGCTTTCGCAGGTGAATATTGAAGCTTGAAATTTCGTGAGAAGATCTCGCCGTAACGCAAAACGCCTTTGTTTTAATCATGATCACTCTAACTCGCCTATCATATCCATGACACTCTCCCTCTTGTTTCGTGATAGTACAAAACGAGCTACTCTTGTTTGAACTCTTTCGGTGTCTTCCGTCCATCTTGTTTGGTAAGGATCCCACACTGCACAGGAGTACTCTAGTGGATAATGAACAAGCTTACTGTAGGCGGTCTCCTTAGCAGACCTGTTGCGTTTTCTAAATGTTCTGTCAGTAAAACTTAATCTTTAAATAACCTCCCTGGCAACGTTACCTACGTGATGGTTCCAGTTTAACTTGTTCGTAATTGTTATCCCTGGGTATTTAGGTCAAGCGACAACTTTAAGATTTGTGTGATTTATCGCGTAACTGAAACTCAGTGGATTCCTTTTAGAACTCACGTGGATGATTTCACACTTTCCATTATTTAGAGTCAAATGCCACTTTCCGGACCATACAGATATGTTTTTCAAGTCATTTTCCAGTTGGTTTTGATCTTCTGGTGAGTTTACTAAACGATAAATTACAGCATCTAGTGCAAACAGTCTAAGAGGGCTGCTCAGATTATCTCCTGAATCGTTTATATAGGTAGATTAGGAACAAGAGGGGGCCTGTAACACTTCCTTCGCGAACGCCAGATATCACTTCTGTTTTACCACTTCTGTTTTACTCGATGACTTTCCGTCAGTTGTCATTAACAGCGACTTTTCTAACATGAAATCATGAATAGAGTCACAAACCTGTAATTAGGCTAGAAGCCACTTGTGGGGAACGGTGTAAACAGCCTTCTGGAAATCTAGAAATGCGACAAAAATTTGAGATGCCTCGTCGACGGCATTCATTACTTCATGTAATAAAGAGTTAATTTTTTTGCAGAGAAACTATAGTAACTCCCTTTTGCTGGCAATGTCACGAGCAATATTACTACCGCCAACGCGGTAATGTATTTTTGCCAGCATATGGAGGGTAGATTGAAGTCAGCACCAACTGCAACTGTCTGAGTGGGGTGGCTACTTCAGATTATACGTATGTTTTCTTCGTTATGGCTGTATCATTCGGGTAGCCCCTGTTTTTCACGTTTGATTTTTCTCTGATACCCCTTACTTTTGTTCCATTGCCAGCAAAAATAATTTCTGTGGAGTTGAGACTCAGCACAAAAAGGGGAAGTAATGCCCCTAAAGCTTTGCATTAGAAAAAAATTAAGTCTCGTAAAAGTATAGTTTATTAGTTGCCTGTAAAACTATTGTTCAGAAGTACCTGGTTAGCAAATAAGATTATTACAGGGCTATTCAAAAAGTAAGTTTCGATGGATTGCGAAATGGAAACAACAGTGAAAATCCAACGAAGCTTTGCACGGATGTGTTGGGCAGTGTCTCTAGAATGCCTGTCGATCGCTTCACGTCGCTATTTTCAGTTCTGAACACATGGTGAGCACGTTAATATGCCTCGAACAGTAGTGCGTCACGGCAAGTATGGGTGCCCGCCGCGACGTTCCACCTGATTTCATGAAACCTTCACATAGAGTACCCGTAATGCATTTCCTTCTTCATGGCAATTTTCGGCGGCACGCGGCGGGGCAATGAGGACGTCCCTGCAGCGTATTCGAAGCGAAGTGTTCGATTACCCACCATAAAGCTCGGACTTGGGTTCGTCTGGTATTCAACTCTGCGCACATGGACGGCTGCTTATGAAGACAACATTTTGGCACAGACAGCCACCTGCAGATCAGCGTAAAGAATTGGCGGCAAGCTGTGATGATGGTATTGGAATGTTGGTTCAATTCTACGACAAATTTGTAAGTCGGATCGGAGACTATGTAGAGAAATAGGTGGAAGGTGTAGCAAACTGTTGCAAATAATATGTTTCTGATTTTCGCTGTGGTTTCCATTTCGCGACCGACCAGGCTTTACTTTCTGAATAGCCATCGTAATTTCACCTTAATTATTAATACTGCTGTATTAACCCTCCCAATACCAAGAGGGTATGCCACCTTTTGAAAATATTGAAATCTACTCAGGTACTTTATTTTCTAAAATTTTGTAAAAAATATTTATTGTCTTTAATGAAGTCTTTTTCCGGATTGTGTTATTGTGTTACATTTTTAGTTTAAGCTTTATCAGAAAATTTAAGTTTAAGGGAGGTGGCCAAAAAGTCCCCCCCCACCCTTGGTAGTAGATGCGACTTCCCACAATGGTCGTCTTACTTCCCAAATAATAGCATTACATGACCTTAGAACACATGGACATTATATTTCTCCATTTCTCCGGGTTAACAGAAACGATGGTCTCAACAGTGATTCATTTCCCTTTAGTTCTTTATTGTTTCCTGTTCAGTGGCACTTAGTCCATTGTTAGATACAACTGTGTATCGACAGTCACTTACTGACAGAGAAATATCACAGATTTTGGAAGAATCTACAGATTTTCAAATTGAATTTGATGAAACTGACGATGTAGTGAGTGTACCTGAAGAGGAATGTGTTGTGTGCGAGGATGTGGACAGTGATAGACTACCTACAGACGATGAAGATGAACTCTAGGCACCTGAAACTGATGAAGATGCAGCTTCCGAGATTAGTGACAGGTATATTACAAGCACTGGAAAAATTTATATCTCCAAACCTCCTCACATTAGAAGACGAGTACCACAAAACATAGTGACAGAAAGAGAAGGCATAATAGACGAAGGTGAAGTAGGAACAATAAGAGAATCATTTGAAAAGTTTTTGTCTCCAAAAATTGTCAGCATCATAATAAAGCATACCAATGAAGTCATTGAGGCAGAAAACACCCGAGACATACAGACTTGAATTCATGGCATATATAGGGCTACTTATTATTATGGGGAAGAATCTGTTACAGATTTATGGTCCTACACTTCAGGAAGATTTTTTTATACTGCCACCGTAAGCTGAACCAGACTCAAGCAGCTTACTAAAATAATAAGATTTGATGACAGAGAATGGCGAAGCGATCGCAGGAAACGTGATGAGTTTGCTGCAATACGAGAAGTTTTTGATAAAATGAATGAATTACAGCCAGGATACTATTCTGTTATTGACGAAATGTGGTCCTTGTTCCGTGGCAGGTGTCTCTTCAAGGTTTTCATGAAGGAAAAACCAAGTAATACGGTATACTTATACACATGCTCACAGACGCTAAAACTAGATATGTTATCAGCGTGGAGCCTTGTGGTGGGGAAGGAAATGATGGTACACAACAATCAAGTTCCGCTGCAGCTGTGGTCAAACGCCCGGTGGTCCCTATACATCATTCGGGGCGAAATGTTACCACACATAGATATTACACTTCAATTGATTTGGCCGAAGATCTATGGAGGAATCACAAGCTAACTCTCGTGGTAACATTACAAGCTAATAGGAAACATAAACCTCAAAAACTGAAAGATATCTCAAGACGAGAATTATATTCTAGTAAATCTGCTTTCAGTGATACTAATACAGGAAATACTCCAATCACAGTTGTTTCTTATATCCCCCGTAAAAAAAAAAAAAAAAAAAAAAAATATCTGCTGTTTCTATCATCTCAACATTATGACGCTGCAATTGGTTCACCTACTAAGTCTGGAACCGCGCCACCGCTACAGTCGCAGGTTCGAATCCTGCCTCGGGCGTTGATGTGTGTGATATACTTAGGTTAGTTAAATTTAAGTAGTTCTAAGTTCTAGGGGACTGACGACCTCAGATGTTAAGTCCCATAGTGGTCAGAGCCATTTGAACCATTCACCTACTAACACAAAGAAGAAAAGAGTTATAAATCTATATTATAATGAGACTAAAGGTGGTGTTGACACGATAGATCAAATGGTGAAGAAATGTTCAACTAAGAGGGCTACGAGAACGTGGCTGCTGTCTGTTTTCTATACTCTTGTGGACATAGCAGCTGTAAATAGTAATACACTATCTTTGTTTAACTTCCCGGATTGGAATAATAAAATAACCTAATAAGCGAGGACTTTTTCTTCTCACGAAGCTATACATTGAAGAGAGGGCTACAATTATTCCAGGACTACTAGAGTTTGTAGTTTCAAATGCGGACGGAAAGTCAAGCAGAACTTCGGTGCAAAGGAATCTCATGGAGGTAAAGGTAGATGTCATTTGCGTGTTAGTGAAAGCCGTTCAGAAGCAGAATAGTACAACAAAGTGAACAAAACAACAACAATTTGGACCAATTGTAAGAGATACACGTGTGGTAATCACAGCAAGAAAACTGTTGTATGTTCCAAGTGTGAACTAATTCAGAAGAAAGTGTTGAATAATTCTACTGGCAAAACCACGTTATGCTCCTAAGTTATTTGTATATTACCTCAAGTTATTGTAATAATTTTTAAATATACTAAAGTGTTCTTCAACAGTGCTACAATGACTTATACTACTAACTTTTCTCAAGATAATTAGACTTAGTAAACTTAAATGACGAAGTAAGAGAAAGATATAAAATGCATTTTTGAAAGCAGTTTTAAAGAAATATTTAGGTTCTGGGTCCTGATTATGCATCAATAGATCTTTCAAAGGCATGTTATTTATGTAATTCAAGAACAGTTAAGGAACGTGGCTGCTGTCTGTTTTCTATACTCTTGTGGACATAGCACCTGTAAATAGTGATACATTATCTTTGTTGAACTTCCCTGATTGGAACAATAAAAAAACCTAATAAGCGAGGACTTTTTCTTCTCACGAAGCTATACATTGAAGAAAGGGCTACAATTACTGCAGGACTACTAGAGTTTGTAGTTTCAAATGCGGACGGAAAGTCAAGCAGAACATCGGTGCAAAGGAATCTCGTGGAGGTAAAGGTAGATGCCATTTGCGTGTTAGTGAAAGCCGTTCAGAAGCAGAATAGTGCAACAAAGTGAACAAAACAACAATAATTTGGACCAATTGTAAGAGATACACATGTGGTAATCACAGCAAGAAAACTGTTGTATGTTCCAAGTGTGAACTAATTCAGAAGAATGTGTTGAATAATTCTACTGACAAAACCATGTTATGCTCCTAAGTTATTTTATATTACCTCAAGTTATTGTAATAATTTTTAAATATACTAAAGTGTTCATCAACAGTGCTACAGTGACTTATACTACTAACTTTTCTCAAAATAATTAGACTTAGTAAACTTAAATGACGAAGTAAGAGAAAGATATAAAATGCATTTTTGAAAGCAGTTTTAAAGAAATATTTAGGTTCTGGGTCCTGATTATGCATCAATAGATCTTTCAAAGACATGTTATTTATGTAATTCAAGATCAGTTAAGGAATTTTATTTATGTTTTACATTTTTTTGTGGTGGACACTAAGTATCCTGATCCCCTTGGTAATACAAGTTATTGAAAATGGCTTGGTATTGGGAGGGTTAATCTTTACAGTGCATCTGTAGAGCTATTACGCACAACGATTGTGAAGCAAAAATGGTCAGAAAATCACATTACCTTTGAAAATTCTTATTCTTTGAAAAAATCTCTTTTTATGCCCTGCAAACGATATTATGGCGATAGTCACATGTAACCTGAAGCACATATTGCTTCTGTTACCTGTTTTCTGAAAATTGTTTATTGTACCGCCGTATAAGCCTGATGTTCGCCGGATCATTAATAAATTTCATATTATTCGTCATAAATGCGGTAGATGAACTAAAATAACTTCATTTAAATGCCATTCTGATGGATCTGTCGCAAGGAACTCGTCACATAAATAAAGTTTGATAAGAGATGTTCGTATTTTATTAGAAACAAATTATTCATTACGTTATTGATAATTTCTAATGTTTCTGTTTGAACCCTTTCAATGTTTTCTTGTAGTAGTTCAACCTCACATTTAAGTACAGCGATTAATTCCATTTTTGATGCAGAAGACAAATTAGGATCAAAGACGGCTAAACTTACAGAAACGAGTCAAGTACCGTACCGTAAATGATATTTCCTTTTTTTGTACAAACACTCGACACATATCGGCGACATGATAATTATAAAGTCTGGAAATAATACTGAAAGCTGAATATCATTGTTTGCCTTCTGGGAGTGATAAAGTAATAAACAGTGCTTCTTTTCCACAAAAATGGTACTGAGAATGGCTTCATACATATGGTGACTATGAATTAAACACACTGAAGAGCCAAAGAAACTGGCACAAATGCCTAATTTCGTGCGAGCTCGCAGAAGTGCCACAACACGATTAATGCCTGATGTAGTGCTGGAGGGAACTAACACAATAAATCCTGGAGGGCTCTCCATGAATCCGTAAGAATACAAGGTGATGGAAATCTCTTCTAAACAGCACGTTGCAACTCATCCCAGATATGCTCAATAGTGTTCATGTCTGGGCACTTATGTGGCCAGCGGTAGTGTTTAAACTCAGAAGAGTGTTCCTGGAGCCACTCTGTAGCAGTTCTGGTCGTGTGGGTGTCGCATTGTCCTGCTGGAATTGCCCAAGTCCGTCGGACTGCACAATGGCCATGAATGGATGCAGGTATGTATGTGTCACCTGTCAGAGTCGTATCTAGACGTGTCAAGGGTACCTTATCGCTTCAACTGCACACGTCCCACATTATTACAGAGCATCCACCAGCTGGAACACTCCTCTGCTGACATACACAGTCGATGAATTCATGAGGTTGTCTCCATATCCGTACACGTCCATCTGCTCCATACAATTTGAAACGAGACCAGGCAACATGTTTCCAGTCATCAACAGTCCAATGTCGGTAATGAGGGGCCCAGGAGAGGAGGAAAACTTTGTGTCGTCCAGTCATCTAGGGCACACGAGTGTATCTTCGGCTCCGAAAGCCCATATCGATGATGTTTCGTCGAATGGTTCGCACGCTGACACTTGTTGGTGTCCCACCATTGAAATATGCAGCAATTTGCGGAAGGGTTGCACTTATGTCACGCTGAACGATTTTCCTCAGTCGTCGTTGGTCCCGTTCTTGCAGGTTCCTTTCCCGGCCGCACGGATGTCGGAGATCTTATGTTTTAGCCTATTCCTGGTATTCATGGTACACTTCTGACATTATCGTCCGGGAAAGTCCCCACATCATCGCTCCCTCGGAGATGCTGTGCCCCATCGCTCGTGCGCCGACTATAACACCCGTTGACACTCACTTAAATCTTAATAGCCTGCCATTGTAGCAGCAGTAACCGATGTAACAACTGCGCCAGACGCTTGTTGTCTTATATATGAGTTGCCGACCGCAGCACCGTATTCTGCCTTGTTTCATATCTCTGTGTTTGAATAAGCATGCCTACACCAGTTTCTTTGGCGCTTCAGTGTATAAGATCTCTCTTCCCAAAATGTTTTCAGTTAAAGTGCACGCACGTCTTTATTGATTTGGGTCTAAAACTAATGCTTCAACAAAGGACAGAAAACCCCATTAGTTACATTTTCATCGGCTACTTGTGTCTGCTCTTTTCCGTTGTAGGTTAAGACGCCTGCAAACAATCAAACTTCTTTGTCAAATTCGCTGTTTGCTATCTACAGTTTCCACAAAGAAGTGCATAAACCAACGATGTCTGTAAAATTTAACATTTAAAGAAGCTGTCAAGCTGTGCGTACCATGTCGCGAAGTATTTTCACTCTAGCGGGCAAACTACGATGTGCAGTGCAGGATTCAAACTTTAAGACTTGGAAATCTGCTCCAGTTGCCAGACATCTCGAAGTTACAGGTAATAGCCCAGCAAGCAACTGGCTATTTTCTGAGACAAATGCATGTGTAAACATTCAAATTTGTTTGTCAAATCGGCCATCGATTAAAATTTCTCTCAAATGCTTAAAGGCATTATACACAATCTATGCCTCATGAACACCTGTCGGGGGAGGGATTTAAACAACCTAAATATGCGTAAAATTACCTAAACACAATGAGTTGTAGATTTTTCCGTGCTTTTGTATCTGTAAAATTTATAATATAGGCACATGAATTCATGACTTACCGAAATGTTGAATTTCACATTCGCTTCGTTCTCGATTCTAGGTACTAACCTTGGCCACCTTTCAACCTTTAATTGATCAAAAAAAGGCTATCTTCTTCAATCGTTATAACATTCAAGGTATTAACATGTACAATATTCTCAAGTAAAATAAATAAAGATGAAAAATTAAAAATAATATTTTTCTTTACGCTTATGAACCTCCCACACTCTTCCAATACGTTTTTTTGTAGTCGCCTCCATTGTTGACACATTGTTGCTAATTCTGGTACGCAGTTTCACAACTCTTGTGTTCTGGGACACTAAGTCATCACGTCACCCGACAAAAGTGGTCTGTGAAACGAGTACATATTTTGTTGAGGGGACTTAAGCAAACTACTCGGTTACATTAGGTACTGAATTAAGTTGTCATACAGAAGTAATATTATGCTATTGTTTCTTTCCGGCAGTTTCCGATTTTGAATTCCCAGGAACACCCCTTTCTCTCGACCTGCTGAACCCAGATTTCATACATGTCATTTTTACTGATAACGGAAGAAAATTGGGGTTTAATCCAAGAGGCCGGCCGGGGTGGCCGAGCGGTTTTGGGCGCTACAGTCTGGAACCGCGTGACGGCTACGGTCGCAGGTTCGAATCCTGTCTCGGGCATGGATGTGTGTGATGTCCTTAGGTTAGTTAGGTTTAATTAGTTCTAAATTATAGGCGACTGATGATCTCAGAAGTTAAGTCGCATAGTGCTCAGAACCATTTGAACCATTTAATCCAAGAAATATTATCGAAAAATTTATGAAGCGTCGTGTATGAACCACCTTCCTGCATCACCCAGCAATTTTCCTTTAAGATCTTAATCAAATTCTTTCATGACTAATTTTTGGTCATCAGGACGAGGCAAATCATATGCCACCGATTTCGTATATTATTCACTCAAGATTACTACAGAACAAATATCCGAAGCTGAATGACGGCAGCTGTGAATCAAATAGGCGAATACCTTCTGACACAATATCTTTATGAAAGCTGCCACAAACGATGACAAACCTTAGGTAAGCATTAGTTTATTGATACAATCACTCCATGATGACACTGCAGATGTTTTCCACTGTTGACATTTAAACTATCAACGACACTTGCTGGTATAGTTCCAGACTGACTATTGTGGCACAGTAGCCGGTCGACATAGTGTTCATTAATCTGTAGCGGCTCTTGTTTTCAGCCACTCCCCTTTTCCCCGGAGGCTTCTACCAATGTCTGATTAAGCTCTAATATTAGCATGTCTTTGCCATTGAATTATGAAGGTATATTTCACGCTCTGCAGGCCACATAGCACAATTTTGGCCGGCCTGAATCTCCCAATTACGGGCATTTTGAGTGCGTTATCTGCTCTTCCTACGATCAAATTCTTTTAGTTAACACACGAGGAGACTAAAAGAAAGAACGGTCTTTGTTTTGGAGGTGACGCATGCAGCGATCATTTCCTGCAGGCGTCGTCTTGTGTGAGGCTGCCCCAGAGACAAAAAGGCCTTAATGAAGGCGCAAGGCGCTGCTCCCCAGCTATTGAATCGTGGCGCAGTCAAGCCCACGTCCCCGCGCTCCGCTACGATTTGGGTTACAGGCTCATTAGCTTCCTCGGCGCTGAAGTCGAGCAGTGACGTGATGGAAAATTGCGTTGTCCTTCCTAGGGTCCACATGCGTAGCTTGTACTTTCTTAATTAATAGTCTGGCTGCCTATTAATGCCTTCACAAAGCGATTCTTTAACTGACGAGAATAGAATGTAATTATAATGATGAGCATGAAATTATTTAAAAGAGAGATAATAATGTGTTCACATTTTAATACTGAACTGAAACCTATGTTCAAAGTATTTTGATTAATACAATGAAAAAAGTATCTGGGCCACTCAATATTTTTTGTTTAGATAACACGTTTCGAATTTGTGCCAGGTCGTCTTGAGATCCAAAACTCCCGAAGAAAATTAGTTAATAATAATAATAACAATAATAATAATAAAAACAATAATACTGTAATAATTTTGCGTTTGACTCTATGTCCGGCTGCACGTCTTTCAGTTGGCCGCCACCACTTGGGCTACTTGCGTACCTCTAGGCTTTTCCCAATATTCCTACCAGAGAAAAGGAACCTACAACTTAACGTGGAATCGTTTCTGGCACTCTCTACATCGTTGAGAGGTGACGGCTAGGTTAAAGGCAGACTGGAATATTCTGTGGTGCCACCTGGATTCGATCCATAGCCCTTCCGGCTTCCCGGCACCTGCTTTATTATTTGACCACCAGGCTCGGCACAAAAAAGTGTTGAACCTGAAAATCATGTTCATACTTCTTTGAAACCCTTTATTTAAATAAAAAAAAATAGTGAACGTCCCAGACGGTGTGTATTCATTACACCTAAAGAGGCCACGATTTTCCATAGATGTCATGTTTTCAGTTACGACTTCTACTAGCTTCTATTAGTGATCACGATCAACCTTCTGCCATAGGCAGTTGGCATCGTTTTGTGTCGTCTTATGATAGTATAAGAATGCCTAGAGGCTACAAGACTGAGCCAAACGAAACCTGTACTGCGTAATAACGAAGGAAAAACTCTCGCCAGTAACGTGTAAGATGGTAACATATTTCAGAAGTTTAGTGGGCAGGAACAACGAGCCGATGGACAAACATAAACACCGGAACAATGGGGACATGGCTTGCTCCACTATCAAACTGCGCCACGAACGAACAGCGTTCTGTTACTCTAGTAGCGAACATTTGAAACCTACTGATATCTTACGCAGAACGAAGGGTCAGTAGAGTGATGCGAGTTCGTCACAATAATGTCGGGAGTTTGCATACGGTGTGACGTGTATGACCGCTGCTCTTTATCAGGATTGGTCACATTGCAATCATGACTCCAAAAAATGCTGCAACCACTGGGGCCACCGCGATGGAGAACCGCCGGGTGGCTCTGGATGATCACGATTCAGGAGGCCACACTGGGCGTGATGTGCTCCAGCTTCGCATAGTGTTTGCAAGGTGAGTGCCCTGCAACATCACTACTGAACTGAAACATCGACGGGTTATGCATGAAAAGATGAAAATGACTCCTTGTTAGAATCGTTGCTAAGAACGGAATATAGGTCAATTACGACCAACCATAATCGCAGCGAGTTAATTTGGCAAAGGTTCCATTCCTTATCACCAAAAACAAACTCGACCATCAGCAGATAACGTCATGTTGACCATCTTCTAGGTTGAAAAAGGGATCAGCCAGGAAGACTACTTGCGTCCACGGACTCTACCAGTAGTTAACCATGTTCGAATCAATAGAAAATCCTTCTATTGGAGCACAAAAAGGCGAATATACTACTGTCTAAAAGAGTTTGATTGAAAAGAGGGTAATCAGCTGGCTCATACTGCCTTCCTCAGCACATTTAAAAATTTACCCAAAAATTTTGGCATACGAACAAATCCGCGCTCTTTCTAACATTCAGCTCACCTCCCACAAGGTCACACCCACTATCACACGGCGGCAAGTCTCTCATATCTGTCCACTTCCACTTGTTGATCCTCACTCGCTCATTCAGCCTGACTGCTTGTTATTATTTCTTTGTATCTCTCCAAGTGTGTCTCCTTCCTCACAGCCAGCGTCGGCGTCGTCCAGTCCTCCCCCAAGAGTCACCCTCTCGCTCCCTCCTACTGCTAATGTCTCATCATTTCTTCCACTACTGCTGTCTCTTCTCGCTGTCGCTTTCTTTCTCTTGCTCCATGTCTTTGTCATAGACTCTGTCTTTCATTGTCACTGGCTCTTACCCATTTCCACTTTCTCCTTCTCTTCATTCCTGTCCCGCTGGCACTATCTCCTTGACCCTTTTCTTAGCATTACTCTTTCCCGGTGAATTATATTCCACTGCCATTGTGTCTCTCTCTCTCCGTCACATTGCTATTGTCTGCTTCGTTCTTTTTATACCACAACCACTCTCTAATGTCGTCCTGAATTTACTACTTTTCCGTCTCTTTCCAACTGTCAATGTCCGTTCCTACTTCAACATAAAAAAGCGCTGATGTGTTCGCATGCAAAAATTTTTGGGAAAGTTATAAATGTTCTGAGGAACTTTTCAGTCAGTGACTTTAAAACACGATCACATTCGCCTTTCTTCTGCTCCAGTAGGAACATTTTACCGCCGGTTTCCTTTTTTTCCCTCCCACAGCAAGGCGTACAACTCGTTTGATAAGAACTTCATGGGTCAGGAAAATTTTATTAGTTTTCTTGCGTCAAAATGAAATAACTCATAAAAAATTTTACGTCTCACGCCGGACTTTAAAAGGACAAAACTTTTGCATGTGCTTCAGTACTACAACATTCGGTTTCCTGAACCCTTCTGATTATAACGAAGACACGTTTGCGTGCTAAGTCACTTTATAAACTGTGTTTTCGCCTCACACCGGATTTTTTCGTGCATATTTTACGCGTACAAGTACGGTAACTGTGAATCAAAAAATGGTTCAAATGGCTCTGAGCACTATGGGACTTAACATCTGTGGTCGTCAGTCCCCTAGAATTAAGAACTACTTAAACCTAACTAACCTAAGGACATCACACACATCCATGCCCGAGGCAGGATTCGAACCTGTGACCGTAGCAGTCGCGGGATCCGGACTCAGCGCCTAGAACCGCGAGACCACCACGGCCGGCAACTGTGAATCACTAGTTTTCGGAAACGGATAAAGAATGAATAAAATTTTCAAGGTTTTTTGAAGTGGGGGTTCTGGCAAATTTCGTAACAATTTCAGCCATTTGCTGTGGGTTGCCGTCTTGGTCCTCACGGCTCTGGTTTGGTACGAAGAAATGGTAAAAGTCCCTGTTCTTTGGCTGGGGGAGGAGGGAGATGCTGTCTAAGGAACCACCCATGAATTAATGATGGGTCCAAAAGCCCCTTAAAACCCACCGTGAGCCACATCAAATGCAACAAGAAGCAAACGATGTGCAGCATTTGCGTAAGCAGGAGGAAGTGTGTAATATTCACATTTGGACCCTGCACTGTAAGATGAAGACACTAAGATGACCCTTCTGTTGTGTTTACAAGTGGGCACTAATCCAAGGACTAACAAATCTGACACTCCACTCCTTCCCACATTCGTCAGACATCAGCAAAAACACCCTGTTAGTGCGTTAGCGCCACTAGAATAAATTTCTGGGGGTAGGAGAGGACCCCCATTCTACGACAGGGCACGTCGGCGTTTAGCTGTAAAAAATTGATTTATTTTCTGTATTTATGTCAATGAAGCACACTGGTTTACATAGAGTGTGACACGACAATTTCAGGACAATTGTCAAGATAACGTATTACGTCCTTATTAGCAGAAATAACACTGAACACAACAATATCAAATTTAAATAGAAGGTTCTCTACAAGTTTTTCTTACATCTAAACAGTGAAGCACTGTCTATATTGGCCAATATTACGTCAAATCATCCGATTCCAGGTTTTAAGTTTGGCACTATTTAGGATGACAATCAAGTCTACGGAGAATGGTTAATTTTTCTGACAAGATATGCAAAAGATTACTGTGTTGCTTGTGTTCACACAAGCTGGTGATCCAATAATTTTACGCCTCTGCCAGCGGCGTTTCCCTTAAGCTGTGACCTGTTGTTGGCTGAATGGTTGCTGTCGCCCTCTGAAAATCTTATAAAAAGCTAATCAAAATCCTTGCTGGTATTATCAGCTGAAACTGCCCTACGTTTCTAGTTAGGCGAGAAAACATGCATTCATAGTCTGGAAAATTCGGCGATATACACACGCGTAGATGGAGCAGCGTGTATACTTCAACGCCCTCTCCGTGCTCGCAAGAACAATTAATTACGGGGCTGTTTCGTTTCTCCGCTATCGGAACTCAGCGACTCTTCAGCTAATTTCCAGCTGAATGTCAGCCAAAGTGAACGCAGTGTTCACACAAAAGTCCTCTTTTGGTGTCGTGCAGGGAGTGATGTGCCCTGCTCTACGCTTCACGCTACTTCAGAGGAGAGTCCATGAAGTTTTCGGTATTCTGTCTTTCGTAGCAAACAGCCCCCACATGTGCCCTTTCGTGCTTCCCATCACGGCCTTTTTAGACCAATGGGAGCTCTCCTTTTATCTCGTGGAAACTACCCCGCCAGTCGCAAAGGGTGTACCTTCAAATTGCGCTGTAACCTCTCCTTCCGAGTTTATTTCAGCCAATCGCACATTTTTTGCCCGCTCCTGACGCCTAAAAGTTACACGCGTACATCACGAAAACACCATGAACCTTTCAAGTGATCAGTAGATGCGACTCCCTTTTATCTGGGTCTCAGGCCTGTTTGTATCCATCTGAAAATTCCCCAACGCAATTTTGTAAAGAATTTCTCCGTCGCAGGCAGTGCTTGGCCATCATCCGCTCCCTTCGCTGTATCGCCTGGTGCATTCGATGTCTCCCTCGCCATGGGCCACCCCTGTTAAAAGCTGTTCGCTGTACATGAACAGTGGTTTCACAACGCGAGTCCGTCCCAAACAGTGGCTGAGTGGTTCTAGACGCTTCAGTCTGGAACCGCGCGACCGCTCCGGTCGCAGTTTCGAATCCTGCTTCAGGCATGGATGTGTGTGATGTCCTGAGGTTAGGTGTAAGTAGTCTAGGGGACTGATGACCTCAGCAGTTAAGTCCCATAGTGCTCAGAGCCATTTGAACCGTCCCAAACTGGAGCGTCTCTTCCATCAGCTTTTTACACCTTTTGCTCACTGACATACAGGATTTGGTTCGGTGTGTTAATGCCGTTGAATCGAGTATGATACGTTTTTGTATAACATACAGTACATTTTGATAGGCAAATCTGCTCAGTATCACCGAAGTATGTCATGTGACGTATCAATCTAATCGTTCCGATGTCATGCTGCACGTGTCCGCCCTTCAAAACACGACCTGCTGCCCAGGGAAATGAAGCATTAGTGGCTTTTTCTATCCACATGTACTTGGAGTTACTAACCAATCTAAAAACATACTACCCTTACCAGCTATAATTATTAGTCTGCAAATGAAGCAAATACTGATGTAATGTTGTTCAGTACACTGTCCTCACTCAAGAATAAAAGTATCTGCACTTATATTCCCAACCCCCTAACTATCCAGATCTCAGCGAAAGATGTCTGTCCCGTGTTACCTGCTGTCTTTCTCCGTTCGTTCACAACACTTCACCGCCGGTGTCAGACTGACTGAGGTCGGGACGCGCAGCAGTGGTACGCCACTCGATTCGCATTCTTGGAGACGGCGGATCAGCTGCCAATCTGACCATCTAGATGTAGGTTTTCCCTGATTTCCCTAAATAAGCCGGGGTGTATGATGTAAGTTTGATTTCCAATCTTAAGGTGGTTGAAATATTTAGTGGGACAGGTTTGTTTTGCCCAGCCTGTATACAACCATTGAGGCGAGGAAGATGACCTTCAGCAGCCAGTCCAGTTCTCGTCACTACGTGCAGTGCGACGTCGACCAGTCCCGGAAAACAGTAATGCCCGGCATTTTCTTAAGTCTCGTCTTGCTGCTGACAGGACATTGCGATCCCATACAACACGTGTCTCTAATGTTACCACCAAAGCAAAACGCACGGGAAGGATCTCTGTCCCTGAGCAGCCATTTTTATTTTTCTCACAAGGGCACCCTCTCGACCGTTGTGCCGTCTTCGATCTTCGCGATACGTATGAGATATGAAGGTCAGTGGCTGGATTTCAATCTCCTAAAGCAGTACGGCGCAGATCTGAAACAAATTAGACAAAATCACCTCTCAAAATTTGAACATTTTGAGGCTCTCTAAAGTACAAAACATTTCGAACAATTTAACGCAGCCGCTGATAACTGAGTGATTCTCGAGATAGGTTAAGAACTGAAAGAGCTCGCATTCAGGCCGGTAACACAATCACCTGATGGAAGAAAACGATTCGTAAAATCATTTAAAGTCACAAAAAAGACGGTGATAATATGCAGACTCTTTTAAGATTACGTATGAAAGTCCAACAGGCACGAAGTATTGTTTGGTGTAATTTCGTATTTCTTTAATTATAATAGAAGCAAATGACAAGTTTAGGATCTCGCGTCTAATTTTATTATGTATGCAGCAGTGAACAAAAGCACGGTGAGTTGGGCAAGGCGTCTGCCAACATGCCAGGAAGGTCTGTGCTACCCTAAGGAAATTGAAGACACGACTTCAGCGTGTTCGTCGTCAAAAAATACAAATGAACTCCTCCTTCTCCATGACAACGCACGGCCTCACACAGGCCTATGCACCCGAGAGGAATTCGTAAGACTTAATTGGACTCTTCTTCCTCATCCATCCTGTAGACCGGATCACGCACATTTCACCTGTTTGGCCGAATGAATGATGCGCTCCGAGGGAAGCAGTACGTGGATGGTGGGGAGGTTGTTGATGCAGCAGGACGTTGGCTCCGACTTTGACCTGTAGAGTGGTACCGCGACGAGATTATGTTGAAAAATAGGGTTTTGTAGCCAAAAGATGGGGAATAATATAGTGTAATGGAATCATGAATAAAACCAACCCGCTTTCAGAAAAAAGGTGTTGCATTAATTATTGAACGCCCTTCGTATATAAGACCGCATTCCACAGCGTCACAGTGGAGTATTTGGACTATGGAACATCCGGGCACAATGTACTGCATTACTCATTAACAGAAAATTAAGGATAGTTGAAAGTTGTTCGAATCTGACAACAAGCAGATTATTCACTTGCCTCGAACCAGAAGTCAAAAAAAAAAAAAAAATCCCAATCAGCATGGATCATGTAAACAGAAACACGGATTACGTGAGAATTGAACGTCCCTCGTATATGGGCGACAGAGCAACGTTTCAGCAAAATTTGTTCCGCGTTTACATTTTTACAATTATGTATTGTGCCACGCATCGCGCTAGCAGCTAAGCTGAGCGATCTGTGTGGAACAACTGCTTTAACTCGAGCGTGCCGGTGACGGTTTCAAAGGACTGTCGGAGCGCCCTCTGTGGCCAAGCCATGTTAGCCGCTGCATCAGTCACACTTCCATTAGGCTGGTGCTCAGCCTGAGTCTGGCCGTCAAACACTGACTCATTAGCGAGTAAAGCCGCAAATCTGCCGGATTCGGAAGGGACTGACGTGAACGTAGCCGCCGGTCTACAACATGGCAGGTTACCACCGTACCGGGCAGCAAGCAGCGTGATAACAGTTTATCCGATATATATCTGTAACATAAGTGTCTTTTGGTCACCGCCTTCCAGATTTGCTGCGTAATTACGCATGTTGCTGTTGTCGACTTTACGCAGTACATTGGTTTGCTACAGCTCCCCAAGCTTCTCTACCCAGAGCAAGCCTCTTCACCTCTCCATAACTACAGCAACCTAATTCCATTTGAACTTGTTTACCGCATTCAGTCAAGCCTTCGTCACTTTCTACAATTTTCCCCCCGATTTTTATCATCCATTACCAAACTTATGATTTCTTAATGCCACAGTATAAGTCGAATTCGTTCATTCCCTGCTGTAGTCTACCTGTCCCAAATTTTTTTTTCCCTCATTCGATTCAGTTCCTGTTAATTACTTATTCGATCTACACATTTAATCTTCAACGTTTCCCTGCAGCACCAAAATTCAAAATCTTCTATCAGTTTTATGTCTGAGGTCTTTATCTTCCAACTTCCACTTCCGTGCAAGACTCTTTTGCGGACAATTACCTTTAGGAAATGCTTCGTCAGTCTGCGTTTTATATCATCTACATCTACATTTACGTGGATACTCTGAAAATCACATTTAAGCGCTTGCCAGAGGATTTATTGAATCACCTTCACAATTCTCCATTATTCCAATCTCGTATAGCACGCGGAAAGGACGTATATCTTTCCGTACGAGCTCTGATTTCCCTTATTTTATGATGGTGATAGTTTCTCCCCACATAGGTCAGTGTCAACAAACTATTTTCGCATTCGGAGGAGAAAGTTGGTGATTGGAATTTCGTGAGAAGATTCCGTCGCAACGAAAAACGCCTTGATTATAATTATGTCCACCCCAAATCTTGTGTCATTTTATAGACAGTCTCTCCCCTATTTCACGGTAATAGAAGACGTGCTGATCTTCTTTGAACTTTCTCCATGTACTCCGACAATCCTATCTGGAAAGGATTCCACTCCGCGCAGCAGTGCGGTATTCTAAAAGAGGAAGGACAAGCGTAGTGTAGGCAGTCTGCTTAGTAGATCTGTTACATTTTCTAAGTGTCCTCCGAATAAAGCGCAGTCGTTGGTTAGCCTTCCGCACAACACTTTCTATGTGTTCCTTCTAATGTAAGTTTTTCGTAATTGTAATACCTAGATATTTAGTTGAAGTTACGGTTATAGATTTGACTGATTTATCGTGTAACCGAAGTTTAACGGATTCCTTTTAGCACTCATGAGGATGAACGCACACTTTTAGTTATTTAGGTCAACTGCTAATTTTTGCACCATACAAATATCTTTTCTTAATCGTTTTGCAATTTGTTTTGATCTTCTGATGACGTTACTAGTCGATAAACGACAGCGTCATCTCAAAACAACCTAAGACGGCTGCTCGAATTCTCTCCGAAATCGTTTATATAGATAAGAAACAGCAAATGGTCTATAACACTGCCCTGAGGGACGCCAGAAATCACTTCTATTTTGCTCGATGACTTTCTGTCGGTTACTACGCACTGTGACCTCTCTGACAGAAAATCACGAATCCAGTCACATAAGCACGCAATCTCACTACAAGCTGCTTGTGTGGTACAATGTCAAAAGCCTTCCGTAAATCCAGAAATACAGAATCAATCTGAAATCTCTTGTCAATAGCACTCAACAACTGATGCGAGTAAAGAGGTAGTTGTGCTGCACAAGAACGATGTTTTCTAAATCCATGTTCACTGTGTGTCAATAGAGCGTTTTCTTCAAGGTAATTCATAATGTTCGAACACAATAAACGTTCAAAAATCCTGCTGCATATCGACGTTTATGATATGGGCCTGTAATTTAGTGGGTTACTCCTACTACCTTTCTTGAATATTATGGTGGGTATGACTCTTTCGTCGAGCGAACGGTTGTATATGATTGTTGAGTATGGAGCTATTACATCAGCATACTCTGATATCCTTTCTACTTTTGACATCATAAGTTATCTTGCTGCCCAAATAACAAAACTCGTCCACTGCTTTTAGTGTCTCATTTTCTAATCTAATGTCCTGGGCACAGCCTAATTTATTTCCCCTACATTCGATTAACCAGGTTTCATTTTTGTTGATGTTCATGTTATTCCCTTTCTTCCAAATACTATAGTCTGTTCAACTACTCTTCCAGATCTTTGGCTGTCTTTGACAAAACAGTCGAGTAGCACACTTGGGTGGTAGAGCCGAAGGGGTAGGCCTTTGGACTCAACACCCCCATACGACATGCAGATCACCATCAACAGTGTCACGTTCCTTCACTTCATGAGACACTTCCGAGAGGTTTTGAATACAATCCGGAATACTGGCGAAAACTCCGGTGAGCAGGAACTTAAGGGAGGCGCCAATTTCTCCCACCTGCAGGATTCGAGCGCCACCGCGCCGTCGAGCAGCTACGCTACGGAGGCAGAGACCAGCTCTGACAGAACTACAACGCATCGGCCAACCTCGAAGTATTTATTTCCCCTCCTTGAACTTTAATTTCTTTTCCAAATTTCTCCTTGCTTTTCTTTACTGCTTGTTCAATGTACACACGCAATAATATTGGTGAAAGATTAGAAACCTGTCTGACTCCTTTCTTCGTCACTGTTTCCATTTCATGTCCATCAACACTTATAACTGCATTCTCGTCTCTGTACAACTTACACCGGGTGGATATAACTATACTTTCACTATTTAACACGTTATAACACGGGATTAATCACCGTAAGAGTACCAAACTTTTAAGCATTAATGTCCAGAGTATGAGGTTCACGATTTCCATGTGTCACAGCGCCACCGTCCAGTTCCAACTATGGCCACCAGGGGCCGTGATCAGTCATCGTGATTCGTAGTCTCATACACCTGACCAGCTCAGTGCACTTACTGACGTGTCAACATGAGCTTGGATACAAGGAGCAAGGCATTATTGCTGAAGCTCTATTATCAAAACAACATTAATGCTGTAGCTGCACTTCGAAAATATCGCCGGCTGAAAGGATTACGTAAGGGTCGTCTTTCTCCACCTGCTGTGCGGAGCATGAAGAAGAAGTTCGAATCTACTAGAGAACTGGGCGTCGCTCCGGGAAGAGGCCAATGATCGGTTGCACCACAGGTGGTCGATGAAATCGCTCTTGCCATGGCAGACAACGCCGAGCGCAATTCCCGATTTCGGGCAGTGCGCGTACTGTGCCACAACAGTTGAACATGCCGTGGTGCACTGTTTGGAAGCTGCTTCGAGTAATTCTCAAATGTTATCCGTACAAGATCCATCTCGTACAGCAGCTTGCACCACAGGACACACTACGACTTGGTGACTTCGCTCTCCACTTTCTCGCAAGGATTGTAATTGACAAGGCTAACCCTGGACCATCCTATGGACAGACGAAGCTCATTTTTCTCTGAAAGGTGAGGTGAATAGGATTTCCGAGTTTGGGGTTCATCTTCTCAGTCAGTGTGCATGAAGTTCCTCTGTATGGCGAACGTGTCTCCGTATGGTATGGCTTCACGTCTACGTTCCCCCCCTGCGGGTCCGGGGGTTAGAATGAGCCTGAGGTATTCCTGCCTGTCGTAAGAGGCGACTAAAAGGAGTCCCTCCCCCTCAAGGGGGTAGTGTGCGCCTGCGTCCGGAGACGGACGGTTCCACGACTTCTACTTGAGGTGATTTTGGTTTTTCACTTATTCTGGTTTCTTCCTTCCTTTGTTTGGTTCCTTTCTTCGTCCTTCTCCCTCTTATTGTGTTCCTAACGTTTTACCTTGCCTTCTTCTCCTTGCCTTCTTCCCCTTGCCTTCTTCTCCTTGCCTTCTTCCCCTTGCCTTCTTCTCCTTGCCTTCTTCCCCTTGCCTTCTTCTCCTTGCCTCCTTCCCCTTGCCTTCTTGTCCACTCTCTGGTCTCCGCCGCGGCGTTTGAGGCAGTCTGTCCTTTCTCTCCCTTTTTTCCTCTTCTTCTTTCCTCCCTGTGCGTGCCTGAAGGCCGACCCACGCGTTCGCACGCGTAGCCGGTGACTGGGTAACGCGTAATTCCCCGCCCTGGGTAGACAAGTAAGGCACGCACGTACCCCCTGGTAAAGGCCAGGCCCAGGGAGGGGTTATTGCCTGAGCTGACACCTTCCGACCATACCGATTGGTCCCTCCGTCCGTTTCTCTGGAGGTGTGGCCTGAGGTGTAAACATTCACCTAAGGCGGGAGCGCGGTTTGGTATATACTAGATCACTCGACGGATTGACTGACGAGGAGATTCAGTCTTTCCTCTCTGAGCAGGGCGTGACGGCTGTCCATAGGGTCATGAAAAAGGTCATCAATGACCTTCTACCGACCCGGACACTTTTCTTGACCTTTGATAGAGTTCAGCTGCCGTCGCGCATCAAAGTGGGCTACGAGGTTATTTCTGTTCGCCCCTATGTCCCGACACCTACGCGCTGCTACCAGTGTCAGCGTTTTAATCACACTCGCCAGTCTTGTTCTAATGCGGCTGAATGTGTCACTTGTGGCAGGGACGCCCATGAGGGTGATTATCCACCTACGTCTCCTCGTTGCATGAACTGTCAGGGTGACCATGCAGCGTCCTCCCGCGACTGTCCTATCTGCAAGGATGAACGCTGTATATAGGAAATTCGGGTCAAAGAGAAGGTGTCCACCTCGGCTGCTCGCAAGCTATTTGCTAGTAGGAAGCCCACGCTGCTCCCAGCGGGGAATACAGTACTGTCCTCGCCTCTCCTCGGACTACCAGGGAGGTGGCGACGCAGACATGCGATCTGACCTTCAGCACTACGGTCGTCCGCTCGGCCAGTGCTAAGATCGCCCTGTCAACGTCTTCTCTTCCTCCCGTCACCCCTAAGACACAGGCACCTTCATCAGCTTCTGCCAAGACTAAGACCCAGAAGTCAGATGCACGGGCCTTCAAGAAGGAACCGTCCCGTGCAGACTTCCTATGTACCTCAAACTCCCAGCCATCGACCAGTACTTCCACTAAACGACCTTCCAAGAAGGCTCATAGGAAGCAAAGTTCTCCTTCTCCGCCTATTGATAGCAACGTCAGTGCTCACTCGAAGCCAGGCCCTCAGCGGCCTTCGAGGTGACCCCTTCTTGTTTCTCATTTTTCTTTTTCTTCTCACGATGGCACTTCTTCATTGGAATATTCGCGGCATTCGCTCCAACCGAGAGGACTTAAAGTTGCTGCTACGCTTGCACTGTCCGCTCGTCGTAGCTCTCCAGGAAACGAAGCTGCGCCCATATGATCAAATTGACTTGGCACACTATGCCTCTGTGCGTTTTGACCTACCCCCTGTGGTAGGTATTCCGGCTCATTGAGGGGTTATGTTGCTGGTCCGGGATGATATTTACTACGATCCCATCACATTGCACACCGGCCTGCAGGCAGTTGCCGTCCGAATTACTCTCCCCACTTTTACATTTTCCATCTGTACCGTTTACACTCCATCGTCGTCTGCCGTTACCAGGGCAGACATGATGCAAATTGTTGCTCAGCTAACTGCACCATTTTTGTTAACTGGAGACTTCAATGCCCACCATCCCCTTTGGGGCTCTCCAGCATCCCGCCGGAGAGGCTCCCTGTTAGCAGACCTTTTCAACCACCTCAATCTTGTCACACACACCTATTCCCATTTAGACCTCTCTATATGTACTACCCAACTTGCACACCGGTTTGAGTGGTACGCACTTTCTGATACGTATTCGAGCGACCACTTCCCTTGTGTTATCCATCTCCTGCATCATATCCCCTCTCCGTGCTCAATTAGTTGGAACATTTCCAAAGCAGACTGGGGGCTCTTCTCTT
Source organism: Schistocerca americana (assembly GCF_021461395.2). Classification (NCBI taxonomy): domain Eukaryota; kingdom Metazoa; phylum Arthropoda; class Insecta; order Orthoptera; family Acrididae; genus Schistocerca; species Schistocerca americana. Next base: position 93,037,633 of record NC_060121.1, read on the forward strand.
CCAGGGCGACCTTTCAGGATCAAACCTTCGCCAGCTGCGATAGTCAGGTCGCACACCTCACGGAAGCCATTCTCACTGCTCCTGAGTATTCCGTCCCTCACACTACTTCTTCTCCACTTTGCGTACTGGTCCCCTGGTGGACCGCAGCATGTAGAGACGCTTTACGTGCTCGTCGACGTGCTTTACGCACCTTTAAATGCCACCCTACGATGGCGAATTGTATCAATTATAAACGATTACGTGCGCAGTGTCGTCGTGTTATTAAAGAAAGCAAGAAAGCCAGCTGGGCTGCTTTCACAAGCACCTCCAACAGTTTTACTCCTTCTTCTGTTGTCTGGGGTAGCCTGCGCCGGCTATCTGGCACTAAGGTCCTCTCACCAGTTTCTCGCTTGACGGTCGCGAATGACGTCCTTGTGGCCCCTGAGGATGTCTCCAATGCCTTCGGCCGCTTTTTCGCAGAGGTTTCGAGCTCCGCTCATTACCACCCTGCCTCCCTTCCCCGAAAACAGGCAGAGGAGGCAAGGCCACCTAACTTCCGCTCCTCGAATCGTGAAAGTTATAACACCCCATTCACCATGCGGGAACTCGAAAATGCACTTGCCTGGTCACGGTCCTCCGCTCCAGAGCCTGATTCAATTCATATTAAGATGCTGAAGAACCTTTCTCCTGCGGGTAAACGTTTTCTTCTTCGTACTTATAATCGCATCTGGATTGAGGTTCATGTTCCCACATGCTGGCGCGAGTCTATTGTTGTCCCGATTCCTAAGCCGGGGAAGGACAAGCACTTGCCTTCCAGTTATTGACCCATCTCCCTTACCAGCTGTGTCTGTAAGGTGATGGAGCGAATGGTTAACTCTCGTTTGGTTTGGCTGCTCCAATCTCGACGCCTACTTACCAATGTACAATATGGATTTCGTAGGCGCCACTCTGCTGTTGACCATCTGGTTACTTCGTCGACCTTCATTATGAATAACTTCTTGCGAAAGCGCCAGACAGTGGCTGTGTTCTTTGATTTGGAGAAGGCTTACGACACCTGTTGGAGGGCGGGCATTCTCCGCACCATGCATACATGGGGCCTTCGCGGTCGCCTCCCTCTTTTTATTCGTGCCTTTTTAATGGATCGACAGTTCACGGCACGTGTGGGTTCTGTCCTATCCGACGCCTTTCGCCAGGAGAATGGGGTGCCACAGGGCTCAGTTTTGAGCGTCGCTCTCTTCGCCATAGCGATCAATCCAATAATGGATTGTCTCCCAGCTGATGTATCAGGCTCCCTTTTCGTGGACGATTTTACCATCTATTGCAGCGCGCAGCGTACATGTTTCCTGGAGCGCTGTCTTCAGCGTTGTCTTGACCGTCTTTACTCCTGGGGTGTCGCCAATGGCTTCAGTTTTTATGCCGAGAAGACGGTCTGTATTAACTTCTGGCGCTACAAAGAGTTTCTCTCACCGTCCTTACATCTCGGTCCCGTTGATCTCCCATTCGTGGAAACAACAAAAATTTTAATTCTTACATTTGACAGGAAACTTAGCTGGTCTCCACATTTGTCATATTTGGCTGCCCGTTGTACCAGTTCTCTAAATGTCCTCCGTGTTCTCAGCGGTATGTCGTGGGGAGCGGATCGAACCGTCCTACTTCGCCTATATCGGTCGATTGTTCGCTCAAAGCTGGATTATGGGAGCTTCGTATACTCCTCTGCACGGCCGTCCCTCTTACGCCGCCTCAACTGTGTACAACATCGGGGTTTACGTCTTGCGATCGGAGCATTCTATACTAGTCCCGTCGAGAGTCTTCATGCTGAAGCCGGTGAATTGCCACTAACCTACCGGCGCGATGTACTGCTTTGGCGGTATGCCTGTCGGCTGTTGTCAATGCCCGACCACCTGTTTTATCGTTCCTTTATTGACAACTCTCTCGACCGTCAATACGGGTTGTATGTCTCTGCCCCGCTACCCCCTGGAGTTCACTTTCGTCGCCTCCTTCAGCACCTTGATTTTTCACTCCCAGCAACCTTTCGAGTGGGCGAGAGCCAAACGCCACCTTGTCTCCAGGCTCAGGTCCGCATTCACCTTCACCTCAGCTCGCTCCCAAAGGAGGTTACCCCAACTTCGGTATACATCGAAGTTCATTAATATGATCTTCATTTATACAGATGGCTCTAAGACCAATGACAGTGTCGGGTGTTCTTTTATTGTCGGGGCACACAGTTTCACATACCGGCTCCATGACCATTGTTCGGTCTTCACAGCTGAGCTATTTGCCCTCTACCAGACTGTTCTTTACATCTTCCGCCACCGAAATTCTGCTTATGTCATCTGCTCCGATTCCCTGAGCACCATCCAGAGCCTCAGTGATCCGTATCCGATTCACCATTTCGTGCACCGGATCCAACGCTCTCTCCAGCGGCTGGTGGACGACGGTTCTCTGGTTAGCTTTATGTGGGTTCCTGGCCATGTCGGTATCCCTGGGAACGAAGCTGCAGATGCCGCAGCCAAGGCTGCAGTCCTCCAGCCTCGGACAGCTTCTTGTTGTGTCCATTCATCAGATTGTAGCAGGGTCATTTGTCAGCGCATTTTATCGCTGTGGCATGACGATTGGGCTACACTTACGGACAACAAGCTTCGGGCCTTGAAACCTCTTCCCACGGCTTGGACGGCCTCTTCACGCCCTTCTCGGTGGGAGGAGGTCGTTTTGGTCCGGTTACGAATTGGACACTGCTGGTTCAGCCATCGCCATCTGCTGACGGCTGCGCCGGGGCCGTTCTGCCCATGTGGGCAATTGCTGACGGTACGCCTTATTTTAATGTCCTGTCCAAATTTTAATACACTGCACGTTGATCTAGGCCTGCCATGTGCTCTGGATGAAATTTTAGCGGATGACCCAGGAGCAGCTGCTCGCGTTCTTCGTTTTATCCACTTGACGAACCTGTCTACAGACAATTGATTATGCTGTTTTTTTAATCCCTTGCCTGTTAATGTGCCTTTTATAGTGTTGTCCTTTTTAGGTTTTAACCTTGTGCCTCGCGGTGCATTCCTAACTTAGTCTGGGCGCTAATGACCACTATAGTTGTGCGCCCTAAAACCACCAAAAAAAATCTACGTTCACCATTGCCCCATTCTTTTTTGGACAGGTTGACGCTTAAGGACCAAAGACGTGCAGTGTGTCTGGCCAGCGCTACTGCGACATGCTTCGCTAGCACGTGAAATGAAATGTCGTGTGGCTAGGGCCTTCCGTCGGGTAGACCGGTCGCCTGCTGCAAGTCTTTTTAGTTGACGCAACATCGGCGACTTGCATGTCGATGGGGATGAGATGATGATGAGGACAACACAACACCCGGTCCCAGAGCGGAGAAAATCCCCAACCCAGCTGGGAATCGAACCCGGGGCCCCTTTGCATGGCATTCTGTCGCGGTGACCACTCAGCTATCGAGGCGGACACCATCAAGTCGTTCCCGCGCTACAGGAGAGAGACGCATTGAACTCAACAGTTTTCGTGCAAGATGGCGCCCCACCGCACATCGCTCGTGAAGTTCCCCTGCTTCTCCGAAACACGTCTGGAAGCGACCGAATTATCAGCCGATCGTTTCCAAATGCTTGGTCGGCACGATCACCTGATCTCTCTTCCTGTGATTTCTGGTTTTGGTGCAGGGTTTACCAGGGGAACTTTCGCACGTATGCTGATGATCTGATGCGCAGCATTTCAAGAGAGGTAGCCAGCATACCTACGGACAGGCTTCGTTATGCTGTGCAAAATGCAATACTGCGTTTTTGAGATTCTTCTGGACACTGCCCCTTTTGCAGAAGTAATGGTACCGGTATATAATGGTATGATGTACCGTAGCAGCCAATTAAAAGTGCTTCAATTGAATTGATTCTGCATTATTTCTCTTCCCCATGTCACTGACGCTAATGCTACCAAGTTTGGTCATCGTACAGTAATTAGTTTCCGTGTTATAACGTGTTCAATAGGGAAAGTTCAACTACAACCACCCGGTAGATAATCTTCAGCCCCCGTATTTTCTCCCTAATACCCCCCAAATTTCAAAGGGTGTATTTCAGTCATCATCGTCAAAAGCTTGTTCTGAATCTATAAATGCTATAAACGTAGCTTTGCCTTTCTTCAATCTTTTAAGACAGGTCAGCGTTGCCTCGCATGCTCCTGTATTTCTCTGGAGTTCAAACAGATTTCCCCCACTTTTCCAGTTCTTCTCTAATTAATTCGTGTCACTGTTTTGCAATCACGATTTGTTAAACTGATAGTTCGTTCATACTAACATCTGTCAGCATATCTCTTCTTTGGAAACTGAGCTGTTTCATTCTTCTTGAAGTCTGATGGCGTTTCGCCAGTCTGATATATTTTATACACCAGGTGGAATATTTATGCCATGCCTGGACCTCCGAAAGAGCTCGGTAATCCTGATCGAAGGTCGTCAACTACAGGAGCCTTATTTCGACTCGGGTCTTTCAGTGCTCCATCAAATTCTTCTGTAAGTATCACATCTGCCATCACGTCTTCATCTGCTTTGTCTTCGGTTTCTGTAGTATTGAGTTCTTGTTCATTTACCTTGTATAGCTCTTCCATAGATTGTAATGCTGTGATTATGTTAAAAAATTTCAGTGATGTTGGAAAAGAGTAAATAAATCAGTCTGAGCTAAGGTACCCTGGTCCGGAGACGACCGAGTCGAAAGTTATAAACGAAAATCTGTTATAATACAGGCTCTTTGTTTTCCATATTTTTAGCGGTGGTGGTGTCGACCAAAACAAGAAACCAATGTCCAGTAAACATAAGGTCCAAAATGCATACCTTAAGATCTGTCAGCACTTGTTCATCTTTGTTACGTTGAAGACGTCTCTTCTACTGAACAAGTGCTCATAGCTCGTAAGCTGTCCATTTTACAGAGAGTATTGAGTATACTTTTTGCTTATTTTGGTCCAAACTAACTCATCGCAAAATAAGGAAAGCAAAGAGCTTGCAGTAGAGCAGGTCAACTGTCATAGGTATCAGAACGATTTTCGCTTATAACTTTCGACTCGTTAGTTTCCGTTTCACGGGCCCTTACCACAGATTGAAACTTTTACCCTTCTCCTCATCTCTGAAAGTTTGTAACACCGTCACGGAATCGCCCTGCATATTCGTCCTACAGCTCACCTTTAGCTTTAGTGCGTAGCACCCTATGCTCATCTGAGCTCTTGAAATTGACGCAGCTGCTTCTTTTATTTTCATAGGTCCCTGCAATTTTTTTATATAGAGAATCTATCTTTCCCTAGTCATGCATACTTCTGCAACCTTTCATTTCTCCTTCAGCAACTCTTGCTTCAACGTCTTTCTCTATTTGTCAAACTCATTTTTTAGACATCTGTAGTATCTTTCATATGCTTCATTCGCTGCAGTTTTAGAAATACACATTGTGCGAACTTTGAGGTTCGCCGATGACATTGTAATTCTGTCAGAGACAGCAAAGGACTTGGAAGCGCAGTTGAACGGAATGGATAGTGGTTCAAATGGCTCTGAGCACTATGGGACTTAACTTCTGAGGTCATCAGTCCCCTAGACTACTTAAACCTAACCAACCTAAGGACATCACACACATCCATGCCCGAGGCAGGATTCGAACCTGCGACCGTAGCAGTCGCGCGGTTCCAGACTGTAGCGCCTAGAACCGCTCGGCCACTTCGGCCGGCGAATGGATAGTGTCTTGAAAGGTGGGTATAAGATGAACATAAACAAAAGCGAGACGAGGATAATGGAATGTCGTCGAATTAAGTCGGGTGATGCTGAGGGAATTAGATTAGGAAATAAGACACTTAAAGTAGTAAAGGAGTTTTGCTATTTGGGGAGCAAAATAACTGATGATGGTCGAAGTAGAGAGGACATAAAATGTAGACTGGCAATGGCAAGGAAAGCGTTTCTGAAGATGAAAAATTTGTTAACATCGAGTATAGATTTAAATGTCAGGAAGTCGTTTCTGAAAGTATTTGTATGAAGTGTAGCCACGTATGAAAGTAAAACATGGACGATAAATAGTTTAGACAAGAAGAGAATAGAAGCTTTCGAAATGTGGTGCTACAGAAGAATGCTGAAGATAAGATGGGTAGATCACATAACTAATGAGAAGGTATTGAATAGAATTGGGGAGAAGAGGAGCTTGTGGCAGAACTTGACTAGAAGAAGGGATCGGTTGGTAGGACATGTTCTGAGACATCGACGGATCACCAATTTAGTATTGGAGGGCAGCGTGGAGGGTAAAAATCGTAGAGGGAGACCAAGAGATGAATACACTAAGCAGATTCAGAAGGATGTAGGCTGCAATAGGTACTGGGAGATGAAGAAGCTTGCACAGGATAGAGTGGCAGGGAGAGCTGCTTCAAACCAGTCTCAGGACTGAAGAGCCGGCCGGAGTGGCCGTGCGGTTATAGGCGCTACAGTCTGGAACCGCGTGACCGCTGCGGTCGCAGGTTCGAATCCTGCCTCGGGCATGGATGTTTGTGATGTCCTTAGGTTAGTTAGGTTTAAGTAGTTCTAAGTTCTAGGGGACTGGTGACCACAGTAGTTAAGTCCCATAGTGCTCAGAGCCATTTGAACCATTTCAGGACTGAAGACCACAACAACAACATTGTGCCCCAATACAGAATGCTCGATATAATAGCTGATCAGCGGACACTGTTAAGCGACGAATAAAGCAACGAAATGTAATCTTGTTCGTTTAAATTCAGACGCTATAAATATTCGTTTCCACACACGTCCAGACGTTTCTTCCTTTTTCTCACTACAGTCGTGTATTTTGTACAAAGTAATGTGCCAAATTTATGTACAATTCATTATTATACAGGGTGACTTTTTGCACCATGTGCAAACTCTAGGGATTGGTCGATGAAAGGATATGGAACAAACAAAGTCTAATGAACTTGTCAGGAAATGCATGGTTTCCATGCTAGAGACCGTTTATTCAATAATACTTCATTACAGAGACTGAGGTCCAATACTCGCTGACATACAGACAGTCATCTGCGGGGTAGTATGCAGAACCCCCATGGTACGGCGACAGTGAATCATCATCATCGGTACAGCCCGAATGTGTGGGCCGGGATAACTGACGACCGTATTTAGGGACCAGTCTTCCTTGCATGTGCTTAACAGGCCGGAACTATCGGCTTTTCTTGCGGGTGAATGTGCCTCCCCTGCTGGAAGAACTGCCATTGATGATTCGAAAGGCTATGTGACTACTACATGATGGTGCTCCAGGCCTATTCGCCGTTAACGTCTGGAAGCACCTCAATCGTATCTTCCGTTTTCGATGGATCGGACAAGGGGGTCCAGTTGCATGGCCCGCTCGTTCACCGGATCTCGACCCGTGCGATTTCTGGTTAAGGGCCATCTCAAAAGTATCGTTTGTGGAGAGCCGATTCCAGATGTGCAGACACTGGAATAGCGTATTCATGCTGCCCTTGACACCGTTCGGATGCAGCTTGGCCGAGGTGAACGTGTGCGAGAGAACATGCTACGGCGCGTACACGCATGTCTTGAGGCACATGGAAATCATTGTCAGGACAAACTACAACTGTGGCTGCATGGTACAGCGCATATTAGACCACAGTCTCTATAACAATGTGTGATTCATTAAATGGTCTCTAGCATGGAAACCATGCATTTCAGGACATACGTTCATTAGACCTGTTTTGTTCTGTATCCTCTCATGGATCAGTCCCTAGATATTGTACACGGTGAAAAAAAACACCCTGTATATTTGGAGGTTGAATTCCCATGGATTAGAAATTATAGGAGGAGATCTTAAACACATTTATCCAACTATCACCTTTGAAGCATACGTGTTCATGAAAATTTCTGTAAAGTTACCGAAAACTTTGTACATTGCGTTCCAGGACGAATCATGAATATTTAGTGATATGACAGTGGCGACCATTTGAAGCAAAGAACTTCACGTCGACATATGCCCTATTCAAAATACTTTCCGAGATAAAACACATTTAATGTTCATTGTTATTTATTTTCTTTATTATGCAGTACATTGTCATTTTTTACAAAGTACCACAGTAGAACAGAGGAAGTCGAAACAAGTAATTTAATACAGAACACTTGTGGTCTATAAAGTCAGCAGACTACTACAAATTGGTCTACTATAACTACCTAAGCTACTGCGCATATGCGTCACACGAGATTTTCAATATTGTCTCGCTCTCTTTGCGGAGACTAGTAGACATAGAGAAAAAAATGAATATGACCTTTTCTGAAGGAAAATTAATGCAGTTTAATTTTGCACTACGACTTGCTTTCGGTAGAGGCCGCGATTTTCGAGTTATTCGAGAAAAACACCGGTAAGTGACATTAAACGCTTTCTGTCTCGGAAAGCATTCGGAACAGGGCATATGTCCATATGAAGTTTTTTGATTCAAATCAGCTTTCCTGCCAGTACCCTGAATATTGACCATTACTCCTGGGACATCCTGGGAGTAAAAGTATATATATATATATATATATATATATATATATATATATATATATATATATATATATGTGTGTGTGTGTGTGTGTGTGTGTCCCAGGAGTAATGGTCAATATTCAGGGTACTGGCAGGAAAGCTGATATATACACTCCTGGAAATGGAAAAAAGAACACATTGACACCGGTGTGTCAGACCCACCATACTTGCTCCGGACACTGCGAGAGGGCTGTACAAGCAATGATCACACGCACGGCACAGCGGACACACCAGGAACCGCGGTGTTGGCCGTCGAATGGCGCTAGCTGCGCAGCATTTGTGCACCGCCGCCGTCAGTGTCAGCCAGTTTGCCGTGGCATACGGAGCTCCATCGCAGTCTTTAACACTGGTAGCATGCCGCGACAGCGTGGACGTGAACCGTATGTGCAGTTGACGGACTTTGAGCGAGGGCGTATAGTGGGCATGCGGGAGGCCGGGTGGACGAACCGCCGAATTGCTCAACACGTGGGGCGTGAGGTCTCCACAGTACATCGATGTTGTCGCCAGTGGTCGGCAGAAGGTGCACGTGCCCGTCGACCTGGGACCGGACCGCAGCGACGCACGGATGCACGCCAAGACCGTAGGATCCTACGCAGTGCCGTAGGGGACCGCACCGCCACTTCCCAGCAAATTAGGGACATTGTTGCTCCTGGGGTATCGGCGAGGACCATTCGCAACCGTCTACATGAAGCTGGGCTACGGTCCCGCACACCGTTAGGCCGTCTTCCGCTCATGCCCCAACATCGTGCAGCCCGCCTCCAGTGGCGTCGCGACAGGCGTGAATGGAGGGACGAATGGAGACGTGTCGTCTTCAGCGATGAGAGTCGCTTCTGCCTTGGTGCCAATGATGGTCGTATGCGTGTTTGGCGCCGTGCAGGTGAGCGCCACAATCAGGACTGCATACGACCGAGGCACACAGGGCCAACACCCGGCATCATGGTGTGGGGAGCGATCTCCTACACTGGCCGTACACCACTGGTGATCGTCGAGGGGACACTGAATAGTGCACGGTACATCCAAACCGTCATCGAACCCATCGTTCTACCATTCCTAGACCGGCAAGGGAACTTGCTGTTCCAACAGTACAATGCACGTCCGCATGTATCCCGTGCCACCCAACGTGCTCTAGAAGGTGTAAGTCAACTACCCTGGCCAGCAAGATCTCCGGATCTGTCCCCCATTGAGCATGTTTGGGACTGGATGAAGCGTCGTCTCACGCGGTCTGCACGTCCAGCACGAACGCTGGTCCAACTGAGGCGCCAGGTGGAAATGGCATGGCAAGCCGTTCCACAGGACTACATCCAGCATCTCTACGATCGTCTCCACGGGGGAATAGCAGCCTGCATTGCTGCGAAAGGTGGATATACACTGTACTAGTGCCGACATTGTGCATGCTCTGTTGCCTGTGTCTATGTGCCTGTGGTTCTGTCAGTGTGATCATGTGATGTATCTGACCCCAGGAATGTGTCAATAAAGTTTCCCCTTCCGGGGACAATGAATTCACGGTGTTCTTATTTCAATTTCCAGGAGTGTGTATATATATATATATATATATATATATATATATATGTGTGTGTGTGTGTGTGTGTGTGTAAAATATGAGTGTGTGTGAGTGTGTGTTAAAACTGACATTTAATGTTAATTTATAAGAGTATGAAATCTTTCTTTCTTTTGTAGGTTGGACTCAGCTATAAATTCGTCGCAACAGAGAGAAAATGTGATACACCGTTAAACAATATCTCTGCACTCAAACATTACAGGCAAAGACAGCACGTAATAATTTTCTTTTCATTCATATTTGAATTAATCAATTTCTCAAGGAAAACACGCCAAATTCTGCTCGAGCTAAAGTTACTGAGTAGCTTCGGCTTGTGTGGTTACGTTTACAATATCTTTACTGAATAAATTATCTACACCGTGTAACCTAATAAAATATCGCACTTTGTAAAAAATAAGATGTGTGCAGATTCTGTTAAACGAGAGATACAAGTAAGTGAGACTGGAAATAATTTAGTATTTGTCCGCAAAACCACGCTAGCTTCAGCTAGTGCAAATACCGTGGTCACATTTAACATGTAGACACTGCAGGGTAGTAAAGGATAGGAACTGGCGTAAAGAAGGTTTGCTGAATCCTTACTATAATTATTATTTCAATCAGAAGTTACACTTACATTCATGAGAACAAAGGAATCCCAGATGTGGTCCACCGCGTACATATCTGGCGGGGTGATTCAATTCATCAGATGGAACTCCTGGCCGTGTGATTTGGCGCATTATGTTGTTGAATCCCACTGTCGTCGGGAAACATGATCGTCACGAAAGGGTGTGCGCGCTCTGCGACCAGTGTGTGATCCTCCTTGGCCATCATGGATGTTCACGTGAACGTTCCCCAGGGCATGACGGAGCCACCGCCAGCTCGTCTCCGTCCCGCAGTACAGGTGTCAATGAGCTGTTCCCCTGGAAGAGGACGGATTCGCGACCTCCCATTGGCGCGCCTTCCCCATTCTACACACTGACGGCACGCTCACCCATACTACGTGCACCACGCGTGTGTCTGACCGGCAGTCGTTCCTCGCTGGTGGCTCTGCTGTCGCCTGGACGGGTTTATATCGATTGCAGGTCGGTGTCATAACGTTCTGGCCAATCAGTGTCTATTGGCAAGAGTCTGACAACTTGTTGGCAGAAATCAGTGTTGTTGAGACAAAAAAGATGTGATGGCCACTTTTCCCGCCCAGGTCACTTTAACTCACTTCCCCTTACCGATCTTACTATTAATCGGTGTTGTTATTGTGTTCTTCAGTCCAGAGGCTGGTTTGATGCAGCTCTCCATGCTACTCTATTCTGTGCAAGCTTCATCATCTCCCAGTACCTACTACAGCCTACATCCTTCTGAATCTGTTTAGTGTATTCATCTCTTGGTCTCCCTCTACGACTTTTACCCTCCACGCTGCCCTCCAATGCTAAATTGGTAATCCCTTGGTGCCTTAGAATGTGCCCTACCAATCGATCCCTTCCTCTGGTCACGTTGTGCCACAAATTTCTCTTCTCTCCAGTTCTATTCAGTACCTCTTCATTAGTTATGTGATCTACCCATCTAATCTTCAGTATTTTTCTGTAGCACCACATTTCTAAATCTTCTATTCTCTTCTCATCCACACTATTTATCGTCCATTTTTCACTTCCATACATCGCTATACTCCATACAAATACTGCCATAAACGACTTCCTGACACTTAAATCTATACTCGATGTTAACAAATTTCTCTTCTTCAGAAACGCTTTCCTTGCCATTACCAGTCTACATTTTACATCCTCCCTACTTCGACCATCATCAGTTATTTTGCTCCCCAAATAGCAAAACTCCTTTACTACTTTAAGTTCAAAATGGCTCTGAGCACTATGGGACTCAACTGCTGAGGTCATTAGTCCCCTAGAACTTAGAACTAGTTAAACCTAACTAACCTAAGGACATCACGAACATCCATGCCCGAGGCAGGATTCGAACCTGCGACCGTAGCGGTCTTGCGGTTCCAGACTGCAGCGCCTTTAACCGCACGGCCACTTCGGCCGGCTACTACTTTAAGTGTCTCATTTCCTAATCTAATTCCCGCAGCATCACCCGACTTAATTCGACTACATTCCATTATCCTCGTTTTGTTTTTGTTGGTGTTCATCTTATATCCGCCTTTCAAGACACTGTCCATTCCGTTCAGCTGCTCTTCCAGGCCCTTTGCTGTCTCTGACAGAATTACAATGTCATCAGCGAACCTCAGTTTTTATTTCTTCTCCATGGATTTTAATTCCTACTCAGAAATTTATTTCTTTTCCTTTACTCCTTGCTCAATATACAGATTAATCGGTAAACTACAAAATTTAGTGTGTTATATCAGTTAATAACAGTAATTTCGATATGAGATACGATTAGAAATTTTTACTACATGTTTTGAGTGTTATTTGTCTTTTACTCATTGCGTTTTATTACAACAGTCTTAATTTCGTTTCACATTACTTGCTATAAACACGTACCGGTATCACATTTGAAGACGACCACCTCTATAGCGTGCATTCACGAATCGATGTTACTTCCGTTTGGCATTTACACGATAGCAGCTGACCGCTGCTAGCTGCACAAGCTCGTAACTTGTGAACATTGGAAGACAGACGATAAAATATTTCCCCTCTCACTCCTATTAACCCCGCAGTGGCCGCGCTGCATATCAGTCCGCCGCTGAAGCAAGTGACCAAGCTTGCTTACCTCACGGCCGAATTCACCACTGTCAATTAAAATTAAGATATTACTGTACCCATAAGTATATTTTTTCCTTACTAAACAAGAAAACTATATCCTAAGAAGATATTAACGTCAGCTGATGTTTTCCGGATTGTGCTGCTGTTAGAAGCGTAGTATTATGAAATTCGGATGACAACCGCGAGTACACGAACACGTGATTCGGGCCTTCTGCTGTCCGCAGATCGCAGTTTTATGACCACTGCCCTATGGGGTCGCAATTTTATTTGAAGCCGCTTGTGAACGGCGCTGTCAAAAACTTCCTGAAAAATCTAGAAATATCAAACCAACTTTAGACTGTCTGAAAAAAGTATCCTTCACTTCTTGTGAATAAAATGAGATACTTGTATTTCACGAGAACAGTATTTCTAAATTCGTACTGGTCATGTGACAATAGATCGTTTTCTTCGAAATATTGCCTAATGATAGAACACAGTATACGTTCCATAACACGAAGCTCAACAAACAAACCCGCGAGTACAGAATACGATGCCAGGGGAGAAAAATGTTTAAATCCTTTGACACAATAATCAACAAAGACGAAAGCGTAAGCTTCCCAAAAAAATTCCTTAATTGGCTCAATGTTCCAAACATTCTCTCGCTTCTAAAAAACGTCATAGAAACGGAAATATTTACCGGAAAAGTAAAAGGCAACTCAGTAGTCAAATCACCAATTCCCGTCATTTCAACCATTTACCATTCAGCTTTAAGTACAATTTTCAGTAAGATTGGCGTGCAGTATGTGAATCAGTAAATCACAAGGGATAAAATTACAATTTGCCTAGCGACTTTAAAAGAATTGTATTCCTTGCACGGACAACTGTAAGTACAGTGTTCGCGTATTGGACACTCGTTGAATAACTTATACGCGACACAAATGAGATGAGTAATTACACATTTTTTTCCAATTCAGAAAATATATTCAGAAGAAGACCAAGCGAAATGGTCCTTTTCAGTAGTAAGTTAATATTTCAGCAGTCAATGGCTGGTTGCTATTGTACAATATATCGTATTTTGAAGCTACAGTATCCTCTGAACATGCCATCCTGTTAACAAAGCAGATTTATAAATTGGCTACGGTTGCGTATTGATCGCTCCCATGCTTTCAAATTGACTGACAGACATACTATGTGACTGGTAAATTTCAGTGTTTTAACTTTAAAGTATGTTTGCCCTCAAATACATGAAAGAACGTGGACTTCCAAAAGCTGGTTTCATTGAATCCTTAGTGGTTATGTAGGTTTAGTTTTAAACACGTGCTCGTCTCCTACAAGATTTTAGCTGTCTTCGTAGCCGCGGAAGGCCTCGCAGGTATCTGTTGCCAGACCCAGAAGCTCTTCGCCCTGCGCCTGACCCGGTACGTGCCACTTACGTCAGGCACATTAATCCCTGCCAGCCGGACAGGAACGCTGCCTATGCAGAGATCGCGGCCACTATGACTGGAAGCGGTTGAGGAAGCTGTCGATACGTGACGTGTATCGACCGGCGCGGCGCAAACTGATGCCGACGGCCACCGGTGACGAAACGCCCGCCACCGGCAGACGCCGTCACACGTGGAGCGCCGTGCCTCTCCTGGCAAATTATGTGTCGGCCGTCTGTTTTACCGTAACGAACTGCGTGGAACGTAAATTATCGAGACCCTGAGACGTCAGCGAAACGCCAAGGTCGTATTCCAGAGGTCTTTACACGGAAATTCCAGTTAGGCCTCCACGATTTAGCACTTTTGTGATTTACCTCGAACGTCCCCTCAATAAAACTAGAGGCGATTGCTTCCACCAATCACACTCGAATGTCACAACAAAAGATAATTTTGGCAGTCCCAACACAGCGGTGGTGTTAATGGTCAACAACTCGGTTTATCTATTATTTATTTAGTTTTCTGTCACAGTTGTATACACTCTTTAACAGTCTAGCTTCGAATGTTTCCATTCGTTTTCAGACCATTCCCTGTATCCCTAATATTCGACTGTAACATACGAATAATTATAATGGAACACTCGAAATACTCTTTCATGAACCAGCTCAACATAAGAAACGGATTAGGAGGAATTGACAGGCGCACGCTGTATGAACAACTGAGCGCACGCGTAGGTTTGCCACGTTGACCTGGTGTATGAACAAGACTTCTGAATGCCTTATTTTGGGTTCTGTACTCAGAGCGTTCTTATTACAGTTGATATTAGTCATTTGGTACGCCAGCTCTAATTTAGGGAACTGGGTACCGTTCGCTTCCGTTGTAGCCATTGTGTAGGATTGTTTCACCCAGACAAACTTCTTCACTTTTCCAACCTTCCTGTGATCTTGTTGTCATTTCTGGGCCATCGCTGGTGTTCGTCATGTATTCCTTGCCTTCATCATTTTTAACTCCGGATTTAATGAAAGTTGTAAAACAGTAATGAGACGCCCGCTAAACCCCCTGGGCAGAACAGGTGATTAGGACTGTCGAAAGGGCCAAATAAGGTGTCGGTCAGTTTCATTTCAAAATTGTATTTTATTGTAATTTAATAACACCTTTAAGCCAAAACATAAAATAATATATACGTATATATATAACAGCTAGGTGGAAATCTCAAGGAAAAAGTGGATAGAACAAACATATACATGGTGGAATACAAAAGACTGAAGGCCACAATTAAATTTTAAAATATATTACCATAATCTTTTAAGGTAGAAGGAAGCAATGTTTTCGGTCAAGGAGAAATTTTGAGAATAAGGCTTTAAGCGGCTGAAGGCCTACAGTTGATTTTCCAAAAATTCAAAAAATTTAACTTTTCAATGGCCGAACGCCCACTAAATGAAAAAGCAAAGCAACGGCAATAACTAAATTTAAGAATAAGGTTTTAAGCGGCTGAAGGCCCACGATTGATTTACATAAATTGATTTACATAAACTGATTTACATAAACTGATTCACAGAAAACACAATTTTTTTTTCTTTTAAAGCATTAACGTTCACTTCGGTGAGACAGGTGGTGGGCCCGACTACACTCCGTCCGTCGGTAACCCAACCGAGAGACAGTCACCGACCGACCAAACGACTTGCTAGCCGCCAATCGGTACATAAAAACTCAAAGACCAAACTATTACGGAAGTGATTATCCACAATGAAATATATATTACGGTGTCAAAACTACACACCATGTTGGACAGCGACAACAGGTGAAGAAAGGACGCTGCCTGAAATTACGCTGGTGACCAGGGCAGGTAACCGGAACACTAACGGCCACAAGGCAGAAAATTCTGCTGGTACACTTGAATTTGAAAAATGGTAATATAATTAACTCCACCAAAAAGGATCACTGCCTGAATTTGTCAGTGGCCAGGGCAGGTAACCAGAGCACTAACGGCCACAAGGCAGAAAATTCCGCTGGTGCACTTGAATTGTAGTGAAGAAATATAGTTAATTCAACCGCACGGCGGCTCGATTTCACCACTACAAACACTCGGTGTTGCCCACAGGAAAAGCTCACCAACAGCGAACCACCGAAACGAACGACACAACACACCACTGGGCCGATGAGCCACGAAGCTCGTAGCGATGGGACAGCTCCACACACGCTCCGACACTGCGCAGGGACAGCCAGCGGACCCAGCCGACTGCACTGCACGGAGATATCCTCCCTAGTCCGCAACAACCGACCGACTGTTTGCCAGTACGCCGACAACATTTAAAACAAGATGTCAGTGTAAATGACACCAAATACACACACAGTTTGACAAACACTTGCAGAAAGACTTGAACGACACTCAGCAGTGGCTGTGCAATCACGAAGACAAATCGGGAATCGACAGACATACACAGCCAACCCATAAGCGACCGGCGAGCCAATACACGTCGTCTAGTAAGACGACAGACCGACGATCCACGAAGACCGTCCCCGGCTCAAGTCGTGCGTGGCGGCAACGGTCGGGCGAGCCATGGGCATCCGGGACTCAGTGGTGCTCCAACCCGACTGAACTAGTGCCGCGTTCAAACTCCACGATTGGCAGGTCCGAACTGCCCTCCTGGCACGATCCAACTGACCAGCAGCCCGAACTCGCGACCCCAACTGGTTTACGACAGACAACGACCGGGAAGTCATAGCAGTGCAGCAAAGAAAACGCGTGAGGGCTATATCGATAGGCGCTGCTGCTGCCGCTGACGGGCAGACAAAGCAGCAACTCAGTGACAACAGAAATTGAAACTAACACATCGAGGTGGCAACATAAAAAAAAAAGACAGGATGTAAAATAAGAGATGACACGAGCGCGATCGACGCACGGCTCAAGTAACTATATATGAGGTAACAAAAATCATGAGGTACCGATATGCACACACAGAGATGGTGGTAGTATCGTGTACACAAGGTATAAAAAGGCCATGCATAGTCACAGCTGTCATGTACTGAGGTGATTCGTGCGAACAGCTTTCAAACGTGACTATGGCCCCACGACGGAAATTAAGACTTTGAATGCGGAATGATAGTTGGAGGTAGACACATCGGTCATTCCATTTCGGAAATCGTTAGGGAACTCAACATTACGAGATCTACGGTGTCAAGAGTGTGCTGAGAATAACAGATTTCATGCAGTACCTCTCACCACGGACAATGGAGTGGCCGACAGCCTTCACTTAACAACCGACAGCAATGGCGTTTGCATAGCAGTGCTAACAGACAAGCAGCACTGCGTGAAATAGCCACAGAAAGCAATGTGGGACGTACGACGGCCGCATCCGTGAGCGTTTGCGTTAACGGGCTATGGCAGCAGGTAACCGACGCGAATATCTTTGCTAACAGCATGACATCGCCTGCAGCGCCTTTCTTGTGCTCGTGACCGTAACGGTTGCACCCTAGACGACTGGAAAACTGTGGCCTCACCAGATGAGTCCCGATTTCAGCTGGTAAGAGTTGATGGCAGGCTTCGAGTGTGGCGAAGACCCCACGAAGCCATAGACCTAAGTTGTTAACAAGGCGCTGTGTAAGCTGATGGTCGCTCCATAATGGTGTGGGCTAAGTTTACTTGGAACGGACTGCGTCCTGTGGTCCAGCTAAACCGATCATTGACTGTAAATGGTTATGTTCGGCTACTTGCAGTCCGTCTGCAGCCATTCATGGATTTCACGTTCCCAAACAACGATGGAATTTTTATGGAGAACAATGCGCCACGTCATCGGTCCACGATTGTTCGCGATTGGTTTGAAGAACTTTCTGGACAGTTGGAGCGAATGATATGGCAACCCACATCGTCAGACGTGAATCCCAGCGAGTATTTATAGGACATAGTCGAGAGCTCAGCTCGTGTTCAAAATCGTGCACCGGCTGTACTTTCGCAACTATTGACGGCTGTAGAGCCAGCATGGATCGATGTTTCTGCAGGGGACTTCCGAAGTTTTGTTGAATCCATGCAACGTCGAGCTGCTGCACTACGCTGGGCAAAAGGAGGTCTCACACGATGTTTAGGAAGTCATCCATGACCCTTGTTACGTCAATGTATTTACTGTTGTAACATTTTGAGTAATTGTGTGGATGTGGGAACGATTTGAACTGACAAAGGGGCTATCAGACCTGTTAACCACGGATTCTAATAGCTCTTCGGTACGTTATAGAGGTACCTTTCGTGAGTGCCTGGCGGCTTTTCATGTAAAAGCCTCTAGTTTCCGAGGAAGTCGATGTTGCGGTATTATGCGTATCTTCTATATGACGAGCTTCAGACATGTTTCAATCAAGCGCGCGTAGCAGCGGTCAAGTTTGGCAGTTACCACATCCTGCTTGTTCACTGTTTTTTCTACTTCGTCCTACGGAATGTCAATAAATGGTATACATCAGGAAAAACTATTCCAAATAGTAATTTTCGCCGTGGTAATTTAATCAATAAATCAATAATTAGAGCAAACTTTTACAAATACACCCATCAAAAAAAGTTTTGCATCAGCCCGCTTCCCAGAACTCCTGAAGATATACGTCGACTGTCGATATTGTATCACAGACACAATCCCTTTGACTATTCTGAGATGTCACTAAACCCGCCCAAAGATGTAGACAACCATGCATGAGCAGCGCCTATTAGACGGAGGGGTTCCCATAGCCGATCAGTTCCAGTTGTAAGTAGGCTGTTTAGGTTTTTTTATTGGTAACGCCACCTATGTATGAAAATCACCGGTTGTGCTGTGTGCAGTCTGTGGCTGCTTTGCATTGTTGTAATACTCGCCATTGTAGTGTTTCTGTTTTATTTCTGCACAGTTTTTCTGTTTTATTCTGCAAAGTAAAACATGTTTTAGTAGTAACTTTTGTGGTATAGCTACAATGAGATTGCCTTTTCCGTAGCACAACAATACGTTACAGCACAGTACTTTCTTCATCATGGCAATAAGCGTAATAACTAAGATATCTATACATAAAGCATTTCACTTTTGTTTATCGTGAGGTAAGTACATTGACTTCTGCAGAACTTAGCTTTCGGAGGACGATAAGTACGACACTTCCACAGAATTATCTTACAGCAAGACGCACATTTAGCGCTACAGGACACGCATTTGAGTGATTAATTTTGTACTTAAAACATTTATTTTTAAAGATATTTGAAGTACAATGATACAAAGGTTTTCAGTGAGACATTTCATTTCATTGCTGTAATCTGTAACACCTGAGGGTATAATTACATTAATCCTCAGGGGGGTACACGCTTACTTTGTGTACCATGTGTGTGGCAACCACAAGGAACCCTAGCTAATATGGTATTTGCTTATACAAATTTACACATCGGTACCATATTTCTCTAACACACAAATTACCCAGCTATCTGATCATTTAACTGAGAGATAAACATTTTTTTTACTACATCAGTGACACATGTTTACACAATACACAGTTGGATAACTTCACACTTATGAAATTGTATTTTGTCTGTACTTTGTGAAATGCTCATATTTTTCCGGAACCATTGTCATACTATGAGAGCATTGAATGATGTATTTGGTAAGGGAGCATGATTTTTAAAGTATATTTGAGGTAGATGACACTATTGAAATGAGCAGAGAATTTTCTTTAGGTTTTTAAATTATTGGAGAAAGCTACGACGATTTTGAGAGTTGACTGAGGTGTTATGATGTTATTATTACGATGACTATGTGTATTATGCTGTTGCGGTATGGTTATGATCAATAAGCTGATGCTATATGAGTTACTTGAATATGCTACGCATCTGTTATGATGAAATATTGAAGAAGTGTCGACGAATAAGGTAAGGAATAATGAGTAGTGATTAGGGACTCTGATTTGTGGAAAAGGTTGTTGGAAACCAAGAATCGTACTTTAAGAGTTATGAAATGTGTGTATATGCGTGACTGTATCACAATGCTGGCGAAAATTTTTTGGACGCTGTTATATTTATAGGATTTTCTTTCTACAGATTTGCAACGCTAATTCTTGACCTGTGAAATATTTTTATGTGAGACTGTCACTGTAGCGGAAACTGCTGTCGTAAATATATCCGTAAGAAAGAAGTGACCACCTGCACGTAATGCGTTGCGGGCACCCACCTGGGCGACAGCCGCCCGAAAAAAAGCCATTAGCCTTTCAGCGGCACAGGTAGAAAAAAAAGGGGGACCATTATACTCGCTATTGACATTTCCTTGTTGAAAGCATACTGTGGAGCTCGTAATTTATGATATTTACTGAAATGCCTAATGAAATGACGAGAAATATTTTTACATCTGCACACCTGATTACGACAAGCGTCTTTCTACGAGAGTTGAGAGAATTTCTACTAACTTATGAAATGTCACATGACTATTGAATGATATTTTTATGCTTTGGTTTGCGTAATTGCTTATTTCATTTGACATCTGTTTTCCATCTGTGTTGCAGCATTGGTTTCATAAAATAAAATTAAATGCATTTGCTAATGTGAACACTTTCTGTCAACAGATCTATTAAATAATAATTTTGTGATCCACATTCTTTAAAAAAAAGGAGCACTTGGAAAGGAAAGAACAATAAGAAGGGACTAGTAACAGTAACTGGACACACAATTTTCTTTTCAAGTACATGGTAATATTTTTTTTACAATAAGTTGTTGTGGTGCACCACTTTAATTACTTAGACATTAAGATGTGATTATACATTTCCCTTATCTGCATTGTTGTTTTTACTGTAATATTTTTTCTGCTTGAGCTATGTCATGTTTCGATATAAGCTGCTGTGCTACTGAACTTTAATTTGTGTTACTCTGCTAAGCCAGATTTATTTTTTTGTTTGCTGCGCATTGCCTCATATTAGTTGTAATGTTGAATTGCTTGGTAATTTAGATTTACTGTAGCTTGCTTTGCGATTTTCCATTTTTTTTATTGCTGTTTATATTAATTGTTTTATGTGCTGCTGCATTGCCTCGTCCCTTAGTTTAGCATCTGAGCTCAGTAGATTTAAGTTAGCTTAAGAGGGGGTAGACTATATAAGAAACTAACTATTATAAATTTATAAGAAATAGGATACTGTACAGTGGAGAAAAACTATTATTGACAGAGGATGTGAACAAAATACAGAAGGCAGGCTTAGATAGGACTTTTTGGGAATAATGATGAACAAAGGGAGATCTCCATGCAAAATACTGCAGTAAAACAAACCCTGTCCTTTCCCTTTTGTGTTATCCCACTATATGTTTGTGTACCCTTGTGTATTTGTTTTCTTCCTGTCTCTGTGTAGTTTCATAGAATTTTTTCTTCTTTTAATATTAAGCTACATTCACTATGATGAGGAATACTGTTATCCTCGAATATAATTGGCATTAATAATATGTTATTTACTTTGTAAAGATGTTAGACATTATTAATTCCGTTCTGTTTAATGCTCATGTGTGAAGTTGATGTTTCAAAAGTTATTGTGATCTTTTATGTATGTACTCATGTCATAATTCCACTGATGTATATGTTAGTTCGATTCTTTTGTAAAGCCTGTACTACAAATGTTATCTGTATTATTATGTTCTTTAATGATGTATTTTGTACCTTTGTTATTGTATTTTTATGTTACCAAATTGTAATTCTTACCAGTTCTTCAAATTAAGTAACATTTCACTGCTCACGTTTCTGTTGGTCATAGTACATGGACAATATGTGAGAAGTAGGGACTGATAGTGTTTGCACGTGTGTTAATAATTCAGCAAGGGACTGGATAACAGCATTGCTGGTTCTAAGGACAATTCCAGAAACTTTGTGAGTGCACAAGTGGTGGTTCATGGACTTGCTATATTGTCCGCAAGACTCTTCGATGGTGATTGTGCACCTGCACATTTGCAACAGATGGCTGCTGGCCGTCTCTACCAGGACTACAGTGGGTCTGCATCTTTGATGGCCCACCAATTGCTACAAGGACTGCAGTGGGTCTGCACCTCTGGTGGCCCACCAGTACAGTAATTTCTACCAGGACTACAGTGGGTCTGCTCTGTGATGACCTAACTACCAATATTCTTCAAAACGTCGACTGACTCTGCTGTGGGTTTACTCTGTTGTGGCCCATTACCTGTCTGCATGTCGAGTCAGCACTGTCTTTCCGTTGGAAGGACAACACTACTTCTTCAAGACTGCATGGAAATCCACTACGTCTGTGTGCATTGTCTTTTACTGCTCAGACTTTGAGAAAAACTCTGCGTTTTTACTGTGATGAACAATCTGGACTGTGTTTATGGACTGTGAGAAATTTTTAGCTTTTGACCAACATTGTATCAATAAGTGTGTGCATTTGATTTCTTTGTTATTGTAATTACGAAATTTTTTTTTCAAATCTGTATTGGCCACTGCCTGATCCAATTTGTAAAATTTTTTGTGGGGAGCATGGGGGCTATGTAAGTAGGCTGTTTAGGATTTTTTATTGGTAACGCCACCTCTGTATGAAAATCACCGGCTGTGCTGTGTGCAGTCTGTGGCTGCTTTGCATTGTTGTAATACTCGCCATTGTAGTGTTGGGCAGCGGCAGCTGGATGTGAACAGCGTGTAGCGTTGCGCAGTTGGAGGTGAGCCGCCAGCAGTGGTGGATGTGGGGAGAGAGATGGCGGAGTTTTGTAATTTGTCATGAACTGCTATATTTATATATGATGATATCAAGGTAAATACATTGTTTGTTCTCTATTAATATCTTTCATTTGCTAACTATCCCTATCAGTAGTTAGTGCCTTCCATAGTTTGAATCTTTTATTTAGCTGGCAGTAGTGGCGCTCGCTGTATTGCAGTAGCTTGAGTAGCGAAGATTTTAGTGAGGTAAGTGATTTGTGAAAGGTATAGTTTAATGTTACTCAGGGCCATTCTTTTGCAGGGATTTTTGAAAGTCAGATTGCGTTGCGCTAAAAATATTGTATGTCAGTTTAAGGACAGTCGTGTATAATTGTTCAAAGGGGACGTTTCACAGTCATTCCACCAGGAAACAGGTACACGGCTCGTGTTGTCTGTAGTTTAACCATGCCTAGATGGTCAGTACTGCGGTTCGATCGCTTCTGCATTGTTACTTTGCTCCAGGAAGGGTTCTCAAAAAGAGAAGTGTCCAACAGTCTCGGAGTGAACCAAAGCGATGTTGTTCTGACATGGAGGAGATACAGAGAGGTGGTAACTGTCGATAATATGTTCGCTCAGGCCGTCCAAGGGATACCACTGCAATGGATGACCGATACCTACGGATTATGACTCGGAGGAACCCTGACTGCAACGCCACCATGTTGAATAATGCTTTTCGTGTAGCCACAGGACGTTATGACTCAAACTGTGCGCAATTGGCTGCATAATGCGCAACATCACTCCCCACGTCCATGGCGAGATCCATGCAGCGCGGTATTCACATGGGCCCAACAACATGCCGAATGGACTGCTCAGCATTGGCATCACGTTCTCTTCACCGATGAGTGTCGCATATGCCTTCAACCAGACACTCGTCGCAGACGTGTTTGGAGGCAACTTGGTCAGGATGAACGCATTAGGCACACTGTCCAGCGAGCGCAGCAAGGTGCAGGTTCCCTGCTGTTTTGGGGTGGCATTATGTGGGGCCGGCGTACGCCGCTGGTGGTCATGGTAGGCGCCGCAAAGGGCCTACTACACGTGAATGCCATCCTCCGACCTATAGCGCAACCGTATCGGCAGCATACTGGCGAGAGATTCGTCTTACTGGACAATTTGTGCCACCATCGTTCACATGTTGTGAATGACTTCCTTCAGGATAAGGACTACTTCGACTAGAGTGGCCCGCATGTTCTCCAGACATGAATCTTATCGAACTTGCCTGGGATGGATTTAAAAGGGCTGTTTATGGACGACGTGACCCACCAACCACTATGAGCGATATACACCAAATCGACGTTGAGGAGAGGGACAATCTGGAGCAACAATTCCTTGATGAGCTTGTGGATAGTATGCCACGACGAATACAGACATGCATCAATGCAAGAGGACATGCTACTGGGTATTAGACGTACCGGTGTGTACAGCAATCTGGACCACCACCTCTGAAGGTCTCTCTGTATGGTGGTACAACATGCAATGTGTGGTTTTCATGAGCAACGAAAATGGTGGAAATAATGTTTATGTTGATCTGTATTGCACTTTTCTATAGAGGTTCCGGAACTCTCGGAACCGAGATGATGCAAAACTATTTTTGTTTGTGTGTATGGTTCACAGTTAAAATTTTAAGTATTCGGACAACAATTGCTCCCTTGTTGTGGCCTCTCTCTCTCTCTCTCTCTCTCTCTCTCTCTCTCTCTCTCTCTCTCTCTCTCTCTCTATAGGACCGTTACGGAATTCCCAACCCTGTAAATACCCAAGGCGAAAATCACTATTTTTGAATAAATTTGCGTGATACATACCATTTAATAAAATTCTGTACGATTAAATAGAAGAAAAGAAAGTTCACGGGTAAGACCTGAACCCGTACCGGCAACGTGGTAGGCGTGAACCTTAGTCGCTGCACTACGCTCGGTTCCTCAGAACAGAATGAACGTTACAGGTATAGAATGGACGCATAATAAACATTCAACATCGATTTTCTGGGAAACTAGGGGCCAAACTAGTCAGGTACTCGGGAAGGTTCCTTTAAAACATACCTAAGACTATTGAAAAGCCCGTGGTTAACTAGTCTGATGATCGCTTAATGAGTAGAAATTTTATGCCTTTTTACACAAAGCGTTTCACCTGCATTCATCTTCAAATATTTTAGCAAGTCGGCTAATTACGTAGTGGAGGCAATTTGTGAAAGCAGCGCGTAGTTTGCAGGGCTTGTGAAGGCTGGATACGCCTGCACGTATCGAGTGCCCTAAGCCCAGGCAGAATACGGTTTCGCCGCTTGTGCCGAGAATAGAAGCCGAAGTTAGACGTTCTGAGCAACTCGAGACGTCAGAGGTACGAGGCGATAAGATGTCCAACTTGTGCCACGTGAAGGTAGCGCTCGCTTTGATGGTAGCCGGCCAGGTCTCCGCAGCTAATCAACGGTCCAGAGGAATCTCCACCCCCGGTTCTGCCTTAGCAACCGAAACAACAGCGAGTGAGCAGTAACGATTCTGCAGATACTCACCATCAGCTGTTAAGCAAGAAATATTTTTGTAAATTTTCCCAAAAAATGAATCTGGTTTGTTATCGTGACGCTTTTCTGGCGCTAGCGGTCAGTAGTTTCAAAGGCGAGCGAGTTACTGCAATCACCACCTTACATTACAAACATGCTGCTGTCATTGACACTTAGCCGAATTGTTAGCATTTTTGCGTTTACGTTGGACTTCCAGAGCGCAGCTCGGGGACAAGATGACTGAGATCTCGAAAAGAGTATGCATAGACTATAAAGATGAAGAATCATATATAAGCTTTACAAAAATGGGACCTACATTACTGAAGGAAGGACAAAGCGAGAAGTAATGCTGATACGAAAAGGTATCCGACATAGTTGCGTATTATCAGTCGTTATCTTTAACATGTCGGCCTGTGTGGGAGAGAAGTAAGAGAACACTCGCAGACAAGTATACTAATACACGGCCGAATGACAGATACGTTAAGATATGTTAATGATGCAGCTGTCGCACTTAAAAGTGCATAACATCTTCAGGCAATGTTATTTAAAATGGATAATGTTATGAGGGAACAGAATAATATGAAGGTAAATATCTTCAATGCTAAAGAGGTAAAATGTGAAAAAGAAGAGAAAGAGAAAAGTCCAAATTTACATGGGTAATGAGCTATTTGATCAAGTTGAGTAACAATAGATAGGCAAAAGTAGAAGTCACAAGTAGAGTTCGTCAAGCAGAAAGGTGCTTCCAAGAAAAATAAAATCTCGACTCAAAAAGACCCAGCATTGAAATCAGAAAAAGCTTATGTTTAGAGTATGGTTTTGTGAAACGTGGACTCTGGGGACTGAAGAAGAAAAGAAATTAAATTATTTCGGGGTGCGTTCAAAGTGAAGTGAACTGACTGGGCTGCAAACTAAGAAGTTCCCCAAATAGGTGTTCTAAAAGTGTGGCTTCAATTTTATTTTTATGTGGGTTAGGACAGTATCGGTTATTATTGTCGATGCATGAACAACTAAACTGAGAATCTTGTAGTTGTCACATTTTAAGAAATTTATCTTCTTTGGGGTGGGTATCATTTCGATATCTGTAACCGTTTATGAAATATGAGGAATGTTGGGGTTTATCACTCTGGCTTTATCGCTGGCGCGGCGCGATCGCAAATGATAGTGCTACATGAGATCAATTTTCTTGAAATTGGTGACAGACAGATACCTCTACCCAACTCTAAGGAAAAATTCAATATGTTAGCTAAATTTCATACGCTACAGCGTGTTATGTAATATGGACCAAACGCAAAATCATAGCGACCTGTATTTTTAATCGCACATTTTTCCTAATATTGCGCAGTGTCTTACTGTCACATATACCGGGTGATCAAAAAGTCAATATAAATTTGAAAACTGAATAAATCACGGAATAATGTATATAGAGAGGTACAAATTGACACACATGCTTGGGATTACGTGGGGTTTTATTAGAACCAAAAAAATACAAACGTTAAAAAAATTTCCGACGGATGGCACTTCATCTGATCAGAATAACAATAATTAGCATAACAAAGTAAGACAAAGCAAAGATCATCTTTACAGGAAATGCTCAATCTGTCCACCATCATTCCTCAACAATAGCTGTAGTCGAGGAATAATGTTGTGAACAGCACTGTAAAGCATGTCCTGAGTTATGGTGAGGCATTGGTGTCTGATGTTGTCTTTCAGCATCCGTAGAGATGTCGGTTTCATCACGATTCACTTGCGACGTCATGTAACCCCAAAGCCAATAATCGCACCGACTGAGGTCTGGGGACCTGGGAGGCCAAGCATGACGAAAGTGGCGGCTGAGCAGACGATCATCACCAAACGACGCGCAAGAGATCTGTCGGACATTTTGTGAACTTTGCTTTTCTGTTTTTTCTTTTTTTGGTTCTAAGAAAACCCCATGTCCTCCCGAAGCATGTGTGTCAATTTTTACCTCTCTATCTACATTAATCCGTGATTTATTCATTTTTTAAATTTATACTGACTTTTTAATCACCTGGTATATCACAATAACTATGACAGTTAACAAACAAATGGACAGATGATAATAAACCTAAGATAAAAAGCTGTCATTAAAGCAAAAATGAATTTCTTTTCCGAAGAGTTTCTGTGCAATCGTTTGAGGAAGATTGCAGAGTGCGCACGTCGATTCTGTCGTCGGTGAGCGGCCGAAAGGTGGAAAACACTCGTCGGCCTCACCTTTCGAACAAATGAACGAACTCGCCCAGCGCATTGGACGAAAACCGCCCACTGCGCATCGGCCACCGTACCCTGCGCGAACTGCGTAAGAGCTTTGTTTACGTCAGTGGTCGGTGCTCCTGACCCGCTCGCAGAGCCCCGGCACGGCACGTGCCGCCTGCCTCGCTGCTACAGCCGCCGCCGTGCTGTGCAGGGCTGCCGACGGCGGGCTGCGCGTCGCCGGGGTCCCCGTCGGCCGGCTTCGAGTCGCCGGTGTCGTCGCGCGCCAGCGAGTCCGCCGGCCCGGTGGCGCCGTCGGCCGGCGGCTGGCTGCGGGTGTCGCCGGGCAGCGCGCGCGGCCGCCTGCTCTACCGCGTCCAGATGCTGCTGCTGCCGCTGCTGCCGGTGGCGGCGCTGCTCGCGCAGACCGGCGTCAACATGGCCGACGGCATCGCCGTGCACTCGGCCGCCACCGCCGTCGGCAGGCAGGTCAGTAGCAAGCGTCCGCGGCTGTGCACGACAGACGGCACACTTCACTCTGCCAGCTGTTTGCGTTCTTTCCCCCTCCATTTACATATGGAGCGCGGAAACGTGCCTCCGTACGTGCTGCAATTACTCTAACTTGTCTTCATGATCTCTACGTGAGCTGTCATAGGGGTTGTGCTATCTATATCTACACAGATACTCTGCAAGCCACAGTACTGTGCTTGGCGGATTTCTTTTTTTTTTTTTTTTTTTTGTGAATGCACTGCGAGGCACAGTGTTAAAAGAGCAACTAAAAAGGTCAACACTATAAAAGGCACACTAACAGGCAAGGGATTAAGAGAAAACGGCATAATCAAATGTCCTTAGACAGGTTTGTCAAGTGGATAAAACGAACAACGCGAGCAGCTGCTCCTGGGTCATCCGCTAAAATTTCATCCAGAGTATATCGCAGGCCAAGATCAATGCGCAGTGTATTAAAATTCGGACAGGATGTTAAAATGTGGCACACCGTCAGCAATTGCCCACATGGGCAGAACGGCGCAGGAGCAGCCGTCAGCAGATGGCGGTGGCTGAACCGGAAGTGTCCAATCCGTAACCGGGCCAAAACGACCTCCTCCCGCCGAGAAGGGCGTGAAGAGGTCGTCCGAGCCGTGGGGAGAGGTTTCGAGGCCCGGAGCTTGTATTCAGTTAGTGTAGACCAATCGGCATGCCACAGCGATAAAATGCGCTGACAAATGACCCTGCTAAAATCAGATGAAGGCACACAACAAGAAGCTGTCCGAGGCTGGAGGACCGCAGCCTTGGCCGCGGCATCTGCAGCTTCATTCCCGGGGATACCGACATGGCCAGGAACCCACATAAAGGTAACCGGAGAACCGTCGTCCGCCAGCTGCTGAAGAGAGCGTTGAATCAGGTGCACGAAAGGGTGAACCGGATAAGGATCACTGAGGCTCTGGATGGCGATGGCGCTCAGGGGATAAGAGCAGATGGCATAAGCAGAATGTCGGTGGCGGCGGATGTAAAGAACATCCTAATAGAGGGGAAATAGCTCAGCTGTGAAGACCGAACAATGGCCATGGAGCCGGTATGTGAAACTGTGTGCCCCGAGAATAAGAGAACACCCGACACCGTCATTGGTCTTAGAGCTATCTGTATAAATGAAGATCGTATTAATGAACTTCGAACGAAGTTCGACAAACCGCGAGCAGTATACCGAAGCTGGGGTAACCTCCTTTGGGAGTGAGCTGAGGTCAAGGTGAACGCGAACCTGAGCCTGGAAACAAGGTGGCGTTTGGCTCTCGTCCACTCTAAAGGTTACAGGGAGTGGAAAATCAAGTTGCTGAAGGAGGCGACGAAAGCGAACTCCAGAGGGTAGCAGGGCAGATACATACAACCCGTATTGATGGTCGAGAGAGTCGTCAAAAAAGGAACGATAAGACGGGTGGTGGGGCATTGATAATAGCCGACAGGCATACCGAAAAAACAGTATACCACGCCAGTAGGTTAGTACCCTGTACCACTATTAATCTGTTCCATTCATATGCCATGGCCGCGCGGGGTAGCCGCGTGGTCTAGGGCGCCTTGCCACGGTTCTTGCAGCTCTCCCCGTCGGAGGTTCGAGTCCTCCCTCGAGCACTGGTATGTGTGTTCTCCTTAGCGTAAGTTAGTTTCAGTTAGATAAGTAGGGCGTATGACTACGGACCGATGACCTCAGGAGTTTGGTCCCATTGGAACTTACCACAAAAAATTTCCTATTCCACTCGCAAATAGAGTGAGGGAAAAACGACTACCTGTATGCCTCCGTACGAGTCCTAATTTCCCGTATCTTATCTTCGTGGTCCTTACGTGCCGTGGCAGTAGAATCGTTCGGTAGTCGGCTTCAAATGCCGGCTCTCTAAATTTTCTTGACAGTGTCTCTCGAAAAGAACGTCGCCTTCCCTCCAGGGATTTCCATTTGAGTTTCCGAAGCATCTCTGTGACACTTACCTCTTGTTCGAACCCACCGGGAACAAATCTAGCAGCCAGCCTCTGATGCTTGGATGTCTTCATTCATTCCAACCCACTATGGATCACAAGTACTCAAGAATAGGTCGCACCGGCGTCCTATATGCGGTCTCCTTCACATATGAAACCACTCTTTCCTAAATTTCTCTCAATAAACCGAAGTCGACCATTCGCCTTTTCTACTACAGTTCTCACATGCTGGTTCCACCTCAATTCGCTTTGCAACGTTATGCCCAGATACGTAAACGACTTGACTGTGCCAATCAGGACATCAATAATGCTGTATCAGAACATTATAGATTTTTTCTTCCTACTCATCAGCGTCAACTTACATTTTTTCTCCACATTTAGAGCCAGCTGCCACTCATCACACCAACTAGGAATTTTGTCTAAGTCGTCTTGTATCTTCCTACAGTCTTTCAATTTCGACACCATACCGTACTCCACAGCGTCATCAGCAAACAACCGCAGATAGCTGTCCACCCTGTCTGCCAATTCATTTATATACAGACAGAACAACAGCGGTCCTATCACACTTCCCTGGGCACTCCAGACGATACCCCTGTCTCTGATGAACACTCGCCGTCGAGGACAGCAGACTGGGGTGTTTTATCTAACAAGTGTTCGAGGCACTCACATATCTGTGAACTTATTCCATACGCTCGTACATTCGCTAATAGCCTGCAATAGGGCACCGTGTCAAATGCTTTCTGGAAATCTAGAGATATGGAATCTGCCTGCTGCCCTTCATCCATAGTTTTCAGTATACCATGTCACTAAAGGCCAAGCTGAGGTTCGCACGAACGATGCGTTTTAAAACCATGCTGAATAGTGGACATAAGCTTCTCAGTCTCAAAAAAGATTATTATATTCGAACTGAAAATATGTTAAAGGATTGTAGCAAACAGAAGTTAAGGATATTGGTCCATAATTTTGCGGGTCCGTTATTTGCCCGTCTTATATACACAGGAGCCACCTGCGCTTTCTTTCCAGTCACTTGCGACTTTGTGCTGGGTGAGAGGTTCATAATAAATGCAAGCTAACGTAGGGGGCGAATACCGTAGAGTACTCTTTGTAAAATGGAATTGGGATTCCATCCGGACCTGGCGATTTATTTCCTTTCAAATCTTTCAGTTATTTCTGTACGCCAGGAATGCTTATTACTATGTCGTCCATACGGGGGTCTCCCCGATAGTCAAATGACGGTATGTTTGTTGGAATCTTCTGTGACAACGATTTCTTGAACGTGAAATTTAAAACTTCGGCTTTCGTTTTGCTATCTTCAACTGCCGCACCAGAATGGTCAACAAGGGCCCGAATAGAAGCCTTAGACCCGCTTAGAGATTGTACATACGAGCAGAAATTCCACGGGTTCTCTGCCTGACCTTTTCCTAAGTATCACCGTGGTATGCTTCGCACATGAATCCTTTTAGAGACGCACGAATTTCTAGTAACCTTCGTTCGTCGTCATTTATGCGTTACCTTTTGAACCGAGAGTGCAACAGCCTGTGCTTCCTCAGTATCTTCCCAATTTCATTGTTAAACCGTGGTGGGTCTTTTCCATCCTTTAGCCACTTATTACGCACAAAACTCTCCAGACCCCGATTTACAATCTGCTTAAAGTTTGTCCATAATTCCTCTTACATCCGTCTTACTGGAACTAAGTGATGCCAATTCACGGTCTAAGAGCGTTGCTAATAGCTGCTTATCTGCTCAATCTAACAGAAAAACTCTCGTACCGTTCTTGACTGATTTATTAACTTTTGTAATCGTAGTTGCTACAGTGACATCATGATCAAATGGTTTCAAATGGTTCTGAGCACTATGGGACTTAACTTCTGAGGTCATCAGTCACCTAGATCTTAGAACTACTCAAACCTAACTAACCTAAGGACATCACACACATCCATGCCCGAGGCAGGATTCAAACCTGCGACCGTAGCGGTCGCGCTGTTCTTGACTTTAGCGCCTAGAACCGCTCGGCCACTCCGGCCGGCATCATGATCGGTAATCCCCGTTCCTATACTGACGTTGTCCATAAGGTCCGGCTTCTGTATAGTTACTATATTCCTAATCATCATTTAAAGCGGATTCTCTCTGTGATCATCTCCCACTGGTGAAACAAGCCTGTGACCATTCGTGCTGCCCTTCTGTCTAAACGTTCAATATCCGCTGCTAGTTCTACTTAGTACGGATCCCGCACACTTCAGCAATATTCTAGGACGCGCTGCACGAGCCATTTGTAAGCACTTTCTTTGTAGACGTTGTAGCTTTCTGTACACGCTTTGTGGTTCTTTAGTGGATACAGGAGCGAGGAACAGATGTGATACGTGTACAGAGAATTCAGATATTAATTTATCCTACATCTAATACCAAATACTAAAAGTAATACATAACTTTGCTGTAGTTGCAGCGTTAGTTTCTAACAGCAGGTTTGAACGTTGAAAAAGGTACAAAGGTTTACAATTCAATCAGTCTGTAAATGTTACGAAATAGCAAACTCACGAAGGGGATCTGTGCACCGATGTTTGAAACTAAGCAGACCCGCAGCTGGAGCTCCATGCATGCCACAGGCAGCGGCGTGTGCGTCCACGGCAGCGTCCTCGCGTTGCGGTCGCGGCTGTAGCAAACGCGGCGGTGAGGCCAGAGGAGAGCTTATTTTAATGCGCTGCCGATACCGCACTGGACTGATTGTTTTTCCCCCAGTATTCATCCAACCATGGGAAAAATGGTCCCATAAAAGCACAAAAAATGCGAATATGTTTCAGTTTATTTAAAAGACTAACTGAAAATTGGGGCTGTAAATGCCTCATTCTGCCTTCCTCAGCACCTTTAAAAATTTTCACAGAAATTTTGGCATAAGAACAATTCTAACTTCAAACTCAAACACACACACACTACTCCATCGCTGTACGTTGCCCATACCCACCCACCCCCAGTTGCCCTCACCCACTCACACAGTTAGCCCAACTCACTGTTAATATCTCTTTTTTTTTCTCGGTCATTGCCTCCCATGTCACAGCCATAGTCTGCTTCGTTCTGTCCTACCACTACAGTCAGTCTCCTCCCACTGTCGCTGTCTCCCTTTCGCTCTCTGCTGCTATCTCATTTGTTCCTTCCCACTGCCGCTGTATCTTCTCATTGTCACTATGTCTCTCTTCCACGTTGTCATTCTGTTATAGTCTGTCTCTCATTATCACTGGCTATCAACCACTTTCACTTTCTCATTTTCTTTATTCCTCTCCGACTTCCGCCATCTTCTTCACTCTTTTCCTAGCACTGTTCTGTCACTGTCAACTGTGTTACATTGCCACTGTGCGCCTCTCTTTCTTTCACACTTCCATTCTCTCTTTCGCTCTTTCTATAACACAACCAGTGTCAACTATCTTCTAGTATTTACTGATTATCCGTCTCTTTCCTACTGCCACTGTCTCCTTCTTTCTCAGCACAAAAAAGGGCGAACAAATTTGTGGGAAAAATTTTCAAAGCGCTGAGGAAGATAGAGAGTGCCAGTTGGAACCCCACTTTTCCCGTCAGTTTTTTTTTTAAATAGACAGGAACATATTCGTATTTTTTCTGCTCCGATAGCAGAATTATTTCGCTGGTTCCATTTTCTCCTGCTGCAGCAGGACATGGGACTCGTATGAAAAGAAATGTATTGGTCAGTAAAATTTAGATAGTTTACTTATGTAAAACTGAAATAACACGAAACTAATTTCACACAACAGACCGCATTTCACGTGCAAGAATTTTTAAATGTGCGTCAGTACTACAACACGGGGTTCCCATATGAAAACGGGAACGCTTTATAGCTTATTTCCCCGTTCTACGTCTCTTTATAAACAACGTTTCCTCCTCACGCCAGATTTTAAATTCGCATTTTATGTCTACAAGTTGGGTGACTATTAATGTCTGTATATCGGAAACAGATAAAGAAACGAACGAAATTTTCAAGGCTAATCGAAATCAGGATCTTAGGAAGATATCATAAAAATTGCAGCCATTTGCTGTTCATACCGTCTTGAAATTCTCGGTTGAGTTTTGGTCGGCTGATGATGGCGGAAATGTAATAAAAAAACTTTTTTTGAGATTTTCTGCGGAATCGGCCATGAACAAATGGCAACTCCATAAGTCTCATCAAGCCCACAGCAGACCACATCAAGTACAAAAAGAACTAACCGATTTTCTCCATTTGCCCATGCAGCAAGAAGTGTCGAGTACTCATACTTTGACACTGTACTGTAAGACAGTGACACTAAGACGATCCTTTTGTGGAGTCTACAAATGGTCCCTAGCCCAAGGGCTATCGAAAACGTTTGACCCTCTCTTTTTATCACCAATAGAAACTAAGTTATGAGCACAGAAAGTCACGTTTTATGCGCTGCGGTTTGGAACATACTAGGTACTTTTGCTGTTCCATGCGTATCGGTAACACAACGACTACCACCTGCTTTACCCACGACTGAACCTATGTGATTATTCCATTTCAAATCCGTAGTAAGTGCCACACCTAGGTATTTTTATGAGATGACAGATTCCAAAGGTGGATCACTGGGGCTATAGTCATAGGTACGTACATTTATTCGTTTTGTGAAGTACATAGTTTTGCATTTCTGAAAATTTAAAGCAAGTTCCCAATCTTTGCACCACTTTGTAATCTGATCAAGGTATTTCAACCAGTACTTCATCATAGATAACTGCTTCATCTGCAAATAATATACGACATGAAATTACTTCTACATCTGACGATGACTCTCCTTCCCAGATACTGTAATCTGCTGCGTTCTCGCTACCAAAAAATTCTCAATCCAGGCACAAACACCGCTTGATACCCCGTACGATCGTACTGTTGAGAGTAAGCGTGGATACGGTTCTGAGTCAAACGCTTTTTAAAAACAGAGAAAAACTGCATCTACCTGACCTCCTTGATCCACAGCTTTCAGTGCGAGTTGCGTTTCACATCACGATGTTCTCGGAAACCGTGTTGATTCGCTTGTAGAGGCTCGTACTGTTTGAAATGCATCATTATGTTTGAGCTCAGAATATATTACAAGATTCTACGACAAATAGATGTCAAGGATATTGGACGGTAGTTTTGTTGTGGCGTAACAAGACAGCTACGCCACACTGAAGTAGCCGTGGACGTGCGCGAGGGCAGTTTACCGGGCCGCGCAGTGCGCACGGCAGGCCGGGTAATGTTACACACGGCTGGCGAAGTTGCAAATGAGTCCTGAGCAAAGTCAAGTGTGTCTTGCCTATCCAATATGTCTATCACTTGCTGAAGGGAGGGATTAACTAGTTTCAAAATTTGCTCCCGTATACGAACATCAGAAACGTTCTGTGCCATTGCATCACGTACCATTGTATCTGAATAAGGGAGTCCACATTCACACTCAAAAGCACAATCCCTTGTAAGGCCTTGCAATGTTGCAACCCACTCCCTATTAGTCTGACCGGCCGCACGTTTTGTACGAAAGAACGTATACCTTTTTGCAATTACATTAACTGTTTCTTTGAAATAGGCGTCCAATGCCGACAAAATTTCTTCGTAGGACAGAGTTGCTACGTCGCGTCGGGGAAACAATTTCACTATCACACGGTAGGTGGACACACCGACACAGGATAATAAGTGAGGCTGCCGCTCATTACCTTGAATTCTGTAGGCGGCGAGATGAAATCCAAACTGGCGTGACCACTCAGTCCATGTCTCTTGGGTTGGGTCAAACTTGCGAAACGGCGGGGCAACTGCATGTTGTGGCTGCGGTAGCGGTGAAGCGGCGGCTGCCGCATCGGTTTGAATGGCACGTTGACCCTGGACGAGCTGTCCAAGGGCATCCAATAACGCCTGCGTCTGCTGATTCTGCAAGCGATAAAATTCGGACAGTACATCTGGCGAAGCCATGACACGTACAAACAACTGGGCAAACCTCCATTGCGTGCCGCAAATGTCAGTTAAAAAGTTATTCAGGACAGATCATCCCTGTGTTAGGACAGTGCACACATGGCGACGAGGATGGGATTAAAAAAGGATTTCGCATTCGTATTGCTCTAATTTCTGGCGCCGTTACAAACCGCCTTCTTTCTCTTTGATTGATGCGGAAACCGATGAAGTGGTCGAATCTTTTCCGATTGATTTTCGTCGTGTAGTTACAGCCACAGCTGCTGACCCTGTCCTTGCTACCGTTTTGCGTTTTGTTGCTACGCAATGTCGTCCGTACAACTGGGCGAGTGCTCGTCCGTATCTCGAGACCTGCCTTGTGGTGGCGCTCGGTCTGCGATCACACTGTGGCGACACGCGGGTCCGACATGTACTAATGGACCGCGGCCGATTTAAAGCTACCACCTAGCAAGTGTGGTGTCTGGCGGTGACACCACAGTTTTGTGGATTACTTCTGCTACCCTTCTTGCGGACGGGTGTGCTCTGAACTCTCTTCCAACTAATGTTCACAGATTTTTGTTAGTGTGATCTACGGGAGATTATATTTAAAAGAGGAACTAACTCAGCCGCAAATTGGCTATAGAAACTGATAGGGATTCCATTCATTCCAGCCACCACCACTCCACACGCAACATGCAACTTCGTTCTTCGCGCGTAGGGATGAAAGACGTTCAGAAACGACCCCTTTACATCAAAGCTAACGTGCAACAGCGGACGAGAATGCTCTCTGGTGTAAACGCAAGGCGGGCATTCGCTTGCGTTCGTTCGTATTCCGCTGGCTGCCTGTCTCTTAGCGAACCGTCCAAATAGAGAGAATAACATAGAGAGAAAGGTTGTGGCCCGTCATTTAGCTCACCCTGCGGTGCCTAGCTGTACTGTCGGCCGCCATGTTTTGATAAGGCATTCTGAGGTTGACTTGAAAGCGGTAGAGTACGTTCTCCAGCTCGTAAGATATCCGATTACCTAATTCATTTGCGAAATCACGACCACCGTTTGCACAGTGTGTAACTACACCCACCGAAGTAACTACGAATTTTTTTTTATTTTAAGTGAATAATGTTTACAAATATTACCTGTTAGTGATTATGCCAATACTTGACCTATATCGTATCCTAATGTTCATGTTCACGCCCTATTTAGCGGCAGTTTGCCATTAAAAAAAATGGCTCTGAGCACTATGGGACTTAACAACTATTGTCATCAGTCCACTAGAACTTAGAACTACTTAAACCTAACCAACCTAAAGACATCACAGAACACCCAGTCATCATGAGGCAGGAAAGTGCCATTTTACCTTCAGTTTTCGTCATAAGAACGAAAAGTGTAAGGTATATTAAGAAAATGTATATTACATAATGGGAAAGTCCCTTAGTATTTTGACGGATATTATGTACATACATCGTAAATAAACTACAGAAAGTGCAAAGGGGTCCACTACGTAACTTCTATCACTCATTTTGCAAAATCTGGCTCTGTATATAAGCAGAGTAATCTGATTAATGAGAAGGACAAAGTAGTATATTTGTTATTAGTAATAAACTCACTATCAACCAAAAACTCCTCTGCATATTCGACTACGTACACTTTCCGTAGTTTTCCTTTTGTAAATGCTCCGCTACTGATGGTGTGTGACTACACTATTTACTATAAAAGCTACTGACACTGTCGAGAGATGATTTTTACAAAGTTTACTCCGCTATACTCAGAGGTATTATTGTTTCTGACTGTAATTATTGTTAAAAGTTAACAGCTGAAAGCTATTTCGTAATTCCCGTACCTACTACCATGCACAACAGTCCTTTCTTTTCTTTCCACAAAACGTGACGGAAGGATGTTCAGTTTGCTACATTCCAGGCATGGTGTCGCTTCTCAGAGCTATTCTCTCTGTCTTTGGAAACATAAAGGAAGTTCGCGGCCCCCCACTCCAACTGTATTACTACAGAAAGCTTACGTCTGCTACCTAGGCCACTTTCTGTTAGTGTTAACGTGACTTGTGTGAGCGATACAATGGTCTAGAGAGAATGCAGTGTTGCTGCCAGAAGAGTATAGATATCATACGTGCTTCTCGGATCCAAGACGTCCACAGCACAAATGCCATAGGAAGACATATGATTGGTACAAAATTTCTAGAGCACTAAAAGGTCGTGTTGGGGACGTGAGAAAGACGATAAATTGTGCCATGCTTGCATCAGGTGGGAACGAAGTGAATGAGCACAAGTTTTCAAACTCTTTTTATTCACAACGGAAAGCACAGAAAATTTCCTTGAAAGTGAACAACTATGAATATGCATCTATTGTGGAGACTAAATTAAAAATATACGAAACAGTTGATCGTTGCCGTTGCTTGCGTTCATGGTACCTACAATTCCATAACTGATGTACCACTGTTATGTTAGAGATTTTTTTATGATGATTAAAAGTGTTTTAACCGGGATCATGCTACCTGCCCTCCTACAAACTACACTTCACAACAGAATGAAAGGATTACTTTTTTGAAACACCGTAATTGTCTCCCATTTCGGCGTAGGAATTTGAAATTTATCTGAAAGGCGCATATATCCTTTCACTGTAATGGTGCAATAGCACGGCACCCTCCAACGTCTCCCTCGGGCTAGGCGACGTTCCAAGCAGAAAGGAGTCATCACATGCTGAAGAAAGGCCACAGCTCAGAAATTCGTGTGATATGTAAGGTAGGTTAATTATGTCACATTGGCATCAAATTTAACCGTGGTCGTGTCATGCGAAGGGAAGATCGTCACACTTCATCTTACCCACATTTCACCCTCTCTGCGATGGAGGTCAGAACCACGACCCCCACCGTTCAAATCTCGAGGTTTGTTATTGGTTGCCGAGTAAAACATTTCAGACGTACCTCCGCTCAGAAGCGACAAGGAAAGACGTCAGAAAGTGGCATAATGGTCGTCAGTGAAACCACCGCTTCCATTGGGGCGTTGATTCCAACAGGACAATTTTCTTGACAATAGTTGTCACTGCCGACACAGTGCAGACAACTCAACCTTTATCTAAGGACAGCAACGACATTAAATATGATCACACTCCTTCGGAGAGCAGTGCGACTGAAGTTTTCCCCTGTTGTACATGTTGGAAACACTAGGGAGCGATCGAAACCGTTCGATGTAGTGAGAATAACAGCAACTACCCTCATAAAACGATGTATTGCATGCATTACACATAATCTCCATATAGGTGCTGAGACTAGTGAAAATTTCAAAAATAGGTTGCAGCAATCTTCACACTGCTGAACTCAGAATGCATAATGCTCACGACAGAAAATTAAGTTAGTTGTATTACATGTGAAACAAAGGGGCGGGAGAGAGTTAGTTAATAACCACACACAACTTATGCAGAATCTGACTTACTCGTTTACATATCAAAGTACATATAGAAAAGACGTTTGTAGCTAGTGACCTGTAAAAGGGAATATTTTTTATCTTTATTTCTTTCTATTTCTTACGTAGTGCATTTTCTCTCTTAGATTAAAGTAGCACTATAACGTTGATTTCGAAAATGCAGGGAAGTTCGTCTCTTTCAACAGTGAAATATTCATCTGACGGCATCCACGTTTACTCTGCGCTTGCATTCACCGCGTACATTCCAGCAGAGCTCAAAGGTCACGTTGAGGCTGTACGTCATACTTGAGAGAATTGTGGAACCTCTCTTTTTAGAAGCGTTTATAGAACTTCAATTACGTCACAGGCTTTGATCCCTTTCTCCGTGAAAGGCAGAAGAGCTTAATCGTTACTACGACTTAATCTAATATATTTGCTAAATGTGATTCGTAATTGACAAGACAAGGAAATAAATTACAGGTAACGTTGTAAGGCTTGTACCTCTACATTTTTCCAGAAAGTCATGCCCCGAGTAAATGCATTTTGTGCCGCACGGCGAAAATCTTCTGAAGTAAAACTTATATCTCTCCCGCTTGTCTATCTTGTGACATCATAATAAGTTGGGTACTGTCGTTCCAAAAATCCTGTGACCATGCTGACCCATACGAACTGAAAGTATTATAATAGTACAAGTTTCTTCTTGAAGACGACTACGCTAGCGTTCAAACTGTGTAGTAATTAGTAAAAAGTGGCACTTATGGTTTAGTAATGGTAAATAATTTCACTGGCGTGTTACAGTTGTGCAATAGTCTCCATGCACATTACAGAGTTACAGCGATAACTAAATAAAAGAGATTAATAGATCAGTAA
Organism: Schistocerca americana; assembly: GCF_021461395.2. Classification (NCBI taxonomy): domain Eukaryota; kingdom Metazoa; phylum Arthropoda; class Insecta; order Orthoptera; family Acrididae; genus Schistocerca; species Schistocerca americana. The sequence goes on from NC_060121.1 coordinate 93,077,783, forward strand.
AGAAATGTTATCGTGGGAAATGTATACTCACAAACTCTTCCTCCATTATATTCAGACTTCATTTGTTTTGCGTTATCAGTATGGAGATGATGACGCATGAATTTTATTAACTGTTCAACTGTGTGTGAATTCCTAAGGGACCAAACAGCTGAGGTCATCGGTTCCTAGACGTAGACAATACCCTCACCCGACTCGAACCTCCGGCGGGGGCGGGAGGGGGGGGGGGGGGGGGAGCCTCGGGCACACAAAATCCGTGACATGGCGCCTGTAAACGCGCGGCCACTCCGTACGGCGAATTTTATTAGTTACTACACCTGTTACCTGTTAACCTAGTTTTCTTATATATCCGTATCTCTAGCTCGTTATCTGCGTTCTCGACCAACAAATCAAGATAATTTAAATTTTCTTGTTCGCTCGTTCTCTACTGTGAATACGGTATTCTTATGCATCTTGTTAAGGTCACCTGCCGTTTCATTAAGTCATTCTAGGATCGTTGAAACACTTCACGTATGTCGTCAACGTATCTTCTGTAAATAAGTAGTTTATCGCTGCGAATAAGGTCCACTGAACATAATTATAAACGAAATGTTTCGGAGGTTGAGAAGCGCCTTACCAAAGAGCAGTACTCGTTAGGAAGCACCACAGGCAGCTCGAATCGTAGTACCGAGAAGAATTTGAAGAAAATAGAAATAATTTGTGCCCTGACAGAAAAACAATTCATTGTGTTAAGCGAATAGACATAAGTGCTTATGGTGACATCAGTTAGTGTGGAAGTAGCTGGCGCAAGAGAAAAAAGATGAATCGCTGGTTTGGCAGAGTACCAATGTAGAGTTTTATCTATTGTTTTTTTTTGTATTTACATTAGCTACGATTAGTGTATGATAAAGTTGCGCGTTGAGCAATCATCAAATCCGAAATTTATAAAGGGATTATTCCCGGTCGTCGAATTACCCATAGTCGTGACCCCGACGAAGAGGAGATTTGGAACTGAGCTTATTTTTCGTTTTGCGATGATGAAGGACGTGACATTGCAATCGCCAAGGACTGGAGCTAAAGTGGAACAAACCACATCTCCAGCTAATCCGCGACTTGCAACCGGCTACTTGAATAGGCAAGACTTGTATTGCGCGACCCGTTTTGGTCGTGTCAGACCTCCGCCGCTCTGGTCTAATCGGCCACTGACGTGATTCACGCACAGAGAGCGCATCTTTCAACAATGCAAATAGAAATAGCCCCCCCCCCCCCCCCCGTTCGCTTACAGACGCGAAAGTGTTAAGACGTGCTACGCGGTCGCTCTTCCGTGTGACGCTTGTGTTTACCTACTAGTGCACGCGCGTAACAGCTTTCGTTTAGTACGGTTTTCTGTTAGGCACATTAACACCTGACATTACTATCGGTGACGGCAAGCCCCGCCATGTATGGTGGAGTGTATGGAGAAGCGGGTGGTGACTTCGACTCCCCTATGGGACAACATCAACAACAACCACCTGCCCAGCGGCTACATCCAGATGCAGCACCCTTACCAGCTCCTCCAGGAGCTACATTGGACAACACGACGGTTGTGATCAGCCACTCGTTAGCAGTTGTTCGGGGAGAATCTGGAATACAGCCGGCAGAAGAGCATATGGATTTATCGGAACAGGATTCCTCCAGCTTCTCCACTACGAGAAACAAGCGACAAAGTGAGGTCAGTTTGGATTTAAGAAATTCCAAAACCTTCATAGCAGACGCTACCTGATGTTTCAAATGTGGCTGACCCCCCTGTAGCAACTGCTTCTGGGCTCACTCCTACCCAACCTGCTGCAACGAACGCCCCTCCTGTGGGACCTGCACCTACTCCGAGGTCTCTCAACTTTTACAAACGTACAGATAGGGGACCATTCGTACTTTACATGGAATGTTTGGACAAAAACTTAGGCCGCTTGAACCCTATGGCACTAGGGAAATTATTGGATATTCCCTTGCCAGAAGTGAAGAATTCTATACTTAACATCTCTTCAGCAGGAAAAACAATAGTTAAGGTGGAACTGAAAACCCCAGACAAGGCTAATTTCCTAGTTACCAGTGAGGTATTAAAGTCAAAAAATATAGAAGCTTACAATCCTTCCTTTGTTGTCCACAGGCTAGGAGTAATCAGGAAAGTAGACACCAACCTTGAAGAAGCGGAGATTTTGGAAGTCGTACAATCTCCCTTCCCTGTTGTAGGCGTTCGGATGTTTACGAAGAGATATGGTAAAGACCAAATCGTTAAATTGCAGACCTGTTTGTTAACCTTCGACTCTCAAACCTTACCGGAAGCCGTGTCTATTCACGGAACAAGATGTCCCGTAGACCTTTATGTACCAACTGTCAGGCAGTGCTTTAATTGTCTTCGTTACGGGCACATCAGCACACAATGTCGATCTCAGATTAGCTGCATTAAATGTAGTGGTCCACATAATGTTGAATCCTGTGTCTCACCTATCACTATTTGCGCTCATTGCGGGGGACAACACGCATCCACGGACCGTTCCTGCCCGGAATACCATATACGGCGACGAGCTCAAGAATTAGCTACGTTCAACAACATTGACTTTAGGGATGCGCTGTCTATTGCTCGTATGCCAACCTATGCATCCGTCACGGGGGTTCAACAACATCACTTGCCGGCTCCGATCATTCCTGCGCCAGCAAATTTGGGGTCCTCGGACTTTCAAAACCCACAACTCTTCCCGCCGCTGCCCGCCGCATGCATGCAGAGTCAACAACGCGGAAGTGGGGACGCAACTCAGTGTGCAACTGTGCCCCAGCAGACACACGTCGCTTACCGGCCTCCCCGGCGGCAGGCGCAAGTAAACAACCCAAGTAACGTTCGTGAGTGGTGTCAGTACCGCAGCCTGTTATATCCCATGCAACATTCATTCACTCCTATCAGCCAAAATCCATACCAGCCTGCTGCCCACAGATTAGCAACCCCCCAAGCGCCGAATCAACGATAGCCTCAAGGTCATGCTGAACTTATAGATAACATAATAAATGTGATTGATATTGTCATGCAAAACATGAGACAAAATAGTGCTATGAACAATTCCGATATCCGGCACCTCGTTACTGGCATATTTCAATCTCTCTCCCCCTAATTTATGGCGGCTTTAAAAGTATTGCAGTAGAATGCGAGATCGGCTAATTCTAATAGAGAAAGCTTGCAACGAGAACTGTTCGTAAGTCAGCCTGATATCGTTCTGTTATGTGAAACTTGGTTCAAATTAGAACGAACTGTTCGCTTTCAAAATTATTCTATAGTCAGGGAAGACCGTCTCGATGGGTGGGGCGGCGTAGCTATATTGGTAAAAACTTCGCTGCCGCATCGACAACACCCATTAACGTACCTGTCACCAACCTTGAATTAGTTGCTGTGGAGATACGAACTGCCCACAAAACCTTTACAGTTGTCTCGTTGTATAACGCTCCCCACCACAGTATCGTGAAAGATGACTGAATACAATTAATAAGAAAGCTTCGTCCTCCCTTTATCGTAGCTGGAGACGTGAATGCCCACCATGTAGCGTGGGGAGGAGACGTGACAGACAGGAACGGCAGGACCTTGATAAGCGTTATAGAAGATAATAACCTAGTGATACTCAACGATGGCTCTCCTACTATGATAATTTCACCTCTCCGTAGACCCTCCGCAGTTGATGTAACTCTTTGCACCCCCTGCTTTACTGAAATCTCTAATTGGTGCGTTAAAAAGGATTCGATGGGATCCGATCATTTCCCAATAGAGTTTCACATTAACATCAACGTCGATACTACGCACATCTGTTACTCTAATAGTACGTGGAAAATCAAGGAAGCCAATTGAGCCTCTTATAAGAAAACGGTTCGGTGGGCACTCGCAAATACGAGACGTGACTTACGGGACGAGGATGCACACCCAGTTTTACTCAATGCTATGAACGTCGCAGCTGGCATCAGCATCCCTAAGAAAAAAAGAATTTACAGTAATGAAGCACCGTTCTCCTCCTTGGTGGAATTCTGAATGCTCTCGGGAAGTTGCGAAGCGACGACTCGCCTTGAAAACTTATCGTCAGAATCCTTCATTGGACAACTTCTTGTCTGTGCAAAAAGTGAATGCGCGAGTTAACAAATTCCTGAAGAAAACCAAGAAGGACAGTTGGAAACAATTTTGCCTGTCCCTAAATAATGAAACCAGTATGGCAAGCATCTGGCACAAAATAAAAGCTTTTAGAACAAGAAGACTGTCTTCCTCCCCTCCTGCTACCACGGCCTGGTTAGAGGAATTAATAGATACAATCGCTCCTCCCACGGTGCCATTTTTAAACCATCGGTTCCCTACTGAAGAAGACCGCTATTAAGTTCTCCTTCGTACTTTCTCTAAAGAAGAACTCAATGAAGCTATTAAAGTATCTAGCGACAGTTGCCCTGGCATTGATCATATACACTACTCTATTTTTAATCAGTACTGGATGAAGAAAGACCTCATATCAACATGGAAGACGCAAGTAATAATTCCAATTCTCAAAAGTGGTAAAGATCCAAATGTCGGTACTAATTATAGACCTATTGCCTTGTCGTCGTGTGTTGCAAAAACACTGGAATGAATGGTAAAAAGGAGACTAGAATGGTGGCTTGAAAACAATAATTTGTTGTCTCGGAGTCAATACGGCTTCAGAAAAGGCAAAGGGACCAGGGATGATAACCTGTTTTTGCTTAATATGGATATCGCGTCAGCCTTTCAAACGAAAGAGACAGTAGTGGCAGCTTTTCTTGACGTTAAGGGTGCATATGATGACGTACAAATACCGATATTCTTGGACAAGCTGGCAGGATTCGGAATTCCTTCACGGATGATCTACGGTATCAGTACCCTGATTACTCACAGAACGATCTACGTCCGTCTCAAAGGCACCATGATCGGACCTTTTTATGTCTTCCAGGGCTTGCCGCAAGGTGCAATTTTAAGTCTTCTCCTGTATACTCTATACACGTTCGACCTAGAACGCATACTACTCCCCCCCCCCCCCACCCCACCCCCACAAAAATCCTACAGTATGCTGATGGTATATGTGTTTATTCTACTACTGCTTCATGTCTTCAGGCCAAAACGGCATTAACCACAACCATCGCACACATCGATGAGTGGCGCTCTATCAATGGGCTGGAGATCTCGGCTGCGAAATCAGCAGTCGTTCCCTTCTCCAAGTAGATGACAGCTCGCACTGAAGATCACATTACCTGTGGCAAGTACACCTTCCAAATAAAATATCACGTTCGATTTCTGGGGATGATTTTTGACTTTCGGTTAAGCTGGGTGCCCCACATTCGATCCACCGTTACCAAATGTGAAGAAGGTTTAAATGTAATCAGATCACTCACTCGTGTCTGTAGGGGAGCGCACCAGAGTGTTTTACTCACCATGTACCGAGGGATAATTCGATCTCGATTAGACTATGGCTGTCAATTCTACCACACTGCGTCAAAGATTCATCTCTCCAAATTAGATGCTCTTCAATATAGAGACATTCGTACCTGTCTTGGAGCCATGCGATCGATGCCCACCAACGCCCTTTTAATAGAAGCAGGGGAGATGCCCTTGAGCATTAGGCGCCAAAAGTTATCGGACAAATTCTACATTCAAGGCATGGCCATTATGGACAGTTCCGTCTATCAAAGTAGAGACTGCATTTATCGACTGTGGATTGCATCCCACAGAAGGAATAAAGTGCCGGCCGTTTGTGCCAGCTTTGACACTTGGTCACCTGTCATACATTCTACACGGCGTTCTGCGCATCTACCTGTTTTTGAATATGATCTTCAAACGCTCTGCTCCCAGATCCCAGTCCATTATTTAAGTACGACCTGGCTGGACACTACTAATGTCAACGTTGGCTTCAATCGTCTCGTTCAAGCACAATGGCCGGGTTTTCTCTGTGTGTATACCGATGGCTCCAAAATTCCGCAAGAAGAGTGTACAGGATGTGCTTTTTTCTGCCCTCATATCCAGATCCGCAAAACCTTCAAACTGCCTACGAGCACTTCTATTTTTACGGCGGAGACAGTGGCAGTTTTGGAAGCACTTAAGTTTGTCTCTAGCACTTCCTTCCCCAAGATATTGATAGTATCTGACGCGCAAAGCGTTCTTAAAAATATTCGGTACAGTCGATGGAACAAAACAACCAACAGTTATATCTTGGATGTGATATCTGAATATATTCGCAGCACACGCACGGGCCGGACGATCCATTTGTTGTGGGTACCTTCCCACTCTGGTATCCTCTATAATGATGTAGTTGATGCATTAGCCAAACAAGCGGCAACCTTAGGCACCGTCCTGGATCTGCACCTTCCTTATACAGAAGTCAAGGATCACGCAAGACAACAATGGCAGGAAATGTGGAACGTTTCTCAACAGACAAAAGGCGGTTATTACGCAGTGCCACAACCTCGGATTCCTTCACAGCCGTGGTTCATGAGGACACATCTGGACCGATCCACGATTTCTACCATCTTAAGACTCCGCTTCAATCATGCCTCTTTCCCACAACATCTACATCGGATCAACGTTTACAGTTCGCCAGCATGTGAGTGTGATCCTGAGTCGGAAGCTGATGTCAACCACATCTTATTTATGTGCCCCAAATTTGACCGTGAACGGTTGGTCTTTCTGAAGACATTGCTGAGTATGGGCTACCATCTTCCTCAGTATGGGCTACCATCTTCCTCAATCAGCTTCTTCTCTTTTGTGTACTAAAGACGTTCGTCTATATAAAGCGATAGTTAACTTCATCAAGAGTACTGGTTACAATCTGTAGGTTTTAATGGTGTACATAAATTATAAATATGTCTTGCTGATGACGGTGTTTCAGAATTTGTGTGAACTGTAAGCCAAGACACTTTTAATTATTCCCCAATTCAATTCAATTCAAATTTTAAAACATTATGTACAAAACCGTAACAGTTAAGCTTTTTATTCTTGTAAATATGCATTTCTATATTTGATTATTCAATTATGTGTACATTGTCACTGTGTCTTGCCGATGACTAAATTGAGTACACAAATAAAAAAAATTTTTGAAAAAAGCCCCCACCTCCCCCGAACAAATACGTAACTGCAGTTGCGCACAGTGATAGAAGTAATAAATAGAAGACGTATCTACCGCAACGTTGCTAGTCATCCCTAACGGAGGATCTTGTGCGCGCTATGCACTGTCGCCGAAGCTTCGGCTGCTGCAAGATGTTAACGACGAGCAGTTAGGCAACAGATCGCCGTCTTGTATGTTCTGAGCGTTGCACATGCTTCAGTTGGCCTTGATCTGCTGCCTGAACAGTCGTTAGGCGTTCTGTGACTTTGTAAGTTACCTGTTGGTATTCATGCAGTCGTGGCGACACATCAAGAGTACCGATGGTGTTCAGTCACAGTCATGCAGTACTACTTAAACGAGTTAACTGCCATTTAATTGTGTATTACTGGTAGATTTATCTTCTGTACTAAAATATTTCGCCTTTTATACTATTAACAAGTACAGTGCCAGAAGCTGTTAGACCATTACTATGTCATATCTGTTAAGGCCTTCCAAAGCATTCCCGGGTTCGATTCCCGGCGGGGTCAGGAATTTTCTCTGCCTCGTGATGACTGGGTGTTGTGTGATGTCCTTAGGTTAGTTAGGTTTAAGTAGTTCTAAGTTCTAGGGGACTGATGCCCATAGATGTTAAGTCCCATAGTGCTCAGAGCCATTTGAACCTTCCAAAGCAGGTAAACAAGACTAACTCATGCTTTTAAGATGTAACTGTCAGAGAATGTAGACTCTAGAAGACATAGTCAACCTACATAGTACAGGAAATAAATATAAGAATACACAGTCAAATGGCGGTTTACTCTTTTTAAAAAACACAAAGATTTCTCGTTGCAGTTTTTGCCAAGAAAGGCTGACGCTGTAGTACGACTGACTGACAACGGTCACGGAACGACCCTATACTCGGCGCGCATTTTTTTCTCTCATTTTCATCCGTCGTCGGATTTAGTCAACCGTCGTTTAATTGCAGTGAGCCACAGTGCCAATCAGTCAATCGTGTCACCTGTGCTGAGTCCGCCCCGGTAGCTGAATGGTCAGCGTGACAGACTGTCAATCCTAAGGGCCCGGGTTCGATTCCCGGCTGGGTCGGAGATTTTCTCCGCTCAGGGACTGGGTGTTGTGTTGTCCTAATCATCATCATTTCATCCCCATCGACGCGCAGGTCGCCGAAGTGGCGTCAAATTGAAAGACCTGCACCAGGCGAACGGTCTACCCGACGGGAGGCCCTAGCCACACGACATTTCCATTTTACCTGTGCTGAGGACTCGATTGTACCTATACGGAAATATGAAAACCTGCTATGCTGACCACAGATTGGAAAATTTCTTGGCCGATAGAAACCGTTACTATGGTAAATGACGGTAATATTTTCGGCCGCAGACTTCAAATATTTCCAGCACTCATCCTTCACTGATGCAAAGTGTCGCCACCATATTTGCTCATCATATGGCCAACCCGTTACAGCTCGTCTCAGGAGGCTTGCACCTCACAGGCTAATGGCAGGCAAGCAGCGTTCGAGGAACTGTTGAGAGCAGACATTGTCACTATATCAGATAATCCTTGGGCACTTCCACTATACATGGTGCGCAAAAAAGACGGGTACTGGCGGCTATGAGGGATTACAGGGCACTCGATGCCCACACAATTCCCAATCGTTAGTCTGTGCCTCATCTGACTCACTTTAACGGCGCCATTGCTCACGCTCAGATGTTTAGTATGGTCCATTGTACAAAGGCATTTTTTCAAACTCTAGTAGTGTCCGAGGATGTTCAGAAACCGCTTTAATAACGCCTTTTGGACTCTGCCAGTATAAATTTATACCTTCTCGATTGAGAAAGCGCAGACGGACATGAGAGTATTTTATGTAAGAGGTGATACCATTGCTTTTCTGTTACTTATGATATTCTCATATTTTCGTCTACAGTTGAGGAGCATGCGACTCACTTGTGGCAGTTTTTTCAGCGCCTGCAGGGAGTATGGCTAGTCATTAATACCGCAAAGAACGTTTCAGGCAAACGAGAGGTGAGATTTTTGGGATACGTGGTCTCATCAGCAGATCTGCCACCACTGCCTGGACACGATCTGTATGTGCGCGGTACGCCTTTGCCGACAACCTACAGAAGATTGGGATTGTTAAATTAGTACCAGCGACACTTTCCGAGGCTGGCAAGTCAGCAGGAATCACTTGATGCACTGCTCTCAGGCAAGCATACAGTTAATAATCGGAAGATATCTTGGACTTCGGCATGTGAAGTGCACTTCATTAAGTCAAGCAACGTTTGGCACAAGTGGCCCTGCTGCCTCATACAAGCATTAGTTCCCAAATGGTTCTAAAGATGAACGCGTGACAAAATGCAATCGGCGCAAGATGATGATGCTCGATGATAGCTGCTCGCCTTTTCGTCACAGAATCTTACACCACAGCAGAAGAAACGGAGTGCTATCGATCGTGAGTTGATGGCCATTAAACATTTTTGACAGTCTTTGAAAGGAAGACATTTTACAGTTTTTACTGACCAGAAACCACTAATGTCTATCTCCCAACACGCTATGATCCATGGTTCACTGCAGCAGAGTAGACAAGAGGAATGTGAGGCCAGATTTACCACCGATGTGTCTGACATTTCATGTAGAAACAACAGTGAGGCAGAATGCCTGTCACGAAGTTGCACCAACCGGCAGGCTGTGTCGTGCGATAATATGGCGCCCAGGCAACGAGAGGACATAGTGCTTCGTGAACACCCAGCCGCGCAGCTGCGACATATTTTTGTTCCATATTGTGCCAAACGTGTCTAGTGTAACACATCCCAGGACAAATAATGCCCGTACATTCCCCGCATAATTTCTGCACAGTTTTCCAAACACTCTATAAACTGGCTCATCTGGGCATTCGGGCAACAGCAAGGTTATTGGCGAGCAAGGTGGTGTGGCCACGAATCCAGATGGACTGCCGAGCACGTGTGCGCTCCTGCCTCGCCTCAATTGCCAGCACAGCTAAGTCGACCGACATGCCTTCGCACCGGTTGCTCACTTTCTAGCGTCGGAAGCAAGATTTTCACATATATATGTATGGACGTAGCAGGATCGTTGCCATTTTCTGATGGTAACCGCTACCTAGTAATTTTAGTGGAACGTTTTACGAGGTGACCGGAAGCCACTGCTGTACCAGACATCTCTGCGGAGGCTGCTGCAAACGCATTGTTGCATACGTCGTTCCTCAGTCCATTACGCATATCCGCTTACGCCATTTCGAGTCATGGATGTATAGCGAGCTCCTTGAACAATGCGGCTGCAACTGTCTTCACACCACTAGCTACCATCTCAGTAATGGAGTGATGGAGAGACTGCATCGCATACTACAGACGGCGCTCATTTATCACGGGGACGGACGCGGTGTCGCTGGTGTTGTCAGGCGTGCACACACCAGTAGAGGAGCATCAGCACCATTCCCCGACTCTAATGGTCTATGGCGAGCAGTTTCATGACCAACGTGAACTCATTGTACCAGCACCACTTCAGACAAACGCTCCAGAAACAGTGACAGAGTTTGCACGACAGTTCAGCTCCCAGATAAAACGTTTCCTTGCAGGTCCACCAGCCAGGCATGGGGAGAGAAATGTTTGCACCCACAAAGATCTGCTAACACCATCACATGTCTCAGATGTGAGACCCTCCATTGCAGATCAAGCGCCAACAACAACTTGTCAGATATGCTACCCACTTTCATATCTCCTCTAAGCATCCAACTACTGTCTCCTGTATCTAAACACGGTAATCCACCTCCAGCAACAGTGGCCCCAATCAGGGACTACGATCCCAAACCACATCCGGTATATCCTCTCTGAACTTGAGTTGTTTCCTCTTCCACCTCTCCTCTGAACCCACTCCCGCATACCACCACGGTGCATTCCTCAGCCACAGCTTTGTCTTGACCTATCACAAGATCCGAAAGACTCAGTTCATCCCAAGGCCTCCCACGGCCAATTTTTCTCCATCTTTGGCACATCACAGAATTCAGAAGTAGTCTACTGAAGGATCGAAGGATGCTGATCATGTAGGCTTTGCTCATACTCACGTGGGACATACTGAACTGCTCTTCTTGCCAGATGGCCGGATGCTAGCCATCTCTTGTGCTTTTGAGCCTTGCTGTTCCTGCACTGGTAGGAGGGTGGGGATGGGGGGGGGGGGGGGTCCTTTCTCATCTGCAGCGACTCCTTGAGCTGTTTGCAAGCTCTCGACCAGTGCTACCCTCGCCATCCCTTATCATTGCTATTCAGGAATCCCTGTATGCCCTTGAACAGTGTGGACGCGTATTGACCTTCGTCACAACCCTGGGCCACGCCGGAATCCCAGGGAATGAACTTGCTGATAGCCTACGCTTTAGGTGCCTGGTACATGATATGGGTCACACTTACTTTACCAAACAAACTGCAGGTGATTAAGAAACTGTGGAGATCCTCCATGCAGGTCTGTCACAGGGACTCTGCTGGCCTTTGCCATTTTTGCATCAGCCATACTTGGCTGACTCATGGCCATCTCCTCTGCAGAAAGGACCCAGCCCACTGTCGCTGTGGCTCCTGTTTGACAGTGGTCCACATTTTGTTGGACTGTCCCAACCTAGCTGCCCTGTATCGGACTCTTAATCTCCTTGACCCGCCACCCCTGTTTTTAGAGACGATACCCCAGTGGCTGGCTGACTTTTACGTGTCATTCATGAAGTGGGATTTTACCACTTTCTTTAAGGGAAGACCGCTTAATATTCCCAGCCCATTGAGAGGTTAGCAGTACACTATGTTGCCTCCTCTGACCAGGCTGGGCTGCAGCTGTCTGAGCTCAGCGGTCCAGCCAGATTCTCACTCTACCTGTTCTTTTACTCTTCTTTTCCCTCATCTTATGCAGTCTGTTAACCTTGTTCATCTTCTTTCTCTCTGTGTCGCTCTTGCCCTGTCTGTGTTGCTAGTCTTTCCAAGGCAGTACCTCTAGTAAGTGGAGAGGCTGGGGGACGTATGGCCCCTCATTAAACTCTGCTTTCAGGTATTTCCAGCTGCTCCCTACATGGGGCACCTTCCTCTAACTCCCTTATTTCTTTTTGTCTCTTACCTCAGCTTCACTGACACCGATATACCTTGGGGTTTTCTTCCTTCAGGTTTTGTGCGGCAGGCTATCTCTAATCTACCGGCATTTAGACATGTATGCATGAGGACGAATGGACTGATGACCTGGTAGTTTTGTCCCCTTAACCATCCAACCAACAGATGACACAGTGTGCTCATCATTACGCCCACCATATGCTGGTCATTTCAGGATGCTGTTGATGGAGGAGAACACATTCAAGATTGACCAGAATGGTAGACACGAAACAGTCTCCATAGAGACACTGAAGGCTTCCTACCTGTACAAGAAGGAACCTCCACTGCACTGTCGTGTCAGTTTTCCATTGATCTGTGCCAAGCCAACACCGAGTGAAACTGCATCCCCCCAGGAGACTCCAGACACCCACACTTTTCCGCCTGCTGCTGCCACAACACTCACTCCACAGCCGATCGCCATGAGAGCTGGCCGACAGATTACGCATCACCACCCCAATATACTTGGAGTGCCCGGTTTTAAAAAAGAGTGGGATGGCGGCTGTTGTGGCGACATCAATTACTGTGCGAATAGTCAGCGACAGGGACAAAAGATGTATAGTATGGACAAAAGATGCATCGCTGGATTAGCAGAGACTATTTACTGCCGATGTAGATTATTTTTTGCGTTTACGGTGTTTAGGAATTTCTGTCTAATGAATTTGCGTATAGAGTAATCACTGAGGCCGAAATTTATATGGGAATTTCTTGCTGTCGAATTACCTGTAATCTTTGATAGTAAAAATGTCTTTTCATATTCCTAGTTTGCAATTGATAATGCACCAGTTGTGCCCAGCCACGCTTTCCTATGGCTCAGTCCGTTTCAGTGGAAAAGAAAGAACAGATAAACTTTGGAATTGGAAATTCGTCCTAATCGCCTTATCTGCCCTGTCTCTGTCCATCCCCCCCCCCCCCCTCTTTCCCTATTCATCTCCCCCTGCCCCTCACTCTCTCCGTCTCCTCGTGCTTCCTCTCTCTGCCCATCTCCTCCTTTAAGTTTTCTGTGTCCATGTACTCCCGAAAGTCTGTCCACCAGCTCTCCCTCCCCCCACCTCTCTCTAAACTTTTTACTGTTATTTCAAATTCAGATTCTTTACTAGTATTCCAATGATAAACCAATAAGCATAAATACAACTTTCCTGTTCGCTAACAACGTTTCACTAATTTATATATACAGGGTGGTCCATTGATAGTGATCGGGGAAAAATATCTCACGAAATAAGCATCAAACGAAATAACTACGAAGAACGAAACTCGTCTAGCTTGAAGGGGGAAATCAGATGGCGCTACGGTTGGCCCGTTAGATGGCGCTGCCATATGTGAAACGGGTATCAACTGCGTTTTTAAAAATAGGAACCCCCATTTTTATTACATATTCGTGTAGTACGTAAAGAAATATGAATGTTTTAGTTGGACCACTTATTTTGGCTTTGTGATAGATGGCGCTGTAATAGTCACAAACGTATTAGTACGTAACATTCCGCCACTGCAGTCGGTATTTGCTTCGTGTCACATTACCCGTGTTAAAATGGACCGTTTACCAATTGCGGAAAAGGTCGATATCGTCTTGATGTATGGCTATTGTGATCAAAATTCCCAACGGGCGTGTGCTACGTATGCTGCTCGGTATCCTGGACGACATCATCCAAGTGTCTGGACCGTTCGCCGGATAGTTAAGTTATTTAAGGAACCAGGAAGTGTTCATACACATGTGAAACGTCATCCACGACCTGCAACAAATGTTGATGCCCAAGTAGGTGTTTTAGCTGCTGTCGCGGCTAATCCGAAGCAGACAAATTGCGCGAGAATCGGGAATCTCAAAAACGTCGGTGTTGAGAATGCTACATCAACATCGATTGCAGCCGTACCATATTTCTGTGCACCAGGAATTGCATGACGACGACTTTGAACGTCGTGTACAGTTCTGCCACGGGGCACATGAGAAATTACGGGACGATGATAGATTTTTTGCACGCATTCTATTTAGCGACGAAGCGTCATTCACAAACAGCGGTAACGTAAATCGTCATAATATGCACTACTGGGAAACGGAAAATCCACGGTGCCTGCGAAAACTGGAACACCAGCGACGTTGACGGGTTAATGTATGGTGCGGCATAATGGGAGGGAGTATAATTGGCCCCCATTTTACCAATGGCAGTCTAAATGATGCAGTGTATGCTGATTTCCTACGTAATGTTCTACCGATGTTACTACAAGATGTTTCACTGCATGACAGAATGGCGATGTACTTCCAACATGATGGACGTCCGGCACATAGCTCGCGTGCGGTTGAAGCGGTATTGAATAGCATATTTCATGACAGGTGGATTAGTTGACGGACATCATTTTGAGCATTTCTTGCATTAATGTGGTATTTACAGGTAATCAAGCTATAACAGCATGCGTTCTCAGAATTGATAAGTTCACAAAAGTATATGTATCACATTGGAACAACAGAAATAAAATGTTCAAATGTACCTACGTTCTGTATTTTAATTTAAAAAACCTACCTGTTACCAACTGTTCGTTTAAAATTGTGAGCCAAATGTTTGTGACTATTACAGCGCCATCTATTAAAAAGCGAAAAAAGTGGTCCAACTAAAAACGCAGTTGATATCCGTTTGACATATGGCAGCGCCATCTAACGGGCCAGCCGTAGAGCCATCTGATTTCCCCCTTCAAGCTAGACGTGTTTCGTTCTTCGTAGTTTTTTCGTTTGATGCTTATTTCTTGAGATATTTGGCCCGGTCACGATAAGTGGACACCCGAAAGTATTTTGTCTACATGTGCTTGAACGTTTATGACAGGAACATGTAAACATTTAAAGCAAATCAGAAAGTTACAGGGTGACAATTATTGAACTATATGAAAAAGCGTAAGTTAGTGACAAACTACGGCGTGCACACTCAGTATTCATCATGTAAACGTTACTACAGATATTCGGATTTTAGTTATGACATGTTCGATATGCGTGCCATCACTGGCAATGATGTGGCGCAGATGAACGGCGAATGCCTGAATGACGTGCTGAAGGGTCGAAAAATCGATGCTATATATAATCTCCTGAATGGCTGTTTTCAGCTCAGCAGTGCTTTTTGGATTATTGCTGTAAACTTTGTCTTTAATATAGCCCCACAAAATGGAGTCGCATATGTTCAGATCTGGATAATATGGCGGCCAATCGAGGCCCGTGCCAGTGGCCGCTAGAGCCTTAGAGCCACAATGTGGTACGCAAAGTGCTCCTCCAGGACATCACTCTCCTGTTTCGATGGGGTCGAACCATCAAGGAATATTGCACCCCTTATTCCGTGACTGGACATTGCACACAACATAGTCACCTGTTGAGGGTGAAGACATTTCTCTATCGCGAAATGCC
Source organism: Schistocerca americana (assembly GCF_021461395.2). Classification (NCBI taxonomy): domain Eukaryota; kingdom Metazoa; phylum Arthropoda; class Insecta; order Orthoptera; family Acrididae; genus Schistocerca; species Schistocerca americana. Next base: position 93,093,364 of record NC_060121.1, read on the forward strand.
GATTCTCGGTCCCCCGAATGCGGCAATTTTGCGTATAGACGAACCCATCCAAATGAAACTGGGCTTCGTCACTAAGCCGGCCGGAGTGGCCGTGCGGTTCTAGGCGCTACAGGCTGGAGCCGAGCGACCGCTACGGTCGCAGGTTCGAATCCTGCCTCGGGCATGGATGTGTGTGATGTCCTTAGGTTAGTTAGGTTTAATTAGTTCTACGTTCTACGCGACTGATGACCTCAGAAGTTAAGTCGCATAGTGCTCAGAGCCATTTGAACCATTCGTCACTAAACCAAACCATACATACACATACTAACTCTCATCATGCTCCGCAGCCAACTGTGTAGTTTAAACGTCCTAACGCAAATCGTTCAGACGTGTTGACAAATTTATTTCATGTAGTTACATAATTGTCCTCCTGTACAGTTTGTGGTATTTTGGTAACAATATTGTCCATATACTGGCTGGTTATGGTTAAATTTTCCATATTTAACACTTTCTAACGTGGAAACTAATTACTGTTCGAGTACCAACCTTGGTAGCATTAATGTCAAGAGTATTGGGTGCATGAATTCCATGCGACAGAGCGCCACCATGTAGTTCCCAATGTGGCCACCAGGTGCCGTGGTCGGTCATCATGATTCATAGTCTTACACATCTGGCCAGTCGCTGTGCACTTGTTGACGTGTCAACACGAGCTTGGACTAAAGGAGCAGGGCATTATTGGTGAAGCTCTATTATTAAAACAACAGTAGTGCTGTAGCTGCACTTTAAGAATGTCGCCGACTGAAAGGGTTACAGAATGGTCCTCTTTCTCCACCTGCTGTGGGGAGCGTGATGAAGAAGCTCGAGTCAACTGGAGAATCGAAACCAGCCCCTGCCATTATTATTGGCAACGCTCAAAGAGACATTGAAAATCATAATCTTTTCATAGTAGTTTAATGTTGGCATGCTATGTTTTGAAATGACATGATCCAAATTTTTGTGCTGTGCCAGGATTTGAACCAAGACACGCCTTTTTTGGCGAAACCTTGAGGAGTTAGGAGTCTTGGCAAACAATGAAACGATATATCTGTGTCGTAGAGAAGGGATCAAATCCCACGAAAGAGGAGATCTGAGTTGGAATCCCAGTGCAGCTGCAATATTTTCAACATCTCTAGTTGATATGTCCCCTTTGTCATCACATGATGATTGGTTTATTAAGTAAAATAAAATTTCTTCTGTATGGAAGCTTACTGTTGATACAGACAGTACTTCAGCTGCACTGGATGTCTCCTCTTTCGTGGGATTTGATCCCTTCTGGACGATACAGATATATCATTTCATTGGACTCCTTAAGCCTCAAGGTTTCCAGAAAAGATGCGTGTCTAGTTTCAAATCATGGCCCAGCAAAATAATTTGGATCAAGTCATTTTAAAACATAGCATGCCGACACTAGACTACTGGTGAAAAATAATTATGATTTTCAATTTCCCTCGTGCTTTGGCAACAATACTGGTAGGAGCTGGTTTCGACGCTTGGTATGATACAGAAATTTTGCCTCCAGTGTTAGGTTGAATACTTCAGTATAACTCACTTGTATGCTAAAAATCAATGGTCACAACGCTGTTGCCTACACAAATACACCAGATGGAACGTGCTTTTAAAAAATAGAGAGAGGAGTGAACTCGATATCTCGGCTTTGCGTTTACTCTGCACGATATTACCACTATTACGCAAATACGAGTACATAAACCACCACAATAGCTCACGCGGAAAGCAAGACTTAATGTAGATGAGTAGAAAACAGAATCTATAACACATTTGTCATGCGCTAACCTAAACGAACCATCTCCACTTGATACCAAAGGGATATCGTGTTTAATGTGGATCTGGAACCATAGTAAAACTCAACATTGTTCCATTGGCGTTACCACAGGTGAAGTGTGAATCACATCCAGACATTAACGATAGACCACCGAACTACTCATATAGCTGGCCAATTATTTCGTTGTAACAGAGGATGCGCCACTATGGATGAGAAGTCTGGCTATCTGGAAGTGAATTACAAAAAATGGTTTAAATGGCTCAGAGCACTGTGGGACTTAACATCTGAGGTCATCAGTCCCCTAGAATTTAGAACTACTTAAACCTAACTAATCTAACGACATCACATACATCCATGCCCGAGGCAGGATTCGAACTTACGACCGTAGCGGTCGCGCGTTTCCAGACTGAAGCGCCTAGAACCGCTCGGCCACACTGGCCGGAGAAGTGAATTACACCCTCTTCAAAGCATTCATTTCGTTGTCGACCTTATCGCCATTCACCGGCTGCTCCAACTGTGCAATGTGCGCCTTAGATTTGATTATAAAGCTTAACAACTTAACTAAAATCTCATAACTCTCATCGTCACGAACTGGCAACGCTGTACGATGAGCAAGTCTCTACAGGACGTGTTGCTTTCCACTTGAGCTATTGTGCCGCTGTATGTAAATCGTTGGTCACATAAAAGTGGCCCGAACGAGAGGATACAATTTGTGGCAACATTAACGGAGGCAGAAAACACCTGCAGTTACTTCCAACAGGATGGAGCAACTGCCCATACAGCTGGCCGAACTTTGGAGCACATTTACACGATTTTCGCACCGGACAAAGTTGTTAGCAGAGGTCAGTCTGGTTGCGGCCGCAGCTGCCCACCCAGGTCACTTGATTTGTCAGCGTGTGATTACTTTGCGGGGGGAGCCCTCAGATCCAAGGTGTATCGCAACAACTCTGACAGGCTTCAAGAACTGCAGCAGAACACTTCGGATGAAACTGCAACAGTTCCAACAACCCAGTTTCGATTCGCTTTCAGCAACTTCCTGACCAGGGCCCCAAAAGTGCCAAGAAATGAATGGGGGTCACTTCCAACACCTGCTGCAGTCAGGTTATTACTGTATTTCCTTGATGTTATGTGTTTCTTTGTACATTGGAACTCCGTTCTCCGAGCCACTTTTATTTGCCCCACCCTGTATTTGTTTAATAGTGGTAAATGTCTTGCAACGTAAACACAAAGTCGAGAAATCGAGTTCAATCCTTTTTAAAGCAAATTAAATCTGATATAATTGTGTAAGCAACAACGTTATGACCACTGCTTTTTCAGCATGCAACTGAGATATACTGAAGTATTTAATGTGACACTGCAGGCAAATTATCTGAAACCAGTAGTTCAGTACATAAGTAATTCCATTTTCTTTGGCGTGTTTACACGCGGAATATTTACCAATCGTATTTTTGTAATTTGAGATCTAAAATTGTTTCTGCGGTGACTTATTGAACGTTCCATATTTTCAGATTATTAGGAACGTTGTTTAAGTGTTAGAAATCGCGGAGTGAAACCGAAAAGAGGTCTTAACATTTGTGTTTTCCTCTTTGGATTTAATAGAGGGGCGCTGTCAGCGATCGGTGCTGGAAACGATTGTGCCGTGTGTGTAGTAAGTGCATCGAAGAAATTACGCCACAAAATATCACTGTCATTTCAGGTAGGATCATTTCATTCTGTATTATTCGCCACATTGAAGAGGAACAATGAGCTTTGATGAAGGACGTTTTTACAGTTTACTACTATGGTCGACGTCAGTGTATCCGATTATTGGCAAATGTGATACACTATCATTATTTATCCTATGTGCGACACTTGCCTTCAGTGGGCAAAGTTTGGAAAGAAAGATTAGAATTAAATGTCCTGTCGACTACGAGATCGTTCGAGATGAAGCTGAAGCTAGGATCGTAAGGATGGGCAAAGAAGTCGACTGCGCCCTTTCAAAGAAAAGAACCCAGTATTATCCTTAATCGATTTAAGGATATGATAGAATACCTGAATCAGGATGTCAGGACAAATATTTGAAACACTGCATGTTAACTTCATGAAACAGTTGGCTCTACCAAAAAGTGTCTCCAGCAAAGGCCAGTGTGAGTCCACAAAACGTAATGTTATGGATCTAGTAGCACAGAAGACATGCTGAACGCCCGGACATTTCAAGACAGACTCGACTGTGTGCGCAATGTGTTCGACAGCTTGAGGGAGCTTGTTTTCCGTGCTAGGCTGAACTCGGCGCTCGCCAGGGGCCCTATTCCGTATTTTTCCGCCATTTTGCCGATCGGTTCGGTACACGAGCGCACCGAACAAACTTGTTTTTGAAGGAGAGTCCCAACATTATTCTGTTAGCATTTGGGAAGAGATGCTGAACGTTTCTAGCGAACTGAAACGCTGTTGTCAATTCTCCTTCGCCAACCAATCGAAAGCAATCTGCCTCAGATCCGCACATGCGCACTGCAGCGCCACCAGCAGTATGAACCTGACGTGGCTAGCAGCCGACACAGGCACGCTATTCTTCACAGTACCGAAAAGTGAGGTTAGAGTATGTAATACTGTTCAAATTTCGCTGACCACATGCTTCCATGAATGCATGATAAGGACAGAATATTGACTGTCTTCTGTAAACTTTCATAAATGTCCCATTATGTCATTTTTTCCTCATTCACATCGACGTATTGTTTTGGATTTAACGATTTGGTGTATGAGTTAGGAGTGGAGTGCAGTACCACATTGTATATAAACAACGCAAAAATTCGCCATTTTTTCTGTTTTTCGTCGTTCCTTAGTTGCTTCAAAATCAATGGAGGTACATTCCATCTACGCTACTGATTGAAGGTATTTGTCTATTGCCATACGTGTTTCGCTACTTTTATACGTGAAGATGCTTCACAAATACACTACTGGCCATTAAAATTGCTACACCACGAAGATAATTTGCTGCTGACACGAAATTTAACCGACAGGAAGAAGATGCTGTGATATGCAAATGATTAGCTTTTCAGAGCATCGATTGCGACACCTGCAACGTGCTGACATGAGGAAAACTTCCAACCGATTTCTCATACACAAATAGCAGTTGACCGGCGTTGCCTGGTGAAATGTTGTTGTGAGGCCTCGTGTAAGGGGGGCAAATCCGTACCATCACGTTTCTGACTTTGATAAAAGTCAGATTGTAGCCTACCGCGATTGCGGTTTGTCGTGTCGCGACATTGCCGCTCGCGTTGGTCGAGATCCAATACGGAACGCCATGCTGGATCCCAACGGACTCGTATCACTAGCAGTCGAGAAGACAGGCATCTTATCTGCATGGCTGTAACGGATCGTGCAGCCACGTTTCGGTCCCTGAGTCAACAGATGGGGACATTTGCAAGACAACAACCATCTGCACGAACAGTTCGACGACGTTTGCAGCAGCATGGACTGTCAGTTTGGAGACCATGGCTACGGTTACCCTTGACGCTGCATCACAGACAGGAGCGCCTGCGATGGTGTACTCAACGACGAACCTGGCTACACGAATGGCAAAATGTCATTTTTTCGGATGAATCCAGGTTCTGTTTACAGCATCATGATGGTCGCATTCGTGTTTGGCGATATCGCGGTGATCGCACATTGGAAGCGTGTATTCGTCATTGCCATACTGGCGTATCACCCGGCGTGATGGTATGGGATGCTATTGGTTACACGTCTCGGTCACCTCTTGTTCGCATTGACGGCACTTTCAACAGTGGACGTTACATTTCAGATGTTTTACGACCCATGGCTCTACCCTTCATTCGATCCCTGGAAACTCTACATTTCAGCAGGATAATGCACAACCGCATGTTGCAGGTTCTGTACGGGCCTTTCTGGATACAGAAAATGTTCGACTATAGCCCTGGCCAGCACATTCTCCAGATCTCTCACCAACTGAAAAGTCTGGTCAATGGTGGCCGAGCAACTGGCTCGTCACAATAGGCCAGTCACTACTCTTGATGAACTGTGGTATCGTGTTGGAGCTGCATGGGCAGCTGTACCTGTACACGCCATCCAAGCTCTGTTTGACTCAATGCCCAGGCGTATCAAGGCCGTTATTACGGCCAGATGTGGTTGTTCTGGGTACTGATTTCTCAGGATCTATGCACCCAAATTGCGTGAAAATGCAATCACATGTCAGTTCTAGTATAATATATTTGTCCAATGAATACCCGTTTATCATCTGCATTTCTTCTTGGTGTAGCAATTTTAATGGCCAGTAGTGTAAAAGAAACGAACCGTGTATGGCAATAAACAAACTGCCTTCATTTAGTTCATAGCCAGAACACATCTCCACAAACCCGAAAAATTGTTTAATAGAGTGTCAAAGAATAAGAAGATGCATGGAATGTAGTTGTAACTCGCTCCTAGATATCCAAATGCAGAAGTAGCCTACTTTCCTGCATGATACATTAACGATTTGATTCATAAAAAAAATGAAATTTAAAAAAAAGAAATACGCTCGTCGTTATAGTTTATATCATGCATCTGATGAATTAAAGTGTTTCATATATGGTGGTATATGTTGTGACGGGAATCTTTCGTATCTGTCTACTGTTGTTAAGGGTTCGATCGCAGATAAATACTTGTGACAAGCTAAAGACGAACCTACGACCTATGATACAGCTGTTTTTCGTTGCCTTACGCACTGTACTATTACAACTCGCTCATCTTTGCTGCTTTATTTCACATAACTCCAATGGAGAGAGACGCCAGCTGACTTCGTTGCCGAACAATGCGGGCGTTACCCATAAATGCATGAAATTTTGGAAGGTTTCCTCTATCAGGCTACCCCAAAATTCCTTTGCATTGTTACTTGAAAGTTTTAAATGCATTTCAATAGTTAATACGTAAACCTTCCGTGGAAAACAGTACACGAAGTCACTAGTAATTTCAGCTAACACTCATGTGATATATGTAAGCAGAGCGGACCTTTAGAAATTTAATGATTTTTTAAACTCTTACTTATGTAAAAATAACATGTATTTTGTGAGAATACTCACCGAAAGTTTTTTTTTATGTTATAATCATTCACAGTAACAACAATACAAACCATTTTTATAACAAAGGAAAATAGTCTATTATAAACTCAGTTTCCACCATAACGCATCCTGGTGATTCTTCAGTAACGCAATCACTAAATCAAAAGCTATATATCTTTAAAATAACTAACTCTAGGTGAAAATAAATCAGACCGAATGGGACAAGAGGGCCATACCGACATCCAAAACCTCTCTGTTCAGTTGTCGAAAAATCGGCTTGAGGACCAATCGGTAACTGGTCTCAGAAGCTTACAGAATAGTAACTTCAGATAAAGAACCGAAAATGACGTCACTACTAAGGCTAATCTGCTGCACCGATTGGTATTAACGATACAGAATAGGGCCCCAGGTGGCGATAATACTTGATTCATTAGCTGAGCACATGATAGAGTCCAATATTGTGATCGGCGGAAACGACAGTGTGAGAAATGCCACAGCTGTACGAATGTAGCTGGAAACAGGTGGTTTGGCTCTGCAGCTGGAAAAACCTGACGGCACTCAGCCATGGAGAGGAACACGATAGGCTAACTGTCATGACGGAAACGACAGACTACTATACCTACTGGACAGGTTTAAAATAACCAAGCACACATACAAAAAGGGTAAAATACTACAATGTGTGCATGTAAACGCGCCCAGCATTCAGACCAGTAATTTTTAAAATACACTTCGTCAGAGTTTTGCCAATGAAATGAATGTTCAGACCCAATTTTGATAAATTAATGTTTATATAAATTTCTCACAAACTAATGCCCACTTTGGTTAATGCTTGCAAGCGTGATATCCGGGAATCTAACCAACACCACACTTATTACATGATCTCAAAAAGCCGATATCACTCCTGGGCACCTCCCCTCATAAGAATATCAGAACTTCGTGAGCCCCTTAGAACTATCACTTGCCGATAATTTTATTTTGATATCCTGAACCGTTTGCAAAATAAAATGAGTGTTACTTTTTTAGTAACTGAGACTTAGACAGGGTGAGGAGGCTCTGACTGCCCACCCCAAAGCGACTAAACGCATCGATTTACAGATATGGACAACGTCAATGGCGGAAAATGTAGTCCATTTTCCGACGTACACAAGTAATTTTTAACATTTATAACTGCTGAACTGTGACACCCATCTTTTTTAATGAAACTATACTCTTTTTCTGTGGCATTGGAAAGAGCCATTGAAAAGGACTTGGACACCATAATATGTGTCGAACTTGGTCAGACAGTAACAAGATTACAGCACCGCTAACCACTGTCCCGCCATCATGAGTAGGGAGCTCTCAAACGTCTCTACCCTACTATACATCTAATTCAGGAAAGTTCATGTGTTTAACTGTACTCTTGATGCCCGTCAGTTTGTCGATCAACATTGAGCGTGCGTGTGTGTGTGTGTGTGTGTGTGTGTGTGTGTGTGTGTGTGTGAAGATGTACTGTGGAGCCAAGAACTACCTAGCTCCCATAGGGATAGGGTGGGGGTAAAAAGGATTCATGAACTCTGACATCTAGGCTACATATCACACCAGACGTATTATTCAGGTGATTTTGGATGGGCTCCAGGGGGTATACATGTGGATAAGTATGGCTGTGCAGAGAGAGACGGGAGGAGGAGATTGTTTTGTACCCCGCCTGGAAAGCTCCTGTAATTTGGAGGGCAGGCCGAATGAAGGAAGCTAGGAGGAGCATGTGAGCTAGAAATACGTCGGTACTGCACGTAAAGTAAAAGATATTTACTCTAGGTGAGACAAGAAATAAAATATGGTTACATAACTTTGGATATGATGAGTACATAGGTGCGAAGCAGGATGTATGAAAGCTAATAGAAGTTACACAGGCAAAATCTGTAGTGGCTCGCCCACTATGAAAATGAAACAATGTTTGTCGGTCGTCTGCTCGTGATCAAATGGGCTGAATACGGAGCGGCGCTTGTAGAGATGCACAGCGCAGGCTAGAGGTCGCTGTCGTCTGTGTGGATCGTCTGCTCTCGTAGTGCCATCCTAAGAACTTGTACTTACGCCGTGGCATCGTAGCTATGGACACCACAGAGATGGCTAGTGAGAGGGAGGACGATAAGATGGACGGAGAGAGGGGAGGGGAGGAAATGCACAGATAGTGTTGGAAGGATGAGATGGACAGAGTAGGAGAAAGATGGGCAGAGGGAGTAGGTTGGTGGAAAAGGAAAAGTGACGAGGAAGAAATCGATTGTTGAGGAGGAGGAGATGAACAGAGAGAGTGGGAATAGGAGAAGGATTGCGGCAGCGGAGACGAGGAGGATCTAGAGACAGTTAATGAGGAGACAGTCAGAGAGTGGGGAAAGAGGAGGGTACAGACAGAGATATGGGAAGGAGATGGATGGAGAGAGGGGAAGGAAGAGACGCGTAGGTAAGAGAGGGAGGATAAGGCGATGGATAGAGATTGGAAGGGGGAGGAGGTACAGTACGTGTAATATATGTCCTGTTTGCTTCCACTGGTGAAGCCGTGAGCAATATACTGTTTAGAACTATTTTAGCACTGAAGATGTGTGTTCATGCTGCTGGTTCATCATGATGGGGAATGGTTTTGTATTCCATTCAGCATATTCTATGAGTATTTTACTTTGATTAGCACTGATAACCCTACGCAAACACCGCCGCTCTCGGTCACTAAGTGCAGACTGTCGGCCACTGCGTTGTCTGTGGTGAAAGGCAATGTCTGGAGTTATGTAGTCTTGACACTGTGGATCTCGGTATATTGAACTCCCTAAATATTTCCAAAACTGAATGTTCCACGCGTCTAGCTCCGACTACCATTCTGATTTCAAAGTCTGAGTCGCGATAGGCACAACAAAAATATTCACACAATCATAACTTTCGGCCATTAAGGCCTTTCTTTTGCATCGGTATACTCAATACTGACAAAGGTCTTAATGGCCGAAAGCTACGATTCTGTGAATCTTTTTATTGTGCCTATCGCGACTCAGCATCTCTACTGTATGGTGAGTAGCAACTTTCCTTCTCTCGTATTGTTACATTCCATCCTGGATTTTACATTGTTTAATTTCAAAGTTTGTTAGTTTCCGTCGTGCGGCTATAATCACGTCGGAAGCCTTTTCACATGAATCACCTGAGTATAAATGACGTCTCCGCCAACGCACCGCCCTTTTACACCTTGTGTACGCGATACTACCGCCATCTGTATACATCCATACAATTATCACATGACTGTTGTCACCTCAGTATATTAGAAAACGAGACTAACTGTTGTCATTGTGGCAACAAACTAATTGAAGATGGCCGAAGTGGCCGTGCGGTTCTAGGCGCTGCAGTCTGGAACCGCGAGACCGCTACGGTCGCAGGTTCGAATCCTGCCTCGGGCATGGGGTGTGTGTGATGTCCTTAGGTTAGTTAGGTTTCACTAGTTCTAAGTTCTAGGGGACTAATGACCTCAGAAGTTGAGTCCCATAGTGCTCAGAGCCATTTGAACCATTTGAAGTCGATAGGATGTAAAATGAAGACAGGCAACATTAAAAAAGCATTTCCAAAAATTAGGGATTTGTTAACATGAAATATAAACTAAAGTGTTAGGAAATCTTTTCTGACTGTATTTGCCTGTAGTGTAAAATGCGGAGGACAGGCAGTTCAAACAAGAAGAGAACAGGAGATTTCGAAATGTGGTGCTACAGAAGAATGTTGAAGAATGGGTAGGTAGATCGGACTGCCAATGAGGAGTAGGGAATGGGGCTGGGAGAATAAGAAATTCATGGCACTGATTTATAGAAAAGATCGGTTGTCAGGACACATCTTAAGGGGTCAAGGAATCATCAGTTTGGTAACGGATGGAAGTGTGTGTGTGTGTGTGTGTGTGTGTGTGTGTGGATGTGTGGGTAAGTAGGTGTGTTTGGAGGGGGGGGGGGGGGCGTTATATAATTCGTAGACAGAGACCAAAGCTTGAAAGTAGTAGGCAAGTTCAAACTGGTACAGGTTGCAGAGACGAAGGAACTTGCACGGGATGGAGTAGCGTGGACAGATGCGTCGAAACAGTCTTCAGACAGCTGACCACGACAACGACAGCCGTATTAAACTTACTTGTCAGTACGTGCGTCTTGTATCGCCAGGAAAACGTTGCAACAAATTTTATTGGCTGCCCGTCTCGTACATAAGGCAAGATGAAACACGGAGTGGTCTGGCTGCGCGGGCAAAACATACCCCTGTCAATTGCGATGGGCGACAGGCAAACAAATTCACCTGTTCCCAGTAGTTCAGTGGCACTTGTGGCGACTGCCTCGCCTCGGCTGCTTTTCATTCTGCAGTCACAAGAGTTGATGCGACCTGTTGTTCTGCCACATGGGCAACAATGTTGAGTTCACACCTGTCGTTGAGAGCACTGATGGAAGGAACTCAGTTTCAAGATATGAACTAACAAGTAATTGTAACCTATAGTGATCGGAAAAATGGGGAATTCTGTTCTCCAAACTCGACATAAACTCACAAGTAATTTTAAACAGACTATAGTGATCGGAAAATTCTTGAATTCTTTTCTCCAAACTCGGTTGCATACAACTGACCTACGCTATAGTTGAATCGTCCGTTCAGTTGTGTCGCGCGAGGTTGAAATGTCGTGGGACGGCGGTACTGAGTGTCCGTGTGTGTCTAATTAGCGTACTGCTGTTGTGGAGTCACGGCTGTGGTTCAAAATTGGTTCAAATGACTCTAAGCACTATGCGACTTAACTTCTGACGTCATCAGTCGCCTAGAACTTGAGAACTACTTAAACCTAACTAATCTAAAGACATCACACACATCCATGCCCGAGGCAGGATTCGAACCTGCGACCGTAGCAGTCACGCGGTTCCAGACTGAAGCGCCTAGAACCGCAGACGGCTGTGGTTGGGGCATATCCTTGGACGGACAAAACCAAATTCTTGTGCCCATTATAATGAGGCACCACGACAAATGATCGTCCAAATTAATTGAAAATAAGGACACTGTCACGCAACGGAAAAAGCCTTATATAAATGAATTTTAGTAGGGGTGGCCCAATTAGGTATCAAAACAAATGGGTATCACACCACTCATATAAACGTATTAATGGGAGGAGGGATCCTCTAGCTATGGTACATTATAAAAAATATACTTATTAATTTTGAACGTGAAAGTTACCCTCTGACGTCTCAAAAGAACCACTAATATTCGGATAAGGGAATACAACTCAAAGCATAGTTTTGGAGCAAGTGATTAGCAAGAATAAAACACTGTTATATTAATTTAAAAAATGGTTCAAATGGCTCTGAGCACTATGGGACTCAACTGCTGAGGTCATTAGTCCCCTAGAACTTAGAACTAGTTAAACCTAACTAACCTAAGGACATCACAAACATCCATGCCCGAGGCAGGATTCGAACCTGCGACCGTAGCGGTCTTGCGGTTCCAGATTGCAGCGCCTTTAACCGCACGGCCACTTCGGCCGGCTGTTATATTAATAACTCGCGGACACGGCCAGCGACTGCATAATTTGTTAATTGAGTGTAGAAATTACATGGAAAGTAAGAAGTGAAGGCAGCTAGATTGCGTAAGTGCGCATTGAGAGTAACAAGTTGAATGCGTGATTTTAAGCTCGCGGCATCGCATCCCGAGGAGGGCGAGTAAGATTCGTCTTTAAACTGCTTTGGTGGGGGCGACAATGTGCCCATTTCACCAGTCGGTAAGTGCGTGCATGAAGCGGCTGGGGGCAGCAACGCCTAGAAGATATGATTGCAGCCCTCCTTTTAGTAGAGCTGAAGTTTAGTAGAGCTAAAGTGAAGTTACCTATGAATGAATGAAGACCTAAAGCGGAGTTAATGCTCTACAACAACCAGACAAGGTATGTTCTCCTAGAGCCGTCTTAACTCGCCTGTCTTGCTGCCAGAACTGGATATCGCTACCCACTCAGCGCGGAGATTCCGCGTGCTGATAAACATTATACTTCATCCAATCGCTCAGAGGCGGCCGCTAGATCCAGGAGATTACTCGCACTCCATTCTGAAATGGACAAATGAGAAGCTCTGTCCGTGCGCACGGCGCAAAAGCTCGGTCACTGCCGAAAATGGCAGCGTGAGTCTATCAGGAGGCTGCAGTCTGGCGTTTAAACTGGACGTTGTTCTGAGGCGTCGTGACGAACATTCACACGCCCGAAGAGAAGCACACCTGCCTAGAGATTTCTTATCTGGATGAAAGGGCTTCGGCGAAGAATTCGATGTTTCCTTTGATGGAGGAGTGCGTCCTCCGGACATTTTCTGGAGAGTGTGCATGAGGATAAGAACACCGGGCTCGCTAGCTGCCGACAGGGCACAGTCCAAAGTACTATAGTTTTGTAGCGGCAAATTCCTTCTAGCAGAGGCTCTTATCTCGTGCATCTATTTTGTGAGGAGAAGCGAAAACAGCCACTAGCAATGGTAATCTAGATCTGCAACGACAGGACGGTGTACTGAACGACTGCTTCGTCAGAAGAATTTGCATATTAACCTTTGAAATACGTTAGTGGACAGTTTCCGCAAAAAATAACCACTTTACACTGTTCCACCGGTAATCTGTCTTTCTCTGGACGAAAGCCGCTACTTTCCTTCAAGTAGCTTGCTAGTTATTTTTGCATGGCTGAATATTTCGAATTCAATTTCCCTTGGGAGTACAGGGTATCGAACAAGGACTTTGGTCTAGTAGACAGATCTGCAGAATGCTGAGCTGTTGTAACAGTTATAGTGTTGTAACAATTTTGTTTATTGCCTTTCCAACAAGAGTGTTATGACGGAGGGGGAGGTTATTTTAGTTTAGTGACGGCTCCCCTGTAAAGAGACATCGAAATTCGCAGACATGAATGAAATTGTAGTTGATAAGATTTACTTCACGATTTTCAGCACGGTGGCACCAAAAAGCTAAACTCCGTCCGAACAGGCCTTGAAGGCCCAACGCGCACCGACCGACCGCCGTGTCATCCTCAGCCCACTGGCGTCACTGGACGCCGATATGGAGGGGCATGTGGTCAGCACACCGCTCCTCGAGCCATTATCAGTTTTCGTGACGGGAGTCGCTGCTTCCCAGTGAAGTAGCTAGCACGGTGGAACATTCAAAACCGTAAAGCATGCGCAAGCGCTGTCTCGTAGGCCTATGAATATGAGCCGCTACACTTACCTGTTTCGTAATTTCCTGTCGGAAATGGAAACAGCAGCAGCGATTTCACCTGAAATGCTTTTGCCCGACGGAATCCCGTAGAGGTAATTAACGTTTTTAATAAGTGCACACGATTTGTATTTGTAAAAAGTTTTTTACTTATCATTTCTGTATAAATAATCACTTCCAAACTCGATGAAACTCTTTAGGAACTGGGTGCAAATCACAAATTCATATTCGCCTTCATGTCTACAGTAAATAATTAGCGGCGACGGCAGCGAAAGTGAGAACAAACGCTACAGTGACTTCACTGTAAACAGCACGTGCTCTCGGGCGCAGAGGGGTAGTGTCGTCACCGATAAGCGCTTTAAATAAATTAAATTCATTTTTTAGGGTTGCGCACGAAATGTGTTACAATTTGTTTCGTACGTAATTTGTGAGTCGCATTAGACATCCCGTTCAGTATCTCAACATCAATATCAGTAAAGCATGGAGAAACAAATGAGTTACTAAATGACGCTTAATTCACGATACCGTCGCTACGAAACCAGTGTTTACAACACGGCCGACAACAGACGACTCAGAGCGCAGCAGCGATCGCAGTTGCGTTACGTTTCACGAAACTAAAAGCCCTGTTGCGACGGTACCGACCGACAGCAGTTTAACATACTGTGTGGTGTTTGCAAGAGAATAATTCATGGGCTGTATGATAACATTGTACGGCAAGCATAAATATTGGAAGGGAAGCGACCTCGGCCGGAGCCTGTTCGTTCGCCGGAGAATACTGAAGCGGTTCAAGTTGCTCTACATGGATGCACCGATAAATCGTGCAGTGCAACTAGGAATATCCAGACGCTCCGTTCAACGGACTGTTAAGTGACCCCCGTATATACCTATTCAAGATGACCTCCGCTCGAAGCTGACTGCAGTGCACAAGCGGCAGAGGCTACCGTTTGTGCGCTGCACGGAGGACAGGAAGCAAACTCTCAACAACGTTTGGTTTTCAGACGAGGCACATTTTCATAAGGACGGTGTAGTAGGGCTACTTTAAAACCGCAACTGTTTCTCGAACGACATCATGCTCCGAGGATTACAGTGTCTGTCGTGCGCGTTATTTGGCCCGCTCCGCAATAACTTCGTTCCACAGCTTCTTGCTACTGCGTTGCCCTTCAATACTGAAGTGTTTCCTATAAGATGGAGTACGACATACTGCATCACTGTTGGATTTCTTACACGAGCGTTTCGACATGTGACTCATTTCTCTTAGATTTCCAGGTCGTTTCAGTGGCGGACAGGTTTCGCCCCCAACAGTCCTGACCTCAAACCATTTCGCTTCCTTCATTGGGTGTACCTAAACGAAACAATTTTTTCGAAACGTCCACGTGATTTTGGAGCTCACACGAATTATTATTTAAGCCTACAGTGATACGACGTAAGACGTGTACCCTAGGTTTATCGCTAACATCAGCGTTCGTGTTAAGCAAGTTAGAAATGAAAAGTTGGACATATTGAACATGCGCCGAGTTACAACAACTCTCCACAGAGTATTTTCCATGGTGGTATATGTTTCCTTGAATTTGTCTTGACAATTAAGTGCTTATTCGAAAACAAAATGGTGACTCATTTCGTGCGCCATCTTCTTTTTGTCGTTCTTTTAACTGTAGAGTATAAAAGGTAGACGCTATGTTTTAGCAGAGTCGATTAGAAACCAGACGTTCTATGTTTCGAACGGAAAACGTAAGTTTCTACTTTGTGTTCTTTAAGGAATAAATTCTACACCTACATCACTACTGTGCAATTTACATCCAGGTGCTTTTCAGAGAGAACCACTTTCAGATTATTTTTCGAGCGTTTGCCCTCGAATACCGCCGGCCGGTGTGGCCGTGCGGTCTAGGCGCTTCAGTCTGGAACCGCGGGACCGCTCCGGTCGCAGGTTCGAATCCTGCCTAGGACATGGATGTGTGTGATGTCCTTAGGTTAGTTAGGTTTCACTAGTTCTAAGTTCGAGGGGACTAATGACCACGGATGTTAAGTCCCATAGTGCCCAGAGTGATTTGAACCATTTGAACCTCGAATAACAGGTGAGAAAAGTGACACCTAAATCTTTCCGTAAGAGTTCTAATTTATCTTACTTCATTACGATAGTCATTTCTACCTATGTAGATCAGAGTATATTTTTACATTCGGAGGAGAAAGTTGGCGATTGAAATTTTATAAGAACGCCCTTGTTTTATTGATTACCAACCCCGACTCACGCATCACATCCGTGACACACTCTCTCCATTTTCTCGATAGTACAACACAAACTGCCCTTCTTTACCTTTTTTCGAAGTACTCCACCAATTCTATCTGTTAAGGATCCCATACAGCACTAAGACACTCCAGAAGAGGACGGACGATCGTAGTGTAGACAATCCCTTTAGTAGATTTGTTGAGTCTCCTAAGAGTTCTCCCAACAAAACACAGTCTTTGGTTCGCCTTCCCCACAACACTTTCTATGTCATGGTTCCAATTTTAATTTTCGTAATTGTAATCCCTAGGTTTTAATTGCATCGACAACCTTTAAATTTGTATTATTTATGTTAGTAGTCATATGAAATACCTCATAATTTTCATCGTTCACAGAGAACTTTTTACACGCTATAGATATCTTTTCTAAACCATTTTGTGGTTCATATATCAATTTCTTCTGCTTCTCGTGCCTTGTCACGACACGATAAATGTTATAAACGAGTTAAATGCATTACAGATCTTTTAACACAAATTATTCGGAACCCGACGTCCTGAGCTTACGGCGAAACAGAAAAGTTTCTTCTTCGTATTCTCTCGTGCCTTGTGGTATGGACTCTGTAGTGACACCTAACGCTATTTGTGCTCCGTGGAAACAAACATGACAACCGCACAAAGCAGTTTCCTAAAGTAGTAGCACTCGTAACTACATACAGAGTATTTGGCAACACTAATAACACCTCAATAATAATACTAAAATTTAACAATGTAAATGCATATTGCCCGCGAAAGGCAAAGATCCCGAGTTCGAGTCTCGGTCGGGCACACAATTTTAATCTGCCAGGAAGTTTCATATCAGCGCACACTCCGTTGCAGAGTGAAAATCTCATTCTGGAAACATCCCCCAGGCTGTGGCTAAGCCATGTCCCCGCAATATCCTTTCTTTCAGGAGTGCTAGTTCTGCAAGGATCGTAGGAGAGCTTCTGTAAAGTTTGGAAGGTAGGAGACGAGGTACTGGCAGAAGTAAAGCTGTGAGTACCGGGCGTGAGTCGTGCTTCGGTAGCTCAGTTGGTAGAGCACTTGCCCGCGAAAGGCAAAGGTCCCGAGTTCGAGTCTCGGTCGGGCACACAGTTTTAATCTGCCAGGAAGTTTCACATAAATGCATATTGTTTCAGAGAGCATGTAGTTCGTGGGGCAGCCTTACCGCCCTGGTCGGGAACGTGTTAAGCAGTGCGCAATTCTATGCAATATGAAAAGTAAATTAACTTCGCGATCAGACGCAGAGGACCGTAGAATGCAGACATATCGTCGTGCCATCCTCCGCCATGTTGTGAAGCGGATGAGGTGTGGAGAGTATGGGAGTGACACATTGGTCTTCCAGTCGTCGACCGACAGAAGTGCTGTCCCGTCACCAAATGTCGGAGTATTTATTTCCTTTCTCTGAACTTTAATCCCTTTTCCAAATTTCTGCCTTGCTTCCTTTACAGCGTACTCAATGTACAGATCAAACAGCACAGGCTAGAAGCACGTCTCACACCCTTCTAGGCTATCGCCGCTCTTTCATGTCCTTTGAAACTTACAACTGTAGTCTGTTTTCTGCATAAGTTGTAGACAACATTTCGCTCCCGATATTTAACTCCCGCTTCCTTCACAATTTTAAATAACACGTTTCAGTTAACAATATCAGAAGCTTTTGGCAATAATAACTTACTAATGCTAGTAATCACACCTGTCAGAACCTACTTTAATTGGAACTGGAACTATTACATTCTTCTTTATGTCTGACAGTATTTAGACTTTCTTATATATATTCCCACCTGGAGGAATAGTTTTGTCATGGCATTTCTAATTATCTCAGTAATTTTGAGGAAATATGGTCTACTCCAAGGACCTTGTTTCGTCTTAGGTGATACGTTACTATCTTCTCACATCACCATTTCTCCTATTTCATTTTTACCTACGTCAGCTTGTTCTTCTATAATACTGCCACGAAGTTCATTGCCCTTTTATCGCTGTTACTTATATACCTATCACCTTTAGACTCTCCCTTCTCTTCTTAGTACTGTCTTGGCATTTGAGCTGTTAGTATTCATACAACTACTTATTTTCTCCAAACGTCTCTGTAATTTTGCTATAGGAGGCGTCTATATTTCCGATACTCATGCACGCTTCTACAGCTTTGCATGTATGCTTTAGCCATTTCTGCATTACCATTTCGCACGTTCGGCCAATCTTTTTTTTTTTTTAGACGTTTTTACTCCCTTTATCCTGGTTGATTACCATTTTTGTGCTTTCCCCTTTCGCCAGTTAATTTCAATGTCTCATTTGTTACGTAAGGATATCTACCGGGCTTTGCCTTTCACCTGTCAGATCCTCTCCTTTCTTTACTCTTTAATCTCTGAGATCTCTGTTGTTGATTTCTTTCCTCTGTTTCCGTCAGTGGTTGTCTAATGCTCTTCTTGAAACTCACAGCAACTTCTCTTTCTTTCAGTTTATCCAGGTCCCATCTCCTTAATTTTTTATCTTTGTGCAATTTCTTCAATTGTAATTTGCAGTTCAAAACCCATAAATTATGGTGAGTATTCGCATTTGTCCCTGGAAATATTTTTCACTCTAAATCCTGGTTTCAAAATCTTTCTCTTACCATTATACACTACTGGCCATTAAAATTGCTACACCACGAAGATGACGTGCTACAGACGCGAAATTTAACCGACAGGAAGACGATGCTGTTATATGCAAATGATTAGCTTTTCAAAGCATTCACACAAGGTTGGCGCCAGTGGCGACAACTACGACGTGCTGACATGAGGAAAGTTTCCAACCGATTTCTCATACTCAAACAGCAGTTGACCGGCGTTGCCTGGTAAAACGTTGTTGTGATGCCTCGTGTAAGGAGGAGAAAAGCGTACCATCACGTTTCCGACTTTGATAAAGGTCGGATTGTAGCCTATCGCGTCTGCGGTTTATCGTATCGTGACACTGTTGCTCGCGTTGGTCGAGATCCAATGACTGTTAGCAGAATATGGAATCGCCGGGTTCAGGAGGGTAATACGAAACGCCATGCTGGATCCCAACGGCCTCGTGTTACTAGCAGTCGAGATGACAGGCATCTTATCTGCATGGCTATAGCGGATCGTGCAGCCACGTCTCGATCCCTGAGTCAACAGATGGGGCTTTTGCAAGACAACAACCATCTGCACGAACAGTTCGACGACGTTTGCAGCAGCATCGACGATCAGCTCCGAGACCATGGCTGCGGTTACCCTTGACGCTGCATCACAGACAGGAGCGCCTGCTATGGTGTACTCAACAACGAACCTGGGTGCACGAATGGTAAAACGTCAGTTTTTCGGATGAATCCAGGTTCTGTTTACAGCATCATGATGGTCGCATCTGTGTTGGGCGACATCGCGGTGAACGCACATTAGAAGCGTGTACTCGTCATTGCCATACTGGCGTAACACCCGGCGTGATGGTATGGGGTGCCATTGGTTACACGTCTCGGTGACCTCTTGTTCGCATTGACTGCACTTTTAACAGTGGACGTTACAATTCACATGTGTTACGACCTGTGGCTCTACCCTTCACTCGATCCCTGCGGAACCCTACATATCAGTAGGATAATGCACGACTGCATGTTGCAGGTCCTGTACGGGCATTTCCGGATACAGAAAATGCTCGACTGCTGCCCTGGCCAGCACATTCTCCAGATCTCTCACCAACTGAAAACGTCTGGTCATTGGTGGGCGAGCAACTGGCTCGTCACAATACGCCAGTCGCTACTCTTGATGAACTCTGGTATCGTGTTGAAGCTGCATGGGCACCTGTACCTGTAGACGCCATCCACGCTCTGTTTGACTCAATGCTCAGACGCATCAAAACGTAATCACATGCCAGCTCTTGTATAGTATATTTGTCCAATGAATACCCGTTTATCATCTGCATTTCTTCATCGTGTAGCAATTATAATGGCCAGTAGAGTATAATCAATCTGAAATCGTCCAGTATCTCCAGGTCTCTTCGACGTGTGCAGTCTTCTTTCTTGACTCTCAAACTAAATGCTAGCAATGATTAAACTAAGCTCTGTACATAATCTCATGAAATTCCACCAGGAATTCTGCATTCTCAAATCGTGTTTCTGCAATGGCATTTCTTCAAGTAGTTAATAATACGCTGACGGAAACAAATCGCAACACCAAGGAGGAGTTGCGCGACTTAAACGAAAGTTGACAGGGCTGTCTCTACATCTGAAAGATAATGTCTATTCAGATGTCCTGCCAGTCGCGAATGCAAATCAGGTTTGCTTTAAATACTCGCTGTAACGACCGTGAGCTTTAGTTGCCTATGAGACTGGACGTGGTGAGTTGATGTTGGCCAAGAATGCCTTTAAGGCGACAAAGACGCCATTATCAACACCTCACTGAGTTTGAAGGAGGTCGTACAACAGGGCTACGAGAGCCTGGCTGTTCCTTTTGGGATAGCGCAGAAATACTGAACTTGGCAGGAATGTAGCCACTGTACATGATTACTAGCAGCGGTGATCACGAGAATTAACGGTCGCAAGACGAGCGGACTCTGGACGGCCACGTGGCACTACCGAGAGGGAAGGCCATCGTGTTCTTCGTATGACTGTGGCTCATCGTACTGCAGCTGCAGCAATTTTAGCTGCAGTTGGGCTGGTACAGTTCGGTTACTTCAAGGACAGACGCCTTGGAGCATGCACTCTGCTGACACTATACCACCCTCTTAGCGACTTCCTTGGTGTCAAGCGAGAGTTCGTAGGAGGGCAGGGTGGAGGCCTGTTGTGTGTTTTGACGAAAGCTGTCTCTGCCTCGGTGTCAGCGATGGCCGCGTATTGATTAAGAAGACAATTTGAGGGCCTGCAACCAACTTGTCTGCGTGCTGGACACACTAGACCTACACCTAAAGTTCGTATGACAGCAGGAGCACTCTCATGGTTATCTCACGCACCCTGACTGAAAATCCGTACTTCAGTCTGGTGAGTCGACCTGTTGTGCTGGCATTCGTGATGATCATTCCAGAAGGTTCTTTCCAACAGGATAACGCTCATCCACACACCGCTGTTGTAACCGGATATGCTCCACAGTGTCGACATACTGCCTTGTCGCCAGCTCCAGAGTCTTCCACAAACAGCATTAAAAGTCCCTGTATCGAATGATCCAGTGCTACAGGCATGGATCTCCATCCCACAAACTGACATCCGGCACCTGTGCAATACAACGCATGAGTGTTTCCAGCCTTCCACTCAACATTCTGCCGCTTACACCGGTTATTAATGAACCAGCATTTCACACTTATAATGTCTTATCTTGCACTGACGTTAACCTGTGATCTTGCAACATTAATCACTGAAATATGTTTCCCAAACGAACGTAATCCCGAAATTGCATTACTCTATATTAATTATTTCTTGTTGTTGCGATGTTTTCCGTTAGTGTATTTTTTCTCTAGTTAAAATGTAATTTACTTTCGTATTATCAAATTTTTGTCATATGCGGCCTACTAAGCTCTACACACAGTAACTAATAATGATTTCTAATTTCTGGTGGTGGTTCTTTTTTCTCTCTCCTCGTTAGCTTTTCGTTCTTTTACTCGGCGTATAATGACCGTTAAGATCCAGAAGAGAACTTTTTATCGAAGCCATATTCCTCTTCTTCACAAGTAAGAACCTGATCGTTATTAAAGCGGTAAGCATTATGCAACTGGGAATATGAAAATAAGAAGCTGTGGGACGGACAAAACCAAGTGAACTTTAACTCCAGGAAAGAGCATAATAAGTCAAACCACAATTAGGTGGCATCCAAGTAGGAAATTTCTTTGACGCTAGTAGAGCGAGGATTCTCACACTGTACCACAGTCAGTACTGTTGTAATCGGTTGAGCTGACTCCCACTGCAAAAATTACACTAATCCCAGACAATACAAGCTCACTGTACTCAAGAACGGTGCATATATCTTTTAAAGATTACACGATACAATTTGTTCGCAAACGAGAAAAACAGTGGCTTAACGGGGTGTCTCTGTACCAGCGCCGTCACCAGAGGAAGACGCTGAGAACTGAGCCGATGCTGAATTCATGGTACGGTACAAGATTGGAGGTCAGTCTAGGGACAGACGATAAGTATAAAATTATCCAGCATATACTCTAAAACCGTAAGGTGGCTGGAATTCTGTAGAGTAACGTATTTAATGACTTTAACTTTAGATCACTGAAAAATTTATATTCGTATTCAGAACTTTTTAAATGAAGTCGGCTGTTAGTGATTTACTTTACGACTTAATTTCCAGCATTAAGTCATTTTCAAGTATCTACTAAACATGATGCAAAGTAATTACAATATCTGCAGTATGATTATGAGTATGTACAACCAATTTTGTAGTTTGTTTACGTTCATGTATTTACAAGATTTTGACATATAGGTTTACTTTAGGCAGAAATAACAATGTAAAGTGCACATCAAAGACCAGCAAGTTAGCGATACTAGTAAATGTTCCATTTCATTTACTGCAATGAACTGTATATATCAAGACAGGATGACACTAAGAGGGTGCACTTACAATACATCAGAGTTAACGTCTAAAACAATCGAGGAAATGTTTATTTCTGATGTCTGTTCGTTCATTGAGTATGTACTGCAGTTGTTCTTCGAAGGCGCTATAAATTTCTTCCAGAGCGTATTGTAAGTTCACACTTTTAGTGTCAACCTGTCGTGATATATACAACCCTATGCACTACATGAAATGGAATATTGACTAGTATCGCTGACTTGTTGGTCTTTGGTGTGCACATTACATTGTTATCGCTGCATAATTTAAACATATACGTCAAAATCTTGTAAGTGCATGACTGCCTACAAACTACAAAATTGGTTGTACCTACCATTAATCCCACGTTACAGTCTTGTCATTAAGTTGCATTATGTTTTGTAGATGCTTAAAACTGGCTTAATTCCGAAATTGCAGTCGTAAAATAAAACACTAACAGCTCAAAGCAAGATATCATTTAAAAAATTTGTAGGAGCTTTGGATCCTTATAACAAGAAACTAATATTCACAACTAGTTGGCAACCAGATCTTGTCCTGAAAAGATATCTCTGTTAGAGTTTGACTCAAAATTCAAAGATGCAGTTCTATCTTTCTCCATAGAATAATAAAGTTTCATTATTCCGAGAAGTCGGCGAATATAATATAGGGAAAAGAGATTACGTCTCCTCAGAGAAGCAATAGATTCACATATCTGAGAATTAGTCTGAAGCTGGAAGAGCTACACGTCCATGCAAATTGATTACTTGAATAAAAGTGTAGATCTGTAAAAGCCTTTCCACCTTCAACACCCTCTAATTAATTGATTTAACAAAACCAAGCATTTCATTGAAAGAGGAGGCTCTCTACTCCCTCTCATCACCCTTCTAAACACTGCTACGCAACCTTCACTCTGTAGTAAGCCACAGCATAATTTTGTGATTCACAACAGCTAGAACAGCGGGTCACCACATACTGTGTCCTCTGTTCCACGGTGAAGAATTTCGTCACGTACTTTTTATTCGGTCTTTCTCTTCAAAATTCCTAATTTTGGATCTGAAGTGCTTTCTGCTTTGGACATATTCTTCAGAAACATCACTTCTTCTCGGCTTTCGCATGGGTGTTCACAGAAATTTATGCAAGAGGGCACAGGAATATAAAATTGACGTTTTTGTATGTAAATGATGTGCCAAGTTTGAGAATATCTACCCAAGAACTAAATTTATCGGGATGTACATAAAAATAGTGTATGTCGAACGATTGCTACTTTTTCAACTCAATATTTTTTAAGGTCGATCACTTTCATGTCTAAAAGGTATTATTATTATTACACATTAAGGTTATCTTAAGCACAAATGGGCTGCACAATGCTGTCACCACAGGTTCTAAACACTTACCCAGTAATATAAAAAGTTTGACAGACACTAAAGCTAAATTTGGAAACAAAATGAAGTAGTTTCTCCTTCAAAACATCTACTGTTCCACAGGAGAATTTCAGTTAATGTAATAGGCGAGGGTTCGGAATTACTAATTCACACTTTTAATTAAAAAAACTTGTAACTTGTCAGTATATAGCTATATTCATATATGAAAGTGTAACAGGACAGTAAAATGATTGATTGCACTTGTAACCATTATTTGTACAATTGATCCTTGGAACAAAACTAACAAACATACTCCACCAGTTTCCATCTTCTCGTAGAAGTATTAAAAATATTAATATGAGTGTTAATTCTTTAATTTAACACTCTCAAATCAAATCCTCATATAATTAAAACCAGCATATCCAACGAGACAGGCAATGGAGGTAGAAAATATTGACAATAGAATGTTTGTCCATATACTATCAATGATAGCATCACTCTCATAATAAGAAACTGAAATAGAACAAAAATCAGACCACTTGGAAAAAAAAGTTGTTTATTAACATAAACAACGAACAAAAATACCACCAACTAATATTCCTCAAAGTGGAGAAACAGAAAATAAACTTTATAAATCGATATTCAGCTTTTGTGCAATCTGTAACAATCTGTTTGCTTAAAAACTTAACGTCCATTGAGGCATATGGCAGTAGGGGGGCTAGAGGCATATCATGAAAGTCTGCATTGTCACCAGATCTTCCAAGGGTCAACGGTTAAGGTTACAGCATTGCGAGATCTCCCTAAAGAGTCCATGTTGTCTGTCCTGAGACAGTTGCCTTCCTTATCTTCGAGGTCATGAGTCAATGTCCTCTATGGTCAAGGTCCTAAGGCAGTTGTCGTCTTTATCTTCAACGGACAAGGGGGCTGTTGCTCTCTGCAAGCCTGCCACTTGGCCCTATCGCTTTTATTAATGGTCTGTTGTAATTCATTGTTGAATTATTGTGATTAATCGCCTATCACTTTTATTACTGTTATTAATCATCTATCACTATCATTCATAATGAGCTGTCACTTTTATCACAGTCACGTTGACAAAAAAATTGCAACATCAAAAACTGTTTAATGCAGCGTATTTAAATTTCGGGAACACGTCTATCTCATAATATATTTATGTGATTAATACTGCAAGATCACAGATTAATGTAAGTGTGAGATACCCTAACGAGCCAAAACATTAGGACCAGTTGCTTAATAGTTTGTTTGTTAATCTCTGGAAAGCAATACGTCACCGATTCTACGTATCATGGATTCGACAGTTTATTGGTGGGCTTGAGGACGTACAAGTCGCACCAGAAGTCCATGGACGAGTCCTTTAATTTCCTTAAACAGCGTATTGCTGGTTTGTGTACGCAGTGGAGGCCCTTGATAGTGACACAAAAGCATGGCCGCCAACTGCTACGGATTGCCCATATTGTTACACCTTTATCACCTTAATTAAGGACTTATGGAAAGTTACTAAAAAGTTACGGAAATAGACATTTTACAAATTGAAGTTTCCAAAAATCGGAAAATTTACTGTTTGCGTTTCGCTAATCATATCCAACTAAAATGTACAGATTGTGATGATTGCCTTCCTAAGTACGTAGGAAACTGGTTTCTTAAGATTGGTTAAGCTGTGTGACTACGAAAATTTATTGCCGTGCGCATGTCAGCTTAAAGGGTGGGAATGAAGCTACTTGCGAATCAAATGGGGTCACAAGATACGCAGTTGACCTATTCATCCACATTTAATGATACACACCACACTGACGCTGTTGTAGTAATTATCTTCAGAGAACAATGAAAATTCAGATTCTGTGTTATGTAAGTATACGCTGATCCAAAAAGAAGAATAGGCAGTGTTTGAGGAAGGGCTGTGAATATTTTTGTATTAATCACTCAATGTAGGCCTCTCATTTTATAATGTAAGCGTATTTTGTTTCCATTTTTATTTTCATTAATAATTTGTGAGATATATGTGTACTAACTTAGGAGTATTTTAAAAATGCTGAGATGTTTCTAAACTGATTTTTAGTGTAACTTTCATATACAATAGTTTTTATTCATAGAAAATCTTCTTTATATATTATTTATTTCAAGTTTCTGCTAACAGACACTTTATATTTTATGCTTAATCAAACATAATGCAACGCGTTTCGAACATGTTATATTCATCTTTGGGCGTTTATACATACAGACATACATAGACAAATGTTACTCAAAAATAAACAGTCTTAAACTAGATTAATCTACAATACTTTGTCCATTGTTTTTTACTGTAGCTGCTGGTGTGGCATTTAGGGGGAAGGAGGGGCGCAGTGTATGGCTAGGAATTTAAATCAGTGAT
Organism: Schistocerca americana; assembly: GCF_021461395.2. NCBI lineage: Eukaryota > Metazoa > Arthropoda > Insecta > Orthoptera > Acrididae > Schistocerca > Schistocerca americana. The sequence goes on from NC_060121.1 coordinate 93,119,892, forward strand.
GTCTCCTGCTGGTTTTCTTCTTTGTGGTTGACTATGTATATCACAGCCTGTATAGGATGCAGATAGATTTGCATAATTTATGTGTTATGAAAATAGTGTGAAAGCCTTTTATATTACAGTTGATCACTTACAATTTCATCATCTCGCTGCTTCACTTGCATAACTGGTGTAATGGCGGAGCTGTTGATTGACATTACACTGTTGTACATTATATTATGTCACTGATTGCCAACGCAATTCACTGAACAAATTGCTTCGATGTTACATACACAACACAAGATGGCGGACTGTAGCATGTGAGTGTATCGATTATCGAGGTTTTGTATCGATATTCTTGGTACTGACGGAGCTGTACTCAATTATTTACATTGACATACCTTGGATCTATTGAGTCAGAACTGGCTTAAGACTGTTGAAGAATTTTGAGTTTTTGAATTCGGTTATTTCATTAAAATGTTATCTACATGCTTTGTGTTATGGATGATAATTTACATATCTTCCGTGATATCCATTCCTTTTCATATTTTGTGTAAAACTTCGAGGTTGTCTTTGATTTTCAAAGGGTGGCCTGTGTCTTTATTGCGAGTTGCTACTGCTGATTTGTTACATTTATCTAGCCTGCAGCAGTCTAAATGTTCTTTGAATCGGGTTCTGAAATTTCTGCCTGTTTGGCCGATATAATATTTATTACATTGGCTGCAGGTAATTTTGTAAATGCCAGATGCATCAAAACTTGTATCTGATGGTTTTATATTGTGAATAAGCTTCCTACTTAGGTGGTTGTTGATGCTAAAGCTGATTTTTGCTTCTGTGTTTTTGAATAGTCTTGCTAATTTGTCAGATATTATTCCAAGATATGGCATTTTTACATATTTGACTGCTGGGGCACTGTCAGTTACGAGTGTAGTTTGATGTTGTTTGTTCAGTTTGTTTTTTATCTGTTGAGACATGGTATTAATTAGAGAAGGGTCATAACAATTGTTTATTGCAGTGTAAGTTATGGTTTCTGTTTCTTGTTGGAGTTCAGTATGTTGAAGTGGAAATTTGTATGCTCTGTACAGTATTGATCTATAAGCAGCTTTTTTGTGGGAGGAGGGATGTGTTGAGGAGTTTGGTATAATGGTGTCAGTGCCAATAGGTTTTCTGTAAACATTGAAAGCTACCTTTTGGTTCTGTTTTGATATTTTTATGTCAAGAAAGGGTATGGTGTTGTCTTCTTCCTGTTCAAGAGCGAATTGAATATTTTTATGTAGGCTATTGAATTTGTTAAAAAGGTTTGTCACTTAATCCTCTGTGCCATCAAATAGGAGGAGGGTGTCATCTACATATCTCTTACAGAATTTAACTTTGCTTGTGATGTTGTCATTTAGTGTTAGAATTTTATTTTCTATATAGTTGATAAATATTTCAGCTAATAGGCCACTGAGAGGGCTTCCCATTGCTAGTCCTTGGTCCTGCTTCTAAACTTTATGGTTAAAAGAGAAGTAATTATGTGAGAGCACTAGATTAAGTACATCTACGAGTTCTACGATTTCTCGTTTGCTCATTGTCTTGTTTCTCAGTACATTCATTCTGATTATCTCCACTGTTTTATCTACAGTTATACTGCTATAAAGGTTAAAAATATCTAGGGATAGAACCTTGGCTTGAGGTGGTACTGCCAAATCTTTCCAACTATTAATAAGTTCGTAGCTGTTCTTTATGGAATAAGATCACAGTTCGTAGTAATAGTCAGAAAGTCATAGTGTAAAACAGCAGTGATTTCAGGCGTTCCCTAGGGTAGTGTTATAGGCCCTTTTCTGTTCCTTATCTATATAAACGATTTGGGAAACAATTTGAGCAGCCGTTTTCGGTTGTTTGCAGATGACGCTCTCGTTTATCGACTAATAAACTCATCAGAAGATCAAAACAAACTGCAAAACGATTTAGAAAAAATATCTGAATGGTGCGAAAAGTGGCAGTTGACCCTAAATAACGAAAAGTGTGAGGTCGTCCACATGAGTGCTAGAAGGAGCTCGTTAAACGTCGGTAAGACGATAAATCAGTCTAATCTAAAAGCTGTATATTCAACTAAATACCTAGGAATTAGAATTACGAACAACTTAAATTGGAAGGAACACAAAGCAAATGTTGTGGGGGAGGCTAACCAAAGACTGTGTTTTATTGACAGGACACTTAGAAAATGTAACAGACCTACTAAGTCGACTGCCTACACTACCCTTGTCTGTCCTCTTTTAGAATACTGCTGCGCGGTGTGGGATCCTTACCAGATAGGACTGACAGAGTACATCGAAAAATTTCAAAGATAGGTGGCACGTTTTGTATTATCGCGAAATATGGTAAAGAAAGTCACAGAAACGATACAGGATTTGAGCTGGAAATCATTAAAAGAAAGTCGTTTTTCGTTGCAATGGAATCTTCTCACGAAATTCCAATCACCAACTTTCTCCTCCGAATGCAAAAATATTTTGTTGACACCGACCTACACAGGGAGGAACGATCACCACGATAAAATAAGGGAAATCAGAGCTCGTACGGAAAGATATAGGTATTCATTCTTTCCGCGCGCTGTACGAGATTGGAATAAAAGAGAATTGAAAAGGTGGTTCGATGAACACTCTGCCAGGTACTTAAATGTAATTTGCAGAGTACCCATGTAGATATAGATGGAGACCAACAGATGGTTCTTTATGTGATACAGATGCAATAGTTAGCATAGCAATTGATTTTTAGCGAAGACGATGTTCCTTATCACAAATGCTCAGTATGTCCACCATCATTCATCAACAGTGCCTGTAGTCAGACGACAAAGTTGTGAAAAGCACTCTACAACATACCAGTAGGCATGGTGAGAAACTGCCGTCGAGTGTTGTCTTTTAGCATCGCTAGTGTGTTCGGACGATCGCGGTAGACTTGAGACTTCAGGTAAGCCCACAACCAATAATCACACGTCCTGAGGCCTGGGGACCCGGGAGTTGCAGCTCGGCACGCGATCCTCACTAAATAATATGCGCGAGAGATCATTCACACGTGTAGCAATGTGGGGTGGAGCGCCATCTTGGATAAAAGTCGTACCTTCCGCCGAGTGTTTATCAGCCAGACTTAGGGCGATGCGATTTTGCAACATCGGCCTACCTCGCATCCGTCACGCTGATATTTTGAAAAGTTGCCAGTCTGTTGCCCAGTTTTACTATCGTTTTCCGTTCCAATAAATGCCGATGTCATTGCAGGCATTTGTTTCGTTTTTTACCACTCGACGTAAATTGTTCCGTGAATTAGGCTACAGAAAAATTAAAGAGGTCTTCGGGGAAAAAGAGAAGCAGTTGTACGAATGTTGTACGAATGTAACGAGTTCAGATGGAGACCAGTCTTCAGCAAAGAAGGGTAACATGTCCATTATAATTATCCGGGCTGTTATGCCGTGGTCGGTTGATGAATTCTGTGTCAATTCCCAACGTTTCGTCTCCGACTGCGGGAGACATCTTCAAGGGGGTCAGTCAGTCAGCCAGTCTGTCAGTCAGTAGCGAGTCAGTGGGTGTGTTGGACCTTCCATCGAGCTACGGACCCCCTTTAAGATGTCGGAGACGAAACGTTGGGAATTGACACAGATTTCATCAACCGACCACGGCATAACAGACCGGATAATTATAATGACCATGATGTTTCCAGCCGTGAAAGTCTACAAGAAGGGTAAGGTGGAAGGTCGAAGGAGTATGTAGAGGGTCTATACAAGGTGTAGGGAGGCGGGTTAATAGTAACAATTGTAATCAGTCATACGAGAGCCTGGAAACTATTTATGTGGTCAGCCAGAAAGAACGTACTGACCATACTTCCCAGACTGCAAGTCCACGTTCTTGTCCAGCCGACTGAAAGGAATGTTCCAATTCTCTGTTTGCTCAGCGTGATCAGGACTATGATTATAAATGAAGATTTTGAGTTCTAATTGATACACATATTTGGTAAAGTTTCACACATTCAACATTGTAATATTCATTATGTTCATACTCACTAAATTCCTCTATCCTAAACAGCACTATGAGCAGTTCAGAGGCGACCTCTACACTGTAAGTTATTATGAAATTGTCTTTCGCCCTGACTTCTGCTCCCCCCCCCCCCCCCCCCAATGAACCATGCACCCTGCCGTTGGTGGGGAGGCTTGCGTGCCTCAGCGATACAGATAGCCGTACCGTAGGTGCAACCACAACGGAGGGGTATCTGTTGAGAGACCAGACAAACGCATGGTTCCTGAAGAGGGGCAGCAGCCTTTTCAGTAGTTGCAGGGGCAACAGTCTGGATGACAGGCTGATCTGGCCTTGTAACACTAACCAAAACGGCCTTGCTGTGCCGGTACTGCGAACGGTTGAAAGCAAGGGGAAACTACAGCCGTAATTTTTCCCGAGGGCATGCAGCTTTAGTGAATGGTTAATGATGATGGCTTCCTCTTGGGTAAAATATTCCGGAGGTAAAATAGTCCCCCATTCCGATCTCCGGGCGGGGACTACTCAAGAGGACATCATTATCAGGAGAAAGAAAACTGGCGTTCTACGGATTGGAGCGTGGAATGTTAGATCCCTTAAACGGGCAGGTTGGTTAGAAAATTTAAAAAGGGAAATGGATAGGTTAAAGGTAGATATAGTGGGAATTAGTGAAGTTCGGTGGCAGGAGGAACAAGACTTTTGGTCAGGCGAATACAGGATTATAAATACAAAATCAAATAGGGGTAATGCAGGAGTAGGTTTAATAACGAATAAAAAAATAGGAATGCGGGTAAGCTACTACAAACAGCATAGTGAACGCATTATTGTGGCCAAGATAGACACGAAGTCCACGCCTACTACTGTAGTACAGGTTTTATATGCCAACTAGCTCTGCAGATGACGAAGAAATTGAAGAAATGTATGATGAAATAAAAGAAATTGTTCAGATAGTGAAGGGAGACAAAAATTTAATAGTCATGGGTGACTGGAATTCGGTAGTAGGAAAAGGGAGGGAAGGAAACGTAGTAGGTGAATATGGATTGGGGCTAAGAAGTGAAAGAGGAAGCCGCCTGGTAGAATTTTGCGCGGAGCATAACTCAATCATAGCTAACACTTGGTTTAAGAATCATGAAAGAAGGTTGTATACATGGAAGAATCCTGGAGATACTAAAAGGTATCAGATAGATTAGATAATGGTAAGACAGAGATTTAGGAACCAGGTTTTAAATTGTAAGACATTTCCAGGGGCAGATGTGGACTCTGACCACAATCTATTGGTTATGAACTGTAGATTAAAACTGAAGAAAGTGCAAAAAGGTGGGAATTTAAGGAGAGGGGACCTGGATAAACTGACTAAACCAGAGGTTGTACAGAGTTTCAGGGAGAGAGTAAGGAAACAAATGGCAGGAATGGGGGAAAGAAATACAGCAGAAGAAGAATGGGTAACTTTGAGGGATGAAGTAGTGAAGGCAGCAGAGGATCAAGTAGGTAAAAAGACGAGGTCTAGTAGAAATACTTGGGTAACAGAAGAAATATTGAATTTAATTGATGAAAGGAAAAATATAAAAATGCAGTAAATGAAGCAGGCAAAAAGGAATACAAACGTCTCAAAAATGAGATCGACTGGAAGTGCAAAATGGCTAATCAGGGATGGCTAGAGGATAAATGTAAGGATGTAGAGGCTTATCTCACTAGGCGTAAGACAAATATTGCCTACAGGAAAATAAAAGAGACCTTTGGAGAAAAGAGAACCACTTGTATGAATATCAAGAACTCAGATGGAAACACAGTTCTAAGCAAAGAAGGGAAAGCAGAAAGGTGGAAGGAGTATATAGAGGGTTTATGCAAGGGCGATGTACCTGAGGACAATATTATGGAAATGGAAGAGGATGTAGATGAAGATGAAATGATAGATATGATACTGCGTGAAGCGTTTGACAGAGCACTGAAAGACCTCAGTCGAAACAAGGCCCCAGGAGTAGACAACATTCCATTAGAGCTACTGACAGCCTTGGGAGAGCCAGTCCTGACAAAACTCTACCATCTGGTGAGCAAGATGTATGAGACAGGCGAAATACCCTCAGACTTCAAGTAGAACATAAAAATTCCAATACCAGAGAAAGCAGGTGTTGACAGATGTGAAAATTACCGAACTATCAGTTTAATAAGTCATAGCTGCAAAATACTAACGCGAATTCCTTACAGACGAATGGAAAAACTAGTAGAAGCCGACCTTGGGGAAGATCAGTTTGGATTCCGTAGAAACATTGGAAAACGTGAAGCAATACTGACCCTACGGCTCATCTTAGAAGCTAGATTATGGAAAGGCAAACCTACGTTTCTAGCATTTGTAGGCTTAGAGAAAGCTTTTGACAATGTTGACTGGAATACTCTCTTTCAAATTCTGACGGTGGCAGGGGTAAAATACAGGGAGCGAAATGCTATTTACAATTTGTATAGAAACCAAATGGGAGTTATAAGAGCTGAGGGGCATGAATGGGAAGCAGTGGTTGGGAAGGGAGTGAGACAGGGTTGTAGCCTCTCTCCGATGTTATTCAATCTGTGTATTGAGAAAGCAGTGAAGGAAACAAAAGAAAAATTCGGAGTAGGTATTAAAATCCATGGAGAAGAAATAAAAACTTTGAGGTTCGCCGATGACATTGTAATTCTGTCAGAGACAGCAAAGGACTTGGAAGAGCAGTTGAACGGAATGGATAGTGTCTTGAAAGGAGGATATAAGATGAACATCAACAAAAGCAAAACGAGGATAATGGAATGTAGTCGAATTAAGTCAAATGATGCTGTGGGTATTAGATTAGGAAATGAGACACTTAAAGTAGTAAAGGAGTTTTGCTATTTGGGGAGCAAAGTAAGTAGAGAGGATATAAAATTTAGACTGGCAATGGGAAGGAAAGCGTTTCTGAAGAAGAGAAATTTGTTAACATCGAGTATAGAGCGTCAGGAAGTCGTTTCTGAAAGTATTTGTATTGAGTGTAGCAATGTATGGAAGTGAAACATGGACGATAAATAGTTTAGACAAGAAGAGAATAGAAGCTTTCGAAATGTGGTGCTACAGAAGAACGCTGAAGATTAGATGGGTAGATCAAATTACTAATGAGGAGGTGTTGAATAGGATTGGCGAGAAGAGAAGTTTGTGGCACAACTTGACTAGAAGAAGGGATCTGTTGGTAGGACATGATCTGAGGCATGAAGGGGTCACCAATTTAGTATTGGAGGGAAGCGTGGAGGGTAAAAATTGTAGAGGGAGACCAAGAGATGAATACACCAAGCAGATTCAGAAGGATGTAGGTTGCAGTAGGTACTGGGAGATGAAGAAGCTTGCGCAGGATAGAGTTGCATGAAGAGCTGCATCAAACCAGTCTCAGGACTGAAGACCACAACAACAACTGACTCCTGCTAATCAAAATAATTGCTCGCCATAAAAGCAGCGAGTTCACTTTCTATTATTAGTGAATTTATGCGTTCAGTAACAGCCTGACTGTGACGTCATCCGAGGCAGCCTGCACTCCGGCGTTTGACTGACGCGGATCGTACAGTCGCTGGGTGCGAAGTGAAACTTAGTTCAAAATGGCTCTGAGCACTATGGGACTTAACAGCTATGGTCATCAGTCCCCTAGAACTTAGAACTACTTAAACCTAACTAACCTAAGGACATCACACACATCCATGCTCGAGGCAGGATTCGAACCTGCGACTCTAGCAGTAGCGTGGTTTCGGACTGAAGCGCCTAGAACCGCTCGGCCACAGCGGCCGGTGACAAAACTCTTCGATCCGGTAAGCAAGATGAATGAGACAGGCGAAATACCCTTAGACTTCGAGAAGAATATAATAATTCCAATTACAAAGAAAGAAATTGTTGACAAGTGTGAATATTATCTGTCTATCAGTTTAATTAGCCATGTTTGCAAACTAACAAAAATTCTTTACAGAGGAATTGAAGACATGCGTGGAAAAACGGTCTCACTATCCAATGCAAAAGCTCAGAGATAAGTCTTGCCATCTGTTGCTGGGTACGGGAACTGTCGAAACTGACATTGGTCTCACCAATAACTATCACTTAGGGGTGAGGATGAACCCGTATCTCTGCTCCTGTCTTCAATTGAAAAGCTGATGGTAGCCGACCTCGGGGAAAATCGGGTTGAATTCCGGAGGATGTCGGAACGCTATACTGATCCTCCGGCTCATCTTAGAAGATAGATTAAGGAAAGACAAACCTACGTTTATTGCATTTGCAGACTTAGAGAAAGCTTTTGACGGTGTTGGCTTGAATACTTTCTTTTAAATTCTGAAAATAGAGACGGTAACATACAGGGAGGAAAGGGCTATTTGCAGCTTGTACAGAAACGAGACGGCAGTTTCAAGAGTCGAAGTGCATGTAAGGGAAGCAGTTGTTGAGAAGGTAGTGAGACAGGGTTGTAGCCTATCCCCAGTGTTATTCGATATGTACACTGAACGAGCAGTAAAGGAAACCAAAGAAAAGTTTGGAGGAGGAACTTAAGTTCAGAGAGAAGAGATTTTCCGATGACATTGTTATTCTGACAGAGACAGCAAAGGATTTGGAAGAGTAGTTGAATGGAATGGACATTGTCTTAAAAGGGGGATAAGATGAACATCAACAAAAGCAAAATTAGAATATTGGAATTTAGTCGAATTAAATAGGGTGGTGCTGAGGGAATTAGATTAGTAAGCAGCTATGCCTTCATTCAGAAAGAAATAAAACACGTTGGCATGCATAGGTGTTTTAATTCATGTCCCTAAAAATATCTCACTTTGAACTTGTTTCATCTCTGGCAGTGTTTATTAATTTGATGTGACCTTCACTGGAACCGAGCAACCGCTACGGCTGCAGGTTCGAATACTGCCCCGGGCATGGATGTGTGTGATGTCCTTAGGTTAGTTAGGTTTAACTAGTTCTACGTTCTAGGCGACTGATGACCTCAGAAGTTAAGTCGCATAGTGCTCAGAGCCATTTGATGTGTCCTTCAGGAAACAACCTCAAGATATAAAACAAACTCTTGCAGTGTTTTTGTCCATAAAATTCAGAAGAAAGATACTGGTGGTAAGTTCTGTTATCAAATACACAACACTGAAATGGTTGTATTTGCGCGATTATACACTACATTAAAACAGAATTTTCCAGTAATCAAAATTTCTTTTGTGACAGCATTATGGAATAAGTTTCTCCTATTCCCATGTGAGGATGCACAGACAGCTCGAGTGTTCGGGAGCTTGTTCCATACTCACTTGCAGAGCTAACTCTCTTAACTAACACTGTGGCAGTTCCTGACGATGACAGAGAAGATGTTGAAAGTTTGATTTCTCCCTAAAACCTTAAGGGGCAAGTAAATCTGAAAAACATATCTAAAAATTCCCTTATCTTGTTAAATTGTTTAGAAACAATTGTTGCTCCAAAGTAATACTCAGACACAATACAGAAGCCCTGTTGTGGTAAATAAATTGACGCTCGTATTTAGGGTACACTAGTTATCACATTCGTGTAGGGAGTGACTCTTTATCACGTTACTGCACCATTTTCAAAACTTTAAGTGTTATGTAAAATCTTGTGGCTTTTGAAAACAGAAAAAGAGGCACTTGCAGTTTATTCCATGCTTTCCACAGTATGACCGTGAAGGGCTAATGATGTAAACAGAAAGGTATACTAGGGTTTAGCCTCCCATCCTTAATGCTGCTTTCACAGTGCTCTCCCAGAAAGTGGATGATCACAAGTGCGTGGCATACTGTCTCATCTGTTCCAAAACATGAATGTTAGGGTATGAGATTGATAACCATTTACCATTTATTGTTCCGCAGTGAGAAAGATTTATTGGATTTTTCCCATTGGTGCAACAGGTAAATCAAATATACTGGTGCCCGTTACAATTTATTGCATCAAAATGCTTATAGAAACAGAAGTACAGAGAGATGACAAACCAAAGATTGTCGTTACTTAAACTGTAAATAAAAAATGTAGTTTTGTGTGAGAACTCCCACAATTGCACGGTTTAGGCAGTGCACGATCCACATCTCCATTCAACAACCTGTAGTAGTATTCACGGAGCTCCGAAGGAAACCCAGCGTTCCATAGTAACCGTCTTGTCTCTCATGTGTTGTGAATAGATCTTTAAAATTTGCTGCTGAACTCTGTACTTTCTTGATGCAGTGGACCTGCTGTGCAGTTCCACTACTTCTGGCCACGTAATTTTGTTTCTGTTTGCAGAGGATCGATGGCTGTAAGAGAGCGCATATCTACTCCGACTCGCTATGAAATAATGTAACCACTCTTAACAAACTCCTCTAATGTGACGTGTGTTCATCAGAGACAATGGTATTGTCAAGAACGCCCCAGGGAAGTGATTTCTGTACACGTAATGATTTGGAGGACGGAGTGGGAAGCAATCTGCGGTTGTTTGCTGATGATGCTGTGGTGTACAGAAAGATGTCGAAGTTGAGTGATGGTAGGATGATACAAGATGATTTATACAACATTTCTAGTTAGTTTGATGAACGGCAGCTTGCTTTAAATGTAGAAAAATCTAAGTTCTTTTAAATATCTGGGCATAATGTTGCAAAGGGATGTGAAATGGAACGAGCATGTCAGGTTTGTGGTAATGAAGATAGATATTGGGTTCATGGGAGACTTTTGGGAATGTGTGGTCCATCTGTAATGGAGGCCGCATGCAGGATGCTAATGCGATCTATTCTCGAGTGCTGCTAGTGTGTGTGTATGTGATCTGCACCAGTTTGGATTAAAGGAAGATATCGAAGCAATTCAGAGACTGGCTACTGGGTATGTTAACGTTATGGTTCCACTGAGATGCTTTGGGAACTCGTGTGGGAATCCCTGGAGGGAAAGCAGTATTCTTTTTGAGGAACACTGTATAGAAAAATTTAGAGAACTGGCATTTGAAGCCGATTGCAGAATGATTTCCCTCATTCTTTATGCAAGTGTAACAGGTAAGGGAATGACTAGTAGTGATACATGGTACTATAGGACACGCACAGTGCAGTTACTAGTGGAATATGTATGCAGATGTATCCAGGTTCATAACAGCAGTTCTCATTCAATCTTGTTGTGACAGAAAAGTTTCTGGATCATTGTCGCTTGTGTCCATTTTCTCCTCGAGTTCAAAGACACTGCCAAGCCGCGACTTCAACCCATAAGTGGACCTCCACAGCAGGGTGAGAAGCACAAACACCGCCGTGCCCTGCCGATGTTAAAGAGTTAACTCCACTTCTCACAAATCTATACATACACGACAAAGGGCACACACGGTTGGTTGGCCCACACTTACTGATTACATAAAATACCTTTCTAACAATCACGAATGTCGTTCCTCGGCGTGAGAGATAATATATGCATTTCAAGTTCTTGTTAAGATTGATCACACTTATAACATTTCCAGTTAAGGGTAATAGTATGTAATTACTTTTAAGCACGTAGTTTATAACCATATTTAGGAGGAAAGAGTTTAACTGTTCTTTGCCGTAAGGAGTCACATGCAGATTCTGGGCTCTGTACTGCACTCCATTGCTTCAAACCTGATTTGTGACAAATAAACATGTACAGAGACACCATTTAAAATTTGTCATTTTCCAGGTAAGTCTCTTTACTTCTGACTATTTTGGAGAACATGTCATTAGTGTGACTCAACGTCACATTGCAGCTTAATATCTTTGTAGCAACCACGTTTACAACTCAATGTTTGGACAGACACTGTGTACATATATTATTTTTGTGATGTTAGTGTCCCTTCTTTTATACCTCCATGCAAAAATAGTATATGTCATTCCCTCTATGTATCCACCTGACCCCAGATAAGACCATCCCTCCTATGGGTCCGTCTATGGCCCCTCACTTCCATACATAAAATAGGATCCACTGACCTTAAAAATTGAAACTATATCCCTTTCTGTGTCAAAAGTGTCTACATAGCCTATTTAAGTTTTACTTAATACACGGGATTCCTACTACTTTGTGTTCTATCACTCTTACTGTGCTTTTCACTAAGCCATACCTCCCATCTAATGTTAACTTTTAGTAACTGCCGGCCGGTGTGGCCGAGCGGTTCTAGGCGCTTCAGTCTGGAACCGCGCGACCGCTACGGTCGCAGGTTCGAATCCTGCCTCCGGCTTGGATGTGTGTGATGTCCTTAGGTTAGTTAGGTTTAAGTACTTCTAAGTTCTAGGGAACTGATGACCTCAGAAGTTAAGTCCCATAGTGCTCAGAGCCATTTGAACCATTTTTTAGTAACGTGCCTTCTCTCATACACACTTAAGATTAAGTAGAGACTTTTCATTAAGACCTTATTTGCTGTTACTGGATAATAATATTTTGATGTGTTTGTTTTTATCAACAGAGTTGTGAACCACTCATTTTGAAATCGTGAAGTAGTACTGAGAATACAGAAGTTTCCTTTGATTTGTTACTTTTCCTCTCAACTACTTGCGTAGACAAGAGCTTTCAAATGCCCACATAAGAGGGTTGAGGTCAGGAGAGCGTGGAGGCCATGGAATTGGCCCGCCTCTACCAATCCATCGGTCACCGAATCTGTTGTTGAGAAGCGTACGAACACTTCGACTGAAATGTGCAGGAGCTCCATCGTGCATGAACCACATGTTGTGTCGTACTTGTAAAGGCACATTTCTAGCAGCACAGGTAGAGTATACCGTATGAAATCATGATAACGTGCTCCATTGAGCGTAGGTGGATGAAACTAAAACGAGCTCTAACATGGAAATTAAGCGTTTCCGGACACATGTCCACATAACATCTTTTCTTTATTTGTGTGTGAGGAATGTTTCCTGAACGTTTGGTCGTATCTTTTTGTAACACCCTGTATATGTGTTACGGTAGCTTTTCACTGAGAACGCTTCTATCACTTTGTTAATCCCTATTGAAAAAAAATTTAACTATCAAATACAAAACCTTCATTTAACGTATGTCAAACACTTTACGCTCAATTATGTAACAAATGTATGACTATTTGCATTTTCATACACTTTGACACATATAAGGTTGACACACAAGTTAACAGCATTTTCTTTTCGCACGTTGCTATGGGTTTTGTTGTGGCGTAACAAGACAGCTACGCCACACTGAAGTAGCCGAAAGGCACGCGTAATCTCTCTTAGGCTAGATAGAGGTCTGAAACAGGATACGTAATAAGTGGTAACAAGAAAAGTACGTAGCTGTTTTAATACTTAACTTTTAATCGTCCTTGTTGTATACATCGTTCTTGATGAGCCATTTCATACGATAACTATCAAACTTTGTAAGGCTAATGGCGCCTTGCTAGGTCGTAGCCATGGACTTAGCTGAAGGCTATTCTAACTATCTCTCGGCAAATGAGAGAAAGGCTTCGTCAGTGTAGTCGCTAGCAAAGTCGTCGTACAACTGGGGCGAGTGCTATCCCGTATCTCGAGACCTGCCTTGTGGTGGCGCTCGGTCTGCGATCACACAGTGGCGACACGCGGGTCCGACATATACTAAATGGTCCGCGGCCGATTTAAGCTACCACCTAGCAAGTGTGGTGTCTGGCGGTGACACCACAGGTTTATTTATCGACTACCATTTTTTCTTTGTAGTTCGCTGTTGCTATTTCAATTTACATTTTGCCATTTGGAGATAGTGAGTGGAGCTGTGGACGCTAGAAAGTGGAGTGCCAAATGGAATAAGCTGAACATTTTCCACTTGAGTTCAGTAGAGGGGTGACAGCAGCGGAGGCAGCCAGAAACATCTGCACCGTGTATGGGGATAATGCTGTTCGACAGAGCACAGCAATAAAATGGTTTTCTCGTTTAAAGGAGCATCACTTTGATATTACTGAACCTCCAAGTTCAGGAAGACCTTCGCATTTTTTTTTGAAGATCATAGAAACATTAATCCACAATGATGCACGTCAGTGTATTCGAAAATTGGGACGTGATGATCATGATCATTCCACCATTGTGCAAATTTTGCAGCCAACACAAATGTTAAACAATGAGGTGCGTGAGTACCGCATGTCCGAAGTGAAAATCGCAAAATTCAGTGTGTGGCCATATGTATATTTGGTCATCATCAATTGGCTCATGAAATACCGACCATTACAACTTTTGCGGGGTTGGGGGTCGAACACGGGACTCCAGATGGCAGAGCTGAAGCCGGGACCCACCACGCCGTATTTCGTCAGGAGGCCGAGCAAGTTCAAGAATTTCGAGGGGCAGTGCAGAGTGATACACCGGTATTCAGTAACATTGCTTTATTCAGCCAATTTACAGTATTTGATGGTGAAGCGTAGTGTGAGCGTGCTGTCCGCCTGATGTCCCGCAAGTTCAGCTGGCTCACCAGACTCCTGGTATGCCGACGCCGCTGCTGTCGTTATCCAGGCTGCCCGCCGATGGAAGTCGGCCGCCGCTCTCCCGGTCACCACCCACCGATGCGTTGCGACTTCCGCCGCGCTGCTACAGTCCCTGGTCCCCACCGCGCTCCGCCCCGTTTGGCCTGCTCTGTCCGACCATGGGACGAAGCTGGATGTACTGGTCACCCGTGGCCTTTGGGCCTCCGCTGCTCCCAACACGATACCGGACTCGAACCCGCGGCCTCCTGGATGCTGTGCTGAAACTTGCCGCTAATAGTGCTAGCCGGATGGCAACACCCGCCGCCATCTCTGGCGCTGCCGCAGCGCTGCTGCGCCACCCGCAGGGTACGCCTCGCCCGGACCCCAGTACGCAAAGTGGGAAGCGAACGTGGCCAGTAGACTGGAGTGGAACCGAGTCCCTCCTGGACCCGCTGCAGACCGCTGTCACTGCACTCTTTCAGGCAGACCGTGCTATCTCCGAGTTCCAGGCTGTCGTTCCACCCTCCCCTGGTGGTGTGTCCCCGGATGCGGAGTATAGCCCCAGCAACTACATAGAAATAAACTACAAGTTTATGCAGAATGCTTATAACATTGCTGCCAAACTGTCCCCTATAAGCGTAGACCAGCACAGGTCTGTCGCGAAACTTGACTGACCTGACTCACCGTGTCAAGCTAAACTTGCCCGTCTATTTATATTGGTTTCTCCCTTGCTTCTGACGTAGTGTCAGAGAGAGACAGAAACTATGGCAGGGACAAATTCCCACAGGTCAGCCATTTACAAATGTTCCACTCCTGGATCTTGCCTAGTGCCCCGCCTCATACATCCAATAACTTAGATCAACGCTGCAGCTTCCTTCCTTGTTGTTGCTCCACTCAAAACAAATCGTGCGTGCAATACCGCTGTCGCAGCTCCGCGCCTGCAAGTGCCATGTTTACCGTGCCTGGTCTGCAGGCTGCGTCCGTTACGACACTCTGTCAGCGGCCCCAGATTTCATCGCCCAACCACGCCTTCATCGAATTTTGATAAAATTTCCCTTTCCCTTGATGAGACACCCTAGCGCAGCACTATCCTGGTGATGAAAAGTTGTGTCTTTATGCTAACATAAGGAAAAGAAACTATTGGTTGAGGCCAAACAAAGGAGCAATATCCCATACAAAAATCTGCATGCATTCACAAAAAAATGGTTCAAATGGCTCTGAGCACTATGGGACTCAACTGCTGAGGTCATTAGTCCCCTAGAACTTAGAACTAGTTAAACCTAACTAACCTAAGGACATCACAAACATCCATGCCCGAGGCAGGATTCGAACCTGCGACCGTAGCGGTCTTGCGGTTCCAGACTGCAGCGCCTTTAACCGCACGGCCACTTCGGCCGGCCATGCATTCACAAAAGATGATGTTATGCATCTGGTGTATTATGAATTGCTTCCGCAAGATGTAACCATCATTGCTGACATTTTCTGTCAACAGAAAAGATGTCTTGCAGACACAGTCTAAGAACAACAACCAAGATGTCCATGTGAAGCAATACTGATCCACGAAAATGCCTGCCTGCATTCCGTACAGTACTTTTTGTCAGTCTAGCAGAAGTTGGGTTGGGAAGTCATGTCACACCCACCTTATTCACCTAATCTTCTGCCCTCATATCTGAACCTTTTCCACTCTCTATCGAATAACCATGTTGGAACTTCCTTTTCGGATAAAAAATGCACTCTGAACATGGCTCAATGAATTCTTCACCTAAAAACCGTGCCATTTCTGCTTTCGCAGAATCGAAAACTTCTACAGTGTTGACTGACTATCATAAGCACTGAAGGATGATATGTTATTGTACACTGAAGCCTCTGTTATAGAAAAACTCTACGAACTTATGCACCAGCTACTTACCTGTGTTGGGGCCTAGCACAATGGTTCTCGATTAAACATAATGAAGTAGGTTGTAGGATCAAGACACGTCAAATGAAGCTTTTTTTCAATTTATAAATCTAATCAAAAGAATGTGATTATTATTTTATTCAATTAATTCGTTTAAATGTAATTTTTGATCGTATTGTTTTATTTCCCCTTATTTTTCTTCCTGTCATTCTTTTGTCGCCTAGAATCTCCCTGTGTCACCTATAATCTGCAACCAATTGCTCATGAGGACTGCTCATTGGTTAGTAGCTCATGTAGCCAGTGTGACAATCATTCCAGGTAACCAAATTAGTTTGCTTCAGTGCTAAAACTTTTTTTACACTCTCCCCCCTCCCCCTTTGTCTCTCTCTCTCTCTCTCTCTCTCTCTCTCTCTCTCTCGAGTTACTTCGTAGAGGTTAGCTTTAATCACCATAAACAAAGCGATTGCGATTTTTAGATCTGCCGCAGATTGTTGATTGCCGTTTTCTCTGATGCATTGCACATCATGAGGTTGTGGTTAGCGTAGGACACAAGTTTGAATTGAGGGCTAAAGATCGCTTTGTCTGCTGTGGTTGTCATTGGTTACTTAGAATCAACTGTCCATAGAGCACCTCGAATTTCCAACGCACTTGGCAGTGGCTGCCTCCGACATTACTCTGCATTACACATTAACAGCATTTGTGGAGTGACCTGCCGTGCTTATGTGTCACCTGTAACTAAGCGGTAGCTGGTAGCCGATGTGGTAATATTGTTGCTGTAAGTGAAATATGTCAAATAACGGGTAATTTAATTGGTCCATAGTCAACAAGTAAAAAAAAAATGAATATTGCAACTTTGACAGTTCTCTGCAATTTATTGCATAATTTGGTAAATCATACTGTGGTTTATGCCATGGCCGGCCGAAGTGGCCGTGCGGTTAAAGGCGCTGCAGTCTGAAACCGCAAGACCGCTACGGTCGCAGGTTCGAATCCTGCCTCGGGCGTGGATGTTTGTGATGTCCTTAGGTTAGTTAGGTTTAAGTAGTTCTAAGTTCTAGGGGACTAATGACCTCAGCAGTTGTGTCCCATAGTGCTCAGAGCCATATTTTTTTTATGCCATGCTCTGGCGGTTTCCGGTAATTAAGGGTGTCAGTGTGGTACTGGTGTGCGAGACTCACACTCCCTCTTGGCTATCGAACTTACTTGGAGTTGCTTTGACGATCTTCTTTTCAGGATAGCCGGCTGTGATGTCCTGTACAATTTCTTCTCCGAAGATAATATGCTACTTTGGAGGACATTTTCTATACTTTTAAAATAACTCTGTACACTCAAGAATATTTGAACTCAGTCTCACTGTATCTTCATCACACATGACAGTTTTCATACAACTAAAACATTTTTCATAAGCTCGGAACCTTCCGGGCCGTCAGAAACTATCACATTCATTTTTCCATAAATACGGTCTACAAATCTCTCAAAATTTAACAAGACAACCTTCTGGATCTTACGAAAGTAAGAGAAAGAATGAATAAGTAGTAGTCCCTTCTCTTCTTTCAACAACGTTCAAATGTTCACACAATAATGTTTGACGTCGCACTGAGTACGGCGCATTTATTCCTTCAGCTGGACGTGTAACTCCTTAGGCTGAATCGGCGACTACCTGCCCGCGCCGATCATCCGTCCCATACACGTCCGTCCTGCACACACATAATTGTGGTGCAGTAGACACAGTTCTACTTTACCACACTCATCTCTAAAATAAGGCGTGTTCAAGACGGTGGAAATACGAAGGTCTCTAGAATTTACGCCGAAATTCTCGAGGCACTACAGTGCCTTCCAGAACGCTGGAAGTTAGCAAAGTATAATTATTAAATTGTCATTACTTCAACACCCCCATAAATTTAATAATTTCCTTAAGTACCTGTAAAATTCACTATCCCCAGCTTTTGACACAGTCTATTGAAATGTCCACTCCTAGCTGCTTTTGGTAAAATATCTGCCATTTGTTCCTCGGAGCTGATGTACTGAACATTCAGATGGCCTCACCCTGTATAAAGAACAACAGCCGTCCTATCACACTTCGTGGTCTCTGATGAACACTCAGTGTCGAGGACAACATACTGGATTCTATTATTCAAGAAATTTTCGAGCCATTCACTTATTCGATATGCTCGTAGTTTCGTTAACAGTCTACAATGGGGCACGTTGTCAAATCTAGAATATGGAATCTGCCTGTTGCCCTTCATACATAGTTCTCAGTATGTCACGTGAGAAAGGGCAAGCTGAGTTTCGCACTAACGATGCTTCCTAAAACCATGTTGATTCGTCGACATAAACTGCTTAGCCTCAAGTAAGTCTACTTTAATCGAACTGAGAATGTGATCAGGGAGTCTGCAGCAAACAGAAGTTTCGGATATTGGTCTTTAATTTTGCAGGGCCGATTCTTTACCTTTCTATATACTTCAGTCATCTGCGCTTTTCTCCAGTCGCTTGGAACTTTGCGCTGGTCGAGGGATTTACGACAAATGCAGGTAAGGGGCCAATGACGTAGAACAGTCTTCGTAAAATCCAAAACATATAACAATATTAATATACAGAAGAAAAACGCTGCGATCTTATGCACCATCCTAATAGTTTGCGATTTCAGAATTTGCGGCATGAGGCACCGTCACACGTCGCGAGGGCCAGGGAAGACCACCCTGCCTTCGAAAAAGCACTCGCATTATAGTGCCTGTAGACTAGACTTGCTGTCCTTACGACACCCGCTTACTACGTGGCGCTCACATTACGCCCGTAGCAGGGTCATCGCCTGCTAGTTAGACAGCCAGCTACACACGGCAGCTCCTATCTAGCTCCGCGCCACCTGTCTGTCAAAGCAGCGCGTATATAGCCGCGCCCGTCTCTCATCCTCTCCGCGAGCAAACTCAACATTTCTTCTTTCAAAATATGTAAAATTAAATCAATACGTTTTTTAGTTTACTGCGAATATTTCTTTTTGAAGCACTGTAAACATTTTCTTTGTTTAATTACAATGAGTGTGGATAATATGGAAAATGTTCTCAAACATAATATTGAACGTCGAATGTGGAGTATATATACAAGATTTGGAAAGCTTCGTAATACCAAACGCTGACTGGAAGTGTCTTGCATGATGAAGGGCCCTGTAGTCTGCAGGTTGACAGAAACTGTTCCGTCAGTGGAGGCGCGTCTATTTGGTAAAACATCCACACCACGTCTCCGTACGACTTATCGCCAGCCACAAGTAGGTATTGAACCTGTCCTGGAGTGGTGGCGTGTTTCAGCCCGAATTAATTGAGCGCTCTGTTAGTTCAGAGACAGGTCTCCGTGCCGGCGCTGACGTACGGCGTGGTAGGAGGTCCACAAAACCTCAGGCGTGGTGGGGATGTTTTGGACTTTGCGAGGGCAATAAGAAATCAACTTTTACACTAGTATGGCCGGTGTAGTGGGCAGTGTATAGCCTTCTTACCTTGAGAAACTGCAACTCTATTGGAATTTTCGTAAGAAACCTTAGATACTTCTGCAGAACTGATATTTTCATGTTTATTAGTGAAGGACTGCGCTGCTGTTATTACGCAAGCGAACGCGCGACGTACTTTGTACGGATGTAAAGAACAGCTGTTTTATCTTACTAAGGCAACCAAGTATGAGCAAAATCGCAGTTTAATTTAGCTTCCTGAAACAACGAAAAAATAAACCTACATTATATGAGCTGAATCACTGTTTAATTAAACAGTAATAAAGTACCCAATAACATTCTGGAAATATCCCGCACGCTGTGGCTAAGCCATGTCTCTGCAATGTCCTTTCTTCCAGGGGTGCCAGTTCTGCAAGGATCGCAGAAGAGCTTCTGTGAAGTTTGGAAGGTAGGACACGAGGTACTGGCAGAAGTAAAGCTGTGAGGACTGGTCGTGAGTCGTGCTTGGGTAGCTCAGATGGTAGAGCACGCCGTGAGGCAAAGATCCCGAGTTCGAGTCTTTGTCCGGCACACAGCTTTAATCTGCCAGGAAGTGCCAGTAAAAAAGTAAATTTTCATTACATCAGATCGTTGCTGCGTGCAAGTGTTACTCCATAGTAATGGCCCATTCGAAGAAATAAACACTGCAGCTCCAACAGATCTCAGCCACCAGCTTATTCGATTGCTAATTATATGAAAGCTGCCTCATTGTGGGTTTGTGCTTCTGGCTCGGAACCTGGGTCATCTTCTTGTAGGTATGGCAAGTTTTTCTCATTCAGTTCGTTACCCGGGCCAGAATGTACGGTATGGGACCAGCCATGCATAGCGTTCTAGATATGAGATGCACACAGACGTATATCTCATTAAGAATATTATGAGTGCAGTTATCCTGTTAGTTTGGTCGCGGTACGTGGTAGTAGCTGAGAGAGGTAGGCATAATCCGCTAAATATGGAGCAATAAATACTCTTAGGTAATACTAAATAATATGCACCGAAGCGCCAACGAGACTGCTATGGGCATGCGTATTCAAATACAGGCTGAATACGGCGCTGCGGTCGGCAACGCCTGTATAAGGGAACAGGTGTCACACTCTGTTGTTAGATCGGTTACTGCTGCTACAAGGACAGGTTATCAAGTGAGTTTGAACGTGATGTTACAGTAGGCGCACGAGCTATGGGACACAGCATCTCCGAAGTAGCGACGAAGTGAGGATGTTCCTGTACGACCAATTCACGAGTGTACCGTGAATATCAGGAATCCGGTAAAATATCAAGTCTCCGACAATGCTGCGTCCGAACCATTTAACGAAACATCATCGATATGGGCTTTCGGAGCTGAAAGCCCACTCGTGTATCCTTGATGACTGCACGACACAAAGCTTTAGGCTTCGCCTGGGCCCTTCAACACCGACATTGGACTATTCGTGACTGGAAACATGTTGCCTGGTCGGACGAGTCTCGTCCGAAAGAGCAGACACCATTGATAACCTGCAGCCGTCTAGAACGAAATTAGGATTGTATTAATACCTTGAGCTGCTGACAGGCGTTGATATATAGCAACGAGGACTGGTGAAAATGTGTGCACATACCGGGATAGAGCGTTCTCCATGTAAGCAGGAGATCCCAGGTTCGAGCCCCGGTCGGGGCACACAATTTCACCTGTGCCCTTTGATATATATTAACGCCCGTCAGCAGCTGAAGGTATTAATATAATTCTAATTTCGTTCTAGACGGCTGCACGCCATCAGTGGCGTCTTTTCTTTTGGACATTAACGACCGTCAGGAGCTGAATTTTTTAATATAATTCTATCTTCAGACATTAGTCGAGCCATGCCACGTCGAGTTACGGTACTTCCGTGTACTCATGGGGGCTTTACACGATGTTAGGGAGGTGTGCCAGTTTCTTTGGCTCTCCAGTGTATATGACTTAAGAACATCACCATATATGTAAAAATGTTTTCATGCAATTTAGTGGCGATAGCGTCTTCAACGTGTTTCATCAGTACTGTGGTGGATCGAGGTGAGTCATTGTGGTTGTCAGATACCTCAGTGTACTGCGGGATGTAGAACAAATTGTTGAAATGGCTCTGAGCACTATGGGACTTAACCGCTGAGGTCATAAGTCCCCTAGAACTTAGAACTACTTAAACCTAACTAAGGACATCACACTCATCCATGCCCGAGGCAGGATTCGAACCGTAGCGGTCGCGCGGTTCCAGACTTTTGCGCCTAGAACCGCTCGACCACTCAGGCCGGCGATGTAGAACACTTAGTTCTCTTAGGAAAGGCTATATTCTCCATGACCTTTGAACTTTACCTTATTATTTAATATACTCGGTTATACAATTCTCTCCCTGTTCCATCCATGCTGGCGTCATATTTAACTGTAGTAATACTCTCTTAACAAAATGCTGTTTAAATTAAGCTCGAACTGCACGGAAGTTGCATTATTTTATTAGGCATGTACTTTCCATTGCATATACGAAATATATTGTTTTCACAATACTTGCTTACAGACTATATTTGCAGTTACTGACGAAAACGCGCTAAATCGTGAAAAGAATTCTACATACGAAGAATAAACGAAATTCTTATGCGAAATCACTGTATAGAATCGTTCGGTTACTCATTTGTTAGTTACGAATGGTTTTACCTTGTAGTCTATCTGGATTTTTTTCTTTGTGTCTCTGTTGATTGTGAGCAAAGTGTAACTAATGAGTGACGAAACTGGGCAAGCATCGTATGGTGTCGGATGAATGAAACAATAAACGCATTTTCACATGTATGGTCAAGTTCGTAAATTACAGAGTACGTAGCTTTTCCTAAGAGTATTTGTTGCTCCGTATTTCTCGAACTTCTGTTCGCCACACTTATTCACTGTCACGCACCAAAACAAAAGTCCCTAACTATCAGCGTGAGACGAAGCGACAACTACGAACACAACAACGAGTGGGTGGCAGTCGGTCATGGAGGAACGTCTCTCAGGAAAAAAAAATGCCTACGGCCTAACCAAACTATTGTTTCCCGTTCGTGGTAGATGACGCTGTAATCGACAAATATCAACTGTGCCTGTTTTTGCCCTTAAGACACAAAGCATTTGATTATACATTTCTTACCATGTATATGTAAACCTCTGTATTCAAAAGGTACATATTGATCTTCAGAGGTTGCTTGAGTGTGTTGTAAATGTGTACGGTGCAAATAAAAGACATCTCTGGCAAATAAGCTACTAGTATAGTAACATAGTTTTCGGTTTCCTACGGGGTTGACTGTGGTAAGTGCCCAAACCACGTGAATGCTTCGCCGGCCTTTTCTAAGAGAACTAAGTGTCCTACATCGCCGGCCTGAGTGGTCGAGTGGTTCTAGGCGCTACAGTCTGGAGCTGCGCAACCGCTACGGTCGCAGGTTCGAATCCTGCCTCGGGCATGGATGTGTGTGATGTCCATAGGTTAGTTAGGTTTAAGTAGTTCTGAGTTCTAGGGGACTGATGACCTCAGCAGTTAGGTCCCATAGCACGCAGAGCCATTTCAACCATTTGTTCTACATCCCGCAGTACACTGAGGTATCTGACAACCACAATCACTCACCTCGATCCACCACAGTACTGATGAAACACGTTGAAGACGCTATCACCAGTAAATTGCATCATAAGTGATACAATCAAAATATTTTTTCATATATGGCAATATTCGTAAGTCATATACACTGAAGAGCCAAAGAAACTGGTACACCTCCCTAACATTAAGATGTGCGTTTCCGCCCAACCGCTGTAAATCTCACGCTGGCCGCTACGCGGAATACAAACCACAACCACTGTAATAAGTTAAAATGCCCATGAGGTGATAATGACAGGCTCACCTGCCATGGATACTCAACGAAATCAAGCATTCCAACGGTGAGTGGCATGGGTGCTCACCGATAGTCAGCATCCTGATGCGAACAAAATACTATTACATCAAAATCTTGTTCCTGGATCACGTTAAACGTCGATTCTAACCAGACACTGAAACCGCTAACCGTGTTACACTCTACAATCCAATTTGGAACAATCAAGCTGGTATCCCACTGCTATCCAGGGCGTCTCCAGACGCACCTTCGCTCAGCACTGGGGCTCAGTTCGAAGGGGGCTTCAAGACTGAAGACAGCTCTACCCCAGCCAAAGAGATTCCAGGCCGAAGGCGTTTGTGGAGACGTCATGCACAGTGGTGGTATACCAACCTGTTTGTCTCCCCCATACGACCCGACAACCAGGAGTCATGCTCTGGGGTGCCATTACTTTTCACAGTAAGGCCCCTTTGGTTTTCAGCCCCGATACCCGTACAGCACAGTGGTACGTCCAAGACATTGCAAGTGCTTTTTTTTTTTAATTTTGTCCTTCATGAGAAGCCATTCCGGTCTGACATTTCAGCAAAACAATGCCTGCCAGCTTGCGGCGGGAGTAGTTTCTACTGCTTGTCTTCGTCCTTGCCAAACCCTACCTTAGCCAGCAAGGTCGCCTGGTCCCGCCCCAATTGAGAACGTTCGAATCATTATGGGCAGCACCTCAACTGCATGGATTCTCTGCAAGTTACATTTAAGTGCCTGGCAGAGGGATCATCGAACCACCTTCACAATCCTCTATTATTCCAATCTCGTATAATGCCCAGAAAGAACGAACACCTATATATTTCCGTACGATCTTTGATTTCCCTTATTTTATCGTGGTGATCGTTTCTCCCTATGTAGGTCGGTGTCAACAAAATATTTTCACATTCGGAGGAGAACGTTGGTGATTGGATAAAACGCAGTCTTTGGTTAGCCTTCCCCACAACATTTTCTTTGTGTTCCTTCCAATTTGAGTTGTTCGTAATTGTAATTCCTAGGTATTTAGTTGAATTTACGGCCTTCATATTTCACTGATTTATCGTGTAACCGAAGTTTAACGCATTCCTTTTAGCACTCATGTGCATGACCTCACGCTTTTCGTTATTTAAGGTCAATTGCCAATTTTCGCACCATACAGATGTATTTTCTAAATCGTTTTGCAATTTGTTTTGAACTTTTGACGACTTTACTAGTCGATAAACGACAGCATCATCTGCAAACAATCTAAGACGGTTACTCAGATTGTCTTCCAAATCGTTTATAAATATAAGGAACAGAAAAGGGCCTATAACACTACCTTGGGAATGACAGAAGTCACTTCTGTTTTACTCGATGACTTTCCGTCAATTGGTGCGAACTGTGACCTCTCTCACAGGAGATCACAAATCCAGTCACACAACTGAGACGATATTCCAAAGCATGCAATTTCACTATAAGCCGCTCATGTGGTACAGTGTCAGAAGCCTTATGGATATCCAGAAATACGGAATCTATCCTAATTCCCTTTTCAATAGCAGTCAACACTTCATGGGAGAAAAGAGCAAGTTGTATTTCATAAGAACGATGTTAGCCCGCATCTCGTGGTCGTGCGGTAGCGTTCTCGCTTCCCACGCCCGGGTTCCCGGGTTCGATTCCCGGCGGGGTCAGGGATTTTCTCTGCCTCGTGATGGCTGGGTGTTGTGTGCTGTCCTTAGGTTAGTTAGGTTTAAGTAGTTCTAAGTTCTAGGGGACTTATGACCACAGCAGTTGAGTCCCATAGTACTCAGAGCCATTTGAACCATTTTTTAAGAACGATGTTATCTAAACCCAAATTGACTGTGTGTCAATAGATCGTTTTCTTCGAGGTAATTCATAATGTTTGAACACAATATACGTTCCAAAATCCTGCTGCATATCGACGATAATGATATGGGCCTGTAATTTAGCGGATTACTCCTACTACCTTTCTTGAATATTGGTGTGCCTGTGCAGCTTTCCAGTCTTTGGGTACGGACCTTTCGTCGGGATTTCGGTGATCTAACGCGCCAGTTCGACAGAATTTTGGCACGATATCCCTCAGGAGAACATCCAACAACTGTATTTAATAATGCCGAATCGAATAAATGCCTGCAAAAGCACCAGATGTGGATCATCGCGTTACTTACTTGCTCGATTTCTGAAGCTCTTTCTGTTGGATAAATCAATCAGATTGGTCTGTACATGTACTACTCATCGACCGATTTTCGTCTCATTTGCATTATTCCTTCATGGCGTATAGTTTTTTGTGTGTTAGAATGTATATCCATTTTTCCAGACTAACTACGAAAGATACTTTATAAATAAAAGCGAAGCGCGTCTGGGGCAAATACTCTTTAATTATTTGCAGTATCCGTAATATGGGAAAACCATTAATAATTATTCAACAACAGATTGCAAAAAAGTTATGACAGTCCTTTTTTAACAGCAAAGCATTTTCAGAAGAGAACGCTTCTGCTCAGATAATGTGTTTTCCTTTAATCAGTTTCAATAGATGCTTCAAATAGCTCTATGCCCTATGGGACTTAGCATCTGAGGTCATCAGTCCCTTAGACCTGGAACTACGAAAGCCTAACTAACCTAAGGACATCACACACATCCATGCCGGAGGCAGGATTCGAACCTGCAATCGTAGCAGCAGCGCAGTTGTGGACTGAAACGCCTAGAACCTCTCTCCCACAGCGGCCGGCCAATTTCGATAGATCATCGAACATTGAGAACAGCTGAAATCTCTCAAATTGAATGAAGCTCCATGGCTCGACCAAATCCCTTAACACGCTGCATGGTATTTGCGGCTGCGTTAGCACTTCTGTTGATATAATCCATCGTACATCGCACGAACAAAAAGCCCTACCCAGTAGTTGGAAGAAATCACAGATCGCACCCGTCTACAAGAAGGGCGGTACAAGCGATCCTCAAAACTACCGTCCAGTATCCTTGATATCGATTTGTTATAGAATCTTCGAATATATGCTAAATTAAAAAAAAGTAATGAGGTATCTCGAACAGAACGGCCTCCTCCATTGGCCGTGCGGTTAAAGGCGCTGCAGTCTGGAACCGCGAGACCGCTACGGTCGCAGTATCGAATCCTGCCTCGGGCATGGATGTTTATGATGTCCTTAGGTTAGTTAGGTTTAACTAGTTCTGAGTTCTAAGGGACTAATGACCTCAGCAGTTGAGTCCCATAGTGCCCAGAGCCATTTTTGAACCTCCTCCATGGCACCCAGTATGGATTCCGAAAACAAAGATCATGTGAAACCCAACTCGCAATTTTCTCAGATGACTGCTAAAAGCAATAGGTGATGGCAGGTAATTGCATTAATTTTCGATTTTCGAAAAGTATTTGACTCATTACTATTATCAAAAGTAATACAGTATGGGGTATCAATGGAAATTTGTGACACCTGAGGATATTTGATAAAGAGAATGTAATCTTGGATGGAGAGTGATCATTAGGTGTCAAAGTAACAGAGTGTGCCCCAGGGAAGTGTCTTGGGAGCTTTGCTGTTCATATTGTGCAGGGTGATGCAAAAGTCCGTATTGTTTCAAAAGTCAATACTTCACGGAATAATAGCGGTAGGGAGAGCCGCGCGGGGTAGCGGCGTTGTCTTGGGCGCCTTGCCACGGTTCGCGCGGCTCCCCCCGTTGGAGGTTCGAGTCCTCCCTCGGGCACGGATGTGTGTGTTGTCCTTAGTGTAAGTTAGTTTAAGTTAGGGACCGATGATCTCAGCAGTTTGATCCTACAGTAACTTACCACAAAATTCCCAAATTTAGGTTTTTACTGAAACTATAGAAAGCGCAAATTACAAATAATCCTGAGTTAATAACGAGCATCAAAACCGATATAGGGATTAGTGAACACAGGGTTGTCGTAGCGAGACTGTATATTGTAATCTCCAAATTCTCGAAAAATAAGCGAAAGATATACCTATTCAAAAAAGCAGATCAAAATTCACTTGACGCCTTCCTAAGAGACAATCTCCACACATTCCAAAATAATAATATAAGTGTAGGCCAGATGTGGCTTGCATTCAAAGAAATAGTATCGGCAATAGTTGAGAGATTTATACCAAATAAACTAACAAACGACGGAGCTGATCCTCCTTGGTACACAAAACGGGTTAGAACAACGGAAGAAACATGCCAAATTTAAACAGACGCAAAATCCCCAAGATTGGCGATCCTTTACAGAAGCTCGAAATTTCGCGCGGAGTTCAATGCGAGACGCCTATAACGGTTTCACAACGAAACTGTTTCTTGCCGCTAACATCCATCACGTATGGTTTGTCTGCCAGGTTTCGAGACATAATCAATGCCTTCTCTCGCGATAACAATGGAGATACTATCGAAGACAGTGCTACCAAAGTAGAGTTACTAAACACCGCCTTCCGAAATGCCTTCACAAAAGAAGACGAAGTAAATATTCCAGATTTCGAATCAAGAACAGTTGCTAACGTGAGTTACGCTGAAGTAAACATCCTCGGAGTAGCGAAGCAACCCAAATCACTTAATAAAAGCGAGTCTTCTGGTCCACACTGTATACCAATTAGATTCCTTTCCGAGTATGCTGATGCATTAGCTCCATACTTAACAATCATATACAACCGCTCGCTCGACGAAAGATCCGTACGTATAGACTGGAAAGTTACACAGGTCATACCAATATTCAAGAAAGGTAGTAGGAGTAATCCACTAAATTACAGGCCCATATCGTTAACGTCGATATGCAGTAGGATTTTAGAACATATATTGTTTTCGAACATTATGAATTACCTCGAAGGACACGGTCTATTGACACACAGTCAACATGGGTTTAGATAACATCGTTCCTGTGAAAAACAACTAGCTTTTTATTCACATGGTGCTGTGCTATTGACAAGGGATTTCAGATCGATTGCTTATTCCTGGATTTCCGGAAGGCTTTTGACACTGAACGTCACAATCGGTTCGTAGTGAAATTGCGTGATTGTGGAATGTCGTCTCAGTTAAGTGACTGGATTTGCGATTTCCTGTCAGAGAGGTCACAGTTCGTAGTAATTGACGGAAAGCCATCGAGTAAAACAGAAGTGATTTCAGGCGTTCCCCAAGGTAGTGTTATAGGCACTTTTCTGTTCCTTATCTATATAAACAATTTGGGAGACAATTTGGGCAGCCGTCTTCAGTTGTTTGCAGATGACGCTGTCGTTTATCGACTGATAACGTCATCAGAAGATCGAAACAACCTGCAAAACGATTTAGAAAAAATATCTGAATGGTGCGAAAAGTGGCAGTTGACCCCAAATAACGAAAAGTTTGAGGTCATCTACATGAGTGCTAGAAGGAACTCGTTAAACTTCGGCTACACGATAAATCAGTCTAATCTAAAAGCCGTATATTCAACTGAATACCTAGGAATTAGAATTACGAACAACTTAAATTGGAAAGAACACATAGAAAGTGTTGTGGGGAAGGCTAAACAAAGGCTGCGTTTTATTGGCAGGACACTTAGAAAATGTAACCGACCTACTAAGGAGACTGCCTACACTACACTTGTCCGTCCTCTTTTAGAATACTGCTGCGCGGTATGGGAACCTTAGCAGATAGGACTGACGGAGTACATCGAAAAAGTTCAAAGAAAGGCAGCACGTTTCGTATTATCGTGAAATATGAGAGAGAGTGTCACAGAAATGATACAGGATTTGGGCAGGGCATCATTAAAAGAAAAGCGTTTTTCATTGCAACGGAATCTTCTCACGAAATTCCAATCACGAACTTTCTCCTCCGAATGCGAAAATATTTTGTTGACACCGACCTACGTAAGGAGGGACGATCAGCACGATAAAATAAGCGAAATTAGAGCTTGTAAGGAAAGTGTTAATTCTTTCCGCGCGCTATACGAGATTGGAATTATAGGGAATTGTAAAGATGGTTCGATGAACCCTCTGCCAGGCATTTAAATATAATTTGCAGAGTATCCATGTGGATGTAGATGTAGACCAACAGATGGCTCTTTATATGATACAGAAGCAATATTTAGCATAGCAACTGATTTTTAGCGAAGACTATATGCCTTATAACAAATGCACAGTATGTCGGTCGTCATTCATCAACAGTGCCTGTAGTCAGACGACAAAGTTGTGAATAGCACTGTACAACATACCAGTAGGCATGGTGAGAAATTGCCGTCGAGTGTTGTCTTTTAGCATCGCTAGTGTGGTCGGGCGATCGCGGTAGACTTGGGACTTCAGGTAAGGCCACAACCAATAATCACACGTCCTGAGGCCTGGGGACCCGGGAGTGGCTGCTCGGCTCGCGATCCTCACTAAATAATGTGCGCGAGAGATCATTCACACGTGTAGCAATGTGGGATGGAGCGCCATCCTGGATAAAAGTCGTACCTTCCGGCGAGTGTTTATCAGCCAGACATGGGACGATGCGATTTTGTAACATCGGCCTACCTCGCACCCGTCACGCTGACAGTTTGAAAAGTTGCCCGCCTTTTGTCCAGTTTTACTGTCATTTTCCGTTTCAATAAAAGCCGATGTCATTTCAGGTATTTGTTTCACTTTTTACCACCCGACCTAAATTATTCCGTGAATTAGGCTACAGGAAAATTAAAGAGGTCTTCGGGGAAAAATAGAAGCAGCTGTATGAATATAAGGAGCTCAGATGGAGAACCAGTCCTCAGCAAAGAAGGGAAAGATGGGAGGTCGAAGGAGTACGTAGAGGGTCTATGCAAGGTGTAGGGGGCGGGTTAATAGCAATAATTGTAATCAGTCTTGTTGTTGTTGTTCTTGCTGTAGTCTTCAGTCCTGAGACTGGTTTTATGCAGCTCTCCATGCTACTCTATCCTGTGCAGACTTCTTCATCTCCCAGTACCTACCGCAACCTAAATCTTTCTGAATCTGTTTAGTGTATTCATCTCTTTGTCTCCCTCTACGATTTTTACCCTCCACACTACCCTCCTGGTGATGCCTTGATGCCTCAGAACATGTCCTACCAACCGATCCCTTCTTCTAGTCAAGATGTGCTACAAATTCCTCTTCTCCCCAATTCTATTCAATACCTCTTCATTAGTTATTTGATCTACCCATCTAATCTTCAGCATTCTTCTGCAGCACCACATTTCGAAAGCTTCTATTCTCTTCTTGTCCAAACTATTTATCGTCTACGTTTCACTTCCATACATGGCTACACTCCATACAAATACTTTCAGAAACGAATTCCTGACTCTTAAATCTGTGCTTGATGTTAACAAATTTCTCGTCAACAGAATCGCTTTCCTTGCCATTGCCAGTCTAAATTTCATATCCTCTCTACTTCGACCATCAGCAGTTGTTTTGCTCCGCAAATAGCAGAACTCCTTTACTACTTTAAGTGTCTCATTTCCTAATCTAATTCCCTCAGCATCACGCGACTTAATTCGACTACATTCCATTATTCTCGTTTTGCTTTTGTTGATGTTCGTCTTCCATGGATTTTAATACCTAGTCCGAATCCTTTTTTTGTTTTTTTTTTTTTTTGTTTCTTTTACTGCTTGCTCAATATAGAGATGGAATAACATCGGGGATAGGCTACAACCCTGCCTCAATCCCTTCACAACCACTGCTTCCCTTTCATGTCCCTCGACTCTTATAACCGCCATCTGGTTTCTGTACAACTTATAAATAGCCTTTCACTGCCTGTGTTTTACCCCTGCCACCTTCATAATTTGAAAGAGAGTATTCCAGTCAACATTGTGAAAAGCTTTCTCTAAGTCTACAAATGCTACTAACGTAGGTTTGCCTTTCCTTAATCTAGCTTCTAAGATAAGTCATAGGATCAGTATTGCCTCACGTTTTCCAATATTTCTACGGAATCCAAACTGATCTACCCCGAGGTCGCCTTCTACCATTTTTCCATTCGTCTGTAAAGAATTCGCGTTAATATTTTGCAGCTCTGACTTGTTAAACTGATCGTTCGGTAATTTTCACGCCTATCAACACCTGATTTCTTTGGGATTGGAATTATTATATTCTTCCTGAAGAGTGAGGGTATATCGCATGTCTCATACATCTTGCTCACCAGATGGTAGAGTTTTGTCAGGACTGGTTCTCCCAAGGCCGTCTGTAGTTCTAATGGAATGTTGTCTACTTCCGGGGCCTTGTTTCGACTCAGGTCTTTCAATACTCTGTCAAACTCTTCACGCAGTATCATATCTCCCATTTCATCTTCATCTACATCCTTTTCCATTTCCATAATATTGTCCTAAAGTACATCACCCTTGTATAGACCGTCTGTATACTCCTTCCACCTTCCTGCTTTCCCTTCTTTGCTTAGAACTGGGTTTCCATCTGAGCTCTTGACATTCATACAAGTGGTTCTCTTTTCTCCTTTTCCTGTAGGCACCATCTATCGTACCCCTAATGAGATAAGCCTCTACATCCTTACATTTGTCTTCTAGCCATCCCTGTTTAGCCATTTTGCACTTCTTGTCGATCTCATTTTTGAGACGTTTGTATTCCTGTTTGCCTGCTTCATTTAGTGCATTTTTATATTTTCTCCTTTCATCAATTAAATTCAACATTTCTTCTGTTACTCAAGGATTTCTACTAGACCTTGTCTTTTTACCTACTTGATCCTCTACTGTCTTCACTACTTCATCCCTCAAGGCTATCCACACTTCTTCTACTGTATTTCTTTCCCCTATTCCTGTCAATTGTTCCCTTATGCTCTCCCTCAAACTCTGTACAACCTCTGGTTTAGTCAGTTTATCCAGGTCCCATCTCCTTAAATTCCCACCTTTTTGCACTTTCTTCAGTTTTAATTTACAGTTCATAACCAATAGATTGTGGTCAGAGTCCACATCTGCCCCTGGAAATGTCTTACAATTTAAAACCTGGTTCCTAAATCTCTGTCTTACCATTATATAATCTATCTGATACCTTTTAGTATCTCCAGGGTTCTTCCATGTATACAACCTTCTTTCATGATTCTTGATCCAAGTGTTAACCAGTCATACGAGGAAATATTTGAAATATTAGAATATATATGAAAATCTGTAAATATTCGACATAAAAGTTTTCTGGGTTTGGTACCGCGTCATAATGTAAAAAACTACTGCTGCTATAGAAAAGCCAACGTTTCGGCCACGATTGCAGCGGCCTTCTTCTGGGTCTGCCATTCAAGAACAGCCTTCTAGAAGGTTTTCTCCAAGAGGTTAACGCTCGTCCACATGCCGCTTTTGCAACCCACATGCTTGACAGAATGTCGTCATGTTACCTTGGCGTGCTCGATCACTAGATCTGTCTCCAATCGAGCACGTATGGGATATCATCAGACAACAACTCCAGCGTCATCCGCAAATTGCTTTAATCGTCCCTGCATTGTCCGACCAAGTGCAACAGGCACGGAACTGCATCCCATAAACTGACATCTGGCACCTGAACAACACAATGCATGCTTGCATTCAGCATGCTGGTGATTACACCTGTTATTAATGTCCCAGAATTTCACATTTGCAACGGCTTATACTGGTAAGCCAAAACATTATGCCCACTGCTAGACGCGAGGTTGGATGTCGCCTGGTGGCGTTGCGGGAACATGGCACGGTAAGGAAAGTACAGAAGTGGATCAAAGACGGATCGGGAATCATTCTAGGGACGACACAGGCCACAAATGGCGAAATCTACTGACATAAGACACTTTGACAATTATTATTACCCAGAGCCTGTGAACGAGTATCTAGAAAACGGCGTAGCCGGTTGAATTTTCAAGAGCTACTGCGGTGAGCATCTATGGAAACGGTAGAACGACAGTGAAACAAAGCAGGATAGGTGACGATCTCTGGCATTTATGCCGTAAGAGCACAATGCTGGTACACGCGTAGACCCAGACTCAGAAGATGGCCGCTGCAATCGTGGCCGAAACGTTGGCTTTTCTATAGCAGCAGTAGTTTCTACATTATGACGCGGTACCAAACCCAGAAAACTTTTATGTCGACTGAATCTGGCCGCGGAAGCCTACGCAATTATATCTGTAAATATTGTTCGCCGTCTTTTACGAGAGCCTGGAAACTATTTCTGTGGTCAGCCAGAAAGAACATACTGACCATAGTTCCCAGTCTGCAAGTCCACGTTCTTGCCCAGCCCACTGAAAGAAATGTTCCTATTCTCTGTTTGCTCAGCGGGATCAGGACTATGATTATAAATGATGATTTTGAGTTCTAATTAATACACATATTTGTTAGAGTTTCACACATAAAACAATCTAATATTCATTATGTTCATACTGACAGTAAATTTCCCTATCCTAAACAGCACTATGAGCAGTTCAGAGGCGACCTCTACACTGTAAGTTACTATGAAATTGTCTTTCGCCCTGACTTCTGCTAATCAAAATAATTGCTCGCCATAAAAGTAACCTTATGGGCGGCACACTAACACTTAGTTCTGCGAAGCCTAAGCGATCCAGGACGGAGAACAGTCCTCACGAGTTCACTTTCTATTACTACTGAAAATATGCGTTCTATAACAACCTGTCTGTGACAGCTAATCCGCACATCAGTAGCAGATAAATTGCGCGAGAATCGGGAATCTCAAAAACGTCGCTGTTGAGAATGCTACATCAACATCGATTGCACCCGTACCATATTTCTATGCACCAGGAATGGCATGGCGACGACTTTGAACGTCGTGTACAATTCTGCCACGGGTCACAAGAGAAATTACGGGACGATGACAGATTTCTTACACGCGTTCTATTTAGCGAAGAAGCGTCATTCAACAACATCGGTAACGTAAACCGGCATAATATGCACTATTGGGAAACGGAAAATCCACGGTGGCTGCGACAAATGGAACATCAGCGACCTTGGACCTTGGCGGGTTAATGCATGGTGCGGCATTATGGGAGGAAGGATAATTGTTCCCCATTTTATCGATGGAAATCTAGATGGTGCAATGTATGCTGATATCGCACGTAATGTTCTATCGATGTTACTACAAGATGTTTCACTGCATGACAGAATGGCGATGTACTTCCAACAAGATGGATGTCCGGCACATATCTCGCGTGCGGTTGAAGCGGCACTGAATAGCATATTTCATGACAGGTGGATTCGTCGTCGAAGCACCATACCATGGCCCGCACGTTCACCGGATCTGACGTCCCCGGTTTTCTTTCTGTGGGGATATTTGCTATCGTGATCCACTGACAACGCCTGACAACATTCGTCAGTGCATTGTCAATGCATGTGCGAACATTACGGAAGGCGAACTACTCGCTTATTTTCAGCCATAATGGCAATGTTTGTGAACCGTGACTGTGTGGGATAATTATTTATTTCAAGTTTCTGCTACCAGTCACTTTTTTTATTTTATGTATAATCTTACATAATGCAACGCGTTTCGAATATGTTCATCTTCAGGCGTTTATACGTACATACATACTTAGAGAAATGTTACTTAAAAATAAACAGTTTTAAACTAGATTAATCTAGAACACTTTGTCCATTGTTTTTTACTGTAGCTGCTGGTATGGCATTTGGGTGGAAGGAGGGGTCAGTGTATGGCTAGAAATCTAAATCAGTGATGTCTTCTGCTGGTTTTCTTCTTTGTGGTTGACTACACATATCACAGCCTGTATAGGATGCAAATTGATATGCATCATTTATGTGTTACGAAAATAGTGTGTAAGGCTTTTATATGACAGTTGATCACTTACAATTTCATCATCTTGCTGCTTCACTTGCATCACTGGTGTACTGGCGGAGCTGTTGATTGACATTACACTGTTGCACATTATATTATGTTATATTATTTATGGTCGCAGAATGTCTGTAATATTGCGTTTAAGATCCGAAATCGTGCTTCTAATTTTTAAAATGTTCCGAGGTGGGGTAGGCTGTGGAGGGGGGTGGGGCGGGGCCGGATGGACACACTCTCCCTCATCCATTTTTGCCATGTGATTACAAGGTTGGCAGTTATGCAAATGGGCTTCACTGGATTCACATGAAGCGAATTTCGTGGCCACGACTTCAAAGTGAGTACACTATCATGCTGCTCATACCAAGATGACGTCGCCGGCGGGGAAGACATCAAGCGTGTAGTGGTGCAGGTGGTACGCAACTGCCGGCGCGTCTTCGAGTACTGCCACATGTCCCAAGCAGGCGCAGCGCAATGTCTCCCACCAGCCTGCATCCTAGGCGTGGTGCACATTTCGAACTGTCTTTCGCGTGGATGATGGCGTTTGTGGAGACGATCGTCTACCTGTTGTAACAAAAACGTGAGATTCATCCGATGAGGCGGCACGGTTCCATTTCCCTCGCGGACTTGCTTTATAGGAAGAAGTAACTGATGACCAAGCAGTTTGGTCTGGTCCCTCCCCCCCCCCCCTCTGGTCCCTCCTCCCCCCCCCCTCAAACCAACCAAGCAACCAACCATTGATCCAAGGTCCAGTCTCGGCAATCCCGTGGCAACTGCCATCGTAATTGACGATGTCGTTGGGCCAACATGTGAACACTTCGGGGTCGTCTGCTGCGTAGCTCCGTGATCAACATGTACGATGAACGAAGTGCTCCAAAGCACTTACGCGTGTACCAGCATTGTGCTCTTACGGCATAAATGCCAGAGATCGTCACCTATCCTGCTTTGTTTTACTGTCGTTCTACCGTTTCCATAGATGCTCACCGCAGTAGCTCTTGAAAATTCAACCGGCTACGCCGTTTTCTAGATACTCGTTCACAGGCTCTGGGTAATAATAATTGTCAAAGTGTCTTATGTCAGTAGATTTCGCCATTTGTGGCCTGTGTCGTCCCTAGAATGATTCCCGATCCGTCTTTGATCCACTTCTGTACTTTCCTTACCGTGCCATGTTCCCGCAACGCCACCAGGCGACATCCAACCTCGCGTCTAGCAGTGGGCATAATGTTTTGGCTTACCAGTATAAGCCGTTGCAAATGTGAAATTCTGGGACATTAATAACAGGTGTAATCACCAGCATGCTGAATGCAAGCATGCATTGTGTTGTTCAGGTGCCAGATGTCAGTTTATGGGATGCAGTTCCGTGCCTGTTGCACATGGTCGGTCAATGCAGGGACGATTAAAGCAATTTGTGGATGGCGCTGGAGTTGTTGTCCGATGATATCCCATACGTGCTCGATTGGAGACAGATCTAGTGATCGAGCACGCCAAGGTAACATGACGACATTCTGTCAAGCATGTGGGTTGCAAAAGCGGCATGTGGACGAGCGTTAACCTCTTGGAGAAAACTTTCTAGAATGCTGTTCTTGAATGGCAGAACAAGACGTCGAGTCACCAGAGCGACGTACAAATTTTCAGTCACGGCTACAGAGTCAGGGCAGTGTGAGCTACAGAAGTTTCGCTAGGAAACTCTTACATATGCGCCGTAGAGTCCCGAGCTCTCACCATGAGATTTAGTCAGTTTATCCAGATCCCATCTCCTTAAGTTACCACCTTTTTGCAGTTTCTTCAGTTTTAATCTACATTTCATAACCAGTAGATTGTGGTCAGAGTCCACATCCGCCCTTGGAAATATCTTACAATTTAGAACCTGGTTCCTAAATCTCTGTCTTACCATCATATAATCTATCTGATACCTGAAGAAAATCATTCGTGGCCTACGACTTGCTTCGGATGGTGAGCTGCACCCCTGGATACAGTCATGGTTCCACATACAACCGCAAACCCGCAAACATTTTTCCGTATGGCACGGACCGTCTTGTCTCACAGTGGGCAAATGCATTTACAATTATGGTGACTGCTTTTGAAATAATAAACAGCTAATTTCTTTTTTCCGTCTGTATCATTTTCATTTGACTACCCCTTATAATTATCGAATTTTGTTCTGTTTCAGTTCTTGGGACCGAGGTCGTATTTTTTGTGTGAATCTAAAGATAAATTGCAGGTTTTAGGAACTGTCTTTCTTAACTGGGTGTATAAATTAAATGAATAGTTTCGAGCCTCAGAGTTATTAATGTACCTCCGTCTGAAGTAACGCTTTGTCTTATATTCGTATTACGCTATGTTATGGCGGGAGAAATCATGTGAGCTACATCACGGTAGTACAGTTGATTCTGTTAAAAAACTACGAATTGTGAATGATTCTTGCAACTCTGTTGCTGATAAAAACAAACTGTAGTATATATTTCTCTTGAAGTCTGAATGAACCGAAAACCTCCTTCATCTCTGCATGTTGTTGTTGTTGTTGTTGTGGTCTTCAGTCCTGAGACTGGTTTGATGCAGCTCTCCATGCTACTCTATCCTGTGCAAGCTTCTTCATCTCCCAGTACCTACTGCAACCTACATCCTTCTGAATCTGCTTAGTGTATTCATCTCTTGGTCTCCCTCTACGATTTTTACCCTCCACGCTGCCCTCCAATGCTAAATTTGTGATCCCTTGATGCCTCAAAACATGCCCTACCAACCGATCCCTTCTTCTAGTCAAGTTGTGCCACAATCTTCTCTTCTCCCCAATCCCATTCAATACCTCCTCATTAGTTACGTGATCTACCCACCTTATCTTCAGCATTCTTCTGTAGCACCACATTTCCAAAGCTTCTATTCTCTTCTTGTCCAAACTAGTTATCGTCCATGTTTCACTTCCATACATGGCTACACTCCATACAAATAATTTCAGAAACGACTTCCTGACACTTAAATCTATACTCGATGTTAACAAATTTCTCTTCTTCAGAAACGATTTCCTTGCCATTGCCAGTCTACATTTTATATCCTCTCTACTTCGACCATCATCAGTTATTTTACTCCCTAAATAGCAAAACTCCTTTACTACTTTAAGTGTCTCATTTCCTAATCTAATTCCCTCAGCATCACCCGATTTAATTTGACTACATTCCATTATCCTCGTTTTGCTTTTGTTGATATTCATCTTATATCCTCCTTTCAAGACACTGTCCATTCCGTTCAACTGCTCTTCCAAGTCCTTTGCTGTCTCTGACAGAATTACAATGTGAGATAATAACAAATTGGCTTGTCAGATACTTCCCTTTACTTGTAATGGGAAACCTTACATTTTGCACAATTTCACGATTCTAGGTCAACGGGAAATACCCTATAGGCTTTGTTTTTTGTGTTTGCGAATATCGAAATATGTGACAAAAAGGGCCGTATCTTTTAATTGCATTAACTTAGCAACTAACTTTTATTAAAAGTCCAAAGGATCATAGACTTTAGCAAATGGCATGAATTTCATGTTGATACGTCTTTCTGTTCCTGAGAAAAAGGGTTTTTACAGTCGGACAGACAGACAGACAGACAACAAAGTAGTGCTGTAGGGGTTCCGCTTTTACCGACTGAGGCACGTATCCCTGAACAGAGCAGAACGTGACGAGACACGGGCCCCACCCTGTGCGCACCAGCTGCACTTTCCGCCCCTTCAGATCAGTGTCGTGTGCGGAACTACGTTGCCATGCACTCGGCAACCAATCAGCAATTTACATCACCTTGCAGTTCCGTTCATAATGAGTAGCTCCGTATGCAAACAATTTGTATGATTATAAATGAAGAAGCTACAAAATATATCTTTTTGTAAATCCTAAACAAAATTAAATTCCCAATTAATTACTGAACACTACGACTACATTAGCTAGAGCTCTAGTCCCGGTGACGGACAGTATAAGGTCGCCTCTGATGACAGTTACGTCTTACCTGGAAATCATTATTGATTTTTTTAAAACACGACACTTTTTATCGGTGCCATCTCGATGACTAATTAATTATTAGGTTTCCAGGATAACTGCAATATTCCAGTAATATTATCTGTAATGTGTGATGATTTTATTTAGTTCGTTCATTACGGATTCCGTTTTGTATGTCACATAGAACCTTGTGTCTCGGAAGCACTCGTGATGTAAATTACAATTTTTCTTAAACTTAGGTTTCAACTTTTCATGATAAAACTGCTATTTGCCATTATGCAGGGTGTATCATAATTAATGGAATAAATGCATAGAGTTGAAAGTAGACGTTATATAGCTTTGTACATATTTAACAGAAATAAGTTTGTTAAACAGGCGCCAGTATATAACGCGTCTAGTGAAGCAAAAAAGTCTCAGTAAACGTAGGGTCGAAAATGTATACCTTAAGAGCTACGAGCAATTTTTCATCTTCGATAGTGTGAAGCAAATCTCTTCTACTGCGAGCTCTTTGCTTTCTATATTTTGGGAAGTGGTAGTATGAACCAAAATAAGAGTGACATGTCCAGCAAACATGTGCTCTAAAACACTGACTTTAAAAGTTACGAGCACTTGGTCATTAGAAGAGTTATGTTCCAAAGTATCAAAGATGAACAAGTGCTCATAGCTCTTAAGGAATGCATTTTAGAGCACATGTTTACTGGACTTTCTTTTCTTGCTTTGGTCCATAATACCAGCTCCCAAAATATGGAAAGCAAAGAACTTGCAATAGAACAGATTTGCTTCACAGTATCGAAGATGAAAAATTGCTCGTAGCTCTTGAGGTATGCATTTTCGACCCTATGTTTACTGAGACTTTTTTGCCTCTAGTATCGTGTTCTTTCAACTGTATACGATTATGCCATTAATTATGATACGCCCAGTCTATAACGCTGGACCAGGAAGAGTACGGAATCTCAGAATATAGATGTAGTAAGCAAATCAGAAAAGTTGCAATTATGGAGTTGCAAAAATAGAAGATAAAGGCTGTTTCCAGAACTGACTTATTACATCTGTAAACAGAAATAAGTTTGTTGAACAGGCGCCAGCGGTAATACATAGCAGTATTAAATTCAGTATTAAATTTGAAGTAAATATTTACACATGTAATCGCGACGGTAAAGAAAAGTCGTTGCAGCCAACTCCATCCAGTTGTCTATTTAAGACCGAAACCGAAAGTAGCTTACATTAGTATGGCACTGACCTCTTTTAGCACTGCGTAATGTTCTCGCTGCACTATGACGCTCGAAGCCAGAATTATACATTGTGGTTCTAAGGGGTCATGTGACATCTGTGGCTCCTACAAGAAACAAGTGCTTCATCAATTATCGTTGAACCAAGCATGGAGCTGCTGACGAGCAATTACAGAAACTCTTTTTCATTTCTAAGATACAGTCTGTAGGGATGTATATGCAAGAAAACCATATAAAGAACCTCATTTGTGGGTGGGGCGTACAGAGTCGCCACCTTACGTAAAGTACTACATGGAAGTTTAAATAACGGTATGAATGAAATAAAAACTGGTAGTGCAGCTTTTAAGGCGATTGCTCTAGCCCATATTCGGAAAAGGTAATGAATAAGAAATGAACGACGTGTTGCACTTCGGAGTTACCGGTGTTTCGCACTGGATTGTTTACAGACGAGTAATATGGCTCACAACATAAGCACGAATACTGTAGCACCTATATCCAGCGCTGTTTTTCTGGGGGACGTTGGGGGATGCGTACCCCTAAACTTTTTCGTCGAGAAAATAATTTTTTAATGATGTTGAAGACTTGGAAGAGTGCCAAAGATTTATTTCATGGAAGGTAAATTTTTTATTTCATTTTTTAGTGTTGGAATTGCAATACGAACGATACCAGTGCAGTTTTTGGTGGGAAAAGCGATGTCATTGACTGTTTCTAGCATTTCGAAGCTGCGGCAACCGTTCTCGACAACTGAATCGCTGGCTGCAAGTTCGACAAGCATGTAGTGCCCTCGCCCGCTAATAGTAGGCGATGGTAGTCTAAACGGATATGCGTACTCTCAAACGCCGAGCGACCGATAGATGTCTCTACAGTCCCGCTATCATGATGATGTTGATGACGTCATGGCTAAAAGCAGACGGGTGGTATCCCATGCTTCAGTTATAAGTAATTTTCGCTGCATTATATTCAATGTCGGAGTACCCTGAAACTTTTTTTTAGAAAAAAAGCACTATCTATATCAAACAGATTCTTTTTCAGATATGACACGCTTTAAGTTTGTAGCTATTTATGATTACACTGCTGTTCGGATATTATGGTGGCTTCTACACACATTAGTAGAATTTCACTTTATAATGATCACAATAATTGTAAATCCTCCACGTCTTCACTAAGTTCCTAAGCTCAGTCCTAACAAGCACATGACATTGAATTCAGTTCTCCTCAAAACTGTCACCATATACAATGCAGCCTAAATTTTCACCTGAAGATAATTCTCTTGCAGAAGAAGGAGAAGATTTTTTTTCTATGGATTCTGTTAACATAAGCTCTACAGAATACCTTAAACTGGTATATTACAGATCCTAGTAGCTTATAGCTTACCTCAGGGCAAAAGCATAACAAGGATGTGAGAAGCGGGGGAAGGGCAGCACAATAATTTCTTACAAAACGACACTCAAGACTATTCAAAAATCATGTTTATCGAACTCAAAACTTATTGATACTACCACTTTACCACAAGTACCTACTACATAAAACATACTTAACTGAGAGAGTATTGTGTGAATGAAACAATATTTTGTTGTCAGCCAGTTAACTTTGTTAAATCACTGTAACATATCGCTAAGCGATATTAACTCATTTTCTGCTATTATTGCGTGGTTATTTTTGCGAGAATGCTGGAGCTTGCGCTTGTAAAGGCTGCCTTGCTCCCTCCGTGCTAGTGTGGTGTGTTGCAAGAAACGTCTCTACGGCGTCTTGTGTCAGCAGAAGGCATTGTGTGAATCTCGTTAGGTGAAGAGCGCCTCCTTTGGGAATATGGGCAGTTTTCGTGGAAGTGAGCCATTCCACAGCTTTTGAAAGCTAGACTGCGAACTGGAACCCGTACGTCAGTGTACGCCATGGCTACCCTACAGTCCCCAGGGAATAACTGAGCATGAACATCAAAGAGCAGCACACCACGGCATCATCTGAGCAGTGCGGAAGAATCAGTACCATAGCTCAAAAAATTTGGTTCAGTGAATAGAACAGTGTCTCTCTCGACTGTGTTCTTCGTGTGTAACGCTGACCACTGGTGAAGACACAGTTTTGGTCCAGTACCAACTTCGTGTGTAAAGATGTACGCAAATGCAGGGAGTTACGTGTACTTCTCCCCTGCTTTTTCATCAATTTAGCAACAATTCCGGCCTGTCACTTTGGAAACAGCGTAGAGTCGTCCCCTCCACGTAGAGGATTTTGAAATGGGGAGTTTGGAAGGAGCAAGAAAGTTACGGGAATCGGCAGTCAACTACAGTCCACTTACAATATCAGTTCTGTGTGCTGTAGTTCTTGTAATTTTCACCATTCGGTTAAAGCCGAACCCAGTTTTATTGCTCTAAAATCCCGAACTCCAATGGCTGGCTTGATGCTCTGTTGCAACCACCCACCCATTCTTATTTTCTGAATCTGGATGTCATCCCCTGAAAAATTAATACCGCTATATTGATAATGCCCGTACTATTCGAACCATGTATCAGCCATACATGAGAAACGGGGTATGTAGCAAGGCGGTCATAAAAAATAGCTTAAAATTTTCAATGCTATACAGGGTGTTACAAAAAGGTACGGCCAAACTATCAGGAAACATTCCTCACACACAAATAAAGAAAAGATGTTACGTGAACATGTGTCCGGAAACGCTTAATCGCCATGTTAGAGCTCATTTTAGTTTCGTCAGTATGTACTGTACTTCTTCGATTCACCACCAGTTGGCCCAATTGAAGGAAGGTAATGTTGACTTCGGTGCTTGTGTTGGCATGCGACTCATTGCTCTACAGTACTAGCTAGCATCAAGCACATCAGTACGTAGCATCAACAGGTTAGTGTTCATCACGAACGTGGTTTTGCAGCCAGTGCAGTGTTTACAAATGCGGAGTTGGCAGATGCCCATTTGATGTATGGATTAGCACGGGACAATAGCCGTGGCACAGTACGTTTGTATCGAGACAGATTTCCAGAACGAAGGTGTCCCGACAGGAAGACGTTCGAAGCAATTGATCGGCGTCTTAGTGAGCACGGAACATTCCAGCCTATGACTCGCGACTGGGGAAGACCCAGAACGACGAGGACACCTGCAATGGACGAGGCAATTCTTCGTGCAGTTGACGATAACCCTAATGTCAGCGTCAGAGAAGTTGCTGCTGTACAAGGTAACGTTGACCACGTCACTGTATGGAGAGTTCTACGGGAGAACCAGTTGTTTCCGTGCCCTGTACAGCGTGTGCAGGCACTCTCAGCAGCTGATTGGCCTCCACGGGTACACTTCTGCGAATGGTTCATCCAACAATGCGTCAATCCTCATTTCAGTGCAAATGTTCTCTTTACGGATGAGGCTTCATTCCAACATGTGTGGGCTGACGAGAGTCCGCACGCAATTGTGCAATCACGTCATCAACACAGATTTTCTGTGAACGTTTGGGCAGGCATTGTTGGTGATGTCTTGATTGGGCCCCATGTTCTTCCACCTACGCTCAATGGAGCACGTTATCATGATTTCATACGGGATACTCTACCTGTCCTGCTAAAACATGTGCCTTTACAAGTACGACACAACATGTGGTTCATGCGCGATGGAGCTCCTGCACATTTCAGTCGAAGTGTTCGTACGCTTCTCAACAACAGATTCGGTGACCAATGGATTGGTAGAGGCGGACCAATTCCATGGCCTGCACGCTCTCCTGACCTCAACCCTCTTGACTTTCATTTATGGAGGCATTTGAAAGCTCTTGTCTACGCAACCCCCGAACCAAATATAGAGACTCTTCGTGCTCATATTGTGGACGGCTGTGATACAATACGCCATTCGCCAGGGCTACATCAGCGCATCAGGGATTCCATGCGATGGAGGGTGGATGCATGTATCCTCGCTAACGGAGGACATTTTGAACATTTCCTGTAACAAAGTGTTTGAAGTCACGCTGATTAATGTGATTTGAAGAGAAGTAATAAAATGAGCTCTAACATGGAAAGTAAGCGTCTCCGGACACATGTCCACGTAACATATTTTCTTTCTTTGTGTGTGAGGTATGTTTTCTGAGAGTTTGGCCGTACCTTTTTGTAACACCCTGTATACTAATATAATCAGGTTTCTTCAATCCTATTTCTTTCCAAATCATTCGCTGAATCCGAATTTCATGACATAGCTGCTATAGGCATAAATGTGTTGCCCAGTTGTGACTTGTGAAAGTTTGTGCCGAACCAGGACTCGAACCCGGATTTACCGTTTATTGCGATCGGTTCTCTTAATCATTTCGGCCTCCCCTGCACGCTCCCCGGCGCGATCCACAGCTCCATATGTCACTGGCCCATTCCTTATATAGTAGTCTTATATGCGTCTCCCTTTAAGCTCGCAACATCCCGCTCAGGGAAAATGTCACGACA
The DNA here is from genome assembly GCF_021461395.2 of Schistocerca americana. Lineage (NCBI taxonomy): Eukaryota > Metazoa > Arthropoda > Insecta > Orthoptera > Acrididae > Schistocerca > Schistocerca americana. Next base: position 93,164,733 of record NC_060121.1, read on the forward strand.
GAAGGTATCGAGACCATTTTTTATTAAAGTGACCAGATGTCACGATTTGGCCGGGACGGTTCCGGTTTTTGGAGTCCTCTCCCCCTGTCGCGACCAGGTTCAGCCGGAGCGTCTAAATGTTCCGGGTTTTACAAATCAGATCCAAGTCTCGGTCATGGGATGTTTCAACATGTAACTTCTCACATTTTTAGCATTGTAAAAGTGTTTTGCACTTAATTTTCACATCATATCCCAAACCTAACGTAACACATTATAGAATGCGTCTACACGATCTGTCTGCTGACGCGTTCAATTTCGAGACCTTCAATAATACTTGCGCAGAAGTTGGTATTACTGAGCTGGATTTCTCTAGCGGTTTCATGATTGTTTTGCTGGCGTGAGCATTATGGCGCGCACGGATTTTAGCAAGCTTCGCAATGCCCAAACGTTACTGCATTTTCAGTTCCGAACTTCAAGAGAAGTAAGTAAGGTACTCATAATTCAGTATCATAAACAGTGTGGTAACACTGTTTTTAATTAACCCTCAAATACCATAGATCGTCTCTGAAAGGGTAACAAATTTTTCAGTAGCGATATATAACACACCCACGCAAATTGAAGTGGGCTCTTCCCGGTGGATGTGATGCATGGATACCAGAGCTCTTAAGACTGTTACTGCAATTTTTCCCTTATTAACCGGCAATGAAAACAGAGGAATGTTGTAAGTTTAAAGTGTGTTTGTGTGTGCGCATGTCAGTGCCATCATAACTTCGAAACGAAAGGCCGGATTTTAATGCCGTGTATTTATTTGACAGCTGGTTTAATCAGAATGGTTCTTAGCTACGTTCCATAAAAGTTTATACAGCAGTTCAAATTTCACCAGCAAAATTTTAATTAAAAATGTTTTACGCTATCTCCCCTAATAATACGCTATATACTACGATTCATAAGAGCTACATCAAGTTATGTAGTGCCAGATTGTAGAGCTTAACACGTTGCGTGCCAACTACAAGAGTCTCTCGTACAAACTGGCCACTGGCGCCAACTGCGAGTTAACTCGTACGAAACGAGTTTCTGCATAAAGCCAGGTAACGGAAACATTAGTAGCAAATACGTGTGATTTAAAGGTTTTGGGCGTCAGGAACAGGTATAGCATGTCATCTGAACGTGGTGAAACAGGATTTTTATTTTCCCACTTGGAATGAAGTAAGAGAAATGTGCACACAAAATTTCATACAAATATTTTTCTTCCAGACGAAAAATGTATACTGTGTGTCACCAATGACAATGGAAACAAAGGTTTCTTTTAATTGTTGATATGTCTTAAAGCAGAAGTTACCAAATTTTTGTCCTAACCTAGTTATTTTTTTGTCTTCCCTTCTTGAAGCATTGAAATTTTTTTTACTATACAGTAGGACATTTGAAAGAGCTACCGCCCCCACCGCTAGTTCTTCTCCTGTCTTTCCACACTGATGCCAACACATGCGAGAGTACAGTCTTTGGCACAGAGCCGTGAGCCCTGTGCTAGTAAATGTTGTCAGCCCTACTGCGTTGCCCCTTCTCCCTCACAGCCCGCGCAGGTGAACTTTTAAAGAAGGTGATTTGGGATTACAGAGAGTGTTATTTTCATATACAGAACTGGTAAGTAGCAAAGAATATGAAATTAAATTCAACTTGTTATTAACACTTTGCCACGCAGCTATAGTGCAAAAATTGTTAGATCTAATCACGTTGGCTACAATGATAATATGAGCACAGCTGACACGATTAACAATTCTAATGATGCCACCAAGACCCCAACAATAGTTCTAGGAGGCAAAAAGCTCAAATTCTCGTGTGATTGATAATGAAGCAAATTAAAACACTTTCTAAAGTTAACACAATATACAATGTATTTCATGCGTCAACTTTTTAACAATAAAATGGTAATTACGGTTTCACAGTTATATTACCTTAGCTGCCCTGTAAGTGAGAAGTATGTAGCTGTTTATTTTCGCCTATGAGCTCCAAATTCGGTTCAAAAAACGTTATCTTTATCCATAGGACAGGTTCAATTTCCAATCGGTTTTTATAGGCCTATTTATTTTTTCAGGAACACCAGTGTTGAAAACCCTGCTTCACACGTAAATATCGAATCTAAAGGCAATAGAAATTTCACCGTTAGTTCTGCTAAAACGGGATCTCTTGATGACAAAAAAAAACTTTGTGTTCAGCCTTACGGCAGGTCTTGCCATGGGGGAAGCCTCGTCAGAGAGGTCCACCGCATGAGCGTCTAGGGAAGTGATTCCAGTGGTGGTTTCCCGTTGCCTTTCACTGATGATGATGAAATGATAATGAGGACAACACAACACCCAGTCCCTGGGCGGAGAAAATCTCGAACCCGCGCTCCCTGGCGTGACAGACCGCCACGCTGACCACTCAGCTATCGGGGCGGACTCTTGATGACAAGATATACAAAAATCTGTCACACGACAGCACAGTTAACGAGTCAGCATTTGAATCTGACAAATTACAGGATTATAAATTGACTGAAGACAGGTTCCTTATCCATGTTCGGTTGATGTCGATTGAAAGGAAGTATTACTTCAGATTAGTGCGCACTGTTCAGTCCTAGCAAATTCCCCTTGATAAGAGTTGCTGTATCGTGCGAAAATGAACCTATGTTTTACTCTCTTTGACATTATCTTAGCTTTGTGAGCCCCAGTGTTAGGCCAAATGCAGGACGATCGTCAGTAAAGTAGTATCTTAACGACGCGCAATTCCATTATTTGCTAGAATGAGCGCAACTTCTATGTAACATACAACTGTCACATGATTTTCTTTAGAAACTAAGTTTTTTTAATTAACTTAATATTATTAAAATGTGATTATTTAATAACGTACGTAATTGTAAACTGTCAATTACGTCAAGTAGATATTTGTGCAACCCGGTATTTTATTTTCGTGTCCCGGTGCCGGGTCACGACCTTTCAGTTGGGGAACGCTGTCTAAAAGCATTCTTCCACGCAAAAACTTGGTGTTACTTCTCAAATTAGACAAAACACCACGAGATAACTGCTAAAACGTGATTAACGGTAGCGTCATTTAATAAGTACAAGGACATGCACAACACATCTGGAAAATGTACTTTCTCCTTCTCCAATTCTTTGAGGTGTAAGGAGATATAATTACCATCTGAGCTGAACTTTCCACTCTTTACGCCAACTACGAGATAATTCGCAGGCTCTGTTTTCACGTCAATAACTGTTTTTGAAAAAATTCTGAGACAGGTGGACTTCAACTGAGATGACGAATCAAACTGAATGAACCGTTTAACATGGATTCTGGGAGCAGTACGATTTTGACATTGGCTGTCAACGTGTCAAAAAAATCTAAATTAGAGTTTTCGTGAATGTATGTTTATCTTATACGATTGACCAAACAATGATAATTTCTGTCTTTTGAAGTTGCTCGCTTCAGCACTTACAAAACAGGAAAAAAAAGGAAATCGTAAACATGTATATTCACTAGAAGAATTGATTTACATAAAAATAAATAAATAAAAAGGCGGTCTGATAGACCCCTACGTAGTAATTGTATTCCTGTAGACATCCATAGATAGTAGAGGGGTTAAATCAAATTCAAGCGAACAAACCTTCATACACAGTCATTTATTTACTTTTAACACAGGTATCCATTCATTATATAAAGAGGGAGAACAGACGACGATATCCGTTGCACGAAATGTGGAGGAGAATTTTCGAGGAGTGAAGTACGACATAGCGTATTACTTGAAAAAGGCCGAACACAAGTCGTCATATACCACAGCCACGCCTTCGAGAAGTTTAGCAGACTTTTTGCGGCAAGTTGTTCCAAGTGACCACAAGCTTAAACTAGCTGCAGCGGAAGCCACATGTGCCTTCCATTTAGTACAAGAGGACCATAGCCACCGTTCAGGTGACTACGTCTGAACTCATCCAGAAGTGCTTCGAGTCTAAGTACACCTGTGGCCGTACAAAGTGCAAAGCCATTGATGTTAATATGCTTGCTCCACATTGTCGAGATGAAATGCTGCGAGAAATGTTTAAAGTGAACTGCATTACTATTCTTTCTGGTGCGTCTAATCTTGGAAACATAAAGCTCTTCCCTGTACCTGTTCGATATTTCTTGCATCTTGAAGGCATATGTGTGAAAATTCTCCAGTTTAAAGAGCTGCCTGGTGAAACTGCAGATATTGTTGGAAACTATCTATGTAATATCATCAGAGAATATAATTTCAGTGATAAGATTGTAGCATTCTGCAGGGACAATGCCAACATAAACCTTGGTGGACGGTCTGGAAGAGCGACAAACAATATTTTCCACAAATTCAAAATGTTCAAATGTGTGTGAAATCTTATGGGACTTAACTACTAAGGTCATCAGTCCCTAAGCCTACACACTACTTAACTTAAATTATCCTAAGGACAAACACACACCCCCATGTCCGAGGGAGAACTCGGACCTCCGCCGGGACCAACCGCACAGTCCAAGACTGCAGCGCCTGAGACCGCTCGGCTAATCCCGTGCAGCATTCCACAAATTAAGGGGCGGCTTGGTCGAGACATCATTGGTGTAGGATGTGCAGCGCACATAGTGCATACGAGTGGCGTTTGAAAAGTCTGTGCAAACATAAAAACTACTTGTGTGTTTGGGGTAAACCTCTTTTATTTTTCGACATTGTCTCCTTTTAGACTTATACACTTCGTCCAACGCTGTTTTAATTTTTTCATCCCCTCCGAATAATAGGAATTGTCCAAGTCTGCAAAATAGCTATTACTTGCTTCAATCACCTCCTCGTTTGAATAAAATCTTTGTCCAGCCATACATTTCTTCGAATTGGGGAGCAAATAGTAGTCCAAGGGAGCCAAGTCTGGAGAATAGGGAGGATGTGATGAAACGAGTTGGAATCCTATTTCCATTAACTTTGCGACAACAACTGCTGACGTGTGTGCTGGTGCATTGTCGTGATGGAAAAGGACTTTTTTGCGGTCCAATCGCTGGCATTTTTCCTGCAGTTCGGTTTTCAAACGGTCCAATAGCGATAAATAATATGCACCTGTAATAGTTTTACCCTTCTCCAGATAGTTGATGAGGATTATCCCTTGCGAATCCCAAAAAACAGTCGCCATAACCTTTCCGGCCGAAGGACTGGTCTTCGCCTTTTTTGGTACAGATTCTCCCTTGGTAAACCATTGTTTAGATTGTTGTTTGGTCTCACGAGTATAGTAATGTATCCATGTATCATCCACAGTGACAAAACGATGCATTAAGTGCTGCGGATACTTCCTGAACAATTGCAAACCATCCTTGCAACACTTAACACAATTGCGTTTTTGGTCACGTGTGAGCAATCGTGGAACCCATCTTGCGGATAGCTTTCTCATGTCCAAATGTTTATGCGAAATATTATGTACCCGTTCATTCGAGATGCCCACAGCACTAGCAATCTCACGCACCTTAACTCTTCTGTCATCAGTCACCATATCATGGATTTTATCAATGATTTCTGGAGTCGTAATCTCCACAGAGCGCTTAGAACATTCAACATCACTTGTGCCAATATGGCCACTCCGAAAATTTTGAAACCACTTATAAACTGTCCTAATCGAAGGTGCAGAGTCACTGTAATGTTTATCAAGCTTCTCTTCCAAAGATGCTACTAATTAACATGACTCGATATGCGCTGGTGGTGCCACCTCTCCGACTTTGCACTGACTTTTCAAACGCCCCTCGTAATGCTATGAAACAGCTGCAGATTGTTTACCAGTCGATCTAGAGTGTGTCACTCACAAGATTTACTTCAACATGCATTCTTATGCTTGGTGAAAGCCTAAAACAATTTTGTACATTTTTAGACGTAGAGTCCAAACAATTACTTGGAAACAGCAGTAGCAGAAGGGTGGTCTTGATGCCAGCCATTGAGAGAGCTTTACGGCTCTGTGGACCACTAAAATCATGTTTTTTAAGTGAAGAAAAATGGCCAAAAATACTAAGGAAGTTTTTTGATAGCCCATGCTCTGAAGTCGTCCTTATGCTTTTATATAATTAAGCATAACTTTTCATGCAGCAGTATTGAAGACAAAGACCAGCATGTTACGTATGCAGAAGTTGGAGAAGCACTTTATGACTTAAAAGGGAATATGACCGAAAAACGTAAAACCAGATTCGAGCCACTCGTTATAAGAAGTGATTTAAGCAAATTTTAATCTGAAGGGGACATAAACATTATTAAGTTCACTGAACCCGTATGTGAATTTTATGATAGCAGTGCACAATACATTGAGCAGTGGACAAATCGTTGTAATGCCTTTTCGAACTTGAAATAGGTTCTCTTAAATGATGTACGGACATGGGCTGAAGTCCAAAAATGCCACAAATCTCTCGTAAACGTATTGCAGAACTGTAACATCGGTGACAATGAATTATTTCAAGAGTGTTTTTAATGTGCAGTATTTTGCCTCCCCCAGAAAATAGACAAATGGAACGTAGAAAAAACTGGCATTGATATGCGTTGGGTACAGACTTTTCAGCACTTCACATCGAAACATTATTCCTTATGACAATATTTCAAGGATTGTGTAATTTGCCTTGTGTCTTCCAGGTACAAACGCAGCATTGGAGCCTGTGTTTTCTTTGATGAATAAGATATGGACATCTGAGAAAACTCAAATGAAAACAAGATGTTTTATTAACTTTAAATATTTTGGTGCATCATTATTATACAGTAACTGTGAATGTATTTTATGTTTTATATTATATTTGCCATATTGTCTTTTGATGTCTGTTACTTATTTCAGTCAATTATAACAATTGTAGAAGACTGTTGTATTCCGAGTAGTGAGTAGTTAATTCCTTTCCCTGAAAACGTGATGGTGGTGCGGGGGAGCTGGGGTGGTACGGCCTCTCTTGGCCTCCTGTATAGTCACCAATGTTGCTCCCATCTTCGGCTTCCAAAAATATGGTCATCTTATTTTTATCGTCATATGTTCCATCTCAGCTTATGATACTTACATATGATTTACAAATCGGCAGCTATATGAAATATTATTCCAAATTATTCGCTGAATGCGAATTTCGTGACATGAGCATAGATGTATTACCCAACGGTGACATACGAAAATTTTTGCAGGTCGTGATAAGTGGGAAATGCGGGTTCGAGAGCCGATCCAGCACAAACTTTCATACGTCACAGTTATGCAATACATTTATGTCCATTACAGCTTATGTCATGAAATTCGCATCAGTGAATAATTTGGAATTATATTTCGTACAGCCTACCGATTATCAAATCATACATAACCTACCTTTTTCGTTTACTGGAACATCAACATTAATACAAGACATTTTGTAGACTCAGAGACACAACTAAATACAATACAATCAGGCACACCGCCAAAGATTGCTCGTAACAGACCAGCATTGCCACTGTTTCAACTTTTTACAGCATTTTGACGTTACCTACCGCTAGAACCGAGAAACACTCGGTAGACGTTACTACCCACTCCCTGGATCCTGTTATTTCTCTACATGGTATGGAGTAATGTGCTGTGAATATTAACCTCATTCAGAGCCACTTGCTTTCCTATACTATTATGCCTCCTTAGCACGGTAAAATTCTTACGTTATTGTTAAAAATTGCACATTTATAATTGTTGCAGCCCAAAGGAATAACAACAGGTGTTATTTTGTTACAGATTGATTTAACAGTGGAACTTTTCCATCTATTAACTGCCTTCCAATATGAACGAGGACAAGTTGCCTACATCATATTTACGCATGGTAACAGGTACGTGAAGGAAACTCTAGAAACACTGATTATTTTTCGTTTCATTAATCACGCGTTCTTAGGGACTAATGTAAATTTTTAAAATTATATTCGTTACATTTACTTTACAGCACATCAAGTGCGTCGTGCGATTTGTGAGATTTGCTAGATATGATTTGTAATCTGGTGAAGATGGTGAAAGGACTATTCGGAATACATTCGATTTTCATTACCACATGTAGCAGAATAGAACCATTCAGACACTTTTGTTTGTGACTAATATTGCAATACAGCAGTTGTTCTGTGGGGAATATGCCCGAAATGTTCGTGGGCCTACACCGCCCAATACGGTGGTACAACTTTAGTAGTTGTATGCACATGATGCATGAGCTTCGGCGTGCTGTTGTTATTATGTTACCCAGATCCCTGGCTACCAGTGACGATATCGCAGTTTGCCAAAACATTTCAACAAATATTTCGAATGCTACCTGTGCCCGTAAGTCCTAATTCGGCATACAAACTACATTCTTTAGCAGCAGTGGCAGCTGATATGTGCAAGTGAGTTAATGCTCGTAAAACAAAAGGAGAAAGAAAATTGAATTTGAGTTTTAACAAACTTCTTTTGGAACACTTTTCTTGGTGACTGTATGACACAGAGATGTCACTAGATGTTCTTGATCACTTGTTGCTGTGGTTCATTTTGCTTAAATGGAAAAGAAAGTCAGGAGCAAGCACACATTCCTAATATGTGTGGGAACTGGATATTTGCTCTAATCTCCATCTCTCCCCTGTCTCTGCCCCCCCCCTCCTCCCTTTGCCCATCATCTTATCCTGCCCCCTCTCTCTGCCCTTCACCTCCTGCTCCCTTTCTCTGCCCATCTTCTCCTCCCTCCTCTCTCCACTCACCATCTTCTCCTGCCTCCTTTCTATTCTCCACCCCCCCCCCCTGTCAATCACCTTATCTCCCTTCCTACCTCCCTCATCTTCTGCCCCCCCCCCTCTCTCTCTCTCTCTCTCTCTCTCTCTCTCTCTCTCTCTCTCTCTCTCTCTCCCCCCCTCTCTCCCCCCTCCCTCCCTCCCTCCCACCATCCCGCCCTCCCTCCCTCCCTCCCTCCCCCCCCATCTTCTCCTACCCCATCTCTCTAGCCATCTCATTGTTTCTACTTTCTATCTCCATTTCCTCCCACCCTCTGTCCATTCCCTCTTCCCCTCTCTCTCTGATCTCGAGGAGCCTTGTTTAATGATATTGCATATTTGCTTCTGTAGTAGTATTGTGATCATAAATTCAAATGCAGTGTCGTGTCAAAATTTCAGAACAATTGGTGAAGAAATTTCACAGATCTACATTTTTGAACAAACAAACATCTACATTATTATTTATGTAGATTTAATGCTAAGTTCACTGTACTGAAGGATTTCAGTGTGTGGCAAACAGGTGCTGAAACAAATATGCTATCTGATTGAAGGCTTCCATTTTTACCTATTTCTGCCAAAAGAGGATTGGAGCAAGATGTGACATTTGAGCATGCCAGCAGAACAGATGAAGGGTACATAAAAGTTACTTCTCATTCAGCCAATACTTTTCCCACTACCAAGTTTTGGCTAGTAAAATCCTGTTTGTAAATAAAACATGCATTGTCTGACAATGAAAGTGATGCACCCAGAAGACATGGGTAAATGCCAATGGAACTTTGTACACGTCATACCATTGGCAGGTATGTAAATGATAAGACATACAGTCCTGAGGAGGAAAGTCTTCCCTTTTCATGCTGTCCAGTGTGTATTTCCTGACCAAGCGTTCTGGGTGACTTATCCAAACTACCCCTCTTCCTAAACCTCTCCAGTTCCTTTCCCTTCACACCTCTTCCTTCTCCTTCAACCCTTATGTCAGAAGAACAAGTTACTGGCTATTTTTGTAGCTATGCTGTGTAATGAGTAAAAACTCTTGACTCCAGATTCCACGTGGGGTACAGGGGGTAAGTGGCATCCCCCCCCCCCCCCCCCCCCACACACACACTCTATTGTGGGGTAGAAAATTGACTACTTGTTTCCAAAATATGCAGTTGGTGATGAGGAGACTTGGAGTAGAGGAAGAGGCTGTACAAGATCAAAATAAGTGGAGGAAAATTTTGAAGAGAAAGTAGTGAACACTTGTGTGTTAGTATATTAAAAATTGTGAGCTATTATTATGTTGAAAAAAAGCTTCTAAATTGATGAGATGAAAAATACTTACAAAATTATAAAATTTGCTAAATATGCATAAAAACCTGCAGTGAGATAGTTTACCTTGGGGGAGGGGGAGGGGAGGGGGTGAGTGAGATGCAGCTTTGACAGTTATGCCAGGGGTACAGGGTCATATAGGACGGCCTTGGTATGGCTCTGCTAGACCAACATTTTGAATCACAATTTCATCATCTATTCTTCACTTGTTATGAATGGAGCTTTCACGTCATTTTCTTTTTTCGACTGTTACATGGACATGCACTGTTTTCAGCAGGAAGTTATGTGGTAGCTATAACTTGCCACCCACAAATCAGTAAAACTGATTTGTAGATTTTCAAACCCATTTGTGCTGCATGTTGTTAGCTGGTGTTCACTGCATTGTCTGCTTTCTTGCTGTGCTGTGCCTCATTGCACTAATTTGATGGTGATTTTCTTGTAAATGATTGATGAGTTACTTGCTGGCCCATTAAGGGACTATTCCAGTTCAGAAAAGGCACCTAGGTAGCTGGATAAAATGCCAGAAGATATTGTAGAACATGGTGAAATGATGTGGCGCTGAGAAAATTCAAAGAAATGTTCATACATCTCATTCACAGTCTTCCCTCAGAGCTGGAATGCACACCAGTAGGGGACTGCATAGCATCACTACACACAGGTGACATGTATCCAAAAGTAACATCAATAGTACAGTTGTCTTGAACAAAATTCAACACAGCAGTCACAGAACTATTTTCATGGGTAGGAGAAGTAGGCCTTTTAGGATAAATCCAGACAACAGGTTCCCCAGACTTAAGAGTACCAGTAGCAGTTTAAAAAATTCTGAAACAATCACTTACAAGGTAGATTGTAACACATCAAATAGCATACATGCTACATGTCATAAAGAAAAATAAATCAATGGAAAAAGCAACATGGGACATTTCACAGACTTCACAATCCTTCATCAAAACATGCAGTCGATGGAGGGAGAAAAAAAAAAACGTTTGAAGCTGATCTCACATCTTTCAACTGCACTGTAATTTGTGTAACTAAACACTGGTATAGAGACACTGAAATCCAACATAGTCAAGGGCACATGACCATGCATTTACATTGGAAAAGAAACACAGTTCAAATCAAGACATGACTTTCATACAATTAGTGAGGATAAACACATTGGAATATCAGCTACTGAATTAACAGGGCATGATAACAACAAGAAATTTATCATTTTTGTGTGTGTATCAATCTCCCAGTGGTAGTGTGTATACTTTTTTCAACAAATTGACAGAAATCTCGATAAAGTCTCAAGTACAGATGTCAACATAATGTTGTGTAGAGACAAAAAAATGACTGCATCGGTAATTGGTCATGTGGCCACAAATTTGGAAGAGAAAAGTGTGATGTAGCTGTAAAAGAAGTTGGATTATCAGACTATTTCCGGCAAATAGTAAGAGTAAAATCAGGTGTAGAAAAATTTCCTGAACTTCTAGCTTTATCAGAAAATAGAATACTAGATGTTTCAAAAGAATTAGCAAACCAAAGCTGAAATGGAGTGTATAGTGAGACCATTGTAAATGTTCTATTTTCTAAATTATCAACATTATTTAAAATAAACTTTGGAAAGACACTTCCAAAAATACCCACATCAGTATCTATGTTACACAAAAATGTATAGATAACAGCAGGTATTAAGAAGTGCTCCAAATCCTTAAGTACTCCAGTTCTATGACAAAGAGTCATAATGAGACAGAGTTCTCGAATTTCTACCATAGGTTCAAGAAATTTACATGAAGGTGCCGATTGCTATAAAAAAGTCATTTAATGGTGAAAGAATAAACAATGCAGAGAATAAAAGTAAAGCAATCTGGGATGTCATAAACAAGAAAACAGGGAGAGGTAAACAATGGCATAATAACATTCTGATAAAGGAAGGAGATAAAGTAATAAATTATCCATACCACTTAGCAAGCTGTGTGAATGAGCATTTAATGGGTATTAGAGACAAGTTACAGCAAAAATTCCCAAAAACGAGTGTAAAACCTATAAACAGTTATGCACTAAGTACAATGATGTTGCTACCAACGACATAGCATGAAATCAGTAAAACTGTACTAAAACTAAAAACTAAAAGTAAGCAGGCTTAGACAAAGTAACAGTGTGTGCACTGAAACAAAGCATAGAGAGTTTACAAGCTCTCTTAACAAATATAATAAATGAAGCCTTCCCATCAGAGAAATACCAGATATTAAAACAGACAAGAGTTGTACAGCTGCCTGAGATAGGTAATTCAGGAGAGGCAGAAAAATTCCAGTCCATTTCCCTGCCATCACCATTCTCAAAAATAGCAGAATCAGTTATGAAAGACAGATTAATCAGTTACTTGAATGGATACAACCTTTTAAGTGAATCACAGTTTGATTGCTGAAGTAGTAGAAATACAGAATCAGCCATAGTAGAATTCACAAAAGTGGTGCTCAATGCTATTAGCAATGAGTGTGTCACTGGTATATTTTTAGATCATTCTACAGTTTTTGATATTGTTGGCCATAAAATTCTGCTAAATAAGCTAGATGCATTAGAAATTAGAAGGTCAGCTTATGATTGATTCTGATCATATCCAGCAGATACGGTACAAAGAGTACAAATAACACATACTTAAAATAAGTGTAAAATGTAAGTGAAACACTTATCAGAGCCAAAATACATTCATATAAGAGTTTATCAGCATAACACGTTAGGACCAGTATTGTTCCTGACATACACCTATGACTTTCCCAGCCGTGTGGAGTGGCCATGCAGTTTGAGGCACCATGTCATGGATTGCATGGGCCATCACGAACATGGATGTGTATGTTGTTCTTAGCATAAGTCAGTTTAAGCAGTGTGTAAGTCTAGGGACCGATGACCTCAGCAATGTGGTCCCTTAGAAATTCACACACACTTGAACATTTTTTTGACTTTCCCACTAGTGTTAACCATAGGAAAGAAATGATCTTTGCTGGTCACAGCAGTTTTATAGTCACTGAGAAAATAAGAGAACTCATTGCTGAGAAAGCAAATGAAATCTTCAAGGAATGTTACAACTTGTCAATAAGCAATAAAGTGGCATTATAAAGAAAACAAGTGCCGCGAATTTCAGTTTGAAGAGGGAAACGACTCTATTAAATTAAATCTAGATGGCACCTTTATAGACAGTGTGAAAAATGCAAAATTTCTAGGGAATCAGTATTGATTCTCATTTGAAGTGGTGTGAACACACAAAGATATTTGTAAACAGAATGTCATCAGCATGTTATGACCTCAGAGTATTATCAGCAGGCAGCAAGTGTCTTTTAGTTACATTCGAAGCATAAGTATACTCAGTTCTTAGCTACAGCATTCCCTTCTGGAGATCAAATGCACAAAATGAACACAGTTTTTCAACTGCAGAAAAGGGCCACAAAAATGAAAGTAAAAACAAAAAAAGGTTATTTGAGCTCATTGTGAAAATATGTTCAAAGCTCTTGGGATTTTATCTGTACCATAAAAATACATTTACCAAACAGTCATATACATCAAAAATACATTGGTAATTACTGCACTGCATTGTCCGTGGCCATGAAACAGAGTCTAGACTGAACTTAACATCTGCCAAGAAAGAATAATTGTAAAACTCAAAACAGCATTCTTGTCTAAGGAATAATAGGAAAGTAAAGAAATCGTTAAAATAAATTTGTTTAAAAAGGCCGTCAAAAAGTGCCTGTAAGCCTAAAATTCTACCCGCTGAAGGATTGCTTAGATAACACAGAATAAGGATTTGGTAAAAACTGTAACACAAATGATGATGATAATAATAATAACGATAAAATGTCTAACGTTCCATCTACACTTTTACAGTACATTTCATCCTTATTTTTTTCAGATTTTCTGGAAAATCCTACTTGCAAAGCTATGTAATGTATAATAACAACATCTTGTCCTCTTCCTGAGGTCAACATCTCACACATTATAGAAAGATGGTGACTCAGTTTTTTTCAGGCTAGCATCTGAGAAGTTGCAGTGCACAAAATGGTCCTGTCATCAGCTGATAGCGAGTGTAATGTGTGTAGTGTTACAAAACAATGTGTGTATAATGTTTGTAGTGTGTGCAGTGACTGGGAGTGAGAAATGAATGAATACTGTAACATTAGCCTTTTTCATTATTAAACAACTTATCCATAAAACAGTTTTGTACACTAGGGGTAAGCCGAATGTGTTGTACCCAATGATTAGTGTGTGAGTTCACTGGGTGTGGTGCCACTGTGCATGTGTGTTTGAGTCAGCCACCCACTGTATTAGTGTGGGCCAGCTGCTGGAGGCCCCCTACTACTACTTCTACTACTGTGTACTTGGTAGTTACATGCATAAATTAATGTGACTTAATTTTCATTTGTGCCTTCATTGATAAATAAAAGTAATGCACTGCATAGTGACACCATTAATTTACTTGCAGGTGCTTCTTTTTAGGCTGTAGCTGAGGAAAACTGAAAGAGGACTTTGAAATCCCTGGGCAGGATTACTGAAGGCACAGCAGCGCAATGGTTGCAGCACTGGTACACCTGTTTTCTCATTGTCAACATCAACACTTCAGATAGTAGTGACACATCTGAGAAAACACACACACACACACACACACACACACACACACACACACACACACACACGCCACGCACACACACGTGACAGTGGAACTGTTAGTACACCCAAAGCTTCAGAGAAATAGTGCATTATTTTCTTTTAATTTTTCATTACTGAACTTTTGTTAAAATGTGCGACATCCAGTCAAAATCTAAACTGTAAGTAGTCTTGTACTCTTCCCTGTGCAAGTATAGGTCTACTTGTATCTGCTACTAATTTCACGTTGATCAACAGGTACCTCCAGGTCTGGAAGTTTCATGTTCAAGCTAGATCTGGAATGTCTACCTGCCATGTTATCCATGCTGGAGTCTCTCAAGGCTCCTTACTGGGACAGTTAATCTGCATTCCCTACAAATCAAATATGCCACCAGGTCTTCCAGTTTGGATTGCTGTACACGCAGATGACATGGTGCTCTTCATGAAGTGCAGAAACAATGCCTTAGCAATGACACATCTGCAACATGCAGCTGACAATTTTGTAGCTTGGGTGTAGCTTCCATTTAATGTGGCTAAACTGCAGGTGATCATTATCACCATGAGAAACGTTCCACCTGCTCTCCAACGATTTACTGTACAAGAAACTCCCCTCCCATGGTCCACAACTGTTTGAGTCTTGGTGTCACTTTCGACCAGCATCTTATGTAGTGGCACCACGCTAGCGATGTGTGATGCAGAGCGCTATGATAACTCCAGGATCTCTCCCTGGTGCTGCACTGTTCTTACACACTGCCACCATGTATTGGAATCACCCTCTCCAAATGCCTCGTACTCCCATTTCTGAAATATGCGGCAGCTGTTTGGGGCAGTGCCACCAAAATCCACATCAGGTGCCTACAGACTATTCAAAATAGAGCACTCCAGGCTGCAATTCACGTACCTTGGTAATATCACACATGTGCTGCACCAGCTAGCAGATGTGCAACCACAGCGAGATCGCTACAAGTAGTTGGTGCACCAGTTTTACATCAACTGTGTAATCTCCAACAATGTCAGCATCCTTACTCTATCAACAAGCTTCACTGGATATGAGGAATATGGTAGCCTGACCTTCTGCCTGAATGAAAATTGTTGAACTCTGTGATCATGATGTGCAGGAGACAACACTCTCTCGACCGTTAGCACCTGCCCTGCGCCAACACTCTCAACCAACATCAGCACACATGAGGACATGTCAAGCAGCACACCATTCTATGCCATTAGGGCATAATGACTCTCAGATGGTAATGTCCACAAGTCAAGCCATGTTCACACATCTCCAACACGCAAGTGGTAGAAGAAGCACTGTGTGTGATGTTGAAGTTATTTAAAGTAATGATTTATGTGACACTTTTTTCAAAATAAAAGACTCCCCATGCCTCAGGAAGGAGTTCAAATAGGTTAACAACATCAAAAATTTTGGAAAACTCTAGTGATAAAGTGTAAAGTGCTGCAATTATTTTAAATGGTATATAAAAAACTAATGATTGTCACTAACAGAAGAATACTAATCAGGGGCCTAAACTCAACCAGATAAAATAACATTGGTTCACAGCAAACAGTGTAGACCTATGACTTAATCTCGCAAAAACTCATATTATATGATTTCAAACAAACAATAATGACCTTTAACAAAGAAGTAAAAATCGATGATCATTCATAATGGCATGTAAGTAAAATACACTTCTGATAGGTATGTAATTGTATAAACAGTGTTTACCAAGCAGAAGGAAGCAATGAGAAAGTTGTGTAAAATAGATAGCCATACATCTCCCAGAACCAGTTTTAAGGATGTGTTGAAGTTGTTACACTTACTTCCCAAAACATTTACTCCTTACTGGGTTTTGTTGCTGACAAAAAAACTTCATTTCAGCTGAACTGTGATGTATACAATAACAATAAAAGGCACAAAAATTGTTTTCTTGTAGACTTTGCCTCCTTGTCAAGAAGGGTTATATACTCTTGCCCACAAGTATTGACCAAGCTCGGAGCAAACACAAAGCAAGAAAATGGAATTCAAACCATTTGGGAAGAACACCAGACATATGTGTAATCAGCCTCTCTATCTGAAATTATCTGAATATCTACACTCAAAGGTTGGAAAGTTCTGTTACCTACATGGACGGCAGCAGAGATTCTTATAAAACTGCAGCTGTTTAATATCTAACTAACTGAGGGAGAAACCAGCTGGTTTCATAATATCAGATTTCTTTCTGATTTACTTGATTAAATTTATCTGACATAAATATGAATAGCATTGAATGCTTATTTTTGGTACAGTAGATCTGTACAGATTAAGTAATGTACACCTGACTTGTTACACATCCTTCCCATTAATGGACAAATATGAGAGTGGCTGGTGTGCTTGCTGAAGCTGAAGGCTGTTCATTATGTTCGGCATATGCATAACAAAAGAGTTACAGTTAGATCAGTATCTCCCATGACTTCTCCATGACTAGAAATAGCTTCTTTTCCACAATGCATCCAAGATTATTTTACGGAAATAAATTACAGTCTCACATAATGCAACAGTTGAAGAAGTGGAATAATCTTGGCAGTCCTGGCTAGGAATTGATTTTGTGGTTGTCCCGTTTTTTACATTAGCTTTTATTGTGAAAAACAATGTATCCCTTGCATACTGTGAGATGGATCTTAAGTTTCAGGCATATTAACACTGGTATAATGTAGGTATTGAACTTTATTTAAAAATATATCTCTCTGGATCCTGAATCACCTATCTGATTCAGCTTGAAGGAAAGCTGAAAGGAACTGTTCAAGAAAGTTATGTATGACATCCATATCTGTAAACATGGCTGGTCATAAATGGAAGGGGATCAAGAAATGAAAGAAATACAGTGATGAAACCATAAGAAAAGGTTAGAAAGCACTGCAGGCCATTCCATTAAGTTGACTCCAGCTTTCTGTTCACAAGACAATGTCAGTGTACTTGTGTAATATTATTTTGAAATAAGAACCCCTCATCGAAATTTTGGCTGTAGTGCCAAGCAATAGGTTGGACATTCCTGCCCCAGTACTGCTTAAACCTCAAATTACTCCTGATAAGCATTGAATATCCATACATAATACTCAACAAAATCATGACTGACTTACAACTGTGAAACTGTAGAGTTAACATGAATGAGATGCCATTGATACCTGGTCACCTGTTTATGTTTCTGTGACAATCATCAGGTGACATGCAAATCCTACATTCATCAGTGAGGAGAACCCAACACCATTCCAGGTGTTTGCTTGTGCATCTCCTTAACACACCACTATAGTGAAATATTAGTACTGTCATTTGAGAAGAATGCAGAGAGACCAAATTAATCACATGAAGATGGTTGCACACCCTCTGGATTGACACAGCCTACCAGTTACTCCTGAAAAGCAGCACACAGTTCTTTTGCATTCTCTTAGAGTGTGTAACAAACCATAATTTGTAGACAGTTGTTGTCAGCTGATGTTGTTGACTATGGGCAACTACTAAAAAGCAGATCTTAACTGATTCATGTTTCATTATCTTGGTTGAATGTTTAAATGACATTATGGTGGATATATGCCAAGC
The DNA here is from genome assembly GCF_021461395.2 of Schistocerca americana. NCBI lineage: Eukaryota > Metazoa > Arthropoda > Insecta > Orthoptera > Acrididae > Schistocerca > Schistocerca americana. The sequence continues at coordinate 93,182,903 of NC_060121.1, forward strand.
CAGACAAACTTCCCATGCTCTCAGCCCTTCTTGCAGTAAAGTGACAATGTACACCCAGTATAAGCTTCAAATGACCCCCTTGAGGCATGTTGACACATTAAACAGAACAAAAGTGCACCTCCATTCCTCTCAAAGCTGTATATAGTGATTTCCTAAGGTATAAAGAGTATTGAGAAAGAGGTCTCTAACAATAAAAAATAAATAAAAGTAAAAACAACACAAACTATACAGGTTAAGAGTGTTGTGCAAAACTTGTTTGGAGCAGATTAGTTGAATTCTGTTGCTTATATTGTGTCGGCTGTTCTGATGTTGTTCAACAGGAAGCTAAACTTCTGCTTGAACCAATATATATTCACAAGTGCAGTACATATTATTGTTGTTGTTGTCCACAGTCCAAAGACTGGTTTGATGCAGCTCTCCACAGTAATGTATCCTGTGCAGGCCTCATCTTCTGTACATAAATACTGCAACTTACAGCCATTTGAACATGCTTACTGTAATCAAGCCCTTGCCTACATCTGCAACTCAGCGCGCACCACTCTCTGACCAAGGACCACTAACCTCAACAGGGCTACCAACCTTACTATATTTCTGACTAGGCAGTATGTCAACGTCACTGTCTGACCCAAAGACACAATTAATTTTACCACAGCAACCGTCTGGAGGATCACCATGATAACAATAGACAGATTTACATGCATAAACAACAGGAAATACACGTTCTTCAGGCAAACTTTCCCAAACTAAATCACGCACTACTGCACAATCAATATGTTCCTGGTCACCACTCCATGTCAATGATCAGGATTAAGTTCCAAACCTCTCCACTGTATCTCATGAAATTGGGCATGTGACACTGTTGATTATGATCTGTCCAACAGATGAGGATTTAAGCTCAGCAATCCCATTGGCACTATTTGAGGGGAGTAGGCTGTCACTGGGTTTTACCCTCACCCTTCTCTCGTCATCATCACCATCATCATAATACAGTCATAACTATATACTATGCATGCATCCAGCACACTCACCAACACAGTATAAGTATGTATTATATGACAAAGCTCTCACATATCCAGAAGAGCCAATGTGCATGGAGGAAAAACAGTCTTTCCAGCAGGTGGCTGGTGATACCCCACGGGATATTCCAGCCATCAGTGTCATATGACATATACATTTACTTCAGATGTTTTTTATGGGGTGATGAACTCTGACATAGATTGAATACCTCTCCTTTGTGGCCAGTAGTAACTTTCGAAAACAATATCTTGAATTCAGGCACTTTACGTTATAATTTATGCTTTGGCATTTTGCAGATCACTGCTACTCTCCGTGTTCAACCAGACACTAAACTGCATATCTCATGTGCATTGGGAGCTATGGAAAGATATTTCTGTGGACCAAGATTTCTTCTATGACTATGTGTCAAACATCAGGTAACAATTTCTTCTATCAAATATGGCACAATAACAATGCAAGGCTGTATTTCAATAAAACTCGTACTGGATAAAAGTCTATATTTGAGCAGTGTCATAGATAATGTGTTTTGTGCAGAAATGTTGTCTGTGCTCACTATCAGGTATGATGAAAATAAAAGGATGTGTGCAGATGCTGGCTCTACACAGACAATACCAGAGCTGCTGGCAGATTATGACTTTCATGACAAGAGATGAAGGAATATTGTCACATTCTCACATCAATATGGCTGTGCGAATCACTATGTGTTCTTGGGAAAAAAAGGTGGTTGTATTCACAAGAGTTAAAAAAATATTCACCATTGTAAACACAGTAGATGTATGGTATGTAAGATATAGTCAAAATAAGAATCAACAGAAATGTTTCATGTGCATAATTTGTGATTACTGACTGTCTTCTGAATTTCTGCTTTCATATCAAGAGAATGTTTTTTCATGATACATTTATTGACTTGCCATCTTACAAGGAATTTATCATCTTTCAAACTAATCTGCATCTTAGCATACATACATTACAGAGTAACCTGTCGTTACAGCCTTCATCTCGAGAGAAAGTTTCCTTTCATGTGAAAAATTCATTGGAGCTGCAAATCAGCCAGCTTAATGAAATAGGTAGCCACAACTCAAAAGAAAATCACAAAATGCCAACAAAGATAAAAACCATGAATCAACTGAGAAGAAGTGAGGAGTTTTAATTTTGCTACCAGAAATGCATTTACTATTTTCTCATGTCTTAGTTGTTACGTGAAACTGTCATCCCATCAGTTATACAAAATTGACATGTTGCCAACCTATGAACAATAGAGAAACACTGTCCTAGCTGGCATTGGTTCCAATCTAGACATCTAGATTTTAGCCCTGATATTGTGTATATAAAGCTAAAATTTGTTTTCCATGATGAGAAGTGCATGACTTGCCATAGGAGTGTTAGTTCCAGGACATGGTATGAGAGTTGTTGTAGTATATTTCATATGGGTGACTGTAGCGGTGTGGGAATTGGGGAAGTAAACAAGGCTCATTGGTTGTGTAGGATTTGCTGTAGAGATAGGAAAATAGTAGAACAGGAGGAGAAAATTGTTGCCCTTCTGGTGGAACTAGATAAGGTCAACCAAGATCTGGAGAGTTTAAGGGGGAAGAAGGAAAAGAGAGGTGGGAAATGAAAACAGGTTATAGATGAAATAGGAATAGAACTTTCTCAGACGGTGTTGTTGTCAATGTGGAAAATAGGTTTTGTGTGTTGTAACAGATGGAAACTGATGAGCCATAAGTAGATTAGGAGTAGAAACAAACTTTCAAAAAGTATTTGAGAGGTAAGAAGTCAGAAAAAGTCGTAAAGAAGAAGAAAGTTTTGTTGTTAGATAGTTCACATGGTAGAAATGTTAGGCAACTGCTGCAGTATGTTTTAGGATCAGATTACCAGGGCATAAGTTTTTTAAACCTATTGCGAGTGTGGGTCAGGTGATAGAGGATATAGATTCACTTTGCAAAGACTTCACAAAGGAAGACACTATGGTAATAATGGGTGGGGCAGGCAGCAGTATAGGCAGGGATCCAAATTATTCAGTTGAGGATGAAGTGATAAAGATAGCTTCAGCAATGAGACATACTAATGTTGGGCATATATATGTTCTGAGGCACCATTACTGGCCCCATTGAAACTCTTCTGTTAGGAGAGTTATTTTAGAGGTGAAATGGCTTCTTGGATCAGGTATGGAGTCTCATATTGGTGTGGTTCTTGTTAACACTGTCAGCAGGTGGGACTATACTAAGCACGGCCTTCACGTCAACAGGAAAGGGAAAACTGTCTGTGCTAATAGCAAATAACTTTAGGGAAAGGGGGGGGGGGGCATTATCACAAGTGGTAAAGTACCAGTGGTTACAAGTGACAGAGCAACTGTTTTTAGGGTAGGGATGGCAGAAACAAAATGTTCAGAGACAGACTGATAAAACAGGTAGCCAGAAAGCTAATTTTAATGTACACAATTCATGCAAACAGTCTCTGACTGAAACTGGAAGTACTCAAAAACAGACAGAAAAATTAGGTTCCTCCATTTGTAATTCAGCCAGTGCACAAAATCAGTTATCCTTATTGTATCAGAATATCTGAGGACTAAGGGGTAAGCTTAATGAGTTGCTTATTTGTGTTGAAGAATTAGAGTGGAGCAAACCAGTTGATATAATCTGCCTCTCTAAACATCATGTGACCACTGGTATAGATATGTTAAATGTTACTCTACTTCTGTAGAGAAAATATGGAGAAAGGAGGAGTTCTCACATTTCTCAGAAACTGTTTTGAGTCCTAGAGTATTGATGTTAATAACTTTTGCTCAGAGCAAGTCCTTTATAATAGTAAGTATATACAGAGCACCTTCAGGAAACTTTAACATCTTAATAAAAATCCTGGAAGCTCTGTTGTCCCATCTCACAATAAAACATGAAGAAATAGTGATTGCTGGTGATTTGAATGTAGATGTATTGAAAAGGTGTGTCAGTGAACAACTATTGTGATCAGGAACATTGTCAATCATTTTATTTACTACTGTGAACTTTGCAACTAGGGTATGTAAATGCTATGTAAATGAGACTGCTATTGACAGTGTCATTGTAGACAGATCTAGAAACAAAAAGTCATATTACAAAATCCAGTAGTAAATGGGCTATCCAATAATTACATGAAACATTTTGTGTTAACAATAAATCAGTCAAAAATTGAGAAGATTAGGAAACTGCTCAAGGGCATGAACTGGATACATATTTACAGTACTCCTGACTCAAATGTAAATTTCAAAGCATTCATTAATAAAGTTATTTCCTTCTTTGAAAATTGTTTTCTCCCAAAGGTAACTGAAATCCATCAGAAGTCTAAAAATTAACTATCCATTACACAACCTACATGTATTGATAATATTCTAACAAATTATGTATTTGAAGATGTTTATAAATTTTTCATAGATTTAGGAATCTCTGACCACTCTGCATTATTCATTGAACTACCAAAAATTAAGAATGAAATTTAATGTAACAAAAGCCGTATGAAAAGAAATTTCAATGAAAATTTTCAGTTACACTTAGAAATAAGATAAGAGAGGTTGATGGCCTTACAACAGCTATATTTTGAGTAATAGTAACTTTAACAATTTTTAAGTAGCTTTCTTGAAATATGTGATAAAAATTTGCCACTTAGAACTGCATGCAACAAAATTACCGATAAACTTAAATGGATAACCGAAGGTATAAAAATTTCTAGTGCCAGGAAGAGGAAACTCCAGAATGAACTGAAATATGGTAAAAACAGATGTTTTACTGAGTATGTTCGTCATTATAAAGCTATATTTAAAAAAGTTGTGAAGGCAGTCAAACAAACAGCTAACAAGAAGTTCATTGTGTGTACAACATAAAAGTAAAACACAAGCAGTGTGGTCTGTTGTCAAATCAGAGTTAGGTGTTAGAGTTAGTAGTAATGAAATATGTAGGATTAAAGTAGATAATAGCTTTATTGCAAACTGAGCTGAAATATCAGAGTGATGGAGCCAAGTATTAGAGTAAAGTAAATCCCTTTGGAATCCACCAAGAAGCTGAGCATCTTATGGATTTTAAAAAAACCACATTAGAGGATGTGGAAAATGTTACACTACCATTAAAAAATAAAAGTACTGCTGGGTGGGATGGCATACCCACTAAAGTGGTCAAAGCAGTGTGTGGCATAATAGTAACACCCCAAATTAAAATATTCAACTAGTCTTTTGAACAGGTATGCTTTCCCGATGTTTTGAAATATGCTGAAGTGAAACCTCTGTTCAAGAAAGGGTTGGGGGAAGACACAGATAACTATTGGCCTATTTCTATTCTTCCAGTCTTATCAAAAGTGTTGGAGAAATAAGCTGCAAACCAGATCAAAATCTTTATTGTAAAAAATGATATTATTATAAGTAACTAATTTGGATTTCAACCAGAAAAAACACTCTGGATGCAATAAATAACTTTGTTGAAAAGATAGGCAAATAATTGGATCAGAGGGGTGAAGTTGCAGGTATCTTCTATGATCTCACAAAAGCATTTGACTCAATGAACCATGACCTGCTTATCTACAAATTATACAAGTACGGGCTTGTTGTCTAACATCATGTTTACAGAACAGAAAACAAAGGGTAACTATCACCTCAAATGCAACAAATTATTATTCTAAATGGAGTACAGTATCACAGGCTGTGCCTCAAGGCTGCATTCTGGGGCCAATCCCGTCCCTTTTCTACCAAAATGACTTACACATAATATAAATTCCCCATCAGTTCTGTTTGCAGACAATACTTCAGTTTTAATTGAAGATGACATTTAGAAAAAAATTCCAAACTCCATTGTAAGCATACTGGATACCTTAAAAACCTGGCTCCAGTTAAATGGGTTGAAACTGAACATTGCAAAAACCCATATGGTACACTACACTTCAAAACCAAACATTCCGAATGTATGGAACTTAAAATACAACATAACAATCAGCCTATGAAAGAAGTTGGGACGAAATGTGTACATTAATGACCTCTTATCTGTTACAGTGCCAGAAGCTAAGTTTGTTTTGTGTTCAGATGATACAAACCTTGCAATAAGTAGCAAGCCAAGTACATACTTAGAAATTACTGCTAATCAAATTTTTACTGACTTTAATAAATGTTTTAATGCTAATCAATTGTCATTAAACTTTGAAAAGACTCATGCTCAAATATTAAGGATAATGCTGATACATGGTGAAACAAAACTCTGGTGGGCAGCTTGCGGGTTTAAATCACCTCAGGCTATTACCATGCAGTGCATTTGACCTGCAGTCATCGCACGATGGCACTGGCAGCAGTCCACATACGCAGAGATGTGTTGGTGCATGTCAGAGTGCGGTGCAGCAAATAAGTGTGCAGATGTTTTCAGATGTGCAAATGGTGCCTGTGTGTTGAAAATGGCTCAAAGGTGTAGAATACTAGGGTGACTGGAGGCTGGTCAAACACAGCAAGTTGTACCACTGGCCCTGTGTGTGCCACAAAGTGTGAACTCAAGATTATGGCAACGATTCCAGCAAACAGGAAACATGTCCAGGCACTACAGTACGGGATGTCCACAGTGTACAACACCACAAGAAAACCGATATCTCACCATCAGTGCCCGCAGATGTCCACGGAGTTCTGCAGGTAGCCTTGCTCAGGACCTTACCGTAGCCATTGGAACAGTTGTCTCCAGACACACAGTCTACAGACGACTGAACAGACATGGTTTATTCGCCTGGAGACCTGCAAAGTGCATTCCACTGACCTCTGGCTACAGGAGAGCCCATAAAGCCTGGTGTCAAGAACACAGTACATGGTCATTGGAACAGTGGTCCCAGGTTATGTTCACAGACGAGTCCAGGAGAGCTTCTGTGAAGTTTGGAAAGTAGGAGATGAGGTACTGGTGGAAGTAAAGCTGTGAGGATGGGGTGTGAGTCATGCTTGGGTAGCTCAGATGGTAGAGCACTTGCCCGCAGAAGGAGTTCGAGTCTCAGTCCGGCACACAGTTTTAATCTGTCAAGAAGTATCATATCAGTGCACACTCTGCTGCAGAGTGAAAATCTCATTCTGGAGTCCAAGTGTAGTCTGAACAGTGATTCTCACCAGGTTTTCATCTAGTGTGAACCAGGAACCATATACCAACCCCTTAATGTCCTTGAAAGGGACCTGTATGGAGGTCATGGTCTGATAGTGTGTGGTGGGATTATGATTGGTGCACATACACCTCTGCGTGTCTTAGACAGAGGAACTGTAACAGGTAAGGTGTATCGGGTCGTCATTTTGCACCAGTATGTCCACTTTTTCAGGGGTGCAGTGGATCCCACCTTCCTCCTGATGATAATGCACGGCCTCACCAAGCTGCCGTTGTGGAGGAGTACCTTGAAACAGAGGATATCAGGCAAATGGAGTATCCTGCCTGTTCTCCAGACCTAAACCCCATTGAGCACGTCTGGATGCTCTCAGTCAACAAATCGCTGCACATCTTCAAACCCCTAGGACACTTCAAGAGCTCCGACAGGCACTGGTGCAAGAACGGGAGGCTATACCCCAGCAGCTGCTCGAGCACCTGATCCAGATTTACTGTCCACTTACAGATCTGTGTCGTGTGTGTTCTCTATGTGCCTATGATATTAGTGCCAGTTTTGTGTAGTGTCACATAGTGTGGCACCACATTCTGCAATTATCCTTCATTTATGAGCATGAGTGTAGATTCCCTTCCAGCATGTGCGTAACATATAAAGACACACAGATCGAAGAGGTTGACATTGTTAAATTTCTGGGATTACAACTCAATAATAAATTTGGTTGAGAAGGGCATACCACAGAATTGCGGAAGTGCCTAAACAAGTTTGTATTTGCAGTGTGAGTGATGTCAGATGTAGAATATATAAATATAAAGAACTTGCATACTTTGCTTACTTTCGCTCAATTATGTAATATGGGATCATATTTTGGGGTACCTCATCAAACCAAGCAAAAGTTTGTAGCATGCAAGAAGTGTGTAATAAAACTCATTTGTAGTGTAAATTCAAGAACATCCTGTAGAAACCTTTTCAAGGAACTTTGTATTCTAACAACTGCTTTGCAGTATATTTTTTCCTTAATGAAATTTGTTGCAAGTAATATATCTCTTTTGCCAACGAATAGCTCAATTCATAGTGTCAACACTAATAATAAGAACAATATAAATGAAGACCTAAAATCACTTACCTTGATCCGGAAAGGGGTCCAATATTCAGGAACATACATTTTCAATAAATTGCCAGCAACAACAAAAAACTTAGTTTCAGATAAAACACAGTTTAAACAGAGTATGAAAGACTTTTTGATAGGCAACTCCTTCTACTCTATTGGTGAATATGTTAACAGGGAGTGTTAGATGGGCTTAAGGGGGGTAGGACGTCAAACGGACCGACTTGGAGCAGGAGAGGCACCACAGGACATTTTAATTTCCACTGTCTATACTTTTACAAATAATTTTCATAAAACTCTGTCAGCATGACGAGGAAGGATTCCAGATTGACACTCATATCAGTGGAGGTTCAAAAACATAACAAAATATTTTTTTTACATGTGAAATTTCATTATTTTTTCACTTACTATTGGCTGAATTTGTTGTTATAGGTACACTTTTCTTGATAAGTAAGAGAGATGCTTCGATTAATTTTGCACAGCAGACAAACCATACTCCCAGGTGTATGAAACTCTAGAATTTATTTAGTTTATGAAAAAATGAATGAGCTGCTACATTTTAAACTTCATATTTAGAAAATAAAACTCAAATTTTGTAGTTGATTATCTCAATTTTTACCACAGTTTTTAATATATTTGAAAAATTCTAGAGTTTCATACACCTGTAAGTATGGTTTATATGCTGTGCAAATTCATCGAAGAATCTTTCTTATTTATGAAGAAAAGTGTACCTATAGCAACAAATGCAGCCAATAGTAAGTGAAAAAATTAATGAAATTTCACACGTAAAAAAATTATTTTGTTATGTTTTTGAACCTCCACTGCTACGAGTGTGAATCCTGAATCCTTCCTGGTCATGCTGACAAAGTTTTATGAATTTACTTGTGAAAGTACAGACAGTGAAAATTAAAACTGTCCTGTGGTGCTTCTCCTGTTCCAAGTTGGCCCATTTGACGTCCTACCCCCCTTAAGTAAAAATGTCTGTTAGATTTTAGTTTTGACAACAGTTGGTCACAATTAGGTACTTTTTGTATGATCAATTTATTAAAAGTGCATAACTGTGTTTCATTCTGACAGAGTAGTAACTCTGTAAATATTAGGTAATCCAGTGTACTGTAATTTATTCATCTATTTCGACAAACTCCTGGCAAATGATCAGGGTAGTGAGTATTATATTCAGATGTTTTATATTTTTTATGTTAAACTTTCTGACTTGTTCCACACCCATGAGAATCATCTCATTTTTGGGTCTATGGAACAAAAACTGAATCTAATCTAATCTTCTGGTTTATGGTAATTCACAAGATGTATAGTAAACATTCAGCAGTAGTATTATTATTCATTGTTATTCTGTGAGTGTAATACGATTTCCTAGTGAAGTATATTCTGTATTGTATTCTAAAAGTTTCCCCCAAATAGCATGTGTGTTACTTAATACATCATATTTTTGAAAATAAACTGAAAATTGAATGATATTACACAAAAGTACAAGAGTGTGCTGAAAAGTAATGCCTCCAAAATTTTAATGTGAAAATTCTTAAAGCTTCTTGAATAAAATGATTGTTATTAACATTCTACAACTTTATTCTTCAGGTCTACATATTTGCAGCCATCTACCACTAGAAAGCTCCAATTGTAGCATGTAACAAGATGGTGTGTACCATAACAATGTCGGTGCACGAGAAATAGTGTTCTATAATTGAGTTTTGAATTCAGAGTCCATCCACACATGGAATGCCCTTTCCTCCAGTACCACAGTGCCAGACACATACATGCTCTGTGACACCTGCAACAATCTGATGCCTTGGGTTCACTATCACTGATCGTCTTCCACACAGTCCCGACTTGGGCCCATCTTATTATCACCTGTTCCCAAAACTTAAAGAACACCTACGACGACTTCACTTTTAAAGTGATGGAGCAGTGCAAGCAGGGGTGATGATGTGGCTCTTTCAACAAAGGCCAACCTTCCACTGTGACCATATCAACCAACTGGACTCTTGTTGGGAGAAATATATTTGTTGCAGTGTTTCTATGTTGAGAAATAACTATATACAGCATGAAAAATAAAAATGTAGAATATTAACAGCATTTGTTATATTTAAATAGCTAGAAAGGTGTTCACATAAAAAAATGTGGAGATATTACTTTTCAGCAATTCCTTGTGCTATAATTTTAGAGAAACAAATGAAACATGCTCATATGATTCGGTTTTGTTTGGTTCAAAGAGAAAACACAACATACTGCATGTCCTACATGATGAGTCTCCCATTCCAATTGTTCCTATGTAGCAGAGGTTTTTATGTGTGCCAGTGTGGAAGCACTCATTTTATAAGTAGCCGATTCAAATTTTCACCACTTGTAAATTCCCAATAAGGGGATAGAGGTGATTGCATATAGGTCCTGATCATCAGACTTTGCACATTGTTCTTGAACAAATTCTAAACCTCTACACAATGTCTCATGAAATAAGAACTTCTGGCACTGTTGATGGTGATACATTAGTTGGGTGGGGGCGTTAAGCTTGGCAGCCTCTTTGGTCCTATTCAAGAGGCATAGGCTATGTGCTAGCACCATTATTCCATCCCCCCCCCCCCCCCCGCCCCGCCCCCCCTCTCTCTATCTCTATTGTACAAACATGACCCTGTATTACACACATAGCCCCTACAGTCACCTAGAGTGAACACGTACATCTAAGACAAAACTCATAAACAGTGTGAAAGGGGGCAGCTTTTCAAAGAAAGCAAATAATTCTTGATGAGGTATCTGAACAACATCTCTGGGAATTTCAGCCAATAATGTAATGCAAATCTGGCTCTCTTTCCTATTCAAAAGTGGATCATGAAGTATGGATACTGGGGGTACTGCTGCTCATAATACTTAATTGAAATTAACTATTGGTGTGCTGTTTTGGGTGACAGTTTAACCCTGAAATTGTGCTTTCTTTCTCTGTTAAAGCACTGACTGGGTTGTGGTGTTGTGTTGGGTTGTGTCTGTGAAGGGAGTAAGGTGCAGAGAATGGGAGGAAGGGTTGAGCGAGGGTGACTGGCAGCTGGGAATAGGAATGCGAACGGAGCGGCAGCAGGCGCACAGGATAAGAATGTCAGGGTGTTATATGGGCATCATCACATGGTGAGTTTGTGTAGTGCACAGTGATGATGATGATGACATGAAGGAGTGGATTTGAGGGGGTAACAGAATGGAGGAAGGGGAGAATATGTGGAATGGAGGGTGGATCTATGATGACTGAAGTTAGGGTCTAGAGACAAGGGGAGACAGATGCAGGTGAAGGGGGTAGCAGAGAATAGTGGCTAGGATGATTTCTGGAATGAAGGATATGTTGCAAGGACAACTCCCATCTTTGTAAGTCAGAAAAGCTGGTGCTGGGGGAAAATTTCATGTGGCATGGATTGTGAAGCAGCCATTGAAAGAGCACATTTTGCTTTACAGTGAGCTCTGCCACTGAGTAGTCAACTCTGCTGTTGGCTACAGTTTTTTTTATGGTGATTAAGTCAGGTAGACAGCTGATTGTGGTCATGGCCACATACTATGATTTGGAGGAATTGCAGCAGAGCTGGTATATAACATGACTGCTTTCACAGGTGGCCCTGACTTTTGTGGGAAAGAATAAGCATGATACGAGTAGAGTAGGATATGCTGGATTTATCAGATATAACTTGCACCAGGGTCTTCCACAGGGATTTGCACCTGGGCCTTCTCATGTGGCAAGGGGTTGAGAGTGGATGTGACATAAGAATGGGCCATGATGTTCCATAGATTGGGTGGGAAGAATTCTTGGTGGGCCGTTTTAGGCACGATGATAAGTTGTTGAAGCCTTGGCAGAGAATATGGTTCAGCTGTTACAGTTCAACATGATGTCGGGCAATGAGAGGTGTTCCTTTATGACTGGTTTTTGGAGATGTTGGTGGATTAGTGGTGTGTGAGGATATTGCATAGGAAATCTGTCTGTGAGCTTGGTTTGGCGGTGGGGGGGGGGGGGGGGGGGGTAGTACATGCCTGTGAAGATCTTAGTAAGACTTTTAGTATACTCAGCAAGGAAATTCTTACCACAGTAGATGTGCTACTCATGGGTGTCCAAATTATGTGGGACTCATGTTTTATTGTGGAAGAAATGACAGCTCTCAAATTGCAGTTACTGCTGATATTGGGCTATTGATATGGATAGAGAGATGGGCAAGGCCATCAGAGAGGTGGAGGCCAATGTCCAGGAAAGTGGAACATTGAAATGAGGAGGAACAGGTGAAATGAATGGGGGAAAAGGTGTTGAGTCTGTGGAGGAGTGGGAGGGTTGGGTGTCTTAGTCATGGATCCACCTCATGAAGATGTCATCAGTGAACCTGAACCAGACAAGGGTTTAGGGTTCTGGGTGGCTAGGAAGGTTTCCTTTAGATGGTCCGTAAATAGGTGGATATAGGAGGGTAACATGCACATTCCCATGGCTCTGCTGCAGAATTGTTTTTACATTTTACCCTCAGAGGAGAAGTAATTATGTGTGAGGGGATAATTAAGCAAATTTATAAGCAACAGAATTGTGAGGTTGGAGCCAGAAGAGCATCAGGAGAGAGACTGTTTTGTAGCAGCAAAGGCATGGTCACGGGGGATGTTGGTGTATAGTGAGGTGTCATCAACAGTGATAAGTAGGGATCCAGATGGTTAATGGTGTGGAATGGTTGTGAGTTGGGGAAAGCAGTGGTTCATCTCTTTAATATGACTTTCTAGCCTATGGACAGTTTACCATATTTAAACTGTAACTTCTGTTGGGAATGTGAATACTGTAATATACTGCAAGCTTTTTTCCAAGAACCAAACTTATTTCATGCAAGAGCACAGAATGTCGATGCATCTATGACAGTATTATGAGTAGGATAGCCCCTGTCATCAACATCACTTTGTTATACCGATACACTATTTGCCACATTCCAAGGGATCAGCCTGAGCATAGATGGTTATCAGAGCTTGCTTCTCCAGCAACGGTTCCTTCAAAAACCAGTCATGGCTTGTGTGTGGTACATGAAACAACCTGTCTATAAAGTAATGTAGAAGTAATTTTCATAATTTAACAAGAATTTCTTAGCACTTGTGCCTATTATGTAATATTTTGCTTATTTCACATCCATGAGATTCACAATGGGATTTATGTAACATTGTGTTCGAATGAATGAACGAATTAAGCCATGAATCCGTAGCTAGACTATTTTGCACTTTCCAGATGATATCAAATATGAACTTAATAGAATTTTCATTTTCTATTGTGTTCAGTAAAATTATGTAAAAATTGTGCAGATTATTTGTGTTCTGCTTAATCATATGCTATATTAAGTCTACTACTTTACATCTCTTTTCTTCTATTCTGTGCATTCCAAGTGCAATACAGCAAGCGATTTTAGCATTACCGTAAGTATGTGAAAATTGATTTTAATGTTTCGCTTAAAAATAGCTTTCTGTCTTCACTACAGTAAAGCATAGGCTTATTATCATTTCAAGAAGATTCCTTTGATTGTATTTCAGCTTTATTCCAATATGCAGTTATTCAAAAAGAAAAATTAAATATATTAATAGCTGCAAATGCTGTTAGTTTGGCTGTATTAAAAGTATTCTTAATTAGATTCATTTAAATAAGAGTAGTAGTCATACTGTCCAAACTACATTTTTTTTGTTCAAAGTATTTTAGAGTCATGACTTCTTTAATTACAGTTGGAGAGAAAGTCATGGAACATAAATACATGCTATTTTGAGCATTTTATTTGCATATTATTATCTTTAATTAGCCATGTAGTAATCAATCATTTTCACCATTTCATGTGTTATCCTCCATTTTAATTACCTATAATTTACAATGTGAATGACCCTGTGTATTTGTTTAGTTTATTAAGCCACCTTAATGTAGCCGATAACCACTGCACAAAAGAATTATGTGCAGGTACATGTTTCGTCAGAACAGTGAGTACATTATAAAACACTTACATTCTAATCACTGTTATTAATGTGTATTAAACAGTGGAAAATCCAGGATGAAATAATGACAATATTATGAAAAGGATAATTGCTATTCATCATATAGCAGAGATGCTGGGTTGCATATAGGCGCAACAAAAGGACTGTTAAACAAAGCTTTCAAACAAAGGCCTTCATCAGAATTAGACAAAACACACACACACAAACACACACACACACACACACACACACACACACACATACACACACACAACAGACATGTCACACAAAGGCCTTGGCAGCCACAGACTGTGGTCATATGTGTATGACCTGTGTTTGCCTGAGGGTGTGTGTGTATGTTGTCTAGACCAGATGAAGGCCTGTTTGGCCTAGGGTTTTTTTTGACAATCCTTTTGTTGTGCTTACTCTCTGCTATAAAAATGGTGAGTAGCAGCCATCCCTTTCATAATAATGTATATTAATTTAGAAAACAAAAAACCAGTGTCTTTACTAAGCTAACAAATGGTAGGTAAAAATTGGCTAAATTCCTATGAAGTAAAGAAACAATTCTTTCTTTGCTAATTACAATTTATTTCTTCACTCTTCTCGTTTAAAGTATTCTACATATAACATTGTACTTAATGAACATTTAGAATGCATGCTGCTCCACAGCTTCCATATACTTCATGAACAACATTAGCAGTACCTTTAAGCTGCCTACAAATTGTGTATTATTCAAATGGTGTTGGGGACCAGCCCATCATGAGGAATCTAACAGAGGATATAACAAACAAAATTATACAATTGTAATCCAAGTTATCGTATCAAGTAGTTGAAAGGAATAATAAAAAATAAAAGTGAACACAACTTACACTGGCACTTACTACACACAATGACACCACGTACAAAAACTAGCAACTGCAGTGTTACGAGGGGGATAAACTGGAACAACATTCATTGAAATGAAAAATGAAAAATTGTTATGGCAGTCTTCTGCTGAAGCTAGCATGATATGTGGGACCTACCTCATGAATGTAACAAACTGCTATGTATTTACATGGTTATATTTTTTCAAGGTAACTTTCTTTTCTTATTAGTGTGCATTAGGTGGTTTTTACATTTTCATGTCTATGTGTGCTTCATAGCACAAAAATGTTGTTGTTGTGGTCTTCAGTCCTGAGACTGGTTTGATGCAGCTCTCCATGCTACTCTATTCTGTGCAAGCTTCTTCATCTCCCAGTACCTACTGCAACCTACATCCTTCTGAATCTGCTTAGTGTATTCATCTCTTTGTCTCCCACTACGATTTTTACCCTCCACACTGCCCTCCTATACTAAATTGGTGATCCCTTGATGCCTCAGAACATATCCTACCAACTGAGCCCTTCTTCTAGTCAAGTTGTGCCAGAAACTCCTCTTCTCCCCAATTCGATTCAATACCTCCTCATTAGTTATGTGACCTACCCATCTAATCTTCAGCATTCTTCTGTAGCACCACATTTCGAAAGCTTCTATTTTCTTCTTGTCCAAACTATTTATCATCCACATTTCACTTTCATACATGGCTACACTCCATACAAATACATTCAGAAACGACTTCCTGACACTTAAATCTATACTTGATGTTAACAAATTTCTCTTCTTCAGAAATGCTTTCCTTGTCATTACCAGTCTACATTTTATATCCTCTCTACTTCGACCATCATCAGTTATTTTGCTCCTCATATAGCAAAACTCCTTTACTACTTTAAGTGTCTCATTTCCTAATCTAATTTCCTCAGCATCACACGACTTAATTTGACTACATTCCCTTATCCTCATTTTGCTTTTGTTGATGTTCATCTTATATCCTCCTTTCAAGACACTTTCCATTCCATTCAACTGCTCTTCCAAGTCCTTTGCTGTCTCTGACAGAATTACAATGTCATCAGCGAACCTCAAAGTTTTTATTTCTTCTCCATGGATTTTAATACCTACTCCGAATTTTTCTTTTGTTTCCTTTACTGCTTGCCCTATATTCAGAACATCGGGGAGAGGATACACAACTGTCTCACTCCCTTCCCAACCACTGTTCCCCTTTCATACCCCTTGACTCTTATAACTGCCATCTGGTTTCTGTACAAATTGTAAATAGCCTTTCACTCACTGTGTTTTACCCCTGCCACCTTCAGATTTTGAAAGAGAGTATTCCAGTCAACATTATCAAAAGTTTTCTCTAAGTCTACAAATGCTCGAAATGTAGCTTTGCCTTTCCTTAATCTTTCTTCTAAGGTAAGTCGTAAGGTCAGTACTGCCCCACATGTTCCAACATTTCTACGGAGTCCAAACTGATCTTCCCCGAGGTCAGCTTCTAGCCGTTTTTCCATTCGTCTGTAAAGAATTTGCATTAGTATTTGGCAGCTGTGACTTATTAAACTGATAGGTCAGTAATTTTCACATCTGTCAACACCTGCTTTCTTTGGGATTGGAATTATTATATTCTTCTTGAAGTCTGAGGGTATTTCGCCAGTCTCATACATCTTGCCCATTAGATGGTAGAGTTTTGTGAGGACTGGCTCTCCCAAGGCTGTCAGTAGTTCTAATGGAATGTTGTCTACTCCCGGGGCCTTATTTTGAGTCAGGTCTTCAGTGATCTGTCAAACTCTTCATGCAGTATCCTATCTCTCATTTCATCTTCATCTACATCCTCTTCCATTTCCATAATATTGTCCTCAAGTACATCGCCCTTATATAGACCCTCTATATAATCCTCCCACCTTTCTGCTTTCCCTTCTTTGCTTGGAACTGGGTTTCCATCTGAGCTCTTTATATTCATACAAGTGGCTCTCTTTTCTCCAAAGGTCTCTTTAATTTTCCTGTAGTCGGTATCTATCTTACCCCTAGTGAGATAAGCCTCTACATCCATACATTTGTCCTCTAGCCATCCCTGCTTAGCCATTTTGCACTTCTTGTCGATCTCATTTTTGAGACGTTTGTATTCCTGTTTGCCTGCTTCATTTAGTGCATTTTTATATTTTCTCCTTTCATCAATTAAATTCAATATTTCTTCTGGTACCCAAGGATTTCTACTAGCCCTCGTCTTTTTACCTACTTGATCCTCTGCTGCCTTCACTACTTCATCCCTCAGAACTATCCATTCTTCTTCTACTGTATTTCTTTCCCCCAATCCTGTCGATTATTCCCTTATGCTCTCTCTGAAACTCTGTACAACCTCTGGTTTAGTCAGTTTATCCAGGTCCCATCTCCTTAAGTTCCCACCTTTCTGCAGTTTCTTCAGTTTTAATCTACAGTTCATACCCAATAGATTGCGGTCAGAGTGCTCATCTGCCCCTGGAAATGTCTTACAATTTAGAACCTGGTTCCTAAATCTCTGTCTGATACCTTCTAGTATCTCCAGGATTCTTCCAGGTATACAACCTTCTTTAATGATTTTTGAACCAAGTGTTAGCTATGATTAAATTATGCTCTGTGCAAAATTCTACCAGACAACTTCCTCTTTCATTTATTACCCCGAATCCATATTCACCTACTATGTTTCCTTCTCTCTCTTTTCCTACTCTCGAATTCCTGTCACCTATGACTATTAAATTTTCATCTCCCTTCACTACCTGAATAATTTCTTTTATCTCATCATACATTTCATCAATGTCTTCATCATCGGCAGAGCTAGTTGGCATATAAACTTGTACTACTGTAGTAGGCATGGGCTTCGTGTCTATCTTGGCCACAATAATGCATTCACTATGCTGTTTGTAGTAGCTTACTCACACTCCTATTTTTTATTCATTATTAAACATACTCCTGCATTACCCCTATTTGATTTTGTATTTATAACCCTGTTTTCACCTGATCAAAAGTCTTGTTCCTCCTGCCACCGAACTTCACTAATTCCCACTATATCTAACTTTAACCTATCCATCTCCCTTTTTTAAATTTTCTAACCTACCTGCCCGATTGAGGGATCTGACATTCCACACTCCGATCCGTAGAACGCCAGTTTTCTTTCTCCCAATAACGACGTCCTCTTGAGTAGTCCCCGCCCAAGATCCACATGCGGGACTATTTTACCTCCGGAATATTTTACCCAAGAGGCCGCAATCATCATTTAACCATACAGTAAAGCTGCATGCCCTCGGGAAAAATTATGGCTGTAGTTTCCCCTTGCTTTCAGCCGTTCGCAGTACCAGCACAGCAAGGTCGTTTTGGTTAGTGTTACAAGGCCAGATCAGTCAATCATCCAGACTGTTGCCCCTGCAGAAAATAGACAGCAGAAAATTGCACCCAAAATCCTGTACAGTACAGATTGAAATAAAGTACAAAATGCATTTTTTTCAGATTGCAGTGAGAACATGCAGTAGAGGAATTATTACCTAAAAATACTGGATGAGTGTAAGTAGGACTCACGATCTGAGGATTCAGTACAAACTTAATTATCTACATAGATGATGATGATAATAATAATAATGATAATAATAGTTTTCTGTGACTCAGTGGCCTGCTGCAAGTCTTTGTATTGGACACCACTTCGGTGACTTGTGTGTCCCTAACCTTCCCCAGTTATCAAACTGGGAAAGGGGACCTACTGTTTAATCTGGAATCCAAAACGCTGTTGTTTCTGGCAAGCCTTCATGTCTTTTGACTGCATTGACTTTGAAGCTTAAATTATTTACATGGCCAAAGATCCATAGACCTTAGTATTTGACATAAATTTCAGCATGATACCTGTACCTGTTCCTGAGAAAAAGTGGTCTTTACAGAAGGCTGTAACTTTTGATTGGATTGACTTAGAAGCTCAAATTTTTTATGCCGGCAAGGTATCATAAACCTTAACATTTGGAATAAATTTCAACTCAATTCTCTACCCATCTCTGAGAGGTACTCTCAATAGACACACAGACAGATAGATGGATAACGGATAACAAATGGATATATGTAGACACACACACACACACACACACACACACACACACACACACACAGGGTGTATCTGAAATGAGTCTAGAAAATGAGAGGCCTGGTAACCATATGAGCTGTCATGGTAGTGGGTCTGGAAGGCAACAACTTCACTGTATCTGTGGCATCAAGGTAAAAGAGACATTGGCTTGAAGTTTTATGACCTTTATTTTCAAATGCTGTAGTCTACATAGTTGTGGATATTTAAAGTGGAACAATACTGTGGATTTTCTGCCTCTTACTGGGATGTGAACACGTTGCTTTTGCCTGCGCAAATGCCTGTTTGATAGGTGTTGCATAGAGAGCACCACCTGTGCTCACTGTAGAGTCTGGTTCACCCTGCATCAGTTGGTGATGAAAGAGGAACATTCTTATGTTTGTTATTGTGTGGAATGGACAGGAAATGTGGTGCTATTTTTGGGAGGAAAGGACAGACATGCACTGTACTTATGGGATGGCAGATGGAAATGCTCACACTGCCCGATGTTTGCACGTTTAGTGGTTTCAGAATTGTTGAGTTCCAGATCCATGTACTTTTACTGCCATACACAAGTCCCTAAAGGAGAGAGGATCACTTTTTCATAAAGGCACATGTGCTTTTAAGGCCTACTGGAAACCATGGTGTATTCATTTTGTACTACAGGTGGGAAGGCCTGATGGGCATGGTCGTCAATGCACAGTGTGTGCTCCAGGGCTTGAAGAGGAGGTGTTAGCATTGCTGGAAAACACATCCTCAGCAACCTCATGATGTGTTGAATGGGAAACAGGTTAAGTCATTCCATAACTTGGCGTATGTGGCATGAAAATAATTTGCACCCCACCATCTTCAGAAGGTGCACACCCTAACTCAGATGATTTTTCATGTCAAATTGAACTCTGCCAGTGGTTTTTGCAATGGTGTGCTATTCAACCAGACTTTCCAAACTTTGTAAGTTTTATGGATGAGCCATCTCTTATATGAGAGGATTATTGAACAGCCACAATCAAAATGTGAGTGCACAGGAAAATCCACACACCACCTTTGTTCATTGTCACTAAGATTGCTTTGCTGTCAATGCTTGGTCTGGCTTGGTAGGTGGTAATCTGTTTGGTCCTTTACATTTTGCCCCATTAACTGAAAGCAAACAGATACTTCATATTTTTATGAGAAACTCTGCCAGAGTTGTTGGAACATGTTCCACTCAATGTGTGACAGCAAATGTGGTACCGACATGATGGTGCACCTGCACACTTTGCACAAGCAGTGCAAATACATTTCAATGAAATCTTTGGTGAGAACTAGATATGGTGTAATGGGCTGGTGGCATGGCCTGCACGTTCCCTCAACTTGACGTACATTGATTTTTTCTTCTGGAGCCACCTGAAATCTGTTGTCTATGAAACATCCATTGAGACTGTTTAAGAGCTGATAGCACACATTATGTCAGACTCCAATGAAATTTCCACTTTTCCCAAAAGTGTTTGAAAGAGTGTGACAGTCACTCCAGTGTTGTTGCACAGCATGCATTCAAGTAAGAGGGAATAATTTCAAGCACTTGTTTTAACTGTTTTCAAATAAATGCCATAAAACTTCACCTCAACTTCTGATTTACGTTGATGCTACAAATACATTGTAAACATTGCCCTGCAGGCCTGCTACCATGATGGCTCAGATGGCATGTTGTGTGCCTACCCTCTTGGTGGTGCCCAACACTCTTCAATGATGACTACCGCCATACGCTAAGGGATGCTTGTTATGACCAACTGTACCAACTCTCCAATATCAATATAATAGAGGGAAACATTCCACGCGGGAAAAATATATTTAAAAACAAAGATGATGTGACTTACCATACGAAAGCGCTGGCAGGTCGATAGAAACACAAACAGACACATACATACACACAAAATTCAAGCTTTCACAACAAACTGTTGCCTCATCAGGAAAGAGGGAAGGAGAGGGAAAGACGAATGGAAGTGGGTTTTAAGGGAGAGGGTAAGGAGTCATTCCAATCCCGGGAGCGGAAAGACTTACCTTAGGGGGAAAAAAGGATGGGTATACACTCGCACACACACACATATCCTTCCACACATATACAGACACAAGCAGACATATTGGTCTTTAAATATGTCTGCTTATGTCTGTATATGTGTGGATGGATATGTGTGTGTGTGTGCGCGAGTGTGTACCCGTCCTTTTTTCCCCCTAAGGTAAGTCTTTCCGCTCCTGGGATTGGAATGACTCCTTACCCTCTCCCTTAAAACCCACTTCCTTTCGTCTTTCCCTCTCCTTCCCTCTTTCCTGATGAGGCAACAGTTTGTTGCGAAAGCTTGAATTTTGTGTGTATGTTTGTGTTTGTTTGTGTGTCTATCGACGTGCCAGCGCTTTCGTTTGGTAAGTCACATCATCTTTGTTTTTAGATATATTTTTTTCCTTTACTTTACATGACACAATGCTTCTGGCCAAATTTTATGATTTTAGGTCAATGAGAAATAGCATATAGGTTTTGAAAAGTGAGTTTGTGACTATTGAAAAATGTGACATAAATGGTCATATCTTTTGACTTCATTGACTTATCTTAGTATGTGACATAATTTTCAACTTGATACCTCAACTTATTCCTGAGAAAAAGGGCTCTTAACAATCTGGCAGAGAGACAGACTGGCAACAAAGTGATCCTATAAGACGTAATGTCAATACCCAGTTTTTAGTGAAATTAATAAGACGTGGTAAGAAAATCACTGTGAAACATTGCAATAGCAGTTGTGGTCATATGTAGGCCAGAATTACATATATATACAAGGATCTTGAGATGGGCTAGACATATTAATTGGAAAATAGTACTGTGCAATGGTAACACCCATAGTGGGCCGGTCAATATCACCGCACCAGGGAAAGATTCTTTGGGTGTTAATTAGCTGTGTGCCAGGTTTTGGTGTAACAAATGCATACCAGAGTCATATAAATAGATCTGAATTTTGAAGCAGAGACGCTTCAGAGTTCAGCACCAGCACCACAATGCCAGGAACATGCTGGATGATGAGACAGCTGGACATTGCCAGTAGCAGCCACGGGTTCAAGTCTGTGTTGGGCCAGCCACTGCCAGTACTGAGTTCCTTGCAGGACTTGGTGCCACAGTGCCCCTAACCTGTCATCCTGCCAAAGGGCAGCAGATCATGTTCCATACACAGCTGTCTCCATGCACTGCGGTGATGAAAGCATATGTGGCTGAGACATGATGAGAGGCCGTTCTGTAGAGGAATTCCATCACAACAGTACTGAGTTCACAGCCATGGGCTACTGAGGTAGCTAGCCATCCTCTGACCTGTTGTCAGCATCACAGGGCACCTATGTGAGCATGTCCTTGCCAGGCGGAAGCAGCCATCCATGAGACAGCATCAGCCAGTGTCAACAGAGTGAGGCATGTTTGCCTCTCTGAACTACTGATGCAAATTATAATTAAAGTTAAATGAACGCCTTTCTTTTGGCCAGCAGTGTATCCACTGGGTCTCCTGACCCATTTGTCATCACCACTCACTGTACTGAGTGCAACTGGACTCTACAGAGTGGTGTCAGTAGGAGATATCTGAGCACGTCACAACACCATTTGGTGACAGCAGATGACACCTATAACCACCATCCAGCGGTAAAGTTTTGTCAGCATATGGTGAGGTGATGTAGGTAAAATGGGTGTCAGGAGCAGCAGGTGTGACTAATTGTCTAGTAGCACAAACTGTTAACCATGAGTAGTGATTCAGGAGGAGAAGCAGCTAAGTTTAGTCATTGTTTCAGTGTAGTAGTAATTATGAGCAACCAGTCAGGTGATAGTAATTAAATGACAGTAAGTATGCTGTTATGGTTAATTCTTCTTGTAAATTGATTTTCTTTTGTGAAGAGCAAGAAGCCATAGTCTTTAAGCATAGGGCAGTGAGAAGTACCAGCTCTGATATCCAGCAGAATTGCAGTGTTTGAGGTAATAGGAATGAGTGTTAGCTGTACCAAAGTGATTAAATATGAGGGCAGAAATGTTGGTGATTTAAGTGCAGTAGTATGTGCCCCATTGGGTCATAATGGGTATTATGCTGAGGATGGAGGCCTGAGCCAAACGCACAGGGAAGTGCATGTGCTGATGATTTTTGTGTCAAGCAGAGTGTAACTGCAAACAGTGTATTTGCACATGGAGTGGTTGAGAGTTGTACTTCAGATGTTGTGACAGAAATGGTGCAGGCTCATATATTTCCTCAGAAGCAGAGTGAATGGAGGGAAAGGAAGAAGAAATGAGTTTGTAGGTGGGTGATCAAGTTGACAGGGTGACTATTGAAGAGTGAATGCCAAGGGTTTAGTATGAAGTGTGGGTGCAAATATTGGCCCACAGCTTTGCAGAACAAGCAGCTGACATGCACAGCAAACTGTTTATAGCACAGTCAAAGTCTGAGGCGTGTGATAAGTGTGAACTGGGTGAAGTATGTAAACTGAGCCTGAAAGTAAACATCCTGACTGAAAATCTTTGCTAAAGTTAACCTTCAGTGGCAGAATGCTGTTACCAGTGTACAGATGTTTTGAGATGCATGTAGTACAAAACAAACCAGTTAAACAATGGACAGAGGCATTAAGGAGTAATTTGCATGATATATTTCCACCAGGGGCTAGGAAGTTGTTTTGGGCGAGCAGGAGTACCAGAAAATGAAGCGTGTTGACAAGAATTCAGTTTGTAATGGACACAACCATTGGTTTCCTCGTGAGGATAGTTTTAGGAGTACTTTTTCATGAGAAGCATAAGAGGAATTATTGTTTCAAGGGCAATGTTCTGAAAGTTGTTCCAAAATAAAGGGTTAAAAACCACCAGGCAAACAGACAGGATGCCAGGTAGAAGAGTTCAATGGAGCCAGTCAGTGTTTTGTTGATGTTTACATGTTAAGGATAATTTGTTGAGAAAGAAAGAGTGTCCATTTTAGTTTGTAAATGTACAATGGAGCGTTAGAATTTCTTTGTCCATAAGCATGGCAAGAGCCTAGCAGTGAAATATGTTTTGTAAAATTTGAGCTATTGAGCAGGGCAAGGGCCCCTTGAGATATGTTTAGAGATCAAGTAATATGAGCAAGAGATGAGAAATAAATTTATGTAGTTTCTAAAAATTATTGTAGTAATTGTACAGCATTTGAGAATATCTAGTCAAGTAACAGGTACTTATTCCAGGGATTAAGGGTAGAAATAGTGATGGTGGAGAACCAGGTCTTAACAAGACCTGAAGGGCCAGGTCTTCTCATCAGAGAGTGCCAATGTAGTGTCACTACCTGGTTTTTAGTGAAATTAATAAGAAGTTGTAAGGAAGCCACTGTGAAGTATTGCAATAGCAGCCATGGGCTGGAAGTTGCAGTAGAGCGACATGTGTGTCAGAATAATATGTATGTAATAGCATTGTCAGAAAGGATAGGTGTATTCTACGGAAAATTGCACCACATGGCATTAATAGCTGTAACAGGCAGTTCAGTTTCACTACACCAGGGCAAGATGCCTTTTATGGGTTACATGACTGGGTGTCAGGTTTTGGTATAAGAAATACTTGTCAGAGCCATACGCATATGTCAGAATTTTGAGGCAGAGGCACTTCAGAGTCCAGCACCACCATCATGACCACAGGACCATGAGAGACGATGAGCCAACTGGGCATCATCAGTAGCCACTGAGAGTTTGAGTCTGGTTTGAGCAATTCACTGTCCATTCTGAGTTCCTTGCAGGATCTGCCATCTGAGCTAACCACTGTCAAATTCCTGCCAGCGGTCTCCACACACCGTCATGGTGAATGCATGATGGGCTGAGTCCCAAAAATAGGCTGTTCCCCTGGGGAATGCTTTCACAGCACAACAAGCAGTGCCATTGACATGACCATGGCCTGGAGGATGCCAGCCACCCTTCAGTGCATTTCCAACATTGTGGGGCACCTACACAAGCATCTTCTCACTGGACAGAAACAGTCTCTAGGGTCACAGCTAGTGGGGCATGTTTACCTTGCTGAGCTAATGACTAATGTGCAATTGCAGCTGAATAAATGCCTTTCTTCCAGTTAGCAGTGTGTCCACTGGGCCTCCTGGCTTATCACCACCACTCACTCTAGCGAGTGCAACTGCACACAACAAAGAAATTTTTTATTTGATATAATTAGTAGTTAATGATTTTTGGATTATTCCTTTGCTTGTACAGTGAAACATTGCTTATTGCCAAATTTTATGATTCTAGATCAATGGGAAGTAAATTATATGTTTTGATAAAATAGTTTGCGACTACCAAAATATGTGATATAAATGGCCATTTTTATTTTTTTTATTTTTTTATTGTATTTACTTGAAAGCTTAAGTTTTCACACTGCCAAGGGACCATAGACTTTGGATGTGACATAAATTTCAGATTGGTACCCTAACCCATTTCTGAGAGTAAGGGGTCTTAAGAATTGGGAAGGTAGACAGATGGACAAGAAAGTTACACTATAAGGTTTCTATTTTTACCAACTAAGGTGCAGAACCTAAAAGTGGTCCTTTCTGTATTGTAGAGTAAAAAGACACAAAAGCTTTCTTGTAACTAAAAAACGCCATCACTTTTGCTGAATGGTCAACCCTTACATTTTCTGTGTAAAGGGGCAGAGATTTGGATGAATTAGTTTTGGGTATTGGGCCACATCATGGTAAACTACTACAACAGCTAATTGCCAACATTTCCCCAGTGAATTTCCCTGAAGAGGACTGCAGAAAGTTGGTTAAAACATTGGCACTTTAGTTATTTTAGAAGTTTACAATGACATGCCCAATACCCAAAATTATTTTATCCAAAATGACACCAGCCATGGAAGCCTACAAATTCATATTAAGGGCAGAGATTTGGTTCTGTGCTAAGTCATAACAGGTTTCCTCCTTGTTTGTTCTTTGGTATGAGGGACAAATTCTATATGTTCTGAAGATATACAGTTAATTTTCCATGATCAATTTTCGATGATCACTTGTGGGGACAGATAAGATCATATTGGCAACAACGTTCACTCTTAGCCTACCCACATGGGATGCTTCTGACTTCCACAAAAATGATAATAATAAATTAATCTTCACAGTGTAATAATATAAGGGCAAAGATCAGAAGAAGCTGATTATCCAGTAACAAAATAGCAGCAGCAGACGGAATAGTGGAGTTTTCTTATGATTACATTCCTGGCCATAGCAAGGGGAGGGTACAAGCCATGACCAACTGATTTAAATGTGCTTTAACACACACATTGGAGACCATTCAAAAGCAGGTTTCGTCAGAGGCCTTAATTTTCAAAAAACAGATTATTGTAGTGCATATCTTTTTGTATTATTTTTCAGACACTCTCTTCTTGAACTTTGTCTTGGCAATGTATTAAATGATAAAGGTCACACAAGAATATGCAACACACCAATCTTTAGCACCATACATATCAAATAAAAGTCTCTTTGCCACTTACACATTTCTCTTGTTTAATAGCCACTGTTATAAAAACTTGGATTATGTTCAGGAAAGTATGTCTGTGAAGAATTAGGTAATGGTAAAAGACTGCATAAATGAATGATACTATGAAATAATATAAATTATGATTGTCTATAACTGCTTTTTGTATTATCCTTACCTGTGTTATTATATTATACTCTAATCATTGCACAGAATAAGGTTAATCAACAGTTTCATTAATACATCCAAGTTTCCACATGAAAAATAAAAGCAATGTGGGGATTTGAAGCCACAATGTTCTGATCAATCAGAAATCACTCTAATTGTTGCACCAAATCTCCAACTGAAAGTAGTGATGACTGTTGTCCTCAGTTTCTTCAGAAACTGGGAACTAATGACCTAAATTCTGTATGGACATATTTAGGGCCAACTGTATAAACTCTGGTGACTGGAGATCAATTTTGATCTTAGTTCAGAAAGTGAACCCTGTTTATGAGTTCATTATGTCTTGTAATCAGATCAATTGAACAAGGTTCATTGTGAAATCAGCTATCAACAGGATCATTCTCTTTCAACTCAGACACTAGTCACATGCTGTGTAGACACAGTATTTAATATTCAAGTTTTCATGTTCTAAAGGTGAAGGAAAATAAGTGGAAGCATCCTCTCAAAATTCTTCAAGAAACTTATCCCCAGGTGAAAAACCTTGAAGTAATCAGATATCCATAAGAAACAATATAATTCTCAGTGCTTAAGGCTCTTGTACACACAACAGTGCCCATTATTGTGCTCAGAATGCCAGGAAAGCAACCTGTAATGTATTCAGTTGATGTGATTTCATAATGCAGTCTTCTCATAATTACCTATACAAGCAATATTGTGGTGAATACACTGTTTGAGGGACAATAATCCATGGTCATCTGATGTTCATGCTTAGATTGTGCAACCAATTTGATCCAAATACAAACTGTAAATGACACTGGAGTTGCATCAGGTTTTCAGAAGTTTGCTGAGCATGTGAAAACCTACATACAAGTATTACAGATTCTTTGTCATGGCTTTAGGCAGTTTTCTGGATGAAAGTAAGTTTTAAAGTAACTGTTATTAAAAGATAATGGAACTGTCAGTGCAAGGAATGGCAGAGGTATAACATTTAGATTGTCTGCTTAGGCAGAGCTGTCATGAACTCAAATTTTGGTTTGACCATACTACTTGGGCATGGTCCCTCTGGTTAGCTTTAGACCTTTGAACAGACTTATCTGTCCAGATACATGTGGACCTACAGTTCAGAATGGGCTCAGAAACATGTTGCAACTCTGTGGTTTAAACATTAACCATCATTTCTTAAAACAAAATAAGTTAAAAATAGAAAAGAAATCCTAGAACTGATTAAGGTACAAACACCAGACCTTCAGTGAACAAGTTCAGCATGCTAGCAATAAGCCCCTTAGACAGAAATACTTTTAAGATTGGTCCAATAGTCATCATCAAATCAAGGGGGTAGGACATTTAAAAAAAGGTTTTATGCTTATTTTGTAGCACACATCTTCCTGAAGAGTTTGATATATACAAAACATGTATGTTTGAGGATTATAAGACATCTCATTTGTCTTACGTGTATCAAAGTGCAGCAGCACACCTCTTCAGACAACATTGTTCTGTCACACGCTACTGTATTTTGCTCTGTGGAATTCAAACATGTGTGTTTTAGCCTGGAATTGTCATACCTGAAGTTGATATCGACACATTTTCCACTGCTATCAATGTGCATTGTTTTGTTCACTGTGTTTAATTTAGTCTCTGTTTCGAATGTCTTGCTGTGTGGTTTTGTGAATTTTGAATAAATTTTCATTTGGCTGCATTGTTTTGTGCTTGTTTGTGGCGTATTATCATGCAAGGTGTGTAGAACTTGTTGCTTCAGCTGTAAACAATGTCACCAGGGCAATAGAAACATGGTAAAACATGCTTCAACAGATGTTATGCCAGTGGCAAAAGACTACAACCTTTCAGTGCAGGTAAATGAAGTGCTTCAAGAAGGAAACTTGTTTTCAGTGCTAATGAAAGGGGAGGCTGTGAATGTGAGGGTTCATGCAATATTGTAATTGATATTAATATACTGTCACAGTTAATAGTGGACAGTCTTATGTGCAAGTATTACATTGGTTTGCCGTGTGTTTCTGTGGTAGAAGATGAGAATGCCACGAAAGGCCTTGCTACAAACATATCACTGCTCTGCAGCAAATGCAACCTTAGTACATCTTGCATGACATCTACAATCACAAACAAAGGATATGATGTGAATGTGCTGGTACTGTATGGCATACACTGTATTGGAAGGGGACAGAAGGCAGCAAGAACATTTTATGCTGTGATGAATGCTCCATGTCCTCCAACAAAATTTGAGGGATATTACAGCTTACTACATGGTGGAGTAAAAAAAGTTACAGAATCATCAATGAAAAGTGCTGCTGAAGAATCTGTTGCCGAACATGATGGTGACAGGGATAGAGTGGTCAGTTTTGATGATACATGGCAAGAAAGAGGGCACACTTTGTTGACCGGAGGGTTTTTATAGCAACATCCATTAACACTGACAAAGTACTAGATGTTGAAATTTTGAGCAAATTTTGTCATAGTTGTGTGAAAGGCATTCCAGATCATGAATGTAATATGAACTATAAGGGCTCAAGTGGGGATATGGAAGCTGACTGCCAAACGATTTTACTGCCATCAACATATATTGTGTGTAAGGACCACAAATATAAGATACAAGAAATTAGAGCTCATACAAAGGTATATAGATAGTCATTTTTCCCTCACTCTATTTGAGAGTGAAACAGGAAAGGAAATGACTAGCAGTAATACAGAGTACTCACTACCACATGCCATTTGGTGGCTCGCAGAGTATCAGTGTAGGTGTAGATGTAGATGCAGATGAAGAAGTGGCAAGGAGTTGTCAGCTATCAGATCAGTTGCCTGCTGTGGCCTGCAATATGTGAAGTACCTTGGTAATGGTGACAATAAAGCATTAGAATGTGTGGGGCATGTACAGAAATGACTAGGTGTAAAAAACTGAGACAAGATTTGCCAGAAAAAAAAAAAAGATCTGATGGAAAGAGGATAAAAAGGAGAGGGTTACTGACCGATGCAGAAATTGATAAGCTACAGACATATTATGGCTTGGCAATAAGGAGTATAAGGAACTTGAAAAACATAAAGCAAGGAGCTTGGGTGTTATATTTCCACAAAATGTCCACAGACAAAACTCTATCCACGACATGTGCCTAAAAGAAAGTAAATCATGGTGTGCCTCATGATGTGGCTACCAAAGGCCAATTGTTGGTGGTGAAGAATATCATCATTGGAATTCTCTACCAATCGCTGCAACTGAAGCCATCAAATTTACATTCATGGACTTTGCAAATGGGACCTTACTGAAGGAATGTCTTCATGGCAGAATCCAAAACCCAATTTTGAGTTTTAATCAAAGTATATGGGAAAGATTGCCAAATACCACTTTTGTGGCAAGAAATGAATCAAGAATTTCTTATTCACCCTTAATCATTTTACAGTGAAATAGGTTTTGTCATTGTTGTCTAAGACAGTATGTAGTAATTCATGTGAGTATACAGTAGTAAACTAAACTAATGTCTTTTAACTGTAGTATATGTATTAAGCACCACAATAATAATATACGCTACAGGAAGATTTCTAAGAGCTAGTGTCCATAAGGTATACTATGCTGTAGTGTGGCATAAACACTGCGCAATAATAACTGGATAGAGTATACATGACAATTATACAGAACATAGAGTCATGATTATACTAAGCATAACATACCACATTATGATACAGTAGACTATAGGAAAATTTGTTACATGCTAATATTAGATCCATGGACCAAACATAAATTGGTAATTGTTAAAAATTTTGAGTGGGTTCATTTTGTGGTAATTTCCAGTTCTTGCTAACTTATGCATCAGTATATCTAAATTAGCCTTAGCTCTGATGTTGTTTTCATGAGTTTCTCCCTTAATATCAAATTCTGAAATATTATTTTTAACATAGAACACAGACACATATAGGTATAAATTTATAATTGTGAGTATTCTAAGCCTGGGGAAAAGAGGGCAACACTGCTCCACGCATCCTGTTTTACACATTATACATAGGACTTATTTGTATTTTTAAAATATTTTTGATGTGAGGAGTGAGTCCCCATACAATCACACATATGATATATGTGACTGGAATACTCCAAGATATGTCTCCCTAAGGTAATCCAAGTTTACTGACTGAGGTATGGCACCTGTGATATTTTTTCACATCCTCCCAGCAGGGTCTGGAGTCAATGTAAATACCTAAAAATTTTACTCACTTAATTTCTATTTCATAAGACATTCCGATTAGGAGTTTTGGGGTTTATGATGCAGTTTCATATTTTAGTAGTGGTGTGTCAAGTGGGAAATATGTTTTAAAGAAAATACAAACCAAACTTGGATTTGCAGCAACCCATGTGCCTACTTTGAAAAGACCGCACTTGCAACAGCGCTATGTCATCTGCAGAGGGTGCCTCAGGCGTGTGTGTGTGTGTGTGTGTGTGTGTGTGTGTGTGTGTGTGTGTGTGTTGGTGTGTGTGTGTGTGTGTGTGTGTGTGTGTGTGTGTGTGTGAGTGAGTGAGTGAGTGAGTGAGTGTGTGTGTGTGTGTGAGAGAGAGAGAGAGAGAGAGAGAGAGAGAGAGAGAGAGAGAGAGAGGATAGGGGAATCACTGTCAGAGACCAGTCTATGTAAGGCTAGCTGAACTACTCTTGGTCTCAGTTCTCTATGTGTGTGTTGCTACAGATCTTCGTGTATGTAGTTTGTTCCTGCTGAATGTTACTTAAATAATGTGTTCCAGTTGTTAATGCTTTTGTTGTGTTCAGTCTACTGGTCATGTTGTACTTACAGCTAATTACAACAGGAGTAAACTGCATAAAAGCTTTGTATCAGACAGACAGAAAGCATGAAATGAGAGTGGATAAATCAGTTTGGAGGTGACAAAATTCAAGAAGAGTGCATCATAGGAATGTGAAAAGGAAGGAAATTGATGTAGAAAATGGAAAAGAACCTGTTTATGGTGCTATACAATTCTAAAAGAATGTCAAATACAAACAGAAACTTTATTGGACATTTTCCACAAATTTGTGTATGTAGGTAAATATAACACCCAAAGTAAAAGACCTATTACTTTCTAACTTGATATGCTTATAAAAGTCAACCTTCTCAGTGGAAGACTGAGAAAACGCTGACCTGGGAGATGCCTGTTGGCTCGCACACTGGGAACAGGCGGCCACCAAATGCCCAATTTCTCTGTCAATACTGGGCCAGTACACATGTCTGCGAGCCAAGGTTTTAGTACGGGAAACACCCCAGTGCCCCTCATGTAATAACGTGAGGACTTCCCTTCGCAAACTTGCAGGAACAACCACGCGAGGAGCTGTATCATCAGTAGCTAGAAGGAGAACTCCTTCCAAGATGGAGAGGAGCCAAAACGATATTAGCGGCTTATGGTCAGTGATTAACTGAAACTTCATGCCATACAAGAAAGGGTGAAACTTGGTAACAGCATAGACAATGGCCAAAGCCTCTTTTTCCACCTGGGAGTAATGGTCATGCGCGAGACTAAGAGTTTTAGATGCAAACGCCAGTGGCTGCTCGGAACCATCCGCGTTGCGATGGGCCAGGACCACCCCCACCCCATACTGCGAAGCATCTGTAGCCAGGACCAACAGCTTATGGGGGTCAAAAGTAGCCAAACAAGGCGCTGACGTGAGGAAGCCCTTCAACAAGGTGAACGTTCGCTTGCATGGAGGCGGCCAATCAAAAGGAACACTCTTGCGCAGAAGGCAGTACAGGGGGCGGGCTATGGTGGAAGCCCTGGGGATGAACCGGTGGTAATAGGCAATCTTGCCTAAAAAAGCTTGTAACTCCTTCAGCGAAGCGGGCCGCGGAAGGTTGACGATACCTTGAACCAAACTTCCTAGTGGCTGGACGCTGTGCCGAGAGATGGTGTAGCCCACATACTCAATGGACGGTTGGAAGAAGTTTGACTTACGCAGGTTGCAACGCAAGCCCACGGACCTGATTTGAGAAAGAGGGTGCGAAGGTTGTGCAAGTATTCCTTCATACTGCGGCCTGTCACAATTATGTCATCCAGGTAATTAATACAATGAGGGAATGTCGACGTGACATGCTCAAGATAACGCTGGAATACCGCCGGGGCACTGGATATTCTGAAGGCCAACCGCTGGTATTGGTAAAGGCCAAACGGGGTGTTGACGACTGCCATCCATTTGGAGTCCTCACCAAGTGGTATCTGATGATAAGCCTTCGAAAGATCGATTTTCGAAAAATTGGCCTCCCGCAATGGCGGAGAACAATTCATCAGCACAAGGCAAAAAATAGGTGTCCACCACCAATTGGGAATTAATGGTGGCCTTGAAATCGCCACAAAGGTGTAATTTTCGCGAGGGTTTCCTGACAATAACGAGGGGCGAAGCCCACTCACTAGAAGAAATGGGGAGAACGACCTCTAGGGTTGTCAGCCGGTCTAGCTCTTCTTTTACCTGAGGGCGGAGAGCCAAGGGGATCTGCCTCGCACGTAGAAAATGTGGGCGAACTGACGCCTTCAACGTTAGGTGGGCTTCTGAGTCTGAAACATGCCCCAGGCCCTCCTCAAAGATATCCGGAAAGTCAAATATCAAAGACTCCAATGATTGATAGGCAACATCTTCGGAGACCAACTGTATGGTGTCAGCGATAGAAAAACCGAAAACTTGAAAGGCATCCAAGCCAAAAAGGTTAGCGGAGCTCGCATCACTGACAACAATAAAAGTGTTTTGTAAGTCACGTCGGTAGTGAATTGACCCAGTAGGGGAATGAACTGTTTACCATAACCAAGTAGACGCTGGTAAACTGGCGCCAACGGGGTTGACCCAACATCGGAGTAAGTTTGTGCATTCAACAAAGAAACTGCCGCGCCCGTATCTACTTGCAGTTGTAATCGGCGCGACCGAACCGACACCTCGATAAAGCCTGGGCCGATGAAACTTCGTGAATGTCAACGTCCATGTCCTCTGTACCTGCTTCCTTCGATTCTTTTGAGGCTGAGCGGCAAACTTTAGCAATGTGTCCCTTTTTATTACATTTGCGATAAATGGCCCAACGCTGGGGGCACTCTGACCGATCATGATGTACACAGCACAACACACAGGACGGTAACAGGGGCCGGCGGCGGGAACTCTGTTTACGCGCCGTTTGGGAGCGGCCGTAACGGCCGGATTGCACCAGTTGCACGTCGTCCACCCCGGACACAGTGGATGCACCACACTTCCAACTGTTGACCTGCAGCGTGAGAGACTTCATACGATTGAGCAATGGGCAGGACTTCCTCAAGGGAAGGGTCTTCTAACTGTAGGGCCTGTTGCCGGACCTCCCTATCAGGGGCCGTGACGTTGCACACCATAACGTGGGCATACCACTCTCGCGACTGCTCCGTCACAAAATGACACTTGCGACTAAGACCATGCAGGGTAGCAGCCTACACCCAGAAAGACTGACGGGGCTGCATCTTGCATTGATAGAACTCGACCCTAACCGCCACAACATGTGTGCATCGGCAACATGAAACGCCTGGAAATGGTGGTGAAGGCGATGTTCATATGTGTCCCAATCCTCCATCCTCTCGTCATCCGGGGGAAAGGGATGAGGGAATGGCACTGGAGCAGACAGCGCAGAAAGCAACGCTGGAAGCACTTGTTTCATGGTGGCCATGCGCTACGTCTGCTGCTCAACCAAAACCCGCACTAAATCCTCTATGCTATGGATAAGCTGCGAAACCGAAACAACGACGCAACACACGAAAGCACGACCCTACTCGTCACTAATTGTGTAGTAACACGGTTCGTGTTTTCCATCGCACTTCTCATAGCGTGGACCGGGAACTGTCTCCTAGGCATGCCCGAAGTCAACTCACTGGGGCACAGCCCATGCTGTCTGAGTTGTTGTTGTTCCGCCCGCAGAGGTCGCGGCTGAATTCTCGCGTGCCCTCTGGTGGACGGGACTCTACTTGCGGCAACTACCGTCAGTGATGTGTCGTGCTGCTGTGCGCCTCCCGCGATCTTTCTGGTGGCTACTGCAGGTGCATTAAAAAGTTAGTAAGAAAATAAAGAGATTTAACATGCAAAAAAAAAAAAAAAATTTGTTAGGTTTTGGAACTTCCACTACTATGAGTGTAATCTAATAAAGTCTTATGAATTTACTTGGAAAATTATTGACAGTGGAAATTGGTTGGTTAGTTTGGGGAGGAGATCAAGCAGTGAGGACGTCAGTCCCATCGGATTGGGGAAGAAAGCTGACTTTGCTCATTCAAAGGAACCATCCCAGTATTTACCTGAAGTGAGTTAGGGAAATAGTAGAAAATCTAAATCACGTTGGCGAGACATGAGTTTGAACCATTGTCCTCCCGAATGCAAGTCCGGTGTGCTAACCACTGTGCCACCTCACTCAGTGACACTGAAAAGTAGAACATCCTGTGATGTCTCTCCTACTCCCTGTCAGCCAGTTTGATCCCCTACCCTCTTAAAATATTTCCTTTCCTTTTATCAACGTTCTTGCAGATCTCACAGCAGTATAAACATATTTTTGGTAGTTAAAAATTTCGAACCTAGAGAGCATTTTTGTAAGAGATTTTCAGTCATTATTGGCTGCTGTCAAACACAACGTACTTTACTATTCACTGCAGGTAGTTCAAGTTTACTTTCTTACTCATCTGCTATATCTCTTGAAATACCTTTAAACTTTATCATGTTAATTATGAGTCATCTACAAGAATTATTTTGGTAGCAATTGTCTGACTTCATTACTTACATGGCCAATATTCTTCTTAACCAGACCTTACAGATTAAAAGAAAACGTTTTGACCTTCAGCAGTACATGAGATTTAAAAACAGTTGTTTATTACTAATTTATTTTGAACTTGTATTGGAGCAAAACAAAAGCCGTTCTTTTATAGTGTCACTAAGTTGTGAGCTGGCAAATGCAAATGAACTTCACTTGATTTGCTAAATTTTGATAGTCTAAGTTGATCCTAGTCCATGGTAAAGAAAAGCTGAGAGTAATGTTTATACAACATAGATTTCTGAGTTCAGCTTGCTGCAGGTTCATGTTTATTATTATTATTATTTTGAGCTTTTCCTCATTACAGAAGCTTATCTCCAACATAATAATTTACTTGGAAATTACAATACAAACAATAAACATTCTTAAACTACATTTTCAGAATATTCCTCCAGGTGTTTCGATCTTGTGTGTCCTCTTCCTCTGCGCCCATTCTCCTCGTTGTGTGCTGTACATTCTGGAGCCAGGTGGTCATAGGTCATCCTCTTCTTCTTCTCCCCTCCGGTTCCCACTCCAGTACCAATTTTGGTATTCTGGTTTTCTCCATTCGTCGTACATGCCCGTACCACTGTAATTTCTTCCTATCCATTATGTCATATATTCTTTCTTTTATTTCCATTCTCCTTATTATTTTGGTGTTCCTTATCTTTTCTTTCGTGGAGATTCTTGCCAATCTTCTCCAGAAGTCCATCTCTAGAGCTTGTAATTTTTTAATGTGCTTCATGTTAATTGTCCAAGTCTCTGTTCCATACAGAACCACACTCTCTAATATGGATTTGTATATTAATTTTTTAGTTCTGCTCATTACATTCCTGCTCCATAAGACTGAGTTAAGCATCCCAATGACCCTCCATCTGCTACTAATTCTTTTATTGATTTCTGACTCTGATTTTCCCTCGATTTCTAAAATGGATCCCAAATAACAGAAAGTGTTTATCTTTTTGATTTTCTTTCCTTCAATGTACAACTCATCTGAATCATTAGTCAAGTATTTTGTTTTTTGGTAATTAATCTTCAAACCCCAAGTTTTGTATGCTACTGCTAGTTGATTGCACATACAGTTAGCATCTTCCCCATCTTGTGCTACAACTACTTGATCATCAGCAAACAATAAATGATGTAGGTAAACTCCATCTCTTATTTCTAATACTATTACATTTATGAGACCATATTCTAATCTGAGTTTGACCGCTTTACTAGATTATTATCAAGTCATCAGATGATGGGAATACATTTTGTGGTATCTTGTCAACTTGAGAGGCCTGAAGAATCACTTACAAAACAAACATATCTGATTCATCAGAGATATGTTTGCATTGTAAGCACGTCTCAGGGCCTCTTCAGCTGACAAGGTACTATGTGGCACATTCAAGTTCTTTGATGATGATTTATTAATAAGTTGGAACCATTAATAACACGACTTGTCAGACATGAGGACAGACATTTACAGGAAGGTCACTGCATTTCTGCATACATGTACACTCCATGTGCCACCCTGTTGTGTATAGCAGCAGGAACTTTGTACTGTCATTAGTCATTCCATTTCCTACCAGACAGACCAAGGGAAAAATCGACTCTCTATATGCCTCCATTTGAGCCCTAATTTCTCTTATCTCTCCTTTGTGGCCCTTATGTGAAATGTATGTTGGCAGCAGTAGAATTATTCTGCTGTCAGCTTCAAATGCCGTTTCTCTAAATTTTTGAAATAATGTTTTGTGAAAAGAACATTTTCCTTCCTCGAGGGATTCCCATTTGAGTTCACTAAGCTTCTCCGTAATACTCTCATGTAGATCACACTGACTGGTAAGCCCACCTCTGCATTACTTCAACGTCTTCCTTTAATCCAACTTGGTTGGGGTCCAAAATACTCAAGCAGTACTCAAGAACTGGCTTCACTAGTGTTCTACATGCAGTCACCTTTATAGATAAACTACACTTTCCCTAAATTTTCCCAATATACTGAAGGCGACCATTGCCTTCCCTACTACCATCCTTACATGCTGATTGAGTTTCATTATGCCAAGATATTTACTCAGTATGAGTGTGTCAAGCAGCACACTACTAATGCCAAATTTGAACATTATGTGACTGTTTTTATTACTCATCTGCACATTTTCAGCTGCCATTTATCACAACAACTTGAATTTTTTTCTAAGTAGACAGTCACTCAAACATGACACCTATCTGTACACTGCGACATCATCAGCGAACAGCCACAGACTGCTGCTTGCCCTATCAGTCACATAATTTGTGTATCTAGATCCTGAGAGTGGCCCTATCACACTTCCCTGCAGCACTTATCTACATCTGCATCTACATGGATACTCTGCAAATCACATTTAAGTGCCTGGCAGAGGGTTCATTGAACCAGCTTCACAATTCTCCATTATTCCAATCTCATATAGCGTGTGGAAAGAACGAACACGTATATCTTTCCGTATGAGATCTGATTTCCCTTATTTTATCATGGTGATAGATTCTCCCTATGTAGGCCGGTGTCAACAAAATATTTTTGCTTTTGGAGGAGAAAGTTGGTGATTATAATTTCCTGAGAAGATTCCACCTCAATGAAAAATGCCTTTGTTTTAATTATGTCCACCCCAAATCCTGTATCATTTCAGTGACACTCTCGCCCCTATTTTGTGATAATACAAAATGTACTGCCCTTCTTTGAACTTTTTCAATGCACTCCATCGATCCTGCCAGCTAAGGATCCCACACCATGCAGCAGTATTCTAAAAGAGGAGGACAAGTGGTGTGTAGGCAGTCTCCATAGTAGATCTGTTGGATTTTCTAAATGTCCTGCCAATAAAATGCAGTCTTTGGTTAGCCTTCCCCACAACATTTACTATGTGTTCCTTCCAAAAAATGGTTCAAATGGCTCTGAGCACTATGGGACTCAACATTTGTGGTCATAAGTCCCCTAGAACTTAGAACTACTTAAACCTAACTAACTTAAGGACATCACACACATCCATGCCCGAGGCAGGATTCGAACCTGCGACCGTACCAGTTGTTCCTTCCAATTTAAGTTGTTTGTAATCGTAATTCCTTTGTACCTGCGACCGTAGCAGTTGTTCCTTCCAATTTAAGTTGTTTGTAATCGTAATTCCTTTTTATTTAGTTGAATTTAAAGACTTTAGATTTGACTGATTTACCATATAACTGAAATTTAATGGATTCCTTTTATCACTCATGTGTATGATCTCACACTTTTCATTATTATGGTCAATTGTCAATTTTTGCACCATACAGATATCTTTTCTAAATCATTTTGCAATCTTTTTTGATCTCATGACTTTATCAGTCGATAAATGACAGCATCATCTGCAAACAACCTAAGATGGCTACTCAGATTGTCCCGCAAATAGTTTATGTAGGTAAGGAACAGCAAAGGGCCTATAACACTATTTTGGGGAACACCAGAAACCACTTCTGTTTTACTCAATGACTTTCCAACAATTACTATGAACTGTGACCTCTCTCATAGGAAATCACAAATCCATTCACATAACTGAGAGGATATTCCATAACCCTGCAAGTTTACTACAAGCCGCTTGTATGGTATAGTGTCGAAAGAGTTATGGAAATCCAGAAATATGGAATCAGTCTGAAGTCTCTTGTCAATTGCACTCAATATTTCATGCAAATAAAGAGCTAGTTATGTTTCACAAGAACGATTTTTTCTAAATTCGTTTTGATTGTGTGTCAGTAGGCCGTTTTATTCGAGGTAATTCGTAATGTTTGAACACAATGTATGTTCCAAAATCCTGCTGCATATCGATGTTAATGATATGGGCCTGTAATTTAGTGGATTGCTCCTACTACCTTTGTTGAGTATTGGTGTGACCTGTGCAACATGCAGTCTTTGGGTATGGATCTTTTGTCGAGCAAACGGTTGTATGTGATTAAGTATGGATCTACTACATCAGCATACTCTGAAAACAACCTAATTGGTATACAGTCTGGACCAGAAGACTAGCTTTTATTAAGTGATTTAACTTCCTTCAGTACTCGGAGGATATTTACTTCTACATTACTCATGTTGGCAGCTGTCCTTGATTCGAATTGTGGAATATTTACTTCGTCTTATTTTGTGAAGGCATTTTGGAAGGCTGTGTTTAGTAACTCTGTGTTTAGTAACTCTGTTTTGGCAGAACTGTCTTTGATAGTATCACCATTGCTGTCACACAGACAAGGCACACTTGACATATGACCAGAATCTCCTTGGATTTTCTGCCAGGTTTTGAGTCAAAGTTTCATTGTGGAAACTATTATAACCATCTTGCATTGAAGTCTGCACTCAATTTCTAGCTTCTGTAAAAGATTGCCAGTCTTGGCGATTTTGTGTCTGTTTAAATTTGGCGTATTTGTTTCTGCGACAGTGCTCTGACTCGTTTTGTGTACCACGGAGGATCATCTCTGTTGTTTGTTAATTTATTTGGTATAAATCTCTCAATTGCTGCTGATACTATTTCTTTGAATTGAAGTTACATCTAGTCTATACTTATATTGTTAATTTGGAAGGAGTGGAGATTGTCTCCTCAGGAAGACGTCAAGTGAATTTTTATCTGCTTTCGTGGATAAGTATACTTTTTGTTCATTTTTTGAAGGATTTAGGGTTACAATATTCAGTCTCACTACTACAACCCTGTGTTCACTAGTCCCTGTATCTGTTGTGATGCTCGTTATTAACTCAGGATTATTTGTAGCTAAGAGGTCAAGTATGTTTTCACAACTGTTTACTATTCACATGGACTCACAAACTAAGTGCTTGAAATAATTTTCAGAGAATGCATTTAGCACAATTTCAAATGATGTTTTGTGCATACCTCCAGAATTAGACATGTATTTTTGCCAACATATTGAGGGTAAATTAAAATTACCACCAACTATAATTGTATGAGTTGGGTACGTGTTTGAAATCAAAGTCAAGTTTTCTTTGAACCTTTCAGCAATTGTATCATCTGAAATGGAAGGGTGGTAAAAAGATCCAATTATTATCTTGTTCCAGTTGCCAACAATGACCTCTGTCCATACTAACTCACAGGAACTACTTCAATTTTGTGACAAGGTAAAATACTTCTAACAGCACCAAACACGCCACTGCCAACAGTGTTTAGCCTATCCTTTTGAAACACCGTTAGATTCTTCGCAAAAATTTTCACTGAGCTTATCTCTGGCTTTAGCCAGCTTTCAGTGCCTATAACAATTGCAGCATCTATGCTTCTATTAGCACTTGGAGCTCTGGTACTTTCCCAACACAGCTACGACAATTTACAACTGTTGTACCAATGATTCCTGTATCTACGTTCTTCTTGTGACTCAAACCCTTCTTGTGTTTTCCCGAGATGCTCTAACCTAAAAAACCGCTCAGTCCATGCCACACAGCCCATGCTAACCATGTAGCTGCCTCCTGCGTGTAGTGGACTCCTGCCCTATTCAGCAGAACCTGAAACCCTACCACCCTTTGGTGCAAGTCGAGGAATCTGCAGCCTACATGATCACAGAACCATCTGAGCCTCTGATTCAGACCCTCCTCTCGGCTCTGTACCACAGCTCTGCAATTGGTACTGTCAATTATGCTGGTCAGCTCTGCTTTCATCTCACAAGCAAGATTGGCAACCTTTACCACATCTGTTAACTGATTGAAACCAGAGGAATCTCTTCTGATCCAAAGTGATACACATCATTGGTACCGACATGAGCCACCACTTGCAGTTGGCTGCACCCTGTGCTCTTGATGGCATCCGAGAGGACCTGTTCCACATCTGGAATGACTCCACCCAGTATGCACATTAAGTGTACATTGGCTTTCTTCCCCTTTTTGGCAGACTTGTCCCTAAGGAGCCCCATAATGCACCTAATGTTGGAGCTCCCAACTATCAATAATCCCACCCTCTGTGACTGTCCAGATCTTGCAGGCTGAGTGATATCCTTGTCTCTGATCAACACCCACAGCCGAGGACAGTGTTCTAGGCTCTATTACTTAGGAAGTCTTTGAGCCACTTACATAGCTGAGAATCTAACCTGTATGCTCACACCTTCATTAACAGTCTGTGGTGGGGCACTAAAGCACTGGACCTAGTCTGTGTTTGATCATCTTGCTTGAGGGGGAATTTCATTGTGGAGTAATTTGTTCTGTTATATGTTATCACCTCAAGTGGTGGTAGTGACTGACAGTCCAATGTGGCGAATTATGTCTCTCATCACATCATTTGTTCTATGGCCAGTGATAATGCACTTTTCAGGGTCATATATTCCAACTACTTAGCTTTCAGCCAAGCCACCTCATGCATGAGCTATGCCTCATTGTCAACAGAGTATTCATGACCATACGATTGTTCTTGTGGACAAAGGGAATTGAACATCATTGGACATAGGGAAATGGTATTGTGTTCCTGAGTGCCTTGCATAATAACAAATAAAATGATATTGTGATGTTTGAGAATCCCATAGCTTCATGTGAACGGGACGTTGGCATGTAGCACCAGTCCAGAATAATGAACTTGTAAAACCCTTAACAAAACGCAGTGCAATTGAAATACAGGGTGA
Source organism: Schistocerca americana (assembly GCF_021461395.2). Classification (NCBI taxonomy): domain Eukaryota; kingdom Metazoa; phylum Arthropoda; class Insecta; order Orthoptera; family Acrididae; genus Schistocerca; species Schistocerca americana. The sequence goes on from NC_060121.1 coordinate 93,224,932, forward strand.
ACACTAACAAAATTGGCAAGTTGCAGGGACGGATTCCTGAGTGGAAATGGAGGAAACAATTTTCTATTAACATGTGTCCAGAAATGCATCATTGCTACTGTAGATGATGCTGATATGATGCTGACAAATGACAGTTCCTCCGATCACATGCTGTGGGTTCCTTGTGTGTTGCAGACAGTGTAATTGACACAGCATACTGTAATCAGCAGAAAGGTCCAGTATTAATGCCGGGAATAAACCAAGACAGTGTTTGTGTGCAGCCAAGCAGATGCAAACAGTTGAGGCAGTACAGCTGCAACAAAACACATACCCTCAGAGAGGCCAACCACATCACACAACATTTCAAGCACTTTTCCAGCACACAGGGAAGCAGGACAGATAATCCATCTTCTTGAAAATAAAAAGTACCTTATAGTACAATGGAAATTATTAATTTGAATTCACACACTTTAAAATAAAGTTTTAAAAACATAATTTTTTAAAAATCTTTGAGCAAGCCGTACATATCTGTTTAGAAATTCAATTGGAAAAACTTTTTTGGCTCCAAAGAAATTGTTAATCCTACCATCATCAGGTTCTTGTGTATTGAATTTCACACAGATTAATGAAGTTGTCTGGCCTTGTTAACTGTACAAACAATTTTAGCAATTCAAAATTCACATTTCTTCAAAAAAGGGTAGCATTGGACCCCTAAATTTTTCCCTCAGAGGTAACATTGACCCCCTAAATATTATCACTAAAATTCAGTTAATCCATATGCATTTTCCCAAATATGGCGTAAAAGAAAACTGTAATGTATAATCATTGTCTACAAATTAAGACTGAGGCAACAGTGAATTTAAATCCATAGTTAGTCTTGGTCGGTATCTGTTGTTACAAGTGTTTTGTTTACTTCAGAACTTTTAGACTGAGATTCATGTTTTGTTTTAATTGTGAAGCATGGGCACAATAGGTTGTAACTGTATTATATAGTGAAGTTAAAGAATAAAGTGCAAGCCTGAATACACAAAATAAAACCATAACTAAATTAAAAATTGTATTTCAATGCCTAGAATGTACTGAAGGTTTCCAGGTACAAGATGTACCTAGATGTGGATAAGGAAAAATTGGAAAAAGTGATCTTGTTGCTTAAAAAGAAGTTCTTCTCTCTAAACTCCCAGGTGAACAGAATGTACAGGCAAAGAAGGAAGCTGTAGCTGAATCTCTGGTTTCTTACTTAAAGTGTCCATATGAAAAGAAAAAAACCAATTGCCCTTTCAAATACAAAAAGAAAGAAAATTAATTTGAGCCCTGGTAAAGCTGTTTTAGCTGTTCATGCATTGAACATTGGTTCAGAACCATTCAGTAGGTCATCAGATGATGATGTGTCTGCAATACATTAAAAGTTCAAATTGTCTGCAGTTACAAATGACACAAACTATCCTCAAACTATAAGTCATCCGCAGCTAATAAAGAACTCTCAAAGGCCAAGAAAAATCTCTTTCAAAAGTGTGATAATTCTTCATGAGAAAATGAGATTGATCTAATGAAATTGCCAGAGACTCTGGAAACTAATGAAAGTGATTTTCATCCTTCAGATGATTATGTTGTTGAAGATTTGCTGCTTACTAAGAGAGGGTGTCAACATCTTTTTCCAAATGGCTTTGTTACAGTGAAAGTAGTTTGGAGAAAATGGGCGAGGCAAACATTTCACTGCGCTTCATTATTCAAGAAATTGCAATAAATGGAAGAAAAGATAAATGAAGTAAGGGGGCTTCACTCCACTGATTCAATTAAAACTACATTTGTTCCAAAAGAACATGATATATTTATTACCCAATTCTGTTATGTGATTGGCAAGCTGCCTCCACAAGAGCTACAGATTGATGGTATAGAATTCTGTATAAATTTTCAGAAAGGATTTCAGTAAAAAAAGTTCAGTGTTTTTTGTCACTAGAAGTTTTAAATTAAGGACTGGTAATTATATTTATAGAATGTTTGTTTTCCATTAACAAGCTTATCAACATTTTACAAAATATCCAGTATTCAATGGGGATCACTGAGATCCCTTCGCAGTGGTCATACTCATACTGCACTACACAAACATTTATCCCAGGAATATTGTGCATATGCTTTAATAAACCAAATTTGAGGGGTCTATGTAACCCCATAAAAATGGGTAATATTAACTCCTTTTAATACTTTTTTTCTACTAACCTATGAAAAATATAATACACACACTGCACTATTAATGTTTGTATAGAAGTAATGTACAATAACAAAAATCATCATGGATAGAAATTGATATATGCAAGAGATATTCTACAAAAACATCAAAAAGAGGGTCAGTCTTACCACAGATGATGGTGTGTGTATCCTGAATGACAACTGCTACTATCCCTATCACCTGCAGTCCCATGGAGGCCACCTTGAACATTTGTTGTGGCATGGATATGATGCAGCTCTATACTGTGTTCCAGGACAAATTGTTGTCATTGCACAAATACTGTCCATTTCCAGACACATGTTCATAGGACCTTTTTTCCTCAATTTACAGTCAGGAATTCATCCCTGCAATGTGACAGTTTTGTAAATGTTCACCATGTATATTTGTTCATTTCTCACGTCAGCTGACATGGTTCATTGTCTGCTTCAAGAGGCTGGACTACAAAACAAATGTGTGATCATCAAGAGGAACCTCCATGGTGGTCATCAGCTATGCCAATTAGTGTTTGATGAGGAAGATAACTATTGTGGGTAGCAGACTGTAATATTTTCCAATGGATTAGCATTTTTCACTGCAAATGATGGACCTGTACCACAATATCCATTTCAACTCCAGATATATCTGTGAGTAATCTTATACTGCATTTTGACTATCATCTTGGGGCCATATGTTTACCCATGGAGTTGGCATAGTCACAGGATAGATGGCCAACTTAATGCTGCCCAGTGTATTCGTATTCTGGATAATGTTATGATCTCATTAGTGCACCAAAAATCTCCAGCACATATGTCAGCTATAGTGCAGGAGTGATTTGCAGAACATAGTGAGATTTCTCTTCTTGAATGGCCTTCTCCTGCACTAGACCTCAGTCCCATTGAAAATATATAGGCAGACATGAAACAGACCATATGTGAAGACTAGTCTGACCCCCCACACTTCAAACCCACAATGACTTTGGAACATTGCCCTGGCTGGCAGGGCAATTTATTACTGCTGTTGACTTCAAATACTTTGAAGTCCGAAATTCAGTTTGAAAGATTTATTGCTTACCTCACAGATTCCCTCCCTCACAGGATACAGATGGTCACTGAAATGGAAGGCCTTTGGATCAGGTATTAAGTGGTAAAGAAACCAATGCTGTGTTCTTTTGAGGGCTGAAAAAATCTGAGTGGAAACTGTAAATATGAGAGCCATACTGTTTGTTCTGTTAATTTTTTGTTTTGTGTTTTGTATGGTTTAACAAATTAACACAGTAGAAGAAAAGATAGAGGCTGAAATTAGAATACAACCTGAATCCTGCTGTCATGTAGTTACTCATCAGTCTGTTGACTATGACATGTTTATACAAAGTCATTATATTAACTGCTGTATTATTCAGGTATCTATTACTGCTGTTCTGCCCCTGTGTCTACATCACAACTTCAAATACTTTAAACTCAAAAATACTATGAATGAAAAGGAGCAGATTTTTTTGTGCATTTCTAGAAGGCGCTTGTTTTGTGATAAGTGTCAATAGTGTTTAACTCTCTCAATTACACTCATAATTTATTACAAGTGTCCATTATATTTACGAGCAGTAATGTATACTTGGTAATGTGATTGGCTCATGTATAATATGGCATGCAATTCAGTGTTCAGCCCCTACCATCTTTACTGCTGTCAAGTGTACATTGTCCCAATTTTCCTGAAGACAAAAGTACCAATGACAGTTCTTCGGCAGTATACATAGTGCCAACTTAAATGTGTGTGTATTCTTATTTTTTATAATTCCTTTTTACTATCTGAAATAACAACTGTGATTATGACTATAAAATTTTGTTTATTGTATGCTGTCAGATTTGTGATGACTAGTCCAGAACACAATGATAAACAATTTGTATGCAGCTTTTTAAGATATGGTTCTAAAAGTGTCACTTATTGAACATAATGAGATAGCCAGAAGATCCTGCTCCTGTACTTCAAATCCCCTCACTTGTTTCATAGTAAGCTAGCAGTGTAGCTATGAATCTTCTAGTTTATCTATATGTAGCTTTACTGTAATCTTACATAGATCCCTCTTTTCCAGGGATTGAATTATGTCCTTGCTGTTCAAAAGCATAAGGGGAGTGTTATTTCTGGCATGAAAAGCAGGTTTGTAGCCATGAAATTTGAGATTATTGGCTATGATCAGTCATATGTTCTCTGAATATGCCAACAGAAAGTACCTACAGCTTGTATCAGATAAACTATTAATGGCAATAGTATGGCAGTTCTGATTAAATTGACTGTTTAAAATACCTGTAATCAGGTTAGATACACACAGATTAACTGAGGCTAGATTTAGCAGATGGAGCATCACATCTGATGCTGACACATGTCTGAAAGATTCTATAAGTTAAAAGTCAGTATATGTATGGCTACAGACATAAATATTGAGATTTTGTAAACATACAATTTTCCAGCAGACTTGCTGCATTTGTTAAAGACATTACATTTTTCATTTCTATGGAGCTTTCTTTCAGAAGCCTACAGGATCTGCAGAAAAAATGTGATACAGTGCAGTTGTTAAAATGACCAACTTTTTGTTAATTTTTGCTGTAGTTTACATAAAAGTGGCTTTGGGATTGCTGTATATGGCAGTTACAGAAAGACAATTAACCACTACAGATTTACCACAGAGATTGATATTGGATAACTCTTGTTTTTGTTATATATAAATTATCTCCCATCATATATTCAAGTTGATTCTCTTTTTCTGATTGTTTATATATTATACTGAAGCCTAGAGGGCAATCTGCAATGTCATAACATGTAAATAAAATTTCCTCAAAAATTTGGCAGTGATACCTTTTTGTGTACTTGTGTGTCATAAAAACAGCTGGTTGCACAAGTAGACTCACTGGCATTTTGTGTTGATCTTTGCCACTTTTTATGAGTTCAGTGTGCTGACCCTTAGTTTCCCTTATTCTGATCAATTGTAACTTTTGGGATCAGTAGTAAAAGTAATTCTGTACATTCTGGAACTGCCTGCCATTATTTATGCAGATAATTTACAAGGCCACATAATTGCTGTTCCTGCCCAAAAGTTTTTGTACCTTTCAGCAAATGGCATAAGTAGTGACAATGGCAAGCTATTCCACAGTATCTCTGATAAAATTAGTAGGCTCTGGAAAAAAACAAAGGCTCTGGAGCTTCCCATTGTACTAAATACAAGACAGCAAGGACAGCATTAATTCAACATTGCATATGCATCACAGCACATTGGACCCTCTCTCCACCACGCATGTTATTTGGAGTGGTGGTAAACATATTCTAACAGCAGAAGGTGGCCAACAATGATGAGCAATTCATGATGGTTATGAGCAACTTAGACCAGCACACTACCAAGTTGATACTGGACTTTATAGTGAACCCATGAGCAGACAGAGCTTAAAACAAGCTGAAAGAAGAGGTAATCTCCCGCTGCACAAAGTCTATCGACCTCACATTCAGTAAGTAGCAGGCTGCTATTGTATCAAGACAACAGGACACCATCGGAGCTCTGGCAGCACCTGGGAAACTTAGTAGACAGTTCAGAAGTGTCTGATAGTTTGTTGTTACATATTTGGCAGCAACAACTTCCAGTTCAAGTGCAGATGTTGTTGGTGGTATATTAGTAGAGACCATTTAATAAATTAATGCAGGCTGCAGATATTAACACTCAAGTCAACCGCAAAAGTTGCAATGACATTGTTGCACCTGCTGAACAAAACCAACCATGGTCAGCCAAATCCAACTGAAACTACAACGCTCAACTGCACAGACATCATGCTGTCATGTCCATCGAGCATTTCAGACAGCATCAGGACATTAAAAAGCCATGGTAAAGGCAATGATGTGCATTTGCACATGCTGCAGTGACAACAAAGTGGCAGTAATAAAAACCAAGATATGTTTAAACAAGTGGCACCATCACATGAAACACACTGTCAACAGAAGGACTTGCATGAAGTGTGCTGGTACATGAACATTTTGGCTAAGATTCCACAAAATGCACATTATCATGTGCTTGCTTAAAGAGGGACGTATGTGACGTTGCAATAGTTTGAAAAAAAGTTTATAACTAAATTTGGACAATTGTTAAGGAATGTTATATGGATATACACACAAGCCTTGATGCTTATTTAACTTGTAAATTTTTAATTGTAAATAACTGAAATGTTTTCAACGAGGTGAGTATAAATGTACCTTTTTTGAAAAATCTGTCAGGATGAAATTAATGTATTTTTGTACAAAGTTTGATATGCCATTATAACAAGTATCTGTGGCAGAGAATATTGGTATCTTCTATTGCTAGATTTTTTACATCTCTCCAAATTTCTGTGAAAAATACATACCAAATCTTAGGGCATTTCTCATAGATAAATGCCTAACTATTGCACTAAATGAAAATTCCTTCCACAGAATGTTTTGCTATAGTACTGATAAATTGCATGCCAAATTTTAGTACTATAACGTCAGTGGTTTGTGAGGAAAAGGTAAATAAATTTGCCAACATTTAAGTTGTGGTAAACCTGAATCACAGATTTGGCAGTGTTTGTGTTAGGCCTTACCTTATCTGGGTGAAATAGTGCAAACCATATGCATCCTCCTCTTCATCATCAAAGCAATCTTTCCTTTGCTTGTTCTCTTAGATTAAACTGATTTTCAAACTGAGTAAGAGTAAAGTCAGCTGCATCAATTCTCCTGTTATTGATTTCCTTCAATATTAAAAGTGCAAAAGCTCCTGGATCAAATACAAGCCCCTGTAGTTTCTGTTTTCTGCCGAAATCAGCACATTTAAAACCTAAACAAGCATCATATGCTGAACCTTCATCAGCAGTTGTAGAGACAGATGTTTTCTTTGGGTATGGTTTTCTTATCAGGGAGTTGTAACTTTCATTAGGATTTTCAGTTTTTCCATACACATGCTTTTGTAGAAGTTCTGGATCTGCTAAACACAGAAGTATTCCCCACATTGTGACTGCATAAAACTGGAAGAAAACACCACAGGAATAAATAATATGAGGAAATACAGAATAACAAAGAGCCATGGCCCCATGAAAGCTTTTGTTGATTATTATTTTTATCATACTTAGGAGTGGAATTGGAATGTAATATTGAGGAACTGAAATTTCACTGCCTTGTGGTAAATGTAGATCTAACAAAAAAAATTTTCACAATTTTGGTCACTTTTACTTACATCCCCCAGTAAAGGGTCAGTTTTCTACACTAACAGTACAGTGTCTACATGCCATCGGTAACAGCTGCCTTGTGCACATATTCTACCATGTCGAAAAGACTGTATGTATCAAACAAACGTACTGGCACAATGTTCCTAAGAGATACTGGCCTCAAATATCCACATACTCCATGCCAACCATACACCACACAACAAACAGGATGTTCACCCACAAAGTAATGGAGTTCATAACTCATGAGCCAACACTTACAGACAAAAAGTGTGCACTACCAGTATGGTCAATATCACAGAAACCATATTAGGCACTGACTTCCTAGCAGATTTTGCTTTAGTAGTTTACTTACATGGGGCTCAGTTATTCAGCTTACTGGACAACAGCACAGTGTTAGGAACTAATGGTCATTCAGCTTATGGAGTACTACAGAGAAACAACAGGTTCCCTTCAAAGACACACAGGAGCCTTCAGATGACCATTCATGATAATCAGCAAATGTTTTGCAAGAGCATTGCCAAAGTCAAACATAATACGATGCACTACATCTGTGTGACACCAGGACAGCTCATCTGCATAGAACTGCACTGAAAGGCTGACAGTGATGACAATCATCAAGGAAATGTTACAGGCAGGAATTATTCATTGGTCAGAGAGCTCATGGTGTCAGCCCGTACACCTAGTTCCCAAGAAACATGGCTCATGGAGGCCATGTGGGTATTACTGGGCCTTAAACATGAGAACAGTCCCACTTGCTCACTGCCTGGCATACAGGGTTTTAGCATTCTAGGGGGCGAAGAAGCATATATCAGATACCAGTAGCCACTATTAATATTCTGCAGATGACAGTGATCATGCCTTTTGGTTTCTTCGAAATTTTATTCATGCTGTTTGGCCTAAAGAACACTGCCCCAATGTGATAATGTTCCAACCATGAAGTACTTAATGGAATTCCATTTTGTTTTGCTTTCTTAAAATATAGTTTAGTGCTCTCCCCTAAAAGTCCAAGTGCATGAACAACACCTTTTCATAATATGAAAATGACTGATCATGAAGGGCTGTTATACGAAAATAAACATATTATGAAGAAGACTCTGGTCTCCTTCCTTGGCCATGTTATTTCAGCTCATGGCCATTGGCTGAAAAAGGTATGATATTACAATTTCTGTCAGGACCAGCAAATTAGCAGTAATTGAGAAATTTCTTGGGAATGATAAAATTTTGTCAACATTAACTTTCAGCAATGGTGGATGTGCAGACACTGCTCATGGAAGCACTTGCAGAATGTGATGCCGTGGCACCCTGACCACTTAAGTGGACAACAGAAATGAACAAGGCATTTGCAACGTCCAAGCGAGTTTAAGCCAGGGAGTGTTACTCGCTCATCTAGTTGTCTATGCACTCTACCAACAAATAGATGAACACTGGTGACCACTGAAGTTTGTGTCTGGCAAGTTCCAATTGGCCCAACGGAAGTGGAGCATATATAATAGGAAACTGTTGGCAATCTATGACACAGTCAGATCCTTTCATCAGCAAATAGAAGCTCAGTTGGTGACTCTTTTTGCAGAACATAAGCCCCTTACCTCTGCATTCAAAAATGTCAGCGACAGATGCTCATCAAGACAGTTCCAATATCCTAAAATTGTAAGCCTGCTTATGACAGATGTTTGCAGGTAAAATTGGCAGAAAACTTGCACTTGTGATCCTTTTTCCCTTGTAGGGTGTCAGATATTATAGACTGTAGAGAATTTTCTGTGGAGCAAACCAGGACACCCAGTTACAACAACTATTAAATGACTCATCTAGAGGACTAAAACTCATATAAATTCCAGTACTCAACTCTAAGTTGAAGCTGTGGTGCAACATTTTTTTAGACAAAGCATGGCCACACATTTCAAAAAAGGTCCAAAAGACATATTTCAACAGCATTCATGGCCTACCTCATTATGGTGCCAGCACTACAATCAGATTACTTACAGTCCAGACTTCTATGAAGAAATATGCATGAGGGTGCAAACATTCCTATGTGGTGTGTCAACAGAGAAGAGTGGGCCATCATCTACATGCTGATATCAGTAACTTCCAAGGTGCGCCAGCTACATTTACTCTTGTTCATGTTGACCTGATAGGCTCTCTTCTGCCATCAGAAGGATACAGATTCATTGCCATAGGGAGGTGTACAGTATGAGCAGAGGCAACACCAGTAGCTAGTATAACAGCTGAAACTATACCAAAAAATTTATGTGTACGAGAATTTCACAGTACAGGTGCCAGTCTGAATTCACACTGTTCCTGAAGCTGTCCAGGTCATGCAGTTTCCAGTGACACCACAGTCAGCTACCACCATACCAGTAATGGTATGACAGAATGTTGGCACAGAAAGTGTCACTAATATCTCACCAAAAAAGATGGGCAGTCATACTACCCTTAGTGCTATTAGGCCTTCAAACAGCATAAAAATTTGACATTAGGGTGTCCATGGCCAAAATGGTTTATGGTGAACCTCTACAGATCCTAGCGGGCTATTTAGTGCCAGTATCACTGCCAGATACAGAGGAAATTTCACAGTTGGTATAGCAGTGAAAGCACTGCTGCATCAATATACGTTGTCTGCCCTATCTTTGCTGTGACAACCATCAGGTGTTCATACACAAAAATTGGCAGAGCTGCTCACATGTGATGCTGCGAATGGATGCAGTGATGCCATCCCTACAGTCATGGTTATGTTAGCCCTTTCCCAGTGTTGAGTAGAGGTGTTCCTACCATAAACATACTGTGCAATGCCACACCAACTGATGTGGATTCTACCTGCCACAGCTTCAGACACCTTGATAGCATGTCAAGCCACAACCAGTTCAGAGCAGACGAATCTTGCTTCTCAAATACCAGCTGACCCCTCTCCACAGCTGATGAACATACCAGCACAGCAGCTGACAGTTTCTCCACCATCATGACGTCCAGCCTATGCAAGAGCTGACTGGTGGATCATGTTCAAATACCAATACATCCTAGGTGCTACATACTATAGGTAATGTGGAGGGGGGGGGGGGGCTGTGTGGCAGTGACACCTTGTTTTTGCACTTGTGCACCAGAAGAATTGCAGGTGGTACAATTAAACTCTCTGACATGTCTTCTGTTGTGAACATTGCCATTTTATTATGAGTTGTGTGTGTTGATTTTTAGTTTTCAATACACTCATTGATTTGTAGCATCCATAATTACTAATAGTAGTAATTCTCTATGTTCTGGAACTACATGCCATTATTTAAGTGGATAATTTATGAGACCACAAACTCTGAACCTAATTGAAACACAGTCTATACAATTCCAACTGTACAAGTTCTGACCACTTCATTAGCGATCATGCATGAGAATAATATCAGATTTTGGAGATGGATATGTCAAAAAGTGGACTTAGGTTTTGCAGTTGCATTCACTAGTGTCTTAAGACATCATATTCTAGGTTAATTTATCACTGAGGAAAAAAGTGATTCTGTCACAGAAGTGTGTAATAAAAACAATATGCAGTTTTCACTCTAGAGCCTCTTGTAGACAGCTCTTTGTGGTTAATTTACTCCCTCATGAAATTTATCATCAAAAATGAATTATAGTTTAAAAGCAACAGAAACATTGAAAAATATAATGCTGAAAGGAGAAATTAGTTACACTATCCATTACTCACATGTAGTGTGGCACAGAAAGATGTGACGTATTCAACCATAAAAATCTTTGACCATTAACAACATGATGCAAATAATTTAGTAATATTAATCAGTCATAACTGATATCATATCTGTGTGACAACTCCTATATCTTGTGTGTGTGTGTGTGTGTGTGTGTGTGTGTGTGTGTGTGTGTGCGTGCGTGTGTGTGTGTGTGTGTGTGTGTGTGTGTGTGTGTTTTCTTTGATGATATACAGTATAATGTAAATAATTTAATAATATTAATAAAATCAACCTCACTCATAACTGATATAATATATGTGTGACAACTCCTTCTATTGTGTGTGTCTTTTGCGGAGAGGTTGATGCGGGTGTTTTACAAGTGAGAGGTGGGAGAGATGAGAGAGATTTACATAGTTCAGGTCACTAAATGGAGAAAGAAATGTACCCAAAGATAATCATGTAAATGGTCAGCATTTTGGCATATTGTTTATTGAGAAAGTGTAGGTAGTAAATTGTAAAACTAACTTGTTCCACATTATAGCAAGAGAACACAATTATGGTTCATGGACCAAGCAGGTAACTAAACTACAAACAGTGAACAAAAAGCAAAATTTAAGTTTCCAGATTTCTAATGCTCTTGAAGAAGTAAGAAATAGAAATGGTGGTGCACAGAATCCTTCATGACTACTAACTGAAGATATACTCATGTTTATGCTTACCATCACCTTAATAACTATTTGTAGGGAAGAGCATTGAAGTTTTGGTCTGGCACTATGCCTGGCAACACACCAGTAATGGCAAATGTTTCTGATGTTGCTGTCCTTTGAAAACAATAGAGTTTTATGCTAAAATCTGCATGTAAATTTCTGTGTTCCACTCTTTTCCAGTTGTAGTGTCATTGTTATCATATCTGTTTTGAAGGTAATTAAGAAGTTATTACCAGCATACTCCAGTAATGTGGCTACATAATACATCATTAAAGATGAGTTCAGATTCCTGATGTGATGAGTACTATGATTTTTTTATAAGTAAAGTGTGGAGCTTTTAGTATATTTTTCTCATGACTTGATTTTAGATGACTTAGTGTACTGTATCGTGGTTGTGATAAATACTACATCCATTTAAATTTACTACATTGTCCCCAAATCTTAAACCTCATATAAATGTAACACAGACTTGTTTCGAAAATTTTCTTTTAAACCTTTTCATGCTCACTCATTAAAAAACTTCAAATGTTTGTAGATTTTAGCTATAGTTTACTACAGTCAATGAGGTAAGAAAATTCACATTGGTAATTGTAAGTGAGGCAGCATGCTTTTTACTACAGCTAATTACTCTACTCACTGTTCTGTGAAAATGCATATTTAAAAAGCATGTAGCTGCATTGTTTACTTAAATTTGTTGTTACCTCAAGGTGGCTTAGTAGTAATATTACCAAAAGAAATGAATATGTACAGTAGGATTTTAAATATGTTGGGATGGAATAACAACAGAATGGGAAAGATAGGTTGCTGCTCGCCATGTAGAGGGAGTGCTGAGTCAGAGAGGCACAATGAAAAAAAAAAAAAAAAGAAAAAGAAAAAATTCCAAACATTTCAACTTTTGAACAAAAAGTCCTTCTTCTGAAATATTCACAGTCACACAAGCCTCAGCACCCGGAAACATTGGCCATATGTTTGTGAATTGCGCTTGTGCAAGCTTGTGTGTATGTGTGTGTGTGTGTGTGTGTGTGTGTGTGTGTGTGTGTGTTTTCTGTTTCAATAGAAGGTCTTTTTTGTATGAAAGCTTAAATATTTAGCAGTTTCTCAGCATACCTATGTGAGACTCAGTGCCTCCAGTGGTGGGTAGTGGTCAATCCTTTACATATTGTTAATGTGTTATATAGGAGCCTTTTGTTATGAAGAAACGCAGGACAAATGTGTGAACTTACTAAATATGATGAAATCCCCAAAAGAGTACTGGATATTTTGGCTGGGACTGAATGAGAGACAAGATAAGAATGGGCAGATGTGTTGGTTGCACATAATTCTGTTCTGTTGTTAGTACAGACCTACCAAGTAAAATAGGATGTACTGCCACAGATGAAGTAATATCTAAAAGACAGGTCATATGACCAAAGTGCAAAAATGGGTGAATGCTCAATAGATATAATATGAGAGTCTTCAGCAATAAACATTTAAGAAGGTCAAGATTTCATGCTTATAAATGTTAGATATGAGATCATACTAGAGGGTAAGAGTTCATTATAAGGGCATGCAAAGGGAAATAAAATAAAACAAGTGATATGAAATTATAGAAAAAGCTTTAAAATAATTAAAGACAGTTTATTTGGTACTTCACAGAAGGAAAATGTGGCAATCACCACAGAAGGATAAGAGATGATAAAAAATAAATTAGAAAAAATGGAGAGTATACGTAAGACTAATAACGAAAGGGAAGAGAGAGAATGAAAAATTTAGAGATAGGAGAGAAATAAGTAGAAAGATATTTGATTGAAACTTTTATTTTCAGCCTAGATTCTCTCTATTTTTGGTCTGTCTTCAAACTGAGTTATGACATTGATGCAGGGAACGAGAACCCCCAGCAACTAAAGTGTGTTGTACACTGAGGTGACAGAAATCATGGGATACCTCTCAATACTGTGTCAGACCTACTTTTGGCCGGCATAGTGGTGGCATGGACTCAACAAGTTATTGGAAGTCTTTTGCAGAAATACTGAGTCATGCCGTCTCCATAGGCATCCATAATTACGAAAGTGTTGGCAGTACAAGATTTTGTGCACAGCTGACCTCTTGATTATGTGCCATAAGTGTTCAACAGGATTCATGTCAGGCATCTGGGTGGCCAAATCATTTACTCGAATTGTCCAGAATGTTCGTCAGACCAATCGTGACACAACACATTATTATTCATACAAAGTCCATGTTGTTTGGAAACATAACCATTTCCAGTCAATGATCGGTTCAGTCAGACCAGAGGACCCAGTCTGTTCCATGTAAACATGGCCCACCCTTCTATGGAGCCACCACAAGCTTGCACAGTGCCTTGTTGATAACTTTGGGTTGATGACTTCATTGGGTCTGAGCCACACTCAAACCCTATCATCTACTGAAATTGGGACTCTTCTGACCAGGCCATGGTTTGCCAGTCATTTAGGGTCCAGACGATATGGCCATATGACCAGAAGAGGAGCTGCAAGTGATGTCATGTTGTTAGCAAAGGTACTCATGTGGTTTGTCTGCTGCCATAGTCCATTAACACCAAATTTTGCCACACTGTCCTAATGGATACATTCATCATACATCACATATTGATTTCTGTGATTATTTTACCCAGTGTTGCTTCCCTGTTAGCACTGACAACTCTATGCAAATGCCACTCCTCTTGGTTGTTAAGTGAAGGCTGTGAGTGACTGCATCATCTGTGATGAAAGGTAATGTCTGAAATTTGGTATTCTTGGCACACTCTTGATAATGTGGATCTCATAATACTGAATTCCTTTACTATTTCAAAAATGGAATGTCCCATGTGTCTAACCCCAACTGCCATTCCACATTCAAAGTCTGTATATTACCATCATGAGGCCAAAGCACAGAAACTTTTTTACATGAATCGTCTGTGTACAAATGACAGTTCCACCAATGCACTGTCCTTTATATCTTGTGTACTCTATACTACCACCATCTGTCTATCTGCATATCACTATCCCATGACTTTTGTCACCTCAGTGTATAACATATAAATTTTAAGAAATGGAGTGTTGGATACTGTGGCTGATTTTCCAACATGTTAATGCCAAATGTTGTGGAAGCAGTGGTTATGGCATTGTACTCACATGAGGGAGGTGTATGGATGATTTCATCATCATGGCAACCTAATTTAGGTTTTCTGCCGTTACTCTAAATTGATTTGGGTGAATTCTGGGATGATTGTTCTTGTTGTTGTTGTTTTATGTGTCAATTACAACAATAAATTCATGTTGGAAGACTCAAACCAGTGGAGCACCTCGTTAGATGCTCCATGTAGAACTTTGATACCACCAGGGAAATATCTGTTAGGGCACTGATTTACAGTGTGGCTCATTGTCCAATTATCACCCCACTTGTGCAAGTTGTATTTGGAAATACCTTCTCCACTCTGTTATCTTTTAAGATGTATGCACATGTCTCTAGGATGATGAAAGAATGAAAGTTCAACGTACATTATCAGTAAATTTGTGGTTGGTGGTTTTTGGAGCTTGTCACTCACACTTACAATCAGAGTACCAATTGAGCCCAGTGGAAAGCTTAAACTCCTTCTTCATATACTGGATATCTGGATTTTAGACATTTCCTAGGCAACAAGAGTAAATCTTCATGAAGAGGGACTGCTTTATTTTTAGAAATTTGCTGGCAAGTGATGTAGCCACCTTTCTACAAAGGTGAGCTGGACAAATGTTCAATAATATTAGCAGCCAGCACGTAGGTGTAGATCTGACTGTGCCTTAATGGCTCTCATAACTGCATTCAAATGAATGTCAGCTTTCTTCACTTAAGTGTTGCGGAGTCAAACTAATGCACAATATTCTGCTGTAGAGCATACCAATGCAAGGGATCCTCCACAGAGAACTGATGTATTTCCTCCCCAAGTGCTTCCTCCAAGATTCGCTTGTGCTTTTACCTTCTTACCCCATATTTCTCCAATCCAATATTTTTCTCCGAGTATAATGATCTCATCATTGACCCGCATCTTCCTTCATTTCAGTTTAGCATTTCTTGTCACTGTGCCCAAATGTACTTGCATGCATCCTTGCTGTCTCTCAGCTGCAACAGTGAGTGAGGGTTCACCCTTAGCCTTCATGTCAGCTTCCACTCTAGCAGGCATATGTTCAGTCAGGTGCTGGAAGGTTTCTTGGAGAATGGCAGCCCATTCTTCATGGAGTACTGCTCTGAGGAGAGCTATCGATGTTGGTTGGTGAGGCCTGGCACAAAGTTAGCATTCCAAAACATCTCAAAGGTGTTCTGTAGGATTCAGGTCAGGACTCTGTGCAGGCCAGTCCATTACAGAGATGTTATTGTCATGCAACCACTCTGCCACAGGCCGTGCAGTTTGAACAAGTGCTCAATCATGTTGAAAGATGCAATTGCCATCCCAGAATGGCTCTTCAACAGTGGAAAGTAAGAAGATGCTTAAAACATCAATGTAGGCCTGTGCTGTGATAGTGCCATGCAAAACAATAAGGAGTGCATGCCCACTCCATGAAAAACACTACCACACCATAACGCCACCGCCTCCAAATTTTACTGTTGGCACTACACATGCTGGCAGATGACATTCACCAGGCATTTGCCATACTCACACCCTGCCATTGGATCGCCACATTGGGTACCATGATTCATCACTCCACACAACATTTTTCCACTGTTCAATCGTCAAATGTTAAATTGTCCAATGCTTACACTCCTTACCCCAGGTGAGGTGTCGTTTGTCATTTACCAGAATGATGTGTGACTTATGAGCAGCTGCTCAATCATGAAATCCAAGTTTTCTCACCTCCGCCTAACCGTCCATAGCACTTGCACTGGATCCTGATGTGGTTTGGAATTCCAGTGTGATGGTCAGAATAGATGTCTGCCTATTACATGTCACAACCCTCTTCAACTGTTGGCAGTCTCTGTCAGTCAACAGACAGTTTGTTTTTGTGCTGTACATGTCCCTTCACATTTCCACTTCACTATCACAATAATAACAGTGGACCTAGGGATGTTAAGGAGTGTGGAAATCTTGTGTGCAGATGTATGACACAAGTGACACCTCATCACTTAACGATGTTCGAATTCCATGACTTCCTTCGAGTGCCCCATTTTGCTCTCTCACTGTGTCTAATGACTACTGAGGTTGCTGGCAGTAGGTGGCACACAATGCACCTAATATGAAAAACGTATGTTTTGGGGGGTGTCTGGATACTTTTGATCACATAGTGCACATGTCCTGGAAACCACACTGAGGTTTCTTCCTGCACCAACTACAGTACTGATGTCTTTGTGGTTCCTGTAGGTATAGGAGCAATACATTGGAAGCTCAAACATAGTGCCAGATTCTTCACTTACTGCTTGGTTTTGAAACTTTTGAAAGCAGGCTATTGTGGAATAATTGAGCCTATGTTCGAGTGTCTGCCAACTCTGTTTTTTCAACATTTCCTTGACGCTTTCCCATTAGTCAATGAACCTTTGACTCTTCATACTGTTCTCCTTTGTACAGATTCAGTATACTTTGTTAGTCATATTGGGATGGATTGCATACATCTGAGTAATTTTCTAAGTTAGGGCACACAAGTACTTTGTAGCAGTCTCCTTACTAAATCAACTGCATTTTCTCAGCGTCCATCCATCTACTTTACTTACAATAGGGCCTGTGTGGTCATTTCATACAAATTGTTGCATCCATTATTTGTATGAGGTGACTGAATCTATATCTCTCTCACTGATATTGTAGTCACAATGTAATATTTTTTGCATTTTGTGAAGTGCACAATTTTACATTCCTGATCAAGTTGCTAATCTTTGCATCAATTTGAAATCTTATGGAGGTCTTCATGGATATTTATGCAGGTTTTTTTAGGCAGTACTTCATGATAAACAACTGCATCATCAGCAAAAGGTTTGAGATTATGATTATTATTACCTTCGAGATCACTAATAAACAACAGGAATAGCAAAAGTACCAATACACTTCCGTGGGCATGCCTGAAGTTCTTTCTACTTCTGTCAGTGACTCCCACTTCGAGATAACATGCTGTCTCCTCTCTATCAGGAACTCATCAATCCAATCACAAATTTTGTTCAGTTCTGTTGTAAGTCTGCTTCTTCAGCAACATAGGTTTTATTGAACACCAATTAAACACATATAAATCAAGAATATACAGATCCTGACTCTTCTTGAATGAAACAGTAACAAATACTTTTGGCAAGAGATACCTCTTGTTCATTAAAGTGCTCTGGACTCTTGCTGAATAACTCACATATTAGTGCTGGATAATGGAGATGCTAGATCATGGAGACAACACCTTATTAGAGAAATAGACGTGGCTGTATGCAGCTGTTGACAGCAGGAAATAACGAAGTCTACATCAGTGTCCAGAAAATAGTCAAGTATCACAAGGTCATTGTAAACAGCTTCACCGGACAACATGTACAACACATCAGCAAGCTGAGACGTGTAAGGCATAAATGATGTGTAGCAATCCTTAAATCTGGCACTGTTGTTTATCCACTGATCCAGTGATGTGCCAGTGACCTCACCAGACATGTGCATAATTATATCAACTGATTCATCAATATGTATGACAGGATTGCAAGATCCCTCCATCCTTGTATCAGGCAGTATAGATGGGGCCATCCTGCCAGTGCAGGGGAAGACAAATGAGTGCAGCCTGCTGCAAAGGCTGGGTGCAGCTCCTGATGCTGTTGGCGATAGAAGAGCCAGTCTTGGGTCTGGTGCTGAGGTGCAAAAGATGATAGTGGGTCAGACTTGCAGCTTGGTGCTGGTTCCTGAGTGGCCTGTTGATCTGACATCAGACCAGGCACAGATTGGATATACTCGTGTGTGTTGTCCAGGTCCAGGTAGATTGTGGTGATGAATGACAGCTGGAGAACTGGGAATGCCAGGCATCCACCACCTGAGATGTTGTCTTCAAACTTGGCCCTATGTCTGCATTTGTGGGTGGGGCAAGCTGTCCAGCTGGAGTGTTGGATCAAGAGGCAGAGCTTTCTACAGATGGTGCAAACTGAGTTGGTTCTGGTTTTGATGAAAGGTGCTTTTAGCTGTGACAACCAGGAGCCATATATACAGCCAGGCATATATCCAAGTATGTGGCCTCATATGGTGATCCCTAGTTGATTTTTCTTCTCCTTTTTCTTCTCTTGCTCTGATGGAGGCTGCAACAAATCTAATAAGGAATGTTGAGGGCATCTCTACAGTGCCACACTTAAATATGACCATGCCATAACTTATGCAGCTGACTGAGTCCTATATCACACCATCTATCACACATCGCATCTGCTGCTGTCAGAGAGTATGTGCCTAGATGTATCCAAGCATGGACATCATCATGGCAACCCATCAACTACAGGACCATCTCAATTTACTGGCTTTCAGAGCAGACCAGTCAGTGTTGTTGTGGATCATGACTGTGGATAATATCTTTGCTTCAAACAATGCAATCAGTGATCCACCGAGTTCATTACATTCCTAAGCCACTTATGAGAAAATAGAGACACAGTAATTGATCTAATTGTCATGTCACCAACAGACAATAAACACAAAACTGTGAAAGCTGCTCTGTTTTGGCACTTCTGCCACTCTGCAGATGAATAAACGCACCAAGTCATTTACAATAAAGTACTTAGTGATAAAACACCACCTCAATTATGGTGCAATCTTCATACACAGTTTGAGATTCATCTCATGGCTGATAACATATTATGGACTTTATGGGTTGTGTAACTTCCTCTGCAAGTGCAAGTGGCTGTGGTTGCCCATGAGTGTGAACCTCTGGACACTCATTTTGAACTAGCAGATCAAATGCATTTGATTACGCAACGTAAACAGTGCATCAGTAAACAGACAACAATGGTGGTGGGCATTAAGTGCAGTTTATACAATGGCCAGCCGAACACAAGCTGAGCTGACTCCACTCAGTTTCCACCAACTCTGATGTACCTTGCTGGAGTGATGACCTCTGTGGTATCAACAAACCCTAATCTGCCTGTCATCCATGCCACTCCCGTGTGGGCACAGAACACTACCAACCATGCCATGTCTGTGCAGCTGTGACACCCACTGACCTTGCTGTGCCCGCATCTGAACAGAACACCACCAACTGTGTCACAGCTGCACATGCAGCCAACCACACTGCATCTGAGCAGAACCCTTTCTGCTGGTATCATGCAACATACACTGCTGCTGCCTGCAACTGCCAACAACCATGCAATTTGCCAAACTAAACACATTGTTCACCAAAGACGTATCAGAATGTGCTGGGCGTTAACGTGCTTTGACACACACAGAGCTGGTGCTGGATCACGGTCATCATGCCTACATCATAATAACAGACTTTTTGTGCATAACAACATTAGTAGTCGACCATACCTGATTGACAGAGGTTCTGAGGTCAGCACTAAGCCACCATCTTCCCTTGTCTTCATACCTATTCACTTGTCTTCATACCTATTCACTTGTCTTCATAACTATTCATCTGCATGTGGCATCCATGTTTACAGCTCACAGGTTCACACACACAACCTTGGCCTCACCAAAAAATTCACCTTGGTATTTCTCATCATGGTCATGGGAGAATCTTTTATTAGCACAAATTGTCTATGGTATTTCAACTTTATTCCATATCTCTCCAGTGACAGGCTCATCCACATAGTCAGTGCTGCTCCATCTACGATGTCTTCAGCCATGCTTAACATAAAGGTACAAAAGGTACAATCCTCTCTGAACCCCGACCTCCTTCACACAACAGCACTCCCATCTACCATCAAAAACTTGAAAAGTGCGTCAGTACAACTGAGTAGTTGCAACACATCCACCAATATTATTCTGACAGCATGAATCAAATCTTCAATTATCTCACATGATACCATCAAGGACTAGATTAACAACATCAGACATGAACTCCTCATGCTATGGCAGCACTTCCACCATCTTTGCCAAGCACCTCCTCTCATCACTACCTTCTCGCTGCCTCACACACAACAAGCTGAAGTGGTACCTCTATCACCAGCCAAGGAGACACGAACAACATCACTTCCAGCTGTCACTTCAAAGGTTAGTGCAGCACACCTTGCTCACTTATTTCCTGCCAAGTTTTTGTGTATCTTCCACAGCTGTGTGTTAGACAGTGTGCTATTATGAACAGAACAGTCCATAAAATCATCACCACACCTGGTCACGATATGTCACTGACACATCAACTGCCATCTGACTTACTAGGGCTTGCCAAAGCATCAGTGGACAAGCCCTTACAAAGAGGCAGTTCCTCGGCTTCACCCATAAAACTGGTCGCAAAGGAAGATGGTTCTGTCAGATTATTTGGTGACTACAGAATTCTTAACGCTCACTCCAACGTAGACAGTTACCATGCTCCAACCATACAGGATTTTACCCACCATTTCATAAATGCCTCCATTTTCTGAGTCATCAGTTGAAAAATGGCGTATCTACAAATACCTGTGCACCATGATGGCATTCCAAAAACAGCCATAATCATTCCATTCAGTCTATTTGAATTTATATTCATGCTGAACGGACTTAAAAATGCAGTTCAAACTTGGCAGTGCTTCATTGATGGATTACTCTTCAAGCTCCAATTTTTTTAAGCCTACCTAGCTGACATCTTAATTTTCTCATCCAATGAGGAATCATACAACCACCACCTCAAACGAGTTTTTTTACATCCTCTCTCATAATGCTGTCATAATAAATGAAGATAAATGGCAATTTCATTGCAAACAAGTCATCTTTCTCAGCCAACTCATAAATACATTGAGCATTAAGCCCACACCACAACGTGTTGATCATCCATCAACTCCCTCCACCACAAGACTATCAGAAATTACACAGATTCATATGCCTGATAACGATCCTAACACAAGCCCTGCACAGCAAACTTAAACTCACATGGATGGATCAGATGAAGACAGCATGTGAGCACACCAAAGATTACCTTACATGAGCTGTCACCATAGCACAACTCCTCACAGACACACAGCTCATAATAACACCAGATGTTAGTCACTCTGCTATCAGGGATGTGTTGCAATGGGAGGCAGGAGGTGTACTGCAGCTTCTCTGGTTCTTCTCTTATAAACTCACTCCATCCCAAAGCAAGTGGTCAGCTTATGACAGGGAGCTCCGGACACTCTGTGAGGGAGCATGATATTTCAAGCAGGACATTTAAGGATACCCTCTGATTATTCATGTTAATCATTTAAGGATATCCCTGATTATTTATTTCAATCATCATCCTCTCATGGACTCTGTCCACAACACATTGTAAGATTCTTGTTCCTGACGGTGTTGACACTTGGACTAAATAGAACCTCAGATGTGTACAGAACACTGTAGCAGATTCTTTTTCACATGTCAGTATAGTGTTCAGCTCCACTATCAATTATTATCAGCAGTTGGCCAAGGCACAACAAAATGACCATCAATTACAAGCTCTCAACCACAATCTCAACACGAATCTTAGAACTAACTTCTTCATATCCCAGCCAGTACCTTCTCCATGCTTTGTGATACAGGATACACCCTCTCATACCTGAACACTTTTGTCGAGCCACCTTTGAACAGCTTCACAATCTGGCATATTCAGGCATTCACCCTACCATCTGCTTAGTTGTGGACAGATTTATTTGGACTAATGTTAAAAAAGACTGCAAACGCTCAGCTCACTCATGCATATCCTGCTAACAAAGTAAAGTTTCACACCAAACATAACCACCAGTGGGGCAGGCAGTTTGAGTCAGCACTATTCTCCAAATGGTGACGATTAAGAACCACTACATATCATCCTCAAAGTAATGGACCAGTGGAGTGATGACTCTGCACATTAAAAACTGTTCTCATGTTCCATGGTGGACTTAGGTCAGAGGCACACCCTTGGATCCCTCTTGGAGTCTGTTTAGCATACAAATATGATATTGGAGCATTACCTGCTAAACACCCATGCAGTGAGATGCTGTCTCTCCCAGTGTGAAGGAATATTGCTAGCAGTCAACTTGGCTCTGATGCAAGAAACTCTTTGAGATGAGTTGGTCAGAGGACTTCATTGTGTTTGGATACTGTATTTTGAATGTTCATTTCTTCAATAAAACTAGTTCTGCAGAGTATCAGGACTGTATGTTGACTTAGCACACCCATCTCCAATAACCTTTGTAACTACAGAAGCAATATGCAGGAAGCTGTAATATACTTCTACATTCCTAATTTAATGCTGACTGAAAGATAGCAAGGGGGCTCTCTTGGGATAACTGGAATCAATTTCTAATCATCTGCCAATTCTGGTTTGTTAGCATTGTGTTACACTCACCTATTGGTCATACAAACCTATCAACATTTGTGCTTCCCTTCCTTGTATGTGTTTAATATTCCTAATCAGACCTGTTTGGAATGGATCCCACAAAACTGTGAAATATCCTAGGATGCCTTGTGCAAGTATTTTGTGTGCAGACTCTTTTGTTGTCTGACTGGATTTTTCCATTATTCTACCTATGAAGTGAAGTGTATCACCTGCTATAGCTACTGCTGATCCTGTGTGGTCATCAAATACTTCATCTTCACAATTTTTAGTTATTTTCATGAGTTGCCTGATTTTGGTTGTAACTCACTGATATTTTAGTAATATGATATGTTTTTGTGGTCTGTGAAGTGCACACTTCTACATTTCAAAATCTTTAATGCGAGTTGCCAATCTTTGCATCACCTTGAAATCTTATCGATATGTGCCGAACTTTTGCGCATATTTTTTTCATTTCCTACTTCATTATAGATAACTGCATCATCTGCAAAAAGTCTGAGGCTACTATTTATTTACCAGGATATTAATCCTCAACATCAACAGCAAGGATCACATCACATTTTTCTGAAGCATGCCCGAAGTTACTTCTGCCTCTGCAGATAAACTTCCATTCAAAATAACAGGCTGCATCCTCCTTCCCAATAATTCTTGATGGAGTAATGTTTTGTTTGATAACACTTACAGGGTGTTTCAAAAATGACCGGTATATTTGAAATGGCAATAAAAACTAAATGAGCAGCGATAGAAATACACCGTTTGTTGCAATATGCTTGGGACAACAGTACATTTTCAGGCAGACAAACTTTCGAAATTACAGTAGTTACAATTTTCAACAACAGATGGCGCTGCGGTCTGGGAAACTCTATAGTACGATATTTTCCACATATCTACCATGCGTAGCAATAATATGGCGTAGTCTCTGAATGAAATTACCCGAAACCTTTGACAACGTGTCTGGCGGAATGCCTTCACATACAGATGAGATGTACTGCTTCAGCTGTTCAATTGTTTCTGGATTCTGGCAGTACACCTGGTCTTTCAAGTGTCCCCACAGAAAGAAGTCACAGGGGTTCATGTCTGGCGAATAGGGAGGCCAATCCACGCCACCTCCTGTATGTTTCGGATAGCCCAAAGCAATCACACGATCATCGAAATATTCATTCAGGAAATTAAAGACGTTGGCCGTGCGATATGGCCGGGCACCATCTTGCATAAACCACGAGGTGTTCGCAGTGTCGTCTAAGGCAGTTTGTACCGCCACAAATTCACGAAGAATGTCCAGATAGCGTGATGCAGTAATCGTTTCGGATCTGAAAAATGGGCCAATGATACCTTTGGAAGAAATGGCGGCCCAGACCAGTACTTTTTGAGGATGCAGGGACGATGGGACTGCAACATGGGGCTTTTCGGTTCCCCATATGCGCCAGTTCTATTTATTGACGAAGCCGTCCAGGTAAAAATAAGCTTCGTCAGTAAACCAAATGCTGCCCACATGCATATCGCCGTCATCAATCCTGTGCACTACATCGTTAGCGAATGTCTCTCGTGCAGCAATGGTAGCGGCGCTGAGAGGTTGCCACGTTTGAATTTTGTATGGATAGAGGTGTAAACTCTGGCGCATGAGACGATACGTGGACGTTGGCGTCATTTGGACCGCAGCTGCAACACGGTGAACGGAAACCTGCGGCCGCTGTTGGATCACCTGCTGCACTAGCTGCACGTTGCCCTCTGTGGTTGCCATACGCGGTCGCCCTACCTTTCCAGCACGTTCATCCGTCACGTTCCCAGTCTGTTGAAATTTTTCAAACAGATCCTTTATTGCATCGCTTTTCAGTCCTTTGGTTACATTAAACCTCCGTTGAAAACTTCGTCTTGTTGCAACAACACTGTGTTCTAGGCGGTGGAATTCCAACACCAGAAAAATCCTCTGTTCTAAGGAATAAACCATGTTGTCTACAGCACACTTGCACGTTGTGAACAGCACACACTTACAGCAGAAAGACGACGTACAGAATGGCGCACCCACAGACTGCGTTGTCTTCTATATCTTTCACATCACTTGCAGCGCCATCTGTTGTTGAAAATTGTAACTACTGTATTTTCGAAAGTTAGCCTGCCTGAAAATGTACTGTTGTCCCAAGCATATTGCAACAAACTTTGTATTTCTATCGCTGCTCGTTTAGTTTTTATTGCCATTTCAAATATACCGGTCATTTTTGAAACACCCTGTATAATCATGCCTTCACTAGTAAGTGTTAGTGTGATACTGAGTCCAAAGATTTTCTGAAGTCAACAAATCTGTAGTCAAGTGTGTGTGTGTGTGTGTGTGTGTGTGTGTGTGTGTGTGTGTGTGTGTGAGAGAGAGAGAGAGAGAGAGTTGCATCTCTCTCTCTCTCTCTCTCTCTCTCTCTCTCTCTCTCTCTCTCTGTGTGTGTGTGTGTGTGTGTGTGTGTGTGTGTGTTGTCTACTTTTGACTAAGCCTTGCTGGCTGAAAGCTTATTTTGTGACAGTCTTTTTGTTGTGCCTATGTGCGACTCAGCATCTCTGTAATATAGTGAGTAGCAACTATCGCTTTCTTATTGTTCGATACCTCATTATGTTTGACTTCAGAATCCATTTCAAAATTCTGCAACAGATAGGCGCCAATGATATTGGACTATAGTCCTATTGATTGATACTACTACCCTTTTTGTAGACTAGTGCTTTTTTTTTCGAGGCATTGGGCACAGTTTTAAGTTTGAGGGACCAGCAATATATTATGCTTACAGGAGGGATGACTTAGTTGCAGGTTCTGTGTAGAATCTGATCAGGATTCCACTGGGCCCTTGGGCCAAATTTTATCTTAGAAACTTCAGCTTCAGCTGTTCCTCAACAACAATCACACTAATATTTGAGTTGCTGATTTTTGCAGTGGTGCACAAGTTAAATGTGGGTGGGGGCAGTACTCTTGTGGCTCCAAGTAAAACTGAAAATGAAGTTCAACAGTGCTGCTTTTTTTCCTATCCTCAATTTCAGCTCCCCTGTTCCCCCGAGTGCCTTGATAGTATCTTTGGTGAAACCAACAACCTTTACATATGTCTGGATTTTGTTTGGGCCGTTGTGTGAGGTCTTTCAGTTATACTTTGTTATGATACTTGTTGAAGATCTCTCCATCTATAGCACTACACTTTGCTTTACACATACCCTGCACTAGTCACAGTATTTTTAGTATTTTATTTACAGGGACTGTATACCACAGAAGATCCATCCAATCACAAAGTGCTGTACATGCTAAATAATTTTCCATTGACTGATTAATTATTTATTCTTCTAAACATCAACCAAATTTCCTCATTGCATTTCTGCTCAGTGCTAAGTTATGAGTGAGTTTGTGCTTGAGATATGGTATTGCTGTCTCTTTACCTGCTTTACTGAAGGTATAACTCTTTCTAATTGCTGTAGTTGCTCTTTGCCTCTTCTAATTTGGTAGTCATTGTTGCCTGACTTGACTTTTTTGGTGTTGGATCCCAGGGCAGCAGAATTCACCTCCATTTTCTTTCCTTTATTTGCTCACAATTGGTTGCTGGTTTGTTACCTCCCATTGTCATTTAATATTACATGTTGCCTCCTAACACATACACTGAGATACATATTCCATAGATCCAGTATGGTGTGATTACGCATGGATGTGGAACAAGTCAAAGCAGATACAATATAGATATCATACAATACAATAAATACTGGTATATTACACATGGTAGATGAATGATTCAAAACTGGTACAGTACAATAATATAATCAAGATAATAAACAAGACAATACAAAAATACAATAGTGATAAAAAACAATACAGATAACAATGACAAATAAATAATCTGAATTACTACTCAAATTATTTATCTCTGCTGAAGGATACATCTAAAGAGTAGAAACAGGTTTCCAGTAGGAATTCCTTTTACTTTTTTTTAATAGCATTTTATTTTCTTTTAGACACTTTATATTACTCGGGAGTGCATTAAAGATTTTTGTACTTGTGTACTTTACCCCTTTTTGTACCAGAGAGAGATTTTTCTATTCACAGAGCATATCACCTGTCTCTCTTGTGTTGTAATGATGATATGCCTCATTTGTTCATTTGTTTCATATGTCATGAGTGAGAGGAGATATTGTGAGGTAGTGGTTAATATACCTAACTGTTTAAAAAGATTGCAACATGAGGTTCTTGGAGGAACACTACATATAATTCGGACTACTTTTTTCTGGCTTACAAAAATTTTTTTGAAAGTTGTGAATTGCCCCAAAAGATTATTCCATAGCACATCACTGAATGAAAATAGCCAAAGAAACTGGTACACCGGCCTGACAACATGTAGTTCCCTCACGAGCACACAGAAGTGCTGCAGCATGTCGTGTCATGGACTCAACTAATAACTCAAGTAGTGCTGGAAGGAATTAACACCATGAATCCTGCAGTGCTGTCCATAAATCCATAAGAGTACAAGCGGGTGGAGATTTCTTCTGAGCAGCACATTTCAAGACATCCCAGATATGCTTAATAATGTTCATGTCTGGGGAGTTTGGTGGCTAAAGGAAATGTTTAAACTCAGAACAATGTTCCTGGAGCCACTCTGAAGCGATTCTGGACGTGTGGAGTGTCACATTGTCCTGCTGGAATTGCCCAAGTCTATCAGAATGCACAATGGACATGAATGGATACATGTAAATAGACAGGATGCTTATATGTGTGTCACCTGTCAGAGTCGTATCTAGACGTATCAGTGGTCCCATATCACTCCAGCTGCACACACCCCACACCATCACAGAGCCTCCACAAGTTTGAACAGTCCCCTACTGACATGCAGGATCCATGGATTCCCTAGGTTGTCTCCATACCCATACATGTCTATCCACTCAATACAATTTGCAATGAGACTCGTCTGACTAGGCAACATGTTTCCAGTCATTAAGAGTCTAACATCGATGTTGACAGGCCCAGCTTTGTGTCGTGCGGTGATCAAGGGTATACGAGTTGGTCTTCAGCGCCAAAAGCCCATATTGATGATGTCTCATTGAATGGTTCGTACCCTGACACTTGTTGATGGCCCAGCATTGAAAAAATTGTTCAAATGGCTCTGAATACTATGGGACAACATCTGAGGTCATCAGTCCCCTAGACTTAGAACTACTTAAACCTAACTAACCTAAGGACATCACACACATCCATGCCCAAGGCAGGATTTGAACCTGCGACCGTAGCAGCCATGTAGTTCCGGACTGAAATGCCTAGAACCGCTTGGCCACTCCGGCCAGCCCCAGCATTGAAATCCGCAGCAATTTGCAGAAGGGTAGCACTTCTGTCATGATGTGTCACTATTCCACCTGTTCTTGCAAATCTTTTTCAGGCCATAGCAATGTCAGAGATTTGATATTTTACCAGATTCCAGATATTCATGGTATACTTGTGAAATGGTCATATGGGAAAATCTACATCCTCACTACCTTGGAGATGCTGTGTCCCATTGCTCGTGCATCAACTATAACACGATGTTAAAACTCACTTAAATCTTGATAGCCTGCCATTGCTGCAGCAGTAACCATTCTAACAACTTTGCCAGACACTTGTTGTCTGATATAGGCATTGCTGACTGCAGTGCTGTATTCTGCCAGTTTACATATCTCTGTATTTGAATGCACATGCCTATACCAGTTTCCTGGACGCCTCAATGTACAATTTGCTGAAGACCCTGGTTAATGAAGATATGCAGCTGGTTTACAGTGTTTGTTACCTTCCATGTTTTGCAACTACACGGGAGGACTGACTGTACATTGCTATTGAACAGTCACATCTCAGTTTGGCTTGAGACATTCGTATTATGCCAGACAGGGTTTAATAGGACAAAATTTCCTTTTGCCTTCCATATCTGCCTCCTTACATCATTCTCTCCCATGCTATATTTATAGATGGTACTTCCTAGATATACAAGGACTCTACTTGTTCCCATTCCACTCTATATGCCATTAGCTTCTCCTGTTTTTCAGATCAAATTCTCATTTCCTTTGTTTTCTAAACATTTACTTTTATGAAGGCTGTTCAAGAAGTATGATACAATTGTCTGACACTGGTCACCTTCAAAACAGTCCCCTTCACCTTCTACACATCTCTCCCAAAGCTGCTGTCGCTGCTGGAAGCATCGAGAGGAAACCTCTTTTGGTATGGTATGCTCCATCAAATTCTGCATCTTCCCTGTTTTGAAATCTGGTCTTTTCAGAGTGTCTCTCAGTTTAGGGAAAAGCCAGAAGTCACTTGGTGCTGGGTAAGAGGAATAGGGAGGGTGAAAAACTGCAGTCGTGTTGTGTTTGGCCAAAAAACTCTGAGTTAATTGAGAACAATGAGCAGATACATTGCCATGGTGAAGGTGCCAACTGCCCAGATGTCCACTCATTTGCAACTTACTGCTTTCCAAAGGTGATGCAGAAACTCTTGGTGGTACTCCTTATTGACATTAGTACCTTCTAGGGCGTACTCTTAATGGATCATGCCAGTGTAGTAAAAAAAAAGATGGTCAGCAAGACTTCATTGTTGTGCACCTGCCTCACTATTTATGGGATTTGGAGATGATGAATGCTTCCATTGTGATGATTGTAACAATGTTACTGGGTCACGCCCATAAACCCAGGACTCATCACTAATGGCCACTGTGTTAAGAAAGTTGGGATAACTGTTCACAGTATCCAGCTTGTCCTGTATGATATCTGAATGAAGTTGCTTCTGCTCATTTGTTAGCAATTTGGCACAAATTTTGCTTGGATCCTCCTGAGATCCAAATGTTGTGTTAAAATAGAATGGATGGATCCAGTACTAATTTGAACCTCATCTGCAAGTTCTCTGGTCGTAATTCATCTATACTGCATCACCAGACCCCTTATGTGATCAATAACAACCCCAATTGTGGATGTTGAGGGCCTACCTGAATGTCCTTCACCCTTCACTGAAGAGTGCCCATCTTTGAAGTGGTTGTACCACTGCTTTGTCTGTTGTGGTACCCATTGCTTCATCCCCAAACACTTGTCAGATCTTGCAGACTGTTTCAACTTGAAACAAAATTTGGTGTAATAATATTGTTACACTTTTCTGTCATTTTGCACACAACACAAAATCCAGTGATGACCAATTACACATGTTCACTTGCCAGTGGCTAGTTAGCAACAGTTCGTTTCCCAGTCATGAAAAAAATCTGGGATGTGCACTACAAATACCTACAAGCATAGAGTATGCACATGTCCTGGTATCCTTGTTCATTTCAACAATAAAGAATAAGGTCAGATTCTTTTTAAAAAGTTCTCATAATCATGCAATTTCTGCTACTCTTGTGATCTTACCAGCTTTTCTTCCATGTCATGATACTTTACAAAAGCAGGTAAATATCATCAGCAAAATCATGATCTTCAAGCCTCTCTTGCACTCCTTGCTGAATACCTCTTCTCCTATCATCAACAACACTTTTCATTATGCTGTCCAGCACCAACAAGAGCAAAGTAGTTGACAGAATACATCCCTGCCTCACCTCAGAATTTGTATGGATAGGTTCAGTAAGTTTACTGTTTTGAAGCACACTACATTCATAAGCTTCAAAGACTGTTTCAATAACATTAATAATGTTTGATGGTGTTCCACATTCTTCCAAAGGTAAGCCACCTAACTCTCTTATTAAGAAAGTCAATTACCTTCTTAAAGTCAATAAATGTAAGGTAGAGTATGTTTTGCTATTCTGCACTTACATATCATAGTTAGAGTGTTGATGAGATTGAGTCACCTTTGGTGTTCTCTGAACCTAGCTTGCTGTTTTCTTTGCCATACTTACACAGTGTCCTTAATATGATTTAGCATTAAATTTCTGAATGCTTTGCCTGATACAGATAGGAGGATAAAAACCTGGCAGTTATTATAGTTGGTAGTATCCCCTATCTTTGGCAACTTAATAACCAGTACTTCTTTCTAACCCTTTGGTAATTTCCCTTCTTTCCATATCTTCTCAAACAATGGATGCAGTAGGTTTGTGGTGGTACCAATGTCTGTTTTAAGCACCTCCAATATTATCCATTTCTGGAGCCTTTCTGGTGTTTATCTGTTTGAAGGCTGTTTTGATTTTAGCTTAGTTTTTATGTTTATACTGATTATCTCATTTGAATTTGGCATATATCATCATCTCATTCCCTCTTCACGCTGCTCTCTGTTCAGGACACCAGGAAAATATTCTTTCTGTTTTTTAAGTTGGTCTTCTTCTATTGTTAACAATCAATCCTCCCTACTTTTCACAGATCTGTTCTTGTTGATTTTTTTATTTTATTTTTTTAAATAATTTTTACAGTGCTGTAGTGGTACTGTATAGTTCTTTAGCATAACACCTTGCCATAGCTGTCTCTGACCTCAGAGCTTGTTCATCCATTCACTTTCTCTTATCATTATTTACACACCTCTCTACTAGAGAAGCAGTAGCAGTGTATTGAGCTTGTATTCAAATTTTCTGTTGCCTTGTTTCACTCATATTTAATGTTCCCTTAATCTCCTTTCTACAGATGATCAAATTCCACTTTCAGACATCTAATCTTTGTTCAAATGGTTTTTAAACCAAGGACCTGTTCACTCATATTAAAACAGATGTCCTAACCTGGGTCCATGTATCAGTAATAGTATTTGTATTTTCATCGTTTCCTGTGCTTCTTGAAGTCCCTTACAGTGGTTCCTTAGCTCAGTATAGAACTCTTCTTGTTTTGCTGTTATTTTAAATTTTCATACACCATATTTTCTGTTCCAGTGTTTGAACTTTCTGTTTGTGGCTATGATTTTTAGTCTGAAATTTGCACAATGAGGTGATGATCACTGCCAACATTAGTTCCATGTTTATTTCTCACAACCATAAGTGGCCTTCTAAATTTTGTGCTCAGCACTATACGATCAATTTTATTTTCTGTTTTGTGATAAGAGGATACCCATGTAACTTTATGGCAATTCTTGTATAGAAATGTTGTGACTCCAATCACCAAATCATGACTAGCACAGAATTTTTAAAACGTATTCCTATTTTCATTCATTTCTCCAATACCCTCATTACATGCTCTAGGCCTTCATTGTTGTTTCCAGGTTTTTGGGTTGTTATTGTTGTTGTTGTGGTCTTCAGTTCTGAGACTGGTTTGATGCAATTCTCCATGCTACTCTGTGCAAGCTGCTTCACCTCCCAGTATGTACTGCAGCCTACATCCTTCTAACTCTGTTAAGAGTATTCATCTCTTGGTCTCCCTCTATGATTTTTACCATCCACACTGCCCTCCAATACTAAATTGGTGATCCCTTGATGCCTCAGAACATGTCCTACCAACCGATCCCTTCTTCTATTCAAGTTGTGCCTCAGACTCCTCTTCTCCCCAATTCTATTCAATACCTCCTCATTAGTTATGTGATCTACCCATCTAATCTTCAACATTCTTCTGTAGCACCACATTTTGAAAGCTTCTATTCTCTTCTTGTCCAGACTATGTATGGTCCATGTTTCACTTCCATCGTGGCTACACTCCATACAAATACTTACAGAAACAACTTCCTGACACTTAAATTCATACTCGATGTTAACAAACTTCTCTCCTTCAGAAACGCTTTCCTTGCCATTGCCAGTCTACATTTTATATCCTCTTCACTTCGACCATCATCAGTTATTTTGCTCCCCAAATAGCAAAACTACTTTACTACGTTAAGTGTCTCATTTCCTAATCTAATTCCCTCAGTATCACCTGAATTAACTCAACTACATTCCATTATCCTCATTTTGATTTTGTTGATGTTCATCTTATATCCTCCTTTCAAGACACTGTCCTTTCCATTTAACTGCTCTTCCAAGTCTTTTGCTGTCTCTGGCAGAATTACAATGTCATCAGCGAACCTTAAAGTTTTTATTTCTTCTCCATGGATTTTAATACCTACTCCAAATTTTTCTTTTGTTTCCTTTACTGCTTGCTCAATATACTGACTGAATAGCATTGGGGATAGGCTACAACCCTGTCTCACTCCTTTCCCAACCACTGATTCCCTTTCATGTCCCTTGACTCTGATAACTGCCATCTGTACAAATTGTAAATAGCCTTCCGCTCCCTGTATTTTACCCCTACCACCTTCAGAATTTGAAAGAGAGTATTCCAGTCAACGTTGGCAAAAGCTTTCTCTAAGTCTACAAATCCTAGAAATGTAGGTTTGCCTTTTCTTAATCTAGCTTCTAAGATAAGCCGTAGGGTCAGTATTGCCTCACATGTTCCAGTATTTCTATGGTATCTGAACTGATCATTCCCGAGGTAGGCTTCTACCAGTTTTTGCATTCATCTTTAAAGAATTTGTCTTAGTATTTTGCAGCTGTGACTTATTAAACTTATAGTTCAGTAATTTTCACATCTGTCAACACGTGCTTTCTTTGGGATTGGAATTATTATATTCTTCTTGAAGTCTGAGGGTATTTCGTCTGTTCCATACATTTTGCTCACCAGATGGTGGAGTTTTGTCAGGACTGGCTCTCCCAAGGATGTCAGTAGTTCTAATGGAATGTTGTCTACTCCCGAGGCTTTGTTATCATATCTTCCATTTCATCTTCATCTACACCCTTTTCCATTTACATAATACTGCCTTCAAGTACATCACCCTTGTATAGGCCCTCTATATACTCCTTCCACCTTTCTGCTTTCCTTCCTTTGCTAAGAACTGGGTTTCCATCTGAGCACTTGATATTCATGCAAGTGGTTCTCTTTTCTCCAAACATCTCTTTAATTTTCCTGTAGGCAGTATCTATCTTACTCCTAGTGAGATAAGCCTCTACATCCTTACATTTGTCCTCTCGCCATGCCTGCTTAGCCATTTTGCACTCACTGTCGATCTCATTTTGAGACGTTTGCATTCCTTTTTGCCTGTTTCATTTACTGCATTTTTATATTTTCTCCATTCATCAATTAAATTCAATATTTCGTCTGTTACCCAAGGATTTCTACTAGCCCTTGTCTTTTTACCTACTTGATCCTCTGCTGCTTTCAGTAATTCATTCCTCAAAGCTACCCATTCTTCTTCTACTGTATTTCTTTCGCCCATTCCTGTCAATTGTTCCCTTGTGATCTCTCTGAAACTCTGTACAACCTCTGGTTTAGTTTATCCAGGTCCCATCTCCTTAACTTCTTACCTTTCTGCAGTTTCTTCAGTTTTAATCTAGAGTTAATAACCAATAGATTGTGGCCAGAGTCCACATCTGCCCCTGGAAATGTCTTACGATTTAAAACCTGGTTCCTAAATCTCTGTCTTACCATTATATGATCTATCTGAAACCTTTTAGTATCTCCAGGATTCTTCCATGTATACAACCTTCTTTTATGATTCTTGAACCAAGTGTTAGCTATGATTAAGTTATGCTCTGTGCAAAATTCTACCAGTCGGCTTCCTGTTTCATTTCTTACCCCCAATCCATATTCACCTACTACATTTCCTTCTCTTCCTTTTCCTACTATTGAATTCCAGTCACCCATGACTATGAAATTTTCGTCTCCCTTCACTATCAGAATAATTTCTTTTATCTCATCATACATTTCTTCAATTTCTTTGTCATCTGCAGAGCTAGTTGGCATATAAACTTGTACTACTGTAGTAGGCTTGTGCTTCGTGTCTATCTTGGCCACAATAAGTCGTTCACTATGCTGTCTGTAGTAGCTTACCCGCACTCTGATTTTTTTATTCATTTTTAAACCTACTGCTGCATTACCCCTATTTGATTTTGTATTTATAACCCTGTATTCCCCTGACCAAAAGTTTTGTTCCTCCTGCCACCAAACTTCGCTAATTCCCACTACATCTAACTTTAACCTGTCCATTTCCCTTTTTAAATTTTCTAACCTACCTGCCTGTAGAATGTTAGTTTTCTTTCTCCTGATAATGACATCCTCTTGAGTAGTCCCCGCCCGGAGATCCGAATGGGGGACTATTTTACCTCCAGAATATTTTACTCAAGAGGGCACCATCATCATTTAACCATACATAAAACTGCATGCCCTCGGGAAAAAATTATGGCTGTAGTTTCCCCTTCCTTTCAGCCGTTCACAGTACCAGCACAGCAAGGCCGTTTTTGTTAGTGTTACAAGGCCAGATCAGTCAATCATCCAGACTGTTGCCCCTGCAAGTACTGAAAAGGCTGCTGCCCCTCTTCAGGAACCACATGTTTGTCTGGCCTCTCAACAGATACCCCTCTGTTGTGGTTGCACCTACGGTATGGCTATCTGTATTGCTCAGGCACGCGCAAGCCTCCCCACCAATGGCAAGGTCTATGGTTCATGGGAAGGGGGGTTTCAGGTAGGTCTCCCATAATAAAGATGTTTCTCTTACGGTTACTTTAGTGCTGTCAGTTAACTTTTCTTTCTGTTGAACTTCTGAGGCTTCTGTAAGAGAATAGTCTTGGATAACTGTGACATTACATATAACAACAATATAAATAAAAGATAGCTTGCTAATAACTATAAGGGTGATACATTAAGTTGCAGACAGTCACAAAGGAAAGACATTTACAAATTCACTTTTCACCAAAGCCTTCATCAGAAACATACACACATTCATTCATACAAGTACGACTGCCGTCAGACAGGGCTGCTAGAGATTGCAGTCATGTGTGCATGAGGTGTGCTTGCTTGTGTGAATGAATGTATGTGTTTCCTTTTCTGATGAAAGTTTTGGCCAGAAATTAATGTGCAAGTGTCTTTCCATTGAGCCTATCTGCAGCTTAGCATGTCTTCTTTATGGTAAATAGCAATCTAACTTTTCCTTATATTGTGTTATTCCAATGTAGAGCCACCACTGTGTGACATTATGAATGTTAGTCGTAAAGTGTGTTATCAGTATTCGTTCTGAACCCAGGTTCCATTCCATAAGGATCCTTCTTGTTCCTTTGGTTAATGAAAATCTAACCCCATTTCTGTGCTCTCCATGTTCTCCTGTAGGTCCAGAGCAAAAAAAAAAAAAAAAAAAAAAAAAAAAAAAAAAAAAAAAAAAAGTATATCCATCTTGTGATCGGATTTTTTTTATAATCAAGCAATCTCACCTCACTCATCGTCATCATCTTGGACTGTTTCCAGCCTCTGACCAGGTCTGTATGGAACATAGGCCTCTCCATCGTCTTCTGTCTTGCCACCATCTCTCCATCTTCACCTTGGTCCAGTCTCCTCCTTTCTTACGGACACATTCCTCTGTTCCTTTCAGCCATCCATCTCTCAGTCTTCCTCTTGGTCTCTTTCTTCCAGTTTCATCTCGTGTGTATCCTCCTGGGTATCCTCATCTCCTCCGTTCTCTTAATGTGTCCATACCATCTCAGCCTTGATTTCTCTATCTCCTTTTGTAATGGTTCCACCTTCATTAAATCTCTGATCCTCTCATTTCTTAACCTGTCTATCATTTCATTTCTTAACCTGTCTATCACTCCAATACTGTTTCTCAAGAATTTCATCACACTAGTTTCTACATTGCTTTTTTCTCTTCCTTTCATAACCCAGGTTTCTGACACATATTACAGGATTGGGACATAGTACGACCAGTATATAACCTTTTTACTGATTTGGGGTTGCTCCATATCAGACTTCTGACACTCTTCCGAAATGTTTCAGCTTTTCCTTTCTCTCCTGCTCATTTATTTCTCTGTCGTTTTTTCCATCTTCCTGCGTCAGGCTTCCTAGGTACTTGAAACTCTCCACTCTCCTCAATCGTTCCCAACCAATTGTTATTCCAGTTGTTCCTCTCTCCTTCTTTCTTGTTGTGATAATCACCTCACACTTATTTATACTAAATTTCACCCCATATTCTTGTACTGTTTGTTCCCACATGTCCAACTGCTTTTGTAGTTCCTCCTCCTTATTCCCCCAAATAATCAGATCACCTGTAAACACCGTAGCTTCCATTTTCCTTTCACCAACTATTTCTGCTACTGTACTCATTATATCATCCATCACTACAGTGAAGAGTGATGGTGAAAGTGCACTTCCCTGCCTCAAGCCATTTTTCTGTTCAATCCAAGCTGATCCCTCTCCTTCCACTTTCACACAGCTCACATTTCCATGGTACATTTCCCTTATCCTCCAAAGAATCTGTTTTCCTACTCCTCTGTTCTCCAGGGCTTTCCACGTTGCTTCTATGAACACTATCATATGCATTTTCAATGTCCAGTAAGGTCATTAGTAGATCTATTCCACGTTCATAGTGCTGTTCCTGCAGTTGTCTTACAGCAAAAATTAGATCCACCATGGCACTTCCTGTTCTGAAGCAATGTTGCTCTTCTCTCATCTCATCTCATCTCACCTCACTAAGTCCAAGAATCTCCAGTTGGTGCCTGAACAATCCTTTGTAGCCTGTTACAATCTACTAGCTCCTCTCAGTGTTCTGACATGCCAGTAACCTATTTATTTTTTGTCCTTTTCATGACAAAGTTCATCAACTTTGAGTCTGTCTTTTCCTGCTGTTTCTTTAATCACGTATTTTTGGAAGTTCCAATGACTGACCCACAGCTCCTTAATCCAGCGAAGGGACTGCCACCTCAGAGCCTCCAAACTCGCCTGATTTTCTTTTAAGGATTAGCTTTCATAGGATGGCTGGCTTCCCTACAGTGAGAGCCCCCCTTTCTACCTTTCATTTATGATTGGAGATGACAGAAAAAGGACAGGGTAAGGAAAGCTTAGGACCGGAGAAAAGTCACAATGGGCCATTGTGACACACACTTTGGCTGGCTCCTCCCATTTGGCCCATCCGGCTTCGGTGACCCTTCTGGTAACTAAGCTACCACCAACATATCCCTCCAGATCCAGAGCATGCAAAGCTCCTCACCCATGTGAATAGTGCTACATTATGGCAGTGTCACTGAAGGAGGAGTCATTACTGCTACAACTGCCTTAATGACACTCGTACCAATTTCAGTATGGTCATCCCGAAGAGGTCAGGTCTGTTTGTCACCATTAGATCTCATATATTTCTGCCCTACAGCCCACAATATAGATCAGTTAAAGTGATAATTAATAACAAATGTGAGAGAAATTAAATCACAGTGAATGAAGCAGATAAAGAAAATTTATAGTTTTTCAGAAGATTGAGTGTCCTTGTGAGAAGGTGAAAGATATTTTATAAACAATTGTTAAAAATAAAGTTAAACAATGATTTGCAAGTTCAAGCTTCTACAAATTCACAAGAATGTGACTTAGGTGTCAGAAGTTTGTTAAACACTACTTCAGTTTAGAAATGATGTTTGAAAGAATTGCAGCTTAAAACCACTGTTGTTTAACTAGTGTTTTGAAAAACAGTCGGGGAACACTAAAGATATTACTCTAATTATATTTATTTATACAAAGAGCATATCTGCAGTTAAATAAATATAATGTTTTGTCATACATCTTTTTCTTTTTTATTATAAAACAGCATAATAAATTAAATTGTGTGTGTGTGTGTGTGTGTGTGTGTGTGAAACATGAACTATGGAAAAAGAGGAGAGAGAGCTCAAAGTATTGTGTCTGTGAAGGATGTTAGAAGTTCAATGGACAATAAGGTTGCTTGCAAATGACCAGATACAACACATTAGAGAAGTAGTTCATGGAGAACCCTCGCTGAATATATACAAAATAAAAAGTTAACTCAGGATAAGAAAAGATGGAGGATAACATTAGATCAGTTGCAAGAATGATATACACACTTGTGAGCAATTGAATCTAATGTACTAACCAAGTTCTGCATAATCCATCTTCCTTCCCTTTTTTGCCCTGGTGGCACTGTATTGCAGCTTATATTCCACAAGGCACAAAAAAATGTGCCATAGTTCATCAGCTCAGGTGATATTTTCTTCTATGCATTTACTATCCAGTGATGATGTTCCTAGGGCTAAGATAATCTTTGTTACTTGTGACATGAAGTGAGCGGGGGTACATACGTGAACCAAAGATTTCAATACTCTGTACTTAGGAGGTGATTTTTCATAGTACAGCTGCTTATTTGTTCTCATTTTCCAGAACTGAATTGGCAAGTAATATCGTGCACTATGGCATGTCAATCCTCAGCTACAGTCTGTGATATGAAAAGCCTCTGTTATCAATACACTGTGCGTCTGCCAGTTGACCTGTTGGTGATTTTCCCATGTCAAGGTACCCGACATATGCCATTGACATGATGGCATGAGAAAATTCCAGTGACAGGCCAAACTATTTAATTCACCTCAGTTTCTAATAAAAATCATTTCTACACTATTTCATGCTCTCTCTCCAATACAGCAGGTATCTGTAATTCAATTACTCATGAGTGCATATTCATGAAACAAATTATGCAGTGCAGCACCCTGGAAAACGTCTTTTGATACTGTTGTAATCCTGAAATATAGAATTTTTTTCTCAGATACAACCATGAAAAGCTGCTGAAAGAAGCATTGATACCTCTAGAATGGTACAGTGAAGGGACCAAGATGATGTTGAATGGACTGTCACGAATTATTCGTGAAACATCAACCAGTGGAGTCTGGAGGTAAGTCTACTATTATTCACTAAATCTTTAGAAAATCAGTTGAATAGTAAATGAAAGTTAACAAAAACATTGAGGTAATAACGCATTTTATTTGTGATTAGTTAGTATAGTAGCTAGCGTATAAGTTGGTTGCAGTGGATTCCTGTATATTTTCCACAACCTACTACATGAGTATTAATGTTTTACTGTGTTCGTATAGCATGCTATACAGTAACATGCCAAGAATGCTAGTATTTCACAGTTCCAAGAAAACTTTTTTTTTTTTTTTATAAAAACAATGCTAATATGATAAAATTAATTTGTGCGTGTGTCTAAAATACGTATTAATGGTTAGAGTTTTTGTGCTGCTGGAAATTACCATACATGCTGGTATCATAATTACAGTGTTTCTGATGGAAATAAACACTGCTCACTAAAATCGGTAAAAATTAATTGGATACCATCTTACAGAGACAGCTTTTACAGCTCTGTTGATATAACTTCCACTTCTTTTTCTCTTCTTTGCATTTCTACTCTGTTGATTCTAAAATGAACAAAACAAGTTGTGGATATGTTGGGTGGAAGCATCTTGCAGAAGATGAACAACAGATAGTGAGCTTTT
Organism: Schistocerca americana; assembly: GCF_021461395.2. NCBI lineage: Eukaryota > Metazoa > Arthropoda > Insecta > Orthoptera > Acrididae > Schistocerca > Schistocerca americana. The sequence continues at coordinate 93,265,197 of NC_060121.1, forward strand.
CAAACTTTAGTGATCATGAATTGGCTAGAAACAATTTCTTAAATCCATGAATATTTCATTAACAGCTGTTTCTTCTACAGATTCTCACATCATGTATAAACAGCCTTCTGGATATTGGGAATCCTTAGATATCGTAACTATGAGTTGAAATTATGCTATTTGTAGTAATATAGTTAAGAAGACACTTTTGTATTAATTCTCTTGTCATACTGTGAGAGTATTCTACTTTCAAGATTTTAGAAGTTAAAAAGATTCAAAGAAGCAGATTGGGAGAATGCTGAGAACAAAATAATACATCCAGAAAGTTATAAAGCTGATTCTTTTGTTGTTCACACAACTTCAGAAACATATGCTCTTTCATCAGAATGTACATTATCATGAGTTTGATCACCATGTCTGTTCCTTATTGAACATGTGTGAAACATGTTGAGATATTTGGTTCAGTCAGCATTGTGAGAAACATTGCTTAAACATATTAGAAAACAAGGGGGTATAAAGAGAACATATTCCCTATAGAAGAAATCTAACACCTCCAGGATACTCTCAATGTATGATTGCAGGGCAACCTTGCAGCTAGCGAAAGCAGTACATCGTGCTGTAATTATTGTCCAGGATATTATGCCCATATGTCATATATATAGTATACCACCCATTTAATACATGAATAAAACTTTAGCAATGAGGAACTATTCTTAACCCAGAGTAGGGCAGGCAGATTGAACTTTATGTAGGCTGTTGTTAAGGTATTTCAGAATTGTTACTTTGCCATCCTTGTACACATATTCCATTGTGGATTTCTTGCTGATATTACTGGCTCATTCAAAAGAGACTGCAACATCCATTCAGTCAACACTAGACTAGAAAATGTTATACACTAGGTAACACTCATTTGAGCATTGTACAGAAAGATGTCCACTATTCAGCGAGTTCTATTTTCAGTTGACTTCAATGAGAGCTGGGGAAAAAATCAGTAGTAAATACCAAGTGTTAAAACCCTAGTTGAAAATTATTCTTGTGGCACAATCCTTCTGTTTTGTACAGTAGTTTCTTGCAGTAGGATAACTTTTCTCAGTAATGTGTTATATACTTGTACACTCTCTGTTTTTCATAATTCTTTAATTTGTAATCAGAATTCTGTAAACTATGTAATGATTCATTCCATGACCAAGTTTTTTGGGCTTTCAATGTCCCAAGGAAACTGTTAAATAAATAAAAAGTGTATGGTATTTGTATATCATTAATAAAATTTGGTAAGAGACCAATAGAACATTAAATTAGACTTGTTGAAGTCCCAGATACTGCATCATCCTCAATTTAATTTTATTTGCATGTATGAAATAGGAAAGAAGAATACAAACAAAAGTAAAACTAGAGTAATGGAATGTAATTTATTTGTGGAAGTAGAAGTGTTTTCAAGTTTAATGTAGATTCTTTGGTGGACCCATTGCATCTCTGTTCATGCCAAGCAATCAGTTTTAAGACTATCTCTGATACCAGACACATTGTGTGAGTTAATGTTTTGTGTATATTTGCAGCTGTAAATAAATTTGATTCTTATCCAGCATATCTATATGTGTGTTATTTATCGTGTTAATATACCCACAGAATGGTGACCCTGACAAGAAACATGGATACCAAAAAGCAAGAAATTTGAATGAACAGTGCCTGCAACAGCAGACAATGTCACGCAAATCAGTAGTTTGAAGAGCACATGCAGCCAAACACAGTGCAGATAGTGACTTTCCATATAGGTGGAAACATTCTGCCCATTGTTTGAAGTGTCTTAACTGTGTTGTGAAGCAAAGTGAAAATCTGCCATATTTACCATAGCAATTAGAATTATGGTTTCATGTGCTGGAACTTACTTTCACTGCATATGGTGTTTCAGATGATGAAGTGCAGTTTATAGTGATAATTAATGCCTGAATCTCTTATGTATTGGTTTTAGTGTCAGATATTATTATAAATATACCAGTGCAAAACAGGTATCAGAATCTAAAAATCACCTCATTAAAAGAGATCTGAAATTCGCTGGATTAATGCATTCAACAAGTATTAACAATGAGCAGAAAGGTGATACAGAATGTCAGATTTGTGACACTACATATGTGCTATTGTTGCTGGAATCGGAAATAACAGGTATAACAATGTCATATCTGGCTCAGCCATCTGCTATCATCATTTAAAACAATAGTTGTAACAGGTGACAAAAATGACATTAATTCACAGCTAGAAATTGAATACAAGGTCGAATGAATGCTTCAGCACAAAAAAATTTGAATAATGATGCAGCCCCAAGATGATGTCACCATGATAGCAGCCTCTGAAAGTTTAGGAGCAACTCCAAAATTTGCAACACACTCCAAAAACAAATTATCAAGAAGCAAGAAAAGACACAAGCCCACAACACACAAGAAGATGCCACAGTTCAGAATTTCACTGCTCTGACCTCGTGACTCTCGAACATGATGTGTGAAGGAGAACTTCGGTATGTGCAAATACCAAAGTTGCTTCAGTGTACAGGCTATGAAGTGCATCACGTATTCGTTTGCCCAAATGTAAAAACTTGGTTAGCTGCAATACATGCTCTGCTGCTGGGGTTACCAACAATAAAATCAAAACTGGCACTGCACCATATGTCAGTAGAAAGCAGCAACCAAGATACAATATCTTTATGTGCAGCTTCTGTCAAACAACAAGGGACATCAGCACTGTGCTCATGTACAATTAACCTACCCACACTAATCAGGCTAGAATTTTTAAAGGATCCTGACAAGTGTACATACATCACAAAAAATTGCCACATACATGTGTGGTGGATTGCAGTTCCAAAGAGAGCAACTTACCGGCAATGCAGCAGCAGCAGGATTAGACCCAGGCATACAGAGTGCTTACTGCAGCTAAGAGTTCACTTTTACTGCATATAGTAAATGTAGAACTAATGTGAACTTCAGTTTGCATTGACATTAGAATTGCCTTTCATTCTGGCCAGTCTATCTGAGCCTGTATTAGGTCCTTATTCTTATATCATTATGGGTTGTAAATCAGCTTAATGCATGCTCTAGGATGGGTACAGAAACAGTTGTGGACAATTAGGTAAGGCTTCCATTAACAGCAGCATGTCCCACGTGAGCTCACAACAGGCTTCAAGTATGAGCATGAACAACAAAAATGTTGTTAGCTCATCCAAACAATTATAATCAAATCCAGAGAAGCTGGACATGCTGAAGATGATATGTGAACCTCCAGAATATACTCTAGATATTTTGCAGGTAAAGAAAATTTTTTGGTTTCACAATCTAAGATAAAAGAAGACACAGCATAGTAACATCGAGCTCAAGAAATGGCATCATATAAAGACCACACCTGGTCCACCTATTTCACAGAATTTTAAGACAGTATCACTCAACATCGTAAAGCCACCTTTCTATTACCAGCCAACAACGTACTAATGCCACACCCCCTGTTCTCTGTCACCAGATGGAATGAACACGGTCAGTGAGCCAATCAAATTAGTGATGACAACATCACCAACATATTCAGAGCCATCACTGTTCCTCTGCAAGGACATCCCATCGTAACCACAATTATCAACACCAGCTCACTTACATTCCCTGAGCTTCAGCCTACCACTGGTGGGCGGGGGTGGGAGGGGGGGGGGGAGGACTGTGTGGGGTAGAGGTACTTCAGCTTTAGTGTAGATAATAATAATAATAATGATAATTTTTTTATTGTCTTTAAGCCATTACAGCAATAGACAAAGTCATACACATAATACAATACACTACATGCTATAAAATAACAGAATTGTTATTAATGTTACAGTTTAATATCACAGGTCATGAAATCCTTTACATTGTAGAATGGGTTTACAACTAACCAGTCATAAAGTGTTTGTTTGTATTGTTGCTCTGGTAAATTTTGCATAGCTTGTGGAAGTTTGTTAAATAATTTGTGGCCCATAAGTTCCCTGGTGGCTACATTGCATCTCTGTTCATGCCAAGGAAATAGTTTGAAGTTTCTCTTTGGGTACCAGACACATTCACTTTTTTTACAGTGCATGACTTAATGTTGTATATATATTTGCAAGTTGGAAATAAATATGGTCCTTGGCTAGTATTTCTAAAAGTGTGTCATTCATTATAACTAACATATCCACAAATTAAGTCAGGTGATGCCAATGGAATAGATTAGGAAATGAAAAACTAAAAGTCATAGACAAGTTTCACCTTTTAGGGAGCGACTCAGGAAAAGAGAATATGAAATGCGGACTTGCAACAGTAAGAAATTCATTTCTGAAAAAATGAAACATGTTAATGTATGACATGATTTTAAGTGTGAGAAAGTATTTTTTGGAAGTAGTTATTCACAGTATAGGACAATCAGAAGTATAGTCAGAAAGAGAACTGAGACTTTTGAAGTTTGATGCTACAGAAGAATGATGAAGATTAGGTGGGCGGATGGGATAAGTCAAAATGAGGTACCAAACTGAATCAAAGAGAAGAAAAAGAAATTGAGAAGGGACCTGTTGAGTGGACACACACTGAGGCATCAAGAAGCGGTAAATTTGGCAATGGAGTGAAGTATTAGGGACAAAGATTGTAGATGGAGACCAAGTCTTGACTACAATAAGAGACTGGCACAAGTTAGACTATCATGGAGAGCTGCATGAAACCAGTATTTGTTCTGAAGACCACCACTACCACAAAACAACAACTACTACTACAACAGCAACATGAGACTGGAAGAGTGAGTGACATGGTACAAAAATTTAACTCAAGTTTGATGTTTTAGATGGTAATGTCTGATTTAAAGGCACATTTGAAAATTTCTGTTTCCTCCGTGGACTATATGTAAAGGCTCTCTCAGGGAACACAAATGTTGTATACAAATTGGGAGATGAAGGTCCACTAAATGTGTGTCAATAATTCAATTTCCTTTCACTTTTCACTCTGTTCAACAGTGCTTTAATCTCTAACATGTAATCTTTCTTCACTTCATTCAGTATTACCCATATGCGTGTGTGAAAGAACAGATTGTTGATGATCGACAGTTGTACAAAATATTTTCAAAATTAATTTTGCTGACTGTGAACTCCTTGACATCAGCAATATTAAGTGTAGTTCTGCTACCCACTAGTGACATGAAAATTTGTGCCAGACCAGGTCTCAATCCCCGATTTCCCACTCATCATAAATGGTCACCTTAATCATTTCAGCTAACCATGCATGCTTCTCCCCAGGCTGACCCAAACTTTCATTTGTCATGCTGTCTACATTCTTATATCATTGCCCACTAAATTCATCATCTAATGCTCACAACATTACATGGATTCCTATTACAGGTAGAATGAGACAGTAAGGAATTGAGACCAATGTTATTTTCATCAGGCACTGTTGATGGTCCACAACTGTACAAAATGTTTTTGAAATTAATTTTCTTGGCGCAAAATCATTAGGTATAGTTCTATTACCCAATAATGACATGTCAAAGTTTGGGCTAGTCTGGGACTTGAACTTAGATTTCCTGCTTAATATGAATGGTCACCTTAACCATTTTGGTTATCTGTGCATGCTGCCCAGACTGACGTAGGCTTATGTATGTCACACTGTCTATTTTCTTACAATATTAGAGACGGAAAGTTGCTACTCATCATATAGCGGAGATGCTGAGTCGTGATAGGCACAACAAAAAGATTCACGCAATTATAGCTTTAGGCCATTAAGGCCTTTGTCAGCAATAGACACACATTCACACACACACAGGCACACACATACACACTCAAGCAAATGCAACTTCCTCACACGTCTGCAGTCTCAGATAACTTAAACCACACTGAAGTGCGACACGTTGCGTTTGCTTGAGTGTGTGTGTGCATGTGTGAATGTTTGTCTATTGCTGACAAAGGCTTTAATGGCTGAAAGCTATAATTGTGTGAATCTTTTCATTGTGCCTATCGTGACTCAGCATCTCCTCTATATGGTGTGGTTTCAGTTATCTGAGACTGTAGACGTGTGTGCAAGTTGTGTTTGCTTGAGAGAGAGAGAGAGAGAAGAGAGAGAGAGAGAGAGAGAGAGAGAGAGAGAGAGAGAGAGAGAGAGGGAGAGAGAGAGAGAGAGAGAGAGAGAGAGAGAGAGAGTGTGTGTGTGTGTGTGTGTGTGTGTGTGTGTGTGTGCGTGTGTGTGTGTGTGTGTGTGTGTTTGTGTGTGCATGCGCATGTGTGTGCATGCTTGTGTGAATGTCTGTCTGTTGCTGACAAAGGTCTTAATGGCCAAAAGCTATAATTGTGTGAATCTTTTTATTGTGCCTATCGCAACTCAGCATCTCTGCTATATGGTGAGTAGCAGCTTTCCTTCTCTAATATTGTTACATTCCATCCTGGATTTTCCATTGTTTGATTTTTGTCTATTTTCTTACATCATTATTCACTCAATTCAGCACCTAGTGCTCACAACATTAATTTGATTCCCCCAAAAAGAAGAATGAGACAATGAGAAATTGAGATCAATGTTGTTATCATCACATGCTCTAGGCTATAGACAGTGGAACATATGGAAGTTTGGGTCAGTCTGGGGAACGTGCACTGATAACCAAAGTGATTCACGATAAGCAAGAAATCTGCATTCAAATCCCAGTCCAGCACAAAATTTCGTATGTCTCTATTGGGTAGTAGAACTATACGTAATACAGCTGATGTCAAGGATTTCGCAGTCAGTGAATTAATTTCAAAAATCAATACATGAGTTTATGCCTTATCCTATTCGCTTTACATTGTGGTTATGCTACTTTGCTGTACCTCATCATAAAGTTGTATTTTTGTTGTTAACGTTCATGTGTGTGCACCTTCCATTTGTAGCCTTCCTATTACAAGAATAAATACTTCTCTAAGATTTTTTTCAAGAACTCATCTAATTAAAATAAATGTAATGGATATTGATTTTTGCAGGTTATTGGTGGCATATCGTACAGTATTAGCAGCAGTGGACAACTTAAGTTCAGCAGCAATCTTTGGATTATATTACTTCTGCATGGGTGTCTTGGATGTAGTTAATTTCACAAATTTTGTTCGATATGATTCCCTTGGACAAGAATATCTCTTGGTGGCTCAGCAGTACTCATTAGAACTCAGGGACGAGTGGCATGACTTTCTCAGTAATTTTCCAGCTTTCAACAATGTAACAGTACTGTAAGTTGAAATCCATATTGTACTTCACATTTCACTCTGCTTTGTGTTTGTTTTAAATAGATAATTCCTTAAAATTAAGTATTTTCAAAAATGGCCATGACTATTGTGCTTGGTTTCTTTAAGTAGTAAAAATCAGAAACGAAATCTTGGAAATGAAGGCAGTTGGTTTTGTCTGATTTTAACAATAATCTACCCAACAAAACAAATAAGAATTAACACACACACACACACACACACACACACACACACACACATACACAGTACAGTTTCATTACCAAAGCTTCTTGCAATGAAACTTCTTGTATTTAGGTTATTACTGAGCTTCCGTGTAAGTACAACCATTTTATTCAGATGTATCTACATAATTTTAATTTTACATGCTCAGTTATTCTGTTATGGAAGCTGTTTTTTTTTCTGTGAAGTTCCTTCATTTTCTTTAGTGTCCAGGCAGCACACTAAAAATATATTGGGTTGACAAAAGACATTGTTTTGGTCGAGGGTTAATGTGTGAATATGTTTGTGAAAATCATCTGTTTCTTGTTTTGAAGTTATGACCCTGATTCATCAACACTGAAGTTTTTTGTTGAGATTTTTGACAGCACACACATTCACAAATGTGTAAGACAACAAGTGTCATGATGTGAAATCTTCTAGAGGTTTACCAGCATGACTCTATGAGCAACTCGTTTTGTAATTGTGGTAGCCCTTTTGTGAAGTTTGAAAGTTTCATAACTGCTACCCCAGAAGATCACACCCTTTTTATGCAAGCTGTTCATATGTGCATAACAGGCGCACAGCATGCTCCAACAATGCTGAAGCATTCTTAGTACATACAAAATTTTTCTTTCTATTAAAAAATTCTAGATCATTTTCCAATCTCAAGTGGTCATCAAGCTATACATCTAGAAATTTTCTTTATGGGGCTTATAAAATAGTGTACTTCCCTAACTTAGTTTTTATGTTCCCTTTATAACTTTCCTTGTGATAGACATCAGTAAACATCACTGTATCTACTGTCATCAGATGTTTCAGAAATCATTTACATATGCCAGGAATAACTGAGGGCCTAACATGGATCTCTGATGCATTCAGTAGCTTTTATTTACTTGAAAACAAGGTGAGTATTCAATGATTACATCAAATGCTTTGGATACTTGTATACAAGGCATTTAGGACCTCTTCCATGAAATGAAAGACTGCTTGACTTTTAGGATTATTTTTGTAGAGTTATTCTTTGTTTCTTACACTGGTAAAATCCTTTGACAAGCCATACTTTTTAGTGTAAAGATTGTGGTAAGTTGCTGTGTTATACAGTATTACACAATTTATGCAGTACAAAGAACACTGCTGTCTTTAAATTCTTGGCTTATAGGAAGGGAAAGAAAGAATGGTGTGGCATTGTCAGCTGGAAGACTCTGAGGAGTTGTTTAGTCACCTAATTGGAAACGCTTTTGTTTTTTCATGCACAATAGTTCCTTCCCTTACAGGATATGAAAAGTGTACCTTAAGTGCATTTGTTGTGTGTAGGTGAGTTTTTAGCATTATATTCATATAGTGTACAGTATTTCTGTTAGCTCTCCTCTGGAAGTTTCTGTTTCAGATGTCGGCAAAAAGTTGCTCCTCTCCTGCCTTATATATTTTGTTACAAAAGAGCTTGTTCTTCATAGTGTTTTCACTAAAAAAATCGTTTGGTGCTAAAAAAAAGCACAGAAAGTAAAGCTAATGAGAATGAACTAAGAATTACAGTGGATACTAATTGTTATTGCAATTAAATTTCTGATAAAACATGCAACCTAACTGTTATGTAAGTGCACTTTCCAATCACAAATTTCAGTACTCAGTTTCAAATTAATCTACGTAGTGTATTATACTGATATTTTATCATGTGAATAACTATCAACTAGTACATTTGTGTTTGTCATTTTATAACAATTACAGTATGAATAAACAAGTCAGATGGAAAATTTATACATCAGTAGCAAACAAAATATTCAAGAAAATCTGTTGAAGTTGCATGAATATGACATTTACAAAAATAAACAGTAGCAACAGCGAGCACAACACAATACATGAATGCAAAGGGAAAAAATGTATGAGTGCTGAAATACTTAAAAATCATTCATGAGTCATCTGTAATGCAAGGGACTCCAATCTCAATTCCAACAAAATAAGAGATGCCTGCAGTGCTAGAACCACTATTATCATTAACAGCAGCAGAATAACCACTATCACCATCACACCACAAGCATAATAATAGCAGAAGCAATAAATCAACTGCTAGTCAGAAGAAGACTGACACAACCATCACACTTCAAGAATTTTTTTCTGTTAAGCAGTCTGGAGGGAACACCAAGGTCAGTACATCATCAAATCTGTGCCTTAATCCATTCACTTTGTGATGGCAAAATGTACAAGGACTAGGCAACAAATTGTGAATAGTCATTTTAAAAGGTAATCTGATTGAAGTTTCTGTGTTGAGTATTAATCAGCACTGGCTACATGACACTCAGATTTGTGCAGCAAAAATACCAGACTTTGACCTGCTAATAGCTTATACAGGGAAACTTTTAAAGGTAGGGGAGAGGGGGTGTTTATCCCTTCTATGTTAAGAGTGATGTTCAACCTAGAGTGGTTAAACTTAATAAGTGATGTATGCTGGAAAATAATTTTGAATACTGTATATGTGAATTGACAGACTGTGAACCCTTCATTGCTTACAGATCCACTACATGTGACTTGACCTTATTCTTACATAATACAGAAGATCTCCAAAATGAAATAACAACTAAGTCAATATGCATATTGGACCTTGGTGACTTTAATATCAATTTTAACAAGAGTAATGGGAAAGAGGAGCAACTAATAAATCTGTTTTGCTTGTGCAACATGCAACCAACTGTGCATGAAATTATGAGATATGAAGATGTACCCAAAACAACATGTGATCAGATGATTACCAGTAAACAAAACCAAAAAATATAAACAACTGTTTATTTTCAGGCCTCTGGTTCTGTCTTAGCACAATTACATTATGAGTATGTAGTGCATCAGGACTCACTGTTTTCCCATTATTTCCACTCATATAATGCACCACAAGGTATCTGACACACAACGACAATTATTACATCACAGAAGTAGGTAATATGAGTTCCACTCACTACAGAGAGTACAAGTTACCAGCTCTAACTGAGCAGAGAGCCAGATGTTCCAGGTAGGTGCATTACAGATGACTCATGAATGACTTTTAAGTATTTCAGCATTCATACATTTTTCCCTTTGCATTCATGTCTTGTATTGTGTTCACTGTTGCTACTGTTTATTTTTGTAAATGTCATTCATGCAACTTCAACAGATTTTCTTGAATATTCTGTTTGCTACTGATGTATAAATTTTCCATCTGACTTGTTTATTCATACTGTAATTGTTATAAAATGACAAACACAAATGTACTAGTTGATAGTTATTCACATGATAAAATATCAGTATAATACACTACGTAGATTAATTTGAAACTGAGTACTGAAATTTGTGATTGGAAAGTGCACTTACATAACAGTTAGGTTGCATGTTTTTTCAGAAATTTAATTGCAACAACAATTAGTATTCACTGTAATTCTTAGTTCATTCTCATTAGCTTTACTTTCTGTGCTTTTTTTAGCACCAAACGATTTTTTTAGTGAAAACACTATGAAGAACAAGCTCTTTTGTAACAAAATATATAAGGCAGGAGAGGAGCAACTTTTAGCCGACATTTGAAACAGAAACTTCCAGAGGAGAGCTAACAGAAATTCTGTACACTATATGAATATAATGTTAAAAACTCACCTACACACAACAAATGCACTTAAGGTACACCTTTAATATCCTGTAAGGAAAGGGACTATTGTGCATGAAAAAACAAAAGCGTTTCCAATTAGGTGACTAAACAACTCCTCAGAGTCTTCCAGCTGACAATGCCTCACCATTCTTTCTTTCCCTTCCTATAAGCCAAGAATTTAAAGACAGTAGTGTTCTTTGTACTGCATAAATTGTGTAATACTGTATAACACAGCAACTTACCACAGTCTTTACACTAAAAAGTATGGCTTATCAAAGGATTTTACCAGTGTAAGAAACAAAGAATAACTCTATAAAAATAATCCTAAAAGTCAAGCTATGTATCTCTTCATACACTCCAGGAGAAGGAAAATAACAAATAAGTAAAATGATAGCTGAATGCCTTGAAGTGAATGCCCTACATGATAAAAGTTTATTCCCATTTTATACACATAACCAAAGATATTTGATATAATTTTTGAAGTTAATAGTTCATGTCACCACCACCACCAGTCCTTGAAACTGGGTAAGGAATATTGCTGGTAACACAGAGCATGTTAGGTCACATTCCAAGGAACTGCATTCTTATGTTGTATTTTGTGCAAGGGATGCAGCTTGCTCTTTAAAGGACACAATGCACTGTGCACCTTACTATGCCAAGAGCTATGTTTCGGTATTCTAGTTGATCCACTGTTAAAAGCAATTCCATGAAGAGAATAGCCTGTTATGTGTCATTTTTCTAATAGCTGGTGACTGCCATCATAATACTAAAAAATATTCTCACTGCTATGCCCACACAAATCACAGCAGTTCCTACAACTTTGTGTTATTATTATTATTATTATTAAGTCTCATTGCACATATTCATGCTGGGTTACTAATTTTGATCATAAGCAATTATCATCTTCAGACCTAAAAGAAAATTAAAAGTAACATTAATGAATGACTATTTTCTTAGATGACATAGAAAAATATTTGAAATTAAAGATTTTAAAATTGTACCTGCGTACTGATATTACATAGACTGAGACTAGTTAAGACATAAAATTAAAATACATGTTACAGTGCCTGATTAATCGTTAATAGTGAAGAGTCTTAATTCTTCAAAAAGAAGTCAAAGTTGTACAACAAAAGTAATAACACAAAAGTATGTTTGTGAGTACATTCCATGGCATCAAACATTATACTGAACCCACTATGCACAATGCAAATTCATACATCACGAATCATGGGTAGAGGAGGGAGGAAGGAGAGAGAGGAGATAAAATGCTGATGCATGCATTCTTAAAATGTAACACAGAACTATTCCAAAGAGACAGTACAAATAATTTGACATTAAGGAGTAAAATAGATAATGTACGTAACACTGATATATAACACATCTTTCTCAAATTTGTGAATAAAATGAAACAGTGAACTAAAACAGTACGCACAGTTCCACAAGAGTTCATCTGAAGTGTATTCTGCTTGTGTACACAGGGCTCAGTCTGTCTCTGGCCACACTGTCTTTCAGCCATGCTGCTAATGAGTGTGGTGAGCTGCTGAGGTCATGTTGTCTTGTGCCAAGTGGGGTTGTTGCAAAGGTGTTCAACTGCTTCTAATAGGCTCATCTAAGCAGATCATCAAAATTCTTGTAGTACACTGAATTCATGAAGACACACTGAAGATTAAGTATTTTATCTGGTTCTGTTAGGTGGTGTCCATATATTTCAACTTCTTCCACAACATTTAAAAAATGTCTCTTAGTTGCTGTATGTAAAACTTCAAGATGTGTTTCTATTAGTCGTACTGAGTTACTTGAGATGATCTTCATATGCTGTCTTATTATTTTGTATTGCTGTGTGTTCTGTAAACTGGATCTTGGAAGTTTTACGTGTCTGACCTACATACTGTTTATGACAGTCTTTGCACTTGATCCTGTAGATTCTCGATGCCTTAAATTTGCCACTTGATTTACTTGTATAATGTTTTAGCCTACATTGAAGAATTTCACTTAGGCAAATTCTATTCTTAACTCTCTTTCCTGAAACTGTTATGCTATTGAATGTGACACTTTTTGTCTATATTCTGTAGGCATGTACACTGTTTGTTGCACTTGATGTTAATCTTGTAATGCAACAAAGTCTGTTCTCTAAAAGTGGTCTGTTTTAAATTTTTGAGACACTTTATTAACTACTTCAGCCTTGTAACCACTGCTTACAGCAACTTACAAAATTCTTCACAAATCTGATGACAGTAACAATCCTTTCAGTACCGTCAAATGCGGTGATTTCGGAAGGTTTTCTCGTTATTTTGATTGTAACTTTCGTATATATTGTTAGATTAAATTGATTGTTATGGAAGTGGTAGGGTATATGTGTAACGAATAAAATATCCCAGAAAAAGAAAGTGTATATGTAGGTATATTCATCTGAGGTGGTTAAATAAAGTGTCCGAAGTCACACCATGGATTGGGGTGATTTTGGACACATATGTTTTTTAAATCTCTGTCCAAAGTTACAGTATATAGAGGGCGAATTCAGACAGTTACTGCCTTTTTTTAAAATTATACGTTCTTTTTATTTGATTTTGGTGACATTTTACACATTTTAAGGTAGCCCTTTGTTACGAATAAGTGATACAAAATGATGGTTTCATCATAGTTGATCATGTTGCTAGGTGGGAGATTTTCCAGCTTTGCCTTGATATTGGAGAAAAACATCTTAACAGTTGCTTTGTTCACTTCTGCATGAGCTCATTTAATATTTTTCCTTAAGTGAATGAATAGATCTTCTGACTGTCGTTTGAGGAATAAATGCACCCATTCTTCTCCTGGCAAATTATTATGAAATTTCTTCTCTTTTTGGCCAGATTTATCAAGGTAGCCTTTAACTAAATATCTAATACCCAATTTAGTGAAGGGAAATCCCCAATTTGCAGCCCTCAGGATACCTTGCTTCAACATTTCTTCTTCTTCTTCTTCTTCTTCTTCATTTAGCACTGGCTGTCCTCCCATTTTTTTCGGATGTGCTTCCTGCACTTTATTTTGTAGGGTTGATTTAGGTATACCATACAAACCACACACTTTTCGGTATGATAATTTACCACTCTTAATATTATGAACAGCTTTATAGAAAAGTTCCGGGTGATAATTACACCATACTGTAGCACCTCTCCTGCTCTTATATGTTCTTGGCATTGTCCGAAATCATCCCATACAGTACACAGTTTTACAAAAACCATCATTATTTTATAACCTTGCACAAGAAACTTGACAAACTTGTACAGAAATTGTCTCAATGCTGTTAGCTACAGAGTGCGTCAACAATTACAGTTAAAATAAATTCCCACTCGACGCAACAATAGAAAGTTTCCACTTTATGATATTGCATGGATTTTTAAAACTGAGACTGTTCATCAATTATTCACCTAGGGAAACAACTGATGCAAAATAAAAGTTGTGGAAAGCAATAACTGCAATCTTGCGCTTAAAATAACTGGCGCACATACGTTCAAATAAGTAATTCTTTGTTTCTATGCACTGCCAAAGAGCAAATAAGCCATACTGTCCGAATTCGCCCCGGTGTCCGAAATCACCCCATTTGATGCCCCATAAATTTAATAAAACAATGACTTCAGTTTTTGAAATATCCATAAAATTTAGTTTATTTAGATGCACTGTACTTTGCACACTATATCTGTGCAGTAGTGCCATATTGGAAAGACAGTTCATAAACTAAGGAAAACTTATGACCAAGAGGAACATTTGAAACCAATGTACACTCTACTCTAGATTTTATCACTACCAGTTTGAGAAAGGTACCTAGTGATAAATTGCTGTTATCTTTAAAGTTTAATATTTTACCTTACTAATGTGCAATATTTGAAAGCAAACAAAGTTTCAATTGGGAAAATGAAAGTTGTGAGACAGTGCTTAATTCTTGAATGTGTGTATTACCAAGAAGGAAAAAACAAAGTTAGAACCACAAGAAACTAGTCTCATTTGGTTTACTCTTGGGTCCTAAAATGAACATGACTCAGTATTTCAGTAATCCATATGTCTGGCATCTTCAGGAGAGACACTGCTGCTTCTAAGTCCTGCTGAAAACTGATGACAATACCTCAGAAGACTACCAAGAATTATTACACTGGGAGGCGCCACATAGTCAATTAGATTCCTGTTTTTACTTAATTATACACTGACTTAAAAAAAAGGTATTCGACACACTGGGACATTGTTTTCATACATTATTCCAGCATTGTCATTACTTTTGATTTGTCACCAGAGCTACAATGATCAGCTTGAAGTCTACAGATTACCTGGAAAGCATGGAATTATTTAAAATTTCTTGAAGTTGGACAACTATACTGCAGCTCTGATGCTTCGAGTCAAATTTGGGAACAGTAGAAGTCCAACATCAAAACTGTTGTATTAATCAAGACACAAACAGAACACCTTGGAAAACCATATCATTTCCAAAATTTACTAACATGTATTTTGCTTGTCCTTAGTCACAATTTTATCACAAGTACCACCAGCTTCCAGGTCTACCATACAATCTGGATTAATGTATACAGGGGATAGGCAAAATAATATGAACACCTATAATTACTTGGGAATGGTTTATTAATAAGGGGTTGGACCCCCATTTGCCCATTTCAGCTGTGATTCTTACTCAATACTGGCATATGTGTGGTGTCACCGCCAGACACCACACTTGCTAGGTGGTAGCCTTTAAATCAGCCGTGGTTCGTTAGTGTACGTCGGACCCGCGTGTCGCCACTATCAGTGATTGCAGACCGAGCGCCGCCACACGGCAGGTCTAGTCTAGAGAGACTCCCTAGCACTCACCCCAGTTGTACAGCTGACTTTGCTAGTGATGGTTCTCATTAGCCGAGATGACAGTTTAGCTTAGCCTTCAGCTACGTCCTTTGCTATGACCTAGCAAGGCACCATATTCAGTTACTATAATCTGAACAGATAATATTGTGAATCATGTACCGTCAAGAGCAACATCCTTCATTATTGGATTTAAGTTAAGTATCAATCTAATTATGTCCGCTTTCTGAATTATCATTCCTTGTCATGTTCCAGACCTCACATCAGTATAGTTCTTCCCTCCTCATTGCAGCCTGCGTGAGCTAAAATGCGTGCATTTCGGCCTCCTCTAGTAACACAGTGTTGGCTCTTCTGCCGACACAACAGTATGACTGCAGAGTCTCCAGTGGAATGTTATGCCACTCTTCAATCAGTACCCCTTCATCCTTATGTAGTGACGAGGGGGTCGGAAATCTGCTCTGGAGTCTGTGCTCCAACACTGCCCACAAGGGTTTGTCAATGTTCAAGTTCGGGGACTCTGCTGGTCAGGGAAGATGCTGCAGTTAAGTTGGATGCTCCTCATACCATGATTGTACTGTCCTGGCTTTGCGAATGGGTGCATTTTCATACTTAAATATGGCATTATTCTTGGGGAACATTATTTGAAACATGGGGTGCACATGATCACCTAAAATGTTCACATAATTGTTAGCTGTAACATGGCCTTTGGGAGAATACCATGATATGGCTGCCAACACCCATCACACTTCCACCTCCATGCTTAACCATTGGAATCAAGCAATCAGGATTGTAGGCTTCTTTTGACATTATCCAGATGTAAACCCAGTCTGATGGAAATAACAAAAATGTTGACTTGTCGGACTATATGATCAGCCATCCAGGATTTATGTTTCTGACATCATGTTTTATGCTTCTTTGCTTGGTTGTCATCACTAATGGTTTCAGTATAGCAGCTCATAGATGAATATTCACTTTATGGAGTTCTAGGCAGACAGTGTTGATAGATACAGGGTTCGAAGATAGCTATTGAGCTCTGCAGTCACTTTTGTCACCATATTTTTGCATTATTTTGACACAATTGGTGTTAGTGTATGACACACTCTGTCATTTAGTTTTGATTTGCACCCATTATTACGTTTAGACAATGGTGTCTTTCCATATTTTGTGTAGGCTGTCATGACTGTTGAAACAGTTCATATTGAAACATTCAGTAAGTAGGCTTTCTTGGTTACTGATGCTCCAGCTGATCGGGCCCCCACAATCGGCCCTCTTTGGAGCTCTGTTAGGTCTTTGATTGCACATCATCCTTGGCCTCTGACTGCTAATAGGAAGTGTGCACTGCTCACAAACAACCTGCACTGATGCCTACTACATACCGAACACATACAGTCCAGTGCGACACATGCCTAAGCTGCGTTGTTGACAGTTGAACACAATCATCCCATTACTACCAATGTTCACATTATTGTGCCTGTCCCCTGTATATTTAGTGAGTAGATCCATAATGAAAAGGACTTAGTGCAACATGGTTGTCATGTTCCTTCTCGTAGGCAGTCACAGCTGGTCTGCTGTTGCTGATTTCAAGAAGAAAGCAATAACTTGAGTACAGATGGCTGGTAATTTGGAGATGCATTTCACAGTTGAACCACCAGTCCAATGCCTTAAGAACCTATTTAAACCACTGTATGCAGTGTAAAACTATAGTTCATTGTACCTGAACTGTGACACTTGCATTAGCCCATCTAAAGACTCAAAATGCTTTTGCACAGAGGATTGCCCCTTCTTGAACATAGCAATACAGCAGCAAGACATCATCTTGTTGGCGGAACTGTGATGGTCCCCTCTTTGCTGTACATTTTAAATAAAATTGCATATTTCTAAGTTTTTTAAAGTTGTTCCATCAATTTTATAGTTTAGCATTATATTTACTCAATCCATCCCATCAAAATGTTGTTTATTTCCTTTCATATTAACAGAGTTTCCAATTTTGTTACTTCTGAAGTTGTCTCTTCAGGATCACAATTGCTTTCTCTTGGTGATACTGTGGAAGCTTAAGCCACACTTACTTCCTTACCCATACATAATCTAAAAATGAACGTATGTACAAAAAGGTGTCTCTCCTAATAGTCGTCAGGTGCATTTTCTATGGTTTTACGGTTGATAGTTTCAATTTCGTTTTTGCATTGTGTATTTGGACTCAGCCCAGACAAATAGTGCTCATCACATCCTTCATGCAAAATCCAGTGTCCATGGAAGGTGTCACTTTGTTCCCATTACAAACAAACTTGTTTTTAAGGCAGAATTTTATGTGCCCCTTCAATAGAGTGGACCCAGATTAGTCTCATATAATATTTGTTTTATCAATATGTGTTGACAGGGTCACTAAATCTCAAAGAATAACCAGTGCTCCAGCAGTGACAGCACTGCCCTGGCCAACACTGACCGCTACCACCAAGCATGCGGCACTAGAGTTTCTGCTGGAGTACTGGTTATCATTTATGTTTTACTGCCTCTGTTGGTACATATTGACAAAACAAATATTGTTCTAGACTAGTCTGCATCTGCTCTATCACATGGGTATGTAGATTCCACTTTCAAAATCATTTTGTTTGTAACAATTGACGCTCTGTCTACACTGTGCACTGCATAAAAGATGTAATGAGCACTGTTTTCTTTGACCAACTCCAGCTACCCATGCAAAAGCAAAATTGCAAATATCTGCTAAAACACCAGAGAACATGTGACTGATGGCTCTTAGGAGAGACACCCTGTGTATTTATGTATGTATGTTCCACATTTCCTCCCAAACGACTGGCTTGATTTAAACCAAACTTGGTACATGTATCACTTGTTGGCAGGAAATCATTGCTGTGTGGGTAAGAACCACCTATCTATGAAAGGGGTTGGTGTGGTCATGGGAGGGGTGGGGGTTATGGGTGGGGGAAGCAGCGTAGCCCACAAAGTGCAATACCCATACTTCAGTTATGCAATATTTGAGAATGAGAGCACTTAGAGACTTGCAACAAACTCTACACATAATTCCCAACCTTTACGAAACTTTTTCTTGCTGACAGCCCCCACCAAATGATGAAAGGAAAAAAAAATTATTTCTTACTACATTTTTTCAGTTCATGCAGTAAAAATGCTGCATGAAGCATGACATTTTGATTTATTACTTCTTTACTAGTAACTGTATTCCTGATACATTTCGCAGGCAGTATTCATGTATGCAATGAATGTACAAGGAAAATTATATCATTGTATCACACACAGTTCAGTAGATATGATATCATAAAGACTGAGATGTTTGAAAACCTGCCACATCAAGCATGATGTTTTAATTTGTTACGTCTTTACTACTAACTAGGAGATGGACACACAGTGGGCAGGAAAGGACACACTGGCATAGACAGAGGAGGAGAAAGAAATGAACATAGAGAGGGGAGGGGGAAATGAAAAGAGAGAGGGGAGAGGAAGAGATGAACAGAGAAGGGAATGAGGGGGAGATATCAGAAAAAGGAAGGCAGACGAGAGGAGCAGGGAGAGAGGGAGGCCGAGATGGACGGAGAGAAGGGGAAGGAACAGATGGACAGAGGGGGGAGAAGAAGATTCACAGATAGAGAGGCAAACAGGAGATTGGCCGAGAGAGGGGCAGGTGGAGATGGACAGGGAGTGGGGTGTGGAAGTATTAGACAAAGAAAGGTGGTGGAGGAGGTGGACTGAGGAGCAGTAAAGGGGTAGAAAGAGAGAGGGGATAGAGGAGCTGGACAGATGGGGGTGAAGGAGGAGATGGACAGAGAGAGTGGGAAGGGAGAGATGGACAGAGAGAGGAGGAAGGAGGAGATGGTCTAATAGGAGATTGGAACAAATACATACCCTGGTAATGCCAGAAACTCAGCTAGTAATGTGATAAAACTTGGAGTCCTTAATAAGGCCAGCTGAAATTAGAATTTACTGCATCATCACCCAAATTCCATGCAGTGCCAAAAACAATATAGTCTCCATGCTGTTGTGATAATGGCAACAGAATTGGCTGGATGATGTTCTGTGTGATTTTTATTCTGTATGGCAGTTTGTAGTACATAGTGAATCCATTCAAAATATATGGTGTCCATTTTCATTTCTAGATAATAAATGTCTCTGTTTTGTGTACCATATTCTAAGCTTTCAAAATGTGGCGCTACAGAAGAATGCTGAAGATTAGATGGGTAGATCACATAACTAATGAGGAGGTATTGAATAGAATTGGGGAGAAGAGAAATTTGTGGCACAACTTGACTAGACGAAGGGATCAGTTGGTAGGACATATTCTGAGGCATCAAGGGATCACCAATTTAGTATTGGAGGGCAGCATTGAGGGTAAAGATCGTAGAGGAAGACCAAGAGATGAATACGCTAAGCAGATTCAGAAGGATGTAGGTTTCAGTAGGTACTGGGAGATGAAGAAGCTTGCACAGGTTAGAGTAGCATGGAGAACTGCATCAAACCAGTCTCTGGACTGAAGACCACCACCACCACCACCACCACCACAACAACAACAACAACAACAATTCTAATGAAGTATCCATCTGTTTGACAAAACTGCCTTTATATTTTTTAAGTACATAAGTGTTGCATACACACCAATTTTACAAACAACAAAGCAAATGATGATGATATTGTTGTTGTTTTCGTCTTCAGTCTGAAGACTGATTTGATGCAGCTCTCCATGACAGATTATCCTGTGTAAACCTCTTCATCTCCGGTTAGCTACTGCAACCTACATACATCTGAACCTTCTTAGTTTATACAAGACTTGGTCTTCTTCTGCAATTTTTATCACCCACACTTCCTTCCATTATCAAACTACTGATTCCGTGATATCTCCCTGGATGTGTCCTTTCATCTGATTCCTTCTTTTAGTCTAGTTGTGCCACAAACTTCATTTTTCACCAATTCAGTTCACTACATTTTCATTTGTTGGTCAAGATACCTGCATAATTTTTGACATTTTTCTGTAACACCACATTTCGAAAGCTTTTATTCTCATCTTGTCTGAACTGATTGCTGCCTATTACTCACTTCCATTAAAGGCTACACTCTGTACAAATACCCTAAGAAAATATTTCCTAACTCTTAAATTTATGTTGGATGTTCACAAATTCTCTTTTTCAGAAATGTTTTTCTTGCTATTCTCAGTCTGTGTTTTGCATCCTACCTACTTTCATGGCCATCAGTTATTTTGCTGCCCATGTAGCATAATTAATCTGCTTTTAATACTTTTAACGTCAAATTTGCTAAGCTAATTCTTTCAGTTGTGCGTGATTTAATTCAACTACACCCCATCATTCTTGGCTTACTCTTGTTGAGATTCATCTTATAACCTCATTTCAATACTCTATGCATTCCATTCAGGTGCTCTTCCTAGTCCACTGCTGCCTCTGAAAGAATTACAGTGTCATTGGCAAACATCAAATTTTTACTTCTTCTTCCTGAGTTTTAGTTCCCAAACTCTTTGCCTTTAAATACGTCTGCTTGTGTCTGTATATGTGTGGATGGATTTGTGTGTGTGTGTGTGTGTGTGTGTGTGTGTGTGTGTGTGTGTGTGTGTGCGTGCGAGTGTATACCTCTCCTTTTTTCCCCCCTAAGGTAAGTCTTTCCGCTCCCAGGATTGGAATGACTCCTTACCCTCTCCTTTAAAACCCACATCCTTTCGTCTTTCCCTCTCCTTCCCTCTTTCCTGACGAAGCAACCGTTGGTTGCAAATGCTTGAAATTTTGTCTGTGTGTTTTTTTATTGTGTCTATCTACCAGCGCTTTCCCGTTTGGTAAGTCATGGAATCTTTGTTTTTAATATATTTTTCCCATGTGGAATGTTTCTTTCTATTTTATTCAGTTTATATAAATTTATATATATTTGTGACAAGTTTATTGTTACCTCTTAAATGTAAATGTGTTTCAATTTTTGTGTACTTATAACACACCTAACAGGACTACTTCTGTTAGTATCTTTGGAAGCACCTCCTATATGTATTATGTATTCTTGTTTTATATATTCTGCATTCTTGAGGGACACCTCACTGTGAGTCTAAGGAACAAAAGGTGTATCTAATGTAATCTCCAATTGTATGTTATCCAAAGAATCTCTACAATTATTAGGGAAAGTTCATCTACTCCATGTGTCTTGCTTTTGCTTAGGTCTGTCAGTGATCTTCTTACCTTTTCATATCTCTCACCTCATATTCATCCACTTCCTCTCCCTTTCCCATGAAGTTGTCTTCAGGTTTAATCCATTTTATACATTTCTTCCTTCTCCCAACTACAGCTTCATATTTTTATCTAGTCATTCTTCCTTTGCCATTTTGCACCTCCTTTCAATTTCGTTTTTACATGGTTGTATTCTCTCCTACCTGCATCACTTGCTATATTTTTAAATTTTCTTATTTTATCAGTGAATTCAGTATTTTATGAGGTATTCAAGAATTTAAACTGAGGCATGTCTTTTTGACTTAATTGTTCTTCTGTTGCCTTGACTGTTATTCTTCTCAAAGCTACCCATCCATCTTATCTTGTATTCATTTGCGCTGTTTCAGCCAGTCATTGCCTAATTATTCATCCTTAATCAACAGTTTATAACCCATAAATTATGGCCAGGCTCTATATTTCCCTGGTGGAAACGTTTACAGTTTAAAATTTGGGGTTTAAAATCTCTACCTTACCATTATATAATCTGTCTGAAACCTTCTTTTGCCTCCAGGTCTCTTACACGTAGTCCATAAATTTTCATGATTCTTAAACCAAATTTTAACGATGATTAAATTGTGCTCTGTGCAAAATTCTACTAAAGGGCTTCCTCCTCCTTCCCCCTCCCCCTTTCTGGTTCAAGCTTTTATACTATTTTTCTTTCTCTTCCATTCTCTACTGTCAAACTTTGGTCCCCATTGACATTTTCCCTTAATCGCCTGAATAATTTCATTTATCTCATCAAACATTCTTTTAATCTGTTCATCATCTGTGGAGCTACTAGGCATATAAACATGTACTACTGTGGTGGATGTTGGCTTTGTGTGTATGTTCAATGCTAATGCATTCACTATGCTGTCCATTGTAGCTCACTTTATTGAATATTAGACCTCCTCCTGGATGTGGCATATTTGATTTTGTGTTGGTAACACTATGCTACCCTGGCCAGAAGTCTTCGTCCGTCTGACACTAACTTCAGTATTTCCTGCTGGATTGTGAATCTGTTTCTCCATTTACAATCTTTAACATACCTACATGATTAAGGGAACTAACATTCCACTCTCCAGCCTGCAGAATATCAAATTTGATTTTTCCAACAGAAACATCCTCCTGAGAAAACCCACCCAGAGATCCAAATGGGTCACTGTTTCACATCTCAAATATTATACCCAAGTGGCTGCCGTCCTCATTAAATCATACAATAGAGCTCCATGTCCTCAGGAAAATATAATAACTGCAGTTCCATTTGCTTTCAGCCTCTCACAGAACCAACATATCAACACCATTTTAGCTAAAGGCCGGGTCAGAAAATCATTCAGTCTTTTGCACCTGCAACTACTGAGCAGCTTGCCGCCTTATGTTAGTTTGGCCTCTTAACAGATACTGATACTATGTGGTTGCAGCTGCAGTATTGCTGTCTATATTGTTAGGGAATGCAGCCACCCTACCATGGCAGGATACACTGTTCGTGGATGTATCTGTACAGACTCAGTCTGTTTATATATGGAATAGTCTTTGTGATAGAGGTCATTAATGAGATATGTCGGTATTATACCCTCGCTCATTAAAAAACACACATATGTGTCTTATGCACCTGTCAAAGGCCTTTACAAAGCCAATCAATAAATAATGTGTTGTCAGACTCCAGGACTCTGGGTTCTAATTAACCTGCTCTTCCTTTTTAACATTCTCCAGCCTATCTCTCCCTTGTCCCAGGAAACAACTAACAGTTCCAAAAGCTAAGATAGTTGTCACTTTTATTTTTATACATCTGTCTGTCAGTAATACTACATATGTCAGCTCCTGTAAGTAAATTCTAGTGAGCAGTTGTGTCTCATAATTAATTAATTTTCTCAAATGAATTTCCTTTTTTATGCAATTTAATCCAATTTTTAGTAAACACTATGATTCGCCCCTAGGGTCTCACTTCCATCACTGATAGTTACATTCATCTTTCAGTACCAAGTATCACATCACTCCCATTATGTTTGAAAAGTTTTTCATACTATGACACTTTTTATTTTTTGTTCTATGCATAATATCATAATAGCAGTCATTTTCTGAGTTCAGACACTGGTATTTTGGAGCACTGCATAGATATATTTATTCCGAATGGATGAAGAGTCACTGGCTGTGAAAGATCCTTGAGAAAATTCCACACATAGGCAGAACACACAGCTAAGAAAACTCTTATATTCTTAACTTCCGTATGATTTATTTACGCATTATCCGTAGACAAATACAAAATTTGTTTTTCATTGTGGACACAAGGTACAATTCGTGTCATAACTCTCTAGGATCAGTTGCAAAACATACTACATTTCAATTACTTATACATAATACAGTGCAAATGAGGATAATCTATTCTTCTGAGAGGAAATCTGTAACGTTATAAATACACTTATTAGTAAGACATTCCATCAAAGTCACTTTAAAACAGGTTCCTTCTCTTCCCTGGTGTAAAATGTTTACCTTCCATGTTAATAATTGCACTTTATTTATGTTGCCTGAGGACACCATCAAGGAAATGTTTAACACAATTAATAGAAATGTTTAGAAAACAATAAATAAGATTAATTAATGCAAGGAAAATGAAATATAGATGAGAAGTTCTTTTTTCTTAGATTTGTGATCAGTACCTTATTATTATAAGATTCATAGATGCCGCAAGACTTATACCTGCTCTGGTATTAATGTATATTTCTGGTGTTATGATTACACAAATGCAGATGTTTACACTGAGGTGATGAAAGTCATGAGATATCTCCTAATATCTCGTCACATCTGCTTTCACCTGGCATAGCACAGAACTCGTCATGGCATGGATTCAACAAGTTGTAGGAAGTTCCTGGCACAAATACTCACCATGCTGCCTCTATAGCCATCCATAATTGCAAGTGTGTTGCCAGTGCAGGGTTTTGTGCAAAAACTGACCTCTCAATTATATCCCATGCATGCGTGATGGACTTCATGTCAGGTAATCTGGGTGGCCAACTATTCACTCTCATTGACAAGAATGTTCTTCAAACCATTGCAAACTGCTGAGGCCCAGTGACATGGCACATTGTCACCCATAAAAATTGCAACCTTGTACATGAACATGACCGCCATGAATGGCTGCAAATGGTCTCTAAGCAGCCGAACATCCAGAGCATCCAGTCCGTTCCATGTAAATACGGCCCATAAGATTATGGAGCCACCACCAGCTTGCACAGTATCTTGTTGACAACTTCGGTCTATGGTTTCATGGGGTCTGCACAACACTCAAACCCTACTGTCACCTTTTACCAATTGAAATTTGGACTTCTATGACCAGACCATGGTTTTCAAGGCATCTACGGTCCAGCCAGTGTGGTCACAAGCACTGGAGAGATGCAGCATGTGATGTTGTGGTGTTAACAAAGGCACTCATGTTAGTTGTCTACTGCCATTACCCATTAGCACCAAATTTTGCTGCACTGTCCTAACAAATACATTTCTTCCATGTCTCACATTTATTTCTGCAGTTATTTCACACAGTGTTGCTTGTATGTTATTTCCGACAGCTCTACACAAACGCCACTGCTCTTTGTCATTAAGTTAAGGACGTTGGCCTCTGTATTCTCCATGGAGAGATGTAATGCCTGAAGTGTGGTATTCCCGGCACACTCTTGATGCTGTGGGTGGCAGAGTGTAGAATTCCCTAATGACTTTCGAGATAGCCCAGGCATCTAGCTCCAACTGTCATTGCACTTTCAAAGTCAGTTAATTCCTTTGATGTGACTATAATTATGTTGTAAGCCTTTTCACATTAATCACCTGAATATAGATGACGGCTTCGCCAATGCACAGCTCTTTTATATACCTTGTGTACATGATACTGCTGCCCTCTGTGCATGTGCATATCACTATCCCATGACTTTTGTCACCTTGGTATATATGTAATGTATGGTACATTGCTGCTACATTCTTCTCAATTGTTCATTTTTATGTTCCAGGCAAGATAAAATCTACCGAAACATGAAACGTCCTCCTGACTTTTCTTTGGCAGAGCAGTACCACATGATGATGAACTATGTCTTAGCTGAACTCCGACAGTATCAAGAGAGGCTTCGAATAGTGATAAGGTAATGTGAAATATTAATTTATCCATTATATGGAAACTAGAAACATTAGTAACAAGTAATATCTGTGACTTACTACAACATTCTACAAGTATTAGCCTCCATAAAAGTACTCAACTGCACTCAAATCTACTGATTTATAGGTCATGTTCACAGTATATTTGAAGCTCATGACTCAACTAGCAGAAAAAGGAGTAGTTCGGTCCAGGAGTCCCTTCATTAAGAGATACAAGCAAAAGAGTTACAGAAAGTGATATGAAGTTCACAAAAGTTAGACGTAAAATGTACACTGCCTCTATCCACTACCTTTAAGAACTTCATTTGCTTTGTT
This sequence comes from Schistocerca americana, assembly GCF_021461395.2. Taxonomy (NCBI): domain Eukaryota; kingdom Metazoa; phylum Arthropoda; class Insecta; order Orthoptera; family Acrididae; genus Schistocerca; species Schistocerca americana. The sequence goes on from NC_060121.1 coordinate 93,291,673, forward strand.
CTCTTCTGAGCTATGTATTCCATTTTCTTTCCTTCCTTCTTCTCCTTGTTCTATTTAACAGCAATGGAAATAGCCTATCATTCTTAAATCTCTGGTAAACAACATGCCCTGTCTTTCAATTCCACATCAGTTTTCTTTGAGTTAATATTTTGACTGCACAACAAACAGGAATGACTTCATCACAATAGTTTTCACATCTTACACACTAAATGTTTTCTCCCTTCCTGCAATGAGTTTCATGACAAATGGATTAGTTGTGATGCAGTTTCTCTCATTAAGTATAACTGCAAGATTGTACATTTTCTGAATCCTGAAATTGCATTGTAACTCAGTGCTGGCAGATTAGTACATCTCCATTATAAGTATTCTCTTATCACACAATTCACCATATATTACAATTTTATTAGCCTGCTTCTCTGACAGGGATATAATTTAATGAAGCAATGTCACAAATTATATTAACAGTGCCTCAAATCTTTCCCTCATTCTGCAGACTGAGCATGTACAGCCCAGTGAAATTGTGGACTATGTTATTTAAGTGCTTTGAAAACCCTTAGTTATGCCATCTTATTTCGTGGATAATACATATGGCTACTGTCCCAGGTACCATGCCAGTACCATATAATCAAGTCCTACTGTTCTTAAAAGTGCCTAAAGCTATGAGAGCTTAATGTGATGTACCAACTGTCCCAGAAATTTTATCCACTGTTTTTTATTAAAATACCCACATCAGACTAAAGTCACAAGGACTGTCTGCAGACAGAATCCTCACTGCCAATACCCTGAATATCCCAATACTGAGTGTACTGTTGTAAAAATCTGTAGAAACATGGATACTTGTTTCATCCTTCAGGTCATCTGAAATTTCTTCCACTTGCACCATTGCCTCTTTAGCTCAAGATATGGTAGATAGGTCCCGAACACATTCTAGTCTTCTACCATCCAGTTTATGGTTGCTTGTTTGCCCATAGTTTTTATTTCAGAGCTTTCTTTTCTCCTGTTTCTAAGTAAGTTATGCATTATCATTCTTTGTCAACTATGGTATTTATCTTTTCCATGTTATTGTGATTTATTATTGACATACATATTGCTCTCCATTTTATCCTTTTTAGTCTCTTTCAATTCAATTTTGTTACCCCCTCTAACCTGCCCCCCCCCCCCCCCCTCCCCACACACACACGCTCACCAAAACCTCATTACATTTGCACTCAGAATATGTTCTAAAGATTCTACAACAAATTGATGTCAAGGATATTGGACAGTAGTTTTATGGATGACTTCTGCTGCCCTTCTTGTAGATGGGTTTGACGTGCTTTTTTTTTTCCAAGAACTGGGCACAGTTTTTTGTTCAAGGTATCTATCACAGATTACAGTTAGAAGAGAGGCTAACTCAGCTGCAAATGCAGTACAGAATCTGACAGGGATTCCGTTGGGCCCTGATGTTTCATTCAGTTTTTAAAATTTCAGCTGTTCCTAACACAACTGACACTAATACTTATTTCACTCATCTTTTCAAAACACAACTGACACTGATACTTATTTCACTCATCTTTTCAGTGGTACAAGGATTAAACTGGGGCAATCCTCCTGGGCTTTATTTTGTTAAGGAGCATTTGAAAATGGAGTTAAGCATTTCATCTTTTGCTTTGCTACCCTCAATTTCGGTTTCTATCTCATTCGTTATGGACTGGACACTAACTTTGGTGCCACTAACAGATTTTACATATGACCAAAATTTCTTTGGTTTCTATGAAAGATTATTTGACAGTATTCTGCTATAGTAGTCATTGAATGTATCATGCATTGCCCTTCTGACAGGCAAACAGGTTTCATTCAGCATATCTCTATTTCTAGCCCTACATTTTGTTTTACACTTATTATGCAGTAATCTCTGTTTTTTCAGAAATTTCTTTACGGTGAACTGTGGACCGTGGATGTTCTTTCCCATTATGAATTGTTCTTCTGTGTACATATCTGTCCAGTACATGGTCAACTATTCTTTTAAACTCAAACATAGCCCCTCTATATGCTCCTGCCTTATGCTGAAAGTTTCAAGTTGCTCAGTGAGATATGACTACTGATTTTTTATCTAGTTTACTGAACATTTATATCTTTCTGCTTGGTTTACTTGTCCTTTGATAGTCATTGTTGCCACAAATGTGCCATGGTCACTAATACCAGTTTCAATGCGGACATCCTCAAAGAGGTCAGGTCTATTTTTTGTTGTTAGATCCGGTATGTTTCCATCTTGAGGGATGTTATTATCTATCTGTTCTAGGCATTTTTCAGAGAAGGCATTTAGTACTGTTTCACAGAATTTCTTAACACATCCACCACTAACAAAACTATAATTTGCCTATTTAATTGTTAGGTTATTAAAGTCTCTGCCAATGAATACAGTATGTTTGGAGAACTAATGTACAAGTGAACTGAGGTTTTCTCTAAAGTTCTTAGTCACATCAGGGGATGAGTCTGGCGAGCAATAGAAGGATCCAATTATCATTTTATGCTCACCCCTCATACTGAGTCTTGCCCAAACAATCTCACAGGTAGCTTCAATTTCTATCTCTGTGGATTTGAGTTTCTTGTCTACTGCAACAAATACATCACCTGCATTTCCCATTTGCATATCTTTTAAGTATACTCTTAAATCTTCCCCAAAGATCTCACTGCTATCAATTTGAGGTTCCGACCAGTTTCATTCACGTTTAGCTCCACTTCCAACTTATCAGTATATTTGTAGATGTACTATGGAAGCTGAATCTTGGCCCTGAGCAAAAGTTTATGTTAATGACCATATCATGAAAAGCATCATGAAAAGCATAGATTTGCTACTCACCAAAACTGCTATATATTTGAGCTTTCAGCCAAAAGGCCTTCTTCTGTGGTATAGAACACAAACACATTCACACAAGCACAAGTAATGCTCATGAGCACTGTGTCTGGCACCTGTGGCTGGACTGAGTTGTGACTGTGCCTAATATAAGCAGCAGTCTGGTGTTGAGGATAAGGAGGAGTCCTGAGCCAGGGGAGGGGAGGGAGGATAGCAGGGTAGTGTAGGGAACAGTGTTGTGCTGGTTGGTGGAGCATACAGGGACATAGTGGGGAGAGGGTGGGGCTGCTTGGTGGAGTCCAGAGAAAAGCTAGTAGTGTTAGGAAGGATCTACATGGCACAGACTGTGAAGCAGTCATTGAAGTGAAATATGTTATATTCGGCAGTATTTTCAGCAACTGGGTAGTCCAGTTGTCCTTTGGCCACAGTTTGTTGGTGGACACTCAACTTGTTAGTCATCATTCCCACATAGAGGGCAGCACACTGGTTGCTGCTTAGTTTGTAGATCGCATGAGTACTTTCATAGGTAGCCCTACCTTTGATGCATTAGGAGACACTTGTGATGAGACTGGGGTAAGTGGTGGCGCGAGAATGTACAGCATGAGGCAAGGGGTTTCAATCAGGTGTTGGAAGGCAGCTGAATACTAAGGTGGAAGGGGTGGGAAGGATAGTGCAATCAGCTATCTTCTGCCTGCTTTGATAGTGGCCTTATTAGATTCTTCTGAAGTCTGAGGGTATTTTGCTTTGTGTCATACATCCTAAATACCAGGTGTAACAGTTTTTTTGTGGTTGATTTTGCTTATTTTAACTCGGGAATTTCGGTCCTCTGTAAAATTTCCACAGTATTGTATTTCTCATGTCATCTTCATTTGTTTCCTCTTCCTCTTCCATTCATGTAATACCATCATAAAGTTTCTTTCCTTCTATACATTCTTTCCACTTTTCACTCGTCTCTCTGCTGTGTAGTGTTGGCTTACTAGGTGTTTTCATACAGCTGCTTCTGTTCTCCAAAGGCTGCTATAATTTTCCTGTATGTAACACCTACATTTTCTATAGTCATGCATGACTTCACAGCTTTGCATTTTCCGTCTATCCATTCCAACTCTGTAATTGTGCACTTTTTGTCACTAATTTTTAGATGTTTGTATTTCAGTCTGCCTGTTCTTATATTTTCTCCCTTCATCTGTTCATTTAATATCTTGTGTTATCCAAGGATTCCAACAGGATCTTTTCTTTTCGCCTAGTTATTCCTCTTCTTCTTTCACAATTTCATCTCTCAAAGCTATCCATTCACCTTCTATTGTACTGCTTTTATATATGTCTGTGTATCATTGCCTAACACTTCCATTGAAACTCTCACAATCTCTGGTTGTTTTAACTTATATGGGTAGCATTTCCTACCTTTCTGCTTGTTGTCAGAGACTGCATACGAGCTTATAGACATAAAGAGTTGTACTTCTGCTAGAGTTCATGGGTTTGTGTTCATCTTGACTATGATAATGAGTTCACTGTGATATTCTTTAATATTTTGTCCAAATTCTTATTTTCTTGTAATTATTAGACCTAATCCTGCATTACACCTACTTGTTATTGTGTTGATAACTCTGTATTCACCTGACCAAAAATCCATTTCCTCATGCCAAAATACTACACTAAATCCCACTACATCTAACTTCTACATCTATACAAAACTCTACAATTTATCAGATGGTGCATGATGGAGAGTACCTTGTACCATTATTAGTTATTCCCTTTCCTGTTCCTGTCACAAATAGAGTCAGGGAAAAATGAAAGTTTATATTCCTCCATATGAGCCCTAATTTCTCTTATTTTGTCTTTATGATCCTTACATGAAATTTATGTTGGTGGCAGAAAATCATTTTGCCATCAGTTGCAAATGCTAATTGTCTAAATTTTCTGAATAATGTTTCATGAAAAGAAAGTTGTCTTTCCTCCAGAGATTCCTGTTTGAATTCATGAGCATCTCCATAACACTCAATTGTTGACAAATCTAGCAACATACTTCAGAACTGCTTTGATGTCTTCCTTTAATTGAACATGGTGGGGAGCCAAAATACTGGAGCAGTGCTCAAGAATGGCTGGCAATACTAAGCTTCAGGAGGCAAGATTGTAGGTTATGCCCATGGACACACATAAAAGCAGAAGGAACTATTTTGCGATTCGGGTTTATTCAGGATAACATTTCATTTTGAAGATTTTCATATCATTTGTGAGACCATCCTTGGAAATAACAGATTACTCAGTTGTAAATATCATTCACACATGAATCAGGTCATGACAATCATTCAGGCATTTTGAGGACTATGGCTTAGTGCAGTCAATTATTTTTTTCTTCCAAGTCATTGTATTTTTAAAAACAACAACCTATATTTGACCTAGAATTGTTATTATGTTTCATCACCCTTCATCCATTCTGTATCTCATTGTGGACTACACCATGCCTGGTGGTAGCAAAATGAATAATTAGTTTTTATACTGAGAATATGATAAAGTGCTGTGTTGGGCCAACATTATGTTGTGAGCACACATGGGGTAGATAACTGTCAGAGCAGTCCAATGGCAAAATAAAATCAGACTTAGAAAATTATGTTAAGATTTATTGTTACAGTATTATGTCAAGAGAAGTGAACATTGATTGTTGCCCTGTTACTCATTGTTATGTATGAAACAGAAGAGTGTTCATTTAGAATCAAACTAATTTCCAAAGTTGTGACAACTTAACAGAAAGTTACATAGGATAATAGGGTACCTAATCTCGGGAATATGTGGACTTCAACTGGATGACATCTCAAAGGTTACTGTATGCTGATTTTTATTATCCCTTATATAATCTGAAGGCATGTAACTACAGCCCACAGTAAGCTTTCACATAAGAATTGTAATATAACGTGGTGAAAAATGATTTTCTGTGGTGAACTTAGGGATGTGTATCACTGCTTAACACAAGAAGATAATAATATACCGCGTCATACTACAGATATCCTCCACTAAATAAGTAATACATATCTTGTGTAAACTGGAGTGCTGCTTCTTAATGGTGCCATAGGTTCATCTTGATGTTACTGCATTGCCACTCATGAATCATGCAAAGGTAGAAATAAGCTTCAGGAATTCATGTTCACAACGAGTTTTACTTTCCACACTAGATGTTCAATGGTGAACCACATGTAAAATTGACTGAACACTGTCTCATGACTGAAGTCAAACTGAACGCCAACTGAGATATGGCGGTGTACAAATTGCCTCTATTTATATGATTTTAAACAATTACTGACATTGCTACATATTAAATTATTAGGTTTAACAATTACAACTTTTACATACATCTTCCCAAAATAAATAGAAATTTACATGAAATAAAAGTGAATAATTTCCTACAAAGACAGAAATGAATCTGTTTCTATTAAGACAATAAATTGAATGTTTCATCATTACAACAATATATTTCATTAATTTGCATATACCTTTTTACTTACTTAAAGGATAATCATCCTATCATTTCAGGTGAACAGAGGGATCAGTTTCATTAAATGAAAGACCGAGATTCAATTAATTAAATTTTGTATGAGTAAAACTTTACATTTCTGTATAGTCAGTCATAATTACAATTCCATCAACTGACACCAAATAAAACATTAGTATGCTTAATTCTGACTGAAGAATTATCATATCAAGATTATATTATGGATATAATTTGTTTTTTAGTTTGAAAACATAAAAATAGCTGTCTTTCAGACTATAAATATCGGAACTTGAATTGTTAATTACTCCATAATTACAATAGCAATTTTATATTACTACCATGTGCCTGAAGTTTGTACAATGTTCAAATTATGATGGTACATCAGCTTTTAACCCAACATGTTTCCTTCATCCTGCATATTGGTGAGGCCTGATGTAAAAAATGTTGAGACAATAGCTTAAATAAATGTAAATTATTAATTTGCTGCAGAAGAAAATCTTCAGTGTATTTGAATACAGGTAAACAGAAAAGAAAAATTCAAAGCAGCATACTGATATTACACATATGCCCTCTTCAGGAGAGAATTGGTAAAAGGATATAGGGTCCTAAAGGGTTGTGGTATTACAATCTCCCCCCCCCAAAGAGGTTTGACTATCTCAGAGAAACAAAGCTCTTCAAAATCCCTGGCTAAAGTGAAGAGGATATATCATGACTAGTGTATCAGACAAACAATTTGACAATTAGTGTGCGTGAAAATATATTTTGTATATGAGGTTTAGTCGGCAACTTTCTCATATACAAGATGAAATACAAAAAGAAATACAAGTGCATAAAATTTCAGTTTCATTCTCTTGGTGATCTTTTGATGCACTCTGTTGAATGTTCTATGAGATTTCTTATTATTATTTCAGTTGATTATATATTATTACGTAAAAAAAATTGTCTTATCTAAAAAAAAAATATTAGTGTGGTACCCTCCCCTCCCCCCCCCCCCCCCCCCCCCCCCCCACACACAACCGAATACCGGAATGCCAGACATTAGATAAATGCTATATAAAACAAATTTTGATGTCCAAATTTCAAATAAATTAAAGAAAATGTATCATCTTTCTAATTTAATACTCAGAATGATCATAGCTATATCAGTGTCCTCAAATAAATGTGATTGTACATCAGTAAAGAAGTTCAATTGCATCTCCCAAAAATCCCTTTGTCATTACAACTACTGTGTCTCTCACCACTATGAGTTTATCAAATACAGTAAACTGTACATCAGTATAAAATGCTGCATTTTACCATGCTCCACTGCAGGTTACTTTATTCCAACTCCTTCCTCAGTTCATTTCAAATTTATATCAGCACAAGATCACCACTACTTTACTCATATATGCATATATCCTATAATTGTTAGTTACTCTAATTATAGTGTAACTTCCCATTCAGAAGTATGGTGAACTATGCAATGAAAAAAGTTATTCTGTGTATAAAATACAGTGTGACAAAGCAAAATTTAAGTTGATAACATAAAATCTAATGTACTATACCAAACAAAATGTATATTTGTTACCATGAATGACAAATCAGATTCAAGAGTCATCCCACATCAAATCATAGAACCCTAATTTAAAGTATATAATAGAAAATGCAGAGGAGAATTCCATCCAGTCTGTTACGTGGAACCTACGTAGTGCATAGAACTGCGAGTTCATCCACTCATAGGAAATGTGATTGCAGCAAGTGACTGTAAGGCCACAAAACAAGTTATATTTGAAGAAAATCATATACCAGTAAGAAGGTTCGTAATCAGTTAGTTCAACTTGCAAAATCTAATAAGAAATAAGTATGCAAATGCGCAAATCGGTATAATATGGAACTTCCAGTTCCAGACAAAATGTTCAAGGCCCATGTTTGCGCTGCGTGGACTGACCTGGAAGTTATGACTTTCCATTCCAGGAAATAAAGACTGAAGTGTTTTATCCACGGCATAGAAACAGAAGACTAGTAAATGGGATTCATGAGGCACGAACTGGACTGTACGATGAGGTTTTGCTCATAAGAAATATCTAATGGACAATGATTACACCTCATGTCAAATATGGAAATTTCTTCCAGATAAACAAAATCATTCATGTTCATACTGTAATAAAACATGGTGAAAATGATTTTGTAGATGATGTTCAGTCACTATCTACTTATTTCATACCACATTTTGATACAAATGGTTGTCTGAAGATAAATACATATATTGACACTTCCACAATTCAATAAGAAGAGCAATGCAAGTATTCAATAGTATCTTGAACAAGCAGTTAAAATAAAACACAATGACAATATTTGTATACATCACTGATATGACATTGACGTAAAAAGCATATCCCGACAAAAGTGGTTGCACAAGGGTGATGTCAAAGAGTCTGTAGCAAATTCCAGCACACAGAAACATGTTGATCAGATGGTCACGTGCAAAAAATATAAATGACTAAGAAGAACGTCGGTACCGTATTTACTCGAATCTAAGCCGCACTCGAATCTAAGCCGCACCTGAAAAATGAGACTCTAAATAAAGGGAAAAAAAATTCCCGAATCTAAGCCGCACCTGAAATTTGAAACTCGAAATTCAAGGGGAGAGAAAAGTTTTAGGCCGCACCTCCAAATCGAAACAAAGTTGGTCCATTGTAATATGAGACACAATTTAGGTCGAATGAAAGACGATACAGCTACAGTAGTTTGGTTTGAGTCGTAAGATTAGCAGTTAAGTTTTACCAGGTAGCCATTGCTATGCGTCAGGTGCACCGTCCGTATTTATATGGGTACCCTTCCTTTTTCACGTGTTTCATCTGGTTTGAATCGATTGCTTATTTTGCTTTGATCTGATAAGTGCCGTTTTCTTTGTTTAGGTGTTTAAGTCACTCTAAGTTGAAAATGCATTACTGTACAGCGTTTATCGAGTGAGGTGGTGCAGTGGTTAGCACACTGGACTCGCATTCGGGAGGACGACGGTTCAATCCCGTCTCCTGCCATCCTGATTTAGGTTTTCCGTGATTTCCCTAAATCGCTTCAGGCAAATGCCGGGATGGTTCCTTTGAAAGGGCACGGCCGATTTCCTTGCCCATCCTTCCCTCACCCGAGCTTGCGCTCTGTCTCTAATGACCTCGTTGTCGACGGGACGTTAAACACTAATCTCCTCCTCCTCCTCATGTACTGCATCATGCATTGTTTGTCGCATTCTGATAGTGCGTGTTTACGGCCTGTCGCCGCCCGCGGCATGGCTTGCTTTTGTGCGTGCTACTGCCGCTTACAGTAAAAAAAAAAAAAGGGGGGGGGGGAGAATCATCTCATTAGCGAAGCAATGGCAATTGTTACTTACACTGCTGCTTTCTTTGATAATGATCAACAAGAACCAAATAATAGACTGCATATGATAGAACATGTTCTGAACCAGAGTTAGGTGAAACTTTTTCTCTGTTTGAAAATATTTGCGGCCGCTTCTTTAGTACATCAAATTCTGCACAGAAATTAGTCATCTTAGATTTAAAAATGTAACAGTTGCCGTGCTTCGTTTCTGACTGTATCACTATTAGGCATAAGAATAATACGAATATAAACATGACATGATACGTATAGCAGACAGGATTTAAATGAGATAGCAGCAAACACTAAAGAATACATGGCAAAATGTTTATATTCATATTATTCTTATGGTGAAGAGAATACTGCATGTGATTCACATTTCATCAGGTTCCTATTAGCAACAGTCTTGCCAGTCGGATTTTCGTAGTACATTGAAATTCTGCTAAATTCTAAATTCGAAGATGAACAATATGGAATTTGTATTTACTTCATTGGTTAATGTATGAAAATGCAGTGGTCGAAACTCGGGGCAGAGAAAAAAAAGCACTTTTCCACCTTTTTTAAAAAAAAAAATTATTTACTGACGCAGAGGTTTTGTCGCCAGTATTTATCTCTGTGCCTACAAAGCATGCCTGTGTAGCGCTGCATATATTCGACGGCAGAAGTTAGTTGTGGCGGCACCTACCAACATTTTTCGGAACTTCCGCTTGCTTTACACTCGATTCTAAGCCGGAGGCGGTTTTTTGGATTAAAAAAAACGGAAAAAAAGTGCGGCTTAGATTCGAGTAAATACGGTATACCATATGACAATTTTGTGCATCAAAGTACCAAATAAATCTAAAAACAAAGATGATGTGACTTACCAAATGCAAGTGCTGGCAGGTCGACAGACACACAAACGAACACAAACATAAACACAAAATTCAAGCTTTCGCAACAAACTGTTGCCTCATCAGGAAAGAGGGAAGGTGAGGGAAAGACGAAAGGATGTGGGTTTTAAAGGAGAGGGTAAGGAGTTATTCCAATCCCGGGAGCGGAAAGACTTACCTTAGGGGGGAAAAAAGGACGTATACACTCGCACACACACACATATCCATCCACACATATACAGACACAAGCAGACATATTTAAAGACATGGTGAGGCATTGGCATCAGATTTTGTCTTTCAGCATCCCTAGAGATGTCGGTCGATCACGATACACTTGCGACTTCAGTTAACCCCAAAGCCAATAATCGCACGGTCTGAGGTCTTGGGACCTGAGAGGCCAAGCATGACGAAAGTGGCGGCTTGGTCTTTAAATATGTCTGCTTGTGTCTGTATATGTGTGGATGGATATGTGTGTGTGTGCGAGTGTGTATCCGTCCTTTTTTCCCCCTAAGGTAAGTCTTTCCGCTCCTGGGATTGGAATGACTCCTTACCCTCTCCCTTAAAACCCATATCCTTTCGTCTTTCCCTCTCCTTCCCTCTTTCCTGATGAGGCAACAGTTTGTTGTGAAAGCTTGAATTTTGTGTGTATGTTTGTGTTCATTTGTGTGTCTGTCGACCTGCCAGCACTTTCGTTTGGTAAGTCACATCATCTTTGCTTCTAGATATATTTTTCCTACGTGGAATGTTTCCCTCTATTATAACCAAAGTACTAAATAACGTATATGACAAACACTAACAACCAATATTTAAAAAAAAAAGAAAAGAAAAGCACAACGAAAAATATGCAGAATCAAATATAGGTAAAAGCACAAATCATAATGTACTGGGTGATCAATTGAAAACTGAATAAATCGCCGAATAATGTAGATAGAGAGGTACAAATTGAGACACATGATTGGAATGACATGGGGTTTTATTAGAACCAAAAAAATACAAATATTCAAAAAATGTCCGACAGATGGCGGTTCATCTGATCAGAATAGCAGTAATTAGCATAACAAAGTAAGACAAAGCAAAGATGATGTTATTTACAGGAAATGCCCAATATGTCCACCATCATTCATCAAGCATAGCTGTAGTCGAGGAGTAATGTTGTGAACAGCACTGTAAAGCATGTTCGGAGTTATGGTGAGGCATTGGCGTCAGATGTTGTCTTTCAGCATCCCTAGAGATGTCAGTCGATCACGATACACTTGCCACTTCAGGTAACCCCAAAGCCAATAATCGCACGGTCTGAGGTCTTGGGACCTGAGAGGCCAAGCATGATGAAAGTCGCGGCTGAGCACCCAATCATCACCAAACGACGTTTGCAGGAGATCTTTCATGCATCTAGCAATATGGGGTGGAGCGCCATCCTGCATAAACATCATACGTTCCAGCAGGTGTTTATCAGCCAGGCTGGGGATGATATGAATCTGTAACATATCGGCGTACCTCTCACCCGCGACGGTGGCAGTTCTGCTTTCCAGCACCATCTGTTGGACATTTTGTGAACTTTTTTTTTTAATTTTTTTTTTTTTTTTTTTTTTTTTTTCTAATAAAATCCCATGTCATTCCAAGCATGTGTGTCAATTTTTACCTCTCTGTGTACATTATTCTGTGGTTTATTAAGTTTTCAAATCTATACTGACTTTTTGATCACCCTGTAGATTAGAGTAATACACTTGACATAGTGAAATATAGCTTCAGCTCCAGGTGTAATTGGTGTGTCAAAGAAACCATTGATGTCCAGCTAGAACATCCAACCAAAATATCTCCTATCTGACTGATGCCTTCCACAGACTAATCAGCCAATGCATAACACTCATCAACACTGTGGTCATCTGTAACCAAGCAGCCAAAAATCCACTAATGATAACATTGTCACACTAAGACAGCAGCAAGCAAAATAATCCTAAATCATATTAATCGGGAGCTTTGAGAGACAACATCAGATGTATTGCAGAGCAATGGGATTCATTTTAGTCAAGATTAAGTAAATAATATGTAAATCATTGTACTGCATAGAATCTGTGTCATGTATAAACATCAAATAGCAGGCCAAGTGCATACAATGTAATTTATGTTGATTGTCACTGAAAGTCTCCATAATAATCATGCTAAACATACAATCATATATGTACGAGGTATTTCAGATTTACATTACAGTGAATAATTGTAAAATCATAAAGATGTGAAATAATACAAAATCTCTATACAAGTGACGAAGATTATACCATAGTTCCTGCTGATCAACTAGTGTGTTAAGTAGACAAAAGCATGTGTATTACACAGTTGGCTATACTTCTCTTCAAAATTCATATTGTTGTCAGTTACTGTCAGTATAGATGAGACAAGATGCTATTTTCAAATCAGCGAAAGCACTTCATATACCCAGAACTGATTTAAACATGTGGCAAGAAACTATGTGTAAATGGTGTAAATAAGGGATGTAGTACCGAAGTATAAAGATGTTGAAGCAGATATTACATTAGCTGGGGCCCTTGTGCTTGCCAGACACATGGCACACACACAGAGTGTACCCCCCCCCCCCCCTCCCCCTGTGCGAGGGTTGATCTTATTAAACCCCAGAAGGTATTATCAAAGTAAAGTATATTCAGCAAATTCTTGTACCTCATATCATCAAACATCAGTATTATGAATCAAATAGATGATCAAAGTGAGCATAAATCCAGAGGATAGAAATGTGTATAAATGTGTGTATGACTGTAGTACCAATGTATAATGGTGTTGAAGCAGATACTGCATTAGCTGGGGCCCTTGTGCCAGACACATGGTACACACAGTGAGTGTACCCCCGTCCCCCGCCCCCGCCATCCCAGAGGATTGATAATATTTATATTCAAACATATGGCTTCAGGTGTGTGATATGTCTTAAAGAAAATAGCTTGGGTGACTTTCGATAAATTAGCCTGAATGTATTTTGATGTGGTATCACTAAGATCTCAAATGGTCCAATGTATATGTCGCAGAATGTTTTTGTTTCTTTGTTAATTGCTTTTGACTTTTCATAACTTTTAGTCGACATGAGGTCCCCTACTTTAAACTGTGTAACTCTAAGACTTTTGTCATGCTGCTTCTTTCTCTTACTATGCTATGCCTCTGTATTCTTCTTCGCCACCTCTTTCCTTTCATCTCATCAGCAGTTAACTCTGTACAGTTTGAAACTTAACCAATTCACCTACTATGTTAGCAGGTTTCTGATTAAAATGAACTTCATATGATGTGAATACAGTTGTACTATGTTGCAAATTATTTAGAATGTCTTCAAATTGATTTGCATAAGTGTACCAATTTGTATGATCCTTGGAAAAGTACATTCTGCACAACCTACCAATTTCCCTCATATACCTCTCTGTAGGATTGCATGATGGTGAATAGACTGATATTAAAATGTGCTTAATGTTCTCATTGTTAATAGATTCCTTCCATATATGAGATGTGAACTGACTTCCATTATCTGACAGTAAATAATGTGTTTTTCCAACAATCCGAAAATAGTCATTAATAAAACACTCAATAATTTTCTTACTTGCAGCTTTTGTCAAAGGGTACGTACAACCTTCCCAGTTCTGAAAACAAGTCAACAGTAATAAGCAAATATGTATAGCCTTCTTTAGTGTGGGGAAGTTGACCAGATAAATCAGTTCCCACCAGTTCTGAATTATCTTGTGTAATTACACTCTGCATGAAACCTTTATACTTGTGGTTAGTAATCTTTAGTCTACGACATCGATCACAAGAACTTTTAACACTTCCTGACCCTCCTGGAGTTATTACCAAAGTACACATTTTCCTATATCTTTTGGATACACTTCATGGATCCACAACGGCTGTAACTCTTATGTATATAGTTAATCAAAGTGCCAATATTTTGTCTGGACCAACAAACCTTCCACTTATCCAAATTGGGACTACTTTTACTAAATAAAATTCCTGTAAACATTTGGTAATACTGTTTTACCTTATTACATCTTTTATTTTCTAAGTAGCCCTTAAAGTTACCACACCCTGCCTATCTAACTCATGTTAATTTAGGCAAGTATTTGACCCATTTCTGAAAAAAAAACTATTTGATGCAGGACCTTAATATTTTTACTGTATGTTACATGATGCTAATAGAATCAACTGTACTAAAATCTACTTTATCCTTTTTATAGTTTTCATGAAATACTTTTTTAAATTTATTAACAAAAAATATTAAGATTTTTCTGCAGAAAATATTTTTTGTGAACTTCCTAATGGGGGAATATTAATGAACGTAGTACCAGAGGTGGCTTTTTATGTTATGCAGAGTCTCTGAAAATTTCATTCATTTATCTATGATATATTCTGATATAATGGGGCATATGTACTGAAAACTTTAGTTTGCGGGAAATTGCCTTTAATGAAAAAACTTTTGAAATTTGTTACTTAAAGTTAATTAAAACTGTCCTGCTGAATATTATGGCCCTTCTTTAGCCTCTAGAATATCTTTCAGCTTTTTTTCACCTTCCTGGATGTTTGTCTTGCTTTATTGGCCATGTTAGATGCAGACCTGTCTGCATTGGCTATCCTCATTTTATTGCAATGTTGCAGCCCGGTGATCATATTTTCACCCAGATTAATTCCCAGCTTTTTCAGTACCCAACACTTTCCAATATTACCACAATTGAATGTAATAACAGCATCACAAACTCCTAGTTTCATTGTATGCATGCCTACAAATATTAATTTGGGTTCTGTGTCTGCTCATGCACATATTTCCATAGAAGGTCAGGATGAGCCAAGTCTCTGAAAATAGGTTTAATTGCTGTAATAACAGCAGAAGGAAGAGAATGCTGGTGAGAATAAGATTCTCCAGTTGCCTGACCCCTATTGTATTTGCACCATGATTTTTTTCCTGATGGGCACAATCCATGACATGGCTTATTATCAGTAGAGGACTTATGGAAGAATATGGCCCAAACATCTCTATTCATTGCCTCCATATTTTCTTTATTTCTCCTAATTGTCTGCCCATAGGATACCTGCAAGTTTTCTATTTCAGTTTTAGTTAACCAATCCTGTCCGGTCAACAATTTTCCATCTTCTAATTTTTTTCCTCTCATATCAACTGTTAGTTTTCTCACTCTTGTTTCCAAACGTTTTTGAACATGACCTACACATTCTATTTTGCTAATAATGACATCTCCATATGGCTTAGAGTTCACCACATTCTTGTATGCCTCACTGTCACCATTGCCCAAATGTTTGGTGTACCCTACACCTCTTGTTTCTACGGAGCGATGAAATATTTGTTGTACCCCATGAACATCCATACCACCAGTTTTTCCTCTAAAATTAGCTACACAGTTGTGTTCTTTTGTTCATTGACTTTACAACATTTGCAATATGTAGACATTATCTCCACATCTGACACTTTACTGGTGTCTACACTCGCGACAGTTACTACTCCATTCAGAGAAGTATGTCCTCTTTTCTGCTAACTTCCATCAAGTGCAACTGCAATATCTAAACATCCATAATTTTCTTCCACTGCTTCCCTGGCAGCCAGCTTCATGCTTTCCTCACTGACCTCACATACAGCTTTCTCTAATACTGCAGTCAGTTTTTTTAAATTTATTTGATGGTTGATGTAAGTTCATCACTGAACAAAATGTTTTCCGTGCAGCCATAGGCTTGCCAATGGATCGTAAGGCATAAACTACTCTAGTACTGATTTCATAGGGGCCACTTGCATCTGGTTTTGAAGAACTCATAAATGAAATCAGAGCTGAGCATCTAGTGCAGATTAAATCCAAAGCAATTGTTAGGCCGTTTCTCACACTGGCACTCTCAGAAATTTTCACACTCTGTGACTCACCACACTGTCTACATTGTACAAATTTAGAAATTACGTCTGATAATATTCTCAGATTTATAATAATGTTACTGCACCCCTTGTCACTTACAATAAATTCATTGTAACTCTCTTGAAATGGTGAGAGCTTCTTTGATGATGCACTTGTTCAAGAATTACAATTAGAAACATCATTGCCAGGCGACATAACCTCTGGTAAAGAAAGCTTTCTAAACTTGTTTCCTCTAAATTTTTGTCTCTTGAAAACGCCTTAACATTTCGTCATCTTCAATAAACCCAACAAAACACACATAAACAAGCACTGCAAACATAAGTATAACAACTACTCGCAATCACACTTGAACAAAACTAACCACGTGTTTGAAAGCGTGTTGTTTACAAACAGCAGAAACAAAAGAATACTGACCATTGCATTCCAAGGAAAAAACAAAATCCCTAACGCACAATGTAGGGGATGTAAACATCTAAAATATATGCAGAAATGTGGGTGACAGAAAAGTGGGTGTGGCCCATAAACACATGTGGTAGGAAAATGCTCTTTAAATGCTCGAAAAAAAAATTTTTCAGCAAAACCCTTTTCAAAGCACTTAAATAAAACTATTGAAGTATGATGAAAACCAAAAATCGATTTTTTCCGACCTGAACCACGGTGTGGTCCCCTTAACTAGTTTCCATGTCTCATCCTGATTTTGATTTCATCTCAGCTGTCTACAGATTCTCGCAATTTCTTTCTCCTCTTTAACCCCTTGAATGTACATTTCTATTGAATATTTCCACTAACCAAGTTACTTCCAACTGGTAACCTAAACAGAGCATCAGCAGCTACATTCTGATCACCTCTAATGTACTGGATTGAGTAGTGAAATTGCTGTAAGAAAACTACCTACCTGGTAATCCTACTGTGATATAGATTGCACTCCTGAATATAGCACAAAGCTTTGTGGTCTGTGTATACAATGACTTTCTTTCCAACTAAATAATTTTGAAATTTTTTAAACCCCCAAAGAATTGCTAACAGTACTTCTCAGTACCTGTACAATTTTTTTAATGAATTTGTAAACTTCTGTTGGCAAAGCTAATAGCTCTCCCTCAACTTCCTTCTGTTGAAATAAACAAACTCCTAAGCCGTAATCACACCTGTCAGTCATCATACAAAATGGTCTGGTCTATGTAAGAGTTCACTATTGACAAGTTGTCTTTTAATCTCATTGAAAGCTGCTCAACATTAATCAGTCTATTCCCAAATACTGTTCATTTTCAAAAGCTCAAGAAGTCATGGAAAATTTAAAGCTTGTGTTCTTATACATTTCCAATAGAAATTGCATAAACCATAAAATGTCCTAAGTTGAAATTTCACCTCTTTTACTCCAGATATACATTTTTCCAATTTTAATGTCATACTCCCCCTGCCTAAATTTTATTGCAATAGCTTTCATAATTTCCTTATGTTCATCACAAATTTTACTGATCCACATAAATGATTAATTTTTGAAAGTAACCCACTTCCCAAACCAAAATTCAAAGCTCTGATAAATTCAGTAACTGATAAGTTTAATCCAAAAGGTAGTACACTGCATTGAAAACTTTACACATTACACAAAAATGCAGTATATAAGTAATCTGATGAAATCCTGATTTCAAAGCCTAACTTATAAAATAACTTACATCATGAAATTTATACAGTAGTTCCTCCATTGATTCTGGGTGGTCAGTTTCCTTTTCCAAAAATTTATTTAAATGTCAAGAGTCAAGTACTATTCTAACCCCAACATCTTTCTTAGTTACTACAACCACAGGACTGTTGTACTGACTGCTACTCCTTTCCATTATCCCCCAACTCTGCAATTTCTCCAACCCCTTTTCAACAATCTTCCTCTTACAAATAGGTACCCCATATGGCTTAATGAAAAATGGTTCATGTGGTCTCAGTATTAACTTACACATATAATCTTTCACCCTGCAGCTTGTCACGGAAAATGCTATTATTTTCCCACAGGAATCCCTCCAAGACACTTTTTTCATTGCTACTTAAATTGTCTGCTGAGTTAAGTTTGTCTGGTACTAATTGAGAAAAGTCTTCACTAACCACTTGATTATCAAAATACTCATTATCTTCTTCTAAATAATGTCTGTCATCAAATACTTCCACTCCTCTTAAATTGTTGCTACAATTCTCATCAAACATTATGTATAATTTAGTTTCTCCATGAACATCAGATTTTTGATCAGTAAAATTTAACTTCATATTTAACCAGTCAAACCTAGCATTAACTTGCAGTATCCAATCCATCCCTAACAACATGTGTTCAATGAGGTCAGTTATTACCAGATATCCTTGTTCAAATATAACACTACTGACAGTAAATGAAATTAATGCTTGCCTACTGTTTAATTTACTAAGTTTACCAGTGGCTCCTTTTATTTTAGCACCAGTAATTGTTAATTTAATATACTGTACTGTTCAGTGTTCTTTAATCTACCTCTTAATTTACCAGACACACCACTTACTGGGCTACCAGTGTCCAATAGACAAACTCACTTCCAGTTGCCTACAGATATTTCAATATAGGGAGTACTGAGTATGTCATGTTTATTACTTCCATCCTCTTCTGCCAATAAATCATCTTCAGTATCACTGCAATTTAAATCAGCATTTACTTGAACCTCATTTCCTAACTTAGGTTGTAAAGTACTTAAAGGTAGCTTACAACTAGTGTGTGTGTGCTTAATACTATCACAACAATCACTTTTTCCTACAGACTCCTCATTCCCCTCCAAAACTTTCAGTATCTTATCACTAATTAGCTTATCTTGATCCTTCTTTACTGTAACAATCATGTAATGTCTCACTGATCTCAATGGGTATCAACTGATTTTCTAACTCCAGATGATCATGTCCCATCATTCCATTACTCGTAACATTGCCTAATACTTCCACATACACCATATCATCTAATGCATCATAAAATACAACATCAGTGTCAGCATCAATACCCTCAAAATACTCACTTACAACATCATCTGCACCTACATGAACCTCAACTTTAACTGCACGTGGTTTCCCATCACAATCACTATCAAAGGTACTAGAACTTGTGTAAACCGGCACATAAACATAATTCAACTTACATATATGGTACTTGCTTTCCTCCACATCACATTTTCAGATGATGTTCCTGTTGTTATTCTGGTGGTGTTGTGAAGACCTCCCATTCTGAAAATTGTTCTCCCAAGCACGATCTAACTTGTCTACGTACTTCAGAAATTCGTCAATAGTGTCGTCTGGTCCATAAACAAGACTCCACTGAATACGGCAAGGTAAATGCAATTTCAGCCCATCAATTTGGATTAATTCGTCAAGTGGCTTATCTAAGTGTGCTAAAGTCCTAAGCTGCTTTTCACAAAATTGTCACATTCTCATTCCTCCCTCGCAAAATCTACTTCCATTCAAAAATTCTGATTTTATTCACGCCCGCTTACTTTCTGACGAAAATTTGTTTAAAATTAATTATTCAAACTCTGCAAATGTAATTTCTGGGCTAACATGTTGGTTAGCCCAGGATAAAGCTTCTCCATCTAAATGTCGTTTAGCACATTTCACTTTCATATATCCTGGCATGCCCGGTGCAAAGCTGTCCTTGCACTGGTACAAATTGGCAGGGTGTAGTTCAAAATCACCCATAAAAGTTTTCATAATAATATTATTACAATTGTTTTGAAACATGTTACTACCTCTATATATATTTTACTAAACATACTAGTCTCTAGATTTACAACTTTAGATTTGATTGTTTGAAGATTAATTGTGGTTTCATTCACTTTGCTGTTTACTGAAGAAATTTGTTCTGAAACAAGTATAGAACTCAATTTCAGTTTCTCGTCAATGAAATTATTTTGGTTTCAATATAAGTTTGTATGTTATACAACTCTGATTTTCATCAGTCAAGTTTGTCAATGACAATTTTTCTGCTCTTTTTACTCATTCGGTGACACGTTTGTTAACTAGCTGTAATTCAGTAGCAGCAAAATTCTTCAAAGAATCCACTTCAGATTCTACATTGCCTACTCTTTCATTTACAATGTTTATTTGTCTACTTGCCTTATTAACATCTTCCATAGTTGCTTCTAGTTTCTAGTCCATTTTTATGAGAATATTGTCTATTTTTCCACAATGATTTTTGAACAATTTAGAAAATTGATCTAATAAGTTTTCTGACTGTCGAAACCCATAGAAAGATGAAATTAAACTACTTGATGTGTTCTCATGGCTTTGAGTATTTAGATACGGTGTCAATGGATGCAGCTGCCAACCTGATCTTGTTGTGATTCCATCTTGGTCACTTACAGAAAATATATTGCTTGTACTCATTTTAACTAATATTTTCTTTGTGACACTTGACAAGATAGCAAATAAAAAAACACTTCCAAAGACTATCCTTGCTATAATATTTTCAAAGTATGTGACACTCAGCTATTTTTGCTTGACTTAAACATACAATTTTACTTCCTAAGAGTTCACTGTTTCACTTCTCTGTTATATAAATAGTGTTTTGGTACTCATCTGACAATCCATGCTGCTGGCTGTTAGTGTTGGTCCATTGATTCACACGTCCATTTGCATCCCAATGCTGGTATATGTCACAGTATATCATGAACAATTATTTTACCTGAAACTCAATAAACATTAGCATACGATGCAGTTTTATACACATCCCAACTCCTCCACCATGTTGTATTATAATGTGGCAAAAACTGTTTTTCTGTGGTGAAGTTTGGGATGTGTATCATTGCTTAACACAAGAGACAATATACCACGTCATACTATGGATATCCTCCACCAAATAAGTAATATGTGCCTTGTGTAAACCAGGATGCTGCTTCTTAATGCTGCCTTACATTCATCTTGATGTTACTACATTGTCACACGGGAATCATGCAATGGTAGAAATACGTCCCAGTACTTCTTGTTCACAAAGAGTTTTATTTCACACACTAGATGTTCAGTGGTGCACTACATGCATAAAATTGACTTAAGACTGCCTCATGACTGTCATAAGGCTGACCTATGGTGGCAAACAAATCGCCTCTATTTATATGGTTTTAAACAATTGCTGTCATTGTTACATATTAAATTTTTAGATTTTAGACAATTAAAATTTTTACATACATCTTTCCAAATTACATAGAAATTTACATGAAATAAAAGTGAATAATTTCCTGCAAAGACAGGTAGGAATCTGTTTCTATTAAGACTATAAATTACTTGTTTTATCATTACAGCAATATATTTCATTAATTTGCATATATCATTTTACTTACTTAAGGTGTACAGAGGGTTTAGTTTTATTGAATGAAAGGCTGAGATTCAGTTAATTCAATTTTGTGTGAGTAAAACTTTACATTTCTGTATAGTTGTAACTACAATTCCATCAACTAACGCCAATTAAATCATTAGTATGCTTGATTCTGACTGAAAAATTATCATGCCATATTTGAATTACAGATACAATTAGTTTTTTTTTTTTTTAGTTTGAAAACATAAAAATAGCTGTTTTTCAATGACTAGAAATAAGGTAACTTGAAACATTACTTACTCCCTAATTACAATAGCAATTTTATTCCTACCCTGTTCCTGAAGTTTGTATAATGTAAAAATTATGATGGTACATCAGCTTTTAACCCCATGTTTCCTTCAATCTGCATATTGGTGAGGCCAAATGTAAACAATGTCAAAACAATAGCTTACATTAATGCAAATTATTAATTTGCTGCAGAAGAAAATCTTCAGTGTATTTTAATCCAGATAACCAGAAAAGACAAAATCAAATCAGCATATTGATATTACACATATGCCCTCTTCAGGAGATTGGGGATGAGACTGGTAACAGGATACAGGGTCTCAGAGGGTTGTGGTATTACAGAATCAAAATCAAAAATAATGTTTGTGAGTTCCACAAATGTTTTAGAAAATGGCAACCACATGAATGAATAGTTGGATATTAATGACATTCAATTTACGTATGATTTATATTGATGCAAAGAAAGAAACAAAGACTTCATTCTAAGAACCACTTCTTCACAATTTCTGGGTCACTATAAAGGCTGCCTGAGATTCATAGTTGCTGAAATTAGTTGTTACACTCAGTACCACATTACTTTGGTATTGATGCAACATAATGTCTACTGACAAATGGTGGGACTCACATCTATAATGCGTCACACATATTCAGCTGCCACTGTAATTAAGCTGAAACAAAACTCATTGGAAAACAAAACCTGTTGGAAGTGTCCTCTTGGTCCATATTCAACATATTTTACTCACTCATTTGGAATCATTTCAAGTTGGTGAGGAACAGTGACCTCCTGTGTGACAATTACTGCTGACAAGCAATGCACAACATTACTGTATATTATATGACTAATGCAGCCTTGCAGTGAATGCTTCCTAGCCCACTCATTTGTTGTACCGTATGAGTCTAAACATTCATATATCATATCTAATTTTGGATGACCTAAACCAAACAATGGAAAGTCTATAATGGAATAATTACAGTGTTATGCAAAGGATAGATTTCTTTTCACCATACAGAGAATGCTTTGAGTCACAGAAAAACACAATGAAAAAGACTGCCACAAGCTTTTGGAAAAAGTCCTCCTCCTGAAGTAGACATACACACAATCATGCAAGCATAATTCACTTGTGGCTCAGTATCTAGGCATTGGGACCTCACTGAACCTGTATGACATGGGCAGCACTGTGCTGGGGTGTGGTGGCAGTAATGAGTAGGCATGAGGTGGGAAGAGGGTGATGTATCAGGGTAAGGGTGAGGGAAGATACTTTGCTGCCTGTGGGAGTGTGCAGGGACATGGTGGGGCAGGATAGGGCTGATAGGTGCAGTGTTGGGGGCCTGTGCATGGTGGTAGGGGGAGAGGGAGGAGAGAAGAGAGAAGAAGTAGAGAACGGGAAAAGACTAGTAAATGTGTTGGCGGGACTAGAAGGTGTGTGAAGTGCTGGAGTAGGAGCAGGAAAGGGGAGACAGGTAGGTGGGAAACAGAGTCTAGTGAAGGTTTAGGCCAGGGGGATTTCAGGCTTGAAGGATATGTTGTAGGGAGAGTTTCCATCTATGCAGTTCAGAAAAGTTGATGTCAATAGGAAGAATTCAAATGGCACAAGCTGTGAACCACTCACTGAAGTAAGTGTAAGGGGGGGGGGGGGGGGGGGGGGAGATAGTGGAGAGGATGTTTCTCATTCCAGGGCATGATGAGAGATAGCCCCTGGTTAGTATCATCCAGGACTGGAGCATATTAATCACATTCTCTGCCAGAGTTTTTGTCTACCTCTCTTCATGGCCTGAGAGGAGAAATATCCTCGTCATCCCCCCGCCCCCAGTGTATTTAAATCACATAAAAGTGGCTATTCGATACAGGTGGCCCTGAAATCATGGTAATGATGTAGACGCTACTTCAAGGATATGTATATACTGACATTACCTTGCATAGCAGAGGTCTACAATAGTTATAATCATCTTGGTCTCATGTATTTTAAAAAATTACCTAAAGGCCCACTTTTAATAAATTCAGAGTTGTAATAATAAAATGAGTGAAGGAATTTAAAGAACGCAAAACTGATGAGTTGGAGCTTTGATTTTGGAGTATTTATATAAAATTGTGAACTGTAATTTTTTATAATGTTATTTCTTTGGTACAATGATTCACTGTGGCATACTGTATTAGAATTGTAAACAAAAGTAAGGTTCTTTAATATTGTGGATTACTGCAGTAATAACTTAGGTTAATGCCTTCTTGTAACATAGATATAACTCAGTTCAGCAAATAGTCATATAAGGATGATCTTTATATGACACCACCAATTGCATAAGGTGAATAAATATTAGCTCCTGTTCTAACTGGTGTTGGTATGACATGAGCAAAGAAGTGAATAGTTCCACAGAATCATTCAAATGAGATCCAGGCAGCTGGCTCAAGAAAATCATACACAGTCTTAGAGCTAAATCAAAGTCAGTGACCATCAACAAGAATCCACAGTGTAAATTCTAGCCACGATTCTGAAGCTCAGAGGGGACAAAAATAGCGGCAGCCATTGTAGCTTGATATGGGAATCAGCTGTGGTTGCAGCCTTGCCCTTATGCTCTGACCCAGGTCATGGGACTGGACATTGTGACTCTTTTTTATTTGTATGTCTGGGCCAGTGTCACTGTTTACACAAACAAAATTTGTATGCTGTGGAGGTACAGTATATAGTGCATGAAATTGTTTATACTGAACCGTTGCCTGGAACAATCTAAAATAAATTTTAATTACTTTATTTCTTTCTTCATTAAACTCTATCCTTTTTGTGCTACACTTTCATTTTTCCTGAATACCTCACACAGGTGTACCAGTTCATCAAGCATCATGTACTGCATGGACCCCATAAATTGACGTTTTAAGTACCTTTATAGAGCCATGGAGTATTATAAATGATTACAATGAATAATTATATGATACTAATACTTCATGGAGTATTGTAAATGATTACAGTGAATAATTATATGCTCCTAATACTCCAAAGAACAATATTTCTTACTAACATGGGCTCAGAAAAGGCATATGAATACTGTGAAGTCATCAGCCTGACTCTTGTTCGAAGAGTTTGTTGTGCAGGAACCAAGTTGACCACTGACAATGTTATTTCATGATACAGTGTTACCAATGGCACCCTCACTGTCACCCCCCTCCCTCCCCCTTCCGCCACACTCATGCTGCCCACTATTGCAGAGCAGAGCAGGGCAAGAGAGAGGTTACATGGAAAGTGAAGGCCGTGATATGACATGGAGGTGGAGGTGGGTAGGCCTCTGAGGTGCAATGAAATCTGCAGCAACAAGGATGTCAGGTGGCGAGGTATGCAGTGTGAAGATGTTTAAATGCTACTACTTAACTTGCGTTGGCCTGTGGTTCATTGATGTTGTGGATGCTGTGAATAATGAGATCATTATGAAAATTTCAAGCTTGACAAATTATTTATTGACATCAGCTGATCGACAAAACTGATATCAGTGCAAAACAACTGACAAAACTGAGCTAAACCGAACTGAACTGCACTGATTCCTGAAGTAAACAAAACTAGACTGACTGCCTGCGCAGCCTCGCCGTGTCGCTTTAAATACAATTTTAATAGTTGCTACCATTGTTAATTTATTACAAAATGTACCAGTAACTTACAATTAAAAACAATTTCATCCAAACTAACTGCTGTTACATTTGAACAGGATATAAGATATAATGTCAAATAACATAATATTTTTATCACCATGTAGGTTTTATATGTGAAAATTAATTCACAATCTGATTTCAACAATTACTTTGATTTTACTTTAATTTCATAATTAGTGAGTGTATGGATTTTATTGCTAACATTTGCTCAAAGTATACACATCATGCTTTGCCAGATTACATAAATTAAATACACACGTTTTCTCAATTACTGGAATTTCAAAAATTTACAAGCATCATTAATTACAATGAATTACATAAGAATGAATCATGAATGAAATTACATCACTATATAATGATTGTTATTTTCATTTGAATCGTAGTGAAGTTTTTGTGTTAGCGAATTTACAAATTGCAATTATGGTGATTAGAGTCATTATTTATTTATACTAACATTTCCACAACCTCTTAATATTTGTTGCTAAACATTTATTACTTCAGCTTTATGATCTGATATTTAATTTGCATATGTACATATTTTTGTCAATGACAACAATCTATTAACAAACATGAGAATGTATGTCATTCCAGAATATTCTATATGTATTTACAAAGAAGAATAGACTTTTAGGCAAACTGTAAAGAACGATACCTATAAAAATACATATAAAAGGCACTAGGAAGCACTGAATCGTACAATAAATACAGGGATGAATATAAAAAAAGGTGGTATCAGATGGTTTATAATGATCTTACATGTATTGCTTCTACAAATGACTGCTAAATAGGTGATCTGGTACTTTCAAATCACATATTTTCAATATATTTACATTTTCATAGTATTAGTTTTTACTGAAAAAAGTCTAATTGTATTTTTCTTAGTTGTCACTCCAGTCACTGGTTCACATCGCACATCTTAAGAAATTGGCTGCTCGCAATCATCAGTCCTTTTGCACTGTCCATCTTGTGCCTGCAACCCCTCTTTTACACACTGTCTACTTTTCTCAGAACTGATCTCACTGTAAGCCTGCTGACTGGTTCTGCCTTCCCAGTTTAAAAGCAATTCTTCACAAATAATCTTGATTACCCTTTTTACTGTGTCACTGTCACTATAACCCTTGTAAGTTGCCAATAAAGTTTCTAGCATCACATCTAAATCATGATGGCTGTCCACGTGTTCCTCATCTGATGATACCTACCCAGTTTTCATTGGCACAATCTGGTTCTCATATTATTTACAAATACTGCTGACATCATCATCTCCACCATTAATTAAATCTTCTTTAACCTCCATATACGCCGTCCATCTAATTCTTCCTCCCATTCATCATTACTACTGACACTTCCACTATCAACCTTGCCACACGTGCTATCATCTCCAATACTAGACACTTCTACAACATCATTAACAATGATCAGCAGAATTGTTGACAAGTACACCAGCACAAGTACTATCACTTAAGTGCTTAACAGGAATAGAGTCTTCCTCCATTAATTTACCTAATCCAAACTCATCAAGATTACTGTCAGAACAGACATTTTCTTTGAAAATGTCTTCACCACACTGATTGTATAGACTTGGGATGGTTTCCTCCTCTAACAGAACCTCTTCAACATTCTTACAGACGCTAATACTTCTATCTTCAACACTATCATTCATACTTTTCCAGAAGTTACTGTCAAACTGTAATTTGCTAATCTGATGTGCTCTTCTTACATTAGTTCTGTCATTTACACTCCAGTATCTTCGATTATCTGTCTTATGTATCTGTTTTTGATGTCTCTAGGCTGATGGTGTTTAGCCTGATTTTGGTACTTATTTCATGCTCCAAACTGACGGACTCCCAATGAGGCATCCGTCAGTTTAAATTGCCTTGTCTTGATTGGTGATCATCTAATTGTCTGTTACTGTTCTCCCAAGGTCTCTCCCTGTTCTCATGTCCTTTGTTTCCATTCACATTACTATGGTTGATCCATCTATTATTACTGCTATTGTAACCACTATTATTATTCTGATTTTCATTATCACTCCTGCCCTCATTTCTGCTTTGATTCCACGCCCCAGAGGGTTGACTGGCAAATCTGCCATTATTTACCCTCTTGTTTCTCTCAAAGGCTGTATCCAGCTTATCTACGTATCTCAAAAACTGATCTATAGAGTCATCTGGTCCATAAATCAACTCCCACTGTACTCTTATTGGTAATTTCCTTTTTAAGGCATCTACTTGTATTAATTCGTCAAAAGGTTTGTCTAAGTAGACTAATTTTCTCAATTGGTTTCACAAAAACACTTCAAGCTACCATCACTTTCCCTATACATTTGACCATTCAAGAACTCACTATTAATCCTAGTGTGCTCAGCTTCTGACCAAAACTTATTTAAGAAATTTCTTTCAAGATCATCATATGACATGGTAGAATTAACATTCTGATTGGCTCATGATTGCTTCTCCAACCAAAAATCAGTTAAAAATGTAATTTTAACATTGTCTGTCATTTCACTACTGAAATTATCCTGACACTGCTGTAAAAAATCAACAGGATTCAATTTCCCATCCCCTGGAAAGAATTTTAAAGGTATACCACCCCATACACAATTAATATTACTAACAAAATTTCTTTGGGCTACACCCGCTTGTAATTCTACAACTTTCTTACTTAAATCTACAACATTATTTTTACACAAATCTGTTTTTTCATCACACTTCTGTTCTACATTACTTATTTGATTGGTAATGTCTGTAAATTTTATCTCAGAGTTCCTTTTGTAAGCTTCTGATTTTTCTTCTAAGCCTCATTTGGTCTGAGCAACCTTGACTTTAAGTTCACTCTTGTGTGAAATTAGTTTCTAATATATCTACCCTTTCGTCTGCTGCTCCCACATGAGTATTGAGTTCGCCATGCCCTGTCTCAACAGTAATTTTTAATGCTGCCAAAACGTCCTGAGTTTCCCTTATCTGATCAGTATTCTCAGTAGTGTATTCTTTAATTCTGCCATTTGTTCACTTAATTGCTGACTTCACTGTTGACTTTGCTGACCAATATTCTGCCTAACCTGTTCCATCTGATCCTTTGTTTCTTTCATATGCTGCATTAATAACATTAACAAATTATCTCTGCCTACTCTTCCTTGTTTAATTGTAGTACTTGTGGTGAAGATACACAAATGTCACACAACATTATTTAAAATCAGAAAATTAAAAAGAACAGTTACACATCTGAATTCCAACATTGCAGTCTGAGAATTTGGTCCATTACCATCAGGTAATGATATCCAAAACAGATGATTTTGCGATCGTCCATGCCCCTTCTATGGCTCGGCCTCATCCCTCTTTGCATCCTGACCCCTGTCACCTGGTATTTCAACCCCCCCCCCCCCTTCCCTCCTCCACCTCCTCCATAAACGGTCACCACAAACAATTCTCTGGGCTAAAGTTGTTGTTGTTTTGATCTTGCATTCACATTTTTACTTAACCTGAAACAATTACTCATTAAACACAGTTCCAGTTTCAAACGTCAGTCCCAGCTCTACACCACCACATGTAACAATCTTTGAACATTACTACTTAACTTGCATTGGCCCGTGGTTCAGCGATGTTGTGGATGCTGCGAATAATGAGAACATCACGAAAATTCCAAGCTTGACAAATTGACACCAGGTGATCAATAGAACTGACATCAGTGCAAAACAACTGATGAAACTGAGCTAAAATGAATTGAACTGCACTGACTCCTGAAGTAAAGAAAACTTGACTGACTGCCTGCACAGCCACACTGCGTCGCTTTAAATACAATTTTAATAATTGCTACCATTGCTAATTTATTACAAAATGTAACTTACAATTAAAAACAATTTCATCTTAACTAACTGCTGTTACATTTGTCCAGGTTATAAAATATAATGTCAAATAACATAATCATCTTGGTTTTAAGTGTGAAAATTAATTCACAACCTGATTTCAATGATTATTTTGATTTTACTTTAATTTTGTAATTAGTGACTGTATGGATTTTATTGCTAACATTTGGTCGAAGGATACACATCATGCTTTGCCAGATTACATAAATTAAATACGTTTTCTCAAATACCAGAATTTCGTAAATATGGGTGGGTTAACTAACAAGAGCTAAATATCGGCGTAATTTACAAGCATCATTAATTACAATGAATTACATAAGAATGAATAATGAATGAAATTACATCACTATATAATGATTGCTAATTTCATTTGAATCGTAGTGAGGTTTTTGTGTTAGTGAATTTACAAATTGCAATTATGGTATTAGAGGCATTACTTATTTATGCTAACATTTCCACAGCCTTTTGATATTTGTTGCTAAACATTTATTCCTTCAATTTCACAATCTGATATTTAATTTAGCATGTGTACATAGTTCTGTTAATGACAACAATCTATTAACAATCATGAG
The DNA here is from genome assembly GCF_021461395.2 of Schistocerca americana. Classification (NCBI taxonomy): domain Eukaryota; kingdom Metazoa; phylum Arthropoda; class Insecta; order Orthoptera; family Acrididae; genus Schistocerca; species Schistocerca americana. The sequence goes on from NC_060121.1 coordinate 93,321,756, forward strand.
AATGTACCTCATTCCAGAATATTCTATATGTATTTACAAAGAAGAATAGGGTTTTGGTCAAACTGAACTGAATGATACCTATAAAAATACACATGCGAGGCCCTAGAAAGCACTGAATCGTAGGATAAATACACAGATGCATATAAAAAAAGGTAGTATTGGACAGTTCACAATGATCTTGGGGGAGACTGTTGCATAATAGCAGGATAACACACACATGAAAATTGTGAAGGTGGTCAGTGTAGTCAGTTGAGATAGTGTCATGTTGTGAGGAGTTCCTGTTTGATGTCTTGAATCTTGTCTCTGATGGTACTGTTGTTGTCCCATAATTGAAAGTTCACTTCAGAAGTCAGAATAAAGCTAATTGATCACACAGAGGCACTCCTGGAGGACCTACTATCATGTTAATCCGCAGGTGACAGGGGTCAGTATGCAAAGAGGGATGAGGCCGAGCCATAGAAGGGGCATGGACGAGAACCACAGTGGTTGAAGGGCCATTAGTCATGTGCATGAGTCTGCCACTGTACAGGTCCAGGAACAAGTTGAAGTGTTGTAGAAAATTAGTGCCAATAATGGGCTCTGCCATGACTGGAGTGATAAATGCCCATATGACTTGTTCAGTTAGGCTGGGGTTGAGTGCATTACAGTTGGCTGCTGGTGCGGTTGTGCACAAAAAATCTCTTATAAATTAAGCAGGATGGTGGCAATCCATTGTTATCTCCCTGAGAGTCAAATCAACTTAAATATCTAGCACAATCTCATGCACCTCCAGTGAACCGTGAATTTCATTTGTGAAATTTCATGGTTGCCTACATTTGTGAGTGGTGGCAGTGTATGTTGCATGATACCTGCAGAAGTGGTTCTGCTTGGGTGTGATGTGGTCAGCTACATGTTGTAGTTGTATGGACATGACATGGTTGGTGGTGTTATATGCAGGTGTGGGCATGGTGAGGTCAGGGGCATATCATGGCTGCATGGATTATGATGCAGTTGGCAGTTTTCTGTGCAGGCATGTGTACAGTGTGGGTGGCAGAAAGGTGAGGGTTTATCGATGTCGTGCAAAGCTCATTAATTGGGCACACTGACATCTGAGTCAGTGGGTGTCAGGCAGAGTTTATCCAGCTTATGGTTGGCAGGCTCTTGCTTAACCTGCTATGGAAACTGCACATTATGTCTGCCATCATTGTTTTCGAAATTGTTACTGCATTGTTTGTATCATATGTTGAAATGTATTTGGTCTGCAAATTTAGGACAAACGTGCAAAGGATCATGGTCATTGGCAAGCATTACCAGATGATACAAAGTGTGACACATAGTCACGCAAGATGTATATGGCCATTTTATGAATTGAAGTGCTGATACAGATGCTTAATAAAATCTTTTGGTCTTGTGAGTCACTGGATCTGAGGTGACTGGTTTATTGACAAGTTTTGATTGCAGTCATCACCAAAAAATCTGAAAAGGTTACAAAAACCACAAGGGTAGTATAGCAAAGATGGATTTGAGACAAGCAAGTAAACACATAATCAGAGTACATGAAAGACATTTACCTATGCAGATAGAATTTCGCACATAAGGTATGGGGTCACCTGAATGTGACACATTCCAGAATATTACTGAATTGCACATCGCATGATGTGGCATTGAAGATAACAAAATGGCCAACAGGTGGCCAGTGACCTTAGTCTCACTATTGCATATTTCATGAGAACATAACTTTGTTGTTAAATTTGTAATTTATTTCTTTAATTTGTTGCTATTAACTTTGTAATCAGATAAATTCAACCTTCTTTGCTTTTGGTTCACTCCCTCACTATTTTTCCCAATCCCGCTTTCCCTATTCCCAATGTCCAATGGATTCCAGACCTACAGCCTACTTCCTGGTCACCACTGCCAACTACACCCTCACCCACAATTACTTCCCCTTTGAAGGCATCACCTTCAAACAAATCCATGGCATGGCAATGGACACCCTATGGCACCATCTTATGCCAGCCTATTCATGGGCCATCTAGAGGAATTCTTCCAAACCATGTAGAATCCCAAACCCCTCACATAGTTCAGCTTCATTGGTGACATCTTCATGATCTGGATGGAGGGTGATGACACCCTGTCCATATTCCTCCAGAACCTCAACACCTTCTCCCCCATTTACTTCACCTGGTCAGTCCTTGTCAACCCAACAAGCCACCTTCCTCAATGTTGACCTCCACCTCAAAGACATCAAGCCCACCAACCACCAGAAATACCTCCACTTTGACAGCTACCACCCATTCCATACCAAGAAGACCCTTCCTTACAGCCTAGTCAGCTGTGGTCATTGCATCTGAGGTGACAAGCAGTCCATTTTGAAATATACCAAGGGTCTCTGTGGCCTTCGCAGACCATAATTACCCTTCCGACCTTGTACAGAAACATATCTCCCATGGCTTATCTCTCCAGTCACCCACGACTTCCCAAAGTGCCACTGACTGGCCAAAGAGTAGCATTCTCCTCATGACTCAGTACCACTCAGGAATGGACCAACTGAATCAAATTCTCTGCCAGTGTTACAACCACCTCTCTTCATGCCCTGATATGAGGGATGTCTTACCCAGTATCCTTCCCACCCCTCCCACAGTGGTGCTCCACAACCACCAAACCTACACAATATCCTTGTCCATTCCTACTCAACTCCTGCCCCCAACCCCTGCCTCAGGGCTAATATCACTGAATAGACCTAGATGCAAGACATGTCCCATACTTCCTTCCACCACCACCTTCTCCAGTCTGCTCACAAACATCACCTATCCCATCAAACACAGGAGTACCTTTGAAAACAGTCACATGACCTACAAACTAAGCTGCAACCACTGTGCTGCATTCTATGTGGGCATGATAGCCAACAAGCTATTTTGTCCACATGAATAGTCACCAACAAACTATGGCCAAGAAACAGGTAGACCAATAAGTCATTGAGACCACTTTCCAACACAGTGTTCTTCATTTCAGTGACTTCTTCACACCTGGGTCCATTTGGATCCTTCCTACCTACATCAACAGGTTGGAACTCTCCCTGCAATATATCCTATGTTCCTGTAACCCCCCTGACCTCCTCAAACATTGTTAATCACTTTCCAGAATGAGATTTTCAGTCTGCAGCGGAGTGTGTGCTGATATGAAACTTCCTGGCAGATTAAAACTGTGTGCCTGACCGAGACTCGAACTCGGGACCTTTGCCTTTCGATGGCAAGTGCTCTACCATCTGAGCTACCGAAGCAGAAGTGAAGCTGTGAGGACTGGGAGTGAGTCGTGCTTCGGTAGCTCAGATGGTAGAGCACTTGCCCGCGAAAGGCAAAGGTCCTGAGTTCGAGTCTCGGTCGGGCACACAGTTTTAATCTGGCAGGAAGTTTCATTGTTAATCACTGTCCTTCGCCCATTTATCCCAGCCACTCCCACTCCAGCACTACACAACCTTCTATATTACCAACACACTCACAGTCTTTTACTACTCTCCTTTTATGCTCCCCCTGCCCTCTGTCTAACCTCCCGATTGCACCTAGCTGTCCTACCATCTCCCTATCTTGTCCCTGTAGGCTCCCACAAGCAGCACTTCACCATCTCCCACCCCTACCCTGTTATCCCTCTCCTTCCCTGCCCCAGCCTCATTGTTACCACCACCACCCAGACTGATTTTCCTATCATGTCTCATTGCTCACTGTCTGGCCTCAGCAGCCAGAGACAGTGGTCATGTGTGTGTGTGTATGTTGTCTAATCCAGAAGAAGGCATTTTGGCTGAAAGCTTACTTATTAGCACTCTTTTTACCTGTTCGCGACTCAGAATCTCCTCTATACAGTGAGTAGCAATCTATCCTTTTCATAATACTGTCATTATTCCAGCCTGGATTTTCCAGTGTTTGAATATGCAAAATATATTATCTTACTGAATTCAGTGTCCCAAAAGTGGGTAATTATTTTTATGACAAAAGTAGTTGAACCTAAATGTTTTAGCAGGTGGGATATTTATAACTGTACAAGAGTTGGTGAACTGCATTTTTTCAAAGCTTAAAGCTAGCCCTTTTGTGCAAAGCCATTCATAACTTTCACAAAGACATCTTTTACCATTTTCTCTTTCCTCAGCAGCACAACAATTCTCATATTATCTCCAAAACAGACTAATTGTGCTTTGTGGTTCAATTGAAATGACAGATCATAAAGCAAAAACCCAGTGGGATTTCCATTGTCATTTCTCCTCATGCAGATGATGTGAAATGCCTTTGTTAAGTCACAGATCCCAATTGGCGAGGATGTAGTATTCATAGATTTTATTATATTCTAAGTAAATGTACAAATTGCTGACCCAGTAAAATGCTTGTTTTGAAACCCAAATTGTGATTAGCTAAGTATCCCATTACTACACAGGTGCATTATCTTCTTAGGAATGTTAGAAAATGATGTAAGGGTGACACTGGATGGTAGTTATTGACATTTGTAGTGTCAACATTCTTACAGAGAGGCCTAGCAAGAGCATATTCCAATCTTTTAAGGAAAACATCCTGAGTTAATGATGCCTTAAATAATCACTACAGACTTACATACAATAGATTAAAAATATTTTCTCAGATGAACATCCCAAACTGAGGAACATATTAATTTCTTGTAAGAAATTACTGGCAACTGAAGTGTTTTTTTTATTATTATTATTATTATTCTATAAATGTATTATAGTCCCACAAGTTTTTAGTGTCTAATTGGAGATATTATTCATGTCATTTGAACCGTTAGAGTCATAATGATTTTTCTTATGTCAGGTGGGGATGTTACATTAATTTTTATTTCATTAAATGTCTCCTATATTGCTTCTTTAGAAACCAAACTGATCTTCCCCCAGGTCGGCTTCTACCAGTCTTCAGTAGAAAATTCATGTTAGTATTCTACAACCACAACTTATTAAACTGGTGGTTCAGACTACTCACATCTGTTATTCCTTACAAAATACTGGTGAAATTAAAAAATGTAATTTTTTTCAATCCCGTTTTTCAGTGCCAGATTTACAAAACACTGACCAGCTCATCTTGATTGTGATATGTTTTACCTTACAAATGTGTTGAAAAATTTATTGAATTCTTAGACATAAAAAGACCACATTCTGTGCTACTTACCCACAGTGTGCTAGAGGTTTTATAAGGAACAGCTGTGGATATCAAAGTTTATAGAAATCAAAATTATGAAATTACTAATAGGTCACTATACTAAATGCCATAATATTCAGGTATTTCAGGTATTTATTACTGGTCTTACTTCCTTGACTCCGCCTCATGATGTCAAGTGCCTTTTCCACTTCTGAAATGGAGCAAATCTGCTCCAAGTGTGTTTCAGAGGATATGCACTTTGTGCTGGGGACCAATAAGATGTAACTCCATCAGTTACACTCACAGTTTCAATTGTCTTTTATATCCATATCCATATCTACATCTGTGTGCAGATGCAGCAGAAGCAGCTGGCTGCAGTTCATGAACAGGTGATGCCTCGGGGTGCAGCGGTGGTAGAGTATCTGGTGTGTCACATGGGATGGCCCAGGTATTGCTTATTTTGCCCATGGGCTATGCTGCAGAGGATCCACTCTCACAGCAGGGCAAGTGGCGAGCTGTAATGTTCATGTTGCATGAATGGAGGGCCAAGGTGGAGGCTGGCTGTCTGGGCCTTGCCTGTTCATCCCATGAAGGAACAGGTGGCCATTCCTTCAGCGGGGTACAAATAGACAATCGTGGGTGTGAGTTTGTTAGTTATCGGGAGCTCCAATATTAGGCTCATTATGGAGCCCCTTAGGAAGATAGCATTCAGGGCTGTAAAGAAAGCCCATATACACTAATTATGCCTTCCAGCATGCGTCATCTGAGATGTGGAGGTGGCCTTTCCTGCGACTATTGAGTTTTTGGGGTGCAGTCACCTGGAAGTTGTAGCTCATGTGAGCACCTACGATGCCTGTCACGTGGGTTCTGAGGCCATCCTCACTTCATACAGGCAGCTGGCAAAGCTGGTGAAGGCTGCTGGCCTCATGTGCACAGTGCAAACATAGCTTGCGATTTGCAGCTTTGTTCCCAGAATTGATTTGGGTCCTTTGATCTGAAGCCAAGTGGAGGGGCTCAACCAAAGACTTTGTCGACTCTGTGACAGTCTGGACTGCAGATTTCTGGACATATAATATTGGGTGGGGATTTTTAGGACTTCTGTTGATAGCTCAGGGGTCCACAACACAAAGTATGCAGCTACTCAGGTAGCAGAGTAATTATGGAGTGCACAGGGAGCCTTTCTTAGGCTAAGCGGTAATTTGAGGTGCTCTGATGAACATTCGCTAGCAGGTATGCAGAAAGGGAATTCAGACCACATCTAGAGTAAAGACAATTTGACTGATAAATTTTATCAGTACATTATTGAAGTATTTATCATAAATTTCCTGAATTTGCTGCCCCCATGAAAATTCATATGCTCAGATTACTCTAGGGACCAAGAGGTGGCTGAAACCTGAAGCAGAAAGCTCTGACACATTTAACGAGTCATGGAACATGTATCAGAAAGATAAATTAGATGCCATAGGAGGGGGACTGTTCATTGCAGTTCACAAAAATATTGTCTCTATTGAGGCCAAAGCTGAATGTGACAGTGAAGTTATCTTGTCATGTATAACAGGTCTAGGTGAAACCAAGTTAACTGTAGGATGTTTTTACGGGGCACCTGATTCCACTGTGACAGTTCTAGAGTCATTGAAAGAAGATCTACAGTCAGTAGTGCATAAATATCCAGATCATGCAATAATCATTGGAGTTGATTTCAAGCTACTGTGTATATACTGGGATGTCTATGGATTACTTGTGTGAAGTGTAGACAGACAGTCTTGCAAAGAACTTTGGAACAGATTTTCTGAAAACTGTTATGAGAAGCTAGTTTGCCAGCCCACATGCAATAGAAATATCTTAGGCCCCACAGTTGCAAACAGGCTGGATCTTATCGACAGTAGCAGTGTAGAGATGGGGTAAGTGACCATGATGTCATTGTAGCAGCTGTGGTTATGAAAGTTAATAAATCAGTCAAGAAGACTAGAAGAGTGTTTCTACTAGAAAGAGTGGATATGCAGTTGATAGTATCTCACTTAGACAGTGAAATGACATCATTTAGTTCCAGTAAGATGGACATAGAGGAATTACGGGAAAACTTTAAATCATGCTCTGGAGAGCCATATGTGTAGTAAGTTGATTAGGGACGGAGAATATCCACCATGGCTTAACAACAAAATTCAGTAAACACAGAGGAAGCAAAGGATGTTGCCCTCTCAGTTGAAAAGAGAATGTGGAAACAATGACAGGCAAAAGTTAGTAGAAATTAATGCATCTATGGACTCTGTGTGCAACGCATACAACAACTACCACTGTCATACCTTAGCGAAAGATGTGTCCTATGTAAAATTGCTAAGTGGATCTAAAGCTTCCATCCAGCTATTTATTGACAAGTCTGGTGTGGCAGTTAAAGATAACAAAACAAAAGCGGCAGTTTTAAATTTCATATTTAAGAAATCATGAATGGAAGAGAATCATACAAACATACCATCATTTGACCATCGAACAGACTCCCATGTGGACGATATAGTAACAGGGTTCCCTGGCGTAGAGAAACAACTGAAAGAGTTGAAAACAAATAAGTCACTGGGTCCAATTCAGGTTTACAAAGGGGACTCTATGGCATTGGCCCCTTACTTAGCTTGCATTTATCCTGAATCTCTCACCCAACTCAAACTCCTAAGTAACTGACAAAAGGCCCAGATGACTCTTGTATATAAGAAGAGTAAAATAATGGACCCACAAAATCATAGGCCAATACCCTGCTGTAGAATTCTTGAACATATTCTCAGTTTGAATACAATAAAGTTTCTTGAGACTGAGAAGCAATGTTCACAAATCAACATGGTTTTGGAAAGCTGCATTGCTTGCGCAAAATTCAGCTTGCCGTTTTCTCACATGATACACTGAGAACTATGCATGAAGGTCAGCATGCAGGTTCAGTACTGCTAGATTTCCAAAAAGCTTTTAACACGGTGTCCCACTACAGACTGTTAATGAAGGTATGGGCATATGGAGTTGCTTCCCAGATACACGAGTGGTTCAAAGACTTCTTAAGTATAGACCCCAGTATGTTGTCCTGGATGATAAGTGTTCATCAGAGACAAGGGTATCATCAGGAGTGCCCCAGGCAAGTGTGGTAGGACCATTATTATTTTCTACACACACGTAAATGATCTGGCAGAGAGGTTGGGCAGAAATTTCAGTTTTTTTGCTGATAATGCTGTGGCGTACAGGAAGCAGTCAAACATGAGTGACTGTAGGAGGATACAAGATGATCCAGACAAAATTTCTAGTTGATGTGATGAATGGCAGCTTGCTCTAAGTGTAGAAAAATGTAAATTAATGTGGATGAGTTGGAAAAATAAACCCATAATGTTCGGATATAGTATTAGAAGTATGCTGCTTGACACAATCATGTGATTTAAATATCTAGGCAAAATGTTGCAAAGCAATATGAGATGGAACAAGCATGAGGATTGTGGTAGAGAAGGTGAATGGTCAACTTCAGTTTATTGGGATAATTTTGGGAAATAGTGCTTTGTTTGTAAAAGAGACCGAATATATGATGCTATTGTGATCTGTTCTTAGGTACTGCTCAAGTGCTTGGGATCCATACCTGGTTGGATTAAATTAAGACATCAAAGCAGTTCAGAGCTGTGCTGCTTCATTTGTTATCAGTGGGTTCAGACAACACACAAATGTTATGGAGATGCTTTATTAACTCAAATGGGAAACCCCAGAGGGAAGGTGATGTTCTGTTGAAGCTGACTGCAGAATGGTTCTACTGCCACCAACATACATTTCACATGAGGACCATGAATGTAAGATGCAAGAAATGAGGGCCCATACAGAGACATCCCCACCTGAGCTATGGATATTGCCATTGGTGGGGAGGCTTGCCCACCTCAGTAATACATATAGCCGTACCGTAGGTACAACCACAATGGAGCGGTACCTGTGAAAGGCCAACCAAATGTGTGGCTCCTGAAGAGGGGCAACAGCCTTTTCAATAGTTGCAGGAGCAAGAGTCTGGTTTATTGACTGAACTGGCCTTGTAATGTCAACCAAAACAGCTTTTCTGTGCTGGTACTGCAAACGGCTGAAAGCAAGGGGAAACTACGTCTGTAATTTTTCCTGGGTGCATGCAGCTCTACTGTATGGTTAATGATGATGGCACCCTCTTGCATAAAATATTCTGGAGGCAAAATAGTCCACCATTCAGATCTCTGGGTGGCGACTACTCAGGAGGACGTCATTATCAGGAGAAACAAAACTGATGTTCTACGGATTGGAGTGTGAATGTCAGATCCCTTAATCGGGCAGGTAGGTTAGAAAATTTAGAAAGAGCAATGGATAGGTTAAAGTTAGATATAATCAGAATTAGTAAAGTTCAGTGTCAGTAGGAACAGGACTTGTGATCAGGTGAATACAAGTTTATAAATACAAAATCAAATAGGGGTAATGCAGGAGATTCCACGTGGGAAAAATCTATCTAAAAAGAAAGATGATGAGACTTACCAAACAAAAGCGCTGGCAGGTCGATAGACACACAAACAAACACAAACATACACACAAAATTCAAGCTTTCCCAACAAATGGTTGCTTCATCAGGAAAGAGGGAAGGAGAGGGCAAGACGAAAGGATGTGGTTTTTAAGGGAGAGGGTAAGGAGTCATTCCAATCCCGGGAGCGGAAAGACTTACCTTAGGGGGAAAAAAGGACAGGTATACACTCGCACACACACACATATCCCTAATATATATATATATATATATATATATATATATATATATGTGTGTGTGTGTGTGTGTAAAAACAAAGATGATGTGACTTACCAAATGAAAGTGCTGGCAGGTCGACAGACACACAAACAAACACAAACATACACACAAAATTCAAGCTTTCGCAACAAACTGTTGCCTCATCGGGAAAGAGGGAAGGAGAGGAAAAGACGAAAGGATGTGGGTTTTAAGGGAGAGGGTAAGGAGTCATTCCAATCCCGGGAGCGGAAAGACTTACCTTAGGGGGGAAAAAAGGAAAAAAGGATGGGTATACACTCGCACACACACACATATCCATCCACACATATACAGACACAAGCAGACGTATTTAAAGACAAAGAGTTTGGGTCTGCCCAAACTCTTTGTATTTGTTTTCAGTTACAACTAAAGTGCTACCTCTCACACCATAAAACTCTAGTTTCCCCAGTAGTACGTCAACAGGAATGCAATCAAAAGCTTTGCTTAGGTCACATAATACCAGTGATACCATGTTATTCTTTTCAAAAGCCGTTAAGGTTTGGTCAATGATTTCCACGATGGCCCCTGTTGTATTCTTCCCGTTATAAAAACCAAAATAATAAAGGATATTTTGTTTTTCAAAGAAGCTGCTTATTTGTGTGTGTATAGGTGCCTCAAATATCTTTGAGAATATTGAAACAATGAAGGCTGGTCAGTAGCTTTGGGGAAGATGTTTGTCCCCTTTTTTAAAAACTGGGACAAATTTTGATACCTTAAATGCATCCAGGAAAACTCCAAATTCTACACATTTATTAAAAATAAAAGCTAATGGTTTGGCAATTGATTGTATTGTCTTTTTAATTATGTTATTTGTTAACCAACAACAGTCCATACTTTTAGAACCTGAAAATTTGGATACAGCTTTTATAACATCAACAGGTGTGACAGCCCTCCATTGAAGTACCAGGTTAGCAGGCAGTGGTGTTCCAACAAGGTCCATTGAGGATGAATTTGTTGCTTTAATACTGTTACTTATTTCTTTAACTGAGTTTAAATGTGGTGATTTAATTCCTCTTGTTCAAGCAGAGCTGTTTCTGTGCATTTTGGTGTATTTCTTGTTTTATTATTTGCCATGCTGCCTTGCATTTATTGGGAGCCCTTTCTATATAATTTTCCACTGTCTGCATTTTTGCCAGAAGAACTTTAGCTTTGTAGAATTTTTTGCATTTCAGATACGACCTATGAATGTTTATGCTCTGATCTACCCCTCGGTTAGCGGCTTGCTCATGCATCTGATACAGCATATTCGTGTTTCCTCTAATTTCTGCTAGCTCTTCTGTAAACCAGTTCAGACTTTTCAGCATGAGTACCATAAATCTGTGTACGTTTTAAATAAGTTATCAAAGGTAATTTCAGCTTCCCTTTTTCCAGATTGACAATTTTATATAAAGTCCCAATCCACACTTCATAAACTATCAACAAACATACTTATGTACTCTTCCTTTTGTCTTCGTACAACTACTTCTTTACGTTCTTCAATTTTAACTGGCTGCCTCTTACCGAGTTTAAGGAGTAGTAGCTCATGATCTGCAAGTTCATTTCCTGGAAGTCTGACTGTAAAATCTTCCCTATGGAAATTCACAACAGTACTGTCTATGCAGGCATTCCTACGTGTGGCACAGTTGTTTGTACAATAGAGGTCCAATGAACTTAGTATATTCAGAAATGTCGTAGCAGCTGGCCTCTGTGTGTTTGCATTTCTGTGTTGAAATCACCACAGATAGCAATTCTTGTTACTCTTCAATATCTTTTTAACTATCAATTCACATTTTTCAATAAACAAATTTACATCGCCATCTGGTGACCTATATAGACTACATACCACTATATTTTCATTAATTAGTTTTACACAACTAAACTCCCCATCTAGTTCTGAGAAGTACGTAGTTACATCAGTTCTGGAATATATTCCTTCTTTGACAAAAATTCTAGTCCCACCATTCTTTCTCTGTTTTCTACATATCATGTCTCCCACAATGTACCCTTGGGGAACAAATACATTTACTTGTTCTTGGGTTAAGCACTGCTCAGATACAAATATAACATCTACATGCTCAATGTTACATAAATGTTCTGATTCTAAAATCTTATTTCTAATACAACTTATGTTAACTTGTAAAAAAGTAAGTAGTTTGTCTTTGTCTGTATTCCTCTGAGAGCAATTTGACTCTATATTTGGAATTGTAGGTTCAGTTAATGTCTTTAATCTTGCACTGTGATCATCTGTGTTATGATACGTCACATACCTGTTCATCCACTTGATGACTCACTTTGTTAACTGCTTTCTTCTGTGAAATCACCACTGATGCCACCAAAATTCCTGGTCCCTTGGTTGTGGTTTCTTTCTTTGGCATGACTGCCGTATGCCACCTGTTAGTATTCTCACTCCTTTTTCCAAGTAGGTCTCTCTTCTTATATGGTGTCTTCTTTCCTGCCACGTCATTAGCTGCTTTATCTAACTTTTGCACTGATCTCTTGGTTATGTTTATTTCTTGAGTAACTGTCCTCTCCACACATATGGAATTCACTTTTAAGAATTCTGTTGTTATTTGTGCTGGAGTTGTCTCAATAACAATTCTCATTGATTCTTTATCTGAGATTGCAGTATCCTTCCATTTAAGTTCTATTGCTGTTTTTAAGTTCTATTGCTGTTTTGCACACTCCCCTGTTTGTTTCCACTGATTCATAAATCCTTGTGCCAATTACTTCTTTACCAGTTGCATTTAGTGCTGTCCATGTGCAGTATATAGATCCTTGTTACTAGGAGTATTAATAAAACAAGTGCTATGGCCTTTCACTACTTTTTTTTTTTTTGGATTGAATTTCTTGATTTACACAGGACCATTCAGGCAGGTCATACCTGTGTGGTACACCAACTGCAATCACATTTGTATTTTGTATTGCTGACAAGGCTTTATGCAGTGAACGAATTGCCAAGTTGGCTTCATTCTATGCTACATCATTAGCCCCTGCCCAAACAACTGCAAAATCTTCATTTGTCAGCTTATGCTGGTCATTGCATTTTTTTAGTATTACACTAGAGGGGGTACTGGTCTAACGGCTTTGGACAACAATTTAAGTGCGAGATGACTTACTTGAGTTGCTTGGCTGACCTTCCTTGCAGGCTAGCCTGCTGCTGCAAACCCTCTTTCGCTTCTTCTCTGAAGTATGCTGCTGGGTACAGGAATCTCTTAACACTCTTTCAATTTATAGAAATAAATAGACATACAAAGTTTCATTTTCTTCAACTAATGATGTATATTTGAACTTGAGACATTTTACAATTCCCACTCTTCATATAAATATATACTGCTTCGTAAGCCTCTTGTGTCTCCATACGCTAGAAACAAACTAATTTACATATACAAGAAAGTTGGCTTAAACACCATGTCCAGTCTCAACATGAACCGTAATACACGTTGTCCCTTCAATAAAGCTAAGACAAAAGTTTTTCTCAAGAGTACCTTCTCAACTATTCTCTTTATTATGGCCATGGTCACTTACACAATTAGCACAGAATAACATAGAAGCTCCGTGGTTCTTCTGTATACTTTCACTAAAACTTCCATGGATCACCCAACAAGTACTTGTCATTGCCGTTCGACAGCCATGTCCACATTCTTCTCATGACTGAATTGCAAAGTTGCACACACAAACATGTGACACACACTACGTAGGATTCTATCATCCCACACTCACACTTCTAAAATATCGTGTGTTCGAGACAGTTGAAGGCTGCGTGGTGTTAGAATTTAAGCAGAAATTCTTGAAACACTACATATCCTCCCCTCCCCTCCCCCCCCCCCCCCCGCCCCCCCTCCCCATAAGTCGGATACCTGATATTTTATACACAGTCATTATGTAAATAATATCACTAATAACAACATTTCATATCATATCAATATACATTTCTTATACATGTTCATACATACATCTGTCACTTCAACAACAATCTTTTTTTTTTTCTCTCTAGAATAATCTTAACCAAGCCTTTCTTTATTCTGTTCGACTTTACTTTGATACCCAGACATGAACATTTATTCGTGGTTCAGCCACCTTCCCTAGTATTTAGGAATTGTAAGGGCTCTTTCCTCATTTTCAATTGTAAACTTCAGGTGTTCATGACATAGGAATAGTATAGTCTATTTTCCATTCTTTCTCTACCTCTACCTCTCTCTCCCTCTCTATCTCTCTCTCTCTCTCTCTCTCTCTCTCTCTCTCTCTCTCTCTCTCTCTCTCTCTGTAACGGACCTTGCCATTGGTGTGGAGGCTTGCCTCAGTGGTTGCAGGGGACACAGTCTGGATGATTGACTGATCTGGCCTTGTAACACTAACCAAAGCAGCCTTGCCGTGCTAGTATTGCGAACAGCCGAAAGCAAGGGGAAACCACAGCCATAATTTTTCCTGAGGGCATGCAGCTTTATTGTATAGTTAAATGATGATGACGTCCTCTTGGGTAAAATATTCCAGAGGTAAAATAGTTCCACATTTGGATCTCCAGGTGGGGACTACTCAGGGGGACATCACTATCTGGAGAAAGAAAACTGGTGTTCTACAGATGGGAGCGTGGAACGTCAGATCCTCTAATCAGGCAGGTAGGGTAGAAAATTTAAAAAGGGAAATGGATAGATTAAAGTTAGATATAGTGGGAGTTAGTGAAGTTTGGTGGCAGGAGGAACAAGATTTCGGGTCAGGTGAATACAGTGTTGTAAATACAAAATCAAATAGGGGTAATGCAGGAGTAGGTATAATAACGAATAAAAAAGTAGAAGTGCGAGTAAGCTACTACAAACAGCATAGTGAATGCATTATTGTGGCCAAGATAGACACGAAGCCCACGTCTACTACAGTAGTACAAGTTTATATGCCAACTAGCTCCACAGATGATGAAGAGGTTGATGAAATATATGATGAGATAAAAGAAATTATTCAGATACTGAAGGGAGACGAAAATTTAATAGTCATGGGTGACTGGAATTCAATAGTAGGAAAAGGAAGAGAAGGAAACGTAGTAAGTTAATATCAAATGGTGGTAAGAAATGAAAGAGGAAGCCACCTGATAGAATTTTGCACAGAGCATAACTTAATAATAGCTAACACTTGGTTCAAGAATGATAAAAAGAATGTTGTATACATAGAAGATGCCTGGAGATACTCGAAGGTTTCAGATTGATTGTATAATGGTAAGACAGAGATTTAGGAACCAGGTTTCAAATTGTAAAACATTTCCAGGGGGCAGATGTGGTCTCTGAGCACAATGTATTGGTTATGAATAGATTAAAACTGAAGAAACTGTAAAAAGCTAGGAATTTAAGGAGATGGGATGTGGATAAACTGACAGAACCAAAGATTGTAGAGAGTTTCAGGAAGAGCATTAGGGAACAATTGAGAGGAATGGGGGAAAGAAATACAGTAGGAGAAGAATGGGTAGCTTTGAGGGATGAAATAGTGAAGGCAGCAGACGATCAAGTAGGTAAAAAGACGAGAGCTAGTAGAATTCCTTGGGTAACAGAAGATATATTGAGTTTAATTGGTGAAAGGAGAAATATAAAAATGCAGTAAATGAAGCAGGCAAAAAGGAATACAAACATCTGAAAAAAGAGACTGACAGGAAGTGCAAAATGGCTAAGCAGGGGTGGCTAAAGGACAGATGTAAGGATGTAGAGGCATTCCTCACTAGTCGTAAGATAGATACTGCCTACAGGAAAATTAAAGAGACTTTTGGAGAAAAGAGAACCACTTGTATAAATATCAAGAGCTCAGACTGAAACCCAGTTCTAAGCAAAGAAGAGAAACCAGAAAGGGGGAAGGAGTATATAGAGTGTTTGTACAGGGGTGGTGTGCTTGAGGACAATATTATGGAAATGGAAGGGGATGTAGATGAAGATGAACCAGGGGATATGATACTGCATGAAGAGTTTGACAGAGCACTGAAAGACCTAAGCCAAAACAAGGGCCCGGGAGTAGACAACATTCCATTATTGGGAAATCCAGCCCTGACAAAACTCTACCATCTGGCGAGCAAGATGTATGAAACAGGCAAAATAATCTCAGACTTCAAGAAGAATATAATAATTTCAATCCCAAAGAAAACAGTTGTTGACAGATGTGAAATTTATCAATCTATCAGTTTAATAAGCCACGGCTACAAAATACTAACACAAATTTTTTACAGACAGATGCAAAAACTGATTGATGCCAGCCTCAGGGAAGATCAGTCTAAATTCCATAGAAATGTTGGAACACATGAGGCAATGCTGACCCTACGACGTATCTTCAAAAATAAATTAAGTAAAGTCAAACTGACGTTTCTAGCATTTGTAGACTTAGAGAAAGCTTTTGACAATGTTGACTGGAATACTCTCTTTCAAATTCTGAAGGAGGCAGGGGTAAAATACAGGGAGCAAAAGGCTATTTGCAATTTGTACAGAAACCAGATGGCAGTTATAAGAGTTGAGAGGCATGAAAAGGAAGCAGTGGTTGAGAAGGGAGTGAGACAGGGTTGTAGTCTATCCCTGATGTTATTCAATCTGTGTATTGAGCAAGCATTAAAGGAAACAAAAGAAAAATTCAGAGTAGGAATTAAAATCCATGGAGAAGAAATAAAAACTTTGAGGTTCACCGATGACATTGTAATTCTGTCTGAGACAGCAAAGGACCTGGAAGAGCAGCTGAACAGAATGGACAGTGTCTTGAAAGGAGGATATAAGATGAACATCAACAAAAGCAAAATGAGGATAATGGACTGTAGTCGAATTAAATTGGGTGATGCTCAGGGTATTAGATTAGAAAACGAGATGCGTAAAGTAGTAAATAAGTTTTGCTATTTGGGGAGCAAAATAACTGATGATGGCCGAAGTAGAGAAAATATAAAATGTAGACTGGCAATGGCAAGGAAAGCGTTTCTGAAGAAGAGAAATTTGTTAACATCGAGTATAGATTTTAGTGTCAGGAAGTTGTTTCTGAAAGTATTTGTATGGATTGTGGCCATGTATGGAAGTGAAATGTGGACGATAAATAGTGTGGATGAGAAGAGAATATAAGCTTTTGAAATGTGGTACTACAGATTAGATGGGTAGATCACATAACTAATGAGGAGGTATTGAATAGAATTAGAGAGAAGATAAATTTGTGGCACACCTTGATTAGAAGAAGGGATCGGTTGGTAGGACATGCTCTGAGGCATCAATGGATCACAAATTTATTATTGGAGGGCAGCATGGAAGGTAAAAATCTTGGAGCGAAACCAAGAGATGAATAAACTAAGTTTTGTATCCCGCCAGGAATGCGGCGCCCGGGTCTGCTCCTGTAAATGGAATGGGGAGGCCGAAGGTAGGAAGTGAGCAGGAGCAGGTGAGGTAAGATTCTTGGTTCAGCTTTTTACGTGAAAGTACATTTAATTATTGGTCAATGACATACTTAACTTTACAATTGAAAAGCCCGTAGGTGCAAAACCGTATTCCCATCATAAATAGTACATAGTCTCAATAGCAAGGTGAAGTTGAAGCAATGTTTCCAGGGCGTCTGCTATTAATGAAATGGGCAGAATCTGGAGCGGAGCTCGTAGAGCTGGACAGTGCCTGCTGGAGGGTGCTGTCGTCAGTGTCAGTGTCATAGAGTCAACCTATGCCATAGCATCATAGCTATCGATACCACAGTAAGCAGATTCAGAAGGATGTAGGTTGCAGTAGGTACTGGGAGATGAAGAAGCTTGCAGAGTAGCATGAAGAGCTGCATCAAACCAGTCTCTGGACTGGAGACCACAACAACACAAGTATATATTATGTTTAATATTTTTTATAGTTTGGAGGAACTCTGGGCAAATTGGAAGTTTTCTTTTTGACAGTTGTAAACTTACATGAAATGTAACAATGCTATTTGTGCATAGAATTCAAACTTTCCAGAATAATCCCTATAAAATTAGTAACTTTTGTCACAATGCTGTCCCCATCTCCTAGTATCAGTACCTGTATCTTGCTTGTGGGTTGATCTTATGAGAGCACTTCCTCTTTTCATTCTGGTAGGTACGCCCCTTTATAAAGCATTTCAATTTTTTAGGCCACAGATTGTCTTATCTCCATGTAGGTATGCCTGCCCTATATACTTAGTAAATGCCGGGTACGACCCCCTTATCCTTTCTAAGTAGGCCTCATGTTTCATTACCCTAGTATACATTCCTATATATACTATAATTAAGTATTCTCTGGTAAAAATGAAAATGTGTTTTACACTTTGCATGCACTTTTTACTGGTTCATTTACTCCCTAGAGTCCTCCTCTACTTCTCAACTTCTATACTCTTAGTAAATCCTATATCAATATATACTATTCAGGTCCCACTATCATACAATTCATCAGAGTATTTATTAAACTGACATTTCTAAATGATCAGCATGACTAATGTCACTCCTGCTTTCTTTATCTTTCTTTGTTCACATCTGTTCCTTGTCTATCTCCTGCTCATTACTGCTTTATAGTTATCCCACAACTAACATGCTTTTGACTCCCTCTTTGTGCATGAGTACATGGCCACTATTTTTTCTTTATATACACCTAGAACTTGCGTAGTTCTTATATACATATACGATGTGGAATCAATATATATAAAGATGATGTAACTTACCAAACGAAAGTGTTGGTATGTTGATAGACACACAAACAAACACAAACACACACACAAAATTCAAGCTTTCGCAACCAACGGTTGTTTCATCAGGAAAGAGGGAAGGAGAGAGAAAGACGAAAGGATGTGGGTTTTAAGGGAGAGGGAAAGGAGTCATTCCAATCCCAGGAGCAGAAAGACTTACCTTAGGGGGGGAAAAAAGGACAGGTATACACTCGCACACACACACACATATCCATCCACACATAAACAGACACAAGCAGACATTTGTAAAGGCAAAGGGTTTCGGCAGAGATGTCAGTCGAGGCGGAAGTACAGAGGCAGAGATGTTGAATGACAGGTGAGGTATGAGCTGCGGCAACTTGAAATTAGCAGAGGTTGAGGCCTGGTGGGTAACAGGAAGAGAGGATATACTGAAGGGCAAGTTCCCAACTCCGGAGTTCTGATAGGTTGGTGTTAGTGGGAAGTATCCAGATAACCCGGATGGTGTAACACTGTGCCAAGATGTGCTGGCCGAGCACCAAGGCATGTTTAGCCACAGGGTGATCCTCATTACCAACAAACACTGTCTGCCTGTGTCCATTCATGTGAATGGACAGTTTGTTGCTGGTCATTCCCACATAGAAAGCTTCACAGTGAAGGCAGGTCAGTTGGTAAATCACGTGGGTGCTTTCACACATGGCTCTGCCTTTGATCGTGTACACCTTCTGGGTTACACGACTGGAGTAGGTGGTGGTGGGAGGGTGCATGGGACAGGTTTTGCACCGGGGGCAGTTACAAGGGTAGGAGCCAGTGGGTAGGGAAGGTGGTTTTGGGATTTCATAGGGATGAACCAAGAGGTTACGAAGGTTAGGTGGACGGCGGAAAGGCACTCTTGGTGGAGTGGGGAGGATTTCATGAAGGATGGATCTCATTTCAGGGCAGGATTTGAGGAAGTCGTACCCCTGCTGGAGAGCCACATTCAGAGTCTGATCCAGTCCCGGAAAGTATCCTGTCACAAGTGGGGCAGTTTTGGTGTTCTTCTGTGGGAGGTTCTGGGTTTGAGGGGATGAGGAAGTGGCTCTGGTTATTTGCTTCTGTACCAAGTCTGGAGGGTTGTTGCGAAAGCTGTTTTCAGGTTGTTGGTGTAATGGTTCAGGGATTCCGGACAGGAGCAGATTCGTTTGCCATGAAGACCTAGGCTGTAGGGAAGGGACCATTTCATATGGAATTTTTTGTGTGTGTTTGTGTTTGTTTGTGAGTCTATCAACATACCAACGCTTTTGTTTGGTAAGTTACATCATCTTTGTGTGTGTGTCTATATATATATATATATATATATATATATATATATATATATATATATATATAAAACAAAGATGATGTGACTTACCAAACGAAAGCGCTGGCACGTCGATAGACACACAAACAAACACAAACATACACACAAAATTCAAGCTTTCGCAACAAACTGTTGCTTCATCAGGAAAGAGGGAAGGAGAGGGAAAGACGAAAGGAAGTGGGTTTTAAGGGAGAGGGTAAGGAGTCATTCCAATCCCGGGAGCGGAAAGACTTACCTTAGGGGGAAAAAAGGACGGGTATACACTCGCACACACATGCATATCCAACAGCACATACACAGACACAAGCAGACATTCATAAAGGCAAAGAGTTTCGGCATAGATGTCAGTCAAGGCAGAAGTACAGAGGCAAAGATGTTGTTGAAAGACAGGTGGGGTATGAGTGGCGGCAACTCGAATTTAGCGGAGGTTGAGGCCCTGAAGATAATGAGAAGAGAGGATACACTGAAGGGCAAGTTCCCATCTCCAGAGTTCTGACAGGTTGGTGTTAGTGGGAAGTATCCAGATAACCCGCATGGTGTAACACTGTGCCAAGATGTGCTGGCCATGCACCAAGGCCACAGGGTGATCCTCATTGCCAACAAACACTGTCTGCCTGTGTCCATTCATGCGAATGGACAGTTTGTTGCTGGTCATTCCCACATAGAATGCTTCACAGTGTAGGCAGGTCAGTTGGTAAATCACGTGGGTGCTATCACATGTGGCTCAGCCTTTGATCGTGTACACCCTCCGGGTTACAGGACTGGAGTAGGTGATGGTGGGAGGGTGCATGGGACAGGTTTTACACCAGGGGCAGTTACAAGGGTAGGAGCCAGAGGGTAGGGAAGGTGGTTTGGGGATTTCATAGGGATGAACTAAGAGGTTATGAAGGTTAGGTGGATGGCGGAAAGACACTCTTGGTGGAGTGGGGAGGATTTCATGAAGGATGGATCTCATTTCAGGGCAGGATTTGAGGAAGTCGTACCCCTGCTGGAGAGCCACATTCAGAGTCTGATCCAGTCCCGGAAAGTATCCTGTCACAAGTGGGGCACTTTTGTGGTTCTTCTGTGGGAGGTTCTGGGCTTGAGGGGATGAGGAAGTGGCTCTGGTTATTTGCTTCTGTACCAGGTCGGGAGGGTAGTTGCGGGATGCAAAAGCTGTTTTCAGATTGTTGGTGTGATGGTTCAGGGATTCCGGACTGGAGCAGATTCGTTTGCCACGAAGGCCTAGGCTGTAGGGAAGGGACCGTTTGATGTGGAATGGGTGGCAGCTGTCATACGGGAGGTACTGTTGCTTGTTGGTGGGTTTGATGTGGACAGACGTGTGAAGCTGGCCATTGGACAGATGGAAGTCAACGTCAAGGAAAGTGGCATGGTATTTGGAGTAGGACCAGGTGAATCTGATGGAACCAAAGGAGTTGAGGTTGGAGAGGAAATTCTGGAGTTCTTCTTCACTGTGAGTCCAGATCATGAAGATGTCATCAATAAATCTGTACCAAACTTTGGGTTGGCAGGCATGGGTAACCAAGAAGGCTTCCTCTAAGCGACCCATGAATAGGTTGGCGTACGAGGGGCCATTCTGATACCCATGACTGTTCCCTTTAATTGTTGGTATGTCTGGTCTTCAAAAGTGAAGAATTTGTGGGTCAGGATGAAGCTGGATAAGGTAATGAGGAAAGAGGTTTTAGGTAGGGTGGCAGGTAATTGGCGTGAAAGGAAGTGCTCCATCGCAGCGCGGCCCTGGACGTGCAGAATATTTGTGTATAAGGAAGTGGCATCAATGGTTACAAGGATGGTTTCCGGGGGTAACAGATTGGGTAAGGATTCCAGGCGTTCGAGAAAGTGGTTGATGTCTTTGATGAAGGATGGGAGACTGCATGCAATGGGTTGGAGGTGTTGAACCACGTAGGCAGAGATACGTTCTGTGGGGGCTTCTTGGTAACTAGCTACAATGGGGCAGTCGGGATGATTGGGTTTGTGAATTTTAGGAGGAAGGTAGAAGGTAGGGGTGCGGGGTGTCGGTGGGGTCAGAAGGTTGATGGAATCAGGTGAAAGGTTTTGTAGGGGGCCTAAGGTTCTGAGGATTCCTTGAAGCTCCGCCTGGACATCAGGAATGGGATTACCTTTGGCAAACTTTGTATGTGGTGTTGTCTGAAAGCTGACGCAGTCCCTCAGCCACATACTCCCGACGATCAAGTACCACGGTCATGTAACCCTTGTCCGCCAGAAGAATGGCGATGGATCGGTCAGCCTTCAGATCACGGATAGCCTGGGCTTCAGCACCAGTGATGTTGGGAGTAGGATTAAGGTTTCTTAAGAAGGATTGAGAGGCAAGGCTGGAAGTCAGAAATTCCTGGAAGGTTTGGAGAGGGTGATTTTGAGGAAGAGGAGGTGGGTCCCGCTGTGACGGGGGACGGAACTTTTCCAGGCAGGGTTCAATTTGGATAGTGTCCTGGGGATTTGGATCATTAGGAGTAGGATTAGGATCATTTTTCTTCGTGGCAAAGTGATATTTCTAGCAGAGAGTACGAGTGTAGGACAGTAAATCTTTGACAAGGGCTGTATGGTTGAATCTGGGAGTGGGGCTGAAGGTGAGACCTTTGGATAGGACAGAGGTTTCGGATTGGGAGACAGGTCTGGAGGAAAGGTTAACTACTGAATTAGGGTGTTGTGGTTCCAGATTGTGTTGATTGGAATTTTGAGGTTTTGGAGGGAGTGGAGCTGGAAGTGGGAGATTGAGTAGATGGAAGAGACTGGGTTTGTGTGCAATGAGAAGAGGTTGAGGTTTGTTGGAAAGGTAGTGAAGGGTGAGTGAGTTGCCTTTCCAGAGGCGGGAAACCAGGAGATTGGATAGTTTTTTGAGGTGGATGGTGGCATACTTTTCTAATTAGCGGTTGGCCTGTAGGAGGATGCTCTGAACAGCTGGTGTGGATGTGGAAGAGGAAAGACTGAGGACTTTTATTAAGGATAGGAGCTGACGGGTGTGTTTGTTGGTTGAGTTGATGTGTAGGTGAAAGATTAGGTGGGTGAGGGCAACGGATTGTTCACTTTGGAATTGTTATAGGGACTGATGGAAAGAAGGGTTGCAGCCTGAGTTGGGAACTTTAAGTGTGAGGCCATTGGGGGTAATTCCAAACGTCAGACAAGCCTGAGAAAATAAAATATGAGAGGGTAACCTGGCTAGGCTGAAGGCATGTTTGTGGATGGAATGTAAATAAAACTTAATGGGGTCGTTGTGGGGGTGTTGTGAGGGTGACATGGTATTAGAAGGTGGAAAGTGTAGCATGAGGCTGAAATGAAAATGAAAATAAAAATATATGCTCAGAGATAAAGGTGAACTAGAAGCAACTGTTAATCTGGTGTGAAAAAAGGCGAAAAAGTGTTGGTTAAAGCTGGGCTATGTTCATCCTGTGCTTGGGTTGGTAGACAACAATGTGCACAAAGGTTAGATGGTTGTGTTGCCGCCAAAACACGTTAAAGGGTGGAGAAATTCGGGGAAATTTCGAAAAAACTGCGTGTAAATGTATTAAAAGGAGTGTTTTTGTGGTGGCAGATTATGAAAATGAGGCTAATAATTATCTGATAAAGAAATAATGACGTTAAAACCTGTGGGAAGCGGCCAATAATGAGCAGTGATGTGCGGAAAAACGGAAATGGAAATAAAGCGAAAGTTATTAGAATTAGCCGAAATGGTTGTTTGATAGGTGAAAGGAACTGTTTGTGAATTCCTGGTTTCCCACCTCTGGAAAGGCGACTCACTCACCCTTCACAACCTTTCCAAAAAACCTCAACCTCCTCTCATTGCACACAAACCCAGTCTCTCCCATCTACTCAATCTCCCACTTCCAGCTCCACTCCCTCCAAAACCTCAAAATTCCAATCAACACAATCTGGAACCACAACACCCTAATTCAGTTGTTAACCTTTCCTCCAAACCCCTCTCACAATCCGAAACCTCTGTCCTATCCAAAGGCCTCACCTTCAGCCCCGCTCCCATATTCAACCAAACAGCCCTTGTCAAAGATTTACTGTCCTACACTCGTACTCTCTGCTGAAAATATCACTTTGCCACGAAGAAAAATGATCCTAATCCTACTAATGATCCAAATCCCCAGGACACTATCCAAATTGAACCCTGCCTGGAACAGTTCCGTCCTCCGTCACAGCGGGACCCACATCCTCTTCCTCAAAATCACACTCTCCAATTCTTCCAGGAATTTCTGACTTCCAGCCTTGCCTCTCAATCCTTCTTAAGAAACCTTAATCCTACTCTCAACATCACTGGTGCTGAAGCCCAGGCTATCCGTGATCTGAAGGCTGACTGATCCATCGCCATTCTTCCGGCGGACAAGGGTTCCATGACAGTGGTACTTGATCGTCGGGAGTATGTGGCTGAGGGACTGCGTCAGCTTTCAGACAACACCACATACAAAATTTGCCATAGGTAATCCAATTCCTGATGTCCAGGCGGAGCTTCAAGGAATCCTCAGAACCTTAGGCCCCCTACAAAACCTTTCACCTGACTCCATCAACCTCCTGACCCCACCGACACCCCGCACCCCTACCTTCTACCTTCTTCCTAAAATTCACAAACCCAATCATCCCGACTGCCCCATTGTAGCTAGTTACCAAGCCCCCACAGAACGTATCTCTGCCTACATGGATCAACACCTCCAACCCATTGCATGCAGTCTCAAATCCTTCATCAAAGACATCAACCACTTTCTCGAACGCCTGGAATCCTTACCCAATCTGTTACCCCCGGAAACCATCCTTGTAACCATTGATGCCACTTCCTTATACACAAATATTCCGCACCTTATCCAGCTTCATCCTGAACCACAAATTCTTTACTTTTGAAGGCCAGACATACCAACAATTAAAGGGAACAGCCAGGATGGCCCCCTCGTACGCCAACCTGTTCATGGGTCGCTTAGAGGAAGCCTTCTTGGTTACCCATGCCTGCCAACCCAAAGTTTGGTACTGATTTATTGATGACATCTTCATGATCTGGACTCACAGTGAAGAAGAACTCCAGAATTTCCTCTCCAACCTCAACTCCTTTGGTTCCATCAGATTCACCTGGTCCTACTCCAAATACCATGCCACTTTCCTTGACGTTGACCTCCATCTGTCCAATGGCCAGCTTCACATGTCTGTCCACATCAAACCCACCAACAAGCAACAGTACCTCCCTTATGACAGCTGCCACCCATTCCTCATCAAATTGTCCCTTCCTTACAGCCAAGGCCTTCGTGGCAAATGAATCTGCTCCAGTCCGGAATCTCTGAACCATTACACCAACAATCTGAAAACAGCTTTTGCATCCCGCAACTACCCTTCCGACCTGGTACAGAAGCAAATAACCAGAGCCACTTCCTCATCCCCTCAAGCCCAGAACCACCCACAGAAGAACCACAAAAGTGCCCCATTTGTGACAGGATGCTTTCCGGGACTGGATCAGACTCTGAATGTGGCTCTCCAGCAGGGGTACGACTTCCTCAAATCCTGCCCTGAAATGAGATCCATCCTTCATGAAATCCTCCCCACTCCACCAAGAGTGTCTTTCCGCCGTCCACCTAACCTTCATAACCTCTTAGTTCATCCCTATGAAATCCCCAAACCACCTTCCCTACCCTCTGGCTCCTACCCTTGTAACTGCCCCCGGTGTAAAACCTGTCCCATGCATCCTCCCACCATCACCTACTGCAGTCCTGTAACCCGGAGGGTGTACACGATCAAAGGCAGAGCCACATGTGAAAGCACCCACGTGATTTACCAACTGACCTGCCTACACTGTGAAGCTTTCTATGTGGGAATGACCAGCAACAAACTGTCCATTCGCATGAGTGGACAGAGGCAGACAGTGTTTGTTGGTAATGAGGATCACCCTGTGGCTAAACATGCCTTGGTGCACGGCCAGCACATCTTGGCACAGTGTTACACCGTCTGGGTTATCTGGATAGTTCCCACTAACACCAACCTGTCAGAACTCTGGAGATGGTAAGTTGCCCTTCAGTATATCCTCTCTTCTCGTTATCCGCCAGGCCTCAACCTCTGCTAATTTCAAGTTGCTGCCACTCATACCACACCTGTCTTTCAACAACATCTTTGCCTCTGTACTTCTGCCTCGACTGACATCTATGCCGAAACTCTTTGCCTTTACGAATGTCTGCTTCTGTCTGTGTATGTGCGGTTGGATATGGGTGTGTGCGCGAGTGTATACCTGTTCTTTTTTTTCCCTATGGTAAGTCTTTCCGCTCCCGGGATTGGAATGACTCCTTACCCTCTGCCTTAAAACCCACATCCTTTCATCTTTCCCTCTCCTTCCCTCTTTCCTGATGAAGCAACCGTTGGTTGCGAAAGCAGACATTTGTAAAGGCCTTTACAAATGTCTGCTTCTGTCTGTGTATGTGCGGTTGGATATGGGTGTGTGTGCGAGTGTATACCTGTTCTTTTTTTTCCCTAAGGTAAGTCTTTCCGCTCCCGGGATTGGAATGACTCCTTACCCTCTGCCTTAAAACCCACATCCTTTCGTCTTTCCCTCTCCTTCCCTCTTTCCTGATGAAGCAACCGTTTGTTGCAAAAGCTTGAATTTTGTGTGTATGTTTGTCTTTGTTTGTGTGTCTATCGACCTGCCAGCACTTTCGTTTGGTAAGTCACATCATCTTTATTTTTAGATATATATAATCTGTGTGTGTGTGTGTGTGTGTGTGTGTGTGTGTGTGTGTGTGTGTGTGTGTGTGTGTGCATATTTTCCCGTGCACACTTATTCTTTCCCCTGCAATACCTGATGACTCTTACACTGTGACAGTCTTATTAGTCTGACATTTCAATGTTTGTGTCTAAATGTATTTTTGTGTGTATGCTGATTCTTTGGCCTTCTTATCTAAAGATAAGATGTGTATCATTAGAAAGCCTGGAAACAAGGAAAAAATTAGCGATAGAAGTTTGTGAATATGGAAAGAGGGGAAAAGTAGATATGTCCTCAAATGCGAAGTAAATGAGAAGTAAGAAAGGAAAAAAATAGATATGCTTCCTAAGATCTAAGAAGAGAAATAAGATAGCCCCTTCCCCAGGATACCTACCCCTCTGGAACTTGAGTGAGATGCTGGAGGAGGTTTGGTGTTAAATCGTCTCCTACAGAACGGAC
Source organism: Schistocerca americana (assembly GCF_021461395.2). Taxonomy (NCBI): domain Eukaryota; kingdom Metazoa; phylum Arthropoda; class Insecta; order Orthoptera; family Acrididae; genus Schistocerca; species Schistocerca americana. The sequence goes on from NC_060121.1 coordinate 93,348,743, forward strand.
ATCCCACCTTCACCTTTGAGGTCCCTGAAGGATATCTTGGCAACCCTATGGAAATGGCAAATGGTGAAGAATCAGGCACACTAGTTTGCGAGGGTTGTCTGAAAGGTGTGACGTGTGTTTGTTGTTAGCCGTGATTTATTTGCTCTTGTAAACCTTGCTTTTATTTACAATACCCACTCCATTCAAAACCTATACAAACCCTCCCATTTAAATCGCATCTCATGAAAGTTATAAAATACTCTATACAAAATAGAAAATTTATACACTATCGTATCACAGTTGTTTAATTATTCACCTCATGTTATATTATCCATAAATATCATACTCTATTCATTTTATTTTATGTCGATATCACCTTCTTTCTTATTCTATGATTCTCCTAAGTTTTCTTTATCTTGTAGTCATATCACGGTTTCTAAGCACTATGATTGTAGGATAGTTTAAGATATTAGGAATAGATGACAGAATAATTCAAGATTTTAAAGGAATTTGGGGCAGGAAAACTATTTTGGAAGAAACACTGAAAACAACTCGGGGTCCAACGGTCGTAACTCCGTCCGTTAACTCAGAACGTTAATGTGCCTGGGGGAATATATGACTCTGCCCGGGTCCCATGGGTCTGATATTAACACTTCTTGTGTACTGGCCATACCAGTATTTCTCTTTAAACTTCTTTTGAAAGTCGCCCCACTGCAAATCAGTCACCACTTCACTAGTTAGCACTACATTAGGTGAATTTACCATTTTAACTACTTTATCCTGGATAAGTTTGAATTCTTTCCAAAGGTCATCTATACCTTTCCTGGTATCATTAAGTTCAGAAGATAGAATAAGAGATATGTTTCCAGATGTTACTCTCTTGGTAACTTTTTGATCTATAATTTCTTCAACCTGTTCCTCCAAACTACTTATATTTATGATATCAGCCCTTGCTAATTTCTCTTTGAAGTTCCTTTCCACATCATTGACTCATGTATTATCACCTGTAATCTGCGATTGAATTATTGGCATTAAATTATCATACTGATCAACACTCTACGGGTAGTTCAAACTACCATTGTAGCAACAGAAAACAATCTAACAACTGCACCAGATACTTGCCGTCTTATACAGGGTGTTACAAAAAGGTACGGCCAAACTTTCAGGAAACATTCCTCACACACAAATAAAGAAAAGATGTTATGTGGACATGTGTCTGGAAACGCTTAATTTCCATGTTAGAGCTCATTTTAGTTTCGTCAGTATGTACTGTACTTCCTCAATTCACCGCCAGTTGGCCCAATTGAAGGAAGGTAATGTTGACTTCGGTGCTTGTGTTGACATGCGACTCATTGTTTGGGCAGGCATTGTCGGTGATCTCTTGACTGGGCCCCATGTTCTTCCACCTACACTCAATGGAGCACGTTATCATGATTTCATATGGGATACTCTACCTGTGCTGCTAGAGCATGTGTCTTTACAGGTACGACACAACATGTGGTTCATGCATGATGGAGCTCCTGCACATTTCAGTCGAAGTGTTCGTACACTTCTCAACAACAGATTCGGTGACCGATGGATTGGTAGAGGCAGACTAATTCCATGGCCTCCACGCTCTCCTGACCTCAACCCTCTTGACTTTCATTTATGGGGGCATTTGGAAGCTCTTGTCTATGCAACCCCGCTAACCAAATGTAGAGACTCTTCGTGGTCGTATTGTGGACAGCAGTGATACAATATGCCATTCTCCAGGGCTGCATCAGCGCATCAGGGATTCCATGCGACGGAGGGTGGATGCATGTATCCTCGCTAACGGAGGACATTTTGAAACATTTCCTACAAAATAGTGTTTGAAGTCACACTGGTACGTTCTGTTGCTGTGTGTTTCCATTACATGATTAGTGTGATTTGAAGAGAAGTAATAAAATGAGCTCTAACATGGATAGTAAGTGTTTCCGGACACATGTCCACATAACATATTTTCTTTCTTTGTGTATGAGGAATGTTTCCTGAAAGTTTGGCCGTACCTTTTTGTAACACCCTGTATAGGTGTTGCCAACTGCAGTGCCATATTCTGCCTGTTTATATATCTGTGTATTTGAATATGCATGCCTATACCAGTTTCTTTGGCACTTCAGTGTAAAAGAAATTATTCAGATAGTTAAGGCAGATGAAAATTTGACAGTTATGGGGGACTGGAGTGAGATACTAGGAAAAGGAAGGGAAGGAAAACTCGTAGGTGAATATAGACTGGAAGAAAGTAATGAAAGATAAAGCCACCTGATAGAATTTTGCACAGAGTATAATTGAATCATAGCTAGCACTTGGTTTAATAATCATGAAAGAAGGTTGTATACATGGAAGAAACCTGGAGACACCACAAGGTTTCAGATTGATTATATAATGGTTAGACAGAGATTTAGGAACCAGGTTTTAAATTGTAAGACATTTCCAGGGGCGTGTGTGATGTGTGGACTCTGACCATAATTTATTGTTTATGAACTAGATTAAAACTGAAGAAACTGCAAAAAGGTGGGAATTTAAGGAGATGGGATCTGGATAAACAGACTAAACCAGAGGTTGTAGAGAGCTTCAGAGGGAGCATAATGGAACAATTGGCAGGAGTGGGGGAAAGAAATACAGTAGAAGAAGAATGGGTAGCTTTGAGGGATGAAGTAGTGAAGGCAGCAGAGGATCAAGTAGGTAAAAAGACGAGGGCTAGTAGAAATCCTTGGGTAACAGAAGAAATATTGAATTTAATTAATGAAAGGAGAAGATATAAAAATGCAGTAAATGAAGCAGGTGAAAGGGAATACAAACGTCTCAAAAAAAGAGATTGATGGGAAGTGAAAAATGGCTTAACAGGAATGGCTAAAGGATAAATATAAGGATGTAAATGCATATATCACTAGGAGTAAGGTAGATGCTGTTGACAGGAAAATTGAAGGGACCTTTGGAGAAAAGAGAATGACCTGTATGAATATCAAGAGCTCAGATTGAAAACCAGTCCCAAGCAAGAAGGGAAAGCTGAAAGGTGGAAGGAGTATATAGAGGGTCTATCCTTGAGTGCAATATTATGGAAATGGAAGAGGATGTAGATGAAGATGAGATAGGATATATGATACTATGTGAAGAATTTGACCAAGCACTGAAAGACCTAAATCAAAACAAGGACATGGGAATCGACAACGCTTCATTAGAACAGCCATGACAAAACTCTTCCATGTGGTGAGTAAGATGTATAAAACAGGCAAAATACCATCAGACCAAAAAAGAATATAATACCAATTCCAAAAACGCAGATGCTGACAGGTATGAAAATTACTGAACTATCACTTTAATAAGTCACAGTTGCAAAATACTAATGTGAATCCTTTACAGAAGAATGGAAAAACTGGTAGAAGTCAACCTCGGGGAAGATCAGTTTGGATTCCCCACAAATGTAGGAATATATGAGGCAAAAACCGACACTATGATTTCTCATAGAAGATAGGTTTTGGAAAGGCAAACCTATGTTTATAGTTTTTGTAGACTTTTTTAGAGGCAGCTTTTGGCAATGTTGACTGGAATAGTCTCTTTCAAATTCTAAAGGTGGCAGTGGTAAAATACGGGGAGCGAAATGTTACTTACAATTTGTACAGAAACTGGGTGGCAGTTATAAGAGTCGAGGGTGGGGGAGGAAAGCATTGGTTGAGAAGGGAGTGAGACAGGGTTATAGCCTATTCATGACGTTATTCAATCTGTATATTGAGCAGGCAGTAAAGGAAACAAAAAGGAAAATTTGGAGTAGGAATTAAACCCCAGGGAGAAGAAATAAAAATTTAAGGTTTGCCATTGACAGAGTAAATCTCTCAGAGGTAGCAAAGGACTTGGAAGAGCAGTTGGATGTAGTGGACAGTGTCTTGATAGGAGGATATAAGATGAACATCAACAAAAGCAAAGAAAGGATAATGGAATGTAGTCAAATTGACAGAGCACTGAAAGACCTAAATCGAAACAAGGACATGGGAATGGACAACAGTCAGTTAGAAGTACGGGAGAGCCAGAAAAACATGTCTGAAGAAGAGAAATTTGTTATCATTGAGTACAGATTAAAGCATCAGGAAGTCTTACCTGAAAGTATTTGTATGGAGTGTTGCCATATATGGAAGTGAAACATAGATGATAAACTGTTTAGACAAGAAGAGAGTAGAAGCTTTTGAATTGTGGAACTACAAAAGAATGCTGAAGACTAGATAGGTAGATCAAGTAACTAATGAGGAGGTACTGAGTAGAACTGTGGAGAAGAGGAATTTGTGGCACAACTTGACTAGAAGAAGGGATGGGATGGTGGGACACATTCTGAGGCATCAAGGGATCACCTGTTAGTAATGGGGACGGGAGGGGAGGGGAGGGGGAGTATAGAGGGTAAAAATCATAGAGGTAGACCAAGAGATGAATACAGTAAGCAGATACAGAAGAATGTAGGTTGCAGTCATTACTCTGAGATGAAAAGGCTTGCACAGGATAGAATAGAATGGAGAGCTGCATCAAACCAGTCTTTTGACTGAAGACCACACCAACAACACATACATATGGACATTCATTTCTATTTCTCCCTTGCTCTATTTGCAAAGGAAACAGGAAAGGAAATGACCAGTAGTGCCACAGAGTACCCTCTGTTAACCACTGTATGATGGCTTGTGTAATATGCATGTAGATACAGAATGTCCTTTGCTATTATGAGCAGTATTGTACACTCTGTAATGTGATGGCTCCTGCTTCACATATGTCAGGCATTTCAAATATCAGCCACCACCACTTTTTGTACTGTCATGTGTGCATGAATATTCTTAGTCAGATACTAAAATTTACAGGTAAGGAAGTATATACACATCAAAAAAAGTTGGTTCCCAGAACTCCTGAAAATAGGTGTTGACTGTGTACATTGTATCACAGACACAGTTCCTTTGACTGTTCAGAGATGTCACTAAAACCACACAAAAATGTAAGCAACCATGCATGAGCAGCGCCTATTAGATGGAGGAGGTCTGACAGCCAATCATTTCCAGTTATTCCACCAGGAATGAGGTACGCGGCCTGTGTTGTCTGTAGTTCAACCATGCCTTGGTGGTCAATACAGTGGTTCAATCGCATTCGCATTGTTACTTTGTGCCACGAAGGGCTCTCAACAAGGGGAGTGTCTAGGTGTCTCAGAGTGAAACAAAGTGATGTTGTTCGGACATGGAGGAGATACAGAGAGACAGGAACTGTTGATGACATGCCTCGTTCAGGCTGCCCAATTTCTACTACTGTAGTGGATGACCGCTTCCTAAAGATTATGGCTTGGAGGAACCATGACAGCAACACCACAATGTTGAATAATGCTTTTTGTGCAGCCACAGGTCGTCATATTACAAATCAAACTGTGCGCAATAGGCTGCATGTTGCGCAACTTCCATAGTGAGGTCCATCTTTGCAAACATGACACCATGCATCGTGATACAGATGGGCCCAACAAGATGCCGAATGGACCACTCAGGATTGGCATCACGTTCTCTTCAGCGATGAGTGTCACATATGCCTTCAACCAGACGATCGTCAGAAACGTGTTTTGAGGCAACCCGGTCAGGCTCAACGCCTTAGACACACTGTCCAGCGAGTGCAGCAAGCTGGAGGTTCCCTGAAATATTGAGAGATTCTGGTCATCTAAAACTGTAGTACTAATGCTGGTGCTGGATTTTGTGCACGAACTGACCTCTTGATTTTATCCCAGAAATGTTCGATGGGATTCATGCTGAGCAACCTGGGTGACCAAATAATCCGCTCTATTTTCCCAGCACGTTCTTCAAACCAAACTCAAACAATTGGTGCCCAGTGAACTGAGGCATTGTTATTCATAAAAAATCCATCGTTCCTTTGCAATAAGTAGCCAAACGTAGCCATTTCCAATCAATGATCAGTTGAAGCTAACGTGTTCTCGCTTCCCAAGAACGGGGTCCCGGGTTCGATTCCCAGCGGGGTCAGGGATTTTCACCTGCCTTGAGATGACTGCGTATTTTGTTGTCCTCATCATTTCATCATCATTCATGAAAGTGGTGAGACTGGACTGAGCAAAGGTTGGGATTTTGTACAGGCGCTGGTAACTGGGCAGTTGAGCGCCCCACAAACCAAACATCATCATCATCATGAACCAGAGGATAAAGTTCATTCAATGTAAAAACGGCCCACATCATTATGAAGCCACCAGCTTGTACAGTGTCTTGTTGATGTGCCCATGACTGCATGGGGTCTGCACCACACTCGAACCATACTGTCAGCTCTTACCAACTGAAACTGGGGCTCATTTGAGCAGGCCACCGTTTTCCAGTCGTGTCCAACCGATGGGTTCACGAGACCAGGAGAGATGCTGCAAGCAACATCGTGCTGTTAGCAAAGGATCTCGCGTCAGTTGTCTGCTGCCATAGCCCACTAAACCAAATTTTGCCGCACTCCCCTAACTGATACATCCGTGGTATGTCCCACATGAAATCACATGCTGTGTTGTTTGTTTGTTAGCACTAACAACTCTATGCAAATGCCCCTGTTCTCGGGCATTATGCGAAGGCCGTCGAGCACTGCGTTATTCCTAGTGAGAGTTAACACCTGAAATTTCTCGGCACTCTTTTGAAGTTGTGGATCTCGGAATATTGAATTCCCTAATGATTTCTGAAGTGGAATGTTCCATGCATGTAGCTACAACTACTACTTCACATTCAAAGTTTGTTAATTCCCTTCATGAGGCCATTATCACTTCGGAAACCTTTTCACATGGATCACCTGAGAGCAAATGACAACTCTGCCAACACACTGCCCTCTTATATCTTGGGTACGCAGTACTGCTGCCACCTTCATATTTGCATACCGATATCTCATGCCTTATGTCGCAGTGTATACTGCATGCTCCCCTGTTTTTCATTTTAAATCTTACGAGAATTTAGGTACCGGTATGGTATACGAGAAATTATTTTATACTACTCAGACTGATTTGAAAATATGGTATATTCAAACATGATTTTTATTTAAATAATGTATTCACCAAGAGACCGTGGGACATTATATCAAACGCCACCCAGAAGAATAACATGGCATGAGTATGGGTGGCAGTATTTACTACTCGTACATTTAGGATGCCAAAGATGAACAAAGCAGATTTGTCTTCATAAATTCGTTGTCATGTTCCTGATTAAATAATCCATGTCTCTATTGCCTTCACGCCATAGTCTCTTCCAGGTCGGAAATCTTTTATGGCGATGCTTTGCAAGCGAGACTGCATTTAACGCATTTCAGTGATTTATCATCCTTCTCGTTGCAAGACGCCTTCCTCTTTCACCACTCGTCCTTGAGATGCATTCTTCAGCTTTTGGCAGCGTCGTCCGATGCTGGAGCTTTCCCACTCCCATACTTTATGCCTGATACAGCTGAGATGACTTAATACAGAGATAAAGGTTTGCATCACCCCAGTTCCCAGAACTCCTGAAGATAGACGTTGACTGTGGGTATTGTATCACAGACACAGTCCCCTTGACTGTTCAGAGATGTCACTAAACCCTCCGAAATATGAAAACAACCGTGCATGAGCAGCGCCTGCCTATTAGAATGAGGTGGTCCGACAGACGATCAGTTCCAGTCATTCCACCAGGAAGGAGGTAAACGGCTCGTGTTGTCTGTAGTTCAACCATGCCTAGACGGTCAATACCATGGTCCAATAGCATCCGCATTGTTACTTTGTGACAGGAAGGGCTCTCAACAATGGAAGTGTCCAGGCGTCTTGGAATTGACCAAAGCGATGTTCGGACGTGGAGAAGATACAGAAAGACACCAACGCCACCATGTTCAATAATGCAGCCACAGGACATCATGTTATGGCTCAAACTGTGCGCAATAGGCAGCATGATGTGCAACTTCATTCCTGACGTCCATGGTGAGGTCCATCTTTGCAACCATGACACCATGCAGTGTGGTACAGATAGGCCAACAACACGCCGAATGGACCACTCAGGATTGGCATCACGTTCTCTTCACCGATGAGTGTCACATATGCCTTCAACCAGACAATCGTCGGAGACGTGCTTGGAGGCAACCCGGTCAGGCTAAACGCCTTAGACACACTATCCAGCGAGTGCAGCAAGGTGGAGGTTCCCTGCTGTTTTGGGGTGGCATTATGTGGGGCAGATGCATGCCGCTGGTGCTCATGAAAGGCACCGTAATGGCTGTACGATATGTGAATGCCATCCTCTGACCGATAGTGAAGCCATATCGGCAGCATATTGGCAAGGCATTCGTCTTTATGGCCAACACTTTGCGCCTCCATCGTGCACATCTTGTGGATGACTTCCTTCAGGATAACGACGTCGCTCGACTAGAGTGGCCAGCATGTTCTCCTGACATGAATCCAATCGAACATGCCTGGGATGGAGTGAAAAGGGCTGTTTATGGACGACGTGACCCACCAACCACTCTGAGTGATCTACACCGAATCGCCATTGATGTGAGGGACAATCTGGACCAACAATGCCTTGATGAACTTGTGGATATAATGCCACGACAAATACAGGCATGCATCAATGCAAGAGGACATGCTACTGGGTATTAAAGGTACCGGTGTGGGTATTAGAGGTACTGGTGTGTACAGCATATTGGACCACCACCTCTGAAGGTCTCACTGTATGGTGGAACAACATGCAGTGTGTGGTTTTCTTGAGCAATAAAATGGGTGGAAATGATGTTTATGGTGATCTCTATTCCAGTTTTCTGTACTGGTTCCAAAACTCTCGGAACCGAGGTGATGCAAAACTTTTTTCAATGTGTGCTGTTTTAAACTACACTTTGCTAAATGCGCATTAACATTCAGGCTCTTTATTCATCAATGACCTATGTAATTATAACTACCAGCTAATTTCCATAATAGCTTCTCTATAGAGCATGAATAGTACCAAACCTGCTGGGAGTGACTAATTATGATGCTGATAAGAGTGTGTTACGTAAGTGGAGACATGCTGTATGTTGTGTCCCACAGCTGCTAGGAATTATGAAGCAGAAGAGTCACAGAAGGAAGGTTATGGCTGAAGAGGAGCACACATATTCAATTTATTCTTGTGTGAAAGTGAAATACTTTTGGTGTTATTGACTGGTAGGTGTCTAGGTGTCAGCTAAGCCACCTAATTAGAAATTACTTTGCACATGTTCACACCTTCATTCCATGAAGTTTAAGTGCTGTAACTCAAATGTAAATGTTTGATAACATGGGCATTTTTGTGGCGGCGTTCGTAGCGACAAACAATTCGCTGTAGAAACACTTTTAATAGCGGGCTGACCGGTCCGCTGGAACAGTGAACAGAAAGATGAAAACCCAAACACTCTGATTAAGTAAAAGTCGGTACTTATCTTTATTAACGAAGATACAGAAACACCGTAGTGAACTCCGTGTCTACAGAGATCTGTCTAGTTCGAGTCGGAGCGGCTAGGTCAGCGTCGGCTGACGACAAACAACAACTCTGCTGCGATGAACACACAACTGACTAGCAAGTACACAATTCAGCGGCGAGTATACAACTGAGCGGCGAATACAGAACTGTCATAGCGCTTGCGACTCCAGCGCTTAAGAAACCAGAAGCCAGCGGTGGTGCGCGCAGACTTGCGGCGATTTCCTGTCTCGCTGGCGCTGCTTATGCGGACGGCGTCCGGACTTTGATGCTGCCAACCTTTTTGGCAGCGGGATCGGGTGGCATTACTGGCTAGGATATAACAGGCATTAAGACTGCATGTTTACGTACTTGGTGACAATGAAAGATGTAAGGAAGATGGTGAAACCTGCAAATAGCATGTAACTTGCTTCTGAATAGCTAAAGGAGCTGACCAACTCAACATCCCTATCAAATTTATGGATTTTCATCAACCCAGTTTCATGGTTCCACTCTGTGTTATACTGTGTAATTATTTTTGATTTAGCTAAAGAGATTGGGACATAATCTAATGACCAGAATGTGTTACCATCTCTCCTATCTATGCTAATGAAACTCTTTACCTCTAGATCAAGTGTCATCCCTGTAATATACATTAGGATTTTAGGCTTGGACACAGATAGATTTACTTAGTTAGTTAGTTATATGTTCAATGTATCAAAAGAAAAATGATATACAGGTATAAGATGTGAGTTAGTAATTCCTACTCAACATCTTTTACACATTACAGTAATAGAAATTCTTCTGTGGAATAGGAGTTGCCAAAGAGAAACTTTCTCAGTTTGTTTTCAAATTTTACTTTGCTGTCTGTCAGACATCTTTTTATCACTGTATATGTGATCAAAAATATTTGTTGCAGCATTGTGCACCACTTTTTGTTTTAAAGACAACCTTAATGTGGAGCAATGAATGTCTTTTTTGCTTCTGGTGTTACAACAAACTTCATGAGGAAATAAATATACTGTGAGGCAGTAGTCAGGAAACCCAGTTTCTTTCTTAAAGATGAGTTACTCCAGAACATTATTCCATATGACATTAATGAATGCAAATAGGTAAAATATGTGAACATACTGAATTGTCTCTCCCAAAGATTTACAATGATTCTAAATGCAAACGTGGCTGAAGTAAGTAGTTTTAGGAGTTTCAGAATGTGCCTCTTCAAATTTAAACTCTCGCCAATATGGACAGCTAAGAATTTTGAAGTTTCCACCCTATTTATTATTTCCTCACCATTTGTTACATTCATTATTTGTGTAGTACCCTTAGATCTGCAGAACTGAATATGTTGTGTCTTTTTAAAACTGATCATGAGACCATTCACTGAAAATCAGTCAGTGATACTTTTAAGTTTATCATTTCTTCTGTTCCTGTATGTATGCTTGGATTGATTGAAATACTAGTGTCTTATGCAAAAGGAATTAATTCTGCTGAGGTATATTAGATGCACTCTCATTTACATATGTGAGGAACAAAAGTGGACCTAAGACTGAAACTAGGGAAACCCCATACATGATTTCTCCCCAGTCAGAAGTATGTCTGCAGGATGTATTGGTTGAACTATGAAGTACGACTTCCTGCATTATTTTGGTTACATATGACATTATCCACTCATTGGCTAAATCATCAATCCCATAAAACTTCAATTTATCTTGAAGAATACTCTGATTCACACAGCAAGTGATTTAAATAGGTCATAGAAAATAGAAACTGGCACTATTTTATTATTTAGTGCTTATAAAATGTGGTGAGTAAACATGTAAATGGCATTCTCAGTAAAGCAACCCCTCTGAAACCCAAACTTTGATTTGCTGCGGGTACTATTGTTGCTAAGGTGAGACACTATTCTAGAACACATCACCTTCTTAACGGTTTTAGGAAATGATTTCAGCAATTAAACAGGTCAGTAGTTATTGACGTCTCTTTTACAACCTTTCGTAAAGAGGGGTTTAACAATGGCAAATTTCAGTCTCTCTGGAAAAATGCCTTGCTATAATGATGCATTACATATATTGGGTAGACAAGGCTTATTATGAGAGAACAAATCTGTAGCACTGTATTGGAAACACCATCAAAACTATATGAGCTTTTATTTTTGAGAGAATGTATGATTTTCTTAATTTCAGAAGTAGAAGTTGGTGATACATTCATATGATTAAATTTTATAAGAGCTACTTTTTCAACATACTGCTGTGATTTTTCTCTTTAATTGTTTGTCCCTATACCTTCTACTATATTGAAGAAATTATTACTAAATACAATTGCTACCTGTGTCCTTCCATTAAGTTCATTAGTGATGTTATCTTGTTCTGTGGCTGGTTGTCCTGCCTCTCATTTCATTGCATTCCATATAGCCTTAAGTTTGTTGTTGGAATTATTGATTTGTGGCATTATGTGCAAGTTCCTTAATTTTTAATAACCTTTCTTTGTAATTTAGAGTAGTTTTTGTAGTGTGCAACTACTTCAGGATCCCAGCTTGTTTTTGATAAAAGATATCTGTCCCTTTTCCTTTCACAAGATATTTTAATCTCCTCCATGGTTTATACATGGCTGTTTAGTGTCCCTTCTCATTAGGTTGAGTGAAAAGCTACTTTCAAATAATGATATGAATGTATCATGGAAAAGTTTAAATTTTTTGTTAGCATTTGCTTAATTATAAATTTTGTCCCAGGTCATCTCCTATAAACTATTCTTAAAATCATTCATCTCTCAGTCATGAATTATTCTAACTGATTTCCACTGGGTAGTATCCATACTGTAAGGCACTTTATCCTAACTAACTGTGCATCATCATTAGAGGGAGTATTTGTTATTAGGTAAACAGTTATTTTTTAGTTCCAAGGAAAGTACATGGAATATCAGACAGCCCTGCCAGGAAGTATGTCATGCAGGAAGATTTTATTTGCACCAAAGTAGACTGTACTGATTGTCAAGGTTAGGTTCATAAATAAAGGTTGCAGAGATGAACTCTGACATAACATTGTTGATAGTGGCTTATTTTCTACCCAGTGTCAAATTTCAAGCATTTGTTTCATAGATCATTGTTTAATAAATTTGCTGACTTGCTATGTTAGGCTTGACACATATTAGTAGATATCTTTGAGATAGTTCATAAATTCCTTTCTTTCAGAAATTTTTCCACTCTCAGTCTGAGATGTGAGAATCATTCTTTTTATAACTTGGACTTTTTACCTCTTTTACTGATCACAATATGAATTGATGTATACACATTACTTGTACCCTGTATATTCTCATCAGAAATGCCTTCCTTCAGAATAAGTTTGGATAATGCCACTTTATTCCTCTGGGTAACTTTGTGGTGAAGTTGGCAATGACAAAAACATTGCATAAGGAGACTGACAAAAGTAAAGGAGCTGTATTTTGCTTAAATGTCATGCAAGGATAGTAAATACCAAGGTTTAATATAAGACAACTGCCAGTTGCTTCTTCCTAATGACTGTAGCCATTTGTTCTGGCGTGATTGACACCTGAAAATGCATTGCTGCAGTAGTCTATTATTGCTTATTGTAAAGAAAAATTTCAATTGCAGAAGTACATGTAATTTAAAAAAGGAGGAGGGGAGAAACTCCAGTTTCATTGTTAAATGACTAAACTGTGAACACCCTCTGGGAAATTAATTTTTTGGTTCTTACTAGTCTCACACTGGTATGTAAATTTTACTGAGTATATCTCGCCATCACTTCTGATTTAAAAAAAAAAAAAAAAAAAAAAAAAAATAGTTAGTTGCATCTCCAAACTGCTATTTATTGAAACACTGCAACAGGAGACACATTTTGTCTCTCACCATATTGCCATAATAATTGGAATACCAGGTTAGAAGAATGTAAGTTGTAATTATCAATATTTATTAATTACAGTTTGTGTGTTATCTGCAGTTTCTGGTTTCCATTTTGTTCGTGAGTTTCCATAAACATCTTGACTGACATATACTTCTTCCACTAATTCTCATCTGTCTGTGAGCAAGAAATATTTCTACAGCTTTCTTCACATTTCTCTACATTACAAGCAAAATGAAATGATAATTCACTGATCTGCATTCGCAGGGGTAATGGTGTAACTACACTCACACTACTTGACATCTTACTGACAAATATACGATGTCTATCTAAGCAGCCCACAAGAATACTACCGTGCACCTATAAGTTTCTTGATATGCTTTATGTAACTGGCTAGTGGCTACAGTCATTTTTCCAGTGTACTGCATAATCTTTGACGGCAATGACATTTCTTGGCCACTGAATTTTTTAAAGAATATGATTTATTGACATAGGTGATGCTAGCATTTCTTGTTGAAGTTATTGATTAGTTAGCTGTACTTTACAATTGAAATGGGTTTCAGCTAAATCATAACATGGTGGACTTGAAAAAAGTCACACAGTTTCTCCATGGTAATTTATTCTTCTCTTCATCTTCCTATTCCACAGTTTACTCACTTAATTTAGTATGTTCCTTTTTCTACAGCTCTTAGGCTTCTCTATCATTTTACAGCTTTGACTGTGACTCCCTAATTCCACTCATCTCTGAGTTTCCATTTATTAAATTTTGTAATAAAGCACCAGTTCTTAAAAGAAAGTAAGAATGTGCTATGCTTTCATTTCTGCAGTGAGCGGGTATCAGAGGATCTGCAGGTGTCTGGCCGACAGCAGGGCCTATCTATTACCTTGCTTGTCCTGGTGCTTATTATATCACCCATCATAGTTCTGCTTGTCCTCAACGCCACACGTACCATACAGGTGAGCTACAGCAATTTCCTGACAGCAAGGGAATTTGATGTGTGGCTAAACTTATTTTATGCATTTCTAAGTTTGTCTTCACAAGCTTCTTGAGGAGAGCTCAGGAGCAAGATCATATGAATGACTGCTGTCTGTCCTCACCTTTGTTGTTGTGTCTTTCTCAACCTGGGGTCCCTTGAGTGACTTGCCCAACTCTGTTTTAGTATTTTCCATACCTTTCACTTCCTCCCACTCTCCTTTTAGCTGTGAAAAAATAAATCCTTGCTTCCAAAGTCTTGAGATTTTCAGTTTTTTTTTCTTTATTTGTTGCACTTGAGCTTTTATGACAGTAAGTAAAGATTATGTATGTAAGGGGTATCCGAGAAGTTCAACTGTCCACCAAATACCAGTGGAAATCTGTGTCATGCACCACTCCTCATAGAAAGCTGTATCTTACCTTATGTAGGGTAGAGAAAGTTATGATAACTGCCTTGTTATACATATTCTTCACTGGTACTATTACACAGCATTCTCAGTCAGAATAAACCAGTCATCCAGTTGAACAAATGGCCATTGCCAATTAATATTGAAGTGTAAAATACACTGCCTAGTTATAGAGCATGCCAGTTATCACAATACACTTACTTGCAACAGCTATATTACAAAGCATGCCATGTGCATCTTCCCATTTAGTGGGAGCTTCTTTGAAATAAACAGATAGAAACTGAGTCTATGGCATGTCCAATAATGTTACAGCTGTCCTGCTTTAAACCTCACCTAGTTCTTTCATTCTGCCTCCCTGGCCTGCCCTTTGTATTGTTCTCCTGATGCTCCTCCATGGCTCCTTTTTTTCTATTCAGATCCTCTCATCTTTGTCATTCACTTCAGACTCAATGAGTTTTTCCAGTCCATGCATTATGCACTATTATTCTATATTACTGCATCTCCTTATTTTGTTGTGTCATTTACTGCTTCCCTGTTTTGTAACCCTCATCTTCACCATGTAAAATTTTCCCTTCCTTAACTCTCCAATGTGAGCCATCTCTATTCTTCTACAGCCATACTCTGTTCCTCAACCTCTCTTCACTCTGAGAAACCTTCCAACTTGTTCTTCACTCCATGGATTCCAACTTCCCAGTCTTCTCAATCAAAACAACTATTAATTCCTGTTACATTATGGCATCAGTAGTGTCCATGTAAAAGAAATTTATCTCTGTGCTTGGAATAAGAACAGAAGATAGAAAACCAGCAGTTTTCTATTTTTGTGCCTCTTAATCTGGACTTTGTCTTGAAGTCCTCTCTGTCATATACTACATTCATCCATGGATCTTTGTTAGGGTAATAATTAAGATTGATGAGCAAGGCAGGGCCTTATGATAGGTTCTCAATAAGAATTGATTTGATGTGTCATTGGTTTCCTTGTGTCTTTCATTTACGCATGCACACCAGCAGATAACATGCATGCAAACAGTTATTAACTGCTCATTTGTTTTATGAGCAGCAGCTGTAAACAGTTGTGTCTTAAAAACTAAAGCATTAACTGCCATACAGTTTTAAGCTCCCTGCCAACATGTGTTATAATAGGTGAAAGAAGACATATATAAAATTCTCGGATGCCCTGTAGCTGTACATTAACTACTTGTGAATTGATTTTGATAGTTCTCATGTTCTTATTCAGACAGCAGAATTTTTAATAGGAAAACTTTTTTCTCTACACATTTGCATGCTAAACATTAAGAAACATTAATATGAGGTGTACTGTTGCCATCCTCTAGCTCTTAACTATATTTGTAATTAAATATAAAGTAAAATAGGTACATCAGTAAACAAATAACAGAAAATTCAAGTGTATTGTAGGAGCACCTCCAGAAATTATTTGCATATATCATCTGGAAACACATATCAGAAAAGGATTACATAGTATTTCTTGGTTTCTCATAAATAACTTCATGTTAACAGAATCTTCCATTGGTTTTTGGTAGAACAACATTATAATAAATTAAAAGCACCAGTTTGTTTTTGTTCTACAATATTACTTTTATTGTGTTAACTACTTTTCAGCTTACAAGGCCATCTTCAGACATTTACTGAGTATTGTTACCAAAGAAGTTACAATGTTTGCAAATAACAGTGGAAGAGAAGTAACACATCTAGACTGAAGCAGAAACATACAGTAAGTAACATCTTTGACAGTGTGGTGGTAATGCTTTCAGAATTCTGCCTCCACATTTGCTGAGCACATACTGAGTGAGTTTCACAACTGCCAGCCAGTGCCCCAGGTACTTCACTTAGCAAACAAAGGCCATAAGCTCAACCTGCTGGAAGCCCTGGAAATTAACAAACATCTTGCTCACAGTCCAGATCTAATCCTAAACGATCAGACACAGCTCAACACTTCCGCTCTGCTAAACTTTAAATAATCATTTCTGTTGTTCATTACTTTCCACACTGTCTGTACCTACATATTCCCATTTTCCTGTATTCATTAAGTTCTTTTGTTTTATTGAAGTTGTCAATTTTATTCTGTATAGACTGTAGTTTCAATAGTTAAGGCTTTCTTTTAACTGGTACTTGTATTACTGTCCATGTTTAACACCTCTTGTAGTTGTCTCATCAAATATTGTTCATATTTTACTTTGTTCATTTATTTAATGCAAACTGTTACATAGCCACTGTTTTGAATGTAATGTTAATGTTAAAATGCAGTACCAGCGCACTCTCAAAGATTACATTTAGTGTATGTTCCCTCAAACATCTCCATTTTCCTGCATTTATTTATTTCTGTTTATCTTACTGATATTGCTTGACTTCCTTATGTATTCTGTAGTTACATTGATAATTGTTTCTTCTTTTAGCTGGTTTGTGTATAATTCTCCATGTTTTATACCTCCTGATGCAGCCTTGTCAAGTACTAATTTTATTTTAGTTTATTAGTTTTGTTTATTAAGAGAAACTGTTATGTAGGCATGCTGTTCCTGTTTTGTGTTAAATTTTTTAAAGTTTAGCAGAGTGGAAGTGTTGAGCTGCGTCTGATCATTTAGGATTAGATCTGGACTGTGAGCAAGATGTTTGTTAATTTCCAGGGCTTTTTATTTATTTACTGTTCGATTTTTTACTTTTTCATTGCATTACCACCACGCTGTCAAAGATGTTACTTACTGTATGTTTCTGCCTCAGTCTAGACATGTTACTTCCCTTCCACTGCTATTTGCAAACATTGTAACTTCTTTGGTAACAATACTCAGTAAATGTCTGAAGATGGCCTTGTAAGCTGAAAAGTGGTTAACACAATAAAAGTAGTATTGTAGAACAAAAGAAAACTGGTGCTTTTCATTTATTATAACTTTTTGTGCACTTTGGACATGTTCATTATATATCACAATTTTAATTCTAAGGAGAAATCAGTGCCTCAATACAAAAATATAAAAGTGTAAATGTTTTGTACTTTATGAGTGTCTGTATTCTCAAAATTATGAATATTGTTTCCATTATATGTAACAAGAAATGGCAGAAGGCTAATCGCCTGAACAAAATCCAGGTAATGCAGTTAAGTATGATAAATACAAGGCCACATAATTTAGGAGTGCAGAATATATTAAGTTTCACTTACACAGGTATATCAACATCCACACAATCAATGTTTTAGAAAATGAATACCATGTAGCTTATATGACTCCATTTAATGTGTCATTAATAGTCGTTTCATTTATCTTGTTATAGCATTTTGTAGTACACTGCATGGTATTCATAAATTTCTGTTCATAATGAGTATCAAATTGTGGATGTATATATCTTTATTAAGATATTTTGCATCTCTGTTTTAACAAAGTTGAGTCTTCCGTGGTCATGGTTGCTTCTTTGTCAACCTTGTTGAATTGAAACAGTGCAGTTGAGTTAACTAAACCATGTAGATCACACACATAAAGTTTCGTTTTGGCAAAATATGGACTTTACGTAAAACATAGTTAACTGAGAACACAGAAAGAAGATTAAATTTAGGCCAAATTATATATAAAACATAACAATATTTATTATTTTGTCCATTCACTAGAACCACTGTTGAAAAACTCTCCCAAGGAATATAGTGAATGTTGTTTCAAGCCCTGAGCAATTTTTTTCCGAAATAATTCAGGTGGCAGGGATTTCACTTCTGGAGGCAGTTGACTGTACATTTTTAGGGTGACTGTTGGAAAGCTGTTTTGTGTACGTGATAGGTGACACCTTGGCACTTCAATGTCCCTCGTACAGCGAGTGTCATGATTATGTATTTCTTGTCTTATGCTGGTGAAAATAGGCTTACAGTGGTCCAGTCTTTTGCTAGCGGATATGACCCTGATGGCTTTTTTAATAGCAACACATCTTTGCAGCCTGAGGAGTGTCTCCACAATAACAGTTCATGGCTAATGTGGCTGTGGAAGAGTGCATGACAGACTGTTGTGAGAAACTGGTCAGTTATTACCCTCTTCAGCTTCCTCGGGAGGTATATCACATGAGAAAGTTTGGTGCATACATACGCAGTGTGATCGTCCATGGAGAGTTTGCTGTCAATCTTGAAGTCCAGTAGTCTGACAGTCTCCATGTTTTCTTGCTCTTCAATGTTGGTTAGACTGCATATCAAATGTTGTTTTTTTTTTTTCATTGGTCTTCATTTTATTTATGATGAACCATTCATTTATTTCTTCAAACGTCAAATTTGATGCACCAAGAGCTTCTGCAGCTGTATGTCCTTTGGCAATAAGGGTAGTGTCATCTGCAAACTGCAACATTGGCCTATTACAGCTCATATCATTGGCATATATGAGGAATAGGGGAGGTCCTAAGACTGATCCTTGGGGCACTCCATGTACCAGTTTTTGTTCAAGAGAAGTTGTTCCGTGCACTGATACTACCTGCTATCGGTTTTCCAAATAAGATTGGAGTGTTGATAGAACAACACCTCCAACACCATAGCATCTTAACTTGGCTATTAGTGTTGTGTGTGAGATGCAGTCAAAGGCTTTCCTGAGATCACACAGTGTCAGTGCCACACTCTCTCTCTCTTCAAAAATCTGTCGGATCATTTTTAATAAGTCCAGTGTGGCTGTCACTGTTGATCTCCTTTTACGGAATCCGTGCTGTGTGTTTTGGAATAAGTTGTTTTCCTCAAAGTAATTCAGTACCTGGCAGTGCATCACAGACTCAGTAGCTTTGGCTAGTACTGGTACCACTGAGATTGGTCTGAAGCTGCACACCTCGCATGGATTCCCCTTCTTATATATTGGTACTGTGCGCGCCAGTTTAAGGAAGTCTGGGAAGACAACAGAAGATAAACATTTTATTATTGCTATGGCTAGTGGCTGAGCTAATTCTGCAATAATTTTCTTTAGCAGTGTGCAGGACATGCCATAGATGTCTACACTTTCTGAGTGTTTGTAGGAGTTCACAATTTTCATCATGTCTTCAGGGTATACTTCCTTCCAGTTTTGAATACTGCACCTACCTAGTAACATTTACAGCCTGCCTTCGTTCTCCTTGATAGTAGTGATGAAATGTTTAGAAATGGACTTCATGTGATACCCAAAATGGGAATCCATCCAGGTCACTGCTACTCACAGCTCACTTGATTAGAGTTTGGTCCAAGACATTTCTATGTCTCTCAGGGGTCCCAGTCAGGTTCAGTAGGACTGAATTGCCAAATTTATGGGTTGTATGGCCAGTGCAGAAGACAAACAAATGGACGCACACAGGTTGTTGTTTAGCATTGGATTGGTGAGGTGTTTTATGTATTTTAGCATGTCTACTGTTGCAATCCACAGGATGCAAAGGTGACCTTTTTCACAAAACATTGTTGTCAGTGGTAGTTTACTCGAGTGACAGCAGAATTATTTAAATGAAATAGTTAAAGAGTCCTAAATCAATGGAGTGTGGAAAGTTCAGCAGCTGCATGATGTTGGAGATGGAGTGTCCCATGCTTCAGGCATCTGCAATCTGATCACTGTAAAATGCACTGAGATCAGACATGTTGATGAATCTGTAATCATGTATCAAACTGACTGTCATTATATGGCTTCAGGACATCTCCACACTGGATTCACATTCGGGAGTACTATGGTTCAATCCCGCGTCTGGCCATCCTGATTTAGGTTTTCCGTGATTTCCCTAAATTGCTCCAGGCAAATGCCGGGATGGTTTCTTTGAAAAGGCATGGCCAACTTCCTTCCCTAAACCGATGAGACCGATGACCTCACTGTGTGGTCTCCTCCCCTCAAAACAACCCCAAACAGGACATGTCATTCATGTGACATGCTGAAGTCTTTGGTTAATTTCTTTTTTCTTTGACTTTAAGAAATATGTTATTGTTCAAGGCACGAAATGTTTTGAATAGTGAGTCTCTTATTTTATTGTGACAAAGGAATATGTCGGTAGAAGTTTTTTTTCCATTTGAGCATTTTTACACTTAGTACAATGAGTTTTTGGCTACCGTTAGAGACAGCAGATTAGCTTTTGGCTGATTAATACTACATTCATTATTGACAGCAGCAGTGCAACCATAGATTTGGCTGTTTCAAAGTTACCAGCTGATTGTTGATAAATTGAGAATTTTTTACCATCAGATTGTCGGTAAACTGGGAACTTTTTATGAATTTATCTAAATTGGAAAACAACAATAAACAAAGAAAAAATAAAGATTTCTGTTGATATGTTAGCTTTTATTTTTACCATACTTAGTTTTCTACATTTTCACTCCCAGTTTTCTAATTTTGATTTAATGAATAAAACATTATTGATAGTAGCTAAAATGACAAACTTTTTATCTCTAATAAAAGATCAGGAAGTTAAGGAAACCTTTTCCATGAATTTATTACAGACATTTGCTGAAACCCTGATAAAGAGGACACAGGAACTACGTAGTGAGAAGCGCAAAAGTGATCGGCTCCTATTCCAGATGTTACCACCCCCTGTTGTCAGACAACTGCGGCAACAGAAACAGGTAATTGGCAAAACTTATGCTGACAGCATAATAATGGCTTATGGTCATGGAACAATGATATTTTCATTTGCATACATTTTTAAAAAATTGAAACTAAGTAATTGAGGATGTTGAAATATTTAATACAGTGTTCTAATTGTTGTTGTTGTTGTTGTGGTCTTCAGTCCTGAGACTGGTTTGATGCAGCTCTCCATGCTACTCTATCCTGTGCAAGCTTCTTCATCTCCCAGTACCTACTGCAACCTACATCCTTCTGAATCTGCTTAGTGTATTCATCTCTTGGTCTCCCCCTACGATTTTTACCCTCCACGCTGCCCTCCAATACTAAATTGGTGATCCCTTGATGCCTCAGAACGTGTCCTACCAACCGATCGCTTCTTCTGGTCAAGTTGTGCCACAAACTTCTCTTCTCCCCAATCCTATTCAATACTTCCTCATTAGTTATGTGATCTACCCATCTAATCTTCAGCATTCTTCTGTAGCACCACATTTCGAAAGCTTCTATTCTCTTCTTGTCCAAACTATTAACCGTCCATGTTTCACTTCCATACATGGCTACACTCCATACAAATACTTTCAGAAATGACTTCCTGACACTTAAATCTATACTCGATGTTAACAAATTTCTCTTCTTCAGAAACGATTTCCTTGCCATTGCCAGTCTACGTTTTATATCCTCTCTACTTCGAACATCATCAGTTATTTTGCTCCCCAAATAGCAAAACTCCTTTAATACTTTAAGTGTCTCATTTCCTAATCTAATACCCTCAACATCACCTGACTTAATTTGACTACATTCCATTATCCTAGTTTTGCTTTTGTTGATGTTCATCTTATATCCTCCCTTCAAGACACCATCCATTCCGTTCAACTGCTCTTCCAAGTCCATTACTGTCTCTGACAGAATTACAATGTCATCGGCGAACCTCAAAGTTTTTATTTCTTCTCCATGGATTTTAATACCTACTCCAAATTTTTCTTTTGTTTCCTTTACTGCTTGCTCAATATACAGATTGAATAACATCAGGGAGAGGCAACAACCCTGTCTTACTCCCTTCCCAACCACTGCTTCCCTTTCATGTCCCTCGACTCTTATAACTGCTATCTGGTTTCTGTACAAATTGTAAATAGCCTTTCGCTCCCTGTATTTTACCCCTGCCACCTTTAGAATTTGAAAGAGAGTATTCCAGTCAACATTGTCAAAAGCTTTCTCTAAGTCTACAAATGCTAGAAATGTAGGTTTGCCTTTCCTTAATCTTTCTTCTAAGATAAGTCATAAGGTCAGTATTGCCTCCCGTGTTCCAGTATTTCTACGGAATCCAAACTGATCTTCCCCAAGGTCGGCTTCTACTAGTTTTTCCATTCGTCTGTAAAGAATTCGAGTTAGTATTTTGCAGCTGTGACTTATTAAACTGATTGTTCGGTAATTTTCACATCTGTAAACACCTGCTTTCTTTGGGATTGGAATTATTATATTCTTCTTGAAGTCTGAGGGTATTTCGCCTGTTTCATACATCTTGCTCACCAGATGGTAGAGTTTTGTCAGGACTGGCTCTCCCAAGGCCGTCAGTAGTTCCAATGGAATGTTGTCTACTCCGGGGGCCTTGTTTCGACTCAGGTCTTTCAGTGCTCTGTCAAACTCTTCACGCAGTATCGTATCTCCCATTTCATCTTCATCTACATCCTCTTCCATTTCCATAATATTGTCCTCAAGTGCATCGCCCTTGTATAGACCCTCTATATACTCCTTCCACCTTTCTGCTTTCCCTTCTTTGCTTAGAACTGGGTTTCCATCTGAGCTCTTGATGTTCATACAAGTGGTTCTCTTATCTCCAAAGGTCTCTTTAATTTTCCTGTAGGCAGTATCTATCTTACCCCTAGTGAGATAAGCCTCTACATCCTTACATTTGTCCTCTAGCCATCGCTGCTTAGCCATTTTGCACTTCCTGTCGATCTCATTTTTGAGACGTTTGTACTCCTTTTTGCCTGCTTCATTTACTGCATTTTTATATTTTCTCCTTTCATCAGTTAAATTCAATATTTCTTCTGTTACCCAAGGATTTCTACTAGCCCTCGTCTTTTTACCTACTTGATCCTCTGCTGCCTTCACTACTTCATCCCTCAAAGCTACCCATTCTTCTTCTACTGTATTTCTTTCCCCCACTCCTGCCAATTGTTCCCTTATGCTCTCCCTGAAACTCTGTAGAACCTCTGGTTTAATCAGTTTATCCAGGTCCCATCTCCTTAAATTCCCACCTTTTTGCAGTTTCTTCAGTTTTAATCTACAGGTCATAACCAATAGATTGTGGTCAGAGTCCACATCTGCCCCTGGAAATGTCTTACAATTTAAAACCTGGTTCCTAAATCTCTGTCTTACCATTATATAATCTATCTGATACCTTTTAGTATCTCCAGGGTTCTTCCACGTATACAACCTTCTATCATGATTCTTAAACCAAGTGTTAGCTATGATTAAGTTGTGCTCTGTGCAAAATTCTACCAGGTGGCTTCCTCTTTCATTTCGTAGCCCCAATCCATATTCACCTACTACGTTTCCTTCTCTCCCTTTTCCTACACTCGAATTCCAGTCACCCATGACTATTAAATTTTCGTCTCCCTTCACTATCTGAATAATTTCTTTTATTTCATCATACATTTCTTCAATTTCTTCGTCATCTGCAGAGCTAGTTGGCATATAAACTTGTACTACTGTAGTAAGCATGGGCTTCGTGTCTATCTTGGCCACAATAATGCGTTCACTATGCTGTTTGTAGTAGCTTACCCGCATTCCTATTTTCCTATTCATTATTAAACCTACTCCTGCATTACCCCTATTTGACTTTGTGTTTATAACCCTGTAGTCACCTGACCAGAACTCTTGTTCCTCCTGCCACCGAACTTCACTAATTCCCACTATATCTAACTTTAACCTATCCATTTCCCTTTTTAAATTTTCTAACCTACCTGCCCGATTAAGGGATCTGACATTCCACGCTCCGATCCGTAGAACGCCAGTTTTCTTTCTCCTGATAACGACATCCTCTTGAGTAGTTCCCGCCCGGAGATCCGAATGGGGGACTATTTTACCTCCGGAACATTTTACCCAAGAGGACGCCATCATCATTTAATCATACAGTAAAAGCTGCATGCCCTCGGGAAAAATTACGGCCGTAGTTTCCCCTTGCTTTCAGCCGTTCGCAGTACCAGCACAGCAAGGCCGTTTTGGTTATTGTTACAAGGCCAGATCAGTCAATCATCCAGACTGTTGCCCTTGCAACTACTGAAAAGGCTGCTGCCCCTCTTCAGGAGCCACACATTTGTCTGGCCTCTCAACAGATACCCCTCCATTGTGGTTGTACCTACGGTACAGCTATCTGTATCGCTGAGGCACGGAAGCCTCCCCACCAACGGCAAGGTCCATGGTTCATTGGGGGGGGGGGTTTCTAATTATTGGATATAATTAGAAGTGTACATTGCATAGTGTACATTGCATAGTAAATGATCTGACATTTTTATTTATAATGATCAAAACTCTGCCTTTATTTAGATGAACACTATTTCCATAACAGTGTAGTATTTTTAAACATATCAGTAAAGTCACCTTTTAATTGCTGAAGAGGTGAAAAAACTGCACTTTAAATTTACTAAAAGAATCATATGGCATAGCTGAGTGAGGTACCCCTAGGGGTAGCTTCAACCCCTTGATTGGAAATGGTTTTCTTTCTCTGCACACAGTGCCCTCTTTCCATTCTCTGTTTGAGAATTATGTCTTAAGCATTTTTTTTAAGTGTAAGGAATGATTGAAAGCTAATTCTGGCACATAGCCTACTCTCCTTTATATATTTAAAATTTATTTTATTATTTCTTTATTTATACATGCACAGTTCATCTGTTAATGATATGGGAATTGTCAACAAGTACAGGGAAAATAAATGGCTCTTGCAGAGCAGCAAACGGGCCACCAAGCTTAATGTAGCTATCCAACAACTAGTCACTAACAATTGTTTTAATTGGATAGTATTCCTTACAATATATTTATTTCAGAAGTTTTAAATTTAACATTGCATAATATGTTTATATCATTTTGTAAAAGTAATTGTCTGGAAGAAAGTAATAAAAATAACACACCACACAGATAGTCATTGGTCACAAAAAATTGAAGTATTTTGAACATTTTCACTCATTAGGAATGCAATAAGGAAGTTTTGCTGGTTAGCGCAAAAAACTAATCAATGTGTTAAGAAATGTGACACTTGAAGTATTTACTCTGTGATGAACACTTAATCAGTCTTTCACCAAACTTTGCACAAAACCACATTCATAAAGTCTCTATCCATGACCGTATGCTGAAGTGTTGAAACAAAGAAAACACACAATAACCAGTCATACAACAATATTATTTGCCAATCATGATCGGTTTTGGAAACATAGCTGTGTCTTCAGGTGGGGGCAAAAAAGCTGTGTCTTTGTCTCATTTATGATGTATATGAGGGGGGGACCCAAAAAGTAACAGGAATTTTTTTCTAGAAAGCATATACTTTATTGTTTTCAAATACAACCTTAATCTCCTTCAAAGCACTCTCCATTAGCATTAATACACTTGTCCAAACATTCATTCCAGTGTTTTAAGCACCTTTTAAATTCATCCTCTTTGATACCTGCTAGCACTTTCATGACATTGCGTTTTACATCTTCCACATCCACAAAACATTTCCCTCTCAAGTCTCTTTTCATCCTCGGGAATAGGAAGAAGTCTGAGGGTGCTAAATCCGGTGAATAGGGCATGTGGATCGAGGTAGTCATCTTCGTTGAGGCCAAAAACTGGCGAATGCTGAGAGCCGTGTGCGCTGGAGTGTTGTCGTGATGCAGGAACCACACGCCAGAATATCACAAACCTGGACATTTTCATGACAAACTTCTGCAAAGCCATTTCATAACCTACAAATAGAATTGTTGGTTTTCAGGAACAAATTCAGAGTGTATGATCCCTTTGATCTTTTTTTTAAAAAAAAAAAAAAAAAAAAAAAAAAAACATCGTTTTCACATTCGATTTTTTGGTCGAGGTGAGCCAGGTGACTTCCATTGTGATGACTGTTGTTTACTTTCTGGATTGTACCCATAGCACCATGACTCATCACCTGTAATGATTTTGTTGATCATGATGTGGATCAGCTTTGAACGCGTCCTTCATTTCGAGACAGGCTTGAACGCGACTATCCCTTTGATTTCCGGTAAGAATCTTCAGCACAAATTTTGCTGCTACTCTTCACATTCCCAAATCGACGGTCAAGATACACTAAATTGAGCTCCAGGATAACCCGGACAAGTCCTGCGTCGATCTTCACTGATGAGACCATGGATTTTGTCGATGATGTCTTTGTGTCAACCAGTTGAAGGTCGACCAGAACGGGGCAGATCTTCAACCACCATTTCTCCAATTTTAAACCAAGAAAACCATTCGTACACTTGCGTTTTACTAAGGGCATGGTCTTTGTAGGCTGTCTGAATCATCACAACAGTTTCTGCTGCGTTCTTGCCGAGCAAGAAACAAAACTTCACTGCCGCACATTGTTCGTAAGAACTAGCCATTTTCTCGTGTCACGTCTGCACTGTACACACATTCAAAGAACTGCCAAAGAAGCCACACTTCTCACTGTTGGGTAATGCCGCATGGCAGAATGACTCAGCAGAGCTCCTATGTGGCACAACCTGCTACTACAAGTACACGATGTGCAGCATTACGATTCCGGTTACTTTTGGGTCCCCCCTCGTATTTACCATGGTAAACTCTGCATTTGAAATTTACACTTTTCAACTGATAAACTTATATTAAGATGGAACTAAGCCTCATAAATGCATAATAATGAATAAATAATAAGGGTTAGAGATGAGCTACAGGTTTCTCTACTCTTTCCCTTTTTTTCACTCAACCAAACTGGTCACATGACCGGCCAACAAAAGCAACAAATCTTTTAAAACTGTGTTTCGATTATAACTTCAGAGAAATATTAATGAAAAATACATGTTACCTTTTTTTCAAGAAACAAAGGAATTGCAGGAAATGCTCTCATTGATGTGCTCTGTCTACGAGAACAGCATCTGAAAACTGCAGAAATAACATACACACTCCAACTCACTTCTTATTACTGTAGGACTAATTTAAGGAAAGATGTAGGTGAATGAATTATTCACTCTGGAGCTACATGTACACTATTGTGAAACTTTCAGTAAGGAGAGCATTTAAGGAGGTTCTGAAACAGGAGAAAATTACTGGAAAATTGGAACTACATTTCTGAAGCAAATCACACACTGTGGCTAAGCCATTACCCACTTTATACTTCCTCTGAGAAGAGCAACTCCATTCACTGGTGCCTCATCAGAGTACAAATGCTCAATACAGGCATCATTTGTGACATGGTAAACATCAATACACTAGTCGAACTGTTACTGTACGATGGCTGGTATTGTTGAATCCATTTATTATCCTTCCTTGTGACTCTTTCAAATTAAGTGGCAGTGAAACCAGAAACACACAATATTTGACATAATTCCAGTTAACTCTGGTGACCATGGGGGCCACTGAATAAGAGGAAGAGGAAGGTCATGACAGGAAGTTTGTTCCATCCAATGCTGAAGCAGTTTGTCACTGAGCTAAACACAAACGTCTGAAAGTAAGTGTGGTGCAAAATGAAATCTTTGTCTTGCTGCAGTTGTGGCATAAGTCATTGCTGCTTCACATCCAGGTACAGAAAACGAGTCACAGTGTTTGCTCTGCAAAGAAGAATGTCCATAAACTTTTGAAAATGATATGACACAAAAGACACTAACTATGGGAAATCTTGAATGTGTCCTGATGTGTTGACAGAAGAGCCAACACCGTATAGCTAGAGGAGGCCGAAATGCACGCGTTAAGCTCACGCAGGCTGGCGTGAGGTCTGGATCAATTAAAGGAGTTGAGTCTAATAAATAAAGTACGTTGCTGCTGGAATACTTCATTTTAATCCATAATTGGTGTACATCGCTCTTGATGATACATAAGTGCAATCTCAATATACACTAGTAATGGCGCCTTGCTAGGTCGTAGCAAATGACGTAGCTGAAGGCTATGCTAACTATCGTCTCAGCAAATGAGAGCGTATTTGTCAGTGTAGCTTCGCTAGCAAAGTCAGCTGTACAACTGGGGCGAGTGGTAGGAAGTCTCTCTAGACCTGCCGTGTGGCGGCACTCGGTCTGCAATCACTGACAGTGGCGACACGCGGGTCCGACGTATACTAGCGGACCGCGGCCGATTTAAAGGCTACCACCTAGCAAGTGTGGTGTCCGGCGGTGACACCACATGTCAAATATCTCATGTGGATGTTCTGTGTCCAGATGCACTTGTTATGATGATTTACTTTGCTAGACGCATGCAATGTTGCTTTGTTATTGAAAATCAACTTCTGTGAAACACTTTCTTCCTCTAGTAGCCACTGCAAATCACTGCATGGTTTTACACACAGACATTTGCACAGACTACATAGGATAGTTGACTGCAGTAGCTGCAGTTCTCTGCTCGCATGTGTCATTGACTTCTTCAGGCTCCTGACAAATGATTCCCTCATACTCTCCACCTTCTGCACTGATAGTGCCGTCTGACCTGTGTTCTTCTCACCACATAAGCAGCCAGTCTCACAGAATGTGTTGTACCATGCATTAATTTTTTGGTATGTAGGAACTTTTACTTACTATTTGGAAAAAAACTGTCAATGAATCATCACAGTTAACTCACATTTAGTGAATTCACATGTAATAAATTCAGTGACTCAAAATGAAAGCATCACACCATTATAGAGTGTGTTTTTATATGCCTGACCCCTAGTGCTGCATTCTGCAACTATGCTATGGCACATATTATGAATCAAAACTTGGAGAGATGCTTTATTCACTAGATATCTTTTAGTTTTTGCATAGTCATCTCTGGAACCCTAGAGGTACTTCCGTACACCTATCAACAGTACTGATATTTTTCCTGATGAAGGTAGGTACTAGTTGTCAGTTGTGTCTCATAATTGTATAATGCAAAGTTTGCAACATTTTGCGTAATATCCCATTTTCCTGAAATGTTTAAAATATTGACACGTTTTTTAAAAAATTACACTATAAAATATAAAGCTGTCCTCAGCACAGAGGCTGACTTGAACATGATAGTGATTTTCTAGACACAGTTTTACTGAAAATGGTATGAACTTCCCTTTCTCCAACCTTTCATCTCATTTACCAAGCCAGTTATAGGGAAAAGTACAGTTCAATGGGTCACATAGCAGATATAGATGACTGCCAGAAATAAAAGAAATGGCACCAATAATTAAACAATGGAAAGTCCAGGTTAGAATATAAAAAATGATATGAAAAGGATAGACTGGTGCTCACCATAAAGATTAACAACAAGTTGCAGACAGGCATGATGAAAAGACTGTTACGTATATGCTTACAGCAAAAGCCTTCTTCACAAAAGAAAATCACACAAACAAACACACACCCTCACACACACACACACACACACACACACACACACACACACACACACATTAACATTGTCTCTGACTGCTTCAGCCAGAATGCAACTGAAAACCGTGAAGTGGGGCAAGGAAGGAGGGTGAATAACAGTGTGTGTGGTGGAAGAGGAATCAGCAGTTCCTGGTGAAGCATGTACGGACTAGAGGTGCCATGACATGGCCGCCAAGCATAGTGTCGGGAAGCTGTGGAGGAGGACAAGGGGAAAAATGGAGAGCAGAGAATGTGTTGTAAGGATAACTCCCATCTGTGCAACTTAGAAAAGCTGTGATGGAGGGGAGAATCCAATAGCCCAGGTTGTGAAGCAGGCATTGAAATCACACAGGTTATGTTCAGCTATATTTTGTGCCACAGGGTGGTCCACTTTGCACTTAGCCACAATTTGACAGTGGACATTCACACTGGACAGTTGGTTGGTAGTCATACCAACATAAAATGCTGAGCATGACTGCTTTCACAGGTGGGTGGGATAACTCTGTGACAGGACTGGAATAAGATGTGCTTGGGCAGGTCTTGCTCCTGCATCATCCTCAGGAATATGACCACTGTGGTAAGGGGTCAGGTTTGGAAGTGGTTTAGGAATGGCCTAGGATGTTATGGAGATGGTTGGGTGATGGTACTGCACTTTAGGAGGAGTGGGAAGATTTTGTGTAGGATGTCCATAATTACAGGATATGATGCCAGATCATCAAAGCCCTGTTGAATGATGTGGTTCAGTTGTTACAGTCCATGGTGGTACTGAGTGATGAAGAGTATACTCCTTTGTAGCTAGTTCTTGGGGGTGGTGGGAGGATTGGAGGTGTGTGGAGATATGGAAAGGGAAACTGTTTGCAGACTAGGTCTAGGGGATAATGCCTGTCTGTGAAGATTTTCAGCATGCTGGGCAAGGGAGCTCCCATCACTACAGATATGCATCCCTGTGGTGGCTGGACTGTATGGGAGGGATTTTTTTGATGTGGAAGGAATGGAAGCTATCAAAATGCAGGTACTGTTGATTGTTGATGTGTTTGATGTGGAAAGAGTCATCATAGAGGAGTAGGTCAATCTCCAGGAAGGTTTCATGCTGGGTTGAGGAGCACCAACTGAAGTGGATGGGAGAGAAGGTCTTGAGATTGTGAAGTAATAATGATAGGGTGTCCTGGCACTGAGTCCAGATCATGAAGATATCATCAATGAACTTGGACCAACGTGGGGTTTGAGGTTTTGAGAGGCTAGGAAGGTTTGCTCTAGATGACTCATGAACATGTTCACATAGGAGGGTGCCATGTGGGTACCGATGGTTGTGCTGCAGACTTGTGTGTATGTCTTCCCTTCAGAGGGAAAGAAGTAGTATGTTAGGATATAGTTAGTAAGGTGTAAAAGGAATGAGGTAGTGAGCTAGGAATCTGAAGGCCATTGGGAGAGGCAGTGTTAATCAGTGGTAAGTCTTTGGGCATAACGAATGTTGGTGTATGAGGAAGTAGTGGCAACAGTGACAATTAGGGTTCCAGGAAGTCCATCAGATGTCAGGCCACCTGAGAAAGCAGCCATGTCATACACCACTTCTGTTGCAGTTATTGCTCAGTTACTCTCTGCTGCAGTTATTGCTCAGTTACTCGGCCTTTTATATTGGTATGACAACCAACCAGCTGTCAATCAGGCTGAATGGCCACTACCAAACTTTGATCAAGAGGACAGTAGTCCATCTTGTAGCACAACATTAACGTGAACATAACCTGCTTGATTTCAAAGGTTGCTTCACAACACAGGTCCCCTGTATCCTCTCCTCCACCAACAACTTTTCTAAGCTGTACAGACTGGATTACCCTTATAACACATTGTCTGCTTCCAAAATCATCTGGGTTTCAACCCACGGTAGCCTATTGTCCCCACACCCTCCACCCAAATGTTTACGCCCTTCTGTCCTCTAATATCCTCACAGTTCACCTCCCCTTACGCTCATTGTGAACTGCTCTCTGGCCTTTCCCCTTCGCTGCTTCTCTCCTTTCCACTCCCCATCTTCCTCCCTCCCCCTTCCCCACAACCTGATGCTTTGCCTGGCAGTCCTGTCCTTGCATCATAGGCAGTGCTGATCACTCTTCCCCCACTCATACCCCTCAGTGTCTTTCAGCTGTTTTCTGACCAGAGTAGCCAGAGAGGGCAGTCATGTGCTTTGGCTGAAAGCTTATATGTAACACTATTTTTGTCATGCCTATCTGCAACTCAACATGTCATCTTTACAGTGAGTAGCAATCTATCCTTTTAATATTAATATTAATGATAACAATAATCGTAAGACCCACCAATCATTGAACTGCAAAATCTACGACTACTAGTCTGGCAGTTAGCTATAAAGTCACATATTATTTTAATATATTAATTGTATTGCACAAAGCTTAGTTATAAAAATATTTTTTGTATCAGTGAGAGAGCTGAGCTCAGTGCAGTGGTGCTAGTGTTTTATATTTGATGTGATATCTGTGATCAATAATTTTATTGCTGCTTTTCACTATTAACAGTCAGTTTCTTTTCTTTGTAAGTAAATTGCTGAAAATGCTAAATCCTCTTTCACTTAAATACGATGACATGAAAAACTACTTTGTAGCAACCCATCAAAATGGAAAGAACACTCAAGTTTGCCTCTAAAGCCAAAATTCACCTTGACAGGATTTTTGACTGTTTTCTGGAAATTGTGTTAAATGATTAATTATGTCATTTTATGCTCCTAGCATTCTCTTTTTCCTCTTGAATTTCAGCATTCTTCTATAAAAATGGAAATGAAATTCAAATAATTTAAAAGTCCATTTGAGTCATGTGATGCCTGTGATGTCACTGGCTAGCTTGCATCTCCTACTACCTGACAATTCACAGTGATGTTTTGTTTTGGAATTTACGTTTGGAAATTGGATTACAAACAGTGTGCAGTACCTTACTTTACAAACACTTGCATGAAAACTCCTGAAAAGTTGTTTTTGAGGGTTCCATAGAATGAGAAGATGCATAAAATGGGGTTGCACTGTACCGGCAGATTACAACCACATCGACGCACAAGTTCACTAACTTAATTAAAACTGATTTGCACTGTGAAGTTAACATTAACTTACCTCCAAGATACACTCTTCCACTGTTAAAAAGAAGGACAGCGTCATTTAACAAAATTAAACTCCTAGTGAAAATTGTCATTTTAACCAAGTACACTTTAGTTGTTCGGTAGCTCAGTTGCTACAGCAGTAGCCGCTTGAATTTTACAAGCTGATGTGCATAGACTAATCTAACCTAAAAGAACATTTCAACTTATTTGTAAATTACTTGACAATCCTCTCATATAAGAACCAAATCACAATCATAAAACTTCACCACATTGATCAGAAACAGAACATTGTGTTTTTCTTGCTGTTTACATGCACTTACTTACATTTGCAATCATTGTTCACATGCTAAATGTTCAAAAAGATATTTTCTAGTTAATGTGACCACACACTTTTTACTTTATTAGAAACAATGCTTTTATCTCTGTACTGTCCAGCTAGGATCCTTATTGTTTGAACTTTTGCAGTTTCATCATCTTTCATAAAGATGAGGTAAGTCTGTTTCAGACACCAACGTTACTTTACACTCGCAAACATCACAGTGCTAAAGTTTGTGTCACCTGTATGTTGTACAAGCTTTATACCTCTCTGTATAACCTCATTGTCCTACACCTCATTGCACTGTGGATGTATGGTAATATCTTCACTACTAGCAATGCTTTCCAAAAAAGTGAACTGTTTATTTGCAAAGGGAATGTGTTTATCCTTCATTGTCCATTTTGCAGACTAAGACTAATGTGAAGCTATATACAGTACATCCCACAAGCTAAACGACTGCTACAATCGTTCTTGATACGTGATTGGAAGCTTTCCCAGCATATGTGTTTTTTTGAGGGCTCTCAGGTATCCAGCCAGATACAATCATTGAAGTCCCATGATATTTTGGTGAATAACCTTTCTGCCATCATCAGGTGGTTCTGATGGAATGGTCTGTCTGTTCATTGTCGGTGTTTATGTCCGTCAGTAGGGCTTCAATTCCCTGTGCCAACAGTCCGATTGCAGCCGCCGATATTACGATTGCAAGCCCTGGCACTTCGATTGCAGCCGCCAACAATCTGTTTGCAGGCACCGACCCAGGTCTGCGGCATCCCCAGCGTCGAGCCAGGTGGTGGAAGAAGCCAAATTCCATGGAGAGTCCCTGGCAGCCGTCGTGGAAAGATCTTGTGTCCGCTTGAGGCATGACTCCTTGATGGAGCTAAGTAATGGTTTCCATGCCTGGCTGAGTTAAAAACCTGTGCCCTGGTTTATGAGATTGTCTGTTACATGAATTTCAATGGCCTTGTTGAAGATGGCTGACCCAGTAGAAGCTGGTAGGGGCCAGAATCTTGGTCTCTTCGTATTTTGTGTGGTGTCCAGTTTCTAAGCAGTGCTCCGTCAATGCTGATTTGTTGGGCTGGCCTAGGCACGTGTGGCATTGATTTTCATTGCAGCGGTCTTCAACTGTTTGGATTGTTTGACCGATGTAGGATTTGCCGCAATCACAAGGAATATTATACATGCCCGCTTTCTTGAGGCCAAGTCCGTCTTTCACTGTTCCCAATAAGTGCATATCTTGGATGGTGGTCAGAAAACTGTGTCAATTTTGTGTTGTTTTAGCAGTCTCCCAATCTTTGATGTCATGTTGCCTGCTTATAGTAGAAAGGCAAGGCTTGGTTCCTCATCTTTAGATTGTTCTTCATCTGGGTTTCTGCTGTGTTTCTGTCATCTGAGGGCTGTCTGGATATGTCAATTGCTGTACCTGTTCTTGCGGAACACATTTTCTAGGTGTTTGAGTTCCTTGTTCGTCTTTCCCTCTCCTTCCCTCTTTCCTGATGAAGCAACCATGGGTTGCGAAAGCTTGAATATTTGTGTGTTTTTTATTTTATTGTGTCTATCAACATACCAGTGCTTTCTCATTTGGTAAGTTAAAGCATCTTTGTTTTTATATATATTTTTCCCACGTGGATTGTTTCCCTCTATTATATGGTCTGATCTTTTACCTCCCACACTAGTACTGAATATTAAAAAAATAATCAACACTCTACTACGTTACCATGACACCCGGTCTGTGAACACATATGTACCGTTGAATTA
The DNA here is from genome assembly GCF_021461395.2 of Schistocerca americana. Taxonomy (NCBI): domain Eukaryota; kingdom Metazoa; phylum Arthropoda; class Insecta; order Orthoptera; family Acrididae; genus Schistocerca; species Schistocerca americana. Next base: position 93,383,598 of record NC_060121.1, read on the forward strand.
CTGACTTTGAAATTAGGAGTCCATAATATGAACAAATGTCAGAGAAAAGAGAAAAAGAGACAGAAGAACTTTCAAAACAGCCAGCCAATTTAATAAGATGCTAAGATATGGAAACAGGAAACTATATATGACAATATTATGGAAGGACGGATTGCCACATAGCAGAGATGTTGACTCGCAGACAGGCACAACAAAAAGGCCAAACATGTGAGCTTTCAGCTAAAAAGCCTTTTAAAGTAACAACATACACATACACACATTCATGAAAGCACAACTTTCGCATGGTGGGCATAAGGAGGAGGAGGCTGGGGCAGAGATGGGAAGAGATAGCTGAGTGATGGGGGATGGTAAAGTGCTACTTGTGGGAGCATACAGGGACATGGTTGGGACAGGGCAGGGCAGTGAGATGCAACAGTAGGTTAGGCAGGGGTGGGGGATGAAGCGGAAAAGGAGAGTTGTAAAAAGACTGTGGGTCCATTGGTGGAATAGAAGGCTGTGTGGTGCTGAAATGGGCACAGGGATGGGGATAGGTGGGTGAAGGACAGTTACTAATGAATGTTGAGGCCAGGCGAGTTACAGGAACATAGGATATATTGCAGGGAGAGTCCCCACATGCAGTTCAGAACAGCTGGTGTTGATAGGAAGGATACAGATGTTGCAGGCTGTGAAGCAATCTTTGAAGTGAAGAATGTTGTGTTGGTCAGCATGCTCGAACAGAGTGGTCCACGTGTCTCCTGGCCATAGCTTGATGGTGGCTTTCATGCACGCAGACAGCTTTTTGGTTGTCACGGCCCCATAGAATGCAGTGCAGTGGTTGCATCTTAGCTTGTAGACCACGTGACTGCTTTCACAGGTAGACCTCCCTTTCATGGAAAAGGTGATGTTTGTGACTGGATTGGAGCAGATGGTAGTGGGAGGATGTGTGGGACAGGTCTATGTCTATTACAGGAGTATGAGGCATGGGGTTGGGAGCAGGGGTGGTGTAAGGATGGACAAGGATATTGTGTAGGTTCAATGGGCAGTAGAATACCACTGTCAGAGCGGAGGGGAGGATTGTGGGTGGGATATTTTTCATTTCACTGCATGATAGGAGGTAGTCCAAACCCTGGCACAGAACTTAATTCGCTTAATGCTAGAAGTATTTGATTGCAATGTTGAGGAAGTGTGGTTTGAGTTAATAACACCTTCTTGTAATGGGAAAGACTGCCTTCTATCTGCTCCTTGACTGTAGCAGCTACCAAAAGTGTGGAGTTTTTACTATGAACGACTGATTTCGTCATCGAATGCCTGTTGTGCTGGTGACACAGATTCGAAAGATGTAGCAATCTTAGCAGTTTTGTTGATGTTTAAGTTGGGAGTACTTAAAACTTTGGTGCAGATCTCCTGATCCCATTCTAGCCATACTATAATGTCTCAGATCAATGAATTTTGACATGAAACCTTACAATTGTAACAAATGTCCTGGCATTTTCTACTGAGGCCCTGAAGATGCTCAATCCAGGATATATGAAATTCATTGGAGCATTTCTGCCACTGACTGAATGGTAAACAGCCTACTGTGATGTGTGCTTGCTGTCTATAATGGCTGGACAACAAATCACAGATGGTAGAGAAATGTAGCTTTGAAGGGTCTACTAGTGGAGAAAGTTTATTGACTACTTCTAAGTAGTGCTGCTTGAAGAGGCAGGTAATTGTCATTGACAAACTGGCTCAACAATATTGCTTTTACCTGCCTATTGAAACTAGCAAAAGCTGAAGACAGAGGAACTGAGGTGGCTGCCAACAGAATCTGCTGCTGCAATTGTGCCAGTAGCTTGTTCTACTGCCTGTTGCTGCTGCAAATGTTTTGTATCCCAGTGGGTGAAAATATAAATAGTTCTTTACACACAAATCAGGTGAGTCCTGCTATGTGGTGCTCAGAGTATGGTTCTGATTGTTTCAGAGCATGTTCACAAACAGTGTAAGTGGGAGACAGTAATGCATGACTTCAGCCAGGAAACTGGACAGGTGCCAAGTCCATCATAAGCAATATAAAAATAGTCCCAGTTTTATCCAAATCATAAAATCATGTCTGCAGCCAGATAATCAATAATCAGCAGAATAATGTAATGGCATGTAGTGGAGTACTACATGTACAGTAAGTTCAAAATGGTTCAAATGGCTCTGAGCACTATGGGACTTGACATCTGAGGTCATCAGTCCCCTAGAACTTAGAACTACTCAAACCTAACTAACCTAAGGACATCACACACATCCATCCCCGAGGCTGGATTTGAACCTGCGACCGTAGCAGTCGCGCGGTTCCGGACCGAAGCGCCAAGAATCGCTCGGCCACCGCGGCCGGCTTACAGTAAGTGAACTGGTTTCATGGGTGCAGCATGCACTTATTTAACATGGCCGAGGAACCAAAGGAATCATCCATCTAAGTTATGCTTCCTCCAGCATCTGCTGGCATGCGGCTCAGTGTGTATGATCCACCCCCCCCCCCCCCCCCAATCAAAAAGACTTATTAATTCTGCCTCTATATTGCTGCTCATGTGTGGGGATATCCTCGCCAGTCAGAGACACAATAATACTGTTCTGAGGGATTCACAAATGACATCTGAATGTAGACAGGATATTTCTTAGATCCACTTTTCTCACTATGGAAGTGATTTCAACCATCCCCAGGAAGTACCATGTGAAAAATCTTATCATACAATGCAGTGAAGCTTACATTAAGTGTTGTTGGATTTCCATGCTTTATGAACTTCTCATATGGTAGTCACCAAAGCTATTGAGTGACTGTTTAAATACAACGTAAACTAGCATTTACAATTTTCTGCAATGGAAAATGAAGTATAAAGTGACAAGAACTTTGAAGTAACAAAATCTCATGGGTGAGAGTAACTATTAAATCTTGTAATAGTTAGTACTACTGCTGCTCAGCATTCTTACAGATCTCTTCTTCTTTGGTTTGACCTTTCCATCATTTTCTGTTTTGTTTTTAAATTATGGGGATTTTCTTCTTAGTCTATGATCAAAGATTGTTTGTTAGAATGATGAATCTAGCACAATAGAATTATTGTTCTTTCTTTTAAATTGTAGGATACTGTGCTGATATCAGATCCTATACAGTAATTTTTATTTGGCAGGTTACAGCTGAAAATTTTGAATCTGTGACCATATTCTTCAGCGATATTGTTGGATTTACACAGTTGTCTGCTGTGAGTTCTCCAATGCAGGTTATTACACTGCTAAACAGGCTGTATCGCTTGTTTGATTCACTCATTCAGAATTATGATGTATACAAAGTAGAAACGATTGGTGATGCATATATGGTTGTTTCTGGGCTCCCACAACGAAATGGTAAGTTAATGATAATGGATTCCTTAGCTGTTAAATATTTTTATTAAGTGTTCCAATATTCCAGAATGTTGTTTCACTATTCTTTATACTGTAGACTAAATTACCATTTTTTCTGTAGGATTAATTTTGAAAGAAAAACTGAAAATTTTTGGCAGCACTGAACATAAGTAGATAGTTTTAACAATCTGTTTTGTATCTCATGTGACTGGATGTTATGTGACAAATTCCTAGAACATTAGACCATATCTTCATACCATTAACCTCTTGGTATATAGATACTGTATTATATGGACTTAATAATTTATATTATGCAAATAATATATATTATGTGAAAAACACACACACACTTACACACACACACATACAGCTACATTGTGCCACCTGAATACACAATGCTGGGACTGCAGTTTGGCATGTAGACTTGGTGAGGGATTATTTCGGGTGGAGTAGGGTAGGTGAGAAAGGAAAAGAGGCTGGGTGCAGGAGGAATAGTGGCCAAATGATAACAGTTGCATCAGGAAGTGGATTTGTAGTGTGTGGGAAAGAAGGTGTGGATTCAGGGGTTATTGGAAACTGAGAACATCAGGATTACAGGAACGAAGGATGTGTTGCAATGGTAACTCAAATCTATGTATTTCAGGAAAGCTGATACCTGGGGGTGGGAGGGAGGATACAAATAACACGAATTATGAGGCAGCCACTGAAATGAAGCTTATGTGGTTAGCAGCTTATTCTGCCACTGGGTGGTTAACTTTGCTCTCAGCCCCTGTTTGGCAGTGATGTTTTATGTAATGGGAGAGGAGGTTGGTGGTGAGGGCCATATGAAATTCTGTGCAGAAATTGCAGCAGATATGGTATGTGACATGGCTGTTTCACAGGTGGTCTTGCTTCTGATAGAACAGGACAAGTCTGTGATGGGAATAAAGTAGGATGTGCTGGTTCGATGAATCAGACAGGTCTCACAGCTGCGTCTTCTACAGATATAACCCATATGGCAAGAGGCTGGGACTGGGTGCAGCATAGGGATGGACCAGAATGTTATGTTAGGTTGAGTGGGCAGAGGAATACAATTTTAAGAGTGGTGGGAAGGATTGTGGGTAAGATGTCCCTCATTTCCATGCACAATGATAGATGGTCAAAGCCCTGAAGAAGGATTTGGTTCAGTTGTTCCAATTCACTATGATACTGGATGATGAGTTCCTTTGCAGCTGGCTTCTGGGGATGTTGGGAGGTTTAGGAGTGTGTGAGGACGTGGTTAAGTAAATCTACTTGTGGACTAGGTTTAAGGGCTAGTGCCCATCTGTAAAGGGCTTGGTGAGACCTTGAGCATATGGGGCAAGGGAATTCTTACAACTTCAGATGCGCTGTCAGACAGTGGCTAGATTATATGGGAATAAGTTTTTGGTGTGGAAGGGGAGACACCTGTCAAAATGTTGGTACCGTAAATTGTTAGTGGCGTTCATTTTTCTTTTTGTCATTAGTCTTCTGAATGTTTTGATGCAGCCCACCACAAATTCCTCTCCTGTGCTAACCTTTTCCTCTCACACTAGCACTTGCAACTTATGTCTTCAATTATTTGCTGGATGTGTCCCAGTCTCTGTCTTCCTCTTCAGGTTTTCCCCTCTACAGCTCCCTCTACCACTACAAAGTTATTCACTTATTTCTAACAGATGTCCTATCATGCTGTTGATCTAAGTGTATCCATACAGTCCTTTCATTGCCGATTCTGCAGACAACCTCCTCATTCCTTACCTTATCAGTCCACATTCTTCTGTAGCATCACATTTCAAATGCTTCTATTCTTTTCTGTTAACAGTTTGCCACACTCATGAAATTCTCACTGCCATACAATGCTGTGCTCCATACGTATATTCCCAGGAATTTCTTCCTCAAACGAAGACCCATGTTTGATACTAGTAGACTTCTCTTAGCCAGGAATGCCCTTTTTTGCCAAATTCTGCTTGTTATGTTTTCTTTGCTCTAACTATAATTTGTTATTTTGCTGCCTAGAAAGTAGAATAATTTAAATTCATCTACTTCATGATCACCAATTACTATGTTAAGTTTCTCACAGTTCTCGTTTATGCTGCTTCTCATTACTTTCGTCTTCCTTTGATTTATGCTCAATCCACGTTCTGTGCTCATTAGACTGTTCATTCCATTTAACAGAGTTGTAATTCTTCTTCATGTTCACTGAGGATAGTAATGTCATCAGTGAATTTAGCACTGATATCCTAAATTTTCATTGCACTCTTGAACCTTTCTCTTATTTCCATCATTGCTTCTTCGACGTATAGACTAAAACACACAGGCTTAAGACTACATCCCTGGCTTACACTCTTTGTAATCCATACACTTTGTTCTTGGTCTTTCACTCTTGTCGTTCCCTCTTGGTTCTTGTACTATTGTATACTATCCATATTCCCCCAAAGCTTACCCCTATTTTTCTAAGAATTTTGAACACCTTGCGCCATTTTACATTGTCAAATGCTTTTTCCAGGTTGACAAATCCTATGAACATGTATTTATTTTCCTTCAGTCTTGCTTCGAGTATCGACCGCAACTCAGAACTACCTGTTGGATGCCTTTCCTAAAGCCAAATTGACCATCATCTGATAGATCCTCAATTTTATTTTCCATTCTTCTATATACCATCCTTGTCAGAAACTTGGATGCATCAGCTGTTAAGCTGATAATGCAATAATTCTTGCATTTGTTGGCTGTTGCAACCTTGGGAATTGTGTGGATGATATTTTTCCGGAAGTATATTGGTATATCACCAGTCTCATATGTTCTACAGACCAGTGTTAATAATCATGTTGTTGCCATTTCCTGAATCATTTTAAAATTCTGATTCTATCTCTTGTGCCTTATTTTATTTTAAGTCTTCCAAATCTCTTTATAAGTTCTGTTTCGAACACTGGATCCCCTCTCTCTTCCCTATTGACTCCTATTTCTTCTTCTATCATATCATGTCCTATTTGTTCTTCTATCATATCATCAGATTAGTCCTCCCCCTCATAGAGATCCTCAATGTACACTTTCCCTGTATCTGCTCTCTCCTTGACTTTTAACAGTGGAATTCCCATTACACCCTTAATGTTATTGTCCTTGTTTGATTTTTCTATATGCTGAGCCAGTTTTTCTGACAGTCATTTCTTTTTCAATTTCTTCATGTTTTTCCATGGCCATTTCACCTTAGCTTCCCTGCACTTCATATTTATTTCACTCTTAAGTGACTTATATTTCTGTATTCCTGCATTCCCTGTACATTTTTGTACTTTCTTCTTTTATTGATCGATTAAGTATTTCTTCTGCTACCCATGGTTTCTTTTCCAATTACTTTCATTGTACCTATGTTTTTCATTCCAACTTCTGTGACTGCCCTTTCTAGTGATGTCCATTCCTCTTCAACTGAATCACCTAATGAGCTATTAATTATCACAGTATCTGTAGCCTCAGAGGGCTTCAAGCATATTTCTTCATTCCTCAGTACTTCCGTATCCCACATCTTTGTGCACTTGTTCATCCTGATTAGCTTCTTAAACTTCAGCCTACTTTTTGCTGTCACAAATCGGTATCTGAGTCTGTATCTGCTCCTAAGCATGCCTTTCAGTCCAATATCTGATTTTGGAATCTCTGCCTGGTCATGATGTAATCTAACTGAAATCTTCCTGTATCTACCAGCCTTTTCCAAGTATACCTCCTCTTGTGATTTGTGAATAAGGTATTCACTATGACAATCTGAAATTTATCACAAGACTCAGTTTGTCTTCCTCCTCTCTTATTCCTACTACTAATCCCACATTCTCCTGTATCCCTTTCATCTACTTCTTCTCTTACAACTGCATTCCACTCTCCCACAACTATTAGAATTTTTTTTCTCCCTTTAGATACTGAAATATCCATTCAGTGTCCTCATATACTTTATCCATCACTTAATCATCAGCTTGTGACATCAGCCTGTATACCTGAATTATTGTTGCTGGTGTTGGTTGTGATCAGAATACCCCTGTTACTGAACTGTTCACAGTTACTCACTCTCTATCCTACCTTCCCATTCATTATGAATACTACTCCCATTATTCCATTTTCTGCTGCTGTTGATATTACCTTAAACTCATCTGACCAAAAATCCTTGTCCAATTTCCATTTCACTTCACTGATGCCCACTATATCTAAATTGAGCCTTAGCGTTTTCCTTTTCAGATTTTCTGGCTTCCCTACCATGTTCAAACTTCTGACGTTCCATGCCCCGACTTGCAGAACATTAACCTTTCATTGGCTGTTCAATCTTTTTCGTATGGTCACATCCCAGCTGGTAGTCACTTCCCAGAGATCTGAATGGGGGATACATATTATGTGCCTTTAATGCAATGGTTCCCATTATCTTCTGCACCCTCATGCCATTGGTCATTGCTGATTCTTCTGCCTTCTAGGGGGAGTTTCCCACCACAAGGACAAGAGGGAGCCCTGAACCTCTGTCTGCTCCTCCACCCTCTTTCACAAGGTCAATGGCAGAGCAAGGACAACTTCTTAAGCCGGAAGTCTTCGGCCACCATTGCTTATGATTTTTATTCAAAATTTAAATAGTGACGGGGTTCGTTCATATAGACATAATCATGGATAGAGCAATCACAAAGGTGGGGTCCAGGAAGGTAGCATGCTCAGTACAGGAGGACCAGGTGGAACAAATGGCCATGAGCCTGAGGGAGGTTGGTGTGTAAGGAGCTGGCTTCAACAGTGACCGTTACAGATCTAGATGGTAATGGGATGAGGATGGTTGAGAGTCAGTGAAAGAAGGGATTTGTATGTTTAATATCAGAGGCCGAGATACAGGCAAGTTGGTCAGAGGTGATGGTCAACAAGACTGGAGATTCATTCACTGGGCTCACCGTAACTAGGTACTATGGGGCACCCATTATTATTGTGTGTAAGGATTTTGGAAAGAATACAAAAGTTTTGTGTCAGGGGGTCATTGAGATAAGGAAGGATAAGAGGCCCATCTCAGAATCCTTCCATCAAATCTAAGGATTTGTATACAGCTTGGAGCATATGCTGGACATCTGGGATGGGATCACTATGGGGGGACTTGTAGGTGGAGGTATCAGAGAATTGGCAGATGCCTTCTGTCAGGTAAACACCGTTAAGAAGGGACCTGAAGAAGGATGGTGTGGTCAAGTTGGAGGTAATGAGTTCCTGGAATGTAACCAGGGGATAGTTAGCTGAGAGAGGTGAAGGGTCATAGTCAGATGGTAGTATGATATAGGAGAGGGAAGGTCCATTGTTGGGGTTAAGACGGCACAGATGTGAGGGATGGGTGCAAAGAAGTGTTTCCACTTTAGGGACTGGATGAAAGATAACAGGTCTATGATGATTCCAACATAATTGAACTTGGATGTGGGGCTGAAGGTGAGTCCCTTGGATAGGATTGAAACTTTGATATGATGGAGATACTTGATGGAAAAGTTCACAACAGAAGTTTGGGTATCATTGGGTCGGGTGCTATGAGTGTTCCTGAAGGGTTTTAATGATATTATGATGGGTGTTGGTGGGTGATGGTGCTCTGACATGGGAATAGGACATCAGTAAATTTAATAATTTTTGGACAAGGTATCTGGAGTGTTCTTCCAGATTTTAGAGGGCAAAGGATTCACTTTTGCAGATATAGTGTACGTAGCTGAGGTTGCAAAGTAACAGTATCATGTGGAGCGAGCAGAGGTGCTTCAGGAATGTCCAAATCATGGAGATTTGTTTCTGTAGTATCAGATTAGTTAGTGTTAGGGATTGGTGGAATCTGAAAATTTCAAAGTTGTTGTGAGAGAATTGTGTCCAAAGATAGGAACTGTTATGATTAGGCAGCTGGTGGCAGTAGAGGGCAGAGGGAGATGGGGGGGGGGGGGGGGGGGGGATTCCATTGACAAGGCAGCATGTGTGGAACAGAATGTGGGACTAGGTTTTTACTGAGGGTGGGGATATTTTTCTGAGCTGATGCAGATATATGAAGCAGCAGGATTCCATTTGTGATAGAGTGTCACCAGGAAGAAGGAAAAGAATGTAAATACTGAAGAATATTGGAGGTAAAACTGGGAGGTGTTTGACCAGGAGGTGAGGGGGGGAATTAAAACTGATGTAAAAATGTGAAACTGATGTAGGAAATGGACAAATAGAATTGTTAGGTGCTTGTGAAGGAATTTATGTATAACAAGCCGCAGTTTTTGGTAGTGAAAATGCAGAAAGAAATTGGGTTGTGGGTTGTAGAATAGTTCCATGATGTGAGAATATTCATTCACACACTAACAATCATGGCATACAGCAAAATAAGTGACTGATGTAAAATATGAGTATACTTGTTTGTGATTCTTAGGTCAAGAAGCTCTTATAAAGCAGTTGCAATGTGTAGAATAGCTTCAGTCAACTGGGAGAGACATGCCGAACACTCTTTTGAGGTTTGGATGCCATTATATTCATTAACCTTCTGTTGGGCATGGTGTTTGTCGCAGCGAGATCGGGCGCGGTGTATCAAATTGATCACACCGTTTATTCACATGATCATTTATTAAATTCTGTTCACAAAACATATTGTAAGTGCCAAATATATTTAAAGAAAGACAAAGATGACATATGAGCACAACTGCAGTAGAAATATTCATCATTCAGATTTCTTATCGTCAATGTTAGGCTTTAGTAACAAATGATAAAAATGTTGCTTTTTCATTTGCTACTTTATTATATTTCACTGTGGTAACAAATGCGGAATTTTTCCGCATTCAGAGCAAAAAGGTTCAATGTGTATCAAACAGATAGGCTTCTGACACATTTTGCAACAATATTTGGTCAGTCTTTTTTTTCTGTGCAGATATTACATCTTTTCCTCTTGATCCCAGTCCCTTGTTCTTCGTTTCTGCTTGTGTCTTCTACTTCCACCATTGGTGCTATCGTAAAATGTTACAATGAATGGCTTCTTTTTATCTCCAGTGTCAGCATCTACTGAATTATCTTCATGCAAACTTGATGCCAAGATAACACATTTCCCCTTTTTAGGAACGTAGGAAACTAGAGTACAGCCTTTCTTGAAGCCAAAAAGTGGACTATGGACAGCCCTTACTGGTAGCAAACTCCAGAGGAATCACACGCTTGTTTTTCTTCATCGTCCCAACAAAAGAAAGATTTTCTTCTTCTTAGCTCTTCTATCAAACCAATACTAGGAAACCAATTGTCTGCTGTCACATATCGACCTGACTGATAAATCGGTTCACATAGTCGCAGAACAACATCTGAAGGTTTATTGCTAACGTGGTACAATCCTTCTGGCTGCAGCCCACTGCATATTTCCAGATTGTAGAGATAAAATACTTTGGAATCCACAAGAGCATATATCTTAATTCCATATTTGTTTGGTTTATTAGGTATGCACCCTCCACGGAATCCTTCAATTTTCTCATCTACTGTAACATTTTCTCTGAGGGTGTAGGATTTCTGGCAATTCTGTACAAACAGAGAAAATATTTCCCCAATCGCTGTTACCTTCTCTAACTTCCTCCTTTCATTGCGAGTCACACGATTGTCAAATCTAAGGCACCGCATGATGAATTTGAAACGTTTTATGTTCATAACGAGATGAAATTTGTCAATTCCATCCCCATCACTTCCCCACAGATCTTCTAAGCTTTGTCTGTTACTTTTGTTAACACCAGCCAAAATCAGAGGACCAATGAAAGCTTTCAATTCAGTAATATCTATAGGTTTTACGTCTCTCTCTCGCAGAAAAGAAGCTTTGATGCTCTCAATATACTGATTGGTATACAGAACTATAATCGACAAAATGTCGAGGCAATTCCAACATTCCAAAGGCGTTCTCAATGCTTTAACCGCACCTGTAGGTCCAGGTAACTTTCCAATAATATTGTGGGCCCTGAAACGTACTCTCTGCAATGGTGGAACTTTATTCCATTTTGTCTCTTTGTCCCTTCCAGTATAATAATGCTGGCTTTCTTCAAGTACTTCCTCGTCGTTTTCACTGTCGTTTTCCTCTGTTTCTGAATCTTCCTGCCAAACTTCAACTGCGTCTTCGCAATCTTTGTCTACTTCATCTTCAAAATCCTCTTGAACTTCATCATTATCCTCTTCAAACAACATTTTTTTATATTTCTGCAAAATTATTTGAGTCAAGGAGGTTGTACGTCTTACTGTAACCTGCCATGATCAAGTGTCTCACACCTAAAATGATAAAATTCCTATAAAATAACACAGTCAGGCGCAGTGTCTTAATTTGATACCTGATACTCAAACATTCTTAACTGACGATTAAATGGTCCAAAAAGAAAGTAAGTGCATTACACATTGTATATTAACATTGTACTACTTACTAAGTTATGTTGATAACCAAAGAAATGAATTGTTGAAATGCAATACGAACGGGCGCAGTGTATCAAACTGATCAATCAGCACATATATCGACAACAGAACAGTCGTATCGACACTGAAGCACACAACAATTGCAAGCGTTCGGAAAAGGCTAGCTACTAGCGAGTAGGTGTCAGTGCTGCCACTCATTGACAAATTATTTACAGTAAACTTCGAGGTGTATCAATTTGAACAGCCGTGCCTGACGGAAGGTTAACAACTGCAAGATGGCAAAAATGATCATATACATCTTTCACCACAAATTTTGCAAGAAACTGGTGAGAAAGTGACCTCACTTGATAAACAAAAATGTTCTCTTTCAATAAGACAATGTATCTAGCCATACATCTCCCATTGCCCATGGCCAAAATAGCCAGATTATGCCTATTATGACTCCTCGTACTTTCTTTTCATAAAGTTTACAAAACCAACTTGTGGCAGACAAATCATGTTGAAATTATCATGACAGAAACAAATTCCTATTTTTTACAGTCTGTATGAGCAGTGATACTACATTACTCCTCCTCTCTCTCCAACTCTGTTCCTCTTCCATTATTTACCAACCATATTTATTATTTTATTTATTGACAGTGCAATACTGATTCACAAATTCCTTAAGAGGCGCATTTGTGATAAGGACAATAAAGGATATAATTGACAACAAGTATTTATAGATGTCAAAACTACCATTTACTATTGAAATTGTTCAATCTTGAAAGAAATTAGGCCTCCTTTCCTTACAGAAAGTTCCGTTATACCACAACATGCAAAGAATTGTTCACACTGAAGTTTCAGGTACACTGTAAATGCAACACAAATGACTGAACTAAACATAATATTGAGAGTGGTGCAATTTTGTTCCAATTATTTCAAGACAAACATCTCAATGTGTTTACACAGCATGAGTGCTCCTGACCAACTGTGTCTGTTTCTAACGTTGTACCCAACAAGTGTACAGTACGAACAACAATTCACAAAATACTGGCAGCAGGTAAAGAGCATTTTTACTGGTGGGTACAGTTTAACCAATTGTTGCTTCATAGCTATTGATATATCATGACTTGATATGCTGCTGAGTGAAATAATAAGCATAAATAAAAGTGCTACAGTAATGGTAAATAACTGTGACGTGTGAGGACATAGTATTCCCCCCCCCCCCCCCCCCCCCCCCTCTAACAGGACATGCAAACATACATATTGAAAAGGATTAAACTGAGTGTATGTAAGGGTACTTTACTTATGACTGCATTCTTCAGTTTTCTTACTGAGTACAAGTTCCTCCAGTGGTGTTCAACCTGAAACTGTACGTATTAGTCACATACGATCTGAATATGAGGTGTGTTGAAAAAGAAACCCAACTTTTGAAGTAGTGCGGCAACCAGCAGAGAGAATGTGCTGCAGCTACTGAGGGCACCTAGCAGCAGGTTTAGACAACGAACTACCATTTTCTTTGTGTCACTCAGACAATTAAAAAGCGAACCACAGCCACTGAAGTAAGCATGTGTAGAGCCTGCTCATCAGATTAGTACAATGAAGGAGCTTGAAGAACAACGTGTGTGTGTGTGTGTGTGTGTGTGTGTGTGTGTGTGTGTGTGTGAAATTCTGGTGCAAACTTGGCAAAACTGCACAAAGACATTTCAAATATTTAACCGCCACCATATGGGGAGGAATGTATGAATAGCACACAGTGCTATGAGCAGTGATTATCATGTGGATAGTGTTCACGCCTGCAATTTGGAGAAATTGTCATTTAACTGTTTGGGAATTTGCTGAGGAGGTGGGCATGAGCATAGGATCATACCATGAAATTTTAGTGAAAAACTTGAGATGCATTGTGTCAGTGCAAAATTCGTATTGTGTTTGCTGACTCATGACCAGAAACAGACCTGTGTGGAAAGGTGCAAGATCTGCTTGCTGCTGTTAATGACAATGAAAACTTTCTTAAGAACACCATAACAGGCCATGAGACATGGGTGTATGTCTATCAAGCTGAAATAAAGATGCAGTCGACAAAGTCGGTGGACAAAGGGTCACCTCATCCAAAAAAAGCACACAAGTTGGTTGAAGAACAATATGATGTTGATTGTGTTTTTTGACTACAAAGGGATTATTCATCATGAATTTGTGCCACATGGTCAGATGGTAAACAAGGAAGTCTACCAGGGAATCCTAGTGTGCATTAGGGATGCTGTGCACAGGAAGAGGCCTGAATTGTGGGAAAACCAGAGTTGGATGTTGCATCATGACAATGTGTCAGCTCACATGTCACTCCTGTCTGCACCTATCTAGCAAAACACCACATTCCTGTTTCCCAAACTCAAAAACACACTGAAAGTACGTCATTTCGAATCCATAGAGGAGATAGCAGACAATGCGATGAAAACTGTGCACCGACCCACAAACTGTGTTCCAAGAGGTGTTCCAAAACTTGAAGAAACGATGGGAATGATGTATTGTGGACTATTTTGAAGGGGACAGTGCTTAAAATGTCGTACAATAAGCAATAAAGCTGATACAGCAAAAGTTCTGTTTGTTTTTTAACACACCTTATATTTCCACTGACCCAGAGGAATACAAGGAGGAGGTAGATGAATAAAAAGAAAATTGTACTGCCCCCATTGGAAGACAAACATAGTGTTCCATTCTTGTAAACAAGTTCACTGATACAGTACCAGAGTGAACAAAATACATTATTAATATTTTGATTATAATGCAGCTGAACTTTCAGTTCAACATTAACATTCATCATAAAGCACAATGCTGCTTTGCCAGCAATGTCTGTGAAAATATATCTGTATTTTTCTCAGACTATCTGATTTCATGTAAAAAGTATTTCACTTTAAGCAAAAATGCATAATAATTACCTACAAACTTACTGGAATCTGTGTTATTTTTTTTTCAGTGATGTGATTGAAAATGTAAGATTTTACAGCTTCTCCTTAAATATTATTTTTTTGAGAGTTATTATTATCACTATTTTGATGTCAGTGCATTCATTACATACAATTTCCTGAAGAGAATATGAATTGACGTATACCTCAACACTAAAAATGTGCGTGTGTGTGTGTGTGTGTGTGTGTGTGTGTGTGTGTGTGTGTGTACGTGTGCATGCACGCGCGTGCTTGCGTGAGAGAGAGAAATAGAGAGAGACAGTTGGGGTGGGGGGGCGGGCTGTGATTATACATTTATTTTAGCATACTAGTGCACAACTGGTTGTTTTTTTTTTTTTTTTGTTTTTTAACTGTGATATCATGTTGAGATAAGCATCAATGAAATTGATAAGCCACATGAAAGTCCTCAAACAGGCATTGTGCAGACGTATTCTTGCCCCCATTTGAAGACAAAAATGATTGCTCCCCTGTGTTTACTCACAGAAAATTACATTCACATGTTTTGAGCTGTGAAAGGAATATATTTGAACATCTGTGGACTCAAATGGATCCTATTTTGAAGACGACCACCACCAACTGAAAATATTTGTTAAGTACACAAATTTGAAGGATTAGTCTCATTTTCTACCATCAGACCCCATACATGTCTTGCTCTGGCACAATGGGAGAGTACATGTGTAGTAAACGACTGCTACTGAACTGACTAATTTTGATGAAAATTTCCATAGCATAAGGGGAAAAAAACTGTGGCCAGAAAACAGTTGCACAATAATATGCCATGGGAAATGGTTCATTAGGCATGTGAGTAGTCTTTTGTTTTAGAGTGATACATTGTGTCTATAATTATTGAATGCACATTAGATTAAGCTCTTTTCAAAATAAATGTTGAATTCAAGGGTATGTAATGAAAATTCAAAATGGAAGACCATCTTTCTCCTCTTGACAATTTTATTTTTTAGGCACCTTTTCAATAACTCAATTTGTAATCTTCCTTCCAGGTAAACTTCATGCGGGAGAGATTGCTTCAATGGCTCTTGATGTTTTACATGGTGTGGAGCTATACAAAATTCCACATCGGCCATCTGAATCACTGCAAATCAGGATAGGGATAAACACAGGGCCATGTGTTGCAGGTGTTGTCGGTACAACAATGCCTCGTTACTGTCTGTTTGGAGATTCTATAAATACTGCCTCTCGAATGGAATCCACAAGTCTTGGTATTGTCTTTTGCTTCTTGAGTTTACTACATTGTGTAATTAGCTTACTTTTATTAATAACTATTAACTGCATGTGCTTAACTGTGCTGTCATGTGACAGAGCAAAACAAACAAACAATGGAAAATCCAGGATGGAACATAACAATATTACATATCCACAAGATAGGTATTGTGTGCGCTACATACAGCTCTCTGAGACTGCAGACGTATGTGCAAGTTGCATTTGCTTGAGTGTGTGTGTTTTTGCGTGTATGTATGTGTGTCTACTGCTGACAAAAGCCTTAATGGCTGAAAGCTATAAGTGTGTGAATCTTTTTGCTGTGCCTGTCATGACTCATCATCTCCACTATATGGTGAGTAGCAACTTTCCTTCTTTGGTATTGCTACATATGGCTCCAAGAGATATGAAAACAATTGGAAGTGGAGTATTATGACATTTACAGTGCAATTAATGGTTAATTGGTAAAAAGCACAGAGTTGTGTTAGAAACGGCCTATAAACTACACAAGGAACAGTCATGTCCAAACTGACAAAACTAACTGCAAATATTCTATAGGCTTCAGTATTAGGTCATTTATTACGATATCTGCATGTTCCATTTTCCCATTTTGATCGCTTAAATCCTTCTTTGCACAATGTAATAAGTTTAATTTTGTTTTCATGGTTCACACAAAAGCAATATATAAGAGGTTGCAGTATATTCCTAGTTTCCTCACTTTATACTTCCTCACTTCATACTGGTTCTTGAAACTTTGTAAGTAAGCTTCCACAAAATAGTTGGTCTTCAAGAGTCTAATGGTTCAAGTTTTCAGCATCTCCATGATACTTTCTTATTATTAAACCAAACCTGTGACCATTAATGCTGCAATTCCTTGTACACATTCCTTATCCCCTATTACACCTATTTCGTCTGGGTTCCACACACTTGAACAATGTTGTTGGGTGGGTTGCACGAGCATTTTGTTTCTTGTCTCCATTACATTTTCCCACTATGCTACCATTTAACTGAAGTGTGTCACATGCATTACACACAAATCAACCTTGGTGATCTTTCCACTTCATTGTTGTAGTCTTCAGTCCTGAGACTGGTTTGATGCAGCTCTCCATGCTACTCTATCCTGTGCAAGCTTCTTCATCTCCCAGTACCTACTGCAACCTACATCCTTCTGAATCTGCTTAGTGTATTCATCTCTTGGTCTCCCCCTACGATTTTTACCCTCCACGCTGCCCTCCAATACTAAATTGGTGATCCCTTGATGCCTCAGAACGTGTCCTACCAACCGATCGCTTCTTCTGGTCAAGTTGTGCCACAAACTTCTCTTCTCCCCAATCCTATTCAATACTTCCTCATTAGTTATGTGATCTACCCATCTAATCTTCAGCATTCTTCTGTAGCACCACATTTCGAAAGCTTCTATTCTCTTCTTGTCCAAACTATTAACCGTCCATGTTTCACTTCCATACATGGCTACACTCCACACAAATACTTTCAGAAATGACTTCCTGACACTTAAATCTATACTCGATGTTAACAAATTTCTCTTCTTCAGAAACGATTTCCTTGCCATTGCCAGTCTACGTTTTATATCCTCTCTACTTCGAACATCATCAGTTATTTTGCTCCCCAAATAGCAAAACTCCTTTAATACTTTAAGTGTCTCATTTCCTAATCTAATACCCTCAACATCACCTGACTTAATTCGACTACATTCCATTATCCTAGTTTTGCTTTTGTTGATGTTCATCTTATATCCTCCCTTCAAGACACCATCCATTCCGTTCAACTGCTCTTCCAAGTCCATTACTGTCTCTGACAGAATTACAATGTCATCGGCGAACCTCAAAGTTTTTATTTCTTCTCCATGGATTTTAATACCTACTCCAAATTTTTCTTTTGTTTCCTTTACTGCTTGCTCAATATACAGATTGAATAACATCAGGGAGAGGCAACAACCCTGTCTTACTCCCTTCCCAACCACTGCTTCCCTTTCATGTCCCTCGACTCTTATAACTGCCATCTGGTTTCTGTACAAATTGTAAATAGCCTTTCGCTCCCTGTATTTTACCCCTGCCACCTTTAGAATTTGAAAGAGAGTATTCCAGTCAACATTGTCAAAAGCTTTCTCTAAGTCTACAAATGCTAGAAACGTAGGTTTGCCTGTCCACTTCATATACCTACAAATTGTTACACCTGGCAATTCGTGCAAGTTGACCAATTCAAGTTGTGACTGATATTGCAGTCATAGGATACGATAGTTTTTTATTTATTTATTTATTTATTTTAATTTGGGATGTACATGATTTTGTACTTCTGAACATTTAAAGCAAGTTGCCAGGGTTTTCAGCACTTCAAAATCTTATGAAGATCTGGCTGAATATTAGTGTACATTTTCTGAGAGATAATGTCATTATAGGTAACTGATCCTCTGATACTGCCTGCCAGCCATTAGTGTACAATATGAACAGCAAGGGCCCCTACACACTTTTCTGGTACATGTCAGAAGTAATTTCTCCATCCACGGGAACATGCTATGTCCTGCATACCTAGAAATCTTCAGTCCAGTCACAAATATCATTTGACAGCATATATGATTATACTTGCATTAATAAGGTTCAGTTTGGTACTGAGTCAATTATTACTGGATGTGTATAAATACTGCATCCACTTCGCTGCCATGATCTATGGTTTTTAGGGTGTCATGTAATATGTAATAAAAGTGGAAGTTTGGTTTTGTATAACCAGTGTTTTGAGAGTCCGTTCTGTCCAAGATACTTCATTATGTTTGAGCTCAAAATTTCTTCTAAGGCTCTATTATTGATGGGCATCCAAGATATTGAATGCTAATTTTCTGAATTACTCTGCTACCCTTCTCATAGACAGGCGAGAGCTCTGCTTGCTTCCAACTAGTCCATGCAGTTCCTTGTTCACAGGATACATGGTTTATTATGGTTAAAAGAGGGGCTAACCCAGACACAAATTCCATATAACATCTGATATTTTATTAGGCCTTGTACCTTTATTCAGTTTTAGTGATTTCATATGTTTCTCAGTAATATCTACATTGCTCATCTTTGCAGTAGTGTAAGGATTAAACTGCACCAGTATCCCCAGATTTTCCTTTGGAAAGGAAAATTTGTAAATAGAGTTCAGCGTACCTTCTTGGGTCTTTCTATCCTCAGTGTCATTTCCTGTGTCAAACCATGAGTGTCTGGACACTGAAATTAGGCCACTGATAGCCTTCAAATATTGTCATAATATCTTGGGCTTATGTGAGATCTCTCAGTAATGCAGTAAACTCCCATTTATCCAAAATGATCAGGATGGCAGCCAATTTGCATCATGAAAATTTCGGATAACCCAAAGTCCCCCTGTTTCCATGCGTGAAACACCCCGAATTACATCAATACTGTGAAATATGAGTAG
Source organism: Schistocerca americana (assembly GCF_021461395.2). Classification (NCBI taxonomy): domain Eukaryota; kingdom Metazoa; phylum Arthropoda; class Insecta; order Orthoptera; family Acrididae; genus Schistocerca; species Schistocerca americana. Next base: position 93,402,884 of record NC_060121.1, read on the forward strand.
GGTATATAGAACATTATTGATGTGGTTGTGAATAAGCCTGCATGTTTTTGGCAGAAAAAATTGTGTTGATGTGTTGAAAAGGTGCTAAAGTATGATTAATAACTCAAAGTTTTTAAATGCTGAATAACAAAGCTCGTTTATTTTGCGCTGTTACAGAAAAAATCCACCTTATTTGGCAGCAGCAAAAAACAGGAGTTTTAATTTTATTTCCTACTCTTTTGAATAAAAAATAAACTTCTGTACAAAATTATGAAACAGATCTAGAGATTACTCAAAGGTACGAAAAGTTTGTCTGGAGGAAATTGAAAGTGGGGCAGGGGGGGGGGGGGGGGGTAGGGGGGGGGGGGGTAGGGGTAGAAGAAGAAGAAGAAGAAGAAACTTTTAACTTACAGACGTTGAAGTTCTAGGACACTTTATTAGAATTTGTTGTTTGGTAAAAAAAAGTCTGTAACGGTTTTTTGTTTTTTTGGCTTGAGAAACTTTTGTTGTGGCAATATATCTCCAACATTGCAAACAAACAATTTCGGGATAAGTCGCACCTCCTCCTGTTGGCTGAGATACTCCAGGGTAGTTCGGATAGCTTCATAACCGACTGTGTTAGGAATCTTTTTCTCTGCTTCATCATCAGAGACATATTCTAGTGATGCTTTCTGATTGGTCACAATATGGATGATTTCTTCCTCAGTCAAATCAAACAAGTCGTTTTCGATCCACTTTTCAGTGTCTCCGAAGTTCGCATCTTCACAACCAGGTAGCTTCTCCAGGAAATTCACCAAAGTTACATCATTTTCATTTGTTTCTGGCATGTCAGCTTCAGTTTCGGTGTTGCTTCCTTTTTCTCCACCACTGATGAGTTCCCTTATGATCTAAGAGTTTTTTCCAAGGCTAACAAGAGGAATTGGAGGAATTTGATTCCAAGCTTTCAATGAATGACACTTAAAACATCGATTTTTTTAAGAGCTTGTGCAAAATCTTCTTCAGCATCAATCTGACCGGTTAAGTATTCCAGCAGCTTGCATCAGTAATGTTTTTTCATCATCTCAATTTATTTATTTGTTCAATTGGTTAACATAGAGATGGGAGCTTTTAGTGAGAGGGCACCACAGTGGAACAAGTGGCCCCAGCGACCAATAGCGGTGCCCCTGATAGTGTACTGAAGCGCCTGCCTCGCGCTCAGCCAGCCAGTCTAATCTTGCATACGTCGGTTTACACCTCGCTTCGCGCTAGACACTTCACTTCCTTGTCTGTGTACGAGTAGACGTGTTTGTTTCCTTGTGACTCCATTGTTTGATCTTGTTGTAGTCATTCTGTCCTTCGTTGGTGATGTCCATCCTCTCCCGTTGTGTTGTTGTTCGCGGGCCTCTCCGTGGGTCCCGCCATGTTTCCGTCATTGCTTCCCCGTGACCATCCTGGTCGCAGTTACAACATTTTTGGTGATGAGGTAAATGGTGGTCTTTGTTGGTACGGAGATGAAGTTGGTCTGTCTGCTGGAGCAACAGCAGCAGCTCATGCAGCAGTGGTAGCTCCAGTTAGACATCTTACAAAAGTCACTGCGGTTGCTAACGGACAAAGTCGATGCCCGGGACGTGTTACCACACCAGCTTCAGAGTCCTTGGGTGTCCGATGCTTTCCCGCATCTGCCATCGTTTCCACCCTTTAATGACACTAAAGAGGACTGGGAAACATACTTACATGAGATGCCCAATGGGTGGTCATCCCTCCGGAATTGCGGCTTCGGGTGCTCAGTTTGTTACACTGCGGGCACTGAGGTGTGTCCCGTATGAAAGTTTTGGCTCACTGGCATATGTATTGGCCTGGCATCAATGGCGATATTGAGCGCATGGTCCATGGGTGTACTGTCTGTGCGCATCACCAGGCAAGTCCCCTCAGTCGTTTGCACCCTGGCCTGTGCCTCCCCGGCCCTGGGATCGCATCCATATTGATTTTGTGGGCCCGTTTTTGGGGTCCATGTGGTTACTCATCGTTGATGCCTACTCCAAATACCCATATGTTGTCCATATGGCATCCACCACCATGGAGGCTACACTCACAGCCCTGGCCCAGGTTCTCACCTTTGAGGGCCTGCCACACACGTTGGTCTCCGATAATGGTCCCCAATTCACAGCATCCTACTTCCACAACTTCTGTCAGGCCAACAGTATCAAACATATCCGTAGCCCCCCTTTCCACCCTTCGTCCAGTGGCATGGTGGAGAGGCTTGTCCGCACTTTTAAACACCAGTTGACTAAGGCGGTCAACACATCTCCAACCACGTCGGCCCTCACCCTGTTTTTGAGCACCTTTCGCACTACGCCAATTGACGGACGCAGTCCAGCAGAGCTCCTTCATGGGCAACAGCTGCAGACCCTGCTCCATTTGCTGATACTGTCCTCCTCCCACCCCCACTCCTGGCCCTCCCGGCAGTATGCCCCTGGCACGGCCGTGTGGGCCCGCGAGTACGGGCGCAAGGAGGGTTGGACACCTGTGACAGACATCGCGGCCCATTGGCGGCATGTGACATCGGTGCAGATGTTAAAAAGGTTGGAGCACCACCATCATAACCAGCTCCGCCCTTGTGCTGCCACGGGACTTGCGCCGTTGCCTCTTTCCCTACCTCCTTCGGGTATGGACGTGGTCCTCGAGTCACTGTCCCAGCCCTTGGTAGCCGTATGCCCGCGGGCCTGCCACCAGCCCTCTCCCTCTCCGCCTCCTGGTGGATCGGCGGCTCCTTCCCCCGCCGTGGACTCTAGATCGGCTGTCATGGATACCTCGGCCATCCCTTCCTCCCTGCCAATTGCGGTTGATATGCCCAGTTCCTCTTCACACTGCCACCCACATTGGCACCGTCCGAGGCATTTCCGCCCCTACGTGCAAGTTTCAGGGGGGAGGGATCTGGTACCGGGCGCCGCGGAATTTGAATCCGCACCAGATGTCATGGATGTCAAAGATCCATAGAGGTCTCTGCACCATCGCACCATAAGCTGTGGCGGCTCACGCCTCCTGGCCCGCTTTTAGTGTGAGGGCGCCACAGTGGAACATGTGGTCCCAGCAGCCAACAGTAGCGTGCCTGATAGCGTACTTAAGCGCCTGCCTTGCACTCAGTCAGCCAGTCTAATCTCGTGTACGTCAGTTTACACCTCGCTTCACACTAGACCTCTTACTTCCTCGTTCTGTGTACGAGTGGACGTGTTTGTTTCCTTGTGACTCCATTGATCTTGTTGTACTCGTTCTGTCCTTCGTTGGTCGTGTCCGTCCTCTCCCGTTGTGTTGTTGTTTGCGGTCCTCTCCGCGGGTCACGCCGCGCTTCCATCATTGCTACCCCGTGACCGTCCTGGTCGCAGCTACAACACCTTCAATACATTGAAAGTGCCAATTGTGGTCAGAACAGTGTTTTGGGTAGTAAGAGTGCATTATGTCAGAGCTAAGTGACTTTGAATGTGGAAAAATTGTAGGTGCTCATATGGTGGGTGTTTCCGTAACCAAGATAGTCGATGTGTTTGGTGTTTCAAGAGGCACTATGTAGAAGATTTATATCGCATACAGGGAAAGTGTTAAGTCACAAAGCATACAAAAATGTGTCTTGAGTGACAGTGACAGGTGATCAGTGAAAGGAATTGCGACATGAAATAAGAAGACAGTTGCAAATGTCACTGCAGAACCAAATGTCATACTCATAAACACTCATTCCAAAACCATTCATCAGTGATGTAAATGCCAGTTACAGGAAAATATGTTGCTGAAGCCATGAGACCTGGATATTGAGCTGTGGAAGAAGATCACTCAGTCATGTGAGTCTTGTTGCACAGTGTTTCCAACTGCTGGCCGAGTTCAGTAATGATTTGGGTTGCCATATCATGGTATTCTATGTACCCGGTACTCTGCAAGGTCACATTACTGCCAAGGATTATGTGACCTTTCTAGCTGATCAGGTCTGTCCCATGGCTCAATGTCTGTTCTACAATAATGATGCTGTGTTCTAAGATGATAGGGCCCCTGTTCACACAGCTTGCATCAACCAGGACTGGTTTTGTGAGCACTGAGATGAACTGTCATATCTCCTCTGGCCACCAGTCACTAGATCTCAATGTTATTGAGCCTTTGTGGTCAACTTTTGGGAGAATGGTGCTCAATTGCTGTCCATCTCCATAATTGTTACCTGAGATTGCCACTATTTTGCTGTAATAATGATAAAGATTCCCTTGGAAACCGTACTGGACCTGTATTTATCCATTGTGAAACAACTGGAATCTATTTTGAGTGCCAACAGTTTTCCTACACCATACTAGGTATGGTAGTGTGTTGTGTTTTTGGTGTTTCCATACTTTTGTCCACCCCTTGTGTGTTTGGCCCTAGGGGACAATTTAATTGCTTCATTTGTTATAAATATGTACTGGATTAGGTTGAGAATATGATGATCTGTGGCTATGAAACGTAGTGCATAATGTTCCATTTGCTACATCATTTAGTGGAATACCTGATGAAAATGATTACTATGATATTGCAAAGACAGTCCGCCATGTTGCAGTGCCTTCACTGTAAAGATAGGCAGGTTGCAGTGTTGTGCTGTCAAAAGCAATTATGATTCACACAATCAGCAGTTAACTGTTATCATTGTATGGTTCTTGCTCTACACTTCATTTGCACCTTTAAAAGATGGAATGGGCTCAGTTCAGTCAAATTGAGCAAGAGAGATACAATCAATATTGATCAGATTGTTTCCTGCATGTGCAGTACTTTTAGTGCAGATAGGGAGAGGGAGAGAGAGAGAGAGAGAGAGAGAGAGAGAGAGAGAGAGAGAGAGAGAGAGGGAGAGAGAGAAAGTGCACGCGTGTGGCCATGGGGGGGGGGGGGGGTCACACACATAGGAGGTATGCAAACACCTATCATAACACTTGTGATTGTTTAAAATGTTTATGTTGGTTTTCAGTATTGATGGAATGGTAAAGATAGCACTCATCATGAATACTTTCTTGTTGTCTGAAAAATCATCCACGTGTCTTATCAGTAATAGGAAGAGGGGAACTGCTGTTTACCATAATTAAAATGAAGTGCTATGAGTTGCATAAAGCAAGTATCACAGGGGTATACTACAATATATGTAAAAGGCATAGTGTTCTTTCTAAATTGAAAAGTATTCTTACTGCAGATGATGATGTAACTATAATGAATTGTATGAGAAACACAATAAGGATACAGCTGATGAATGGCACATCCACAAAAAAATTAAGTGATTTTTCTAAATGGTCTATAATGTCACTTAATAAAAAAAAAAATGAATAAGCGGGATATAACTTAATGATAAACAATAGTACGTGAGCAAAACAAAAAGTTCAAAACTGCTGGTTGTGTGCACAGATAGAAAGTTGAATTACAAGTTGAATTGGAAGTAATATACTGTGGCATTGTGGATCTCTCTCTCCCTCCCCCACCCCTCTCCCTCTCCCCCTCTTTCTCTTTGTGTATGTTTAAGTAAATTCTTTGCACAGTTAATGTTTTCCACTTACATAACGTGATTGCTCAGAATAATATCCCATAGAACACAATCACGTAACTAATGAGGAGGTATTGAATAGGATTGGGGAGAAGAGAAGTTTGTGGCACAACTTGACTAGAAGAAGGGATCGGTTGGTAGGACATGTTTTGAGGCATCAAGGGATCACAAATTTAGCATTGGAGGGCAGCATGGAGGGTAAAAATCGTAGAGGGAGACCAAGAGATCAATACACTAAGCAGATTCAGAAGGATGTAGGTTGCAGTTGGTACTGGGAGATGAAGAAGCTTGCACAGGATAGAGTAGCATGGAGAGCTGCATCAAACCAGTCTCAGGACTGAAGACCACAACAACAACAAAGAACACCAATGAAATACAGTAAGAGTTATGTGCCCCTAGAATCTTGTCAGCAGTTTGCAGTAGAGAACGAGTTATCAGCAGAGTTCATATTCCAGAATAGCCTTTCACATACACCCTCCCATTTTTGGTGTAACAGCAGGGTGCAGTTTTAGTGCTGATTAAAACTTGGCATGTTAACACTGACAGTCTTTTGATACTAGCAGAGATGCAATCTATACATGTTGCCATGTCCAGCTAAAACATTCTTGTGTTAAGAAAGGCTGTTGCAACATATCCAAGACTTCAGTTATTATGCTATCATAAGTACTTTATGTTATGATACAGCAGTGCACCAAGAAGATATGAATGGAATAGACACTGGATGAGGAGTTTTTTTCTTTTCTATATGAATTAACAGCAGTAATTTGTCAGACTTAAAGCCAAATGTATAAAGTGGTTGAGCTTAGATCAGCACAAAAAATGAACTTGGAAATCTGTATTGTATAAACTAATCTCAGATTATTCCACAATTAACTACAATCAATTTTGACTAGTAAAATATCACAGATAAAGTCAAGTTAATCTACAATTATAGTTCACAACCTGTTAGCACTTTAATTATGGATTTTGTTTTGCGCAAATAGAAGCTGAAAATTGTAAATAATAAAGAAGTTGTCATTAACATTCCAATGCAACTGAAGGTCTAAATAATTTGATCTGTAATATGAGGGTAAAAACTATATTAGTGAGGTAGGTAATGACTCATATAATTGCTCCCATAAGAATTCTTGAATACAACTTGTAATTTATGCCAAAGTATTTTAAGGTATTACACAGACACTTAGTGCCCGAGTAAGAAAGGAAAATTTCAGCTATTAGCAGTGAACAGTTGTTAGCATCCAACTTAGTAAATGAATCGACTTCATTTACTTCCAGTACGATGGACGTGGAAGAATTATGGACAAATTTTAAACACATTGTAAATCACGGATTGGAGAAGTATGTGCCGAAAAAGTGGGTTACGGATGGAAAAGACCCACTGTGGTTTAACAGCGCAATTTGGAGAATGCTCAGGAAGCAAATACAGTTGCTCTCATGGTACAAGAAAGATCAGGAAAATGAGGACAGGTAAAAGTTAGTAGAGATTCATGCTGCTGTAAAAAGAGTGATGTGCAAAGCATACAACCACTACCACCGTCATACCTTAGCAAAAGATTTTACTGAAAACCCAAGGAAATTCTGGTCTTACGTAAAATCGGTAAGGGGGTTGAAGGCTTCCATCCAGTCACTCACTAATCAGTCCGGCCTGGCAACGAAAGTTGAAATTTTAAATTTAGCATTTGAGAAATCTTTCACGCAGGAGGATCGAACAAACATACCGCCGTTTGAATCTCGTACAGATTCCGATATGGAGGACATAGTGGTAGACATCCCTGGGGTTGTGAAGCAGCTGAATGGGTTGGAGCTAAATAAATCACCAGGTCCTGATGGGATTCCAATTCGGTTTTACAGAGAATACTCTACTGCATTGGCTCCTTACTTAGCTTGCATTTATCGTGAATCTCTTGCCCAACGCAAAGTTCCGAGCGACTGGAAAAAAGCACAGGTGACACCTGTATATAAGAAGGGCAGAAGGACAGATCCTCAAAATTACAGACCAATATCCTTAACATCGGTTTGTTGCAGGATTCTCGAACATATTCTCAGTTTGAATATAATGAATTTCCTTGAGACAGAGAAGTTGCTGTCCATGCATCAGCGCGGCTTTAGAAAGCATCACTCCTGCGAAACACAACTCACCCTTTTTCCACATGATATCTTGTGAATCATGGATGAAGGGCATCAGACGGATGCCATATTCCTTGACTTCTGGAAAGCGTTTGACTCGCTGCCCCACTGCAGACTCCTAACTTAGGTACGAGCATATGGGATTGGTTCCCAAATATGTGAGTGGCTCGAAGACTTCTTAAGTAATAGATCCCAGTACGTTGTCCTCGATGGTGAGTGTTCATCAGAGGTGAGGGTATCATCTGGAGTGCCCTGATGACGCTGTGGTGTATTGGAAGGTGTAGTCGTTGAGTGACTGTAGGAGGATACAAGAATACTTGGACAGGATTTGTGATTTGTGTAAAGAATGGCAGCTAACTCTAAATATAGATACATGTAAATTAATGCAGATGAATAGGAAAAAGAATCCCGTAATGTTTGAATACTCCATTAGTAGTGCAGCACTTGACACAGTCACATCGATTAATATTTGGGCGTAACATTGCAGAGCGATATGAAATGGGACAAGTATGTAATGGCAGTTGTGGGGAAGGCAGATAGTCATCTTCGGTTCATTGGTAGAATTTTGGGAAGATGTGGTTCATCTGTAAAGGAGACTGCTTATAAAACACTAATACGACCTATTCTTGAGTACTGCTTGAACATTTGGGATCCCTATCAGGTCGGATTGAGGGAGGACATAGAAGCAATTCAGAGGTGGGTTGTTAGATTTGTTACTGGTAGGTTTAATCATCATGCGAGTGTTATGGAAATGCTTCAGGAACTCGGGTGGGAATCTCTCAAGGAAAGGAGGCGTTCTTTTCGTGAACCGCTACTGAGGAAATTTAGAGAACCACCATTTGAGGCAGATTGCAGTACAATTTTACTGCCGCCAACTTATATTTCACGGAAAGACTACGAAGATAAGATGATAGAGATTAGGGCTTGTACAGAGGCATATAGGCAGTCATTTTTCCCTCGTTCTGTTTGGGAGTGGAACAGGGAGAGAACATGCTAGTTGTGGTATGAGGTACCCTCCACCATGGATTTCGGAGTATGTATGTAGATGTAGATATAGATATGGAGTGTGACAGTAGCAGGTAATGATTGAACACTTCTTAAAAAATCCTCTTTAAGACAAGAGTAGCAGTAGCTGCACCATTCACATTAAATTTTGAACTCTGAACGCATTATTAAATTGATATCAGAGCTGTGCATGCACTGATGAACAGAAATAGCAAGCATGTGAATGAACAAGTTCAATTATATGAATTGGCTGATTCCTAACTTAAACTATGTCTCCGTGTTTACACACTGGATTGTAATTTTTGAAGTATGAGGGTGGAATTCAGATCAGTTCCAAGACTTCTTAATTTCATAAATTGCTTCTTTCTTATCCAGCAATGTTTGTTAATGTGCAAAATGCAGAATTGCATTGTGATTTGAAATCCATGTTAAACTGTAGGACCCCAAATACTTGTATGGGTATGTTTGTTCAAAGGTATGAAGAACAATACCTCCAAAAGGACCATACCAGTAAATCACTGTCATGGTCAAACCACCTTCAGGTTGATGACAGACACTGAAAGTTTATACCTACGCCAAAAGTTTCTTTAACACTGAATAGTAATGGTTTTAAAACCTGTGAACTATTGCAACTTTCGCCCACACAGAAAGCTGCCTAAATCCATGGCCAACAATCTGTGTAATGTGTATGTCAAATAAGCCATGCCATCTAATGAGCAATGCTGGGTGGCCATGAATTATTAACTGCCAGAAAATTATTACGACAGCACTACATTTTAATTTCTCACACCTTGAATTTCCATATACTGTTTGCTTAGCAGTTTGGGCCACTGTGGGGAGTAGCATTCTATGTTCGAGAGCATTAAGTGCTGATAATTATATTGTTTCCTTTTGTTTACTCTATGAATATCTGCCTATTTCAATATTTTTCAGCTGTAGAGGAGATTTTTGAGGAAGTTTGAAAAGTTTCTTCTGCTTATTTTCCTCCATCTTCAAGCAAAAAATCTTCAATAATAAATGTTTTTATCTATCATATGTATGATTAATTTCTGCAGACTAAACTCAATCATCGTCTCAATAGTGGATTCAGGGGTGTCGCCAAGTGTCTCTCTTACTAATTCAGGTCAACATTGAACCTCATTGAGGTGATTCGAATTTAATGCTACACATCATAATGAATAAGTCAACCGAGTTCAGTTTTTGAACTGAAATTGAAATTGCTCTCCAGTCAGTGACTTTTATACAATGAGCCATAATAGTCTATTAATTGGTCAAAGGAATGAAGATGCTGTGTCATTAGCTGCAGTCAAATATATTGTTGGCAATAGTGCTGGGAACCAGTTTAGGTCCCAAGCTACCATACGTGCGTGTGTGTGTGTGTGTGTGTGTGTGTGTGTGTGTGTGTGTGTGTGTGTGTGTGTGTGTGTGAGGGAGAGAGAGAGATCAAATTTTCTTAGCCTTCTTTCAGCATCAGTCAAAAGAATGCTACTCTTATAATATAATAAAAGACAGAATTCTGATACATGATGATAATATATCCCACTAGTAGTTTACTCCATAATGTTAAGTATTCATCATATCGGTCTTGAAACTTCCTGGTAGATTAAAACTGTGTGCTGGACAGAGACTTGAACTCAAGACCTTTGCCTTTCGTGGGCAAGTGCTCTACTGACTGAGCTACTGAAGCACAACTCACAACCTGTCCTCACAATTTCAATTCTGCCAGGACCTCATGTCCTACCTTCCAAACTTCACAGAAGCTCTTCTGGAAAACCTAAGACAAAATACTGGCAGAATTGTAGCTGTGAGGAGGAGTCATGAGTCATGCTTGGGCAGTTCATTTGGTAGAGCACAATCCCACAAAAGGCATAAGTCCCGAGCTTGAGTCTTGGTTCAGCACACAGTTTTAATCTGCTAGGAAGTTTCATATCAGCGTACACTCCACTGCAGAACCTCATTCTGGAAACATCCCTCACGCTGTGGCTAAGCCATGTCTGCACAGTATCCTTTCCTCCAGTAGTGCTAGTTCTGCAAGGTTCACAGAAGAGCTACTGTGAAGTTTGGAAGGTAGGAGATGAGGCACTGGCGGAATTGAAGCTGTGAGGACAAGTCATGAGTTGTGCTTGGGTAGCTCAGTCGGTAGAGCACTTGCCCACGAAATGCACAGGTCTCAAGTTGGAGTCTCGGTCCAGCACACAGTTTTAATCTGCCAGGAAGTTTCATATCAGTGCACACTCTGCTGCAGAGTGAAAATCTCATTTTGTTATATCAGTTTTGGTTTGATGCATGAATCATTCTCAATGTTTGTGGACTACTGAGGCACAGTCTGTTCAAACATATTCAATGGCCAGTGTTATGGTCTCAGTCAATATTTTTCCCGCATTTTCTGAGAATATTTTTCTTTAGTAAAGATTGCAATATGAACACGTAGTAACATGGGGAGAGTAAAAGACTTTCATATCCATTGGCATTACTACTGCTACTAGACTACTAGATATGACTTACAAGTGGAGCATTTCTTAAACATCTTACTGCCATGAGTCATTGGCATCTGATTCTGAGTTGTTCTCTTTCATTATGGTAGTAGTGTTATGCATTTACAGATATTGGGTCTCTGGTCAGGTACAAGTTAGATGCAGCATGAGGTTGTAGATACCATCGCCACGTCCTAAAGAATAATGTAACAACTGAATCCATTGTGAAAGAATGGAATGTTTATTATGGGGCTCAGGGCTAAGTCATTATTAGCAGTCACTGCCCATTGCTCACACATTGTTTGGTTAGGGGCTAAAATGCAATTAAAATGCCTAAAACTTCTCAAACAACAACTTGATTTTGAAAATTTGTCTCAGGTTTGTGCACTCATCTTTGTGAAGGGACATCTGTCTCAGATATGACACTGTGGAGACCAAAGTTGTTAGCTCGAAACTAATTCATTTATGACTGGAAAGACTACTGCTACATGGTTTAAATTTCATCCAGGACTTCCCATGTTTTAACTATTTTACTTTTGTGTGGAGCCACACACATACAAAACTTTTTACTGTACAAGAGGTTTTATTTCACAATCTAGATTTTGGCCTTAGGTCATTATCAAATGTTAAAGCTGGAACAGATTAAAGCACAATAAAAGTACAAGTATCAGAAAAATAGCAGGACAAATTAATTGATGTATGGGCTGCATGATTTGTTCTCTTACTTACATACCGAAAGTCATTAGACTTGAGTAGAACAAAAGTTATCATCAAAATATGTATGTTAAGTTATATAAACGATTTTGTAGAAAGTAAATGTGAGGACATTTGTGTAATAGGCAAATTTTTTGGCAATTAGCATGACTTCTTCACTTGATAAGGTTGTGGAATAAAGTAGATGACCTAATGAAAGGTTTTTAAGTTCTCTACTCTGTGTTTAAGCAGTAACTGACAAGCATAAGTGAAACGATTGTCAAAGATGCCCATAAAGGCATCCCAGTTTGCATCATGTGATCCATGGTATTTCATTGGAACAGGTAGCGAGACTCTTTATTATAAAAACTGGTTACATTATCTTTTAAGTGGGAACAAGATGCCAGTGTTTACATTATATGGTGTGAACAGCCAACTTCCCAGTGTGTGAGTAAAAATGCTACTTACACCATAGTAATTAAAGATACATAGGAGTACAACCTTGCAAGATAGAGAAATATCTGATACACTGTCAGTTATAAAATAAGGAGTTATGCATTGTTATGAATTACAATCATTTTAAATATTAGTCAGTTATTTAAAATGAATGGTCACAAACATCGTTGGAATTTAATGTGTTACAGTTGTAACACTTGGTAATGGCCGAAGGCTGAAATCTATATTGTGGAATAAAACCTGTTGCACAGTACAATGGTAGTTACAGCTTTCAAAAAATTTCCATGTTTGTTAGCAGTTACAGTTTCATTTCCAAAACATTTTGATGTTTTGTAGAAGTTACAGTTTCATTACATACACTGATTTTTCTATTTTTTGTTTCTGCAACAGCGATGAAGATCCACATAAGTCAGACAACAAAGGAAGCTTTAGATGAGCTGGGAGGTTTCTATACAGAGTACAGAGGAGTCATGGAGGTAAAAGTAAGTATGTTTTGTATCTAATAACAATTTAATCTATTTCGCATATGAATTGGTGGACGGAAATGCAATGATGACACACCATTCTTGATATTGTGTATGTCTGACCTGGAATCAGCACTAGATGATTCACTATCCTAAAATAAAATTCACATATACTGTTTGAAGACACCTTAGGAACAAGTACTTTACCATTCCACGTGCAGTGGCAACAAAACATGTCAGCAATTGACTTTCTACAAGACCAATATACTGGCAGCATTTTCTTTAGCAGTGTTCACTCTGAGTGGGATATAAAATTTCCATCACTAGAATATGTAAAACAGTTACATTTCTAGCCAGTGGCTTGTGCAATACACAGATAAAGGTCTGAGTAACACACATGCTCACATTTTTGGCAACTGCTTGTTGGAACCTTACAAAATACCTAAAAGACTAACAAGGGCCCAAACATTTCTGTCACAGCTCATTACCTGATCACTTGGATGGTGTATTATTGGCAATCCTTGAAGGAATTTACAGGACTGAACTGTAGTTCATTTCAGTCTGCAAGCCCAAACACACCTTACTCTGGGCAGTGGATAAGTAGAGGTGAACCAACTTCCTTACCTTCACATTCACCCGATTAAAATCCACTGGACTTATTTTCTGTGGGATAATGCAAATTGAATGGTATATACATTACCAGTCAGTGCTGAAGCTTCCCATGTATGAGATTTTGTATCTGGGATTGTGTATACCAGTCCAGGTGTAATGGAACATGTTTGGAACTCACAATGGCAGCTTGCTGTAGTCTGTATTGAAGAGGAAGATGGATGCTTAGAACATTTTGGCATCAAATGTTATGAACCAATATACTATGCATGTCAGTCTCACAATTTAGAAACTAAGCATTTCCCAACACTTGTTGATATTTCTCTTTACTGGAACTGGATTCCAATCACAAACTACGGGTGATATTTTTGACACGTCATATAGTGGTGTAATTCACTCTAATAAAAGGGGGACTCTGAATTATCTTTATCACTGATAGGGTTTTAAGAATAAATAGTATTGGCAACAGCATTTTAGAAGAAGACTTAAGAATAATGAAAAGAAGTTTTATGCTTCCTGGTAGTCTTCGAATGTGAAACTGTTCCTGACTGAATTAATTGTGAGAAACGGGGGAATGTGGTGGGATGGGGGGCTGTTACAGGGGGCACAGTTGTACAGAAGGCACCGTAAAGTATTTCATCAAAAACAGGGAAGCTGCACACACAATGTTTCTAGTCCATGGTGCCATTACAGACAGAGAATGAATTAGATTTGTATTACGAATTGAAGTGTGGAATGTCGAAAATTTGAATTTTGTGGTGAGAATAGAAAATCCAAAAACAGCAATGACGAGAATGAAGTTTAATGTTGATGGGCTAACTGATTTGCAATTGATGAAGAATTTGGGTGTGTGATCCAAGATTTCTCTGGCATAGAGTGTACCTCAGTGGTCGTTGCCTATTCCATCAGAAGTAATTGTATAAACTGCATCATGTTTTGATAACAGTTAAGGTGTTGCGTGGAACATATAAGTAATTCAATCAGATAGCATTGCCTCACACATTCAAAATGTTGCATACTTACACTGATTTTATCAAGCATAGCACTTTGGAAAAATATAGGAGAATGTGATATGTGGTATATGATCTTGGTTTATTAGTTATTCAGATCATTATGAATTAAGAATGGCATAGAGGGACTGTAAGCAAAACACTGACTGCTGTAGGAGGGAGAGTTGCTCCTGAAGGATAATGTACACAAGAACATGATGATTTTTTGTCATTACTTCATTCTGGTGACTGATTTTAGAATCACATGAAGGAATGTACCATCACATGCTGATTCTGCCATTTACTACACTTTTTATAGCTGTTAGCCATGATGATGTGTTTCATGCAGCATTTGTAAATATTTGGAGTTCTACACATTTAAGTGCTGTATAAAATATTAAAGCTATTTGGAATACATTGTTAATTGATCAGTTACAGATTTTAAGGACAAGTAAAATTATATATATATTTTTAAATTTTGTTATATAGTGTTGAGCCATACTTCATTGGTCTTGCACTAACTTGTAACAGATGAAGATCTTTTATTGTGGAACATGATTTTTGTAGATTAAACTTGTTTTGTTAATGTCTTAATCATTTTACCTTCCAGTAGCTGCAAATTTGAAATGTATTTAACTCATATCTGGTTTTCCATAATCCTTCTGCTTAATTTAATATCACTTTCTGATTGTTAGTGTGCAATAGAGTAAAAGTCTAGCACATAAGTGATTAAATACAATACCCTATTGATAGTATTTTTTTATTACAACACTTGCATTTCAATACAGTATTTGTCCATAGTTACATGACCATGCTGTACTGTGGAACAGGTTCCCATACTTGGAAGGAAAAAATCTTAATTCTGCAGAGAAGTTTTTTCAATTTCAGAAAAAGATTGCAGTGCATAAAAAGTGAATGCCATCATTTAACAAAAGAATAAGAAAATATTTTAAACTTCTATTACTTTATTATTATTTTATTATTATTACTTTACTATTATTTTAAACTTCTAGAGGCAAAAATCTGAAAAGTGTTCTGAGACACAACACTATCCCCTAATACTTGAATATTTGAAATAACTGTTGAGGTACACCACATGTCATCACACACTAATAGTGCTCAAGCAGAGATAATATGTTAAGAACTTCAGGAACTAATGAAATACATGCAAGACGATGAAAATTTGATTTTCATCGGTGACTGGAATGCTACACCACAAGCGGGTAAAGGGAAACATAATTGTTGTGTCAGCAACTGTGAGTACTTTCTGATTAGTAGAAAACTTTATTTCTATTAAAGGAAGAAACATAACTTGATTTCTATGCTGGTGGTGCAATTACTTTTCTTATTACTATTCACATAATGCTGACTGCGTATCATCTTCCCATTACTCAGTATTAATTCTCTTAAAGACAGCGAATGAACTTGGCCAACCAGTGATGGACGGCTGGTTAAATCAATGTTGACAGGGGGTGCTGAAATCTGTCTTCGTGGAGGTTTGGCGCTGCCCATTCTTTCCTTTGGTGTGTGGGTCAGTGCCTTCTGGATGCCATTTCGTGGTGCTGCACTGGTTGACACCCCACCCCCCCTTCTCTCCAAAAGTGTTGCATTATTGTCATGGAGGGAGCCATTTTACGACAATGATCATTGATGGGAGGGCAGGGGGGACAGGAAACTGATTGGCATGAGGACCCAGGAGCCGCACTTGGAACCAACGCCAAGCATCTGGCTGCGCCCTGAAATCCGTCCTGTGCTCTGCAGGCAACATTGGTTGGAAAACCCCCAGAAAGATGCCCACCCTCTTCCTGAGTCAATCTAATGAAAAACAGAGGGGGCACGGGTGATGATGGCGGTGACACCAGATCCACTGAGGACACCAGGACGAGTGCTGGGAAGTTGAGTTCCTGTGGTGGTGAAGGCAAAGGGTCCAGCTCCAGTGGTTCCACAGGCAGTGCCAAAGAGGTATTTGCAGGCAGTCCTGCTGGCCACAAGATCCCAATAGGATGCAAATCCGGGTACAAAAAATTTATGGAAGAATCTCGCAATCGACAAGCATGAATCTGGTTCTGATGGCGGCGCAGCAACCCAGCAGGTCCTTGAATTAAATACATACAAGTGCTCAAATTTCAAAGAATCATTCCTTTCTCCCAGCATCTGGTGTGACCAGAAACTCTGATAAGAGCATAATCATCAGGCGCAAAGTAATGCTTGTGAAGTGTGAGAGGTGCCGTACACTGTGGTGAGTGTAGCAATTGGAGCAGTGTGCAGTGGCGCAGGCCACATAGAAGCTCTGCCGGCGATGGACCATCGTGGGGCTGGGAGAGGTACATTGTGAGGAAGAGCTGCAGCACTTACTCCAATATCTGGCAGGCAGATATGTTTTTCATCTGTTGTTTGAACATATACCCAAATCATTCAGCTTCTACATTTGACTTAGGATGAAATGGAGCACTGATAAGGTGAGCGATACTATTGGCTGCACAAAACTGTTCAAAGTCCTGAGCCATATAGTATGGTCTGTTGCCTGTAACCAGCACTCCAGGCAAACCTTCCAAGCAAAAAAATAAATGACAAAAGCCTGAATGGTATTATCCAACGTAGTTGAGTACATGGGCACTGCAAATGGATATTTGCTAAAAGAGACCACAACAATAGGCCAATAAGTGTTCCAAAGGGGACTGGCAAAGTCAATATACATTTGTTGCCATGACAATTGAGACACTGACCCAGCTGAAAATGTTCGTGGTAGTCTGATAGACTTTTCAGCACAAGTGTAATACTGTGACGGTGCTAACTGTTTTTTGTGCAAAATTCCCCCATGACCTTGGTGGAGCAATTGCAACACCCCTTTTTGCAACACTTTAAGAATAAGCACACGTGAATGTCCAGAGTCATTTTCATTAAGCTCACACCATGCTGGATGAAGAGGCTATGCCAATGAGCAAAATATCAAGGCACATAATAATTATAAATGTTTTTCACTAAACGAGGCCAAGCAGTGCACATGTAGTGGAACAAAAGGTTCAAGTCAGGGTCTACTTCTGTGGCCCGAGTGATTTTCCTATAGTGCAGTGGAAAAGTCTGTAAAAGTTCAGCATCCTGCACATCGATCTGACAGCAATGTGTGGCAGTAATGTTGAATTCAAAATCAGGAGCAACAGAAGGGGAGAAAGGGCATCAGAATATGCAAGCTTCACTGTGAGCCGGTACAATATTTTGCACTAATATTGTGACACTAACAAAGACAAACATTGCAGCTTCTGAACCATGCATTACAGAACAGGTTTGGACAGATGAAACAAAGACTGAAGTAGCTTATGGTCCATCCCTAGGTAAAACTTCTGATCAAATGGAAAATGGTGAAACTTTGTCATGCCATAGATAATAGCAAGCACTTCCTTCTTGATTTGGAAATAGTTGCAATGAGCCTTGGTCAATAACTTTGAAGCACAAGCAGTCAGCCTGTCTTGTGAACCAAATCTGTGTGAGAGCACAGCTTTGATTCTGTACAAAGAAGTGTCCACTGCGAAAGCCACAAGCTTAGCGATTTCAAAATGAACAAGGCATCTGTCACTCAACAAGACATTTTTAAATTTCGGGAATGCATCCTGACTCTCTTTGGTCCAAACAGAAGGTACGTTCTTTCAGCACAAATAATGCAACAAGCCATGATCTGGGCTGTTTTGGGTATGAACCAGATATAGTGCCAACTTCCCAAGATTTGACTGCAATTCCATCATGGTCTGTGGAGCAAGGAGGTCCCAGATAGGCAGCAAATGAGATTGAAGGGGATGAACACCTGGGTTATTAAGAACATGGCCTAAGTGCTGAATTTAAGTCTGAAAAAAAGGGCACACTTGTCCAGATGACACTTCAAACCTGCAGTGGTTGAATAAGTTTATGAAAGTTACTGATGTGTTCCATCAATGTACATCCTGACAACATGTATCATCCATGTAATCTGAACAGAATGGAACCTCTGCAATAAGCTGTTGTAAGTAGCATTGGAATATGTTGTTGTTGTGGTCTTCAGTCCTGAGACTGGTTTGATGCAGCTCTCCATGCTACCCTATCCTGTGCAAGCTTCTTCATCTCCCAGTACTTACTGCAACCTACATCCGTCTGAATCTGCTTAGTGTATTCATCTCTTGGTCTCCCTCTACAATTTTTACCCTCCCCGCTGCCCTCCAATGCTACATTTGTGATCCCTTGATGACTCAGAACATGTCCTACCAACCGGTCCCTTCTTCTTGGGTCCCTTCTTCTTGTCAAGTTGTGCCACAAACTCCTATTCTCCCCAATTCTATTCAATACCTCCTCATTAGTTACGTGACCTACCCACCTAATCTTCAGCATTCTTCTGTAGCACCACATTTCTAAAGCTTCTATTCTCTTTTTTTTTCTAACTATTTATCATCCATGTTTCACTTCCATACATGGCTACACACCATACAAATACTTTCAGAAACGACTTCCTGACACTTAAACCTATGTTAACAAATTTCTCTTCTTCAGAAATGCTTTCCTCTGCCATTGCCAGTCTAC
The DNA here is from genome assembly GCF_021461395.2 of Schistocerca americana. Taxonomy (NCBI): domain Eukaryota; kingdom Metazoa; phylum Arthropoda; class Insecta; order Orthoptera; family Acrididae; genus Schistocerca; species Schistocerca americana. Next base: position 93,421,737 of record NC_060121.1, read on the forward strand.
ATTTTATATCTTCTCTACTTCGACCACCATCAGTTAGTTTGCTCCCCAAATAGCAAAACTCCTTTACTACTTTAAGTGTCTCATTTCCTAATCTAATACCCTCAACATCACCCGACTTAATTCGACTACATTCCGTAATCCTTATTTTGCTTTTGTTGATGTTCATCTTATATCCTCCTTTCAAGACACTGTCCATTCCGTTCAACTGCTCTTCCAAGTCCTTTGCTGTTTCTGACAGAATTACAATGTCATCAGCGAACCTTACAGTTTTTATTTCTTCTCCATGGATTTTAATACCTACTCCGAATTTTTCTTTTGTTTCCTTTACTGCTTGCTCAATATACAGATTGAATAACATCGAGGAGAGGCTACAACCCTGTCTCACTCCCTTCCCAACCACTGCTTCCCTTTCATGCAACTCGACTCTTATAACTGCCATCTGGTTTTTGACAAATTGTGTATAGCCTTTCGCTCCCTGTATTTTACCCCTGCACCTTTAGAATTTGAAAGAGAGTATTCCAGTCAACATTGTCAAAAGCTTTCCCTAAGTCTACAAATGTTAGAAACATAGGTTTGCCTTTCCTTAATCTTTCTTCTAAGATTAGTCGTAAGGTCAGTATTGCCTCATGTGTTCCAATATTTCTACGGAATCCAAACTGATGTTCCCCGAGGTTGGCTTCTACCAGTTTTTACATTCGTCTGTAAAGAATTCGTGTTAGTATTTTGCAGCTGTGACTTATTAAACTGATAGTTTGGTAATTTTCACATCTGTCAAAACCTGCTTTCTTTGGGATTGGACTTTTATATTCTTCTTGAAGTCTTAGGGAATTTACCTGTCTCATACATCTTGCTCACCAGATGGTAGAGTTTTGTCAGGACTGGCTCTCCCAAGGCCGTTAGTGGTTCTAATGGAATGTTGTCTACTCCCAGGGCCATGTTTTGACTCACGTCTTTCAGTGCTCTGTCAGACTCTTCACGCAGTATCATATCTCCCATTTCATCTTCATCTATGTCCTCTTCCATTTCCATAATACTGTCCTCAAGTACCTCGCCCTTGTATAGACCCTCTGTATACTCCTTCAACCTTTCTGCTTTCCTTTCTTTGCTTAGAACTGGGTCTCCATCTGAGCTCTTGATATTCATACAAGTGGTTCTCTTTTCTTCTAAGGTCTCTTTAATTTTCCTGTAGGCAGTATCCATCTTACCCCTAGTGAGATAAGCCTCTACATCTTTACAATTGTCCTCTAGCCATCCCTGCTTAGCCATTTTGCACTTCCTGTCGATCTCATTTTTGAGACGTTTGTATTCCTTTTTGCCTGCTTCATTTACTGTATTTTTATATTTTCTCCTTTCATCAGTTAAATTCCATGTTTCTTCTGTTACCCAAGGATTTCTACTAGCCCTCGTCTTTTTACCTACTTGATCCTCTGCTGCCTTCATCACTTCATCCCTCATCCCCCATTCCTGTGAATTGTTCCCTTATGCTCTCCCTGAAACTCTGTACAACCTCTGGTTTAGTCAGTTTATCCAGGTCCCACTCCTTAAATTCCCACCTTTTTGCAGTTTCTTCAGTTTTAATCTGCAGTTCATAATCAATAGATTGTGATCAGAGTCCACATCTGCCCCTGGGAATGTCTTACAATTTAAAACCTGCTTCCTAAATCTCTGTCTTACCATTATATAATCTATCTGAAACCTCCTAGTATCTCCAGGATTCTTCCATGTATACTACCTTCTTTTTTGATTCGTGAACCAAGTGTTAGCTATGATTAAGTTACGCTCTAATCAAAATTCTACCAGACAGCTTCCTCTTTCATTTCTTACCCCCAATCCATATTCACCCACTATGTTTCCTTCTCTCCCTTTTCCAACTCTCGAATTCCATTCACCCATGACTATTAAATTTTCGTCTCCCTTCACTACCTGAATAATTTCTTTCATCTCATCATACATTTCATCAATTTCTTCATCATCTGCAGAGCTAGTTGGCATATAAACTTGTACTACTGTAGTAGGTGTGGGATTTGTGTCTATCTTGGCCACCATAATGCATTCACTATGCTGTTTGTTGTAGCTTACCCACACTCCTATTTTTTTATACATTATTAAACCTACTCCTGCATTACCCCTATTTGCTTTTGTATTTATAACCCTGTATTCACCTGACCAAAAGTCTTGTTCCTCCTGCCACCAAACTTCACTAATTCCCACTATAATTAACTTTAACCTATCCATTTCCCTTTTTAAATTTTCGAACCTACCTGTCTGATTAAGGGATCTGACATTCCATGCTCCAATCCATAGAACGCCAGTTTTCTTTCTCCTGATAACGACGTCCTCTTGAGTAGACCCCGTCCAGAGATCCGAATGGGGGACTATTTTATCTCCAGAATATTTTACCCAACAGGACGCCATCATCATTTAACTATATAGTAAAGCTGCATGCATATTGGAATATGCAGGTGTGAAATCACTGCCAAAGGGAAAGCACAAAAATCTGAACACAAACACTTACTGAGACTAGGAATTTGCAAATACGCATCATGTAAGTGAGTTTTTGAAAAATAGCAGCCTGCACAAAGTCTATTCATTAATTCTTTAGATGAGGCAATGGATAAGTATCAATTATTGTTTGTGGATTCAGAGTGGATTTAAAGTAGGCACAAAAATGAAGTTGTCCAGAAGGCTTTGGTAAGATTACTAAGAAAGAAGCCCATAGACTAGTCTAAATAGGAACAGTAACAACTTCGTATTGCAGTTCTTTAAGTTCACTTGCAGCTTAGTCTCCAAGCGAATGAGGGATGGGACATGCCCAAAAAAAACCTTAGATTGCACATTGTCATGTGCGCCACAAAATTATTTGCTCTGCCAAGTCCATAAGAAAATAAATCCAGAAACTCTGTAATCAGTTGAGTAGCACTGTCTTTTGGATTGAAAACAGAAACAGAAAGTGCACTGTCCTTTATATGAAGACCAAACAAATCAAAGGAATCTAACCCAAAAATATTTTCAGTCTCGTGAATGCAAAATGGTAAGTGTTGCTGTTCTGGTGTGAGACTGGAATGTGGCAGGCAAACTACATGTATGAAGACTGGAATGTCCTGACCATTATATGCAGTAAGTGGCATGGAAGATTTTGCTGATTGTGGCAAGCCCAACTGTTAATAAGTGGCATGATTAAGCAATGTAATGGAAGCACCAGTGTCTAACTGAAATCACACACACCGTCCAGCAGTGTCCAATTCCACAAATAGTTTGTTTGACAATTGTTGCACAACCCTTGGGTGGGGTGAAGGCACATCCTGAATTTGGTCATTACTAGTAACAGTAGCTGGTTTAGAAAAAAAAAACTACATTCACTGAGTGAGAAGGTGCACAATGCTTATGAGAGTGAATGGGTAGAGTTTTTCTCCTGTTGCAAACATACAGACTGTTCATGATGTAGCTTTCCACAAACAAAGCAAGGTGCGTTCTGTGAAGGCCAATGTTATCTTGCATGTGTGGGAAAGCAGCAGGGACATGATTTCACAGCAGACACATGCAGTGACACTTGTTTTTCTGGCCATGGCACAGTGACCTGTTTGCATGGGTTGCTGGGCTGTACCCATTTGTCACTTTGTGTTACACTGCAAATGGGAGCTACCTCAAAGTTTTGTATGGCACTATCACATGAGTCCTGATGTTCAGTAATTCATAACATTTGTTTCAAAGTAGGATCCGAGTGTTCAAGTATTTGTTCAAGAATCCTACTGTCTGCTGTCTGGCACATTGTATGTAACTGCATCATGAATTGTTGAGTCACTCAGTACTGTCCATAGCATTGAAAACGACACTGTCATTCAGTGATCCACTGATGGTATGTCTGTTGTGGCCCTTTCCATAACTGAAAGAACTTGTAAAAGGCTGTACGTGTCCTCATGATACTTAGTAATGCCAGAAACAAAATCTTCAAACACTAGAAACTCTGACCTACTGTTCAGGAATGACTTCTGAGCAAGGCAATAAACTCCTGTGCTGGTCATTGACAAGAAATAAAAAGTTTCACAGTACCTTGCACTTGATGTTTAGCACAAAGAGCATCAAACTGAGAGGGCACACATTCCATTCCTCTTGTTGTTTATTGAAAGCTTGGAATGGTGGAATGCACAGAGTTGGTGCTGTGGATGTGGCTGGTAGTTGAGGTGGAGTTGATTCAGCAGTAGCAGCTTGTGCATTAATGATGTGCAGGGCTGCCATCGTCAACTGCAACATTTGATGGCTCTGAAGCTTAATAAACTGCATTAGATCAAAGCCAGAAACAGCTAGAGGCATTGGCACAGGTGGAGGAGGAGGCAGGTTAAAGGTCATTTTAATGAGGGGCATGCTTGAACAAGCTAATTACACATAAATAGTGAAAGTGTAATGGCTATTCTGCAATAAGGAACACAATTAGTAGTAATGCACCTCTGGAATAAAGGAGGGAAATATTAGTGACGTGCTGCGACAGAGTGACATAGTGCAAAGGCAGCGATGGTTCTGTAATCCTCATCACCAAATGTTTTGTCCACTACTGTGGGAGTCAGCACCAACACAAACAAGGAAGTAGCAATGGCCGATGGTAGGAATCCAAAATCATCTATGCAAAACAGTCCTAATTAATAGAAAACTTTATTTATATTAAGGGAGGAAACATAACATGATTCCTGTGCTTCCTGTGCAATTACTTTTCACTATTGCTACTCATAGAATGCAGGCTGTGTCATCTTCCTATTACTTAGTACTGATGTTCTCGAAGACTGTGACTGAACAGGGTTGACCAGTGATGGGTGGCTGGTTAAATCAGCATTGACAAGAGGTGCTGAACTCCGTCTTCCTGGAGGTGTGGTGTTGCTTGTTCTTTCCATTGGCATGCAGGTCAGTGCCTTCTTGATGCCATTTTGCAGTGCTGCACTGGTTGGTGTGCAGTTGATGCTTTATTACTACACGATAATTACTGGAGAACACAAGCTGGAGGAAATGAGGAAAGAGCGGAATGATGACTGAAATCTTCCTAGTTTCCATCTAGACAATACACACTACAGTAAATTGGAAAAAGACCACCAAGTTACACTATTTTTGTAAATACTGTGTTCACTGAATCTCTCACAACTTGAAAATATGGCTTAAAAAGGTACAACAAAGCAATTTTATGCACACATACAAGCAGTGTAGATGAAGATATCTGAGGTGGACATTCCAAATCTCAGCCTCATAATGTGGCGTCCTCACTGGATCTGTATTGGCAGGTTGCTTGCTTCCAGAAAACACAGTGAACCAGAAAACCCTTTTGAAGCTTGCTGTTTGAGATATATCACCACCTGCTGCTCTCATGACTACACTACCAGAAGACAAAATAAGTACCTGGGCCTTTGTGGCTGCTTCCAGAAATCACTGACCATTGAATGCCGGGGCTTCTCATGGCCAAAAAATACAGCTAACAACCTGCTGCAAGGAAGTGGGTATTGGCATCCATCCACTGTTGTGTTACTGACCTGAAAAGTTTACCCCATGGGCATCTTACTGTTTATGGATAGGCCACCGTTAGCCTCCCATTGTGTTGTATATAATAGAATATAAATGAATTAAAGTCATCATGGTCTTGGTTATTTTCTTGACTCAGTTCATCAAAATTGCAACCACAAACCATGATCTGACAACATGAAAATCCCATACAGTTTGCCTTGCCTAGACTAGGCCAGCCATCCTGACATGCAGCCTATAGGACCAGAAGTAGGTCAACAATGTACCAATGACCTCATGTCTGGCACACTGTAATGAGCTACAATTGTTATGAGGTTACCCCTATACGATATGTATTCTAGCCAATGTACTTTCTTTTATTCGTCATGGGCTTCTAAGTGCTATCTTTTTAGTGGATAGCAGTGCAGTACAATGACAAGACAGGCAGCAATGCAGAAGCCATACATGACTTAAAAAAGTTTCATATTACTGTTAATATAAGATGATACACAAGCACAAACATGATACAAAAGGAATCTGGCAGTACTTACTGCTTTGGTATTAAAGAAAAATTGAAAAAAGTAACTGGATGAAAGAAAAAGATGCTGCATGGCTGAAAACTAAAATAAGTTAAAGAAAAATGGAAAACAGTTGTGGATGTAGGTAATGGCAGTAATATCAAAAATTTGGATAGGAAATCCTTTATATGGGGAAAAGTAAAAAGCACAATTGTTGTTGTTGTTGTTGTTGTCTTCAGTCCTGAGACTGGTTTGATGTAGCTCTCCATGCTACTCTATCCTGTGCAAGCTCCTTCATCTCCCTGTACCTACTGCAACCTATATCCTTCTGAATCTACTTAGTGTATTCATCTCTTGGTCTCCCTCTACGATTTTTACCATCCATGCTGCCCTCCAATACTAAACTGGTGATCCCTTGAAGCCTCAGAACATGTCCTATCAACCGATTCCTTCTTCTAGTCTAGTTGTGCCACAAACTTCTCTTCTCCTCAATCCTATTCAATACTTCCTCATTAGTTACGTGATCTACCCATCTAATCTTCAGCATTCTTCTGTAGCACCATATTTCGAAAGCTTCTAGTCTCTTCTTGTCCAAACTATTTATCATCCATGTTTCACTTCCATACATGGCTACACTCCATACAAATACTTTCAGAAACGACTTCCTGACACTTAAACCTATACTCGATGTTAACAAATTTCTCTTCTTCAGAAATGCTTTTCTTGCCATTGCCAGTCTACATTTTATATCCTCTCTACTTTGACCATTATCAGTTATTTTGCTCCCCAAATAGCAGAACTCCTTTACTACTTTAAGTGTCTCATTTCCTAATCTAATTCCCTCAGCATCACCCGACTTAATTCGACTACATTCCATTATCCTCATTTTGCTTTTGTTGATGCTCAGCTTATATCCTCCTTTCAAGACCCTGTCCATTCTGTTCAACTGCTCTTCCAAGTCCTTTGCTGTTTCTGACAGAATTACAATGTCATCAGCGAACCGTGCAGTTTTTATTTCGTCTCCATGGATTTTAATACCTACTCTGAATTTTTCTTTTGTTTCCTTTACTGTTTGCTCAATATACAGATTGAACAACATTGGGGAGAGGCTACAACCCTGTCTCACTCCCTTCCCAACCACTGCTTCCCTTTGATGTCCCTCGACTCTTATAACTGCCATCTGGTTTCTGTACAAATTGTAAATAGCTTTTCGCTCCCTGTATTTTACCCCTGCCTTCTTCAGAATTTGAAAGAGAGTATTCCAGTCAACATTGTCAAAAGCTTTCTCTAAGTCCACAAATGCTAGGAATGTAGGTTTGCCTTTCCTTAATGTAGCTTCTAAGATAAGTCGTAGGGTCAGTATTGCCTCACGTGTTCCAATATTTCTACGGAATCCAAACTGATCTTCCCCGAGGTCGGCTTCTACTAGTTTTTCCATTCGTCTGTAAAGAATTCGTGTTAGTATTTTGCAGCACAATTACCAAATTCAAAAGTATGAGTGAAGGGTAATAACTCTAGTAGTGTGATACAGAAAATGAACATATGGTGTCAAGAGATACATAACCTAGTGCTGCCAAAAATAGTGACAGAACCCTGTAATTTAGGATCAAAGAACATTCTTATGCTAACCCTACTACAAAAAACAAGAGCAGACAAGTATGAGAATTGTCAGGATGTTGACCAACTAGCACCACTTCTAAATTGTTAAGTATAACACAGAGGGATGACACTGAATATTTCTTCTAAAAAAATGATTCAGAGTTAGCTGTAAAGCATGTCTGATTTTGCTACTTTCTGTTCCCCAGTCAAAAGACTGGTCTCATGCAGCTATACATGATAGTCTCCCATGTGCAAGTGTTTTCAATCTGTGGTGTCACCGCCAGACACCACACTTGCTAGGTGGTAGTTTTAAATCGGTCGCGGTCCATTAGTACATGTCGGACCTGCGTGTCGCCACTGTGTGATCGCAGACCGAGCGCCACCACAAGGCAGGTCTCGAGATACGGTCTAGCACTTGACCCCAGTTGTACGGACGACGTAGCTAGCGACTATACTGACGAAGCCTCGCTCCTTTGCCGAGCAGATAGTTAGAATAGCCTTCAGCTAAGTCAATGGCTACGACCTAGCAAGGCGCCATTAGTAACATTGCATGTATCTAAAGAGTCTCACTTGTATCGCCACAATCTCCAGATGTACCAAAAGGATGGATTAAAGTTAAGTATTCCAGAAGCTACGTACTTTTCTTTATAGCATTCATTACGTATCCTGTTTCAGGCCTCACGCCCACCTGCGTGAGCGTAGCCCGTGCCTTTCGGCTTCCTCTCATTGTGTCTAGGCTGTCTTGTCTAGGCACAACACAATCAGCAAAACTACTGTGACCTACAGCCACTTAAACCTGCTTACTATAGCCAAACCTTGGTCACCTTCTACAGCTTTTACCCCCCCCCCCCCCTCCCTGCCTCCACATTATCCTCCATTGCCATATTAACTATTGCTTGATACCTCACAATGTTTCGTATCAACCCATTCCTTCTTTTAGTCAAGTTGTGCCATACAGCTCTTTTCTTTCCAAATTGATTTAGTAACACTTCATTAGTTACTTGATCTAGCCATCTAACCTTTAGCATTCTTCTGTAACATTACATTTCAGAAGTTTCTATTCACCTCTTGTCTGTATTATTCACCACCCACATTTCAGTGCCATATATTATACTCAAGACAAATACTTTCAGAAACAACTTCATAACATTTAAATTTATATTAGATGTTAATGAATTTCTCTTTTTCAGGAATACTTTTTTGCTATTGCCAGTGTTCTTTTTATATCCTCTTAACTTCGACAATTGTCAGTCATTTTGCTGCCCAAATGCAAACCGCATCTACTACTCATTCCCTAACCCAATTCCTTCAGTGTAACCTGATTTAATTTGGCTGAATTTCATTACCTTTGTTTCCATTCTGTTTATCTGGGTTGCCCAAGTTCCGGTAATCAGGGAATTTCAAACATGTCAGGGAGATATCAGGGAAGTTTGAAAAATCGCTGGAAAAATCTCATTTTGTGTCAGTCAATGAAATGGTTTGTTTACTGACATGTAATGCAATGTCGCTGGCTGGGTGCCACTTCCCTACTCCCTTATTCTAACTGCTTCTCCCATTTCTACCACTTCTTGCCGCTAGTCTAGCAGCTGCCAGTGTGCGGCAGGAGGGTGTGAGGAGTGGTTTGTCCGGATCTGATTCTCACAGATTGTAGACGTAGTGGCCAAAGATGATGGTCATGTTTGCATGAGTTGTGTTTGAGTGATTGTGTGAATGTGTGTGTGTGCTCTCGTTTTCTGACAAAGGCTATGGCCGAAAATTTAGTTGTGAGAGTGTGGTTGTCTTTTCCATGTGCCTATCTGTGGCTCAGCGATCATCTTTACGTTGAGTTGCTACCTATCCTCATTACTACTGATTTTCAGAGCATTTGCACAGGTTATCTATTGCATGGATTGATCACTGCAGTCTCATTTCGTCAACATGATGTCTGTGACATGGACTTCCATGATGGGCCAAGACTGCAGACCATTTCTGTCGCTATTTTTAATGGATCGGACATGCCAATATGAAGCCCATTTTCCAATGTTGTGTAAGCCCAGCCCGTCATATCTAGTCTCACCAATCTACCTGAAGGCCAGGTCTGTTTGTGTGTGGCATAATTCAGTGGATTTTCATGGTTTATCCATGGACTTGGGACTGCAGCGCTCCTCGGCAGGCCAGAGGCCATGATTGAGGGATTTCAGGAATTGTGACAGTCTCACTGCAAGTACATTGTACAGTGTGGCATTTTATAGACAATTTATTTATTCTAGTACATTTTGGCACCTTGAAAGCAGTTTATATATTATAAACTATGGACAGTAAAAATAAGAAAATTATGGCAGTTACTGGTGGCTTGTATGCTACGTGCTCATATATTAGTTGAAAGAAAAATCACACAATACCTGTAAAACAATGGATTCAACACAGTGAGTAATAACTGACAATAATGAACATAGTAGAACCAGCATTTTATTGGTGGTCACCTATAGTATCGGGGTACACAACTCTTCCCCATCTTATACAGTTCTTCGAAACTCCTACATTTTTCTGATGTTATTTCTGAAATCAGTGAAGGTATTTTAAATCTGCCTTGCGACTACAAAGAACTGCATGTTTTTGTCTCCAAATGAGTTCCGTTTTATTGAAATAAAATGACAACAGTGGTCCTAGTGAAACACATGTACCATTTGACTTGCTTTCTCCATCTGAAAGCAGTTCATTACAAAAGATGTTGATATTAGTACTTAAGATTTTTGCTCACATGGAGCAGAAATACAGAAATCCTTACATTTTTGTTAACTAATGTCTTTACTTACCCTTGAGATCTCAAAATTTGTTGGGGAGTAATGCTAAAACTTGTCAGGAAATCAGGGAATTTCACTTGGGGAAACTTGTGGAAACTCTGTTAATGTTTGCTTGTAATCTCTGTTCAAGACATTATCCATTCCATTCAGCTGCTCTTCCAAGTCATATGCCCTTTGTATCTGACAGAATTACAATGTTACTGGCAAACCTCAAAGCTTATATCTAATCTCACTGAATTTTAAATCCCTTTCAAATTTTTGTTTCTGTTTCCTTCACTTCTTGTTCAATGTACAGCTTGAATAACAGATGTAGAAAAAGGAAAAGTGAAACATATTGAAAGTATTTGTTTTGCTTGGGATAGCCTTTGACTTGGTTGAGTGTAGTAAGTTGTTAAAACAGTTTAGATTATTAGGCCTAAAGTAATAAAACAAATGAATAATTGACAGTGCTTTTAGGACTCTAACAGCAACAACAGAATTCTAAATGAGAGAATACTAAGATATCCAAACATGACTCATGACCTGTTCTTGTAGCTACAGTTCTATCACTAAGAGTCAAATCATTTTTGGGTAGTTCAGTTGGTAAAGCATTTGTCCACAAAAGGCCAATGTCCCAGGTTTGAGTCCCAGTCTGGCACATAGTTTTAATCTGCCAGAGTGTTTCATATCTGTGCACACTCTGTCGCAGAGTGAAAATATTTTCTGTAAGCAGCCCTCCAGGCTGTGGCTAAGCCATGTCTTGACAGTATCCTTTCTTCCTGAAGTACTAGAACTGCAAGTTTCACAGGAGAACTCCTGTGTAGTGTGGAAGCTAGGAGATGAGATACAGGCAGAACTGAAGCTGTAGGGACAGGTTGTGAGTCATGCTTGGGTAGCTCAGTTGGATGAGCACTTTCCAGTGAAAGACAAATGTATCAGGTTTGAACCCTGGTCATACAGACAGTTTCAATCTGCCAGAATTTTCATGTTTACTTCTATTTTAAGTGTGTTTCACTTGTAACATGTTTATTGTTTTTAGTTGGTTTGTGAGTTCTAACATCATGCTCAATGATGCTGCATATGTTCTGGGGTTTAGACATCCTCTGACATTAAGGGTCAATATATGAACTTAAATTCATCATCTTGATGGTAAAATCAGTGTTTATGATTCAGCCCAAGTCTTATGGACAGTTACTCCTCATAAAAATTTCATATTTGTTAGAGAAGACTGTAAACTTGAAGTGATACAAGTTGGGAACAATAACATTGAAATTTTAAAGCTCAGTATTTTCTGTACTTTGTTGCAAGTAAGATTTTGCAGAAGACAACATTTAAAAGTTCTATTGTTGAACATTTTGTCCGCCAAAGGTAGAAACCCAACATAAAGGTAGCAGGAAGCAACCCCCCTGCCATAGATCTCCATAACTAAATAGAAGAGGTCGGCTTGCACACTAACTCCAAACTCTTTACAGGACAATATCTCTAAAACAAAATCGCTAAGCTACACATGAGAAACAATAACAATTATTTATTGACAGAAGGTACATCAAAATATTCTCAGATTTGGTTTCCAGAGAAGGTGTGGTACTGATACAGGGTTCTGCACCTAAGCAAACCTAGCACAGTAGATGATGACTGACTAATTTGGTTGAAGTTCAGTATGGAGAGAGTTCAAGTTCACTCTCTCAATAGATAAACACTTGGACAATCACACTGAATGATGTTAGATACTAGGTATAAACTATTTGGTGACTTGACTGTCCAGAAGTGTAGATAACTTTTAGACAACTGTAGGACTAAAAAACTACTGGAACAGGGTGATAACTGCAGGAATTGGTGACAGGTGGCCCAGTGTCAACATGTGATCACTTAAATCATGCGCTCAACATGCAAATGTCATCTTGTGAATTGTTCAGCATCTACATCAAACAGTTCCTGGTTTCAGCACTCTTTGTAGTGGCAGATGACTGGCCTATTTGAATGTCGTGTGCAGAAGTGTAAAGGAATTCATGGTATGAGTGCCATCTAGGAGAGGTGCTGACCGGCCATACTGTATGTGTCACCATGCTGAGACTGCCTGTTATGTTGCACCATATGATGCTGCTGCTGTGTACTGTGGCTGGAAGAGACTGTTGACAGAATGATAATGTCATTTACAGTTGCAGTGGGCATGCAGGCACCATAATTATACACAAATATTGGAAACACATTGCACAAATTCTAGCACAGGAGCCCTTCAAAAACCTAAATAAATTATAATCATACATTAAGGCTGCCAATGGATGGGAAATGTCTAAACATATGTTGGCAACACTGTTTGACAGTGAAGTTAGTAATAACCAACATATTGTCGCCAGTGGTTTTCAAAAACATATCAAACTGCTAAAACACATGGCCCTTCTGCTTGACAGAATCCATATAAAGATTTATATTGAGTTTGCAAGTAAATTAATGCCACTTGTAGCAGTATTTACCACACACTGACCAGACACAGAACTATGTCCAGATTGGTGGAATACAATGCATTTCATTACAATGATCTATAGAATCACAGCAGTACTGATTAATTACTTAATTCACTCATTCATTCATTCATTCAAACGAGGTTAACTTTCAGGGATGTGGAACAAATAAAAGTATACGATGACTGGCAGAAGTCACTGCAGGCCACTACTGTGAAGAACTTAATCAATCCAGTTAGAACTAGTTCTTAGCTACGCAAGACTGATAATTGTGAGAATTACATCTTGGTTACATACACTTTTCTTTCCCATATACTACTCAGCTATTGTATGTCTAATAATTAAGTAGATATGTAGTATTACACAGAAAATCATCAGATGTTTATACACAGTTGAAGTTAAGGCCTCTTTAATGTGAATATTAATGTTAATGAGAACAGATCTATGAACTTGACTGGAAAATGCAGCACATTACTTTTTTATGCTCCATTTGGCCCACAGCATACTGCACATCATAGTATGACACTCTGGAAATGGGCAATATTATTTTTGACCCAGAAGAAATTATTGGTGGTAGTGTCACTATCAGTCTCAGAATATTAATAGCTTAGTTGTAGTCAATGAAGTGCCACAGATGATATAGTTATGAGTGATTGCTACCTAATAGAAATTGCTAATATTTAAGCATATCTTGAATGAAAAAAAATCTTTCATGCAAATATCAACAGCTAGTTTGAAAAATAATTTTAAACATAATGTCTAAGGAACTACAGCAGCTGTTTTGCCTTGATTGAAAAATAAAAGGTTAACCTCAATCATGTTCATGGTTTGGGCCAGCAGACCATCATCAGACAAAATTTAAGACATTGGCTACATAGGCTGAATGGTATAAATCACAGTCAGAACATAAACAGCTGAGCACCTTAGGAAGTGTGAAAGCACAGCAGCCTTTGCTTACATGATTTATAAATGAAAACTGGTGTGTCGTATGATATGAAATGGAATGTATTGTATGAGATTTTCCAATTATTGTGGGTAGGTCTGTATTTCATGGTTGATCAAGTAGTTTGACAATTCCATTTTTATACACTGTGTTTTTGATGACTGAACCAATCATTTTCATCCTTTGTTGTGAGCAATGCCTTATGCGTGCTTCCCACATGACCTTCAACCAGTTGTACAATTAAAAGAAAATTAAATAACTCCAAGGGTAGATTTTCGCTGTGGGATTTAAAATGTTCTTCAGATGACCTCACATTGTTGTTGTAGAGTATGGGACAATATATTTAATAACAGGTCACACAGAGACAAGAATTCCACCTGTAATTGGAATGAGAAGAAACCTTAATATGTGGATTACTCACCACTCACTGTTTTTATAAATCTGAAATATGTTTTGCAATTCTGCATCCAATACAAAGTCTCTCAGCTGTATTATATGTTGTCAATCCCGAAAGAAAGGTCTCCAAAACATTGGGGATATTGAGAAACTGCTAATGTGGCTGTTGGCCACACTGTTGTGATTGGTGCTCCCCCAGTCCCAAATAAGTCTGTGCATGCCTCACTTGCATGCTCAATCTTGGCTTGGCAGCCATTTAAAATGGAGCTCATGCTAAATGCTACTGCCAAGCGTGAAGTTATTCATTTCTTGAATGCAAAAGGCCTCAAACCAACTGAGATTCATCACCAACTGACAGACATGAATAGAGAGTCATGGGTGGATGTCAAAAACGTTTACAAGTGGTGTAGAGAGTTTACAGCCAGTCATACTGAAATTCACAATGGAAAAAAGAGCTGTAGGCCATCAGTTTCTGAAGACATACTAACAAAGATTAAGGAAATAGTGTAAAAAGATCAGAGGATCACTTTGGATGCTTTCTGCATTTTGGTTTCTTGGGTAGCCAAAGGATTTTAGTAGAAAAGTTGCAGTGCTGGAAGGTGTGTGCAAGATTGGTATTGTATCTTATGACAGACCATAAATGTCAATGAGTTGATCCTTCCTGAGAATTTCTTCACCACTATACAGACAAAAAAGACAACTTCTTGGACTCTGCTGCCACAGGTGACAAAACTTCAGCATTCCGCTTTACACCTGAAACAAAACAACAGTGATTGCACCCCTCATTGCCCAAGTCATGAAATTTCAAACAAAGCTGTTGGTAAAGCCACAGCAACAGTGTGTTGACAGTTGAGGTGGATACTGGTGGTTGGCTGACTTATGCTTGAAGGGACAACAATAGACACTGGCAGTTACAGTGAAACAGTGAAAAAGCTCAGAAGGGCAATTCAGAACTGGAGAAAAGAGATGTTGAGCAAAAGCATAAGCACTCTCCACAACAATGCTCACTCGCATATTGCAACCATCAAGCCACTGATCTCCTGCAAGTTTTTTGTTTTAACATCATTACCTGTCCATCATACAGTCCAGACTTGGCAGTGAGGGACTACCACCTGTCCCCTAAATCGAAGGAACGTTTTTCAGAATGGCAGTTCTGCTTTGATGATGAGGTAAAGGATAAGGTTCAGCACTTCATGTAGCACATGGTGGCAAGCTGGGCATTCTTCAACATTTACAATGCTGTAATTATGTCAGAAAATAAATGGTGGTGGTCTGTATACCAAAAAATATAACTTGTGGGATTGTCCTCTTATGTACATTCTCATACTTTACACTCCCCCACCTTTTCATCCACCCCTAGTCACACTCATCCACATGTATTTGATAGTAATCAGTTCCATCTAAAGTCATTTTATAATAATTATGAGCACTTAAGTATTGCATTCATGGCACTTCAGTTATGAATTCATGCCAGCTTAAAATTTTTTTGATGTATATGTTCATCAGAATACTCATGATATTCAACTAACAAATTATGACCTGCTAATGTATCTTTCA
This sequence comes from Schistocerca americana, assembly GCF_021461395.2. NCBI lineage: Eukaryota > Metazoa > Arthropoda > Insecta > Orthoptera > Acrididae > Schistocerca > Schistocerca americana. Next base: position 93,437,452 of record NC_060121.1, read on the forward strand.
ATTTACAGTTTTGTGGATGATTTACATATGTTTGTTTGACAGGGAAAAGGACTTATGGACACATACTGGCTGACGGGGAAAGAATGCAAACAGGGTTCTTACATCAATATTGAAATTTCAGACATCCTAGATGATGATGCAACTCCTGAATTTTTACAAATGATTACACAGGAATAGAGTGACAGTTACCTGTGCATTCATATAAAGCAATGGTATTCAAAGATTAAATGTACAATGTAATACTAAAATAACATATTTTTGTACTGTATTTCACACACATTATAATAAAATATAAAGAAACTTAAAAGTTTTTAATTTGTTAGTGAATATGATTTCCTTTATTTCCTTCCAACTTCTTTGTTCTATGCCATTTTGATTTTGAAACACTGCCCTGTTTCACAGCTGAATTATATGATTTTGTTGAATGTTATCAGTTTGCTACACTAGCTTTCATTATTAGGATTAAATCATCATTTTATATTCACTACTGTGTAATTTTGGCTGTGTAACCATTCTCAAGGGTCTACAATACATATGACATAAAATACAAAGCATAGAGCAACCATTGGTTGTTTAGAAGTCAGAATAAAAACTGAACTTACGAAATGTAATCCTCTAAATACACATACTTGTATGCATCATATGATTTTAAAAGCAGTGTGTGGTTCACCTGATATACAATAAAATTAAAAATGAATTAGGAAAAATTAAAAATGATAAGTACACAACAAGGGATGCAATTTTTTATGTTTAACTAAATTTACTGGACTGAACTGGAATATACTTATGGTGTTAGGTGTTATGAAAATATTAGTGATACAGTATAGTCAGTTACATGTTTAAGAGAGTGCTAAACTATGACAGTGTCAATTCATGTCTGGTTGGTAAGAGATAAACCTGGGAGGAAGGTATGGCCTACATATAGTCTTTGGTAATCACAAAATTGACATAGTACAATGTATGAGTGCCAGGAAGGGAAGAAAGGAGTACTGTTTCATGGCTGTGTATGCAAGGTCCATATGGAGATCCTATCTACATTTATCTCAATGTAAAAATAACTAATAACTACAGTGATAACATTTTGTGACAGTTGTGTACACAGTATACTGCAATGAAAGATGTAACAAGATGAAGCAAATTTTCCCATCCTCTTTCCTTAGGAACAGCAGCAACAAGGAACTTCCATATAAAATGAAAAACAAATTAATTATATATTACAATTTTTTGTAACTTTTTTGTTTTACATGGGATGCAAAAATAGGTGCTGGGCAGCCATGAAAGAACTTATGCATACCATTAGTTTCTTTTTAAAAACAGTTAACTACAGGATTCTTAAACTTAAGCAATAAAAGAAAATGAGTATTATTCTTTGATAGGTTATGGCTTGTAATATAGATATTAATACTGTCAAGCAGGGGGAGAGAGGATGAGGGAATGGGAAGTGGATGATTAGCTGCTCTGACTTCGTAAACCCTGGAAGTTCTGTAGGAAAATGAACTTTCCCCATTCTATCTGATCACACAGATGGTAGTCCAATGCTACAGGTTTTTTGATAAAAATTGTAAGAAAGTCAAGTTGTATCCATTTGTTAGGAAGATAAAATATCTGTAGATTCTACTATATGCTGTTTGCAGAATTGCTTTCTTGTGCAAAATGTGTGACAAAGCTCAATTTGTTGAGCTTGTTGAGACAGAGTGCATCCATGTACTCCTTGCAGCTGGTTTTGAAACATCTACCAGTTTATCCAACTTGGACACGAGTTGCAAATACGATTGTGCTCACTTGATTTTTGATATCGTCACATAATAGTTTGGGTACTTTGGATAATTTTATTTTGCATTTAATTGTTGGTGAAGAAGCTTAGGCTTGTCATACATCTTATGTCTGGGAAAGATAGATTTGCAAATGTGATTTTCTTTTTTGTGGCTGGTTGCTCAGCAATTAGGTGGCTTATTTCTGTTGTATGAGATAGTTTATTTATTATAGCTGAATTGTATGCATTATTAGAGACAACTGACTTTATTATTTTTTATCCTTTATGTATTTCAGTTGTACTCATTTGGACATTAAGCATATGATTAGACATAGATCTGAAGAATGTATTTTTGTATCGCACTATATGGCAAGAGGATTTATGAATGGTAGTGCTGATATTTGTTGGCTTACTGAAAATTATGCATTTGGTTTCATTACAGAATCTTGGGCTCAGATAGTCGGTGTATCTTACTAAGTTCTTCTGCTAGGCTCTATATTTCTTCCATTGTTCCATTAAACAGATAACAGTGTCATCAGTAAAGTGTTTATTGTAAAACAGTATATCTTTCAGTTGAGTTTGAGATCAATAGAAGTTGTTTTCATGTTTGTTAATACATGTGTCTGCTAGTTTAGTAACCAAGTAATACACAAAACCTATCCAAGTAACACAAATATGGTTTTATTGAGACACCTCTTGAACAATAACAGAAATAACCCTCTTGTGACAACACAGTCAGCACTGCTCTGCATGTATATAGGTGTGAGTTTTCTATAGAAGAGTGCAGTGGAGATCGTGCCATGTGCATGCTTCCTAGAGGTGGCCCCTAGTGGCCGGCCTGCACTGATACAGTTGTCGGTTGATTTAATTACACACTCAGTGACACTACATTTGGCACACACACACTCCCTTGCACTAGTAGCAGGATGCAGGTGCTAGCAAGCCTCCAAGATTACTTCTCATAGCCAATACATCTCCCTGAATTTAAATCTGTTGTTGGACAAGAAATATTTGTTAGACAAAAAGTTTTTTCATGATTGGTTCTCTCAAGGATCATAACAATTCTGAGAGTATATCATCTGCTCCAACTGTTTCAAGTTAAGTTTCCAGTGATCTGCCAAATTTTTCTAGTAGTATCACATCCCATCTCATTTAATCCAGTTCCTCTCCCCTTTCCATAATACTGTCTTCAGACTACCTTTCTGTGTATAGACCCTTTATATATTCTTTCTGCCTTCTTTCCTTAGCACTAGCTTGTTATGTAAGCTCTTGTTCTTACAGCTGTGTCTCTTTTCCCAAAAGAGTTCTTTAATTTTCCTACATATGAGATCTATCTTTCCCACAGTCATACATACTTCTATTGCTTAGCATTTCTTATCAAGCCATTACTGTTCAACCATGTTACTCTTTTTATCAAAGTAATTTTTCATTGTATTCCTATCTTTTTGATGTATTCAATTGTGCCTCCAACGTTTTTGCATATTTATGTTTTGTTCTTTCATAAATTAAATTTAATATTGTCCAAAGATTTCAGTGAGACCTTGTTTTTGTGTGTAGTTTTCCCTCTGCTTCTTCATAATTCCATGTCTCAAGGCTAGACATTTATTTTTATTTTCTACTATATTATTTTCATCTGTTACTATAAATCTGAGCCTAATTTTCTCTTTGACTTCCAACAATCCTAGTTGTTTCAACTTAATCTAATTTCCTCTAAGCAACACATCTGAATACTCTCTGTGTCCCCCAGGATCTTCCATGTATACAGCATTCTTTAGTTATTCTTAAACAAAGTTTTAACAATGTGAAAATTGTGCTTTCCCCTTTCATTTATTTTATCCTGTCCATGGTCTCCCACTATATTTTTTTCTTCTCTTCTTTTTCATATTATCAAATTCTATCCCCCAGCAAAATTACATGTTCATTGTCCTTAATGAATTGAGTAATTTATTTTATCTCATTTTGGTTTTTTTCATACTCTGTATAATCTGTGCAGCTACCAATCATATATATTTGTAATACTGTGGTGGTTCATCACTTTATGTCTTTTGATGGTGATAACCTGTTCATTGTGTTATTCATAGTAGTTCACCTGCATTGCTGTTTTCTTGTTCATTATTGAACATACTCTAGCACTGTCTCTCTCTGAGTTTGTATTGAAGACCCTAAACTCCCCTGATCAGAAATTTTGTCCTTCTTGCCACCACACTTCACTGATTCCCCATATTTGTATCTCCATCCCAGTTCCCTAAACTACTATACGATAAAGGGACCATACATTCACACTCAAGCACACAGGGTGGAAGATTTTATCTGTCATGTACAATTATGGAAATTCATCTGCTTCATCATTGGCACACACTTCCTTATGTCTGAACAATATGCACAATGCTAAAATTCTCATTCCTTACCAGCAGAATGGGAATCACAGCGAATTCAACTGTTAACAAGAAATTCTTCTCCTGAATATTACTATGTTCAGTTTTTGGAAGAAAGAACAGTTCATATACACATAAAAGAAACACAGCACAAGTGATCCACAAAACTACTGTCCAGTATCATTCACAACCATCTGTCAAATCTTACAACATGACCTGAGCTTAGACATAATGAGCTGCTACCAACCTTGACATTTTCCATGCCAACCAGCATCAATTCTGAAAATATTGGTCACTGTATTGATAAACAGCATCCTGAGAACCATGGGCCAAGGCAATAAAGTAGACATGATGTTTCTTGACTTCTGAAAAGCATTTGTCTCAGTATAACAGCAGTGCTTTTTAATGAAAGTACAATCATATCAGTCATCAAGCTAAATTTGTGACTGGATTTCTTGATAGGAAGGATTCAGCACAGTGTGTTATCGACAGGTGTGGAAGAAACTTCACGCATGCCCTAGTGAAGTGTGTTGGGATCCTTGCTGTTCATGCAATATAATAATGATCTAGTGGACAATATTAATATCAACCTTTTTACACATATAATATAGTTAATTGTAATGCAGAACTGCTTGAAAAAATCTTAACAAATACTCACACAGACTTTTTGATAAGGTTTCAATGCAACGCAGAGACTGGAAATGCACTTTAAATGCTCAGAAATATAACACTGTGCACCACAAAAAACTTCAAAACATGTTATCCTATGACTACAATATCAATGAATCACAATTGAAATCATTCAACTTAAACAAATAAGTGGGTGCAATAACTATGAGGACATGAAGTCAAGTGATCATTAGGCTCAGTTATTAGTACAGCAGGTGGCAGAATTCAGACTTTGGTAAGATTTAGTAACCTTGACAGTGGACATCATGATGGAGGCAGGTGAGCTAACATGGGTAGCCCAGCAGACTGGTGCAGACAACCGCCCTGGGAGCAGCACATGACACATTGTACAGGCAGACCTACTGATGCAAGTGTTTATCCGTTAGCAATAGTAAGCCAGCTGGGGCAATTCTAATGCTGAATTCAATCATCGTGCAGCTTGTGCCTCATACTGTGTGACATTTCCATGTGTTTAGTCATCAGCAGTAACTTTTCCTTTCACCCTGTGGAGTTCTGATCCCCGGCTTGTTATTGAGCCACCATTAGCCCTTACAGTATCTTGTGCCAACAGTGTTGTTTGGCAGCTTTGTCTTACCTGAGCAGATAATAAGTAGGATATTGGCAAAATTCAGTCTACAAAGGAGATTTATTACAAGACACTGGTTCGATTCATCACAAAATATTACTCAATAATAACCTAGAACATTGCTAAAATATATGGGACCCATGCCAGATAAAATAACTGTGATTTAGAATGTATGAAAAGAAGGGCAGCATGAGCGATCACAGGTGCTTTTTGACTGATGGGAGAGGGGTGCAAGCATTCTTACGTACCTGAACTGGCACATGCTTGAAGACAACAATCCCACAAAAGTACACTTTCAAAGTTTCAAGTATCAGTATTAAATGAGGAATGTTTAAATAAATTACAGCCTCATCCTACCACTTCCTTAACAAATGGGAAGGTTATGAGGCCTGTTGGAAGATCTCAGCTTCACTCCAGGGATTCTGCAAAAGATATCTGAAGAACATTATCAGCATACAGATTATGTGAGAGTGCATTCCAGACAAATGAGGTGCATGGTAGCCAGCCATGTGAAATGGAATCAGGCAGCCAAGTACAAATTGAACAACCAACTGAACCACAAAGAGCTACACAAAAGAGAGCAATTAGAGAGGTGCAGTAGATAGAGGTAGAGTCACATATCACTATGACTTCTACAGATCTGCTTCCTGACGTAGAGTGATGCACAAAGGAATTTGGCCAAGAAAAGCTGTATAATAAATGACTGAAATATTCAGTGCCTTAACTACATAATGTTGACTGTTGGTCTTCTGTAAGTTTGTTTGACACACAAGGTCTAGGTTTAATGGCTGAGTGAGTAAGGTTTTTGAAAAATAACTGTTGTATTTTAATACAAAGATTCACAAATACTGTCACGAAGTCCATACTGATCAAAACACAGTTCAGAGTACAAATGTTAATTTCACTCATTTTACTCAAACTGCACACTTTCACTAACAGGTGGCGTCTGTATCAATCAGTGACCTAACGGTTAAAATCTCAACTGAAATGAGTCTGTTAACAGTCAAAATTGTTCTCACACTATTGAATGGTAAACTTTTTATGATAAAATATTACAGTCTCCTACTTTGTAGTGACCACTGGCTGGCTAATGTACAACACAGCATTATGATGTGTAGCAGGAAAGATAATTTTCAATTTAGCCTTCAAACATCTTCAATAAAATCATTCCACTTGGGCTATGCATGATTGTGACCATTTTATACTGTCTGCCTCCCATAAATAACTACACCAACAGCTACAATCTGGAAACCACCTTATCATATGTGGTGGAGGATACTCCGTGTTCCAGTGTCACATCCCCCTTTTTCTGTTGAAGTCACAAATAGTTCTTGGGAAGAATGATTTCCAGTAATTGACTGTGTGGGCTTGAATTTCTCTCTTTTATCTTCATGGTCTTTTCATGAGAAATACATATTGACACTATCAGAACCTTGGTAGTAAATCCCCCTGTAATGCAGAGTGCTTCTAGTATAGCATCTGCCACTGGAATTGTCTGAGCATCTTTATATGCCTTCACGCTTAGTAAATGAATCTGTAATGAAAGATGCTATTCTTCTTTGGATATTCTCTATTTTCTCTATCAATCCTATTGGGCACAGATCCTAGACTGCTAAGCAATATTCAAGTATTGTTTCAACAAGAATTTTGTAAGCTACCTTGTTTGCTAATGGGCTATATGTTCTCGATGATTCTTGTAATGAATCTCAGTCAGGCATGTGCCTTATTTGTAATTTGTTTCATGTGGTCATTCCATGACAAATCTGTCTGTACGCATAGTCCAAGATATGTTATGGAAGTAACTGTTTCCAGCAGTTGTTCTTCAATCATATAATTATCCAATAATGGTTCCTTCAGCCTATGTACACACAATACATTAAATTTGTTTATAAACTAAAGTAAACTCTTCCTGAACAGGCCAGGAAGGTCCCATGGTACCAACCTGCCGCCATGTCATCCTTAGCCCATAGGCGTCACTGGATGCGGATATGGAGGGGCACATGGTCAACACACCGCTCACCCAGCCGTGTGTCTGTTTCTGAGACCAGATACATTTGTTTATGTTGTGGGTCATTTGCCTCTCTCTGCACCAAGCATGGATACTCTGTATGTCTTCCCACATTTCACTACAATTTTCTAGCACTGTGAGTTCTCTGCATACAATGACATGATCTGCTAAAAGTTTTGTGGCACTTCTGAAATTATCTACTAGGTAATTATGAAAAGTAATGTTTTTATAAAACTACCTTTGGGTAAGCCCATAAATACTTTTACATCTGTAGACTTTTCTCTATTGAGAAGGCATGCGTGTTCTGTTTGCTACAAAATCTTCAATCCAATCACACAGATCTGATATTCAACACACTTTTATTTTGTTCTTTAGATGGACATATGGAACTGTGTTGAATTGCCCTTCAGAGGTCAAGGAACATGGCATCTACATGGGAACCAGTATCTACTGATTTCTGATGTTTTCTTCAGGCAACTGCCAGCAGCAGACATGCATTTCAAGGAAACTCATGGCACTTGGCTGCATTAGAACAATTTATTGATTTGCTAGTGGTTTTGCTCAGTGACCATCATTTCGCACTTGAATCAGTGTTAAAAAAAATATTAAAAAAAACAGAAATGACAACAAAACCACAATAAAGTCATACGGAAATGAAAGTACAAAATTTAACTTACTAAAACTGTTTAATGCAAGTTACATGTCAGTCATTTTGAAACAGAAAATTGCATTAGCTGTCAAATTTGTGAATAATAATATCAAAGAACAGTAATTTTTCCTACATCAGCAACCTTCATCATGCACAGACAACAGGAAATTGGTCATATATAGTCTGGACATGGCATGTGCATACTTGGAGCCTCAAAAATAACACCACAAAAATGTTCAGTCAATATAAAACATGACTCAGAAAGATAATCTTAAGATAAAAACAACCATAAAAACAATAATTACATTACAGTCATAAGTAATATTTGTACAAAAATCACAAGCATCATCTGTAATGCTTGTAATGTAGATGATACTCATTTTATGGTAATTCTGCTTGTCATTTTTACCTTTGCTTTATATAGGTTTACTTTTTGGCCATTCTGTTAAGGCAAGCTTGGCACTTGTGATAATTGTCATTCAGGCTGGTCCATTACTATGTATGTGGCTTACTCTTTATGTATTTTTTTGATAATTTTAATGTTACATTTTACTCTGAAACTAATGTATATGGTTCATATTCATATGTTATATTGTCCCTTCTATTGCCTCTGGGAAAATTTCAGATTTTCTATTACAATATTTAGTATGAATTGGTTTGCAATTATTCAAGCTTAGTTCGTATCATTAATGATTTCTTGATAATTTTATTGTCGCATTTTATTTTGATGCCGTTATATATGGTTCATAGTAATAAGTTTTTGTACCTCCTGTAAAGTATGAGATGTTATATTACACCACTTAATAGGATTGCTTTGTGATGGCTGTATGGTTTATTGGAGTTTAGGTATTTTGGTCTCTGCTCTAACGATAGTTCCCATCATCATTGCACAATATTGTCTAATAGTTATTTAAGAGTGTTAATGATTAACAATGGTTGAAAACTGATTTTATAATATTTCAATTTATAGCCACTTCCCAAAACAATTCATTACTTAAACTGTTCATTTTTGATCATGTGCTTCGTCCCATTCAGTACAACATTCAACCGCCTAAGGTAGATGTCCCTGATTCTTCTTTTTTTTCCAGTAACTTTTATAAGTACAGTTTGGTTTGTCTGACGTTCCATATTGATCTCCCACATTTTGACAGTGTGTACTGATCCCTTTTGGAAATGTATTCCATATAACTACTCTTATTTGACAATAAGTTAGGTGTCATATGCTACACTATTTTAGCCAAACATATAGATATCCGAAATGACGTTATTGATAGGTCTTGCACATTCTGTCATTAATGAACTGTTTATTAAGCTATTGAGTTTTAACACTGCGCACCTTGTATTGTTTATGCAGGTTAGTTTTTCTTATACTCATGATGATTTAGCTTCTCAAGAATATACTGGTAACCTCAGTCTTAATCATTTATTCCCGAGTCTCTGTTTGTTGGGACTTATGGCACACTAAGTTATACACTATACTCAGAATTTGGCAGTTTCGCTTCAATTATGTTTCAAAGATACAGAGAGTACATTGTAATGTTTCATCATCATCTTCAATTCCTCTCTATCCAACATCTGGTTGGGTTGGGTTATCAATGGTACTTCGCCACTTTACTCTGTCATTGTGATTTTTGACCAAAAATTACTTATGACTTGACTGTAATCATTGAAATGATAGTTCTTTTTACCTTAAAATTATCTTTGCTTGTCATGTTTTATACCAACTAGACATCTTGGTGGTGTTATCTTGGAAGTGACAAGTGCTTTTGCTACAAGTGCTATGTCCAAATTACATATGTCCAGCTTTCTGTTATGTGTGCATGACAAAGGTTGCCGATGTGGAAAAAATTACTGTTCTTCAGTATTATTATTCATGAATTAGACAGCTAATGTGATTTTACAGTTCAATATGATTGACACATGACTTGTATTGCCCAATTTTTCATCAGCTGCATTTTGTAGTTTTATGTCTTTATGACACTTTGTACATTGTGGTTTTGTTGGCATTTCTGTTTTTTAATGTGATTCAGGTGCCATGAGTACAAAATGTGTTCCAAAGTCCTACAACAGACTGACACAAATGCAGACGTATAGTTTTGCGCATATGTTTGATGTCCTTGACAATTGGAGTGACCTGCACTGCTTCTATAAGATGTGCAAGTTGTTTTGCATACTCTATGCAGTACTGTATTGGTATCCTGTCATGACCAGTGGCTTTTCCTCTGTTGAGTGATTTCAGTTGCTTTTCTATCACAGGTCCCAGTTTTGGAAAACGATTTCTAGTATTTTGAGCTTTTCTATGTCATCCTCCTGTTTGCTCAGAGCAGCAGTAGCTGCAACAATGCTTAAACGTGGCATAGCACTGAAACCAAGCAGTGGTATACGTTCAGAGATGAAACTGGAAGTAGCTCCAATCATCATCCCATTCTTAACCTGTCAGATGAGACACTGAGACAGGGCAGAGTATTGGAGACTTAGAAAGGAGCACATACAGTTACCATAAAGTACCCTCAGAGACAATGAGCTGCTGACCTATTTGCTCAATAAATACATTAGCAAAAGTTCAGGAGTGGCTATTAGGAAAGTATCTGCAACAGCACAGAGAGCTACAGGATCTCAGCACATGTCAACATGAAGGTAATTGATAATGTCACCACTAATCAGGCTCTTCTAATTGTAGACAGGGAAGACAATAAGTATTGTGCTGCAATTATAATCAACACTGCATACCATTGATGACCATGCAGCCTGTTAGAATAAAATTACAATAAAATGAATACCCCTAGCTGCATTCAGACGTTGATATAAGTCAATGGGGACAGCTGAAAATGTGTGCCTCAACTGGGACTCAAACCCGGGATCTTCTGCTTACGTGGCAGGTGCTCTATCCATCTGAGCCACCGAACACACAGAGGTTAGTATGACTGCAGGCACTTATCTATGGTATGCCTCTCGTGAGACCCACATTCCCAACTTATTGTCCTGCACTATATTCATAGTGCCCCAGCCCATTATACTCATTACTCATGGCTTTTTGCTGATTCCTGTAAGAGTTTGAGCACTGTTCGTGCATCCACACAGAAGAAGATGGTCAAATGGCCAGTGAGCTTTGACGGTATCTGTTCTTTTGGACATGTCTGAAAGAAAATATACCATTGTTGATCATGCAGCTTGTTAGAATGAAATTACAATGAAATGAATACCCCTAGCTGCATACAGGCATTGATATAAGTCACAGGGACTATTGAAAATGTGTGCCCCGACTGGGACTCAAAGCCGGGATCTCCTGCTCACATGGCAGATTCTCTGTCCATCTGAGCCACAGAGGACACAGTGGATAGTGTGATTGCAGGGACTTATCTCTGGCACGCCACCTGTGAGACCCACATTCCCAACTTATTGTCCCGCACTATATTCATAGCATATGTGTGTGTGTGTGCAAGTGTATACCTGTCCCTTTTTCCTCCTAAGGTAAGTCTTTCTGCTCCCGGGATTGGAATGACTCCTTACCCTCTCCCTTAAAACCCACATTCTTTCGTCTTTCCCTCTCCTTCCCTCTTTCCTGATGAAGCAACCGTGGGGACAGGTATAATCTTGCACACACACACACATATCCATCTGCACATATACAGACACAAGCAGACATATGTAAAGGCAAAGAATTTGGGCAGAGATGTCAGTCGAGGTGAAAGTACAGAGGCAAAGATGTTATTGAATGACAGGTGAGGTATGAGCGGCGGCAACTTGAAATTAGCAGAGGTTGAGGCCTGGTGGGTAAAGGGAAGAGAGGATATATTGAAGGGCAAGTTCCGATCTCCGGAGTTCTGATAGGTTGGTGTCAGTGGGAAATATCCAGATAACCCAGACGGTGTGACACTGTGCCAAGATGTGCTGGCCGTGCACCAAGGTATGTTTAGCCACAGGGTGATCCTCATTACCAACAAACACTGTCTGCCTCTGTCCATTCATGCGAATGGACAGTTTGTTTCTGGTCATTCCCACATAGAAAGCTTCACAGTGTAGGCAGGTCAGTTGGTAAATCACGTGGGTGTTTTCACTTGTGGCTCTGCCTTTGATCGTGTACACCCTCCGGGCTACAGGACTGGAGTAGGTGGTGGTGGGAGGGTGCATGGGACAGGTTTTACACCGGGGGCAGTTACAAGGGTAGGAGCCAGAGGGTAGAGAAGGTGGTTTGGGGATTTCATAGGGATGAACCAAGAGGTTACAAAGGTTAAGTGGATGGCAGAAAGACGCTCTTGGTGGAGTGTGGAGGATTTCATGAAGAATGGATCTCATTTCAGGGCAGGATTTGAGGAAGTTGTATCCCTTCTGGAGAGCCACATTCAGAGTCTGATCCAGTCCCAGAAAGTATCCTGTCACAAGTGGGGCACTTTTGCGGTTCTTCTGTGGTAGGTTCTGGGTTTGGGTGGATGAGGAAGTTGCTCTGGTTATTTTCTTCTGCACCAGGTCGGGAGGGTAGTTGCGGGATGCGAAAGCTGTTTTCAGGTTGTTGGTGTAATGATTCAGGGATTCAGGACTGGAGCAGATTCATTTGCCACGAAGACCTGGGCTGTAGGGAATGGGTGGCAGCTGTCATAATGGAGGTACTGTTGCTTGTTGGTGGGTTTGATGTGGATGGATGTGTGAAGCTGTCCATTGGACAGATGGATGTCAACGTCAAGGAAAGTGGCATGGGATTTGGAGCAGGACCAGGTGAATCTGATGGAACCAAAGGAGATGAGGTTGGAGAGGAAATTCTGGAGTTCTTCTTCACTGTGAGTCCAGATCATGAAGATGTCATCAATAAATCTGTACCAAATTTTGGGTTGGCAGGCCTGAGTAACCAAAGAAGGCTTCCTCTAAGCGACCCATATATAGGTTGGCGTACGAGGGGGCCATCCTGGTACCCATGGCTGTTCCATTTAATTGTTGGTATGTCTGGCCTTCAAAAGTGAAGAAGTTGTGAGTTAGGATGAAGCTGGCTAAGGTAATCGGGAAAGAGGTTTTAGGTAGGGTGGCAGGTGATCGGTGTGAAAGGAAGTGCTGCATCGCAGCGAGGCCCTGGACGTGCGAGATATTCGTGTATAAGGAAGTGGCATCAATGGTTACAAGGATGGTTTTGGGGGTTAACAGATTGGGTAAGGATTCCTGGCATTTGAGAAAGTGGTTGGTGTCTTTGATGAAGGATGGGAGACTGCATGTAATGGGTTGAAGGTGTTGATCTACGTAGGCAGAGATACGTTCTGTGGGGGCTTGGTAAGCAGCTACAATGGGGTAGCTGGGATGATTGGGTTTGTGAATTTTAGGAAGTAGGTAAAAGGTAAGGGTGTGTCAGTTGGGTCAGGAGGTTGATGGAGTCACGCCTCAACCTCCGCTAATTTCAAGTTGCTGCCGCTCATACCTCACCTGTCATTTAATAACACCTTTGCCTCTGTACTTCCACCTCGACTGACATCTCTGCCCAAATTCTTTGCTTTTACATATGTCTGCTTGTGTCTGTATATGTGCGGATGGATATGTGTGTGTGTGTGTGTGTGTGTGTGTGTGTGTGTGTGTGTGTGTGTTTGTGTGTGTGTGTGTGCGAGTGTATACCTGTCCCTTTTTCCCCCAAGGTAAGTCTATCTGCTCCTGGGATTGGAAACTCCTTACCCTCTCCCTTAAAACCCACATCCTTTCGTCTTTCCCTCTCCTTCCCTCTTTCCTGATGAAGCAACCGTGGGTTGCGAAAGCTTGATATATATATACACTCCTGGAAATTGAAATAAGAACACCGTGAATTCATTGTCCCAGGAAGGGGAAACTTTATTGACACATTCCTGGGGTCAGATACATCACATGATCACACTGACAGAACCACAGGCACATAGACACAGGCAACAGAGCATGCACAATGTCGGCACTAGTACAGTGTATATCCACCTTTCGCAGCAATGCAGGCTGCTATTCTCCCATGGAGACGATCGTAGAGATGCTGGATGTAGTCCTGTGGAACGGCTTGCCATGCCATTTCCACCTGGCGCCTCAGTTGGACCAGCGTTCGTGCTGGACGTGCAGACCGCGTGAGACGACGCTTCATCCAGTCCCAAACATGCTCAATGGGGGACAGATCCGGAGATCTTGCTGGCCAGGGTAGTTGACTTACACCTTCTAGAGCACGTTGGGTGGCACGGGATACATGCAGACGTGCATTGTCCTGTTGGAACAGCAAGTTTCCTTGCCGGTCTAGGAATAGTAGAACGATGGGTTCGATGACGGTTTGGATGTAGCGTGCACTATTCAGTGTCCCCTCGACGATCACCAGTGGTGTACGGCCAGTGTAGGAGATTGCTCCCCACACCATGATGCCGGGTGTTGGCCCTGTGTGCCTCGGTCGTATGCAGTCCTGATTGTGGCGCTCACCTGCACGGCGCCAAACACGCATACGACCATCATTGGCACCAAGGCAGAAGCGACTCTCATCGCTGAAGACGACACATCTCCATTCGTCCCTCCATTCACGCCTGTCGTGACACCACTGGAGGCGGGCTGCACGATGTTGGGGCGTGAGCGGAAGACGGCCTAACGGTGTGCGGGACCGTAGCCCAGCTGCATGGAGACGGTTGCGAATGGTCCTCGCCGATACCCCAGGAGCAACAGTGTCCCTAATTTGCTGGGAAGTGGCGGTGCGGTCCCCTACGGCACGGCGTAGGATCCTACGGTCTTGGCGTGCATCCGTGCATCACTGTGGTCCGGTCCCTGGTCGACGGGCACGTGCACCTTCCGCCGACCACTGGCGACAACATCGATGTACTGTGGAGACCTCACGCCCCACGTGTTGAGCAATTCAGCGGTACGTTCACCCGGCCTCCCGCATGCCCACTATACGCCCTCGCTCAAAGTCCGTCAACTGCACATACGGTTCACTTCTACACTGTCGCGGCATGCTACCAGTGTTAAAGACTGCGATGGAGCTCCGTATGCCACGGCAAACAGGCTGACACTGACGGCGGCGGTGCACAAATGCTGCGCAGCTAGCGCCATTCGACAGCCAACACCGCGGTTCCTGGTGTGTCCGCTGTGCCGTGCGTGTGATCATTGCTTGTACAGCCCTCTCGCAGTGTCCGGAGCAAGTATGGTGGGTCTGACACACCGGTGTCAATGTGTTTTTCTTCCATTTCCAGGAGTGTATATAAGGCTCACCAGCCATTTGACCATCTTCTTCTGTGCGGATGCACAAACAGTGCCCGAACTCTTACAGGAATCAGCAAAAAGCCATGAGTAATGAATATAACGGGCAGGGGCTCTATGAATATAGTGCACGGAAGAATAGGTTGGGAATGTGGGTCTCACAGGAGGAATGCCAGAGATAAGTCCGAACAGTCACACTCTCCTCTGTGTCCTCAGTGGCTCAGATGGATAGAACATCTGTGATGTAAGCAGGAGATCCTGGGTTCGAGCCCCAGTTGGGGCACACATTTTCAACTGTCCCTGTTGACTATGCCTGTATGCAGCTAAGGGTATTCATTTCATTGTAATTTCATTTACTTAAGCTTTACTGAGTACTGTAAGAGTCACAGAGTTGAATGACTTGTGAGTGGCATAAAGTAATAAAGATTATAAGTGCCTGTCCATAAGGCTTCACATGTGGACCAATATTTTGGGACCTAGCAATCAATCCATTGCTGAATGGGACTGATAAAGTGAATGGAGGTGTGGATTATGATGATGATATTTTGGTGGTGGTTTCTGGAAATACCAGATGCAATCTAGAAGAAAATGCAAACCTTGTGCTGTCAATGATGTAGGGGTAATGTAGGAGCAAAAATAACAATAGCTGCAAAACAAACGCGTCTTAAGGGCAAATTCTCCTTAAAAAACATCCATTATGTCAGAAAATAAGAAACACTGTATGCAAGTATATGGGAGTTTTCCTTGATGACAGCAGAAACTTCTAAGCTCATGTAGATATGGTCTGAGCAAAGGCTACAAAAATCATGCATAAAATTCCAGCACTGGCACTGCCAATTTACCAATGGAGGCTGTTGCACACAATACCGACAGCCACTGTGGGCTTTACAGCAAGTTCTTGGGTTTAATGCTTTTGCCTGGTAAAGAACAGAACCACCCTAAGATGTACACAATGAGGTGTTGTCTTAAGGATGATGGAAGCAAACAAGTACTACACAGGAAGGGACTCTTCTCATCATTTTGGTAATATTTCCTGCTGACAACACAGTATGATATCCTGATGCAGCTTAGAGATAACACAGATAAAGTGCAAGAAATCACAGGTTCCAGAACAAGTAATAAGTTAGATCTTCAAGAAAGGACACTTGATGAAATGCAGTGGAATTGGGACAATGGAAATACAGGACATTGGGTATACAGTTTCCTTCTGAAAATCAGAAAGAGAGACTACAGATCAGTCTGTGGGAATACTATGTGACTGATGTCAAGTGGAATGTCAGACACCTCAGAGAAGTATCCTACAGTTTATTGCTGTGAACATAAACTGAACATATACAGGAAACACTTCCATCATATGCACAGTTCGAGAGACAAGAAGGAACTGGTGATCAAAGATCATGAACTTAAGCTACAGATAAACCATGTCCATAGTTGCTGCAGTGAATAAGTTGGCTGGCGTCAATACTGCAGGCGATGTTGGCACAAATCTAATCACCCTCAACAGAGATATGTTTGACTTTATGGCAGTACATGGCCTTACCCCCAACACTTACATAGATAAAGGGAAGACTGTTGTAACCGCGACCATTCCAGTCTCAGAGTGGCCGAGAACAAAGTGCGGCGGGACCAAACGGAGAGCAGCCTGCGAATAAACAAACAAATAGAAAGGATGGACATGAAACGATGGATGATCGAGCAAGACCTTACAATGACAACACGCAAGAAGCAACGGGGTGACAGAGACAACCAAACAAAACAAAGACGTCCACTAGAAACAAAAACAAATATCAGTAAACACACTGTCTGTTGTCGAGGTGATATGTTAAGAGACGTACGTAAAGATTAGACTGACTGGCTGAGCGAGAGGCAGGCATTTAAATACATTATTCGGGGTGCGACTATTGGCTGCTGCGACCACGTTGCTCCACTGTGGCGCCCTCACATTAAATGTAGGCCAGGAGGCGCACACCACGGCTTATGGCGCGATGGTGCAGAGACTTCTAGGGGTCTTCAACGTCCATGCCATCTGGCGTGAATTCAAATCCTGCGGTGCTTGGTACCAGGTCCCTCCCCCCTGAAACTTGCGCATAGGGGTGGAAATGCCCAAGATGGTGCCAAGGTGGGTGGCAGTGGGAAGAAGAGCCGGGCTCATCAATCGCCATTGGTGGGTAGGAAGGGATGCCGAGGTAACCATGACAACCGACCCAGTGTCCAGGGCAGGGGAAGGAGCTGCCGATCCACCCAGGGGTGGGGTGGGCCAGTGGCAGGCCCGTGGGAGACAGCAACTGGGGGCAGGTGTGGCGACTCAAGGAACAAGTCCATACCTGAAGGAGGTAGGGGAGGAGGCGGCAGCGTGCGTCCTGTGGGGGCACACAGGTGGAGCTGATTATAATGGCAGCACTCCAACCCTTTTGGCATATGCACCGACATCACACGCCACCCATGGACCATGACGACTGTGGTGGGCAACCAACTTGCCTTGCACCCATACTTGTGGGCCCACACGGCCACGCCGGGGGTGTAACACTGAGAGGGCCAGGAGTGGGGGGGAGGGGGACGGCATCAATAAATGGAGGAAAGTCCACAGCTGTTGCCCATGAAAGAGCTCTGCCGGACTGCATCTGTCAATTGGCGTAGTGCGATAGGTGCTCAAAAACAGGGTGAGAGCCAATGTGGTTGGAGATGTGTCGACCACCTTTGTCAGCTGTTGCTTAAAAGTGTGGACAAGCCTCTCTGCCGTACCATTGGATGAAGGGTGGAATGGCGGGCTATGGATATATTTGATACAGTCGGCCTGACAGAACTCATGGAAGGAGGACGCCGTGAATTGGGGGCCATTATCGGAGACCAATGTGTGTGACAGGCCCTCAATGGCGAGAACCTGGGCCAGGGCCATGAGTGTAGCCTCTGTTGTGGTGGATGGCATGCGGATGACATATGGGTATTTGGAGCAGGCATCAATGATAAGTAACCACATGGACCCCAAAAACAGGCCCACAAATCGATATGGACATGATCCGAGGGCCAGTGAGGCACAGGTCAAGGTGCAAACGACTGAGGGTGACAGCAACTGGGGATAGGCGCGGCAGTGACCCAGTGACGCACACACAAAGTGCACCCACAGACCAGGTGGTCAATATCGCCATTCATGCCGTGCCAATACATGAGCCAGTGAGCCAAAACTTTCATATGGTACATACCCCAGTGCCCGCGATGTAAGAAACTGAGCACCTGAAGCCATAAATCTGGAGGGATGACCACCTGATGGGCATCCGACTCTGTGGCCAACAGAAGAACATCATTGACCACAGAGAGCCTGTGTGACAGGTGGCACAAGGGGCTGATATTGAACTGCATCCGACGAGTTACATAGGCGAGCCACCCGTGAACCACATAATGGAGAACCTGCCGCAAGATAGGGTTACAGCGGGTAGCCGCGGCAATATGAGCAGCCATAAGAGGCAGACCATCTAGCGCTCCTGGTGGGTGGACTCAATGTGAAAGCAGAGAACCTACTGTTGGTCAAAGGCAAGATTGGGACCTGCTGGGGGACATGACAAAGTGTCCGTGTTAGCATGGTGGGTGGTGGGCTTATACCGGATGGTGTAAGCGTAGTTTCCTAAAAACAATGCCCAGCACTGGAGACGTTGAGCCGTCTGCTCTGGAAGGTGAGAGTGGTGTCAGAAAAACGTAACGAAGGGTTTATGGTCCATCCAGAGAGTGAAATTTGCCCCAAAAAGATAGCTGTGAAATTTTTGGATGGCGAACACGATCATGAGGGCCTCCTTTTCAAACTGGAAGTAGTTACATTGTGCAGGGGCAACGTCTTAGAGGCATAAGTGATGGGCTGTTCAGATCCATCGGCATCCCGATGCGCGAGAAAGGCCCCCATGCCGTATGCCGATGCATCAGCTGCCACAACCAAGGGGCGGTCCAAAGAGAAGGGAGTAAAACAAGGGGTGGACATCAGCATTTTTTAAATGGAGAAAAGCCTGGTCACAGGGAGGAGTCCAATCAAAAGGTACCCCTTTGCGACGCAAGTGATTGAGGGGTTGAGCAATGGAGGCAATCTGGGGCAAAAACCTTAAGTAATAAGCAACCCTGCCCAAAAACACCTGGAGTTCAAATGAGTCCTTGGGACGAGGAAGTGCCTCAATGGCCACAACATTACGACCCGAAGGGCGAATGCCATCTTTGTTAAGCCAGTGGCCTAAGTATTCCATTTCTGGTTGAAAAAAACAACACTTGTCCAGCTGACAGCATAAACCTGCAGATTGCAGAGTGTGAAATAAGGCGCTGAGGTTTTGCAAATGTTCCTGGCAGGAACACCCAGTGACCAAGATGTTATCCAGATAATTCACGCAGGTGGGGATAGGCTGTGTAAGCTGCTCCAGGAACTGCTGGAAAATGGCCAGCGCCGAAGAGACACCAAAGGGAAGGCGCTTGTACTTGTACAGGCCGAAAGGTATGTTGATAACCATGATGTTCTGAGATTCAGCATCCAAGGGTAACTGGTGGTATGCCTCAGCTAGTATGATCTTTGAATAATACTCTTCCCCGGCAAGCTTGGCGAGAAGGTCTTCCTGTCAGGGAATGGGGTAAGTGTCGATGAGGGATGAGCATTGACAGTAGCGCCGAATTCACCACACAGCCAAAGAGACCCATTGGGTTTCCGTATGATCACTAATGGTGTCACCCAGGCACTGTAAGTCACGGGCTCCAGAATTCCAGCGGCCTGGAGCTGATCAAGTTCCTGCTTGACTTCTATCCGTAAGGCCACCAGACCAAACAGCGAGAGGGAGATGACAACTCAGGAGAGCCCAGCCAGGTATATGTCACCATATTAATCAGGGAGACGGTGGCCTGAATGTCGTCCTGAAAACTGATATCCTCAGTGAAAAGGCAGAGCATGAGGAAAAGCTTACGCACTGACAGGTCATCCTGTCGGACGGCCGATTGCAGAGCATGGATGGTATCTTGAGGCTCAGGAAGGGCAGGACTGGAGTGAGTCGAGCGACAACGACAAACCAATCGGATGTGGCTCTCTTTATTACTGTTCCAACATGGCATTGTTGTACATATCATACATACCTAAATGATTAATGGAAAATCTCATATAAAGATGTGAAACAAATACTAACAAAGAGATAGAGGGGCTGGCCAGTACTTACCTCAGCTCAGTACAGCCGATAGATACACAAAAAATAGAACCGAAAATTTATGTTCCTAGCTTGGAACTCTGACAACCATGCCTCCATCCTTGCTACCCTCCCTGTTTTCCTTTCCCTGTTGCTTCATTCATAACCTGGGTTGTGAGTAACTGAATCCACTTTCCCTTCTTCCCTTTCTTTCCCCTCTTTCCTCCCTGATGAAGGAACATTTGTTCCAAAAGCTAAGAATGTAAATTTTTGGTTCTGTTTTTTGTGTATCTATCGGCTGTACTGAGCTGAGGTAAGTACTGGCCAGCCCCTCTATCTCTTTGTTAGTATTTGTATCATACATAGCATGTGATACTACATCAAGAACTTCATGGCACCAATTTCCATGAAAATGGAAATGAGTGTTTGGCGTCATTGGCTGGGAGGCCCCTTGTGGGGCAGGTCCAGCAGCCTTGGTGCAGGTCTTATTACATTTGACACCACATTGGACAACCTGTGTACCAGATGATGATGAAGACAGCACAACAGACAGCACAACATCCAGTCCCTGAGCGGAGAAAATCCCCGACCCAGCCAAGAATCGAAGCTGGGCCCGTAGGACAGCAATTCGTCATGCTAACCACTCAGCTATTGGGGCAGACACCAATTCCCATAACCGGTAGTGTTTTGTGAATGGGCATGTCAGCAAAGGCAAGCAACCCCCAAATGATTTGCTGAGTTACTATTTTCTGATGAGTCTACATTCACAAACCATGGTAGTGTCTTCTGCCATAACATACATTACTAGAGTGTAGACAGTCCCCACAGGTTACAGCAAGTTGGTCAGTTAATGTATGGTATCGCATAATCGGGAACAGACTAATTGATCCATATTTTATCAACAGCACATTCAATGGACGCGAGTATCGAATGTTTTTGGAACAGGAACTACCAGCACTACTGCAGGATGTTGCCCTGGACATCTACAATGAATGTCATTTCAGCACAATGATTGCCCTCGACATTACATAATTGATGCACAGGAAGTATTAGATTGTGTTTACATTGGTCAGTCAATTTGCTGAGGGTGCCCTATTAATTACTGCATTAAGTTGTAAAAGATAATGTGTACCAGCTAGTGCAATAGGTCATGAGGGCATGGTCAACTGCATCAGAAATGCCTGTACTAACATTCCCACAAATACACATTTATCCTGTGAAGGGTCATTTGAAAAGCAGATCAGTAAGTGTATTGAAGTTGGTAATACCATGTTTGAACACTTATTCTAATTGTAAAAGTAGAGTAGCTTTCGCCTCAGGCCATGCCCACATTGGCACATTGAGTAGTCCCCTGTTCAATATGGTGGAGGAATATAATGTTGCAAATGGGGTTTCCAATTAGAAGTTATGAAGTAATAGCCTTTCGTACCCTCACAACATGGAGGTGGGGTCCCAAGTGCCATTAGATATTCAAGGGTTGTTGAGCATTGTGTACCCAGTTCTATTCCCCCAGTCAGTGCCATCTGCAGTGAAATAAGGAAAATGCATCAGGCAAAATGTATGTAGATTTTTGCCCATGTGGGTTCCCATTGAAGATTTCAAAGTTGACACCCACACACTGGGTATGATGGGGAGTCCAGTGTGGTATCACTGGATGTACCCCTCTGAGACAAACAGATTGGAATCATAATTATTTATGATCTGATATGCAGTTTTTGAGACATTTCAATGTCTTCAGTGAAAATAAACACCAAGCACATATATAAAAATCATTAAGTTTTACTGTACAGTTTAGTATCTTTATATTGCACTTCTCACTGGTTTCTAATGCAGCTGTTGAACCCTGATAGATCTTTCAGTCCCTCACAACTTTGCTTGACATACCTGTCTACACCATATTGTAGGATGCATTTGAACTCTGCAGTACTAAAGATCAAACTTCTGCAGATGAAATTTTCATGTTAACCTGTCAGGTAATCCGAAATATGTTTGTCACTCTTGCCAAGTAGGAAGTTCTTCCTACCTTTCTTTGTATTTGTATTTATGGTCATACTCAATGATGCTGTAATAATGGCCCTATGACCACTGATTCCCTGTTCTATACCAACTGCGTCAAGAAGTTCTGCATCGTTTTGTCATCAGCAGGTGTAAGCAATTAACTGCTCAAAGTAATTTTCAGATAAGCCATTTAGAACAACTTCACACATTTTCCTGTCCCTACTACTCACTCAAATCACATGAGTCTCCCAGTCTGTAGCTGGTAAGTTCCTAAAACTATAGCATGACCAGGAAACTTATGCAAAATATTCTTGAAGTTTCCCCCCCAAATTTTCCGCCACCATTGATGCTTAGGCAAGAGGCCTGAAAAGATGACCATATATGAAACACCTGTAACACTTATCTTCATCCAAATTATTTCACTTTCTGAATCTTCACTAATCTCACTAAGTATTATCATATCTTTTATGGATATAAACATGCCTGCACCATCAGTATTATTTACCATTGCAATGTACATTCCAGTTGATTTTTCGTATTTCATTGCTGTTAACATCTGGTTGCAGACAGCTTCCCATCTCTAGTACTAGGTGGACATTTTTACTGTTTATAAGTGAGATTAGCTTCAGGACATTTCTACAGACATTCCTGCAATTAACTTATAATATATTAACATGATCTTTCTCTGATCTACAGTGACAAATGCTCCACTGCCTAGGCAACAGGCGCCATTCATGCTGACACGAGTCATGATTTGCAGCTGTGTGCTGCCAGTGCACAATTGTTGTTGGCAGAGCTCCTTACATTTCAGACAAGATCCCTCCTCCCCCAGGAAGCAGACATAGTGGACACTGGTCTTTCCCACACTGTCCACAATTTCCCTTAGGTGTGTCATCATCCACCTACTGCACTTGTCTGGACCTCTCAGGAAGATGGGCCATAGTCCCAACAACAGGTGAGGTATTTCATGCTGTCTCAGATGTACCTTCAGCAGTGGATAATACCTAAAACTTATTTTTAAGATGTAATGGGTCAACTACGAAGCTGGTGTATGCTTCCATGACCCCCCCCCCCCCCCCCACACACACACACACTGTTCACCAAATACTGTGACGTAATTGTTGACTTGCTGGGACATATGAATTGGAAGACGCAGTGACATCAGGGATTCCAACCAACACCATAGACTCCAAGGTGCCAAAACACTCTTCTCAGGTGATCCAATGCTGTTGCATCTGATGACATCAGCCTCAAGGCTGTCAACTGTGGCAAATACAGTTTACAGCCCTTCACAAACAGTGGTCAGATCCCAATTCATCAGCATAACAGATGCTGTCTCTACCCATCATTAATCAATTTTTCTCTACATCACACATAATGTAACACTGGCCCAAGAACCTGCTGGGTGTAAACTAAGTGCTGTTGCTACTCTACTTCCAGTTTATAGTACACAGCAAAGTTGCCTCATACAAAGCTTATGTACTAAAATTAACACAAAAAGATTTAGAGTAAGTTAGTAAATACTGGCATACACAGTGAAATAAAAAGGTACAATTCACTTCTTTGCAGAAGTACCTGAAAGCAAATTAAAATGTGTTAGCTTGTATAAAACAGAAACTGTTAAGTTCTGGGTGTGTCTACTTGGCAATATGACTGTGCACTTTTCTAAAACTTTCAGAGTAACAGGAGACATATCCTCCCCTATAAAATCTGAATCCTGACTACTCAGATATTTGTCTACACAGTAAATCTACAGTCTACAGAAAGTTTCACTTCCATACATGGCTACACTCCGTACAAATACTTTCAGAAACGACTTCCTGACACTTAAATCTATACTCAATGTTAACAAATTTCTCTTTTTCAGAATCGCTTTCCTTGCCATTGCCAGACTACATTTTATATCCTATCTACTTTGACCATCATCAGTTATTTTGCTCCCAAAATAGAAAATCTCCTTTACTACTTTAAGTGTCTCATTTCCTAACCTAATTCCCTCAGCATCACCCGACTTAATTCATCTACTTTCCATTATCCTCGTTTTGCTTTTGTTGATGTTCATCTTATATCCACGTTTCAAGACACTAGCCATTCCATTCAACTGTTCTTCCAAGTCCTTTGCTGTCTCTAACAGAATTATAATGTCATCGGCAAACCTCAACATTTTTATTTCTTCTCCATGGATTTTAACACCTACTCCGAACTTTTCTTTTGATTCCTTTACTGCTTGCTCAATACACAGATTGAATAACATCAGGGAGAGGCTACAACCCTGTCTCACTCCCTTCCCAACCACTGCTTCCCTTTCATGTCCCTCGACTCTTATAACTGCCATCTGGTTTCTGTACAAATTGTAAATAGGCTTTCACTCCCTGTATTTTACCCCTGCCACCTTCAGAATTTGAAAGAGAGTATTCCAGTCAGCATTGTCAAAAGCCTTCTCTAAAGCTACAAATGCTAGAAACATTGGTTTGCTTTTCCTTAATCTAGCTTCTAAGATAAGTCGTAGGGTCAGTATTGCCTTACATGTTCCAATATTTCTACGGAATCCAAACTGATCTTCCCCGAGGTCGGCTTCTACTAGTTTTTCCATTCATCTGTAAAGAATTCACATTAGTATTTTGCAGGCGTGAATTATTAAACTGACAGTTCGGTAATATTCACATCTGTCAACACATGCTTTCTTTAGGATTGGAATTATTATATTCTTCTTGAAGTCTGACAGAAATTGTATTCACAAACTGCAGCGGTTGGAGAGAACGTTTGTGAAATGAAATGATGGAGGGGAATCAGTCATGGGAAGTCAAGTCAAGGAGTTGCTTGTATTGTAACTATCTAAAACATACTTTTGTACAATGTGTAAAGATGTTTAAATTCAAGATTTATCTGAAAAAGTCACAAGTTTATCCAGTTTGATTTTTACATAATTGAACAAAGTCTCATTACTGACACAATTGATTTCATAAATACATTTCAACTAAGCATCATTACCAGAAGAACGTTTTATTCTTAAACACGTCAAGACCTAGGCCTCTGCAGAGATCATATCCTGAATATTTGCAGAACGATAAGCTGAGCAAATATCAGCAACAACAAGAATTCAAGATGAGATTTTTTTAAAATTTTTGTTTACTGCAACAAACAACATAGGCACTGCCTATCTACAATGCTAGTTACTAAATTGTAATACCATACATTTCTACATCTGTTGTTTCCAACAGAAATGTAAATTAATTATGTTTGTATTGGATCATGAGAGCAGAATTGTTGGAACCCACCAGCTTAGAAAAATACGGAAAGTATTGATCTCTTAGTAAAGAGGCGGTAACATCAGAATGGGTCAGTCAGCATGTCACCTAAGTAACAAATCCATCACAGACATTTCAACCATTCTAAAACTGCCCGAGTTGACTGCTGATGATGCAGCTGTGAAGTGTAAATGTGAAGGAACAACTGCAACTAAACCTGACCAGGCAGACCTTGAGTACTGTTGGATTGGGATTGCCAAGCATTACAGAGAATGACTGTAGAAATTCTTATGAATTCAGTGAAATGAATCACTCATGTGTTCCACAGTGCTACGACCTAGCACAATGACTGTGTGTATGGAGCTGAAAAGAAAGGGACAATGGTTGACAGCTCTTCATAAGGCACACAATTCTGTGGTCAGTCCAAGTGATGCTTAAGATGGTGTAAAGAGAAGTGGCACTAAGTAGTGGATGACTGGAAATGAGTGATTTGAACATATGAATCATGTTGTGTCATGTGACAATCTGATGGAAGGGTTTTGGTTCAATTAATGCCTGGAGAATGTTACCTGCCATCATGAGCAGTGCCAACAGTGAAGTACAGGTGATTGGTGTTATGGTATGGAGATGTTTCTTGTTGTTACGGTGTAGTTCCCTTATTTTCCATAAGAGAACACTACACACAGACAGATATATACAGATTTCAGAAGTGTGTACTGCATTCAGTGGAGGAATATCTTGGAGGTGTTGATTGTTTGTATCATTATGACAATGCACTCTGTCATAAACCAGCATTCATGAGGCAGGGATTGGTGGAAATAACTTTCCTGATGTGAACTGAATTGTCCAGAGTCCTGATCTGAACCCAATGGATACTTTTGTGAAAAGATAGAACACTGACTTCATTATAGATCCCAGAAATCAACATCAGTACCTTCCCAGGTCTCAGCTCTTGTGCAAGGAAGAGCTCCATTCCTCCACAGACTTTACAACATCTCACTGAAAGGGTCTCCAGCAGAGTTCAAGCTGTCATAAAGACAAAGGGTGGACACACTTCATATTAATGTCCACTAATAGTTGTCTGGATATTTCTGTTCAGATAGAGTATGGGCTCTAAGAAAGTCAGTAATATGCTGTGAAGGACTAAAGAGAAGATATTACTTCCTTAATATAAATATCACCTCTCGTACAAAAGGCCTTTCATACAGTGTATGTGGTCTATTACTTGATTACACAGCCTTATGTAAACACTCATGCATACCTAGTTACTTACAATTTTAAGATTCATCCTTCATATCAACTCTTTATTGACTCAACGATACAGTCTGACAGCATGACAAACGTATATTTTTAACTAAAAACAACTTCAAACTATAATTTAACAATGGAAACTCCAGGTAGGAATATTAACAATGTAGGAAAAGACAGACTGCTACTTACCGTAAAGAAGATGTATCTAGTTGCAGACAGGCACAATTAAAAGACACTCACATAAAGCTTTCAGCCACAGCCTTCATCAGTAAGACACACACACACACACACACACACACACACACACACACACAAGCAAGCTCATCTCATGCACACATGACTGCCAATTCCAGCATCTTGAGCTGGAATGCAACAATCATGTGGGATGCAAGGGGAAGGGATAGTTGTGTACGTGTAGAGAAAATTTGAATCTTGTAACAAATAAATACCCCACCCATATGATTATAGTTGGTGGGGACTTCAACTTTCCCTTGATATGTTGGCAAAAATACTTGTTCAAAACCGGTGGTAGGCAGAAAACATCTTCCGAGATTGTCCTAAAAGCTTTCTCCGAAAATTATTTCGAGCAGTTAGTCCATGAACCCACGCGAATTGTAAATGGTTGCGAAAACACACTTGACCTCTTAGCCACAAACAATCCAGAGCTAATAGAGAGCATCGTGACTGATACAGGGATTAGCGATCACAAGGTTGTTGTAGCTAGGCTCAATACCATTTCTTCCAAATCCACCAGAAACAAACGCAAAATAATTTTATTTAAAAAAGTGGATAAAGTGTCACTAGAAGCCTTCCTAAGAGACAATCTCCATTCCTTCCGAACTGACTATGCAAATGTAGACAAGATGTGGCTCAGATTCAAAGATATAGCAGCAACAGAAATTGAGAGATTCATACCTCATAAACTGGTAAGAGATGGAACTGATCCCCCATGGTACACAAAACAGGTCCGAACGCTGTTGCAGAGGCAACGGAAAAAGCATGCGAAGTTCAGAAGAACGCAAAATCCCGAAGATTGGCTAAAATTTACAGACACGCAAAATTTGGCACGGACTTCAATGCGAGATGCCTTTAATAGGTTCCACAACAAAACATTGTCTCGAAATTTGGTAGAAAATCCAAAGAAATTCTGGTCATATGTAAAGTACACAAGTGGCAAGACACAGTCAATACCTTCGCTGTGCAGTGCTGATGGTACTGTTACCGACGACTGTGCAGCTAGAGCGGAGTTATTGAACGCAGTTTTCCGAAATTCCTTCACCAGGGAAGACGAATGGAATATTCCAGAATTTGAAACACGAACAGCTGCTAGCATGAGTTTCTTAGGAGTAGATACCTTAGGGGTTGCCAAGCAACTCAAATCGCTTGATACGGGCAAGTCTCCAGGTCCAGATTGTATACCGATTAGTTTCCTTTCAGGTTACGCTGATACAATAGCTCTCTACTTAGCAATCATATACAACCGCTCGCTCACTGATAGATCTGTACCTACAGATTGGAAAATTGTGCACGTCGCACCAGTGTTTAAGAAGGGTAGTAGGAGTAATCCATCGAACTACAGACCTATATCACTGACGTCGGTTTGCAGTAGGGTTTTGGAGCATATACTCTATTCAAACATTTTGAATCACCTCGAAGGGAACAATGTATTGATATGTAATCAGCATGGTTTCAGAAAACATAGTTCTTGTGCAACGCACCTAGCTCTTTATTCGCATGAAGTAATGGCCGCTATCGACAGGGGATCTCAAGTTGATTTCGTATTTCTAGATTTCCGGAAAGCTTTTGACACCGTTCCTCACAAGCGACTTCTAATCAAGCTGCAGGCCTATGGGGTATCATCTCAGTTGTGCAACTGGATTCGTGATTTCCTGTCAGGAAGGTCGCAGTTTGTAGTAATAGACAGCAAATCATTGAGTAAAACTGAAATGATATCAGGTGTTCCCCAGGGAAGCGTCCTGGGACCTCTGCTATTCCTGATCTATATAAATGACCTGGGTGACAATCTGAACAGTTCTCTTAGGTTGTTCACAGATGATGCTGTAATTTACCATCCAGTAAGGTCATCCGAAGACCAGTATCAGTTGCAAAGCGATTTAGAAAAGATTGCTGTATGGTGTGGCAGGTGGCAGTTGACGCTAAATAGTGAAAAATGTGAGGTGGTCCACATGAGTTCCAAAAGAAATCCGTTCGAATTCGATTACTCAATAAATAGTACAATTCTCACGGCTGTCAATTCAGCTAAGTACCTGGATGTTAAAATTATGAACAACTTCAGTGGGAAAGATCACATAGAAAATATTGTGGGGAAGGCAAGCCAAAGATTGCGTTTCATTGGCAGGACACTTAGAAGATGCAACAAGTCCACTAAAGAGACAGCTTACACTGCACTCGTTCGTCCTCTGTTAGAATATTTCTGTGCAGTGTGGGATCCTTACCAGGTGGGATTGATGGAGGATATCGAAAGGGTGCAAAAAGGGCAGCTCATTTTGTATTATCACGTAATAGGGGAGAGAGTGTGGCAGATATGGTACGCGAGTTGGGATGGAAGTCATTAAAGCAAAGACGTTTTTCGTCGCGGCGAGATCTATCTACAAAATTTCAATCACCAACTTTCTCTTCCGAATGCGAAAGTATTTTGTTGAGCCCAACCTACATAGGTAGGAATGATCATCAAAATAAAGTAAGAGAAATCAGAGCTCGAACAGAAAGGTTTGGGTGTTTGTTTTTCCCGCGCGCTGTTCGGGAGTGGAATGGCAGAGAGATAGTATGATTGTGGTTCGATGAACCCTCTGCCAAGCACTTAAATGTGAATTTCAGAGTAATCATGTAGATGTAGGAAGATAGACAATTGCTGTCTGGTGGAGTGTGCAGGGACTTGACTGCGAACAGGCACAGCATCAGGAGGTTGTGGGGAGGGAGATGGGAGAAAACAAGCAAGAAAGGAGAGAAGCAGGGAAAGGTGGGCAGATACATTGGCAGAGGGCTGCAAATAAACAGGGTGGGATATGAGAATGGGTAGGAGATGATGGACAGAGGGGGTGGAAACTGTTGAGTGGAGGGTGTGGGGACAGTACATTACTGTACATTGAAGCCGGGATAATTACAGGAGCAGAGAATGGATTGTAAGGATAACTCCCATCTGCACAGTTCAGAAAACCTGGTGGTGGAGGGAAGGATCCAGATGGCTCAGGTAGTGAAGTGGCCATTGAAATCAAGTGTATTATGTTCAGCTGCATGTTGTGTGGTCTACTTCGCTCTTGGCCACAGTTTGGCAGTGGCCATTCAACCTGGTGGACAGCTGGTTGGTAGTCATACCAATATAAAAACCTGTGCAACAGTTGCAGCACAGCTGGTAAATGACATGGCTGCTTTTACAGGTGACCCAGCCTCTGATGAGATATGATAAACCTGTGACAGGACTGTAATAGTAAGTGCTGGGTGGGTAGATTGGGCAGGTCTTGCTCCTGGCTCTTTCGTGGGGTTATGATCCTTGTGGCAAGGGGTTGGGGTTGGAAGTGGCATAGGGATGAACTAGGATGTTGTAGAGGTTGGCTGGGTGATGGAACACCACTTTAGGAGAAGTGGGTAGTACCCCAGGTATGATGTCCCTCATTTCATGGCATGATGATAGATAATCAAAGCCCTGGCGAAGGATGTGGTCCAGTTGTTCCAGTCCAGAGTGGTACTGTATGATGAAGGGGACAATCCTTTGTGGCTGGTTCTTCGAAGTGGTGGTGGGAGGAATGGCACAGGAGATCCATTTGCAGAATAGGTCTCGGGGACGGTGCCTGTCTGTCTGCGAAGGCCTTGGTGAGACACTCAGCATACTGAACAGTGGAGTTTGTCACAAAAACAAAAATGAATGTTCCAAAATATTTATGATAGCGCAGGCTGTACTCTTGTTGCTACAGGCTTTTTTTGTGACTATTTGACCATAGAATGGTTAGCTTGATCACTTCTATGATAATTGTACAGTGTCATTAGTATATCAGGAAACTATTCTTTATACAAAACTAGAAATTCCAAGTTTAAAGGGTGTGTGTGTGTGTGTGTGTGTGTGTGTGTGTGTGTGTGTGTGTGTGTGTGTGTGTGTGTAGATTTACTGCAAAAAACATATTATTGTTGATAAGAGAGTAATGGAGAGATGCATATTGTAAATTATTAGGAAATACAAGTATCTGAACAAATGGATTAGGGAACAAACTGAGCATAAGGCAGGACAGTGTAGGGTGTCACCAAATTCCATCAAATTCTACTTAGTAACAGATCACAAGCATTTGAAGTCCTTGTTTCATCTAACAAAACTGGTTCCTGTACAAACTGCCCAAAAATTGCAAAGATAGGCTTTGTTGTTGTCTCAATACCAGTATGAGGTTGAATAGTTAATGGATAGTTAATTGGTCTTTGAAGTCCTCTGTTCAATTCCTAGAAATATGACCAAAATACCAACCTCATGCAGGATGTGTAAATATGCAGGAGGAACATAGATGTAACTGAAGACTGTGATGAATGGCATGCAGGAGCAAGAAAGATGTAACTGAAGACTGTGGTGAATGGAATGTCTAGAGGAGGACTTTATCCAGCATTGGATGTCAAATGGCTGGTGGTGATGGTGATGGCGATAATGATACTGCATATCTGAAACCTCCAGGGCAAAATTATGCAGATAGATGGTAGGCGATACTAAACTGAGTATTTTGAGATGAATAGCTAACTGAACGACAGAAATGAATATTTCAGGTGCTAAGATATCTTGAATGAGCTGTGCACATGAGGCATGTGTTCATAAAGTATGTGCTTCTTTATGATTATTGTTTGCATTAGAAAAAAGGATTGCACAATTATCCGTGATCTGCAGTTTTTTCCTGTTGGGGTTATTTGAAATTGTCACTTAAGATGAAAGCATTTAACAATGAGTCACAGTTGAAATCTGTGGAATCCTGCCCACTTGTGTAATATGGGGTTTCTAGGAAGCTGTTTGCTTGGATAGCTGGACAACATACAAGCAAAACAGGTTAATGGAGTTTATTACAGTAACTGAATTGACAATACTTAGCATAGTTACCATGGTGTTGCAGGCAAATGGAAACATGCAATTACTCAATGTCCTTGATATATACAATTTCCGTGCAAACAATTGATATAATGCACGAGACACATAAGACAGTTAGGATGATGGCATGTCTTCTAGTGAGGCTCTTCTAGTGCACTTTTCTAGTGCAGCTCTCTCTGGCAGATGCTGTGGTCGCTCCATCCGCAGGGAGCATGAGTCTGTGGGAAGAGAGATCCGTGGGAAGAGAGACTGAAAGACCATCATGCATATGACAGTGGTGAATCTGATTGTGATGTGGGTGCTGCATCCCGTGTTGACTTGTAAAGAGATACATGCAAGCACCAAGTCAACAGATGATCTTGCCTCGTGCCCACCATCTGTTCCCACTAAAAATCCTGTAAAAGACAATATCATGCAGTGCAAAATGATACTTGTGGCCTTTCTTTGGTGCTGGATGCTTAGGAGGGTGGAGCAGGTGGAGCACTGTCCGATAGCGGTAGCCATGGAGCAATTCCACCGGTGATGGCCCTATCTCGTGGGTGTGAACGATAGGAGCTGAGAAACAATTGTAATGCTAGATCCATGGTGTGTGCAGAGTGAAGCTTGGTCATCTGCTACTTGAAGGTTCTGTCAAAACATTCTGCTTCATTGTTTCACTGTGGGTGGAACAGTGCACTAGTTAGATGCTGTATGCCATTACATTCACAGAATGTTTCAAATTCATTTAATGAGAACTGAGGGCCATTGTCTGATACTATGACTCAGGTAAACCTTCGAGGCAAAAGCCTAACTTGTGCTATGTGATGTTGTTGAGTTCACTGGCACAGCAAAAGGAAACTTGCTATAAGAGTCAACCACAATCAAGCAACGAGTGTTCCAAAACGGTCCTGCAACGTCTATGTGCACACGTT
The DNA here is from genome assembly GCF_021461395.2 of Schistocerca americana. Classification (NCBI taxonomy): domain Eukaryota; kingdom Metazoa; phylum Arthropoda; class Insecta; order Orthoptera; family Acrididae; genus Schistocerca; species Schistocerca americana. The sequence goes on from NC_060121.1 coordinate 93,470,279, forward strand.
GCCATGGTGATTGCAACTTAGGCCAAGCAGATAATTTTTGTGGTGGAGCGGACTGATTTTCTGCACATGCACGACACTGTGACATCATCTGTTCTATTTGGGTGTCATACCCAGCCAAGTACAGTGCCAACGTGCTAACTATTTTGTACGAACAATCCCCCAGTGTCCTTCGTGAAGTACTGCAACACTTCTTTTTGCAAAGCCTTAGGGATCAACACAGATGACTGTCCACTGTCATTTTTAACAAAAATCACACCTTTCTGTACAACAAGGCTATGCTGACGTGCAAAGTATTGGCACACTTCAGAGTTCTTTCTGCTGTCCAGGGAATGAGGCCAAGATGTGTGAATGTATCTTAGCAAAATGTTCAAATCTGAATCAGCTCCTGTGGCCTCTGCAATTTTCCTATAGTTCAGCAGAAAATATTGAAGCAATTCAAAATCCTGAGCATCAATGTGACAACAAGAAGCAGTAGAAGCATCAAAGTCTGTATCAGGCCAATTGGAAGACGTGAAAAAGTTGAGCTGTCAGGTGATGCACAACCTCATACTGGTATTGAGACAACAACAAAGCCCATCTTTGCCATTTTTGGGCAGTTTGTACTGGAACCAGTTTTGTTAGATGAAACAAGGACTGCAAAGGCTTGTGATCTGTTACTAAGTAGAATTTGTTGACACCCTACACAATAGACAAAGCCTCTTTCTCAGTTTTTGACAAATTACACTGAACTTTGGACACTACTTTTGATGTGAAAGAGATAGGCCTGTCTTTATCACCAATTCTGAGTGAAAGCACTGTACCCGTTCTGTAAGAGGATGTGCCAGCTTGCAATATAACTGGTTTGTCAGGATCAAAATGAACTAATCATTGATCACTGAGCAATGCATCTTTAAGTTTTTGAACAGCTATTTGGCACTCATCTGCCCAAACAAAAGGGACATTCTTGTGATGCAAGCAATGCAACGGAGCTGTGATTTGTGCAGTATTTGGTATGAACCAAATATAATAGCTCATTTTCTCTAAGACTGACTGCAATTCTGTGACATTGTGAGGAACTGGAAAATCTCATATGGCTAACAAATGCGACTGAAGCAGATGCACACCTTGACTGTTTATGTCATGACCAAGATACTGGAACTAAGGTTTTAAAAAAATCACACATGTCCAGCCTACAGTTTAGTCTTGCATCAGGTAACACATGAAACAAAGCATGCAAATTTACAAGGTGTTCTTCAGGTGTACGACCTGCTACAACAATATCGTCCAAATAGTTTGAATAGTTTGGTTCTTGTGCAGTCAGCTGTGCAAAATACCATTTGAAAATGGCAGATGTGGAAGCACTCCCAAAAGCCAAATGAAAATACTTGAACAAACCCAGATGTGTATTTGCTAAACACACTTTCTGAGATTCTTCATCAAGTGGATCTGAAGATATGTATCACACAAATCAATTATTGGAAAGTAGCAACCAGCACCTAATCTGTCTGTGAGATCCTCTGGGTGAGGCAATGGAAAATGTATTAATCATGGTTTGTGGGTTGACTGTAGACTTAAAGTTAACACAGAGGCGAATGTGACCTGAAGGTTTGGGGAGCAAAACCAGCGGGCTTGCCCACTGAGTAGCTATCTTGCCATTCTTTAAGTTCAGCTGCAACTTTGTCCTGTAATGTAATGGGAACAGTTCTGACCCAGCCAAATTTTGGCTGAGCATTGTCTTTCAGAGTAATATGTGCAACAAAATTATAAGCCTTGCCTAAACCTTCAGAAAAGAGTTCCAGGATTTTTTTCAGCAAGCTAGCTACACTGTCTTTGCATGAAATGCAGACACTGACAACACACTGCCATGAATGTTTTAAAAAAAAAAAAAAAAAAATTCAAATGAATCTAGACCAAATCTCACAATTGTGTGACTGTAGCACCGTAAAAGTCACTCTTCATGTACGTGTGTGATATGTGGCCGGCAAAGTACGTTTTCCGAGAGCAGGAATGTCTTTTCCATATTAAGCCATCAGTTGTGTGCTAGTTGTAGACAGGCATGGGGAGCCTAACAGTTTGTATGTGTGATGATTTAGCAATGTGAACAAGACACCCATGTCCAACTGAAGTTTCACATGTTTCCCACAAAGAAGTAAGTGAACAAAATGTTTGTTGGACTGGCATATCACTGGAGAAACTGCATGCTTGCTAGGTTTGCTAATGCCTATTGCAGAATTTGAATATACTGCATTAATGGAATGGGTCTTGACTATATTTTTGGGAGTGGGCCACCAGGAGAGGCAGTCTCAGGAGAGGCAGTCTTGGCATTTGTGCTGTGAATAACATCAAGAGCAAGACTTAATACTGTTTATCTGTATAGCCACCTGTTTAGCAAGCTGCTTATGCTACATGGAGTGTTATTTACTTGGCATGGTTAGCGCAAGCTGCCACGACCGAATGGGTCAATTGCAAACAAGGGACTCAACCTGACAAATTGCCAGCTGCTTAAAAATGTGTATGTGCAAAAAGTTAAAGACTGAACTCAGAATAGCAAGAAAGGAAATGAAGTATTTGGAAACAATTATATGTGTACTAACAAACGAACTCCAGCAGGGAGAATCAGCCAAGAAAGAAATGTGTAAAAACTACAGATTCAAGGTGTTCAACATAAAGCACTATCCACACTACAGTGTGCATACCACAATAAATAATGCAGTTTTAAAAGGAAAACAGTCTAAGAGTGCACAATGAAAATGCAAAACTTTGCTCCTGAGAGTCAGTTAGTGAGTATGAAATCCAAAATATTCATTGCCTCTGATAGCCATGGCAGAGACTGTGCAAGAAACATTTTCAACTTAGCTTCAAATAAATATGATGTTGAAGGGAAGGTGATACCAGGCGCCCCCACTAGTGTTTATTTATTTATTTATTTAGCCATCTGTGGACATTTTAAAATGTATGGATGTTTTTGGTTGTGTGCATTCATATATTTATACAGTTTGTTGTTACATGTAGTTAAGCATTGTGACATACAAGTTCTTTACAATCATTTTTGCTCCTTATCAAAATATTGTGAAACAAAAGCTATTTAAAATCATTTTGTACTAAGGAATTCACTTGTAGTGTAAAAGCAGTGTTCCTGCAAAAACAATTTAAGATTTTTTCTAAAGCGGTACATGTTATCTGCTTCTTTTATTTTATGCGGCAGTTTATTAAACAGTTTTATACCTACATACAAGAAGGTATTTTGAGTCTTATGTTTATTCTTCCTGTCTAGTTGAAGACAGTGACTTGTTCTTGTACTATAGTTATGAAAACTGCTATTTTTGCTATAATTTTCTATATTTTTCTTGATGTACACTATGGTTTGGAATATAAATTCACAAGGAACAGTTAGAATTTCTAACATTTTGAAACGTTCTATGCAGTGGGTCCACTTACTGCTTTTGTTATAATTCTTACTGCTCTCTTTTGCATTTTAAATACTATTTGTAAATTCTGAGCACTGTTTCCCCAGAAAATAATACCACAACTGATTACTGAATGAACATAACTAAAGTGTACAGTTCTCAAACATTCACTACTGCATGTGGATACAAGGACTCTAAGTGCATAACATGTTGTGGATATTTTTTTCGAGAGTTTCACAGCATGTTCATTCCACTTCATTTGGCTGTCAATGTGCAACCCTAAAAATTTTGTTGTAGGTACATCATCTATGGAGACGTTGTCTAGTTTTAAATTTAAGGGACTCTGTTTTCTGTTCATTCTAAAGCACTTTCCCCCCCCCCCCCCCTCCCCCCCGTTGAGAGTTACTTTGTTTTCCTGAGACCATCTGTTAATATCCCTCAGCAATTCAGTAGAATTTTCCAACATTTGTGCTGGTGCCTTACTGGTGATTACTATGTTGCTGTCATCCGCAAACAATATCTTCTCTCCATGGCTGATATGTTGCAGGAAATCATTTATATACTCCAGAAATAATGCAGGGCCTAGTACACTTCCTTGAGGGATCCCAATATTGATATATTGTGGATCAGATATGTATTTCTCAATGCACTTTGACCCACTGGAGACATGTGTGATCTCTGCTACCTGTACTCTTTTTTCTAGATATGAACGAAACCATTTGAGAACCACTCCCTTTACTCCTAGTGCCTCTAATTTATGCGACAGCTTCTGGTGGTCTACTGTATCAAATGCCTTGGACAGATCTAGGAAAAGGCCAGTGTAGCTGTTCTCATCTAGTGCTTCTAAAACTGTTTTTGTAAATTGTGCTATTGCAGATTCTGTACCTCTACCAGGCCTGAAACCATGCTGGTCATATCAGAGGAGGTTGAATTTACTTAGATGGCTCAAAAGCCTGTTTTTCATTATTGTTTCTATCACTTTGGAAAAGCATGACAATAGGGCTATTGGTCTGTAGTTCTCAATGTTTTCTACGTCACCTTTCTTGTGAACTGGCAAAATTTTGGCATGTTTCAGATAGTCAGGGAAGCAACCAGTTTTGAAGGGTTCATTTATGATTTCTGTTAGTGGAGCTTTGATACCGTTTATGCATTTTTTCAGCACACACATTGGTATTTCATCTAAACCTGCCCAGTTTTTGTTCTATAATTGCCTTACAACATTGCATACTTCCTCCTCAGTAGTTGGAAGCAATACCATTGAGTTTGCTATATGCTTCTGTATTGGTTGATTAGCACCTTTTGGAAAAATTTTCTGTAAGTTCATTGCAATGCTGCTAAAGTAGGTATTCACAAAATTTGCTAATTCTTTTGGGTTACTTTCTAAGTTTTCCTTGTTCCTGAATTGTGTGTCTGTACCTCTCTGCTCCACAGTTCCTGTTTCTTGTTTACAGCCCATGTAGATTTACTTTTATTATTGGCAAAATTTATGACCCTGTTGTTGGCTGATTTTTTTGCAGTGTTGAGTACCTTCCTGTAGATCCTTTTGTAGTTTTTATAGTAGTGCAAAAAAACTGGACCACTATTCTCCTTTTTAATGGAGTTTAGGTATTTACAAGTTTGAGCACTTTTTCTGATTCCTTTAGTAATCCATTTATTGTTGGTGGGTGTTCCAATGGGAATTAATGCTTTGGGGAATGTTTCTTCAAATTTTAATTTAAACTCGGACACAAAATTGGAGAACTTGCTATTCACTTTAGTTTCTATGTATACTCCTTTCCAACTTTCATGTGCTAACTTTAAGGAAAACTCTTGCAAAGCTGATGGAGAGTAGACTCTTCTATATACATGCAGTTTTGATTCTTTTTTTACACAAGATTTTACTTTTATAATCTGACATAGATGGTCAGACAGTCCCAGATTTTTGACAAGCACATCACAATATTCTCTGCCTACATCTGTAGCTACATGGTCAATGGTAGATGATGAATGTGTGGTTATTGCACAGTTGACTAGTGATGATATACGAAAAACTATGTAGGATATTCATAAATGTGATACTGGTGTCATCTGTTTTAGTTGTATTTATGTTAAAGTCCCCACACAAAAGGATATTATGTTTCAGAGTCAACCCTAGTTCTAGGCTTTGTATAAGCTTTGAAAAGAATATCTCTAAATTACCACTGGGAGAACGATATACACATAATTAGTTTCTTGGGCATATTTATAGCAACTATCTCTATTGCTGACACTTCAAAGTCTTTGTCTACACTTAACATGATAATATCATTTCTGACTTTAAATTCAATGCCATTCTTAACGTAAATACATGATCCTTCACCTTTTGTTGTGTTTCTGCAATAAGAACATGCTTAGACATATGAGGGTAAATTAATATATAAGATTTCACTTTCTTTACACCAGTGCTCTTACAAAAATGCAGTGACCTTCATAAGCTGACAAATGAAGATTTCTAGTCATTTGGGCAGGGGCTAACAATGTAGCAAAGAATGAAGCCAACTTGGCAGTTTGTTCATTACAAAAAGCCTTGTCAGCATTACAAAATACAAATATGATTGTAGTTGGAGTACCACACAGGTATGACCTGCCTAAATGGTCTTGTGTAAACCAAGAAATTCAATCCATAAACAGAAAATTAAAAAAAAAATAGAGAAAGGCTTCAATAACACTTGTTTTATTAATACTCCTAGTAACAAGGCACATGGACAGCACATAAATGCATCTGGTAAAGAACTAATGGCTACAAGAATTCATGAATCAGTAAACAAACAGGGAAGTGTACAAAACAGCAATAGAGCTTAAATGGAAGGGTACTGCAGTCTCAGATAAAGAATCAGTGAGACTGGTTACTGACATAGCACAAATACTCAAGAAATAAACTTACCCAAGAGATCAGTGCAAAAGTTAGAAGAAGCAGCAAATGATGTGGCAGGAAAGAAGACATTGCATAAGAAGACAGACCTACATGCAGAAAGAAAAATAGGAATGGTTGAGTGTCCATAATTACCAGAAACAGCAGCAGTAGCAAAACAACAACAAGCAACAGAAGCAGCATCATTATCAGCTGCAAATCAACAACCACCAGTAGCAGCAGAGAATCTGTCAGCTTTAGCAGCAGCAGCAGACACACCACAATTGTCAACAGCATCCAGTCCAGTAGAAGCAATCAGTAGAGTGCCAATCAGAAGAAGAGTGACAAGACCCTCGCACTTGAAGGGCAAGACTCTCATACTTGAAGGATTTTTTTCTACCAAACAGTCTGAAGGGGACACTAAGGTGAGCTGTGCAACAAATCTAGGTGGCTTGACTTTGCTGTATCAGAATGTACAAGGACTAGGACACAAAATGTGAGCTGGAAGTAATTTAAAAATGTAATCTTAAGCAGGTTTCTGTGCTGTGTATCAATGAGCACTGGCTTCAGGACATTCAGATTTGTGCAGAAAATATACCAGACTTTGACTTAATAAGTAGCTTTTGCAGGGAAACTTATAAATGTGGTGGTGTATACATCTATATGTTGGAAATAATGTTAAATAATAATAATAATGGTTTATTTGTCCATAATAACTTTTACAGTCGTGGACATAGTCAGTTAGTACATAAAATGAACAACAATAATAGTTTAGTAGTAGAAATAAAGTACATACAACATTAAAAATCCCTGATGGAGTACAAACATTTAGCAATTAACAGCGGCTTTAATTTTATTTTCAATATGTTTCCTTTTAACATTTTTATGGTATTTGGCAGTCTGTTGTAAAAAAATCTTCCAGCAGAAAATGGATTATGATCGGTTGCCTTTTTAATTCTGAATTTTATGTGGTAATCCTCTTTCTTAATTGTATTATAATTATGGATATCACTATTTATTATACTGTGCTCCATATTTTCTTTTACAAACAGTTTAGTCCTTAGAACATATAATGAACACACTGTTAGTATATTATACTTAATGAAGTATTCTCTACAGGATTGACATTTACTAATATTTGCTATTATCTTAATTGCTCTCTTCTGGGCTCTAAAAGCCCTGTCCATGTATACCGTTGGTGCCCTGCCCCAAATCTCAATACCGTATTGTAGGTGGGAGTGTATAATACCAAAATAGATTTGTCTTAAGACTGGTGACGCTATTATGCTAGAAAGTCGTTTTAGCAGGTAGGTATTGCACGAGATTTTTTTACACATGTAGCTGATGTGCTCCTTCCATGTAAGATGTTCATCAACTATAATACCCAGGAATTTATGTTTATCAATTGTTTCAATTGATAACTCTGACTCAGTATCCACTTGTCTTGATTTGTAATTTAGCATAAACTCCATTAGAATTGTCTTTTCCTTATTTAATGCCAATTTATTTTTAGTCATATATTTTGTGATGAGGCTATTCTTCATATTATTTTGCACTGCTGGCTGTTTTGTAGGGCCCCAACTTATGGCGGAGGTGTCGTCGGCATAATTCACAAGGTCTGCATTTTTTGGAATTATTATATCATTGATGTACACAATGAACAGAAAAGGTCCAATAATACTTCCCTGAGGGACTCCACAGTTAAGAATTTTATAAGATGATTTTACTGTTTGTATAAGTCCCCCGGTTGTATGATACGACTTAAAACATTGTCTCCTGTCAGCAAGGTATGATCTTAACAAATCTAATACCACTCCTTTGGCCCCATAAGTTTCTAACTTATGTAGAAGAATGGAGTGATTTACAGTATCAAAAGCCTTAGATAGGTCTAGAAAGGTGCCAATAACTTTGTTTCCATCATCAAGTTTATTCAATACTGCTTGAATAAATGTAGCTATGGCTGTTATTTTAGACTTGCCCTTCCTGAAACCGTGTTGAGAACTTTTTAATATATTGTCCTTAGTGAAAAATGATTCCATTTGATCAAGAAATAGCCTTTCCAACAACTTACTAAGTTCTGATGTCAATGAAATAGGCCTATAATTTTGTACATTTGTATTTTTTCTCTTTTTATGCACTGGTCTTATTTCAGTGACTTTTAACAAGTCAGGAAATGACCCCTGTCTGAAAGAGCTGTTTATTAAATGTTGCAGTGGCTCTATTAACTCATTACTGCATTCTTTCAGAAATTTGGCTGAGATGTCATCCCAGCCACTGGATGTACTTGCTTTTAAGTTGGAAATGGTTCTCAGGATTTCCTGTTCTGTAACACACCTCAGGAAGAACGAATTACTGACATTACTGGGATTTAGCACCTGCGGTGGGTTGATCACGTCCACCTTAAGGAGGTAAAACTTAGCAAGGTGAAGTGTGCAGAAAAAGATTTTGAATGTTGTATTTGTGAACCTACAGACTGTCAAACTTCAAAATGCTTGCATCTATAGGTCCCCAACAGGTGACTTTACCCAATCCTTATATTATATAGATGATCTGTTAAATGAATAGAGAAGCAGGTCAAAATGCACAATAGTTCTTGGTAACTTGAACATTAATTTTAACAAAAGTAATAAGAACAAGGGACAATTATTAAATCTGTTTAACTCATACAACATGCAACCTATGGTACAGAAAATTACCAGATATGGGGATGGGTCTGAAACAACACTTGATCAGATATTTAACAACAAACAAAGCTATGAAAACAATATTGAAGTAACAGATACAGGCTTTTCTGACCATAGGGCTTTAAAAATGATGATACAGAATGAGAACAATAAGAAATGCACAGTCACTGAAAACTATGTACAAAGGAGACTTATTAATGAAAACAACAATAGGGTTTTTAATAGCATGCTAAAAAGGTTGCAGTGGGGCATAGAACAAATTGATGGTGTAGACAAAAGGTATGACAGTTTTCTTTCTGATTATAAATATTGCTATGATGTGGGAATCCCCTATAAAAGAATTGAAGTCAGTGAGAAGACAAACATATGGGTAACACAAGGGAATAAAAATCAGCAATCGCCCTTAGAAACCTAAGCAAACATACTAAAATAAATACAACAATAAAAACATAGTATAGGAAATACAGAAGGGTCTATAGGAAAGTTTTACAGACAGCAAAAAGCTAAGCAATTTTTCATACATTAACAAGGGAATCAATAAATCAAAATCAATTTGGAAGGTTATAAACAATAGCATAGGAAAATGTAAAACCAAGACCCATAATTTCAAAATTAAAAGTGAGGGTAAAGTGATAAAAGATGCCAACAGATAGCCAATATATTTAATGAACATTATGTGAACACAGCACCAAAACCTAATTAAAAGTCTGTGCAGTTCAAACAACAAAAACATAAAAGTACCAACTTGTGAAAAGACAATGTTTCCGTACCCAGTGACAGAATGTGAAGTTAGAAATGCTATTAATAAGCTAAAAAATTAAATCTCTTGTGTTACTGAGCGAATTCCAGACAAGGTAATCAAACATAGTTCCACCATTGTAGATACTCACCTAACTGACATTATTAATACTTCTTTCAGGACAGGGATATTCCCATCAAATCTAAAACTCTCCATCATAAAGCCACTTCACTGAAAGGATAGTACAGCTGACATAAATAATTATAGGCCAGTGTCATTATTGTCAGGTTTTTCTAAGGTAACTGAAAGAGTAATGTATGAAAGGCTAGCTGACTTCCTGAATCAAAATAAAATACTGGAGTCTTCCAATTCATAAAAATGGTCCTAAATGCCTTGGACAAGAATGATTTGAGTTGGGGGATATTCTCAGATTTATCTATAGCGTTTGATCTATTTACCCATGACTTATTGCTTATGAAACTAGAATTTTATGGAGTGTGGGGACTGGCCTTCAAATGGTTCAAGTCTTCTCTCTGATAGACAACAGAAAGTACAAATATGTCATGAAGCCAAAGAGTATCTTTCAGATTCCAAAAAAACTAACTATGGACTGCCCCAGGGTTCCGTGTTATGCCCTCTGTTGTTCTTGGTGTGTACATAAATGATTTGCAAAACCATCTGACAGTTGCAGAAATGGTGTTCGCTGATGGCACTATCATTTACATGAAAGGATACACCGAGGATAATCTACAGCAGAGTGTCTCTAGTACAATAAATAAGACAGGAAAATGGTTTAGCAATAATGCTTTGATCATAAATAAGGATGAAATGGTATTGATGAATTTCAGTAATATTAAAAGTAAAGCTAGAAGGAGAGTAAAAGCTGAGTTAGGGAACTATGTTATTGCACAAGCTCCATACACAAAATTCCTAGGTATATGGGTGGATGAGCACTTGAGATGGGAAAAGCATCTAGAAGTTTTGAGTAAAAAATTAAGTAAATGCTGCTATGTGCTAAGAATGCTTTGAAACTGTTGCAACATTGAATCATTGCTGTGTGCCTATTATGTTGATATGAACAGTTTGCTGAGATATGGTGTGATCTTCTTGGGAAATACAGGTATGGCAAAACAAATCTTTCATACTTCAAAAAAGGGCTATTAGAATAATGAAACAGGTTCCCTGTAGAGTGTCATGCAGGGAAATATTTAAAGAATTTAAAATAATGACTCTTCCTAGTTATACGTCTATGAATGTGTCTGCTTTCTGAAAACTCACCAGGAATTTTCAACACAAAATATTCAGGTTAATAACCATGAGACAAGGAATAGAGATGATTTTCACAGAGACACTCACAAAGGAGCACTCTACCAAAAAAGTGTAAACTACCAGCATTGCCTTCTGCAATAAAGAAAATTAAAGAATTTCATAAATTCAAGGTAGATTTTAAACAATTTGTACTAACACATAGTTTTTATAACATTGAAGAATATCTGAATATGGAAAAGTAATATTATTTATATATACTGATATAAAAAGATTTGTATTTATTATCCACATGTTTGAAAGAAATTAAATATAAGACATTATATTGTAATCGATGAAATCCATACAATGTATATTGTTAATGGATTAATAAAGAGACTGACTGATTGACTGCTTAAATCTAATGGCTGACAGGGCACCTGAATCATATTGATCCAGTATTCGCAGTACCTGCTGAAATGATGGATCGGACTGTTTCAGAATGTGTTCTCTGAATCTGACATCAGGTACATTGTACATGATTACATCATGCAACATAATATCAGAATATAAAGCACCAGAAGCACATCTGAATTTGCATTCTCTCGTCATACCCTGCAAATCTATTACCCATTCATGATAAGTTTGTTCTGAGAGTTGTTTATGATTAAAGAATTGATACCTAGCTGCTATCACATTCACTTGTTGGTCATGATAGTTAGTTAGTGAACCTACAATCTGTTCATATGAAAGTTCACTCAAAGTGGAATTAGGAAACAGTTTGTTTATAAGGCGGAACACTGCACTTCCTACCGTAGCGAGAAAATAATGGCTTTTCACACTACTTGGTATGTTGGAGCAAGCATGTGGGCTTTGAACTGTTGCAAACACTTGAACTATTCCTCTCCTTGCTCACGAAACTGGCAAAAAAGCAGTATTGGTGTAGGTGGTGCTTGTTCTGTTGGGCACGCAGTGTTGGCCAGTAGCTGCTGCACTGTGTTGAGCAGTGTAGACATTTGCTGAGTCTGGAACTGAAACACCAGCTTTAGCTGTGTTGCATCTAATGCCTGCAGCTGTGGTGCCTGAGAAGGGTGTGGGATAGAGAGGGTGGGCATGATGGAAGAGACAAATGCAAGAAACAGACAAGGCAAGCAAGGAAAAGTAGCACAAAAGCAAAGAAAATGTCTGCAACACCCACCTGAAAACACTGATTAGCAAAAGAGACTGTTAAAGCAAGTAAACAACTGTGCAAAGTAAAGACTAGAGAGAATTAAGATGCCAGCAAAACATAAGAAAATTCTGTAGCCATGTGGCATGGGGTTTGTTTGTGAATCCTGTGCACTCATGTAATATAGGGTGCCTACAAAGCTATTTTCTCAGATAATTAGATAACATACAAGCATATCATACATGCATAACATACAAGCATATCATATATAACATACAAGCATATCTTATTAATGGAGTTTATTACAGTAACTGAACTGACAATACTGAACTTAGTACAGCTACAATGGTGTCGCAAGCAATGCAAATAATCATTGTCCATGATATATACAATTTCCATGCAAGCAATTGATATAATGAACAAGATACATTAAACAGCTAGCATGATGGCTTATCTTCTAGCGTGGCTCTTCTAGAACACTTTTCTAGTGCAGCTCTTCTAGTGCTGCCGTGGCTAGCTGGAGTGGTGCTTATCTTCTTCTGATAGAGGCCGCTTCTGTGATGGTGAAGTCGTAGTCAGTGTACTATTGGCTGATGTCTCACAGCCTTCTCAGTAGTTACATACTATGCCGATGTGTTGGCACTTGATGTTACACCGAAACAAAATCAGTCACTCATACAAATTCAAAAGCGTAACAATTTGTGGTGATATGTATTGTAATGTTGCATTAACACAATATCAAAATTTCCACCAACCAACTTTTATTCCACTTCACATGGAGGAATATACTGAGACACTGAATACAATAGTAATCAGTATGAACACACGTAACCAAGGAGTACATTAAGTCACCGTCTAAGAGCGAAGCATGCATTAGCCACATAAATATGAGAGTGGCCGAAGATGCACTGATGCACTGGCTTATATAAGACTGTTTTGTGTGCTGTGTAGCACTTGCTGTGCAATCTGTGCCAGTGCATGGTGACCTATTCATTAGCACAATACTGGGGAAATGCAGTCAACCTACAAAGGACCTTGCTTGTAATACACTTGTGCAACCCATTATAAAATATTTCCAAGTGTATGGGACCCATAACAAGATCTGCCAGGGATTTTGAATTTATACAAAGAAAGGCTGCACAAATGCTGAAAGCTTTGTTTGTGCCATAGCAGAGTGTGACAAAAAATTCTTAAAGATCTGAACTGCCAACACTTATACCAACTATCCCATGAAAGCCTGCTTACAAAATTTGAAAACCAGTATCAAGTGAGGAATTTACAAATATGCTACCGCCTCCTATGGTTCACACCTGTAGGGAACATAGAGAAAATATTAAACTAATTACAACATACATAGAGGTATCTAAGCATGCATTCAACAGTCATTTGCTGAGTATGGATGTAAATGTAGATGACAGATCCTAGTTTCCTGTCTCTCTTTTTTGATGAGAACAATGTGTGTGTTTGCAACAGTGGCAGAATTTTATGCAATAATGTAATACTTGCATTGTGAGTGGTGATAATTAGTTCAAATAACTACTATTTCCTGTCGTAATTCTGTTACCAAAAGCTAAATATCCATTTCACTGTAGTAAAATATCCCTAGATCTACAATAACTATTTATGTTATTGTAATTTGTACACTTGCTAATATGTTCTATATGAGACTTTCTATTCTCTTTGTAATTCTTGTGGGGTTCTTAATGTGAGAAAACATGATGATGATACACAAGGCATTCATAAAATTCTGCCTTGCTGGTATGCTGGTATGGGGCCAGCACCAGTTACAACAGTGTTTCTCTACAGCTCTTAGGTTGGAACTTGAATTTGTAAATATATGTACACCTCCATTCATGGCAAAACTGACTAGCCAAATTATAGTGTATTGTTTATTTTCAAGTCTACAAAAATAACAATATTGGCTTCTTCGGTAAACATAATGTTCAGAAAAGTCACTGAATTATTTGTGAACATTTCTATATCAACACCAGTTGATATATACACACTATAGACGTTTTCAATTTTTTACCATCACTGCTTCTGTCTCATGCCTCCAGCTGAAGTCTAGATCAGGCCAGCACCAGTTACAACAGTGTTTCTCTACAGCTCTTAGGTTGGAACTTGAATTTGTAAATATATGTACATCTCCATTCATGGCAAAACTGACTAGCCAAATTATATGGATTAATGAAAACAATACTGTAAGTCATCCATGTTGCACTGTGGCTTGGAACCTGCAGCTGTTTGTGGAATACAAGATAAATTAAAACAATTATCTCTGTTCATTGCTCATATTTTCTCATATGACATGTTTTGAGGGAGTACATCCTCATCTTCAGGTCAATCAGTGGTTTACATTACGATTTTTTTTGCTGCATGTTTTCAATCGTCCATTTTTTATTATTTTTTTATTTCACTACAAATAAGACATAATTTCTCACTTTTTATCATGCTATGGTACTGTAATTACACATTTTAAGCAATAATAAAGTTTCTTTAAAAAATTTCCAGTGCAAAATAACAGTTGTTACAAATATACATTTAAAGCTTTAAATGGTATGCAAACACAAAATTACAACATGAAATATTCAGAGATTTTGCAGATGCAGAAATACAGTGCCATGTAATTCAAAAAGTATTACCAACTTACACTGAAAATCAAGTACACATGTAACATATACATAAATGTGTAAATCTTTCCAATCTCTTCACTTAAACAAATCATTATTGGGAAACAATTATACATCTATATTTGAGCATAATCAAACAATGATAACTCCAGCTTAGAACATCAACAATATAAGTAAAAAGATAGATTGCTACTTAACATATAAAGATGACAAGTTAAGCTGCAGACAAGCAGAATCAAAACACAGAAGTTACTGTGTATCATCTTGTGTACTTGAGAAAGTTTTAAAGACATTCATTCATACTGTCTCAGCTTTGCCACTGAGTGTGTTCTGACCATGTTTCCTATCATGAATAAATATTTCAAGAACTTCGAAGATGTACAATTGGTGACCTTTGTTTAGTTTAGTAAGTGTTATTAGATTATTATTTCTGTATGATATTGCAGTGTCTGTATTGTTCAGGTGGTCAGGAATGTAAATTAAAGTGTGAGTGATATTTAGGATGGTGGTTCCAGTTATGATGGTGGGTGATCAGAAAACTGGTCTGAAAATATTGCATAGGGAACCGCTGGTCAATAATCCTTGACACTGTTTGGGGTTGCCACTGTAATGTCCTTGCTTATGTGAAAAGTGAAAACAATAGCCACTGAGTTTTCCATGGAATATAACCAATGCAGACCTCCCCTTTGGAAGATTTCTGATTTGTCTGTGATTAACTCTTTAGGACATTCTATTGCAGATTTCTGGGAGCAGAACATGGTGGACTCACACAAACAATGCACAGTGTGCATCTGTTGTGAAGGGCCGATGGCTACAGGCCTAGTTTGGCAGTGCAGTAGTTCATGCATGGAAAGCAGTGGAGGGGACTGTCTAGCTATTAACCTTCATCTTCCAGAAATGAACAAACTCAGAAAAAAACCGTTACCTTTAAACCTAAACACCCACAACTAAATACATGTTTAAATATTCACACCCAATGTCAGCCTTCTTGTTTTTCCAGTCTGCTGAGGGTAAATAACTAATTCCACATTAAGTAAATAAGCATTTTTCATGAAGTAATTAATGTATCATATTACATAGCATCAATATTTTCCTACTAGCCTAAGTGCTAAGGTTAAACTACAATTAACAACATTCCAAATAAAGATTTTTCTCAGCAGTTCCTACAACCTAGTATGTAACCAACATGTTTCCTTCGAATTCACTTGGGAGCCTCTTCACAAAATTAGTACCCTCTACAATTCAGTAGTTCATAAAACATAAACATATCCATAATATATATATATAAACACACACACATGATCATAATAGTAAGTATACAGAGGGATCCAAAAAAATGTAGCCACTGTTAATTGACTGAGCCATCTCATCTTTGGTAGTGTAATAGTTTGTAGTTCCGGCAATCACCACACAAGCATTGTATTGTGTTGTTTTGTTTTGTCAGAAGACAGTCACCAGATAGTCAGTATTTTGTTCTTAGTTGCACCTAGTTACTCGAGTAAACATGGCTGGCGCAAGGCTTACACTCAATGAAAGGTAGTCAGTTTTGAAGAGGAATCTTAAGTATGAAAACATTAATGAGGTCCAATGGCAATGGCGAAATGAGTATCAAACAGAGGCACCGACACGTTTAACGATTTGTCGCATTCGAGACAAATTTGAAGCTGAAGGCTGTGTTAAAGGTGTACACAAACAACGATCTGCACAACCTGTAACAATAACAAGTCCAGCTAACTCCCGTCGTGTGTTACAACAATTCACTCGTTCACCACAGAAGTCTGTGAGACAGTGTCCCTGTGAAACTGGAGTGAGTCGCTCAAGTGTTCGGCGAACTTTGAAGACAGCAAAGTAGAAGTGCTAGATCTCACGATTGCTACACACAATGAACGAGGACAACCCAGATTGTAGAATGGAGTACTGTGAGTGGCTTATTAACATGGTGCACAACGATGAAGATTTTGCAGAGACAATAGTGTGGTCTGATGAGGCACAGTTCAAACTCAATGGTATAGTAAATCGCCACAATTGCATCTACTGGGCCGCCGAAAATCTGAACGTCCATGTAGACAAAGCCGTGAATTTGCCAGGAGTAAATGTGTGGCGCAGGTTGTCTTACCAGGGCTTGATTGGGCCATTCTTCTTTGACGGCACAGTTACCGGTGAGGTGTACCTTCAGAAGCTTCAGAACTCCATTTTACCTGCCATCCGAGACTTGTATGGCGACAGAAGAGTTTACTTTCAACAAGTTGGTGCCCCAGCCCACTACTTTAATTATAATAATGTCTCTCATATTATTTCAGCTACATAATTAATTACAGTTTGGATTTGGTTACTAATATTCAATGGTAGTACAGAGCTCGTGCTTTATCTGATTACATACATAAAATGCACAAATAAGACCTCAAATTCTGGAAACTGGAAAACTGTGAGATGTAAACAATTGGAGAGTTAATTAGAAAAGTAATTACAAAGAATATTAATTTCTCAAGATAATGAGGTCTTCTGTTACTGGATTTTTAGATTACCATTTTGTTAATTAGAAGCATCGATTTTTCATGCTAACATCTCTGCAATCTCTAGTTATTTATTTTTAAGGACTTATTACTTCAATTTCATGATTATTTACTTAATTTAGTATATGTACATAGTTTTATCAATGACAACAATCCACCAATAATTATGACAATGCACATCCTTTGAGAACATTCCACACACCTTCACAATGAATATCAAGTTTTTTATCAAATAGGACAGGATGATATATATAAAGACACTGAGTTGTCCAATAATTATCCGGATGGATATAAAAAAAGGTGGTATCAGATATTTCATATGAATTTTGAGGAAGGCTGTATCATTATAAGGAGAACATCCTCATATCCAGTTATCTTAAATATCTCCTATGTACAGACATCTTCAAGTTGCAAATTTGTTATATGTGTAAATTCACAATGCAGTGGAAGCCACTAAGTGTATTCAAAGAGAACTGGGTTATAAGTGACAAACCTACGTCCAATATTGAATGATTTCTGCTGCCAATGTCTTGAGTAGCTGGATGGATGTCAGGCCAGATCACCATCCTTTGAAAAATTGTTAGAGGTATTGTTAAGGGAACACTTCCTTAGAACTGTAAAGCTGACAATATTAATGTGAAGCACAGATTCAAGAGCTAAATCATTCTTCAGTGCTATGGATTTGTAAATTTAAAACTATGAACCAGTTATTAAAATAATTGTTTAACCAATTAGCTCTATTCATGCTTCATGCTTAATACGTACATCACAAGTGATCAAAGCTGCACACTATCAAAATTATTTCTCAAATTTTGACGCAAAATCAACTGCAAGATCCAATGTTCTGTTTTTCCTCTTTAAAATATAACTTTAGGTCAATGACGTTCCAATGTGGTATTAAAATTTTCAAGTATATAACAGTACTACGGGTGAACAAATTCTGGCACTAAATAAATGTCTATTGTATTCGAAATCATACAAATATAAACTACAGTGTTTTATAATGATATTAAACAGAAATAGCTGATTCCTATATAGGTACATACCAAGAACCAACATACTTTTTTATTGTTTAAATTTCAGGGTATTTATGAACAAACAACGGCCTTACCTTATACTTCAGTGATTCCCTCTTTTCAGTCAGCACTTTTGTAATCACTATATAAAATCGATGTCACCCAATTAATAATCTTCTGCTTTGTAAAAGAAGTTGATGATTGGCATCCAAGCACCAACTGTTACATGTCTGTAGTTCTCAGGACTAGTGTCGATTGCCTTCTCAATTGATGTTGCCAACATCAACACTCCTGTGCTTTTACGTTTCTAATTGTTGTGCTGTCTGGCATTGGTTGCATGCAAGGGATTTGTTGCATCAACTAAATGCCACTAAGAAGCTATTGACGGCCATTGAGGTTAGCTCCGACACACCAATTACCCTTCCTTCATTGTGACACCAGAAACATTATCAATCATTTGGTAGAATGTTGTGAACATAACCAAATGGTGATATAATTCAACTTTTTTACTAGTCTACTTGCAACAAATAAATGCTATACTTCCACTGACTATTAAAACAAATAAAAAATAAAAAAAAAGAGAGAGAGAAGGAAATAAAGAAAAAAGAAAGAAAGAAAGAAAGGAGAAAAAAACTCTCACTTGACAAGAGTTTTCAATCCCAGGCCAATGTGCAGGTCGCAGGTCCCGTAGCATTTGCTAACTCCTGTTACGTGGCTAATCCAGCACTGCCACCTGGTGTAAACTTCTAGTTGAGTGGCAAGGGCTAGCTGTGCACATCTTGAAGCGTGCACGTTGTGTATCAAATTGGTAAGGCAATTATGTCACGTGAGATGCGCATGTGCAAAAGCTCCTTAAAACATGCACAACTGAAGGTGTACTCACGACCCTGATGCCAAGTTTCAAGTCATAGAGGAATGATAGTATGTAGATTGAAGTGCCGTATCATTCACACTACAGCATCTGTGTTACATTTAACAGAATTCAAAGAAAAATAATCAGTAAATCCTCAAGGTAGCGAAAGGTAGGGTGTTTACACGCTCTTGTGCTCTTACACACTAGTCACCACTGCTGAGTAAAGTAAGGCAAATCTAAAGTCAAGGACAGGAATAAAACCATTATGATAAAAATAAACAGTGTAACCACAATTCACTAATATAAAAGAAAATATTGCTTGAATGAAATATTCTTGTAAACTTTAGACTATGACTGGACTGATTACTCCATCCCTAAGCATTGTAAGCTGGCATTTTTGATGAAACAACTACGTCTCTACACAATCAAAGCACCCAACACAGTCAAAAATAGGTATGAGCACATCAGAGTGACGTCACGGAAAAGTATCACCATTGTGAGTCATTGAGGTACGAATATGGTGAGCCTAATGTTTTGGGCTACTTAAGATAGTGGACATTTGCTTGAAGTTAGTGATGTAATAATAACTCTCTTCCTTTTTTATGTCAATGGCAGTTTTGCCTCCACTCACACTGTGCTCCGTCTTTTGTCAAACAGAGGTGTTTTTTTTTTTTTTTTTCCTGCTGGAAAATAGCAACTCAGAAAGCGAATAATTAACAAATGAAGCAAAGCATGCATAGCTCAAGCAACATGAGTACAGTGATGAAAATGTTTATTGAAACTCTGTATGGTATATGTTACCAGCACAGCGGTTGCTTTATTTAATGCAGCACTTGGATCGAGGTAAGTTTTCAAGCTAAATTATGATACATTGTATAGGAGATGGTGCTGACAAAGTCCCAGTTTACTTTCTGACTAATATCAATAACTCAACAGGCAAGTGTTTCACTACAAACAGAGTGATGTGGTGCTATCATTACTACACTGAAGTCAAATCCAGGGCAAGCAGGTTTCGAATTCCAATTCGGCCATACATATTTTTTCTGTAGTTTAATGTGGTTGCTGGGGGACTGTTCCTATGAAAGAGGACAGTTGACTTCCTTTCACAATCTGAGTTTGTGACCATGACTAATGACCGTGATATTGACTGTACATTAAACAGTAATATTTTTTCCTTTCCTCTTCTTCTTCTGAAATGGTGTATAGGCCTATTAATAAGTTAAAATTATAGATTTCTGATACAGCCTTTAACATAATGTACTGACTTCTATATTCTTTCTCAGTTTATTTCATTTATTATGAAATGGTCTTTGGAAAGTTTGGTTCTGTAGAGAGAGGAGATCCATTATAACTTGAAAAAAATGTTTGCTTTTACCAATCACTATTTTAATTAATTTCTTGCACATGACACATTTCTGAGGGTGACACATTTTCAAGTGCACTTCTTACGCTGCTATATCATAAATAACAATTCTACATTGTGTTAGCTGCTGCTTCTGTTTGATAACTGTAGACCTACTGTAATGTGAAAACAGTCACTGTAGGCTATGTATTCTTCACGATGTATTGTGCTGCGAGATATAGCACCTAAATTTATATGGGATTAAGTACTAAATTACTTATTTATATTTCCTTTTAATTGTTTTATCATCATTTTGTGTGGGAGCCTACAAACACCATACATGTGTAAATACAACGAGGAGTCCAGGAAAAATGTGGACACACTTTGATGGTCGATATTAATGGAACATATTGATGTACTATTACAATTCTGGCATGGTTGGGAAGGTTACTTTGTGTGTTCAAAGTGACCCCCCTAGCAGCCCAGAAATGTTGATGCTTCTGAACTGTTGACTGATATACAACTATCAGTGTTGCCACACAGGATACCTCCATGGTTTCTTGCAGCTCATTTAATGTAGCTGCCTTCTGTTGATAAAATTCAGTTTTCAAGGTCTCACATAAGTAGAAGTTACGAAGTGCAAGGTCTGGAGGCCATGGTGGGTACTCTACAGCTCCTTTTTGACCTACCCATTGTCCAGGTAGACATTCATCCAAAATAGGGGCTGACATCTCTCTGGTAGTGAGACGGACTTCCGTCTTGTTGTGAGAAAATCTTTCATTTCCAAACACCTTTCAGATAGTAAAATCGATGTTTAGAGCATATGATGATATACCTCACCAGTTACGGTACCTTCAAAGATGAATGGGCCAATCAAACTGTGCAGTGACAGATCACACCACACGTTAACATCTGTAAGATTAACTTGTTTGTCCAGGTGAATGTGATGATCTTCAGTACCCCAGTACACACAATTGTGGCTGTTTACAGTACCATTCAGTATCATTGTGCATGCCATCCCTGCAAACCATTCATCCTCATGAAGTACACCTTCTAACCACTCACATTACTCCATCCTTTGATCCAGGTTATCCTCATTCATAGTATGTAGTGATCTTGAAATGTGCACTTTCCACTTTACAATCTTCAGAATTCATTGTACATTTGATCGTCTTACCCCACATTCATGTGCACTCTGCTTCACAGATTTGGTGAGGTGACCTAGTACAATTTTGCAACACAGCAGCGACAGAAGTTGAACTTATTGATGTTTTTGGTCACCCAGACCTTTCCTTACGCACATCCTGAACAGTACCATTGGCTTTATATTTATTATGAATGCAATAAATTGTTGTATGTGTTAGTGGCTGAGTTCCGTACACATTATGACATTGCTTTTGTACCTCCATCATGATTTTGTACTTCCAGTACTGCTTCAATATGACCTTGCATTGCTAAAAAGACAATCTTGTTTTGTTCATCGCTGCACTGTCATCTACGGGAAAACATGTATCAACATCTGTTGAGAAAACAATGGACAATGCTACTGCGCAAAACTGCATCGATATGTCATTTTGTTCCAAATACATACTATCAAAGAGTGTCTAGATTTTTCTTGATGTCTCTGTATGTATAGACACACACAGGGTATCCCTTGAGTCATCAGGTACATTTTCTCTGGTGTTTCAGCAGATATTTTCAGTTTCGTTTTTGCAATACAGTGTGCTATAGCTCAATTGGCTAATGTCAACATCACATAATTCCCAAAATTCTGTAATCATTGCCAACATCAGCTCACTACATCATCACTGGTGTAAGTAAAATTTAACCTTGCAATATGTAGTAGGAATTGGTCCAAACAAATTCTGCTCATAAGGTCTTCCATGTGACACCCAGTGTTGAGGGAAAGTGCAGGTTTCTTTCCTGTTACAAACAAAATATTTTTAAAGTGGGCTTTCACACGTCTAATCAGCAGAGGAGTTCCACACTAGTCTAGTGGGCTATTTGTTTGGTTGATATGCATTAACAGGCACAGAAGAATAACCAGTCTCCGACAGTGACTGAGGAGCACTTCTGTATGCCAGTAGCAGTCAGTGTGGGCCAGTGTGGTGTTGTCATTGCTGGAGTACTAGTTACTCTTCATGTTTTAATGTCCCTGTTAATACATATCAAAACAATAGCTTACACATTGGTTTCATTGTAGGCTACACACACTCATGTACAAAATGAATGAAACATTAGCACAGATCATCCTTTTGAGTTCTTCTGCTGAATAGCATAGCAGGAGGGGCAGTGGCTTTTTTCAGAGTAGCTGTCTTTTGCCTAATGGAAAATCCATGTGGGAATATCACGATTATAGGAAAAGACAAATTGCTACTTATTATAAAGAAGACACTCAAAGTTGCACACAGGCACAATTATAAGATACTTACGTAAAACTATCACCCACAGCCATCATAAGCAAAAGAGAAACACACACCACTCATACACACAAGCAAGCACACCTCATGCACACATGATCACCAACTCCAGTATCTCGAGCGTCAGCAACTTAACACGTCCTCTTTATGGTAAGTAGCAATCTGTCTTCTCCTACAATGTTGTGTTTCTCCTACAAAGTAATACAGAAGTAATTACCATAATTATCATTTTGAGTAGATTAGTGCCAATCATATTCTGTTGTTTGTATACACAAGTAGCAAGCAGAAATTGCTAGAACTTTATTCATTCCCTTCCTGAAGGTGCTCCTTTGTAGGACACCATGTGTGAATAAACACAAATAATGAGTAAAATACCTTTTCTCTAAGCCATTTTTGCATGGTGACTCATGATGCTGACAAATTTTAAAATTATTGTAAGCCCACATTTTTGTAAGCCTGGCAGTTGTGATGTAGTTTTGATATGTGTCATCTTGGTGAGTAGGATGTTGCATTTTATGATTCTATTTCTTTTCTTCTTTGTGTGTTGAGCAGTTTAGAATAAAGAGGGATCCAACTGTTGTTACATTCAGTTTTTTTAAAAAAATATGTGCAACATGACTATTTACTTTTGATTCTACAACCGCAACTGATTGCACTTTTGCCAAATTGTTATTTTTGCTCCATGGGAACTGCCCAAAACAGAACACCACTGGTTATCTGGTTAAGGAAATGTTGTTTATTTATTCATCCAAGAATCATCTTACAATGATATAGGATTAGTCATTGTAGTTCCCTGAAAATAAATAGCCCAAAAATATAAACACATACAGACTAAATAAATGTGCTTTTATGGGGACAAGACAGGTAGTTTATCATAGCCTTGATGAAAGAACCATACCAGCATTTGTCTGAAATTATTTAAGAAAACTGTGGAAAACCTGAG
This sequence comes from Schistocerca americana, assembly GCF_021461395.2. Taxonomy (NCBI): domain Eukaryota; kingdom Metazoa; phylum Arthropoda; class Insecta; order Orthoptera; family Acrididae; genus Schistocerca; species Schistocerca americana. Next base: position 93,494,087 of record NC_060121.1, read on the forward strand.
ATGTTACCCTCCAGTCCACTAATGAGAGTTTAAAAAAAATAAAAATAAAATAAAACTATCCCAAGATGCAGCAACAATTTAATAATTTGCAAACGGTGCTACTTAGTATAATAGAAATTCTGTGACATGGAGGCAGCCCACATTGATGCTGAACAATTTTACTTCAATGATTACAATGTCATGCCTCACGAGAAAATTACCTTACCTTACAGAAATCCATTCTTGTTTGGAAAAGGAAACCCATCAGACCTACTCAGTATAACTTCAGTCAAGAAGTGGTCAGAATATATAGCTCAAGGTGTTTTGGGCACTTAATTGCAAAGTAAAACAAAAGAACACTAATTATGTCCGATTGTTCACATCCGAACTATCTTCCACCAACTTTGCCTACATTTTCGTGGAACATATGCAGATCACAACACAAATGATTAAGAGACAAGGTTGTGTCTTGAATCAGTGATGGATACAAGATGATGGCTAGAGTTAAATAATCTTTATTGCTCAATATATTTGCACTTCCCAAACTTACATTCCCTCAGCTCAAATGCCTTATGGCAAAAGGTGATATCACAGGAATAAGAAAAAAGAGCAGCACTCCTTCATTTATTCTCAGTGGCTCTGCATTCATCACTTTTACAACTTCTAGAAGTTTTGCTCTGTTAAATGCAGTCAGTGGACCTTTAGCAAAATATCTGTTTATTACAGATATGTTTTTCTTACAAATGAGTCCTTCTTTTCTTATTTCACATCATTACACTATCTATTATGAGAGTGAAATTTAGGGCAAGAAAGGAAATAATGATATAAAATGCTGTAATAATACAGCGAAAATAAATAGATCAAAAATATACAAATATACAGATTAAATAGATGTGCTTTTATGAGGATAGAACAGGTGGTTGATCATGGCCTTGAGGAAATATCCATCCCAGTATTTGTCTGAAAATGAAAATGGTGGAAAACCAAAATCAAGATGGCTGGACAGAAACAAACTCTATCTTCCCAAATATGAAGTCAATCCCTCAATAGCTGCACTGCATGATTCAGCTGGTCCATGTTGTACAGTATTCTTTGTTTTACACCCAGCTTCCATCAGCCAACTTAAAATACAAAACATAGTTCTGTCCATCATTGCACAAATGAAGAACATCCACTGGTGACCCCTGAACCGTGAGCATGCTGTTATACTCCTTGCACTAACTCCAGTCTGTTCGGAAACTTGACTTTAAACCTGTAAACATGCAACTACACCCTGGGCATGTATTCATGTCCTTCCCTATTTCCACCTGGAGAAGTGAGTCATCACCTGCCCATGGCAAGTGAGATGTTGAAATCTGGAGAATCACAATATTGTGGACTATAATTCTTGGCACATTATTTTCTTATAGAAGTGTTACAATATGATCATATATTGTAATGTCCTACCCCCATGAATCATGGACCTTGCCGTTGGTGGGGAGGCTTGCGTGCCTCAGCGATACAGATGGCCGTACCGTAGGTGCAAGCACAACGGAGGAGTATCTGTTGAGAGGCCAGACAAACGTGTGGTTCCTGAAGAGGGGCAGCAGCCTTTTCAGTAGTTGCAAGGGCAACAGTGTGGATGATTGACTGATCTGGCATTGCAACACTAACCAAAATGGCCTTGCTGTGCTGGTACTGCGAACGGCTGAAAGCAAGGGGAAACTACAGCCGTAATTTTTCCCGAGGGGAAGGCAGCTTTACTGTGTGATTAAATGATGATGGCGTCCTCTTGGGTAAAATATTCCAGAGGTAAAACAGTCCCCCATTCGGATCTCTGGGTGGCGACTACTCAAGAGGACGTCGTTATCAGGAGAAAGAAAACTGGCATTCTACGGATCGGAGCGTGGAATGTCAGATCCCTTAATCGCGCAGGTAGGTTAGAAAATTTAAAAAAGGAAATTGATAGGTTGAAGTTAGATATAGTGGGAATTAGTGAAGTTTGGTGGCAGGAGGAACAAGACTTTTGGTCAGGTGAATACAGGGTTATAAATACAAAATCAAATAGGGGTAGTGCAGGAGAAGGTTATTAATGAATAAGAAAAATAGGAGTGCGGGTAAGCTGCTACCAACAGCATAGTGAATGCATTATTGTGGTCAAGATAGACACGAAGCCCATGCCTACTACAGTAGTACAAGTTTATATGCCAACTAGCTCTGCAGATGATGAAGAAACTGATGAAATGAATGATGAGATAAAAGAAATTATTCAGGTAGTGAAGGGAGACGAAAATTTAATAGTCATGGGTGACTGGAATTCGAGAGTAGGAAAAGGGAGAGAAGGAAACATAGTGGGTTAATATGGATTGGGGGAGAGAAATGAAAGAGGAAGCCGTCTGGTAGAATTCTGCACAGAGCATAACAAGCTAACACTTGGTTCAAGGATCATAAAAGAAGGTTGTATACATGGAAGAGTCCTGGAGATACTAGAAGGTATCAGATAGATTATATAATGGTAAGACAGAGATTTAAGAATCAGGTTTTAAATTGTAAGACATTTCCAGGGGCAGAAGTGGACTCTGACCACAATCTATTGGTTATGAACTGTAGATTAAAACTGAAGAAACAGCAAAAAGGGGGGAATTTAAGGAGATGGGACCTGGATAAACTGACTAAACCAGAGGTTGTATAGAGTTTCATGGAGAGCATAAGGGAACAATTGACAGGAATGGGGGAAAGAAATACATTAGAAGAAGAATGGGTAGCTCTGAGGGATGAAGTAGTGAAGGCAGCAGAGGATCAAGTAGGTAAAAAGACAGGGGCTATGTAATGGATAGAACTGGGGAGAAGAGGGTTTTGTGGCACAACTTGACAAGAAGGAGGGACCGGTTGGTAGGACATGTTCTGAGGCATCAAGGGATCACAAGTTTAGCATTGGAGGGCAATGTGGAGGGTAAAAATCGTAGAGGGAGACCAAGAGATGAATACACTAAACAGATTCAGAAGGATGTAGGTTGCAGTAGGTACTGGGAGATGAAGAAGCTTGCACAGATAGAGTAGCATGGAGAGTTGCATCAAACCAGTCTCAGGACTGAAGACAACAACAACAACAACTACTACTACTACTACTACTACTACTTTGTAATGTGTCAGTGTGTTGTTGTTATTCCCTTTCATTATTAACCACTAGTCAAAAGGCCTCTAAGTAATCCATAATTGTATAATACACATGTCTTATGAAGACTGTTTTAGCTACATCTTTATATAGATGTATTTTAATAATCTTTTTCATTTCTTTCGACAGTTTATTATAAAATTTTGTACCTTGATAGCAAATGCTAATGAGTCCAAACTAACACTTATTCCATGATTATATACAGAACTTGTACTGAAATACTTGGTAATGTTCACCCTGATATGCACACCATATGAGTAGGTGTACACACTTGGTGCAGCAAGGACACACAATTTTCTAAACAATTGTTTACAATGAGCCCTACTACTACATCTAGGTATCATTCCTATGGTCTTTTTCTGCAGTTTAAAAACTGCTTTCATGTTCTATTCCTTCAGTCCCCAGACAAAGCTTCCATAGCTATGAACTGAGTGTCTGGTGGAATAGTATGTCACCACAAGACATTGACTGTTACAAACTGATGATAGAACCCCAAGAGCATAACATACTGATCATGTTCTTTCTGTCACTATCTTTGTGTGTTCACTTAATATCAACTGACAATCAATATTCACTCATAAAAACTTTGTTACGCAGTCCATAGGTTTACCATCCATGCTTTATGCCACAGAGCTGTTTTCCCTATTTATGCTGAAGTACACATTGTTTTTTTTTTTAATTCTTTGTGGACAGTGGTCGTTTATTACATACTACACAATCAATAACATCCTTGAAAGTTTCATTAACTTTCTCTAATAAGAGTTCTGATGTTTGTCAGTGACACGACGTTGCTATCATCAGCAGATATTTTCTCCATGTCTTGTACAGTTTAGAATGTCATTGATATAGATTAAGAACATACGTTGACCCAATACACTAATTATGTCCAATTCTTCACATCCGAACACCTATGTTTATGTATTTCTTGTCTGACACTTGTTTCACTAAATAAAAGGGGCAGATTTCTAGTCACTACACAGAGGATACATTGAGTTAGAGACAGGCACAATGAAAAGACTGCTCAATATTTAAGTTTTTGGACAAAGAAATCCATAATATAAAACATAAAACATGGAAACTCACAAGCACAACTCACACACATGGCAACTGTTTGTACTTGCAGGGGCCTGCTGCAGACTGTGACTGTGTTGATGTAAGAAGAAATCTGAGGTGCATGATGGGAGTAATGAGGAGGCATGGGGTGGGGACCAAGAGGGATATTATGGTAGGGTGGGGGCAGCATGCAGGGATGGGATGGGGGCAGGATAGGGCTGCTAAGTGCATAGTTGGGAGGTTGTGCTGTGAGGCGGAGAGGAGAGAAGCAGAAAAGGGGAAAAGGCTAGTAGGTGCATTGGTGGAACAGAAGGGGTATGAAATGCTGGAGCATGAGCAGAGAAGGACAGGGCCTAGCGAAGGTTCACTAGTCCGTGTCCTCCAACTAGACTTGTGATTTAACATCCTGGCGACAATGAGGTATTACAATGTCCTCCAACAACCTATTGTTGAAACTGTAATGTTATTTTTGCTTTTAAAAGCCTCTGGCCTAAGACATTTGATGGTGCCACAGTTGCATTTCTTTTGATGTTCCTTGGGTGTAGCCCCCTTTTGTGTTTATTTATCATGTGTTTGCTCTTCAATACACTTTGCTTTGTATTAAGACATAGTAAAAGTTGTGCTTTTGTATTCCTGTGTATGAAATTGAATTCCATAAATATTAATAGGTTATGGGCCCAGCACGCTTCCATAAACTTTAATACCTATCCCCTCTCTGGCTCCCACTCCAGCATTACACAGGCCTTCATTTCACTCACTAATCCCTGATCACCACCTACATACCCCCTTCCCTGCTCCCACTACAGCACTACACACATCTAATCCATCAATGCAGCTACTGGTACTATTTCTTCCTCTTCTGTACTTCTGTCCTGTCCCCTCTCCCTTTCCCCTTCCTTTCCCCTCTGTCCCTCCATGCTCTCACAGGAAACAGATTTCCCCCATCCGTACCCTGCTATTCCATTTCCCACCCCGTGCTGCCTCCTTACCTCCACCACCGAACCCAGATTGCTGCTCATATCATATACAGATGCAGTCACAGTCAGCAGTTGGGTCAGACAGGCTGGAAAATCTTAAATGTCTAAAACAGGCTTCTCGTTGTTTCTGTCAACAACTCCTCTATGTGGTGAGTAGCAATTTGTCCTTTTCATAAAGTTTTTATTCCATCCTGGATTTTTCATTGTTTAACTTGTTTGCGTATAACAACAGTAACAATCAGTTTTTGACACAATGATTTAATTGGATAGATAAAAATCTACCCACCAAGTGGCAGCAGAACACACACATAAAAGATGGCTGTAATAGGTTAGCTTTTGGAGCCAGTGGCTCCTTTTTCAGCCAGAAGGGTTGAAGGGGAAGGAAGAGGGTTGAAGGAAAAGGACTGGAAAGGTCTAGGAAAAGGGGCAAATTTCAGGAAACTCACCCAGAACTGCAGGTCAGGGGAGACTTACCGCGCAGGATGAGAAGGAAAGACTGACTGTTGGGGACTGCATCGTACAGGATTTGAAGACTTGAGGGCTTGAAGATGGAAGACAGGGTAATACGCAAGACAGAGATTGCTGCTTAAACATCATGTATGAGTTAATAAGAGTGAAAAGCTAAGTGTATTGTACATAACAAAGTTGGGATGGGAAAGGCGAAAAATAGATGGGTAAGACAATGAAAGTTGTGTACAACTGAAATGGAGTGAAGCAAACTGTAGTTATTGTCAAGAGAAGCTGAGACGGAAGAAATTAACATACATTAAGACCAGGTGGGTTGTGAAAACTGATAACATATTGTAGTGCTTGTTCCCACCTGCTGAGCTCTGAGAAATTGGTGTTTGGGGGAAGAATCCAGATGCTGCATCTGGTGAAACAGGCACCGAGGTCATGGTTGTCAAGCTGTACAGAATGTTCTGCAACAGGATATTACAAGTTGCCAGTACACACCCTCTGGCTCTGCTCATTCATCCTAATTGTTAATTTGGTGGTTGTCATGCCAATGTAGAATGCCTACAGTGTTTACATAACAGAAGGTATATGATGTGTTTCACATGTGGCTCTTCCTTTGATAGTATATGTTTTGCCAGTTACAGGGCTGCTATAGGTGGTGGTAGAGGGTGGATAGGGCAAGTCTTGCAGCGGGGATGGTCACAGGGGTAGGAGCCATAGGGTAGGGAGATGGGTGCAGAAGGATCATAGTGTCTCACACTAATGTTGTGGAGATTGGGTGGGCAATGGAAAGGTATTCAAGGTGTGGTGGGCAAAATTTCAGATAGAATGGACCTCATTTCAGGGCATGATTTTAGGATGTCATGGCTCTGTCAAAATAGCTGATTAACACATTTCAGACCAGGTTAATACTGAGTTACGAGTGGTGTGCCCCAAAGTTGCTTTCTGGAGGGATTAGCAGTACCAGGATTGCATGTGATCGCCTGAGAAATCTGCTTTTTAACTTAGCTGGTGAGGTAATTATGTGCAGTGAATTCTGAGGTGAGAATGGTGGTGTCTACATCTGAACAAATACATTTGCCTTGGTCTCCAAAGCTGTATGGGAGGGACAATTTGAAATGGAAAGGATGGCAACTGTCAAGATGTAAGTACTGTTGCTTGTTGGTAGATTTAATGTGGATTTAAGTGTACAGCTCACCTTTGGTGAGGACGAGATTTATATGTCATGTGACTAGGGCCTCCTCTTGGGTTGACTATTCACCAGGTGCAAGTCTTTTGATTTGTCGCCACTTTGGTGACGTGCACGTCGATGGGGATGAAATGATGATGATTAGGACAACACAACACCCAGTCCCTGAGCAGAGAAAATCTCCGACACAGCCAGGAATCAAACCCGGGCTCTTAGGATTGACATTCTCTAACGTTTTTCGGATGACAGAAGACAGTGTGGTATTGGGGTGCAAAACCCACATGTCTCTTGCAGTTGACTTACATGTTGCAGCCGATTCTCTTCTCTGGGTAATCAGCTACATCAATCTCTCAAAAGCTTCTTCTCTGAAGACTGTAGTGGATTACAGGAATTTATTAAGCTACTTCTCTATTCTTGAAATAATTTGTGTACTCGTGGAACACTCTCAGTTTATTCTTGGTATATTTTCATCTCTCAACACAAAGCTACATTGACTCCTTTTCATATAAGTAAGTAAATTCTGGCAAGCCAACTGGTGTCTTTAAATGTCAGACTCGATAAAACACAAGTACAATATGATAGCAACAATCAATTAATTTACGGACATTACATGCATCCTGCCTCATGCAGACCTAAGATATGAAAAAATAAAAGTCTCTGGACCCAAGGGAGTCCAATACATGAATATGTGTAGAAATCTATATTCAGTTGTTCATTAGTCTTTTTCCTCAATCACCACAGACACTATCACACCAAAGAATACTACATAACTATTCCCTGAGGTTTCATCACTTCTTCTGTGGCACTGGTGGCAAACACCTGTCGTCGTCAGTGACTCGCCCTTCTTACAGTCTTCTGATAACAAACTTCTGACCTGCACATAGAGACAGGTGGATCGGTAGAAATGTTCTCACTCTCCCACATTTGTACCTAAAATATCAGCTGTTTGAGATGGTGGAAGGTCGAGTGTTTCTAGAATTTACCCCGAAATTCTTGAGGCACTACGTATCCCTCCCCTTAGCGTGAACATGCGATATTTTATACATATTCATTATGCACAATACTATCCCTCAAGATAATTCTTTATATTTTAGCAGTACAGCTCTTTCTGCTGATAACTGTGCACATTTTACTACAATTATAAAACTTGAACCTTTCAATCTATGTTGGAGTTAGCTCTTTTCACTCTCCAAAAATTTGTGAGTACCAAATTTTTGTTTTCTAATTCTCTTCCAATCGTAAAATGCAGGTGTAAATAACTCATGAAGACTCTACTGCTTTGTTATTACTTCCCATACTACTTTCTCTAAGTATGTACTTATTCATTACTCTGGGTAGAAAAAAATGTTCCCTTCTTCTGACACTTGTAAATCTAAAATGTAAAAATGCTAGTGCTAATAGAATTCAAACCTACCAGAGTCATCCCTTTAAACATGTGACTTCTGTCACAACACTGCCCTTTTCCCTTTAGGAACAGTACCTATATCTTACATGGGTTGATCCTACGAGTACCCTTTCTGTTATTCTCCTGTCTTCATATACATGTAAATATATAAGTGCAGAACCGTCACATTTCAATTATGTAATATGTGCAGCTACTCAGATGCACATATACCTTTATTCCCTTACATCCGTTGGTGGTTCTGGCATCACTTCAGGTTTCTAATTCGTAATTTTCCTGTTTGTGTTTAAGTAGATCTTTTTGTGTATGTAGACTTGTGTTTGTGTATCCTGATTCTTTGTCCTATTTATATGAAATAAGTTGAAGGTTATTGGAAACCATGGAAAATAAGGAATTCAGCGATAGAAGTATACGGATACAGAAAGAGGGAAAGACAGACCAGTACTCAGGTGAGACGTAAAAAAGGAAAAAGTAGAAACAGTTGCTAAGATCGAAGAAGAGAAAGAAGATAGCCTCAAAGACAGGTAAACCCTTCCCAGGCCCCTTCCCCAGGATGTCTAGTTCGCGGGTACTTGAGTGAGAAGCTGGAGGAGGTATGATGTTAAACGCTTCCTACAGAACGGACATTCTTACCTTCACCTTTGAAGCCCCCAAAGAAAAATCTTAGCAACACCTATGGAATGGCAAATCAGTTACACTTGTCTGCAAGGATTGTCTGAAAGGTGGGGTGTGTGATTAGTGTTCATCATGCTTGTACTTACACTACCCACCCCTTCTAGATGTGATACAAACCCTCCCATTTGCATTATATCTCACAAAGTGTAAAATTATGTATCATGTTATCACAATTATGTAATGATTCATATAAAATTCCATATTCTATTAATCTAATAATTCTTGATTCATCTCCAAGAATAGCTTAGGCCAAATTAAGACCTAACTATACTCTGATGCTTGGATTCGAGACTGCTGCTGACTAGAGCCGAGCATGAAGGTGACTTAAATACTTATTGGGCACTAACAACCTAGTACTGAGAACACAGACTGTTCTGGATGTAACTGCAGATATATCAAATTGGAATCCAACTGCTTCTAAGGAGCATATTATGAAAACAGTAACAGGTGCTTCAGTCCTGACTCAATATAACAAAAAAATTTATCAAGTTGATGATATAGTGTGGAACATAAGCCCACGTAACCCATTTGAGATCATGAATAGTGTTACGATCATTATTGCTATTATTACATGAAGCAGTATGGCCTTGATATCAATGACTTGCAGTAGCCATTGCTTGTCAGCCAAGTAAAGACAAGGATGCAGACGCAAGAGAAAACTGATCAACTTATACAGGTGGATAATAGAACAGTATAAGAATTCAGGAATAGATTACAGAATAGTTTAATATTTGAAGGGCACTTGGTGCAGGAAAAATAGTACAGAAGAAACACCAAAAACAACTAGTGATCTGACGGTCATCACTCCGCCCTTTAACACAGAACGTTAATGTCCCTGGGATATATACAACTTTACGTCTTTTACATTATATTTTCCTTTTTCTGATTCTGTTAGAGGATCCACTAAAACTAAGGCTTTGGGATGTACCACCATTTGCACTCGGTAGTGTCCCTCATACTTTTGAAAAAGATTGTGTGTTTTTTTCTTCAGGGCAGAGCTCTGAAGATACTGTTTTACTAGGACTAGGTCATTTACACTATACTTAGGTTCGACAGCCTTCTCGTTATATTCACCCACTCGTTGTAGTGCTCTATTGACCAAGGTCTTAGAAACTATTGTTTGATTAAGTTGGTAATCAACAGTAGGCTGTTCCGGCTAAGTAAAACATTTTATAAGGAGTTCTCCCACAAAAGTCTTACCTATTACTTCCACAGGTGTTAATCCAGTTGACAAATGTGGTACTTCATTTAAAATAGGCTCAAAGTCCTTAACGTTTGTTGCCCATGATGTATGTTTTTCATGGCAGTTGTTGTTGTTGTAGTCTTCAGTCCTGAGACTGGTTTGATGCAGATCTCCATGCTACTCTATCCTGTGCAAGCTTCTTCATCTCCCAGTACCTACTGCAACCTACATCCTTCTGAATCTGCTTTGTCTATTCACCTCTTGGTCTCCCTCTACGATTTTTACCCTCCACACTGCCTTCCAATACTAAATTGGTGATCCCTTGATGCCTCAGAATATGTCCTACCAACCGATCCCTTCTTCTAGTCAAGTTGTGCCACAAACTTCTCTTCTCCCCAATCCTATTCAATACCTCCTCATTAGTTACATGATCTACCCATCTAATCTTCAGCATACTTCTGTAGCACCACATTTCGAAAGCTTCTATTCTCTTCTTGTCCAAACTATTTATCGTCCATGTTTCGCTTCCATACATGGCTACACTCCATACAAATACTTTCAGAAATGACTTCCTGACACTTAAATCTGTACTCGATGTTAACAAATTCCTCTTCTTCAGAAATGCTTTCCTTGCATGGCAGTACAAACGGCATAATTTCCCAATTTCTTTCACAATCCTTTTACATGGCTTAGAAGATGGATTATGGATTATAGTTGGAGATTAATACCTGATGAATATCTTCTCACACTAAGAATCCTTTAAAGTCATTACTAACAAATTGTGGTCCATTGCCAGAGAGGAATCGTTTTGGTTTGCCCACCTCAAGAAAGTATTGTTGCAGACAGTGTATCAAACAAATTGTGATCCATTGTCAGAGAGGAATCGTTTTGGTTTGCCCACCTCGAGAAAGTATTGTTGCAGACAGTGTATCACTGTTGGTGTATTTGCTTTCCTAATGGGATAAAACTTAACATACTTAGACCAACACTCTATGAGGATAAAAATGTACGACACTCCTCCCTTTCCTGCTGCTGTAAGATTGTATAATGCCTTAGGAATGATTGGATACATTTTGTATCTAACATGAGTGTTACTCTCTTTTACTTTCTGACTGGTTTCACAAGTTCTAATTAAAGATGCTATCTTATGTCCCAACTTTTTAAAATAATAGAACTTCTTCATGTGGGCTATATACTTTTTCATTCCGACGTGTGCATACCCTGTATGAACATAATCACGCAATTTCGTTTCCATCAACTTCGGGATGCACAAATGTCACCATTGGGATGTTATACTGTCTCTCCAAAATAAATTTTGCCCTACTATTTTCCATTTCTCTGCTTGATTAGGAGGTAAAGATTTTCTATTACACATAGCTTATATTTCTGTAAAGTGGGAATCATGATGAGTATTGTCTGTTATTCTTTGAGCCATTTCTTGTACTCTGTTGTGCGTATATTCTACTGTCATAAAATTAATTGCAAAAAGTATGCCGGGTCTGTCTGTATGTTTTAAGTCTTTCATATGTACAGGCAATCTAGACAAAGTGTTAGGTAGAATATTTTCAGATCCTTTTACATAATGTATTTTAATGTCATATTCCCATAGGAACAACATCCACCACATTAATCTACTATGTAATAAGCAACTACTCATTAAAATAGATAGAGCTTCATGATCTGTATATACATAGATCTCTGATCCCCATACTAACGTTTGGAATTTTTGGATACTCTATACTACTGCTAATAGTTCTTCCTCTGTGGCTGCATAGTTTAACTCATGTTTGTTAAGACTTCAGCTAGCAAAAGCTATATATCTGTGATTTGTACTTTCCAGACCCCATTCTCCTTGAAAAAGTTCCGCTGCTATACCATAGTCAGATGCATCTGTTGAAATTTTAAATGGCTCACCCATAACCGGATGGTGCAGTATAGGTGATTCACGACTGATTTTTCACATTTTCAAATGCATCATTAGCCTCTTGGTCCCAAACCCATGGTATTCCCTTTCTTAATAAACGTAAGAGTCTTGGGTCATTCAGCTCTTGATTTCATATATATCGGTTATAATACCCAGCCATTACAATAAATCCTTTCAATTGTCTTATGTTTCTAGGGGATGGACAATCCTTAATTGCCTTTATACATTCCGAATCTGGTTTAATGCCCTGTATTCGTACAATACGCCCTAAAAACTTAAGCTCTTGCCTCACAAAATGTGATTTAGATAATTTTACTATAATACCCTTTTCTTTAAATATTTTTCAGTTTTTTCCTTAAGCTTTTACACTGTTCTTCCCATGTAACAGAGATTATAAGTTTAACATTTACATATATTATTAAATCCCTTAACAATTCCCTTCCTAATGCCTCATCCAGCGCCTGTATAAACACGGATACCGAGATATTCAATCAAAATGGTAACACATTAAAATGATATGACTTCCCATCAAATAGAAATGCTGTATACTTCTTTGAATCAGGATGTAACTGAATTTGCCAATACCCATCAGTCAGGTCCATCGTGATAAAATAAAGTGCATCCTCAAACTTGGACAATAATTCATCAGTAATTGGTCTGTCTCGTTCCATCTCTATATCTTTATTCAAAGTCCGCATGTCCAGCACTAACCGCACACCTCATGTAGCTTTTTTTACCACTACCGAAGGTTTATTCATAACACTTGTACTACGTTATATTATTTTATTGTCAATCATCTTATCTATTTCCTCCTCAACCACTTCTTTCAGGGTTACCTGTATCAGATAGGGTCGACAAAGAAATGGAGTATTATCTTTGATCTTAAATCTACATACATAGTCAGTAATACTACCTAGCCTACCACAAAATACCATTTCATATTCCAACAGAATTTTAGATAAATCCAATTTTTGGTCGTTGGTTAACATTGGGGATTAATTTACTTTGTTTTGTATGTCAGCTCAATGTGACAATTGCGTGGTTGCTGTTAATCGTAAATGCTGATTCTCAGTTATGTGTTTACCATTATAGTGATCTGTCACAAACTTCATACAATATTTCTCATCACCTATTCCAAAGTAAAGAAAATTTTCCCCAAAATTCAATATGACGTTAAATGTTGATAGCCAGTCTATGCCAAACAATACATCTCTATTGATATTTTCCACTACTAAAGGTGTCTGACGAAATAGGACATTCCCAATGATGCAGTTCACCTGGGTTTCATGTTCCACAACTTTACTTTTGGTTCCACCAATGCCTACTATGTACATTCCTGTTACCAGCAATAGCGGTGAGTTATGTTTAGTTTGTAATGTCTTAAAGAAACCACTAGAAATAAGTGACACTCCACCACCAGAATCAATAACTATGTTACTTCAAAATCTTCTACCTTTCCAACTATAATTGGTTGTGGATTAACGGTAGTTAAGCTAGGTTCTTCTAGCAACAACCATTCATTGGTCAGTACTTCATGCATAAAGCTAACATATTTAGTACAAGGTAGGCCTCCTAATGTATTTCTATGACCTGGGCCCTGACCCTGGATCCAGATCGCTTAAAGTTTCCCTCATTGTTTGTAATCACCGATTACCGAATTAGGATATTACATTTTCACTTTGTACTCTATTGCTACTAAGTAAAAATTCCTGTGATGTTACTGGGCCTATATTCGAAGGTGGATGTTTTTGATCATTTTCGTTACCCCTGTTCCGACTACACTGGTGTACTGTAGCTAGATTAGCTTCATGTCTCTTAGAATTACTATTACTACTATTGCTACTTCTTCAGTAATTCTTTCACTTTGATGTACATTCTCATTCCAGTCTTTATTTAAAGCATCAAGTGATTCTACAAAGGATAACAATTGTTCTATGGTCTTCCACCCACTACATAATATATCTTTCCTAGTGTTGATAGGTAATTGCCTTATTAAGACCCTAACTAACCCCACTTCTTCCATGGGTTTATCTAAGTACTTTGCTCGGGTCAAATGCCAGTCAAAATACCTTCTTGTTGTTCCCCACATACTGTTATAATACTTTGGGTTCCACAAATCAGATAATAATTTTTCTTGGGCACTTGCTGACCAATACTTCTCCTTAAACTTTTTCCTGAAGTCAGCCCAAGTCAAAAAATTCTCAATGTTCACAGTGCCCCATTCTGAAGCTTCTCCTAAAAGGTACCCTACCATGAATTCTACCTTGTTTGAGTCCTCCCAGTTTTTCAGCAAGGCTTGGTTAAACTGTTTCCGAAAATGAGTTGGGTGTACCTCCCTGTCTGGCTTAAATTTTGGAAACTGCCTGGATAGTCCAGAATTTGCTCCCCATTGTAGGTCGGTTATTGCCTCACTTGTTAACACTACATTAGAAGAAGTCACTTTTTTGTCTACCTTATCCTGGATATGTTTGAATTCTTTCCATAAACTATCTACGCCTTTCATCATATCATTAAGTTCCAAGGATAAATCTGAAGATGCGTTGTTAGGGGCTACACCCTCGGTCACTTTTCTGTCTATCATCTCTTCTACTTATTCCTCCAGATTGCTTATATTTAAGGTATCTGACGTCGCTAGTTTCTCATTAAAATCTCTTTCCACAGTATCAACTCAAGTGCTGACACCCCCAGTTTGCGATTGGACAAAAGGAATTAGCTTATCCTGTTTTTCAATACTCTCCTTCAGGATGTGCAACCTCTGATTTACAACATCAAAGGTAACACTGCATACACTTTGAAATGATCCTAATTTTCTGACAATTTCCATTTCTACATCATTACATTCATTTGCAATGTCAAATTCTAATTTTTTAGTTAAATCTTGAGATTGCTCATCCTGTCTCTGGTTAAATTCAGTAAATAGTAGATCAACGTGAGTTCACTCTTTAAATCTAACTTCAGATTTTCTATCTTATTATTTAAAAGAGTCAAATTTAGCCTTTAATAAAACTATATTAGCTGCTTGACTGTTCAAGGTTTCACTTTGGTTACTTAAAATTACACTCTGAGCATCTAATTTAATATTAATTGGGTATTCACTGAATCTAACTTAAAACTTTGTGCATTTAAACTTGCACGCTGCGCTTATAAATTTTTAGTTAAATTCGCACTCAGTTCATCTCTCAAAGAAGCATTTTGAGCATTTGACTCTGTCTTCTGGTTATCTAACTTAGCATCTAATCTAGAATGTATTAAACCTATTTCTCTCCTTAAAGCTTCATTCTGAGAATTTAATTTTTCACTTAAATTCACAATTTGAGTATTTACGGCTGCTGAATCTGCTCGCTGGGCTTTAATTAAATTCACTAATGGATGCAAGTCTGGCGTTTCCCTTGACACTCTTGTAGATGTGACTGGTTCTGCTAGTTGCTGTTCTTGATCATTATTTGTTTTACTCTTAGCTCTTGTTATCATTTTAAAAAATCACATCTGAGTATAATAACTATAATAACAGTTTATCATTCTACTGCCTGGTCAACTTTTACTGAATAATTATTGGTTTTCGCTCACCCAAAGTAGAGTTCTAGCTGCGTTGGTGGGTGAATGTGTAATCAGCGCTGGTGAACCACACTGGTGCCTGCGACATCAAATGTTGCATTTCAGTGTCACCGTCAGCGAGCGGACGTGGAGTCAGCACCGATAATCAGCACAGCAGCAGCTGCTGTAGTCGCCGTTGGTGGCTGGTTAATGCGTCGGTGTCAGCGCATTGTGTATGTGTGTGTGTGTGTGTGTGTGTGTGTGTGTGAAGACTGCTTACTCTCCACACTCAATCTTCTTAGTCCAAAAGTTGAGGTCTTCTCTCCATTTTTCTCCGCTATTACTTTCTCACATTATTTACTGCATTGCACTTTCAGCTTTCTTCCATTTGTTTATTGGACTCAATACGATTTCTGGAAACAGTTCTTGTATTTTGATAGGTCTGTTTGCTATGGCAATGCCTAATACCTCATTTCTGTTTTGTCTTGAAGTTTCCATTTTCTTTGGGTCCTCTCATTGTCACCACATTCTAATGTTTTTCGGATGACACGAGACAGTGTGGTACTGGGGTGCAAAACTCACACGTCTCTCACAGTTGACATACATACTGTGTGCAGCAGATTCTCTTCTCTAGGTAATCAGCTACATCAATATCTCAAAACCTTCTTCTCTGAAGACTATAGCAGATTACTGGAATTTATTAAGCTACTTCTCTATTCTTGAAAAAAATTTGTGTATTCGTGGAACACTTTCAGTTGATTCTTGGTATATTTTCATCTCTCAGCACAAAGCTACATTACTCTTTTTCACATAAGTAAGTAAACTCTGGCAAGCCAACTGGTGTCTTTAAATGTCAGACTCGATAAAACACAAGTACAATATCATAGCAACAATCAATTAATTTATGGACATTACACGTGTCCTGCCTTGTGCAGAGCTAAGATATGAAAAAATAAAAGTCTCTAGACTCAAGCAAGTCCAATACATGAATGTGCACAGAAATCTATATCCAGCTGTTCATTGGTCATACTTTTTTCTTCAATCACCCCAGGCACTAACACATCAAAGAATATTACATGATTATTCCCTGAGGTTTCATCACTTCTTCTGTGGCACTGGTGGCAAACAGCTTTCATCGTCAGTGACTCACCCTTGTTACAGTCTTCTGATAACAAACTTCCGAACTACACATAGAAACAGGTGGATTGGTAGAAACATTCTCACTCTCCCACACTCGTACCTAAAATATTGGGTGTTCGAAGGCCGAGTGTTCCTAGAATTTACCCCAAAATTCTTGAGGCACTATAATTCTGTCACACTGACCACTCAGCTACTAGGGATGGACAGGATGAGATCAACATCAAGGAAAGTTTCCTTTAATTTAGGTCTATGGTCACAATCTTTTCTGTTTAACAGATTACCGGTTTCAGTCTTTAATGACCATCATCAGATCTGCAGTAAAAATGGGAAAAAATATAAATACACTCGCAAACAGTATACAGCTTAAGAACAATACATAGAGCATATTGAAAAGTAGTACTGACAAAATTTACATTTGTGCGCTTTAAATGTGAAGAGGCATACCTGTCTCATAAAAGCAAAGTCCTAATGCACTGCAGCCATAGTGGCATAGTCAACTGTTAAATGCTGAATCAGCACCAGCATCGTCAAATACATATAAATCACATCACATGCATGAGCCATGTTGTCAGTAAAACTACTATTTAAAACAAACTGCCGTACAGTAGCCACAAGATTTTTGTCTAGTAAGTTGACCAGATGTCGCTAATGTCAGCATACACTAGTTTTCAATAATTAATTGACACAGGGAAAATAAAAGGGGGGATACAATAGCTAAGGTCTGTAATAAGCTTATAAAGTATAAAATGTGTTACAGTAATAAAAAGCAATAAAAAGAAGAACACGACAAAAGTAATATTGTTAAAAAGATGAAGAGTTAAAAAACAGTGGTTGACATATGCTCTAGTGCCAATATTCTAGGCAATGACATAAATATTAAACACCATTGATATTGCACCGGGTAATATAAACAACATAAAATAAATCGCTAAAGAAGCCACAAATGAAAGGAAATAGAGATCTGCACATAATCAGCGCCCTCTGTTAGCGCTAACTCTAGAATTCTGCACAGGCAGGAAGTAGTTGCAGGAACATGACCGGCAGAGGGCCCCTCGTACCCTGCAGTACTTCGTTGCAAGCAAAGAATGATAAAATTCCATAAAAGTGGATGATCTACATTATCTGATTGATGCAGTCTATGAAATGAATAAAGAAGGAACAAGAGCCTACTAGAGTCATGCGTAAAACGTATGAACGAAGTAAATATGTGAAACACTCAATACTAGGTGAACTTGCGAACACACTATATATAACAGAGGCGTGGAGTGATTAGGATACCGTGCCAATTGGGATGCCTACTGGGAATCCATTGCTTTACAGGTCGAAAGTCACCCCCTCACCTTTCAAAGTCACCCCCTCACCTTTCACCACCCTGATGACATCACCCATGCCTCTTCCTTCCTTCAGAAGACCATCACTGACGCTGTGGAGGCTCATGTCCCTACCAAACTCATCCTCCCTCACCGCCCTACGCTTCCTCCACAGGCCGTCCTTCTTCTGCGTGAGTCCCGCAGGTTCTACCGCTCCTTCCTCCGCACTCGTGACCAGGATACTCTCACCCACCACCGGCAATTACAGCGACATAACCGGAACCTCCTTACAGCAAAGAAATGCTGGGACTGGCGCCAGACATGCACATGCCTCAACTCCACCCTCCCTGTCAACTCCTCCAAATACTGGTCAGCCTTTCACCGCCTCACTGGTACCATCCCACCCCACATTACCCCATCCTCCATGACAATCGAGCCTTTCCTGACAACCTCAGTAAGGCTAACCATTTTGCTTCCCACCTATCCGAGGTCTCCTCCATTCCTGACGATCCCCATTTTGATTACTCCCTCTTCCCCACCGTCCTTGACCGCACTGACACCTCTGTTCCCCCACTCGCCCCTAGCTTCCAGTATTTGGGTTGGTTACCCCCCTCAGACATTAACACTCCCATCACCACACAAGACATCACACTCGTCCTCCGCTCCAAACGCAACACCGCCCCTGGTCATGATGGCGTCACCTACCATCACCTCATGGAATCCACTCCATCCTTCCTGTCTGTCCTTGCTATCCTGTACAATGTCCTCCTCTCCACTGGATTTTACCCTGACCTGTGGAAGACATCCTGTGTCCTGCTGTTCCCTAAACCTAACAAACCCCCCTGTGCTACCTCTTCCTATCGTCCAATCTGCCTCACCTCCGTGTTCAGTAAGGTCTTTGAGGCCATCCTCTCTCGCCGTATTCACCACCACCTTAACCAGCACCGCCTCCTTCCTCTTACCCAATGTGGCTTCCGGCCTTCCTTCTCTGCCGACGACCAGCTCCTTAACCTTACCAATCTTCTTTCCCTCCAACTTAACTCCCATCGCTCCGCTATCTTTGTTTCCCTTGATCTTCAGAACGCCTATGACCGTGTCTGGCATCCCGGGCTCCTCTTCAAACTCCAGACCTATGCTCTCCCCATCAACTTCGTCCGTCTTGTTGCTTCCTTCCTCTCCCATCGTCCCTCCTATGTGACTATCCACAATTCCAACTCCCGTACTTTCTACCCCTCTGCTGGCGTGCCCCAAGGTTCTGTTCTTTCCCCTCTCCTCTATCTCCTCTACACTGCTGATATGCCCAAACCTCCCCCTCCTGTTCATCTTCTCCAGTTCGCTGATGACACCACCTTCCTAGCCCTTTATCCTAGCCTTCAACGGTCCCAACGTACCCTCCAAACCCACCTTGACCAATTCACCACTTGGTGCAACCAGTGGTTCCTCCGTGTTAGTCCCTCCAAGACCCAGGCAATCATCATAGGCCGCACCACCTGCTCCTTCCGCGTCCATGATTTCTACCTCACCATTTATGGCCGTCCTATCCACCTCACTCCTACCCTCAAGTACCTTGGCCTCACACTCGACCGCCACCTCACCTGGACTCCCCATCTGCTTACCATCCAAAACAAAGCTCACAACCGCCTCCGCCTCCTGAAATTTCTGTCCGGCCAGACGTGGGGTCTCCATCCTTCCACCATCCTTCACACCTACAAATCCATGATCCGCCCCATCCTTTGTTATGCCAGCGTCGCTTGGATTTCTGCCCCTCCCTGGTTCTATAAAGCCCTCCAAATCCTTGAATGCCACGCACTCCGCCTTACCTTCTGCATCCGCCTTCCGTCCCCCACGCGCATCCTCTATGACCTCATCCCCTTCCCCCACCTTCTCCTTTTCCTTGAACACATCCACACACTATATATTGTCTGCCGCCTTGATCCCCCTCACCCCCTGGTGTCTCCCTTCCTCTCCACCCCCAACCAGTTGCCGCGCCTTTACTGTTCTGTCCCTACCTCTCTCCATCTCCACACCCTCCAACTCCTTTTCCAACACAACTTTCACCGTCTACCCCTCCCGGATGATGAGCTCCTCCTCAGGGCACCCTCTCCTCACCCTCCCTCCTTCTGAGCGGCTTGCCCCTCCTACTCCCCCTCCATCTCTTGTGCCTCCTTTCAGTGTCTCTGCACTCCCTCCTGCCCTGTCTTCCCTTTTCCTCTCCTGCCCCATGTGTCTCCTGCCTCTTCGTGAACCCACAGTTGCCCCTCCTCTCTTCATCCCGCCGCTTCCCCAGCTGCCCCATGCTCTCCCCTACTTTTCCATCCTCTCTGACCTTTCCCTCGGCAGGTCCCACCTGGTAGTTTTATTCTTTGTCATGTGTGCTCCAAGTGGGTTTTAAGTGTGTTGTTTCGGTGTGTTTTTAATACTGTGGCCAACTTTTAACCTGTGCATGCGCATTCAGTGTCTTCTCTGTGTATTAAGAATCGCCACCTGTGTTTTTATTTAACTTTCTGGTGACTTTTTTAACTGTCCCCCATGAACGTCTACATGTCAATGTATTTTTACCTCCATTTTCTCCCCTTACTCTGTTTTATGTTCCCCTTTTTTATCTCCTTATGTATGTATAATTTTATTCTTGTTTTAGTTGCCGTGTCACTCGGCTGAATAGCGGCCGATTGTGCCACTGACAGCCCTCCCCTACCCATATGGGGCAGGGGAATGCAATCACAATAAAGAAAAAAAAAAATGATTAGGGTAAAACATTGTCAAATAAAGCAAAGTAGGCATTGGGCACAAAATCTTTTTGCCAGTTAAGCAGTTTATTTGGCTCTCTATTTTTTGCTTTATAAATTTCAAGCTCCTCCAGCAAATTAAGAGCACGGCCCTTTTCCACCCTGTGAAGAATACGCATACTGTTCTCAATGCTCCCTATAGAATGACCAGTGTCAGACAAATGCTGTCTCAAAGCCATTTTGTTTCGTGGCTGTGAGTGTTCTTTAAACCTTAATTTAAAAGAGCGGCCTGTTTGACCTATATAATATTTGTCACAGTTATTGCAGTCGATCCTACACACTCCAGAGCCATCAAATTTATCATAGTTCCCTTTCAATTTATGTTTTATTCGTAGTTTTACAGTGTTATTGACCTGAAAGCCACATCTGACATCAGACTTTTTAAAACATTTTTCTATTTGCAGGGCCATTTTGCCGTTAAATGTCATGGGAATAGTTTTTATTCTATCTTTGCCGGTTCTCTTTTGCGTGTGTGTGCTGCTGTTTGTTAAATGTTTCTTTAGCCTATTGTAGGGGCGCGTGACGTTGTTTGTAGAAAAGCCGTTAGCTAATGCGATCTGCTTTAAGGTGCTAAGTTCTTTATGTATTTCATTTTTGTCTAAAGGTAGACGAAGGAGCCGGTGAACCATGGAAGAGAAAAAAGCTTTTTTGTATCTGGGAGGATGGCATGAACTGGCATTGATGATACTATCTGTACAAGTCGGTTTCCTAAAAATCGAAAACTTATGTGTATTATTATCTTTCTTAATGGTGAGATCAAGGTAGTTTATGGCGCCATCTTCTTCTATTTCAGTGGTAAAAGTTATTTTAGGGTGCATGCTACCTAATGTTTGGGTGAAAGTGTTGACCTCACTGGTGTCACCTTCTATCAGTAATAGTATGTCATCGACATACCGTTTGTAATAAATCGTTTTATCTTTCAGTTGTGGATACTTGGCAAAAAATTTACATTCTAAATCATTGATAAAAATGTCTGCTACAGTGCCAGCCAGGCTATTACCCATCTCAAGCCCGTCCTTTTGATAATAAATTTTGTCATTAAAGGTAAAAAAAATTGTAAGCTAAAACAAAATCTAGGAGTTCAAATAGTTCTGTACATTCTGCAGCGCTAATCTTGTTGTGGGAGAGGAGATTGCGTGTAATAATATGAATAGTTTCTTTAATTGGGACATTACTGTAAAGATTTTATATATCTAAGGATCCTAATGTTGCATTAATTGGTATATGTATATCTTTAATTATATTCGCTAGCTCAGCACTGTTTTTGATCCAAAAACAATTCTTGAACATGTAAACCGATTTAAGTTTATTATTAAGGAACTTGTTTAATTTATAGCATGGTGATGTCATATTATTAACAATCAGACGAACCGGATTTCCGTCTTTGTGGATCTTAACTTGAGACCTAAGCTAGGGAAGTCTGACATTCATCATTTTGAGCGATTTCTTTTCATAATCATTAAGAAGAAACTGGGAGCTGTCAATCTTTCACTGCAAATTGGTCTGAAACTTATCAGTTGGGTCTTTGTGAATTTCTATAATATCGTTTTCTGCAAAAAATTCTTCTGTTTTCTTAATGTAATCACCTTCATATATAAGAACTGCCGTGTCCCCCTTGTCAGCACGAATGACCATTGCTTTCTCCTTGTCTAACTTGGTATTAAGACCTTTTAAAATATGGCTCTCGTGATTAACCATATTATTAGAACTATTTTGCACAGATAACGCCTTATTAACCTTAACAGCTGTGTCCGCAATTTCTAATTTCGTCACCCCAGTCGCTTTGCAAGCCATTTTGGTTTCAACTATTACTCGCTTAATTTTGCCTGACTAACATGTGGAGTGATGTTATGTTGTAGGCCTTTATTCAGCAATATATTTTCATCACTACTCAGTACAATACTTGTTAAATTAGCTACCCTGTGATTGAAACGATGTTGCCCAATGCCATCCTTACTTTTTACAAAATGTGCGTTCTTAGGTTTGACCAATTTAGCTAATTTTTTGTTATGCCTCTCTGTAATTTTCTCGACATTAATCCTAACTCTGTTAGTAATCTCTTTCCACACAAATTGAAACTGGCTACAAGAAAGTTCGTTACTTAGTTGTAAATGTAGTTTGAAAGCTTCTCTACTTAGCAAGTCTTTATGTTTATATGATTCATGTATCTGGGTCCTAACCCAGGTGATATCACTTTTAGATTTAATTGATAAGGCGAGGGCTGACCGCTGTTTAATTTTCACTTTGGCGTAGTTCGGTGTGACACCAGCTGCGAGACACTGCTTATTGAATTTAATCTTCATTGCCTTGGTACTGATTTGCTGCTTTAGTTTACAGAGCCTTTTGACTCTGTCGTAAGCCAGACATGGCACTAGTTTCACAAGCTGCGACATCGTCGCGAAAAAACACAGTGACCCGTATATGTAATAACTTTCCTTTAATTTATGTCTATGGTCACAATCTTTTCTGTTTAACAGATTACCGGTTTCGGCCTTTAATGACCATCATCAGACCTGCAGCAAAAATGGGAAAAAATATAAATACACTCGCAAACTGTATACAGCTTAAGAACAATATTACTTTTGTCGGGTTCTTCTTTTTATTGCTTTTTATTACTGTAACACATTTTATACTTTATAAGCTTATTACAGACCTTAAATATTGTATCCCCCCTTTTATTTTTGCTTTGTCAATTAATTATTGAAAACTAGTGTATGCTGACATTAGCGACATCTGGTCAACTTACTACACACACATCTTGTGGTTACTGTACAGCAGCTCATTTTAAACAGTAGTTTTACTGACAACATGGCTCGTGCATGTGATGTGATTTATATATATTTGACGATGCTGGTGCTGATTCAGCATTTAACAGTTGACTATGCCACTATGGCTGCAGTGCATTAGGACTTTGCTTTTATGAGACAGGTATGCCTCTTCACATTTAAAGCGCACAAATGTAAATTTTGTCAGTACTACTTTTCAATATGCTCTATGTATTGTTCTTAAGCTGTATACTGTTTGCGAGTGTATTTATATTTTTTCCCATTTTTGCTGCAGATCTGATGATGGTCATTAAAGACAGAAACCGGTAATCTGTTAAACAGAAAAGATTGTGACCATAGACATAAATTAAAGGAAACTTATTACATATACGGGTCACTGTGTTTTTTGCGATGATTTCGTAGCTTGTGAAATCAAGGAAAGTGGTATGGGATTCGGAATAGGACCATATTTAATTGGGAGAAGATATTCAGAGATTCCAGGAATTTTAGCAGGTCAGCCTCACCATGAGTCCTTAATGCAAAGATGTCAGCAATGTGTCTAAACAAAACCAGGGGCTGAAGACTTATGGGTCCTAGGAAAGCCCCCTCCAACCAACCCATGAATAGGTTGGCATAGGAAGAAGCTATCCTGGTTCCCATGGCTGTACCCATGATCTCTTTCTATGTCTGCCCCTCAAAGGTGAAGTATTTGTTGGAAAGTATAAAGTTGATTAAGGTGAGTAGGAAGGATGTCATAGGTTTGGAATCAGGTGGGCACTAACTGAGGAAATGTTCAGCAGCAGATATGGGGGATGTTGACATAGAGGGAGGTGGCATCAACGGTGACAAGCAAGGTATGTGGTGGGAGTGGGACGGACACAGATGTCACATGATCTAGGAAATGGTTGGCACCTTTGGTGTAAGAGGGCAGTCTCTGTACTATGGGTTGCAGATGTTGATCAACTAAGGCAGATATATGTTTGGTGGGTGCTTTGAAGCCAGCAACTATAGGATGGCAAGGATGACTTGGTTTGTGGATCTTAGGAAAAAGTAGAAGTTGGGGGTGAGTGGTTTGGGTGGGGTGAGAAGTTCTATGACTGAGGTGTTAGTCCTTGTTAGGGGCCTGACGTTTTAAGAATGGACTGCAGGTCAATTTGAATCAAAGGGATGGGATCTTGATGCCCGGGTAAGAGCAAGAGGTTGCTGTATTTGAAACTGCATAGACGCATCGAGCTTATCACTAACACAGGACTTAAGTTTACTTAATAAATATATAACATCTGGTATGTTTGCAAATATTCTTGGTATGTTTTCTCCACGTTAATTCTGAATCAATATGAATCCTAAGGAGATTAGCAGAAACTGTCATAGTCATTATCACTCAAACCTCATTATGTGTACATTTATTTGATTAATATTGACTTGTAACTAACTAAAGTGAAGTGTAGCAAACATAATAAATAAACAATGCTAAATGCAGGCAAATTTGTAATATCCAGTAAACAGCTCCTTTTTATTGCTGAATGAAACATCTTGGATTAAAACAGTATGCTGTGTAATGTGACATGGTGATACCAACCAAAAAAAAGAAGGTTGCTCATTCTGCAGAACATAAGTGAAACCTCTTGCTATGATGTGGAAAGAGTTTACAATTATTATGGTACATTTCCTCACAAAAAATATGGTAACATGTTGACCATTTTCATGATTGATTAAGCTTTCTTCTGCATTTGTAGAGCAGCTAGTCCCTCTGAACATTAATGGTTTTTGTCAGGAATAACATTCAGTTGCGAGGAATGTGGCAGAAACCCACTTTACACAAAACAAGATCATCCTTCTTGGAACATAAAAGGACTCTAATCCTAGATAGTGCTCAAAAAACACATTTCATATCATATTTCTAAAAATACTGCCACTCCAGTAGGAAATGTTCCCTACACAAGGCAAAAGGCTGTATACCTCGATGCCACCACAGAATTATCACCACTCACCTGATGCACACTTTGTCAATAGTGCAATGCACATCTGATCTGTCTTTCACTATAACTTTTCCTACAAAAGATGATCTCTAGATGGTCTAACCCACTTGACAAACGCACAGGGTCTGAGATAACGTGGGCCCTGCAAACTAAGTTACAAAGTACCCTTCATGCAGTGCCGAATAGTGACAACTATGAGCCTGTAGATACAAGTCAGTGTGAGTAAGCTTACTATAAATGGCATGACTCAATGTTGTGTCAAGCACCCTTCTTACCAGAATATCAAGGAAGGGAAGGCAACTATCCTTTTCCACCTGCATTGTGAGACAGATATTCAGATGTGAATTCTGCCCCAATATGCAAAAATGCGAGATTGCTTGATAGATGTTATTTCAGAGTGAATTGTATACAGATGAACCATTTTATTGGAGATAGTTTGAAATACCTATATTATCTGCACATAAATGTCAAAAACATAGCCAGGTTTTAGCTACTGAGATTGTAAACTATCTGGTGAAACCAAATTTGGACGGATAATATGCGTAAGAATCTGTTCACAAAATAAAAAGTGTATGAATATGATGACACATCAATGCACTCAATGATCTGGCACCATGCCAGTTTTGGGCAGTTGAATCGTCTGTTTAAGCGACAAACTGTGCAATGCAACATAGTACTTAGGTGTGTGTCCTAGCATTTTTTAACAAAGAAACACATACGTTTGTTTGTTACCTGAAGCTCAAAAGATGGTATAATTTGGAAACTTTTAATGTGGAAAGTTAGGTGGCAGATGTTTTTGACTGTGGCTGCATTGAAATACCGCAAGAGGTTCGGTTGAACTAAATCATTAAAAACTCTGTTCATCTCAATAAGCAATATTGCTGCCATTACCAAATGCTGTGTGTTGTGCTTTGTCTGTTGTTTTCTTTTCTTATTTTGAACTATGTCTATCATGGAGTTTGATTGACCCCTGCAAACACCAGAAGAGATCAGTGATGCCAGTGACAGACAGTGTGTCATTTCTGTTGTAGGCGGCTGCTCCCCTCTGGTGTTCAAAATTCTAGTTTGTTCCTTGCTCAAGACCATATGCCTCTACACATATAGTGCCCACACTCTGTACTATAGTGATTGGAAAACAAAATCTATAACGTTTTACAACTGTAACACAATTGTTTCCTTAATGTCCAAATAGAGTTATTGTACATTTGGTTCCTCATCTACGCTAGGTGTCATGTCAGTTCTATATGTAGCACTGTCAAAAGAGTGTCACACAGCTGCCAATGGAAGATTAAAATTAATGGTCTGCAGACTATGTAATCATCTAACTGGTTGGTGAAAGACAAGTGATGACCAAAATCACTGTAACTCGGAGACACATTCAGTTCACTGGTGGGAAAAGATGCTGCATTTCAACAGTAGAATCATTTTTGAATGTTTAAATACAGACAGATGAAGAAAACAAAGTCCATTTCAGAAGTAAAACATGTTGTAGTTTTTGTAAAAGCAAATGTTCCAGCCAAAAAGTTCCCAGTCAGCACCTTTATTAACAGTCATTTTCAAAGAACTAACTCTTGTTTGTCTTCACTCATGTATCATGATAATCTTTTAAATTTGTGAATCTAATCATTTTTTAACAAAAAAAAAAAAATAGATACAAATTGTGACAAAAATAGATGTGAATTTTGACAAGAATAGATGCTACATTTTCAGGCCCCTAGAAATGAGGAATGCAATGGAAGAGAGAGAACACATCAAAACTCATTAGAATATCAGAGTTGGTTATTAATTTTCACTCTTGGTACCTTCTGACATTGATCAATCAGCTGGCTGCATTCCCATAACTTGTCTAAATTTTGTGTAAGTCCAAATACATTGGGATTTATAAGAAGCTGTAGATGTGTCATTTAATGTACATAGTTGGAGCTGCTGACCACTGTAACAAAATGAATGGAAGACTTCCAGTTGCTGCTGAGTAAATGTTATGACAGTAGTACACCACACTTGGTAAAGTCTGTTGCTGTTAGAGTTGATGCCACAGTCACAAAAGAAACAATACTACCTCAACTACCAAAACATAAGTTGTAAGTTGTTGGTATGTCAATATAGTCTCCGTATCTTCTGGAGGAGGTTTACAATAGCCGAACCGAATATTCTGTAAGAAGTTTTAAACTTCTGTGATAAATGATGTCACGAAACACATTTCATACATTTCAACAGATATGAAATTTCCATGCCTTCATAGATTACTTACTTACTTTCAACGAGGGCTCCACCTATTCACACAAAAAGGTAAATCAACACATATTACATCAGTTTTCATTGTTCTTTCATATTTATACAAGGCCAGAGTGTATCTGGGTAACCAGTGACCTCTGCTAACTTAAAGATCCATAGATCACTGAAATTTTTGAAACATAAGACAAAAACGTCTGAAGGGTCTTCACTGTTGTCTTCTAGACTACCTACTGCAGCTATAGTCAAGGCAAATGCAGTTATTGGTGCAGATTGTGTCTCTGATAAGAGCAAAATCAATCTGTCCAGAGATGCAGTGTTCAGACAAGATAAACAGAAATCTTGAACATGTATTTACTTCTGTGTATTATATTTATCAATACTTTGTCACATGGCATTCAGGAAAGTGTACGAATAATCATTGTCAATGATACCAATCGTAACAGAATAAAGCACAGCAGAGCTTAAAGCCTAAGACAGTGCCCCAGGAGCCAGGCATTCTCGACCAACCAGTTGACACCCCCACATAATATTCACCTCAGCAGATGTTGCTGCTCCCATGTCATCAGATTTCCATGTGTCAACAGCCTGGGAGTAAATCAACCTACAGGAAAGTTCCCCGGTTTGACCAGTTGCTGAATGCCAACATCTGCTACAGTCATTACCTCTGATCCAGAACAGTTCTGCCAGGACACAGAAATACTACACTTTCACAATGTCATCCTGGGGCAGTTGCATTTAAACCCTAATGTAACTAGGCTGTCATCATCGGACAGCTGGGCAGTTATGTATGTCAGGTATATGTCATTTGGTGCCATTGCAATGTCCGTGTTGTCTCTACCACCACGGAACTTCAAAACTCTGCCCACGAAGGCATCTGGACAGAAAACTGCCACACTGGAGGAGTCAGCCAACCCCAACCCTCCTTCCGTCTCAGTGGAGGACTTTGTTGCAGTGTGCCACTGGGGTGATATGCAGCTCATCTAAGCAGCTACATTGGGCCATCTACAATACTGTCAAATAACTCCAGCCTCAGCCACAGCGCACGCTAAGTGCTATTACTTGCACACCCCAGGTCTCCTGTCAACACACTAGAAGATGCTGAACAGCATATTCACATCATTCATCATCAACACCAACAACTCCAGAGTGCAGTAACTGTAAACACAGTAACTGAGAAGTACTTCTATCAACAAACTGTATTCTCCTGTTACACCTGCATTCATGTCTGTCAGGAAACTGCCACCCACATTCAACCACCCTAAAAACCCTGGTATAACCGACATCAGAAGACTTTTCTACCTGACACTCCTTGTAATTGGCACCAAAAGTATGTTTGATACTACTACAGCATTTATAATTGGTATTGGAAGAACTGCTGAAGACATTCTATACAGCAATATGTGTAAGTGCTGATTTTAGTTTTCTTGGGTCTGTATGGTAGTTTCCATACACTTTCTTCTTCTTCTTCCTTTTCATTTTATTTTGGATATACTGTGTATGTGCGTTGGTGTAAGTAGATAGTATAGATAAACAAGTTTCTGCTCAAGATGCAGTTCAGCACCTCATGGATCAAATATCTCAGTTGTAGACAAAATTAGGGTGACTAATGGAGGAAAGGAGGGAACAGTCACATCCTAGTGCTCCTAACCTTGATACTAACACCACTTTGTTGTACATTCCATTTTCTGGCAAATTTCGTGAAAATGTCTGTATTTTTTGATAATTTGGATACAGCCACTAGGTTGGGAAATTGGAGTAGTGAACAGTTGTTGAATATAGCTGAACTAATGTTAATGGGGGACACTAGGACACATGTAATACATCACAGGAAACTAAGAGAAGTGTGGTTGTTTGACGACTTGAGGGAAAGGATGGTGGAAATATATGCATATTCCTGGATGTATTATGCAAGTAACTGTTCTGCAATTGTGCAGTCATACAATAACAGGCTTATGCATAATATATGTATGTAATACATTACATTTATGTTGAGGGCAATTTCCACTTCCTGCACAAAGCGTTGTAGGTCTGCCACCATTTCCCAACAATCCTACAGCATTGCAACTTTTTTGTGTACAACAGCAAAATTACACATGGAATCCTGATGTTAGACACTAGGTCATTTACATATATTGTTAAGTGATGGTCCAATAACACAACCTTGGGGTGCTTATGAAGTTATTTTTAGGTCTGAAAACTTCTGTTGATTAAGAATGCCATGGTGTGTTGCGTTTGCTAGAAACTCTTCATCAAATCACACTGTTGCTCTCATATTCAATATGTTCATGTTTTGTTCATTAGGCAGCAGTACAGAAAATTACTGAATGACTTCCAGATGTCAAGAAACACAGGAGGGATCTGGCCTACTGCATTCTGGATCCATTCTGCACCTTGCGGACAAATGCAATGAGCTAGATTTCACACAATTGTTAATTCTGGAAGCCATGTTGATTATGACAGAGCAGATCATCGTTCTCCAGAATTGTCATAAAGGTGAGCATGAAACGTGTTCTAAAATTTTACAACACACCGATGACAGAGATCTAAGCCTATAGCTGTGTGCATCTGTGTGATGACCCATTGTGGAGAATAGAATGACCTGTGTTTTTTCTAATCACATGGAACGCTTAAGTTCTGTAGAGGCCTATGGTACACTGCTGCTAGAAGAGGTGCAAGTTCTTTCACATACCCAGCAGCTTCAATGGTCTTTCCCCTTCTGAATGATCTCAGTTGCTTTTATATCCCAGAGTCACATGCTTCAATGTCTGTCATATTTGTCATTTGTGCGACAATTTAAGGGAGGGAATCCCTTTGTGAAACAGTTTTGAGAAAAGTCTTTAGAATTTTGTCCTTTTCTCCATCGTCCTCCATGGCAGTGCCATTATGGCGACACAGGGTCTGGACAGGTGGCCTCAGTCTGTCTACTGAATGAACATGAGGCCAGAATTTCCTAGGATTTTCTGTCAAGTTTGTAGACAGAACTTGACTTTCAAATTCATTGAATGCTTTACACATGGCCCTCTTCATGCTATTTTCAGCTTCAATTAGTTTTTGTTTGTCTGTGAGGCTTTGGCTATATTTAAATTTGCAGTGAAGCTCTACTCTTCTTTCGTAGCAGCTTTATAATGTGGTTGTCGAACCATGGCAGGTCATTCCCATCCCTCACAACTTTGCTCAGTATGTATCTGACTGAAGCATACTGCACAGTGCTATTGAACTTCATGCATTAATGTTCAAGATCATCAGCGCTGGAAATGAAATTTTCATTTTGACATGTCAGTTAATCCAAAATCACTCTTGCTAAACAGAAAGGTCTTCCTTCTTTTATTTGTGTTTATATTTACAGCCATATTGAGTGATACACCAACAGTATTTTTTTTTCCTGAGTCATCAGCCCATAGAGTGATTTGATGCAGCCTGCCACGAATTCCTCTCCTGTGCCAACCTCTTCATCATGCAACCTACATCCTCAATCATTTGCTGGATGTATTCCAATCTCTGTCTTGCTCTACAGATTTTGCCCTCAACAGCTTCCTCTAGTACCGTGGAAGTCATTCCCTGATGTCTTTACAGATGTCCTATCATCCTGTCCCTTCTCCTTGTCAGTGGTTTCCACATACTCCTTTCCTCTCTGATTCTGCGTAGAACCATCTCATTCCTTAAGAGTCCACCTAATTTCAATATTCATCTGTAGTGTCACATTTCAAATGCTTCAATTCTCTTTTGTCCAAGTTTTCCCACTGTTCATGTTTCACTACCATACAATGCTGTGCTCCAAACGTACATTCTCAGAAATTTCCTCCTCAGCTAAAGGCCTATTTATGATACTAGTAGAGTTCTCTTGTCAAGGAATGCCCTTTTTGCCAATGTTAGCCTATTCTCCCATGTTCCATTCATCATTGTTTATTTTGCTGCCTAGGCAGTAGAATTTCATAACTTCCTCTACTTCATGACCACCAATCCTGATGTTAAGGTTCTCACTGTTTTCATTTCTGCTACTTCTCATTACTTTCTTCTTTCTTCAATTTACTCACAATCTATATTCTGTACTCATTAGACTGTTCATTCCATTCAGCAGATCTTGTAATTCTTCATTTTCACTCAGGATAGCAATGTCAAAAGCAAATTGTATCACTGATATCCTTTCACCTTTAATTTTATTTCCACTCCTGAACCTTTCTTTTATTTCCATCATTGTTTCTCTGATGTACACATTGACGTTGGGGGCAAAAGACTACATCCCAGTCTTACACCCTTTTTATTATGAGCACTTTGTTCTTGGTCATCCACTATTATTATTTCTTCTTGGCTCATGTACAAATTGTATTTTACCCATCTCTGTCTACAGCTTACCCCTATTCTTCTCAGAATTTCAAACATCTTGCACCATTTTACACTGTTGAATGCTTTTTCCAGGTCAACAAATCCTATAAACATGTCTTGATTTTTGTTTAGTCTTGCCTCTATTATCCCCTGCAACATCAGAACTACCTCTCTGATGCCTTTACCCTTCCTACAGCCAAACTGATTGTCATATAACACATTCTCAATTTTCGTTTCCACTCTTCTGTAAATTATTCTTGTAAGCAACTTGGATGCATTAGCTGTTAAGATGACTGAGCAATAATTCTCACTTATCAGATCTTGTGGCCTTCAGAATTGTGTGGATGATATTTTTCCAAAAGCCAGATGGTACTGTAACGTAGCAAGTTATTACAAGATGACATTCATTCCAGTAAGGCATGCAGCCATTTGGTATGGTGGCTGCAGGATGGCTCCGTCTTTCATCAATTAACTGAAGTATTTCTACTGTTACCCATGGTTTCGCTGCATTTACCTTCTTTGTACCTACGTTTTTCTTTGCAGCTTCTGTGCTTGCCCATTTTGGATATGTTCATTTCACTTCAACTGTACTGCCCACTGAGCTGTTCCTTATTCCTGCATCTATAGCCTTAGAGAACTTCAAACATATCTCGTCATTCCTTAGTACTTCCACATCCCACTTCTTTGAGTACTGATTCTTCCCGACTAATCTCTTAAACTTCAGCTGACTCATCATCACTACCACATTGTGATCTGACTCTATATCTGCTCCTGGGTACTCCTTACTGTTTTAGCATAATGACAAGAGCCGGCACGACGATGAAGAAGGGAAGGGCAGAGAAGGCTGTGAGATGACATTAGCCAATAGCATGCTGACTGGGCATAAAAGTATGATAGTGTCTAGTGAGATTAGTAAAGACTGAGAAAGCGAAATAATTTGAATTAAGATAAATGTTAACAATGGTTCATATATGGTCATCATCTCAGACCTCATGCCTCAGCATTGATGGTGGTGGAACATTTGAGGGGAAACTTCAAGAATATTTTGTGGAAATTTCCTGGTCATGTTATAGTTTTAGGAGGAGATTTCAATTTACCAACTGCAGACTGGGAGACTCAAGTGATTTGGGTGGATAGTAGAGACAGAAAACCACGTGCAATTGTTGTAAGCACCTCTTGTGAAAATTACTTTGAGCAGTTAATCAAAGAACTGGCTCATGAAGGTATCATCTTACACCTAATGGTAACAAATAGACTAACTTTTAAACTCAGTTAGTGAGAATAGTGAATCAGGAATTACATGTACCCATGGTCTAGGGGTTTTGCTGGCATGGTTGATCAGTGGGTTCAGTTCAAGAGTTAACTGCCTTCTGTAATAAAAAAAACTGAGTGAACAGATCAACGATGAACTGTAATGGGTGTCATGATATGTCCGCCTCAAACAAATGCAAAAACAATAATGAACAAAATGAGATCCTGGGTTCGAAACTCACCACCACTTAAATTTTGGTGGCTGAAGACTTTTAGCATAAGAAGTCACCATCGTTCTGCCAAAGGCATTGTTGAAGAGGGAAGAGGACAGAGGTTCAGTGCACTCTGTTGTCCTTGGGGTGGGAAACTGACACTAAAGGCAGAAGAATCAACAATGATCAATGGCATGAGGATGCAGAAGGCAGTGGAAACCACTGCATTAAAGACACATTAACATGTATCCACAGGACATGTGGCCTATAATGGAAAAAGTATCATGATGATCTCTCCATTGGCAAAACATTCAGGAACAGCCCCCATTCGGATATTCAGGTGGGGACTGCCAAAGGGGAGGTGACCATGAGAAAAAGATTGAACAACAAAAGACAGGATAACATTCTACAAGTTAGGCTGTGGAATGTCAGAAGCTTGAACACAGTAGGGTAGCTAGAAAATCTGAAAAGGGAAATGCAAAGACTCAACCTAGGTATAGTAGGAGTCAGTGAAGTGAAATGGAAAGAGGACCAGGATTTCTGGTCAGATGCATATAGGGTAATATGGACAGCAGCAGAAAATGGTATAACAAGAGTAGGATTTGTTATAAATTGCAAGGTAGGGCAGAGAATGTGTTACTGTGTACAGTTCAGTGATAGGGCTGTTATTATTAGAATTGACAGCTTAACCAACATGGACATAATAGTTCAGATATACATGCCGACATCGCAAGCTGAAGATGAAGAGACAAAGAAAGGATATGGGAATACTGAAAGGGTAATAAAGTATGTAAAGGGAGATGAGAATCTAATAGTGATGAGGGGCTGGAATGCAGTTGCAGCGAAAGGAGTAGAAGAAAAGGTTACAGGAGAACATGGGCTTGGGACAAAGAATGAAAGCAGAAAAAGACTATTTGAGTTCTGTAATAAATTTCAGCTAGTAATTGCAAATACTCTATTTGAGAATCACAAGATGAGTAGGTATACATGGAAAAGACTTCAGTTAGATTACATCTTAGTCAGAAAGAGATTCCAAAATCAGATACTGGATTGTAAGTATAATATCCTGCCCAGTCTAATATAGGGTGTCTAGGAAGCTGTTTTGTCAGATTGCTCAACAATAATTCAAGCAAATAGTATTAATGGAGTTTATTACATTAAGTTAAATTGACAATACTTAACTCTGTATAATCACAAAGGTGTATCAAAAACAAGTGGTTACATGCAAATAATCAATGTCCTTTGGTATATACAATTTCTATGCAAGCAAAACAATTCAGAATGAGATTTCCACTCTGCAGCGGAGTGTGCGCTGATATGAAACTTCCTGGCAGATTAAAACTATCTGCCAGACCGAGATTCAAACTCAGGACCTTTGCCTTTCACGGGCAAGTGCTCTACCATATGAGCTTCCCAAGCACGACTCACACAGGAGAGCTTCTGTAAAGTTTGGAATGTAGGAGACGAGGTACTGGCAGAAGTAAAGCTGTGAGGACGGGGTGTGAGTCTTGCTTGGGTAGCTCATATGGTAGAGCACTTGCCCGCGAAAGGCAAAGGCTCTGAGTTCGAGTCTCGGTCTGGCTCACAGTTTTAATCTGCCAGGAAGTTTCAAAACAATTCAGTTCGTAAGTCACTGCAATCACATTTGTATGACAGCTTGTGTTCTACTGCGCCTGCAGCTAGGTGGCACGGCGCTTATATTCTCTTCATGTAGATGCCACTCCTGTCTTGTTGTCATCCTAGTGTGGCTGATGTCGTCTCACAGCCCTCTCTGCTCTTCCATTTTTCATTGTCATGCCAGTGCTTATTATTACACCAGAACATTCCTCTGCCTCAAAGCGATGGACCATAGTCATGTAGAGAATGCAACAATGGTGGGGGAGACAGGAGTGTGGCTGCTTCTCTAGATCAGAAGCTATGGCTGCAGCGGACATCAAGCTTCCAGTCATATCCCGCGATCTGGCCTTTGCTCTGGCAGAAACGTCCCCCAGAAAATGCCCAGAAGGGTGCGTGTCCACCTCCAGAGCCCAATAACTAGATGTAGAAGGTGTCAGCTGCTGCAGAGTGGATGGGTCCAGCTCCATCGGTAGGATGAGAGGAAGCGGAGGAGGTGAAGGCTCCATCTCCATGAGGTCATCCTGCAGTGTCTTGATGACACCCTTGGGCAGCTGCTGTGGCCGTAGTGTCCTCAGGATCTGTGAATCTGGGGGGAAACACACAGAAGTATCAAAATGCATGTGACAGTTGTGAAGTTGATTGTGTTGTTTGTGTTGTCACTACTGCAATCCATCTGAACTCAAAATGAGACACACGCAAACACCAAGTCAATGGAAAATCTCACTCTGTGCCAACCATCTTCTGCAGCTAAAAACCCTGTAAATTACAATATCATGAGGAGTGAAGCAATACTTGTGGCCTTCTTTCAGCACCGGATGCTGAGGAGGGTGGAGCAGGTGGAGCAGTGTCTGATGATGGCAGCCATGAAGAAATTACGCTGGCAATTGTCCATCTCATGGATTTGAATGATAGGAAGTGAGAAACAGTTGCAATGCTTGATCCCTGGTGTGCATGGAACAAAGTTCGGCCATCTGCTGCTTGAAGGTTCTGACAAATCCTTCCGCTTCGCTGTTTTGCTGTAGATGGAATGGTGTACTAGTTAGAAGCTGTATGCTATTGTGTTCACACAATGTTTCAAATTCATTTGACATGAACTGAGAGGCATTGTCTGACACTATGTGTTAGCATCCGCAGACAAAAACGTAAATGTACCAGAGGGCCATGAACTGAAGAGGACTATATAATGGTTCAAATCCATACAGGTTGTGATGAAACATGAGAGTTGGGATAATCACTTGCTATTCATAGGTAAGTTAACAACCAAAATATACATCTTTAGCATTTACATGGCACGTGTGGTCATGAGCTAAGGACAGCCTCCTGACTGACAGCCCATTCACAACTGCCAAATCTCTCCCTCGCCACGGCAAGTGTACCATTAGGTGCCCTTGGAGGGTAGCCCATTGACCATTGTCCCTCATGCACAAATACCTCCAGGGAGGACAGCACTGTTCAGAGACTTAGTCAAATGTAATGACCGAACACAATGACTTCAGGTAAATCTTCATGGCAAAAAATAGATGACATGACCTGAATTGTGCTATGTGACATTGTCGAGTTCACTGGCACAGCAAAAGGAAACTTGCTATATGAGCCAACCATAATCAACCAACAATTGTTTCAAAAAAGTCTCACAAAGTCGATGTGCACATGCTGCCAATGTGATTGTGACTTAGGCCAAGTACATAATTTTTGTGGTGGAGCGGACTGATTTTCCGCACGTGTGACACTATGACGTCATTTGTTCTGTTTGGGTGTCCATAGCCTGCAAAGAACAGTGTGCAAAGTATCGGCGCACTACAGTGTTCCTTATGCCATGCTAAGAATGAAGCAAAGATGTGTGAAATTATGTTAGCAAAATGTTCAAACCTGAATCAGCTTCTGTGGCCTGTGCAATTTTCCTATAATTCAGAGGAAAGGATTTAAGCAATTCAGAATCCTGAGCATTGATGTGACAACAAGATGAGCAGAACCATCAAAGTCTGTATCAGGGCCAATCGAAAGACATGAAAGTGCGTCCGCTTTACCATGTTGATCTGTCAGATGATACACAATCTTGTACTGATATTGAGACAACAACAAAGCCCATCTGTGCAATTTTTGGGCAGTTCATCAGATCAAACAAGGACTGCAAAGGCTTGTGATTCGTTACTAAGTAGAATTTTCTGCCATACAAATAGTGGTGGAAGTTGGTGACACATTACGCTATAGCCAATGCCTCTTTATCTATTTGTGAATAGTTGCACTGAGCTTTGGACAACGCTTTTGATGTGAAAGAGATAGTCTTGTCTTTATCACCAATTCTGTGTGAAAGCATTGCACCGATTCTGTAGGAGGAAGTGTCAACTTGCAATACGACTGGTTTGTCAGAATCAAAGTGAACTAAACATCAATCACTGAGCAAAGGATCTTCAAGTGTTTGAAAAGCTAATTGGCACCCATCTGTCCAAACAGATGCAAGCAATGCAATGGAGCTGCAATTTGTGCAGCATTTGCTATGAACCGAATATAATAGCTAATTTCCCCTAAGATGACTGCAATTCTGGGACACTGCAGGGAACTGGCTAATCTCACGTGGCTAAGAAATGTGACTGAAGAGGATGTACACCTTGACTGTTTATGACATGACCAAGATACTGCAACTCAGGTTAAAAAAATTAACACCTATCCAGACTACAGTTTAGTCCTGCATCAGATAATACACAAAACAAAGCATGCAAATTTGCAATATGATCTTGAGCAGTGTGACCTGCTACAACAATGTTGTCCAAATTGTTTGGACAGTTTGGCACATGAGCAGTCAGCTGGTCCAAATACCATTGGAAACTGGGGGGTGTGGAAGCACTGCCAAAGGCAAACGCAAATATTTAAACAAGCCCAAGTGAGTATTCACTACACACACTTTCTGAGATTCTTCATTGAGTGGTATTT
Source organism: Schistocerca americana (assembly GCF_021461395.2). NCBI lineage: Eukaryota > Metazoa > Arthropoda > Insecta > Orthoptera > Acrididae > Schistocerca > Schistocerca americana. The sequence continues at coordinate 93,532,162 of NC_060121.1, forward strand.
GAAGACACACACGGCGCAGACCAATTTTAGAAGAGTAGGGACCAGTGCCTAATCTGTCCATGAGATCCTCTGGATTTGGCGATGGGTAAGTATCAATCACAGTTTGTAGGTTGACCGTAGACTTAAAAGTCAAAACAGTCTTGTGACAGCCAGAGCGAGAGCACCAGCAGCAGCGAGTACTGTTTGTATAAAGCGTTTATTTTGCATTTTGTTTACGACCTTCCACTAAGGAAGGGATTCTACTTGTGTTTATCTGCTCTGCATAGTAACTAACAGTTCTTGATAAAACTTTACGTAGTTTTCGTGTTAGATTTCTTAGTGTTTTCTTGATCGTTTAGAACAGAAAGCGCCCTAAAACCGTCTTTTGTTTGTTTCGCGGCCGTTAGCCACTAGTCACTTGAATCAGCAGTTGTCTTGTGACAGCCAGAGCGAGAGCACCAGCAGCAGCGAGAACTGTTTGTATAAAGCGTTTATTTTGCACTTTTTGTTTACGACCTTCCACTAAGGAAGGGATTCTATTTGTGTTTATCTGCTCTGCATAGTAACTAACAGTTCTTGATAAAACTTTACGTAGTTTTCGTGTTAGATTTCTTAGTGTTTTCTTGATCGTTTAGAACAGAAAGCGCCCTAAAACCGTCTTTTGTTTGTTTCGCGGCCGTTAGCCACTAGTCACCTGAATCAGCAGTTGTCTTGTGACAGCCAGAGCGAGAGCACCAGCAGCAGCGAGTACTGTTTGTATAAAGCGTTTTTGTACTTATTTGCTGCGCTTAGCTTTTAAATAGTTTTTCTGGGAAAACCTAGCGTAGTTTTCGCGTCTCGTATTTCAGTGAGTGTTTCTTGATTATCAGAGTAGCTCATCAGAAGATTATCTTGGGAATTTGTCACCGTATAGAGTAGGGTAAACATAGTCATGTGTAGGGACTGTGGTTGTTGTGAGCGGACGCAAGGAGAATTGGCCACTCTTCGGGGGCAGGTGGAGGCTTTGTCTGTTAGGCTCATCGAGCTCGAGGCGCAGGCGTCGGGTCGTAGTGGCGTTGGGGCAACTGTGGTGAGACCTATGCCTACTTCGGTGGCCTTGGAATCACATGGAACCCCTGATGTCGCTGCGTCTTCCGGCAGTGAGCATCTTACCGGTCAGCCATCACTCCAGGGTGAATGGCGGACAGTGGTGGGCTCGCGCGTGCCTGGCCGAAAGGCGAAGGTGGGATCTGGCTGCGTGGCAGCTGCCTTACCCCTTTCCAACAGGTACGGGGTGCTTCCTAGTGGTGATGACATCGTTTCTGAGCCACCACAGGATGCCTCGCCTGTTGGGCCAGTGGCCGATTCTCCGGCAAGGTCCCGACAGTCACAGAGGGCGGGCCTATTAGTTATAGGGAGCTCCAACGTTAGGCGGGTTATGGAGCCCCTCAGGAAAATAGTGGGTAGGTCGGGGAAGAATGCCAGTGTGCACTCGGTGTGCTTGCCGGGGGGTCTCGTCCGTAATGTGGAGGAGGCCCTTCCGGCAGCTATTGAACGCACTGGGTGTGACCGGCTGCAGATAGTAGCACATGTCGGAACGAATGATGCCTGCCGCTTGGGTTCTGAGGCCATCCTTGGTTCCTTCCGGCGGCTGGCTGATTTGGTGAAGACAACCAGCATCGCACGCGGAGTGCAAGCTGAGCTTAATATCTGCAGCATAGTGCCCAGAGTCGATCGCGGTCCTCTGGTTTGGAGCCGTGTAGAGGGTCTAAACCAGAGGCTCAGACGACTCTGCGACTATAATGGTTGCAAATTCATCGACCTCCGTTATTGCGTGGAGAACTGTAGGGCCCCCCTAGACAGGTCAGGCATGCACTACACACCGGAAGCAGCTACTAGGGTAGCAGAGTACGTGTGGCGTGCACACGGGGGTTTTTTAGGTTAGAGGGACCCCCCTTGGGCGAAACGATAAAATACCTGACGGCTTACCAGAGAGGACATTATCATCGTTGATAAAGAACGTCCGTCCTCAGAGACCAAAAACAGGAAAAGTTAACGTAATATTGGTAAACTGCAGGAGTATCCAGGGCAAGGTTCCTGAATTAGTATCTCTTATTGAAGGAAATAGTGCGCATATAGTATTAGGAACGGAAAGTTGGTTAAAACCGGAAGTGAACAGTAACGAAATCCTAGACACAGAATGGAGTATATACCGCAAGGATAGGATAAACGCCAATGGTGGAGGAGTATTTATAGCAGTAAAGAATTCAATAATATCCAGTGAAGTTATTAGCGAATGCGAATGTGAAATAATCTGGGTTAAGTTAAGTATCAAAGGTGGGTCAGATATGATAGTCGGATGCTTCTATAGACCACCTGCATCAGCAACCGTAGTAGTTGAGCTCCTCAGAGAGAACCTGCAGAACGTCGTGAAGAAGTTTCGTGATCATACTATTGTAATAGGGGGAGACTTCAATCTACCAGGTATAGAATGGGATAGTCACACAATCAGAACTGGAGCCAGGGACAGAGACTCTTGTGACATTATCCTGACTGCCTTGTCCGAGAATTACTTTGAGCAGATAGTTAGAGAACCAACTCGTGAAGCTAACGTTTTAGACCTCATAGCAACAAATAGACCTGAACTTTTCGACTCCGTGAATGTAGAAGAGGGTATCAGTGATCATAAGTCAGTGGTTGCATCAATGACTACAAGTGTAATAAGAAATGCCAAGAAAGGAAGGAAAATATATTTGCTTAACAAGAGTGATAGGGCACAAATCGTAGAATATCTGAGTGACCACCATCAAACGTTCATTTCTGAGGAAGAGGATGTGGAACAAAAATGGAAAAAATTCAGAAACATCGTCCACTACGCCTTAGATAAGTTCGTACCGACTAAGGTCCAAAGCGAGGGGAAAGATCCACCGTGGTATAACAATCATGTACGAAAGGTACTACGGAAACAAAGAAAGCTTCATCATAGGTTTAAGAGTAGTCGAATCATAGCTGATAAGGAAAAGCTGAACGAAGCGAAAAAGAGCGTAAAGAGAGCAATGAGAGAAGCATTCAACGAATTCGAACATAAAACATTGGCAAACAATCTAAACAAGAACCCTAAAAAGTTTTGGTCATATGTAAAATCGGTAAGCGGATCTAAATCCCCTATTCAGTCACTCGTTGACCACGATGGCACCGAAACAGAGGACGACCGAAGAAAGGCAGAAATACTGAATTCTGTGTTCCGAAACTGTTTCACTGCGGAAAATCGTAACACGGTCCCTGACTTCAGCCGTCGCACGGACGCCAAAATGGAAAATATTGAAATAAACGATATCGGAATTGAAAAACAACTGCTATCACTTAGTAGCGGAAAAGCATCCGGACCAGACGAGATACCCTTAAGATTCTACTGTGATTATGCTAAAGAACTTGCCCCCTTTCTATCAGCAATTTATCGTAGATCGCTGGAAGAACGTAAAGTACCTAGCGACTGGCAGAAAGCGCAGGTCGTTCCCATTTTCAAGAAGGGTCATAAATCAGATGCGAATAATTATAGGCCTATTTCGCTTACGTCAATCTGTTGTAGAATAATGGAACACGTTTTGTGTTCTCGTATTATGACGTTCTTAGATAATACAAATCTCCTTCATCATAACCAACATGGATTCCGCAAACAGAGATCATGTGAAACTCAGCTCGCCCTATTTGCCCAAGAAATTCACAGTGCCGTAGACACTGGCGAGCAGATTGATGCCGTATTCCTGGACTTCAGGAAGGCATTTGATACGGTTCCGCACTTACGTTTAGTGAAAAAAATACGAGCTTACGGAATATCGGACCTGGTTTGTGATTGGATTCAGGATTTCCTAGAAGAAAGAACACAACATGTCATTCTTAACGGTTCAAAATCTGCAGATGTAGAGGTAATTTCGGGAGTACCGCAGGGAAGCGTGATAGGACCTTTATTGTTTACAACATACATAAATGACTTAGTTGACAACATCGGTAGCTCCGTGAGGCTATTTGCAGATGACATGGTTGTCTACAAGAAAGTAGCAACATCAGAAGACTCGTACGTACTCCAGGAGGACCTGCAGAGGATTAATGCATGGTGCGACAGCTGGCAGCTTTCCCTAAACGTAGATAAATGTAATATAATGCGCATACATAGGGGCAGAAATCCATTCCAGTACGATTATGGCATAGGTGGTAAATCATTGGAAGTGATAACGACCGTAAAATACTTAGGAGTTACTATCCGGAGCGATCTGAAGTGGAATGATCACATAAAACAAATAGTGGGAAAAGCAGGCGCCAGGTTGAGATTCATAGGAAGAATTCTAAGAAAATGTGACTCATCGACGAAAGAAGTAGCTTACAAAACGCTTGTTCGTCCGATTCTTGAGTATTGCTCATCAGTATGGGACCCTTACCAGGTTGGATTAATAGAAGAGATAGACATGATCCAGCGAAAAGCAGCGCGATTCGTCATGGGGACATTTAGTCAGCGCGAGAGCGTTACGGAGATGCTGAACAAGCTCCAGTGGCGGACACTTCAAGAAAGGCGTTACGCAATACGGAGAGGTTTATTATCGAAATTACGAGAGAGCACATTCCGGGAAGAGATGGGCAACATATTACTACCGCCCACATATATCTCGCGTAATGATCACAACGAAAAGATCCGAGAAATTAGAGCAAATACGGAGACTTACAAGCAGTCGTTCTTCCCACGCACAATTCGTGAATGGAACAGGGAAGGGGGGATCAGATAGTGGTACAGTAAGTACCCTCCGCCACACACCGTAAGGTGGCTCGCGGAGTATAGATGTAGATGTAGAGGCAAATGTGACCTGAAGGTTTGGGGAGCGAAACCAGTAGACTTGCCCACTGACTAACTTGTATGGGCACAATAGCTCCGCTATCTTGCAATACGAACAGTTCTGACCCAGCAAAATTTTGGCCGAGTGTTTTCTTTCAGAGTAATATGTGCAACAAAATTATGAGCCTTGCCTAAACCTTCAAAAAAGAGCTCTGGGAATTCTTTCAGCAAGCTAGCTACACTGTCTTTTTGTATGGAATGCAGACACTGACAACACATTGTCCTGAATGTTATAGCCAAAAAAATCAAATGAATCAATACCAAATAAGTTCTTACAATCACTTGATTGTAGCACCGTAAAAGTCACTGTTCACATATGCAAGCAATACATGGGAGGCAAAGTACATTTTCTGATAACTTGGAAAGTCTTGCCCATTATAAGTCACCAGGCATGTGCTAGTTTTAGACAGGAGTGGGAAGATAAACATTTCATATATGTGCCAATTCAGCAATGTAACAGAGGCACCCATATCCAACTGAAATTTTACATTTCCCACAAAGATGTAAATGAACAAAACATTTGTTGGAATGGCATAGCACTGAAGAAACTGCTCGCTTGCTAGTTTTGCTAATGCCTGTTGCAGACTATGAATATACCGCATTAACGAAATGGACCTTGTGACTAGACTTTTGTAAGTGGGCCAAATTCTTATGTTTGCTCCATTGCTAACACACAGATTGTACGTGTTCTTTCTTGGCACAAGTGTAACACTTGCTTGTTGGAATTAGGCAGTCTTGGCGTTTGTGCCATGAATAACACCAAGGGCATGACTAATTCTGTTCGCCTGTGTAGCTGCCTGTATAGCGAGTTGCTTACCCGGTGTGGAGGATTGTTTACATGGTGTGGCATGTGCAAGTTGTTGCTTAATGGGCTGGTCGCTAGCAAGGTATGACTCAACCTGACAAACTGGTGGCTGCTCAAATTTATCAGCCAACAGGGTACCTGAATCGTAGTAATCTAGAATTTGCACTACTTGCTGAAATGATGGATTGGACTGTTTCAAAATCTGTTCTCTGAGTTTGACATCAGTTACACTGTACACAATCACATCACACAACATAACATCTGAATACAAAGCACCACAAGCACATTTGAATTTGCATTTCCTCGACATACCCTGCAAATCCATAACCCACTCCCAAAAAGTTTATTCTGATAATTTATCACAATTAAATATTTAATACCTGGCTGCTACCACATTCTCTTGTTGGTCATAATAGTTAGCAAATCTACAATCTCTTCAGATAGAAGTTCACTTGCAGTTGCATTAGGGAACAGTTTTTGTATGAGCTGAAACACTGCACTTCCTACTGTTGAGAGAAAGCAATGGCTTTTCACAGTATCTGGTACATTGTGAGCAAGTACATGGGCTTCAAACTGTTGCAACTACTCGACCTGTTCCTCTTCTTGTTCATGAAACTGGCAAAAAGGTGGTATAACACTGTGAGTGGCAGTAGGTGTTGCTTGTGCTGCATTAGTAGGTTGGTTCACCAGGAGTTGCTGTATCGTGTTTAGCAGCAATGCTATTTGCTCGCTCTGAATCTGAAAAATCTGCATTAGCCACGTTCAGTCCAATTCTGGCAGCTGTGGCGTCTGAGCAGGTGTTGGGATAGGTGGGGTGGGCATGCTGGAAGAGACAAATACAAGAAACAGACAAGGCAAGCAAGAAAAATAAGTAGAAAAGCAAAGAAAATTTCTGTAATTCCCACCTGAAAACACTGATTAGTAAAAACACAATAAGAGACTGTTAAAGCAAGTAATCACCCCTGCAAAGAAGGCAAGAGAGAATTAAGGTGCCCGCAAAACACTAAAGAAAATTTCATGGCCGCCAGGTTCTAATAACTTGTCGTCAATGTAGTATCCCACCCACTCGTCTAATGTAGGGTGCACAGGAAGCTGTTTTCTTGGCACCCTAGACAACAGCTCAAGCAAATAATATTAATGGATTTTATTACAGTAAGTTAATTTGACAATACTTAATTTTGCATATTCACAAAAGTGTGTCGAAAGCAAATAATCAATGTCTTTTGGTATATACAATTTTAGCGCAAGCAAAACAATTCACTTCATAAGTCACTGCTATAGCATTTGTATGATGGCTTGTCTTCTAGTGCAGCCATGGCTAATCAGTATTCTCTTCATGTAGATACCACTCCTGTCTTGTTACCATACCAGTCATCACACTATCATGCCGGCACTTGTCATTACGATGGAACAGTAAGGTGTACCCAGGAGCAGATATAGAGTCACATCACAGTGTGGTAGCAATGAAGAGTCGGCTGAAGTTTAACAGAATAGTCAGGAAGAATCAACACTCCAAGAAGCAGGATGTGGAAGGATTACGGAATGATGAAGTATGCTTTAAGTTCTCTAAGGGTATAGATGCAGGAATAAGGAACAGCTCAGTGGGCAGTACAGTTGAAGAGGAATGAACATATCCAAAATGGGCAAGCACAGAAGCTGGAAAGAAAAACGTAGGTACAAAGAAGATAAATGCAGCGAAACCATGGGTAACAGTGGAAATACTTCAGTCGATCGCTGAAAGATGGAACCACAAAAGCTGTCAGGGAAATTCAGGAACACAGCAATACAAGTCACTGAGAAATGAATGAAATAAATAAGAAGTGCAGGGAAGCTAAGATGAAATTGCTGCATGAAAAAAAAAAAAAAAAGAAATTATTGCAGGCAGGACTGACTCAGCATACAGGAAACTCAAAATAACATTCAGTGAAACTAAAAGCGAGGGCAGTAACATTAAAAGAGCAATGGGAATTCCACTGTTGAACACAGGAGAAACAGGAGACGATTTAGCAAACGTAGGGGATCTAGTATTAGAATCAGAATTTAAGAGAGCTTTGGAGGATTTAAGATCAAATGAGGCAGTAGGGATAGATGACAATCCATCAGAATTTGTAAAGTCATTGGAGGAAGTGGCGACAAAACTACTATCCACAACGGTGTGTAGAATTTTAACATACCATTATGTGTAGGGTGTAGCATACCATCTGACTTTTGGAAAAAATATCATCCACACATATCTTCTGGTAATCCTTATCATCCACACAATTCTGAAGGCCACAAGAGCTGACAAGTGAGAATTATTGCACAGTCATCTTAACACCTAATGCATCCAAGTTGCTTACAAGAATAATTTACAGATGAGTGGAAAAGAAAATTGAAAATGTGTTATATGACAATCAGTTTGGCTGTAGGAAGGGTAAAGGCAGCAGAGAGGTAATTCTGATGTTGCAGGGGATAATAGAGGCAAGACTAAACAAAAATCAAGACATGTTTATAGGATTTGTTGACCTGGAAAAAGCATTCAACAGTGTAAAATGGTGCAAGATGTTTGAAATTCTGAGAAGAATAGGGGTAAGCTGTAGACAGAGATGGGTAAAATACAATATGTACATGAGCCAAGAAGAAATAATAAGAGTGGATGACCAAGAACAAAGTGCTTATAATAAAAAGAATGAGATGTAGTCTTTTGCCCCTACTGTCAATGTGTACAGCAGAGAGCAATGATGGAAATAAAAGAAAGGTTCAGGAATGGAATTAAAATCAAAGGTGAAAGGATATCAGTGATACAATTTGCTTATGACATTGCTATCCTGAGTGAAAATGAAGAATTACAAGATCTGCTGAACGGAATGAAGTCTAATGAGTACAGAATATAGATTGAGAGTAAATTGAAGAAAGAAGAAAGTAATGAGAAGTAGCAGAAATGAAAACAGTGAGAACCTTAACATCAGGATTGGTGGTCATGAAGTAGAGGAAGTTATGAAATTCTACTGCCTAGGCAGCAAAATAAACAATGATGAATGGAACATGGGAGAATAGGCTAACATTGGCAAAAAGGGCATTCCTTGGCAAGAGAACACTACTAGTATCATAAATAGGCCTTTAGCTGAGGAAGAAATTTCTGAGAATGTACATTTGGAACACAGCATTGTATGGTAGTGAAACATAGACAGTGGGAAAACTCAGACAAAAGAGAATTGAAGCATTTGAAATGTGACACTACAGATGAATATTGAAATTAGGTGGACTCTTAAGGAATGAGAAGGTTCTACGCAGAATCAAAGAGGAAAGGAATATGTGGAAACTGTGGTGTCACCGCCAGACATTACACTTGCTAGGTGGTAGCCTTTAAATCGGACGCGATCCGTTAGTATACGTCTGACCCGCGTGTCGCCACTGTCAGTGACTGCAGACCGAGCGCTGCCACACGGCAGGTCTAGAGACACTTCCTAGTACTCGCCCCAGTTGTACAACCGACTTTGCTAGTGATGGTTCACTGACATGTTACGCTCTCATTTGCCGAGATGATAGTTAGCATAGCCTTCAGCTACGTCGTTTGCTACGACCAAACAAGGCGCCATTGCCAGTTACTATTGATACTGTAAAACATGTACCGTCAAGAGCGACATTCACCATTAATGGATTAAAGTTAAGTATTCCACCAGCTATGTCCGATTTTTCTAAAGTCTAATTTCCTTGTCCTGTTCCAGACCTCACGCCAGCCTGCGTGAGCTAAAAGGCGTGCCTTTCGGCTTCCTCTGGTAACCCAGTGTTGGCTCTCCTGCCAACCCACAACATTGGCAACGAGACAACGTCACGTTCTTAACTATACTGCCCTGATTTACTTGTGTAATGGCTTCGCCACCATCTCCAGATGTACTGTCCGAATTTTTTCGCTTACAGAATCAGCAGACACAGGCGTTACTGGATGCCCTTGGACAGCTCGTCCAGGGTCAACGTGCGATGTAAAACAATGCAGCAGCCGCCGCTCCACCGCTAACGCAGCCACAACACGCAGTTGCACCAACTTTTCGTCCTTTTGATGCTGCACTGGAAAGCTGGACAGAGTGGTCACGCCAATTTGGAATCCATCTCGCCGCCTACAGAATTCAAGGTAACGAGTGGCAGCCTTTTTTGTTGTCCTCCGTAGGGGTGCACACGTACCATGTGATAGTCAAATTATTTCCCCGACGTGACGTAGCAACTCTGTCCCACGGAGAAATTTTGTCTGCATTAGATGCATATTTCAAAGAATCAGTCAATGTTATTGTGAAAAGGTATACCTTCTTTCGTACAAAACGTATGGCAGGTCAGACTAATAGGGAGTGGGTTGCAACCTTGCAAGGCCTTACTAGGGATTGTGCTTTTGAGTGTCAATGTGGACTCCCTTATTCTGATACTATGGTACGTGATGCAATTGCTCAGAACGCTTCTGATGTTCGTATACAGATTTTGAAACTAGTCAATCCCTCTCTTCAACAAGTGATGGACATATTGAATCGGCAGGACACACTTGACTTTGCTCAGGAATCATTTGAAACTTCGCCACCCGTGTGTCAGGTTAACCGGCCAACCGGGCGAGCTGCACGGAACAGTAAACAGTCCTCGCGCCTGGCCATGCCGCTGCCGCGGTGTGCTACTAGACATTCGAGAGAGAATTGCCCGTCACGTCAAGCTATTTGCTTTTACTGTAATAAAAAAGGACATGTTCAAAGTGTTTGCCAGAAAAAGCTAAGATTGGAAGCTCAAAACCATTCCAGGCCCTTTGCTTCGCGCCGGAATCGGAATCGAACCAAGGATACTCAGGCTCGCGACACTTCGTCCATGGAAATTCATATAGTTCATGCCACTCCACCCAGTGCCACTCTCTCTAACAGTGACTGTGTTCGTCCCACAAATAGTGTGCGTCGACATTGCAGGAACTCCCGTCAAGTCGCAAGTGATTTTGTACCAGTGTCAGTTCACGTTGCACGAGACAGTCGCTCTTGTCGTCAGCAGGGCAATAAACTTTTTGTGGACTTGGACATTAACTGCAAAGTGATACCATTCCGGCTCGATACTGGGGCTGCAGTTTCACTGATCAATCAAGACACTTACAAACTGCTGTGCACACCTCCGTTGCATGCCGCAACTGTTAAGTTAACTACCTATTCAGGTCACAAGATCCCTGTGTTAGGACAGTGCAGCCTTCTTGCAACATACGAAGGACAAACAAAACTTGTGTCATTTTACATCCTTCATTCTTCTTCTGCAGTGAACTTGTTTGGTTTCAATTTAGTTCAGTTGTTTAACTTGTCTATAGTAAATCAGGTCCTATCAGTGAACCAGACCGTGCCTTCCAACAGTGTTTCTCGTCTATGTGAAGAATTTGCAGACATTTTTGCACCAGCCCTTGGTTGCGCTAAGGACTATAAAGCACATTTGGAACTGAAAGTAAATGCGCAACTGAAACTTTTCAGAGCACGCAATGTTCCCCACGCATTGCGTGATGAGGTCACAAAAACATTACACGATTTGGAATCACAAGGTGTAATTGAACATGTGCAGGCTCCTCTCTGGGCATCACCCTTAGTAATTTTGCCAAAACCTTCCGGAAAATTGAGGCTTTGTGTGGACTTCAAGGCAACAGTGAATCCACAATTAGTGACTGCAACTTTTCCTTTACCCCGCCTGGAAGATCTTTTTGACAAACTGTGCCCGGGTAAATATTTCTCGAAGTTGGACCTAGCAGATGCGTACTTGCAAATACTGGTTGATGAAGAATCCCAGTGCGTTTTGGTGGTTAACACGCATCTTGGTTTGTATCGATTCAAACGACTGCCATTCGGGTGTGCATCCGCCCCTGCATTGTTTCAGCAATATCTACAAACCGTTTGTGCGTCGGTCCCTACTGCAGCAAACTATCTGGACGATATTGTGATCTCCGGAAAGATGGATGAAGAACATTTAGCCAATCTCAGAACATTATTTCAGGTCTTGCGACAAAATGGTCTTCGCTTGTGGAAGGACAAATGTGTGTTTTTTTGCTCGTGACTTACCCTACCTGGGACATGTCCTCAATGCCCAAGGCATTCATCCCAGTCCAGAGCACCTCCGTCCCATACAAGACTTGCCTTCGCTGCAGAATTTGAAGCAGCTACAGAGTGTGCTGGGCAAAATTAACTATTATCATCGCTATGTTCCCCATGCCTCTTCCATTTCAGCTCCGCTTCATCGCTTATGCCGTAAAAGTGTTCCGTTCGTCTGGACGACGGAATGCGAACGCGCCTTTCGCCAGTTGAAATCGGCGTTGCTTTCCAATACTTCCCTTACGCCATTCGATCCCCAGAAACCCCTTTTGTTGATGGTGGATGCATCGGATTTCGGGATCGGTGCTGTGCTTGCGCACAAAGATGGTTCGCACGATCGCCCTATTGCCTTTGCGTCCAAATTGCTCTCGTCTGCGCAAAGAAATTATTCACAGATCGAGAAAGAAGCATTGGCTCTCGTATTTGGTGTTACAAAGTTTCATGATTTCTTGTATGGTCGTCACTTTACCATTTTCACAGACCACAAACCTTTGACATCGATTTTTCATCCGACCAAGCCTGTACCTCCACGTACAGCGCAGAAATTCATTCGCTGGTCTATTTTCCTCTCGCAGTACCACTACGATATCTTGTATCGGTCCACTACTAAGCATGGAAACGCCGATGCGTTGTCCCGTTTGCCTGTTGCTGAGGATAGAGCATTCGATTCCTCCCAACTTACTTGCATGTTCATTGATTCGGAAACCGATGATGTGGTTGAATCGTTTCCGATTGATTTTCGTCGTGTAGCTACAGCTACAGCTGCCGACCCTGTCCTTGCTACCATTCTGCATTTTGTTGCTACGCAATGGCCCTTGTCAAAGTCACGGATCAGGGATCCATTGGTTCGCCGATTTTTTGCTCACCAGGAGAGACTTTTTGTACGACGTGGTGTTTTTCTGTTGTGTTATGATAATGATCAGTCCAGGGTCGTGGTCCCACGTTTGTTACAGTCCTCTGTCTTACAGCTTCTCCACCAAGGACATTTGGGTATAGTGAGAACGAAACAACTTGCTCGTCAGCACTGTACTTGGTTCGGAATCGATGCCGCGATTATGAATATGTGCTCTTCTTGCATGGTGTGTGCCGAACAACAATCAGCACCACTGCGGAAATTCTTTGCATGGCCAAAAGCCACTTCCCCTTGGCAACGCTTACACATCGATTTTGCTGGTCCATTCTGGAATGCTCGATGGTTGGTTGTGGTAGATTCATTCAGTAATTTTCCTTTTGTTGTCCGGATGACTTCCACGACGTCGTCTGCCACCATCCAAGTGTTATCTGCTATCTTTTGCATCGAAGGTCTTCCACAGACTATTGTTTCCGACAATGGCCCACAATTCATGTCCGCAGAATTTCAGTCATTCTGCAAGGCCAATGGTATTCAACATCTGGCGCCCGCGCCGTTTTCGCCAGTCAAACAGTGCCGCTGAACGATTGGTCAGGACTTTCAAGTCACAGATGTTGAAGTTGAAAGAGTCGCATTCTCGAGAGGACGCGTTATTGCTCTTTTTGTTCTCGTATCGCTCTCAGCCCCGAGATGGTCGTTCGCTGGCTGAGTTGCTCCACGGTCGCCCTCATTGAACCTTGATGTCTTTGCTACATCCGCCGCATCAGGTTCCTGTGCCGCGGCAGACACCTGCTTTTGCCCATGGCGATCTTGTCTACTACCGCAACTATCGAGGTTCACGGCATTAGCTCGAAGGGCGCATTCTTCCCTGCCTCGGCCGCGCTATGTATCTGGTTTTGGGGCCTCTGGTGAGGTGCGTCGGCATCTCAATCAGCTGTGCCTCTGTTGTTGCACGGGATCTGCCACTCCCTGTCTGCTTTCAGCGACGGTGCCGTCCGGTCAGCGCCCTGGGGACCCATCTACTGGCTCGCCTCAGCCCCAGGTGTTACCGAAGCTGCCTTCCATTTTGCCCCACGACGATGCGCTGCTGCCACCGCCTGTTCTCCTGCCGTTGCCGCCTGCAGTGGACGCTTTGCTGCAACCGCCGGGCGCCTCCCTGGGTCACGCACCGCCGATCACTTCCCGTGACCAGCTGTCCTCCGACATGGAACTTTTGCCCGCTCCGGACCATATGTCGTCTTCGCCCGTCGGGTGCCCCGGCCCAATGGAGGTCGACCCTTCGGCCCCTACTGTCTCTCTGCCGGTGCATACACCGCATGTTGGCGTGCATCCTGGAGCAGGTTTTCAGGCGTTTCCTAGCTCCCCGCGGTCCGAATGGCAGGGTGCGGGTGGCACAGCATCGCCTGTTGTTAGGCTCCCCACCTCGTCGCATACGTTAACATGGGGTCCTCCCCACTGCGGGCGGAAGCCTTATGCCACAACCGTCCGCCGATTTGCGGGAGAGGAATGTGGTGTCACCGCCAGACATCACACTTGCTAGGTGGTAGCCTTTAAATCGGCCGCGGTCCGTTAGTATACGTCGCACCCACGTATCGCCACTGTCAGTGATTGCAGACCGAGTGCCACCACACGGCAGGTCTAGAGACACTTCCTAGCACTCGCCACAGTTGTACAACTGACTTTGCTAGCGATGGTTCACTGACAAAATATGCTCTCATTTGCCGAGACGATAGTTAGCATAGCCTTCAGCTACGTCATTTGCTACGACCTAGCAAGGCGCCATTACCAGTTACTATTGATACTGTAAAACATGTACCGTCAAGAGTGACGTTCACCATTAATGGATTAAAGTTAAGTATTCCACCAGCTACATCCGTTTTTTCTAAAGCCTAATTTCCTTGTCCTGTACCAGACCTCACACCAGCCTGCGTGAGCTAAAACGCGTGCCTTTCGGCTTCCTCTAGTAACCCGGTGTTGGCTCTCCTGCCAACCCACAACAGAAACAACTGACAAGGAGAAGGGACGGGATGATAGGACATCTGTAAAGACATCAGGGAATGACTTCCATGGTACTAGAGGGAGCTGTAGAGGGCAAAATCTGTAGAGCAAGACAAAGATTGGAACACATCCAGCAAATGATTGAGGATGTAGGTTGCATGATGAAGAGGTTGGCACAGGAGAGGAATTCACAGCAGGCTGCATCAAACCACTCATAAGACTGATGACTCAGGAAAAAAACAAAATACTGTTGGTGTATCACTCAATATGGCAGTAAATAGAAATACAAATAAAAGAAGGAAGACCTTTCTGTTTAGCAAGACTGATTTTGGATTAACTGACATGTCAACATGAAAATTTCATTTCCAGCACTGATGATTTTGAACATTAATGCATGAAGTTCAACAGCACTGTGCAGTATACTTTAGTCAGATACATACTGAGCAAAGTTGTAAGGGATGGTAATGACCTGCCATGGTTTGAAAACCACATTATAAAGCTGCTACAAAAGAAGAGTAGAGCTTCACTGCAAATTTAAATGTAGCCAAAGCCTCACAGACAAACAAAAACTAATTGAAGCTGAAAATAGCACGAAGAGGGCCATGTGTAAAGCATTCAATGAATTTGAAAGTAAAGTTCTGTCTACAAACTTGACAGAAAATCCTAGGAAGTTCTGGCCTCATGTTCATTCAGTAGACAGACTGAAGCCACCTGTCCAGACCCTGTGTCGGCATAATGGCACTGACATGGAGGACGATGGAAAAAAGAACAAAATACTAAGCTTTTCTCAAAACTGTTTCATGAAGGGATTCCCTCCCTTAAATTGTCACACAAATGACGAATATGACAGATATTGAAGCATGTGACTCTGGGATAGAAAAGCAAAGCATTCAGCATGGGAAGACCATTGAACCTGATGGGGACATCATACACCATACATCATATATGCTATCATACATATAGTATGTGAAAGAACTTGCACCTCTTCTAGCAGCAGTGTACCATAGGCCTCTACAGGAGCAAAGAGTTCCAGATGATTAGAAAAAACACAGGTCATTCTGGTTTTCACAAAGGGTCATCACACAGATCCACATAGCTATAGGCTTATATCGCTGTCATCAGTCTGTTGTAAAATTTTAGAACACGTTTAATGCTCACGTTTATGACGTTTCTGGAGAACGATAATCTGCTCTGTAGTAATTAACATTGCTTCCAGAAATAACAATAGTGTGAAACCCAGCTCACTCTGTTTGTCCAGAAGATCCAGAAAGCAGTAGACCATGTTGCTGCTGTGTTTCATGACTTCTGGAAGTCGTTCAGTAATTTTCTGTGCTGCTGCCTACTGAACGAAACATGAACACATTGAATATGAGAGCAACAGTGTGACTGGATGAAAATTTTCTAACAAACACAACACACCACAGCATTATTAATCAACAGAAGTCTTCAGACCTAAAAATAACTTCATATGCACCACAAGGAAATGTTATTGGACCATTACTTAACAATATACGTAAATGAGCTAGTGGATAACATCAGAATTCTATGTGGCATTTTGGTGTTGTTCACACAGAAGTTGCAATACTGTAGGATTGTTGGGAAATGCTGGCAGGAAGTGGAAATTGCCCTCAACATAAATGTAATGTATTACATATATATTTATATTATGCAGAAGCCTGTTATTGTATGGTTACACAATTGCAGAACAATTACTGAAAACAGTTACTTGCATAATACATCCAGGAGTATGTGTATGGAGCGATCTGAATAGGAACAAACATATAAAATTAATCTTTGCTAAGGCATATGCGATACTAAGATTCACCAACAGAATTTCCACAAAATGTAGTCTGTCAACGAAGAAGGTAGCTTACAGGACACTTATATGACCAATACTTGAATACTACTAGTCAGTCTGGTGCCCATACTAGTTAGGAGTGGTATAGAAAATAGAGAAGATCCAATGGAGGCCAGCACATTTTGTTAAAGGTTCTTTTAGTAAGAGCAAAAGCTTCATAGAGATGCTTTGGCTACTCCACTGGCTGACACTGCTAGAGAGGCAATCTGGACAATGGTGTGGGTTTCTGTTAAGGGTCTGAGAGCCTAAATACCTGGAAGAATCAATCTGCAATCAATCAATTGTCCAGCACCATCTTCATCTTCAGCTATTCTTCTGATACCAATTACAAAGGCTGTAGTAGGATCAGACATACTTCTGATGCTGACTACAAGGGATATCAGGTAGAACATTCTTCTGATGTTGGTTATACAAAGGTTTTGAGGATGGTTGGATATGGGTGGCAGTTTCCTGGCAGACAAGAATGCAGGTGTAACAGGAGAATACAGTTTGTTGATAGAAGTACTTCTCAATTACTGTTTGTTTACAATTACTGCACTTTGGAGCTGCTGGTGTCAGTGATGAATAATGTGAATACACTGTTCAGCATCTTCTAGTAGGCTGACAGGAGACCCGGTTTGTGTATGTAATACCACTGAGAATGTGCTGGAGTTAATTGGCTGTAGTGTAGATGAGCCAATGTAGCTGCTTCTATGAGCTACATATCACCCCAGTGGCACATCGCAACAAAGTCCTCCACTGAGACGGAAGAAGGGTGGGGGTTGGCTGACTCTTCTGGTGTGGCAGTTTTCTGTCCAGGTGCCTTCGTGGGCAGAGTTTTGAACTTCCGTGATGGTAGAGATGACAGGGACATTGCAATGGCACCAAATGACATACACCTGACATACATAACTGCCCAGCTGTCCAATGATGTCAGCCTAGTTACATTATGATTTAAATGCAATTGCTCCAGGATGGCATTGTGGAAGTGTAGAATTTCTGTGTCCTGGCAGAACTGTTCTGGATCAGAGGTAATGACTGTAGCAGATGTTGGCATGCAGCAACTGGTCAAACCGGGGAACTTTCCTGTAGGTTGACTTACTCCCAGGCTGTTGACACATGGAAATCTGATGACATGGGAGCAGCAACATCTGGTGAGGTGAACATTATGTGGGGGTGTCAACTGGTTGTTGGAGAATACCTGGGTTCTGGATCACTGTCTTAGGCTTTAAGCTCTGCTGTGCTTTATTCTGTTACGATTGGTATCATTGACAATGATTATTCGTACACTTTCCTGAATGCCATGTGACAAAGTATTGATAAATATAGTACACAGAAGTGAAATGATAATTAAATGGACACCCTAGCTGCAAACAGGCATTGATGTACTTCATTGGGGACATGTTGAAAATGTGTGCCCCGACCGGGACTCGAACCCAGGATCTCCTGCTTACAAGGTAGACGCTCTATCCATTTGAGCCAACGCGAGCACAGAGGATAGTGCGTCTGCAGGGACTTATCCCTTGCACACTCCCTGTGAGATCCACATTCCCAACATGTCCACACCACTACATTTGTAGTGAGCCTAATAGATGTTTGCCCATCATACTCATTACCCATGGCAGATTAATCTACCAAGTCCCGTACGAGTTTGGGCATAGCGTGTGCGTTCGCACAAGAAGGCTAATGGCCAGGAAGCCATATTTTTAACTATATATGACGGTAGTATCTGTTCCCGAAATAACAGTTACCGTGGATAACCATGTAGCTTTTGCTAGAAATGAAATGATAATTAAATGGACACCCTAGCTGCAAACAGGCGTTGATGTACTTCATTGTGGACATGTTGAAAATGTGTACCCCGACCGGGACTCGAACCCGGGATCTCCTGCTTACATGGCAGACGCTCTATCCATCTGAGCAACCGCGGATAAGGTCCTGCAGACACACTATCCTCAGTGCCCATGGTGGCTGAGATGGATAGAGTGTCTGCCATGTAAGCAGGAGATCCCGGGTTCGAGTCACGGTCAGGGCACACATTTTCAGCATGTCCCCAATGAAGTACATCAACGCCTGTTCGCAGCTAGGGTGTCCATTTAATTATCATTTCATTTCTAGCAAACATCCATGGTCATCCACGGTAACTGTTCTTTCAGGAACAGATACTACTGTTATATATAGTTAAAAATATGGCTTCCCGGCCATTGACCTTCTTGTGCGAACACTCACGCTATGCCCGAACTCGTACAGGACTTGGTAGATTAATCTGCCACGAGTAATGAGTATGACGGGCAAACATCTATTAGGCGCACTACGAATGTAGTGGTGTGGACATGTTGGGTATGTGGATCTCATGGGGAGCGTGCAAGGGATAAGTCCCTGCAGACGCACTATCCTCTGTGCCCGCAGTGGCTCAGATGGATAGAGCATCTGCCATGTAAGGAGGAGATCCTGGGTTCAAGTCCTGGTCGGGGAACACATATTCAACATGTCCCGAATGAAGTACATCAACGCCTGTTTGCAGCTAGGGTGTCCATTTAATTATCATTTCATTTCTAGCAAAGCTGCATGGTCATCTACAGTAACTATTCTTTCGGGAACAGATACTACCGTCATATATAGTTAAAAATATGGCTTACTGCCCATTAACCTTCTTGTGTGAATGCACACGCTATGCCTGAACTCGTACGGGACTTGGTAGATTAATCTGCCACGAGTAATCAGTATGATGGGCAAACATCTATTAGGCGCACTACGGATGTAGTGGTGTGGACATGTTGGGAATGTGGATCTCACGGGGAGCATTTAAGGGATAAATCCGTGCAGACGCACTATCCTCTGTGCCCGCGGTGGCTCAGATGGATAGAGCATCTTCCATGTAAGCAGGAGATCCCGGGTTCGAGTCCCAGTCGGGACACACATTTTCAACATGTCCACAACGAAGTACATCAACGCCTGTTTGCAGCTAGGGTGTCCATTTAATTATCATTTCATTTCTAGCATAGCTGGATGGTCATCCACGGTAACTGTTCTTTCGGGAACAGATACTACCGTGATATATAATAAACAGAAGTAAATACATGTTCAAGATTTCCGGATATCTTGTCTGAACACTGCATCTCTGGACAGGTTGATTTTGCTCTTATCAGAGAGACAATTTGCACCATAATTACATTTGCCTTGACTTCATAGCTGCAGTAGGTAGTCTAGATGACAACAGTGAAGGCCCTTGAGACGTTTTTGTGTTGCGTTTCAAAAATTTCAGTTATCGATGGATCTTTAAGTTAGCAGGGGTCACTGGTTACCCAAATACACTCTGACCTTGTATAAAATATGGAAGAACAATGGAAAGTGGTGTACTCTGTGTCGAGTTTGCATTTTGTGTGAAGAGGTTGAGCCCTCGTTGAAAGTAAGTAAATAATCTATGAAGGCATGGAAATTTCATATCTGTAGAAATGTATGAAATGTGTTTCGCGACATCATTTATCACAGAAGTTTAAAACTTCTTACAGAATATTTGGTTCTGCTATTGTAAACCTCCTCCAGAAGATCCAGAGACTATATTGACATACTACCAACTCTGATATTCTAATGAGTTTTGATGTGTTCTCTCTCTTCCATTGTGTTCCTCATTTCTAGGGGCCTGAAAATGTAGCATCTATTCTTATCAAAATTCACATCTATTTTTGTCAAAATTTGTACCTTTTTTTTTTTGTTCAAAAATGATTAGATTCACAAATTTAAAAGATTATCACGATACATGAGTGAAGACAAACGAGAGCTAGTTCATTGAAAACAACTGTTAATGTAGGTGCTGACTCGGAACTTTTTGACTGGAACATTTGCTTTTACAACAACTACAACATGTTTTTCTTCTGAAATGGACCTCGTTTTCTTCATGTCTGTATTCAAACTTTCAAAACTGATTCTACTGTTGAAATGCAGCATCTTTTCCCACCAGTGAACTGAATGTGTCTCCGAGTTACAGTGATTTTGGTCATCACTTGTCTTTCACCAACCAGTTAGATGATTACATAGTCTGCAGACCATTAATTTTAATCTTCCATTGGCAGCTGTGTGACACTCTTTTGACAGTGCTACATATAAAAGTGACATGACACCTAGCGTAGGTGAGGAACCAAATGTACAATAACTCTATTTGGACATTAAGGAAACAATTGTGTTACAGTTGTAAAACGTTATAGATTTTGTTTTCCAGTCACTATAGTACAGAGTGTGGGCACTATATGTGTAGAGGCACATGGTCTTGAGCAAGAAACAAACTAGAATTTTGAGCACCAGAGGGGAGCAGCTGCCTACAACAGAAATGACACACTGTCACTGGCATCACCAATCTCTTCTGGTGTTTGGAGGAGTCATAATCAAACTCCGTGATAGACATACTTCAAAATAAGAAAAGAAAACAACAGACAAAGCACAACACACAGCATTTGGTAATGGCAGTGATATTGCTTATTGGGATGAGCAGAGTTTTTAATGATTTAGTTCAACCCAACCTCTAGCGGTATTTCAGTGCAGCCACAGTCGAAAACATCTGCCACCTAATTTTCCACATTAAAAGTTTCCAAATTATACCATCTTTTGAGCTTCAGGTAACAAACAAACATATGTGTTTCTTTGTTAAAAATGCTAGGACACACACCTAAGTACTATGTTGTATTACGCAGTTTGTCGCTTAAACAGACGATTCAACTGCCCAAAACTGGCATGGTGCCAGATCACTGAGTGCATTGATGTGTCATCATATTCATACACTTTTTATTTTGTGACCAGATTCTTACGCATATTATCCGTCCAAATTTGGTTTCACCAGATAGTTTACAATCTCAGTAGCTAAAACCTGGCTATGTTTTTGATATTTATGTGCAGATAATATAGGTATTTCAAACTATCTCCAATAAAATGGATCATCTGTATACAATTCACTCTGAAATAGCATCTATCAAGCAATCTCGCATTTTTGCATATTGGGGCAGAATTCACATCTGAACATCTGTCTCACGATGCAGGTGGAAAAGGAATTGTCGCCTTCCCTTCCTTGATATTCTGGTCAGAAGGGAAGTTGACTCAACATTGAGACATGCCATTTATAGTAAGCTTAATCACACTGACTTATATCTACAGAATGATAGTTGTCACCATTCGGTACTGCATGAAGGGGTACTTCGTACCATGATTTGGAGGGCTCATGTCATCTCAGACCCTGAGAGTTTGTCAGATGGATTAGACCATCTTGAGGTCATCTTTTGTCAGAAAGGTTGAAGTGAAAGATAGATCAGACAAGCATTGCACTACTGACAAACTGTCCACAGGGAGAGTGATGATAGTACAGAGGTGGCACCAAAGTCTACAGCCTTTTTTTCCTTATGCAGGAAACATTTCCAATAGGATTGGCAGTGTTTTCAGAAATATGATGTGAAATGGTGTTCTTTGAGCACCATCTAGGATTAGAGTCCTTTTATGTTCCATGAAAGATGATCTTGTTTTGTGTAAGGTGGGGTGTATGCCACATTCTTTGCAGTTAAATGTTATTCCTGACAAAAACCATGAAATTTCACAGGTACCAGCTACTCTATAAATGCAGAATAAAGCTTAATCACTCTACATCTACATACATACTCCGCAATCCATCATACGGTGCGTGGTGGAGGGTACCTCATACCACAACTAGCATCTTCTCCCCCTGTTGAACTCCGGAACAGAACAAGGGAAAAATGACTGCCTATATGCCTCTGTACAAGCCCTAATCTCTCTTATCTTATCTTTGCGGTCTTTCCGTGAAATATAAGTTGGCAGCAGTAAAATTGTACTGCAGTCAGCCCCAAATGCTGGGTCTGTAAATTTTCTCAGTAGCGATTCATGAAAAGAACACCTCCTTACCACCTCCAGAGACTCCCACCCCAGTTCCTGAATCATTTCCGTAATACTTGCATTATGATCAAACCTACCAGTAACAAATCTAGCAGCCCGCCTCTGAACTGTTTCTATGTCCTACCTCAATTCGACCTGATATGAATCACAAATGCTCGAGCAGTACTCAAGAATAAGTCGTATTAGTGTTTTCTAAACGGTCTCCTTTACAGATGAACCACGTCTTCCCAAAATTCTACCAATGAACCAAAGACGACTATCCGCCTTCCCCACAACTGCCATTACATACTTGTCCCACTTCATATCACTCTGCAATGTTACACCCAAATATTTAATCGATGTGACTGCGTCAAGCACTACACTACTAATGGAGTATTCAAACATTACAGGATTCTTTTTCCTATTCATCTGCATTAACTTACATTTATCAATACTTAAAGTTAGGCCTAGTTGCCATTCTTTACACCAATCACAAATCCTGTCCAAGTCATCTTGTCTCCTCCTACAGTTACTCAATAACGACACCTTCCCATACACCACAGCGTCATCAGCAGACAGCCGCACATTGCTATCCATCCTACCCAAAAGATCATTTATGCAGATAGAAAACAACAGTGGACCTACCACACTTCACTGGGGCACTCCAGATGATACCCTTACCTCCGATGAACACTCACCATAGAGGACAACGTACTGGGTTCTATTACTTAAGAAGTCTTAGAGCCACTCACATATTTGGGAACCAATCCCATATGTTCGTACCCTAGTCAGGAGTCTGCAGTGGGGCAGTGAGTCAAACGCTTTCCAGAAGTCAAGGAATAAGGCATCCGTATGATGCCCTTCATCCACGGTTCACAAGATATCATGTGAAAAAAGGGTGAGTTGCGTTTCGCAGGAGCGATGCTTTCTAAAGCCGTGCTGATGCGTGGACAGCAACATCTCTGTCTCAAGGAAATTCATTACAATCGAACTCAGAACATGTTCAAGAATCCTGCAACAAACCAATGTTAAGGACACTGGTCTGTTATTTTGAGGATCTGTCCTTCTACCCTTCTTATATACAGGCGTCACTTGCGCTTTTTTTCAGTTGCTCGGGACTTTACGTTGGGCCAGAGATTCCCGATAAATGCAAGCTAAGCAAGGAGCCAATGCATTAGAGTACTCTCAGTAAAACCGAATTGGAATCCCATCAGGATCTGGTGATTTATTAATTTCCAACCCATTCAGCTGCTTCACAACCCCAGGGATGTCTATCACTATGTCCTCCATATGGGAATCTGTATGAGACTCAAACCGCGGTATGTTTGTACGATCCTCCTGCGTGAAAGATTTCTCAAATGCTAAATTTAAAATTTCAGCTTTCGTTTTGCTGTCGTCCATTGCCAGGCCAGACTGATCAGTGAGTGACTGGATGGAAGCCTTCAACCTGCCTACCGATTTTATGTAAGACCAGAATTTCCTTGGGTTTTCAGCAAGATCTTTTGCTAAGGTATGATGGTGGTAGTGGTTGTATGCTTTGCGCATCGTTCTTTTTACAGCAGCACGAATCTCTACTAACTTTTGCCTGACGTCATTCTCCCGATCTTTCTTGCACCGCAAGTGCAACTGTCTTTGCTTCCTGAGAATTCTCCGAATTGCGCTGTTAAGCCATGGTGGGTCTTTTCCGTCCATAACCCACTTTTTCGGTACATACTTCTCCAATCCGTGATTTACAATGTGTTTAAAATTTGCCCATAAGTCTTCCACATCCATCGTACCGGAAGTAAATGAAGTCAATTCATTTACTAAGTGGGATGCTAACAACTGCTTATCTGCTCTTTCTAGTAAGAACACTCTCCTAGGCTTCTTGACCGACTTTTTAACTTTAGTAACCACAGTCGTAATGACAACATCATGATCACTAATCCCTGTCTCAACACTGACACCATCGATGAGGTTTGGTCTGCTCGTGGCTACCAGATCTAAAATATTTCCGTTACGCGTTGACTGTCGATTTAGCTGCTCAAGGCAGTTTTCGGATAATGTGTTCAAAAGTAATTCACATGACAGCTTGTCTGTACTACCTGTAATGAATCCATAGACATCCCAGTCTATACTAGGTAGGTTGAAGTCGCCCCCGACTAATATAGCATGATCCAGGTACTTCTGCGATACAAAGTGTAGACTCCCTTTGAATAATTCTAGAACTGTCACGGTGGAGTCTGGTGGCCAGTAATAACACCCAACAATTAATCATGGAAATGGTCAACATGTTACCCAATTTTTTGTGAGAAAATGTACTATAATAATTAAAAAGTCTTTCCACATCATAGCTAGAGGTTTCAGTTATGTTCAGTAGAGTGAGGAAATAACTAACTGATCAACATTCTTTTTTTGTCAACATCACCATGTCACATTACACTGCATACCAATTTAATCCACAGATGTTTCATTCAGCAATAAAAAGGAGCAGTTTACTGGATATTACAAATTTGCCTGCATTTAGCATTGTTTATTTATTATGTTTACCACACTTCACTTTAGTTAGTTAAAAGTGAATGTTAATCAAAGAAATATACTTGAAATGAGGTCTGAGTGATTTCTCCACCACAAATTTCATGCATTGAATCTTTATCCAGGTTACAGTTGAATCTTCAAACTATATATGTCTGTTGACAGTAATACACATTTCTCACCCTGCATGTAAGTACTGTCCAGAAATACTGCTCCATAATTTATTAGTTTTCTTGGACAAACAGTCCTTTGATACAATTTTATTGCTTCTTTTAAAAAATATAAATCCACACCAGTGGCATGTTTCTTGCTTCATTCACACTAATCTAAAGGGGCCCTACAAATTTCTGATAGCAATGTTGAGAAACAAGAACCAAGGGTGTTTTTTTTCTTCTTTTTGCTAAAGATGAGTGTCATAACCTTGCTGATAAATGTAATATCCATACTCTTTTGACCATGTAACACCCAGCAGGCAAGGACTACTGGTAATATCACATTTCTGAATCTGTTGGTTTTTATTATTGTTTGTGTCATGTGAAAGTAAACAGAATGAGAATTGTGTGAGCTATGATTTGGAAATGAGGGTTCCTACATATAAACACTTGAGGACAATCTCTGAGTTTCCAGTATACAGCTTTGACTCAATGAACTGTGTGCTGATAGTGGAAAATAAAACTCAATATCCATCTCATATTATGTTTTTAGATATATGTATTAAAAGATAATGACTATGACAGTTTCTGCTAATCTCCTCAAGATTCATCTTGATTCAAAATTAACATGGAGAAAACATACCAAATATATGTCCAAATTTACCACGTTACATTTTTATTAAGTAAACTTAGGTCCTGTGTTAGTGATAAGTTTGATGAAACTATGCAATTTCAAATACAGCAACCTCTTGCTCTTACCCGGCTAATCTGTGACCTATATGCCTCATCAGTCAATGTCCACTGTACCGGCCTACTCTCCTTCTACAAAATCCTGTAGTTATCTGCCCCTCATGTTTCCCTGAATGGTTTACTCCACCAAGCCAACTTCAAACTGCAACAACAAGAGACTTCAGCTCAGAAAGCTATCCCACCTTCTCCTAAACTGCCTGAACAGTCATGTTTCCCTTCCTGTCCCTCTGCAGCTCACTAAACAGCCACACCATCAACCACCACTCATCTTCTACAAGATGAGCTTGGCCAACCTTTTTACCATCTCACGGCCTTCACCACTGCCTCCCAGACCAAGAACCAGTCACAACAGTACAGTGTCCGTAACCTCTCATCTGAAGCTCTCTCCCCTCCTGAATTATCTGTATTATTTAAGGAGTTCACTTTCAGCCCTAAACCTTCATTTGATCATGCTGCTTTGGTGAAGGACCTACTTTTCTTCACGCACAATATCCATTGGAAATATCACTTTGCAACCCAATCCCAAAACGTTTCCAACAGCAAACTTGCCATTGATCTTGCCTTGAACAGTTCAGGTCATGATCTCAACTTGATCCACCAACACTACCTCAAAATCATCCCTTACAACCATTTTCAAGAATTCCTCACATCCAGCATTGCTCCACTACCCTTCCTCAGGTTGCTAGTGCATGACCCTAACCTGTCCTGTGCAGAACTTCAGCTGTACATCCCCTAAAAGTTGATGACTCCATCATTACACTCCCAGCAGACAAAGGGTCTGTACTGTAGTACTTGACCTAAAGGAGTATGTTAGTGCAGGTATATGCCAGCTGTCTGCCATCAAGATCCCATCCCCGTGGTTCAAATTGACCTGCAGTCCATTCTTAAAACCTCAGGCCCCTAACAAGGACTAACACCTCAGTCATAGAACTTCTCACCTAACCCCCAACTTCTACTTTTTTCCTAAGCTCCACAAACCCAATCATCCTGGCCGTCCTATAGTTGCTGGCTTCAAAGCACCCCCCAAACATATATCTGCCTTAGTTGATCAACATCTGCAACCCATAGTACAAAGACTCCCCTCCTACACCAAAGGTTCCAACCATTTCCTAGATCATATGAAATTTGTGCCTATCCCACTCCCACCACACACCTCGCTTGTCACTGTTGATGCCACCTCCCTATATATCAACATCCCCCATGTCTGCTGTTGCACATTTCCTGAGTCAGTGCCCACATGAATCCATATCTATGACATACTTCCTGCTCACCTTAATCAACTTTATACTTACCAACAACTACTTCACCTCAGATACCAGCTCTTATGTAAACATTGTTAGGCATTCTACATCAGCATGGCTACCACCAAATTATCAATTAGGATGAGTAAGCATAGCCAGAGGGTGTGTACTGGCAACTCATAATATCCTGTTGCAAAACAATCTGTACAGCTTGACAACCATGACCTCGGTGCCTGTTTCACCAGATGCAGCATCTGGATTCTTCCCCCAAACACCAGTTTCTCAGAGCTCAGCAGGTGGGAACAAGTACTACAATATGTTATCAGTTTTCACAACCCACCTGGTCTTAATTTATGTTAATTTCTTCCATCTCAGCTTCTCTTGACAATAACTACTGTTTGCTTCACTCCGTTTCAGTTGTCCACAACTTTCATTGTCTTACCCATCTATTTTTCGCCTTTCCCATCCCACCTTTGTTATGCACAATACACTTAACTTTTCACTCTTATTAACTCATACATGATGTTTAATCAGTAATCTCAGTCTTGCATATTACCCTGTCTTCCATCTTCAAGCCCTCAAGTCTTCAAATCTTGTACGATGCAGTCCCCAACAGTCAGTCTTTCCTTCTCATCCTGCTCAGTAAGTCTCCCCTGACCTGCAGTTCTGGGTGACTTTCCTGAAATTTGCCCCTTTTCCTAGACTTCTCCAGTCCTTTTACTTCACCCCTCTTCCTTCCAATTCAACCCATCTGGCTGAAGAAGAAGCCACTGGCTCCGAAAGCTAGCCTCTTACAGCCATCTTTTATGAGTGTGTTCTGCTGCCACTTTGTGGGTAGATTTTTATCGATCCAATTAAATCATTTTGTCAATAATTGATTGTTTTTGTCGTTATATGCAAATGGTAAGATAGTTCACACAACTGCTGATGATAAATTTTTAGTAAAACAAGTTAAACAATGAAAAATCCAAGATGGAATAAAAACTTTATGAAAAGGACAGATTGTTACTCACCACATAGAGGAGTCGTTGACAGAAACAATGAGAAGCCTGTTTTAGACATTTAAGATTTTCCAGCCTGTGTGACCCAACTGCAGACCGTGACTGCATCTTTATCTGATATGAACAGCAATATGGGTTCGGTGGTGGGGGTAAGGAGGCAGCACGGGATGGGAAATGGGATAGCAGGGTACGGATGGGGGAAATCTGTTTCCTGTGAGAGCATGGAGGGACCGAGGGGAAAGGAAGGGGAAAGGGAGAGGGGACAGGACAGAAGTACAGAAGAGGAAGAAACAGTACCAGTAGCTGCATTGGTGGATTAGATGTGTGTAGTGCTGTAGTGGGAGCAGGGAAGGGGGTAGGTAGGTGGAGATCAGGGATTAGTGAGTGAAATGAAGGCCTGTGTAATGCTGGAGTGGGAGCCAGAGAGGGGATAGGTATTAAAGTTTATGGAAGCGTGCTGGGCCCATAACCTATTAAAATTTATGGGATTCAATTTCATACACAGGAATACAAAAGCACAACTTTTACTATGTCTTAATACAAAGCAAAGTGTATTGAAGAGCAAACACATGATAAATAAACACAAAAGGGGGCTACACCCAAGGAACATCAAAAGAAATGCAACTGTGGCACCATCAAATGTCTTAGGCCAGAGGCTTTTAAAAGCAAAAATAACATTACAGTTTCAACAATAGGTTGTTGTAGGACACCGTAATACCTCATTGTCGACAGGATGTTAAATCACAAGTCTAGTTATAGGACCGGACTAATGAACCTTCGCTAGTCCCTGTCCCTAATCAGTCTATTCCCTTCTCTGCCCATGCTCCAGTATTTCATACCCCTTCTGTCCCAGCAATGTGCCTAGTAGTCTTTTTCCCTTTTCTGCTTCTCTCCTCTCCCCCTCACAGCACAACCTCCCAACTATGCACTTAGCAGCCCTATCCTGCCCCCATCCCAACCCTGCATGCTGCCCCCACCCTACCATAATATCCCTCTTAGTCCCCACCCCATGCCTCCTCATTACTCCCATCATGCACCTCAGATTTCTTCTTACATCAACACAGTCACAGTCTGCAGCAGGCCCCTGCAATTACAAACAGTTGCCATGTGTGTGAGTTGAGCTTGTGAGTTTTCATGTTTCATATTATGGATTTCTTTGTCCAAAAGCTTAAATATTGAGCAGTCTTCTCATTGTGCCTGTCTCTGACTCAATGCATCCTCTGTGTAGTGACTAGAAATCTGCCCCTTTTATTTTGTAAAACAAGTGTCAGACAAGAAATACATAAACGTAGGTGTTTCTGAGGGTGGTGTATTGGGTCAACTTATGTTCTTAATCTATAACAATGACATTCCAAACTGTACAAGACATGGAGAAAATATCTGCTGATGATAGCAATGTCGTATCACTGACAAACATCAGAACTCTTATTAGAGAAAGTTAATGAAACTTTCAAGGATGTTATTGATTGTGTAGTATGTAATAAATGACCACTGTCCACAAAGAATTAAAAAAAAAAACAATGTGTACTTCAGCATAAAAAGGGAGAATAGCTCTGTGGCATAAAGCATGGGTGATAAACCTATGGACTGCGTAACAAAGTTTTTATGAGTGAATATTGATTGTCAATTGACATTAAGTGAACACACAAACATAGCGACAAAAAGAGCATCAACAGTATGCTATGCTCTTAGGGTTCTGTCATTAGTTTGTAATAGTCAGTGTCTTGTGTTGACATACTATTTCTGCGGACATTCAGTTCTTAGCTATGGTAGTCTTGTCTGAGGACTGAAGGAATACAACATAGAAACAGTTTTTAAACTGCAGAAAAGGACGATTGGAATGATAACTAGAAGTAGTAGTTAGTCTCATTGTAAACAAATTGTTTAGAAAATCGTGTATCCTTGCTCTACCAAGTGAGTACACGTACCCATATGGTGTGCATATCAGGGTCAACATTACCAAGTATTTCAGTACAAGTTCTGTATATAATCATGGAATAAGTGCCAGTTTGGACCCATTAGCATTTTCTACCAAGGAATAAAATTGTGTAGTAAATTGCCAAAAGAGATTAAAAAGATTACTAAAATACATCTATTTAAAGATGTAGCTAAAACATTCTTCATAAGACATGTGGATTATTATATTATGGATTACTTAGAGGACTTTGACTAGTGGTTAATAATGAAAGGGAATAACAACAACACACAGTCACTTTACAATACATGTTCATATTGTAATACTTCAATAAGATAAAAAGTGCCAAGAATTATAATCAGAAATATTGTGATTCTCCAGATTTCAATATCTCACTTGCCATGGGCAGGTGATGACTCACTTCTCCAGGTGGAAATAGGGGAGGACATGAAGACATGCCCAGGATGTAGTTGCATGTTTACAGATCTAAAGTCAGTTTTCCTAACAGACTGGAGTTAGTGCAAGGAGTATAACAGCATGCTCATGGTTTGAGAGCCACCAGTGGATGTCATTCATTTGTGCAGTGATGGACAGAACTATGTTTTATATTATAAGTTGCCTGGTGAAAACTGGGTGTAAAACAAAGAACACTGTATGATTGGGTCCAGGCAAATCATGCAGTGCAGCTGTTAAGAGACTGACTTCATATTTGGGAAGATAAGAGTTTGTTTCTGTCCAGCCAACTTGATTTTGGTTTTTCATCATTTTCCTTTTCGGACAAATACAATGGATATTTCCTCAAGGCCATGATCAGCCACCTGTCCTATCCTCATAAAAGCATATTTATTTATTCTATATGTTTCTAAATTTTTAACTATTTATCTTCACTGTATTATTAAAGCATTTTATATTATTATTTCCTTTTTTGCACTAATTTTTACTCTCATAAGAGATGGTGGAATTATGTGAAATAGGAAAAAGAAGGACTCATATGTAAGAACAACATATTTGTTATAAATGCATAGTTTGCTATGGGTTGAATGAATGAATTTATCAGAACAAAACATCTAGAAATTGTAAAAGTGATGAATGCAAAGCCACTGAGAATAAATGAAGGAGTGCTGTTCTTTCATCTTATTCCTGTGATATCGCCTTTTGCCATAAGGCATTCAAGGTGCGGGAACATAAGTTTGGGAAGTGGAAATATATTGATCAATAGCTGTTATTTAACTCCATCCATCATGTTGTCTTCATCACTGATTCAAGACAAAATCTTATCACTTATTCATTCATGCTGTGATCTGCATATGTTCCACGAAAATGTAGGTGAAGTTGGTGGCGGATTGTTCAGATGTGAACGATCGGAAATAATTAGTGTTCTTTTGTTTTACTTAGTAATGAAGTGCTGAACCACCTTGAGATATTTATTTTGATCACTTCTCGACTGTGTGCAATATTCTGCAAGTAAAACTGCGCAGGTCAACTGAGTTCTGTTTTGTGACAATTCCTCTGGAGCAAAAATAATAATTTTCAAAAGTGCAAACTGATGTTGTTTTAGAATCAAAAGTAAACAGTCATGTGGCCCATAGTATTAGTATTAGTAGTAGTAGTAGTAGTAGTATTCTAAGGGACTCAAATCTCCCATGCCAATCTCATATGATTCCTCCAGATGCTCCTGTCTTGTGCTGCCTCCTACCAGTTATTTATTCCTAATCTTTCACAAAGCAATCAATTTCATTGAGCCACATTCTCCTGGGTCTCCCCCTTGGTTCTTTGCCATATGGCTTCTCCATTACGCTGCCCATATTTTTAGAAAATTAAACATAACAACAGTTGCATCCCTCTTTATTCTAAGCTTCTCGACACACTAAGAGGAAAAGAAACAGAACCATAAAATGCAACAACCTATTCACCAATATGACACATACCACCACCACCTCATAACTGCCAGGCTTCTGAAAATTCAAGGCAGTTGCATGCACACATGTGGGTTTACAATAATTTTAACGTTTGTCACCATAATGCGTCACCATGCAAAAAATGACTTAGAGAAAAGTATTTTACTTGTTACTTGCGTTTATTCACACATGGTGTCCTACAAAGGAGAACCTTCAGGAAGGGAATAAATCAAGTTCTAGCAATTTCTGCTTGCTACTTGTGTAAAGTATACAAACAACAGAATATGATTGGCACTAATCTACTCAAAATGATAATTATGGTAATTACTTCTGTATTACTTTGTAGGAAAAACACAACAATGTAGGAGTAGACAGATTGCTACTTACCATAATGAATATGCGTAAAGTTGCAGATGCCCAAGATGCTGGAGTTGGTGGTCATGTGTGCATGAGGTGTGCTTTCTTGCGGGAATGAATGGTGTGTGTTTCCCTTTTGCTGATGAAGTTAGTTTTATGTATCTAAGTATCTTTTAACTGTGCCTATCTGCAACTTTGAGTGTCTTCATTATAATAAGTAGCAATTTGTCTTTTCCTATAATGCTGAAATTCCAACATGAAGTTTCCATTAGGTGAAAGACACCTACTCTGAAAAAAGGCACTGCCCCTCCTTGCTATGCTACTCAGCAAAAGAATTAAAAAGATTATCTGCACTAATTTTTCATTCATGTTGTACACAAGTGTACATGACCTATACATAATCAATGCGTAATGTATTGTTTTGATATGTGTAGCAAGGACATTAAAACATGAAGAGTAACTAGTACTCCAGCAACGACAGCACCACGCTGGCCCACACCGACTGCTACTGGCATGCAGAAGTGCTCCTCAGTCACTGTTGGAGACTGGTTATTCTTCTGTGCCTGTTAATGCATATTGATCAAACAAATAGCCCACTAGACTAACATGGAGCTGCTCTATTGATTGGGCATGTAAATCCGAGTTTTAAAAATATTTTGTTTGTAACAATCGACGCTGCGTGACACATGAAAGACTTTAGGAGCAGAATTTGTTTGGACCGAGTCCTACTACATGTTCCAAGGTACACCAGCAGTGACTTAGTGTGCTGATGTTGGCAACGACCATTGAATTTTGACAGCACACTATGTTGCAAAAACGAAACAAACTATTTGCTGAAACACCAGAGAAAATGCCCCTGATGACTCAAGGGACACCCTGTGTGTGTCTATACATACATAGACATCGAAAAAAATGTAGATATTCTTTGATAGTTGATGTATTCGGAACAAAATGACATATCAGTGCAGTTTTGGGCAGTAGCGTTCTCCATTGTTTCCTCAACAGATGTTGATGCATGTTTTCCAGTAGATGACAGTGCAGCAATGAAAAAAATAAGATGTCTTTTTAGCAATGCAAGGCCATATTGAAGCAGTGGTGGAAGTACAAAAACATGATGGAGATGCAAAAGCTATGGCATAATGTGTACAGAACTCAGCCACCAACACATACAACAATTTATTGCATTCAGAATAACTACAAAGCCAATGGTACTGGTATTGTTCAGGATGTGCCTAAGGAAAGGTCTGGGTGACCGAAAACATCAATAAGTTCAGCTTCTGTCGCTGCTGTGTTGCAACATTTTACTAGGTCACCTCACCAAATCTGTGAAGCAGAGTGCACATGAAAGTGGGCAAGACAATCAAATGTACAATGAATTCTAAAGGTCGTTAAGTGGAAAGTGCACATTCCAAGATCAATACATACTATGAATGAGGACAACCTGGATCAAAGGATGGAGTACTGCGAGCGGTTTGAAGGTGTACTTCACAAGGATGAACAGTTTGCAGAGATGGTTATCTGGTCTGACAAGGCACAATGATACTGAATGGTACTGTAAACAGCCACAATTGTGTGTAGTGGGCTACTGAAAATCCTCACGTTCACCTGGACAAACAAGTTAATCTTCCAGATGTTAATGTGTGGTGCGGTCTGCCATTGCATGGTTTGATTGGCCCATCCTTCCTTGAAGGTACCGTAACTGGTGAGGTGTATCATCATATGCTCCAAACATCGATTTTACCATATGAGAGGTAGAAAGATTTTACCCACAACAAGATGAAAGTCCGTCTCACTACCTCAGAAATATCAAACCCAATTTGCATGAATATCTACCTGGATGATGGATAGGTCGAAGAGCTGTTGAGTACCCACCATGGCCTCCAGACCTTACACTTCTTGACTTCTACCTCTGAGAGCCCTTGAAAAATTAAGTTTATCATCAGAAGTCAGCTATACTGAAACCATTGAGGCATCAACACTGATAGTTGTATGTCAGTCAACAGTTCAGCGGCAACAACATTGCTTGGCTGCTAAGGGGGTCACTTTGAACACGTAAAATAGCCTTCCCACCATGCTATAATTGTAACAGTACATAAGTTTGTTATATTAATATCGACTATCAAAGCATGTCCACATTTTTCCTGGACCCCTCGTTATATTTAC
The DNA here is from genome assembly GCF_021461395.2 of Schistocerca americana. Taxonomy (NCBI): domain Eukaryota; kingdom Metazoa; phylum Arthropoda; class Insecta; order Orthoptera; family Acrididae; genus Schistocerca; species Schistocerca americana. Next base: position 93,566,422 of record NC_060121.1, read on the forward strand.
ACGTGTATGATGTTTGTAGGCCCCACACAATATGATGATAAAAAAGTTAAAAGGAAATGTCAATAAGTAATTTAGTACTTAATTCCATATAAATATAGGCCCTACTTCTCCCAGCACAATATATCGTGAAGAGTATGGTCGAGGCCCCAGTTATGGCCACATTAAGGGCAATTCGAGATACATCACATTTTTAGTATAGGAAGAAAGTATACAAATTACTTCAAAAAATTGTATCTATTGCTTCAAAGTCTACACATTACAACCATGTAAAAACAAATATTCTAAGTTGTATAACAAAAGCAGAAAAAAATATTGAAAAATAAATGGCGCATTTCCCCAGTTTTGGCCATGTTAACCCTACTTATAGCCAGTTGTTTCCCCACTTATGGCCACTTCATATTATAATAAAACAATGGCTACAATAACTGTCAATCATGTGCCAGAAAGTAATTTGTGCTTTATACAAGTATATAAGACAACAAACATACATCAAATAGGTAAAAGGTACAGAAACTGAATGAACAGAAAAAAAAAAAATCATTAGGCAAAGTATTGTCCCAGTAACTACTTAAATCAACTTCCAGACAAGTTTATTTTTCATGAGTATCAATGGAACCAGGGAACTTTGTTTTTAATGAATGTCCTTCTTCCATCAAGACTGGATCTGGCAGTTTCCCTATAATACCTTCACCCGTTATAGTCGAAACATCATTTGCAATGTATTCGAAACAAGTTTTCTGAACATTAGAACTTTTTAGGCATTGAATTTCATATTCAGAGTCAGAAAGCACTTTCAAAATTACAGATACATACTTACAAATTGCAGGTCTTGTTCTTCTATTTCCTGTTAAACTAAATCTTACCAAAATAAAGTCCTCTACTTTCAAATTCTCACTCAAAGATAGTTTCACATTTTCTGGTATTTCATCTTCATCTCCTTCTATGTAGTCATCTAAACTGCTTCCACTGTCTGTCCATTCTTCTTCCTCGGAAGAACTTGTTGGCCCATCACTTAACTCTTGTCTGTTTTCTGTTTTCCCCTTTTTTACATGAGATAATGCCAAGTGCTGCTCTTTGGACTTTAACTCCTTCATAGCTTTTCTCTTCCTTTTTTCCTGCTCCTTCTCCTGCTTCTCTTTTTCCTTCAGTTCATGATATTCCACCCACTTGTCATTAGTCACAACAGTGGGTGTATGTTCATTCTTTCTCTTTGTGCCTCATTGTTTGGGTTCTGGCCAAGTGATGACACTTTCAAAAACTGTTGCTAATGATTTTGGTGGTGTCACTTGGATACGCACTGAAGATGGACTATGGTTGGATGTTGGAGTACCTGAATTATGTGAAATACTATTGGGGGTTGTTGATATATCTGCCTGAATTTTGTAAAATGCTGCTGCATGTTGAAGATATGTCAATATTATCAACATTTTGAATGGATGAAGGATTAAGTCTGTCTGTGTTTTGTGAAAGATCCTCTGTTTGATTATCTTCGGAGGGAGGCGCTAAGCTATCTGTCAGAATGTCATCAGTGTTACCACTAGCACCATGCATTTCAACCTCACCAGCTATTTTTCTCCAGAACTTGAAAAGTAATAATGCTTCTTGATTTCCTTCCCACTCATGATTCCTTCTCTTGGTTGCTCTGAACTCATCTAGAAGGACAGGATCAATTTGCTTTTCTATATATGAGAAATGTCTCTGAAGTTCCTCATTTGTCCGAACTGTGGCTGAGGCTGGTATACTATGAACAACTATCTTGCTGTAATCTACATTGTTCACATTAAATGGAAACAGACCAGTTGCCCTGAAACCAGCACAAATATTTGCCACCATTTTAGGTTCTGTAATAATTTGTGACAGAACAGAAGGTACATCAGATTTTGAAATTTCAGTGCCATTATTTTCAAAATGCCATTTTTGAACAATCTTCTTCCACATTTTTTTCATAGGTCCAAAGACAGCTACACCTAATGGTTGCAAGATGTGTGTAGAATTGGGATGGAGAGCAACTAGAATGATCTTATTTTCCCTACAATATCTGCTCAAATAAAGTGTCAAATGAGAGCAGTGCCCATCTAAAAATATTACTACAGGCCGGGGAATTTCAGCTTTTTTCAAGAACGGATCAAACATTTGTTATATACTCAAAAAAACTTTCACCTGTCATCCACCCATTTTCTGTTTTTCCAATGCCCCAGTTTAGAGGAGCTGCTTTCACCAATGATGCTGGAATCCTTGCATATTTGAACAGCGTTAAGGGAGGAGCAAATTTTCCAGCAGCATTCACTGCAAACAATGTAGTAACGTTATCTTTGTCAGAGTTACATAAACATGATGGCCACGAGGACCTATGATTAATTCCCCTTTAGGAGCCAGAAAAAAAGTAGTTTCATCCATATTAAAAATTCTATTTGGGTCATTTAACACATCAATATCATTTAAAGTGATGGATACTTCGTACAACCAGTTTCTTATTTTCTCTTCTGTAACAGAACCTCTAGCCCGATTGATATATTGTGCATGTTTTGTGACAGAACCTTGTGTCTCTTAAAAAATCCATTATACCACTTTTTTCCAGGTCGATTATTAGTAAATGTAGCCTTACAACTTTCCATATCTGCACTCTCAATAAGTTTTTGCACAGATGCACAGAGATTTTCTTTAGTAACTGGAAATCCCATGCTGGATCAGTCCAAAACCCAGTCCACCAATTTTTTTGCAATTTGTTCTCCTAAGACAGAATGTGGACCACAGTGCCCTGTAGATTCTTTTGGAGATACACCAGAAATTTTGTTTCTTAATGTTGTCCTTTGTACAACTTGCTTGCAGTAGCAACCTTCATTCCCTCATCAATAGCCTTTAGAGCGTCTTTAACTTTGCTGGGAGAGTACTGAAACTTCTTATTCTTTGGTTGACTCATTTTTCCTATAAATAATGCTCAAAGATAGAGTTAAAGAATGTTGCACATTTGAATAATGTCTACTGCATAGCCGGCCGCGGTGGTCTAGTGGTTCTAGGCACGCAGTCCGGAACCGCGGGGCTGCTACGGTCGCAGGTTCGAATCCTGCCTCGGGCATGGATGTGTGTGATGTCCTTAGGTTAGTTAGGTTTAATTAGTTATAAGTTCTAGGGGACTTATGACCACAGCAGTTGAGTCCCATAGTGCTCAGAGCCATTTGAACCATCTACTGCATATTTTGTATCTTATAAGCATCGGTAAATTAGTATGATATGCCAAGACAGTACTAACAATGAGGTATATATTGATATAAAAATACCAAAAATATTTTAATAAGCCTATTTATATAAAATTAGCCTAGCTTAGTGTAGGACAGAACACTAATATTGATGTTTTTGTATCAGTTTTTAGAAGTGGCCAAAACAGGATACATATATGTCTCCACTTACGGCCACATGCATAGCCATAACACGGAACCAGGGCCAAATATGGATCTGTTAATGGCCACATACTTTTGATAACATGTTTTTAGGCTGAGCGATATAAAACTTAAAAGAAATTAAAATATAATCTCTTATCTTACCTCTGAACAGATTAAGTTTCTTCTGATGTTTTATTTAAACATGTAAAGTACAAAAAAACAGATCATGTGTTGCTTAAAGAAAACTTCTGCAAAGCCCAGCTTCTGCAACACTGATAATTTAAAAAAATGGTGTCTCCAAACAGAAACAGACAAAAGAATGATTATGTAGACAAATGAATACAGCCTTTCACAAAGTTTATAATAATCTATAGTAGAACTGGCCGGTATTCCAGAGAAGCTTAAAAATTAACCTTTGACATCAAGGTGGCCGTAAGTGGGCTAGTGGCCAAAACTAGAGCCTTCACCCTACATGGCCTACAGTGATTGTTTCCGCATTGCAGTAGGCCTTTAGTTATCACACACCGGCAGCAGCTAACACAATGTAAAAATGTTATTTATGATCTAGCAGCGTAAGAAGTGCACTCTCAGAAATGCGTCATGTGCAAGAAATTAACAAAAACAGCGATCGGCAAAAGCCAACGTTTTTTCATGTTATAATGGAACCCCTCTACAGAACCAAACTTTCCAAAGACCGTTTCATAACAAATGGAATAAACTGAGATAGAATATAGAAGTCAGAACATTAGGTTACGGGCTTTACCAGCAATCTATAATTTTAACGCGTTAACAGGCCCATACACTGTTTCAGTACGATATAGAAAACAAACTGGAAGAAAAAAGAAGAAGAAGAAGAAGAAAGGACGGAAGATTACTCTTTAATGCACAGTCAACATCGCGATCATTAGTGATGGTCACAAACTCGGAATGCGGAAAGAAGTCGACCGTGCTCGTTCATAGAACTGTGCCCCAGCAATGACTTTAAACTACAGAAAAAATATGTATGGCTGAATTGTAATTTGAAACGTGCTTGACCTGGATTTGACTTCAATTTTGCAACTATAGCGCCACATCACTCCGTTTGTAGTGAAGCACTTGTCTGTTGAGTTACCCATATTAGTCAGAAAGTAAACTGGGAATTTGTTAGCACCGTCTCCTATGCATTGTAGGACATCGTAGTTTAGCTTGAACACTTACCTCGATGCAAGTACTGCATTAAATACTGCAAACGCTGTGCTGGTGATATATACCGTACAGAGTTTCGATCATGATTTGTGTCATTATACTCACGCTGCTTAAATTTCACATGCTTTGCGTCGTTTGTTGATTGTTCGCTTACCGAGTTGCTATTTTCCAGCAGAAAAAGAGAAAATAGCTCTGTTTGACAAAAGACGGTGTGCAGTGTCAGTAGAGGGGAAACAGCCATCGACATAAAAAAAAAGTACGTCACAAACTTGAAGCACACTTTTTGCCATCTTAGGTAGGCCAAAAGTTTGGTTCACCGCCTTCGTATCTCGATAATTCACCATGGTGATACTTCCCCTGACGCCACTCTGACTGGCCTCTTTTTGACTGTGTTGGGTGCTTTGATTGTGTGGAGACGTAGTTGTTTCATCAAAAATGCCAGCTTGCGATGCTTAGGGATGGAGTAATTAGTCCAGTCGTAAACTTAAGTTTAAAGGAATAACATTTCCTTCAAGCAATATTTTCTTTTGTATAAATGAATTATGGTTGGACTTTTTACTTTAATCGTAATTGTTTTATCTCTGTCCTTCGACTTTAGATTTGCCTTACTTGACTCAAGAGTGGCGACTGCTGTGTAAGAGCACAAGATTTAACTTTCGGCACCTTGCGGGTTTATTAACACAGATGCTGTTGTCTGAAAAATGGTGGCACTTAAATCTACTCCTCTAAGACTCCGTGAAACTTGGGATCAGTGACGCGGGTACACCTTAAGTTGTGCACATTTTATGGAGCTTTTGCGCACGAGCATCTCGCTTGATGTAATTGCTTTACCGATTTGATACACAAAGTGCACACTTCACGATGTGCATAGCTAGCCCTTGCCACTCAACTAGAAGTTTACACCATGTGGCAGTGCTGGATTAGCCACATAGCGGGAGTAAGATAATGCTATGGGCCCCGTGCATTGGGGGAGGCTCGCACCTGGGCGCGAAAACTCTTGTCATGTTAGAGGGTTTCTTTTCTTTTTATTCTTTTTTTGACAGTCATTTCAAGTATATCATTTATGTGGTGTCACCGCCAGACACCACACTTGCTAGGTGGTAGCTTTTAAATCGGCCGCGGTCCACTAGTATACGACGGACCCGCGTGTCGCCACTGTCAGTGATGGCAGACCGAGCGCCGCCACACGGCAGGTCTAGAGAGACGTACTAGCACTCGCCCCAGTTGTACAGCCGACGTAGCTAGCAACAGACACTGACGAAGACTCTCATTTGCCGAGAAGATAGTTAGCATAGCCTTCAGCTAAGTCAATTGCTACGACCTAGCAAGGCGCCATCACCAAGTTATATTGAAATGATAATACTGTACCAACAAGACCAATGTTCCCCAATTGTGTATTAAAGTTAAGTATTCCAGCAGCTACGTACTTTTCTTTATAGCATTCATTACGTATCCTGTTTCAGACCTCACGCCATCCTGCGTGAGCTTATAGCGTGCATTTCGGCTTCCTCAAACAACACGGTGTTGGCACTTCTGCCGACACTTCAATTTATTTGTTGCTAGTAGACTAGTGAAAAAGTTGAACTATATCATCAATTGGTTAAGTTGGCAACATTCTGTAAAATTATTAATAATGTTTCTGGCGTCACGATGAACAACAGGGTAATCGGTGTGTTGGAGCTAACCTCGATGGCCAGCAATAACCTCTTAGTGACATTTAGTTCATGCAACAAAGCCCTTGCATACAACCAAGGCAACACAGCACAACAATAAGATATGTAAATGCGCGGGAGTGTTGACGTTGGCAACAGCGATTGAAAAAGGGCCCTGCGAGGCACAGACATCTAACAATCAGTGCTTGGAGGCCAATCGTGAACTTCTTTTACAAAATAGAAGATTATGAAGTGGTTGACATCGATTTTATGTAGTGATTCCTAAGTTGCTGACTAAAAAGACAAACAGAGGCGACAGCAAGTGTCGATCTGCAGATATTGTCGTCATGTTGTGTAGTTTTATATAGTATTACTGACTCACAGACTGCACGAGTGTGTCGTCCTTCGTCCCATTTTGATAGGACGACGACCATACCTGATTTCTAAAATGAAAATACATATATACATATTCTGTCTATCGAACACTCACATAGGCATAGTAACGAGAATGTCGTTGCAAAATACTTCACACACAGTAAATATGACTGTTACGTAACAATACCAAGTTGTTTTGTTATAGTAAGATGGGTTACCTTTCGCACCACACTAGAACTCTTATTGAATACTTACACTCAGGTCGCAGAGCATAAAAAAAAAAAAAAAAATGGTTCAAATGACTCTGAGCACTATGGGACTTAACTTCTAAGGTCATCAGTCCCCTAGAACTTAGAACTACTTAAACCTAACTAACCTAAGGACATCACACACATCCATGCCCGAGGCAGGATTCGAACCTGCGACCGTAGTCAATATGTTACCACCGCGTACCGTTACGTTATTGTAGCATACGATATTAAATTTATGTAGATCCATTATGTTAACATTTGAAAAAATTTACACACGCATACATCGCTTTCTATCCTATTTACTGTTAATTTAAAGATCTTTTTTGTCATAATAATTAAAAAATCTACTTAAAAGCCCTGAAAGATTCTCTTCTTTTTAGTCTTCCATAAAGTGACAGTCTGTTTCATGTAGTCCTTCGCTATTATCTCGAGCTATTACTGATGATTTTAAATTTTCAGAACAGTTTTCATTATCACTTACTTCCTCATTTTAGCGTCCATCGCCCTTCCTACCATTGGAGGTTGTAAAAAAGCATCGAACGTCAGTCTATTATTTGCATCTTAATTTGGAGAGTTGCTATGATATCTGCAACTGAAACGTATAATAAGAGCGCAAAGAAAAGCCCATACACATCTATCTGCATTTGAAATAGCCGAAAAATAATTATTTTAGTCAGTCATGTCTTTACTAGCTCTCGCTATTTTACATTCAACCGTTTCTATTTGACTGTATTTCCATTCAAATCCAGGTACTGCCGCACTGTATCTCGTAGGTAGTTGATTAGTCGAGGTTACGTTTGCACTTCGCGCATAGGCTCAAAATGGCTACAGTGTGGCAGAGTGACGAAAAACCAGTGCACGCGAGTGCAGTCAGGTCTTAACTGCATACTTTCACCATATGGCCCACATTCTCAAGCTAGGTCGTTTGTGGGAGCCGAGATTTTACCAGCGTGATCCATTATTAAATCTAAAACGAGAAGCCAAGTGGATGATGTTTTGTTGAGAACGCTAATTACGAATAATTTAAAGATGTGCCTGAGTTTGTATTGATGGGTAGATAACAGCTGAGAGCTTACTCTCAACTCGTTTTCTTCTTCATCCTGCATAATTTTTATGGGCAGAGATTCAATGGATTTTGATAGGCGAGAAGCTGTAGCAGTCTAATCTCTTGGAAGGCGACATTCGGTTTCTCCCTACCCTCGTATAGTGCGAGTGAGCAGACACTCGCTTCTGCTTACACGGCACGCATCATTTGCAAAAGCTCTATGGGTGAAAAAGTCTCAAATAAGCTTCACGCGAAAAAATGTGTAGAATCCAGAGTTGATTATTTTCGAGGGGGACATCTGCTGGTGCTAAAATTAGCCCGCCACCCCAGCCCCCTGGGGGTGGGGCGGGAGGCAACTTTAAAATTTCAAATGGGAATCCCCATTTTTTATTGCAGAATCAGATTCTACATTTTTTTCGTGTGAAGCTTATTTTTCGAGTTATTCTGGTCTTCTGGTCTTTCAAAATTTACACACACATATATTTGCGCAGTCAACTGGCACTTGCTTCAATAGAAAACGGACGTATATTATTTATGATACTTACGTGTTATGCCATCTGATTAAATAGTAGTGTTCCATTTTATTTTGTAATTTATTTTCCCTTCTACACAAATCGAGCTAACCACCATTAGCAGCAGACAGAGAGATACTGGACGCCACTACACTTCTGGAAGTGCCATGCGTAAAGCAAGAGATGAAAGGGAGAGTAAGACCCATGTTGTTGCATCTAAAACAGGTAAACTGTATGAGTTTTTCAATGTTCAGAATGATTTCGCCGAATATGCAGAAAAAGAAATACAGAATACAAAAGCTGTAGTTGATTGTAAGGATGATACTCTCACTACAGAATATTCAACAGAATACGCTACTTTTCCGATGTAGTTAAGTTTTCCACAAGAGATACAGCAATTGAACAGACAGCAAGTCTTTCCATTTAAGCCATACTGTCTCCAAGCCAAACTGAAATGAAAAGCATAGGAAGTCCTACCAGCCCAGAGCCCTCGTCTTCAAGACAAAGAAAAGTCGAAAAAATGTTATAGGCTTCTGATGTTACTGCATCTTACACAAGTGGAACACAAAGCGAAAATAAAATTTATTCTAACGATATTGGTGAGTGGCCAAACAACTTTGACAGAGGTTATTGGATTATGAAAGGAAGTAGCGAAGTTCCAACATTTGAACAGTAGTAAAAATATATGAGAAGGAAAATAAGCCAGGATTATGTAGAAAGTAGTTTTTTCACATATAAACATAAACTAACGAATAAAACGTACATGAGAGATTGGTTGGGCTATTCAGAAAGCAAAGGGCGACTGTTCCGTTTTGTTTGCAAAGTGGCAGATTCTGAGGGCTCACCACGGTTTACGAAAGACGGATTAGATGACTGGAAGAATGCAAATATTTTGCTGAAGAGACGTGAAGAAAGCAGTTCGCATAGAATAGCGATAAAGTTTTTTAGCTGAGGGTGGCCTAGCATTTTGCGGTAGTGACGAAATTGTTGTTTCAACCTACAATGGAAATTCTGTAGGGTTATTAGAACTACTAGCCAAATTTGATGTGTTTCCGTCCGAACACATACATATTTACCCAAATAAAAGAGAGGGACATACGTCATGTTCGTCAAAAGCAACGTGCGTGGGATTTATCCGCCTAATTACATCAGCAATACTGGATCATATTATTTGCGAAATTAAGAGATTCAAATACTATTCAGTCTCACTGGTTTCTACTCCTGATATATGTGTGTAGATCAACCGACTCTGGTAGTGCACTGTGTCCTCTGCTGACTGCTGAACAACTCTCCCAAAGAGAATTTCATTAACATCAAAGATTATCGTGGGCAAAGCTATGACAATGCCAGTAACATGAGCGGCAGGTGCACCGGCTTAGAAGCGCGAATTAAAGTTATAAATAAGAATGCTGAATATATTCCCTGTTATTCACATTCGCTAAATTTTTTCGCCAAGTCTGCTGCATTCATTTTATTTGATTTCCTTGAAAGCCTCCATACTTTTTCTCCCCTCTTCTACCTATCGATGGGACCTTCTTTTGAAAGCACTGAAAAATGGTAGTACTAAAATTCTGCTTTTGGAAAGGTTATCAGACATTAGGTGGTCAGCTAGAGCTAATGTTACAAAGGCGCTTTTATTTGGATTTCATACGATCAAACAAGTTTGAATGACATATCTATTAATATGCATCAGTCTTACGGACTGGTTTTTAAAATGAGTAAGCTGGAAACGGAAATAATGTGTGTCGCATGGAACAGAATCCTAGAACACTTGCAAGCGACTATACTTCGTAGGTCGAGAAAAAGAGCTCTGACAGCTGGCAGCGCAGTTGCCCGTATTCGACGCTGGTGGGCAGCGAGCCAGCATCTATCGCCCAGCAATACGGCAACATGGTAACATAAACGAAAGCTCACGTTCTGATTGGCCGTCGTGGATGCGCGAAGCACGTGCGCCAAGGCCGCGTCAACTGTCAGAGCTATTCTCTCACAGTAGAGTTGGGCAACACGATTCTTTTTCCCGATTCGATTCCTACGATTCAATCTCACATTGCGAATCGATTCCTACGATTCGTTCACGATTCTTTCTAGTCTGCGATGGCACGATTCTTACGGAATGCAAAAAGTTCTGCATCTTACTCACAGATGGCAGGACATGTCTGAAATCGTCAATGGGGTTAGAATCGAACTGTGTCAGAAATAGTTTATTTATGACTAAACATGCATATGACGTTAGAAGTGTGATTCGCGATTTATACGTGTAATGCCTTAATTGACGAAAGGTCACGTTTGATTTGATTGCATCTGTTGTTTTATTTCGGTATGCCAGGGAAGAGGAGTCGATTTGTGCGAAAGGTGGTGCAAAATTGCTTACTTTGTTTACACGCATCCTCCACTTGACTGCCATCTGGCGGTCGTAGTCATTCGGCACGACTCGGCATGATTCGGAAGTTGCCTTCGAAGCATAGCGTACTAAGAATCGATGAATCGTTGGAACTTGGAATCGTCACGACTCGAAAACACGCAATCGTTCTTACGATTCTTTTGAACGACGATTCGTCCGTATCACGATTCGATTCTTCCGATTCTTTATTTAGAGTCGTTCAAATGAACGAATCATTCACGAATCGCCACAACTCTGCAGTACGCTAGTGATGGGCTAAACTGCGATTTTCCGATATCAGTGATTTCTGTGGATGCTACTTTTCAGTATCTGTTATTCTTAACTGTGATTTGTCGCAGTTAAGAGTCGCAGTTAAGGAACATAGGTCGTGAATCCCTCCGCCACTGCTATTTCAGCGATTTCTGCTACTTCTGCGATTTCTGCTACTTCTGCGATTTCTGTGACTCCCGCGATTTCTGCGACTTACCACCATATGAAAAAGTTACATCTGTGAACACAGAAAATTGCATCTCAACAAACCTGTCATTGGCAAGTACGTTTTACGTTTTTTCTTCCGTTGGCTTTAATTTTGTACTAAAGAAACAACTGTGAAAATATGAATAGTGTAATTAATATGTAAGTAACCGTAGAGTACCGTAATAGTTAGTGTTTAGAAAATGAATTCTAACATATTGTTATGTTTACAGGTACCTGAACTACATTTCAGTCAGTCAGTAAAGTGATAACTCAAAATATCATTGTCAACAGATCTGAAGAAATTGCCAGTGCGCCTTTAGACCGTTTTCGTCAGACGAGAGGTTAGTTTCTAAGCGTTTCGATGGACTTAATTACTTCAGTGAGATCATTCTTGCAAATGTGATATTCATTATAGCAAATATTAGCAATCTATTCTGTCAATTATATTGCTAGTAATTAGTGACAGCAAAAATTGTTTAATAATCCTTGTGTTTTTGCAGACGCAGTTCTGACTCTGATTACTGGTTGCTGTACGTATCTATCCACATCAAGGCTGTTGAGAGAGACTCGTGAAGATTCAAGACAGCTCTTAGAGGATTTGCAGTTTAAAAGTGAAATAATTGTGAAATAAGTGTGTGAATGATTAAACTGTGTTTTATTGAAGTTGTTGTGCGATTTTAAAGGAATAATAAATGTTAAATACAGTGAGTGAATAATAAAAATCTCATCTTCCACATGTTAAGCCGTCCAATACCCGTAATTTTCCGCCACTTACTTATTGGTAAACACTTGTTGGAGAGTGACATGCACCCCCCCCCCCCCCCCCACCCCCACTTTCTCCACAATCTTGGTGTGACACTGACCCGTAACATATCCCGAAGTCTACACTATGCATTTTGAGGCTGTTGATATGAAAGTGGGAAGTACAGATCTTCCAGTTAAATCAGGAATAGCTTAAGTGCATTACTTGAAAGTAACACAGGAAAAGCTTACTTATGTAGGTGATAGTAGTGTCGGCAAAAAGTTCTTGTGTGTGAAGTTGCCATGTAGAACACCAGGTGTAAAACTTTTCTCCCGAGTCTTGAACTGTGTCGGAACAAAAGTGAGGCATTCATATGACTGTTTTCATTTCACTACACTTATACAGATGTCTGAGTTCTGCTGTGTTAACATTGCAAAGTCCTGTAGGCATGTGGAGTATTAACCAAAACTGTCATATTGGAAGCAGAATCAAACACATTTGTTACGTTACTTGATATTTTCAGGAGAAAAAGGCAAAGTTGCTTCTTATTAATATAATACATTCAGAGTCACAGCAGTATTTGACCAACCATAACTGATGCTAAATGTGCATGTCGTGATATAAAATGAAGGGCTTATTTCAATAGTGGTACAAGTCCATTACTTCCACTTTTCTGTCTATAATGATCCAAACAAACATAAATAAAGGTTCATCTCTAGCAAGAAGCCATATGCTTGAATATTTCTGGTATCTCAACTGCAGATTTTTCAGCGCTCGTTTAACTTTACGACTCTGTATCTCAAAATGAACAAAAATGGACTTGTACCAATATTGAAATAAGCCCTTCATATGCACAAACAGCACATCGATCTCGTGAGGCACAAGGCTCTCATAACAAAGTACGTACGTCGGTCAACAGATGGCACTAGGAAAGGTATGTTAACTGCGCTTTTTAGTTGCTACTTGCGACTCTTAGTTGCGATTTGTCACAGAAATCGCAGTTTGACTCGGTAGCGAATAGCGTAGTATGAACTTTGCTCAACAGATGGCAGTGCTAACTGCGCTTTTTAGTTGCTACTTGCGACTCTTAGTTGCGACTTGTCACAGAAATCGCAGTTGGATTCGACAGCGTGTCGCAGAGATGAGCGTAGCACGAACTTTGGCCAACAGATGTCACTGTTAACTGCGCTTTTTAGTTGCTACTTGCGACTCTTAGTTGCGACTTGTCACAGAAATCGCGGTTGGACTCGATAGCGTGTCACAGAGATGAGCGTAGTATGAACTTTGGCCAACAGATGTCACTGTTAACTGCGCTTTTTAGTTGCTACTTGCGACTTCTAGCCGCGACTTGTCACTGAAATCGCAGAAAGAAGTATGGAATTCGGCCCACAGATGGCTCACGGCGTTGGGTGTGAAATGCTACTTCCGACTGCTAACTGTGACTGAAATCGCAGTTAGATTTTGTAAAGTTGTTAATGTGATATCTGTGACTTCTCAATCACTGTGATTTCTAACAGATACGCAATTTGCTGCCCACCACTACAGTACACTCTTTAGCCTTCCGCTGCAGTCGTCTGATCAAGATGTGAGCGCAGGACATGCGCCTTATAAATCCTTACATGACTATATCCAAGCAATGAGGCAAAAGCCAAATCCCTGACTAGCTGTGAAGAATATCAGCAACAAACTTCAAGACGACACAAGCGAAATACAAAGTACGACTATTTTAGTGGGTCAACTACGCTCGTTGAATTTGTAGAAAATCAAACACCTGGAGAACAGTTTGAAATTCAGGTGTTCATTTTGTTAATTGACACTGTACTATCTGCAGTAGCTAAACGCATGGAACAATACTATCACCTGACTAATGTTTTTGGTATATTACGAGAACTTAAATCTCTCACAGCAGAAGAGATCTTGACAAGAACTTCTAATATCGTGAAGGCTTACCGAGACGATTTAGAGGAGTCGCCAGGTGACGAACTTCTACTGTTCGCTGAGCTGCTGCCATTGAAAGTAAAAAGAAAGAAGCTTTGGAACTAAAAATTTACAAATTTTTTATGGAAAATTCGTTAGGATCGTGTTTTCCAGGTGTAGAAATAGGCTTCTTACGCATTTACTTATCTTTAATGATCACCAACTGCAGTGGAGAACAGTTCCTTACAACGTCTAAGCGAATTAAAAATGAATTAAGAAATACGATGGGTCATTAACGTCTAAATGACCTCAGTATAATGAACATTGAATACGATTTGCTCAAAGACAGTGATCTAACTTGTATTATTTCGAAATATACCGAAATTAAATAGAGAAAAGTTTATTTGTAACAATCTTGTTTTATTTTATATCCTAAACTGTACGGCCTAAACAAACCAAGACCCCTGGTTAGAATTTGCGACGGGCCCCGTGCTTGCTTAATCCGGCACTCCCAGAAGGTAGCACACAGCGACAGACTTTTATCCCCATTCGCTCGGCATAGATCCTGCTAGATGATAGAACACTCCTCAGATATGCTAATTCACTCACTATACAGGGTGGTCCACTGACCGTGACCGGGCGAAATATCTCACGAAATAAGCGTCAAACTCAAAAACCACAAAGTACGAAACTCGTCTAGCTTGAAGGGGAAAACCAGATGGCGCTATTGTTAGCCCGCTAGATGGCGCTGCCATAGGTCAAACGGATATCAATTGCGTTTGTTTAAATAGGAACCCCCATTTTTATTAGATATTCGTGTAGTACGTAAAGAAATATGAATGTTTTAGTTGGACCACTTTTTTCGCTTTGTGATAGATGGCGCTTCAATAGCCACAAACATATGGCTCACAATTTTAGACGAACAGTTGGTAACAGGTAGGTTTTTTAAATTAAAATACAGAACTTTGGTACGTTTGAACATTTTATTTCGGTTGTTCCCATGTGAGCCGGCCAGAGTGGCCGAGCGGTTCTAGGCGCAACAAAAAATTGATCAAATGGCTCTGAGCATTATGGGACTTAACTTCTGAGGTCATCAGTCCCCTAGAATTTAGAACTACTTAAACCTAACTAATCTAACGACATCACACACATCCATGCCCGAGGCAGGATTCGAACCGGCGACCGTAGCGGTCGAGCGGTTCCAGACTGTAGCGCCTAGAACCGCTCGGCCACTCCGGCCGGCCTAGGCGCTACATTCTGGCACCGCTCGACCGCTACGGTCGCAGGTTCGAATCCTGCCTCAGGCATGGGTGTGTTATGTCCGGTGAACGTGAGGGCCATGGTATGGTGCTTCGACGACCAATCCACCTGTCATGAAATATGCTATTCAATACCGCTTCAACCGCACGCGAGCTATGGCTGGCTCTGAGCACTACGGGACTTAACATCTTAGGTCATCAGTCCCCTAGAACTTAGAACTACTTAAACCTAACTAACCTAAGGACAGCACACACATCCATGCCCGAGGCAGGATTCGAACCTGCGACCATAGCAGTCCCGCGGTTTCGGACTGAAGCGCGTAGAACCGCACGGCCACCGCGGTCGGCGCGAGCTATGTGCCGGACTTCCATCATGTTGGAAGTTCAACGCCATTCTGTCATGCAGTGAAACTCTTGCAGTAACATCGGTAGAACATTACGTAGGAAATCAGCATACATTTCACCGTTTAGATTTCCATCGATAAAATGGGGGCCAATTACCCTTTCTCCCATAATGCCGCACCATACATTAACCCGCCGAAGTCGCTGATGTTCCACTTGTCGCAGCCATCGTGGATTTTCCGTTGCCCAATAGTGAATATTATGCCGGTTTACGTTACCGCTGTTGGAGAATGACGCTTCTTCGCTAAACAGAAGGCGTGTAAAAAATCTGTCATCGTCCCGTAATTTCTCTTGTGTCCCGTGGCAGAACTGTACACGACGTTCAAAGTCACCGCCATGCAATTCCTGGTGCATAGAAATATGGTACGGGTGCAATCGATGTTGATGTAGCATTCTCAACACCGACGTTTTTGAGATTCCCGATTCTCGCGCAATTTGTCTGCTACTGATGTGCGGATTAGCCGCGACAGCAGCTAAAACACCTACTTGGGCATCATCATTTGTTGCAGGTCATAGTTGACGTTTCACATGTAGCTGAACACTTCCTGTTTCCTTAAATAACGTAACTATCCGGCGAACGGTCCGGAAACTTGGATGATGTCGTCCCAGACACCGAGCAGAATACATAGCACACGCCCGTTGGGTATTTTTATCACAACAGTCATATATCAACACGATATCGACCTTTTCCGCAATTAGTAAACAGTCCGTTTTAACACGAGTAATGTATCACGAAGCAAATACCACCCGCAGTGGCGGAATGTTACGTGATACCACGTACTTACACGTTTGTGACTATTCAGCGCCATCTACCACAAAGCGAAAAAAATTGTCCAATTAAAACATTCTCATTTCTTTACGTAATACGATAATATGTAATAAAAATGGGGGTTCCTATTTAAGAAAACGCAGTTGATATCCGTTTGACCTATGGCAGCGCCATCTAGCGGGCCAACCATAGCGCCATCTGGTTTCCCCCTTCAAGCTAGACGAGTTTCGGTCTTTGTAGTTTTCTCGTTTGATGCTTATTTCGTGAGATATTTGGTCCGGTCACGATCAGTGGACCACCCTGCATAGTAACATTAGATCGGACGTCAGTATAAGTTGTACTGACAGTAAACCTATTTTGTGGATTTCTGAACGAGTTACAGAATTAAGCTATGGATTTTATCATACAGTAATATACTTGAGACTTTAAGGATCGTAAGGGCCTGAAGCACATCACCGTAGATCGTGAAATTACAGCATTTATTCATGCTCCTGAAATCTGTTGATCTTATGGTGAATAATGTTTATCAGTACTGTAGGCCCACATTGTGTATAGGACAATTAATGAAAACCTGTATCACTGGTTTCTCTGCTATTCACTTACATCTGGGATCGACGGCGGTGTGCTTTATGCCGTTATGAATCTCAGCGCCTCATCTGTATTGCAACCAAGTGACCATGTTGGTAGAGACTACTACTTGAGTTTAATCATTTCCACAAAAGGCTCTTTTGTGTTGGGGGTTGGTTGTTTACCGTATGGGAATCGTCTTTCGTGTGCAGTGTAAACATGAATTATGCTGAATCTATTTTAAATGCTAACAGAAAAGTAAAGCTGTGACGATGGGTCGTGAGTCATGCTTAGGAAGCAGAGTCCGTACAGAAATTGTGCCCAGAAACTAAGGTCCCGAGTTCGAGTCTCGGTGAAGCACGCAGTTTTGATCTTCCAGTTAGTTTCATATCAGCTCACACTCCGCTGCAGAGTGAAAATCTCATTCCGGGGCAGAAAAGTTAATTACTAGGAAACGTTAGCTGCAAAGGAACTAGAGCCTCCGACAACAGATCCTTCGATTCAGAGGGCGACGAAATTAAATAAGCATGACCATAAGCAAGAGTACGGTTAGCACAAGTTATTGTATGTACGCAGCGTAACAATAACTGATTTATAGCCTGGAAATAAACGCGTAAACTAATACATGTTTTGGGGACCTTCTACACTTGTCCGAAAAAATGGAAAAGCACGAAAATTTAAAATGGAGATTTGCGAAAGCTTATATATTATTTCGTTATTGCCCTAAACTGTACTTAATTATGTACAAACCAACAAACTTCCACGAAAACAATTATTTCTTTTGTCACGTAAGTTATGCATCTTATTATAATTACTGTTGTTTAAATTTGTTGATAAGCATAACTGTTATACAGCAGATGCTATTAATTCCAGACTCTCAGATTTATCTGAATCTAATATTTGGTGAACACCCAGAATGTATATTCACGAGCCGCCATTGTTACTCAGTATCCGCCCTCTCTCTTCCTTCCTATGTTTTCGTTGCCTTCCAAATCGCAAACGCTCAGACGTCCGAGCCAAACCGTGTCAACGGTCTCGTCCCCGCACAACACACGGCTACGTAATCGCGTTAATGTCCCAAATCGTCCAACCGATAATTATTCATTGTTCACATTGCGTCCCCCTTTTAAAAAATTCTGGCTGGAACTGCCGGAGACAGCGGTCATGCATGCGCGAGTTTCGTGTGTATGATTATATAAATGTGTATGCGTGCTTTGTTTATGTGAACACTCTTTTCGTCATGCCCGGGATCCGAGTAGCAAAATTGGAAATTTGTGGTAAGGTCTTATGGGATCAAACTGCTGAGGTTCGAATGGTTCAAATGGCTCTGAGCACTATGGGACTTAACATCTATGGTCATCAGTCCCCTAGAACTTAGAACTACTTAAACCTAACTAACCTAAGAACATCACACACATCCATGCCCGAGGCAGAATTCGAACCTGCGACCGCAGCGGACGCGCAGTTCCAGACTGAAGCGCCTAGAACCGCTCGGTCACGGCGGCCAACAGTCTGTTAATGTTTTGAGCTATTTAAAAAGGCGGACAGCCCCGCCCACTCTGGTTTCAAAACAACGTACAGCATAATTTTATGGTGCCATCTCTCCTTCTTTTTATCTCCATGGAAACAACCCTAGCAGCGTACAACCCGACTACGTTATTACTGCATGTGGCCTTCCATATCCATTATATGACACACGCGGCGACGTTACACAGTGGCGACTAAAGGAGAATGCTTCGTAATGTGAATGCTGACGGGACGATTGTAAATATACCATCAAGTGTTTTTTTTGTATCATTTTTATTTCAGTTCCCCATCTTAGAGGCGGGCCGGCAGCGGACAAAAACCGCTATTCAGCCAAAGGTTACAAGAACTATATTTAAAACATAAAAGGTGTCAATAATAGATGATTTTTTTTAAAAAAAATACGTAGGTGGACAATAGTGACGATTTTTACATAAAAACTAGTGACAATAAACGAGGATTTGTAAAATACACATGGATGAAAATACTGACGGTTTTTAAAACTCTTTTGACGATTTTATATTGGTGTTGAAATACAGCCACTGTTGAACGTGAATGATGCCATGGTGTCAAGTGGTTTAGTGTGCCCTCTTTAAATACCGGGATAAAAATTCGATAAGTTGACGGAGACGCCCTCATTACCACGCGCAGTAATACTGTGGCCGACCAATACACGTGTGAAACTGTCACACTAGCCGTACACCAGGGCCACTGCGACCCTGTCACGTCCTGGAGAAACTGCCTGAATAGAAGATATTTTAAAATGAATTGAAATTGGACTCCCCTACGGCCAGCCGATGTGGCCGAGCGGTTCTAGGCGCTTCAGTCTGGAACCGCGCGACCGCTACGGTCGCAGGTTTAAAATAGTAAGTGACTAAAAACTGCAGGAAATGATCCAAGCTATTATAATAAAAAGTACGTGTCAGTCTTTTCTACTTCTGTAGAAAGGAATTTTATTTATGTTTAATGTACTTACATTTTCCTTTCCAATTCACAAAATGAAGATGTATTCTTTTTCAGCCTGTGTAATCGTCATAGGTCTATTATCTGTTTCAAAATATCATCGTAACTGACAACAAAAGTAGTACCGAAATTAAGTATAAATACAAGTATGCCGGTGTTTTTCTCTTAGAAGTCTTGTCAGCCTATGTATGATGTTAAATTACAGACGATTCCCATCGATCTGAACTTTAATAAATTGACATGGAGTATTTTATGAAACTTTCTGTAGCACATCTCTTACGACAATTTTTGAATAATATATATTTACTAACAATGAAACAGTTCTTTATTTCCAGTAATCGTCACAAAAATGCGAAGTGTCTAGTGGATGACGAAAATAAACATTTTCTTTGCGGCAGGCATACATGGGAGAGGAAAAAGTAATGCATTTAAGCATGTCACAGTAACAACCAGTTTTATTAAGACAGAATGGGGATGCAGTAAGAAATGATTGTCGCCGTTGTTCTGCATACTGTGCTGCGTGCGAAGGGTACTTGATATTCATAAAACCTGGTGGTGCACAAGCGGCTGAATTTTTTCGCTTATAAACCTGAAATGGAAAAGAGCTGTCAGAAATTATATTGTCGTATAGTTTTCTGAAAAGTGCTGTTGTGTCGAAAAAGTTCCCTTGTCGAAAAGTTGAATCTTTTCGATGTCCTCCTAAAGACAGGTGTGTGTTACGTCCAGACCAAGACTCCAACAGAAGCAACGAATTACCTCATGTAACAGGTAAGAAGACGTTTCCCGTGTAATATGGAAAATTATTCTCTTCGATTTTTCCAGATTTTGCTGTGTTAATTACAAGATTATTACAACCAAACGGTCCTTTTTTAAATTTTTGGATATTTGCCTAGGTTCCTGAAGACAGGTATAAAGCTGCAGAAACAGTTACCCGCTGATTCTTGTCACTGGCAGTGTTGTATACGAATGTGTCATAACACTCATGGACTGCACAAGAATCTGTCTTTCTTTCGCTCGAAATAATAAAGTGCTGCTTACACGCAGTTCTTTCGCGAAACCTGAATGATTGGCTTTATACGCAGCATAGGGGATAAAAAGAATCCTCGTCTTTTGGTCAGCTATGAATTTTTCCATAGCATTACCTATTAATCACATCTCCTATACATGTTGACTTGAAGTAGACCTCGTAGTTTTGCGACTTCTTTTTCAGTATAGCTTACTGAAGCTGTTTACCTAGGGCGAAGAAACTTTGAAATCAGTAACATTAATCTGACTTGCAATTCATAGGACTCACGAACATAGGTTTCTCTCGGTAATGGTACCGTGAACCTCGTGAGTAGTACTAAATCTATCGAACAGTGTTTCTTTCACAATTTTGCGAATTTGATTTTGTGGGTATTTCGTAGTAGTGTAAATATTTCCTCAGTTTATACAGTTCACATTCAGATTTTACGAAACGGAACCGGTTTTGCACATTGCTTAACTTTAAGCGTTTTCTTCCTACTTCTTTTGACAAAAAAAATTAGTCTTTACAGCTATTACCGTATATTTTTTCTTCAGGGTAGGAAGGTACTGTGTTTCTGTTGTGTACTTTAATTAGGACGACAATCATCGTTCAAACCATAACTCACGGAAGTGTCAGTTATTTCCGATCTCTTCTGGTCTTTCCATAATTTCTAACGAAATATCGACATCATTAAACTGAATATCCAAGAAGTTATCTAATAAATAACAAACATGTAAGTCTTCAAATTTCATCTTTGCATTGTTGAAAACATTAACTGGATTCCACAATTCTGTGGAACTCTCGAACCTGCACAAAGGCAAATGCTGTTAGCTTGCATATACGAAGAAAATTAATTCAGTTTTACGCAAACTGTTAACACTTAACGATACCGCAGAAGCAACTGCTAATTATTATGGTTATTAAATGAGTTGAAAATTCAAATGAGTAGTATCTACGAAAAAGTGTGTCAGAGAAACTACCGAAGAAAACTGAAATTCACTTTACAAATTACGATCACGTTCTACCGTGTTACCTGTTTACCGTCCGTTTTACCTTCAATCAAGGCTATGCAACCGCCGTGTTGTACATGCGCGGTCTGCCTCAACCACCTAACGAGATACATATCGGGCCGTATTCAAAATTTTTTAAAATACTTGCAATGAGTCCTAGCAGCTAAAAATTTTTACATTGTGTTTCTCTCGGTGTATTCTTCCAATATAAAAAATTGAGGACATGTTTCGACATGTCGGGGTGGCTAGTTTCACAGTAAGTGGGGTTTCTCGACAGTGACGTACGGCAAAGAATAGAGGAAAATCTTGGTTCTTTACAGCACACCTTGCAACGACACTGAACACGAACAACACTATCGTACTCTGGTGACCGTTTTAGCTGACAGAGAATTTCAGTTCTAAATCGTTTAGCCGTACTCACGGTATCCGCTGATGGTGTGTGCGCGTACGAAGTTGCATTGAGTTCCAGCCACGTCTTCTGGATGATTCACATTTTCTGTCAGGCATTGTACATCAATAAAACATGCTTTCGGCAAACTTCCACGAAATATTTTACAGTGAAACACAAATGATAACTTTGCAAGCATCCACAAACATCGGTAACTGAGAGTGTAAAAATAGTGGGCCACTTAATTCTCGGCAAGGAGTGTTTTCATGCGACTTTCGCCTGATAAGCATCTATAGATTGCTTTCCCTTCCCGTAAAATGGACGTAGGAACAAATTTATTGCCCGCAGTAATTTACACAAGCGGGGGTCTTACAGAGAAAGCCATCGTTTGAAAGGAAAGGTTCCTATTCTAGCGACCTCTACTGTATACAGAAAACAAGGAAGCAATGTTTCACTAACGCCTGTAATGTATGACAACGATCGCTGCCAATTTAGATTACAGTACGGTTTTAGTTTCGTATCTTTATTTGCTTCCGTTACTGCAAGCGTGAAATGATTTGGCGTAGCAAGGAGTATATAGAGCCTCTATAAGGAGGAAACGACGTTGAAGGCAGTGTTACGGAAATAGAAGAGGACGTAGATGAAGATGAGATGGGAGACACGATACTGCGAGAAGGATTCGACAGATCACTGATAGACCCAAGTCGAGTGCAGACGACATTCCGTCAGAACTACTGATAGCCTTGGGAGAGGCTGCCATGACAAAATTCTTACATCTGGTGAGCAAAATATATGAGACAGACGAATTACCCTCAGACTTCAAGAAGAATATAATTAATCCAATTCCAAAGAAAGCAAGAGCTGAAAGGTGTGTGTACTACCGAACTATAAGTTTAATAAATCATGGTTGGAAAATACTAAGACGAATTCTTCACAGAAGAATGGAAAAACTGGTACAAGCCGATCTTTGGGAAGATCGGTCTGGATTCCGGAAAAACCTAGGAACACGTGTGGCAATGCTGACCTTACGACTTATCTTGCAGGATAGGCTAGGAAAGGGAAAACTACCTTCCTAGAATTTATAGACTTGTAGAAAATGCTTTTGACAGCATTGATTGGAACATTCTCTTTAAAATTCTGGATATAGCAGGGGTGAAATACATGAGCGAAAGGCTATTTACAACTTGTACAGTAACCAGACGGCAGTTACAAGAGTAGAGCGACACGAAAGTGAAGCAGTTGCATGGGGGCTTAATTAAATATTATGCAAATAATTTTAATTTTTCGTCGCTGACTGTCCGGTTACGCAGTCTCGTAAGCGGTTGGCCCTGACTAGTATTACTCCGCAATCTGACTGCATAGAATAACAACAAAGAATGAAAGAAAACTTCCGTTAACACAATTAATTAATTAAGTCCCCAGCCACTATAAAACCTACGAAACAACAAAACACAAGTGTAACTGTTCTGTGTGTGGAAGTGTGATTCAACGTACACATCTGGCACGGTTCTTCCTCAATAAGACAAGGTATTTTAAGCACCATTTACACTGAAGTAATTTAAAAAAAAACAGAAATACTATAATTGCACATAGAAACCAGAATTACACTCTAATACACGAACACAAGCCAGATGCTTTGTTGACTGAACCTGTGACCAAGAGACATTTTTAGTTAGGACATTTGAAATGAAAAAATAAAAAAAATTTTCTTTACCTTCATATATATTGACGAAACATACACTCTGATCATTACAACATCCGCAATCGAACAGCATCGGCTGTCTAGCCCATCAGAACAACTGCATACAACATGCTCACAACTAGTCACGGCCACATCAGAACTCTTACTGCCCACTTCTCAATAAGCACTCTCCACGACGACTTCTCGCCGGCCGCGGTGGTCTAGCGGTTCTAGGCGCTCAGTCCGGAACGGCGCGACTGCTACAGTCGCAGGTTCGATTCCTGCCTCGGGCATGGATGTGTGTGATGTCCTTAGGTTAGTTAGGTTTAAGTAGTTCTAAGTTGTAGGGGACTGATGACCACAGATATTAAGTCCCATAGTGCTCAGAGCCATTTGAACCATTGAACGACGACTTCTCGACAAGCACTGCCAGTGGAGGCGGCTGAATAATACTCTTTGGCGCAATCTCTGGCACTGTGACTCAGTGTAGCCACCTTTCATATGCCCCTCCTCCACGGGCTAGAATTTGATGGTATTTTTGCCAGCATTGGTGGTGAAAATACCACCAAATTCGTCCAAAAAATACAGACAAAAATTAAAAATTAATATTAATAAGTAAATATCACATAACTAAATAAATTTTGGCTTTGCACTGACCCTTCAATACCCTAATATATAAAATACAGTAAGGAATACAAATGCTTGCATACATATGATTTTACATAATAGTTTACACAAGTATCATGTGGTTAAACAATTCAATCAATAGCGTCAGCAATGACGAATAGGTGCAGGTAAGAGTCTCATAACATCTCATAAACAGTAAACACATAAAAAATCAGTTTATACAATTATTCACATAAAATCCTTTCAATAGTTCAATCAACAAGTAGAACTCCTCAGAGTAGTTGACAGTTCCAACAGTAGCACCCAGCAATGATCAACAGGTGCAAATAGCAGTCTCATTACATTTCATCAGCAGTATTTAAACAGTTTCAACAGTGGCACCCAAAAATGGCAAGCAGGCGCTGACACCAACAAGTGACATCATTTCAGTAGAAGCAGTCCATCAGTGGCACCCAGCAATGATGAGCAGGTGCAGACACCAACAAGTGACATCATTTCAGTAGAAGCAGTCCACCAGTGGCACCTAGCAATGTTGAACAGGTGCAGACACCAACAAGTGACATAATTTCAGTAGAAGCAGTCCATCAGTGGCACCCAGTAATGTTGAACAGGTGCAGACACCAACAAGTGACATATCTCAGTAGAAGCAGTCCATCAGTGGCACCCAGCAATGTTGAACAGGTGCAGGTAACAGTCCGTAATATTCACTATCACTAATTAGACAGTTCATCAGAGTTTATCAGCAGAAATTAAACATCTCCTAGGGGCACCCATGCTGTTGAACAAGTGCAGGTAACAGTCCATAATATTCACTATCACTAATCAGACAGTTCAAGAGAGTTTATCAGCAGAAATTAAACATCTCCTAGTGGCACCCATCATGTTGAACAAGTGCAGGTAACAGTCCATAATATTCACTATCACTAATCAGACAGTTCATCAGAGTTTATCAGCAGAAATTAAACATTTCGAAGTGGCACCCATCATGTTGAACAGGTGCAAGCACAAACAACAGTTTGAAGGCCCACACAATTGCTTTTACAAAATTATTATCAATGCTCTTACACTAAACATACAAATTATAATAAACACACAAATGATATCAGATAATTGTCATATTAAATATTACAAATACACAAATATCAGTAAACCTATAATATTTATGGGTGTCAGTGCAAGCCACAACAAACAAGTAAAATAATATTTAGGAGATAGGTCGGTACCAATTATTTGGGATTAGGAAAGGAAAACACACTCACTCATCTTTCATCCACATTAAGTACTACTGTGTAATTGAATAGTGTTAACTGTGTAAATGCAATTCTGTCCAAAATTTTATGTTCAACTTGCATATCAAGTAGTAGTGGCAGCAATGTATAACAGTCAATAATAGTAAGTCAACGTCGTAGTTATCATGTCAAGATCAATGTTTGCCGAGCCAAATCAGAATGTACGGTTGCTGAACAACTGTCAGTGTGCCAAGATATGTAATTACTTCCTCTCTCAAAAAAAAAAAAAAAAAAAAAAAAATAAAATAAAAAAAATATATATATATATATATATATATATATATATATATATATATATACTGCTTATTGATTTAACAAAGTGTGTGTGTAGGCAATCTTCCTTCCACTTGAGTGTTCTAGTCTGCCATCTTCATCCTCCTTGTTCCATATAGACCAACAAACAAAAAAAAAAAAATTCTCCTCACTTACTTCAACTCTTATCCACCAAAACTCCAATAATCATTATCATCACATAATCTTAATACTTCAATACTACCCCTTACGTCGATACATGTAAACCTTATCATCAATATCATTTACCTTACCAAAACTCCAATAATCATCAACTTCACACAATCTCAATACCTCAATAATACCTCTTCAATACGTCGATACATGTAAACCTTATCACCAATATCATTTCATTTCCATAACAACTCTTTCCTCAAGTCAGTCTCCTCGAACAAGTACGGACAAAATCCTAGTGCAAACTTCAATATATCATCCCATGCAATCCGAAGACACAATGTCCACACACAACCTCTGTGTAATCCATCTGACCCAAATCTTCTACTCATTATGAATTATAAAATACATTTTGGTTACCTTGTCCATTATTAAATAAAAGAAATGCATACATGACCTCTAACAGCCTTTAGTTCGAATAACTTTCAGTAAGTAAGTACGAGTACGGAGTGTGAATGATCGTAATATTTCACCGTGTGTACACCACTTCAAGAATCATGGCAAAACAGAAGCCAACATGTGGAGTATTTCTTGTGTCAAGTGTCACTTGCTATTTCAATTGCTCACGAAGAATGCAGTGTAATAACTGTCAATGGTCTAAACCTAGTGTTGGTATGTCATGTCGTTAGCTTCCTTCCTACTAGCATAAATTTATACAGCTTCCATAAAACCTCCAGCTCATGTGACTTCAATGAAGTTTCTTGTACCAACGCCGTTCGTAGAATTATAGCAGTTCATTTTTGTATCTGAAAATATAAAGCATTGAGCGTAAGCAAAACATGCAATAGCGAGTAAATATACCAGTAGAGAACAATTTCAACAAATAGATGTAGCACAATCCCTACAACGAGGCTCTGCCAAGCGAACAATCTATAATTAATACCATAGTGTGACCTATACTCCATGTTCGTACACCGTATATCAGCATTTCTATATACCAAATTAAACAGTAGTTATGACAACAAAACAGAAATGTATAAATGTGCAATCCATACGCAAAGCAGCAAATATATATCTTACATAATAAACAGGTCCTTAGCATCATATCAGCATAAGCAAATAAATGTTCATATGTAATCTTAATAAGTAAACATGAAGGCGCAAGCAGATAAATCACAAAGTATAACTTACATACATAACCATATCAGCACAACTAATCAGGTGACAATTATAATTTAAATAAATAAGCACAACAGACACACAATAAAAAAATGTGACATCAGTGAAAAAACAGTGCAGCCAAGCGATGCATAATATACATAATTAACAACCCTGTTCATTAATCAATCATTGTCAAAATCAGTTAACACAAAGTATAAATCACGTAATCGCGAGCAGCAAATTACGTCTAAAGTACGTACCTAGGGGGAAATATATTACCTGAAAAATAAACTCAATTAATAGTTACCTTTTTAGTTTATTAGTTTCTTCCTCGAAATTACATTCTTCCTGAAAATTTCTCGATAGCAAGTCCTCTTAACGTCGGACACACACAGAATTTACCTGAAGTTCTTAAATATTCTATACGACCGTATCCTGAATGATACTGAACGTTAATAACATAATTTATCGAGTCACTATAGCTTTATACTGAATTTAATCAGAGAAATTAAACTGTGTATTTGTTTACGGCTGTCAGTGCATTCGCACTGAGCGCTCGATCAGCTGTAGGTACGCGTGACGTAGGAAGTAATTGTTTGCGGTCAACGACTGCCTTGTGCGGCGCGCAGACTTGACTGTTGCTTTGAGTATGTGCCGCCGCCGGAACACGGCGCGGTATCCTTGTACTCTCCGTGTGTTTACTTATAACTGTTAGTTTTTCAAAAGTATGTCATTCCACAAAAATTTTAACGTTCGATATGTGATGTATTCCCTTAGAGCGCCGAGATTTTAGAGTTTCTACTTCGACAGTGTTATCATGAATAATTTTGCGAATCCTATATGGACCGCTATAAAGCAGAAAAAATTTGCGACACAAGCCCTTTCCTTTGTGAGACAAACGGTGAGACTTAATTAACACCTTTTGACCAACTGACAAGGTTTTTAAACGACCAGGACGTGTAGCTGATTTCTCTCTTCTAGCAGCTGCAGATGCAATATTTTGCAGAGCCAGGTTCACAACTTCAGAATGCCGCAGTTTCCGTGTAGGCGGAAAAGGAACGATTTCAGAAATGTGATTTGTCGGTGCTTTATTTTTTAATATCAATATAGGTGGTAAAGAAGTTGAATCATTAGGGAGTTCATTCAGAATGTTTTGAAAAATATGAAGATACTGATCCCAAGTTCTGTGATTCTGATGACAATAAAGTCGACACAATTTATTGATTTCCTTCATCCATTTCTCTGAAGCGTTAGATTGAGGGTGAAATAGTGAAATGAAAATTGGTTTAATCTTACGACGCCGTAGAGTACGAAGCCAAATTTTAGAACGAAACTGTGATCCATTATCTGATATAACTTTATCAACATGACCCACTTCTTTAAGAAAATGTTTGATGAAAGCATTAGATACAGAACGAGCTGTTGCTTTGCATAAAGGTGTAAAACACACATATTTTGATGTCAATTCCACTGCTACCAAAATGTACGCAAAACCATTAGTAGAACGAACCACTGGACCGAACAAATCGACTGCAGCCATCTCCTTTAATTTCGCTGGAATGATAGGAAACAACGGCGCTCTGTGAGAAATAGTTGGCGGCTTAGCCTTTTGACATAATTTGCATTTGGCAAGAACAGATCGAATTCGTTTTTCCATATTACTGAAGTAGCAATTTTCTCGTAATTTATGAAAGCATTTTCTGGGACCAAAGTGTGCATAACTGAAATGTGTGTACCAAATCAATTTATTAACCCACTCATCAGGAATGCAAACTAACCAAACAGAGCCATCAACCGATTTTCGTTTAAAAATAATATCATTGCGAACTAAATAATACTGTCTAATTGCTACGCTTTCCTTTCTCCTCCACTTCTCCTTAATGTCCTTCCAGATTGGATCCTTATTTTGCTCCTTAGCGATGTCCTGGAGCGAAGACGAAATAAAATTTTCGAACAAAACACCTTGAATATACATCAAACAATAATTCTTTTCTTTGCAGTCCTCTTCAGCACTTTGTTTCAAACCCATAGGTGCACGTGATAAAGCATCAGCAATAATATTTGAAGATCCCTGTATGTAAACAATACTAAAGTCAAATTCCTGTAGATACAGCTCCCATCGTGACAATCTTCCATGTGTTAATTTTGTTGACTTAAGAAATTCCAGAGCTCGGTGATCGGTGTAAACCTTAGTATGTCTGCCACACAAAAATATGCGAAATTTTGTGAAAGCCCATACAACAGCCAAAGCTTCAAGTTCCGTAATCGAATAATTCTTTTCTGATTTAGAGAGAACACGACTTCCAAATGCAATAGTTTTCTGTACTACAATGCCGTCTTCTTCTATCTCTTGAAATAAGTGTGCACCTAGGCCTTTGTATGATGAGTCCGTCGCCAAACAAAAATCTTTAGATAAATCCGGATATGAAAGAAGTGGAGCAGCAACTAAAGCATCACGAAGTTGTTCAAATTCTGATTGAGCTTCCTCATCCCAACACCAATTAGAATTCTTTCCAGATAGTTCACATAAACGAGGTGTGGCCAAATCGTCCAATCTAACAAAGCGTCTAAGAAAATTGCAGACTCCAAGGAAACTACGAACATCATGTTTTGTAGTAGGAACAGCATAATTACGAATAGCGTCTAGTTTCTCTGGATCAGGAAGAATACCTTCTGTAGAAATAATATGACCAAGAAATTTCACCTGAGAACGACCAAATTCAGATTTTTCCAAGTTCACTGTAATGCCAACTCTTGCAAAAATACGTAATAATGAATCCAAAATTTTGTTATGCTCACTCCAAGAACATTTAGCAATAAGAATATCGTCAACATATGAAGTAATATTGTCCCGAAGATAAACAGGTAAAATTTCGTTTAAACTACGAATGAATGCTGGTGAAGATACAGTAAGTCCAAACGGTAATTTTCGAAATTGATAACAGTTACCAAAGGCTAAAAAGGCAGTGTATTTTCTACAATCCGGGAGGAGTTCTATTTGCCAAAAACTTGCGCGCATGTCAATCGTGGATAAAACTTTAATTCCATGGAAATGTTGAAGAAGTTCATCTAAATTTTGTGGACGGTCAGTTTCAGGAATGATGATATTATTTATCTGTCTGGAATCCAGAACCAAACGAATTGACCCATTCTTTTTAAGAACGACGTGTAATGGGCTGGTATAAGGACTGACTGCTGGCTCAATAATGCCTTGATCTAACATGTATTGAAGTTCACTCTTAACCTTGTCTCTGTAAGCCAAAGGAATAGCGTACGTTTTCCCCCGAAATGGTGTGTGTTCATTTACTTTAAATAAATATTGTAAGCCTTGTATAGTTCCTGTGTGATGACTAAATACTGTAGCATCTGAAGTCAAATTTTGGTGCAGTTCCTCTCTCGCAACGTCATCTGGCACTTCAGCTTTCTTAACCTTTTCATTAATTAATTCTTCGCTGTTAATTATATCATCCATCGCGTCTCTGTATCTATTGTCATTGTCATGAATGAACACATTGTCGTCATAATGCTCAGCGAAAACATCAGAAGTAAGAAACCTTAAACATTTTGTGTCTGATTCAGATTTTGTTAAACACTCGAAAAATTTCAAACTTTTCGGCATTCCGGCAACAGTCAAATTCACACTTCCTTCTTTAAAGTTTAAAATTGCCTTGTGTACGTTAAGAAACTCCATACCTATTATAATTTGTGTACTGAGTAATGGAACAATAATAAAATTAGCAGAAAATTCGTATCCTTGACAAATGAAATTTAAGTTGGTCTGTTGTTTGACTTCCACCTTTTTTCCAGAAATAGCTCCTCGAATTGTAGTTTTAGAAACAGGTAACACAGGACAAGCAATAGTTCTTATACATATACGAAAAACTGATTCACTAATGACATTCAATGGGCTGCCAGAATCTAAAACTGCAGTGAACTTATTCTTACCCACACATACTTCAATAACAGGATGTAAAAATGCGTCTACATTATTTTCCTTTTCGTCTAGCAAAATGTCTCTCATGTCTTCCAGGCATACTTAGTGTAAAGTCGTAGTGTCATTACTTTCTGAACCGTCTATATTGCTGCCAGAAGCCGAAGCTACAAGTCATTGTCAATTGTTGGCGTCACGTCTTTGATTATTCCCGTCATTTCGCGTATCAATTTCTACTATTTGCACTTGTCTCTCTGAATTTCTGTCACGCGGAGGATGCCAATTAGGTTCCTCCTGTCTGTTACATGTAAATTCTTGGTTGTGTGTGTTATTAAAATTTCTGTTTTCCTGGCTATCTGCACGACTACTTCTTGTGTAATTTCGACTGTCACTTCTGAAATTATTGTTATATCTACTACCCTGGTTATTTCTGTAGTAAGAATTCCTATTATTGTATGAATAATTTCTGTCTTGATGATACCGATTACTGTTTCCGTATGACTGATCATTCCGGTAGGAATTTCCGTTATTATAATTGTCTGTGTAATTACTGTTAGACCGTCTTGTTATTGTCATAAGGCTGGTATCTATTGCTCTGTCTGTTTCGTCTGTCATTCTCAAAATTACCCATATAACGTCCGTTCCGATCATTATCCCTTCTCTCCAAAAATCTATTATGGTAACTGTTACTGAAAAAATTGCAAGAAGTCCCGTCGTCGTTGTCATACTCAAGTTCTTGTAGCAACGTCTTAAAAGTCTCAATGTCGTCTTTACATCTTCCGGCTAAAGCAATTTGTCTTATGGATTGTGGCAGCTTAGTTAAGCAAATACGAATTAATTCAGTCGGGCTATAAGGGTTGGACAGGAATTGATTCTTTCGAATCATGTCTTCAAAGTATTGTGCCGGCGTGCGGACCTCAGACTGTTTAAAATTACGCTGCATAATAAGACTATGTCTGACTCTGTCTTGCGTGTTTTCGGACCAATATGCCGATAGAAATGCATGATAAAAATCATTTAGATTATTAAAATCTCTAATAAGTGCACGCATGCGCGTCGCCGGTTCGTTTTCTAAATATCCACACACAAATTCCAGTTTGTGACTTGGTGCCCAATTTGGTGGAAGTGCGTACATAAATTGATCTAACCATGAGCATGGATGTATGTCGTTCTTAGAATTGCGAAAGATCTTAAATTTCCGAACAGTTAAGAAGTGTTTATAGTCAAAGTTATCTCCTCGTGGCGACAAAGACCTACTGCGTCTGTTCCAGTCCCAATGTCGATTATTGTCAAGTTCGCGAGCCTGGCGCTCTCTTGTTGCATCTCGTAAGTGAAACAAATTATTTTCTTCAAACCCCTCTGCTATCTGCGATTCTAAATTTCTTCTGCTGTCTTTTCCTACGATTTCGCCTTCAATTTGT
The DNA here is from genome assembly GCF_021461395.2 of Schistocerca americana. Taxonomy (NCBI): domain Eukaryota; kingdom Metazoa; phylum Arthropoda; class Insecta; order Orthoptera; family Acrididae; genus Schistocerca; species Schistocerca americana. The sequence continues at coordinate 93,598,741 of NC_060121.1, forward strand.
TTGACTTGCTTTCGTAATGCCTCAAATTCCCTTTTAACGCGTTCATTAAATGTTCCCTGACATCAACATGCTTATTTATGTTCTGGTACTCTTCTGTTTCTGCAAATGGCAATGGAGCTGCATCATCTGAATCTCTGTCCCCATTTAAACTAAGACTTTTTTTCAATTTATCTGAAATCTCCTCAACTCCTTCCGATAAGTCACCTATTTGTTCTTCCTGTTTATTTACGTCTTCCGTAAGTGTCGCGACTCGGGTTTCAGTATTGACACATTTAGTAGTTAACTGTTCATACTGTTGTGTTAGGTTATTTATTCTGTCATTTGGTACGGATTCCTCGATTTTTTCAAGTATTTCTTCCTTATCGTGTGCACTTTGTAAATATAACTCTGAAAATTTTTGTACTATCGCGCGATCTCTTTCTTCCTGTTCTCTATCCTGTTCCTTTTGTCTGATTTCTATTGCAATTAATCTATTATTGTGAGCATTCAAAATCGGTTGTACTTCTTCTCTAATTTCTTTTTTTAAATCATCTTTCATGTTTTTGAAACATGTCCCTATCCGTGAATCTAACCGTGTTTCCATTGTTCCCATATCAGTTTCTAACCGTGTTGCCAAAGTTCCCATCTCTGTTTTTAATTCAGATCCTAACTGCGATCCCAGTGAGTCTAACCGTGTTTCCATTGTCCCCATATCTGTTTTAATTGTTCCTATTTGTGATCCCACTGTTTTTAATTCAGATCTTAACTGTGTTTCCATTGTTCCCATCCGTGATCCCAAATTTAATATAGCACCCATCAACTGCTCCATATTAACTGGTACGAAATTATTTTCGCCCCTAACATTTCCCGCAAAACCAGCTTCCTTCGTCATAGCTGTAAAGCTATGTGTGTTCGATACTATTCCAGAATCTTCTGTCGTTAATCTCGTATTCTGCAAATTCTTTAATTGTGAAAAGTTTTGAACTGGTTCTGGACTATTTTCCCTGCTTATTAAATTGTTTTCCACCTCATTATTCATCATACCGTTCTCCTGTGTTGGCGAGTTCGCCATGTTAACAATTTCGTCATGCTCACTGTTCATCATTTTTGCCTTTTTCATCGATCGCGTAATCATTTACAAAACACAGAAAACTTGTCACTATACTAAAATAATGTTCAATTACCAAATCTACACATGCAATATTCTATTACTACAAATTACAACAACAATACTACTGTCTGCTATTTTTACTATCAGAAGATTCCAAGGAACGATCCGAAGCAGCGGTCGCCACGTGCATGGGGACTTAATTAAATATTGTGCAAATAATTTTAATTTTTCGTCGCTGACTGTCCGGTTACTCAGTCTCGTAACCGGTTGGCCCTGACTAGTATTACTCCGCAATCTGACTGCATAGAACAACAACAAAGAATGAAAGAAAACTTCCGTTAACACAATTAATTAATTAAGTCCCCAGCCACTATAAAACCTACGAAACAACAAAACACAAGTGTAACTGTTCTGTGTGTGGAAGTGTGATTCAACGTACACATCTGGCACGGTTCTTCCTCAATAAGACAAGGTATTTTAAGCACCACTTACACTGAAGTAATTTAAAAAAACCAGAAATACTATAATTGCACATAGAAACCAGAATTACACTCTAATCCACGAACACAAGCCAGATGCTTTGTTGACTGAACCTGTGACCAAGAGACATTTTTAGTTAGGACATTTGAAACGAAAAAATAAAAAAATTTCTTTATCTTCATATATATTGACGAAACATACACTCTGATCATTACAACATCCGCAATCGAACAGCATCGGCTGTCTAGCCCATCAGAACAACTGCATACAACATGCTCACAACTAGTCACGGTCACATCAGAACTCCTACTGCCCACTTCTCAATAAGCACTCCCCACGACGACTTCTCGACAAGCACTGCCAGTGGAGGCGGCTGAATAATACTCTTTGGCGCAATCTCTGGCGCTGTGACTCAGTGTAGCCACCTTTCACAGTGATTGAAAAGGGAGTGAGACAGGGTTGTAGCCTATCACCAATGTTGTAGGAACATTGAGCAAACAGCAATGGAAAAAAAGGAAGATTCGGAGTATAAATTAAAGTTCAACAGCAAAGGACCTGGAAGAGGAGCTGAAAAAAATGGACAGTGTCTTGAAAGGAGAACATAACATGAACAACACCAAAAGCACAACAAGGATAATGGAACGTAGTCGAATTAAATCAAATTATACTGACGGAATTATATTAGGAAATGAGACACATAAGACAGTAGATGAGTTTTGTTCTTTGGGCATCAGGATAACTGATGTTGGCCGAAGTAGACAGGATATAAAATATAGACTGGCAATGGCAAAGAAGCGTCTCTGATGAAAAGAAATTTGTTAACATCGAATATAGATTTAACTGTTACGAAGTATTTTCTGAAAGTATTTGTATGAAGTGTAGCCGTGTATGGAAGTGAAACATGGATGATAAACAGTTTAGACAAGAAGAGAATGGAAACTTTTGAAATGTGATGGTGCAGAACAATGCTGAAGATTAGGTGGGTAGATCACGTAACTAGAGGTACTGAACAGAATCGGGGAGAACAGAAATTTGAGGCACAACCTGACTAGAAGAAGGTATTGGTTGACACGACACATTCTGAGACATGAAAGGATCACCAATTTAATACTGTAGGGAAGTGTGTGTTTGTGTGTGTGTATGTTATAGAAGGAGACCAAGAGATGAATACAGTAAGCAGATAAAGAAGGATGTAAGTTGCAGTAGTTGCTAGGAGATGAAGAGACTTGCACAGGATAGAGTAGGGTTGACAGCTCTCCGTACCACAACAACACATCCTGAAAGTGTGACTAGGGCCTCCCGTCGGGTAGACCGTTCGCCAGGTGCAAGTCTTTCGATATGACGTCAATTCGCCGACTTGCGTGTTGAAGGGGATGAAATAATGATGATTAGGACAACACAATACCCAGTCCCCGAGCGGAGAAAATCTCCTACCCAGCTGGGTATCGAACCCGGGCCCTTAGGATTGACATTATGTCACTCTGACCACTCAGCTACCGGGGCCGGACATCTGAAAGTAATAGCCATAATTAATGGACGCTGGGAAATATAGTACCGCACCGCTGCCACCAATGTAAATTAGTATCGAGTCGTAGTAGAGGACGGACGTTAGAAGTTGTGAGATACTGTTGTTTAATTAATTTGACAGAAATAAAATGATCGTGTGGCATTGTTGGCCGGGAGGCCCCACCCGGGGACGCTCGGCCGTCGGTTGCAAGTCTTATTTCAGGCTACGCCACATTGGGCGACCTATTCTAAAAACTATGCAATATTACTAATCAGTAATCAGATACAAGTTATACATTTCATCCTAAGATTTAATTAACAGGAACTTGGATTCAGCACCAGTTAACTCACACAATTCTTTTAAGACATTGGTTCGAACAGTATACGTTTCAAACCATTTGTAAATTTGAACACAATTACTTCAGTATCAACTGGCAGACCATGTACTGCTGACTGAAAACTATTGTGCAGAACTTGAGCACCACAGCCGGCACCCACAAGTGATTTACTTAATTTTGCTTGAAATTTCTGGTTAACATTCTGTGTTACATTCACTCCTAACTCAGAACAGGTGTCGGTTGTTCCGAAAATCGGTAGACTTGAAATTTCTTGACTGTTTGACCGAAATCTGCCAACGATGCGCTGCCATTTTGTTTGAATGTAAACTGTTAGGGAAAGCGTGTATTCATACCAGATGATATTCAATGGGCACCGCTAAACGCGTGACGCGTCATTCACACTCTCCGCAAAATTAACTCCCATATGGCTCCAGTCCAGTGGCGGCTCCTGAGTATACATTCTGGGTGTTCACAAAATTTTAGATTCAGATAAATCTGAGAGTATGGAATTAATAGCATCTGCTGCATAACGGTTATGCTTATCAACAAATATACGCAACTACGGACCCTGCCAATAATAAGAACAACCGTTTTGAACAGTTCTCTGGAATCCGACCGGGTACGTCGTAATTTCTCCACAATATTTCGGCAGACGTACACGCTGCTATCTTCAGGTGGTTCCTGACGAATGCTGTGCCGTTCCTCTCGGTGCCCTATATATACTAGCCGTTACCCCATCCACCGTTCCTCTCCTGGTGTCTTTGGTGCGGCCAGCGCGGCGGCTACTGGAGGTGGTGGGGGAAGCGGCGCCTGTGTCTGAACTGGGGTCTGCAGTCTCCCTGCTGCCCCCGTCGGGGGCGGTCCTCGATCTCTGGGACCGCATCTTTCTCTCCAGGCTGAGTGCAGGGTTCCAAGCCTGACTAAGTTGAAGGCCGCTGTCTTTATTAATTAGATCATCCTGTTGTCGGATTTCGCTGCCCTCTTTAGTAACGCAGCCACGACTGATTTAGTGGCCTGGCGTAATTCGGTATGGCGCTTGTGTTCGCGGCACCTCTCTTCTACAGTGCGGACTGCCTCCCCAATCTATTATTTTCCGCACTGACAGGGAATTTGATGAACGCCTGGTTTTCGTAGGGCTAGGTCATCTTTCACAGAACCCAGTAGAGTCAAGGTTTTTGCAGGGGGTCGGAATACGCATTTCACATTGTGTTTCCCCAGAATTCTACAGATTTTTCTTGAGGTGTTTCCGACAAACGGAATGCACGCCATTGACTTATGTTCTTATGTTTCTTCTTCTTGTTCTCTTGGTGCAGTCTGTCTGAGTTCGTTTCTTGTTTGCTTCTGGTTGTACCCATTTTCCCGAAATGTTGTCTCGAGGTACCGCAGTTCTGCTGGAAGGCTCTCCTGATCGCAGATCGATCGCGCCCTGTGAACAAGTGTGCGCAAAACGCCTTCACGCTGGGAGTTGTGGTGGCAACTGAAGGCATTTAGGTACAAATCGGTGTGTGTAGTTTTTCTGTATACACTGTGTCCCAGGTTGCCGTCAGGTTTCCGTTTCACCAGGACGTCAAGAACCGGTAGGGCACCATCCTGCTCCACCTCCATCGTGGACAATGTTGGGGTGCAGCGAGTTGAGGTGTTCTAGAAACTCATTTAAGCTGTCCCGTCCATGTGGCCAAACAACGAACGTGTCATTCACGTAGCGGAAGAAACAAGCTAGTTTTTGTTTGGCTTGTTCTAGTGCCTTCTCCTCGAAGTTCTCCATAAAAAAGTTCGCTACAACCGGTGAAAGCAGGCATCCCATGGCGACGCCATCTGTCTGTTCATAATAATTTCCGTCGAATAGGAAGTATGTTGAGGTGAGCACGAACCCGAAGAGCCTTGTTAGGTTGTTGTCGAATTTCTTGCTTATCCGATCGATGGCGTCTTTCAGCGGTAGCCTAGTCAAGAGGGACACCACGTCGAAGCTCACTAACAAGTCGCTATCCTGGAGCCGAAGTTCTTGTATACGTTGCAGAAAGTGGATGGAATTGCGGATGTGGTGTTTGTATTTTCCCACAAATGGACTAAGGAGACCCGGTAGGTGTTGGACCAGTTCATAGGCTGCTGCTCCAATGTTGCTGACTACTGGACGCATAGGTGTCCCATCCTTGTGGACCTTTGGTAGCCCAAACAGCCGTGACGGTGCAGCCGCTCGTGGTCGAAGTTTCTTGACAGTTTTTCCATCAAAGGCACTGCGCAGAAGTTCAACGGTTGTTCTTTGAAGGCGACTTGTCGGGTCTCCTTCTATCCTTCTGTACGCTACGTCATTGAGAAGTTCGTACATTTTTCTCTTATATTCTCAGCGCATGAACAGTACTGTAGCATTGCCTTTGTCAGTAGGCAAGACCACCAACTTAGGATTGCTGCGAAACTCGCGGATGGCCGCTCTCTCCTCCTTCGAGATGTTCTGTTACAGTGGCGCGGCCCTGGTGAGCGCACGGCACATTTCACAACGTATTTCTTCTCGTTCATCGGCTGGCAGAGTGTAGGTGACCTGCTCCACACACCTTATAATGCCCACAATCGGTAGAGATGTCGGGGTCGGGGCGAAGTTGAGTCCTTTCTCGAGCACCGATATTGCTGCTTCATTGATCGTTCTTCCTGTAAGGTTGATGACAGTACGCTTAGATGGTTCTTGCGTAGTCTTCTGTTGAGCTACAACGCGTTCAAACTTCGATGACTGCTTACTTCGTACGCCGTCTGCTTGTGTCCAGGTGGCAGGGTCAGCCCATTCCCATGATATGGGAGATAGAACTGAAGATATCCTGAGATGGACATCCAGCAGTTTCTTCGAAGTGTCATCCAGACAGCGGCGAGTGTAATACATTGGGGAGACAGTCCGCACTGTAGAAGAGGGGTGCCACGAACACAAGCGCCATACCGAATTACGCCAGGCCACTAAATCAGTCGTGGCTGACCATTATATAAAGACTGGCCATACTATGGACTATGAGAAAACAAAAGTACACTGTCAATCCTCCCACTTCTGGGAATGCGTTACTAAAGAGGCCATCGAAATCCGACAACAGGATGATCTAATTAATAAAGACAGCGGCCTTCAACTTAGTCAGGCTTGGAACCCTGCACTCAGCCTGGAGAGAAAGATGCGGTCCCAGAGATCGAGGACCGCCCCCGACGGGGGCAGCAGGGAGACTGCAGACCTCGGTTCACACCCAGGCGCCACTTCCCCCACCACCTCTAGTAGCCGCCGCGCTGGCCGCACCAAAGACACCAGGAGAGGAACGGTGGAGGGGGTAACGGCTAGTATATATAGGATGCCGAGAGGAACAGGACAGCATTCGTCAGGAACCACCTGAAGATGGCGGCGTGTACGTCTGCCAAAATATTGTGGAGAAATTACAACGCTACCCGGTCGGATCCCCAAGAACAGTTCAAATTGGAAATACGCCGGGAAAATTTCAGATCGCATATCAAGAACAACCGTAATAATAATAACAATAATAATAATAATAAGATGCATAACTTATGTGACAAAAAATAGGGCAATAACGAAATAATTTATAAGCTTTCGCAACTCTCCATTTCGCAGTTCTCGTGCTTTTCCATTTTTTCGGACAAGTGTAGAAGATCCCCAAAACATGTATTAGTTTACGCATTTATTTCCAGGCTATAGATCAGATACTGTTACGCTGCATACATACAACACCTGTGCTAACTGTACTCTTCCTTGTTAAATGTTTGCTTATGGTCATGCTTATTTAATTTCGTCACCTTCTCAATCGAAGGATCTGTTGTCGGAGGCTCTAGTTCCTTTGCAGCTAACGTTTCCTAGTAACTAACTTTTCTGCCCCGGAATGAGATTTTCACTCTGCAGCGGAGTGTGAGCTCATGTGAAACTTCCTGGCAGATTACAACTGTGTGCTAGACCGAGATTGGACTCGGGATCTTTACTTTCTGGGCACAATTTCTGTACGGACTGCGCTACCTAAGCACGACTGACGACCCATCGTCAGAGCTTTACTTTTCTGTCAGCATTTAAAATAGATTAAGCATAATTCATGTCTACACTGCACACGAAAGCCGATTCCCAAACAGTAAAAAGAGCCGTTTGTGCAAATGATTAAAATCAAGTAGTACTGTTTACCAACATGGTCACTTGACTAGAATACAAATGAGGCGCTGAGATCCATAAGGGCATAAAGCTCACCGTCGTCGATACCACATTTAAGTGAGTACCGGAGAAACGAGTGATACAGCTTTTCTGTGAATTTTCATATATACAGGGTGAGTCACCTAACGTTACCGCTGGATATATTTCGTAAACCACATCACATACTGACGAACCGATTCCACAGACCGAACGTGAGGAGAGGGGTTAATGTAATTGTTTAATACAAACCATACAAAAATGCACGGAAGTATGTTTTTTAACACAAACCTACGTTTTTTTAAATGGAACCACGTTAGTTTTATAGCACATCTGAACATATAAACAAATACGTAATCAGTGCCATTTCTTGCATTGTAAAATATTAATTACATCCGGAGTTATTATAACCTAAAGTTGACGCTTGAAACCTCCGACGTTCAGTTGCGTGTTGTAACAAACACGGGCCAAGGTCGGCGAGTAGCATCTGCAGGGACATGTTTACGATGACGACCGTGTTTACGAGTTTGGCTGTAGTGCACTGTTGTGGTTTGGTCTAGCTGTCGCAATGTCCGCTTGTAGCGCTTGCTGCTGCTGTTATTCTGCATTCATCTCCGCTGTAGTACACCGTGTTACCAGACGTCTGTGATAGTGTAGTGTTGTGGGAACTGTGACCATAGTGTATTCGAACTCTGAAAAGGCGGAGATGATACTCATCTATGGCGAGTGTCGACGAAATGCGGCTGAAGCCTGCAGGGTGTATGCAGAACGGTACCCGGACAGAGAGCATCCAACGTGCCGCATATTGCAAAACATCTACCGCCAACTGTATGCAACAGGTATGGTCGCAGCACGCAAACGGGTCCGTAACAGGCCCGTCACAGGAGAAGCGGGTGCAGTTGGTGTGTTAGCTGCTGTTGCCAAGAACCCACATATGAGTACACGGGACATTGCGAGAGACGGTGGACTGAGTCAAAGTAGTGTCAGGCGCATACTGCATCGTCACCGCTTTCACCCGTTTCATGTGTTGCAACATCAGCAATTACATGGTGATAACTTTAATCATCGAGTGCAATTCTGTCAATTGGCATTAACAGAGAATGCGTTGCAGTTCTACCTGTTTACCGATGAAGCGGGTTTCACAAACCACGGGGCAGTGAATCTACGGAACATGCATTACTGGTCCGTGGACAATCCTCGCCGGCTCAGACAGGTAGAGCGACAGCGACCGTGGACTGTAAATGTATGGTGCGGAATCATTGGCGACCACCTCATTGGTCCTCACTTCATTGCAGGGGCCCAAACAGCTGCAACATACATCGCGTTTCTACAGAATGATCTGCCAACGTTGCTCGAAAATGTCCCACTGGAAACGCGTCGACGTATGTGGTATCAGCATGATGGTGCACCTGCACATTCCGCAATTAACACTAGGCTGACCCTTGACAGGATGTTCGACGGGCGTTTCATAGGGGACGTGGAGGACGCATAAATTGGCCAGCCCGTTCTCCTGATCTTACACCTCTGGACTTCTTTCTGTGGGGTACGTTAAAGGAGAATGTGTACCGCGATGTGCCTACAACCCCAGAGGATATGAAACAACGTATTGTGGCAGCCTGCGGCGACATTACACCAGATGTACTGCGGCGTGTACGACATTCATTACGCCAGAGATTGCAATAGTATGCAGCAAATGATGGCCACCACATTGAACATCTATTGGCCTGACATGTCGGGACACACTCTATTCCACTCCGTAATTGAAAACGAAAACCACGTGTGTACGTGTACCTCACCCCTCATGGTAATGTACATGTGCGTCAGTGGAAAAGACCAATACAAAGGTGTTAACATGTGGACGTAATGTGCTGTTCCAGTCTCTTCTGTACCTAAGGTCCATCACCGTTCCCTTTGAATCCCTACGTAATTCGGTGCTCTCCGACACACACGATCGAACAGCGGAGGAGTGGTACTCGAGCGTCAACTTCAGGTTACAATATCTCCTGACGTAATTAACATTTTACAATGCAACAAACGGCACGGATTACGTATTTGTTTATATGTTCAGATGTGCTAACAAAACTAACGGGGTTCCATTTAAAAAAAAACCGTAGGTTTATGTTAAAAACATACTTCCGTGCATTTTTGTATGGTTTGTATTAACCAATTACACTAGCCCCTCTCCTCACGTTCGGTCTGTGGAATCGATTCGTCAGTATTTGATGTGGTTTACGAAATATATCCAGCGGTAATGTTAGGTGCCTCACCCTGTATAATGTGGACCTACAGCACAGATTAACCTGATTCACTATAAGATCAACAGATTTCAGAAGTGTAAATACATGGTACAATCTCAAAATCGACGGTGGTGTACTTTAGGCCCTTATGATCCTCAGCGCGTCAAATGGATTACTGTATGATAAAATGGCTCTGAGCACTATGCGACTTAACTTCTGGGGTCATCAGTCGCCTAGAACTTAGAACTAATTAAACCTAACTAACCTAAGGACATCACACACATCCATGCCCGAGGCAGAATTCGAACCTGCGACCGTAGCGGTCGCTCGGTTCCAGACTGTAGCGCCCAGAACCGCACGGCTACTCCGGCCGGCTTACTGTATGATAAAATTCATAACAGAATATACTATAATTTATTGAGAAGTCCACAAAATTGTTTTACTGTCAGTGTATTTTTAACATGTACTGTCGTCTGATCTAATTTTACAATAGTGTGTAGTGAAGGAATTTGCATATCTGAGGAGTGTTCTATCGTCTAGAAGGATTTATGCCGAGCGAACGTCGATAAAAGTCTGCCGCAGTGTGCTACCTCCTGGTGGCGATGATTTGAACTTCCGCTTGAGTGGGAAGGACCAACTGTGCACGTCGTGAACCACGAACGTTGTTTGTCAAATCAGTATGTATTTGGCCCATAAGGCAATTATGTCACGCGAATTGCACATGCACAGAAGCTCCTTAAAATGTGCACAACTGGAGGTGTGCTCGCGACCCTTATGACAAGTTTCATGGAGTCTACAGGAGTAGTAGTTCGGTAGATTTAAGTGCCGTATCTTGCAGACTGCATAGTCTATGTTACGTTTAACAGCACTAAAAAAAAAAAAATAAAAAATAAAATCCGCAAGCTGTCGAAAATTTAGGGAGTTCCATACTCTCATGCTCTTACACAGCATCTGTCACTGCTCCAGTCCCTTTAGGAGAAAAATTGATGCTCCTTTATACGTTCTTTGTCTTGGGGTTTTACTTGTCCCGTGAGTCGTAAAGTTGAAGGTCAGCAAGTTAGGGGTATAAATAAGTAATACTTATACTTTTCAACAAATCATTTATCGTTTCTTTAGACATAAGAAGAGTTCAGCCAAATGCAGCATATTTTGTCAAAATAAATAATTCTTTAACTTTCTGCTTCTAGAAAATTTGTTTTTCTTAAATATTTAATTAAATGAGAAATGTTATTGCATACATTTTGTTTCTCGATTAAAAACCGGGACATTTATGCGTCCCGAATGATTTTCTAGGAACTGCGACACGTTTATGTGAAATCTGGACTGTCTCAGCAGAACTGGGACGTCAGGTCACCTGTGTGACAACTACACCCCCAACAATTTAGCTGAGGATACGAACTGCAAGTTACTCAAAAAGCTCATGATTTGAGACATTTTTGGTATGGTTTAAGTGCTCAAAGTACGTGTGTGTGCACTTCACGCCACGCGGTGCTACGTTCTCTCGTCATGGCTGCGTCTGCGTAAGCCGTTTCAAGGGCAAGGCAGGAAGTGCTGTATAAACCGCTGTTATAAGCGGTTCTTCATGCGACAAAAATGAATAACTTTAAGATTAAAGAAATATTTGCAGTGTGCCTTAGCAGGTAAAATTTAACAGTGCATTTCTTTCGGTGTATTCTTCCTGTACGAAGGATTTCATGTTAGGTTTCGACATGTTGGATTGGACTATTCCAGGGTCAGTTCATGCGCGCTCTTACTTGTTGAAGTAAGTGAGTTTTATGACGTTGCTCTTTGTTTTTCTGTTCCGTCGAGTTTGTTTATTCTGTTCGATACAGAGGCGAATCTAATTGGGGGGAGCCGGAGGCTGCAGCGATCCAAGCTATTCCTGTTCCTTCTTAATGTAAAAAGGAAAAGAAAATACAACATAGCTTTCATACTTAACAGTGTCGAATAAGTTTATAATGGATTAAGAAAATACCTTCATTTACTCTAAAGAATTTTGGGACGGCATGGCACGGTGATACAAAATTTCTATGAGCTCAGCAGTGGGAGGGGTAGAAGTACTGGCAGGCGCATAGACAGTTGAAGGGGCTGCGTCGCTAGTGTAACTGCTAAAGCTGTCGGCCTGTAAGTATTTCTATCTTTCATTTTTACGCTGCAACTCAAGTAAAGCTGCTCTCAACCCGATGGCCGGCTTGAACACTGCAATACTTTACTAGGCATCGTGGGGTGTCCTAGATTTCCTCCCACCTTTGGACAGATTTACAGAAGGGCCAAGCAGATTACACTTCCGCACGATGTCAAGAATCGTCTGGAAGCGCTCGTGGTTCTAAGAAAACATGATTATTCCGTTTATTGTGAAAAATTCACAAAGGGTGGTGCACTATTGGCCGCAGTTGCCTCCTGCCCTAGTCCTTGTGCCAGTTCTTGTACCTGCGTCCTAGCAAGACGTCGTTCCCTTTGCGTCGTTACGGATGCTTAGCAGAGCCTGGTACAGCTTGGACAGCTGCTATCGGCTGAGGGAGTGTACTTGATCCCACTCCGTGCCTCTTCTTCCCCGGACCACCCCATCCGCGGTGTGGTGTAGGCGGCAGGCGTTGAACCTGGTACTGCCAGCCTGGCAGGCCCCGCACCCGGATGCGCTTAGGCGTACATGACGGTGGTCCGCCAGGAACCCTGGTTGTCGTCTTCCGTCCCAGACTCAGAGAGTACAACACCTGGTACTGCACTGGTGCTGGCAGTTCATCAGCTCTCCCATCAGTAGTGGCTGGAGTGACACAGCTTGAAGCCCGTCTGTGTTCAGCTCTGCGCACTCCACGGCTGGATGGTACTGCGCTGTTTGATCTGTGACAAAACAACGTGGTCGCGGAACGGAATGTCGTAGACTCAATCTTTCCCATTGACCTAAACCGTTCTCTTCACTTGGAGTTGGGGCTCCAGTATTTAAGGAGCTCTCCGTAGTTCTGTGACGTGCAGTTTACTAGCGATGACTGCATGTGGTCTCGTTATTCTGCTACCCTTGCTTTAATGCTCTCTTAGCAAATAGTTAAATTGGTCTATGAGTGTTTTCCTTAGCTGCCTCTATTGCTTCTTACGGCAACCCGCCGCGCGAACGAGCATGCGTGCTATTTTGCTTAGTCGCTGTTCTTTTCTGTTTTCCCCGCTGTGTGTGCTCTCTCTCACACAGCAACTGCAGAGTTGCAGACTCCGCAGCCCGTCTGTCTTACATCATCGTACTTCCTAGTCCGCCGCTAATCGCAGCGTAACCAGCCTTTCTTACGTCCAGGTGGTTGAACATGTGACGCTACAACGCAGTCCTTGCTACGAATTATTTTCGCTTACGTAACACATGAAACTGTTTGTATACGATGTATTGTGTAGTGTAAATATGTATCCTAAATACTATGCTTAAATTATGTAATATTTAACACTGGCAAGTCAGGGCGTATTTAGTTAACTTTGAAGTCAGAGAGATTGTTTGGTCGTGCCGCTGGGCGCGGGGGCGCGCCAGCGGGTGGTAGTAGTAGCGGTGACGCCGTGCTCGGAGTAAGACGTACAGTCGAGTGCTGCTAGTCCTAGCTGTGTTACATCTAACGGCTAGTGTGTGGTTCTAAGTTCGACGGGAAAGTAATGGTCGGCATGTCTGGAAGCATGGCCGGGCAAGTTATTATGGAATAATGGGCATAGTGCTGAAGAAACGAGGACTTAAATGTGAAGCGCACTGTGGACCCAAGTCGCAACAGTAAAAGCCCGCTGCCACACTGTGTCGCTGCCGTGGACTTCCGTCGATCCACCGACAACGAGGGAAGTAAGATCTACGTAATTTTCATAGGATAAAATTGTAGAAGGCTTGCCAGTGACTGTGCTTTTCTCCGAAGTTGAACAATTAATAACAAGCACTTTATAATCGAAGTGTTGCAGTTACATTCCACCCGACAATATCAAAGTACGTTCCTTCCGATCCTTACCTTATTGAACCGAGTTTGTCACGCCATTTTGAAGAGAAAATACGTTAATTATCAAATTATTTGCACAGACGGTGAAGAGTAAATTTCAGACTGATTATCGTAGTTAATTGTTGCACTTCAAGCTTACGCCAACCGTAGTAACTTAATAATAGACTGAAGTAATAAATTTGATTATTAAGATTTATTTCAATGCGTATTCAGCTGAAGTTAGTTCAAGGATATCTCATGAAACTATAAAGCTTATTCCACCTGACAATCCCCCAATTAATGAATTATCATCATTCAAATCATACTTAATCAATTATTGGCAATGTATTTCATTATCAGTAGATTAAACTGTGCAAAGTACCTAATTTTAAAGACAGAGTGACAATCCATTATTAAAAATCTCGATAGATAATTATCTGTGTCGTCAGCATTGCACTTAGCTCACTAATTATGAACAAAATAATTATCAAAATACTTATTGAAAGTTAACCATTAATGTTTAAGTGTAGTTAGATTGTTATGACATTGTTTTATATGACTACTGAGCTTGACACGGCACTTACGTAAAAGACCCCGTTCCACCTGCTGCGCTACAAACAGGTAAACTTTATTTTTGACAAAATTATTCACGTACTTAACAGTACTATCGCTCATCAGTTGAGCTGGCGACCGATTTTTAATTGCTTTTACAACTTAATCATTTCTTTCGGCAAAATTTCCATTGTCAAAATTTATTTCCAAATTATTTCCATTATTTCATTTACCGATCGTTATTGAATGAAATTACTCATTCAATAACGATCAAGTTATAACGTCTCCTGTTTCCCGCGGAATAATCATTATTTACTTCGGATTCGGATGCCTTATCCCGACGCGGGTCAAAATTCATAATTCACGGTCATTGTCAACTTGTAATTTCGCATATCCCGGGAAGCAGGGGGGGTGTTATAAACTCCGTTAAAAATTTTATATCTTGTAACCCGTATTACTCTGTGCCATAACAGATTTATACAGCCAGACAGAGGGGAACCCACATTCCACTCCGGAAGACTGCAACTTGACTTGGCATTTTCGTCGTTGTTACACCTGAAACCCAAGCTATAAGTAACAGAGAAAACCCAGTCGAGGATCCAACCGGAAACATTCTGTTATGCAGTATGAAAGTTAAACCACTGAGCCACCAATAATGAACATCTCTGATTACCACTACTCCCTGCACTTCCTTTTTGGTGTCATTGCAGTTATTATTGTCATGTGTAGCGAGTCTTACTGGTTCATCTGCTTAATTTACTCGTGATAAATATTTTTTGTTAATTATAAGCAAAGAAGACAATTATAATCAGTTGTCATGTCTGTCAACATAAAGATATTTGATCTTTTCCATCAAAAATAAGTCTCAGGTGTCAATACGACTTTAGCTGGAGACTTGTAACACCCAAAATGCAGATAAAATACCTTCTGCACCATCCAAAATTTTTCGCCCGTTGATAAATTGCACTGTACTTCTGATTCAGAATCTGTATGCTTTATTACTGAAACTATATTTAATATGTAACTGGAAGTGTATTTATTTCTGACTGTATATAAGTGATTGTAGTTACAATGAAAATATTGTAAATTGCTGGGTTATAGCGAAGGGACCTTTATTTAAATATATCGATAACAACGACCAAATGCCAGTAGCTGTGCCGTTGTTTATCTTTTGCGTATGGAGAATCTCCGTCGCGTTGCGAGCAGAGAGGAAGCAGAGCAGCCCTAGTCATGAAAGAGTGCGGAAGTTTTTGTCGGGCGTTCCCGCAGACGCGTTGTGCAGTATGAGCACCAAAGTCGTCAACTCTCGAGTACTGTGAGCACGTGAAAAATTATGAACTTCTATAGGCATTACACAGAGGCATTTCTTTCACAAAGTATGGATAACTTGAATAATGACCAACAATAGTGGAAACTTGTAGGGCACCTGTGTTGTCATTGTCATCAGACATTATTACCAATCAAGGTCCCTTTCCTTTCCTGGCAATCACAGAGTGTCGTAAAATAATGGAAACTGGTTAACTATTTTGACAGTTTTGTGTGTTTGCTAATGACTAGTTTCAGCGCAAATTTTCTGCCTCAGTAACTGTTCATTCTTGTATTGCATAACAGAGGTTTTACTAATTTGCAATTCTGAGCATTAGCTTCATCCATTTAAAGTAACATAAAATTTCAGTGGCATAACCAAAGATATAGCACAAATTAAGAGCGCACATTTATTCCGTATTTAGCTTAGCGAGTGACTTCTGCTGGCTTGGTACGCAGTTTATGGTTGTTATATTAAAAGTAGAGCCAGTTGCTCATTTGCTTAAAAGGAATTCAATTCAGTCTTTCAATAATCAAAAGTAAATTGCTTGCCGTTTTCTTAAATTTTGCATTACGTTGCATTGAGGTTGCTGAAAGTAACTTTCTTTCAGATAACAAAGCTTTGGTTGCGTTTATTTAACCAGGAACTCCATTTACCTTTACTTTCAAAATTTAATATTTCAGAATAAGTAACTGCACCCTCTGTGCGTTCTGATTCATTTATTTTCTCGTGAACTGTTATACTGTGGAAAAGCGTGACAACCTTTCGCTGCCAAGCCAGTGATTATTTGCTTAAATTTCTTTGCCATTACCTTTCTTAAGATTCTGGAGATTCATTGCCCTTGCTGGCTGGTGATAGTTTAATTATCCTCTTTTTAGATAATCCCTGTTTTCTTTGTATTATCAGTAAATTTTGTAGTAAATATTACGTGGTACCCTTTTCTCCCCTGTGAGATTCGTCAGCGACTGCAGTATATTCCACCCATTTTAAAATTATCATCAATATTTAGATTAGGTTTAGAATAGATTGTTCCTTCAGAATGGTCAGTTGTACACTTTCCTCCAACCAACTGGTCGTTATTGTCCTTCGGTAACGACAGCTTTAATCACTGTAAAATTTCATTAGGTGTATGCGATCACGGTCAGTTATATCTGAATCCAGTAGGCCGATTAGGGATGGGGAGGTTACAGACTGACTGCGAGCTTTGTCTCATCAGCCTTCATTCAGCCAAATTTAGACTTCCACAGCTGAATCAGTTACCTTGAACACCATTCAACATTCCGTTTTACATAATAATACTTAACTCGCTGTGGTAATACATGGTGAATCTCAGGTACATGGAATTCAATCTCTCCATGGAAAACATGGAAGTTTGACAGCTAAAAGCAATTTCTAATTCAAGATGCATTTCCACGCTTATTGTAACCATTAGTGGCGCTGAGTTATGACGAAACTGTATAAGAGACCACTGTTCCTAGCCGTGTGGCGGGTCCACGTGGCTGTTGTCCAGTACTCAGCGAGTGAGCGCCCCATGATGGCGAGTGAAGCCGCGTGCTGCCTAGTGTGGAAACAGCCGACCGCGTGAGTACTTTCGTGCATGCATGCGAAGCGAGAGACGGGCAGCGAGAGCTACTCACGCAGTTTCGCCGCGTGGGGACTGTTTCCTAGTGCACGCTAATGCTGTGTATAGTTCATCAAACACTGTCAGTATCTGATCGGCAAATATCGTCAAACCTCAATGTTTGACGTCAAGCGTTCAGTACGTATTGGCAAACACTGTCAGTGTCTGATCGGCAAATATCGTCAAACCTCAATGTTTGACGTCAAGCGTTCAGTACGTATTGGCAAACACTCTCAGTATCTGATTGGCAAATATAGTCAAACCTCAATATTTGACGTCAAGCGTTCAGTACGTATTTGCAATACTGAGAATATTTAGGGGACCATCAGTACTGTTCCTCAATGTTTCTAGTATTGAAAATATATAAACACGCTCCCTTAGTCTCTGTCGGAGGCAGAGGAACCAAAGTAAAGCTTTCGCTTTATACACAGTACTTGACTTAGACTAAAGTACACCAAATTTTACAAACGTCTTTAAGACACACAAATAAAGGTCTCGTGAAATTCAAGAAGACTGCCCATTGAAGTCGGGCAAATATAAGCAAATCCTTGCTTTTCAACTCCTTATCTAAGAAAACTTATATTTAAGAAACACGTTGGCTACACCACTGCAGAGATTTACAGCTTCAAAAACATGGGTATCTAATTTTTTTTGGCCACCATCTGCCATTTCATTAACGTGCGTCAGTTAATCTGAAGCTTCTGTACAATTAGGCACGCGTCAAGCAACTGGAATTATGGCGTTCTCTCATTACTTCATATCTTCTTATAAAAGATGTTTAACAATGTTGCCGACTGCGACACATACAATGTGTTTACTGCACTGAAAACTGTTGTGTGTGTTGCGCATTGAAAATGATGGACGGGAGGTTAGAAGATACTGTATCTAATAGAGAATGTTGGCTAACACATATATGTCAAGAGCAGTTGTAATATATATTTTCACTCTCGTCATTACAAGGAAACGAACGTAGGAGTTCCATGGTTGTAGGACGTCTCTGTTTTGTATGTTCCAGTCACGGCTCTAAAATTTTCGTAAACTGATGATAGTTTAAGAGAAATTGTGCCAAACCCGATCATGAGAATACGCCATGTGATGCCGTGCTTCTCAGTAACGACAGAAACGATTCATTGCTGGCAAACGCATTGGCGCAAGGTTCTATGCAGTAATCGCGGATGAGTGATTATTGTGAGAAACATGGAGATGCTTATTACTCTTGTGAGACAGCGTTATCAGTACCTGACCGAGTTTCAAAGGGGCCTCATGGTAGAAGTCCGTATGGCCTGCTGGTCATATCCAGGTTTGTGGAGCATTGAGATGTGACAGCGTCTTGGTGGTGGATTACGTGGAAACATGTGGGCAGGCATGAGGGTTCCGGTCGATCATGTCGGATCAGTATCGAGGGATGATCGCTGTATTGTGCAATAAGCACACCGTAATCCCTTCACACCTGCACCTGCCATACAAGAAGAGGTAACGGACTCCCTACAGTGGTCTGAATCATCCTGCACCATTGGTCGGAGACTAGCAGCACTCGAGTCAGGGAATTACTGTCCCGTGCGTAGCCTGCCATTAACACCACAACACAAATGGTTGTGTTTGGAGTGGTGTTGTGGCTGGGTAGTATGGATTGTTGATGAATGGCGTCGCTTTGTGCTCAGTGATAAATCGTGGTTGTGCACTATCCTGGATGCCCATGGTTGTGATCTGGTGAGAGATCTCAATCTATGAATCGAATATTATTCAGGTCACAGTTGGTAATGACTGAGGGAGCTCGGACGGTACAGCAGTGCTTTACGGATGTCCTCCGTCCCATGCGAAAGTACTGTAGTATAATTTTTTTAACAGGACAATAGTCGTCCAGCAATGATACGTGTCTGTATGAACTGTCTGCATGATGTCGAGATACTCCCGTGGCCATCAAGATCCCCAGGTCTCTCTCCAATATAACATGGGTGAACAGCTCGGATGCCAACTCCTCGCCAGTGCCTGTATCGGGGAAATAAAGTATAAGTTACAACAGTTGTGGACCAGCCTGCCCCAGGAGAGGATAAAACGACTTTCTGACTCTCTTCCCGACCTAGTAGGTGCACGAATGCAGGCCAGAAGGGGTGCAACGCCATACTGATGAACGGGCCCACACTGCCACACTTTTTGTAAATTTGACTCTGTTTACTAATTACTGAAATAACATCACATATCCTCTCCACTAGTGAAGTTTCATTTCGTTTTCTCCTCCCTTCGAGGCGCTTGAATTTTTGTCAGGCAGTGTATACACTATGTGATACAAAGTATCTGGAAACCTGGCTGAAAATGAGCTACAAGTTCGTGGTGCCCTCCATCGTTAATGCTGGAATTCAGTATGTTGTTGGCCCACCCTTAGCCTCGATGAAAGCTTCTACTCTCGCAGGCATACGTTCAATCAGGTGCTGGAAGGTTTCTTGGGGAATGGAAGCCCATTTTTCACATAGTGCTGCTCTGAGGAGAAGTATCGACGTCGGTCGGTGAGGTCTGGCACGAAGTAGACCTTCCAAAACATCCTAAAGGTCTTCTATAGGATTCAGGTCAGGACTCTGTGCAGGCCATTACAGGGATGTTATTGTCGTGTAACCACTCCGCCACAGGCCGCGCATTATGAGCAGGTTCTCGGTCGTGTTGTAAGGTGCAATCACCATCCCCGAATTGCTCTTCAACAGTGGGAAGCAAGAGGGTTGTTAAAGCCACAGGCCGCGCATTATGAGCAGGTTCTCGATCGTGTTGTAAGGTGCAATCACCATCCCCGAATTGCTCTTCAACAGTGGGAGGCAAAAGGGTGGTTAAAACATCAATGTAGGCCTGTGCTGTGATAGTGCCACGCAAAACAATGGATGCAAGCCCTCTCCATGAGAAACACGGCCACACCGTAACACCACCGCCTCCGAATTTTGCTGTTGGCACTACACAGGCTGGCAGATGACGTTCACCGGGCATTCGCCATACCCACACCCTGCCATCGGATCGCCACATTGTGTACCGTGATTCGTCACTCCACACAACGATTTTCCACCCTCTTCAACTGTCGGCGATCTCTTTCAGTCAACACACGAGGTCGGCTTGTACGCTTTTGTGCTGTACGTGCCCCTTCACGTTTCCTTTTCACTATCACATTGGAAACAGTGGACCTAGGGATGTTTAGGAGTGTGGAACTCTTGTGTACAGACATATGACACAAGTGACACCCAATCACCTGACCACGTTCGAAGTCCATGAGTTCCGAGGAGCGCCCCATTCTGCTCTCTCACGATGTCTAATGATTACTGAGGTCTGTGATATGGAGTACCTGGCAGTACGTGGTAGCACAATGCACCTAATATGAAAAACGTATGTTTTTAGGGGTGTCGGGATACTTTTGATCACATAGTGTATCACCGAGAGGCATACAACGTGATATCCTCCTATAATTTTCGGAGCAATGAACACTTTCATCAGATGTTTTCACAGATTATTAACCATTAATACATGAAAGAATGGAAATAGGAAAACTAAGTTGTTCTTCTAAGATACCGAAATTTTCCATAACTATAACCCAAAGTCGCTTTACTGAGATATGTGAAACGACTTGTTGTGTTCATTCAAATGAAAACATGTTGAAAATGGCACCAGTAACCGGTCAGTAGGTGAGTCCTGAACATGCCTGCTGCTCTCTAGGTGGCAGCTTCCTGCAGATGCACAGTGTCACTGGCACAGGGCAGTGTAAAGATAGCCACCGCCATAGCTACTTGCACTGGGGACTAACATCGTTCTGTCAATCATAGAATTCAGATTTTAGTAGCAGTAGTAGTAACTTTATTCATCCGTAGATCTCTTTTTACAAGGATGTAAGACGTGTCAAAGTATTTACAAGTTTAGACAAATTTAAAATAAGCTAATTCGTATACACATACATTTACAGACTTCTTGTTAGTGTCAATCATTAGACTTATTCCTGGTATACAATACTTTTTTTTACAAATAACTTATTAAATAATGTAGTGCCACACTGTGCACTCACATCTCACTATCAGTCACTGCACACACAACACACACATTGTTTCATTACACTGCACTCACTATACAAACACACACACACACACACACACACACACACACACACACACACACACACACACAAACACATACACACACTGGTGATCTCTGGGCCATTTTCTGCACCACAAATTCCCATTTGCTATCCTGAAAAACTGAGTCAGCATTCCTCTATAATGAGTGAGATATTGAGTTCAGAAAGAGGAAGAGGTGTTAGTATTGTGCAGTACATGGCTTGGGGGTAAGTTTTCCTAGAAAAGGAAAAAAGAAGGAAAACACAAAGTGAAGGTGTTATACGAAATGTTGGATGTTTTGTAATCATTATTATTTATTTGTATAACATTTTTTAATCAAACCCGTACTCTGCTTTATCTAAGTAATCCTTCAATGTATGAAATGTATTGCACAACAGGTACTTTTTAGTTGCCTTTTTAAGTAAGTATATTTCTTCAATTTCTTTAGTCTCTTTTCGTAATTTATTGTACAGTTATATTTCTTGGTAGAAAATTCTGTTTTGAGGTTAGCTCTTGTTCCATGGTCATGGACAGAGCTGTTTGTGCCGTAATTACCAATGTTTTTTTATGTTTACAACTGACTGGTAAATGTATTCACATGGAGCAGTTGAAATCCCCAGTGTTTCGAACAGGTCTTTACAATGAGCTCGAATACCATTTTTTGTTATGAATCTTACGGCTCCTTTCTGGAGTTTGAAAATTGTGTTCATATTTTGTGCATTTGTTCCCCAGAAAGAATGCCATAACTGAGAATTGAGTGTATATATGAATAGTATGTAACTAAAAGACATTGCATGTTGCACACTGATGATAGGGTTCTAAGGGCATAACATGCTGATGACATTATGTTTCCAAGTACCTTTGTTTGTTCACACCATTTCAACTGAGAATCAATATTCATTCCTAGAAATTCTGCATTTGTTACACATTTTATGTAGGTGCCATCTACATTTAATTTAACATTGTCATTTTTCCTCTTCAAACTGAAATTCATGGCATTAGTTTTCTTTATGTTCAATGTCTCTTTACTGCTAATTGATCAATCGTAAACTTCCTTAAGGGCTTCATTTGCTTTCTCTGAAAGGAGTTCTCTAATTTTCTCAGTAACTATAATATTGCTGTCATCAGCGAAGAGAATTTTTCACCATGAGTAACACTACTGGGAAAGTTATTGATGTATATCAGGAATAGTATTAGTCCTAATATGCTACCTTGTGGAACCCCTATATTATTATATTTTGGTTCTGATAAGTGTTTTACTAAATGTTTAGATCCATTTGAAGTATGTATTATCTCTACTCTTTGTACCCTATATTCTAGGTATTCATTAGCTACCTCTCTCATTCCTAATGCTTCTAATTTATTTAGTAGGATATTGTGGTGAACTGTATCAAAGGCCTTAGAAAGATCCAAAAATATATAGTAGTAGTAGTAGTAGTAGTAGTAGTAGTAGTAGTAGTAGTAATAGTAGTAGTAGCTTTATTCATCCCTAGATCTCTTTTTACAAGGATATAGGACATGTCAAAGTATTTACAAGTTTAGACCAATTTAAGATAAGCTAATTCGTATACACATATATTTACAGACTTCTTATATTTACTCCTGGTATACAATACGTTTTTTTACAAAGACCGTATTAAATAATGTAATATTTTTCACAGTTATTATTTTGTCACAGCATAATTTCTACAAATGGAGCCGAAAGTGCGCAAGTGGTGGGACGTCTGTTCCTGATGTTCGTCGTTTAAGTCAAACAGATCGCACTTTGTCTCCAAAAAGCACTGCAGCTGTTGAATCTGTCGTGGTGGAAAGGTACCGGGTGATACTAGATGACATTGCACAACAGTAAACATCTATTTATCGTGTGACGCGCTTAGATAATCGCTAGCATATTG
The DNA here is from genome assembly GCF_021461395.2 of Schistocerca americana. NCBI lineage: Eukaryota > Metazoa > Arthropoda > Insecta > Orthoptera > Acrididae > Schistocerca > Schistocerca americana. The sequence goes on from NC_060121.1 coordinate 93,621,927, forward strand.
AAATTTAAAAACAAAGTCATAAATCCGTTAAATAAATAACAGAGAAAAATCAAAAATCAATATCGACGATTTACAACCACGTAGTTGCTTTAGAGCTATCTTGTTGTAGTCCTTCCAGGGATCTGGCGAAAGAGGCGCCGTTGTGAACGATATGGTTTGTGGTTCAGTTTCTACAGTCAAAGCTGAGAGAGTCTCGCCGCCCCCAGTTGTCGAGAGTGGCAGCTCTTCTCCCCGTTCCACTTCTGATTCTATCCAGTTTACACCACGTGACGCTCAAGAGGAAGGATGAAGCCTGGGAGTTTGATAGTGGGGTTGGGGTTTCCGACTCGTAAGAAGCCTTGCTGGGGTGAAAATCGCCACTCCGATTTCTAGGCAGCCACCGGGCAGGCTCGTGGCAGTTTTCGACTATGGTTGACCAGAATTCAGTCGGGTTGTACAACCTTGTATAATGATATCGTATATAGGAAGAAACTGATTCTTCTGTACTCTTATCCATAATCGAGCAAGCTCTTGCTGTCTTCTTATGGGGAGGTGCAGTGACGTTGATTGGAGATGAGAGCTATTGAACAGGAGCAGGCAGAGGCGTACCAGATACAGTGTGTGTGGCCTGGCGAAGCTGAACAGCTACAAGGTGGGTATAGGAATTGTTGAGCCATACATGTGATGAACCAGTACTCAGCTGATGAATGAAGCTAGTGCTCTTGATCTTAGATTATTTGTGTCGGCTACCGAAGAAGTTCCAGTTAGCTTCGGCAATAAATTATTGTGGCTCTCAACTTCCGAGAATGATGTTAGTATGTAAGTGAACTATCCAAACGGACGCCCAGGTACTTTTGATTGCTATTCCATTGTAATATATTATCTCTGTATATTACCTATGCTTAGTGGTTTGCGTTCCTGTGGCTCAGATTAAACGCTGCAAATTCACACTTGAGGGGATTTGATTTTAGCTTCCACTACAGAAACACGCATATAATACACAGAGATCCTACATAACTTTTTCTTGTGCCTCTGAGAGACTGGTCCACTGGCTCACGAGACACATGTTATCGGCATATATAAATTTGTGCAAGAGGGTTTCTGGCAGATCGTGGGTATAGACACTGATCATTGTAGGGGAGAGAACTGATCATTGAGGCAGACCTTTTTTTCCAGTTTGTGGAATTTACTCTATGTGTGTACGGATTCTTAGAAAAGAATACGATTTTTGTGCAGGAAACTGCCTTGATCAGTTTCCTTGAAAGCCCCTCTCGCTAGCCTTTATCGTGCGCTGGGAACAAATTTAGAAAGAGAGCAACACTTTTTCGTTTCTTCTTGAAGGCATTTTCCAATTAGTTTGTCAACGAGAGGGCCTGTTATTGTTGTAACGAATGAGACGGAATCAATACTATTCTCCGCTAGTGATCGTGCAGTTCTAGGCGCTTCAGTCTGGAACCGTGTGACCGTTACGGTCGCAGGCTCGAATCCTGCCTCGGGCATGGATGTATGTGATGTCCTTAGGTTAGTTAGGTTTAAGTAGTTCTAAGTTCTAGGGGACTGATGAAGTCCCATAGTACTCAGAGCCATTTGAACCATTTATTCAATATTATTCTACCAAGATTAGCACTTCAGAAGCCGATGTTACTATGTTTAGGATCAACTTTTGGAGTAATTTGTATGTGACAGAAGAGTGCGACTGGTCTGCACCTTTATGGGAAGTCTGGGTCTTACCGGATGACAGTAGTGCAATAATTTTAGACTCGTTGTTGACTGGTGGTAGTCCTTTTGATTCTAATATGCAGTTGAAGAAAGAAATGGGCCATCGTTGAGTAATAAGCCCACAGTACTTAAGTAGTTCTGGGAATATCCCATTGAAGCCTGCAGTGTTTAAACTTCGGATGTAATTAAACATTGCACTTTTGAAGATATAATTAATTGAGAATATAAATCATGTCGGCAAGCCACTAGTTTTGCCTGAAGTAGTTCAGTTTTGATCTTTTTACTGAATTTCTTATTGGCTATTAACATGGAGAAAGTGGTTCGCTATAGTTGCTACTCGTATATTAACGCCTGCACGTTTCCTCGATGGTGTTGTTGAAGAGTTCAGTCTCCGAATCAGACCATGTTTTCCTGTTAGAACGATAGAAATTCTTACTGCAAACATTAGTCATGTTTCACCACAACGTTTTATGGATGATATGCTGCAGTTTCACGAAATGTCAGTATACTGAATGCCCCAGCTGCTCACTCCTGAAGAGAAACAGTGCTGCATTAGTGTGTATGAACAGCTTCTGCGGGAGGTTGAACAGGAAGGAAATGACTTCCTTCCAATAATTCTCACTGGGTTAGAAACCAGAGTTAGTTACTGCTAACCAGAAATGAAAACGATGTGTGAGGAATAACGCTCTTCAGCAACAGAAGCAACACCTAGGGACAAGGAACATTCTGCTGACCCTCTTTGTGAGGAAAGTATGTCCAGATCATCTTGGAACTCTACACACCTATGGACCACTATCACTAGTAAATCTTATTGAGATCTTCTGAAAATCATTGCAGCCAGCAATCAAATTGAAACTATGTGGATTACTGTCTGCAGATTTTTGATGCAAAATGACGATGAAATGGCTCGTGCAATAGTTGCAACAATAATAGACCAGCATCCAACATATTTTATTCGGTGAGGGGTTTCCATATGCTTTTATCTTCTTCTACATCTCGTCCTCCGCTAGAATTTTGCAGGCACCTGAAATATCCCAATTCGCAAACAGCTTTCAGAGACAAAGAAAAGGCTTTGAATATTTGATTAAAGGATGGAGGGAAAAACATTTTTAGTTAAGCAGTGTGAAAAACCATCTTTGTATTGTAAAAGTAAAAAAAGCGTGAAAGAAAACCTTTGGAACAATTTAGAACTGTACCAGGGAGACAACGTAACGTTACTGACGTTGATTTATGAATCTACGCCCTCCGAATCGCAAATGGTGTGCCAACTGGTGATCCCTGGCTCTCTCGAGCTGGTTAAGCGGATTCAAGAAATGAGTCAGTATAGGAAGTCGTAGAATTACGAACATTACTTCAAACAAACGTGCAGAGGGGATGCCATTAATCGGTAACACTGAGGAGCGTTTCATAAGTGCCGTGAAGACGAAGCTTGCTGTTACCCCTGCGACTGCGGACCACTCAGGTTTCATGAAACAATTGGCCTCTATCATTTCGTCTCCAGCCAGCTACTGTGCAGTTTGAGCGTGGTTTGGCCAACTTTAGGCACGTAGGGGCCTTTGTGAGCCGTGACCTTTAGCAAAGTATCCGACTGCAAACGTTTATTATAAGCAGGCCCCTTCGGAATGTTCACTCGGAAACTGGTTGAGATGGACCCGCATTCAGTGGCAGCGTCTGTGTCAGATTGTCGTGGGCGAGGCGTGACATTCGTATCAAGTGGCCGTCCGTTAGGACCTTTTTACGACCACTGCTCTTAGCCGTGTTACATGAGCGCCAGGGATACACTATGCTCTGTAGACACGTTGGACAATTCCCAGCCGCGCGGGATTAGCTGAGCGGTCTGAGGCACTGCAGTCATGGACTGTGCGGCTGGTCCCGGCGGAGGTTCAAGTCCTCCCTCGGGCATGGGTGTATATGCTTGTCCTTAGGATAATTTAGGTTAAGTAGTGTGTAAGCTTAGGGAGTGATCACCTTAGCAGTTAAGTCCCATAAGATTTCACACACATTTGAATATTTTTGATAATTCCCACAGATACACCAAGAAATCGGGTGACTTCATTCACGGTGTGGTCACGAGCACATACAAAGACGACAGCGCCTTTCTCATTCCGTCACATTTCCACGTCGATCCATCTTAATCCGCTGATTCCATACAACCGACTGCACAAATTCACAGCTCGACTTAATTCAGTGTTCGGAGATCGGATGACCGCCTGGTACCAGTTTTTCATCATCTACAGGGAAAAGGAAGGAAACTTATTGTTTAATGTCCTGTCGACATCAAGGTCATTAGATTTAATTGGATTGGATTGTTTGGGGGAAGAGAACAAACAGCGAGGTCATCAGTTCATAGGATTAGGGAAGAACAGGGAAGGAAGTCGGCCGTGCCCTTTCAAAGGATCCGTCCTGGCATTTCCGTGGAGTGATTTAGGGAAATCATGGAAAACCTAAATCCTGATGACCGGACGCGGGATTGAACCGTCGTCCTCCCGAATGCGAGACCAGGATGCTAAACACTGCGCCACCTCGCTCGGTCAAGGTCATTAGAGATGGAAATATCTTCAACTACCAGTGTGCTCTTTTAAGGGGATAACTAATATTTTGTAGAGTGGAGTTACATCTTTTTATATAAAAAAACAGGGATTTACAGACATATATTATTAGAATCACCGGATTAACAGAATGCCTCCTGTCCAGCTGAAAGTACGTATATTAATTTGAATAATGTGAAAACTGGAGCTGTGTAATGAGGGTAGTATGGAAATGCATATATTTCAAAAACAGTTGTTGGTACACAAAAGGGTGAGGTGAAAACACAATAACATTACAAAGTAATAAGAATGACTTGCTTGATACTATGGTTTCCATCCCGTTCACCATCTTTGGAAGGAATTCTTGGTGACCATGTCGAAATCAAAAGACGACGCACTGAAGACTTTTTACTGAGATTTTAATTATTTATTTGGCCAGTAACCACGAAACCACACTCTCTTACCACAGATGAAAATTTTACGCATTATGTGCAATTAAACAGTGAAGTTTTTTTTAACTGTTTATCACAAGTAAAGAAAAGATAGCTTTATTTACTCCAGACGTCATACACATCACAAAACACAATCTCAGGAGTGATTGCGAAAGCATGAAATGATTTGCGTTCTAATAGGGAATGATGCCGAAATCACACTATAGAATGTAGAAGGCTTAAAATCCATACTCAGTATTTTACCAGACGATACAATTATTTTCTGCAAAACCTTTCTGAAAGGAGCGCGTTATACAGTGGCGGTCAAAATAATAGAGCCACCTGGCAAAGGTTTGGAATAAAGTGCACATTTATTACTTGACATGTTTGAACTATGATGGAAACCATTACAACCGAGTCACATTGTACTATAGTCAGTTATATCGATAACACAACACAAAATAATCAGTAATAATCGATAATATTCAAAAGAATACCAGACCACAGGGTCAAAAAAATAGAGCCAATTGAAACAAATATATTGTACGTGATCTCAGTCTTATGAAACGTACAGGAACAGTCTTTTTTGCATAGGACTGCATTAGTACTTCGTGGGGTAACCCTTATTTTTGAGGATTGCCCTGCACCTCTTACCCATAGAGTCTACTAAACGCCTGCATTCGTCACTACTGATCGCATACCAGGCTCTCTGGATTTCTTCCCACAGTTTTTCTGACGATGTAGCTTTTGAGCGGTCAATTCTCTTGTCTAAGATCTCCCATAAGTTCTCAATGGGTGATGCGTCAGGGGACTGAGGTGGCCACTCTAATACTTCGATATTGTGCTCTTGAACAAACTGCCTTATGATCCTTGCAGTATGCTTTGGATCGTTATCGTGCTGAAATTTCCATTTCAGCGGCATTTCCTCTTCAGCATAAGGCAGCATCACATTTGCCAAGATGTCTTTGTACATTTCTGCGTTCATTATGCCGTTGATACGGTGTATTGGACCAATGCCGTACCACGAAAAACATCCCCATACCATAACACTTCCGCCACCGTATTTCAGTTTTTAAAGTGTACTTGGGATTAAATTCCTGGTTTGGTGGGCGGCGCACATAGACTTTTCCGTCTGAGGCAAACCTATTAAACTTGGATTCATCGGACCAAAGGATGTTCCTCCACCAAGTATTAGGTTTTTGTTCATTTCTCCGGGCAAAGGCTAACCTTTTCCGAACATTAGCTTGTGAAACATGTGGCGTCTTTCTTGCAATGCGCCCATTCAATTTTGCAGATCTCAGTCGTCTTTGAATCGTTGAGGTTGATGGTTGAACATCATGTTCGTCGCTAAACAAAATGGCTTTCAGTCGTGGTGTTGACAAAAATGGGTCTTTCTTCACTTCCCTAGTGATGAGTCTGTCTACGCGAGGAGTAGTTACACGAGGTCGCCCCCTGTTCTCCACCTGCGGCTTTGTTTGTTTTGACCGTCTCATGGCGTTCTGGACTCGTTTTCGCGAAACGTGCAAGACATTGGCTATTTTATTCATGGACATCCCACTTTTGAACATCCGGAACATTACTATACGCTCATCTTCACTGGTATGCTTTGCTCTGCCCATCTAGACGAATGTAAACAAAACCACACGTCAATTTACATACAAAACAACTGCATAAAAATCAATTTAAAGGCACATGTGTAAAGCGGCTCTATTATTTTGACCCATAAGATTCTTACCTTTATGCCTCTTTTCACACGTCTAGCTCAAACGCTTCCTTTCGGACGACTAAAGATAGCAGCAACGTCTTCCCTGATGTTGTCTACAAGGGACTGACAACACGGCACTCGTGGCGATTTCGCGAACTAATAGATATCCTAGTTCTTAATCTCGTCAATAGAGGTGGCTCTATTATTTCGACCGCCACTGTATATACAGATTCTACACAATATATGCACTGGCTGCAGTTGGGACGGAAGAGAGACCATCAGGAGGAGTGACATGTTATTAAAATCCAGTCCTTGCTCAAGCAAAGCGGCAGAGACAAGACGAAACACCGTGATAGTACAGTTACACAATCTGCAAGTCATAGGAATCTGTATAAGACCCCAAAGTTCAGCAGATGAACTGGTAGAAAGCTTCATGGCTGCATTGGACTAGAGTGATCACAAGATCTCAACCCTTCTGGCAGTAGATCTAAACTCCAAAATACACACGCCGAGTAACAAAATACAGGCCATTTTACAGAGCAAGGCTTTACCTTCATCAACGAAGCTCGGAATGAACACGGCAGCTCCATTACCATAGACCCTATACCTGGTTTTTCAAAAAGAAGATATGTATTTCGATGGCAATCTAAATGATGCAATGTATGCCGATTTCTTAATTAATGTTTTACCGATTCTACTACAAGATGTTCCACTTCATGACAGAATGGCGATGTACATTCAACATGATGGATGTTCGGCACATGGCACGCGTGCAGTTGAGGCGGTATTAAATAAAATATTTAAGACAGATGGACTGCTCGTAGAAGCACCATACTTGCACGTTCAACGGACCTTACATCTCCAGACTTTTTTCTTTGGGGAAAATTGAAAAATATTTGTCTTCGTAATCCTCAGACAACTCCTGAAAACATGCGTCAGTTACTGTAGGCGATCTACTCGTTGTTGAGAGGAATTTCATTACGAGTATTGCCAAATGCATTGATGTTGAAGGACATCGTTTTGAGCATTTATTACATTAATGAGGTTCTTAGGGTTGCTCACGCAGTAACGGCATGCGATCCCATAATTTATGATAAGGTCAGAAAAGTAAATGTATCTCATTGGAACAACAGTAATAAAGTCCAAATGTAACTATTTTTTGTGTTTTAATTTAAAAAACCAAATTATTACCAACTGTTCCTCTAAATAGGTTAGGTATATTACAAGTGTTGGAATATCACATCGTCATCCATCACAAAGCGAAACAAATGTTCCAAATCAGACATTTCTGTTTATTTACGTACTATACGAATATGTAATAAAATGGGGGTACCTATTTTAAAAAATGCAGTCTAAAAATTTGACGTATGGCAGCTCCATCTAGTGGGATATCCATAGCGCCATCTGTTTTCCCCCGTCACGCTCGAACAGATTTGTTGTTCTTATTTTTCCGTTTGATGCTAATTTCTACATCTATATCTACATCCATACTCCGCAAGCCACCTGACGGTGTGTGGCGGAGGGTACCTTGAGTACCTCTATCGGTTCTCCCTTCTATTCCAGTCTCGTATTGTTCGTGGAAAGAAGGATTGTCGGTATGCCTCTGTGTGGGCTCTAACCTCTCTGATTTTATCCTCATGGTCTCTTCGCGAGATATACGTAGGAGGGAGCAATATACTGCTTGACTCCTCGGTGAACGTATGTTCTCGAAACTTCAACAAAAGCCCGTACCGAGCTACCGAGCGTCTCTCCTGCAGAGTCTTCCACTGGAGTTTATCTATCATCTCCGTAACGCTTTCACGATTACCAAACGATCCTGTAACGAAGCGCGCTGCTCTCCATTGGATCCTCTCCATCTCTTCTATGAACCCTATCTGGCACGGATCCCACACTGCTGAGCAGTATTCAAGCAGTGAGATATTTGGCCCGGTTACTATCAATGGACCACCCTGTATATGATACCTTGTAATACGTATGTTCTTTGTAAAACACACTGTATTTAGCCGAGGACATGAGATAAAGCTCCAAAGCTTAACAACCATCACATTCTCGAAGCACGCCTGTAAGGAGACACCTCCCAGTAAGAGCAAAATTTCGGATCACGTCAACAAAGAAAGACACACAAAACGCATTTTGATGGACTCCAACAAAAGTCGTCCCCGACCCGCCAGAGGATAACGTATGTGCTGAAAAAAATGTTAAGGCTAACAGAAAGAGGCAGCTCTGATGATGCACCGCAGTGCGTAATTGAATCCCTGACGCAGCCAGCGACTCTCGATCAACATAAAGGAAAAGCAAACCCTGGTTTGACAGTAAACGCTACATATGAGGACGCAGCTATATGCCTATAAAAATGGGAAACAACGCATTCCTGAAAGAAAAATACACTTTGATAAAAGAAGAAGAATTACCACACGAATCAGAAGCAAAGCTCTACAAAGCCCTGGAAGCACAGTAAACAAAAATGACCCCAAGTATTTCGAGGGCAGAGTGGGAACTACTTCATAAACTTGCTCCAGAATAAGAGCTCGTACTATCACACTGAAGGAGGAACCACAGTAACTGAAAACAAAAACAGAAGACGAAATCTGGCAAGCAATCGAAAGAAACAAACCCCGTTAGGCAGCTGGTCCAGACAGTACGTGGTGTGAGGTAATGAAAGGAACAGCGATAAACGCCGAGAAACTGTTGATAACACTACTAAAAAAGTATCTAAAAATCATGAACGTCCCCGTAGCAGGGAAACAATCGACAGTTAAAGTGAACTACAAAGAAAAAAGGATCGCAGAACTCACCGTATTCCTGTAGAGGGATTGCCTTGGAATGTGCACCGCTCAAGATAATGAACAACATCATACTTTAAAAGATCCATGACAACACAATACCTGTAATACCATGGAATCAGCATGGCTTCATTCCCGGTAGGTCAGACACTCAAGAAATGGGATACATTCTCCAGTTCACAAGCGAAACCCTGTCTAAACTAAAGGTTTTGCATGCGCGTCTCTGTTGACTGCAGACAAGCTTCCGACGCGATAAACAGCAGTAGAGTACTGGAAAAACTACTGTCCATATTAGGAGCAGAAAATCATATCCTGAAGTCCATAGTAAGTATAACTGGAGAAACACAATTAGAATTCATGATATGCATTAACGCAGTCCCAAGGAATCCAGAAAAAGAATGTAATACTGCAGGGAGATGGTATAAATCCTATTTACTCACGACGTGGTCCAAAGGAAGGAGTAGGAAGAAGTGAGAAAGTGGCAAAAGGTGGATGATATGATCGTACTAGGAGAAAGAGATGTCTCTGCATGAAGCAAAAAATTAGGAGAGTGGTCATAAATAAAGACAGGTAATGAAATTCGGGAAAGGAGGAACACTGGGAACGATGAGAAATTCATCTGAAGCGAATGAGGACTGGGAATAGTTACAACCTACAAATATCTAGAAATTACACTGGAGGTCACAGCTCTTTTCCAAGCACATTGAAGAAAGACTAGAGAGAGCGATGATGGCAACTATTGAGGCAAAGAAATTCAGTCTACTATTTGTAAGAATAGCCCTAAGAGTGTTCAACATAAAGGTTGCAGTTGTACCAACTGCATTATACGGCGTACGTAAATGGAGAGGGCTCATATGTTCCAATCTCAAACAACTAGAGGGAATTAAGTCCGCATATCTGAAAAGAAGGGTATGCGTTTCAAAATAAACTCGAAACAGGATAACCTACGTCTTGGGAGACACAACTTACTTCATTGCAGGCCTGATGGGCGTTCATAACCTGATATCAGCGCAAGTAACACAAGACTCTTGGAAGACAGGTGGCAAAAAGCAAAAAAATATAGTTCACGTACTCTTCAACACCCAGCGATGACAAGTACCGAATGGAAGCAATCCAACTTCGAGCAGCTCCAACTGTACTCGAGGGCTGCAGCATATGGACTACACAAGGCTGGTTCGAGAGCATTTCGCACGCAAGCGGGTTATCATTTGGAGTCCCCCTCTCCCCTTTCCCTTGTACGCCTCCACCGACACACACTGTACACAAATCTCTGGCGGCCATGTTTGCCTAGAGCCCTAAGCAGCCTCTACCAACTGCGATACGTCCCGTGTAGAAATCTTGCATGTCGGTGCGCAGAATGGCGGCTTGTGTCACTTGGGCGTTAAACTGACCCGAGGACTACGTCACTGAGTATGCTCAATCAAGGAATATCATAACCCCACCAGCAGTTGACAGTGCACCATATGCGGTGGACCTCGCGATACATATCACATCTTCGAGTGCAAAGAAGAAACGTTGTCATTATTTCACTATGCAAATAATGGTAGCTTCAGCTAAAGAATGAGTACCTTGTACACAGAGTGTTTAATAATTAACAATCTTAAAAACAAAATAAAAAAATATGTACGATTTTCATTTGACTCACCGTCGTATAGTACGTCACTTCTAGTTAATGTTCTTTTTAACACTTAGACAGAAACACCGTTTTACAGTGCGTCCTGGGCAATATCTGCTTGGAAGACGGACAGGTGTTTGAACGTTTCCTGTGGGACGAATATCGCTTTCTTCTGAGAGTATTAAGTCATTTTTGAATATTGGAATTTATCTGAAAATTTAATGTGAATGAAGTGTTGAAATACAAAAATTTTAATTTTTCATTCAATTTCGCAAGGAAAATTGATCAGTCTCAAACACAGTTTCTATTTTACTTATACAAAAATAATGAACAGAACAATTTCGGTAGTTCTGAGATAAAGTGAGCAGAGGAATTGGAACGTGTGGTGTATCTGGAGGGTCACATTCCGCGTTTATCTTATCTGGCGCATTATCATCAGAATTGAGATTGCTCACTTTCTCAGTTTGGTGGTGCTGACAGGCTTGTTGCGTTCTCTTCATACAAAATATTCTGGTGCAGCTCGATTTCTGATATTTCTGAGCCAGTGAGCCAGTGCAATGTTCTACAATTGACAGATCATTTTCGGTGGGAACGTATGAATCACAGTAGTCAATTTCAGAGTCAGGGTCTGCTCCGTCATCTGCTTAATTTGTCTGCTTCTTTTAGACACATTTGCAGGTATTTTTCCAACAACTTCAGTCTAAAGAAAACAGCCTGAGATAGTAATTTCCTTGTTGATCGTAATTAATGAAAGCAGTTGTAAAAAAGTAGCTACCTTTCTTGACAAACAGGCGAACAACGAAGAAACAACGGCAAAATGAATGAGCCATAATAAATTAAATCAAAATTAATAGTGTATAAAGTAAGAACCTATGTACAGTCAATATACCGAAAGAGTAAAATTATAATTTTATAGGAAAAGAACTCACTAAAACGAACTGACACCGTACTTAATAATGATTTGGTAGTTACAATGTTACGAACGAAGATATTGATTTCAAATTCCGCTAAGCAAAGTCATTAAAATATAAATGAACCTGCAGCGTAGTCAGGTAACTGAAAATGTAACGTAAAGTAACTTAAAGAGCCACAACAGTGCGAGTTCAGGAACATCAGTCTATGAGGCGGCTGAGTATTTGCATTTCGCTGGGAAATACGCTTGTGAAGCTGTTTGGGTCTGGAATGGAAGCAAGTTTTGCTAAGTAAATCAGCACGATGAGACATGTCACCTTCACTGCAGTACGGCTAAATGCCAAATAAGACTCTTGTAGCCGGCTAGAACCGTAGGGTGATTTTCAGCGTCTCTAGCGGAATAAACGTAAACCCTATTTGCCCTTGAGACGGTTGTTCCGTTGTATTAAGTGTTAAAGTGCACACACATACATCTTTTAAACTAAGTTTTATTCGTTGGTTTGCTGTTGAGGGGGTAGGGGGAGGGAGATCAGTTCTTCTGCAGTACAGAAACATATGATTATGGTTTATCCACGTCTAGTGCTCGCACAGCTTCAGAAAAGAAATTAAAAGTTTCTTAAAACCATCCATTTATCTTTCCTGTTGTTGAATGCTCTCCAGTAGACTTGACGAAAAGAACTGAAGCGGTGAGAATCCTATGGGGTTCAAGCACACAGTCATCAGGCCAATATGGAATTAATGTCAGAGAAATCGGTAGACAGCTTTCAGTGAAAGTTCATGTATAGAATGTGGGCCTATAGCACAGATAAAGCTGACTCACCATAAGATGAACAGATCTCAGGAGCATGTTATATATGTCTACAATCTCAAAATGGACGGTGTTGTGTTTTAGGCCTTTATGGTTCTCATCGCTTGAGTTATTTCTACATCGTCATGACTTAAAATGAGACCATTTACGTACAACAAAACAGAAGTTGGTTGGTTGATTTGGGGAGTGGACCAAACAGCGAGGTCATCGGTCCCATCGGATTAGGGAAGGATGGAGAAAGAAACCGACCATGCTCGTTCGAAAGAACCATCCCGGAATTTGCCTGAAGCGATTTAGCGAAATCACGGAAAACCTTAATCATGATGGCCGGACGCGGGTTTGAACAGTCGTCCTCCCGAATGCGATTCTAGTCTGCTGACCACTGCGCCACCTCGCTCGGTAAAACAGAAATTAATTCCGATATTGACACACATACGACACGGGTAGCGATCTCTCTTCACTCTGAAAATGCCGGTTGATTATACTCACTTCGAGAGTTGACTAACGCGCCAACTATAGATGGTATACTGTAATTTCGTGGTGGCGTATCTGCAAATGAAGCTGAGAAAGTAACGAAATTCATTCGTCATTATGATTTCTTTGCAACTCAGTAATCGTTTCTCCGGTATAAATTAGCTTCTGTGAAATGTCCTCGAGCGAACTTCTCGAGGAATCGGCAAACTACTTCTTTAATTGCTTTGCAGCAACTTAACGCAAGAAGTAGCCTCTCGGGATGAGAGGACGGCGAATAGTGCTGCCTCGGAGATAGCGTAAAGTATCATTATGAAGAGAAATGAATCAGCGTCTGTAAACGTAGGCCAGGGCGCTCCTCTCTTCCGTCGAGAAATCGGAGACGCGAGCGAAAAATAACGAGCGGACGGTGCCCGCGCGGGCCGGAGGCAGTAATTGGAAAGTCGCGAATCGAGAGAAATGCTGACGCCGAACGAGAGGCTGAGGAGTAAGCAAGGCGATGGCGGGTGGGAGGGGGGGGGGGGGGGGCAGCTACCGGAGGAGTGCCTCGCTTGGCGTTCGGAAGCGTCCGGGACGGGCGCCTAAAGCCCGCCTCACGCCCACTGCCTGTACGCGCCTTACGTCCGAAGGCAGGAACGCCGATGGCTCGGTCATCGCGTTCAACCTAAAACGATTTTAGCTAAGTTTACTTGTAAGGACGGAGCTGATTTTTGTAGTCCAATCAAATATCGGCTTTCCGACCGTCAGTAGTCTTACACGAATGGTGTAAGTAAACTAGCAGCTCCGATTCCGCCAGAGCGATAAACTGAGGAGATCAATTGGAAATTTTTAAATAGGTAGAGAGAAAATAATTTGTCAACTGCTGCGGATTCGTTGATTGCTCTGGGAGGAAGGCCCATCAAACTAGAGAACGTGAAATACTAGTTAACTTTATTACATTAATGAATAAAAGATTTAAAACTTTTATCCGTCACGGATGATCACTGCGACTGTGATGAATAAAGGTTCCCTGAAATTACTGCAACCAGTCGCTTTTGGTTTTGTTCTTCAATTTTTATTATCCCATCACCGATTTCGAGCCACCTAGCGATTTATCATCAGATGGTTCATGTTTATTGATTCTTTGCAGCACTGTGGGGGTAGTGCCGATGTGGCAATATGTGTATACAAAACATGGAAGCATGGAAGCATTGAGTGTAGCTAGAATTATTCAAATTATGAGATCGGTTTCGTTGCACTTTACAATTGTTGGAATCCGTTGGTTGGTTGTTGGTGCATACAGTATTCTGTTTAAACTACACAAAGTGAATATCAGTTACCGCACAAACAACAAAATATGAAGCAAAATAGTACATAACACTAAAACAGGCAAACCACCCATCCACACATCTGATATACGAGAGTACGGAGGATGACGCAGCACAGTGATTTCATTTTTTGTGCAAGAGTCACGCCGTAGGACGGACTTGGCGGCAGCACGATGCATTCCAAAATTCTGTGTCAGGATTTCATGACATGAGCCAACTGAAATGGCCGGCCGCGGTGGACGAGCGGTTCTGGGCGCTACAGTCTGGAACCGCACGACCGCTACGGTCGCAGTTTCGAATCCTGCCTCGGGCATGGATGTGTGTGATGTCCTTAAGTTAGTTAGGTTTAAGTAGTTCTAAGTTCTAGGGGACTGAGTTAAGTCCCATAGTGCTCAGAGCCAACTGAAATGTTTCATTCTTCTGCAATCCCTCCGACAGACTTCGACTGTCACGCAGAATTTCGTTGGTTCAAATGGCTCTGAGCACTATGGGACTCAACTGCTGTGGTCATCAGTCCCCTAGAACTTAGAACTACTTAAACCTAACTAACCTAAGGACATCACACACATCCATGCCCGAGGCAGGATTCGAACCTACAAACAGAACCTGGATTCATCCGGAAAAATGACGTTTTGTCATTCGTGCACCCAGGTTCATCGTTGTGTACACCATCGCAGGTGCTCCTGTCTGTGATGCAGCGTCAAGGGTAACCGCAGCCATGGTCTACGAGCTGATAGTCCATGCTGCTGAAAACGTCGTCTAACTGTTCGTGCAGATTCTTGTCGTCTTGCAAACGTCCTCATCTGTTGACTCAGGGATGCGTTACAGCCATGCGGATAAGATGCCTATCACCTCGACTGCTAGTGATACGAGGCCGTTGGGATCCAGCACGGCGTTCCGTATTACACTCGTGAACCCACCGATTCCATATTCTGCTAACAGTCATTGGATCTCGACCAACGCGAACAGCAATGTCGCGATACGCTAAACCGCAATTGCGATAGGCTATAATCCGACCTTTATCAAAGTCGTAAACGTGATGGTACGCATTTCTCCTCCTTACACGAGGCGTCACAACAACGTTTCAGCAGGCAACGCCGGTCAACTGCTGTTTGTGTATCAGAAACCGGTTGGCAACTTCCCTCATGTCAGGACGTTGTAGGTGTCACCACCGGCGCCAACGTTGTGTGAATGCTCTGAAAAGCTAATCATTTGCATATCACAGCATCTTCTTCCTGTCGGTTAAATTTCGCATGTGTAGCACGTCATCTTCGTGGTGCAGCAATTTTAATGGCCAATAGTGTATTAATTCACGAGGTGTGACCTCTCAGCCCGCGCGAAAATTTTCGAACTCACTCTCTCCAAGGCCAGTTGTAGTGGAACGCTCTATACTGCCCCTACCCTCCTTCAATTGTCAACTCTACCATGTTTTGTTGTCGGTTGCGTTATCGCCTTCTGTGTTTACTGTTGACACGTGTTACTGATTGGTGTTGGAGTCTCCTAGACAGCGCCTCGTGAACTGCTTACCTGTTTTCTTCAGTACGCTACCGAATAGCTCAAAAGAGTTGGTGCGAATGTGTCATTTTTAGCTTTCCCGAGTTTGATGAAATTGTTAGTCGGTCTATGGAGGAAGGTGTCAGTGATATAGATAACGAAGTACACAAAGCAGACGACGATTTCACATTAGCCTGTGATCACAGTTCTGCTATCGAACTAGAGTATTATTCAGAGGAAGAACTTCGGGAGAGTTATGGGGATCTGTCTGTTTCTTCAGTGAAATACGGTTGAAGTCGAATATATTCTGAGTGGTGATAAGAAAAATGTAGTTCCCAGCAATGAATGTCAGTTTGACAGACTTTTTTTTGTACCTATCAGGTGGAATTTTTATGCGCAAATGTAAACCCTGGAATTTAATTTTATTTGCAAATTTGTTTGCTACAGAGATTGTATAATTTTTCAGAATGTAAAATTCAGTTCTCTAACAGTCCATTTATGTGTACTATTTAGAAGAACCACATAAAAGTACGTGCTTTTGTATGATAAACAGTAAAATGCTGCAGGCTTTGTTTAGTGCAGTAAAATAAACTAGAAGCATTTAAACAACACTTAAATAATTCTAAAAATAAATGTTATAAAGCATAAACTAAAAATTTCAAATGATTTTTGCCTTAATCTCGGTTTAAACATAGGGGTCCCAGAGGCCCCACCTCGTGGTATACGTTACGAAAAAGTCACCTCGCGAATTAAGGGTTAAATGAACGAACGGACTTAGCAAAGGTTTTCCCAAAATTTCAAACAATCATTAAACTCGAAAAACTAAATAACTCACAAAAAAACTCCTCCCTCTCTCTCTTTCTCTTCCACGTTGACTCATCTACTCAACACACTCTCCTTCAAGCGCGCGCGCGCACACACACACACACACACACACACACACACACACACACACACACACACACACACACTCTATCTTCTCCCACATATCACCCTGCTTAACATTTCATTATTTAAAAAAAGTAGTGTTGCAATGTTTATTGTTTATTTCATAAATACTCGTCAATGTTGATTAAACAAAAGATAAATGGTGTGTCAAACGAAATTTCAGTGCTAAAATTGTAGATGTAATATCTTCCAAACTCATTCTTTAATACATTTTGTAAGTAGTACATGCCAATTTAGCCATAAAATTACATTTTTTGTAATAGAAAAACAGATACCTACTTACTGTCACCAGTGAGTATTACAAGGGCTGAACAAAGAGGCTCTGTGGTTCAAAATGGTTCAAATGGCTCTGAGCACTATGGGACTCAACTGCTGTGGTCATCAGTCCCCTAGAACTTAGAACTACTTAAACCTACCTAACCTAAGGACATCACACACATCCACGCCCGAGGCAGGATTCGAACCTGCGACCGTAGCAGCTGCGCGGCTCCGGACTGGAGCGCCTAGAACCGCACGGCCACCGCGGCCGGCGAGGCTCTGTGGCCTAACACAAACTTTTTTAAATAACTTCAGCTATACTCCTTGGTTTATTGACGTTTCATAAGGCATGTGGAACGTGATACTTGTGGCTAAGTGTGTGGAGTGCAGTAATTTAACGTCACTGGAAAACATTTATTATGTTTTCCAGAATACTGTGTACACCAACAAATAGCCAACGGATACTAATAACTGTAAGTAATGCAGCAAAATCGATCTCATAAAGTGAATAATTCTCGCCATACTCTGCGCTTTCATGTTTCGTATATAGATCTTGCCACAGCTACACGACCCCCACACTGCTGCTGGATCACTAGCCGGTTCGAAACCGCACTAAATAAAGGCGACTGCTTGCAGTAATTTCAAGAGACCATCAATAAAATATTCACTTAATTTTGACACACTTCTTTGGCACGGAACTACTGGATAATTTATAAAGTTCTAGGACTAGGAAAGCATCACTTGATACACTAATTAACAAAGTGTTCTCTTGAGGAACAATGTTCAACATTAATAACAGTACAAATTCATCCGAAATCGTTGATTTTAGAGGATGATGTTGACTGCTATAGCTGTGGTCTCCCTCCCATACGTCGTTGCGGATTGCAGCGAGGCCTTGTTAATGTCTGTGGTGTCACCGCCAGACACCACACTTGCTAGGTGGTAGCCTTTAAATCGGCCGCGGTCCATTAGTATACGTCGGACCCGCGTGTCGCCACTATCAGTGATTGCAAACCGAGCGCCGCCACACGGCAAGCCTAGAGAGACGTCCTAGCACTCGCCCCAGTTGTACAGACGACTTTGCTAGCTATGCTACACTGACAAATACGCTCTCATTTGCCGAGATGATAGTTAGCTTAGCCTTCAGCTACGTCATTTGCTACGACCTAGCAAGGCGCCATTACCAGTTTATATTGAGATTGTAATTATGTATCAAGAGCGATGTTCTCCAATTATGGGTTAAAGTTAAGTATTCCAACAGATACGTACTATATTTGCTAGACTCAAATCCTTTAACTGTTCCAGACCTCGCGCCAGCCTGCGTGAGCTTAAGCGCGTGCCTTTCGGCTTCGCCTCATAGTGACTTGGCTGTCTTGCCAAGTCACAACAATGTCTGTGGTATCGATTCACGTTGCCAATTTTGGTATGGCAACACGATCTCTGTACAATAGCACAATTTCCTTATGTATGTAAGAGAGGGCATAACAAGCAGACCAGCACTGACTAAAAGGGCATTCCTGAGCAAGAGAAATCTACTTGTATCGAACATAGGCCTTAATTTGAGGAAGAAATTTCTGAGAACGTACATTTGGAGTTCAGCATTGTACGGTAGTGAAACATGAACGGTGTGTAAGCCGTAACAGAAGAAAATCGAAGCATTTGAGACGCGGTGCTACAGAAGAATGTAGAAAGTTAGGTGGACTGTGATAAGAAATGAGGTGGTTCTCCAGAGAGTAGGAGAGGGAAGGAATATAAGGAAAACATTGACAAGAAGAAGGAATAGGATGGTGGGACATCTGTTAAGAGCCGCGTAGGATTAGTCGAGCAGTCTCAGGCGCTGCAGTCATGGACTGTGCGGCTGATCCCGGCGGAGGTTCGAGTCCTCCCTCGGGCATGGGTGTGTGTCTTTGTCCTTAGGATAATTTAGGTTAAGTAGTGTGTGAGCTCAGGGACTGATGACCTTATCAGTTAAGTCCCATAAGACTTCACACACATTTGAACATTTTTGAACATCTGTTAAGACATCTGGGAACAACTTAATTGGTCCTAGAGGAAGCTGTAGAGTAGAAACTGTAGAGGAAGACAGAGACTGGAATGCGTCTCGCAAATAATTTAGGACGTAGATTGCAAGTGCAACTCTGATGCAAGATATGTCGCTGCAAAGCGACGCAAGATTGTTTGTAAGGAAGGCAAATGGTCGATTTCATTTTACCGGGAGGTAAGCAGCTCATGTGCAGAGGAGAGCACGTACATAGCACTTGTGCGACCCATTTTTGAGTACTGTTCGAGTGTTTGGAATCTGCACCTGGTAGGACTGCTAACTTCTAGAATATGATGGATAAGAATGACAACTGGACGACACAACTGAAGTCTGTTCACAAGATTCTTGTTTACAAAGTAAATATAAATCCTATTCTTTTCAAGAGCACTGACTTGTCTCAATGCGTTTTTGTGCAGAAATATTAATAACCGTTCTTTCATAGCACTCAGCCCCGTTCGCCTCAAACGTTCTTCCCCCCTGTACACAACAGTAAATTCTTTTTTACAACTTCAATATTTCATCTTGAATGATATGTTATTGACGAAGTGAAGACATATATATTTACTTCCTCATCTTCCTAAATAAACACAAAGCCGTTTAACTTGCTTGCGAGTTGAATTAGACATTGATATTACTTCAAAGATAATCGTATTCGTACAGCAAACAACTAACATCAAGTGTCAGCTGTCGACAACTGACACCTGCTGTCCACCTGTTGCCGCTGGTCCTGCGCTGCAGTTAATCTTGCCTCGTTTAAATACGGCATCGCTAGAATAAATTTCTTTATTTCCGTCTATGATCACGAAATGACAGGTCCTGAGACTACCGGTTTCGGTCAGCAATGACCATCTTCGGATCTGTTTTATGAACATGTCCTAATATAATGAAGCCATAGTAGCATCGTCCTTTGACGATGCTTTTAAAAAAGATTTGAAGGTGGTCATTGCTGACGACAACAGCTGGTCTGAGGACCTATCATTTTGTGATCAGAGACGGTAATAAAGAAATTTATTTTACACTTTCTGGATCACTACTCGATTCGCGACCATGTCGGAACTTGTGAAACAGTATCAGTAATTGCTGTCACAGCTTTTCAAATTCCAAAGTATTTCGTGGTAGTACACAGACCGTATTATTAAAATTACTTTGATAACTGGCATAGGATACAGCATAAATAAGGCAAATCTAAACTTAAATGCACTGCCTAATTATAAAAAAATAATGTGATGCGCCATCCCATAACCTCGATAAATGTGTTATAAGAAAAATTCGTGACTGAGTGTGCTGATCAGCGACACATAGGCCTAAAACTGATTTCGTTTCGACAACTAAGTTACAAGAATAAGATAAATTAGCAGAAAATGCTGAATTCGGTATTTTGGTGTCCCGTGAAAAGTCCATATATGATAATTTTCTTAACCTTCAAATATTATAAATCCTTTACATTTCATGCATTTAGCGGCCCGACCACCAGATCAGATGAAGGAAGACTTCGAAGCAGTTCAGAGGCATGTCGTTAGAATTGTTATTCCTGGTTTCGATGAACACAACGAGTATTATACGCAGAATACTGGCCGGTAGACGTGAAGGTGGCAGGGCGCATGCGCGGAGGGCGCTGTCAAGGAAGTGCCGTTCTAAACTGAAGCCTGTACTCACATTTTTTGTGAATATTAAGTGGCGTCCCTTCACACCCACACTTACATAGCGATCATTCAAAAAGATGTGTCTCCTCTTCTTCAGTTAGTGTCCAAAAAGAATTCCACCGAAAATGCGGTGATTTATTGTCACCTGGTTTGTTAACCATCTATAACTTTCAGAGACGTGTCACGAGTGGGGAATTTTGAGTAAAACAGACATATTTCTCGTTGCCAAGTTAAAATTTGCTCTTTTGACAAAACACAGCGGAGTTTACACAGCCTCACCTCACTAACATGTTGTGCAGATGGAGCTGAGAGAGAATTCTGCGACACTGGTCTATTAAATTTATGAAGTGAGGATCTGAGAAAAAGTACAAAATAAACGTGTAATAATTTCACTGATGTTGTTCCGAAACCCAAAGCATTTCTCGTTTCACCAGCTATCAATGGCCCTTAAAAATTACATTCTTTCATCGAAAATGTCTGTAGTTAGTGGAGTAACAGCTCTGGTAATGAAGTTTTGCATAGTAACCATACGGAAAAATACTCTCCTCTTCATGTGCTATCATTTGCCAAAACCTCATTTTGATATCTCAAACTGTTTTTGAAATATGGGGAATGTTGTGGATATTTCACTCTGGCTATTTCAATGGCGCGGTGCGATCGCAAATGAGTGCGCTACGTCACACCAATTTTCTCGAGATTGGTGACAGATAGATACCTCCAGTCAAGTCTAAAGAAAAATTCCATATGTTAGCTAAATTTCATATACAGCAACATATTATGTAATATGCACCAAAAGCAAGATCATAGTGATCCCTGTTTTTCATTGCAAACTTTTTCGGATTTTGCGCAGTGTCTTACTTCCACGTAAATATCGCAATAACTACGACATTTAACGAAATTGTGGGCGCATCATAATGAACCTGACATACAAAGCTACAAGTAAAGCAAAAATGAAATTTTTCTGCCTAGTAGCTTCTGTAAATTCGTTTCAGAAAGATTGCAGGGCATGCGCGTCGATTTTCCCGTCGCCGACCAGCTGAGAAATGGCAAACGGTTGCGGGCCCCCCCTTCTAAACAAACGAATGAATGAACTCGCCTAGGGCTTTGGACGAAAACTGGTCATTGCGCATCAGCCATTGCATCCTGCGTGATCTATCCAAAAATGCTTTGTGAACTCACTGTCAGATGGAAAACCCTGGAAAGGGAAGATGTTCGCCGGCCGCTGTGTTCTAGGAGCTTCAGTCCGGAACCGCGCTGCTGCTACGGTCGCAGGTTCGAATCCTGCCTCGGGCATGGAAGTGTGTGATGTCCTTACGTTAGTTAGGTTTAAGTAGTTCTAAGTCTGGGGGACTGATGACCTCAGATGTTAAGTCCCATAGTGCTTAGAGCCATTTGAACGCTTTTGAAGGAAGATGTTCCTTCCCTGAAAACCCACAGAAAGTTCACGAAGTGGCTTTCGCGAAACCCCCTGGCTCTGGTCTAGGTTTTAAATTGGATTTCCTTCATAGTAAGGTAGTTTCTTGGTCGCACTGAAACTGAATATCTCCTGCAAAATGTTCTAAATTTAGAACCCCTTGCCTCATCCCCTATATCCTGGGATCCGACTGATGAGATCCCACCTTAATAATCGATTAAGGTTGTAACTCAACCTTGAGTTTCGGCTGCTCTTTAGCCAAACACTTACCACTTTTAGGGTTAGCGTATTCTGCGTCTGTCGCTGTTTAATATGACGATATGCCCCAAGTGAAGGTCTGTCGGTAGGAGAGAAATTGTTTAAGTTCGCTATCTTGTATGACTGTTCCTAACACGGCTGAAGGATAATTTGGAAAATATTTCGAGTAGATTTCCCCACCATGTTATAGTTCTGGGTGGAGATTTTAATTTGCCGGATATAGACTGGGAGACTCAGACGTTCGTAACGGGTGGCAGGGACAAAGAATCCAGTGACATTTTTTTAAGTGCTTTATCTGAAAACTACCTTGAGCAGTTAAACAGAGAACCGACTCGTGGCGATAATATATTAGACCTTCTGGTGACAAACAGACCCGAACTATTTGAAAAAGTTAACGCAGAACAGGGAATCAGCGATCATAAAGCGGTTACGGCATCGAGGATTTCAGCCGTAAATAGGAATATTAAAAAGGGTAGGAAGATTTTTCTGTTTAGAAAAAGTGACAAAAAGCAGATTTCAGAGTACCTGTTGGCTCAACACAAAAGTTTTGTCTCAAGTACAGATAGTGTTGAGGATCAGTGGACAAAGTTCAAAACCGTCGTACATAATGCGTTAGATGAGAATGTGCCAAGCAAGATCGTAAGAGATGGAAAAGAGCCACCGTGGTACAACAACCGAGTTAGAAAACTGCTGCGGAAGCAAAGGGAACTTCACAGCAAACATAAACATAGCCAAAGCCTTGCAGACAAACAAAAATTACGCGAAGCGAAATGTAGTGTGAGGAGGGCTATGCGAGAGGCGTTCAATGAATTCGAAAGTAAAGTTCTATGTACTGACTTGGCAGAAAATCCTAAGAAAAAGCGGTAGGTGGATCAAAACAAAATGTCCACACACTCTGTTACCAAAATGGTACTGAAACAGAGGATAACAGACTAAAGGCCGAAATACTAAATGTCTTTTTCCAAAGTTGTTTCACAGAGGAAGATTGCACTGTAGTTCCTTCTCTAGATTGTCGCACAGATGACAAAATGGTAGATATCGAAATAGACGACAGAGGGATAGAGAAACTATTAAAATCGCTCAAAAGAGGAAAGGCCTCTGGACCTGATGGGATACCAGTTCAATTTTACACAGAGTACGCGAAGGAACTTGCCCCCCTTCTTGCAGCGGTGTACCGTAGGTCTCTAGAAGAGCGTAGCGTTCCAAAGGATTGGAAAAGGGCACAGGTCATCCCCGTTTTCAAGAAGGGACGTCGAACAGATGTGCAGAGCTATAGACCTATATCTCTAACGTCGATCAGTTGTAGAATTTTGGAACACGTATTGTGTTCGAGTATAATGACTTTTCTGGAGACTAGAAATCTACTCTGTAGGAATCAGCATGGGTTTCGAAAAAGACGGTCATGTGAAACCCAGCTCACGCTATTCGTCCACGAGACTCAGAGGGCCATAGACACGGGTTCACAGGTAGATGCCGTGTTTCTTGACTTCCGCAAGGCGTTCGATACAGTTCCCCACAGTCGTTTAATGAACAAAGTAAGAGCATATGGACTATCAGACCAATTGTGTGATTGGATTGAGGAGTTCCTAGATAACAGGACGCAGCATGTCATTCTCAATGGAGAGAAGTCTTCCGAAGTAAGAGTGATTTCAGGTGTGCCGCAGGGGAGTGTCATAGGACCGTTGCTATTCACAATATACATAAATGACCTTGTGGATGACATCGGAAGTTCACTGAGGCCTTCTGCAGATGATGCTGTGGTGTATCAAGAGGTTGTAACAATGGAAAATTGTACTGAAATGCAGGAGGATCTGCAGCGAATTGACGCGTGGTGCAGGGAATGGCAATTGAATCTCTATGTAGACAAGTGTAATGTGCTGTGAATACACAGAAAGATAGATCCTTTATCATTTAGCTACAAAATAGCAGGTCAGCAACTGGAAGCAGTTAATACCATAAAGTATCTGGGAGTACGCATTAGGAGTGATTTAAAATGGAGTGATCATATAATGCTGATCGTCGGTAAAGCAGATGCCAGACTGAGATTCATTGGAAGAATCCTAAGGAAATGCAATCCGAAAATAAAGGAAGTAGGTTACAGTACGCTTGTTCGCCCACTGCTTGAATACTGCTCAGCAGTGTGGGATCCGTACCAGGTAGGGTTGATAGAAGAGATAGAGAAGATCCAACGGAGAGCAGCGCGCTTCGTTACAGGATCATTTAGTAATCGCGAAAGCGTTACGGAGATGATAGATAAACTCCAGTGGAAGACTCTGCAGGAGAGACACTCAGTAGCTCGGTACGGACTTTTGTCAAAGTTTCGAGAACATACCTTCACCGAAGAGTCAAGCCGTATATTGCTCCCTCCTACGTATATCTCGCGAAGAGACCATGAGGATAAAATCAGAGAGATTAGAGCCTACACAGAGGCATACCGACAATCCTTATTTCCACGAACAATACGAGACTGGAATAGAAGGGAGAACCGATAGAGGTACTCAAGGTACCCTCCGCCACACACCGTCAGGTGGCTTGCGGAGTATGGATGTAGATGTAGATGTAGATGTAGATGTCCCGATACCGACGTACACATACGAGCCTAGTGCATAACAACGTTGGCGAGTTATGAGAGTAAGTAACATTACACGAGTCTCGTCTCAACAATGAGTTCGTCTGCCCTATCTTTTACCTCGCGATTAATAATAGTCGGTCGACAGTGTCGTTGGCGAACTGTAGTTAAAACTGTTCAAATGTGTGTGAAATCTTATGGGACTCAACTGCTAAGGTCATCAGTCCCTAAGCTTACACACTACTTAACCTAAATTATCCTAAGGACAAACACACACACACACACACACCCACGCGTGAGGAAGGACTCGAACCTCCGCCGGGACCAGCCGCACAGTCCATGCCTGCAGCGCCTTAGACCGCTCGGCTAAGGCGAACTGTAGTAGTAAACGGTTATCACCAACCAGAGCCCTCGTGTGAGGTAGTTAAATTCTGAACAGATTTTCGCTCTGTAGAGCAGTGCGCGCTGATATGAAACTTCCTGGCAGATTAAAACTGTGTTTCGTGCTTAGATTTGAACTCGGGACCTTTGCCTTTCGCGGGCAAGTACTCTACCTACTGAGCTACTCAAGTACTATCCACGACGCTTTGCGAAAGGCGAAGGCTTCAGGTTCGAGTCTCGGTCCAGCAAACGGTTTTAATCCACCAGGAAGTTTCACATATCAACGCACACTCTGCTGCAGAGTGTAAATCTGATTCTGGAAACATCCCCCAGGCTGTGACTAAGGCATGTCTCCGCAGTATCATTTCTTCCTGCAGTGCTAGTCTTGCAAGTTCTGCAGGAAAGCTTCTGTGAAGTTTGGAAGGTAGATGAGGTACTGGCGGAAGTAAAGCTGTGAGGGCGGGTCCTGCCTGAGTCGTGCTATGATAGCTCAGTCGATAGAGCACTTGCTCAATACGAAGGTCCCGAGCTCGAGTCTCTTTTAGTCTGCCAAGAAGTTTCAGTTAAATTCAGTTTCACAATTCGTACCACATCGGCTGCGGCACAATAAAGAAAGAAGAGACCCAAGACGTCACCAACAACTAGTGTATCTACAGGGTGGTCAGAAACAGTCTCAGAATATTTGTTGTGCAGAGTAGGTTGTGCTGAGGAATAACTGCTAAGAAAAAAACTCGATTCATTGCGTCTTTTCCAAGTTACTTAATTTAGCTAATCAGACTGTTACTTGCGCAAACTCATTCCGCCATATGCTATTAGTGTAGATAACAGCCCAAGAGACTGCCGAGTCTTTGGGTCCGGTTCGATCTTCACTACCGTCCCATATCGTATTGTCGAATGGCTCTCTTCTTCAGTTTTAGGACACCTAACGAAGGGCTCTTTTGGCAACAGCGTCTCTGGTGGGCTACTTGAATCTGAGCGCGCAACGGCCTGGCTGACTCACTTGAATAGTAGTTAACTCTGAAACGGTGTCACGTATCGAATTCTTCTCTTGAACAATTATTTCTAAGCACGACTTACTCTGCAACGCCCTAACAAGCTCCTCAGACTGTCTCTGTCCACCCTGTATATTACTAAACGGCTAAACCGGTCAGGCGGTCACTCAGTCTGAGTTGCACGTTGCCCATCTAACGGCTTCAAGGAGGAACAATTTTATTTTCAGTATTTTATATAATTACTGACCGCATTTAAAAATTCAAAATGTTGTCAATCTACTCATTAACCCTTTCGCTACGGATAACTTCTGTAATAGTCGGGAGCGAATGTGCCGCTCAGCCGGTGGACTGCTGCAGCAGTTACGCCTCACATCATATTTCTCTGCTTCACTACTCTCGACTCACGTGGGAGTTTGACCTATGCACCATCTAGCGGCTTTGTTCAACGTCTGTAGTTAACAGCAGAGTCACTATATGGCAGCTGCATTCAGTTGGTTTCGCTTGAGCTGTGCTGCTCATTTCCCGCCATCTTTTTAATCTGAAGTGACGTGTTGTTAACTTCAGTTGGTTTCTTCTAGAAGTGAATATTGCAGATATTCGATATACTGTCGAGGAAGCTCTTTCTCTCATATTGGGTAGTGACTTCGAAGATGAAAGCTAATCATCGTCCGAATCTGACGATGAACGTGAAACACCTGTTGTAGCTGCTTCTACATCAGGTACACGTGCTACTCCAGCTGTTCGATTGACATCCCCAGACTTGGACATACAATATAAAAAACATGTGTGATGTGTATATATATTTTCTCGAATAAATATGTAGTATAAAGTCCAATGTCCACCCCAGGTAACTGAGTGGTCAGCGCGACACAATGTCAATCCTAAGGGCCCGGGTTTGATTCCCGGCTGAGTCGGAGATTTTCCCCGCTCAGGGACTGGGTGTTGTGTTGCCCTAATCACCATCATTTCATCCCCATCGACGTGCAACTCGCCAGAGTGGAATCAAATCGAAAGAATTGCATCCGGCGAACGGTCTACCCGCCGGGAGGCACTGGCCACACGACACGACATTAAGTCCATAATTTGATAACACGACGAGTGTGAAAGCAGGACAGAGTAGCGCTGCGGGCAGCTGCGAAAGTGCGCCCTACAGCAGGCACGGCAGGCGGGACTGGCGCACGACGCCGGCGTGAAAGGGTTAAGACGTGTGGAATTACGCTAAGTGTTTAACACAATCAATCAACTATTGGAGTTAGAAACTATGTTTATGTCCTGAGGCGGTGTAACTCGAGCACACAAACTATCCAGAGAATATTCATTCAGTATTTTAGACTGAGAAGGCTTAACGGCTTCCTAATTTAAAACCTTTTGTGAAACTTTTTCTCGCTGACATCCCACACAAAATAATAAAAGGAACACAGTTTATTGCTAACTACATCTTCACTCTTCATGCAGTAAAACTTCGTCAACATTCGCGTTTTAATTTATTACTTCTAATTTACTCATTGCTACCAACTCTATTCCCATCGTATTGTACAGACAGTAACCACGATTACCGCTGGAAATACCTGCAAAATTATGTCATCGTACGACACACAGCTCAGAAGGCATAGGAGTTGGACAAAACACCGCGAGAAATACATACTCGTACATAAATGCAGGAGCTGGCCGAGCTCGCCGGTTGCGCTGTTGTGTCTGAGTGAGCTCGAGACCTGTGCAGTGTCTTCAATACGTTGCAGGTGTCACTCGTGGTCACAACAGTGTTCCGTGTAGTTCTGAGTGCGTTATGTCGGAGCTGAGTGAATTCGAACGTGGGTAAATTGTTGACAGCCGTATGGTGGTCGCTTCCGCAACCAAGCTAGCCGAAGTCTTTGGTGTTTCAAGAAGTACCGCATCGAAGATTATATAGCATACAGGGATAATGGAAAAACATCATCCGCTACGTCACAATGAGGACGAAATCGTGTGCTGAGTGATCGTGATGGACGTCATAGAAGAGGATTGTCATGAAAAATAAGAGGACGAAAGCTGAAAAAGTGAATGTCGCACTGGTGAACCCTGTCAGCATCAAAACAGCACGAAGGAGCTCCTTAAGCAGGGAATCGTTGGGCATAACAGGAAGACGTGGTGACGAAGACATAAAACCTCAATTGTGGAACAATTGAAGAAAGTCATTTGGTCGAATGAGTCTTGTTTCACACTGTTTTCAACTTCCGGTCGAGTTTATGTCTCAAGAGTGAAACTTGGCGGTGATTCGGTGATGATTTGGGAAGCTATATCCTGTTATTCCGTGGGCCCCATGGTTATTCTCTGCACGCGTCGCCAATGATGTGTTGGCAAATGTGCCAACACCTTGTAGATATAGGAGGCCGAAATGGAAGCTATCTAACACAGACGGGCGTGAATTCTGGAACAGGATAAGTATTGAATGCTAATAAGAAAAGTATGCAGCTCCTCTAATACTTAACTTTTATTTATCCTTCTTGTGAATACAGCATTGCGGATGAGACATTTCATACGATACTATCAAACTATGTAAGGCTAATGGAGCCTTGCTAGGTCGTAGCCATGGACTTAGCTGAAGGCTATTCTAACTGTCTCTCGGCAAATGAGAGAAAGGCTTCGTCAGTGTAGTCGCTAGCAAAGTCGTCATACAACTGGGGCGAGTGCTATCTCGTATCTCGAGACCTGCCTTGTGGTGGCGCTCGGTCTGCGATCACACAGTGGCGACACGCGGGTCCGACATGTACTAAATGGACCGCGGCCGATTTAAGCTACCACCTAGCAAGCGTGGTGTCTGGCGGTGACACCACATTCTCCAAGGTCGCTTTACAGCAAAGCATTATTGACCGTTTTGCCGGCCGAAGTGGCCGTGCGGTGAAAGGCGCTGCAGTCTGGAACCGCAAGACCGCTACGGTCGCAGGTTCGAATCCTGCCTTGGGCATGGATGTTTGTGATGTCCTTAGGTTAGTTAGGTTTAAGTAGTTCTAAGTTCTAGGGGACTAATGACCTCAGCAGTTGAGTCCCATAGTGCTCAGAGCCATTTGAACCATTTTTTTTTTTACCGTTTTGGCTGATTAGGTCCATCTCGCGGTATGACGTTCGTTCCCCAACGGCGATGCTATTTTTCAAGATGGCAGAGCCCCTGTTCATGCAGCTCGCGTGGTTAACGAGTGATTTTGTGAGCACGTGGATGGACTGTCGCATATCTACTGGACACCACAGTCAGCAGATCTCAATACTGCTCAGCCTTTGTAATCTACCTTGTGCTGATCTTGCACGCTAAGAAAATAATAATTTAATATTTTTAGTGCGACGACGAATGCCCAGGAATATGTCCTGTCATGTAAATTAATTTGCATGTACAATTCTGAATGACGGGGACACGATCTTTGCAATGGCTGAAGTCTATCACTCTTCATTTTTCTGTAGTACCATCTCTCTTTCTCTCAATGTCTTTGTAATAAGACGTGTCTTTTCCCTGCTTAAATGTAATTTGAGGAAGATACAAATGGAGTTCGAAAAGCGTGTCTGTTTTATTGAAATTTGTTCAACTTTGAGTGATAAATTGCTCGCAGCCGCAGTCCGATTCACCGTACGAGATCATAAAAATTGACATAATTAACAGAGAAGACTACCGTAGGTGTTTATCGTAAATTGGGTACAAAGTACTTGAAATTAACATTCTCTTCTCAACTGCTGTAGCTCACAAGCATCTTAACATTTTATAAAAGGTTAAGTAACTGTTGTAAAGACCTAGGGAACTCACGCAGGAGACGTCAGCTGAGATGATGTTCGGGTGTGGAACAGTCCAAAAAAATTTGCGATCATCCGTTGCACAACATTTTCATCCGGTATAACACGACAAATGCGATTTGGCTACAAAGATCGCGAATGGGATACTTGAATTTGATTTTATGTGATAATCGGATTATTCTTCTTCGTCTGTAGTGGTCAATCCAAGGATTGGTTTGCAACAGCTACAATGGCAGCTTGTCTCCATTCTGTGCGTCTTTCAGCTTTTCTCTTCATTTCTTTATAGGTGTTACATCCCACATCTTTCACGATTTGATCCATGTACCTCAGTCGTGGTCTTCCTCTTGGTCTTTTTCCCTCGACATATCCCTCTATGATTGTGTTCAGGAGTCCTTTATGTCTTAATAGATGACCTGTAAATTGCACTCTTCTTTTAACAATGAAACTCCAGAAGCTTCTCTTCTCACCTGATCTTTCCAGAACCACTTCGTTTGTGACCTTGTCGGTACATTTTATTTTGCGCATGCGTCTATAGCACCACATTTCAAAAGAATTTAGCTTCTGGTCTTCCTCTGTCCCGAGAGTCCATGTTTCACACCCATAGCATGCCACACTCCACACATATGATTTCAGAAATATTTTCCTGATTTCAAGGCTGATGCTCTTAGATGTTAAGATGTTTTTCTTCCTGCTAAAAGCAGCCTTTGCTTGAGCAATCCCCACTTCTGCCTTGCTTCTTCCATCCATGGTAATATTACTGCCCAGATAAGTAAATTTATCAACTTGTTCAAACAGTTCATTGCCTACATGAACTTGGACTTTCACTTGATCTTTTTTGTTGCATGCCATTACTTTTGTTTTTGCTTTATTAATTCTCATATTATATTCTTCCCCCATAACTTTATCCATTCTATTCAGTATGAGGTAAAATAGTCCCCCATTCGGATCTCCGGGCGGGGACTATTCAAGAAGACGTCGTTATCAGGAGAAAGAAAACTGGAATTCTACGGATCGGAGCGTGGAATGTCAGATCCCTTAATCGGGCAGGTAGGTTAGAAAATTGAAAAAGGGAAATGGATAGGTTAAAGTTGGATATAGTGGGAATTAGTGAAGTTCGGTGGCAGGAGGAACAAGATTTTCGGTCACGTGAATACAGGGTTATAAATACAAAGTCAAATAGAGGTAATGCAGGAGTAGGTTTAATAATGAATAAAAAAAAATAGGAGGCGTGATGACTGGGTGTTGTGTGATGTCCTTAGGTTAGTTAGGTTTAATTAGTTCTAAGTTCTAGGGGACTGATGACCACAGATGTTAAGTCCCATAGTGCTCAGAGCCAAAAAAATAGGAGTGCGGGTAAGCTACTACAAACAGCATAGCGAACTCATTATTGTGGCTAAGATAGTCACGTAGCCAATGCCTACTACAGTACTACAAATTTTTATGCCAACTAGCTCTGCAAATGATGAAGTTGATGAAATGTATGATGAGATAAAAGAAATTATTCAGGTAGTGAAGGGAGACGAAAATTTAATTGTCATGGGTGACTGGAATTCGAGAGTAGGAAAAGGGAGAGAAGGAAACATAGTAGGTGAATATGGATTGGGGTTAAGAAATGAAAGAGGAAGCCGTCTGGTAGAATTTTGCACAGAGCATAACTTAATCATAGCTAACACTTGGTTCAAGAATCATAAAAGAAAATTGTATACATGGAAGAATCCTGGAGATACTAGTAGGTATCAGATAGATTATATAATGGTAAGACAGAGATTTAGGAACCAGGTTTTAAATTGTAAGACGTTTCCAGGGGCAGATGTGGACTCTGACCACAATCTATTGGTTATGAACTGTAGATAAAAAACGAAGAAACTGCAAAAATGTGGGAATTTAAGGAGACGGGACCTGGATAAACTGACTAAACCAGAGGTTGTACTGAGTTTCAGGAGGAGCATAAGGGAGCAATTGACAGGAATGACGGAAAGAAATACAGTGGAAGAAGAATGGGTAGCTCTGAGGGATGAAGTAGTGAAGGCCGCAGAGGATCAAGTAGGTAAAAAGACAAGGGCTAGTAGAAATCCTTGGGTAACAGAAGAAATATTGAATTTAATTGATGAAAGGAGAAAATATAAAAATGCAGTAAATGAAACAGGCTAAAAGGAATACAAACGTCTCAAAAACGAGATCGACAGGAAGTGCAAAATGGCTAAGCATGGATGGCTAGAGGACAAATGCAAGGATGTAGAGGCCTATCTCACTAGGGGCAAGATAGATACTGCCTACAGGAAAATTAAAGAGACCTTTGGAGAAAAGAGAGCCACTTTTATGAATATCAAGAGCTCAGATGGAAACCCAGTTCTAAGCAAAGAAGAGAAAGCAGAAAGTTGGAAGGAGTATATGAGGGTCTATACAAGGGCGATGTACTTGAGGACAATATTATAGAAATGGAAGAGGATGTAGATGAAGATGAAATGGGAGATACGATACTGCGTGAAGAGTTTGACAGAGCACTGAAAGTGCCTGAGTCGCAACAAGGCCCCCGGAGTAGACAACGTTCCATTAGAACTACTGACGGCCTTGGGAGAGCCAGTCCTGACAAAACTCTACCATCTGGTGAACAAAATGTATGAGACAGGCGAAATACCCTCAGACTTCAAGAAGAATATAATAATTCCAATCTCAAAGAAAGCAGGTGTTGACAAATGTGAAAATTACCGAACTATCAGTTTAATAAGTCACAGCTGCAAAATACTAACGCGGATTCTTTACAGACGAATGGAAAAACTAGTAGAAGCCAACCTCGGGGAAGATCAGTTTGGATTCCTTAGAAATGTTGGAACACGTGAGGCAATACTGACTCTACGACTTATCTTAGAAGCTAGATTAAGAAAAGGCAAACCTACGTTTCTAGCATTTGTAGACTTGGAGAAAGCTTTTGACAATGTTGATTGGAATACTCACTTTCAAATTCTGAACGTGGCAGGGGTAAAACACAGGGACTGAAAGGCTATTTACAATTTGTACAGAAACCAGAAGGCATTTATGAGTCGAGGGGCATGAAAGGGAAGCAGTGGTTGGTAAGGGAGTGAGACAGGGTTGTAGCCTCTCCCCGACGTTATTCCATCTGCATATTTAGCAAGCAGTAAAGGAAACAAATGAAAAATTTGGTGTAGGCATTAAAATCCATGGAGAAGAAATAAAAACTTTGAGGTTCGCCGATGACATTATAAGTCTGTCAGAGACAGCAATGGACTTGGAAGAGCAGTTGAACGGAATGGACAGTGTCTTGAGAGGAGGATATAAGATGAACATCAACAAAAGCAAAACGAGAGTACTGGAATGTAGTTGAATTAAGTCGGGTGATGCTGAGGGAATTAGATTAGGAAATGAGACACTTAAAGTAGTAAAGGAATTTTGCTATTTGGGGAGCAGAATAACTGATGATGGTCGAAATAGAGAGGATATAAAATGTGGAGTGGGAATGGAAAGGAAGGCGTTTCTGAAAAAGAGAAATTTGTTAACATCGAGCATAGATTCAAGTGTCAGGAAATCATTTCTGAAAGTATTTCTACGGAGTGTAGCCATGTATGGAAGTGAAACATGGACGATAAATACACTACTGGAAATTGAAATAAGAACACCGTGAATTCATTGTCCCAGGAAGGGGAAACTTTATTGACACATTCCTGGGGTCAGATACATCACATGATCACACTGACAGAACCACAGGCACATAGACACAGGCAACAGAGCATGCACAATGTCGGCACTAGTACAGTGTATATCCACCTTTCGCAGCAATGCAGCCTGCTATTCTCCCATGGAGACGATCGTAGAGATGCTGGATATAGTCCTGTGGAACGGCTTGCCATGCCATTTCCACCTGGCGCCTCAGTTGGACCAGCGTTCGTGCTGGACGTGCAGACCGCGTGAGACGACGCTTCATCCAGTCCCAAACATGGTCAATGGGGGACAGATCCGGAGATCTTGCTGGCCAGGGTAGTTGACTTACACCTTCTAGAGCACGTTGGGTGGCACGGGATACATGCGGACGTGGATTGTCCTGTTGGAACAGCAAGTTCCCTTGCCGGTCTAGGAATGGTAGAACGTTGGGTTCGATGACGGTTTGGATGTACCGTGCACTATTCAGTGTCCCCTCGACGATCACCAGTGGTGTACGGCCAGTGTAGGAGATCGCTCCCCACACCATGATGCCGGGTGTTGGCCCCGTGTGTCTCGGTCGCATGCAGTCCTGATTGTGGCGCTCACCTGCACGACGCCAAACACGCATACGACCATCATTGGCACCAAGGCAGAAGCGACTCTCATCGCTGAAGACGACACGTCTCCATTCGTCCCTCCATTCACGCCTGTCGCGACACCACTGGAGGCGGGCTGCACGATGTTGGGGCGTGAGCGGAAGACGGCCTAACGGTGTGCGGGACCGTAGCCCAGCTTCATGGAGACGGTTGCGAATGGTCCTCGCCGATACCCCAGGAGCAACAGTATCCCTAATTTGCTGGGAAGTGGCGGTGCGGTCCCCTACGGCACTGCTTAGGATCCTACGGTCTTGGCGTGCATCCGTGCGTCGCTGCGGTCCGGTCCCAGGTAGACAGGCACGTGCACCTTCCGCCGACCACTGGCGACAACATCGATGTACTGTGGAGACCTCACGCCCCACGTGTTGAGCAATTCGGCGGTACGTCCACCCGGCCTCCCGCATGCCCACTATACGCCCTCGCTCAAAGTCCGTCAACTGCACATACGGTTCACGTCCACGCTGTCGCGGCATGCTACCAGTGTTAAAGACTGCGATGGAGCTCCGTATGCCACGGCAAACTGGTTGACACTGACGGCGGCGGTGCACAAATGCTGCGCAGCTAGCGCCATTCGACGGCCAACACCGCGATTCCTGGTGTGTCCGCTGTGCCGTGGGTGTGATCATTGCTTGTACAGCCCTCTCGCAGTGTCCGGAGGAAGTATGGTGGGTCTGACGCACCGGTGTCAATGTGTTCTTTTTTCCATTTCCAGGAGTGTAGTTTAGACAGGAAGAGAATAGAAGCTTTCGAAATGTGGTGCTACATAAGAATGCTGAAGATTAGATGGGTAGATCACATAACTAATGAGAATGTATTGAATAGAATTGGGGAGAAGAGTAGTTTGTGGCACAACTTGACAAGAAGAAGGG
Source organism: Schistocerca americana (assembly GCF_021461395.2). NCBI lineage: Eukaryota > Metazoa > Arthropoda > Insecta > Orthoptera > Acrididae > Schistocerca > Schistocerca americana. Next base: position 93,657,121 of record NC_060121.1, read on the forward strand.
ACCGGTTGGTAGGACATGTTCTGAGGCATCAGGGGATCACAAATGTAGCATTGGAGAGCAGTGTGGAGGGTAAAAATCGTAGAGGGAGGCCAAGAGATGAATACACTAAGCAGATTCAGAAGGATGTAGGTTGCAGTAAGTACTGGGAGATGATGAAGCTTGCACAGGATAGAGGGGCATGGAGAGCTGCATCAAACCAGTCTCAGGACTGAAGACCATAACAACAACAATTTAGTAGGACTACAAGGTCTTTTTCACTTTCAGCCAGGACAGCTATATCATCGGCATATCTTATCATATTTGTTCGTTGGCCATGAATTACTACACCTGTCTGTGAATTTCCCCTTGCTTTTTTCAGCGCCTCTTCAATGTATAGGTTAAAGATAACAGGGGATAGTGCGCAACCTTGTCGGACACCTTTCCGTATCTGCACCTCTTCTTGTTTTGTCCGTCCACAGATGACTGCTGTCTCGTTTTTGTACAGGTTCCATATCATTTTTCTATCTTTATAGTCTATTCCTACTTTTTTGAGTACCTCAAATATTTTATCCCATTTAACATTATCAAAGGCTTTCTCTACATCTACGAAAGCTATGTATGTTGTCAGTTTCTTATCTAGTCGTATCTCTATTATTAGTTTTAGAGCAAATATTGATTCTCTGGTTCCTCTATCTTTCCGGAATCGAAACTCGTTTTCGGAGAGTGTAGCTTCGACTTTTTGTTCTGTGCGTTTTAGGATAATTGAGGTTACTATTTTAGAGGCGTGAGTAACTAGGCTGAGTGTCCTATAATTTTCACATCTTGTAGCATTTGCCTTCTTTGGAATGGGGATTATGTTTTTCTTAAAGTCTGTAGGAATTTTACCCTGCTCGTACATGTTAAAAACAAGATTATACAACTCCTGATTCAGTTTTGCTCCTCCAGATTTCAGAAGTTCGGCTGGGATATTGTCTATACGAGACGATTTGTTGTTTTTCGATTTTTTCAGAGCTAGTTCAAACTCTTCCTTTAATATAGGTTCACCTATGTTGTGTGCATCTACTTCTGTTTCTTCTTCCATGATGTTTTCAGACAGTTCTGGTCCGCTGTACAGTTATCCTAAATATTGTTTGCATCTTCTTGCAACTTCATCATCGTCATCCAACATATTGCCATTTTCATCCATCACAGTCCTACACTTGTTTCTTCTGTCTCCAAAGCAATGTCTCACACATTTATAGGCCTTGTCAATATTTCCCTTTCTCATGTTGTCCTCAACTGAAAAACAGAGATCATCAAGGTATTTTTCTCTTGCTTGATTTGCCTCTCTGTTGATTCTGTTCTTCAGACTCTTGTATTTCTCTTGGTCTTCCTTCTTCACAGAATTTTTTAATTTCCCACTTTCTTCCATCATATTTAGTAGGTCATTAGTGATCCATTCCTTCCTTTTCTCTGTCCTTTCTTTTCCTAGTACTTCTTCTGCTGCTTCTAAAATACCAGTTTTTATTTTTTCGCAGCTGCTTTGGATGTCATTGCAGCCCTTTGTATTTGTTTTCTTGTCTGTTTCTAGTTGATAGTGCTTCAGTGTATTTTCATTTTTCAGGTTTGTCAAATTCCATTTACATATACTTCTTTTTTTAATGTTCTTGAATTTTAGTTCAGTCGTCATCATAACGATTATGTGGTCACTTTCCACATCACAGCCTGGATATGATCTGCTGTCCTTAACTTGGTTTTTAAATTTTTGCTTCACTAATATGAAGTCAATTTGATATCTGTTAATGTCACCTGGCATTTTCCAAGTATATCTTCTTCTTGGATGATGATTAAAGAAGGTATTTGTAATGCAAAGTTTATTTCTTTGGCAGAATTCCGCAAGTTTATCGCCTCTTTTATTTCTTAACCCTAATCCAAAATTCCCTGCCACATCCTCTTCTTTACCTTCCCGAACAATGGCATTCGTATCTCCCATGATGACAAGGTTTTCAGCTCCTTTAATTCTGCCAATGACTTCTTCAAGGTGGTCATACATCATGTCGATTTCATCATCCTCGTGCCTCGTAGTTGGCATGTATACTTGGATTATGATTGTGTCTCTTGGTTTAGTTTCCAATCTGACATAAATTATCCTCTCACTATGTTGAACAAATCCTTTTACTCTTAACCCCATCTCTTTATTGAGGATAATTCCCACTCCTGCAATCCCGGGACTGTCTTGTGTATGATTCTGTAATCCCCTGACCAAAAGTCGCCAGCGTTTGGCCATCTCATTTCTGAGACTCCCAGTACATTAGTATCCATTCGTTTCATTTTCAAGTTTTCCAGTTTACCAGATTTAAGAAGTGAGTTGACGTTCCATGTTGCTATCCTTCTTACATTAATGCTTTTGGATTTCGGTATCTCTTTAGTTGTCCCCGCCCGGAGATCCGAATGGGGGACTATTTTACCTCCGGAGGATTTAACCAAAGAGCTTTCCATCATAAGCTGTTGATACTTGGGATACCCGCCCGGGTCTTTAATGGAGTGGTTTCCCGTTGCCTTCTCTATTCTATGCCGTTGGCCACCTTGTGGCTCCTCCGCCTTTAGGAGCAGTTTCCCACCCCAAAGGCAAGAGAGTGCCCTTCCTTCTAGCCGCTCATCCGCCCTCCTAGAAGGCCGTTGGCGCTTGATAGTAGGCAATCTCCTTATCCCGGAGATATTCGGCTCAGTAGAAGTATAGGTTGGAAATGAAAGACCCCTAGCCCTCAAACCTAATAGCGTCAGGGTCGGAAAAGAACAAGAGTTGGCCGAGGGTCGCCAAATAGGAAAGATAGAAGTCAGGAGCCTGGCATAAGTAAGTGGAAGCAATGCCAGGACTCAGCTCGGGACTCCGTGGTCGCCAGCCACGTACTCACTAGGTGTGAGTCCCTGGGAGATTAATGATGAGACAATTTCGTGTATAATAATGGTTATTTTTTCTTTTAATACTGGCTTATGAGAGAAAGAACTATAGAGATATATACAATTATACAATAAACAAACATAATAAAAGGGTAATGGCTGAAAGATTAATAGTGACAGTGACGTGAAAATAGCCGTACAGACCAAATGACATGACATAATTGTTTTTAACTATCTTGCTTCTTTCGTAGCATTATGCACGAAAAAGTAGTTGTAACGCAATCCAACAGTCGTAGATAAATTCCCTATGCAGTTAGCATCAGCAAAAACTTCACATACTTTCGTAGTTTTCTGTCATGGTGGAAGAATCTATTACTAGAACATTCTATGGCGTGTGCTTACACTGTTGAGAGCTCATTGCTTAGTAATTGTCCTGTGGTATGCGGTCTTCTCCTTTTAGTTTTCGTAAAATCAGAGTAGTTAACTTACTGTGACATCTTTAAAAAAATTGGTCAATGTTAGCAGTATATCTGACGAAAAGAAAACCATCACTAAATCTGTTAACGCGAACGAATTAATTAATGCGAGTAATACTGCGATTAGTGAAAGTCAAACCACATCTCAATCGTGTGATAATACAAAGGGCGTTCAATAGTAATGCAAAAATTTTTTCTGGGTCAATTTCGGTTGAAAAAATACCGAATTTGTTGTGAAACATCGTGGAATATTACCGTTTCAGCCCCTAGAGTTTCGTGTAGTTCCGACAGGTGTCAGCGCTACACGTACCCTTTAAAATAGCGTCCGTAACGGAGGTGCGTTCCGAGACCAGATCTGTCATTGAGTTTCCTTTGGCGGAAAACCAGAGCATCACAGATATTCGTAGACGATTGCAGAATGTCTACAGAGACGTGGCAGTGAACAAAAGCACGGTGAGTCACAGGGGGTGGAGTGTGTTATCATTGCAACAAGCTCGCGCAAGTTTTCCCGATCTACCGCGTGGCGGCCGACCGCACAGAGCTGCGACTCCTGCAACGTTGGAACGTGCGGACACTCTCATTCGAGGTGATCGAGGGATCGCAGTCGAACACCTCGCTGCACGAAAGGACGCCTCTGTTGTTAGTGCTGAAACACTCGCCACCAGTTGTGGTAGTCAAAGGTGCGTGGCCGTTGGGTTGCTCGTCGCCTAGCACGAGAACACGAAGAGCAACAAGTGAGCATCTATGCGGAACTGCTTGCGCGTTACGAGGCTGATCGGGACACTGTTTATTGAACATCGTCAAAGTGGTGAAACATGGGTTCATCACTTCGAACCGGAAACAAAACGGTAATCCATGGAGTGCCGTCACACCATCTCACCTCCGAGGAAAAAGTTCAAAACCGCACCCTCAGCCGATAAAGCCATGACGACGGTCGTTCGGAAGTCTGAAGGGGTAATTCTGTTTCATGTCTGCCTTCGTGGTGCAGCGATCAACTCTGAAGTGCATTGTGCTACCCTCCGGCAATTGAAGAAATGACTTCGTCGGTAAAAAAAATGGAAACGAACTTATTTTTCTCCGTGACGGCACAAATACCGAATGAAATTTTATTTCTTCTTTCGAAAGTCTTGTGAATTCGGCACACTGCGGTTGGATATTACCGTTAGTCCAATGAATGGAAATCAAGTACAGTCTAACACTGCGCCACCAATGCAAGACGATGCAGTAACGGAGATTTGCTCCTCAAATATATGCAGAAAACGCCAAGTTGACAGCATAGTGTACTTAACGAGTTTAGTCAGAAATTTTCCTAGCTGATTTAACAAATGGAGAATATATTTTCTCAGAATTTCAAGCACATGCTTGAGGAACACCAAAAGGTTAAGAGCGTAAGTCTTACAAAGAAACGATGTGCACTACAAATCGCACATGGCAAATTGGCAAAAGATGTGACTGCTGTTGAAACGGAAGTGTCTGAACAGTAGTCACTGTTAGCGAACTACCTAGCCAAATACAAAAATTGTCGGAAGAAGTAGGTTTAATCAAGCTCGAACAGAAACATATAAATGACGATTTAAATAAGCGTGCTAAGATAGAAGCTTTTGATAGTGATACTACTCTTGAGGAAAAGATAATACACTCACAGCGAACTTGTCTGACAGAGGTCGAAAAATTGATATCTGATAGCGAAAGTGAGATAGTTCTTAAAGTAAACGGTGATATTAAGGTTGCAACCCAACAGATACGCACTGAATTAGGCTCATGCAAAATCCGTCCACCCAAACTAACTGCATTGGATCTCGGGAATATGCACAAGGAATTATTCCACGCTGTTGTTGCATTCTTCAGCCAGAAAACTGGTTTGATCCAGCTCTCCATGCTACCCTACCCTGTGCGAATCACTTCGTCTCCGAATAACTACTGCAACCTACATCTTTCCGAAACAACTTACTGTATCCATCTTTCGGTCTCCCTCTACGATTTTTATGTCTTATACGTCCTTCCATAACTAAATTGATGATCCCTTACTGTCTCTGAATGCGTACTATTAACCAATACCTCCTTTTGATGTAGTTGTGCCATAAATTTATTACTTTCCAATACTGTTCAGTACTTCCTCTCTAGTTACGTGATAGACCAATCTGATCTTCAGCATTCTTCATTAACACCGCATTTCGAAAGCTTCTGTTCTCTGCCGGAGTGACCGTGCGGTTCTAGGCGCTACAGTCTGGAACCGAGCAACCGCTACAGTCGCAGTTTCGAATCCTGCCTCGGGCATGGATGTGTGTGATGTCCTTAGGTCAGTTAGGTTTAATTAGTTCCAAGTTCTAGGCGACTGATGACCTCAGATGTTAAGTCCCATAGTGCTCAGAGCCATTTTTTGTACTCCTTCCACCTTTCAGCTTTGCCTTCTTTGCTGATGGCTTGCTTTGGTTTTGAATCCGAGCTCTTGATATTCATACAACTGCCCCTCTTTTCCCCAAAGACCTCTTTAATTTTCCTGTAGGCGGTATCTATCTTTCCCATTGTGAAATACGCTTTCATATTCTTACATACAGACTTCAAGAAGAATATAATAATTCCAATACCAAAGAAAGCAGGTGTTGAATGTGAAAATTATCGAACTATCAGTTTAATAAGTCGCCACTGCAAAATACTAACGCGGATTCTTTACAGACGAATGGAAAAACTAGTAGAAGCCGACCTCGGGGAAGATCAGTTTGGATTTCTTAGAAATGTTGGAACACGTGGGGCAATACTGACCCTACGACTTATCTTAGAAGCTAGATTAAGAAAAGGCAAACCTATGTTTCTAGCATTTGTAGACTTGGAGAAAGCTTTTAACAATGTTGACTGGAATACGCTCTTTCAAATTCTGGAGGTGGCAGGGGTAAAATACAGGGAGCGAAAGGCTATTTACAATTTGTGCAGAAACCAGATGGCAGTTATAAGAGTCGAGGGACATGAAAGGGAAGCAGCGGTTGGGAAGGGAGTGAGACAGGGTTGTAGTCTCTCCCCGGTGTTATTCAATCTGTATATTGAGCAAGCAGTGAAGGAAACAAAAGAAAAATTCGGAGTAGGTATTAAAATCCATGGAGAAGAACTAAAAACTTTGAGGTTCGCCGATGACATTGTAATTCTGTCAGAGACAGCAAAGGGCTTGGAAGAGCAGTTGAATGGAATGGATAGTGTCTTGAAAGGAGGGTATAAAATGAACACCAACAAAAGCAAAACGTGAATAATGGAATGTAGTCGAATTAAGTCGGGTGATGCTGAGGGAATTAGATTAGGAAATGAGACACTTAAAGTAGTAAAGGAATTTTGCTATTTGGGGAGCAAAATAACTGATGATGGTCGAAGTAGAGAGGATATAAAATGTAGCCTGGCAATGGCAAGGAAATCGTGTCTGAAGAAGAGAAATTTCTTAACATCGAGTATAGATTTAAGTGTCAGGAAGTCATTTCTGAAAGTATTTGTATCGAGTGTAGCCATGTATGGAAGTGAAACATGGACGATAAATAGTTTAGACAAGAAGAGAATAGAAGCTTTCGAAATGTGGTGCTACAGAAGAATGCTGAAGATGAGATGGGTAGATCACATAACTAATGAGGAGGTATTGAATAGGATTGGGGAGAAGAGAAGTTAGTGGCACAACTTGACTAGAAGAAGGGATCGGTTGGTAGGACATTTGTCGAGGCATCAAGGGATCACCAATTTAGTATTGGAGGGCAGTGTGGAAGGTAAAAATCGTAGAGGGAGACCAAGAGATGAATACGCTAAGCAAATTCAGAAGGATGTAGGTTGCAGTAGGTACTGGGAGATGAAGAAGCTTGCTCAGGATAGAGGAGCATGGAGAGCTGCATCAAACCAGTCTCAGGACTGAAGACCACAACGACAACAACATTCTTACATTTGTCCTCTAACCATTCCTGCTTAGAAATTTAGCACTTCCTGTCAGTCTCATTTTTTAAACCTTTATGTTCCATTTACCCTTCTTTATTTGCTGCATTTTTAATTTTTTTTTCCTTTCGGTAATTAAATTCAATGTCTCCTGTGAAGCCGGCCGGTGTGGCCGTGCGGTTCTAAGCGCGTCAGTTTGGTACCGCGTGACCGCTACGGTCGCAGGTTCGAATCCTGCCTCGGGCATGGATGTGTGTGATGTCCTTAGGTTAGTTAGGTTTAAGTAGTTCTAAGTTCTAGGGGACTGATGACCTCAGTAGTTAAGTCCCATAGTGCTCAGAGCCATTTTTTTTTGTCTCCTGTGATATCGAAGGATTTCTAATGGACCTTGTCTTTTTACCTACGTAATCCTCTGCTGCCTTCGCTATTTCATCTCTTAAAGCTACCCATTCGTCTTCTACTGTAACCTTTTCCCCTGTTCTAGTCAACCGTTGCCTACTGCTCCCTCTGAAACTCTCAGCAACCTCTGGTTCTTTCAACTTATCCGGGTCCCATCTCCTTAATTGCTTACCGTTTTCCAACTTTTTCAATTATAATCTACACCTGATAACTAAGAAATTGTGTCCAGAGTCTACATCTGCCTCTGGAAATGTCTTAAAACTTACAATATTGTTCCTAAATCTCTGTCTAACCACTACATAGTCAATCTGAAACCTTCCGGCGTCTCCAGCTTTCTTCCACGTATACAACTTTCTTTGATGGTTCTTAAACCAAGAGTTAGTTATGATTAATCTATGCTCTGTGCAAAATTCTCCCAATCGGCTTTCTTTTTCATTCATTTCCCTCAGTCCATGTTCACCTACTACTTTCCCTTCTGTTCCATTTTCTGCTATCGAATTCCAGTCAGCCATCACAATTAAACTTTCGCCTCCTTTAACTATCTGAATAATTTCTGTTATCTCACCATACATTTCTTTCATGTCGTCAGCATCTGCGGACTTGGGGCTGCAAATAGAGATGGATGGTGTCATGAATACATGCAATTTGAGTAAGCTTTTTCCGACAATTTTTAGTCTACTTATCTCCAAGAGGATCTTCAAAGGGGGATACTTAATCCAGAGTTTCTCCAAAGTAAGCAAAAGGGCTTACGTAAGTACTTTGAGCGTTAAATCAACAAAACAAGGTATTGGAGTAAGCCAAATTTCGCATATTGATATCTATATTATCCGTAAGGGAAAATTACCATCTAACACTCGTGAAAAACTGGTTACCGTACCGGAAACAGATTTAGAATATTTCCTTCCTGTACTTGATTCAATTGCTCCAATTCACGAAGATGAGAAAGACTAAGGTAATAACTATGTGCTTTCTGGTTCGCGAGGTAATGGGCATTCAAACAATGGCAATAATAATAACGAAACTCCGGCTGACACTGCTCTGCTTCATATCAAAATAACAGTCAATGGAACATGAATTATTGTGAAAATAACATTTGTCGAAGCAGGAAAGAACATCGATTCAACCATGACAATCTAAACACAACAGATCAGAACAATAAAAATAGCCGTTTTAATTGCAGGCAAAATGTTTCAGTCATTAGGTGCGACGATAACAGTACGTGTGGTCATTTTAGACCAGTAAATACCGAACAAGTGCAAGGTAAGGATATGCGACAGCGGAGTCAAGATATTCACAACAACGTTGACACACACTAACGAAGTAGGGAACACAATGTCAATATTGTTGAAGTAACAGAAACTGACAAAGCTATTTCAGTGTCGGCGAAAAACCAGAATCGACCACGCTGAGCCAGAATCGACCACGCTAAGCCCTTCCGCAATCGTGGACCGACACAGTGGGGGGCGGCAGACCATATGAGAACCTATATTTTTTATGGTATGATCATGAACAAGATATCTGCGATGAGCTGTGCATCGAAAGGCACCGTGTCCTTATGTGACTGAAGAAATGGTACAAGCGATAGTCAAGGCTCAGATAGGTGAGATTCTTGGGGTCGTTGTGCTTGACATTGATGCATCTATAAATGTTGTACCTACGAGTTTATTTACTAAGATTAGAAAGGCTGTTCGTGTACCCACTCTTCCTGTGCAAAACTGTCAACTACTGAGTGCAGCGGATAACAAATCACAGGGTGTTAAAACAAAATTCACAGTCCTGTTGTTTGTTACGGTATAAAGCTGTAATGTTTCCTTTCAGTAGTAGATAAATTCGTATAGGGGACAGAATTTGTGAGGTAACATGGAGCGAAAATAGGTGTGGCAAGCGTTATTTTCATGTGGCCAAACAAGAAATTTCTTTGAACTTAAATAAGAAGAAACAGAACCATATAAAATTTAGTCACAAAGTGAATTTGCAACTTGTTTGTACCGAAATATTATTTATAAACGAGCAGTGCGCAGCCCCAGCTATGTATTTGCAGATCGATGTTCAGGCCATAGAGAAGAAAGCAGAGGAATTTTCCTGCTTAACTCCACTACCAAAAGGTAACTATTTCAGATATTTTTACAATATTGGCCAGTGTCTGACAAAAGACCAGGGATTGTTGTCGGAGATGTGTACAAAACAGAAGCTTTTCCACACCAGAACTTTTGCCACTCATCCTGTGCTATACGTTGGGCAAAAAGAGAAGCTGTCAGAAGAGAAATTTTAGACCATATAGTTTCTCCATCGGTAATACTTCCAGACAAAGGAGATATTGATTTAACCTAGCATTTTACTGCATCTCAAACAAAAATATAACTAGAAGCTTTCCTTGAGTTAGTGACATTTTTTGGACATTTCGTGAGAATTCTGACTGAAAACTTGTTGCACAAGCAGTAGGAATTTCCGTCAACATCTCTGATTTGAAGAAGATATGCCTCCACTCTGTGAAAAGCCGAAGCCGTTGGTAGACAAAAGTCCTTATTCATATCTGGGTGGTGCAATAGCTTTGCATAGATGCAGCACGGCGTCACTGTTCAGAAGCTGGCTCGCTACAAAATTCCAAAAAAGTTCACTAGTAGGGACGCTTTTAGATGTCTTTTTGTTTGAGGTACAGAAAACTGTTTGGTCACATCAAACTTTTCTTTGTCTGGAAGTATTCCTGATTGAGGAATAATGTGCCCTAAAAATTTAATTTAAATTTCTAACTTAAAAATTTAAGTAACGCAAGGCCGAGCGCGCGGCTACTTGGAGATTCTAAGGCCTTGGCCGGTTTGGCGCGGCCCGACAGCTGACGCGTGGTGCATCCCTTTAGGGGACGAGACGCCATGTTTCCTCTGCTAAAGAGCTTCGTATTACCAGCTGTGGGACTGCAATGTACAGCTACAGAATGGATCGCGTGTTTGACCCCGTCCAGGGGTGTTTGGATGTATTAAACCATAACGAACAGTATTTATGATGTGCTTCTCTGCACTCTCCACCAATCACAACCTTGCGGTGTCGGCTAATAACATTCTACTGTATGTCTGTTGAGATAATAGTGATACATGCAAGCTGACTGCTGACTTTGATGCTTTCCTGGAAAAGAGAACCATCTGCCTTTATATCGACTTGCATCTACATTAAAGGATGACAAAGTGGATGGAAAGATCGGCGCAGATAGTGTTGTAATCAGGTATGATTTAATGGTAAGCTGATAATGCAGTACAGAGAGAGGGAGATATTGTTGTAGCTCATTTATCGCTCATTTAACCATTTTTTCTGTTGTTCTCTCGGGGTGCATCATTTGTGTGGTAGATCCTAAATTCGACTCGAATACAATTGTGTGTTCTGCGTGACTTAAAGGTCTGCCTACCCGTTATGGTTAACAGCAAACCTCTCCATACCACAATCGTCATAGGACTTCCAACTCATGTGTGATGAAACATGTCATTCGGTGAGAAACCTGTTTTGTTACCTCCTCTAGACGAGTGAAGATTTATGCGATCTACTCCATTCCTCAGGCTGCATCTTGGGTGTACATCGAGTCTTCAGTTTCATAAATACGGTGATTCTAAGTTGGCGGCAGGTGTTTGTGAGGTACTGCAATTCCTGTGTATACATCAGTCTGACAGGTGTCGTATTCACGGAGTTAGTGGCAGCATGGCACGTAAGTTCACATGTAGAACACCACTGGTATGCGTTTGCCTGTTTCCTCATAACAGGTGTTCTCCATTGCTCACAATCATTTTGTAGGGCTGATACGAGCATAGTGTAACTTTTGAACCGTGATCGGGCGTGAATAATCGTGCATCCATCATAAAGGCTGTACGTTTCTTTCTTCGGTGTAGAAGGTAGTAGTTTTATCATCTTAATAAAGTTTGTCACCATGTGGAGTGGGATAGAAAACTTGCACGATGTATGTATGCATGTCATATACAGGGCGTCTCACCTAATCTGCCACCTCAAATATCTCTGGAACAACAATAGATATTCAAAAACGGCTATCACCAGCATGAACGTGCGGCAGGGGCTTAGGAAACCAAATACTATGTGAAATTTTAAAACTTAAACAAATACTATTTTCAACACAAACTTGTGTATTTTGGAATGTAAACCGCCTATTATTTCGTATGCAATCAATGGCATGAAAAATCACAAAAATAATGGAGTTGGTTTCATCGCAATACATCAATTACATCCTGAGAAATTGCGAAGCGAACTTGACGATTGAAATAAATGAAGCACACAGCTAGCGCTCGTACTGAGACTCAAGCGTGCACCTTACGCTGCATATGTCAGGGGCTCACACATTGGGAAGGTATGCACAAACCACAAAAATAAACAAGTAACAAGGCTAGCGCAAAGTTACGTCTTTAAAATTGTAAATGTATGTTTATTCTAGCGAAATGGCAACTAGAGCTACAATTAGAGATAAAACACTTGAATTCACTTTGCTAAACACATTTACTAGTGCCCTGTCACCCACAGAAACTGTATTGTTCTACATTACATGCAGCATAGAAAATACACCCACATCTTGACCAATGAAACCGTGTCACGTCAACGTATGTTCGAAGTGCCCTCCGTTTGCATCAATACTCGTTTGCAGACGGATAACGAGAGAGTGTTGCAAAGATTGTAAAGTTTCTACAGATATTGCCGCAGTAATACGATGTCGCATATCCTCTACTGTCGTTGGGGGTTCTTGATACACTCTGTCTCTCACTGCGCCCCAGAGAACGAAGTCTCTTGGCGTCAAGTCGGGGGACCGTGCTGACCACATCACCCATCAACCCATTTGGAAATGTCGCATCTAGAACATATCTGGCAACTTTTGCATTTTGTGCGAGACATCCATTATGTTGGAACCACATTGATAGACGACAAATGTAACCAGCCACAAGAAAACAGTTTTTAATGTGGCAACGTATGTGAATTACGTTACAGTATGAGAGCAGTTCAGCAGACCCGATTACGTACACTGAAGGTAGTGTGCCGTGGTGATATTGATATGTTTACGGCAGGATACAGGCGCCAGTAAGTACAGTACTTACTACATGCGATGCATTACGTCAGAAACTGTGACGCCGTTGCTATCCTTTATAAGTCACATATTTCAGAACTTATGAGGTTTAGAAACGTGAAACCAAGTGTGTTACCACTAATTGTACCTCTAGATGCCATTTCGCAACAATAAACATTATGCGCAGGAAATCCATCATTCCGGTACCGTATTATTTGACACATTATAAGAAGTGGACCGGTTCAAGTAAAGTACAGCTCAAGAAGGGGCTAAACTATTCCCCTTTAGGAGTGCCATCAATGGAATATGGGCCAATGATGTATTGTCATACAATACCACACCATACATTAACACTCCAATGACGTAGTACGTCAATCACATCACGATCGCCGGCAGCGTGAGGTGCCCGCTTTAGAGTCTCAGGACGTGCGTTAGCTGTGTGCTTCATTTATTTCAAGCGTCAACCTCGCTTTGCAATTTCTCGGGATGTAATTGACGTATTGCAATGGAACCAACGCCATTATTTTTGTGATTTTTCATGCTATTGATTGCATACGAAATAATAGGGGCTGTCCATTTAAAAATACACAAGTTTGTGTTGAAAATAGTATTTGTTTACGTTTTAAAATTTCGCATAGTATTTGGTTTCCTAAGCCCCTGCCGTACGTTCATGGTGGTGAAAACTGTTTTTGAATGTCTATTGTTGTTCCAGAGATATTTGAGGTTGCAGAGTTAGGTGAGACACCTCGTATATGTCCTGTATTAGAGTATTAAGAGAGTTGCACTCCGCATGATTAATATATGGGAATCCACCTGGCTTTAACATTGTTCCGTGTTTGAGGGCAGAACCATGTTGCCTTAGGAGTTCATGTGTTTATGTTCTACCAATATTTCTCTCTTAGCAATACCTTCTTGTTCCTGACACCACACAGTACAACAATACTTAAGAATTGATAGCGCAGTTGATTTACGGAAAATACTTCAAACACCATCCGTATTGAGCTCCATGATGCATAAAACCACATGCTTTTTCTTAACCACCTGTTATATCGTGATAGCACTCTCATATCTGCTGTACACCAATAAGCGATGCTAACCTCCTCCATATGCTCTCATCTGGAACGATCTTGATGCGCTTGAATCGGTGCTGTAAGTAAGTCTGGTGTGGAATACTTTTCGCTGAGCAGCAGTTACGGACTCGGCTCTCTCTGTTCCTTCACGAGAGGTGGAATGTAGTGCATATAGTAGCCTCCTGCTTGTTGTCAGCTGCAAATTATATCAGTGAGAGTGTTGCAAGGAGTCTGGGTCAAAAATTTTTTTTTGTTGCAGTTAACTATTGCACAGCGTTGCCGGTTTACATCCACTCCAACTGTTTCGGTGGACAAGTGAGGGGAGGCTCAAAGCAACGGCTGAATAACAGCCGAGCATAACACTTTGAAGGTGTGGCGCCATCCTCCGACGGTGGGTCAGGGAATTTTTTTTCCCCCTTTATTGAATTTCGATTCCCCCGTAAGTGGGGCGGGCTGGCAGCAGCTTAGTACGCTGCTCTGCAGCCTACAGACTTTTTAAAACGTAAGAAGAAGATAAGAAACAATAAAAGCAGGCGATAAAACGGTGACTTAAATTGTAAAAACGGCGGATAGTTGTGGAAAGTTAAAACATAAAACATAGGTTTGGCAACGCTAATAAAATACACAGGAAGCAGACAGGTAACATAGCAGACAGACAATTAAAAAAACATGGCGACAGTCTGGTTTCTGTTCGCAAGAGATATAAAAATCACACCCAGCGACAGTATGATATCCGTTCGCAACACTTCGGAAAAGACACACAACACTGAACACTCACTGTAAACACTGCACTAAAATGTCGGCACAAAGATTACACACCATAGCCAAGGGCGGATGAGGGGGGGGGGGGTCAAGGAAAATCTGGGGAGATTTTTCAGTCTCTAACTTCATCATAAAAATTCACATAGGGAAAAATGGGCAACTGTAATCCTAAATTACGTACTATGATCGTGTGGTGTCACCGCCAGACACCACACTTGCTAGGTGGTAGCCTTAAATCGGCCGCGGTCCGGTAGTATACGTCGGACCCACGTGTCGCCACTATCAGTGATTGCAGACCGAGCGCCGCCACACGGCAGGTCTAGAGACGTCCTAGCACTCGCCCCAGTTGTACAGCCGACTTTGCTAGCGATGTTTCACTGACAAATTACGCTCTCATTTGCCGAGACGATAGTTAGCATAGCCTTCAGCTACGTCATTTGCTACGACCTAGCAAGGCGCCATTATCATTTGCTATTTATCTTGTGATGCATGTACCGTCAGACCGATGTTCACCAATTATGGATTAAAGTTAAGTATTCCAGAAGCTACGTACCTATTTTGCTAGTCTCTATTCCTTTAACTGTTCCAGACCTCACGCCAGCCTGCGTGAGCTTAAACGCGTGCCTTTTGGCTTCCTCCTAGTGACTTGGCTGTCTTGCCAAGTCACAACAGATCGAAGTTCTAGAAATATGTAAATCAGTAATGCCCCACATTTTTTAAAAAGCCATTAATATACACAGACAAATGTCCTTGTTGGTGCTTCACATCTGATGTTTGTTCTGTGCGCCCGTGAAGTTTCGAACCGTTCTGACAGATGGCAGAGCCGTAGTACAGCGTATGATTCACGTTACAAGCAGCGTGCTGTTACTGAATTCTTGTGTGCAGAAAAAGAAACCGTGGTGAACATCCATAAAAATTTGTGTGCAGTGTACGGCGTTGCTGCAGCTGATAGTAGTGCAGTTCAAAAGAAATGGTTCAAATGGCTCTGAGCACTATGGGACTCAACTACTGAGGTCATTAGTCCCCTAGAACTTAGAACTAGTTAAACCTAACTAACCTAAGGACATCACAAACATCCATGCCCGAGGCAGGATTCGAACCTGCGACCGTAGCGGTCTTGCGGTTCCAGACTGCAGCGCCTTTAACCGCACAGCCACTTCGGCCGGCCAGTAGTGCAGTTGGGCGACGGGTAAAAGAAGATACAGCCTCAGGAAATGCAGAAACTGGCTCTACAGTTGTCGGTCAGCATTGGAAGTGCACCTGCAATGATCGAGACTCTCGGACATTCTAAGAGGTGCTCACGATGGGTTCCACGAATGCTCACAGCGGACCACAAGATTCAAAGAAAGGCCATTTCATCTGAGCTTTTGATGCTTAAAGATGCTCTATGGGGAACACACTTTGAAAATGATGAGAGTGTCAGTCATGCAGTGAAAACATGGCTACACCGTCAGAACAAGAGCTTTTACCAGCAGAGAATACATGCTCTTCCACAAAAGCCATAGAATGTGATGGAGACAATGTAGAAAAATAGGACATGGACAAGACATGCTGATGTACTCGTATATTGTCAGTAAACTCTGATTCTTAACAATAAATATGTTCTGGGAAACTAAAATGTTGGGCATTATTTATTGAACGAACTATATATATATATATATATATATATATATTCGCAACCTGATTTATGATACTCGCAAAGTAGTGGAGGGATGGTTTAGCGAAACTGGGAAGCGTGCTGCTGTGCCTTTGGTTGGCGTTGAAACTATGGAAAAACTGATAAAACTGCTAAAACTGATCACTGTCAAATGTGATGCTTGTTATAGTATATTGTCCCATATCGACAGTGTTTTTTCCTCCCATCCGTCCACTGGTACGCTGTTGATTACCACATAATGATTGACTCACATCACTTGTTTGCCATAGAGAGAGACTCTTGGTAGGAGCAACATCTTGCTGGGATGGCCAGTACTGAAACAGTGATAGTGTACATGACTGCAGTATGGGAATCAATCGAAACGAAACACCGAGACATTTGCTACTCCATCACTGTGAAAGATATTAAATATAGAGGTCATCATCTTCGGATAGTCAGACAAGTGTGCGGAAACGCTGTGCAGTACCACAAAACTCTTCCCGTTTCTATGTGTTGTGATGCCTTCTGCATTTCTGTCAATAAGGAACACAGCTTCTGTGTTTTATTTCAATCATCCTATGTGTTGTGGGAGCAGCAGCATAATTGACCCTGTGTGATATCGATATCCAGTTTTCTGTGAGAGCCAATGGATCGAAACCGGTTAATGTCAGTTTAGCAGCTGACACAGACCTTGAAGTCATGGTGGAAAAACGAAATGTACGGCAGTGTGCAAAGGTGTGGTGTGAATTACAGAAGAAAACACAATACATCAAAAAACAACACAGGAACCCTCTCTTGCTATTGACAGTTTTTGGCATATGGTCCTCATACAGTACAGGTGACGGAACTTTACACTGGTCTGTGCAAACGACTTCGATTACTGACTTGCTGCTCCACTAGACCAGTACATGTATATGTAATGGAATCACTACATACGGTTAATGTCAACATGCAGACAGTATTTGTTCCCTGATATATCAGAAGAGAGAAAGATGTGCTAAAATTTTGTGTTCTCTACCTGGTGACATTAGTGGAGTTTTTATAGTTTTTAGTTTTTCTCTGTTGGATGGTACAAAATAACGATGATAGAGAGACTGTTTGTGTGGCAGACATGAATGCTCCCTGAGCGACACAGATCTCCTTTGGCCTACAGTATCTGTATGTAGTTTGGTAGTTTGGAGACTAACTGCAGTGCAGTAGCAAAATCATTGCTCTTCTTCCAGTTCCTATATGATGTGGTGTCTTCCTAATTTTCCTGGTAAGAAACACCATTGCAACTGCTCACAATGTCTTCTCTACTATCTTGTGTGTCAGGAGAAAGATTCGTTTGGTGCTTACACATATACGCGGTTCTCGGAGCTACTACATGTCCCCATTTTCACCGAGTGGTAAAAACGCAGTCCTGTTGTATTAACTCAGCTCACCCTGTTTCTCTACAGGTTGCAGAAGGTGGTGGATATGGTGCTCTCAGAGTTCTGCGCAGTTCCGATTTAAACTGGCATGATCACGGGAACAGAGCTGCAGGGAGGACAGAGCAGTGACTAAGGAACAGATACGGGACGCAAAGGGACAATTTAAGAACACGTTGGGGTTTTGCTGTATAAAGTCCTTAGCAGATGGTTTCGAAAAAGATGACTCCATTCGAGAGAGGAGAGTACCACAAATATGATTCACTAGTGGCTGTATTAATTAAAAGACATCTCCATAGGATCCAACGCAAAGATATGGTTGAATGGGAAAACTTGATTCCAAATCGCAGACAGCTTATCTACCAGATGGTGTAACATAATACATCTGGAAAACCAGTTTATTGGTCATAGGATTTTGTACATTTCTTATAACCTCAATCTAGCACTGCATTTTTTTAAAGTGATTCGTCACATAGCACACCGTCTACTACATGTGATCATTCTCAGTCATCATCTTCCCTAGCCTACAACCCAGTGGATGTACCGTAGAACCTCTATTACACTCCCTACACGGCATCGAGATAGAATGCGTTACAAATGCTGTTTATTAGCGTGAGAAGTATCTGGCGGTGGCACGAGAAAGCTGCAAGTATCGGGTTAGTACCGCGTTACTTAGCCGAATCACTTTCTAAATTCGCTGAGAAGTCTGATTGTATTACTAGCTTACACTGCCACTGACGTGCGCAAGCGCTTTCGGTCTGTTAATATACACTCCAGCGATCACCATCTACTTTCAATATTGTGGTATTTGTGTGGAAGACCACTTTATTTGGAAACAATACCATACCTAGATTTTACAAAGCTCGTATAGTTTTTAATATGGATATCGTTGGCGATACTTGTGTGCGCCTGTGGAATCAAGACAGCTTTTTATGCAGGGAGACAGTAACATAGTCGTTGCAATCGTCTTTTTAATAGCTAGTCACTTACAAGACTGTTATGTCTCTTACTAAGATACACTAGTACCACTCAAAAGAAAAGCAAATAAGGCTTGTCCAACCATCGTGAATTTTCGTTCAATAATGTTTGGTTGCACCAGCATCCAGATATTGGTGAACCATTATGCTTAGTAGGAGAGATGTGAGATAGATTCGCTGAAATGACCAGGCTTACAAGTTTACTCTGTCCCGTGTGCCGCCATGTGCAAGGAAAATTGCTTTCTCCAGCCATAAGAGAGGTATGAATTGACGTGGAAGTTTTCGATTTCAGCGCATCGATAAAAGATTTTACGTGGAAAACTGTGTCCAGTCACAAGAATGGTACAGATACTGGTATTTCCAGAGCCATAGCCCCCATAAGGAGGTATTTCCAATACTTCGCTCATTGTCGAATGTCGCCATATTGGCGCTATCATCGTAATATTCAATTGTAATTGCACTGATAAATATGTGGCTGGTTTCCCAGACGATTCTGCCTGGCGTACCGGTGCGTGGCAGAGGTAGCCATTAACGAGAACAAATTGACATTGCCAGCTTATGGCGGGAGCCATCACTGAGACGCCCAAACTGCAGATGCGGGGTGCAAGAATGCAGCTAACCTAACCGTGTCGCTCTCGAAGTGGGTGAGCAGCAAACTAATACTCAATATGTATTGGATAGCCTTCGTGATCGCGTGTGTTGCAAGAATTCTCTGCGGAAATTTGGGAAGATTCAATACGGCGAGTGTCTGCGACTGGACAGTTATTCTCTCCCATGTAAATTGATCGGCTGATTGCTTGTTCTGCCATTCTACACATTTCCGATCTTTACTTCGTTGAGGGAGCATCGACTGTGATATGTATTGTCTGAATCCAGATGGTGAAAAGCAGGTGCATGAGACGTTTACTGGTTCTCTAGACATGATAAAAACACACGATTATATGTATGATTTAGTTGTCTTTGTAAAGTAAAAGGAAGGTTCGGAATGCGTTATATCATTGACTTCGGTATCCGTTAAAAAATACGAGTGAAACTACCAGTTTCCTCTATTTTTCGAGTTTTCACAGAAAGATCTTCGCAAATGAGACAAGTTTCTAATTACTCATATGTTTGCAGCATGTCCCACATAATGACCTAGCTAAAGTTCCAGGTTTCTAGTGATATAATCTTCGGAATTACACTGTGCGACCGATTGGTAGGACATTGCTATGTGGTTGGTATCGAGAAATATCGCGTAACTGGTATGATATTCTGGCAAACCATGTAAAAATACATATGCTCTTGCAATCCAAGAGTTTGGAGATGATCGCAACTCGTAGCAGAAACCACGGCAGCAAGCAGGCCATATCGGAAACAGAACCGTCCGCAGGCGCCTTTCTGCCAGGGGAACCAGCCCAGACTTCGGAGAGTGAGTGCTGTCCGTGGAGGCCAGCGTGTGTGGAGGCAGCTTCCCCGTTGCCGTTGGCTACGGTGGACGACCAACCAACCTCACGGGAAGTAATACTGCGACTATATATGATGCATGTACTTACGTTTTTTGGGATCTGTCTGTCTTTGCGGTAGATGTACTAGTGTGTGTGGTCGATAGCTACATGCAAGATGCAGAAGTGATGATTTTTCATGATGCAGGATATGAACAGTGTTTACTACATCAATATGATATGGTGGTACAATCATTTGTGGTGAGATAGCCTGACTGGAGATCGCTTCCAGGCCAAAAAATTCAAGCTTCCCTCGACAGTAGCAGAGCAGCGTAATTGAGGAAGTGTCTTTGGCGATAGTTTCCGTATTTCATTATCTGTAGACGACTTTTGTAGGGTTTAGATGCCAGTACAATAGACTACTGTGTGTTTTTCGACCTGTGCAAAATAGTATGTCGCTGAAATTCTAGTAATTGTCCGTCTGCAGAAAGTGGCGGTCAGTTTTCCCACACCGGCAGCAGCAATTTGAGGGGTAAATTCAGTGAGAACCAATCAGAATGCTCCATTCACATGACGTTTCATGACTTCAGAAAGTCACAAGACATCCTCTGTGCTGGTTCGAACAAGACAATGGAAAGGTATCTGCAGAACATTCTGTTACGTTTGAGGCTCACGTGATATCTTATTTGTTCGAGTGTTCACAGTCAAGTCCAAGTAGACCAGCCTGCTCTGGTTCAGACAGGCAGAATGCTGTCACCGACCCGTCATTGTGGCTTTAGAGCATCTACAGACCAGCAGTTGTAGGACATCTAAAATGCACCAAAAATTCCAACTATTGTCATGCACTTTTAGATATGTACTTGTTCCGATTTTCACGTCTGTACTTATTTTTATTTATTTATTCGTCAAGTTACGTAGGACTAAATTGAGGAGCAAATCTCCAAGATCATGGAACGTGTCAGTACATGAAATTGCAATATAAACGTAATAACAGATAAAAATAAATGTTCATGAACCTTAAAAAAGTCAGTCGATATGCTTAAGTAAACGCTATCAGCAATACAATAAAAAATCAGCTTAATTTTTCAAGGAACTCCTCGACAGAATGTAAGGAGTGACCCATGAGGACACTCTTTAGTTTCGATTTGAAAGCGCGTGGATTACTGTTAAGATTTTTGAATTCGAGTAGCAGCTTATTGAAAATGAATGCAGCAGTATGTTGCACACCTTTCTGCACAAGAGTTAAGGAAATACGATCCAAATGCAAGTTTGATTTCTGCCAAGTATTAACCGAGTGAAAGCTGCTTATTCTTGGGAATAACCTAATATTGGTAACAAGAAACGACAATAAGGAATATACGTATTGAGAGACCAATGTCAAAATACTCAGACTCGTGAACAGAGGTCGACAAGAGGTTCGTGAACTCACACCACTTATGTGCCCAAACCGCCCATTTCTGAGCCAAAAATATCCTTTTAGAATGAGAAGAGTAACCCCAAAATATAATAACATACGACAATAGCGAATGAAAATAAGCAAAGTAGACTAATTTTCGTGTCGAACGATCACTCACTTCTGATACCGTTCGAATAGTAAAAATGGCAGTATTAAGTCTTTGAACAAGATCCTGAACGTGGGCTTTCCACGACTGCTTCTTATCTATCTGAACACCTAGAAATTTGAACTCTTCAGTTTCACTAATCATATGCCCATTCTGTGAAATTAAAACGTCAGGTTTTGTTGAATTGTGTGTTAGAAACTGTAAAAACTGAGTCTTACTGTGATTTAGCATTAGTTTATTTTCTACAAGCCATGAACTGAGGTCATGTACTGCACTATTTGAAACCGAGCGAATGCTGCACACAACATGCTTTACTACCAAGCTAGCGTCATCAGCAAATATAAATATTTTAGAGTTACCTGTAATACTAGAGGGCATATCATTTATGTATATAAGGAACAGGAGTGACCCCAACACTGATCCCTGGGGCACCCCACTCAGATCCCACATCACAGCCGTTTTCAGCATTGTGAATAATGACCTTTTGCTGCCTGTTGCTAAAGTAAGATGTGAACCAATAGTGAGCTACTCCCCATATTCCGTAATGGTCCAACTTCTGGAGCAATATTTTGTGATCAGCACAATCAAATGCCTTAGTTAAATCAAAAAATATGCCAAGCGTTCGAAACCTTTCCTTTAACTCATCCAGTATCTTACAGACAATAGAGAATATAGCATTTTCTTTTGTGAAACGACTTCTAAAGCCGAACTGTACATTTGATAGCAAATCGTGTGATATAAAATGATCAATTATCCTGACATACATAGCCTTTCAATAACCTTTTCAAACACTGATGGCATAGAAATGGGTCTAAAATTGTCTACATTATCCCTTTCTCCCTTTTTGTGAAGTGGCTTCACTACTGAGTATTTTAATCGTTCAGGAAACTGACCATTCCTAATGGAAAAATTACAAATACGGCTAAGTACATGGCTAACATGTGCAGCACAGTACTTTAATATTCTGCTAGACCCTCCGTCATAGCCATGATAGTCCTTAGTCTTCAGTGATTTAATTATTGACTCAATCTCCCTCTTGCCTGTATCACAGAGAAGTATTTCAGACATCAATCTCGGAAAGGCATTTGACAAGAAAGTTATATGATTTCCTGTAGAAACTAAATTTTTATTTAATTCACCAACAAATCTCAGAAAATGATTGTTAAATGCTGTACCTATATCTGATTTGTCAGTAACAAATATTTTTACTGTGAATTGACCTTATATCGTCGACCTTGTGCTGCTGACCAGACACTTCCTTTATTGATCATATGGTTTTAATTTTATCCTGTGAATTAGCTATTCTATTTGCATACCACATACTCTTTGCCCAACTGATAACATTTTTAAGCACCTTACAATACTGTTTGTAATGGGCTACTGTAGCTTGATTGTGACTACTAACACTTTGATATAATTCCCACTTTGTTCTACACGATATCCTTATCCCACTAGTCAACCACACAGGCTGCCCATTACTGCTAGTACCCCATTTAGAATCTTCTAATGGAAAGTAACTTTCAAAGAGCATGAGAAATGTATTAAGGAAAGCATTGTATTTATCATCTATGTTATCAGCACTATAAACATCCTGCCACTCTTGTTCCTTGACAAGGTTTAAAAAAACTCTATTGCCAGTGGATTAACTTCCCTCCATAGTTTGTAATTAAATACGACATGGGTTTGAGTACAAAGGCCGTTTGGTGTTAAAATTTGTGCATCATGGTCTGAAAGGCCATTCACGCTTTTACTAACAGAATGCCCATCTAGTAATGAAGAATGAATAAAAATGTTGTCTATGGCTGTGCTACTTTTCCCCTGCATCCTAGTTGGAAAAAACGCAGTTTGTATCAGATCATATGAATTTAGGAGATCTACCAGCATACTATCTCTTGCACCATCATATACAAAATTTATATTGAAGTCACCACATCTAAGTAGTTTCTGGCGCTTCCTACAAAGTGAATCAAGAACCCTGTCTAACTTGAGCAGAAATGCTCTGAAGTCAGAGTTAGGGGACCTATAAACAACGACAATTAGAAGTTTAGTTTCACTAGATTCAACTACCGCTGCACAACATTCAAATATCTGCTCAGTGCAGTGTCGTGATATGTCTATGGACTCAAATGCAATAATGTTTTTTACATACAGATCCACTCCCCCATCCAGCAAGGAACTCCTTGAGAAACAACCAGCTGATCTTTTGCCTGGTAAAGGAATCCTCTGAATTGTTAGATTATTTAAGGGGTGCTCTGATATACCAATAATTTCATAGTCAACACCTATAACCAGTTCACTACCTCTAATACCTCCTATATTTTGATGAAATATTCTAAATTCCCTCTCTACCTGGAAACATTACATCCTCAGAAGGTGAGCCCTTAGTTACAGGGACTTCCTTTAAGCAGGTATACCTATCAGCTGACTTCAATCTAAAAAAGGTGCACCTCTAACACCAACTACTACAGGAATTTTTCCATGACTGACACCACCACCACCACCACCACCACCACCACCATCACCACCACCACCACCACCTACCCTGTCATGTATAAGCTTAGCCAGCATCCCCTTACCATACCTATTAAGGTGCAGGCCATGCCTAGTAAAACCTGATCTACTGACAGACCCAACTGGCGCCACTGAGATGTGACCCATGCCCTCTGCCATCAGCGCCCTCCCTAGCCTCACGTTAATGCACCTAACAGCCACATTAAGGTGAGGTAGATAATGACGCTGAAACAGTTGCACAATGTGCACATTAGTGCCACCAGTTTGAGTAGTTATCTTTACCAGGTCACCACCTACATCATATTCCCCATCCCTATCGAGGCTGTTCCTTGCTCCACCCACTGTTACTACCTCACCCTCCTTCGTAAAATCCTTACATAACTTCCCTATGCTGTCAGTCACCTGAGCCAACCCTGGACTAGGCTTCACAATGCTGGTGACCTGGTACTCACTCCCCAACAGTTTCTGCAACTGCTGGCCCACACCCCTACCATGAGAACTACCTAGCAACAGAACCTTCTTATTTCTTCTGGACTTTGCTATTAACCTAGGCCTTCTAATTGCTGAGGACTGCTGCATGTTCCCTACATCTACAGCTACACGAGGCTCCCCTCCACTCAACTCTGACAGTTGGTCATGTCTGTTGCATGTACGCAAAGTAAAACTGTCTGAGTCCTCCTCTTCCTAGCTGCCTTCTTGCCAACTGCCAGTTCCCATTCACCATCACTCTTAACCCTCCTCAACCCATCTATTTCCTCCTTTGCCGACTGCAACTGCACCTGAATGGCACAGATCTTACGATCCTGCTCCTCTATCAGCTTATTTCTACTACATATTCTGCATTCCCAGGAGAGGGTGCGGGGCAAAATCAGGACATGCGGGGACCAAGCAGCAATCGGTATTGTAATTGTAAACTGTCGAAGCTGCGTTGGTAAAGTACTGGAACTTCATTTCCTGATAGAAGGCACCGAAGCTGAAATCGTTATAGGTACGGAAAGGTGGCTGAAGCCAGAGATAAAATCTGCTGAAATTTTTACAAAGGCACAGATGGTGTTTAGAAAGGGTACATTGCATGCAACTGGTGGTGGCGTGTTTGTCGCTGTTAGTAGTAGTTTATCCTGTAGTAAAATAGAAGTGGATAGTTCTTGTGAGTTATTATAAGTGGAGGCTATACTCAACAACAGAGCTAGGTTAATAATTGGCTCCTTTTACCGACCTCCCGACTCAGCAACATTTGTGACAGAACAACAACACTATATAAATTTCCTCAGCATGTTATAGGCTTAGGTGGAGATATCAATTTACCAAATATAGACTGGGACACTCAGATGTTTAGGACGGGTGGTAGAGACAGAGCATCGAGTGACATTATACTGAGTGCACTATCCGAAAATTACCTCGAGCGATTAAACAGAGAACCGAATCATGGAGATAACATCTTGGACCTACTGATGACAAACACACCCGAACTTTTCGACTCTGTAAGCGCAGAAGAGGAAGTCAGTCATCATAAGGCCGTTGCAGCATCCCTGAATATGGAAGTAAATAGGAATATAAAAAAGGGAGGAAGGTTTATCTGTTTAGCAAGAGTAATACAAGACAGATTTCAGACTTTCTAACAGATCAAAACGAAAATTTCTGTTCCGACACTGACAATGTTGAGTGTCTATGGAAAAAGTTCAAGGCAATCGTAAAATGCGTTTTACACAGGTACGTGCCGAGTAAAACTGTGAGGGACGGAAATAACCCACCGTGGTTCAACAACAAAGTTAGGAAACTGATACGAAAGCAAAGAGCTTCACTGCACATTTAAAATTAGCCGAAACCTCTAAGACGAACAGAAGCTAGACGATGTCAAAGTTAGCGTAAGGAAGGCTATGCGTGAAGCGTTCAGTGAATTCGAAATTAAAATTCTATTACCAACTTCACAGAAAATCGTAGTAAGTTCTGGTCTTATGTTAAATCAGTATGTGGATCGAAACAGCATTTCCAGACACTCCGGGATGATGATGGCATTGAAACAGAGGATGACAGGCGCAAAGCTGAAATACTAAACACCTTTTTCCATAGCTGTTTCACAGAGGAAGACCGCACTGCAGTTCCTGTGAGGCAGTGTGAGGATTTAGATCCTCACACAAACGAAAAAATGGCTGTCATCGAAATAAGTGTCCAAGCAATAGAAAAGCAACTGAAATCACTCAACAGAGGAAAGTCCACTGGACCTGAAGATACCAGTTCGATTCTACACAGAGTACGCGAAAGAACTTGCCCCCTTTGTAACAGCCGTGTACCGCAAGTTTCTAGAGGAACGGAAAAGAGCACAGGTAGTTCCAGTTTTCAAGAAGGGTCGTCGAGCAGATGCGCAACACTATAGGCCTATCTGTTGTAGGATTTTAGAACATGGTTTTTGCTCGCGTATCATGTCATTTCTGGAAACCCAGAATCTACTCTGTAGGAATCAACATGGATTCCGGAAACAGCGATCGTGAGAGACACAACTCTCTTTATTTGCTCATGAGACTCGGAAAATATAAGATACAGGCTCCCTGGTAAACACCATTTTCCTTGACTTCAGGAAGGCGTTCGATACAGTTCCGCACTGTCGTCTGAGAAACGAAGTAAGAGCCTACGGAATATCAGACCAGCTATGTGGCTGGATTGAAGAGTTTTTAGCAAACAGAACACAGCATGTTGTTCTCAATGGAGAGACGTCTACATACAAAGTAACCTCTGGGGTGCCACTGGGGAGTGTTATGGGACCATTGCTTTTCACAATATATTTAAATGACCTGGTAGATAGTGTCAGAAGTTCCATGCGGCTTTTCGCGGATGATGCTGTAGTATACAGAGAAGTTGCAGCATTAGAAAACTGCTGCGAAATGCAGAAAGATCTGTAGCGGATAGGCACTTGGTGCAGGGAGTGACAACTGACCCTTAACATAGACAAATGTAATGTATTGCGAATACATAGAAAGAAGGATCCTTTATTTTATGATTATATGATAGCTGAACAAATACTGGTAGCAGTTTCTTCTGTAAAATATCTGGGAACGATTGGAAGTGGAATGACCATATAAAATTAATTGGTGGTAAGGCGGGTGCCAGGTTGAGATTCATTGGGAGAGTCCTTAGAAAATGTAGTCCAACAACAAAGGAGGTGGCTGACACAACACTCGTTTGACCTATACTTGAGTATTGCCTATCAGTGTGGCATCCGTACCAGGTAGGGTTGGCAGAGGAGATAGAGAAGATCCAAAGAAGAGCGGCGCGTTTCGTCACAGGGTTATTTGGTAAGCGTGATTGCGTTACAGAGATGTTTAGCAAGCTCAAGTGGCAGACTCTGCAAGAGAGGCGCTCTGCATCGCGGTGTAGCTTACTGTCCAGGTTTCGAGAGGGTGCGTTTCTGGATGAGGTATCGAATATATTGCTTCCCCCTACTTATACCTCTCGAGGAGATCACGAATGTAAAATTAGAGAGATTCGAGCGCGCACGGAGGCTTTCCAGCAGTCGTTCTTCCCGCGAACCATACGCGACTGGAACAAGTAAGGGAGGTAATGACAGGGGCACGTAAAGTGCCTTCCGCCACACACCGTTGGGTGGCTTGCGGAGTATAAATGTAGATGTAGGATCTCACTAAAATGACCACTGGCTTCCCCACTGCATTCCCCCCAATGAAAATACTTTGAACAAATCCCACACCGTAACCCACTACTCACAAACCTACAACAGAGCCCACACTTCTCACTCATGGTAAAATTTTACAGTTACTGAAAAAATTATACGTCTACTTTACCAAAGTTCAGTTACACCAGTAGAATTATTTAAGAACTAACAATAATGGTCTCGAAATTCTCTGCCTATTAAGGAAGCAACTACTCGTATTAATATTGCTATACCACAGCTAATACCAATACCAACAAAATTTCACAAAATTATTAGCTAAGCCAAAAAATTCAAACGCCACTGGAACACTAAACGAAGTCAAGACACTGAATGAAACTTTTACTGAATTTTAATTAGAAACAATAGTAAACGTCAGTTGAAAACTACACGGAATTTACTAGACTTCGACGCGCAGAAAACTGTAAAAAATACAGCGAGCGAACGATTTCAAAAGTTTATTAAACCGTTATTTCGCCACAAACGGCTGAACAATATTAATTTTAATAACTGTATTACAGAGCACAAATAAGTTTGTCAGTACTTAGTTTCATAACCGCTAGAGCTGCAGTGCACGCCGCAAAATGTAAACACACTACTGAGGCGCGAGGCTCAGACGAACGACACAAGCACACTCACAAATAATAGACCACTCGAGTGAATAACACAGGAATAAAAACTGAGATTTATGAAAATCCACTAATAAGTTACTTTTACGGCAAATATTAACACAAATAAACTCTACAATAAATAAATGAAGTCTAAAATTTTATAAAATATTAACGAGCAATTTCAAGAGCAGTGTAGCACACGTGACGTCACACCAAGCACACCAGTGTGCTTCGGGAAGTGAGGAAAATAAAAAACAAGAGCTTTAACATTCCTGACTCCAGCAACAAATATAAACTAAGCTCACTCAGCGTTTCAGAAAAGTGATGAACACCACAGCAGCTGTAGGATTCAGTGCTTGAAGACAAGCAGTTAAAACTCAAAAAGCGGTGGGTGTCCTATTTAGAGCTATAGATATATTTATTTCGACTTCCAAATGCCGTTGTTGTGGCTTGTAAAAGCGGATATTGCAGCTGATACCTGCTTCGGGATCATTAAGTTAATTTGTGATTGATGAACCATTTCTCATTTACATAACTTAGAAAGTAAATATTCATGTAGTTCCAGGGTCTGGAGACGGTCGCAGCACCAACTACAGCTCTCACAGTGCTTTGTGTGCTAGTGTGTTTCGAGTAGCAGTTATGTGATATATATTCAATTTGTGAAGCGAATTGTTTAATTAAATTCAGTATGGCAGTATTTGCAGAGTTCTGTGACATCTTCAAAATACATATGTGACAATATTCCACACACTGCTTATACACCAGGTTTAATAACTCCTGAGGAAGTTAGTCTTTAACGAACAAGTGCCACAAAGAATGAAAGTGCACCAGGGATGAGGTATTTCCAATGCGACAGGGAGTGCTATGCGCGACCCCTATTGTTGCGAGTGCCCGGTGTGGAGTGACCCAGTGCATGGCTCCTTATGGCATCCACCACGGAATACGCGCAGAAAAGTTTTTCAGATATGTTTAGCGCGAAATATGACAGTCTAATTATGTGGTTATTTTCGTTGTTGGAGTAAAAAAAAGTACTGCAATTGTTTAACATCGTCTAAATTGCTTAAGCACCAGCCCCAATTTCGAGGTGTATTGCGATTTCAGAAATAAATAAACAATATACTTGAACAAATTGTTTTAACAATGTCTTGTGCACACTATAATAGCCTACTGACGTGAGGTCCTCCCAGTCCAGCAGCTCGATGCAGACTCATCGAATTCCCCACCATTTTTTCCCTGGGTTGCCATCTTGGGTTACATGATGGGAGGGCGGGGGGGTGGAGGTCTGGAAGAGGGGGGGGGGGTGGAAGTGCCAACAATGCCCTCTGCCGGTGGTGATGAGAAGTAGGTCAGTTGATGTCCGAACCTCAATATGACTACACTGGATGGATCGACTGTCTAGTGCTTGATCAATGGCAATTCAGATGGTTTGAATAAACAATATACTGCACTGCATAAAAAGTAAAGGTTTATCTATGTCCTATCCAGCAGCCAAGCACAGAATGAGTCCTTTTGATGCCATTTTCCAGAAGGGAGAGGGGAAAGGGTTGAGTAACTTAGTTGAGGTAGAGCAATTGACCTATTTTCCCCCTAAATTTGAATTTCCCATCATGTCGTCAGTGCGATGTTGCCATATCTATGGCCACTATCTTCAATAAATCTGGCAACAAGGCTGAGTGGTGTTATTCCCCCTTTGCCCTACTACTGATTGACATACAGATTTGCAGTCAGGGCGTGTGAGATAACCATGAGAACGCTCCTGCTGACATACATAATTGCACCCAAGCAAGGTGAAGGACCACAGTGTCTAGCACACAAACAGCTTGGCTGCAGGCCCTCAGCTGACTCCCTCATAACCAACATATGGGCTGTCAATGACACCGAGGCAGAATGAGCTTTCATCAGAAAACACAACAGACTGTCTCGCTGTCCTCAAATGCACTCTCGCTTGACACCACTCAAATCGCAAGTGACGGTGGTTTGGGGTCAGTGGAATGCACACTACAGGGCTTCTGGCTGGGAGCTGTCCTTGATGTAACCGATGTTACAGTTATGTCACTGTGCTGCCATCTGTTGCTCAGGCAACACTATGCACCAAAGCCATACGCCGAACACAGTGGTCTTCCCTCTCGGTGGCGCCACATGGTCGTTCGGAGTCCGGTCGTTTTGCGACTGTACATTCTTGTCACCATCTCTGCCAGCTGTCATGTACAGTGGGTATATTCCTGCCAAGTTCAAATGTTCAAATGTGTGCGAAATCTTATGGGACTTAAACGCTAAGGTCATCAGTTCCTAAGTTTACACAATACTTAAGCTAAATTATCCTATGGACAAACACACACACCCATGCCCGAGGGAGGACTCGAACCTCCGCCGGGACCAGCCACACAGTCCACGATTGCAGCGCCTGAGACCGCTCGGCTAATCCCGCGCGTCTCCTGCCAAGTCTTGCTGCAGAATCACAGATGGAACATCCAGCTTCCTATAGCCCTATTACACGACACCATTCAAACTCAGTGAGTTGTTGATAATGGCGTCTTTGTCGCCTTGAAGGCATTCTTGACCAACATCAACGCATCACGTCCAGTCTCAAAGGTCTCTCATGACTGTTACAGCGTCTATTTAAAGGAAACCTCATTGGAATTCTCATAGTGGTGCTGCTACCGCCACTCTTATGCGACTGACACAAAATTTGAACAGATGTTAACTTTAATATGTAGAAATACACCTGCTATTTTTCGTTCTTTCGTTTATGCCACACAGTTCGTTCTTGGTGCTGCAATTTCTTTCCCGGCACTGTATTTTCTTTGATCGCTGCATATGGAATTATATTTTCCTATGATATAATAGTGTCTGGTAAAGTTATTTCAGTCTTACATTAAAATATTCTTACCCTGTCATAAGTGAACTGACTTTAGTTGAACACACGAAACTGTGACTCCTCTTGGAATTTATTTATTCTTAAATTATTTGTCTATATATTTGTTCATCCAGGAAACATCTCACAATGATATACGATTTGTCTCATAATATACTACAGATAGAGAGGTCAAATATGTATACAAACAAAGTATATAAGCATGGTTTTACAAGAGTAGGACTGGTGATCGGCCGTTGTCTTGCTAAAGGAACCGTCCTGGAGACTGCCTAAAATTATTTAGGAAAACCTTAATCGCTATGGTGGATGGATCAAATTCCAACCTCTAGAATGTGTGGTCGGTGTCTTAATAACTGTACTACCTCATTCGGATGGTCCCTATTGTACACTGTTATTTTGACTATATGGAGTTTTCACCAAATACTTAGGTGGCGACCGGCCGGAGTGGCGGAGCAGTTCTAGGCGCTACAGTCTGGAACCGCGCGACTGCTACGGTCGCAGGTTCGAATCCTGCCTAGGGAATGGATGTGTGTGATGGCCTTAGGTTGGTTAGGTTTAAGTAGTTCTAAGTTCTAGGGGACTGATGACCTCAGAAGTTATGTCCCATAGTGCTCAGAGCCATTTGAACCATTTGAACTTAGGTGGCGAATTATATTTTTACCCTGTACGACTCTGAATTAAGCATACGTC
This sequence comes from Schistocerca americana, assembly GCF_021461395.2. Classification (NCBI taxonomy): domain Eukaryota; kingdom Metazoa; phylum Arthropoda; class Insecta; order Orthoptera; family Acrididae; genus Schistocerca; species Schistocerca americana. The sequence goes on from NC_060121.1 coordinate 93,688,987, forward strand.
TCCAGTCTATAAGACGATACTCAGCATTATTCTACTTGCATTTACTGTCGAGTTCGAGAGTGGGCAAAATTGAAACTGGCTTGGAAGATATTTCATGCCCATTAAGATAGGCCGCCCAACTTACGCCATCTTAATCGAAGACCAGTTAGGTTGCCTGTATCATGGTGCATGAAATATTTTCTAGCCCAGTTTTAATCTTGCCCACCCTGCATAGACGTTTGGGATCTTCTGCGTTTTCGAAATGGTGTAGTGAGGGATAGATAAAGTCTAATGAGACCTGATTATAAGGCTGTCTACTTTCATTAATTTCTTTGCCCTTATTACAGCATTCTATCGCCAAAGCAGTTTTACTGCTGCTAGACTCTTTTTAAACTGAGCAGGCACAGAACTGTGTTTTAAATGAATTTCCACTTTCTCGTTCGAACTTACGAAGCAACTTTATCAGTTACTGTGGCGCTACTATATTTAGAATTTAGAATACGGGAATGTGGAACGAGCACAGAATGTGCAACGAAACTTGACTAAGTGAAGGTATGAGATTAATGCTAGCCTTTTCAATTTCGCAATACACGTCCACAAAGTATTTCGGAAATTCTGATTATGTACCGAAATATCAGAGTTAAACAGGTAGATAATTTAGTTTGTTCAGTGACCTACTTTTCTTCTATTTGCTTTGCTTTGTTCTTTTTTCATCTTTTCATCGATGTTAGTTTCCAGTGTTGCTTCAAAAATGTCCGAACGTCAAAAGTTGGATGCAACAAACCATGAGATTTATTAATGCATGTAAATGTTCGATGCGGTCGGGACGCGCCAAATGGGTAACGTATGTATGAATTATGCATCAGAAAAAAAAGGAACCGTGCGTTGCGCACATACGAGAATAAATCGAATGTAAAAGGGGCACGCCGTGCAGCAACGGCTCGTTTTAACACACAGCGCTGCGGTGGCGTTATGCACGCACGAAATGGCTTGTCGGTGATCACTTAACATCACAATTTAGTTGTTCAACGTACTGAAATGTCGCGTAAGATATGAGGACATATATCCAAAATTCCGTGGTAAAGAGACGGCGATTAAGAAACGTCGAATGTGCATTCAGGGAGGCTGCGTAACTAAAACGTGTTCTCGTACTCGATGTCACGTACCGAACCTGTGGACAAAGGGTTATTCAGAGGCTCAGGAGACCTTAGGTACACTGGTAGTCTACATCAATGACGGCACGATAATGAAGTTATTTTCATTTATATGCGCACTGTTTCACCTATCAAGATTAGTGCCTAAAGGCCACTCTTGCATCAAACGAGGCACCTTTAGGGAGTTAATTCTGTGATATGCATTGTACATAGGTAATATGTATAGTCATAATGTTACTAATAAACGTAATAGAAATGATATATGGTATTTCAGAAATGTTAGTCTTATTAACATTGTGTTAAGCAATATCCCCATTGCGTTTTTGTCAAATGTGGCTAATGACATACCACAGAAACGTATGGTAGCAGCAAAGACGAAATAAAAAATGGAGTAGAAGTTTAATGATCAAGGGAAGAGCGAGAAACAGCAAATGATATGGAAGTTAGAAAACATAAATGCATTGGGATGAGAAAATCATGGATATTTTATAGAGGAAAAGATACTGTTTCGCCGTCAGACAGAAGGAAAACAAATGCCGAGAGGCAAGTAAAGCCGATGATAACACAAACAGCATTCATCTCGTTCTGAAATCAGAGTCGTTTTGGAAAAGAAGGAAGTTACTAGGTTGTTTGTTCCAGAGTCGTACGGCCGGAATGGAGGACGAGAAGCCGAAACATTTACTGTTAGAGGTATAGCCGAGGTGCTCGATCTTCTATTGCCGTTGTGTAATGATGATAGATACATTTAAAAAAGAATGGCGCACCACGATGGAATCATCCGAATGGAAATCGGTAGATGCGATGTACGTGCACAGACAAGCAAATGATTATAATTTCAGAAAAAAACTGGATGATTTATTAAACAGCACCACAAGCTGAGCTAGTCAATAATGCATTAGTCCATGTGAGGCCCTTGTGCAATCAATTATTCGGTTTGGTACTGATTAACAGTGTTGATGGATATTCTCCTGAGGTATATCGTACCAAATTCTGTCCAACTGACGCGTCAGATAATCAAAATCACGAGCCGGTTGGAGGGCGGCGCCCGTAATGCGCCAAACTTCCCCAGTTGGGAAGAGATTTGGCGACACTGCTCGCCAAGGTACGGTTTGGCAAGCACGAGGACAAGAGGTAGAAACTCTCTCCATGCGCGAGTGAGCACTATCTTGCTGAAATGAAAGTCCAGGAGGGCTTGCCATGAAGGGCAAAAAAACGGGAGTAGAATATTACCGACGTGTCGCTGTGCTGCAAAGGTCCCCAGAAGACAACCGAATGGGTGCTGCTATGAAAAGAAATGTCAACCCAGACCATCACTCCCAGCTGTCGGTCCTTATCGCGGGCGACAATGAGGCTGGTATCTCACCGCTGTGCGGGGCTCCTACAGACACGTTTTCCCTGGTCATCGGGGCACATTTCTAAGCGGGACCCATCACTGAAGACAATTCTACTTCAGTCAGTTAGATTCGAGGGCAAATGTTCTCGACAGCACTGCAAATTGACTTGTTGGTGTACAGATGTCAATGATAGTGGGCGCAGAGGGCGCGATGAAGTCAGTACCTTTCTGTCCGCCACATGTTAATGGAAATTGTGATCACTCAGGCACCATTTGCGCGTAGGATCGATGATGATGATGATGCCTCTCTGGCGACTGCTCAGTCCTCTCGTTGCGTCGTGACTCTAGGTCAATCGCTTCCTTCTCGACGCTGTGTTCGGCCACGGTTCACCCATTCCTGTCAATATCTATGAATAGTGGCATGGCTCCTATCCAAATGTCGGACAATTCGCCAATTACTTCAACTGGTTTCTTTGAGTCCAACTACACGTCCCCTCTCAACTGCTACAATCTTTGTTTATTGCTCCCTTGCCTGTTGCGGTGCATAGTTATTGTCCAACTGAACAAGCGGAATAAAATTTGCAGACTTTATGTCCTGGTATTGACATGTCCGATGTAAGAAGAGAGATAATTAGGACCCAAGTGACTAACAAGTAGCCCACACGGCAATCGGATTTTTGTCGCTCTTTATACTTATGGTGCTTGAAGAGAAGAACTCAGATATCAGTTTCCCAAAGCAGTTCGATGCAGCAGTCAAAAATTCTCGAGAAAATCGATTTTGCTATTTTCCGAGCAGCTTTAACTTACTATAGCTATTACAAGTTTCAGATGGGCCATGTGGCCTTGTGGCAGAATGCTTGCATATTCTGTGGGCGACACCGGTTCGATTCCAAGTTGAGGTAAATTTTTAAACCAAGTATTTCCATTAAGCAAAAGATAAATTAATGTTTAACTTTTTATAATTTAAACAAACTTTAATAAAAATCTTTGATAAAAAATCGGTAGTTAAAAATTTATATTTCCAATGAAAACCAGTTTTTTGTGTGATATGCAACTAGAAACAACGAGACACCGTTTTTCAAAACAAATGAAAATTACACTGAGGCGAAAAAAGTCATGGGATAGCGGTATGCACATATGCAGATGGTGGTAGTATGGGGTGTACAAGATATAAAAGAGCAATACACTGGCGGAATTGTCATTTGTACTCAGGTGATTCGTGTGAAAAGATGTCTGATTTGATTATGGCTGCACGAAGGGAGTTAACAGGCATGCGAAATGGTATTTAGAGCTAGATGCATGGGACATTCCATTTCGGAAATCGTTAGAGAATTCAATGTTCCAAGCTCCACAGCTTAAATAGTGTCCCGAGAATACCAAATTTGAGCCATTACCTCTCACCACGAACAATGCAGTGGTCGATGGGCTTCACTTAACGACCGAAAGCAGCGACGTTTGTGTAGAGTTGTCAGTGCTAACAGCCAAGCAATGTGGGATGTACGGCGAATGTATCTGTTAGGACAGTGAGGCGAAATTTGGCGTTAAATGACTATTGCAGCAGACGACCGAAGTGAGTGCCTTTGCTGAGAGCACGACATCGCCTGCAGTCCCTCTCCTCCTGGGCTCGTGGTCATATTGGTTGGACCCTAGAAGACTGGAAAACCGTTTTCTGGTCAGATGAGTTCCGAGTTCAGTTGGTAAGAGCCGATGGTAGGGTTAGAGTGTGGCGCAGACTTCACGAAGCCACGGACCTAAGTTCTCAACAAGACATTGTGCAAGCCAGAGGTGGTTTCATAACGGTGTGGGCTGTCTTTATATGGAGTGGACTGGTTCTTCTGCTCAAACCGACCAGATCATTAACTGGAAAGCTTTATGTTCGGCTACTAGGAGACCATTTGCAGCCATTCATTGACCTCATGTTCCCAAACAACGATGGAATTCAGAATGAGATTTTCACTCTGCAGCGGAGTGTGCGCTGATATGAAACTTCCTGGCAGATTAAAACTGTGTGCCCGACCGAGACTCGAACTCGGGACTTTGCCTTTCGCGGGCAAGTGCTCTACCAACTGAGCTACCGAAGCACGACTCACGTCCGGTGCTCACAGCTTTACTTCCGCCAGTACCTCGTCTCCTACCTTCCAAACTTTACAGAAGCTCTTCTGCGAAACTTGCAGAACTAGCACTCCTGAAAGAAAGGATATTGCGGAGACATGGCTTAGCCACAGCCTGGGGGTTGTTTCCAGAATGAGATTTTCACTCTGCAGCGGAGTGTAGATTTTCTTGAGAATTTTAGAGTGCTGCATCGAACTGCTGGAGGTGATTGATGTTTGAGTTCCGAACTTCACGTACTATAAATATGAAAAAAAAACAATATTCCGACTGCCTTGTGGTCCCTTTGTAAGAAGTCGATGAAGGAAACAGCGTGTGTAAACCACGTCGCCTATCCGAGCGCATTTACCCCAACTGAGCATATAGAAGACTGATGTCACCAAAGGTCTGGGTGTTACACCCACATTTTACGCCAGCATTCAGGGCTATCTCGAATTGCCTGCAACTGTCACTATTCGAACCGTGCTGAACTATACTAAGAAGTGAAGATTCGGCAGCACTAAAGACTAGTCTAATTGTTGTCTAATATTTTTGTAAATATTTGGATTAGATGTATGCAAGAGAGAGAGAGAGACATTGTGCAAGATGCGACAGTTATTTCCTTTTGCTGCACCTTGTGAACCATATTCCGTAATTATATTTAGAGTTATAGCATTTCGTTCCCTTGTTCACAGGTTCAAATACGACCAGGATTAGTCCATAGACATCAGACCTGAAGCAGAAAAATTTTTGGCATTCCGTTGAATTTCGAGTATTATTAGAAGATGTTATGGGTTTAAAAACATGAGGCAATGTCACAAATTAATGAGGCCAGGAAACTTACAGACGCAAGAAATCGACTCTCTTTGAATATTGTTGTCTGGAAAATAGGAGCCAACGTCTAGTTGGATGGTTCCCAAAATTGTTTTGGGAAATTATTCTTCGTTGTGTAAAGTAGGAAAACGAATTATGCTTGCTCCGACAGACGCCGTAGTGCAAGCGTGCAATGCTGTCTGTACTCTTTGTTCATGGATGGAACAATGGAAGAAAGTCTGCGTGTGTCTGCACTTGATCTTCCCTGTCTTATGTTATACAGATAATCTGTACGCGTGATATACGTTGGAAAGTGTACAAATGATTCAAGTGATGTTTTGAATATGGGTTGTCTTCTTCCTTCATCTTTAGCTTCGTCCTTTGCCTCCCGTATATTCCGTCTTTGTTTTACTATGTTTCATTTCCCTTTCCTTAGTCGGACTACTTTGTGCCCATTTCCTTTCCTTCCTCATTTGGAAACCTCCGAATTCCAAACCTTTTCGCACAAACACGCCCTGTTCCGTCAATTCTTCTTCTTTATGTAGTTTCTTTCCAAGTATTGCTCGAACTCTTGAATCCCACTAAATGGTTTCTTTCTGTGCCAAAGGTATTTGAATGCTTTGAGTGCTTCAGTAGAGTGCTTCGGTAAAGTGCTTCGGTAGTTAGGTTTTTGAATATCTGCATAATACTAGACACCGTTCATGCGTTTTCGTCAGGTTCTACAGTAGAGTTGTGCAGCACATGCTGATAGTCCGTTTATCTGCATAGTTTAGTTTTCCTTGGTCTTTGGTGTGGATAGGCACTGCGATTGTTGTGTGTGGATGCGAGCCAAGTTGGTGACACTTTGCTCTCAGCTCCAGGCTGTGATGGCTTCGATTACACAGCTTGAGGCTGCAGTGGGTGGGCACCACTGTTGTGGGCCGGCCCTGGGGATCCAACGGACATCCAGCGCGTCAGAATACTCCGATCGGTCCTCACCGGTGGCCAACCCAATTACTGCTCGGACTGAGGGTGACCCCTCACCTGTGGTCGAGTGGAAGGTCGCCTCGGACTGAAGCAGGTGGCGAAAGACTTCCCAGTGGGCCACACGTAAGGCCTCCCCGGTTTGTCTGACAAAAAGGTTCCAGGTGCTGTCTGTGGCTGACACTGTCCTGAGCCAGATTCTGTCACCTGTCCTGTTTCAGAGGAAACCACTCAGCCTGCAAGATCTGGGCAATTGCAGGGGGTGGGATTATTGGTAGTTGGTAGCTCCAACGTTAGGCGCGTTATGTGGCCCCTTAAGGACTTGGCTGACAAGAAGGGTAAGAAATCCAATGTGCACTCCGTGTGCATACCGGGTGGAGTCATTCCAGATTTGGAAAGGGTCCTCCCAGATGCCATGTGGAGCACAGGGTGCAGCCAACTGCAGGTGGTGGCTCACGTCGGTACCAGTGATGTGTGTCACTTTGGATCAGAAGAGATTCTCTCTGGTTTCGAGCGGCTAACAGAAGTAAAGGCTGCCAGTCTTGCTTGCAAGATGAAAGCAGAGCATTTGCACACATTTGCAGCATAGTCGTCAGGACCGATTGCGGACCTCTCGTAGGGAGCCGAGTGGAGGGTCTGAATCAGAGGCTAAGACAGTTCTGCGACCGTGTAGGTTGCAGATTCGTCGACTTGCGCCAAAGGGTGGTTGGGTTTCGGGTTCTGCTGAATAGGTTGGGTGTCCACTATACGCAGGAGGCGGCTCCACAGGTAGCAGGGGCTGTGTGGCGAGGACTGGGCGGTTTTTTAGGTTAGAGGATCTCGGGAAGACACAAGAAGGGCTTCAGTCACAAAGGATGCAGCCTGAACACAGGAAGAACTTAGATTCAGGAACCATTGGTATAACTGTTGTAAATTGTAGTAGCTGTGTTGGGAAAGTACCAGAACTCCAAGCGCTAATAGAAAGCACTGATGCTCAAATCGTTATAGGCACTGAAAGCTGGCTAAAGCCGGGTATAAGCTCAGCCGAAATTTTTGCGAAGAACCTAACGGTGTTCCGAAAGGACAGGCTAAATACGATCGGCAGAGGCGTGTTTGTTGCGTCAAAAGTAGTTTAACTTGACGCGAAATTGAAGTAGACACTTCCTGTGAGTTAGTGTGGGCAGAGGTCATTGTTGGCAACCGGAATAAAATAATAATTGGATCCTTTTACCGACCTCCGAATTCAGATAATACAGTTGCTGAAATGTTCAAAGAAAACTTGAGTTTAATTTTAAACACGTACCTGAATCTTACGATAATAGTTGGTGGTGACTTTTATTTATCCTCGATATTTTGGCGAAAATATATGTTTAATTCCGGAGGTATTGTGCTAAACGCATTCTCTGAAAATTATCTCGAGCAATTAGTTCATGAGCCCTCGCGAATAGTAAACGGTTGTGAAAACGCACTTGAACTCTTAGCAACAAATAATTCTGAGTTAATAACGAGCATCAAAACCGATTCAGGGATTAGTGAACACAGGGCTGTCGTAGCAATATTGAATATTGTAATCCCCAAATCCTTAAAAAATAAGCGAAAAAATATACCTATTAAAAAAAAGCAGATAAAAATTCACTTGACGCCTTCCTGAGAGACAATCTTCACTCATTCCAGATTAATAATATAAGTGTAGACCAGATGTGGCTTAAATTCAAAGAAATTGTATCGGCAGCAATTGAGAGATTATACCAAATAAATTAACAAACGACGGAGCTGATCCATCTTGGTGCACAAAAAGGGTTAAAACACTGTTGCAGAAACAACGAAACAAACATGCCAAATTTAAATAGACGCAAAATCCCCAAGATTGGTTATCTTTTACAGAAGCTCGAAATTTAGCGCGGACTTCAATGCAAGATGCTTATAACAGTTTTCACAACAAAACTTTGTCTGGAAACCTGGCAGAAAATCCAAAGCGATTCTGGTCGTATGTGAAGTATGTTAGCGGCAAGAAACGATCAATGCCTTCTCTGTTCGATAGCAATGGAGATACTATCGAAGACAGTGCTGCCAAAGCAGAGTTACTAAACACAGCCTTCCAAAATGCCTTCACAAAAGAAGACGAAGTAAATATCCCAGGATTCGAATTGAGAACAGCTGCCAACATGAGTAACGTAGAAGTAAATATCCTCGGAGTAGTGTAGCAACTTAAAACACTTAATAAAAGCAAGTCTTCTGGTCCTGACTGTATACCAATTAGGTTCCTTTCGGAGTATGCTGATGCATTGACTTCATAGTTAACAATCATATACAACCGTTCGCTCGACGAAAGATCCGTACCCAAAGACTGGAAAGTTGCACAGGTCACACCAATATTCAAGATAGGTAGTAGGACTAATCCACTAAATTACAGGCCCATATCGTTATACGTAGCAGGATTTTAGAACATATATTGGGTTCGAACATTATGAATTACGTCGAAGGAATCTGTCTATTGACACACAGTCAACATGGTTTTAGAAAACATCGTTGTTGTGAAACACAACTAGCTCTTTATTCACATGAAGTGCTGAGTGTTATTGATAAGGGATTTCAGATCGATTCCGTATTACTGGATTTCCGGAAGGCTTTTGACACTGTACCACACAAGCGGCTCGCAGTGAAATTGCGTGTTTATGGAGTATCGTCTCAGTTATGTAACTGGATCTGTGATTTCCTATCAGAGAGGTCACAGTTCGTTGTAATTAACGGAAAGTCATCGAGTAAAGCAGAAATGATTTCTGGCGTTCCAAAAGGTAATGTTATAGGCCCTTTGCTGTTCCTTATCTATGTAAAGGATTTGGGAGACAATCTGAGCAGCCGTCTTCAGTTGTTTGCAGATAACGCTGTCGTTTATCGACTAATAAAGTCATCAGAAGATCAAAACAAACAGAAAAAGGATTTAGAAGAAATATAGAAATGGTGCGAAAAGTGGCAGTTGCCCTTAAATAACGAAAAGTGTGAGATCATCCACATGAGTGCTAAAACGAATTCGTTAAAATTCGGTTAAACGACAGATCAGTATAATTTGAAAGCCGTAATTTCAAATAAATACCTAGGAATTACAATTACGAACAATTTAAATTGGAGGGAACTCATAGAAAATATTGTGGGGAAGGCTAACCAAAGACTGCGTTTAATACGCAGAACACTTAGAAAATGTAACAGACCTACTAAGGAGACTGCCTACACCACGCTTGTCCGTCCTCTTTTAGAATACTGTTGCGTGGTGTGGGATCCTTACCAGATAGGAGTACATCGAAAAAGTTCAAAGAAGGCAGCACGTTTTATATCATCTCGAAATATGGGAGGGAGTGCCACAGAAATGATACAGAATTTGGGATGGGCATCATTGAAAGAAAGACGTTTTTCCTTGCGACGAAATCTACTCACCAAATTCCAATCACCAACTTTCTCCTCCGAATGCGAAAATATTTTGTTGACACCTGCTTACATAGGGAGGAACGATTACAAAGATAAAATAAGGGAAATCAGAGCTCGTACGGAAAGATATAGGTGTTCATTCTTCTCGCGCGCTATGCGAGATTGGAATAATAGAGAATTGTGAAGGTGGTTCGATGGACCCTCTGACAGGCACTTAAATGTGATTTGCAGAGTATCCATGTACATGTAGATGTCATCAATGATGTAAACACTCTAGAAGAACAACAATCTCGTCATTGCTTCTGATACATTTTCTATATTCCCATAAATTACTTAGTACTTCGTAACAGCCAAAAGTTTGAAGTTTTCGCAGGACCTAATGTTTTGTTCATAATTCTTCATGTTGTTCAGGTTTATAATTCAGAACTAAGCATTAGCTGTTGTTATAAAGGTATCTTGCTTTCACTGTTGTGTTGTGGTGCCATGTTTTAAGAATTTGCCCCCCGGGGTAGCCGTGCGGTCTGAGGCGCGCCCCCCCCCCCCCTCCCTCGCCACCCCCCAAAAGCCCCAACCCCTCCTGTCAGAGGTTCGAGTCCTCCCTCGGGTATGGGTGTGTCTGTTATCCTTAGCGTAAGGTAGTTTAAATTAAATTAAGCAGTGTGTAAGGCTAGGGACCGATGAACTCAGCAATTTTGTCTCATAGTAACTTAGCACAATTTTTTTTTCCTAGAATTTTAGATAAGCATTTCGTTGTTTAAGATATTCATATTTCTGTTGTCACCTGCTTCCAACTTGGGTATTCTTTTTCCTAAAGCATACTTTTCTAAAACGTTTACTAGGAGTGTTTCCCCCAAATATTGGAACAGCTTTAGCTTTTAAGTTGGATCAACATCGGTTATTACAAATTTAACGACAAATTTAAATGTTCGTCATAGATTTTATTTCCACTTCAGACATTCGTAATGCTGACATGTTGGCTTTCTTTTCCTGGACACTAACATGTATTGCTACACCTGTGAGACCATCAGAAAATACGGCAAAGTATCTGGAAACCTTAGGCAATTTATTGCAGCACCTTCATTATTTCATCCCAACTTTAATGGTAATACAGGTTCTCTATATCTGACGAACAAGATTTCGAGAGAACAACTTCGCCTTGGTTCCAGGGAGTCCTGTTTAAATTAAAGCATGACTGTTACCATCGCAGTTTCTATTCATCTGTACCGACCTTTCGCTGTACAACCTTCCTTTCAATTCCTTCGATGTCATTTGCCTGGTACACTTGGTGCAGAGAGCATATCTGTGTTGTCTAATAAATGTCAGTCCATTCTACAGCTGCACAGTATGTTCGTAGAATCTTCTAAAAAAATCTGCGTTTTCCATTCACCGAGTGACGTGGACTCGCGTTCACAGGAAGGGCTCTTCAAATATCCGTCTGCCTGTCCTGATCAGGCTTTCCATGGCTTCACTAAATATATTAAGACGAATGGTTCCTGTCAGAAGGATACGAGCCATATCTATTCCCATCCTTGTGCACTCTGGGAATATGCTCCATTTCTGATGACTTCTTTGTCGATAGAACGTTAAATTCTTATCTTCCTTCCATGTTTATGTCTTCTGTACGCCCTTGCCTTCAGATCGTTGCGCATCAAATGGACCACTTTTACTAGCCTCTCCCCCCCAACAATCAACGATGTAAATGAGATGTGGCACATTTGTTTCCAATAGCATAAAAGTTAGCTATGAGAAACTGAAGCTTTTAGTAGGCTCGCAGTATGGGCAAATGCAAAATATTAGATGGTTGTATAGCAAATTTTTCAAAATTTAAGGTGGCTTAGAACTGAAACTAGAATCTGGATCAGCTGCCAACTTTTGTGCTCAACACATTAAATTTTCAATACTGGGTCATTCACCATTTCGTGCTTCATGTTTTCAAAGATAAGAAATGTATCGCAACCAGTCTCCATACTCTCCAGGAGCTATGCAGAGTAGTATCTTTTTATCATTTCTGCCGTACTACAGCAGTTATTTGTCACTATTCTAGAAGTTAATAAAAAGTAACCATAGCAAAAAAATTCGTCAATTTGTTGTGATGCTGATAAATATTCTTTACCCTCTTATCTTAATTTTTACTTCATTCCAAAGATTGGATGTCTTCGTGCCAGAAAGTTATCGCTTGTTTTAGAACCCCTCTGTACAAGGAAAATGTGGGCTTGATAATACTACACTGGAACATTCGTAAACTGTTGCTGTGTTTAATGTTTGATAGAGTTTCGTAATTTTCTAATACTTTTATTTTTTGTTTAAATATGATTGTAACTAGGAAATAATGACACAATGTGTGTACCAAATAATATAGTGTATGCAAAAACAGAACTGGACCGGAAAGCATAACATGAACCTTAAGATAGGTCCGGTTTACATGAGGTAAGTTAGTTTATTTATCTTAAAGGGCATAAAATATTTTCTATGGCAGTTTTATTTTGCGCACTATTTCGTGAAAAGTGGATAACTCGCCGCCATCTATTATCAACATTGCTTGTCCACATTTGAATTAATTTCTTACGAGGTGCAATGTATATTACGAAAGCAAATTTGGGCCGTGCGTGGCTCGTGATCCCGCCAATTATCTATTGTACAACCTGTTTTTAACGTACTTCCTGTTGTTACTTGGCAAGACAGCCAAGCCACTATGACCGGTAGCCGAAAGGCACACGTTTAAGCTCACGCAGGCTTGCGTGAGGTCTGGAACAGGACAATGTAATTAATATAGCCAATAAGGTACGTTGCTGCTGGAATACTTAACTTTAATCCATAATTGGTGTACATCGGTCTGACGGTACAGGCATCACAACATAAATAGCAATTGATAATGGCGCCTTGCTAGGTCGTAGCAAATGACGTAGCTGAAGGCTATGCTAACTATCGTCTCGGCAAATGAGAGCGTAATTTGTCAGTGAACCATTGCTAGCAACGTCTGCTGTACAACTGGGGCGAGTGCTAGGAAGTCTCTGCCGTGTGGCGGCGCTCGGTCTGCAATCACTGACAGTGGCGACACGCGGGTCCGACGTATACTAGCGGACCGCGGCCGATTTAAAGGCTACCACCTAGCAAGTGTGGTGTCTGGCGGTGACACCACATTCTTCCCCCGCAAATCGGCGGACAGTTGTGGCAGAAGGCTTCCGCCCGCCGTGGAGAGGACCTAATGTTGGCGTATGCGACGAGGTGGGGAGCCTAACAACAGGCGAGGCTGTGCCATCCGCACCCTGCCATTTGGTCCGAGGGGAGCTAGGAAACGCCTGAAAACCTAGTGCAGGGTGCACGCCAACATGCGGTGTACGCGCCCGTAGAGAGACAGCGGCCGAAGGGTCGACCTGCATCGGGTCGGAGAACCCGACGGGCGAAGACGACAGATGGTCCGGAGCGGGCAAGAGTTCCATGGCGGAGGACAACTGGTCACGGGAAGCGATCGGCGGCGCGTGACCCAGCGAGGCGCCCGGCGGTTGCAGCGACGCGTCCATCGCGGGCGTCGCCGGCGAGAGAACAGGCGGCGGCGGCGGTGGCGGCGCGTCGCCATGGGGCAAAATGGAAGGCAGCGTCGGTAACACCTGGGGCTGAGGCGAGCCAGGAGATGGGTCCCCAGGGCGCTGACCGGACGGCACCGTCGCTGAAAGCAGACGGGGAGCGGCAGATCCCGTGCGACGACAGAGGCGCAGCTGATTGAGATGCCGACGCACCTCACCAGAGGCCCCCAAAACCAGATACACAGCGCGGCCGAGGCAGCGAAGAATGCGCCCTGCGAACCAACGCCGTGAACCTCGATAGTTGCGATAGTATACAACGTCGCCAGGGGCAAAAGCAGGTGTCTGCCGCTGCACAGGAACCTGATGCGGCGGATGTAGCAAAGACATCAAGGTTCGATGAGGGAGACCGTGAAGCAACTCAGCCGGCGAGCGACCATCTCGGGGATGAGAGTGATACGAGGACAAAAAGAGCAATAACGCGTCCTCCCGAGAATGCGACTCTTTCAACTTCAAAATCTGTGACTTGAAAGTCCGGACCAAACGTTCAGCGGCACCGTTTGACTGTGGCGAAAACGGCGCGGAAGTCAGATGTTGAATACCATTGGCCTTGCAGAATAACTGAAATTCTGCGGACATGAATTGTGGGCCATTGTCGGAAACAATAGTCTGTGGAAGACCTTCAATGCAAAAGATAGCGGATAACGCTTGGATGGTGGCAGATGACGTCGCGGAAGTCATCTGGACAACAAAAGGAAAATTACTGAATGAATCGACCAGAACCAACCATCGAGCATTCCAGAAAGGACCAGCAAAATCGATGTGTAAGCGTAGCCAAGGGGAAGTGGCTTTTGGCCATGCAAAGAATTTCCGCGGTGGTGCCGATTGTTGTTCGGCACACGCCGTGCAAGAAGAGTACATATTCGTAATCGCGGCATCGATGCCGAACCAAGTACAGTGCTGACGAGCAACTTGTTTCGTTCTCACTATACCCCAATGTCCTTGGTGGAGAAGCCGTAAGACAGAGGATTGTAACGAACGTGGGACCACGACCCTGGACTGATCATCATCAGAACGCAACAGCAAAACACCACGTCGTACGAAAAGTCTCTCCTTGTGAGCAAAAAATCGGCGAACCAACGGATCCGCGATCCGTGACTTTGACAAGGGCCATTGCGTAGCATCAAAACGCAGAACGGTAGCAAGGACAGGGTCGGCAGCTGTAGCTGTAGCTATACGACGAAAATCAATCGGAAACGAGGCTACCACGTCATCGGCTTCCGAATCAATGAACATGCAAGCAAGTTCGGAGGAATCGAATGCTCTATCCTCAGCAACAGGCAAACGGGACAACGCATCGGCGTATCCGTGCTGAGCAGTGGACCGATACAAGATATCGTAGCGGTACTGCGAGAGGAAAATAGACCAGCGAATGAATTTCTGCACTGTACGTGGAGGTACAGGCTTGGTCGGATGAAAAAGCGATGTCTAAGGTTTGTGGTCTGTGATGATGGTAAAGCGACGACCATACAAGAAATCATGAGACTTTGTAACACCAAATACGAGAGCCAATGCTTCTTTCTCGATCTGTGAATAATTTCTTTACGCAGACGAGAGCAATTTGGACGCAAAGGCAATAGGACGATCGTGCGATCCATCTTTGTGCGCAAGCACAGCACCGATCCCGAAATCCGATGCATCCACCATCAACAAAAGGGGTTTCCGGGGATCGGATGGCGTAAGGCAAATATTGGAAAGCAACGCCGATTTCAACTGGCGAAAGGCGCTTTCGCATTCCGTCGTCCAGACGAACGGAACACCTTTACAGCGTAAGCGATGAAGCGGAGCTGAAAGGGAAGAGGCGTGGCGCACATATTTATGGTAGTAATTTATTTTTCCCAGCACACTCTGTAGCTGCTTCAAATTCTGCGGCGAAGGCAAGACTTGTATGGCACGGAGGTGCTCTGGACTGGGATGTATGCCTTGGGCATTGAGTACGTGTCCCAGATAGGGTAAGTCACGAGCAAAAAACACACATTTGTCCTTCCGCAAGCGAAGACCATTTTGTGGCAAGACCTGAAATAATGTTCTGAGATTGGCTCAGTGTTCTTCTTCCGTCTTTCTGGAGATCACAATATCGTCCAGATAGTTTACTCCAGTAGGGACCGACGCACAAACAGTTTGTAAATATTGCTGAAACAATGCAGGGGCGGATGGACACCCGAATGGCAGTCGTTTGAATCGGTACAAACCAAGATGCGTGTTAACCACCAACACGCGCTGGGATGCTTCGTCCACCGGTATTTGCAAGTACACATCTGCTAGGTCCAACTTCGAAAAATATTTACCCGGGCACAGTTCGTCAAAAAGATCTTCCGGGCGGGGTAAAGGAAAACTTGCAGTCACTAGTTGTGGATTTACTGTTGCCTTGAAGTCCACACAAAGCCTCAATTTTCCGGAAGGTTTTTGCAAAATTACTGAGGGTGATGCCCAGAGAGAAGCCTGCACACGTTCAATTACACCTTGTGATTCCAAATCGTGTAATGTTTTTGCGACCTCATCACGCAATGGGTGGGGAACATTGCGCGCTCTGAAAAATTTCGGTCGCGCGTTGACTTTCAGTTCCAAACGTGCTTTATAGTTCTTAGCGCAACCAAGGCCCGGTGCAAAAATGTCCGCAAATTCTTACATAGACGAGAAACACTGGCTGAAGGCACAGTCTGGTTCAAGGGACCTGATTGACTATAGACAAGTTATACAACTGAAACAAATCGAAACCAAACAAGTTCACTGCAGAAGAAGAACGAAGGACGTAAAATGACACAAGTTTCGTTTGTCCCTTGTATGTTGCAAGAAGGCTGCACTGTCCTAACACAGGGATATGCTGTCCTGAATACCTACTGAGCTTAACATTTGCGGCACGCGACGGAGGTGTGTCCAGCTGTTTGTACGTGTCGTGATTGAGTAATGAAACTGCAGCTCCGGTATCGAGCTGGAACGGTATCACTTTACCGTGAATGTCCAAATCAACAAAAAGTTTATTGTCCTGCTGACGACAAGAGCGACTGTCTCGTGCAACGTGAACTGACACTGGTACAGAATCACTTGCGACATGACGGGATTTCTGGCGATGTCGACACACACCATTTGTGGAACGAACACAGTCACTGTTAGAGAGAGTAGCACTGGGCGGAGTGGCATGAATGACATGAATTTCCATAGGCGAAGGTTCACGAGCCTGAGTATCCTTGGTTCGATTCCGATTCCGGCGTGAAGCAAAGGGCCTGGAATGGTTGTGAGGGTCCGTTCTGAGCTGTTTATGGCAAACACTTTGAACATGTCCTTTTTTATTACAGAAAAAGCAAATAGCCTGGCGCAACGGGCAGTTCTCACGCGAATTTCTAGTAGCACACTGCGGGCATGATTTCACTGCATTTGTTTGCCGTTGGGGGACATGTGGATGAGAGCCAGGCGGCATTGGCGCGGCCGGACGCGAGGACTGTTTACTGTTCCGTGCAGCTCGCTCGGCGGGCCGGTTAACGTGACACACAGGTGGCGAAGTTGCAAAAGATTCATGAGCAAAGTCAAGTGTGTCCTGCCGATCCAATATGTCCATCACTTGTTGAAGGGAGGGATTGACTAGTTTCAAAATCTGTTCCCGTATACGGACATCAGAAACTTTCTGTGCAATTGCATCACGCACCATAGTATCTGAATAAGGGAGTCCACATGCACACTCAAAAGCACAATCCCTAGTAAGGCCTTGCAAAGTTGCGACCCACTCCCGATTAGTCTGACCGGCTATACGTTTTGTATGAAAGAACGTATACCGTTTCGCAGCAACATTGACTGATTCTTTGAAATATGCATCTAATGCAGACAAAATTTCTTCGTAGGACAGAGTTGCTACGTCGCGTCGGGGAAACAATTTCACTATCACACGGTACGTTTGGACGCCTACGGCGGAAAGGAGAAAAGGCTGCCGCTCATGACCTTGAATTCTGTAGGCGGCGAGATGGAATCCAAATTGGCGTAACCACTCCGTCCAGCTTTCCAGTGCCGCATCAAAAGGACGAAAAGGTGGTGCAACTGCGTGTTGTGGCTGTGGTAGCGGTGAAGGGGCGGCCGCCGCATCGGTTTGCATTGCACGTTGACCCTGGACGAGCTGTCCAAGGGCATCCAGTAAGGCTTGCGTCTGCTTGATTCTGTAAGCGATAAAATTCGGACAGTACATCTGGAGATTGTGGCGAAGCCATGACACGTGTAAATCAATACGAACGCAAAATTCTCGTCGCCAATTTTGTTGTGACTTGGCAAGTCAGCCAAGCCACTATGATTGGTAGCCGAAAGGCACGCGTTTAAGCTCACGCTGGCTGGCGTGAGGTCTGGAACAGGACAATGTAATTAATATAGCCAATAAGGTACGTTGCTGCTGGAATACTTAACTTTAATCCATAATTGGTGTACATTGGTCTGACGGTACAGACATCACAAGATAAATAGCAATTGATAATGGCGATCTAGCTAGGTCGTAGAAAATGACGTAGCTGAAGGCTATGATAACTATCGTCTCGGCAAATGATAGCGTAATTTGTCAGTGAACCATTGCTAGCAACGTCTGCTGTACAACTGGGGCGAGTGCTAGGAAGTCTCTGCCGTGTGGCGGCGCTCGGTCTGCAATCACTGACAGTGGCGACACGCGGGTCCGACGTATACTAGCGGACCGCGGCCGATTTAAAGGCTACCACCTAGCAAGTGTGGTGTCTGGCGGTGACACCACACCTCCACCTCACTACGTTAATTTAAATTACTTCTATCACTGAGCTGCTGCTTTGCTCAATCTAGATATAGTAGGGGCCAGTGAAGTGAAGTGGAAGGAAGACAAGGATTTCTGGTCAGATGAGTATCGGGTAATATCAACAGCAGCAGAAAATGGTATAACAAGTGTAGGATTCGTTATGAATAGGAAGGTAGGGCAGAGGGTGTGTTACTGTGAACAGTTCAGTGACCGGGTTGTGCTAATCAGAATCAACAGCAGAGCAATACCGACAACGATAGTTCAGGTATACATGCCGACGTCGCAAGCTGAAGATGAACAGATAGAGAAAGTGTATGAGGATATTGAAGGGGTAATGCAGTATGTAAAAGGGGACGAAAATCTAATAGTCATGGGCGACTGGAATGCAGTTGTAGGGGAAGGAGTAGAAGAAAAGGTTACAGGAGAATATGGGCTTGGGACAAGGAATGAAAGAGGAGAAAGACTAATTGAGTTCCATAACAAGTTTCAGCTAGTAATAGCAAATACCCTGTTCAAGAATCACAAGAGGAGGAGATATACTTGGAAAAAGCCGGGAGATACGGGGAGATTTCAATTAGATTATGTGGTGTCACCGCCAGACACCACACTTGCTAGGTGGTAGCTTAAATCGGCCGCGGTCCATTTAGTACATGTCGGACCCGCGTGTCGCCACTGTGTGATCGCAGACCGAGCGCCACCACAAGGCAGGTCTCGAGATACGGAATAGTACTCGCCCCAGTTGTACGACGACATTGCTAGCGACTACACTGACGAAGCCTTTCTCTCATTTGCCGAGAGACAGAATAGCCTTCAGCTAAGTCCATGGTTACGACCTAGCAAGGCGCCATTAACCGTATCTGAAGATAGTCTTATTTGTATTATCAAGAGCGATGTACCAAAGGACTATATAAAAATTAAGTATTCGAGGAGCTGCATACTTTTCTTATTACCATTCACCACTTATCCTGTTCCAGAATTCACGCCCGTCTGCAGTAAATAGCGTGCATTTAGGCCTCCTCTATCTACAAGGTGTTGGCACATTTACCAACACATCAGATTACATCATGGTTAGACAGAGATTCCAAAATCAGATACTGGATTGTAAGGCGTACCCAGGAGCAGATATAGACTCAGATCACAATATAGTAGTGATGAAGAGTAGGCTGAAGTTCAAGACATTAGTCAGGAAGAATCAATACGCAAAGAAGTGGGATATGGAAGTACTAAGGAATGACGAGATACGTTTGACGTTCTCTAACGCTATAGATACAGCAATAAGGAATAGCGCAGTAGGCAGTACAGTTGAAGAGGAATGGGCATCTCTAAAAAGGGCCATCACAGAAGTTGGGAAGGAAATCATAGATACAAAGAAGGTAGCTGCGAAGAAACCATGGGTAACAGAAGATATACTTCAGTTGATTGATGAAAGGAGGAAGTACAAACATGTTACGGGAAACTCAGCAATACAGAAATACAAGTCGCTGAGGAATGTAATAAATAGGAAGTGCAGGGAAGCTAAGACGAAATGGTTACAGGAAAAATGTGAAGACTTCGAAAAAGATATGATTGTCAGAAGGACAGACTCAGCATACAGGAAAGTCAAAACAACCTCTGGTGACATTAAAAGCAACGGTGGTAACATTAAGAGTACAACGGGCATTCCACTGTTAAATGCAGAGGAGAGAGCAGATAGGTGGAAAGAATACATTGAAAGGCTATATGAGGGTGAAGATTTGTCTGATGTGATAGAAGAAGAAACAGGAGTCGATTTAGAAGAGAGAGGGGATCCAGTATTAGAATCGGAATTTAAAAGAGCTTTGGAAGACTTACGGTCAAATAAGGCGGAAGGGATAGATAACATTCCATCAGAATTTCTAAAATGATTGGGGGAAGTGGCAACGAAACGACTATTCACGTTGGTGTGTAGAATATATGAGTCTGGCGATATACCATCTGACTTTCGGAAAAGCATCATCCACACAATTCCGAAGACGGCAGGAGCTGACAAGTACGAGAATTATCGCACAATCAGCTTAACAGCTCATGCATCGAAGCTGCTTACAAGAATAATATACAGAAGAATGGAAAAGAAAATTGAGAATGCGCTAGGTGACGATAAGTTTGGCTTTAGGAAAAGTGAAGGGACGAGAGAGGCAATTCTGACGTTACGGCTAGTAATGGAAGCACGGCTAAAGAAAAATCAAGACACTTTCATAGGATTTGTCGACCTGGATATAAAATGGTGCAAGCTGTTCGAGGTTCTGAAAAAAGTAGGGGTAAGCTATAGGGAGAGACGGGTCTTATACAATATGTACAACAACCAAGAGGGAATAATAAGAGTGGACGATCAAGAACGAAGTGCTCGTATTAAGAAGTGTGTAAGAGAAGGCTGTAGCCTTTTGCCCCTACTCTTCAATCTGTACATCGAGGAAGCAATGATGGAAATAAAAGAAAGGTTCAGGAGTGGAATTAAAATACAAAGTGAAAGGATATCAATGATACGATTTGCTGATGTCATTGCTATCCTGAGTGAAAGTGAAGAAGAATTAAATGGTCTGCTGACCGGAATGAACAGTCTAATGAGTACACAGTATGGTTTGAGAGTAAATCGGAGAAAGACGAAGGTAATAAGAAGTAGTAGAAATGAGAACAGCGAGAAACTTAACATCAGGATTGAAGGTCACGAAGTCAATGAAGTTAAGGAATTCTGCTACCTAGGCAGTAAAATAACCAATGACGGACGGAGCAAGGAGGACATCAAAAGCAGACTCGCTATGGCAAAAAAGGCATTTCTGGCCAAGAGAAGTCTCCTAATATCAAATACCGGCCTTAATTTGAGGAAGAAATTTCTGAGGATGTACGTCTGGAGTACAGCATTGTATGGTAGTGAAACATGGACTGTGGGAAAACCGGAACAGAAAAGAATCGAAGCATTTAAGATGTGGTGCTATAGACGAATGTTGAAAATTGGGTGGACTGATAAGGTAAGGAATGAGGAGGTTCTAAGCAGAATCGAAGAGGAAAGAAATACGTGGAAAAGACTGATAAGGAGAAGGGACAGGATGATAGGACATCTGCTAAGACATGAGGGAATGACTTCCATGGTACTAGAGGGAGCTGTAGAGGGCAAAAACTGTAGAGGAAGACAGAGGTTGGAATACGTCAAGCAAACAATTGAGGACGTAGGTTGCAAGTGCTACTCTGAGATGAAGAGGTTAGCACAGGAAAGGAATTCGTGGCGGGCCGCATCAAATCAGTCAGTAGACTGATGACGAAAAATAAGAGCGGCGCTAGCAGAGCGTATCGACATAGCTCCTCTCGTAGTGTCTTTGCTTGACTGCTATTACTTCCCGGTCTTTGTCTGTCGTGAGGAGTACGGATCGCGAGTTCGGATCGCCGCGTCCGGGCTGCCAGTCGGTTGGGGACGCCTCGGATGCGCAGTCGGGGAGTTGCAATGCGGGACTGGTGCAGTCGGGCTGGAGCAGTGAGGTCTGCGCCGACATGGCTCGCCCGACCATCTCCGAGCCACGGTCTTGATGGATCGTCGGTCGGTCGTCTACATCTACATTGATACTCCGCAAGCCAACCAACGGTGTGTGGCGGAGGGCACTTTACGTGCCACTGTCATACCTTCCTCTCCTGTTCCAGTTGCGCATGGTTCGCGGGAAGAACGTCTCCTGGAAAGCCTCCGTGCGCGCTCGAATCTCTCTAATTTTACATTCGTGATCTCCTCGGGAGATATAGGTAGAAGGAAGCAATATATTCGATACCTCACCCAGGAACACACCCTCTCGGAACCTGGACATCAAGCTACAAAAATGGTTCAAATGGCTCTGAGCACTATGGGACTTAACATCTGTGGTCATCGGTCCCCTAGAACTTAGAACTACTTAAACCTAACTAACCTAAGGACATCACACACATCCACGCCCGAGGCAGGATTCGAGCCTGCGACCGTAGCAGTCGCGCGGTTCCCGACTGAGCGCCTAGAACCGCTAGACCACCGCGGCCGGCTCAGCAAGGTACACCGCGATGGAGAGCGCCTCTCTTGCTGAGTCTGCCACTTGAATTTCCTAAACATCTCCGTAACGCTATCACGGCTACCAAATAACCCTGTGACGAAACGCGCCGCTCTTCTTTGGATCTCCTCTGTCAACCTAACCTGGTGCGGATCCCACACTGATGAGCAATACTCAAGTATAGGTCGAACGACTGTTTTGTAAGCCGACTCCTTTGTTGACTGACTACATTTTCTAAGGACTCTCCCAATGAATCTCAACCTGACACACGCCTTACCAACTATTAATTTTATATGGTCATTCCACTTCAATTCGTTCCGTACGAATACTCCCAGATATTTTACAGAAGTAACTGCTACCAGTGTTTGTTCCGCTATCATATAATCATACATTAAAGGATCCTCCTTTCTATGTATTCGCAATACATTACATTTGTCTGTGTTAAGGGTCAGTTCCCACTCTCTGCACCAAGTGCGTATCCACTGCAGATCTTCCTGCATTTCGCTGCAATTTTCTAATGCTGCAACTTCTGTGTATACTGCAGCATCATCCGCGAAAAGCCCCATGGAACTTCCGACACTATCTACGAGGTCATTTATACACTCCTGGAAATTGAAATAAGAACACCGTGAATTCATTGTCCTAGGAAGGGGAAACTTTATTGACACATTCCTGGGGTCAGATACATCACATGATCACACTGACAGAACCACAGGCACATAGACACAGGCAACAGAGCATGCACAATGTCGGCACTAGTACAGTGTATATCCACCTTTCGCAGCAATGCAGGCTGCTATTCTCCCATGGAGACGATCGTAGAGATGCTGGATGTAGTCCTGTGGAACGGCTTGCCATGCCATTTCCACCTGGCGCCTCAGTTGGACCAGCGTTCGTGCTGGACGTGCAGACCGCGTGAGACGACGCTTCATCCAGTCCCAAACATGCTCAATGGGGGACAGATCCGGAGATCTTGCTGGCCAGGGTAGTTGACTTACACCTTCTAGAGCACGTTGGGTGGCACGGGATACATGCGGACGTGCATTGTCCTGTTGGAACAGCAAGTTCCCTTGCCGGTGTAGGAATGGGAGAACGATGGGGTCGATGAAGGTTTGGATGTACCGTGCACTATTCAGTGTCCCCTCGACGATCACCAGTGGTGTACGGCCAGTGTAGGAGATCGCTCCCCACACCATGATGCCGGGTGTTGGCCCTGTGTGCCTCGGTCGTATGCAGTCCTGATTGTGGCGCTCACCTGCACGGCGCCAAACACGCATACGACCATCATTGGCACCAAGGCAGAAGCGACTCTCATCGTTGAAGACGACACGCCTCCATTCGTCCCTCCATTCACGCCTGTCGCGACACCACTGGAGGCGGGCTGCACGATGTTGGGGCGTGAGCGGAAGACGGCCTAACGGTGTGCGGGACCGTAGCCCAGCTTCATGGAGACGGTTGTGAATGGTCCTCGCCGATACCCCAGGAGCAACAGTGTCCCTAATTTGCTTGGAAGTGGCGGTGCGGTCCCCTACGGCACTGCGTAGGATCCTACGGTCTTGGCGTGCATCCGTGCGTCGCTGCGGTCCGGTCCCAGGTCGACGGGCACGTGCACCTTCCGCCGACCACTGGCGACAACATCGATGTACTGTGAAGACCTCACGCCCCACGTGTTGAGCAATTCGGCGGTACGTCCACCCGGCCTCCCGCATGCCCACTATACGCCCTCGCTCAAATTTCGTCAACTGCACATACGGTTCACGTCCACGCTGTCGCGGCATGCTACTAGTGTTAAAGACTGCGATGGAGCTCTGTATGCCACGGCAAACTGGCTGACACTGACGGCGGCGGTGCACAAATGCTGCGCAGTTAGCGCCATTCGACGGCCAACACCGCGGTTCCTGGTGTGTCCGCTGTGCCGTGCGTGTGATCATTGCTTGTACAGCCCTCTCGCAGTGTCCGGAGCAAGTATGGTGGGTCTGACACACCGGTGTCAATGTGTTCTTTTTTCCATTTCCAGGAGTGTATATATTGTGACAATAAATGGTACCATAACACTCCCCTGTGGCACGCCAGAGGTTACTTTAACGTCTGTAGACGTCTCTCCATTGATAACAACATGCTGTGTTCTGTTTGCTAAAAACTCTTCAAACCAGCCACACAGCTGGTCTGATATTCCGTAGGTTCTTACTTTGTTTATCAGGCGACAGTGCGGATCTGTATCCAACGCCTTCCTGAAGTCAAGGAAAATGGCATCTACCTGGGAGCCTGTATCTAATATTTTCTGGGTCTCATCAACAAATAAAACGAGTTGGGTCTCACACGATCGCTGTTTCCGGAATCCATGTTGATTCCTACAGAGTAGATTTTGTGTTTCCAGAAATAACATGATACGCGAGCAAAAAACATGTTCTAAAATTCTACAACAGATTGACGTCAGAGATATAGGCCTATAGTGTTGCGCATCTGCTCGACGACCCTTCTTGGAAACTGAAACTACCTGTACTCTTTTTCAATCATTTGGAACCTTCCGTTCCTCTATAAACTTGCGGTACACGGCTGTTAGAAAGGGGGCAAGTTCTTTCGCGTACTTTGTGTAGAATTGAACTGGTATCTCGTCAGGTCCAGTGGACTTTCCTCTGTTGAGTGATTTCAGTTGCTCTTCTATTCCTTGGACACTTATTTAGATGTCAGCCATTTTTTCGTTCGTGCGAGGATTTAGAGAAGGAACTACATTGCCGTCTTCCTCTGTGAAACAGCTTTGGATAAAGGTGTTTAGTATTTCAGCATTACGCGTGTCATCCCAGAGTGTCTGGATATGCTGTTTCGATCCATTTACTGATTTAACGTAATACCAGAACTTCCTAGGATTTTCTGTCAAGTCGGTACATAGAATTTTACTTTCGAATTCACTGAACGCTTCATGCATAGCCCTCCTTACGCTAACTTTGACATCGTTTAGCTTCTGTTTGTCTGAGAGGTTTTGGCTGCGTTTAAATTTGCAGTGAAGGTCTCTTTGCTTTCGCAGTAGTTTCCTAACTTTGTTGTTGAACGACTGTGTGTTTTTCCCGTCCCTCACAGTTTTACCCGGCACGTACCTGTCTAAAACACATTTTACGATTGCCTTGAACTTCTTCCATAAACACTCAACATTGTTAGTGTCGGAACAGATATTTTCGTATTGATCTGTTAGGTAGCCTGAAATCTGCCTCCTATTACTCTTGCTAAACAGATAAACCTTCCTCCCTTTTTTATATTCCTATTTACTTCCATATTCAGGGATGCTGCAAGGGCCTCATGATCACTGATTCCCTGTTCTGCGCTTACAGACTCGAAAGTTCGGATCTGTTTGCTATCAGTAGGTCCAAGATGTTATCTCCACGAGTAGGTTCTCTGTTTAATTTCTCGAGGTAATTTTCAGATAGTGCACTCACTATAATGTCACTCTATGCTGTGTCCCTACTACCCGTCCTAAAGATCTGAGTGTTTCAGTCTATATCTGGTAAATTGAAATCTCCACCTAAGACATGCTTAGGAAATTTATGTGAAATGTATTCCAGATTTTCTCTCCGTTGTTCTGCCACTAATGCTGCTGAGTCGGGAGGTCGATAAAAGGAGCTAATTATTAACCTAGCTCTGTTGTTGAGTATAACCTCCACCCATAATAATTCACAGGAACTATCCACTTCTATTTCACTACAGGATAAACTACTACTAACAGCGACAAACTTGCCACCACCTATCCTTTCTAAACACCGTCTGTGCCCTTGTAAACATGTGGACAGAATTTATCTCTGGCTTCAGCCAACTTTCCGTACCTATAACGATTTCAACTTCGGTGCTTTCTATCAACGCTTGAAGTCCCGGCAGCTTCGAAAGTTTACAATACCGATTGCTGCTTGGTCGCCGCATGTCCTGACTTTGCCCCCCACCCTTTGATGCTGTTGCCTTTTCTGTACTTGCCCGAGGCCATCTAACCTATAAAACCGCCCAGTCCACGCCACACAACCCCTGCTACCCGTGTAGCCGCCTGCTGTGCGTAGTCGACTCCTGACCTATCCAGCGGAACCCGAAACCCTACCACCCTATGGCGCAAGTCGAGGAATCTGCAGCGCACACGGTCGCAGAACCGTCTAAGACTCTGATTCAGACCCTCCACTCGGCTCTGTACCAAATGTCCACAGTCAGTCCTGTCGACGATGCTGCAGATGGTGAGCTCTGCTTTCATCCCGCTAGCGAGACTGGCAGTCTTCACCAAATCAGATAGCCGCCGGAAGCCAGGGAGGATTTCCTCCGATCCATAACGACACACATAATTTATGCCACCATGAGTGACCACCAGATGACTCTCCCCGGTATGCACACAGAGTGTACATTGGGTTTCTTCCCCTCCTTTGCAGCCATATCGCTTAGGGGCCCCATTACTCGCCTGACGTTGGAGCTCCCAACTAGCAGTAAGCCCACCCTCTGCGACTGCCCGGATCTTGCAGACTGAGGGGCAACCTCTCCAACAGGACATGTCAGACCGAAGATCAGTATCAGCCAGAGACAGTGCCTGAAACCGGTTCATCAGACAAACTGGAGAGGCCTTCCGTTCAGCCTTCCGGAATGTCTTTCGCCCCCTGCCACATCTCGAGACGACCTCCCACTCTACCACGGGTGAGGGGTCAGCCTCAATGTGGGCGGTATCCCGGGCAGCCACAGCCGTAGTCCGATCGGGGGATGTGTGGGAGGAGCTGGCCGTCTCCGACAAACCCCCGTCCGGACCCCCACAGTGATGCTTATTGGCAACAGCCGCAAGCTGTGTGACTGAAGCCAACACTGCCTGAAGCTGGGAGCGAAGGGATGCCATCTCAGCCCACATCCGAACACAGCAGTCTCAGTCCCTATCAATGCTAAGTACTGTTGTGCAAAAAACGTCTGAACTGATCTACAGAGAGCACAAACATTTCGACACAAAATTTAAAACGGTTATTAAAATACAAGACTGCCTAGTAAATGCAGGAATGCTGCTACTTGCGCACTGCTGGCACACTGTTCGGCGACAGAAGGCTACGACGTGTTTTGGCTCGCCGATCGTTCATGAGTCGGCTGTGTGTGTGTGTGTGCGCGCGCATCGACTCCCGATGTGTCTTCGTGAGAGTGTAGTTACTGTTGGGTATCGTTCACGTCTTCTTGCAAGTGTCTATCAGGTTGTGTGTGTAGTTGCCGTTATTTCCACTGACGACTGTTATAGATGTTGTCGGCATTCTGAGGGCAGTGCCCCTAGTCGCAGCAACCGACCGACTGCCTGCTTTCCCGCCCGCGACTGCTGCTCCGTCGCGACTGCACTGCTGGTGCGTCTCCCACTCACTTCCAGACACGCGACGACGAAAATGCCGGCTCGGACCCAACCCTGCAGAGGAAACACGCCCACTGGCTAAACGACATCCCTGCACAAGGAAAGGACCGAGCCAAGTTCCACAAGATGGTAATGAAGGGGCCCAGAAGCGCTTGGTGAACCAGTTACAAGTCGGCGAATGAGACGACCGACCTCTGAGAGCCAATACGCCGAAAAGATTTAAAACAACTTGTCAATCCAAATCATTCAAACTACACACAGAACCTGACAATCACTTGCACGAAGACCTGAACGACACGCGACAGTAACTAAGCACGCACGAAGACAAATCGGGAGTCAATGCACACACACACACACACACACACACACACACACACACAGCCGACTCATGAACGATCGGCGAGCCCAAAACACGTCGTCCAGTAGGACGACCGACCGACGATCCACCAAGACCCCGGTCGGGCTCAAGTGATGCGTGGCGGCAATGGTCGGGCGAGCCATGTCGACGCAGACCTCACTGCTGCTCCAACCCGACTGCACTAGTGCCGCATTGCAACTCACCGACTGGCAGGTCCGAACTGCGCTCCAGCCGCGTTCCAAATGACTTGCAGATCTAAACTCGCAACCCGAACTCCCGACACGAACTGCCAATCCGAACTGCCGACAAACTGCCTTACGACAGACAACGACCGGGAACTAGTAATAGTACGGGGAGGGATATATCGATACGCGCTGCTAGCGCCGGTCACGGTCAGGCAAGGTGTGGTGGAAGTACGTTAAAAAGAGGTTGTACAACACATGATGGCGGGAACACGAGGCACACACGACTCAACGTTGAGCCGTGTGTGGCTCGTGTTCCCGCCATCATGTATGCAATGCGGCACTAGTGCATTTTATTGACTTACCAAGGAAAAGTAACTGAATGCATTCCTCCCTCTTTCCCCAACAATAAAAAATAAAACCACATAAACATCCAAAGGTGGTCCTGGCCGAAAATTTAGATGGGCACAATGGGCAGATCTTCTGATGTTGGCGGTAGAGCGCTAGACGCTACAAGAGACGCGTTGTGCATCACGAAGAGGTTTAGTATTGAAATCTCGAGATAGCACGTTTGGGCAGGAGTCGAACAACGTATAACTTCCTCCTACATACTCTTCTCGAAATCACCATAATGAGAAAATTCGAGAAACTGGAGGTAATACGGAGGTTTTTCGATTACCATTCTTTCCAGACGCCATCCACCGATGGAACAGGGAAGGGTAAGATCAGATAGTGGTACGAAAAGTATCCTCCACGACACACCTTCAGATGGCTTGCAGAGTATAGACGTATAACGTAGCCGCGCGGGGTAGCCGCGCGGTCTCAGGCGTCTTGTCACGGTGCGCACGACCTACACCGTCGGAGGTTCGAGTCCTCCCGCGTGCATGGGTGTGTGTGTTGTACTTAGCGTAAGGTCGTTTAAGTTAGATTAAGTAGTGTGTAAGCTTAGGGACGATGACCTCAGCAGTTTGGTCCCATAAGATCTTACCACAAATTTCCAAATACGTATAACGTAGATTAGATCACGTTAACACTGGAATAGATCCGTAATGAGGAGATCCTCCAGGATGTAGAATATGTCGCAATGTAAGCAGCAGTAAATTATGTTGTGGTTCTCATTTGGAAAAAAAAAAGCAGTACACTTTAAGATAAGGCACACAGATCAACACACTAATATCTGTCAGTATGTTGCTAAGGAATTAGAGTGGCTTCACTTGAAAAGCTTGAAATTTTTACTAATTTATTTAAAAAAAAAGAAAGTTTGATATCAGTTTGACTTAAAACATTCTGGCTGAGAGGCTGTGATCGATGCATCATATTATTCCCTAACGTTAGTCTCCGACATCGGGAGACATATTCATTGGTGAAAAGTACCCATGAAAGCGTACCGTGTAAGACTCGTATTAGTCGTTAAATGAGCACTGAAATTAATTGACAAATCCATTTTACAAGTATTTCCCGATGAGTTATGAGGTTTATTTTCCCTGCTAATGTTTGCCTCTAGGGGATCACATTCTGCTGCCGGTTTGAACTTGTTTAGTAGGAGGCTTACTCAACAGTTTTAGTGTACACTTGTGGCTGCCATTCAGAGATCACGTCCGCAGTTGGTCCCACGTCTAGTGTACATCTAGTTTACCTACTCTAGCAGTTACTTAATTCATTACTATTTTCACTCTGAGAAAGCTATATGCTACAGCCTGTGACGCAGCAGCCAACCATAGAATCATGTGTCACAAGTTGCTGAAGCTCGGGCCCACTAACAATACTTAGGAGATCGAACTAAAACAGTCCGACAACAAGACAGACGCATCCGGTTCTTCTGAAATGAACCTCTAGCAGCCGCAAAGGTACCATGTGGTACTAGCATCGCCGTAAACAGCACTGCACTCTTTGGAGCCACTTGTCTCCCGCAAATAACGTGCCCGCTGAATACTGAGCCAGCATCCTTCCACAGGACACGTACTTAGGACACTGCCCGGCCGCTCTGCAACCAGGTCACATTGCCGAGTAGAACGAGGATCGTCTCGCCGCAGCTTCCAGACAATTAGGCCATCATTTCGCGCATCCTCGGGCTCCTGCCTCTCTGTAGTCTTACTTTGAATCCATGCTCAAGCTTACCACCTTTCTAATTTCTATCTCCAATCCGTTATCGAGCTCACTGTTTTGCTGGACTCTGTCTTTAGCCCCTTCTCGAACGGCCCACCTTCCAATCAGTTCTCGAGCAGCCTACCACTTACCACCGACCATGGCCTCGTGGACGTCATCTGTGTAAGAACGCCACACTGCAACGGCAGTGATTGGCTTTCAACCTGAACCAAGCGCATGAAACGTATTCGCAGTTGCGAATATGGACAACCGTCTTCTGTATAATGGAGTGAAGACAGGGAAAATTTTGTGCTCGGCCGGGACTCGAACACGGATTTCTTGCTTATCGGGAGCGGTCTGCCTGACCATTAGGCTGTCTGAGCACGACTCATGGCCAGACCCATTCTTCCATATGTTGTCAACCATGTTGTTTACACCCTGTAGTCGTACATCCATTATGTGTGTTCACTTGCAGGGGAGACATTTTAATTGAAAGTCGTTTGCCCGGTGTCAAACGGGTAAATACAATATCGCAGTGCCTGTGTTGTTCCGAATTAAGATGCGTGTCTCAAGGAACATTGCATAGTAATTGAGAACAACACAGATACTGCTACACGTATTAACCAAATACTGTGGACTCACGTTCCAAGTAACTGTGTTATCGTATTCTGTTCGTTAGACTTAGTAAAGATACAATTGTTCCTTGCTTCCTGGGCACATCAGTTGTGTTGTGTCGCTCCCCACGGTCACAAACATTGTCGCATACATCACAACCAATGTTACTCTGTGAATGTTTTTAATCTTATCTTTGCAAATTGAGGGGTACTAACTTGAAACTCGTACTGTTAATCCAACTACAGGTAAGTTTATACAGTGAATGTGTCTCCTAACATGATGTGCTATGATTAGTTACTATATAAAGTATCAAAGTGCAAGGTCGAATCGGTTCTGATACCATTTGTTTGATATGAGACTGGAAAATACAAGAAACGAATTTCGCTACGGATATAACCTTTTCCCTCACTAAGTACCTTTATATCGTCAACACATCGTCAGTGACACATCATCAACTAGTATCCGCTGGCAATCTCCTCTACAGAGGTGACTAACTGGAAAGCAAACGGTGTTGATGATAAGGTACACGTAAAGCAATCTACGTGTCTCATAAGTAAGACGAATGACAGATGTGTCACACTCAGCCGTTCTGAGTCCTGGTTAGGCCTTCCTGCCTTTAATATTCATTGGTCAGTGACCCAAAACCACGATACTCTGAAGAACGCTGCTCCTAAGGCTCTGCCTGGTACTCTTCCAGAAATTACGAGCCATAAATTAAATTTTACTCTGTAGTGTAATCGCCAGCCACAATTTACGGCCTCTGTGGAAGATAAGGAAATTGTCTGTTGTCTGCGCCATTGCCTCCGCGCTGGGAAATTACAGCCAGTGCGGTATTGACGTTCCTGCAATATTTAAAGAGTCCCTAACCAGCGAATATGGCCACAGTAACAGCTTACACAGCACAAATTCAGTTCCTTGTCTCCATCCACTTTATTATGCAGTAAGACATTATGGAACAATTAGTGGATTACCAGATGAAATAACAAAACACAAAAAGCGATTTACCCTTTCATTGAAAACGTCGTTCTCATGCAACATTGATTTTCAACAGCCACTGTATGGAGCAGTTACAATTTATTTTAACTACACTCTATTCATTCATTTGCTGCTCCACCTTTGGCCTGCGGCATTTTGCCACCAGATTGTCATATACGGTGGGCTGTAGGACTACTGAGAGCTGTCAGACGGTACTTGTTTTTATTTATTTTCTTATTTTGCAAGTTTTATCGAGGAGGAGGAAAGCAGAGTTTGTCAATTCACTTTTGTAAAACCTGTACAGGTAGATGCACGAGTGACAGCACAAAAAAGTGATTGTGTCGACTGACATTTGTATCCTCAACGATGTTACTCAGAAACCAAGCACATTCGCGTACAGTAACGTCCTTGAAAGTAAATGACGGCCACATCGAATGACTTTCAAAAATGGCAAGAGGAATGGAAAGTATGTTAGTTTTCAAGAGAAGATATTATGCCTATATTCAGCCTGTTTGAAGATGTTCATCTACCCATATGGCTAATATTCACTGTCTGCCGCATGGGACTCGAGCACAAAAGTTTTTCGATGCATCCTCACCACTGCGGATTTAATTATGTCACTGCACTAACGCTACGGACGGTGAGATAAAACACATTCTCTTTGGATGTGAAAAGTGGGGAAGATACAGACAATCGTTTTCCACGAGAGTCGCTGTTCTACGATCTTTGATTAATTCCCCATATAATACAAATCAAGAGCAAGACAAAGAGATGACTTGTCGCTCCTACATTTTAAATCTGAATTACAGAATGTTGTCAGAGAACGGAAGAGGGCCTTAAATACTAAGGCTATAGAGACAGAATGAAAGAAAAACAAGATCACTGTAGACACATTGAATAATTGGGCCTTCTGCTAGTTGTTCGCGTCGTTCTTCCTGAATCTCAGGGAGTGCCTGAAAAAGACAGCGCGGTCGAACGACTGGCAAAACACCCGATTATTCAAAATGTGAACATATCGCCGGGAAATTCTAAAGAATTACAAGATCACTGTAGATTTACTAGAATTTGCAAGTGACAGGGCACTTGGTATAGACTCACTTGAAACATATAGGAAGAAATCACAGAGCTGCAACGGCAAGCAGAAAAAGTAGGACTACAAACATCTATGAAAAACACAGTTCATCACAAACATAAAAAATGCGGCACAAAAGTTTTAAATAAATGAAAAAACAATATCTAAAGTAGACTGTTTTAAATATATGTAAGATAATGTATATCAGACAACATTAAGGAAAAGATAGCAACAGAGACTACAATACATAAAATGGAGAGGGCCTGTCATATAAGTAGAAATATCTGTGCTAAAAAATCTTTATGCTGGAACACAAAACTGAAAAACTTTGAGACAGTGGTAAGACTGCAAATACTCTATGCAATTGAGAACAAAGTGAGAGCTTGAAAAATCCGAAAATGTTGAAAGAAGTATCCTAAGAAAAATACCAGGATCTAAAAGCAGCAGTGGATCAGAATACACATTCAAAACTAATACAGAACTATATCTGAAATTTGTAAAGATAACGTATGTAGTGACAAAAAACTAGATTATGATTGTATGGGCACATATGCATGATTAATAATGTGACTTGGAGAACAATTACAAACGCATAATCATAAGGCTGAGAGAATAGGAAGACTTATGGGAAATGGAGGAGTCGCCTCGGATGCAATAAAAAAACAGAACAGAAGAAGCAATAAAAAAGACAGGCTTTCAAGGTAGAAAAATATCAAGAACTGGAAGTAGGACACGATAAGAGAAGGGAAGACATTCTCGAACAATGAAAGACGTGTGGTCTCAAATGAAACTACAGTTAGAAACAAATAAGCAGAAACAACGTTGATTTATCGAACCTTCCAAAAGGGTTATTCGAAATAATAAAAAGCTTTCTAAATTTCCACAAGCTACCAAAAATCTATGATGTAATAATACAGCATTGGGAGTTATGTTAACAGTCGTTTTATATTAATATGTGTTTTATGTGTATAGTTATATCAAAAGGAAGGAAATAAGAAAATTTAAGGTTTAACTTCCGGTCGACATTTAGGTCATTACCGCCTATGGACGCTCTCGGGTTGTTTCAAGTATGGAGAAGGAAATTGGCGGTGTTGTCTCAAAGAAACTATCGCCGCAATTGCATTGAGCAATTTACGGAAATCACTGAAACCCTAAGTCTGGATGGCCGCATGGGGTTTCGACCCGTCGTCCTCCCCAATGCGCGTCTGACCACTACGCCGCCTCGGTGGGTCATTTATAATAACTTAGGTGGTGAATATCTACGTCGCTATTTTTGCTATTCACATTCGCTTTATTTCTTAAGTTTTTGGTGCCAGAAAAACTATCTTTGCCAAACTACACTGTAAAATTTTACACAGTTTGCCAAATATCTTTGTTAAAAGTGTTTTGTATATTTACATTTATGCTACAACACCACTTTTAACCTTTAATACTGTTACATTGTTCCTCTATCTTTTCCTTTCAATTAATCAAACCCACTGCTCAATACTTTAGATAAACGTCAATCGACTGTTGTCTCAAAAGCCCTTTGTTAAACTCGTGTCTGTATATTCTCATGCATTTAATCAATTTAGGATTTATGCTCTATGTCCCCTCTGAAAGAGCGAAAACTGTGCAACTTGTTCAGAAACGAAACGGCAGTTATGAGAGTCGAGGGCCGCGGAAGGAAATCACTGGATCAGAAGGGAGTTGGACAGTATTGTAGCCTATTCCCGAAGTTATTCAATCTGTGCATTGAGCAAGCAGTAAATGAAATCGAAGAAAAATGTGGAGTAGGAATTAAAGTTCAAGGAGAAGAAATAAAAGCTTTGAGATAATTGTAACTCTGTCAGAGACAGCAAAGGGCTTGGAAGAATAGATGAACGGAATCGACAGTGCCTTGAAAGGAGGAATTAAGATCAACATCAACAAAACTGAAATTAGGCTAATGGAATTTAGCCAGAATAAATCAGCCGATGCTGAGGGAATCAGATTACGAAACGAGAAACTAAAAGTAGGACATGAATTTTACTATTTGGATAACAAAATAATTGATGATGGACGAAGTAAAATGTAGACTGGCGAATATACACTAATGAACCAAAACGTGATGAGCACCTGCTTAATAGCTTGTTTGTCCTTCTTTGGGACGAAACACATTATTGATTCTGGTTACAATGGATCCAACAGTGTCATCGCGAGTTTGTGGAGGAATATGACGATAGATGTCTGGGCACAGGTCATGTAATTCGCATAAATAACGGGCCGCTAATTTCCGTACGCGCTGATAGTTCCCGATAGTGGCCCAGACGGGTTTCATAGGATTTGCGTCAGGCGTATTTGGTTGCGAGACATCAACATGAGCTTAATATAATGCTCCTCAACCCACTGTAGCACTGTTCTGGCTCCAAGATACTGACAATTATCGTACTGAAAGATGACATCGCCGTCGGGGAAGACATCAGCGTGTCTTCAATTACTGCCACAGGTCTCATGCAAGCGCAGGAGAATGTCTCCCATACTGCATCCACCAGCCTGCGCCTGTGGCGCGCTGCACGTTTCGAGCCGCCGTTCACCTCGGTGACGGCTTTCATGGAGACGATTATCGATCTAGCTTAGCAAAAATGTGATTCGCCCAGAGAGCCGACACGTTTCCACAGATCGACGGTCGAATCCCGGTGGTCTCGAGTCCACTGCAGTCGTAATTGGCGATGTAGTTGGGGCAACTTTTGAACACGTAGGGGTGTTCTGCTGCGAAGCTCCACATTCAGCAATGTACGATGAACGGTGTGCTCCGAAACAATTGTGCCTGCACTAGCATTGTGCTCTTTCGGCAGATATGCTGCAATCGCCATCTATCCTACTTGATAGAGCAGAGAAGCCTCTGAACGCCATGAGTCCTGTGAAGAGTCATGGGTGTCCTACCATTTAGCGCCCGGTGCTAGTTCACTGTCCTCCTACCTCTTTCCGCAGACGCTCACGACAGTAGCGCGTCAACGTTCGACCAGCTTCGCCGTTTTCGAGATACTCGTTCACACGCTCTGCTAAATAATAATCTGCGTTTTGCCAAAGTCGCTTGCCTCAATGGATTCCCCCGTTCGCAGCCCGTATCTTCAGCACGGTGATCCTCCGTCCGCGTCTTCTCCGCTTGCATACTTTTGTTAGCGCGTCACGTGCCCGCAAGGCCACCAGGCGGCATCCAGTGTTGCGATGAGCAGTGGTCATAATGTTTTGGCTTATCAGTGTAGATTTAAGTGTTAGGAATTCTTTTATGGAAGTATTTGTATTTAGTGTAGCTATGTACAGAAATGAAACACGGACGATAAGCAGTTTAGAGAAGATAATATAAGCTTTTGAAATGTGATGCTACTGAAGATTAGATAGGTTAATCACTTAACTAATGAGGAGGTACTGAGTAGAATTAGGAAGGAAAGAAATTTCTCGCACAGCCTGACTAGAAGAGGAGAGCAGTTGGCAGGACACATTCTGAGACACCGAGAGATCATCAGTTTAATATTGGAGGAATATGTGTGGGGGGGGGGGGGGGGTTAGAAATCGTAGACTAAGAGATTTATACAGTAAGCAGATTCAGAAGGATGTAGGTTGCGGTAGCCGTTCGGAGATGACGAGGCTTGTACAGGATAGAGCAGCATGGAGAGCTGCATCAGACCATTCTTCGGACTGAAGACCACAACAATAACAATTATTTACCTTTTACCTGGCTAAATGGCCATTAGATACCGATGGCCAAATAAAGAGAGATCGGCAGAAAATTTGTCTTCGACGATGATGTACCATTTAGATTTCACAGCCGACGTGAGGTGAACTTTGTGCGTACGTTTTTCCAGATGATGTTCCATTTCGATTGCAGACATTTTTCTTCGGTCATGGTTGGCTGTTGAGGTGAAGATATTGCAACCGTCTCTTTGGCAGTAATTTTATACACTCCTGGAAATGGAAAAAAGAACACATTGACACCGGTGTGTCAGACCCACCATACTTGCTCCGGACACTGCGAGAGGGCTGTACAAGCAATGATCACACGCACGGCACAGCGGACACACCAGGAACCGCGGTGTTGGCCGTCGAATGGCGCTAGCTGCGCAGCATTTGTGCACCGCCGCCGTCAGTGTCAGCCAGTTTGCCGTGGCATACGGAGCTCCATCGCAGTCTTTAACACTGGTAGCATGCCGCGACAGCGTGGACGTGAACCGTATGTGCAGTTGACGGACTTTGAGCGAGGGCGTATAGTGGGCATGCGGGAGGCCGGGTGGACGTACCGCCGAATTGCTCAACACGTGGGGCGTGAGGTCTCCACAGTACATCGATGTTGTCGCCAGTGGTCGGCGGAAGGTGCACGTGCCCGTCGACCTGGGACCGGACCGCAGCGACGCACGGATGCACGCCAAGACCGTAGGATCCTACGCAGTGCCGTAGGGGACCGCACCGCCACTTCCCAGCAAATTAGGGACACTGTTGCTCCTGGGGTATCGGCGAGGACCATTCGCAACCGTCTCCATGAAGCTGGGCTACGGTCCCGCACACCGTTAGGCCGTCTTCCGCTCACGCCCCAAAATCGTGCAGCCCGCCTCCAGTGGTGTCGCGACAGGCGTGAATGGAGGGACGAAAGGAGACGTGTCGTCTTCAGCGATGAAAGTCGCTTCTGCCTTGGTGCCAATGATGGTCGTATGCGTGTTTGGCGCCGTGCAGGTGAGCGCCACAATCAGGACTGCATACGACCGAGGCACACAGGGCCAACACCCGGGATCATGGTGTTGGGAGCGATCTCCTACACTGGCCGTACACCACTGGTGATCGTCGAGGGGACACTGAATAGTGCACGGTACATCCAAACCGTCATCGAACCCATCGTTCTACCATTCCTAGACCGGAAAGGGAACTTGCTGTTCCAACAGGACAATGCACGTCCGCATGTATCCCGTGCCACCCAACGTGCTCTAGAAGGTGTAAGTCAACTACCCTGGCCAGCAAGATCTCCGGATCTGTCCCCCATTGAGCATGTTTGGGACTGGATGAAGCGTCGTCTCACGCGGTCTGCACGTCCAGCACGAACGCTGGTCCAACTGAGGCGCCAGGTGGAAATGGCATGGCAAGCCGTTCCACAGGACTACATCCAGCATCTCTACGATCGTCTCCATGGGAGAATAGCAGCCTGCATTGCTGCGAAAGGTGGATATACACTGTACTAGTGCCGACATTGTGCATGCTCTGTTGCCTGTGTCTATGTGCCTGTGGTTCTGTCAGTGTGATCATGTGATGTATCTGACCCCAGGAATGTGTCAATAAAGTTTCCCCTTCCTGGGACAATGAATTCACGGTGTTCTTATTTCAATTTCCAGGAGTGTAGTTCACCATCTTTGCTGTTTCTACAACTAAACTCGTAGTAACGTTGCCTGATCTGCTATATAGAATGTTAATTTCAGCTAGTTCAATCGGCGGCATAGTGCTTTCTGGTTTAAGTTTGAGCACCAGATGCTGGATAAGGCTTTCTTTTTTCTGTCCTTATGCGATACATTAAACATGTTCCGCGCTTATATCTCACGCTCACAAAATCAAGGCCCCCCTTTGAAAACGGCAGAGTCAGTGTGTCAAGTTGTTTTTTTAAACACATTGCCTCTCCTTAAGAACCAAACAAAGGCTCGTTGTATGTTATTGTCAGTGGTTGTGCTTACAGCGGATGATTTGACGCTGCAGACTTCCAAGTGCCGGAGATGCGGCCGTAGAATATTGTTGGGTTCCTTCCGTTGCAGTTATTTGTATCTCGGGTCAGTTGTTCGAAGTTTCGCTACATTATTCGCTGAAAGTCTATACAACATCGAAATACTCTCAAGAAAGCTATTTAAAAAAGCGAAAGGAGTTCGATTAAATGTAAATGACTAGAAAACAAAGTTCGTGAGGGTATAAATAAATTATGAGACAAAAAGTCTGTATACCTTGCAGATTGATGTCCACGTGTTTGAAATTGTAGATGAGCTTGAATATGTGGGGAGAAACCGAAATAATGATATATAAACCTATACCCAGACTAGTATTACTATATTGGAAGAAATATCGAGAATAGATAAGTATGTTGAGAGACAGATAAAGGTTTTTGAAAATATAATTCTGTGGAAGATATCTGGATCAATTTTTTTACGGAGGAGAACGGTGGAGAATAAAGAACAGGAAGCTCAGGGAGACAGACGGTGTCATGAACGAGATTTTGTTGCGAAAGCCAAGGCAATGAGGACTGAGATGGGATGGCTACGTCTGTAGAAGAGAGGAGCGATAAAGATTGTGAGAAGTGTGAAAGAAGAAACGTGAAGGACAAAGACCTTTCAGTCGACTGAAAATAAGAGAGTTGGCTTTGGAGCTTCAGACACTTGGATGAATGAAAGAATGTGCCGAAGAATAAACGCTGTGGATGGAGGTACTTGACGGGGCTGAAAACCGACTGCGGTTTTTGGGGCCAGAAGAGTGAGAGAGTAAGACTGTTGTTCGAAGTCATCGCGTTGATTAAGCCATTTTGTAATGCTTTTGACTAATTGATCCTATGCAAACAAGAGATTGGCTTGTTGTGAGTCAGCTATTCCACGTAAATAATGCGGTGTAGGACACTGTAATGTTGTGCAGTAGGGAATAAACTCAACTTGACACATAGTGCGTCGTGAACGTTCGCTGGGTGCGTGCTGGATCAGTTGAAACGTATGAAAAATGCGTATTGTCGTCTGCCTTTGGCAACCTAGAGCAGACCGTTTTGACGAAGACTCACATTTTCTGACCTCTGATCGTATGGTTTTGAGAATGGAGACTCCAAAACGGCCTGACATGA
Organism: Schistocerca americana; assembly: GCF_021461395.2. Taxonomy (NCBI): domain Eukaryota; kingdom Metazoa; phylum Arthropoda; class Insecta; order Orthoptera; family Acrididae; genus Schistocerca; species Schistocerca americana. The sequence continues at coordinate 93,728,493 of NC_060121.1, forward strand.
AGGAGTGGCAGGGGTCTGATTGTGGTGGCATCGTTTAGTTGGTTGATTTGGAGGAGGGGAGCAAACGGCGAGGTCATCGGTCCCATTGGAGTCGGGAAGGATGGGGAAGGAAGTCGGTCGTACCCTTTCAAAGGAACCATGCCGACATTTGCCTTAAGCGATTATGGAAATCACGAAAAACCTACATCAGGATGACTGAACGGGGGTTTGAACCGTCGTCCTCCCGAATTCGAATCCATTGTGCTAAACACTGCTCCACCTCGCTCGGTGCTATGGCGGACGGTGAAAGACGTACACAGCACGGAAGTTTCTCTTCTTTGCTTGAATTGTGTGTAGCTATTTTAAAGTTTGTGAGTACGAGTGGTACACACTCCACGAGCATAGCTTTTGTGATAAATAAAAATATGTTAAGCCATCCCTGTAAATGATTTCAGTACACAATGCCTCTGTAGAATCTCTGGTTATTACAGTTTATTTAGTCCCAACTGCTGAACATCCTAACTTTATGCAATTTCTTCAGGTTTAATATGCAGTTCTTTACCGATAAATTATGGTCAGGCTCCGCACCTACCACTGGAAACGTTTTGTATTTTAAAATCTTGTTCTCAAGTCTTCATTTTGCAATTGTATAATCCATCGAAAACCTTTCGGTATTCAGATCTCTTCCACATATAGAGCCTTTTTTCAGAATGCTGAAGCCAACAATTATGAATCGAAGATTAATCTGTTTCGAGCAGGGTCAGTCTCTGATGTGCTTGTCAGCTACAATGCACGACTAGTTTGTACTCTAGGGCCCAGCTGGCTGAGGGCGGGGCTTAGCCCAGTGGCCAACAGGTGGGCGAGAACACACTTTATCGCGTTTAATTACAAGATTTCTCCATCGTGGAGACCCACTGTGGCACAGCAGGTTAGCGACGATCAGCTGGTGGCTGGCCACCGTCCCAGATGGAAGTTACTCGTGTCGGCGTGCAGCGACGCTGATGTCAGACCTAGGAAGCTAGCCAGTGGCCGGTCAGTGGGCCAAGCATCTGGTGTCAGCGGCGCGCTCCTCCTTGTTCCTGTATCATCCCTCTGACGTTGAACGTCAGTGCCCGCGTGACTCTGGCATGGCTCGCGTCCTCCACGACGATGAGGGGTTAAGGGATTACTGCAACGCAGGAGGCTCGACTTGCTGTCTGTTGACAGGAGTCTACAAGCGGCTGGCGTAGACGAAATGTCAGCTGCGCTCTGGTTCTGGCTCCCCTAGGTTGGACTTAGTGTGAGAGACTGCTGCCTCCCTCGCGGTCTTGAACCCATGACTGCAGCTGGCAGTGCACCGTCCTGTCGTCATCTGACACAGCTCTGGTGTCACGGTAGTACTGTGGGGTTCCTAATTCCTCTGTCTCATAATTCACAGTTATTTGTACTGCTGTGGGGTACATTCGTTGCCCTACTGCGTGGCTACCAGTCACGTAGCTCATAACCTAGGAGTAGTTGTAGCTCTGGTGTGGTGACACCGCTCTGTTACTAGAGCTGGACGGTCCGCGTTTCCCAGAGCACGGCTAGCCAGTCTCGCAGTCCGTCAGTATACCTTTTGCTGTAACCTACATGTCACCACACTAAGCATACGGGACAGCAGTAGCTAAACACAACTGTCCACGCGCAGTTACTCAGAAATTTTACCTAAGACTATGTAGCAGTGGCCGGCAGGAGTGGCGGAGCGGTTCTAGGCGCTACAGTCTGGAACCGCGCGATCGCTACCGTCGCAGGTTCGAATCCTGCCTCGGGCATGGATGTGTGTGATGTCCATAGGTTAGTTAGGTTTAAGTAGTTCTAAGTTTTAGGGGACTGATGACCTCAGAAGTTAAATCCCATAGTGCTCAGAGCCATTTGAACCATTAAGTGGCAGTGCTACAGTGCACCCCTCTGTGAGAAGTACTCGACCATTCGGGTCTTGCTCAGAAGCAGTTGCCCGCTGTGAGCTACTTCTATCATCGAAATACAAAACAAGTTGGCTCTGAGCACTATGGGACTTAACATCTGTGGTCATCAGTCCCCAAGAACTCAGAACTACTTAAACCTAACTAACCTAAGGACATCACACACATCCAAGCCCGAGGCAGGATTCGAACCTGCGACCGTAGCGGTTACGCGGTTCCAGACTGAAGCGCCCAGAACCGCACGGCCACACTGGCCGGCACAAAACAAGTGACTCACTCCCAATATTATACTATCTACCAGTATTAAATGCTGTACATTCCTATACTACATTAGACTTTGTGGCTGCTTCCTTATAACTCCTTCAGCACATTCATTGCTTTCCGTATCTGCACCTGCCGCACATCTTTGCTCATTACATGACATTCTCCGTGCTTCTAATCTTCCTTAAGTCTGACACATTCATCATTCACAAAACACTCTCTATCTCACGTTTGGGGAGCCAGTCCAGTGGAACCTGCGTTACCCACAGATCAGCCTGCTGAACGGCTGTTTCTTAAGTAAATAAAAGCTATGCAAAACAAAATCAAATTCACTGTGGCGCAACCAGTAGCGACACTCAGGGTTATTCGTCATCTTCCATTCTCATACTGTTCAATATCCTACACTAGTTGCTCTGCAGTGATCTACCCCTTCTGTGTGGCTTTCATCTCATTCATAGAATGAACTAGACTTGGTTTGAAGGTATCATTTAGGAAAGTTAGGTTGTTTTTCGGAACCTTCTTGAAGAGTTCACCCAGCCAATACAGCTGCGGCTGTGTTATGGTCACGTGATTAACTGCTGTTATTGAAATTGGTAAATGATACGTTAGTCTTGCAGTAGTTCGAGTAACGAAGATTTTCGGTGAGGTAAGTTATTTGTGAAAGGTACAGGTTAATGTTAGTCAGGGCCATTCTTTTGTAGGGATTTTTGAAAGTCAGATTGCGTTGCGCTGAGAATATTGTGTGTCAGTTTAAGCACAGTCATTGATAATTTTTCTAAGGGGACGTTTCATATGTCGACCCTTAGCCGAGGATATCTCACTGGAATCTTCTGATTTTTTCTTGTAGTTTGTGCAATTAGTGCAGCCTTTGTTTATTGCTAGCGCGTAATTGTAGAGAGAATTTCCTTTGTAGTTGTAGTTTTTCATTCTTGTACAGTAAAACAGTTGTGGCATGCACGTAGATTTGCACCAAGTATTTCGCAGCTGCGCTTGCAATTAACGAGATATTATTTTCAATGCTATATTAATGTGTTTTCTTATTATGCTCTTCAAATTGTGCTTTTCTGTGTTGTCGTGTGAAATATTGTGACAATAATGCCGTGTAAAAAACGTAATACTAGGCTCCAAAGTAAACTGAGAAATGACAGTGAAGGCGAAAGCAGTGTGTTAGCGCCACCGTGTAATGAATTAACTAATGTTCAAAGTAGTAATTTGGTAATTGTGCATAGGGAAATGGAGCGGGCTGCAAATAATGGTGTAGGCAACGAAACAATTAGTGAACAAGGAAGCATTATCCATCGATCGGTCGGCAACAGCTTGCCTCTGGAATCCGAAATGACAGGACACAATCTTGCAAATACTGTAGATTCAGGTTTTGCGTCCTTGCCGTTTTTCTCAAATAAGTCAAGTCACATTTTCTGCTTTTCAAAATGCGAATATTGCCGATTCAAATGCATTGCCGAATAGCGCTGAGGAACATGTTTCAGACACCAGTGCATTGTTATTACAATTAATGCAACAAATGGGACAAAAGCTTCAAAAGTTAGACACAATGGAACAAAATCTTCAAAAGTTGATTTAAATACTGAGTTACATAAAATTGAATCGAAATGTCAAAAAGTCTGTAATGACGTAAAAACACAAATTTGTGAGCGTTTTCAACCTATTTTTTCGCGGCATGAAAATGCATTACAGAATCACGAAGCAGCCATAAAAGAACTGCAAACCATTGTTCATGAAAATCATGAGACCTTGCAAGCTAAAATTGACTCAGTTGCATCTACCGATTCGGTTACGCTACTTGCAAAAACTCAGGAAAACTTAAAGGACACAGTAGATACGATTTCAACACAAATGGACACTCTGAAACTTGGTTCAGAAAAACACACTGAGGAAATAAGTACACTATCGGAGAAAGTAGCCGAACTTTCAGATCAGTTCACTAACTTATCTGCAAAGGTAGATGATGATCTGAATGACACAAGACTTGTAGCCATCAATGACACAGAAGAGTATGAACAAATTAAGAAATTCAAACAAAATCAGAATGAAATTAATACACAACACAAAAGAGAAATCCGGGAAGTGCAAGATCAGTTGGCACATGTAATACAAAAATTACTTATTTCAGAGGACACTCGCGCTCCAACACGGGAAGAGGAACTTAGAAATACGGAAAAGCCGCAAAATAATAACACAGGGCATTACGGAAATTATGAAAGAAATTGGCAAGGTGCACCGAATTTTGAGATGGAACCGCCGACACGACGTAACAATGACCGATATGCTACTCGCCGACACGATGATTTTGACTATAAGCTGTTCATTACTACACGTAAATTCAAAACATTTAAGAATTCTGGCAACGACATTCATCCACAAGCGTGGCTCCATCAATTCTCTTATTGTTTTCCTTCCAACTGGTCATTAGGGCACAGATTAGAATTTATATGTGGCTACTTAGAGGGTCTATACAAGGGCGATGTACTTGAGGACAATATTATGGAAATGGAAGAGGATGTAGATGAAGGTGAAATGGGAGATATGATACTGCGTGAAGAGTTTGACAGAGCACTGAAAGACCTGAGTCGAAACAAGGCCCCCGGAGTAGACAATATTCCATTGGAACTACTGACGGCCGTGGGAGAGCCAGTCCTGACAAAACTCTACCATCTGGTGAGCAAGATGTATGAAACAGGCGAAATACCCTCAGACTTCAAGAAGAATATAATAATTCCAATCCCAAAGAAAGCAGGTGTTGACAGATGTGAAAATTACCGAACTATCAGTTTAATAAGTCACAGCTGCAAAATACTAACACGAATTCTTTACAGACGAATGGAAAAACTAGTAGAAGCCAACCTCGGGGAAGATCAGTTTGGATTCTGTAGAAACACTGGAACACGTGAGGCAATACTGACCTTACGACTTATCTTAGAAGAAAGATTAAGGAAAGGCAAACCAACGTTTCTAGCATTTGTAGACTTAGAGAAAGCTTTTGACAATGTTGACTGGAATACTCTCTTTCAAATTCTAAAGGTGGCAGGGGTAAAATACAGGGAGCGAAAGGCTATTTACAATTCGTACAGAAACCAGATGGCAGTTATAAGAGTCGAGGGACATGAAAGGGAAGCAGTGGTTGGGAAGGGAGTAAGACAGGGTTGTAGCCTCTCCCCGATGTTGTTCAATCTGTATATTGAGCAAGCAGTAAAGGAAACAAAAGAAAAATTCGGAGTAGGTATTAAAATTCATGGAGAAGAAATAAAAACTTTGAGGTTCGCCAATGACATTGTAATTCTGTCAGAGACAGCAAAGGACTTGGAAGAGCAGTTGAATGGAGTGGACAGTGTCTTGAAAGGAGGATATAAGATGAACATCAACAAAAGCAAAACAAGGATAATGGAATGTAGTCTAATTAAGTCGGGTGATGCTGAGGGAATTAGATTAGGAAATGAGGCACTTAAAGTAGTAAAGGAGTTTTTCTATTTGGGAAGCAAAATAACTGATGATGGTCGAAGTAGAGAGGATATAAAATGTAGGCTGGCAATGGCAAGGAAAGCGTTTCTGAAGAAGAGAAATTTGTTAAAATCCAGTATTGATTTAAGTGTCAGGAAGTCATTTCTGAAAGTATTCGTATGGAGTGTAGCCACGTATGGAAGTGAAACATGGACGATAAATAGTTTGGACAAGAAGAGAATAGAAGCTTTCGAAATGTGGTGCTACAGATGAATGCTGAAGATTAGATGGGTAGATCACATAACTAATCAGGAAGTATTGAATAGGATTGGGGAGAAGAGAAGTTTGTGGCACAACTTGACCAGAAGAAGGGATCGGTCGGTAGGACATGTTCTGAGGCATCAAGGGATCACAAATTTAGTATTGGAGGGCAGTGTGGAGGGTAAAAATCGTAGAGGGAGACCAAGAGATGAATACACTAAGCAGATTCAGAAGGATGTAGGTTGCAGTAGGTACTGGGAGATGAAAAAGCTTGCACAGGATAGAGTAGCATGGAGAGCTGCATCAAACCAGTCTCAGGACTGAAGACCACAACAACAACAACAACTTAGAGAATGAACCAGCTGAAAGAATGCGATCGGTCATTCACGATTTTCACAGTGAAGGAGAATTTTACCATGCTTTCCTCTCTGCATACTGGTCTCAAGCTACACAAGACCGAGTAAAACATAGCATCATGATGATGAAACATTTCGAACAATCTGAATTTTCCAGTCTTGTGAAATATTTTGCAGACATATTGCACAAGAAGCAGTATCTGTCAAACCCATACAGCCCCTCAGAACTCATCCGCATTTGCTTAATCAAACTACCTGAACATTTACGACATATTATTTTGGCAGGACATTGCAAAGATGACATTGAAGCTTTTGAGGGACTGTTACAAGAATTGGAAATTGACACTGACAATTGCGGGTCGCGAAAACAGGAACAAAACAATTACAGGTGACATCCGTCACAATTCCGCAATGACAGAATTAATAACTGGGCACGACAAAGCTACTCTTACAACGCAAATCGTGAACAAAACAAACACCACCCATATGACAACCACTGGCAGAGTAATAGTTACAGAAAAAGATCGCATTTCCGCAGTAATGAATATGACAGAGACAATCATAGAAACAGACAATATGGCAACCAGGACTATTATTATCACGGGAGACAGAATAACTTCAGACGCAACGGTCCACTGTGCAGTGATAATTCAGGGAGAAATTCTCCACCACTTAACCGACAAGAAAGAAACTACAGGAACTACCGACATGACGGCAGACAATATAGTCATTATGACAGACCTGAATTTCATCAGAACTGGCGGGATTCAAACAGGGCTGGGCCCTCTCGGCAAGGTGAATTTGTTGAAGTTAGGTCTCCTAATCCCAATAACGACGCACGCCAACAAAGAGAGAGCAGACAATGACTCTCACCGCAGGCAGCCATGTGTGCCGGCTGACTCAGAGAAAAAAACATAGACGCTAACCTTGAGAAAAATTTGAGCATTCTTTACCGATGTACCATATATCACATGATAATTGCGTTGAAGTTGAGACTCTGCATACTAGGAGTAAAAGTTTACACCACATTTCACATGTAAAACCGTTTATTGAAAGATAATCTGAAATTTTTGAAGTTATATATCCAGCCAAGAACCAAGAGAACTTATTTAAACAGAAATTGCGAATGCATTGTTATAGTGAACAGACGACACTGTGTTGTTATTTGAACATTCTTGCTTGTTAGTTGCACGATCACGTAATGACTATAAGGCTCACATACTTAGAACATATACCGGCACTGCTAATGAGATTTTCATGCAACATTTTGGTTTACTTGAAAAGACATTCTTTATTTGAAGTACTTTCTGTGGGATTAAAAATGACTTAGCATTTAGTTTCTTTGACAGCTACACAATTATATTACGACGCTACTAATGTGTGACACAATTTACATTGTTGCTTTTGTTCTGTATCTGCTTTATATCTGCACAGTTTTTCTGAATTCTTCTGGAAAGTAAAACATGTTTTAGTAGTAACTTAGTGGTGTAGCTACAATAAGACAGCCTTTTTTGTAGCACAACAATACGTTACAGTGTAGTACTTTCTTGATCACGGTACTATACGTAATAACTGTGATATCTATACGCGTAGCATTTCGCTTGTGTTTATTACGAGGTAAGTACATTGACTTCCACAGAACTTTGCTTACAGACGACGATAATTACAACACTTGGCACATTTTTTACTCTTAAGTAATGACAGAGATTCTGTTACAAGAAAACTCACAATTTAGCGCTACAGGACACGCATTTGAGTGATTAATTTTGTACTTAAAACATTTATTTTTAAAGATTTTTGAATTACAAAGAAAGTTTTTCGTGATACATTTCATTCCATTGCTGTAATCTGTAACACCTGAGGGTATAATTACATTAATCCTCAGGGGGTACACGCCTAATTTGTGTACCATGTGTTTGGCAAGCACAAGGAGCCCTAGCTAATGTGGTATTTGCTTATACAACTTTACACATCGGCACCTTATTTCTCTAACACATAAATTACACAGCTATCTGATCATTTAACTGAGAGAGGCAAACATGTCTTTTTTACTACATTAGTGACAGATGTTTACGCAATTATACAGTTGGATAATTTCACACTTACGAAATTGTATTTTGTCTGTACTTTGTGAACTGTTCATATTTGTTCAGAACCACAGTGATACTATGAGAGCTCTGAATGATGTATTTGGTATGGGATCATGATTTTAAAGTACGTTTGAGGTAGATGACACTATTGAAATGAGCAGGGAATTTTTTTTAGGTTTTGAAATTATTGTAGGAAGCTACGACGATTTTGAGAATTGACTGAGGTGTTATGATGTTATTATTACGATGACGACGTGTATTATGCTGTTGAGGTATGTTTATGATCAATAAGCTGATGCTATATGAGGAATTTGATTATGCTACGTATTTATTATGATGAAATATTGAAGAAGTGTCGACGAATATGTATACATGTAATAAGGTAAGGAATAAGGAGCTGCATACATAATTTTCTTTTCAAGTACTTGGTAATTTATTTCATAGTAAAAGTTTTGTGGTGCACCACTTTAATTACATAGACACTAAGATGTGACATAGGTATTAGACATGGCCACCTTTAGTGTGCTATTTTTCTGCTTGAGCTATGTCATGTTTAGATATTACATTTACTGCTGCTTGCTTTGCCAATTTGAATTTTTTTGTCATTGCTGTTTGTATTAATTGTTTTGTGCTGCTGCATTGCCTCGTCCCTTAGTTTATGCATCTGAGCTCAGTAGATTTAAGTTAGCTTAAGAGGGGGTAGACTATATAAGAGAATGAGTTGCGATGAATTTGAAGAAATGGATTGAGAAGTTATACGAAAAAAGTACAGAAAGCAGGTATGGATAGGACTTTTTGGAAATAATGAAGAACGAAGGGAGATCTCTGAGAAGTAAAGAAAGTTTTGTTTGCAAAATACTGCAGTAAAACAAACCCTGTCCTTTCCTTGTGTTATCTCACTATGTGTTTGTGTACCCTTGGGTATTTTTGTTCTTCCTGTCTTTATGTGTTTGTCTGATGAGAGTTACATTGTAGAATTTTTCTAATACTATGTTATTTACTTTGTAAAGATGTTTAGACATTATTTATCTGTTCTGTTTTGTTGCTCATGTGTGAAGTTGATGTTTCAAAAGTTATTCTGATCTTTTATGTATGTACTTATGTCATAACTCTTGTAACACTGATGTGCTTGTTTATTTCTATTCTTTTGTAAAGCCTGCACTACTACCAATGTTATCTGTATTGTTATGTTCTTTAATGATGTGTTTTGTACCTTTGTTATTGTATTCTTATGTTATAAAATTGTAATTGACACCAGTTCATCAAATTAAGTAACTTGTAAGTTACATTTCACTGCACACGTTTCTGTTGGTCATAGTATATGGACAATATGTGAGAAGTAGGGACTGTTAGCGTTTGGACGTGTGTTAATAAGTCAGCAAGGGACTGATTAACAGCATTGCTGATTCTAAGGACATTTTAAAACATATTTTTTTTAGTGCACAAGTGGTGGTTCGTGGACTTGCTATATTGTCCGCAAGACTCTTCGATGGTGATTATGCACCTGCACAGTCGCAACAAATGGCTGCTGGCCGTCTCTACGAGCACTACAGTGAGTCTGAATCTTTGATTGCCCACTAGTACCATTATCTCTACAAGGACTGCAGTGGGTCTTCACCTTTGGTGGCCCACCAATACCGTAATCTCTAACAAGACTACAGTGGTCTGCTCTGTGATGACCTACCTACCAATATTCTTCAACTTCGACTGACTCTGCTGTGGGTTTGCTCTGTTGTGGCCCATTACCTGTCTGCATGTCAAGAGTCAGCACTGTCTTTCCGTTGGAAGGACAACACTACTTCTTCAAGACTGCATGGAAATCCACTACTTCCGTGTGCATTTTCTTTTACTGCTCAGACTTTGAAAAAAAAAACTGCAATTTTACTGTGACGAATGATCAGGACTGTCTTTAAGAACTGTCAGAAAATTTTAGCTTTTGACCAGCATTGTATCAATAAGCGTGTGCATTTTATTTCTTTGTTATTGTAATTATGACAAATTTTTTCAAATCTGTATTGGCCACTGCCCAAAACAATTTGTAAAATTTTTTGTGGGGAGCATGGGGGCTATGTAAGTAGGCTGTTTAGGTTTTTATATTGGTAACGCCACGTAGCGCTCTGTATGAAAATCACTGGCTGTGCTGTGTGCAGTCTGTGGCTGGTTTGCATTGTTGTTGACCATTGCAGTGTTGGGCAGTTGGCTGTTAACAGCGCGTAGCGTTGTGCTGTTGGAGGTGAGCCGCCAGCAGTGGTGGATGTGGGGAGAGAAATGGTGGATTTTTGAAATTTGTAAGACTGGATGTCGTGAACTGCTATATGTATTATGACTTTTGAACACTATTAAGGTAAATACATTGTTTGTTCTCTATCAAAATCTTTCATTTGCTAACTATGCCTATCAGTAGTTAGTGCCTTCAGTAGTTTGAATATTTTATTTAGCTTGAAGTAGTGGCGCTCGCTGTATTGCAGTAGTTCGAGTAACGAAGATTTTTGGTGAGGTATGTTATTTGTGAAAGGTATAGGTTAATGTTAGTCAGGGCCATTCTTTTGCAGGGATTTTTGAAAGTCAGATTGCGTTGCGCTAAGAATATTGTGTGTCAGTTTAAGCACAGTCACTGATAATTTTTCTAAGGGGACGTTACAACTAGTAACTGCAGTTCAGTTGGTAGCTCTTTATGCATCTTTCACAATGCTTTCAGGTATGTTGGGCGACAATAGGACAGAGCACAATTTTTTAAGCAGCGCTTGATTAATCCTGAAAGTTCGTTGACGCCATTCTTGCTTCCCAGACACGATCCTCTAGTAACAGGATTTTAGCGTTATTTTCGCATCCAATATTTTCATTCGTCTTTGAACTGCCTCTAAATCCCGATTACAATGCTGGCTGATTATCTGGCACAGTTCATTTCTTCCCCTGTAATCTGTCGAAGCATGCGTGTGTTGTTCAGCACGCCCCTCTCCAAACTCGCTATACATCGGAACGCCACTGTATTCCCTTCAGTCCATTCTCTCGCGGCTTCAGCAGTTCTAATTAGCTCACTCACGTTGTTTGTGTCCGCTGTCCTACATATTGTCTTGAGTATCGTTGCTCCAGCATCTGTGTATACCAGGGCCGGCTGAATGCTGCACACTGTGCAAAAGAGCGGAGGTGCGCACATCTCAGGCAGCGGGCAAAGCGGAACAGCGACATCTGTGACTAGATACGTGTACCAAATGGTGACGGTTCTGCTTCCTTGTCTACGCAGTACTAGGAGGACCGAAGCAGACCCAGTCTTGCGTGCCTCTGGCGGCTGTAGCCTTACGTGAGACGTACTTAGAAATCGCGAGCAAAGTACGGGAGACCTGTTTCCTTAGTCAGCCGAATAATAGGTGGCCAGTGCAAGTTAAGGATTGAAAGACACTACAACTCACCTCATAAAGACGAGTGTAGTATGCTAAAGAGTGAAGAATGGCAAGCCAAATTAAATGCGCTTAAGAAAATGGATGATGCACATCAACAGAATTTAATGTACCTCACAATAATTGAAACCTCTTGAGCTTTTCGTTCCTTGTGTTACTTCGTTCCTATTTTACTGTACTGCGTGCTGTTTTCAATCTTACAGAATAACAGTCACAGTATATCTACACTGCGAGCAGAGTTTGAAAACTACATTATGAACTGTAAGATGCGGGAAACCGTTTCCCTAAGTGTAGTTCGTAAAAGCCTGTCTCATTGATACTGATGAGTTTTTGTGTCCCACGGACACGTCCTCTCCAAACAAACAGTGACTCGAGATATTGTAAGTGTTATGACCGGCCATGTCCATAGCCCACAGGCAGTTAATAAATAAATTCCGTTGGATGAAGCAATAGATAGTTTTCTCCATAATGAAAATGAATAAATCAAGGTTCCGATCGAGTATTATTGACGAAAATCTTCGCGACTGCTTGCGTTCATCAATGTTATTCTAATTTAAAATTGTTATTTACTAAGTGTGCTTCTTCTTACATAGTCGAACATCATTATCTGAAAAATTTGGTGCTAAACTGGTTGTCAAAGGTACACTTACATGCTTGAAAATTATCCTTGATTATTGAAAGACATGTTTGACACCCTTGCCATGAAGGGTATTAGGTCCCTAACGTGGGCGTAAAACCAGTGCGGCATATTATGTACCATTCGTTCTTATGTTTTGTTTTAGAACCGTGATGTTTGTTTTTGATAACACGCAACCTTCCCTTGATTGCATTTTGGAAAGTGAAAAGAGCATGAGAGTAACGCAAGTACTGCAGTGTCGCGGAATAGTAAAGAGTTGGAAACGTGGAATATTGTCAAAGTTTCGTTGCCTATGCCGAGAACCAGAGGCAGTAGGTTAGCCAAGAGGTAAGAGGATTGCGCATGTATGGAATGTGTCGTCACGCAGGGGCAATGGCCTGGTTGCACACAACAGGCGAGAGAGAATTGCTTAGCTAGCGGGTTTGTGTTAGACGGAGACTTTCGTAGAGTGCAAGACAGAGGTATAGCGTCAGCTGTACTGCATTTCACAACTCCGCTTCAGTCTGCCGTAACAACACGTAACTCTGTCAGGACGTCGCTCGTGCTTCCTTTAAATACGCCAGCTTTGATAGCAACAAGGCACTCGCAGTTAGACTTGCAGTTAGATGTGTACTGGGACGCTGCGTAGCGCTCAGCTCTGTGATCGACGTGTTAATCTTTATTAAGGAGATGTTGCAGTAATGGCGGCCCAGCTGACACGAGGGGACAGTACCAGCTCTGGTCCTCTCCGCTGCCGCTGTCAATCATCAACCCCAGGATTAGCAGATATCGCGCCAGACTCGCTCGCCGCCAATGCTGACCACATCAGTGAGCCGTCGTCGGGATCGCGCGGGGCCTAGGCCCTGTGCATCTGCTGTCACAAGCAGATGAGCTGGCGACGCTGGGGGACTGCAGCCTGTTCCACCCGTCCACCGCGGACGAGCCACCAGGAGGAGCAGGGAAGAAGACGGGGTGGGATAGAGTACACTCCTCACTATGAGAACGCCTCTCGTGCCGACAGCACTGGGACTCTCACCCGGAGCCTCCGACGCGCAGCGGCCTGCTGTCCGCAGCCGAGCCGGCCGGCCAGCCAGGCGCCACCAGCCATGTGCGGCCGAAGTACGAAGTAAGGACATTCCTACACTATGTCACAGCACATGGCGCTGCGCTAGCAAGACTGTGTGGCCCGGAGCTGGTGTCATCGCTACGAGTCAGCGAGGACCCGGGGAAGGTCGTTGATACCATCAAGCTCAGCCAGCCTGTGTACACGGGCCACATTGTTCTCGGAAGGATTAAAGGTGTTATGAATTAATAATGTTTCTTTGGCGTTTCTGACGCGTCCACAGTCATTTCCTAGCATCCTGACAACTGGAGAGGTCACCGCTCGGCCTCCAGTCCACCGTAGGCGACCGGGACAGTATATTGCAGTTAGTAGGTAAGGTGAAGCGGTGTCTCTGTGCTTAGAGACACACGCTAAATGAGTGGTGACGGTTCTGTTTCCCTGTTTACACAACTGGTAGGTGTGCACACTGTGACCAGGAAGTTGCACATGTGCAGCAGCTCGAATGTGTTCGTTTGATAGCTCCCTAAATACTCTGTTGCTGCTCGCAAGCTGCCCTAAACTCGAGGATACCTCTTCCAGTCTCCTTCCGTTTTGTAGTTCCCACACATTAAGTATCAAACCCAACGTCCACCTCTGACTACACAAGAATAGAATCTGCTGCCTGAAAAACAATACTTCTCCTTCAAGATGAAGATCTCACAGTGCCCCTTCTCCGCCATTAGAGAACAAGGATAAACACCCATATTGTGAAGAAATTTTAAGACTTTGTTATAACCCCAACTCAATAAATTTGTAGCAAAAAATGAAAGAACATTTGACTGGTGTTTGTTCTCCTATTTATTTCATTGTTTTGGAAGGCTGTACACAAGGAAAACTGATTAATGATATAATTAGACTTGAGTTAGATTTAAATATTCTATTGGTGTTTCTGTATATTTTTAATCAAGCCTTGACTAGTGACATCAAGAGTAGATCGTCATAATGTTTTATTAGGGTAAATTCGTGTATCTGTTGTTAAACACAAACCGAATAATGAGCATGAACAACAAGAAAATTTATTTAAAAATCCGAAAACTCCGGTACCTCTCTGTGAATTACAAACTGTTTAGGTTGCTGAGTTATCTGCGAAGAAAAATTTCGAGTTAATATCACCAATTACTGTAGTACTCCTGAATTTGTGTTGGTTTGTTTTATTTTTGTTGTGTTCAGACTAGTAGTGAAAGTAACCAACTTATTGATTCTTCACTGTATGGTCATGTAAAACTGTGAACACTATGTTTGAAAAGTTGAACAAATGAAGTTTTTTTCCCTATAAATGTGGAATTTAGCTTCACCAAATAATTATTTGAAGGCTTACGATTTTAAACGAGTTACACAATTGAAAGTCGATATTGATATAAATCCATTACATTTATGTCATAAATATGGCTCATAGAAAAAATGTAGTTGCTACCCAAAAAACAATGGTAAAGTTTTGTGCGACTTTTAATGATAAAATTCCTGGAGATACTCTTGCTTATGCAGTTATGTATGGTAGAAAGAATCTCACATATGATGCTGAGTACAGAATATTAGCTGAGAATTTTAAATGAAAATTATTTAATTGACTTATCGATCTATTCTGGCGCTTAGAGCTGTGTTCTAGTATATAAATCTTGCTTGTGTGAGATCTCTGAGTGGACTGGGTGGTTCAGGAAGTGTGTGTAGCTGATGTATCACCAGTGTGCTGCCTCCTAAATATTAAGGTCTGCCTTCCTATTTGCACTCTCCGCCTCCCTCCCCCCCCCCCCCCCCCACCGATCTATCTCTTCTACAGTAGCTCTCTCTCTATCACGAAATTATATTCATCACACTAGAACACAATGAAGTGTTTTAAATTCGCATTACTAGATGTCACCAGTATAGCAAAGTTTAAAACAAAGCGTTTAAGTATACTTTGCCTGTTCATTAACCGATCTTAATGGTTTAAACTTGCAGTTTTTGCTGTTTAAGTTATTTAGTACTGGTTCTCAAGACTGAAATTCATTTTAACAACTAATATGAATTTTTTTATGTATACCACAAAATGAAGTTTCAGTGACATATTTTCGAGAAATCGTGGAGCAATATTTCGTATTGATTTAATGTTTTAATTCAGAAAAATCATCTCATTTTGTAATAATTTGACCCACCAATAAATACTGCATGACATATGAATGAAATTAAAGCAGTGTCTATTGCCTCACACTATTAGCTTAGGGTGTAAGGTCAGTGTGACTCAAACCAAGGAATGTTTCCAAGGGCATTTCTTACTTAGAAATCTGATGACATACTGAGAACTTAAAAGAATTCTGGGTAGTGTAGCTCGCAGTTTCTCTGTATGGAACACGAGTTTTGTGGAAAAGTATTATTTACTGAGAATTAAATTTTCAAAGAAAACTTAAATTTATTAATACAAATGTTTTCTTTACATAAGGAGCCCATACCCAAAAGCTCAATTTTGCAATCAACCTCATTTTGTTTCAAAAATCATGAGCTGGAAGTAAATTTGTATAACGTTATTGAATGCAAATGTTTTAATACTAAGTATGGAGAAAAATTTTGTATGAAACTTAATAATGACTTTAAGATTCTTTCAGCAGATAAAGATTTGAAATCAATAACTGACCTGGATGTTTAGTGTGGACAGTCTAAACTGAGATACACTAGTTTAAAGAATGTTAATAATAATAATAATGAAATTCATGGCCTAGAACTTTTGGTTTAATTCTACTCTAACCCACCTGTAAATTATAAAAATTTTATAGTGGCTATACAACAAGCCCTTAATTATATACATCCTTAATTCATATGCTCAATGTACCCACTTGCTGTTGATATGTACAAAATAAAACAAAAGTAATAGATAATCTACATTGTAAATTTTAAGGATTTAATAAATTTTTTTCATAATTTTAATGTATTCAGAGGGGTCTGAAAAACTGAATCAATAATATATATATATATATATATATATATATATATATATATATATATATAATGCTTGAAGTTTATCATTTATCTGAGTATTTACTTTTTTATTGTTTTTCTATTCAGGTGATTGAGAAGAAAGAAAATTATGTCAGTAGAACACACTACTTATTATAAGAAAAAATAATGATTTCTTATAAACATTCTAAGAAAAATGGACTATTAGATGTACTCAAACATTTGTAATTACATACATACACCCATTTTTATAATATTTATGGACTAACATTCAGATTTTGTTTATAATAATATGGGAGAACCTCTCTGTATTCCACTATCATTGCATAATCAAAACCTCATTTTATTATGAACATTTAGAAAACGTTTGAGTAACTAGATAGAGCCAAATCACTTCATGTGTCTTTGGCTTCACTCCAAATGAGCTACTAGCAAATTGGTTAGTGGCAAATAGATCAGTCATTAGTTTATGAGCTGAGCAGTTAGGTTGGTTGAATTGCAGTGAACATGTAAAATTGTGACTCTGCAAAACGTTGTAGAGGATACCTGAGTTTAGAAAAGTGCAATTTGCTGTGTTAAATGTGAACAGTACTTGCTATAATGTTTGAAACTCGTGAAGAATTTCATTAGAAGAGTAAAAGTGATTAGTAACTTTCTGAGGGATTTATGTACACATGCACGTTACTACATCACATCTCTGTGGAGTTTGCAACCTTATCTGAACAAATGCGCATATTAAACATTTCTGCCATACATTAAACTATTTACTTGATTATTTCAGTAAGAGAGAGCAATAGACTGTTCCTAGCTAGTTCCATTAACGCCTCACAGCAAAAGTAGCCGACTCAAAGTCTATGTACTGCCTCTGTGCAAGAATGGCGACATCATTTGAAGAAGACAGGTTGACAGTGCTATCGGAAATTTAACGTTTTGTTCTGATGTGGTGAGACACATCTAGCCCTTTACATGCACTGCTACTCCAGCACATGTGAAGACACGTACGTGCCATTTCTGGCAACATAGCGAAGGGAATCACAGTCACTCTCATACTCATGATTAGTTCTTACATATGGTGCATGACTGGTTCATGCATATTCATTTTGGAAGGACAGAATTTTTTTTTTGCTAACACTTTTACGTGCATGAAGATGGGGAGGAAGTCATTTTTTAAATGAAATCCGTGTGCATAAGTGGTGGGTTACATTCTTAAAGTAGCTCTGTAATGTTATTCAGTATTGTAATCGCTGATTGAAGATTAAACAGAAGACATCGCATGTCAGTCCCTTCATGACACCAAACATTAGAAAGCTGTACCAGGGTCTTCAATGTGGTGCTGAATTTAAGCACAACAAACAGGTGTGACAGCATCACTAAAATCAGCATGTAACGTAAATGTGCACTACACAACCACACTGCATGTGTGTGTGTGTGTGTGGATACGTGGTTATGGGATGTATGTGTACATGAGTGAGAGAGAAAAAAGGAAGAATGCTAGTCCTTAGTGCTCCATGAATGAGGAAGTTGTTAGAGATGGAGGCCAGATTGGATAACCATATGAGAGGAAATTTGCTGCGTCCTTTCAGATTATCCATCCTGGCATTCATCTTAAACAATTTACGGAATTCAAGGGGAAAACCTAAAACTGGATGGTCAGACAGGGGCTCCTCACAAATACAAGGCCACTCTCTTCGACTGACCTCACTGCTCGAGGATCACTCGCAGGTATTCTAACTCACAAACTGTGCGCAGAACAGGAATGATGCGGATCCTCTGGATTTAGTCCAGCAGTGACTAGCATACACATTGTTTACATGTATACAGTTCCCACTAGAGAGGATCTTTCTCTGCTGATTCAGAGTGATTGCACATTTTATTTTCTGTATTTCAGTTTGTTACGGAAAGCTAGTACTGTTGTTTTTTGTCGAGGCACTACACTTAAGGGTTGTAAGAGAGGAACTAAACTTGTTTTACATGGAATATTACTGCTATTTCATCTGGTTCTGCTATACGCTTCTCGAAATAAAGTACTTCGCAGCCATCAGATTTTTGCACGTGGCTTGTCTGCTCATGATGTAATATTCATGACTTACTTGTTGCATTGCCCAAAGAACAAACCACACGTAGCGACTTTTAGTGATTTTGAATACATGAATATGTTTGAGCTTAGAGCTAACGCCCGTGATATTTTTTGGCAGACAACGGCAGGAAACAACTTGGACATAATTAATGAAGTATCCAACATCAGAAAAAGAGAGTCAATAATTTATGCGACAAACACGCTCCTCTAAAAACGGTAAGAGTAAAGAGAAACAGTGGCCTACATATCAACTCGAACACACTATGAATGCAGACATCAGTGCACAGGACGTAAAAGTACAAATGGCCCTCGACCTCTAATAATCGTCTCGCCTGCAAGCAACTACGCAATCGAGTCACCAATCTATGAAGAATGCAAAACTTAGATAGGTCCACTTCATAACTGAGGACGCTTACAGACCTGACGTCCTGTTGAAAAGTCCACAAAGTCTAAGAGTAGGCAAACCCAGATCTTCAGATGAGTATTTAGCCACACTGATAACTTTATTTGAATAGTGCACAAGGGAGTAAATAATCGATTCCCTTAAAGTATCAGTGGTTGCTACAAACGGCAATTTTTCTTCTGGAGCCGGTAAACCCTAACACGGTACGAAGTCAGCTGCTACCAGTCAGGTCCCAGCAAAATCACAACACGACGACTGCCCTTACAGAAGTGACTGACGAACTAAAACAAGCTATGTATAACCAATAGGCCACTGTTATGTGCTTTTTGGATTTAGGCAAAGCTTTCAATATTACTCACACTGACAGTCTACTTCCTAAACTCACAAGTCAGAAATTTTATTCTAGTAATGTACAGTGGTTCCACTCACACCTTATATCTAGCCAACAATGTGTAAAGATTGGAACAAAAAGGTCAAAGGAGAGACGCCGTAACAGGGGTTCACAAGGATCACTGCAGATATAACCTATACGTTCACACCATACTGTTATATCTGAGCGCAAATCCAACAAACCTGTGAACAGCCATTCAGCATGTGAACTGATTTACTTGCCCTCAGTGTGGATGCAGAGCATAGGTTTGAAACTTAACCCATCTAAAACACAAACAATCTTAGTCATTGACAAAAGACGTATTACCCCTCAGTTCAACGAACTATTTCACCATTCATCCTAAGGAGCACAGAAGTAACGTTTTCATCTAACGAGAAGAAGGGGGATAACTCTGGATCATGATTTCGACTGCAGTGAACACACAACGGCAGTCTGTAACAAGTTGTCAGCGTCGCTTCACTCACTACAGAAATGTAAAAAAAGTATTTCCTTTTGAGATTGAAAATAAGCTTGTAGAGACGCGAATACTCCCAGTACTTGACTATAGAGGCACCATTCTCGAAGGACTTTCATACGAAAACTCACGCAGGCTGGAAATGGCGATGAATGCTTGTGTACGACAGAATTGTGACGTACGCTTCTCCGACGATATCCCATCAACCTCTGAACAATTATTATGACTACGTGCCCATGAGCATAGGGATTATCAACAGCTATGATTGCGCTATTGTTTTCTCAATCATTAGAACTCTTACTCTACTTTCTGAACAGCGCAGCATAAATACTCGTCCTCTATAAAGTAAAATTCTCTCTCTACCATCACACAGAATGGCCATGTTTTTGTGTCAGGAACAATGTTCCTCAGAATATCAGAGAAATTAAATACCTGCGAAATTTCAAAAGACTGCTAGTGGTCCACACCTGCTACCACAAGAGTGATCTCTTCTACGTTCTGCGCTTCTCATTCTAGTCTATCTCCCTGCTTCAGAACTTCTTTTTGCCACCTTTTCGGAAGAGTTCCCTGCTTATATTCTGTTCTTTCCAATCAGCCGCTGTCACTGTCATTTCAATTTTCTGCTCTTCCTTTATCCATTCTGGTTCTTATAATACAAAACATGGCTTCAAATGTGCTAAGCTAATCTGTATCAGTCCAAATGCCCATTACTACAACAATAATATTATAACAGTAATTAGTATTATTGGTGCAAATTATTATTATTAGTATTATCAGTATTACTGTTATTATTGGGAAGGTTTTGTGATATGTTTGGTATGTGCTGTTCCTGGTCAGATGTAAGAGAAGCCCTTAAGACCCTAATCTGGTGAGGCTACAAAACCAATAAATCAATACATTTTGTAGAACATCATAAATGGCTGTAAATCTCGTTTAGTCACTACAGTACAATTGTTTTATATACGCATTAACTGGCGAATGGCACTTCCGAATATGCGAACGCTAGTCGAAATTGGTGTAAAATTCAAACTTCCAGGCTATCATCAAAATTTAGCTCTTGTTATTTGGAATGTAGAGACTTAATAGCTCAAAACTGTAGTATGTGGTAAGTAAATAAAGAGGTATACATTTTCCTCGCAAATAGCTGAACACTCATTTCAAAATATAGCAACACGTATAAGAAACAAAGACTAGTTTGCTGTTTTAGCTGTGCGAATGGGTGTAATTTCATGTTTTTTTTTCTCACAAAGACGTGAACGTACGAAATACAAACTAGAGCATCTGCATCTGTGCTTTTCAAGCCACCTGGCGGTATTTGGGGGAGGGTACTTTGCGTACCACTTTCATCTTCTCCCAGTTTTTGTTCCACGCGAATAGTTTGCGAGAAGAACGACTGCCGATAAGCGTCCGTGTGGGCTAGAACCTCTGATTTTATCTTCACGGGTTTTTCGCGAGATACACGCAGCAGGAAGAAAAATTTTGTTTAGCTCATTTAGGAGCGTACGCTCTCGAAACTATTAGAATAATCCATGCCCTGATGCAGAACGCCTCTTTTGCAGCACCTGTCACTGGTGTTGGTTGATCATCTCTGTGGCGTTTTCACGCTAACTAAATAAACCTGTAGCGAAACGCGCTTCTCTTCTTTCGATATTTTCTATTTTCTCTAGCAGTCTGATCTCGTACGGATACCATTTGACGAGCAATATTCAAGTATTGGTAGAACTAGAATTTTGTAAGTTACTTCCTTTGTTGGTGGACTACGTTTCCTGAGGGTTGTTCCAATGAATCTGTCTGGTATCTGCCTTAGTCACGATTATGTGGTCACTCGATTTCAGATCGCTTCGTACGCATACGCAGAGAATTTTGTTCTGGAATTGTGTAATCTCTTTATATAAAAGGCAATCGCCTCATTGTCTCATCATCGCCCAGCCCAAGCGGCTAAGCATAGAAACTTGGAATTTAGAGAGGGTGTGGATCTTTAGGCTTAGTCTAAGAAGGGATTTTTCGAAATTCCAAACCTAAGGGGGTAAAATAGGGGATGAGAGTTTTCGAAAAACGTCGCTATTAAGGGAATTTCGAAAGTAGACCTACGAAATTGCTATTTGGTTTCTCGCTCAGAAATAAATACGTGTTTCGGCGTTTTTTGAAATTTAGCCCTATGGGTGTGAAATAGTGGGTGAAAACTTATTTGAAAATATATCATTATTTAAAGAACTACTTAAGTATTATTAAAGCTATATCTATGAATATTGGTATTTGACGTCTCGGTTTCAAATAAATGAAATACGTGTTCCAATGTTTTTGGACAATGAGCCCCTTACAGTGTGAAATAAGCCGTGAGTTTTTTATGGAAATATTTTGCTATAAAAGAATTTTTAAAGCTAAATCAATGAAAAATTAAATTTAGCTTCTCAGTTAGAAATAAGAGGATACGAATTTAACTGTTTTGGGAAATTCAACCACTAATGGGGTGAAACGATGAAAATATTTCATTGCGAAAGCATTTTTAAAGTTAGATCTTTGCGAACTGGTGTCTGATGTTTCACTGCTTTTGGAAATTCAACTTCAAAAAACGATAAAACGTAGTGTCCATTGACTGTAGTACCAATGAGTCACGGCTGGAATTGGTCAACTCAGACAAATACCTGCACGTAATAATTTCTAAGAATGATCTCATGGACTCAATCGTATATTAGGCAGGTGGCAGACTGCGTTTGATTGGCAGAATTCTAAGGAAAAGCAATGAGTCTACAAAGGAGATTGCATGCAAAACACTCCTGTGACGCATCCTAGAATACTGCTCAAGTGTGTGGCACTCATACCAAATTGGCCTGAATGGAAATAATGAATGTCTACAGAGAAGGGTAGCACGAGTGGTCAGAGATTTGTTCGAACCGTGGGAGAGAGTCACGAAGATGGTGAAAGACGTGAACTGTCAGTCGCCTGAAAGACTTGAACTATTTCATAAACATGCACATAGAAAATTTCTAGAACCAAGTGATGTATCTAGGAAATACTACAACGTTCTGCTTATCGCTCCCTTAGGTACCGCGAAGACATTAGACAAATTACAGCAAGCATTTAAGAAATCACTATTCCCACGACCCGTGCCTAAATGGAATGGGAAGAAGGCCTAATAATTGGTACAATAGGGCGCGTCCTCTGCCTTGTACTTCACTGTGGTTTTCAGAGTACAGATGAAGATGCAGATAGAAATAGGACCATTTATGTTTACAGTATGTAGTGATAATGCAGAGAATAACATCGGAAGGTCTATGGGGCTGTTCGCAAATGATGTGACTGTCGATAAGATTTTAGTAACGCCAGAAGACTGTAGGGAATTGCAGGAAGATCTGCTGAGGATCGATGATTGGTACAGTGGCTGGCGGTTGACCCTACACGTACATTCATTCTAAGAAATAAAAAACGGTGCACCACCATGGAATTATTCGAATAGGACGCAAATCGGTAGATGTGATGTACACGTCCAGACAAACAACTGATCACGGTTTCGGAGAAACTGGATAATTCATTCAAGAGAAAGGGCTTCACAAATTGAGTAAGAGAACAAGGCTCTGGTCCATCTCTGGCTTATATGCTTGGCATGGATCCCTTGAGGAATATCGTGGCAAATTCTGTCCAACTGGCGCCTTAGATCGCCGAAATCGTGAGCTGGCTGGAGCGCCCTTCCCATAATACTCCAAAAATTCTCAATACCAGAGACATCTGACGACCTTGCTGCTCAATGTAGAGCTTGGCAAGCATCAACACAAGCAGTAGAAACTCTCTACGTGTGCGGGCGGGGGTCATTTTGCTGAAATGTAAGCGCTGGGTGACTCGCCATGAAGGCCAACAAAACGGGGCGAAGAATATCGTCGAGGTACCACTGTGCCGTAAGGATGCCGCGGATGACAACCAAAGGGGTCCTGTCATAAAAAGAAAGGCACTCCAGTCCATCACTCACGGTTCTTGGGTCATACGGGATTCAACAGTCAGGTTGGTATCCTACCTCAGTCCGGGACATCTCCGGACAAGTCTTCGCTGGTCATTGCGTCTTAATTCGAAGCGGGAATCATCAATGAAGACAATTCTACTCCGTCAGTGAGCTTCCAGGCCTAAAACGCCTCTGATGCCCGGACAGTGCTGGGATACCAACCGGACTCTCTCCCGTTATGTGGCCCGACAACCACATGTGACGATCTGGAAGCCGTTCCTTTCTATAGCATTCCTTTGGTTGTTGTCCGCGGCATCCTGACAGCGCCATGATACGTCGACGATATTCTACCCTCTTTCTTCTTGTCCTTCATGGCAAGTCATTCTGGGCTTGCATTTCAGCAAGACAGTTGTGGTGTCACCGCCAGACACCACACTTGCTAGGTGGTAGCCTTTAAATCGGCCGCGGTCCGTTAGTATACGTCGGACCCGCGTGTCGCCACTATCTGTGATTGCAGACCGAGCGCCGCCACACGGCAGGTCTAGAGAGACTTCCTAGCAGTCGCCCCAGTTGTACAATCGACTTTGCTAGCGATGGTTCACTGACAAAATACGCTCTCATTTGCCGAGACGATAGTTAGCATTGCCCTCAGCTACGTCATTTGCTACGACCTTGCAAAGTGCCATTACCAGTTACTATTGATACTGTAAAACATGTACCGTCAAGAGCGACGCTCATCATTAATGGATTAAAGTTAAGTATTCCACCAGCAACGTCCGTTTTTCTAAAGTCTAATTTCCTTGTGCTGTTCCAGACCTCACGCCAGCCTGCGTGAGCTAAAACGCGTGCCTTTCGGCTTCCTCTAATAATACGGTGTTGGCTCTCCTGCCAACCCACAACAACAGTGGCCGAGAGTTTCTGCTGCTTGTCTTCCTGCTCGTCAAACTCTGACTCTGCTAGCCATGTCGTCGGATCTCTGTCCAATTGAGAAAGTCTGGACCATTGTGAGCTACGTTCTCCAACCAGCTCTGGATTCTGACGGTCTAATGCGCCAGTTGTACGGAACTTGGCACAATAACCCCACAGGAGGACATTCTACAGCTCTATCCGCTAGTGCCAAGTCGAATAACGGCTTGCATATGTGCCAGGGGTGGACCAACGCGCTATTGACTGCCTCTATTTGTGAAGCTCTTTCTCTTGAATAAACCATCCAATTTTTCTGCAATTGTAATCATCTGTTTGTCTTTACTTGTACATCACATTTAGAGATTTCCTTTCCAATCGGATAATTCCTTCATAATGAGTACTTCCTTTTGTCTTAGAGTGTATGTGGAACGTATTACTGTTTAATGGGAGACGTAATCCACTACTCTACGATTACGCTATTCGTGAGAAATCACAGGAAACAGAAACAGTCGTAAAATGCCGAGTAGCAGCCCTCCAGAACGACCTAAAGTGAAATGGCCACATAAATCAAAGTCTATTAAAAGAAGATGTCAACTTGAGATTCACTGAAAATCTTAAGGAAATGTAATTTATCCACGAAAGAAGTGGATTACAAAACACTTGTGCGACAGGGTCTTGTGTATTGCTCGCCAGTGTGGGACCCTTAGCTGGTTGTATTAATAAAGGAGGGAGACAGACTGCAACGGATAGTGGAGCGTTTCGTCTCGGCTTCGTTTAGTCGGCGCGGGTACATTACCGAGGTGATCAAGAAATTACAGTGACAGACGCTCAAAAGCGAGGCGTTTAGTATCGAAATTCCGAGAGAGTACGTTTCGGCAGGATGCTGAAATAAGAGGGTTGGAACTTTAATAGTGGCAACTATTTATTTACAGCTCGTACAAAATAGATATGTGTTTCAAAGTTTTACTGACATTCAAAGTAGTCACATGCATTGTGTATAATCAGTTGCCAACGATGTGGAAGTCGTAGGGTACTCTTAGCAGTGCCAGCTGTGTTGACAGTTCGAGCGGCGCGGTCTATTGCCCGACTAATTTGTAGGTGTTCCGAAGCGAATGCCGTGAAGTGTTTCCTACAGTTTAGAAATCGAGTTTACCTCACGAGGGCTTAAGTCAGGGGAGAGCAGTATGTGGTATAGCACTTAGCAGCCCCATCAGTCAAATAAATCGGTAACAGATTGCACTGTACGTGCTTGAGTATTGTACTGCAACATGATGGTCAGGTCCTGCAGAAAGAGTCATCACTTCTGTCTCTACGCACAACCTACGACCAGCTTAGAGACAGTTTCCTCATTATACTGTTGTAATTAGTGGAGGGATCAGTTTACCGGTTAAAGAATGGGAGAGTCAGCCGTTTAAAACTTGTTACAAGGACAGCAGTTCGTGTGGGATTCTAATAAACATTTTTTTCTGAAAACTGCATCGAGTAGTTAGTTAGGTAACTAACTTCGGAAAGCAATGACATAAATCTTTTAGTAGCTAACAGAGCCGAACTTTTAAAAACAACATACAGGGAGCTTGGGGAAATCGTGGGGCTTAATCAACGAGTGTGTGTTGAAAGGAATGTTAACACAGGCAGAGAGACACGTTTCATTAGTAAGAGTGTCGAGAAACGCACTACATGTTATCTGGCAGTTATCATCAAACATTCATCTCTGAAAAGAAGTTGTGGAAGATCAGTTAACAAAATTGGGAAGTATCGTACAATACACAGTAGATATGTATGTGTCAAGTAAGGACCCGAGGGAGGAGAGAGACCTGCTGTGGTTCGATAGCTATGTGGAAACGCAAATCATTGTGTTTACTTCACTTCCAAAGCTTAACATGAAAAAGGCAAATTATTCAAATAACACTAAATGCTTTCTAGTCTATAAGTAAGCGGAAAGCATTATTTGTCCTAAAAACATGCCTGAAATAACAGTATGTGTATCCATGCATGTCTTCCTACTACACATTTGAAACCAAACATAAACTTACACAACAGTCATGGGATAGTGTATCACATATGCAGATGTCGGTAGTACCCCTACACAAGGTATAAAACGGCAGTGCATTGTCGGAGATGTCATTTATACTTCGGTGATTCATATGAAAAGGTTTCTGACGTGATTATGGCTGGGACGACAGCCAGAAGGGTAGTTGGAGCTAGATGGATGGGACATCTCATTTCGGAAATCATTAGGAAATTCAATATCCCGATATCCAAAGCGTCAAGAATGTGCAGAGAAGGCCAAATTTCGTGCATTACCCTTTCATTACGGGCAACTCATTGACTAACAGCTTTCACTTAACGACCGAGAGCAGTAGCGTTTGCGTGGAGTTGTCAGTGCTAACAGACAAGCAACACTGCGTGAAATAAATGCAGAAATCAATGTGGGATGGACGGAAAACGTATCCGTTTGGACAATATTTATTTATTTATTTATTGATTTATTTAACCTGGCAAGATTAGGGCCATCAGGCCCTCTCTTACATCTAACCAGGCATTCTACTTATTTTACATTCATATGTTTTAGTAGGCATGTTAGACTAAATCTAGTACAAAAAGTGAAATAAACAATTTGAAAGGTGCACCTGGAAAAATACATACATATAGAGTTTATATTCTTAGGTCACAAGTACTGTTATAATTAGACATTATTGAAGAGAGAGATTTTAGATAGGAGTGCCGGCAGCAGGGAGTATGAGGGAGACTCATGGTGAAGGGAGGAGAAGAATAGAGACATGATGAAACATAATTAAGGAAATATAAAGGAAAAGAAGATTGCGTGGCTAATAGAGAAAGATGAAGAGGAAGGCATCTCAGGAGCAAGATAGGAGACGCTAGCTTTGCTATTTGACAGATGAGGGGATTGTCCTTGTACATTAATTTTGTGGAGAACTTTGTGAGGATGATAGTAGGGTGAAATTTGGCGTTAATCGGCTATGGCAGCAAACGACCTATGCTGGTGTCTTTGCTATCAGCACTAGATCGCTTGTAGCACCTCTCCTGGACTCGTGACCATATCGGTTGGCCTCTAGACGACTGGAAAACCGTGGCCTGGTCAGATGAGTCTCCATAGCAGTTCGTAAGAGCTGCTGGTAGGGCTCAAGTGTCGCGCAGACCCCACGAAGTCGTGGTCTCAAGTTGTCAACAAGGCACTGTGCAAGTTGATGGTGGCTCTGTAATGGTGTGGGCTGTGTTTACATTGAACTGACTGGATCCACTGGTTCTACTGAACCGATCATTGATTAGAAATGGTTATCTCCGGCTGCTAGTTCTCAAACAACTATTGAATTTTTATGGACGACAATGTACCATGTCACCAGACCACAACTGTTCTTGATTGGTTTGAAGAACACTGTGGACAGTTCGAGCGAATGATCGCCGCGATGAATTCCATCGAACATGTATGTGACATAGTCGAGAGGTCAGTTCGTGCACAAAATCCCGCAGCGGCAACACTTTCGCATTTATGGACGGCTCTAGAGGTGGCACCGCTCAGTGGTTCCGCAGGAGTCCTCCAACGAGTTGTAGAGTCCGATACGATGTTGCGTCACTGATGTGTCGTTTCCCAGATGGAATTTTTTCGTTAATATTTCAATAAAAAACCTTAGATAGCTTACGTATATACAATAATAATTATATTTACCAATCCAGAATGACGTTTATAAATGTTTATCCGAGTCACTGCTTTCATTTTAACTACTAAAACATAGTTTCAGCTTGTCGAATTAAATCACTGTAGTATTCCATATTGCAGCTACGGAAAACTGCGTCCGCCTCGAACATTTATACAACTGGTGTTGTGTAAAATGCATGTCAGTCTCATGGAAATATGATGATAAAGGAATCTACACATCCTCTTGTAACAATACTTAGTTACATGCTGATCAAAATCTAAATCTTTATTCATTTACGTCCTTTATTCGTATTTATTTATACTTCCCTATTACCCTACAGTAGTACTGATCTTAAAGCCATACGAAAAGTTTTTGTTATTGTTGTTTGTGTTGTCTTCAGACTAAAGACTAGTTTAATGCTGCTGTCCATGCAACTCTGACCTGTCCAAGCCTCATCATCTCTAAAAGACTACTGCAATCTGCATTCCTCTGAATCTGGTTACTGCATTCACCTCTTGGTTTCCCTCTACGATTTTTACGGCTCCTCCCCACACACATACTTATCTCGAGTACCAAATTGCTGATCCCGTGATGTCTCGGAATATGTCCTATCAAACAATCCCTTCTTCTAGTCAGGTTCTGTCACAAATATCTTTTCTCCCCAATTCTATACAGTATTTCCTCATTAGTTATATGATCTACTCATCTAGTCTTCAGAAACCTTTTGTAGCGCCACTTTTTAAAAACTTCTATTCTTTTCTTTCCTCAACTGTTTATCGCCCATGCTTCACTTCCATACGTGGCTATACACCATACAAATACTTTCAGAAAAGATTTCGTAAGACTTAAATCAATATTCGGTGTTAAAAAGTTTATCTTCTTCAGAAAAGCTTTCCTTGCCTCTGCCAGTTTACATGTTATGTCCTCTCCACATCGTCCATCATCAACTATTTTGCTGACCAAATAACAGAACTCACTCACTACTTTAAGTGTCTCGTTTCCTAATCTGATTCCCTCGGAACCACTCCATTTAATTACACTACATGCCATTATTCTTATTTTGATTTTGTTGAACTTCATCTTACATCCTGCTTTCCTGATACTGCCCATTGCCTTCAACTGCCCCTCTACGTTCTTTGCTGTCTCTGGCTGAATTACAAAGATTCCGGTAAACCTCAAAGTTATTGTTTCGTGTCCTTGAACTTCTAATTCCTACTCCAAATTTTTTTCTTGTTTTCCTTTACTGCTAGCTCAATGTACAGATCGAAAATATCGGCGATAGGCTACAACCATGTGTCATTCTAATCTCAACCAATGCATCCCCTTCACGCCGCTCGACTCTAATTACTACTGTCTATATGTTGTAAATAGCCTTTCGTTCCTTGTATTTTACCCGTGCTACCTTCAAAATTTTAAAGAAAGTATTCCACTCAACATTGTCAAATGCTTTTCCTTGGAGTCTACAAATTCTAGGAATGTAGTTTCGCCTTTCCTTAACCTCTCTTCTATGAGAAGCCGTAGGGTCGATATTGTGTTGCGTGTTCCTATATTTCTTATGAATCCAAACTGATCTTTCCAAAGGTCGGCTTCTACCAGTTTGTCCATTCTTCTGTAAAGGATTCAGCTTAGCATTTTGCAGCCATGACTTATTAAATTTATAGCTCGGTAATATTCACACCTGTCAGCACCTGAATTCTTTGGAAGTGTAATAATTACTCACCTGATGCAAGAGTTTTGTCATGGCTGGTTGTCCCCAAGTTGTCCGTAGCTCTGACGGAATGTCGTCTAATGTCGGGGCTTGATTCAACTTAGATCTTTCAGTGCTCTTCGAGATTCTTCTCGCAGTATCGTATTTACAATTTCGTGTTCATCTACGTCTTCTTCTATTTCTATAATATTGCCTTCAAGTTAATCTCCCTTGTATAGACCCTCAATACGATGCTTCCACCTTTCAGCTTTGCCTTCTTTGCTTCCGTCTGAGGTCTTGATAATCATACAGATGCTTCTCTTTCCTCCAAAGGCATCTTTAATTATCCTGTAGGTGCTATCTATCTTTCCCATAGCGATGTATGCCTGTGAAGTCTTACATTTGTCCTCTAGCCATTCCTGCTTAGAGATTTTGCACCTCCTGTCAATCTCACGTTTAGACGTTTGTATTCCCTTTTGCCTGCTTCATTTGCCACATTCTTTTTTCTCCTTTCATCAGTTAAATTCAATGTCACCTACGCTGTCCAAGGATTTTTATTAGGCCTTGTCATTTTACCTACGTGATCCTGTGCGGTCTGCACTATCTCATCTATTAATTCGTCTTCTACTGTATTCGTTTCCCCCTTTCTAGTGAACTGTTTCCTAATGCTCCCTCTGAAACTTTCAATGACCTCTTGTTCTTTCAACTTATCCAGGACATATCTCCTTAATATTCTAGCTTCTTTGCAGTTTCTGCTTTATTAATCTACATTTCATAACCAGTAAATTATACTCATCAACATCTGCTCCTGGAAATATCTTAATTTAAAATCTGGTTCCCAAATCTCTTTCCGATCATTATATAATGAATCTGCAACCTTCCGCTGTCTCCAGGTATGTTCCACGTATACAACCTACTTTCATGATTCATAAACTACTGTTAACGATGATTAAATTATGCTCTGTGAAAAATTCTACCAGACAGATCTCTTTCGTTCCTTTGCCCCAGACCATCTTCACCTACTGTTTTTTCTTACTGTTGCTTTTCCTGCTCTCGAAATTATTTAGCCATCACTATTAAATTTTCGTCTCCGTTAACTATCTGAATAATTTCTTTTATCTCATCATAGATTTATCCGAGCTCTTCAGCAACAGCGGAGCGAGCTGGCATATAAACTTGTACTACTGTCTTAGATGTGAGGTTCATATCTACCTTGGCTGCGATAATGCATTCACTATACTATTCATAGTAGGTCATCTGCATTAATATTTTTTATTCATTATTAAACTTATTCTTGCATCATCCCTATTTGATTTTGTATTTACCGCCCTGTATCCACCTAACTAGAAGTCCTTTTCCTCCTGCCACAGAACTTCACTAATTTCCAATATATCTAACTTAAAATAATCGACTTCCCTTTTCAAATTGTATAACCAACCTACCTGACTAAGGGATCTAAAATTTCACACTCCGACCTGTAGAAAGCCAGTTTTGTTTCTCCTGATGACGACATCCTCTTGAACAGCCCCCACCCAGAGCTCCGAATGGACGACTATTTTACCTCAAGAATATTTTACCCAAGAGGACACCACTTCATTTACGCACACAGTAGAGCTGCATGCTCTTGGTAAAAATTACGGCTGCAGTTTTCCTTGATTTCAGCCATTCGCAGTACCGGCTCAGCAAGGCCGTTTTGGTTGATGTTACAAGGCCAGATCAGTCAATCATCCAGACTGTTCCCTGCAACTACTGAAAAGGCTGCTGCTCCTCTACAGCAATCACACCTTTTTTTTGACATCTCAACAGATACCCCTCCATTGTGGTTGCACCTACGGTACGGCTGTATCACTGAGGCACGCATGCCTCCGCATCAATGACAAGGTCCGTGGTTCATAGGGTGAAGTATAAGAAATAATATGCAAAACACAGAAAATGATTATTTCCTGGTCTTTAATGAAATAAACCATTATTACATGACAGATATACAGGGTGGGTCACCTAACATTACCGCTGGATATATTCCGTAAACCACATCAAATACTGACGAATCGATTCCACAGACCGAACGTGAGGAGAGGGGCTAGTGTAATTGGTTAATACAAACCATACAAAAATGCACGGAAGTATGTTTTTTAACACAAACCTACGTTTCTTTAAATGGAACCACTTTAATTTTGTTAGTACATCTGAACATATAAACAAATACGTAATCAGTGCCGTTTGTTGCATTGTAAAATGTTAATTACATCCGGAGATATTGTAACCTAAAGTTGACGTTTGAGTACCACTCCTCTGCTGTTCGATCGTGTGTATCGGAGAGCACCGAATTACGTAGAGATCCAAAGGGAACGGTGATGGACGTTGGGTACAGAAGAGACTGGAACAGCACATTACGTCCACATGCTAACACATTTTTATTGGTCTTTTTCACTGACGCACATGTACATTACCATGAGGGGTGAGGTACACGTACACACGTGGTTTCCGTTTTCAATTACGGAGTGGAATAGAGTGTGTCCCGACATGTCAGGCCAATAGATGTTCAATGTGGTGGCCAGCATTTGCTGCACACAATTGCAATCTCTGGCGTAATGAATGTCGTACACGCCGCAGTACATCTGGTGTAATGTCACCGCAGGTTGCCACAATACGTTGTTTCATATCCTCTGGGGTTGTAGGCACATCACGGTACACATTCTCCTTTAACGTACCCCACAGAAAGAAGTCCAGAGGTGTAAGATCAGGAGAACGGGCTGGCCAATTTATGCGTCCTCCACGTTCTATGAAACGCATAAATTAGCATCTTTCACCTTACTACCGAATTCAGTATCTTCCTGCAAATATCCGTTATTCCTCCCTACTGTAATAGGCCTCTCTGTTTATTCGGAAACTGATCTATTATCACTTTATCTATATCAACTGGTATCAAAGCCTCGTGCTGTACTGGTCTAGAAACGTTTCCAGTAGCACCTACTATTCTTAAACCACTACCTTTCATGACAGTTAATTCACTCCTATTAGGAATAGAATCATAAACATTGGGGACAAAGCACTTGCTTGGCTGCCACTGTCCAGAAGACAACGCACTGTTACTCTTGAGATGTTAGTTGTTATAATAGGGTGAGCTATTTCACTCTGAACACGTTTATCATGAATATCCTCTGATAGATCCTTCTGAACTTGTTTCCAGCTAAAGTAGTTTTTTTCAGTTGCTAGTACATTCACACTTAGTTTCTGGGGTTCATCAAGCTCTACGTTTTTAGCTGCCTTTACGAACCTATCCTCGAAGTTTAAATCAAGCATTTCACGACTCCCTCTACTTCCGTTTGCTGCACATCAGCTAAATCATTCTCTACCTGTAAGCAACTGCATCCCTGCGCAACATTGCTATCTATAATGCTGTCGTCGGCTTTTACAGTTTGTGGTAGGTCAATACAGCTGTCAGGTTCCTTGACATCATTATTATTGCTACCCCCTTCATTGGTCAATTTCTCCGCTTTAAAACTTTGCAAAAGTGACTTTACTTCCTCTACCGCAACTTTAACCTTCAGGTTGCCATCATTGACGAAGACCTCATCCCGTTGATTTCTTCCTCCCTGGTCACTATAGCGTTTTCTTTTTCTTTCTTGACCCATTTTTCTAAAGTGTCGAAAAGGTTATCGACTAAATTATGAGCGTGATTTAACACATCACTTGTATTGTCTGTTCCTATTTCATCATCCCTGTTTTCTGTTTGCGTGTGTTGGCTGATTGTTGTATGTGTTTTTGTTACTGGCTGTGTTACTGTTTCCGCCTTGTGAGCGCAAGTTTCCTCTAAGACAGGGTTTAGTTTCCCACACGCGGCATGTTATGTTCATTTGATTCAGAATCAAACAGGGTAGCATTTCACTCTCCGTCTTGTCTTAACGGTACATTATTTACACTTCTGCGTTCGCCATAATAACTGTTGCGAAAGCGTGGTGGCTGCTTACCCCCTGTTCTTCTACCACGGCCTTGATTATGATAATTAGACCATTCCGAATCTCTACTCTTCTAACATTCACGTTCCCACTGTAATTATTTCTGTTGTTTACATGATTGTTAGAGGACCTGTTATTATTTTGCATCTGCTCCTCAGCATCAGCTACTCTTTCTACTTGCTCTAAATATTCAGTGAATCTATCCACATTATCCCGAGGGGCGGAAATGCTTCTCTTCTGCCAGTACCAAGACAGCTTACCTTCTAGTCCCATGATAATCATTTCCGGTTTCATTTTTTCTGTGACAGCCGTGAGACCCACTTCCTAGAGAACTCTTTTACTGTCTCATGCCCTGGAGCCAACTTTTTACCGCTCCAAAACTCTCTCAAGACATTGTTTTGTTTGTTGTGCGACCAGCACTCATTAAGAAATGCGGATTTAAATTCAGAAAGAGCTTTCCATCTTATCATTACGCCAGTTGAGCACCGCAAAGCATCTCCTGACAAATGACTTCTTATAAAAGAAATTTTCTCTCGCTCTGACCATGCACTAGGCAAAACATCCTCAAAATCATTCCACAACTCTAAAGAATGAATTTGCTTGCCAGGATCAAAACGTAAAAACTGACGACATGCAATGAAAGCGGCGTCAACTAAAGCCACATGCTGTACAATAGTATTACTAGCGCCGGACGGAGTGACCGAGCGGTTCTAGGCGCTACAGTCTGGAACCGCGCGACCGCTATGGTCGCAGGTTCGAATCCTGCCTCGCGCATGGATGTCCTTAGGTTAGTTAGGTTTCAGTAGTTCTAAGTTCTAGGGGACTGATGACCTTAGAAGTTAAGTCCCATAGATCTCAGAGCCATTTGAACCAGTATTACTAGCACTATCAGAGATTACTCATTTTCTGTGTTAGTAATACTAGTACTTAGTTCTTCTACTTGTACTTATACTGCTTCTACTCTATCTTTTGTCCACATCTTCCATAATTGCACACAATCTGCTTTAACTTTCTTAATATCTTTTTGAAAAGCCTTTTCTCTACTAGTTACTTCTTCAAATCGATTAGAGCAAAGTTTGGATGCGTTGTCTATTCTTTCTGACAACGTCTCTTCCAAAAGTTCATTTGCGTCTTTGAAATATTTGCGAACTTTGTCAGTTTTGCTTTTGAAAGTACTATGAAGTTTATTTAGCTGATGCCCTACTTTGATTTGCAGATCATGGTGATTAGCATTAATTTTAACTACTCACTTTTGACGTCATTTCACCCTTAATGCCTTATTAAAATCCTTCGGTTCTTTGCTACTAGATTCAATCTTACTGTTTAGTTCTTTATTACTATCCTTTTGTTCTTTATTACTATCGCTCAGTTCTTATGATGCGATTCGAGTTTATCAAACAGTAATGCATCCAATTTGGAGCCTCTACATTGCCACTCGGCACTTCCACTGATTTTAAAGGTGTTTATAGCATTACCTGACTTGGCTGAATTTGAGACATATTGCGCTCAGTTTCATGATATGATAATGTTATTAATGCTATCTTCACCTTTTTTACCTCTACTACAGTTACTTTGTCATATAAAATGGTGCTGACTTTGCAGTATTACTAAAATTCAAATCAGATTCTACTTTTGACAAATCACTCTCCGATTTTCGATTTATTGGTTCGACGGAAACATCCTCATTGAATTCAGTGTCTGATTCTAACGGTTCATTGTCAGAGACTAGTTATTTCTTAACTTTCAGATAGTTTCCCATTTTTAGTAGCCTGTTAGCAACAACTAACAAATACTTTAATTTAAATTAATTGCTTTATCTCGACGAATGGTGACAGATTGGTGTACCAGCAAACGTGATGCTACGCGTCGCGACGTAACGCAGGCAGCAACAGCAGCTGTGGTAGTCAAGATGTCGGCGGGTATCGCGCTGGTGAGAGCGCGCAACAGCTCGCGGGTGTCTCGCAGGTCCACGCAGTTCCGTGACAACGCACCGTCTTCTCCTAACCTCAGCGCCGGGGGCAACCACGATCTAGGTGTCGTCTTCTTCCCTCGGTTCGTCACGGTCAAGATTACTGTAGCTAAACTACACAGTTTATTTACCACAATCGTGAGTAAATCTTAGCTCTGTTCTCACCCTGGTTTCTGCCTGTTTCACTTTGTTATTCTGTTAGTGCCTAACGAGTTCATTGTTTTCTACCGATCACTTTCACTGTTCAGTTTCCTAGCCGATGCACCAGGTGTGGGAGGCGGGTTAGTAAGAATAATAATTCTAATATATTATATAGTCGGAGAAAATATTTGAGATATTGGAATATTGTTCGCTGTCTTTTACGAGAGCCTGGAAACTATCTCTGTGGTCAGCCAGAAAGCAATGGAGAACATACTGGCCATACTTCCCACTCTGCAAGTCCACATTCTTGTCCAGCCCACTGAAAGAAATGTTTTTACTCTCTATGTGCTCAGCGGGAGCAGGACTATGGTAATAAATGAAGATTTGGAGTTCTAATTGATACATACTGGGTGATCAAAAAGCCAGTATAAATTTGAACACTGAATAAATCACGGAATAATGTAGATAGAGAGGTACAAATTGACGCACGTGCTTGGAATGACATGGGGTTTTATTAGAACCAAAAAAATACAAAAGTTCAAAAAAGTCCGACAGATGGCGCTTCATCTGATCAGAATGGCAATAATTAGCATAACAAAGTAAACAAAGCAAAGATGATGTTCTTTACAGGAAATGCTCAATATGTCCACCATCATTCCTCAACAATAGCTGTAGTCGAGGAATAATGTTGTGAACAGCAGTGTAAAGCATGTCCGGAGTTATGGTGAGGCATTGGTGTCGGATGTTGTCTTTCAGCATCCCTAGAAATGGCGGTCGATCACGATACACTTGCGACTTCAGGTAACCCCAAAGCCAATAATCGCACGGACTGACGTCTGGGGACCTGGGTGGCGGCTGGGCACACGATCATCACCAAACGACGCGCGCAAGAGGTCTTTCACATGTCTAGCAATATGGGGTGGAGCGCCATCCTGCATAAACATCGTACGATCAGCAGGTGTTTATCAGCCAGGCTGGGGATGATGCGATTCTGTAACATATCGGCGTACTTCTCACCCGTCACGGTAGCAGTTATAAAACCAGAATCACACATTTCGTCAAAGAAAAAAGGCCCGATAACGGTAGATGTGGTAAGTCCAACCCATCCTGCGAATTTCTCGTCGTGCAATGGAGTTTCCACGACAGCTCTAGGATTTTTGGTAGCTCAAATTCTGCAGTTGTGGGCGTTGACAGACCCTCGGAGAGTGAAATGAGCTTCGTCGGTCCACAACACGTTACTCAACCAATCGTCATCTTCCGCCATCTTTTGAAACGCCCACACCGCAAATGCCCTCCGCTTTACTAAATCGCCAGGTAACAGTTCATGATGCCGATGGATTTTGTACAGATAGCATCGGAGGGTACGCCTCAGTGCCAACCAAACAGTAGTGTATGGAATGCCGGTGCGACGTGCGACTGCACGAGCGCTGACTTCCCCGTGCATAGACGAACCCGCTACAGTCTCCATTTCTTCCTGAACTGTCTCAGCAGCATTACGCCTTTTGCTCGGTTAGCCACTACGGGGTCTATCGTCTAAACAACACAACACGTGGCTTCGAACCTCGAAATCATTCTCGCCACAGCTGCATTTCTCAACGGACCTTTACCCGTTCGAAACCCCTTCCTATGGCGATAGGATCGTAATGCTGAACTAACACATTCCCCATTCTGATAATACAGCTTCACTAAAAGCGCCTTTTCAGGTAACGTCAACATGCTGCGACTGCTGACGCATCTGATTCACTCTCTCGTTACAGCTCCTTTTATACACGATTGTCATGCGCAGTCACTGAGTTTTACTGTCCAGCTCCATCTGTCGGACATTTTGTGAACTTTTTTTTTCGTTCTAATAAAACCCAATGCCATTCCATGCACGTGTCTCAATTTTTACCTCTCTATCTACATTATTCGTGGTTTATTAAGTTTTCAAATTTATACTGACTTTTTGATCACCCGGCATATTTGGTAAAGTTTTACACACACAACTTTGTAATAGTCATTATGTTCATACTGATAGTGAATTTCTCTACCTTAAACAGCACTGTGAGCAGTTTGGAGGCGACTTCTACGGTAAGTTCCTACTCAATTGTCTTTCGCCCTGATTACTGATAATCAAAATAATTGCTCGTGACAAAAGTTTAAAATAAGTATCACCACTTGCCACGCGGATTTGTTAACCTTACGGGAGGAAAACTAGCAGTTACTTCCGCAAAATCTAAGCGATCCACAGTCGTCATGAGCTCACGTTCTATTATTCCTGAAAATATACGTTCAGCAACAGCCTTTCTCTGACGTCATCCGAGGCTGCGCGCGCCCTGGCGTTTGACTAACGCGGATCGTACAGTAGCTGGGTGCAAAGTGAAGCCTCGTCTTGCCTGTTGGGCTGTATTTACATATGTGGCGCAGCGGACGGTCAAGGGAGCACCTGCTGTTATCCGCTCTGTGCCCACGGTAGTAGCTTCTAAACGGCCGATTTCTCAGACCTATAATATTTTATAACATGATTGTGTATTAATATTGAATCTTCGTAATTTTTGTTTGCATGTAGGTAAGTTGGTTAAAATCACAGAAAAAGTTTTAGCTCGCCCGCATTTAAACTTTGCCGTCTAGAACTTTCAGAACGGAACTGACAGTAGAACCTTACCTCTGAACTATAACTTAAAGAGACCTTGTATTTGTTATTATTTACATCCTGGCCTTGAAACTTGTTATAGCTCTATTATTTAATAGGTTTCATCACGTGCTGTAATCAAAACCCTTTAGTGTTAATATAACAGACACTTAATCTACTACAAATAAGGACATTTTACTTCCAAATTTAGTTTTCTGCAAATTACTCGAAAACTGTTGGAGGTAGCTCAGTGTGGTTACATAATTAATGTTTTCATGCTGAAC
The DNA here is from genome assembly GCF_021461395.2 of Schistocerca americana. Taxonomy (NCBI): domain Eukaryota; kingdom Metazoa; phylum Arthropoda; class Insecta; order Orthoptera; family Acrididae; genus Schistocerca; species Schistocerca americana. The sequence goes on from NC_060121.1 coordinate 93,767,355, forward strand.
TGAAGCTTCATAAATTTCCGTATTTCTAAGTCTAATATTAAGAGCTTTCACTTTCCCTTAAAAACGGATTCTGACCAAAATATTTGTTTAATCACGTTTAGACTTGCACCAGTTAATTGTGACATACATCAGCTCATTATGACCAATTTTTGGGTTTCTACTTTTATTATTTAGCGCCACTTATTTTTTCTTAAAACGGTTATTTAGGGAAAAATATTGACCTGATCATAGTGATATTTGACATTTCAGAAATTGATATACTAAAGCAAATGTTGAAAGGTTTCTGTTGGATCCCTTTCATGTTAATTTCCTAAATATGTTGTCACTTACGTCATAAATTCCTCTTCTAAACTTACTGTGGTGTTTCTGACCATCTAAGCAGTGGAACGTGTTACTTTTACACATAATCTAGAACGATCTGTCACACTACCACACTTTAAAACACAGTTTATATGTAATTCATATCACACAGTCTCATACGGAACCTACATCCGCTTTCTTTTATATACTGTATATGATAAGATACTGTCATCCCCCTTCCCTTCTGTGTGAAAGTATGAATGAGCAAATGTATTTCTAGTTGCATGCTTGATGGTAGTAGACAAGCCTGTCTGCTAGAGAACAGTAAGACCAACGTCAGAACAGGTAGCTATGCTTTCTAACAGAAAAGAGCTTTCTATTCTTAGTATGGTCCTGTCTGTCCTTGTCATGTTGGTATAGGAAGCTGCCTCTCTGGTCACTTCCGTTTGTATTTGTGAGACACCCCTCAGAAGGGACCCACGGCAGTCTGTCCGCGGCGAGCGTCTGAAGTGGTAAGATCTCCGGCTAAGCGCGTGTCTGCTAAGTCCGTAGGACAATGGATTTCTTAAGTTCAGCCTAACTGAAAATTTAATCACCTTTATTTCAGGTTTAGCTCTAAAATATCTAATGTTATCTTAAATTGCAATGCAGTGTTTTTCGAGTGTGATGTTCAGAATATCTTCCAGTAGTTGCTTTTTCACTACTTTGTGAGTAAAGTGGAAACACGTGTTGATCAGTAACTCTAACTAAGATCATAAATGTTAAATGCGAATGTGCGTGAGATTATAACATCTCGTCTTGACAATATTTTTCAATATAGCAACTTTTCTTTATTTTCAACCCGCATGGGGTGTACTTTGTGAGACCAGTACCACGTGCTTATACAATTGTTTGACCCATCAGGTTAATAGGAAGACGAGAGTAACCAGTTCGAGGTTATCCTTTTGTAAATTGCTTTTCGATCTAATTTATTTTAATTATCAAAATTGTTGTGAAGTTACACTTTTTGTGTAAACCAAGTTGACCACGTGAAGCATGTGATGTAATCATCAAAGTAGTCCTCAGCTATTCTTTTCGGGAAGATTCACAGAGAGTTAGTATGAATTTAGTATACCAGTGTGTGGTAATTACATGACGGGCAGGATTGCGCTACGAATGTATCTTCTTTGGGTGAAAATTGAATCGGTTGGTTGTGGTTAATTTCCTCTTGCATATATTTCAACGTTCTTTGTGTGTTATTTTATGAATGCAGTGTTGTATGCAGTCTCCCATTCTTGGCTCCATATTTGATGTGTTCTGTAAGATTACAAACTCACATTTTCACAATCCTAAATAAGGCACCAGTTTAGTTATGAATCAAGTTTAATATGCTGAAATTTCAATGATCAGTGTTAAAATAAATTTCCAAATATAAACTGATTTATTTCTTTTTATATATATCACCGGTTGTCGTACGACTATTAAAAGATTAGAATTAATGTTAGTCTGGTTGGGAATTTGGTAAGCTAGACTGGATACATGGTGAAAAAGTTGCTCAGTAATGAAAGGTTAACTTCCGCAGACAGCTCACAGCTTTTAACCCGCTTTTATTGTCTATCAGCACAAATTAATGCAACAACATTATACATGGCGACCCTGTTCTGTGATTCCGCTAGACTCTATAATCTCTGAAACATTAGATTACGAGCGTTGTATAATCTTAATTTTTTCCCTGCAGCGGTCAAACAATTTCTGCATTGTTTCTGAGCAGACTTTCAAAAGATTCACGGCACTGATGAGAGGTGTTGTGTTGTTTGTCTTGTTTATTTTCTATATTTTGTGTTATATATGTGTGTGTGTGTATTTTATTTTCTCTTGTAAATTGCACTGATTCGATCAAAGATAAAAATTTGTTTTGCGTGTGAAAAAGTGCATACTAGGTTGGATACCTTTCGTGTAACTGTCGTAATTTTTGGGGGATATATTTATTGTGATTAGTGTGTTGCGTACCGGGTGTAAATTGAACTAATGCAGACACGTAACCAAGCTAAAAGTAGGCGGTCCAACAAGTTAAGCAACATGGACCAACGGGATAACTTGATTTCGAATATTAATGCATCAGACGGTTCCCAAAATGCAATGGGGAATACTTCAGACGAAATGCAAAACAGGACGAATGGGCTCACAGCAGAGCCAGAAATTAATTTGCCTCCTACTAATCAAATTGATTTGGCAGAACTCATGAAAGCCTTACTGCAACAAAATAAAGAAAACGCAGAGAAATCAGAAAAATCGATCCGTGAGCTAGGCGAACAAATGACGCAGAAATCTCAAAAATCGATCTGCGAGCTAGGCGAACAAATAGACGAAAAACTAATCCAGCAGACAAATAAAGTCAACAAGTCGATGCAGAGAGTGTCCGATGATATCTCACAAAGAATAAACAATCTGGCAAGTGAAATAAAAAGAGATATTATGAAAAAATTAGGCCATACATTTGAACAAATCGATGAGCGTCTGCAAGCCTTAGAACAGGGCAAGCAGAGTCGTGATGCGGAATCGAAAGAGAGCGAAGAACAGCTACTTAGAAATTTCCAAGCGCTGAGAGAAGAATGCCAAAGGGAATACCAGCAGGTACTCTCCAGGGTCCAGGAGGCGGAAACGCATTGTCCCGTGTCTGTTAGCAACACAGTAGTGGACAACAGCCAAGCGATTCACGCACTCGAACAGCAAGTAGAACAATTGAAGCAGACTGGGTCGGAGGACAACAGACAGATACATGATAAGATTGCGGCATTAGCGGACATCGTAGGCATGATGAAGGTGACAGAGAGCGATAACAATACTACACTGGTAGGAGACCAAAGAAGTGCGTTCGCTTTCTAGATTTCAGAAGGGACAGTTCGAAGTGAACAGGCGGCACAAAGCTGTAACAGGCGAATCACAAGAACGCGTGGCGCATCTGGAAAGCTGCATGTGGTGTGATTCCGAACTCGCCAATAGCACTAAAGATAGACATACGAACAGTGCAGAGAGGGACTCTGGCCATGAGGGAGATTTTGACGACAGGGAAGAATGTATTTTGAGGGGCAGACATGAGAAAAATAGAAACATTCAAGGGCCTCGCCGGGAGGAAATGCGGGGATTTGATTTCAAACATTTCCTTTCGGTGAGAAAGTTTGAGATATTTCGAAATTCGCAAAAAGGAATACATCCACGAGCATGGCTCGAGCAATTTGAATTCTGTCTTCCTCCCGACTGGGCAAGTTCACATAAGATAGAATATATGTGTGGCTATTTGGAAGGCGAACCGGCGTTTCGCATGAGGTCGGCAGCCCGTCACTGCAACTCCACTCGGGAGTTTTGACAAGCGTTTCTGTCCGCCTATTGGTCGGAAGCGGCACAAGATAGGGTCAAGCATGACATAATTATGCTGCCAAATTTGAACCAGTCTGGTTTCGGCAGCCCAGCACGCCTATTCGACCACATGCTGCAGGCAAATCAATTTCTATACAACCTATACGGGCCTGCGGAACTAATTAGGATATGCATCGCCAAATTGCCGATGCACTTGCGCCACGTCATTCTTGCGATACGATGCAAAGAGGACGTGGAAACGCTTAAGACACTTCTCCAAGAGTTGGAATATAATACAGCAGAATACCCTCCTAATCAGGCACAAAGTTATTATGGGGTACAGCAGCGCGATCGCAGTCGTGGCCGTAGTACTAATCAACGGCGTGACTTGTCGTCGCGACGCGAACGGAACAATAATCGGGACCGGCCGTATAGAAACTGGGGTAACAGTCGCGAACACAGGTGGAACATCGGAAATGATCGAGGACGTGGACAGGATCGTGAACGCAACAGTTACGGCAACCAGAATCGATACCACGGCGAACACGGTGGGAATAGGACTGTAGGCGGAGCACCTCATGATGTTAAAATTCGGCCAGCTAACCCTACACATAATCCAGCAAATGGAAATGAACAAAACCAGCAATGACAAACGATCAGCGCAGAAGGCGCCCAATCGGAACAAATGAGCGACATGGCAAATGAGGTCATGCGGTATATAGAGAGGGAAGATATTAGAGAGGATTTGTTGCAAGAAAGTACGAGTGCTAAAATTTCGGGAATAAATCCAATCGTGACAGTTGCAGTAAACGAAATATGTTTTAAGTGTGTCATTGACACTGGAAGCCCTTTCTCCTTAGTGAGCGAGGCAGCATTTCAAAAATTCGAAGGGACTGGGACTTGGCCCGTTTTTCAAGTGCGAGGAATAAAGGTGAAGGGCGCAATCTGCGGTAAGAGCGTCGAAATCCAAAGGCAGACTCGGCTTAATTTTACCTGCCAGGGAAGAGAGATTGAGTACAACTTCAAAAAAATGGTTCAAATGGTTCTGAGCACTATGGGACTTAACATCTGTGGTCATCAGTCCCCTAGAACTTAGAACTACTTAAACCTAACTAACCTAATGACATCACACACATCCATGCCCGAGGCAGGATTCGAACCTGCGACCGTAGCAGTCGCGCGGTTCCGGACTGCGCGCCTAGAACCGCTAGACCACCGCGGCCGGCAGTACAACTTCTTTGTGCTCCCAATGCTAAATGTGGCAATGATTTTAGGAAATGACTTCATGAATGCCCATCATGCAGTAATTGACATGGGTGGAGGAGTAATGACAGTTCAAGTTGGGGATCAGCCAATTAACTTAGTATTTGATGAATGCATATTACGTGCCGAGTCAGAAATTAGTTGCCTAAAATTTCAAGCTCAAACCGAGTCGCAACCTAGACTGGAGCTACTCGTGAACTATGTAAGTGAGTCGTGCTCTACGTCTGGTGAGCAGGGCAAAGATGTTGTTTTTGCTGATGCACTGAGAAAGAACATCGCGGGTGTCAGAACGACGGACAGGGAAAAGGAGAAATTGTATTGCCTACTTAGGAATCATGAACGGGTATTTTCTGAGACTCCGGGGGCGATTAAGGGTTTTACTTACCAATTCAGAATACGTGACCATGAGAAGTTTTCTGTTAGACCATACCCTATTCCCGTGGCGTATAAAGCCCAGGTGGAGAAGGAAATAAACAAGATGTTAGAACAAGGAATAATTGAGCGGGCAGTAAGCTCGTACAACTCACCCTTGCTTGTCGTACCAAAACGCGACAACTCGGTTCGTTTGGTACTAGACTCGAGACAGATAAACACAATTATTATGTCGGAAACGGACAGGCCTGAGAGCCTTGAGGAACTCTTACAACGTTTCCACGGGGTAAAGGTACTAACATCTGTCGATCTCCGTTCGAGTATTTGTCAAATCGAGCTACACCCATCTTGCAGATTATATACAGCGTTCCTGTGTTATGCAAACTGTTTCCAATTCCGGCGTCTCCCGTTCGGACTAAACGTCTCATCAGCTGCTTTTATAAGGGGATTAAATAGCATTTTGCCTGATCATTTGAAACAGCGAGTGACAATTTACGTGGATGACATATTAATTGCGGAAAAGTCGTGGGAGGATCATAATGACATTCTGAACAGGCTACTGGATGTTTTTGGGAAGGCAGGTGTAACAGCCAACTTAGATAAGTCACAGTTCGGACGAGAGAACATAAAATTCTTAGGCCATATTGTCTCAGCAAATGGAATACAACCTGACCCGGAGAAAATTGCGGCGATAGCGGAGTGTGCAATGCCGACAATTAAAAAACAGTTGCGAGCATTCTTAGGCCTGTGTAATTTTTATAAGCGATTTATAAATTTTAATGTACTTGGTACACCCAGTCTTTGTGGACTAACAGGGAAGAACGCTTTGTGGGTCTGGGATCAAGAGGCACAGGATGAATTTTATAAATGTAAAAAGGCATTGATAGAGGCTCCCATCCTCGTGCATCCCGACCTGACACAAGAATTCTGTTTAATGACGGACGGTTCCTTGTCAGGATTAGGTGCGGTACTGTTTCAAACGGAAGGAAATGATGATATTACAACTTGGAAAACAATCTCGTTTGGGAGCAGGGTGCTCTCTCGATCTGAAAAAAAAATATTCCGTGACAGAACTCGAAGCACTCGCGATAGTTTGAGCATTCTCAAAATTTAGGTATTTCTTATTTGGGAGGACCACCAGGGTGTACACTGACCATCGTGCACTCCAATTTCTTATGAACATAAAAATCACGCATGGGAGACTAGGACGCTGGGAAATATACCTACAGGAATATATTTTCACTGTAGAATACATTCCGGGACAGAAAAATGTAATTGCTTACGCTTTATCGCGCATTCCTATAGGTTTGGTTCACACAGAAGAAGGGGAACTCGGTGAAAATAATTCTAGCATCCTATACTTACAGAATGTAGCGTTCGAGAACTTTGTTACCATCTCTTTAGGGAGTATAGCGGACGAACAGGATAAGGACGCAGTATTGAAAGATATAAAGAAGAAGTGGGAGGACAAGGAGAATGTAGGAATACGCCAGTACTACTTAGTGCGCAATAGAATACTATTCAAGAAACGAGCCCCGGACGAGTCCAGATGGGTGTTGGTGATTCCGGAGGAACTCGTAAACAATATTATATGGTACATACATTTGAGTTATGGTCACTTCGGAGCACAGAAATGTTGTGAAAAACTAAAGGAGACATGCTATGTTAATAACATGCTACTGCGTATTCGTTGTGTACTTAGAGTGTGCGGACCTTGTCAGCGAACAAAGGCGGCCACAGTGACGTATGCTGCATCATTGCACCCGATAATACCAAGCAAACTTTGTGACCTCACTGCCGTGGGTCTATTTGGGCCACTAATACGATCTAAAGCAGGTGTTGCATATGTTTTCGTAGCGGTGGAGCTAACCTCCAAGTTTGTGTGTCTGACTCCGTTGAGGCGAGCCACAGGAAGGGCAGTGGCCACTGCTTTTGCAAAGTAGTTTCTGCATGAAGTTGGGTGTGTGAAAAGGGTTATCTCGGATAATGGACCACAATTTAGATAGCAATACTGGCAGCGGATGCTTCGAAAGAGAAGAATTAAACCTATATATATATATCTCTATTTCACCCCAGCTCGAACCCCAGTGCGCGTATTATGCATGAATTAGGAAAATTATGTAGGTTATACTGTAGTCGTGATCACCGATCGTGGGACATACACCTAAAAGGATTTCAGAACATAATCAATGAGTTGCCTAATACGTCAACAAAGCTTCCGCCAATCACTGTGCTAAAAAACAAGGAGCCCCCGAGCAAAATCAAAGAGGTGGTGCCTTGGCCACTATAGCCGAGACTACGCCGGCACGCAATTGTTGACTTAGCTGTACGCAACATCAAGCGTGCAGCAGAAGCCAGAGTCAAGGCGTATAAGAAAAACGTGAGAAAAACAGTGTTTCATGTAGGACAAAATGTTCTAATCAGATCACACAAGCTGTCTAACAAACGGTCAGGTGTCTGTAAGAAATTTTTTAATTTATTTAAAGGCCCGTATCGGATAAGGAAGATTCCCCATGAAAACGCCATAGAAGTGGAAACTCTTCGAACGAAGAAATCAAAAGGGCTACCCCATGTGTCAAACGTAAAACCATACATTGAGTGGAAAGGACAGTGAGGAGTAGAGAGGACGGTGAAGAGAAACAATTGATTAGTTTACATTTGTGATAAATGCATTTTGAATAATATGTTGGTAAAAATAATGATAAAGATGTTTCCATGTGATTGATTGAAGTGATGTTTTTAGTTTTTTTTTTTCATTCCTTGTGCAATTAGGATTTAGGTTGGTTCAAATGTGAAGATAAAAGGTTCCTTTGTGAACGAGTGAAATGCTGTTTATGGTTTTTTGGTGTAAATTGAAAAGAGTAGCTCCTGAGAGAAGCAAGATCTGTGGGTATTATGGGTCTGGCAAACCCAGGTCCCCAGCTGTTAGTAGCCGTGTTTCCGATTTTCTGCTTTCAGTGCTACTATCTATCTGTTACTATTCTATATCTGTCAGTATAAATGAGGATCTCTTACTATAGTATGCGTGCTGTATGAATATTTTAAGATAGGAAAACTCTGAGATAGGAATGAGTAAGTTTGGAATCTTGAAAACAGGATGTGATAATACGATTGTTTAACCAATGGCTTCCCAATATGCGCTAATATGTTAATATTGATGATATATGTCTTTTTTGTTCTTTATAGCTGAGTACGTAAAGTGCTGTCTGTGGATTTCGTAAGTAGATTGATTCCATTCAAGGTGAAAGAAGAGTTGTGGTTCCTGTAATTTACGTGGCCCTGAAATAGTATTATGGCATTCAAATGACGAGCAGTTTTCCAGCACATGGAGAATGGAACGAAATATGGATCGTTTTTGTAGTCTTGATTGATGTTGAGCCAGAGCCTGAAAAATTATTCTACGTTAATACTTGCCCCAGAAAAGCGATGTTGATGTGTTTTGCTGATCTGTAAGCATTACAGCTTACAGTTTTCGCTGGTGCGGGATGCACTGCAGCCTATATGAGTTGAACTGAAGAAATTTCCCTCTTGAAGGTAGAGGAAGATTAAACAATTTTGATTATGGGACCGAAGGAAAGCTTGGTTTAATGTAATAAGGATGAAGCAAAACATTTGTCATTTAAACTACAGGAGGATTCGGATCTTTTGTGTCAGTTGTAAGTTCAATAGGATGTTAAGATGAAACTGATTTACAGAATAGAGGAGACCACAATTTTGCCATTCATGAGAAATGAATCCAGAATAACCACCACAGGCGAAATAACTGATTTGGAAGCAAAAGGTAACTTAAAGAAGGAACGAAATTGGAACAAAAGAGGTAAGAAAATGTAGTATAACCTGTATGATGAAAATATTTTTACCGTTCTCAGAGTCATCTGTGTGATTAATGCTTGTGATAACGTAATCTTAGATGAAATTGTCTTACTGTTTTATGTATGAACGTATGAGTATGATAAATGTATAATTGCGAGTCTCTTATCAGGTGTGTCAACTGGTATAAATGTTTTGGCGTGCAGATAACCATTGTTCTTTTTACTATGTATGTTTAAGGAAAGTTTCTCCAAAATTATCATGTGACAAGACATATGCCGCGAGCGTCAAGAAGAGAACGAATTAGAACAATGTTGTAGTGGTATTAACACTGTGTTGAAGTAGCATTGAAGTAGCTTGTTGGATTAACTAGTAGTGGATTGAAGTAGAATTTTGAGTAATACATGTTTATGGGTAGTTAGTTTGTAGTATAGACAACAGGTGTGCATGTGTGTGTGTGTGTGTGTGTGTAAATAACATGTGAACCCTATGCTGCCCTGACCTATACTTGCACAAGGCATAATCCTATTCATTTTAGTGAATTAATAAGTAGCATTTGAGTCTTTAAAACGCAAGTGAACCACATTAGTGATGTGGATTTTGGTATTATATTGTCAGTTCATTTAATTTTTACTTTTATACTGTCATTTCATTTCACCTTTATTTTTATATATTGTCAAGTCATTTAACTTTTATTTTTATATTGTCAATTCATGTAACTTTTTTATTTAAAAAAAAGAAAAGTCTCACTTTTGTTCTTAAAAATTGTGAAAGACAATACTAAGCGGTATTATGTATGACATTTTGTAATCACATAACTATGATGAACAATTTCTGTGAATGCAGTTGAGAACGTGAAAACGAACCGGCTAAACTCTTACGAGACAGCGGGAGCAGCGAGGTGGAGGACTAGGTGTTAACAGACGGGTTTCCCAGCAGGACACACTGTCAGCCGGGCCACTTCTGGAGCATGCTCGCCAACAAAAGAAGGGCTGCGGGGCAAACACTTTCCCTTGCACCCGGAGCTAATGGCCGGCTGCACCTGTGTGACCCTTCGTGGAGGCGATGACTTGAGATGGCTGAGCGGTCCACCGCGCGGAAATCCATCTGCTGGCAATGCACCACACGCACGCAACCGTGACGAGACGGCTGCGGTGAAACGACAGAAGATGGGGGATAAAGGGGCGTGGAGCCTTTTGACAGGTAGTGTCCACAGAAACTTGCAGACCTCAATGACGCCTATCAACATTTCCTGGCGGATGCCCACTGTCAAGAGACAGTAAATCATGGTTCGATGTTCTCGGGTAGCTGAGGGTGGCACAAAGAAGAGCCATTAAGTGTCATCCGTGCCCAGGAATATCAACCTGGCGTGTCAAAGGAGGATACCGCACGAATTTGACAACACAAACATGGAACCAAATCGAGATGTACTTGACACGGGTCACCAAGAGAAACTTCATGAGAGGGCGAGTCGGTGGGATTGCACACAACAGATGGACAAAAATCCCTACTGACAGCTGCGGCGACGAACCCCTTCCCATCCCCCCTTCTTATATTGTGCCTCGGAACAGTGGAACTACTGAGTGTGCCAGTGAACAGTGTTTATACGGTTCCTAGACCAATGCATATACGTGTGTTCTTTCAGAGAAACTTTGATCGTGTATTTTGCAGGGGTTTGATTTATTGGTGTTTTTTTTATTAGACTGACTCTTGTATTTTGCAGGTGTTTTATTGATTGGTGTTTTTTTAGATGTTGACTACTCTACTTTCAGAGCTGTTTTATTTCTCAATGTTTGTTTTTGTGTGTTGTATTAGATTTGTGATATTTTGTTTCGAAAATTCATTCCTGTGGCATTGCTTCGTTTATCAGTCAGATAGCTATTCATGCCCATTGGACTGTGATCGATTAGCCTTTGCATGGGGCATATTTATAGTGAGGAACCCCTTAAGGGTAACAATCACATAATTAATTGTAGTTTCAGTATAATGACACAGTGATTATTGTTTGCTAACTAACTGAAATATAGTAGAGTGATTAAATTAGTGCCACAAAGTTACATTCATTCTACAAATTATTAGTTTTATAAGATATAGAATTTTTTTGCGATAACCACTTTGTAAAACATGTTTTTTTATGTTATTATGTTGCTTTTGCGGATTGTGCATTGTAATGATCTGCTTTATAATACTGATGTTATTTTCATGTTTTTTTTTAATTGCTGTGGCACCTTCGCTATTTTCATAAATTTTACTTGTTAATAAACAGTCATAAATTTTCCTGTGGTCAGTTGGCTCTTGCAATGAGCAAATACTGGTGAACTCCATAAGGGTAACAACCAGAAATTGTTTTCATATGAATGACACAGGAACCATTGTTTTTAATTGCTGACCGAATTAGGCCTACACTATCTTTTAAATAGGTGTCACAGATTGTTTTTTTTTCTCTTTGAAATTGATAGATTCTAAAGATGTGTTGAAATTATTGTGTTTGAGCAAGTAGCTGGTGACCTTTTGCCTTTTCTTTACAATCTTGGTTTTTAAGTTGGGTGTGAGAAGCCTGCTTGGGAATGTCCTAGCATGGCCAGAAAATTACCTGCACAGTCTTTTCCCGGAGCGTTGGGGTTATGAAAGATCTCTGTTGGATTCGTTTCATGTTAATTTCTTAAACATGTTGTCATTTACGGCATAAATTCCTCTTCTAAATTTACTGTGGTGTTTCTGACAATCTGGGAGGAGATTGAGCAGTGGAACGTGTTACTTTTACGCATAATCTAGAACGATCTGTCACACTAATACACTTTAAAACACAGTTTATATGTAATTTTCTAGAAGCAAAGAGGTTCTCATTCTTAGTATGGTCCTGTTCGACCCTTGTCATGTTGGTATAGGAAGCTGCCTCTCTGGTCACTTCCGTTTGTATTTGTGAGACACCCCTCAGAAGGGACCCACGGCAGTCTGTCCACAGCGAGCGTCTGAAGTGGTAAGATCTCCAGCTAAGCGCGTGTCTGCTAAGTCCGTAGGACAATGGATTTCTTAAGTTCAGCCTAACTGAAAATTTATTCACCTTTATTTCAGGTTTAGATCTAAAATATCTAATGTTATCTTAAATTGCAATGCAGTGTATTTCGAGTGTGAAGTTCAGAATATGTTCCAGTAGTTGCTTTGTCACTGCTTTGTGAGTAAAGTGGAAACACGTGTTGATCGATAACTCTAACTAAGATCATCAATCTTAAATGCGAATGTGCGTGAGATTATAATGTTTCGTCTTGACAATATTTTTCAATATAGCAACTTTTCTTTATGTTCAACCCACATGGGGTGTACTTTGTTAGACCAGTACCACGTGCTTATACAATTGTTTGACCCATCAGGTTAATAGTAAGACGAGAGTAACCAGTTTGAGTTTTTTCTTTTGTAAATTGCTTTCGATCTAATTTATTTTAATTATCAAAATTATTGTGGAGGTACACTCTTTGTGTAAACCAAGTTGACCACGTGAAGCATGTGGTGTAATCATCAAAGTAGCCCTCAGCTATTCTTTTCGGGAAGATTTCACAGAGAGTTAGTATGAATTTAGTATACCAGTGTGTGTTAATTACGTGACGGGCAGGATTGCGCTACGAATGTAAATTCTTTGGGTGAAAATTGAATCGGTTGGTTGTGATTAATTTCCTCTTGCATATGTTTCAACATTCTTCGTGTGTTATTTTATGAATGCAGTGTTGTATGCAGTCTCCCAATCTTCGCTCCATATTTGATGTGTTCTGTAAGATTACAAACTCACATTTTCACAATCCTAAATAAGGCACCAGTTTAGTTATGAATCAAGTTTAATATGCTGAAATTTCAATGATCAGTGTTAAAATAAATTTCCAAATATAAACTGATTTATTTCTTTTTATTTAAATTCTCTTTTATATGTATGTATATATATATATATATATATATATATATATATATATATATATATATCACCGGTTGTCGTATGACTATTAAAAGATTATAATTAATGTTAGTCTGGTTGGTAATTTGGTAAGCCAGACTGGATACCTGGTGAAACAGTTGCTCAGTAATGCAAGGTTAACTTCCCCAGACAGCTGACAGCTTTTAACCCACTTTTATGGTCTTGAATATCAGCACCGCTTATACCTCAAATTAATGCAACAACATTACAACAAGAAAGTTTGGAAAAGCAACTTTAACTTTTAATTTCTTTCTTAAATTATGGTTCAATACTTGTGTGCTAAGCACCAATGCGTTCTAGAGACGTGGCGCGAGTAGCAGTGAACTGCGGTAAGTCCCGGCAAACTCGCTCGCCTCTGTATTTCCCCAATGATACAGCGATTGTTTCGCCCCAAATTGATGGCATAAAAATGCTGGAAGTGTTTGTTCTCACCACTTTCGTGAGTAAGACATGTATGGAACTGGTCAGGCATGGAGATTTCGTGAAGGAATTTTTCCCTCTGTATTTTCATTGTATTTTCAGAAAACGATCATCTCAAGAAAGCCTTCTTTTCGTGAATCCGCTGGTGATATAACTTTAAAAGTGTGTTGTAACGGTTCATAGTCAAGTCGTTATGTGCCTGATACAGCAGATCTTTCACAACGCAAAAGGAAGCAAATGGAAGAGTTGAGGGGGAAAAATCATAGAGTTAATGAGTGCAAAGAATGTAAGTACAAAAGTATTGTGTTATTCTTTATTATTAATTATGTTCTGACACATACAGTGATGAATCGCGTTACTTTAACGGTGTTACCAGATTTATTAATCTCTCATAATCTTCGATAAACTTAGACTATTCTTCTTATAGTATGCTCGTTAGAAAAGTGCTCCTATGAGTAGAACGCAATATTTGTAGTTGATAAAAAGTTATTTACTCGTTTGTGTCTTCTTGTGAAAACTGCAGTCTGGTTTAAATGTGTATTTGTGACTTCTTCTCATACCACTATTCTACAATGTATGTATTAAACTGAACTAGTACGCAAATAGTAGCACAGCGTCAGAACTTGATTAGGCGACCTCGTAAAGCTTACAACGCAACTCCGTTTCAGAAGATCGTAGTAGTAGTATATACGAACTTCTTTATGTTTAGTGAGGTAAGATGTCAGCGTCAGGCTTCAGTAACAAATGCGCCTTTTCTAGTCTAGTAAAGTAAGTCTGTGGACTAAATCAGTAATGTTTGAGGCTTCCGTCATAAGGTCTTTGTCCTACTCAGATCAAAACATGATAACAGGGTGCACACATCCGTCTCTGATGTTGAGAACACATGAAGGTTTCACAAAGACAGTAAGTGATTGTAACCGAACAGTCAATAAGTTACGGCTCGTACTGCAACTGTGAGAATATACGCGTGAGTTGCTTTTGTAAGTACTCTCTTGTGTTAATAAGTGATGATCTACATGTAATGACCATATACAAAACGTTTATGTATTTGAATTGCACACAATTGATAGCTGATTTTCTCTTTTTGGTGTAGCAGTCCCGGAGATGGTCAGATGTTGTCCCGAAATCGATTGTCTTCAATAAAAAATAGTGGTACAGCTCTGTATTTGATAACATGGTTCATGTAGTTTGTCTCGGGCGAGTAACCCCTGTAAGGGACCCAAAGTAATAGTCCCCCGAAAATATTAATTTATTAACATAAAAATTACGACAGTGGACATAGACTATGCATCCGACTACGGTTAATAATGCCCTGGTGATCCAGGCATGCAAAGTTCCCAACGAACACTAAATGATAAAAGAAGGAATATGGTTCAAATGGCTCTGAGCACTATGGGACTTAACTGCTACGGTCATCAGTCTGAAGGAATAAATACATATCTCAGCTTCATGCAGCAATTCACAAAAAACTGCTGTAAATTATTGGGGACAAAATTATAGTACTTATATATTCAGTTCAGTATATGAAGCGATGGACCGCTGTCACCAAAATATTGTTTGGGTAAAAACTGACTACTCATATTAACCTATTTAAATAAAAAACAAACAGTTGGAATTCTGAAATAATTGAAGACTTTACTGAAGTTTCAGGATTAATGACAACATTGTTACCCAAACTGTTTTCTATGTTTGTTGTTACACTTCATCAGACGACATGGGACAAACAGTGGCTTCAAAAGCATAGTAAATAGTTTCTCTCATATGCTCAGTTATTTGCGATTTTGTAGTCTACACTTCATCTTTAACATAACCCCAAAAGAAGAAATCCATTGTGTAAAATAGGGAAATCTGGGAGGCAATTCTGTTGTTGTCCCTCATCGTCCAATGAATTTCCCACCAAATGTCCCGTCAACATAGTTTTGCACAGCTGTTGCATAATGCGGCCCGGATCCATAATATGGATGACAAGTGAGTCGTAGTCGTCGTGAATTTTCTACTGCCCCAGAGTGGCATAGGTTCTCAACATTTCTGGGTTGTCACTCCAGTTGCTGTTACATCAAACAAACGAGGCCCACTCCACGACATGAGACTGTCACAGACCGTACAAGGGGTGAACTCCAGTCGATCTGGTTTGCCACTGACATGTACTGAGTATCCCCTCTCCAGGTGTAAGTCCCCCACTATGGTGGAAGTGTATGTAATGTAATTGTGGGCACGGAAACAAAAGGAAAGGACTGGCACTAACATGTGAACTGTAGGTATGTGCGCTGAATAAACATTGATTATTACTAACGAGTGATGGGAACAACAGATGTGTAATGAAACAAGGATTACAAATTACGTACATCCATTGTTATGACTAGTTTATTGATTGCTCAGAACAAACAAGGTTCAAATACTCATCACGGGAGAATGAGTGTGTATGCACATATGAGCGTGTGATAATTGTGGATCTTCAACCGGAAAGGAATGGAAAAGTTCTCACAAAACAAGGAATCACTTTAACCAACTGCTAATCGTGGAATTGAAGTGGTTGTGAAGATTGCATCGGAAGGCTTGTGAGTAAAGAGGAATAGAACGCCAAAGAGTAAAATCATGGCCGAAAGGGCACCACACGATGTCTGACATCAATGTGAACCAACGTGCCTATCATACCATACGAATTTCGTACACCGTAGCTGCGACACGTACATAATTTGAGCGAGCGGGGTGAGATGGCATGCCAGGTCAGGTGCAGGCATGGTGCGCACCTCCTCGTGAACTGCCTTCTCCTGTCATGGCGAAGAAGACCGTTCTCTGCACCTCTTGACATCAATCCCTTTCACTATGACTCCCAGTGAAGAAGTGCTTACTATGACTCTCAGCGAGGAAGCATCTGATAATTTACTTTCCTGCTCCTTCCATCGTGTGAGCCTGCCTAAACTGCCATTTTCGCCCATATGAGGCCACGTACTTTATTTCGCCTATCTGAAGCCTCCTAAAAATTTTGCTCTGGAAGATTCGACACTGATTCTCTTGGAATATTCTGAACGCCGGCCTATCCAAACTTCCCTTTCCATCAACTTGCCATTGCTGTCCAGTGGCATATCGCCGTTCCCAAATATTCCGAGTTCCGACTTATTAACTGGCGTCCCATCAAAAACTTCCCATAACTTTGTGTACTCAGTATTTGCAATCAAGGTGACTGTGGCCTGTAGCCACTAGACAAGGGACTCGCCTATGGAGACACCCCGTGGTTACTGCACAATACTGTGCGATGTTACCAGATGGGGCACATCGTTTGTGTGGGTCGCCTGTCGTTCGGCGAAACCTCTGTATTCATGTTCGCCAACTGAGTGTGTTGACTGAACTCAGCACGCAAATGCGTTTTCTCCTGCACGAGGCTAATTCTGTCAAAAGCGCACCCCAAACCCTGCTGTGGTGTATGCCGTAGCAGGCGGTCGCTTGTAGGGCTCATTTGGCCAGCACTGTCCACCCCTGTCAATCCCACCAGCCCAGCACACGTCCAATTAGCCCACTACCCACCCCTGTCAATCCCACCAGCCCGGCACACGTCCAATTAGCCACGTCGTCTGCTACAGGCGGGCCAAAGCGAGCAGAAACTGAAAGTGGCTTGTTTTCACTCTCCGCTAGCTACCAGAACGAATTACATATGTGCTTAAAATTAAGAGAAAATAAAGGGAATTCTCTACAGCCATCACCCACTCTCACGGATGGTACCGCTCTTTTGGATATATAGCGGAATTGATTGATTAATTGGATCTATCTTGTAAGGTACTCGGATTTTACAGACCTTACATGAGCTCGGTCCATATCGACAGTATGACACAGTATGAGATCCTTAGAAAACAATATTATCAACAAAAAGCAGTTGCAGTAATCTCATGTACGAAAAACTAACAAAACAATATCTACCAATATAAGGAGAGGGGTATGCATAAATAAGTTAAAGTGAAATGCGTTTTGGAAATGAACCGAGCAGGTGGTTAATGGCATTGGAAAACCCCACTTAACAAAAGGATGCCAAGCTTCAGAGCAGAAAGGGATAAGACCAGAACAATACAATATTCCTTTTAATGTAAATAGGTCCAGGACCGAGGGTAAGTGGCTGCATGGCTTTAACAGGACTAGTGGCGACCCAGCAAGAAAAATAAAAATTCACCTCTAACGAGATGGCTGTTGGCTGTAGCCATACTGGGCGAAGCAAACGCGACGTGGTGGGGAGATCATCATTATATAAAAGCATTTTAAGAACTAAAAATTTCTAGATCTCTCTCATCTCGTGGCGGACTGCACGCGTGTGTGGAAAATAGCGGGGGCATTGAGATCTTTGCATCTGTGAAGTGTTGACGATATGCTTCACGTATCGTGTGACAGATAGCGAAAAGGTAGTTGATTATTCCTGCGGGCAACGGAATTGTGCACATCGCTCCAACCCTTAGCGAGTCTGCAATAGCCATTATTTCGACTGGGGAAACACTTACGTTTTACAGAACGCAAGAAAGTCGAGACTGAGTGAATTCACTGAAGGCCAGTGTAGGGAATTAGCGTTTCAGGTCCAGCACGGAGACAACGCCGTTGCAGATGCTGATTGGTAAAGTACCATCAAGCATTAGACCACAGTAAATGTTGAGTAAAGATTTTCCTCATTCCAACCTGCATACGCTTTGACCACTGAATATCAAAAGCTAGGATACTAACTTACCCTCACATTGAATACGTGAGAGTTTTTATTGGTTAAAAGGTAAATTTATTCTCCACCAACTTAGTGCATTGACCAGCTAAGATATCGTAGAAGTAAATTTAACAGATAAAGATTTTTGATCATTCTTGCTTGTGATAGGATTTTCATTTGTAGAGATAACAATTTAATAATTATCAATTCAATATGTCCAAGAAGACAGTTCATATGCATTACCATTTGCGCACACATCTTTCAGTCTTATCGAATGATTAAGTATGCTGAGTAAAAAGGGGAATGAAACACGAAGCTGACTACAGCCTGACGTGTTTCAATGGTAACACCAAGTTGATTTGACAGGCCCTCAGAAATAGTTCTATCATTCTCTGTAGACCAGTAGGTGCAGTTATGCCTGTTGAGCTGCTCTGATTGTCTGAGGGTTAACTCATTTTAAATTATCTTGTAAGAGAAATTCCCCATCGAATCCCCTTATATTTAATGATAAAATGAGCCAGTGGATAGCTCGTAAAAAACGGAACACAGAGCCAATATGAAAACACCAATACATGCACTGAACTGTGAGAAAAGAAGCAAAATAGAAAGTGAATGGTCCAAGCTCAAGATGTGCAACATGGAGCGCATTGCAGCAACGATGTCATTGTGATTGAGTGGTCACTGCCAGATGGGAGATCTGTCTTCAAATCTCTGTTCACAAATTTATGGACTGTGCATCCAGTCATTGCTGTATCTGTTGTCCTTCTGTAGTCCTTGTAATTCTCATACTATACATTGGTTACAGAATGTGAATCATATAGTAAGAATATACACTACAGAGTCAAACAAACTGGTACACCTGTCTAATATTGTTTAGCGCCCCTGAGAGCTCATAGAAGTGCCACAACACGATGCGGCATGGACTTGACTAATGTCCGGAGTAGTGCTGGAGTGAACTGACACTAAGAATCGAGCAGGGCTGTCCATAAATCCTTAAGAGTACAAGGGGTGGAGATCTCTGATGAACACCATGTTGCAAGGCATCCCAGATATGATCAATAATGTGGCCAGTAGAAGTGTTTAAACTCAGAAGACTGTTCCTGGAGGCACTTCAGTAGCAATTCTGGACGTGTGGATTGTTGCATTATCCAGCTGGAATTGCCCAAATCAGTCGGAATGTACAATGGACATGAAGTGTTTAAACTCAGAAGACTGTTCCTGGAGGAACTTCAGTAGCAATTCTGGACGTGTGGATTGTTGCATTATCCAGCAGGAATTGCCCAAATCAGTCGGAATGCACAATGGACATGAATGGATGCAGGTGATCAGACAGGATGCTTACGTACGTGTCACCTGTCAAGAGTCGTATCTAGACGTATCAGGGGTCCCACATCACTCCAACTGCACACACCCCACACCATTACAGAGCCTCCACCAGCTTGAACACTACCCCGCTGACATGCAGGGTCCATGGATTCATGAAGTTGTCTCCATACCCGTACACATCCATTCACTCGATACACTTTGAAACGAGATTCGTCCAATCAGGCAGCATGTTTCGTCATCAACAGTCCAATGTCGTTGTTGATGGGCCCGGGCGAGGCGTAAAGCTTTGTCTTGTGCAATCATCAAGGGAACATGAGTGGGCTTTCTGCTCCGAAAGCCCATCTCGATGATGTTTCGTTGAATGGTTCGCACGCTGATGGCCCAGCAGTGAAAAATATGTAGCAATTTGCGGAAGGGTTGCACTTCTGTCACGTTGAACGATTCTCCTCAGTCGTCGTTGGTTGCGTTATTGCAGGATCTTTTTTCGGCCGCAGCTACGTCGGATATTTGATGTTGTACTGAATTCCTGATATTCGCGATCACTCATAAAACGGTCGTACTGGAAAATCCCCACTTCATCGCTACCTCAAAGATGCTGTGTCCCATCGCTAGATCGCCGACTATAACACCACGCTCAAACTCACTTTAATCTTGACAACCTGCCACTGGAGCAGCAGTAACCCATTTAACGACTGCGCCAGACACTTGTTGCCTTATGTAGACGTTTCCGACCGCAGCGGCATATTCTGCCTGTTGACATATCTCTGTATTTGAATACGCATGCCTATACTTGTTTCTTTGGCTCTTCAGTGTATCACTGTCGCAGGTAAATGTGATGACCAATGAGAGCAGGAGAGATGACGCATAGACATCTCACAGAAATGAAAACAACAAATAAACGTGAGTGGAATGTGTTACAACAAACGAATTCAAGAGTCAAAACTTCCATAGCGGAAAGCAAGAGTCAGAAAATGTGGTACTTGTGTGGAACAAAGTGGAGGTGCGTACGCCTGGAGGCCCCTTTGTTACGCCTAGTGTTGCAAACAGACGCTACACCATGACACAGACACAAATTTGAATTCAGCGAAGAGACACGTCATGGACCGTAAGGATAGTTTAAATTTTGGGAAGAAAAAGATATGCCGCATGAGGGAGGGTTGAACGCCGACCTTCCTCTTCACAGCCCAACACCGCAACCACATAACCACGACTCCGCGGCTAATGACATGCCGTTAATGTTGCACGTCTTAAACATCGGCCGTTCACTTTTTCTATTTTGCTTCCTTTTTCGTAGTTCAGTACGCCTTCTTCCTGCTTTCATGCTTGATCGGCGCTCGGTTTTTGACGGGCTATCCACTGGGCTATCTTACCAATTAATCTGAAGGGGGTGCGATGGGGAGTTTTTCTTGTTAGAAAATATCGCACTATCACCTTATGTTAATTAATTTAATATTATGTTGCAAAATTGAAGCCTACAACCACGATCGCCTTCTAATAGCCCATGTTTGAAATGTGTTATGTATGTGTGTATGTTTGAATTTTACCTTATGAAAAATCTTCTGCACAGAAGTCTTGAAATATACTGTTCGAGAGACAGCATATGACTAGAAATTTTAGGGTTCTGGATAATCTCTTTTAAAAATTTAAGCTTATTGTTAGTTCTATCATTTATTGATGACTTACCTGACGTGTGGCAATCGGCTGCAGATCCACTTTTCTCAAATTTTTCCATGAACTGGAGACATCCTAAGTTGTAGATGAAAGAGTGCTGAAATTATTATTCTATTTATTTAATATTAAATTATAAGCACCTTTGTACCACGCTTTTAAAGCAAAAACTCTATCTTTATTAGAAAGCATCATCACGGTAGGTTAGAGAAAACATTGAACAGTGTCAGTGATGTTCGATTTAACAGCAGTGCACTCTGGCGTTTGATGGGACATCATTGTGTCGTAGTATACTTTTACTTTGAGTGTATATAGTTCATAGCTTTATCAAATGACGATAATGTCTTTGTTTTGCTTAAGATGATCCTGTAAAACCTTTAACGTGAGTATGTGACGTTTTATTACGAATTCTGTGTTGTTAATATTTACATAACAGTTTAAGCTTGTAATTATACCAAGATGGCACCTGTTCTTTCGGACATGTCCGAAAGAACAGATAACACCTTAGTATATATATAGTTAAGGCTCACCGGCCACTTGACCGTCTTCTTCTGTGCGAATGCACAAACAGTGCCCGAACTCTTACGGGAATCGGCAACGCGCCGCGAGTAATGAGTATAATGGGCGGGGGCACTACGAATGTAGTGCGGGACAATACGTTGAGAATGTGGGTTTCGCGGGAGGCGTGCCAGAGATAAATCCCTGCAGTCGCGCTATCCTGTGTGTCCTCGATGGCTCAGATGTATACCGGCACGGTTGCTCAGCGTGTTCGGTCAGAGGGCTAGCTGCCCTCTGTAATAAAAAATAAAAAACTGAGTCAATGCCTCAACACTGAACTTGAACGGGTATCCTGGGACATCCGCACCGAACAAAAAAAAAAAAAAAAAAAAAAGAAAAAGATGAATACAGCGTCTGCCATGTAAGCAGGAGATCCCAGGTTCGAGTCCCGGTCGGGGCACACATTTTCATCCGTCCCCGTTGACGTATGTCAACGCCTGTAAGCAGCTAAGGGTGTTCATTTCATTGTAAGCCTGTAATGTAAGTTACTATTATTATTATTAATATGTTATTTGGTAGATAGGTACCTGATGATGGTCAGAGGACTGAAACTGGTTGTGTGAATAAAGTATTATACCAGCAGCTCAAGGCGGTAACATAACATTTCTGAAATATAGAAGAACTGTGGGTCAGCGCCTCCTAAAGATATAGTTTGTGTACATTTTTCAAAGAAAAGTACATTACGTATTTCTGTTTAATTCTACATTTTATTGTCTTTTTCAAATAAATTAAACTCACCTCTGATATATCATCTTCTTTACCTCGAACATACCTGCTGCTCTATTCCTCACTGATGTGATCGTAAATAGATGGATATTTGTCCACAAGGCAAACAAAATAAGTATTTATCGCAGTACCGCTTCTCGTTTCTTGTACAGAGTCAATCGCAAAATCAAAGCAGAAACTTCTGTCGCTAGCACACATGTGGCGTGAGACAGTGACTTGGCGTGTCATGCGACGGCGTTCAAATGTACGACGACCGATGGTACCTTTCAGGGAAATGGCAGCAAAGGGCGGAAGAAACGTCAGCTGTACTCAGTGTGTCTATTGTGGCAGCCGTTCAGGGAACAGGGAACAACCAACTGCAGATTGTGGCGCACGTTGGAACAGAAGATATCTGGGCTCCGAGGTAAAAATAGGATCATTCCAGATACCGGCAGAGCAGGGTTGAGAAGACCAGCGTCGTACTCGGAGTTTCAACGAAGCAGTGTTGTCCCCAGAACATCTAGTGACTTCTTGGTTCTGAATCGAATGTAAGGATTGAAAGAGAGATTTCGAAGATTCTGTGACATGCTAGGTTGCGATTTCCTGGACTTGCACCATTGGTGTGGAAACTATAGCATCCCCGTAAATGCTTAGGTGTGCACTGCACACCAGAGGTTGCTACCCAGATAGCTGACAGTGTGGGGGGTGCGTAAAAGGGTTTTTAGGTTAGGTAGCTCTCCATCCAGCCACAAAACTACAATTGGAGAAGACCTAGAAGTGTAAGATCCAAAGGAATGCCTCCTCACAGGTGAGGATATTAAAGTCCTAAAAGTTAAGTGCTGAAGCAGTTGCAGCAAAGTACTAGAGTCTGAAGCGCTCCTAAAGACCAGTGAAGCTTGCATAATGCTAGACACAGAAAACTGGTTAAAGCTTGAAGTTGACGGCAGTTAGGTTTTTGGGGAAATTTAAGCATATATCGAAAGGATAGTGTAGTGCGAAATGGAGGTGGTGTATTTTTCGCTTTACACAAGAAACTCAGATCCACCGAGATAGAAATTGAAGCTTCATGAGAGATTGTTTGGACAAGACTCAGTATCACGCATGGGCATGAAATTATAATTCTTTCTCGCCTACCAGATTCACGTTCTGATGTAACCGTAGATCTTACAGGAAATCTCAGTTCGCTTGTATGTATGTTCCCGAATCATGCTGTAATCATCGGTGGAGACTTTAATGACCAAAGAATGAACTGGGAAAATTAAAATTTTGTTAGTCGGGGGCGTCACCAGACATCCTTTGAAATACTAGTAAGTGTTTTCTCTGAAAACTACCTGAAACAGATGGTTGGGAACCTCACGCACGGTGGAAATGTCTTATATCTAACGACAACAAATAGAGCTCACCTCTTTGCGTACGTGCACATCGAAACTGGTATCAGTGAAAATGACGGAGTTGTGGCAATATTGATTACCAAAGTACAAAGGCCAACTAACACAAGTTGAAAGCCGGCCGGTGTGGCCGAGTGGTTCTAGATGCTTCAGTCTGGAACCGCGCGACCGCTACGGGCGCAGATTCGAATCCTGCCTTGGGCATGGATGTGTGTGGTGTGCTTAGGTTAGTTAGCTTTAAGTAGTTCTAAGTTCTAGGGGACTGATGACCTTAGATATTAAGTCCCATAGTGCTCAGAGCCATTTGAACCATTTTTTGAACAAGTTGAAAGATATGTTCAATAAACCAGACAAAGAAAACGGTATTTTCATGGCTCAGTGAGAAACTTGAAACTTACAGCACAGGACAGGAGCATGTAGTGGAGCTATGGCTCAAGTTTAAAAGAATAGTTCACTATGCTCTGTATAGTTATGCACGTAGTACAACAATTCATAATGGGAGGCACATTCCATGGAATACAATCACTGCAACGTAACTTCTAAAGAAACAGAAACAACTCCATAATACGAGGTGTTTGATACTACCAACGAGACTGGTTTGTTATCTGCATAATTTTTTTTTTTTTTTTTTCAAACAACAATAGAGTCCACTTCAAAGTAGTTCCCTCCAGCAGCTGTACACTGATGAGGTCGTTGTTCCCAGTCTTGGTGGCAGCGCTGAAAGGCATTCTTTTTAATGTTCCTATAGTATCAAAATGATGTCCTTTTAAGAAATTTTTCAGTTTCTGAAATCAGGTGAATAGGGAGGCAGTGCAATAACAGGATAACAGGAATACCTTTTGAGGTCAATAGTTACGTGATGGAAGCGGCACTGTGACATGGGGCGTTGTCATGATGCTGCATCTATTCGTTTGCAATGACCGGCCTCATTCCTCATTTGACACACTGGAAGCTTTGGATCAAGGTAGTCAGACAGATGCAGTCCATTTTCGATTTCCGAAAAGCGTTCGACTCAGTACAACATCTACACTTATTATTAAAAGCACGATCGTATGGGGAGCAAGCGAAATTTGTGACTGGATTGAGGATTTCTTGGTAGGGAAACGCAGCAACTTGTCCTGGGTAGAGAGTCATCGACAGAATTGGGAGTAACTTGGGGTGTATCCTGGGAGTGTACTGGGACCCTTGTTGGTCATGTTGTACGCTAATAACCTTTCAGACCGTATTAATAGTTACATTAGACTTTTTGTAGACTATGCAGTTTGAAAGAATCTGCATAAATATTTAGTCAGATCTCGATAAGATTTAAAAGGGTTGCGAAGATTGACAACTTGCTTTAAATGTTCAGAAATATAATATTGTGCACTTCACTACACGGAGAAACGTAGATCCTAGGACTGTAATACCAGTTAGTCACGGGTGGAATCTGTCAACTCATACAAATAATTGGGTGCAACATTATGTAGGGATATGAAATGGACACGGGCTGAGTCATGGGTAAAACAAGACGGATGGTAGACTTCAATTTATTGGCAAAACACTGGAGAAATGCAATCTGCCTACAAAGTAGACTGCGTACATATCATTCGTGCTGCCTACCCTAGAATATTGTTTAAATGTGTGAGACCCGTATTAAATAGGAATAAAAGTGAAGGGGATCATGAATGATCACAGGTTTGTTTGATCCATGGGAGAATAAGAAACTGAACTGGCGGACTCTTGAAGACAGACGTTAAAAATCACGAGAAAGCCTACTTATAAAGTTTCAAGAACCGGCTTTAAATGATGAGTCTACAAATGTACTAAAACTCTCCTATTTGTAGCTCTTGTAGTGATCTTGAGGACAAGATTAGATTAATTACAGCACGCTCGGAGGCTTTTAAATAATTACTGTTTCCGCGTTCCGTACGAGAATGGGACAGGAAAAAATCCTAATAACTGGTACAGTGGGACGTATACTCTGTCATCCATTTCACAGTGGCTTGGAGAGGATATATGTAGACGCAGACTCAGCGATGTCGCCTTCAGTCCGGTAGGTGCCGGTCCATTAGGCTGCGGTCACTGTGGCGCCGATGTTGGTGGATTCCGCCGAGGATCGACGACGGCCGACGTCGGCCGATTTTTCGAACGTGCGCGCTCACAGTGGAACCATTCTCATCGCCCGAGCATACAGACTTCGGAGGACAATGGGTGAAATTCAGTTCAGTTTGTTTTCTTCGGTCGAATGGGCCGACGTTCTCGCACAGGAATTATGGACTGAGGGAAAATGATAAGTTAAGTGCAAGAAAGCAGGAGTTCTCGGTATCCTGAGGATAAAAAATATCGTAATCGGGATATAATTCTGAATCTAAGGGCCGACTGGAAACCACTGGTAAGAAAAATCTTCATCAGAAATTCTAACCTCAAAAAAATAATTTGTTCATGTGTGAAGCGAGGCGTATCACATTATTAAAGTTACTGTAATTGATGTTTTTTCGATTGTGCTAGGTGGACATTAGCTGCCTATGAATTGTTATTGCTATTTATTGGTGTTTTATGCCAGTTTGGTAGTGATTCTGTTATTTGAGTTGTCTTGCAAATGTGGTGTATATGTTACCACTGCTCAACGCTTTAGGTGTACAGAGTTATTATTCTACCACTTATGACTGTCTCTCACGGATATGCTGAACGACAGTCATTGAAAGTTAAGTGAGAGCCCTATGTCTATTCTGCTGAATTTATTTGTAGTTATGTAAGTTGTTTGTAATCTTTCTTTCTTTTCAGTGTAACTACGACTCATATCGAGTACGTAACATCAAGTTTCTCTCTTGATCTCATGTATTTATAAAACTTATCTGGTTACTCCAGCAACTGGTGGTAAAATGAAAGGTACTCACCAAGGATTTTTCGAAGAAGATATAGTTCATTCAGATGCATTCAGCTTCCTTTTAACAGCGAAAGTCGCAAAGCAGCACTCGCCTCCAAGCACACAGGCGTTGTGGCATCCATCCCGCCGTATGAGGTTAAAATAGATTCTGACCTCCGTCGCAGAATAGATTCTATTCTAACCTAACCAGCCTGATCCCGCCAAAACTGTCGGACGCGGTGTGTCGCCTCTCTTTATGTATTCATATAATCTATTTGCAGTTGATCCACCACCTCAGTATGGACGCACAGTTAGAGTCTGCGCAGAATACCGTGGCCAGTAGATGTGTAGTTGGCAGGGTACACGTAGGGAGGGCAGAAGTGATGGTGGCTGCCAGAAGGTGCTGGAGGGGAAATGCCGACCACTGGAGGGAAAGAGCCGTTCTAAGCGGATGCCTACAATCGCATTTTTTTGAAAATATTAAGTGGAGACCGTTCACGCTCATGTTTGCATGGTGACCATTCAAAAAGATCTGTCACCTCTGCTTTGGTTAGTATATAAA
The DNA here is from genome assembly GCF_021461395.2 of Schistocerca americana. Lineage (NCBI taxonomy): Eukaryota > Metazoa > Arthropoda > Insecta > Orthoptera > Acrididae > Schistocerca > Schistocerca americana. The sequence continues at coordinate 93,794,547 of NC_060121.1, forward strand.
ACGAATTCCGCCGAAAATGTAGCGATTTATTTTCGCCTAACTTGTTAGCCATTTGTAACTTTGAGAGAAGCTTAATGAATGGTGAATTTTGAGTAAAACCTACACATTTCTGTTATTGACATGTTAAAATTTTTTTACGAAAACACAGTGGAGTTTATACTAGCTCACCTCACTAATATGATATGCAAATACAATTGCGAGAGTCTGTTGAAACAGTGGTTTATTAAGTTTAAGTGAGGAACTGACGAAAAGTAAGGCCTATATCGTATGAAAATGCACCTCCTCGATACAAAATAAATGTGTAATGTTTCGTCTTATGTTGTTCCAAAACCCATAGAATTTCTCATTTCAGCAGTTATCAATAGCCCTTAAAAATTACATTTTGTCATCGAAAAACTCTGTATTTGGTGGAATAACACGTTAGATAATGATGTTTTAAGTATTAACCATACGGTAAAATACTCTCCTCTTTGCGTGCTATCATTTGCCAAAATCTCATTTAGATATCTCAAACCGTTTATAAATTGTGAGGGATATTGTGGACATTTCACTCAGTCTTTATCACTCGCGACGAGATCACAAATGAATGTGCTACATCAGATCCTTTTCTCGAGATCTGTGACAGGTATATGCTCCACCCTAGTCTAAATAAAAACTCAATATGTTAATTAAATTTCAGACGCGGCAATATATTATGTAATATGCATCAAACGCAAAATCATAGTGACCTCCATTTTTAATTCCAAAATTTTCCAAATTTCGCGCAATATCTTACTTAAACGCAGATACCTTAATAACTGGAGGAGGAGATTAGTGTTTAACGTCCCGTCGACAACGAGGCCGTTAGAGACGGAGCGAGGCTGGGATTAGGGAAGGATGGGGAGGGAAATCGGCTGTGCCCTTTCAAAGCAAACATCCTGACATTTTCCTGAAGTGATTTGGGGAAGTCACGGAGAACCTGAATCTGGAGGCCGGACGCGGGGTTGGAGCGTCGTCCTCCAGAATGCGAGTCCATTGTGTCTTCTACATCTACATTTACACCCATACTCCGCAATCCACCACACGGTGCGTGGTGGAGGGTACCTCGTACCACAACTAGCATATTCTCTTCCTATTCCTCTCCCAAACAGAACGAGGGAAAAATGACTGCCTATATGCCTCTGTGCGAGCCCTAATTTCCGCTAAATATAAGCTGGTGGCAGTAAAATTGTGCTGCAGTCAGCCTCAAATGTTGGTTCTCTAAATTTCCTCAGTAGCGATTCACGAAAAGAACGCTTCCTTTCCGCTAGAGACTCCCACCCGAGTTCCTGAAGCATTTCCGTAACACTCGCGTGATGATCAAACCTACCAGTAACAAATCTAGCAGCCCGCCTCTGAATCGCTTCTATGTGCTCCCTCAATCCAACCTGACAGGGATTCCAAACGCTCTAGCAGTACTCAAGAATAGGTCGTATTAGTGTTTTATAAGCGGTCTCCTTTACAGATGAACCACATCTTCCCAAAATTCAACCAATGAACCGAAGACGACTATCCGCCTTCCCCTCAACTGTCATTACATGCTTGTCCCACTTCGTATCGCTCTTCAATGTTACGCCCAAATATTTAATCGACGTGACTGTGTCAAGCGCTACACTACTAATGGAGTATTCAAACATTACAGGATTCTTTTTCCTATTCATCTGCATTAATTTACATTTATCTATATTTAGAGTTAGCTGTCATTCTTTACACCAACCACAAATCCTGTCCAAGTCATCTTGTATCCTCCGACAGCCACTCAACGACGACACCTTCTCGTACACCACAGCATCATCAGTCTTAATAACTATGACCATTAATGAAACGATGGGCACGTCATCCTGATGCCAATGTGTAAGTCTGTAAGGTAATGCAAAAATGATTTTTTTATCCAATAGTTTCTATAAAATCGTTTGAGAAAGACTGCAGACCGTTCATATCGATTCTGTCATCGCCAATCGGCTGAAAAGTGGCAGAAGGCGTCAGCCTTCCCTTCCAACCAAACGAACGAACTCGCCCAGTGCTTTGGACGAAAATTGGTCACTGCGCATCGGCCACTGTATCGTGTGGGAGTCTCTAACTAGCGAGCATGTCAGCCATGGACAGGGACTGCAGATACAGGGGACAGGCAAAAAAATGTGAACGGTATTGGTAATGGGATGGTTGTGTCTCACGGCCAACTACGCAAGTAAGGCACGTGTGGCGCTGGACTGTGAGTCTTCAGTGCGGACAAGGCATCAGTGCAGGTTGTTTAGCAGTAGTGCACACATCGCACTTGAATTGAGAGGCCCGAGGTCGACGTGCAATGAGAGACCTAACCGAGTTCCAAAGGGGGCAGATCGTGGGGGCCCGATTAGCTGGAGCATCAGTAACCAAGGCAGCCAACTTACTGAATGTTTGAAGTGCAACTGTTTCAACAGTCATGACAGGCTACACTAAACATGGATAGACACCATCGTGTAAACGTAATAGTGGGCGCAAATCAAAACTAAATGAAAAAATCGTCGTACTCTAACACGAATCGTGTCAAAACAACACAAAATTACTGCGGCTCTAATGACTGCACAGCTTAGTAGCCATCTATCGACACCGTCCGCCGACAACCCCATAAAGCGCATATTCATGGACGAGCCGCTATACCGAAACCATTAGTGACGACAATGGCCGGCCGGAGTAGCCGAGCGGTTCTAGGCGCTTCAGTCTGGAACCGTGTGACTGCTACGGTCGCAGGTTCGAATCCTGCCTCGGGCATGGACGTGTGTATCTTCCTTAGGTTAGTTAGGTTTAAGTAGTTCTAAGTTCTAGGTGACTGATGACCTCAGATGTTAAGTCCCATAGTGCTCAGAACCATTTGATGGCAATGAACGCAAAGGAGCGTAAAACGTGGTGTCAGGAGTATAAATCCTGGACGGCTCATCACCGGAAACACGTCGTATGGTCCGCCGAGTCAACGTTTTCTTTATTTCCAACATAGGGCTGGGTTTACGTCTGCACAATGTCAAAATAAGCCTGCAATCCTGTTTGCTTCTTTCCAACGGGTAAGCATGGTGGTGGAAGTGTGATATTCTGCTGGCCTCATCAGTACTCTCATTATGTGTTGCAGCCAACGACTATGTGAACATTTTAGATGATCAGGTGTACCCCATGACTTAAATGTTGTTCCCCAAAAATGATGGCATACTTCAGGACGATAATGCAGCCATTACAAGAGCTGTATTAGTCGTAGTATGAGGGGCATGCAATTGAACTACAGCTTCTTCCCAGGCCAGCCCAGTCCACGGACTTGTGGGCGGTATTGGAGCGCAGACTCTGGAGCAGATTTCCATCTTCCTCTTCACTACAGAAGAGGTTCTGATCGAAGCGTGGCATAACATTCCACTGGTGACTACACATTCGTTATATGCCAGTATTCCAAGAAGAATTGCAGTTGCTTTACGGGCAAATGAGGCACCAACCCCTTATTAATAAACCATTCTCAAGTAAGTACAGGTGTTCACATTGTTTTGCCTATCCCCTGTAGGTGCTGCTTGATGGAAGTGTGGTTCGGTCGGGAGGTGTGCGAGATGGTCTTCACACTTGTAATAAACACTGTGTCCGGGTGAGAAAGCGGTTAACACAACTGCGTAGCAAGCATGAGACCACGGGTTTGAATTCCAGTCCGAAACACATTTTCACGCATCGCCGCTGATGCTGCACAAAGTCGCGATATGGCTGATACCAATAATCCCTTCCCTATCCTTTCCTTCCTCTCCCTTCCTCCTTTAATTTACGTAACTCTGCACACAGCCTTTTAGACTGTGTTTGTTCCACGTGAAGTTGTCAGCTGGATGCCAGCCTCGTGCCACACGTAAACATGCAACAGCGCTTGCCATATCCCGCCGGTGGACCTCACATCAGTTGCCTTCCGTTGACTTTTACTGCTCAGTGAATTTATCGTTGTCATTGAAAGGTGTGTATATCATGGGAGATGGCAGTCTGTTTGAAATATTTGTCACTGTCAGCGGCTTTGGATGCGTGAACACATGAGTGATGCGTATTCTTTGGGTACCTGAGGTCGTATTAATAGTAGAAAACGAAAGATGAAGTGTTGGGTCGTCGCTATGTGAGGAACTTTGACGTCGGATGTGCCGAACAGAGAACGAGTTTTATTTCAGATGCTCCCTGTTATAATTGAGGCTAGAGGATGATTTTGAGATGATTTCATAGAGACAAGGCACTTTTGGGAAGAGCTAACATGAAAGTGCTAATCTGGTATTATTGTAGTGTAAAGATTACGTTGTGTCTAACGTTTTGGTATCAAGGGTGCATTATTAGTCACGTGTTCGGTATTCTGAATATTCTTCACCCTTCACTTTCAGTTAAAAATATTTGTTTAGGAAACCAATGAGTAAATTTTCGTAACTCAAATATTGTTTCTACGAAGAAGTTTTCTTTATGATAATGTAAGGGAGACCATAGTTTATTAAAAAACTAAAAACCCGCCTCGTTTACGAAAAAAGCACCTAGTGTTAAGTGTTAACCCACGTTTCGGCGTAAATAACTACACCTTATTCAGAACAACAAAAAAACCCACAAGTGCCTAAGAAGACCTTTGTCAATAAAAGTCACTATAGTCTTACTAAAAGGCTCTTAATACTGTAACGGAAAAAATCACAATACCAAGAAGGAGTTGTGCAAGCCAAACGAAAGTTGGTGGGCGTATTTCTACATCTGAGAGATGATGTCTAGCCAGATATCGCGCCAGTCGCATAAGAGTGGAGCCAGTAGTGCCACTGTGAGGACGCAAATCAGGTTTGCTTTATACACACGCTTTTGAGGTTGAACCATGGTGAACTGATATTAGTCAAGAATGCCTGTTGGAGACAAACACGCCATTACCAACGCCTTTCTGGCTTTGAACGAGGTCATTTAATGGGAAGACGAGAAGCTGGATGTTCCTTATATGATACATTAATTATTTTTTGGTGATGCGTTTTTTTCCGTCAGTCTACGTCGTCAAAGAAATGTTCGTTCATTTGCAAGCACTTCACTAAAGTTTATCCTTACAGTTTCAACGCAAAGTGCAACATTACTTCACTGTCATGCCTTGCACTATCGCGTGGCTAGTTAGCTACATTTTGGGAAAGGTAACTAACCTTCATTTCCGAAGTCAACTTAAAGGAGAAGTAAACACGAAGGCAGTTAGCCTCTCAGTGACATACTTCAGTACTGTGCAGTCCATCACTTCGTTGTCTTGCAGGTAAAAACGGCGTAGCAGAGCTGAGTTATCCGTTGTAGGTAAGAAAACAACTGCAAGGCCTAAACGAACTTCGTGACATGAAGTGGGGTACCATATTCACTTGTAATATTTTCTTGTAATTCAGCACATGCTTTTTCTAAAAGGGTAAAGTTTCATTATGTAACAAACAGCCATTGTGTTGCGATTGCTGAGGGAGGCATTCTGTGTGCTGTTGATAGCCATTCCTTGTAATCAGTTTCATTTACGTATGGTCAGTTTCAGTTTGGGGTAACTGACGCCACACACATTGAAAGTAATTTACACAGTTAATGAAACTTCCTGGCAGATTAAAACTGTGTGACCGACCGAGACTCGAACTCGGGACCTTTGCCTTTCGCGGGCAAGTGCTCTACCACTTGCCCGCGAAAGGCAAAGGTCCCGAGTTCGAGTCTCGGTCGGGCACACAGTTTTAATCTGCCAGGAAGCTTCATATCAGCGCACACTCCACTGCAGAATGAATATCTCATTCTGGTTACACAGTTAATGTTAATATTCAAAAGTAGGGTAGCCAAGGCTATTCTAGATCATAATATATGACCGGAATTTAGAAGCATTTGTTGTTACATTTCTAGCGACAGGTTTCGTCACACACAGGTTCTAGTTACCAAGTCCAAAAAAATTTCACCGTTATTGCGATGTTTTATTCTTGTCACTAACGTTTTGTTTTATTTTGTGTGAAATCGTGCAAAGATATTGGGTGAACTTGTTGCTGATTGGTGTTACATAAGCTAAGCATGATGCTGTAACGACGGAAGACATGAGGACTGTGGGAGGCACTGGTACAAGTGTTGACAGCAGACGCTGGACTGAGCCATCACAGACTTCGTCACATTCATTTGGTGGTGAGGCAGATGCCTGATCCCCGTCTTCACCGTACATGCGATACGGAGGCTACGGTACACTGACAAGCTTAACAAACATCACACGCTGGCGCCACAGACCTATCGCAGGCTGTTGACCGCACGAAGTGACTCGAGCCACGCCGTCACTCCGCCAACGCCTGACGTACTGCTGCTATCCGCGATGCCGGACCCGATACCGCATCCGGTCGGCACAGTCCAGCTGCCACTGTTTACACTCCAGGCCGGGCAGCTCAGCGCAAGGCCAGTGATTTCCGCCACCTCCACATCAGCGCCTGTGCTGCAGCAGAATTATCTTCCCAAACAGTCACGCAGTCTGGCAGTAAACTGTCAAAAACGTAGCTACAAAGAAGATAACTGCGAAGAAACCATGAATGACAGAAGAAATACTTCACTTGATTAATGAAAGGAGGACGTACAAAAATGTTCCGGGAAACTCCGGAATGCAAAAATAGAAGTCGCTGAGTAATGAAATAAATACGAAGTGGAGGGAAGCTGAGACGAAATGGCTGCAGGAAAAATGTGAAGACATCGAAAAAGAACTGATCGTCGGAAGCACTGACTCAGCGTACAGGAAAGTCAAAACAACCTTCGGTGACATTAGAACAAAGGGTGGCAACATTAACAGTGCAACTGGAAGTCCTCTGTTAAATGTAGAGGAGAGATCGAATAGGTCGAGAGAATACATTCAAAGCCTCTATAAGGGGTAAGATTTGTCTGATGTGATAGAAGAAGAAACAGAAGTGGATTTAGAAGACAGGGGATCCAGTATTAGAATCAAAATTGAAAAGAAATTTGGACTTGGGCTTGGAGGACTTGCGGTCAAATAAGGCAGAAGGGAAAGATAACATTCCATCAGAATTTATAAAATCATTTGGGGAAGTGGCAACAAAACGACTATTAACGTTGGTGTGTTGAATGTATGAGTCTGGCGACATACCATCTGACTTTCGGAAAAGAATCATCCACACAATTCCGAAGACAACAAGAGCTGACAAGTGCGAGAATTATCGCACAGTCACCTTAACAGCTCATGCATCGAAGCTGCTTACAAGAATAATATAGAGAAGAATGGAAAAGAAAATTGAGGATGCGCTAGATGACGATCAGTTTGGCTTTAGGAAAAGTAAAGGCACGAGAGAGGCAAATCTGACTTTCCGGTTAACAATGGAAGCAAGACTAAGAAACAAAAAAATCAAAACACGTTCATACGATTTGTCGGCCTGGAAAAAGCGTTCGACAATGTAAAGTGGTGCAAGATGTTCGAAATTCTGAAAAAGTAGGGGTGAGCTAGAGGGAGAGACAGGTCATATACAATATGTACAACAGCCAAGAGGGAATAATAAGAGAGGACGACCAAGAACAAAGTGCTCGTATTAAAAAGAGTGTAAGGCAAGGACGTAGCCTTTCTCTCCTACTGTTCAATCTGCACATTGAGGAAGCAATGATGGAAATAAAAGAAAAGTTCAGGTGCGGAATTAAAATTCAAGGTGAAAGGATGTCAGTGATACGATTCGCTGATGACGTTGCTATCTTGAGTGAAAGTAAAGAAGAACTACTTGATCTGCTGAATGGAATGAACAGTCTAATGAGTACACAGTATGGATTGAGAGTAAATCGAAGAAAGACGAAGGTAATGAGAAGTAGTAGAAAAGAGAAAAGCAAGAAACTTAACATCAGGGCTGATGCTCACGAAATACATGAAGTTAAGGAATTATGCTACCTAGGCAGTAAAATAACCAATTGCGGACTGAGCAAGGAGGACATCAAAAGCAGACTAGCTATGGCAAAAACTCATTCCTGGCCAAGAGAAGTCTACTAATATAAAATATCGGCATTAGCTTGAGGAAGAAATTTCTGAGAATGTACGTCTGGAGTACAGCATTATATGGTAGTGAAACATGGACTGTGGGAAAACCGGAACAGAAGAGAATCGAACCTTTTGAGATGTGGTGCTATAGACGAATGTTGAAAATTAGTTGGACTGATAAGGTAAGGAATAAGGAAGTTCTACGCAGAATCGGAGAAGAAAGGAATATGTGGAAAACACTGATAAGGGGAAGGGTCAGGATGATAGAACATCTGTTAAGACATGAGGGAATAACTTGCATGCTACTAGAGGAAGCTGTAGAGGGCAAAAACTGTAGAAGACAAAGATAGGAATACATCCAGAAAATAATTGAGGACATAGGTTGCAAGTGCTACTCTGAGATGAAGAGGTTGGCACAGGAAAGGAATTAGTGGCGGGCTGCATGAAATCAGTCAGAAGACTGATGACCCTCCATTCCCCCCCCCCCCCCCCCCCAATACCTTTAACTCTTACCCTCCTGCCTGTCTTCTGCATAGGCTTTCCAGACAACGATTCCTCCTAACCTGAAGTCTCCACTTGCCCTTTGCTCCATCGAGATAGTATTCACCTCAAGTTACAACCAAGTATCTACATTCTTCACATTTCAACAATACAGATATTTTTGCATTATTCAGCTATTCACATTATTTACAATAATCAAATTTGACGCAACAATGTCGCCAGGCCAAACGTATTTACTTTATTGGGAAGTATTTCACGTTTGCCATCCTAAGTAGATAAAGTAATTTAAGTTGTGTAATAGTCGAAACAACACGCAGCTTCGGATGAGTGACAAACTTCTGGCTGGTATTACTTCCGAGTCGAAGACGCATTGCTTGTAATCGTCAACGGTGAGCCTGATGCAGATGGCTGTTTTACGCCCTCTGCTCTGCTAATTATGTGCCCTGAATTTGTCTCAAAAGCATAGGTTTTTACACACAGGGTACCAAATTCTCAATAGGCTCACAATTCAGTCCATCTTTCATTAGCCCAACCACCTTCTTATTCGGAATCGTATTTTTTATTCGCTGGAAATCCAGAAACATGGAACCTGAAAGAATGCACATCACTTTTGACACATTCATTGATATTTTGAGTCTTTATGTGTTATATGAGGCTACAAGCATCCGTGTAGCACAGTTTTACATAATTTGGCGGGGTTTCTTCAAAATATATCCATAAAGGAAATCACAGAGGAACATTTTCGAAATGTCTAAAATCGCCATTCTCACTATAATGGATCTACCGAAGCCTACGTTGAAACTGCTACGTTCAATGGCGACTAGATTCGCATATCTGATTTTTCAATTAATGCAGCTGTCCCGCATCTGCTCTCTCGTGTTGTGGCTAGTCTAATGGCCCACATCTTTCGCACATTTTACGTGGTTTATTCATGAGATTGAAGAAATTCTTCTCAAACTCTTTATGTGCACTCAACTGATTTTGTGTGTTAATGTGAATATGTAGCTTCACCCACAGAGATTCCCTAAACCATAAGATTCGACTAATCTTTTAATACCAATTCATTTTTCAAACATTGTTTCATATTTCTATAATGAATCACATTGTCCTTGTTATCATTCAAGGCCGGAAATAATTTCTTCAGTTTCTTGCTTTCTGACGATGACGCCATTTTTTCGGGTCATAGGAGTAATCCTGAACGTAAATCGCGAATATTTTTGGCGTATTCAAGATCTAATTCGAGTATGTAATCTAGGAAGCCATTCAAAAATTGACACGGGAAGATGTTGCAAAATTATCCAACGCTCAGAAATGTTCGATGTCGGTTACAAGTTGCAATTCTGCTTCACTTACTTTCAGCAGTGCATATTGTGTCAACCCAGGTGAGGCAATACAAGACACTTGATGTAATTCGTATTTCTTAAGGCAAAAACTGTGAAAGTCTTCGTCGACATCGGCAAGCACGAAAACATCGGTTATTAAACTTAAATCACAATACTCTGCAAGTGTTTCACACTTGAATGAGTTTCACACACAGCAGGCTCTTTCACATTCAGTCTCAGTTATTGTTGTACCTCTTGACAAGCTCTTACAGCTATCAGCTGAGGGCAGTCGATCTTCCAACAGAATAGGTTCTTTGCCCGCATATTCACATGGGAAAATCCATTTCTGATTAACGAGACGGAACTCTTCATCACCGCGAAAAACATTTCATTATCTCGTGTTCATACTGGTCTTAAAAGTATGACGCACACATTCTAGTGAACGCGTCAGAAAATCCATTAATCCATTAATCTGAAATCTGTGTTGCATCACTTCTCTGAAAACTTTCAGCAAAAATTTTATATTATTCAGTATTCGAAGCTCTCAGCGTCATCATCATCTACTGTCTTTGCTCACGTAGGTTCACGATCAAGAAATGTCCATAGTAATCGCTCAGATTGCGAAATACAACGACCACAGTATAGTGGTGCCTGTAATTCACATTGTAGCCTTGATGTGCTGCACCTCGGTACGCCCCTGTGAAATGACAATGATATCAATGAACGTTTATGGTTTTCTCTAAAATATGACAAACATTTGCTGAGCAAAACGCTAATTCTTCCTCGGGTCTTAATACCATCTGTTTATTTTTTAATAAAAAGCCATTAATGATCTCAATAATTGCATAGATCTGTTAAGCGAAACATTCCTTGCCACCTCTGTCTCCATACAATTTAAATTCCGAATATTTCTGCTTATAGCTACAGTGTATGTAGTGACACTGAATAGTTTACGCAAATATATCGGATTGGAATGTGAACCAAAGTCAGTAATATGAGGGCATCCAGCAAATGGTTCATATATCCATCTCATATCAGCATAAATCACCAAAAGCAGTTTCAGTTTACTACTAAGTTTTACAAATTTTGTACACTCATGATGTAAATAAATTCTCCTAAACTAGCTGCAATAAAGTGTTTTTAATATTTTACACGATAGGTCTGTTTCGGCTTATTGCCATTATCAACCAACATGTGAAAATAACATTGGTAAGATTTTCGTTGTTGTGGTCTTCAGTCCTGAGACTGGATTGATGCAGCTCTCCATGCTACCCTATCCTGTGCAAGCTTCTTCATCTCCCAGTACTTACTGCAACATACATCCTTCTGAATCTGCTTAGGGTATTCATCTCTTGGGCTCCCTCTACGATTTTTACCCTCCACGCTGCCCTCCAATGCTAACTATGTGATCGATTGATGCCTCAGAACATGTTCTACCAACCGGTCCCTTCTTCTTGTCAAGTTGTGCCACAAACTCCTCTTCTCCCCAGTTCTTTTCATTACCTCCTCACTAGTTATGTGATCTACCCATCTAATCTTCAGCATTCTTCTGTAGCACCACGTTTCGAAAGCTTCTATTCTCTTCTTGTACAAACTATTTATCGTCCATGTTTCACTTCCATATATGGCTACAATTCATACTTTCAGAAACGACTTCCTGCCACTTAAATCTATACTCGAGATTAAGAAATTTCTCTTCTTCAGAAACGCTTTCCTTGCCATTGCCAGTCCACATTTTATATCTTCTCTACTTCGACCATGATCAGTTATTTTGCTCCACAAATAACAAAACTCCTTTACTACTTTGAGTGTCTCATTTCCTAATATAATTCCCTCAGCATCACCCGACTTAATTCGACTACATTCCATTACCCTCGTCTTGCTTTTGATGATGTTCATCTTATATCCTCCTTTCAAGACACTGTCCATTCCGTTCAACTGCTCTTCCAGGTCCTTTCCCGTCTCTGCCAGAATTACAAGGTCAGCGGCGACCCTCACAGTTTTTATTTTTCTCCGTGGATTTTAATACCTGCTACAAATTTTTCTTTTGTTTTCTTTACTGCTTGCTCAACATACAGATTGAATAACATCGGGGAGAGGCTACAACCCTGTCTCACTCCCTTCCCAACCACTGCTTCCCTTTCATGCCCCTCGACTCTTATAACTGCCGTCTGGTTTCTGTACAAATTGTAAATATCCTTTCACTCCCTGTATTTTACCCCTGCCACCTTTAGAATTTGAAAGACAGTATTCCAGTCAACATTGCCAAAAGCTTTCTCTAAGTCTTGATGAAGGTTTGACTTTCCTTAATCTTTCTTCTAAGATAAGACGTAAGGTCAGTATTGCCTCACGTGTTCCAATATTTCTACGAAATCCAAACTGATCTACCACGAGGCCGGCTTCTACTAGTTTTCCCATTCGTCTGTAAAGAATTCGTGTTAGTATTTTCCAGCTGTGACTTATTAAACTGATAGTTCGGTAATTTTCACATCTGTCAACAACTGCTTTCTTTGGGATTGGAATTATTGTATTCTTCTTGAACTCTGGGGGTATTTCGCCTGTGTCATACATCTTGCTCACCAGACGGTAAAGTTTGGTCAGGACTGGTTCTCCCAAGGTCGTCTGTAGTTCTACTGGAATGTTGTCTACTCCCAGGGCCTAGTTTCGACTCAGGTTTTTCATGCTCTGTCAAACTCTTCACGCAGTATCGTATCTCCCATTTCATCTTCATCTACATCCTCTTCCATTTCCATAATATTGTCCTCAAGTACATCGCCCTTGTATAGACCCTCTATAAACTCCTTCCACATTTCTGTTCTCCCTTCTTTGCTTAGAACTGGGTTTCCATCTGAGCTCTTGATATTCATGTAAGTGGTTCTGTTTTCTCCAAAGGTCTCTCTAATTTTCCTGTAGGCAGTGTCTATCTTATCTCTAGTGAGATAAGCCTCTACATCCTTATATTTGTCCTCTAGCCATCCCTGCTTAACCATTTTGCACTTCCTGTCGATCTCATTTTTTAGATGTTTGTATTCCTTTTTACGTGCTTCATTTACCGCATTTTTATATTTTCTCCTTTCATCAATTAAATTCAATATTTCTTCTGTTACCCAAGGATTTCTACTAGCCCTCGTATTTTTACTTACTTGATCCTTTGCTGCCTTCACTATTTCATCCCTCAGAGCTACCCATTCTTCTTCTACTGTACTTCTTTCCCCCATTCCTGTCAATTGTTCCCTTATGCTCTCCCTGAAACTCTATACAACCTCCGCTTTAGCCAGTTTACCCAGGTCCCATCTCCTCAAATCCCCACGTTTTTGTAGTTTCTTCAGTTTTAATCTACAGTTCATAACCAATAGATTGTGGTCAGAGTCCCCATCCGCCCCTGGAAATGTCTTACAATTTAAAACCTGGTTCCTAAATATCTGTCTTACCATTATATAATCTATTTGATACCTTCTAGTATCTCCAGGATTCTTCCATGTATACAGCCTTCTTTTATGATTCTTGAACCAAGTGTTAACTATGATTAAGTTGTGCTCTGTGCAAAATTCTATCAGACGGCTTCCACTTTTTTTCTTACTCCCTATCCATATTCACCTACTATGTTTCCTTCTCTCCCTTTTCCTACTCTCAAATTCCAGTCACCCATGACTATTAAATTTTCGTCTCGCTTCACTACCTGAATAATTTCTTTTATCTCATAATACATTTCATCAATTTCTTCATCATCTGCAGAGCTAGTTGGCATATAAACTTGTACTACTGTGGTAGGCGTGGGCTTCGTGTCTGTCTTGGCCACAATAATGCGTTCACTATGCTGTTTGTAGTAGCTTACCCGCACTCATATTTTTTAAATTAATTATTAAACCTACTCGTGCATTACCCCTATTTGATTTTGTATTTATAAACCTGTATTCACCTGACCAGAAGTCTTGTTTCTCCTGCCACCGAACTTCACTAATTCCCACTATATCTAACTTTAACTTATCCATTTCCGTTTTTAAATTTTCTAACCTAACTGCCCGGTTAAGGGATCTGGCATTCCACACTCCAATCCGTAGAACGCCAGTTTTCTTTCTCCTGATAACGACATCCTCTTGAGTAGTCCCCGCCCGGAGATCCGAATGGGGGACTATTTTACCTCCGGAATATTTTACCCAAGAGGACGCCATCATCATTTATCCATACACTATAGCTGCATGCCCTCGGGAGAAATTACGGCCGCAGTTTCCTCTTACTTTCAGCCGTTCGCAGTACCAGCACAACAAGGCCGTTTTGGTTAGTGTTACAAGGCCAGATCAGTCAATCATCCAGACTGTTGCCCCTGCAACTACTGAAAAGGCTGCTGCCCCTCTTCAGGAACCACACGTTTGTCTGGCCTCTCAACAGATACCCCTCGGTTGTGGTTGCACCTACGGTACGGCCATCTGTATCGCTGAGGCACGCAAGCCTCCCCACCAACTGCAAAGTCCATGGTCCATGGAGGGAGGTAAGATTATCTATAGGTAAATCGTCGCTGTTCTACGTTTGCATTTGCATTGGTACTTACGTCTAGTTGGAAGTGACGACCATATTGCATCTATAATAAATTTTCTCTGTCATGTCTTGGTAAGTACTCTACTTTTTGTAGTTACCAAAAGTAAAAATATACGTTTTTGTCAGATATTATATTTCCTTTAGATGCAATATATTCGTCACTTCCAACTAGACGTAAGTATCAATGCAAATCTAAACAAAGAACAGTGACGATTTACCTATGATTAATCTGACAAATTATATTTTCGCAGGTCACTTGATAATGTCATGTAAAATATTAAAAACATGTTGCCTTATCGCAGTTGTTGGAGCATTCATTTTCATTACGTCTTATACAGACGTATACCATGCTGCAGGTCCAATGGAACTTAAAGCACATGCACACAGTTTGCGTAGTAGGCATTTTACCTGTGGCTAGTTTAAACTGTGCATAGTCAGTTCATGTGCACCTAATCTTTCTTTGAAATGCAAACGAGACAGACAGGGTTTACATACGAAAATGGATTCACGGTGGGCAGTAATGTTAGTGTGTGCTAACATCGAGAAGTTTTTTATGTAACAGAAACGACATACACTGAGATGGGATACCTACCTTTTGCCCGATATAGTACAGTAACTCAACGTGTTATTGACTCCACAAATCGCTGCAAGTTCCTTGTAGAAATATTGAACCATGCTGCCTCCATAGCTGTCCACAATTGCGAAAGTGTTGCTGGTGCAGGATACTGTGCACGAACTGACATCTCGATTATGTCCCATATCAAGTTCTCTGGGTGGCCAAATCATCGCTCGAATTATCCAGAATGTTCTTCAAACCACAATTGCAAACAATTGTGGCCCAGCATCGTGACATATTCTCATCCATTAAAATTCGATTGTTTTTTGGGAACATGAAGTCCATGAATGGGTGGAAACGGTCTCGAAGTAGCCGAACACAGCCATTTCCAGTGAATGATCGGTTCAGTAGGACCAGAGGACCCAGTCGATACCAATTATACATAGCCCTCACCATTATGGAGCCACCATAAGGTTGTACAGTGCGTTGTTGACAGCTTGGGTCCATGGCTTCGTGGGGTCTGGTCACACTCGAGTCTTACCACCAGCTCTTATTAACTGTAGTCGGGACTTATCTCACCAGGTGATGGGGTTCCAGTCGTCAAGGGTCCATCTGACATGGTCGGAAGCCCAGCAGAGTCGCTGTAGTCGAAGTCATGGGGCTTTTAGCATAGGCACCCGCGTCGGTCGTCTGCTGCCATAGACAATTAAAGCCAAACCTCGCCGCACTGTCCTAGTGGATACTATCGTCGTACTTCTCACACTGATTGCTGCTGCGATTTCACGCGTTGTTGCTTCTCTGTTAACACTGACAACTCTACGCAAACGCCGCTGCTCACGGTCGTTATTGAAGTCCGTCGACCGCTGCATAGGCCGTGGTGAGAGGTACGAGGGTTGCTCAGAAAGTAGTGCACCGCATTTTCTTTTTCTTCAACAATTCTTTATTGAACGTAATGAGAATTACACACGAAAGGATGGTGTTTTATCTACACACCTTATTTTTCCACGTAATCTCCATCCCGTTCTGTTGCCTTCCTCTAGCGGAAAATAAGGACGTGTATGCCTGGTTGGTACCAATCCTTGTCCTGGTGGCGGAGTCAGTGCTTCACTGTTTGAACTTCCTTTGCTGATTGACAGATGCAGTGCCAACTGTCGAGTCGTAGCGCGTCTGTCCTCGCGAATGACATCAGCTCGCTGCAAATCATGGAGCTCTGCCGAACCGCCTTCCGATGACCTCACCCTCCGTGCCCCGCTATGAACTGCACTTCTGTCGACAGCAGATGCTCCATAGACTTTACACACGCGTTTGTCAATTTTTCCCACAGTTTCTCTCTCTGCAGTGAGAAATTCAATGGCGGCACGTAGCTTGCAACGTACAGAACCTACAGACACCATTTTGGAACTGTCCTGCAGCTACGCTGCCTGTCGGAAGTGACGGAAAATTGGACCGCTCACTCAGGAGACTTCAAATAATGAATACGTAACGTTTCGAATTCGTAGCATTCTCAGCATCGGCTGAGAAAAAAAAAATGCGGTGCGTTACTTTCTGGGCAACCCTCGTAATTCCTGAAGTTCGGTATTGTCTGCACACTCTTCGCACTCCAGATCTCGGAATATGGAATTCCCTAAACGATTTACGAGATGAAATATCCTCTCTTTATGCTCCAATTACCATTCCACGTTCAGAGTCCCTTAATTCCTGTCGTGGGGCCATAATCACATCAGAAACCTTTTCAAATGAATTTCCTGATTACAAATGACAGCTTCACCAATACACTGCACTTCTATGCCTCGTGTTCGCGATGCTACTGCATATCACTACGACGTGACTTTTGTCACCTGAGTGTATACCTGTATAACCTGGAACAATTATAAATCACGTGTTTGTCACGATGGTATTTTGTAATCTGCAGAGTACAACTCTAAATTCTTTGTCGTTTCTCTTGTCCTACATAGTTATCCATTCATGTTATGAATATCGGATGCTGTAGATGTTTACAGATACGTCTACATCCTATTTCTCGAAAATCGAAACGTGGTTGAGTTCTGGAAGCAATGGTACAGCGATGAAGTTTAATTTCCTTACGAGCATCCATTATTTGCACCCAGTTTTTGTGTGCTCGTATACTGGTTGTAATCCCGCTGTAATGGACCACTCGAAGCAGGCACAGCCCTTTGAGAAACGTTTTACTTCAGCTTGTTTGTTTACTATCACTCTGAGTACTACTGTGCGCATGGACACTCGGTAGTGGTACCTCTGTAGGAGGTGCGGATTGTGTGGTGATGCCGTAGGTATTGGAGGACCAGTGGAAATTCTGTGGACAATTTAACAATATAACTTTACTATATCTTCAGTTCTACATGAGGCACGGACACCTGTCCTCGTGAGCTCTGGATGGTGCAGCTGCTAGGACGACGCCCAGTGATCCTGCTCCTGGACCCCGGTCCGCAGGCGAAGGCAAGGCCACGACCAGTTGCGACAGTGGCACGCCAGGCGCGACCACCCCACTACCGTTTAGTCCTCGGTGACGCAGCCGGCTGTGCGCGGGTCTCGACCCTCGCCCTTCGGACAGGCGGCTGATGGCGGCTGGCGTTATGACGCAGAGTCCCTCCCAGGGCTTCAGCATCGGCGGCAGCAGGCTGGCGTAGCAGTGGCACCAGGTCCCAGTGCGGCGTCAGACGCAGCCTCGTCTCGAAACGGAGGCTTCAGATGACACTGCCCAGGCGTCTCGCAGGCCGACGGCTCTCCGGCATCTTGTAATGGCTACTCAGCGATGACCAGGCCCCCGAATCGAATAATCACTTTCTGTCCTAAAATTCAGCTTCATTTATACACTCCTGGAAATGGAAAAAAGAACACATTGACACCGGTGTGTCAGACCCACCATACTTGCTCCGGACACTGCGAGAGGGCTGTACAAGCAATGATCACACGCACGGCACAGCGGACACACCAGGAACCGCGGTGTTGGCCGTCGAATGGCGCTAGCTGCGCAGCATTTGTGCACCGCCGCCGTCAGTGTCAGCCAGTTTGCCGTGGCATACGGAGCTCCATCGCAGTCTTTAACACTGGTAGCATGCCGCGACAGCGTGGACGTGAACCGTATGTGCAGTTGACGGACTTTGAGCGAGGGCGTATAGTGGGCATGCGGGAGGCCGGGTGGACGTACCGCCGAATTGCTCAACACGTGGAGCGTGAGGTCTCCACAGTACATCGATGTTGTCGCCAGTGGTCGGCGGAAGGTGCACGTGCCCGTCGACCTGGGACCGGACCGCAGCGACGCACGGATGCACGCCAAGACCGTAGGATCCTACGCAGTGCCGTAGGGGACCGCACCGCCACTTCCCAGCAAATTAGGGACACTGTTGCTCCTGGGGTATCGGTGAGGACCATTCGCAACCGTCTCCATGAAGCTGGGCTACGGTCCCGCACACCGTTAGGCCGTCTTCCGCTCACGCCCCAACATCGTGCAGCCCGCCTCCAGTGGTGTCGCGACAGGCGTGAATGGAGGGACGAATGGAGACGTGTCGTCTTCAGCGATGAGAGTCGCTTCTGCCTTGGTGCCAATGATGGTCGTATGCGTGTTTGGCGCCGTGCAGGTGAGCGCCACAATCAGGACTGCATACGACCGAGGCACACAGGGCCAACACCCGGCATCATGGTGTGGGGAGCGATCTCCTACACTGGCCGTACACCACTGGTGATCGTCGAGGGGACACTGAATAGTGCACGGTACATCCAAACCGTCATCGAACCCATCATTCTACCATTCCTAGACCGTCAAGGGAACTTGCTGTTCCAACAGGACAATGCACGTCCGCATGTATCCCGTGCCACCCAACGTGCTCTAGAAGGTGTAAGTCAACTACCCTGGCCAGCAAGATCTCCGGATCTGTCCCCAATTGAGCATGTTTGGGACTGGATGAAGCGTCGTCTCACGCGGTCTGCACGTCCAGCACGAACGCTGGTCCAACTGAGGCGCCAGGTGGAAATGGCATGGCAAGCCGTTCCACAAGACTACATCCAGCATCTCTACGATCGTCTCTATGGGAGAATAGCAGCCTGCATTGCTGCGAAAGGTGGATATACACTGTACTAGTGCCGACATTGTGCATGCTCTGTTGCCAGTGTCTATGTGCCTGTGGTTCTGTCAGTGTGATCATGTGATGTATTTGACCCCAGGAATGTGTCAATAAAGTTTCCCCTTCCTGGGACAATGAATTCACGGTGTTCTTATTTCAATTTCCAGGAGTGTATTTCGCTACCGCCCGTTTGTTTCTCTAAGACCTGCTGTCCAGTCAGGTCGCCCGTAACAGAGAGACTCGCTCGAGAGTGGCGACAACGACCTGCTTACTGCACCGTTCTCTGCTGCGTGGCAAAGTCAACCGCTGCGCTCAGGTATCCTCGCATCGCAACTGACTTGTGCATCTGTTATTGCGCCCTATATGTCGACATAGCGTTGTTGACGACCGGCGCCGTTACCATAACACACCACGGTACCCCCATGCTTCTTTCTGTCTCACACTATAGATTTAATACTTTTACCTAAAACACAGCCGTCTCGTAAATCGTATAGGGAATTCCATATTCCAGTCGGCCGGCGTGGCCGAGCGGTTCTAGGCGCTTCAGTCTGGCACCGCGCGACCGCTACGGTCGCAGGTTCGAATCCTGCCTCGGGCATGTATGTGTATAATGTCCTTAGTTTAGTTAGGTTTAAGTAGTTCTAAGTGCTATTTTGAACCTAAAACACACTGTAGCGCCACTACACCTGCATAAAATCTATTATTTCAATTAACATACACTTTCACGTTGTTTATTTCCTTCAGTGGCCGCCCAGAATCGAGAAACTTTGGAAGTTTCCAGTCTTTTTCAAAGGTGACTCTGTCGCACTGTTTGAATACAATTTAGTGATGTCAGCAGGGAGAGATAGAAGTGCATTCTTTGTGCTTGGGTATATCTGCATTTTCTGACCTGTTTTTGGGAAGAGAAAGTTGCGGAATAGTGACCAGCTAAAAAGTTAATCGTAATAAGGTGGTTAATTTGGTGAACATTGCTCTCAAAGAAAGAGAAGAGAGGCGTTAAAGAAATGTGAAGGCTCCTTAAATGCAAGCCTTTTCTCCTTAACACATACGTTTTCTAAATGATTCAGCCATTTCTATTCTGTAGATTCTCTGCTGCTGGAAACATCAAAAGAAAAAGAAATGTATTCGTAGACATGACAAATGTCTGAATGATAGAATTCACAAGAAGAAGAAGAAGAAGAAAGGAAACTTTAAAATTTATATTCGACTGTCTTACTCCTGGCTGCTTTATTAGTGAAAAATACTCCCCTGTTTCTTTTGCAGATATTTTCGAACTACTGCAGGAACTTACAACAGATGTTTACAGACAGCTCTGACGATTCTGCAGGAACGACGTCTGCGAGATGAAACTCTGAATTTTATACCCTCTGTCTCTGCCATGTCTCTCCCGCCTCAATACTTCTTAATACTACGTGCTGCTGCTGAGTCAGCCCTTATATCTCATGTGTACTGAATCAGATGTTGAGCACAGGATAAACTGTAACATCTCATGAAGAAATGCCTGTAAATATGAAATACGTACAACAAAATGATAGTAGAAGGTAAGCTTCAGGAAGAAAAAAGAAACCTTACACTCTCTTTTCAAATTTGCAACTCTTCTCTCTCAACTCGCAACTGGTCCCATGACGTTGATTGTGCAGCGACTTGATCACAGCTCTGAATAATCTGCAGGAATTACTTCTGGGAGTCGATTCTCTAATATTTATTGCCTTGCATCCCTGCTGAGTCAGCAGTGACTTCATACCTTGTGTGCTGTATCACTGAACGACCACATTTCCAGCAACGCCACTCTCCCACAAACGCCATGAATGAGGAAACGGAAAAAACTAAGCAAAGTGAGACTTGTTTAGGTCAAGAAAAGCAAGTTCAGACTTCCTCTCCCAGTTTCTCCCGACTGCAAAAATCTCCAACATTTCTCTGGGATCAGAGGAAGATACTGCGTTAAATGTTTAAAAGTAAGCCGTTCAAACCTGTACTTAAAATTTCAGTCTTTGTTTCAATTATTGAATCTGGATTCTAATAAACAAATTTCTTTTGAATCACAGCCACAGATTGCAAGGAAAAAATGTTGGAACGGATTCACAAAAATTTACTGTGAATCAGAGCCTACACAAATGTATTAGTTAAAAAATAATAGTGGCAAACCAACAGTATTCATAAGCAAACTGCATGAAATCCGAGAGTTCCAGAGAGTCAATGACTCCACTATGAGTATTGTGAAAAGGAGCTTATCTGACAAATAATGCTGTTCATCATTGTTAATGGTGAGTTCGTTTATAAGAGGCCTTGAGGAAGCTATTGTTTGGATCTTAGGCGAATAAGTGTGCAGCACAGGTAGGGTCCCTCATACTACTTACTTATAGACAGCACCAAACGGAGCCCTGTTCTGTGAATTACACAGTTACTGAAGAAACATCGTGTTCATTCACCCCATCATTGTCCTAATGCTATCAGTTTTTTTTGCTACTAGCATAAATGCGAAAATACTGTCGCACAATATGTCATTCATACTGGTGAGCACAGAAAGCTTGTGTATTTAAAGAGATGTAGTGTGACCGACCTTGTCACTTATTGTTTGGACGTCAAGCGAATGACAGCGTTAACACAGATCGCAAATAATTGATTATACAAATATCGCAAATAACTGATTATACACAGCATTTAAGTAAGCCCTATTTTGCATCTCATAGTTGTTCTTGAATGAAACCAGGCATTACCTATATTTTTATGTTTCTAGTGGGTAGAAAATGGGTTTTCGAAGATTTTTAAAATGTAAAACAGGTTGTTGTTACAGTTTTGTTGATTAATAAGACAGCAGAAATTTTTGAAATATCTCGTAGCACACTGCAAATAAGATAAAAGTGTGGAAATAGATAGGAGCTTAGCTGATGAGCTTCGATTGTCACCTGATATTTATGATGGCCGTTGAAAATACTAGAGCGAAAGGCTGGGTCAATTTTTATGGAAACATTCCATCAGTTGAGAGAGGCAGAAAAAGAAAGAGAAAGTTCATTGCGCAGTTTCGGAAAAAATACACGTATTTATTGAATTAGATCTAACAGCACAAATTGCATTATGGAAACAAATTGTAAGAGGTCATATTTGCTTATAGTTGTCAGATAGTACAGCAAATTTTACCTGTACATGGTACAGCGCAATACAGGCAAGCAAACCCCAGAGACTACTTTTTCCAAAATAAACTTTTTTTACCACATTTACATTTTTATGCAAGGCTGTGTTGTTGAGAAATGAAATCAGTATGATCTGTTTCCTATCCAAAAGACTCAATACACACACATCCGCGAAGAGACTGTGTTTCTGTGAATATCTCTAGGACATACCGTTTCTTGGGAAATGTATGCAGTAAACAGTGACAAAGTGCGAAAAAAACTTGCTGATTCATGTCTACTAACCTGCTGACTCAGCAGGACGGCGAGGGTATAAAAGCAGGAAGACTCGCCAAGAAGCACAGTAATATTATACGTAGATGTTGAATGTTTTCTTATTCGTAACTATTTGTTGTAGGTGATTGAAATCAGTCGGTGTAATGTGTGCCGCTCCAGAATGTCGACATGTTATTTAAACATCTGAGCATAGCTTTCGAAAGTGATATGAAATCTAATGACATGTAAGGATTTTGATAGGGAAGGCGAATGGTCGACTTCAGTTTACTGAAAGAATTCGGGGAAAGTTTGGTTCATCTGTATGGAGGACCGCATATATGAAGCTAGTGTGACCTTTTCTTAAGTACTGCTCGAGTGTCTGGGATGCGCACAAGGTCGGATTAGAGGAAGACATCGAAATAGTTCAGAGGTGGGATGCTACATTTGTTGCCGGTAGGTTTGGACACCATGTAAGTATTATGGAGATGGTTTGGGAACTCAAATGGGACACCCCAGAGGGATGGTGACGTTATTTTCGAGGAAGATTATTGAGAAAATGTAGAGAACCTGCACTTCAAGCTGAATGCAGAACGATTCTACTTCTACCAACATACATATAGCATAAGGGCCACGAAGACAAGATATGAGAAATTAGGACTCACACGGAGGTATATAGATAGTCAGTTTTCCTTCGCTTCGTTTGCAAGTTGAACAAGAAATAAAATGACTAGTAGTGGTAGAGGGTACCATCAGCCATGCACCGCATGGTGGGTTGCGGAGTATGTATGTAGATGTAGATGAAGATGTAAAAGCTTTCAGTTGAAACTGATCCATTGGAGAGACAACGGTATCATCATTATCACTCCCATCACCGATTTCAGAAAGAATAAGTACGTCACACACTGCTACTAATGAGAATCTATGCATTTGTATTTAATTACGTGTAACTTGCTGTAATAAATAAAAGCCTTGTTTCCATGACACAGAATTTGAAGAGTCTGGGGGGTACAGTATGTGAACCTGACTTACTCAGTAGTGGTAATGTGTGCCTAATATACTGCGGAAGAGTGAATAGAGGCACATAAATGAGTTTGAAAGAATTGTTGTGCAATAGTGTGTGTATATGAAAATGTCATCACAAAGTATCACGCAGTGGAGGAGTAGGAGATATGAATGTTAGATCGGTAGAAGAAGATTGCCGTTACTCCTTGCTTTATTCGCAAGAGAGTTTAGTTCTCACAGGCAGCCTTTGCAGAAGTGAATGAGAGAATAATGCACTCGACTCAGATAGATTGCTTTCAGATTCTGAACAATATTTTGCTTTTGTGGTGGAGGAAAGGTATGAATGTATTAAGTACACGGAACTGCTCCTGAACTAGTATAAGAAGTGCTCGATTGCTACATTAAGGATATATTATTCATACTGACACCACCAACAAAATATTATTCAGTGCCATTTCGATTTCATTAAAGGAGATACAGCAGAGTAAACTTGGTTGTGTAGTGGAGTTATCTCAAATGGCTACTTAAATTTCAAGACACTGTTATTTGCATTAGATAGTGCTGTTAAAAGTGTGAGGGATGATGTAGAATTTACACTAAACTCATATATTTCCACTGAGTGTGGCAGTGCAAAATTGTGAAAGTTCCCCGTGAAAATTTTTATACCATAGAATTATTATTTTTCGTATGTTGTTTGTTTTCCTTTTATACCTTCGGTAATATATTATAATGATAATGTAATTTGATATAATTTTATGTGTGTGTGAGCCACGAGATGATTACTTGGCATGGGAGTGTGACATGTTTGTAAGGAGTATATAGAATTTGATGTATGCAATACAGAGGTATGTTGTTATCTATTTCCTAGGGGGAAAGCTGGAAATATGGAGGGAGAGATGATGGACACCCAGGTCAAGAGAGGTGGCCATCGAAAAAGGGGGAATTGTAGTCCTCTAGTGTGAATTATGGTCGCATAATAGGGGAATGGTAGTTACCTGCTAGGGGAATGATAAATACCCAGTAAAATAACTATCTTTGTTCTGACCCAGTAGAGTGGGTGTGTGCATGCTTCTATGCATGTGTGTGTGTGTGTGTGTGTGTGTGTGTGTGTGTGTATGTGAGAGAGAGAGAGAGAGAGAGAGAGAGAGAGAGAGAGAGAGAGAGAGTGTGTGTGTGTGTGTGTGTATGAGAGAGAGAGAGAGAGAGAGAGAGGGAGGGAGAGAGAGAGAGAGAGTGAGAGAGAAAGATTGCTTTGAAGGAGAGTAATGTGTAAGAATTATAGTATCTGATATGTGAAATATAGGAAGATGGCATATTTGTAGGAAGTATGGTATGAAATACACTGATGTCTTTTATGAGAATAATGCACAACTTTGAAATTGTCATAATTTTTAATGTTACTGTACAGGTATGTTTATATACAGTACGCTTTCAAAGAAATTAACTTCACACCATTTGTACGCATCATTACAACTATCTTAGCCCAGAGGTTTTTAAATATATTTTGGAAGTAATGAATATTTCAGCTTTACAGAAATTGTGCTTTGACTTTTAAGTTGATGTTACATTTCTTTTTTACTGCGTATCTGGAGCATCATTTTAATACTATGCTGCAGTTAGTTGGAGATAGGGAGGAGTGGGCATGCAGTATGAAGTAGAACTGGACTATTATTGTCATTTTTTGTCACCTTAATACTGTGCTTGA
This sequence comes from Schistocerca americana, assembly GCF_021461395.2. Lineage (NCBI taxonomy): Eukaryota > Metazoa > Arthropoda > Insecta > Orthoptera > Acrididae > Schistocerca > Schistocerca americana. The sequence continues at coordinate 93,819,600 of NC_060121.1, forward strand.
TTGGCTGGAGATAGAGAGGGGAGGGGGAAAGGGAGAGGGTTTTTAATTTTCCATTAGCGCAATTGTGCTGTTTCCACCATCTTAAATTTGTTTCCTTTCTAATAGCGCACTATTATTGGCTCTAGATAAAGAGAGGAAAAGGAGGGGAGGGTCAAAGGGGACACTGCATCCCACTGATAATGATGATGGCATCACTGATGTAATCATTGATAATTATGCTAAGGATGATGGTGTCACCAGCTCATTCACGTAGGTGTTGTTAAGTAAACGAAGTGTACCAGAATGCTCAATGTAAATAAAGGGGATCATATTCCCCATATCTACACTACTAACATTGTTTATTTTGATTAACATAACTTCTGGTTGTACCCTTTTTTTAAAAGAAGAGCACTTAGTTCTGTATCTTTAATAACAATATTTTCTTTTATTATTATCATTATTTCTTTACTTTCTCAGACGTTAAGTCTGGTTAAAAAGGAAAGTGACGCGGACTTTAATCAAGCGTCATTTCCTTTTAACTGTACGGTATGTGTTATATTGCATTTAGCAACTTTTGGGTAATTGAACATGTATCAATAATTACTGATTTCTGTAGTTATATATATAAGTTTGGATGTAGCTGTATTGCGTTGATGTACTGGTGGATATTGTGTGGTGACCCCTGTAGTTTATAGTATAATTGGTATAATGTCAACTTCATCCTGATGCCACATGTCCTTGACTTCCTCAGCCAGTTGGATGTATTTTTCAATTTTTTCTCCTGTTTTCTTTTGTATATTTGTTGTATTGGGTACGGATATTGCGATTAGTTGTGTTAATTTCTTCTTTTTATTGGTGAGTATGATGTCAGGTTTGTTATGTGGTGTTGTTTTATCTGTTATAATGGTTCTGTTCCAGTATAATTTGTATTCATCACTCTCCAGTATATTTTGTGGTACATACTTGTATGTGGGAACGTGTTGTTTTATTAGTTTATGTTGTAAGGCAAGCTGTTGATGTATTATTTTTGCTACATTGTCATGTCTTCTGGGGTATTCTGTATTTGCTAGTATTGTGCATCCGCTTGTTATGTGATCTACTGTTTCTATTTGTTGTTTGCAAAGTCTGCATTTATCTGTTGTGGTATTGGGGTCTTTAATAATATGCTTGCTGTAATATCTGGTGTTTATTGTTTGATCCTGTGTTGCAGTCATGAATCCTTCCGTCTCACTGTATATATTGCCTTTTCTTAGCCATGTGTTGGATGCGTCTTGATCGACGTGTGGCTGTGTTAGATGATACGGGTGCTTGCCATGTAGTGTTTTCTTTTTCCACTTTACTTTCTTTGTATCTGTTGATGTTATGTGATCTAAAGGGTTGTAGAAGTGGTTCTGCAATTGCAGTGGTGTAGCCGATGTATTTATATGAGTGATTGCTTTATGTATTTTACTAGTTTCTGCTCGTTCTATAAAGAATTTTCTTAAATTGTCTACCTGTCCATAATGTAGGTTTTTTATGTCGATAAATCCCCTTCCTCCTTCCTTTCTGCTTAATGTGAATCTTTCTGTTGATGAATGTATGTGATGTATTCTATATTTGTGGCATTGTGATCGTGTAAGTGTATTGAGTGCTTCTAGGTCTGTGTTACTCCATTTCACTACTCCAAATGAGTAGGTCAATATTGGTATAGCATAAGTATTTATAGCTTTTGTCTTGTTTCTTACTGTCAATTCTGTTTTCAGTATTTTTGTTAGTCTTTGTCTATATTTTTCTTTTAGTTTTTCTTTAATATTTGTATTATCTATTCCTACTTTCTGTCTGTATCCCAGATATTTATAGGCATCTGTTTTTTCCATTGCTTCTATGCAGTTGCTGTGGTTATCCATTATGTAATCTTCTTGTTTAGTGTGTTTTCCCTTGACTATGCTATTTTTCTTACATTTGTCTGTTCCAAAAGCCATATTTATATCGTTGCTGAATACTTCTGTTATCTTTAGTAATTGGTTGAGTGGTTGATTTGTTGCTGCCAGTAGTTTTAGATCATCCATGTATAGCAAATGTGTGATTTTGTGTGGGTATGTTCCAGTAATATTGTATCCATAATTTGTATTACTTAGCATGTGGGATAGTGGGTTCAGAGCAAGGCAGAACCAGAAAGGACTTAATGAATCTCCTTGGTACATTCCACGCTGAATCTGTATTGGCTGTGATGTGATATTATTTCAATTTGTTTGAATATTAAGTGTGGTTTTCCAATTTTTCATTACTATGTTTAGTAACTGTATCAATTTAGGATCTACTTTGTATATTTCCAATATCTGTAGTAACCATGAGTGAGGTACACTATCAAAAGCTTTTTGGTAATCAATGTATGCGTAGTGTAGCGACCTTTGCTTAGTTTTAGCTTGATATGTCACCTCTGCATCTATTATCAGTTGCTCTTTACATCCTCGTGCTCCTTTGCAACAGCCTTTTTGTTCTTCATTTATAATTTTGTTCTGTGTTGTATGTGTCAGTAATTTCTGTGTAACGACTGAAGTTAATATTTTGTATATTGTTGGTAGGCATGTTATGGGGCGATATTTAGCTGGGTTTGCTGTGTCTGCTTGATCTTTGGGTTTCAAATAAGTTATTCCATGTGTAAGTGTATCAGGGAGTGTGTAGGGGTCTGCAATGTAACTGTTAAATAATTTAGTTAGATGTGAATGTGTTGAGGTGAACTTCTTTAGCCAGAAATTTGCTATCTTATCTTTTCCAATGACTTTCCAATTGTGAGTAGAATTAATTGCTTGGGTGACTTCATGTTGCAAAATTTTTACTTCAGGCATTTGTGGTATCAACTTGTATGTGCCTGTTTCTGCTTGTATCCACAGTGCATGCCTGTTATGTTGTACCGGGTTTGACCATATGTTGCTCCAGAAGTGTTCCATTTCTGTTATGTTTGGTGGATTGTCTATTTTAATGTGTGTGTTATCTATTGTCTGGTAAAATTTCTTTTGGTTTGTGTTGAATGTTTGGTTTTGTTTCCTTCTATTTTCACTTTTTTTTGTATCTTCTAAGTCGTTTGACCAATGCTTGTAATTTCTGCTTCTTTTCATCTAATTGCTCTATCACTTCTTGTTGTGAGATTTTACCTAACCTTTTTCGTTTTTTTTCTGACATTTCATTTCTTATAAATTGTGTTAGCTGCCTGATGTCTTTTCTCAGTTTTTCTATTCTGATCTGTAGCCTGTGTTGCCATGCTGGCTTTGTGGGTTTCTTCTGTGTGTTGGTGGGTTCTGATCTCTGCCTAGTGTGTATATTTTGTGTAGTGGGTGCTCCTATATAAACCAGTAGTTGTAACTCTTCCATAGTTGTGTTTTCATTTATTTTGTTGTGTATGATTGTGTTGATAGTTTTTATTATTGTTTCAACTTGTGGGTTATTTGGCGGTCTATGCAAGAATGATCTAATGTCTGTATTTGTGTCTTTGTATTCTATATATGTCAGCTGAAATTTTTCTTCTAGGTCTAACATGTGTGTCACTTCGTGTTCTATTTGTACTTGTTCTGGTGGCTGTCTTAAGATTTCGTTTTCCTCTGATTGTTTAATTGATGCGTGTTGTTCTTTGTTTGTTTGCTCTGGGATGTTTGAGTCCATTACTGTATTTTCTTCTTCTTCTGATTGCACATTATTTTGTTCCAGTGTTTGTTGTACTTGTTGTTTGATGTTTTCTAATTCTGACTGGGGTATCCTGTTATTTTTGATTATTACACGGATCTGATCAGCTAGTCGTTGTTCTGTTAAAAATTTTAATTCTGGGTATCTGGTAATAAATGTTGTGTATACTTGTGATCTGTATCAGTTGTGTTGGTTCCTAGCTTTGTTGCTTGGTAATAACAGAACATGAGGTGTCGATTAACTTCATCTGACCATCTCATCCTCTGTCTTTGTTTTCCTTCTAGAGTGGTTGCAGGAAGCATATCCTGCAAAACACCTCTATTTGGATTTAAATCAGTTTCCTGTTGGCTAGCAGTGTTGTTACCATTGTGGGCGGGCATAGGGTTCAAGCGTCGTCCCCGACCATGACGGCGCTTGTCTGAGGCTTCTTTAGTTCTGTCCTGAACCAACTCATCACACTAAAAGGGGGGTTAGCCCTATTAGTGGTTTGTTCTTTCGTCGCCTTTAACGACTGGCAGAACATACCGGAGGCCTATTCTTTTCCCGGGCCTCCACGGGACTTATTATTATTATTATTATTATTATCATTAACATGAATATCATTGTCACCACCATTAACATGACCTACGCTCTTACAGTCAGCTTTATTTTCCATTCTTCTGGTGTTATTAATCCAATGATATTCCTTTCTTCTAATATGATTTAAGTTCTGCTGATGCGAATATTATTTTGGCTGATATCCACATCTGCATCTGCATCTACATATGCATGATCACAATTCACAATTAAGTGCCTGACAGAAGGTTGATCGAACCACCTCCAAGCTATTTCTCTACTGTTCCATTGCCAAACTGTGCACAGGAAAAAGGAACACTTAAATCTTTCTGTGAGAGCTCTGATTCCTCTTATTTTATTATGATGATCTTTCCTATGTATCTGGTGGACAACAAAATATTTTCACATTCTGAGGAAAAAACTGGCGATTGAAATTTAATGAGAAGATCCTGCTGCGTCAAAAGAGGCCTTTGTTTCAATGATAGTCAACCCAATTCACGTATCATATCCATCTCACTCTCTCCCCTGTTTCACGAGCTGATCTTCTTTGGCCGTTTTCGATGTTCTCTGTCAATACTATCCTACGCGGGTCCCATGCTGCACAGCAGCACTCGCGAAGAGGACGTACAAGCGTTGTGTGGGCAGTCTCTTCAGTTGTTGCTCGCATGGCAGACGCTCTATTTATCTGAGCCACCCAGCACACAGAGGATAGTGCGACTACAGGGACTTACCTCTGGCACGCCTCTCGTGTGACCCACATACGCAACTTGTTGTCCCGCACTATATTCATAGTGCCCCTGCCCATTACACTCATTACTCGCGGTTTTACTGCCGATTCCGATAAGAATTCGGGTACTGTTTGTGCATATGCACGGAAGAAGATGGTCAAATGGCCGATGAGCCTTATATATATATATATATATATATATATATATATATATATATATATATATATATATGAAGATGGTATCTGTTCTTTCGGACATCTTCATTCATATATACATGTTCTTTTTTCTTATCGCACTGGAAGTTAATTGTATTTGAATGCTGATGAAAAATGTAGGAGTACATCACAGAAAAGTTTTTCTTTCTTGTTGTAGAAATAAAATGTCTATTTGAATGGAGAGGCAAAACAACATACTAATGCAATTATATTTTCTAACCGTTTTCATACAACATAGCCTGCGTAAATAAGGGAACCTGCTAACGACGCATTCTGGTGATACTTGGAAGACTATTCATCTCCGGTAACGCCAGATGGCTGGCAATGTAAATAGACAAGCAAAAGTTGCGGACTTTCAAATTACGTATGAAAGTAAAAACAATGACAAAATGTTTTATTATGCATTGCAATAACTGATAAAAGTTATTTCAATAATTTAAAGAATGTCTTCAGAAAGACTTTTGTAAGACTTTCCTCCTTTTGTGATATTTCTGGAATTGCAGCCACCGTATTCGGCTACAAGAAGCTCTTTTTATAGCAGTTGAGAAGGTAGCTGTGGTAAGCCGACCTAATGTGGTGCAAGGTACCGATGACAGATGGTTTGTTAGAAACTGATATCGTAAGAAAAACCGCCTAAATTGCGGTCCTTCTCCGCGATTGTCTGCTGCATTCGGAAGTTGCGCGCCAAGATGACAATCTTCTGTTATTAGTATTAGACAAACTAAACAGCGCATTTACTTGCATGCCATATTTAAAGCATCTGTCAATAGCGTGGTATCTTTCCATTATGTCACAAGTATTAATAACCAGTAGAATAATAAAGAGCTTCGAAACGAAAAGACAGACGAAGCACTTCGGCGATCTTTGGATCGCGCCTAACTTGGATGGCGGGCGAAGTTGTTCGGCTGTAAGATCAGAGCTGATCGGCAGTCTCAGAGGACGAACATGTTGTCCGTCGTGATATCAGTTAAGAATTAATTTGCAATGTCTAATTTATAAATATGAGACCTGGTTCGGGAGTGTTGGAGGACAGATATGTTGTCTGCCACTGTCGATGTTAGATTTTATTAGCAATGTATGGTTATTTGGTACACATAGTTGAGAACAGTTTTGACAGAAACGCAGTTAATTAATTTGTTGAAAAATAAAAGTCATTTGTGTCTCTAAAGTGGAATGTAATTCTGGAGCTTCTCGTGATCTGCTAATAAAAAGCGAATGGCATCCCGTGTAAACAAACTGATTCTAAATTTAATTATTTGTAAAATAGCAGCTCAAAAGTTTCTTGCAGCCTCAAGTTTACGGATTCATGATCTACGTGCTGTTTTTCGCCAGGGGACAAAAACTATAGAAGACTGCAGGTTGGTGACCATTTATTAGAACTTATGCATTCCACTCAGGGCGGTGGAATCAAATAGGCACCTCGCGTGTACTGCAATCTTAGTGCAAATGAGGTCAGTGACACGTCATCTGCGGTAACACAGAGGAGGTATGAAGAAGAGGAATATTTTTAGGGGAAGGGGTTTATAATGAGCACGTGAATATAGCTTCTCTCGTGCCTGCCTCTCGTTTTCAACTTGCCGTACGTCGCATCCCTGATGGGAATAATCTTTGAAGTCGAAGTGCTCGGTAATTATGAGGCTAGATTTTATTAGCGAGAACTACGATCTGTAACTGACCAGCGAACTGTGTAAGGTATGCCGGCCGGGGTGGCCAAGCGGTTAAAGGCGCTACAGTCTGGAACTGCGCGACCACTACGGTCGCAGGTTCGAATCCTGCCTTGGGCATGGATGTGTGTGATGTTCTTAGGTTAGTTAGGTTTAAGTAGTTCTAAGTTGTAGGGGAATGATGACCTTAGAAGTTAAGTCCCATAGTGCTCAGAGCCAAGCCTGTGTAAGGTCTGTGATTAGTGTGGACTGTAAATGACTAGAAGATTGCATAAAGACTGTGAGAAATAGTCTTTAATAGTGTTTGAACTGGTTTAAACTTTAGTTGAACTGTAATAACTCATGCCGCAATATCAAATTTTCAGTTACAGTGGAAGTAGTATCGGTGTAAAGCGTGAATGGAATGTGCGAAAGTGCAACGAGAATAAAAGTTAACGTTGTGTGCGCGCACCGTGGGATCACGTTATTAATCATCACTTCAAGATTCTTCATGCGAAGAGGCGGTGCAAAGTGCAGAGCGGCGTGAGGCATTCAAAGGCAACAAACAGGTGTGGCGACGGCGGCAAGGAGCGCCTGCAAGTGACAGCATCAGCACACCACGGAGGCGGAGCTGCAGCCGGCGCGGCGGTGCAGTCCATAGCTACGAAATTCAGTGGCAATACGTCGAGGAAGAAAAGTGGTGCAAGTTTTCTGCCTGCGTGTAGCAGTATAAGATGTGTGATTGGAACATTAGTATTAGGATGTCGAGGGAAAGGGAAATAAAATACGTTCTGAGAAATGAGAAGGAGTTCAATCTCGCGGTAGTAGTTTGAACTGGTGGGACAGATACAAATACACGGTGATGAAGTCAGATATGGGTTTCCTGATATGTCGAATAACCAACGTGAAAGTGTAAATTTAAACTTTGGTGATGAGTCTGAAATAGTAAATCCAATAACCATATACCACATTGAGGATTCTGAAATAGCCATGAATGATTTCACTGAAAAGGTAGAGTTAACTAATAACGAGGGCAGTGGAAACATTCATTTAGTAGCAACAATGTTAATGTAAACCAGGATTTGTAGTACCCAGTCAAAACGAAATGATTCATTGGAATGACGATGCCAGAAAAAGTAACTCTGACGTTGACATTAATAATGAGCCAATAGATGAGTTACGTACAGCATCAGCTGACACTTTACCAGTTAGGGATGATGATCAGGATCTGAAGTCTATGCTAAAACTAATTTTACAAGAATTAAAAGAAGAATCAAGAAAAACACAAAATAAAATAGAGAAAGAATTAAGTAAATCACAAAAAGAAAGTAATGAACCATTAAGAAAAACACAGGTGAAAATACTGGGTGATGAAAAAGTCAGTATAAATTTGAAAACTGAATAAATGACGGAATAATGTAGATAGAGAGGTACAAATTGACACACATGCTTGGAATGACATGGGGTTTTATTAGAACCAAAAAAATACGAAAGTTCAAAAAATGTCCGACAGATGGCGCTTCATCTGATCAGAATAGCAATAATTAGCATAACAAAGTAAGACAAAGCAAAGATGATGTTCTTTACAGGAAATGCTCAATATATTCACCATCATTCCTCAACAATAGCTGTAGTCGAGGAATAATGTTGTGAACAGCACTGTAAAGCATGTTCGGAGTGGTGGTGAGGCATTGGCGTCGGATGTTGTCTTTCATCATCCCTAGAGATGTCGGCCGATCACGATACACTTGCGACTTCAGGTAACCCCAAAGCCAATAATCGCACGGACTGAGGTCTGGGAACCTGGGAGGCCAAACATGAGAAAAGTGGCGGTTGAGCACAAGATCATCAAGAAACGAAGCGCGCAAGAGATCTTTCACGCGTCTAGCAATACTTGTTTTTTTTTCGGTTCTAATAAAACCCCATGTCATTCCAAGCATGTGCGTCAATTTTTACCTCTCTATCTACATTATTCTGTGGTTTATTAAGTTTTCAAATTTATACTGAGTTTTTGATCAACCAGGAGATAAGGGATTAAAAGGAAGTAAATGTAGGAATAGCTCCATCTAATGCTAAGTTTAATACTTTGGAACATCAGGTCACACATCTTGAAGCTAAAAGTGAGGGATGTTTCAGGAAAATACATTATGAAACAAAAGAATGGGTTAAAACATTAGAAGTCTGTAAGACAGAAATAAAAGAAAGGATGGACCATGAAATCAAGAAGTTAAATCAGAATTTGCAGGATCAAAATGGGGTGATAGAAGCAACAGTTAATGACAGAAATGTAAGATCAGAGCTAAACAAAGTTATCACGAGTAATTTGCCATCTATCAAATTTGACCAGGAAATACTTGTTTGTAACCTTTCACATGTAGAATCCTCTTGTAAAGGCAACACAAGTGCGATTCAGAGTAAATTCAGAAAAATAGAGCAGAAAGTATTTCCTGAGATGCGACACAAAATAGAAAAAAATGGTTCAAATGGCTCTGAGCACTATTGGACTTAACATCTGAGGTCATCAGTCCCCTAGAACTTAGAACTACTTAAACCTAACTAACCTAAGGACAACACATACATCCATGCCCGAGGCAGGAGTCGAACCTGCGACCGCAGTAGTCGCGCGGTTCCGGACTGAAGCGTCCAGAACCGCTCGGCCACCGCAGCCAGCGACAAATAGAAAATGACGTTAAATAAAAAGTGGAAATTTGTTGTGAACAAGAATGAAAGGAAGGTCTGGTCGATGTATCACGTAGCAAACCACGCTAATTTGTATAAATTCCATCATTTCTCTAGTAGGGGAATTATACACCCTGTAACCTTCATTAGATACTTTGAGGGCATCAATACATGGCTGAACAACAAAAAATCTAATTCGTGGCCAGTAGGTTAGAAGGAGAAGCAAAATTATGGGGAACAATGGTCAGTGACACAAGTGAAACATGTAAAGAATTTGTTGAAGCATTTTTGTATCATGACTCAGCAGACAGATTCTGTTAGAGGTCACTAGCAAAAAATAGTCAAATGTATACTGCATTCGTCTATGGCAGACAAAGCTAGAAGTTCAGTTCTAAAAAGTATCACATGGGGCTAGATTACATGGTTGAATTTAGGAAAGTTGTGGATGAAGTGCCTCATTCTACCACGGAAATAGGGCCACAACAATTACTAAATGAAATGTTAATCAACGACATGAAAAATTATTATTAATACTGACCTCAGGGTTCAATATCTTCTTTGTATTTCCAGGTAATTGATGATTGCCAGGTGCCTGAGTTAACTGACAGCATAATTCATTTTCTTTCGTGCAGAAGTATTATCTGTCTTCTTTAACATTCTTCACTATAAATAATGTTGTTGTTGTTGTGGTCTTCAGTCCTGAGACTGGTTTGATGCAGCTCTCCATGCTACTCTATCCTGTGCAAGCTTTTTCATCTCCCAGTACCTACTGCAACCTACATCCTTCTGAATCTGCTTAGTGTATTCATCTTTTGGTCTCCCTCTACGATTTTTACCCTCCACACTGCCCTCCAATACTAAATTGGTGATCCCTTGATGCCTCAGAACATGTCCTACCAACCGATCCCTTCTTCTGGTCAAGTTGTGCCACAAACTTCTCTTCTCCCCAATCCTATTCAACACTTCCTCATTAGTTATGTGGTCTACCCATCTAATCTTCAGCATTCTTCTGTAGCACCACATTTCGAAAGCTTCTATTCTCTTCTTGTCCAAACTATTTATCGTCCATGTTTCACTTCCATACATGGCTACACTCCATACGAATACTTTCAGAAACGACTTCCTGACACTTAAATCTATACTCGATGTTAACAAATTTCTTTTCTTCAGAAACGCTTTCCTTGCCATTGCCAGCCTACATTTTATATCCTCTCTACTTCGACCATCATCAGTTATTTTGCTCCCCAAATAGCAAAACTCCTTTACTACTTTAAGTGCCTCATTTCCTAATCTAATCCCCTCAGCATCACCCGACTTGATTAGACTACATTCCATTATCCTTGTTTTGCTTTTGTTGATGTTCATCTTATATCCTCCTTTGAAGACACTGTCCATTCCATTCAACTGCTCTTCCAAGTCCTTTGCTGTCTCTGACAGAATTACAATGTCATCGGCGAACCTCAAAGTTTTTATTTCTTCTCCATGAATTTTAATACCTACTCCGAATTTTTCTTTTGTTTCCTTTACTGCTTGCTCAATATACAGATTGAACAACATCGGGGAGAGGCTACAACCCTGTCTTACTCCCTTCCCAACCACTGCTTCCCTTTCATGTCCCTCGACTCTTATAACTGCCATCTGGTTTCTGTACAAATTGTAAATAGCCTTTCGCTCCCTGTATTTTACCCCTGCCACCTTTAGAATTTGAAAGAGAGTATTCCAGTCAACATTGTCAAAAGCTTTCTCTAAGTCTACAAATGCTAGAAACGTAGGTTTGCCTTTCCTTAATCTTTCTTCTAAGATAAGTCGTAAGGTCAGTATTGCCTCACGTGTTCCAGTGTTTCTACGGAATCCAAACTGATCTTCCCCGAGGTTGGCTTCTACTAGTTTTTCCATTCGTCTGTAAAGAATTCGTGTTAGTATTTTGCAGCTGTGACTTATTAAGCTGATAGTTCGGTAATTTTCACCTCTGTCAACACCTGCTTTCTTTGGGATTGGAATTATTATATTCTTCTTGAAGTCTGAGGGTATTTCGCCTGTTTCATACATCTTGCTCACCAGATGGTAGAGTTTTGTCAGGACTGGCTCTCCCACGGCCGTCAGTAGTTCCAATGGAATATTGTCTACTCCGGGGGCCTTGTTTCGACTCAGGTCTTTCAGTGCTCTGTCAAACTCTTCACGCAGTATCCTATCTCCCATTTCATCTTCATCTACATCCTCTTCCATTTCCATAATATTGTCCTGAAGTACATCGCCCTTGTATAGACCCTCTATATACTCCTTCCACCTTTCTGCTTTCCCTTCTTTGCTTAGAACTGGGTTTCCATCTGAGCTCTTGATATTCATACAAGTCGCTCTCTTATCTCCAAAGGTCTCTTTAATTTTCCTGTAGGCGGTATCTATCTTACCCCTAGTGAGATAGGCCTCTTTTAGATTTTTAGATTAGATTTACTTTCATTCCAATTGATCCGTAGTGAGGAGGTCCTCCAGGATGTGGAACATGTCAGAAAAACAACAATACATGACAAATATTTAAACTAAAACAAATAAGCTAATGTACCATTCCACAGGTCCCAAGTGGAATGATCGTCATTTTTTAATGAACACTAAGAGTCATTTTACAAATACTATTGCACTGAATTTAAAATAAAAAAGTTTTTTATTTATTTATAAGGTAAAAACATGTAATACAACTACTGTAATACTTATTTACAATGAACACATTACTGCACTGAAATGGTGCAGAAGTTAGATTATACTTACACACACACACACACACACACACACACACACACACACACACACACACAAATTTTCAGTGAACACATTACTGCACTGAAATTGTGCAGAAGATATGTTGTACTTATATACAAATCAGTTGGTTTTCCTCAGAAATTCATCAATGGAGTAGAAGGAGTTGGCCACCAATAAATCCTTTAGGCTTCTCTTAAACTGAATTTCATTGGTTGTTAAGCTTTTTATGGCTGCTGGCAAGTTATTGAAAATGTGTGTTCCTGAATAATGCACACCTTTTTGTACAAGACTAAGTGACTTTAAATCCTTGTGAAGATTATTCTTATTTCTAGTATTGATTCCATGAATTGAGCTATTGGTTTGAAAAAGTGATATATTTTTAATGACAAATTTCATTAAGGAATAAATATATTGGGAAGCTGTAGTTAGTATCCCTAGTTCCCTAAACAGGCTTCTGCAGGATGTTCTTGAGTTCACACCACATATAATTCTTACTGCACGTTTTTGTGCCCGGAAAACTTTAGCTTGGCTTGATGAATTACCCCAGAAAATAATCCCATATGACATTATGGAATGAAAGTAAGCATAGTATGCCAGCTTTTTCATTTTTATATCCCCTATGTCTGACAAAATTCGCATTGCAAACAGAGATTTGTTAAGACGCTTCAGCAGTTCTGTGGTGTGCTCCTCCCAGTTGAATTTATTATCAAGCTGTAATCCCAAGAATTTAACACCGTCCACTTCTTCTATCTTCTTGTCATCATATGTTAGACATATACTCTTGGGACACCCCTTACAAGTTCTGAACTGCATGTAGTGTGTTTTTTCAAAGTTTAGTGACAAAGAATTGGCTAGGAACCAGTGATTAATGTCTACAAATATTTTATTGGCTGATCTTTCTAAGACTACACTTGATTTGCTATTTATTGCAATGTTTGTATCATCAGCAAACAAAACAAACTTGGCATCTGGTAATGTTACTGATGAAAGGTCATTGATATACACAAGAAAAAGTAAGGGCCCCAAAATGGAACCTTGTGGGACCCCACATGTAATTAGTTCCCAGTTGGATGATGCCTGATAGCTTGATACATGTCTCTTTCCTAATAACACCCTTTGTTTCCTGCCAGAGATATAAGATTTGAACCATTTTGCAGCATTTCCTGTTACACTATAATATTCTAGTTTACTTAAAAGGATATTGTGATTTACACAGTCAAATGCCTTTGACAGATCACAAAATATACCAGTTGCCTGCAATTTTTTGTCTAATGAATTAAGTACATTTTCACTGTAAGTGTAGATAGCCTTCTCAATATCAGAACCTTTTAGAAATCCAAACTGTGACTTTGACAGTATGTTATTTGAGATAAGATGGTTATAAAGACGACTGTACATTACTTTTTCGAAAATTTTTGAGAATGCTGGCAACAGTGAAATTGGACGGAAATTTGATGCTATTTCTTTATCTCCCTTCTTAAACAGTGGCTTAACTTCAGCATATTTCAGCCATTCGGGAAATATTCCACTGATAAACGACTGGTTACACAGATAGCTTAATATGTTACTTAGCTCAGAATCACATTCTTTAATTAACTTTGTTGATATTTCATCATACCCACTAGATGTTTATGATTTTAAAGATTTTATGATGGACATTATTTCTGTTGGGGTAGTGAGGGTCAAATTCATATTATGGAAGTTACTTGAAATGTCTGGTCAAAGGTAATCCATAGCAGCATCTACCGAACCTGACAACCCCATCTTTTCAGTAACAGTTATAAAATGAAACTTCCTGGCAGATTAAAACTGTGTGCCCGACCGAGACTCGAACTCGGGACCTTTGCCTTTCGCGGGCAAGTGCTCTACCAACTGAGCTACCGAAGCACGACTCACGCCCGGTACTCACAGCTTTACTTCTGCCAGTACCTCGTCTCCTACCTTCCAAACTTTACAGAAGCTCTCCTGCGCAGGAGAGCTTCTGTAAAGTTTGGAAGGTAGGAGACGAGGTACTGGCAGAAGTAAAGCTGTGAGTACCGGGCGTGAGTCGTGCTTCGGTAGCTCAGTTGGTAGAGCACTTGCCCGCGAAAGGCAAAGGTCCCGAGTTCGAGTCTCGGTCGGGCACACAGTTTTAATCTGCCAGGAAGTTTCATATCAGCGCACACTCCGCTGCAGAGTGAAAATCTCATTCTGCAGTTATAAAATGTTTGTTAAAAAGTTCTGCAACACTATACACATCTGTCACCAATGCATCATTTACTCTTAATGCTATTTGTTCCTCTTCATGTCTGGTTCTACCGGTCTCCTCCTTCACTATATCCCATATTGTCTTTATTTTGTTATCTGATATGACTATCTTTTCCTTGTAATATATTTGCTTTGACATCCGTATTACAGTCTTTAATATTTTGCAGTATTTCTTATAATGTGCTATAGCATCAACATTGGAAATGTTTCGGATTGACAGATACAGTTTTCTTTTTGTTTTACAAGATACCCCTATTCCTCGAGTAATCCATGGCTTCTTTATAGACTTTGCTCTAACCTTGGTAAGTTTTGGGGGAAAGCAGTGTTCAAATAAGGTAAGCACTTTATTAGCAAAAATGTTATATTTTTCATTCATGCCATGAGCACTGTAAACATCAGTCCAGTGAATGTCTCTGAGGAGTGTCCTAAAATAATCAATTTTTGGCTTACTGATTACCCTCTTGAGCTCAGATTTAACAGATTTTATATCTTGTTCAGTATTAACATTTAACAGAAGGAACTGCATGTCATGGTCTGAGAGGCCATTGACTATTGGTTTTGTAATATAATTTTGTTCATTTGACTTTTCTATAAAGATATTATCAATGGCTGTTTGTGAGCAAGTGGTTATCCTAGTGGGGAACTTTACTGTGGGAATTAAGTTGAATGATAGTGTTACTAACTCAAATAGGTTCTTATTGGGAGAGTCTTTAAGGAAATCTACATTGAAATCACCAGCAACCACTATTTCTTTGTTTTTGGTTGTTAAATGGGCCAGTACAGCTTCAAGGTGGTTTACAAACAGATTAAAGTTACCTGCAGGTGCTCGATATACACTTAATATTATGAAAGATTTTTTGTGAAATTCTAATTCTGTTGCACATGCTTCCATATGCTGTTCTAGGCAAAATTTATGAATGTCTATGTTCTTAAATTTATGACAGTTCTTGATGAATGTGGCAACTCCTCCTTTCTCCATTTCTGATCTACAATAGTGAGATGCTAACCTAAACCCTGTAACACTTAAAAGTTCTATACCAGTGGTCACATGATGTTCAGAGAGGCAGATTATGTCAGCTGGGTTTGAAGACTCTAATTCATCTATGCAGATAGTTAATTCATTAATTTTATTTCTCAGTCCTCGAATATTTTGATGCAATAAAGATAGCTGACATTTCACATTGACTGACTTAAAAATGGATGGAGTTAAAATATCTGCTGACAGTTGAAAATTCTTAACCAATGGCTGTTTATGTTGATGTAATAAGCTGGAATTAT
The DNA here is from genome assembly GCF_021461395.2 of Schistocerca americana. Classification (NCBI taxonomy): domain Eukaryota; kingdom Metazoa; phylum Arthropoda; class Insecta; order Orthoptera; family Acrididae; genus Schistocerca; species Schistocerca americana. The sequence goes on from NC_060121.1 coordinate 93,835,338, forward strand.
GTTTTTTGATTTCTTTCTCAAACTGAAGGTTTGTCTCAGTTCTAACCTCTCTTAAAATTTGTTTTCTTTCTGTCCTCCCTACCCTAAAAAAGGGTCTTTTCTGAATCCTATAACCACTGGTATTTTACCACTCATGACAGTGCCTCCCCCCTTTAACTTTCCTGCTATTTCCCCAGCCAATTTACCCTTCCCCTTCCTGTTGAGGTGAAGGCCATGCCTAGTATAATCCCACCTACTGACAGAATCAACATGAACCGCACCAATGTGTGACCCCGCACCCGACATGAGCAGCCGTTCCAGCTCCAAACATCCTTACATTTGTCCTCTAGCCATCCCTGCTTAGCCATTTTGCACTTCCTGTCGATCTCATTTTTCAGACGTTTGTATTCCTTTTTGCCTGCTTCACTTACTGCATTTTTATATTTTCTCCTTTCATCAATTAAATTCAATACTTCTTCTGTTACCCAAGGATTTCTACTAGCCCTAGTCTTTTTACCTACTTGATCCTCTGCTGCCTTCACTACTTCATCCCTCAAAGCTACCCATTCTTCTTCTACTGTATTTATTTCCCCCATTCCTGTCAATTGCTCCCTTATGCTCTCCCTGAATCTCTGTACAACCTCTGGTTCTTTTAGTTTATCCAGGACCCATCTCCTTAAATTCCCACCTTTTTGCAGTTTCTTCAGTTTTAATCTACAGGTCATAACCAATAGATTGTGGTCAGAGTACACATCTGCCCCTGGAAATGTCTTACAATTTAAAACCTGGTTCCTAAATCTCTGTCTTACCATTATATAATCTATCTGATACCTTTTAGTATCTCCAGGGTTCTACCATGTATACAACCTTCTTTCATGATTCTTAAACCAAGTGTTAGTTATGATTATGTTGTGCTCTGTGCAAAATTCGACCAGGCGGCTTCCTCTTTCATTTCTGTCCCCCAATCCATATTCACCTACTACGTTTCCTTCTCTCCCTTTTCCTACACTCGAATTCCAGTCACCCATGACTATTAAATTTTCGTCTCCCTTCACAATCTGAATAATTTCTTTTATTTCATCATACATTTCTTCAATTTCTTCGTCATCTGCAGAGCTAGTTGGCATATAAACTTGTACTACTGTAGTAGGCGTGGGCTTCGTATCTATCTTGGCCACAATAATGCGATCACTATGCTGTTTGTAGTAGCTTACCCGCATTCCTATTTTCCTATTCATTATTAAACCTACTCCTGCATTACCCCTATTTGATTTTGTGTTTATAACCCTGTAGTCGCCTGACCAGAAGTCTTGTTCCTCCTGCCACCGAACTTCACTAATTCCCACTATATCTAACTTCAACCTATCCATTTCCCTTTTTAAATTTTCTAACCTACCTGCCCGATTAAGGGATCTGACATTCCACGCTCCGATCCGTAGAACGCCAGTTTTCTTTCTCCTGATAACGACATCCTCTTGAGTAGTCCCCGCCCGGAGATCCGAATGGGGGACTATTTTACCTCCGGAATATTTTACCCAAGAGGACGCCATCATCATGTAATCATACAGTAAAGCTGCATGCCCTCGGGAAAAATTACGGCTGTAGTTTCCCCTTGCTTTCAGCCGTTCGCAGTACCAGCACAGCAAGGCCGTTTTGGTTATTGTTACAAGGCCAGATCAGTCAATCATCCAGACTGTTGCCCTTGCAACTACTGAAAAGGCTGCTGCCCCTCTTCAGGAACCACACGTTTGTCTGGCCTCTCAACAGGTACCCCTCCGTTGTGGTTGCACCTACGGTACGGCTATCTGTATCGCTGAGGCACGCAAGCCTCCCCACCAACGGCAAGGTCCATGGTTCATGGGGGGGAAATAATGTTAAGATCAGGAATTTTTCTTACACTGCATGTGACAACAAAGAAACAAGCTATGATAAAAACATAGGAACCCAGCAGAATAAACATCTGCATAGCACAGGTGAAAAACCAGACTTTTCACGGCGTACATGTGGATAGGCTACAATGTACGAAGTATAGGATTACAGATACACCATCAAGAGAACACAATATATATTTCCACCACGACACCAGTACCATATTAGTGCACATAACGGAAACGTAGTATAAATTACGTAGTGGAGCAATTTTTTAATACTTACAACAATGATAAACAATACTTTGTGTCTGAAAATACTTTAAGAACAGAGAAGCAAGACGAGGGCTACTATACATAATGCAGATGAAATAATTAATGAAAATAAGCTGAAGGCTGTAGAACAAGTGGACGAGTCTAAACCAGGTAAGTGAATGTGACAATGTACAAAAGAAGCATTTCAGATGGTAAAATTATTGGAAATAATTAAATGTTGTCTTGAGATGATGTACAGGTTGTGTCTAAGTAGACATATTGTACTCTTTAGTGTGAACTGAAATTGCGAAATGGTTTCCGCTGCAATGAATTAGAATGCATTGATAGGCTAGGAATAGTCCTGGCAAAAAGCTTTATACCAAAAGGAGAGTTATGGTTATCACGCGACAGGAAAGTCTGCCAATTATTTACGAAGAGAGAAAAGAAGTAAATGAAGAGTTACAGATTAGGCAACAGAAGTGTCGGCCAAATAGGTACATGGAGAAAGGCGAAGTATTGTTATAAGGTGACAGTTAAGTCGGCCAATCGTTAACGAAGAGTGAGGGAGGAAAGGCAAAAGGCGACGTGTAAGTCGGCCATTTAGTAGTGTTTACGGGCGAAGTGGTTCCCGCCAACCATTTTATGAAGTACAAGGAAGTAGACATATTGTCAACATAGGACACAACACTGACATAGAAACCTCATAAAAGACGTAAACGTAGTAAATAAGTTTAAAATACAAGGCCACGTAATATGAAGTATAGCGAATAATGGGACACACTGGTTTTAGATATGAAAGGAATGTGGAATAAATGTCTAGCTAATAACAATTAGCCCCTACACACAATATACATACGTGAAAGTCAGCAGAAAATACGCTATCATTACATGACTACAGTTCCGCTGGTATGGTTTATAATAATAATAACACTCAAAGCCAAATTCTGCAACGTTCTCTTGATGTATCTGTGAATCGCAATTGTGGGCCTCAGTAGATTAGATTTAAAGAGCATAGCTCGTGACGTAGGCTAGCGGCGTGACTCATTAGCGAAGGAGGTCAACACTAGCATAAGGTGCGAGCAAGCACAAAGCTCTTAAAGAGTGCGAAGAGCAATGACCAGCTGCATGTAGCTACAGCTGTGACCAAAACAAAAACATTGAGGAATCACTGTCGTATACATTGGCTTTGTTTATAAACGCACTAGATCTAAACAAAACATTATATATTATGTATTTATATCGTAATAGTGTACGAAAAAACGTTTATTTAAAATTTGTTTCAAATTATTAAGAAACTAATTTAAGGTATTTTGTATCCTTTCATGGAATTGTACTGGAGCTGTATGCTGAGGTTGGAGTTGGGGAATGGACTGACAGTTGTTGAACTCAACACTACTTAGGAAAGTCTGGAGCTTCATCACGCAGGACCACATCATGGACAACAGAATCATCAGTATGGATTGGTGTCGCGGGTTGCTTCCGTATGTTCTGGTAAAAAGGTGTGAGTGTAATTTCTTCTGTCTCGACGTATTTGTGAAACGTATAGGTGTTGTGTTTATTTTACCTGCAACCATGTGAAGTGGACGTCTTTATGACACATTGATATAAATAAGTGCAGAACGGCATGGTGCCGACATAATAGTGAGAAAAGCGTAAAGACTGTTACATCGAATTGAAGGGATGGCAACGCGCCGGTAGTAATTGTGTAGCAGTGTGACTGCAATGCACTAATAGTAGTGGTGTAGCAGTTGGTCAGTTTAAAGAAAGGCATTGTGCCAAAAGTGAATAACAATGTTAATTCTTATCGACAAATATTTGGTTGAATTTAACGGACGGCAATGTGCTGGTAGTAGCTTAACAGCAATATGAAACTTTTCTCGGAAACAGTACACTGCTATAGAGCATTACACACTATTGGTCATTAAAATTGCTATACCAAGAAGAAATGCAGATGATAAACGGGTATTCATTGGACAAATATATTATACTAGAACTCACATGTGATTACATTTTCACGCAATTTGGGTGCATAGATCCTGAGAAATCAGTACCCAGAACAACCACGTCTGGCCGTAATAACGGCCTTGATACGCGTGGCCATTGAGTCGAACAGAGCTTGGATGGCGTGTACAGGTACAGCTGCCCATGCAGCTTCAACACGATGCCACAGTTCATCACGAGTAGTGACTGGCATATTGTGAAGAGACAGTTGCTCGGCCACTATTGACCACACGTTTTCAATTGGTGAGAGATCTGGAGAATGTGCTGGCCAGGGCAGCAGTCGAACATTTTCTGTATCCAGAAAGGCACGTACACGACCTGCAACATGCGGTCGTGCATTATCCTGCTGAAATGTATGGTTTCGCAGGGATCGATGAAGGGTACAGCCACGGGTCGTAACACATCTGAAATGTTACGTCCACTGTTCGAAGTGCCGTCAATGCGAATAAGAGGTGACCGAGACATGTAACCAATGGCACCCCATACCATGACGCCGGGTGATACGCCAGTACGGCGATGACGAATATACGCGTGCGTTCACCGCGATGTCGCCAAACACGCATGCAACCATCATGATGCTGTAAACAGAACCTGGATTCATCCGAAAAAATGACGTTTTGCCATTCGTGCACCCAGGTTTGACGTTCAGTGCACCATCGCAGGCGCTCCTGTCTGTGTTGCAGCGTCAAGGGTAACCGTAGCCATGGTCTCCGAGATGATAGTCCATGCTGCTTCAAACGTCATCGAACTGTTCGTGCAGATGGTTGTTGTCTTGCAAACGTCCCCAGCTGCTGACTCAGGGATCGAGATGTAGCTACACGATCCGTTACAGCCATGCGGATAAGATGCCTGTCATCTCAACTGATAGTGATATGAGGCCTTTGGGATCCAGCACGGCGTTCCGTATTAGCCTCCTGAACCCACCGATTCCATATTCTGCTAACAGTCATTGGATCTCGACCAACGCAAGAAGCAATGTCGCGATACGATAAACCGCAATCGCGATAGACTACAATCGGATCTTTATCAAAGTCGGAAACGTGATGGTACGCATTTCTCCTCCTTACACGAGGCATCACAACAACGTTTCACCAGGCAACGCCGGTCAACTGCTGTTGATGCATGAGGAATCGGTTGGAAACTTTCCTCATGTGAGCACGTTGTAGGTGTCGCCACCGGCGCCAACCTTGTGTGAATGCTCTGAAAAGCTAATCATTTGCATATCACAGTATCTTATCCCTGTCAGTTAAATTTCGAACCTGTAGCACGTCATCTTCGTGGTGTAGCAATTTTAATGACCAGTAGTGTAGTAGAAATGGTAGTTTGTAAGTTAACAAAAGAATGTAAACAACGTAAAGTGACTACTTAGACTACTTTGAAAATCATTACTATTTAAAGAATGTTGTAATTAGAATACGAAGTGTAACTAAAGATTAATGATTTTGGGATATAAGGCTATACACAAATTTATTGAGGGTAACAATTAGCTTTTTCTGATCACAAAACACTTACGACTATGATTATATTAAGTTGATTAATAATCTGAGAATGAAAAATATAAAGTAGATTCAACTTCTCAAAAACAAAAACATATTACAAATGTAGTGGAATTGTATGGCTCTTGAGAGACGATAGCTCAAAAAAACCATAAAAATTTGAGTAAAAAATTGCTTATTTCTCAGATTGATTGTTGTCTGCGAGAACATCCCAATTTCTGGAAATCTCAGAAGGAGGGTTACGTGTAATAATTCTCGCTTTGCAGCCATCATATTTGGCTACAAATAACTCTATTTAGAGCAGTTGCGCCCAAGATGACAATCTTCTGTTATTAGTATTAGACAAACTAAACAGCGTATTTATTTGCATGCCATATTTAAAGCATCTCTCAATAGCGTGATATCTTTCCATTATGTCACAAGTATTAATAACCAGTAGAATAATAAAGAGCTGCGAAACGAAAAGACAGACGAAGCACTTTGGCGATCTTTGGATCGCGCCTAACTTGAATGGCGGACGAAGTGGTTGGGCTGTGAGATCAGAGCTGGTTCGGCAGTCTCAGAGGACGAACATGTTGTCCGCCGTGGTATCAGTTAAGAATCAACTTGCAATGTCTAGTTTGTAATTGTGAGACCTGGTTCTGGAGTGTTGGAGGACAGATATGTTGTCTGCCGCGGTCGGTGTTAGATTTTATTAGCAATGTATGGTTATTTGGTACACATAGTTGAGAACAGTTTGACAGTGATTATGCAGATACGCGTTCATTAATTTGTTGAAAAATAAAAATCATCTGTTACTCTAAAATGGAATGTAATTCTGCATATTCTCGTGTTCTGCTAATAAAAAGCGAGTGGTAAGCAATTGGAAATTTAATTATGTCTAAAATAAGAGTTGTCGCTAAGAGTTTCTTACAGCCTCTAGATTACGTACTCACGACTTACGTGCTATTTTCTGCACAGGAGATAACAACTATAGAAGACTGCAAGTTGATGAACACTTATTAGAGCTTACACATTGCACTCAGGGTGGCGGAAGCAAATAGGCACCTAGCGTGTATTGCAATCTTAGTACATATGAGATCAGTGACACGTCATCTGTGGTAACACAGAGGAAGTATAAAGAAGAGAAATATTTTTGAGGGAAGGGGTTTATAATAAGCAGGTACACATCGCTTCTCTCGTCCGTGACTCTCTTTTGGAACTTGCCATACTTTGACAGCCGTATTAGCGTGAGCTATATTCGGGCTATGGCATAACTTGCATCTAATTTTTTACTTCTATTTTTAAATACAGAGAGTGAAAGGCTGTTTACGATTTGTGCACAAACGAGATGGCAGTGATACGAATCGAGGGGCACAAGAGGTGGGCAGTGTTTCAAAAATGACTGAGACAGGGTTGTAGACTATCCCCGAGGTTATTTAATTTATGTACCGAGCAGGTATTGAAGGAAACTTAAGAAAGAATTGGAGTAAGAATTAAAATCCAAGGAGAAGAAATAAAAACTTTGAAGTTTGCCGATGACATTGTAATTGACAACAAAGGTTTTGGTAGAGCAATTAAATGGAATGGACAGTGTCTTGAAAGGCGAATATAAGATGAACATAAAAAAACTGAAACAAGGGTAATGGAATGTAGTCGAATTAAATCAGGCGAAGCTGAGGGAATTAGATAAGGAAATGGGACACTTAAAGTAGTAGATGTGTTTTGTCATCTGAGGAGCAAAATAACTGATGATGAAAGAAGGAGAGAGGATATAAAATGTAGATTGGCTCTGGCAACGAAAGCGTTTCTGAAGAAGAGAGATTTGTTAACATCGAGTATAGATTTATTTGTGAGGAAGTCTTTTCAGAAAGTATTTTTTATGGAGTGTAGACTTGTATGGAAATGAAGGATGGACGATAAACAGTTTAGACAGGAAGATAATAGAAGCTTTTGAAATGTGGTGCTACAGAAGAATGCTGAAGATTAGTTGGGTATATCACGTAACTAATGAAGACCTACTGAATAGAATTGGGGAGAAGACGAATTTGTGACACAACTTGACTAGAAGAAGGGATCAATTGGTAGTACACGTTCTGAAACATCAAGGGATCACAATTTAGTACTGGAGGGAAGTTTGGAGAGTACAACTCGTAGAGGGAGATCAAGAGATGAATACACTAAGCCAGTGGTCATCAAAGTTTTTTACTCAAGAGTCAGTATTAACATTGAGGGACGGCACCTCGAGCTGCATACGTACCAATCTTATTATTAACTTGTAAACTGTACAAATTGGTATGTTGCAAGCATCCAGTAGACTATTTGTGGTAAGGGCGCGATGAGTTGGCAGCTGTCCCCCACGTAGTGATCGTTAAAAATCGGTACCGCTTAGACCACTTCCTGTGAGCTGATCCCTGTTTCAGATTGTTGCACCCTCAGCGACCTCAATGTCGTAGCGCAGCTTTGCCTGACTAAATCTTGTGTTGTCTGTGTGAGCGGGTGGTTAATTGGTTAATAAAAGTAACTGTACTCATCTTTCAAAGCATTATTCAACATGTACACTGTGACATATGATTTGAATGTCAGTTTTCTTCTACTCATTGCACTATATTTTAAGATCTTTAATGTAATGTTCCTTGCTGCATGTAAGTATCTGTAACACGCATTCTCAAATCCATGTTACTTCCGTCTCAAAATTCATACCGTAGCAGCTGATCGTTGCGAGTTATCGGTACTGGAAGACAAAGCAATGAAAGTTTCCCTCTGTAACACAGCAGTGGCCGCACTACTTGGCCCCTATACCTCTGGGGTAAGCGGCCAACTTTACGTAGCTCATCGACGAATTCGTCAACATCGGTTAAAATTGATCACATCTTAAAATCGTAACTCGCTGTGTAAGTATCTTTTTGTTACTAGGCAGGAAAATTACAGCTCTTAACGTTAGTTGACGTTTTGGATTCGGCTGTTAGTTGTCAGATGCATATTGTTACAAAATACGGCTGAGAATCGCCTGCCACACGAATACTTGATTCGGGCCGCAGTTTGACGACCACTGCACTAAGCCGATTCACAAGGATGTAGGTTGCAGTAGTTTCTCGGGGATGAAGAGGCTTGCACGGGATAGAACAGCAAGGAGAGCTGCGTCAAGCCAATCTTTGGACTGAAGACGACAGCAACAACATCATTCTTGACGTTCAGCATACAAGCAACAGCTTAGGTTTAGCTATGATGAGAAACGTACATAACCCTAGGTAAAGGTATGTGAAACAGTTATAGGTGTGTGAAATTATTATGTAAATCAGTCTCTTCGGAAAATCACCGAACGAAAATTCGATTTTTCGGGGATTATATCTCGTGTTCTGTTGGTCACAGAGATAAGGTGATCAAGTGTTTTGGACAGCCCTTGGCCTAGTGACCACCTGCATACCTGTCGGGAAAAAGGGCACGCTAGAGCTTTCCTACGGTACAGGATTAAGATTTAAACGCTACAAACTACCTCCACCCCAGGCGAAGTCAGCAAATCGGTAGCTTTTTTGCGTTAGTCGTGGTTTATGGTGGATCTTAGCCTGCTTATAAAAGCATCATTTGTTCATTGGCTGTTCCTGAGAAACTCGCAAAAAAACCCATGGTTTTTGGACACGAGAAGTACCAATTGTGGGGATGACCATTTCTGTAATTTCAATTCACGCCATATCGCCTAAATTTTTACTTATGTTCTTTAGATGTTGATGTCGGTGATCCTTGAAAAGTTTTTTGATTCTGTTATCTGTTACCGAGATCTAAAGGTTCAAAGTTACCTTACTTATACTAGTAACAAAGGCACGTAACTACGAGTCCGAGGCGTAAATGTAGTTTTAACTGACATAGTGAAAACATGGCGAAGGAAATAGTGTCATCGAAAGGCTTCAGAGGTCACGAGACTATGATTTTACTCAGCAGGTTTTCACCGATAAAACTTTATGAAGCGCCGCTCCTGTTTAGTGGGCACTCAACGCCTGTACAAAATATCCCGAAAGTGGTACTGCAGTGACAATGTGCTGAAGGGGTTTTAACGTAGCTTGAAAAAACTTAAAATGACAGCCAGAAATTATGCAGAAATGGAAAGGCTGCAGATTGAGTAGAATACTTGTAACAACAATTTTTACTCTTTTAACTCCACGACTGGGCTGTTCTTTTCGCCGATATCTGTTCCCAACCGTGTAATTACTCCAGTGCCTTGCGGCCCACTTTCTTGCAGCGCGACGTAAACTGACAAGTTTCGGCGCAGTTTTCTCAAATCTGCTGATTGTTGCGATTGCAACTTGTCAAGAATTCGAAACTTTCGGCAGCGGGGACGTGTACTATGAAAATAAGCACACTTATTGATTTATTGTGACAGTCTCGTGGAGGTTTTTACTGGGGGAGCGAACACAGTATCTTTCGGAAAGTAGATGTTTCAAGAATTTCTTTCCTTGAATAACACATTTTAAAATCGGATTTTTGGAGTATGCTTTGTAGGGAAAAAACTGCGAACAAGGAATCGACATCGCAGTTGTTAGTTAAAGTGCGCGTCATTTATATACTGCGGCCGAGTTTAGGTTCGTTCTGCGCATCTGGCGTCACAAAACACAGTCAGCCAATGAACAGAGAACGACGTTGCCAGAGCTCGACTGCAGTGCAGAGCACGGACGAGTGTCTTCAGTTTTAGAAACGTTCAGTCATAAATAAAGTAATTGAACAAAAGCAATGTCTTGATGGCAGACTTTCTTTTATAGAAAGTTTGGGAAAAGCATTCTTTATACTTGCTTCATATTCTATTAATTAATTAAACCAAACAAGCAATAAGCCTCCTAATTCAGGCGATCGCAAGGAAAGCTGTTTGTATCATTCTCACTAACCGCTTTTTCGCAATAAAGAACAGTGGTAATTGTTTATTTCGTATTGTACTTCGACGAAACGTAACTCATAATCATACCAACAGTGTTTGTCGGTATTTTGCGTGATATTTTACAGTCCTCCGGGAGGTATATTGAATAACGAGTTACGTTAGCGTAATGGTGGTAGTGTATGGCTGCAAAGTGGAAGATTCCGAGTTCAAACCTTGATTGGTGCGTAAAATTTTCTTTATTTCAAAGCAATATCGAAGTGTCTTACTTTATGAATTTTATTTTTTTGAATGTATTTTTTGAAATTTCTAGTGGCAACTAAAATCGACTATATGGAAAGTATACGCTATGGACTCTGCAAACTCTTCAAAATTTCATGCAATGGTTTACTATATCTAATGCTCCACAATAACTGCGTTGAACATCGAAACAAAATTAAGTCATTTATGGGGGAAGGGAACAGTCAAGAGGATGCGCAAAAATCAAATTTTTGGGCCAAACAGTTTTTGCGAAATCGAATGATAAAGTGTGTCAAAGCAGGCGAAACACCACGTGTCCGCACAGGCGAGCAGTGGAATGATGACAAAATCGCGCACATCGTGGAATGCGGGGAGCACGTCTCTGTAGCAGCGAAAGGGTTAATGCGGCCGTGGCGGCTTTACTTCATAAACTGCGCGCTCCCCCCTAAACGTAAGTTTGCAAACTATACTATGGCGCTGCTTCTCTTGGCGCGTGCAACTGGCAACGCAGCAATCTCCCGCGTCTGGGCGGGCATGCGCGAACCGCCGAGATAAAATAAATGAACTATAGTACCCATCTGTCGGTGTTTCAGTGTACCTGCATGTGAACTTACAATCTGATCAGCATATGTCTTCGTCTGATTAATTAGTCTATTATTTTAGCAAACTATTGTCAGTAAACAATGTGGAAATATCAAGTGGACCCTTCGGACTGGTGTAAAACTGTATAGACCCTTTGCAGAGCCTCCCAGATGTTGCCAGCCGCAGGTCTGAGCGCCGTTCGTCGAGCAGCCAGCGCAGCGGCACCTGGCAGCCCGCGCTCAGTTTGTCGAGCAAGCTCGTGAGATTACGTTACGAGTCACAAGCCGCGCATTTTCGACGAGCTGCACTCGATGAGCAAAACATACAGAAAAAAATCTAAAGTAAACATTTTTGTGGTAATATTATATTGTGCATACTTATTTGTTGTTAATATGTGGGGTTGGGTTGGATTGTTTTCGGGAGACCAGACAGCGAGGTCATCGGCCTCATCGGATTAGGGAAGGACGGGGAAGGAAGTCGGCCGTGCCCTTTCAAAGGAACCATCCCGGCATTTGCCTGGAGCGATTTGGGGAAATCACGGAAAACCTAAATCAGGATGGCCGGACGCGGGATTGAACCGTCGTCCTACCGAATGCCAGTGTGCTAACCACTGCGCCACCTCGCTCGGTATATTTGTGTCAAAGTACATAAATGCGTGCAAGTATATCAATAAATTGTCAAAATTTTGCTGATATATTGAATTCGTTTCGTATATGCAACATGGCGGGCTGTAGGAGGGAAAGGAATGGAACCGTCGAAAAAACGCTCAGAAAAGGTGAATATGCTCCTCCTCGATAAAAGAGTTTGGCATATTCACGCGTTCCTGTGCTGAAGCAGAGTAGCAGACAAAGTGACAATCAGAGAAAGAGATAGTAGTGATGGCGATTGAGAGACAGTCGCAGTAAAAAAGAAGAGAGATGGATGGGGGTGAAGCAGAGGGAGCAATAGTGAGAGACGATAGTGGAAATTGAAACCACAGGTGAGTGGGGACCGTACATAGGATTGGTGGATCTGACCCCTACCAGGTATAGATATAGGGGAGGATGCGTTTTGGATGGAAATTTCAAACACGTGGATACAATGGAACAAAATAAGTTGGACCCCCAGAATCTTCGAGCTACTGGCAAGGGAACCTCCACATCGCACCCCCCTCAGATTTAGTTATAAGTTGGCACAGTGGATAGGCTTTGAAAAACTGAACACAGATCAATCGAGAAAACAGGAAGAAGTTGCGTGGAACTACGAAAAAATAAGCAAAATATACAAACTGAGTAGTCCATGTGTAACATATGCAACATCTAGGCTAACGTAAACCCAGGACCGTCGTGGTCCCGTGGTTAGCGTGAGGAGCTGCGGAGCGAAAGGTCATTGGTTCAAGTCTTCCCTCCAGTGAAAAGTTATATATTTTTTTTTTTTTTTCGAACTGGCAGATAGACTGATAATGTTATGAGGCGTATAGTGGTCAGGGATGTTGGTCAAAATTACGTATCTGTAAGTACATGGTTTTATTTTAATTTGTTGAATGCACTAGAGAGCTCCAATCAGTCTGGCTTTAGCTGTCGCAGCGGTCGCACGCTCCTCAAGTTTGCTCCGTGAACGTTCAGTGTTTACGCCAGTGTTTTCGAGTTTCGTGCTCGTTTATTGACGTTTTGCACGTGAATTAAGCGTTACCAATTGAGCATTTTGTCTTCGTCGTGTCATCTTTCTAAGTAGTGCTGTTGGGATTTCGGCGTTGTCCGAGATTTCTTCGCTGCAGAACACCATGGCAAACTCCGTGAGAAAAAACACCGTGATTTTCACCTTCGACAAGTACACCCGTCGAGTACAGCCCTCTGCACTTGAAATACACGACTGGATTACCGAGGTAATTGGCCTTCATTCTGAATCTGTTCATACCATGCAGCTAGACTCTGATGAATACTGCATTTTTGTAAAGTTTAACGATTCCGTGAGTGTAGACCGCTTTCTGGCAAAATTTGGTTACGAAACGGAATTTATACACCGTGATGGTACTAAAAGTACTGTAAAACTCCGGAATTCCGAGCCTGTAATTAGGAATGTTAGGGTTTTGAATATTCCCATAGAAGTAGACAACTCGAAAATAAAAGACGTCTTTTCAAAATATGGGGTTGTCAGGCAAATAGTCAACGAAAGGTGGGCATCGCATTTCAAGCTGCAGTGCTTTAACGGCATTCGCTCCGTGGAGATAGAAGTGAAGCCAAACATTCCCTCCCACATCTTTGTTGACGGGCACAAGGCGCATGTTATGTACTCAGGGGAAACCCCTACATGTCATGTATGTAACGAGTCTGGTCACCTCCGTCAGGACTGCCCTCGCCGTGTTTTTGTGCTAACAAATAACCTTACGCAACGCCGGAAATTAACACTCAACGATTTGTTGCCAGCATGTAATACAACAGAGCCTGCGGCTGTCGTGGATCCTGTTACTACCTCTGAAAATGTTACACTTAATGTTAATGACTTTCCGTCATTAAAACCTGCATTAACTGCTGAAATTCCGTCCCGTGACAGCGAGATTCCCACTAAAAAGCGTCCTCTAGAGGACACTGAAAAAATGTTGATGAGGACTCTTCCTGTGAAACACCCGTTGCCAGGAGGCCGAAGCCCAGTCCTGGAGATCTGTTGGAAGTGGAAAAAGGAGATGGAATGCAGGTCGATGTGGCTCCCACTTCCGCACAAGGACTTATACCGCCACGAACAAATAGTGACGCAGCTGGTAGTGACCTTTCACGGAAATGTGACCCTGAGCCTGAGGTCACGACTGAAATAACCGCATCAAGTGCACAGCCCATACAGTGCGAACAGTACGAGGAAGTACCAAGTAAACAACCTACTGACTCGGAAGCGCAACGCCGCGCCGAAGGAGGAAATAAACAAGCATCACCGCCTCGCCAGCAAGACAGCACAACAGACACCACGCCGGAACCAAATATTGACGACTCGCAAGCCACGGCCGATGCCCCATTAAGCCACCGCCGGCGGCTGCGACCGACACCGGGTCTTGCTGTCACGCGTCATCAAGCGAAAGCCACACCAGAGAAGAAAGACATCAAGAAAAAGAATATTAAACATGAAGTCATCAGGGCCATCACTGACGAGGAGAAAGAGAATGGCCACAGTGACTTATAGCAATGCATTGTCGGGATTTCAGGATACTTTTCTTCTCAAGCTCTTTGTTTAAAAGCAGTGCAAATTTTTCTAGGAATTTAGTACATGTAATGGGCACACAGCTTGTAAAGATCGTGCCTTGTAGGGAAGCACGTTGATGCTATAATCATACCGATCCTCATCCCAAATAGCTTCTTATGGTATGTTTGTGATGCAAGCTTATAGCATTACTACTATTAACATTAATAAAATACAGTCACCCTTGAAATTGGCAGCACTAAAAGAATTCTTGTACCAGTCCGGGACAGATATCGCGTTGCTACAAGAAGTTGCGATAACGGAATTTCGGATCCCAGGCTTTTTTTAAATTGTTAATGTTTCTACGGAAGCCAATATCGGTACAGCCATTCTTATAAGGGAAGGCATTCCGGTGACTGAAATCGAACGACTAGAATCAGGAAGAGCCATAGGCATAAAAGTATTCGATGTGACAGTGTTTAACCTTTACGCCCCATCAGGAAATTCCCACAAATTGGATCGTGCGAAATTTTTTCAAGATGAACTGATTTATTTATTGAGGAAAAATCCGTGTTCTCTTATACTAGGTGGAGATTTTAACTGTGTTTTAAACCTGAAAGATCAACAACCCAACTACAACTACTCGCCACAGTTAAAAAAGTTAGTAAGTGATCTACACCTTAAGGATGTGTGGGAACTTCAGCACCCGACGTCAGTCGGGTTCACGTATCTAACCAGCCACTCCCGCAGCAGACTAGATAGAATTTACGTGTCACCAAATTTGCAAAATTATTTATTAAACGTTGAAACTATTCCAGTGTATTTTAGCGATCACAGTACACTTCTAACTTGCTTAAATTTAAGTGTACATCCAACCCGACGATTCAGAGGCCAATGGAATTTAAATATCTCTGTTTTAACCGACGAAGAACTGGAACAGGAAATAAGAGTAGCGTGGACTATGTGCCTCCGCACAGTAGACAAGCACCCAACAGTCATTGACTGGTGGACTAGGAGGGCTAAACCAAGGCTGCGGAAAGTTGTCATGCAGTATAGCGCAGCGAGGCACAGGGAGTTGAGGAATACAATGGAGTTTTATTATAAAGTTTTAAGAGACTTATATCAACAGGCCCATGATGACGTAATTCGTCTGAATGATATCAAAAAAATAAAAGCCAAGTTATTAAGCATTAAACGGCAACAGATGGAGGGACTAAAAATTAAATCGAAAGCCACATCAGTCGTAGCAAATGAAACAGCTTCTCTGTATCACTTGGTGCGGCATGCTAAAAACAGACGTCTAACTTTTATTGATGAAGTCCAGACGCATACTGGTACGAGGGTCACATGCCAGAAAGAAATACTGGACGAAGTCCACAGGTACTATGAAACCTTATATGCCCCTACCACAGTGGAAGATGCAGCTCTCGAGGACTTTCTCACTATTTTTGGTCCACAATTGTCGGGAACAGACAACGCTGACATCCTGTCACCTATTACTAAAGATGAAGTGCATGAGGCAGTGTGTAACTCACCTCTCAAAAAATCTCCGGGACTTGATGGCCTCCCTGTGGAGTTTTATGCCCGCTACTGGTCTATAATTGGGGACAAGATCACTTCCATTGCAAATGAGATCCTGAACGGAAAACCGGTCCCTGCAGAGTTTAAGGAAAGTAAAATAATACTGATTCCTAAGAGTAAAGGCAAAACCAACTTAAACAATTTTCGGCCTCTTTCGCTACTAAATTCTGATTACAAAATAATTTCGCGTATTATCAACAAAAGACTCTCTGCCTTTTCCAACAAAATATTGAGTCATCATCAATCTTGTTCTCCGACCAGAACGATATTCGAAAGTCTATCTGCATACAGAGACGTCATTGCAATTACCTCAGTGACAAGTATAAAATGTGTGTTAATCTTTATAGATTTTAACAAAGCTTTTGACCGCGTTAGTCATAGATACCTCTTTGCGACGCTGTCAAGAATGGCTTTCCACCCCCAGATTGTGAACATGCTAAGGAATATTGCAACAGGTATAAATGCGAAAATAGCAATCAATGGCCAAACATCTAAACCCATACAGATAAGGCGAGGGGTTCCACAAGGCAGTCCCTTATCTATGTTTTTATTTTCTGTATCTTTAGAGCCTTTCCGCCGCACTGTCCACGCAAGATTAACAGGCATAACATTGAGTGGTGATAAAACTGTCATACGAACTTATGCTGATGACGTGGGCGTTGTAATAAGAAATAAGGAGGAGACAGTTACACTGGAAAGAGAAATCCAAAGGTATTGTCTAGCGTCGGGAGCGACAGCAAATGAAAACAAAAGTAAAATATTGAATCTACGGGGCCTAGATCACCTTCGACTGGCATGGGCAAAACAAGACAACAAACATAAAACTTTGGGAATACCTTAATGGCATGTCCGATGAGGATGGCTGCTTTTAACTGGACGGAAACTAGGAGGAAAGTTCATGGTGCTGTAATGGAGAACATCCATCGAACTATGGACCTGGTGCAAAAAGTCAGATTCATCAACTTCTGCGTTTTGTCTAAAGCGTATTTCACTGCGCAGGTATTTCCAATCCCTAAACTAGTAGCGAAAGGGATCATGTCCACTGTTACCAATTATTTATGGCGAGGAGACATATTCAGGGTTGGTGCGACTACCGTAATACTGGATGTCAGAAACGGGGGCCTCGGTTTGGTGGATATTCGCAATAAAGCGTCTGCTCTGTTCCTCAAACGTACTTTCCATATACTCAGAGAACTTCCACAATGTATAACCGCAAAGCTCTTTGAGGCTGTGACACCCCATAGCCTGCAAGCACCGATTGATGTGCGAAGGAGTAATGCCCGTCTGCAGTATGTGAGGAACTTTTTCCTCGAAGCAAGTTATCTTAGTGACGAAATGAGAAGCAACACACGTATCACAGCGCGCGACATCATACTTGAAAGGAAGTTAAATGAGGGTAGAAACAAAATTGAGACGAAATTCCCAAATTGTGACTGGAAAGCTGTATGGCGGAACATCAACTATGCCGGGCTCTCTACAGACGCTATTTCCGCATGGTACAAAACAGTTAATAATGTCATCAGCACCAACGAGAGACTATATGGGATCGGTTTAAACCAGACACATCTTTGTGGAAAATGGAATCTGGTGGATACACTCAGCCACAGATTCACCTGTGGTGGCAATGTGCATAACTGGAATTGGATCAGACAACAAATCGCCTTTCTCACCAGATCCTCTACGGAATATATAACGCCATCGCTCCTCCTGAGACCAGTCATGACATACTTTCCGAAATTAAAAACCAACGCCATTAGCTGGTTACTGGGAAAATATGTCAGTTATGTCGTCCACACACTTGGGTCGGACAACGAGATAGACTTCCGCGTTTACATGAAGTGTGAATATGCAAAAATCAGCACGTATCGCAACCACAAGAAGCACTACGGCAACATGCTGAAGATCATTTTTGAACGAATGGGTGTTGGTTAAATATGTGGAACCATTACAACACCTTGAACGAGAACGAACAGAAGAAAATTAAAAGTCACTTGGTTTCTTATTATTATTTACTATTACCTCGCTTACGGAACATATATTTTTTTTTCAAAATTTTTGTTCAAAATTACTCGTTTTCGACTTCCAAAGTATCTGTGTGATTCGAGAAGAATTGTTAAGTTTTTTTTTTATCAGTGTTCAGTTTCTACTCAGAGAAGAGTTTTCTTTGTCTTTCTTACATCGGAGAATGGAAATATTGTGTTGATTTCTGCACACTTAGTGCTATGACCCAACAGGGTATATGAAAAATGGGTGGGAGGGGTTTGGGCCTCGACGCACTGGCAGTGCCGTGAACAGACTCCACTGCTAGTGCGGCGTGTACCACGCCCTGACCATTCTAAAAATACAACAAAAAAAATAAAAAAATAAAAAGAAAATAAAAGTGGTTAGTAAAAATTGGATTGCTGGGGAAAAAGGATGGATAAAAAAGTGGATAGAGAAAAAAAACAAAAAAGGGGTAAAAAAAGTGAAAAGTTTAATTTTTTATTTTCAGTTTATGTGACAAATTCTTATGTTTTCATCACTTTTTGGGAGTGATTATCACATCCACAAGAAAACCGAAATCGGGAAAGGTAAAAGAATCTTTTTACCCATCGCCAAGTGTACAAGTTAGGTGGGTCGACAACATATTCCTGTCATGTGACTCACATATCGTCACCTCTGTCGTATAGAATATATCAGACGCGTTTTCCTGTGGAGGAATCGGTTGACCTATGACCTTGCGATCAAATGTTTTCGGTTCCCATTGGAGAGACACGTCCTTTCCTCTACTAATCGCACGGTTTACCGGTGCGGTCGCAAAACACAGACACTAAACTTATTACAGTGAACAGAGACGTCAATGAACGAACGGACAGATCATAACTTTGCGAAAATAAAGAAATTAAACATTTCACTGGAGGGAAGACTTGAACCAAGGACCTCTCGCTCCGCAGCTGCTCACGCTAACCACGGGACCACGGCACTCCTGAGCTCACGTTAGCCTAGATGTTGCTTATCTTACACGTGGACTACTCAGTTTGTATATTTTGCTTATTTTTTCGTAGTTCCACACAATTTTTCCCTGTTTTCTCGATTGATCTGTGTTCAGTTTTTCAAGGCCTATCCAGTGTGCCAACTTATACCTAAATCCGAGGGGGGTGCGATGGGGAGGTTCCCTTGTGAGGTACGGTGCAGACAGTGGTGACGAGAAAGAAAGACAAAACGTGCGAGTGTATGGGAAAAAGGAGAGAGCAGTATTGGGATATACCATAAAACAGTGGGAGAGGGAGATACTGAATATGAAGGCTTAACTACAAAGAGAGAGTGGGTGTAAGATTTTGGAATGTTCTTTGCTAAAAGAGCGCGAGTATCTTTTCAGGCCACAAATTTTGATGAGAATAGCAGAATGAGGATAGAGGCAGCTGGTTTCCCGCTTTCCTGCCACTTTTAAAGAAGAACATATTCTTTTTCGTGCTCCGACAGGAGCCCCTCAGCTCAGAATATTTCAATGTAGCGTTTGGTAATCAGGTCATTAGCTCAAGGACATCTTTCCTCTGTGAAATAATAAATGTTTCTTCCATTATCTATAAGTGGCAAATGACGAAAAATTATTGTAGAATTTTCATTTCTTCAATTAAAATATTTTTGATTCACAGACACTACATTTTTTTTTATTTCCAATCAGCTACACTATTTTGAAATCACTTGTTTGACTAAACAAGGTGACTATTTTTTTCTTAAGACGTACTGAAAGACTAAAAACTGTCAAGATGATTTACTCAGCAGCTGACTTGGAGGAAAATAAATTACTGTGACGATTGGAGAGAGCACTGAACACTGTCTGACGATTTTATTGGTTAAATATAATGCTTTTCTTATTCTTGTGAACTACTTGTTCTCCGCGGCCCTGTTTGAAATCACACGACGGCAAAGAGGTAGACGTGACTCTGTTCTAATTCTGGCTAAACGCTCTCCACTCAAGGTGCTGTGAGATGTTTTAGTGATAGTAGTGGAACTAAAATCTACTACCACTTAGTATCACGGCTGTACCAAAATCTTTTAAACTATGTCCTAGTGCTACTGGGTTTCTGTACCAACAGGAATACAGAGATCACTAAATTCAGTGTTGGTAAGTAACGTTACCCCAGGACTTCAGTACATTACTTACTTGGTCGTTTCGACGAAATACCGGCCAACACCTATGTTCTTGAGTTATATTGCATATGGCAAGTGGTTTTGTGCAAAAGAGAAAAAATTTAATTTTTTAAAATCTCTCCATTACTGGTTCGCAATGCCACGTAATGTCATCGTTTTCTCGTGTATATATGTGAGATATTCGGTACTTAGCAGAGCTCACAAGTAACGTTACACTAGCTTAGTGTTTTATCCTATTTTAGGGTTGTCATTTTTATAGTTAAATATTATTTCTTGTTTCTTTTTATTGGGGAATCTAACTGATGTAACTGGCTATTTGACGTTTTGTTTCCGCTGTCGTTTTACCTTGGTCCACCAACAGAAACAGGTGTCACTAGCATGACACACGAAAGTCCTATCCACTTTCAGGTTCTTTAAAAAAATACTTTGAGAAACCTCCTATAACTATTAGGAGGAAAATCCGGAACAATTTTCTAATTATCCCTATCCGTGAATGAAACGGACCTGATAAGACAGGAAATGGTATTACTGACTTAGGAAAATTAAATCGATGTTTTAATTTTGGCTTTCGTCAAACATACAGAGCTGTCCAACATGACAGAACGTACAGCTCCTACGTCTTGGCTCAAAATGGCTCTGAGCGCTATGGGACTTAACATCTGTGGTCATCAGTCCCCTAGAACTTAGAACTACTTAAACCTAACTAACCTAAGGCCATCACACACATCCATGCCCGAGGCAGGATTCGAACCTGCGACCGTAGCAGTCGCGCGGTTCCGGACTGAGCGCCTTAACCGTGAGACCACCGCGGCCGGCTCCTACGTCTAGCTTCCACGTCACTATCACACACTGCGTGTGTGGACGATCGCTTGAAAAGCCGCCCGTAACGCGTATCACACCTCCAACTGTTTGCCTTTAAGATTCCCCTGTGCTGAGGTCAAGCCAATGTCTCGTGGTTGTCTAAATACTTCCAGCAATAATTTTCTAGTGAAGTGAGTCAACACATATAAGGACCTACGGCAGTCTGTTGTTTATGCTATAAGTGACGAACATCTTTACAGGATTCGAGGTGAGTGGAAAAGAGCTTTGCGTTAGGTAGCTACGTATCCAGCTGCAACGCCCAAGTGAACAGCTACGGAACAACTAAGAACCCTGTCACGTGTTGGACAGTAAAATTGAGTGGTTAGAGTCTATTTTATGTTCTTTCAGGGCCTCTCTTCGTGCACGAACTGCGGCATAGTCTTTCCACCTAAGTTTATGACGACGAGATCATTGCGATCTGACACACTATGTCCGTGATTAGATTATCACTGGCGATCACTTACTCCGTAAGCTCCAAATGGGAAGTGCATTGCACGGTCATTTGAGTTCTGCGGCCTG
The DNA here is from genome assembly GCF_021461395.2 of Schistocerca americana. NCBI lineage: Eukaryota > Metazoa > Arthropoda > Insecta > Orthoptera > Acrididae > Schistocerca > Schistocerca americana. The sequence goes on from NC_060121.1 coordinate 93,856,844, forward strand.
TGCACACATCACCAGTGTACAAGGCTGACTCGCTTTGTTAGTTTGGCCTGCCGGTGTGGCCTTGCGGTTCTAAGCGATTCAGTCTGGAACCGCGTGACCGCTACGGTCGCGAGTTCGAATCCTGCCTCGGGCATGGATGTGTGTGATGTCCTTAGGTTAGTTAGGTTTAATTAGTTCTACGTTCTAGGCGACTGATGACCTCAGAAGTTAAGTCGCATAGTGCTCAGAACCATTTTTCTTTGTTAATTTGTGTTGTTTCGAATCAGTCATACGGTCACCTGAAGTTTATACACTTGCAGAAACGGCAGGTATTTGCGAGTATGAGGAGCATTGTTTCAAAACGTATTAAATGCAACCGAGATCGAAATACATTTTTATGCGTTTTCATGCTGTTGAGGCAGATCGGGTCAGTTCGTATTCTTTCCCATAGTAATTAGTGCTGAAAATGTGGCCCAGATCAAATCCAATTACGTACACCGCAGCCTACGGTTAAAACAGTATTACGCTCAAGACATATTTACAAGCCTGCGTGATTACTCTGATTTGCTGGAAATCTTGATCTTTGTCGTTTACATTACTGTGCTCTATCGATCACTATGGAAGGCTATTTACCCATGGGAGGGTAATCGAAAGGAAGTAACAAAGGAAGCTCTGTAAATGATAACATCTGAAGTACCTTAAAATGATCATTTTCAATGAAATTTGTAATGTCAGTGCTTTGGAGTGACATTTGTATGAGAAAGATTGAATAAATGCATGTTTTTATACGTTGATTGAGCTTTACTGTCTGCATTTATGACGTAAGAAGGAGTATTTCGCTTTATGTACTTGAAGCGAGATCCACATTTAAGTAATTTTGAGCCGACTTGTACCCAGAAAGAAGGTAAATTCAAGAGTGGAAGCATCCTAGTATTGTATCTGGTGAAAGCAAAAATTAAATCTTACATTATACCGACCAAAGGCGAACAAGATAGCTGACTCAGTTATACAATGAAAGCTACATCTTCGAAACCACGGAGAACTGGAAAGCATTACGGAGAAGAGAGCAGTCGAAATTCCATTGTTGTGTCGTATGAGGTAGTTACAGTGTTGTTTATAATACTGTTAGTAAAGCGTTAAATCGTTATGCTGTTTTTAGACGTCATTATCATTCTTCAGTAAATAGGTGAGTAATTCATTGTTGTAGAACAACAAGAGTCAGTCATCTGATCCTTTTCTTGCACAAGGAAGACCGTCACGCGTCGATCAACCGTCAACAACGTGTCAATAACTATATTGTCTTACGTGACGGCCTGTGTCCAACAATGAAATCAATAAAAAAATTGAAAGTTTAAACTATATTATGCGAAAGTACGATTGGATTAAAACGCATTTGGTTCAATGAATTGGTTCAAACCATATGAAGTGCAGTTTGAAAATTAAAATGGCACACTCGTACATTGCGAAATGATTCCAGTTTTGGACTCTAATCTAAATAAATAGGCCCTCCCGTCGAGAAATCTGAGGTATTTCATTTGCTTAGGAAGCTTAAGTTTTTTCTATTTCCTGTAAAATTATGATCTGTGCACTTAATTTGATATGAAACGATACTCCTCATATGAGCAGACTTTCAGACAGTAAACACGTTTTTAGGTGTCACAAACTTTTAAAATCCTATGTATTAGACTCTAGCTTCTTTTACCATAATATTGGGTCGCTTTTATTTGTTATTTTGTCGCCCTGGCACCTTTGGACTAAAATACACTCGCTCATGGAACGATTCAGTATAATAATGATTTAATAGCTTCTAAGTATTAAAATTATCAATACTGAAATATCTCCGGAAGACATGAATGTTCATTTTGGTGAATTACTCGTTACATCGCTTAAGTTAGAATGAATTACTTCAGGATCGAATTAGCAATGGGTCGTTTACGTGTGTAAGAGGAATAGAGTCCTTTGTCATGTTGAGTATCCATCGAGCAGTCGCTGCTGAAAAGGAACGACTGGAAGTTGAGAACGGTGAAACTCACGCAATGTTCCACGATTAACAGTCTCAGCCTAAGCTGGAATCAAGGAAATATTCCCCCTCTGTAAGGCAAGGTTTTCATTGTGGAAATGTAAACTTCAAGAGTGCATAGAGCAGTATGAAGTTCTTCTGGCTGATTACAAAGAGGACTGGTTTCAATGGGGCTTAGCCACAGCTTAGCTCTTTGGAATTTACACCAGGAGACAGCCATTGCGAGTATGGACAAGAACAAACAGTCAGCCATAGATGTAAATGCCCTCTCTGTCCTTCGTATGCTCAGAATAGTATTTACTGCTTGCCAATGACGATGCTCCAGTGTTCTTCAGTTTGGAGAAATGTTATTTTCTTGTAGATTTGGCCAAGATCTATGTCTTCTTATTTTATTGTTTTGTAATCTACGTACACATAAATGTGAATTTGTGTAATCATAAATATATATTTAACTGAATTTGCCACGGTACAGAATGTCACATTGTGCTCAGGGAAAATTTGGGAACATTATCAGTTTAGACATAATCATAATATGTAGCGTCTGTCATTACAGGATACCGATGGTGTATTGCCATGCATTATTTACTATGCAGTATCTCAATTAAAAGAGAAACAGGTTCAGTCTAGGTTTGGTACTACATACTGAGTAAGTGATGCAAGTATTTGTTACTTATAATTTCTAACGAACAATATGTACTGTATGAGTATGTTAAAACTTTTATGCCGCATTTTATCAAGACCAGTAGGTGAGGTTTTAAGTGATACGGCGTACAGCCTTCATACTTCACTTATAAATTAGAACTATCCCTTTTTAGGACATATTACTTAGAACACAGCAATATAAGTATCAAAGTATTATGAACCAAAGTGAATATATTTCTGAGATGCTACAGAACTCATTTTGACACCGTATTTTGAATCTGTAACTGTGAAATGATTCTAGCAGTCACTGTCAGTCTTCACATTTCTGTATCATTGATTAGTTGTTGATAATGTGAGATGAAATGTAACTCAATACTAAATACTGTGCCAGAGTATGAGCATAATACATGTAAATATAAATATTTCACACACTATATGGGAATGTGAATTAGTTTCATATTCTATACTCATTCATTACCAGTAACTGTCATAATTTATTTTGAGTGTCTGCTATACATTTCCTGTTATCACTGCTGTCATAGGGTATATGTTACACCCAAAAGAGAAAAAACAGCTTGGTACAGATTCAGAGATAAGCATTCTTATAGTCTTGTACGTAACTCCATTTTACAGCAGTCTTCATTTATAGATATGGTATATTCTTTCTGAGGCACTTTATAACTTAAGTGTTGAACTTTTTGAAGTAGGCACAGTATGCAGCAACCAATAAAGCAACAGTGATGGAATAACACAAAGTGTCTCTAATTATTTTTGTTAAATAATTATTGGCTATGTTTTAAAATAAAATGAATTATTTTTCTTTTCTGCTTTATCAACAGTCTTAAAATTAGTCATTATCCTCATTAATGTTTTCAGAGTAAGGTATAACTGATATTACTGAATATTGACTTTCAGTCTCTGTTAATTTTTTGTAGTAGCTCATTTACTACTTAATAAATTGCATATTAGGTATTATTCAGTTTTTTCACAGTTTTGTTGTGGTATACCATTGGTTCACATTTTACACTGCCTGAATAAAGCGAAATAAGTATTGGTAAACAATGAATACTATCCATTGTGCAACTATAACACATTTAGACATATAATACAACCAGTATTGACGTTTCCATTTATCTAATACAATGTATCTTTAGTTCACTCAAGACTGCTATTACTGTTATTTGTCAATAAATTAAAATAATAGCTAGAGAATCTCACACCATGTTGCAACTACATGTACCATAATGGCTAAAGTGAAGATATTGAATGTTTGGTAACTAATTACAAGCAGCAAGGGAAACATCTGGAGAGCAAGAAAGGTATCTGGCGGTTCAGCATAATGTCTTTAATTGGTTTGGAAGAGTTCCATAGAAAGAAACAGTACAAGGAACTGTCTGAGACTGTTATACATATGTGTACATCTTATGCAAATCCTAGTAACTTTTTGAAACTGCATGGTTTCCTTTCTTGTGGTAGTTTTGGTGATGGTGGTTTTAGTTTTGGGTGGTGGTGCTTTAGGTGGTATCGGTTTTCCTTTTCGTTTTAGTGATAGTGGTGGTGGTGGTGGTGGTGGTGGTAGTGGTGGTGGCAGTGCTGGTTTTAGTGGTCTTAGTGGTTTACGTACAGGTTGCACATCATATAAGCCAGAGGGGGACGGGAACGTAAATTTTGGGATGTTACTTCCAGAATTCGCATATGTTAGTCTTCCAAGATGTTTCCCTTTGTATTCTTCTCCTTTCGCAGGGAGTGATTTATGCCCTCATTTTGTGATCCATCGTAAGGGCAGGTATTTCCAGAATATGGACTTCCTGCTGGACTCTCCTCTAGTGGGCTTAATGGGTTACGTACAGGGTTCACGTTATATGAGCCAAAGGGAGGTGAGAGCGTAAATTTTGGCTGTTTTCCTCCTTTCCCAGAAGATGAAACGGCAGCTATTTTCAGAATTTGGACCTCCTAGTGGAGAACCCTTTTGAGGTTGTGAACCATAAGGAGATGGAAATGGATGTTTCCCTGTCTGTTTTCCTCTTTTCTCAGAAGGCGATATGCGCCCTTTATTATGTGATCAATCAGATGGGTGCTTATTTCCAGAAGTTGAACCTCCTGGTCTGTGGGGATGATGACTTTCATATTCAGCTACTTTTAATTTACACAATACTGCAATTATAAATGTTGTGTTGAAAGTGATTTATGAACTAACAGTTTCTGTGAAAATATTAAACAGATACATAATCTGTCACACTTTCACTGCAAAGTATGAACCAACTGCTTGAGCTAAAAATATTAGGTGCCTTACAGCTTATTAAAGGCAACAAAGTTAGTATCTAGCGTGTAAACAAGCAAAATAGCCTTACGACCCTGTGTTCCATAGATTTGTAACAGTCCAATACTAATATACAATACCATGGTCCTTCCTTTTTGGTGGCTGTGTCGGTTTTGATTTTGCTTTTGGCTTTGACAGAGGGGATTTTAGTTACGGTTTTGGTAGCGGTTGTTTTGGTTTTGGTATACTTATGCTTTCGATGGTGAAGGTGTTGGTGATAGTGGGGCAGGAGTAGGAGGAGGTCATGGTGATATTTGTACTTCTTGCAGTTAGCTTAGATTGCAGGCTATATTTCATATGAACCGAAAGGTTTTCCGAAATTTAGTTCTCGAAAGTTATTTCCAGTAGACAGCTTTTGCGATCCCTTATGTTTTTGATCCCCTTGTGGCTTTCTCTTTTGATTATGTGACTCATTGAGAAGTGGCAAAGGATGTTTTACTGTTTGTTTTCCTCCTTTCCAAGGAAGTGATTTACGCCCTTTCTTTGGCTGTTTTTCTCCTCTCCCAGTAGGTGATTTTTGCCCTTTATTATTTGATCCATTGCAACGGCAGCTATTTGCACGATTTGGACCTCCTGGTGGAGTCCCCTTTTGGGATAGTGAACCATGAGGAGGTGGAAATGGATGTATTCGATGGTTTTTTCTCTGCTCTCCTTGATTCCCAGGAGGCAATATTTGTCTGTGATTACGTGATCCGTCAGAAGGGTTCATATTTATAGAATTTTGAACTCCTGTTGGAGTCTTCACTACTGGTCTTAGAGGTTTATTTACTGGTTTTAGATTGTATGAGCCAAAGGGAGGTGGGAAGGTAAATTTTGGGAAGTTATTTCCAGAATTCGCGTTTGTTAGTCTGTCAGGATGTTTCTCTTTGTGTTTTCCTCCTTTTCCAGGAGGTGGTAGATGGCTTTGATTATATGATCCATCGGAAGGGCAGTTGTTTCCAGAATATGGACCTGCTGATAGAGTCTCCTCTAACTGTTTTACTGTGTTATGTACAGGCTTCTTACTATATGAGCCAAAGGGAACGGGGAACGCCAATTTTGGCTGTTTTCCACCTTCCCCAGGAGGTGATTTCTGCCCTTTATTATTTGATCCATTAATACGGCAGCTATTTCCAGAAACTGGAATTCCTGATGGAGCCCCCTTTTGAGATTGTGAAACATGAGGAGGTGGAAATGGTTGTATACGATGATTTTCTGTCTGTTCTCCTTGTTTCCCAGTATACGAACTTTGATTATGTGAACCATCAAGAGGGCGCTTGTTTCCTGATTCTGGACCTCCTGGTTTCTGGCGATGATCACTTTGATGTTGTGGAGGTCTGTTGGTAATTGGAAAGAGATCGGATAACTTACACAAGACCCAATTCTTAGTGTCCCAAACAAACACAATCTGTTCCTTATTTTCAGAACCTAGTGGTTTATTATTAACCTGGGCTGGTGCAGTCGCAATCCATTGATTATTTATGTTAACAATTTGAACCCATTTATTTTCTATCCATACATACGTAGGTGACGAATTTGGTTGATATTGGAGTAACTTTTGAGGGGGATGGAACGAGTTAACTTTGCCATCCCATAATATATCAACTGAAGTTAGGAGTAGCCATACATCATCGACAAAGACGTACAGTGGCTGGGGTCTTTTCTGAGTGTGTGAGGGTGGGTTTGGTGGTCGTCTAGGGGTAATTGCATCCCATTTGCCGTTTTCATAAAGGACCTCTTCCCAAATATTTTCTGTCCACACATATCTCGGTGGTAGTGATGCGCCTGGATGAAATGGCCAATTGGGTGGAAGCTGAGTGACTTTCACGGGTATGTTGTCAACTATGACTTGACTGGGGGGCGGTAACTGGTAATTATTATACACTTCCACGTGGAGCAATACCTGTGTCGGTACTGAATATTCACTGCGCTTGTATTTGGAGACAGGTGATCTGGGCCTGTCATCTAACGACCTCCTAGCCCGGTGGTGGAATAATGATGGCGACAGACCAGAAGATGAAAGTCCGGTAGGTGGCTGTTGCCCTCGTGGCTGGTCATCTGCTGATCCATCTGGAGACGACACTCTGCCTGCCAGCCGATGTGGTATGGCTGCCCTTTGAAAGTAAAACACAGGTAAGATAAAAAGTCGTCGACTGTATCATCACTGGTAACATTTTCTACAAAAGATTTATAGTGCATTTGAATGAAAAGCCAGCTGGAGTGGCCGAGCAGTTCTAGGCGCTACAGTCTGGAACCGCGCGACCGCTACGGTCGCAGGTTCGAATCCTGCCTCGGGCATGGATGCGTGTGATGTCCTTAGGTTAGTTAGGTTTAAGTAGTTCTAAGTTCTAGGGAACTGATGACTTCAGAAGTTAAGTCCCATAGTGCTTAGAGCTATTTTTTTAATGAAAAAAGGAATTCCATAAAGATGCACAGATAAATCTAAAAATTCCCTAATAACAGGAAGCAGGGCATTGTAGGCAGGAGTGAAAGGCCACAAAAATAACCTGAGTTATAAGTTATCAGCTTAGAGATTTCTATTCATAAATTCGTTCTCACTGTTTAGTAAGGTAGTTCAGTTCAAAGACGCAAGATATTGTAACATCCTGTCTCGTCCTGTCCGTTACACGTTCGTTGCTTGTCGTTGGGAAGATATACTTCTTCTCTTTCGTCCTAAAACGAGATACTGTGTGAATACAGAAACTGATGTAATTTTTTACACAAAGATTCCGATTAATAAGAACCATTTATTGTTACTGTTTTTTCACTGCAACAACACGCTTAGAGAAAGTACGTATCTTGGTTCGTACTACGTACGGCGATACAATTGTAGGAAGGAGGAAATAATATGTATTGCTAACACATGAATAGTAACCATTTAACACAATCTTGACAGTAAAAATAAAATTTTCTCACAAAACATTAACGACAGAAAAACGAAGTTTTACTGTTAAGTCCGCCTACCAAGGTAGTGTAAGTACTGCACTAGGGGAATGGAGAGAACATAATGAGTAAAATCCAAAAATACATAAGGTTTCTTAGAATTTAATTCATAAATTAGAAACTGAAGGTTCTGTTTCGGATCCACGTCACATTGGGCATCCTAGGACATTACGGTAAAGAACTCAGTCTCTGTTTGGCTGTTTGATTATTCCAGTGAAGCCCACCGGACAGTTAGCGGCAGAGTTCAAGGACATATCACGTCGTTTAGTCCAAAGGAAATTACCCTAGCAGAACTTCGGCGCGTACATTTCACGCCTGACACATGGACTGCTGAAAGATGATACAGACAGGTGGCTACTATTTTGTGAAGTTACGCTCGATCAGTATCGACTTGACACGATCTCCTGATGACACAGCAATAGATTTCTTACTTTGGAGTATACGTAAAGACGAATACTGTGGAAGGCAACAACGAGTACTTGATGAGGTGACCGATTACACTCAAGACACGTCCCACGCACAATCTGGACAACAACTTTCAGTTGTGCCCGCATCCGCGTCAGAGCGTGCCAGGTAGACTGCAACGGAGTGCTAACGAAGAAGGAAAGCAGTGTGATACAATGATTATGACCACTCGTCAGCGAATTTGCCGACCGGCCCCTACCGTCCGCGGCGCTAAACGCAGAGCATTCCAGTTTTACTTATTCACACAACTCGTCGATGCCATTACTCGCAAGGCTCTTATACACAGACCGGTAGTCGGAATAGCTGTGAGTACAGTAACCTTACAACCTACATACATTTCCACCTCCTCCCGTATTCGTAATGTGTTCCCTATCAAATTCAAAGCTACACTAATAATAGCAACACAACGGGATTTTACGACGTAGCAGCAACTGCTGTAGCTGCAGACCTCAGTGAGGAAGCGACGCTGGTGCTCAAAAGCAGCCACGTGTGTATGACGTCACAAATTCGTGGGTCTCGGTATAATGCTGTTCCGACACTTCGAATGACAGTAAAAGGGTTCAGGCCAACGTTGTTTACATTCGTGACCACTTTATGACGTCAGTTCCCTACCTATGACGTCAAAAGCCACGCCCCATAATCAACGGCATCATTAATTATACATCATATCTTTCAAAGTATAAGAGGTCACACACACCTCATTTCTTGCAACAGTGGAGGCCATTAAAAAGAAACAGCCAATCCCAAACCAGTATTTTACAGGCGATTAAAGTGAAACAGCCAGTGGCAGTGCAGTTCCAGAGCCACCATCTCGGCCATATCAAAAATATCGGGTCCAATGGTATTCACACTTGGTGTGAGGCAAAATTAAATAAGTCCCCATCAAAGAACTACGTGTAAACACACACACACACACACACACACACACACACACACACACACACACAACACCTGACTTTTTCGATGTGAAACTGTGCAAACGATTTGTGTTATTTACCATAAGTACTTTAAGGTTCACCAGATTTGCAGAAACCATGGTCATTTTCAAAGTATCCAAGCGACCCGTACTAATTATCAGAATGCATAATAGATATTACTTTCACGTCTAGAATCTGTGTGAAAAATACATCAGCAACGCCTTGTTTATGCCAACTGACACAATGTTGTTTTCATGTCTAAAATAGCGATCAAAATATATAAAATGTGTAACTTACAGGATTTCCACTTCAAAATTGTTTTATAACTATATTAAACACGTGTGATCCTCTAAAATAACATTCTAAGAACGCAGCTGGCCCTTCACCCTAGGTCTAAATGAGACAGCCTCGGGGGTGCACAGTTGCAGCAGAGCAAGGAGATAATGAGGTAACAAAGCACACTACATCTTACTATTAAGCGTTATATTGGTATCTCCATATTTAATTATCTGTCAGAATAGGTAAGTGGTGTTGACGTTTTTATCGTAGGCCTCCTTCAGTGTTTGTTACTTGTGATACAAAGATAAAACTATGACCATCTCATGATTTCAGAATATTTTCAATAATGCTTTACCTCACGAAACGCCATTTTAAAGGGGACGGGGATGGGGGGGAAAACGATAATGCATCATGTTATATAATAACAAAACATGAAAGATGTTATTGACAGGCTAATATTGATTTTTACTCGTATTACGTTTGATCTTGACATGTTTGTGTTTATGTACAAAAATGAACTTTCGAGGAAAGCTGTGACATTTACGGATCCTAAAACGATTAGAGACTGTCATTATTTTCCATTCATTAATCAGCTGGTAAAGAATACCTCAGAAAAATCATAATTCACCAAATACTATATATATAAACACGGCGCACACACAAAGACAAGACGAAACGATCAGGTAGCATTTTTGGGAGAAGAAGATGTTCTGATGAGATGTTTAATTCGCTGTTTCACTTAAAGTGCGTACTTTGAAGTACGCAAATATTACATCTTGATGCACTGAATATTGGACGCAAACACGAAATATGACCAAAGAAAGTGATGATCAAGTGTCCATATAGAAATGTCTCGACAATATGGTCTTTGCACCAAAATAAAATTACTTATGAAATAACTGAAGATTTAGAGTATAAAACACATGTAGTCCGCTTATCGTAATTCACACATGTAACTACAGTTAACTGAGTGTCAAAAAATTCTATTTTTCAAAATGTACGAGATTTTTAAAGCAAAACACATATGTCACTATTGCCATAGCTTAGCTGTTCTGCTACATAAAAATTACACAAGATTCACATAATAGCATCACTGATAAAACTTACTGATTAAGTAACACTCACCGCGGACTAACGTTCTATATCACTACAAACTCTCCAAGGTGCAATGGATCCTCGAATTAAATTTTTCCACATGTAAATTGTCCGTATTGTGGCTTGCTTATAGCTTGCTGTTGATATAAAGTACAGGTTAATCGATGGGCTAAGTCTGATATTGCCATGCATTAAATTTGTCAAAATACATAAGCCACAGCTACTTGATGTAATAATTGTCTCCGTAATTCTTTGTCGACGTCTGGAGATCCCTGCAAAAACGACAGTAGCAACTTCTTCCCAGGTTTCCCATCTTTGAATGGAGTCTCAACTCCGCAACTAGCTTGTCCACACCTCCTATAAGTTGACTTCTGTTAACATCGAATCTATTCTATGACTCTCTAAGTTCTGCTTAACTAACTGAGCTCCACATTCTTCATCCAGTATACAGGAGGGTGCCATTTGTTTAGAACTGTCCAGAAATGTAAAATGTCGTAGTTATTCTGGAAAGTTTCTACAACTTTGGGACTTGCAACGAGCATACCATTTTTACATCTTCCAAAGCTGAAAGCATTCGACGGTCTTCCTACTTGAGAATCTTCGTTCCTTCCCTTTCCCCATGTCGAGTTACAGTTGTAAAACTGATGCAAAATAATGTGGTAAGCAATGATAGGTGACACAAAGAAATAGTCATTTAGAACTGAAGTAGTGTTCTTTTTCTTGCAGTAGGTGTCAACTACTGTCTATTAAAACAGTTTTCTAACATCAGAATCTGACAATAAGTATGTCACAGATGGTGCCAGGTAATGGGTCTTAAAAAAAAAAAGTATTATAATTGCAGTAGCAGTAGCTATGGACCTCAGCTGATGGACCTTTAATCTACATCGCAACTGAAATAGGCAGCACTTTTTTAGTGCTGTGGGTGTCAGCTACTGGATCTTAAAACGGTATTGCCATATCAGTAGCCGACAATATCTTGTGCAGAAGGTGTCAGATACAGGGTCTTTGAAATATTTTGTAACACCAACAGCTGCACATGAAGTGGATGACAGCTGCTGGATCTCAAATACTACTTTTATATGAGAACCTGACAGTGTGTACTTGCAGTGGGTGTCAGGTACTGGGGTATGAAAATGTTTTGTAGCACCAGAAGCTGACACTTCATGTGCCGTATTTGTTATTGAGGGGCAATACTATTGGGTGGGGCATTATAGTTTGGTTTACAGGGTGGCTATCATTATCCCAAACACATGGTGATTACATACACTCCTGGAAATGGAAAAAAGAACACATTGACACCGGTGTGTCAGACCCACCATACTTGCTCCGGACACTGCGAGAGGGCTGTACAAGCAATGATCACACGCACGGCACAGCGGACACACCAGGAACCGCGGTGTTGGCCGTCGAATGGCGCTAGCTGCGCAGCATTTGTGCACCGCCGCCGTCAGTGTCAGCCAGTTTGCCGTCGCATACGGAGCTCCATCGCAGTCTTTAACACTGGTAGCATGCCGCGACAGCGTGGACGTGAACCGTATGTGCAGTTGACGGACTTTGAGCGAGGGCGTATAGTGGGCATGCGGGAGGCCGGGTGGACGTACCGCCGAATTGCTCAACACGTGGGGCGTGAGGTCTCCACAGTACATCGATGTTGTCGCCAGTGGTCGGCGGAAGGTGCACGTGCCCGTCGACCTGGGACCGGACCGCAGCGACGCACGGATGCACGCCAAGACCGTAGGATCCTACGCAGTGCCGTAGGGGACCGCACCGCCACTTCCCAGCAAATTAGGGACACTGTTGCTCCTGGGGTATCGGCGAGGACCATTCGCAACCGTCTCCATGAAGCTGGGCTACGGTTCCGCACACCGTTAGGCCGTCTTCCGCTCACGCCCCAACATCGTGCAGCCCGCCTCCAGTGGTGTCGCGACAGGCGTGAATGGAGGGACGAATGGAGACGTGTCGTCTTCAGCGATGAGAGTCGCTTCTGCCTTGGTGCCAATGATGGTCGTATGCGTGTTTGGCGCCGTACAGGTGAGCGCCACAATCAGGACTGCATACGACCGAGGCACACAGGGCCAACACCCGGCATCATGGCGTGGGGAGCGATCTCCTACACTGGCCGTACACCACTGGTGATCGTCGAGGGGACACTGAATAGTGCACGGTACGTCCCAACCGTCATCGAACCCATCGTTCTACCATTCCTAGACCGGCAACGGAACTTGCTGTTCCAACAGGGCAATGCACGTCCGCATGTATCCCGTGCCACCCAACGTGCTCTAGAAGGTGTAAGTCAACTACCCTGGCCAGCAAGATCTCCGGATCTGTCCCCCATTGAGCATGTTTGGGACTGGATGAAGCGTCGTCTCACGCGGTCTGCACGTCCAGCACGAACGCTGGTCCAACTGAGGCGCCAGGTGGAAATGGCATGGCAAGCCGTTCCACAGGACTACATCCAGCATCTCTACGATCGTCTCCATGGGAGAATAGCAGCCTGCATTGCTGCGAAAGGTGGATATACACTGTACTAGTGCCGACATTGTGCATGCTCTGTTGCCTGTGTCTATGTGCCTGTGGTTCTGTCAGTGTGATCATGTGATGTATCTGACCCCAGGAATGTGTCATAAAGTTTCCCCTTCCTGGGACAATGAATTCACGGTGTTCTTATTTCAATTTCCAGGAGTGTATATATCGCATCTTGGTAGTAGATGGCAGCTACTGGATCTTAAAATAGTATTGTAACACCAAAAACTGGCAGTGTGTGTCTCATAAGCTGACAGTGGATGCCAGCTAGTGGATCCCAAATACTACTGTAATACTAGAGGCTGAAAAGTTTATGTGCCATAACGAAGCAAGATATGTCAGTTATTGAACTTCGTTTATTTTACATTCAGTTACAGATAAAAACGCACAATATCTTTACAAATAGGCTCATACATTGACATGCTATAGTAAAACTGTAAAAAAGTGGCCCATACATCGCTGTGTTACTGCAAAACTTGTAACGAATTACATTACAGCAACACTGCAACAAAACTACCCCATGCATAACTATTGTTGAACTAATACGTAAACTGCCTTTGTTATAGCAGGGATTTTAACAAACTAATACATCCATCCCTTTATCACAACAACATTGCCATACACATCAAGATAGTTACACCACACTGTAACATGATGATGCATGGAGCCATTTGTTACAATTTAAGATGATCTTTATCTGCAACTAAATATAAAATGAGGGAAGCCAACAGCTGATACCCACCGCTAATTTATGGCACAAACACTGTCAGTTTCTGATGTTACAGTACTTCGGCTTATGGCACAACAACATCAGCTAATGGTGTTACAATTCAGTTTTAAGATCCAATAGCTGACATCCACTGTCACACAGTGTCAGTTTCTGGGATAGCTGTACTGTTTTAAGATCTGGTAGCTGACACACACTGAGAAGTTACGGTACATATTCAACTACACTTGTTTGGGGTAATGCTCCCGGCGGAAGTTCGAGTCCTCCCGCGGGTATGGGTGTGTGAGTTTGTCCTTAGGACCTTAGGATAATTTAGTTTAAGGAGTGTTTAAGCTTAGGGACTGATGACCTTAGCAGTTAAGTCCCATAAGATTTCACACGCATTTTTTGGGGTAATGGTAGTCACCCCAACAATCATTGTCACACCCTAAAGTATGAGGAGTAAAGGACATTACCTTGTCAGTTGACCATAGCATCCAGGGTAGTCACCATACATCAACCAACCATCACTGCCCCACTATACATACTGCACATACACATTTTCAGTTTCTGTTTGCAATGTAATTTTGCGATCCTATAGCTAATACCCACTACAACAAACAATACAGACTTTGAATTCAGTAACTGACACCCACTGCGCATATCCATTGTCAACTAGCAGTGCCATGATGCAGCGTGAAGATCTAGTAGCTGACATCAAAATGGTTCAAATGGCTCTGAGCACTATGGGACTTAACATCTGAGATCATCAGTCCCCTAGAACTTAGAATTACTTAAAACTAACCAACCTAAGGACATCACACACATCCATGCCCAATTCAGGATTCGAACCTGTGACCATAGCGGTCGCGTGGTTCCAGACGTAAATGCCTAGAACCATTGTACATACATACTATTGGCTACTGTTGTTGCAATACTGTTTTAAGGTGCAATAGATGGCACCGGATGCACAAACACAGTATCAGCCACTGGTGCTTGTACACTGTTTTAAAAACCAGTTGCAGACACCCACTGCACAAACACACTGTCAGCTTCTGGCGTTAAGACGCTGTTTTAATATCCAGTAGTTGACACCCACAGTATGGTTAGAATATTATTTCAGTTCTGAAAGCCTATTTTCTGTCATCCCTCACTGTCTTGCCTGCCTAGCATACTATTTACTTTCAGTTTCCCAACTGTAATTTGAGGTACAAGAATAAAAAGAATGGGTGATTCTCAAGTATGATGAACAACAAATAATTTAAACGTTGGAAGCTTCAAACCTGGTGTTCGCATAGCAAGTATTAGTAGTAAATTTTACAAACTTCCCAGAACCGCCAGCGGAATGGGGCAGCCGTGTGGTCTAAGGCGCCTTGCCACGGTTTGCCCAGATCCCCCAGTTGGAAGCTCGAGTTCTCCCTCGGGAATGGATGTATGTATGTGTGTATGTGTGTGTGTGTGTGTGTGTGTGTGTGTGTGTGTGTGTGTTGTCCATAGTGTAAGTTAGTTTAAATTAGATTAAGTAGTGTAGAAAAATGTCAGTTAATGCACACATATAGGAAAAGCAATACTATAACGTCCAAATATAGTGGTACGGTGCTTGACACAGTCACGTCAATTAACTACGTAGATGCAACATTGCAAGGTGATATTAAATGAAACGACCAAGTAAGTTTGGTAGTAGGGAAGAGGATGTTCGAGTTGTGTCTATTGGGAGAAGTTTAAAAAATTTTAAATCATTTGCAAAGGGGACCACATGTAGAACAAGAGTGCGACCCATTCTTGAGCACTGCAAGAGTGTTTGGGATCCCCGTCCAGCAGATTATAGCAAGATATCGAAGCTATTCAGAGGTGTCCTCCTAGATTTCTTAATTGCATGTTAGATAAACTTTTGAATATTATTGAGATGCTTCATCAACTTAAACGAAATCTCTGGAGGAAAGGCTGTGTTCTTTTCGTGAAACACTTCCAAGAAAATTTAGAGAACTAGCATCTGTAACTGACTCCAGAACTATTCTACTGCTGGAAAAGTACATTTGCCTCAGGACTGCAAAAACAGAATAAGAGAAACTCAGGCCTGTAAAGAGCATATGGACAGCCAGTTTTCCTTCACTGATATGCAAGTGGAATGGGAAAAGGAATGGGCAGTAGTAGTACAAGGTACCCTCCACTGTGAATCATGCAGATATGTAGCTGTAGATTTAATGTACATATAGATGTAGATTATATGTTTGCTGAACCCTGACCTTCCACCAATACATTCATGAGACTCCTGGCAACAATAATCACCTGCACTTGCGATACCTCCGCATCCACCACCTGACCCACTAATCCCACAGGTCTTCTAGCTACAGCAAGCACTTCCACTCTGTAACTCGCCACAATATGCCACACATCCATTCCCCAACACCACAACACTTCCATCTCGTGCTTGGATTCAGTTTCAGGCATCTTATTGTCCTGTGTGATCGTTCCTTGTGTGCTGTCATCCTGTTAGTTTCCCTCTCATAGCGATCAGTTAGCTATACTAGGTCTGGTACTACTGTAGATTATTGTGTGGTATATGATGGATACCAGATGCCAGTACGTGAAAGATTCATGACCTAGCGCACCAACCGCAGTCAAAAAGCTTGTTAACCGAGGCCCGGCGATCATGGTTAAAAGTAAATCGTGTTTAAAATGTTTTTGCAGTGTACCAACGTTAATCGCTCGTCAACAAACCGTCGCCAGCAAACCATGCATTTGACTACTGTAAACTCTGTACATTGCAACGGAACGTGCCCTGGCGACGCAAAGATGTTAGTAAACCTGAAATTGCACAGATAATCGGTGGGGAGTTACTTCTTTGCTGTAGGCTTTTAGCGGATTTGAAAGTGGAGTTAACGACTATGATATATATGCATAACCACCATCTCCCAATAAGAGACCTTTGGTACTTCTCCGTTTCCAAATTGAGCTCTGGGAGTGCAGTTGAAAAATATGATACTGTCGTGCATAGAGCCCGACCACCGATCGACAGTATCTCTTATTAACAAATTGTGATCAGTAATGATTTCACAATTAAAGGAAAAATATGATATCCTATTGCGGAAAAGTTCTGCATTAAGTCCTCCAGGAGACTGAATCTTATATGGGTACAATCCAAGGAAATCGGTCAAATTGACTAAATCTGTACATCACAGAGCAGACTTCATCTCTTGTAGGAAATTTTATAAGGTGGGGAGACACTGATGCTACGATATCTGATGCATCACCGTTAATTTGTTGTGCTGTTGTACGATGTATATTACTCTTGTCGCCAATAAGAATGTTGAATGGACCTGTTGCAGATGACCTTAGAGTAATCAAAAGTCCGTTTATCGGCGAAATAAAGTTATTCCGATCAGCAGGAAATTATAACCTATCATTAATTTGGGTTAATAACTACTTCATTGTTCCTTTCAGCAGACGAAATCTCTCTTCAAACTTCCTGTCATCATAATCTTCAAAAGGGTTTCCCCTTTCAAAAGTCATTCCAATTGACTAAAACTATACATCACAGAGCAGACAGTTTCGGCCACGATTTAAATGGTCAAGGTATAACAATTCTTCCTCAGTGCCATCCATAACATCAAAATGCCCCGCCATCTTAATAGCGTATGTTTCTAAAACCGCGCTTATGTCGAGAAACCGGGAAAGAGCCATGGTTAAATATAACCGCGGTCGATTCCCTCCTTTAGCTTAGATCGATAATGATGCACCAGAATGTTGCATTGAACAGGACTACATATCGAGTTAACCGCGGTTAACTGTTAATCGAGATTGGTCCACTTAGCCATCAGAGTGGAAATAATAGATTTTGCTTGCCAATCGGTATCAGATAAGAGAAATGATATGCAACGTTACTTACATAATTTGGGAAATGAATAGCTAATTGTGGCCGCCCCCTCCATTAATGAGGCGATTAAAAATATTAAATAGAAATTAAAGCTCAGTAACGAATATTGGCAAGAAAATATTTTAGCCTCGTTACTCTGGGAGTAATGTTGTATGAGGACGTGAATTACCAAGACAGCTTAATTCGCTCAGGGTGATATAAAATTCCACGCTTACGGATACCGGTTCAGAAACGAGTACAAGAAGTATTACTACAGCGACATTCGTCACTTGAAGAACCTGTTGAATCCTTTTAGAACCATATTTCAGAGATAAAAATACAACATTGGAATAATAAATTTCAAGATTTGGTTCAAAGGCATGCAAAATGTTGAAAGGTGTCCATTATAACCGGCCATCTTTCATATATTCTGTTTTTACCTAACTTCGTCTCACGAGCAATCTTTGGTATTACTAGTGTGTGGCTTCCTCATGTTTCTTTAGTTTATGACTTGGCGAGTTATACTGGAACAGAGAGGTCACTTAGGCAATGTTTTCGGATTAGTAGTAGAGTGTCACATGTGCTTTCAGTCAATATTTATATCTTCTATCTGATTCATGACCAGGTTTGGTAAGCTGGTGTTTCATTCACCATATAGGTTGTGTGACATTTTCAACGGACATAGATCTTTGCATATGTATGCTAAGGACAGTACATGTTTCATGTAATTTTAATCAGTGTTGTCTATGGAGACTAGTGTATGCTTGAAGCATGATAATAATTGAAAGTTAATTCAGATCTTATGCCGTTATTTCAAATCCATACTATTCATAAACATGGTGGTTGAAATTAAAGTGAAGCTACTCGCAGATGTCCAGCATGGGCTGTAGTTACCGTATTAGTAGTAATGCTAATGTGATAATTAGCAACCGATTTATGGTGGAAAACATTAATACCGATTATGGCCACCAGGTGCAAATCTGGCGCTGTGCATGATCTCCTTGACATCGCCGGTGCTCATAATGAACAAATTGTGTTAAGTAGTAATTAATAATAAAACCAACATTATGCGTTTCTCACTTGCTTGACCTTTTCTGCCAACATCTATTCCTAATCCATTACATATGCAAACATTTATATGCGCCTTTTTTTGCATTCACAGTGCCATATTTGCAACTGGAGGCCAAAATTTGGAAGTAATATTTTTATTCAGCATAACTTCCCACTCTAGTGACGTATTAGAATATCTACCATCTTTCATCTTCATACGACAATTATGGCCCACACTGGACTTCAGTAAGTAGCTGCACTTTTATTATAGCCACCAGGTATCATAGTTAACTGAAGTGACATTTTGTGAGATTGTAGATGTGAACAACTTTAAGAGTATGCACACATGCCTATGCGGGAGTAACTAAGCTAATCTTTTCTGTGGCTAATTCAATTAATTTTTCGTTCAGCATCATATTTGCTCCTGAGGAACGTCCAGAAATAAGTCGTTCTTAGCATTAGTAAGTTATGTTAAGATTATGAAAGGCAAGTTCGCTTTGACAGTTTCTGAGCTGCAGCTGCTTTCCCATCTCTTTATCATGTTCCGTGACAACGTTATGTTTATAGATCACAAACAACAGTAGATCATTTCATATGCCAAGAGAAATTTCGTTGTGTTGTGTCGAATCATTTCTGTGCATAGTCGGATGATGTAAGTATATTATTTATTTTTGAGCTTCACTGGCTTTCCGTAGATGGCATCTTTAATCAGGGTAATTTCTTGTGGTACTTTAATGTCCAGTGCTACTAGCGAAGTCACACCCAATTTGACAGACACCACATAATGTAATACTGTTAAAGAAGGATATTTTCAGGAACGATAAGAAAGTTTGCATCTAAAACAGGCTTTATTCGTCGATTTTGTAAAGAAGTTTTAAAAGCGGACGTTGCAACGTTGTAATTCCAAGAGTGTATGTTCCAAGGACGTCTCACGAAATGACCATGACGAGGAAATGAGATGAATCGCGATTCATACAGAGACCTACCGGCAGTCGTTCCTCTGACCATTCGTGAATGTGAGTACTTCTGACACGCACCGTAAAGTGACTCGCAGGGTGTAGGTGTAGAAACTAGAATACAGTAAAGTGGAACCTAGGATACTTACATGATGATGGCGAAGACTTCCTTCCAGTAGGCCGGCATGTTGGCCGCCTGCAGTGTAGGATGTGAGAGGCAGGCACGCAGCTGCACGGGGGGTGGGTGCCGCGGACTCTGCTCACTCCAGGGGTTGTCCAGGGGTGGTGGGGGCTGAGGGGGCGGCAGCAGGGTGCGCAACAAACGCAGCCAGCCCGTCTCCCCCTGCCGCGATCCCACCACGCTCTCTGGGCTGCAACAGCGAGCGCGCAATTGTCAGTCTGAAAGGGATGACCTGACGAGGAAAGTCACAGTGGAGGAGAAACTCAACCCACTGACGTGGGCTCTGAGGTGGCCTGTGATACCGGTTTTTCGAAACTGCTTTCTCAGCACCCTTCGAGTTGTCTCATACTTATGGGGACTGATGGTCTCTGAATAGACACAGATTTCCTAAAACAGTGCGACGCTTCTCTCAAAAACACTCGATAAAATCGACACTGAACATCAGAAGATATCCGAGCGTAGGTAAATATAAAATACTTGTGTCATTTTACAAGATTTGCTGATATCTAACACCATTAACATAAATACTACATGTTAACTTTTAGAGAAGAGGACTAATGTTCTGTGGATATTGTTACACTTCTGCTGTCAAATTTCTCTAATTTGCATATGAAACAGCTGAAACAACGCATCAACAGAAAAAATATTCTTCGAGAGAGAGGTAAAACCCATTTCTACATTATTCTCAGGGATGCAAATGCACACTGAAATTGCCTCCTTTTTTCCTTGTTCATTTATTTAAACTTTATTTATTTGCTCAGTTCAATAATTTGAAGGATGTGCTGATAGTACTTAAATTTTGTAACAACATTTGTACAAAATTGTAATTTATTGTATTTCACCACAATAATAGATTTTAGTAAAAAGTTTTGTAATCAAAATCCTTCAGTGGATTCTCACTATCATCAAATGAAATTATTATTAAGAACCACTGAAAATGGGTATAAGTGTATGTTACACATCTTCTCCTAAACCAATGAATATACATCAATCAAATTTGATAAATATATTACTTATTATCTGCAAAGAAATGCAGTGAGGGTGAGTAACACCTAGTTCCTATGGCAGTGGGGCTGAAGGAGAAAGCGTTGGTAATTCCTGACATCTAGGCTGTCCTGCACGATAGGTATGTTACGTTGGTGGCATCAGATATCTTTCTGAGATGATTTGTTTGATGTATATTCATTGGTTTAGGAGAAGATGTGTAACATACACTTATACCCATTTTCTGTGGTGACATATCAGCAATCTGTAAAACCTGATGATATTTCTACCAAACTTGACACAGATATCACTTGCTGTATAAAAAAATTACTGAGGCAGTTAAACATTGCAATACACCCTGCAACTGATGATCAAGGTGAATATCTGTGACATAAAATCGTAGCTCAGGAACACCTGGAACAGTTTCGATCAGATTTGATATATACATGGCTCACTTTGCAGAAATACTGAGGGAGGACGATACCCCTATTACCCACAAAAGTGGAGGTGGGGATGAGGAGGAATGATACTTAAAAGTGTTTGACCGCAATGTGTTGGTATTTATTTCCTGTATTTAGTTGACTTGCAATATTTTAAGAGTATGATGTACAAATTGTGTTGTTTAGTGTATCAGCCATATCACAAGACTATGCAGAGCTGCGAGCTCATAAATTCGTCAATGTGTTTTGGGCCAAAGATTATGCCACATGGCTGAATATAGCAATTACTTATAATAACGACTCTGGAGCCACTTTGTGTGAAACAGCAAAAGACTGGACATGCTCCTCAGATTCATTTGTCAGAGCAGGGGAAATAATCTGTTTGATACATATGAAATATGCGAAGACATACGTGTGAAATAAGTTAAATATATGTGAAATTTAAATATATGTGAAATATTAGTGATATCAGTGTACATGGGTGGAGCCATTGGCAAAATCTAGTTTTTAATAAAAATAAAAACTATTATTTTAGTTTATTTATTTCTTTGTTTCTTTATAGATTTATTTAACATGGAAAGATTAGACCCATCAGACCTTCTCTTACATCTAACCAGGCACTCTATATATTTTACATTAGATTCAGTACGGTAAGTATGTCATTAGTCACATATAATACAGAATGTATGAAACGTCTAGCATTTATTACAGTGCAGAAAAGAACAGTTTACATTCGTTTATGAGAAGAATAACGGTAAAGACAAGTTGCAGGCAGGTATATCTACACTAAGAGAAACAGTAATAATGGCAATACGAAGGAAGGTGGAGAAAGGAAGACAAAACGACCTGGAAAAGTATGACCAAAGAAGCTGGCGGAAGAGAAGATCACTTGAAAATGAATTGAAATTTGGTACAGACATCCGAAATGCCTTAGTGTTAACTGAAATAAGTAGCTATATTAATAAAATTATTCATTCTCTGGAAACAGAGAAAAACTGTTTTATTTTTCATTAGACACTTTGAATTTTCTCTGCAAATTTTAATTTATTTTTAATTTTCACATTTTAGTATCATTAGTACGTAAAAATTAAAAGATGTTAGTCGTTATGACAAAATGATTCCGTATTTGTTAATTAACTTTCAATGTCAATGTAAATATAGAATTTTAAAAATATAAAAGAAATTTTTACTGCTCAAGAGATTTGATCCAGGGACTTCATTATTAAATAACTATTGGGCATCTTCTTGAGCTGACAAAAGATTTGTTAAAATAGTGTAAATGTTTTGTACTTAATTTTTCTTGGATATGTTCTGATATTCTAAGATCATTGTTTCGAGTTTTTTTGTGGCTGTTGTCATACTGCATCAAGAAATTGACATCTGGGCCCAGACTTTGAAGTCCTTTTATGTATGGGGAAAATTGAAGGGGGCCAGCCTGCGAGGTCACCTTGACAGCGTCCACTGTGGGTTCTTTTTGGTAATTAGGTCTTTCTGTCGACTCTTAGATGTGTCTGAAAATAATGGGTACACATGTTTCCTATTCATACAGTAATTAGAGGATACCACCGTAGCTATACTTTTGTATGTGATGCCATTAACGACATATCATGTGAAACAATATAAAACTACTGAGAATAAGTGATTCAGAAAGCCCCTCCTGATGGATACCTATTAGACCTACTGGAAACTAACACACACGAACTCTTTGAGGATATCCACATTTAAATTAGAATGAACTGATCGCGATAAAGTTGCATAACCTGTGATTACCAAAGTACACAGGCAACTGAAACAAGCAGAAAGTAATTGAGGAAGGGCTGGATACATGTACGTCTAGTAGAAATCGTCCTGGTGGGATGGACCCACCATAGTACACTGTCTCTGTAAATAAACTTTAAAGAAACAGTAACTACTGCAACACGGATGAAAAAAGAAACTACAGACAGAGACATGCTAAGTGACACATTTTTCGCTATGAAAAGGCCAATGCCTTAAGTCTTCTACGACTAAAGTGGAAGAAAGTTATCGAAAGAACTCTTCAAAGATTTTTGTACAAAAGAAGAGCCCAGAGTAATATCCCAGTCTAAATCTCTCAAAGATGATACAGAATTTGTAGGCCTCTTTTAATAACAATATACGAAAAAATCCTTGGATCGAAAAACTGCATCGACTAATTGAAAAAATGCACGGCTCACATCTGTGTGCTAGAAGATGACAGAAATGGAGCACAAAACTACCAGCTCAAATCCATGTGTTGTAGAACATTACAATATGTTCTGAGCTAAAACGTAATCAAGTGTTTCGAACAGATTGACCCATCCATGCAAACCAGCAGGAATTCTGTAAACAACCGTCATGCGAAAACTTACTCCCTATTTTCTTGTTTGACGCGCTTAAAGCCACGGATCAAGGCAATGAGGTGCTTGCAGTATTTCATAATTTGCCAAAAGTGAAACTAAATTTGCGACTGGATAGAGAATTTCTCGATAAGAAGGGTGTCGTAAGTTATCTTGGATAAAGAGTCACCGACGAATCTAGAAGTAGCTTTAGATGTGCATCAAGGAGATCCGTTACAACCTTTGAGGTGCCTCTTGTATATTAATGGCCTGATAGATAGCATTAACAGTCGTAGACTCTTTGTAAATGATATAGTTACCTATCATGAAGTATTAAATGAAACACATGAACAACCTCCAGACTGATCTTAATTAGATTTCAGAGTAGTGCAAAAACTGGCAACTTCATCTGAATTTTCAGAAATGAAAAAATATACACTTTACGAAACGCAAAAGCACAGTATCGTATGACGATATCAGTAAATCACGATTAGAAGGAATCAACTGGAGGACAGATAGAGGTAACAATTTTTGTGGATATAAAACTGAAAATGATTCAAATGGCTCTGAGAACTATGGTACTTAACATCTGAGGTCATCAGTCACCTAGAACTTAGTATTGCTAACTAACCTAAGGACATCACACACATCCATGCCCGAGGCAGGATTCGAACATGCTACCGTCGCAGTCGCGCAGTTCCAGACTGTAGCGCCTAGAACCGCTTGGCCACTGCGACCGGCTATGAAACTGAATGATAAAGATTAAATCGTAGGTAAAACAGAACAGGAATCTGACTTCGATTCACTGCGAAAATGCAGTCAGTCCAGAAAGGAAACTCCTTACACGACGTTCTATCGACTGATAATGCTGCTCAGGAGTGTGGCACGCATAGAGATAGATTTAATAGTGGATGATGAACGTATACGAATTATGCCAGCGCGAGTGCTCGCAGGTTTGATTAAATCACGGAAGAGTGCCATGGAAATGTTGAAAAACCTCAAATGGCAGGTACTTGGAGACAAACGCCAGAAACCTACTAAAGATTACTTACGAAGTTTCTAGAAGCAGTTTTAGTTGAGGAATCTAGGAATGTACTGCAGCCCAGTTCCCTAATGTACCTCTTAGAAAAAAGGAATTGTCCTCATTTAAACAGGCTCTGTCGTGATCACACACAATTACCTTAGAGTCGACTCTTCATTGAGTGACACGTTTTACACCGTCCCTTCACCAAATATTTCTTTGGCTAATGAAACACAACACAAATTACCTCCGTTACTCATTACTAAATTCTTTGGCTCTGAATCACATTAATAAATAGCCACAATAAAGTTTCATAGTGAGAAAGAATCTATCAGTTACTGAAGAAGAACACAATGATGCAAGTAATAATTGTAAACATCAACAGTTTACGAATCTTAGAGACACTTCCTATCAGACATACAAACTGGCCTGAAAATCATATTTCTTAGTCACTCTGTGAGAAATGCAGAACTCGGGTTTGCCCATATCCTAATCGACAGAAAAAGTAGAACATCTGTCCTACAGAAAAAATGTGCATGGTCTCGGTAAAGGCGAAGTAAAATCTGCAGCTGATCCAGCTCTCCTAGATGAACACCTGAACCAGTACATCACATTACCTGCAATAACAATTGATACACAAACGAAACACTCATTGATTGCTTCATGTACTTAAAGGACTGTATCCATGAAGACTTGTGTCTAAAGCTTCTTACTTGCAATACTGCCAAAAAAGCCATCATGCGTATCAGATCAGCATCTACTGGGCACAATGGCGTCACAGCCCAAATGATGAAGCTTAGGGAGGCGTTACGGAACCTAAGGCACGGAAACAGGGACCAGTTAGGCTGCTACCTACAAAGAACATTGCCATCTTCTTGATTACCGACCAATCTGCATTCTTCCTGCACTGTCTAAGGCCTTAAAATGTATATGGTGGTGGTGATAAGTCCTAAGGGACCAAACTGCTGAGGTCATCGGTCCCTAGGCTTGCACACTACTTAATTTAACTTAAACTAACTTATGCCAAGGACAGCACGCACACCCATGTCTGAGGGACGACTCGAATCTCCGATGGGGGAGCCGCATGAACCATGGGAAGGCGCCTCAGACTGCGTGGCTACCCTGTGCGGCAGAATAGTCCGTGACCAGCTAACCGACTACCTAACCACAAACAATCAACAAGACGAATACCAGTCCGGTTTCTTTTTACATCACAGACAACATCTGCTTTAATACATGCAACAATTGATATGAAGCTTGCCATGGATGCACAGATGGCGACTATTATGTGCTTCTAAACACTTCAGCAGTCTTTGAAACTGTTGACTTCGATAGTTTATTTGCGAAATTTAGCAGCTTCAATTTCTCACCAAGTGCAGTGCAGTGATTTCGCTCACATTTGATATATCGTCAGCAATGTATTGTGTCTGGGACCGTAAAGTCACAATGGAGACATATAGTATCAGACGTCGTCCAGGGTTCGGTATTACCACTATGTAAATGATGCGTCATCAGTTTTGTCCTACTGCAAACACGACATGAACGCTGTGGCCTGTGACCTCCAGGTGTATATAAGTGAAAAACAAAATAAACTTGAAGACGCCCATCGAGAATCCCATATGCTTCATAACATTCTCTATCATAATAAATTGACTGCTGTGGACAGAGAAGATCTATCCACTGCAACAAAGACATATGAAAACTAGATTAAAAGATGAATACAACAGTACCAAATAAGTGACTGTACAGATATATAGTACTGAAAGAACTAAGTGGAAACAAGGTCCCGGCAGTGCGGTTCTAGGCGCTACAGTCTGGAACCGAGCGACCGCTACGGTCGCGGTTTCGAATCCTGCCTCGGGCATGGATGTGTGTGATGTCCTTAGGTTAGTTAGGTTTAATTAGTTCTAAGTTCTAGGTGACTGATGACCTCAGAAGTTAAGTCGCCTAGTGTTCAGAGCCATTTGAACCATTTGAGAAACCCATTACCAATGGTTTAATTTCAATGTACCCAATACCCAAACGGTACTGGTTGGTCATAATAGTCTCATAATCCCGAATTATCTCGACTCCCTACCATCTTTAACCCTAATTGGGACAAATAGGAACCCGTCTCCTTCAGCAAAGAGTCTAGGAGTAATAATAGATGAAAATATAAATCGGACTGAACACCTATTAACAGTGTGCAGGATGGCATCAACATCTCTCCATCCTCTACAAAAATATAAAAAGCTCTTCCTTCTTGACCTGAAAAAACAACTTGTACAAAACTTACACTTTCAGTTATTGATTACAGTGATGTTATCCAGCAAGACCTTTCTCAGGAAAGCTCACGGTGCCTGAAACTGGTTGTATCTGTGATGATCGATTCTTTGATCATATTTCAGTGTCACATGCACAGCTACACTGGCTGCAGACAAGCGCAGAGACTTCCATACCCTCTGTCTCCCCTGCTGTATTATCAACGTACACTGTCTCCCATATCTCTCCTCGACCTTAACGCTCTTGCCTGAACAACATAGCAGAAACACATCAGAGCAAAGTTCTTTCTCCCCTCCTCCATCACTCAGCCACATTATAGAAGTGCTTCTCGGTAACAGGAACCTGTTACGGCGTAAAGTCAGCGTCGGCACGAATCGGGAACGACAGAGAAGAGAAGGCTGAGAGAATTGGTCAGCCAGTCGCACGCTGACCGACCTCACTCCAGGACGACAACGCGACAGCACCAGTCCCTACGTGAAGGCGACGTAAGCACCGCACGCGACTGATGGCAGCCCACTTCGCTAGCAGCTTCAACGTTAGGCACTTCGTTAGCTGACGCACCGTAGCTTCTTCATTAACAGTTTCTACGTAGCGGTGAGAGATCAGCAGTCACTGCAGTTCAGTTAACGGACTTCCATTAGTAACGGACGCTAGGAGCAGAAGTGTCACTTGTGTTTGTCTGTTCTGAAGAAGACTTATTATTTTACATGTCGCCCCTAGCTTACGACACATCTGTGTCATTGCACTCGTGGATCATGCATGAAGAACTACAAAAATTCTCAGTTCAAAGTATTTGTACTTGTCTTTTGTAATAAAACTCATTAATACGAGTTGTTTGGTCGTTTGTCTAGCGAATCGCGTATGCAGGATTCCTAGACACAACAGAACCTGGATCTGGAATAACCTCCCGCAGTATATTAGAGTATTTAATGACATCTCTAGCTTCAGAAGACAGTTAATGACATATATACTTATGCAACAATAATGATTATCATTGTCCCTGTACGCAGTCGTTACTCTTGTATATCGTTCTCTCCTACCAGATCTTCCTCATTTCCCAGTATTCTTAGCCGATGTAGTCTCCTTAAATATCCTGTCCCGAGAACTCGCTATTTCAGAATATGTTTGCTTTGTACACTTACAAATTCTTTTTATATCTGCTGCCACTATCATTACTGTTATTATTGTCATTACTAGTGGCAGCAGCAGCAGTGGTACAAGTACTGCCATTATTAACTTCATTAACTCATAGTATTTACTTACTCATATTTTCACTATAGGCGCTCGAATTATTTTAATACTATTTCTCATATTAAAATTTTTATTTCTTGGGTTACTTTGATGCAAACAGGCATGGTACATGTGGAGACCTGGTCCAGTGTAATAGTGTATCAGATGGCGCTAATCAGATAAATAAATCATGATAAATAAATAACTAAAAACACTGCATGTGTGAATGTAGTGCGCTGTAGTTACGAAGGGGTTAAGACGGGTAAACAGGACAGACTAGCTTAGAGAAATGCAACAATCTAATGTTCGGTCTGAAACCCACAACAACAACCGTTGGTTGTGAGTGGCAAGTTTTACGTATTTAACTTTAATCTTTGCTCTGATATAGATATTACCTGATTAGCAACGATTTCCCAATACCCAATCTAGTTCTTGTTTATGTTTGCACTTGTGTTGTAATTGTGGGACACCCTCAATATGCCAGATGCAAGAGAAATACATACAATTTTCAGTTCAGCTGCTCAATAAGGAAGCGGACCCCTGTAACCCTAATCCAACTTTCCAGTAATTTATTGGGGTGACAGGCAGTGCTAAACAGCGTTACCAGGCCGTTATGTTCCAGTTCATCCATCTGAACGATGCGTACTTAATGTGAATTCTTTAAAAGTGCTTAAGCAAAATTATTTTACAGGAAAGCACAGAGAATACTTAAGCCATTGCACAATTTGTGATAATATATCAAAATCAAAATTCACTTCTATTAGCTCGTTCTGTGTTCAGCACGAAGACTGTTCAACTTCACCTCTCACCTCACCAGTTACCTTCTACTGCTCCATCAGGTTGTGCAAAATGCAAGAACGAGGATGATGAGCAGCGAGTGGTAGAAACTGGATGAACAGAATTCCGAACATTAATAAATGTAAAGCTACCATCGAGAGTACTTTGGTTATACTGAATAATCGTGGAAGAACTTAAATCACACGTTCAGCGTTGTGGTAAATTTCTGGAAATAGTTCTATGTGCTTTAACACATTACAAGTAATCTGAGTAATTGAAGCTAGTGGGTTACTGACTCAGAGTTGACGACGATGACTTCGCTGATGGTATGGCGAGCATCCAGAGCAGAGATGTGGCTCAACAGCTTCCTGGCGTCATCCACAGAGGAGGGCGGCTTGACCTCACATGCCAGCCCACTCTGCGTCCGCACGATGACAAGAAACTGAGGCAGCATGGTGGCAGCCTGTGGCGTCCACTGGTTCACCGATAACACTACCTGGCAATGAAATAATGACAATACAATATTTTTCTGCAGTAGTACAAGTTTATATGCCAACTAGCTCTGTAGATGAAGAAATTAATGAAATGTATGATGAGATAAAAGAAATTATTCGGGTAGTGAAGGGAGACGAAAATTTAATAGTCATGGGTGACAGGAATTCGAGAGTAGGAAAAGAAGGAGACGAAAACATAGGTGAATATGGATTGGGGCTAAGAAATGAAAGAGGAAGCTGCCTGGTAGAATTTTACACAGAGCATAACTTAATCATAACTAACACACGGTTTAAGAATCATGAAAGAAGGTTGTATACATGGAAGAACCCTGGAGATACTAAAAGGTTTCAGACAGATTATATAATGGTAAGACAGAGATTCAGGAACCAGGTTTTAAATTGTAAGACACTTCCAGGGGAAGATGTGGACTCTTACCACAATCTATTGGTCATGAACTGCAGATTAAAACTGAAGAAACTGCAAAAAGGTGGGAATTTAAGGAGATGGGACCTAGATAAACTGAAAGAACCAGAGGTTGTACAGAGTTTCAGGGAAAATATAAGGGACAATTGACATGATTGGGGGAAATAAATACAGTAGAAGAAGAATGAGTAACTTCGAGCGATGAAATAGTGAAGGCAGCAGAGGATCAAATTGGTAAAAAGACGAGGGCTAGTAGAAACCCTTGGGTAACAGAAGAAATACTGAATTTAATTGATGAAAGGAGAAAATATAAAAACGCAGTAAATGAAGCAGGCAACAAGGAATACAAACGTATCAAAAATGACATCGACAGGAAGTGCAAAATGGCTAATCAGGGATGGCTAGAGGAAAAATGTAAGGATGTAGAGGCTTAACTCACTAACGGAAAGATAGATACTGCCTACAGGAAAATTAAAGAGACCTTTGGAGAAAGGAGAACCACTTGCATGAATATCAAGAGCTCTGATGGAAACCCAGTTCCAAGCAAAGAAGAGAAAGCAGAAAAGTGGAAGGAGTATATAGAGGGTCTATACAAGGGCGATGTACTTGAGTAGAATATTATGGAAATGGAAGAGGAGGTAGATGAAGATGAAATGGGAGATATGATACTGTGTGAAGAGTTT
The DNA here is from genome assembly GCF_021461395.2 of Schistocerca americana. Classification (NCBI taxonomy): domain Eukaryota; kingdom Metazoa; phylum Arthropoda; class Insecta; order Orthoptera; family Acrididae; genus Schistocerca; species Schistocerca americana. The sequence goes on from NC_060121.1 coordinate 93,887,406, forward strand.
GACAGAGCACTGAAAGACCTGAGTCGAAAAAAAGGCCCCCAGAGTAGACAACATTCCATTAGAACTACTGACAGCTTTGGGAGAGCCAGTCCTGACAAAACTCTACCATCTGGTGAGCAAGATGTATGAGACAGGCGAAATACCCTCAGACTTCAAGAAGAATATAATAATTCCAATCCCAAAGAAAGCAGGTGTTGAGAGATGTGAAAATTACCGAACTACCAGTTTAATAAGTCACAGCTGCAAAATACTAACACAAATTATTTACAGATGAACGGAAAAACTGGTAGAAGCCGTCCTCAGGGAAGATCAGTTTGAATTCCGTAGAAATGTTGGAACACGTGAGGCAATACCGACCCTACGACTTATCTCATAAGAAAGATTAAGGAAAGGCAAACCTTCATTTCAAGCATTTGTAGACTTAGAGAAAGCTTTTGACAATGTGACTAGAATACTCTCTTTCAAATTCTGAAGGTGGCAGGGGTAAAATACAGGGAGCGAAAGGCTATTTACAATTTGTACAGAAAGCAGATGGCAGTTATAAGAGTTGAGGGGTATTAAATGGAAACAGTGGTTGGGAAGGGAGTGAGACAGGGTTGTAGCCTATCCCCGATGTTATTCAGTCTGTATATTGAGCAAACAATAAAGGTAACAAAAGAAAAGTTCGGTGTAGATATTAAAATCCATGGAGAAGAAATACTGCTTGCTCAATATACAGATTGAATAACACCGTGGAGAGGCTACAACCCTGTCTCACTCCCTTCCCGACCACTGGTTCCCTTTCATGTCCCTCGACTCTTATAACTGCCATCTTGTTTCTGTACAAATTGTAAATAGCCTTTCGCTCCCTGTATTTTACCCCTGTCACCTTCAGAATTTGAAAGAGAGTATTCCAGTCAACATTGTCAAAAGCTTTCTCTAAGTCTACAAATGCTAGAAACGTATGTTTGCCTTTCCTTAATCTATCTTATGAGATAAGTCGTAGGGTCAGTATTGTATCACGTATTCAAATATTTCTACGGAATCAAAACTGATCTTCCCCAAGGTCGGCTTCTACCAGTTTTTCCATTCGTCTGTAAAGAATTCGTGTTAGTATTTTGCAGCCGTGAATTATGAAACTGACAGTTCGGTCAGTTTCTATAGATTTTTTATGATTCTATAGGATTTTTATGTTTGTATAGGATTTTTAGATTTCTATAGGATTTTTATGTTTCTATAGGATTTTTAAATCGTATCTGATGAATACAGGTGTGGTTCCTTCAACAGAGGTGATCGTGCAGGAAGTCTTCCTCTGCCCATTGTTATGGAGAGTTATAATAGAGAGGATATGTTTTTTTGGCTTCGAGTGCACTTTAATGACAGCTTAGGATTGTTAGCAAATGGAAGATGGTATTGAAACAGAGCTACAGTGTATTGCTCAAGGTTTTTGGGAGTATCTGGCATCACATGCTGCCCCTACATATGCGACAGTACAGCACGTTACCTGGACAGTTCGATACTGCACTGTACCGGTACACAATAGAACTATTATCGGGCAGTGGCACAGAACAGGCTAGCACTTGTAAGAGAGTAGCGTCGTCCCTCCTACAGAAAGCTTGTAGCGCTCACCTGTACGTACTTCAATTTTTTTGAGCTTTCATGTTCATGCAGTGAGCTCAGACACTTCTGGCTACCTGTCTCATGGCACAACATTAGCTTTGTGGAAGTTAAGAGTCCTGCTCCTGAAGTACTATCTTTCAATTTCTTTGGACGAAACCAAGTCCAAAATGAAGAATGCTTTGTTTTATGATCATTACTGGAGAGCTTGGACAATTTTGTTTCTTACAATGTCGGCATAAATTACGTTGAAAAGCCACATTCCTTAACAAGGAGAACTAAATGTTCGTATGTCTACAACAAAACTGTTTTCTGACAATATTACAGCTGTTAAATGTTTTATCATGTGGAATGTCACACTGATTATTAAAACATGCTTAAAACCGTCAATGTCCCACATATGTAGCATTGTATCTAGGAGATGCGCGTGCTGCAAGTCATCTAAACTTCATACTGAAACATATCTATGTTCGTCTTTTGTGCTGGCTTGTAAAGTCCTTACAGTTTTGCATCCGTAATTACTCAAAAGTACTGCTTTCGTGAAACTCTGAAATGATTGAAAGCATTTCATTCGAATGAGCTATATTGCCAACAGTGGTAAACGCTATAAGCAGTCTTCGACGTTCAATGGCTTTGTCTGGATTTTCATAACATACAGGGAGGACCACTTTAACCCATAACTGGGAGTAACTCGGGACCAAGATGAGGTATAGCAAAATTCTTTTAGGTGCAAGTTGTAGGTATTAAATGGGGGCATGCGTTGCTACTAATGGCCATGACCTTGAACGTGATTTTGAAGGTAATTTGGAGGTTAAAGTGGTTTATAAAAATGGGAATCTAATATTTGATTTAAGATTTGAAAGGGCGACAACTTTTGCGTATAAAATGATACATTATTCAAGGTCATAGCAAGGTTCAATGAAGGCCATATAATGAAGTATGTTTCAAGTTCAAGTAGAGATTAACTCGGAGTAGGAGAGAATACAGCAAAATACAGTGTTAGATACAAAATTGATAGGGTGTCCCGAGGAATGAGAGGTGAGGGGACGCACTCAGCGCCTTATTATCGTATGATCTACATTTAATTTATGTTTCTTGTGTCTTTCAAATGTCGAAATTACGTTTACGCCTTGTGATGTAATTATTTTTCTCAATAAACAAGTCAATTAAAATTTTAAGTTTAAAGCTCTCGTTTCGAAATACGACGTCACAATTAAGGGTTTCCATGAAAAACATTCGAATGACCTTCAATAATTAACTTTAGTATCAAGGTTCGTTCGCGTCTTACAGTTTTAAAAAAAATAGACAACATTTCTGTTACTACCAACAATTACGTAGGCGCCCAAGTCATCTTGCATGGGTCATCGGTGTTTTCCGGTGGGGTTTTGAGATTCACTCTCGCTAACAAGGATGCGAAGGACATGGTCAATAATGAACTCTTCTCCAAGCGACTAACGCGGCAACGGTCACCGGATGTACGTTCTCAAGAGGATCAAGCTTCTCGTTACCGACGCACCACGGACAGATAATTTCAACACTCGCACTCACACAAATTGCGTCGCGATTTAATAAATCACCCTCCAGCCGACTTTTCTCCAAGGGTCTAACGCTGCCACGGTAACAAGGTGGACGTTCCCCTGTGAATGAAGTTTCTTGTTGCCGACGGAAAACTGACAGTTAAATGTAACCCTCCTAATGACATTGGATCACACAAATTGCATCGCGATTCAATACATCAGCCTCCAGTCGACTTCTCTCCAAGCGACTAACGCAGCCACGGTCGCCGGATGGACGAACTCCTAGGATTCAAGTTTCCTGTTTCCGACGCAAAACTCGCTGTTAACAGTGACCCTCCCACCCTCCTAATGACGATGAAACACACAAATTGCGTCGTGATTCAATACATCGGTCTCCAGCCGACTTTTCTCCTAGGGCCTAATACTGCCTCGGGGACCGGATGGACGTTCTCTTGGGAGTCACTTTTCTTACATCCGAAGCAATACTGGCGGATAATTGTAACCCTCCCTCCCTCCTAATGAGGATGGAACACACAAATTGTGTCGCGATTCACTACATCGGTCTGCAGCAGACTTCTCTTCAAAGGTCTAACGCTGCCTCGGTCAACGGTAGGATGTTGTCTTGGAAGTTAAGTCTCTTGTATCCGACGCAAAACTGACAGATAAGTGTAAGCCTCCCACCCTCGTAATGAGGATGGAACACACAAATTGCGTCGAAATTCAATACATCAGTCGACGTTTCTCCAAGGGTCTAACACTGCCTCAGTCACAGATGGACGTTTTCTTGGGAGTTAAGATTTTTATATCCGACACAAAAATGACAGATATGTGTAACCCTCCCTCCCTTGTAATGAGGGAGGAACACACAAATTGCGTCGCGATTCAATACATCAGTCTCTAGCCGGCTTCTATCCCAAGCGTCTAATGCAGCCACGGTCACAGGATGGACGTTCTACTGGGAGTCAAGTTTCTTGTATCCGACGCAAAACTGACGGTCAATTATAACCCTCCCACCCACGTAATGAGGATGGATCACACAAATTGCGTCGCGACTCTATACATCAGCCACCAGCCGACTTCTCTCCAAACCACTAACGCTGCCACGGTCACCTAATGGACGTTCTCCTGGGAGTCAAGTTTCTTGTTTCCGACGCAAAACTGACAGTTAGTTGTAGCCCTCCAACCCTCCTAATGACATTGGATCACACAAATTGCGTCACCATTCAATCCATCACCCTCCAGCCGAATTCCCTCTAAGCGACTAACGCAGGGTCAGTCACCTGTTCTCCTGGGAGTCATGTTGCTTGATTCCGACGCACCTCTGACAGATAATTGTAGCTCTCGTACTCTTGTATTGACAGCGGAACACACTAATTGCACTGCGATTGAGTACTTAGGACTCCAGCCGACTTCCCTCCAAGCGACTAACACAGACACTTTCACCTGATGGACGTTCTCCTGGGAGTCGCGTTGCTTGTTTCCGACGCACCACTGACAGTCATTTGAATCACTCGCACCTTCGTAATGACGATGGAACACACAAATTGCGTTGTGATTCAGTACTACTCCCTCCAGGCGACTTCTCACTAAGCGACAATCACGACTCCGGTCACCGGATGAGCGTCAAGTTTCTTGTTCGCGACTCACCACTAACAGTTAATTGCAGCCCTCTTACCCTCGTAATGACGATGGAACACAAAACCTGCATCGCTATTCCATACATCAGTTTCTAGTTGATTTCTCTTCAAGCGACTAACGCCTCCACGATCGCCGGATGGGCGTTCTCCTGGAAGTCAAGTTGCTTGTTTCCGACATACCACTGACTGTTAATTGTAACCCTCGCACCCTCGTAATGACGATGGGACACGCAAACTGCGTTCCTATTCAGTACTACAAAGCTGGCTTCCCTCCAAGTGACTAACACATCCACAGTCACCAGATGGCCGTTCTCCTGGGAGTCAAATTGCATGTTTCCAACGCACCACTGACAGTTAAATGTGACACTCGCACACTCGTAATGACGATGTAACACACAAATTGAATCGCAATTCGGTATATCAGTTTCCAGCCTACTTCTCTCCAAGCAACTAATGCAGCTACGGTCACTTGATGTACGTTATCCTGGGAGTCAAGTTTCATGTTTACGATGTACCATAGATAATTGTAACTCACGCACCCCAGTAATTACGATGGAACACACAATCTGGGTCGCAATCCAATACATCAGTCTTCAGCTGTCTTCTCTCCAAGCAACCAATCATCCACAGTCATCGTATGTACGTTATCCTGGGAGTCAAGTTGCTTGTTTCCGACACACCACTGACAATTAATTGTAACTATCGCACCCTCGTAAAGACGATGGAACACACAAACTGCGTCGCGATTCAATACATCAGTGTCCAGCTGGATTATCTCCAAGCGACTAACTCGGCTACGTTCACCGAATGTACGTTATCCTGGAAGCGAAGTATTTTGCTTCCGAAGCGCCACAGATAGTTATTTGTAGCCCTCGCACCCTACTAATGACAATGGAACACACAAACTGCGTTGCGATTTAATACATCAGTCTCCAGTCGACTTCTCTCCAAACGACAAATGCTACTACGGCCACTGTATGAACGTTCTCCTGGTAATAAAGTTGCTTGACTCTGACGCACCACAGACAGTTGATTGTAACTCTCGTACCAACGTAATGACTATGGAACACACAAATTGCGTCGCTGTTCAGTACTTTATTCTCCAGCCGAGTTCCCTCCAAGCGGATAACGCCGACAAGGTCACCAATGGACTTTCTCCTGGGAGTCAAGTTGATGGTTTCCGACGCACACCTGACAGTTAATTGTAGCCATCGCAACCTCGTAATGACGATTTAACACACAAATTCCGAGTGTTGTGGTTAACCGACTGTGGTGCGTGAGAATCAAGAAAAATGACTCCCAGTAGAGCGTAAAAACAGTGACCGTCCGCATGTTAGTCACTTGGAGAAATTTCTGCTGGAGGGTGAGGTATTGAATCGCAATATGTCTGTCCCATCGTCATTCCGAGGGTAGAAGTGTTAAAATGAACGTCAGTGATGCGTCGGAAACAAGCAACTTCACTTCCAGGAGAACGTAAATCTGCTGACCGTAGCTGCGTTATTCCCTTGGAGAGAAGTCAGCTGTAAACCGAAGAATTGAATCGACACAGTATTTGTGTGTTCAATCGTCATTACGAGGGTGCGAGTGTGTCAATTAACTGTCCATGGCGCGTCGGAAACGTACTGCCGGCGATTGTAGACGCGTTTGTCGCTTGGAGAGAAGTCTTCTGGAGACTCAAGTACTGAATCCCGACGAACTTTGTGTGTTCCATCGTCATTATGAGGATACGAGAGATACATTTCCCTCTCAGTGGTGTGTCAGAAATAAGAAATTTGACTCCCAGGATTACATAAATCCGGTGACCGTGGCTGCTTTAGTCGCTTGGAGCGAAGTCGGCTAGAGACTGGTGTATTGAATCGAGACGCAGTATTAACTCGCGATTGAATACAGGGGACTCCTGTCCAAGCGAATAACGCGCCTACTGTCAGCGGATTTATGTCCTCCTGGGAGTCAAGTAGCTTGTTTCCGACGCACCACTGACACTTAATTGAAGCCCTGACAACCTCGTAATGACAGTGTAACACACAAAGTGGGTCGGGATTCAATTCTTCAGTCTCCAGTCGACTTCTCTCCAAGCGACTAACACAACCACAGTCACCGGATGAACGCCTTCCTGGGAGTCAAGGTGTTAGTTTATGAAGCACCACTGACAGTTCATTGCAACTCTCGTACCCACATAATGACGATGGAAAACTCAAATTGCGTCGCTATACAGTACTTTATTCTGCAGCCGACTTCTCTGCAAGCGAGTTACGCTGCCAATGACACCAAAAGGACGTACTCCTGGGAGTCAAGTTACTTGTATCCGTCGCATCAATGACAGTTGATTGTAAGCCTCGCACCATTGTAATGACTGTGGAACACACGACCAGTGAAAGTCTCTCCAAGCGGCTAATGCCGACAAGGTCACCGTTTGGACGTTCTCCTGGGAGTCAAATTGCTTGTTTCCGACGCAAACTGACGGTTAATTGTAGCACTCGCACTCTCGTAATAAGGATGGAACACACAAACTGTGTCGTGATTTTGTACTTCAATGTCCAGTTGACTTCTCTCCAAGTGACTATCGCAGCTACGGTCACCGGGTGTACGTATTCCCAGGAGTCATGTTTCTTGTTTTCGAAGCACCACGGACAGTAAATTGCAACACCCGAACCCTCGTAATGATGATGGAACACACAAACTGCGTCGTGATTCGTTACATCAGATTCCAGCCGACATATCTCCAAAAGACATACGCAACTACGGTCATTGGCTCATCTTTCTTATGGGACTAAATTGGCTTGATTGCGACGCTCCACTGACAGTTAACTGTAGCCCTCAAATCCTCGTAATGACGATTTTACACACAAATTGTGTCGCGGATCTGTAATTCAGTCCCCCACCGACTTCTCTCCAAATAAATAACGTACCTTCTGTCAGCGGATTTACGTCCTCTGGGAGTCAATTTGCTTGTTTCCGACGCAACACTGACTGTTAATTGTAACCCTCGCGCCCTCATAACTAAGATGAAGCACACAAATTGCGTCATGATTCAATACGTCCTTTTCCAGCTGACTTTGCTCCAGGCGAATAATCCACCTACGATCACTAGATGTACGATCTCCTGGGAGTCATGTTGCTTGTTTCCTACGCACCATGACTAGTTAACTGTCATTCTCGTACCTTCGTACTGACGACGAAACACACAATCTAGGTCGCGATTCAATAAATCAGTCTCCAGCAGAGTTCTCTCCAAGCCACTAAGGCGCCCACGGTCACTGGATGGACGTTCTCCTGCGATTCCAGTTGCTTGTTTCTGACGCACCGCGGAGTGTTATTTGTAACCCTCGATCCCTCATAATGACGATGGAACATACAAATTGTGTCAAGATTCAGTACTTAATTTTCCAACCGAATTCTTTCCAAACTACTAACGCGGCTACAGTCAGCGGATTTACACACTCCTGGGAGTCAAGTTTCTTGTTTCCGATGCTCCTTGGACATTTACTTGTGATCTTCCCACCCTCGTAATGACGATGGAACACACAAATTGCGTCGCGATTCGGTACCTCAATGTCCAGCCGACTTCTTACGAAGTGACTAACACCACCAGAGTCACCTGATGGACCCACCACTGACAGTTAATTCTAACCCTCATCCCCTCGTAATGACATTGGAACAAACAAATTGCGTCTCGCGTGAGTACTTTATTCTCCAGCCGTCTTCTCTCCAAGCGATTTACGCCGCCACGGTCACCGGTAGGACGTTCTCCAGGGAGTCATGTTACATGTGTGCGACGCACCACTGACAGTTAATTGTAACACTCGCATCCTCGTAATGACGATGGAACACACAAAAATTCAGTCGCGATGCAAAACATTCAAGATGACTATTCTCCAAGCCACTAATGCGGCTACGATCACCAGATGTACGTTCTCCTGCGATTCAAGTTCCTTGTTTCCGACGCACGACTGACATTTAATTATAACCCTCGAACTGTCTTAATGCCGATGGAACAAAGAAATTACGTCGTGATTCTATACTTCACTCTCCAGGAGAATTTTCTCCAAGTGACTAATGAGGTTACGGTCAGCGGATTTACGCTCTCGTGAGAGTCAAGTTACTTGTTTCCGACTCAGCACTGACAAATATTTGTAACACTCGTACCCTCGTTTTGACAATGGGACACACAAACGGCGTCTCGATTCAATGTGTCTCCAGCCGACTTCTTCCCAAGCGACTAATGCAGCCACGGTTACCGGGTGCACGACATCCTGCGAGTCAATTTGCTTGTTTCCGACTCACCACTGACAGGGAATTGTAACGCTCGTATCCTCATAATGACGATGGAACAGACAAATTGCGTCACGATTCAACGCTTCACACTCCAGCCGAATTTTCTCCAAGTGACTAGCGCAGCTACGGTCACTGGATGTACGTTGTCCTCGGAATCAAGTTTCTTGTTTCTGACAGCATTACGAACAGTTAATTGTAACACTCACACTCTCGTAATGGCCATGGAACACACAAACTGCGTCCCGATTCAATACATCAGTTTCCAGCCGACTTCTCTCCAAGCGACTAACGCAGCTACGGTCACCAGATGAATGTTCTCGTGAGCCTTATGCCCCTTTCAATTCCTATCTGACAGTGTATTTAGCTATATCTCTCCTCTATTCCGAGATAGTCCCTATTAGAACTAAAAACTTATCTGCTTATTTGATGTCCATTGAATCTTGCCATAACATTGACTAATGTATCGTTATATACATAAAACGTGCCCCTTTTTTCTAATCTGAAATCAAATATTAGTTCCCATTTTTAAAAAAAATGGCTTTAAATCCCAAATTTCCTTGAAAATCAATTTCAAGATCACAGCCATTACTAGCAATGCGTGACTCTCCTTGCAACCTACAGTCCTGCTTTCAACATCCGTATCAGAAACGGTTAATGTTCTCACTGCTAAAAGCCCTCATCATGTACATGCACATTTGTGAAATCACTGCTAATCATAAAATGATTCTTTTTGTTTGGAAAGAGAGCACTGTCTAAGAACAGACAGGAAAATCAGAACAATTACGCAAGCAGAATTCGAAGCACTGTTCCACAGAAGAGAGAGGTGGCTGCAATTTTCGGTGTCCTACAGCTGTTGGTATGGAGATGTCCTGATGCCACACTGGTGGATAAGGGACAGCATCCCGCAGGACGTCAGGATTTCCAGTAATGGTAGCATGTGAAACCTCATTAGGACCATCAGGAGGAATGCACTCAGTATTATTCTGGACTATTTTTTTAGACAGATCCTCTTAGGGCAAGAATTTCCATGCAGACATTGTGAGATATCACGAAAGCTCCTACAACAACAAAAGCGACTGTTAACTACTGCTGTGAGACTTTACAATTTCCTTCAAGGAGACTTGGTTGTTATTTACATAAACATGTGATGGTATAACACTGTCAACCTTTTAGCTGGGCCTGCGAGTGTGAGCCGCTATGCAAACATCTCGCTGAGTGTGACCCGCTATGCAAATATCTCACTGTACAGCATCGGGCCAGCAACAGTGCTTAGGTAAAAACGTGTTTCGACAGGTATTTCTCAAGTGTCAAGTATGAAAGGGATGGCGCTGCTTCATGCTTGCGGGCCCGAACTGACACCTGCATGTGGTTCGGCAGATGATGGCCGCGACTACTGGGATCATGTGCGGTGGCATTCTGTGTGGTCTAGTGGCCAGGGGATGGCAGATGGTGTGTGCTTCGTTATCGAAAGACTTTTAACTGTGTAAGTACGGGTGAAGTGTGTTACATGATGGTATTCCTTGCATGGCTGAAATAAAAAGAAAGGCGATCCATTTAATTACTTCTTACAATACCTGCATCTTTCTACACAGCGGAGAATGATGATCAAGAGAAATCCAGCCACCGAAAACTGATTTTTCTAATAAATAAACGATATACCCTTGAATTTTCCTTTGTGACACCCTTCCTCTCCGCAGGTGAGCTGCCAATTTCCAGTTACAGCAGGGGTGGTGGAGATGGTTGGTTTGGGGAAGGAGACCAGACAGAGAGGTCATCGGCCTCATCGGATTAGGGAAGGACGGGGAAGGAAGTCGGCCGTGCCCTTTCAAAGGAACCATCCCGGCATTTGCCTGGAGCGATTTAGGGAAATCACGGAAAACCTAAATCAGGATGGCCGGACGCGGCATTGAACCGTCGTCCTCCCGAATGCGAGTCCAGTGTCTAACCACTGCGCCACCTCGCTCGGTAGGTGGTGGAGAGGGCAGGGGGGATGGAGGCGAATTGGATGGTGGGGAGGGGGGATCGATTTCTTGAAATATTCTTTAAATAAATACATGAACTATATCCCATAGCACTTAGCAGAATCCCATAAATTGTTTAAATAAACTATATTCCATGCACTGCCATAAATAATTAAACAATATTACATACAGTGTCTAGAGTGGGAGGGGGGAGGGCACTGACCAGAGGGGACAGGTTAATTAATTGATCAGTTTAATTCAGTAGTCAATCAAATTTATAAAACTGAGAGGGGCTTTTTTAATAACTCAGACCTAAAAGTGTACCTGTAGTAGCGAGGGGGAGGGAGTGGGTTTGTGGTTTCCTGAGGGGCATGGGGGAGGTGGTGGGGAATAATAGGTTAAGGACCTGTCAGTCATATGGAAGGATTCTTTTAGCAGATCAATAGGTTAAGGACCTGTCAACTGAAGGAGAACAATAGGATAAAGACCTGCCAATCAAAGGAGAACAACATGTTTACCCCTGAGTGCATATCTGCCCCTGATGCAGACAACCCTCAGTTACAAAACGACCTGGTGGCGCTGTTGCCCTACTGGTCATGTCAGCCAGCAAGATGCAAGCTGATGATAGCCAGTTTCGAGAGTTCACTAAATAAAAGTGTGTGATACACAGCGGATACAGTGGAAACCAAGTGCAATTCGATGTGTGTACCAGAGTTGGAACTTTAATAGCGGCAACTATTTATTTACAGCCCGAACAAAGTAGATACATGTTTCAAAGTCTTACTGACCTTCAAAGTAGTAACCAACATCGTGTACAACCCGTTGCCAGCGATGTGGAAGTCGTAGGATACTCTTAGCAGTGCCAGTTGTGTTGACAGTTTGAGTGGCGCGGTCCAATGCCCGACGAATTTATAGCAGTTTTGAAGCGGATGCCACGAAGTGTTTCCTTCAGTTTAGAAACCGAATTGAACTCACGAGGGTTTAAGTCAGGGGAGTGCAGTAGGTGGTATAGCACTTAGCAGCCCCATCAGTTAAACAAATCAGTAACAGCTTGCACTGTAAGTGCTTCAGTATTGTCCTGTAAGATGATGGTCAGGTCCTGCAGAAAGTGTCATCACATTTGTCTCTAAGCTGGTTGTAGGTTGTGTTCCAAAAGTCAACAGCATAGAGACAGAAGTGATGACACTTTCTGCGGGACCTTACAAGCATTTTGCAACACAATGCTCAAGCACGTACAGTGCAAGCTGTTACTGATTTGTTTGACTGATGGGCTGCTAAGTGCTATTCTACCTACTGCACTTCCCTGACTTAAACCCTCGTGAGTTCAACTCGATTACTAAACTCAAGGAAACACTTCACAGCATTCGCTTCAGAGCTGCTACAAATTCGTCGCGTAATAGACTGCGCCGCTCGAACTGTTAACACAACTGGCACTGCGAAGAGTACCCTAAGCCTTCCACATCGCTGGCAACGGGTTTTACACAATGCTGGTGACTACTTTGATGGTCAGTGAAACTGCTCTACAGAAGGCAAAAATGGCTGGAATTTTCGGTGTCCTATAGCTGTTGGTATTGAGATTTCCTAATGACACAATGGTGGATGATTGACAGCATCCCGTCAGAGATGGATTGTCTGCTTCAACTTGTCTTTGAACACTTGAAAATCACATTACTATCAGAAATTTCTGTAGATACCTTGCCCCCGTCTTGTTCAAACCAGTCCCAGCACAAAGGGTATCTTGTGAATCAAGGGAGCATTCTGATTGGCTCTCACTGAATTTAGCCGGCAGGTTACTGATGCTGCCTGTGAGGGAGCACTGTCCGCCTTTTTTTCTTTTCATCTCATGTTTGATGAAACGTGACCATCCTGTTTCGACACATTCCTCTAAACGAACGAAGATTAATGAGGTGTACTCCATTCTCCTGTCGCATCTTGGGTATACAATCGAGGCTTCAGTTTCGAAACAAGGATGATTCTAGCAAGGGAACCTCCCCATCGCACCCCCCTCAGATTTAGTTGTAAGTTGGCATAGTGGATAGGCCTTGAAAAACTGAACACAGATCAATCGAGAAAACAGGAAGAAGTTGTGTGGAACTATTAAAAAAGTAAGCAAAATATACAAACTGAGTAGTCCATGCGCAAGATAGGCAACATCAAGGACAATGCAAGCCAAGGAGAGCCGTGGCCCCGTGGTTAGCGTGAGCGGCTGCGGAACGAGAGGTCCTTGGTTCAAGTCCTCCCTCGATTGAAAAGTTTACTTTTTTTATCTTCGCAAAGTTATGATCTGTCCGTTCGTTCATTGACGTTTCTATTCATTGTAATAAGTTTAGTGTCTGTGTTTTGCGACCGCACCGCTAAACGGTGCGATTAGTAGACGAAAGGACGTGCCTCTCCAATGGGAACTGAAAACATTTTATCGCAATTTCATAAGTAAACCGATTCCTCCACAGGAAACCACGTCTATATCCTATACGACACTGGTGACGGCATGTGCGTCACATGAAAGGAATATGTTGTTGACCCACCTAACTTGTACACTTGGCGAATGGGTAAAAAGACACTTCTACCTTGCCCGATTTAGGTTTTATGGTGGATGTGATAATCGCTCCCAAAAAAGTGATGAAAAGATAACGGACGGACAGACAATAATTGTCTGAAAATAAAAAATTAAAATCTTCGCTCGAGGGAAGACTTGAACCAAGGACCTCTTGTTCCGCAGCTGCTCACGCTAACCACGGGACCATGGCGCTCTTGAGCTCAGATTGTCCCTGTTGTAGCTTATCTTTCGCATGGACTACTGAGTTTGTATATTTTGCTTATTTTTTTCATAGTTCCACACAACTTCTTCCTGCTTTCTCGACTGATCTGTGTTCAGTTTTTCAAGGCCTATCCACTGTGCCAACTTATAACTAAATCTGAGGGGGGTGCGATGGGGAGGTTCCCTTGTAAGTTAGCGCTAGGTGTTTGTGAAGCACAGCAATCCCTGTGTATACATTTGCTTCACTGATGTCATGTTTACAGAGTTAGTGGTTTCAGAAGTCAACCGCCACTGATACACGTTTATCTGTTTTCTTGTAAGAGGTATTCTCCGTTACTAACAATCATGTTATATAGGACTGATGCAGGCATAGTATAATTTCTCAACCAGGATCTGATATGAACAGTGGACGCTACACATCTCTGTAAAGCTATATCGTGCATGTATCACGCAGAACTGATGTTCTAAAGAAGCAGTTTTTTTTTCATTTTGCAGTTTGTTACCATAGTTCATCATAGAGAAACCTACAAGAAGGATGTATGTCATGCGTTGGAAATGTATTTCGTACATTGGAATATTAACAGCATTGCATTCCACATGAATAATGGGTTCAAAACTGAAGCGATCTAACATTATAGCCTGTTACAAGTGCAGAACCCTGTAGTCTCAGGAGTGTGTGTGTTTATGTCCTCTCTTATCAGTACCCACTGTTACTGATCCCAAACACTATGACAGAACTTTAGAATTAATAGTGTAGTTGATTTACGTAAAATGCTTCGAACTCCATCCGTCTGGAGCTCCAACATCCATAAAAACTACACATTTCTTGTTCTTCTTTACCGTCTGCTGTTGTATTACAACACTTTCCAATCTACTGCTATACACCGGTAAGGGGTGCTAACCTCCTCGACATGCACGCATCTAGACAAACCTTGTGCACTTGGATGGGTGCGGAATCGGCAAGCTCTATTCATTCACGAGATGCTTTATGTAGCGGTCTTCTCCTGGACACGTGTAGATTAAATCGGTAACGGTGATGCTGGGCGGATTGGTCAAAGACAGTGCGAGGACGTCTTTCAGTCGCTAACTTTATTCTAAGAATGCGATAATGTACTGAATCTGAATAGAGACTGATAGTAAATTGCACACTATGTTCGAAATCACGAGTACAAGAAACTACATTGTGCAGACCATTTAATATTATGCAGAATGAGCCACACACAAAAGTTTTTGTTTTTGCTGATTTAACAAGTATGGAAGTTAACAAATTTTGTGGAGAAGCTCCGATTCTGGTTCTATGACTTCTCCCATGCTCTCAAGTAGCTTAGTTGATTTTGGGACGTCTTTTTTATACTTATATTGAGTTTAGTGTTGGTTTAGTAATTAATTTTGATGCAGGATTAACTTACGTTCTAAGTAACTACCCATATTCCTCCTACCCACATGTGCTGGCTTTTCCTTCGTAATTTTATACTGCTAAGTACAGCCATTATAACTAACGGACTACAGCCGGCCGCGGTGGTCTCGCGGTTAAGGCGCTCAGTCCGGAACCGCGCGACTGCTACGGTCGCAGGTTCGAATCCTGCCTCGGGCATGGATGTCTGTGATGTCCTTAGGTTAGTTAGGTTTAAGTAGTTCTAAGTTCTAGGGGACTGATGACCACAGATGTTAAGTCCCATAGTACTCAGAGCCATTTGAACCATTTGAACTAACGGACTACAGTTATCGTTCACATTCTAAATTGTTTTATGTACTTACCGTGGGTAATTTTTCTACCCGCAATAGACGTTCAGTATGATAGGAACCTGTCTCGCTAATGTTTAGGCCTCATGTCATGTTTTTCCGTCTCCTGAGGTCATACCCACCAAAAGAGTAATCAGAGAGTGTATTATGAGCATTTTGTAAGAGAATAATGCCCTATTCTCAAGTAACATAGTTCAAATCCTCGTGTAGTCGGACAGTCATAGGTAGCATTCCTATAACAGGGTAAAACGATTATACTAATCCCTTATACATACTAGTTTATCACCGGAGGCAGGCCTGTTCAGAAGATGAAAGTCCTTTTAAAAATCACATATAATTATGAAGGATATTTTTAAAGTGGAATGACTAACGCATGCCAATGTATGCAAGAGAAGTGTGAACCGTGGAAAAATCGGAGAATGATATATTTGTAGGGACTCAAATGTCATTCTGCAGAAATCCATTCAACATGATTTGGATTAAAATTAGATGTAAATAGGCACTGGAAAGAATAAGCAATGACAGAGGAGGTAGTAAAGTAATCATGATTTCGAGGACATTGTTGCAGTATGCAGCTCATCAATTAAACACTTATCAAAAAATGAGAAGAAATCGATTGTGTATAAAAGTTATCGAAAGATAGCAAGAAAAAGTTTATATGACAAAAGAAACTGATAGTTATCTTAGAAAAGAAAGAACAAGATACACCAAGGGCAGAAAATGAGATGTGATACATAAGAACAGTCTGTATTAATGATTATAATTTGTAGATGAATGATACTTTAGTGTATACTATTTGCGATAAAAATACTATATCTGAAAAGTTCCGTAACGCGTTAGGTAGATAACAAAATTAGGGAAGGAAAGAAAAGCAGGGACCTATTGACATTATCGACTATAATTGAGGATGTGAGAATTTTAAATTAGCTGAGTAGGAGTCATGAAGTGATCAACTCTGACGAGAGTGTATTGATGTCTGTAATTCGGATCTGAAACGTCAGTACATTTTAATGAACATTCGTTTGACGAAGACAACCTTACTGGGTAATTGTGAAGGGAATGAGCATTGGAAAATTTATTTAGCTCAGACTGTAAAAGAAAGAAAATGTTTGGAGAGAAGCTAGGAGAGATACTGGGAGCTAGTGGGGAAGAAAGTGATGGGTTATTTGAAACATTGTTCTCAAAGAATAAGTGTTTTCAATAGCTATGTTGATACATAAGGTGCAGTCAAATGAAAACGAGACAGGTGGAAAAAAGTAAGTAAACTGTTTATTATTTCAAAAGTAAATGGCAAAATGGTAATATATTTATGCCAATGGGGGACCAAACGCAGTACCTTCATGGAAAAATGTTTGCACTTGCCTACGGAATCACGATTGCATCCAGACATGCACCTCTTCGTCCGAAGCAAATCAGTGGCTTCGAATGTCGTTGTTCATAGCTCCAAAAATATGGAGACGTATGGGGAAAGATCGCGAAGGTTTGGAGAATGTGTACGAGCTTCCGAGAAAAGCTTCTGAAGCGTAGTCTAAATGTCCTTGGCAACATGTGGGCTGAAATTTCCCGACAACAGAACAATGCCGTCTGTCAACAATCGTGAGTGTTTGGACTTGAGGAGACGCTTTAATTTTTACAGTGTCCACATATCGCTGTGCATTAATTGTGGCGATGTCTTCCTATGCGATTACTATATTTTCGGAGCCATGAGGAAAAGACATTCGTGGATATCGATTTGCTTCGGACGAAGGGGTGTACGCCTGGGTGCAATCATGGCTCCATAGGCAACCGACAACGTTTTCCCAACAATGAACAAAGGTTGCAACAAGAGTCTGGTTGCAACCCTTGTTCACTAAAGTACGAGCATCCCTTAGCGGCTCGCCATCTTACTTATAACTATTCACGACGTCGCCTTTCCGGCTTAGATCTTTTTTAATATGTGACTTGTAAGTACTGCATCTTTTTCCAGTCAGCACAAACATTAATTTTATTAATGTATTACATACTTAACATGTTTTAGAACAGTTAGTCTAATTCTGAAGACGACGCTCATAGTAGCGTCGAAACCTGGTCAATTTTGACTTAATATTTGTGATCTAGAGCTTATTTGTTCTAATATAATTATGACACGAACCTTAGCAGCTATGTTCAAAGTTTTATGAACTTCAAAGTTGTTTTTCTGTACGTTCTAGACTCAAAACATGGCAAACGTGAAGCTGCTCCGGCGTAAACAAACAGGCGCATGCACTGCACCGGACCCGGAGGGCAACACGGACCGCACTGTGTGATGCTGAAGGCAGACTGCCACTCCGCTAACCAGACGGACGCATTTTCACGTGGAAATGGCGGAAAACAGCAAGGCATGTGCGCATGCGCATACTAAATCCCATCATGCACCGCGGCCAACCGTGCAGATATAACGCAAATCGTTCAGAAGTTATGACGATTTTATTTCATGTAGTTCAATAAGTGTTGCCCTGTACAGACATCAAATTCACATACTCTCAACATATAAACTTAAGACACACCGCAAGGAAACAGGGGCAAGGAGGAAGAAAACTATTTCCGAACAGGTAGCTGAACCTGATTGTCAGGGTCTCCCAACCAACTACGCGATGTAACTGTTTCTTCCTTTGTTTGTAACACACTCATTATATACTCTTAATCACGTGATTGCTGCCATGTACTGGTACCATATCTGTGGCATGAAGTTCATACCTTTCGCATGCATCCTTGTTACTGTTGCAGTTTTCATACATGTTACTGTAAAACGCTGCTGTGTTCCTTCACACAGGAATTGGAGACAACTTGAGATGTTGCAATCACTCGATAAGGTCACTGATATGTTTGAAGTGGACAGACTTATGTTTCAAATTGAGTATCAGCTTTTGAAAAGACCCTGTACTCACGTGGTCGGGCAGATGACTCTTGTCTTCCGTCAGCTGTGAGTCTCTGGAGATGGTATTCTGCTCGATGGGCGCCTCTCTCATTGACACAGAATTGTCAGAGTCGACTGCATTGTCCATCGGCGAGCCATCTCTGCCGCCGACTTCCAGATCCGAGGGAAACTCTGCCACCTCCAGCACATTCCTGAGATTTGTAAAGAGTAAAACGAAAATATGAATATGCGTAGTGATGACGTCAACACACACACAGAGTTTTTGGTTATGCGACTAAATGAGGAATGTCAAATGGAACACTCATTACATGGATCACGTACCAAGTGTGTTAAATGCCAGAGTTAATTAACAGTATGGACAGATCAAGCACAGGGAGCGTGTGGCATGATCAAATCACACAATCCCTGACCTCAGTCTGAACGATCACATTCGGCTTCACAAATTTGTACCACCACATAATTGACATTATACCTCACTTTCTTTCTCGCTGTAACCTCCAGTACCCTCCTTGTAGCCGTGATCACTATCGCACGCATGTGTAGTGGCGTGTGGCTCAGAGATAAGCAAGTTCGAATCTTGGTGGGGGAAAAATTTCAGTTTCAGTATTTTGCTTGCATGGGGAGGAGAGGTGGTGGCGGAAAGTTTATGATCACCAGTCTTCGCGCCTATGTCCTACACTAAATTCCAAACATTTGATCAGTGTCTCATGATGTGAGGGCATGAAACACTGCAATGAAAATCCATTCGTCGGATGGGGTCCCATTGGTGCTATTCGACAGCAGTAGGCTCTCTTCCGGCACCAAGTTTGAGCCTCTATCTTTGGAAGGTGGCTATCCTATTTGCCACGAGTATTTTCAGTAAGTTTTGACCACAAATATGAATGAAGTTGCGAATTTGATGAATGTACTTAACCTCTGTAGTATCGATACACCATATCCTTTGTAAGACTGTGTTTGAGACCAGAGGTGTTCGTCAGAGTAAGTCAGAGAGTAGCAGTGTGTATTGCATAGTCTGGCAATGTACTTGGTTTGAAATGATGGAACCCATGTAGCGGAGGCAGCATTATGTAAAAAGGGTTTTGTAATAATATGGTTTGAGGAAAGATATTGCGCAAATTAAATTATGTTAATGGAAGAATGACAAAAGCCAACTTCTAAAGTAATCCAGTGTTTTATATTTGTAACTATGAAGCTTCTTATCTTTAGAGCACTGCGTATGGTTAAAGTTTGCTGTAGAAATTTTATAATGCAACATATGGTTTTGTCTTATAGTTGAAACAAGTGTCAAGGAAGGCAATTGTACGCCGGAGAGTTGTTGAGAAATATTTATGCTAACTTGTTTAGGTGTGAGAACTTTATGAAAAGATGTGTTGTTGTTATGGCGTCATGAAGCATAGTTGAACTTGGAGTCTTTGTTCTCGTTTATCACTCGTTGAGATTAGTTCTGTATTTTCATTTACTTTCTTGATTCTCTTTGCACACATGAACTGCACATAGCGAATTTATAATGAGAAGCGTTATGTGAAAATTGGTAACATTCCGTCTCGCATTGTACATCGCAAATACGACAAACCAAATTTGATTTTTAGCAGTTACATCATTACGCCTTATAGCGACAAGCTGCAGAGCAGACGGGCGTTTCGTGCACGCAGGTACGCCAACAAATTAATCATCATCAAAGGTCATCTCCACTGTAAGGTACAATGACTGTCGGAGTGTATTCGTGAACAAATATATTTTTTCAGACGCTTGATACCACTAGAAGATTTCAGTAAGGTCTTATCTTGTTAATTTCCAAGCAATTTTGTCAGAAGCTTTAATTTTTATGTTAATTTTCTACGTAATGACAATAACATTTCTGATACAGTGATTTATTGCAAGACTAAAGATAAAGATTAGCAACATTCGGGGCCAACATTTTAATCTGGATCATTTTGCAGTCATATGGTATATGTAAATTTTATTTGATTCTCGCAGACGAATTGTTTGATGGACCGGTTACTCTGGATGTCAAATCGCTCCACATATTTCCGTTTAGTATTAAATTTGTTACATAGTTCTGTTGCCCTGTACCAAGATGTACGCATTTTGAAATCAAAATAAGTTTTACACATTTCTCAGATAGCAACAATACACTTACGAAAACGATTTTAAAAATATTATAAAAGATTTTCACCTTCGCTCATCAACAACAAAAGAAACCCAACGGTATATTACACAAGCTGTCATTACAGTAATCGACGCGACACAGATAGACACTTGACACTTCAAACAAGAACGGCGATGTAGGATTCCTGAGTCTGCTATCCTACGCTCATTCCCAGAACACTCTGGTAATATACACCTTGTAAACTGAAGTTCAAGACGGCAGTTCATGTTTTGTGCGTAACAGGAGCGAGAGCGCTCGACTTGACATTTCTCAACTAACTTCATGACAAAGATTTTGTGCATGTTATTTGTATGTTGATATTGATTTTGCTTCTAATATTTGGTTGCCAACACACTAGTGTGTCTTGTTGACGCTGTTCAGTTGTTTCCAGATGATGATGCAATAAGCCGAAAATCTGATCTAAATAACCATGTATTACTGGAAGAAAAATGCAGCTTGCCTGATTTCAACCTTAAACATATGCATATAGCATAGATGGGTATGCAGAAGTTTTATTGTTACTATGATATCATAAAGGTCCAATCTGAGATATAACAATGTTTCTCTAGTATTATAATGGCGCCACTGTTCACCATCTGAAGGCATAAGAGGCGTTAACCCCACAGGACAATTTATTACAAGTAGATAACTACAGTTTTGTCTTTCACAACCTTTGTTAAATGACGATTTTTGTTTCGTACTTTGAACTTCTTTTCATCTGCCTGGTGTGGCTGTCAGTCGGAGCTGCAAATCATTCCAGAAATGCTTTAGTGTATACGAATCAACGTATTTGGCTGACTATAATATTAGGTCCACAAATATTTCGTTACACCACTGACTTGGAGACGAGAAGCTATAATTCAAGACCGTAACTACAGTCACCATAGCAGAAAATGAGCGATACTGGTTGAAATGCTTTAACACTATCGGTTCAGGAACTGGAATAACAAGACAAAATAATTTAAAATAAGTCTGTGCCACAGGGCTTTCTCCGCCAAATTCGCGCTCTGAAGATACATATTGAGCTGTAATCAACGAAGTCCATACCCCTCCATCTGACAGAAACAAAGTGATACACGATTCGTTCCTTGGTGAGATCTTCTGCCGTTGAACTGGAGGCTTCCCCTATCTTTGTCGAGGTTCAGTTACCTCGTTTTTTGTGTTACGTTGTGATGTCTCCCATCACCCTGAAGAATGTATGTTGTTTATGCTCACAGTTGTGAACGAATAAGGTTAACCTTTTACATCTACTGGGCATGAACTTGTCTTGTGGAAAATTGAGTGTCAAAATGCCTCTGTCAGAGACCTGCTAAGTTTATGGCATCCGGCGGTCGTATAACATCCCTCTATCAAACAATATCATCTTTCGATGACTATCTCTGCTACCACTACGCAGACTGCCAGGCCTTTCCCACCCATCACATTGCACAAGGGAACCTTCTTATTCATTCCATGTGTCGGAACTACTATAGTGACTGACCTCTGGAAGGAAATGTTGTATATGACTTCGTGTCATGATGTGTTGTGCAGGTCTATGCTACAGCTCGTCATTAATGCCTCTAATCAGCCAAACTGTTGTGACTACCAACACGGTTGAACGCTGAAAGTAACTGAAAGTACCCTGTATTTCCTTAGCGGTAAAGTTTCAAGGAAGCTAATCATCAAAGTAACATAGACACTGGACACAGGGTTGATATGATTGAATCGTATGGCACATAAGATAATTAATAGGTAAAAAGCATGATGTTTCTTCTCGCATCATGCTCAAGATCAAATTTCTAATGCAACACCTCTTCGAAACTTTCACTGCAAGATTTACGTAACACGGTGGTAATAGCTTCATTCTATGAAAACATTAGTCTGTGGCTACCAGTGAACTCTGACGTTTACAGAAGACGCCATGAAAATTGTGCATGTGCCAATATTATTGTTCACTGCTTGAATTTCTTCCAGAGCTATTGTTTTCCTACATGATATTAAATTTTCATGTTAAATATCATTGGCACAGTTCCAGAGTTATGCTCTCAAGACACGATGAACAATTTCAGTTGACATCATAGCTGCAATATTATTTACATCAGTTCTTTCAAATATGCAAGGGAATTCAGCAGTCCCTACCTATGAGTTCTATTTTCATTTTTCTCTGTAGGAGTAATAGTTTCTGTATAGTGTGTGAGAGGAAGTGAAAATCTGGTGTGGGTTTTGAAGGTGTTGCGGGTTGCATAAAACCCATAGCTTTGTGCAGCTGAATCACCCTCAGAACTCACAAGCCATTTCTACCCGATCTATTCCCGTGTGGGGAAACAGCTGGCGCAGTCTACATCTGACTGTGTGTTACACACATGTAGGGTTAACCATATGAAGAGCTTCAGTACTTCTAGTTTTCGACTATTACGCAGACAGCTGTAGCCACAACGCCTTCAAATGCCACGCACAAATTTTTATATTCTCTTGCTCGCTGTGTGCAAACTGATTATCATACAGAAAAAATGGACAGGAAATTTTTGTAGAAAATTTTATGTAGTTAAATTTTGTGCAGGTATACATTTTCGGTAGAGGTCATAGTTGCCGAGTTTCTCAAGAAAAACGTACAAAAGTGACCTTTAAACGCGTTTTTCTTGAATAACTCGAAAACCCTGGCCTTTAGTGATAACGTATCCCAGTACAAAATTCAACTACATTAAATTTCCAACAAATATTTCCTGCTCATTTTTCTCTGTAGGAGTAATAGTTTCTGTATAGTGTGTGAGAGAAAGTGAAAATCTGGTGTGGGTTTTGAAGGTGTTGCGGGTTGCATAAAACCCATAGCTTGGTGCAGCTGAATCACCCTCTGAACTCACAAGCTATTTCTACCCGATCTATTCCCGTGTGGGGAAACAGCTGGCGCAGTCTACATCTGACTATGTGTTACACGCATGTAGGGTTAACCATATGAAGAGCTTCAGTTACTTCTAGTTTTCGACTATTACGCAGACAGCTGTAGCCATTTGACACACAGCTGTGGATCTTTCAGTCTGCAGGTAACGCAAGATTGCAAAGAACCCCAGTACGTTATTTCGACTGTTGTACTGAACAGACATGGTATTTTCATTATTATCACTATGCATATGATCGTTTTAGAAGTTAACTAATGCGCCTGTAACTATAGCTTCCAGAAAAATGTCGCTCAGAACGTAGACTTCTTGATTGCAATAGTATACCAAACGTGTGTTCCTCGCGTACCACCTACAACAAATGCTGCGACTGACATATAGTGAGTGGCGGTGTTATTCTGGCCTCGATGTTTCGAGATGTCACATCTCAATGTTTGTTTTTGGTGGTCCAACTCAAACATCAAAACGTTCCACCTAATCTTCAACACTAATATTTCGATATCGAAGCAAATAATCAACGATTAGTAGTAAAGTTCTGTTTGAAAAAAAAAAAATCCACTGTAGTTTTCACACAGATGTATTTGACAAAGTATTACTGTCAGTGCGTTCTTTTATTTCTATAGGAAATTGGTTAGATTCTAATTAAACTATTTGGTTCTGAACACCGAGTCAGGTATCAAACATCTGTGATGTATGTACATAGAAGCGACGAATAAAACTTTGTACCAACATCGGAATTCGAAACCGTGTCTACATCTACATCTACATTTATACTCCGCAAGCCACCCAATGGTGTGTGGCAGAGGGCACTTTACGTGCCACTGTCATTACCTCCCTTTCCTGTTCCAGTCGCGTATCGTTCGGGGGAAGAACGACTGTCTGAAAGCCTCCGTGCGCGCTCTAATCTCTCTAATTTTACATTCGTGATCTCGGGAGGTATAAGTAGGGGGAAGCAATATATTCGATACCTCATCCAGAAAACCACCCTCTCGAAACCTGGCGAGCAAGCTACACCGCGATGCAGAGCGCCTCTCTTGCAGAGTCTGCCACTTGAGTTTGTTAAACATCTCCGCAACGCTATCACTGTTACCAAATAACCCTGTGACGAAACTTGCCGTTCTTCTTTGGATCTTCTTTATCTCCTCCGTCTACCCGATCTGGTACGGATCCCACACTGATGAGCAATACTCAAGCATAGGTCGAACGACTGTTTTGTAAGCCACCTCCTTTGTTGATGGACTACATTTTCTAAGGACTCTCCCAATGCATCTCAACCTGGTACCCGCCTTACCAACAATTAATTTTATATGATAATTCCACTTCAAATCGTTCCGCACGCATACTCCCAGATATTTTACAGAAGTAACTGCTGCCAGTGTTTGTTCCGCTATCATATAATCATATAATAAAGGATCCTTCTTTCTATGTATTCGCAATACATTAAATTTGTCTATGTTAAGGGTCATTTGCCACTCCCTGCACCAAGTGCCTATCCGCTGCAGATCTTCCTGCATTTCGTTACAATTTTCTAATGCTGCAACTTCTCTGTATACTACAGCATCATCCGCGAAAAGCCGCATGGAATTTCCGACACTATCTACTAGGTCATTTATATATATATATTGTGAAAAGCAATGGTCCCATAACACTCCCTTGTGGCACGCCAGAGGCTACTTTAACGTCTGTAGATGTCTCTCCATTGATAACAACATGCTGTGTTCTGATTGCTAAAAACTTTTCAATCCAGCCACACAGCTGGTCTGATATTCCGTAGACTCTTACTTTGTTTATCAGGCGACAGTGCAGAACTGTATCGAACGCCTTCAGGAAGTCAAGAAAAATAGCATCTACCTGGGAGCCTATATCTAATATTTTCTGGGTCTCATGAACAAATAAAGCGAGTTGGGTCTCACACGATCACTGTTTCCGGAATCCAAGTTGATTCCTACATAGTAGATTCTGGGTTTCCAAAATCGACATGATACTCGAGCAAAAAACATGTTCTCAAATTCTACAACAGATCGACGTCAGAGATATAGGTCTATAGTTTTGCGGATCTGCTCGACGACCCTTCTTGAAGACTGGGACTACCTGTGCTCCTTTCCAATCATTTGGGACCTTCCGTTCCTCTAGAGACTTGCGGTACACGGCTGTTAGAAGGGGGGCAAGTTCTTTCGCGTACTCTGTGTAGAATCGAATTGGTATCCCGTCAGGTCCAGTGGACTTTCCTCTGTTGAGTGATTCCAGTTGCTTTTCTATTCCTTGGACACTTATTTCGATGTCAGCCATTTTTTCGTTAGTGCGAGGATTTAGAGAAGGAACTGCAGTGCGGTCTTCCTCTGTGAAACAGCTTTGGAAAAAGGTGTTTAGTATTTCAGCTTCACGCGTGTCATCCTCTGTTTCAATGCCTTCATCATCCCGGAGTGTCTGGATATGCTGTTTCGAGCCACTTACTGCTTTAACGTAAGACCAGAACTTCCGAGGATTTTCTGTCAAGTCGGTACATAGAATTTTACTTTCGAATTCACTGAACGCTTCACGCATAGCCCTCCTTACGCTAACTTTGACATCGTTTAGCTTCTGTTTGTCTGTGAGGTTTTGGCTGCATTTAAACTTGGAGTGAAGCTCTCTTTGCTTTCGCAGTAGTTTCCTAACTTTGTTGTTGTACCACGGTGGGTTTTTCCCGTCCCTCACAGTTTTACTCGGCACGTACCTGTCTAAAACGCATTTTACGATTGCCTTGAACTTTTTTCATAAACACTCAACACTGTCAGTGTCGGAACAGAAATTATCGTTTTGATCTGCCTTCTATTACTCTTGCTAAACAGATAAACCTTCCTCCCTTTTTTTATATTCCTATTAACTTCCATATTCAGGAATGCTGCAATGGCCTTATGATCACTGATTCCCTGTTCTGCACATACAGAGTCGAAAAGTTCGGGTCTGTTTGTTATCAGTAGGTCCAAGATGTTATCTCCACGAGTCGGTTCTCTGTTTAATTGCTCGAGGTAATTTTCGGATAGTGAACTCAGTATAAGGGGGGACGTACACGAAACTGCAGTAATTTTAAAAGTATTTTATAAAACTCTAATTTTTTAAGATAATCAATCCAAATTTGGTACAGTTATTAAGAAATGTTATGCGCATATGAACCTAAATTTTCATTTTTATTGACCTTTTACATCTTTAATTATTAACAATTAATTTTTTTTCAACAATGTAATTACAAATGTTCCTTTTTTGAGAAAACTGTGAGAGCAATGTTAATGAATTTTTGTACACACTTTCATACCAAATAATTACAAAACTCTGTGGAGCAGAATTTTTATATCTTCTTTTGTTCAGTTTTTACGGGTCTCCCAATTTCCCTGAAAAATAATATATCAAATTTAAGGAATATTTTCTACCATAAATACCTTACTATTTTATTAAGTGAAAATTCCTTCCACAGAATTTTTCACTATAGTACTGACTAGTCATATACCAAATTTCACTTCTCTACCTTTTGTGGTTTTTGAGAAAAAGGTACATAAAGTTATAAAAATGTAAGTTACGGGAAAACTGAATCAATGATTTGATAGTGTTTGTATTAGGTCTTACCGTCTCTGTGTGAACTAGTGCAAGCCATATGCATACTCCTCTTCATCTGCAAGCAGTCTCTTCTTTGCTTGTCTTCTTTGGTTAACCTGCTGTTCAATTTTATTGGCTGTAATATCAGCCGCAGCAACTCTTTTGTCATCGATGTCCTTCAATATTGAATAGGTGAAAGCTCCTGGATGAAATCCTAGCCTCTGTAGAGTTTTTATTCTTCCAAGATTACCATTGTTAAAAACTAAACAAGCATCATATGCAGCAATTTCAACAATAATTGTTGAAACAAATGTTGTTTTTGGGCAACGTTTCCAAATCAGTGAGTTGTAACTTTCATTAGGGTTTTGTGTCTTTCCATGCACACACTTTCGTAGGAGGTCTGGCTCTGCTAAACACCTAAATGTTGGTTTTATAGCACTTAAAACAGCCACAGGTAAACTGTGCTTGTGTGAATAGTTCATGCCATCACGCTCAGCCTGCTTGAATTTGCACCACGATATGTCACACAAATTATGTACAGGTTTGTCATCTGTGGATAGTTTATGAAAATAAATAGACCACACAGCCTTCTGCATGTTATTCAAATTTCCACTGTTGTCCCTTATTGCCTTGCCATAGTACACTTGTAAAGAATGAATTTCTTTGTCTGTGAGTCTGTTGGGACCACCTAAAAGTTTTCCATCCTCAAGTTTCCTGCCCTTCAATTCACGTTTCAATTTTAAAAGTCTGCCTCCCATTCGTTTTTGCACATGTCCAACACATTCCAACTTTTCTATAGCACAATGGGGACCATAAGGTTCACTTTCCAAAAC
The DNA here is from genome assembly GCF_021461395.2 of Schistocerca americana. Lineage (NCBI taxonomy): Eukaryota > Metazoa > Arthropoda > Insecta > Orthoptera > Acrididae > Schistocerca > Schistocerca americana. The sequence goes on from NC_060121.1 coordinate 93,915,214, forward strand.
AGTTTTGAAGGAGCTGGAGTCACCATCACCAAGGTATTTTGTGTATCTAACACCGTACTTTTCCACACTTCGATGGAACATAAGTTTCATAGCTGCAGGTTCCATTCCACCACTAGAACCAGAATAATTTCTACAGCACACTTTCTTGTGTTCAACCTGCCACTTATTTTCTTCCACTTCACCAGCTCTCTTTCCGAGTACACAGCTATAGCAATATTTGCTCATTACCTGAACGTCAAGAATTTTTCCAGTATCAACACTAATGACAGATGATACTCCATACAGTGATGTATGTCCACGCTTCATCCACGTTCCATCACATGACACACACAAATCGGTGTCTGGCGTGTTATCTGCTTCTGTCTTTAGTTCACTATTCATCTTCACAGCTTCCTTTGCAGAGGACTTCAAGTTTTCTTCCACTTCCTCTTGAAGAGCACTTAGCAGTGTTTTATTTCCAGTGGTGTACCTAGCACTTGGTTGTGGCATGTTCATGATCCCACAAAACAGTCTGGTACCTTCCCTGCCTATGCCCAAACATCTCATGCCATATATTAAACGCATATTTGCTTCATATATCCGGTTACTTGATGCCGAAGTTCTAAAAGCAGTGTCTGAATGACAGCTTTCACAAGTAAGATGCAACATACACACTATTCCAATTCTGTTTTCTTCGTCATATAATCTCAAACTTTTTGCACCACAGTCAGCACATACACAAGCAGATGATATAATATCAGATAGTATTTTCAAATCAATAAGCCTAAAACCACTAGTAGCTTGAGTGTCTGAGCCACAATCATCAAGTGATTGACAGCTGTCAATTTTCCTTCTCGAAGCACTCGCTTTCTTGGTTGAAGTATCGTTTCCATTTGTTATTATGGGGCTGGTTTTCAAGTTGTCTTTACTACATCGAGAAGCTTGACACTTTCTAACCTTTTTAAACACCTTACTAGAACGCGGCATGCTGCAAAATATAATAACAAGTCTACTTACAACTTTCGTAAAAATGTATTCCAAACAAACACTCGTAAACAAACGCTATAAATCAAAGAATATAAAACCAGCGGCAGAGATATTATTCCACAGCCTTCTTGATGTAGTACACAAACGTTCCCTGCATTGTGACTGCACAAAACTGGAAAAAAACGCAGTATAAATAGATATACGAGAGGATGAAGACCAAGATGGGGGGGCGTCGCCCTGTGCAAGCTATTACAAATTATTATTTTTTTCCCCCTTAGAAGCGGAATTGGAACGTAATATTTGGTAATTGAAATTTCAATACCATGTAGTAAATGAAGAGCCAATAAAATTTTTTTCACAAATTTGGTCATTTTCATGTACGTCCCCCCAAGTTCGGGTCTGTTTGTTATCAGTAGGTCCAAGATGTTATCTCCACGAGTCGGTTCTCTGTTTAATTGCTCGAGGTAATTTTCGGATAGTGAACTCAGTATAATGTCACTCGATGCTCTGTCCCTGAGTGTCCCAGTCTATATCTGGTAAATTGAAATCTGCACCTAAGACTATAACATGCTGAGAAAATTTATGTGAAATGTATTCCAAATTTTCTCTCAGTTGTTCTGCCAGTAATGCTGCTGAGTCGGGAGGTCGGTAAAAGGAGCCAATTATTAACCTAGCTCGGTTGTTGAGTGTAACCTCCACTCATAATAATTCACAGGAACTATCCACTTCTACTTCACTACAGGATAAACTACTACTAACAGCGACGAACACTCCACCACCGGTTGCATGCAATCTATCCTTTCTAAACACCGTCTGTAACTTTGTAAAAATTTCGGCAGAATTTATCTCTGGCTTCAGCCAGCTTTCTGTACCTATAACAATTTCAGCTTCGGTGCTTTCTATCAGCGCTTGAAATTCCGGTACTTTACCAACGCAGCTTCGACAGTTTACAATTACAATACCGATTGCTGCTTGGTCCCCGCATGTCCTGACTTTGCCCCGCACCCGTTGAGGCTGTTGCCCTTTCTGTACTTGCCCAAGGCCATCTAACCTAAAAAAACCGCCCAGCCCACGCCACACAACCCCTGCTACCCGTGTAACCGCTTGCTCACGCAGGCAGAAGCGCTAGCCACTACGGCACCTCGACACAATGGCTTTCCACAATTGTACGGACTACACTAGGGCGCCTCCGTCCTCAACAAAAATTCCTATCCACGTCTCTGCTCTCTAGGTATTCCCCCCAAACTTGAACAGCATTACACTGGCTGTCCAACTGTCTTGGAAGAGCGCCTCACCATCGAACGAAACGGGGGATGCTGCCTGAAAGCCAGGCGCAGCTGCCTTAATCAAAGGAAACTAGACGGCTCCAGAGACCTTTTTAAGTCTTAGACATCTATGATGTTCCATTACAGTTGTAGAGCCTCTGAAATGCAGATTGAGTTTACGGGGAACACCAAGTGAGCTAACATGTGAATGCAAATTTATACTGAGGAGGGAGGAGTCCTCACCTCAGAGCCACTGCGCCATGGTGGTGTAGTGGTTAGCGCATCTGCCTTCGAATCCTTCCCTTGGTGCAAATTGTCATTCGTCGCTCGAGTCTGTATATATACATTACTTATTACCTTGAAGAAATGTATACACGTTTGGGTATGACAAACAAGATATAGCATGATATACGTTTAGTAACTGTGGCAATAATCAATAACAACACTCACTGTATTACGCTTTAATGTAAAGGTAGTGAGCCAAAGGAAAGGAACCTATATGAAAACTGAGGCAGACACGTATAAACCAGGACATGGAACTAAAATGCGTTTTATTGATTATTCTGGGGAAGGGTTGTGAAACAAACATCTGATCAGCCTACACACACCGACGGAAAGAAGTCGCAACATCAAAGAGTAATTAATATAGTGTAATAAAATTTCAGGAATACATTTGTCTAGGTAACATATTTAAGTGATTAGCATTTCAAGATTACAGGTTAAAGTAAGCGCAAGGTAATCCAATGCAAATGTGAAACACTGCTAGCTTGTAACCATTGTAGCCGCCAGCATGTTGAATCCAAGCATGGAGACATGCATGCATTGTGTTGTACGGGTGCCAGATGTCAGTTTGTGAGATGACGTTCTGTACCTGTTGCACATAATCGGTCAATACAGGGACGGTTAATGTTGGCTGTGGATGATGCTGGAGGTATCGTCCGATGATGTTCCACATGTGCTTTGTTGGAGACAGATCTGGTGATCGAGCAGGGCAAGGCAACATTTCGACACTCTGTAGAGCGTGTTGGGTTACAACAACTGTGCGAGAGTGAACGTTATCCTGTTGGAAAACAAGCCTTGAAGTGGTGATCACGACTAGCAGCACAACAGATCAAATCACCATCCTGACGTAAAAATTTACAGTCAGGGTGGGTGGGATACCCACGACAGTGTTCCCGCTGTCATACGAAATCGGACCCCAAAGCATAACTCTGGTGTCGGTCCAGTGTGCTTAGCACACAGGGAGGTTGATTGCAGGCCCCAAACTGTCCTCCTTCAACCAACCAACGGACATCACTGGCACCACGGGACAACATACCTCCACCTAGCCTTCAACGAGCTCTCGCTTGACACCACCGACGTCGGAAATGGCGGTGGTCTGGATTTCTGGATTCAGTGGAACAAAGTCTACAGGACGTCAGGCTCGGAGCTGTCCTTGAAGTAACTGATTTCTTACAGTTTGTTGTGTCACTGTGGTGCCAACTGCTGATGAAATTGCTGTTGGAGATCAGGTACGACGTCGCAGACCCATGTGCCAAACACTATGGCCTCCTCGGTATTCAAGAGCCCTCCTTGTTGCGATCGTAAATTCTAATGACTACTGCTGCCAACAAACATGTACAGTGGCAACGCTCCTGGCAAGTTTTTCTGCACTATTGACAAAGGAACATCCAACTTCTCATAGCGCTATTACAGGACCTCGTTGAAACTCTGTGAGGTGTGGATAGCAGCGCCTTGGTTGCCTTAAAGGCTTTCTTCACTAACATCAACTCACCACGTCCAGTCACGAAGGTAACAAACGCCCACGCCGTTATAACGTGTATTTGAAGGAAACCTGATTTGCATCCTCATAGTGGGGTTACTAGCGCTACTCTTATGCGACTGCTGCGAAATCTGGGTAGACATCATCTCTGAGATGTAGAAACATGCCTACCAGCTTTCGGTTATGCCGCACAACTCCTTCTTGGTGTTGTGAGTTCTTTTTCTGTCAGTTTAGCTGAGCATCTGTCCCGGAACCCAAAATTTTGTACCAAATGCAGGTTGCCTATCAAACGGTTTCTACGGGCAACAATTTCTCGTTACCATTGACCGAATTTAAAAATTTAAAATGATGTCATGATGTATTCATGAAGAGATATAATCTTACATTAAATGCTTAATGCAACGAGATGAGTATTAAAGTTAGCAACTGACGGAGCTCAAATACACAGACTTCATGCATCTGGTATTTAAGAATTAGAGCACTTAACGACTTCCGACAAACTTTATACTAATTTCAAAATTTTACGAAAATTTTTCAAGTTGACAACCCCCGCAAAGTAAACAAAGAAAAAAAGTTTGTAGAGATCTACATTTTCCCTGTTCATGTACTCGGTACTAAAACTTCAGCATTACCATTAGATAAGACTTAATTTATTAATTCTTTACCACTGACTATGCGCAACACAATTTGCAGGCAGTACCCATCTATACCACGGAAGACACCTGAAAAATTATTTCATTGTACGACACAGAGCTCAGGAGATATGATCTCATAGACATTTAGATGTAAGGAAATCTAGCTTCTGATTAAAATGGCTGTCAGTAATACTTCATGAAGCATGACGTTTTAGCTGATTTCCTTACAACTTACTCTGTTGTCAACACAGTTTGCAGATAGTATCCACATATAATGCTGACTGTACGTGCCAAATTGTACCAATGTACGACACATATTTCAGGATATATGACATCATAGACACTGAGAAACATGAGAAACTTACTTTTGCTTAAAATGGAGCGCAAATTGCACAGACTGCATTCATCCTGTGTTTCACAATGAAAGCACTTAGTGACTTCCAATAACCTTTAACCATAGTTTCAGTCGATGTCCAACCTTCACACTAATTCATTTGTAAACTAAAAAGGCCAGAGCTGAGACTTCAAAGAATCGAGGGTTTACTGTTTCATACAGGCTGGACAAAATAAAACAAGACAATATTTCCTGCACCCTAAAACAAGCACTCCAATTTACATCACCTGTCCCGGATACGGGTGATTTAAGTTAGGTTGCCTATCTTAAGATTAAAGAAATATTGCCCAGGTCGATTTTATTACCACGTCCACCCCCCTGCCCCCTATTTTTCATCTGATCTCCACTCACACATCAGTAAAAATCATTAATTCTCAACTTCCTGTCGATGTTCAGATAGAGATGCCAACTGGTCAAGTTATTTGTTATTGTTGTGGGCTTGGATGCAGCTTTGATATCCTGTAAATGTCCCTTCATCTGTAACTACTGTAAAAACCCCCCTTCACTACAGAGTCAACTACTCTTACTCCTTGATTCATCAGGGTTGTTTTTACTAATGACTTACCCAGGGTGTTAGTCAGGTTCTATCATATAGCCGTTTTCTCCTCAATTTGACATACACTTCATTAGCTACCTCTTCTACCCATCTAATCTGTAACATTCTTTTGTATCATCACATTTCCAAATCCTCTGCCTCATGTCTATACTGCTTACCTTACACGTGTCACTAACGTTTAAGACTGCATTCCTGTCAACTGCTTTTAGAAAAACTATCAATATTTACATTTAAGTTCAGTGTTAACAATTTCCTCTTTTTAATGAACGTTTTTCTTGCTATTGTCAGCCAGCATTTTGTATCGTATCTACTTCCCCCATTATCTGTAATTTGTTTCCTCAGATTGCAAAACTCATCCACTACTTTTAGTGTCTGATTAATTATTCGAATTCCCTCATAATTACCCATTTTAATAAGTTTATGCTATATCGTCCTTGTTTTACTTTTGGGACACCATCATTCCATTTAATTGATACTTCAGGTTTTCAGCAGCGTCTGAAAGTTACACAATTCCGCTGCCAAATGTTAAAGTTTCAATCCTCTTCCAGGACATTAATTTTCATTCCAAATTTCTCTTTGGTTTTCTTTATTGCTTGATGAATGTGCAGATTTAATAACTTAGGTAATAGTCCACGACGCGGTCTTACTCCTTTATCAATTACTGCTTCCTTAATGTGTCCTTTGACAGTAGTAGGGAGCAGTAGGAGAAAGGGCCTACCAGCCTAGGCTGCACGTTTACCAGATTTCAGGTGATGTATGCTTACAGTGTCATGCAACACTGCTAGATTTCATGCCATTCCTCTCCAACACATCTGATGACCCAATTCAAAATGGCAAACTTAATCCGAATTTCCTACATTCAAAATGGTGAAAATATGAAAATGGTGGAAAATTACAGAATCCAATGTAGGGGAACTAGACCAGTTAACCAAAGTGAAAAATGGCAGGAAATTCAAAATAGTTCATTTGAGACAAGTTTAAAATGGCAGGAAGCTGAAAAATCCAAGATGGCGACCTGTGCCACTTTTGATGAGCATAAAACGGCGGGAAATTAGAAGAAGCGAGGTAAATTCAAAAATACACTTACCATAAATATAAAATGGAGGAAGCACACTTATACTGTGTTCAAAACCGTGTGTCCTCACAGCCCACTTGTGCTATCCTCATATGTAGTGTTTTTAGACAATCTATCCTACCACTGCTGTGTGAGCAGTAGGATGGGATAGGACAGCTTGTGTCAGGCCTTTATTTGTTTAAAGAAGAATATGAATGTTTGTTTATCTGTTCCACTGACCCCACAGGTATTTGCATGCTACTTGGGCCGGTATGGTCGAGTATGGTAGCAGAGCTAACCAAATTGCCCGACCCAAGCTCATGCTCTTGCACTGGGATGACAAGTGAGAGCTACCTCATACCATTGTAACAGCCTACTCTTACTAACATGCCTTGAATGTACGACATAAATTGTCTAGTTTCCAGCTGGTCACATGAACAGCTTTCACGTAATGCATATGTTAACTGGCAGGCTACAACTTGTGCAGGTGTGTCTAGACCTGTGTGTGGGATACATCTGTGCTATTTATATCCCAATTCCAACATATGGAAGCACTTAGTAGAGGGAATGCTGCTTCTGAGTGCTGGCCGGGCCACTGTGTGCCATCCACTGTGATCACCTGATGGCTCTTCTCTCAGTGCCAGGCCAACACATACACACTCTGCTGTCGATGGTGATGATCACCAACACAAACTTTCTAGCTGCAGGTAGGACGAGGAATTCGACCTCCTGCAAGACACCTTATTCAAATGGTTCAAATGGCTCTGAGCACTATGGGACTTAACATCTGAGGGTATCAGTCACCTAGACATAGAATTACTTAAACCTAACTAACCTAAAGACATCACACACATCCATGCCCGAGGCAGGATTCGAACCTGCGACCGTAGCAGCAGCGCATTTACGGTCATAGGGGCCGGCCGACACCTTCTCAGTTTAGTTTTACCCAGACATGTTTCAGCACTTTTTGTGTTACCTTCAGAGTGTTATTTTATCTGCTTACTGTAGAATTGTTGTTATATATTAACATTTAGAGAAAAGTTTGGTACAAAATATTTACAATTGTGAGTGAATAATTGTTGTCAAATATTACACATCGTTTGTTTACAGTTCGCAGATGAGAGATATATTAACGACCTGATGCACTGTATGTTGTTTATTACAGTATGAAGTTCTACTTGTAACTTGATTGGCAAAAAAGTGGATGTATGCATTACTTTAGATACCTTACATGAAGACATTGGTAATTTATGTTGGTAGCTAGTCAGCTACACAATCTACAGCGTGTCATCTGCAAACAGCAAAGGTTAATTTTTGTTTTCTGTTCATTATGCATTTACGAACAGGAATGAGTATGTATCACCTTTTTTGTGTGTAACTTAGGGCTTTGATGTTGTAGTGTGACCCGTGCATGGCCCGTGTTCGCAACATATCTGATTTGATATCCTGTTTTTACTGTGCTACGACCTCGTTATGTTAATTTCAATTACTGGTGTCACTGAGTTTCCGCCTTGCCTGCCCATGAGCGGCAGCAGCGGCGCTTATCGATATAAGCACTGGCGTATTATCTTTGCTGACTGCTATTACTTCCCAGTTGTCGTGTGTTCGGAGTTAGTTCGGATCTGCCAGTGAGTTGGCAGGCGATAGCAGTGCAGTTCTGACCTGGCAGTGTTTGACTTAGGATGGGGTAGAATTTCAGTGGGGGCGCGGCTCCACTGAGGTACGGACAACCATGACTTTCCCGACGGTTGCCGATACATATCACCTGAGTGCGGACCACCTTGGTTGGTCGTCGGTCGGTCGTGTTCTCGGACGGCGTGTATGTTGGCCAGCGATCGCTTATGGATTGCCTGCGTGTGCCGACTCGTGATTCGTCCTTGTTATTGCACACTCACTGCCGTTAGTATTGTTTAGTCCTTTGTGCAAGTGTGCGTGAAACTACGTGTAGTTTGTGATGTCGAGTGCTCAGTTATTTTAGTGCTGTCTCGGTACTGATGTGGAGCAGTCGATCAGTTGGCGTGGAGCAGCGAGGAAATCTCCATGGGGCGTGGTTTGGCCGGGCCTGCTTGTGGTCTCTGTGCGGTATCGGAGTGTGTGGGGCTGTTCCCACTGCTACAAGGTCCGTGGATCACTGACCCAGGACACGAAAGTTGAGTTTGGATTTAATTTACGAGCAAGTCAAGACTGTTCACATTGTGCCGTTTGGTTCTCGTTGTTGGCTGTTGGGTCATTCCCGCGAGCAACAAGGAGTGTGTTCGAGCTGGCGAAGGTTTAGCCACACTCCGGTGGAGTCTAATTGTATTTGATTATTTACAATTGAAGTGCACCAGTTGAATATTCTGCCTAGTGGCAGTTAACGTTCCGGTTACCTGCCCTGGCCGTTGACATAAAGTTAGGCAGTGTCCCTTAGTGTGTTGTCGCTGTCCAGCACGGTGTGTAGTTCGACAGCTTAATTTATGCTTGGTTGTGGGCGTCCATGTCTTTTACGTTTTCCCTATTGTGTGCTGGTCGAGTGGAGTGCAAGTTAGCTTGTCAGTGGGTCTGTTGACTGTCTGTTGTTTGGGTTGTCGTCGGATCGAGTATGGCTTGGCCGACTGCCTATCTCATCTAAGTGAACATTAGTATTCCAAGTGCTGGCCGAACTCCCGAAACTTCTGAGCGCCGTTAGCAGCACTACGTTTTCTCATTTTCTGTTGTGTGTATTTGTATGGCCCATCGCACATGGTTTTGAATTAAATTTGAATTGTTTCTAGTGGTGTTTTAGGTCGTGGGCCTTCAGCTGTTTTAAAATTAAAAGTTCCTTGCTTCTCAGGTGTTAGACGGTTTGGGCCTTCAGCCTGATTAATATATTGCCTAAAGATAAAGCCTTGGTATTCTGCCTAATAAAAATTATTTTAGGTGTGTTTTAAGTGATGGGGCCTTCAGCCGTTTTAAATTATGGATCTTTGTCTTTCTAGCATCAGACTGTTTGGGGCCTTCAGTCTAATTGAAGATTAGACCTTCTGCCTTGTGTTTTTTATTTAATTTTACCTTGAGTCTTAAATTATCGGCCTTCAGCAGTCTTTAAATTAAGGTTGTTGCTTTTCAAGTGTTAGATTTTTGGGCCTTCAGGCAAATCACATAACTTACTCAACGTGATGCGTTCTACCTTCTAATTATTCTTTTTGGCGTCTGAATTTTGAGATAATGGCTTTTGGCCTAGTTTTAAAGTGTTGTGCTCTTAAGGCATAAGACAGTGTGGCGTATTCAGCCAATACCTAACTTCAAGAATATGTACTGTAATGTTTGGTCAAATAAATAAAGTTACATGTGTTCGAGTGTAACTGATAGCCGCTCATTTTGGCCCCTTTCCACAATTCCAGCTAGCTGTCCTTTGTTGCGGGTTTAGCATAGCGTTTCACAGTGTTTTCTTTTATGTTTTGGCTTGGTGATTTCGCTAATTTCTGTGACTTACGATCGTTTGACAACGCACTTTCTACGAATTTTCAAACATGGGCAGAGTTTTCGCAGCCACTTCGTGTTGTTGTAGCTGTGTAGTATTCATTTGTTTCTTGTAGTGTTTGTCTGGGTGAGGCGCGTAAGTTTGAAGTGTATTTGGCGTTTGTGATGTTCGGTTTTAGCGCGCGTATGTCTGTGTGTGTGTGTGTGTGTGTGTGTGTGTGTGTGTGTGTGTGTGCGTTCAGCACTGGGGCATAGAGAGAAGAGGGAGAGAATGGGTGCTCTTTTCTATCTCACGAGTAGTTTTGGTGTGGATGTTATTTGTACAGTTCTTCAATTGTGACAAAGAGGGTTTTACTGCGTAGTTGTGTGTATTCATTTAGTACTTTCTTTCCTTGGGCTATTGAATTTCGGCTGTGATAGTTTTCTTCTATGGTTAACTTTTGGTATAAGCTGCTACCAGTTTTAAGGATATGTATGTCAGTTTTAATGTATGGTGGGTGGTGATTTTGAAATTCCTGCATGTTTGACCCCCACATACAGAGTGACAGCAGTTGCAAGTAAGTTGTTGTATACGGAACAGGCTGTAGTTGTCAGTGTTGGTGGTATTTCTTCCAAGTCTGCTTTGTATTGTCTTGCTGGTTCTGTATGCTATGTTGAGTATATTACGCGCCCTGGCCGTGACTGTGTTGTTGTAAGTCATTACAGTCAGCTTACAGAGAGTACCCGACGGCTCAACACAAAAGTTTTGTTTCAAGTACAGATAGTGTTGAGGATCAGTGGACAAAGTTCAAAACCATCGTACAATATGCGTTAGATGAGTATGTGCCAATCAAGATCGTAAGAGATGGAAAAGAGCCACCGTGGTACAACAACCGAGTTAGAAAACTGCTGCGGAAGCAAAGGGAACTCCACAGCAAACATAAACATAGCCAAAGCCTTGCAGACAAACAAAAACTATGCGAAGCGAAATGTAGTGTGAAGAGGGATATGCGAGAGGCGTTCAATGAATTCGAAAGTAAAGTTCTATGTACTGACTTGGCAGAAAATCCTAAGAAATTTTGGTCTTACGTCAAAGCGATAGGTGGAACAAAGCAAAATGTCCAGACACTCTGTGACCAAAATGGTACTGAAACAGAGGATGACAGACTAAAGGCCGAAATACTAAATGTCTTTTTCCAAAGCTGTTTCACAGAGGAAGACTGCACTGTAGTTCCTTCTCTAGATTGTCGTACAGATGACAAAATGGTAGATATAGAAATAGACGACAGAGGGATAGAGAAGTAATTAAAATCGCTCAAAAGAGGAAAGGCTGCTGGACCTGATGGGATACCATTTCGATTTTACACAGAGTACGCGAAGGAACTAGCCCCCCTTCTTGCAGCGGTGTACCGTAGGTCTCTAGAAGAGCATAGCGTTCCAAAGGATTGGAAAAGGGCACAGGTCATACCCGTTGTCAAGAAGGGACGTCGAACAGATGTGCAGAACTATAGACCTATATCTCTAACGTCGATCAGTTGTAGAATTTTGGAACACGTATTATGTTGGAGTATAATGACTTTTATGGAGACTAGAAATCTACTCTGTAGGAATTACCATGGGTTTCGAAAAAGACGGTCGTGTGAAACTCAGCTCGCGCTATTCGTCCACGAGACTCAGAGGGTCATAGACACGGGTTCACAGGTAGATTCCGTGTTTCTTGACTTCCGCATGGCTTTCGATACAGTTGCCCACAGTCGTTTAATGAACAAAGTAAGAGCATATGGACTATCAGACCAATTGTGTGATTGCATTGAAAAGTTCCTAGATAACAGAACGCAGAATGTCATTCTCAATGGAGAGAAGTCATCCGAAGTAAGAGTGATTTCAGGTGTGCCGCAGGAGAGTGTCATAGGACCGTTGCTACTCACAACGTACATAAATGACCTTGTGGATGACATCGGATGTTCACTGAGGCTTTTTGCAGTTGATGCTGTGGTGTATCGAGAGGTTGTAACAATGGAAAATTGTGCTGAAATGCAGGAGGATCTGCAGCGAATTGACGCATGGTGCAGGGATTGGCAATTCAATCTCAATGTAGACAAGTGTAATGTGCTGCGAATACATAGAAATATAGATCCCTTATCATTTAGCTGCAAAATAGCAGGTTAGCAACTGGAAGCAGTTAATTCCATAAATTATCTGGGAGTACGCATTAGGAGTGATTTAAAATGGAATGATCATATAAAGTTGATCGTCGGTAAAGCAGACGCCAGACTGAGATTCATTGGAAGAATCCTAAGGAAATGCAATCCGAAAACAAAGGAAGTAGGTTACAGTATGCTTGTTCCCCCACTGCTTGAATACTGCTCAGCAGTGTGGGATCCGTACCAGATAGGGTTGATAGAAGAGATAGAGAAGATCCAACGGAGAGCAGCGCGCTTCGTTACAGGATCATTTAGTAATCGCAAAGGCGAAAGACTCTGCAGGAGAGACGCTCAGTAGCTCGGTACGGGCTTTTGCTTAAGTTTCGAGAACATACCTTCACCGAAGAGTCAAGCAGTATGTTGCTCCCTCCTACGTATATCTCGCGAAGAGACCATGAGGATAAAATCAGAGAGATTAGAGCTCACACAGAAGCATACCAACAATCCTTCTTTCCACGAACAATACGAGACTGGAATAGAAGGGAGAACCGATAGAGGTACTCAGGGTACCCTCCGCCACACACCGTCAGGTGGCTTGCGGAGTATGGATGTGGATGTAGATTATGTGCCATTTGCTGCTGATTTGTTGTGTATTGTGTGTGTGTGTGTGTGTGTGTGTGTGTGTGTGTTTCACTGTTATGTGTTGCTTGTTTTTGTATTTTGTGGTTTATTTTTTCTACTCTCTTTGCATCATATCCATTCTCCTGTGCAATTTGTTTTACTATGTTGAACTCTTGCGTGCAATCATGTTTGTTCATGGGCGTTATCTTCAGTCTGTGTTGTAAATAACTAAAGCTTGCTTCTTTGTGAGCTATGTTGTGATTGGATTGGTCATGAATATGAGGACACAATCCCAGTAACGAGAAGCCGGAGCAATGAATTGCGTCTCTTTAAACGACGTGTTATACCCTTCATTGAGAGAATGTTCGGCGACGGCAGATTTTTCAGGCTGGAACAAACGTATGTGACGCTGATGTTCTACCCATGGGTCATGAACAGTGCGAATAGTCTGTCCAATATAGACCTTTCCACAATGACATAGAATTTTACAAACTCCAGGCTTCCTCAATCCTAAATCAAACTTTAACAGATCCAGACAGGGCTCTAGTTTTAGGCAATGGCAAAATAACACGTTTAATATGATATTCCCCGAGAATTCTAGAAAGTTTTGAAGAAATATTTCCAGCAAAGGGTAGAAAAGCAACTGAATCCATCGAAGTGCGATTGTCTGGTGACATTATTAATAGACATAAAGGTTTTCCTTTAAACAAGATATGGAACCCTATTTTATCTGATATAAGACACCAACGGTCTGGTTTTCGACCTGCTACATCTTAATTTGCGATTTATCACTTTCGCCAGTTTCTACCGCCAACGGCTCTGCAATTCTTCGCTTCGCAGGGGCAGCTCCGCCGCTTCTTGCGCAAGCGCAGTGGTCTAGACCCAGGGTATAAATGAGCCGCCGTTTCTGATGTTCGTTCAGTTCCGGCGTGATTGTGTCTCAGCAATCGCACCTGAAGGTGGTGGCCAGATGAGTCGCTGAAACGTGAAGATGATCCGGCAGCATACCCGTGAAGAACACAAATAACCATATACTTTACACAACAAGTCTCGGGTGCAGATGTTAGATCAATTTCTGCTGCTACAATAGCAGTCAAGATTTAAGTTAGTTGGAACGTGGCGTTATAGTCGGCGCACAGGCGATGGGACACACCATCTCTGACTATTACACGAGCGTACCATGAATATCAGGAATCACGTAAGAAAACAAATCTCCGATATCACTGCGACCCAGAAACATCCTGAAAGAACGGGTCCAATCGCTCAGCGTGACAGAAATGCAACCCTTCCTCAGACTTCAATGCTGGGCCATCAACAAGTGTCAGCGTGCGAACCATTGAGCGAAACGTCATCGATATGGGCGTTCGGTGCCGGAGGCCCACTCGTGTACCCTTGAAGACGGCATGGCACAAATCTACACGCCTCGCCTGAGCCCGTCAACAACGACATTGCGCTGTTGATGACTGGAAACATGTTACCTGTTCGGACGAGTATCGTTTCAAATTGTATCGAGCGGATGGACGTGTACGGGTATGGGGACAACCTAATGAATCCATGGACCCTGCATATTATCAGGGGTTGTTCAAGCTGTGGAGGCTCTGTAATGGTGTGCGGCGAGTGCAGTTGGAGTGATATGGGACCCCTGCTATGTGTAGATACGACTCTGACAGGTGACAGGTACGTAAGCATCCTCTCTGATCACCTGCATCCATTCATGTCCATTGTGCATTCCAATGGACTTGGACAATACCAGCAGGACAGTTCGACACGCCATATGTCGAAAATTGCTACAGAAGGGCTCCAGGAACGCTCTTCTGAGTTTAAACACTTCCGCTTGCCACCGAAGTCACCAGACGCGAACATTATTGAGCATATCCGGGATGCCTTGCAACGTGCTCTTTGGAAGAGATTTTCAGCCCCTCGTACTCTTACGGGTTTATGGACAGCCCTGCAGGCTGGGTTCTAGGAGGATGTCGTAGGAGTCAAGTCATGTCCGGCAGGAGAGACATTAGACATACGTGTGTAGTATACTTGTAAGTTCTCCTGTGGGAGACCCACAGTGCGGATACACCGCAGGGTCTGAACCTCTTGCAGGAATACGGGACACGCTGTAAGCAAATGAGGTAAATGGGCAGAGACCCTACTTTGTAGCGTGCGATAAGGTGAGCATTTTGGTCGGCCAAAAAGCAGGATAGCCCAAGGGATTACGGCGACTAGACGTATATAGAAGGGAATCTGGTTTCAAATCCCGGTGTGGCAAAAATTTTCAACTTCAAAGTGGTTCAAATCGCTCTGAGCACTATGCGACTTAACTTCTGAGGTCATCAGTCGCCTAGAACATAGAACTAATTAAACCTAACTAACCTAAGGACATGACACACATCCATGCCCGAGGCAGGATTCGAACCTGCGACCTTAGCGGTCGCTCGGTTCCAGACTGTAGCGCCTAGAACCGCACGGCCACTCCGGCCGGCTTTCAACTTCAGACATTGAATTATTTCAATGCCTGGTTGCAGCTGAAGTCGGAACCTCCCTCGAAATATTGATGTTTCCGGCCACTGCATCAAAAGGAGCGGTGTCTGTTCTGTCGGACATGTCCAACAGAACAGACATCACACATACGTAGAGCGCGCACATTCTTGATGTATAAGGGGACTGCGAAGTCTGCTCCTGTACGGCGAAAAGTTTTCGTGATTGAAATCTATCTGAGGGGTGTGGGGTCACTATTAGCTGGCAATGTGTGTTTTTGGGAAGCTTACACAGCAGGCACACGTGTAAAAATACCATGACCCTTTGATAATCACTTAAGATCCAAACTTCGCCTCTCACTTTGGACGTGAAGATGAAGTCGTGTATGTAGTGGATGATTAGAAGGTGTACAACTAATGTTATCAGTCATGTGGTACTTGGTGACATACGTTGTTTGCGAGCTCACCAAAATGGCAAAATGGAGACATCTTCCGAATCTGATAAGCATATCCTGAAGAAACGGACAGCTTCGTGTGATGCTTGGATGGATATACCATTCTATGTGCCATTTTGTGTAAGATTCGGTTCACAAAAAATATCCTTTTATGAGTTTGATACAGATATTCACAGTAATCTATTATTCATAAGTCTTTTCACCTATTCATAATTGCTCTGCCTTATAGACAATAGCAGGCTGTTGTCACACTGGGGAACGAAGGTGACTGGGAGGGAATGTACGTATTAGACTGCCGTTACTGTGAACTATATCAGTGTGGTGTATACAAACAGTGGACCTTACAACAAAATTTACGAACTTTTATTGTTTTTCTTCGAAACTGCAGTGGTATTCAATAGTTTTAAGTAGAGACCTGTCAAAATAGGCAATTATCAGTATGTATATGCGTGGTTATGAAACGCAAGGTCTAAGAGAGAAATTTTCTGGTACCGATTCTCGCTGTTCCATCCAGCAGTTGACCACAGCGACCTCTTCTCCGGACCGTAATATCAGATTACATGTTAGGCAAAGATTCGATGTTGCAGCCATCAGTGCGTCTGGTACCGTTATGGTGTTGTAATAATCCGTAATATCGGAGTTAACAGAGTCTGAAGGATGGCTTGCAGAAGACAGTCATTGCAAATCTAGTTGAGGCGTATAGTGATACTGCATCTTGTGTTGCGACAGCATACATCGTTCATGTGTGGACTTCATCCGGAAAATGTAATATAGGAAGAATAATTAACTACATTTAAAACTACAGGATAGCCTTATAGACGACTGTGACCGACCTATACCATGAGGATGGCGGGTAAGCTTCATATGTGTCTAGAGAACTGTATCAATGAAAACAGTGGGACAATAACTGCAGGGAGCAAGCATTCGTGGTAGCAGGGAGTTGGTGCGCGAAACTAGCAGAAGGAGTTAGGCAAACGCATAAATGCGTTTATGTGCATTATACAGAAGTCAGCTAGTATTACCCCCATACACAATAATTCCATATAAGTGGACTACAGAAGGCATGTATTACTGCTCCAATTAGTTGGAAGGGAATGCTGAATTTTAAGCACATGAAAAAGTTATTTGAAAAATATTTCTGAGCAATAACTGGTTGATTAAGAAACTGAAGATTGACGTTATTTAAACACTAATGATATGTTTTCGCAGTTAACAAAGAACAAAAATGTGTATTAACAATGTATAAAAATTATATGAAAATAGATGTGGCACCTTCTGTCACACACAGCCGATTTAATAAATGTAACAAATATCTATACTATAAACTGTGGATTCCCATGTTATCCGTCTATATAAACATTTCTTGCTGCGAATGGAAATAAAGCAGTTAAACATTTGGTATGACAAAACAGTTCATTGACACTGAATTTATTATGTAAAAATACTTCTACTTTAACTATTAAGCGGCGTTCAGACTGTTGTGGATTGCCAAGAGTGCCAACCTGGTATGAGAGGAAGCCGAAAGGCACACGTTTTATGTCACGCAGGCTGGCGTGAGGTCTGGAACAGGACAAGGAAATTAGACTGTCGCAAAAAAGGACGTAGCTGTTGGAATACTTAACTTTAATCCGTAAATGGTGAACGTCGCTCTTGACGGTACATGTTTTATAGCATCAATAGTAACTGGTAATGGCGCCTTGCTAGGTCTACCACCTAGCAAGTGTGGTGTCTGGCGGTGACACCACACAGACAAATTCGGGGAACCTGCAATCCTTTATACCGGTAACAGAGAGTGATACACGTGTTTCCATTGCGTCAGCAGCCGGCAAGGGTGGTATGAAACGCATGATCCATGGCTGGCACATGCTCTGTGGTTTCCGAGTGATCGTATCTGGTTCTTGAGAATGGTGAAGATTTTGTAGGTACCATGTGTCAGGAAAAATATGTGTTAATCACAACAGAGAATGTAACTACTATTAATTTCCTCCAAATATTCGAAAAGCTGCAACAGCCGTTAACCGAAAAGCAACAAGTCGTTTGTCATCTGAATTGCAGGATAGTGAGGGCAACCCACAACACAAATCTCCACGTAGAGGTGGGAGTCCTGTTCTCCCCATGGAGAGACATTGCTGTTTGTGTTAAATGTGCACCTTTCCTTTCCTCGTATCCTATGAGAAGGAATCCCGTGTTAGCTACAGTAGGAGCATTTTTTCTAATAAAACAAATATCAACGAATAATGTTGCTAAACAAAATGTTTAACTGCAATATTTTCTTCCGTAGCAAGGAATATTTGTATAGATGAATAACTTGGGATCCCTACAGTTTATACATAAGCAACTTTGTTGCATTGCTTAAATTGGGTGTGTGCTACAGAAGACGCCGTACATATTTTGATATAATTTTTTATCCAGTGGTAATATACATCTTTGTACTAAGTTAACTGTGAAAAAGAAAATACTGTTATTAAAATGACCTCAATATTCTGTTTTTACAGCAACCCCAATCATTACTCGGCAATGTTTTTCAAATAACTTTTTTTATATGCTCTAAATTCATAATATATTGCAATCAAAATAACTGGAGCTCTGACATACGCACGTGTGACCACTGTAAATTCTACTGATATGGAATTTTTATGTATATGAGTAACACTATCAGATTTATGTATAACACACATACACACATTTATACTCTTGCTTAAATTCTTCTCCTCTCTTCGCACACAAACGTACAGTAGTTCATGTCCGAGTGTTTTCTACAACACTTTCCTCTAAACAAATATTGAGCCTAAACACCATCTTCATAGGACATATCAGGCGGAACGTTTCATTATGCTGTCCTGTATATGTAGAAAAATTAATTTATTCCTCCTATATTACATTTAATGGATGGAGTTTTTCTATGAACCACGTAAGCTGCCGTAAGAAGTATTGCTATACGCCTCTACTACATTTGCAATGGCTGTCTCCTGTTTGGCCTCTTTCAAAATCTAACAGCACCATAACGGTACCAGACGCACTGATGGCTACTGGACCAAGTCTTTGCTTAACAGGTAGTCTGAAATCACGCTTCTGAGAAGAGGTCGACAGAAGCCATACTAGGAAATCTATCTCCTTGACCGTTCGTTTCATTACTATGCTTACTCATTTTGTCAATAACCTATTTTGAGAGGTCTCTGTGTAGAGGTATTGAACACCACTGTAACTATCAAGACAAAATAATAATATTACACAAGTTTGTAGTAAAATTCGCTGCATATACACTCTATATTAACGTAGTACACTGTGGTTACAGTCTAATACAAACAGTCATATTACTCCTGCAGACTTTTGCTATCCAATATGTTAGCAGCATGCCACTCCATTTATGATAGTGCAGTTATGTATAAAGAAAATAACTTACGGTGGATAGACTACTTCGAATAATCTGTGTCGAACACATAAAAGTATGTTTTATATGAACCGATTTTTACACAAAATATAGTAATTTCGTTCCAAAATCGACTGATTTTGTCCCAAAATGGAGAGAGTTCAACAGAAAAATAGCTGAATTTGTGGGTATTACTCTCAACTCCCAGAGTTACAACTACAAATTTCCTTCTATTATGTCAACTGTGTATGTATATTGCCATAAACTTGATTCAGTATTTCTGTATGCCTCCAGTAGCTTTGGAACGATTGTATGTGGATCTGTACATAAAAGAACGTTGCCCGTAACAGCATAGTTGGAAGTAGGCAGATCTCATTCGTGGCGCTGGAGATAGTGATTTCCTATGATTGACTGTTGTCACTGTAAATAACATTACATGACACTCCTGGTGTGGGAAATATCCCACACGAGGGAGGCGCCAAAAACAGGTCTCACAAACCTGACACATACTTAACTGGAACACTGCAACCCTCCAGCACAGTAGCCTGCTGTCCAGTTGTCAGATTGGACCATGGTTACGTATAACATCGTGCATTGCGTATGTGTTGCAATGTGAAGTGGTGCTTCAGATCAAAACTTAGAGCGAGTGCGTGTGATACGCATGAGCTGGCTGTGGTGTGACAGCTGAGGCGTATGACACCATCGAGTTGGAGTGTCATCGTAAAGTTTTCTCCTTAATGGATGACTACCAGTAGCGGAGTGTGTAAGTGTTGTTCTGGCACTGAATAAAGAGCTGTCTGTATGTCACAATGTGTGACATGCTGTACAGAACCCAGTGGCAGCAAAGCCCCTGCTAGTGGGATGAATTATAAACAGTATAGGAACGTGGCACAGGACTTGATGCTTTTGCACAGGTCTTAACCCGCTACCTGATGTTATCATAGTGTGAAACCTATTTGTACAACAAGCTGTAGATGGGACCAGTTGGTAGATGTAGAATGCGACAGTGGCACGTGAGGCTGGTGCTCATTTGTGATCAAGATTTCAGAATGTGATATCGAACTGACTTTTGCACATTGTAGGGCCTGGTGGTGGCTACTAGCTCTGCTCACAAACAAGACCACAGAGCCTGAGTTGCACATGAGCCGGCATTTAGGTGGAACTGCCTCAAGCACGGTTAAACAAATAAATAAACAGTTATGTGTGTGATGTCTGTTCTTTCAGATATGACCGAAAGAACAAATACCAGTCATCGACTTATGCAGCTTCACATTAATAATTTAAGGGAAATCAGTATGACTTGGCTTTTTTGGGCATTGAAGTAATTTCACAGATGCTCTTGAAAATTAGTGCAGGTCCACCGCTCGAACTTGAATCGTCAGCTTGTCTAGAAGAGTTGTCTCAACTGCCTTTCCCCGTCAGGACACGCCCCACATCTGACCCAAATTCGCAAGTGCTGCCACCACTGATGCTGTGAACCCATTCGTTTCCCCAACTGCTCGTAGCCTAACTGTATTCACACAGTGGGACAAATGAGGTCATTCATTCGCACTGAAACAGCCGTATGTCCATCGAGGCCTAGGTATACAGGTATATACGTTGTGTACTTTCGGACATGTTAGGCAACAAGCAATGCGGGAAACGAACAGAGTCGCAATATCATTGTAGAGTATCATTTGAGAATTTGGGCCGAATGAGAAGCGTTTCCAAAAATGGCTCTGAGCACTATGGGACTTAACTGCTGAGGTCATCAGTTCCCTAGAACTTAGAACTACTTAAACCTAACTAACCTAAGGACATCACACACATCCAAGCCCGAGGCAGGATTCGAACCTGCGACCGTAGCGGTCACGCATTTCCAGACTGTAGCGCCTAGAACCGCTCGGCCACTACGGCCGGCTAAGCGTTTACAGGTCGGCATGGTAGTGAAGGTAAGTGTTCTATTGAAGTAGAGCGGATGCAAAAAACTACTTGTCAGTCCAGAATACAACATTTTCAAATGAAGCTGATGAATTATTTCAACATCCAGATCAGCTGTGTCACAACAGTTATCCTTAAGTTAAAATAAATAAACTCTAACACCTCATCGGAAAGGTGGTGGTAATTGTTTAAATAAATAAAATGCTGACACAGTTGTTTCTGTCCTATCATACTAAACACAAAGCAGCAGTGTGGGGCTCTGGGGTGAGAGAAACTCTTTAAAGAATAAGTATGAGTATAGCAGACAACTGGGATGTTAAATGACGCAGTTTTAAACTTGGGACGATGGGCTTTCGCAACTTTATACTTGAATTACCCACTGTTTTTTTATTTTTAATTTTCTGCAATTTTATACTTACCAGAAGTGGCATAAATCAGCCATCTTGGATTTTTTTTTAATTTCCCACCATTTTTTACTTAAAATAACTGAGCTAGTTTGAATTTCCCCTCATTTCAAACGTGGGACAATTTGTTTTGCTCAATGTCACCGATTTCTTAATGTCCCATCATTTCAGAATTTTATGACTATATTATACTAAGGACATTTGGAATAATTTCGCCATCTTCGATTGTAATGTCAGAGCGTTTCGGGACGAGTAGGCGTGAAATATGGCAACTTGACTTCATTGACCGACGTCTTCGAAATGCAGCCTGTGCCAGTAGCCCCATTTCCCTTATATTTCTGGGTTCTGCACGAGTTGCGTATCACCTTTCTGTCCCTGTATTTTATCATTTGTATCATCAGAAATTCAGAGAGAGACTGTTACTGGAAAAAAAATCATCGCTAGCTGTTTCGAAGTTACCAACTTAGTGCCCATACCACGAGCTTTGCGTGAACCTCGTAATTAAGTATGCAATTTCTTGATCATTGCAGCAATCCCGTCAATTATTAATAATCTCCAACAAAAGTATCACAACTGGTACAACATGTAGCAAAACAGGTAAATGTGTGTTTCTTTCGAGCTCGCGACCTGCCCTCGTTTTCCGAGAGGCGTTTCACCTCCACATATTTTATTAGATGAGGTACGCTGACGTAGAATGTACTCGCCCCTGTCCACCACGTGATAGATGGAGGACGGGACGGCGACAAATTACCTGTCAGGTTTCTCAGCAAGCCATTGTTTATACACGACGTGTAGAACTTTAGGGAGCCTCCGAGTTTCTAATTACCGTAATGCACATTTCCGTTAATTTTGGTTCTCAGCTGACGGGTTCTTGAATACAGCGTAGCTGGCCCATATATAAGTAGACATAGAAGTTGCGGGGCTATCTCTTGCTCACACAAGTAAAGTGTTTTTGAACTTGCATGATAGATTTTTTTTCGATAGGCTAACTATACATTCAGTATACGTCTAACTTACTTAAATCAAGTAAGACTTGTGTGTGCAGGACCAATTTACGGGTCGGTAGGGAGTGAAACGAGGACGAAGGAGAGAACAGAAAAGAAACCGTCAGTAGACTATTAAATGTGGTGTTGCAGAAAATTGGTGATGAGATAAATTGATAAAATGTACATCAAAGTAGTCCTGGAATGAAGAAGCAGGATGGTTACATGCACTCATGAGTTAAAACGCTATGACCACTGCCCACCGCCACGTTGGATGCCGCCTGGTGGCGTTGCAGACACGTGACGCAGTAACGAAAGTATGTAGTCGGAGCAGACACGGACGACGGACACCCTAGCGCAGATACGGGCTTCAAATGGAGAAAACCACTGAGATAAGCTATTTTGACAACGAGTGGATTATTATTACGCATGGTGTGTGAATGACTATCTCGATAACGGCGAAACTAGTCGATTGCTACTGTCGTGAACATCTACGGAAAGAAGTACAAGGACAGTGAAACCAGCACTAGGCGCCAAATGGTTGGACGTCCACGACTCTTCGCACATCGTAGGGTTAGGAGGCGTGTCTGCTGGCTCTGTAAAGTAGAATGGATGGTGACCTGTGGCATTTCTGAAGGAAGAGCCCACTGCTGGTGCTCGCACACGTGTTTTCGAGACACACGTTTCATCGTACTTTGTTGAACATGGAGCTCCGCACCGGACCGCCCGTATGTATTCACATGTTGACCCAACGACATTGTCAGTTACGATTGCAGTGGACACGAGACCATCGGGATTCTACCGCCGATCGTTGGAAACCTGTCAGCTCTTCGGGTGAATCACATTTTTGGTACACAAGGTCGCAGTCATCGAGGAGAACGTCGGCTCGAAACGTGCAGCGCGCTACGAACACAGGATGGTGGGAGCAGCATTGTGCTATGGGAGACATTCTTCTGCGCTTGCATTGGACCTGGGTTGTAACTGAAGACACACTGACAACTGTGAACCACCCGCATCCCTTCATGTTTGGTGCCTTTACTGACAGCGATGTCACCTTCCAACAGAGTAACTTTCCGTGCCTCGGAGCCTGAACCGTGTGCAGTGATTTGAGGAGAATTATAGTGATCTCACTTTGATGTCTCGGCGACCAGATTCGTCTGATATAAATCCTATGGAACGAATTTGAGTCACTATCGGGCGCCATCACCGGGTACGCAAATTAGGGGCTCGTTATTTACGCGAACTACATGACTGTGCGTAGACATCTAATGCCACATATTTCTGTAAATCTACCAACAAACTGCCGGATCCCTGATACGCTGATCTTTCCAAAGGCGGACGAAGAATTATTAAGCAGGTGGTCATAATGTTTTCGCTCATCAGTGTATATACAGTCCAATCACATTAATGTGACCATCACTGATGTTCGGCGTCAACCACTCAGAGACACTAGGCGGCAACACTAGCAGTGGGTGGTATATAAGGCGTTATGGATGGACCCGGAATACAGCACAGTCGTTGTTATAACGTGGGAAAGGTGCGATTTATACGACGTCCGAACGAGCATGACCATTGGCTTTCAGTCCAAGGGCGGAAACATTTCCGAAACAGCATTTTTAACTATTCGCGTGCTGCCATGGTTTAAGTATACCTTGTGTGGCGCTATCGAAAACCAACGCCGAAGCAACTGTGGTGTACCACGGGCCATAGTTGACAACGAACGACGGCTGTGGAAATGTGTACGGACGAACAGACGTCCAACTGTTGAACAACTGACCACCCAGATGACCGAAGGGGCAACCGGCAGGGTGTCTTCGACCAACGTTCAGCAAACGTTGCTCTGTCTGAGCCTTCTCAGCAGGGAGCTGGTCCGTGCACCCACGCTGACTGCTGTCCATCGTCGACCAGGACTGGAATTTTCTGGACATTACCGCAGCTTGGCGCCCACTGAGTGGCGACGGGTGGCCTTTCCAGGTGAACCACGTTTTGTGCTCCATCGGAGTGATGGCCGTTGGCGGGAAAAATCGGAAAGGAAACACACCGCATCATTCGCCGAAAGTGTCTCAGCCACAGGAGGGAGCGTTGTGGTCTGGGGAATGTTTTGGTGGATCAACACAAGTATGCACCTATCCTTGGGGACCATGTCCACCTACACAAGCAGTTTGTTTCTCCTCGGCTGTATTGCATGTACCAGAAGAGCAATGTAACGCATCACACAGCTTTTTAGTGTACGTGCGTGGTTCTGAGAGCACCCCGATGCGTTTACCGTACTCAGCTGGCTACCACACTCACCGAAATTAAACCCAATTGAGAACTGTGGGACCTCCACGATCGGGCTGTAACGTGCCATGGATCCTCAACTGAGAAACCTAAGGCAGCTCTCCAAGGCACTGGAGTGTGCATGGCTGCACATCCGTGTCGGTACCTTTGACAGCCTCATGCCTCGAAGCCGTCCGCACCGAAAAAGTGGGCCTTTATCAGGTGGTTACATTAGTGTATCTGGACAGTGTATATTACGACGTGGGGCGTTGCTGAAAACATTAGCTGAAG
Organism: Schistocerca americana; assembly: GCF_021461395.2. NCBI lineage: Eukaryota > Metazoa > Arthropoda > Insecta > Orthoptera > Acrididae > Schistocerca > Schistocerca americana. The sequence continues at coordinate 93,940,181 of NC_060121.1, forward strand.
CGATGATACAGGCAGAACCGCTGTGGCGGCCTAGCTGCGGGTCCGTAAGGCACATCGTCGGTGTTACAGGATGCGATGTCGCAGTGTTGGTGGTGTGAAGAGCAGAGCTGCCAAGAGGCAGCAACGAGAAGTTGCAATAGAAGACGTCAGAGTTTACGGACAAAGCAAGCTCATTAGTTCAAACTAGCTTAGCACTTGCTCCTTCGCTCGCGTGGATATTATGGTCTGCACAGACCTTTTTTGTTCTCTTTAACCAAATTTTTATGTTATTCAGAAATTGATATATTTTCTAAACATTTCACTCCAATTAAAGCTATAGAAACGTTGTCTTTTTTTCCGAATGTACTTCTGACCAAAAAGCGATTGTGGTAGTTCAAGTCGGTGATCTTTGCTAATCTTACCTTTTGGGTTTTTGTGGTTATATTTTTATAGAAATTTTCATCCCCTATCACACATTTCTTTAGAGTTCAGATACCAGTTTTCGTAGATTTACCTTCAAAAATGTTTTAATGTAGCGAAATATTTTCAAAACCGCTGAAACATGTAATTTTTTTTTTACTTCTAACCGTGAAACCAAATACCAATTTTAATAAAACGTTTCATCTCCTACCTCATTCCCCTTCGGGGTTGAATTCCCAAAACTGCTGGAACACTTTCTTTCGCTATTTCAACCGATTAGCGGAGTAATTACGAAAAGTCCCTTTTTAAGCTATGCTTCCACCTTAAAAGATAGAAACCTTCTCCAACTTTCAAGATTATATATTTAGCAGTTTAGTCTGGGCTATAACGAGTCAATTAGTCAGTTAGTGAGAACATTTCCTTTTTTGTATAGAGATAAGGAATTTGAAATGGAGGCAAGTGCTTGAGTTCTACTCATAACATTTTTGAGACAGAAACAATCACAGATAAAATATAAAGTATATCCGGTGCTAAGCACAACAGAAGTGACGGATCAGATTAGTAGGTCTTACGAAGAAATGAGTTCACGCTCATAGAAATTTTGGAACTAAACCGAAATGTCAGTCAATTGTTATTATACGTTGAATTTATCGCCAATCTCTCGCTAGCGCAAAGTACCAGGCGACCGGAAGAAAGCGCACGTGACTCTCGTATATAAGAAGGTTAAAAGAAAAAAGCAGGAGAATTACAGACCAATATCCTTAACGTCGGTTGTTGCAGAGTTCTTGAACGTTGAGATGTAAAAGCTCCTGTCCACAGACCAGCACCGGTTTAAAAGCATTGCTCGAGCGAACTCAGCTCGTTCTTACATGATATCATGATATTTTACGTGATATCATGTAAACCATTTGTGAAGGGCAACAGGCAGATTCTATGTTCCTGGATTTCCGGATAGTGTTTGACAAAGTTTCTCTACGTTACGGCTGCTTGATACTATGTTATAGAAACCAGACTTCCAAAACCTTACTTGGCGTTGCACTAAGAGCAAAGAATCTCGAAACAGTTCTGCTTACTTCAGAAAATATCTACTAGAGGTGATCTGATGATGGTTAGAATTGAGAATAAGCAGTTTTAGTCGAAAGAAGATGAAATTGCAGAGAAAACCATTCATATAAAAGTAAATAAATAAACCCGAAATACGCCGATAAGGGAAATAGGACATATAAAATCCACAACTTTCTGTGCTACAATGGCCCAAAATGAATATATATAAGCCTGGCTAAGAGGCAAGCATTTGTAGGTTAAATGCGGAATGTGAACATTTCTGGAAGTAATGTGGAGGACAGCTCCCAGGTTTGTTACCCGTAGGTTCGATCAGCACGAGAGTATTACGGAGACGCTTCGTGTGCTCAAATACGAATTCCTAGAGGGAAGACGACGTTCTTTTCGCAAAACGCTGTTGAGAAAAATTAGATAACCGGTATTTAAAGCTGACAGCAGAACGATTATACTGCCGCCAACGTACGTTTCGCTTAGGCACTGCGAAGATAAATCTGTTTGTTAGTGGGACATTGAAGGTAACCTACGGAGTGGTTCATACGGTTGCTTGCAGAGTATGTATGTAGATGTAAGGCACTTACAATAAGTTAACCTCACGTTACATATAAGAAAGTCGTTCGTGATAGTACTCTAGGTATTCGAAGTCTTTTAGATACCTTTGCATAAGTATATGTAGGGAATAAAGCACAGTGCCGATTTTAGAAAGTTAATTTTTATTTATTTGACAGTTGGAACATAAGTCGTCAAAGAGAACCTCTCGGTATTTTCCTCAGTTGTTTCCGGAAAAAGTAATTCAATCGGCCGACTGAAACCAACACTTCTGTGGCTTGTCAAGCGAAATTGTATGCCTGGCCCCATCGGTCGATGACAGTCGTCCAATAATTTTGTCCTGCCATGGCTTTTGCTATAGGCCGGTGCTTTGCTCGGCCATGCGCGTACATCTATATAACTCCAACGTCGCAACAATACGTAACCGTGATCAGCCGATTGAAATTCGCTCACCTTAGAAACTTTTAACACGTTCTCTAGCGTAATAGACCACGTTTGCTGATGCAAAACCAAATTTTACGAAGAAGAAGACGGGTGATGATGGAATAAACACGAGGCACGGTGCAAATTATACTGGTGTGGTTTTGCCCACGAAAGAGCAAGAACAGTGGCGACTACAGCTGTGCCATGACGTGTTCGGTAGTGCCTCGATTTAGCTGATACTGCATGTAGAGCCTTGTTTACAATAGCAAAAGCCTGACCACTTGCGTAAATTCACATTGCAATTGCTGTTAACTGTTAACTGCTTCGTATGAGACGTGGGAAAAATTTCGTTTTTTAGCTCGGATCCACAACGCACGTTCTTCTCTGTCGATTATTAAATAACCATTAATGAATCTTAACGTGCGTATTGAACTCCATGAACTGTTTGAATTTCATTGCACGGAGCTGCCATTTAAGTCTCTGAGCGAAAATCACGTTATACTATTGTTGTAGGTGATTCATAGAACCTAGGTAATCATGATTAATGTGTACCATTGGGTACATGCGTGGAAGTTGAGAATTTTTATGGTGATACGATTACGTGAATGATTGTATTACATTTAGTTACGCTGAACGCACTGGTACGAAATCCGTTAATACACGACAGCGGTGTTTTTCGCAGTCGTAATTGCACTGTTATATTACGAGGGGTGTTCAATAAATAATGCAACATGTTTATATTCTAAAAGCAGGTAGGTTTTGTTCAGGATTCCAACATACCATATTATACTCTACTCTTTTGGCTACAAAACCCTATTTTGTAACATTCACCTTACTTGAAGGATCTGTACGCTGTCACCCTACAGGTCGACGTCTGAGCCGACATCTTTCTCCATCAATAACCTCCCAGTCACTCATGTACTGCTTCCCACGGAGTGAATCCTTCATTGGGTCATACAGATGGAAGTCAGATGGTGAGAGACCCTGGCTGTAGTGTACATGAGGAAGCACAGTCCAATGAAGTTAGGTTAGCTCTTCTCGGGTGAGGTCTTTTATTGTCGTGGAGAATGATAGGTGTTTTTGAAATTTTGTGGCGTCGAACAAGCTGAAGCCGTTCCTCCCATTTCCTGAGGGTAGCACAATACACCTCCGAGTTGATAGTTGCACGATGAGAGAGGATATCAAACGGGATAACCACTTCTGACGTTGGGAAAACCTTCCCCATGATTTTACCGGCTGAGGGCGCGGCTTTGAACTTTTCCTTCTGAGGATAGGTGGTGCCACACCACTCTACGGATTGCCGTTTTGTATCTGTTAGAAGTAACGAACCCATGTTTCATCACCTGCGACAAGAAATTGTCACGATAAGCCTCGTAACGAGCAAGCAATTCTGCGCAGACGGTTATTCGTTTACGGTATGCTATCAGGCAGCTAGGAACCGAGCGAGCACACACCTTTGCGTACCCCGACTGATAGAGAAGTGGTTCAGCAATTACAACAGAGGTGTCCAGTTGAGCAGCCAAGTGTTTGATTGTATATGACCTTGAACGACAATATCCGCACGTTCCAGAACTGCAGAAGTCACAACTGTGGGCGGGCTGCCAGGTTTGCAAGACCTTGTTGCGATGATGACACACCAAAAAAAAAGGCTCTGAGCACTATGGGAATTAACATCTGAGGTCATCAGTCCCCTAGACTTAGAACTACTTAAACCTAACTAACCTAAGGACATCACACACATCCATGCCCGAGGCAGGATTCGAAACTGCGACCGTAGTGGTTGCGTGGTTCCAGACCGTAGCGCCTAGAACAGCTCGACCACAGCGGCCGGCATGACAGACCCCTCGCCCAACGACTCACCCTGATTTTTTTATTCAAACCCAAGTCTCTGTAAGCATTCTGAAAGCGCCTATGAAAATCTGCGATACTCCTGTTTTCCGTCAAAAGAAACTCAGTGATAGCTTTCTCCTTAGAAAGAGACCATTTCCAAGGCTACAACCTTTGTGAAACTATAGAGGCTGAAACGGGAACAATCCACGATGTCCCCGACAAGCTCTGCATTTTTCAACCCAAACTGTCCAAGAAAATAATCTGTTAAATTACTTATTGAACGCACCTGGTATTTTATCTTGTCCTATGAAGTGTTCTGATCCTAACGCTGAATTTATAAAGAGTTTATTCTATCTTGAGTGCAGTTCTAGAGACGAATAATTTAATTTTGTATGTAGAAAAAAGAAGTAACATAGCAGCCTTAGTCGCACACACTCCGAAGTCCGAAGGGACACGACTAGCGGGGTTGTTCAGTAAGACGTGTCGCTGCTATGCAAATTAGACACGTGGGTAGGGTTTCATAGCGCTAACGTTAGGTATCGGTACCCAGTTAATTTGGTAACAACTATTCTGTCATGAAGCCACGGTGTGTCATACAGAATGGTCGGTTTACTGCGAATATTTGCGTAAGAATGAATATAAAGGAAAAGGTGGCGAAACTTATTTCGGTGACAGAATATAGACTATGTTATTGGACAGTATTCACAAGCATTTTTGAGTTGGCACAACTGGATGTATGATGTATGACGAGATAAAAGAAATTATTCAGGTAGTGAAAGGAGACGAAAATTTAGTTGTCATGAGTGACTGGAATTTGAGAGTAGGAAAAAGGAGAGAAGGAAACATAATAGGTGAATATGGATTGGCGGTAAGAAATGAAAGACGAAGCCGTCTGGTAGAATTTTGCACAGAGCATAACTTAATCATAGCTAACACTTGGTTCAAGAATCATGAAAGAAGGTTGTATACATGGAAGAACCCTGGAGATACTAGAAGGTTTCAGATAGATCGTATAATAGTAAGACAGAGATTTTATGAACCAGATTTTAAATTGTAAGACATTTCCAGGCGCAGATGTGGACTCTGACCACAATCTACTGGTTATTAACTATGACTTAAAACTGAAGAAACTGCAAAAAGGTGGGAATTTAAGGAGATGGGACCTGGATAAACTGAAAGAACCAGAGGTTGTACAGAGTTTCATGGAGTGCATAAGGGAACAATTGGCAGGAATGGGGAAAGAAACACAGTGGAAGAAGAATGAGTAGGTTTGAGGAATGAAATAGTGAAGGCAGCAGAGGATCAAGTAGGTAAAAATACGAGGGCTAGTAGGAAGCCTTGGGTAACAGAAAAGATACTAAATTTAATTGATGAAAGGAGAAAATACAAAAATGCAGTAAGTGAAGCAGGCAAAACGGAATACAAACGTCTTAAAAATGAGATCGACAGGAAGTGCAAAATGGCTAAGCAGGGATGGCTAGAGGACAAATGTAAGGATGTAGAGGCTTATCTCACGAGTGGTAAGATAGATACTGCCTACTGGAAAATTAAAGAGACCTTTGGAGAAAAGGTCTCTTTAATTTTCCTGTAGGCAGAATCTATCTTACCCCTAGTTAGATAAGCCTCTGCATCCTTACATTTGTCCTCTAGCCATCCCTGCTTAGCCATTTTGCACATCCTGTCGATCTCATTTTTGAGACGTTTGTATTCCTTTTTGCCTGTTTCATTTACTGCATTTTTATATTTTCTCCTTTCAGCAATTAAATTCACTATTTCTTCTGTTACCCAAGGATTTCTACTAGCCCTCGTCTTTTTACCTATTTGATCCTCTGCTGCCTTCACCACTTCATCCGTCAAAGCTACCCATTCTTCTTCTACTGTATTTCTTTCCCCCATTCTTGTCAATTGTTCCCTTATGCTCTCCCTGAAACTGTGTACAACCTCTGGTTCTTTCAGTTTATCCAGGTCCCATCTCCTTAAATTCCCACCTTTTTGCAGTTTCTTCAGTTTTAATTCATTGTTAATAACCAATAGATTGTGGTCAGAGTCCACATCAGCCCCTGGAAATGTCTTACAATTTAAAATCTGGTTCCTAAATCTCTGTCTTACCATTATATAATCTATCTGATACCTTTTAGTATCTCTAGGCTTCTTCCATGTATACAATCTTCTTTTATGATTCTTGAACCAAGTGTTAGCTATGATTAGGTTGTGCTCTGTGCAAAATTCTACCAGGCGGCTTCCTCTTTCGTTTCTTAGCCCCAATCCATATTCACCTACCACGTTTCCTTCTATCCCTTTTCCTACTGACGAATTCCAGTCACCAATGACTATTAAATTTTCATCTCCCTTCAGTTCCTGAATAATTTCTTTTATTTCATCATACATTTCTTCAATTTCTTCGTCATCTGCAGAGCTAGTTGGAATATAAATATGTACTACTGTGGTAGGCGTGGGCTTCGTATCTATCTTGGCCACAATAATGCGTTCACTATGCTGTTTGTAGTAGCTTACCCGCATTCCTATTTTCATATTCATTATTAAACCCACTCCTGCATTACCCCTATTTGATTTTGTGTTTATAACCCTGTTGTCACCTGACCAGAAGTCTTGTTCCTCCTGCCACCGAACTTGACTGATTCCTACTATATCTAAGTTTAACCTATCCATTTCCCTTTTTAAATTTTCTAACCTACCTGCCCGATCGAGGGATCTGACATTCTTATCTCCGATAGAAGCTTTAAACAGAAGTAAATCTGAGTAGGAAAAGATAGTTACTGGCTAGTAGGTGAATCAGGCAACTAAATGTCACCAGCGCTTTGTATCCCTCAACAACCAAAAAAATTTTTGACAGCTTATAACAGTAGCTCCACTGTACTGATTCCAGGTCAGATGGAAGCTATATTGATATACTGTTTATGTTATCAATCTCTTAAGAAGTGCTAATATTACAAGAACTCTACGTGTATTTTTTGAATATCAGTCTCAATCGAAAACTTGTAGATCTACTTAACACCACTTTATGACAGGATTATCCAAGTTCGCTCTGACAAAATACATCCCACGGATCACACCTCATTCCTATAGCTTTCACCCTCTACATGTTTGACCATCCAAGGAGAAGTTCAGTGCCACTCATACGAGCAAATGACACCTGTTCAGATTTCAGAAGTGATTACTTCACACATGTATCTCAAGATATAGTGCCTCTACTCAGTCACCCATAAACCATTAAAAGCCATATTTCCCATACGTGTGGCATCAACTGGTGGTCTAGAAGGAAATTCACTCTCTTTATGTGGAACACTGACAGAATGATACAAGACAGCTAGATCAGCGAAGGTTAGCGGAGGCTTGCTCATGTTACCTCACAAGTTTAATTTGAACACTGAAGGGTCAATGATGGAAGTAAAACACAATCTCCACGTGGAAAATCAACACTAGATGGTTCGCTGATGATGTAGTAGCAGCTACCGAAAGTGGTCAGGAATGGATGAACAATGAAACACAATGGCTACAATATGAACTCAGGATAGCAATGTCATCAGCAAATCGCGTAATTGGTATCCTTTCACCTTGATTTTTAATTTTACTCCTGAACATTTCAGAGGTGCACGGCCTTAAACCAAATAATAGTGCACAAAAGTTATGATCTGAGTTGTAACTGGACAATTTGCAAACTAGGGTGGTGTCTGCCTGCGAGAACGAACATCCGCGCAGTTCTTGGGATGTGGCGTCTGGTCAATACAGATGCGCATGAAGATAAATATTAGATGAAATTATACAGTTCCAGAGACCGTATGAAGTCTCAAACATCTACGATGTGTATATACAGACTGCAGCGACGAATAAAAATTTGTCTGCATAAATATACGTTGTAGATGTTGAAGAGGTATCTGGACCCATGCAATTCATTTCATTAGACCACCTATGCCTGGGATCCACGCAGGATTCGGGATTCCCCATTTCGGTCGATGATATTCCAATACATCTGGAGAGCCTCTGCAGTGATGTTCGAGTTGAGGAGGAACACCAAATGGGCTGAGCTGTGGTGGACTGAGGAGGGAGGTGTGCTAGGGTAGGCCACGCAGTGGGGCAAAGACACCGTGCCAGGGTGGCGTAGTGGTTGGCGCACCTGCCTAGCGAGCAGGAGACCCGGGTTACAATCCCGGCCTTGGTTCAAATTTTCGTTCTGTGTGTATACATCGGAAAGAATAGAGTGCAAGTGTTGAGTGAATGTAATACTGCGAACAAAGTGAGATTCATCCGTGTGAAGTCTCAACGTATGGAACACACGCATGCAAATGGAAAGCTATACACTTCTGCTAGTTACATCAGTCACAAAAATATAGCTTAACAGCGACTGTAACAGTTATTTCGGGAACAGTAAATTACCAGTATTCAGCGTATTTCCAACTTGCGTGTAATACCTGCATGAGTACAATGTTACTGGTATCACTAAAGGGATAATCGAAATAATTCAGAGTTTCCCTAGAAGAAATGTAGCTGGGGAGATTATATTTGAATCTTTGGAATATCTGTGCATCATTTAACACGAAATCGTTTTAAAACGAGATAATATATCGATCCACTGTAGTTAACTTTTGTCGGTACTGTTGAAGGATTAATAAACCTCATACTCTTCTGATTTTATTTTTAGTCGTTTGAGTTTTTGATGCCAGAGAAATCTTATTATGCATGTCCGCTGAAAGTCCCCTCGGAAAGGTATGATTTTGAGAATAAAGGCTAACTGCACTTTGGGGATAGTTTGATGTTTTTTTATTACTAGATGAAATCGAGCATTAGAAAACGTGCCAGCTGTAACGTATTACTATCTTTACGACGTTTCACATCGAGCCATATACGTTATCTCGCATTTGTAGCTGCTTCTCTCACACAAATAATGATAAAAATCGAGAAATTCAGGGTCGCCACCAGCCCAAGCCCTTCCTAACCATTTAGAAAAAAAACGGAGCTAGAAAATTATTAGTTTAATTACTTTAATAATTTAATTAAAGTATGCATATTTCTTTAAGTAGCCAGATAAATAGCACTCCATGTTGTGCATTAAGCAACTTGATTAATTCAGGATTGGAAATCGGAATAAGTGGGTAAGATCAACACCACAGAATTTTTCTTTCACGTAGATTATTTATTGTATCTAAGTATTTGGTTGAAAATCCTAACTACACATAACTGGTACCTGACTAGAAATATTTAAGTATGAAATACGTGAGACTGTAACAGAGCACAGTTAACTACAGCAAGAAGAAACACAGAAAACGTGGGTGGTAGACAATGATACTATCATCTCCTTTGCATTCATACCATAAAAATATCTCAGTGAGGTTCGCATTACGATTCTACGCATGCACTATTCTGGACAGAGGTTTAACCAATGCACGAGGCTGTGCGATAATTATTCAACATACTAACTGCGTCTGCTGCTTGCAAACGACCGAACTAGAGCACGTGGTCCATTCTGAATCAAACTGTTGTGCTTCTTTGTAGAAAGCGCATGAAAGAACAGATATTCTTGCAGAAATTATAACTCATTAAACAAGCAACGGTGTCGCGGTGGACCAGAAGGGTCATTGATTACCAAACACGTTGCACAAAATCGACACACAAAGACAAAAGCAACTTCTGCAAAATATAAGAATTAAAATTATTAAAAATCATACTTGCTTCGACACAGTATTACACTCACGTACGGTTGAAGTGATCCTAAGCAGCTTTTCCTAATCTGATTTACCCTTTGAAATTGTACTCCATCGTTGTTCAAAATGAACAAAGTAACTTCCACACTTTTAACTCAAACACCCAAAAATCGCCTATTTAGAGCAATATAATTATGGCCCTTTCGGAAAAATAACTCGCTTCACACGCTTCAGTTAAGCTGAAGTTCTTAAGTATTTCGACAGTTAAACATAACGAAGTCCTAACTCAACCTGCTTCCTATTGCCTGAAACCCCCCGTAAGAGCTACAATCCGTACTCACCAAGCGTTCAGCGATGAGTGCCTCTTTCTCTTTAGAGATTACCTAGCTCCCCGTGCAGCGGAAGCTACCAGAGGGGTAGCCCTCCGTCACCAACCTCACACACAAAAACAGCATTCGACTAAGATGGGTAAACCTCTCTGTTCAGGTATTGGAAACCTAAGCTGGTCATCCTGTGCTCTCCTTCGAACAGGAAGAAACATCGTCTGCTCCCAGCAGACGATGACCAACTCAGCGTTTCCCACAAAACAAAACCGAAACCAAACATTAAAACACACATATAATATTCAATAGGCCTCATTTGAGTACTCAGTCTTTCTGGAAGAGTTCATGAATTGAGCTAAAATCACGTAGTGAAGTGAATAAAGTGTACCGAATTCGACAGCGTCTTATGAAACGACTTCACAGACATGTTTCACAGTTTTTGGAGAACCACATAAGCCGAGTACAAGGAAACAGGTCAAATAGCTCTTCAGTGGCATGATATTTATGCTTTTCCATGTAATTAGATAAGGATTTCGTAGTTTGAATTGTAGTTATTATTTTTTGTGAATTTATGTTATAAATAATGAAAAGGGATTTAGTTACGAATAAAAGCAAAGTTGCTTTGTCTACACTGCACTATGATAATTATACAGAATTTACATTGCCTGATAAAGAAAGCGAAGCATCCAGAAAGAGAGGAGGCAGCGAAGTAATACTTCGTGGGTGGAGGAGGTATGCGATGTTATCTTAGTGATTACAAAATCGAGCCAAATTTATAAACAACTTCGACGTGTTACAGTACACATCAATATGAATATGGGAGAGTAAAATTTTCTCAATTGGAGCAACCGGCGTTACTCAGTCATCCAGAAGTATTAACAGCTGATAACCGAGAAACGTAAACATTTCAATCCCGTTGCTCAGCCACGAGGACAGCAACCTCGACACTCTTGTGCGCCGGCCGCGGTGGTGCGACTGCTACGGTCGCAGGTTCGAATCCTGCCTCGGGCATGGATGTGTGTGATGTCCTTAGGTTAGTTAGGTTTAAGTAGTTCTAAGTTCTAGGGGACTGATGACCTAAGATGTTAAGTCCCATAGTTCTCAGAACCATTTGAACCATTTGAACACTCTTGTGTATGACTGTGCTCCAGCTCATCAGAAAATGGTTAGAAGAGCACAGGCCGAACTGCTTTCATTACTCGCGTAACGCTTTGTAAGAGACACGAGGCAGGACATAACACTGCCTAGCAGGGGTCTGAATATGCAGAAATTCGTGAGGCAAATTTAGTAGAAGCGAAGACCACTGATAATTCGAGAAGAGCTGCACCGATTCCGTCTGGACGAATGATGTCGTGCAGCAGAGCCTTTCCTTGACGACATAAATAATCCATCCCCACTGGTTCTGAGCACTTGATCAGTAGGATCGGTAGCCTTAGTTTGCTCTCGATTCTCTGGTTACAGTACGGTAATATCTAGAGTGTGAGATTGTTCTAGTGTTGGTGTAACACTTGCTGCCTCAAGAGAACAGTGGTTCATATCGGCAGATAATGAAGTCCAGCATTCATTACTGAAGTCAGCAGAGCAGCTAGCACTGATGGGTACGCCAGGGGTCTACCAACGTGGCTCCGATCCACGGCAGACGATCCCCTAAAACTCCAGCGATGCTCGAGTCTAGTATCGTATCGTACTGGCGGGCAAGGTTTCTGCACACAGCACGACATCACAGTATCCAACACGGTAGTCCACATGCGGGGGCAGCACAGACAGTGATCCGGGAGGGGTTGAGTACTCAGCAAAACAGCGTGTGAACGAAACACACACGTCGCGGTCGACGCCGTCTCCAAGCAGGGCTTCCAACGGGGCACTCCTACCTCGCCAGCGGCTGCAAACTGCCGCACCAGGGTGTCATAGACTTCTACTTCAAGCCGATGCAGCGTCTGCAGCAGCCTCCGTTGTCGCAGAAGACTCGGAAATGACTTCTGTTCGGAGTAATAAGTCGAATAATGTTGAATACATTTTACTGCGTCTAAAGACGCCACATGACTCCTAGGTCTGCATCCTCCATTCCAGGCCGGTAGTGGGTGACCCCTGCAACAGTAAGAGTCCATTTGTCAGTATGACGTTGCAACCTGTCTGGCCTGGATGCGTGCACTCAACAAGTTTGGAATGTTGTGTGTGGGTTTACATACGTTGATTTACATACATGACGCTCCCGTGTACGCGTTAACTACAATCCATTTTTAAATGTTTGCGGTCCCGCATTTCATCCCATGCCTATTCTTTTTGTGATTATATAAATTAATATAATAACCTATATGATGTTGCGGTTAATTGTGATGTCAGTAGTGTACGCATTGCCCAGGAGCACAAAAATATTTGCCCCCCGGCAGAGTCGAACCTGCGACATCTTCTAGCGAGTCCAGCTCTTGCCTCTGACCCAAACACCGCTTCCTAAACGCACTGTCACAGGGGCAATTGCTAAGGTACACATGGTGATAGATCCGTATCAAAATTCCTTTTATTTCCGAAACGCTTCACCATCTGGAGTTTCCACTTGGGGTACTTTCTTGTCTCACCACGCCCTACATGTCCCACGAATTTCGACGAACTCGGAGATTACGAGTAGGCGTCCTCTCCTGGTCAATCGACAGACTGTCAACTCTCGACTGGGGCTGGCGAGTCTGACGTGGGTATCACTCATCACCCATCTCTAAAGTGTCCTTCGGGACTGGTGCACAACGCCGGAAGGGGCGGATGTCCAACGTTAATCAGTAAGGTGTCCTCCATGGCGCAGGATGCTAAATGTAAAGCATGGTGGACTGCTGGCAAGTTTGAAAAGCGCCTGCCGATGCCAGAGCTTCCTCTGTACAGGCTACGTGAGTTTCTCAGGGACACAAAAGCCATTAGAGGCTCGTGTCTAGAGTTAGAATTCGGTTACTCAAAAAACATTTCATCAGACGAAAAATAATTTTATTTCAATAAAATGTAACTTGCTTATACCTTGTCCTCTTACGAGGAGTATCGAATTATCTACCTAGCTTGTATTAAAAGGAGGTAATTCCTAGACAGGCTGGCTGTAATTACTTCTGCTCTGCTTATGCCCACACTGAAATTACTGATGGAAGCCCATTTTAAGCGACATTTAATCACGGCAGCAGATGTCTCGCCCAAAATGCAAGCAGTGAAGCACACGCCAGCTTCTTGCCATATTTTATTTATTAATTTACCTCTAGTCATCACATTTGATTTTCATGTTAGCTAGGACAGCAAAGGAGTCAAGAGTGTAGATCCAGATTATTATTTGCCAAACATGCAATCCCAAAGAATACAATGGCACTCTTCTTTCCGAGTCGTCCGTTGTATTTGCAAACATTTGGCAAGTGCAATAGCCAATGACCGGTTCAGAAAAGGAAGAAGGTACAGAGGGACTTGTAACAAATCTCTCCCACTGGCACCACTCCAAAAGCAGTCATTTCTGTTGTGGTGTTAATGGCAGCCTATGCAAAAGATGGTAATTCCGTAGTCCGGCAGTTACTAATTTAAGATCAATAGTGTGAGACGACACAGGATCCTGCAGAGATTCACTCATTTGTTCTTGGATCGCAACCGCATATGTGAGGGTGTTACGAGGTGCATGGTTACTGTCCCCCTTGTTACTGTCAGACTTGTAAGATCTGAACTTTGCCCTCACGTTCCCATCCAACATCGCACCACTGTCACATCCAGACGCTGCGCACGTCAGAATATTGCACGATTCGATCAGCAGGTCAATGGGGACCCGCAATGAGGCCCCCGTTCAAACTCTGTCACGTGCTGACAATACTGCCTCACGCAAGTAAGCGGCACCTGCTGTACAGTGACAGCATTTGACGTTGTTCACGCCCCATCCATACACCGCCAGGTCTGATAACAACGCTAACCACGAACAGCACTAAAGCAACCTGCTGACCGTTCTACTTGTCACGGAGAACTGCAACTCTAATCATTTACGTACCGTCCAGTGGTTGCACATGTGAGAAGTTGTATTAGTTCCGACTTTGTGTACTGGTTGTTTCGCTTTTTAGTCAGGCAGTGTTATCAGAGTGATAGAATACGCACTCGGGAGATAAGCATAAATATTCTTTCCTTTCTTTTTCCTGTCCTGGAGGTTCTGTCATTCCAAAGACTAAATCTACATGGTAAATTATTCTTGGACCCAATAATGATTTATGAGTACTGAACTGTTAAATAAAAGAATCTGAATGTTTGGTCCTATTCGTGCAGCAACGTACACACTGTGTGGCGATCAAAGGCGCTACAAATTTCTCGATACAGTACTGCGCCGTGTGTAATTCTGTTCATGGAGGAAGACTGCTAGTTCTGCTTTAGACAGTGCCAGGATATACTCAGCGTATCAGAATCACTGTTGATAGATGTGAATCTCACATTCTCGACGCTGCTCAATGGCGAGCCGTCGAGAGTGGCTTAGCCATAATTTATAAGAAACTTCCTAAATTAATTTAGTTAGTACATTGGTTCGTTGGTTCATGACGTTCATATACCCTCCGATAACTACGGATAGCGGTTCTAGTTTCGATCTGACCTAGCGTGTTTAAATAATAAAAGTTTTTGAATACGTGTTTTACATCATAAGTTAGGATGTGTAGTAAAATAGTGGATAACAGTTACTCACAGAACAGTCCATTTAAGAAATAAGTCAAATAAAAGTTGGTCCAAACGTGTTTAGATACTGTGCGAAGTTGTCACATATGGTATGCCTGTTGCAACAAGTCATCATTATACTTGTCATATTATGTCTCTTTTGATTAGTACACAATGACTCACACAAAGCATTCAAAGCGCAAGCCGTGTGTCTAAAGTTATACATAATCTCGATACATCTCTGAGATCCAAACACGTCTGAATGAACCACATATAGTGTCTGTTGTCTCATTTGTTTCTGCTCTTCACGCAGAAAACCCTAAGACGTACTGTGTTAACTGTCGAAGGAACATATCACATGCGAAGTACATACATAAATTGCACTATCTCAAATGATGCTGGAAGACAAGGAACTTCACTATGTGCCTGTATCAAGGGACAAAGGTGGCGTGCGAAATTTTGCACTCAAGCATTTCCTGATTCAAGCTCAACTTTCAGCGGAAGTATAATTGTACTGCCCACAGTTTTGGGTACATCCTTATTATTGTTCTTTTTTGTGGTCTTCAGTCCGAAAACTGGTTCGATGCTGCTCTTCACAACAGTGTGTCTTGTGCAGCAGTTCTATTAATTTCTGGGTAATTATTACAGTCTACATCCACTATAGGCCTTCGTCTCTCTCTACAATATTTATCCCCCTCCATTTCTAAGTTAGCTTGACTGAGGGTGTGTCTTCTCAACCTATCGCAGCTTTTTCTCAAGTTGGTCATACATTTCATTTCTCGCTGACTCGATTCAAAACCTCTTTTGAACACTTATCCACTCTGTCCGTGTAATCCCCATTATTCTTCTGAGTGAAAACTTTTCTAAAGATAAGGACAGACGCTGAAGTAATAAATTTAAATTTGTGCCAAGGCCAGGAGTGAACTTGGGTCACCTGCTTACTAGGGAGGTATGCTGTCCACTGCACCACCCTGTCGCTGTGGCTGACATAAGTGGACAGAATACCTAACACAAATGCCCTCAAAACACAACTTCAATTCACGCCTCCTACCATCTTGATTTTTCCCCTTCTTATATTGTCAGCTGTGTTAGCTACAGTGTCAGGATGGCGTATGGATAGCGCATCTACCTGGTAAGCAAGGGACCTGGTTTCAGATAAGGGATAAAGTTGAGACTCAATATGTCTTCAGGAAAATGTAATTACATTTTTGAAGGTTCTATTCTGTCACTGTACTTTGATGACACAGTTAAATCAAATTGAAATGTCTAAAAAATTTTATTTATTTAAACGGCATTCGATGATGACCGCCTCAGGTAAAATTCTCGATCTTATACTAAAGGTTACTGTTAAGGAAACCTAGTACCAATGTCAAATAGTAAAAGCGTTATTTCTGTAATAAATGTTCGTAGGAAGGTGAGTGTAGTTTGTGAAAACATTAATAAATTTATGGAAAATAAGATATGAAAGTGAATGTAATTTATAAATGTACTGACTGTGACATTCTAAGGGTATTAGAACAGGTAATTCAGTTAAACAAATTGAAATCATATAGGTAGGAGATCCACTATTGTTTTTCGGGACCTTGACGCGAGTGGCGCAAGGGAGGAAAAGAACTATAATCCAGATGCAGTCGAGCTTTGGGAGTGTACGCATCGTAGACTGCCATGCCTGATGATATGAGGCTTAAATAGTAAACGTTCGGTGTGAAAGTGCCTAATGCTTGGGACGATTGCGAGGGTGTCGAACTGATGATGCAAACGCTCGTCAATCTGGTAGTTTTGCTGCTGAAGTAAATAACGTCCAGTGACCAGTAACATCTACTCGGGATGAGGAACAAGGTTATATGTATGATTTTAGCAATAACGTGATAGAGGAAGGTAAATGTGATCAAGAGATTTATAGATTAGTCGCAGAATTTATAGCATCATGTAGAGCAAAAGAAAGTAAAAACGACCTCCATCTAGAGATCGATGCAACCGAAAGTAGTAGTGATGACTCTGGTACCGCGAGCCGCGGAATGTGAATCCCCGCCAGACGTCATGGACGTCGAAGACCCGCAGAGGTCTGCATCATCGCGCCGTAAGCTGTGGCGTACTGGCCTGCATGTAGTATGAGGGCACCACAGTGGAACACGTGGTTCCAGCAGCCAATAGCGGCGCCCCCGATAGAGTATTTAAGAGCCGGCCTCTCGCTCTGCCAGACCTTTAGGAGGAATCGAAACCCAATAAAGGAAAAAAAAAGCTCTGCCAGCGAGTCTAATTGTTGCGTGAGTCACGACACATCGCCACGACAACAGACAGCGTGTTTATCGTACTTTGATCTCGTTAATCGTGGACGTCTCTGGCACTCCGCTGCGTCTTGCGTGTTGTCATCGTAACGTCTTTCTCCATCGTCCGTCGTTGTTTCGTGTCCGTCCTTTCCGTTCGTTTGTGCACGGGCCGCTCTCCGTTTGGTCCAGACGTGCTTTCTCTGCCACCCCGCGACCGTTCCGGTCGCGGTTACGACAGGTTACAGCAATGACCAACTTATCTTGCCTGCAGAAGTAATTGATACTGCATGCAGCACTGAATTGTGTGAAGCCAATAGGACAAAGATAGGGTTAGATAGACAAACCAAAGGCAAAGTTGCCGAATCTCCAGAGGGTCAAGAAGTATTGCTAACTGCTGAAAGAGATGAAGATGAGGAGGAGGAAGGAGATACACGACAGAGAGCCCAAGTAGTTACAGACGTAGATGACAGAAGGAGAAAAAACCTCCAGATAAACAGACATGTGTGAAGGTAGGACTGATTTCTCGTCAGGACCTAACTGCCGAATGGATTTGTTGTGGGAAAGTAAAGAAAATAATAAAGAAAACACTAGTACACGCATAATAATACCAACGGAATTCTATAGTCATGAATTATATATCTTTCTGGATACTAGGGCAAAAGTTAGTGTCGTATCCAATGCGGTCTATGAACAACCAGGTTTGGAGTAGTGAAAATAATAGGAGTCACTGGAAAAGTGAGCAAACCTGTAAAATCTGTGATACTGGCCGGTTTTAAAATACAAGGACAACCATTGTCACATGCCTTGGTGATACATGACCTTAGTACAGAGATAATACTGGGCACAAATTGGTTAATTAAGCAGAAAGTGTTGATCGTTTCTGGACAGGAATTGATTACCTATCACATAGAAGGGAAATATTTGCAAATTCCTTTCAAAGAGACGACTGCCTTAGAGGAATGTCAATTAACACAATTGTACATCAATCAATTGACAACGAATGACAGATTAGGATCCAGCCTGGAAAATTATCATGTACAAGCCACGAGTTAGGATACAAATAAAGAGAAAAGTCTTATGAGAATCATAGAATTAACAGAGGGAATAACATTAGATCAGAAGGAGGAGTTATTTGGTTTGTTGATGGAGAATGAGAAAGTATTTTCTATTAGAGCAGGTATCCAAAAAAGCAGAAGTAGAGAAGGAGATAGATTCAATGTTTGAGTGGAGCAATAATCCATATAATAACACACTCTTTCTGGTAGGAAAGAAGGATGATAGTGTGCGTGTGGCTATTGATTCATGGGTATTATATAAGATTGTAAAAGAAGAGACAGATAGTCTCAAAGATATGGACAAACTTCTCCAAAAATTTCACGAGATTCAATACATGACTATCTTGACTTAACTGCTGGTTATTGCCAGATCACATTAGATGAGGAATCGCGAAAACATACAGGTTTCCTGTTCATGGGTAATTTTTACCAATAAGAAGTTGTTCCCCTTGAGATGAACATGTCAGTTTCCGTGTTCAGCAGGACATTAGACAGTATACTGGGTAATGAATTGTATTCACAGGTACTTATAGTCAATGACCCAATGATTAACACTAAGACCTGACAAGAATATTTGACACTAATGGATAAAGTGTTTGAGGAACTGACAAATGGAGGAATAACGTTAAAGGCGAAAAATTGCAATTTCGTGAAAAAGAGAATAGTGTTTGTGGGGCAGATCATAACTACTATCTGGATTGATAAGGGTCCAGAAAAAGTAAAAGTAATATGGGATTGTGCTAGAGACAGGTCTAGGAAACAGTTAAAGGCTTTTCTAGGTTTGTGTTCTTTCTATCACACGTTCATATCTGACCAGGAATTTAACTACCATCATTTTAACTGTCTGCTGGAAAAGAACAGTGCCTTCGTTTGGAGAAAGGAATGCGAGGCAGTCTTTAGTAATATGAAAGAGAGTTTGATGAAGAATATCTGGTTGTGTCACCCAAAATTACATGAACCAGTTCATATGGCAATGGATAGCTCAGATTGTGGACAAGAAATGCTGGTGATTGAAGAGGAGGTAGACAAATAAAAAAAGGTAGACAACAAGGTAGAACATGAACAAATTGCTTCTGCCAGCTGCACCGTAACCAATTTTTAGAGGAATTATACTGTGTCAGAGACGGAAGTATTAGCCATTATTTGGGGGTTCAGAAAATTTTTAAATTACTTTTGGGGCATAATGTAATTATACATCCAGACTATGAGGAATTGACATTCTTGGAAGATTGCTGACTGTTGCATAACAGGCTAACGAGATGGGCACAGCACCGCCAACAATATGAAATAGAGGCACAAAGGAAGATGGAGAAAATTATGCGCCTGATGGATTATCATGGTTACCCGAAAATGCAGAATTACCAAATGAAGTGGAAGAGAATGATGGTACGTTCAGGAGTAGCTACTTCAAAAATGTGGAAGATAAAGACATAATACGTGATGTTTGTAGAAATGTGAGGCACTATAAAAAAAGCTGATTAGTCACAGAAATCTGTGAAGGTCAAATTTGACAATGCAGATGACACTAATATCAAATCTTCATACAAAATATGTACGGGAGTATAGTATTTACAAAAGACAGCCAACCCAGAAGTATGGAGAATATGTTGGCCAGAGCGGTTTGTAGAAGAAGTGATGGATATTTTCATTTGGATTATGGTCATTGCAGAGCCAAAACGTATGTAGAAAAATTGTTAGAAGGCACCACTTTCAATGATCAGGCGAGGGGAGTATCACAAAGAATAATACTATATGACATATGCCAAAAAGCAAAACTTACAAATGCCATAAACAGAGGTCCTATGTAGGCTATCAAACCCAACAATGTGTTGGATATAGTGTCATTGGACATTTTTGGACCGTTACCAAAAACCACTGTTAATACTTCGTGTATTTTGGTAGTGATGGAACTTTTCTCCAAATTTGTCAAACCGTGTCCACTTGCGAAAGCAACAGAAAAAACCATATAAAATAGAATGGTTCTCTACTATTGTCAGAATGTAGGTAAACCAAAGAGAGTATTATCCAACAATGACTCTCAGTTTTGGTCAGAGTTGTGGAAGGCTGGTATGGCAAGTAGCCAAGTACAGTGTAATATTGCAGCCACTTTCGCCAAATCACCGCGAGCGGAAGTTGAGGAGGAAGGGGCAGGACTCCCTGGGGCGAGCCCCCGGGTGCAGTCATTCTGCGAGCACACAGCGGTAAGCCGGGCCGACGTCGTCGCCTCGCTCAAAGAGGGACACGGTGCGAAGGGCCAGTCTGACAACGAGAAGTGTGCGAGAACTGATGGACATCTGCAGCCATTAGGACGGAACACCAAGAATGTACGCGCGAAAGCATCTGCCTGGCAGCAGTCACTTTACCTGGCTTAGAAAGCAGGGATTGCCGACAATTCCAGCACCCCACGGGCACAGGGAGCAGCGTACAAAAAGCTCGAGGAATTGGCGCAGGGAGGCGTGTGAAAGAGGCTAGCATTCTTAGCAAGGTGCATTTCTCGATAGTGAGGACTTTCCTTGTAAAAGACGGACGCCACCAGATTTCGAGACGGAGCGCAAACATGAGTCTGTCCAGGGCTCACGCAGAGAGAGCGGTTACAAAGAAGTTTTGTGTAGCTGCTCTCCCAACAGCCCCGGAATGCAGGGAAACACCTTAAGAATGTGAAATCGTAGGAAAGATGCCAGTTCACGAAGCACACGCCAGCCAACACCAGATAGAAAATTTCCACCCAGTACGGAGAGGCGTTGCAATGAAACGGCGATCTGTCATTGGGCTACATTGAAAATTTCGTCCGCCAATAAGAACGCCGAAAGAGAGAATATTTCGAAGAGGAGCTGAGCTGGGAGATGGAGGAGAAGAGAGAAGGGGAGTCGTGGAAGCGAGAGGACACGGCCGCTCTTCCACCCATCGCCAACATCCGCCTTCCGATGCCGTGATAGCACAGCTTCGGCCATGCAACCGACGATGAGCAGACAAAGCGGAGATCGTACCTGGGACCCGCCGCAAAGCCGCGATTGCTGATGAGGGCAGCCAAGCCGTGCAGCACAGCTCCGACGCAGCGCCTGCCGCCGACAGCAGTATACGGCGAACGATAACGAGAATGGTGAGACAATTCGTTCCCTCCTCCTTCCCCTTAATAACTGAGTCGTGTCGACGCCCAGTCAAATCGGCACAAAAATACATATCTTTCATGTTTTGAACATATAAGCAATCTTTTATATTCATACAGGAACCCTTTAATTTTGTACACTTTGTGTTTGTTTTCATTTAATTTCTCAAGTTCCATAGAGTTTTGGCGCCCAACATGGGGCGACAGGTATCAGATGTCACAAAATAATTTCATCACTACAACAGGTTATGCGTATACCCACATACCATGTGTCAAGTAATGTGCTGAGAGATATATGCAAGAGACAGGGCAATTATGTTGGACTTACTGCCACAAAAACAACTAAGCATGGGGAAAGTAAATAACTGAATTTGAGCACATAATAAATTCCTTAACCATGAAAATACTGGATTCACTCAATAGGAACTTTTGAAACAACAAGGAACTTGGTGGAAAAATTATTAGATTTTCCCCTTGTAAAGAGAAAACAATGGAAGAGAAGAATGAATTGCTTTAGAAACAAGATGGCAAAGCAAGCTGAGAGCAGGATTCATAGACATGAGGAAAACGTAAAGCTTCCAAAATTCAAAGTAGGCCATTTGTGTCTCTTGTAATCTTACGAGAAATTGAGCGAGGTGAACCATGAGGTAAGAAAATTTAAATTTGAATGTAATTGACCTTACAGAATATTAAATATACCAGCAACTAATGATTACTAAGTAGAATACACGATATCAAAAGAGTGTTCCGGTATTCAGAATGTGGTCCATCCGAGAATGTACGATCTAAGAGTTCAACACGAGAATTGTCAGACGTAAAATATAGCCTGGAAAGAAGGAGAAAATAGCAAAAAATCAATACTGTAATTAATTGAAGTATTGGAGAATTATGTTCAGGTGTATATACAGGGTGTTACAAAAAGGTAATGCTAAACTTTCAGGAAACATTCCTCACACACAAAGAAAGAAAATATGTCATGTGAACAGGTGTCCGGAAACGCTTACTTTCCATGTTAGAGCTCATTTTATTACTTCTCTTCAAATCACATTAATCATGGAATGGAAACACACAGCAACAGAACGTACCAGCGTGACTTCAAACACTTTGTTACAGGAAATGTTCAAAATGTCCTCCGTTAGCGAGGATGCGTGCATCCACACTCCGTCGCATGGAATCCCTGATACGCTGATGCAGCCCTGGAGAATGGCGTATTGTATCACAGCCGTCCACAATACGAGCAAAAAGAGTCTCTACATTTGGTACCGGGGTTGCGTAGACAAGAGCTTTCAAATGCCCCCATAAATGAAAGTCAAGAGGGTTGAGGTCAGGAGAGCGTGGAGGCCATGGAATTGGTCCGCCTCTACCAATCCATCGGTCACCGAAGCTGTTGTGAGAAACGTACGAACATTTCGACTGAAATGTGCAGGAGTTCCATCGTGCATGAATCACATGTTGTGTCGTACTTGTAAAGGCACATGTTCTAGCAGCACAGATAGAGTATCCCGTATGAAATCATGGCGGTGAATCGAGGAAGTACAGTACATACTGACGAAACTAAAATGAGCTCTAACGTGGAAATTAAGCGTTTCCGGACACATGTCCACGTAACACATTTTCTTTATTTGTGTGTGAGGAATGTTTCCTGAAAGTTGGGCCGTACCTTTTTGTAACACCCTGTATATTAACGGTACTGAACAATGTGTGAAGTAATTTTCGAAGTTTCGTGGAAACCATATATTATATAAAGATATTGGTTTCTGAAAGTATTTGTATGGAGTGTAGCCATGTATGGAAGTGAAACATGGACGATAACTAGTATGGACAAGAAGAGAATAGAAGCTTTCGAAATGTGGTGCTACAGAAGAATGCTGAAGATAAGGTGGGTAGATCACATAACTAATGAGGAGGTATTGGATAGGATTGGGGAGAAAAGAAGTTTGTGGCACAACTTGACTAGAAGAAGGGATCGGTTGGTAGGACATGTTTTGAGGCATCAAGGGATCACAAATTTAGCATTGGAGGGCAGTGCGGAGGGTAAAAATCGTAGAGGAAGACCAAGAGATGAATACACTAAACAGATTCAGAAGGATGTAGGTTGCAGTAGGTACTGGGAGATGAAGAAGCTTGCACAGGATAGAGTAGCATGGAGAGCTGCATCAAACCAGTCTCAGGACTGAAGACCACAACAACAACATTGTAGAAAGGACTGAGCTTCTATCATGGAACCTTCGAAATGCAGTAAAATAATAAACAGTGGGTTGTGGGAGAGTAATCACAATGAAGTGATAAAGCGGACCTAACGGCGATCGCGGAGGAACTCACTTACTTCTCCATGAACATAAGGAAAGAATTGAAGTCTTCAAGAGATTTTCTGGGCGCAATTGCTGCAATATTATTCAATTTCAGTAAATTCTATGTTGTGATAAATGTATACTATATAGATAACGAATTTTAAATTGAAACCGAAAAGGGATTGTAGAACAGGAATTTCTTTTGTACGTTAATGTAAGGTAAACGTGTTTCTTCAACGTTCGTTATCCTCATGGGAAATCTATAGTTTTGTTTCAGTTTCCTTATGAATCCATAATGAAGATTTTTTAACCAAAGAAATATTTTTTTGAACGCATCAATTTAGGATGTTTCACCAAAATATGAGGCATATGTAATGATACAGATAAATTCAGATTGAAATGTCTAAAAATTTCTATTTATTTAAATTCTATCAAATGAAAACTGCCTCGATCTTATAATAAAGTTTAGTGTTAAGGAAACATATGTCAAGATGTAAGAGTATTATTCCTGAAACAAATGTTCATAGGTAGGAGAGTGTGATTTTTGAAAACGTTAATAATTTTGTGCAAAATAAAACATGGAAATTAATGTAATTTATAAGTATACTGACTGTAACATTCTAAGGGTAATGGAATGGAAATGAAGTCTCATGCTTCTTGACAGAGCGTAGGAGAACGATTCGAGAGACCCGCACGGCCGTACTAGGCAAGGTCCTAATGGATGTGGTTTGCCGTCGCCTTCCTCCGACCGTAATGGGGATGAATGATGACGATGATCTGAGGGTATTAGAACAGGTAATTCCTTTAAGCTAATTGAGATCATAGAGGTAGGTAATTCACTATAGGTTTCCGACCGCCAGTATTTTTCCTTTCCTTGCTACGTAAAAAGGGAATCGCTCACACATGTAATCGGCCGGTTCGGTTGCAATATATACTGTTTATCGTCTGCGTTTCACTTCCATATAAAGCTACACTGTAGGCACGTACTCGTTACTGCCATTATGCATTCTACATCCCCTGTATTTTGTCTGTCGTCAGTTAATTTACACATAAGTAGCAAAAACTCTTATACTGCATTCAGCGTTCCATTATAGAATCGACCTAATTCGAACACACGTCGTTATAATAAGTAACAGAATTAGTAAAACTATTTTGGAGTGTAACTTTTAAAGAAGTCGTACTGCATAAAGGTCACACTGAATGTCGACAGCAACCATTTGTACAACTTCATTTAGAAGAATGTAATGAAAACCACTACAAGATCTTAATGTACAGACTTAACTCTATGTGTTGACCCTTGGTGACCACATTAACTTCCACAACGTCATCATGAGCTGTACTTACAAAAAGCCTATATCAATTAAGCTTCTATTGGAATACATCGTTTTTGGCGTGAATGTTTATATGGAGGTGCCTGCAAGAGCGCCAGAAGTGTTAGGAGATCGATGAACATTGTAACCTTCGACCTCGAATGATCTTCATAGTAAACAACTTAGATGGAGCTGATGCTTAGAGAAGATACTCGTGTCAAAGTGCTTGAAATCGCAATGAACACTGGAATAGGGCTTAGCTCAGCACGTAAATGATCCAGAGCTTGTATTATGGGAAAGTAGGTTCCCGTTGGCTCACACGCTTTCTGACCAAGAAGCACAAATATAAGAGAAGAACCATCACTCAAAGATTTCTTCACAGTTTTCGACACGGGGGAGACGTTTATTATATGAGTATTGCGCCAGACGGTGAATTCTAGTTACATTCTTGTTGGCCAAACACAAAACACTCATGAATAGAATCGCATGACTTCGTTTTGCCTCCAAGTAAGGAAATCAAAGACAGTTGTGTCTGCTCTGAAATGTAAGGGCAGCGTCTGCCAGCATGTAGAGGGTTGCATTATTATTCATTTTCTAGAATGTGGCAGAACCATAAGTGCTGTCCTCTATAGTCAGGCACTGCCGAAGTTGTAACATGGCTAGCACAGCAGTCGCTTTGGGAAAAAGGTCTCCCATCATGAGCTGTAATAACTTTCGGCTTGTGTGTATGTAAAATTTTAGTAAATACGGAAACTACGGCTAAGACAGACTCCTGGAGACGAGTAATACATTCACTGCCAGTTGATGACAGATGGCGTCATCATTCACTCACGACGCGACCTCGCGTCTTGCTGTACCCACCATTGTTCACTGATAGATTTGACACTGTGCAGGGAAAGCCCTATACACCCTCACTACAGTCCCGAATGGGCACCCTTTGACTGCCATCTATAGGTTCTGCGGAAGAAGAGCAGCGAGGTAATTCTATGAGACGCAAGATGACATGGAGAAAGCAGTGCATCAGTGACTTTGGGCAGCCAGGAAGGACTTGTAGCTCAAGGAAACGTAAGACTTAACAGAACCATACAAAAAATATATGTAATGAAATGTAGATGATATTAAAAGGTGACAGAAGGTGTGTAGATTAAGTTTACATAGTCTGCAAAAAATGAAATCATTCATAACTGTTATTTCTTCATGAGTTTCAGTATGACTCTCGAAAGAGCAGTATCGAACACTACCCGGTCGGTCACACTTTTACACGCGTGCCGCCACTTACGCAGCCATGTTTCTTACAGCCGCCACCTCGGCATGAGGGCGCTGCCAATGAGATGCAAGCTTCGCCTCTCCGGAACTTCAGCGACGGGTGTACCGAAGTTCGAACTTTCACGCACTGACCACATCTTGTGTGTTTGCCTCTTGAATAACATTTACAGACTTTCATAGCGGCCAGGGCTCGACATCTTCTGAATAGACACTGCATTGAGGGGTGATATACTTGTAAATCTTTTGTATCTGTACGTATTTCCACTTTGAAACCTACTATTAGCAACTGAGACTGCCAATAAAGCAACAAAACTATGTATTATTTTTACTATTTGATGTTAGATTTAGAATAAATTAATATCTGAACTCTGTTCTTGAACGGCACCTGTTACTCACTCCTGTATCCGCTAAAGAATCACACAGCATGCGAGAAAGGCATAACAGGAAGTCGTCTTCTACAGACAGGCTGGAATGCTTTCGACGAGAACATAATCAGTACATGATAATTATAAAGTCCCTGAATTATTTCAAAACTCGGTGCTGATAAATAGACAACACTAGCGTAACAAATCATACTGCCTGTGAAAGACAAGCTTTCAAATATTTTTCCAAACTTGATTCACCATAAGAGATGGGCACAGTATTTCACTGTATTTCACTTCCAGCGACGTGACAGTTTCCCACTTAGGCATTCTTGCACACAAGTTTGGAAATGTAGAGCGGCACTCTCTTGTTTGTAGATGAAATTCGTTTTGTCATTTTCAAGCCTGGCATGAACTACAGATGTAGGATAATGTATTGTGTCGAGATTGGTGATACCCTTGAAAAATGTCTCAGTGAAGAAGAATGATCCGTAATCTGTCTCCATGGACGTAACATAGAACTTGCTAACTTTCTCGGAATCCCAGACGTGTTGAACAGTTATCTGAGTTTTCTGTGGATTGTCTATCCCCGATGTGTGTTGTGTCGGTTGAGATTTACTGAAAGATAAAAGGTGGCTTCGTCAATAGTGATTAGTTTTATGCCGAAATTGGGTTTCTGAAGATGGTCCTGCATTTTAGTACAGAACAGCAGCTAGTCCAGTTGGTCGTAATGGCTTACGGATTCCACGAGCTGCAGTTTGTACAGCTTCACTCTTAATCGCCTACGAACGACTTCCCACACTGTTGGCTGTGGGATGTTCAGTTCTGGACTATGTTCATAGGCAGACTTTGTGGGACTTCACACCATCACGTCCCTCACACGATGAGCTGTCTGTTCTGACGCGCCTTGTTAACCTGACGGTTTTGCACCGCAAAGGCAGCCAACTACCTCGAATTTCTTGTATCAAGCCATTATGCTGTTATTGACGTTGTGTAGTGAAACGAACCTCGGGGAAATCTCTAAAAAAAAAAAAAAAAAAAAACCCTACAAGACGTTGCCTTTCATGTACCGCATCATTTGGCCATCACTAATATTGATTTCTTTAAATCTTGCGTGGACTTTATAATTAGCCCTAACTCCACAGTGTGGACGCTAGTGACGTGGACGTGCTTGCCTCGCTGGGTGGAGGCTGAGCGTGGTGCAGCCGACGCGGGCCGCCAGCGGCTTTCCGTCCGGAGGCGGAGGCGCAGTCGAGGCCCCCGGGCCGGCGTGGAGCCAGAGGCGCAGCCCCGAGCCTCCGCCCCCGCCGCCGCTGCCTCCGACGTCGCCCCCCGGCTGCAGCTGGGCGCCGGACACTCGCAGCGCCTCCGCCAGGTTCGCCGGCAGTCGCTGCCCGTCCAACTGGAAGCACTGCCCCATGCCGCTCACCTGCAAACACAACAGAGGGCGCCGATTTGAAACACTGTCGCAGTATCAAAATGCTGATTTCTTGCAGTAATATCACACGCACTTTTTTAGCCCCTTTTCTGTGGTACTGCTTGGCATTGTCATTGTCTTTGGAGCGTTTGAGATGGCCTTGTGCCATTTTTGAGGACTGTGAGGTCAGTGCGTGGCGCAATAAAACATTTCCGCGTAGGGTGGCATCTCGCTGTTGTTTCGAAAAGCCAAGGATCTGTCTCACGGAAGTGGGAACTGCAAGGCAATGAACTGCAGTTGTAGAATTCAACTACCTGGCCCTGATGTTTAAGCTCTTCATACTGTCGGAGACGGCAGAAAATGGTTCAAATGGCTCTGAGCACTATGGTACTTAACATCTGAGGTCATCAGTCCCCTAGAACTTAGAACTACTTAAACCTAACTAACCTAAGGACATCACACACATCCATGCCCGAGGCAGGATTCGAACCTGCGACCGTAGCGGTGGCGCGGTTCCAGACTGAAGCAGGAAACGGCAGAGATCGTCTTACAGTGATGGGGTAAAATCGGAGTACCAAAATTTAATTACTGTACAGTAATGAAATTACAACAATACACTTGTCTGGGTAACATTTTTAAGTGATTAACATCACAAGATGACAGGTTAATGTAACCGCATTGAAATGCTGGTACATTTATAACGGGAGGGTCTGCCAAATTCTGAATGCAAGCATGTGGACGTGCATATATTGGATCGCACAGGTGCCGGATGTCAGTTTGTAGGGTGGAGTTCTGTTCTTGTTATTCTTGGTCGGTCAATACAGGGACGGCTAATTCTGGTTGTGGATGCCGCTGCAGTCGCCGTCAGATGACGTCCTATATGTGCTCCATTGAAGACAGATCTTGTGATCGAACAGGCCAAGGCAATATGCCGACACTCTGTGGAGCATATTGTGTTACAATAGCAGTATGTAGGCGAGTGTTAGCCTGATAGGAAACACCCCATGCAATGTTGTTCCTGAATGCCAGCACAACAGCTCGAATCACCAGACTGACGTACAAATCTGCAGTCAGGAGGCACGGAGGTCCAGTGTGTCTAGCACGCAGACAGGTTGGTTGCTGGCTCTCAACTGACCTCATTGTAACCAACACAGAACATGCTTTCATCAAGAAAACAACAGGCCTCCACTGTGTCCTCCAGCGAGCTCCCGGTTGACATAACGGAAGCAGTAAATGCCGGTGGTTTCGAGTCAGTGAAATGGACACTGCAGCAGGCTTGGCTCGGAGCGATTTGTAACAGTTCGTTGTGTCACTGTGCTGCCAACTACTGCTCAGATCGATGCTGCAGTTGCAGTACAATGTGTCAGAGCCATACACTGAACACGATGGTCTTCTCTCTTGATAAGCCACGTGCGACCGTGACCATTGCTGTCAGCAGTCGTGTACAGTGGCTACACTCCTGCCAAGTCTTTCCGCAGTATCGCAGAAGGCACATCCAGCTACTCGCAGCCCTGTTACACGACTCGCTGAAACTCAGCGACTTGTTGATAATGGCGTCTTTGTCACCTTAAGGGGGTTCTTGACAAACATCAACTCACCACGTCCGATCACAGAGATAACTCACCCTCATGACCATTGAAACGTGTATTGAAAGGAAACCTGATTAGCATCCTCATAGTGGCGCTAGTAACACCATTCGTATGCGACTGGCGCGACATCTGAACAGACTTCATCTTTCAGGTGTAGTAAAACCTCTACCAGCTATCTTTTATGTCACACAACCCCTTCTTGGTGTTGCGATTTTTTTATCCGTCAGTGTATATTAATACGGTGTCTAAATGTGAACCTAAAATCATAGCCTGTTTGATGTAGCTGTTTGATTATAAATGTATCATAAATCAAAGATATTGTTGAGAAGTATATTACGCTACTCCGATGATCAAGTCAAAGGCGTACGTTTTGTTGTTTTGTTATTGTCACGTGATCACAGTGTGTGACTCAGGTGGGCACACTTGAGGGGCGCGACAACAGCTCAGGTGCGGGTGTTGCCAGTAAAAATAATGAAACTATTACATTTGAGTAACTTTCTGATATGATTAGCCAAAGTGACGTGATAAGTACTACTTTCATACAGAGTATTTCAGAAGTTATGGTCAATATTCAGCGATGTGACAGGAATGATCATTCGAAACAAAACACTCAAGTAAACATGGACTCTAAAACCCATACCTTAAGAGCTATGAGCAATTCTTGATCTTCAAAATGGTTCAGATGGCTCTGAGCACTATGGGACTTAACATCTGAGGTCATCAGTCCCAGAGAACTGAGAACTACTTCAGCCTAACTAATCTAAGGACATCAGAAACATCCATGCCAGAGGCAAGATTCGAATCTGCGACCGTAGCGGTAGCGTGGTTCCAGAGTGAAGCGCCTAGGCCCGCTTTTCCTTTCTTTTGCATTTTGTTCGTTGTTGATCGTTGTGTGTGGTCGTTGCGGACATCACATGACATCCGTTAAAGTTCGTTTGTTGATCCTTCCACTCAATCTTTTTATTAGAGAGACCAGCCAGATCCCTGACCGAACACGCTGAGCTACTGTGCCGGCGTTCGCCACAACGGCCGGCTCTTGATCTTCAATACTGTGAAACAAATCTCTTCTACTGCAAGCTCTTTGCTTTCCACATTTTGGAAAGTGGTAGTATTGACCTGCTTCCTGATGATGTGTGTGACAACTGTGTCTAAAGTATACCTGTTGAGTGAAGGTGACGAATGGCTTCGTGTATAGAGATGTACGAAGGTAAGGCCCGACAGGTCTCGAAATTAAAACCGTAGTGAAAATCCGATAGAACTTTGTGCAGATATGTTATGCAGTGTTTCTACTATGCCGCCGATCGCGTGAAGTCGCAATTTTCAGTTTTGAGCGCACAGTGAGCACGTAAATTTGCATAGAACTATAGAGTCTCTCACCAGTGTGTAGTACCTGTTGTCATCCGGTTTCCTAACGTTAAGGGGTTCTTCTTTATTTCATACAGCCCATGCACGATGATGATGGTTGGTTTGTGGGGCGCTCAACTGCGTGGTCATCAACGCCCGTACAAAGTCCTAATCTTCACACAGTCAAATTGTAGCCACTTTGACAAATGATGATGATGACGACGACGATGAAATGGTGAGGACAACGCAAATATCCAGTCCCAGACACCAAAGTGCGGCAATGGTCCAAGAGTTTTGAAGCAGGTCGTGCAGACGTTGATGGTGCAGGCTGTTACGGAAGGAAGGAATGTCAACTGATGGTCTTGTTCAGCGACTGAGTGGAGCGATTCAAGAAATCATCCTTACTGGGCAATTCGGAACAAGTGAAGGCATTGTCCTTCCTCCTGACAACACTTGACCATACACTACAGCTACAGCGAAAAAACTCCAGCAGCATTTTTCGATAGGAGGTGTTCGATCACTCACCGTACTGCCGTGAGTTGGCTCGATCTGATTTTCATCTCTTATGGAGACTGCTGCATTTGCCTTATATCACTTCTGCCATCATGAACCCATGACTGGATGTAGCATTTGTCCATTCCTATTGGCCCCTGACAATTTTCGGGAGAAGAGGGAGGAATGCTCCATTCCTATAAGTTTCCTGAGAGGAAGTGGTGGTGGAGCAAATCCCACTTCAAGCACCCTCTTTGGCAGTCTTGTGAACTAACTCAGTCTGAGATTGTTGGTGAAGAAGACAAGTTCGTCTCTTACACATTTGACGAGTCATTTCTAAAGTGGAAGACAGTTGCAGCATAAGCAGCCATCTGCACAGGTTGTGAAATGCGTCTTCTACCCATCATGAACCACTATCACCGTTATTTGTTGAAAAGTATTGCGCTTAACTCATCCATTATCTTTCCTTTCCACTTCTTATGTAGGGAGCTAAGGATGCACTCCTCAGGTTCTTCACAAAGTGTCATCACTTCTTCTCTTTATGCTGTTCATTTTTGGAACACAACCTACGATCAGCTTAGAGACAGAAGTGATGACACTTTCTGCAGGATCTGACCATCATTTTGCAGTAAAATGCTCAAGCACGTACAATGCAAGCTGTTACTGATTTGTTTGACTGATGGGGCTGCTAAGTGCTATACCACCTACTGCGCTCCCCTGACTTAAGCCCTCGTGACTTCAACTCGATTTCTAAAATGAAAGAAACACTTCACGGCATTCGCTTCAGAACTGATACAAATTCGTTGGGCAGTTGACCGCGCCGCTCGAACTGTCAATACAACTGGGACTGCTAAGAGTATTCTTCAACTTACACATCGGTGGCAGTGGGTTATGCACAATGCTGGTGACTATTTTGAAGGTCAGTAAAACTTTGAAACACGTATCTATTTTGTAAGAGCTGTAGAGAAATAGTTACCACTGTTAAAGTTCCAGCCATTGTATTTAATTTTGAATTATGTACGAGTTGTGATAATTTCCTGGACGGTTGAGCAAAGCTATAACAGCCACTGCACATGATATAAGAAGCAGCTATTATTGTTCCATAAAAACACGGGAGAACTGCCGTAAGTCAGTAACATCTTGCCACGATATTTCGGCACAAAGTCTTTTGGTCATCTTCAGGTGAGTACAGCTGTAGAAGTACTAGCGCATACGCTTTTTTTTTCTTTATTGTTATTTTAAACCTGTACAAGAGGCAGGTTGTCAGCAGCATTCTACGCTGCTCTTCAGCCATAGGATACACAATGAGAAAAAACACTGAGAAGACACGTAAGTTACAGTACGGTGGGCAATAAAACAGTAGGCACATAAAGACAAACACGGAGCCGTTCACACTCGACGAAAATCCACACTGCAAACTGTTGATACGACGCACAATCACTGAAGAAGACGATGGCACTGGTGAACGATGGAGTGTGACGGTGAACACTGAACACTAAACATGCCGGCACACACGAGACACTGATGGCGGTGATCTCCGGCGCGCGAATGTCCACTTAGCGTGTGCGAGTCCGGGGACCTGCCAAGACAGGAGGAGGGGGGGAGGGTGGGAGAGGGAAGAACGGGGATGACAATGGCTGAGGATACGGGGGCAGGAGGAGAGGGACAGGGGAGGGGAAGCCCGGGGGAGGAGTGGGGAGAAATGGAGGAGGGAGGAAAAAGGGAGAGAAAGGGAGGGAGGGTGCCCAGAGGAGCAAGCACAGGAGGAGGGTGGGAGGATCAAAGTTGCTAGGAGGAGTAGATGGAGGGGAGGAGGGCATCATCAGGGAGAGGGAGCTGGCGGAAACCACCTTGGGAGAGTGTAAGGAGGGTGGAGAGATGGAGACCGGGTGGGACGTGGGAATACAGGCGCAGCAGCGGGCGGGGGTGCGAGAGGATCGGGGAGACGAGCGCGTGAGGAGGATCGAGTTTACAGGAGGTGTACAGGATCCGTATCCTTTCAAGGAAAAGGAGGAGGTGGGGGAAGGGGATGAGATCGTACAAGATCTGCGTGGGGGAGGGGAGACGGATGCGATAGGCGAGGCGGAGAGCATGACGTTCAAGGATTTGGAGGGATTTATAAAAGATAGGGGAGACAGAGATCCAAGCTGGATGGGCATAACAAAGGATAGGGCGGATGAGGGATTTATGGGTGTGGAGGATTGTGGAGGGGCCCAGATCCCACGTACGGCCGGAGAGGAGCTTGAGGAGACTGAGTCGGGAGCGTGCCTTGGCTTGGATTGTCCGGAGGTGGGGAGTCCAGGAGAGGCGACGGTCGAGGGTGACGCCAAGGTACTTAAGGGTGGGAGTGAGGGCGATGGGACGACCATAGATGGTGAGATAGAAATCAAGGAGGCGGAAGGAAGGGGAGGTTTTGCCTACTATGATCGCCTGGGTTTTGTAGGGATTGACCTTGAGCAACCACTGGTTGCACCAAACGGTGAACCGGTCAAGATGGGATTGAAGAAGGTGTTGGGAGCGCTGCAGGGTGGGGCAAGGGCAAGGAAGGCGGTGTCATCGGCAAACTGGAGAAGGTGGACGGGGGGTGACGGCGGCGGCATGTCCGCCGTGTACAAAAGGTACAGAAAGGGGGAGAGGACGGAGCCTTGAGGCACACCGGCGGAGGGGAAAAAGGTGCAGGAATCTGTGTTATGGATGATGACGTAGGAAGGACGGCGGGAGAGAAAGGAGCCGATCAGACGGACGTAGTTAATGGGAAGGGCGGAGCTTGAAGAGGAGTCCGGAATGCCATACACGGTCATAAGCTCGTTCGAGGTCCAGGGAGAGGAAGATTGCGGAGCGACGGGAATTAAGCTGGTCGGAAAGGAGATGAGTGAGGTGAAGGAGAAGATCGTCGGAAGAGAAGGACGGCCGAAAGCCACACTGGGTAATGGGAAGGGGGCGGTGCTGGCGGAGATGCTGGTGGATGCGTCGGGTGAGGATAGATTCCAGGACCTTGCTGAAGACCGAGGTAAGACTGATGGGACGGTAAGAGGAGACGGCGGACGGCGGTTTGCCAGGTTTAAGGAACATGAGGATACGGGAAGTCTTCCACAGGTCGGGGTAGTAACCGGTGGACAGGACTACATTGTAGAGCCTGGCCAGGGTGGAGAGGAAAGAGACAGGAGCTTCACGAAGGTGACGGTAGGTGACACGATCGTGACCAGGAGCGGTGGTAGCGCATACGCGCTGAGCTCTGATATTTAAAGCCAAAGGGGGACGCATTGCGCATGCGCTGCGCATGTATTGTTTAGCGTGCGCGTTCACAACTCCGTGCGCTGATCCCGGCGCCCTCCGCGGTGAAAACTTGGCATTTCGATATCAGATCGATCTTCATCTTTATACAGTTGACTACGAAGTTTCTCTACAACAGGATTATATCTCTGAATGCGTAAAACATGACTGCATTAGTCACGCTATATCGACGTTGGCATATTTACAGGGAAGATGCAATTTTTTGAAGGTTTGTAAATGAGTAAAACATGAGAACGTGTACAACCTGCGCAAATAACGATGACGGGAGAAACCCGTTGAAAGTCTTGATTTGGAAGAAAAGACAGTGGCAAGATCGCGACAAATTTTTTATAATTCTTAGTAATGAATGTAATTTGTTTGCTGCATGTGCACTTTGAAAATCTGAGGTTTCATAAATTTGCCGTGACGCTGACCATTGCTGTGAAAGTATCACACTGCCACACTTTAGACGAACACGTGACGGAAACCCACGACGGTGACTAGGAATTGACACGTACATAGATTGTGAGAAACATCTCAAATCAAAATTCAGTTGACTTCATTAGGTATTTTTTGCAAACGTGTAGCGTGGTATCTGAAATTCAAATCTCGTGTGACCATCGCCTCCAGTCTGGTAGCCCGTTCGCCGGGTGCAAGTCTTTCGATTTGACGCCACTTCGGCGACTTGCGTGTCGATGGATATGAAGTGATGATGATTAGGAGAATGCAGCACCCAGTCCCTGAGCGGAGAAAATATCCGACCCAGCCGGGAATCAAACCCGGGCCGTTGAGACTGGCAGTCGATCGCGCTGACCACTTTTTTTTTTTTTTTTTTTTAAGTCACTCATGAAGTTTGTTGTAAATAAGCCACTTTTTTTCCACTTTTTTTTTACATGAAAGACGCTCTATCCATCTTTTTTTCGCGGGCAAATGCTCTACCAACTTTTTTTTGTTTTTTGTGTTTTTTCTTTTTTTTGTTTTTTTTCCTTTTTTTGTTTGTATCCAATGTCAGGCTTACCACCTTCGCTGACATACATGTTGTTGTACTATCGCATAAATAGTGTCTACAAAGTCCATATGTTGACAAATAGTGGCTAATTAGAAAATTAATTAATTAAGGAAATGAATAAAACTGAAAATGCCCGAATGAAAGACATGAAGACATTGCGGATAGTACAAATACAAAAGCAACATGCTCCTGTAGCAATGAAATGAAATTCGTGTCGGGGGCGACACCTGCTCACGACCCGACGTTCGATAGAGCAAGAGAGCCATCTATCGACTCGTTCTCCAGACGTTGGTGTAAGACTGGGTCGTCTTCTCGAAATTAACTAAGGGTCCGTAAGTGTGATCGATGTCTATCTCGGCTTCTTCGTCTATCTCATCTCTCACCCGTCACACCCCATCTGGCCGGCGGGTCGGTAAATGTCAGTCGCAAGTAATTAGCGAAGTCTTGCCTATATGTCTTATGTTGTTGCAGCTTCGTGTGTCCATCCAGGAGAAAATGCCAAAAATCAATTTTGTCCTTTTCCGATTCGTTATACACGTAGCCCACCACCATTCCCCGCACCCATATCACTGCATTGGTTTTTTGGACCGGGAAATAAGATTCTTGGGGGAAAAAAAGTGTGTCTGATGAAATTGTGTGAGGGGCGGAGCGTAACAGGAACGCCAATATCTGTTGCGCCAAGTGCCACACTGGAGCCGTCCCACTACATGCTAAACGATGTTCATCAGTGTCCACTGTTGCGCAGCCTAAACATAGTGGAGTGTCTGCCAAATGAATCGCGTGCCGCCGTTGATTCGTTGCAAACTTCATATTTATCACCACATACCATGTTGAGCGTACCGACGTTGGGAGGTAAACGTACCGTATAACGCGCCATATCTGTCGCCAGTTCTTGTCTGGGTACTCCTTTTCCAG
The DNA here is from genome assembly GCF_021461395.2 of Schistocerca americana. Classification (NCBI taxonomy): domain Eukaryota; kingdom Metazoa; phylum Arthropoda; class Insecta; order Orthoptera; family Acrididae; genus Schistocerca; species Schistocerca americana. The sequence continues at coordinate 93,976,764 of NC_060121.1, forward strand.
GGTATTCCTGGGGCACCGGCGCAGTAAGAGTTGGTATACGTCTCGCGTCGTCGGTAGTCGTGTTGTTGGGAAGGAATCTCTGACATAGCTAAGCTCCAAAAAAAAAGACTTGAAATGTGACAGCTTCGGTGAAATATGGCCCACATCGACTGGGGGCAGCATTGAAGTGGGAGCTAGTACATCGGCCAACGCACCCGAGATATTGCGAAATTGACCGCGCCACTGTCGGAAAATCGTACTGACGAATAACGCCCGTGCCATTTCATATACGTTCACTAGACCAAGTCCACCCTCTCCAGGTGGTAGCGTAAGCGTTGTGTATCGGATCTTAAACAGGTGTCCCACACTCACGTAGGTTCCGAAAGTTGCTTGTATCCGTGATGCCATTGTGCGCGTTAAAGGCAGGACATGCGCTACGTGAGTGAGTCTCGGTGCTAGGTATACGTTAACATAGGTCACCCTCTGAATCATATCCAACGCTCTTAATTTCTGTAACAGCACCATCGTCCGCATCAGCTTCAATATGCGTCGGTAGTTATCCGCTGCTGTCCGCTGCACATCCGTGTGGAACGTAACACCTAGGCATTTGATGGTCTTAACTAACATGAGCGGACCTTCCTCCCCCGGTTGTAATCCTCGACCGACATTCATGCAGGGTGACTTCAGTAGATTAAGCAGACTTCCTGCCGCCATCCCGTATCGCTGTATCCATGCCAACGCCGTACGTACTTCGTCGCCTTTCCTTGCCACCAGCATCACATTGTCAGCATAAGCGCGGCAATGAAAGGTCAGATGTGGCAACGGCACTCCCTACAACCGTCTTCGGAGACCATATAGGGTTCCAAAGCCATTGCATACAAAAATATCGAAAGGGGCAACCTTTACGAACTGACCTTGAAATAACAATGTAGTCAATGCCCCGCCCATTCACCGAGACCTATAATCGTACGCCGTGTAACAGTCGCATGATCACTAGGATGAAGGCCTGTGGGATTCCCAATCTGCCCATCACCGCACGCAAAAAGGTATGATCCACTCTGTCGAACGCATGATCGAAGTCAATAGCGACGAGTGCCCCACGCACTCGGCATGCCGCTGCTAATGCGATGATATCTCGGTAGTCACTGAGCGCCGTATGTACGTTGCTCTTACCGCCGAGGGAAGTTTGATCTATGAGGAGTCTATCAGAAAGTGAAGACCGCAGGCGAGCCCCAAGGATGCGCGCGAAAATCTTATAGTCGCAGTTCTAGAGAGTCAGTGGTCTATAATCTCCTGGATTTCTGCCACCGCGTGGTTTGGGTATTGGGATGATGATACCCTCCGTGAATTCGGCAGGTATCTCAGTCTGCGGTAACAGGAGTTCGTTGTACATCTGAATCCAGGTCCGTCTCATGAGGTATGCAAAGGCGCGGTAAAATTCAATTGGGAAGCCGTTGTGTCCTGGGGAGTTGTTCGGAGCCCCCCTGGTAATTAGGTCTGTCAGCTCGTCCTCTGCTATCGCTGTGATGAAAGTCTCTGCATCCAGTGGTGGTCGGGGTAGTAACCGGTGGACAGGACTACATTGTAGAGCCTTGCCAGCGTGGAGAGGAAAGAGACAGGAGCTTCACGAAGGTGACGGTAGGTGACACGATCGTGACCAGGAGCGGTGGTAGCGCATACGCGCTGAGCTCTGCTATTTAAAGCCAAAGGGGGCTGCATTGCGCATGCGCTGCGCATGTATTGTTTAGCGTGCGCGTTCACAACTCCGTGCGCTGATCCCGGCGCCCTCCGCGGTGAAAACTTGGCATGTCGATATCAGATCGATCTTCATCTTTATACCGTTGACTACGAAGTTTCTCTACAACAGGGTTATATCTCTGAATGCGTAAAACATGACTGCATTAGTCACACTATATCGACGTTGGCATATTTACAGGGAAGATGCAATTTTTCGAAGGTTTGTAAATGAGTAAAACATGAGAACGTGTACAGCCTGCGCAAATAACGATGACGGGAGAAACCCGTTGAAAGTCTTGATTTGGAAGAAAAGACAGTGGCAAGATCGCGACAAATTTTTTATAATTCTTAGTAATGAATGTAATTTGTTTGCTGCATGTGCACTTTGATAATCTGAGGTTTCATAAATTTGCCGTGACGCTGACCATTGCTGTGAAAGTATCACAGTGCCACACTTTAGACGAACACGTGACGGAAACCCACGACGGTGACTAGGAATTGACACGTACATAGATTGTGAGAAACATCTCAATTCAAAATTCAGTTGACTTCATTAGGTATTTTTTGCAAACGTGTAGCGTGGTATCTGAAATTCAAATCTCGTGTGACCATCGCCTCCAGTCTGGTAGCCCGTTCGCCGGGTGCAAGTCTTTCGATTTGACGCCACTTCGGCGACTTGCGTGTCGATGGATATGAAGTGATGATGATTAGGAGAATGCAGCACCCAGTCCCTGAGCGGAGAAAATATCCGACCCAGCCGGGAATCAAACCCGGGCCCTTGAGACTGGCAGTCCATCGCGCTGACCACTCAGCTGCCGGGGACGGACGGTATCTGTGATGAAATAGGTAATGGGTGTACCTAGAGAACGCTAGGCAGAAGCCGGCGAGCAACTTCCGTGCCTGATGGACTAGCCAGCTCTATCATACATTGAGGTAACGAAAGTCATGATGAAGCGACGTGCACACATACAGGTGGTGGTAGTGTAGCGTACGCAAGGTACAAAAGGGCAGCTATCATTTGTACTTAGGTGATTCATTTGACGTTGTTCTGGTCGCAAGACGGGAATTAAGGCACTTTGAACGCGGGATGGTATTGGAGCTAGAAACGTGATACATTCCATTTTTGAAATCGTTAGAGAATTTCAATATTCCGAGATCCACAGTGTCAAGAGTACGCCGAGAATACCAAGTTTCGTGCATTGCGTCTCACCGTGGATAACGCTTCCTTTGCGTAAAGTTGTCAGTGCAGCACCGGATGAAATCATTGAATGACGATCATACGAAGAACATATACGGTAGGAGAGTCCGCGGAAATTCGGCGTTAAAGGGCTATGGCAGCAGACGAGCGGCGCGAGTGCTTTCGCTAACAGCACGTCATCGGCCGCAGCCCCTCTGTCAGTCTCGGGAGCATCTCGTTTGGATCCTAGGCAACTGGTAAACAGTGGCACGTTAATAGCTGATGGCAGCGTTCGACTGTGGCGCAGATCCCACGAAGCCATGAACCCATGTTGTCAAACTGGTGGTGGCTGCGTAGTGGTGTGCGTTGTCTTTGCATGGAGTGGATTGGGTCTTCCGATCCAAATAAACCGATCATTGGCTGCAAATGGTCATGTTCGGTTACGATGGAGTTTTTATAGATGACTATGCGTCATATTACAATTGTTCAGTTTGAGGAAAATACTGGACATTTCTAAAGAATGACTTGGCCACCCGTATCGTTCGAGATGAATCTCATCGAATATTTATGGGACATAATCGAGCAGTCAGTTTCTGTACAAAATTCTGTACCGCCAATACTTTCAATTATGGAGGCTGTATTTGTAGAGGCAGCGTGACTCAATATCTCTGCCAGGGATTTCCAGCGACTTGCTGAGTACGTGCCACACCGAGTTCCTGCACTACGACTGGCAAAAGGAGGTACGACATCGTGTTAGGAGGTATCCCATGACTTTTGTCGCTTCAGTATATACGTACATGTAGCTACCAACTGCTGGTATTACTCAAATGTGTGTGAATTTCTAAGGGACCAAACTGCTGAGGTCATCGGTCCGTAGACTTACACACTACTTAAACTAACTTTAAATTAACGTATGCTAAGAACAATACACGCACCCATGCCGAGGGAGAACTCGAACCTTCGGCGGGAGGGGCCGCGCAATCAGTAACATGGCGCCCTAAACCGCGCCGCGATTCCGCGCGGCGGTATTACGTCAGTTTCATGAGGCAGAAGAAATGTGTACCTTGCAAAAATCTAGAATAGCAGCAGTTTACTCAACGTAGATTAACAGAAGAGTTAGAAATCACCCAAAAGAATGTACTCAGGTGTTAGCTATAAATGATTGTAAAATGCAGAGATATGTCTGTTATACAACCTGTCGAAGTCGTTTATTTGCAAAAATTTGCAAAAAAGTGCCGGCCACGCCCCACAGCGCTTAACTTCGGTGATTTGACGGGAACCGGTGTATCCACTGCGGCAAGGCCGTTGCCCGCCACACCAAAAGCGGTATAAAATGTGTTTTTTCGGTTTCATTATTCGTGGTCTATTACGGATACCTTTACACCAGTGTGAAATGGACATACAAACTGACATGCTTAAACAAATCGCTGTGGTCATGGTTATAAAACGTCTGACGTCGCGAATTGTTACACTGAGATAAGGAAACAAAAAATATCAGGCCACAACAAGAACTTCCTTCACGTCAATAGTAATCGTACAAATGAAGTCATACTTGCAGCTATGACCTACGAAGGTCATAAATCGCAAAAAATTTGCCAGTGATTTCGCAAAACGGATGTTAGGATTTTCATGTAGACCAATAATTCACTTAACCCTTTGACTGCTGGAGGTACCCCACCTGCTTGGAGCGCTAAGGAGCCGCCACCTGTGCCGTGATCCGGCTGCCCGCGCTGCGTGCCTGTCTGTTCCACGGAGCGGTCAGCGGTGCCCGGCCCGCCCTGTGCTCAATACTTCCCGGCTGATCGCGACTCGCGCAGAGCCAGCGTGAATTTTTGGTGACTTTGCGCTGTAATATCTGGGGCAATAGTTTTTGTAAAGAAATTAAATTTGGCCATCTTTTGCAACTTCATGCGTTCTCTTTAAGTATAGTAATCAAAAGAATTTTACTAGCCATATTGAGCCAGAAAATTGTAAGTAAATCGGCCAAAAAAAAAAAAAAAAAAACCCGAAAAAATTTCCAAGTTTGGCTTCTTGCATCTCCTTAACCAATCTATGACGGACGTGAAACTTGGCATGGAATAACTTAACAACAGAAGGTTCTTAAATATGAAGTTTCATTTTCAAAGCACTTTCCAGTACTGAAAGAATTAAGCACAAAATTGACGATTTTGTAAAAACGTCAAAACTGCGATATTTTCGTTCTGATTTTGCTAAAACATCATGCTCTGTAAAACAGACCAAGCTGTATAACTAGAATGAAAGTTGGGCGCGAAAATCAGGACCGACACCAATGTAAACTTCGGATTTGCATATCTAGTAGAGTGAACGCATGATGAAAATGAGATTTAGAGTGCTATAGATTGACGGAACAACGATTAGACACAAAAACTTTTATTCCCCTTCTATTTTTCAATAATCTATAAATTATTCGAAAAGATGCTGATTTTTATGAAAAGATGAAAGCAGGATATACTCCATACATTTTTTTTTAATACCGTTTTCTGTTAATGCTTCAAAACCAGTCTCTCTTGAACAACAACTTTTAAGCCCCCCACCCTCCCCAGAACAATGAGTTTAATTTCAAATGTTGGCTAACAACAGAGGCAAAGTAGCATGAAAAATCGCACTGAGAACAGAGTTTTAACTTTGGTATGTTGTTTCTCGTCGATTAAAGGCATTTAAGCTACTAATGGAAACAGCTTTTGTACAAGTAGACTGAATGTTTATAGTTTAGAGAGATAGTTTAGACAAATAGTTTAGACAAGAAGAGAATAGAAGGGTGGTGTCACCGCCAGACACCACACTTGCTAGGGGGTAGCTTTTAAATCGGCCGCGGTCCGTTAGTATACGTCGGACCCACGTGTCGCCACTATCAGTGATTGCAGACCGAGCGCCGCTACACGGCAGGTCCAGTCTAGAGAGACTTCCTAGCACTCGCCCAGTTGTACAGCCGACTTTGCTAGCGATGGTTCACTGTCTACATACGCTCTCAATTGGAGAGACGACAGTTTAGCATAGCCTTCAGCTACGTCATTTGCTACGACCTAGCAAGGCGCCATATTCAGTTACTACTGAGATTGATATTGTCAATCATTTACCTTTGAGATCGACGTTCATCATTAATGGATTAAAGTTAAGTATGAAACTAATTACGTCCGCTTTCTGAATTCTCATTCCTTGTCATGTTCCAGACCTCACGTCAGTATAGTTCTTCCCTTCTCACGGCAGCCTGCGTGAGCTAAAACGCGTGCATTTCGGCCTCCACTAGTAACACGGTGTTGGCTCTTCTGCCAACCCAACAAGAAGCTATCGAAATGTGGTGCTACAGAAGAATGATGAAGATGAATGGGTAGATCACAAAACTAATGAGGAGGTATTGAACAGAATTGGGGAGAAGAGGACTTTGTGTCACAACTTGACTCGAAGAAGGGATCGGTTGGTAGGACATGTTCTGAGGCATCAAGGGATCACCAATTTGGTACTGGAGGGCAGCATGGAGGGTAAAAATCGTAGAGGCAGACCAAGAGATGAATACACTAAGTAGATTCAGAAGGATGTAGGCTGCTGTAGGTACTGGAAGATGAAGAAGCTTGCACAGGATAGAGTAGCATGGAGAGCTGCAGCAAACCAGTCTCTGGACTGAAGACCACAACAACAACTACAGACCGAATGTGATCTATAATTTGTACTACTAGGGATAAAAGAATATAACAGTCCATGTTACGTATTAATAATTTAAATGTATCGTATGAATATATGGGTTTTGTTGTACTGGCGCAATGTACTCGACGTAATCACATTTGCCACAGTGCAGATACTGCGCCATCTCAATCACCAAGTAAACTGCTACATATGAAGAAGTCATGCTTCGTTTGAATAATTTTACACGTGTTGCATCTATTTCCCATCCATCTTTTCGATCCAGGATTTGGACCGACACTGGCGAAGTTAAATATATTTTTATATTTTTTCCATTTCTGCCTTTTTTTAGTAATTTATTACGAAGTGTCAGCAAATTTTCTCAGATATATTTCCCAATGATTAGTAATACTTCTTTGTATGATAAGTCTAGAAGCAGGGTACAACTCATAATGGAACGTTGCAAGTTTTGCATTGGTATCTAGTTTCCCGGCGCACTTTTTTGTTTCGTGCAAACCACGCATTGCTCATTGGCGTACTTTTCTGCGAATGTTCACTCACGGTAACAGCCGTAAAATGTCTCCTCGTCAATCGCAGAGGATTCTCGTCATCGTAGCGCCTTCCCCTACCAGAATTTTTCCGTTCAGTAGCATATTTTTCTACAATCTCCCTTACGAGAGAAAGGAGAATCTCTGCGAGTGCCATTTTTTGCCCTGTTACCGACCGGTGGAGAGCATGAGCATTTAGAGTGCACAAATCCCGAATGTGAAAAAAATATTTGGTGTAGCATTTCACCGTCTTACGTGCTGATCCCACTGAGCTCAGTAACACGTGACAACGGTCAACTGCACCCATACTCGAGTTGTAATCTCCAATAAATTGTGGTTTCTTTATTTTTTCGCCAGTATTTCTGTCAGTCTTCTCTGTTTCAACCATTTGTGTTGTGTGACTCGTGGTCAACATGCACACCTCTCTTTTATCGCACCACTTGATAGCAAGGAACTTGTCAGTGGACTTAACCGCAGTTTCTCCTGCAGTTTTGGCATGTTGCTCCTATTCTCACGAAATGTGCCACATGCGGCTGTTCGATGGTTGTGAAGCCGGAGGAACAGGTCCGGGCGAAAGAATACCAGTTATCGACGTATATAATATGACTCTGTTCCAAATACGGTCCCATAAGAGTTGCCCCTAGGTCGCCACTTTTTCCCAAATTGTGGAACCCAATTTCTGTTGTTGCGCCTGTATATATTATAAAATCCCAAATAGATCCATTTTGGCATTCAGAGCGTTTATTTCGAAACTACTTCGCTTGGTTGGAATAAATTGCTTACAAGACAATCGTCCTTTGAACAGCAAGAGACTTTCATCTATGCAAAGTTTGTGATGTGGGCGAAATGAATTACGAAACGTCTTACGAACTTTGTCAACAATCGTCCTAATTTTAAATCGACTGTCGCCTCTGATGTGTTGCCAGAAGAGCCAACACCGTGTTGCTAGAGGAGGCCGAAATGCACGCGTTTAAGCTCACGCAGACTGGCGTGAGGTCTGGAACAGTTAAAGGAGTTGAGTCTACTAAATAAAGTACGGAGTTGCTTGAATACTTAACTTTAATCCATAATTGGTGAACATCACTCTTATTGATACATTAATAACAATCTCAATATAAACTGGTAATGCCGCCTTGCTAGGTCGTAGCAAATGACGTAGCTGAAGGCTATGCTAACTATCGTCTCGGCAAATGAGAGCGTAATTGTCAGTGATCCATCTCTGGCAAAGTCTGCTGTACAACTGGGGCGAGTGCCAGGACGTCTCTCTAAACCTGCCGTGTGGTGGCGCTCGGTCTGCAATCACTGACAGTGGCGACACGCGGGTCTGACGTATACTACCGGACCTCGGACGATTTAAAGGCTACCACCTAGCAAGTGTGGTGTCTGGCGGTGACACCACAGCCTCTAGTACTCGCAGAGTAATCATTGAAGTATAACATTCTCAAAGGAGAAAAAACGGTGTCGGGACATAATTTCGCTGAAAACCGGTGTGTTCAAAAGTGTATCTGTGGACCAATAACCATGCACTGCTGACATCATAGGCCAACAGCAGACTTGTGCTTTTAGATGGACGATTTTACAAACTGCGGCTTTGTATCGTGATGTCATTGCGCTAGCGCAGGCAAGCAACATAAAATGTGGACTGCTTTTCATAGACTTCCATAAGGCATTTGATCAAATTAATCACAAATACCTGATAGAGACAATGAGTCGAGTGGACTTCCTGCCAAAAACCATCGACATCATCAAGAACATGGCAATGGGTGTTCAAAAAATGGCTCTGAGCACTATGGGACTTAACATCTGTGGTCATCAGTCCCCTAGAACTTAGAACTACTTAAACCTAACTAACCTAAGGACATCACACATATCCATGCCCGAGGCAGGATTCGAACCTGCGACCGTAGCAGTCGCGCGGTTCCGGACTGAGCGCCTAGAACCGCTAGACATCCGCGGCCGCAATGGATGTTACTGCACAAATCTCCGTTAACTGTCAACTGACAAAAAAAAATTGAAATAAAAAGGGGTGTTGCCTAAGGAAGCCCCTTATCCATGCTCCTGTTCGTTATATCGCTGGAACCTTTCTTGAGACAGCTACAGCACGGGCTGACAGGCGTTACCATTCATGGAACAAAGACCGTGGTAGGTGCTTACGCGGACGATGTAGGCGTAATCATCAGAGACCAAACAGATGTGACACAACTAGAGATGATACTTGCAAAATACTGTTCCGCATCAGGTGCGACGGTAAATGAAAATAAAAGTAAATTTCTAAACATAAAGCGGCTTGCTAACTTGCGAATTGAGTGGGCGAACCATGTTAATGAACACAAAGTTCTTGGAATGGCATTGACAACGTCCCTTTTAAAAATGATAGCAATAAATTGGCGGTACATGGCAAGACAAATCAAGTTAGCTTTGATTGAAAACTGTCAACGTAGCATAGACCAGTTCCAGAGAATACTGTTTATCAACACGTATATTTTATCCAAGGCCTACTACATAGCACAGGTTCTCCCCATTCCATCAATGGTGGCGAAGACGATCATGTCCACCTTAGCAAAGTTCTTGTGGAAAGGGGAATTGTTTCGAGTGCCGGTGAAGACAGCAGTTTTGGATCCAAGCAATGGAGGAATGGGTCTAACCGACATCAAGTCTAAAGCGGTGACATTGTATGTCAAACGAACATGGAGCATAATGTGTAATGATCCAGGGTGCATTACAGCAAAACTATACGATATTGTCAGGCCAGAAAGTGCAGAGCCGCCGATAAATATATAAAAAATAAGTTTTAAGCTGAAACACATTAGGGAATATTATCTTGAACTAAGTTATCTCAGCAAAAAGCTTTTAAACTCCAAAAACGTTACAGAAAAGGCGATTTTAGCTGAAAGATGGAAACATGAAAGGAGAAATAACATGGAAACCAAATATGCTGGAATAGCATGAAATGTGGCCTGTAAAAACATCAGTAGTGATGTTCTTTCGTCTGACGTGAGAAAAGCGTGGTACAAGGTAGTCAATAACATCATCAGCACTAATGAGCGTCTCTTTGCCATCGGTTTAAGTGACACTAACCTCTGCAGCAAATGCAACCTCGTTGATAGTGTGCCTCATCGTTACACTTGTGGAGATCGGATTATCAACTGGAGGTGGACCAGGGAGAAAATTGCTCAAATAACAAGAACTTCAGCAAACAATGTACCGACTAACATTTTCTTTAGACCAGAAGAAAGTTATTACCCTCAGGCAAAAAATAACGCAGTGATTTGGTTAATGGGCAAATATACAAGTTATGTTTTTAACAACATTGGGAGCGATGAACATATTGAATACAAGATGTATATGGAAAACGAATTCGAGAAAATTCTTAAATATCAGAATCACAATAAGAAATATGGTAACATGCTCCGAATTTTCTTCAACCGAATGGATATAGGTTAGGAACTGGATTCCTAATAGAGAGGGAATGGGTTGGGTTACGTTCCCGATCCTAACCTGCAAGTCACATATGAAAAATAAATCAGTAGTACAGCAGATACAAGGATATGGCGAGAAACATCTGGTGTCTGATGTAAAGGAAGATCTTGAACTCCCTATAGATGCGTTTAGAAGGCTGGAACTGACAAAAATAACAAGGCAGTGAAATATTTTGCGATGTCGCTGTTCGGGACTTCTCTTCTGTCCGTGTAATTTACCCTGGAAGGAACACTCATCAAGGATTTACTGAATGATTAATTTGGGTCTGGGAAATGATGATGAGGAACCTCAGGCTGCAGAAGAAGAAAATGTGCCATGCTGAACTGCCACCAGTTGAGGGTGACAGTGAAGGTGCTATATGTGTGCTACAGCTAAAGACTCATTCTTTGAATGCTGTGATTTATGACTGCAATTATCTGTCACCTTATTTACGTCATTTCATTGTAGTCATCTTTGTTACTGTTTTTGGTAAAAAAAAAAAAAGTTGGTAGAGCACTTGCCCGCGAAAGGCAAAGGTCCCGAGTTCGGCTCTCCGTCCGGCACACAGTTTTAATCTGCCAGGAAGTTTCATTTTTAAATTTCATTGTAGAATTACATGAAGAGTAGCACTGTAGTCCCTGCTATTTAGAGCCTTATCCAGGATATCTGTGTAGCAGGTGTTCTATTTTTATATACGGAGTGTTTCAGTAAGAATACACAAAAATGTAACAGGACATAAGGAACGATCCACCGAAGAATTTCAGGCAGGGAACCTGTGGTCGAAGTTGCCAGATTCAGGAGATATGGAAGGAAACTTGTCTGCCACTTTGTAGAGCATTACCGTTTTCCAGCTAATTTACAACAAACATGTGTGAAAATGATCCCCTAGGACACCACAGCTGTATGGTTTAACGAAGCTTCACAAACCAAAAGTGTCAATCCGTCCAGTGGCATCCGCAATGCAAGCACCAGTACACCAGATTCCACGAGGAACAACACCATCTAGAAGAAGAAACTGAACTTCAAAGGGATATATAGCAATACGAATAGTTTTGATCTAGTTAACAGATGTTGTTCCAACGAATGCAAAATTAGCTTCTTTTAATATGCATATTTTGCTCACATATATTCCGGTAAAATACTCTGTAGATACTGTGTTACAATCATTGTATCCACACAACAATAATCCAGAAGAACAACTGAGCATTGTTAGGATAGTGGAATGTTGTTTGAATCAGAAATATTTCTGTGTTTAAGGGAGTTATTATCAACAAGCAGATTGTCTGGAAATGGGCTCACCTTTATATCCCTTACTAGCAGAAATGTTCATGGACAAGTGGGAGACTGATTTTCTTAAGAGGGAACCACTAGCAAACCATGTGAGTATTGGTACAGATATGTAGGTGATATTCATTGTGTGTGGAAAGGTTCTAATAGACAGCTCCACAAATTTGTAGCACACTAACATAAAGACAGCATGGAGTTGGGGGGGGGGGGGGCAGCATATATCTCCTGTACATTAGCTTAAAGATAGAAGACAGTAACCATAAATTTTATAGCCCGCCCGGTTGGCCGTGCGGTCTAACGCATGGCTTTCCGGACGGGAAGGAGCGCCTGGTCCCCGGCACGAATTCGCCCGGCGGATTTGTGTTGAGGTCCGGTGAACCGGCTACTGTGTGGATGGTTTTTAGGCGGTTTTCCCTCTGCCTCGGCGAATGCGGGCTGGTTCCCCTTATTGCGCCTCAGTTACACTATGTCGGCGATTGCTGCGCAAACAAGTTCTCCATGTACGCGTACACCACCATTACTCTACCACGCAAACATAGGGATTACACTCGTCTGGTGTGAGACGTCTCCAGACGGTGGGGGGGGGGGGGGGGGTCCACTGGGGGCCTAACCGCACAATAACCCTGGGTTCGGTATGGGGCGGCGGAGGGATGAAGTCGACTGCAGTAGTCGTCGTGGGGTTGTGGACCACTGCGGCTGCGGCGGGGCGGAGCCTCTCCGTCGTTCCTAGGTCCCCGGTTAACATACAATACAATAGACTCCTTTACTGACACATTCATCCCGGCTTCCTTCCAACATCCTACAGCTTATAAATTTGCAGCATTCCACCACATGATTCACCGTCTCGTTTCTGCCCCTATGTCCCAAGAAGAGTTTGACCAGGGACTTTATACAATAAAAAATGTAGCCTGAAATAATCAATTTAACTCCAACGTCACTGATAAAATTCTAGGCAAATCGATAAAGAAGCAAGCCAGGTCGCTACTGCCACCAATGAAAAACACAGAGAATCGGGAAAAGAAGTGGGGCAGATTACCTTTTATAGGGAAATCATCAAATAGGATCAGTAACATTCTGAAGGGAAAGGGTTTTTCTGTGTTTTTCTATGTCCCTCGGGCAATAGGTAGTTGCTTGTTCAATGCAACAGACAAGCAACTAGCTATCACAAAAAAATGGGGTTTATAAAAATCACACGCCGTGAGTGTCAGTCTTGCTACATTAGACAGACGGGGAGGTCAATTTGCACAAGGCCTAAAGAACGTCATAGACGATGGAGATTCAAGAAGCCTGGTTCAGCCTTTGCGGAACATTGCCTGAACAACAAACAAAAATACGTAATAGCTGTACAAGTCTTATGCACAGAGGAAAATGGGGCTAAATTCAACCAATTAGAAATTTTATAAATTAAAAGACAGATGCGTACATCCCCACATCTATTATTAAACGAGCAAATCCAATTAAATTATTCCCCCCTTTTAGATGATATCACAACTACAGGACAGAAGCAAACCTTTGATCCTCAGTTCATCAGTAGATGAAAAGTTCTTGACTGATGCATAGCTTTAGCCCCGTCATGTTAGTGGAATTGCTGAATTGCGTAATTCCACTTGTAACTTGTTAAAAAATGAACATTGTAGTAGTGTTACATTAAGCCAGGGATCGATACATTAAAAAGCTGCGACAACGGTCTTTGCCTTATCACGTTGATCTGCGCATTATCATCTTTATGAATCAGTAACGTTCTTGAAATTGGGCTTATAACCAAAAACCTAGGTTGTGCAGTACCATTAATAATAAAATTTGTTTAACAAGGCAAAGAACGGTGTTTGTTTATTCAATGCGTACGAGTTTATTTGTACTGTGCTGTTTATTTACGTGTTCAGTATTTATTTTCTGAAAGTAAACAAGGAGGACAAGCGTAATTACTAGGAAGTCATGATGCAAGTTATGTTTACTTTACTTGTCCACAAGGTGGCTCTGCTGTATCGTATTCACATTGACCCATGACGGAACGTGCTATCAAACAACGACAGGCTCATTCATTACTTAGCGCTATTCAGAGAGGTACAGTATAGTACGATAGAACAGTACTGGTACAGTTTCGCAGATCTCACTGACATGCACTTTGTCTATAGGGAACTACGTTGCAATGCTCTCTCTGCTGAAATGTATACGAGGAAACATTTCCTAACGGACATCATCCTTCACGACGAATGTTTATTTCTCTCGATCGACGAATGCGGGACACTGGTTCACTGGAAAGAGGAAACGAATGACCTAGCAACTTCAGGACCACTCCCACACACGATTTTGAATAGGAGGGGCTGGAACGTGTTGCAGCGGACCCCACGGCAAGTACTCGCACAGGGGCGCAGCACATACTACCGTGTGACGCGTACTACACGAACAAGTATCTCACCCATATCACCCACAACGAGTCCACGCAATGCTGTGACTAACTTCCCACCAAGGGTCTCATTGTGTCAGTGGTTGCTCCAATAATGGATTGATCGACCAGATTTCCTCCAAATCGTTCTGGCCACTGATGCGGCCTCATTTGATGGTAAAGGTATTTCGAACAGCAGGAATAGCCATGTGTGGGATGAGAAAAATCCTCTCACTGTAGTAGAGTCTCTCCATCAAGTATGTTTTGCTGTGAAATCTGGGCTGGCATTGTAGGCGAGTGACCGAGCGGTTCTAGGCGCTATAGTCTGGAACCGCGCGACCGCTACGGACGGAGTTTCGAATCCTGCCTCGGGCATGGATGTGTGTGATGTCCTTAGGTTATTTAGGTTTAAGTAGTTCTAAGTTCTAGGGGACTGATGACCTCAGCAGTTAAGTCCCATAGTGGGTTGGGGTTGGGTTGTTTGGGGGAAGAGACCAAACAGCGAAGTCATCGGTCTCATCGGATCAGGGAAGGACGGGGAAGGAAGTCGGCCGTGCCCTTTCAAAGGAACCATCTCGACATTTGGCTGATGCTTTTTAGGGAAATCACGGAAAACCTAAATCAGGATGGCCGGACGCGGGATTGAACCGTCGTCCGCCCCAATTCGAGTCCAGTGTGCTAACCACTGCGCCACCTCGCTCGGTAAGTCCCATAGTGCTCAGAGCCATTGTAGGCAACAATCTCACTGAGCCATACCTTCTATCTGGTCGACTGAAGGGCCAGCTGTACTTTAGGTTCGTGCCTAGAGTGCTACCTGTGTCGTTGGAGAACGTACTCTTGGCTGTTTGTGAGAGGGTGTGGATACAACATGACTGTGTTCTGCCCCACTTCAGTGTGGATGTCCGCAACCATCTCACTGCTGTATTTCCTGGTCGCTGGATTGGAAGTAGAGGTCCTATTCCACGGCCTGGCGTGAACCCCCTTAATTATATCCTATGGGGATATGAAGTCACTTGTGTATAAGACCTCAGTGGATACGGAGATGGAATTAGTTGCCAGAATTGCAGCTGCCTGGGATGTGATTTGAAACATACTAGGGATATTTGTCAGGATTCGTCAGATTCTTGTTCGCCTATATTATGCTTGCAATGAGGATGATGGCCGTCAGTTTCAGCACATTTTGTAAGATACAGTACAAATTGGTACGTTCATTGTGTCGGTGATGGTAGTTGCAGTTAACTGTAGCTAATGTAAATAGAAAAGTACACAGTAATGTGATTTTATTCCTGTTATCTGCGACTCCAGGTTCCCTGCCTCAAATTGTTGAGTAGAATATCCTCTACGTCCTACTAAATTTTTGCACGCTCTTACGGAAACAACCTGTATACCTACAAGTTATTAAAGATGATTCGATCTTTGGTTGTTTCTTATAACTATTACTAGTGTTATTGTCTTGCGTCTAAGTTAAACGTTATATTCATTTTTAGTCGTCATTACTATGTTCTTTTGCAATACGGATACAATACAATTTATCATCAACTGTGTCAATCCTTGTAAATGCAAATTATCCTGCTCCACCTATCGTCTTTGTTGGCCACTTCGGTCGGCCAATAGGAGGCTTTGCATAAATCAGTTTGCTTTGTCTTGTCAGGTCTGTGGGTATCCGGCATTTCCCTTTTAGTCTTCGACCTGCGCGCATAAGACCGCTATTGCATTCGCCATGCAGGATCATTCTTTTGTAAGCCATGGTATGGTATTTGTCTCTCATTTTATGATTATTGATCACAAAGACTTATTTGTGAAATTACTGCCAACTGGTTGGTTTGTGTGTTTACAGCTACGGAAAAGGCGGGAATTTGTGGAACCGATGTACATACTGGTCCCACACTGGCAATTTTCCTTCATTATTACCGTCACCCTGCGAGATTAAGCTATGTTATTCGTATTTTTAACGCTGCACAGTGCTTTGATGCTTCTGTATCTTGACTCTCACTCATGATCTGCCTTTTACATATGGCACGTTGCCAGTTAGCTATACAAGACAGCGTTCCTGTAGCGTAATTTTTAATTTCATTCGTCTCTAATTTTTAGAGTTTTAAATTTTTTTGGACTTAGGCACAGCCTTCATGGGTTTTATTCTTGAGTTATTGTCAGTTACGTAGTATTTGCCTAATTCATACGGCATGTTGCCAGTTAATTTTGTAATACAGCATCCCTGTCTTGTAATTTTAAGTTCTTTCCGTTGTTATTTTTATAATTTTAAAATTCGCTTTGATGCAGCTACAAGCATTTTCAGATTTGTGGTCCAAAATTTTTTCATCATTTCTGCAACCTTTCTTGCTGACAGTGATGTTCTTAAACTGGTATTGTCATTGTGTTGGTATTTACGAATTCATGTCACTGCGTGACTACAGCCAATGATGCTTTCCAATGCACATTCACCTATTTTTTACCATTTTAACGGTATGTATTTTATAAGGATTAACGTTTTTTGTACCACTCTATTGAATGGATTTGTCAAATGTGCACTTTTACCGCTGGAATTGGCTCCTCATTATATATTTTGGTCATTATATATTTTGTTCTTATATCCCACTTGGCTGTACAAAATTTTCTTAGGCTACTTTTCCTCCACTTGCTTACAGATCTGAAGATGGTTGCAGAAAGCAAACGAAACCTACTATCGTAGTGTAATTGTAATAGGAAAATTCCACTCTAAGCATTAAGATGTTTTACTTTAATTATTTTACCAGTAAACAACGTAATTAGAATTTAACGTCTACAGTTATAAAGGTTTTATATACGTAACGTTAAATATTTAATTCATTTGTATTATAATCAGACGTTGGATGCCGCTTTATTCTTGGGAGTTCGATTCTTTAAAGAACTGGGTTAGGAAGAGGAGAGTAGGGAGAAGTGGTTACTCTTAATCATATATCCGACTTGATCTAGATTGACACTGTAAAATCGTTACGTTGTCTAACGTGCGCAAATTGGCTAAATATTAACCCTGTGCTGTACTAAAATAAAGTAAATCTTAATTAATGGATACCAGTAAAAACAGATGCTGGAAACAAAGTTCGTTGTGTTGGTCCACAGGTTTCGCTTCAGTTTTGGCGGTTGGTCCGTTCCGTGAACAGAGATTCTCGGTGTTTATTCGCCGCCGCAACGGCGACCACCTGGAGCCCTCCAGAGCCGGGGCGTGCGCGTATTTTCCGGGCCTGCGTCCACTCCCACGCCAGTACAGCTCTTTGTTGACAAACACGGGACGCGCAAACCGCCTGTGTTCACAGCTCGCTCCGGTGCCGGGCGCACTCTCGTTTGCGGCGACTCTAATTGACCGCCGCTTCGGACCATTTGCACACACACATCAAATAGTGCACAAAACGCCCGCATGGCGGTTTCGGAGAGACGGCGCGACTATATTCATTTGTAAGCATTTTCGCGTGCCTGCAGCAAAATACACGCTCACGCAAATTGCCGACAGCCGTCCAGAAATCGTCGAACGGTAGAATCCCCGTATCGTTCAATGGACTCTTTTTTACGCTTCTAGTATCACATCGTATGGCCCCTTCCCTCCCCCTCCCCCCCCCCCCAGCCCCACTCCCCCGCCTCGCCGCCCACCCATCCGCGTTGCACGGTGGTATATTTGTCGTTTCCAGTCCACATTTCCAGGAACGCTGACGGGAAGGCACCACCAAGGGAAGGGACTACACAGGATGATTTCGTAATGAGGCTACAAACTTTCAGGGATGGTGGAGAAGGGTAAATGTATCAATCTGAGGTAAGGGACGCTGGTTCAGGAATGACCGACTTGGAAGTTATAAGCGAAAATCTTTCTGATGCCTCTGACAATGGGACAGATATAGCGGAACCGTTGCTAAGATTGTATAGTAGGCAATCTCGACGAGCACTTTTTATTCGTCAACGGATGTAATTCAATCATGAAAGACCCCTACGTTAGGTTTACTGATGGTTCGTGAGCACCTCGATCAGACATTCAGTGAAAAGCGGATAGACAGAGGATATCCCGTTTTGTGGCCAGGACGCTCACTTTATCTCATCCCATTTGATTTATTCTTGTGAAGCCGTGTGAAAAGTTTTGTGTATGAGACGCCTGCCGAGACAGAAGATGCTCTTCTAGCAAGAGGCCTTGCCGTCTTCGAAATTGTTCAGACGACACTCCATATACTAGAACAGGTCATCGTGTGAAACTTGTGGAGATGAATGGAATTCATTACGCGGTGTTTCAAAAAGGACTTAACACTTTTGAAAATTCATATAAATTACTTCAAAGTACCTATAGAGGCGATTGTAGTGTCAGTTTGTAGGGAAATACATCAAGTTTTGTCTTGTGTAGTTCGCTAGTGCCGAATCGCACCGTAAGGAGCGCTAGCGGCAGTAACGTTAAAGATGGCTGCCTTCACTGGACCAGAGTGTGCTTGCTGTATGTTTTGGTTTGAAGAATCGAAGTCGGCGACAAGAGTACAGCGTAATTTCCGTACCAAGTACATTAAAGATCCTCATTAGAAGACCTACAATTTATGAAGGGCACGAATTTTTTGTAGAAACGGTGTGATTGTAAGACATGCGAAATCGTCTAGTCGTCTAAGCACATCTGGCGACGTCCTTGAGCGAGTGAGACAACGTTTTTAAGAAACATTTATGCCACTCATTAATTGTTGGCGTACTAGGAGGATCTTCAGCGTACTTGGTACCGAAGTAACGGTGAGCTGTTGCCACCGACTTCGAGTCTTCAAAGTAAAACACACAGCTAGCACGCTCGGGTCCAGTGAAGGCAAACATCTTTAATGTAACTACCGCTAGCACTCCTCACAGTGCGATTCGGCACTAGGGAACAATGCGAGAGAAACTGAATCTACAATCACCTCTCTAGGTACTATGAATTAATTTATATGAATTTTCAAAGTTGTAAAGTCCTTTTTCAAACTCCCTGTATTACTGTAAGATAGAATTAGGATTTTGCATTTACCTGACATCAAGATAGGTGCGGCGTCACTAATTTATCAATAGGTGGGGATACTGTGGAGTATTTAGCGGGAATTCTGTACGTCATGATCAGGATTCCGAAGCTGGTGCCTTTAATTCGAGCGTTGCGCCAGGCTATGGCGAAGTTGAGTAGATATTCGCTTACAGCTTTCGACTCTGTCGTTTCCAGACTAAGGTACTTCGCCTGAAATTGATGTATATACCCTATTCCATCATCCCTGAAAGTTTGAAGCATCATCATGGAATCAAACTGTACATACAGGGTTATTCGTAAGTACCAGGCGGTTATAACGTAATTGACAGTGTTCCGAGTGTTGCAATGCGGCCTGTACTCGTACGTCGCAGGACGCTGCCAAATTTGTTAGGATATGGCACAAGGTACAAAATGTGTTCAATATCATTTCCCAACTCAGCAACATGCCACATTCATAACACGGTACGGTCGACACTTGCTTGCAGCATTCTCAGCCACATCTCATCCGCTTTCCACGCCTGCCAAAGAAACGAAGGGCTAAGTCACGGCGTTGTAGTGGGTCTTGGAGCTTCATTTGGTGCACATCCTGAATGTTATAGAGATACTAGAGTAAAATGCACTGAAAAATCTTTTGAACTGTTGACCTGCGCAAGGTAAATTGCTGGGACCCAGCTGGACCACTGGTTGCTGAAACTGAGCCATGTTCTGCAAGGTTGGCTATAGCCAGAGCAACCTCATCAACAATTGCCGTGGCAATGGGTCGCCTTCTTCTCCCTGCTGCACCACCTAGTTTACCTGTTTATTCACATTTCCTTAACATATCGTTGAGCTCATTTACTGAGATGTGGCCTCTTTGCAGCTGTTTCTGTCAGTGATATTCCCTCAATGCAGCGCTGCTGTTGCTGCCGCTCTGATCAAATAACATTTGCCAGCATCGCACAGTCTTTTTCTCAATAACCATTGCGTTTCGTGAAGAAAACTTCAATCTTGTTAACTCTTAACGCCAACAGTCACTTCAGAATAGAAATCAAGATGCGTCACCAAACGAAAAACAGCATGCTGACCTAAAAACAGGAAACATTTCACAGGTTGAGTAGTTACATCTCGAAATTTTCAACTGGTGGCATGAAGTGGAACTATTATTTTTTTCAGCACAATCGGTGAGTGCACTGATTAATGAACATCCCTACGATATTTCAGCATCCTGAGACGTATAAAGCCCGCACTCCAGCACTGTGAACACTGCCAATTTAACTAAATCATAACCACCCGATACTTCAAACGATACTGCATGAAAACTACAACACATACAGAACTTAGACACAAAAGTGGACATAGCATCCTCCAAGTTATAGTCGTACCTCACGTTACAGATTCTCTGTAAGGATACCGTCTGTGATGCTAGAAATGTCTACAGGTGTGTGCAGTTCACTGATGAACTACTTGAGAGAGGGAGACAGCAGTTGGGTTTAGAAACCTGTTCATTCGGTTGCCTATCTGCAGGCGTTAGCAAATTCAGTGTAACAGTACAGAGCGAATGATTGGTGCACATTTTCTGACACGGATGGCCCCCAGTCCAACTACGCTATGGCGCGTACCACCGATCGAAAGTTGGGGTGGTGCTCTACCCAATATTACAATGTGTTTCACAAGGTAAGGTAACAAGTCCTTCCCGAAATCAAAGAAAAGGAGTTGCACAAAATTACGAAGCCATTGGTGCTTAAGCTCACTGTTCTCTGTGTATGTGACTAATTTTTTTCCATTCTTCTACACAACAAGATTTCAAAGATTTCCTGGGACACTGACCATCCACTGCCCACCGTGCTACCTGGTGGCGTTGCAGAGACGTCAAAATGTAAAGAGAATTGTGTAAGCCTAGTGGACACGAACAGAGAGTCATTCTAGCGGCGATACGCACGGCAAATGGGCAAATCTACTGACGTAAGTGACTGACGGAGAACGGATTTCCTAGTGCCAGGGAACGAACACCTCCGCAACGGAGGATTTGGTCAGCTGTTCACGTGCTGCTGTCGTGAACATCTATGGAAAGTGGTTGAAGGATGGTAAAAGGACGAGTAGGTGACAAGGTGATGGAGGCGCAGGCCTCCTTACAGGTGGAGAAGGCGGAGACTTATCACCTCTGTAAAGGTGGATAGGAGGCCAACTGTGGCAGATCTAATGGCAGAGTATGATGTTGCTGCAGGTGGTCATAATGTTTGGGACCAGAGTTGTACCCGTACTGTTACTTCTATACTGCCCAAGTCTCCAAGCTGTAAGTAACTAAATTCCATGTAAATAATGTTATGAAGCTCTCTTTGTTTGGTCCATTCCTGCTGATGTTAGTCACCAGTAATAATTTTAGTTTCCGAAAGGCCTATTTTCGGCACATTGTCCTTTCCTTTATACAACTACTATGCGCAGTATGCATACCTCTTAAGGGTCCACTCTCTTCAGTTAGCTTGTATAATAAGCGATGGTTCAATTTTTTTTGAAAAACTAATGAAGCAATCAACATACATGTTTTGCACATTATTTACTGATTTTCTGAAATTTTTCAAGAATTTCAGTCATCATTAAGCTACCGATTCGGGGTTTTAGAGTTGCTTTGCCCAAAATGGGGTGCGTCCATACACAAGTTCTGGAGCGTGCAAATCTTAAAAAAAAAAATTTTTCTTAATCTATACAATACTGCGCACGGAGTAGCAGCATAAGTTTTTTAAATTAGAAAACAACAATAAAACAGCGGACGTTTGAAACAAAGATCTCGTTTTGTTTTGTGTTTTTAGTCCCGTTTTATGCAGCAGGGACTGAATAAATTAAAATAAAGAAAATTAGAAATAATTCTGCCAAATTATAGAAAGATATCTTTCTTAGTATGCCCACAGATCATTCCGTGAGCTTAAGATACAGCGTATTTCAAGTTGAGGGTGTGGATTGCCGGCACATTAATAAAGCCATATTTCTAAACTTTGGCATCTCAGGCACGTCCGAAAGGAGTAATAGGCTACAGTTTATTCATTGGTCACTGGGGAAAACGTGACCAAAACACACGACAAAACTGCGTCGTGTGTACCAAGTTTATTTTTTTTATTTTTTTAAAAGATTGACTTGCGGACTTCAGCACTTCCCTCGTGGATAGACCTCATTTAGGACCAAGGAAATCTAATTCCTCGTATGGAGGCCACAATGATGACTCAGATTCTTAAAAAATCAAAAGATGTTGTACAGGAATCAGTAAATGATCGTCAAAAAGATTCAAGTTGATTGCTTCATTAATTTTTCAAAACAAAAAAATAGTAAATCCCTCGTATTTTATAGGTTGACTGAGGAGAATGGACCCTAAAGTACACGAAGAGGTTAAGTTACTAAATCTTATTTGTTAATTTCTACTCGTCATAAGCACAATGGGCAAAAAGTCAGTCACCTGCATGAGACATCATGGTAATACCATGCAGCACCACCTCTAGCCTTGACAATGGGGTCAATTTCGCAAAGAAGACAGTCAACGTGTTTATTCAGGTATGCCTATCTAGCAGCAATCAATAACTGATGATTCAATGCCACAGGCCTACCAAATTGCGGGGATGTTGATTGTTAGGTTTCAGATCCTCTTCTAAATTGTCCGGACATTTTCTCTGGGATTACTGCCGGGTGATTTAAAGGACCAGTTGAGGGGCAACTGCATGCCTGAGTGTTCTTCAGACCAGGGGTGTAAGATCGGAGCCATGTCGACACGGCTGTTGCCATCTTAGAAAACTGGAGGTTTTGCAATGTTAGAAAACTGGAGGTTCCACAGCATACTCATCATGAGGATGCAGAGAAAAGACAACATTTGATTACCACGAATGTTAAAACAAACATCCTCGTGTTAGTGAGAGAGACGTACTAGGGTAGTCTGTGCAGCTGTACTAGCTGCAGCGCCAGGGTGGCGCAGTGGTTAGGGCAGCTACCTGGTGAGCACGAGACGAGAGTTCGACTCCCGGTCTTAGAACAAGTTTTAAGTAATTACTTCTACCTGCATTCATTATTCATTACCCTCGTTCATATTCAGTAACCTGATTAACGCCACTGAAACGTTAGTGATCTCTCCCTCTGTCCATTCGCCCAAACTACATCCTCCATACACTGTGGAATAAATGTGTCATTGGACCATCTTTGCATTCCTCGCGTTACGTCACTGGAAACTAGGCATAATCGTAACCCATCAGACCACACTACACGCCTCCAGTCAGCTTCTGTTCAGATTCCGAGTCATTTGACTCGCTGATGACGTGGAGCTGTATAGACCACTGTGAGCAATACACTTTTGCAAAGTACCCGACTCGAAATATCGGTTACATGCACTCCCCTTTGCAATATACACTCGGACTTGACTTGGAGCGTTATTGAAGCTTCGTGTAACCGACAAGACGTGGCACTCGTCCTTGTTCACTGTAGTTTATTATCTTTTTACTACTTTTCATGGGCCATGCTACGTGATTGTGAGTGGTACACCATAACTTGTAGACATGTTGGACTGTCCGCACCTATCAATCGGGTAACTACACTCTCGGTGAAGTCACGGGCACGTCCTAAAGCAGTAGCTTCTATGTGCCATATTCTCAGACTCCCTTGCTGAATCATCTTACAAAGCTGATTCCATGCAACCGACTGGCACGTACACACAGCCAGAACGGTACTGCAGTGACTTACGTCACCAGTGGAGGGTCATCCAAAAGCTCCAGCATCTATTGCACCTCAAAGCAACCAGTAGCATATTTCGAGGGGATGATTGCAGTTTTGTCCAATGAGCTTATTTACATTACTATTCGTTTCGAAATATTTTTTTCTAATTTTTCTCTTTCTCTACAGTACCCGGTAAAAACGGAACACTTACGCTATCACTTTGTTGTCCGTCTGACTGTGTGTCTGTCTATCTGTCCACTTGTTAACAACCATTTTTCTAAGAAACGGGTTAACGTATAAATTTGAAATCTGTGTCACATATTAAGGACTAACGTCACTTAGTGCAGTAAAGAGTTGAAGCTTCTGAGTCAGTGCACACAAATCGTACAGATCATCAAACACTGTAGAATCGCGAAACTAGGCAAGATGTAGGCAAGAAGCACGGTTTCATGGAACAACTAAAGGAAAAACTCCGAAAATTGTTAATTTGTAATGATATCACGGGGAAAAATCCGTTGTTCGACTGTAAATGCGGAATGTCAATAAAATGCTCCGAGCAATACGAATGACTGCAAAACGCACAGTGAAGAAATGCAAGTTGATCGCATGGCGTATTTGCACATTCTATAATATCAATGTTGAACGCCACGTCAATGACACTTTTGAAGTTGTTCACTGGTTCAACAATATCGCTGCCAGCGTTCTGCCAAGCGTAACGAAGCATTGGTATGTATACTCCCTCAGATAACTGATTGTAAATGACAGAATGCATATTTATGATAAATAATCAGTCGTGCAGTTTCGGCTGCATATTACTGGAACGTAGTTTAATGAAGTCCGTTATTCTCTTGGCATATATTTTATATTTCCTGAAGAAATACTCATCCAGCGGTTGTGCAGATTTTGTAGTTTTAGGCGGAATGATTTTTAAATCTACGTGTTTTCCGCCAGATGCTTCCAGTAGTACTCGTTCATCCTTATGTCCAGACCAGGAGTCACAAAGTACTAATGACTTTCTCGGCAAATGTTGATTCAAAACTGACAGGAAAAACGTCTTCAGATGTTGTTTCGCCATTTTCCCACTCACACTTGCATCGACGACGACATTTGGAGGGCACCGCGTTTCTATTACCCTTGACACGCGGGGTCCAAACTTTCTACTGGATTCTTGGAAGCAAGTATAGATTTTGTGTGCCAATCGTCCGTTAACTGATTGCAACATCGCGACAGTGTTTCTCTCCCCTTTCATGGATAGTGTTCTGTCACAAGAAAGTTCGTAGTTGAACTGACTCTGATCACAGTTCCACACAGAACTAATATCGATGTTTTCTCTCGTGATATGCTCATTGACGTCAGCAAGAAACGTTTGTGCTCTTTCAATCAGCTCTTCTTCGTCATCCTTATCTTTTCGTGCTTGGGGCATAGTGATACGGTGTGATGTTATCCTAAACTCCTTTTTCAAATTAGTAATATATCCTAGTGAAGCTGTGGTTTGCACACCCGCGATTTCTGGCTACGTCCAATGCCCAATGTTGCAAATGCCAATAATGAACAGCGGAACCGCATTCTCGCGCTTCATCTAATTTCGCCATTACACGCTCCTTGATGGTCTTGAACAACAGTGTACAATTTCCTTTTGCCACGTAATCCTGTATTTTTTAATATTGCTTTTAGACTTCAGTTTAGGGTATCTTTTCAGAAGCTTGTCGTATGTGTCGAAACCTCTTACGTAATAACCATCGTACATGTTCTCCAGTGTGTTGTCATCAAACGCCGTGACGATACTTGCAGCTTTAACCTTCTTCTTGGGAGACAGTTGGTATTCACTCTCACTGCTTCAAGCGCCTCTTCCCGCACTTTCCGTAGCACTACCGTTTGCAATGAGTTGTTCGTCATTATCATCCCTATCATCATCATTATGTGTTAGTGTTACAACAGTATCTGTTTCTAACTTATGCTCATATATCTGCACTATAATAGATACCAGAAAACATGCGAATGACTCGTCTTCTACACCAATACCATCTTAATAAAGAAGGGCTCTTCGTAACTTCATCTCAACCCATCGCAATACATTAGCAGGATTGATTACCAATCGCCGAGCCATCTGACGCTTCAATACACAAATAATGTCACAAAACGCAACTTCAGAGGCACACTGCACCGTCCCTACTGGTCCCGACTGGCGTACCGGCAGGTCAGCGTGCAATGCGGCGTGGCATACGCAGAGGCCTCTAACGGACGACTGCAGAGGTGCGCAGATGCGGGAGTATCACTAGCGCAATAAGAGACGTTTACATTATTTCTCACACGATTTTGGTGTATTTTGTGCTTGTTCGAGGCCAAGTACTTTCATGGTGAGAAGCGTCCGGACGTTAACGGCGAAGTGGGCTGGAGCACCATCATGTAGGAGCCACATAACCTTTCGATTCATCAATGGCACTTTTTTCAGCAGGGGAGGCAAAGTCATCCGCAAGAAACGCCGATAGTTCCGGCGCAGCCGGAATTTGTGGGCTGTGATAGCTGGCGTCCGTATGTTTGGCTTATCCTGGTGCTTATAAATTGAAATTTATAAGCATGAGGATAATTTTAATAGGAAAGAGGAGGCAATAGAACTTAGCGACATATGGATAGTATCTCCGCAGAATCGCTGGAAGGTTTACTCTTTCACAAGACGATAATCGATAGCTAAGTTTTATCTCTGACAAGGACTACGTCTGCTCATCACGTGTTACTATGAGCACGCCCCCTTCCCTACAGTATTTATGTCGGTTTCCGATGTCCGACCGGTCAGGTGACAAGACTCAGTGGAGGAGCGCCTCTGAGAATGTCCAGCGCAGTCCTGGACGAAACGTCAGGAACAAGAGAGTTTCTTGCACCACAACCTCATATCCCGAAAAGTTTACCTGCAGCTATGTCATCCGGCCGTGAAAGCCTTCATTCCATGATCTTCCCTTTTAGATTTTACAGAAGCGACATTCCAAATATGAGCCAAATCAGGTGGCCGCATCTGAGGACTTTCCCTTGTTAACTCTGATATAATGCATTCATAACTGCACAGAACACTGTTCCGATCACGAATGTCACTTGAAACGTATTGAAGACATTGTGTAAGTCCCGCTCGCGGTCAAATACAACAGTGGAAGTTGCAGACTTGTCTAGCATCTGCATTTGTGTTCAAGCGTGCGTTTCTTGCGGTGTTTCTACAATTTTGTCAAATCCCTTTACCTTGAAACAGAAGCTCTTTTACCATGGAACGTGCGGTACTTGCAAGTGAAATGAATTTCTTTGAATCCCGAACTATATCACCTGTCTTAAAAATCGCAATTTGTGTTAGTTCCCAGTAGCGTCTATTTAAAATGCAGTTGAGATGTAACTGGTCTTTAATAATACTTCTGCTTAATTTGACTTCATTTACTGGTTATTAATGTGTACAGCAGAGTAATAATGTCACACATATTCCATTAAATACAGCATTGACAAGATATTTTCGAGTTCAATGCTTTCAAATTTCAGTCTAATATTTATTCCTACAGAACACTGAATAGCTTTTGCATTGGAAATCCTTACTTTTCTGGAGTAGCTTTTGTAACTTCAGAAAAGGACTGAAGCACATGACGTACGTCACATGTATACCATCATTTTCAAACTGAATTAGAAAATATTTTAATTTTCATTTACAGCGCTGGCTAGAGGAGAACGTCTGGAATATGTGCAGAGGTACAACACTCTTCCCTACCAAATGATATCCAAAACTATTTTTCTTTGTCAACATAACTGAATTTTTCTCTGTCGAAACAATTTCCATTAATAACCTTCCTTGAGCTGTTTCTGTTATGTACTCGTATGTTCTTAATAGGTGTCATGTACGCTTTTTCTTTGTCCATGTATCGTAAAACATAAACTATATTTTTCTCTTAGTTATTTGGTCTTCATGCATGCTGGAGAACACTCGTGGGAAAAGTAACAAGTCCTTGTTCAACTATCTGTAACGAGAACAACTCAGAAAATAAAGATTAAGAAGACATTAAAGCACACTCTCCGTTAGTATACTACGAGTGAACGATTGGTTAACGTATACTGGATATCACCGTGCCTCCGTTTCTGCACATGCTCAATCTTCAGCACACTGAAAGTTTTAGAACACTTTCAGTTGGGTCATTGAGTCTACCTGACTGACTGATGCGACCCGCCAAGAATCCATCTCCTGTACGAGTAGCAGCGAGGTGGCGCATCGGTTAGTACAATGGACTCACATTCGGGAGGATGACAGTTCAAACCCATGTCCAGCCATCCTGATTTAGGTTTTCTGTGATTCCCCCAAATCGTTTCAGACAAATGCTTGGATGTTTCCTTTGAAACGGCACGCTTGACTTCATTTCCCATCCTTCCCTTATTCGATGGGACACAACTAGAGTAGCACTTGCAGCCCATGCCCTTAATTATTTGTTGGATGTTTTCCAGTCTCTGCCTACCCCTGCAGTTTCTACTTTCTATAGCTCCATAAAGTATCGTAGAATCTATTCCTTGATCTATTAACACTTGTTCTGCCATCTTGTCACTTCTTATTATTGTTTCCATAATTTTTGTCGATGTTTTCCCCATTTTTCTCGTCTTGTCGATAATTGGGAGACTTCCACACTTTCTGTCTAACAAGTCCACTTAAATTTCGAAATCCGTCTATAGCACCACATCTCAAGCACTTCAGTTTTCTTCTTTTCCGGTTTTTCCACAATACATGATTGCCTTCCCTACAGTACTGTGCTGTGAACATACATTCCCAGAAATTTCTTCCTCAAAGTATCACCAATGTTTCATACTACTTTCCTGGCACTCTCTCTGAACCTGTGCTAGTCTGCCTTTAAGTCCTCCATGATTCATGTGCATGTGATTTTCCTTCGAAGGTCGCAGAACTCCTTCATTTCGTCTACTTTATGCCCCAGTTGCGATGTGAAGCTTATCGCTAATCTCATTTCGACTACTCCTCATTAATTTCTATTTTCTTCAGTTTTTTCACAGTCCATGTTAATTACTCATTAGACAGTTCATTCCACTCAACAGTTCCTGCAATTCTTCTTCACTGTCACTGCGGATAGCAATGTCATTAGCAAATCTTACCATTAACTTCAATCCCACTACTGAACCTATCTCTCATTTTGGTCATTTTTCCATCGACGTACGAAGTGAACAGTAGAACCGAAAGACTGCATCCTTGTCTTATACCCCTTCTAATGTGAACGATTCTTTCTTGGTCTTGCTGTCCTATTTTTCCCTCTTCAGTTTGTACATATTCCTACAGTTTACATTTACTTACTTTACAATATCCGACATCTTGCTTCGTTTTGCATTATCGAATGCTTTTTCTGGGTCGAGAAAACCTCTGAATGACTCTTTGCTTTTTTTCATCATTAAATGCAACTTAGAATTTTGCATTTTCTAAAGGCAAACTTATTGCAATTTTCGGTTTCCTTCTCAATTCTTCTGTGTGTTATTCTTGCCAGCAACTTGGACTCGTCATCTGTGGAGTTGGTTGTGTAATATTCCTAACATTTATCTGCCTTTGCTATCTTCGAGTCTGTGTGGTCAATATTTTGCCGAAAGTATAGTGGTTTTCTTCCAGTCTCATAAATTCCGTGATCTAACGTGAACAACCATTCGGTTATCGCATCCCCAGTCCTACACTCTGAATAATTAAGTAGTCACTGACCGTCACGGACGCTCTCCGAACGCGGTTGGCAGCACATTTGCAGGGCAGAATGTGATCCGCATCTGGCACGAGTTCATTTAGACAAGAAAGTCACTCATGCAAAACGGCTAATAATAATAACCAGAGATCTGCAAGTGCGGTTTAGCCCTGGGTTCATTAACACCGACTCAGTGCAAAGTGGCGACTGTGGACAATTTCCGGCAAGCAAACGTCCGAGCGCGCGCCGCACTCTTTCTCCGGGCGGCCCCGCCTGTTCTTTTGTAACGACCATCGCTGTGAGTGCCTCCCCGGCCGTACGTCGGGTGCGCCATTAATGAGGGCGGAACAAAAGAACGACGCCGAGCGCCGCAGCGGCTGTCCTTTGTCGGTGTTGACCTTTGCGTGTCGGCAGCGGTTATTGCGGGCCTTTATTCCCTCCATTGTAATTTTATTGCCAGAGATCTTCCACTAGTTCTCGATTCCGCCAATCTTACTTTCTGTTTGGTCCTTGCAATTTCTCTGCAGTGAAATGCAGTCGAATAGCGCATCACACATAAATAACAATTTCGGATGAAGTTACCGCTGTCATAACAGCCTCTCCCATATAAAGCAAAATAACATTCTTTGTCATCACATAAATGTCCAGTTTTTCATTCTTTTTATTAGTTAACTCAGGTGCCTTACGTTAACAGTTGTGTTTGCCGAGAGTAAAATAAAATAAAATAGCACCAGTCCTGCCCAATAAATGTTTATGAGCGTTTCATGTACAAACTAAATTATTTAGAAATTATATTCTTCTAAGAGTTTATTGCTCCTGTTCGAAATGTCAAAAATTGAAAATGATGTCAACGAGTCTCACAAACCAAAAGAAATATTATTGACGAAGAACCTTAAGACTTTGAACGAATTTTCTATACAACTATATTATTTTACATTAATGCTATATGGTGAACGGGGAAATTAATAAAACGCTTTGTTTCAATATAAGCATGATTTGTATTTACAGTAACCTATTTAAAACAATGATATGTGTTAATAGAGGTTTCAGTTTATAATGGATTATACTGTAAATGATGAAAGTATGTGAATGCAGCTTGCCGCTAACTTGGTGTAATGTCTCTCACACATAAACCTGTACAGTAAAGTAAGGGCCTCCTGTTGTATCTTTAGGCTGATCCGTGATAAGACAGGCAAACAATTATACTAATGGAGGATTCTGCGTGTTTTCTCTAATTTCATTCGCTCTCTCTCTCTCTCTCTGTCCTTTATCTGTATACAGTTTTAAATATAATATTTCATTACGTGAACTCAGCCCAAAAGAATCTCTGGTGGAGCCCTTCGTCTTAATATTCAGCGGCTGGCTTGCTGTAAAAGATCTTTATATCTATTATTATTTTTAAGCGCTGCATTCAGTTGGGAAAATCGATCGTTTGAACAATTCGTTCATTTTACGACAGATTTAGAATTTCAGATGTGTCCGAAGCCTTTTTGGACGATTTTATAAAATGTCGGTGATTGCAGGCTCTCTTCGTCACAACTGAAACTTCCCCACTAATTACAGGGCCAAGACAATCATCAATGATTCAGACAGAGAACTCATTCGTCATTCACTCTAGAAGAAAAGGGTCACAAACCTTATTTCTGAGAAAAATTGTATATTCAATCCATCTCCATTACATGTTCAGTTTTCTGTTGATTCCAAGTATTACTTAATTTGCGTTTACAGTTTTTCCCTCTCTTCAAATAACCCGCTAGTGGCACAAACGTTAATAGCTCGCTTTAGCGAGAAGAAGAGCAAATATGTCTCTTTTAGCAACCCGACAATCTTCCAACAGATACTTCCGAAGCTGTCCTCGTTACACGTCTCTAACAACCATGGAGAATACATATATGTATCTCTGTTATTCCAAAGAATAAACGTACTAAAAAAATACCTTGGCGTCGACGAGCTGTCGGCGCATATATTACTAGAAAATCCGATCAGATACTTTCCAAAAGTGAATAAGTGTGAATGATTTGATTGATAATTATTAATTATTGCGTGGTAGAGGGTAATTTTCCGTGGGGAGATTACAATGCCCCTCGCAGCGAGCGAAGTTTGTGAGCTCAATTTTGATTTACCGAACACACTTCGCGAGCTATCTATTAGTGTGGATAACCCGGAAGTGATGATTGTCAGTCCTCCGACTGAAAAAGAATATTATGTTTAAAACAGACGAAGAAAAGAAATGTTGAAAACAGAAGAAATGAAGAGACAGGTACCGCGGCTGTATTCCTTTTACGTGCATCTGGGTGTTATGTCTGCTGTGCACAACCAAGGAAGATGATCTTTCATGAAACTGTTAATCAGGGTCTACCCATTCGGGAACTTTCTTAAGCAGGGAAACCTTGGAAAACCTCTTGAGTCTAGACCCCCAGCCTACGGTACATAGAAGATAGGAAAGCCTATAGAAGAAAAAAAAAATAATTTTGAAATAGATCTCTAAAGGAAAGACAGGGATCAATTTATATCACGATTTGGAGAAGAGTGGTTTGTGCCTCTACCAAAAAAAAAAAAAAAAAAAAAAAAACATTTTACAATAAATAACGTGAATTTTCGTTTTACAATCTTGTTCCTAGGACAATATCTTGCGGTGCTAAAGCTCCCCCGGGTCTTGCATGTCCCCGACGTCCACATTTGTAGTCGGTCTTCTACGCGGCCCACTTTGTAGTCGGTCTTCTACGCGGCCCACAATGGGAAGAGTAGAAGGGACAGGGATACTCGAATTCACATGCAACATCTATTCCAAAAGAATCAGCAGTGACCAAAAGGGAAACTCTTCCTGTAAGAGAACTGGTTAGGTTGCACAGTCCAAGATTCTCCTTTTTGAGAGCAAAATCCTTATGGCTTCATGCATCCTTTTTGTTACGACGTACTTCAAGGAATTTAGCCATTAACTAATGATGTTGCCAAAAGCATCACCATATTTACTCTCGTTTGAATATTCTTTTTGACTTTGCATCCCCACTTGTGCTTATAAGCCCAAAAGTTCTGACAAATTTTCTATCACTGATTTGTTCTTCGTAATTTAAAGGATTCATGCAACTTACAATAGATTTTGTATTCAAATCATCTAATAATGGAAAGTGTAGTTCATTTTATACAAAGACATAATCCATGATTTCCTTGAAAAGTCATACAATTTATCTATACTCACAAGCTTTTTATTCTAAATACATATATTTCTCCGCTTGATTGCTGTAATGTAAAAGTTATTAGCATTGAGGAATGCGGATTCACTTCTTTCATTTATTCTCTGATTCATACGGCGTTCATACATGCACATATATGGAAAAGGATTTTTCAAACAAAATTCCCAAACGAACACGAACCATTAAATAACTACTAATTCTATGAATATTACTTTCTTTCATCATTCATTAATAAATTAAAAACTCTTAACTTCTAATTATAACACCTTTTCTTTTTAAAGTTCAACATGAATCAGTTTACCCTCGCGTTTGATGCGAGTCTCTTACAAAGCATATCTGTGTCGTCTATATCGATTTTAACTCTCGCGCCGACGTCAACTGTTTTGCGCGGGAAATTATCTTTGCGGCGTTAACCGTCACTCACGATTCACTGCCTCAACACATCCCTTCACACGTTTACACATCGAAGCGTGCACTTGAAATTATATATGAACCTTCACTCGGAACCTCTTTTGATTATTCAGCGTCATTTACGGGAAACATTTCATTGTTCTTGAAGGTCAGTTAGATCCTTTATAAATCTTGATGACATTAGCAATGCTAAAGTTCCATGTTCACCCAAACACAGGTGAAGCCTATCTCCACTATCTTCTTTGCAACACTCGATTGTAATAGTTAGTCACTATTTTTATAGTCTATGTCACTGATTAATTATTTCAATTTAAAGTTTTCTAACACTACACACACAGTTTATTGTTATGTTTTTTACGAGTGTTCATCTCTGTCACTCGCAACACCATTCCTCCCTATCTTCTAATCTTCATTAAATTTTTTCAAGTCGTTATAGGAAAATAATCCTTTTACTTTGTTCGATCCCGGGTATGCTAATAGATAAGCCCCAGGATTCGGAATTTGTAGGATAATGTATGGGCCAGTATATAGTAACTCCCATTTCTTTATACTTTTCTTTATTAAGGATGATTTGGTATGCCTTTTGACTAGTACCTTTTCTCCTACACGGTATGTCTGTACCCTCTTGATTAATTTGTCATATTGTTGTTTTCTCTGATCAGCCTTTTTCGTCACATTTATGATGGCTTGTCTTATTTTTTCTTCCCAAGGCATCTCAGTTTCCCGAGTTTTGGGCATATGGTCAGTCCAGAAGTTTTCCTCTTTTGCTTCGAACATCAGTTCACGAGGTGTATATCCAGTGGAGGAGTGGGGCATGTTATTGTATATCTATTCAAACTCTTCCACATAATTTGCCCACGCAGTCTGCTTATTATGGCAATACGTCCTCATAAATCGATTGAATTCTCTAAAAATTCTCTCAACCAAATTGCCTTGTGGGTGGTAAAATGATGTTAGTATGTGTTTCACACCGACTTGAGACAAAGTCTGTTTCCATCGGAGTCCCGTGAATATCTTGGCATTGTCTGTCATGATCGCTTTAGGGGTACCAACATGTGGAAGATAATCCCTTATCAATCTTAATACAATTACTTTGGCTGTAGCCGCCGTTATCGGGTATAGCTTTACGTATTTCGTACACACATCGAGAAACGCCAACACATATTTAACACCACCTCTTGAAGTAGGTAACGGTCCACACAGATCGCACGAAATTAATTCTTTTGGTTCTTGGACTAATATAGAGCATAATGGGTGCTTACTCCCTTTTGAATCCGGCTTTGTTTTTTGACAGATTATGCATTTCTTTAAGACCTCATGCACTCTGCGCTTTATGTTGGGAAAATAACAGTACCCACTTATCTTGTCTGCACATTTTGTCGCACCGAAATGTCCCCAGATTAAATGGGTGAACCGTATGAGTTTCTCTATTTGCGCCTCAGGTATACAAACACACCAACGGACTTTGTTTTGCCTTCCACAAAGGAAAAATAATACGCCATTTACCAGTTTGTAATAATTTGCCATCTGATCCGAAGGTTGGTGTTGTAACCTTTGAATGACACTTCCCCATTGAGCATCTCTTTTCTGTAACTGTGCCATATGCGCACACAAATTGACGTAGTACGTCTTAAATGGATTTTTCTGCAGCAGCAATACAGGGAATTCAGAGTTATTATTTACTTCAATCTCTTTAGTCAAACCCTGCGGTGACCTTGATAGAGCGTCAGCAATAATGTTTTGCTGTCCTGAGACATGCACGATCTTAAATTGGTACTGTTGCAGAGCGAGAGTCCATCTAGCCAGTCTGGGGTGTAACAGTTTACACGTTTGTAAAAACGTTAATGATTGATGATCGCAATATACGATAGTCTTTGATCCATATAGATAATAATGAAATTTTTTAAAACCCCAGACGACCGCAAGAGCCTCTAATTCTGTCGTCGTGTAAGTTCGTTCACAGTTGGACAAAACACGACTGGCAAACGCAATAGGACAGAAGGTGAGTTGTCCATTTATCTTGCGTACTTGGAAAAGGCACGCTCCAAGACCCACATTCGACGAATCTGTTGACAAGTAAAATTCTTCTTGCATGTCCGGATGGTACAAAAGCGGTGCATTTACTAATTGCTTCTTTATCTCTTCGAATGCTTCTTGACACTCTAATGTCCAGAGCCAGGGCACATCCTTCTTCAGCAAACTATTTAGAGCTGCTGCGTTCATGGCCTGATTTGTTATAAATCTTCTAAAAAATGAGGCAAGACCCATAAACCCTTTTAATTGCCTCCTATTTCTGGGTGTTGGAAACTTACTAATCGCAATTAACTTCTCCTTGGTTGGTAAAATTCCCTTTGCGTCAATTATATGCCCCAGGAACTTGATTCTGTTTAGTGCAAAATGGGATTTCTGTAGGTTAGCAATTATTCCCATGGTTTTGAACACGTCCAACGCCCGACTCAGTAAGGTAATATGCTCCTCCCAAGTCTTCGATGCTATAAGCAAATCATCAACAAACACTGTTACCCTGCTTCTTAGTTCTGGGCCTAGTGCATAATCTAGAGCTGCTATAAAGATTCCAGCACTAATGTTGAGTCCGAAAGGAACTACAGTAAATTGGTAACTTCTTCCGGAATAAATGAAAGCCGTATATTTCCTTGATGACTCATTCAGCTTGACTTGCCAATAAGAACTCCGCAAATCAATGCTTGTCAAATATTGGACATCCTGGAACCGTTGTATAAGTTCTTCTATGTTTTCCGGATGTGTTCTCACTGGAATTATGATTTTATTTATTTCTCTGGCGTCTAGTACCAGTCTCACAGTCCCATTTGCTTTTGGCACGACCAACAATGGCGAGCAGTATGGGCTTGTAGAGGGTTCGATCAAACCCCATTTCAACATGCGATCTATTTCTTTTTGAACTTGAGCCTTTAACCTCCAGGGAACCGGATAGAAAGTTCTACAATACGTTTCGTGCGGCTTAACGTAGAGATGGCATATGTATCCCTTAATAACTCCTGGCCTTTCATCAAACACGTTTTCATACGCTAATAATAATTCTTTGAGCTGCTTCTTCTGATCTTCAATAATGCAGTCGGATTCATTTAACTTCTCATACACTAATTGACCGAAATCTCCTTTGACTTGGAACTCATTAATTACGTGCTGCTTAGAATTTTGTGCCGTCCTGATTACTTGCACACTGATCCCACTATTATATTTTCTGGTAAGGCTTTCTTTTTTCAACAAGTCCAACTCAATTTCTTGTTTATTTACATTTAACCAAATTTTTCCTGTTTTAAAATCTATTCTGCATCCGTATTGACGTAGGCTGTCGACTCCGATAATGCAATCTACCACCAAATTTTTCACAACAAGGAATGTGCTTAATATTGCTACATTTCCGACTTCTACACTAAGTAGTGACTGCACTTTTACATTAGCCGATCTAGCCCCAACGGTGCCTATTATTCTGCAATTTTTAACTGGAAAAATTGGTACGTCTTATATTTCTGATCTTGTTGAATAGTGCCTCCGAAATAACATTTGTGGTTGCAGCTGTGTCTAAAACCGCCACTATAGGTACAGCCTCCAAAATGACTTGCACTTCGGCTACTGCCACCTGTTCCTTATCCTCATCCTGTGGTTCTAAGTCCTCGGTCAGTTCATCTGCCAGTAATCGTCCATCATTATACGTTAGCATGGGTACACATATCCTGTTGCCCCTCAACCAATTGTTGACCGCTCCTCCGGGGCACGAGTGGGTCCTTACAAGTTTGTTGGATTTTGATTTGCCTGCTGGTTGACATCATCCGCCACTTCGGTAATTACCGGTTGATTCGTAGATGTCCGTCCCCAATGATGTTGGTTATTTGAGTTCATTCCCCCCGGTTGATTCCACTTTCTATTACTGTTATTGTTCCAGGCTTGAGGTCTGAAATTCCTTTCGTTCCCTCACACGGGATTGTATCTTTTCCCATTCCTGTTGTTCCTTGGATAGCCCCTCGCAAGACTATTGCCGGTATTACTATTGAGATTTTGAGGGGTTTCTCCACTATTTAACGATCTCTGTGCATTCCCTTGCCTACCATTTGGCGGAGGTTCTATCTCCCTATATTGGAATCTGTTATTACGGGCTTTCTGGTTGTTCTCTTCGATAATATCTATATGGTCTAACGTCGTGAGGAACGACTCCAAGTCTTTATCGTTGCCGTAAATTAATTGATTCCGGATGCTAGTTGGTAGTCTTGCCTTAAGTATGTTTATTATGTCTGGCAAGGGCATAGGTCTGTCCCAGTATCTAGTTTTATTTATATATTTTTCAAAATACTTCCTAAGGCTTCCTTTTGAAAAGGAGAAAGGCTCTGGGTAGAGCACCTCCTGCCTTAGGCGTTCCTGTACCCCTTCTGACCAGAACTTTGCTAAAAACGCCTTCTCAAAATCGTCATATGTCGAGCAAACAGAAGTCATGTCCGAGGCCCAGATCGCCCCCGAACCTTGTATATATCCTGTAACGAAACTGATCTTCTGCCACTCCTACCAATTTCTGGGTAGCACTCCTCTGAAACTTCGAATAAAAACAATTGGATGGACCCCCCTTTTGTCAGTGTTAAAAATCTGGAATTGCCGATGCTTTATCATTTTTTCTTCGGCATGGCAAAGGCTTTCGTAATCTCCGTTAGATAAGACTTCACGCGAACAACTAGCTCGAGGCAATTTAATGTTTGAGTTACTTACACAAGTCGGTATCGTGTGCGAATGTGCAGTAACTGGCTCTATAGTCGCTGCCAACTTCTGCTGCTGGCCTGTATTCATTTGTTCTGAGCCTTGTTGTGAAACGCGCATCGACTCTTCTATCGTTTGTTTCCAATGCTCTAAATCAGCACCTAACTGCTGTCGCACTTCCTCAAGTCCTTTCGCAAACAAACTCTCTTCCTGTTTGCCAGATAGACTCTGGAATGTTGCCTTAACATTTTGCTCAACGTTTTCACACATTAGCCTTTTGTTTTCTAATGTGATTTCGGATAATTTACCCGTTAATACATTAATTTGGTGGTCTATAACATCTTGACGCTCTGTCAGATGTTCAACACTTTCCTTTAGGTTAGTCTGCGTACGTGCCAATTCAGGAAGTTGCGCAATTGCACATGACATGGCATCTTGCTTTTGTACTAATTGTGGAACCATTTCCACCTGTTCCCGTACGGTATCTATCTTAATAGCCACATACTCCTTCATTTCTACACGTACGCGGTGAGTAGATTCCTCACATTGAGCTTTCACCAATTCTATTTGTGCAGTTAATTTTCGTTCCGTCTCTTCGGCCTGATCTTTGAGTTCCTTGGTCTTCGTCTCTATCCGCTGCTCTAATTCGGAAAAACTGTCTTGTAACTGCTGCTTAATCTCAGTTTTCAAATTTTCCTGCCCTTCCGTAACTGAGGCTAATTTCGCGTTCAAATCATTTTGCCCTTCAGTAACTGAGGCTAATTTCGCGTTAATGTCGGTTTTCAGATTTTCCTGCCCTTCAGTAACTGAGGCTAATTTCGCGTTCAAATCATTTTGCCCTTCAGTGACTGAGGCTAATTTTGTATTCATATTATTCATGCTCTCGGTTATCATTTGCATCTGTCTCATGATAATGACCAATGGATCTAACCCATGTTGCGTACTTGCCGTTTCATCTCCAGCCGTGTCTACAGGGCGTTCTCTTGCGCTATCTGTAGCGATCGGTTCTACAACACTTCTTACTACATCATTATTATCAGTGCTAACAGCTGAAGGCTGTTGCGCGCTGCTCTGCTCTGCTTGACTCATCTTAAACATTGCCCTAGTTAAAACCATATAAATGTTCTACCGTCAATATATATATCTCCCTTCTACTGTCACTGTATGTAACTCCGTTCTAAATGCAACTGGGGCAGGTCAATCAAACTACATCTAGCATGAACACAATTAATCAATGTTCAACTATCCAATAATACTAAACAGAAAAGCGTATACTTCATCTATACTAGCAAGCTTTAATAATAAAATTATAGATCCGGCCTTTTCTCTGCACCCAGCGTGTTGTTTTATGATCTTATTTGTAGATCCACTTAATGTGACTGCGAGTATTTCTTCTCTTTTCCAAGCGTCAGTTAAGTTGGCTCGTCATAGTTCACATGAAACAGAGAACAAAGTTATTTTAACTACGTCCAAAAACGTGTCCTGTCACGGATTGGCCATTATAATGGATTATACTGTAAATGATGAAAGTATGTGAATGCAGCTTGCCGCTAACTTGGTGTAATGTCTCTCACACATAAACCTGTACAGTAAAGTAAGGGCCTCCTGTTGTATCTTTAGGCTGATCCGTGATAAGACAGGCAAACAATTATACTAATGGAGGATTCTGCGTGTTTTCTCTAATTTCATTCGCTCTCTCTCTCTCTGTCCTTTATCTATATACAGTTTTAAATATAATATTTCATTACGTGAACTCAGCCCAAAAGAATCTCTGGTGGAGCCCTTCGTCTTAATATTCAGCGGCTGGGTTGTTGTAAAAGATCTTTATATCTATTATTATTGTTAAGCGCTGCATTCAGTTGGGAAAATCGATCGTTTGAACAATTCGTTCATTTTACGACAGATTTAGAATTTCAGATGTGTCCGAAGCCTTTTTGGACGATTTTATAAAATGTCGGTGATTGCAGGCTCTCTTCATCACAACTGAAACTTCCCCACTAATTACAGGGCCAAGACAATCATCAATGATTCAGACAGAGAACTCATTCGTCATTCACTCTAGAAGAAAAGGGTCACAAACCTTATTTCTGAGGAAAATTGTATATTCAATCCATCTACATTACATGTTCCGTTTTCTGTTGATTCCAAGTCTTACTTAATTTGCGTTTACAGTTTTTCTCTCTCTTCAAATAACCCGCTAGTGGCACAAACGTTAATAGCTCGCTTTAGCGAGAAGAAGAGCAAATATGTCTCTTTTAGCAACCCGACAATCTTCCAACAGATACTTCCGAAGCTGTCCTCGTTACACGTCTCTAACAACCATGGAGAATACATATATGTATCTCTGTTATTCCAAAGAATAAACGTACTAAAAAAATACCTTGGCGTCGACGAGCTGTCGGCGCATATATTACTAGAAAATCCGATCAGATACTTTCCAAAAGTGAATAAATGTGGATGATTTGATTGATAATTATTAATTATTGCGTGGTAGAGGGTAATTTTCCGTGGGGAGATTACAACTTGTCAGCTGCAATTGGTTTGCATTTTCTCTCTCTTTTTTCATTGAAGCTTCTTGTGTAGCTTTTCTACGATGAGACCCTTGCTGAACTTGTCAGTGAAGTGACCAACAGTACTCCCCCATCATAGTGGTGTTCCAGCTGCCTTGGTAGCGTTTTTCCATCACTTTAATGTCCTGTAGAAAACGCTCTCCTTGTTCCTCACTAACATCTCCCATATTGAGTGGGATGTAATCAAGGTGACTGTTCAAAAAATGAGCTTTCAGGATCATTAAACATCGTAAAGTTTTAAGCTTCTTTAACATTGTAGATATAATATAAATGTATTCTTTGTCTCTTTCACGTCCTAAGAACTTTGTAAAGACTTGCTTGAGTGATACCCATGCTTCTTTCTCATTTAAGGTCAATGTGTATTCAGAGTTAACATCAAATGTCAATTTTCTAATATCAAGTCCAACAAAGACGTCTCCTTTTAGTTTAACTTCTGAAACGTGTGAAAACGTTTGGCAGAAATACTTCAAACATGGTCCATCTTTAGGCAAAGCCTTTACAAACTGTTTTATTAGGCCTAACTTCATATGTTGAGGCGATAGTACCTTTTTAGATCTACAAGGTTTTTGTGTAGAATGTTCTTCTCACCAAGTTTTAAACACTCCCTCGAAGGCCAGTTCTTTCTGCACCAGTTTTGATTCCTAGCCCTACTGTCCCATTCACACAAGAAACATGGAAATATAGTAAAGGAGCCTTGCTGACCAAGATGCATGCATATTACTCTTAGATCGCCAATATCATCCAACCATGAGCAGAATAGCCTACTTTACTTAGCACTATTTATAGGTTTTCATAGCTTTCTTTCATATGTACAGAATGTCTAACAGATAAACATGCATACATGTTACCATTGTGCAATAAAAACAGCCTTTAAAATAATTTGGATGAATCAATAAACAGCTTCCAGTCTTCCTTTTTGTATTCAATACCGAACTCATTCATCAGACCGGGAATGTCTGAGCAATACACAAAATAACCTTCATGTTGAAAAAACTTGGAAAATAGCTGCTCTCTCTTTCTATACATGTATATGCTGGTTCTTTTCTTTTAATCGAGAGCCAAGTAAATCAGCTTCTTCTTCGATTAAGCCCAGATCCCTAACCAAATCGTTAAGCTCGGTCTGAGTAAACAATTTGGGTTCTAGACTTTCTGTATTACAATGGAATTCATCATCATCTGGTTCATCTAAATCAGATTGTACATCAGAAAATACTTGTGTTGGAATAGAATTTAAATCATCTGGTGGTTCAGGAACCGGAAAAATCTGCACTATGCCTCACTGGTCAGATGGCGGACGGAAGGTTAGGATAGCTTATTACCTTCTAGTTTTTCGAATTATGACCAGTAATATCAACACTGCAAACGTAGCAATCATCGGAATGATTTCTTGGCTCACTCCATATCATACGAACAGCAAATCTAAAGTCCTTTTTCTCCTCTTTGGACCAATTTCTTAGATCTTCAACACACACGTAATACACCTGATGCAGTACCCAAGATTTATCTTGATCACCAAGTTTAGATCCAAAGCGTGATAGATAAACCTTTTTCACAAAGTCTGTAATGTTCCTTTATCATAAATTCACCTCAAATATGACAAAAGCAGAGTTTTTACAACCATGATTAGACATTATACTGAGCACATGTACAGGAAATGGGAATGTGAGCTGTGAAATTATTTGAAATCGTTTAATTTAATAAATTTAACTGTAAAATGTGAAGAAATGGTGGGTGATACAATTTTTAAGTATCATATTTGGATTTACCTAAAAAATATAAGTATAAGGTATTTTCAGCAAGAAAGTTTTTCTGTCGTTTGTCTGTGTAATTCGTTGTTATACTCTAATTCCCTAAATTACTCATGAAAGGTCTAAAATACTTTTGAATGCTGATGAATACATGTAACTCCATATATATGAATTACTCCAGTAACTTTACTCTTGTTAAACTCTGAAAAGTATGTAGAGATTGCTTTGGAGCCTACTATTATAAACAAGCTTTCTACTATTGCCAGGGAGGAGAGAAATATTAAACATGACAAAGGACATAACACTATTTAATGTGAAACACTTACCCAAAGATTCAAAATTTATTTAACAAACTCTCTACAGGACGTTCCACTGTTACTAACAGATATAAATCTTCTACACCTATTTTTTCCTGAATCAGTTTTCTGCGAATAGTTGATTTCATAAATAATTGGTGAATGTATATACGCAAAGTAAAGTAATTTATTTGTTCTTAAAAAGCTTACATAAGTGAACTGAGCTTTTCTGCATATAGGCTGTCTTTTCTTATACATCAACATCAGTTTGAGCTTTTTCAGCCCTTATCCAATGATCAGCTCAATAAAAATGCACACTACATTACTACATTACCACGACGAAATAGGTACATAGTGGTAGGAATGCAGACTAACAAGAAGACAGCTACCAAGGAAAACGTGCCATGCGTGTAAAAATGGCACTATATTCATATTATGTTTTTCTGTTTCATTATAATTTACAAATTTAAGTGTTATTGAAGGTCTGACAGGTAGTCGGTTCAGATCAGTCGGGAAATGTGAAAACTTAGGGTGGTCTAACAGTATCAACGATCTGGTTAAACATATGTGTATTTTGGAGATGTATTTACACATACATGTGTACAGCCAAAGAAATAAAAAGAGCTAACAAAATACAACTAAAATAAAATTATGAAGAACATACAGTTTACTACAAATGGAAATTTTAAAATTTCGGTTAGTATGTAGACAGTGCACCACACCCTTCTGGAAAC
This sequence comes from Schistocerca americana, assembly GCF_021461395.2. Classification (NCBI taxonomy): domain Eukaryota; kingdom Metazoa; phylum Arthropoda; class Insecta; order Orthoptera; family Acrididae; genus Schistocerca; species Schistocerca americana. Next base: position 94,019,987 of record NC_060121.1, read on the forward strand.
TGCAAAAAGGAACTTCTAGTTTAATTTTGATTATCTGCAGCCAGATATCAACAAAGGTATCGAGATACCTTTCGTTTTGACCATCAGTTTGTGGAAGTTCGACTAAATACATTCCAAGTGGAAAAACGCAGATGCCATTTAATTAATTTGTGGATGTGATAACCACAATACAGATGATTTACATACATCATTACGGAATTTGTAGCAGAAGGCTTTATTAAATGGGGCATATTTGTAATTCCCAGAACTGAAGAATCGTATAATTGTGTTTCGCTCTCGTGTTTTATGAAATGTAGCGAACTATATGTTTTGAATTATCCTAAAATTCACTTAACCTCGAACATCTGATAATATTGTTAAATATTTCTTTTGTTGCCTTTTCAGTAAGACCACAGCAACTGTTTATAATTGTTTTCAGTGTGAAAATAATGTATACAGAAATAAAGGGACGACCAAAGGTACAACCCTTTCGTTCAGCGGGCGAATAGGCTTCTAGATTCAGAATGGCTATTACCTCTTACTATTCTTGTCACTATAAGATGTGGTATTAACCTTATTAGACAACTGAAGAAGTGGTGGGGAACAGAAATTCTATTATAATGATCCATAGTGAATTAGAGCCGGTTTAAACGATGGGCGTGTATTTTGGACATGCGTACGTTAATATTCCTCTCCAGTCATGTTGTGTTTCGTTTTCTATGGTTACTATAAATCACTTAAACACACTAACAAAAGATATCGCAACACCAAGAAGGACTTGTGCGACTTCAACGAAATTTGGTAGGCTTTCTCTCTGTCTGAAATATTATTAGTCAAATTTCATGTCAGACGCATAAAAGTGGAACTAGTAACGCCGCTATGAGAATGAAAATCGAGTTTGCTTTAAATACACGCTGTAACGGTCGTGAGCGGTAGTTATCCCTGAGATGGAAAATGGTGAGCTCATGTTAGGTAAGAATGCATTTAAGGCGACAAAGGGGCCACAACCAACACCCCACCATCTTTGAGCAAGGTCGTGTAGTAGGCCTACGAGAAGCTGGATGTTCATTCTGCAATACTGCAGAGAGATTTGGTAGAAATGTTGTAACTGTGCATGATTGTTGGCAGCAGTGATCACGGGAATATACAATCGCCAAGAGTCCTGTCGCCAGACGATCACGTGGCTTCTACCGAGAGGGAAGAGCATCGTGTTCGACGTGTGGCTCTGGAGCATCGTACTGCATTTGCAGCAGCAGTCTGAGCAGCGGTTGACTCCATAGTGATATAATGAACTGTTACAAATCGGTTACTTCAAGGAGAGTTCCGAGCCGCACGCCCCGTAGTGTACATTCCACTCACCCCAAGCCACGGCCATTTGCAACTTCAGTGGTGTTGCATGAGCGAATTGGTAGGCAGGCTGGAAATGTGTTGAGTTTTCTGATGAACACAAAAGAACCCCACAGACACTACAAAAGACATGGAAACACAAAACAGTAACACTCATGACACAACAAAAAGGCAAAAGGTACACTTTAACATACGAACACAAAGCAACTCACAAGGTACCTGATATATTACAGAAACAGTGATTACACGTTTGTTACAGTACAAGAAACACACTCCAGTTACATTTATAAACAATAGACAAGCCAGATAAATATGAAGGAGCAGGTATACACCAGCTGGAGTGCCAGCAATGTAAATCAGTATATCTAGGGATGACATGTAGAACCTTCGAAACTAGATATAATGCAGATATAAGAAGATGGAAGTATCACAATAGCCATTCCACCTTCGCTGAACACCTAACAAAAGATGAACCATCCATCACACAACATGACATGACAGTTATTAGAGTGAATAATCAAAACAAAAAGTTTCTGATATTGCAAGAAAACTTTCACATACAAAGAGCCATTGAAATGAAGAAGAAGGTACTCAATGACCAAATCCATATACGTAATAACTCTTTGATAATGTTACCCCCAAAAACAATAACAAGCATATATCCAAAAAACTACCAGAATAAATAATTAATCAATCTTCCTGTCCCCCCTACTTCATCTTCTTCTACTCTCTCTCTCTCTCTCTCTCTCTCTCTCTCTCTATCTATCTGCCTGTCTGTCTGTCTCTCTCTCTCACTCTCACTCTCTCTCTCTCTCTCACACACACACACATAGAAATCCATTTAATTTTAAAACATCAAACTCTCACAAAGAAAAGACACATTTAAACACACACACACACACAACAAATGTAAAATTAAACCATATACACGACACAAACAAAAGAGAAGTGATAAACACATAGCGACAGTTGGCAACACTAAACACCTAAAACAGTACATGTTGGACACAAAATGTAAAGTGCAAGTGATGTATGCGATGTGCTGAATCAAATATGGGTGAAAAACACCGACACTCGGCCAACTGGAGCATGTAGACTAATGAACACATCTCTAGGACCACACAAATGGGCTAACAACGCTGGAAATCGTAAGTAACAACGATGGATAATTTCACTACACGAATTTGTGCTACAAAAGTTGATTCTAGCATGACAAAATGTAACATAGCTGCATATTGTAAGTACCACATTATTCATTTATTATATGTGTAAAATGAAAATGTTTTGTAGTCCACTGATGATGCTTCATAAATAAAAGAAGCGAAACACCTATTGCAATATACAAACTCCCTTCAATTAGATGCATAGACGGAACGTTCCTCTACGAACCATTAAATAAGTTTAATAACAGAACATACAATTGTCAAATAAAAGCAGGCAGGATCTTGCTTATGTTCACTTGAAAAACTGAAGCTCTTTCTTTTGCAAGAATCATTTACATCACATTTTTCAATTCTTTGTTCAACTTACGCAGTACTAGCCCACTGTCATAACTGAAGGTAAATATTTTCTCGAACAGCATATGTTAAAATTGTAATACAGCATTACTTTTTTCTTTGGTGTTTCCAGTATGAAACACGTTGCATGACATGTCTTTTTTTTCATTGCCACTGTATTTCTGGTTTAACGGGTCTATGATCAAAAGCACGTAGGCTCAACACAAAAAGTTCATTTATGCATTTAATATAGTAGCAGATGCTAGTTTCATCAGGCAAAGTAAAAAATAAGAAATTGGAAAGAAGTTGCAAGACGAAGAGTCTGATTCAGCTTCATCTGGTAGTGTGGTAAATCGTTGGACAATATTAATAATCAACTATAGCAAAAGAAGAGTGATACAAATTTTGTACAAATTCGTAGTGTTTCAAGGTGCTTTCTGTCAAATGACTCACGGTCAGTCAATCCTCTTTAATTTGCATCCTACTAGTGACAACATAGGCACTTCAATATCATATTTTCTTTAGTCGATATCTGCCAGCACCTTCTATACAGTCTGTATCTGAGCCTAAACCAAATAAAGTTTCAGGTAACTGATTGTGAAACGAAACTTCATATTTTCTTTCACAGTGTAATAAAACTTGAAAAAGCACATAAAATTTATAGTGTAGTTGTAAGAAGTAACTGCTAGTCATTTAACTACTAATAAACAGGAATAATTACTAGTTCATAAAATCACGTGTTGTTGAATGCAGTATTCTTCATGTCAGCGAAAATTAGTTATCTACGGATCGGAATTCCAATTACGTTTGAAACAGCAGTATTTATATTATCTGCGTAATACATCGCTCCAACAATTTCAGACGGTTAGGCGCTCCTCTTCTTAGTTTTCAAATAAAATGTGATGAACCAAAATGTTCAGTATCTGGTATAAAAGCTGCAACACGCAACCATTATACCAGATACTGAACATTTTGGTTCACCACATTTTATGCGGAAAGAAACGGAAGAAGAGGAGCGCCTAGCCTCCCCCAAAATTGTTGGTGCGATATATTACGGAAATATTTTAAGTACTGGATGCCTCAAACGTAACTGAAATTGCAATTTGATCATCCAGTTGTGACTACACACTGAAGTGTCAGAAGACATGGTATAGTGGTGTGCACACGTACACAACGTGTAAAAGGACAGTGCATTGGCGAAGCTGTCATTTGTACGTAGGTGGGTCATTTTAAAAGGTTGTTGACCTGATTATGGCCGCACGACGGGAGTTAACAGACTTTGAATGCGGAATGGTAGTTGGAGCTCGATGCATGGACATTTCATTTCAAAATCGTTAGCGAATCCAATATTCCAAGATCCGCAATGTCAAGAGTGCGCCGCACTTATCGACCGAGAGCAGCGGCGTTCGCGTAGCTTTGTCAGTACTAACAGACAAGCAACACTGAGTGAAATAATGGTATAAATCAATGAGGGAGGTAAAACGAATGTATCCGTTAAGACAATGCTGTGAAATTTGGCGTTAATGGGTTATGGTGGGTGCCTGTGCTGACAGGCTGGTGACCATATCGGTTGCTCCCTAGACGACTGGAACACCGAGGGCTGGTGAGACGAGTTCCGCTTTCAGGTGGTAAGAGCTGGTGGTAGGGTTCGACAGTAGCGCAAACCCCACGAAGCCATGGAAACAGTTGTCAACAAGGCACTGTGGAAGCTGGTGGCGGCTGCATAGTGGTGTGGGATGTGTGTACATGGAATGGACTGGGTCCTGTGGTCCGCTGTACCGGTAATTGACTGGAAATGTTATGTTAGCCTAGCTGGAGACCATTTGCAGCCATTCATGTACTTCATGTTCCCAAACAACAATGGAATTTTTATAGATGACAATGTGCTATGTCACTAAGCCGCAATTGTTTGCGATTGGTTTGAAGTATATCCTGAACATTTTCAAGCGAATGATTTGAACGACCATATAGATCAACATGAATCACATCGAACGTTAACGAGATTTCTTTAGGGGGCTTCCAGCGACTTCTTGAGTCCATGCCAAATCGAGTTGCTGCAGTACGTCGGGTGAAAGGAGGTCCGACACAATGTTAGCAGGCATCCGACGACTTTTGTGAATTCACTGCATATCGGCTTTACATATAACCACCTAACAGCTTTTCTATACGAACTGTAATCTCTGCAGAATGAGAAACGAAAACTATGAAATTGGAAAAGCAACGAGGCCAACACTTTAATCGTACGCAGTCTCAAACATTGTACAAGTATCTACGTTATTATTGTTATCGATGACGATTTAGTTTGAATATTTCTCTACAATGCTGCGAACTTCATTATCAATTCATCACGATTGAAAGCACACGTAAACACATAAAAGAAGAACTTGATCGTATTTTGAGGTCTCCCCCACTTTAATCAGGATATTGCTCAAGCAGCCAAGGAATTTGTGTCTGGGCTGACGGAAAAAGCGGTTTCGTGGGCGCTCCGCGTCCCGTAGGAATCCAATGTCACCGGAAACGCTAGCTCATTCGTTTTTGATTAGAAAAGTCTACGACCTCCACCTGCAGTCCCTACCTCCCTTCCTCCCCTCCGCTCCCTCCCTCCCATCTCTGGGGGACTGATGACTTTCGCTGTTTAGTCCCCCTTAAACATCCCAACAACCACCACCACCTCCCATCTCACCAGAACACAGATCTTGTTTTCTTCCTATCCCGCCCACAGATACACCATCCCGCTGCCCAAGTCGTTTGCCACATGTGACGTTGTGTACTGGTGAGTTGCAGGTCTTCATAGGCGCAAATAACTTCGAGTAAAAGTACAGATCATGTAACCAATTGCCTCTTAATTGCAGTGTCGTGTAATTTCATCGTTATTGAAACGTATTTACGACTATGGAAACTTTCGGTAACGGGAATAGTATCAAAACAGGTGAATCAGCAAACTGTCTCAAAAAAGATTAACAGTCTCGAAAATAATGCCTGTTATTGAAACTTCCTGTCAGACTGCAACTGTATGTCGCACAGGAACTGCAAAATAGCAGGAACAGCACGCCTGAAGAAAGGATATTGCCGAGACATCACAATTTGGGGACTGTTTTCAGAATGTTTTTTTCACAGAGAAATTTGAAAGATACTAGATGAAATACTGGCGGAAATACAGTAAGGAGGGGTCGTGAATCGTCCTTAGATAGCTCAGACGACAGATCATTTGCCCGCGAAAATCAGTTGTTCGAGGTCCGACAAACGGTGTTAATCTGCCAGGAAGACCCATATCGGTGCACACTCCGCTGCAGAATGAAAATTCATTCAAGACAATATCCATTGGTGGTAGGCAATTATTCCACTGTAAGCTAAGATATTCGACCATGTTAAGCTTGGTTAGTGAAAAACAAAGTTGAAAGCAAGAACTCCTCCTCAGCTGCGTAAATATGCCTAGGGGCGTCTTTCAACACGCATCAGGAAGATCTTGACGACGGCCACATATGCGTAGGCACTACCACTTTCGATTTTCGGTAGGTAGAAATCCATCTGAAACACACTAACGGAAAAAAGTCGCCACTCCAAAAAATATTTAATGTAGGGTAATTAAATGTCGGGTATACTTATTTCTAGGTAACATTTCTAAGTGATTAACATTGCCAGATCACAGGTTAATGTAAGCACAATATGAGCCACAGCAAATGTTAAATTCTGGTACATTAATAACCGGTATAACTTCTAGAGTGTTGAATGCAGGCATGCAGTCGTGGATGCATTGTGTTTTACCGTTGTCAGATATCATTTTGTGTGATGAAGTTGCATTCGTGTTGCACTTCGTCAGCTAATGCTCTGTGTGGATAACGCTCGAGTTGCCGTCCCGTATGTGCTCTATTGTAGACAAATCCGATGATCGAGCAGCCCGAGGAAATTACTCGACATTCTGTAGAGCATATTGAGTCACAACAGCGGAATGCGGGCGATCATTATCCTGTTGTATATCACCCCCTGGAACGCTGTTCATGAATGGCAGGACAACAGATCGAATCACCAGACTGACACACCAATTTTCAGTCAGGCGTCTTGGGATAACCACCAGGGTGCTGCAGCTGTCATACGAATCGCACCCTAGACTATAGCTCCAGCTGTAGGTCCATGCAGTTTTTAGCAGCTCTGTTGCATGACCTCGTTCAAACTCAGTGAGGTGTTGATAATGGCATCTTTATCGCTATAAAGGCATTATTGACTAACACCAAGTCACCATGTCCAATGTGGAATGTAACTAACGCCCACCACCGTTACAGTGTGTATTTAAAGCAGACCTGCTCTGCACCCTCGTAGTGTGGTACTACGAGCGTCAGTCTTAAGCGACTGACGCGAAATCTGAATAGACATCATCCTTCAGATGTAGAAACACACCTGCCAACTTTCGTCTATATTGCATAACTCCTTCTTTGTGATGCGATTTTTTCCGTTAGTAAGTTACACATGTTAACTGGTGTGTACCCATGTAGACTGAAAACTCAGTGGAAGTTACTAGCTAAAACAATGGCTTCATGTTGTACCTATAGGGTCGAGTCGCACATTCTGACATCCCCAAAGGTTTACATCAGCTTCAGAGCAGGTGCAGGATCAAAGGGGATGGAACCATGGGCATCATGGCCCCCATGTACAAACAAAACTTTACTAAAAGCGTTTATTCAGAATGTCTACATGAAATATCCAAAATGCAAACAACGAGACAAATATATTTGCAGTGTCGGCATGATGAAAAACAGGATAAAAAGTTTATGTGTATATTTTTTAAACATTCCTTTTTTTTTGTTACTGGTGCTAGATGATAAACAGAAAAGATTGTACCTAAAGAGATGGCCAATTGCGTGGTAGGCTTCGTAGAAGTGCAATCACTCATTGCTGTCGATATGCAGTCATTTTCATCAAAACTGCAATGCATTATCATTAAATTAGTGAACCCATCTATCCTAGATTAATTCCCATCAAGAAGTTAACTTACAAGTACAAATAAAGTTAACGTTAGCGATTACCATTAGTAAAATTACACATTAATTTCTTCTTCTGAATAGTTACTAAAGTGAGTAGCTGAGAGTCCATTGAATGAATGTTGTGCGAAGCCTCAGAGAGCAGATATAAGAGGGCCAATGTAGAGCCGTGAGTCCTGAGGGATCATGGGTCATTTTAAAAAGAGGACGTGCCGCAACACCTAGGGGAGGGAGACGTCAGATAACAAGGCGCTACACCAACTGTTCACTGAGGTGACAAAAGTCATCGGATACCTCCTAAAAGTGATTCAGACCTCCTTTCCTCGGAGTGTGCAGCAACTCGATTTGACGTGGACTCAACAAGTAGTTGAAAGTCCCATTCAGAAATACTGAGCTATTCTGCCTCTGCAGCCGTCTGTAACTCTGAAAACTTTGTCAGTGCAAGAGTTTGTGGACTAACTGACCTCTCGGTTCAGTCCCATAAATGTTGTATTGGATTAATGTCGGTCGATCTGAGCAGCCATATCATTTGCTCGAACTGTCCAGAACGTTCTTGAAGGGAATGGCGAACAGTTGGGGCCTGGTGACACGGTGACACGACGCAGTGTTGTTGGAGCACATGAAGTCTATGAATGGCTGCAAGCTGTCTCCAAGTAAACAAATACAATCAAATCCAGTCAACTACCTGTTCAGTTGGGCGACAGGACCCCGGTCCATTCCATGTAAACACAGCTCACACCATTAAGAAGCCACCACCCTCTTGCAGAGTAAAAAATTAAATTAAAACAGTCTCGTTCGCGTTTTCTGATTTTTTATTCGTTAGCAACCGGTTTCGGCCCTTTCTTCAGATCGTCTTCAGACTTTGTCCGCCATTATGGCTGCTGGTGGCGGCAGACGGAGCGAGATCCTCAGAATATGGACACCCTTACTCGTCTGCCGCCACCAGCGGCCATAATGGCAGACAAAAGCCTGACGATGGTGTGAGTGAAGGGTCAAAACCGATTCCTAACGAATAAAAAGCCTGAAAACGCGGCCGAGCCTGTTTTTATTTAATTTTTAGCATTTTATACCGCTCGCTGTGCTCCAATACGGAATGCTTTCTACAATTTTAAATACCTTGGACAGGGCCTTGTTGGCAAATTGTTTCCACAGCTTCGTGGGGTCAGCGCTAGGCTGGAACCATACCATGAGCTCTTAGCAACTGAAATCGGGGCTCATGTGACCAGGCCATTGTTTCTCAGTCGTCTAGCGTCCGACGGATGTAATCACGACCCCAGGAGAGGCGCTGCAGGCGATGTCGTGCGGTTAGCAGAGGCATTTGCGTGGTCGTCGGCTGCCACCGCCCATTACCGCCAGACTTCGCCGCACCGTCCTAACGGATACGTTCGCCGTACGTCCCTCGTTGATTTCTGCGATTATTTCATGCTGTGTTGGTTGTCACTTAACACTAACAACTCTACGCAACCGCCGCTGCTCTCGATCATTAATTGAAAGCTGTCGGCCACTTCGTTGTCCACGGTGAGAGATAATACCTAAAATTTTATATTTTCGACAGGGTCTTGACACTGTGGATCCCAGATTACTGAATTCACTAACGATTTACGAAATGGAATGGTCCATACGTCCTGCTCCAACTACTATACCGCATTCAGAGTCTGTAAATTCCCTTTGTACGGCCATAATCACGTCGGAAACGTTTCCACATGAACCACCTGAATACAAATGACTGTTCCGCCAACGTGTACGTGATGCTACATCCAGCTGTATATGTGCGTATCGCTAGCCCATTACTTTTGTTACCTCAGCTCATTATGTGTGAGCAGAGGCCAGCCAGACAGGCGGCGTCTGCCGTTTATTGGATGGTGATAATGTTTGCGTCCTAAGCCACTGGAGGATATTAAGCAATAACTATTCCCACAAGGAAAGTGTGACAGATGCACCGAATTATCAAGATCTGGGCACTGGAGGACTCCCATGTTTTGGGAAACGCTGCTCAAGGGACTCTTCACAGCTAGAATCTAAGACGTGGAATAAGAAGAGGCCAGGCTCCATCAACTGTCAGGCAGACACCAAGTTAACCGAGGTTGTTCATTTTGGCTAAGAAATGTAACCTGTGGTTGACATAAATAAATTATGAAGTGTAAGAACGGACTTTGTCTGTGTGTATGTGAAGGAGACATTATTGGCTGGAACGCGAAACAGGAGAGATAACGTGTGTCACAAGCTGTCTGCTTCTGGGCTCCAGCACATAAGGCCCCCACTATTGGTTAACTGTATTAAATATGAGTATGGAAGGGAGACTGCTGCCCGCTAGAAAGTGTCTGGTTGGTCAGCATTCGGAAGTACCATTGTCATTGGTGATCAAAAATTGCCCTCACAAAGAAACAGGAAAAAGAGCACTTATTCAGCACTAGACAGGGGACACTTCAGCTGAGAGAGGGACTGCGATTTCAGTCTCTGAGGGTAGAACAGCTTTCGATGCAGGATAAATGACTCAAGTATTCTGCAGACGTCACAGCAGACAATCACGCCAGTCCATAACTGTATGTATGGTGAGCAGTTGTCACTTGTGTTGACAATTCGTGAACATAACTATTCTTTGTTATTTGTACAATCGGTATTTGACTTGAAGTCTGTAGGTATTTGTAATAAAAAGAGCTTTATAGTGAACAATGTTTGACGAATTCTCTATTTCCCTCACCTTTATGAGATACAGTAGTCATGTTTTATGTATGTTACGGTCACCTCTGCTTAACTAATTCAATCCATTAAGTTATCAACTGCGCAACACCTGTAATTAATTTCTTGTGATGCTATGGGGAGCAGTCTGCTTATCAGTAAGGCCGCCCAATACAGTCATCCTGACGTCAAAAGTTGCATGTCGATCTCCCAGCCTTAACCTGATACTGTCAAAAAATAATTTTCGACTTGGATTACAAACGGAATCACCTACCTGCCATATAGGCACGTGCACTTGGGAAAGGAACCCCAGTCCCTTGGAATTAATGACTCGACATTGACCCTCCCATCTCTGTTCTGCGAGATGCTGCAAGGCTGTAACTCCTCGCAGTTTAGTGACGTCGGCACAGTAGCTCAGCGTGTTTGCTCAGAAAGCCAGCTGCCCTCCATAATAGAAAAGCAAAGTGAATGGATAAATGATGAACGTAAACAGGTGTCTTGGTACGTCTCCCGAACAAATGCACGAAGAATAACTTATAAAAATAGATCAACAAAAAAAGTGGTAAACGCCACAAATGTAGCCACGAAGACGTGAGATCGCAATCACTCCATTTCATTTCTTTTAGTGGCATTTCTATTGACTATAAAAGTACTCAGTCTGATGGCCCTCAAAATAATTTCCTTCACTTTTTAACCATCTGTGATACCATAGATATCCACAACCATTCCGTCACGCAGGTCAGGAGCTTCTTTGCCCTACAGCGGCCCATCAGCCGGCTACCCGCCACATACCACTCACCAACTTCGCCAACCGTCATACGACAAGGTGAATGTGGCACTGCATTGTGTTTATCAGCTGTCATCTTCTAATTTGGAGTTCCTTAATCTTGCAGTTACATATTGGATTGGGCACGCTCGAAACTTATGAACGTTGTTCAGGAGTTGTAAAATAGAGTCACAAGGGCAGAGAAGTCAAACATTTGCAACATATTGTTTGCTCTGGGGTTAACAGACGTGTGAAGGTAGCAAGGCAGCTCTGAAAACTTGCACTGTTCGTGGAACGAGTGCTTTTGGGCAAAACACGTTGTTATCAAGTTTCAGCTATACTAAGAGTGGGCTACATCAAACCAGTCAGAAGAATGCTGACTCAATTAAAAAAAAAAAAAAAAAAAAAAAAAAAAAAAAAAAAAAAAAAAAAAAAAGGTAGAGAGAGAGAGGGGGGGGGGGGGAAGAATTGGTTTCACCAAGTGGCATGAAGACTGGCACAAAAGTGGGCACCTCTTGTGTCTGAAAGACATGGCGGATAACGGTCTGAATTCCAAAATTAATTCACGTTTCTGAACGACAGCGTGTTTACTGATACTCTGACTGCAGATTCAACATCATAAATCAGTTACAGTCACAATTATTTCTATTTTTCTGTTACAAGCACATTGAAAACTGAAAATGTAATTCATCAAACGCGATCCACACGTCTGGAGCCTCTCGAGTGGTTTTACTGCATACATTATGGGAAGGTAACACGTCTTTCATCGTTACAGACTTTGAAAATGTTTTTTCTTAAGAATTCAGTCATTGTCACTGTCCTCGAAAAAGAAGAACAGAAATGAACAAACACTCAGCTTTCATTGGAAAACGTGAGCACCCAAGGAGAGGCTTCGTAAGCTATGAGTAACGTTACGTCCCAAACCAAGAATTATCTGAAGAGTGGGCTCAAAAAACTGTGTAAGACTTTACGCCAGCGAATATGCGCTGTGTTAGTTCGATTTGGGCTGCTGCTAACGTGAAAGGAGAAGCAGTTGTCATCAGGAAAAGGAATAAGGATCGAAAAATACAGAAGGTAATGTCTGGAATAAGTCGTCCTTAAGCAACACTGTCGTTAAGACTATAAATACATAACGACCAACAAATAATTACTCATAATGATTCCACTATAAGCACTGACGAAGTTTTCTCAGGAAAATCGAAGAGCATAATGCTTGACACAGAGAGATATCGAGATACCAATAGGTTCATCATGCTGAGAATTGGGATAATTTTCTACACAATGCTTCACAGACCGTGCACGGTGTTATTAGCTTGTGGAAGGATTTTTTTCTCTTTTTCCTGTTTTATTTTTTCGCAGTAGACTGCCAGCTCGTTTTGGAAGCGATAAACAATAGTTACAGTCTACCAGACCGTATTTCACACCCACGGCCTCACCGCCCAATCATAACAACAACTTTGGGTGTTTCTTAAAAGCCGGCTGGTGTGGCCGTGCTGTTCTAGGCGCTTCAGTCTGGAACCGCGCGACCGCTAGGTCGCAGGTTCGAATACTGCCTCCGGCATGGATGTGTGTGATGTCCTTAGGTTAGTTAGATTTAAATAGTTCTATGTTCTAGGGGACTGATGACCTCAGATCTCAAGTCCTATAGTGCTCAGAGCCATTTTGTTTCTTAAAATATGACACTGGATGACCTTACCGGCTTCTTGTTGTTAGCGCTTCTGAGTGGTTATTCTGCTGTTTCTATACAGATGGATCCGTAAGATAAATCCTATATTTTATTGCCTTGCACATACGATGTCTCCGTTTTTGCTAGTCCTTCGTCCAAAATGCAGTGAGCTACAGGTATGCGCTTTTGATTGATAAACAATATTGTACAGTAACGGGAAAGGTTTGGCAAACCCCATTAGTCATCTGACGATTACGAACTCAGGTGCTTCATAGGATTCCTTTAGCTGATTTCGTTGCGGTGCTAAGTTCAACGTCCTCGACTACGTGGAATAAATCAGTGTCAGGCTAACCAGAGCAGCGTGGCAACAATGAATTACCGCTTAATTGCTTATTATGCACGAATTATTTTGGCGTTATAATTCCAAGCAAATATGTAGTGAACTGGGGTAATTCACCTTCAGTGCTGACAGTCCGTCGACTATCAGTGGTTGCCAAACACTTTTCAAACAGCGTTTAATGTGTAACTGTTTTTCAGACAACACATATAACAGGACTCTAAGGCCATCCTTTCGTTAGTCGTTGTCTTGTGATGCAACTAAAACATGTCAAATACCTGTGCCTCGAGGTTAAACGGTCAGTATGCTTCATAACAGTGGAATCAATACTGCAAGAAACTGGTTACTTCGTAGCGAAGGTGTTCGTAGCCTCACAGCAGTGCATAGGTTGTGGAGCCTCATAAGACCTCCTAGTCATAAGAATGGAATACAGCGCCACATTATCACTGGATTACGTGCCCCAACAGTGGCGTCCTGCAAAGTCGGTGCGCAGCGTGGCGCCGCGTCATTCTCTGAGCGCCTGTACCATTCCGATTATACAATTTTCACTGTGGTGTGTTAGCGATGGTTACAATATATGTGCGCCTGGCGCTTTGCCAACAAACGTGAAATGTGCCTTATAGACGATAATTTATACACTCCTGGAAATGGAAAAAAGAACACATTGACACCGGTGTGTCAGACCCACCATACTTGTTCCGGACACTGCGAGAGGGCTGTACAAGCAATGATCACACGCACGGCACAGCGGACACACCAGGAACCGCGGTGTTGGCCGTCGAATGGCGCTAGCTGCGCAGCATTTGTGCACCGCCGCCGTCAGTGTCAGCCAGTTTGCCGTGGCATACGGATCTCCATCGCAGTCTTTAACACTGGTAGCATGCCGCGACAGCGTGGACGTGAACCGTATGTGCAGCTGACGGACTTTGAGCGAGGGCGTATAGTGGGCATGCGGGAGGCCGGGTGGACGTACCGCCGGATTGCTCAACACGTGGAGCGTGAGGTCTCCACAGTACATCGATGTTGTCGCCAGTGGTCGGCGGAAGGTGCACGTGCCCGTCGACCTGGGACCGGACCGCAGCGACGCACGGATGCACGCCAAGACCGTAGGATCCTACGCAGTGCCGTAGGGGACCGCACCGCCACTTCCCAGCAAATTAGGGACACTGTTGCTCCTGGGGTATCGGCGAGGACCATTCGCAACCGTCTCCATGAAGCTGGGCTACGGTCCCGCACACCGTTAGGCCGTCTCCCGCTCACGCCCCAACATCGTGCAGCCCGCCTCCAGTGGTGTCGCGACAGGCGTGAATGGAGGGACGAATGGAGACGTGTCGTCTTCAGCGATGAGAGTCGCTTCTGCCTTGGTGCCAATGATGGTCGTATGCGTGTTTGGCGCCGTGCAGGTGAGCGCCACAATCAGGACTGCATACGACCGAGGCACACAGGGCCAACACCCGGCATCATGGTGTGGGGAGCGATCTCCTACACTGGCCGTACACCACTGGTGATCGTCGAGGGGACACTGAATAGTGCACGGTACATCCAAACCGTCATCGAACCCATCGTTCTACCATTCCTAGACCGGCAAGGGAACTTGCTGTTCCAACAGGACAATGCACGTCCGCATGTATCCCGTGCCACCCAACGTGCTCTAGAAGGTGTAAGTCAACTACCCTGGCCAGCAAGATCTCCGGATCTGTCCCCCATTGAGCATGTTTGAGACTGGATGAAGCGTCGTCTCACGCGGTCTGCACGTCCAGCACGAACGCTGGTCCAACTGAGGCGCCAGGTGGAAATGGCATGGCAAGCCGTTCCACAGGACTACATCCAGCATCTCTACGATCGTCTCCATGGGAGAATAGCAGCCTGCATTGCTGCGAAAGGTGGATATACACTGTACTAGTGCCGACATTGTGCATGCTCTGTTGCCTGTGTCTATGTGCCTATGGTTCTGTCAGTGTGATCATGTGATGTATCTGACCCCAGGAATGTGTCAATAAAGTTTCCCCTTCCTGGGACAATGAATTCACGGTGTTCTTATTTCAATTTCCAGGAGTGTATTTTCAGTATTCCTCAATTCTTGTGTTTGATCTTAATAAATTCCAAACAGTATCACGGTAATGGGCTATTTCGGTTGGCAAATTATACGTAAGGGAATTATGTATGCTTGTTTGCTGGACACTTGACTGCTTTGAGTGTAATGCAACGGCAACTGCGAATCAGTGCTGGATGCACACACAGAGATGTTCACTGTAGCAAGGGCGACGGGGGGGGGGGGGGGGGGGCGCACTCTCCATCCTTACATGTCCCCGTAACATAATGTCTAAAGCACACGTGGTCTATTCACAAGAGAACTCGGTGTCCAATAATCCATGAATAACAGTTTGTGGCAGATATGCATGAAAGGAAAGAGACTTTTGGGTTTGTAGCGTTTCCGAAAGGGACTGCGATGAGAATCCAGTGTCAGATTACGCTTGCCGACCGCTGTGGCCGAGCGGTTCTAGGCGCTTCAGTCAGGAACTGCGCTGCTGCTATGGTCTCAGGTTCGAATCCTGCCTCGGGCATTGATGTGTGTGATGTCTTTGGGTTAGTTAGGTTTAAGTAGTTCTAAGTCTAGGGGACTGATGACATAAGATCTTAAGAGCTATAGTGCTTACAGCCATTTGAACCAATATTACGTTTCACAACTCTAAAATGTTTGTTTTCTCACTTCATACTGAAACATGTGCTGCGATGTCAGAAAAGCTATTTAATTGTGTACTACTATCGAGTGCAGAAAAACTCTTCTTCCTTTTGTGTGTGTTGCTCAAATTTTGATGTCCCCTCATCTTACTTTGCGAGTAAGTACTGCTCCTATTGAGGTAAGAAGAGCGTCATCAATAACTGGTTTATATTCTGGTGACTAATGACGTGATGTTTCTTTTATAGTATCTACGAATTCAGGTGCAATCATAGCTGAGAGGCCTACTGTAATTTATACATCCCAGTTACGAGCGTATTATACAGTATCCTTCATTTGATAAGACTCATAGCCTGAAAGCCAAATTGAGAGGGACTGGTTGAATGACATTAGACTGTGTGGTATGGAACCTAAGAGGAGATCACAGAACCTATTTAATCGTTGGTCGTTCGGTTGGTCGTCACATTGGCCGACATATTTGGTCCTTTCGCTGTTTCCGGGCCTGGGAAGTTGATCGGGCCTGGGAAGTTGGTGGAGCAGCGAGGAAACATCCACAGTGTGTAGTTTGGCTGTGCCCGCTGGCGGCCTCTATGCGGTGTCAGAGTGTGTGGTGAACTTCCCATTGCTACGAGATTAGTGGCTCACCGATCCCGGACATGAAAGTTAAATTTTGACTTAACCCTAGCATTACCAACGGGGGGGCCTCGTAGGCCCACTGACTCAGTTTTTCTATGTTGTATCCACACCCTTTGATATATGAACTTGAAAGCAAAGGTAATTGTTCGTTATTGAATGTACTATTGAGTCATTACAGAATTTCGGAATAAAAATGTAATTAAAATTCATTTATTTGATTTAATTCTCTGTGGGCCTTAGAAGCCCACCCGTTGGTAATAGCAAGGAAAGATTTACGAGGTTGAGTCTCTCGTTTCAAATTCTTACCATGAAACGAATTTTGGCATTGTTGCCTTCAGACATATTATTATGAAGCGGACCATTGTTATTTTCAGTGTTTCTGCTGCTGTTGAACCAGCAACATGAGTAGACATCGTTTACGTGATAGTTCCATTGAAAGAGTGCTAGAAGAAGTTTTGAACGAATCAGATTTAGAGGAAAGTGAAGTGGATGATGATGTGGAAGAAATTAGAACTGATTCATCGTCTGAGAATGAAGATGAGGTTTAAGCCAATCCACCAGATGATAATGATACGGAATGTGATAAATTCATTGCAAAAAGTGGACAAGAGTATATTACGAAGCCATCTCGACAGTATCAGCGTTCTGTACAAAATATAGTGCGAGAAAGAATGGGGCTAGGACAGCAAGGAAGAATTGCGTCTCCGAAAGAGGCTATAGAGCTCTTTTTTACACCTCAAATTATGAATCTAATAAAACTACACTCAAATGAAGAGGCTTCTCGACTAGGTATTCAGCACACAGATGAAGATGAGTTATTTTGTTATATAGGACTCTTGCTAATCATGGGTTCAAATCATGACAATAAGATACCTGTCCAAGATTTATGGTCTTCGCTTCAGGGCCGACAAGTGTACTATGGATCAATGAGTCGGACCCGATTTTTCGAATTGACTAAAATATTGAGGTTTGATGATAAGAACACAAGAGAAATTCGTCGCCAGACTGACAAGTTTGCTCCAATGAGGGAAATTTTTGAAAGCTTCAATTCTTCACTTCCATTGTATTTCATTCCTGGTCTACATACAACAGTGGATGAGATGTTGTCTTTGTTCCGTGGTCGCTGTCCATTCAAGGTGTTTCTAAAAGAAAAACCTGGAAAATACGGCATTCTAATTCGAATGCTGTCTGATTCTGAGACTAGATACGTTATCAGCATGGACATCTATACAGGCAAGTCAGGAAATACACAGCATTCAAATGGACCGATGGAAATTGTAAAGAGACTAATAAAACGTATTGAAAAATCAGGCCGTAATG
Organism: Schistocerca americana; assembly: GCF_021461395.2. Taxonomy (NCBI): domain Eukaryota; kingdom Metazoa; phylum Arthropoda; class Insecta; order Orthoptera; family Acrididae; genus Schistocerca; species Schistocerca americana. The sequence continues at coordinate 94,037,869 of NC_060121.1, forward strand.
TTACCACAGATCGGTACTATACTTCAGTGGAGCTTGCTGAGACTCTATGGAATGATTTTCACCTCACATTTGTTGGCACCCTACAGTCTAACAGACGACACATACCTGAAGAGCTGAAGACTACAACTGGCCGCAGTTTACACTCTTCCATCTTTGCTTATACTGACCCTCAGACACAGAGGCCACCAGTTACTCTTGCATCAACGCTAGTCCGCGATAAGCCAAAACGACTGCTGTTGATGCTTTCAACTTATCACTCAGAAGGGGTGTTGAATGAAGACTCAAAAAAGACTAACATAAATCTTTTTTATAATTCTACAAAGGGAGGCGTGGACACCATAGACCAGATGGCAAGACACTACAGCACAAAGAGAGGAACAAGAAGATGGCCTTTGTCCCTCTTCTACACACTCATTGACATAGCAGCAATAAATGCATATTCACTCTTCCTCCTCAATTTTCCGAATTGGGAAAAGAATTTGCTAAACCGCAGAAGAGTTTTTATCACTAACTTAGGTCTCGAACTAATAAGATCTCAAGTAGATAAACGGGCACAAAATTTGTATGGTCTTCAGAAGCCAGTAATAATGGCAATGGAAAGCATCACACAACGGAAGCTCAGCTGCTCTGTAGAACCATCATCCTCAACAGCAGAACCAGGAACACGTGGACGGTGCCACCTATGCTGCCAAGAAGCTGCATCTAAAAAGATCAAGTACAACAAGCTGGGAAAGTCAACTGTTACCTGCTCTCAGTGCCACAAACACGTCTTTGGGAAACACTGCAGGAAGACAGTGTTGTGTGAAAAATGCGTTGCAGAATGAGACAGAAAATTTTGTTTGCTTCATGTAGTGTATCGAATTAAAAAAGTCGTTTTTATAAGAAAACACTATTTTGAAACATTATTCCAAAAAATATATAAACTGAATCTCGTGATTTGTTCATTTTATTCCTATTATAATAACATCTTTTATTATCCAGTATACAAAAACAATGTCTAAGCATTTTGAATTGTTATTAGAGGTATCAGAAGTAAATAAACTTGATTTATGATAAAATAAATTGTGGTATTCTTTATGGGCCTTTGAGGCCCCCCCCCCGTTGGTATTACATGTAACAAAAAATACGTTGGTAATGCTAGGGTTAATCTAACAGCAAGTCATGACTGTTCACATTGCGTCGTTTGGAATTGGTTGTCGGCTGTTGGGATATTCCCGAGAGCAACAACGTGTGTTTTCAAGTTGGCAAATTTTGGCCACCCTCCAGTGGAGTTTAACTGCACTAGGTTATTTGAACTGAAGTGCACCAGCGGAATCTTCTGCCCTATGGCCGTTAATGTTCCGGTTACCTGCCATGGCTGTTGACGTAAATTCAGGCAGTGTATTTTCCTCATAGTGTTGTCGCTGTCCAGCATGGTGTGTTGTTTAGTTGAGATTTAATTTATTGGCTTTCAGCCGTTTTTAAATTGAAGTGGTCTCGATCTTAAGGTATGAGATTGTACGGCGCATTCAGCCACTAATTAAGATCCAAAACTAAAGCTGTGTCTTTAAAAAAAAAAAAAAATTCTTGGCTCTTGTAATGTTTGATCTAATAAAAGGTAGTATGTTCGAGTGTAACTGGCTGCCGCTTTTTTTGGCCCCTTTCCACAACTTAAATTACCTGTCCTGTCCTGCCGGTTTAGCAGGACTGTGTCTTATATGAATCGGTGTAATGATGCCATCAAGAAAAGTTTTAGGGGCCACTGTCATCGGATATATCAGCTTTTGTGCGATGATCGTGCATGTGAAAGGCATCAAAGAGTTGAAACTTCTGCAAAATTCGATGGGGATACAATTGGGTCCAGGGGATTTGTTACCAGATTCTGCCTTGATAGCAACGAGTACTTCATCTGTGGTCTATTCCTGGAGTCCAAGCACTATTTCCACCAGAAGAGAGCTCGTAGGAAGTTGTCCGACCTCTGTGATCAGTTCCGCGGAATGCAGTACAGCTGCATACAATACAGCGAAATGACTGTGGAGAGCTCAGTCTATGGTTTGTTGGGTCTCATGCCGGTGGCATTCCGCATCAGTGAGAACTGGGATCAGAGCCTAGAATCCTCATTATCTTTCCTGAGGTAGACGTGTAGATGTCCGAGATCAGACTGCAGTTTCTTCCAGGTGATGAAGCATGATCAAGGAGATCTGAGCCTTCGTTCGGTGTACCACAATCCATTGGCCTGGCAAAAAAGGCAACGTCGTCCAATCCAGAAGAACAGAGTAATAAAAGTGCAAGTAATTAGTTCGCCAAGCTATGGCTTCCTTACCATAACTCATCAATGTTTTACACAGCTTCAACAGAGCCTCTCATGTAGGAGGATGGCGACAGTGCTACCAATGTTGCAGGCATGACAAATATGGGTACTGTACCCGGTAAACACTTGGAAGTCAGTGACGAATACCCCCTGTAGGAGTGCAGTATCAACATCCACAGAGCAGATTGTGTCCTGGAACATGGTCAGTTTGTGAGGGGCTCAGATGGTAGCAAGATTCATTGTAGGACAAGATATTGCTGTGTACAGTCCCTTGCAGTCGATGAAGAATGCATGTTGCAAGCGTCTGGCAGGTGTAGATTTGGCAGATCTGCCGCAATGGTCATGATTACTGGCCAGGCACCAGCTCAGGGCCCATGCAGTCTGATATGCTCCTTCTACAACATCATCTGTCCACGATGCTGATGTTGAACACATATGACTGTTGTGTACTTTCAGAGTTGCTAAGCCTGATGCTGCGACAAAGGCAGTAGGGGATCCGTTGTCCTCATGTACTGCCAAAATTGGGTATGTTTTCTGGATTGAGAGATGATTGGTCACAGGAGGGACGCCAGGAGTGGCCGCACCATATGACTGGATGCAACATGGATGGTCAATATCAGAAATCCGGTTGTTATCTCGCGACGCTATCTGAAGGAAGGCATTGTCAGAGGGTGTTCATTGGTGTTTCTTGAGCTCCTGGGGCGACTGATGATTCTTAATGTGATGTTCCGTATTACAATGTCGTCGCCCATTGTCAGATGCTGTAGGCAAAAGTCGGCACGAGATCGAGTTCAATGTCCGTGGTTTGAACAGTATTTTCCGTCACGGGCCATTGATTAAACAGCCCCGGCGCAAGCACTACAGGTGACGCCATGATGGTCTCGTCGGCGCATTGTGGTGTGGTGGGTGCCACTAACGAGGCTTCAGGCATATCCTGGAGGACGTGACAGTGTTCTGTTCCACCATTGTGTAGGTGATGAGTAGGGACGTGAGTGTCGATGCCGGGGTCACCTTCACCCACTGGTGTCTGTATCAAACGTCGGCGCAAACATTCGGACTGGGCATGCCCTTCCTGGCCACATCCTGTGCACGTTTGTGGCTGGCCGCTTGCCCACAAACTGGCAATCATCAAGTATGATGGAATGTGGCTAAAAAGCTCAGTTTTGATCTCCCGGACCGGCCACGGTGGCCGAGCTGTTCTAGGCGCTTCAGTCCAGTTCTAAGTTCTAGGGGACTGATGACTTCAGATGTTAAGTCCCATAGTGCTCAGAGCCATTTGAACCATTTGATCAGCCGGACGCCATTTAACACGTGGTAGGTCATAAATGTTTGCCACTTCTCCGCGAGGTGATCCAAGACGTTTTCATGTGGTTAGAAAGCGGAAATCACCACTTCTTGAGGTACTTCGAACGGGAGGTGAAACACCCGCAGGGTCTGGAGACCGTATCCCACCTCTTCCATCACCATCGCACCTACATGTCCACCAGAGTGTTTAAATTTTAGTCCGATGGCATGTCGTTAGGCAAATTTATTTCGATCACTTCCAGAGGGTTCAAACGGGGATCGTGTCATATGAACTACTCAACTTCAAAGGCTCTTGGTCGTGGATGTTCGGCCTGAAACGTAACTTTAATCGTCGCACGGCGGTAAGGGTACGCCACGAGGTACGTCATTAATGGGCTCTGTATACAAAGATACCGCGACGCCGAAGTAAACGAGTCCAAGAGCAGAGCGCTGTCCTTGGCGCGAAGCAGTTCCGCACGCTACTGTGGTTTAGAGCCGACACGCCAACTAGACCACTAGTTACAGCCTTGCAGTCTCTCGAGGAAAGGACAACACTTCCTACAGACACTTCCGCAATCCACGGTGTTGCCAGATCGCGCATATTGCCGGACTTGGAATTCTGAGGGATGACCGATTTTATTCGTCACCTGAGTGAACGTCTCGGACTTAGCCTCTGGGGCAGTGCCTTTGTCTAAGAATGTACGTTCCACGCTTCTATAGCCAACGGATATCCGTTATGCATGTCATTCATAAACCACGGTATAAAGAGGACATAATGATAAACCAAAAATTATTGTTCGTGTATGGAATAGTGTCCCCTGGTGGTCTGGAAACGTACTGCATTGTTAACAAGATGTACTGCACTGCCACCTCAGATACCAGCTCTAAATGTCATTACGACTGGAATAAACTCAACAGAAAGGCTGTGGGGTGGTATTTTGTTAAGATGAATAAATACTTTTCTCTTAATGCTTTTCTTCCAATCAGCTGTGTTCATTCTTTTAATTTATTTGCAATCATCATCGAATACACTAAAACAATACACGCATATAATTGTAAAAATGGTAGTTAGAGAATCAATAGCAGTTTTCCTCCTTAACAAAATGCTTCACACCTGAACTCCCAAATTTCATGCACAATGGCAGTAAAGAGATTGCAGACCTACTTCTGTCCTCATCTTTCAGACAATAATCACAGCAACCAATTCGACTTTTTGTCGTAACGTCAAATACGAGAGTTTCATGAATTGAATTTGTCAGATTTTTAGAGTTTTCTGGTAGCGGTTTTTGATACTGAGACATCAAGAGTAAATTGTTTTATACTGTATATAAATTCTCAGAGGAACTTTTACAATTTGAATTTGAGATTTCGTGTATCAAGTTGAAATACATATTCTGTTTCGCATCGGAATTTTTCTATCTGAGAAAGTGAAACATTTCTGCAATCTTCCTAGATCACCCTGTTAGCTGGGAGAGTGCTCACGTGCGTCCTGAGTGTATTGTTTGGTGGCTCAATAAGGCAATGTGAGAAACTGGGGTGAAGGCAACATAAGGTAAGAGATAACTGGAATTTCTTTTGAAGAAATATTACTACTTGTTTGAAAAACTTGAACTCTGCGGTTTTGAAGGACCGGAAAACCACATCCAACTCTAAATACCTGGTTACACCCATATATCCAGAAGGGAAAAGGGAACTGTATGACGTCTTTCATTATTCACTGCGAACTGCCGGACAGAAACCTTAAAAAATACAGCAGGCAAATCCGGAAACGTTCCACGTCGTTTTGAGGCGTAAACTGCATCTGTCGAGCAATTTTGTACTGCATGTGCTGTGACAGTACAGATGTTAAGGACTGTTCTACTGCACGGAGTTACTATACCGCACCGCATCCTTGGGTGATAAGTACTTTGTACAGTTGTTACATCAGTCGCCATCAGTGCTGAAAAACGTATTACCGAACTATCTGCTTAGTAAGTGATAGTTGCAAAATAGTAACAGGAACCATGAAGGATGAATCGACTTATAGAAGGCGACCTGGGGAACACCAGCTTGCGTTCCGAAGCGATGTATTAAAAGGTGATGCGGTAATGACCCTACTACTTGCAAGAGATCCTGAAGAAAGGCAAGACGACATTTACAGCACTGTAGTTTTAGGCAAAGCTTCTGACTTGGGTGTTGTTGTTGTGGTCTTCAGTCCAGAGACTGGTTTGATGCACCTCTCCATGCTACTCTATACTGTGCAAGCTTCTTCATCTCCCAGTACCTACTGCAAACTACATCCTTCTGAATTTGCTTAGTGTGTTCATCTCTCGGCCTCCCTCTACGATTTTTACCCTCCACGCTGCCCTCCAATACTAAATTTGTGATCTCTTGATACCTCAGAACATGACCTACCAACCGATCCCTTCTTCTAGTCAAGGTGTGCCACAAATTTCTCTTCTCCCTAATTCTATTCAATACCTCCTCATCTAATCTTCAGCGTTCTTCTGTAGCACCACATTTTGAAAGCTTCTATTCTCTTCTTGCCCAAACTATTTATCGTAAACGTTTCACTTCCGTACATGGTCACACTCCATGCAAATACTTTCAGAAGCCCTGACTCTTAAATCTACACTCGATGTTAACAAATTTCTCTTCTTCAGAAACGCTTTGATTGCCGTTGCCAGTCTACATTTTATATTATCTCTATTTCGACCATCACCAGTTATTTTGCTCCCCAAATAGCAAAACTCATTTACTACTTTAAGCGTCTCATTTCCTAATGTAATACCTTCAGCATCAGCCGATTTAAATCGACTACATTCCCTTGGGAAATGGAACTAAAATTACGTAAAAAAGTAAAAACTTGAAAGTTTACTATTAATACTGTAACCCTGCCCGGGAGGGCAAATCACTTGAATAAAATAAATAGCCTCTGAGAAAGAGGTTGCAAGATGAATATCAAGAAAAATAAAGCTTGGGTAATGGAGTGCATTCGAATTAAACCAGACGATCCTGAAGGTATCAGATTAGAGAATGAGACGCTAAAATTGGTTGAAGGATTTTTTTTTTTTACCCCAAAGCAAATGATGTCTGGACTAAGTAAAGAGGCATAAAATGCAGACTCGTAATAGCAAGAAAAATGTTTCTGAAAAACGGAGGTACGGGAACATACAACGTAAATTGAAGCGTTTGAATACATGTCCCAAAAGTATTTGTCTGAAGTGTTGCATTATACCGAAATGAAATGGGGATATAAAACATTACATGCAGAAGAGAACAGGGAAGTTTGATACGTGGTATTACAAGCGAAAGATGAAAAATTATGTCTATGTAATACTCCGACGTTACTTGGCAGAGCTCGCTGTCAGGAATGGACGCTGGATTAGAGAGAAGTGATCAGGTACGAAAGAGCCACATTGTTCAATTGTAGAAGAAAGAATTTCGTATGCTCCATGGACTCTAGTGGATCGGTTAGGGGTATGCATGTCGTGGACGGGTATTTTCGATGTGAATCTGTGCAACACGCTCTCCGAGTCGCCTTTCAGGAGACATCACACGCGGTGGCAAAGCGGTAAAGTGGAAACAGTAGTAGTAAGAGTAGCAGTAGTTTTGTTCTGTGGATCACTTTTACAAGGATAGTGAACGTGTCATCGCACTATAATTTGAGAACCTTAACGTTCACTCATAAGGTCAAGGGCCCATAAACAAGTCCAGCAATATGGATTTGAGTCTTACGTCGAATCTATAGATCGACTGAGATAAATGTAGGCATGATTCCTTAGAAATCGCCCATTTATTGCTGTGTCATTGTTCGATCAGACATTGAGCTCTGTTTCTAATGCCCTTGTCGTCGATCGGATGTTTAACCTTAATCCTTATTTTCCTTTTGGTCAAATGGTTCCTGTGCATACTGTTTCAGTACTCAGACGTGTCCTAACAGTGAGGTGGCGCAGTGCTGACGGTCCGGAAACCCATGCGTGAGGACGTAACTCTGAATCCCTGTCTGACCACTCGGATTTAGGTGGAGCATGATGTTGCTAAATGGTTCCGGGCAAATGCTGGGATGGTTCCTTTGAATAGGTAAGGGTGAATTCCTTCCCGCACCTCCCTATGTGCGAACGTGTGTTCTTTAGTGAGCTCACGATCGACTGGACGGTGAAAAAATTTTCTTTCACTGTTTGAGACATTTTATTTTGTCTGCCCTAACAATTTCAAATTTTTACCATCCCCTGCCAGTACTCAAGCACGTCATGTATGCCACCAAATGGCCATAAACGTCGCGCAGTCATCTAGTCCCAGTTGCAAATTGCCTATCTAACGGCTCCCAGTAGCAACAATAATCTGAATTTAAATACTTCATATAGTTACTGACCGAATTAAAAAATAAAATGCTGTCATAAGCTGCTAATCAAGAGGCATCATCTTAAGCTAAAAGTTTAACATAACAAGAAAAGTATTAAACTTTGCTGTTTGTCAGACATTTTATGTCATTTAGTATGTGAACAAAAATTTTGGTAGCAGCATTCTGCACTCGTTATTGTGCTAAAGACAACCTTAATGTGGAATAATGAGCATCATTTTTCTTCTGATGTTGTAGTTATATATATCACTGTTCCTTCTCAATTGCAGTGGATTATATACAACGAACTTCGTGAGGTAGCAAATATGCTGCGAAGCAGTAGTCAAAATGCCCGTTGCCTGAAATAGAAGTCTACCAGATGACAGTGGATGCACGCCACGTGTTTATTATGTAGCAGTTATTGAGCATTAAAGACTTTTTTTGTAAAGATCAATTGTCACCGAATGTTCCTCCGTGTGAAAGTACTGAATGAAAATAGGTAAAAATACGTTATCTTACTGATTTGTCTCTGTGAAATATTTGCAAAGATTCGAAGTCCAAATGTGGCTTAATTGTTTTAGGAGTTCAATTTATTCTTTCAGTTTAATTTCTTATGAGTATTGACACCTACAAATGTTGAATTACCCACTCTAGTTATTATTTCCTTACGTTGTCACACTCATCACGGTCACACTCGTCAAGGTATAATACCCCTAAGTGTGCGGAAATGTATAAGTAGAATCCTTTTGAAATTAAGGGTGATGCTATTTGCGGAAAATCACTCAATATTACTTTTAATTATTTGCCATTTTCTCGGTTGCTGTTGTGTGTTTGGACCGATTATAATATTATTGTCATCTGCAAAAACAACTAATTCTGCTTGCTGTACATCAGATGGAAGGTCGTTTACATGCAGGAGAAGTAATAGAGGACCTAAGATTAAAGCTTACAGAACCCCGTAAGAGATTTTTTTCCCATTTAGAAGAAATTCCCTTGCAAACTGTGGTTGAATTATTAAGTACAACTTCCGACGGTCTTTTGGTTACATCTCACATTATACATTGGTTGGCTACACCATCCATCTCATGAGCCCACAATTATTCTAGAATCTTATTGTGATCACATAGCAGCTTACTGTGGCGGCGTGTGTCTTCCCCGAATCTAGATACTTAACATAACCAGCGCCATTTAAAATATCCAGTTCCTGAATTCCGTCAGAGACGCGTCAACAGCCACGTGTACTGATTTCACGTGTCTTGTTAATCCAGCCTCCAATCGTCTGACGACGCCACAGTCTGCTGATGCGACAGACTGTTGCATTCGCCTTGGCTAACACGTTGCGACCTCTCCAACGTAGCAACCGTCTGTAATTCAACCGCTCACACGGTGTACTGCGCTGCTTAGGGAAATCCAAACTCACACACTCAAAAAATGACTCTAGAACCTTCTAAAATAAATGAGATTATGTTTCACATCGGACAAGGCACTTGATAAGACCAGTTAAGTTAAAACAGGGGACACAAGCACCACAGACTATCTGAGGGACAAGACTGGCTGCCAATGAGTGGGTTGAAATGTTCTAATTGGTTTTTACTAATGTGCAACATTTTTATAATATGAGGGAGGAAGCATTTAAGCATATTAAATGGCAAAAAGTGCCAATAGATGGCTCACAGACTAATTGGGTCAGATATCAAATCTAAAGGTCTGTCGCGCAATCTCAAGTCTAACCAAGTACAGGGTGGCCAAAATTAAACTGGCCTGGAAAATGCTTCATGCGCCTTAAGGTAGACAACCAAACTTTCTTCATCTGCACACAGGGGTGGACGATGTAAGCTTGGTGGCCTTTTTCAGTGTGCCCGCTCTGTATTTATTCTGTTACTAAACAGTGCCTGCACGTCAAGGATATGTGTGTGCCAAAATTGCTAGTCACATCGTGGTTTGATTCCTCGGTTAACTAAAGGTCTCGCTATAGCTTGCTGGATAAGTCAGCCGAATAGGTGAAGGAAGGCAACGGAAAACACACTCAAGAAGACCATGACCGGTAAAGCACGGCGCTATTCAAAGAAACCTTCGGTTTGATGACAACATCCAGTTTGTGTATGTACTGACAAAAGGCAACTGTTGACTTTGTTGTGGTGTTTAGTGTGAAGACTGATTTGCAGCAGCTGTCGATGCTCAACTAACCACTGCAAGTTTCCTTATCTCCGCAGCCTACACCGATTAGAACTTGCTTATTGTCTTCACCCCTGGACAAACTCTACAATTTTTATCCCACCCTCCCCCCACTTTCCTACAATAGCACTATTAAAAATTTCTTGATGCCTCACAATGTGTGCTATCAGCTGATCGGTTCTTTCAGTCAAGATGTGTCATAAATTCGTTTTCTCCCCAGTTACATTCAGTTCCTTCCCATCAGTTATTCGATTTACCCACGAAATTTTCACCATTCTCCAGCAGCACCACATTTCAAAAGGTTCTACTCCCTTCTTGACTATACTGCCACGTTCCACATGCGCACAAGACTATGCTCCAAACGAATACATTCAGGAAAGGCTTGCTAACACCTAAATTTATATTCGACGTTAACAGAGACGTTTTACTTGCGATTGCCAGTTCGCATTTCATATTTTCTGTACATCAGCCATTGTCAGATATCTTACTACTCAAACACCAGATCTCATCGACTAGTTTTACTATCTCATTTTCAAACATAATTGTGTCATCATCTCATTTAATTCGACTTCTTTCATTGCCATTATTTTATTTTTGATGGTATTCGTCTTATAAACCCTTGCAGACTGCCCGAAGTTTCAACTGCGCTTCCATGTTCTTTGTTGTTTGTGAAAGAATTAAAGTACCATCGGCAACCCGCGAATGTTTCATTTCTTCTCCCTAAAGTGTCACTGCCCTTGCAAACTCTACTTTGTTTCCTTTTGCTTCCTCAGTGTACAGACCGGATAACGCCAAAGAGCCGCTACTACCCTGTCTCCCTCCCTTCTCTGCTACTGCTTCCATGTCATGCCGTTCGACTCCTGTAACAGCAATTTAGTTTTTTTACAAGTTGCAAAATACCTTTGCGCTCCAAGAAGTTTACCATCCGTCTGAAATGTTTCAGAGAGCGTAATACAGGTAACACATTGTCAAAATCTGTCTCTAAATCTACAAAGGGTATAAGGGTCGGATTTCCTATCTTCAGTCTAGAGACAGTATTGCCTCACGTGTTCCTACATTTTCAAGGAAGCCAAGCTGATTTCACTTGAGGTCGGCTTCTAGCAGTTTTTTTTTTCATTTAAATAATTCGCGTCTATGTTTTGCAAAGATGACAGATGGTTTCGTAATATTAACACCTGTCAGCATCTGCCTTGCATGTAACAGGGATTACTGCGTTCTTCCTGAAGGCTGAGCGTATACTGTCTCGTATATCTTGCATACAAGTTGGAACAGATTTGTCATTCCTGGCTCTCCATATTGTGAGGAAATGTTGTCTACTCCAGGCGCTTGTTTCGACCAAGGTCTTCCAGAGCTCTTTCAAAATTTTCTTGCAATATTATATCTCTGACCTCTTCTTCAAGTACTTACTCTTCTCTATCTGTATTTTTTCTCAAAAGGTCTCTTTAATTTACCAGTACGTGGCATCTATCTTTTCACTAGTTATGCATGCTTCCGAAATAGTACAATAGGATGAAATTTTCCCCCCATCGCATTTCCAGTAATAAGTTGTTCGTTCATAAGTACACGGAGTATCAAAATATTCTTTGGGATTGAATCAAATAAACTGCTTTTACGCCGTTCCAACTTATAGAGCTGCAATTATTAAATTTGAAAAGTTGTTGTCTCTCTAACGGCATATATCGAAGAACTACATGCTGCAGATTGACGATCAGTGCAATTTCTTCTGTGATCTCGTTGAGTGTTACTATTTCAGTAGAAACTTTGTCTTACATGGTAGATGTTGTTCGAAACTGATGTTAACAAACAGACAAAGAATACACAGAAAGGCTGAGACAGGTCAGGCAGCACTCCCTGATGTGTCACGCCATACTGTTGGTCGCCACGTTTCGCACAGACATTCAGCAGGTGTTCTGAAAGTATTGGTGTTTGACTTTGTAATCTACATAAGTATTAAATTTGTTTTCGGAAGAGTATCTGTCGTTTGTTCAGCGAGTAGAGGCACGCACGTATCTGGATCAGTGATCTAATTGGCAGGAGTCACAGTATACAAATTGCAGAGTATATTAGCAGTCACCATGAAATATTCGGTGCTGAGTTAGAAGGTGTGAAGCACAAATGGAAACAATTTGAAAGCATTGTTTAATATGCTTTAGACAAGTATGTTCTGAGCAAAATCATAAGGAATGGGAAAGACCCACCACGGCTTGATAGCCGTGATGGATAACTGCTACGTAAACGGAAAAAGCTTCATCACAGGTGCAAGAGAAGTCAAAGCCCTGCTGACAAACGAAAGCTGAACGAAGCGGAAATGAGCACAAGGAGAACAATGAGATAAGCATTCAGTGACACTCAAAATAATTTTTTTTCCAATCGATCTGAGTAAAAACGTAAGAGCTTTTGGTCCTTGGTAAAATCGATTCATTCACTCAATGGCCGTACTGGTACCAAGTCTGAAGATAACGGTGAGAAGGCCGAAATACCGAATTTGATCTTCCGAAATTATGTCACCATCGTAGCACCATCCCTCGTACCAATCATTGCACAAACACCGAAATGGCAGATACTGAGGTGATCGATCGCAGAATGGAAAAGTAGCTACATTGGTTTTGTTGTTTGAAGGCATCAGGTACAGATGAGATACCCATAAGATTCTACAGACATTACGTGAAAGACTTGCTCCCATTCTAGCAGCAGTTAATCTTAGACTGCTGGGGCGACGGAGGATACCTGCTGAGTGGAAAAAAGCGCAAGTCATTCACCTTTTCTAGAATGGTCTCAGGACGGATGCGCGTACTCTGAGGTAACAAAAGTCGTGGGCTGCCTCCTAACATCATGTAGGACTTCCTTTCGCCCTGCGTAGTGTTGCATCTCGACGCGGCATGTACACAACAGGTCGTTGGAAAACCCCTGCAGAAATACTGAGCTGTCTTGCCTCTATAACCTTCCATAATTGCGAAAGTAATGCTAGTGAAGGATTTTGTGCACGAACTGACCTCTCGATTATGTCCAATAAATGTTGAATAGGATTCATCTGGCTGGTCAAATAACTCGCTTGAACTGTCCAGAATGTTCTTCAAACCAATTGCGAAGGCCCAGTGACATGGCTCTTTGCCATTCATAAAAGTTCCATCACTGTTGTGGTACATGAGATCCATGAATGGTTCGAACTGTCTCCAAGTAGCCGAAAATAACCATTCCCAGTCAATCATCGGTTCAGAAGGACCAGAGGACCCACACCTTTCCGTGTAAACGCAGTCCATGGCATTATGGAGCTACCACAAGCTTGCACAGTGCCTTGCTCACAACTTTGATCCATGGCTTCGCGGGCTCTGCGCCTCACTCGAACCCTGCCATCGTCTCTTATCAACTGAAATCGGGACTCTTCTGATCAGGCCACGGTTATCCAGTGGTCTAGTGTCCGACCGCTGTAGTCACGACCCCAAGAGGCGTCGCAGGCGATGTCGTGCTGTTAGCAAAGGCACTCTCGTCGGTTATCTGCTGCGATTCCCCATTAACGCCATATTTCGCTGCACTGCCCTAACTGATACATCAGCCGTGCGTCCCACATTGATTTGTGCGGTTATTTTACGCAATGTTACTTGCTGTTAGCACTGACAACTGTACGTGAACGCCGTTGCTGTCTGTCTTTATGTGAAGGCCGTCGCGCACCACATTGTCCGTGGAAAGAGGTAAAGCCTGAAATCTGGTTTTCTGGTCACACTATTGACACTGTGGATGTCGGAATACTGAATTCCATAACGATTTTCGAAATGGAAAGTTCCATGCGTCTACTTCCAACTACCGTTCCGCGTTGAAAGCGTGTTAATTCCCATCATGCGGTTATAATCACGTCGCACACTATTTTACACGAATTACCTGGGTACAAATAACAGCTCTGCCACCAATACACTTTGTGTACGCGGTACTGCGTCATTTGTATGCGTACATATCGCTATCGAATGACTTTTATCACCTCAGTGTAATTGTAGGCCTATATGATTGACATCAATCTGTTGTAGAATTATGGAACATTGTTTATGCTCAAGAATTATGACATTTTTTGATAAACGGAGGTATCCTCTACAGAAATCAACATGGATTCCTTAAACAGATATCTTGGGAAACTAAGCTTGTTCTGTTCGATCATGAGATCCATTCCGCTGTAGACACTGGTGCATGCCTTTTACCTTGCCTTCAAGAAGGCATTTGACACCGTCCCATACTGTCGTTTAGTGAAAGACGTACGTGCTGACCGACTGTCGGACCAGATTTGCGGGTGGATTCAAGACTTCCTCGCAGACAAAACATCGCTCTTAAAGGAAAAGGAAGCGTGATTTGAAGTATAGAACTGATCTGGTAGAAACCGTTGGAAACTCCTTAACATTATTCGGCCAGCCTCTGTGACCGAGCGGTCCTAGGCGCTTCAGTCTGGAACCGGGCGATCGCTACGGTCGCGGGTTCGACTCCTGCCACCTCGGGCATGGATGTGTGTGATGTCCATAGGTTACTTAGGGTTAAGTAGTTCTAAGTTCTAGGGGACTGCTGACCTCATATGTTAAGTCCCATAGGGCTAAGAGCCATTTGAACCATTTTTAACACTATTCGATGATATTACGGTTTTATGCGTGAAAGTAGCTACGCCAGAAGAGAGTATCGATTTGCAGAATGACCTCCAGAGAATTGATGAGTGGTGCAGGCTCATACAGTTGACTCTGAACGTAAATAAATGTCACATATTGCGCGTACACAGGAAAAGAAGTTCACAACTGTACAAAAACACAATTTATGAGAAACTGCTGGAAATAGTATCCACCATAAAATAATTCGGCGTAAGTATCCAGAGCGACCTTGTTAAATGACCACATAAAACAAATAGTAGTAAAAGCAGAAGCCATATTGAGATTCACAGCAAGAATCTTAAGGAAATACGACTCATCCGTGAAGGAAGTGGCTTTCATTGTTCTACCAATTCTGGAGTATTGTTCAGCTGGAATCATTAGCAGGAAGAACTGATAAAGAGGCAGAGAGAATCTACATCTACATCTACATTTATACTCCGCAAGCCATCCAACGGTGTGTGGCGGAGAGCACTTTACATGCCACTGTCATTACCTCCCTTTTCTGTTCCAGTCGCGCATGGTTCGCGGGAAGAACGGCTGTCGGAAAGCCTCCGTGTGCGCTCTAATCTCTCTAATTTTACATTTGTGATCTCCTTGGGAGGTATAAGTAGGGGGAAGCAATATATTCGATACCTCATCCAGAAACGCACCCACTCGAAACCTGGCGAGCAAGGCAGAGTCTGCCACTTGAGTTTGCTAAACATCTCCGTAACGCTATCACGGTTACCAAATAACCCTGTGACGAAACGCGCCGCTCTTCTTTGGATCTTCTTTATCTCCTCCGTCAACCCGATCTGGTACAGATCCCACACTGATGAGCAATACTCAAGTATAGGTCGAAAGAGTGTTTTGTAAGCCACCTCCTTTGTTGATGGACTACATTTTCTAAGGACTCTCCCAATGAATCTCAACCTGGTACCAGCCTTACCAACAATTAATTTTATATGATCATTCAACTTCAAATCGTTCCGTACGCATACTCCCAGATATTTTACAGAAGGAACTGCTACCAGTGTTTGTTCCGCTATCATATAATCATACAATAAAGGATCCTTCTTTCTATGTATTCGCAATACATTACATTTAAGGGTCAGTTGCCACTCCCTGCCCCAAGTGCCTATCCGCTGCAGATCTTCCTGCATTTCGCTACAATTTTCTAATGCTGCAACTTCTCTGTATACTACAGTGTCATCCGCGAAAAGCTGCATGGCACTTCCGACACTATCTACTAGGTCATTTATATATATTGTGAAAAGCAGTGGTCCCATAACACTCCCCTGTGGCACGCCAGAGGTTACTTTAACGTCTGTAGACGTCTCTCCATTGATAAAAACATGCTGTGTTCTGTTTGCTAAAAACTCTTCAATCCAGCCACACAGCTGGTCTGATATTCCGTACGCTCTTACTTTGTTTATCAGGCGACAGTGCGGAACTGTATCTAACGCCTTCGGGAAGTCAAGGAAAATGGCATCTACCTGGGAGCCTGTATCTAATATTTTCTGGTTCTCATGAACAAATAAAGCGAGTTGGGTCTCACACGATCGCTGTTTCTGGAATCCATGTTGATTCCTACAGAGTAGATTCTGGGTTTCCAAAAACGACATGATACGCGAGCAAAAAACATGTTCTAAAATTCTACAACAGATCGACGTCAGAGATATAGGTCTATAGTTTTGCGCATCTGCTTGACGACCCTTCTTGAAGACTGGGACTACCTGTTCTCTTTTCCAATCATTTGGAACCTTCCGTTCCTCTAGAGACTTGCGGTACACGGCTGTTGGAAGGGGGGCAAGTTCTTTCGCGTACACTGTGTAGAATCGAATTGGTATCCCGTCAGGTCCAGTGGACTTTCCTCTGTTGAGTGATTTCAGTTGCTTTTCTATTCCTTGGACACTTATTTCGATTTCAGCCATTTTTTCGTTTATGCGAGGATTTAGAAAAGAAACTGCAGTGCGGTCTTCCTCTGTGAAACAGCTTTGGAAAAAGGTGTTTAGTATTTCAGCTTTACGCGTGTCATCCTCTGTTTCAATGCCATCATCATGCCGGAGTGTCTGGATATGCTGTTTCGAGCCACTTACTGATTTAACGTAAGACCAGAACTTCCTGGGATTTTCTGACAAGTCGGTACATAGAATTTTACTTTCGAATTCACTGAACGCTTCACGCATAGCCCTCCTTACGCTAACTTTGACATCGTTTAGCTTCTGTTTGTCTGAGAGATTTTGGGTGCGTTTAAACTTGGAGTGAAGCTCTCTTTGCTTTCGCAGTAGTTTCCTAACTTTGTTGTTGAACCACGGTGGGTTTTTCCCGTGCCTCACAGGTTTACTCGGCACGTACCTGTCTAAAACGCATTTTACGATTGCCTTGAACTTTTTCCATAAACACTCAACATTGTCAGTGTCGGAACAGAAATTTTCGTTTTGATCTGTTAGGTAGTCTGAAATCTGCCTTCTATTACTCTTGCTAAACAGAGAAACCTTCCTCCCTTTTTTTATATTCCTATTAACTACCATATTCAGGGATGCTGCAACGGCCTTATGATCACTGATTCCCTGTTCTGTACATACAGAGTCGAAAAGTTCGGGTCTGTTTGTTATCAGTAGGTCCAAGATGTTATTTCCACGAGTCGGTTCTCTGTTTAATTGCTCGAGGTAATTTTCGGATAGTGCACTCAGTATAATGTCACTCGATGCTCTGTCCCTACCACCCGTCCTAAACATCTGAGTGTCCCAGTCTATATCTGGTAAATTGAAATCTGCACCTAAGACTATAACATGCTGAGAAAATTTATGTGAAATGTATTCCAAATTTTCTCTCACTTGTTCTGCCAGTAATGCTGCTGAGTCGGGAGGTCGGTAAAAGGAGCCAATTATTAAGCTAGCTCAGTTGTTGAGTATAACCTCCACCCATAATAATTCACAGGAGCTATCCACTTCTACTTCACTACAGGATAATCTACTGCTAACAGCGACGAACACTCCACCACCAGTTGCATGCATCTAACGACGAGCGGCGCGTTTCTTCACTAGTTCGTTACTCGGTGCACGTTTCAATGCTGCTCAACAGACTCCAGCAGCAGAGGCTACAAAAGACATGTTGCCATCTGGGAGAGGTTTAGTATTGAGATTTCTCTCCAGAAATAGTCGGACAAAGTATTACTCCCCCCCCCCCCCTCCTCCCGACATACATCTGATAAAATGAGCACGAGAAGAAAATTCGAGAAACTAGAGCTAATAAAGAGGCTTACCAACAATCATTCTTCACTAGAGCAATTGTCGAGCGGAACAGGGAAGGAGGGATCAGTTAGTAGTGACAGAAGTACCCTCCGCCACACACCGTTAGGTGACTTACAAACAATTATGTAGATGTAGATGAAGAAGGATTGAAGTCTGGTGTACATATTTTTACATATGTTCCGTGACTGAGGTGCTTTTTGTGTGGGTTGATGTGTATGATTACTTGTGTAACAAAGCGAAGTATGGTGACTTATGCCGGTTTTTGTAAGGAAATAATTGGCAGTTGCGCTAAGCATTACTGCAACAACTGTTTTTTTTATTTTTGCAGTCTTCTGTCAAATGTTGATAGAAGTACATTTCCACATTATAAAATATGAATTACAGACAGAAAGACCTGTAATTTGAGCAGATAGTTACTAGTTTTTGATTGAAACTTCAAATTATGATGTTAGTCACTTCTATGCAAAGTAAAAAGTGCAAAGTGTAAATTACTCTACGAAACAGTCTTAGTGTCCTTTTCCTCATGGGAAAACGTTTCGTGTAATTTGGTCGAATATATTGAGTAGAAGATAAAATGATTCAGAAGATAGACAATTTAACTACGTGCTGTCTTAAGCATCAACTAGACGGACTTAGGATCAGCAGACATCTTCTCTGCATGTTGACTGGCTGTGTGGGTATTTGACCTGATCCATCAGTCGGAGTTTCCTTCCTCGGCCCATGTAACCCTTTGTATAAAAGCAAAGTTTCTCTAGAATGTTTCACTGAGATCTTTGAGTTCTCCGCAAATTGTGGATTACACATATACCGCAGTAATATTCGAATATTTCTGTGTTCAATATATCTTACAGACATTAAATTATGTGTTAAACAAAACACTGAATTATGCAGACCGTGTCTTATCGTTGAGAATGTCACGCAAACGATGATCTACCACTGGAGTACTTGCGTGTATGCGATGCAGTCATTGCCACGCAGACGACGTAGCGCGAGTGTTCGTCCACTACAATCAATGGTAGTTTCTGTTCATGCTGTTATTATCGGATATTATATCGTAGTTAATTGACAAATTATCTTTACAGTACTCTACATCACGACCATTTATTCCGGAAACACAAAACGTGGCGGAGAAGTGTCCATTTTGCCTCACAATCATCGCGTTGTTGCCTTTCCGTGATATTCTATCTCTTTAGATGTTATTGCAGTTAATGAGTGACGTCGCTTCTTCATTTTCCAGTACCATCAGCTGTATTTATGCCTCTTGACGCAAGCCATCGTGTTTATATAAAATCACATCGATTTAATTCGGCTTTTGGGCGGAGTGATACGCTCTCTCATGAACGTCCACCCGTTCTATAAAAAAACTCGTTACAGTAGATATGTTGGTAGCTCGTTTAGTTTTGAAACACGTTTTGATAACAGCGAGTAATTATGGGGTGCACCGCGTGCAGCGACGCCACATTGAAGTTCGCGCAGCGCGGATCTAATGACAGCGTCCATTGTGGAACGGGGGAGCTTTCCCATCTCGCTGATATTGGGTGGCGGAGGGGCGCGCACTTTACCGTTGTTATGCCGCGCGTAAACAGCTGTTTAGCGCCGTAATATCCGGCGATGCCACGGACCACAGCATCAGCTACCACCGTGTTCCAGCGGCTGTACGATGCATCAAGAACCAGAAAAGAAGGGGGGTCGTTATCGCTATAAAAGGAGATAAAGCATATTCGCTGGAAGCGATATAGCTAATTCGGAACAGGCGTGGCCCAAATCATAGCAATCACAGCAGTATTTTACGTAATTATCCTTGTAAGTAGTCTGCTCCAATATCTCTTTTATGTTTAAATGTCTTACCCCAATGAATGGGTTGAAGCTGAAACTATACACCCAAAACTTGGTTCTTTCACCACGGTACTTTACTGGGTGCTGTAGTAGCCTTGCCCCTTCTCTTGCTTTCCTCCGACGTTTGAACTATCTTATCCGGCGGATTACGGAGGGATCTACAGGGCGTTACAAAAAGGTACGGCCAAACTTTCAGGAAAAATTCCTCACACACAAAGAAAGAAAATATGTTCTGTGGACATGTGTCCGGAAACGCTTAGTTTCCATGTTAGAGCTCATTTTATTACTTCTCTTCAAATCACATTAATCATGGAATCGAAACACACAGCAACAGAACGTACCAGCGTGACTTCAATCACTTTGTTACAGGAAATGTTCAAAATGCCCTCCGTTAGCGAGGATACATGCATCCACCATCCGTCACATGGAATCCCTGATGCGCTGATGCAGCCCTGGAGAATGGCGTATTGTATCATAGCCGTCCACAATACGAGCACGAAGAGTCTCTACATTTGGTACCGGGGTTGCGTAGACAAGAGCTTTCAAATGCCCCATTAATGAAAGTCAAGAGGGTTGAGGTCAGAAGAGCGTGGAGGCCATGGAATTGGTCCGCCTCTACCAATTCATCGGTCACCGAAACTGTTGTTGAGAAGCGTACGAACACTTCGATTGAAATGTGCAGGAGCTCCATCGTGCATGAACCACATGTTGTGTCGTACTTGTAAACGCACATGTCCTAGCAGCACAGGTAGAGTATCCCGTATGAAATCATGATAACGTGCTCCATTGAGCGTAGGTGGAAGTAACTAAAATGAGCTCTAACATGGAAACTAAGCGTTTCCGGACAGATGTCCACATAACATCTTTTCTTTATTTGTGTGTGAGGAATGTGTTGTGACTTGGCAAGACAGCCAAGCCACTATGAGGTAGCCGAAAGGCACGCGTTTAAGCTCACGCAGGCTGGCGTGAGGTCTGGAACAGTTAAAGGAGTTGAATCTAGTAAAAAAAGTACGTAGCTTCTGGAATACTTGACTTTAATCCACAATTGGTGAACATCGGTCTGACGGTACATGCATCACAAGACAAATAGCAAGTGATAATGGCGCATTGCTAGGTCGTAGCAAATGACGTAGCTGAAGGCTATGCTAACTATCGTCTCGGCAAATGAGAGCGTAATTTGTCAGTGATCCATCGCTAGCAAAGTGGGCTGTACAACTGGGGCGAGTGCTAGGACGTCTCTCTAGACCTGCCGTGTGGCGGCGCTCGGTCTGCAATCACTGATAGTGGCGACACGCGGGTCCGACGTATACTAACGGACCGCAGCCGATTTAAAGGCTACCACCTAGCAAGTGTGGTGTCTGGCGGTGACACCTCAGAATGTTTCCTGAAAGTTTGGCCGTACCTTTTTGTAACACCCTGTATAGCTTAACTTGGAACCGAGCCACGACGCTATTCGACATTTTTCGCAAAGTCGTATCATAGTCAGTTATAAATAGGCAACCCGTGAGCGAAAAACATCACAAGGTCAGCTGACAAGGGAAACCCCATTGCACCTCCTCAGATTTAATAGCCAAAAGCCCAGTGGATAGCCCGTCAAAAACTGAACACAGATCAAGAAAAGAAGTTGTACAGAACTATGGAAAAAGAAGAAAAATGGAAACAGCGAAAGAAGCTTTATAAGTGCAGCATGGAGCTGATTCCAAGAACGACGCCGTTGTGGTTGTGTAGTCACGTTTTTGGACTTCAAAGAGAGAAATCCGTGTTAAAATCTCGCTCGTTACTTCGCTTTTATTTTCTTCCATTGTTACAATTTTTTTGTTTCGCAAATTTATGAACTATCCGTCATGTCACTGACGTGTCTGTTCTTGTTCTGTAGTCTTGGCAATTGTCATACTATACGTTGGTTATACACTGACAAGCCAAAGAAACTGATACACCTGCCTGACATCGTGTAGGGTCCCCGCGAGCCCGCATAATTGCCACAACACGACGTGAAGTTGTGCTGGAGGGAAATGATACCATGTATCCAACGGGGCTGTCCATAAATCCGTAAGAGTATGATGGGCTGGAGATCTCTTCTGAAGAGCACGTTGTAAGGCATCCCAGATATACTCAATAATGTTAATGTCTTGGGACTCTGGTCGCCAGAGGAAGTGTTTAACCTCAGAGGAGTGTTCCTGGAGCCACTCTGGACGAGTGGGGTGTAGCATTGTGCTGCTGGAATTTCCCAAGTCCGTCGGAATACACAATGGACATGAATGTATGCAGGTGATCAGACAGGATGCCGAGTCACCTGTGAGAGGCGTATCTAGGCGTATCAAGTGTGCTATGTCAATCCAACTACACAGCCCCACACCATTACCGAGCCTCCACCAGCTTGAGTAGTCCGCTGCCGACATGCAGGGTCCATGGATTCATGAGGTTTATTCCATAACCGTACATGTCCACACCCTCGATACAATTTTGAACGAGACTCGTCCAACCAGGCAACAAGTTTCCCGTCATCAACAGTGCAATACCAGTGTTGACGAGACCAGGCGAGGCGTAAAGCTTTGTGTGGTGCGGTCATCAATGGTTCATGAGTGGGCCTTCAGCTGCGAAAGCCCATGGGATGGGGAAAAGGAATGAAAGAGGAAGCGACCTGGTAGAATTCTGCACAGAGCGTAACTTAATGATAGCTAACGCTTGGTTTAAGAATCATGAAAGAAGGGTGTGTACAAGGAAGAGACCTAAAGACAGTGGAAGGTTTCAGATAGATTATATAATGGTAATCAGAGATTTAGGAACGACATTTTAAATTGTAAGACATTTCCAGGGGCAGATGTAGACTCTGGCCACAATCTGTTCGTTATGAACTGTAGAGTAAAACTGAATAAACTGCAAAGAGGTGGGAATTTAAGATGATGGGACATGGATAAACTGAAGGAGCCAGAGGTTGTAGAGAGTATCAGGGAGAGCATTAGGGAACGATTGACATGAATGGGGGAAAGAAATACAGTAGAAGAAGAATGGGTAGCTTTGGGAG
The DNA here is from genome assembly GCF_021461395.2 of Schistocerca americana. Taxonomy (NCBI): domain Eukaryota; kingdom Metazoa; phylum Arthropoda; class Insecta; order Orthoptera; family Acrididae; genus Schistocerca; species Schistocerca americana. Next base: position 94,060,655 of record NC_060121.1, read on the forward strand.
ATGAAATAGTGAAGGCAGCAGAGGATCAAGTAGGTAAGAAGACTAGGGCTAGTAGAAATCCTTAGGTAACGGAAGAGATATTGAATTTAATTGATAAAAGGAGAAAATATAAAAACGCAGTGAATGAAGCAGGCACAAAGGAATACAAACGTCTCAAAAATGAGATCGGCAGGAAGCGCAAAATGGCTAAGCAGGGATGGCTAGAGAACAAATGTGAGGATGTAGAGCCATGTATCACTAGGGGTAAGATAGATACTGCCTACAGGAAAATTAAAGAGACATTTGGAGAAAAGAGAACCACTTGTATAAATATCAAGAGCTCAGATGGAAAACCAGTTCTATGCAAAGGAGGGAAAGCAGAAAGATGGAAGGGGTGTATAGAGGGTCTATACAAGGGCGACGTACTTGAGGGCAGCGTTGTGGAACCTTCGTTTCTAGCATTGTAGACTTAGAGAAAGCTTACTACAAGGTTGACTGGAATACTCTCTTTCAAATTCTGAAGGTGGCAGGGGTCAAATACAGGGAGCGAAAGGCTATTTACAATTTGTACAAAAACCAGATGGCGGTTATAAGAGTCGAGGGACATGAAAGGGAAGCAGCGGTTAGGAAGGGAGTGACTCAGGGTTGTGACCTATCCCAGATGTTATTCAATATGTATATTGAGCAAGCAGTAAAGGAAACAGAAGAAAATTTCGGAGTAGGAATTAAAACCTATGGAGAAGAAATAAAAACTTTGAAGTTTGCCGATGACGCATCAATTCTGTCATAGGTAGCAAAAGACCTGGAAGAGCAGTTGAACGGTATGGACAGTGTCTTGGAAGGCGGATATAAGACAAACATCAACAAAAGCAAAACGAGGATAATGGAATGTAATCCAATTAAATCAGGTGAGGCTAAGGGAGTTACATTAGGAAATGAGACACTTAAAGTAGTAAAGGAGTTTTGCTATTTGGGGAGCAAAATTACTGATGATGGTCGAAGTAGAGAGGATATAATATGTAGACTGGCAATGGCAAGGAAAGCATTTCTGAAGAAGATAAATTTGTTAACATCGAGTATAGGTTTAAGTGTCAGGACGTCGTTTCTGAAAGTATTTGTATGGAGTGTAACCATGTATGGAAGTGAAACATGGACGATAAATAGTTTGGACAAGAAGAGAATAGAAGCTTTCGAAATGTGGTGTTACAGAAGAATGCTGAAGATTAGATGGGTAGATCACATAACTAATGAGGAGGTACTGAATAGAATTGGGGAGAAGAGAAGTTTGTGGCACAACTTGACTAGAAGAAGGGATCGGTTGGTAGGACATGTTCTGAGGCATCAAGGGATCAGAAATTTAGTGATGGAGGGAAGCGTGGAGCGTGAAAATCGTAGAGGAAGACCAAGAGATGGATACACTAAGCTGCAACAAACCAGTCTGTGGAGTGAAGACCACAACAACAACAACTCAGTTCAAACGTTGTAGTGCGCAAAACAAAAATAAAATACATTACGTAACATCCGATGCAGGACACTCGTTTCTTTCAACAAGTTTATCACATGTTTGGACCCTGTTGCAACTGAAGCACATTTGCGCAGCAGAAACGTGTGAGGAATCGTTCTTCGACAATCCAGGCCGGAAATGGAGAGATCCCCTGAGATAAGCGAGATAAGGCAGGTTATTGTGACCGGGGATTGGGAACGAGCATCTCGGAAAATGTGGAACTGGTCGACTGCTGGTGTGCTATTATTATTAGCATCTATGGAGAGCGACTGAAGGGTGGTGGGTGACATGGTGTTGGGCGTCTTCACCTCAACACCGCACGTCAATGTCTGAGGGGTTGGAGTTGGGTTGGTTTGGGGGAAGAGACCAAACTGTGAGGTCATCGGTCTCATCGGATTAGGGAAGGATGGGGAAGGATGTAGGCTTTGCCCTTTCAAAGGAACCATCCCGACATTTGCTGCAGCGATTTAAGGAAATCACGGAAAACCTAAATTAGGATGGCCGGACGCGGGATTGAACCGTCGTCCTCCCGAATGCGAGTCAAGTGTGCTAACCACTGCGCCACCTCGCTCGGTAGAATGTCGGTGACCTGCCCGCTCTGCAGGGCTGGATAGGGGACGATCTGTGGAAGATCTCGCGGCAGAGTACAGTGCTGCTCCAGGCACGTTTTGGAGCGTACCGATCGGCACCTGTTGTTCCACATGGGCATTCTCAGCAGACGACACCTACATCTACTCGTGCTAGCCCAACAACATTGGCAATTACTGCTGCAGTGGGCACGGAATCATTGAAATACGACTGTTAGTCAATGGGGCCGTATTTGCCTGGTCGGAGGGATCACGTTTCTTGTTACACCAGTCCGACTGTCGTGTGTCGATACGCCGTCATCTGGGCGAATGTCTGTTCGAAATATGCACCGCGCCAGGGACGCAGGTCGGTGGGGGCAGAATAAGTTGTGTTGTGAGTAGCAGTCTCTTCCGTGAGACTTGTGGCAGTAATCGAAGGCACTATGACGACTGTAGACAACGTGAGCATCATTGTGCACTGCCTTGGACCCCTCCGTACTAAATGTCTTCCTCGACGACGACGGCATCATTTGTCAGGATCATAGACCATGTTGGAAGGACAGAACCCTGCTACAGTATTTTGAGGAGCATGGTAATGAAATCGCGTTTACTTATCGGAAACGAAATTTATGTGCTCGCAACCTTTCGGAACACATTTTCGACGCCACTTGGTGCCAATTCCGCACCGACAAACCACCAACCCATAATTTCCTGGAAATGGATGATCAGTGCGTGCACATCCCATGCCACATACCACCGCAAAACTACAAGAATTTTTTTGAATCCATGCCTCTCAGAATTCTCTAACGCTACAAAGGTGGACCGGTAACGCTACTGAGAAGGTCGCTATCAAGTTTAGCTCATCAGCGTGTGTATTGGGTTATACACACTTAAAAGAAATCGACGCACTTCGCAGCAGCTATACAAATGAGACTAAAGTTGGTGGTTGTGATATACATATACAGACAAGCAAATGTGTACTGTTGCAGAAATGTTGGATCATTTACTCAAGACAAAGAGCTTAACGAATTGAGCAAGTCAATAACACGTTGCTGCACCTTTGGCCCTAAAGCAAGTAGTTATTTGGCTTGGCACTGAATGACAGAATTGTTGGATGTTCTCCTGAGGAATATCATGCCAACTTATGTCCATTTGGTGCTTTAGATCACCAAAAATCCGAGCTGGTTGGAAGGCGCAGCCCATGATGATACAATCGTTCTCACTTTGGGAGAGATCCGGCGACCTTACTGGGCAAGTTAGGGTTTAGCAAGCACTAATATAAGAGCAGAAACCCTCACCATGTGCAGGCGGGCAGTATCTTGCTGAAACGTAAGCCCAGGATGGCTTGCCATGAAGGTAACAAAGGGGGTACAGAATATCGTCGACGTACTGCTGTGCTCTAGAGGTGCCACTGATCATAAACAAAGGTGTCCTGCCGTGAAGAGGAATGCCACCCAAGACCATCACTGCTGATTGTCGGGCCTCATGGCGGGTATCCCACCGCCATCTGGCGGGTTTTCAGACACGTGCTTGCTGGTCACAGGGGCTGATTTCGAAGCAGAACTCGTCACTAAAGACAGCTATACACCTGTCAACGGTTCCAGGTCGATGGCGTAATTGGAGACACCCCGGCCACCGTTGGATACTGTATATGTAGATCGCATCTACCAATTTCCGTCCCATTCGGATAATTCCTTCAGTTGATGTTTGGAGAGACGGCATCACAGTTGCAGCTAGTCTGCATAAACCAGTCAGGTTGGCCACTGATGCATCGTATGTATGGATTGTGATAACCCCTGCAGCATCAATTAAGGCCTGAGGATGGTGCACTGCAGCGCTGAAACTGGTAGCTACACAATAAATGACATCTTAAGGACGGCAGCTGTTTCATTTTCTTCTAATTCTTTCATGGTGCATCGTTTCTTTTCTTTTTATCTTGGAGTGTACTGGGACGTGTCTGGAACAGGCAACAGTTTCGACGATGTGTGTATATTTTAAACTGTCTTTATTATTACTTTCGTAGAAAGGTATTGTTTCTGTTTTGTTCTAGACACACGAAGAAGAACAGGGAACACGGTTTATGTGTCGACTTTGAGGTCATCAGAGACGGATTACAAGCTTGGAATGGACACATTGAGGAAAGAAATCAATCTTGTTCTTTTAAAAGGGATAAACGCAGATTTTGCTTTAGAAGCAGAAAACCTAAATCTTGATGACTGGGAATATTAACCCCATCCCATTGAACGCGAATCGATTATCTTGAGCACTGTGCATCTCGCTCGGTGCCAATAACCATGTTACCGTCATCGCAGATCAGTGCTTCTATTAATTAAATGGATCACTAACGAAGGAAATATTTCGGTGTCAACGATTAACCTTTAGATGAGAAACAGGGTTCTTGTGTTTTTACTGTCACCTAAGTATACGTTGATATTTGAAAGACCAGTGAGAAAGTCAGAGAAACAGGCACGTATAAGAAAGCAAGGAACTGAGGAACTGTTTTCAAGATTGGCGAAACTGTTGCACGATTCTCTTCAATCAATGGGCAAGAAAGAAACAAGGTTCCTGACTTAAAACAGTGCTGACCTGCAGGAGATCCTTCATTGGATCTTCCTGAATCAGCTGCAGATACCCAGTCGACGATTCACCGAAGCGAATATCAGGTGTACAACAGCACTTACGGTTGTCGAGCCAGGTCATTATGGAAATATGCAGAACAGCATGTTGGTCGACCTTTAGAACACAATACAGCAGCGAATCTACGTGGCAATGAGCGGCAACTCCTTGGTAGGTTTTCGCAGGTATGTGGTAGCACGTTTTCGCTCCGGTGAGGCGTTTTCAGTAAATTACGGGCTGGCTAATTTGCGGATACGGAGCTGGAGCCCGATGGCGATTCTGACGTGTTCCATCGATTGTGCAACAATGTGTGTGGAATCTTATGTGACTTAACTGCTAAGGTCATCAGTCCCTAAGCTTACACACTACTTAACCTAAATTATCCTAAGGACAATCACACACACCCATGCCCGAGGGAGGACTCGAACCTCCGCCGGGACTAGCCGCACAGTCCATGGCTGCAGCGCCCTAGACCGCCCGGCTAATCCGGCGCGGGTGTTCCATCGATTCCCGATCGGGTGAATCTAGCAGCCAATACTTGCTTGCGAGAGGAAAGCACATCTGGCCATTTGCAGCATAGTCTGTAGGACCGACTTCGAACTTCTGGTACAGAGCCGAGTGGAGGATCTGAATCAAAGGCTCAGAGGGTTCTGCGACCGTGAAGGCTGTAGATTCCTCGACTTGAACGATAGAGCGCTTGGGTTTCGGGTTCCGCTGAATAGGTCAGGAGTCCACTACACGCACGAAGCGACTACACGGGTAGCTGGTGCTGTGTGGCTTGGATTGGGCGGTTTTTTAGGTTAAAGGGTCTCGGGGAAATACAAAAAGGACTTCAGTCACAAAGAGTGCAGGCCGAACACGGGAAGAACATAGATACAGTAAACTGTCGTAGCTTTGTTGGAAAACTACCAGAGCTCCAAGCGCTAATAGAAAGCACTGATGCTCAAGTCGTTATAGGCACTGAAAGCTAGCTAAAGCCAGAAATAAGTTCAGCTGAAATTTTTACGAAGAAGCTAACGGTGTTCCGAAAGGATAAGCTAAACGCAGTTGGCGGTGGCGTGTTTGTTGCTGATTGAAGTAGTTTAGCTTGTCGAGGAATTGAAGCAGATAGTTCCCGTGCGTTAGTATGGGCAGAGGTCATTGTTGGTAACTTCAGTAAAGTAATAATTGGATCCTTCTACCGACCTCCCAATTCAGATGGTACAGTTGCTGAAAGGTTCAAAGAAGACTTGAGTTTGATTCCAAACACGTACCCGACTCATACGATTATAGTTGATGTTGACTTTACTTTAACCTGTATATGTTGGCGAACATACATGTTTAATCGCGGAGGTACGCATAAAACATCACTCGAAATTGTTCTAAACACATTATCTGAGAATTATTTTGGGCATTTAATTCATGAGACCACGCTGATAGTAAAAGGTTGTGAAAACACACTTGACCTCTTAGCAACAAATAATCCTGAGTTAGTAAAGAGCATCAAAACGGATATATGGATTAGTGAACAGACAGTTGTCGTAGCGAGACTGAATATCGCAATCCCCAAAATCTCCAAAAATAAATGAAAAATATATGTATTCAAAAAAGTAGATAAAAATTCAGTTGACACCAGCCTTCCTGAGAGACAATCTCCACTACTTCCAAATTAACAATGTAAGTGTAGATAAGGTGTGGCTTGAATTCAAAGAAATAGTATCGACAGCAATTGAAAGATTTGTGCCAAATAAATTAACAAACGACGGAGTTGATCTCCCATGGTACATAAAATACATCAAAACACTGTTGCAGGAACAACAAAAAAAGCATGTCAAATTTAAACAGACGCAAAGTCTCCAAGATTGGCGATCTTTTATGGAACATAGAAATTTGGCGCGGACTTCAATGCGAGATGCTTGTAATAGTTTACAAAAGGAAACTTTGTCTCAAAACCAGGCAGAAAGTCCAAAGGGATTCTGGTCGCATGTAAAGCATGCTAGCGACAAGACACAATCAATGCTTTCTCTGCGCGATGATAATGGAGATATCATCGAAGACCGTGCTGCCAAAGCAGAAGTAGTACACACAGCCTCCCGAAATGCCTTCACTAAAGAAGACGAAGAAAATATTCCAGAATTCGAATCGAGAACAGCTGCCAACATGACTGACGTGGAGGTAAATATCCTCGGATTAGTGAAGCATCTAAAATCACCTAATAAAGGCAAGTCTTCTGGTCCAGACTGTATACCAATTAGCTTCCTTTCGGAGTATGCTGATGCATTAGCTCCATACTTAACAATCATATACAACCGTTCGCTCGAAGAAAGATCCGTACCCAACGACTGGAAAGTTGCGCAAGAAAGGTAGTAGGAGTAACCCACCGAATTACAGAGCCATGTGATTAAAGTCTATATGCAGCCGGATTTTGGAACATATATGGTGTTCGAACATTAAGAATTACCTCGAAGAAAACGGTCTATTGACACACAATCAACACGGAGTTAGAAAACATCGTTTTTGTTTCTGGATTTGCAGAAGGCTTTTGACACTGTGCCACACAAGCAGCTTGTTGTGTAATTGCGTGCCTATGGAATATCGTCTGAGTTATGTGACTGGATTCGTGATTTCCTGCATCTTATCTACATAAATAATTTGGGAGACAATCTGAGCAGCCATCTTAGGCTGTTTGCAGGTTGTCGTTTATTGACTAGTAAAGTCATCAGAAGATCAAAACGAATTGCAATACGACTTAAAAGGCATATTTATGGTGCGAAAATTGGCAATTGACCCTAAATAACGAAAAGTCTGGTGTCATCCACAAGAGTGCTAAAAGGAATCCGTTAAACATCGGTTACACGGCAAACCAGTCAAATTTGAAGGCCATAAATTCAGCTAAATACATAGAAATTACAATTACGAGCAACAGAAATTGGAAGGAACACATATAAAATACTGTAAGGAAGGCCAACCATAGGCTGGGTCTTATTGGCAGGGCACTTGGGAAATGTAACAGATCTACATCTACATCTGCATCTACATCCATACTCCGCAAGCCACCTGACGGTGTGTGGCGGAGGGTACTTTGAGTACCTCTATCGGTTCTCACTCCTATTCCAGCCTCGTCTTGTTCGTGGAAAGAAAGATTGTCGGTATGCCTCTGTGTGTGCTCTAATCCCTCTGATTTTATCCTCATGGTCTCTTCGCGAGATATACGTAGGAGAGAGCAATATGTTGCTTAACTCGTCAGTGAAGGTATGTTCTCGAAACTTCAACAGAAGCCCGTACCGAGCTACTGAGCGTCTCTCTTGCAAAGTCTTCCCCTGGAGTTTATCTATCATCTCCGAAACGCTTCCCCGATTACTAAACGATCCTGTTACGAAGCGCGCTGCTCTCCGTTGGATCTTCTCTATCTCTTCTATCAACCCTATCTGGTACGGACCCCTCACTGGTGAGCAATATTCAAGCAGTTGGGGAACAAGTGTACTGTAACCTACTTCCTTTATTTTCGGACTGCGTCTCCTTAGGATTCTTCCAATGAATCTCAGTCTGGCAACTGCTTTACCGACGATCAACTCCGTATGATCATTCCATTTTAAATCACTCCTAATGCGTACTCCCAAATAATTTATGGAATTAACTGCTTCCAGTTGCTGACCTGCTATATTGTAGCTAAATGATCAATGATCTTTCTTTCTATATATTCGCAGAACATTACACTTGCCTACATTGAGATTCAATTGCCATTCCCTCGACGATGCATCAATTCGTTGCAAATCCTCCTGCATTTCAGTACAATTTTTCATTGTTACAACCTCTCGATATACTACAGCGTCATCCGCAAAAAGCCTCAGTTAACATCCGATGTTATCCACAAGGTCATCTATGTATATCGTGAATATCCTACTAAGGAGACTGTCTGCACTACGCTTGTCCATCCTCTTTTAGAAGACTGCTGCGCGGTGTGGGATCCTTACCAGATAGAATTGACTGTGTACATCGAAAAAGTTCAAAGAAGGGTACCACGCTTTGTATCATCGCGAAGTAGAGGAGAGAGCGCCACTGAAATGATACAGAATTTGGGATGGACATCATTAAAGCAAAGGCGTCTTTCATTGGAGAGGAATCTTTTCACTAAATTCCAATCAGCAAGATTCTCCTCCGAACCCGAAAATATTTTGTTGACGCCGACCTACAAAGGGAGAAACGATCACCATTATAAAGTAAGGGAAGTCAGAGCTCGTACGGAAAGATGTAGGTGTTCGTTCTTTACGCGTGATATACGAGATTTGAATAATAGAGAATTGTGAATGTGGTTCGATAAACTCTGCCAGGCATTTAAATGTGATTTTCAAAGTATTCATGTAGATGTAGATGTAGACGTTAAGGATGGAGGGAGACGACGTTCACGCGGTCCAGAGCTGTCGTCGTGCTTCCTGTTATCCGCAGGTGTCACGCAGCATCTCATAACTACCACAGCTGCTTCAGCTGCCACAGCTGCCCAGCTGAATGTCTCCCATATCATTATACTGCCCTCAGCAACTTGCGTCGTTGGCTTGGTACATATTTGGAGGAACGGTTTGCCTATATGTAGGCGTATCCACAAACGGCAATCAACCTATTTTCACAAGAAACGTGATTCATCCTACAAGGTTACACGATTTCATTGATCCAGTCTGGTTGGTCCTGCGCCCAGTGTAATCGTAATTGACGATTCATTAGGTTAACGTGGGAACAAGTAGGAATCATCTGGTGCGGAAACCCATGTTGAACAACGTAAGCATTTGGCTTACCAGTGCAGGTCGTTAGTATGCTTTGTGTGTGAACTTAAAATGAATTCGGACAATGTGTTATAGTTGAATACTCAGTGGGTCTCAGGTTTAGTCTTGGGTAAAGTCTATTTCACCTTTACACAAACCATTTTGTGTTTATAAAGGCTGCGTGCTTCCCACATGACAAGATTCGTGGGATTGCTTATCTGTTTTACTCAACTAGCTGCAGCCACTAGACATAAAAACGAGAACACGGTGACAGAATTTCCCCTGTGTTGATGTAATTAACTTTGAATACTGAAGCGTCGCTTGAACCTTGCAAAATCGTGAGGTGGTACTTCTGTTACGATGATGGTCTTGTATTCGGGAAGACGATGGTTCTAATTCCGGCCCAGCCACATAGATTTCAGTGTTTTGTGGGTTCCCTAAATCGTTACGGCAATGCCGGGGTTTTCTTCTAGAGGGATGAAGACGATAAGCTACCTCATGTTTATCCAATGTGAATTTCGGGTCCATCTCTGACGACTTCATTCTCTGTGCGACTCGCAGCTGCCACGCAGCGGTGGACGCAGGGATTGCTTGCTGCCTCTGACGCGTGCTAGGTTTCTGCCTGGCTAACTACTGAACTGCTGTAAGCTGAGCAGCTCAGGGGATCCCGTGTGTGCTGCGGTGCACCGGCGACTTCCCCTCTCCTCTGAGCACTTGCCTGTGAGTCCACATCAAGGGCTGATGACGAGTTCGCCGGGGCACTCTGCTAATGAATGCCCCCGTGCCAGTGTTCCACATTTACCCAAACTTACGGCTGTCCAGCAAAGCTAACTAGCCTGCCGTGAGCGTATATTTGTTGGTGGTTGTTAGAAATCACGTTTCTGAAAAAATGTTGTGATATTCAGTCTAGAGACTGGTTTAATGCAGCCGATAGCGCTAAACTGTCTTGTGAAAATATCTTCCTCTCTGAATAGCTACTACAACATTACTTACTGTATTCACCTCTAGTATCAAACTGACGACATCTTGATACCTCATTACATGTTCTATCAATTGATACTTTATTTAGTCATATTCCCCATAAATTACCACTCTCCCCAATTCTATTCAGAAACTCCTCATTAGTTACGACATCTCCCAGTCTTATCTGCACCATTCTTCTACAGAACCACATTTAAAAACTTTCTATTCTCTTGTCTCAGCTACTTGTCTGCCACGTTTCACTTATGCACAAGGCTACATAGTGCACAAATATCTTCACAAAACACTTTGTACACTTAAATTTATTTTCAGATCTAACAAATTCCTTTTTATCAGAAATGGTGTCCTTGCTACAGCCACTGTGAGTTTTATATCTTCTCCACTTCGATCACCATCAGTTATTTTGTTGTCGAAGTAGCAAAATTAATCTACCACTTTCGTTGTATCATCATATCCATCAGTATCGCTGAAATTAATTGCACTACATTCCATTACCCTTCTTTAGCATTAGTTGATAATAATCTTATAATCTCTTTTCACGACACGATCCATTACATTGAACTGAGCTTCCAAGTCCTTTTCTACATCTGACAAAAGGACAATGTCATCGTTAAATATCAAAATTTTTATTTCTTCTTCCTAAACATGATTTCCTTCTCTAAATTTTTCCCTGCGTTGCTTTATTGCTTTCTCAGTGTACAGATTGAATGACATCAGGCATAGACTACAATTCTGTCTGATTTCCTTCTCAACTGCTGCTTTCCTTTCATGTCCTTCTACTCTTGCAACTGTAGTTTGGTTTTTGTGCAAGTTGTATCTCTGCCTTTATTTTATCCCTGCTGTCTTGAGCAAAGATTGTGTTTCATTCAGGATGATCAAAGGCTGTCTCTACCTTTGGTTGAATTAATTTCTAAGAGCTCTTTCTCGTGTTCCTACATTTCTCCAAAACACAGTCTGATGTTCTTCAAGGTTGTCTTCTTCAGGTTTTCCATGCTTCTGTACATACATCGTGTTGGTATTTTGCAGCTATGCCATATGAATCTGATAGTTCAGTGTATTCGCACCAGTCATCCCCAACTTTTTTAGAACTGGAATTGTGACACCTTCTTGAAGTCTCACATATCTCGCACACCAGACAGAAAAGTTTTGTCATGGCTAGCTCTCCCAAGGGATCTAATAATTCTGAAGGAACGTCATCTATTGCAGGGTTTTCCATTGGACTTCGATCTTTTACTGCTCTGTCAAATTCTTCTCGCTGTATCATATTTGCATCTTATCTTCAACTACTTCCTACTTTTTTTGATTGGTTCACATCTTTTCACATCTTGCGTGGGGAAAATGCCGAGTTTATTCCGATTTGTCTTGAATTTGTTGATAATGATGAGTAATTATTGAAAATATTCGTCCAAACCAACACAGTGGAAAACAATTATTTATAAAGATTAACCTATAAGAACCTTCCATTCAGAATGATCAGGAAGGCAATAAGAGGAAAAACCTGTACATTCATTTAATGATATGTTTAATGATGCTTATCACAACAACAGTGATTTCGTATTTGGTACGAGATGTCTCATGAACAATTGAAATACAAAGGGTGACTGACACTTTAGTAACAAAACTGCCCACCATTGAAAGCTGACTGTATAGATACAAAATCAATTGAATTTCCCACGTCTACAGACAACCAGACATTGCACAAAACTGAAAAGAATCAAAAATGATGTCCCTCTTTACTTAAAACCAATATTTACCGAGCTGTCACTAAATTTCCGGAGTTCAGAAACGACACATTGGTGGAACATAAGACTAATGCAATAATGTTATTAACAGGATAGTTCAGTGACGGAAGGTTGAGACAGAATTTGGACAACCTTAAAAACGTTCCCTATGAAGACAGGCGAATGACGTAACAGATCGTTATGATCATGACTTCCCGAGCTAAGAGCTTCTTTTCTCGAGCCACAGAGCCACCATAAAGTAAGATATCTTTGGAAATAACAAAGCAGGCAGCAGCAGCAGTGGAGGTCACACAACTCCAAGAGGTCATTGGCGAGCATGGTGCTCGCACGCTACTCATAAACAGACACACAGGGGAGAGGGAGCGAGCCAGAATATCTGGAGAGAAGTGACTAAACATCATTAGTGCCGATGTTCACTGTGTATATGCAAGCAACACGACAACGAATAAATGGATGAATATAAATCAGTTAGTTAAGGATAGACACTGTGAGATCGGAGACGCGTTGAGTTCTTGCATAAACCACCTACACAACAGTACCACATGTAATTATATTTTAGTTTAATTTACATACAATTAACTAATAACAGACCAGACAATGAGCTTGCAATAAAAAATTGCACAGCCAACTTAAGCCATTTTGTGTTAACGATGGTGCTGACAAGAGGTTTGAATTTTTAGTGTGTTGATGTTGAGTCAATGAATATCTGCAGATGCTGTCGTTTGCAGATTGAAACTAGTAGTAAAAAAGTGCAAATACGAGTATTACCAACGACATGTGCCCTTTTTATCTGTTCATTAATTCGTAACAGCCGCTTTGTCCCCTGGAGGTAATACTTGCGTTTTCCGCATTTACTTTGCTGTTGTGTTATAATAACCACTCGTCTGTAGTAAGGGAGTAATGCCCACAGCGGATGTCTTGATTATGAAAATGTGAGTTCTAGGAATTGCAAAGATGGAGTACAGTGTGCTCTCTTCACTGAAAATCTATAGTCTGTCTGCGAAACTGAAGTGCGAGTAGGGAGAAGGAAGGAGAAGCTTGCGGAAGAATGCTACAACTTCCATAAAGATGTGTCAGTATCTGATCAGAATCTAGTCAAGCAGCGCTGTGCAGCGTGTGGTAATTTGTATAGATTCTGTACATGCCGTTTCTTTGCGTTTGTTAGTAAGTAGTAAGGTATGTATTTCGTATTCTTGAACTTAAACTATCCCCACGTACGTCTGTGCACTGCGGCGCAACAGATTTAAAATATGCGTTAGGGAGAGTCAGTATAATCTTGAGAAACAGTGGTAGTTCCTGTGCTACACTCCAGCAATCGACCAATCGACTCATGAGGTTAGTTATTTTTTTAACCCTGTATCAAAACTGCTAGTTGTGATTACCCAGTGTCAATCGGTAATTGCTTGACATTGCAAATTGTGCTTCACTAACGAAAAAGCTGGTACAATGAGCAGTTCAGTGCACTGGAGGTCAGAGTGGGGAGGAAAGAGCAAAAGTAAGTAAATTAGTAAGGTGATAGCTCGTCTTTCAGAAGCACCACAGAAGAGAACAGCTTTCGTTTGTAAATTATTTGTACGATATTCAAAGAGAAGGGACTTATTTTCATTTACCTTCGTGTTTAGTAATTTAATTCGTACATTTCTACGGTATTTGTGCTTTAATAGGCATAGATCTGCGTTTTAATAACTGTGATTGCATCTTTAGTATGAAAGGGAACTGTGATTACTGCATTCTGATGCAGCCTGAGGTGGTGTTCCTTCACTCACAGCTCCAGGTGATGCTGGCTTCGGTCACTCAGCTTGAGGCTGTCGGTGGTGGGAATCACTGTGAAGAGGGGGGAGGGGCAGACGTAGGGATCCGACTATGGATGTCCACTATTTACAGCGTGTCCCACAATCGGTCCAATACTGTGGCTGCCCCGCCTAGTGCCTGCATGGAGTTTCATTCCCCACCTGTAGTCGAGTGGAAGTTCGTTCCCAAAAGAAAAAAAAAAAAGGTTCAAATGGCTCTGAGCACTATGGGACTCAACTGCTGAGGTCATAAGTCCCCTAGAACAACCTAACTAACCTAAGGGCATCACACACATCCATGCCCAAGGCAGGATTGGAACTTGCGACAGTAGCGTTCGCGCAGTTCCAGACTGTAGCGCCTAGAACCGCTCGGCCACAGTTCGTGGAAGTTGTAACATCTCAATCCACCAAAAATAAGTAAAAGATGTACATATTTAAAAACGGCAGATAGAAATTCGCTTGATGCCTTCGTAAGAGACACTCTCCATTCTTTCTGAACAAACTACGTAAGCGTAAACTTGATGTGGCTTAAATTAAAAGAGATAGTATTGACACCACTTGTGAGATTTATATCGAATAAATTCATCCTCCATCGTACAAAAAATGTCAGAACACTGTTAGAGAAGCACAGAAAAAGCAAGATATCTTTAACAGAACTCAAAACCCCCAAGACTGGCTAAGTTTTACAGAAGTTAGTAATTCAGTTCTGATTTTCAAGCGAGGTGCTTTCAGTAGTTTCAATCTCGAAATATGTCACAAATTCAAAGATATTGTCGTCGTATGTAATGTGCAGGAGCGGCCAGACGCAATCATACCTTCACAATGTGATACCAATCGTAATGTTACCGATTACAGTACCGATGGAGAGCAGTTACTAAATACGGTTTTCCAAACTTGTTTCACCAAAGAAGACGAAGAAAATATTCCAGAATTTGAATCAAGAACTGTGGTAAACATGACTAACTTAAAAGTAAATGTCGTCAGTGTAGCGAAGCAACTTTAATTACTAACGGTCCAGGCTGCACACCTGTTAGGTTCCTTTCAGAATGTGCTGATTTAATAGCTCCATGTCTGGCAATCATATACGACCATTTGCTCTACGGAAGATCAGTAGCTAAAGACTGGAAGGCACAGACCTCACCAATACCCAACAAAGGAAATAGGCGTAATCTGCCGGAATTACCACTGATGCTCCTTTACAAGTAGGATATGGAAACATATAATCTATTATGAATTACCTCGAAGAAAACTGTCATTGACACATAATCAGCGTGAATATCCTTCCGTGCGACACAACTATCTCTTTATTCTCATGAAAATAGGAGTCCTATCGACATAGAATGTAAAATTGATTCCATATTCTAAATTTCCAGATGGCTTTTGGTACTGATACGCACAAGCAACTTCTAAGCAAACTGCGTGGCTATGGGATATCGCTGATTCGTGATTTCCGATTCCGAGAGACATATAGAAATGAAAAGTTATATTAGTGTTCCCAGAGGAAGTATTACAAGCCTTTTGATATTCATAATCTCCGTTGGAGTATTTCTCTGCAGTATGCCATCCTTACCAGGTTAGGTTGACGGAGAACATCGAAAACGTTCAGCGCAGGGCAGCTTGTTTTTTACCGTCGTAAAATAGGGAAGAGTGTCCCGAATATGATAAGAAGTTGGGGTAGCAATCGTTAAAACGAAGCGCTTTCGTTGGAGTGAAATATTTTCATGAACTTTGAGTCTCCAGCTTTCTCCCCCGAATGCAAAAGAATTTGGTAACACCCCTCCCCCCCCCCCCCCCCCGCCTACGTAGGGAGAAATGATAATCGTGATAAAATAAGAGAAATCAGACCTGGAAGTGAAAGATTTGATATCCATTTTTCGAGCACGCTGTGCAAGAGTGGAACGGCAGAGGAGTAGTGTGAAAGTGATTCGATGAACTAAACAGAGAATTATAGAGTGGTCAGGTAGTTGTAGATGTAGATGCAGACGAAACTGAGGAGCAGAGGCAGCAGCAAGAGAGGTGAGAGGAGACAGATCAATGAGAAGGTACTCAAGGATTCAGTGGATTCACTCAGCGAGACGGTGAGTGAGGAATGACGATCAATCAGTTGCTGCACTGGAGTCAGATGGGATTGTTAACGCCCAAATTTGATGCCAGTGTAATTGGCTACACCTGACAGGAGTGTAAACGTACACATCTGATACCAGTGTAAACGGTAACATCTGTTAACAATGTAAAAGGGTCGTGTTACAGGCACGGGACTCCCCGTCACCACATTCGAACGTGAATTCGCCACTGGACGTGAGGAAGAGGATGGTGCGGTTTGTCCACGGATGGCTGCTGATGACAGAATAAATTTATTGATCAGCCGTAATACATTTGTTGTCGGCCCTCTGGGCCGTTCGTAACATTCTCGATGGCGACGAAGATGGCTGGCGGACGCCGACACAGGCGCCCGCTGCTGGCTCTGCAGCTGTGCTGGTGTAACTCGAAGCTGCCGCCTCGGCGGCGATGCTCCGGCCTCGCATTGACTCACTGCGACAGCTGGAACCACGCGCCATGGGCCTCTGCTGTGCTGACGGCGTCCGACGACAGTTGCGATTGCGAGGTATCTGTGGCGCCTCCTAGGCAACGACGTGCGTTTCGATAGTGACTATTACGATGATTGCTGTGGCAGTGACGACTCCGAAATGGGGGCATTCCGACGACTCACGACGCACGATGATGACGAGCTGGCTGACGCTGATATCTGCGGTTCTTCTTCCCCAGTAGGTCGGTGGAATATTCTGGTGTTGCTCGGCTGGCGTACCTGACCCGATTACCGCCCTCGATGTTGACATCCTGACGCGCAGCGGACTGGCCGGTGACACAGCGTTCTCCTTCGCGTTGCTGAACTCGGCACTCCGTCGAGCCAATTACGCCATAGTATCAAAGCAGTGAATTGCGCAGAAGAATGTAGCACACATACGGCTTCTGGTTTTACCAAACTTCACTACTGCAAAACTCCTACCTTCAACAAACTTAATTAATCACTCGCATCAATCGATTGTCTGCAGGATCAATCAGGTGTAATGCTAAGTGATTTCCGGGCTGCTTCCCAGAAAGCGTCCTAGCTTCGCCATCTGGAGGCGTCTCAGCCGACTGTCGACTCAGTTTTCACGCTTTGAGTCAGCTCCCTGCATTCGTTCCGACGACCGTCGTGACTTTGTGACTTCCGCATCCTCCATTCCACATCGCGTGGATTTTTTAATAGCGCAGTGTTGTAATCTTTGAGCATCTGACGGTGTATCTCTCGTCTGAAATCAGCTTCCAAATATTTGTCGATACCATCTTTGCAAGTGAATAGCTGCAGACAATGGAGGCCGTGCACGCCGACATCAACATCGCGCCAGCGGTTAAAGGCGCTACAGTCTGGAACTGCACGACCGCTACGGTCGCAGGTCCGAATCCTGCCTCGGGCATGGATGTGTGTAATGTCCTTAGGTTAGTTAGGTTTAAGTAGGGGACTTATGACCACTGCAGTTGAGTCCCATAGTGCTCAGAGCCATTTGAACCATCGCGCCAGCTTCCCAGTAGCGCTGGACCTGGACAGGGTTTATGCTGTCTACCAGCGGAAGAAGGAGAAAGAGCACAGCCTCACAGCCGCGGGACACAGAAGATGGGGACTGCCAGCAGCCACACGATCTAAGAGGTTGAGAGGACGTGACATGACGACCTCACACTTGCCGCTCACGCCTGGACCAAGACAAGTTCCATCAAATGATGAGATGAGGTGCTAAATCCTCAGTTCTAAATATTGCAATTTCTCAGAAGCTATTAGTCGTGTTTTGAAAAATAAAGAGCCGTTGAATTTTTCTCTTCTAGAAATGCAATAAATGCTACAGACATTACTACAATTCCGTCGCGTCACAAACCTGAATATTGCCTGGGACTGGGCGACAGCATTCGGTAAGAAGGAAGCCTGAGAGAGAGGGAGTCTCGATCTGACAATGCTGTTAAAATTCCATTACTACGAAAGACAACGCTTGGAATAAGTAATGAAATGATAATGAGTGTTTTACAAGTTCTGACTTTCTTCAGAAAACATTGTCAACACCTGAGTGATACACTTACTCTAAGGAAATTCTATCCATGAAAAAACTCACTCTTTACATACGTACATGACTAACTAGCACCGTTCCATCTACTTAAAACGAAACTCATGAAGCGACACACAAAATCCCGTTGCTTAACGACTTGAATTCCATCAGCTGCACTGTAACTATTTTAGGTAACTCTGCTTACCAGGAGTACTGATACAACTACCAACTTCCTAATCTGACTGCTTCCTGCTTCTGAGTTTTATTCAATTGTTACCCCTTCTAGAATTCCTCATTGCAAGAACACCTGAACTCTGATGTCACTTTAGAAAGGAAACTGGAGAAAAATTGCCTGTATTTGGGATTGCACCCAACTGCATAATCGCGTTTCTGAAGAAAGTGCTTTGGCTATCCATGCATGAATTACGGCCAGACCCAAATACCTATATGTCCTCATTCGTGCGTCACAACTTGTACACATTATGTAATTCCCGTGCAGGGGCCACACATTAACTGAAAGTCGCTCCCAGACGCTAGAGTATCGTAACCAGTGCAAGTTCCATAGTCGGTGCAACCTCACTTTAGCAGTGGACTAGAGGATGTGACGTTATGCTGACTTTACGAGTGTTGTGAACGCTACGTTTTTTGGCGCCAGAGTTCCCTTCCGCTACTTGGCGTTCCGAAGCCGTCCACTGTGAGTCTACCGTAACGTAACTTTGATGGACCTGCGGCGTGCCCCCACGCAGCCGCTGCTGCTCGCGGCTCCAGGCGTCTACCAGCAAGGGTGGCACTGGGGGTGGCAGCGGGGGGCGGCGGCGGCGGCAGGCACGCCGTTGTTACCGACTACTAACGAGCGGCTGCAGCCTGAGCCCACAAAGCCGCCCCCAGTAACTGGCCAAGCAGGGCGTCTCCGCACTCCTTCTGCATCGCACAGCCTCCTCCCGCACCCCCTCCCCCCTCCCCAACCCACACCAAAACATGTAGAAGTAACTACTCTCCGCCGCAGTGACGTTTACGAGAGCATTTTACGACCCATTCACCGGAAATTCCTCGAACCAATTATTTTCACAACTTAGGATACAAGAATACGCAGTAAAATAGGCTTTATCGCCGGTCGTTTCGTCAACTACTTGATGTTTGTCGCTGCTGTGTAAGATGCTAAATGGAAAGGTTGGAAGCAGTGTTCGTTTCACAGAAAAATTGACCTTTTTAGGAGGATAGCTTATTTGTTAGCTCTGAATGTAAAGAGGTAGATAGAGAAGGAAATACTTCATTCATACTGCCCTTCTTTATATACGTTCAGTATCCCAGAACTCCTGTTTCGAATGAATCCCGCAGTCTTCAGCAATATTCTTCTCTTGGTTAACTGAAGGTGGATGAGGGAAGGGGGAGAAACTAAAGGAAAGGAAAGAAATAAGGGATATTATCTGCATTGGGACGTCATGCAGTGTCAGCGGTGACTAGTGGAAGTGTGTGCTGACCCGGGACTCGGTCCTGGAATGCCCTGCTTACCAGGCAGTTCCGTTAGCTTCTTCGCCACTCAGACACAGCGTCTGTCGCAGGTGCGCCGACTGTGTCGGACAGACCACCCTCTCATCTACCGCCACCCACACACATTCCCCTTACATGTCCTCCACGCTGCCAATTTTAAGATTCCCACTGGAAGTCGAACGTAAGTGTGCATCTGCTCTAAAGGCTGTTGATTAAGTGACCGTCGAGGAGAGTCAATTACAAGAATGCGCGGTGTCTGTTCTTCCTGAGATGTCCAAAAGAACAGACACCATACATTCATACTACTGAATCGCCTGTATGGGCAGTTAATCAACAACCTGCAATGCAGATTCACATTTTCTTTCGACCTGACGTGGAATGACCTCATAAAACAAATTATACCAATAGCAGATGCCAGGCTGAGAGTCACAGGAATAATCGTAGGCAAATGTAGCCTAATCGGTCCACGAAAGAAGTGACCCGGCAAAATCTTGAAAGACCGTACCGTAAGTAATGCCCATCAGTCTGGGACCCTTAACAGGTTAGATTAACGAAGACAACACGCAACGAAGAGCGGCACGTTTCGTCATCGGGTCGTTTAGCAAGCGCGAGAGCATTCGGAAGGTGCTCAACAAATTACATTGGCAGAAGCTGCAAGAGAGGAGAGAGGCGTCGAGCATCACGGAGAAGTTCTTTTGTTGAAGTTCCGATAGTGTACGTTCCAAGAAGTCAGGTTTAAAAATGTGCTGGGTTTTTACAACGGTTCAGTAAGATAAAACGTTGACATGATACCATTTAAAAATGGATTTAAATGTTAGCGTTGGATGGATTAGCGAAAGTATAGGGTCATACGAAAGAAATGTTCCTGGTGCTTATATTCTATATCTGAGAAACAGAATTTACCGTCATTGTGTAACCTAATTATTTGAAATTCAAAAGTGTTATTTAAATGGTGTGTTTCATCTAGTCTAGGAAAAATATTTTGTAATTTGACCTAAATGCACCAGACAAAATTTAATTACAGTTCATTAGATCTTGAATTGAGAAAAAATTTGCTATGAGAAATAAATTCGGGAAATCATTTACACACATTGCAATGTACAGATGGCCATGCAGCTGAGTCCTCAACTGTGAAGAGAAAGGCATTTTCAGGAGGATCCTGGTTTTTTTCTTCCCTAGTCATCAGTGTTCTGACTAGTTTGATGCGCTTTCCACGAATTCCTCTCCTTCGCCAACCTCTTCATCTCAGAGTAGCACTTGCAGCCTATGTCCTCAATAATTTGCTGGATGTATTCCAATCTCTCTCTTCCTCTACAGTTTTTACCCTCTATACCTCCTTCTACTACCATTGAAGTCATTCATTGTTGTCATAACATATGTCTTATCGTCCTGTCTCCTCTCCTTGTCAGTGTTTCCCACATATTCCTTTCCTCTCTGATTCTGCGCAGAACCTCCTCATTCCTTACCTTATCAGTCCAACCAATTTTCAACATTCGTCTGTAGCACCACATCTGAAGTGTTTTGATTCTCTTCTGTTCCGGTTTTCTCACAGCCCATGACCGAGCGAGGTGGTGCAGTGGTTAACCACTTGACTCGCATTCGGGAGGACAACGGTTCAACCCCGCATCGCGCCATCTTGATTTAGGTTTTCCGTGATTTCCCTAAATCGTTGACAGGCAAATGGCGGGATGGTTGCTTTGAAAGGGCACGGCCGAATTCCTTCCTTAATCCGATGACACCGATGACCTCGCTGTATGGTCTCTTCCCCAAAGTAACCCAACCCAACCAAGTTTCCGTTTCACTACTATTCAGGGCTGTGCTCCAAACGTACATTCTCACAAATTTCTTCCTCAAATTAAGGCCAATGTTGGATATTAGTAGACTTCCCTTGGCCAGGAATGCACTTTTGCCAGTGTTAGTCTGCTTTTGATGACCTCGTTGCTCCCTACGTCGTTGGTTATTTTATTGCTTTAACTTCAGCCACTTTGTGACCATCAATCTTGATGATAAGTTTCTCGCTGTTCTCATTTCTGATAATTCTCATTATTTTCGTCTTTCTTCGATTTTCTCTCAGTGGGTTTCTGTACTCATCAGACAGTTCACACCATTCAGCAGACAATACAATACTTCTTCACGTTCACTCAGGACAACGATGTCATCAGCGAATCGTATCATTGATATCCTTTCACCTTGACTTTTAATTCCACTTCTGAATCTTTCTTTTATTTTCATCACTGCTTCTTCGATGCACTGATCGAAGAGTAGGGGCGAACGACTGCATTCCAGTCTTACAGCCATTTTAATACGAACACTTCATTATTGGTCGTCCACTCTTATAACTCCTTCTTGGCTCTTGTTCATATTTTATATTACCCGTCTCTCCCTCTAGCTTCCTCCTTCTTTTCTCAGAATTTCCAACATCTTACACCATTTTGCATTGTCAAACGCTTTTTGCAGGTTGACGAATCCTACGAAGGTGTCCTGATTCTTCTTTAGTCTTGCTTCCATTATTAGCCGCAACATCAGAATTGCCTCTCTGGTACCTTTACCTTTCCTGATCGTCATCTAACACATCTTCAGTTTTCTTTTCCGTTCTTCTGTATATTATTCTTGTCAGCAACTTTGATGCAAGAGCTGTAAAGCTGATTGTGCGATAATTCTCTCACTTGTCAACTCTTGCATGAATCGTGTGGATGATGTTTTTCCGAATGTCAGACGGTATGTCACGAACTCATACATTCTACACATCAACGAGAATAGTCCTTTTGTTGCCACTTCCCCCTGTGATCTTAGAAATTCTGATGGTATGTTACCTGTACCCTCTGCCTTATTTGATCTTAAGTCCTCCAAACCTCTCTTAAATTCTGATACCGTATCACCTACCTCTACTAAATCGACTCCTGTCTCTTCTTCTATCACATCAGATAAATCTACCCCCTCATAGATGCCTTCAGTGGCTCTTTCCACCCATCCGATCTCTCCTATGCATTTAACAGTGGAATTCCCGTTACACTTTTCAAGGTACCACTCTTACTTTTAATTTCACCGAAGGTTGTTTTGACTTTTCAACATACTGAGTTAGTCAATGTGAGAATCATTTCTTTTTCGATTTCTTCACATTTTTCATGCAGCCACGTTGTCTTAGCTTACCTGTACTTCCCATTTATTTCATTGTTTACTCACGTGATTAGAATTGTCTCAGAGGTTACTCTGCACTGGCACCAGTTTTTCTGTTCGTACTGCAGCCAACATCCTTCGGATTTCTGTGAATTCGACGACGAGCGAACCAATTGCGTTCTACCGCAGCCGATGTAGCTGGTACATTTAAAATCGTGAATGCGAAAGTGCCCTAAGGTTTCTCAGTGCACGACCTTCGCCAGCAACCTGATGGAGACGTGTGATTAGCAGCGAGCGAGAGACAAACCCTCGAAACGAACGCAACAACAACTCACATGTTCGCTAGGTTTACCGCAATAATTTCCGAATGAAGCTTAAGCAAACTTGGTGCTGCTGCACGGTCCACAGAGCTCTTCTCCTGTACCGGGAATCGGGAATGTTTGCAACTGCGTAGATTGTTTTGAACGTATATTCTTTACTAAGTTTCATAACTGATTTGTTTGCTGCAAAAACATTTTACACTTCTCCAACTCTGCCTCAGCATCATCTGTAATAGGGCAAAAATATCATGTGCTTCCGACGGAACGGTAGTATGTGCTTCTGCTTCCGTTATAACTTTGTGTATACGTTTGAGTGACCGCAAAGCCTCAACTATTTTCTGTCATATGTCATCCTCTTATACGGCTGTCTTCACGGCTTTGTCGGATTGCACTCTGTGACAAAAAATTATTTACAGAAAGCTTCCCCTCTTATAACATAAACGCCCTGAAGTGTTTCAGTTTAGTTAGTGAGTAAAAGACATACAGTACAAGTGGAACCACATAGATTAAGGGAGCCCGTTATTGGATTATCTCAGTGAGTCGTCGAGTAGGATTTCTTCCCACCACTTCTGCCACAAACCTCTCGTTGCTGGCGTGCCTAGCAGAAGCAGTATCAGCGCCATCGGATTCTCTGAAAAGTGCAGTGCAGTAAAATGTAATTCCAAGTGATGATGCGGGAATCTGTGTTGCTTGAAATAATGTTCTTAAACACCCTTAAGATGTGTTTACTTGCGAAAACACGGTAAATTCTTCATTTACTTGGCCATATTATCCGTAGCTACTTTACAGCTTTTTTTCTTAGATAATTGCTTGTGTGTAAAAATATGTGTATCATTATATACATACAATTAACTAAAAAAAGGAGGAATATACGTCAAAGACAAACTAGCGGCAATGTTATGTTGGCAACGCTACATACTTAGAAGTACAAAAATGTACAAAAAAAAGTAGTGTGCGAAATCGATAGTTCTGCAGCGAAACTAAAAGTTAGATTACAAGTATCGTTGTCTAAAGATGGTAAAAACTTAAGATGTGCTAGCAGACCACATTTGCCAATGCAGGGGAGAAACCAAGGAGAAATCAACGTAAGTCAAAACAACGTACTGTTGCCGAACTGTTTTCCGATGTTAAAAACAAATCAAACATAAATACCTTTAATTACGGTCCACTGATGATGCTCTATCCCAATAAAGCGAAACGCGTATGGTGAAAAAAAAAGTTTCTTGTAATTGCGACGACAGAGCGAAAATACCCTCAGAACACAGCTCAGTCTGACAGTAAAAAAACGATATGACACTTATTAACTCAAAACCAGCAATTTTTGAGACAATGGTGTTACAGCAGAAATTAGTCCTGAAAGCGTCCTATCGACGACTGTCGCCTGTGGTACGCAGTCCAGATCTGGTAGTTAACAATCGTGAAACACAGTAGCTGCTCGCACAACTTCGTTATGTTAAACGTTGTTCATTTGCTTTCTTGCGTCTTCATACTTGTTGTAAGAAAGATTTTATGGCCGGTAGGGTTTTCCTAATATTTGCAGTGGGAAATGTGGCTATTATTAATAAATATTTGTTATGTGTCTTCGGAGGCTTTGGCGGTGGCATGTATGAATAAAATCTTCTCGGTTTTCAAGCCGCTTCAATTCGAATAAAAATCTCGAGCTTCCGATGGCTATCGCCACCATCGTCGTCAGTAGTAAAGCTACTGACTGCCAGGGCTGGCACAATTTTCCTCCTATATAGTCACGATTATATTTCATGTTGAAAGGAAACAACGACGGGTGCTTGACGCTTGTAGGGAGGCAGGAGCGGCAGCCCCTCGCGCCACATGACGTCACTCGCTCCCGCGGCAGGCCGGAGCTGCTATGAGCTGCTTAGCTCACCTTCCTCACACGCGTCGTTTCGGCGCCCTCCAATTCGTGCCAGCCGACTTAGTCGTGGCCATATAAGCGGAAAATCGTGCCAGCGCCTTTCCTCTTCCCCAAAGTCCTTGAACGCAGCGGTACCTCTGTCCCGCAACGCGCCCCCAGTTTCCGGTACTTGGATCAGTTACCCCTCAGACATAAACACTCCCATTATCACACACGACGTCAGACTCTTCCTCCGCTACTAAGACAACACCGCCCCTTGTCACGACGGTGTCCTCAAGTTGACCCCCCCCTTCCACCCTCCACCCTGGTTGTCCTTGGTAACCTGTATAACGTCCACCTCTCCAGCGGCATTTACCCTGACCTCTGGATGACTTCCCATCTCCTGCTGTTCCTTAAACCCAAAACCCCCCGCCCCCTCTGACACCTCTTCCTATCGTCCCATCTGTCTCAGTAAGATCTTCGAGTTCATCCCCTCCCACTGTATTCGTCACCACCTTAATCAGCACCACCCTTACCCAGTGTGGCTTCCAGCCTCCTTGTGAGCTGACAACCAGCTCCTTAACCTTACCAGTCTTCTTTCCCATCAACTTAACTCTCGTCGCTTCGCAATTTATGTGGCATCTTGGGCTCCTCTTTAAACTCCAGACCTTAGCTCTTCCCATCGATTTCGTCTGTCTCATTACCTCCTTCCTCTCCCGTTAGATGTAGAATGTGAGAGTGTAAATACAGCGGCAGTGTAGATGTCACAGTTTAGGTAATATGCAGGTTCACAGCTGTGCAGGTCAGCAGTAGTGGTGGCGGCGAGACAGCATCAAACACACGTTGTCGAGCACAGTACTCGTCTTCTGAGGGAATTATTTTCGGCTGTTTGTGCTCATGAGATGGAGAGGAGGAGAGTATGTGTCATCCACAAGAAACAACAGATCTAGAAGATTTACGTCTGGTGCACTCCAAATTGTAAGAGCAGTGCAAGGGGAATACAGCGTCTGTTCAAACCGTTTTGGGGTACAGGCGACGTCAGCTCAATAGCTACGGTGGCAGCGTGGTCTAACAACTATAAAGTGTTCAGGAGACCAGCCGGTTGTGTGCAGGCAGTGTTACGTAATGGACATCACCCGCCCCGTTAGCTGTGTGTGTTAAAGCGCTGCTTCCGGGACAGGGAGGTGCTTTGGCCACTGATAGAATCACCACCACCTCAAAAACTGGTGGTGATCGAGCCCACCTCTGCGGATTAACGAAGAGGGTCGGTTGCTGGCTAGTGTGGATGTGGTTTTTAGGGGGTTACTCACGTACCGCAATTAAAGTACCGGGCTGGTACCCAAATCCCACCTATTACACGACTCGCAAACATTTAGAAAACTAGAATGAGATTTTCACTGCGCAGCGGAGTGTGCGCTGATATGAAACTTCCCGACAGATTAAAACTGTGTGCCCGACCGAGACTCAAACTCGGGACCTTTGCCTTTCGCGGGCAAGTGCTCTACCAAGTGAGCTACCGAAGCACGACTCACGCCCGGTACTCACAGCTTTACTTCTGCCAGTATCTCGTCTCCTACTTTCCAAACTCTACAGAAGCTCTCCTGCGAACCTTGCAGAACTAGCACTCCTGAAAGAAAGGATATTGCGGAGGCATGGCTTAGCGACAGCCTGGGGGATGTTTCCAGAATGAGATTTTCACTCTGCAGCGGAGTGTGCGCTGATATGAAACTTCCTGGCAGGAGCGCTTCTGTAAAGTTTCGAAGGTAGGAGACGAGATACTGCCAGAAGTAAAGCTGTGGGTATCGGGCGTGAGTCGTGCTTCGGTAGCTCAGTTGGTAGAGCACTTGCCCGCGAAAGGCAAAGGTCCCGAGTTCGAGTCTCGGTCGGGCACACAGTTTTAATCTGCCAGGAAGTTTCATTTAGAAAACTTTCCCTCATTTTCATGTGAGTGACACTGCACGCAGATAGTGGTGGTACACATATTCCGTCCCGATAAGTAACGGGGCGGCGTCGGGTAGCTCATCTGGCCAGACATTAAACTAACAATTCCAAATCCCTAATGCCGATGCGGAGCCTGCACTTATGCAGGAGAAAGGCACAAGGAAAAGAAGAAAGTTATAGGTAGTGGACATGCAACCGTAGTGGGTCAGTGTAGATCTGTCACAAATCAGAATCGAGCAAAATACCTAAATCAACTGTCCAAGACGTTGTGCACAATATTTTGAAGAAAAGTGTGTGCATAGATTGTCCCTCACTCGTTGCCTCCCGAAGAAAAGCAAAGAAATGAACGCTTGCCGCTCCGATAGACTATATGTTGTTACTAAGGAGGCTGTTTCGAAAATGGTAGTGTCTGTGTTGTGGGTAGGTAAAAGACATACCCTTTCGTTAACAGCTGCATGAGGAAATTACCTTTTCCTGATTTATTTGCAGAAGTTTGTTTGTTTTTATGTTCCATCACAGCACCGACGACGTATCAAATGTCTTGACTTGGAACACGACGGAAACAACGTTTCGCTGGAAGGCTAATCTCTCCTTTCCAGACTAAACCAGACTGCAATATGATTTTCTGATAAATGGCACAGGGTAGTGAAAACAGAGAATCTCATTTAATGACAATGTACTCGCTTTCGGCATAAAGGTAGTTCTAATCTCCGACCGCCCATACAGACTTTGATATTCGGTGGTTTCCCCGTATTGTTTAATGCGAGTGGTTCTTTTTAAAAAAAACACAATCGACTTCCTTGTCCATGTTTACTTCATCCGAAGCTGTCCTCCGTTTCTAATGACTATTTCATTGAGAGTACGTTAACCTCTAATCTTCCTTTATCTAATGAAACCTGCTGTAGTGAGTATTGAATGACGTAAATATACGTAGTTGGGTCAGCATGGGAAGACAGTGGGCAGCATCCTCCATCGAGGACCACGTTCCTCCTTTTTCATGGTCTCAGTCTTAGCTTAGTCATAAAGGCAGATATCCATAACGTCAACTGCTAAACTTGTCACACACTGAAGGACACACGTTCAGAATGCTAGCTCAAGTCGCTCAGCTCATGCTGTACGAAGATGTGCGACTTTTTGGTCGCACGGTTTGGCCTCTAGCGCGAGTGCAGCCTGTGGCTCACGGAATTCTGCAACCAGCAGAGCGCAGCCGAGCCGCGGCAGGACGACAGGGTTCCGGCAGATCAGCGCACGCTGCCCGCAGCAGAAGCCAGGCCGCGCTGACAGGGGAAACGCCCCATCACAACCTCCTCAAATTTAGTGGTAAGATGGCCCAGTGGATATTCCGTAGAAAACAGAACACTGATCAAGCATGAAAACAGGAAGCAGCTGTACCGAACTGTGAAAAAGAAAGCAAAATATGAAGTGAATGGTGCGACTTTAATAAGTGTAATATCAAATGACGTTGAGCAGCCGCGGCGTCGTGGTTAAGTCGCCACGGTGTTGGACTGTAAGGTGGGCGAGCACTGTTTAAAACTCCCTCGTGCCATTTATTTTTTTTTTTTCGCAACATTATGAACTTTCCGTTCGGTCATTGAAACGTTTGTTCTCTTTCTGTATTCTTGGCAGTTGTAATGCTATACACTGGTTGTAGAATATGAGTCATGTCGTAAGAATACATTACCGACGCAAGTCATTGTGATGAATGGTGAGAGCAGGCGAAATACCACATAGACGTCTCACAGAAACGAAAACAACAAATAGAAGGTTGTAATTGTGGTGTCACCGCCAGACACCACACTTGCTAGGTGGTAGCCTTTAAATCGGCCGCGGTCCGTTAGTATACGTCGGACCCGCGTGTCGCCACTGTCAGTGATTGCAGACCGAGCGCCGCCACACGGCAGGTCTAGTGAGACGTCCTAGCACTCGCTCCAGTTGTACAGCCGACTTTGCTAGCGATGCTACACTGACAAATACGCTCTCATTTGCCGAGACGATAGTTAGCATAGACTTCAGCTACGTCATTTGCTACGACCTAGCAAGGCGCCATTACCAGTTATGTTGAGATTGTAATTATGTATCATCAAGAGCGATGTTTTCCAACTATGGATTAAAGTTAAGTATTCCAGAAGCTATGTACTATTTTTGGCTACTATAATTCCTTGTCATTTTCCAGACCTCACGCCAGCCTGCGTGAGCTTAAACGCGTGCCTTTCGGCTTCCTCCAAACTCCGTGAATTGGCTCCTGCCAATTCACAACAGTAACTATGTTACAACTAAGAAATTCAAGAGTCAAAACTTTCAAAACGGAACGCAACTTCAGAAACGTTAAGAACGCATGTTTTGACAGAGCACATTGAAGCTGTGTGATAGTGCAACTATTGCCTTCACTTGTCGCAGCTTATGTGAGTAACTAGTATGTTTTCATCATTTCTTTGGTAGTGATCATGAAAACATAAATCAGGCAGGGAGTCGTATCTCATTCACTTACCAGGCGTACAAATTAGGTGCGTCGATAAGAGATTCGTATCATATGACACACGTACTGTTATGTATGACACACCGGACGTGTTTCCCGATGAAGGATTCAGTTAACTTGTCGCCTTGTCATGAAGCGTTTGCGGTTCCCATTACAATGCCACTTCCTTTCAGTTTCTAATAGATTAGTGTTGCAGAATCAACTGTCCTTATAGGTTCAAAAAATGGTTCAAATGGCTCTGAGCACTATGGGACTTAACATCTATGGTCATCAGTCCCCTAGAACTTAGAACTACTTAAACCTAACTAACCTACGGACAGCACACAACAGCCAGCCATCACGAGGCAGAGAAAATCACTGACCCCGCCGGGAATCGAACCCGGGAACCCGGGCGTGGGAAGCGAGAACTCTACCGCACGACCACGAGATGCGGGCTGTCCTTATAGGTCCCTAACTCACACCTCTCTGTTGCACCACGACACAGACACAAATTTGAATACAGCGAACAGCCAAAAACATGACATAGAAGTGATTCGAGCACAGCTCGCCCGCTTGACAGTCCAAAACCGAGACCACCTACCTAAGACACGCTTTGTCTTTCACGCTGGTCTGTATTGCGCTTCTTGGCCTTGGACCTTTCGCTTTTTCTATTTTGCTTGTTTTTTCTCCACAGTTCAGTACACCTTCTTCCTGTTTTCATGCTTGATCTGTGTTGAGTTTTCGACGGGCTGTCCACCGGCTCCCCTCACCACTAAATGTGAGCGGTTGCGATGGGGTGTTTCCCTTGTGAGTAGCGCCCCAGTCCTCGTTAAGACAGAGCGTCCTACTGTGTCCATTGTGAATCTGTCTATGCAGTCCGGCTCTGATTTGGCACTCGGGAAATAAGGAGCACTTTAAGTTTTCATTAGAGATGAAGCACTACCGTTATTAAAAACTTAATGCGACTGTATTCTAAATGCAGAGCGCTAATGAAAAAAATAGGGTTTTTAAATGCAGACTTTCTCGTCCTCGTCTAACAGTAGAGAGTGTGTTTAGTGTACTGAGATCGAGATTTCGTGTGCTTAAACGGCCTTTGAGTGTAAATTGGAGACTATAGACTTGTGACGGCTTATGCATAGTGCGTAATTACTTGAGGACTGATAACATTACATCAAGTAGTCTTGCCAAGGAGGGAAGAACGTGGGACAAATAACCAGCTTACGCTGGCTGCTCCAAGAAGGTGCAGGAACACGAGTGAAGCTTTTCTTACGAGAGGAAGATTTAACGAGTGTTTTAGTTCACCAGAAAGTTCTGTTCAGTGGCAGTACGCAGATATAAAAAGGGAGCAATATTAAAGTGATGAACTTAATGTCATTAACACTGAGTGCTTATTGTGAAGATGCATAAACATTAAATAAATCAGTCAAATAAAAATTTATAATTACTGTGACTTAATTCCATACCCTTCCGTATTTCAGTAAAAATGTGTAGTTGCTTGGATATCGCCGTAGTTACGGAAGTCCTGCATATTAATCGTTTGTCAAAATATTATCCTCTTTGCTTTCTATCATTTGCTAAATTCTTGTTTCGATGTCTCAGATCGCTTATGAGATAGGATGGATTAACAAATATTTCATTCTGACTTTTTTTGCTGTTGCACGCTCTCCGGGTGCAGCGTTTTACACGTAATCCATTTTCTCTAGGTTGGAGACAGTCAATCTTATCTTTCCAAGTTTAAAACATAATTCAATGTGTTAACAATATTTCACAGTCAGCGACGTGTGACCTAAAATGCAAAAAACGCAAAACTTAGCGACCCCTGTTTTCCAACGAACCCTTGAGAGTTTCTTGTAGCAGTTTACCTAATCTCGCAATATCACAATAAGTATGACAATTAACGTAAAGATAGGCAGTTCGTCATGAAGCTATGAGATGTGCAATAAATAATTTTTTTATCATATACGAGGTCTGATCAGAAAATTCCTTAGACCCATTCTACATGGTCTCCTTCGAAATACTCACCTCCACAACTGATACACGGCTCCCAACGCCGTATCCACTCACGGAAGGAGTCTTGGTGGTATGTCGCTTGCTGGATCTCGCGAAGCGCCATCTGCACATTTTCTTTTATATCGTCTATCGTTGCAAATCTTCGCCTTTTCAACGAGGTTTTCAACTTTGTAAATAAGAAAAAGCTCAAGCGGTCCAGGTCTGGAGGGTACTGAGTATTAGGCAGCACACTGATCTCGTTTACTTTGCACTAGACACGCACCAATAGGGATAATTGTGCAGGTGCTTTATCGTGATGCCAGACCCATGAATTCTCTCGTCACATTTCAGGGCTTTTGCTTTTCACATTTTTTCGCAGGCGTCCAACACGTCCAGGTAACACCACCGGTTAACAGTTTGTCATGATGAACTAATCCTTCAGGGCCAAAGAAGACTGTCAACATGGCTTTGACATTTGACTTGACCTGAGGTTTTTAGTCTTGGATAACCTTCCCCGAGCCACTGTGAAGATTGAACCTTGGTCTAAACATCATAACCGTAGATCAGTTACGATTCTCTTAAGAAACATCTCATTCTAGTTTGCCCAATCCAAAAGCTCTTCATGGATTTCGAAGCGAAAGTGTTTCTAATCTTGACTCATGAGCAATGGGACGAAAGTAACGGCAACACGATGCATTCCAAGATGATGTGTCAGGATTTCATGATATGATTGAACTGCAGCCTCTAAAATGTTCAAATGTGTGTGATACCTTATGGGACTTAACTTCTAAGGTCATCAGTCGCTAAGCTTACACACTACTTAACCTAAATTATCCTAAGGACAGACACACACACCCATGCCCAAGGGAGGACTCGAACCTCCGCCGGGATCAGCCACGCAGTTCATGACTGCAGCGCCTGAGTCCGCTAATCCCGCGCGGTACTCAGTCTTCGGTTGGCATACGCAATTTCGTTTTGTATCTTGACATGAACATCGTCGGATGACGTCAAAGGACGTCCTGAACGAGGGTCATCTTTAACTTTGGTCAGGTATTTTTAAAGCCATGTGAACCATTCGTAACACCGAGTACAGATTAAGCACTCCTTATCGTAGGTTTCCTACATCCTTTGGTTAGTCTCTGTAAAGGTTTTCTTGAGTTTCATGCAAAATTTTACGCAAACGCGTTAGTCCCTTAACTCTGCCCTCTCGAGGTTCGCAGACTGTGGAACGAAACTGTCTACTCAATACAGCACTGAACAATAACTAGCTAACATACAACAATGAAACTTCTGCCAGGTACACATTAAGCAAATATACGTGCAGAAATACCAACCACATTTCGCTCCAACACACCAGTGGCGTGAAATTACGAAAGTTCCGGAATTTTTTGAACAGACCTCGTAGTTTGTTTATAATCGTTTGAGAAAGACAACAGATCGACTGGTTAGTGCACTTTGCTGTACTCGCCGTCAAGCGGGCTCGCTAGCTACAGCGCACAATCAACAAGTCCCGAAGCGACGACGCAGGCGGTTATAGGTAGGGGAAGAACTGTCAGGCTGGAACTACGGCGCAGACTGCTGCCCCAGCTGACGTCCTGCCCCGCGCCTCGGCTGCGCACAGCGAGCGACCTGCGCCCTGCCGGACGTACCTGCAGAGCAGCGAAGACCAGCACCAGCGACGCCGCCCGGAGCGTCGACGTCGCGACGCCGCAGCCGCAGCCGTCACCTGCGCCGCTGCTGCCCATCGCTACACATCCGCCGCCACCGCTGCTGCTGCCGCCTCTGGTTTCCAGAAGCCCGCCGCCGGCCCGCCGGCGCTCTTTACGGTCGCTGCTACGCACACCCACCTCACATACATCGGACCTTGTCTCTGACGCCGAATCGTTAAACTGTTTACGATCTGTTACAATCACTGTGTACTTTCCCTACTCTCCTGATCGTCCTTTGTTTGCAGAAAAACAGCATCAGGACTGCTGCTTGTGTTTAAAGCAAAACACTTCGTTGGACTGCTTCCAAGGGAACCTCCCCATCGCACCCCCCTCAGATTTAGTTATAAGTCGGCACAGTGGATGGGCCTTGAAAAACTGAACACAGATCAGTCGAGAAAACAGGAAGAAGTTGTGTCGAACTATGAAAAAAAATAGCAAAATGTACAAACTGAGTAGTGCATGCGCAAGATAGGGAACATCAAGGAAAGAGTGGGCTCAGGAGCGCCGTGGTCCCGTGGTTTGCATGAGCAGCTGCGGAATGAGAGGTCCTTGGTTCAAGTCTTCCCACGAGTGAAAAGTTAACTTTCTTTATTTTCTCAAAGTTATGACCTGTCCCTTCGTTCATTGATGTCTCTGTTTACTGTAATAAGTTTAGTGTCTGTGTTTTGCGACCGCACCGCAAAACCGTGCGATTAGTAGACGAAAGGATGTGCCTCTCCAATGGGAACCGAAAACATTTTATCGCAAAGCCATAGGTCAACCGATTCCTCCACAGGAAAACACGTTTGATATATTCTATACGACACTGGTGACGGCATGTGCGTCACATGACAGGAATATGTTGTCGACCCACCTAACTTGTACACTTGGCGAATGGGTAAAAAGATTCTTCTACCTTGTCCGATTTAGATTTTCTTGTGGATGTGATAATCACTCCCAAAAAAGGGACGAAAACATAAGAGTTTGTACATGAACTGCAACAAATGAATGCAACAGTTTCACAGTCACACAGTTTTCCCTGTGCTTTGTCAAAACATACGTTTCTAACGTTTTCAAATTTTTCCGTGTGTAGACCGTCAAATCCTGCATATGTCCAAGCTAATCTGAAAATGTCCTGGAATTTTGGAGAGCGAAATTGATAATGTGTGAGTGCCTGAACTTTGATAATTGTCTGAAAATAAAAATTTTTTCATTCAAGGGAAGACTTGAACCAACGACCTCTCGTCCCGCAGCTGCTCACGCAAACTACGGGACCACGGCGCTCTTCAGTTCACACTATCCTTGATGTTGCCCATCTTGCACATGGACTACTCAGTTTGTATATTTTGCTTTTTTTCCCATAGTTCCACACAACTTCTTCCTGTTTTCTCGATTGATCTGTGTTCAGTTTTTCAAGGCCTATCCACTGTGCCAACTTATAACTAAATCTGAGGGGGGGGGGGGGGGGTGCGATGGGGAGGTTCCCGTGTTAGTGTCAGTGATGAAGTCTAATACATGCACTTATTTACTCTGAGGCTCAACTGACAGTCCCTGCACCGTCAATCCTCGGCAAATTCTCGTGCATTTCAATCCACTTACACTCTAAGGCAAAGAAGATTACGCACCACCAAGAAATTATTCGAATGAGACGGAAATCGGTAGATCTGAGTATATATAGGGTGGTCCATTGATCTTGACCGTGCCAAATATCTCACGAAATAAGCGTCAAACGAAAAAACTACAAAGAACGAAACTTGTCTAGCTAGAAGGCAGATGGCACTATGGTTGGGCCGCTAGATGGTGCTCCCATAGGTCAAACGGATATCAACTGCGTTTTTTAAAAATAAGAACCCCCATTTTTTATTAAATATTCGTGTAGTACGTAAAGAAATATGAATGTTTAGGTGGACCACTTTCTTCGTTTTGTGATAGATGGCGCTGTAATAGACACATACATATGGCTCATAATTTTAGACGAACAGTTGGTAACAGGTAGGTTTTTTAAATTAAAATACAGAACGTAGGTACCTTTGAACATTTTATTTCGATTGTTCCAATGTGGTACATGTACCTTTGTGAACGTATCATTTCTGAGAACGCACGCTGTTACAGCGTCATTACCTGTAAATACCACATTAATGCAATAAATGCTCAAAATTATGTCCGTCAATCTCGATGCATTTAGCAATACGTGTAACGACATTCCTCTCAACAGCGAGTAGTTCGCCATCCGTAATATTCGCACATGCACTGACAATGCGCTGACGCATGTTGTCAGGCGTTGTCGGTGGATCACGATAGCAAATATCCTTCAACTTGCCCCACAGAAAGAAATCCGGGAACGTCAGATCCGGTGAACGTGCGGGCCATGGTATGGTGCTTCGACGACCAATCCACATGTCATGAAATATGCTATTCAGTACCGCTTCAACCGCATGCGAGCTATGAGTCGGACATCCATCATGTTGGAAGTGCATCGCCATTCTGTTATGCAGTGAAACATCTTGTAGTAACATCGGTAGAATATTACATAGGAAATCAGCATACATTGTATCATTTAGATTGCCATCGATAAAAGGGGGCCATTATCATTCCTCCCATAATGCCGCACCATACATTAACCCGCCAAGGTCACTGATGTTACACTTGTCGCAGCCATCGTGGATTTTCCGTTGCCAAATAGTGCATATTATGCCTGTTTACGTTACCGCTGTTGGTGAATGACGCTTCGTCGCTAAATAGAACGCGTACAAAAAATCTGTCAGTGTCCCGTAATTTCTCTTGTGCCCAGTGGCAGAACTGTACACGATGTTCAAACTCATCGCCATGCAATTCCTGGTGCATAGAAATATGGTAGGGGTGCAATCGATGTTGATGTAGCATTCTCAACACCGACGTTTTTGAGGTTCCCGATTCTCGCGCAATTTGTCTGCTATTGATTTGCGTAGTAGCCACTACAGCAACTAAAACACCTATTTGGGTATCATCATCTGTTGCAGGTCGTGGTTGACGTTTGACATGTGGCTGAGCACTTCCTGTTTCCTTAAATAACGTAACTATCCGGCGAAATGTCCGGACACTTGGATTATGTCGTCCAGGTTACCGAGCAGCATAGATAGCACATGCCCCATGGTTATTTTGATAACAATAGACATACATCAACACGATATCGACCTTTTCCTCAATTGGTAAAAGGTGCATTTTAACATGGGTAATGTATGTCGAAGCAAATACCGTCCGCATTTGCGGAATGTTATGTGATACCATGCACTTATACGTTTGTGAATATTACAGTGCCATCTGTCACAAATCGAAAAAAAATGGTACAACTAAAACAGCTGCTATCCGTTTGACCTATGGCAGCGCCATCTAGCGGGCCAACCATAGGGCCATCTGGTTTCCCCCTTTAATCTAGACGAGTTTCGCTCTTCGTAGTTTTTTCGTTTGATGCTTATTTCATGAGATACTTGGCCCGGTCACTATCAATGGACCTGTATACAGACAAGATAAAAGTTTCAGAAAAATTGGAGGATTCATTCAAGAGTTATAACTTCACTAATTGGGAAAGCCAGTAACGTATTGGTCGCCTTCTGCCTCTTATAGAAGCAGTTATTCGGCTGGCCGTTGATTGATAGAGTTGTTGGACGCCCTGAAGGATATAGTGCCAAATTCTGCCCAGTTGATGATGTTCTACGCCTCGTTTCGCAACCCTTCATGACAAGCCGTCCCGCGCTTAGATTTAAGCAGATAACGCCTGCCCGCACAAGGTGACAGTCTCTACTACTTGTCTTCATACTTGCCAAATCCTACCTTGGACAGCAAGGTCGCTGGATCTCTACCCCATTCGGAGCGTTTACAGCATAATGAGCAGAGCTCTCCAACCAGCTCTCGGTTTTGACGATCTGACGCGCCAATTGGATAGAATATGGCGCGATATCGCTTAGGACGACATCTAGCAACTCTGTAAATAATTATAAGCGAATAACTGCTTGCATAAATGCTATAGCAAGACCAACACTTTGTTCACCTGCTTAATTTGTGAAGATCTTACTCTTGAATAAATCAGCCAATGTTTCTGAAACTTTAATTATTTGTTTGTGTGTGCATGTTACGTCTCATCTATCGATTTCCGTCCCATTCGGATAGTTCTTTCGTGGTGCGATGTCTTTTTCTTAGAATGCCCCTGGCATTGAAACAGTCTCAGATGCGAAGGCAACATCCACGAACAGTCTCGTGTACCTTCCTACGCTATCCAATGGATCATTTATAAAACTCGTGAACAATACCGGACTCACAGCACTCGACTCTGGTACTCATGACACTACTACGACATCAGACTATTTTGTCCCGTTGCCAACGAAGAAAGATGCAAGTCATGAGGAGTAGCAGAAAAAACTTAACATCAAAATTGATGACTAAGAAGCACACGAAGTTTAACTGATGTGCTGTTTTGCACATGCAAAAGCAGTCTACTAGTATCAAACAATGGCCTTAATTTTAGGAAGAAACATCTGAAACTGTACGTTTGGAACAAATCTTTGCAAGGAAGTTATTCAGGGACAGGGGGAAAACTGCGGGGTTTTCCTGTAAAGGAATGTAGAAAATTAGTTCAACATTAGAAAAGGGCTTCTGTAGAATCATCGAAGAAAGGAACATTTGGAAAAACGGTGACAAGAAGTTGCGCGGCGGAAAGGTAGTAATATCTACATAGTATCATGATCAAAGGTTTATTGTCCAATCCATTTTTGCTTCAGCATTTTTACTTATCAGGATATATTTATAAAGGAATTGTTTTCGAATACCTTGATTCAGTTAGAATATTGTGTTTCCAACAAAAATCGGCACTATTTTTGTTAGCTACTAGTTACATTATCTGATTATTCAAAAAATTCACATAACTATTTTCTTAAAAATTGTTTTGGTACCATATTTGATGATTTCAGATCGAAAATAACAGTGGTAAAAGCATTATTTAGCCTATACCTACTGAAGTGCTGACAATTCGCAATTTTTCACAATAAAACTTTTGTTTATGTACGTTTATAAGGTTGATGACTGTACCACAAAAGAAAGGTAACAATAACGATGACAGTAAAAGTCTCCTAGTTGAGGTAGGCAAAATTTCACTTCTAATTTTTCCACAAAGGTTCGTGGTAACCCACACACACTAGTAAAAGTCCAGTTCAGAGACGAAGTCGTTATCTTCAGTGGTTGAAGTCCACGATATCGGCATCCGGAGTGAACTGAACTTCGGGGCTGGTTATAGAACCTAAATAGCTATCTTCAGCCAATCAGGTTTAGGCGTAGTGATACTTCCTGCAGGGTGTGGCTCGAGCTCCCCCTGCATTAAGTAGTGCTCGGAATGTCGGAATGTCTGTTTCCATTATCTTGTATGTAAATGACCGGTGTTTACCATGGTGCTTTAGGTACGCCTTGGACATAGACAACCCCTTACTCTCAGAGACTACCTTGGCTCCAGCACAACACCTCTCCCTCACTGGAAAAGCTGCTGCGGCACGGGCGACCGCGGGGGAGAGAGTACCGTAGTAGAGTTGCCCAGTGCCGTAGGCTGATCTACAGCTAAGTCCTCCTGAAGAAGGCGGTGGAAACCGGCCGCCGGAGAGTAGTGGGCCGCCATCCGTACGAGGAGGCTGGAATGCCGAAGCAGTGGCGGTTGCAAGGCGACGTCGGGCTGGGCAACCGGCATGGGGCATCAACGTCGTCCAACCGAGGCTGCGCCGAAGAGGGGTCGGAAAGTGTGTTCAGGGGAAGGTCCTGGAAGTGCCCGGGGTCCGGAGTATGCGGCGGCGCAGGGCTAACAGCCAGCGTTTGCTGGCTATCTCTGGGAAGATCGTCCACCAACTGAGGTGAGGGCATCAACATAGGCACCAAGGAAAGGGCTGGCGATGGGAGAGAAAGAGGAGCCGTAATTTGGGGCTTCAGCTGCTAGAGGAAATGAGGACGCAGTAGGTTGCTGTGGCGCGAAACCACCCTGTCGTCCAGGCGTACGTCGAACAGTTGTCGACCAAGGGGTCGGATAACGATCCCCGGAAACGAGCTGGGCCGGGGCTAAAAAACCGCGAGCCCACACCTTGGAGCCAGATCAATATCGGGAAGCGCCAGGCAGGGCGCGAGGTCCAACCTGCAGCAGGATTAGATGGAGTAGGGTCCGAGGCTGGTGACCATGGAGCAGTTCGGCGTGGCTCCCTTAGGTACTGAGAAATAACGGAAGGGCTTCATTCGGAGAACGGTCCTCTGTGTACTTTTCTATCTGAGTTTTAAAAGTGCGAACTAGGTGCTCTGCCTCTCCAGTGGACTGGGGATGGAAAGGAGGGGTAAAGACGTGGTGGATACCATTATCGTGGCAGAATTTGGAGAACTCTTCTGTGAAATTGCGGGCCATTGTCTGATACCAAGGCGATGGGAAGGTCTTCAATGGAAAATATTATTGACAGGGTCATCATGGTATTCTCTGTGGTGATAGAGGAGCATCAGATAATGAAAGGGGGAAATGGGAGTAGGCATCTGTGATGAGTAACCAGTAAGTGCAGGGGAAGGGTCCAGCAAAATCTACATGGATGTGTTCCCATGGGACATGGATGTGTGTGTTGTCCTTAGGTTAGTTAGGTTTAAGTAGTTCTAAGTTCTAGGGAACTGATAACCTCAGAAGTCAAATCCCACAGTGCTCAGAGCCATTTGAATCTTGTTTTGTTTCCATGGGAGGGAAGCAGCCGGTTAGATTGGAAGGACCAGTGTGTTGTGAGAAGGGCCTGGGTACACTGCTGACAACCCCAGACCATGCACTCCGCGTCCACGGTCATGCCTACCCAGAAGACATGGCGACAAGCTAGGGTTTTCGTCTGGACAATAGCCCAGTGACCTTGATATAAGACGTGCAGAATCCAGGACCCCAGGGAAGTTGATACAATGACTAGTGGATGGCGTCATTTTCCGCACGGAGGAGCACCCCGTTGACGGCCACCAGTTGATGGCGGATGGAGAAGAAGAATCAGAGGCCAGCCTGGGTGCGAGGTGGAGGAAGCGTCGGCCAGCCACGGAGAACATAGCGGTGCACCAATTGTAGGAGCAGATGTGCGTTCGTCGCTGTGGCCACCCTCTCAGCTGTAACTGGGAATGCAGCTAACGCATCCTGTATGTCATCATCGACCTGAAAAATTAGGAGGTCCGATGACAGAATGCCGAGTCCTGGTCGGAGGGAAATCGAGACAAGGCATCAGCATTTACATGCTGGATGGTGGGCCACAAATGGATGGTGTACGTAAGGCCGGCCGCGGTGGTCTCGCGGTTCTAGGCGCGCAGTCCGGAACCGCGCGACTGCTACGGTCGCAGGTTGGAATCCTGCCTCGGGCATGGATGTGTGTGATGTCCTTAGGTTAGTTATGTTTAAGTAGTTCTAAGTTCTAGGGGACTGATGACCACAGCTGGTAAGTCCCATAGTGCTCAGAGCCATTTGAACCATTTTTTGATTGTGTACGTAAATCGTGAAAGGGAAGTGCAGGTGGTAGGCATCTTTGTCGCTAACTGGGCTGATGGGGCAGACGGTGCGAAAGGACATCCTTAACACCATAGCCAATAGGACAGGAAGAGAGGGGTTATATGGCATGAGACACGCTGCAGAGTGCAACCCCTACTTTAAGGTTTGGAAAGCCGATTCACAAGCCAGGGACCAATGAAAAGGCACGTTCTTTCAGCATAGGTGATGAGGGGTGTCGCAATGTGGGCGGCGCAGGGAATGAACTTTCGATGGTAAGCAATTTTACCCATGAAAGACCGCGATTGGTGGACGTCGCGTGGACGAGGAAGGGCCGATATAGCAGCGATGTGAGAGGAGGTATGCCATCGCAGGAAATGATGTGACTCAGGTAGAAGATAGCAGGCTGATAAAAGGAGCATTTAGCAAAGTTGCATTTTAGGCCCGCAGTCCGCAGGCGCAGGAACAATTGTCGCAGATGACTGAGATGTTCATCCGCGGTACGTCCGATGACGTCGATGTCGTCTAGGTAGTTTATACAACCTGGCACATCCCGAAAGAGCTGTTCCAAGTAAGGCTGAAAGATGGCCTGTGCATTATCAATGCCATACATGAGGTGGTTCAACCGGAACAGCCCAAGCGGTGTGTTGACGTCTGCCAAGTGAGTAGAAGGCTCATCGAAAGGTATTTGGAGGTAGGCCTCGGCAAGATCGATCTTCGGAAAATATTGTCCCCCTGCGAGCTTGGAGAACAGGTCCTCGGGACGCGGGAGGGGACAGTCTTCAACCTGTAGCTGAGGGTTAAGTGTAGTTTTGAAGTGACTACAAACTCGAAGACGCCAATTTGGTCTCTTGAGGACGACCAAGGGTGTCGCCCACGAACTGTAAAGGACTGGAGTGACGACTCCC
This sequence comes from Schistocerca americana, assembly GCF_021461395.2. Lineage (NCBI taxonomy): Eukaryota > Metazoa > Arthropoda > Insecta > Orthoptera > Acrididae > Schistocerca > Schistocerca americana. The sequence goes on from NC_060121.1 coordinate 94,101,895, forward strand.
TCCATGGTGAGACGGTCCATATCTTATCGAAGTGGCTGCTGGAGGGCGTGAGGAACCTGTCAGGCTCAGAAGTACTTCGGGCGGGCAGACGGTTTCAGCTAGAGCGAGGCATGAAAATCTTGAGCACGGCCGACGCCCGGCGAGAAGAGGTCCTGGAATTTCGTGCACAAGGTATCGACTGCCGGGAACGGAACATGGGAAGACACCAGATGAACACTGTTCTCGATGGCGAAGATCCGTAAGGCATCCAACCCGAAGCCATCAGCCATGGCAGCATTGTTGACCACAGGGAAGGTAACTTCCCGGCGAACCGATTTATACAGGACGGAAGCCTTTCAAATAACTTCCGGGAATTCAGCCAGGTAACACTTTCAGCGACCGTCGATATTTCGGCGGTGGTCTAGCGGTTCTAGGCGCTCAGTCCGGAGCCGCGCGACTGCTACGGTCGCAGGTTCGAATCCTGCCTCGGGCATGGATGTGTGTGATGTCCATAGGTTAGTTAGGTTTAAGTAGTTCTAAATTCTAGGGGACTGATGACCACAGATGTTAAGTTCCATAGTGCTCAGAGCCATTTGAACCAATTCAACGGGTAGGCGACGTAGATGCAAATTTAAATCCTCGGTTCTCAGACTGATGCAGGAAAGATAACACACACACTGAACTGTCGTCAAAGATGACCAAAGTCAGAGATATCGATAGTGAGATTACGAACTCGCAGGTGAGGTAGCATTGACTCAGTCCCTCTTTTTGTTTGACAAGGGAGAGACCCGGATTCCAAAAAGAGTTTGAACAAAAACCTCCATTCCTCTTAACGAGGTTGCTCGCTAATTTAATCTCATCTGCCTGCTTAATAACATTGTCCCAATAGCTGGACATGCATGCCAATATCTCGGTGTTATTATATAAGATGGGGTGACCAGTATCCAAGCAATGTTCGGCAATAGCAGATCTACTTGGTTGCTGTAATAGTGTGGGCCGTTTATGCTCAGTACATCGGTTCTCCACGGTCCTGATAGTTTGACCTATACACGCCATGCCGCAGCTACAAGGAATGCGATATACACCCGCCTTACGCAGACGAAGAGCATCCTTAACCGAACTCAAAAGCACTCTAATTTTAGATGGACCGATCTTGTTGGAAGTGTTTCCTACGTAATGCAAAAAGGCAGTAGACGTAGGTGTCGACTCAGAATTATCATCAATCACCCGATGTACAGTTGGTCGATAGCGCAACACACGTTCAATCAGTCTAACACCATAACCATTTTGACGAAACGCAACCTCAAGATGGGACAGCTCAGCTGTCAAAGTCTCGGTGTCAGAAACAACATGTGCCCTGTGTACCAAGGTACGAAGTACACCTTCACGCCACTTTTATTTGCAACTCGTAACCTTATTTGATTATTCAAAAAATTAATATAGCTATTCTTTAAATTTGTTATGGTACCATATTTTATGATATCACATCGAAAATAACAGTGGTAAAAGCATTATTTCAGTTAAATATACCTACTGTTTTTTTTTTTTTTTTTTTTTGGTTTGATGCGGCCCGCCACGAATTCCTTTCCTGTGCTAACCTCTTCATCTCAGAGTAGCCCTTGCAACCTACGTCCTCAATTATTTGCTTGACATATTCCAATCTCTGTCTTCCTCTACAGTTTTTGCGCTCTACAGCTCCCTCTAGTACCATGGAAGTCATTCCCTCATGTCTTAGCAGATGTCTTATCATCCTGTCCCTTCTCCTTATTAGTGTTTTCCACATATTCCTTTCCCCTCCGATTCTGCGTAGAACCTCCTCATTCCTTACCTTATCAGTCCACCAAATTTTCAACATTCGTCTATAGCACCACATCTCAAATGCTTCAATTCTCTTCTGTTTCGGTTTTCCCACAGTCCATGTCTCACTACCATACAATGCTGTACTCCAGACGTACATCCTCAGAAATTTCTTCCTCAAATTAAGGCCGGTATTTGATATTAGTAGACTTCTCTTGGCCAGAAATGCCTTTTTTGCCATGGCGAGTCTGCTTTTGATGTCCTCCTTGCTCCGTCCGTCATTGATTATTTTACTGCCTAGGTAGCAGAATTCCTTAACTTCATTGACTTCGAGACCATCAATCCTGATGTTAATTTTCTCGCTGTTGTCATTTCTACTACTTCTCATTACCTTCGCCTTTCTCCGATTTACTCTCAAACCATACTGTGTACTCATTAGCCTGTTCATTCCGTTCAGCAGATCATTTAATTCTTCTTCACTTTCACTCACGATAGCAATGTCATCAGCGAATCGTATCACTGATATCCTTTCACCTTGTATTTTAATTCCACTCTCAGGAGTGGAATTATTTCTATCATTGCTTCCTCGATGTACAGATTGAAGAGTAGGGGCGAAAGGCTACAGCCTTGTCTTACACCGTTCTTAGTACGAGCACTTCGTTCTTGATCGTCCACTCTTATTATTCCCTCTTGGTTGTTGTACATATTGTATATGACCCGTCTCTCCCTATGGCTTACCCCTACTTTTTTCAGAGTCTCGAACAGCTTGCACCATTTTATATTGTCGAACGCTTTTTCCAGGTCGACAAATCTATGAAAGTGTCTTGATTTTTCTTTAGCCTTGCTTCCATTATTAGCCGTAACGTCAGAATTGCCTCTCTCGTCCCTTTACTTTTCCTAAAGCCAAACTGATCGTCACCTAGCGCATTCTCAAATTTCTTTTCCATTCTTCTGTATATTTTTCTTGTAAGCAGCTTCGATGCATGAGCTGTTAAGCTGATTGTGCGATAATTCTCTCACTTGTCAGCTCTTGCCGTCTTCGGAATTGTGTGGATGATGCTTTTCCGAAAGTCAGATGGTATATCGCCAGACTCATATATTCTACACACCAACGTGAATAGTCGTTTTGTTGCCACTTCCCCCAATGATTTTAGAAATTCTGATGGAATGTTATCTATCCCTTCTGCCTTATTTTACCGTAAGTCCTCCAAAGCTCTTTTAAATTCCGATTCTAATACTGGATCCCCTACCTCTTCTAAATCGACTCCTGTTCCTTCTTCTATCACATCAGACAAATCTTCACCCTCATAGAGGCTTTCAATGTATTCTTTCCATCTATCTGCTCTCTCCTCTGCATTTAACAGTGGAATTCCTGTTGCACTCTTAATGTTACCATCGTTTATTTTAATGTCACCAAAGGTTTTTTTGACTTACCTGTATGCTGAGTCTGTGCTTCCGACAGTCATACCTTTTTCGATGTCTTCACATTTTTCCTGCAGCCATTTCGTCTTAGCTTCCCTGCACTTCCTATTTATTTCATTCCTCAGCGACTTGTATTTCTGTATTCCTGGAACATGTTTGTACTTCCTCCTTTCATCAATCAACTGAAGTATTTCTTCTGTTGCCCATGGTTTCTTCGCAGCTACCTTCTTTGTACCTATGTTTTCCTTCCCAACTTCTGTGATGGACCTTTTTAGAGATGTCCATTCCTCTTCAACTGTACTGCCTACTGCGCTATTCCTTATTGCTGTATCTATAGCGTTAGAGAATTTCAATCGTATCTCGTCATTCCTTAGCACTTCCGTATCCCACTTCTTTGCGTATTGATTCAAATGGTTCAAATGGCTCTGAGCACTATGGGACTTAACATCTGTGGTAATCAGTCCCCTAGAACTTAGAACTACTTAAACCTAACTAACCTAAAGACATCACACACATTCATGCCCGGGGCAGGATTCGAATCTGCGACCGTAGCAGTCGCGCGGTTCCGGACTGAGCGCCTAGATTTGCGTATTGATTCTTCCTGACTAATATCTTGAACTTCAGCCTACTCTTCATCACTACTGTATTGTGATCTGAGTCTATATCTGCTCCTGGGTACGCCTTACAATCCAGTATCTGATTTTGGATTCTCTGTCTGACAATGATGTAATCTAATTGAAATCTTCCCGTATCTCCCGGCCTTTTCCAAGTATACCTCCTCCTCTTGTGATTCTTGAACAGGGTATTCGCTATTACTAGCTGAAACTTGTTACAGAACTCAATTAGTCTTCCTCCTCTTTCATTCCTTGTCCCAAGCCCATATTCTCCTGTAACCTTTTCTTCTACTCCTTCCCCTACAACTGCATTCCAGTCGCCCATGACTATTAGATTCTCGTCCCCCTTTACATACTGCATTACCCTTTCAATATCCTCATACACTTACTCTATCTGTTCATCTTCAGCTTGCGACGTCGGCATGTATACCTGAACTATCGTTGTCGGTGTTGGTCTGCTGTCGATTCTGATTAGAACAACCCGGTCACTGAACTGTTCACAGTAACACACCCTCTGCCCTACCTTCCTATTCATAACTAAACCTACACCTGTTATACCATTTTCTGCTGCTGTTGATATTACCCGATACTCTAGAAATCCTTGTCTTGCTTCCACTTCACTTTACTGACCCCTACTATATCTAGATTGAGCCTTTGCATTTCCCTTTTCAGGTTTTCTAGTTTCCCTACCACGTTCAAGCTTTTGACATTCCACGCCCCGACTCGTAGAACGTTATCCTTTCGTTGATTATTCAGTCTTTTTCTCATGGTAACCTCCACCTTGGCAGTCTCCTCCCGGAGATCCGAATGGGGTACTATTCCGGAATCTTTTGCCAATGGAGAGATCATCTATGACACTTCTTCAATTACAGGCCACATGTCCTGTGGATACACGTTACTGGAGTGACTGTGTTACTGTAGTGACTGACAAGTCGCAATTTTTCACAACACAATTTTTATTTATGTACTTTTACAAGGTTGACGACTGAACATCAAAAGAAAGGTAATAATAACGGTGCCAGTAAAAGTCTCCTAATTGAGGTAAACAAAAATTCACTTCTACTTTTTCCACAAAGATTCGTGGTAACCCATATACATTAGTAAAAGTCCAGTTCAGAAACGAAGTCGTAATCTTCAGCGGTCAAAGTCCACGCGGTCGGCATCCGGAGTGAACTGAATTTTGCGGCTGGTTATAGCCCCTAAATAGCTGTCTCCAATCAATCAGGTTTTGGCGTAGTGATACTTCCTGCATGGCGTGGCTCGAGCTTCCCCCGCATGAAGTAGTGTTCGGAATGTCTGTTTCCATTATCTTGTATGTAAATAGCCGGTGTTTACGATAGTGCTGTGGTACGCCTAGGACATAGACAACCCCATCCTCTGTGGTGTTATATGGGTTGCCGGTCCTCAGGGGCTACGTTGGCTCCGGTATACCACCTACCTCCTCTGTTTTAGAGAAGCAGAGTAAGAAGAGGAAACAACCAGATAAAAACAGTAGTGGCGAAAGGGGTAGCTACGAAGAAGAGGTGAAACACAAGAATGCAGCAGTCGCCAGTGCTGGCGCCAGTAATAGCACCACCGTACCGGTTCCTGTTTACGGCGTCTCTGTCAAGTGAACTTAAGCTGCCTTCTGGATTTGGTGCACAGAACTAAGTCTACTATTGTAATGACGTGGATCACTGGCGACGTCATTCGTATAACATGATGTCATCTCAAAAACTATAAATTAAAAAAAAAATGTTAGATTCCCTCTCCGAATTACTACTTTTCTAAAGACGCTGTAGAATTAAAAAGAAAATTTAAGCACAGGGTGAGGTATTCGCAGAAACTATAGGGCGCGTTGTGTATTTATTGTATGTTGGTTCCCCAAGTATTAACAAATATGCAAGGTTCGTTTATGGTGAGGCCTTTCACTCGCTATAAAGATATAACAAGAAAGTCGTAGGATCAATAACTTCGATTGTGATGATCTATGGTACTTATGGCTTACCTCTAAGGAGCAAAGAACAACATGAAGGTGTTTCTGAAGACCTTTTAAAACTTAAAATTTAATCTGGTGACTAAATTATGAAAGAATACACAGCAAACTCTGCAAAAAGAGCCAATACCAGTTCACCAAAAATTCAGACTGAAGTAGTTAATTTAAGCGGAGATGTCGTTAGAGACGATATCACTGCTGGCGCAAGGAACGCACTTCCCAATAGGATCTTGGCAGACGAGAGCTGTGATATATCAGGAAAAGAGCAACTTTCCATTGGTTTTAGGTTTTCTTATGAGGAAAAGATGGTGCTTCTTGAAGAGTTTCTTGGTTTTGTGGAACTGGCTGCCACAGATGCGGAATCCATAGCCTCTGCGATCGACGATTTTATAATTAACAGTGGTTTGGATCCAGAAAATTGAGTAGGACAAGGGTATGATGGATGTTCGACAGTGTCAGGAAAGGACGGAGAGGCTCAGAAAATTATACGAGAGAAGTATAAACAAGTGCTGTTTTTTCACTGTGGTAACCACAAACTGAATTCAGTTGCGCATGACTTAAACCAAATACCGGTTATACGAATTGTAATTACCACAGCCGGCCGGGGTGCCCGAGCGGTTCTAGGCGCTACAGTCTGGAACCGCCTGACCGCTACGGTCGCAGGTTCGAATCCTGCCTCGGGCATGGGTGTGTGTGATGTCCGTAGGTTAGTTAAGTTTAAGTGGTTCTAAGTTCTAGGGGACTGATGACCTCAGAAGTTAAGTCCCATAGTGCTCAGAGCTATTTGAACCATTTCGTAATTACCACAATAAAAGAAATAATAAAATCCTTTCGAGAGTCGGTCATTCATAGAAAATGAGTCCAAAATATACCAAATCTCTATGAAACCAGATGGTCCCAGACATAAGTATGAGTATTTTTAAAGAGAATTATGTCGAGGTAGTCATGGCACTTCTGACAGTGTCAAAAGACGGTTATAGTGTAACCAGAAAATCTGCTTGCTAGTTGTGTTGCGCCATTACAAATTTTGAATACGTTGTTAGTGTTTGTCTTATAGCAAAATCTTGGTTGGTTGGTTGATTTTGGAGAAGGGACAAAATTGCCAGACATTTTTTTTTTTTAAAGGTGTAGTAGATCAGGGGGCAGAGTGGGCCGGACTCGTTCTTGGAGGCTTGGAGACGGTGTCCCAGTCTCTTGACAGGATAAGGGAGAGGCAGCTGGAAGGAAACATTGTACGTGCATGTATTTATTTTTTTCATTGTTTTTTTATTTATTTATTTAATTTTAATGACCCAGAAGAAAAATTAAATATGAAAAAGAAAAGAAAGAGATATAGGGTCGAAGTGACATCCTTGTCAGTTCACTGGGAGTAATATCCTATCCCGCGAAACTACGTAAACCTGGGACTCCCCACTGTTTCGGGGGGGGGGGGGGGGCATGAAACACGCTGCCTAGGAGTTGCCAAAGTGGGTTTTGTATTTAGTGGCGTCAGAAGATTTCGTGTTGTTCTAGCAGATAATGCCAATAACCCATGCCCGATATCAAGGTCCGCGAGGGCACGTAGTGCGATGCATGACCTCCAATCCAGCGGCATGCCAACGTTTTCTGTGAGGGGAAAAAGACAAGGGTAGGGGAAAATAAATCGTCCGTCGTGATGGTGGATTCGTCGGTGCGTCGGAGAAGTGCAATGACGCGTTGCGTCAGCCTCACCGCACTGCAGAGAATGTTTGTCAGTGTCGTGCATGCCACATGTAAGGTAGAGTGGGGAATCTACCATGCGAATGTCGTACAGTCGTCGGTTGACTGTCTGGCGGCTGATGAATGTATACCAAGACAATTTCGCTGCCGTGGTGAGTAGACGTGTATGGACAGCTCGCCAAATATGTCGCCAATACTGCGTTGGGTATTTAAGTTCCACAACATTGCTGCCGTGATGACGCTTCAAGTATCGATATATCTCACGGGTAGTGGGGATCCTTGTAGAAGGTATCTGTAACTGAATATAACTAAAATCGACAAACAATCGCGATACGTGAGAAAAAGATATTGTGTCTACCGTCACTGGCGGTTCAAAGGAGGGGGGAAGGAGCACGTCCAGGCTCGCCGACGTGATGGCGTGTTGCCGTTGGTTCCATGTTCGTAGCGTCGCTCGCAGGTATAGAGCTAGAGCATTGTTCCACACATTCGTGAGATTAAGTCCTCCAGAATGGTGTGGGAGAGTTAAAGTCTCGTATTTGACCTTAAACAACAGCCCTTGGCTGACATAGTATCCAAGGGCCGCCATTAATCTGTTAGCAATACCATGTGGCATTAGCAGTACCTGTGCCAGGTGCGGCAGTCACGAGGCCAGGTGAACATTAGTGCATTCCACCCATTGGAGCAGGTCGTGGGTTCGGAGTGAATTGTTGCATATGTGCAGTCGGACAAGCTGGAGCAGACGTCCGTAGCTCGCCGTCGCTAATTGCCATAGCGATCGGGCGAACAATACTCCAAAGCATCGCAAATGTTCACCGTCGTAAACGCACTGTGCTGAGCGTCCAGCCTTTTTCCGATGTGCATTATCTTAGTTTTACTCATGTTGACCCTGCTTTCCGCAGCTACTCCATACGTAGTAAGAAGGGCAGCCACCTTACGTGCTTCGTTCTCCGACCGGACTAGTATCATCAAGCCGTCGGCATATGCACGACACGTGAAGGAACCCGCACGGAGACGGACGCCTGTAAGAGTCTGCATCAGTGGTTCGAGCGCTATTGCAAACATCATCATGGACAAGGGACATCCTTGCCTAACTAAGCTGCAAACAGGAATCGTTCCTACCTACCTGTCATTGACTCTCACCGTCGAAGGAGCGCCGCGAAGGAGGCGCATGAGGACGGTAATAAAACCCTGAGGTATCGCCATGCGTCGCATGGTCGAGTCAAGGATATCATGGTTAATCCCGTCAAAGGCACTATCAAAATCCACTGGTAGGAACGCCACTCGCATGCGACAAGCTTCCGTCAAGGAAAATGTCATGGTATTCGCCTAGGATAAAATTGATGTTGCTCCGCACCCCTAGACAAGCTAGGTCTGGTGGTAATAATGTCCTGGATATTACAGTCTTCAGCCTTGCCACCAACATTCTTATGTTCAGTACTAAGCATTGTTTGCGGTCTAAATTCATGGTCCCTGACATTCGCTGCAGATTTCGGTATTGGTATAAGCAGTCCCACCATGAACTGCGACGGAACGTCCGTGTCAGGGCTCAATAACTCATTGTACATCAACACCAATTGGGACATCATTAAATCGGCAAATTCTCTATAAAATTCGAGTGTCGGCCCGTCTGGCCCAGGGATTTGTGCACGAAACCCTTCGTGAGTGCACTCCGTATGTCATCTTCCGTTGGGGGTATCAATAGCGCTTCTGCACCCGGACCATCCACCTGCGTTTGCATCTGTCACAAAATTTCTTCTCCTATCCGATTTTCCGTCGGCCTCCCAGTGAAAATGAGGCGGTAATGTTCCAGAAATCCTGCAGCAATATCCTGTGTGACGTCAAGGGCCGACCATCATCATCACGGAGCACTGTCATCAAGGATAGGCGATTACGCGCATGTCCCTTGGACACACGATGCATGCTAATACGTTCTCCATCGACGTTGTCCAAGCACGGAGCACGGACCTGGAGTCCCTCCAGTCTACGCCTCGTTATCGATAAAATGCACGCCTGAATGCGATGGACTTCCGCTTGACGCTCGGGCGATGGGGCCCTGGAGGACAGGTCACGGAGCAGCATGCAGTAATAATCAAGATTATCTCGGAGCGATTTCACTTTTTCCGTGCCATACGTTATGAGAGCTCTCCGTATCGCCGGTTTTGCACACTGCAGCCATCATGAAAGAACCGTACGGTGCATCGGCCGACGGCGAGTGCATATCTGCCATGTTTCTTCGACCCGATGACGACATTCGAGATCCACCAATAAGGATGAATTAAGTGTCCATGAAGTACGGCTCCGCCAGACCCGCTGCCATGGTAGGGTTAACGTGCTTAAATATGCAAGGTGATCCGTAAAAGCTGTGAGCCAACGTTCAGCAGCCAACACGTGATCTCTGAATCCGTCAGAAACATAAATCCGATCCAGTCTGCTCGCCAAGTGGATAGCAAAAAACATGGAGCCCTCTCGCCGCCCATGGATCTTTTCCATGTGTCAGAAGGTGCCATGTCCTGGGAGATGGTGCGCAATGCGCAGCAGGAGCTGAAATTAGGGGTTTGATCCTTTGGTTCGAGAACACAGTTAAAACCCCCTCCTACCAAGATGTTGTCATATCTCCCATGGAATAGGGGGGCAACCTCCTCCGAGTAGAATCGTGCTCGCGGCTTACGATTGTCAGATCCGGAGGGTGTATAGATGTTAACAATACGAATGCCGTTCACGGTCATAGCCAAACCCCGAGCTAACGAGAAGTATTCGAGGTCACACATCGGCATCGCTGTGCCACGTCCTCCGTCTGCAGTCGGCGCTAGCTAAGCGTTGTAACCACGGACGTCGGTAAGATAACATTGCAGGTTTCCTTCACTAGCAGAATATCCACGTCTGTGGCGTAAATCATGTCCCGGAAAAGTTGTATCTTTGCAAGCGAACGTGCGGTGTTAATGTTCACTGTGCCCACCTTATATGCTTGGTCCGATTTTGTTGTCATGCTCTTGTCATGTCATTGCGAACTCCAAGGGATTTAGTCCACTATTTATGCTCAGAGGGGTGCCCGCCAACGGGTTGCCCTCCGTTTTTTTTCGTTCCGTGGTGTACATCCTGTATGTGAGTCGTCATCTGTTGGGGGTGCAGTTCCTGTGTCTCTTCGACTCGTTCCGCCCAGTCCCAGTGGTCAGCAATCACTGAAATGTTCTCTGATGTATTTCGATGTGGCTGTCTGGATATTGTCCCTGACTCCTCCGTCGGCAGTGCTGGGTCAGTCGGTGTCAATGAAGAGGGACTGTCTGAAAGGCAGGACATCCTGTCACCACCTGAAGGAATCCTGTCAGCGTGTTCCGTGTCAGACAGTTCTTCAGCTACAATAACTTCCGTGTCCCCTAGGCTAGGCGAGGAGGTGTCACCCGAACTACGGTGACGCTTTTTGCGACGCTTCGGTGATCGTTGTTTTTGCGTGTCGTGCCCTCTGCTCCCGTAGTCGACGCCTCACTGTGTTCGTCGAGCGTTTGTTGGTCTGTTGCTGGCGCCACTGTTTCGACCTCTCCTTCCACGCCGCGTGCTACATGTGAGGATGCGGAAGGTTCCTCCCTCATCTGACGTGACGTGGGTATAGGGGCATTCTCCGTGGGACCTCCGTGCTCCCCTAACTCGGTCTGCTATTGCATGAACACGTCCTTGTCACGCTCCGAACTCGGCAACTCCTCCCGGCGGGCCACCGATACGTACGTCATCGGCAGTTGCGTGGGAACTTCTCGCTGTGACGCTTCTGCATGTGGTAGTTGCCTGACGCAGCGTTATATGCACTCCGAGCGGATATGTCCTTCTCCACCACAGCCAGAACAGGTGCGTGGCTGGCCATCGTAAATCACAATAGCTCGACATCCTCCAATGTATAAATAAGAAGGGATGTATTTGTTAAGGACGATCCGCACCTGTCGGTCGCCGTTTGGCACAGGATAGGAGATAAAACTTTCCCAGCGTTCAGTACCGTTCCATGTGGTCGCAGCGATTCAGTACCCATCGATTCTGGGACCTCAAACGGGAATTCAATGATCTGAATGACCTTCACACCAAAGCCTGAAGGGGCCACTGTTACATCGCTGATATGGCCATCAAAGTGTCGAAATTTAAATCCTCTTTGATCAGCGGCGAGAGTTCTTTCACACGCAGCTTCATCGGTCATCTTGAAGTACATTATTCTGCTTACAATGGATAGATGTATTCCAATTAGGTCTGTAGCAGCTAAACGAAATTATACCCGCAAAAAACACTCTATTTCGAAAGCCTTGTGTCTGGCATATTCGTTGTCAGACGTAAATTGGAGCGTAGTCTTTCTACAATTGTGTGCGACGGCGATCTAGACAGACAACAAGAAGCGCGAATACCGGCGGTGTAAACACTTCCTCGTCCACGCGCGCCCACAGTAGAGTCAACAGGTCCATGCCGCGGCACCATCTGAAGCATACTGCGACCATCGGTCCCAAAGGATTAGGGAAGGAAGTCGGCCGTGCTCTTTCAGAGGAACCATCCCGGTATTTTCCCGAAGCGATTTAGAGAAATCACGGAAAAGCTAAATCAGGATGGCCGGACGCGGGATTGAACCGTCATTCCTCCCGAATGAGAGTCGAGTGTGCTAACCATTGCGCCGTCCGCCCCCGGTAGCTGCATGGTCAGCGTGATAGAATGTCACTCCTAAGGGCCCGGGTTCGATTCCCGGCTGGGTCGGAGATTTTCTCCGCTCAGGGGCTGGGTGCTGTGTGGTTCTAATCATCATCATCTCATCCCCATCGACGCGCAAATCGCTGAAGTGGCGTAAATCGAAAGCCTTGCACCAGCCGAACGGTCTACCCGACGGGAGGCCCCAGTCACACGACCAGTGCGCCACCTCTCTCGGTGCTAAATATTCTGCATTGGTGTAACGAATAGTAACTTCTCTACAGTGGTGATTTTCTTTGTGAGGCTGAACTATGTGCAATATGCGGGAACAAAAATACGTGGCACAGAGCGAACTGAAGGAACTGGAGCTTGTTGCACTAGTTGAAAGAGCACTGCTGATTTACTCGGTCGCAAAACGGGCGCTTCACTCTTCACCTACGCAGTTCTGCACAACATGAACCATCGAAAGATCGTACAGTACGTTACGAAGAGTCAAGACCTGGTTACGTTGGCAGTAACGGTCAACCAAATGTTATTGTATGTTTGGATAGAAGTTCCTGTCACAAGCTGAGCCGTGAGCAGCTCGTGTTCATTCCGTGTATTGTTTGTCGTCTTGTCTTACTTTCCTGGCGCCCGGGTTCCTTATTCCATTTACTGGCGTCACTAACTTCCTGCCTTACCTGCCCCTGAGTGCCAGCAGCAGCGCTAATTCATAGTTGCTCTGTCGTACTATCTCTGGAGCGACCGATAACATTTCCGGGTCGTCGTGTGTGTGGCAGTCGGGACACAGCAGCACTGAAGTTCAGTTGGGAACTCAGTCGGGACATAGCTGGGAGTGCAGTTGGGCACGGAGCAGCACTGAAGTGAAGTCGGGGACGGAGCGCCAGTGAGATGCGGACAGCCAGTGCTCGCCGACCGCTGCCGACACTCACGAAATGTCCGACGGAAGGAGATTGGAGCGAGACGACCGTTGGTTGGTCGTCTCATCGGGCGATGTGTATTGGGGTCTTTTGAGCGTTTCTGGGCCTCGTCACTTGGTCATCTTGCCGGACGTGGGTCGGTTCATTCCTTGTGGGGACATGTCGTGGCCAATGGTTAGGAGTTACCTCTGCATGGATGGGTCCGAGCCAGTGTGCCCGGCTCGCCGTGTCACCGAGTTCCGCACGGGCATGGAGTTTAGACGGGTTGGAGCTGTAGTCAGCTAAAGGACAGCCAAGACTCGCCCGAACGTTGCCGACACTCGTACCTTGAGGGGCAACCAGCTCTGTTGGCCGTTCGGTCGGTCGCCTCGTCGGACGATGTGTATTTGGTCGCCGACCTCTTGTGGAAGCTCTCTGTGTGTCGGACTTCAAATGGTTCAAATGGCTCCGAGCACTATGGGACTTAACATCTGAGGTCATCAGTCCCCTAGAACTTACAACTCCTTAAACCTAACTAACCTAAGGATATGACACACATCCATGCCCGAGGCAGGATTCGAAGCTGCGACCGTAGCGGTCGCGCGGCTCCAGACTGAAGCACCTAGAACCGCTCGGTCACAACGGCGGGCTATGTCGGACTGATTCGTCCTGGTTCTTCCACAGTGATTGCTTTCACGATTGTTAGAGTTCTTCTGCGAGCGTGTTTTCGTGGAACCGTGTGTAGCTTTCGTGATTTCCACTGAGCATATGAATACTGTCTGCATACTGCAGTAGTCAGTCGGTCGGTTGAAATGGAGCAGGGAGTGTGTCGGGTGGGAGGGAATTGATTAGGCTGTTGGTTGGTTCTTCAGTGATTAAAGAATTTCCGTAGCTGATCTGAAATATTATTTCGGTCTTTACACGAGAAGATATTGCAATTTTACTTAAGTAAGGCCTTCAGCCGTTACTCTAAATCCTGGCGTTTTTAAAGCAATCATTCAAACTTATTCTGGAGAAGTTTGTTAGGCCATCAGCCGTGAATTGATCTTTGTTGTTTGAAGGGGAAGTTTGCTATATTTTGGTTCAAAAAATCGATGTTTTTAAATTCCATTTTTTAATCCATAAAAGTGTTTAGAATCCACCCCTGAAACGGTTTTTCCGAATACTGAATGGAAATGTTTGTTATTCGCGGTTGAACAAAAAAATGCACATGCCTGAAATCGGCCTTTTTCACACACCAGATTTTTCTTTCGGAGGATGAGTTATTACACCGTTGCTTTAGAGAAAACACACAAAAGTCAAATGAAAGTTTGAACGCGTGTGTTTGCAAGTTAGCCCCCAAGAATTACCATTCTGGTGCGAAGACTGTGGAGATTGCGACTTTCATGGCAGTGAGCGGCTTCAACGAAGGATGTTCAGCAATTCTGAAGACCATGACAACGATTGACGCCACCCTGTGACTCTATTCGACGCAGTTCCCCTAGCTTTCGGACAACCACCGGATTCAAGCTGCCGAAAACCGCTTGTCACCGGTCGTACGAGCGGCTCTGGAGCAGCGCAGGATGGCCCAGATCGAGCAGAACGCCCTCTGTGAGGAAGAAGAAGGACCAGTTTATGGACCCGGAATAGCACATTGAACGTATATTTGCATAATATTACATTTATATGTAGTCAAAACATGAAACGCGTTTTCTCGAAATGACGTTTTTTTATGTCGAGGTATGGTAACTTCAAATCTACTGAACTGATTGGCATGATTATTTGTTTCCGACGAGGCCAACTATATTGTCTAGGGGTTGTACCACTTTTATTCCGATCCTCAACTATAACTACTTTTACTTGGCCGACGAAGTCGAAAAATCGATGAAAAAAACCTATTTTTTCAAATGGCCGCCATTTTGTTTCCTATGTTCCTAATAACTTAAGCGACGTACAACTCCTAAAGAATGTTATATAGTTCGCTAACGTCAACTCAATTTTGATTTCAGACGAGTTGGCTGACCTGTGACTTACCTAACATGGAGGTCTACATCGAAATTTTGTTCCTTTCCGATTACACTTCCGCCTTTGCTCTTCGACATTTCTGGTCGAAACAATTCCAGTTTGTAGATGAAATACCAGTAAACGGTTTGTGTATGTTGCTGTATAACTAAGAGTAACTGCCCTGACCCCTTTCCACATCCTGATTCGCTCTGTTCTTGCGAATCCAGATTTCACAAGCATCAATAACGAACATACGTTTCGCAGGGAGCAGAGTCTTTTCTTTATAGTGCCATTCCATGTGTTCGCTGCTTCAGTTTCGGTTTGACGTACGTTACCCTATTCTCAAAATAAACTTTCACTTTGAACAGCTTACCTGAATTCTTGTAGTGGCAGTTAATAGATGACCTTATTTCGACTGAAGATGAGAAATCTTTGTTTCGATGAAATCTATTCTCCAGCTTTCATGTGTCCAACTACTGATGGCAAAGATACTGCTTTTATGTGATTCACTGCACGATAGTCGTGTGGGTAGTTGTCTATTTCAGCTTGTTACTTTGCCTGTTTAGGTCCCTCGATAACCTAGTCAAACACTTCTTTAGCTAAGCTGGATGATTTTTCAAATGTCTTGTGATATTCTTTTTCAAACATATCTCCAGAATGAAGGTATTTAAATTTCCGAAGAAATTCATCACGAAGAGCTGAAGGCAACGTATGTTGAGGATTCTGAAGATTCTGAAGATACGTTGAAAACTTAATTGTATAACAAGCCATTGCAAAGCTCGGTTTTTCCATAGGAGCTAAGGCTGTCGATGCAGTACTTGAAAAAGTTGTAACCAATACAGAAATTTACGTTCACTTGAGAGAAGCAGCTTGTTTAATTCGAGGTCTCCGAATAGAGGAACACTTTTCTTGGTTGCTGTTCGACAGAACATGTATTTAAAAAAGGTAAGTTCAGTTTGAGAGCTGGTAGATGCATCACATTCCTTAAAAAATCTCCGAAGCAAAAATACAATGACTTCAAAGACAAAAATATGACGAATTAGTGATTTGAAAATTTGGAAGACCAGTTCTATTTTAGACCATTTATTAGAATGAAAGATAACTAAACTAGATTATAAATAAAAGCTCTGACTACACTATAGCAGGGTAAAATAATAATATTCAAGATGTTGGTTTTGAGTAAACTTATGGGCTCTATCAAAATGTGAAATTTCATACTGATCCTATTAGCCTGTATACGTTCATCTGACGATGTTCTCAGAACATAGATTTCTAACTCCCTCTTCACACAGATCGCCGAAAATGCATTTGTCGGTACGGTCGTACAACAGAAAAATATTCTCTAAAGGAAAAGAATGTGTAAAACCACTAACAAACTGAGATGCTTTAAATCACAGTGTTTTTTGCCCCACTGCTACCCGGCAATACTTGGATCGTGGCTTGATTATTCATACATAAAAATGCACAGTCCCTTTCTCATTAGCGGGTAAAAATCTATACCAATTTTTAATCATATTTGCAGAAAAACTTGTATGCAAGCTTGTAACACATTTCACAGATCACCGTCCAGAATTGACGTGTTTGTAATACTTAAAAAAGTATGTTTCTACGATAGTCTTATTTAACATATTTTGTCTTCAAGGAATAATTTTTCGCAAATTTTTGCGTAAATTCCTTAACTGACCAAGATAATTTTCTTCCAGTTTCTACTGAGTTTCATCTCTTACTGTGCACTAGATGTCATGCAGCATACTTCATGGCCTAATCCTGACCGGCCAGACGATACAACAAAAAATAATGAATCGAATGTTACTTTACCAACACCGAATTCTTGAAAAAAATGAAGGCAAACATAAAGTGTAACTTCTAAACCACTTCCTTAGGGTCTATACGTCTAATACCGACAACACATCGTGTTTAAGTTCTCAAAGCATATATGAGGTTTGTGCATTGCGCCATGGCGAAAACTGAGACTTCAGGTTGCTCTGAAAAACAACAATAGACTAGATTTTTCGCAGTTTACGTCCGGTAGACGAGTAATCTATCACCATGTAACGAATATATGACCACTTGTGTATTATGGTGATAGTATTCAAGTGTGTCCATAGTATCTCTCCATTACCATGACAACTGTAATCGACCAGATTTTCTAAAATGGGCAGTTTGTTCGTTTTTAAATGACATTTCACAACTGCCTTGACTAGTGCTGGCAACTGGAAATGTCGGTGGCAAGGGACGAAGTTGGACGTTACTTCGTTCCTTTAATCGTGAAATCAGTTTTTCTCTTGAGTTTTCCTTCATCGAGTCAATTGTTGATTTTCTTGTTTATTGATTTGAATTTCAAAGACAGTTCTTAAAAGTTTAAGAATTCACGTATTAAAAGTGTAATTTGCAAATCAAACTCACTTCGACTGTAGTTGTTATTAAAGCGAGGACTTTTTACAGATGCATGTTTTGTATGTTTTGGTTACACTTTTCCAGCGTGGTGTTATTCATTTCATGGCTCAAAAGTATGCCATAGGTTTTCCATGCGTATTTGCATACTTGGACCATACAGGAGGTAGAGTCATGTATAATACATATTTTAATTTTTTATACTTAATATAAAATATATTTCATTTTAATCCAGCATGCTAATTTCCTTCTTCTGTCTTTACTGCATAGTATTATGCTATTGTGAATAGTAAATAATTTTGTGAGTTTTGCTCCACAAGATATGCAATTTCCACAAAGATCGATAAACCATACCATTTGACAATGGTTTCCGAGTTTTCACCAAGTAGAAATATAATCTCGTTGCTTAGGAGTGCTGTATCTTGGCAAACAGTACTCATGCTCCAATATCCCATGCTCCAGAGTCATTTTATACTCTTAGATTTGAACTCAGCAACTGATCGGGAAAGAATGAGCGCGAAAATATTTGTGACACCGTGATTACTACAGACAGGCCTGTGGGAAGAAACAGATCTGATACTTTTCTGTTCGAAAGAGAAGCTAGAACAATTCTTTCTGGCGAAAATATAAAGCATATGGGATTTCCTCATTTCAACTATTCATCTTTTAGTTTTTGCAATATACAGTCCTGGAAATGGAAAAAAGAACACATTGACACCGGTGTGTCAGACCCACCATACTTGCTCCGGACACTGCGAGAGCGCTGTACAAGCAATGATCACACGCACGGCACAGCGGACACACCAGGAACCGCGGTGTTGGCCGTCGAATGGCGCTAGCTGCGCAGCATTTGTGCACCGCCGCCGTCAGTGTCAGCCAGTTTGCCGTGGCATACGGAGCTCCATCGCAGTCTTTAACACTGGTAGCATGCCGCGACAGCGTGGACGTGAACCGTATGTGCAGTTGACGGACTTTGAGCGAGGGCGTATAGTGGGCATGCGGGAGGCCGGGTGGACGTACCGCCGAATTGCTCAACACGTTGGGCGTGAGGTCTCCACAGTACATCGATGTTGTCGCCAGTGGTCGGCGGAAGGTGCACGTGCCCGTCGACCTGGGACCGGACCGCAGCGACGCACGGATGCACGCCAAGACCGTAGGATCCTACACAGTGCCGTAGGGGACCGCACCGCCACTTCCCAGCAAATTAGGGACACTGTTGCTCCTGGGGTATCGGCGAGGACCATTCGCAACCGTCTCCATGAAGCTGGGCTACGGTCCCGCACACCGTTAGGCCGTCTTCCGCTCACGCCCCAACATCGTGCAGCCCGCCTCCAGTGGTGTCGCGACAGGCGTGAATGGAGGGACGAATGGAGACGTGTCGTCTTCAGCGATGAGAGTCGCTTCTGCCTTGGTGCCAATGATGGTCGTATGCGTGTTTGGCGCCGTGCAGGTGAGCGCCACAATCAGGACTGCATACGACCGAGGCACACAGGGCCAACACCCGGCATCATGGTGTGGGGAGCGATCTCCTACAGTGGCCGTACACCACTGGTGATCGTCGAGGGGACACTGAATAGTGCACGGTACATCCAAACCGTCATCGAACCCATCGTTCTACCATTCCTCGACCGGCAAGGGAACTTGCTGTTGCAACAGGACAATGCACGTCCGCATGTATCCCGTGCCACCCAACGTGCTCTAGAAGGTGTAAGTCAAATACCCTGGCCAGCAAGATCTCCGGATCTGTCCCCCATTGAGCATGTGTGGGACTGGATGAAGCGTCGTCTCACGCGGTCTGCACGTCCAGCACGAACGCTGGTCCAACTGAGGCGCCAGGTGGAAATGGCATGGCAAGCCGTTCCACAGGACTACATCCAGCATCTCTACGATCGTCTCCATGGGAGAATAGCAGCCTGCATTGCTGCGAAAGGTGGATATACACTGTACTAGTGCCGACATTGTGCATGCTCTGTTGCCCGTGTCTATGTGCCTGTGGTTCTGTCAGTGTGATCATGTGATGTATCTGACCCCAGGAATGTGTCAATAAAGTTTCCCCTTCCTGGGACAATGAATTCACGGTGTTCTTATTGCAATTTCCAGGAGTGTAGAAATATCATTTTATGCATTAAAGAACGTCCCGGTAGTTAAATTCTTGAACCTGAAAGAGGACAATTTGGATTATTATTTCCTTATCGTTGGGTTTTTTGTGCCGGGAGTCTCGCCTTCGATGTAACCCTTTTCATTTAAACCTGGAGGCTGCATTTTTATGGAATTGTGACCTGTCAGTAAGGAATGGAATTAGGGAGGAATTGGCTGGCTGTGGCCTATAGTAAGGGCCCTACACTGGCTTTTACTTGAACTGAAAAAGGGGAACGAGAGAAAATGATTTTCAAGGTTGACAGCGGATTAATTCGAACCACTTCACCTCGTGAATTGAGGGATCGCTAGCTCCCAGCATCAGCGCACATTGTTACGCAGATCAGAGCAGAGTTTAGAGAAACTGGTTGTTGTAGATTGCTTTAAAATGAATTATAATGGATGAAAACAAACGATGGGATTCAGATGTTGTATGTTTTTCCTTTAATTGTGCATGTTTGGTTATTTGGTAGTGCATGAAATATTTTAAGATTTATCTGTGCATTGAATTCCTGGCTTCAGTTATTGTAGCATTACAACAGCGAAAATAGATTTAGGATGAAAATCGAGGTGCGCGGAGTGAGTAGGGGAAGGGGGCGTGGTGTAGGGTGCAGTCGCCTCAGATGAATTCAAGCATTTTGTGGAAATAAAGCTCTTAGAAACGAACGATCTATGGAGTGTACTGTCATCACACCCTCCATCCTCTCTCTGCAGACTCCTACCAATCATTAAACATCGCATCTAGTTTTCATTAATGAGTACTTTCCCAGTGACCGGACTGAGCGATATTTTACCACCTGGCCTACTACTAATAGAATTTTGAGTGATTTTTTTAAAGAAATGCAACCATCCCAGTTTGGGCAACATTTTCTTGATCACCACAACTTTTTTGTGACACATACTAATCCAGGTGAATTTTGATGCACTGATTTTACGAGGTGTGTTCAGTAAGTAATGCAACACTTTCTTTCCTAAAAGGTCGTTGGTTTTATTCAGGATTCCAGTACAACATATTATTCCCCACTCATTTGGCTACAAAACCCTATTTCACAACAAGATCTCCGCTCGCTAGCACGTTACGATTAAGAGTTTATCGTTGTAGCACGAATTAACATCTTCAGTGACCCCTTCGGATTCTAAGCAGGCCGTCGCCGTGACTTTACCGGATGAGAATGCGGCTTTCAACTTTTTCCTCAGAGGAAAGGTGGCGTAGCGCCACTCCATCGATTGCGTTTTGTTTCCGGTTGCAAATGATGAACCCATGTTTCATCGACTGTGATGGCGCTCGACATAAAATTGTCACGATCAGCCTTATGACGCGCAAGCAATTCCTCACAGGTGGTCCGTCCTGTGTTGCTCCTTATGGTCTTCTGTTAGGCGGCGAGGGACCCAGCCAGCGCACACACCTTTGAGTTCCCCAGATGGTGGAAGACTGTGTCAGCACTACCAGCAGAGACGTCCGCTTGAGCAGCGACGTGTTTTATTGTGATCCATCGATGACCTCGAGTGAGAGTGTCTGCACATTTCAACGTTACAGAAGTCACAGCTGCCAGAGACCAGACACATTCACGCGACCTTGTTGATACACGTCTCGCCCAACGACTCATCTTGCTTTTGGTCACTGCCAGGTCTCCGTAGACATTCTGCAAACGCCTATGAATGTATGCTATGCCCTGGTTTTCCGTCGTAAGAAACTCAACGCACCTCCATTACATGTGCCATTTTCTAGGCTGCGTGCAGCAGCACCACCTAGTGAAATACCATGAAACTACAGGCGTTCAAGCGGGTATATTCTGCAGCCAATTTTCAGCCAGAAAGTGTGGCATTACCTACTTACCTAATATCATTTATAATGACGGCTGCCGCTCTGTTGCCGTGTGACATACTGAAATGTAACAACCACAAAGTGGTACCAGTCTCCAAATAAAGACTCCAGTGCTAACTTTAAAACTGCTATGCACAGATAATTAGGCTCTTACAGTTGTACATATCTGTTTGTAAGGGTATGTGGCTCAGTTTCTCGATGAGGAAAGCCATTTATAGGAAACTGTATTTTTCAAATATTTAATCTGGATTATAGATACGTGTAAAATATCGAGATGATGTGCATAGAATTATCTAAATCGTTTTTCAAATATTGAAGCACACGATGTACTGCACCCTTTTTATGAGGCATGAAACATGCCTGCTATAGCCTGCCATGTCAGAGATACAACTGAGCACAAGAGAGTTATCTTTTTCTTTGGCTACATTGCAAGACAGTTGACAATCGATTTTGCGCCATTTTTGTCGTTTCCTTTGTGAATAAATCCGTGTGCTAGTTGTGAAATATATTTGGTGGAGTCATTGAATTTTCTTTCCTTTAACATGCCGAGACCTAGTCTGAAGGTATTTAAAAAGCGTGTGCATTGTCATAAGAAAGTAAGGTGTATTCAGAATTCGTCTTATTCATCGTCTGCAAGAGTATTTGACGTGTAACCTTTACATTGGTAGTAACACACTGAGTGAAGCTGTTGTCATTACACTTCAAAGTGCTTCGAGAAGAATACTAGCTGGAATTGTAGAACAATAGAAGAAACTGGTTGCTGGGATTATAAAATATGAGATAATTAATATGTCTTTATTATCAAACGTTTTGGAAAGCGTGTGTGCTTGAAACAATATGGAAAATATCGTGTTTCACTGAAAACAAACATACGTGTAACACGTGATTGTGAATTAGAGTTGATGTTCAATTATTGCAAACGCAGTACTATATCTTTCAATTCGTCACATCTTACTCTAGATTATGCGAACCATATTGTATAAACATAAGACTGGTTTATGGTTTACGGTTTGTACGTATCGGCAGGGCTGCGGATGCCACGTTATGTGGTATGATCAACCTCCCTGCTCCACGTTCAGAATTTAACAAACACATCACTGCGGTAGGCTCTGTTGTTGAAGATACAGCACAGGAAAATATGAGACATATTATTGAGGAAGCTCTTTAGAAATGATAATAACGGGGACTGGTCCATAGCTTTTGATGGGAGCTGACAAAAGAGACGCTAACATCTCTGAACGGTGCAATAACGACAAAGGATGTGGATACTGGCAAAACAGTTGATTTGGCAATACTTCCCAAGCATTACAAATGCAGGAAGAAAATTAAAAATAAACATGAAGAAGAGTGCACACCAAATTATTATGGTTCATGTGGTAGTATAGAAGCTGCTAGTGTAATAAGTGTTTATCAATGCTCAGTAAAATGGTAGAACGTTGGATACATAAATTATCTTGGAAGTGGTGACTCAAAGGCATTCAAAGAAATTAAAGAACCAAGGGCCTGAGGGAACAATGTCAACATTTGCAAACTTAAGTGTGTTGGCCACGTTCAGAAAAGGATGGGATAAAGACATAGACAGCTCAATAGACAGCACAATAGGTAAGAAATTGAGGGAAGGAAAATTTTAGATAGGAAAAGCAGACTAACAGACGTTACTGTAGGCCATATTCAGGAGTTCTACGGTCTAGCTATTAGAAAACAGCATATGCAGAATTAGCGGAATTGATGAGAAGAGTAGTCTGGGGTCTGTTTTTCACACGGCTTCAAACAGTGAGAACACAGAACATGGGCTGCGTCCCAAACGAGAAGCTAGTCGGTACAAGTGCAGAAGAAGCAATGTAACTAAACAATATAATCACCTTCATCATTTATCACCTGCTGTAACGGATTAAAAATAAACCAATGTCCTGAGACCTTGGAGATATTAATGTACTAATGAAATGTCTTGACAGCTGGATCCAAAATCCAATTGAGTTTGTGAACCATGTGATATGGAACAGAATACATAAAACTATGTTTTTGGGTACAATCACTCTTCACTTTTGCGTATGTGATGCTGCTTCATCATTTAATCAGATCAATATAACAAACTGCAAAGTTTTGCAGAAATGGGGCTCTAACTAGGATTATTAACCGCAGCAGATGTGTTTTGTTTAGAAAAGGAACTGTCAGCACTTCAGATGACGCAGTGAAAATCCATTCAAAGATGGCTAGACAGCATAGTAGAGCCAGTAAGAGGAATCTATTGGACATATCTGATGATACTCTATGGAGCAGTCAAGCAGTAAAGTAAAAACTTTGAAGCTCTTTTCCCAGAACTTTATTTTTTTGTGTTTAAGGTACAGTTTTTAAGTGTCTATTTATAGTACAAAGATGAAATTTTCATGACATGTTCCTTAAGGCCATCCAACACATCTGAATCAAAATATTTGTGAAATTATGTTGTATTAAGAGATTTGTATTTTAGGAAATTGTTAAAATTTACAATATTTTTAACATTTAGAGTCAATAAAATTCTCAAAAAATGAACTTCCTTTTCCCGAAATGATTAAATCAGTAGAAAAGCCAAACATTTTCGCATTCTGTGACAAATTCAAAATTATAATACCAACAAACCCATGAGAAAACGTTCCTAACTTTTGTCTCAGTTTAACGTTGTAAGCATATGTCATTTCATACGCTAGTGGACGAATCACAATCGGCTTTCCTCTTCTTTCTTGCTACAAACATCTCCATAATTAGAAACTATCGCTACAGCCTACAGCACTATAAACCGCAGCACTTTCATTAAATCCAACTGCAAGTAAGAACTGCATTGATGAACAGAAACACTGAACTGATATAAGGCCAACAATGTGTAATAGTCGGTCTCAGCTAAAGTAGGAATGGGCCATAGCCAATACTGCTATCGATTGTTTAAATACATCAATAGTCTGGTTGACTTGTGATAGCACATATCTCTTTTTCATTGTGTAATTGAAAATCAAAACACGTCTAAATTTCTCTACATGGCAACCAAGTCGTGTCTTATCTCATTTAGGTGATTGGGGGCTCAGGATACCTGAGACTTAACCTTTGGCTATGTCCTAGGTGGGCCACCTCCTTGGTGGACCAAAAGCCTCAGAGAGTTGGCTGGGGCGAACGGCTTGCAAGTGGGGCACAATACATTACAAAAAAAAAAAATTTTAATAAACAATTACGTTTATCGTTTCCTTCGAACAAAGAAGATACCATTGATCTGGACTTAATTTCATCCAAGCCGGTTTCACACCAGACTTAGTCGATGGTCGTATTTTTAGCATTGTTTGAAATGACGGAGTGAGATCGGCGACGTGGGTCGTCACCCGTTGTGGACTGCGCTGTTTTTCCGTAACTGTCGCGCAGAGCGCATGCTTTGGCTCGTGTATTTCGACGCCTCCTTACAGTTTTTCAGATTTCTCGAGCATGAGTTTATTGCAGTATGAAGCGGTTTCTGGTTAATGATAGACATGAAGACACCAGTGGTCCATCAACTGGCGGAGGGGAGAGATATATTCCAAAGGCGACAACGAGAAGTGATGATGAGAACTATTTATTAAGTGAAGGTCTGCCTCCATTGGCCGAATGATCCGCACTTCAGAATGGCATTTAAGGGGCTGGGTTCGATTCCCAGATGGGTCGGAGTTTTTCTCTGCTCGGGGACTGGATGTTGTGTTGTCTTCATCATCATTTCACCCTCATCAGCATGCAAGTCCCAGAAGTGGCGTCAGCTTGCACCATGCGACGTGTCTACCCGATAGGGGGCCCACGTCACATCACATTTCATATCATTATATGAATGCATGGTTCCCGTTATTTTTTTTCACATCTTCGAAAGAACAAACATTTCGCGGAACCGTAGCTGTGATAAATATTTTGTAAATTGAAGGTGGAGGGAAGAGAAAGGAAAGGAAAGGAGCTATTGATCTCAGCTGCGTCAGGCCTTTATGCCTGCAGCGATGAGCGAAAATGTGTACCAGACTGGGATTCGAACCCAGGATCTCCCAGTTACTAGGCAGTTGTGTTAAGCACTGCACCACCCAGGCACAGCGTCTGTCGCAACTGCGCGGACTGTCCCGGCCAACCCACGTCCCCACCAAATTCCACTTATCTGCAGCCCAGTCTACGTCCTCCATTATCAACTATGCGAATGCATGCTCTTTATTCTTTCAGACACGTCTGGAAGAGCAGACACCATCAATTCATATAACTGATTCGCCCTCAATGGGCAATGAGTCCACCATCATCATTGCGGATGCGCAATTACGCTCAACCTACTGTAGGCATCTCAAAGTAGTAGTGAGCATGGAGGGCACAGATGGGTTGCGCTAGGTGGGAATGTCGGTCGGTGGGGGTGGGGGGGCGTTCTGATACCGTCGGCGCATTTGCGATGTACAGTCTGTCCGGAGGATGTAGTGGCTCCCGCAAGTGTCTAGTAAGCCGAAGCTCCTGGGCTGGACACATATTTTTACTCGTCACCGCTAGTTTCGCATAAAGTGCGGATGCAGTTGACATTACTAGTTCCTTCCGTTTACTTGCCTACCTCTCCCTTCCAAATGAAATTACATAACTAATAATTGCTAGGCTTCATGAAAGCTACAATCAGTGCTGAAGACCATCCACGACTTTCAATTTGTTTAACTAATTTAGATGCTAATAGGATGAAGCCTAAGAAGTTAAAGAGACATAATGAATCTAATTATCCTGAATTGACTGGAAAACCGAAACAATTTTTTGTCAGGAAACTAAATGTTTTATTGTCTACCCACAAGAACATTGCTAAAAAGACGAATGTGACATCGATGGTCCTTTTAGCCTCCTAACAGATTTCGTACAGGATTTCTACGTACAGGGAACAACACACGGTTACAGAAACTCTGGTTTTGCCAAACAACTCTGGTTGTCTGGTGACTCATTTGGAAAACAGTTGAAAGGTGTTCCCATCTCTAATGACACAGTGCAGAGCAGAATTTTAGATATTTCTGACTGTTTACTCCACCAATTAATCGATAAAATGCGTAACAAGTATTTTTCACTTCAAGTGGATGAAGCGGTGCTCACTTAATTGTTTATGTTCGTTTCGTTGATGAGCTAAACATAGGAGATAAATGGCTTTTCTGTGAACCGATACTGAAAACAGCTACAGCTCCAAGCCTTTTTGATATAATCAGTACTTTTTTAAATATCAAAATGGGTATCATTTAATAGAGGCATTCGAGTATGCACATATAGAACTCGCTCATTGTATACAATTCATGTTGGAATGCCAGCAAAAGTTAAAGCCTTAGTTCCTATGCAGTATGGACTCACTGAATCATGCATGGGAGGGCGAGGGGGGCGGGAGAGAGGGTGGACTCTGGCCAGTAAAGAATTTAGGCTACCCTTTCATGAGCTGCTGCAAGCGGTTATAGAAATAGTCAAAACAATCAAGGCAAAGTCTAAAAATACAAAGCTTTTTAAAGTGCTATTTGAGGAGATGAGTGCTGAACACATTCAACTGCACTTTTTTAATAATGCTCAATGGCTTTCAAGGGATAAAGTACTAAAACGAATGTTTGAACTGAGGACTGAGGTATTCTGTTTCTTAAAGGAGTAAAGTCACTCTCTAGGAGACTGTTTCAGCGAAGGTTTCTTTTTTATGAAAACTTTACCTCACAGATATTATTGAGAAACTAAATATTCTTAACACTTCAAGTAATCAGGCAACTGTACTATCTTGGAATGAAAAAGTGAAGGCGTTCATAAGAAAATTAGAGCTGTGACAAAACCGAATCTAATGTGTCACGCTAAATATGTTCCATGCTCTAGTGCCACTGTTGGAGGACACTTATAATCTTCTGTTTCCACTGGAGAGCTAACCCTCATCAGCATCTTGGAACACCAAAAATTCACTTCCAAAAGTATTTCAGCAACAATTTCGATCAATTTGATTTGAAACAAAAAATCCATTCAAAAATGCTCCAAAACCTTCGTGTCTAAGGATTCAAGAGCTAGAAAAAGTAAATTTAATGAAGTGTCTTTGTACGAATGTTGGATAAATATTGGAAAGAAATTCCCAACGCTGAAGCAAAATGTAATGAAGATCCTGATTTCTTTTTCAACATTTTCTGTGAGACTGGCTTTTCACATTTGGCAGCTGTGAAGTCGAACTACCGTTCAAAGTTGAATGTAAGCAAAGAACTTTGAGTGGTTGTTTCTGCTGTTACACAGTGTCTTGAGAAACTTTCTTCTTAATAGCAAACACAACTGCCACACTGACGTTTGTACTGGTACTTTAAACTTTTAATACCCTAGTAATCGTTGTTTGCTGAATTGTGAGTATAGTCATTTTACAGTTTTTCCAATAAATTGAAATATGATAAAAATGAACAATTTGTTCCTTATTTTCGTTATAATAATTGACGTCGTTTTGGTTTCTGTTGCGTAAAACACTTCTACATTGAATTTGGTGAAACTGAGTATAAGAAATGGCTACTTTTATGAATGTAGTGGCCTGGGTTGTTGTGGAGGGGGGCTGATTCCATTTTTCTCCGTGAAGGTGGGCTCAGAGAAAAAAAGTTTGAGAACCACAGTTGCAAGTAAACAAAATACTATCAGCTACTTTAGTATAAACATGACAACGACGCCAGTGGATTTATCTCGTATCGCCTCGATTTCAATATCATTCCTTCGGAACACTACTCGAAGCGTAGTAATTTCTTGGCTCGGCTGTTCTTGTCTGAAAGTCTCGGACCTCTATGAACCAAAAAGTCTTTTTTAGTGACAAATGGTGATGGCTAACGACGAACATACAATGCCAATTGTGTTTGTGTTTTCTGTTAGGGTCATTCAAAAAGAAACGAAACGGGCGCTGTGAAATGAAAGCCGCTGTAAGGAACACCCTTCCGAAGATGGTGTCCTCCTTAGAAGAGCGCTGTGGCGAGTGTGCCCGAAGTCGCTGCCAGATGGACCTGGGAACACAGCCACGTGCACGCGCACCAGTGGACTGTCCAGTGCACTCAGTAATGCACAAAACTAAACAAACAAGTGAAGGCATAAAAATACGAGCAAAGGGATGTTGCGCTTTTTCTTACAGTGGAACGAGTGCAAGGAACGGAAATTCATCGATGACTGGCACAACTGCGAGGAGAGCGCACTGCACAACAGAGAACGAATTCCGTACCAGCAGGTTCATGACCTGATTTAAAAGATATGTAAATCCTCCATCTCATAGACAAAGGAATGCCAAAATCTATTACTCACGTGTGAGAGCAAGACTTATGCGAATCGAATAAAACCTGTTCTTGTGAGATCTCGTTACCAAGCGTCTGCACCAACGCTCGTAAGCAGGACTGATGAAGCGATGCTCATAAAAAAGACAAGTACGACATTTTTGCTGTAAATGTTGGAGAATTACAACTGCATGATTGATGAATTGGAAATGCCCAGAATCAGGCTTTTCCATCAACTCGTTTGCTCTATAATGGTAGTACCAACGGCGTATTTCGTGTTTGTTGAGAAATCAATTATCCATAACGACGATTTTAGTGCTGTTGCACTGCGGATTTCTTACTTGATATAAAACAAAATTATACAACAGATTAACAGCTTAATTCCCATCTGACTGATGTTAATATCGGTCGATATTTATATAGTGTCATTAACAAAAATGGCTGTGAGTTAATCTTTATCTTCGCATAATTTCGAGGGAGGATGTTATAAGTTATTTGTGTTGTGTTTACAGCTTAATGAAGGCGGTAGTTTTGCAATACAGGTGAATACTGGAGGTGACGAGGGCGTAAAAATAGTAGAGAGAAACAAACGGTTGAATAGAGTAAGCAAATGGAATTGCATATAGGACGGAAAGTTTACGCAGATGCAAGAAACTGGTCCAGTCGTAGTGCGGAGAGCTGCGTGAAATCAGTTTTCGGCCTGAAAACTACCATAAACACGATATGAAAAGTTTTAGTGACCCTCTAATCTTTAGCTTAATGGGACAAAATCTACATGCGTCCATTATTGTTGGAATCCCTTACGCGAGAAGTGAAATTATGTCACCGAGTAGAAATTCAGTTAGCTATCATCAAATTTCCAGCCATTTCGATTGCTGTAGTCTTCGAGTTGCGATCAAGATCTTAGTCATTCTAATCTGCTCTATTTGCTTTAGAGTTTTGAAAGGCGTCTTTTCCAGGCTACGCATGTTTGCTCGATTCTATGGGCATTGTATATGCTAGGGAAGCTTTCAAAAGCAAAAAATCTCGCAAATGTTCTTGACATACGTTATATATGCATTTTTAACGTATTTAAATATGTATGTTATAAGGAAAAGTTGTCAGCAAACATCTCGACATCTCTTGACCGATTTAGTTGAGATCTTTACACAAAAGTTTATTGAACATACAGACACACATATTTTTAAACAACAATGTAAAAGTTTTCCGCTAAATACGACAATGAGAAAGTAAAACACTCTGCTGTGAGTATATGCGGTTTCATCTTCTTTCTCGCAGTCAGTTTTAACTACGAAAGTAGCGCTTTTAGACTTTAGACTAATTGTTCCTCTTTATATATCCTTCCTCCTTATATACAGGGTGATTATAATTAAAGTTAAACTTTCAAAACCCTGTAGAAATAACTCTACTAGTCAGAATGACGTCAAATTGCAACGGAATATTACCGGAGAAGGGAGGAAAAAAATATAGTGAAAATCGATCAATAGATGGTGCTGTAAGAGTCAGAATACGTAAATGAAAACACCTGTCATTTGCACAACCCGTTGAAGTTGGTATAAACACGCCGGGTATACGGCTTCTTTCGCGTCTGCGACGTTCCCCATGACTGTCTCAATGCAGGATATCACTCTGCTTGTAAAGCTACATTAAATGGATGATGACGGTGCACACGTCGCTCTGCAGATGTTCCGCACACTGAAGACTTTGAAAAAAGGCGTTGGTCCAATGACTTTCATGGGTCTGGAGAAAATGATTCGGAAATTCGAAAAGACGATTTCTTCTTGTGTGCAACTTGGTAGAGGGAGGAAACAAACTGATTCAAGGTCAGTGGAAACAGTGGCCACAGAAATGCAGGAGGAGATGGGTGGTGGTGTGCAAACATGTAGTGCACGGACAATTGCCCGAACATTGGACATCCCCGTGAGCACGGTGTGTAAAATCCTAAGAAGCATCCTTCTTTGCTATCCATTCAAAATTACCCATATGCGCGAGTAGTTTCCTGTTGACCTGCCAGCACGAGAGACCTTTGCTTTAGAATTTCTTGCCCGCATGGAAGTGGTCAATGACTCGACGCACATGTTTTTGGACAGACGAAGCCCACTTCCATTTGACAGGGTATGTCAATAAACAGAATTGTCGAATGTGGGTAACGGAAAATCCACACGCAAATAACTCAGTACCACTTCATCCTGAGAGGGTCACTGTGTGCTGCGGGTTTGGCGGCATCATTTATCATAGGGCCATATTGTTTCGAAGAGACAGGTGCTTTCGTTCCTGTTACCTGTAGCGTCACTGGTAAGCACTATGAGTGTCTTTTGCGCAACCACGTCATTCCAAGACTCCTACAGCTTGGATGTGTGGAGAGGATCATTTTTATGCAAGATGGGTCACCTCCGCACATTGCAAATCGAGTTCATCAGCAGCTGAAGCGTCGGTTCGGAAATGCTAGAATTATCAGCCGCCATTTCCCTGCATCCTGGCTGTCCCGATCACCTGCTCTTAATCCGCGTGACTTGAAGCTGTCGGCTATCTGAGAGATTTGCGCAACACAGTCTGGACGTGACTCCGGAAACACTTCGATCAGTTGTGTAACATGCTGTTTCTCGGTTTCAGCTTGTTGCAGAAATGTCGGACAGCATATTCAGCATGGTTTACGCCAGTCACACGGAAATTTA
Source organism: Schistocerca americana (assembly GCF_021461395.2). Lineage (NCBI taxonomy): Eukaryota > Metazoa > Arthropoda > Insecta > Orthoptera > Acrididae > Schistocerca > Schistocerca americana. The sequence continues at coordinate 94,133,174 of NC_060121.1, forward strand.
CAATCCGATTTGATTTTGATTGATGCTTTTTATGCGGTTTTTGGCCTCAGGACAGTTAAAAACCGATTTTTGCCATCCGATGTCATATGATCATGCCGTGGTGGATGGGATTACGTAACTAACGATACCACACCTGTACATCCATGCACACTGAGCAGTACAGCTTGTTTGACGTAAAACGTACTCCTTAGGTATTGTTGTAGGATTCATTTTTCATTTGTAGTCGGCCAGTATTATGATGCTTACAGCGGCAGCTATTGCTATATTTTGTAACTATTTATTTTTCTTCTGCCACACGTTTTCTCCCTTCTCCAATAATATTCCGTTGCAATTTTAAGTCATTATGACCAGTGGCGTTATTTCTACAGTGATTTGAAAGTTTAACTTTATAATTAAACCCTGCATATAAATGTGGGCTGTCAAAAGCTTACTGATATATTGAGTTTGTTTCATATACTCAATACGGTCTGCTACAGGAGGGAAAAGGGGAGTCGGTGAAAAAACGGTCGAAAACGGCTAATAAGTTGCTCTATAAAAGAATGTGACAGAAAAGTGGAAAACCAGCTGTCTCACTCTTAAATTCGTTTTCCTCACAAAAATTTTGGACTGAAGACACATTCACGCTTTTCTGTGCTGAAACAGAGTAGGAGAGACACAATGACAGCGGGAGAGAGAGGATAGAGAAGCTGGGAGAGAGAAACGCAGTGAAAGAGAAAGAGAGATGGCTGGAGACAATGGGAGTGACAGTCAAAGAAAGAGAAAATTGTGATGATGAATGAGAGACAGCGGCAGGAAAAAAGAAGAGAGATGGATGGGGGTAGAAGCAGTGGGGGCAGAAGTGAGAGGCGACAGTGAGAATGAAAACCACTGGTAAGTCGGGACCGTAAATAGGATTGGTGGATCTCACCCCTCCCAGACCGGCGATGTTTAACACGTAGGTACAGGGAAGGATGTGCTTTGGACAGAAATTTTAATCACGTGGATACAGGGGAACCAAATAATTTGGAACCCCCAGAATTTTCGAGCTACTGCGGTACGGTGCAGACAGTGGTGACGGTTAAGGAAGACAGAAGGAGATAGCATTAGTGAGAGAGAAGACAGTGGTAGTGGGATATACCGTAAATCAGTTGGAGGAAAAGGAGAATGTTGGAGAAAGACATATATATATATATATATATATATATATATATATATATATATATATACAATGGCAAAGAGAGAGAAATACTGAATATGAAGGCTTCACTACAAAGAGAGAGTGGGTGAAAGATTTGATGTGTCGACAGAAGTGCCGACACACTGTGGTTTGAGGAGACCGAAATGCACGCTATAAGCTCACGCAGGATGGCGTGAGGTCTGAAACAGGATACGTAATGAATGCTATAAAGAAAAGTACGTAGCTTCTGGAATACTTAACTTTAATCCATCATTTGTATACATCGTTCTTGATGAGACATGCTTCATACGATAACTATCAATTCCTATGGCGCCTTGTTAGGTCGTAGACATTGACTTAGCTGAAGGCTATTCTAACTATCTTCTCTGCAAATAAACGAGGCTTCGTCAGTGTTGCATCGCTAGCTAAGTCGTCCGTACAACTGAGGCGAGTGCTAGGAAGTCTCTCTAGACCTGCCGTGTGGCGGCGCTCGGTCTGCTATCACTGATAGTCCGTCGTATACTAGCGGACCGCGGCCGATTTAAAAGCTACCACCTAGCATGTGTGGTGTCTGGCGGTGACACCACAAGATTTAGGTATGTTCTTTGCTAAAAGAGCGTGAATATGTTTGCAGGCCAAAAATTTTGATGAGAATAGCAGAATGAGGATAGAGGCAGCTGGTTTCCCACTTCCCTGTCAGAGTCTTTTAAAGAAGAACATATTCGACTTTTTTGGGCTCCAAGGGGATCTCTTCTAGCTCAGAATATTTCAAAGCAGCATTTAGTTACTAGGTCGGTAGCTCAACGACATCTTCCTTCTGTGAAACAATAAATTAATGGCAATGAAAAATTATTTAAACAGTTTAGTCAACTTATTCCTTTTTTTCCAATCGCTAATTAGATATAATGACTAGTATTTTAGCATATTTGCATGAATTGCTATGAAGAGGGCATTTGCGTTTTGGAATGTAAGAATGTTCATTACAGAAAAGGTATATTTTAGTACCAAATAACCAAAAGTTAATATAGATCTTTCATTTATTCACTTATAATATTTTCGATTCACGGACAATACAATTTTTTTGGTATTTCCAGTCAGCTACAACAGTTTGAAATCACTTTCTTGACTAAACAAGGTGGCTATTTCTTTTCTTAAGAGGTACTGAAAGACTAAAAACTGTGAAGATGATTTACTCGGCAGTTGACTTGGGGGAAAATAAATTACAGTGACGATTGGAGAGAGCACTGAAAACTGTTTGACGATTTTCTTGGTTAAATGTCATGCTTTTCTTATTCCTGCGAACTACTTGTTCTCCGCTGCCCTGTTGCAAATCACACAATGGCAAAGAGGTAGATCGATTGTTCTAATTTTGGCTAATCGCACTCCGCTCAAGGTGCTGTGAGATGTTTTAGTGAGAGTAGTGCAATTAAAATTTACTACCGCTTACAAGTATCACAGCTGTGCCAAACTCTTTTAAACAGTGTGCTAGCGCTACTGGGTGTCTGTACCAACAGGAATACACAGATCGCTAAATTCAGTGTTGGTAAGTAATGTCACCCCAGGGCTTCAGTACATTACTTACTTGGTAGTTTTGAAGAAACAGCAACCAAGGCCTGTGTTCTTGTGTTAGACTGCATATGGTAGGTGGTTTTGTACGAAAGAGAAAAAAGTATTTTTTTTATCTCTCTGTTACTGGTACGCGATTCCCGCTAAGATCAGCGTTTTCTCGTGTAAATATGTGAGATATTCGGTACTTAGCAGGAGTCATGAAATGTATGATGAGATAAAAGAAATTATTCAGGTAGTGAAGGGAGACGAAAATTTAATAGTCATGGGTGACTGGAATTCAACAGTAGAAAAAGGAAGAGAAGGAAACGTAATAGGTGAATATGGATTGGGACTAAGAAACGAAAGAGGAAGCCGCCTGGTAGAATTTTGCACATAACATAACTTAATCATAGCTAACACTTGGTTCAAGAATCATAAAAGAATGTTGTATGCATGGAAGAACCATGGAGATACTGAAAGGTTTCAGATAGATTATATAATGGTAAGACAGAGATTTTAAATTGTAAGACATTTCCAGGGGCAGATGTGGACTCTGACCACAATCTACTGCTTATGAACTGTAGATTAAAACTGAAGAAACTGCAAAAAGGTGGGAATTTAAGGAGATGGGACCTGGATAAAATGAAAGAGCCAGAGGTCGTACAGAGTTTCAGGGTGAGCATAAGGGAACAATTGACAGGAATGGGGGAAAGAAATACAGTAGAAGAAGAATGGGTAGCTTTGAGGAATGAAATAGTGAAGGCAGCACAGGATCAAGTAGGTAAAAAAAAGAGGGCTAGTAGAAATCCTTGGGTAACAGAAGAGATACTGAATTAAACTGATGAAATGAGAAAATACAAAAATGCTGTAAGTGAAGCAGGCAAAGAGGAATACAAACGTCTCAAAAATGAGATCGACAGGAAGTGAAAAATGGCTAAGCAGGTATGGCTAGAGGACAAATGTAAGGATGTAGAGGCTAATCTCACGAGGGGTAAGATGGATACTGCCTACAGGAAAATTAAAGAGACCTTTGGAGAAAAGAGAAGCGCTTGCATGAATATCAAGAGCTCAGATGGAAACCCAGTTCTAAGCAAAGAAGTGAAAGCAGAATGGTGGAAGGAGTATATAGAGGGTCTATACAGGGGCGATGTTCTTGAGGACAATATTATGGAAATGGAAGAGGAGGTAGATGAAGATGAAATAGGAGATATGATGCTGCGTGAAAAGTTTGACAGAGCACTCAAAGACCTAAGTCGAAGCAAGGCCCCGGGAGTAGACAACATTCCATTAGAACTACTGACAGCCTTGGGAGAGCCACGCCTAACAATACTCTACCATCTGGTTAGCAAGATGTATGAGACAGGCGAAATTCCCTCATACTTCAAGAATAATATAGTAATTCCAAAGCCGGCCGAAGAGGCCGTGCGGTTAAAGGCGCTGCAGTCTGGAACCGCAAGACCGCTACGGTCGCAGGTTCGAATCCTGCCTCGGGCATGGATGTTTGTGATGTCCTTAGGTTAGTTAGGTTTAACTAGTTCTAAGTTCTAGGGGACTAATGACCTCAGAAGTTGAGTCCCATAGTGCTCAGAGCCATTTGAACCAAGTAATTCCAATCCCAAAGAAAGGACGTGTTCACAGATGTGAAAATTACCGAACTATCAGTTTAATAAGTCACGGCTGCAAAATACTAACGCGAATTCTTTACAGACGAATGGAAAAACTGGTAGAAGCTGACCTCGGGGAAGATCAGTTTGGATTCCATAGAAATGTTGGAACACGTGAGGCAATACGGACCCTACGACTTATCTTAGAAGAAAGATTAAGGAAAGGCAAACCTACGTTTCTAGCATTTGTAGACTTAGAGAAAGCTTTTGACAATGTTGACTGGAATACTCTCATTCAAATTCTGAAGGTGGCTGGGGTAAAATACAGGGAGCGAAAGGCTATTTACAAGTTGTACAGAAACCAGATGGCAGTTATAAGAGTCGAGGGACATAAAAGGGAAGCAGCGGTTGGAAAGGGAGTGAGACAGGGTTGTGGCCTCTCCCCGATGCTATTCAATCTGTATATTGAGCAAGCAGTAAAGGAAACAAAAGAAAAGTTCAGAGTAGGTATTAAAATCCATGGAGAAGAAATAAAAACTTTGAGGTTCACCGATCACATTGTAATTCTGTCAGAGACAGCAAAGGACTTGGAAGAGCAGTTGAACGGAATCTACAGCGTCCTGAAAGGAGGATGTAAGATGAACATCAACAAAAGGAAAACGAGGATAGTGGAATGTAGTCGAATTAAATCGGATGATGCTGAGGGAATTAGATTAGGAAATGAGACACTTAAAGTAGTAAAGGAGTTTTGCTACTTGGGAGCAAAATAACTAATGTTGGTCGAAGTAGACAGGATGTAAAATGTAGACTGGCAATGGCAAGGAAAGCGTTTCTGAAGAAGAGAAATTTGTTAACATCGAGTATAGATTTAAGTGTCAGGAAGTCGTTTCTGAAAGTATTTGTATGGAGTGTAGCCATGTGTGGAAGTGAAACATGGACGATAAATAGTTTAGACAAGAAGAGAATAGAAGAATCCGAAATGTGGTGCTACAGAAGAATGCTGAAGATTAGATGGGTAGATCACATAACTAATTAGGAGGTATTGAATAGAACTGGTGATAAGAGGAGTTTGTGGCACAACTTGACAAGAAGAAGGGATCGGTTGGTAGGACATGTTCTGAGGCATCAAGGGATCACCAATTTGGTACGGGAGGGCAGTGTGGATGGTAAAAATCGTAAAGGGAGACCAAGAGATGAATACACTAAGCAGATTCAGAAGGATGTAGGCTCCAGTAGGTACTGGGAGATGGAGAAGCTGGCACAGGACGGAGTAGCATGGAGAGCTGCATCAAACCAGTCTCTGGACTGAAGACCACAACAACTACAACAGCAAGAGTCACAAGTAACTTTACACTAGCTTAATGTTTTGGACTTTTTAAGGTTGTCATTTTTTATAGTTATTTGTATTATTTCTTGTTTCTGATTATTTGGTGTTCCTAGCTTTAGTAACTGGCTATTTGACGCTTTGTTTCTGCAACAGTGAGGTGAGTGAACACATAAAAGGACCTACGGCACTGCCGAAGTGGCCGTGCGGTTAAAGGCGCTGCAGTCTGGAACCGCAAGACCGCTACGGTAGCAGGTTCGAATCCTGCCTCGGGCATGGATGTTTGTGACGTTCTTAGGTTAGTTAGGTTTAACTAGTTCTAAGTTCTAGGGGACTAATGACCTCAGCAGTTGAGTCCCATAGTGCTCAGAGCCATTTGAACCATTTGAACCTACGGCACTATGTTGCTTATGCTATAAGAGACGAACATCTTTACAGCATTCGAGGTCAATGGAAAAGAGCTTTCAGATTATGTAGTTACGCATCCTGCTGCAACGCCCAAGTGAACAGCTACAGAACAACCTGACCACACTCTCACGTGTAGGACAGTAAAGTTGAGTGGTTGGAGTCTGTTTTATGTTCTTTCAGATCCTCCCTTAGTGCACGAACTGCGGCGCTGTCTTTCCACCTACCTATGTCTATGTCGACGTTATCATTGCTATTTGACACACTATGGCAGTAATCAGGTTATCACTAGCAATCACTTCCTCTGTAAGCTCCAAATGAAAAGTACGATGCACAATCATTTGAGTTCTGGGGCTTGATTGGCTCACATCACCAGTGTAGAAGGCTGCGAAGTCGTACAGCCATTTGAAGCTTAGACAGTTGCACAAACGTAAGCTACGAGGCGTGTTTTTTTAAGTAGACTTCGTTTGAACATAAGTACACAACGAGAGGTTGTTTCAAAAAAGTAAATTTATTTTCAGAAAGTACATACTTCACTGTATTTTTCGACATAGTTGCCAAGTTTGTTCAAACACGTATCATGCTTCTCAACCAATTTAAAATACTCTCTTCATAAAAACTTGCCACCTGCTCTGATAACCTCTTAGTTCACTGCCGTTTTCACGTTGTCGTCATCATTGTAATGGTTGCCACTGAGTTGTTGTTTAAGGTGGGGGAACAAATGGGAATCGCTTGGCGCCAGATCAGGACTGAAGGGTGAGTGGTCTGAAACGTCCCAGCCAAAACTGTCCAATAAATCGCTGGTGTGGCCTGCAGTGTGAGGTCTTGCATTGTCATGGAGAAAGACATTTCCCTTTGTCAGCATGCCACATCATTTGTTTTGAATCGCTCTGCGTAGCTTTCTCAGAGTTTGGCAGTATGCTTCTGCATTGATAGTGGTACCTCGTTGCATGAAGTCGACCAACAAAACACCATGCCTATACCAATACACCGACGCCATCATTTTGCGCTGGGACAGAGTATGTCTGGACTTCACCTTTACAGGTGAGTGTGTGTGTCTCCATTCCCCGCTCTGTTGCTTCGATTCGGGCGTGATATGCGAAACTCATATTTCGTCTCCAGATACGATCTGAATCAAGAAGCCTTCATCTTCTTCGTGGTAACGAGTCAAGAAATTCTTCACGCAGTCAAACCTTTGGTTTTTGTGGTCCTCTGTTAGGAGTTTTGTGACCAATAGGGAGCGCAGTTTTCTAAACTTTAAGCCTTTAGAAACAATGTTGTAAGGCACTGATCTATACACGTCAGGAAATTCGCCTGAGAGACCTGTTATTGTGAAGCTCGTGTTCTCACGAATCCTCGCTTCAACAGAAGCCACCAAATCGTCTATAATCAAAGAGGGGCGACCGGAGCAGTCCTTGTCATGAACGTTGACCCACTTATGCACTTTGCTTTCACTCATAGCAGTATCACCGTACACTTCGCAAATCTGTCAATGAATTTCTGCAGGTGACAGGTTCCTGGCTGACAAAAACCGTATTACTGAGTGAACCTCACACGCGGCGGGCGAGTTCATAGTCTTAAATATTTTGAAAGCACAGAGCAGAGCCGTACAGGTTAGCTACAGAGATGAAACTGAGCACAGTTATTACCGCTGCATGCCGGTACACGACGCATGCGCTAGTTGCACTATGCGCGCGAACTACTAGTGTCTCCAACAAAGCGGACCTTACTTAAAAAACACTCCTCGTATTTGCACGTATGAGGAACATCGTTTCAGAACGTTTTAAATGCAACCAAGATCAAAATACAGGTTTATGCGTTTCCAAACTGTTGAGTCAGATGAGGTCACTTCGTATTCTTTCCCATAGTAATTAGTGCTGAAAAATGTGGACCAGATCAAATCGTATTACGTACACCGCATCCAACAGTTCAAAAAGTATTACGCTTAGGACTTACTTTGAGCCTGCGTGATTACTCTGCTAATTTGTTGGCCATTTTGACCTTTGTGGACTACATTACTGTGCTCTTTCGATCACCATGGGGGGCTATTTGTAAATGGGAGGGTAATCGAAAAGAAGTAAAGAGGAAGCTCAACAAGTAATAACGCCTGAAGTACATAATGAATGATCATTTTCAGTGGAATTTCTAGTGTCGGTGCTTTGCAGCGTCATTTGTATTAGAAAGAATTCATAAATGCAAGTTTCTTATATGTTGATTAAGCTTTACTGTCTGCATTTACGATGTGACAAGTCTATTTCGCTTTAGGTACTTCAACCGAGATCCACATTTAAGTAGTTTTGAGCCACCTTGTATCCACAACGAAGGTAAATTCAAGAGTGGAAGCAACCCAGCATTCTATCTGGTGAAAGCAGGCGAACAAGATCTTAGACTCATTGAAAGCTACAAAACCACAGAGAACTGGAAAGCAGTACAGAGATCAGAGCAGTCGAAATTACATTGTTGTGTCGTATGAGGTAGTTACAGTGTTGTTTATAATACTGCTAGTAAAGCGTTAAATTGTTATGCTGTTTTTTAGACGTCAGTATCATTCTTCAGTAAATAGGTGAGTAATTCATTATTGTAGAACAATAAGAGTCGGTGATCTGATCCTTCTCTTGCACGAGGAAGGCTGTAACGTATCGATCAACCGTCAACAACGTGTCAATAACTATATTGTCTTAAGGGATGGCCTGTGTCCAACAATGAAATCAATAATAAATTTGAATGTTTAAACTACATTACGTGAAAGCACGACTGGATCGAAACGTAGTTTGTTCGGTGAATTGGTTAAAAACGTATGAAGTGCAGTATAAAATGGTACTTTCGTGCACTGGGAAATAATTCCAGCTTTGGACTTTAAATAATAGGCCCTTGTAGTAGACGTATTTAATTTGGTTATGATCGAAAGCTTTTTTCCACTTCCTGTGAACTTGTGATCTGTGAACTTAATATGATGTGAACACACTTTCCGGGAGGAAACTCCTGTGCAGGTACCACAAACTTTTAAAATCCTACGTATTAGACTCTAGCTGCTTTTACCACTGCATATGGTCGCTTTTTATTTTTGATTATATCTTCCTCGGACATTTGGACTAAAATATACTCGCTCATGGAACGATTCAGTATAACAATGATTTAATATCTCCTTAGTGTTAGCATTATCAGTGCTGAAATATCTCCACAATACATATGAGTGAATCACTCGTTACATCTTTTAAGTTAGAATAAATCAATCCAGGAGCGAATTAGCAATGGGCCGCTTACTTGTGTAAAAAGAATGCAGTCCTTTGTCTTGTTGAAATGTCACCTCTAAGTATTCATCGAGCAGTCGCTGCTGAAAAGGAACGGATGAAGCTGGAGAACGTTGAAGCTCACGCACTGTTCGACCGTTAACAGTCTCAGCCCAAGCTTCATCAATATAAGGCACGATTTTCATTGTGTAATTGTAAACATCAAGACTGCATAGAGCTGTATGCACATCTTCCGGTTGATTCCAACGAGGACTGGTTTCAGCTGGGCTTAGCAACAACTTAGCTCTTTGGGATTTACATCAGAGGACAGCCATTGCGAGTATGGACAAGAACGAACAGTCAAACATAGACGCAAATGCACTCTCTGTCCTTTTCATAATCAGAACAATATTTACTGATTTCCAATGAAGATGCTCTAGGTGTTCTTCAGTTTCGAGAAATGTTATCTGCTTGTATACTTGGCCTAGTTCTAAATCTAGTTAATTTATTATATCGTAATCTATGTATATGTAATTATGACTTTTATGTAATCATAAATATATATTTAACTGTATATATTAAGGTTGTTTCTGACATGAGATGATATAAGAATGCAGTACAAGAAAGGAATAATACCATGTGGTACCTTTTCAGAGAAGACCATAGAATCTGGAATTGAGTTTGCCTTTGTGTAGGAAGTCACATTGTACACAGGGAAAATTTGGGAACCTTATCAGTTTAGATATAATCATAATATGTAGCGTCTGTCCTTACAGGATAACGATAGTGGATTTTCATGCATTATTTACTATGCAGTATCTCAATTAAAAAAGACACAGGTTCAGTCTGGACTTGGAAGTACATACTGAGTAAATGACACAAGCACTTCTTATGTACATTTTGTAGCTAACATGTACTGTAGAAGTCTGTTAAAGCTTCTATGCCACATTTTATCAAGACCAATAGGTGAGGCTGTAAGTGATATAGGGTACATCTTTCATAATTCACTTATAAGTTAGAAATATATCTTTTTAGGACATATTACTTAAAACACAGCAATATAAAGTATCAAAGTATTATAAAAAAAAGTGAATATATTTCTGAGATGCTACAGAGCTTTCTTGTCAGTTTATTTTGAGTCTGTATCTGTGAGATGATTCTAGAAGTCATTGTCAGTCTTCACATTTCTGTGTCAATGATTAGTTGTTGATTGCGTGAGATGAAATGTAATGCAGTACTAAATACTGTGTCAGAGTATGAACACAATACATGTGAATATAAATACATATGGGTTGCAATATATATGGGAGAGCAAATTGGTTTCATATATTAGCCTCACTCATTAGTAGTGATTGTCATAATTTATTTTGAGTGCATGGTATACATTTCATACCACACCTAAAAGAGAAAGACACACAGCTTGGTACAGAATCAGAGATAATCATTCTTATAGTCTTGTACATAACTCCATTTTACAACATCTTTCAGTTATAGATATGGTACAATCTTTCTGAGGCACTTCATAGCTTTAGTGTTGAACTTTTTGAAGTAGACATTGTATGCAGAAACCAATAAAGCAACAGAGACAAAATAACACAAATTGTCTATAAACATAACTACTGAAATTTCCTAAATAGATTTTGTCCACACAATTATTAGCTATTTTTAAAATTAAATGGTATTACATTCCTTTTCTGCTTTATAAACAGTCTTAAAATTAATCATTAACCTCATTAATGTTTGCAGCGTAAGTTGTAACTGAGAATATTGAATATTAACCTCCAGTCTCTGTTAATTTACTGTAATAGCTCATTTACTAGTTAATAAATCGTATATCAGGTATTATTCAACTTTCTTCAGTGTTTTGTCATGGTATACCATTGGTTCACGTATTACACTGCCTGCACAAAGCGAAATCAGTATTGGTAAAGAATGAATACTTTCTCTTGTGCATCTGTAACACATTTACACATATAATACAACCAGTATTTACATATCCATGTATTGAATACACTGTACCATTAGTTCACTCAATACTGCCATTACTGTTATTATTTTGAGAGTATGTTACAAGCTAATACCTTTCGTCAGTAAAATTAAAATGATGGCTAGAGAACCTGACGCCATGTTGCAGCTACATGTACCATAATGGCTCAAGTTAAGATATTGAATGTTTTGTAACTAATTACAAGCATCAAGGGAAATATCTGGAGAGCAAAAAGCAGCATGGATATTCAGCGTAATGTGTTTCATTGGTTTGCAAGAGTTCCATAGAAACAGACAGTACAAGGAAATAGCTGAGACTATATATATATGTGTGTGTATGTGTGTGTGTGTGTGTGTGTGTGTGTGTGTGTGTGTGTGTGTGTGTGCGCACGCGTGTGTGGATGGCTTATCCAAGTCCCAGTAGCTTTTTGAAAAAGCACATTTTCTTTTTTTTTGGTGGTGGTTTTGGTGGTGGTGGTTTTGGTTTGGTTGGTGGTGGTTTTGGTGGTTTCGGTTTTTGTTTTGGCTTTTGCGATTGTGGTTGGGGTTTTGGTTTGGCTGGTGGTGGTTTTGGTGGTCTCGGTTTTCCTTTCGGTTTTGGTGATGGTGGTGGTGTTGATGGTGGCGGTGGTTGTTTTAGCGGTCTTAACGGTTTAGATACAGGTTGCACATTATATAAGCCTAAGGGAGGTGGGATGCTACTTCCAGAATTCGCATTTGTTAGTTTTTCAGGATGTTTCCCTGTCTTTTCTTCTTCTTTCTTATAAGGTGATATGTGCTGTTGATTATTTAATCGTTGAGTAGGGTGCTTGTTTCCAGAATGTGGATCTCCTGGTTTCTGGGGATGATGACTTTGATATTCAGGAGGTCCGTTGGTAGCTGGAAAGAGATCGGATAATTTAAACAAGACCCAATTCTTAGTGTCCCAGACCAATACAATCTGTTTCTTATTTTGAGAACCTGGTGGTATATTATTACCCTGGGCTGGTGCAGTCGCAATCCATTGATTATTTATGTTAACAATTTGAACCCATTTATTTTCTATCCATACATATGTAGGTGACGAATTTGGTTGATAATGGAGTAACTTTTGAGGGGGATGGAACGAATTCACTTCGTCATCCCATAGTATATCAACTGTAGTTATGAGTATCCATACGTCATCAACCAAGATATACAGTGGCTGGGGACTTTCCTGGGTGTGTGAGGGTGGGTTTAGTGGTCGTCTAGGGGTAATTACATCCCATTTACCGTTTTCATAAATGACCTCTTCCCAAATATTTTCTGTCCACACATATCTTCGTGGTGGTGGTGCGCCTGGATGAAATGGCCAATTGGGTGGCAGCTGAGTCACTTCCACAGGGCTGTTGTCAACCGTGACTTGACTGGGCGGCGGTAACTGGTAATTATTAGACCCTTGCACGTTGACCAATACCTGGGTCTGTACTGAATATTCACTGTCCTTACATTTGCAGACAGGTGCTCTGGGCCTGTCATCTAATGACCTCCTAGGCCGATGGTGAAATGATGATGGCGACAGACCAGCAGATGAAAGTCCGGTAGGTGGCTGTTGCTCTCGTGGCTGGTCGTCTGCTGATCCATCTGGAGACGAAACTCTGCCTGCCAGCCGATGTGGTATGGCTGCCCTTTGAAAGTAAAATACAGGTAAGGTAAAAAGCCGTCGACTGTATCATCACTGGTATCCTTTACTACAAAAGATTTATAGTGCATCTGAATGAAAAAATGAATTCCAGAAAGATGCAGAGATAAATCTAGAAATTCCCTAATAAACAGAAGCAGAGCATTGTAGGCAGCAGTGAAAGGCCACAACAAAACCTGAGCTATATGTTATCAGCTTAGAGATTTCTATTCATAAATCCCTTCTCACTGTTTGGTAAGGTAGTTCCGTTCAAAGACCCAAGATATTGTAACATCCTGTCTCGTCCTATCCGTTATACGTTCGTTGCTTGTCGTGGGGAAGATATACTTCTTCTCTTTCGTCCTAAAACGAGTTACTGTGTGGATACAGAAACTGATGTAATTTTCTGCACAAAGATTCCGATTAATAATAACCATTTATTTTTAGGGTTTTTCCACTGTAACAACACGCTTAGAGAAAGTACGTATCTTGTTTCGTACTACGTACGGCGATACAGTTGTAGGAAGCAGGAAATAATATGTATTGCTAACACATGAATAGTAACCATTTAACACAGTGTTGAAAATACAAATAAAATTTTCTCACAAATCAAGGATTTTCACTGTTATGTTCGCCTACCAAGGTGGTGTAAGTACAGTTCTAGGAGAATGCACATAACATTTCGAGTGAAATCCAACAACATATATGGCTTTTTACAATTTAATTCTGTTTCGGATCCACGTCGCACTGACCAACCTAGAAAAATCACGATAAAGAGCTCAGTTATCTGTTTGGCTTTTATGACTACTCCAGAGAAGCCCACCGGACAATTAGCGGCAGAGTTCCAGGACGTTCAATCCAAAGGAAATTATCCTAGCAGAACTTCGGAGCGTACATTCCACGCCTGAGACATGGACTGCTGAAAGATGATGCAGACAGGTTGCTACTATTTTGTGACATTATGCTCGATCAGTATCGGCTTAACCAGAATTTCTTTATAAACAATTTGTGATCCGATGAGGTCACGTTTATGTTATCAGGGCACGTAAGCCGACTTAATTGTACTTATTTGTTCACGGAAAACACCATGTTGTTTTGGAGCGTCCGCTAAATCAACTCGCTGTTATTGTGTGGGCTGTAATACCGGCACGTGGTGTAAGCCGGCTGTATTGTGTTGTTGTTGTTGTGGACTTCAGTCCTGAGACTGGTTTGATGCAGCTCTCCATGCTACTCTATCCTGTGCAAGCTTCTTCATCTCCCAGTACCTACTGCAACCTACATCCTTCTGAATCTGCTTAGTGTATTCATCTCTTGGTCTCCCTCTACGATTTTTACCCTCCACGCCGCCCTCCCGTACCAAATTGGTGATCCCTTGATGCCTCAGAACATGTCCTACCAACCGATCCTTTCTTCTTGTCAAGTTGTGCGACGAACTCCTCTTATCCCCAATTCTATTCAATACCTCCTCATTAGTTATGTGATATACCCATCTAATCTTCAGCATTCTTCTGTAGCACCACATTTCGAATTCTTCTATTCTCTTCTTGTCTAAACTATTTATCGTCCATGTTTCACTTCCACACATGGCTACACTCCATACAAATACTTTCAGAAACGACTTCCTGACACTTAAATCAATACTCGATGTTAATAAATTTCTCTTCTTCAGAAACGCTTTCCTTGCCATTGCCAGTCTACATTTTATATCCTGTCTACTTCGACCATCATCAGTTATTTTGCTCCCCAAATAGCAAAACTCCTTTACTATTTTAAGTGTCTCATTTCCTAATCTAATTCCCTCATCATCACCCGATTTAATTCGACTACATTCCATTATCCTCGTTTTGCTTTTGTTGATGTTCATCTTATACCCTCCTTTGAAGGCACTGTCCATTCCGCTCAACTGCTCTTCCAAGTCCTTTGCTGTCTCTGAGAGAATTACAATGTCATCAGCAGACTTCAAAGATTTTATTTCTTCTCCATGGATTTTAATACCTACTTTGAAGTTTTCTTTTATTTCCTTTACTGCTTGCTCAATATACAGATTGAATAGCATTGGGGAGAGGCTACAACCCTGTCTCACTCCCTTCCCAACTACTGCTTCCCTTTCATGTCCCTCGACTCTTATAACTGCCATCTGGTTTCTGTACGAATTGTAAATAGCCCTTCGCTCCCTGTATTTTACCCCTGCCACCTTCACAATTTGAAAGAGAGTATTCCAGTCAACATTGTCAAAAGTTTTCTCTAAGTCTACAAATTCTAGAAACGTAGGTTTGCCTTTCCTTAATCTAGCTTCTAAGATAAGTCGTAGGGTCAGTATTGCCTCACGTGTTCAAATATTTCTACGGAATCCAAACTGATCTTCCCCAAGGTCGGCTTCTACCAGTTTATCCATTCGTCTGTAAATAATTTGCGTTAGTATTTTGCATCCGTGACTTAATAAACTGATTGTTTTGAAATCTCACTCGAGGCACGTACGTGGCTCTACTTCGTTTGGCTACGCCAGAAACCATCAGAAAATGTCCTGATTGAGTGGCTGGCTCATCATCACCCAGAACAAACCAGAAAGGACAGAACTTGAAATTTAGAGAGGGAGTTGATCCCAAACTATAGGCATGGTTTAAGAAGGGATCTTTCAAAATTCCACACCTAAGAGGGTGAAGCAGGGAATGAAACGTATTTTGAAAAAATTTCTCTATTAAGGCAATTTTAAATCTAGAACTACGAGAACTAGTATTTGATTTCTTGGTTAGAATAAAACAATGCTTTAGCATTTTTGAAAATTCAAGTACTAAGAGCTTAAAATAGTGAGTGAAGTTGTTTTTGAAAATAAATCATTATTAAAGTATTACCAAAACGTTTCTAACCCTCCCCCTGTGAGATTTGTTATCTGACTTCTCGGTTATACATAAAGACATGGTGTTTCTGTTTTTCCGGAAAGTGCATGAAACGGCGGATGAAAAATTTTAGGAAAGTATTTCATTATGAAATCATTTTCAAAGCTAAATCTAAGACAATTTGTATTTTGTTTCTGAACTGGAAATTAGAAAAAGAATCGCGTTTCAGTGTTTTTGGAAATTCAATCGTTGGAAATGGAAATGTCGTGTGGCTAGGGCCTCCCGTCGGGTAGACCGTTCGCCTGGTGCAGGTCTTTCGATTTGACGCCACTTCGGCGACCTGCGCGTCGATGGGGATGGAATGATGATGATTAGGACAACACAACACCCAGTCCCCGAGCGGAGAAAATCTCCGACCCAGCCGGGAATCGAACCCGGGCCCTTAGGAATGACAGTCTGTCACGCTGACCACTCAGCTACCGGGGCAATTCAATCGTTGAGGGGGTAAAATACGGGACGAAATTTTTGTTGGAACATTTCAACACGATAGCATGTTTCAAACTAAATCTCTAATAATTTATATTTCCTTCTCAGTTACAAATAAGATAAACGTGTGTCAACATTTTTTTGTCAATTCAAGCCCTAAGGGTCTAAATAAGGAATGATTATTTTATGAAAACATTCCATTATATTAAAATATTTTTATTTTTGAGAGGATGGATATTGATATTTGACTTCTAAAGAAATATGCGTTAAGCTTTGAATGGTACGATTTAAATATCACCACAAGGAATCAAATGGCAGAACTGTCAAAAACCTCTACTCTAGCTACCTGAATGGATTTTTGGTCAGAAGTACATTCAGAAAAAACTGTGCTTCTGTGGCCTCAATTAACATGGAAAGTTTAGAAGACGTTGCAGTTTGTGTACAACATAAATTTACAATGAAATAAAAACAAAAAAGTCTGCACAGACCATACAGTGCACACGAATGAATCTGCGGACGCTAAGCTAGTCATGCATATGGATAATTGTAATAAACTCTGCTTATACCCCAATGGAGATCCGTCCCATGAAGCATTAGAGCCTTGATAACTTTTTCGAAGGATAAGTGCTTGGACGTCGTGATGCAATTGATTTCCCAACACGATCTCCCTACGACACAGCAATAGATTTCTTGCTTTGGAGTATACTTAAAGACGAATGCTGTGGAAGGAAACAACGAGCACTTGATGAGCTGATCGATTACACTCAAGACACTTCCCATGCCCAATCTGGACCACAACAATCAGTTGTGCCCGAATGCGCGTCAATGTGTGCCAGGCAGCCTGCAACGGAGTGCTAAGGAAGAAGGAAAGCAGTGTGAATATAAAAAGAAGTGATGGATACTGTAATCTGATGATTTGCTTATATCATGTTCGGATTATTAAAAATTAACTAAGTGTGTAGTCGCTTTTGCACTGCCCTGTACTTGCAGTGTCCTTAACAGACCAGATTTTCACATGAGCTACTTTCTCAATATCAACGGGAGAATCATCTAGGAATCAAATACTGGGAATGACCTGTACAATCATTATGACCACTCGCCAACGACTTCACCGTCCGGCCCCTACCGTCCGCGGCGCTAAACGCAGAGCATTCCAGTTTTACTTATTCACACAACTCGTCGATGCCATTACTCGCAAGGCTCTTATACACAGACCGATAGTCGGAATAGCTGAGAGTACAGTAACCTTACAACCTACATACACTTCCACGCTCCTCCCGTATTCGTGATGTCTTCCCTATCAAATTCAAAGCTACACTAATAATAGCAACACAACGGGATTTTACGACGTAGGAGCAACTGCTGTAGCTGCGGACCTCAGTGAGGAAACGACGCTGCTGCTCAAAAGCAGCCACACGTGTATGACGTCACGAATTCGTGGGTCTCGGTATAATGCTGTTCCGACACTTCGAATGACAGTATAAGGGTTCAGGCTAACGTTGTTTACATTCGTGACATTACTTTATGATGTCAGTACCCTACCTATGACGTCAACAGCCACGCCCCATAAGGCATCATTATCATCACATGATAAGAGACGCCTAATTATACATCATATCTCTCAAAGTACAAGAGGTCACACACACCTCATTTCTTGCAACTGTGGAGGCCATTAAAACGAAACGGCCCATCCCAAACCAGTAATTTACAGGCCATTAAAGTGAAACAGCCAATGGCAGTGCAGTTCCAGAGCCACCATCCCGGCCATATCAAAAATATCGGAATGTTCTGAATTTTGCTTCATGTCCAAAGGTATCTACACTTGGTGTAAGACAAAATTAAATAATTCCGTATCAAAAAACTACATATAAACACACACACACACACACACACACACACACACACACACACTCACCTGAATTTTTCGATATGAAAGTGTCCAAAAGACTTGTATTATTTTCCAAAAGTAGGTTAAGGTTTACCAAATTTCCATAAATCATGGTCACTTTCTTAGTATCCAAGAGACCCGTACTATTTATCAAAATACATAATAGGTATTACTTTCATGTCTAAAATGTGTGTGAAAAATACGCCAGCATGGTATTTTTTATGCCAACTGACACAACGTTGTTTTCATGTCTAAAATATCTGTCAAAATGTATGAAATGTGTAACTTAACAGTATTTCCACATCTACAATGCGTTATAACTATATTACACACATGTGATCCTCTAAAATAACATTCTAAGAAAGCATCTGACACTTCATCCTAGGTCTAAACGAGACAGTCTCGAGAATGCACAGTTGTAGCAGAGCAAGGAGATAACGAGATAACAACACACACTCAATGTTACTATTAAATGTTACACTGGCATCTCCACATCTAAAATATCTGCCAGAATAGGTAAGTGGTGTTGCCATTTTTATCGTAGTCTTCCTTCAGTGTTTGTTACTTGTGGTACAATGATAAAACTATAGAATCTGATAATTTCTGAATATTTTCAACAATGCTTTACTTATGAAACGTCATTTGGGGGAGGGGGGGGGGTCAGAAACGATAATGAATCACGTTATATAATAACAAAACATAAAAGATGTTATTGAGAGCCTAATATTGATTTTTACCCATATTGCATTTGATCTAGACGTGTTTGTGGTTATGTACGAAAACAAATTATCGAGAAAAGCTGCGACATTTACCGACCCCAACCATGGTGCCAAAGCTCTCTAATACGATTTCAGACTGTCGTTCCTTTCCTTTGCATAATCAACTGATAAATAATACCACAGCAAAATCGTAATTCACCGAATACTTGACATGAAAACAGAGCATAGCCAAAGACAAGACGAACTGACCAGGTAGCATTTTTGGGAGAAGAAGATGATTTGATGAGATATTAAATCCATTGTTTCACTTAAAGTGCATACTTTATAACACGCAAATGTTACATCGTGATCCACTGAATATGAGACCTAAACACGCAATATGGCCAAAGAAAGTGATGCACAAGTCTTCATATACAGATGTCTCGAAAATATGATCATTGAACCAAAATAAAATTATTCATCAAATAACTAAAGATTTCAAGTAGAAAACACATGAAGGCTGCTTATCATAATACACACTTATAATTACAATTTACTGATTCTGAAAAAATTGATTTTTCCAAATCTACAATATTTTTTGAACAAAACACACATGTCACTGCTGCCATAGCATAACTGCTCTGCTACATAAAAAACACACAAGGTTCACATAATAGCATTACTGATAAAACTTACTGATTAAGTCGCACTCACCGTTGACTAAACTTCTATATCGCTACAAACTTTTCAAGGTGCAATGGATCCTCAAATTAAATATTTCTGTTGGTGGCTTGGTTATTGCTTGCTGCTGATATAACTTACAGGTTAATCGATGGGCTAAGTTTGATATTTTCATGCATTAAATTTGTCAAAATACATAAGCAACAGCTACTTGATGTAATCATTGCCTCCATAATTCTTTGTCTATGTCTGAATGTCTCTGCATAAACGTTAGTATCAATTTCCTCCCAGGTTTGCCATCTTCGAATGGAGCCCCAACTCCACAACTAGCTTGTCCACACCTCCTATTAGTTGAGTCTGTTAACAACAAATCTATTATTCCGACCCTGTAAGTTCCGCTTAACTAACTGAGCTCCACATTCTTCACCAAGGGCGTCATTTGTTTAGAACTGTCCAGAAATGTTATACATCGTAGTTATTCTGGAAAGTTTCTACAACTTTGGCACTTGTAATGGGCATACCACTTTTCTATCTTCGAAAGCAGGAAGCATTCGACGGTCTTTCTACTTGAGAATCTTCGTTCCTTCCCTTTCCCCATCTCGAGTTACAGCAATGATAGGTGACACAAAGATATAGGCATTCAGAACTGAGGTAGTGTTCATTTTCTTGCAGTAGGTGTCACTATTTACTATTAAAACAGTCTTCGAAGATCAGAATCTGACAATGTGTATGTCACAGTTGGTGCCAGGTACTGAGTCTTAAAAAAGTGCTATAACTGCAGTAGCAGTAGCATTTGTCATTAGCTGCTGGACCTTCAATGTGCATTGCAACTGCAATAGGTAGCTGTTTATAAGTGCAGTGGGTGTCAGCTAGTGGATCTTAAAACAATAATGTTACACCAGTAGCTGAAATTGTCTTGTGTAGAATGTGTTAGATACATGGTCTTAAAATATTTTGTAGCATCAGTAACTGACACTGTGCACATTAAGCAGATGACAGCTGCTGGATTTCAAATACCATTTTAATATGGGAACATGGCTGTGTGTACATGCAGTGGGTGTTTGGTACTGAATTACGAAAATGTTTTGTCGCACCAGAAGCCGACACTTAATGTGCAGTATGTGTTATTGTGGGGCAATGATGGGTAGTATTGCCCATCCAATACTACTGGTTGGCAGTATAGGTTGGTTTACAGGATGACTATCACTATCCCAAACACATGGTGATAACATATGTATTGCATCTTGGTAGCAAGGTGGCATTTACTGGATCTTAAAATTGTCTTCTAACACCAAAAGCTGATAATTTGTGTATCACAATCTGACAGTGGATGCCAGCACTGGAACTCAAATAGTACTATAGCACTAGAGGCTGAAAAGTATATGTGTCAGTTACTGGATTTCATTGCTTTTGCATTCAGTTACAGATAAAAATCACACAAAATCTTTACAAATTCGCTCATACATAGACATCCCATAGTAAAGCTGTAAAAAATTGACCTATACATCGCTGTGTTACTACAATACTTTAACGAATTACATTACAGCAACAATGCTACAAAATTACCCCATGCATAACTAATATGGAACTAATTGCCTATGTTATAGCAAAGATTGTAACAAACTACCACATCCATCTCTATATTACAGCAAATTGCCATATACATCAACATAGTTACAGAAACTTGCAACATGATGATGTACGGGGCAATTTGTTACAAGTTCAGTTGTTTATATGTAAGTAAATATAAACTGAGGGATATCCAACAGCTGATATCCACTGCCAAGTTACGGCACAAACACTATCAGTATCTGATGTTAGAATACTGTCTGAGATCTAGCAGCTAACACCTAAGATTAGGTTATGGCACAACACCATCAGCTTCTGGGGTTACAACTCAGTTTTAAGATCCAATAGCTGACACACACTGTCACATAGTGTCAGTTTTCTAGGATCACAGTACAGTTATAAGATCTAGTAGCTGACACATGCTGAGAAGTTATGGTACATATTCAATCACCACTTGTTTGCGGTAATGGTAGACACTGTAACCATCAATGTCATACCCTAAAGTATGAGGGGTAATGGACCATAGCATCCAGGGCAACGGCAGTCACCATACATCAACCAACCATCATTGCCCCACTATACTTACTGCACGTACACACTTTCAGCTTTTGGTTTACAATATAATTTTGGGACCCTGTAGCTGACTCCCACTACAACAAGCACACTGTCAGCCACTTGTGTTACAGTACAGACTCTGGATTCAGTGGTTGACACCCACTGCACATATCCCTTGTCAACTACCAGTACCATGATGCTGTGTGGAGATCAAGTAGCTGACATCCATTGTACATACATATTATTGGCTACTGGCGTTGGAATAGCGTTTTGAGGTTAAGTAGGTGACACCAGACGCACATACACATTATTAGCTACTGGTGCTTGAACACTGGTTTAAAAACCAGTTGCTGACTCTCACTGCACAGGCACAGTGCCAGCTTGTGGCGTTAATATGCTATTTTAATGTCCAATAGTTGACACTTTCAGGTTAGAATACCATTTCAGTTCTGAATGCCTATTTTTTGTCATCTCTCACTGACTTACCTGCTTAGCATATAATTTTCTTCCCGATTCCCAACTATAATTTGGGGTACAAAAATATAAGAATAGAATATTCTCAAGTATGATGAACAACAAATTACTTAAACTTTGGAAACTGTAAAAATGGTGTTCCTGTAGCACATATTAGTAGATCATACAAAGTTCCCAAAACATCCAGCAACAGGGGGTAGCTGTGCGGTCTTAGGTGCCTTGCCACGGTTTGCACCGCTCCCCCCTTCGGAAGTTCGAGTCCTCCGTCGGGTATGGGCGTGTGTTATTCTTAGTTTATGTTAGTTTCAGTTGTGCGAAAGCCTAGGAACCAATGACCTCAGCAGTTTGGTCCCATAGTAACTTACCAAAAATTTCCAGAAAAACTCTCATGTAAAAGAATTCTGGAAACTATCCAGTTCAAAGGCAGATTGGTTCTCCTGTTACATGGTGAATAAAATGAAGCTCAGTTTGTTGAGCAGATCTTGGAGAGTCAGACGAATGGATTTCTATTAGTAGCAGTCAACTAACAGGTTTTATCCACAAACCCTTAGCAGAGATGAAAATGGGAAACCTAGCAAGCAGCGGATCTAATTAAATCTGCAGACACCCAGTCATGTGCAAGGAATTGCAAAGACTATGACTACACTAAGATGCAGTATTGCTGATTAAAATCCAAAGACGTAACATGTACCATATGTTGCGACATCAAGAGTTTACAAGGATTATCATAAAAATAACCTTTGTGGAGTTTGCTGGTCTCCCATCGTGCACCTCCCCAGGTGGCGGATAGGGGACTGCTCACCAGATATGCTGGCTACTGGGGAAATAAAATACTCGAGGTGGACCAAAACTAGCAACTGCTGCCTTGTAGTATGATATTGGCTTATTAGAGACTAAAGGAAGGAAACCTTGAGCAAAAATTACCTGATCCTCCAGGGTGGGTGTTGTGCAGTGGGCCAGCTCCTCACCCACATAAAAACCTAAAAATGCTAAAAAACCTAATAATATGCCTCGGAAAAGTTGGAACTTCGGACGACGAAATGGCGATGAGAAACGGAAAATGATGTTTGGATGCTGGAATGTGCAAGGTATTTCACACTAAAATATATTTACTACCTGCAGAACTTGACATATTCAATGTGGATGTTGTCATACTTGCTGAAACAAAGAAGAAAGGCCAAGGTGAAGAGAAACTGTATAATTATGTACATATCTGGAGTGGGGTATCAAAAGCAGTAAGAGCCAAAGCCGGAGCCTCCATTATGATAGAGAAATCATGGAAAAAAAGAATCACAAATTGGACATTCATCAATCAACGTATTATAACTGTTGAAATGACAGTATTAGCTACGGAAGTTGTGATTATTGGCTATATGCACCCACGAATGACACAAAACATAAGGAGAAAGATACATTCTGGGCCCCCCTTAGGGAGAATATTGAAAAAATCCCAAGAAGAAAGGAATTGATTATCATGGGAGACATGAATGGAAGAGCAGGAATTAGAGAATCCTGTAGAATAGTAGGAAAACATGGAGAGGAAGAATATAATGACAATGGGGAACGATTGATTGCAATTTGTGAACAATTTGATCCAAAAATTACCACACATTTTTCCAACACAAGGACATTCATAAATATACTTGGCAACAGAACACTAAAGAACACCGGGCGAGGTGGCGCAGTGGTTAGACACTGGACTCGCATTCGGGAGGACGACGGTTCAATCCCGCGTCCGGCCATCCTGATTTAGGTTTTCCGTGATTTCCCTAAATCGCTCCAGGCAAATGCCGGGATGGTTCCTTTCAAAGGGCACGGCCGACTTCCTTCCCCGTCCTTCCCTAATCCGATGAGACCGATGACCTCGCTGTCTGGTCTCCTTCCCCCAAAAACCACCACCACCACTAAAGAACTTTGTTCTATAAAAGATTGTATTATCGTTAGGCAAACAAGTAGTTTCAAGGCAGTAGACGTCAGATCTTACAGAGGATCCTAGTGTGGATCAGACCAGCATCTAGCAAAAGTGAAATCTTTTTGGCTATGCAAGAATGCAAGGGATGATACAAGTAACATAAATAAAGCGAAAAAGGCTGAGAGAGATGAAAACTTACCTTTTAATATTGACAACCTACAAGACGAAAGTATCAGAACGGCCAGTATGGAAAGGAGACTGGTTGAATTATTTGAAGGAAGCACAGAGGAAATATATGACTATACCAAAACTAATGTGAAAATTATAGCGACAGAGGTGTCGGGTAAAAAAGATGGCAACCACAAACATGCAGCAGAGTGGTGGTCAGAGGAAATAGAGGCCCTCGTCAGAGAAAAACGAAAAGTTTTTCTTCAGTGATGGAATGATAAATCAGAAGAAACAAGATCAATATACAAGGAAAAGAATAATGAAATGATGAAGAAATAAGGATGGCAAAAAATGATGCATGGGAAAGAACATGTGCCAAGGTTAATAGCAAATTAGGATTTGGGAGAGCAAACGAAGCATGGTCAGTATTAAAAGGGCTTCGACAGCATACAGAAAGTTAAACCAATCTCCAATTAAATGAGGACGGAGAACAATATCTAGAAGAGGGAAAAGTGGGCGAAAATGGACATGAAGAGGATGAGATCCAGATTTTAGAAAGTGAAGCACTTCAAGCGTTGAGAACAGGAAGGGATGGTAAATCACCTGGACCAGGCAATCTCAGTCTGGAGTATCTGAAACATGGTGATGACAAAATTGTGAAACTGATAACACAGCTCATCAACAAAATGATACATGGAGATTCAATATCCAATGAGGTGAGGCTAGGTTGCATTAATACCATATTTATGAAAGGGGATCGCAAAATTTGTTCACACTATCGAGAAATTTTTGTTACAAACACATTAATGAGAATTTTTGCGAAACTAATTAAAAACAAACTGGAAAAAAAATTTAGAACCCAAGAAGAACAACGTGGTTTCACGGCTGGGATATCATGTGTAGACCATATTTTCCCATTACGACAGATTCTGAAGAAACATAAGGAAAAATAAAAAAATTTGGAATAATTTTCATAGATATGGAAAAAGCGTATGATACTGTTCCCAGAAAATTACTTTGGTGAGCACTACATATGGCAAACATAAACCCCTCCTTGATTAAAATAATACAAAGGATGTATAAACATAACATTTGCCAAGTGAAAGTTGATAATAAATTTTCACAGAAATTTAGAACAAGCAAAGGCCTTTTTCAGGGCTGTCCCATGTCACCACCATTATTTAAAACCTATATACATATTAGCCTTAGAACATGGTCTCGTATATGAAATACTATGGGATTAGTAATGAGAGATGGAGTTTACCTATATCATTTACTGTTTGCTGACGATTAAGTAGTCGTAGCAAAATATGGGGAGGATGTCAACTATATGTGCAATCAACTAGCAGTAGCATACAAAATTTAGGGTTTGAAGATCAATTACCAGAAAACAGAATACTTGACTAACGATCCAGATGAGGTACACAATGAAGAAAAGAAAATCAAAAAGATAAACAACTTCTGTTATTTGGGATCTGTTTTAGAAATCGAGGGAAACTCAGAGTCAGAAATCAATAAAAGAATTAGTAGCGGATGGAAGGTCAGTGGGATGCGTAACTCAGTCTTAAGGAGCAGCAATGTAATGAGCAGAACTAAAAAATTAATACCGAAATCTACACTACTGGCCATTAAAATTGCTACACCAAGAAGAAATGCGGATGATAAACGGGTATTCATTGGATAAAATATATTATACTAGAACTGACATGTGATTACATTTTCACGCAATTTGGGTGCATACATCCTGAGAAATCAGTTCGAAGAACAACGACCTCTGGCCGTAATAAAGGCCTCGATACGCCTGGGCATTGAGTCAAACATAGCTTGGATGTTGTGTGCAGGTACAGCTTGCCGTGCAGCTTCCACCCGATACCACACTTCATCAAGAGTGGTGACTGGGGTATTGTGACGACCCAGTTGCTCGGCCACCATTGACAAGACGTTTTCAATTGGTGAGCGATCAGGAGACCGTGTTAGCCAGGGCAGCAGTCGAACATTTTCTGTATCCAGAAAGGCCCGTACAGGACCTGCAACATGCGGTCGTGCATTATCCTGCTGAAATGTAGGGTTTCGCAGGGATCGAATGACGGGTAGAGTCACGGGTCGTAACACATCTCAAATGCAACGTTCATTGTTCAAAGTGCCGTCAATGCGAGCAAGAGGTGACCGAGACGTGTAACCAATGGCACCCCATAACATCACGCTGGGTGATACGCCAGTATGGCGATGACGAATACACGCTTCCAATGTGCGGTCACCATGATGTCGCCAAACACGGATGTGACCATCATGATGATGTAAACAGAACCTGGGTTCATCCGAAAAAAAGGCGTTTTGCCATTCGTGCACCCAGGTTCCTCGTTGAGTACACCATCTCCGGCGCTTCTGTCTGTGATGCAGCATCAAGGGTAACCGCAGCTATGGTCATGCTAACGTCCCCATGTGTTGACTCAGGGATCGAGACGTGGCTGCACGAACCGTTACAGCCATGCGGATAAGATGCCTGTCATCTCGACTGCTAGTGATACGAGGCCGTTGGGATCCAGCACGGCGTTCCGTACCACCCTCCTGAACCCACCGATTCCATATTCTGCTATCAGTCATTGGATCTCGACCAACGCTAGCAGCAATGTCGCGATACGATAAACCGCATTCGCGATAAGCTAGAATCTGACCTTTATCAAAGTCGGAAACGTGGTGATACGCATTTCTCCTCCTTACACAAGGCATCACAATAACGTGTCACCAGGCAGCGCCGGTCAACTGCTGCTTGTGTATGAGAAATCGGTTGGAAACTTTTCTCACGTCAGCACGTTGTAGGTGTCGCCACCGGTGCCAACCTTGTGTGAAAGCTCTGGAAACCTAATCATTTGCATATCACAGCATCTTCTTCCTGTTTGTTAAATTTCGCGTCTGTAGCACGTCATCTTCGTGGTGTAGCAATTTTAGTGGCGAGTGGTGTATATTAGTGTGGTTTGTATGGAACAGAGACCTGGACAATTAACCTGAAGCACAATAAAAAATTACAAGCTCTGGTGATGGACTTCTGGAGAAGATCTGGCAAGACTTTCCAGGAAAGAGGAGATAAGGAACACCGAAATAATAAGTAGACTGGAAATAAAAGAATGAATATATGAAGTAATCGACAGGAAAAAGTTACAGTGGTACGGGCATGTAAGACGAATGGAGGAAGCCAGAATACCAAAATTGATACTGGAGTTTGCACCGGAGGGGAGAAAAAGAAGAGGACGATCTATGGCCACTTCGCTCCAAAATGAGGAGAATGGGCGCAGAGGAAGAGGACACACAAGATCGAAATACCTGAGAAATATTTGGAAATATAGTTTCAGTACGTTTATTCTTTGTGCAGTAATTTCCGAGTAAATTGTTATGTAGGAGATAAGCCTCTGTAATGAGAAAAAAGCTCAAAGAAACAGAAAATCATAAAAATAATAATGTACTACTATTTCTGCTACAACTGTTACTAATTTCTTTGGTAACAAATACATTATGACCAAGAAATGGTAAAAACCAAATAATGTTCTCTTATTTGTGTAAATATACATTTGAAAATTAATAAAACATTTTTACAACAGGTTTTTTTGTTCACTACCCATCTTCCCACTGCAAAACAAGCATGCCAGACTTACGAAGTGCTTTTCACTTGGTATATGGAACCCACTTGCGTTTTGTAAGCGTAGCTACGTAAGGAGTACTTTGTTCCAGTTTTCTGTAACACGATAATGTATTGAGCCTTTAGTTCAATTTTGGTGTAACTT
Organism: Schistocerca americana; assembly: GCF_021461395.2. Classification (NCBI taxonomy): domain Eukaryota; kingdom Metazoa; phylum Arthropoda; class Insecta; order Orthoptera; family Acrididae; genus Schistocerca; species Schistocerca americana. The sequence goes on from NC_060121.1 coordinate 94,161,113, forward strand.
GATGATGTATAGGAGGGTAAAGTGCCATGTAATTCCCAGTGTGCAATAGTATTAAGTTAACATTACCTTTCAGCATAGCGTATTACAAAAACTGTGCACATGACCAGTGATATTCCGAGATTAAGTTGTATAAAGGCAAAGGCTGTATGAAATGGTTCACCTAACTGCTGTATGTAATTGCAGAGTCAGTGAATTAGTTTTCATTTCAAAAGAAAAACATGGAATTAAGCCCCAAAGAGGATTTAACGTTTCGCTTAGCAGAGGTTTGTTATACACTCTAAGACGAAAGAAAACGACGCACTACGAAGAAATTATTTGATTAAACATATATCGACAGATGTGATGAACATGTACAGACAAAGATATGACTGCAATTTCAGAACAAGTGAATGAGCTTCAGAAATTGAGCAAGTCACTAACGTGTTAGTCCATCTATGCCTGTTATGTAAGCAACTGATTGATTGGTAGAGCTATTGTATGTCGTCCTCAGGGTTACCGTGTAATATTCTGTCCAATTGGTGCACTGAATCGTCAGAATCCCGAGCTGGTTGAAGGTCCCTTCCCATAGCACAACAAACGTTATCGGTTGAGAAGACATCCAGCGATCTCGCTAGCAAAATCGGGGTTTGTCAAGCACGAAGACAGTACAAGCTCCAGCCGTTTGTGAACGGGCATTATCTTGTTGAAATACAAGGTCGGGATGGTATGCCATGAAGGGCAACAAAACTAGATGTAGTCTATAGTGTGCTGTAGGGGTGGCGCAGATGACAACCAAAGGAATCCTGCTGTGAAAAGAAATTGCAACCCAAACAACCACTACTGGTTGTCGGGCCATAGGGCAGGCAGCAGTCAGGTTGATACCTCACCATTGTCCAGGATTCTCCAGACACGTCTTACTAGTAATTTGGGCTCAGTTCGAAGCAGGTCTCATGGTGTTGTTGTTGTGGTCGTCAGTCCTGAGACTGGTTCGATGCAGCTCTCCATGCTACTCTATCCTGTGCAAGATTCTTCATCTCCCAGTACTTGCTGCAACCTACATCCCTCTGAATCTGCTTAGTGTATTCATATATTGGTCTCCCTCTACGATTTTTACCATTCACGCTGCCCTCCAATGCTAGATTTGTGATCCCTTGATGCCTCAGAACATGTCCTACCAACCGGTCCCTTCTTCTTGTCAAGTTGTGCCACAACCTCCTCTTCTCTCCAATTCTATTCAATACCTCCTCATTAGTTATGTGATCTACCCATCTAATCTTCAGCAATCTTCTGTATCACCACATTTCGAAAGCTTCTATTCTCTTCTTGCCCAGACTAATTATCGTCCATGTTTCATTTCTATACATGGCTACACTCCATACGGAAACGACTTCCTGACACTTAAATCTATACTCGATGTTAACAAATTTCTCTTCTTCAGAAACGCTTTCCTTGCCACTGCCAGTCAACATTTTATATCCACTCTACTTCGACCATCATCAGTTATTTTGCTCCCCAAATAGCAAACTCCTTTACTACTTAAAGTGTATCATTTCCTAATCTAATTCCTTCACCCGATTTAATTCGACTACATTCCATTATCCTCATTTGCTTTTGTTGATGTTCATCTTATATCCTCCTTTCAAGACACTGTCCATTCCGTTCAACTGCTCTTCCAAGTCCTTTGCTGTCTATGACAGAATAACAATGTCATCGGCGAACCTCAATGTTTTTGTTTCTTCTCCATGGATTTTAATACCTACTCCGAATTTTTCTTTTGTTTCCTTTACAGCTTCCTCAATATACAGATTGAATAACATCGAGGAGTGGCTACAACCCTGTCTCACTCCCTTCCCAACCACTGCTTCCCTTTCATGCCCCTCGACTCTTATAACTGTCATCTGGTTTCTGTACAAATTGTAAATAGCCTTTCGCTTACTGTATTTTCCCCGTGCCACATTTAGAATTTGAAAGAAAGTATTCCAGTCAACATAATCAAAAGCTTTCTCTAAGTCTACAAATGCTAGGAATGTAGGTTTACCTTTTCTTAATCTAGCTTCTAAGATAAGTCGTAAGGTCAGTATTGACTCACGTGTTCCAATATTTCTACGGAATCCAAACTGATCTTTCCCGATTTCGGCTCCTACCAGTTTTTCCTTACGTCTATAAAGAATTCGTGTTAGTATTTTGCAGCTGTGAATTATTAAACTGATAGTTCGGTAATTTTCACATCTGTCAACACCTGCTTTCTTTGCGATTGGCATTATTATATTCTTCTTGAAGTCTGAGGGTATTTCGCCTGTCTTATACATCTTGCTCACCAGATGGTAGAGTTTTGTCAGGACTGGCTCTCCCAAGGCTATCAGTAGTTCTAATGGAATGTTGTCTACTCCCGGGGCCTAGTTTCTACTCTGGTCTTTCAGTGCCCTGTCAAACTCTACACGCAGTATCGTATCTCCCATTTCATCTTCATCTACATCCTCTTCCATTTCCGTAATATTGTCCTCAACTACATCGCCCTTGTCTAGACCCTCTATATACTCCTTCCACCTTTCTGCTTTCCCTTCTTTGCTTAGAACTGGGTTTCCATCTGAGCTCTTGATATTCATACAAGTGGTTCTCTTTTCTCCACAGGTCTCTTTAATTTTCCTGTAGGCAATATCTGTCTTACCTCTAGAGATAAGCTTCTGCATCGTTACATTTGTCCTCTAGCCATCCCTGCTTAGCCATTTTGCACTTCCTGTCAATCTCATTTTTGAGAGGCTTGTTTTCCTTTTTGCTTGCTTCGTTTACTGCATTTTAATTTTGCTCCTTTCATCAATTAAATTCAATATTTCTTCTGTTACCCAAGGATTTCTACTATCCCTCGTCTTTTTACCTACTTGATCCTCTGCTGCCTTCACTACTTCATCCCTCAGAGCTACCCATTCTTCTTTTAATGTATTTCTGTCCCCCATTCATGTGAATTGTTCCCTTATGCTCTCCCTGATACTCTGTACAACCTCTGGTATAGTCATTTTATCCAGGTCTCATAACAGAAGACAATTCTACTGAATTCAACGAGATTCCAGAAGCAAAAACGTGTATAGAGTTGCCCTGGGCAACTGCGGGATAGTGAGCTGATTGTCATCTGCCATGCAGCCTGACGTCCACAAGATACGGTCTGGAGTGTCATTTCATTTCACAGCAGGACCCATTTGGTCGTCACCCCCGGCGCCCTTACAGCACAGCGGTACGTCGATAATATTCTACGTCCTGCACTGTTGCCCTTCATGGCAAGTCATCCTGGGCTTACATTTCAGCAAGATTATGCCCGCCTGCACACAGCGAGAGTTTCTACTGCGGTTCTCCATGCTTGTCGAACCCTACCTTGGCGACAAAGGTCACCTGGTCTCTCGTCAGTTGAGAGCGTTTGGAGCATTATGCTCAAAGCACTCAAACCACCTCGGGATTTTGACGGTGTAATGCACCATTTGGACAGAATTTTGTACGACAGCGCTTACGAGGACGTCCAAGAACTCTATTATACAGTACCAAGCTGAATAACTGCTTGCATGAAGGACAGCGGTGAAACAATGCATTACGTACTTGCTCAATTTCTGAATCTCTCCCTTCTGAATAAATTATCCAACTTTTCCAAAAGTCTAATAATTTGTTTGTTCATAAAGGTACAGCACGTCTACAGATTGGCACCACATTGGGATGATTTCTTCGATTTACGTAAGATTTTTTTTTTTTGTCTTAAAGTGTTTTGGTTGCGCACCATTTAGGGAAAGTGATATCAGACACGGAGACCACTACCATTTGAATCATGCAGATGCACGTGGTGTACAAGCCACCTTCTACGCTAACAATAGGCCTCACTCTACAGTGCCAATAGTATTTCACAATCTGAGCATTTACAAAGGACCATTTATTGATCATGAACATATGTTAACAGATTATGACAAACGCCAATAAAGAAATTAAACTAAATCTTGGTCAGATTTCTCTGCTATATCGAACAGATAGGTATCAATAATTTGATTAACTTCTGATGATTGGGCTTCACAGTCCTATAATATTTCTTAAAAGACATCATAGTCGTCGTTGACTGTATAAAATATTGCAATTTCGGCCTTATGGCCATTTAAAAGTAACACTGCAAAGTTACATTCTGTCAGAATATAAAACTATCTAACATGAGAACATTTCGTTGTCAAAATGCAGCCTTTTGACTGTGGTAGTCCCACAGATAGTTTTACATTCTGACAACGTAACTTTGCAGTGTTACTTGAAAATGGCCATAAAGCCGAAATTGCAATAGTATCAATAAATATTTTATACAGTCAACGGCGGCTATGATGTCTTTTAAGAAATATCAATAATTTGTGAAGAATATTGCAGTAACAGACTGAGAGCAGAGGTGCAATATAAATTCTCGATATATCGACTCACTAAATTATTTGACGTTTCTTGTAAAGTCTGCATAATACTTGAAATTGGACAAAGTCGAGATGATGAGAAAGTACAGGGTCGTTATAATTAAAGTTTCGCTACTTCAGTAAGTCCTCATTGAAAACGATTGATCGCAGGAAAGATTTGTAAGGAAATGCGAAAAAGTAATAATGAATAAACCATTGAAAGAAAAACATTGTAATATCCACATGAGAGGGTGACTTTTGTTAACTGCGACCACGTTCACGTTCCAGATTACAAACGTCGTTCAGTGTGACTACGATCTGCAGCCTGCAATCACATTAGTTGCCCACAGCAACTTTTGATCGGTTGGTCATGGGAAGTTCACTCGTCATGACACAGCATGTGCATGGCTTGGAGATCGCACATTGCGTCCAGCACTCTCAGCTACGGCAGCAGAAACTTCTTAAACAATTTGTGGCGCAATTGGCCCTCAGCCTTTCTCAGAGGCAATTACCCAATCGCCAGTTAATTTGAACTTCCGAACCATGTTCTTCAGCCCTTGTGCGAAATAGTTCCTCTTTATATTCCTTTAGTGCATCGATACTCTCGAAGAGCTGCAGCACCACCGTTATAGTTTTGATAAAATTGCTTTACTGACTGCAACTGTAAGGCGCACTTGTGCTTGTGTTTCAACCTTATGCTGCTGTACTACTACCGGCAACTAACGGCAGATCATGACATTAACACTACTAAAAACAAAACCGTGCAGCACACAGTCTGCACATCATTTTTGTCAAGTTAGGTAATGTATGTGGTATACAGTTATCCGTCTACATTGGCTCAAGTAGCGAAAGTTTAATTATACAGTCGAGTCACATTAATGAGACCACCGACTATTTTCGACATCAATCTGCAGTGTCCATTCACAGATGGCAGGTGGCACACTAGCGGTGAGGGTATATAACGTATGTTCGGAGGGAGGGGGTGAGGAGGAATGCAGTGTGGAGCAGTTTATTTAAAACCCAAGAGGTCATGATGATTGACTTTTAGGCCAAGTCTGGAAGCATCTCTGTAACTGCTGAGTGTTTAGGCAATTCGCGTTCCATCGTCGTTAAAGTATACGGTGCATGGCAAAATGGCGCTATCCAAAAAACCGCACTGAAGCAACTGAGTTGCACAACTGACCGTAGGTGATAGGGGTGAACTACGGCCTGAGGAGATGTGTACAGGTGAATGGATGTGCCACTGTTGAGCAAATGACCACCAAAGTGAACCAAGTGGCTACCGACCGTGTCCTCAACGTCCGTCAGCGGTCGTTTTAGTACATGGGCCTTGGCAGCAGTGCCTGCATCACGCGCCCATGGTGACTGCTGTTCATAGGCGATGAAGGATAGAATTTCGAGGCCATTACCGGAATTGCACGTCCACTTGTGGCTCTTTCAGATGATTCACGTTTTATGCTCCGCACGATAAATGGCAAATACCGCTGCAACAATCGTCGGAAGGATCCATGTTGAAGGAGGCAGTGTTACAGTCTTGGAAATGTATTTGTGATATTTCCTGCATGATTCCGTCATTATGGAGGCCAGAGTCGACCAAAACATGTATTCATTTTACCTTTTGGACCATATCAACTCCTGCATCCATTGTGTCTTTCCTCCACATGATGACATCTACCGGCAAGACAATGCCAAGAGCCACAGAGCGCCCATTGTACGTGTATGGTTCAAAGAGCACCAGGATGAGTTCAGCATACCTCATTGGCCACCAAACTCCCCGGATTTAAACGCAATCCAGATACTGTGGAATTATGTCAGTCGGGCTGTCTGTGCCGAGGATACTCACTTAAGAAACCTAGAGGAGCTGGCCACAGCACTGGAGTCAGTGTCTTCCCGAGCCTGGCTGATACTCTATCAGCACAACTCGCAGAAGTCTGCGGCGCAAGAGACGATTATTCAGGCCTCTGACGACTGGTCACATTGATGTGACTGAACAGTGTATAGCCATCCTTTATATTGTGGTTATCATGGGATTGATTTAGTCAGTCAGAAGGATAGTTATCTATATCAATAAGTGAGCAGTGAAGTATTTTACTGGAAAATCATTTAACAGCAGGTGACAAGATTAAGAATTAATTAAGAGGTGAAATGATAACAGAAGGCGACTGTCAAAGATCTTGCAGTGTAAGGAATGCATTCAGCTCTAAAGTCCTAGGAGAATATTATGATTTGTATTTGGAAATATTTGTGCTACTGCTGTATGATGTCTTCAGAAAATTTCATGGCATATGTCTTAAAATATATGAACTGAAGTCAGCACACTATATTACTTCAACTTGATTGGCATGGAGCGCTCTGCTGAAAATTAATAGAGCAGAACTGCAGCTTATTATCGATATCAAGAAACTTTAGTTTACTGAAAGAAGCATTTGAGAGGTTATTATGCATTGTTCATGCACACATACTGTTGCGATCAATAGGTTCGCAGTTAGCTATAATTAAATAACTGACGAATTTCACACTTCTTATCTTGTCAAGAAAAGCATCTGCGGCTGGGCAGTCTTACGGTATCTTCCAGTGTCAAATCTTAATCTACTTTATTGAGAGAGAGTTGGAACTTTTTTTGTGAGAAATACACCAGACTAATCCATTACAGGGGGTACATTTGAGATGTGGATCTGGATTATCCTCTGGTTTCGCTATCAACCAATAGTCACAACCCAAAGAAACTGTTATGAATTTTATATGACAAGGAAAAAGATGTTATTTACTACAGAAACCTGAAACAAAAAGGTAAATTGGTTTCCGTGGACGGAACCAGACCTTCAGATTAATGCAAAAAAATTGTTTAGAGGAAAAGTTTTCAAACTGATGAATAATAATGTGTCTGGCAACACCAGACAAAATGTATGAAAGGTGCAAGACATAAAAATAGCAAAATACTGGGAAGGTAGATACAGACCATCTCCATTGATTTACAAACCAAATTTTCATAGGAGTGTAATTTTTATCTAAAACTAGAGCTACTGTTCCTAGCATTTCTGTGGCTTAGTCTGGTTAGATGGTAAAGAAAAAAAGGAAAAAACTTCGTAATTTTATTCTCCCCCTCTTTCCACTCATATTCTCCTCCTACCCCCTTTCTCTGACCATTTTCTTCTGCGCTCCTCACTGTCTATCTTCTTCCCAACATACCTCTGCCTATCTCCTCATGGTCACTCTGTCCATCTTCTTTCCGCTCTCTATGCCAGTTTCCTCGCATTCCTCTCTCTGTCTCATTTACCTCCTCTATCTGCCCTTCAGCCTTGTTTGTTATTATTGCAAAATGAGATTCTCTTGTGTGAATCCTTAACAGAGTAGCATGTAAAATTTGAAGTGAATCGAGCAAGAACTTTTCAAGATTTTCGGTAAAAATATTCCCTTTTTTGTATTATATATTTATTTCTATACTGCCTACATTTAGAAATAAGTAAGCAGCAACATGCACGAATTCGAATTCAGTGTTGCGTCAAAATTTCAAGTCAATCAATCACCAACTTTTCGAGTTTTGCTAGCGCAAACATACATAAGGTGAAATTTTTTATATATATATATATATATATATATATATATATATATATATATATATATATATATATATAAGTTTTACTTGACGTTGAACTGAAGAGACATAATGTAGTGTTTGATAAATCCACTACATCAGGGATGGCTATTTTGGATATTTCAGGAACTCTTCTTATAAACTTTCGTTTTGTATGTGTTCTAAACAAGCTTCCATCAAACCATGTGAAAATGTGTTACACCACACTGACAGCTTAATTTATCACATTAAAACTCGAAATATTTTCGAGGATGTCAGGAATTATTTCCACACATGGTATGATGTTTTCGATTTCCTGTGAATAACAGACATAACATTCCACTTGTGAAGAGAAAGGAGGGTGGATTAATGAAAGATAAATTCAATGATTAACCTACAACCGAAATTGCTGGCCTACGAAGAAAAATGTATGCAGTTGAGACCGAGTCAGGATGTGAAATGTGGACAGTAAACGGTTTAAAACAGCCTTGTGTTAATGGCTTGACCATCGAAGATTATAGGCAGTATATGTTCAATTTTGAACAGTAAACAATTGTGCAGTTCAAAGTGGCACATAGTTTCTTCTGTTATAGAGCTCAAATTAATTGTATCAGCACAGGGTGGTAAAAATTTTATATTTATGGACAAGATCAATACATTAGCTTGTGGTCTCCAGCCCCTGAAAAATGATGATGATATATATGTATATGTACAAACATTACGATTACTAGTTTTCTTGTCTTTGTGTGAAAAAAATGTGAAAATGCACATGCATGCATGTGTGTGTATGTGTGTGTGTGTGTGTGTGTGTGTGTGTGTGTTTGTGTGTTTGTGTGTGTGTGTGCGTATGAGAGAGAGAGAGAGAGAGAGAGAGAGAGAGAGAGAGAGAGAGAGAGAGAGAAAGGGAGGGGGAGAAATGGAAACCATAAGTAAGTAGAATCGGAGAGGAAAGGAATATGTGGAAAACACTGATAAGGAGAAGGGACAGGATGATAGGACATCTGCTAAGACATGAGGGAATGGCTTCCATGGTACTGAAGGGAGCTGTAGAGGGCAAAAACTGTAGAGGAAGACAGAGATTGGAATACGTCAAGCAAATAATTGAGGACGTAGGTTGCAAATGCTACTCTGAGATGAAGAGGTTAGCACAGGAAAAGAATTCGTGGTGGGCCACATAAAACCAGTCAGTAGGCTGATGACCAAAAAAAAGTTGCAAATTATATTTGTGAATTGTAATTACAGTTAGTGGTCACAGTCGACTGTAAATGATGTGATTTTTAACTCAAGTTAATTCACATACTTATACATAAAAATTCCTTTCCTATTAACTGAATTAAACTCAACAGGAAAATACGACCTCATTATCTTGAGGTTCCTTGATGCATTCTTTTTGAGAGTACATATCAAAAAATTAAGTGAATCAATCAGTACATAAAAAATTTATGTCACATCTCCTCTCTTCACGCATTACTACATTCCGCTTCATGAATCATTTATACTCTTCCATGATCGACTGCAGCAAATAAATGTGACCTGGTTTTAGTTTAACTTCTTTGTCATCATATATCATTATTTGTTGACATATGTTTGTGGTCAACAGATAGCCATTGCATTGCTTAGAGTGTAAAGTGCGACTGGCACTATGTAGTAAGCGAAGCCTATTATACGAAAACGTAAAATATTAAATGTAATGTGTAATTGATTTAGGTGTATCTGTGAAAATGAAGAAAACAACGGATAATTAAAACAATGAATATCCCTCACTATAGTTAATGTGTATGAAATAGTCAATGCTGGCTGGTGTATGTAAATGTGCACAGATAATCAAATATTAATGTAATTTCTTTTGGAATGTAATATTCCTTTGTAATAAATTTTATATCTGGAATATTTTTGTCTGCCTTTTCCCCCTTCTGTTACCTCTGTCATGCATTATGTTGATTGTGCTTCACCACAAAAGAGAGGGAGGGACGGAAACTTGTGATGAGAAGTACAGTATTTGACTTCGACATTAGTGTAGTATTAAGCAGAGAGAGAAAGAATGAGAGAATAAACTTACTGAGGATGCGGCCAGTGTTGTATATTGCCCAAAGTTTTATTGATATGGTGTGTGAGAATGCGAGATGAAATTTAATGTCGAGAAGTACAGTATTTGAAACAACCTGTTTTTAATGATGCACAAAAAGGGACAGAGGGTGAGAGAGAGATGAAATACGGAAATGGGACACTATGCCATGTGTGTGTGTGTGTGTGTGTGTGTGTGTGTGTGTGTGTGGGAAGGTGCATGTGTGCGTGGGTCAGAGAGAGAGAGGGAGAGAGAGAGAGAGAGAGAGAGAGAGAGAGAGAGAGAGAGAGAGAGAGAAAGTGAGAGAGGGAAAAAAGAAAGAGAGAGAGAAATTGTAGCAATATAATCAACTCTGGTGAAGCTTGTGTAATTTTTGGAAAAACGGCAATATTGGCATTGTGTTTTTTTTAAATCTCCCCATTTTACGCAATTCAGGTGAAACTTACATGTTTCCTCAGTTGTGTGAGACGATACTTATGATAGCTGAGGTAAGCATTATGATAAATAATACAGATCATTCAGACACTTTTGCACATCGCGACTGCAGCACTCAGTTGTGCTGTGAACCAGAAGACATGTAGCCATAGTATTTATGCAAAATTGTAGCTTTATCAGCTCTATGCCAATCATATTTCGGATGAACTACTCTCACAGCTTTGACACTTCTCAATAAAAAAATATTGCTTTTCAATACAAAATAAAGAAAAATTATACTTTTTAGACATATAGTGACCTTACCATCTCTCAATGAAGAAGTATTCAACGTTAGAACAAAATGAAAAAACTGCTTTAACAGTAGTCGTATGATGGCTGTGTGTGTGTGTGTGAGTGTGACCTTGATATCAGCATCCTCACAGCTATTCCCTCATTACTGCTGGCATTTTCCAATACTGTCAACCCTCTGCCCTCAGCTCTTGTCACTTGCATTGTCACACATTGTATCTGTACATATTATAAAAACGAATGTATGTGTGTGTGTGTGTGTTCCATATCTCCTTATAAACCTCTCGATGGATTTCAAGCAAACTTTTGGTACTCATGTACATTACCATCAGGCTACAATCGCTGTGGGGTAAGAACCATCTAACTATCAAAAGAATAAATGTGGGGGTGTAAAAAAAGCATACCCTACGACACTTGAATTCCTGGACTTTTGCATCCAGTTATTGAGAATGAGAACATTTAGCAACTTCTAACGAAACTTTACACATCATTTCAAACGTTTACGGAATGTTTTCTGACTGATGACCTCTGCAAAATGATGATAGGAAAAAGTTTGTTATTTCCTACTTTTTCATTGTTTGGAGGTAAAAGTTTTGCATGAGGCATGACTTTCTAATATATTACCTCTTAACTACTAATGCATTCGCGACAGAGTTTTTAGACGATATGAATATGTGCCACTGAATGTAAGTAAAAAATTCTATCACTGTAGAACATATAGCTTAGCAGATGTTACATCATAAACAGTGAGATGCGTGGAAATCTGCTGCATCATGTATGACGAAATTTATTTCTTCATTGCTATTAAGTCCATTTGCAACTCACTTTGCAAATTTTGTAAGACAAAGTTCAGGACATATGACGTCATATGCACAGGCATGGATGCACAGCTGTAAATAAAAAACCGTTGCCAACGCCAGTTTTCTCCGATAGTGAATACATGTAGCAGAAGACATTCATTAGTTTCAAGTGAGGCTAACACATTCCTAGAATACAATTATAGTTTAATCAGATGTTCATCTTTAGTGTTACTATGATGTTAAATGAGATTACTATGGCTCATTCTCTTACTTTATACCACTGTAACAACAACATCATTGATGAAGTATCATTGATATTGGCCATTTAAAAATGCTTTAACATATCACCAAATTAAATTGTAAAGATAGTTGTGACATTTTCTATAGTTTCTGTAGGCCACTTTGCCCACCTGCCCAAAATTTTTTTTCTCAGTCTCTGGTGTGCACTGGTGAAGTGATAATCCACATCATTCCTTTATTGTCAGCTGTTTGATTTGAACTTATTCCATTGGTCTGTGGATCAGTCTAACATCCTTAGGGAAACTGGTTACTGTTTCGATTATTTCAGTTTCATTACAAAATGTAGAGGATAATTGTAAATGAGAGGGAGATGAAGAGCAATATATTAAAGATAAACTTCAATAGAAATGTGGAATCTAGGTTGATGGTTCAGTATTAGTATAGTCATATTCTGTTTTCTACTTCTACTCAAGATGTTGAACATGTGCTTTCTAGTGTTCGGAATAGCATGTTAAATAATGAAGTGGTGTATTTTAGGTGAGTGATGCTGATGGGGTGACTCTGAAGGATAGTGTGTTGACGTGAATGGGGGTGGAAGTGATTCAGAAATCTTGTCACTGCCTGAATCCAGTGGTAGACATGAAGTTTTATCAGGGTAGTACATGGATACGCTCAGTGCACATGGGGATTATTTAATGATCAATCCCATCCACACACAAAAATACAATATAAGAAATTAAATCAATAAGAATTTATTCACAAGATGAACTCTAGATCATGAAATTTGTTATCATTATTTTTAGTTCTTTTTCTTCCTTTATACTCTAACTTAATATTACAACCTTCAAACAACTGGAAGTCCCAGTTAGTTATTACTTTATTGTCCTGTCTGGGTAAATAATTTTAAATTTATTACTCTGCTAGATACAAATTTTCTCTGCATATCTATATTTTAATTATTCACAGCCTCTAATGTTATACAATCATTTACTTACAGCTCACCAATCTTTTTAAAGAACTGGAATTGCTTGAATTAGTAAACTTTTTTAGTAGAGAATCCATTTATATAGAATTAAAAAAATAATATTAAAATTTTCACTCAATATAAATAACACTAAAGTGTGGGATTTATTTAAATTTGACATTTTTGTTGATGGAAGTAATAAACCAAGAGAGAAGGAAGTTCAATGTAATATTTGCAAAGAATATTTTAAACCATCTTTAATCACAGAATCTCTCAGAAGTGATGTCCATACTCACCATACTGACAGTATTAATGTATTAAAGCAAATATATGAAGTAGAAGGAGAGTAAAAAACAAGCTTTCATAGTTATGGTGAAACTGATATAGCAATTTGGGAGGAAATCGAAAACCCACATTCTCCCATTTTTATGTCTCTAAAGAATGTAGCAAATTATAATTTACCAATAAATAAATTACAAAAAATTATGCAACAATTTATTAAAGCCTTTTACTTAATAGTAATAGTTTCTCACTCAGTAACGAGATTTGGAAGATAGAGAATACAAAAAAATCAGCTGACACATTTATATCATTGGTACAATTATGGTATGTATCTTATTCTTACATTACAAGATATGGAATAATTACTTTAATTTTGTTAAAATTTCATAAATAATAAATAATATTTAATATCCATAAGGCACTGTATCATAATTTTCACGAACTACTCTTTTATCGTAGTACAATAAGAATTCTTTCTTAGGCAATGTGTAAACTAGGTTTTTAGTGTCAGCATCTCTAGTGATCTGACTGTATTCTAGTTGTATCATTTCCTTCACTTCACTCTCAGTTAATCTTATTGTGGTTTAGCCATTCAGCTTTTGAATATACTTGTAATTTAATGTGAATCTGTTTTCTTTTATCACAGAGATTTTATCATTTTTCTCATAATAATAACATTTTGGTCCAGTTGAAGCGCAATTTATAATCCATGTATTATCTCCTAAGTCATCTGTCCTGTCACCCAACATACAACTGTTTTCTAAATTGACTTTGCCATCATCAATATTTACTACAGAATTGGTATCAAAATGTATAACATTTTTAAGAGAATCTTCCATCGGTTCTTGGCAGAACAACATTATAATAAATGAAAAGCACCTGGCTGCTTTTGTACTACAATATTGTAGACCAAAAGCAAACTGGTGCTTTTCATTATTACAAAAACTTTTTCCTAGTTCATTTTGCCTGTCATACAATGTCAGTGTAGCATGTGATGTAGTAAATGCAGCTATAAAAATATTTGTAGTTGTATTATAATCCTACAAATTGATCCTCATCTGAACCATATTGTCATTAAGAAAATTTAAGTCTATAGTAAGTAATCGATTATCGGCTAGTATCTCATAAAATCGCTGTAAATCTGTTACATATTCCCTTTAACTAACATTCTGCCATTGCCCAAACTTTTCCCCACAATTATTTAAGACATATTTTAGAAATAGCTCGTTTTCCTGGATTTTCCTTTATAATATCAGGATCCACATCAATACCTAATTTCTCTTTAAGTGTTTTGATATACTCTTAATCATTTTAAAAATCGTGTAGACTGGCTTCTAATTTCATTTTCAGAAAATATTTGACATAATTTTTAAACATTATGTTGATTTTATTTCTAAAATCCCACACTTCTTAGACATTTAAAATTTTAAACCCATTTTCACAGCCAACTTTACTGCATCAGTCATCCAAGTTCCAATAAAACTTCTTCCTTCATCATTGTGATTGCATCTACTTATCTTTTCTTCTGCACATTTGACACACAAAGGAATCAATTGTTTTTGGTTTATTCTTACAGGTGGACCAGGATGAACAATCCTCCATGTGCCAGTACTTTACAATTTTAAATCCATACGAATTTTTAGAATTATATCATAGTTCATATATTTTTGTTTCATGTTGTGTGGTATAGAAATCATAATATTCTACAGTTGGATAAAGACTGCAAACATCATCATTCTTATTTCGTGTTAACACCATCAGCTATAACTCTCAATTTTACTGCATTTGTGTGACCACCATAAACTGCATAGGTTGGATACAATGGTTCACCAACTTCTGGTAACTGCCTATTTTTTTTAAGATTTTTATACTCTAAATTTGCATTTCGTATTTCTGGATTTCTCATGAAAGCCTTTTTAAAAAGGTCATCCATTGTTTCATTATTTTTATTGTTAATATTCTCACCTTTAAATTTTATTTACAACAATGACAAAAGCAACCATGGTATCAGTAAACAGTATTAGTTCTTTTATCAAAATCATCTGCTTTTGCACAATCTAATTTTACCTCACCAATATTAAGACCACGTGAGATATTATTATTGTTTAAACTGTTTAGCCAAGCGATGGATTCTTTACTATAATTCTCTTTCTGTTCTGTATCGAATACAGCAATTACATTTTCAGATAAGTATCTAAATCTGTATATAGCTATACAAACTTCAGCGATTGTCAAATAACAGAATGGATCAATATTAGCTATTTCTAGGCACTGTTTTGTTGGTTCTAAACAACCTCTTCTCAAAATGTATACGTCTGAATTACAGTGCTCAATAATTTCTTTCTTCATATTGAATATATAATTTTCCTTAACTCTGTAGCTACACCATTTGTTAAATGCTTCTCTATCCTTCGGTTTCATAGTGTCAACAAAATAATATTGAATATCTTCAAATGGTCCTATATTATTTTCTTTTTTCTGTGTATTGAAAAAAAATGTGTGAAGTAGCCTTTCTTCAATTCATTCAAAACAGATCTATTTGGAAAACTACTTAGAGGCCCTTGTACAAAATTACTGCTATCTATAACTTTTAGGCCTAACTGTTTTTCTCCAATAACATTAATTTTGTTCCTGTGTAGACATTATATGGCTATATCGTATTTTCAACACAGTACATCAAAATCAATAGTAAATTGCATACTTTAGCACTGTGAGCTATGAATGTATAATACTTTTTTTGTCAGATATCATCCAATTACAAAATTCTTCATTTCTCTTACATTTACTAACAATACCTCCTTTAAAATTGTGAACTATTATGAGATAAGGATATGTATGCCAGTTTCTCCTTGAGCTTCATAATCAAACAACATGTATCTTTCTGTATAGGTATAATGCTCTCTCATAGGGAATCCTTGTTCTCAATACTCAAACTGTTTACCAGCAACTAGTTTTCTACATTCCTAGCATCAAAATATAAAAACGTTCTAAGTCTCCAGTAATGCAAGAACCATCTTTACTACAATTTGGGCGAGATTGAACTATAAAATCCTCACCAAATTTTCTTTGACAAATACCACTTTTGCAATCTGTATTGCATGTAACATTTATGATTTCCAATTTTTACTGTTTGATTGCAGTTTGTGCAAAGATCAAAGCCACATTTGTCTTCTTTAGATCTCAGACAAATCTTTTTACATCCTTCACATTTATATTCTCTATCACAAACTTCTTTTTGTTTTTTTAAGAATTCAGTTTCAGCTTTCACAGTAAATCTTTCTTTTCTCACAAACATGTTCTCCTCTTTTGAATGAAACACAGACTTTTCTCTCTATTTTGCAATTATGTTTATCTTTTGTTTTAAATGGTTTGTTACATTTATTGCAGAAATATATTGATTACAAGAAAGTCGTTATATTGTTAATTACATCAAAATGGTTGTGATTTTTGTACAGATAAATCGTTTTTTCTTTCTAAGGGCCACTATAGGTAACTGAATTGAAATTCTCAGCACATACAGGATTTATTTGATTATCCAACAATTCTTCAACGTTTTAATATTATCTAAAGTAAAGCCTTCTTCGTTATATTCACCCAAATGATTACATAATATGTCAGTTAACTCATTTTGTAATTTGTATTTCTCTCTTCCTTAATTTTCTTAATCTCATTTGTAGTTAGTTCTCTGCCTCAGATATTATTTCTCCAGTATGTTAAAGCAACTAATATTGCTCTAGGACAACACATATTATCATCATTATTAATTCGAGTTATACATCTTTTGTTTCTATGTCTTCAGCTAGATTTCTAATTTTTTTGCCTTAACTGCCTCTAGGAATTGCTATTAATTGAATAGAAATTACAGTATCTGATATATCAACAGTCTCATTGGATGATAATATAGCTCTGATTTTATAGCACATTCACGAGTATTATCTGAGCATTTAATCCTGTAGAAATTTGACAATATTTTTTTGATGTTACATTCAACTTACCTCCTTTTCTAGAATTAGTACTTTTTTCTGCTACTTCAACTACAGAATTGATTACTTACATCATATAATCCATTTTCTCACTAACAATATCCAGCTTAGCAATATTAACATCATTAAAGGCTGTTTTATAGTCAATAGACAAAGCTTGAAATTTTTCATTACATCTCGAACTTATTTCTTTGATCTCAAATAAATGTATTCTGAAAACCATTACTAAGTCTCTTTCTCTTGCTGAAATAGTTTGCTACTAAATGGATAAATCTGATGTCATTTCAGTATTTTTTCTTGTCTTGGTAGTAAAGTTTTTCAATAATATCATCATCAAATTTGTAGAAATAATTTATATTACTTATACATTTTGGCCTTGATTTAGTTTTTTTATTCATTGTGTATGAAATTTAAACTCCTATAACCCATTTGCATTAACAGGCTTCCTCAATTTACTGTATCCTCTAATACCAAGATTTTTAGCTCAAACTTTGAGTTCCCTTACTTTCAAATTATCGAGCGTTCTTGTAGGAGGAAGTAAATTAATTGAAACGATTAAATTAATGAAATAATCTTTTCCAAGTGTGCTATATACTCATCAATTATTCCTTCTGCAATAATCTTGGAGTTGAGGAATCTGTCAGCTCTCTCAGTGAAGCTTCCATTTATGTAGAACAGAAAACATTAGGTTTGCCGGAAATGAGATGAAACTATAAGAAATTGATTTCTTATTTGTTTTGCCCATAAATGTCTTTTACATCTCTTTAACTATTTCTTTTCCACATTTACACACCATTTTCCTTTTATATTGTTTTTTAGTTTGCAAATCCCACATTCACTTGAGAGTGTGTTCCTTGTTGAACGCTTAAAGTAAAAGGAACTAAAACCTTGATCACACCATATACAATTTTGTTGAATTATCACCATCATAATTTTTCATGGATGGCAATATTTTTGAATGCTCCTCTCACGAAATTTTTAAATGTTTCTTATAATATTCAGATGAGGTACATTTTCCACATACACAAAGGACTTTAACACACCTATTTTTGTGATACTTTTTATCACTTTGTTTAGAGATATGAGTATCCTTGTCCTTCATATACATGTATAAAGAAACTTATCAATTGATTTGTCATGTTTGCATTTTTTACACTTCCTTGTCCCTTCCATTTTGTGAGAAAATTTTTCATTTGTTTAATTAAAATTATTACTACAGCTGGTAACAAAAAAACCCAAAAAGATATACGTTGAAAACGCATCATTATATTTTTGAAGGAAGAAAATTTCGAGAAAGAATTTGGAAAAATTAAAGAGGGATATATAACACTGACTCATGAGGATAATGTGAGCGATATAAGAAGAATATAGAATATTGGGCGAAAGAGCAGTCTAATTATTTTCATAATGGAAAAACAGTTTATGATTTAGCTGATGATCATGCAGCTGTCACTAGTTCCGAAACACATATGATAAATATTTTTGAGTTTATTGAAATGAATAATTGTCAGTTAAATATAGGTTTCTGTTTTAAAGGTACATTAAAGGTATTTTGATACCAATGTTTAATTAAAAAAAATTTTTAATAATGAATGATATTTTATATTTTATTTAACTTGGAATTTCAGAAGCCATGACTCTGGCCCCCATAAAGTTAAAACAATTTCAAAAGCATTAATTGAATCTTTAAACACATATTATTTAAAAACGCCCTGGCAGATTAAACCTCTGTGCCCGACCAAGACTCGAACTCGGGACCTTTGCCTTTCGCGGGCAAGTGCTCTACCATCTGAGCTACTGAAGCTCGACTCACGCGTGGTCCTCACAGTATCTCGTCTCCTACCTTCCAAGACTGGGCGTGAGTCGTGCTTTGGTAGCTCTGATGGTAGAGCACTTGCCCGCAAAAGGCAAAGGTCCCGAGTTTGAGTCTCGGTGGGGCACACAGTTTTAATCTACCAGGAAGTTTCATATCAGCGCACACTCTGCTGCAGAGTGAAAATCTCATTCTGGAAACATCCCCCAGGCTGTGGCTAAGCCATGTCTCTGCAGTATCCTTTCTTTCAGGAGTGCTAGCTAGTACTGCAAGGTTCGCAGGAGAGCTTCTGTAAAATTTGGAAGGTAGGAGACGAGATACTGGCAGAAGTAAAGCTGTGAGGACCAGGCATGAGTCGTGCTTCGGTAGCTCAGATTGTAGAGCACTTCCCCGCAAAAGGTGAGGTACTGCCCAAAAATCGTCTTTCACAAAGATTATCCAGTCTGAATAGTGGAAGACCTAAACAAGATAAAATATTGTATGTCAGAAAATATGCGTGCGCTGATTATAAATTAGTAGAACATTTGATTAATATTTATTGTGGTGTACACACAGTAGATAAAAGTATAGATATGTACAATATTCAGTATAACTGTCTGCCTTATTTTGTTGCAAAATTATGTGACCTGTATAATGAGATTGTTGATGAAATAAATGAAAAGAGAAAAAAGATTTATGACGAAATTTTGAATGGGTCCACTATAGAAGTTTGATTTTTCTAATATATGTCAATTCTATGTGAGTGAAGTCAAACATAGGCTTTCATATAACAAGCTTACCTATAGTGGTAAGCAAGAATATGTGATTATTGAGGAAAATCATAAACTGTGGTGTAAAGCAAAAGATGTTGCTGAGATATTAGAATATAAAGACACTGACTACGCTATTTTTTAACATGTTGATATAGAAGATAAAATTATATTTGAAAATTTAAACCCAGAGACCAATTCAGGAATAAGAGGTAATGAAAAATCATCAATATTTATCAATGAACTTTGTTTATATTATTTAAATTGTAAATTGCAAAAGCAAGAAGCAAAAGCATCTTGAAAATGGGTTGCACATGAACTATTACCAGAAATTGGTGAATATGTGGAACATAAGATTGGAAAAAACGATAGATTCCTACAGAAATCAAATCGAATACAAAGATTATTGTATAGAGCGATTAGAAAATACAAAGAAATTGGCTGAAAATCGAGTAGAAAATTTGAGAGATGCTGTTTATATGGCTTTTGATGTAATAAACAGAAGAAACGAAGAAATCAATACATTATTACCTCTTGTTGTTCCTCAAACAGTTAACGAAAATTTAAGACCGACTTCTGTTATTTTAAGATTATATGATTGTCTTTATAATTATGATTATTATGAATTATTAAAAATGTACAAAAGCAAACACACATTATCAGAAATACACATACAAATTTTGAGAAATTTTTAAGAAATAATTATGTACAAAGTGCAGGAAAATTATATCACAAATGAAAGAAAATTTAAGAATTACTTGTTATTGAAATTATTTTATATCTTAGATAATTATTCACGAGAAGAATTGATTAATGTAGTAATGACTACTCTTCACTAGTTTTAAACCTGGCTATTCATGTTTCTCACAAAGAATTTAATTTTTTTATATAAATGTAGAAGGACTCCTATTTGGTAACTTCACCAAATGTCAAATTTTAATACAAAGTTTATCAATGACCTGGTTTATTTTAATTCTGGTTTCTTAGTATCAAAACTTAATATCAAAGTACTGTATTGTAATTAAATATTAAACAACATTTATAAGAATTTATATGTACTTCTAATAAACAAAATTCGCTGAAACCATCATTTAATTCCATCAACTCAAATTTAAAATCCTCAAATAATGTTGACATTTATTGTTATCCTTTATGAATCTTTAATGAAACAATAAAAATTATGAAAATTTTATTCAACATCAATTGAGTTTAATTTTCAATATTGAACTGCATTTGTACACAATTTTGAATAACCTTGTAAAAGACAATTTTACTGTTGTGTGAATTATCAAACCGAATCATTTGACATAAACTTTATTCTCTTCTTTATTTAAAACTTTTGCAGCCCATTAAGGACCTGGAAATTTCGTTTTCAAAATTTCCTGTTTATAAAAATTTGGTTCAACGTTTAAATCTTTCAATTTCTATGTGATTAGATTAGAATAAATAACAGATTCAATTTCAAAAACTTCTGTTCACCAAATCACTGAATATCCTTATTCAAATAGTCCTTTAAGTTTAGCAACTAATTTTTTTATTAACTACTGTTGGTTTAGTTTTTACAGTTGAATTTTTGTGTCGTTTTATTCATCAATTAATTTCAAAAGTATATCTATGTATTTGTAATTTGGTTGAAGAGAAAAGTTTTTAACACCTTTTCTCAAGTGTTCTATTAAAGATTTCGTTTCTTTTACTTCTGTATAATTTGAATAATGTTCAACTTTATTTTTTCTGTTAGTTATTGAATTTCTCCATTATCAAATGCTATTAAGCTATCTGTTTGTGATTATTTTGGATTGCTGCCATATCTATATATTTTTTCAAAAGCATCTACTACATTCTTACCAGTTAAACCTTTAACTATAATAACCAAAGCATAATTTTAAAAAAAATCTGTACACGTTAATTAATATTTAAGTCCTTTATTAATTATTGAAATTCCATTCCAGTCCATTTCAGCTGAATCATTTATACCTAGCGAACGACATTTCTTCTTTTAAGGTTTTTCTCATTGGTTTAGGTAATTCATTAACAATATCATCACAAATATTTAATCTTTGCCGACAATTTTTTAAGGGATATACTCTTTTTTCTTTCACATAGTTTACAAACCTATTCAATTCTCTTTCTTCGATTTTTAGTTCTTACTCTGTGGGGCTTATGTGCCTCAGCAAACCTTTTACACTTCCAGCAGTAGATATGGTTGTGATTATCCATTTATATAGAACAAAAATTTATGTAATTATTAATTTTATTCTAAAGGCTTCAGATCATCTACATATTGATGAACTTTCTTGTGTAAGTTATTTATTTTCGAATCTAGTGATGTAAGTTTGACTTGTAGTAAATCTCTTGTAAGTGATATACAATGGTGATGTGATTTCATTTCGTTTATTTCCTCACCATGATGTTCCATGATACCATCATAAATGCCATTTGTTTGTATTACAACTGTGGCATTTTGATATATTCATTCCTTGTAACAAAGTTATTTGATTCTTCTTTATTGACATAATTATTGAATTGCATTAGAATACTTGTATTTTAGGTTTTGAAACAAGAATGAATTAACGATTCATTGTGTAAATATTCTTTTTTCACTACATCTTTTGCATCAGTTGGATCAGTTACATTTGCCATTCGACCTTTAAAACTGCTGTGACTTCTAGTTAGTTAGCATTTAATTCTTTTTTGAACTTTGGTAACAAATCATTTATTTTTGTGTGTATGGAAGATTGAAATCTTTGTTTTTTGATTCTCATGACTGTAATGGTGGTTGTATTATCATTACCTTTTACATCTATTGATGATTGAAAATCTTTGATTTTTGATTAAAAACCATTCAAATTTTGAAATTAATTCATTATTAAATTTTGGATCCAATGATTGAAAATCTATATCTTTATTGAGCATATCTCCAGAATTGTCCCTTTATTAAAGTAAAAATATCATTGAGATTTTTTCACTTTCTTTTTTTACATTGGAGACAGGTTTCTTTTCCATTGCTACATTATGTCCTATCTGTTCTTCCTATCCTGCATCAGTTTTTTCTTGTTTATTACTCCATTTACAATTGGTGCAAAACAACCACCATGTGCACGAATGGTTGTTAAATAAGGTAATGCAGCTAATAGTAATGGAAGAAATCTTCATGTTTCTTTTTTGTTAGATTAATATTGAATCCTTTTCAAAACAGGAATAGTTAGTGAAACAAGTAACTTCTCTCCAGTTTTTCCTCTTTCTTTCTTTCTTGAACATATTTAAAAATGGTTCGATAATATTTAATTTTTCAGTGTTAGGTTTAAGTTAAATTGATTTTGGTTTAGTTTTGCCACTCGATAGGAAAGTATAATCAATTAAAATTTTAGATTACATATTTAAAAAAATTAATATTTTTTACACTCTCAACTACTGTCATCCACTTCTAATCCAGCATCATAAGTCATGGCTGTGCCCATTCCTAATTTTGTTTTTCAATATGTTGTTCCTCTAGCTGCAATTTTTGCTAGTTTATCACCTAATGAAGCATCACTTTCATGCATTCTCTGTATGCACCCAAAAGAAGTTATTTATCTGCTTCATGTCGTTTTTCTAAATCTTTATAATCTCTGCATGCAATATCATGTTTCTTACATTTTGTTCCAGTAATAGCACATGCTAGTCTTTCTTCTAACTTAGGAATGGCCCCCAGTAATTAAACCCTGGTAGATGCATCTCTGGCATTAGTAAATTATTTTAATCCTAATTGATTAATATTTTACCATGTTTTTCACTTTTCCAAAATGTGTGTGGAAGATTAATCAAAATTCTGATCAAATTCAAAATTCCTTTTGAAATTTTGATGATGAAATCACTAAATTTGTTTGTTAACATTTGTGATATTCCGACTTCTGCATCGTGATAATGTTTAGTTCCAGCTAATTCTTCTCC
This sequence comes from Schistocerca americana, assembly GCF_021461395.2. Lineage (NCBI taxonomy): Eukaryota > Metazoa > Arthropoda > Insecta > Orthoptera > Acrididae > Schistocerca > Schistocerca americana. The sequence continues at coordinate 94,184,615 of NC_060121.1, forward strand.
ATGAATTACTGCTGAACTGTCCATTAACTGATGGACTTCAGAAAACCCAAACATATTCCATTAGTTTTTTCTCAATATTGTTTACTAAACTTTCACCAAATTTTTCTTCCGCACTTTCCAGTGAATCACCTAAATGCTAGAAAGAAGGTATTAACCATTTCTATTATCAAATATTTGCATTTATTTTCTCTACTAGATTTAATTTTATTCAGATTATTATCAGAGAATAGTGCTCGCAAATGGGAAAAATATAAATACATAGACTGATATATCAGGGTCTGTCTATAGTGTATTCATTTATTCCAGACTTATGATCTTTTTAGTTGAAAGGTACATTAATCCTTCTGTAGCTTTATATTCCCTACCACCAATAGTTAATTTATGTCCATTAAAGTTATTGGTAATTTACCAACAAATTAATGAGCCAACAGGTCTTAATTAAATACTTTATCATCACTGTGGTTAATAAATTCTAACATTCTTCACTTTCATTTATTTTTTAACGTTTTTCTACTTTTTTCTCTCTTTAGTCTCTGGCTTAATAAATCTTTTACTTCTGGTTCACTTAAAGTTTAGTCACATTGTACACTTTCATATTGTTTAATTGAGGGTATATCATTAATTTCATCTAACTGATACTGAGAAAAATTAACTATTTCTTATTCAACTTTTCTATTTTCTTCTGTTGCTTTTAATACTTCACCACCTAATCCTTTGATTCCTTTTTTTAACACGTTCAATAGAATCGATAACTGATTGACCTTCCTTTTAAAATTTTTCATAATCTATTTGGTGGTTTTTCCATTTTTAAATTATTCTTTTAATTGTTCTTTTACTCTTCTATTTCATCTAGCTTTTTAACAACTTCTTGATCGTACAACGAAGGTGTACTTAGTCCTTTAGGATGATCGTATTTTGCAAATGTTTATTAAAGACTAATAGCATTAACTAAACAATTTTTTAACATTAATGTTTACGTTTATGTTTTTATGAAATTCTGTGTTTAGTTTCTGATCTTACCTTCAGTCGTTTTCCTAGTCCTGTATATTGTAAAAAATCCAAATTTATGATGGCAACAAATACAATTCATTTATTTAAAATTAGTAAGTCTTGAATCACCACCAACTAACCTATAAATATGATTTAAATATGTATCATCTCGTCTAGAAATATTAAAAAAGTAAGATAATCTCCAACTAATTGTTTTGGTATTTTTGAATAAGTTTGAGCTAAATAAGAGGAATCAATTACTTTGTATCTTCCTCTAGTAAAATATTTTCTAACTGCATCTTGATTTTCAAGAATGAAGTCATCAATACAACAAATGAATTAATTTGACATTGACCTAATGCAATAATTTCTTCATCGTTGTGCATAAAACTAATAATTTTCCACAACTTTCTATAAACTTATCGTATTTGGTTGATTTAAACTTTTTGAATAAACGTACAAATGATTAATTTTTCCAATTTAGCCATCTAGATGCTAAAACACAATTATCAATAATTAACTAAACTTCTGGCAGATTAAAACAGTGTGTCAGACCGAGACTCAAACTCGTCACCTTTGCCTTTTGTGGGCAAGTGCTCTACCATCTGAGCCACCCAAGCACAAGTCACACCCTGTCCTCACAGCTTTACTTCTGCCAGTACCTTGTCTTCTACCTTCCAAACTTTACAAAAGCTCTCCTGCAAACCTTGCACACCTAGCACTCCTGAAAGAAATGACATTGCCGAGACATGGCTTAGCCACAGACTGGGGGATGTTTCCAGGATGAGATTTTCACTCTGTAGCGGAGTGTGCGCTGATATGAAACTTCCTGGCAGATTAAAAGTATGTGCCAGACCGAGACCCAAACTCGGGGACCTTTGCCTTTTGCGGGCAAGTGCTGTAGCATCTGAGGTACCCAAGCACCACTCACGCTCCATCCTCAGAGATTTACTTCTGCCAATACCTCGTTTCCTATCTTCCAAACTTTACAGAAGCTCTCCTGTGAACCTTGCAGAACTAGCACTCCTGAAAGAGGCAAAGGTCTCGAGTTCGAATCTCGGTCTGGTACAGGAAGTTTCATATCAGTGCACAATCTGCTGCAGAGTGAAAATCTCATTCTGGAATCAACCACTTTGTCCAGTGATTGCACATGAAATAGAATATGATAAAGTTCACTGAGTTTCATTTTTAACTTATTTTCTGGATTTCTTAGTTTTGGTTCCCAATCTGTCATTTATTTCATAAATTTTTTTAATAGTTAATAAGCAGGTAAGTCGTCTGTTCTCAAAAAAAGATTGACTGTACATACATGATATAGCTATAATAATGCTGCAGTAGTTGGTTTTATTCAAGTTTTTTAACTCAAATATTACTTTGAAAAATAATAAACAGTTTCTGATGGAGAAAGGATAGAAATTCCTGAAGGTCAATATAGTTTGAAATATTTAATAAAGTAATTCAATCGAAAAAGCCAAATATTCATATTAAAGAAGATGAAATTTCAAATAGAGTTAGTATTGAGAGTAATGTGAAGTTGTATATGGATATAAAACAAGATGTATTGGAAGTGTGCTCTGATTTAATAATCAAATAATTAAACCAAATAGAAAAACGGTTTCTAATGATGTTCTAAAATTATTCTGTTTGAATTAATTAAAATAAATTTTAATTTGGCTGATGGAATGTTGATTGAGTATGCTGATCATGTTCATAGAGAAACTAATATCAATGCTTCATTTAAACTATTTCTGAATTTGGTGGCCCAATAAGTCATGACCCAAATTATCCAGTATATATTACTAGTTTTGAACCTATTGTGGACCTAGAAAATACTATAACTGATAAAATAATATTTTGATAGACTTCAATGGTGCTTATTTTACATTAATTTTAGAAACAACGTAATAAGTTTCTTTGTTAAATCATGAACAAAATCGACAGTCAGCAATTTCACTCATTCTCTGTGAATGACATGACTAAATATAATCGAAATCTGCCCAAGAGCACACAGAGTTTAATATAAATATTGGAGATGTTTGGGTTCATGCTGATCACACTGAGCTGTTCATGAGTTTTAATATTATCGTAGCAGATAGTACTGATTTCAAATCATATTTTCGAAAATCAAATAAAAGATTAATTGTGAAGTATGTGGTAGGGCTGTTTGAGGTCATCAATATAAAGAAAGGAAACAAAATTTTGTCTAGAATGCAACATCCATTTATTACTTTATCTGTTCTTATGATATTAACAAGAACTGTAGCTTGTGAGTTTACCAAGGAAGGTGATACCCTCAATAACGACAAGATAAAAAGGAAGAACACTGAAAAATCCACCAAAGAAATCTAGTGGACCAAGTACTTCAAAGACCATAAAGAAGAGATGTGGGAAGAAGATTTAACTGTAATTTTGACTTGTAGCTCAAGTGCTGGAGAGGCTCTTCTTAGATGGACTGATAAAAAATATGCTGGGATTGAACTAAAAGATACACTTCCAAAAGGAGGTGAAACTGTAGTAGAATCTATGGAAACTCGCACTTCTGGCATAAAATATGAACAAGAACATTCACTAGAGTTTGAAGGAAGACTGTAAAATCCAGAAACTCCAATTTATTTCTTTGAATCACAAACAAATGAAAAAGCTGGAGTAGAAGGAAAAAGAAATATTGAACTAGATATTAGTAATTTTTATAATTCTTCAGAATTTGATATGCCTTACTTACACCAATAATTATTTGAAAGTATATGATGCTTTCCTTGATTTTAAGAGTCACTCAATTGAATGGTGACGTCAATGTAAATCCTTTCAGTTTTCATGAAAATTTTCCTTTTTCTGTAGTAAATATGTCTATGAGAATGAATGACTGGGCCACACTGAAATCTATGATGAAATTAGTTGCCACAGTTAATGATAAAATTCCAAAGGATACAATTGCCTACATAGTTATGTATGTTAAGAAAAATTTAACATATGATACTCAGCACAGACTTTTGAGTGTAGGATTTTAATATTTTTATTTTTTTTATTTTATATAAATGGATACTGTACCGAAAAAGCCAAATAATGCAGGCAATTCAAATTTGTTTAAAATGAGTAAATGAATTGTATTGCATTACAGGCTGTGAATATTTAAAAACTATATATGGAGAGGTAATCTGTATGGAGCTTCATAATAAATATAAAATTATTTTGTTAGATAATAAAATTATAACTGTGGCTTTCAGTTTTTTGAGGATGGTGATATTAAACTAAAGTATAAAGGAATGAAAAGAGCGAAAAGTAAAGATAACGAATTTTTTGATCTGAAGTTCATTGTGTGAATAAATTTTTATTGATTTAATTTTTTATATTATATTATTGTAGGTGGGTGGGATTGTTCATCAAATAATCCCCTAGTCCACTGAATGTACCCACTTACTACTTGTTAGATATTTATTTTAGTTTTTCCTACTCCCTGCAGTTTTCAGGTTGAAGAGCAAAACGCTGTTTCAATCTGTAAAAGTTCCTTTTTTTTAGATTATCTTAATGCATTACTGCAAAATCTGAGAAATACGTTAAGGAATAGTGCGACTGTAATGAAAGACCAATATAAATTTAGCGTGAAAAGAAATTGTGAGAAATTAGAGTCTACTGCCAAAAACATAAATATCTCATCTAGGGCTTCTGTCCAATGCCATGCAAGGACACATTGTCGTGTTACCTATGCTATTACAAATGGTACTGAAATGGTATTTTATAGCAGTCTATTAGAGATCGTGTTACTAATGACAAGTCCAGAATTCATCACCTTGTCTGTTTCAGTTACATTGGACAGCGATTGTTTTGCTAACAAGTCAATTTGCACGCCATCTGCATGTCATTATATGCATGCAGATTTGCATCTTTACAAATATAATCTTTTTGTCTACGTTTCTTGTCCTAAAGTCAGATCAATGTCTTATTTATACAATGGAAAACATTTTGTCTCTTTATACTTTATCATGGTCCACCGTCACCACACTTATCTGCTTACCAACTTCGACTCTGAAGTTGACTACTACAGAATCAGGTAATGGAAAAGTTTTATTTTGGCGAACAGTAGGTGTGAATTTAATCAAAGCTGAACTCCTTATGACTTACCTGTCTTTGTGAGGCTTCTGCTTTTGCCACTGTGATGCATTGTGTCTCCAAACAATTTCATTTAGAAGAAGTTAAATATATTCATTTCTTTTCAGTCACATTTATTCCTTTACTTTAACAGATGCATTACAGTGCCTACATGATGGCCTTAATCATTTAATGCTTGCATTTCTAGATGTCATGTCTTTGTGGCTGTAAATTCAGTTACGTTGTGGTCTTATTAATTGTTTTAGTTTTTCCAAAGTAGTTCATGATTTTCCACATAACATCTGCTGTGTGTGCGTGAACACTGAGATTTACCAATGGAAAGGCTATGGTAACAGACATAGATAAGCATGCCCATTACATGTACTTTGGCCACATGCTGAGCTATTTACACATTGTGAATATTACAGAATGTACACATCAGAACTTAGCACATTCATTCAATTAAATGTTACTGAAACCTCTATTCATGCTGATTATTTTTACAATGTGCGAATGGAAGTTACTCCCATCCTTCACTGATGATTTTCCTATATAATGTTTGTAATCAGATGATGTTCTGTTATGATTCTTGGGTCTAACTATATGAATACTGAGATTTACCAATGGAAAGGCTATGGTAACAGACATAGATAAGCATGCCCATTACATGTACTTTGGCCACATGCTGAGCTATTTACACATTGTGAATATTACAGAATGCACACTTCAGAACTTAGAACATTCATTCAATTAAATGTTACTGAAACCTCTATTCATGCTGATTATTTTTACAATGTGCGAATGGAAGTTACTCCCATCCTTCACTGATGATTTTCCTATATAATATTTGTAATCAGATGATGTTCTGTTATGAATCTTGGGTCTAACTATATATATGGGAGGGCAATTTCAATACAGGGTGTATTTCAGGATATATACTTCCACATAATCCGATTTAAAGTGAAAGATATGGTGCATATTTCACGAAAGTTTAAGTAATCAACTTTCCCCTCTGACTAAAAATATTTTACAGTCGCCAGCCCATACAGGGAGAAATGGTCACCTAAAAACATAAGAGTAATATGAGCTCGTACAGAAAGATATAAGCGTTCGTTTTTCCCATGCACTCTTAGAGAGTGGAACGGTAGAGAAATAATCTGAAGCAGATTCGAAGCACTTTCTGCTGGACACTTAAGTGCGAACTGCAAAGTAGTCATGTACCAGTGAAAGTAGACTTCCCGAAAACTTTCTTGAGCACATGGACCGACGACATTCAAACAAGGGAAATATTTTAGACCCTGTAGCTTCAAATAGGCCTCACCACAATGTTTCAGTGTAGAAACAGGGGTTAGTGATGATGGTTATAAATTCAATACGTCCATCAGGAAAGCTTGGAGAGTATTATTGTTAGGAAAAGCTGAAAGCAGGTTTTAGCGTACTACTTATCCAATAGAAGGATTTTGGGAGAAGTTTATACTCACTATATATCATGTTTTGCAAAAGTATGTACTTAGTAAGTAGATTAAGGATGGAAAAGAACAACAGTGGTTTAATAACAGAATGAGGAAATTGTTAAGGAAGCGGAGACTGTTGCACTCTCAGGCACCAGAGAACTGTGGACTGGCAAAAATTAGTAGAAATTCGTGTATCTCTAAAAAGGTTGATGTGCGAACCATACAACTACCTCCACCATCATACCTTAGCAGCAGAAGACAGCAAAGGGAAATGAGAAACTTTAACATTCACGTTTAAAAATGATTCATGCAGGAGTATCAGAGAGACATACCTCTGTTCAGTCGTCACATTGACTCCAATATGGATCACATAGAAATAGGCGGAAGCAGGTATAGCTACCAAAAGAACTGAATAAAAAATACGTTGCCAAGTCCAGATGCAATGCCATTTCGGTATCATGGAGACTACTCTTTGGCACTGGCACTTTGCTTGGCTTGCATTTAAAGCGAATCCCGCACCCAGTGCAAAACATCACAAGCGACTGGGGAGAAGCGCAAGTGGCCCCTGTATGTTAGAAGGGTGAGAGAACTGTCCCGCAAAATAACAGATAAACTTCCTTACCATCGGTTTGCTGCAGAATTTATGACCATATTCTGAGTTCGAACATAACAAATTCATTTGACACAGAAAAACTTCTACATGAAATGTATTGGCATTTGCTAATATGGAAACCAACAGCTCTTCAGTGGAATGACGACAATGGCAATTTGTACTGGACCAGGACTCGAACCCGGATTTCTCGCTTATCGCGAGTGGTCGCCTTACCGTTCGGCTATCCGAGCACGACTCACAGCCAGGCCCAAACTTGCACATGTCGTCAATGACGTGTCTACAACCTGCACTCTTATATCCGTTATGTATCTTACTGTACAGGGAGACATTACTTACAGTCGCTTACTAGGTGTTGGAAGATAAATACTACTTGTACTCCCTTTGTTAATCTTATTTACGATGGAATTCTCCTTCAGACATGCATAATGCTGTGAAATATGGATGGATGGCAACAGGCAGATACTGCATTCATAGGATTCTGGAAGTCATTTACATAGTGCCCCACTGCAGAGTGTTAACGAAGGTCTGAGCATTCTGAATAGTTCCCAGACATTTCAATAGCTCAGAGACTTCTTAAGTAATAGAACTCAGCACAATGTCGTCATCGACGAGTGTTAATCAGAGATGAGGGTATAGTCAGCAGCGTCTGAGAGAAATGTGGTACGATTGGTGCAGCAATCTGTGGTCATTTGCTGATGAAACTGTAGTGTACTGGAAAGTGTCGTTAAGCGACTGCAGATGATACAGGATGATTTAAAATTTATATTTGGTGTGATGAATGGCAGCTTGTCTAAATCTAGAAAAATGTCAGTTAATGCACATGAGTAGGAAAAGTAATACTATAACATCCAAATACATTGATATGGTGCTTGACACAATCACATCGATTACCTATCTAGATATGATGTTGCAAAGTGATATTAAGTGAAATGACCAAGTAAGTTTGGTAGTTGGGAAGAGGATGTTCGAGTTGTGTTTACTTGAAGAAGTCTAAAAACGTTTATGTGATCTGCACTTATAGAATAATAGTGCGACCCATTCTTCAGGACTGCACGAGTGTTTGAGATCCCCATAAGGCAGATTGAAGCAAGATCTCGAAGCTATTCAGAGATGTGCTGCCAGATTTTGTTACTGGCATGTTAGATACACTTTTGAAAACTATTGAGCTGCTTCGTCAACTTAAATGAAAATCTCTGGAGAAAAGATGGTGTTCTTTTCACAAAATACTGCTCAGAATATTTAGAGAGCTAGTATCTGTAGCTGACTGCTGAACGATTCTGCTGTTGGAAAAGTACATTCGTCCAACCATCACGAAGAAAGAATAAGAGAAAGTGAAGCCTGTAAGGAAGTGTATGTACAGTTGTTTTTCCCTCGATTCATTTACAAGTGGAACAGGAAAGGGAATGACCAGTAGTGGTTCAAGGTACCCTGCAACGTGCACCATATGATGGGTTGCAGAATATGTGTGTAGATATAGATGTTAATGTACATTTAAATGTAGATGACATGGTTGCTGAACCCTGACCTTCCACCAATACATTCATGGGACTTGTGGCAACAATAGTCACCCACACTTGCGATACCGCTCCATCCCCCTCCCCCTCCCTGGCCTTCGACCCAATAACCCCACAGGACTTCTAGCTACAGTAAGCACCCATGGTTGCCAAACTTCCACCTTATAGCTTGCCAAAATATGCCACATGTCAATTCCCCAACGCAAAAGTGTTCCCCCATCTTGTTTAGAATCAGTTTCAGGCATCTTATTGTCATGTATGCTGTTATCTTGTTCGTTCCCCTGTCATACCGATCTGGTAGTTATATTTGGTATGGTATTGTTGTTGATTGTTGTGTGCTGTATGATAGTGAAGCATATCACATGCCAGTATGTGAGCCGTGCTCACTCCGCACTATGCATTTCCTTGAACTTGGCTATCTATCTGTGATTGGTTTCCCGCCATTGTTGCGGTTATGTCATGGTTCTTCCTCCTTCTATGTGTGGCAGCAGCGATGTGTATTGATAATTCACCGTGTACCATCTTTGGTCTTGTGCACACAGTTTCTTGCTAGGGGGTCTGCGGGTAGTCCGTCCGTTGGTGCGGACCAGGGAAGATATCCCCGTGCAGTACCGTCGGCTGGCTCCGCTGACGATCCCTGGGCAGTGTCAGAGCGTGTCTGGAGCTGTCCATCGCTACGAGCTTCGTGGCTCACCGACCCAGGACGTCAAAGTTGAGTGGTGTGTTAAGTACCCAAGCCACGTCCGTTCTTGTTGAATCATTAGTTTCAGTGGTTTGCTGTTGGGGAGCCTTTCTTGTGAGCAACACCAAGTGTTTGTGGTGGTGAAATTGAGCCACCATGCGGTGCAATTAAGTATATTGATTCACTACAATTCAAGTGCACCAGCGGAATTTTCTGCATTGTGGCCATTAGTGTTCTGCTTACCTGCCCTGGTCACTAACGTAATTTCAGGCAGCGTCCTTGCCTCACCTGTTGTTGGTGTCCGACATGGGGTGTAGTTTTGACAGATTTATACATATTTCATTGTGGATAATCACGTCCGTAACAGTTTGGTCTGAGTTTCTATGTACCGATTGATGGCTAGCAAGCCGTTTGGTCAGTCGGTCCGTGTCTGTCTCTCGGTTGGGGTACCGACGGATCAAGTGTAGTTGGGCCCACCACCTGTCTCACCTAAGTGAACGATAGTGTTTCGAGGGCAGCCCCCCCCCCATCTCCTAAAAGCATCTGAGTGTCATTCTCTATACTGTCCTTTTCATCGGTGTTTAAAGGTCTGTTGGTAATCTATTATAGCCAATGCTTTAAAATAATTTTTTTATTGTGTTTTATGTAAATTAGTTTATGTAAATCAACTGTGGCCTTCAGCCACTTAAAACTTTATTCTTAAATTTAGTTATTGTCGTTGCATTGTAGCTACTCACAGACGTCCAGGGTGGGCTATAGTTATTGTATTATTAGCTATACTCATGTGTTACTGAGGAACCAATTTATGCTCAAGAAAATTAGTTCCAATTTTGGCCACAAGGTTCAAATTTGGCGCTGTTTTGCACCTCCTTGACATTTCAGGTGTTAATGATGAACAAATTATGTCCAGTGGTGGTTAATAATAAAATAAACATTATGCGTTTCTCACATGTTTGACCTCTTCTTCGGGCATTCAATTCCTAATCCACTACATATACCACATATATCAACATTTATATATGTCTCTTCTGCATTCACAGTGCCATATTTGCAGCTGGTTGTCTAAACTGGGACCAACATTTTTTCAGTTTAACTACGCACTGCAGTGGCACATTAGAAAGTCTACCAACTTTCGTCCCCATATGATAATTATGGCCCACATTGGACTTGTTACTAGCGAAGTCAGACTTAATTTAACAGACACTTCATAATGTCATACTGTTAAAGATGGATATTTTCAGGAACGATAAGAAAGTTTGCAATTACAATAGAATTTCTTCATCGGTTTTGTAAGAAAGTTTTAAAAGTGGACCTTGCAACTTTCTAATACAGAGACCATGATGACACGAAATGACCATGATGAGGATATTAGATGAATCGCCATTAATCCACAGACCTACCGGCAGTGTTTCCTCCGACCGTTCGTGAATGTCAGTACTTCTGACACGTACCGTAAAGTGATTCGCAGGGTGTAGGTGTAGAAACTAGAATACAGTAAAGCGGAACCTAGGATGCTTACGTGATGATGGCGAAGACTTCCTTCCAGTAGGCCGGCATGTTGGCCGCCTGCAGTCTAGGATGTGAGAGGCAGGCACGCAGATGTACGGGGGGTGGGTGCTGCGGACTCTGCTCGTTCCAGGGGATGGCCAGGGGCTGCGGGGGTTGCGTGGGCGGCAGCAGGGCGCGCAGCTGGGGGCCCAGCCTCAGCCAGCCCGTCTCCACCTGCCACGACCCCACCACGGTCTCTGGGCTGCAACAGTGAGCGTGCACCTGCCACTTTGAAAGGGACGAGCTGATGGGAAAGTCGCAGTGGAGGAGAAACTTAACCCACCGATGTGGGCTCTGATGTCGCGTGTGATACCGGTTGTTCGAGACTGCTTTCTCTACACCCTTAGAGTTCTTTCACACTTATGGAGACTGAAGGTCGCTGACCAGACACATATTTCCTAAAGCAGTGCGACGCGTCTCTCAAAAACACTCGATAAAATCGACTGAAGATAAAAAGATTTCCGAGTGTAGGTAAATACAAAATACTTGCGCCATTTACCAAATGTACCGATACCTGATATTAAGAATAATTTTTCGAATGGCTCTGAGCACTATGGGACTTAACATCTGAGATCATCAGTCCCCTAGAACTTAGAGCTACTTAAACCCAACTAAACTAAGGACATCACACACACACATCAATACCCGAGGTGGGATTCGAACCTGCGACTGTAGCGGTCGCGCGGTTCCAGACTGATGCGCCTAGAACTGCTCGGCATGATATTAACGCAAACACCATATGTTATCTTTAGGGAAGAAGACAAATATCCTAAGGAAACTGGCACACTTCTGCTGTTTAATTTCTATAATTTGCACATAAAACGGTTGAAACAACATATCAAAAAAAAAAAAAAAAAACGTTCCCAATGATGGAGTTAAAGTCTTATTTTACATATATTCTTGGGGATACAAATGCACACTGGAATAGTTTTTTTTCGTTCTTTTGTTTAAATTTTGTTTATTAGTTACTTGAACCATGGACCTTGCCGTTGGTGGGGAGGCTTGCGTGCCTCAGCAATACAGATAGCCGTACCGTAGGTGCAACCACAACGGAGGGGTATCTGTTGAGAGGTCCGACAAACGTGTGGTTCCTGAAGAGGGGCAGCAGCCTTTTCAGTAGTTGCAAGGGCAACAGTCTGAATGATTGACTGATCTGGCCTTGTAACAATAACCAAAACGGCCTTGCTGTGCTGGTACTGCGAACGGCTGAAAGCAAGGGGAAACTACAGCCATAATATTCCCAAGGGCATGCAGCTTTACTGTATGATTAAATGATGATGGCGTCCTCTTGGGTCAGATCCTTTAATCGGGCAGGTAGGTTAGAAAATTTAAAAAGGGAAATGGATAGGTTGAAGTTAGATATAGTGGGAATTAGTGAAGTTCGGTTGCAGGAGGAACAAGACTTCTGGTCAGGTGACTACAGGGTTATAAACACAAAATCGAATAGGGGTAATACAGGAGTAGGTTTAATAATGAATAGGAAAAGAGGAATGAAGGTAAGCTACTACAAACAGCATAGTGAACGCATTATTGTGGCCAAGATAGATACGAAGCCCACACCTACTACAGTAGTACAAGTTTATATGCCAAGTGGCTCTGCAGATGACGAAGAAATTGAAGAAACGTATGATGAAATAAAAGAAATTATTCAGATTGTGAAGGGAGACGAAAATTTAATAGTCATGGGTGACTGGAATTCGAGGGTAGGAAAAGGGAGAGAAGGAAACGTACTAGGTGAATACGGATTGGGGCTAAGAAATGAAAGAGGAAGTCGCCTGGTAGAATTTTGCACAGAGCACAACATAATCATAACTAACACTTGGTTTAAAAATCATGAAAGAAGGTTGTATACATGGAAGAACCCTGGAGATTCTAAAAGGTATCAGATAGATTATATAATGGTAAGACAGAGATTTAGGAACCAGGTTTTAAATTGTAAGAAATCTCCAGGGGCAGATGTGGACTCTGACCACAATCTATTGGTTATGACCTGTAGATTAAAACTGAAGAAACTGCAAAGAGGTGGGAATTTAAGGAGATGGGACCTGGATAAACTGAAAGAACCAGAGGTTTACAGAGTTTCAGGGAGAGCATAAGGGAACAATTGACAGGAATGGGGGAAAGAAATACAATAGAAGAAGAATGGGTAGCTTTGAGGGATGAAGTAGCGAAGGCAGCAGAGGATCAAGTAGGCAAAAAAGACGAGGGCTAGTTGAAATCCTTGGGTAACAGAAGAAATATTGAATTTCATTGATGAAAGGAGAAAATACAAAATTGCAGTAAATGAAGCAGGCAAAAAGGAATACAAACGTCTCAAAAATGAGATCGACAGGAAGTGCAAAATGGCTAAGCAGGGATGGCTAGAGGACAAATGAAAGGATGTAGAGGCCTATCTCACTAGGGGTAAGATAGATACCGCCTACAGGAAAATTAAAGAGACCTTTGTAGATAAGAGAACGACTTGTATGAATATCAAGAGCTCAGATGGAAACCCAGTTCTAAGTAAAGAAGGGAAAGCAGAAAGGTGGAAGGAGTATATAGAGCGTCTATACAAGGGCGATGTACTTGAGGACAATATTATGGAAATGGAAGAGGATGTAGATGAAGATGAAATGGGAGATATGATACTGCGTGAAGAGTTTGACAGAGCACTGAAAGACCTGAGTCGAGACAAGGCCCCCGGAGTAGACAACATTCCATTGGAACTACTGACGGCCTTGGGAGAGCCAGTCCTGACAAAACTCTACCATCTGGTGAGAAAGATGTATGAAACAGGCGAAATACCCTCAGACTTCAAGAAGAATATAATAATTACAATCCCAAAGAAAGCAGGTGTTGACAGATGTGAAAAGTACCGAACTATCAGTTTAATAAGTTACAGCTGCTAAATATTGGCACGAATTCTTTACAGACGAATGGAAAAACTAGTAGAAGCCAATCTCGGGGAAGATCAGTTTGGATTCCGTAGAAACACTGTAACATCTGAGGCAATACTGACCTTACGACTTATCTTAGAAGAAAGATTAAGGAAAGGCAAACCTACGTTTCTAGCATTTGTTGACTTAGAGAAAGCTTTTGACAATGTTGACTGGAATACTCTCTTTCTAATTCTATAGGTGGCAGGGGTAAAATACAGGGAGCGAAAGGCTATTTACAATTTGTACAGAAACCAGATGGCAGTTATACGAGTCGAGGGACATGAAAGGGAAGCAGTGGTTGGGAAGGGAGTAAGACAGGGTTGTAGCCTCTCCCCGATGTTGTTCAATCTGTATATTGAGCAAGTAGTAAAGGAAACAAAAGAAAAATTCGGAGTAGGTATTAAAATTCATGGAGAAGAAATAAAAACTTTGAGGTTCGCCGATGACATTATAATTCTGTCAGAGACAGCAAAGGACTTGGAAGAGCAGTTGAATGGAATGGACAGTGTCCTGAAAGGAGGATATAAGATGAACATCAACAAAAGCAAAACAAGGATAATGGAATGTAGTCTAATTAAGTCGGGTGATGCTGAGGGAATTAGATTAGGAAATGAGGCACTTAAACTAGTAAAGGAGTTTTGCCATTTGGGGAGCAAAATAACTGATGATGGTCGAAGTAGAGAGGCTGTAGAATGTAGGCTGGCAATGGCAAGGAAAGCGTTTCTGAAGAAGAGAAATTTGTTAACATCCAGTATTGATTTAAATGTCAGGAAGTCATTTCTGAAAGTATTCGTATGGAGTGTAGCCATGTATGGAAGTGAAACATGGACGATAAATAGTTTGGACAAGAAGAGAATAGAAGCTTTCGAAATGTGGTGCTACAGAATAATGCTGAAGATGAGATGGGTAGATCACATAACTAATGAGGAAGTGTTGAATAGGATTGGGGAGAAGAAAAGTTTGTGGCACAACTTAACCAGAAGAAGGGATCGGTTGGTAGGACATGTTCTGAGGCATCAAGGGATCACCAATTTAGTATTGGAGGGCAGCGTGGATGGTAAAAATCGTAGAGGGAGACCAAGAGATGAATACACTGAGCAGATTCAGAAGGATGTAGGTTGCAGTAGGTACTGGGAGATGAAAAAGCTTGCACAGGATAGAGTAGCATGGAGAGCTGCATCAAACCAGTCTCAGGACTGAAGACCACAACAACAACAGTTACTTGCTCAGTTCGCTACTTTGAAGGATGTACTCATAGTACTTAAATTTTGTATCAGCATTTGTATAAAGTTGTAATTCATTGTATTTCACCACAATAATAGAATTTAGTAAAAAGGTTCGTAATTACAAAATCATTGGGTAGATTTTCACTATATCAATTGATATTAGGAACATTTGACTATATATATATATATATAGACTGAGCGATGGCTACAGTGCAGCAAAAGTAATAAGTAAAGTTCCACATCTTCCCCTAAACCAATGAATAAATGTCAACCAAATTTGATTCATATGCTACTTATTGCCTGCAAGAACTGCAGTGAGGGTACGTGCCACCTAGATCCTATGGCAGTGGAGTGAAGGAAAAAAATACTTCCCGACTTTTTAGCTGCCCAGCAAGACTGATGTATTGTGTGGGTGGTATCAGATATGTTCCTGGCGGTATATGTGCAAACTGATACAGCTGAGGATAATAGGGGAGGTAGAGATGGACAGAAAGTGAGAGAGGAGGATGGACAGACAGAGAGAGGTGAGAGAACATGGAAAGATTAAGTGGGGGGAAGTGTTGCCAGGACAAGATGGACGTAGAGAGGGGTGGGAGGAGATGGTCAGCTATAGAGGGAGGAGAAAATTGACTCAGAGAGGGAGGAGAAAATTGACAGAGAGAGGGAGAGGAGGAAACGTATAATGAGAGGGAGGAGTTGACGAGAGAAAACAGTAGCGGGAGGTCAGAGAAAGAATGAGAAGGGGATGTACATGGAGAAGAACACAAGAAGATGTCCTGAGAGAGGGGGAAGAAGAGATGGACAATGAAAGGACAGAGGAGGTGAACAGGGATAGTGTGGAGGAGCAGATGTACAGGGGAAGGGGAAAGAGGAAATAGAGCTAAGTGGGAGGAAAAGGTGGGTGCAACATATGTCACATGTATGTACATGGACGCAGCCATGGTTAAAAAGCCAGTAATCGATGTACATTATTTAAATGTATATGTGGTATGAATGTTCCGAATCCCCTAAAGAGCTGGATAGATTTCCTCCAGACGTGGTAGATTTATCGTTTACTATCGAAAAATGAAAAGTGTGCTGTGAAAAACCAACTACATCCGATAGAGTTTCTGGTGAGAAGGGAGTGACATGATAACCTGACTCAGAAATATTTCGAGCAATTTCAGCCACTCGTTTGCATGTGCATCGCTCATTATTTATATAATTATTTCTATACAAATACTGTGTGGGGTAATGCACCCCTACCATCCCTCTACGGTTGGTGGTGAGCAGCCATTGCATGTGAAGACATTCGATAACGACCTATATTAACGCCATGTCATTAGTTTTTCGAGATGCTAGTTTTATTGGTCACAGTCCTGATGGCGTTCCTTCCAGCCCTAGCTGAGGCGTGATTGCAAAGACAGTGACATATCGATGCATCTCTGTAACAACTGATGGTATTTCTAGCGAACTTGCTATATAGAAAAGTGAGACGCCCCGATAAGCCCTACAGCTGAGGATGGAGGTGACTATGTGACATAAAATCGTAACCCAGGAACACCTGGAGCAGTTTCAGTGAGATTTGATATATACATGGGTCATTGTTTGTGTAGAAATGCTGTGGTATGAAGAGACCCATACTACCCACACAGCTGAATGTGGGGATGAAAGGGAATGACACTTAAAAATATTTGACAGCAATTTGTGGCTATTTCTTTCCTGTATTTAGTTGACCTGGAATATTTTAAGAGTATGACATATAAATTGTGTTGTTTAGTGTGTCAACCACATCACGACACTACACAGAGCTTCAAGCTAATAATTTTGTCAGAGTGTTTTGGGCCTCAGATTCTGCCACATGGCTGAACATCGCAGTTACATTTAATGTTGACTCTGGCGCTGCTTGGCGTGAAACAGCAGAAGACTGGACAAGTTCCTAAGGATTCACTTGTCAGTGCACGTGAAAAATCACTTCAATGTCTATAAAACATGCGAAAAAATGTATGTGAAGTATGTTAAATATAAGCGCAATTTAAGTATATGTGAAATGTAAGTGACATCTGTCTACATGGGTGGTGCCATGGACAAAAATCTAGTTTTTAATAAACATAATTTTTATTTCAGTTTATTTATTTGCTTTCTCTGTAGATTTATTTAACTTGGGATGATTGGACCCATCGGACCTTCTCTTACATCTAACCAGATACTCTTCATATTTCACATTACATTCAGTACGATAAGTATTTTGAAATTTACATCTAATATAGAATGTATAAAACATCCAGTATTTACTACAGTGTAGAAAACAACAGTTTACACTCGTTCATGAGAAGGATATCAGTATGGACAAGTTGTAGGCAGGTATATCTATGCTATGAGAACCAGTAACAATGGAAATAAGAAAAAGGGTGAAAAAAGGGAAGAAAGAAAGACATGGAAAAGTGTGACTAAAGAAGGTATTGGAAAAGAAAACCATGTGAAAATAAATTACAATTTGGTACAGACATCCGAAATGCCTTAGTGTTAAATGAAAAAATTAATGTATCAATAATATTGTTCAGTCTCTGGATACAGAATAATTGTTTCATTTTTCATTTGAAGCTTTGCATATTTGCAGCAAATTATAATTTATCTTTCACTTTCGCATTTTCATGTGAATAGTACTTTAAAATTAAAAGATGTTAGTCGTTATGACAAAATGATTCAGTATTTGTTAATTTACTTTCGATGTAAATGTAAATATAGAATTTTGAAAATGTAAAAGGAGATTCTACTCAAGAGATTCGATCCTGTGACTTCATTATTGAATATCTATTGCACCTCTTCTTGAGCTATCAGAAAATTTGTTAAAATAGTGAGAATGTTTTGTACTTAATAGTTCTTGGTTTAGTTCTGGTATTCGAAGATGATTCTTTCGAGATTTTTTGTGACTATTGTTTTACTGCATCAGGAAATTGACATCTGGTCACAGACTCTGAAGTCCTGTTATGTATGGGGTAAATTGAGGTGGGTCAGCCATCGAAGTCACCTTGACGTCATTCACTACGGACTCAGTTTGGTAACTGGGTCCTTCTGTCGACTCCTAGATGTATCCAAAACCTTTGAGTACATACGTCTTCTATTCATCCTGTCATCATTGGAGGAGACCACAATGTATGTGATGCCCTTAACAATATAACATGTGAAACAATACAAAAGTACTGAGATTAAGCGGTTCAGAAAGTCACTCCTGAGGGATACATATTAGACCTACTGGAGGACATCTACATTTAAATGAGATTGAATTGATCGCTGTAAAGTTGAAGAACCAGTGATTACCAAAGTACACAGGCAGTTAAAATGAGTAGAAAGTAACTGAAGAAGCACTGGATACATGTATGTCTAGTAGACAATGTCCTAGTGGAATGGACCCACCACAGTACACTGTCTCTGTGAAGAAACTTTAAAGAAACGGCAACTACTGCAACATAGATGAAAAAAGAAGCTACAAATAGAGACATGGTAAGTGACATACTTTTCGCTATCAAAGCGAAGAGTGTAGGAGTAATAATAGATGAAATAATAAATCGGACTGAACACGTAACTACAGTGTCCAGGATGGCATTAGCATCTCCCCATCCTCTACAAAAATATAAAAAGGTCTTCTTTCTCGACCTGAAAAAATAACCTGTACAAACCTTACACTTTCAGTCATTGAATAAATGGAAGTAATAATTTTTGGTGATATGAAAATGAATAACAAAGGTTAAATCGTAGGTAAAACGGGAACCCGACTTCGATTCGCTGCGGAAATACAGTCAGTCCAGAAAGGAAACTTGTTACACGACATTCGATCAACTGATAAAACTGCTTAAGCGTTGGTCATCCATACAGATAGAGTTAACAGTGGATATTGAAAGTATACGAATTATGACAGCGCGAGATCGTCAGTCATTGATTACAGCGATGTTATCCTTCAAGGCCTTCTCAGGAAAACTCACAGCACCTGGAACTGGTTGTGAATGCCTGTGTTTCTTTTATCTGTGATGGTCGACACTGTCATCATATTTCACCATCATATGCACAGCTATTCTAGCTGCAGACAAGGGCAGAGATTTCCATATCCTCCGTCTCCTCTGCTGTCTTATCAACGTACAATGTCTCCCATATCTCTCCTCGACCTTAACCCTCTTGTCTGAACGACATGGCAGAAACACATCAGGAACAGTTGTTTCTCTCCCCCTCCATCATTCAGCCACATTCTCGAGGACCTTCTCAGTTGCAGGAACAGGATTCTGAAATAACCTCCCGCAGTGTATTAGAGCACTTAATAACATCTCCAGCTTCAGAAGACAGTTAATGAAATATCTTTTGAAGAAACAATAATGATTATAACTGTCCCTGTGCACACTTGTTACACTTATACACTACCGGTGTTTAAAATTGCTACACCAAGAAAAAATGCAGATGATAAACGGGTATTCATTGTACAAATGTTATACTAGAACTGACATGTGATCACATTTTCACTAAATTTGGGTGCATAGATCCTGAGAAATCAGTACCCAGAACAACCACCTCTGGCCGTAATAACGGCCTTGATACGCCTGGGCCTTGAGTCAGAGCTTGGATGGCGTGTACAGGTACAGCTGCCCATGCAGCTTCAACACGATACCGCAGTTCTCCAAGAGTAGTGACTGCCGTATTGTGACGAGCCAGTTGCTCGGCCACCATTGACAAGACGTTTTCAATTGGTGAGAGATCAGGAGAACGTGCTGGCCAGGGCAGCAGTCGAACATTTTCTGTATCCAGAAAGGCCCGTACAGGACCTGCAACATGCGGTCGTGCATTATCCTGCTGAAATGTAGGGTTTCTCAGGGATCGAATGACGGGTAGAGTCACGGGTCGTAACACATCTGAAATGCAACGTTCATTGTTCAAAGAGCCGTCAATGCGAGCGAGAGGTGACCGAGACGTGTAACCAATGGCACTCCATACCATCACGCCGGGTGATACTCCAGTATGGTGATGATGAATACACGCTTCCAATGTGCGTTCAGCGCGATGTCGCCCAACACGGATGCGACCATCATCATGCTGCAAACAGAAAAAATGACGTTTTGCCCTCGTGCACCCAGGTTCGTCGTTGAGTACACCATCGCAGACGCTCCTGTCTGTTATGCAGCGTCAAGGGAAACCGCAGCCATGGTCTCTGAGCTGATAATCCATGCTGCTGCAAACGTCGTCGAACTGTTCGTGCAGATGGTTGTTGTCTTGCAAACGTCCCCATGTGTTGACTCAGGGATCGAGACGTGGCTGCACGATCCGTTATAGCCATGCTGATTAGATGCCTGTCATATCGACTGCTAACGATACGAGGCTGTTGGGATCCAGCACGGCGTTCCGTATCACCCTTCTGAACCCACCGTTTCCGTATTTTGCTAACAGTCATTGTATCTCGACCAATACGAGCAGCAATGTCGCGATACGATAAAACGCAATCGTGATAGGCCACAATCCGACCATTATCAAAGTTGGAAACGTGATGGTACGCATTTCTCCTCCTTACACGAGGCATCACAACAACGGTTCACCAGGCAACCCCGGTCAACTGCTGTTTGTGTATGAGAAATCAGTTGGAAACTTTCCTCATGTCAGCACGTTGTAGATGTCGCCACTGGCGCCAGCCTTGTGTGAAAGCTCTGAAAAAGTAATCATTTGCACATCACAGCATCTTCTTCCAGTCGGTTAAATTTCGCATCTGTAGCATGTCATCATCGTGGTGTAGCAATTTTAGTGGCCAGTAGTGTACATCCTTCTTTCCAATCAGATCTTACACATTTCGCAGTATTCTTAGCCGATATAGTCACCTTAAATATATATTCCCGAGAATCCGTTGTATCAGAAAGATCTGTTTTGTGCACTTACAAATTCTTTTTATATCTGTTGCCATCATCACTAATGTTATGGTCTTGGAACTATTAACTTTATTAACTTATAGTCCGTATGTACTTACTCATATTGTCACTATAGACACCCCAATTATTTTAGTACTATTTGTCATATTAAAATTGTTGTTTCTTAGGTAATAATGATACAAACAGGCACTGTATGTGTGGAAACCAGGTACAGTGTAAGAGAGTACCAGATAACCCTAATCAGATCAGAATAAATAAAAAAAAAACACTGGTTGCGTGAATAGCCATTCGGTGACTGGTAATAATAAAATGTAGGGTTTCACGGTGGGTAATGTTAGAGTTGATATTTCCAAGACATTACTCCATGGCTAACAAGTTTTTCTGCCTCAAAGTAGTCTCTGCGTGCGCGGATGTGATTTCACCCAATAAATTTTACTCGGAAGGTTCAATAGGCCGGAAAATTTTTATAATTCTGACTTTTAATCGCAAATGTTAAGACACGTACCTGACGAGAAACGGCAGTGGCACTGGGGTTTCGGCACGGACCAGTTTCTTGCACTTCATCGGAGTATTCTGCAGCAACCTGTATTTCATTTGAGAGACACACAAGAATTAGCTATATTAAACATATTGTATGTCATAATAAACAAAGAGAAATTATTTATAGTCATTTATACTACTCTAATATAACGATACATCCATCTGGAAAGAAAATATATGTCATTTGGAGGACGATACAAAATCTGTATTGCAAGCAGTGGTTTCACAAATTGAATGTGTTCCGGCGTAAAGTCAAGCGCCGACACGCCGGCCGGGAACGTTAGAGCAGAGCGGGCTGTGAAGGAGGCGTCAGCCAGTTGGACGCAGACCGACCCCTATCTAGGACGACAATCCGGCAGCTGCGCCCAGTTCTGCGAGTTCTACAGCAGCGACTTAAAGAATAGCATCAAGGCTAGTCATTCCACTTCAGCTAGGTAGCATTGCATGTACTGAAGACATTTCTTATTTTGTCTGTCGCCCTCTGCCTGTGACACGTCTGTATTTCACAAAGTTAATAAAGAATTGTTATCATTTCCTTTTATAATAAACTTCATTAATATGACTTTATTGAACTGTTGTCTAGCGACCCGAGAAGCAGGTGTCGTAGACACCCCATATTCGATAAATAGGCTGGACACAACGGATTCCCTAGCGACAACCCAGAGCCTAGTTGGCAGAAATTTTATTTTGTGTTTTGCTGGCACCTTAATTCTACATTGTCTTTTCTTTAGAGGGTTTTGTTTGCTTGTCTTAATAGTGTGTCTTACTGTGTTGTTGCTAATCAGTGTCTCAGGTGGGCGTTGCAGGAATTTGTGTACTTATCTTTATCGTTTGCCTTGTCTGTTTATCACATTTGTGTCTTCCGACAAGCCCACCCCACCTCTCCCACTCAGTGCTTAGGCGCCTCAGCTGCCAGCGATAGGTGCAACGTAGCTAACACAGATGTTTTAGTTTCAGAGCCAACAAATATCTGCCCTGCTAAACACGGTGCAGCAGTTACTGACCAGTGCTGCACGCTTGACAGAACAACAAACTGCACCTACAGTGGCTCTGAGTACCATAACACCTTTTCGCTAGTTTAATGAACAAGAAGAGGAATGAATCGAGTGGTTGCAACAGTTTGAAGCCCGCGTAATTGCTCACAACATAGCAGGTACTGTGAAAGTTCATTATTTTTTGTCTACGGTAGGAAGTGCAGTGTTCTGTCTCATCCAAAAATTATTTCCTAATGTCACTCTGAGTGAACTTTCCTATGATCGGGGAGTAGAATCACTAACTAACTATTATGACCAACTAGTGAATGTGGTAGCAGCTAGGTATCTATTCTTTAATTGCGTGAAACGGTCAGAACAAACTTATCCCGAGTAGATAAGAGATTTTCTGGGTTTGACAAAGAAATGCAAATTCAAATGTGCTTGTCGTGGTTTGTATTCGGATGTTATGTTGTGTGATGCTATCGTGTACGATGTAACTGGTGTCAGACTCGGAGAACAGATTTTGAAACAGTCCAATCCATCATTTCATCAGTCCAACAAGGTTTCTGTTCATCTGGCTATTACTGGAAAACGCGTGAAATTTCAGTTGGGCGCGGGTGCTTCTGTCACATTGCTGAATCGTATCATATATGAACTGTTAGAATCCGCACACCTGTCTAAAAATAGCACGCACCTGATGGCTTATAATGGACAAGACATTCTCGTTCTCAGAAACTGTACTTTGCCTGTGATGTAGGACAATGTGTTGTCAGTCACTACATTCAATGCCAAAGATAGTGTAGCTCGCTTGCTGAATGATTTCCCTGAACTCTTCCTGAAGGCTCAGGAAAGGCTAACAATTTTGTTCCACATATTACTATGAAAGACAATGCTCAGCCAAAATTGTGCCGGTCCACAACTGTTCTCATTGCATTATGGGACAAGGTTACTGTTGAAGTTAGAGGATTGTAAGATAGAGGAGCTATTGCGCCCATACAAGCCAGTCAGTGGGCAAGTCCAATGGTTCTGCTCTCCAAACCTTAAGGTCGCATTCGCCTCTGTGTTGACTATGTCTGCAGTCAACCCACAAACTGTGATCGATTCTTATCCATTTCCACTCAAAGAGGATCACAGATTAGGCGTTGGTCGCTGCTTTTCAAACATTGATTTGCGTAATGTATATCTTCAACCAGCACTAGATGAAAAATCTCAAAAAGGTGTGTTGTGACCACTCATTTGGGCTTAAATATTTGCATTTGCCTTTTGCCAATGCTTCCGCACTTGCCAGTTTCCAACGGTATTTGGGGCAACTGACTGCTCAAGTACCAAACTGTTCAAACTATTAGGACGATATAGTTGTGGCAGGTCGTACACCTGAAGAACATATTGCAAATTTGTTGCTTAGTTTTGTGTGTTATGTGATGCAGGAGTAAGGTAGTAGACTGGACAAGTGTGATTTTTTTAAACTTGAGTAGAAGTATCTTGGTCATTTCATAAACGGTCAAGGTTGTACATCTTCTTCAGTCACATTTGTTAGCCATACAAGACATACCAGTTCCTCGCAATGTCACACAAATACAGTCAGTTTTAGGGAAAACAAACTATTGTGTTCAGTTCATACCAAATGCTGCACAAATCCAGCACTATTGCGTCGCAAGAATGTCCCTTTTGTGCAAAGAAGCTTTTCAAAAACTTAAAGATGCATTGTTCAGTGACTGATGCTTAGTTCACTTTGATCCTGACAAACGAGTTGACGCTTCCTAATCATCTCATGGTGTTGCAGTTCCCACTCTCTCTCTCTCACTCTGCGCCCCAGTCCTGCACACACACACACACACACACACACACACACACACACACACACACATTCACTCACACAACCCAAACACCACAGATGCTAAATACACTTCAAACTCGTGCGCCTCACTCAGCGAAACAAGCTACGAAACAAATAAATACTATATAGCCACAACAACACGTAATGGCGGTGAAAACTCCGCCTATGTTTTGAAAAATCGGAGAAAGTGCAGTGTAAAGCGACCATAGGTCACGAAATCAGCCTATTAACTTCGCCATTAACATATGAGGAAGCACCACGATATCAAAACCGTAAGTTACACACAAAAAACGTGTTATATACTCATTTCCGTTTGTAAATGCATAATAAACAGAAAAATAAAAATTACGTTTTACTGTTTGGAGATGAGAAATTGTAGATTGTGTAGCAGAATAGCTACCAAAATAACTGTCCAACAGCATCATGTTAGGTATGTAAACTAATGCATACAGGCACTCTTTCTGTCAATTAAGCTATAAATAGAACTTTGGCATAATGTTGTAAACAACACACAGTGCATGAGGTCGTTAATACATATCTCAACTGAGAGCTATGACCAAACGATGAATAATATTTTACAACAGTTATTCATTCACAATTGTAAATATTATGTGCCAAAAGTTTCTTTAAATGTTAAAATGTAACAAAAATTTTACAGTTAAATATGAAAAATGACCCACTGAAGATAGCACAAAAAGTGGTGACACATGTATGGGTGAAACAAAACAGAAAAAAGATGTCTCGCAAAAGGCGGAATTCCTCGTCCTACTGACGCTTGCTCTTACGGAATCAAATGGTTGAAATGGCTCAGAGCATTATGGGACTCAACCATTAGACCCCTAGAACGTAGAACTAGTTAAACCTAACCAACCTAAGGACATCACATACATCCATGCCCGAGGCAGGATTCGAACCTGCGACCGTAGCGGTCTCGCTGTTCCAGGCTGCAGCGCCTAGAACCGCACGGCCACAACGGCCGGCTTCCGGAATCGGTGCAGTGCTTTCGCACATATTTGGTGATAGACAGGCGTCCTGCTTTAGCATCTGTCCAAAGCTCAGTGTAACTATTCACAAATCGAGAAAGAGGCATTGTCTATTGTGTATGGTGTCACCTAATTCCAACACTATTTGTATGGCAGAAAATTCTACTTAGTAACAGATCACAAGCCATTGAAGTCCTTGTTTCATCCTACGGAGCCAGTTCCTTCACGAACTGCTCAAAAATTGTAAAAATTAGTTTTATTGTTGTCTCAATACCAGTACAAGGTTGTGTATCGTCCGACAGCTCAACATGGTAGTGCTGGCGCACTTTCACGTCTTCCGATTTGCCCTGATACAGACGTTGACGCTTCTGCTGCATCTTGTTGTCACATCGACGCTCAGTATTCTGAATTGCTTCACTCCTTTCCTTTGAACTTCTGGAAAATTATACAGGCCACGGAAGCTGATTCAGAATTGAACATTTTGCTAAAATACGTTCGCACTTCTTGGCCTCGCTCTTTGCATAGCATAAAGAACTATGTAGTGCGCCGATACTTGGCAAGTTGGCATAGCCTCGCTATAGAGTAAGGTGTGATACTTGTTCAGAATGACAGTGGACAGTCACGTGGGTTGATCCCCAAAGCTTTGCAAAAAGAAGTATTGCAGTTACTACACCAAGGACACTCGGGGGATTGTATGTACGAAACAGTTAGCGTGTCGACCCTGTACTTGGCAGGGTATGGACGACCAAATGCTCCGCCCCAAAAATTCTCTGCTTGTCCTAAGTGTCAATCGCCATGGCAACGTGTGCACATAAACTTAGCGGCACCTTTGTGGAACACTCGTTTGTCGATTGTGGCAGACTCGTATGGCAAGTTTCCTGTTACTGTGCCAATGAATTCGACGTCGTCACCTAGCACAATTCTGATGTTGTTCTCTATTTTTTGGTTCAAATGGTTCAAATGCCTCTGAGCACTATGGGACTTAACATCTGTAGTCATCAGTCCCCTAGAACTTAGAACTACTTAAACCTAACTAACCTAAGGACATCACACACATCCATGCCCGACGCAGGATTCGAACCTGCGACCGTAGCGGTCACGCGGTTCCAGACTGAAGCGCCTAGAACCGCACGGCCACACCGGCCGGCTCTCTATTTCTTGCCTCGAAAGTTTGCCTGAAGTCATAGTTTCAGATAACATTCCTCAGTTCACGTCAAATGTATTTGAAACATTTTATGAACGCAATGGCATACAGCATCTGACTAGAGCACCGTTCCATCCACAGTCAAACGGCGAAGGGCAACGATTTGTGAGAAGTTTCGTGCAGCAGATGGCCAAACTTCGCAACACACACACCAGGGATTAAGCATTGCAATTGTTCCTCTTCTCCTATCGTTCACAACCACGAGATGGTGCGTCGGAAGCGGAATTGCTTCACAGTGGCCGCCATCGGACACTGTGCCACCTGCCCCACCCCCCTCAGCACACCGAAGAAGGGCTACAAGTACCGCTTCGTGCCGCGTCATATTGTGTTTTTCAGGGTTTTTAGCGGTAGCGGACGGTGGGTGCGAGGCGAGATCTTTCGTGAACTTGACGCATGCATGTATTGATTTCAGCACCGACATCACAATCAAATTCGCCACTGTCACGTGCACGGTGATCCTACTGTGTCTCTTCCCCCATATTCACAGATCCCTAGGACAGTGCGGCCACAGTGGCTGCCAGAAGGTGTCATAACAACACCGCGGGATGACCTCATGGAGACGGGGCCTTCACCTTCTCTCGTCCTACCGATGGTGCTGGACGCTCCAACACAGCAGTAGCCGACGCCTTCTACATCTGGTTATGGGACTGAGGTGGTGGACGTATACCCTTCTGATCGTTTTCTCCTGGACATTTCCGCCAGATGATGGGGTACGACCGGAAGCCTGACGCCCCCTGGGGCCACAGCTTCCGATCCAGCGCAGCGTCCACGATCCTTCATCCCCTCCCGTTGTCGAGCTCCTTATACGACGACGGTCCTTCGCTTTGGGGCGGTGGGGGTGGGGGAAGGGGGAGAAGTGTTCCGATGTAAAGTCAAACGCCGGCACGCCAGTCGGGAACGTTAGAGGAGAGCGGGCAGTGAAGAAGGCATTAGCCAACTTTGCGCGAACCGACCCCTCTCTAGGACGACAGCCCGACGGCAGCGACCTCAGCACGAAGAGGACATAAGCGCCGCGCCACCTGGCCGCTGCCCAGTTGAAGACTAGCCCAGTTCTGAGAGTTCTACAGCAGTGAGTTCAGAAATAGTATCAAGACTAGTCGTTTGGCTTCTACTATGTGGCATTGTATGTATTGACGAGAGCCGGCCGGAGTGACCGTGCGGTTCTAGGAGCTACAGTCTGGAACCGCGTGACCGCTATGGTCGCAGGTTCGAATCCTGCCTCGGGAATGGATGTGTGTGATGTCCTTAGGTTAGTTAGGTTTAAGTAGTTCTAAGTTCTAGGGGACAGATGACCACAGCAGTTAAGTCCCATAGTGCTAAGAGCCATTTGAACCAATTTTATTGAAGAGATTTCTTTTTCGTCTGTCGCCCTTTGCCTGTGACACATCTGTATATCACAAATTTAAGTACAGTATTCTAATCATTTCCTTTTGTAATAAACTTCATTAATACAACGTGACTGAATTGTTGTTTTGTGTTAAATATAGCTTCATTATTACTCGTTTCAGTTAAAATAGTCAAGAGTATGAGAATGCCCAGTGTTCAATAATACAGTAAGTGCAAAATGTATAAATAAAGTAAGTGTTTCTTTTTTACAAGCAAGTCAAACCGTACAGTTTTTGTTCACACCAGACCTCTCTAGTAGCGTCACAGTTGACATTTTCGCTGTCGTTAGTGTTAGCTGTGAAAATATTAAAATTCAGGACATTTCGCAGATGACCCTTATTAAGAATCCTACCTAGTTGAGCCTCTTTTGATTAGAGAATTAATTCTTTAGTAGTTTCCTGATAGAATCTCTTCATCATTATTACTAATTACTAACCTCAGTTCATCGCGTTTTTCCAATTTCATCAGTATCCTGCTTCGTATCACAACTGTTCCACGTGGTCATCTCCAAAGTGCGAGTGCCTATAAGCGGCTTAAGCCACTCGATGAATGCATGAGTAGAGCAAGTTCCCTCCAATGAGAAACGGCACTTTGTCAACCCTGTAACGACTGTCTGCCAGGCTGCCAAAGAACTGAGCCTCGGTAGACGTACGCTTACATTCTGATCGTTGCAGACAGATGTGTATTTGATGACAGCGCTGTGTGAAGTCAACTGAACTAACCACCTCGATTAGAATGGCGTCCAGCCACGGATTGATGTCAATTATCGGTTTCTTGGGCCAGCAGCGAGATGTGGTCATGTCTGAACTAGAAGTAAAGTGGCGAACAGTTCCGTGGTGAATGAGAGTCGAACGCCGCACACATATCATCATTGTTGACTGCACACAAAGAGATATTAACTACCTTGTTCGTATTCACAAATACACTCCTGGAAATTGAAATAAGAACACCGTGAATTCATTGTCCCAGGAAGGGGAAACTTTAATGACACATTCCTGGGGTCAGATACATCACATGATCACACTGACAGAACCACAGGCACATAGACACAGGCAACAGAGCATGCACAATGTCGGCACTAGTACAGTGTATATCCACCTTTCGCAGCAATGCAGGCTGCTATTCTCCCATGGAGACGATCGTAGAGATGCTGGATGTAGTCCTGTGGAACGGCTTGCCATGCCATTTCCACCTGGCGCCTCAGTTGGACCATCGTTCGTGCTGGACGTGCAGACTGCGTGAGACGACGCTTCATCCAGTCCCAAACATGCTCAATGGGGGACAGATCCGGAGATCTTGCTGGCCAGGGTAGTTGACTTACACCTTCTAGAGCACGTTGGGTGGCACGGGATACGTGCGGACGTGCATTGTCCTGTTGGAACAGCAAGTTCCCTTGCCGGTCTAGGAATGGTAGAACGATGGGTTCGATGACGGTTTGGATGTACCGTGCACTATTCAGTGTCCCCTCGACGATCACCAGTGGTGTACGGCCAGTGTAGGAGATCGCTCCCCACACCATGATGCCGGGTGTTGGCCCTGTGTGCCTCGGTCGTATGCAGTTCTGATTGTGGCGCTCACCTGCACGGCGCCAAACACGCATACGACCATCATTGGCACCAAGGCAGAAGCGACTCTCATCGCTGAAGACGACACGTCTCCATTCGTCCCTCCATTCACGCCTGTCGCGACACCACAGGAAGCGGGCTGCACGATGTTGGGGCGTGAACGGAAGACGGCCTCACGGTGTGCGGGACCGTAGCCCAGCTTCATGGAGACGGTTGCGAATGGTCCTCGCCGATACCCCAGGAGCAACAGTGTCCCTAATTTGCTGGGAAGTGGCGGTGCGGTCCCCTACGGCACTGCGTAGGATCCTACGGTCTTGGCGTGCATCCGTGCGTCGCTGCGGTCCGGTCCCAGGTCGACGGGCACGTGCACCTTCCGCCGACCACTGGCGACAACATCGATGTAGTGTGGAGACCTCATGTCCCACGTGTTGAGCAATTCGGCGGTACGTCCACACGGCCTCCCGAATGCCCGCTATACGCCCTCGCTCAAAGTCCGTCAACTGCACATACGGTTCACGTCCACGCTGTAGCGGCATGCTACCAGTGTTAAAGACTGCGATGGATCTCCGTATGCCACGGCAAACTGGCTGACACTAACGGCGGCGGTGCACAAATGCTGCGCAGCTAGCGCCATTCGACGGCCAACACCGCGGTTCCTGGCGTGTCCGCTGTGCCGTGCGTGTGATCATTGCTTGTACAGCCCTCTCGCAGTGTCCGGAGCAAGTATGGTGGGTCTGACACACCGGTGTCAATGTGTTCTTTTTTCCATTTCCAGGAGTGTAGCTAGGAGTAACGCACTAGGACCCGAAATAACGTAATAAAAAGCTCTGAATCTAACTAGCAGTCAAAACCAGTTCCTATCGTCATTGCCGCTTCAGGAGAGGTAAGAATTCATATTTATTATTGCCTAACAATTAGGCGTGTGCATGCTAAGTTTTGATTTAAATTGATGATAAAAACGTTTTTGCCGAACATTGATTGTAACCCAGAGACGAGCATCCTGTGGAAACCTCGAGGAGTTATCTTGTTTGGAAACAACGAAATCATGGAACTGTACCTTCCTAAATGGGTCATACCCGCGGAAGGGAGATCCAAGTTCGATTTTAATCACCTCCAGTGAAAACAAAATAAATTTCCTGTGAGATTCATAACGACTGGATCATTAGATAAAATAAAATTTCTAGAATAACGAAGATTACTGGTGACAGACGTTCTACTCGACGTGACTCTGGCCTCTGTCATGGTGCAACTTAAACGGATTCTCCTCTCCTCGCTAGCGACAGGAAGTAATGCTGAAAGTTTATTTTGAACCACGGTGTAACACTATGATCTTCACTTGGCGTTACCAAATGTGAAGAGGGTCTGTTTGTGTCTGTAAGGAATGGTCCCCTGAAACGGGAGTACAACTAAGACGTTAGGGGTACTGGCGTGTCCTGAGTTCAGCTGACCATCAAATTCTGGATTTGGTTGGGTCATATTTTCTCGTAACGCGGGATACATCAAACCGCATAAGATTACTGACGTCTGGAGGTGCAATTTAATACCAAATGGACTTGTATGAAGAATCACAAATATTCATTCATGGCACAGTGCATGGTAAGAACTGGATAAACGATAGCCTAGAAAGAACATTGTAAATTTTTCCAAAAATTTTTCCAACATGGAATGCTTGTTTTACTAATATAAAGAGATAAGAAAATTGTCTTAATATTACTGGGCATTGAGGTGATGTAAGTAGTGGGATAGTGATATCCACATATGAAGACGGCGGTAATATTGCGAACGGGAGGTATAAAAGGGTTGTCCATTGGTGGAGCTGTCATTTGCACTCAGGTGACGCGTGTGAAAGGTCTCCAACTGATTACCACGGCACGACGGGAGTTTACATAATTTGAACGCGGATACTAATTCCAGATAGACGGATGCGAAATTACATTTTACAAGTCGTTAGGGAATTCAGTATTCCGCTATCCATAGTGTCAAGGGTGTGCCGAGAATACCAAATGTCAGGCATTACCTCCCTCCACGGACAAACGCAGTGGCCGACGGCCTTCACTTACCTACCGAGAGCAGCGGCGTAGAGTTGTCAGTGCGAACAGACAAGCAACAGTGGGTGAAATAACCGTAGAAATCAGCGTGGAACTTATGACGATCGTATCCGTTAGGAGAGAGCGGCGAAATTTGGCGTTAACGGGCTGTGGCAGCAGATGTCTTATATAAGTGCTTCTGCTAGCAGCACGACATCGCCTGCAGCGCCAGTTCTGGATTCGAGACCGTATACGAGTATGTTGAGCCCTTGACGACTGGAAAACCGTGACTTGGTCAGATACGTAACGATTTCAGTTGGTAAGAGCTGATAGTAGGGGTGAAGAGTGGCGCAGACCCCACGAAGCCATGGACCCAAGTTGTCAACAAAGCACAGTGTAAGTTGGTGGTAGCTGCGTAATGGTGTGGACTGGGTTTACATAGAATAGAGTATGCCTGAACCTATCATTGACTGGAAATGGTTACGTTCGTCTACTTGAAAATGATTTGCAGCCATTCATTGGCTTCATCTTCCAAACAACAATGGACTTTTTATGCATACTAAAATGTAAACTTTCACGGCCGGAAATATCATGTCCATTATAATTATCCGGGCTGTTATGCCGTGGTCGGTTGATGAATTCTGTGGTGATTCCCAACGTTTCGTCTCCGACTGCGGGAGACATCTTCAAGGGGGTCCGTAGCTTGATGGAAGGTCCAACACACACGCTGGCTCGCTACTGCGAGCCAGCGTGTGTGTTGGACCTTCCATCAAGCTACGGACCCCCTTGAAGATGTCTCCCGCAGTCGGAGACGAAACGTTGGGAATCACCACAGAATTCATCAACCGACCACGGCATAACAGCCCGGATAATTATAATGGACATTTTTATGGATAACAATGCGCCATGGCATCTGGGCCACAATTGTTCACGATTGGTTTGAAGAACATTCTGAACAATTAGAGCGAATTGTTTGGCCACCCAGATTGCCCTACATGAATCCCATCGAACTTTCATGGGACATAATTGACACTTCGGTTCGTGCATCAAATCTCGCACCGTCAGCAGTTACGTAACTGTGAACGGCTGTAGAGGCACAACAGGTCAGTATCTCTGCAGGGAACTTCCAACGACTTGCTAAATCCATATCACGTCGATTTTCTGCACTATGCCAGACAAAAGGAGGTACAATGCGATGTTAGGAGGTATCCTAAGACTTTTGTCACCTCAGCGCGTGTTGCCTACACATAAATATTTTTGTATTTAAAGACTGTAATTTAACTATTTGTGCTATGTTAGCAACTGAAATAGTTTATGTTAGCAGTTAACATCTGAATGTGAAAGTGTTGCTTGATGACGCGTTTTTTACTGGGTTCCGCTTGCCAAAATGATAAATTTCCATGAAAAACGTAAGTAAGTACACTAAAGGCATGATTTAAAACATATAACTTGCACCAAGGTATTCACTGAAATACAATTATCTTTCTGCATAGGGTTAAACGTGGAATATAATCTCAGAGGCATATCCAGAAAATAAGCGCCATCATAGTTCTAATTAATTTACATGTAACCGAAATTCACCTGAATATGGCAGCATGCTGAAAAAATGTTTCGTGCTAATAAATATTAGCAAAAAGTGACGGAAGCAGTAAAAGTTCTCGTAAATTTATAATATGAGAGTAGTAGACGAATGCTGCTGTTTGGGGAGCGAGACAGTTGACGATGGCACCGTACTTCTGTATGAAGGATATAAAAGACAGACATGGCATTGGAAGCAATGCTTTTCCGAAAAGAACGAATATTTTACCATCAAATACACATTTAAGTATTTTCCTGGAGTATACTTCCTACGGCACCAATTTGGAAATGGGCAAAAGTAGGAGGCGGCGGACTAAGGTTAAAATTGTAATGGAAAACCACAGCTTGACTGCAATCAACAGGATCGAATGGATGTAGTGCGCTGTAGGTTACGAAGGGGTTAAGATGGATAAGCAGGACAGATTGGCTTAGGGAAATGTAACAAACTAATGTTCCGTCTCGAGCCCGCAACAACAACACTTGGTTGAGTGTGGCATATTTTACGAATTTAACTGTAATCTTTGCTCTAATATAGATATTAGCTGACAAGCACTGATTTCCCAAAACCAAATTTACTTCTTGTTTATGTTTACACATGTGTTGGTAGTTATGGGATACCTGAAACATGTTAATTGCAAGAGATATGCATACAATTTTCACTTCATCTGCTCAATTATTGACCATTGTAAATAAAGAAGCGGACCCCTATAACCCTTGTTCAACTTTCCATCATTTTATTTCGGTGACAGGCAATGCTAAACAGTGTTACCAAGCCGTTATGTTGCAATTCACCCATCTAAACGATGCGTGCTTAATGTGAATTCTTTAAAATTGCTTAAGCAAAATTGTTTGGCAGGACAAGTTGAGAGATTACTAAGCCATCGCACAATTTGTGGTAACATACCGAAATCAAAATTCACTTATATTAACTCGTTTTGTGTTGCAACACAAACACTGTTCAGCTTCACCTCTCACATCACTAGTTACCTTTCACTGCTTCATGAGGTTGTGCAAAATTCAATAACGAGGACGATGAGCGGTGAGTGGTCGGAACTGTACGAATGGAATTCTGAACATTAATAAAGGTAAAGATACTATAGAGAAGACTTTTTTAATATTGAATGATGGTGGAAGGAACTTAAATCATACGTTTAGCCTATTGGCAGATTTTTGCAAATAGTTCTATGTTCTTTAACTTCTATATGTACAATAATTGCAAGTAATGTAAGCAATTGAAGCTGGAGGGCTACTGACTTAGAGTTGATGACGATGACTTCGCTGACGGTGTGGCGAGCATCCAGAGCAGAGATGTGGCTCAGCAGCTCCCTCGCGTCATCCACAGAGGAGGGCGGCTGAAGCTCACATGCCAGCCCACTCTGCGTCCGCACGATGACAAGAAACTGAGGCACCATGGTGGCAGCCTGTGGCGTCCACTGGTTCACAGATAGCACTACCTGCCAATGAAATAATGACAATACATTATTTTCCAGTGAATAATGGTCTAGGGTCAGGCTGTGACTGCTGAGAACAACGCAGAAACATCACAATGCGCTTGTAAGTTACTTGAGTAGGGTGACTGACCCTGTCTGAGCCTTCTCTGCATTGTTGCCAGTGTTCCCCCCTCCCTCATTAACGTCTTCAGTGATGTCATGTGAGCCTTGCATGGCCCGCCGTCCCACCATTTGGTATTTTTCACCCTGTTGTAACGTCTTTCCATCTCACCAAGTTGATTAAAATTACTGGTGTTACCGAGTTGCTGTTTTGCCTGACTGTCATCGGCGCTATTAGCGATTGTCGATATATCACCTCTGATAGGATCTTTGGTCGGCTGCTATGACTTCCCGGTTGTCATCTGTCGTGGAGTCAGTCGGAAGGTGTGAGGAGGAGAGTTCACGGCGACAGTTCGGGTCGTGAGTTGGGCCCTGTAAGTCAGATGCAACGTGTCTGGAGCACAGCCCGGGCCAGCCAGTTGCCGGCTTGCAGCAGCAGTGAGCCCTGCGTGGACATCGAACCGCCATACCGTTGCCGCCACGCATCACTTAAGCCGGGCCTGATTTTTGGTGGATTGCTGGTCAGTCGGTTCGTCCGAGGACATCTCCGTGCTGCGTAGTCGACTGCGCCCGCTGGCGGTCTCTGCGCAGTGTCGGAGTCTGTCTGGAGCTGCCCGATAGGTACGAGCATCGTCGCTCGCCGACCCAGCACGTGAAGGTTGAGTGGTTTTGAGCATTACGTTGTTGGTTCCGGCGTTGATGTTGTGGAGGTTTACCTGTGAGCAACCACGAGTGAAGTGTTCGAGATAACCGCCGTCAGGTGGAACTGATTAATTTGTAATTTTTAGGCAGCGTCTTTTCCTCACCGGTTGTTGCTCCCCAACATGGTGTGTAGTTTTGGCAGCTCATAGTTTGGGGATAGTGATACTTCTAACTTTTTGGGGCCGTGAATTCTCGTGTACTCCGTCGTGGCAAGCAAGCGGTTGGTCGGTCGGTCCGTGACTGTCCCTTGGTTGGATTCGGACGAATCGTGTGTAGTTGGGCTCACAGTCCGTCTCGTCTCAGTGAAGGAGGGCAGACCGATCCCCTGGAGGTTCCTGAGTGCTATTTCCTTAATAATTCTTTGGCAGTGTTAATATTGTTGTAATTTATTTTAAAAGGTTTTCTGGGGCTTTAGAGTATTTTGTATTTTCAATTGGGCAAAGTTAATTGAGGGCCTTCAGCCCTGGAAACATGTTCTCAGATTTTACTTAGAGTCCAAACATTATTGCCTTATGCTCTTGAGCCGGCAGGGGTGCCCGAGCGGTTCTAGGCACTACAGTCTCGAACCGCACGACCACTACGATCGCAGGTTCGAATCCTGCCTCGGGCATGGATGTGTGTGATGTCCTTAGGTTAGTTAGGTTTAAGTAGTTCTAAGTTCTAGGGGACTGATGACCTCAGAAGTTAAGTCCCATAATACTCAGAGCCATTTTGAACCTTATGCTCTTGAAATGTTATTGTAATTTCCTCTGACAGATTTTACCGGTTATTGTGGGCCTTCCGCCGTTGGTGTTACAAAAGGAAAATTGTAAACTTAATGTATTGTTTTACCGATTGCTGCAATATATTTATTTACTTAATTTTCATAATTTTATTTCGCGGCCTTCAGCCATCTTACTTATTTCGTTTATCTTTTTCTGTACACCTTGCGGGCCATCAGCCCTTTTATCATCTTAAAACATTGTGGCCTTGTGCCTTCAGTAATCATCATAGTATATTAGTAATTTTGAAGATGTAATCCGGCGGCCTTCAGCCGCTCCGCATGCTGATCTCATATATGTATACGACTTATCTTACCCGTAAATTTAGGTGTGTGTCATGTATTTTCAAAATTGAACTTATTCTAAAGCATCTGTTTGGAGGCCTTCAGCAGCGAAGCAAATTTAATTCCTTCAAAAGCGTATTTTTGAACTAAATGATAATAAATTACATTGTGAAATCAATCCGACCGCAACTCCCTTGGCCCTTTC
This sequence comes from Schistocerca americana, assembly GCF_021461395.2. Classification (NCBI taxonomy): domain Eukaryota; kingdom Metazoa; phylum Arthropoda; class Insecta; order Orthoptera; family Acrididae; genus Schistocerca; species Schistocerca americana. The sequence continues at coordinate 94,221,121 of NC_060121.1, forward strand.
CACAATCCTAATTACCTGTTAGCCCTGCGTGATTTAGCGGGCGTTTCACTGGTAGCAGAGCGAGGTTCGCGCTCGTGCTTACCAACCTAGTTGCGGTGGGCTTCACTTTTGTTTCCATTCTGTCTGCGGCGCGGTATTGTTTTGGTTGTTATTGCTTCAGGTTTTAATATAATGCCGGTCAGACAGTGTCCAGGGATCGGCCTGCTGAGAAGGGACTATCTTGTTTACTAGTTGGCAATAAGGCGTCAACCGACGGAGGGCAGTGTTCCAGAATTGGTGGCCCGTTTGCGTGCAGCCGGTTTACCTCACCGTGGCTGTGATCGGTGAAACAGGTGCGACAATCCAGTTTCTCGGTGAGGCTCTTAAGGGTCTTCAAGACACTATTGGTCTCATAGAAGGAACCCAAACTAGTGACAGTCAGTTGGGTCGCGTCCGAGCACAGTCAGAGCATTTAACCAGTCGGGTGGCCGACTCAAGTACTTTAGATTTGGGAGAGCAGCATAGAAAATCGGCCGCTGAGTTGTGATCTCTAGTAAGCGTGTTGCAATTTAAACTTACATGTTTGGAGTTGGATGGGATGAAGATTGAGGATGGTGACTTGTGACATAAGGGGAACATGTAGGCCAGCCCGGGAGTGGCATGGTTCTGGCTCCCGTTGAGTTAGACGACGCGTTTGCTAAGTTGCCGAACCCTTTGGCTTATTTCTTTCAAGGTCTAACCGAGTTGATGGTACAGCGGATTGATCAAGTAGAGAATTTTCTGTGGTTGTTGGTTCGTCTCGAACAGCACGCGGCCGCTTTTCGCGTCCCGCACCGCATCGTTTTGTTGTTTCCGTACCCGCTAGCTAGAGGCGAGTTGTAGAGCATCCTCTCACGAGCCATGGCCGAAACATTTTCTTTGGAACAATTGAGGGGCTTGTAATTAGTCAGCGGTTATCCACTGGGGTTCGGAAACAACTTGAGTGCCGCCACATTCGGGAAGTGCAGCGGGGTGACGATCAGTTATATCAGTATCTTCATAGAGTCCTCACAGCCTCTTTGGCCTTGTTGATTGAACAACCGAAACGTGAATTAGTTTCTATCCTCCTCAAGGGAATGTGTGCGGCGGATAAGTCGTATTTTATTTTTGCTAAGCAGCCTGAAACCTGGGGAGAACTCCGTGGTGCTGTTATAGCAGCATCCGCATTACTCCTTGAGAGTCACGGACGTTGGGAGGTTGCGAGGCGCGACATGGGTGTCGATTCCGGATTGCCCACATCTGTAGAAATTAGTAAAAGGGAACCCAGGTGTTGTTTCATATGCGGAAGTTCAGCACATTTTTTACGCTCTTGTGATCAGCCTCGCGCTCCTAGAGTTAATAGATGACGCCAGGTTGCACCACGAACCGGGGTTCGAAATTTAGGCCTAGGTGTACCCTCATGACCACCCGCCGCGTCGTCCCTTTTGCCTTATTTCTGTGCTCGGGTAGGTGGCGAGCCCCTTTGTGGTCTCCTGGATTCCGGCAGTTTCTTGTCATTATTGAGGCCTGAATGGTTTTTGGAATTTGGGCATCTTACTAGGCTTCGTTCGGTCCCGTCTCTGGTGCAGAGATGTCGGGTGGCCAATGGCCACGTGTTGCCTTTGCAGGGTTGGGTCCGGAGCAGTGTACCGGTAGCTGATTTTTCCTGGCCTGTATCCTTAGCCTTGGTTAAGGGACTCCTTGTTAATCTAATATTGGGGCGTGATTTCATTTGTAAAACCGGGCTCATCTTGGATTATTCTGGACGCACCTTTTCTTTTAAATTTGCTTCTAGTGAGAAGTTTGGCCTTTGTGAGTGCGCGAAACCTGGAGTAGGCCGAGCCGCCGGGACTTTCGGCGTGGAGGTTGCTGCTAATCAATTTGATCTAGACCATCTTTCGCCCAGTCTGGCGTCCCAGCTGCGCGACTTGTTACACAGTTTTTCTCAGCTCCTCAGCGAAAACATGCGGGTTACCAGCGTTCTTGAATATCATATATGTTTGTCCGATGACAACCCCGGTAGGCAATCTCCTTGTCGCCTCTCACCTCCGAGGGTTAAGATATTCAGGGCTAAGATATCTCAGATGCTGGAAGATGGAGTTATCAGACTCTCTACTTCCACTTGTGCCTCTCCAATCTTTCTGGTGCCTAAGGATCAGGGGCGCGATTTCAGACCGGTTGTGGATTTCCGGCGTATGAGAGCCAAAGTTGTACTCGAGTCAGTACCCTTGCCCGATTTGCATAATTCTTTATCTTGGTTTGCCGGGGCTAATTGCTTTACTGTTCTCGATTTGAAACAGGCCTATTATCAAATTCGTTTTGCGGAAGAATGTAAACATATCAGCGCCTTTACACGGATTGGAACTTGTTCGAGTTTAACAGCGTTCCCTTTGGGTTAGCCACCGGAGCGGCAGTGCTTACTCGTTTATTGGACAATATTCTTCGGGACTTAAAGTTAGTTTGCGTCTACAATTATTTGAACAACTTAGTTATCTACAGTTGTTCGTTCGAGGATCATTTGGAGCATATTCGGCAAGTTCTTTTGAGGTTACAGCAAGCTGGTCTGACGGGCAAACCTAGTAAAATAACGCTGACTAAGCGGGAGGTATCCTTCTTAGGGCATATAGTCTCTGGTCAGAGTATTCGTATTGATGAAGAGCGAACGAAAGCCCTGCGGGCGTTGCCTCCTCCTGTTGATAAGCGGGGAACCGCAAAATTTGTTGGCATGGTAAATTACTTTAGGCGTTTTGTACCCAGTTTTGCTCAGCTGGCAGCACTCTCAAATCAGTTACGCCGTAATGGTGTGCGTTTGGAGTGGGGACGTGGCTAGGAGGCTGCCTTCGAGCATATTAAAACAGCCATAGCTAATCCGCCGGTTCCTGGGGTAGCGGATTTTAGCAAGAGGTTTATTGTGCAGACTGATGTCTCTAATCCCGGCATTTCAGCTGTTCTTTTACAGGAAATCGAGGGGCACAGAGCACCATTAGCTTACGCGTGTCGGCGGTTAACAGATGGCGAGCTTAAGTATTCGGAGGCCTTAGCCCGTTTTATTTACGTTAGAGAAGTATCGATTCTACCTCAAACATCGGGTTTTCCAATTGGAAACCGACAATAAAGCTTTGAGCTGGGTAATGGTGAGGCTGCGTGAGACTGGGCCTATTGCCAGGCGGGCAGTGCGTATTTCAGCATTTCAGTTCGAAGTTAAGCATGTTAAAGGCTCCGAAAATGTCTTGGCGGATGTTCTCAGCAGGATGTTTACTGAAGAGGTGCCGGAGGGAAGCAGGTGGGTTGTGACAATCTTAGCTGCAGCGTATTATGTCAATTTCCCTTCTGTTTGAGGACATTGCACACCATCAGGGTCAGGATCCTGTGTGGGCTCGCATTAAGCAGCGTGTGTTGGCAGGAGACCTCTCTCAAGAATATGAGATTATGGGGGGTATTCTGTGCAGGAAGGTCGGCGATGCTCGGCAATCCAAAATCTGTTTTCCTGCTACCTTGGTCCGACCGGTTTGCTGTTATTTTCATGATTCCTTGGTGGGTAGTCATTTGGGCACTTGAAAGGCGCTCCAAATGATCAAGGAGCGCTTAACTTGGCCCTCCATGGACCAAGATGTTAGACAGATGGTAGCTCAGTGTCGCTTATGTAACGTAGCCAAATCTAACAATGCCCCTCAACAAGGCTGGTTTAGTTCCGAACGAGAGCCCTCTCCTACGCACAAGCTCTACATAGATTATTGGGGCCTTTGCCATGCACTAAAAGGAGTTATCGATATATATTCGTGGTAATTGACGCGTTTTCTAAGTTTACTTGGCTTATTTCTAGCCGTAACGTTACCGCTACCACCACGATTAATCACTTGACTAGTGTTTCTAGTGTTTTCGGGCCACCTCAGCAACTTGTTGGTGATAACACTCCTGCCTTTCTTTTGGGCCCTTTTAAGACCTTCTGCTTCCAGAACGGTTTAAGCATATTGCCACCACCCCGTATTATCCCAAAGGGTCCTTTGTGAAACGGGTTAATCGCTATCTCAAATACTCTTTGATTATTTATCATCAGAAAACTCCCAGCAAATGGGATTCCAGTCTTTCCTGGCTCAGTTTTGCTTTTAATACAGCCATTCATGAAGCCTCGCGAGTTACACCTGCATCCCTGATTTCTTCCTACCCAGTTAATTCCCCTCTTTCCCACTTGTGGGAAATTCAGCATCTTACTCCGCCCCAGGTTAATCTGCTGGTCAGCAAGGAAAACTGGAACCGGGCCAGGCATAATATACTCAGAGCTCATCATAGGCAAATCCAGCGTTACAATCAAAATGGCGAAATCTTTAAGGGTAGGCCCGTGATTTAGCGGGCGTTTCATCATGCATTTTCAGTGTTCCCCTCCACCCACTCCTTTGACTTCAGAGGACAATACCCTTATGTGCAAAGTGGCAGGAAATTAAAAATTAGAAAGGAAATTTAAAATACCCCAGCTGTGTGACAGGTTTTTCCTCCACTCTGACATCAGAGGTCAGAACAGAATTTACTGATGTGTGAATTGACGAAGAAATTCAAAATGGTCAACTACGCACTGGGTCGAAAACCCAGGATGGTGGAAGTAGGTTACTTGTGCTTGGAACGGAATCTAAGATGGCAGACCTAGGGTTATGGGCCAGCCTGCGTGATTGTCAGATTTCATGTATGTTCTAAATTGAGAATCCCAAGTAGAAAATGGTGAGAAATTTTAAAAAAAATCATTCCTTTCACCCACTCCTATGGTATCAGATTGCCATATGGTCATCGAAGATCACTGATATGGGATAATGGCACAGTCGGATGATATCAGAATACAAGACGACGATCCACGATGGCCACTGGATTTTCCTCAACTCTGTGTCATCAGAATCGAGGATGGTGGACTTTATGGACACTAGCACAGAGTGCATTGTTGTCAGACCACTTGTGCTAAGAATAGAATCCAAGATGGCGGATCTAAGATTGTAAGAACAATCGAAAGTATCTCATACTTCGCAAAATTCAAGACGACAATCCAACATTGCTGACCTGGAGATACGAGCACAGACTGAGGTTTCTTGTGTTTTGTGTTCTATATCAAAGCTGACTATTGGATTCTCCCTGATGTTACATATCTGTTGTCCTAGTATTAAAATCGTTGTAATCCAGCTGTCTTAAGTTTAAACAGTTTCACCCACCCCTCTGACACTTCAGTTCACTGATCAGCTTCTATGTTTAAGAATTCCCTCCCCCCCCCCCCCCCCGCCCCACCAGTTGCTAGCCCACTTCTGCTATTTAAATATTTGTGATAGGATAGGACTGTGAGGCTACAAATACTGCACTGGGGAGAGTTCCCATTCTGTTACCACACAAATTACACCATAACAGCTAACTACACACCACCATAGACCCCACAGTCGTAGAAAATGGACAAAAAGTCTAAAATTTAGAACTCCAGAGCCCTCTCACCATTAGTTAAAAATTGTGTAAAATGAAAAAAATTTGAGATAATAGTACTAATTTCCAACACCAGTGTATTGGTTGTGGTGGCACTGCAGTTACCCACACAATGCCTCTGACATCACAGCCCACGTGACCGAAGTTACAATGGCAGCGAAATTTTAAAATGCAATAAGCCCCTTAATACCGTAGTCCATATTAAAGAATGGGGAAAATTGAAAACTATGCTAAGTTTAAAATGATATCAGTTGTACTATGGCTACACATATGTCTCACAGGGAAATTCAAAAATTCAAACACATCCATCCTCTGGAAGAACATGTACAATGGCTCAGGGACCAGAAAAACATTCAGACTCTAAGTTTTTTAAATACACCACAAAAGAAAGTAATGTGTGATTTGTTCAATAGGTGGCTGTTGGTTCCCTCTTTTTCTTCCTATATTGCCATTTCATTCTCCTCATCTTATAAAGGTGAGCAGTGGGCCATCAGCGGAAACAAATTTGCACTCTTTAGCCATGTAAGAGAAATAAAAAATATAATGGAAATTGGACACAGCAGTTGACAAACTGGATGTTTGGCACAATGAAAAGACAGTCAGTTCCATAATTTAAAATTTAAAAAAAATGATTTGTTGATTAAGTAATATATTGATGCACATGAGATAGTAAATGAATACTTCATAAAATGTTAAAGACAGATGGACAGTCTCCTTAGCTAAAAGGTAAGAAGCCAGTGCACTGACTGATTAAGACAAATGAGTGGATGTAGACTATGTGCATAAGAGGGTAATTCAGTGGGTGGATGTTTGGGGGAGGGACTTCAGAGAAGAAAGTGGGATGCTGTTCTGGACGAAGCCTTAGGATGTGAGTGGAGAGGAGTGGACACAAAGGAAGCTGTGACGTTAGAATCTCAAGAAACACTTCCACCCTTACAGACAACTGAAGGTTCTTTTCGTCAAGTCAGGGAGTTCAACTATCAGGGCGCAGTATTCAGAGATGGACCACGAAGTAAAATAGAAATACAGGCAAGACTACAGGCAGGTAATCGCTGTTGTCACGGCCTTAATGCTCGTCTGAAAACTGGAAGTTTGTCAAGACATTTCAAAATGAACATCTACAAAACACTTCAGCAGCCAGTAGTACTATACGGATGTGCCACCTGGAGTACAATCAAGCAAGAGTTGAGCAGACTCATGATATTTGAAAGGAAAGTCCTTCGGAAGATTTTTTGACCAGTTCAGTTTAAAATAATGAGAGTGAAAAATATGAAGGAATCGTCACAATGAAGTGTTGTATGATAGTTACAAAGCCGAAAAACGTGACTATAATGAAGAGACGACGACTCCAGGGGGCAGGGAATGCTGCTCGAATGCAGGACAACCGAAGGGCCGGAAACTGTACTCAACACCAAGCCAACCGGCAGAAGGCCCGTGGGAAGACCTAGAACTCGATGGAGTGACTGCGTATAGAAAGATCTTCAGAGAGTGGGACTGCTGGAGGGGTGGCACAGAAAGGAACTGAAGACTGGCTGAAGTGGAGACAATCTCTCAAAGCAGCGCGTGGTCCATTGGGCCTCATTGTGTAATGTAAGTAAGTAAGTAAGTTGTTGGGAATGACACATGCCCTCTTACGCCCCTTCCGATTTGTATCTGACCTTGTATTTAGTTATATCTCTCCTCCATTCCGAGACAGTCCCTATTAGAACTAAAAACATATTTGCTTATTGGACCTTCATTGAATCTTGCCATAATCTTGAATAATTTATCATTTTATACATATAATTTGCCACTCTTTTCAAACCTTATATCAGATATTAGGGTTCCCATTTAAAAAATCACTTAAACCACGAAATCACCTTGAAAATCATTTTCAAGGCCACAGTCATTAGTAGCAATGCATGACCCTCTTTGCTACCTACAACTTACATCCAACACACTTTGCTAAATGTTATATCTCTCCCACACTGTTTCACATTACGGGCTAAAATGGTCCACCCTGCATTTATTGCAGATATCGATTGTTTATTTTATATGCTAAACATCATTGATTTTATTGTCACTTCCACCTTCTGGTGTTGGTTTAATAACGTATTTCACTATGTTTTGGCTTCACCTCACAATATATGAAAATTTTGACAGATTGCTCCATGTTACACCTAAATTGTAAACAAACTGACCCATGTTGCCGATTAGTCTCTTTGTTATAGTGAAATTTTACCATAATGATCCTCCTGCTTGGCTGAGTTCAATTTCCTGCCGGATTGGAGATTTTCTCCGCCAAGGGACTGGGTGTTTTGTTGTCATCATCATTTCATCCTCATCTACATCCGCGCAAGTCACCCAATATGACGTCGATTGAAAGAAGACTAACACTTGGCGGCCGAAATTCCCGAAATGGGACCTCCCGGCCAACGATGCCATACACTCATTTCCATTTCTACCAAAACCACTTAAACTACAGGAAAATTGCAACGAAACGTCACATGTTACAACAGAATTATGACAAATTATCAGCCTTACAGTAAAGTTGGGATAAATGCCCCTCTGTTGTTGTTGTTGTGGTCTTCAGTCCTGAGACTGGTTCGATGCAGCTCTCCATGCTACTCTATCCTGTGCAAGCTTCTTCATCTCCCAGTACTTACTGCAACCTACATCCTTCTGAATCTGCTTAGTGTATTCATCTCTTGGTCTCCCTCTACGATTTTTACCCTCCACACTGCCCTCCAGTAGTAAATTTGAGATCCCTTGATGCCTCAGAACATGTCCTACCCACCGGTCCCTTCTTGTCAAGTTGTGCCACAAACTCCTCTTCTCCCCAATTCTATTCAATACCTCCTCGTTAGTTATGTGATCTACCCATCTAATCTTCAGCATTATTCTGTAGCACCACATTTCGAAAGCTTCTATTCTCTTCTTGTCCAGACTAGTTATCGTCCATGTTTCATTTCCATACATGGCTACACTCCATACAAATAGTTTCGGAAACGCCTTCCTGACACTTAAATCTATACTCGATTTTAACAAATTTCTCTTCTTCAGAAACGATTTCCTTGCCATTGCTAGTCAAAATTTTATATCCTTTCTACTTCGACCATCATCAGTTATTTTGCTCCCCATATAGCAAAACCCCTTTACCACTTAAAGTGTATCATTTCCTAATCTAATTCCTTGACCCGATTTAATTCGACTACATTCCATTATCCTCGTTTTGCTTTTGTTGATGTTCATCTTATATCCTCCTTTCAAGACACTGTCCATTCCGTTCAACTGCTCTTTCAAGTCCTTTGCTGTCTCTGAAAGAATTATAATGTCATCGGCGAACCTCAAAGTTTTTATTTCTTCTCCATGGATTTTAATACCTACTCCAAATTTTTCTTTAGTTTCCTTTACTGCTTGCTCAATATGTAGATTAAATAACATCGGGGAGAGGCTACAACCCTGTCCCACTCCCTTACCAACCACTGCTTCCCTTTCATGTCCCTCGACTCTCATAACTGCCATCTGGTTTCTGCACAAATTGTAAATAGTCTTTCGCTCCCTGTATTTTACCCCTTCCACTTTCAGAATTTGAAAGAGAGTATTCCAGTCAACATAGTCAAAAGCTTTCTCTAAGTCTACAAATGCTAGAAACGTAGGTTTGCCTTTTCTTAATCTTTCTTCTAAGATAAATCGTAAGATCAGTATTGCCTCACGTGTTCCGTCATTTCTACGGTATCCAAACTGATCTTCCCCGAGGTCGGCTTCTACCAGTTTTTCCATTCGTCTGTAAAGAATTCGCGTTAGTATGTTGCAGCTGTGGCTTATTAAACTGATAGTTCGGTAATTTTCACATGTCAACATCTGCTTTCTTTGAGATCGGAATTATTATATTCTTCTTGAAACCTGGGGGTATTTCGCCTGTCTCATACATCTTGCTCACTGGGTGGTAGAGTTTTATCATGACTGTCTTTCCCAAGGCCGTCAGTAGTTCTAATGGAATGCTGTGTACTCTCGGGGCCTTGTTTCGACTCAGGTCATTCAGTATTCTGTCAAACTCTTCATGCAGTATCGTATCTCCCATTTCATCATCATCTACATCCTCTTCCATTTCCATGATATTGTCCTCAAGTTCATCGCCCTTGTATAGACCCTCTATATACTCCTTCCACTTTTCTGCCTTCCCTTCTTTGCTTAGAACTGGGTTGCCATCTGAGCTCTTGATATTCATACAAGTGGTTCTTTTTTCTCCAAAGAGCTTTTAAAATTTCCTGTAGGCAGTATCTATCTTACCCTAGTGAGATATCCCTCTACATCGTTACATTTGTTCTCTAGCCATCCCTGCTTAGCCATTTTGCACTTCCTGTCGATCTCATTTTTCAGACGTTTGTACTCCTTTTTGCCTGCTTCATTTACTGCATTTTTATATTTTCTCCTTTCATTAATTAAATTCAATATTTCTTCTGTGACCCAAGGATTTATACTAGCCCTCGTCTTTTTACCTACTTGATCCTCTGCTGGCTTCACTACTTCATCCGTCACAGCTACCCATTCTTCTTCTACTGTATTTCTGTCCCCCATTCCTGTCAATTGTTCCCTTATGCTATCCCTGAAACTCTGTACAACCTCTGGTTTACTCAGTTTATCCAGGTTCCACCTCCTCAAATTCCCACCATTTTGCAGTTTCTTCAGTTTTAATCTACAGGTCATAACCAATAGATTATCATTGGCGATGATGTGCCGCAAACGAATAGCGAAATTCTTCTGCATACCCACTGAAGTGTCGGAACATCGATGCTGTCGATGACTTTCTGAATGGCTGTTTCCAGCTCAGGAGTGGTTTTGGTGTTATTGCTGTACATCTTGCCTTTATACGGTCCCACAAAAAGGAGTCGCAGGTGTTCAGATCCAGAGAATATGGCGGCCAATCAAGGCCCATGTCAGTGGGCTATGGGTACTGTCGAGCCGGAATGCGGTCCACAAAGTGCTCCTACCAGACATCAAATACTCTCCTTCTTCGATAAGGTCGAGCTCCATCTTGCATGAATCACACCTTGTCGAAATCAAGGTCACATTGGATAATGGGAAAGAAATCATCTTCCAAAACCTTCACGTACCTCTCCATAGTCACCTCGCCATTAATCCGTGACTGGAAATTGCACACTATACAGTCACCTGTTGAGGATGCAGAGCCTTCTCGATCGCGAAATGCGGATACTCATTCCCCCAATTGCGTCAATTTTGCTTATTGACGAACTCATGCAAATGAGTGTGGGCTTCGTCCTAAACCAAACCGTATTCACATCTATGGGCATTCATTGGGCAATAGTTTTGGCGAAACACAACTGCAGTTTCATGGTCTTCCGGCTTAATGACTATGGGTTTGAATTTTGTACGGAAATAGATGCATGTCAACAACAATTTGTCGCAGTGTCTCCCGGTTGATTCCCACCTTTCGTGCAGCTCGTCTGATGGACTTTCTGTGATTGGTTTCAAACACAGCGGGTGTCTTCTCGATGTTTTAAGGCGTTTTCAAACCTTTTCGAGGACCGACATTGCCAACACCGTCATTACGAACACTATCCGTTCTCTCAAACTTGCGAATCAAATTCTTGATTTTTAGTTAGCATACTAGGACCGGTTGTCTTCAGCTTGAACTCGGTGGCAAACTTCCTTTCAGCAGAAGTTTCGGGGTTATTGCTCACTTACTAGGCAAATGTCCAAAAACAACAAGGCACGTGAGCATATGCATACATGGTTAAAGCAGGCTCAGACATGGTAAATGAATGTCTCTATAGGCCCCCTGGCTCAGCAGCTGTTGTGGCCGAGCACCTGAAGGATAATTTGGAAAATTTTTTGAGTAGATTTACCCAGCATGTTAGGCTTCTGGATGGAGATTTTAATTTGACTTTTCTGGAGACTAGAAATCTACTCTCTAGGAATCAGCATGGGTTTCGAAAAAGACGATCGTGTGAAACCCAGCTCGCGCTATTCGTCCACGAGACTCAGAGGGCCATGGACGCGGGTTCCCAGGTAGATGCCGTGCTTCTTGACTTCCGCAAGGCGTTCTATACAGTTCCCCACAGTCGTTTAATGAACAAAGTAAGAGCATACGGACTACCAGACCAACTGTGTGATTGGATTGAAGAGTTCCTAGATAACAGAACGCAGCATGTCATTCTCAATGGAGAGAAGTCTTCCGAAGTAAGAGTGATTTCAGGTGCGCCGCAGGGGAGTGTCGTAGGACCGTTGTTATTCACAACATACATAAATGACCTTATGGAGTTCACTGAGGCTTTTTGCGGATGATGCTGTGGTATATCGAGAGGTTGTAACATTGGAAAATTGTACTGAAATGCAGGAGGATCTGCAGCGAATTGACGCATGGTGCAGGGAATAGCAATTGAATCTCAATGTAGACAAGTGTAATGTGCTGCGAATACATAGAAAGATAAACCCCGTATCATTTAGCTACAAAATAGCAGGTCAACAACTGGAAGCAATTAATTCCATAAATTATCTGGGAGTACGCATTAGGAGTGATTTAAAATGGAATGATCATATAAAGTTGATTGTTTGGTAAAGCAGATGCCAGACTGAGATTCATTGGAAGAATCCTAAGGAAATGCAATCCGAAAGCAAAGGTAGTAGGTTACAGTACGCTTGTTCACCCATTGCTTGAATACTGCTCTGCAGTGTGGGATCCGTACCAGATAGGGTTGATAGAAGAGATAGAGAAGATCCAACGGAGAGCAGCGCGCTTCGTTACAGGATCATTTAGTAATCGCGAAAGCGTTACGGAGATGATAGATAAACTCCAGTGGAAGACTCTGCAGGAGAGACGCTCAGAATCTCGGTACGGGCTTTTATTGATGTTTCGAGAACATACCTTCACCGAAGCGTGAAGCAGTATATTGCTCCCTCCTACGTATATCTCGCGAAGAGATCATGAGGAAAAAATCATAAAGATTAGAGCCCACACAGAAGCATACCGACAACCCTTCTTTCCACGAACAATACGAGACTGGAATAGAAGGGAGAACCGATAGAGGTACTCAAGGTACCCTCCGCCACACACGCCGTCAGATGGCTTGCGGAGTATGTAGATGTAGATGTTATTCCCATCATGCCCCGCGACCAACCGTACAGTCCTAACACAAGCAGTTCAGAAGTTGTGACGATTATATTTCATGTAGTTCAATAATTGTCACCTTGTACATACATTAAATTCACATACTCTCAACATATGCACTTAAGACACGCAGTGGCGCGCCCTTCCACGCCTCCCCCGCCCCCCCCCCCCACCCCCCGCCCCATCGCCAACTTCAACAGCGGGGCCGCGTGTATTGCCACCAGCGCTGCCCCCCTCAGTCAGCCCGTACGCTATTCGTTCGTATGTTTCGTCAATCGACTCGACTCAGTCGAGTTATCGAGTATTTGTACTTCCCTATGTAGCACACTCGTAATACGAGCTAGGTATGGAAAACTACTGATACTTGTATCTCCGGTAATAGTGACTTTCGGGAAAATTCCTAAAAACGCATTATTACAATATATTCCCTCTGTCGAGTGCATTAGAATGGACCAGAATCGATAATAACAGCTCCACACACATAAATTGCCGGATGACGTCATCATTGGAAACTCGCCCTTATATTATACGTCGTAAGGTACATACTGGTTTGTCGCTTTCACAGTAGGCATTTGTTCACACTCCATAAAAGTCCTCGGCTTACAGGCAAACGAAAACACAGGGAAAACTGCGATCATAATGATGATGCTATTACATACAGGAAAGGAATTGTTTCTATTCCAGCACTGGATCATGTTACGACTGACATGAGAGAATGTTTCACTGAAGAAAATATTTATCATTTAAATTTCAAAATACTTTTGCCCTCTCAACTACGGAAACATAAGTTAATGATCTGGCACATAAATTGAATCAGTGCTTAACTGAACAACCGTTCTTTGAGGAAGAATCATTCTTTGTGATTAAAAAGAGACTAATGGAAGAGATTCTTCAATACAAGCAAATGAGCATGAACGCCCTTAATAATAGTGATTCTCTTATGCAAGCGTTGTCTGTTTGTCCTAGACCTGACTATCCTACTTTGCACGCGCTGTAAAAAATATTTGCTTCTCTACCTGCATCTATTGTTACAGTAGAAGGAAGTTTTTCAACACTGCGGCGTACAAAAACATGGTTGAGGTCGATAATGAAGGAGGATCGACTTAAAGGCACTCACCCTGTCGAACACTCACCCACAAATTTATTGCCCTATTGACGATGTAATTAACCAATTTGCCAGGAAGAATAGGCGCATAGAATTCATGATTTAAGGTAAAGAACCACAACTGTAACTTTTTTATATCATAAGAGGCCATTCTCTTGTAAATGTGTATAACCAGTTTATATAAAACTTTCTTAAGCTTTGTATGTGACTTGATTACTTTTTATTACGGTAAAAGTAAAGGTAGCTCAAGATATATTTTGCGCCCCCTCCTTGAAGTTTTTCTGTATCCGCCACTGAAGACACATCGGGAGAAGAGGAAGAAAGCTATTTCCGAACAGGTAACTGAACCTGATTATCAGGGTCTCCCAGCCAACTATGCCATGCAACTGTTTCCTTCTCTGTTTCAAACATAGTCGTTGTAAAATCTTAATCACCTTTATACTGCCGCGGACCTTATTTATTTATGGTATGAAGTTCATATGTTTCGTTTGCAGTTTTCACATTCGTTACAGTAAAACGCTGCTGTGTTCCTTCACATAGGGATTGCACACAAGTTGAGATGTTGCAGTCACTCGATAAGTCACTGATATGTTTGAAGTGACAGACATATGTTTCAAATTGAGTATCCGCTTTTGAAAAGCCCCTGTACTCACGTGGTCTGGCAGATGACTCTCGTCTTCCGTCAGCTGTAAGTCTCTGAGGATCGTATTCCGCTCGATGGGCGCATCTCTCATTGACACAGAATTGTCAGAGTCGACTGCATTGTCCATTGGCGAGCCGTCTCTGACGCCGACTTCCAGATCCGAGGGAAACTCTGCCACCTCCAGCACATTCCTGAGATTTGTAAAGAGTAAAATAAAAATGTGAACATCCGTAGTGATGATGTCAACACACACACACACACACACACACACACACACACACACAGGTTTTGGTTGTGCGACTAAATGAGGAATGTCAAATGGAACACTCATTACATGGATCACGTACCAAGCGTGTTACATGCCAGAGTTAATTAACGGTATGGACAGTATGAAGCACAGGGAGCGTGTGGCATGATCAAATCAACCAGCCACACAATCCCTGACCTCAGGCAGAATGATCACATTCGCTTTCACAAATTTGTACAACCACATAACTGACATTATACCTCACTTTATTTTCCGTGTAACCTCCAGTACCCTCATTCTAGCCTAGATCACTAATGCATGTCCGTGTAGTGACGTTCGGCTCAGAGATAAGTAGGTTCGAATCCTGGTGGTGGAAAATTTTCACTTCCAGTATTGTACTTGTATGGGGAGGAGAGGTGGTGGCAGAAAGTTACTGATCACCAGTCTTCGTGCCTATGTCCTACACTATATTCAAAACATTTGCTCAGTGTCTCAAGAAATGAGGGCACGAGACGCTGCAAATGATAATCCATTCGTCGAACGGGGTCCTATTGGTGCTATTCGACAGAAGTAAGCTATGTGCCAGCACCAAGTTTCACCCTCTACCTTTGGAAGGTGGCTGCCCTATTTGCCATGACGATTTTCAGTAAGTTTTTACCACAAATGTGAATGAACTAGCGAATGTACTCAACATCTTTAGTATTGATACAACCATATCCTTTGTAAGACTGTGTTGGAGACGAGAGGTGTTCGTTAGAGTAAGCCAGAGAGTAGCAGTGTGTTGGACAGTCTGGCAATGTACTTCGATTGAAATGATGGAACCCATGTAGTGCAGGCCGCATTATGTAAAAAGAGACTTTGTAATATTATGCTCTGAGGAAAGATATTGAGATAATTAAATTACGTTAATGGTAGGAAGACAAAAGCCAACTTCTATGGTAATACAGTGTTTTATATTTGTAACTGTGTAGTTTCTTATCTTTAGAACATTGAGGATGGTTGAAGTTTGCTGTAGAAATTTTATAATGCAATATATGGTTTTGTCTTCTAGCTGAAATAAGTGTCAAGGAAGGCAATTGTACACAGGACAGTTATTAAGAAATAGTTTTGCTAACTTGTTTAGGTGTAAGAATTTTATGAAAAGGTGTATTGATCTCATGGTGTAATGAAGCATAGTGAAACATGGAGTCTTTGTTCTCGACTATAAGTTGTGAAGATTAAGATTAGTTCCCCATTTTTCTTTACTTTCTTGACTCTGTTTGCACTGTACTGAGAAACGTTTTATGAAAATTGGTAACATTCCGTCTTGCACTGCTCATAGCAAGTACGAGGAATCACATTTGATTTTTGACAGTTACATCACTGTTCCTATTAGCAAACAAGTTGCAGAGCAAACGAGCATTCCGTGCGCGCAGGTACGCCAGCATGGTGAGATCTTCTGCAGTCGAACTGGAGGCTTCCCTTATGTATGTCGAGGTTCAGTTACATGAGCTAATGTTATGGAAAATTTCAAGTCAAAATGGTCCTGTCAGAGACGAGTAAAGCTTATAGCATCTGGCCGTCGTATAACACCCATTTATCAAACAATATTACCTTCCGATGGCTATCTGTACTAACAATATGCAGACTGCCAAGCCTTTCCCATCCATCACACATGATACATCACTTCGGCAGCACGCAATAGACGAGGTTGGACAGTATGGGGTAGGTGGCAAATAGCTGCTCTGCGCAACCCAGCAGAAATGGCGTCCACAGCTGCAGATTACACCCTGATGCCCTCCAGTCAAAAGGTGGCTGCCATAGACAATATAATCTCTGAATTATGAGGAGAACCCAACGCCAAGCATTTGCCGATGAGTATACTCAGGACTTTACGAGTAGAACATAAGCTGATAGCAGCTGAAGCAAAGGTTGAATTATTACAGGAGGAGAAAAGTCGAGTTTTCTCTGACCTTTCAAAAAGCATCAGACTCTGCCAAAGAGATGCAAATAGAATATTTGTAAGTACAATTAGGGAAACTAAAGATTGAAAATAATGTACTGAGCAATCACAATAGGGAGCCGCAAGAAAAAGTTAGGGAACTTACCACAAAGGTGAGTGAGCAAGCACAAAATCAAAGCCAGACACTTGCATTTGCAGCAGCCCTGACATCTTCATCCAAAACAAAGGAGGCAAAGCCTATCAAAGTAGCTAAATCTAAACACGTCACAGCATTGTTCATAAAATCAACAGCCAATCAAGATGAAAAATCAGTTAGCTAAACTCCGAAGCAAAAATAAAGCCCAGAAAAGGGAACCTGCTTATCGAATCAATTCGAACAATACAAACTGCAGTTATCGTAGAGACTGCTGCTCAAGATGACTGCAGAAAAATTATGGAAGAAACAAGGGAACTGGGTACCGTCGGATTTGAAGCTCCGAGAAAATTAAAGTCTCTAAATATAGACCACAGAGTCCCTGACACAATCACTGACAACGAATTTCCCGAGAGCGTCCATCAGCAGAACTTAAGCAACGAAACGACTAGATCGAGCAAGACGTGAAAATTCGCTTCAAAACAGGTCCCAAAATGTTATTGGTACCTCACCAAAAACCAAAAGTCTACATTAACTTCGAGTCACTTAATGTCAAAGACTCCAACTTTGTGAGTCAATTGTATAAGTGCTGCGACTATGGTCGCTGCACTAACACACACAGAAGCGAAGAGGCTATAATGCTCGCCAAGTGTGGCCAAGCCGGCCACAAAAAATCCGAATCCGAATTACAGTATCCATAGCATGCATTCCATGTAGAAACAGGAGAAGACAATGAAATAAGTGAAAAGGAAGAGAATTTCAGACATACAGACAGTTACTAGACATTACGGTATATTGATAATTTTTACTTATGGACCGTCTGACAGCAACTGAATAAAACACAATTTTAGTGCCATACGCGTTTCGCCTTTATTTTCTGCAAGAATCGATACCTAACGAGGTAGAAAAACTAATACAGAAACAGATGTTCTACTGAATTAACTTTCAATGCTTGTTAATCCAAAGAACAGAGGAATAGGAGGACGAGTTATTAAATCATCCCGAACAGTCGGATACCGGCGAAAACCACAGCGCCATATCTACAACAGCCTTGAGAATAGACAATCCAAACATTAGACCAAACATAAGACAGCAAATAAAACACGCAAGTATTGAAAACCAAATACAACTAGGCACACCAAGTAAGAAGGGAAGCAAATACGATACAAACAAGTGTGAGTGGCACATAAAACATACAGGTTTTGTATCAGGCGGACTACTGAACCAAGGCACAATACCACCTAGTCGTGTGACCGAACCGCATATTACAGAATGTAATAACAACAAAACTGGCGAGTAAGAGACGGTAGAGAAAAGAGACACAGATATAAAACCACCCACTCATGAAACTAGACTGACTCCAAATTCACAGCCGGAGACTGCGAATACACAAAACATAATACATTATGAAAACGAAGGTAGTGACGATGAAAACGAAAATGATGAATACAAGTGTCCAATTGATACCTGTAAAATACATAATGAAAACACACCAACAGATGAAACCACCACATCAGAAGCCAGTACCCCCCAGTAGGACAACCATCCATTGCACAATCCAACAATGCCACCAAAGAACAAAGCAATGATATACTCCAGAAACATACAGTTCTCAGTATCACAACAAAAAACCGAATAAGAAGAAATCTACCCCCAGTGTAACGGATGGTATCGCAACACTAGTGAAACCACACAAAAAGAGTCTTCTACATACGGCTGAAAGCATTTTTAGAACTCACCGTGTGACAAAAGAAGTGATTAATGTGTATGACGTTGTGTGTATTTCAACACCAAGACACGCCACACGGCACAAAACGCTGACCTCAGCTGACCGACCG
Source organism: Schistocerca americana (assembly GCF_021461395.2). Taxonomy (NCBI): domain Eukaryota; kingdom Metazoa; phylum Arthropoda; class Insecta; order Orthoptera; family Acrididae; genus Schistocerca; species Schistocerca americana. Next base: position 94,239,588 of record NC_060121.1, read on the forward strand.
ACTCCACAGTTACGTACCAGGCTGCCGACATGAGGTCCAATGCACCCACCACCAACGGCGCCATTGCAAAGACAACCACCTGTGTCCGAGAGATGTTCTCACCCAGCACCAGCCCGATGGTATCTCGTACCACAAAAGCAGCGCCCATCACAGTCAACAAAATCTTTAATTATAGTGACTTAGAACTTAACGTTAAGCTAAGTAGATTAGAAAGAAAGGAAATTTTACAGACAGCTCTAAGAATGCTGCTTAGGCAGCTGCATCCAAAGGGTGACTCTGTGTGTTTCCCAACTACAGAGCAAACAGACAGAATCATCCTTAAGAAGGAAAGCATACCAACCGACTCCGAGCAGTTGTTAGATTTAATAATGCAAGTATGTATACGAAGAGAAGAATCATTTGACAAGAATAAGATCAATACCGACGGAGCCAGGGCAGGGGCAGGTCACACGGACAGACTTACTTCGACTGTACTCAAACTGGTAGCAAATTCTACGTAAAAAAAAAGGAGGTTCACATGGCTCTTTGCACTATGGGACTCAACATCTGAGGTCATCAGTCCCCTGAACTTAGAACTACTTAAACCTAACAAACCTAAGGACATCACACACATCCATGCCCGAGGCAGGATTCGAACCTGCGACCGTAGCGGTCGCGTGGTTCCAAACTGTAGCACTGAATGCAGTGAGGACCAAACAAGTTAGTGATGAACTCCCCAATATGGTTAAAGACCTAAACATAGATACACTCTGTCTACAAGAGCCATACACCAAACAAGGCTGACATGCTTCCCAACAAATGTGGTCACCAGTACCGGTATTCAGGACAACAAGGGAGCAGTTTCTACATTAAATAAACATATAAACATTGTTAATATAGCCGAATTATGTAATGAAGACTTGTTAACAGTTGAACATTCATACCAAGGAGATATATTGATAACTGATTCACTGTACGATGAATAGTCATTCCACATACAGTCATTCCATATTACGAGTGTATAAAGCTAGTAGCCAAATACGTACAAGGTAAGAAGGTTCTCATATCCTCGGACATAAATGCCAGGTCCACCCTGTGGAATTCCAATAAAACAGACGACAGAGGACGCAAAATAAACGACGTCATGCACCAAACGTGACTACACGAACGTAGAAGGGAACATACCATCACACAGAGAACATGACGTATCGAAAAGTAATATAGACATCACACTCGTAAACAACACTGCTAGGTAATGCATAACGGACCGAAAAATTCAAAACCAAATTACTGTCAGTGACCACAACGCGATCACTTTCAGACTAACAAGAAAAAACAACACAACCAACACAGTAGCCACCAGACGCTTACTATTCCATACAGCTGACTGGGAGAGGCTTCGAGCAATAGTACAAGACGGAAACCTTTGAAACCATCGACAGAAGCATTAACTTCAGTGCACACATGCTTACCAATCACATCACAAAAGCACAAAATACATCCATACTAAAAACACAGAACACTAAACGCACGCAAATACCATGGACAAATAAACTGACTAGAGCAAAACAAGAAACCCGTAGATCGACAGTCAACGGTCAACGGTCAGTAGCAGACAGAGATAGACAAAGAAGATTGAAAGCATATAGGCTCGTAAACGCCCAATACAGAAAGGTAAACAGCACTGGGACAGACATGTGGTAACGCAAATACAGACAAACGTATGTGGGGAACCATACAAAACAAATACAGTAAAAATAAAGAGCCCGCTAGTTCTGGGAATGCTAAGGCAGGATGACGGCGCGATGACAAAGGGATGGAGACAAAGAGCGCAATTCCTGCTGCACAGGCTCCTACCTGATGACACCGCCCGCACTGACACACATCAACAGGCAACACTGCGAGAGGAACTGAATGTACCATAGAACACTGCCGCAGCACCTATGCTTTTGCGCAAGAAGAAGTGGCGGTAGCGATCTCAGAGCTAAAAAACAACAAAAGCACCTGGACCAGACAGAATTCATTCAGAAGTATTAAAACCGATCACTCCATTCCTTATAACTCTGCTAAACAAAGCTCTACGACTGCGTAGTGTGCCTACAGTTTAGAAGGTCTACAGGGCAATCGTAATAAAGAAGGCAGCTGACAGGGATCCATCAGGTCCCAAGTCACATAAGCCTACATGTCTTATGAATACGGTTGCAAAGCTGCAGGAAAAGCTCCTGTGCAGTCGTTTACAGGCAAACAGAGCTCTCCATGGCCTAAGCCAAGACCAATTCGGTATCAGAGAGGGAAGGGCGATTGATGATGCCATCAACCAAGCTTTACAATTTGCAAACAACACCAGGGCTAAGTATGCAATGACAATTATGATCGACATTATGGGTGCCTTTGATAATTTCTGGTGGCCTCAATGTTCAAGAGGCTCAGACATATGGAGGTACCCGAAACAGTACACAACAGTCTACTAGACTACAGTAAGAACAAAGTGGTCGAATGGCAGATGGACAGCCGAAAAGTAATCAAGCGAATTACAAAAGGCTGCCCCCAACTATTGGTCTGCGGCCCCATCTTCTGGATATTGCTATTGAAACAATCCTGCAACTACTGGAGTAAACAACAACGGCAGAAGGAGTTGTCGCATACGCAGATGGTCTTCTAGGCATAGTGTCTACTAACGGTAGGTCCCACTTAGAAGAAAGACAAAGTGGAACACTCAAAACAATAACACAGTGTAACACAGTGATGTCACAACAACGAACTCAAGATAGCCGATAGCAAAAAAACATACACTTCACTGAAAAGATCTCTCCAGAGAAACCCTAGTGTGAAAATAGGGGACACAAACATTAAACGAGCAGTCACCACCTGCTGTCTTGGGGTACGCGTAGACGAAAAGCAAAATTACCATGAACACATGCGCATTGTCACAAACAAAGCAGCAAAGACACTACACAAACTGGCAAGACAAAATTCAGAATAATTTAAACTCCTCTTGTCAGTTACACGGACGTGCCATTGTGCTCTCTTCGAGTCGAGACTTAGCGTCGCCGTCAGCACATGGGTTCACACGATGAGCCCATCAGCCAACCGCATCCTCATCAGACGAAGACAAAGAAGTGGCTTACTTAGAGTCTCAGGAGCTTTCAGCACCACCTCAGTGGAATCACTCTGTTTCGTGCACGAAATCTACTCAGTGGACATTACGATAAGATACAGATCTGCTGTGTATTGGTTTGATGTGGGAAGGCACGACCAAATTCGAAAGATCCCTGGAGGACCAGTTGACACGAAACAACAACTAAAAATTGGAGGATGGATACCTGACAAGATGACACAAGTAATAGGGGCCGCAGTCTACACCAGTTCTTTCCCACTGTAGCGATCCCAGCCACGGCATGGTCCACTTCTTAACAGGACACGGCCCTTATTCCACGAACTTAAACCGCGCGAAGATGTGGCAGACACCTACATGCACATGTAGGGAAGAAGGCTCTCCAGAACACATCATCTTTTCCTGCGGACGATGTACTAACATCAGACACACAATACACTTAAACCTCAACAATATTCAAGACACCATACACACAATGTTCAGACGAAGACCAATGGATTATAGATTCAAAGCGACCTACAGAGAGTATGTCCGAGCCAGACAACGAGCCTACATGCAAAGACAGGAAGACATCCACAGGTTGGAAGACAGAACTGATTCCGACATGGGACCAGAAGAAATACCCTAAATAAGCAACACAAAAGCCTTTAAAAATTGAGGCTAAGGTTTATTTGTTAGGAAATCTGGAGTAGAGGTTACATTTAGATTAAGAGCTGTGATTGACGGTCGGTGGCTTGATGGCCAATTCCAAGACACGCAATGTCATACACACTTGGTGAAGGGACATTCTTACACTATCATCTTTTCCATCTTCTGCTTCTATTGTTCCTAAACTTATGGTTATGGTTTATAATTCGATTTTCCAAAATTTTGTTACTTTTATAAATGTTTAGTACCTTTTATCTATCCATCTTAAAGAAAAAACCTAGCTTGTTTTAGAAAAAAAATTCCGATTTCGTAATATGTCTGAAAGTTATGTCATAACCTCTTCTCTGTCTACATAAATTCTTATCTTCCATTCATAAATCGCCAATTTTAAGACTTTCGTTTCCTAATTACTTTTAAGTTTAGGGTATTTAAAGTTGCAATATTATTAACACACTTAAAAAAATTAGAGCCAGCCGGTGTGTTTCAGTCTGGAACCGCTCGACCGCTACGGTCGCAGGTTCGAATCCTGCCTCGGGCATGGATATGTGTGATGTCCTTAGGTTAGTTGGGTTTAAGTAGTTCTAAGTTCTAGGGGACTGATGACCTCAGATGTTAAGTCCCATAGCGCTCAGAGCCTTTTGAACCGTTATGAAAAATAAGAAATAACATGTAAGTATCGTATTCTGCACATGTAAAATTTCTTATTGTTGAAGTACGACCTGTCTTGGTAACAAGGTGGCAAGTCATTTGTAAATGGCAACAGATAAATAAATAAAATAAAAAATAAACATCCATCACATTGTATGAGGAAACCGCCTTCTTCATACCATGTGACAGACATGCTATAGTACCTGATCTTTGAAGGAAAAGTTATATATCTCTTCTGTATTACGTTGTGTGGTGCAAGTCTATGCTACAGATTGTCATTAATGACACTACTCAGTCAGACTGCTGTGACTGAAATGACCCTGCATCCGCTTACCAGAAAAGGATCACGGAAACTAATCATCACAATAACATAGACAATGGATACATGGTTGATACGATTTAATCGTATGACACATGAGATGATTACTAGATAAAAATCATGGCGTTTCTTCTTGCATCATGTCGACGAATAAATTTCGGATGCAACACCTCTTCGAGACTTGCACTGCAAGATTTACGTAATGTGGTGGTGCTATCTTCATTCTATGAAAACATTAATGTGTGGCTTCCAGTAAGGTCTGACGTTTTCGGTAGACACCATGAAAACGGTGGACGTGCCATTATTCTTGGTAACTGCTGCAATTTCTTACAAGTTATTATTCTTATTGGAATAGTTCCAGAATTGCCCTCTTAAGACATGATGAAGAATTTCAGTTGACATCAGAACAGCGATATGTTTTTACATCAGCTCTTTCAAACATACAGGGTGATTTAGTTGCCTTAGTTGCCCCTGCCTACAGGTTTTACACAAACCGCAACGCCTTCAAATACCACGCACAGATTTTCACATTCTCTTGCTCTGTACGTGCAAGTTATTAGGCATATAGAAAAGGTGCACAGGAACATTCTGTAGGAAATTTAATGTGACTCTTCAGGCTTTTCCGGCGGATTTAATGTTTGTGCTTGGATACATTTACGGTAGAGGCCACAGTTTCCGAGTTAGTCAAGAAAAACGTACAAAAGTGACCTCTTCAAACGCGTTTTTCCTGAATAACTCGGAAACTGTGGTGTCTACTGAAAATGTGTCCCAGTAAAAAATTCAACTACCTTAAATTTCCTACAAAAATTTCCTGTTCATTTTTTTGTAGGTATAATTGTTTTTAGCATAGAGAGCGAGATAATATGAAAATCTCGAGGAGAGTTTTGAAGGTGTTGCAGGTTGAATAAGAGCTACAGTTACGGCACCTGTATCACCCTTTATTTTGGATGGCATCGTATGCACACTCAGAAGTCACAAGCCATTTCCATCCGATCCATATTCGTGTGGTAAACAGCTGGCGCCGTCTACATCTGACTACGTGTTACACGGATGTAGCGTCACTCATATGGAGAGCTTCAGTTACTTTCAGTTTTCAAGTATTATGCAGATAGCTGTAGCGATTTGAGAAATTAGTGGTGGACCTTTCAGTCTGCAGGTAACGCAAGATTACAGAGAACTCCAGTGCTTGATTTCGACTGTTGTTCTAAACAGACATTGTATTTTCACTGATTATCACTAGACATATGATCGTTTTAGAAGTTATTACTCCTTTAATACTACAGCTTCCAGAAAAATGTCACGCGGAACGTAGACGTCTTCGTTGCAACAATATGGTAAATGTGTCTTCCTCGTCTACCACCTACAACAAATACTGCGAGTGACATCCAGTGAGTGATAGAATTATTGAGGTCTCGATTTCTCGAGATGTCAATTCTCAATGTTGTTTTCTTTTCAGTGTTCCAAATCAGACTTCGTAACGTTCCACCCTAATCTTCAGCACTAGTATTATGATACCGAAGCAATTAATCAATGATTAGTGATAGTGTTGTGTCCGAAAAATAAAGCTCAACAAAATTCACTGTAGTTTTCACACAGATGTAACTTGACAAAGTTTCAGTGTTGTCAGTGCGTTCTTTTATTTCTGTAAGAAATTCATTAGATTCAAATGAAACTATATGGCTCCGGAGACTTATTCAAGTCTCAAACATCTATGACGTATGTATGTAGAGTGAAGCGATGAATGAAAATTTTTACCAACGCCGGGATCCGAAACTGTGGCTCTTGCTTACGCAGGCAGATGCACTAGCCACTAAGCCAACCCGACACAGTGGTTTTCCTCTACTGCACAGACTACCCTTGCATTCATCCCTTCTCAACAAAAGTTCCCCTTCTCGCTTCATCCCACTAGACATTCCTCTAAACTCTAACTGCATTCCAGAGGCTCTCCACATATATCGCAAAAACACCTCGGCATCGAACGAGACGGGGATCCTGCCTGAAATCCAGTCATTGGTGCCTTAATCAAGTGGAGCTGTATGGTTCCAACGAACTTTTCAAGTACCAAACATCTATGGTGTTCCATTACAATTGCAGAGCCTCTGAAATGCAGTTCGAGTTTAAGGGGAGCACTAAGTGGGCGAACGTGTGAATGGACTTTTACACTGAGGACGGAGGCGTGGTAGTGCAGTCCATGTCTCATAGCCACTGTGACATGGTGGTGTAGTGGTTACCGCATCTGCCTCCGAATTATTGCCTTGGCACAAATTGCCATTCGCCGCTGCAGTCCACAATATAAATTACTTATTACATTGAAGAAGTGCGTATAAGTTTGAGTATGACAATCAAGATATAGCACGACAAACGTTTAGTAAATGTGTGAACAATCAGTAGGTGAGAGACAGCAACACACTCACTGTATTACACTTTACTGTAAAGATGGTGAGCTAAAGGAAAGGAACCTATATGCCAACTGTGGCAGACATGTATAAATCGGAATATGGAACTAAAATGCGATTTAGTAATTATTATGGGCAAGGGGCGTTAAAAAAGTATCTGACCAGCCTACACACACCGCCGAAAAAAAAAACGCCACATCAAAAAGCGAATAACATAGGGTAATGAAATTTTCGGAATACTTTATCTAGGTAACATATTTAACTGATTAACATTTCAAGATTACAGGTTAATGTAAGGGCAAGATAAGCCAATGGAAATGTGAAACGCTGGTGCGTTGATAAATGTTGTAAATGTCAGTATGTTGGATCCTAGCAGACAATCATGCATGCATTGTGTTGTAGAGATGCCGCATGCCAGTTTGTGAGATGGAGTTCTATGCCTGTTGCACATAATCGGTCAATACAGGAATGGTTAATGCTGGTTGTGGATGACGGAGTTATAGTCCGATGATGCCCTGTATGTGCTCGATTGGAGACAGATTAGGTGATTGAGCAAGCCAAGGCAACATGTCGACACACTGTGGCGCGTGTTGGATACAACAACTGTGTGTGGGAGAACGTCATCCTGTTGGAAATCAGCCCTTGGAGTACTGATCATAACTATCAGTACAACAGGTCGAATCACCAAAATGACGTATAAATTAGCAGTTATGGTGCTTGGGATAACCACGATAGCGCTCCTTCTGTCATACGAAATCGCATCCCATACCATAACTCTAGGTGCAGGTCCAGTGTGCCTTGCACACAGGCGGTTCGGCTGTGGGCGCTCAACTGGAATCCTTCAACCTACCACGGCCATCACTGGCACCGAGCGAGAACCATATTTCATCAGAAAAAACACCAAATTTCCATCTGCCCTCCAACGATCTCTCACTTGACACAACTGAAGACGCAAATGGCGATGGTTTGGGTTCAGTGGAAGGCACGCTAGAGGGCGTCTGGCTCATAAACGTCCTTGAAGTAAGCGATTTGTAGCAGCTCCTTATGTCACTCTGGTGCCAACAGTTGTTCAGACTGTTGCTGGAGATGCAGTACAATGCTCCAGAACCACACGTCGAACACGACGGTCTTCCCTCTTGGTAGTGCCACATGGCCGACTGGCGTCCGGTCCTGGTGCCACCCACCACCTTCTCGTGACCACTGATGCCAGCAGTCATGTACAGCGGCTACATTCCTGCCAAATCTTTCTCCAGTATCACAGAAGGAACGTCCAGCTTCTCGTAGCCCTATTACGCAACCTCGTTGAAACTTAGGGATATGTTGGCAGCGGCTCTCTTCACTAACATCAACTCACGACGCACAGTCTCGAAGTAGCCTACGCTCAAGGCCTTACAGGTTATATTTAAATAAAATACGATTTTCATCCTCGTGGAGGCGCTACTAGAACTACTCCTATGCGACTGGCGCGAAATCTGAACAGGTATCACCCTTGAGATGTAGAAACACGCCTACCAGCTTTTATTTGTGTCCCCCTGCTGCTTCTTGGTGTTGCAATTTTTTTCCGTCAGTGTAGCTAAGCGAATATTCCGGAACCCGAAGCCATATACCAGATGCAGGTTGCGTATGAAATGGTTTTAAATACTTCGCGTTGTTATTGACCGAATTTAAAACGCTATCATGAACTACTCATTTAAGAGGTATAATCTTGCGTTAAATGTTTAATACAATGAGACGAGGACTAAAGTTAATAACTAATGGTGCGCAAATACGCAGACTTTATGCATCTGATATTTAAGACTGAGAGAACTCAACGACTTCCGACACACTTTACACTAAATTGACTGCTTTACGAAAATCTTTAAAGTTCACAACTCCCACAAAGTGACCACAGGAAAAACGTTTACAGAGATTTACATTTTCCCTGCTCATGTACTCTGCACTAAAACTGTAGCATCACACAAGGCTTTTTAATTTGATAATTCCTTACTACTGACTATTCGAAACACAATTTTCAGACAATACCCATGTATGTCACTGGAGACACCTGCAAAATTATTTCGTTGTAGGGTGCCGAGCTCAGGAGATTTGACCTCATAGACATTTAAATGTGAGGAAAAGTAGCTTCTGACTGAAATGGTGCGCAGTAAAACTTCATAAAGCATGGCTTTTAGCTGCTTACTTCCTTACCACTAACACTGTTGGCAACACGCCTTGCAGACAGAGTCTACATATTTTGCTGACTGTACGTGCAAAATTATATCACTGTACGACACATATTTCAGGAGATATACATCATAAACTCTGAGAAGCACGAGAAACTTACTTTTGCTTAAAATGGAACCGAAATTGCACAGACTACATTCACTCTATGTTTTATAATGAAAGCACTTGTGTTTTCCAACAACCTTTAAGTACAGTTTCCACCCCTGTCCAACGCTTTCTCACTTACATGCTTAACGTCACATATTTAACACAATACTTCATTTGTAAAGTAATAAGGCCTGGGCAGCTTTATGCGTGGGAATTCGAGACTTCAAAGAATCGAGGATTTACTGTTACATACAGGGTGGAAAAAATAAAACAAAACATTTCCTGCACCCTAAGACTGTCACTCAAATACACATCATCTGTCCCGGATGTGGGTGATTTAAGTCAGGTTGCCTATCTTAGGGTTCAAGAAAAATTGCCCATGTCGATTTTATTGTCCGCTCACCCCCCTCCCCCTTTTTCCCTTTTTCATCCGACCTCTGTATATGTAAAAATCGTGAACGCCTAATCTCCTGTCGATGTTGAGATAGAGAAGCTCAACTGGTCAGGTTATTTATTACTGTTGTGGGCTTTGATGCATCTTTGCTCGCAAGTCGGTCCTACCTGTGTGTAACTACTGCAACCCATCCCCCCCCCCCCCCGCCCATCCCCACAGTGCGGACTTCTCTCTACTACGGAATCAACTACTCCTTGATCCTTGATTTCTCATGTTTTTTACTGATGAGTTACCCACTGTGCTAGTCAGGGTCTATCATACAACTGTTTTCTCCTCAATTTGACATACACTTCATTAGCTACCTCTTCTACCCATCTAATCTATAACATACTTTTGTATCACCGCGGTTCCAAATCTTGCGTCTGCCTGTTGTCTGTATTGTTTATCATACACATGTAACTAACGTTTAAGACTATATCCCAGCGAATTGTGTTCAAAAAAACTGTCAATATTTACTTTTAAGTTCAGTGTAAACAATTTTCTCTATCTCATAAACGATTTTGTTGTTATTGCCAGCCGGCGCTTTATATCGTATCTACTTCCTCAATCATCTGTTTCTTCAGATTGTAAAACTCATCTACTACTTTTAGTGTCCGATTCGCTACTTTAATTCTCTCATAAAAACCAGTTATAATTTGTCTATTCCATTGTCCTTGCTTTTCTTTTGTTAGTGATTTTCTTTTAACTTCATTTTGTGGCGTCGTTCATTCCATTAAACTGATGCTGCAGCAGCTTCTGACAGTTACGCAATTCCGTGGCCAAATGTTAAAGTTTCATTCTTCTCTCTGAACATTCATTTTGATTCCAATTATCTCTTTGGTTTCCTTTAGTGCTTGATGAACGTGCAGGTTTAATAACGTGCGTAGTAGACTACGACGCTTTCTTACTCCTTTATCAAATACCGATTCCCTATTGTGTCTTTCAACTGGTGTAACTGCAGTACGAGAGTAGAAGGGCAAAGGATGCACGTTTACCAGATTTCAGGTGACATCTGCTTACATTGTCACTCAACACTGCTACATTTCACCCGACATCTCTGATCACACAATACAAGGTGGCATACTTAATTCGAATGTCTTAAGTTTAAAATGGCGTAAATCTGAAAACGGTTGGAAGCTACAAAATGCAATGTAGGGGAGCTAGGCCAATTAACCAAGTTTTAAAATGGCTAGAAATTCAAAGTAGCTCACTTGTGGAAAGTTTAAAATGGTAGGGACCTCAAAAATCGAAGATGGGTACCTCGACCACTTTTGCTAAGCCTAAAACGACGGGAAATTAAAAGGGAGGGAAATTCAAAAATACACTTACCCTAAATATAAAGTGGTGCAATCACACTTCTCCTACGTTCAAAACCATGTGACCTCACAGCCCACTTGTGTTACACGCATATTTAGTGTTTAAACAATGCATCGCACCACTGTTGTGTGAGCAGTAGGAAGGGATAAGAACAACTGTGTCAAGGTTTCATTTGTTTAAAGGATTATCGCCGTCACTGGGGAGGAAAGTGATATTCCTAGCTGTGGCCGCCAGTATTTTATCTTGCTAGAAGCTCGCCTTGATGCAGCTTAAAGCAGCATATGGTACAAAAGTGGAGTGAGATACAAGCAGCAGATGATACAGCATGTACCATTCCCATGGGAGAGTCCACCAATTGTACTGGCTTCTGATTGGTCGGCACACTCAGGTGTTAGGCGCCAAGACGCCAAACTTCTCTTATTAATTATTTATATACTTCTCATTGTATTTAATCCAGTTTTCAGTACGGCACTCACTCGTGGCTACCCTACAAACTGTTGTTGTTTATTAAATTTCACTACTTTTGAGAAATATGAGAGGAATGATATTACAAACGAAGTGCCACGGACACCTTCGGGTCAGTTTGGCGCGCCTGGGAGGCGAGGTACTTCGGCTGCTCTAATCACTGTGTTTCGGGTGTTCTTCACAGCCGGACGTGTATCTCTGTTTCGGAACTTGTCAGTCATGGAATGTGCGGCTGGTCCCGGCGGAGGTTCGAGTCCTCCCTCGGCCATGGGTGTGTGTGTTTGTCCTTAGGATAATTTAGGTTAAGTAGTGTGTAAGCTTAGGGACTGATGACCTTAGCAGTTAAGTCCCATAACATTTTACACACATTCGAACTTTCTTTTTTTTTTTTTTTTGAAGTTGTCAGGAAAGTTACTGTACAACTGAGAAAGCTGTGTCGAGTGTTGTAGTAGACAGTGTAAAAAGTGACATTTTAAAATATAAACAAACACGATACATTACTGACAGGTGTCGCCTACCATCAGTGTCAGTACTATAGATCTCGCCCTCTGTGTATATGAAGACTAACCTGGGCAAGTGGCATTCCACCATAAAAAAAACAACACACAAACACAGATTCAAGTTCGAGATGAAAACATAGCAGCCCCTACCGAAGAAGATCCCACGACCGACGAGCTGGGGATACAACTTTAGAAGACGACAGGTTGGCGGAAGGACTGGTTAGGGTGCTCTTATTCAATCTCTACAGATCACTCCAGTTTCCAAATCTGTCTTCCACCACGACAATGTATAATACAGAACGTTTATTTATCTGTTCCACTGACACCACAGGCATCCGGATGGTACTTGGACCTGTTCGGTCGAGTATGGCAGCAAAGCTAACAGAGACCACTCGACCCAACCCAAGCTCATGCTGTGGCATTGGGATCACAGCTGAGAGCTACTTCATGCCACTGTCACAACTTATCCTTACAAATGCCGTCGCGGTGGTCTAGCGGTTCTAGGCGCGCAGTCCGGAACCGCGCGACTGCTACGATCGCAGGTTCGAATCCTGCCTCGGACATGGATGTGTGTGATGTCCTTAGGTTAGTTAGGTTTAAGTAATTCTAAGTTCTAGGGGACTGATGACCTCAGAAGTTAAGTCCCATAGTGCTCAGAGCCATTTGAACCATATCCATACAAATATGCCTGGAATAGGCGACGGCGCTGGTCCTGTCTCCAGCTGGTCATATGAACAGCTTTCACGTAATGCATATGTTAATGGCAGAAATGAGAGCTAACTAATGCCACTGTCACAGCTAATCCTTTCCAACGTGCCTGGGATATGTGACATCACTGGCCCTGTCTCCAAAATGTCATATGAACATCTCTCACGTAAAGGATATGTTAATTGGCGGGTTACAACCTGTGCAGCTGTGAATAGACATGAGTGTGGGATACATCTGTGTTATTTGCAGCCCCATTCCAACATAGGGAAGCACTTCGCAGGTGCACCGCTGCTGCTGAGTGCTGGCCTAGTCACTGTGTGCTCACCTGCTTACCCTTGACTCGGTGCCAGGCCACTTCATACACACTCTGCTGTCGATAGTGATCATAACTAACGACAACATTCTAAGATCGTGGACGCCTCAGATAACATCAGGAGACAGGCTCCATTGACGGTCACACTGTCATCAGCCGCTGCGTGCCACGATTGCTCTACGATTAGATCTAAGGCACTGCTTCCCATCGGAACACAGACGTATTTTTAGGACTTCACGATTTTTTCCCTAACCATGCTCCAGTTTCTGAAATGGACAGTAGTCCATTGTGCTGGAGGGTTGCAATGTCTCATCGAAGTGTGTACAGCATGTATCACAGCTATTTATGGCCTGTCAGTCCTCTGGGATACTTCCAGCAATAGGAATGTTATGCTATGCTGTGTCCAGAGGCACTATTAACATTGCAGCGTAGGAAAACAATCTATTTTCATTGCCAGGAAATGATGCTACGAACTTTCACCTATGCCATTACTAGTGAGGTGTCTGTACTGAGCTCAAAGACGTTCATTGTAAATCTACTAAAGTGGTGCTGCTGCATCGAGTGTTACGGCGGCATTCATAGTTCATGAGGAAACTTCATCAATCGAAATGGGGTGTTGTTGTGGTCTTCAGTCCTGAGACTGGTTTGATGCAGCTCTCCATGCTACTCTATCCTGTGCAAGCTTCTTCATCTCCCAGTACCTACTATAACCTACGTCCTTCTGAATCTGCTTAGTGTATTCATCTCTTGGTCTCCCTCTACGATTTTTACCCTCCACGCTGCCCTCCAATGCTAAATTTGTGATCCCTTGATGCCTCAAAACATGCCCTACCAACCGATCCCTTCTTCTAGTCAAGTTGTGCCACAAACTTCTCTTCTCCCCAATCCTATTCAATACCTCCTCATTAGTCACGTGATCTACCCACCTTATCTTCAGCATTCTTCCGTAGCACCACATTTCTAAAGCTTCTATTCTCTTCTTGTCCAAACTAGTTATCGTCCATGTTTCACTTCCATACATGGCTACACTCCATACAAATACTTTCAGAAACCGACTTCCTGACACTTAAATATATACTCGATGTTAACAAATTTCTCTTCTTCAGAAACGATTTCCTTGCCATTGCCAGTCTACATTTTATATCCTCTCTACTTCGATCATCATCAGTTATTTTACTCCCTAAATAGTAAAACTCCTTTACTACTTTCCTAATCTAATTCCCTCAGGATCACCCGATTTAATTTGACTACTTTCCGTTATCCTCGTTTTGCAGTTGTTGATGTTCGTCTTATATCCTCCTTTCAAGACACTGTCCCTTCCGTTCAACTGCTCTTCCAAGTCTTTTGCTGTCTCTGACAGAATTACAATGTCATCGGCGTACCTCAAAGTTTTTACTTCTTCTCCATGAATGTTAATATCTACTCCGAATTTTTCTTTTGTTTCCTTTACTGCTTGCTCAATATACAGATTGAATAACATCGGGGAGAGGCTACAACCCTGTCTCACTCCTTTCCCAACCACTGCTTCCCTTTCATGCCCCTCGACTCTTATAACTGCCATCTGGTTTCTGTACAAATTGTAAATAGCCTTTCGCTCCCTGTATTTTAACCCTACCACCTTCAGAATTTGAAAGAGAGTATTCCAGTTAACATTGTCAAAAGCTTTCTCTAAGTCTACAAACGCTAGAAACGTAGGTTTGCCTTTTCTTAATCTTTCTTCTAAGATAAGTCGTAAGGTTAGTATTGCCTCACGTGTTCCAACATTTCTTCGGAATCCAAACTAATCTTCCCCGAGGTCCGCTTCTACCAGTTTTTCCATTCGTAAGTAAAGGATTCGCATTAGTATTTTGCAGCTGTGACTTATTAAACCGATAGTTCGGTAATTTTCACATCTGTCAACACCTGCTTTCTTTGGGATTGAATTTATTATATTCTTCTTGAAGTCTGAGGGTATTTCGCCTGTCTCATACATCTTGCTCACCAGATGGTAGAGTTTTGTCAGGACTGGCTCTCCCAAGGGCATCAGTAGTTCTAATGGAATGTTGTCTACTCCCGGGGCCTTGTTTCGACTCAGGTCTTTCAGTGCTCTGTCAGACTCTTCACGCAGTATCTTATCTCCCATTTCGTCTTCATCTACATTCTCTTCCATTTCAATAATATTGTCCTCAAGTACATCGCCCTTGTATAAACTCTCTAAATACTCCTTCCACCTTTCTGCCTTCCCTTCTTTGCTTAGAACTGGGTTGCCATCTGAGCTCTTGATATTCATACAAGTGGTTCTCTTCTCTCCAAAGGTCTCTTTAATTTTCCTGTAGGCAGTATCTATCTTACCCCTAGTGAGACAAGCCTCTACATCCTTACATTTGTCCTCTAGCCATTCCTGCTTAGCCATTTTGCACTTCCTGTCGATCTCATTTTTGAGACGTTTGTATTCCTTTTTGCCTGCTTCATTTACTGCATTTTTATATTTTCTCCTTTCATCAATTAAATTCAATATTTCTTCTGTTACCCAAGGATTTCTATTAGCCCTCGTCTTTTTACCTATTTGATCGTCTGCTGCCTTCACTACTTCATCCCTCAGATCTACCCATTCTTCTTCTACTGTATTTCCTTCCCCCATTCCTGTCAATTGTTCCCTTACGCTCTCCCTGAAACTTTCTACAACCTCTGGTTCTTTCAGTTTATCCAGGTCCCGTCTACTTAAATTCCCACCTTTTTGCAGTTTCTTCAGCTTCAATCTGCAGTTCATAACCGATAGATTGTGGTCAGAATCCACATCTGCCCTTGGAAATGTCTTACAATTTAAATCCTGGTTCCTAAATCTCTGTCTTACCATTACATAATCTATCTGATACCTTTTAGTATCTCCAGGATTCTTCCAGGTGTACAACCTTCTTTTATGATTCTTGAACCAAGTGTTAGCTATGATTGAGTTATGCTCTGTGCAGAATTCTACCAGGCGGCTTCCTCTTTCATTTCTTCCCCCCAATCCATATTCACCTACTATGTTTCCTTCTCTCCCTTTTCCTACTGACGATTTCCAGTCACCCATGACTATTAAATTTTCGTCTCCCTTCACTACCTGAATAATTTCTTTTATCTCGTCATACATTGCATCTATTTCTTCATCATCTGCAGAGCTAGTTGGCATATAAACTTGTACTACTGTAGTAGGCATGGGCTTTGTGTCTATCTTGGCCACAATAATGCGTTCACTATGCTGTTTGTAGTAGCTAACCCGCACTCCTATTTTTTTTTTCATTATTAAACCTACTGCTGCATTACCCCTATTTGATTTTGTATTTATAACCCTGTAGTCACCTGACCAAAAGTCTTGCTCCTCCTGCCACCGAACTTCACTAATTCCTACTATATCTAACTTTAACCTATCCATTTCCTTTTTTAAATTTTCTAACCTACCTGCCCGATTAAGGGATCTGACATTCCATGCTCCGATCCGTAGAACGCCAGTTTTCTTTCTCCAGATAACGACGTCCTCTTGAGTAGTCCCCGCCCGGAGATCCGAATGGGGGACTATTTTACCTCCGGAATATTTTACCCAAGAGGGCGCCATCATCATTTAATCATACAGTAAAGCTGCATGTCCTTGGGAAAAATTACGGCTGTAGTTTCCCCTTGCTTTCAGCCGTTCGCAGTACCAGCACAGCAAGGCCGTTTTGGTTAGTGTTACAAGGCCAGATGAGTGAATCATTCAGACTGTTGCCCCTGCAACTACTGAAAAGGCTGCTGCCCCTATTCAGGAACCACATGTTTGTCTGGCCTCTCAACAGATACCCCTCCGTTGTGGTTGCACCTACGGTACGGCCATCTGTATCGCTGAGGCACGCAAGCCTCCCCACCAACGGCAAGGTCCATGGTTCATGGGGGGCCGAAATGGGATATTGTGTTCATAAAGCCTTTTAAGGGCGTGTGGTCATTGAGACATATTCATTAAGGTGGTGGTGGTGGTGGTGGTAGTGGCGTTTGTGGTAGTGCTAGTAGTAGTATATGGCGTTGCGGTCTCCACGGGACCAACGACGAATTAAGAGAATCATTTAGAAATGCAACCCTTCGCCAAATTTCTGCAGATTTCAGTTATGGGCCACCAACAAGTGCCAGCGTGCGAACCATTCAGCGAAACATCGTCGATATGGGCGTTCGGAGCCGATGGCCCACTCATGTACCCTTGATGACTGCACGACATAAAGTTTTATACCTCGCCTGGGGCTGTCGACACCGACATTGGACTGTTAATGACTGGAAACATGTTGCCTGGTCCGACGATTCTCGTTTTAAATTGTATCGAGTGGATGGACGTGTCCGGGTATGGAGGCGACCTCATGAATCCATAGACCCTTCACGTCAGCAGGGGACTGTTACGACCCTGACAGGTGACACCCAAATAAGCATCCTTTCTGATCACCGGCATGCATTCATGTCCGTTGTGCATTCCGACGGACTTGGGCATTTCTAGCAGGACAATGCGACGCGCCACACGCCCTGAACTGCTACAGAGTTACTCCAGGAACACTCTTCTTTGTTTAATCACGTCCAGTAGCCACGAAAGTCCCAGACATGAGCATTATTGGGCATATCAGGGATGCCTTGCAACGTGCTGTTCAGAAGTGATCTTCAACCCCTCGTACTCTTACGGATTCATGGACAGCCCTGTAGGATTCATGGAGTCAATTCCCTCCTGCACTACTTAAGCCATTAGTCCAGTCCATGTTACGTCGTGCTGCGGGACTTCTGCATGCTCGCGGTGGCCCTATACGGTATCAGGCAGGTGTACCAGTTTCTTTGGCTCTTCAGAAGTGCCGCAACACGACGTGGCATGGACTTGACTAGTGTCTGTTGTAGTGCTGGAGGGAATTGACACCATGAATCGTGCAACATTCTTTAACTAACAGTAACAGCGATTTTTGTTGTATGCTGGCTTTGATAGAATACAAATTTCTCAATAGTCGTAACTGAGGAGAGTTCTAGGCAAACGGTGTAAGTATTGGTCCAAGTGACGAGTGCCGTATAGCATTTGTTGGCAGTGTGCACATTGTATCAATATTTCGAGGGAGTTACTGAAGTCAGCTGCAATTAAGTACTGAAATAATTTAGTGGCGGAAGTTGAAAATTTGTGCTGGATGAGCACTGAAACCCAGATTTCCTCTGTTAGGCTTTAAATTCTTCTGCTATCTGAGAACATTTTCCAGGTGACCGAAAGTCTCAGTTTATAGAATACTACTAAGGATCGTCTAGTCCATTTACGTCATTTGATCGCGGCGTTTCCCGTATTTCAGCAACAGGTTTGGGCGCTATTGTGCATTCACATTGACGATATCACAGCAATCCACCTTACAGACGTACTGTACACGTGTGTGGTGTCTGCTCTTTTGGCAGCAGTCAAACTTACAGAGACCACTGTTTTTGCTACAGCGGCGGTAAACATCAACATTTCGAGGGAGGTACTGACATCGGCCACAACTAGTGGAAAGTTTGTGCTGAACAAGACTCGAACCTGAATTTCCCACTTTATGTGAGGGACCACCTTAACCTCTTTGGCAGTTTCAGCTCGTTTTCTGGCCGACCGAAAACTTCAACTTTGAAGTATCATCTCTGTCCATTTGGCTCATCTCCCGCAGCGTTTCCTGTATCATCACGGAAGGTTAAGATGCTGCTGCGCATCTGCACTGAGGATGTCGTAGGAGTCAATCTTACGGTCATGTCCGGCAGAAGAGACACTACACATACGTGTATAGTATACTTGCAAGCTCGATTGCTATGATACCCTCAGGGCGGATGCACACTGGGGTCTAAATATCTTGCAGGAGCAACGGAAACGCTGCAAGCAAATGCGGAAAATGGACAGAGATGCTACGTCGTAGCATGTAATGAGCATTTTAGTTGGCCAGAAAGCGGATAGCCGAAGGGATTACGGTGACTGCCTACATAAAGCAGGGAATCTGGGTTGAAGTCCCGGCAGAAATTTTCAACTTTCGCCACAGAATTATTCTAATGCCTAGTAGCGGCTGACGTCGGTACCTCCCTCGAAATATTGATGTTTCCGGCCGTTGCATCAAAAACAGCGCTCTCTGTTCTGTCGGACATGTCCAACAGAGGTTAAGGTGGTCCCTCACATAAAGTGGTTTTTGGCGAGATTACATGGAAAGCACATATCTAAATATATCATAACCCTTTGACAATCACTTAAGGGGAAGCGTAGCGCCAAAAATGACAAAATTTGACGTTTTTACTTTTATGCAAATTATGAAAATATGGATGTCTATGCTTAATTTGGTGTTGGTTTTATTGAAATATTCGATTGTTTACTATTTTAAGTAAATATTTGAAAATAATCATGCAATGACATTTCCGAGAATTTTGTTTTCCATCATTTCGCATACTGGCATTTTTCTCTGGAACTGTATAGTCTAGAAGACTGTGGTTTCTTTTGTTTTGTGGAGAACTGTCCGCTTCATAAGTTGCCTACACTGGCGGTACTTCGCAGTAAACTCTTTGAACTGTACGTTTGTTTGCGTTTCACAACAACAGTTATCCACCAGCCGCTTTTTAGTTTCTTTGTTTCTTGTGATGGTTCTCCTCATGACTGAACCAAAAGGAGTGTTTAAAAAATACGAAAAAAACGAAACACATATTACAGAACAAATATAGCAGCAGTAAAAAGAGTGGTTAGCGCCAAAGGGCGTGATAACTAGGTTGTAAATAGTGACAGTCCTACTCCTCTGAGTGCTTCCAAGAGAAAACTTGTGGATAATGATGTAAAATACAACGCAGCTTCAGACTGTGAAACAAACTGCAATATCATTATTAATCTCCATATACTCATTTCAGCTTTGTGTGAAACAGTGTGTTGTCGTATAAGTGGAGGGGAAATTGAAATTTCTGAAAAGCTATCTCAACGCAATGGTCTGGTGTGCACTTTACAAATATTGTGTTTGAACTGTAAAAGCGAAAAGACTTTCAAGACAACAGAAGTAAGTGTAAAGAATGGACTTTTTGACACTAATCTAAGATACTTCTATAGACTTAGATGCATAAGAAAAGGCCATTACGCTGGGAAGGTTCTTTGTGGCTTGCTGAACCTCACTAGTCCCCCTACAAAATCTATCAAATACAAGTCCATAGTAAGAAGTGGTGTCAAGGCGTGTGCTATGGAGTCAATGACTACAGCAACAGAGCAGGCTGTAGCAGAAAATTATAGTTCTGACATATCAACATCATTCGACGGATCCTGGCAAAAAAGAGGATTCTAATCAAAGAATTCATGTGCATCTATTATCAGCATCGACAGTAGGAAAGTGTTGGATGTTGATGTGTTGACCATGTAGTGTCAGGGTCGTAATCAAGCAGGCAAGAGTACTGGAAAGCAAACTAAGCATGAAAGCAATTATCAGAGAAACTGTGAAGGAACTAGTGGAGGGATGGAGGTTGCTTCTGTAGTGAAAATGTTCCGACGTTCCCAGCATGACCGTGCTGTTCGCCACATGAGTTTTCTTGGGGATGGAGACTCACGATCGTATAAGGCAGCGGTGGAGAGTAAACCCTTTGGTGATTTGTCAATTACAAAACTAGAGTGCGTTAATCATGTACAAAAGAGGGTGGGCACGAGACTACATAGACTCAAACAGCAGTTGGGAAGTACCAAGTTATCTGATGATGTGAGTATAAGACGTCGACCGACATCATCGTCATCATCATCATCATCATCATTTAAGACTGATTATGCCTTTCAGCGTTCAGTCTGGATCCTAGCCCCCTTATAAAATTCCTCCATTATCCCCTATTGAGTGCTAACAATGGTGCCTCTTCTGATGTTACACCTATTACTTCAAAATCATTCTTAACCGAATAAAGGTACCTTCTCCCTGGTCTGCCCCGACTCCTCCTACCCTCTACTGCTGAACCCATGAGTTTCCTGGGTAACCTTGCTTCTCTCATGCGTGTAACATGACCCCACCATCTAAGCCTGTTCACCCTGACTGCTACTTCTATAGAGTTCATTCCCAGTTTTTCTTTGACTTCCTCATTGTGGACACCCTCCTGCCATTGTTTCCATCTACTAGTACCTGCAATCATCCTAGCTACTTTCATATCCGTAACCTCAAACTTGTTGATAAGGTAATCTGAATCCACCCAGCTTTCGCTCCCATACAACAAAGTTGGTCGAAAGATTGAACGGTGCACAGATAACTTAGTCCTGGTACTGACTTCCTTCTTGCAGAAGAGAGTAGATCGTAGCTAAGCACTCACTGCATTAGCTTTGTTACACCTCGCTTCCAGTTCTTTCACTATGTTGCCATCCTGTGAGAATATGCATCCTATGTACTTGAAACCGTCCACCTGTTCTGACTTTGTTCCGCCTATTTGGCACTCAATTCGTTTATATCTCTTTCCCACTGACATTACTTTCGTTTTGCAGATGCTAATCTTCATACCATAGTCGTTACATTTCTGATCTAGTTCTTAAGTATTACTTTGCAAACTTTCAATCAATCTGCCAACACAACTAAGTCATCCGCATATGCAAGACTGCTTATTTTGTGTTCACATATCTTAATCTCACCCAGCCAGTCTATTATTTTCAACATATGATCCATAAATAATATGAACAACGGTGGAGACAGGTTGCAGCCTTGTCTTACCCCTGAAACTACTCTGAACCATGAACTCAATTTACCGTCAACTCTAACTGCTGCCTGACTATCCATGTAAAGACCTTTAATTGCTTGCAAAAGTTTGCCTCCTATTCCATAATCTCGTAGAACAGACAAAAACTTCCTCCTAGGAACCCGGTCATATGCCTTTTCTAGATCTATAAAGCATAGATACAATTCCACTCATAACACTTCTCCATTATTTGCCGCAAGCTAATGATCTGGTCCTGACAACCTCTAAGAGGCCTAAACCCACACTGATTTTCATCCAACTGGTCCTCAACTAATACTCGCACTTTCCTTTCAACAATACCTGAGAAGATTTTAGCCACAACGCTGATTAAAGAGATACCTCTGTAGTTGTTACAATCTTTTCTGTTTCCAAGTTTAAAGATTGGTGTGATTACTGCTTTCGTCCAGTCTGATGGAACCTGTCCCGACTCCGATGCCATTTCAATTAATCCTATGTAGCCATTTAAGACCTGACATTCCACCGTATTTGATGAGTTCCGACTTAATTTCATCCACCCCAGCTGCTTTATTGCACTGCAACCTATTGACCATTTTCTCCACCTCCTCAAATGTGATCCTATTTCCATCATCATTCCTATCCTATTCGACATCGAAATCTGAAACATTACTGATGGTATTTTCACCTACATTGAGCATCTCTTCAAAATATTCCCTCCATCTGCCCAAGGAATCCACAGGATTCACCAGCAGTTTTCCTGACCTGTCCGAAATACTTATCATTTCCTTCTTACCTCCCTTTCGAAGACTGCTAGTTACACTCCAGAATGGTTTTCCAGCAGCTTGGCCCATAGTCTCCAACCTGTTTCCAAAGTCTTCCCAAGATTTCTTCTTGGATGCTGCAATTATCTGTTGGGCTCTGTTTCTTTCTTCAACATAACTTTCTCTGTCTACCTGAGTTCTAGTATGTAGCCATTTTTGATACGGCTTCTTTTTCCTTTTACAGGCTGCCTTGACTGTGTCATTCCACCAAGCTGTTTGCTTCATCCTACTTTTACACACTACTGTTCCAAGATATTCTTTAGCCATTTCTAGTACTGTGTCCCTGAACCTCGTCCATTTCTTTTCCAATGACTGTAATTGACTACATTCGACTAACTGGTACCTTTCTGAGATCGCTGTTATGTACTTGTGCCTGATTTCCTTATCCTGAAGTTTGTCCACTCTTATCCTCCTACATATGGACCTGACCTCTTGCACTTTCGGCCTCACAATCCCAGTTTCACTGCAGATCAAATAATGATCAGTGTCATCAAAGAATCCCCTGAATACACGTGAGTCCCTCACAGCCTTCCTGCATCCCTGATCTGTTATTATATAGTCAATGACAGATCTGGTTCTCCTGCCTTCCCAAGTATAATACCGGTGAATGTTCTTATGTTTAAAAAAGGAGTTTGTGATTACCAGGCCCATACTGGCACAGAAATCCAAAAGTTGTTTCCCGTTCCTGTTTGCCTCCATATCCTCTCCAAATTTCCCCATAACCTTTTCATACCCTGCTGTTCGATTTCCAATCCTGGCATTAAAATCACCCATGAGCGGAACACTGTCCTTGCCCTTTACTCTAACAACTACATTACTGAGTGCCTCATAAAAACTATCCATCTTATCTTGATCTGTCCCTTCACAATGCGAATACACTGACACAATCATAATTTTCTTGCTAGACACTGTCTAACCTATGCACATCAGTCGCTCGTTTACATACCTTATTGCAACTACGCTGGGTTCCATTTCTTTCCTTATGTAAAGCCGTACCCCCCATTGTGCTATTCCTGCTTTGACTCCTGACAGGTAGACCTTGTATTCTCCCACTTCCTCTTCTTTCTCACCCCTTACCCGAATCTCACTAACAGCTAAAAAGTCCAGCCCCATCTTACTTGCAGCCTCTGCCAGCTCCACCTTCTTCCCAGAGTAGCCCCCATTGATATTAATAGCTCCCCATCTCTTTACCATTTGTTTGCAAAGTCGTATCTTAGGAGTCCCTGGTTTGTCAGTTAGAGGTGGGACTCTGTCACCTCCAAAGGTCCGAGGCATTTTGCTCTGATAGTTGCCAGCATCATATTTAAAGCACCAGGCAAGCAGGTTGCTAGCCTTACTTGCCCCGAGTGCCATTGAGTTTTCCCCTTAACGGTTGAGGGACTAACCGGTGGATTTGGTAGTCTTTGCCGTATGAGCACAAAGGTGACCACAACTCAGAATATGTCCGAGATGCCCAGCCTTAATCCAAAGTAACTGGTATCCCGACTGTCGGGACCACTTACTTGGCCACTCATACGTTGCCCGTGGTTCATGAACTAGGACATGACTACAGGAACCCACATCATGAACCACACGTTGACTGACTGATAAACAAATTGATCAGATTACGCAATAGTATGGTATGGCTATTATAAGTAACATAGATAATTTAGATGGTATGAAGAGAGCTGTTTGGGCAATTTATTTTCACAAGCTGTTTACAAATGCTGAACCAATACACAACCTGTGTTCTACTGAATGGTGTAAATACTTGAAGGCAAAAGAGGAGGGTAAAGTAGACACTTTCTCGCACAAAATTACTATACAAACTGCTGTTATGCTTGCCATGAAACGTGTGTTTCAGGATCTTGCCCAACCAGAGCTGTTGATGAAATGTCTCAAGGGCAAAACACAAAATGCAGATGAAGATTTAGCAATGTTGTATGGTCAAGGATACCAAACAATGTGTTTGTTGGAAGGTCAGTCTTTGAACTTGGTGTTTTGGATGCTGTTCTTACTTTTAATGATAGCTATTCTGGAAGACTACAGGTTTTAGAATCTCTAGTCATTCATAAAGGTTACAACACCACTAAAAGTGCGATGGACTTGGACCAACTGCGAATCATGAAAGCAGAGATTGCAACAAACAATATGTCAAAAGAAGCCAGATCCAAGAGAAGGAGGGCAGCATTGGGTGAGGTAGATGGAGGAGATGAGGACTACCATCCAGGAGGATTCTAACATATTGTTTATGGATCAGTTGGCTGTATATTAAAATTTCTTTCTTTAAACGCAATTTTCTCAACATGACATTTTTCAACGTAAAACCCCTTTTTCTCATAAACTTCTGAATCTACATCAATGAATTATTTACCACATAACATAGATAGTACAATGATGTTGTATCTCTACTTTAGTAGTATTTACTACAATAGTTAAAACTCAAAAATTAAAATTGGGAAAATTTACACAAAAAATATATTTTTTAGGAAAAAATGATAACTTTTTTCCAGTTGTTTTTTTAAAGTGATTGTAGAGCAATACAGTCACAAAACATGGAAAAACACGTGATAAAAATACCACATTTCTGTACTCTACAGTTCCTGAGAAAACGGGGCATTTATACAGCCAATTTAACATTGTCGAGATAGGGCGGTACGACTCCCCTTAAGTTCCAAACCGCCTCTCACTTAGGACGTGAAGATGAAATCGTGTATGCAGTAGATGATTAGAAGTTGTACGACTAGTGTTATCAGTCATGTGGTACTGGGTGACATATGTTGTGTGGAAGTTCACCTAAATGGAGACATCTTCCGAATCTGAAAGAAGGACAGATTCGTGTGTTTTTGGATCGATAAACCGTTCTATGCCTTTCTTCAATTAAATGTATTCCATTGAAGATTTATACCGTTGACTCTGACGGTGCACACAAGACGAGAATGTTGCATTCCATTCGTGATGACATCGTTACTGTGCGAATCTGTGACAAAATGTAAAATTCATCATGTAATGAGACGTTACCTGCAATAACAAGTCAAAGACTATATCCTTAAACGGGCACTTGGAGAGGTACCTTTCAAATCTCTCAAAGTCTAGAGAATGGTAATGCTTCTGGGGCCGAATATTAAGGGAATAGATCTACAGTATTGTTTTGGTTAGGGCAGTGGCACCATTGCGATGGTGATGTGCTTTCCGTGATTTGATTGAGTCGACTGCACACACAGGTTTTTCTATGGTCTGAATCACTTTGTTATATCCAACCTAAAGTAATCGCTGAATCATTCCGCATAGTCGCTTCTCTACGATCACTTTGTAGCTTGGCAGAAGTAGCGTGAAAGCCTTATACCTACAATTGAAGCAATATAGCTACAGATGTGGCAGAGCAATCCTGTTGCATCCAGTAAAGCGGCGATTCTGTATGAAATGATTAGTCAAGCCACTGGTGGGTTTTATGGAGTATGTGCCGTCAAACGTTTACGAAGTTCCTGTACGATTCCCCTTCAGTAACTGCGATTTTCCGTTATTCCGTCAGAATGCATGGCAACCTAGAAGAGTTAGAGGACGGTTGTCAGTGAAATGTGTTTGTTGGAGAGCGTCGCAGGTCACAGAACAGCAGGAAATTAGTACTGTGGATATGACTGGCGACAGTAACATCTATGAAGTCAACCGTATCTAAATTGGCGAAGTGTTGAAACCAGTTAATTTTGTGCCAGAACCCTGGAATTTTGTGTAAGATTCGGTTCACAAAAAAGATCCTTTTTATGAGTTTCATACAGCTATTCACAGTAGACTATTGATCACAAGTCTTTTCACCTATTCATAATTGTTCTGCCTTATAGCCAAAAGCAGGCTGCTGCACACTGGGTAACGAAGGTGACTGGGAATGATTGTACGTGTTGGACTGTTGTTACTGTGAACTATTACAGTGTGGTGTATACAAACAGAGGAGCTTACGACAAAATTTATGAACTTTTATAGTCTTTCTTCAAAATTGCAGTGGTATTGATTAATTTTAAGTAGAGAACTGTCAAAATAGGCAATTATCAATACGTATATGCGTGGTTATGAAACGAAAGGTCTAAGAGATATATTTTGTGGTACCGCTTCTCGCTGTTTCATCCAGCAGTTGACCACAGCGACCTCTTCTCCGGACCGTAATATCAGATTACATGTTAGGCAAAGATTCGATGTTGCAGCCATCAGTGCATCTGGTAACGTTATGGTGTTGTAATAATCCGTAATATCGGAGTTGACAGAGTCTGAAGGATGGCTTGCAGAAGACAGTCATTGCAAATCTACTTGAGGCGTGTAGTGATACTGCATCTTGTGTTGCGACATCCTACATGATTCATATGTGAACTACATCCAGTAAATGTAATATAGGAAGAATAATTAACTACATTTAAAACTATAGGATAGCCTTATACATGACTGTGACCGACCAATACCACGAGGATGGCGGCTAAGCTTCATATACGTGTAGAGAACTGTGTCAGTGAAAACAGTAGGACAATAACTGCAGGGAGCAAGTATTCGTGGTAGCAGGGAGTTGGCGCTAGAAACTAGCAGAACGAGCTAGGCAAACGCATAAATGCGTGTACGTGCATTATACAGAAGACTCTTAGTATTAGCCCCACACACAGAAATTCCATACAATTGGACTTTACAGATGACATATATTACTGCTCCAATTACTTTGAATGGAATACATGCTGAAGTTTAAGCACATGAAAAAGTTATTTGGAAAATATTGGTGAACAATGACTGTGGTTGTTTAAGAAAATAAAGATTGACCTTATTTTAACGTTAATATATTTTCGTAGTTAACAAAGAACAAAAATTTATATTAACAATCTATAAAAATTATATGAAAATATATGTGGCACCTTCTGTCACACACAACCGATTTAAGGAATGTAACAAATATCTATATTATAAACTGTGAATTCCTATGTTATCCGTCTATATAAACATTTCTTGCTGGGAATGGAAATGATGCAGCTAAACGATCTAAATGGCAAAAATGTTCATTGATACTGAATTTATTATGGAAAAATACTTATACTGTAGCTGTTAAGCGGCGTTCACACAAATTCGGGGAACCTGGATTCTTTTATACCGGTAACGGAGAGCGATGCTCGTGTTTCCATTGTGTCGGGAGCTACAAGGTTGGTATGAAAGGCACGATCAATGGCTGGAACATGCCCTGTGGTTTCCGAGTGTTCGTATCTGGTTCTTGAGAGTGGTAACAACTTTGTAGGTACTATGTGTTAGAAAAAATATCTATTAACCACAACGAAGGATGTAACTACTATTAACTTCCCTTAAATGTTCAAAAAGCTGCAACGGCAGTTAGCCAAAAAGCAGCAAGTCGTTTGTCATCTGAATTGCAGGATTGTGAGGGCAACCCACAACACAAATCTCCACGTAGAGGTGGGAGTCCTGTTCTCCCCATGGAGAGACATTGCTGTTTGTGTTAAATGTGTACCTTTCCTTTTCTCATATTCTATGAGTAGGAATCCTATGGTTGCTACAGTAAGAAAGTTTTTGTAATAAAATAAATATCATCGAATAGTTTTGCTAAGCAAAATGTTTAACTGCAATATTTTCTTCCGGAGCAAGGAATATGTGTAGATAAATAGCTTGGGATCCCTACAGTTTATTCAAGAGCAATTTGTCGCGTTACTTAAATTGGATGTGTGTGACAAAAGACGAGCTATATATTTTGATATAAATTTTTACACATTGTTGTTATACATTTTTGTACCTAGTTCCCTGTGAAAAAGAAAATACTGTTATTAAAAAGACCTCAACTTTCTGTTTCTAGATCAATCCCAATCATCACTCGGCAATATTTTTCCAATAACATTTTCTACATGCTCTAATTTCATCGTCTATTGCAGTCAAGATAACTGGAATACTAACATACGCAAGTGTGCTCTATGTAAACTGTACTTGCTTGGAATTTCTGTGTATATGAGTAGCAGATTTATGTATAACTCACAGACATGCATTTATACACCTGTTTAATTCCTTGTCCTCTCTTCGCACACGAACTTACAGCAGTTCATGCCCCAGTGTTTTCTACAACACATTTCTCTAAACAAATATTGAGCCTAAACACCATCTTTACAGGACATATAAGTCACAACATTCTATTACACTATCCCATATCTATTTATTTATTCTTCCTACATTACATTTAGCGGATGAAGTTTATATATGCCGTAACACGTAATGCAGTATCGCTATACGACTCTAATAGTTTCGCAATGGTTGTCTTCTGTTTTCCCTCGTTCAAAGTCTATTGGGTATATTATTACGGGCCATTAACGATAGCATAACGGTACCAGGCGCACTGACAGCTACAGGACCAAATCTTTGCCTAACATTTACGCTCAAGACTAGAAGTCGACAATGGTCAATTATTGAAGTAGCGAGAATATCTCAGAACTTTCGTTTCGTGACTATGCGTGTACATACTGGTAATAATCGGGTTTGAGAGTTCTTTGTGCAATTACCGAGAAAAGAACAACAAAATGTCACTAATTTGTAGCAAAATTCGCTGCATATATACAGTATACCAATGTAGTACACTGCGACGGCAGTCTAATACATACAGTCGTGACACTTTTGGTCACTTCTGTTAGCAGCATGCCACAGCTCGGAGGGTAGCCCAGTTACGTAGAGGTAAAAGGACTAATGGTGGCTAGATTGTGAGAAACCCGTATCGAACTCGTAAAAGAATCCTTTATATGAACCTTTTTATGGATTTTCACACAGAATTCACTTTTATCAGCACGAAATTCAGCGATTTCGACCTAGAACTTACTAATTTCGACACGAAATTGACGTAGTCCGACAGAAAAATCGCTGATTTTGTGGGTATTACTCTCAACTGCCAGAATTACAACTAGATATTTCCTCCTAATCTGCGAACTGTGTATGCCTCCAGTAGTTTTGAAACGATTGTATGTGGATTTGTACATAAAAAAGCGTTGCCCGTAGCAGCTTAGTTGTAAGTAGATGGATCTCATTTGTGATTTCCTGTGACTGTTGTCAATGTAAATAACATAACATGACACTCCTGGTGTGGGAAATATCCCACACGAGGGAGGAGCGAAAAACGGCTCTCACAATCCTGAAACAGAATTAACTGGAACACTGCAACCCTCCAGCACAGTAGCCTACTGTCCAGTTGCCTGACTGGACCGCGGTTACGTATAATATCGTGCAGCCCTAGAAATGTGTATGTGTTGCAATGTGAAGTGGTGCTTCAGATCAAAACTTTGAGTGAGTGGGCGTGATAAGCATGTGTTCGCTATGGTGTGGCAGCTGAGGCGTATGACCCCACTGAGCTGGAGTGTGGTCATAAAGTTTTCCCCTTAATGGATCACTACCAGCAGTGGAGTGTTTAAGTGTTGTTCTGGCACTGAATAAAGAGCTGTCTGTATGTCGCAATGTGTGGCATGCTGTAAAGAACACAGCAGCAGCAACCCCCCTGCTACTGGGTTGAATTATAAACAGCATAGGAACGTGGCACAGACTAGTTGCTTTTGCACAGGTCTTAACCCGCTGTCTGATGTTATCATAGTGTGAAAGCTATTTGTACAACAAGCCGGAGATGGGACCAGTTGGTAGATGTAGACTGTGACAGTGGCAAGTTGCTGTTGGTCATTTGTGATCAAGATTTCAGAATGTGAAGTCGAAACAAATTTGCACGGTGTAGGTCCTGGTGGAAGTTATTAGCTCTGCTCGCAGACCAGACCACAGAGCATGCGCAGTACATGAGCTAGCATTTAGGTGGCACAGCCTGAAGAATGATTTAACAAATAAACAAACGGTTATATATGTGCCATCGTTCTTTCACACATGACCGAAACAAGAAACACTAATGATAGAATTACGCAGCGCCACATTCATAACTTAAGGGAAATGAGTATGAGTTTGCAGTTTTGTGCATTGAAATAATTTCACAGCTGCACTGGAAAATTGGTGCATGTCCAGGAGTTGAACTTGGATCCTCTCATTCTCTTGAACTGTTGCCTTAACTGCCTTGCTTCACATCCGACCTAAATTCCCGAGTACTGCTCACAATCGATGATCTTTGCTGGTGGCCTAACCGTTTTCACACAAGGAGACGAGCAGCAGAATTCATTCCCCCCTAAAACAGCCGTATGTCCTTCGAGGCGTATCTGTACAGCTATATATGTTGTGTCCCTCCGGATATGTTAGGCTGCAAGCAATGGGGAAAAATGAACATGGGCACAGTATCTGTGGTGAGCGGTATTTGGGAATTTGAGTCGAATGTGAAGCGTGTCCAGATGGGCAGAGTGGTTAAGGTAACTGTTCTGGAGAAGTGGAGCATCCAGGTGCGAGTCCCAGGGCCGCACAAATTTTCAAATGCTGCTGATGAACACCCAAAGCAGCTATGTCATTCCAACTTCCCTTAAGTAAATAAACACTAACACACTATTGGAATGTTGATGATAACTGTATAAATAAATAACATGGTGACGCAATTGTTCCTCTCCTATCATACTAAACACAAAGCAGCAGTGTCGGACTCTCGGGTGGGAGAAATTGTTTAAAGATAAAATATGAGTGTTTCACAAGTGGGATGTGAAATGACGCAGTTTTCAACTTAGGAAGAAGGGCTCCTAGAATTTTATGCTTAAGGTAAGTAGATTTTTTACTTAACCGTCCTTTTTTTTAAATCTTCTGTCATTTTATATTAGGACAAGTGGCATAGATCAGCCCTCTTGGATTTTTCAATTTCCCACCACTTTTCACTTAGCATAACTGAGCTAGTCTGAAGTTCCCCCATTTTACGAGGGTTGCGCAGGAAGTTATGCAGCGCATAATTTTTTCTCAGTCGAAAACAATGCAGCGAATGCGAAACGTTACGTATGTACTATTTGAAGTCTCCTGAGGGAGCGCGCCAAGTTTCCGTCACTTCCGACTGATAGCGTAGCTGCAGGACAGTTTCAAAATGGCGTCTATGGGTGATATACGTTACAAGCGATATGCCGTCATTGAATTTCTCACTGCAGAAAAAGAAACTCTGGGGAATACTCACAATCGCATCTGCTGCCTACAGAAGTACAGTTATTCGCTGGGCACGCAGGGTGAGGCCATCAGAAGGCGTTTCGGCGGAGCTCCACGATTTGCAGCGGTCGCGGAGACCACACATGGCTGTCACACCTTTCACGTTGCAGCGAGGTTCCACTTGTTTGGGCCATTAAAGGATGCCATTCGTGGAAGACATTCTGAGGAAGATGAGGAGGTGATTCACATAGTGAGGCATTGGATCCGCCACCAGGACAAGGATTGGTAGCGACGCGGCATGCCATTGTTTCGTGCTGGAGAAAAAATGGTTCAAATCGCTCTGAGCACTACGGGTCTTAACATCTGTGGTCATCAGTCCCCTAGAACTTAGAACTACTTAAACCTAACTAACCTAAGGACATCACACACGTCCATGCCCGAGGCGGGATTCGAACCTGCGACCGTAGCAGTCGCGCGGTTCCGGACTGAGCGCCTAGAACCGCTAGACCACCGCGGCCGGCCGTTATCGTGCTGGAGGAAGGCCATAGTATGGGAACGAGATTACCTGGAAAAATAGGGTGTGTAGATAAAACACCATTCTTTCGTGTGTGTGTTTCTCATTGTATTCAATAAAGATTTTTTGAAGAAAAAATGGCTACATTACTTTCTGGACAACCCCCATACTGTTAGGATAATTTGTATAGTTCAACGATCATGGAATTTTTAAAATGTTCCCTTCTCCCCTCCCCCCCCCCCCATTTTAGAATTTTATGTCCATTTTATGCATAGGACATGTGGTGTCACCGCCAGACACCACACTTGCTAGGTGGTAGCTTTAAATCGGCCGCGGTCCATTAGTGCATGTCGGACCCGCGTGTCGCCACTGTCAGTGATCGCAGACCGAGCGCCACCACAAGGCAGGTCTCGAGATACGGACTAGCACTCGCCCCAGTTGTACGGACGACTTTGCTAGCGACTACACGGACGAAGACTCGCTCATTTGCAGAGCTAGTTAGAATAGCCTTCAGCTAAGTCCATGGCTACGACCTAGCAAGGCGCCATTAGCATTACATTGCATTTATCTAGAGAGAGTCTCACTTGTATCATCAAGAACGCTGTATACAAATGATGGATTAAAGTTAAGTATTCCAGCAGCTACGTACTTTTCTTTATAGCATTCATTACGTATCCTGTTTCAGACCTCACGCCCGCCTGCGGGAGTTAGCGCGTGCATCTTGGCCGCCTCTTTAATTTAGTGTATGTAGTGTTGGCAAGTCTGCCGACACTACAGGACAACTGGGATATTTCCATCATCGTCGATTGTCGGTTGTAAGGTGAGAGAGTTGAGGGAGGAGTGGGTGTGAAATCTGGCAACATGACATCATTGAATGATGTCTTCGGAAATCTGCAAAAATGCAGCCTCTGCCAGTTGCTTCATTTCGCTAATATTTCTGGGTTCTGCACGAGTTGTGTATCTCCTTTCAATCCCTGTATGTCATTAAAAAATGTTCAAATGTGTGTGACATCTTATGGGACTTGACTGCTAAGGTCATCAGTCCCCAAGCTTACAAACTACTTAACCTAAATTATCCTAAGGACAAACACACATACCCATGGTCGAGGGAGGACTCGAACCTCCGCTGGGATCATCCCCACAGTCCATGACTGCAGTGCCTTAGACCACTCGGCTAATACCGCGCGGCGTATGCTATTATTTCTACCACTAGAAGTTCAGAGAGTGACTGTAATTGGAAAGAAAGTCATCGCAGGATGCCTCCAAGTTGCCGGCCTAGAACCCATATTAAGAGCTTTTGGTCAATTAGACTTGCTCCTCCTAAATACGAAAGCAATTTTTTAGTCATCGTCTTTTATTTATACATATCAAACAAAAGTATCACCTGATGATGTTACAACATGTAGCAAAACAGGTAACTGTGTCTGCTCTTTCGAGCTCGCGACCTGCCGTTGTTTTGCAAGAAGCGGTTTATCTTCGTATATTTTGCTAGGAGAGGTACGGTGACGCAGGATGTGGTCGCCCCTGTCCGCCACGTGATAGATGGCCGACGGGACGGTGCCAAATTACTTGTCAGGTTCCTCAGCGGGCCATTGTTTATACACGACATGTAGAACAGTGCCTCCGAGCTTCTAATTATCCTAATGCACATTTCCCGTTAAATTTGGTTCTCAGCTTACTTGTTCTTAACTATAACGTAACTATCACAAATATAAGAAGACGTGAAGGGTGTGGGGTTATCTTTTTCTCACACAAGTAAGACGTTTTTGAAATATTCTAGACGTTCACGTTTTTTTTTTTTTTTTTTTTTTTCGTTGGCCGACTTTTCTCGGACGACAGTGCAGTGTAGGTTTAACATGTTTAAATCGAGTAATATTTGTGTGCGCATGACTATTTTGCGGATCAGTAGGGTCTGAAACGGTGACAAAGCAGATAACAGAAAAGAAACTGTCAGGAGGCGACGATGAATGAATCGTGATGGCGTGCGGCCACGCGACGCGCTAACAAAAGTATGCAACTGGAGCAGACACGGACGGGATCACCTTGGAGAAGATATAGGCTGGAACTTATTAAGCAGCGCCTGTGAACGACTATGTCGAAAACAGCGAAAGTAGTGGAATGTTTACGTATTACTGTCGTGAGCATCCATGGAAAGACATAGGACAGTGAAACTACCAGTATTCGTTAATGGTTGGACAGCCTTGACTCTTCAGACATCGTGGGATTCGGAGGCTTGTCTGCTATGTAAACTAGAATGCATGGTGATCTGTGGCAGCTGTGCCAAAAGAGCACATTTCTGGTGCTCGCAAGAGTGTTTCGGAGCACACGGTTCATCGTACATTGTTGAACATGGAGTTCCTCACCGGACCGCCCCTATGTGTTGACATGTTGACCTAACGACATCGTCAGTTGCTACTGCAGTGAACACGGGACCATCGGAACTCCACAGTCAATCAATGGAAATATGTCAGCACTTCGGGTGAATCACATTTTTGCTACACTGGGTCGATGGTCGTCTCCACAAAGGCCGTCATCGAGGTAACGACGGCTCGAAATGTGCAGCGCGCCACGGACGCAGGCTGGTGGCAGCGGCGTTGTATTACGCGAGATACTCTCCTGCGCTTGCATGTGTCCTGTGGTAGTGACTGAAGACACCCTGGCAGCAGCGAACCACCTACATCCTTTGATGGTTGATGTCTTCTCCGACAGTGACATCATCTTTCAATAGTATAACAGTCCGTGTCTCGAAGCGAGAACCGTGCTATAGTGGTTTGAGGAGCATTATACAACTCGATGTTTCGGCGACCAGTTTCGACTCATGTAAATCCTGTGGAACGCATTTGGGTCGCTATCGGACGCCATCACTGCGTAAGCAAGAACTGGTTCAAATGGCTCAGAGCACCATGGGACTTAACTTCTGAGGTCATCAGTACCCTAGAACTTAGAACTACTTAAACCTAACTAACCTAAAGACATCACAGAAATCCATGCCCGAGGCAGGATTCTAACCTGCGACCGCAGCGGTCACGCGGTTCCAGATTGTAGCGCCTGGAGCCGCTCGGCCACCCCGGGCGGCCTGCGTAAGCAAATCAGCGGCTCGTTATTTACGCAAATTACGTGACTCTGCGTAGACATTTAATGCCAAATACCTCCACAAATCTGTGAACAAACTGGCGGATCCCTGATACGCAAAATCAGTGATGTGTTTCGTTCCAAAGTCGGACAAACAAATAATAAGCAATTGGTCATAATGTTTCGGCTCATCAGTGTATATACATTCCACTCATGTTAATGTGACCATCGCCTATGTTCGACGTCAACGTGCAGTAACCACTCACAGACGCTTGGTGGCAACACTAGCAGTGGAGGGTATGTAATGCGTGTCGGAGAGACGTGGGAAACAGCACAGTCGTTGTCATAATGCGGAGATGGTACGATCTTTCTGACGTCCGAAAGAGCCCAGTCCAAGGGCGGAAGCGTCTGGGAAACAGCTACCTTTTTAAACTATTCGCATGCCTCTTTGGTTGAAGCACACCGTGCATGGCGAAATGGCGCTAACAAAAACCGCCGCTGAGGCAACTGCTGAGCACCAAGAACCATAGATCACAGGGCTGATCGACGGCTGTGGAAATGTGTACGGACAAATAGACGTTCAAAAAATGGCTCTGAGCACTATGGGACTTAACTGCTGAGGTCATCAGTCCCCTAGAACATGGAACTACTTAAACCTAACTAACCTAGGGACATCACACACATCCGTGGCCGAGGCAGGATTCGAACCTGCGATCGTAGCAGGTGCGCGGTTCCACACTGTAGCGCCTAGAACCGCTCGTCCACTTCGGCCGGAAATAGACGTTCAACTGTTGAACAACTGACCACCCAGATGACCGAAGGGGCAACCAGCAGGGTGTCTTCAACCAACGTTCAGCAAACGTTGCTCTGTATGGGCCTTCTCAGCTGGCGCCTGGTTCGTGCGCCCGCCATGACTTCTGTGCATCGGCGACCAGGGCTGGAATTTTCTCGACATTACCGCATCTGGGCGCCCACTGAATGGCGACGGGTGGCCTTGCAAGATGAACCACGTCCTGTGCTCCATCGGACCGATGGCCGTTGGCGGGAAAAATCGGAACGTAAACACACCGCAACAATCGCCGGAAGGGTCCAAGACACAGGAGGGAGAGTTGTGGTCTGGGGAATGTTTTGGTGGCATTCCCTGGGTGATCTCGTCATTCTCGAAGGCACAATGGATCAACTGAAGTATGCACCTATCCTTGCGGACCATGTCCACCTGTACACGCAGTTTTTTTGTCCTCGGCTCTATTCCATCTACCAGAAGAACAATGCAACGTATCAGACAGCGCGCAGTGTACAGGCGTGGCTGAGAGAGCACCCCGACGCGTTTGCCGTACTCCGCTGGTTGCCAGACTCAGCGAACTTAAACCAAACTGAGAATCCGTGGACCACCACGATCGGACTGTTACGCGCCATGGATCCTCAACCGAGAAGCCTAACGCACCTTCCCAAGGCACTGGAGTGTACATGGCTTCACATCCGTGTCTGTGCATTTGACAGCCTCACGTCGCGCAGCGGTCCACACCGAAAAAAAAGTGCTTATTTAGGCTTTCATCAGGTGGTCACATTAGTGAGTCTGGACAGAGTATGCCGCCCGGAGTGGTCGAGCGGTTCTAGGCACTTCAGTCTGGAACCGTGCGACCGCTACGGTCGCAGGTTCGAATCCTGCCTACAGCATGGATGTGTGTGATGTCTTTAGGTTAGTTAGGTTTAAGTAGTTCTAAGTTCTAGGGGACTGATGGCCTCAGATGTTAAGTCCCATAGTGCTCAGAGCCAGCCTGGACAGAGTATATTACGACGCAAGGCGTTGCTGAAAGCGTAGCTGAAGCAATCATAGAGGCAGAACCGCCGTGGCGGCCTAGCTGTGGGTCCGTAAGGCACATCGTCGGTGTTACAGGATGTGATGTGGCAGTGTTGGTGATGTGAAGAGCAGAGCTGCCAAAAGGCAGCAACGGAAAGTGTCAGTAGCCGACGTCAGGGTTTACGGACACAGCAAGCACTATAGTTTATACTGCTTTAGCACCTGCTCCTTCGATCGTGTCGACATTATTGTCTGCACAGATCTTTTTTTTTAAGCGAATCTCTATGTTTCTCACAAATTGGTATATTTTCTAAACATTTCGCGCTAATTAAAGCTATAGAAGCTTTTCCTTTTTTACGAATGTACTTCTGACCAAAAAGCGAATTTAGTAGCTGAAGTCGGCTGTCTTTGTTAATCCTCGCTTTTGACTTCTTATGGTGGTATTTCCATAGAAATTTTCATCCCTTAACACAAATTTCTTTAGAGTCAAATACCAGTTATCATAGATTTACCTTTAATAATGTTTTAATATGTATATATTTTCAAAACCAGTGAAACTCGTAATTATTTTTATTTCTAATCGATAAACCAAACACACTTTACATAAATTTAGCTCTAAAAATTATTTCACAATGAAATACATTCGTAAGACTTTTCATCTCCCATCTCACTCCCGTTCACTGTTGAATTTCCAAAAATGCTGGAACACGTAATTTTTTTTTTTAATTTCTCACCGAGAAACCAATTGCCAATTTTCGTACTTCTAGCTTCAAAATTACTTTAATGGTGACATATTCTTTGAAAACCTTTCATCCGCTATTTAACTACTTTAGGGCAATAATTAAGAAAACTCACTTCTTAAACGACGTCTACGTTTTAACATCAATACCCTCTCCAATTCTCAAGA
The DNA here is from genome assembly GCF_021461395.2 of Schistocerca americana. Lineage (NCBI taxonomy): Eukaryota > Metazoa > Arthropoda > Insecta > Orthoptera > Acrididae > Schistocerca > Schistocerca americana. The sequence continues at coordinate 94,277,521 of NC_060121.1, forward strand.
TTGTTTTTTAGCGATTTAGGCTGGGTTATAATGAGTTAATTAATCAGTTAGTCAGGTCATTTCCTTTCCTTATATGGAGAAAAACAAGAATTTTGAAATGGAAGCAACTGTTTGAGCTCTACTCGTAACACTGACATAGAAAGAATGACACACAGCGTATAAAGTATGTCCGGTACGAAACACAACAGAAGTGACGGATCGGATCAGTAGGTCTTACGAAGAAATGAGTTCGCGCTCTTCGAAATGTTGGAACTACATCAAAACGTCAGTCATTGTTTATTATACGTTACATTTATAGCGAATCTCTCACCCAGAGGAAAGCACCAGGCCACTGGAAAAAGCGAAAGTCACTCCTGTATAAAAGAAGGGTAAAAGAAGGGACCTGCAAAATTACGAGCTAATATCCTTAAGAACAGTTTGTTGCAGAATTGTTGAACGTATTCTGAGTGCGAATATAAAAAATTTCCTTGAGATGGGAAAGCTTCTGTCCACAAAAATGGTTCAAATGGCTCTGATCACTGTGGGACTTAACATCTGAGGTCATCAGTCCCCTAGAACTTAAAGCTAATTAAACCTAACTAACCTAAGGACATCACACACATCCATGCCCGAGGCAGGATTCGAACCTGCGACCGTAGCGGTCGCGCAGTTCAAGACTGAAGCGCCTAGAACCTCATGGTCACTACGGCCGGCTCTGTCCACAGGTAACACGAGTTTGAAAAACATCGCTCATGCGAAATTCAGCTCGTCCTCTTCTTATACGATACTCTGCAAGCCATTGTCGTAGGGCAACGGGCGGATTCTGTGTTCTTGGATTTTCAGAAAGTGGTTGACAAAGTTTCTCTACGCCAGGCTAATTTGAACTATGATACAGAAACTAGACCTCCTAAACCTTACTTGGCGTTGCACTAAAAAGGTAAATCCGCATCGCACCTCCCTCAGATTTTGTTGTAAAACGTCACAGTTGATAGCCCGTCAAAACTGAACACAGATCAACCATGAAAACCGGAAGAAGATGTACTGATCTGTGAAACAGAAAGAAAAATACACTACTGGCCATTAAAATTGCTACACCAAGAAGAAATGCAGATGATAAATGGGTATTCATTGGACAAATGTATTATACTAGAACTGACATGTGATTACATTTTCACGCAATTTGGGTGTATAGATCCTGAGAAATGAGTACCCAGAACAACCACCTCTGGCCGTAATAACAGCCTTGTTACGCCTGGGCATTGAGTCAAACAGAGCTTGTATGTCGTGTACAGGTACAGCTGACCATGCAGCTGCAACACGATAGTACAATTCATCAAGAGTTGTGACTGGCGTATTGTGACGAGCCAGTTGCTCGTCCACCATTGACCAGACGTTTTCAATTGGTGAGAGAACTGGAGAATGTGCTGGCCAGGGCAGCAATCAAACATTTTCTCAAACATTTTCTGTATCCAGAAAGGCCCGTACAGGATCTGCAACATGCGGTCGTGCATTACCCTGCTGAAGCGTAGGGTTTCTCAGGAATCGAATGAAGGGTAGAGCCACGGGTCGTAACACATCTGAAATGTAATGTCCACTGTTCGGAGTGCCGTCAATGGGAACAAGAGGTGACCGTGACGCGTAACCAATGGCTACCCATACCATCACGCCGGATGATACGCTAGTATGACGATGACGAATACACGCTTCCAATGTGCGTTCACTGCGATGTCGCCAAACACGGATGCGACCATCATGATGCTATAGACAGAACCTGGACTCATCCGAAAAAACGACGTTTTGCTATTCGTGCACCCAGGTTCGTCGTTGAGTTCACCATCGCAGGCGCTCCTGTCTGTGATGCAGCGTCAAGGGTAACCGTATCCATAGTCTCCGAGCTGATAGTCCATGCTGCTGCAAACGTCGTCGAACTGTTCGTGCAGATGGTTGTTGTCTTGCAAACGTCCCCATCTGTTGACTCAGTGATCGAGACGTGGCTGCACGATCCGTTACAGCCATGGGGATAAGATGCCTGTCGTCTCGACTGCTAGTGATACGAGGCAGTTGTGATCCAGCACGGCGTTCCGTATTACCCTCCTGAACCCTACGATTCCATATTCTTCTAACCGTCATTGGATCTCGACCAACGCGAGAATGTCGCGATACGATAAACCGAAATCGCGATAGGGTACAATCCGACATTTATCAAAGTCGGAAACGTGATGGTACGCATTACACGATGCATCACAACAACGTTTTATCAGGCAACGCCTGTCAACTGCTGTTTGTGTATGAGAAATCGGTTGGAAACTTTCCTCATGTCAGCACATTGTAGGTGTCGCCACCGGTGCTAACCTTGTGTGAATGCTCTCAAAAGCTAATCATTTGCATATCACAGCATCGTCTTCGTGTCGGTTAAATTTCGCGTCTGTAGCACGTCTTCTTCGTTGTGTATCAATTTTAATGGCCAGTAGTGTAGAAACGTGAACAGTCTAACCTCAACATGCGCAGTATCGGGATCACTGCGACATTGACGCCCTCGTTGTTGTCACAGTGTTGAAATGCGAAGCGGGATATCTGTCTTCGAATCTCCCTCGTGTTCTTTTTTTTTCCACAAAATTGTGAAATTTTCGTCCTGTCACCGACGTGCCTGTTCTGCTTCTGTACACTTGACAATTTTTATACTGTGGATTGGTTAGAGAGTATGAGTCATGTGATAAGAATACATTACCGTCCCTCGTTAATAAGAGGAACAGTGACAGCATGTGACATGTCGCATACACCTCTCACAGGAACGAAAGGAAGAAAAGCTTTGTTGAACTATGTTACAACAAAGCAATTCAGAGTCTAGACTTCCAAAAACGCAACGGTAGAGTCATAACAAGTGGTAACTGCGTAGAACAAACAAGAGGTACATACGTCTGTAGGTCCCTTCCTCCACCTCGCTGTTGCAAACGGACGTTACACCACGACACAGATACGAATTTGAATCCTGCGAACAAACACGTCAATGACCGGGCGTACAGTTCATAATTTTGTAACAAAAAAGGAAAACATGGAACACGAGGAAGACTTGAACACTGATCTCCAGCTTCGCAGTTTAAAACCGTGACCACGACGCCGCAGCTATCCACAGCTGCTGTATGTTGTATACTCAGAGCTTGTACCATTCACTATTTCGAGTTTTTTCTTCTTCCTTCACAGTTTAGTATACCTTCTTCCTGTTTTCATGCTTTCTCGGTCTGTCCACTGGGCCATCTTGCAACTAAATCTGATGGGGTGGGATGGCGAGTTTCCCCTATCAGTGCAAAGCATCTCGACTTTCAGAGATGGTTCTGCTTACTTTGGAAAACATATATTAGAGCTGCCTGATGATGGGTCGAACTGAGAATAACTAGTTTTAGGTGAAAGAGGAGAAATTGCAGAGCAAACCGTTCATATCGAAGTAAATAGATAAGCCCGAATACGCCGAAATGGGAAAAAGAGAAAATCCACAATTTTCTGGCCTACAATGACCCAGATTAATATATATAGCATATAAAAAGATTTGCATCACATCGGTTCGAGAGTTCTCGAACCTGTACAGAAAACTGGAATAGAGGTCAACATAAACATCATTTCCACCCTTTTATTGCTCATGAAAATAACACACTGCATGTTGTACCACCACACAGCGAGACCTTCAGAGGTGGTGGTCCAGATTTCTGGACACACCGGTGCCTCTAATACACAGTAGCACGTCCTCTGCATTGATGCATACCTGCATTCGTCGTGGCATACTATCCGCAAGTTCATCAAGGCATTGTAGGTTCAGATTGTTCTACTTCTCAACAGCGATTCTGCGTAGATCCCTCAGAGTGGTTGGTGGGTTACGTCGTCCATAAACAGCCCTTTTCAATCTATCCTAGGCATGTTCGAGAGGGATCATGTCTGGAGAACGTGCTGGCCACTGTAGTCACGCGATGTCTATATCCTGACGGAAGTCATTCACAGGATGTGCACGATGGGGGCACGAATTGTCGTCCATGAAGACGAACTCCTCGCCAATATGCTGCCGATATGGGTTCACTATCGGCCGGAGGATGGCATTCAGTTATCGTACAGCCGTTACGGCGCCTTCCGTGACCACCATCGGGGTACGTCAGCTCGACTTAATGCCACCAAGAACAGCAGGGAACCTCCGACTTCCTGCACTCGCTGGACAGTGCGTCAAAGGCGTTCAGCCTAACAGGTTTGCCTCCAAAGACATCCGACTATTGTCTGGTTGAACGCCTATGCGACACTCATCCGTAAAAACAACGTGATGCCAGTCCTAAGCGGTCCATTCGGCATGTTGTTTGGCCTATCTGTACCGCGCTACATGGTGTCGTGTTTGCAAAGATGGACCTCGCCATGGACATCGGGAGTAATGTTACGCATCATACAGCCTATTTTGCACAGTTTGAGTGGTAACGCGACGTCCCTCGGCTGTACGAAAAGCATTATTCAACATGGTGGCGTTGCTGCCAGGGTTCCTCCGAGCCATAATCCGTAGGTAGCGGTCATCCGCTGTAGTAGTAGCTCAAGGGCGACTTGAGCGAGGCATGTCATCGACAGTTCCTGTCTCGCTGTATCTCCTCCATGTCCGAACAACATCGCTTTGGTTCACTCCGAGACGCGATCGAACCGCGGTATTAATCGTCTAGGCATGGTTCAACTATAGACGAAACGAGCCGTGTCCTTGGTTCCTGGTGGAATGACTGGAACTGATCGACTGTCGGACTCCCTCAGTCTCATAGGCGCTGCTCATGCATGGTTGTTTACAGTCGAAGGGACTGTGTCTGTGATACAATATTCACAGTCAACGTCTGTCTTCAGGGGTTCTGGGAACCAGGGTGATGCAATACTTTTTTTTGATTTGTGTATATTGGACCTCGTCTGGTGATATCCTTGTAAAAAACGCCCGAACGCATAACACTACAGTGAAAGCCTACAGAATAAGCTACTACGTAGCGTAGCATCTCGGGACGATAGGCAAGCAAGCAAGACTCATTAGCCTGCCTGGGTTGGGCTCAGCTTGGCTTGGATGCGAGTAAAGCACCCTGCCTGTTCTGCTGATAACGTGTCGCAGCTTGACTGCCTGGCGAATAGGCTACTATGGTTAAAAGCGGAATGTGTACACTTCTGGCAGTAATTCGAAGGAGGGCTGCTAGCTTGTTACCTGTAGGCTCGATCAACACGCGAGTGTTACGATGATGCTTCGTGAACTCAAATGGGAATCCCTAAACGGAAAGCGACGTTCTGTTCGCGGTACAGTACTGACAAAAATTAGATAACTGGCATCTGAATCTGATAGCAGAACGATTCTACGAACGCCAACGTACATTTCCCTTAGGGAAATGGCAGTGGGATAGGAAAGGTAAAATATGCAACGTTCATATGGTGGCTTGCAGAGCACGTATGTAGATGTAAGTTGCTTGCAATAACGGTCCATCTGAAGCTTCGGACGAGAGATCTCGAAAACTATACATCGGGTAAAAGTAGTGGGTAAGATACACGTTACCTCCAGCCCCCGACCCCTTGTGTGGGGCGGGAGACAAATTTTAAATCTTAAAAGGAAACACTCATTTTTATTGCTGATTCAGATTCTCCATAAAAAAGTAATCAAGTTTTGTCTGAAAAAATTTTAAAGCATTGACAAATGGCGCTGAAGTCGAGAAAAAAGTAAAATTGGGGAAGAACTCTTATTTATTTAGAATGATCCGAGAAGAACGCATCAAATCGACATAAAATGTGCACCGATTCTTTCATTACGCCAAATTAAGTTATTTTTTTTACAAAATGTATCCTACCCGCCACAGTTTTTGATGGAGGGAAGCGGAATGGGATTAAAATCTCGTTATGGAACTCTTCACAATTGCATTACTCACCCGATTGAGGCGCTACCGTGGCCAAACTGCGAACTATGGTTCAGTATAAAGGTCGGTGCAATGCGATGAGACGTCACTTCACTTTCAGATTGTGAACCGTAGACACCAACTGATGAATCCAGCTACAAGCTAACGGGAAATTTATTTCGTCGACAGAATATAGACTATGTTATTGGACAGTATTCACCAGCATTTCTGAGTTAGTACAACTGGACAATATCTTCGCATCTGATGACATTCCCTGAAGGCCTAAGTTAATTAGTGTATGTATGTGTCCATACATCAATGGTAAACATATGTACAGTCACTGTCCAGTAGTGTACCCTCCTCCAGTCCGAAAACAGAAATCATGTAGAAAATGTACTGACTAGACTCATCAGCATGAAACATCTTTTGCAGCTATTGCGAAACACTGCCTAGTCCCTGAGTACGTTGGGATAACCGAGTGAAAAGTATGTTACTGTCTCCTATTAAACTCGTCAACCAAGTGGTTAGAGATTTGTATTTCACGTCACACGTTATTGAATGCTAAGAATTATCTTCGCATGTTTCATCAATTGTCACAATTTCTAGAGATAATACGAGTGAAAAGTGAAACGCGATCTTAGTGTATAGTGACAAAGTTAATCCAATTTTCTTCTTGTCTCTCTGGAGTCAATAGTACATATCTCATCAGTTGCTCAGGTTTCGCGGTGTGGCAAGCTAATAAGTTCGTCTGTATGCTCCGATTTTTCAAGTTTTTGTATACATAAAGATGGATAGAGCGTTGATTGTGGTAGTTAGATGGAATGCATAGCCACTTAACTGGAATAGATTTGGAAAGCAGTCTATATGCAAATCAGAGTTATCAAATTCATTTACTGTGCGTAATACTGGTTCTTACGCGTCATGCAGGGTTTACTGTTTCCTATAAAAGAAAGATAGTGTAGTAAATATAGAGGGAACTAAGTCCTGGCACAGTTACGAGCTTTCTGTAGTTATTAGATGCTGTAAAAGATTTGACGTAAAACTGTCGTATAATTTTATCGCTTTTAAAAGAAGACTTTATATACAATTACGAATATGATGCATCAGATTTTATTATGCAGCATCATGAGTTTATATGGTCATGACAAATAACTAATTTGCAAATCATAAGTTAGGAAATAATAATAAAAATTCTTTTCGATAAATTGATGATTGTACACTCCTGGAAATTGAAATAAGAACACCGTGAATTCATTGTCCCAGGAAGGGGAAACTTTATTGACACATTCCTGGGGTCAGATACATCACATGATCACACTGACAGAACCACAGGCACATAGACACAGGCAACAGAGCATGCACAATGTCGGCACTACTACAGTGTATATCCACCTTTCGCAGCAATGCAGGCTGCTATTCTCCCATGGAGACGATCGTAGAGATGCTGGATGTAGTCCTGTGGAACGGCTTGCCGTGCCATTTCCACCTGGCGCCTCAGTTGGACCAGCGTTCGTGCTGGACGTGCAGACCGCGTGACACGACGCTTCATCCAGTCCCAAACATGCTCAATGGGGGACAAATCCGGAGATCTTGCTGGCCAGGGTAGTTGACTTACACCTTCTAGAGCACGTTGGGTGGCACGGGATACATGCGGACGTGCATTGTCCTGTTGGAACAGCAAGTTCCCTTGCCGGTCTAGGAATGGTAGAACGATGGGTTCGATGACGGTTTGGACGTACCGTGCACTATTCAGTGTCCCCTCGACGATCACCAGTGGTGTACGGCCAGTGTAGGAGATCGCTCCCCACGCCATGATGCCGGGTGTTGGCCCTGTGTGCCTCGGTCGTATGCAGTCCTGATTGTGGCGCTCACCTGCACGGCGCCAAACACGCATACGACCATCATTGGCACCAAGGCAGAAGCGACTCTCATCGCTGAAGACGACACGTCTCCATTCGTCCCTCCATTCACGCCTGTCGCGACACCACTGGAGGCGGGCTGCACGATGTTGGGGCGTGAGCGGAAGACGGCCTAACGGTGTGCGGGACCGTAGCCCAGCTTCATGGAGACTGTTGCGAATGGTCCTCGCCGATACTCCGGGAGCAACAGTGTCCCTAATTTGCTGGGAAGTGGCGGTGCGGTCCCCTACGGCACTGCGTAGGATCCTACGGTCTTGGCGTGCATCCGTGCGTCGCTGCGGTCCGGTCCCAGGTCGACGGGCACGTGCACCTTCCGCCGACCACTGGCGACAACATCGATGTACTGTGGAGACCTCACGCCCCACGTGTTGAGCAATTCGGCGGTACGTCCACCCGGCCTCCCGCATGCCCACTATACGCCCTCGCTCAAAGTCCGTCAACTGCACATACGGTTCACGTCCACGCTGTCGCGGCATGCTACCAGTGTTAAAGACTGCGATGGAGCTCCGTATCCCACGGCAAACTGGCTGACACTGACGGCGGCGGTGCACAAATGCTGCGCAGCTAGCGCCATTCGACGGCCAACACCGCGGTTCCTGGTGTGTCCGCTGTGCCGTGCGTGTGATCATTGCTTGTACAGCCCTCTCGCAGTGTCCGGAGCAAGTATGGTGGGTCTGACACACCGGTGTCAATGTGTTCTTTTTTCCATTTCCAGGAGTGTATATATAAGAAGTATGAAAATTTAGGATGCATCCTTTCTGAATTCATCAGTCGTTGTTTCTTTTCAAACAATCTGATATTAGATGCCTCAGTTATTCAACGAAATTTAAACAGAATTAAATCTGAGTAGGAAAAGATAGTTACTATATAGTAGGTGAATCAAGTAGGATGGTGTCTGCCTGCGAGAACGAACGTGCGTGCCGTTGTTTGGATGCGGCATCTAACACATAGGCCACCAATAGCGTTGTTGGCCAATACAGATGTCTATTAAGAAAAATATGAGGTGAAATTGTACAGTTTGAGAGACCTTATGAAGTTTCAAACAGCTACGATGTATATATACAGACTGCAGCGACGAATGAAAATTTGTCTGCATACATATACGTCATAAATGTTGAAGACGTAATTGGACCAATATAATTAATTACATGACGACACCTATGCCTCGGTTTCACGCAGGATTCGGGATTCCCCATTTCGGTTGATACTGAGGTGATATTCCAATACATTTAGAGAGCCTCTGCAGTGATGTTCGAGTTGAGGAGGAACACCAGATGGGCTGAACTATGAATGGAAATTGGGACTGAGGAGGGAGGTGTGCTAGAGTAGTCCGTGCAGTGGGACAAAGGCACTGTGCTATGGTGGCGTAGTGGTTGGCGCATCTGCCTAGTCAGCAGGCCACCCGAGTTGCAATCCAGGACTTAGTTCAATTTTTCATTCGTCGCTTCAGTCTGTATGTATTCAGAGGAAAGAGTAGGGCGCAAGGGCTGAGTGAATGTAATACTGTTAACAAAGTGAGAGTCATCCGTTTGAAGTCTCGATGTATGGAACACAAGATTGCAAGTAGAAAGCTATACATTATTGCAGGTTACATCAGTCACAAAAATACAGCTTAACAGCGACTGTAACAGTTTTTTCGGCATCGGTAAATTACCAGTATTCAGCGTAGTTTCAACTTGCGTGTAATACCTGCATGAGTACAACGTTACTGGATCTTAGCAGATATGAGTAAAGAGATAATCCAGAGTTTCGTTAGAAGAAATTTAGCTGGGGAGATTATATTATAATGTTTGGAATATCTGTACATCATTTAACATGCAATTCTTTTAAAACGAAATAATGTTTCGGTCCACAGCAGTTAACTTTCGCCAATGGCCTTGCCGCAGTGGTAACACCGGTTCCTGTCACATCACCGATGTTAAGCGCTGTCGGACAGGGCTAGCACTTGGATGGGTGACCATTCCGTCTGCTGAATGCTGTTGGCAAGCGGGGTGCATTCAGCCCTTGTGAGGCAAACTACGGAGCTACTCGATTGAGAAGTAGCGATCCGGTCGCTTAAAGTGACATATGGCCTACAGAGTGGTTTGCTGACCACATGCCCTTTCATATCCGCATCCAGTGACGCCTTTCGGCTTAGGATGACACGGCGGCCGGTCGGTACCGTTGGGCCTTCCAAGGCCTGTTCGGACGGGGTTCAATTTTTGGTCAGTAGTTAACTTTTGGCAGTACTTTTGAAGGATTAATAAACCTCACGTTCTTGTGATTTTATTTGTAGTCGCTTGCGTCTTGAATGTCAGAGAGACGTTATTATACATGTTCACCGAATGTCCCTCCCGAAAGTTATGATTTTGAAAGTAAAGGCTAACGGGTCTCTGAGGATAGATTCATGTTTTCTCTTTTCATTATTACATGAAATCGAGCATTAGAAAGGGTGCCAGTTTCTGGAGACCCATATAAGCCGAGTACAAGTAAACAGGTCAAATAACTCTTCAGTGGAATGATATTTATACTTTGCCGTGTACCTTGGTAAACTTTCATCCAGTAATAATAGATAAGGATTTCGTAGTTTGAATTATGGAAACTATTTCTTTTGACTTTACGTTGTCAATAATGTAACGGGCTTTAGTTACGATTAAAGGCAAAGCTACTTTGTTAGCACTGCACTATGGCAATTTTGCAGCATTTACACAGCCTGATAAAGAAAGCAAAGTATCCAGAAAGAAAGGAGGCAGCGAAATGAAACTTCACGTATTGTAAGGATATGCGACGTTACAAAATCGAGTCAAGCTTATAAACAACTTCGGCATGTCACACAACCAGTTGGAAGAGCCAGCATTACTCAGTCATCCGGAAGATCAATAGCTGCTAACCGAAAAATATAAACATTTCAATATCGTTACTCTGTCAGGATAGCAACCTCTACATTCTTGTGTGTGACTATACATGAGCTCTGCAGAATATGTTTAGAAGAGCACAGAGCGAACTGATTTCATTAGTTTCGAAACGGTTTGTAAGAGACACAAGTTCGGCCACAACATTGCCTAGCAGGAGTTTGACTAATTACTAAAGACACTGTAAGATATTTGTTAAGCAATTTTGCACAACAGAAGACCGCTGATAACTCGAAAAGAGCAGAACCGAGACCGCCGGGACGAATGATGACGTAGAGCGGAGCCTTTCCTTGACGACGTAAAAACTCCATCCCCACTGTCTTAGAGAGCTCGATCAAAAGGATCGATAGCGTTCGTTTGCACTCGATCTCCTGGTTCTTGTATGGTAATATCTAGTACAACTGCGTTCTAGTGTTCGTCTAACACTTTCTGCCTCAGGCGAAGATCAGCGATCCATAGCCGCAGATAATGAGGTCTAGCATTCAGTAGTGAAGTCAGCAGAGCAGCTAACACTGATACTTAGTCCAGGTGTTTACGAACACAGCTCCTATCCAGGGCAAGGTTCAGCATTCAGCACGACATCACAGTAGCCAACATCGTGGTCCTCATGAGGGGGGGGGGGAGGAACACGGACAGTGATGTGGAATTGAGCACTGTCCGATACGGCCTGTGAATCAAAGACACCGGTTGAGGTGACCGCCATCTCTGAGCAAGGCAAACGACGGGGCATTCCTACCTCACCAGCGGCTGCAAACACCGGAACGAGGCCGTCATCCACTTGATGCAGCGTCCTCAGCAGCCTTCGCTGTTGGACACAGTGGATTCCTCGTCGGATTGCGTAGACACCAACCGTCGCAGAAGACTCGGTAACGAGTAATAAGTGGAATAATCTTGGAAGCTACTTCATTGAGTCTAACGACGCCACATGAGCCCTCGGCCTGCATCCTGACAAAACACTAGGGGTTTCCAGGCCGGCAGTGGGCGTCCCGTGGAGCAGTATGAGCCCACTTGTTAGTATGACGCTGAACCCGTCTGGCCTGGATGCGTGCACTGAACAAGTATGGAAAGCTGCCAGAAAAACCATGAAATCCCCTCCTGAGGCAAGCTAGTCATCATCTGCTGTACCCGGTCCTTAATATCCTGCGTACTGCCACTGCGATGGGGTTGACACCAGAGCTGGTCCCACAAATGTTCTGTGGGTCTCGCTGGCTGCGGGAGTACCTCAACATCATGCAGACTGTTCATAAGGACAAGCGCAGTGCGTCCAGCAGCATTCTCCTGTCGGAGAATTGCACTACGATGCTATCACTCGAGGAGTAGCATATGAGACAGCACGTCCATGACAAAAAAATGGCTCTGAGCAGTATGGGACTTAACTTCTGAGGTCATCAGTCCCCTAGAACTTAGAACTACTTAAACCTAACTAACCTAAGGACATCACACACATCCATGCCCGAGGCAGGATTCGAACCTGCGACCGTAGCGGTCACGCGGCTCCAGACTATAGCGCCTAGAACCGCTCAGCCAGTCCGGCCGGCCATCCATGACATACCATTGTGCCCTCAGAGGTCGCTCAGTCACTACCAGCTGTGACTTGACGTCATAACGCATGATGCCTCACACCATGATACCAGCTGTAACCTCACTGTACATCTCAGAAACGTTGGAAGTGTGGGTTCTTTGCACAGACCTCTATCATAGCTGCTACGATGGTTACCCGGGATATTGCAGAACACTGCGTGACGCTATTCAGCAGCTTCCGTGCTTCCCAGTCACCGTGAAACACATCTACTTTGGGGGAATTATGCACGCTGCTACTTCTTCTGGTGAATCCATACAAGCCTCACCAGGTCCCTGAGCATCAATGATTGACGGCCTGTAAGCTGATCAGAAACTATGTATTATTTAAAAGCAAATTTGCCGCCTGGAATAGTCATAAGAAACAAAGTCTATCACATATGTGGCTAATGGCCTTGGCTAACATTTATTTAAGAGACTTGCCACCTCGTGCAGCCGCGCCGTGTGAGGCGCCTTGCCACGGTTCGCGCGGCTCCTCCCTCGGGCAAGAGTGAGTATGTTGTCCTTACAGTAAGATAGTTTAAGTTAGATTAAATAGTGTGTAGCCTTAGGGACCGATGAATCCAGCAGTTTGGTCCTACAGAAACTTACCACCACCATGGGGTTAAATAACTACCGAAATGATAGCAAGAGGAACTCCGTTACTGCAAATGTGTATCGTAAATCTACACAAATGGGAAAACTAAACATGATGAATGTATATGTTCAGATGTGCCGGACACACACGAAGTATTAAACTGCCGCAGTTACAAGTGATACATGTATGGTGGATCCGCAAGATAACTGGGAAACACAGTGTAAACGATGCGCTCCTTCCGCAAAATGACTTGACTTTCAATCATTTGGCAGAAATAATTGCGTTGCTGAATGTATTAAGGAGAAATTAGACATGAAAGAGCATTAATAAGTGCACTTGATAAGTTAGTGAGCAAGTCGTCTGACTCAAAATTCACTATAATAAACGTTGTATCCCGAGTTGTAAAAGTATTTAAAAGATAAAATTAAGAGTCACGAATATGACTGAGGAATGACTCTACGTTGCTCGCAAGGTTCCTAAGCTTCACACGAAGCTAACTTCAGTTAAATCCTAATACCGCAGCAAGAACAGTTACCATTCCTGCTGCTGTCTCGGGTCTCAAACGAACACCACACGCCCTCCATCGAACGCTTAGCCTGAAAGCTGGTGTCCTCCACAGTCCTCCGAACCAGGGCTCATTCCACCGCTCGCCGACAGCGAACTGCCTCCGTACTTTTTCGCCTCCCTAATATTAGCGTCTCACCAAGAATAATTCTCGCAAAAATCCGCGTCAGCCAACCAGGGGTCTTGATTATTTGTTAATTTATAGCAGAAGAGAGAAAATTTGCCGCTCGGCTCTTCTCCTCTCGTCGTACGAGCATCAGAAAATCCACGCCACATTTTAACGGCCAATGGCACCAAACACTCGCATCTTACCATTCTGTTTAAACCACATTCGAAAGTATCATAATCAAAAACTTTGACGTCTCTAAGTCTGGCGAGGGCGTAACTTCCTACTCAATCGACAGGCTATCAACTCTCAACTGGGACCAGCAGGTCTCACGTCGGCGTCACCCATCACCATTCTCTAAATTGCCTTTTCGACACTGGTGCCGTAGCGTCTTGTGAGTTTTCAAACAATTTGATGGATGAAACGTGGTGGTCCTCAACTACGTCCTGTCCGACTCAGAGTTGCGATATTAAATGTTTTGGCTGGCTTAGTTGTCTAGGGCCTGGGATACGTAGCTGCCGCATTACGGGCCAAATACTGCTGAGTCTACAAAGTACGATAAGAATACCCACATGAATTGAATAGTCGAAGGTTTCCATCACTCGGGAATTGCGAATTATGAATGTAACATATAGATTTATAAGTAAAAGATTGCAATTAAATAAAATCTGCAGGTACTATCTTAACGACTGTAAATGATGAGTACGATAGTGGAAGTACTTTTGAGAGTGCGGTATATTTCTGCAAAACACTTATTGGTGTCGATGGTCCAGCAATTAAATAAAATATAAGTTGAATAACAGGGAAACAATAAATTTCTACAGCACGTAGTTCGTTATGAACAACAACACAAGTCGGTAGATATTCACTTCTAAACGCACACTGCGTCTTCACTGTAGAAGCCACGGAAGGGCCACAAGTGAACAAGTCGGCACTGCAAGGTATTTCAATATGCCGCGACCAGGCGCAAACCGCTCCAGACTCTCCAAGTCTCCCGTGACTCTACGTCCGTCGCGCCGTAACGTCCAGCACTTCCCGTGTCCTCTCCCGTACCGCCTCGTGTCCTCTCCCTTCCATTCACTTCAGTAGTCGCCTCCCTTAGTAACGAGCGCTCTGATTGGAAGAGCGCTCCCTCCACGTCTCCAAGCTAACTTACACTCACAAACATAAAACGCTTTCGAAATACTGCATTTACATTTAAACAACTTGAAGTTAAATAAATATTCCTACAGCTGGACCATGAACACGCTCTAACACATATTATTAAATAAATAAACAAGTTAAATGAACATATATCAAAGGAATAGAACAGAAGGTAGGCCAGTAGCTTAATGTCACTGTGCTTCCTAAAACACAGAAAATATTTAACCAGTTTCTTCATCAATAGTAGATATCGGATATAGACAAAGACATAGATGAATAAATATATTTGTAAGCATGCTGCTACTGTTTTTTCTTGTAACAGTGGAGTGCTTATGGCCTGACGCGATCGTTAATAATCGGCTAATTTGATCTCTAAAAACTCATGTACTATTTAAGTTACATGCCTGTAATTCACACCAATTTAGGTTTACACTAATAGCTTTCTAAAGACACGGCGATCGACAAAATCGGATGAAGCGTTTGTATTTTGGAAATTGGTTGCTGGATATTACCTGTATAATTTACTGTCAGATACTAAACTTTAATTTAATAAAGATATTGAAAATCCGATTACACCATCAGAATCGTCGTGCAAAAAATGGTAATCTACATGTTTCTTTTTGATGTATCATGATTCATCTGGCTACTAATAATTTCTTTACGAACTGTGAAATGTCTGCCATTAAGGTTTCACAAAGTTCGGCATCCTTAGGACTCCCGGCATAGACATCTCCTTCATCGACACAAAGCACCGTCCTCGTCACAGCGCAATTCCCAGCCATGCGGTGAACGTTTGGCGCCACGTGTTTGCTGCCGGGCGCCGACTGGCCGAGCGTCCCGTGCAGCCACGCCAACTTAGAATATTTTCAGGGCGCCGCAAGTCGCCAGTTACGCCACAGTCTGGAAGAGTCGTATCTCCATTATTAATCAGTGAAGTGTCGTTCACGGCGTATACTGCATGACAGATCGCCGGCAAGTTTGAGAAGCGACTGCCCACGGCGGAATTTCCTCTGTGCAAGCTGGGTGAGGTGCTAGATTGTCCGAGGGCCACAAAAGAACTGCTCTACCCCTAGAGGCTCACGACTGGAGCATGAATTCGGTTATGTTCAAAACCTTGCATCAGACGACTAATAATGTTATTTCGATAAAATGTGTCTTGCTTACTCCTGGCCCTGTTAAGAGGAGTTTCGAATTATCTACCTAGATTATGTTAAAAGAGGGTAATGCCTAGTCAGGCTGGCTGCAGTTACTTTTGCTTTGCTTGTGCTCACACAGTAATCACTGGCGGAAACCCATCTTAACCAACTTTTAATCAAAGCAGGCAAATGTCTCGCCCAAAATGCAAGTAGCGAGCCACACGCCAGCATCTTGCAATATTTAATTTATTTATTTTCCTCTCGGTGTCAGATTTTATTTTCGTATAAGCTGTATTAGGAAAGGAGTCAAGAATGCAGACCCAGATTTTTATTTGCCAAACGTGAAAGTCTACAGAATACAACGGCAGTTTTCTTTCTGGGACCTCGGTTATATTTGCAAGCTACTAGCAAGTGGCAATAGCCAAAGATGAATCCAGAAAAGCAAGAAAATATAAGAGGAACCTGCACATCTCTCCCATTGGCACCACTGCAAATGAAGCCATTTCTGTTGTGATGTTAATGACAGCCTATGCACTCAATGGTAATTCCGCAGTCCAGCTGTTGCTAGTCTATGATCAGTAGGGTGGGATGACACAGAATACTGCAGAGATTCCCTTACTTGTTCTTGGATCGCAGCCGGAGATGTGAAGGTGTTAAGAAGTGCATGGCGCGCTTTCCCTTCCGATGTGCTACATCGCGCCGCTCTCACACCCAAACGCCACACACGTCTGAATAACGCACGATTCGGTCAGCAGACCTTTGGAGCCCCGCAATGAAACCCCTTTCAAAGTCTGTCACCCCCTCACTCAAGTATGCGGCACCTGTTGCACAGTGATAACATCTGACGCTGTCCAGGTCCCTTACATACACACCACCATGCCTGGTAACAACACTGAACACGAACAGCACTAATACAAGCTTGTGGACGCTCTACCTGTCACGAAGAACTGCAACTACATCATTATGAAGTTATATTCATATCTGGATATGTGTTCTACGTACTTCACTTGTTTTGTCAGGTAGTGTAATCAAAGTGCTAGAATACACACTCGGGAGCTCAGTATAAATATTCATTTCTTCCTGTTTCTTGGAGTTTCTGTCAGTTAAATAAAAGAATTTGAATGGTTTGTCTGTTTGTGCAGTAACATACACACTGTGTGGTGATCAAAGGAGCTGCAAATTCCGCGATAAAGTACTGTGCCGTGTGTATCGTAGGCAGCATCGGGACATGAATTCTGTTGACTTAGCAAGAGTGCTATTTCTGCCGTAGACAGTGTGAGGGTGTACTTAACGGATCAGAAAGTCTGTTGACAGATCTTCATAACCTCATATCCTTCACAAATTGCGAAGTCGGTGTTCTGTATACGCCACTCGATAACGACCCTGGGAGAGTGGCTTAGCCATAATATATAAAATTAGTAAGTGAATTTAATTCAGTAAGTACATTGGTTCGTTGGTTCATGACGCTCATATACCCTCCGATAACCACGGCTACCGATTCTAGTTTCGATCTGGTCTAGCGTGTTTAAATTATAAAAGTTTTTGAATAAGTGTTTTACGTCCTGAGTTAGGGTGTGTTGAAAATAGTGGATAACAGTTACTCATAGAACGGATCATATAAGAAACAAGTGAAGTAAAAGATGGTCCGAAAGTGTTGAGATACCGCGCTACGTTGTGAAATATCCTTTGGCAGTTGAAACAAGTCATCATTGCACTTGTCATATGACGTCTCTTATGGTTAGTTCACATTAGGACCTGAACGTGGATCTCCATCTCCCTAGGAAAATGAGCTGTGCACTGAACCACCCTGTCAGCGTGGCTAACATATATGGACAGAAAACGCTAGTCCAATGCCTTCCCAAACACAAATCTCAATTCGCACCTTAGCCCATATCCATTCTCCCCTTCTTAAATCGTCAGCCGTGTTAGCCACAGTGACTGGGTAGTGTAGTGGGTAGCACACCTATCTAGTAAGCAAGAGACCTGGTTTCAGTTTCTATCCTTATCAAGGATAAAGTTTAGACTCAAAACGTCTCCAGGAAAATGTAATTATATTCTTGAAGGTTCTATTCTGTCGTCGTATTGTGATGACATAATTAAATTCAAATTGCAATATCTAAAAATATTTTTTTATAAAAAGGTACTGAAAACAAAACGCCTCACTAAAATTATTAATTTTATAGTAAAGGTTAGGGTTCATGAAATCTATGTAACTATGCCAAGATGTAAAAGTGTTATTTCTGTGATAAATATTCGCTGGAAGGAAAGTGTATTTTGTGAAAAGATTAATAATTTTATGGAAAATAAAATATGGATATGCATGTAATTTATAAATGTACTGTCTGTAACATTCTAAGGGTATTACAACAGGTAATTCATTTAATCAAATTGAAATCAAAGAGGTAGGGAATACACTATGGGTCTACAACCGCCAGTCTTTTGGATGAAGTTGGCGCGAGCAGTGAAAATGAGGAGCGATATGATGCTTAAACAGTAAAAATGCGATGTGAAAATGCTTAATATTTGATGTCGCAATAACTTATAGTTCCACAAGTCG
The DNA here is from genome assembly GCF_021461395.2 of Schistocerca americana. NCBI lineage: Eukaryota > Metazoa > Arthropoda > Insecta > Orthoptera > Acrididae > Schistocerca > Schistocerca americana. The sequence goes on from NC_060121.1 coordinate 94,295,844, forward strand.
TCTTCAGTTTTTTTATGTCGGACCGTTAGAATGTCCAACGTGTTTTAAATGATGGAATATGGAGCCCATGATACAGCAAGTTAACATGGCTATCGCAGGTGCAGGGTAGTTATAAATTAATTCCGTCACTGGAGACGTGAAGAGCCTAACCAAATTCTTATTCACCAAGCAACGACTTCGACATGTATACGACTACAATGAAAACGGCAAGACATTTTCATGTTAACTGTATTTAGCAGCGTATCAGGATGTAAAAGTCAACCCCATAATTTGAGAAAGTATTAATATAGTTTTGTTGAAAGTAGTTGTTAGAGTCATTGTCCCAAAATCATACCGATCTGTCCATTTTGTTGCCGCGCGGGGTCGCCGGGTGGTCTTGGGCGTCTTGTCACGGTTCACGCGGCTCCCCCCGTCAGAGTTTCGAGTCCTCTCTCGGGTATGGGTGTGTGTGTTGCCTTTAGTGTAAGTTAGTTTAAGTTAGATTAAGTAGTGCGTAAGCCGAGGAACCGATGAACTCAGCAGTTTGGTCCCACAGTCCTTACCTCAAATTTCCAATTTTTACATTTTTTTAAAAGTAGCTTTTGTGTCATTCTGTGCACTCAGAAGTTCATGGTTAATTAATTTTGGTGTTACGACAATCTTTCAGAGTTGTATAAAAATAACTTCTAAGAATAATTGATACTTTAATTCTGAAGACACAAAATCATCGTAGATATAATTTTCTTTCAGTTGATCTGACGTAATGTAAGGCTACTTAGCTGCAAGGTGTTTACTACAGGGGTGTGGATAAGACCAAATCCAGATAGGCCATATAAAGTGTTGTGTGTGTAATAACCTGTGTGGTGTACCAATTCCGAAAATCGAATCCTATTATCCTCATCTCGCTTTGGACCGACGTTTAAATCATAAATATGTGTCTTGCTAATAATACTATTCGGTTGCGTAACATGTGTAAAAATGTTTGTAAGAGATTATTGAGATGTGACGCGCAGGCAGTGCGGAAGGGAGTAAAGTTCTTTTTTGTGAGGCAATCCCGAAGCGCATAGTGTCGTAAACCCGACCGCCAACCGGGTTCGCTTACCGTAGCGCGTCCAACACAATATTTTCTCTTCTAGAGAGATACAAAAATTATTCTCCGCGTTATTAATTCCACGTTAATCAATGTCAGCGGGTAATATGGGTAAATATTCTCATGTTCGTAGTTGAAAGGCACTTCTTTCCTAGCTAAACGTTAAAAAGGTCTCGATTGCACGCGATTCGGACATTTAAAATACAGAGACGGGAATCAGCGGGTTCGGTGGCGACCTTGACAGGACTTTTAAGTCTTTTCTGGTGATAAAGAACTTAAGTTCTATGCGTGAGGACCGAAATACTAGATTTTCGTGATTGATGTCCATGACAACAGCTTTCACGGTAGCGCAGCAAAGACAGTTTTAGACAGCAAAACCAGGAGATGGTTAAAATCATGATGGAGCAAGACGGTGTTAGCAGCGAGGTAGCATGCGCGGCAAGAAACAGTGACGTGTTTGTTCAGCAGGTGTCATTACTGGCGGCTAGTGACAACGGGACCGAGACTACGCGGCCAGTAACTGAATCAACACCGCTACTGAAAAAACTAGAAAAAGATACTACAATTTTCGATCAGCAATATGATGATACAAAGAAAACAGTAAGCTTGATACTGAATTACAAATAATAGTAGAGGGCGAAGAATCGATAGTAAGAATCAAATTGCAGGAACTAGTGCCTGTAATAAAGACTGCGACTACAGACGAGACGAAAGCACATTTAGTAGCACTTAAAAATACTGTTACAAAACTACAAAACAAAGTAAGTGATGAAGCCACACAAATACGTAATGAAATCGAATCATTACTTATCGCGTTCCTCAGTAAAGAGGGTAGTATCCCTTTGATTTTGCAAGACTCTGAATTATTGATTAAAGAGGAAAAATGCAATCCTCAGCCGAAACAAGGAGGTTTGCATCCTTTCATTTTATAACGGTTTGCGAGCGGGTGTTACTCAACGACATGAAGGAGAATGAAAAGATAAATTTGTCGAGAGATGCGATGATAAGCACTGCATGGACATCGGGTTTGAATGTGGATACGTGGAATATGACGTTTCCCCAGATCAAGAAATAGTTTTTAGAGTTCTGGTCCGTGCAAAATCGGGATAAGTTATGATGAGAATTTGCCTTTGCAAAATTGCCAGACAATTGTGGACGGAGTACCATGAAAGATTACTGTGAAAACTGGTTCAAACGATTTGAGTATCTGAAAGATAGGTGATCACAATCTGAAATCATGAGTAAAGGAAGAAACAACCTGACGATTCAAAGCGCTATGTCGGCAGTAATCACAAAACGTTCGATGATTTCTTGTGGAACCAAAATACATCTGGATGAGGAGGCAGAGATAGCATCAAATAAATGTGATTAGAGGAAGAAGTAGAGGTCGTGGTAGAGGTAACTCCTATAATACCAAGAGGTATTGAGATGAGGGAAACTAATGTCCGCATAGATTTCGGCTTTGTCGGGATCGAGAAGGCAAAACTGTCCCAAAAAAAGACGACAACGACCTGTTATCAGGATGGAGACAGCGGTAGTCCGGTCGATCGTGATTCTGTTGGATATACGTTTTGCAACAGATACAGGACAAAAGTGAACACCAGAGTACTGATACAAGGCGTTTTAGACCAGACAGTAGGTACGCAAGTAGCTGAAGTGGAAAGTATTCAAACGGTAAAGGGAGAGAAGGAGAAACGGAGAATTTGGATCAAAGACAAGGTGTATCGAAGGCACCGAAGGAGGCACATATTTTTGCCAAGAGTAAGAAAAATTGCAAATTAGAAGACGGCTCAGAGAGTGCTGCCTATTTTGAGGATATTTGTAAAATAAATGACGGTTTGAAAAATGGAAAAGTCGAGCAAAATACGTGAGGTAGTGACCTGGAAGAGGCTCTACCATCACGAGTAAACAGGAAGGACGGAAAAAATCATGGCACAGAGATGAATGTACAAATAGATTTTGATGAAGTAATCCCATTCTCCGAAGACGAACAATGATTAGGGCAGAGCATCCCAAGGAAGATAAGTTTCAAAAGAGAGGATAAAGATAATGATGCAAGAATTAAGGTGACTGAGACCTATTGCCATTTTGAGGCATTTTCAGTAGAGGAGTCAGTTCATTACCAGACTAGCGATTCCGAAAATGAGAGTGACCTGGTAGGGTGTGCAACAGGTGATATAAATGCTTGAGAATCTGGCAGCGTTGCTGCGGAAGTTAATAATGTCCAACGACAAGTACCACGCACTCAGGGTGAGTAGGTGTTATTGGTCGTGGTTATAGGTGTAGAGGAAACCTCTACGTCTATGTCAAGACGTAAATATGTTATTTCTGTAATAAATGTTCGTAGTAAGAAAAGTGTAATTTGTGAAAATATAATAATTTTATGGAAAATAAAATATGAAAATAAATGTTATTTGTAAGTATACCGACTGTAACATTCTATGGGTGTTAGAACATGTAACTCATTTAAACTAATTGAAGTCATAGAGATAGGGAATTCGCTATGGGTTTTCGACCGCCAGTAGTTTTCCTTTCCTGGCTACGGTTCTATTACACTCGATTTGGACATTTAAAATACAAATGCGAACCGGTCACACAATCGGCGGGTTTGGTTGCAGTATATATTGTTTATCGTCTGCATTTCACTTCCATATAAAGCTACACTGCAGGCTTGTACTCGTTACTGCCATTATGCAGTTTACATCCCCTGTATTTTGCCTACCGTCAGTTGTTTTGATAAGTAGCAAAACTCTTCTACTACCGCAACGTATCATTTTCTAATCCACCTAATTGGAACACACGCCGTCATAATGAGTAACAGAATTAGTAAAACTATTTTTGAATGTAACTTTTAAAGAAGTCGTACTGCATAAAGGCCACACTGAATGTCGACAGCGACCATTTGTTACAATTTCATTTCGAAGAATGCAATGAAAACCACTACATGATCTTAATGTAGAGACGTAACACTATTTTTTTACCCTTGGTGACCATATTAACTTCCACCACGTCACCACAAGCTGTACTTACTAAAATCTGACATCAATTAAGATTCTACTGGAATACTTTGTTTTTGGCTTGAGTGTGTATATGGGTACGTGTGCACGAGGACAAGAAGTGTTAGGAGGTCGATGAAACTCTTCAAAGATGGAAACACAGGCATTCTACATGAACACTGTAATAATCACTCTCGAATGGCCTCCGTGTAAAACAGCTCAGAAGGAGCTGATGATTAGAGAAGATACTCATGTCAAAGTGCTTGAAATCACAATGAACCTTGGAACAGGGCATAGTGCAGCACGTAAATGATCCAGTGTTTGTCTTATGGAACATTTGGTTCTTGTTGGGACACACGTTTGCTGAGCAAGAAGCACAAAGTTTTTTTTTTTTTTTTTGTTGGGACACACGGATGCTGAGCAAGAAGCACAAAGTTCAAAGAAGAACCTCCATTGAAAGACTTCTTCGCCGCGCGGAGTGACCAAGCGGTTGGGGGCACCAAGTCACTAATCGTGCGGTCCCTCCTGCCGGAGGTTCGAGTCCTCCCTCCGTCATGGGTGTGAGTGTTGTCCTTAGCGTTAAGTTAGTTTAAGTAGTGTTTAAATCTAGGGACCGATGACCACATCAGTTTGGTCCCTTAGGAATTCACATACATTTAAAAGACTTCTTCAGACATTTAGATACGTGAGAGACGTTTATTTGATGAGTTTTGTGCCAGGTGGTGAATTGTAGGTACATTTTTGTGTGCCAAAACTGCAACACTAGTGAAGGTGGTGGAATGACTTCGTTTGGCGGCCGAGTAAGGAAAGGAGGGAGAGCTGTGTCTGCTCTGAAATGTAAGGGCAGCGTTTGTCAGCATGTAGAGGGTTCCACTATTACTCATTTTCTTGAATGTGGACGGACCACAAACGCTGTCCACTATAAGAAGGCACTGCCGAAGCTCTAACATGTCTTGCACAGTAGTCATCCTGGGAAAAAGGTCTTAAATCAGTAACGCGACGGGCGGCTTGGAACTGCTTGTCTGTTATAACGTTCGGCCTGCGTACATGTAAAATTTTAGTAAATACTGAAACTACAGCTAAGCCAGGCTCCTGGGAGACGAGCAACACAGTCAGTACCAACTGATAACAGACGGACGTCATCATTCACTCACGAAGCAATCTCGCGGCTTGCTGTACTCACCACTGTTCACTGACAGATTTAAAATTCTGGAGAAAATTGAGACATTGTGCAGGGAAAGCCCTCTGCGCCCCCACTCCAGTCGCGAGTTCGCACCCTCTGACTATCATCTCTTGTGTACTGCGAAAGAATAGCTGCGAGCCAATTCCACGATGAGCAAGAGGACATGGATGAAGCAGCGCGTCATTGACTTTCAGTAGAACGAACTTGTAGCGCAAAGGAAAGTTCAGACTCAACCGAATCATGCGGAAAATATCTCCACAGAAACGGAGATGATATTAAAAGATGACAGAAGGTGTATGTATTAAGAGGGTGTACATAGCTTCTAAAAAAATGGAAATCAAATTTCATAACTATAGTTTCTTCATTAGTTTCAGTATTGTGGTGTCACCGCCAGACACCACACTTGCTAGGTGGTAGCCTTTAAATAGGCCGCGGTCCGTTGGTATATGTCGGACCCGCGTGTCGCCACTATCAGTGATTGCAGACCGAGCGCCGCCACACGGCAGGTCTAGAGAGACTTCCTAGCACTCGCCCCAGTTGTACAGCCGACTTTGCTAGCGATGGTTCACTGACAAAATACGCCCTCATTTGCCGAGACGATAGTTAGCATAGCCTTCAGCTACGTCATTTGCTACGACCTAGCAAGGAGCCATTATCAGTTGCTATTGATCTTGTTAATCATGTACCGTCAGACCGACGTTCACCTTTAACGGATTAAAGTTAAGTATTCCACCAGCTACGTCCGTTTTTCTGTTTTCTAGTTTCCTTGTCCTGTTCTGGACCTCACGCCAGCCTGCGTGAGCTAAAACGCGTGCCTTTCGGCTTCCTCTAGTATTCCTGGGTTGGCTCTCCTGCCAGCCCACAACAAGTATGACCCTCGAAAGAGCAGTGCAGACCGTTACATGGTCTGCCACACTCTCAAATACGAATGCCGCCTGTTACGCTCCCTTGGTTCCTACAGCCGCCACTGCGGCGTGAGAGCGCTGTCACGAATGATTATGCCGCTGCCAATGAAACTCAAGCACCCCCCTCTCCGTAGCTTTAGCGGCGGGTGTATTTAAGATGTAACATTCATGCACTGACCATGTTTTGTATGTTTGTCACTTGAATAACATTTACAGACTTTCATAGTGGCCTGTGTTCGATTTATTCTGAACATAAATTGTATTGAAGAGTGACATTTTTACAAATTTTTGGATATATTCATATCAGCGTTCAAATCTACTATTAGCAACTGACGCTGCCAATATAGTAACTGTGCATTATTTTTACTATTTTATATTAGATGTAGGGTAAATTAATATCTGATTTCTCTGTTCGTGAACGGCATCTCTTCCTCTCTTCTCTATCAGCTGAAGGACCACACAGCGTGCGAGGAAATCATAACAGAAAGACTGGCTGTGTCGATTTCGGTGACAACACAATCAGTACATGGTAATTATAAAGTCCATGAAACATTTCAAAAACTCTATAAATGGATAAGACTATCGTATGGAATGATACAGTCTGTGAAAGACATACTTTCAAATATTTTTACAACTTTTATGACTGTTTTATGTATCCACTCTTTGTCAGATGGCACACAGGTAATCGGTAGTCCATTTCTGCCCACACTTGGCTCACCATAACAACTGGTAGTGGCGTGCCAGGTCAGCTGCCACAGAGTTTTGCTTCCAGCGACATGGCAGCTTCTTATCCAGGTAATCTTGTACACATCTGTGGAAATCTAGAGAGGCACCCTCTCGTTAAAAGATGATATTCGTGTTGTCATTTTCAAACGTGGCGTGAACCACGGATGTCGAGATCGGTGATAGCATTGACAAGTCTCTCAGGGAAGAAGAATGGTCTGTAAACTGTCTTGCTGGACATGGCATAGAACACGTTAACTTTCTCGGAATACCGGACGTGTTCGACAGTCGCATGTGAATTGTCTGTCCCCCAAGATGTTTGTTGTGTCGGTTCACATTTGATGAAAGATAATAAGTGGCTTCGTTCAATGAAGAATAATTTTCGACCGAATTCGGCTGTTTCAAGTTGGTCCTGCATATCATTACAGAACTGCAGCTGGTACAGTTTGTCGTAATGGCTTACGGCTTGTGGGGTTTGAAGAGCTTCACTCTTAATCGCCTACGAAGGGGTTTTTACACTGTTGGCTGGGGGATGTTCAATTATGGACTAGCTCGATAGGTATACTTTGTGGGAATTCGTACCATCACGTACCACACACTCAACTGTCTTTTCTGAAACACCCTGTCGGCCTGACAGTTTTGCATCGTGCACGCAACCAACCACTAGGAATTTATTGTATTACTTTATTACGTTGTTGTTAGTTGTTAGTGTTTAATGAAACTAGCCAAGCGGATCTCTTTGCAGATTCATTACCGATTTTCAGCAGGTCATCTGCAGAACACAAAATGCTTCCTTTGACTTGTTAGGAAGGTTCGAATTCTGCCTCAGGCATTGATGTGTGCGTCCTTAGGTTAGTTAGGTTTAAGTGGTTCTACGTCTAGGGGACTGATGACCTCAGATGTTAAGTCCCATAGTGCTTAGAGCCGTTTCAACCATTTTGAACTTGTTAGGCCACATTTTCATCCAGTTTGAGCCATTTTACAAACTAACTTTGCAACGAGGAGTTTAAAAAAATCTCCCATGAGACTTTGTCTTTCATGTACTGTATAGTTTGGCCATTAGTAATTTAGATTTTTTAAAATATTTCATGGGCTTTATAATCACCCCTTACTCAACCGTGTGGATGGAACTGATGGGGTGGTGGGCGTTCTTGCCTGTCTGGGTGGAGGCTGAGCGTGGTGCGGCCGACGCGAACTGCCAGTGGAGTTTCGTTCGGAGGCGGAGACTCAGTCGAGGCCCCCGGCCCGACGTGCAGCCAGAGGCGCAGCCCCGAGCCGCCGCCCCCTCCGCCGCCGCCGCCGCCGCCGCCCAGCTGCAGGTGGGCGCCGACCACACGCAGCGCCTCCACCTCCACCAGGTTCTCCACCAGTCGCAGCCCCTCCAGGCGGAAGCACTGCCCACTGCCGCTCACCTACAAACACAACAGAGGGCGCCAACTTCAAACTCTGTGCACTGCCTGCGGTAACGAAACGCTGCTGTTCTTGCAATACCATCACACTCACGTTTTTAGCCTCTTTGGTATCTTATTGACCGTCACTGTGATAAAGTATTTGCAATGGCCTCGTACCATGTTTTAGGACTGTCGGGCCGGTGCGTGGATCAATGAAACGTTTCCGTACAGGCTAGCATCTTGCTGCTGTTTCGAAAAGCCATGCAGCTATCAAGCACGAGGTTCTCACTGCGGGGCAATAAATTGCTTGTGTAGAATTTAACTATCCGCCCTTGCTGTTGTAACCTCATCATATCCTCAGATAACGCAGAGGCCATCTCACAGTTTTATCGCTGCTCAAATCAGTACAATTATTTACACACATCAAAAAAGTTTTGCATCAGCTCGGTTCCGAGAGATCCGGAACCTGTACAGAAAACTGGAATATAGATCAACATAAACATCATTTCCGCCCTTTTTATTGCTCATGAAAAACACACATTGCATGTAGTACCACCATACGGGGAGAACTTCAGAGGTGGTGGTCAAGTTTGCTGTACACACCGGTACCTCTAATAGCCAGTAGCACGTCCTCTTGCACTGATGTATGCCTGTATTCATCGTGGCATACTAACCACAAGTTCATCAAGGTACTGTTGGTCCACATTGTCCCACTCATCAAAGGCGATTCGGCGTAGTTCCCAGAATGGTTGGTGGGTCACGTCGTCCATAAACAGCACTTTCCAATCTATCCCAGGAATGTTCGATAGGGGTCATGTCTGGAGAACATGCTGGCCACTCTAGTCGAGCAATGTCGTTATCCTGGAGGAAGTCATTCACAAGATGTGCACAATGGGGGCGCGAAGCCTCGCAATATGCTGCTCATATGGTTGCACTATAGCATTCACGTATCGTATAGCCGTTACGGCGTCTTCGATGACCACCAGCGGCTTACGTGAGCCCCACATAACGCCACCCCAAAACAGCAGGGAACCTCGGAATTGCTGCACTCCCTGGACAGTGTTTCTAAGGCGTTCAGCATGACAGGTTTGCCTCCAAACAAGTCTGACTATTGTCTGGTTGAAGGCATATGCGACACTCATCGGTAAAGACAACGTGATACCAGTCCTGAGTGGTGCATTCGGCATGTTGTTGGACCCATCTGTACCGCGCTGCATGCTGTCGTGGTTGAAAATATGGACTTCGCCATGGACGTCGGGAGTGATGCTTCGCATCATGCAGCCTATTGTGCACAGTTTGAGTCGTAACACGACGTCCCTAGGCTGTACGAAAAGCATTATTCAACATGGTGGCGTTGCTGTCAGGGTTCCTCCGAGCCATAATCCGTAGGTAGCCGTCATCCACTGCAGTAGTAGCCCAAGGGCGGCCTGAGCGAGGCATGTCATCGACAGTTCCTGGCTCGCTGTATCTCCTCCATGTCCGAAGAACATCGCATTGATTCACTTCGAGGCGCCTGGACACTTACCTTGCTGAGAGCCCTTCCTGGCACAAAGTCACAATGCGGAGGCGATCGAACGCGGTATTGACCGTCTAGGCATGTTTGAACTAGAGACAACACCAGCGGTGTACTTCTTTCCTGGTGGAATGACAGGAACTGATCGGCTGTCGGTCCCCCACCGTCTAATAGGCGCTGCTCATACGCGGTTGTTTACATCTTTGGGCTGGTTTAGTGACATCTTTGAACAGTCAAAGGGACTCTGTCGGTGATACAATATCCACAGTCAACGATTATCTTCAGGAGTTCTGGGAAACGGGGTGTTGCTAACATTTTTTGGATGTGTGTATATTCACAGACGGAAAAAAATCCGCGACAGAAAAAATTATAAATGCAGAGTAATGAAATATCTGGAATAAATTTGTCTGGGTAACATATTTAAGTGATTAACATCGCAAGATCACAGATTAGCCACAGCAAATGTGAAATTCCATTACGTTAGTAGTTGGATGAACTGACAGAATGTTGAATGCAAGCTTGCAGATTTACGTACAGGTGCCGAATGTCAGTTCGAGAGATAGGCTTCCATCCCTGCTACCCTTGGTTGTGCAATACAGAGACAGGTAAGGCTGGTTGTGGATGATGCTGCAGTGGTCGTCAACTGACGTCCCACATGTGCTCGATTTGAGACAGATCTGGTGTTCCAGCACGCCAAGGCAACACTCTGTGGGGTATGTTGGGTTACAATAGCAGTATGTGGATGAGCGTTATCCTGATAGAAAACACTCCCTGGAATGCTGCTATTGAATGACAGCACAACAGGTCAAATAACCAGACTGACGTTCAAATTTGCAGTCGGGGTGCATGGCATAACCACAAGAGTGCTCCTGCTGTCGTATGAAATCGCACCCCAAACCGTAAATCCTAGTGGAAGGCGATCGTGTCTAGCATTCAGACATGTTGGTTGCTGGCTCTCAACTAGCCTTATTCTAACCGACACACAACAACCACTGGCCCGAATACAGAACCAGCTTTCATCAAAAAGCACAACAAGCCTCCACTCTGACCTCCAGTGAGCTCTCAATTGACACAACTGAAGCCACAAATGCCGTTGGTTTCGCGTCAGTGGAACGCACACTGCAGCAGGCTGTGCTGCCAACTACTGCTCAGATCGATGCTGCAGTTGCAGCATACACTGAACACGATGGTCTTCCCTCTCGGTAAGCCACGTGGCCGTTCTGAGTTGCGACCGTGACCACTGCTGCCAGCAGTCATGCTAAAGTCCTGCCAAGTCTTTCCGCAATACGGCAGAAGGAACATCCAGCTACTTGCAGCCTATTACACGACTCGTTGAAACTCAGAGAGGTGTTGATAATGGCGCCTTTGTCACCTTAAAGGCATTCTTGACTAACATCAGCTCACCACGTTCAATCTCAAAGGTAACTAACGCCCACGACCATTACAACGTGTATTTAAAGTAAACCTGATTTGCATCCTCATAGTGCCGCTGCTAGCGCCACTGTTATGCGACTGGCGCGAAAACTGGACAGACATAATCTTTCAGATATAGAGACACGCCTACCAACTACACATGTTGCAGAACTCCTTCTTGACGCTGCACTTTTTGCCATCAATGTATAATAATACGGTATCTAAACTTGCCCCTAAACTCAGTGCCGGTTTGTTGAAGCTGTTTGATTACAAAAGTACCGTAAAGAAAATCTGTTGACCAGAAGAGTGTTACGCTCCTCCGATGATCAAGTGGAAGGCGCAAGTTTCGTTACTTTGTTGCTGTCACGTGATCACGGTGCGTGACGCAGGTGTACACACCGGAGTGACGCGACAGCAGCTCAGTGTGGGTCGGACGCAGAAGCGAGGGAATCGTCGACGGATGAAGTGGAACACTGACAAAATTTGAGACAGAATGTAGAGGGTGCAGGAAAGATGCAAGTTTTGCCACTAAAAATAATGAAACAATCACAGTTGAGTAAGTTTCTGACATGATTAACCAAAGCGGTGTAATTAGTACGCCTACTTTTGCATTAATAGCTATTCCCAATAAATAAAGTGAAAACAATAATTTGCAAATCAGAAATAATAAGGGTGATTCACTTTTTCATTTAAAGATTTTCCCACAAAACTAGGAACGACACATATAACGGTGTATTGCAGCCATCTTGAGGATAAAACACAGCACAAGTTTTCAAGTGTAAGTGATGGATGTAACACACTTTTATCATAACACAATTGGAATGTCAGCCTAAGTATAGATATTGCAAGTCACAGGCTCTTCCACTAACATTTCCTTTTACGGTCAGATTAGCCGAACAAAGCCGGCCGCTGTGACCGAGTGGTTCTAGGCGCTTAAGTCTGGAACCGCGCGACCACTACGGTCCCGGTTCGAATCCTTCCTCGGGCATGGATGTGAGTGCTGTCCTTAGGTTAGTTAGGTTTAAGTATTTCTAAGTTCTAGGGGACTGATGACCTAAGAAGTTAAGTCCCATGGTGCTCAGAGCCATTTTTGAACCAAACTTCTATATCTTGTTTACGAAGTGTCTACAACTTGCACTCGTACACCCGTTATGGATATTCCATTACGGGGGAGACATTTTTATTCAAAGTCGCATGCCTGGCGGTTAAGTGGTTTCGTTAGTAGACTATGCTAGATAATTATTTATTACCGCTGCAAAGTAAACCATAGTTTTATAATCTAATACACGATAAAACTGTAACATTAATAATAATTTTAAAAAATAATTACTTTAAATAATTATCAGTTTTCAGTTATAGCTGTACTATTCTGTTGTATTCAATCAATACTTAATTCTTTAAGATTATTTAGCTTTTTAACGTATTATAAATTTATGTGGATCTGTCATGTTATGAAAAATTACAACCTAGTATTCCTGGAGTTGTTAAAGCTCGGGCAGTCATCAACAGCTACTAGGCAACTCCAAGTTCCACGTCTATCTCATTTCCAACTGTGTCGGCCCACCTTGGCTTCACTACGCAATCTTACCGTAGGCCAACGCCAGTCTCTCTGAGTGCGGATAAATTTCACTGTGGCCAGTCGTACCATGCCGCTTTGTTGTTCAGTAAGTGTAATAATGAGGTATGTGCACTGCACTGAACTGTTGGTAACATCAAACTTCACACACTAAAATTTCAATAGTTCTTCACGTACGCTTTTTTCTCTGGTTCTAAGTCACTGCAGTACTGCCTGTAGATCTTACCACAGCATTTCAGTATCTCAGGCGATGGGGACAAAGATGTGAATTCTGCAAGAGCTGAAAATATAGTACTGGAAGTTCTTCCTCCTCTGGAAGCAAGGCAATGGGAAACTGTTTATGCACTGACCTGTGCGAACCTACACGAGCCGCCATGAGCGGAGTCCCTACCATATAAATCACATTTCCCAGTGATGGCAGAATAATTTTCTGCCAAATGCTATAAAAATTTATATCATTCTTTTATTAACAACTTTTTTCTGAATGTTCCTACTAAAGTTGAAGAGTAACGACTTTTTTCAGTATGCAGGGAAAATAATACGTAACCTATTACGGGCCTTCACTTTTTATTTTGGAGGATCTTATCACTTTTACGACAAAATGTACAAGGTCTAGCAAATAAAAGTGGCCCTGACGAGCAGATGTCATTGGACTAGAATTTATACATCTAACACCACTCCAAAAGGATGCAGCAAATGCCCAGACAGCCGGCCGAACCTTGGAGCACATTTACACAATCTCACGCCCGTCAGTGTTGTTAACAGAGGTGAGTCTGGTGGCCGCCCTAGCTGGCCACTCAGGTCACGTGGTCTGTCAGTGTGCAGCCACTCTGTGTGAGGAGCCCTCAAGTCGAGGGTGTATCGCAACAAACCTCATAGTCTTCAAGGAATAAACTAGGGAATAAACTGCAAGCAACGCCAAAAACAAATAAAGGAATTACACAATGTTGCTGCACACGTATAGTATCTATATGAACCAGTTCATAGTATGATGGAAACAGTTTTCAAAGCATGGTGTAATGCTCTAACCTCAGTATGAGTTAAGTAGTTTATTATATGCTCACAAGGCTGTTCTTGTGTATCAGACAGAAGATAATTTAGAGAGGGGGCTGTACATCTTAAGACATAGAGGTAAAGATTAGGGACTGATAAAATCTCCACATAAGTCACAAGTATTAACATTTCTGGGGAAAAAATCTGAAATAAACGATAAAATATTGGGACAGATATCCACCTCCAGCTATCTTGGATGTGAAATATCCTCAACAATAGACCGCAACATAGAAACAAAACTTGGCAAATTCTAAGACATATGTGGAAAATTCATGGAAATCTGAAATGAAAAACAAACGGAAGCTAAACCGAAACTTTATAAAACAATAGTGGTATCGGTAGTATAATAGGTAGTCTAGCATGGATATTCTTAAAGGAAGATAAAAGCGAAATTACATCAGTGGAGAAGAAATTTTTCAGGGCAGTCAAAGCCAGCACACTTGTGGACAAAATGCAAAACACGGTTATAAGATAAGAGCTACAAATTTTCGATTTTGGAAAGAAAAATTAACAATTATAAATTCATCAAGTGTGCCATTTAGAAACCGTGTAAGAAGCTCGTTTGCCTAGAATCGTCATGAACTACAAGCCCACTGGACAGCAAAACTTCAATCATCCCAGGGCAAGATGACTTCCTAAACAGGCTATTCAGCCTCTCCTTGAACTGTTCTCTTCCTGGCTACGCTGTTAGTCATGCAGAAAAAATGAACACGACCTTTCTGTCGGAAATTTTAGTTAATTTTTGTACTAGGATACATTTTCTCTGGAAGTCACGATTTTCGAGTTATTCAGTTCTGTAGGATTTTCTTGAATAATTCGAGAACTATAGACTCTAACGATAAGGTATCCAAGTACAAAATCTAACCACATAAAATGTCCAAAAAGGTCCTGTTCATCTATTCTATAGGACTAATAGTTTGAGTGTAGCAAGTGAGGGAATAGGAAAATCTTTCACTTGGTACTTTAAGGCGTTGCTGGTTGCAGAAAACCCATAGGCAGGGCCGCTTGAATCACACTACAAATGTATGGTGTTCGGCAATTCCTGTTGCAAAGTTCTAGGGCCTGTAGAGGGGAGTGAGTAGATAATATTTTGAACTGGAACTCATGTCTGGAAACGTCCTATTTCCGTGCTACAACCATTTGAAAACACTTTGGTAAGCTTACCATTTTTATAAGTAAATGATTACATGACTTCTTTTAGAATTTATCTCATTAATAGCAAATGATATTGCTCATGAACTCATTTGATGGACTCTCTTCCACGTGATGCAGTACAGCCTCTTCCAATTCAGGTGAGCAGCATCTCGTTGCATCACCACATACCACCTGCTTACGGTAAAGGTACCATTTCTCGAGGCCGTTATGTAATTGTGGCGAAAAGGGTATGAAAAGTAGTTATGGACGACGATTTTGTGAAAGGCAACGAGCAACTCTTCCATTAGCGTGAGCTTCGGTATTCAGAAAGATCAAGTCGATGTAAGCAGTGGTGCTAAGCAGTTTCTGACACAGCTTGCGTTGTTTCCAAATTTATTCAAGATGGCGGGTCCAATATGGCGGCTGTAGATGTAGCAGATGTAGCTATATCACACAGGGGTCATGGTCGGAAATTCAAACTTTTGTGGGAAATAGGGAAATTGGGTTACCCAACTCCCCTCACCTCTCCACCATTCATATGATGTATCCCATGTCCCACCACCACCAACAGGCCACAAGTCTAGTAAAAAAAAAAAAACAAAAAAAAACTTGCTGGGTGAGAGAGAGAGAGCGAGAGAGAGAGAGCGAGAGAGAGAGAGAGAGAGAGAGATGGGGGGGGGGGGGAGGGAGAAAGAGAGAGGGAGAGAGAGAAAGAGAGAGAGGAAGAGAGACAGACTGTTTTCACTCTGACAAATTTGTGTGATGATACAGGTCACACCACCTTACAGCCGAACAACGGATTTCTGGAACTGTTGGTCAAAATTTGAATCTCATTGGTTCCTGAAAATACTATTTCGAAACTTCCCATCATCTGCCCTTACTGACTGGACGTTCATCAAAATGAGGTCCTCTGATTTTTTTCGTGAAAATCGGAGAAATTCCAATTATTAAATTCTATAGTGAATTTTTGGTCAGTATTTCCATTTCTTTTCGCTAGTTACAGCATATCTCCAGGATTTTATTTTTGATTGCGAAAGAGATGGGAGGAGGATGGATCATGCAGACTTTCGGCTTATTCCTGTTGAGGTCAAGCCTCCTGCGGAAAACATACAGTCATGACTACCATCCCATTCGGTTCTAATAAGGATATCGATGCGGTTCCTCAAATTGTCCATAGTTCTAGCGAAAATTGCATTATCTATTAATTTAAAAAAATCTTTTTCCAAGTCACACATCATGGAAGCCATCTATTTCATGTTCAAATCAATATATCCGTTCAACTAGCGTTCCTGCTTGAAAGAGGTAGCACACCTAATTCCAACCAGAAATATCTGTAACCGAAGACACTGCTGGAGGTTACAAAAATTGTCATCAATTTTGTGGTGAAATATATGCCTCGCAGAACTAGCCGCTCTAGACATAATGACAAATCTACAATATGGAAACTGATAGGGTATCCGAGGTCTGCCTCCACAACAAACCGTATGTCAAAATCATCCGCCACAACAACTGCTTTAAATATCTCATCGAATACTCTGAGATCTTCATCAGGCAGCCATTGAAAGCCCCCGGTCACGGTATCGTTTCTTCACATAACCTTATAAGTTATTCACGTCCAAATCCATAATATAACTAGAGTTATCGAATGCACTGAACGTTTACAAAATTATGCTGGAATTGTATTTTACTCAAATGCTGTATGCAACGAAAGTTATCCACATAAAATAAAATCAAGTTCAGGAAATAACCTTTATAATTAAATAAAAACAAATGTTGAAGATTATTTTCCTAGGTTTTTAAGAAATAAATCTTATCAATTTGTTTCAAAAAGTTTGTGATGGTTTACTTACTACATTAGGTTTGCTCTTGTCAAAAAAATCACTCAATTTATAACAAAACAGAAAGAAGTATCAGGATTAAGAAAACATGAAGATGAATTTTTTCCCCTGCTACTGAATATATTGCCATATCTAGCTACTATTGGTTGACTCGCTGGTAGTTCTAAAGCAATAGAAAATGCAGTAATAAACAAGAAAAAAGCTGATGCAGAATTCGAAGAACAGAGAAGACATAACGTGGAAATGGAGAAAAAAGGAAATGGATTAAAAGAATTGCAAAAAATTAACCATATGTATTCTAATGCATTAAGTAATTTTGATATAGAAGAATTAGTTAAACAACTAAAAATTAAACATTTTCACGGTATATTCAGGACTGATGAATTAACAAATCATGCTTATGTAAGCGGATTTCACTATTTGTGGCCGGTATTCTCTCTAGAATGATTGCCCGCTGACGTTCGTTAGTTGCCTAGTCACGTGTTCGCAGAACCATTAGGCTGCATTCAATCTTGCGGTGATGTGTGGTCAGGACGTTCAGACTCACCTGTGTATATGTATATGAACAGCGAAATGGAAAGCACCTATTATAGCTCTGAATGTGTAAAACATGACTGCACTAGTCATCCGATAGCGACATTGCATATTTATAGGGAAGAAACAACGTTTTTAATGTTTGTAAATGAGTAAAACATGAGAACGTTTACGACGCTGAGCAAGTAGCGAAGACGGGCGGATCGCGATAAATTTTTTTATTACTTCTGAGCAGCTTTATTGCGGCATGTGCGCTTTATAATTCTGAGGACTCATAGACTTGCTGCGACGCTGACCATTGCTGTGAAAATATCATAGTGACACACTTTACATACGTACAAGTGCGGACACGTGACGAAAATCCACGAAGGTGACTAGACATTACACACGTACTTGAATTGCCCAGAAACCTCTAAATTGAAAATTCAGTTGACTTCATATAGGTACTTTTCGCTAATATGTAGCGTTGAAAGAGTATCTGTGGTGAAATAGGCAATGTGTGTACCTAGAGTACGCTACGCCGAAGCCGGTGAGCAACTTCCGTGCTTGCTGGACTAGCCAGCTCTACCATACACTGAGGTGACAAAAGTCATGATGCAGCGATATGCACGTATACAGGTGGTGGTAATGTCGCGTACACAAGGTGTAAGAGGACAGTGCGTTGTCGGAGCCGTCATTTGTAATCAGGTGATTCATGTGAAAAGGTTTCCGATGTGGTTCTGGCCGCACGACGGGAATTAAAACACTTTGAACGCGGAATGTTAGTTGGAGCTAGAAACGTGCGATATCCCATTTTGGCTGCAAATAGTCATGTTCGGTTACAATGGAATTTTTGTGGATGACAATGCACCATAACACCGGACCACAATTGTTAAGAGTCAGTTTGAAGAAGGTAGTGGACAGTTCTAAAGAATGACTTGGATACCGATATCGCGCGACATGAATCCCACTGAATAGTTTTGGACAAGCAGCATGGCTCAATATTTCTGTAGGGCAGTTCGAATGACTTGTTGAGCCCATGCCACATCCAATTGCTGCACTGCGCCGGACGAAAGGAGGTACGACCTGGTATTAAAGAGTATCCCAAGACTTGTATCGCCTCAATATATGTGTATACATATATATATATATATATATATATATATATAATTACATCCGCTTGATCGCACATGGGTAGTGTCTAATTAGCACCTGGGACAATCCAGAATAGCAACAATGTACTCCACGCGGATTAACAGACGAGCTAGTAATCACTCAAAAGAAAGTACTCAGGTCCCAACGGTTAAAACTAAATATAAAAGATTGTAAAATAGAGAAATATGTTTGTTATATCACCTATCGAAGTCGGTTATCTAAAAAACATTGTCTTTGTGTACGATCGATATCTCAGAGTTCCTTTTAGCTCCTTTGGCGCAGTGCATCGGCATTGTGGTCCGGAGTTGTAATTCAGTAGCAGGACTCCAGACATGTAAATGAAACAAAAACAAAAAAAGAAAATGAATTATGTAACTTTCGAAGTGAGAATCATATAATGAGAAACTGTACAAATAATTAACTATAGCGTCGTAACCGTAGATTTTTAATTGTTTCCCTCCTATTTGTGACCACTATCATCAGACAGCGACTAAAATAAGTCATGATTGCTCTAAGGATGTGCATAATTTGAAGTTTTTATTCGCCACCATTTCTCAAAACGGTTATGTGCTAAATTACTCTTGTACATTTGATCATATTTGAACAACTACCACATTGGACGTGTAGGCAACAGGAAGTTAAATTCTAGACACGTTTGAAATATATTGTCTTTCCCATAGAATATAAAGCATATTGCAAATACACTCCTGGAAATGGAAAAAAGAACACATTGACACCGGTGTGTCAGACCCACCATACTTGCTCCGGACACTGCGAGAGGGCTGTACAAGCAATGATCACACGCACGGCACAGCGGACACACCAGGAACCGCGGTGTTGGCCGTCGAATGGCGCTAGCTGCGCAGCATTTGTGCACCGCCGCCGTCAGTGTCAGCCAGTTTGCCGTGGCATACGGAGCTCCATCGCAGTCTTTAACACTGGTAGCATGCCGCGACAGCGTGGACGTGAACCGTATGTGCAGTTGACGGACTTTGAGCGAGGGCGTATAGTGGGCATGCGGGAGGCCGGGTGGACGTACCGCCGAATTGCTCAACACGTGGGGCGTGAGGTCTCCACAGTACATCGATGTTGTCGCCAGTGGTCGGCGGAAGGTGCACGTGCCCTTCGACGTGGGACCGGACCGCAGCGACGCACGGATGCACGCCAAGACCGTAGGATCCTACGCAGTGCCGTAGGGGACCGCACCGCCACTTCCCAGCAAATTAGGGACACTGTTGCTCCTGGGGTATCGGCGAGGACCATTCGCAACCGTCTCCATGATGCTGGGCTACGGTCCCGCACACCGTTAGGCCGTCTTCCGCTCACGCCCCAACATCGTGCAGCCCGCCTCCAGTGGTGTCGCGACAGGCGTGAATGGAGGGACGAATGGAGACGTGTCGTCTTCAGCGATGAGAGTCGCTTCTGCCTTGGTGCCAATGATGGTCGTATGCGTGTTTGGCGCCGTGCAGGTGAGCGCCACAATCAGGACTGCATACGACCGAGGCACACAGGGCCAACACCCGGCATCATGGTGTGGGGAGCGATCTCCTACACTGGCCGTACACCACTGGTGATCGTCGAGGGGACACTGAATAGTGCACGGTACATCCAAACCGTCATCGAACCCATCGTTCTACCATTCCTAGACCGGCAAGGGAACTTGCTGTTCCAACAGGACAATGCACGTCCGCATGTATCCCGTGCCACCCAACGTGCTCTAGAAGGTGTAAGTCAACTACCCTGGCCAGCAAGATCTCCGGATCTGTACCCCATTGAGCATGTTTGGGACTGGGTGAAGCGTCGTCTCACGCGGTCTGCACGTCCAGCACGAACGCTGGTCCAACTGAGGCGCCAGGTGGAAATGGCATGGCAAGCCGTTCCACAGGACTACATCCAGCATCTCTACGATCGTCTCCATGGGAGAATAGCAGCCTGCATTGCTGCGAAAGGTGGATATACACTGCACTAGTGCCGACATTGTGCATGCTCTGTTGCCTGTGTCTATGTGCCTGTGGTTCTGTCAGTGTGATCATGTGATGTATCTGACCCCAGGAATGTGTCAATAAAGTTTCCCCTTCCTGGGACAATGAATCCACGGTGTTCTTATTTCAATTTCCAGGAGTGTATAATACAGAGCACCTAATCTAGCACCTATCGTCAACAGAAATTTAGATCACAAATTCATACATGTTACAAAACTTTGTACTCTGCGCAACAGAATTAAAGGATCAATTTTTCGAAACCCAGTAACTGTCTCTCATTCCGATGTATAAGCTTGTAATTTCGCTGAACGGTGCCCACAACCTCCTTCTGTAATGACACAAAAGCGTCGCTTCCTGCGACGTTAACCTCGTCGTTAACAACGCTTGAAACAGCAAGGTGTCGGAAAGTGCGGAAAAAAGGCCGGAACTCAAAAGTTCGTGTGACGTGTAAAGTGGGTTACTTATATCACACTGGCATCAGATTTCACCACAATTCTGCCCAACGGCATTGTGGACGTGTCACGTGATAGGAAAGTCATGATAGTCCCTTTTACCCACATTTCAACCTTTGCTTTGACGCCTCTGATATGTAGTTCTTAAAGTGACGCCCCAGCGTTGAAACCACGCAGTTTTCTTGTAAGTGTCCGAGGAAAACATTTTAGACACATCGTCGCTCAGAATAGAAAATTAAGGTCTCAGGGGGTGGCATAAAAGTCACCCATGAAACCGGCCCTTTACTAGGGACTTTGATGCTCGAAAACGACTTTGCAGTGCGATGAGCAAGAGGTCTACGTTCGCGACAACCTTTGGTACTGTTGACATTCATGGGACGTCACCGGGCTGCAACCCCACTGAATGTGATCTCGCCTTTTGGAGGGCAGTGCGACCGCAATTTTCGCTCTGGTGCACAGCGTGGAACCAGCATGGACCGTTCAACACCATTCGACGAAATAAGAAGGTGATCTGTAGCAACAAAGGGTGCTTAAGCTTTTCCAGTGTTTCACGCCGCCTTTTGGGTCGATCGCGGAGGGGTGCAACATTGACTGGTGCGAGAGTAAAACGGCAAAAATCCTTCTAAAATGTCCATGTTTAACAAAACTCTCCATGACATCCACCCACTTTTACTGACAATTCTATAAATTTGCCTTCACAGAGAAATAACATTTCGACATTAGTGAAGAGTAGACATCAAGATTCCGAAGCTCGTGGTCTCGCAGTAGCGTTCTCGCCTCCAGAGCACGGGGTCCCAGGTTCGATTCCCAGCTGGGTCAGGGATTTTCACTTGCCCCGAGATGACTGGGTGGTGTTGTGTCGTCTGCATCATCGTCATTCATCCCCATTACGATCGGAGGAAGGCAACGGCAAACCACCTCCATGGGACCTTGCCTAGTACGGCGATGCGGGTCTCCCGTACCCTCTGTCAAGAAGCATGTGACTTCACTTCCATACATCCAAAATCAATTATACATTTGAACTAGAACTGGCTCTGTACAGTTAGTTATTTAGACTTGACTGTTAGTAGGCAAGACAATAAGCGCGTATGAGGTATTTACAGCAAACGAGCATTTGCTGACGTAACTGTTAACGCCTACAGTGTCACACCTACAGCGATATAAAATGTCTCTCTTCGCTTCCATTGTTCATCGTCTATCGTGCCTTCCTTTACACCGGTACATCCTTAAACAAATCGCTGTGGCCAATGGTAATAACATATCTGACGTGACGAAGTGTTACAGTAAAAGTAAGAAACAAAATATATCAGGCCAGACCTTCCCTCACATTAAGTTAAATTTAGAGCTGTGACCTACAGTAGTCATTGAGCAGTGCCTGCGCAGAACGGATGCTAGGATCGGTATGCAGACTACTGAATCACTTAAGACACACATAGGACACCACACATGCCAACACCCAATGGGTTCCATGAATCAGGTTTTTACAACACTAACGGCCACACTTACTATATTGACCAGACAGGCCAGTCTTCTGATATACATTTCATGTAGCATAACCATTCTCAAAATAAAAATGCTTTTGCCTCGCATATTACCACTGAAAGACATATGGTGTATACATTAATCATGGGCTTGAAGTATTACATTGTGCTCCACAAGGAAGAAAACTTGATTTGCTGGAAGAATATTCCAGTACGATGAATGTCCTTGATAAGATTTAGAATGAACAAAAACAGTTCAGCTAGAATTATTTTTTCAGTATCTTCGATGACATCTTGTAGAGAAATTAGTCGTTGCTATTCTACAATGGCACATTCTCCGGCCTGGGCTATCGACAAACTGCCGCCTTCCACCACCGAGCTGTGCCTGCCTGTTAGGTCGTCACATTTTTACCATTGATTATATAATTACCTGAAGAATACCATTGTAGTCCCTGCTATTTATAGCCTTACGACTACTGGAGTGTCCTATATTTATATATACTTACATCTTACTAATGATAATTCGATCTCCGGTCTTTTTTATAACTGTTCCTAGTGTTATTGCCCTAGCTGTTGTTAAGCTTTATCTCCACTTTTAGTCATCATTACTATGTTCTTTTCCAGTACACATATAATGCTATTTATCATTTATTGTCTCAATCTTTCTAAATGCATACTCTCCAGCACCACATGCGGTCGGCTAGTGGGAGCCTTTGTCTACATTAATTTGTTTTGACTTGTCAGAACGTTGTGCTTGTGGTATTTTCCTCTTATTCTTCAGTCTGTGGACAGTTTATAGAGACTGCTATTTCAAACGCCATGCAGGATCATTCCTTTATAATCCATCATATGGTATTTCTCTCTGATTTTATGATTATCGATCACATAGCTTTACTTACAAAATTACTGTGAACTGGTTGGTTTGAATGTCTATAGCTACGGGAAACCACTGCACATACTGGTACCAATATAAATTCATTCCCCTCTTATTGTTGTCGTTCTAAATTTATTTGGAGATAGGAACAATCATCATGAATTTTATTCTTGAATTATTGCCAATCACGTAGGATTTGCCAATTACATATTGTGAGCTACCACTTAATTATGTAATATAGCATCCCTGACTTGTAATTTTAACTTCATTCCGTTATTGTTTTTACAATTTTAAAATCCACTTTGATGTAGAAATAAACATATTCAGATTTATTGTCTAAAATTCTTTCAGCAGGTCTACAGACTCTCTTTCTGATGGTGATGTTTTTAAACTGCATACTGCCATTGTATTGGCTTTAGCAATGCGTGTCATTGTATGAGTACAGACAATGATGCTTACCAATGTACATTGACCTCCTTTTTGCATTTTGAGCGGTATGTATCTTATAAGCACTGATGCTTTCAAAATCAGCAACCTTATGAATCTCAAGAGGTTGAAAAAATTAGCCAATCAGTTGCAAGACAAAGATTTATAGCCCTTGATATAGGTTTCGATATTTCTGAAAATATCTTCTTCAGAAGGTGTGGGCCTTGTTACATCACGTGGTGGTAAATTACATTACCTGAAGCCGAGCCGCTTTTGCCATATATGAAACTGATATGGATACCAGAACCTCACATGCGAAGGCTTAAGACAGCAGCCAGATTACATTCAACGTAGGTCAGAATAAATGCATAAATGTATTCACCCACTGGTACAGGCTCTTTTCAACATGAAATTATAACAGAATTCAAAGGATAAAATATTTGCATAACTTAAGTATACACCATGCCAGAGACAAAGCCCTCTAACAAGGCCCACTCCTTCGAAGAAGATAAACCTTTGTTTTTCAGCCGGTTCGCTGATTTTTTCAATTTCTTCACATTGTCGTTTTTTGTAATACACTAGTAAATGGATTCGTCAAATGTTCACTTTTACTATTGGAATTAGCTTCCAATGTATGTTATGGTCAGCTTTTATATAGTGTTTTTATATCCTACTGAAATTATACAAAATGTTATTTGGCTACTTTTCTTCCATTTCTTTACAGATCTGAAGAAGGTTGTAGAAAGCAACCGAAACCCATTATCATAGTGTAATTGTAATAACAAAATTCCGGTCTTGATGTTAAAGTGTTTTACTTTAATATTTTTAGCAACAAACAAGTTGATTAGGGTCTTGCGTCTTCAGTTATAAAGGTTTTACGTGAGTAACGTCAAATATTTAACTCATTTTTATCATCAGACGTTACATGCGGTTTTTCTTGGGAGTTCGATCACTTAAAGAATTGGGTTACGGAGAGGAGAGGGGGAGGGTAGTTTCTCGTAATTACATATTCGGTTAGGTCTAGATTGGCAGTGAAAAATAGTTATGTTGTCCAACGCACGCAAATTTCCCAAATGATAACTCTGTGTTACAGCCAAAAAGAAGTAAATCGTTATGTATGGTGACCAGGTGCAGGAAACAAAGTTCGCTGTGTCGGTCCACATCTTTCGCTTCAGTTTTGGCGGCTGGTCCGGTCTGTGTAGAAAGATTCTCACTGTTTATTCGCCGCCGCAACGGCGACCACCTGGAGCCTTCCAGAGCCGGGGCGCGCGTATATTTTCCGGGCCTGCGTCCACTCCCGCGCCAGTACAGCTCTTTGTTGACAAACACGGGACGGGACGCGCAAACCGCCTGTGTCCACAGCTCGCTCCGGTGCCGGGCGCGCTCTTGTTTGCGGCGACTCTAATTGACCGCCGCATCGGACCATTTTCGCACACATCAAATAGTACACAAAAAGCCCGCATGGCGGTTTCGGAGAGACGGCGCGGCGATATTCATTTGTAAGCATTTTCGCGTGCCGGCAGCTGTCACAGCAAAACACGGACTCCCACAAACTGCCGAGAGCCACACGCATCGAGAAACCGTCGACCGGTAGAATCCTCGTATCGTTCAATGGGCTTTTTTTCGCTTTTGTACCACATCGTATGGCCACGCCCCCTCCCCCTCCCTGCTCGCTGGTGTATTTGTCGGTTCCCATCTGCATTTCCAGAAACGTAGACGGGGTGATTCCGTGGTGGTCTTACAAGCTTTCAGGGATGGTGGAGATGGGTTAATCTATCAGTCCGAGGTTAGGGACGCAGGTCCAGGAACAACCGAGTGGAAAGTTATAAGTGAAAATCCTTCTAATACCTTTGACAGTGACTATGGAACAACTGTGGTCATCAGTCCCCTAGAACTTAGAACTTCTTAAACCTAACTAACCTAAGGACATCACACACATCCATGCCCGAGGCAGGATTCGAACCTGCGATCGTAGCAGTCTCGCGGTTTCGGACTGAGCGCCAGAACCGCGAGACCACCGCGGCCGGCTCTTTTTGCTCCCCTTCCTAATCTTAATGTTGAGTTCAGTAGGTTTTTCGTTTCCAATTCTCACTGTTTTCTCTAACACAGTACTAAAAATAATTGGGGATAAGCCCAGCTTGTTGTACACCTGTTTTTATTTTGAAAATCTGCGAAATTTCTTCCATAAATTTTACTTCACAGACTCTAGTTGTAAATGTTTCACAAACTGGGCTTGCCAGTTTGGACTTTACGCCGATTTCTCGAGTTATATGATGTATGGTTTCTCTGTTACCAGACTCAAATGTCTTTTTAAACGGAAATGTCCTTTGAATCAAATAATCTATCGTGAAAAACTTACTTCAGTTTAAATATATATTCTTAACATGACCTTCCCTTCCTGAAACAACCTTGATTTTCGCCTAATGACTGTCTAGTGTTTTTTCTATTCTGCTTAATAAAATCTCGGAAAATACTTCATATATGCTGGCAATTAACAGATTCCTCTGTAGTTGTTTACGTAGGGTGGATGTATCAAGGCAAATTTCCATTCCTCTGGGTTGTTTCCTGTTTTCCAGAATTCTTCAAAGAGCAAATTTAGCCTGTTTACTATATTTGGTAAGGACCACATGATAAGTTGAGCTGTAATAAAATCATCTGCACTAGCATTGTTGTTTTTGAGGATTTTAATAACTTCTTCAATTTCTTCTATAGTTGATGTGTTCAGGATAGTTCAGAAGCTGGTGAAAATACCTTGCTATTATTTCACAATTGTCAGCATTGCTTAATCCATTTCTGCCGTTTTAATTTTTGAAAGAGATTTCTGGAGCTTAGTACCCCTTTAATTTGTCCTTAAAAGTTTGATAAAAGTGACTGGTATAATTTTTACAAAGTTTGTATCTATTTTTTTAAAAATTCCTGCTTTTCAAAATCTCTTTTGGTATTTATGATTAACCTGAATGATTTCTTTCTCTATCGTTTAAATTGGTTATAACCTTCAATATTCTTTGAGCATATCCGTTTTTCCCATCTTTTATCCCTTCTTCCTGTGGCTCCTTCTTATATTTCCTTCCACCATATTTTCCTTTTATTTTTTTATTGACACAAATTTTTGCTGTGCGCTTTGGATATTTCATGCCAGTTGCCACGTGCAGCCACTTTAATTTCGTCTTGATAGTTTCTATTTGTTTCTTTTGCTATAGTGAGTCCATCTGTTTTATATTTTACCAATTTTTGAGACTTTCTTTGTTCTTTATTAGACAGGTGTCAGTAATTTTAGAGAGGTAATGGACATTGCTTTCACCTGTGAGCTTTGACACAAACTGGTTAGCCTCATATCATTTGCTCTGGTTCTTCTATGAGCTGGGTATTATTCTACTACATTTCTAAATTTATTTTCTCTGCGTATTTGTCCATTGAAGTCACCTAATAGTAATGTGGTGTTCATCGTCGAAGTATTGGATATTTCAGTTTCTAAAAGAGCGCAAACTCCTCTGTTTCTTGTGGATTTTTTCTGTTCTCTTCATTTACTGCTATATGGCAAGTAACAGGTATGTATATCTTTCTTTGCATTTAGTTTATAGGAAAAATATTCTCCCTGAGGTGTATTTAAATTCTGTTCCATTTCCTATTACACTTTTATGAACATTAAAAGCTGTATCCAATAATGGCATCTGGTTCATAACGTTGATTACTGGTTTGTCTTTGAAGATTCTGTAGTTAGAAGTATCTACTACATTTTCATCTAGGAACCTTGTTTCTTGAACTGCTACAATCTGAATTTTGTGTTTCTTTAAGAGTATTTCTAGTTCCTTCTGTTTCCTCAGTAGAGATATGTATTTCAAGTACCTAGAAAAAATTGCAGTTTGAATTCCAAGGTTGTTCGCATTCAACCTTTCAGTAGCAGTTGCTGGGACTCCCCAGAACCCTTGGTCCCAATGCATTGCTTGACGAATTGGTGGATTTCTGTCTCCAGTTTCCAATCTGGGGTAGTGCATTCGTTCTACAAACTTTTCATATTGCAACTGAAACTGCATTACATAAAAAGTTAGGACTCATTCTTTTTTTTATTTATTTATTTAAACAGATTTGATTTGGGCATCATGCTCCCTTTTACATCGTACCAGGATTTCTCAATTACAGTACCATTCTTACGTCTTAGTTTTCTAAGAAATAACAATTTAAATGGGCAAATAGCATAAAATGGTTTAGTAACGAAATTCGGCGGATGTTGAGCAAGCCGAGGCTGTTGAACTCTAGGTTCAAAAGGGAATGCACAAATGACGGTAAGTGAACGTTAGTAGAGATTCAGGCAGCTGTGGAAAGATCTATGCGCGAAACATACAACTACCACCGTCGCACCGTAGCAAAAAATCTGGCAGAGAACCCGAGAAAATTCTGGTCGTATGTAAGACCGCTAAGTGGGTCTCAGGCTTCTATTCGGTCCCTTCTTGATCAGTTTGGTGTACCAGTCTGAAGATAGATAAACGAAAGCCGAAGTTTTAAATTTGACATTGAAGAAATCGTCCACACAGGAGATTCGTACAAACATACCGTCATTTGACCGTCTGACAGACTCCAGTATGAACGTCATAGTAATAAGTATACCAGGCATAGAGAAACAAATGGAGCCGGCGGCTGGTGGCCGAGCGGTTCTAGGCACTTCAGTCTTGTACCGCGCGACCGCTACAGTCGAAGGTTCGAATCCTGCCTTGGGCAGGGATGTGTGTGATGTCCTTAGGTCAGTTAGGTTTAAGTAGTTCTAAGTTCTAGGGGACTGATGACCTGAGATGTTAAGTCCCATAGTGCTCAGAGCCATTTGAACCAAACAAATGAAGTATTTGTAATCAAACAAATCACCTGTAACGGATTAAATTCCAGTTCGAATTTACAAAGAGTACTCTAGCTTGCATTTATCACGAATGTGGTATGCAGATATAATAGCTAAGTCTCAGCATAAAATTAAAACCATATGGTCAGTCGTAAAGGAAGTTGCTGGTCTACAGAGACAGGTCGAGGATATAGAATCTGTGCATAGTGGGAATGTCCGTGTTACTGATAAGTCGCATATATGTACAGTATTTAATAATCACTTTATGAATATAGCAGGTGAACTAAATAGAAACCTAGTCCCAATAGGGAATCATATAGCGCTCTTAGAAAAAAGTGTTCCGAGACTGTTACCAGAAATGCTCCTCCATGATACTGACAAGAGGGAGATTGAGTTAATAATTAAATCACTAAGGACCAAGAACTCTCATGGATGTGACGGGGTATCTAGCAGAATACTGAAGTATTGTTCTATGTATGTTAGCCCAGTTCTCAGCCATATCTGTAACTTTCCCTTCAGGAGTGGTCGGTTTCCTGACCGATTTAAGTACTCGGTAGTGAAGCCACTTTATAAAAAGGGAGACATTGATAATGTTGACAATTTTAGACCTATTTCTATGCCATCGGTGTTTGCTAAAGTTATCGAGAAGGTTGTATATACAAGGTTACTGGAGCATTTAAATTCACATAATTTGCTGTCAAATGTTCAGTTTAGTTTTAGAAATGGCTTAGCAACTGAAAATGCTATATTCTCTTTTGTCTGTGAGGTTTTGGACGGATTAAATAAAAGGTTGCGATCGTTAGGTGTTTTCTTTGATTTAACGAAGGCTTTTGACTGTGATGACCACAAAATATTACTGCAGAAGTTGGACCATTATGGAGTAAGGGGAGTAGCTTACAATTGGTTCGCCTCTTACTTTAAGAACAGAAAGCAGAGGGTAATTCTCCGCAATATTGAGAGTGGTAGTGATTTTCAGTCCCAATGGGGCACTGTTAAGTGGGGCGTTCCCCATGGGTCGGTGCTGGGGCCACTGCTGTTTCTTATTTATATAAATGATATGCCTTCTAGTATTACAGGTGATTCAAAAATATTTCTGTTTGCTGATGACACCAGCTTGATAGTGAAGGATCTTGTGTGTAATATTGAAACAGTAACAAATGATGTAGTTCATGAAATAAGTTCATGGCTTGTGGAAAATAATTTGATGCTAAATCACAGTAAGACTCAGTTTTTACAGTTTCTAACTCACAATTCAACAAGAACCGATATTTTGATCAGACAGAATAGGCATATTATAAGCGAGACGGAACAGTTCAAATTCCTAGGCGTTCGGATAGATAGTAAGCTGTTGTGGAAAGCCCATGTCCAGGATCTCGTTCACAAGCTAAATGCTGCTTTATTTACCATTAGAACAGTATCTGAAA
Source organism: Schistocerca americana (assembly GCF_021461395.2). NCBI lineage: Eukaryota > Metazoa > Arthropoda > Insecta > Orthoptera > Acrididae > Schistocerca > Schistocerca americana. Next base: position 94,325,773 of record NC_060121.1, read on the forward strand.
CAGGTGACACTTCAACACGAAAAGTAGTCTACTTCGCATATTTTCATACGCTTATGTCGTATGGTATTATTTTTTGGGGTAATTCTTCTGATTCAAAAAGGGTATTTTTGGCTCAAAAACGGGCTGTTCGAGCTATATGTGGTGTAAGTTCGAGAACGTCTTGTCGACCCCTATTCAAAAATCTGGGAATTCTGACATTGCCCTCAGAGTATATATTTTCTTCAATGTCGTTTGTTGTTAGCAGTATTAGCCTATTCCCAAGAGTTAGCAGCTTTCACTCAGTTAATACTAGGCAGAAATCAAATCTGCATGTAGAATGCACTTCCTTGACTCTTGTGCAGAAAGGACTGCAGTATTCTGCTGCAACCATTTTCAATAAGCTACCACAAGAACTCAAAAATCTTAGCAGTAGCCCAAACTCTTTTAAGTCTAAACTGAAGAGTTTCCTCATGGCTCACTCCTTCTATTCTGTCGAGGAGCTCCTGGAAGAGCTAAAAAATTAAGCAAATTCCAGTGTTAAATTGTTGATTTTCTTCATTTAAACTTACGACTTGTCACCTGAATATGTTTTTTTATATTTCAATTTATCTGTTTCTAATATCGTGTTATAATTTCATGTATTGACTCGTTCCATGACCATGGAGACTTCTCCTTAATTTGGTCCCACGAAACAATAAATAAATAAATAAAAAGCGAATAGTACCAAGTGACTGGAAGAAATGCAGGTGACTATAGTATATAAGAAAGGACCCGCAATATTACAGATCAATATCCCTAACTTCTGTCTGCTGCAGAATCCTTGAACATATTCTCAGTCCGAATATAATAAACGTTCTTGAGACTAAGAAGCTTATTTCCACGAATCAGCATAATCGTAGAAAGCATCGCTCCTGCGAAACTCAGCTTGCCCTTTTCCCACATGATATACTGAGATATATGGATGAAGGGAAACAGGCAGATTCCACATTTCTAGATTTCTATAAATCATTTGAGACGGTGCCCAATCGCAGGTTGTTAGCGAAGGTACGAGCATATGGAATAAGTTCACAGATATGTGAGTGGCTCGAAGACTTCTTAAATAATAGCACCCGATGAGTTGTTCTGAACGGCGAGAGTTTATCACAGACAAGGGTGTCTTCAGGTGTGCCCTGGAAAGTGTGATAGGACCGCTGTTGTTCTCTAGATAGGTAAATGATTTGTCGGACTGGGTGGACAGCAATCTGTGGTCGTTTGCTGATGATACCGTGGTGTATGGTGAGGTGTCGAAGTTGGGTGACAGTAGGAATATACAAGACGGCTTAGACAAAATTTTCAGTTGGTATGGTGAATGGCAGCTAGCCTTAAATGTGGAAAAATGAACGTTAATGCAGATAAGTAGGAAGAGCAAATCTGTAACGTTCGGATACAGTATTACAAGAGTCCTGTTGACACCGTCAAATCGTTTAGATATCTGGACGTAATATTGCAAAGCGATATGACGTGGAACGAGCATATGAGAACTGTGGTAGGGAAGGCAAATGGTCGACTCTTTGGGAAAGAGTGGTTTTCTTGAGATCGCAGACAGGACTCTGGTGTGACCTATTCTTGAGTACTGCTCGAGTGTTTGGGATCCGTACCAGGTCGGATTGAAGGAAGACACCGAAACAATTCAGAGACGGTCGGCTAGATTTGTTATCTGTAGATTAGAACAACCCGTCAATGTTACGGAGATTCTTCGGATACTCAAATGGGAATCTCTGGAAGGAAGGAGACCTTCCTTTCGAGAAAAACTATTGAGAAAATTTAGAGAACCGGCAATCGACGCTGACTGCCGAGCGAATGTCTAGTAGTGGTACAGGGCACCCTCCTCCACGCACCATACGGTGGCTTACGGCGTACGTAGGTAGATGTAGATGTATGAACTTATAAAGTTACTGTAAGTACTGTACTACTGCATCGCCTGCCATCTTAGCGATAGTAATAACAATAACAATAATAACTGCATAATAACAGTAATGGTGGTGGCAGATATAAAAAGAATTTATAGGTTTATAAGATAGTTATTTTCTGATGTAGCGAGCTCTGCGGAAAGGAAACTGAAGGCGATGCTAGAATCACCGTTCTACAAGAAGGATGATGGGAGTGACCCACAAAACTACGGTCCAATATCCTTGACATCTATACGCTATAGAATTTTAAAACAGAATAACCTTCTCCATGAAAACCAGCATGGATTCCAAAAGCATCGATCATATCATACCCAACCTGCACTTGTCTCACATGACATACTGAAAGCTTTGCATCACGGCACCACATCTGTGCGATTTTCCAATAAGTGGGCACGTTCTTTTTCTCGAGGGACCTACGACATATTATCGTTACAAGAGGGGCTGACGTAGCCGCAAATTCAATGTAGGATCTCACAGGGATATCATCCAGGCCTGGAACTTTTTTCAGTTTTAACGATTTCAGCTCTTTCTCAGCACCGTGTTACTGATACTTACTTCATTCATGTTTTCAGTGGTACGAGGACTTCATTGGGGCAATTCTCCTTGGTTTCCTTTGTGAATGAAAATTTAAAAACGGAGTTAAGAATTTCAGCTTTTGCATTGCCACCCTCAATTTCAGTCCCTGCCTCATTCGTTAGGTACTGGACACTAACTTTGGTGCCACTAACAGGCTACACATACGACCAGACGCTCTTTGGGTTCGGTGATAGATCAGTTGATAATATTCTGCTATGGTAATCATGGAAGGTATCATGCATTTCTCTCTTGACAGCCAAACGCGTTTGATTCAGCGTCCCTCTTTCTGTACACCTACATGTTGTTTTACACTAGTACGCAGCAATCTCTATTTCTTTGGAAGTTAAGTTAAGTGACAGCACCGAATTTCTGATGCCTGTGGATGACGACTACACATTTTCATCCACGAAAGGATGATATGTGGCCCATGGTCTGCATATATATTCACATAGTTCTTCACATGTTTAACTAATATTATTTCCCTAGCTAGTGCCTTGCGTAAACACTTTTGTGTCCTTCAGATGTCTATCAGTATCTACATTAAACTTTTATTTTATACAGGTGTTTAACTGGTCTGAATAAAAATTCAAATGGCTCTGAGCACTATGGGACTTAACATCTATGGTCATCAGTCCCCTAGAACTTAGAGCTACTTAAACCTAACTAACCTAAGGACATCACACAACACCCAGTCATCACGAGGCAGAGAAAATCCCTAACCCCGCTGGGAATCGAACCTGGGAACCCGGGCGTGGGAAGCGAGAACGCTACCGCACGACCACGAGCTGCGGACTAACTGGCCTGAATACATTCGTATGACGATCACATGTAACACAGAAGTATGGGCTAAATCGTGTAACGTATTTAACTATATTACACTGGCGTTTAAAGAAGTGTATGGTTCTTTAATTAATCTCTGCAGAACCTGGCATTATTTAGGTGTTATTCATGCTTGATTATGTCTCAGTCTCTATTCACAATACGGTTTATTTATAGTACGAGTTCCATAGTTGTCCCACCTAGCATCCTGTACAATATGTATGCATAATTATATTTATTTAAAAGATAATTACATTTTACTGTCGCTGGAGGCTTTTCGTTACCTTGTTATGTCAACACTGATAACTTCCATTGTCGCTAGTTCTCGTATTATTTTTACCAGAGATTATTAATACAGACTTTATTACGACCATTGGATGTATTACAGGCATTATCACCTGCAATGGCGTCTTACAGACGATTGTCTTTACTTGTTTCGTGTACTTGCGTTTCCCCATGCTTTTCGTCACTTTGGTATGAATCACTGTGATTCTGTGCTACTATTATAAGTGCTGAACCTTGTTACTGATTGCGCAGTTTCGCAGTGAAAACTTCGGTGTTATTTGAGGCCATAAGGAACATGAAACCTACTTTCAACTGATCTGGTTTCACCATTTATGAAGATATAAGTACAGTTTGTTACGTTACGTTATTTACCTTACATGTATCCAGATTTGATGCTGATAGACGTACTGTGATGGCAGTCGATTACCCAAACCAGTAGACATACAGGTTTGTATTAAACAGCTGATAGCTAATAATGTATTTTCTCAAGTACTTAACAACTGTCGGTTGTCGCATAACCAAAACTGTAAACGTAGCTTTCTGGTACATAAATAATTTTCTCAGATTGATTCCATATTCGTAGATTTCCAGAGGGCTTTTAGAGCGCTGCTCAAAAGCGGCTTCTAATCAAATAGTGTGCCTGTGGAGTAGCGTCTAGTTGCAGGACTGAGTACGTGATTCCCTGTCAGAAGTGTGACAGTTCGTAGTAACTGAGGGGAAGCCGCCGAGTAAAACAGAACTGATATCTTGTAATCCCCAGGAAACTGTTGTAGCCCTTTCTGTTCCTCGCCTACATAAACTCTTTAGAGACAATCCGAACAGCCCTCTTTGACTGTAGATAAATCTGTCACTTACCGTGTACTAAAATCATCAGGAAATCAAAACCAATTTGTGCAACGATTTAGACAAGATATCTGTGTAGTAGGATAACTGACAGTTGACTCAGAATAATGAAGTAATCTGAGCTCATCCATATGAGCACAGAATGGAAGACGTCGAGTTTCGGTTACACGGCAAAACACACAAATCTAAAGGCTAACTTTCTAGGGATCACAATTACGAACATCTGAAATTGAACGATCACTTAGAAACTACATACACAACGCTTGTCCTTCCTCTTGTGGTATATTGTTGCGTGCAGTAGGACCCTTACCAAATAGGATTAACGTAGGAATCGAAATAGTGCGGAGAAGTGCAACTGGTTAAGTACTAAAGAGAAAGAGAGGAAAGAGTGTCGCAGATATCACGCGCGAGTTTTTATGGCAATGATTAAATCAAAGGCGTTCTCTTTTCTGCAAGATCTTTTCATGAAATTTCAGTCGCCAACTTTCTCCTCTGAGTGGGAAAATGTGTTTGCTGCCGCCCACCTGCAGAGGACGAATGCTCATCGTAATAAAATAAGACATGTCAAAGCTTGCACGGAAATATTTAAGTGTTAGTGGTGTTACTGAGGTTAACGTGGAACCCCTTGAGTGCGAGAGGCGGGGCTGGAGGTATCCAAAGGGGAACACAGCATGAGGCTACGCAGCGTAGTTGAACTGCTTAGTCTAAGAGTAAATCACAACGGTGCTACTGTGCTAGTGGTGATACAAAGCAGAGGAACGTGAACGATAAACAAAAAAATGGTTCAAATGGCTCTGAGCACTATGGGACTTAACTACTGAGGTCATCAGTCCCCTAGAACTTAGAACTACTTAAAACTAACTAACCTAAGGACATCACGCACATCCATGCCCGAGGCAGGATTCGAACCTGCGACCGTAGCGGTCGCGCGGTTCTAGACTGTAGCGCCTAGAACCGCACAGCCACTCTGGCCGGCAACGATAAACAAAGAAATTATTACATTATATCTGTAATTACAGTTGCCGAAGTTGACATTTCGTCAGAAGGGAACCCAAGGAATTTTGCAGACTGAGAAAAAACTGGCAGATGAGATGCTAGCGTTTCTGCATGATGAGTCAGTCGAATGCGTGGTGCCGTATGTGCTCGACTGTGAGGACAATGTACAGTCATACTCAAAAGTATCCAAACGACCTGAATTGCATTTCATCTGATTCGCATGCAACCGGCATAACGCAGCTGTCTAACAGGACCTCTAATCGCTCCAGGGTACAGTCGTTTGACTGTTGATAATGGTTCCAACATGTCACCACTAGAAAACTCTGCTTTGTATCGCAGTAACTCAAGATGTAAAGTAATATCACGATGCTACAAATATCAGGGAACACCTCATCACAGATAAGACTGTCCTTAATGCTTGTAAGCTCACATTTATCACAATAAATGACATACCTGAAATGTTACCACTCTCATTATTACGTCAGGTAGGTAATTCACGTAGTAAGTTCGTCGTATTCATGATTTCCTCTTCAAAGTAACATACAACACTTATTATTTAACACAAAATGACATTAAAAATTTAAGTTATCCACGAGCAGCTAGCTGAGAATACGTATGAATTTCAAGTGACGCGGCGAACGGTTTCGTTCTGCATATGGATTCAAACCCAGGTCATGCAGACTAAGCAAAGATTTCGAGACTGACGCAAACTAACAGTCATTCCTGATTAGGCATACAGAGAGTGATATACCTCGATTTTAGACAGTATCAGTTAGCAAATATCAACTTTAAATTACATAACGTTAACACTTTTAACGGACGCGAATTCCTACCCAGCATCTCTTGTCCCTGTTAACGAACTACGAGAGATGTTAAATATTGCTTCTTCACAAGTAACTTACTTGAAATGTCGTGAGGTAAAGCTTTGTGTTGGACAGGGATTCGAACCCAGAACCTAACCGGATTGCTATCAAAGCACAATCAACTGTGACATATCGGATTTTCTCGGCAGTAGCTAGATGTTTTAACTGACATGACGAGTCGAAACATTAATTTTTTCCTTCCCAGGACTCCAGCCCGGCACCTATCCCTGTTATATTCTAGAGAAAACGAACGTTAAATATTGGTTTGTTGCACCAGCAGCGACATGTGAACATGTTTGAACTAGAAATAATATGCCGAAGAGTTCAGTGCTCACTGGGAATAGAGCCCCACACACATCGTTGTTGACTACACACAAAGAGACGTCAGCTACCGAATTTTTCTCCACCAGCAGCTCGGAATAGCATCCTGAACTTACAGTGATATCGCAAATAGTTCTGTGTTCCACTCGAAGTCAAAAACGTCAGATATCGTTAGTGTTGACAACGAATGAAAAAACATAAAAAATCAAAATTATTAACCACCTGCAGATAGGTGTTCTCATGCTAGAGCTTGATAATACATAATGAAATATTTAGAGCCGGGCCAGGATTCGAACCCATTCCCTCGTATTATGTGGAGATGTTGAGGAATCTGCAGTTTTGAACAAACAACAAATTGTACTCGAGCTGTATTGTCACGAAGGGATCAAATTCCGCGTTAAGGGCGGTCTGAGTTGCATTCTCAGTTCAGAACCAATTTTATCGACATACAGAAGCTCAGATAAAAGATGGAATAAGTGTCCTGTGACCCTACATAGCGTTTGTTTCGTCACTAGAAATAAATAACTAGTATAAGAAAGGTTACTGGTGATATAGTTTCTACATGTCGCCACTCCAGACTTTATTGTGGTTCAACCTAACGTCTACTTGGCAGAGAAGGTATATCATCTTTAATGTGAATTTCAAACCACACTGCCATTATATCTTCTTCACTTGGTGTAGTCAGAAGATAATGGAATCTTTCTCTCCCTATCTAAAATCATTGACGGAAGTGGGAATCGAACCCAGACCATAGGTATAACAAATTACAATCAGTCCAACAGATAACTAACCCATCTTTTCTGTAGCTCATTTTTCTATCTGAACGCCGTTGCGCCACACTAGATGAGAATTCTGACACACAGGCTCCCTGTAGTAAATTACAGCATGTTCAGTAAATTCATTTACTTGGTTGACCGAATCACCATGAAGTAGCTGCATCGGCTACCCAGTGCATACATTCGACTCTGTTTTGTAATCACCGAAATAAAATCACGTAACTGCCACCTACACAGAACTGCCAACAGTGTAGAATGCAAGAATTTAAATAGGAAGTGTTCCTTTCCACTTGAGCTATTCTATTGCGCTATCTGTTTGTAAAAAACGACACGCAGCGCAACAGAAAAGCTGTAACTGTTTTTCTCAGAAGTCTTGACCCGGCCGTTTGCATTACCTTGCAGCGCTGTGGTATGCAGAAGTTCTGGAGGAATTGCTCTTCAGCTCTGGAACTGCTTTAGTTATGTGTCAGCTAGTAGCGTAATGGTAAGTGTCGTGCGCCATATATAAGATGTCGCGAGTTCGAATACATTTACTGCAAATTTTTTTTTAAACGCAATTCTGCTGTCTACTGAAGTTACCAATCTAATGGAACTTTGAACAAAGTTCCCTTCACTTTTCAACCCAAAATAGTCGCATGTGGAAATAGGACTAACTTCTGTGACATTTTGTTGTTTTCAGGTATAATAGACAGCCAGGCAGCAGATTCATCTCGAAGAATTTGTATTATGTATGGGGAGAGCGCATTGTGCCCAAATACGTCAGAAAAGTATTTTCTACAGTAGCTGTCGTGTGGTAGTGGCAGTTTGTTCTTCTTCAAACGTTGTTTGACAGCTTTAACTCAGAACAAGTTTTCTACATGCATTTAATCGATAAAGTGCATGAACATCGTCAGACTGTTATAGATAACATCAGAGGATACGCATATGTCGGTGATGATTAATTTCGCTCTCATGTTTACTACTGTTTCAACAACACTAAAGGAAACGTTACGAAAATTGAGCACTGTACTACAAGAAATGAAATAAAACTACCCACGAGAACCTTACGACGAAAGTCTGTTTTAATGAAACCCAGTATTTGTGCACAAGCATGCCTCTATCGACGCGAATTAGTAAAATACTAATCACTTAGATTTTGATTGGGTCTGTGTTTAATTGGTATGCTGTGTCATACTCAAGCTGTATGCAAATGTGGCATTCCATAAGAATAATTATGTATTTCTAGAAACCCAAAATTTGCTTGTCAGCAGCGGAAAGAGGCGTTACCTGTTGTGCAGCATTGTAAGTTTGTCACCTTTGCACTATGAGCCGAAAGTATTTTCTTGCAATTTCCTTATTGATATTTGTTGTGACTGCTTATAGCTCTTTCACAGAAGGGGTAAAAATGTCTAAGTCAGTGAGACTGGAACTGCGAACCATAACAGACGCTGTTTCACAGGTCAGCACGTTTCCACAGAGCTGGCGAAAAGGTAATAGTCTCAGCTTCCTCTTACGAGGTCAATAGTGGCTAGAACTCATAAACCGCTGTGTAAAGGACGAGATAAGTTGCGATTTCCACCTGCAACGACTTTCCTGGGCTGAAAACCGTAAGTTTACAAATTTTCGTTACACCTCAAGCGATAATAACTGCGTTTTTTTCATAGGAAATGACAGGTAAAATCAAGTGAACTTTGAGGCTTAATTCCGTGCACTCAAGGAAGTAACTCGCCAATTACAGAGTTGCCAAACATACGTTGCCTTGTTGCCAAATCTCAGTTACAGTACCAGCCCGAAGAAGACGAACCGATGTGATCCTACTGCGGGCTGGGAAGTGACCATAGCTGGTGTCTCCAAGTCGCAGCTGCTACGGCCTGGAACACGTAATGCGTCAGATTTGCATTTCTGTAACTAGGTTTAGAAACTGGAGCGTAGATACTAAAAATACTCAGAATTGCCTGCAAACTAAGCATCATAAATCAGTAACTCTCATAGTTGTTTTTATATTTCTTTCGTAAGTGTACTCGAAACTAAGAAACTCATTCACAGGCGTTTTCGTGCCTCACCGATAGTCGAGCACAATAAACAAATAAAAAAAAAATGTCTGTGTGTGGTATGTGTGTGTGTGTGTGTGTGTGGCAGAGAGAGAGAGAGAGAGAGAGAGAGAGAGAGAGAGAGAGAGAGAGAGAGAGAGAAATAAATAAAAGAGTGAGAGAGAGAGCGTGTGTAAAAATTGTTGTAAAGAAATTGAATCATGGTATGTATAGATATCTTTTATTTAAAATGACACGTTCCCCATCATTACGAATTTCGTATTCATGATCTATAGAACAAGAATTAATCTAACCTAATCTAATCACATATTAATCACTACCCATGAAGAGTCATGAATTATCGAAATTTGTTGCCAATACCGGTAACCAAATCTAAACTTGAAAATAAAGGACGACAGTTATTGTAATAAACCGGGATTCCTATCAAGATCCTTTCGCCCTTGTTAGCTAACCACGAAAGGTGTCTGATATACCTCCATTAAAATGGTTCAAATGACTCTGAGCACTATGGGACTCAACTGCTGTGGTCATCAGTCCCCTAGAACTTAGAACTAATTAAACCTAACTAACCTAAGGACATCACACACATCCATGCCCGAGGCAGGATTCGAACCTGCGACCGTAGCAGCAGCGTGGCTCCGGACTGGAGCGCCTGGAACCGCACGACTACCGCGGCCGGCTATACCTCCATTCTGAAGTAACAAAGTGTGCATGCATTTAAAGATGAAGAGAATGATGTGAAGTTCTGTGACGGAGACACGAACCCAACAAGTAATCGGGTTGTTAACTAAGAAAAATCAAATGTTACCTATCGGTTTTTCTTACGAGCTGCTAGGTGTTTGAATCTAAAATAAGGATACAAACTTTTGTGCCTAAGCGACAATCGAACTGCACACCTACCGTGCACCCACGAATATAGTTTAAGTATCAGTTGACTACTCACCAACAGTAAGATGTGTGCGTGTTTGACCAGAAATAACGACAGCTATTGCGATTGTTGGCAACACATCAACCGACATTAAAAATGCATGTTAATTTTCACTAGCAGGTGGGTGTGCACTTGATAGGGCTTGAAATGATATTATGAATATTTTTGTTGTGAATACTTTGGAGGAGAACTAGAGAAGATTGCAGTCTTGGGAAAAGGAAGGAAATGATTGAACTATACTGTTCTGAGAGATTCAGATCCTCGAAAGAGGTAAAATAAGAGACCTGTTCCTTTAAATGGCTATCGGTTCATCAAATATAATAAAATTTTCTAATGTAAGTAAGTTTACTGGCGACTGTACTTCTGTTTGCCATGACTTCCGCTATGTCATTTCCCAACGTAAACCGGCTCTGCCCAGTTGGTAATGAAGGAACGTGATGTTTAATGCGGATTATGGATTATAACGTCTTTCTCTTGAGGTTACCAGAGGTAAAATAAATCTGTTTCTCCCTCTTAAAAGTAAGTTCCTGTACCCACGCAGTGCACCTGTGGTAATTCGTTCCACCAGACCATTGTGGCCACATTTCCGAGCCTCAAGAGTGTGCTGAAACGGATGATGTGCTTAGCTTACAAAATTAGTCACGGTGGAAAAAATGCGAGTCTATTAAATGGTTAAGTAGAAGCAAGTTTCTGACCTGGAGATTGTGCTATTCTCATGTCAGCAGGATGTAAAGACTCTTCTAGGCATCATAGGCTCGAAGTAAAGCCATTTTGAATTTTCACAAATTGAGCAAATTTCTTAGTTCGAGAAAATCCACTGTGAAGTGTGAAGTTACCGGATAATTCGATTATTACCGTCATTATTACTATCATTTTATTCATACCGCTGCTGGAACACACGTGCTTGAAGATCATTTAATGCCTTTTGGTCAATATAGAAGTAGTTTCCCAAGAACAGGATCTTTCCCTGTCTACGGAATCCTTTTCATGTTAATATCAAACATAAGCAGTTACTTGTAGTTTACATTTAAACTAAAGTATTTGATGAAGACGTTACTTGATAACAAAAAAGCGCTGTCTTTCTTCATTTACTTGCACCTAGAAATGGCTATCGAGTACTGCCAAACCAAAAGGCAAGAGATCTTACTGCCTTCTGATATACGTCGCTGTCAGTTGTTCCATATGATTTGGTCGACATGACCTGTTTCAAGTTGTGTATGACAGAGAATGTTTTAGAAAGTCAATTGTTTTCCTTTGCAATAAAGAGAAAGAATTCCATTGTAAGCTATCCAAGTTCAAAATTTTCGCATTATTAGTTCAAATTTAATATTCACTTCTATAATATAGGAAAGTATTTCACAGTTGCAAAACCCGCATCCGACTCATTGACCTTATACTTAGTCGCTGACCATAAATTCTAGCTCAGAGTGACACCATTTTAAGTAACCTAATGTAGCGAAGACTGTTTGCTGAAGGAATTTAGTTTCTTCTTAAATCGTCTTATGCAGCAACGTTGACAGATATCTCAAATAGGAAAAGCTCTTTATCCAGGTACGAAGATTGTGAGACAAACTTCCCACAGTTTGTGTCAGGTTGATCTTTTCGTCTTAAAGCACTGTATCAGTATTTTGTCCAAGAGGTATCACAAGTAGTGTTCCTGTAGCTGTGGGAATCATTGGTTGAAAACGAGTTTAACACCATTGGGTAAAGTACTGCTAAATATTCAAAATGATTATCAACTTAAGTCTGAGTTCATCCACAAACTGAGGCTTATTTACAATACTGTAGCTAGACTGTGTATCCTTGTCTTCTTTGTGTGGGCATTAGAAGGCATTTACAGACACGCATACAATACTATGAATACTTCGAACGCTGTAGCTAACGATGGTCTCATAAAATAATTTTGTTTTGTTAATTTTCTCGGTGTTCAGCGTGCAATATGTTTTTTAAATACAGTCTTAAACAAAAAAACTGTCCGTAAGGTGGACAATACTATCGTGCTGCCTTCAGAATTATATGTCCGGATATATGCTCGATCTAGCTACATTGTAGACTGCGTCACTTCCTGGAGGAAGTCTTGAGTGCAGTCTGAGTGCATCATTTTCCACTGCGACTGTAGTCTTGAGGTAAAACTCAAGCCTAGCTAATACGACATCTGGCAACCGAGAGCACACGTCGACTTAATTTATATCACTCCTTTCCTCTGGGTGCTGAAACTATGAGTGTATTTCAAGCGAATCTACAAAATATTTCGCTTTCTGTCACATTGGTAATAACTGTTTGGTTCAACTATATTTTAGTGAGAGATTTCTTGGCCGACCATCCCCCTCTGAACACCGCATGCGTCTGAGATCTCTGTGACCCGTTTGCTGCCTACCGGCGGGGGCTGAAGCACTGCGCTGCCTTCTGTCGGCAACGTCTGCTCCGCTCCTCACTCTCGACGATGTAAAATGCTTTAATGTTGTTGAGTGGTGAACCATAAAATCTGTCTACGATTTGTGTTTCACACCCTATTACAACGGAGGTACAAAACCGTTCTTATTTGGTGAGTATTTTATTAAACTAGTATGCAGTACATCAATGTGGCACAGATTTAATTTCATTGTGATCCAGTGCGCTATAATTAAAGTGTCATATCCAGTTCTTTTTCCTTTCCCAGGAGATTCTTCAATATTTTTTTTTTCATGGATTCATATGTGTTAGTCAAGGCACCGCGAGTAAATGCAGTGTATGTGTTTGGTTCCTTTCTTTGAATCCCTAAGGTAAATGGATGCAAAACATAGTGTCAATACCTTTCAGAACCTGCTACATAGCTACTCAGGCATATTCCTTGTTTTGAGGTCTATACATTAATTAATGGAGAAGTGAACGCTGTTCAGAAGTGATATTTAAAATCTTCAACTGGATTTAAGGCCACAAAATTACCCATATTTGAAGCTACCCAGAGAAAAAGTAAGTCGCTAGAGCCGCTGTTAGTATATGTCTGCAGAGTGTTCCTAACTGCTACTGTGGAAATTTAGCATAGAGGCCCTACAGTAATCAACAGGTTCATTCCCTTCATACTTATCACCCTGGCATGTGAGGTTTATGTGAAGAACAATATCGAAATTCGTATCGTTGACGGTCGATTCGAATTTCTTCAGAGACGCTTGTATTGTGAAGCAGCTTGGTAGTCAAATGGTTCAAATGGCTCTGAGCACTATGGGACTCAACTGCTGAGGTCATTAGTCCCCTAGAACTTAGAACTAGTTAAACCTAACTAACCTAAGGACATCACAAACATCCATGCCCGAGGCAGGATTCGAACCTGCGACCGTAGCGGTCTTGCGGTTCCAGACTGCAGCGCCTTTAACCGCACGGCCACTTCAGCCGGCTTTGGTAGTCAGAAAGCAGACATCTATGACCATTAACACACCTTACTGGGTCGAGCTACCAACAGGACTTGAAGTGTAAAGGTTTTCTTCAGATTTCGTTACAGAATTTTTTCTCGAAATTCGTAGCTCCATAAAATAAATCAGAAAATAGCTCGCACAGGCTGGCCCCTACCACGGTTAGAACTGACGATTCATTGAGACGTTGCGACACGAGACACGGGCTGTACCACAGTGCTACAGACACACTGCTGGCAGCAATCCACTCTCATCATGATATTGGTCGCTCATAAGACATCGTGAAAGATAATAAATGTTGTCACTTATGTGAAGAAAAGCATTTCTTTAGCCAAAAAATTGGATTTTCAGTCTCAGTGTCTTCGTTTACATGAGGATTATATAGCACGAGTCATTCAAATGGAAAGAGAACATCAAGCGAATTAAGCGAGTCAATTCAGTGCCATATGTGGAAGTGATTGCACTGTCACAGTGTTGCCAAATGTTTGTGACGGTGTTGCCAATTCTCACTGTGCTAGGAACAGCTCTGTAGCGGTATGTGAGGAGAATCCTATGCTCCTGTCATAGCAGGATACGGAGAGGATGCTTGTGGTTTGTTTAATATGCGGAGTTTTGTCTTACCTGATGTGTCGAACATTCAGGTATATAATCTCCCATAACGATTACAGTTTCCCACAAAATATATACAAATAAAACACTTACCTTGTTGCTTTGTGACAAAACATTATTTCAGTACAGTAAAAAGTTCTTGGAAATAAACTTTGCCCGCCTGTCACAAAAATTAAGATAACAAGCACTATGCACCTCGAAATCGATTGCATTCATGTGCAGTCTTGTGATCATACAAGTAGAATTTCATGAATTGCACGAGAATATAGAAAAATGTTGGTGTGAATGGAAGCTGTAAGACACACAGTTAACTAATTGTTCTGTGAAATGTAATAATCAACTCATTTCAAAATTCAGAAGAGAAGAAACTAAAAATCATGCCCATTAAGACAGAAAGTAAAGTGCAGATCTGCGCTTTTTCAACTTCCGATCTATACAAATAATGTATACTAATCAGCGTATTCATTGCTTTCGTAATGTTTCGTAATGTTGTCCTAGGGGTGGGAAATTGCCCCTAAAAGCGGAATAATCAGCAATGATCAACGACATGAGGATGCAGAATGCAATGGAAACCACTGCATTAAAGACGCGTAACGTGTATCCATAGGATTTGAAGAATTAAAGAAGTGTCATGATGATCTCTCCATTGGCAGAAGATTCCGGAATAGTCCCCCATTCGGATCTCCGGGAGGGGACTGCCAAGGGGGAGGTTACCATGAGAAAAAGATTGAATAATCAACGAAAGGATAACGTTTTACGAGTCGGGGCGTGGAATGTTAGAAGCTTGAACGTGGTAGGGAAACTAGAAAATCTGAAAAGGGAAATGTAAAGGCTCAATCTAGATATAGTAGGGGTCAGTGAAGTGAAGTGGAAGGAAGACAAGGATTTCTGGTCAGATGAGTATCGGGTAATATCAACAGCAGCAGAAAATGGTGTAACAGGTGTAGGATTCGTTATGAATAGGAAGGCAGGGCAGAGGGTGTGTTACGGTGAACAGTTCAGTGACCGGATTGCTCTAATCAGAATCGACAGCAGACCAACACCGACAACGATAGTTCAGCTATACATGCCGACGTCGCTAGCTGAAGATGAACACGTAGAGAAAGTGTATGAGGATATTGAAAGGATAATGCAGTATGTAAAGGGGGACGACAATCAAATAGTCATGGGCGACAGGAATGCAGTTGTAGGGGAAGGAGTAGAAGAAAAGGTTACAGGAGATTATGGGCTTGGGACAAGGAATGAAAGAAGAGAAAGACTAACTGAGTTCTGTAACAAGTTTCAGCTAGTAATAGCGAATACCCTGTTCAAGAATCACAAGAGGAGGAGGTATACTTGGAAAAGGCCGGGAGATACGGGAATATTTCAATTACATTACATCATGATCAGACAGAGATTCCGAAATGAGATACTGGATTGTAAGGCGTACCCAGGAGCAGATATAGACTCAGATCACAATATAGTAGTGATGAAGAGTAGGCTGAAGTTCAAGACATTAGTCAGGAAGAATCAATACGCAAAGAAGTGGGATACGGAAGTACTAAGGAATGACGAGATACGTTTGAAGTTCTCTAACGCTATAGATACAGCAATAAGGAATTGCGCAGTAGGCAGTACAGTTGAAGAGGAATGACCATCTATACAAACGGCCATCACAGAAGTTGGGAAGGAAAACATAGGTACAAAGAAGGTAGCTGCGAAGAAACCATGGGTAACAGAGCAAATACTTCAGTTGATTGATGAAAGGAGGAAGTACAAACATGTTCCAGGAATACAGAAATACAAGTCGCTGAGGAATGAAATAAATAGGAAGTGCACGGAAGCTAAGACGAAATGGCTGCAGGAAAAATGTGAAGACATCGAAAAAGATATGATTGTCGGAAGGACAGACTCAGCGTACAGGAAAGTCAAAACAACCTTTGGTGACATTAAAAGCAACAGTGGTAACATTAAGAGTGCAACGGGAATTCCACTGTTAAATACAGAGGAGAGAGCAGATAGGTGGAAAGAATACATTGAAAGCCTCTATGAGGGTGAAGATTTGTCTGATGTGATAGAAGAAGAAACAGGAGTCGATTTAGAAGAGATAGGGGATCCAGTATTAGAATCGGAATTTAAAAGAGCTTTGGAGGATTTACGGTCAAATATGGCAGAAGTGATAGATAACATTCCATCACAATTTCTAAAATCATTGGGGGAAGTGGCAACAAAACGACTATTCACGTTGGTGTGTAGAGTCTGGAGATATACCATCTGACTTTCGGAAAAGCATCATCCACACAATTCCGAAGACGGCAAGAGCTGACAAGTGCGAGAATTATCGCACAATCAGCTTTACAGCTCATGCATCGGAGCTGCTTACAAGAATAATATACAGAAGAATGGAAAAGAAAAGAGATAATGCGCTAGGTGACGATCAGTTTGGCTTTAGGAAAAGTAAAAGGACGAGAGAGGCAATTATGACTTTACGGTTAATAATGGGAGAAAGGCTAAAGAAAAATCAATACACTTTCATAGGATTTGTCGACCTGGAAAAAGCGTTCGACAATATAAAATGGTGCAAGCTGTTCGAGATTCTGAAAAAAGTAGGGGTAAGCTATAGGGAGAGACGGGTCATATACAATATGTACAACAACCAAGAGGGAATAATAAGAGTGGACGATCAAGAACGAAGTGCTCGTATTAAGAAGGGTGTAAGACAAGGCTGTAGCCTTTCGCCCCTACTCTTCAATCTGTACATCGAGGAAGCAATGATGGAAATAAAAGAAAGATTCAGGAGTGGAATTAAAATACAAGGTGAAAGGATATCAATGATACGATTCGCTGATGACATTGCTATCCTGAGTGAAAGTGAGGAAGAATTAAATGATCTGCTGAACGGAATGAACAGTCTAATGGGTACACAGTATGGTCTGAGAGTAAATCGGCGAAAGACGAAGGTAATGAGAAGTAGTAGAAATGAGAACAGCGAGAGAGATGGTCACGAAGTCAATTAAGTTAAGGAATTCTGCTACCTAGGAAGTAAAATAACCAATGACGGACGGAGCAAGGAGAACATCTAAAGCAGACTCACTTTGGCAAAAAAGGCATATCTGGCCAACAGAAGTCTACTAATATCAAATACCGGCCTTAATTTGAGGAAGAAATTTCTGAGGATGTGCGTCTGGAGTACAGTATTGTATGGTAGTTAAACATGGACTGTGGGAAAACCGGAACAAAAGAGAATAGCAGCGTTTGTGATGTGGTGCTACAGACGAATGTTGAAAATTAGGTGGACTGATAAGGTAAGGAATGAGGAGGTTCTACGCAGAATCGGAGAGGAAAGGTATATGTGGAAAACAGTGATAAGGAGAAGGGACAGGATGATAGGACATCTGCTAAGACATAAGGGAATGACTTCCATGGTACTAGAGGGAGCTGTAGAGGGCAAAAGCTGTAGAGGAAGACAGAGATTGGAATACGTCAAGCAGATAATTGAGGACGTAGGTTGCAAGTGCTACTCTGAGATGAAGAGATTAGCACAGGAAAGGAATTCGTGGCGAACCGCATCAAACCAGTCAGTAGACTGATGACCAAAAAAATAAAAGGTGCCAGGTTGGAGTCCTGGGAAAGAAAAAATTAATGTTTCGTCTCGTCATTTCAGTTAAAACATCTAGCTACTGCCGAGAAAATCCGATACGTCACAGTTGATTGTGCTTCGATGCCAATGTAATTAGGCTCTGGGTTCGAATCCCTGTCCAACACAAAGCTTTACCTCACCGCATTTTAAGTAAGTTACTTGTGAAGAAGCAATATTTAACATCTCTCGTAGTTCGTTAACAAGGACAATAGATGCTGGGTAGAAATTCGTGTCCATTAAAAGTGTTTACGTTATGTAATTTAAAGTTGATATTTGCTAACTGATACTGTCTAAAATCGAGGTATATCACTCTCTGTATGCCTATTCTGGAATGACTGTTAGTTTGCGTCAGTCACGAAGTCTTTGCTTAGTCTGAATGACCTGGGTTTGAATCCATATGCAGAACGAGACGGTTCATCGTGTCATTTGTAGTTCATACATATTCTCAACTATCTGCTCGTAAATAACTTAAATTTTTAATGTCATTTTGTGTTAAATAATAAGTACGGTGTGTTATTTTGAAGAGAAAATCATTGATACGACGAACTTACTACGTGAATTACCTACCTGACGTAATAAGGAGTGTGTTAACATTTCATGTATGTCATTTATTGTAATAAATGTGAGCTTACAAGCCTTAAGAACCGTCTTATCTGTGATAAGATGTTCCTTGATATTTGTAGTACCTTGGTATTACTTTACATCTTGAGTTATTGCGATACAGATCAGTGTTTTCTAGTGATTACTTGTTGGAACCATTTTCAATAGTCAAACGGCTGTACCAAGGGGCTATTAGAGGATCTGCTAGACAGCTGCGCTATGTGGGTTGCATTCGAATCAGGCGAAATGCAATTTAGGTCGTTCGGATACTTTTGAGCACGACTGTACATGAGGAATACAATGATGACGATACATGCTTAACAAATGAAATAGGTATCGAAACAGGTGTCGAGCCCTGTAGTTCATCATCCTTGTCGGACAGGAAGCAACAAATTTCGTGTCCAGTGTAACGTAGTAAAGGATAATAGTTGTCCAAGGAGCGAGTACTAAATATAATTACGTACATGGAATATCACCCTCAGCATATTACGGAGTGTATTCCGAAAGTAATGTCCGATGGGTTATGAAATGGAAACCATAGTGAAAATCCAAAGTGATTTATATGCAACAGTTTGCTATAGCTTCCAGAAACGTCTCTATATAGTCGCCGCTCGGTCTGAAACATTCCTTGTAGCGTTGTACCAACTTTACAGTATCCTCGTCATACAAGGCAGCCGCCTGCACTTTCCACCAATTCTCTACGCTGACCTCCAGTTCGTTGTCTATGCCAAAACGTCGAGTTTATAGCAAGCGGTTCATGTAAGCAGAGATGAAACTCAGAGGGAGCAAAGTCCGGGATGTATGGAGGACAATCAAACACTTCCCATCGAAAACGCTGCAGGGGCTTCCTCATTGCCCCTGCAGAGGGCGGCCCAGATCTGTCATGAAGGAGGAAATGCATGACAATTGTGTTGTGTGGGCTGCATCAAATCAGGCGAAATCTCCCACAGGCACTCATACTTGGCGGGAGACACAGTTTACTGAGCGCTCAGAACTGGAAAGACAGATGTGACACAATTAATGGGCATACTACAGACATTGTCCAACACACCTATTCAAAGCTTTGTCGGATTTTCATTGTGTTTTCCATTTCGCCACCGATCGGACCGTGCTATCGCAACACGCCTCATAAAAAAAGGACTTATTTCCAATAAATCCGCAGGAATATAATCCTGTAGTGCATGAGAAAAGCTACGGATATTTTCAACGGAGGACAAGGTGCCCTTGTTACAAAGACAGATGTTTGCATGTTTCAAGAATGCTTGATCTAATTTACTGGTTCAAATGGCTCTAAGCACTATGGGACTTAACATATGAGGTCATCAGTCTCCTAGACTTAGAACTGCTTAAACCTAACTAACCTAAGGACATCACACACATCCATGCCCAAGGCAGGATTCGAACCTGCGACTGTAACAGCAGCGCGGCTCTGGACTGAAGCGACTAGAACCGCTCGGCCACAGTGACTGGCCAATTTACAGGATGTGCATTATAGTGACCTACTACGTAATGTACATCAAGTTCCACACGACATAGATTACAATGATTTCAAGTGAGGCGATGGATGGTTGCATAACTTAAAACAGTGCTGCAGAGCTGGAAGACATGAGATAACGAAATTCCAAACCAAGCGTCAATTTCACAATGCACAGAAAACTACGGAATCGGCCAAAAAATTTGTAGATAAGATAAACAAACTTATCCCATCGTTCATGAAGGAAACAGTTTTCAGCTCCAACCAATCGGGAGTAGAAGAGGAAACGCATGAGAAAGGAACCACGAAAATTAGAGGTACCAAGAGAGCTGTATCAAGGTCAACTAACATCAGTGCTTTAAAGCACTCGTATACAATTATTCCGACTGTTAATCTGGATGGTAAAGTGGCTGGACAGTTACTTATTGTGCTGCGAGAACTTGGAGGTGCTCTGCTTCCTACGATTCCTTCTCGTCTGGGTGATCAGGCAGGGGCAATGGAACATTTACGTCACAGCAAGCAAGAATGAGAAAATGGGCGCAAGAGAGCTACGACTATGGTATGAAGACTGCATTTGGCCAATAGCTGGCCAAAATAAGTTGCTTCCGCTTAATTCCCGGTCTGCGTATAAAAATAATACCCCTGAAAAGTGCGGGACATTGCAGTTCATACCATCTGGATCCGATGGACAGTTTCAGCCTCTGGATGTTTGTTTTTTCGGTGCCTATGACACAAATAATCCCTCTATCTGCAGCTACCTCTAAAAGGAAGGTCAGTTACACGATAAGGTCCAAAACAGATTGTTTCGCTTTCGGGTGCATGCATCAGGTTCCATCAGTTCCCATTACCTTGTTACACCACTGTCATTCTACACGCAGTCTATAAGAGTGGATACCTGGCTGAACGTGATGCATAGTTTATAAATACCAAAGCGTTCACCTTCGATCTTGATGACGTGAACCTTTGTGATCTCTGTGGCGCGTCATTTTTCATTCGGTTTTCATGGTGCATAGTAATGGTTTATTTTCGACAGTTTTTTAATTTCGGCGATGTCAATTTTTTGAAGTGTAACACATACATCCCATAGAAAGTTGATCTTTGCGTCTCCTGGACATTCACTTTCATTCGTCCTCCTGATGCATATGGTGAGTCATTAGCAGCTAATATTTTTCGTGTCGTGGTTGTTAACACAATACATTCAAATGACTGAACTTGCAACCTCGCACTGGAACGATTCCTTGTAAAATACGAAGTGTGCAAAAGTACGGAGACAGTAAGTAAAGGAGCTGAATAAAAATCCCTCACGTTTAATGTAACCTGGCGTGTCCTTTTTGATAGTATTTTCCTCATTACGTGTCTTCAGAAACTTTGTACTGTCGTTTCTTTTTCTTCCATGTTTGATAGAAATAAGTGAACGGAAGAGGTGTTTGTCTTATACTATTGATATTGTTCTGATATTCATCCGAAGACTGCTTTGATGAAGCTCTCCATGCTAGTCTATGCTGTGCCAACATCTTTTTCTCTGCACACCTACTGCAACTTACATCCATTTGAAACTGCTTAGTGTATTAATCTCTTGCATTCTGTCGACAAGTTTTGCCCCCCCCCCCCCAAACACACACACACACACACTTCCCTCCATTACCAGATTGACAAGTGCCTGACGCCTCAGATAGTGTCCTATAAACCGATCCCTTCTTTTGGTTAAGTTGTGACATATGTTTCTTTTTTGTCCAATTCGATGCAATAACTCCGTATTTCTTAATCGAGCTACCCTTCTCATCTTCGACATTCTTCTGTAACACCACATTTCGAAACCTTTTATTCTTTGCTTATCTGAAATCTTTATTGTTCGCATTTCACTTGAATACGAGGCTACGCTGCAAAAAATGTCTTCATAAAATGATTCCAACACTTAATTTGATATCAGATGTTAAAAAAATCTTCTTTTCCAGTAATGATTTTCTTGATATTGCCAGCCTGTGTTACATATCCTCTGCTTCAGCCGTCATCAGTTATTTCGCTGCCAAAAGTAAAAATCATCTTTTACTATTACGGTCTGATTTCCGTACTTTATTAATACAGTGTAACTTGATTTAATACGACAACTTACTATTATCCTTGTTGTAATCCCGTTAATATTTATACCATAACTTATTTTGAGGACACTATCAACCCCCTTCAATTGCTCTTCAAGTCTTTGGTGTCTAATTCCTCTTTCAAATTTCTACCTAATACCCTATACAGCTTGCTCAATGTATTGATTAAATGATGTTGGGGATAGGCTACCACCCTGTCTCACTTACTTCTCAACCACGACTTCTTTTTTTTATATCCTTAGACTCTTATAACAGCAGTCTGGTTACTATAGAAGTTGTGAGTAACCTTTCTCTCACTGTGTTTTATCCTCTACTCTCTTCACAGTTTCAAAGAATGAAATCCAGTCACCATTGTCAAAAGCTTTCTCAGAATTTACACCATTAAAAAAGTAGGTATTCCTTTCTTCAGCCTTTCATCTTGGATAGGTCGTCAGCTCAGTAATGCCTCTCATGTTCTACACTTTTGCAAAACCCAAACTAATCTTTCCTGAGGTTGGCTTTTACTAGATTTTTCCATTCTTCCGTAAATAATTTGTGTCAGTAATTTGCAACCATGACTTGTTAAACTGATGGTTCGGTAGTATCCCCACCTGTCATCAATTGAAGTTTGAGGTGAGGGTACTTCACCAGTATCATATATCCTGCACACTAGGTGAAAGATTTCCGCCATAACTAACACTCCCATGAATCTCAGTAGCAGTCCAGTGTCCTCCTTTCGACTCAAGTCTTTTAGCGTGATTATCATATCCTCTATCATATCTTGAACTACTTCCTCTTTTCTTATAAGACTGTCTTCCAGTCCGTTTGTTGTATATAGACACCACTACATATTCCTTTCACGTTTCAGATTTACGTTCTACGCTTAGTTCTCAATTGCCATCTGAGCTCTTGATAGACAGCAGATTCTGTTGCCTCTGAGATCTCTTTAACGTTTCTGTAGGCGGCATCAGTATTTCTCCCAGTTGTGTTTATACAGCCAGGCATGTGTCTTCTAACCATTCCTGCTTAATCATTTTTCACTTCTGCCAGTCTCATATTTTTTGACGTCTATATTTCTTGTCGACTACCTCATTGACTACATTTCTATCTAATCTTAGTTATTGGTGTTAATAGTCCGGCTATGATATTCCTGAATCATACGAACTGATGCTAGGTCATCGAGACTGTCAGAGGGGTATCGTCTCATTGTGTGAAACTTTTATAGTGAGGCTAGCGACGTACGTAATTACAGTTATGGCTGTTGGCGAGGACAGAAAATGGCAAGTGAACGTGAGTATAATTATTTAGGTGGCAAATTAAAGCGATGCGACGTCACAGCTTGTTTAACGGACCGAGTACATGAAAATCGCATAGTGCTAGAACGGGAGTGTGTGGAGAATGTTCGTGACATTACACTGGCTCCGTAAGCTTGCACTAGTTAACTGAAACTTGCAGCTCTTCCTCTAAACGAAGAAACCTGGCTACACTTCGTACTTCAGTATGCTGGCATGTGTCCACCAACACCTCCATCCTGAGACTGTATTTCGAAACGCAGTAGCATAGATACATACATCTGCCGGTGGAGTTCGTAAGCGCTGATCGTCTCTTCTATCCAGGTATGGAATATAGTTGGCAGTGTATTGATACATTCGTAAGAGCCTAAATTACCTAACTTATTGAAACAGTCCTTTATGTCTTCAAACAAAAACACTAGATGCTTGACAGT
This sequence comes from Schistocerca americana, assembly GCF_021461395.2. Classification (NCBI taxonomy): domain Eukaryota; kingdom Metazoa; phylum Arthropoda; class Insecta; order Orthoptera; family Acrididae; genus Schistocerca; species Schistocerca americana. The sequence continues at coordinate 94,349,633 of NC_060121.1, forward strand.
GTCTTCATTAAAGTATTGAGAAAATCAAATGTATCCACGGCGTTTTTACTTAAGATGGTATAATAAAATGGTTCTGTACATTCGTCAGAAATAGTAGACAAACCACCAACAGCAACCAAAATGTTGTTAATTGTGAGCATTTATGAAATTTTACCGTAATGATGTTCACTTGTCTTCGTGGACATCGATCACATAAGCGTAAGGTCATCAGGAAGCTCACAGTCTCGTCTGATTTCTGGAGGAGTGAAACGAAATGCTGCATAACCTGAAACGGTACATGAAGAAACATGTCTAATGTCTCACAAGAACATATTTAGAAAATACAAAGTCTCTTTTTCGTATCGAAACTTGCGTATATTCTCTAATCACCGACTTAGTCTGTGAATATTAAATATCACTAACAGGGGAAGGAAACACATAATGAGTCACCGACTTTTCTCATCTGTCTCATCACTGTAGTACGTACATAGATGCAACAAATACTGATCTAGTGCGATCCATTTCTCAGACGTTTTCCACTAACCGAGGTTCATGCTTACAAGAGTATATCGGATACCGTGAGAGAAACTCAGCCGATGAGAGATTAATGTCCATGCTGCTAGAAGCAGCGGTCAGATAACTGAGGACGTTGGCTGTCTGTACTAAACTGATGTGAAGAAGTAGAAACAGAAGACTGGACGGCATAAAACCCGTCAGAACACTGTTCATCCTCCACTAAACCCCGGCCGCCTTCCAAGAAGGAAAAAAAAATTACATTAAATCCTTCTACGAGTCGTGTGTGTGTTTGTGGTTTGCGAGCGCTCAGCAGCGAGGCTATGCAAATATTAATAGGAATGAATGTCATAATACTAGGATGAGTAAGTCCTACGCAAATACACGCCCTCTCCCAACCTCTGTCACGTTCATCCCGAAATTAGAACGAGCTTTCATCTATTAAGATGAGGTAAAAGTGAGGAGATGTCTCAAAACTGGAAATTAAAACGCAGGTAAGCAAAACGGAAAACTAATATAGCTGCACAGGACTGATCGCTTGCAAAATAATATCAGAGCCAGCCACCCTGATGAAACGTTAAAAACTTTTCCCTAACATTTTTGGAAACCAGTTCGGACAGTTCATGAAACTTTACAGTCAGTTGAAATAGATAGTAAATCCATCTGCAAATGTGTTTCTACCCTCTTGTCTACTAAAATGTGATGCACCGTCATCTGTACGCCACAAGCACCACATGTTGGAGGGTCCTCTCGCTGGAGCAAGCGGCCACACGTCATAGGGCTGTTGTCTCTGCGCAGACGAGTAGGAAGGACCTCTTCATGTCTGCCTGGCTAGAAGGAGGCGGCGCAGTTTGTTGATTGTCCCTCCCAGCCCCTCTTCTTCGTATCTACGCATGACTCTTTGCTTCAACAATGAGATGATAGCATGCAGGGGAATGGCACACTGAACAATCTGAGTGTGGAAACAAAGATCCTTGGCTATCACATCCGCCATTTCGTTTCCTTTCATATCAGTATATCCCGATACCCAGCAGAAAGAAACCTCCTCTCAACATTTGTATGTGGAGAAGAGCGTCCTTGACATCCTGGACTGCTTAATGTGCTGAATCCAAGAGTTGTAGGGGGTTAGGGGCACTCAGGGAGTTGGAACAGATGAGGAATTTAGCAGGCGCAACACGTCTTATCTGCTCCAGTGCCCTTATGATCGTGTATAATTCTGCATCGAAGAGAGTCCAGTCTTGAGGTAGCCGATTCTTAAGGACACAACCAGGGAAAACAGCAGTACCCACCGGACTCCTCCTGCTAAGACACATTCGTGAACAGAACTATATAATAGTGATGATCTTTTAAAATGTAAAATATCACATTAAAAACATATGCAGGGGCACAACCTTTCCTATACCGCACTAAATCTAAACTTAACCTGGGCCTCCGCATTGATCACTGTGAATGTCTATGAAAAACCTGTATGTGAGTGTGTGCTGGCCCCACGCCAAGTGACTTTGGTACACACTTCACGAGGATCCCTGACGGCTTTGTTGCTCGAGGAGGACTAGAGAAAAGGCGTTCCATAGCCGGACAGGCAACAGTGTGGTGCCGGCAGAAGCGAAGAGGAATCGCCCTCAAACACACACACATACACACAAACACACAGAACACGTATGCGGAAAATGTAAAAGCCAGACTTTGGAGCCACATCCTCGAAGCATGACTTTGGAGCGGTGGGGCGCCTTGCGTACCTCCATGGTAAGATAGTTGTACGGTAGATGCGATCATTTCGGAAGGGTATCAGTAAGGTGGCAGTTTCTGGAGCAACAATGTGGAAGACTCTGGAACGGCTGGAAGGAAAAACTATAGGCATTGTGTTTCCTGACGACAAGCAGCTATACTGTATGGCTTAATGATGATGAAATCCTGTTGAGTAAAGTATTCTTGGGCTGAAGTAGTCCCCCATTGGAATTTGTAGGTCCGGAATATTGGAGGGTCTTGCAATCAGGAAAAAAGGAACCTGTCGTTCTGCGAATCGGAGCGTGGAATGGTAGATACCTTAATCGGATAGCTATGCTGCAGAATGGAAAGTGGGAAATACCAAATTTGTAGTTAGATATAGTGGAAATTATTGAAGTGCAGTGACAGGAAGAATGGGACTACTGCTCAGGTGAGTACACAAAATCAAACAAGGTTTGTGCAGAAGTTGGTTCAAATTTGCTCTGGGCACTTTGGGACTTAACATCGGACGTCATCAGTCCCCTAGAACTTAGAACAACTTAAACCTAACTAATCTAAGGACATCACACACATCCATGCCCGAGGCAGGATTCGAACCAGCGACCATAACGGTCGCGCGGGTCCAGACTGAAGTGCCTAGAACCGCTCGGCCACTGGCGCCGACGCAGGAGTTGGTGTAATCAAAAATAAGAAGTAAGAATACGGGCTACTGTGAACAGCATAGTGAACGTGTTATGTTCGTCAAGATACAAATGCAGCCAACACACCAATATGAATTTATATTCCCACCAGCATAATTTATAAGCCTATTAGGCTTCGCAGATACTGAAGAGGGTGAAATAATGTATAGTGAGGTACAATAAATGATTCAGATAATTAAGGGAGACGCAAATCTGTATAGAATATTGCACAGGGCACTGGAAACACTTTGTTTTCGAATGATGTAATAAAGCTGCGTATGTGATTCACAGAACATCGCAAGTACTTTAAGAACCATGATAGAAGGATGTATACACGGAAGAGAGCTTTAGACATTGGGAGGTGTTAGATGGATTAATACAGAAATTTAGAAACAATTTATAAATTTAAAAACGTTTCTTCTGACACATGTGGTCTCTGACCACAATTTATGGATAATGAACTGTGGATTACAACCTGAGAAATTAAGGAAAGGTATGTAATTATCTAAATGTAAACTGAAAAGACCAACTGATTGTTCAGAGTTTCCAAGGCAGCATCCGGCGACAACTGAATGAAAAAGGAGAAAGCTATAGTGGGCCAGCCGAAATGATAACAATGAGCGATTGAGATATAATATAATAATTTCAATTTCAAATGAAGCAGGCACCGACGGGTTTGAATATTATTTAACTATCTGTTCAATAAATCGTGGTTGCAAGATACTGGCATGACGTTTTCACAGAGCAATGGAAAACCAAATGGAGGCCGACCTTAATGAAGATCAGTTTGGGTTCCTTGACATATAATGGAACATGTGACGTAATAGTGACCATACGACTTATTACAGAAGGTGAGTTAAAGAAAGGCAAATCTACTATGTTATTTAAAATCTAGAGAATGTTTCTGACAATGTTGACTGAAATACAGTTTCCAAAATACACTTTTCTGTATGCTTTGTACAGAAGCCGCACTGCAATTAGAACAGGTGAAGAACATGAAGAGGAAAGAGTGGTTGAGATTAAAATGAGACAGGTTTGTCACCTGTCCCACTTGTTATTAAATCTGTACATCAAGCAAACAGTGAAAGATACCAAGGAGAAATTTGGAAATGAAACGTAGTTCTAGCAAAAAAATCAAAGCTTTAACGTTAGCTGAAGACGCGACAGTTCTGTCAGAGAGGTCAAAGTGCTACGGAGAACCGTTTAACGGAATGAATAGCACCTTGAAAAAAGGATATAAGGTGAATATCTACAAAAGTAAAACAAAGAAAATGGAATGCAATCCAATTAAATCAGACGATGCAGACGGATGTAGATTAGGAAATGAGACACTTGAAATGGTAGATGAATTTTGCTATTTGAGAAGCAAAGTTGTATGTTGTATGTTAATCGGGTACCTACAAACGACGGAGAGGCTCCGTCCCCGTCGCAGCCGCAGTGTTCCACAACCCCACGACGACTACCGCAGTCCACTTCACCCCTCCGACGCCCCACACCGAACCCAGGGTTATTGTGCGGTTGGGCCCCCGTTGGACCCCCCAGGGAACGTCTCACATCAGACGAGTGTAACCCCTATGTTTGCGCGATAAAGTAATTGTGGTGTAGCGTACATGGAGAACTTGTTTGCCCAGCAATCGCCGACATAGTGTAACTGAGGCGAAATAAGGGGAACCAGCCCTGCATTCGCCAAGGCAGATGGAAAACCGCGTAAAACCACCCACAGACCGGCCAATTCACCGGACCTCGACACAAATCCGCCGGGCGGATTCCTGCCGGGGACCAGGCGCTCCTTCCCGCCCGAAAAGACGTGCGTTAGACCGCACGGCCAACCGGGCGGGCAAGGCTTGCCCATAGTAAGCATGTCCAAGTGGGCACAGGTTCCAGTGCTCCGAGATGGAGAGACTTGCACAGCATAGAATAGAGTGGAGACCGGCATCAAAGCAGTGTTCAGACAACAGCAACACTACATCTAATACACGACAAAGTGACCACCCTGCAGATGACTATTAAGTGCCTAGCACAGAGTTCATAGAACCACCTCCAAGCTCTTTCTCTACCCACCCGCTGTGATGCGTGTAGGACAAATGAACATTTAAACCTTTCCGTGCGAGCAGTGATTCATTTCATTTTATTATGGTCATCATTTCTCCATATGCAGGTGGGCGTCAAAAAAATATTCTCACATTCCGAGGAGCAAGTTGGTTATTGAAATTTCATGACAAGTTCCTGTCGCAACGTCTATGTCTTAATGATTGGCACCCTAATTGCCGCATCATGTCCGTGGCACTCTCTCCACTATTTCATGACAATACAGAACGAGCTGACCTTCATTGAACTCTTCCGATGTCCTCCATCAATCTTACTTGATGAAGATCCCACATCGCACACCAGTACTCCAGAAGAGAGCGGACAAGCATAGTCCAGGCAACCTCTGTAGTAGACCTGTTGCATTTTCTGAGTGTTTAGCCAATAAGTCGCAGCTTTTTGTTTCCATTCCCCACAACATCGTGTATGTAATCGTACCAGTCTATGTTATTCGTAATTGTAGACCCTAAGTATTTAGTTGCATTTACAGTCTTTAGTTTTGGGTGATTTATCATGTAACAGGAATTTACCGCATTATTTGTAGTACCCACGTGGACGACTCCACACTTTTCATTATTTAGAGACAACTGCCACTTTTCACAATGAAAAGATGTCTTGTCTAAATCATTTTACAGTTGGTTATGATCATTTGATGAGTTTACAAGGTAAACAACAGCATCATCTGCCAACAATCTCAGACGGCTGCTCAGATTATCTCTAAATCGTTTGGGTATATCAGGAACAGCAGAGGGACCATACACTTCCTTCGGAAATGCCAGGCAGTATTTCTGTTATACTTTCTTTTTTCGTAAGATCCTGTGGCACCAAACTGCTGACGTCATTGGTCCCTAAGCTTACACAGTACTTAATCTAACTTAAAATAACTTACGCTAAGGACAACACTCACACCCATCCCAAAGATGTTCGGGCTAACATGCAGTTCTTCTTCGTCGAAATGTCTTGGCGCAAATTCGTCTAGGGTTTGAACCGCACGTTTCGCATTACACGCTTTAAATTAGACACTTGCGACCCTTTTCTGCAATTGTTTGGCTGATGGCAAGTTTGCGAAAAACATAATTAACATAACATCTAATAACAGTAATACTAATGTAGGGAACTAAATTGTTGTTGTTGTGGTATTCAGTCCTGAGACTAGTTTGATGCAGCTCTCCATGCTACTCTATGCTGTGTAAGCTTCTTCATCTTCCAGTACTTATTGCAACCTACATCCTTCTGAATCTGCTTAGTGTATTCATCTCTTGGTCTCCCTCTACGATTTTTACGCTCAACACTGCCCTCAAATACTAAATTGGTCATCCCATGATGCCTCAGAACATGTCGTACCAACCGATCCCTTCTTCTAGTCAAGTTGTGCCAAAAACTCCTCTTCTCCCCAATTCTATTCAATACCTCCTCAATACCTGTGTGATCTACCCATCAAATCTTCAGCATACTTCTGTAGCACCACATTCCGAAAGCTTCTATTCCCTTCTTGCCTAATCTATTTATCATCCATGTTTCACTTCCATACATGGCTACACTCCATAAAAATACTTTTCGAAACGGCTTCCTGACACTTACATCTATTCTCGGTGTTAACAAATTTCTCTTCTTCAGAAATGCTTTCCCTGCCACTGACAGTCTACATTTTATATCCTCTCTACTTCGACCATCATCAGTTATTTTGCTCCCCAAATAGCAAAACTCCTTTAGTACTTTAAATGTCTCATTTCCTAATCTCTCAGCATCACCCGACTTAATTCGACTACATTCCATTATCCTCGTTTTGCTTTTGTTGATGTTCATTTCATACCCTCCTTCCAAGACACTGTCCATTCCCTTCAACTGCTCTTCCAAGTCCTTTGCTGTCTCTGACAGAATTACAATGTCATCGGTGAACCTCTCCATGGATTTTAATTCCTACTCAGAATTTTTCTTTTGTTTCCTTTACTGTTTGCTCAATATGCAGATTGAATAACGTCGGGGAGAGGCTACAACTCCGTCTCACTCCCTTCCCAACCACTGCTTCCCTGTCGGATAATAAACAATTATCAGTTGGAAGCTATGCCGGAATTATGAAAAGAGCGAAAAACATATATCTCACTTAACTCCAAAATGAGATTTTCACTCAGCAGTGTGGGAGGATATGAAACTTCCTGGCAGATTAAAACTGTGTGCCGGACCGAGACCTAATCTTTCGCGGGCAAGTGCTCACGCACCTGAGCTACCCAAGCACGACTCACGAACCGTTCTCAAAGCTTCAGTTCTGCCAGGATCTCGTCTACTACCTTCCACACTTCACAGAAGCTGGTGGGCGAACACTTGCCGGCGAAAAGCAAAGGTCTCTAGTTCGAGTCTCGGTCCAGCACGTAGTTTTAATCTGCCAGGAAGTTTCATCTCACATAACTATTTGAGACAGAAATAATCATTAAAAGCTTTGCTATAAAACAAGGATAGTACCATCCAGTGATTATTTTCCGTTATTTTTGCCGTTAGGTTATAACGTGATGGAATGACATCATTTTTGAGATATTCGTTGTGACTGTTTCAAGGAGAGTCCACTGTAACCGTCTGTTCCACAGATTTCTGTTCGATAACTTGTTAGTTCAATAGATAAACCAGGAAAGAGACGCAATGTATTGTGCAACAATGGAGGTTCAAATGGTTCAAATGACTAAGCACTATGGGACTGAACATCTGAGGTCATCAGTCCCCTAGACTTAGAACTATTTAAACCTAACTAACCTAAAGACATCACACACGTCCATGCCAGAGGCAGGATTCGAACCTGCGACCGTACCAGCAGAGCGGATCCGGATTGAAGCGCCTAGAACCGCTCGGTCACAGCGGCCGGGCAACAATGGAGGCTGCGATACGCTAGGCAAGAGGTGTTTACGAGTTTCCCTCTTGAAACATAGTACGTAGATAAGAGATTACTTAATTATTATGATTCACAATTGCAATTTGGACATATTTAGTGTGAAGTATCCGAGGCTGTGGCTCTGAACACTATGGGACTTAACATCTATGGTCATCAAATGGCTCTGAGCACTATGGGACTTAACATCCGTGGTCATCAGTCTCCTAGAACTTAGAACTACTTAAACCTAACGAACCTAAGGACATCACACGCATCCATGCCCGAGGCAGGATGGTCATCAGTCCCCTAGAACTTAGAACTACTTAAACCTAACTAACCTAAGGACATCACACAACACCCAGTCATCACGAGGCAGAGAAAGTCCCTGACCCCGCCGGGAATCGAACCCGGGAACCCGGGCGCGGGAAGCAAGAACGCTACCGCACGACCACGAGCTGCGGACTCCGAGGCTGTCTATAATACCTTAGGTATATGGTATAATCACGCCTTCCTTATGGCATACTGTAAATTGGAACATAGCAGTAGCGTGTCGGACGTTTAGCGGTAGATATGTGCAGTTCCTTGCTTCCGATTGTGAGTGACATGGGACTGGTAGGAAGTAGACGATGACTACAAAACAATGAACTTCTCCCTTTTTATCAATCGATGACCGATTATGATAACGTGGTCTATATCTGATCCACTGTTTCCGAAAGCTCTTTGTCCGTCATTACCTAAATTTTCACTTGGTGAAAGTTCGTTCTGACGTAACATAAACGACACTTCGCGCTACAATATCAAATTGCAAGAAATTATCCGTCTCTTTACATAGAAGTAATTTTACTTATATTTACTGTATAAGCTGTCATCGCATGATTGATGTTTTATTGTTTGGTTTTCTTTTCCGAAATTACGCCTAACGTTAATAGCATTTTTTGAAACTCAGAACTTTACTTGCAGCGATATAATAGAGACAACATGGTTTTAGCTTCTATCAGGATTAGTGGGATTATCAAGCCTGACATGCGAGCGCAGTTGAACGTATTATTTTGCACTTACTTAAAAACGTCTCTTGAAGGAATTCAGGTATCAGTCGAAATACGTGCTGAAAAATCTCAATACAGTTTTCTGGTCTCACTTAAAACAAGATATTTTAAGTAATGGTAATTAATTAAAGCATGACTAAAATGCATCGATGATTTTGAAAATACTTTGTCTCAACAAAAACTCATTCCAGATTTGTATTCCCTTAATGAAATGCAATCGTTTTATGTACATAAGAGAATAACATTCTACTCACTTTGCATGCTGACATTGTTGTAGCAGTTTTCCCTCTTATACGTTCATGGCCATTTTTATCCTTTTGTCTGCCTAGTTCACTTAATATAAATTACATATTTGCGTAAGATGTAACTCTGACACATGGCTTGCTTGCGGCTACAATTACGTAACAAGCCGCCATTACAAAAGATACTGTTTTAGCTGATGATGGGCAGAGACGGATGTCGTTGGTCTGACAGAAAGTGTAACTCCTCACGTGGCACTGTATTGTCGTTTTAAACAACGATGCGGTGGTGGCACTGCCATACTGGGGCAATTAAGCTATACACCGGACGTCCACACCTCATCAAAAAATGTGGTCAGAGAATTTCCATAATTGAAAAGTGGAATAGACGTCTGTCTGTGAGAGATCTGAGGGCGCAGCACAAAGCTCGTGCAGGAACAGGTGTCTCAGAAGAGACGGTTCAGCGCGCATTGCTGCAGGTGAGGCGCCTGGATGACTGGGTATGCCGACCCTGCCCTCCACCTGGGGTCGCAGGATCCGTGACTTATCCAACGAGGTGACCACAGGTCATTCTCGATGGCCCAGTTTCTGCTGCAGTCATGATGTCTGTTCTGTTTGCTAGAAACGCTTCAATGCAATCACAGGATATTCCGTAAGCTCGAGTTTTGTTCATTAGGCGGCCTCGCCGAAATGCATCGAGTGCCTACCGGAACTCATGGAACACTGCATCTACCTGTAACCTCCCCCTCACTTATCGACCTTAATGACAGTGAAAAATTAAACCGCGTGTATCTAATGGAAATTTGGGAAAAGCAATCATCACCGAAGTTAATATGTCGGTAAAGAGGGAGGAAAGGGTTACATCTAAATGAAAGGAAAAATGCAAATGAAACTGGTGGAAATTAATTTTGAAAAGGGGTAAAGTTAATAAAGAAAGTAAATGTGCGGCCGTTACGTTAACAATTAACTAGCGGTAATTAGATATTTGAGATTTGGGGGAAATTACGGTCGCCAGTCCTAAGGACAATTACTATAGTAACTGAAAAAAGAAAGGTTATTACACATATAATTAGCACTAGAAGCGTGGCAACTGAAGGTTGACACGTGTAGTGTGAAAACTGAAAGTTTGTCAGAAGTAATAAATTTCGCTACACTCTGACTTAATTTAGCAAAAGAATTAATAAAACCGGAAAATCGCAAGTTAATTTAGTGACTGAAGTTAATAGTGAGCTTTCTTTCTGAATCACATCGAAATTCAATAAATTACGGTTAGTCTTGGACTACCTCAACAATCATTTCAAAAGCTACTTGAATCTACGCAATTTAGAAATAAGAGATTTAACTTTGAACTTGAATTAAATGATTCTGAACAATTAACAATAGTAAAATTTCGTACGTACCAAGTTGAGCTGCAGTCACAGGTAACTAAAATACGGTAACAAAACTCGCACTCTTAATTTGTGCTTTTGCAATTTAAATATTGTAGCCAGCTATGAATTCCTTAACTGAACTTTGAAATTAAAGCAGTGAAATCGAATGATGCTGGCGTTTGAATTTCAACGACACTCGGTCTCATTTCGCAAAAGGAAGGGACCCTGCTTGGCAATGCAACTGGGACAATGAGCAACAAAGGTTCATGCTAAGTTGCTGTAATTTTGTGGTGCAACAATTTTAAAAGTTTGAAAAGCTGAGGTCTGCCATACAGTTCTAAAACTTTACGTGCTTCCAGTCTTCCTTATTGGCTGATTGAAGGTTTGAAGCTGTCGATCGAGGAGGTGGCGACAGTCACTCATTGTCGGCCGTCACTGTTGCAGAAGCTGGATGTTAGCGCGCCTTCTTCTCGACACGGTCACCAGACGAAATGGGATCTTGATGTGCGCCAGCTAATGCTTCCCGTCCGCGACACCATGTCAGAAACTATCATCGCAAGTCGAGCGCAATTACATGTTGCCAAACCCCGAAAGCGCGGCAACTCGCGGGAGCTTCACACAACACACCCGCTCCACTGCCCCTCCCCAGCCAGACTCTCTCTGCTCTGCCCGCGCTCCACGCGGCAGAGTTAACACTACCGGAGATCCTAAACACTTTGGTTCTCCACACGACCTATCGATGTATTCGTTCGATAGCATAGTTTTCCCTAGGCCAGACCCAGCGTAAAAATACAAATAATCTTTACACAACAAACCAATTCTACATCGACATAAATGCATATATATACAAATATTAAAACAATTACAATATACAAAGACACAGAAACGAAATATATTCTGGTAACAAAATAAGGAAAAAAATTATAGTACAATAGATGGAAATACGAGGATATGCATTTCCGGCGTTACATACCTGTGTAGCTCTAAAAACATGTGGCATTTTACTCTCCATAAATTCTGTAAGTGAAGAATTGGTTCAAATGGCTCTGAGCACTATGGGACTTGACATCTGAGGTCATCAGTCCCCTAGAACTTAGAACTACTTAAACCTAACTAACCGAAGGACATCACACACAGCCATGCCCGAGGCAGGATTCGAACCTGCGACCATAGCGGTCATGCGTTTCCAGACTGAAGCGCCTAGCACCGCTCGACCACACCGGCCGGCAGTGTAGAATTAACAATATATTCAAAACAGATTTAATATACACATATCAAGAGAAGTTTAGCATCAGCTTGGTTCCCACAACTCTTGAAGACAGACGTTGACTGTGGATGTTGTATCACAGACACAGTCCCTTTGACTGTTCAGAGACGTCACTAAACTCGCCTAAAGACGTAAACAACCATGCATGAGCAGCGCTATTAGACGCAGGGGGTCACACAGCCGATCGGTTCCAGTCATTCCACCAGGAAGGAGGTACACGGCTCGTATTGTCTGTAGTTCAGCCCTGTATTTCACGGTCAATACCGCGGTTCGATCGCGTCCTCATTGTTACTTTGTGCTATGAACGGCTCTCAACAAGGGAACTGTCCAGGCGTCTCGGAGTGAACCAAAGCGATGTTGTTCGGACACGGAGGAGATACAGACAGAAACAGGAACTGTCGAAGACATGCCTCGCTCATGCCTCCCAAGGGCTACTACTGCAGTGGATGACCGCTAACTACAGATTATGGCTCGGAGGAACCCTGAAAGCAACGCCAAAATGTTTAATAATGCTTTTCGTGCAGCCACAAGACGTGTTACCACTCAAACTGTGCACAATAGGCTGGATGATGCGCAACTTCACTCTCGACGTCCATGGCACCGTCCATCTTTGCAACCACGACACCATGAAGCGCGATACAGATGGTCCCAACAACGTGAAGAATGGACCGCTGAGGAATGGCATCACGTTCTCTTCACCGATGCATGTCGCATATGCCTTCAACCAGGCAATCTTCGGACACTCCTTGGAGGCACCAGGTCAGGTTCAACGCCTTAGACACACTCTCTAGGGAGTACAGTAACGTTGAGGTTCCCTGCTGTTTTGTGGTGGCATTAAGTGGGACCGTCGTAAGCTGGTGGTGGTCATGGAAGGCGCCGTAACGGCTGTACGATACGTGAATGCCAACCTCCGACCGATAGCGCACCCATATCGGCAGCGTATTGGCGAGGCATTCGTCTTCATGGACTACAATTCACGCCCCCATCGTGCGAATCTTGTGAATGACTTCCTTCAGGATAACGACATCGCTCGTTTAGAGTGGCCAGCATGTTCTCCAGACAGGAATACTATCGAACATGTATGGAATAGATAGGATAGGGCTGTTTATGGACGACATGATCCACCAACCACTCTGAGGGATCTACGCCGAATCGCCGTTGAGGAGTGGGATAACCTGGACCAACAATGTCTTGATGAACTTGTGGATAGTATGCCACAGCGAATACAGGCTTGCGTCTATGCAAGAGGATGTGCTTCTGGGTATTATAGGTGCTTGGGTGTACAGCAATCTGGATCACCACCTCTGAAGGTTTCGTTGTGTGGTGGTACAACATGCAATGTGTGGTTTTCATGAGCAATAAAAAGGGCGGAAATGATGTTTATGTTGATCTCTATTCCAATTTTCTGTACAGGTTCCGGAACTCTCGGAAACGAGGTCATGCAAAGCTTTTTTTGATGTATGTATTTCATTGCACTTAAACATGTAAACTGCGAAATGTTTACAAATCTCGCACAAAACATAACCTCATTTGTAACAACAACAGGAACTGTAGAAAATTTGGAAAACTCCTTATTGCGGTCTCTAGTGCTCATTTCTTCATGTGATACTAAAATCAGGCACTAGTCTGAAGTACCGACCAACAAACATATAATATGTTCTCAGGTACGGTACACTACATCCTAGGAACTCTCCCATGCACCATATGTTGTGTGACACAGTACAGAGCAAATGACGTGAGTGGCATCAGAAAAGTGCCTTCAGAGAATGGAGGAAAGGGCTCTGCGCTGTATCAACAACTACAGAGGTCAACGTTGGGGGAGAGTTCGAAGGACTGTCTGACACAGATATTTAAATGACATGACTGTCTGGATTTTTGTCACTACTCTCGTACTCAATAGCTGTCACAGTTTTACATATCGTGCAGTTCACTACGTAGGTCGCCCCTATACTGACAGGAACCATTCTTAACGGCGTTTCCACCAGGATAATACTTCGCCAAAATATGTCCATATACGAGATAAAGGCAGAGCTCACCATCTGCAGCCTCGTTGACAGAACCGACTGCGGACCTTTGGTGCAGAGCTGGGTGAAGGGTCTGAATCAGAGGCTCAGACGGTTTTGCGACCGTGTTGGCTGCAGATTCCTTGACTTGCACCATAGGGTGGTGGGGTTTCGGGTTCCGCTGAATAGGTCAGGAGTTCACTACACTCAGCTGGCGGCTACACGGGTAGCGGAGGCGATGTGGCGTGGACTGGGCGGTTTTTTAGGTTAGAAGGCCTCAGGAAAGTACGGGGTAGGCTGCAATCTCAAAGGGTGTGTGGCAAATACAGGACGTGCTTGGATCAAGGAACAGTCGGAATTGTAGTTGTAAAGTGTTGTAGTTGTGCTGGGAAAGTCCCTGAGCTTCAAGAAAGCACAGAAGCTGAAATCGTTATAGGTACAGAAAGCTGGCTAACGCCTGAAATAAGTTCTGCAGAAATTTCTACGAAGTCTCAGACGGTGTTCAGGAAAGATAGATTAGGCAGAATTGGTGGTGGAGTGTTTGTGTCTGTCAGTAGTGGTTTATCTTGTAGTGAAGTCGAAGTAGATACTCCGTGTGAATTGGTATGGGTGGAGGTTATACTTAACAGCCGAACTAAGTTAATAATTGGCTCCTTCTACCGACCCCTAGACTCCGATGATATGGTTGTTGAACAGTTCAGAGAAAATTTGAGTGTCGTAACAAATAAATACCCCACTCATATGGTTATAGTTGGTGGGGACTTCAACCTTCCCTTCAAAACCGGTGGTAGGCAGAAAACATCTTCCATGATTGTCCTAAATGCTTTCTACGAAAATTATTGCGAGCAGTTAGTCCACGAACCCACGCGAATTGTAAATGGTTGCGAAAACACACTTGACCTCTTAGCCACAAACAATCCAGAGGTGGTAGAGAGCATCACGACTGATACAGGGATTAGTGATCACAAGGTCGTTGTAGCTAGGCTCAATACCGTTTCTACCAAATCCACCAGAAACAAACGCAAAATAATTTTATTTAAAAAAGCGGATAAAGTGTCACTAGAAGCCTGCCTGAGAGACAATCTCCATTCCTTCCGAAATGACTATGCAAATGTAGAAGAGATGTGGCTCAAATTCAGAGATATAGTAGCAACAGCAATTGAGAGATTCATACCTCATAAATTGGTAAGAGATGGAATTGATCCCCCGTGGTACACAAAACAGGTCGGAACGCTGTTGCAGAGGCAACGGAAAAAGCATGCGAAGTTCAGAAGGACGCGAAATCCCGAAGATTGGCTAGAATTAACAGACGCGCGAAATTTGGCACGGACTTCAATGCGAGATGCCTTTAATAGGTTCCACATCGAAACATTGTCTCGAAATTTGGTAGAAAATCCGAAGAAATTATGGTCGTATGTAAAGTACACAAGCGGCAAGACGCAGTCAGTACCTTCGCTGCGCGGTGCCGATGGTACTGTTACCGACGACTGTGCCGCTAAAGCGGAGTTATTGAACACAGTTTTCCGAAATTCCTTCACCAGGGAAGACGAATGGAATATTCCAGAATTTGAAACACGAACAGCTGCTAGCATGAGTTTCTTATAAGTAGGTACCTTAGGGGTTGCGAAGCAACTGAAATCGCTTGATAGGGGCAAGTCTTCAGGTCCAGATTGTATACCGATTAGGTTCCTTTCAGAATACGCTGATACAATAGCTCCCTACTTAGCAATCATATACAACCGCTCTCTCACCGATAGATCTGTACCTACAGATTGGAAAACTGCGCAGGTCGCACCATTCTTTAAGAAGGGTGGTAGGAGTAATCCATCAAACTACAGACCTATATCACTGACGTCGGTTTGTAGTAGGGTTTTGGAGCATATACTATATTCAAACATTATGAATCACCTCGAAGGGAACGATCTATTGATACGTAATCAGCATGGTTTCAGAAAACATCGTTCTTGTGACCGCTATCGACAGGGGATCTCAAGTTGATTCAGTATTTCTAGATTTCCGGAAAGCTTTTGACACCGTTCCTCACAAGCGACTTCTAACCAAGCTGCGGGCCTATGGGGTATCGTCTCAGTTGTGCGACTGGATTCGTGATTTCCTGTCAGGAAGGTCGCAGTTCGTAGTAATAGACGGCAAATCATCGAGTAAAACTGAAGTGATATCAGGTGTTCCCAAGGGAAGCGTCCTGGGACTTCTGCTGTTCCTGATCAATATAAATGACCTGGGTGACAATCTGAGCAGTTCTCTTAGGTTGTTCGCAGATGATGCTGTAATTTACCGTCTAGTAAGGTCATCCGAAGACCAGTATCAGTTGCAAAGCGATTTAGAAAAGATTGCTGTATGGTGTGGCAGGTGGCAGTTGAGGCTAAATAACGAAAAGTGTGAGGTGATCCACATGAGTCCCAAAAGAAATCCGTTGGAATTCGATTACTCCATAAATAGTACAATTGTCAAGGCTGTCAATTCAACTAAGTACCTGGGTGTTAAAATTACGAACAACTTCAGTTGGAAAGACCACATAGATAATATTGTGGGGAAGCCGAGCCAAAGGTTGCGTTTCATTGGCAGGACACTTAGAAGATGCAACAAGTCCACTAAAGAGACAGCTTACACTACACTCGTTCGTCCTCTGTTAGAATATTGCTGCGCAGTGTGGGATCCTTACCAGATGGGATTGACGGAGGACATCGAAAGGGTGCAAAAAAGGGCAGCTCGTTATGTATTATCACGTAATAGGAGAGAGAGTGTGGCAGATATGATACGCGAACTGGGATGGAAGTCATTGCAGCAAAGATGTTTTTTGTCGCGGCGAGATCTATTTACGAAATTTCAGTCACCAACTTCCTCTTCCGAATGCGAAAATATTTTGTTGAGCCCAACCTACATGGATAGGAATGATGATCAAAATAAAATAAGTGAAATCAGAGCTCTAACAGAAAGGTTTAGCTGTTCGTTTTTCCCGCGGGCTGTTCGGGAGTGGAATGGTAGAGAGATAGTATGATTGTGGTTCGATGAACCCTCTGCCATGCACTTAAATGTGAATTGCAGAGTAATCGTGTAGATGTAGCGTAACTTTTCCTAGTAGACTGCAGTGTTGTATGCGTCCGAGACTGCATGTAATACTCCTCCGTAAGTCTGGAAAACTCACGGGGTGTAGCCCTGTAAACTCGTCGACAGGTAATCCCAGTATTGAAGACATGAACTGAATTCAGTAATTCTTTCCTTGAAAATTGCGGGAATCTTGCTCGTCGAAATGTCAGCAGCTTTTGACGAGTTTACTCCACCAAATTCAAATCTTAATATTCTTATGCGATAAGTAACTGATATTTAACATGTACAGCAGTGGCTGTATCAGTATTTTGCTGCGAATAGACGAAATTATTTCCGTCTGCGTGCCTGACTATCGCGTCAGAACCACTCATCCAGAAATTTCAATCCGAGAGGAGATCTCGTTAGGTACAATGCACCAATATATTTTGTTTAGTGGGTGTTGCCATAGTAATAAATCACAGGATTTTCGAAAGTCTTAATACAATCGAATGCCTCTTTCCAATCCGGAAATAGAAGTTACGTATATGTCCCATAAAATAATTTTCGTCGATTTGCCCACTCCCCACAAGACTTTTTAACTCATTAAGGATGCTCAGAGGAATATAATCGTTTTATTAGCTCTACATGTTCTTGTTTTTGAGATCCATAACACGTGTGAAATTTCCGCAAATGAGATTTTATCTTCTTCCATCATCTTCACAGAGTCATTAGATAAAGCGGCTCATATACGTACAAAAGCTTCGAACGTTCATTAGAAAGGAATGCATGTAGCACAGCTGGGCAGTTTTCTTGGAATAGAAAGTAAGATTTCAATTATACATACATTTTCAGCATTTCTGTTTTTGCACAAAAATGTTTAAGAGCTTCTGCATGCACTATGTATGTATACAAGTACGAATATATCTTTGTAACTATATCTTTGACGTCCTCTGGTAACAAATATGCTGATGTTTGTATACCGTCGTGTGCAATAAGCTCTAGGCACCCCACGCCAACTATTATTCTCCCTAAGCCCTCTTGAAGATTGAAGAAAACTTTACAACTGCCCTTCGCGTTGAACTCCTCCAAAAATTGTAATGGCATTATCAACACAAACTCCCATGTCATTCTCCTTAAGCCCATATTTTTCCAGAATGCCCATTAAAGACACATATATAATAACTGCAATTTCACCAGGTAAATTCAGGATATCTAATAGTTTTACATTAATTCCAATCTTTGGATGAAAGTATCGCACTAGTATTGGAAATATTTTGAGGTCTTTATGGTTTGAAGCATCTGTACAGATACAGATAAATGGAACCTCTTTGAGTTCTGTCTGTAGGTTATCTAAAGAAAAAGGCGCAATCACATACTCTATTATTGCTTCGCACTTAGTTTTCCCGCAGCGAAGCTTCTTCTGAAACACTTTTCGAATCAAGTTAGAAGTGCATCCCATCGATCTAAAACTCTGATTGTGACTTACCAAATGGAAAGCCCACGGACCATCGGCTCTTGTAAGTTCTTTGTAGTCAGCGAAGTTGTCCTGATGGAAATAAGTTGATTGTGATGAAGTACGCCGGCCGGTGTGGCCGTGCAGTTCTAGGCGCTTCAGTCTGGAACCGTGTGACCGCTACGGTCGCAGGTTCGAATCCTGCCTCGGGCATGGATGTGTGTGATGTCCTTAGGTTAGTTAGGGTTAAGTAGTTCTAAGTTCTAGGGGACTGATGACCACAGATGTTAAGTCCCATAGTGTTCAGAGCCATTTGAACCATTTTTTTGATGAAGTACCTGCAGCAGTCGTCGCCCTTTGATGTCTGTCAGATGTTAAATGACGTTGTATAACGTGTTTACCGCCATGAGCAACGGAGAACACTCCATTACACGTTTTGCTCCGCACTTGTGAAGGTGTTGTATAAAAGGGAACTCCTTTTGCAAGTGAATCGTGATTTGACAACTTTGCTTTTTAACAGTCGGTGGCATTGCTAAGTAAAACAAGCAAACTAGTTCACGAACCACGGCGAAGTACGCAAACACAAATAAAAAATGTCGAATTTCCGCGTGGACTAATTTACAACCTAACCAATTGCCCGTTCAACTTCGGCATCACCCGGAATGCTTCCTCTGGAGCCTACGGTTTATCAGCTCGCTGCCAACCTCAGGGAACTAAGAGTCGTCATCCCGGGCTAATAGCAAGTGGTATTCACCCAGTCGTTCTATATAGACAAATCAAAAAAAGTTTTGCATCACGTCAGTCCCGACAGGTTCGGAACTTGCACAGAAAATTGGAATACAGATCAACATACACATCTTATCCGCCATTTTATTGCCCATGAGAACCACACATTACATGTTGTACCACCATACAGCGAGACCTTCCAAGGCGATGGTCCCGATTCCTGTACACACCAGTACCTCTAATACCCAGTAGCACGTCCTCTTGCATTGATACATGCCTGTATTCGCCATGGCATACTATCCACAAGTTCATCAAGGCACTGTTGGTCTAGATTGTCCACTCCTCAACGGCGATTCGGCGTAGATCCCTCAGAGTGGGTCACGTCGTCCATAAACAGCCCTATCCAATCTATCCCATACATGTCCGATAGGATTCCTGTCTGGAGAACATGCTGGCCACTCTAAACGAGCGATGTCGTTATCCTGAAGGAAGTCATTCATAAGATGCGCACGATGGGGGCGCGAATTGTAGTCCATGAAGACGAATGCCTCGCCAATCTGCTGCCGATATGGGTGCACTATCGGTCGGAGGATGGCATTCACGTATCGTACAGCCGTTACGGCGCCTTCCAGGACCACCACCAGCTTACGACGGCCCCACTTAATGCCACCACAAAACAGCAGGGAACTCTTACCCTGCTAATGTGTTCGGCAGTACTGCTTGAGCTCCCTGAATGCTGGCCCGGATCTACGATATTTCCGAACCGGGGAAAAAGCGTTTGAGATATAACATCAAAACTTTGAAAAAAAACGATTGTTTAAAAATATGTTTATCTGGTAGCGCAGATCTTTCTCAAGAGTTTGATGTATAAAACATATATGTTCGAGGAAGAGATGTTATTTCCTCTTACGTGTGCCAAAGCGCACTGCTACGCCTCTTTATACGGTACTCTTCTATCGCTCATCACTGCATTTCGCTCTGTGGTATTCAAACGTGCATATTTTGTAGTGGAAGCCATCAAACCCATATTGAGGACAGTGGAAGTGAAAATGTCGTGTGGTGCCTATCCTGCTCCCAGTCGGCCGTTCTGACATCCTACCCCCGTAAAAAGAACTACAATTAATAATGAACGGGATTATTTGTGATGGGGAGAATAAGAACTCTTCAGAAACTTTCACTCATTATTGTCTATTACCTAATAACATTCTCTTTATGTGACATAAAATTAAATATAGGAAACATGAAAGCGGTCAAGATAAGAGAAAAGCAAGACAGCTCACCTTTCTTCAATATTTCCGTTCTAGCACTTTTTTCTCTCTAAGCTTGCTACGGCTTTAGACGGCGTGCTTTCCTTTCTACGAAACAATCTATTATCTCAATAAAGTTCGTCATACGTTTTATTACAAGAAAAACAAAAGTCATTGTCTAATACACAAAAAGATGTTAATTCGAATAGTACCCAAGACTGGTATGGTTTCTCGATCTGATGACGTATGATTTGTCATTGCCTGCTAGATAAATCGGAATAGGCCTTTCTAATATTGAAGCAATTGTAACACATGCCAATTAAGCTACAATGGCCATTTTTATCTACCTAATTAACATAAATAACATGACAGAATAATTGACGAAGTAGCAATATCAAATGCGTATTAGGCGTACTACGAGCAAGAAGATTTATGTTAGGAAATAGTTTCACATGTCACTCATATGCTCCAGTTTCTCCAGCATGAGATCGAAAAGTAATAATAATAGTACGAAATTTTTATATAAATTTGTGTAGTGTCCCAGTTTCTTTTTCTTCCTCGTTCTAACGGTCAATCTTGTTATCACTAATTCTGTGACTGTTACTGCCGTTGTCAAAATTTCCTCTCCGGATGACTTCTCTAACTCTCCCAGAATCACCAGTTTAATTATCCCGCGTTTATTCTCGGTTAGGCGTTATTACGTGTTCGTACAAAGCGTTTTCTGTGCTATTCCGAGAATAGAACTTAAGCGGTTGTTAACCGGGGGCTGTAGAACTGGCCCTTAGTAGTATAACTATGTGGCAAAAGTTTTGTGTGAAAATTTCAATTTCCTGGATACATCTGGAAGGTAATAAGTAATCTTTCTTACCTGTTATTCCTGTTACTCGTTTATTTCCACTCTGGTAGTCTGAATCTATGGATTCCGCTAATGATTATAACAACACTTACCGTTTGTGTACCCAATCAAACACATAAACAGAGATTGGCATTCACCCTTTCCTATTTATTCGGCTCAGCTCGTGTAGCCCCGACCCCTTTTGTCGGCGGGAAATTTTTTTCTTTGTAAATGTGACGGGGATTCCCTTGGCAGAAACATCACATACACTATGCACGCTTTCAAAAATCAACTGGCCATTCGTACAGATATGAACTTAGAATGTGTTCAGAAACGTTCGAAAACCAACAGCGATGCATTTCAAAATCATATGAATAACTAAACTGCAGCACGTTCTGTATTATTGCGAAATATTGGAGAGAGTGTCACTGAAATGATACAGGATTTTGGCTGAACATCATTAAAAGAAAGGCCTTTTTCGTTGCGACGTAATCTTCTCAGGAAATTCCAATCACCAACTTTCTCCTCGGAATGTGAAAATATTTTGTTGACGCAGGGATGAACGATCAACACCATAAGAGAAATCAGAGCTCGTACGGGAAGATATAGGCGTTCGTTCTTTCCGCGCACTACACGAGATTGGAATAACAAAGAATTGTGAAGGTGGTTCCATGAACCCTCTGCCAGGCGTTAAAATGTGATTTGCAGAGTATCCATGTAATTGTATATGTAGATGTAGATATACCAACGTGCGCTCGATGCTAGGCTCTTTATCAAACAAGGTTTTTTCTTCAAGAATATGAAATTGGCTCCCCCTGAAATTGCCGCCCGGAGCAAATACCCCGGTTTGCCTCCCCACCCTATAGATACGGGCCTGCCTAAATGCTACGTCTGCTGCACGACATAAAACGTAAATTTGGAAAATGAGGAAAATAAAATCAGCTTGCTTACTGTCACAGATTCCTGAGTGACTAGGGACTCACAGCGGACTTACCCTGTTGCTTTTCCGTAGCCTCACAAGGGCTTTATGGCTTTCTGCAACGATCTCTGGTCTCGTTTCACAGACTGACAGAGATTACAGAGATGCTCTGCAGTCTGAGTGAACGCAGCTTCACATATTCCTCTCCGTGCACGCTCGTAACCACTTCCAAAAGCTGAAGTGTACCTGCAGGTGACATTTCCGGATTTAAGCAGAAAATAAACGAAAATGTAACCACCGACGATGTTCTAAATCAGTGGAACACAACGCAAGTACTAAAGCAAATACGTTCATTTAGTAGTTGTATAGACGGGTTTTAAATATCTTAGGTACAATCAGTTTACGTACAAAGTTCGACTTTCTCCTATGGAAAGAGAAAGATCGTCCTGCCACGTATCTGGTTGGAGCCCGTCTTAGTTCATTGACTGCAGCGCTCTGGCGGAGGAGATTATTGGAGCGGGCGTCGGCTCCTGGTAGCGTTTGTTAATCAGCCGTGTCTTCCGCAGGGGAAGGGAGCCGAGACTTGGCGAGGGAGCCCCGGAGGCGGCGTGCTTAGACGCCACGGCTGGCTGGATACCTGGCTGGGTAATTGACGAATCTGTGCGAGTCTTCTGGCCCGCCACGGCTGCTGTTGCTCGAGAGATTTTTCTGCATGCGGGATGAATATTGTGCCGTGTCAGGCCTCATCTTCACTTTTTCGTGCGTTTGCTTCCGGCAATATTCACAGTTATTCACTAGATAAATGAGGTCCAAATGCTGGTTACGATAGTTGTGAACAGATGTTCAGAGGAATCTTCTTAATGTCGTCAGGTACTTTGCGATATTACTAACAATGCAAAAATAAAGACCAATATCCGTAACTGTGGTTCCCTACAGAATTCTTGGACATATTCTCAGTTAGAATATAATAAATTTCCTTGAGACAGAAGCTTCTATCAACGGATCAGCCTTAGAAAGCATCGCTTGTGCGAAAATCAACTTGCTGTTTTCTCATATGATACTCTACGAACTCCGAATGAACGGTAAACGGCCGGTTCCATATTTATAGGTTACGGAAAAGTATCTGACATCGTGTCACACTGCAGCTGTGAACGAAGATACTAGCATATGGAATAGGTTCCCAGATATGTGAGTGGCTCGAAGACTTCTTTATTAATGTTGCATGCTATCCTCGACGCCGAGCGTTCATCAGAGGCAAGGGTATTGTTAGATGTGCCCTAGGGAAGTGTGATAGGACGCTATTACTTTTTGTATACATAAATGATCTGCTGGACAGGATGGGCAGCAGTCTACGGTTGCTTGTAGAGGATGCTGTGGTGTTCGGGAAGATGTCTCGTTGAGTCACTGTAGGACATCGTGACTTGGACAACATTTCTAGTTGGTGTGCGGAATTGTAGCTTGCTATAAATGTATAAAAATGTAAGTTAATGCGTATGAGTAGGACAAACAAAGCTGTAATGTTCGGATACTGCTTCACAGTCAAGTCGTTTAAATATCTGGCCGTAGCGTTGCAAAGCGATGTGAAATGGAACGATCATGTGAGAACTGTGGTACTGAAGGTGAATAGTCGATTTTGGTATATTGGGAGAATTTCGGAAAAGTGTGGCTCGTCTCTAAAGCAGATCACGTGTATGACATTAGCGCAATCTATATTTGAGTACTGCTCCGCAGTATGTCAGATTACAGTAAGACCTGGAACCAGTATGGAGGCGGGGTGCTAGATATGTGAGCGACAGGTTCGAGTAACACATTGTCACGGAGATGCTTCGGAAACTCGAATGGAAAACGCTGGGGAGAAGGTGACGTTCAACTTTTCGAGGATTACTTCTGAGAAAATTTTGAAAACTAGCATTTGAAGCAGACAGACTACTTCCAACATACATTCCGCGTAAGAACCACGAAGGTAAGATACGAGAAATTAAGTCTAATACCTAGGAATATTCACAGTCGTTTTTTCCTCGTTCTATTTGAGGAACAGGAAAGGAAATGACTATTAGCGGTACAGGGTTCCCTCTGCTACACACCATATGGTGGTTTGTGTAGCATGTACATAGATGTATGCCATGCCAGGACAAAGGCAGGAGGGTCGGATAGCCTTTGTAGTCTGGTCCCTTCAACCCTCACAAACCAACCAACCAACAAAGCCAGGGCAAAAGCACCACAGGCGCAGAGACGCAAGCTGGTGCCAGTTCCATAGAGGCTCGCCACTTGAGCGAGTTGCACCAGCAATACGAGCGACGCTGAAAATGCAGGTTTCGACCTCGCCTCGGCCAGTTGCCGGCCGCGTACAATCGGCCAATAACCGGACGACAGCTGACAGAAGCCTATTCGGAAGATACACGAGCGGCTCTCGGCCACTTGGTTATAGATGATACTCCAGTGCTGACTTAGACTGGGATCGTCGTTTAGTGAACACTTAGAACTGAACAGACAGTTGTTGTAAATGGCATTTGCTGTGCACTGTGAAGTTTATCTACGAGTATTTGCACTTAGTCATTGAGGACATTTTGTGTGTTATATTACAAGTAGTCTTGCAGACTTAATAATTCAACTAGTCACAAAGATAAGTAAACCTTTTCAACTCATTTACGTGACATTGTTGCTAATTTCTTGGAGAGTTGTAGAACCTTCGTCCTCCTATCCTGTTACTTCACCTTGGGGTATAGCTGTGTAATAGTGACAGTAAGAAATTTTCATAGCGGTGTACTGCAGCAGAAGCAGTTTAACGAACAAATAAACTCGGTCTCCACAGCTGTAGCGACGAGGCCTTTACAAAACTGGCAACGAGAGTTTACAAAAATGTAGGTACAGAATGCTGTAAAGCTGAAATATTTTCTGCGTGCTCATCTTTTCTACCACCGCAGAAAAATGTTCAGCAATTGAAAATTTATTATATTTCGTTGCTCGCCACGTACCTTCATTTCAACAACGTACAACAACTGTCACTATGTCTGCCGCTAAAGCTGCGGGAGTTTATGGCTACCTCGTGAAACATACCTCATGTCCAGTCAGATAATGGCAGTTAGCTGTTCCTTTAATAACATCCGAATTTACTGACTTAACTGTCTATCAAAATGCAAATATCATGTTTTTAAAATACAATTTTTGTAATTTACCAAAAGCTCTACAAGCTATTTTTACTCGTCTGCTAATTTATTTTCATACTGTAGTGATTACCATGCTGAGTTTAGGTACAATATCAAGATTGGACTGAAAGTGAGTTAGGTGTCTTCAATCACTCAAATATCTTCTCTTCCATCCATATTTAGGAAACTGAAAACTGAGCTAGAGCTTCTTAGCACAATTTTCGTGACACGGAATCTCCTATTCTAAATTTCACAGAAAGAAACATCCTTTGTATATGGATATGTGAATTTTTCACATGGTAACTGCTTTTTCGCCCTGGACTATTAGTCCTTCGTTTTCATATGGAATAGCGGGAATTACTTTGGCGAGGAGTTGTTTTTATGGTGGTCATCGAATTCTTCCTCAGTATTGAACATGAAATCATCTGTAACAGGTCCGAAGCTCGGCTCAGAAAGGAGGATGAGAGGAGAAACACGTCTTTATAAAACCGGGGTGTCTGGCTAATGGCACTTCGTGCCGGATCCTCGGCTGCGTTATAGTTAAGGCTACTAGGATCGGCCAGGAGAATTGGGCAGCAGAGACACCCACCACGGCTCAAGAAACGAAAGAGGTAACCCTCTCTGTCATGGTGATGAACAGAGGAGCGGCTGTCTTGCAGTAGAGGGGGGTGGGGGGAGCGTAGTTAGATCAAAAAACATTGCTCATCAGCCTGAAAGAAAATAACCGAACAGATTCAATGGATACAACCTCAGCAAGAAGAAGGCCAAACGATTAGGTATAGCTCACATTGTTGAAAGTGCTGCATGGACTGCAAGAGGTTGTAGAACAAAGGAAAATTTATTGCAAAGGGAATTAAGGAACAAAAGGATTAATATTGCAATGCCGACAGCAATGCCGAAGAAACTGAGATGAACAACAGTTCTGCAGGGTTAGTTACACGGTGGTGTTGAAGAACAGGTTAATGCACAGGCGGGCGTAGCTATGATGATACAAATAGAAGCGACAAATATTACATCCTGTATCTTTTATAATGAGTGGTTAATGGGAATGTAAGGTTCAAAATAGCCCTAGGGCAATTAACTGTGATTGGAGTTTAGAGTTTGAGGAAGGACGAGCAAACAATTCCGAAGATCATTACGAATAGCTCCATCTTGTATACGATGCAATAAATAAAACAGACTTGATATACATAGCGCAGATCGGAGTGACAGGGTAGGTTATAGCCCTATCAAAGACATAGTGCGAAGATACGGCGTATATGGTGCAAATGGTTAATGGCAATCTGATAACCTCAAAGTAACTAATACTTCCCTCTGAAAGACAGATATTCGTAGATACACGTGGGTAGCAGTGGAAGATCAATTATAATTATACGATAGCGAATAAGAAGTCTGCTTCCTTGGTGCAAGACATTTAAATATTAAAAGGATATTACGGTTTCAGCAACCATTTTATGGGTATGGCCGAAACGCCACTTCTAGCAAGGCGGAAGAGACTCCAGGGTCCATCGCTTACAGACATATAAAAACCAACCAATTTTAAGGTAAAAACGATCTTTCAACTTAATATCTCTACCAACACGGACTGAATTGTTATTTAATGAGCACACCTTCACAAAATGATACGAACTTAGAATGAGGAAACATCAGCAGGTGAAGCTGTAGGAAAGCGATCTAAAAAGTAAAGGAAGAAAGGTCTCCAGATATGGAATGAAGAAACTGTGGAAGTAATTAAAGAAAAACAAAGAGCATATGAGTGTTATTTGCAATCTTTAAACGACTAAACAATAGACTAAACAGTGATGAAAAAGAAAGGAAAATCGCTAGTTAGAAACGCTCTTGGAGACAGTTCCGATAAATTTGTAGGAGATGATGCACATGAAAGAAAAGGCTTAGCTCTAAAAATAATGAGACACTTAAATACACTCCTGGAAATAGAAATAAGAACACCGTGAATTCATTGTCCCAGGAAGGGGAAACTTTGTTGACACATTCCTGGGGTCAGATACATCACATGATCACACTGACAGAACCACAGGCACATAGACACAGGCAACAGAGCATGCACAATGTCGGCACTAGTACAGTGTATATCCACCTTTCGCAGCAATGCAGGCTGCTATTCTCCCATGGAGATGATCGTAGAGATGCTGGATCTAGTCCTGTGGAACGGCTTGCCATGCCATTTCCACCTGGCGCCTCAGTTGGACCAGCGTTCGTGCTGGACGTGCAGACCGCGTGAGACGACGCTTCATCCAGTCCCAAACATGCTCAATGGGGGACAGATCCGGAGATCTTGCTGGCCAGGGTAGTTGACTTACACCTTCTAGAGCACGTTGGGTGGCACGGGATACATGCGGACGTGCATTGTCCTGTTGGAACAGCAAGTTCCCTTGCCGGTCTAGGAATGGTAGAACGATGGGTTCGATGACGGTTTGGATGTACCGTGCACTATTCAGTGTCCCCTCGACGATCACCAGTGGTGTACGGCCAGTGTAGGAGATCGCTCCCCACACCATGATGCCGGGTGTTGGCCCTGTGTGCCTTGGTCGTATGCAGTCCTGATTGTGGCGCTCACCTGCACGGCGCCAAACACGCATACGACCATCATTGGCACCAAGGCAGAAACGACTCTCATCGCTGAAGACGACACGTCTCCATTCGTCCCTCCATTCACGCCTGTCGCAACACCACTGGAGGCGGGCTGAACGATGTTGGGGCGTGAGCGGAAGACGGCCTAACGGTGTGCGGGACCGTAGCCCAGCTTTATGGAGACGGTTGCGAATGGTCCTCGCCGATACCCCAGGAGCAACAGTGTCCCTAATTTGCTGGGAAGTGGCGGTGCGGTCCCCTACGGCACTGCGTAGGATCCTACGGTCTTGGCGTGCATCCGTGCGTCGCTGCGGTCCGGTCCCAGGTCGACGGGCACGTGCACCTTCCGCCGACCACTGGCGACAACATCGATGTACTGTGGAGACCTCACGCCCCACGTGTTGAGCAATTCGGCGGTACGTCCACCCGGCCTCCCGCATGCCCACTATACGCCCTCGCTCAAAGTCCGTCAACTGCACATACGGTTCACGTCCACGCTGTCGCGGCATGCTACCAGTGTTAAAGACTGCGATGGAGCTCCGTATGCCACGGCAAACTGGCTGACACTGACGGCGGCGGTGCACAAATGCTGCGCAGCTAGCGCCATTCGGCGGCCAACACCGCGGTTCCCGGTGTGTCCGTTGTGCCGTGCGTGTGTCATTGCTTGTACAGCCCTCTCGCAGTGTCCGGAGCAAGTATGGTGGGTCTGACACACCGGTGTCAATGTGTTCTTTTTTCCATTTCCAGGAGTGTGGATCTGAGAATGATGTAGCATAAATAAATATAATGAGTCGGTAAAAAAAGAATAGAGCATTGTGGATCGAACATTACAAGAATATCCGCTATAATCCAGACGCAAGTAGTTGTTATGACAATTTAACTGATCACGCCAACAAAAATTTATTAATCTTACGGAATGGATGATGTAAATGCAAGGAATTTCAAAGACCTGGTGGGATTAATATAGAATTTATTAAACACGGTAGATTATTGCTTAGATTCAAAATTTTGCATCCCATGAATATCTGCTGGCTAAAAACTGAAAGCCCAGTTGATTGTCTTGCAAGAGTGTTGTCACTATTTAAAAAGGATCAGCGCATGTAAGCTTGAAATCTAGAGGTGTCGATGTGTTAAACACTGCCTACGAAATGTATTCAGAAGTATTAATTAACAGATTAAAGGTATTACAAAAGTTATACTTCTGTAAGAACAAAGGGACTTCATACGAAGAAGGTCATGAAGTGATAATACATAGCAGAAAAAAAATAGTACGCGTGAAAAGTCGACATCGATTTTGACCCGATGACGGCATACACTACCTGGGGGATAGTAGATGTAATCATGGTTCAAATGGCTCTAAGCACTATGGGACTTAACATCTGAGGTCATCAATCCCCTAGACTTAGAACTACTTAAACCCAACCAACCTAAGAACATCACACACATCTTGTTCCATTCTCAAAATCTGAACTGAACGATTTAGTTAGAGACCAAGGCCTCTCTAAAGAATCGGTAGAGGTTTTAGGATCTAGATTGGAAGATATATGTTGGCCCCGAGTACATCATTTCTTGGTATCAATCGAGGGAAAAGGTGTTTGTATCTTTCTTCTCTCAAGAAGGTGGCCTGGTGATTTGCAGTGATGTTCCTGGACTTATGGCACGTTTCAAAATAGAATATGCTCCTGATGAATGGAGACTTTTTATTGATTCTTCAAAAAGAAGCCTTCTACACAATGGCAATAAGTATGCTTCTATACCAGTTGGACACTCGGCTCACTTAAAACAATGTTACGAAAACCTTTAAGCAAAGTGTGCTATTCAGACAACAAATGGACAATATGCGGTGATTTAAAAGGGATTGCAATGCTGCTTGGTCAACAAAGTGGCTATACAAAGTTCACTTGCCTTCTCTGTGAATGGGACAGTAGAGGCAGAAAGTCACACTACGTAAAAAAAGCTTGGCTCCTGAGAAAAACTTGACAGGTAGGGGTTAAAAATGTTGAGAGGAAAAGCCTTCTGGATCCCAAAAAGGTGTTACTTCCACCACTTCATTTTGAGTTGGGGCTGATGAAACAATTTGTTAAGGCTTTGCCAAAGAAGGGGAGTGTTTCAGATATCTTTCTGGACAGTTTCTTGGTTTATCCGAGGCAAAGCTAAAGGAACAAATCTTTGTCGGACCAGACATTAGAAAACTAATAACAGATCCCAACTTTGTAGACAAAATGGAAACAAAAGAAAAGACAGCAGCAGTGATATCTTTTTAATTAGTTGTTACCGGTTTCCTAAGAAACAAAAGTGATCCAAACTACAACACAATCGTCGCAGCCATGCTCGACAACTTTAAGTAGCTGGGCTGTAACATGAGCGTTAAGTCCATCTTGAGTACTTCCCTGCGAACCTTGGTGATGTAAGTGAAGAGCAGAGCGAAAGATTCCACCAAGATAGCGGACTGCTGCTGGATGATAAAAAGAAATGATCCTCAACATGTTCACAGACGGAGAAGCAATAAAAGAAGCTTCGTCAGAAAGCGAAAGCCTTATTTTAAGGACTTATGAGCTTAAAGAGAAATGGAAATGTACTGGAAATGTAGTTTAGGGCATGATTTATAAATAAAATAGAATTTTATGACTTCGGAAAAATATGATAAATTACTTAAATTTTGTTATTATACCCAAAAACACTCCCTTTTTGCGAGGAAACCTGGTATGACTGAAAAAAAAAAAATGGATTGGCTTTGTGAAATCAGCGCTGAAATGCACGTAAAAGTCAGTTATCAAATTTCAAACGTCTTTCAAAAAATATTCTTTTGCAGACCTGTGTATTTATTCCTAGATGCCTTTGAACAGCTTTTCTAGTTTGAAATCCTTACTTTTCTGGAATATTTTTTGTAATTTCAGAGAAAGACTGTAGCACATCACGTACGCCACATACTCCCTACCTTTTAAAAATGGAATAAGAAAATATTTTAAACCTCTTTTACATCGCTGAATAGAGGAGAACGTCTTAAATATGTACCGAGGTACAACACACTTCCCTACCAAATGACATCAAAAATTAATTTTCTTTGACAGCAGAACTGAAGTTTTCTCTATTGAAACCGTTTCCATTCAGAACCTTTCTTTATCTTTTTTGTTGTGTACTAGTATGTTCTTAATTAGGCATTGTGTACACTTTTTCTTTGCCCATGTACCGTAAGACCTAAACAATATTTTGCTTTCAGTTATTTGGTCTTCATACTTCCTGGCGAACACTCGTGGGAGAAATAACAAGTCGTCGTTCAACAATCTGTTATGAGAACAACCCAGACAATAATGATTAAGAAGACATTAAAGCACACTCTCCGTCAGTTTGTCATGAGTGAGCAATTCGACAACCGGTTAACGTGTGCTGAATATCGTGGTTCCTCCGCTTTTGCACATGCTGTCTTCAGCACACTGTTGTTTTAGAACCCTTTCAATTGGGTCATGAGTCTTCTTGACTGACTGAAGTGATCCGCCAAGAATTCACATCTTGTAGCAGCGTTTCTATCTCTGAAACGAGGTGGCGCAGTGGTTAGCACACCAAACACGCATTCGAGAGGACGATGGTTCAAACCCATGTCCAGCAGTCCTGATTTAGGTTTTCCGTGATTTCCCTGAACCGCTTCCTTTGAAACGGTGCGGCCGACTTCTGTCCTCATTCTTCCCTTATCCGATGGGTCCGATGACCTCTCAACCAACCAGAGTAGCACTTGCAGCCCACGCCGTTAATTGTTTGTTGGATGTTTTCCAGTCTCTGCCTCTCCCTGTAGTTTTTACTTTCTACAGCTCCATAAAGTACCTTGTCCATAAAGTTCCTTGTTGTATTAACACATGTTCTGCCATCTTGTCACTTCTTGTTATTCTGTCCGTTATTTTTGTCAATTCTTTCCATATTTTTCTCTAGTTGTCGATTTTTTGGAGACTTCCACACTTTCTGCCAAATCAGTCCACTTATATTTCGAAATCCTTCTATAGCATCACATCGCAAGCACTTCGATTTTCTTCTTTCCCGGTTTTTCCACAACCTATGATCGCCTTCCCTACAGTATTGTACTGTGAACATACATTCCCAGAAATTTCTTCCTCAAAGTATCACCAATGTTTGATACTACTCGCCTGGCACTCACTCTTCACTTGTGCTAGTCTGCTTTTTATGTCTTCTGTGATTCATGGACATACCATTTTGCTTCGAAGGTCGCAAAATTCCTTCATTTCGTCTATTTCATGGCCCCAGTTTCGATGTCAAATTTATCACTAATCTCATTTTTGCTACTCCTCTTTAATTTCATTTTTCTACGGCTTTTTCACAGTCCATGTTCTTTACTCGTTAGACAGTTCATTCCACTCAACAGTTCCTGCAATTCGTCTTCACTATCACTGAGGGTAGCAATGACATTATCAAATCTTATCATTGGTATCCTTCCGCCCTAAAATTTAATCCCACTATTGAACTAGTGTCTAATTTTCATCATTTTTCCATCGATGTACGAACTGATGAGTAGAACCGAAAGACTGCATCCTTGTCTTATACTCCTTCTAATGTGAACAATTCTTGCTTGGTCTTGCTTTCCTATTTTTCCCTGTTCAGTTTGCACATATCCCTACACCTTACATCTACTTACAATATCTGACATCTTGCGTCGTTGTACATTACCAAATGCTTTTTCTAGGTCTACAAAGCCTATGAATTACTCTTTGCTTTTTATCCATCATTAAATACAACATAGAAATACCTCTCTAGTGGTTTTAAGCTCTCTAATGCCACACTTACTGTCATTTAACAAACCCTCAGTTTCGTTTTCTATTCTTGTGGGTGTTATTCTGGCCAGCTTAGACACATCAGCTGTGAAGCTGATTGTGTTATACTTCTAACGCTTATCTGCCTTTGCTTTCTTTGAGTCTGTGTGGACAATGTTTTTTTGAAATTAGGGTTGGTTTACCTCCAGTCTCATACATTCCATGATTTAACGTGAACAGCCATTCAGTTGTCACATCCCCAGCTCTACACTCGGAATAATTAACTAGTTACTGACCGTCACAGACACTTTCAGAACATGGTTGGCGGCACGTTTACATGGCAGAAGGTAATCCGCATCCGGCACAAGTTCATTTAGACAAGAAAGCCACTCATGTAAGACGGGCAGTAATAGTAACCAGAGACGCGCAAGTGCGGTTTAGCCCTGGGCTCATCAACACCGTTTCAGTGCAAAGTGGCGACTGTGGACAATTTCCGGGAAGCCGCACTCATTTTCCGGGCGGCCCCGCCTGTTCTTTTGTAACGACCATCGCTGTGAGTGCCTCTCCGGCCGTACGTCGGGCGCGCCATTAATGAGGGCGGAACAAAGGATCGACGCCGAGCGCCGTGGCGGCTGTCCTTTGTCGGTGTTGACCTTTGCGTGTCGGCGGCGGTTATTGCGGGCCTTTATTCCCTCCATTGTAATGTTATTGCCGGAGATCTCAAGAGTTCTCGATTCCGAAAATCTTACTTTCTGTTTGGTCCTTACAATTTCTCTGCAGTGAAATGTAGTCGAATAGCGCATCACACATAAATAAAAGTTTTGGATAAAGTTTCTGCTGTAATAACAGCCTCTCGCATATAAAAAAAAAAAAAAAAAACGTTCTTTGCCATGACACAAATGTACAATTTTTATTTCTTTTACTGGTAATCAGTTTTGTTACATTAATGGTTGTATTTAACAAGTGTAAACAAAAAAAGGATAAAATGGTACCAGTCCTGCCCAACACATGGTTTTGCCCATTTCATATACAAACAAAAACATTTAGAAATTATATACTTTTAAGAATTTATTGCTCTGCTTAGAAATGTCAATAACTAAAACTAACGTCCATGAGTGTCACAAACCAAAAAAAAAATATTGATAATGTAGAACCATGAAACTTTGAACGATTTTTCTAAACAACTATATTATTTTATATTAATTCTGCTCTGTGCTTCCTCTAGATTCTAGGATATGGATTGTACTAGAATATTGTAGAAAAATGAGTTAATCAATACCGTAAGGTTAAATTGTTGTTATGAGTCCAACTTAATTCAAACATTTTGTTTGCAGCCTGAAATAAATTTTGGTGATAGTTTGGCATCACAAATGGGACCCACAAATCCCATACTGCTTTTCTGCGAAAGCCGATTGTACCGAAAGGATTATTAAATGTAAAATAATAATTTTAACATACCCTGTGAATACATTTGCAGTGGATTGGAAGCAATTACTGAACAGATGATTCGTTCTTATACCCAAATTCCGCTATATCTGAGGTGACCATATTACTGGAAACTAAAGCTGGGACCAATATGGGTGCCCAAACAGGAGAGCAAGGGTGAGTCAGGAGGAAAGGTACGTGTTTTGACGGGTGATAGTATTAGCGATTCTCAACAAAAAACTTGATGTTGATGTATAACCTACACCGAATGTTTTTTGAGACAGAACACTTTTAGGTACATTTCTGTTTATTTTCTACACTCCTGGAAATTGAAATAAGAACACCGTGAATTCATTGTCCCAGGAAGGGGAAACTTTAATGACACATTCCTGGGGTCAGATACATCACATGATCACACTGACAGAACCACAGGCACATAGACACAGGCAACAGAGCATGCACAATGTCGGCACTAGTACAGTGTATATCCACCTTTCGCAGCAATGCAGGCTGCTATTCTCCCATGGAGACGATCGTAGAGATGCTGGATGTAGTCCAGTGGAACGGCTTGCCATGCCATTTCCACCTGGCGCCTCAGTTGGACCAGCATTCGTGCTGGACGTGCAGACCGCGTGAGACGACGCTTCATCCAGTCCCAAACATGCTCAATGGGGGACAGATCCGGAGATCTTGCTGGCCAGGGTAGTTGACTTACACCTTCTAGAGCACGTTGGGTGGCACGGGATACATGCGGACGTGCATTGTCCTGTTGGAACGGCAAGTTCCCTTGCCGGTCTAGGAATGGTAGAACGATGGGTTCGATGACGGTTTGGATGTACCGTGCACTATTCAGTGTCCCCTCGACGATCACCAGTGGTGTACGGCCAGTGTAGGAGATCGCTCCCCACACCATGATGCCGGGTGTTGGCCCTGTGTGCCTCGGTCGTATGCAGTCCTGATTGTGGCGCTCACCTGCACGGCGCCAAACACGCATACGACCATCATTGGCACCAAGGCAGAAGCGACTCTCATCGCTGAAGACGACACGTCTCCATTCGTCCCTCCATTCACGCCTGTCGCGACACCACTGGAGGCGGGCTGCACGATGTTGGGGCGTGAGCGGAAGACGGCCTAACGGTGTGCGGGACTGTAGCCCAGCTTCATGGAGACGGTTGCGAATGGTCCTCGCCGATACCCCAGGAGCAACAGTGTCCCTAATTTGCTGGGAAGTGGCGGTGCGGTCCCCTACGGCACTGCGTAGGATCCTACGGTCTTGGCGTGCATCCGTGCGTCGCTGCGGTCCGGTCCCAGGTCGACGGGCACGTGCACCTTCCGCCGACCACTGGCGACAACATCGATGTACTGTGGAGACCTCACGCCCCACGTGTTGAGCAATTCGGCGGTACGTCCACCCGGCCTCCCGCATGCCCACTATACGCCCTCGCTCAAAGTCCGTCAACTGCACATACGGTTCACGTCCACGCTGTCGCGGCATGCTACCAGTGTTAAAGACTGCGATGGAGCTCCGTATGCCACGGCAAACTGGCTGACACTGACGGCGGCGGTGCACAAATGCTGCGCAGCTAGCGCCATTCGACGGCCAACACCGCGGTTCCTGGTGTGTCCGCTGTGCCGTGCGTGTGATCATTGCTTGTACAGCCCTCTCGCAGTGTCCGGAGCAAGTATGGTGGGTCTGACACACCGGTGTCAATGTGTTCTTTTTTCCATTTCCAGGAGTGTATATAATTCAGTTTCATTGTGTACAACGTACCACAGTAATACAGAGGAAGTTGAGACGAACATTTTGATACAGGACG
This sequence comes from Schistocerca americana, assembly GCF_021461395.2. Lineage (NCBI taxonomy): Eukaryota > Metazoa > Arthropoda > Insecta > Orthoptera > Acrididae > Schistocerca > Schistocerca americana. Next base: position 94,385,365 of record NC_060121.1, read on the forward strand.
CTTGTGGTCTATCAAGTCGGAAAACTACCTCAAACTGGCCTACAAAAAGCATCTAAGCTGCAGCACACGTACGTCGCGCGAGATTTTCAGTATTCTCGTGATTTCTCCCTGCCAACTGTTAGTCCTCTACAAAAAATAAATAGGACCTTTTTAGTTTAATTGTGTATGGAGACACTTTTTCCATGGAGTGTGCGGTTTTCGAGTTATTAAAGGAAAATGTACAAAAGTTATATTAAAAGTGCTCTATTCCGGAAACCGTTTGCAGTAGGGCATACGTCCACATGAGGTTTTTTTTTGTTCAGAACCACTAATACTATCGCATCTCAAATCAGGTACCTTTTCTCTTGACTCACCATATATACATGACACAGAAGTCCCCCTACACACTATGATATGGGCGTGCTAGGGGACCAGTTTTGTACAGTAACTAGTCACTACTCGCAATAGAACAGTGTTCTATAATTGTTATACTTTATTAAAGTTTACACTGAAATAAGTAACAGGCATCAAATGGAAAAACAACAAATGTAACATAAAACATAAGACACTTTCATAGTACTGTATAATAATGACGCACCAAAATTTTAAAAGTTAATAAACCGCTTGCTTAGATAACTGTATACTACTTTTAAAAATTCAGTTACTCATGGCCCCACATTTTAGAGATGAATGAATTTTACTTAACAAATGTTTGCTTTCTTTTAAATTTATAAAATCATAGTATTCTGAGCATCTGTATTTCAGATTCATTCTAACCGTCAGAATTGATTTCAGAGTCTCTGCATTCATTTCAGGTTTCTCAGATGTCCACGTCTTATTCACAAAAAAAAGGACACTCTCGACTGCTGCATTAATACATGGGAGGCACACCGCCAACTCCATGATCTTTGATGTGTTCTCATTAGGAATTTGTTTCGATGTGAACTGCTGAAACATTTGTACCCAACTCATATCAGTGTCAGTTTTTTCTACGTTCCATTTATCTATTTTCTGATGTGTGACAAACCGCTGCACATTAAGACACTCTGGAAATAATTCATTGTCATGGATGTTACAGTTTGGCAGTACGCTTATGAAAGATTCGTGGCATTTTTGGACCTCACCCCATGTAGGTACATCATTTAAAAGAACGCATTGGAAGTCCGAAAATTCTTTTAGGCTTTCTATACGCACAGGATACTTGTTGAAGTAATAATAAATCTTGTGAGTGACACACTCTAGATCGATTGGTAAACAATCAGCAGCTGTCTTTATAGCATTATGCCCTACGTGCGGTGCACATCCTACACCAATGATGTCACGACCAAGCCAGTCCTTTAATCTGTGGAAAATATAATTTGTCTGTGTTCGATAGTGTCCACCAAAGTTTAAGCTGGCATTGTTCCCGCAGAATGCTACAGTTTTATCATTCAAATTTTATTCTGTGATGGTATCACATAGATAGCTTCAATATCTTCAGTTTCACAAGGCTGTTCTTTAAACTGGAGAATTTTCACACATATGCCTTCAAGAAATATCGAACAACCACAGGGAAGAGCTTTGTGATTCCATGGTTAGGCCCACCAGAAAGAGTAGTAATGCAGTTCACTTTGCACACTTCTCGCTGCGATTCATCACGACAGTGTGGAGCAAGCACGTTAACAACAATGGCTTCGCATTTTGTATGGCCGCAAGTGTACTTAGAGTCGAAGCACTGCTGGATGAGTTTAGACGTACATACACTTGAACGAAAGTATGGTTCTCTTGTACTAAATGGAAGACCCATGTGGCTTCCACTGCAGCTAGTTTAAGTTGGAACAACTTGCCGAAAGAAGTCTAACAAACTTCCCGGAAATGCGGCACTGCCATCTGATGACTTGTGTTTGGCCGTTTCCAAGTGATACTCTATGTCGTACTTCCCTCCATGAGGAACAGAAGACTCCTCCACATTTTGTGCAACGGACATCGTGGTCTGTTCTTACTCTTTTTATTATGAATGGATATCTGTGTTAAAAACAAATAAATGACTTTGTATGAGGGTTTGTTCGCTTAAATTTGATTTAATCCATCTACTATCTATGGATGTCTACAGGGACATAATTTCTACGTATGGATCTATCAGATCGCTTTCTTATTTATTATTTTTTATGTAAACAATTGTTCTGGTGAATATACATGTTTATGATTTCCTGCTTTTTTTCTGCTTTGTAAGTGCTGAAACGAGCAACTTCAAAAGACAGAAATTGTCTTCCTTGGACAGTCATATAAAATAAACATACATTCTCGAAGACTTTAATTTAGATCTTTTTAACACGTTGACAGCCGCGGCCAAAATGAGTAATCTGCTCACAGAATCCAGGTTAAACAGTTCATACAGTTTCATTCGTCATCTCATTTGTAGTCTATGTGTCCGAAATTTTTTAAAGTAATTATTGACGAGAAAATAGAGCCTGCGAATTATCTCGTATTTGGCGTAAAGAGTGGAAAGGATATCGTCATACACTTAAAGGAATGAAGCAAAAGGAGAAAGTACATTTTCCAGATAAGTTGTGCATGTCTGTGTACGTATTAAATGACCCTACCGTTAATCGCCTTTTACCAGTTATCTCGTGGTTTTCTGTCTAATTTGTGAATAAACACCAAGTCTTTGCTTGGAAGAATGCTTTTAGACAGCGTTCCCCAACTGAAGGGTCATACCCGGCACCGGGACACGCAAATAAAATACCGGGTCGCACAAATATGTCGTTGTCATAATTGACAGTTTACAATTACGTACGTTAGTAAATAATCACATTTTAGTAGTAGTAAGGTAATTAAAAAGAACACACTTTCTATAGGGAATTATATGACAGTTTTATGTTACATAAAAGTTGTACTTATTCTAGTAAATAATTAAACTGCGCGTCGTTGAGATACTACTTTACTGACGATCGTCCTGCGCTTGGCCTAATACTGAGTCCCACAAAGCTAAGATAATGCCAAAGAGAGTAAAACATAGGTTCATTTTCGCACGATACAGCAACTCTTATCAAGGGGACTTTGCTGGGACTGAACAGTGGGCACTAATCTGATACAATATTTTCCTTCGATCAACAGCAACAGAATATGGATGAGGAACATATTTTCAATCAATTTAGAAAGCTGTAATTTGTAAGATTCAAATGCTAACTCGTTAAATGTGCTGTCGTGTGACAAATTTTTTGGATGTCTTGTCGTCAACAGATCTCGTTTTAGCAGAACAAGCGATGAAATTTCCTATGCCTTTAGATTCTATACATACTTGTCACTCAGGGTTTCCAACACTGGTGTTCCTGAAGAAATAAATAGGCTTATATAAACCGATTGGAAGTTGAACCAATCCTAAGGACAAAGATAACGTCTTTTGAACCGAATCTTGAGTTCATAGTTAAAAATAACAGCTACATACTTTTCAGTAATAGAGGACAGACAAGGTAATATAACTGTAAAACTTTAATTATCGTTTTATTGTTAAAAGTTGACGCTTTAAATATATTGTATACTACGTAGACTTAAGATGGTGTTTTAATTTATTACATTATCAGCCACATGAGAATTTGAGCTTTTTGCCTTTTATAAGTGCTGTTGGGGTCTTGGAGGTATCACTAGACATGTAAATCTTGTCAGCTATGCTCATGTTCGCATTGTTGCCAACGTGATTACATTTAACAAATTTTTTACGATAGCTGCGTGGCAAAGTGTTTTTACAATAACAAGTTGAATTTAATTTCATATTCTTTGCTGCTTAGCAGTACTGTGTGTCAAAATAAGTCTCTCTTATGACAAATTACTTTTTTTAGAAGATCATCTGCGCTGGCTGTGAGGGAGGAGGGGCAATGCAGTAGGGCTGACAACATTTACTCGCGCAGAGCTCACGCACTTCAGTAAAGTATCTCCTCTGTACCAAGAACTGTATTCTCGCAAGTGTTGACAGCAATGTAGAAAGGCAGGAGAGGAACTAGCGATGGGGGGCGGTAGCTCTTTCAAATGTTCTGCTCTATAGTACAAAAAAATTTCAGTGGTTCAGGAAGGGAAGGCAAAATAAAAAATAACTGAGGCAGGACAAAAAATTTGCCCTGCTTTAAGACATATTAACAATTTAAAAAAACCATCATCTCCGTTACCATTAGCGGCACACAGTATACATTTTTCATCTGAAACTAAAATGAAATTTTGTGTTCACTTTTCTCTTACTTTATTCCAATTGGGAAAATAAGAATTCTGTTTCACCACGTCCAGATGACTTGCTACACCTGCTCTTGACGCCCAAAACCTGCAAATCACACGTATTTGGTACGCATTTTTTCGTATCTGGCTTTATGCAGAAATTCGTTTTCTGCGAATTAATTCGCAGCTGGCGACAGTGGCCAGTTCGTTCGCACGAGATAACTAGTACTTGGCAGGCAACGTGTTAAGCTCTGCAATCTGGCACTACGTAACTTGATGTACATCTTGTATATCGTATTATATAGCTCGTTATCAGCGGAGCTAGCGTAAAACTTTTTTACTTAAAATTTTGCTGGTGAAATTTTAAGTGCTGTACAACCTTTCATGGAACATAGCGAAGAAACACTCTGATTAAACCAGCTGTCAAATAAAAAGACTGCATTAAAATCGGAACTTTCGTTTGCAAGCTATGATGCCACTGACGTACATACACAAATACACGTTAAACTTGTAACACTTCTCTGTTTGCGTCGCCGGTTAATAAGGAAGAAAGTGCAGTAACAGTATAGAGTTGTGGCATCCATGAATCACATCAAATAGGAAGAGCCCACTTCGATTCGCGTGGGTTTTTCATATAGCACAATACAAAAAAAAAAAAAAAAAAAAAAAAATATGATGCACTCTGAAAGACGATCCGTAGTAGTTGACGTTTAATTAAAAGCAGAATTACCACACTGTTTATGACACTGAATTATGAAAACGTTCTCGCCTCTCTTTAAATCCGGAACTGAAAACGCAGTGATATTTGGGTATTGCGAAACTTGTTACAACCTGTACACGCTGCAAAACTCACGCCAACAAAACAATCACGAAAGGACTACCGTCAGGGAAATCCAGCTCAGTAATACCAACTTCAGCGCTAGTATTACTGAAAGTCTCGAACTTGAACGCCTCATAGGGTGGTCATGAAAATAAAGGGTAAAACACTTTTACAATGCTAAAAATGTGAGAAGTTACATGTTGAAACATCCCATTACCGAGACTTGCATTTGATTTGCAAAAACCAGAACATTTAGATGTCCCGGTTGAACCCTGTCGGGACAGGGGGAGAGGACTTCAAATATGAAACTGTCCCTGACAAGCCGGGACGTCTGGTCAGTTTAACTATATCACTCATAAAACGTTTAAAACACAGTACATTTGCACGATGATGAATACATGTAACTCGATGTATCCTATTTATTCCAGTAAATTTACTATTGTAAAAGTAAGTAGAGATCATTTTGGTTCCTAGCATTACAAACATGCTTTCCACTACTTTCAGGGAAAAGACAAATATTAACCATGACAACGGACATATAAATATTAAATATCAGACACTTATCAATAGACCCAAAATTTATTTAACAAAGTGTCTACCGAACGTTCCACAGTTACTAACAGATGTAAATCTTATATCGCTATTTTTCTGAAAATGTGTTCATTTTAAATTACGTTTCCACAAGTAATTGGTTATTTGTGAATGGAAATACGAAGACAAGGAAACTTATTCCTTCTTACATAAGTGAACAGAGTTTTTCTCCACTTAGGCTGTATTTCTTTATACATCAACATCACTTTGGGTTTCTTAAGCCTTTTCCAGCGATTACCTGAATAACAACCCACACTACATTAACGCGACGAAACGGATACACAGTGGTGTGAATGTAAATTAATACAAAGACTTTTTTTAAATGTTATCCACACATCTCAGCTTCAAACGTCACTGCATTCACAACACTGGAGGTATGAAATGATAGAACGCATTCATTCACAACTATTCGTGTTTTATTAAGTACACGATAAATTTCGGACCCTATAGGGCCATCATCAGGTGTAATTTGTCTCAATATTTGCGTTATTTTTTTTCTCTCGAATGAGGTAAAATGTATATTCTTGTTAGGAAAAGATCTGATGTTAGATTATGAATTTCGTAAGTCAAAAGCGGAAGATATGTGGGAAATAATGGAAAACCTGAACAGTGCGAACTTACCACATAGTCCCAGAACAGCGTTATTAACAGTTTAGCACCAGCATAAATTTTTTCTCCATTGTTTCCGTACGTACCACTTCATTCAAGAGTCACATTTGCAAACACATATTTGCAATAACTTCACAGATATTTTTGTGCATGTTGTGTTCAAAGATGTATTTCTTCGTGGCGCTAATGTCCAACAAATCTGATGGGTTATCCAAATATTCTGCGGTACACAGGAAGTAATGTACACTAGTTAATATCTATGAACTTGGACAGTTTAACGGAACTTTCATCAACACAAGCGGTTATCTACATAGTGATTTTGCTAAACGGAGGCAAACTGCAGGGAACAGTCCATGTGCTGACAAGGAGCAAATAAGGGGCTAATGCACACAGGGCTTAAATATGTTCCAAGAAACGTGGAGATGAAAGATATTTGACAGTGCAGATTTGAGTGAATGAAAGCACAAATGGTAACACACAAACAAGGTAGCAGCTCTTTTTCTGTTCTGTAGTTCTAGCTCATACTGAAGAGGATCATTGCTTCTTGTAAATTACTTTTAGCAAAAACAGCCTGTATATAATCCATAAAATACAATCATAAATAGATACAAAACCGCAGCAACATGCAACATTCTCTCAAAGCGATTAATGTCGTTTTTGTGAAAGGATTCTGATCACACGACAGAGTAACCGTTAACAGCCATTAGAAAACGTACTTTCCGATATACCATTAAATAACCGCCATTTTTTCTGTTTGCCGTCGTTCTTCAGTAGCTTCAAAATTCGTGGAAGAATGTCCCATCGATGCAACTAATTGAACGCAGTTTGTTTATTGTCATATGCGTTTCGCTTCTTTTATTTGTGAAGCATCATCAGTAGACTGTAATACATGTTTATTTTTACACACATAATATTTGTCTTACATGGAACTTACAATATATTACTTTGCTAAATTTTGTCATTTTTTTCTTCTTTTATAGGTTACAATCAACTTTTGTACTAAAACTTACGTGATATGAAATTATCGTTCGTTGTTACTTACGATTTCCCGCAACGTCAACCCATTTGTTTGTTCCTAGAGATGTATCCATTAGTCTCCACGCTCCAGTGAGCCGATTTTCGGAGTTTTTTCACCCACATTTGATTCAACACATCGCATACATCGCTTGCACTATACATGTTATGTTCAACAAGTGTGTATTTTCGGTGTGCAGTGTTGTTGCCAACTGTCGCTGTGTGTTTATCTCTCCTCTTTTGTTTGCATCGTATATGTTGTTTGATTGTTTATTTGATGTGTGATATATATATATGTATATATAGATGGAGAGAGAGTGAGAGAGAGAATTAGGAGAAGGGGGGAGAGGAAGATTGATTAAATATTTATTCTGGTAATGTTTTGGATCTCTGTTTGTTATTGTTTTTGTGGCTAACAAGATAAGAGAGTTATCGTTTATATGGATTTTGTAACTGAGTATCTTCTTCTTCATTGCAATGGCTCTTTGTATGACAAAGTTTTCTTGCAATGTCAGGAGTTTTCGTTCTGCTTGTTCACTCTGATAACTGTAATGTCGTGTTCCACGTAGGGTGGTTCGTGTCATTGTTTCTTCAGGTGTTCGGTGAACATAGAATGTCTATTTTGATATTTCTATTTTCTTACATGTGGTTTATATCTAGTTTTGAAGTTCCTACGGCCATCCCTAGATATGCCGATTTACATACTTCGCACTCTAGTTGGAATAAATCTGCTCATTGATATTTATCTGCTTTCCATATTGTTTGTAAATGTAATTGGAGTGTGTGTTTTGGTTCTGTAACAAATGTGTGATCCCTGTTACTTTAATATATTAGCTATCTCGTGAGTTGCTTTGTGTTTGTATGTTTCTTCTGTCGTGTGTGTTACTGCTTTTTGTTTCCGTGTGTGGTGTTTTGTCTGTGGGATTTTATGTCTTTGTGTTGTCTGTTTGTTTTCATTTTTCTTTAGTTTGTGTTTTAATTTTTTGGTGAACTTTCTTACTACATGAGGGTTGTAACCATTGGCTGTGACTATAAGTTGAACAGTTTCTAATTCTCTTTCGTAGTTTCATTAGCTGAGTGGGATATTATGTAGTCTGGCTAACATTTGTCATAGTGCTCCTAATTTTTGATTTGCAGGTTGTTGGTTCAAAGATATATAGGTAAAGCTGAGGCTGTTGGCTTTCTGAAGATGTCAAATGTGTGTTTATTGTTGTCTCTCTTTATTGTTATTTCCAAGAAATGTGTTTCTTTTTCCATCATGAATTGAATATTTTCATGTATGTTGTTTATGTCTGTATGAAGTTTGTTAATTTTCTCTGTTGGTTGATCCACCATACATATTATGTAATTCACATATCTGTACCAGTAAACAGTTTTTTTATCCTACCCTTATGATTACTGCATCAAAAATTGTGTTTTATATGTGGTTGATGAGTATGTTTGCCAATCTTCCTGATGTTGCAGATCCCTTGGAAGTCCACCTTCTTGTAAGTAAAATTCCTTTTTAAATATGAAATAATTTTGGGATGTGATTACTTTGAAGGGTTTAGTTACGTCATTTATGTTGTCTGCAGGTGGTTCATTGTATGTCTGTAAGATTTCTTCAATTAGCTTTATTGTGTCTGCAATGGGTATTGAGGTGTACATGTTCTCTATGTCAAAAGAGATGAGTGATGCTGTTTGTGATATGTGAAAGTCCTTTATTTTTTCTACAATTGTGCAAACTGAAAGAATCCTGCCACAAGAAGAGAAAAAAGAAAATAACACTATAAATATGAGGTTAACACAAGAGCTTGTGAAGAAAGAAATAAACAACATAATCACCATATCAAAGAAAAAACATCACTAAGAAACTAATGGAAAAACTACAAGCTAACAACAACATCAACACCTGATGAAGGAAACAGCACAGTGCTGAACAATAAAGAACCATATATATATAAAAACTAAACTTTTCACCTCTTCTAACAGTATCGAAATCGTGAAAACAACCTAAGGTCCACAAACCCCTTGTTGCGATGAGACTTGTTATTATTTTCATCAACACGACCATACCATGCAGCATAACACATGAACAAAATCCTAATGCAACATTATGAAATGAAGAACAGCAGAGCAGTGAAAAACATATGAACTCATAACAAAAATGAAAGACTAATACATCCCACAAACAACATTACTCATACCCATTGCAGACACAATAAAACTATTTGAAGAAAACTTACTGACATACAACAAACTACCTGCAGACAATGTTAATGAAATAAATAAGGCCTTCAAAGCAATTGCATCACAAAATTACTTTCAATTTAAAAAGGAATTTTGCTTACAAGAAGATGGGCTTCCAATGGGATCCACGATTTCAGGAACATGGGCAAACATATTCATCAACCACATAGAAAACAACATTTTTATACAATCATCACAAAGGAAGGGTACAAATCTTTTTACTGGTACAAATATATGGATGGCATAATCTGTATGGTACATAAACCAACAGAGAAAACTGATAAACTTCATACAGACATAAACAATATACAGAAAAATATTCAGTTCACGGAAAAAGAAATAAAAAAGGAAATACATTTCTTCTATATAAGAAGAAAGAGAGACTACGATAAATGTACATTTGACACCTTCAGAAATCCAACAGCCACACACAATTATAAATGCTTCATACAGCCATCTGCAAAATCAAAAATTAGCAGCCTTATGACGCTAATAAGAACCCACTCAGAAAAGAAAACTATGAAAAAGAATAACAAACATTGTTACAACAACCATACAGTAAAAAAATTAACCAAAAAGTTAATAGATAACTAAAGAAAAACGAAAATAAGCAGAGAATGCAAACATAAAAGAACCTCACAGACACTACAACACGTATGGAAACACAAAACATTAACACTCATGACACAACAAACAGGCAAAAGGTACACTTTAACATAAAAACACAAAACAACTCATAATATAGCGAATGTATTAAAGAAACAGGGATTACACATTCGGTACATAACAAGAAAAAACATTCCAGTCGCATTTACAAACAACAGAAAAACCAGATATATACCGAGGATTAGGTATATACCAGCTAGAACACCAAGAATGTAAATCGGCATATCTAGGGATGGCATGTAGAACCTTCAAAACTACATATAAAGCACATCTTAGAAAATGGAAATATAAAAATAGCCATTCTACCTTCACCAAACACTTGAAAATGTATGGACGTGAACCATCCTACATGGAACAAGACACAAGAGTTATCAGAGTGAATAATCACAACGAAAACTCCTTACATTGCAAGAAAACTTTCACATAGAAAGAGCCATTCCAATGGAAAAGAAGATACTCAATGACCAAATCCATATACTCTCGGATCATGTTAGCCACAAAAGCAATAACAAACAGAGATCCAAAACACCACCAGAACAAATATTTAATCAGTCTTCCTCCTCCCTTATCCTTATTCTTGCGCTCTTTCTCCCTCTCCCTCTTTCTGCCTTTCTATTTCACACTCTGTCTCTCTCTCTCTCTCTCTCTCTCTCTCTCTGTCTCTCTCTCTCTCTCTCGCTCTCTCACACAAATATGCTTAATTTTTTAAAAATCAAACTATCAGAAAGAAAAGACACATTTAAACTCACACACACAACAATTGTAAAATCAAACTACATGCACGACACAAGCAAAGGAGGAGAGATAAGAACACAGCGACAGTTGGCAACACAGTACAAATTCGTGGTGTTTCAAGGTCTTTTCTGTCAAATTAGTCAGACAATCCGCATTAGTTTGCATCGTGCTTCTGTACAACACAGGCACTACAGTATCGTATATTCTTTAGTTGATCTCTGCCAGAGACTCCTTAAAATCGGTATCTGAACCTAAACGAAATGAAGATTCAGCAAACTGATTGCGAAACGAAACTTCAGATTTTCTTTTTACAATGTAAAAGCGTTTATGTATTAACAATGTAAAGCTTATAAAAGTACGTAATATTTAGAGTTGCACTATAAAATGTAACTGCTAATTATTTAATTAGTAATAATCACGAATACTTAGTAATTCATAAAATAAAGTGTTGTTAAAGGCAGTTTCCTCCACGTTAACAAAAATTATTTATCTACAGATAGGAATTCCAATTATGTTTGAAGCACCAGTATTTATATCTGCGCAATATATCGAACCAACAATATCAGACGGCTAGAGGCTCCTCTTCTTCCGTTTGTTTTCGAATAAAATGTGGTAGACCAACCTGTTCAGTAGCTGGTATAAAAGCTGCAATACGCAAACATTATACCAGGTAGTTGACAAGATGGTCCACCACGTTTTATGCGAAAAGAAACAGAAGAAGAGGAACGGCTAACCGTCTGAAATTGTTGGTGTGATATACAGGGTTATTACAAATGATTGAAGCGATTTCACAGCTCTACAATAACTTTATTATTTGAGATATTTTCACAATGCTTTGCACATACATACAAAAGCTCAAAAAGTTTTTTTAGGCATTCACAAATGTTCGATATGTGCCCCTTCAGTGATTCGGCAGACATCAAGCCGATAACGAACTTCCTCCCACACTCGGCGCAGCATGTCCCCATCAACGAGTTCGAAAGCATCGTTGATGCGAGCTCGCAGTTCTGGCACGTTTCTTGGTAGAGGAGGTTTAAACACTGAATCTTTCACATAACCCCACAGAAGGAAATCGCATGGGGTTAAGTCCGGAGAGCGTGGAGGCCATGACATGAATTGCTGATCATGATCTCCACCACGACCGATCCATCGGTTTTCCAATCTCCTGTTTAGGAAATGCCGAACATCATGATGGAAGTGCAGTTGAGCACCATCCTGTTGAAAGATGAAGTCGGTGCTGTCGGTCTCCAGTTGTGGCATGAGCCAATTTTCCATCATGTCCAGATACACGTGTCCTGTAACGTTTTTTTCGCAGAAGAAAAAAGGGCCGTAAACTTTAAATCCTGAGATTGCACAAAACACGTTTACTTTTGGTGAATTGCGAATTTGCTGCACGAATGCGTCACGATTCTCTACCGCCCAGATTCGCACATTGTGTCTGTTCACTTCACCATTAATAAAAAATGTTGCTTCATCACTGAAAACAAGTTTCGCACTGAACGCATCCTCTTCCATGAGCTGTTGCAACCGCGCCGAAAATTCAAAGCGTTTGACTTTGTCATCGGGTGTCAGGGCTTGTAGCAATTGTAAACGGTAAGGCTTCTGCTTTAGCCTTTTCCGTAAGATTTTCCAAACCGTCGGCTGTGGTACGTTTAGCTCCCTGCTTGCTTTATTCGTCGACTTCCGCGGGCTACGCGTGAAACTTGCCCGCACGCGTTCAACCGTTTCTTCGCTCGCTGCAGGCCGACCCGTTGATTTCCCTTTACAGAGGCATCCAGAAGCTTTAAACTGCGCATACCATCACCGAATGGAGTTAGCAGTTGGTGGATCTTTGTTGAACTTCGTCCTGAAATGTCGTTGCACTGTTATGACTGACTGATGTGAGTGCATTTCAAGCACGACATACGCTTTCTCGGTTCCTGTCGCCATTTTGTCTCACTGCGCTCTCGAGCGCTCTGGCGGCAGAAACCTAAAGTGCGGCTTCAACCGAACAAAACTTTATGAGTTTTTCTACGTATCTGTAGTGTGTCGTGACCATATGTCAATGAATGGAGCTACAGTGAATTTATGAAATCGCTTCAATCATTTGTAATAGCCCTGTATTACGCAGATACTGTAAGTGCTGGGTGCCTCAAATGTGACTGAAGTTCCAGTTTGATCATCAGGTGGCGACTGTACGCGTCAGCGTCAGAAGTCACGGGACACCAATATACACATATACAGATGTCGATAGTATCACGTACAGAAGGTATGGAGGGACACTGCATTGGCGAAGCTGTCTTTTGAGAGGGACAGTGCATTGCGAAGGTGGGTCATTTGAAAAGGTTTCTGAAGTTACTATGGGCGCACGACGGTAATTAAGCGACTTTGAAAGCGAAATGGGAGTTGGAGGTAGAGGTATAGGCGATGCCATTTCAGAAATCGCGAGAGAATTCAATGTTCTGAGATTCACAATGTCGAGAGTGTGCCGCAGTTACCGACCGAGAACAGCAGCGTTTGCATAGAGTTGTCAGTGCTACGAGGCGAGTAATGCTGCGTGAAGTAACGGCGTAAATCAATGTGGGACGTATAACGAATGTAACCGTTTAGGACCGTGCGGTGGAATTTGGCGTTAACGGGCTATGGCGGCAGACGACAGAAGTGAGTGCCTTTGCTAACAGCAGGACATCACCTGCGGCACTTCTGGGCTCGTGACCATATCGGTTGGTCCTTAGACGACTGTAAAACCGTCGCCTCGTCAGATGAGTTCCGCTTTCAGGTGGTAAGAGTTAGCAGTAGGCTTCGAGACAACCGCAGACCCCACGGAGGCACGGGAACAGTTGTCAAGAAGGCACTACGCAAGGTGAGGGTGGCTCCATAATTCCAAATCAAGAATGGAATTTTTATGGATGGCAATGCGCCATTACACTAGGTCTCAATTGTTTGCGATTGGTTTGAAGAATGTTCTGAACATTATGAGCGAATGGTATGAGCACCCGTATAGTCCGACGTGAATCACGTCAAACGTCTAAGGGGAAAATAGAAAGCTAAGTTCGATTTCTCTAGGGGCTTCCAACGACTTGTTGGGTCCATGCCAAAGGGAGTGCCTGTAGTGTGCCGGGTAAAGGGAGGTTAGAGACGATATTAGCTGGTATCCAACGACTTTTGTGAGTTCACTGCTTATCAGCTTTATCAATAACCATTTAACCGCTTCTCTATACAAGCGTTAATCTCCACAGATTGAAAAACGAAAACTACAAGACTGGTGTAGGAAGGAAAAGGATGGAAGCCAACACTTCAATCCAATCGCAGTCTCGAAGAGCATACGAGTATTTACGTTATTACTGTTATCGATGACGCAGTTCGAGTATTTGTATACAACGCTGCCCACTCCGTTGTCAATTCATCACGATTGAAAGCACACGTAAACACGTAAACAAGAACTTGAGGGTATTTTCAGATCACCCCTACTTTAATCAGGATATTGCGCAAGCGGGCAAGGAATTTGTGTCTGGGCTGACAGAGAAAGCGACGTGGTGGGCGCCCCCCGTCCCGTAGGAATCCAATTTCCCCGGAAACGCCAGCTCATTTGTTTTTGATTAGAAAAGTCTGCGGCATCTGCCTGCAGTCCCTTCCTTCCTCCCTCCCCTCCGCTCCCCACCCTCCCATCTCACCACAACACAGATCTTGTTTTCTTCCTATCCCGCCGAGAGATACAACATCCCAGAGCTCAAGTCGTTTACCACATGTGCCGTTGTGTAGTGCTGAGTTGCAGGTCTTCATAGGCGCAAATAAATTTCGCACAAAACTTCGAGTAAAAGTGCATACAATGTAACCAATTGCCTCTTAATTGCAATGTCATGTAATTTTATCGCTTGTCGCTATTGAAACGTATTTACGACCATGTAAACTTTCGGTAACGGGAGTAGTACCAAAACAGATGAATCAACAAACTGTCTCAAAAAAAGATTTACAGTCTCGAAAATAATGCCTGTTATTGAAACTTCCTGTCAGATTACAACTGTATGTCGGACCGGAACTGCGACCTTGCAGGAATAGCAAGGATATTGCGGAGACATGGTTGAAATCAAATGGCTCTGAGCACTATGGGACATACATATGAGGTCATCAGTCCCCTAGAACGTAGAACTACTTTAACCTAACTAATCTAAGGACTTCCCACACGTCCATGCCCGAGGCAGCATTCGAACCTGCGACCGTAGCAGCTGCGCGGTTCCGCGGCCGATGCGGAGACACGGCTTAGATCACAATTTGGGGATTGTTTCCAGAACGGTTTTTCACAGAGAAATTTGAAAGACAGGACACGAAATACTGGCGGAAACTCTGTGAGAAAGGGTCGTGAACCGTCGTTGGATACCTCAGTCAGCAGAGCATTCACCCGCGAAAGTCAGTGGCTTCTGGAAAAATCTCGCAACTCCAAAAAATAATTAATGTAGAGTAATGAAATTTCGAGAGTTCTTACGTCAAGGTAGCATATTTAAGTGATTAATGTTGCCAGATCACAGGTTAATGTAAACACGAAATGAGACACAGAAAATATTAAATGCTGGCATGTTAATAACCGGTGTAACCGCCAGAATGTTGAAAGGAAGCAGGTAGTTGAGCATGCATTGTATTGTACCGCTGCCAGATTTCGTTTTGTGCGATAGAGTTGCATTCCCGTTGTACTGAGTGCGTCAATACAGTGACGGTTAATGCCGGAGTTTTCCGATTATCTACATCTACATCATACTTCGCAAGCCATATAATGGAGTGTGGTGGAGGGTACTTTCAGTATCACTATCTGATCCCTCCAATCCTGTTCCACTCGCGAATAAAGCGTGGGATGAATGATTGTCGGTATTCCTCTGTGTTGGCTCTAATTTCTAGAATTTTCTCTTGGTGGTCAGTGCGCGAGATGTATTTGGGGTAAGTAATATGTTGTCTGACTCCTCCTGAAAAGTGCTGTCCCGAAATTTCAATAGCAAATGTCTCCGTGATGCATAACGTCTGTCTTGTAGCGTCTGACAGTGGAGTTTGTTTAGCATCTCCGTAACGCTCTCTCGCCAGCTAAACGAACCCTTGACGAAACGCGCCAGTCTTCGTTGGATCTTCCCTATCCTCTCTATCAGTCCTACCTGATAGGGATCCCAGATAGATGAACAATACTCAAGAATCGGGCGAAAAAGCGCCTTATAAGCCATTTCTTTCGTGGATGAGTTACATTTCCTTAAGATTCTTCCAATGAATCTGAGTCTTGTGTCTGCTTTTCCCACTATCTGTTTTATATTGTCATTCCATTTAAGGTCGCTCTAGATAGTTACTGCTAGATATTTTACGGCAGACGCTGTCTCCAGCTGTTTGTCATCAATAGTGTAGCCGTACAGAAGTCGATTTATTTTCCTATGTATGCCCATTATGATACATTTATTTACGTTAAGGGTGAACTTCCCGAGACTGCATCATTCATCGGTTCTCTGGAGGTCGATCTGCAAATTCTTACTGTCTTCTGGCGTTGCTAGTTTAGTATTAACAACTGCAACATCTGCGAAAAGCCTTAGAGAGCATCCGGCGCTTTCTACTAGATCATTTATATGCATTGTGAACAGCAACGGCCTTATCACACTTACCTGTGGTATTCCGGATATTACCTTTACATCTGTCGATTTAGTTCCGTTAAGAGCGACGTGTTGAGTTATATCTGCAAAAAAGTTTTGAATCCAATCGCAGGTCTGCTTGTATTTTTTTCATTAGCGGCAGTGCGGGACGGCGTCAAATGCTTTACGGAAATCAAGGAACACGACATCAGTCTGAGCGCCGTTGTCCACTGCACTGTGGATCTCATGGACGAACAGAGCGAGCTGAGTTTCGCATGATCTCTGTTTGTGGAACCCATGTTGATTTTGATATAGAAACTTTTCATTTTCCAAGAACGTCATAACTGTTGAGCATAAAACATGTTCCATAATTTTACAACACATTGACGTCAACGATATAGGTCTATAATTGTGTGGATCTGTCTTACGGCCTTTCTTAAAAACGGGAATGACCTGCGCTTTTTCCAGTCGTTAGGTACCATTTGTTGCTCAACCGATCTACGATGAATTACTTCTAGAAGGGGAGTAAGTTCTTTCGCACAATCTTTATAGAATCTCATAGCTGTCTCATCTGGTCCCGATGCATTTCCACTACTAAGCGATTATAGCTTCCTCGGTTATCTCAATATCTGCCATTTTGACGTTCGCGCTACGATTGATAGGATGGACAGTGCGAAACAAATTAAGAACACCGGGTTCAGTGTTTCGGCCTTCTCTCTGTTATCTTTCGTTTCCGTGCCGGTGTGATCACTGAGAGAATGAATAGAGGATTTTGACCTACTTACCGATTCAGATACGACCAAAATCTCTTATGGTTTATACTCAGGTCGGTTGACAACGTCCTACTTTCGAAATCATTGAAAACTTCTCTCATTGGTCTCCTTACGCTCATTTACGCTTTGTTCAGCTTTTGTTTGTCAGCTAGGTTTTCACTTCTCTTGAATCTGAGATGAAGTGCTCCTCGTTTACGTAGCGCTTTTCTAACACAGCTATTAAACCATGATGGATCTTTCCCATTCCTTAAAACCTTACTCGGAACATACTTGTCTGGGGCATGTTGAACGATGGCATTGATTTTTTTCCATTTGATTTCCACATCGTCGTCCTCATCACTTAATATTTGATGCTGACTGCTGAGATATTCTGAAGTTTCTATCCTGTCATCCTTGCTGAGAAAATATATCTTCGTACCTTTCTTAACATTCATATGTGCTAGACTGGAGACAGATCTGGTGTTCGAGCAGCCCAACGCAACTAGTCGACACTCTGTAGAGCATGTTGCGCTACAACAGCGGTATGTGGCCGAGCGTTATCCTGTTGGAAGTCTACCCCTGGAACGCTCTTCATGAGTGGCAGCACAACAGGTTGAATCACTAGACTGACACATAAATTTGCAGCCTGGGTTCGTGAGATAAGCACGATAGTACAGAATGAGATTTTCACTCTGCAGCGGAGTGTGCGCTGATATGAAACTTCCTGGCAGATTAAAACTGTGTGCCCGACCGAGACGCGAACTCGGGGCCTTTGTCTTTCGCGGGCAAGTGCTCTGGTGGTAGAGCACTTGCCCGCGAAAGGCAAAGGTCCCAAGTTCGAGTCTCGGTCGGGCACACAGTTTTAATCTGCCAGGAAGTTTCAACCACGATTGTGTTCGTGATGTCATAGGAATCGCACCCTAGACCATAGCTCCAGTTGGAGTTTCAGCATGTCTAGCAGACAAACAGATCGGATGCTGGCACTCAACGGGCCTCCTTCTAACCAACACAGGGGAGTCATTGACACCGAAGAAGAACCAGCTTCCATCAGAAAACACAACAGACCTCCACTCTTGCCTACAATGATCTCTCGCTTGTCATCACTGATGTAGCAAAAGGTGGTGGTTTGGGATGAGTGGAATGCACGCTGTAGGGCGTCTGGATGGGAGCTGTCCTTGAAGTAACATATTAATATTTGCTCGTTGTGTCTCTGTAGTGACAACTGTTCTTCAAATTACAGCTGCAGATGCAGTACGATGCCCCGAAGCCATACGCCAAACACAATGGAGTTCCGTCTTGGTAGTGGTACATGGCCGTCTGGAGCCGTTTATTTATTTATTTATTTATTTTATTTTATTTTTTTGCGACCGTACATTCTCGTGACCACTGTTGCCAGCAAACATTTATATTGCCTACGTTCCTATCAGGTCGTTTTGGAATATGGCTGATGGCTGAAGGGATATGGACCTTTTTGTGGCCCTATTTCATGGCCTCGATCAAACAGTGAGGTGCTGATAACGGCATTTTTATCGCCTAAAGGCAATATTGACCAACACCAACTCGCCACGACCAGTCTGAAAGGTAACTAGCACTCACGGCCATAACAGTGTGTATTTACAGCAAAGCTGATTTGCTTCCTCATAATGGCAATGCTAGCGTTGATCTTAAGCTAATGAATCGAAATTTGAATAAACATAATCTTTGAGATGTAGAAACACGCCGCCTACTGAATTACGTGTTGTCGCACAACTGCTTCTTGGTGATGATTTCAGTGTATTAGAAAGTGCTCTTTGTTATTTGCACGTGCTAAGTGATGTGGGCTCATGTACACTGTAAACTCAGTAAATGTTGCTAGCTAAAAAAATAACGTCATGTTGTACCTACATGGTCAATTTCTACATTCTTACATCGCCAGAGAAGGTTTACATCAACCACAGAGCAGGGGCAGAGCCAAATTGGATGGAGTCATGCTGATCATGACGTCCCATGTACAAACGCCCAGATGGAATCTCCTTGATATCCAAATGCAATTAGCAAACAACTATGAGATAAATATACTTGGAGTATCGGTATCTTGAAAATGCCCCTGCAGTAATATTGAGCCACTCTTCCTCTAGAGCTGTGAAACTTTTTTCAGTGCAGTAGTTGGAGGACGAACTGGCCTCTCGATTATGTCTCATAAATGTTCGACTGAATTCATGTCGAGCGATCTAGACGGCCAGATCATTTGCTCGATTTGTCCAGAAAGTTCTTGAAGGAAGTGGCGAACAGTTGTGGCCCGGTAACCCGGTGACGCGGCGCATTGATGGTGGAGAACATGAAGTCATGAATGGCTGCAAGCTGTCTCCAAGTAGCCAAACACAACCATATCCAGGCAATTATCGGTTCAGTTGGGTGACAGGACCAAATCCATTCCACATAAACACAGCTCACATCATTATAAAGCCACTATCTTCTTGCATAGTAAACAAATGAAAACAGTCTTTATTGCTTTTACAGAGTTTTTATTCGATAGCAACCGGCTTGAGGCCTTTCCTCAGACCATCTTCAGGCTTTCGCCCGTCGCTATGGCTGCTGGTGGACTCCTTCTGCGGATCCCGCTCCGTCTGCCGCCACTAGTAGCCATAATGGCGAGCAAAAGGCTGCAGACGATGTGAGGAAAGGGCCGAAACCAATTGCTAATGAATTAAAAGTCGGAAAATGCGATAGAAACAATTTTTATTTAATTTTTAGCATTTTATACAGCTCGCTGTGCTCCAGTACCGATTGCTTCCTAAAATTGTGAATACCTTGGATAATGTCTTGTTGACGTTTCCATGGCTTCATGGGGCCTTCGCTACATTCGAACCCTACCATGAGCTCTTGCCAACTAAAATCGGGGCTCATCTGACCACACCATTGTATTCCAGTTATCTAGGGTCTAACGAATGTGTCACGACCCCAAGAGAGACGCTGCAGTCGATCTCGTGCTGTAAGCAAAAACACATGCGTCAGTCGTCTGCTGCCATAACCCATTAACGCGAAATTTCATCCCACTGTCCTAACGGATACGTTAGTCGTAAGTCCGACATTGATTTCTGCGTTATTTCACGCTGTGTTGCTTGTTTGTTAACGCTGACATCATCATTTAAACGCCGCTGCTGTTCGTCAATAATTGAAAGCTGTCTGTAGCTGCGTTATCCATTGTGAGAAGTAATGCCTGAAATTTGATATTCTTAGCTGACCCTTGACACTGTGGATCCCAGAATACTGAATTCATCAACGACTTCCAAAATGTAATGTTCCATGTGTCCAGCTCCAACTACTGTTTCACGTCCAAAGTCTGTTACTTCCCGTCGTATGGCCATCACGTCCGAAACCTTTCCACATGAGTCACCGGAGTACAGATGATTGCTCCGCCAACCCACTGCCCTTTCGTACACTCGACAGCAAAAAAAGTGGGTCACGCCTGAATTCCAACGTATAGGCTGCTCCTGAACGTATGCAACCAACATAGCATATCTGTGTTGCACATCGTCGCAACCCTCCACAGTACAGTCGTTGTAAGATACACAATGGGTACCGCTAGAGACTACTAGAGAACACGAGTCTTTATGACAGTCCGTCCAGATGTAGAGTAATTGTAAACTAAACTTAATTACAATAAGTGATATTTCAAATGTTATGGGACACTTAATTTTGTCACATTAATCGTTCAGTAATCCTTAGGCACAATTAATTATTTGAGACAGTATATGGATTTATAAAGTTGTGTGGCAATTGGAAACAAGTTCTTTGCTGTCTAAAAGGCTTACGCAACACACGCTGAACTCATCAACAGTTACTTGCACATGAAGTTGTACTTTAAATGACATGACCAACGTCTTAGTTCTGGATCCGGATGCAAACCCAGAACGTAACGCCATTGTTAACCAAGCAAAGCTTTGTGCCTTATCGAGACTCAATCACTAGTCGGAAAGAGACGTCAAATATTGACGTTTGCACCAGTATCAGTTATCAATTCTCAAACTGAACGTAAACGACGATAATGGTTGTACAAAACCAGAAACCCTAACATGACAATTACCTTCTTGGTAATTAACATCGAATGACGTTGTATATTGTTGCATTGTCAAGGAACAAAGGATGCACACGTTTAAAATTGAAATTCCACCATGTAATACTGGTGACAAGACTGCGAACCCAGCACCTAATCGGATTGTTGAATAAGTACGTAAAATCAGAATGTAGATATCACAGTTTCTCACCAGTAGTAAGGTTGGAACCTTAAATGACGACTGAAGTTGTATTTCCTGACCGGGATTCGAGCCCAGCGCCTACCGCCGTCGTTGTGTAACCAGGAGCAGACGCGAAATGTCTAATGTTGGTCCACCATTAGCGAGATGTGCGCACGTTTAACTAGAAATAAGGCGACGAAAACGTATATGCTGAGTGAAAGTCGAACGCCCCACACATGGTTATGAAGACACATTAATAATCAAATTCTTATTCAGTAGTAGCTAGGAGTAGCATGTTTAGTTGCAAACCTTAAGGCTTTTCTCATCCATAGTAACGTGTTGCCTAATATCTGCGATATCATGGTATTAATTTACAAGTGAATTTACTGCCGTAAAGAGCAATGTTCTCTAGCAGTCGTGTATCATTGAGATGTAAATAAAGTGCCTCAGCAGAAAGTAATTTCCGTCGTGCAGCACGTATTGTTTCACAGACACTGAGTACATAAGTGCACAAAACGTGTATTATATACTACGTATACACTATTATTTGGAGAAGCTGCCGCCAAACCTGTTTACTTTTACATTCCGCTTAGTTGTCATGGTTGAATACACGTTTTCTTAAGGCTACGTCTAATGCAGAGCGCTTATAAGAAATAATAGTTTCCTGCGTCATGCTATTGTTAGTTGGGTGAAATATTTTGTGGTAGCTATGTTTGAAATGAATGTATTTTTGAACGTATTGTTCGTCAAATATTTAAATGAATCGTCAACTGTAGGTGTGCCTGCACATGTTATAGCATTATAGCTGCAGCTTGGGTAGGTTAGGTGTATCTTTTGATCGTTCAAGGGGTGATCGTCGCCTTGCGGCCCGTGTCTGTATTAGCCGCGGCTCGCGAGCTACGGGCCAGCCAGGCTGGCCGAGGCGAGACGCAAGTGAGTGGGCTGGTGGTGGCGTTGGTGGGCCACCAACCCGGAACGAGCCAGCACGGCTGCACCGCATGCCTCTGCCTCTTCCACTCAGTTTGACGCACATATGTTTACCTCCTCTCCTGACATCAGTATAAGAGCGGTAAGCAAAAGTACACATCAGGCTGTCTGCCGTAATGGCTCACTGGGAGAGGTCTACTCGAGATAGAGTCGTCGCTCTCACTGAAGAAGGAAGATGTTCCATCAGAGAAGCTGGCAGACGGTATGGCGTAAACACATACCATTGCAACGAGATGGTGGAGGATCTGCCTTGAAAGAGGCACCACCAACAGGGCTCCCGGACAGGCAGAAAGAGAGTGTGCTCACAGCAGGAAGACAGAGATCTAGGGCCTAGGAGCAGAGAAAATCCCTTTGTGAACGCGAAGCAGCTGCGGCGGGAGACCAACTTCCCCGGCTCCAGTGACACGATTTGCTGAACGCTGAGGGACGCTGGACTGCATCCACGACGATCAGCCGTGAAACAAGAGCTCAGCGAAGACAACGTTTTATACCGGCTAGCATTTGCAGAGCTCCATCTGAGGGCGTCGTTGGACAACGTCATTTTCGCTAATGAGAAGGTGTTTTCCACCAGTAACGACGGTCCACGAATCGTTTACAGGCCGCAAGGGACTCGCCATCGACGCGAATATGTATCCGCGACGAGAAGAAGTGGCCGGCTATCTTTTGCCTGCTGGCGTTGGATTTCTGCGAGAGGGGAGGGAACTCTTTACAGGATAGAAGGAACTCTGGACAGCCTGCAGTATACCCACACGTTGGAAAATGTGATGACTTCGCCAGTGCGAATGCTGTACGCAGAAGGGGACGTCACATTGCAAGAGGACCATTCTCCCATTCACAAGTCATCATTTGTTCAGCAGAGGCTCTCCACGATTGGTGTCAACGTCATGGACTGGCCTCCACGGGCGGTTGATAAAGACGCCATGGAAAACACGTAGGCTGAGGTCGCCAGAACATCAACAGAGAACTGGCCACGAAACCAACCAACTACTGCGGACGCTCTTTGGGACTGCTTCCTGGAAGCCTGGGAGGAAGTTGCTTCTTCAGGCTGTTACGTCCGACGGCTTATACATTCTATGCTTAGACGCATGGTAGAAGTACAAAACATTGAAGGATTCTGAAGGAAATATTAGAGTCCATAAAATGTTTTGTTATGTCTTCTTCTTCGTCATTTTTTCTCATTTTGAGCTAGTGTAAGATCGCGTGGCAACAGAAACGATACAATCTGGGTTAGTCTTCCTTTGAGTTGCCTTTTTAATTCAAGTGGGTTTCTTTTGAATATACAGGTTGTTACATATTCTATTTTGATTTCGTTTATACCCTGTCTAGATGCTTACAAACTAATCAGCGTAGATAGTCTCTGTCACAGTAGTTTTTGTTATTTCAAATACATCTCTCTCTTCCCCTCCATCTATGAATACACCCTCCGTCCTCCACACAATACGCAAACGATTTCATATTATGTTTACTAGTTGTTAATATCTCCTCTATTCTGTCTCACACTCTCTCTCTCTGACACTATAGCCGCAAGTGCCCTTCTATTCCATTCCCTCAAAACTTTATAAACAAATCTAGCGGTTTCCATTGACGCTACATTTTCTCTTTTAATTGCTGCTGCCTTTACTGTCTATCATTCCTTTCAACACCTACGAAACCGTATTCTTTGATCTCCCCTTCTCTACAACCGATTCTTCGTTCTGAAAACAGTCCTTCCTTATCTGCCGGTCCTAAGATCAAACTAACTGTGGCACACATCTAAGGAAGCATTTCACGCTTATATTTTGCACTTCTGCACTCCTATCCATTCCCACATCCCGCCCTCCTTCCTGTTACCCGTCCCTTGACATCTACATCTAAATGAATACTCTCCAACTCATAATTATGTGCTTGGCAGGGGGTCCTGTGGTCTGCTGGATTGATCTTGTATCGATGTGTAAAACGTGTAGGTTCACATCTCACGTCAGGCGTAGATTTTTAACACACACAAGTAACTCTCCTTCACCCCTAGTAAGGCCAAGTGCGGAACGCCAGTAAGCTCCGTAGTTCAATATCCACAGTAAAGATAACATCCCTTTGCTGCTACTGGGGCAGAGCGGCATTCGTTTGAGCTGTGGCAGATGGAGAAACCCCGTAAGGCAGAGACTTTGTCACCAGCAAGCCGTCGTAAACTAGAAAACCTATTTCATTAAATGAACCAATGACCATGTAAGTTCACAAGGCTTTTACTTTATTTCAAACTGAGACATGGAACATTGTGATGCTGGACTGGGATTCGAATTCGATTTCACTGTGTTCCCCAAGATTGCAAACTCTTCTAGGCCTCCTCGAAAGGCACCTGTCTGGTGTCGAATCCTGACCAGCACAAAATATTCATTATTTCATTTCAAGCCCTAGCATGTGCACTTCGAAATAATATTGAAATATAGTTGCATTTTCAATGACTTTTCGTGTGTTGTCAGCTGTAACGTGTTCGTTTCAACTCACAGCCACATGATGAGCTTTTTATCACAACATTACAAGATTAAACGTTTCCTTACATCTTTTCAAGTTCAAACATTCCTCTCCATCCTACTGGCGAAAACGGATTTGGGTTTAATGTTGTGTTCGTTCACCAACGACGATATGTTGTGGATTCAACTGCTAGCCAGCAGAGTATTTTCCATCACATCATTGAAAGTACAAACATGCCACTCCTAGCTATTATTGAAATAGAATATGAAAGTTAAAGTGTCTTCACGACCACGTGTGCGTGGTTTGAATTCCATTCAGCACAGAACGTTTCGTTGCCTGACGTCTAGCTAAACATGCCCACATCTCGCTACTGGTGAAACAACAATAGCTAATTATCGTCTGCTCCTGGCTATAAAACGACGGCGATTGAAGCTGGGTTCGAATCCATGTCAGACAAAAACAATTCTATCGTAATTTAAGGTTCCAGCGTCTCACTATTGGTGAAAAATTTGATATTTAACTTCTGTTTTTACGTAGCCAACTTCGTTAACAATCCGATTAGGTGCTGGGTTATCATCCCTGTCACAAGCTTTACATGATGGCATTCCAATTTTAAACATGAGCATACCTTGTTCCTTGTGAATGACACCATATTAAACGTCGTTGGGGGAAGTTCCCAGGAAGGTAAATGTTATGACAGGACTCCCAGTTCACTACAAACATTTTCGTCATTTATTTTCAGGATCTGAATTGATATCTGATACTGGTGCAGACGTTTATACTTCACGTCTCTTTATGCCTAGTGATCGAGTCTCAATAAGGCACAAACAAAAAAATGGTTCAAATGAGTCTGAGCACAATGGGACTTAACATCTATGGTCATCAGTCCCCTAGAACTTAGAACTACTTAAACCTAACTAACCTAAGGACATCACACAACACCCAGTCATCACGAGGCAGAGGAAATCGCTGACCCCGAAGGGAATCGAATCCGGGAACCTGCGCGTGGGAAGCGAGAATCACAAACAAAGCTTAGCTTAGTTAGCAATGGCTATAGGTACTGAATTTGAATCCAGGTCCAGAACGACAACGTTGGTCATGTCATTTAAAGTTCAAGTTTGTGTACACGTAGCTGTTGATGTGTTACGAGAACAATGATATTGGTGGTGATTCGCTGTGAATGTTGAGATTTCCGTAGAGTGCTTGTTGCCGTTCATTGTCCAATATCCAGTTTCCAGAGCCACTCGCCGTTGAGCGACGTTCAGCACGTGGATGGAAAACCTTTCCGAGAGCGAAAACCTTTTTCCAATTACCGTACAGCTTCGTAACTCCATATATTGTCTCTAGTATTTCCTTTTGACTAAGGATTACTGTACGATATATGTAAAATAATCCGTTTTCTCAGAACTTTTGGAATGTCACTTGTTATAATTAAGGTTAGTTTATGAGTGCCGGCCGTGGTGGCCGTGCGGTTCTGGCGCTGCAGTCTGGAACCGCGGGACTGCTACGGTCGCAGGTTCGAATAACGCCTTGGGTATGGATGTGTGTGATGTCCTTAGGTTAGTTAGGTTTAATTAGTTCTAAGTTCTAGGCGACTGATGACCTAAGATGTTAAGTCCCATAGTGCTCAGAGCCATTTGAACCATTTTTGAAGATAGAAATGAGAGACATTGTAATTGTACTTACGTTGTAGTTTGCTTAAATATATGTGTTTATTTCCTCTTAAAACTATTTATTTCTGTATCTTTAGCATCCCGATATGTTAGGAAACTAATAAATTATTTTTCTGAGCATCAGAACGCGCAATACAGCGCGTATGATAGATCATGGCCGACCATTTGCACGGCCTCGAAGTCTTACTTGAATATTGCCAATATTAAACGGCACAGATCCGCAGATGTAAATTACAAGGCTTGCGTTTTAATTATTGTTGTGGATTGGCAGGAGAGCCAACACCGTGTTACTAGAGGAAGCCAAAAGGCACGCGTTTTAGCTCACGCAGGCTGGCGTGAGGTCTGGAACCGGACAAGGAAATTAGAATTTAGAAAAAACGGACGTAGCTGGTGGAATACTTAACTTTAATCCATTAATGGTGAACGTCGCTCTTGACGTTACAGGATTCACAGTATCAATAGTAACTGGAAATGGCGCCTTGCTGGGTCGTAGCAAATGACGTAGCTGAAGGCTATGCTAACTTTCGTCTCGGCAAATGAGAGCGTATTTTGTCAGTGAACCATCGCTATCAAAGTCGGTTGTACAATTGGGGCGAGTGCTAGGAAGTCTCTCTAGACCTGCCGTGTGGCGGCGCTCGGTCTGCAATCACTGATAGTGGCGACACGCCTATCCGACTTATACTAACGGCCCGCGGCCGATTTAAAGGCTACCAACTAGGAAGTGTGGTGTCTGGCGGTGACACCACAATTATGTTATTTTTCTGTGTCACTTCAATTTATTTGCAAACATTAATCTCATTTTTCATTAAATTCATATGGTTGCCGCATAACGGATATTTCTTGTCTCAGCTACGTAAATTCACAGAAATTAACTTACAACGATATTATCAGTGATAAATATGCCACCCAATAGTATTTCTATACGCGGAAATACATTAAAGTAGTATTAGATGCAATGCAAAAAGAATCTGAGATATATTCTGTTAACATACGGGCTAGTACGGTACGGGTTTTATTTTGCAGGCATTAAACCTCAAATAATAATTCCATAAAAAATGCCTCTATTTTGCCCGTGTTTGGTTGTGTTGTCACTTTCGTGTGCGTAGTCTCATTTGATGTGTATCTGTATGTGCCTACAAATCACACAGTTTAATGAACTGCATATCTACACACAATTAAAGTACACTGCTTGACGTACAGAACATAACACAATAACATAAATATTAAAACAACACAAAACGCTGGCAAGAGACTCTTTACAGCTAACATCTAAGACGTGGAATCAGAAGAGGCCATCATGTACGTTTTTGTTTGGGAGCGTAGTTCCAACAGCTGTAACGCTGGCAATGGCATAACCGAAGTTATAAATTTGTGCTAAGAAATGTAAGAACAGCTACCACTGATTCACAAACAAATTCTGGAGTGGAGGACGGAGCTCGTCTGTGCATACGTGGGGGAGACATTATTGGTTGTAACTTGAAACAAGACTTATAATGGGAGCCAGACGCAGGCTGCTTCTGGGCTCCAGCACCAGAGGTCCCCACTATCGGTTAACTGTGTTAAATCTGAGTACTGGAGGGAGGCTGCTGCCTTTTTAGAACGTGTCTGGTTGGTCAGCATTCTGAAGTACCATTGTCATTGGTGATCAAAATCGTGCTCTCACAAAGAAAGAGCAAAAATAACATTTCTTCAGTCCCAGGCTGGACTGGGGACACTTCAGCTAAGAGAGGAACTTCGATTCCCGGCTCTGAGGGAGAACAGGCTTCGGTGAGGGATAAATGACTCAGTGTTTTGCAGACGCCGCAGAAGCCACTCAGGCCAGTCCGTAACTGTGAGAGCGGTGAGCAGTTGTAACTTGTGTTGACAGTTGATGAATGTAACTGTTCTTTGTTACTTGTGCATTATATATTTAACTTAATGTCTTTAGAAACTTGCAATAAAAAAGTCTTTATAGTGACAAACGTTTGAAGAATTCTTTACATTTATCACCTTTGTTTCAGCAGCCGTGTTTTGTATATGTTGGGTCCACCTCTGCTTAATTAATTCAATTCATTACGTTACCAATTGCACAACACGTGTAATTCAATTCAGAAGATCCTGTGGGGATCAGTCTGTTTATCAGTTAGGCACAATGGTATGTCGATCTCTCAGTTGTAACCTCATACTGTCAAAAGAAATTTTCAACGTGGATTACGAATGGAATCGCCTACCTGCCATATCGGGGGGTGCATTTTGGAATGGACCCATAGTCCCTTGCTATTAGTAGTTCGACGTTAATCCTCCCACTCAAATATGTATGTTGACAGAACGTAACTGACACTAGCCTGCAACACACCTGTTAGAATGGGAATGGCATGAGAACTGAACTTTTCATACTGCGAGAATGTAAACTGTCAGTAACTTGAAACCAATGAATTTACGTAGCACGAAAACTGAATCTGATGCAACACTACTGATTTGAAATTGACCCTGGTAATAAAACAAAACTTGAGTTCGAGTCTCGGTCCAGCACGCAGTTTTAATCTTTCATGAAGTTTCAAATCAGCGCACACTCCCCTGCAGAGTGAAAATTTCATTATGAAAAGTTGATCAGTGTGGAAATAATGCTCCCTGCTCTTAATGAATGCTACCCATGAAATAATAAAATTTCTTCCCTTTATCTGCTCAATGGTAACGCTGATCGCGCTGCTCTCTGTCAGTACTTTAAATTGTAGAGTTAGCAGACAGTTATTGTGCAAGGCTGTTGCTTAGCATACATTTTTACTAAATCGAATATGACTGACACAGCCACTTCTTGAGCAAAATATTTAATCAAAAACGACATAGTTCTGGGAACTGGTATTGACTTGGGGTAAGTAACAATATGGCACTAACCTTAAAACTTGTATTCTGACTCTCTGAAGATAATAATGCTCACAATTAACACATAAACTGATTATCCATTAACAATTAGCTTTTCAAAATAATTGGATGTGAATGCTATGGTGGTGGTGGTGGTGGTGGTGGTTAGTGTTTAACGTCCCGTCGACAACGAGGTCATTAGAGACGGAGCGCAAGCTCGGGTTAGGGAAGGATTGGGCAGGAAATCGGTCGTGCCCTTTCAAAGGAACCATCTCGGCATTCGCCTGAAACGATTTAGGGAAATCACGGAAAACCTAAATCAGGATAGCCGGAGACGGGATTGAATGAATGCTATGCATTGTCTCAATCATCACTTACGAATACGCGATTTGCATTGGTAACAAAACAACTTTCTTTACCTTAATTATTTCCAGTATGATATCTTGCAAATAAATATCATTACTGCCCGTAGCGAGTAAGTATACATCCAGCACACATCAGATACAACAATGTCTTTACCCTTGAGAGTCCGCCATACATCCCTCTATCTGAAATTACTGTAACACATTACACGTAATACCTTGAACCAGCCATCACTGTTGAACAGTGACGCTACTACACAATCTCTGGTTCAATATAAAATTTTCTTACAAAATTTTACGCTGTGAATATACCTTTCAGCATCTCTGTTCAGCAAGGCTTCGCTGAACATCCATTCAGTAGGACTCCCAACTATTTATTTAAGATAAGACGATTAAGGCTTCCAATGGGAGTGTAAACAGGCAGTCAGATTGTGGCAGAAAAAGCACATC
Source organism: Schistocerca americana (assembly GCF_021461395.2). Taxonomy (NCBI): domain Eukaryota; kingdom Metazoa; phylum Arthropoda; class Insecta; order Orthoptera; family Acrididae; genus Schistocerca; species Schistocerca americana. The sequence goes on from NC_060121.1 coordinate 94,415,499, forward strand.
TAATGATACTGAGTTCATTGAGAATAACGAGTGCTAAAGATACCTCGCTCAACAGTTCTGAAGGTACTGAGTAAACTATCTCGCTTGCACGCTTACAGCGATTTGTATTGTGTGTATTGTATTGTTTTAACCGGGGGCCTAGAAACGACGGAGAGGCTCTGTCCCCACCGCAGCCGTAGTGGTCCATAGCCCCACGACTACCGCAGTCCACTTCACCTCTCCGCCGCCCCACACTGAACCACTCACCACTATTTCAGGATTACTGTACAGCTCGGGCACCGGTGGAACTCCCCCCCATTATGTTTGTGTGGTAGAGTAGTAGTGGTGTATGCGTACGTGGAGAACTTGTTCGTGCAATAATCACCGACATAGTGTAGCTGAGGCGGAACAAGGGGAACCAGTCCGCATTCGCCGAGGCAGATAGAAAACCGCCTAAAAACCATCCACAGACTGGTCGGCTCACCCAGCATCGACACAAGTCCGCCGGGCGGATTCATGCCGGGGACCAGGCTCTCCTTCCCAATCCGGAAAGCGGTGCATTAGACCGCACGGCTAACCGGGCGGGCGACAAACGATTTACCTACCCACACAGCCACGCAAGGTAAATTGCCACTTCCGGGACAGGTAGGTGCGTCGGTCCTGGATCGAGTCCACCCGGTAGTTTAACGTTGAAGTTCGGTGTGCTCCCCAGCCTGGACATGGTTTTAGACGGTTTGTCATATATCCATAAGTGAATACTAGGCTGGTAACAACGTCCAACGACAGTTACACAATTCGCAAACATTTACAAAACTTTCGCTCACGCTCACAATTCCACACGTAGATTATTGGGGTGCACATCAATCCCCGGGGATAACGATGTGGTAATACGAAGAGCATCTACCCATTCTTTACATTAACCATTCCAAATCCGTTCATAACCATGCCGACCACACACCAATGTGGGGCAATTCTACAAGAAAAAAAGGATGAAGAGAACTGAGTTGCAACTTTGCCACGTATTTGCAATTAAGACGTTGGACTGGATCTGACAAAACCCCGGCTCTCTAGGAAATTGCGTTTTCTCTGACGAAGCGAGCTTCCACACATGAGGGAAGATTAATTGGGACTACATTCATGTCTGGGGTCCGTAAATGCCCACATTTTTCGGGAACATGTCAGAGGCAGCGATAAGATGAATGTGAGGTGTGCGCCGATGAAAGCTTAGTCGGACCGTTTGTCTTCATCCAGTAAACTGTAACAGGAACAGTTAATCATGACATGTCTGAGTAATTTTCTGTCTCTCAACTTCTTGGCCTTCTGATACATGTGATCTTGCAGCGCCGCTCTACTGGAGTCTACGTGTTCGTCACTTTCTGGATCGAACAGTTCCACGTCGATGGGTAGGCAGTGATGGGTCAATAAACGGCAATCACCGGACATACCCCGATCTGGATTTTTTTCGTGTGGAGTCGCATGAAAGATATTATGTACGCCTGGTCTGTATGAGTCGTTGACAATCGCCGCAGAAGAATTTTGGATACAGTAACTTCCATCACTCCAGACAACCTTGTGAGCCTACAGTTTGAGAATGAGTATCGTCTAGACGCTGGTCATGGATAACTAAAGGAGCTGATGTAGAAGTATAATAATAATTTGTACAAGCTTGCTTGATTTGCCTTAGAAGATTCTGCAAGACCCAAGTATCTACGTCTCATAGATTTTTTAAACCTCATTTGCAAATCAGGGAGCTTTCATGTGGACACACAGTATTTTTATATATAGTAATTTCCCAGTATTTCAGCTGACTTTCGGAGAATGCAGAAAACGTACTTTTCATTAGCTGACAGTACGCTGCTATGGTCAAGCATGGTGGCCAGGATTACCGGTACTACGGTTACCAATCATTGTGGCCAAAGCTCTCAACAAAGTTGTTGTCGATTACAACAATCTAACAATAGTCGCATGTGGTTTCGTACATGACCAGATGCTATCACTCTTAGTTAATACAACAAGAACCTTTGATGTATGAGCAACCGCATGGCCATACAGCCTGAACTATCTGAGGTTTTGTAATTCTCGTAGTTTCCTCTCCCATTTACAGTTACGTGATCTACGCCGATAACATGCATCCTATGACGGCTGCCGCATGAATGTCCTCTTCTAAGCCTCTACATCATTCTAGATGCTGAGATTTACTGGTAATCGACGAAAGCTGTTGGCGTGCAGTCTTAGACAAAAAAATTGATCGCCGGTCTGCCGCCGCAGAGGTTAAGTCCGAGTGCTTCGTTTGAAGTGGCCAATGAAGTCGATCGCCCCTCACAATTCTAAGTCGTGAGATCGAATCCACCCCATTCCATATATGTTATATGCGAAAGTAGTCAGCCTGATGTAGCTGAATAATAATTCCCTTCACTTTCCGACCCACCCGTAGTACCAGAAACCTCCACGTATGTTCCGTCACACAAGCCGCAGCTGTGCGACGACCAAGTTTACGCTCTAAAGTTTCCTCGCCCTTCAGCGGCTCCAGCAGCCGGATAACGGCCGCACGTCATTCGCCAACTTCGTCAGGAGTCGTACGATCAGGTGAACATGGCGCTATGATTGTATTTCTCAACTGTCATTTTCTGATTTGAAGTTCCTTTATATTGCAGTTACATATGGTATTTTGCGAGATCGAAACTTGTGAATGTTGTTCGAGAGTTGAAAAATAGAGTCACAAATTGAAAAAAGTTTAATATTTGCAGCATATTGTTTGCTCTGGGTTTAACAGAGGTGTGAAACGACCAATACAGCTCAGAACACTTTCTGTGTGTGTGAAGCAAGTGATTTTGGGCGAAAGACGTCAGCAAACTATTTTGCTGTTGTAAGAAACGTCGTTAGTTCTGCATGACTCATTTCCTACATTCAGTAAGTCTCGGTATCCGATATATGCGATGAACTGCAGCCATTTAACCGTAGTACGCCATTAGCATTAAATAGACAAGGTTGAGAAGTCGAATGCAGTATAGGCGCTAACTGAAAGCAACAAAAATCAAAGATCTGAATGTCACTGCATTTCAACTTGAACGTCATCATTTCGCTGACTGTGAATTACTATGCAGTACTATTATTGGTGTCTAGTCATGACGTCTTTATGTTAACTTCCTAAGAGTACATCGATGGCTGAGCCGTAAGAAAAGACATCTTGTCGAGCAAAGGACAGTGTAAATATAATATTCTGCAGCTGCTGGTTCAGTAAGGATGTTGTGCACTACGAAACCCTCCCCAAGTTATTGTCTACCACAGCAGGTATTTGTTGTCAACAACTAAGAATTGTAATTCAGCTTCGCACGACAACGTAACGACGAAAGTATAATTTAATAGAACAGAAAGTACTGTAACACGAGCGTGCCTATAACAGCACGAATGAACAAGACATTACTAATTCCGGACTATGTCAGACTGAAACAGTAGGCAAATCTGGCATTTCATAGTTATTATTTATTTATTGATTTGCGATTTGACTGCCTGTAGCACCGTCACGAAAGGTCTAAGAAATCTGGCCTTCAGTGAAACTTGAACCATGACGAAAAGTAGCCGTCGCGTCAGAAGCACATAATCTACCTCCGTGCCACTGAAGGACTGCAGAGATAGTCTCTTCATTATTGTCCCAGTGGCAGGTTTTAACGGTTCAAATGGCTGTAAGCACTATTGGACTTATATCTGAGGTCATCAGTCCCCTGCACTTAGAACTATTTAAACCTAACTAACCTAAGAACATCACACACATGCCAGAGGCAGGATTCGAACCTGCGACCGTAGCAGCAGCGTGGTTCCGGACTGAAGCGCCTAGAACCGCTCGGTCACAACGACCGGCCCCAGTGCTAGCTAAAACTGATTAACTGCGACGTAAAAGACGAGATTACTTGCAGGTTCATATGGAATGACCTCCATGGACTCGAAAGCATAAAGTAATACGCCAATATCACACCTGTAAAGGAAATTGATTATTCAATCAAACTAACAAGGAAATATCAAGTGAATTCTGTCAGCATATTTCTGTGTCATCCAGGAAGTATCTCAGGAGTCACTCCATTGCCACATATACTCTACGTTGTTGCAAAGTTTCAGTTATACTAAGAGCAGCAACAATTCTCTTCATCAGACTTTGTGAATCCTGGCATCGAAGTGAACACTTCTTGTGATTGAATGACACGACGATTGAGGGCCTGAATACGGAAAGCATATGTCAATGGGTTTTATTCGCCTTTCTGAACTACAGCATAGTTACTAACAGAACTCAGAGTCTCCGACTGCAGATTAAACATGATAAATCAGTAACTGTCAGAATCATTTCTATATTTTTGTCGTAGGCGCACTGAAACCTCAAAGTTTAATTCACCGAACGCGAACACACGGCTGGAGCGTCTTGAGTGGTTACACAGAATGTATTACGAGAAGATAACTCGTCTTTTGATCGTTATAGACTTTGAAAATGTTTTTCTTAACAATTATGTCATTGGCACCGTCCTGGAAGCAGCAGAACACAATTGAAAAGAAAGCTCAGCTTTCACTGCAGAAAATGAACATACAAGGATTGGCTTCGTAAGCTACGAATAACGTTACGTTCCAAACCAAGAATTAGCTGAAAAGCGGGCTCAAAAAAACTGTGTGAAAATCTACACGAGTCAATGAGCACAGTGTTAGTTCGATTCGAGCTGCTGCTAGCGTGAAAGAAGAAGCAGTTGTCATCAGGACAAGGAATATGGAAGGAAAAATGCGGACAGTTACGTCTTGCTAAGTAGTCCTTAACCGTAAATGTCATTAAGCCTTTAAATACAAACAGAATGACAAGTATCTACTAATAATGATTGCAGTATAACCATTGCTAATGTTTTGTCAGTAAAACCGAAGAGCATCCATGCTGCAGAACTTTTCAACCCGTATTACGCTTGGAGCAGAGTGACACCACGAGAACAAAACGTTCACCATGGAGAGCGTTGTGATAATTTTCTGTGCAGTGCTTCACAGTCGGTGCACGGTGTTATTAACTGAGTCCCTGAAGGTATCGCTTATCAACGACATCTCTATTCTGCCACAATACTTGTATGGGAAGTATCAGCGTGTAATACGACGGCACAGATGGGCAGACAGTTCCACTACTTGCAGAGACTATCTATAAGCTGCTGATTCATGACGCTAAATTACCTCTACGTCAGATTGTAGCTGCGACTTATTTCCTGCTCGTGAAAGAGTTGCTCAGCAGTGGGTGAGCAGCATCCACAGCCTGGTATCCCACGCATAACATAAACCCATAATATGCCAGTTAATCGCAGTGAAATGCCATACGCTTTCATCTTTCTGATAGCGTCTTCTTTTCTGTTTCTTTTTCTTTTTTCTTCTTTTGTAGTAGACTGTCGCCTCATTTTGGAGGCGATAAACAGTTGCTACAGTCTACCACACCGTAATTCACACCCGCTCCTGCCACGCCCAACCACAACAACAACTGTAGATTTTGTGACCTCGTAGGCCTTCCCTGAGCAATAGGTTTTGATAGTGTCTTGGGTTTGATGCCGGATCCTAAAATCAACTCGATTCAATACTTCGGCGATCCAACTCTCCGCCATCTTCAAGAGAGCACCGCTTCTGCAACTGAGTCCCTCTGAGAACTGATACAGACGCTTCCACGCATCTGCCCTAAACTGTGTGAATCCAACGGTCGATGTACGCCCTCCCTCACTGACACGGAATTTTATATATTACAGTCTTCCTAATCGGCAAATCATCTTTCACTGAGTCGAGTAGTGCCCTAATCTTGGAAGGTGGACGGAATACATCGTTAATGATAGAACTCCTTAAAATTTTTCCAATCTTAAACGACATGCCCCCAGAATTAGGATCTGTGTTCTTCTTCATGCGTTTCCAGGGATGGTCCAAACCACATAGGGCGACGAATCTGATTACCAAAGTATCAATTTTCCTTAAAACCGGCCATCAAATGTGCAAGTTCTTGGGTTAAATTGTCCGCGTCGGAAATGGCATTGCATTTGCTTACTCGAAGCCTAAGGACGCCATTGAGTTGTATGGTGGATGGCAACTCTTAGCATGCAGATACCACTCAATGTGCGTCGGGGATTCGGTGAACACTAAGTCCCAGAGTTTTTTGTAAGCCACGACGTCCAAGAATGGAGGCATCCGATCACTTTCTACCCCGATTGTAAATTTAATGCTGGGATGAAGACAGTTGTAATGGTCCAAAATCCTGTTGAGAGTATCACATACATGTGGCCAGACGGAAAAGGTATCATCTAGATACCTCCAGAAGCACGTTGGTAGCAAAGCGTGAGTCTTCAGTGCCATATCTTAGAAGATCTCCATAAATATGTAAATTGGCGATTATGGGTGATATGGCTACTCATAGCCACTACGTCATTCTGTTCAAAAAATTTCCGGTAAAAAAAATACGTGGAGGTCGGAATCACCAATTCTTAATACAGCAAACTCAGGGACTATTCCAGCGGGTCTCGTGTAAATAGAGATACCGCATCAAAACTCACTGATAAATCCGAAGTACCCAGCCTCAAAGATTTCAATCGCCGAATGAAATACATCGACTTGAAGATATGGTATTCATACTTACTAACGTGTGGACAGAGAATATATGTTAAATACTTCTCCAGGTTATAAGTGGGTGCACCAAAACTACAAACAATAGGGCATAGAGAAACTCCTTCATCATGTAGCTTAGTCACAACATACAACAATGGCGGAACGACAGCACCAGGATGAGGTTTCATACGTAAATCTTCGAACAACCAGCTCGTTTTGAAAATATAAACTGTCTTATGCCTAATCCTTTTCATGAGGTCACTAGACAGTCTTCTGTACGCCGGGTCGTTGAGTATTAAACGTCTTTTTAAGGACGTAATTGTCCCGTGTTATTACAACCGTGGCATTCCGCTTGTCAACTGGTAGAACTCCTACTTCATGATCATTCATAATGGAACGAATTGCTTCTCTCTCTGCAGAAGACATGGTATCTCGCGAAGGCGGAGCCCGACGTAATGTGTGGAACACTTATTGCCTTATTTGTTCTCCCTGGTCCACAGAAAAGTTGTGTACTTCTTGTTCTACCGAGCATACAAATTCTGTAACAGGATGTCTCGTTGGCTTGGGAGCAAAATTTGAACATTCGTCCAACACCGCGACTGTGGGCGCATCCAACGCCTTCATAGAAATATTTACCACAGTGCGTAGAAGTTTACCCCTTTCTGATGCTGTAGGACGAGGAAGATGCCGTTTAAATTTCGGGGACTGTCTGCTAACGGCGCTCCTATGTTCTCAGTCCGATAGTGCCCATGTGGACGCACCAAACCACTCCCACATCTGTCGGAAACTTCGATGACAAGTCCAAATGTGAGCAAAATAAGTCTTTGGAAACAATATCAAGTTGTCTACGGGTAAAACGGAAGCTGCACTCAGCAGCAACAACGTCCTGCAATAATGATGATGTTGCCGAACATGAGGTCAATAAATGGCGGCAAATGAAGTAACCGAAAATAATCATTTACGGTCAATTCGGTTTGAAATCTGGACTCATTTGAGCAGGCCTCAGTTTTTCGAGTTGTCTAGGGTCCTACTGCTATAGTCACTCCTGGAGAGGCGTTTCCAGGTGATGTTGTGCTGTTAGCAAAAGCACTTACGTCGACAGTCTGCTGCCATAGACCAGTAACGTCAAATTCCACCTCACTGTCCTAAAGGATAGGTTACTCGTAGGTCCCACATTGATTTCTGCGATTATTTCACGTAGTGTTGCTAGTCTGTTACCACTGACAACTCTACGTAAACGCCGGTGCTGTCCGTCATTGTGTGAAGGATGTCGGCCACTGCATTGGCCGTGGAGAGAGGCAACGCCTGACAGTTGGTACTCTTGGCACACTCTTGTCCATGAATTCCCTAACGATTTCCGAAATGCAGTGTTCCACGCATCTAGGTCCAACTACCATTCCGCATTAAGAGTCTGTTAATTGCCGTCGTGAGGTCATGATCATGTCGGAAACTACTTTATACGAATCGCCTGAGTACACATGACAGCTCAGCCGATGCACTGCCCTTTTACGCCTTGTGTACGCGGTACTACGGCCATCTGTATGTATACATATCGCTATCCAATGACTTTTGCCACCTCACTGTAATTATAGGCCTATATCGTTAACGTCAATCTGTTGAAGAATTACGGGACATGTTTTATGCTCAATAATTATGACGTTTTTGCTGAAGCAAAATCGCCTCTATAAAAATCAACACGGATTCCGTAAACAAATATCTTGGGAAACGAAGCTCGCTCTGTTCGGTCATGAGATCCATAGCGCTGCAGACAATGGCGCATGCCATTCACCTTGACTTCTGGAAGGCATTTGACACCGTCCCACACTGTCGTTTACTGAAACAGGTACGTGCTTCCGGGTATCTGACCAGATTTGCTACTGGTTTGAAGACTTTCTTAGAGACGAACTTAACATGTCGCTCTTAACGGAAAAGGATGTGGGAGTACCTGTATATAAATGATTCAGTAGGAAGCTCTGGAGCTCCTCAAGATTATTCGCAGATGATACGGTTGTCTGTATGAAAGTGCCATCGTCAGAAGGCGGTATCAGTTTGCAGAATGACCCCCAGTGTACTGATGAATTGTGCAGGCACTACCAGTTGACCTTGAACATAAATAAATGTAACATATTGCGCGTTCGTAGGAAAAGAAGTCCACTGCTGTACAACAACACTATTGATGAGAAACTGCTGGAAACAGTACCAAACGTAAAATAATTAGGAGTAAGTATCCAGAGCGACATTAACTGAAATGACCACGTAAAAAAAATAGTAGGAGAAGCACAAATAATACTAATCTAACAGAGAGCGTCATGACGGATACAGGGATTAGTGAGCAGAAAGTCATTGTAGCGAGGCTCAAAATCGTAACAACCAAAACCACTAAAAATAAACGCAAAATATATTTAAAACAGCAGATAAAAATTCGCTTGATGCCTTCCTAAGAGAGAGTCTCCATTCCTTCCAAGATAATTATGTAAGTATAGATCAGATATGTCTCAAATTCAGAAATATAGTAACGACAGCAATAGATAGATTCATACCGCGTAAGTTAATAAGAGACTGGACTGATCCACCGTGGTACACAAAACACGTCAGAACACTGTCGCAGAAGCAAAGAAAAAAACATGCCAAATTCAGAAGAACGCAAAATCCCCAAGGCTGGCTAAGTTTCACGGAAGCTCTAAATTTAATGCGGACGTCAGTGAGAAACGCTTTTAATAGTTTCCACAATGAAACATTGTCTCAAAATATCATATAAAACCCCAAGAGATTCTGGTCGTATGTAAAGTATACCAGTGGCAAGAACCGGTGAATACTGTCACTGCGCGATAGCGAAGGAAATGTTACCGATAATAGTGCCACTAATGCGAAATTACTAAATACAGTTTTCCGTAATTCCTTCACGAAAGAAGAAGAAGTAAATATTCCAGAATTCGAAACCAGAACAGCTCTTAGCGTGAGTGACATAAAAGTCGAATCACTTAAGAAAGGCAAGTCTTTCGGTCCAGATGGTACACCAATCTGGTTCCTTTCAGAATATACAGACACAATAGCGCCTTTCTTAGCAATCATATACAACCGCTCACTTGACGAAAGGTCTGTTCTTAAAGACTGGAAAGTAGCACAGGTCACACCAATATTCTAGAAAGGTTCAAATGGTTCAAATGGCTCTGAGCACTATGGGACTTAACAGCTGAGGTCATCAGTCCCCTAGAACTTAGAACTACTTAAACCTAACCAACCTAAGGACGTCACACACATCCATGCCCGAGGCCGGATTCGAACCAGCGACCGTAGCGGTCGTGCGGATCCAGACTGTAGCGCCTAGAGCGGCTCGGCCACTACGGCCGGCTATTCTAGAAAGAAAATAGGAGTAACCCATTGAATTACAGACCTATATCACTGACCTTAATTTGCAGTAGTATTTTGGAGCATATATTGTACTCGAACATTATGAATCACCCTGAAGAAAATAACTTATTGATACACAACCAAGGGACTTCAGATCGATTCCACATTCCTAGATTTCCAGAAGGCTTTTGATACCGTTCCTCACAAGCGACTATTAATCAAATTGCGTGCATATGGAGTATCGTCTCAGTTGTGTGACTGGTTCTCGATTTCTTCTCAGAGAGGGTAAATCATCGAGTAGAACAGAAGTGATATCTGGCGTCCCGCAAGGTAGAGTCATACGCCCTCTGCTGTTCCTGCTTTATATAAATGATCTAGGTGATAATCTGAGCAGTCCCCTTGGACTGTTTGCAGATGATGCTGTAATTTACCGTCTAGCAAAATCATCAGACGATCAATTCCAATTACAAAATGATCTAGAGAAAATTTCTGTATGGTGCGAAAAGTGGCAATGAGTACTAAACAAAGAAAAGTGCGAGATCTTCTACAAGGGTACTAAAAGAAATATGATAAATTTTGGGTATACAATAGATCGAATAAATCTAAGGGCTGTCAATTAGACTAAATACCTAGTAATTACAATTACGAGTAACTTTAATTGGGAAGACCACATAGATAATACTGTGGGGAAGGCGAAACAAAGACTGAGCTTTGTTGGCAGAACACTTATAAGATGCGATAAACCCACTAAAGAGACAGCCTACATTACACTTGTCCGTCCTCTGCTGGAATATTGCTGCGCGATGTCGGATCCTTACCAGGTAGGATTGACGGAGGACATCGAAAAAGTGCAAAGAAGGACAGCACGTTTCGTGTTACGGTGGCAGTCACTGAAACAAAGGCGGTTTTCTTTCCGGCGAGATCTATTTACGAAATTTCAATGACCAACTTTCTCCTCCGAATGCGAAAATATTTTGTTGACACGCACCTACGTAGGGAGAAATGATCATCATAATAAAATAAGAGAAATCAGAGCTCAAACGGTAAGATTTAGGCGATCCTGTTTCCCACGAGCCATTCGAGGGTGGAATGATAGAAAAGTACTATGAAAATGGTTCGATGAACTCTCTGCCAGGCTATTAAGTGTGAATTGCAGAGTAACCATGTAGACGTAGATGTAGAAGCAGATGCCTGACTGAGATTCACGGGGGACTGCTCAGATTCTCACCTAGATCATTTATACAAATCAGGAACAGCAGATGGCGTATGACGCTATCTTGGGGGACGCCAGATATCACTTCTGTTCTACTCGATGATTTAGGAGAGAGAGAGGAGAGAGAGAGAGGAGAGAGAGAGAGAGAGATAGAGAGAAGATCCAACGAAGAGCGGCACCTTTCTTCACTAGTTCGTTACTCGGTGCGAGTGACAGAGCTGCTCAACAAACTCCAGTGGCAGACGCTACAAGACATGCGTTGTGCATCACTGAGAGGTTTACTATCGAAACTTCTCTCCAGAAATAGTCGGACAACATATTATTTCCACCGACATACGCGTCACGAAATGACCACGACAAGAAAATTCGAGATATTAGAGCTAATAAAGAGGCTTACTAACAATCATTCTTCATTAGAGCCATTCTCGAGTGGAACAGGGAAGGAGGGATCAGTTAGTAGTGCCATAAGTATCCTCCGCCACACTCCGTTAGGGGGCTTACGAACAATGGTGTAGAGGTAGATGAAGAAGGACCCAAGTCTAATGTACATACTTTTACACATGTCCCTTACTAAGCTGTTTACTGTGTGCGTTGATGTATTTTATTACTTGTATAGCAAAGCTTATTTTATCCAAGTTCCCTTTAAAACAGACGTTAAGCTATATGATACGCCCTGAATTTTGTGACCATCGAAAATCTTCACGAATGCTTATAGTATACTTTGCAGCATTTCTGAAACACCAGAAGCATAAGATGGCAAAATTTTGACGTGACTGGAAATAAAGTCGCTGGATGGAAGTATGGTGAATTATGCTGGTTTTTGTATAGGGTTATAATGCAATAATTGACAACTGCAGTAAGCATTACTGCAATAAGTGGTTTAAATGTTGATAGAAGTATACTTCCACATTAGAAAATATGAATTCCAGACAGAAAGACCTGTGATTTGAGCAGATATTTACTAGTTATAAATTGCAACTTCAAATTGTAATGTGAACCGTTTCTACTCAAAGTAATAGGTGCAAAGTGTAAACTACTCTATGAAACAATCTTGGCGTCTGTTTGTACATAGGAAACCATTTTGCATAATTTGACCAAATATACTGAATAGCAGATAAACTGATTCAAGAGAAAGACAATTTAACTGGGTAGTGTCTTAAGCATTACCTAGACGAAATAACCGTCAGCAAACAACTTCTTTGCATATTGACTGGCTGAGTGGGTATTTTTCCTGGTCCTTGAATCTGAGTTACCGCGTTTGACACATGTATCGCTCAGTTTATATCATTTATTTCATTTTAAAATATAACCTCAAATTACATGCTATTTGTATAAAAAAACTTTTTCTATAAAGTTTCACTGAGATCCTGTTCTCCGTAATTTGTGGGCTATACCTATATCGTAGTGATACTGGAATATTTCTGTGTTTGATATATCTTGTGTATGGTATATTTGTGTTAAAGTACACACTCAATTATTCAGACCGTCGTGAATGTCACGTAAACGATGATCTATGTCCAGTCCATGGAGAAGCAATAAAAACGTTGAGATTCGCCGATGACATTGTTATTCTGTCAGAGACAGAAAACGACTTGGAAGAGCAGTTGAACGGAATGGACAGTGTCTTGAAAGGAGGATATAAGATGAACATCAACAAAAGCAAAACGAGGATAATGGAATGTAGTCCAATTAAGTAGGGTGATGCTGAGGGAATTAGATTAGGAAATGAGACACTTAAAGTAGTAAAGGAGTTTTGCTATTTGGGGAGCAAAATAACTGATAATGGTCGAAGTAGAGAAGATATAAAATGTAGACTGGCAATGGCAAGGAAAGCGTTTCTGAAGAAGAGAAATTTGTTAACATCGAGTATAGATTTAAGTGTCAGGAAGTCGTTTCTGAAAGTATTTGTATGGAGTGTAACCATGTATGGAAGTCAAACATGGACGATAAATAGTTTGGACAAGAAGACAATAGAAGCTTTCGAAATGTTGTGCTACAGAAGATGCTGTAGATCAGATGGGTAGCTCACATAACTAATGAGGAGGTATTGAATAGAATTGGGGAGAAGAGGAGTTTGTGGCACAACTTGACAAGAAGAAGAGACCGGTTGGTAGGACATGTTCTGAGGCATCAAGGGATCACAAATTTAGCATTGGAGGGCAGCGTGGAGGGTAAAAATCGTAGAGGGAGACCGCGAGATGAATACACCAAGCAGATTCAGAAGGATGTAGGTTGCAGTAAGTACTGGGAGATGAAGAAGCTTGCACAGGATAGAGTAGCATGGAGAGCTGCATCAAACCAGTCTCAGGACTGAAGACAACAACAAAAACAACATGTCTAGGATATTTGAATGTGTGCGATGCAGTCACTGCTGAAAGACGATGTAATACAAATGTTAGTGCACTGCAATCAAAGACAATTTCTTTTCACGCTGTAATTATCGGATATTATATAGTAGTTACTTCACAAATTATCTTTCCACTATTTTACACTACGACCATTTATTTCGCAAACATAAAACATGGCAAAGAGGTGTTCATTTTGCACCACTTATCTCGTTGTTGACTTTTTATGGTGTTCCATCTCTTAGGATCATACAGCAGTTAATGAGTAACCTCGCTTCTTTGTTTTCTAGTACTATCAGCTCTATTTCTGTCTCTTGACGCAAGCCATCGTGTTTGTATGAAATCGCATGGATTACACTCGCCTTTTTGGCGGAGCAATACACTTTCTCATGAACGTCCACCCGTTCCATAAAAAACTCATTACAATGAATATGCCGGTAGCTCGTTTCGTTTTGAAACACGTTTTGATGACAACGAGTAATTACGGCGTTGCACCGCGTGCAGCGACGCCATATTGAAGTTCGCGCAGCGCGTCGCACGGCGCCGATATAATGACGGCGGCCATTGTGGGACGGGGGAGCTTTCCCATCTCGGTGATATTGGGTGGCGGAGGGGTTCGCACTTTACCGTTATGCCGTGCATAAACAGCTGTTTAGCTCCGTAATATCCGGCAATGCCGAGAACCACAGCATCAGCTACCACCGTGTTCCGGCTGCTGTACGATGCATCAAGAGCGACACGAAGGGAGACCGTTATCGCTATAAAAGGAGATGCAGTGTATTCACTGGAAGCGATATAGCTATTTCGAAAAAGGCGAGGCACAAATTACAGCGATCACACCAGTATTTTACGTACTTATCTTTGTAAACAATCTGTTCCAATATCTCTTTTGTGTTTAAATGTCTTACCCCGACGTATTAGTTGAAGATTAAGTTATATTCAACCCAAGGTTTACTGGGCGCTGTTGTACCCTTGCCCCTTCCGTCCCTCTTGCCCTCCTCCGACCTATGAACTGACTTATCCAGCCGATTAACTTGGAACTTGGAACTCCGAGCCAAGGTGTCATTCGACATTTTTCGCACAAGTCATGTAACTGCCAGACACTAAGAGGCAATCGGTGACCGAGCCTACCAATCAGCCCAGATCAAGAATGGAAACAAGAAGAAGTTGTACTGAACTGTGGAGAAAGAAGAAACACAGAAACAGTGAACGATCCTAGCTTTAGAAGTGCAACATCGAGCTGGTTGCAAAAACAACAGCAACGTGGTTGTGTGGCTACGGATTTGGACTCCAAAGGGAGAAATCCGTGTTCAAATCTTGCTCGTTTCCTACCTTTTATTTTCTTTCATTATTATTATTTTTTTTTTGTTTCGCAAATTTATGAGCTGTCCGTCATGTCACTGACGTGTCTTTTCTTCTTCAGTAGTCTAAGAAATTGTCATACTACATATTGTTTATACACTGAAGAGCCAAAGAAACTGGTACACCTGCCTGACATCGTGTAGGGCCGCCACGAGCACGCAGAAGTGCCGCAACACGACATGGCATGGTCTCGACTAATGTCTGAAGTAGCTCTGGAGGGAAATTACACCATGTATCCTAAACGGCTGTCCATAAATCCGTAAGAGTATGATGGGCTGGAGATCTCTTTTGAACAGCACGTCGCAAGGCATCCCAGATATACTGAATAATGTTAATGTTTACGGAGTTTGGTGGCCAGAGGAAGTGTCTAAACTGAGAATAGTGTTCCTGCTGGAATTGCCCAAGTCCGTCGGAATGCATAAAAGACATGAATGGATGCGGGCGATCGGACAGGACGCTTACGTACATGTCACCTGTCAGAGTCGTATCTTGAAGTATCAGGGATCGCACATCAGTCCAACTGCACACGCCCCACAACACTGCAGCGCCTCCGCCAGTCCCCTGCTGACATGCAGGGTCCATAGATTCGTGAGGCTGTCTCCATACTCGTACACGTCCAGCCCCTCGATACAATTTCAAACGAGACTCGTCCGACCAGGCAACATGTTTCCAGTCATCAACAGTCCAACGTCAGTGTTGACGGGCCGAGGCGAGGCGTCCAGTTTTGTGTCGTCCACTTCGCAAGGGTACACGAGTGGGCCTTCGGGCCCGAAAGCCCATATCGAAGGTATTTCGTAGAATGGTTAGCACGATGACAGTTGTCGATGGCACAGCATTTAAGTCTCCAGCAATTTGCGGTAGGATTGCACTTCTGTCACGTTGAACGATTCTCTTCAGTCGTCGTTGGTCCCGTTCTTGAAGGACGTCGGAGATGTGATGTTTTACCGGATTCCTGAAATTCGCGGTACACTCGTGGAATGCTCGTACCACTTCATCGCTATGTCGAGGATGCTGTGTCCCATATATCGTGTGCCGACTATAATACCTTATTCAAACTCACTTAAATAATGATAACCTGCCGTTGTAGCAGCAGTAACCGATTTAATGGCTGCGCCAGACACTTGTTTACCTATATAGACGTTGCCGACCGCAACACCGTGTCCTGCCTATTTACATACTTCTGTATTAGAATACTAATGCCTATACCAGTTTCTTTGACGCTTCAGTGTAGAAAATGAGTCATGTGCAGAGAATATATTACTGTCGCAAATACATTTGATGAATACTGAGAGCAGACGAGATGCCACATAGACCTCGCACAGAAATGAAAACAACAAATAAATGAGTGTGAACTGTGTTACAACAAATGAATGCGAGAGTCAAAACTTCCAAAACGGAATGCATTAGGCATAAGCTGTAGTACTTGAATAGAACAAATAAGAGGTTCGTACGTCGTTGCACGTCGCTGTCGCAAACGGACGTTACACCGCGACACAGACACAAATTTGAATACAGCGACTGAGCGGACAGTTCATAATTATGCGAAAAAAACGAAACAAATATGTGTCGCAGTCCAACACCGTGGTCACATAACCACGACTCCACGCTCACCGGCAATCGCTCGATGTTGCACATATTGATCTCGGACCGATCACTGTCTCAATTTTTTTTTCCACAGTCTACTACACCTTCTTCCTGTTTACATGCTTGACCTGCGTTCAGTTTTTGACGGGCTATCCAATAAAGCATCTTACCACTAAATCTGCGGCGGGCGGGGACGGGGGGGGGGGCGGGGGGGGGGGGGTTGCGATGGGGACTTCCCCTTGTGAGAATCGGGCATAGATCTCTTCTTTTCCCCTTTTTTCTACATAGCCTGCTTCTAATGTGAAGACAAGACGAAACGACAATCGTCCGGTGTAGTCGTGGGTTCATTGATTGCAGTGGAGATCGTGGAGTGGAACTACAGCATATGAAATATTACTTCACTATATCACAAGTCTGGTAGGTAGATTTTCTTAAATTTATACAATCCATCTCCACATGAACCTTCTGAGTATTTACAGCTGTTCTGAATGTTAAAGGATTACTACATACAGAGAAATTTAAAAGGATCTTCTCTTGGAAAACATAGGCATAATATTCATTGTTAAAGCTCGACATAAAACATGAAATAGACCTGTGCCGTATCTTAAACGATGGCACCGTCTGGATCGTTGACCACGACCTGGGGCTGAGCCTTCACCTGCTCAGCTGTATGTTGGCCTCCATGTGGTAGCGCTGGGGCGCTGCAAGAGGTGATGTGGCTGCGCCAGCGCCTCCCATTCGCCGGTACAGTATGCAGTGAAACATCGCTATCCTCTGTGGTATCAGTGCGAGTTTCCGACTTCGTTATGACACGACGATCTTTGCACGATTCCACATCCACCACTTTAACTAAATCTCACGGTTATCATCATTTTGCCTCCATAGACCTGCGCTTGTTCCCTTCTAACTCTTTCCGCTGGGAAATGGGAAGTTTGTCCATCTTGTTGAACACAGACTGAGAAAAAGCATACCCTCCATCCTTGCGAACCACAAGCTGTTAATTTTCAAAGTTAAACACCTTAATTCACGAAAACAAGTCATTAATATCAAGAAACTAAAAAATCTCTTTTTTGGGGATTACAATACACAGATGATCCAAAACATTATGATCGCTGCACACAGGAAGATTCAATGCCGCCTGGCGATTTGCGCCTGTAGATTTGCGAACAGTAAAGAAACACCAACATACGTACACAGCTGAAATGTTGAACTGCGCAAAAGAAAACGAAAATGCAAAGAATTAACAACCGATGCAGGGCGCTCCTTTTTTTCTTTTTTTCAAGACGGCTATCACGGCCGTGAATCCTGTTGCCACTGAAATACACTGAAACGCCAAAGACACTGGTACAGGCAAGCTTATTCAAATACAAAATTGTCCAAACAGGCAGAACACGGCGCTGCGGTCGACAACGCCTATAGAGGAAAAGAAGTGTCTGGAGTTAGTGCTGATACAATGGCAGGTTATCAAGATTAAAGTGAATTTGATCGTTGAGTTATAGTCGGCGTACGAAAGATAGGACACAGCATCTTTGAGGGAGCGATGAAGTGGGGATATTTCCGTACGACCATTCCACGAGTGTACCGTGAATATGAGGAATCCGGTAAAACATCACATCTCCGACATCGGTGCTGCAAGAAAAACATCCTCGAAGAATGGTGCCAACAATGACTAAAGAGAATCGTTCAACGTGACAAAAGTGCAACCCTTCCGCAAATTGCGGCAGATTTCAATACTGGGCCATCAACAAGTGTCAGCATGTGAACCATTCAACGAAACATCATTGACATGGGCTTTCGGAGCCGAAGGTCCACTCGTGTACCCTTGATGACTGCACGACACAAAGTTTTACGCCTCACCTGGGCATGTCAACGCCGACATTGGACTGATGATGACTGGGAACACGTTGCCTGGTCGGACCAGTCTCGTTTGAAATTGTATCGAGAGGATGGACGTGTACGGGAATGGGGACAATTTCATGAATCCATCGAAATTGCATGTCAGCAGGTGACTGCTGAAGCTAGTGGAAGGTCTGTAATGGTGTGAGGCGCGTGCAGTTGGAGTGATATGGAACCTCTGATATGTCTAGGTACGACTCTGACAGTTGACATGTAACTAAGCGTCCTGTGTGATCAGGTGCATTCATTCATGTCCATTGTGCATTGTGATGGACTTGGGAATTTCCAGCAGGACAATGTGACACCCCACACGTGCACAATTGCCACAGACTGGCTCCAGAAACACTCTTCCGAGTTTAAATACTTCCACTGGTTACCAAACTCCACAGACATGAATATTATGGAGCATATCTGGTATGCCTTGTTACGTGCTGTTCAGAAGACATCTGCACCTCTGGTTTTGTGGACAGCCCTGTGGCATTCATGCTGTCAATTCCCTCCAGCACTTCTTCAGACATTAGTCGAGTGCATGCCACTTTTTGTTGCGGCACTTCTGCATGCTCGCTGGGACCCTACGCGATGTCGAGCGTGTGAATCAATGTCTTTGGCTCTTCAGTGTACATCACGGAACGGACACCAGTGGGGAATCATTATAACGACGACATGGGCCAGAAACGGAGAGGTCCGCTGAATTTAGTGACTTTGACAAAAGGCAGATTTTTATGGGCAGGGAATGGGAACGAATATCTCGAAAACTGTGAAGCTGATCGTTTGCTGGTGTGGTACTATCATGAGCATCTATGCAGAGTGATTGAAGGGTGATGGGCGACAAGGTGTTGGGCGTCTGCGCGTCAGAGACCGAACATGAACGTCGGAGGTTTACCACTCTGCAAAGCTGGATAGGCGGCGATCTGGGGTAGATCTGACGTCAGACCACGCTGCTGCTTCAGGCACAAGTGTTCTGCAGCATCCTGGTCGGAACCTAGAACCTACGTCTACCTACCAACAACATTGGCAATTATGACTGCAGAGTCCGCCCCCGGTAGCTGAATGGTCAGCGCGACATAATGTCAATCCTAAGGGCCTGGGTCCGATTCCCGGCAGGGTCGGAGATTTTATCCGTTCAAGGACTATGTGTTGTGTTGTCCTAATCATCATCATTTCATCCCCACCGAAGCGAAAGTCGCCGAAGTGGTGTCAATCGAAAGATTTGCTCCCGGCGAACGGCATACCCGACGGGAGGCCGTAGTCACACGACACGACACGACTGCAGAATGCTCGGGATCATCGAAATACGACAGTGGGCCAACGGGACCGTGTTTACCTGGTCGTAGGGATCACGTTTCTTGCTACGCCAGGTCGACTGTCGTGTGCGGATACGCCGTCATCCGGGCGAACTGCTGCTCGAAATATGCACCGCGTCAGGGGCGCAGGTCGGTGGGAGCAGAGTAAGTTATGCTGTGGGTAACATTCGCTTAGTTTGCCATGAGACTTGTGGTAATAATCGAAGGAACCATGGCGAATGCGAACAACGTGAGCGTCATTGTGGTCTACCTGGATACATTCAAACTGAATGTCTTCCCCGGCGGCGAAGGCATCATCTGTCAGGACCACAGAAGACGTTGCAAGGGCAAAACCGTCCTACAGTATGTTGAGCAGCACGGTAATGAAATCAGACTGATTTATCGGAAACGAAATTCATGTGATCGAAACCTGACGGAACATATTTTGGACTCCACTTGGTGCCAATTCCGCAACGATAAACCACCAACCCGTAATTTTCGGAAAAAGCGTTGTCTTTGCGTGCACAAGTCGCTGCACATACCACTGGAAAACTAGCAGAAACTTAAACAAATATCAATGCACTTCGCAGTAATCATCCAAATAAGATGGAAGTTGGCAGTGCGTTGTACATATACAAATGATTATGGTTTCAGGACAGTTGGATCATTGATTCAAGAGAGAGAGCTTCACGAATTGAACAAGTCAGTAACACGCTGGTTCACCAGTGGCCTTCATGCAAGCATTATTCGGTTTGGCACTGATTAACAGAATTGTTGCATGTTTTCCTGAGGAATATCGCGCAAAATTATGTTCAAGTGGAGCGTTAGTCGTCGAAATTCCGAGCTGGTTGGAGGGTGCTGCCCAGGATGCTCCAAACGTTCTCGCTTGGGGAGAGATGCGTCGGCCTTGCTGGCCAAGGCAGGGTTTGGCCAGCACGAAGGAAAGCAGTAGAAATAGTCGCCGTGTGCATGCGGGCACCATCTTGTTGTAATGGCTTGTTACGAATGGCAACAGAACGTGGTACAGAATATCGTCGAGGTAATGTTATGCTGTAAGGATGCCACTGATCACAACGAAAGGTGTCCTGCCATGAAAAGAAATGGCACTCCAGTGCATTAATTCTGGTTGTCGTGCCGTGTGACCGGCGATACTGAGGTTGCTAGCCCACCGTTTTCTGGAAGTACTTCAGACATGTCTTTGCTTGTGATCGTAGCTGATTTCGAAACGGGACTCATCACCGAAGTTCGTTCTACCCTAGTCGATGGCGACTTTGGAGATATCCCGGACAATTGTGGGATACTGCACCTACACGTCACATCTACCAATTTCCGTCCCATTCACTTTCTTCTTTCGTGTTGCACCGTTTCTTTTTTTTTTTTTTTTTTTTTTTTTATCACGGGGTGTTTTCAGACGTGTCTGGAGCAGGTAACAATTTCGTCGCTTTGTATATAGTTTAAACTGTCTTTATTATTACTTTCGTAGAAAAGTTTTTGTTTATGTTCTACTCTAAATCCACGAAGACGAACAGGAACCACAGTTTGTGGGACGACATTGAGGTCGTCATAGACAGATTACATGCTCGGACTAGGAAAACTGAGGAAAAAAATCGATCTTGTTCTTTTAAAATTGATAAACTCGTAATTTGCTTTGCAAGCGGCCTTAGCTAACCGCAAAGAATCTAAATCTTGCTGATTGCCGATATCAACGCCCATCCCATTTGATGTGAATTCACTGTGTTGACCACTGCGCACCTAGCTCGATGTCAATAACCACGTTCCAGTCATCACCGGTTAGTGCTCCGACTCTCTAAGTAGTTCAGTGTCGAAAATTAACCTTCAGCTGAGAAACAGGATTTCAGTGGTTTTACTGTTACCTCAATAGAGGTTGGTATTAGAAATAACAGTAAGAAAGTCAGAGAAACAGGCACGTATAAGAAAGTAAGGAACGTAGGAATTGCTTCCAAAATTGGCGGAAAGGTAGCATATTCTCTTCAATCAATATACAAGAAGGAATTGAGGTGCCTGCGTTTAACAGTACTGGAGATCTTTCATTGAATATGCAAGGATTATCTAAAGATAAGCAATCGTGGATTCGCCGAAGCGACTACAGGCGCACAGCAGCACTTACACCGACGTGCCACATCATTATTAGGACCTGCGGAATAGCATGTCGGTCGACCTTTAGAACGCAGCCCCGCAGCGAATCTACGTTGCAATGAGTGGAAACTTCTTGGCAGGTTTTCGGAGGTATGTGGCTCCAATTGTTTCGGACCGATGACACAATTCCTGTAAATTGCCGGCCGGTAATTTGTGGGTACGGAGCTGGAGCCCGCTGGCGATTCAGGTGTGTTCAATGGGGTTCTTATCAGATGAATTTAGCAGCCAAGACATCAATGTCAGTTCGGTATCACGCTCTCAGACCTCTGTACTTTTATTCTGGCTTTTGATACGAAAATGCCACCGGCATAGGGGAAGACGTTAAGGAAGAAGAGATATAAGTAGTCCGCAACGATGTTCACGCGGTCCAAAGCTGGCGTCGAGCAGGTGTCACGTAGCATCTCATAACTACCACAGCTGCCACAGCTGCCACAGCTTCCTAGCTGAATGTCTCCCATAGCATTATACTGCCTTCAGCAACCTGCGTCCTTGGCTTGGTACGTATCTGGAGGAACGGTTGGCCTATATGGAGGCGTATCCAGACACGGTTATCGACCTGTTTTAACAAGAAACATGATTCACCCTCAAGGTTTCGTGATTTCATTGATCCAATCTGGTTGGTCCAGGGCTCAGTGTAATCGTAATTGACGATTCGTTGGGTTAACGTCGGAACAAGTGGGAATCATGTGGTGCGAAAACCCATGTTGAACAACTTAAGCATTTGGCTTACCAGTGTAGCTCGTTAGTATGCTTTATATGTGAACTCACAATGAATTCGGACCATGCGTTAAAGTTGAATATTCATTGAGTCCCAGGTTTAGCCTTGGATGAATGGATGAAGTCTACTCCTCCTTTACACAAATAAATTTGTGTTTATAAAGGCTGTGTGCTTCCCACATAACAAGATTCGTGGGATTGCTTATTTGTTTTACTCAACTAGCTGCAGCCACTAGACATAAAAACGAGAACACGGTGACAGAATTTCCCCTGTGTTGATGTAATTAACTTTGAATTCTGAAGCGTCGCTTGAACCTTGCAAAATCGTGAGGTGGTACTTCTGTTACGATGGTGGGCTTGTATTTGGGAAGACGATGGTTCAAATTCCAGCCCAGCCACACAGATTTCAGTGTTTTATGGGTTCCCTAAATCGTGACGGCAAATGCCAGAGTTTCCTTCTCGAGGGATGAAGACGGTAAGCTACCTCATGTTTGTCCAGTGTGAATTTCGGGTCCATCTCTGACGACTTCACTCTCTGTGCGACTCGCAGCTGCCATGCGACGGTGGACGCAGGGATTGCTTGCTGCCTCTGACGCGTGCTAGGTTTCTGCCTGGCTGACTGCTGGACTGCTGTAAGCTAAGCAGCTCAGGGGATCCCGTGTGTGCTGCGGTGCACCGGCGACTTCCCCTCTCCTCTGAGCACTTGCCTGTGAGTCCACACCAAGGGCTGATGACGAGTTCGCCGGGGCACTCTGCTAATGAATGCCCCCGTGCCAGTGTTCCACATTTACCCAAACTACGCCTGTCCTGCGAAGCTAAGTGGACTGCCGTGGGCGTATATTTGTTGGTGGATGTTAGGAATCCGAAAAAAAATGTTGTGTTCTTCAGTCTAAAGACTGGTTTACTGCAGCTCTCAGCGCTAAACTGTCTTGTGAAAGTCTCTTCTTCTCTGTATAGCTACTACAACATTACTTATTGCATTCACCTCTAGTATCAAACTGACGAGATCCTGATACCTCATTACATGTTCTATCAGTTGATACCTACTTTTAGTCAAAATGCCCCATAAATTAGAATTATCCCCAATTCTATTCAGAAACTACTCATTAGTTACGCAATCTACCAATCTAACCTTCACCATTCTTCTTCTGCACCACAAAAAATGGTTCAAATGACTCTGAGCACTATGCGACTTAACTTCTGAGGTCATTAGTTGCCTAGAATTTAGAACTAATTAAACCTAACTAACCTAAGGACATGACACACATCCGTGCCCGAGGAAGGATTCGAACCTGCGACCGTAGCGGTCGCCCGGCTCCAGACTGTAGCACCACATTTAAAAACTTTCTATAATATTGTCTGAGCTACGGGGGACAGGCAAAGTAATGCTAACAACGTAGTAACGGTATGGTTGTGTTTGATGGTCAACAACGCAGGTAAGGCACGTGCCCCGCTGGATTGTGCGTGTTCAGTACGGGCTAGTGTAGACTGTTTACCAGTAGTGCACACTTCGTATTTGCATTAAGAGGACGTGGTTGATATGCAGTGAAAGACTTACAGAGTTCCACTGAGGGCAGATTGTGGGGGCCCGATTAGCTGGAGCATCAGTAACCAAGACCCAAATTTATTGAATGCTTCAAGAGCAACTGTTTCAAGAGTCATGACAACCATTACAAGACACAGAAAGATATCATTGTGTAAACGTAATACGGGCGGAAATCACGACTAAATGGTAGGTCGTCGTACTCTAACACGAATTGCGTAAAAATAATACAAAACTAAGGTGGCTAAAGTGACTGCAGAGATCAATAGCCATATTCGAGACCCCCTATCTATCGACATTTTCCGCCGAGAACTCCATAACGCGAATATTCATAGACAAGCTGCTATGCCGAAACCATAAGTGATGACAACGGAATCGAAGAAGCGTAAACCGTGGTGTGAGGGGCATAAATCCTGGACGGCTGTTCAGTGGAAACACGTCATACAGTTCGACGAGACAACGTTTTCGTTATTTCCACCATGGGGCCGGGTTTACGTCTGGAGAACACCAAAAGAAGCCTGCAATCCTGATTGCTTAGCTTCAGTGGTTAGGCATGGGGGTGGAAGTGTGATAGTATGGACAGGGTATTCTACTGGCCCCATCGTTACTCTCAAAGTCCGTGTTACAGCCAACGAGTATATGAACATTTTATGTGATCATCTGCACCCCATGATACAAATGTTGTTCCCCAACAATGATGCCATATTTCAGGACGATTATGCCCCATTCCCACAGCCAGGACAGTACAATCAGGTATGAGGAGCATGCAACTAAACTGCGGCGTCTTTCCTGCACAGTCCCCGGACTTTGACGTTATCGAACCCTTTTGGGCGGTATTGGAGCGCAGACTCCACAGCAGATTTCCACCTCCCTCACCACTACATGAGTTAGAAGAGGTTCTCATCAAAGAGTGGCATACCACTCCACTGGAGACTATACAATCATTATATGCCAGCTGAGCCGTGCACGGCTCGTGTTCAGGCCATTTATTGTTTGTCATATTCAATTTGCCGCCTCGTATTCTTTTTCCATTTACTGGCGTCACTAACTTCCTGCCTTAATTTCCTGTGAGTGGCAGCAGCAATGCGTATCGATAAGTGCACTGTCGTACCACTTCTGGAGCGATCGGTAGTATTTCCGGGTCGGCGTGTGTCTGGCAGTCAGTTGGAGACGACCCAGCAGTGCAGTCGGGACTCAGCAGCAGTGAAGTCGGGGACGGAGCGCCGGTGAGGCGCCGACAGCCAGTGCTCGCCCACCGCTGGCGACACACATGAACTCTACGTCGAAGAGAGATTGGAGCGAGACGACGGTTGGTTGGTTGTTCAGTTGGTCGTCTCATCGGCCGACGTATATTTGGTCCTTTCACCGTTTCCGGGCCTGGGCAGTTGGTTTGTTGGGGTGGATCAGCGAGGAAATCTCTGCGGCGCTTAATTTGGCTGAGGCTGCTGGCATCGTCCACGCGCGGTCAGTGTGTGTGGTGCTGTTCCCATTGCTATGAGGTCCGTGGCTCACCGATCCCGGATAGGAAGCTTGAGTTTTGATTTAATCTACCAGAAAGCCACGACTGTTCACATTGTGTCGTTTGGATGTCGTTCTCGGCTGTTGAGCAACAACGTGTATTTTCAAGTTGGCAAATTTTAGCCATCTTCCGGTGGAGTTTAACTGTACTTGGTTATTTTGAATTGAAGTGCACCAGCGGAATCTTCTGCCTTGTGGCCGTTAGTGTTCCGGTTACTGGGCTTGGCCGTTGACGCAAATTCAGGCAGTGTATTTTCCTCATCGTGTTGTCGCTTTCCAGCACGGTGTGTAGTTTGACAGCACAATGTATAACTGGTTGTGGGCCCCGATAACTTCTACGTCGTTCCATTGAACTCCCTTTATCGTGCTGGTCAGGTGGAGCGGAAGTTATCTTGTCGGTGGCTCTGTTGACTGCTTGCTGGTTGGGTTTTGTCGGATCGAGAACGGTTGGGCCGAGTGCCTGTCTCACCTAAACGAGCATTAGTGTTTGAATTCCAGGCCGACCCTCGGAAACTTCTGAGCGCCTTTGAGTGTACTGTATTTTCTTATTTGTTCTTGTTGTTTGTATAACTGATGGGCCTTCAGCCGATTTTTAAATTTAAGTTTTTTTGCTCTTAAGGTGTCAGATTGTTTTGGCCTTCAGCCTAATTAAAGAACTGTTTTGAGATAAGGCCTTTTGGCCTTTTAAAAATTTATTTTGGTTTGAGTCTTAAGTGATAGGCCGTCAGTCGATTTATAAATTAAAGTCGTTTTGCGCTTAAGGTGTGAGATTGTTTGGGCCTTCAGCCTAATTGAAAGAACTGCTATAAGACAAGGCATCCTGTTTTTTAAATTTCTGATTTTGGTTTGAGTCTTAAGTTACTGGGTTTCAGCCGATTTTAAATTAAAGTGGTCATGCCCTTAAGGCATCAGATTGTATGTCGCATTCAGGTGGTAATTAAGTTCCAAAAATTAATGCTGTTCTTTTCAAAAGTTTTCTTGGCTCTTGTAATGTTTGGTGAAATAAATAAAGTTTTATGTTCGAGTGTAACTGACAGCCGCTCATTTTGGCCCCTTTCCACAATTTAAACTACCTGTCCTGTCCTGCGGGTTTAGCAGGGCGCCTCACCAGTATTACAAGAAGAATCGTAGATGTATTACGGGCAAATTGGGGTCAAACCCCTTATAAAAAAAGCATTCCCAAGTAAGTACAACTATTCGTATTATTTTGCCTATCCCCTGTACTTATCTTTCACGATTCATTTCTGCATAAGGCTACGCAGCAGACAGATATCTCCACAAAGCACATCGTACACTTAAATTTACTTTCAGTGATAATAAATTCTTTTTTGTCAGACACGGTTGTGAGTTGCAGTGGCAACCATTAAAACAAAGGTGTATTTGTTGGAGCGAGATGTTTTGATGAACTCTAAATCTCCGGTTTTCTCTGCCGAATGAGAAAATATTTTTCATAAAACCTTCCTACATAGAGAGAAATGATCGTAATAAAATAAGAGATATCAGAACTGGAAGGGAAGGATTTTATATACGATTTTCTAATGCGATGTTCGGGAATGGAGAGACAGGGGAATAGAGTTAAATTTATCCGATGCGCCTTCTGTTGGGAACTTCACTGTGGATTGCAGAGCCGTCAGGTAGATGTAGATGTAGATAAAACGACAGAGCAGAGGCAGCAGAAAGACGGATGAGAGGAGACAGATCAATGAGAAGTGACTGAAGGATTCCTTGGGATCAATCAGAGAGACGGTGGGTGTGGAATGAAGATCAGTCACTTGCTGCACTGATGGGCTGTAAAGGCCTACATCTGATACCAGTCTAAATGCCCACATCTGATACTAGTGTAAGCGGGCCGCGTTACTGGCACGGGACTCCACTGCCCGTCGCCGCATCCGAACGTGGTTCTATGCTGGGCTTGAAAAAGAGGATGGTGGAGGTGCGTCCACGGAAGGCTGCCGCTGACAGAATAAAATAATTTATTTATCAGCTGTACTGCATTGGTTGTGGGCCCTATGAGCGACGTTTGCTTGCACTCGTAATAACACCGGCGGTGTCGGAGGCGGCCCGCGGACACTCACCCTGGCACCCGCTGCTGCGTCTGCAGCTGTGCTGGTGTAACCCGAATGTGCTGCCCCGACTGCCGCGCTACCGCCTTGCTTTCGCAGTACTGCGGCGGCTGGGACCGCGCCCCGCGGGCCTCCGTTGCGGTGGTGACTGGGGGCGTGGCAACAGGACAGGTCTGTGCCCCGTCTCGGTAACCGTCCCCCACTGCTGCTGCTGCTGCTGTCTGGCGTCGGCGGGCCAGGGTCCCCGGCTCCCACCCCGGTCACAGTGTTTGTGGAGGCAGCGTCTCAGGACGATGCGACAGTGCGTTACCACAACGCACCCCAAGCGATGAATCCCATGACAGGCCGTCGCCTGTTAACGGCGTCCGACGATAGTTAAAACGGCGGCGTACCTGTGGCGTCTCCTAGGCGACGAATTGCGTTGTGACGGTGGCTGCTACGATGATTGCGATGACTTTGACGACTCCAAAGTGATGGCGCCGCTAAGTGAGACAGGCTCTTTGACACTTCGACGTCTCACGAGGGACGATGATGACGAGTTTGCTGCCGGTACTTGAATACGTCTTTCTGTCGCTTGCGTCTGCGGTTCTTCCTCCCCAGTAGATGGGTCGAATATTCCGGTGTTACTCGGCCGGCTTAACTGACCCAGTTACCGCCCTCGATGATGACACTCCGGCGTACCGCGACCTGGCCGGTGATACAGCGTTTTCTTTCGTCTTGCTTAACTCGGTGCTAAACCGACCCAATTACACCTTTCTATCATAGCATTGAACTCAATCTACTTAAAATGAAACTGTCAGTGCTAACTGAGCCCAGATTCATGACACGACACACAAAAGCCCGTATTTTAACGACTTGAATTCCATCAGCTGCACTGAAACTAATGCAGATAACTCTGCTTAGCTCTGCCTAGCTACTTTGTTCGGCTTCCTAATCTTACTGCACTAGACCTCTTCAAGCTTCCTGCTTCCGAGTACTATTCAGTTGTCCCCTACACCCATTCTAGTCAGTGAAATGGTGTGTTGTCGAAGGACCCTTACCCTCTTACTGGTTCCGATTGTGCCCTATTCTTCGGAGGCTGAATGGAGGGAGGGAGGCATCTGTCGCTAAGTAAAGTCTTAGACCTGCTATAGGCTCATCATGACCTATAGGCACCCCTTCCTGAGAACCTCTCATATTATTCCTATTTTACCCCCGCTCCTTGTCTGCCGTTATATCGTTCTTGTTCCTACAGCTCATAGTGTTATCGCTATGCGCGATCGTCGTCACACTGCCGCCACTGGCCAGTGTTTTCCCCGATGCCTGTAGCAGCCTCTGACATTTTACGTAACCTTCCTCCAAGATCTGTTGTTGCCGCCTTAACCACATTTTTTCCTCTTGTAACCGTCCTGGCGCCCAAAGGGAGGGGTTAGGGCAAAGTGGACAGAGGTTGCAACCGGAGGCCTGCCCAGCGCGCCTCTTTCCCTCCACCCAGCAGTCAATGAAGGCATAGGAACCGCGGAGTAGAGATACAAAGAACATCATCGATTCATTTGCTTTTTATTATTAATACCACCGAGAATATCAAGAGACTGACTTTACGAGGAGGCGGGAGCCGCAAGTCGCCACACTTGGTGAGACTATCGATGCGTAATTTTTCGGGGGAGAACATTCTGATGACTGGAGACTAACAAGGTGTGTATCAATTCCTCATTACAGGAACACCTGAACTCTTATGTGGCCTAAGAAAGACACTACAAAGGAAAGTGGAAAAAAATTGCCCGTCTTTGAGACTGCACACAACTGCATAATCGCTTTTATGAAGAAAGTGCTTTGGCTATCCATGCATGAGTTACGGCCAGAACCATATTCCTATATGTCCTCATTCGTACGTCACAACTCGTACACATTATGTAATTCCAGTGCAGGGGCCACACATAAACTGAAAGTCGCTCCCAGACACTAGAGTATCGCAACCAGTGTAAGTTCCATAGTCGGTGTAACCGCACTTTAGCAGTGGACTAGGGGATTTGATGTTATGCTGACTTTACGAGTGTTGTGAACGCTACGTTTTTTGGTGCCAGGGTTCCCTTCCGTTACGTGGCGTTCCGAAGCCGTCCACTGTCAGTCGACCGTAACGTAACTTTGCTGGGCCTGCGGCGTGCCCCCACGCAACCGCTGCTACTAGCGGCACCAGGCGTCTACCAGCAAGGGTGGCACTGGGGGCGGCAGCGGGGGGCGGCGGCGTCAGCAGGCAGGCCGTTGTTACCGACTGCTAACGAGCGGCTGCAGCCTGCGCCCAGAAAGCCGCCCCCAGTAACTGGCCAAGCAGGGCGTCTCCGCACTCCTTCTGCATTGCAGTGCCTCTTCCCGCACCCCCTCCCCCCTCCCCACCCCAAAACATGTAAAAGTAACTACTCGCCGCCGCAGTGACGTTTACGAGCGCATTTTACGACCCATTCACCGGCAATTCCTCGAACCAATTATTTTCACAACTTTGGATACAAGAATACGCAGTAAAATAGGCTTTATCACCGGTCGTGTCGTCAACTACTTGATGTTTGTCGCTCCTATGTAAGATGCTAAATGGAAAGGTTGGAAGCAGTGTTCCTTTCACAGAAAAATTCATCTTTTAGGAGGATGGCTTATTGTTAGCTCTGACCGTAAAGAGATACATACATATGGAAATACTTCATTCATACTGCCCTTTTTTATATACGTTCAGTATCCCATGTACTCCTGTTTCGAATGGATCCCGCAGTCTTAAGCAATATTCTTCTCTTGGTTAATTGAAGGTGGAGGGGGAAGGTGGAGAACTACAGGTAAGGAAAGAAATAAAGGATATCAGCCGCATTCGGACTTCATACAGTGTCAGCGGTGACGAGTGAAAATGTGTGCTGAGCCGGGACTCATCCTGGAATGGCCTGCTTACCAGGCACTTCCGTTAACCTCTTCGCCACTCAGACACAGTGTCTGTCGCAGGTGCGCAGACTGCCTTGGACGCTCGCCGGACAGCCCAAACTACAACTTACGGCCACCCACCCACATTGCCCGTACATGTCATCCACGCTGCCAATTTCAAGATTCCCACTGGAGGCCGAACGTAAATGTGCATCTGCACTAAAGGCTGTTGTTTAACTGACCGTCGAGGCGAGTCAATTACAAGAATGCGTGGTGTCTGTTCTTCCTAAAATGCCCAAAAGAACAGACACCACACATTCATGTAACTGATTTGCCTGTATGAGCAGTTAATCAACAACCTGCAGTGCAGATGCACATTTACTTTCGACCTGATGTGGAATGACCTCATAAAATAAATTTAGCAATAGCAGATGTCAGGGTGAGAGTCATAGGAAGAATCGTAGGCTAATGTAGCCTAATCGGTCCACGAAAGAAGTGACCCGGAAAAATCTTGAAAGACCGTACCGTAAGTAATGCCCATCAGTCTGGGACCCTTAACAGGTTGGACTAACGAAGACAACACGCAACGAAGAGCGGCACGTTTCGTCATCGGGTCGTTTAGCAAGCGCGAGAGCGTTCGGGAGGTGCTCAACAAACTACATTGGCAGAAGCCAAAAAAGAGGCGTCGTGCATCACGGAGAAGTTCTTTTGTTGAAGTTCCGATAGTGTACGTTCCAAGAAGTCAGATTTAGAAATTCGACGGTTACTTACAACGGTTAAGTAAGAAAAAAAGGTGACACGATACCATTTAAAAATAATTTAAATGTTACTTTGGATGGATTAGGGAAAGTGTATGGTCATACGAAAGAAATGTTCCTGAGGCTTGGTTAATTGAAGGTGGAGGGGGAAGGTGGAGAACTACAGGTAAGGAAAGAAATAAAAGATATCAGCTGCATTCGGACTTCATGCAGTGTCAGCGGTGACTAGTGAAAATGTGTGCTGAGCCGGGACTCATCCTGGAATGGCCTGCTTACCAGGCAGTTCCGTTAACCTCTTCGCCACTCAGACAAAGTGTCTGTCGCAGACACAAAATTCACCGTTGTTGTGCAAGCTAATTATTTGAAATCCAAAAGTGTTATTTAAATGGGTTATTTCATCTATTCTACGCAAAGATTCTGTAATTTGACATAAATGCGCCAGACAAATGTGAATAACATTTCCTTGGATCTTGAATGGAGAAAAAATTTGCTATGACAAATAAATTCACGGTCATTGACAAACCTTTCAATGTACAGATGGCCATGTCGCTGAGTCCTCAGCCGTGGAAAGAAAGGTATTTTCCGGAGGATCTTGATTTTTTTTCCCTTAGTCATAAGTCTTCTGACCACTTTCCACGAATTCCTCTCTTGCGCCAACCTCTTCATCTCAGAGTAGCACTTGCAACCTATGAGCATCAATAATTTGCTGGATGTATTCCAATCTCTCTCTTCCTCCACAGTCTTTACCCTCTGCAGCTCCTTCTAGTACCATTGAAGTCATTCAGTGATGTAACATATGTCCTATCGTCCTGTCTCCTCTCCTTGTCAGTGTTTTCCACATGTTCCTTACCTCTCCGATTCTGCGCAGAACCTCCTCATTATTTACCTTATCAGTCCGCCTAATTTTGAACATTCGTCTGGAGCACCCCATCTGAAGAGCTTAGAGTCTCTTCTTTTCCGATTTTCTCACAGTCCGTGTTTCACTACCATTCAGTGCTGAGCACCGAACGTACATTTTCAGAAATTTCCTCCTCAAATTAAGGCCAATGTTTGATACTAGTAGAATGATCTTTTTGCTAGTGTTAGTCTTCTTTTGATGACCTCCTTGCTCCGTACGTCATTGGTTATTTTGCTGCCTTAACTTCATTTACTTTGTGATCGTCAATCTTGATGGTAAGTTTCTCGCTGTTCTCATTTCTCCTACTTCTCATTAATTTCGTCTTTCTTCAATTTGCTCTCAATCAATTTTTGTACTCATACCATTCATTCCATTCAGCTGGTCATATAATACTTCTTCACTTTCACTGAGGATAGAGATGGCATCAGCGAATCGTATCATTGGGATATCCTTTCACCTTGAGTTTTAATTCCACTTCTGGACCTTTCCATCGTTGCTTCTTCGATGTACAGATAGAAACATCAGGGGCGAAAGGCCGCATTCCTGTCTTACAACCTTTTTGATCAGAGCACTTCGTTATTGGTCGTCCACTTTTATAACTCCCTCTTGGCTCTGGTACATATTGTATGTTACCCGTCTCTCCCTCTAGCTTACTCCTACTATTCTCAGAATTTCGAACATCTTCCACCATTTTACATTATCGATTACTGTTGCTTCCATTATTAGCCGCAACGTCAGAATTGCCTCTCTGGTACCTTTACCTTTCCTAACGCCAAACTGATCGTCATCTAACACATCCTCACTTTTGTTTTCCATTCTTCTGTTTATTGTTCTTTTTTTTTTTTCTTGTCAGCAACTTTGATACATGAGCTGTCAAGCTGATTGTGTGATAATTCTCTCACTTGTCTTCTCTTGCAGTCTTCTGAATCGTGTGGATGATATTTTTCCGAAAGTCAGATGGTATGTCACGAACTCATACGTTCTACACACCAATGAGAGTAGTCGTTTTGTTGCCAGTTCCTCCAATGATTTTAGATATTCTGATGGAATGTTACCTGTCCCTCCTGTTTTATTTGACCTTGAGTCCTCTTAAATTCTGATACCTGATCCCCTACCTCTACTAAATAGACTCCTGTCTCTTCTATCACATCAGATACGTCTTCCCCCTCACAGAGGCCTTCAGTGGTTCTTTCCACCCATCCGCTCTCTCCTCTGCATTTAACAGTGGAATTCCCGTTGAACTATTCATGATACCACTCTTGCTTTTAATTTCACCGAAGGTTGTTTTGATTTACCTTTATACTGAGTCTGTCATTGCGACAATCACTTCTTTTTCAATTTCTTCACATTTTTCATGCAGCCATTTTGTCTTAGCTTCCCTGCACTTCCCATTTCTTTTATTGTTTACTCGCACGATTAGAATTGTGTCTGAGATTGCTCTGCACTGGCATCAGTTCTTCTGTTCGTATTGCAGCCAACATCCTTCGGATTTCTGTGTGAATCCGACGACGAGGGAACCAGTTGCGTTCTACCGCTGATGTTGTTGGTACATTTAAAATCGTGGATGCGAAAGTGCCCTAAGGTTCCTCAGCGCACGACCTTCGCCACCAACCTGATGGAGACATGTGATTACCGGCGAGCGACAGACAAACTTTTGAAATGAACGCAACAACAGCTCACATGTTCGCTAGGTTTACCGCAATAATTTCCGAATGAAGCTGGGCCAAACTGCTTAGTGCTGCTGCATGGTCCACAGAGCTCTTCTCCTCTACCGGGAATCCGGAATGTTTGCAACTGCATGGATCGTTTTGAACGTATACTCTTTACTAAGTTTTGTTGGCAGCTTTCATAACTGATTTGTTTGCTGCAAAAACATTTTACACCTCTCCAACTCTGCTTCTGCGTCATCTGAGATCACGGTAAATAGGTAATGTACTTGCGACGGAATGGTAGTATGCGCTTCTGCTTCCGATATAACATCGTGTATACGTTTGAGAAACCGCAAAGCCTCAACCATTTTTGTCATATCTCATCCTCTAGTATGGCTGTCTTCACGGCCTGGTCGCACTGCACACTGTGACAAAAAATTCCTTACAGAAAGCTTCTCCGTTGATGACTAAACGCCCTAAAGTGTTTCAGTTTAGTTAGTGAGTAAAAGATATACAGTACGAATGAAACCACAGAGATTAAGAGAGCCTGTTATTGGATTACCCTAGTGAGTCGTCGAGTAGGATTGCTTCCTACCTCTTTTGGCACAAACCTATCGTTGCTGGTATCCCCGGCAGAAGCAGTATGAGCTCCATCAGATTCTCTGAAAAGTGCAGTGCAGTAACCTGTAATTCCAAGTGATAATGCGGTAAACTGTATTACTTGAAACAATGTTCTTGAACACCCTTAAGATGTGTTTACTTGCCAAAACACCGTAAAATCTTCATTTGCGTGGCCATATTATTCGGAGCTGCTTTAGAGTTCCTGAGGGTATTTTCGTTCTGTCGTTGCAACTACAAGAAATGCGTACCTTTTGTTGTTCCCACCAGACTCATTTCGCTTTATTGCGGTCAAGAATCTTCAGTGCCCTGTAATTAAAGGTATGCATAATTTGATTTTTTTAAAGATCTGTAACGTGTTCTTTAATAATACGTTTTTTCTTCTGCTTACGGTGATTTCCGCTTGGTTTCTCGCCTACGTCGGGAAATGCCGTCTGCTAGCACGTCTTTGGTGTTTATCTTCGTTAGACACTGACACTGGGTAGTATAATTTTTAGTTTCTCTGCAAAACTATGCATTTCTCACGTTTTACACAGCACACTTTTACTCACAGCACTGTTTCCTGTTTATTTTTACACTTATACGTATGTACTGCGGTTTGCGTTTTGTAGTGTTGCCAACATAACAATGAAACACTATGTCACTTACTATCTCAAAACCAGCGATAACATGAGAACATGGTCTTACGGGAGAAACTAATTCAGACGGCGTCCCGTCGACGACTGGCGACTATGGCACGCAATTCAGGTATCGTACTTATAATAGTGAAAAATAGTAGCTGTTCTTAGAACTACGTTATCTCAAACATTATTGAAACAACTGCTTTTCCGCTTCTTAATACTGTTGTAAGAAAGTATTTATGACCAGTAAACTTCTTCTGATATATGCAGTGGAAAAAGTACCTTTTACTAACAAATATTTACTAAACGAAATCAAGTGCTTCGGGCCACAAATGCTGCCTACGTATCGCCCGTTGATGTAACTGTCTGCCTCGGAGCTAGCCTCAAAGCCTCACGCCGGTGGTAACGCCAAATGGTCCAGCGTCTGCTTCAGCCAGGGTGGGAACTGTACTCCGTGTTCTGTGTCCTGCAGTGCCGCCTGAGCTTATTGCACGCTACACATATCTGCAGACGCGATATGAAATGGAAATCTGGAAAATAAGGAAATAAGATTTGGTTTGAAAATAACAAGCTACCAAAACATGTAGTTGCAGCAGCCCATCGCGTTCGAGATGGAACTTGGATGGTAACAGATTATGACCACGTTTGTCTTTTCTCTTAGTCTCCAGTATTGCTTGGAGAAATGACTGTACTTCAAAGATTTAATTATCTGTTTGGCTACAAGGTTAAGCTCTTGAAGTACTTTTACAACCATAACGTCTTTTATCAGTGGGTTGGTGTTGCGTGCTCTGCTGTTGATTCTGGTCTTATGTGGAAATAGTTGGAGTGCAGTCAGCATATTTTGGGTGTTGTCTGTTAGAGTAGTAATCAACTTTGCATTGCCTACCTCATCGATATCGTCGGCGATAGTATGCACACAATATTGGGTGATTCGCTTATGGTCTCGAGGACGAATGCTCTTGTAAAGTACTGGATTGAGAGCGGATATTATGAAACTAATAACAGTGTGATCTGCAACATCTACCCAGCCATCCACAGTAAATGTGGGCGAATGTGACTCCTGGAACTTCTGCATAACAGATGTCTGCACATCATCTGTGTTCAGAGTCCTGAAGGCTTCCTCCAACTGCATGACCTGCAGCTGGCTCATAATTACGTCGTGCCTTCTGGAATGGGTCTCGCCAGTTATCGGATTCTGCCAGTGAAAGCCCTACACCTGTTTCTTACACTGTTGTAGCAACACTTCCGTCAACCTTTTTCTTTTCCTTTTTGTTTGTTTGCTGCTTTTGCACGTTATTAGAACTTCAAATTGTTCTGGTAGAATCCTTGCACACTATAATTACATTTTATAAGTAATAAAAAGTATTTGATAGCTTAATTTCTCCAATTTTATGTAACAAAAGCAGTAAAAACTGTTTACATGTAGAAACATAAAAAGAAAAATGGGTCAAATGGCTCTGAGCATTATGGGACTTAACTTCTGAGGTCATCAGTCCCCTAGAACTTAAAACTATTTAAATCTAACTACCCTAAGGATATCACACATATCCAAGCCCGAGGCAGGATTCGAATCTGCGACCGTAGCAGTCGCGAGGCTCCAGACCGTAGTGCCTAGAACCGCTCGGCCACCCCGGCCGGCTTTGGCATAAAAAGAAGGCTTTATTATTATTGTTGTATTTTGTCATCAATAGAATGTTCTACACCATGATCAAAGGCAAGACTCTCCCATTATTACTGATAAGTGCGAAAGTTGTTTATGAATAAGATAAACATATTTTATGAAAACGCAGTGAAGTATTAGAGCGATGTTTATGTTTTGAATGTTTTTCTAATTTTATCTATTCCTTGAGGAAATTGCGTTTTTTAGCACTGCATGATAAATCAGTATTGTTTCTGTATTTTTTGTACAAAGTTCCACTGTTTCATGTTAAACACCAACACTTTTCGAACAAAACCTGAATTAAATATTGACGATATTGCATTTTAGATACAAATACTGTTCATTTTTAAGTAACAGGCAGAAGGATGAGTACGTAGAGCAACAATATTCAGTAAGTTACACATTTGTTCATATATCCTCACCTATTTTCTAGATGGTTGACAGCTGTCAGTTTCTAGTGGAGTCGAATAAGACACGGATCGCTTACGCAGACAGAGTGATCGAAATGAGATAACGCCTGATAGGTATGCAACACACATAACGTAGAGGTAGTGCGAGGAGAACTACCGTAGCCTACACGTGCTTGCTATAGTCCATAGCAGCCTACGGTAGTTTTACAACTCTTAACAGTAAATCAACCTGCTCAGATGCCTCTGCAGACCACAATGCCCTCGGTGATACAGAAGGTGTAAACTCAACACAACTGTTCTTAATTTCTATTTGCATTTGCAATTAAGTCGTTCTTGTAGTAGCCTGTGACGAAACCATGCGTTTAATACATTGTGGACGTGCTTGATACTCATTGAACTGCTGGTGAATTCGTGACATCAGTCCATCATGTGATAAAGCTGGGCACACTATTTACAATTGGCTTCCGTTTTTCTATTCACAGGCATTGTTTTATGCCGATTCCGTAGATTGTCATGAGGCCACAGCCGGCCGTTGTGACCAAGCGGTTCTAGGCGCTTCATTCTGGAACCGCGCGACCGCTACGGTCGCAGGTTCCAATCCTGCCTCGGGCATGGATGTGTCTGATGTGCTTAGGTTACTTAGGTTCTGGGGGACTGATTACCTCCGATGTTAAGTCCCATAGTGCTCAGAGCCATCAGAACCGCTTGCCATGAGGCCACATCGCTGCAGAAGGCTTAATAACTTTGTTGGCCACAGTCACGTCTGTCGATTTATATACTTACTCAACGTGTAAATCAATGTGTTATTGGATCGATTCTTATACCTCCATCACCGTCTGGCACTTGTACCTCCTCCTAACGACCGTTTCCCTATGTAAGTGTGTTAGCAGGGCAAACTGGTCTTGCAGGCTGCAGCAGTGTGAGCAACAAAATAAACCTGTTAAAAAGTCACTTAAAGCGCTTCTACTGAAACTTCCACGCAGATTAGAACTCGAAGCCGAGACCTTTGCATTCGGGGGCAAGTACACCAACTAAGCTAGCAATCACGGCTCCCGACCCGTCTACACAGCTTCCACGAATACCTGAGCCTAGCACACAGTTTTAATCTGCCAGGAAGTTTCGTATCAGTGCACATCCCGCTGCAGAGTGAAAATTTTTTCTGGAGGATACCTACTGTCTTTAATAAGTTTAATATGTTTTCTTTATCTCTATTGAGGCAATATAGTACTTCCTCTCACATATATCTTGCTAAATGACGAGCAAATGAGATAAATTACAGCTCACACACACCGTCACCAACGGACATTCTTCCCCTGCACTATTCACAAGTGGAACACAGAAGGGGGGAAAAGATAATACTGCCAGAAGTGCTCACCACTGTGTTCTATAATTTGACTTGCGGGGTCTAGACGTCGACCAATATACAGTGACTTGCAAAACTTAAGGGTGAAAGTAACTTTCGCATGATGTGTCAACGGCAAGTAACATGGCGCAGTGAAACTAGGTCCATGCACAGAAGGAACTGCTTCACACGGCACAGAAGGTAACTGAAAGCCATACACAGTGAGACGAACAAACATGAAACTTTTATCTAAAGACAATACTGACGTTGAAGTCATCGGTATTCATGATAGCCCCCGGGACATTACAAGAGGCTAGACATGGATCTTAACGGGGTGTGTGATCACCACGCATTCTCTGCAACGTGCTGCCATGCCGGTAAAGACTTGGCAAGGAATTCTTGCACCAGGGCGTTCCATTGCTCCACCAGCGGCTGACAATTTCCCGATGGTCTCTGATGCATGTGTACGTGCTGCAATACGGCTCCCCAACGCATCCCACACGTGTTCTGTGGGATTTAAGTCGCACAACCGGACAAACCAGTCCATCGCACGAATACCTTCTCGATCCAGAACTTCCTCCACCTGCGCAAATAGATGCAGTCGCGCACTGCGCACAGCAGCCATGAAAACAAAGTTCAGGCCGAATGCACACCTGAAAAAAACATGGGGAACGAGTACGAGGGCACAACGACGCTGACTGGAAAGTGTGCCATGTTCAGAGAAACAATATGCCTCCCCACACCGTAACATCTGGACCACAAAAAAAAAAAAAATCATGTTCGACAATTGTTGACGTACCTCATATGGCGAGAGATTACCCACTAATATTGTCGAACATTATTGTTTTGGTGTTTTAAGTGTTATGGTTTTGGGAGACATAATGTTGAATGGGTATACTGACCTCAAAAGCTTTTTGAACGTGGTTCTCTCACAACTCTCTACGTTATTGAGACACTCTACCCCTTCATGCTGCGCGTCTTTACAGGACTACACGCGGCCCTGGCGTTATTCGTATAGACGGTAAAGCGCGACCGCTTCCAACAGCGGAGCTGAAGGAGCTCTGGGAACAAAACGATATTCGGCGAATGGTCCGTCCTGTCCGTTCCTCCAACTCAAATCCCTTCGAGCACATGTGGAATGTACTGGGAAGACGTACTGCAGCAGGTCCACATGTAAACTGTGCCAACCATCCAATAGGTTGTCAACCGTGCTGGTGTAGGAATAGAACGCCCTACCACAAGAACTCATTACCAACTTGGTGACCAGAACGAGTTGCATGCTCTGCCGTCCACACACCCTATTAAGAACCACGTACGACCTTTTCTAATGTCCAGGGGACCGCGACGAGTAGTGGTGACTTCAGTGTCATTATAGTCTTTAAATAAAAGTCTCATTTCTGTTCGTCTCATTCTGAGTATTTCTTAAGACCAACTTGTGTAGTGTACTGTAGTAGTTCTTTATGTGTGGTCCAAGTTCCATCGAGCTATATTACATTGTATGGGCATATTCTGCAACAGTTACTTTCATGCCTACGTTTTGCACTCCATTATAGATGTAGAATGGGAGAGTTTAAATACAGCGGCAGTGTAGATGTCACAGTATAGACAGTATGCAGGCTCACGTCTGTGCGGGTCAGCGGTAGCAATGGTGGAGAGAAGACGTTGTTGAGCACACTGCTCTTGTTCTGAGG
The DNA here is from genome assembly GCF_021461395.2 of Schistocerca americana. NCBI lineage: Eukaryota > Metazoa > Arthropoda > Insecta > Orthoptera > Acrididae > Schistocerca > Schistocerca americana. Next base: position 94,455,627 of record NC_060121.1, read on the forward strand.
AAATTAATTTCGACTGATTTTACACATACGACAGATAGCAGAAGCGCATGCGTCATCCACAAGGAACAAGATATCGTGGAAGATTTACGTCTCTTGTGGTCCAAATTGTAAGAGCAGTACGAGGAACCGTACAAAGAGTTCTGAAGTATAGATGACGTCAGCGAGTAACTACGGTGGCAGCATGATCTAACAACCGTAAACATGTTCAGGAACCAGTCGGTTGTGTGCAGCCAGTGTTCAGTAATGGACATGAGTCGCCCGGTTAGCCGTGCGTACTAAAGTGCGGCCCTGGATCGAATCACCACTATCTCAAGAGGTGGTGGTGATCGAGTCGACCCTTGCGGATTAACAACGACGATTGGTTGCTGGCCAGTATGGATACGGTTTTTAGGCAGTTACTCACATACCACAAGGACAGAACCGGGTCGCTACCCAAATCTCGCTAACATTTAGAAAACTTTCGCTCGTTTTCACGTGAGTGACACTGCACGCTGTTAATGGTGGTACACATATTCCGTCCAGATGAATAACTGGGTGGCACCGGGAAGATCAAATTAACAATGCCAAATCCCTAATGCCGAAGCTGATCCTGCACTTAACAAGTAAAGGCACAAGGAAAAGAAGGAAGTTTAAGTAGTGGACATGTAGCCGTAGTGCGTAAGTGTTGTTCTGTCACACATCCGAATGGAGTAACATCTCTAAATGAACTGTCGAAGACGTTCTGGGCAATGTTTTGGAGAAGAGAAAAGTGTGTGCATAGGCTGTCCCGCGCACCATGACTCCTGAACAAAGGCTATGGCATGGACACTTCCGGCGACTTGATTGAAATGCATAACGCTCAAAATTCGTTTCTGGAAAAAAAGTCATCACCGTTGACGAGAATTTGAGTTACCAGCACGAAGCTATCACAAAAGGACAAAGTGTAGAAATTCATGTGAAGGTTGATCGCTTTGATGATATAACCAGTATTGAAGTCAAAGTGAAGCTTGAGTTGAACAACATCTCGATGAATAACATTCCTCGCCGTTTCAGGTGGTTGTATGAACTTTTGTGTGTTATAAACAAGTGGAGGGAGACATTGTAAAACACCTGAAGCTTGTTTTCAATCAAGTCGCGAAACGTTTTAGACCGGTGTGATGCGAAAGAACGAACATGGCATATATATTGCAGACAGAAAGAACAAACAGTTTTTACCAATTACTATTGCTATGGTACCACGCCCTCAGTAACGTGTAAATACCCACTAGTAATGGGTCTTTCCGTCTAAAACCAATAATGGTTTAATGGAGTATTAACGTCGTTACTTCGTCGTGTCTAAACTGAAAAATAAAACCACTCATCAAACTAATTGAAAAATGGAGACTTCGGCCCAGTACTTGCTTTGAAGGGAATGCCAACAGAATTCTCAGTAGTTATGTATCCCAGATATTGATGAATGACCGTATCTACATCTACATCTACATCTATACTCCGCGAGCCACCTTACGGTGTGTGGCGGAGGGTACTTATTGTACCACTATCTGATCCCCCCTTCCCTGTTCCATTCACGAATTGTGCGTGGGAAGAACGACTGCTTGTAAGTCTCCGTATTTGCTCTAATTTCTCGGATCTTTTCGTTGTGATCATTACGCGAGATATATGTGGGCGGTAGTAATATGTTGCCCATCTCTTCCCGGAATGTGCTCTCTCGTAATTTCGATAATAAACCTCTCCGTATTGCGTAACGCCTTTCTTGAAGTGTCCGCCACTGGAGCTTGTTCAGCATCTCCGTAACGCTCTCGCGCTGACTAAATGTCCCCATGACGAATCGCGCTGCTTTTCGCTGGATCATGTCTATCTCTTCTATTAATCCAACCTCGTAAGGGTCCCATACTGATGAGCAATACTCAAGAATCGGACGAACAAGCGTTTTGTAAGCTACTTCTTTCGTCGATGAGTCACATTTTCTTAGAATTCTTCCTATGAATCTCAACCTGGCGCCTGCTTTTCCCACTATTTGTTTTATGTGATCATTCCACTTCAGATCGCTCCGGATAGTAACTCCTAAGTATTTTACGGTCGTTACCGCTTCCAATGATTTACCACCTATGGCATAATCGTACTGGAATGGATTTCTGCCCCTATGTATGCGCATTATATTACATTTATCTACGTTTAGGGAAAGCTGCCAGCTGTCGCACCATGCATTAATCCTCTGCAGGTCCTCCTGGAGTACGTACGAGTCTTCTGATGTTGCTACTTTCTTGTAGACAACCGTGTCATCTGCAAATAGCCTCACGGAGCTACCGATGTTGTCAACTAAGTCATTTATGTATATTGTAAACAATAAAGGTCCTATCACGCTTCCCTGCGGTACTCCCGAAATTACCTCTACATCTGCAGATTTTGAACCGTTAAGAATGACATGTTGTGTTCTTCCTTCTAGGAAATCCTGAATCCAATCACAAACCTGGTCCGATATTCCGTAAGCTCGTATTTTTTTCACTAAACGTAAGTGCGGAACCGTATCAAATGCCTTCCTGAAGTCCAGGAATACGGCATCAATCTGCTCGCCAGTGTCTACGGCACTGTGAATTTCTTGGGCAAATAGGGCGAGCTGAGTTTCACATGATCTCTGTTTGCGGAATCCATGTTGGTTATGATGAAGGAGATTTGTATTATCTAAGAACGTCATAATGCGAGAACACAAAACATGTTCCATTATTCTACAACAGATTGACGTAAGCGAAATAGGCCTATAATTATTCGCATCTGATTTATGACCCTTCTTGAAAATGGGAACGACCTGCGCTTTCTTACAGTCGCTAGGTACTTTACGTTCTTCCAGCGATCTACGATAAATTGCTGATAGAAAGGGGGCAAGTTCTTTAGCATAATCACTGTAGAATCTTAAGGGTATCTCGTCTGGTCCGGATGCTTTTCCGCTACTAAGTGATAGCAGTTGTTTTTCAATTCCGATATCGTTTATTTCAATATTTTCCATTTTGGCGTCCGTGCGACGGCTGAAGTCAGGGACCGTGTTACGATTTTCCGCAGTGAAACAGTTTCGGAACACTGAATTCAGTATTTCTGCCTTTCTTCGGTCGTCCTCTGTTTCGGTGCCATCGTGGTCAACGAGTGACTGAATAGGGGATTTAGATCCGCTTACCGATTTTACATATGACCAAAACTTTTTAGGTTTCTTGTTTAGATTGTTTGCCAATGTTTTATGTTCGAATTCGTTGAATGCTTCTCTCATTGCTCTCTTTACGCTCTTTTTCGCTTCGTTCAGCTTTTCCTTATCAGCTATGATTCGACTACTCTTAAACCTATGATGAAGCTTTCTTTGTTTTCGAAGTACCTTTCGTACATGATTGTTATACCACGGTGGATCTTTCCCCTCGCTTTGGACCTTAGTCGGTACGAACTTATCTAAGGCGTACTGGACGATGTTCCTGAATTTTTTCCATTTTTGTTCCACATCCTCTTCCTCAGAAATGAACGTTTGATGGTGGTCACTCAGATATTCTGCGATTTGTGCCCTATCACTCTTGTTAAGCAAATATATTTTCCTTCCTTTCTTGGCATTTCTTATTACACTTGTAGTCATTGATGCAACCACTGAATTATGATCACTGATACCCTCTTCTACATTCACGGAGTCGAAAAGTTCCGGTCTATTTGTTGCTATGAGGTCTAAAACGTTAGCTTCACGAGTTGGTTCTCTAACTATCTGCTCGAAGTAATTCTCGGACAAGGCAGTCAGGATAATGTCACAAGAGTCTCTGTCCCTGGCTCCAGTTCTGATTGTGTGACTATCCCATTCTATACCTGGTAGATTGAAGTCTCCCCCTATTACAATAGTATGATCACGAAACTTCTTCACGACGTTCTGCAGGTTCTCTCTGAGGCGCTCAACTACTACGGTTGCTGATGCAGGTGGTCTATAGAAGCATCCGACTATCATATCTGACCCACCTTTGATACTTAACTTAACCCAGATTATTTCACATTCGCATTCGCTAAGTTAGGAAACTACTGCGAAAGCAAAGAGAGCTTCACTCCAAGTTTAAACGCAGCCAAAACCTCTCAGACAAACAGAAGCTAAACGATGTCAAAGATAGCGTAAGGAGGGCTATGCGTGAAGCGTTCAGTGAATTCAAAAGTAAAATTCTATGTACCGACTTGACAGAAAATCCTAGGAAGTTCTGGTCTTACGTTAAATCAGTAAGTGGCTCGAAACAGCATATCCAGACACTCTGGGATGATGATGGCATTGAAACATAGGATGACACGCGTAAAGCTGAAATACTAAACACCTTTCTCCAAAGCTGTTTCACAGAGGAAGACCGCACTGCAGTTCCTTCTCTGAATCCTCGCACAAACGAAAAAATGGCTGACATCGAAATAACTGTCCAAGGAATAGAAAAGCAACTGGAATCACTCAACAGATGAAAGTCCACTGGACCTGACGGGATACCATTTCGATTCTATACAGAGTACGCGAAAGAACTTGCCCCCCCTTCTAACAGCCGTGTACCGCAAGTCTCTAGAGGAACGGAAGGTTCCAAATGATTGGAAAAGAGCACAGGTAGTCCCAGTCTTCAAGAAGGGTCGTCGAGCAGATGTGCAAAACTATCGACCTATATCTCTGACGTCGATCTGTTGTAGAATTTTAGAACATGTTTTTTGCTCGAGTATCATGTCGTTTTTGGAAACCCAGAATCTACTATGTAGGAATCAACACGGATTCCGGAAACAGCGATCGTGTGAGACCCAACTCGCTTTATTTGTTCATGAGACCCAGAAAATATTAGATACTGGCTCCAAGATAGATGCTATTTTTCTTGATTCCCGGAAGGCGTTCTATACAGTTCCGCACTGTCGCCTGATAAACAAAGTAAGAGCCTACGGAATATCAGACCAGCTGTGTGGCTGGATTGAAGAGTTTTTAGCAAACAGAACGCAGCATGTTGTTATCAATGGAGAGACGTCTACAGACGTTAAAGTAACCTCTGGCGTGCCACAGGGGAGTGTTATGGGACCACTGCTTTTCACAATATATATATAAATGACCTAGTAGATAGTGTCGGAAGTTCCATGCGGCTTTTCGCGGATGATGCTGTAGTATACAGAGAAGTTGCAGCATTAGAAAATTGTAGCGAAATGCAGGAAGATCTGCAGCGGATAGGCACTTGGTGCAGGAAGTGGCAACTGTCCCTTAACATAGACAAATGTAATGTAATGCGAACACATAGAAAGAAGGATCCTTTATTGTATGATTATATGATAGCGGAACAAACACTGGTAGCAGTTACTTCTGTAAAATATCTGGGAGTATGCGTGCGGAACGATTTGAAGTGGAATGATCATATAAAATTAATTGTTGGTAAGGCGGGTACCAGGTTGAGATTCATTGTGAGAGTGCTTAGAAAATGTAGTCCATCAACAAAGGAGGTGGCTTACAAAACACTCGTTCGACCTATACTTGAGTATTGCTCATCAGTGTGGGATCCGTACCAGGTCGGATTGACGGAGGAGATAGAGAAGATCCAAAGAAGAGCGGCGTTTTTCGTCACTGGGTTATTTGGTAACCGTGATATCGTTGCGGAGATGTTTAATAAACTCAAGTGGCAGACTCTGCAAGAGAGGCGTTCTGCATCGCGGTGTAGCTTGCTCGCCAGGTTTCGAGAGGGTGCGTTTCTGGATGAGGTATCGAATATATTGCTTCCCACTACTTATACCTCCCGAGGAGATCACGAATGTAAAATTAGAGAGATTAGAGCGCGCACGGAGGCTTTCAGACAGTCGTTCTTCCCGTGAACCATACGCGACTGGAACAGGAAAGGGAGGTAATGACAGTGGCACGTAAAGTGCCCTCCGCCACACACCGTTGGGTGGCTTGCGGAGTATAAACGTAGATGTAGATGTAGATTGTTTAATGCGAGTGGGTCTTTTCAAAAAGACACAATCGAATTCCTTCTCCATCTTTCCTTCATCCGAGGCTGTTCTCCGTTTCTAACGACAACTTCGCTGACAGTACGTTAAACTCTAATCTTCCTTTATCTAATGAAACTTGCTGTAGTGAATATTAAATGACGTAAATATCTGTAGTTGGGGCAACATGGGAAGACAGTGGGCAGCATCCTCCATGGAGGACCACGATCCTCCTTTTCCGTGGTCTCAGTCTTCAGGTCAGGAAAAGAGCTTAGTCATAAAGGCAGAAATCCGTAACTTCAACTGCCACAGTCTGACGGACACACGTGCAGTATCCTAGCTCAAGTCGCTCCAACTCATGTTGTACGAAGCAGTGGGCCGGCCGATGTGACCGAGCGGTTCTAGGCGCTTCAGTCTAAAACCGCACGGCCACTACGGTCGCCGGTTCGAATCCTGCCTCGGGCATGGATGTGTGTGATGTCCTTAGATTAGTTAGGTTTAAACAGTTCCAAGTTCTAGGGGACTAAGAACCGCAGATGTTATGTGCCATAGTGCTCATAGCCATTTGAACCATTTGAACGAAGCAGTGCGACTGTTTAGTCGCACGATTTGGCCTCTAGCGCAAGTGCAGCCTGTGGCTCATGGAATTCTGCAACCAGCAGAGCGCAGCCGAGCCGCTGCAGGACGACAGGGTTCCGGCAGATCAGCGCACGCTGCCCGCAGCAGAAGCCAGGCCGTGCTTACAAGGGAAACTCCCCATCGCAACCCCCTCAAATTTAGTGGTAAGAGGGCCCAGTGGATATCCCGTAAAAAACTGAACACTGATCTAGCATGAAAACGGGAAGCTGTACCGAACTGTGAAAAAGAAAGCAAAATATGAAGTGAGTGGTTCAACCTTAATAAGTGCAATATCAAATGACGTTGCGCAGCCGCGGTGTCGTGGTTAAGTCGCCGCGGTGTTGGACGGTAAGGCGGGCGAGCACTGTTTAAAACTCCCTAGTGCCATTTATTATTATTTTTTTTTTTTCGCAACATTATTAATTTGCCACCCGGTCATGGAAATGTTTGTTCTCTTTCTGTAATCTTGGCAGTTGTAATACTATACACTGGTTATAGAATATGAATCATGTAAGAATACATTACCGACGCAAGTCGACGTGATGAATGGTGAGAGCAGGCGAAATACCACATAGACGTCTCACAGAAATGAAAACAACAAATAAACCGGTGTAACTATGTTACAACTAAGGAATTCAAGAGTCAAAACTTCCAAAACGGAACGCACCTTCTGAAACGTTAAAACTTATGTTTTGACAGAGCACAGCGAAGGTCTATGATAGTGGAACTATTGTGCTCACTTGTCGCAGCTAATGTGACAAACAATTACGATTTCATGATTATCTTTGGAGTGATCACATACGAACACCTAAATCGGGCTAGGAGACATATCTCACTCACTTACCAGGCAGATAATTAGGTGAGTCGATAAGAGATTCCTCTCATATGACACACGTACTATCGTTAATGCGTGTATGACACACCAGACGTGTTTTCCGGTGATGGCTTCTGTTAACTTCTCGCCTTTTCATCAAAAGTTTGCGGTTCTTATTCGAAGGACACTTCCTTTCACCTGCTAATAGAGCCGTTTTGCAGAATCAACTGTCTTTATAGGTCCCTACCTCACACCTCTCCGTTGGACCACGACACAGACACAAATTTGAATACAGCGAACAGCCAACAACGTGGCGTAGGAGTGATTCGAAAACAGCTCGCCCGCTTGGCAGTCCAAAACCGGGACCACCTACCCGAGACACATTTTGTCTTTCAGGCTGGTCTGTATTGCACTTCTTGGTCTTGGACCGTTAGCTTTGCCTGTTTTGCTTTTTCTTTTCCACAGTTCAGTACACTTTCTTCCTGTTTTCATGCTTGATCTTTGTTCAGTTTTTGACGGGATATCCACCGGGTCCTCTTACCACTAAATGAGAGAGGTTACTATGGGGAATTTTCGTTGTGAGTAGCGCCCCAGTCCTCGCTAAGACAAAGCGTCCTGCTGTGTCCACTTTGAATCTATCTATGCAGTTATACTTAGAGGCCGACTCTGATCTGGCACTCGGGAAATAAGGAGCCCTTTACGTTTCCATTGGAGATGAAGCACTTCCGTTATTAAAAACTTATACGACTCTATTCTAAATGCAGTGCGATAATGATAAAAATAGGGTTTTTAAATACAGACTTCCTCGTCCTTGTCAAACAGTAGAATGTATATTTGGTATACTGAGTTCGAGATTACGTGTGGGAAACGGGCTTTGAGTGTGAACAGGAGAGTACAGATTTGTGACGACTACACGTGTAGTGCGTAATTACTTGAGGAGTGAAAACCTTACGTCAAGTAATCTTGGCAAAGGGGGAGGACGTGGGACAACTGACTACTAACCAGCTTACGTTGCCTGCTCCAAGCAGGTGCAGAAACACGATTCAAAGCTTTTCTTACGAGAGGACGATTTAACGACCGTTTTAATTCACCAGAAAGTTCTATTCAGTGGCAGAACGCAGATATACAAAGGGGCCAATACTAAAGTGAAGAACCTAATGTCATTAACATTGAATGTTCTTGGGAAGATGCATATAAATTAAATAAACTTAATTCCATATCCTTCAGTATTTAATTGAAAAAAATCTGTAGTTGCTTGCATATCGCCATAATTATGGATGTTCCGCATATTAATGATTTATCAAAATACTCTCCTCGTTGCTTTATGTCATTTGCTAAAATTTTGTTTTGATGTCTGAAAGCGTTTATGAGATAGGAGGGATTTATAACTATTTCATCCTGGCTTTTTTTGGTGGTGCATGCCTTCGGGATGTAGCGCTTTCCACACAGTCCATTTTCTCTAGATTGGAGACAGATAATGCTATCTTTCCAAGTTTAAAGAATAATTCAATACGTTAGCAACAACTCACATTCCGCAACGTGTGACCTAAGATGCAACAAACGCAGAACTTAGGGACCCATGTTTCTCAACGCAACCCTTAGGAGTTTCTTGTAGCAGTTTACCTAATTTCGAAATATCACAATAACTATGACCGTTAACGAAATGATAAGCAGTTCGTCATGAAACTAACGAATGAGACTATGAGATGTGCAAGAACCAATTTTTTTTACCAGATACGATGTCTGTTCCCAAAAGTTTCTTTTGCTTATTGTATATCGTCTCCTTAGAAACATTGCCCTCCACAATTGATATACAGTTCCCAACGCCGTCTCCATGTCTGGAAGCAATCTTTGTATACCTGTTGCTGGATCGCGTGCTGGTTTTCTTTTATAACGTCAATCGTTATAAATCATCCCCCTTTCAACTTCCGGCAGTTTAATATTAAACGAATGCATTTGCAGAAACGCCGACCATATTTCGCAACAACTCGCCATTGGCACTAAATTACGAATGTTCCGGAATTTTTTGAACATACCTAGTAGTTTGCTTACAATCGTTTGAGGAAGATTGCAGCTCGGCCAGCTGGTGCACCTTGCCGTACACATAGTCAGGCAAGCCTGCTAGTTACGGCGCAGAGACAGCACGTCACGAAGGGGGGCGCTGGCTGTTACAGGCGGGCGGAAAACTGTCTGACTCGAAGTGAGGGACAGACGGCCGCCCCAGCTGACGTCCTGCCCTGCGCCTCGGCTGCGCACAGCGAGCGGCCTGAGCCCTGCCGGACGTACCTGCGGCAGCGCCTGCAGAGCAGCGAAGACCAGCACCAGCGACGCCACCCGGAGAGTTGACGTCGCGACGCCGCAGCCGCAGCCGTGGACCGCGCCGCGGCTGCCCATCGCCGCCACAGCCGCTGCCGCTGCTGCTGCTGCTGCCGCCTCTGGTTTCCAGAGGGCCGCTGCCGCACGCCGGTGCTCTTTAAGGTCGCCGCCACGCGCTCCCACCTCACGTAGAGTGCACTTTCTCCTCTGACGCCGGCTCGTTAAACTCTTTACGATCCGTTACAATCACTGTGCACTTTCCATTCCCTGCTGATCGGCCCCTGTTCGCAGAAAAATAGCAATAGCAGTGCTGCTTCTGTTAGAACAAAACACTATGTTGGACTACTATGGATAAAGTGTGTGTGTTTTTTTTGTTTTTTTTTTGTTGTTGTGGTCTTCAATCCTGAGACTGGTTTGATGCAGCTCTCCGTGCCACTCTATCGTGTGGAAGCTTCATCTCCCAGTACGTACTGCAGCCTACATCCTTCTGAATCTCCTTAGTGTACTCATCTCTTGGTCTCTGATTTTTACCCTCCACGCTGCCCTACAATGCTAAATTTGTGATCCCTTGATGCCTCAGAACATGTCCTACCAACCGGTCGCTTCTTCTTGTCAAGTTGTGCCACAAACTCCTCTTCTCCCTAATTCTATTCAATACCTCCTCGTTAGTTATATGATCTTCCCATCTAACCTTCAAAATTCTCCTGTAGCACCACATTTCGAAAGCTTCCATTCTCTTCTGGTCTAAACTATTTATCGTCCATATTTCACTTCCATACATGGCTATACTCGATACAAATACTTTCCGAAACGACTTCCTGACACTTAAATCAATACTCGATGTTAACAAATTTCTCTTCTTCAGAAACGTTTTCCTTCTTGATGAAGTCTAATACCTGCACTTATTTACTTTGAGGCTCAACTGCCAGTCACTGCACTGTCAGTCCTCTGCAGATTCTCCAGCTTTTCAATCCACTTACACTCTAAGGCAAATAAAACGACGCACCACCAAGGAATTAACCGAATGGGACGGAAATCGGTAGAGTACATACACAAAACCAGAAAATAATGGATGATTTTTTAAAGAGTAGAAACGTCACTAATTGGGGATGTCAATAACGCGTTGGTCCACTTCTGGCTCTTACGGAAGCAGTTATTCGGCTTGCCGTTCATTTATAGAGTTGTTGAATGCCCTGAAATAGATCGTGCCAAATTCTGTACAGTTGGCGCGTTAGATCTTCAAAATCCAGAGATGGTTGGAGGGATCTGCCCATGTTGTTCCAAATGTTCTCAACTGGGGAGAGATCCGGCGACGCTGCTGGCCAGGGTAGGGTTTCGCAAGCACGAAGCGAGCAGTAGAAACTCTTGCTGGGTGCGGATGGGCATTACCTTGCTGAAAGTCCAGGAAGGCATGTCATGAAACAAAACGGGAAGCGAAATATCGTCGAGACACCGCCGTGCTGTAAGGTCGCTGCGGATAGGGAGCAAAGGGGTCCTGGTATGTACAGAAACGGCATTCGAGACCGTCACTCCTGGTTCTCTTAAGTAATCAGACGACTAGTGGTGGAGAGGTGTCTTAGACGCCCCAGATATGGTGCGAGACCAACCTGAGTGTCGGCAGCTGCACCGTCTGACCACCGAGAGTGATGGCCAGGGGTGCCATTTCTGTTCAAAGCAGGACTCTTCTAGTTTTCATCTACGTCGCCCTTACAATACTGCAATACGACGATGACATTCTACGCCTCGTTTTGTTGCCCTTCATGACAAGCCATCCTGGGCTGAGATTAATCCCTGCCCGCACACCGTGAGTCTTTCTACTACTTGTCTTCGTTCTTGCCAAACCATACCTTGGCCAGCAAGGTCCCTGGATCTCTCCCGAAGGAGAACGTTTGCAGTATTATGGGCAGGGTTCTCCAACCAGACCTCGGCTTTGACGATCTGACTCGCCAGCTGGACAGAATTTGGCGCTATACCGCTGAGGAGGACATCCAGCAACTCTGTAAATAATGTACTGACTTGCTTAATTTGTGAAGCTCTTTCTCTTGGATAAATCATCCAATTTTATTACATCTACCAATTTCCATCCATTCCGATAATTCTTTCGTGGCCCACCTTTTTTTTCTTGGCATGTATCTGGCGTTGCAACAGTCGCATATGCAAATGCAGCAACCACGAACAGTCTCGCGTAGCTTCCTGCTAATCCATTGGATCATTTATAAAACTCGTGGACAGTACCGGCCTTACAGCACTCGACTCTGGTACTCACTTCGCTACTACGACATCTGACCATTTCGCCCCGTTGCGAACGAAGAAAGACGCAGGTAATGAGGAGTAACAGAAAAAAAAATGACATCAAAATTTGTGACTAGGAAGCAGATGAAGCTTATTTGTCGTGCTACTTTGGGGAAAAAATGACGTAGAACGAAGATGCATATATATAAAGCTGACCAAATCATGTCTACTAGTATCAAACAATGGCCTTAATTTTAGGAAGAAACTTCTAAATTGTACATTTGTAACAAATATTTGTAACGAAGTTACTCACGGATCAGCGAAGAAAGGAAAATTTGAAAAAACGGTGACATGAAGCTGTGGAGTGGAAAGCAAGTAGTATCCACACGCTATCATGATCAAATGTTTATTGTCCAACCCATTTTTACTTCAGGTTTATAATTACCAGTTTATAAACCTGCGAGCTGGCGCCAGTCTTATTTTGTTCATGTATCGTTGAGATCGATTGTGGTTGAGGTAAGCTATCTTTGCCGTTCGCGTGTCTTATCTTGCGGCTTTGCAGGCGAAGCGAGTTGGTTGTTAGCCTTCGACGGGAACCCTCGAGATCTCGTGTCATTCGCAGGGGAGACGAGTATCACCGGCTGCCCGAGTGTGACGACCGTTACACGTTGTGGTGTGAAACTGGTTGGGCGTTTTGCTGACATGGGCACCTTGGAGATTGTGACTTCGCTGGGAGCAAAATTTGAAGGGAAGCGGTGAAGCTGTGGAACCAGCTCCCTAGTTTTGTGTACCAAATATGGAGTAAGTCGTCGTAATTGTTTGTTCACTGACACACTCAGAGATTTTAAACTTTGCTATTACTATGGGAAACTTTCTTGGCCTAGTTAAATGGTGGCCGTTATTTGAAAATTCTCTCAGAAGCTTTTTGGTGTCTGCTGCAATAAATTTTTATCGTGTTGTTGTTTTTAAAGCCTGCACTCTATTAATACAGTTGTCCATGTGCAAGTGAGTCAAAGGTTCTGCCCAGTGTTTCTATGTTTCAGAGTTATTGGAATGTCTGTGTGGTTCGGGCTGAAACTTTTAATTGTGCCAGCGCCTTGGCGGAGAGTAAAATGTCATCCTAGGTCTAGCCCTGACGGCATTTAAGAACCTAGCCACTACCGGTGTTGGTGACATACCCTCGTCCAAAGCTGGTAGATATACAGTTTGTATGTAATCTGTTTATATATAACTTGTTTACTTAAATATTACGGACTGGAAACTGGCTAAACCTTAAACTGCATAGCATTCGCTGAGTTCCTTGTGCAGCTTTTTCTGATAATTTTTTATTAACACGTCTCAGTAGGTAAACATTTATTTTTTTAGATCAGTGTCTCTGTTGCAGTTTTTTTTAATTAAATGATTCTATCATGTTACGTAATGGCATCTTAGTTTGGTACTAGTGCTCAAGTATTACTAAGTCAACCTTTAGCTGTAATTGTTTCATTATACCTGTTTTGAGGGAAGTCCTATATGGGAGATTGAAGTTATCAAGTTTGTCAGTAACCCCCTTTTCTTAATTTGGAATTGTTTGTTAGAATACTGAATACGTTAGGTTTCTATTTGTATTTGCAAGGTTCTATCTAGTGGCTCGTCCGCAATTTGTAATCCTCAAATTATTTTTTTAAAGGCGTAATGCCAATAATGTGTCTTAATTATAAAGTGTGACTACAAACCATGATTCCATACCGCTTCCTACTCTATGGTATTTAAAATATACTGTGCAAGTGTGGTATGATTAAGGATTCACGTATCATACTTTCTTTCGAATACCTTGTTTTAGTTCGAATACTGTATTTCCAACAAAAAAAATTTTTTAGTTTGAATTTTTTTATTGTTTTGGTGTTATATTTGAAGATCTGAGATCGGAAATAAAGTGGTAAAACATTATTTAGCCTGCCCTGGATTTCAGTTAAATATACCTACCTCCTGTTTTTTTTAGCGAAGCAGAGTAAGAAGAGGAAACAACCAGATAAAAATAGTAGTGATGAAATGATAGCGGTGGAGAAGAAGTGAAACTGAAGAATGCATCAGTCGCCAGCGATGGCGCTAGTAATAGCACCACCGTACCGGTTCCTGCTTCCACGGCATCTCCGTCAAGTGAACTTATGCTGCCATCTGAATTTGGTGCACAGAAACAAGTCTACTGTTGTAATGACGTGGATCACCTAGCTAGGTCCTTTGTACAACATGACCTGATCTCAAAAACTTAATATTTTAAAAAATTGTTGAATTGCGTCTCCGAATTACTACTTTTCTAAGGACGGTGTACAATTAAAAAAAAATTAAGCACAGTTAGTTGACAGAATATGCTCCTTGCCTGGCGTATTATAGGGCGCGTTGTGCATTTGTTGTATGTCGTTTCCAACAACATACGCCCCGCCTACCCCCCCCCCCCCCCCCCTCTCCTCATCTGCCCGGGTCCTAACAACCCCCCCTCCCTCCTCTCATTTCCCATACGTCTTCGTACTCTATAGTGCAGTGTTTTCCGTGAGTGTTGAGTGTTGTGCGTTCCATTTTTACAGTGCTGCGATCAGAAACCAGACTGTGACCGTGTTTATAATTGTACCTGTTATTTCCTAAGTGTTTTTGATCAGCATCACTGACCTCTTTGTTTTTTATGTTTTCTTTACAACTTTTTCGTCCTGTACCAGTTTTAAACAGTCATCGTTTTATCACCTCTTTTTATTGTTAGATGTTCTCACTACATCTCCCGCTGAGGGGAAGGGGGGGGGGGAATCGAAGTACAATAAAGAAAAAAAAACACAAACAATAACGAATATCCGAGGTTTGCTTGTGGTGAAGCCTTCGATACACTCTAGAGGTATAACAAGAAATTCGTAGGATCAATAATTTCGATTGTGGTGTTCTGCGACACTCATAAACTACCTCTAAGGAGCAAATAACATGAAGGTGCTTCTGAAGAACTTTTAAAACTTATAATAGAATCTGGTGACTAAATTATGAAAGAAAACTGTGCAAAAAAGCCGCTTCCACTTAACCAAAAATTCAGAATGGAATAATTAATCACGCGAAGATGCCATTGGAGACGATATCATTGCTAACGTAAACAACGCACTTGTCTGTAGTATACTGGCAGACGAGAGCTGTGACATATCAGGAAGAGACCTACTTTCTATTGGTATGAGGTTTTTGGTTTTGTGGAACTGACTGGCACGGATGTGAAATCCATAGCCTCGGCGATCGACGATTCTATAGTAACACTGGTCTCGATTCCGAAAATTGCGTAGGACAACGGTATGATGGATGTTCGACTGTGTCAGGAAAGGATGGTGATACTCAGATTATTATTCTGCCATAGAAGTATAAAAAGCGCTGCTTTTTCACTCTGCTAGCCACAAACTGAGGATGACTTAATCCAACGTAAATATCATAATAAAGGAAATAATAAATTCCTTTCGAGAGTCGACCATTCGTCGAAAATGCGTCCCGAATAGACCAAATCTCTATGAATCCAGGTGGTTCCAGACAATAGTATATCTCTACTGAGCATTACGCCCAGGTAGTCATGGAGCTTTTGAATGTGTACCAAAAATTCTGCTTTCCAATTGCGTTGCGCTACTGCAGATTCTGAATTTGTTGTTAGTGTCTGAATTACAGAAAAATACTCTGCACTGGTGCAACCGATAGTAAATTCTCTACAGTGGTGACTTTCTTTGTGAACTGTGGTACAATATGCGAGAGCAAAATTATGTGGCACAGAGCGAACGGAAGGAATTGGAGCTTGTTGCGCTAGTTAAAGAAGCACTAGTGTTTTACCCAGTCCCCTTAACAGGAGCTTCAAACTTCACCTGCGCAGCCCTTCATAACAGGTACCATCGAAATATTGTTCAGGACTTTACAAAGACTCAAGACTTGGTTACCTTTGACAACGACTGAAGACCGCCTTGTCGGCCTCTGTGTGGTGAGTATGCATAGAAAGAGGGTTCTAGAAGCACAAAATAAGTTTGAAACTGAAATCTTAATCAGATTTTGACAGAATCATCGCAGGTTATTGTTTAAGTGAAATTAGTTAATGACTTAAATGAACAAATGTTTTTAATTTCTACCACTTATCGAGTTTTCTAACTTTTGCCCCAACTCTAAGCAAGTACTATGTACACCTATGGTAGACATATTTAATCTGAACAATTTAAAATAGATTAAAGCAACATTTAATCCACAGTTCTATCACACAAATCATTATGTGAATGTTATATATCTCAATTCCCTTTACATGATAGCAAAAGGCAAATTATAAACTGCGTTAACCAATTTTTACAAAAATACTTCAATGTAGTACAACGAAATCAAAATATTATATTCTTAAACTATCTTTGTCATACAAAATCAGAGTATTCATCGAAGATTAGATAGGTCTCTCAACTAAAGAACCACTTGTTTTACATGGAAAATGAAATTCTTGGATGAGTAATTACTTAAAAATATTTGCTGCATTTTCAATTTGTCATTAGTTTTCTTAAATAACATTAAATTTGTATATATGTTTGTATAAATACCACAGAATTTCGTTTGATAACTAAAAGCTTTCGTTTCCCTTATCATGCATGGAATGTAAGACATCTTCTGCTATAGATTGATGGGGACGGCGAACTGATATTAACACAAGTATGGACAAAATTTCATTGCTCACTGTGTTGTGCAAGTAAGTCTTCACTCGTTTCACTTCCCTTGTTGAAACTGGTATGGACTCAAAATTGTTGTATGTTTGGATAGAAGTTGTTTTCACAAGCATCAATAACCAACATAATTTTACCTGGCAGCAGAGACTTTTCTGGATAATACCATTTCTCGCACTGTAATGTGTTCTCTGCTTCTGTTCGGTTTGAGATAAGTGACCCTGTTCTCAAAATAAATTTTCAATTCGGATAACTTATCTAAATTCCCGTAGGGGTAGTTAATGCATAGCATTATTTTGATGAAAGGTAAGAAATCTTTGTTCCGATGAAATCCATTCTCTGTATTTCAACGTGTTCTCTTATTCACAGCAAAAATGATCCACTTCATGAGAGACGTGTGGATAGTTTTCTCTTTGAGCTTGTAACTTTATCTGTCTAGGTACCTCGATGACAAATTCAAATACTTCTTTAGCTAAGTGAGATGATATTTCAAATGCTTGTGATATTCAGCTTCAAACTCATCTTCAGAACGAAGGCATTTAAATCTCCGAAGAACTTCGTCTCGAAGACCTGAAGCACCGTGTGTTGAGGATTTTGAAGGCACGTTGAAAGCTTTAATTCAAAGCTGAAAACATGTTCAATAACTGGCAATGTCATTGTGAAGTTTAGTTTTTCCTTAGCAGCTAAAAATGACGATGCTGTTCTTGAAAAAATTCTAACCAAAACAGAAATTTACCTTTCCTTGAGGGAATCAACCAGTTTCATTCAGAGACTCCGGATGGAGAAACACTTTTCTTGGTTATTGTTCCACACAGCATGAATTTAAAAGAAGCAAAGTTCAGATCGAGAGCTGGTGGACGCTTCACATTCCTTATAAAATCTCTGAAACAAAACTGTAACAACTTCTGAGTTAAGAAAAAAGTAAAACCAATTGCTGATTTGCAAATTTCGAAGACCACTTATGCTTAGGATCATTTATTCGTTTGGAAAAAAGTAAACTAGATCAAATATAAAGGCTCCGTCTACACTATAGCAGGGAAAAATAAAACTTATGATGTAGGTTTTGAATAAACTTATGGAATCTACCAATATGTGAAATTTCGTACTGATCAAGTTACTCTGTATACATGTATCTAACGATTTTATCAGAACATAGATCTCTAGCTCCCTCCCCAGGCAGATTATCGGAAATGTATTTGTCGATACGGTCAGAAAATAGAAAAATAATCTGTGAAGAGGGTTTCCTAAACAACCCAACCACTACGAATAGAAACTTCCTGGCAGATTAAAACTGTGTGCCCGACCGAGACTCGAACCCTTTGCCTTTCGCGGGCAAGTGCTCTACCAACTGAGCTACCGAAGCACGACTCACGGCCGGTACTCACAGCTTTACTTCTGCCAGTACCTCGTCTCCTACCTTCCAAACTTTACAGAAGCTCTCCTGCGAACCTTGCAGAACTAGCACTCCTGAAAGAAAGGATATAGCGGAGACATGGCTTAGCCACAGCCTGGGGGATGTTTCCAGAACGAGATTTTCACTCTGCAGCGGAGTGTGCGCTGATATGAAACTTCCTGGCAGATTAAAACTGTGTGCCCGACCGAGACTCGAACTCGGGACCTTTGCCTTTCGCGGGCAAGTGCTCTACCAACTGAGCTACCGAAGCACGACTCACGGCCGGTACTCACAGCTTTACTTCTGCCAGTACCTCGTCTCCTACCTTCCAAACTTTACAGAAGCTCTCCTGCGAACCTTGCAGAACTAGCACTCCTGAAAGAAAGGATATAGCGGAGACATGGCTTAGCCACAGCCTGGGGGATGTTTCCAGAACGAGATTTTCACTCTGCAGCGGAGTGTGCGCTGATATGAAACTTCCTGGCAGATTTCATATCAGCGCACACTCCGCTGCAGAGTGAAAATCTCGTTCTGGAAACATCCCCCAGGCTGTGGCTAAGCCATGTCTCCGCTATATCCTTTCTTTCAGGAGTGCTAGTTCTGCAAGGTTCGCAGGAGAGCTTCTGTAAAGTTTGGAAGGTAGGAGACGAGGTACTGGCAGAAGTAAAGCTGTGAGTACCGGCCGTGAGTCGTGCTTCGGTAGCTCAGTTGGTAGAGCACTTGCCCACGAAAGGCAAAGGTCCCGAGTTCGAGTCTCGGTCGGGCACACAGTTTTAATCTGCCAGGAAGTTTCATATCAGCGCACACTCCGCTGCAGAGTGAAAATCTCGTTCTGGAAACATCCCCCAGGCTGTGGCTAAGCCATGTCTCCGCTATATCCTTTCTTTCAGGAGTGCTAGTTCTGCAAGGTTCGCAGGAGAGCTTCTGTAAAGTTTGGAAGGTAGGAGACGAGGTACTGGCAGAAGTAAAGCTGTGAGTACCGGCCGTGAGTCGTGCTTCGGTAGCTCAGTTGGAGGCAGTCCGCCTTTCGCCGCGGAGCAGCTCGGACTTGTTTACGTCTCGGCTGCGAACGGTCGCGGAAGAAGCGGTGTTTACACCGTCGTCACTCGCGTGTGTTACTGTTTAAATCGAACGCAATGGCACACAATTTCCGAAAAACCAGGATAAAGTTCACGTTCTGTAACGAGTATGCAAGACCGAAGGCTTTCGAAATCGAACGTTTCTTGAGGGACGAACTGCATCTTAATTACACGGTGATTATTGGAATTCATTTATCAATCGTGAGCAGCACTCTTTACGTGAAGATGATTGACGACGCAGCATGTGATAGGATCATTGAAGCCGCCAAACGAGGATTCCAGTTCCGACACTCCGATGGTCATATTGGCGAAGTTTTAGTCGCTCATTCGGGCCTGGGCGTGCGTACGATTCGAATCTTCGAGCTGCCTTTCGAGGTACCCGAATCATTGGTCACTGAATCACTCCAGCCATATGGCAGAGTTATTAGTCATACGGCCGAACGCTGGGCAAGTTTTAGCACGTATCCAGTGCTCAATGGTGTCCGACAGGTGCGAATTGCCCTTACAAAACATGTGCCATCGTACATAAACATCGGCGGCTGTAGAGCTATTGTCATCTATGATGGACAGCCCAGGACATGCTCCGGGTGTGGTGGTGAAGGACATCTTCGATCAGCGTGTATGCAGAGGAGACTCGTGCAGCTCCCCAGCGGAGACTTCCAGAATCCGACCACACCAACGTCACTGCCGATGACTTACGTGACGGCACTTCGCGGGGAGGTGACGCCGAGGTCGGAGCGCACCATCGAACCGACGCCACAGTTGATTGAGGCGCCTTCGGACGCCACTGAAGAAGGAATGGCTCAGACCAACCTCCAATCTGAGACACTACAGGTGGCGCAGAAAGAGGATGAGAGCATCACAATAGGCATGGAAGCTGAAGTGGAACGGCCCCAGGGGATTGTGGCGGCGGCGGGAACGCAGGAGATGCAAGATGCGCCAACACCAGAGGCCGAGGTTAGGGCCCGCAAACAACGCTCGCCAAAGCGCCGCAAGAAGCGCCGACTAAACTCTGCGGAGACGCTCCCTTCTCTTCTAGGGAGCCCAGACGAGTCTAACACTATGGACCTGTCTGACATGGAACCACAAGCTTCGGATGTCGCAGATCATATGAATTCGGACAGTGAAATGATGTCATATCGTTCAGACGACGCATCCGCTCAGGGGCCTGCTACCCCTTCGGCGGTGGAGTCTACAGCTGCGAAAGAACAACAGATGTCACACAACAATGCCGCACAGGAAAATTTGGAGCACACCAATAGTATCAGCTGGTATGAGCAGGACGACGACATCACCGATGCGGACCATTCTATTGGTGGGGCCTTGCATCCGTCCGCATCTCAAGAAACCTAATGCCGCAGGGACACGTTCCTCGGGCAACCCTCGGCGGATGTGCAACGGGACTATCGACACGGTGAAACTTTGTCATTTTAACATCATGTGGAGATGACAGCTACTCGACCCCAGGCATACAGAATAGGGACAGTGAATGTAAATACCATTAGATCGCCCGTGAAACAGCAGTTGTTTAGGGACATGATATACGCGTCGGATGTGGATATACTGATGGTGCAGGAAATTTACATTCCTGAGTTCCAGGACGTACATGGATACATCTCCTACACCTCGCCGCACTCGAACAACGACAGTGGAACGGCGATATTGGTCCGGGACGGGATTCCGGTCCGAGACCTGGCTTATCTACCTTCGGCACGGGGACTGGCGATAACTGTTAATGGAATTCGCATTCTCGATGTTTATGCCCCTTCCGGCACAGACAACAGACGGGCGCGTGCGAGATATTATTCGGAAGAGATTGTGCCCTTATTTACCGGCAGATTCGATCATTTCATTATAGGTGGTGACTTCAATTGTGTTTTAGCCCAAAAAGACCAGACACCACATTACAATACTTGTCGTGAATTGCATGTGCTATGCCGGGATCTGGAGTTAAGCGACACCTGGGACATGATTCATAGTAACCGTGAGGGATATACTTTTTTTACCAGTCACTCGGCGAGCAGACTCGATCGAATATATGTTTCGGTTGGTCTACAGGATAAGGTGGTCGACGCGGAACGATGGCCTGCGGCATTTACTGATCATCTGGCTTACATTTGTACCATGTCACTCCCTAGGCAAAGTGTGTGGAGAAGCCGCGGGACATGGAAGCTCAATTCGTCCCTTTTGGCGGACCCCGAATGTCGTCAGAGAGTCGAGGAGGTATGGACCACATGTCAACGCCGTCTACCAACGTATACCTTCGTGCTTCAATGGTGGCTCGAGTGCACTAAGCCGGCAATAAGAAGAGCTCTAATACAGTATGGTCGGGATAAGGCGAGGTGGCAGAGAGACACTCTTGATTATTATTACACCATGCTTCGTGAGCTGTCCTTCCAGGTGCCGTCTGCAGAACATCATGCGGAAGTTCATCGTGTCAAGGCACAAATCCTATCGATCACGCGACGACGACTGGGTGGCATCCCAATACGGGCAAGATGTCTTGACACCATCACTGGGGAACGTACGTCGATGCACCATGTGTCGCGGGAACATAAGCGTTACCGCCGGGCATTGGTAACAGTGCTCCACGGTTTAGATGGCCGTCAACTGACAACACAACAGGACATTGCAAATGAATTTTTAGAGCATTTCCGCCATCTCTATGCCGGTACACCGACGGACCGTCAGGTAGGGGAAGAGATACTGCAACATCTGCAAACGACACTGACAGAGACGGATAAGGCAGCGCTTATGGAGCCACTCACAGAAGACGATATAAAGGTGGCACTCACAAAAGGAGCGGCCCATAAATCACCGGGGCCAGATGGGATTACGCTAGAGTTTTATCGAGAATTCGTGGACATGATGATGCCACAGTTGGTGTCGATGTACAATGAGGCGATGAGTCCGAACATGCGCCTACCGTCGGATTTTGTGACGGGCTTTCTTCTTCCCATCCCGAAGATGGAGAGGAGTCGTAGTGTTACTCAATATCGGCCTCTCACTATGCTAAACACCGATTATAAAATTTTTGCACGGCTACTAGCGTCTCGTCTCAAGCTGGCGATATCCAGGACAATATCCCCTGATCAGGCTTGCCTAGGGGTGCGAAGCAACATCTCCTCGGCGTTAAGTGAATACCGTGACGTTATCGCCCTTGCGGAAACTTGTAAAATGCGAGCAGCGATGATATCTGTAGACTTCGACCGTGCGTTCGACAGGATAAACCATGACTTCTTGGCGTCAGTCATGAGCCGAATGGAGATTCCACCTGTTTTCATCTCCATCATTATGAGGCTAATACGAGGGGCTACATCGAAGGTGATTGTAAACGGTCGGGAAGCGGGCTCGGTTCCTATTAACAGCTCCGTCCGACAAGGGTGCCCACTCTCCATGATGCTGTTTGCGATAGCGCTTGAGCCGCTGATGTGTGTTATGAGGCGCTCACTTACTGGGATAGCGCTTAATGAGAACTCTTTCGTTTGTCGTGCATATGCGGACGACCTGATCCTTCTTGTCAGATCAGGTCATGAAGTGCATCAGGCTGTTGAATATCTAGACTCTTACGGGACGGCAGCAGGCAGTGTCATTAACATGACGAAATCCAAAATTATGCACATTGGACGGGGTCTGGAAGACATACCGGGACCGTTTCAGACGGTGGAATCGCTGAGATGTCTGGGGATCACATTTACCCGCTCACTACGGCGGTCAGCGGCGGCGAGTTCTCGGCGGCTTCTGCAAAATGTTCGTCTGGCGATACGGAACAACTCACTGAGAGCCTTTGACATGATCCAGCGTGTGGCATACACTAACGTTCACATAGCGTCACGTCTGCCCCATTTGGCGCAGATCCTACCAATACCGAAGGGTATTGCAGATCGCCTCATGGCTGCCTTTGGTTACTATGTTAGTACTGGGATGTTGTTTAAGATCACATATGACACGTTAACGCTGCACTTCCGGAACGGTGGCCTCAACCTCACAAACGTGCGAAACAAAGCTCTGGCGCTTTACATGCGAGCGATGATACGAAATTGGCAACAACGAAAGCACACCATTACGTCAGCTCTGATAGAAGTACTTGTTCCGCCTTCGTACGAACCTCCTATTGCGGTGGGCAATATTTCGCCTGCTCTTGCACACATTGCCTCATTTCTGGTTGACTACAGTTATGTTCGTCTGAAAGTACCTTCGACGAGACTACCCACGACTCGGGAGATCTATAGGTGCTTGATGGATCACCATGCCCGCAACGTCATGGAATTCAAATACCCGTCGAGAACGTGGAACCACATTTGGTGTGCAGTGCATACTCCATTACTGTCAACAGCAGCGAGATCGATGTGGTACACTCTTATAAACCGTAAACTTGTGACCAGGAGTCGATTACATACAATTCATATGGTCGATTCTCCTCTTTGCACAAACTGTGGCCTGTTAGCAACGGAAGAACATGGTTTAGTGTGTGGCGCAGCGAGGGACGTCTGGATGCTGACGCGTCGAATACTGGCCTTCCTTCGGCGCACTAACTACACAGAAATCACATCGGATGTACTTTTTCTACCGGACAAGACCTTTTTTCCCAAACAAAAGACGTATGCGGTCAATTGGATCGCTGGACATGCGACGAAATATTTGTATTCGTACGATATTAAGTCCGTGATGGATTATTGGATGTATTTACAAGAACAACACGAGCTCATACGGAGTCATACGAAATACAGGACTTACTTTTCCAATTTTTTAGGAAGTGTTTTTCACAATCCGCCCGACAGCTGGGGTGTCCCAGAACTGAGAAGACTCCTGCAGCAGAACGACTAGAAACAATACTGCGCGGCTCAGTTATATTGGCATACGGCACACTGAGAAGACAACGGGCCCCTACATGGTCGACGCAGGAGAAATACATGAATATATGCCGCCCACAAAGGTAGAAATGGTCAAGATTATATGGCTGTCTGCCAGATTTATGATGCGACACCGCGTGCTGCAGGGATTGTGATGCAGATGATAACTTCATTTTCACTCCCGCCCGTGACTAGGATTGTCATTTACTTTCTTCATGTTACACAAACAAAAAAGGGCGGCCTTTACGTTGATTTTCTGGTTTCCAAATTGTTTTTGCTTTGTTTTTGCTGTCTCGATCCTTTTCTTATCCCTAAGATAGTACAATTGTACGAATAAAGATTGTTTGTTTACCCTGCCTTCCTGCTCCCAAAAAAAAAGATAAAACCATCCGCTTGGAATACGGATTTTTTTATTTTTTTAAATTTTTTTTAATTTTTTTTTATTTTATTTTTTTTCACTTTCATTTACGTTGTATGTAAATCTTATTTATGTATTTGTATAGATGTATGACATTTAAGTAAAAAAAAAAAAACAAAGTCCGGAACCGCGCGACTGTAAAAAAAAAAAAAAAAAAAAAAAAAGTTGGTAGAGCATTTGCCCGCGAAAGGCAAGGGTCCCGAGTTCGAGTCTCGGTCGGAAAAAAAAAAAAAAAAAAAAAAAAAAAAAAAAAAAAAAAAAAAAAAAAAAAAAAAAAGTCGGTAGAGCACTTGCCCGCGAAAGGCAAAGGTCCCGAGTTCGAGTCTCGGTCGGGCACACAGTTTTAATCTGCCAGGAAGTTTCATATCAGCGCACACTCCGCTGCAGAGTGAAAATCTCGTTCTGACTACGAATAGAGATTCTCTTTGTTTTATATCATGGAGTTCGTTGCGCCACTACGACGCGGCAATATTTGGATCATTGCTTGATTATCCGTACCTATAAATGCAAAACTCCTTACTCATTAGTGGACTTCGGATTTAAGGTAAAAACTAATTTCAGTTTTCGAAACATATTTGCAGAAAAACTGTATGCAGGCATACACATTTCACACAGTTTTTACAACTGGCTTCACTAGTGCTGGCAACTGGAAATATTGGAAGCAGGGGAGGAAGTTGGACGTTACATCGTTCCTGTAGTCGTGAAATCATTTTTTCTCTTGTGTTTTCCTTCATCGAGTAATCTGTTTATTTTCTTGTTTATTTATTTGAATTTCAGAACAGTACTTATGAGACATAAAAAAGTCTATTTGGACGATGG
Organism: Schistocerca americana; assembly: GCF_021461395.2. Lineage (NCBI taxonomy): Eukaryota > Metazoa > Arthropoda > Insecta > Orthoptera > Acrididae > Schistocerca > Schistocerca americana. The sequence goes on from NC_060121.1 coordinate 94,480,764, forward strand.
AGCCTAAGTTAACATATTTCATCCTGAAGGAGTTAATTTTCGTAAATTTTTATGTAAATTCCATAACTAATCAAGATAATTTTCTTTCAGTTTTTACTGAGTTTCATCTCGTACTTTGCGCTAGTGCAACATTTACACTTCTTGCTTGGTGACAATTAATCTGTGACCAACAACACATTGTGTTTAAGTTGTCAGCGTGTAAAACAGGATTTGTGCATTGACAAGATTTTTCACGGTTTACGTCAGATAGACGAATAATCTACTATCGAGCTTGTATCGAATATATCACCACATGCGTATGAGTGTAATACTTCTAGTATTCAAGAGTGTCTCTAGTATATCTCTATTGCTAGGTCAACTTAATGTTTGGCGTAATCACTCGCATTTTTTGATATGAGCAGTTTGTTCGTTTTTAAATGGCGTTGTACAACTTGCTTCACTAGTGCTGGCAACTGGAAATATTGGTAGCAGGGGAGGAAGTTGGACGTTGCATCGTTCCTGTAGTCGTGAAATCATTTTTCCTCTTGTGTTTTCCTTCATCGAGTAATCTGTTTAGTTTCTTTTTTATTTATTTGAATTTCAGAAACAGTACTTAAAATTCATGAGTGATAGTTGGTTGGAAATAAATTTAAGAATTATCGTATTTTCAGTATAATTGCCCGCCCGGTTGGCCATGCGGTCTAACGCACGGCTTTCCGGACGGGGAGGAGCGCCTGGTCCCCGGCACAAATCCACTCGGTGGCTTTGTGTCGAGGTCCGGTGAACCGGCCCGTCTGTGGATGGTTTTTAGGCGGTTTCCCATTTGCCTCGGAGAATGCGGGCTGGTTCCCCTTATTCCGCCTCAACTACACTATGTCGGCGATTGCTGCGCAAACATGTTCTTCACGTACGCGTACACCAACATTACTCTACCACGCAAACATAGGGGTTACACTCGTCTGGTGTGATACGTTCCCTGGGGGGTCCACCGGGGGACGAACCGCACAATAATCCTGGGTTCGGTGTGGGGCGGCGGAGGGGTGAAGTGGACTGCGATAGTCGTCGTGGGGGTGTGGACCACTGCGGCTGCGGCGGTGACGGAGGAGGCTCTCCGTCGTTTCTAGGTCCCCGGCTAACATACAATACAATACAATACAATACAGTATAATCTCCAATCAAACTCATTTTGGTCACAGTTACTATTAAAGCCCGGATTTTCATGCAACTGCATGTCTTTGTGTTTGTTGGTTGCACTTCACCACTGTGGTGTTATTTATTTCATGGCTTAAAAATACAAAATAGCCACAGTTTTCCATACATGTTTGGATATATTGACCATTTGGAAGGTAAATTCATGTATAATGCATATTGTAATTTTTTATTCTTAATGTTATGTATTTTACGCTTTAATCTCACATGTTAATGATATTTTACATCATTTACTGCATAATATTACACTGTTATGGATAATACAGAATTTGGTCAGTTTTGTTCCATAAGATATGGAATGTCCGCAAAGATCAATAAAGCACATCATTCGATAATTTTAAGTAGAGATACAATCTCGTTACTTAGGAGTGCTGTATTTTGGCAAACTACTAAGAAGTACTCATGCTCCAATTTCTCTTCACCCTCTAATGTCGTTAAATAATTTTTTTTTCAATCTGGATTTGAGATGAATGAACGAGCGCGAATGGTTTGTGACTGCGTCTTTATTACAGACAGGCTGTGGGAAGAAACAGATCTCACATTTTTCTGTTCCACGGAGAAGCTGGAATAATTCTTGGTGGTGAAAATATAAGGGATATGGCATCATTCAACCTTACTCTTTCCAAATTTCCTCATTTTAATATGCATCTGTCAGTTCTTGCATTGTAGAAAGATCATTTTCTGCATTAAATTCAAGGTTCCGGCCGGGACTGGAATATATGAGTTAGTTAATGTGCCTTTATTATCAGACGTTTTCGAAAACAATATGTGGTGCAAACAATGTGGAAAATACTGTGTTTCACTGAAAACAAACCTACATGTAAGACTTGCTTGTTAATTAGAATTTATGTGCAATTATTGCAAAAACACAATACTGTTTTTTGAGTTCCTCACATCGTACTTCAGGTACAGGTGAACCATATATAGAGATGGACCTTATAATATAAATATTAGACTTGTTTAAGGATTACGGTCTGTAGGTAAGTGCAGGATTGCCGGTGCCATGTTATGTGGTGTGCTGAACCTACCTGCTCCACCCTCAAAATTTGACAAACACATCACTGCAGTAGACTCTTCTGTTGAACATATAGCACAGGAAAATCTGAAAGCTATTCATGAGGAAGCTGTTCTTGAAAATGAAAATAACATGGACTCCACCATAGATTCCCATGGGAGCTAACAAAAGAGACACCACACATCTCTAAATGGTGTAACAGCTACGAGTATGGACACTATTAGGGTAGTTGATGTTGCAATACTTTCGAAGCATTGCAGATGCAAGGAGAAAATTAAAAATAAATATGGAGAAGAGTCCATAGCAAATTATTATGGTTCAAGTGGTGGTGTAGAAGCTGTTGGAGTCAAAAGTGTTTATCAGTGCTGAGTAAAATGGTACAACGTGAGACACAGAAATTATCTTGGACCTGGTGACTGAAAAACATTCAGAGAAATTCAGAAACTGAAGCCCTGTGGGAATAGTGTGTAAACTACAGTGTGTTGGCCACGTTCAGAAAAGAATGGGACCAAGTCTTCGACGGCTCGAGGCTAGCATGAAAGGCAAGAAATTGAGGGATGGAGAAACTTTAGATGGGGAAAACGGACCGACAGATGCTACTGTAGACCATATTGAGAAGTGCTATGGTCTAGCAATTAAGCAGAATACAACAGATGGAGAATTAGCAAAATTAATGAGAAGCGCAGTCTGGGCTCTTTTTTTTTCACACAGCTTCAAACAGTGAGAATCCCGATCATGGGCTTCATCGAAAAGTAGAAGATAATTGGTACATGTACAGTAGAGGCAAGGTAACTAAACAATATATCACCTTCTCATCTGTCACCTACTATAGTGGACGAAATTAAACCTATATCTCGAGAACTTGCCGATATTGAGCTACTAATGAAATCTCTTCATGGCCGAACTCAAATTCCAAATGGGTTCGTGAACCATGTGATATGGAACAGGCTACATAAAACTGTATTTGTGAATATAAACACTCTTCACTTTGGCGTATGTGATGCTGTTTCATCGTTCAGTCGGGGCAATGTAACAAACTGTAAAGTGTTGCGGAAGATAGGGCTCAGAATAGGATTATGGCTCTAAGCACTACGGGACTTAACATCTGAGGTCATCAGTCCCCTAGACTTACAACTACCTAAACCTAACTAACCTAAGGACATCACACACATCCATGCCCAAGGCGGGATTCCAACCTGCGGTAGCAGCAGTGCGGTTCCGGACTGAAGCTCCTAGAACCGCTTGGCCACAGCGGCCGGCAGAATAGGATCATGAACTCCAGCAGCTTTGCATTGTTTATAAAAGGAGCAGCTCAGGTCTTCAGGTGAAGCAGTAAATATCTATTCGAAGATGGCTAGACAGCATAGGAGAGACTGTAAGAGGAATCTGTTGGACAGTTCTGATGATACTAGCCATGGAGCAGTCATGCATTAAAGAAAAAACTTTGAAGCTCATTTTCCGGAACTTTATTTTCTGTGTATCTGCCAAAAATTCAGTAGTCTAGTACCAATAACTCGTGAGAAAACGTTCCTAACTTTTGTCTCAGTTTAACATTGTAGACATAGGGCATTCCGTAGGCTCTTAACTTTCCAAAACGCTAGTGTACGAATCAGAATCGATTTTCCTCTTCTATCTTGCTAGAAACTTATCCATAATTAGAAACTTCAGCAACATCTCACTGCACTATAACAGTGTAAGGCGGTATTTACATTGAATCAACTGCAAGTAGGAATTGAAATGATAAACGGAACGACTGAGCTGATGTAAGGCCAACACTGTATCGTAGTTGGCCTTGGTTAAAGTAGGAATGGGCAATATCCGATACTGCTATCGATAGTTTAAATCTATTAATAGCCTGGTTCACCACTGATAGCATGTATCCCTTTTGCATCATATGATTGAAAATCAAAACACCTTTAAATTTCACTACATGGCAGCTTGGTCGTGCCTACATTTACGTGCTGGAGGGGGTGGGTGGAGTGGGTGGGGTGGGGGTGGGCTCCGGAAACCCCGGATCCAACTTTTGGTTTCGTTCTTGATGGGCCACAACCCCCAAAGAGGAGGGTGGTGCAGCTGGCCTGCATTGGAGATTCTACATCTACATCTACATTTAGACTCCGCAAGCCACTCAACGGTTTGTGGCGGAGGGCACTTTACGTGCCACGGTCATTACCTTTCTTTCCTGTTCCAGTCGCGTATGGTTCGCGGGAAGAGCGACTGCCGGAAAGCCTTCGTACGCGCTCGAATGTCTCTCATTTTACATTCGTCATCTCCTCGGGAGGTATAAGTAGGGGGAAGCAATATATTCGATACCTCATCCAGAAACGCACCCTCACGAAACCTAGACAGCAAGCTACACCGCGATGCAGAGCGCCTCTCTAGCAGAGTCTGCCACTTGAGTTTGCTAAACATCTCCATAACGCTATCACGCTTACCAAATAACCCTGTGACGAAACGCGCCGCTCTTCTTTGGATCTTCTCTGTCAACCCGACGTGGTACGGATCCCACACTGAAAAGCAATACTGAAGTATAGGTCGAACAAGTGTTTTGTAAGCCACCTCCTTTGTTGATGGACTACATTTTCTAAGGACTTTCATAATGAATTTCAACCTGGCACCCGCCTTACCAACAATTAATTTTATATGATCATTCCACTTCAAATCGTTCCGTACGCATATTCGATACATTACAAAGTATTTTGTATCAAACAATTGCGTTTATCGTTTCCTTCAAAGAAAGAAGGGCTGGATTCCACCCACGTCGGTGTTACGCCAGACGCAGTCGACAACCGTGAAACCGCTCTAATATTTTTAGCATTGTTTGAAATGTTTGAGCTAGATGGTTGACGGCGGTCGTCGTCTGTACTGTGACCGTTTCCGTAACATATGCACATAGTGCAAGCTTTGGCTAGTGTATCTCGACGCCTCCTTACAGTATTTCAGACTTCTCGAGGATGAGTTTACTGCAGTATGAAGCGTTTTCTGGTTAATGATAGACTTGAAGACACAAGTGGTCCATCAACTGGCCCTTGGAAGGGATATACTTCAAAGGCGGAAACGAGAAAGTATGATAAGCACTACTTGTTATTGAATGCCCACCTCCACAGCAGAGTGGTCTGCACGGCAGAATCCCATGTATGGAGCCCAGGTTCGATGCTGGCTGAGTTAGAAATTTTCTCCACTTGGTGACTTGGTGCTGTGTTGTCTGCATCATCATTTCATCTACATCAAATTGCAGGTCGCCAAAGTGACGTCAATTCAAAAGGCTTGTACCAGGTGACCAGTCTACCCAACAGGAGGCCCACGTCACACGACATTTCATTTCATTATATGAATCTGTCGTTTCTGTTTTTCTTTGGACATATCAAAAAGAACAGACATCATGCAGAATCCGCAACTGTGATATATGGAGGAAAACGAAAGGAAAGGAAAGGTTGATTTCAGCTGCAGCAAGAGTTCATGTGGAAAAACGCGGCGATGGGTGAAAATGCATGTTGACCAGGATTCGAACCTAGGTCTCCTGGTTACTAGACAGTTGTGTCAACCACTGTGCCACCCATTCATACTATTTATCGTAGCTGCTGGACTATCTCGCCACGCCTCTTGGCACACAGACTTTCCCACCTAGGGGTGGGTTGTTTGGGGGAAGAGACCAGACGGCGAAGTCATCAGTCTCATCGGATTAGGGAAGGACGGGGAAGGAAGTCGGTTGTGCCCTTTCAAAGAAACCATCCCGGCATTTGCCAGGAGCCTTTTACGGAAATCACGAAAAACCTAAATCAGGATGGTCGGACGCGGGATGGAAACGTCGTCCTCCCGAATGCGAGTCCAGTGTCCTGGCCACTACGTCACATCGCCCCAACCTAGTCCCACATATCTGTAGTGCCCGTCCACTTCCTCCATTATCAGTTATGTGAATGCGTGGTCTCTATCCTTTCGGACATGTCCACTAGAGCAGATACCACCCATTCATGTAACTGATTCACGCTCGATGGGCAATAAATCCACCACCTTCAGTGCTGATGCACAAATTTCGTTCGACCCCCTGTGGGAATTTCAAAGTAGCGGGCATGGAGTACGTAGATGAGGACTGCAGACAGGTGGCGCTGGGTGGGTGTGTGGGTCGGCCGGCAGGGGTACCGGGACAGTCGGAGCAGTTACGACAAGTTTCTCGGTGGTCAGTGGACACCGCAGCTGTCTAGTAAGCAGGAGATCCTGACATTTTTACTCGTCGGTGTTACTTCCGCATAAAGCGCCGATGCAGTTGACGCCAACATTTCCTTCGCTTTCCTTACCATTGTATTGTATGTATTTTATGTTAACCGGGCGCTTAGAAACGACGGAGAGGCTCCGTCCCCACCGCAGCCGCAGTGGTCCACAACCCCACGACGACTACCGCAGTCCACTTCACCACTCTTTCAGGATTACTGTACAGCTCAGACCCCGCTGGAACCCCCCCCCCCCCCCCCCTTCCACAAATGAACGTCTCACACGAGACGAGTGTAGCCCCTATGTTTGCGTGGCAGAGTAATAGTGGTGTACGCATACGTGGAGAAATTGTTTGCGCATTAATCGCCGACATAGTGCAGCTGAGGCGAAATAAGACGAACCAGCACCATCCTCAGACTGGCCGGCTCACCGGTCCTCGACACAATTCCGCCGGATGGATTAGTGCCGAGGACCATGCGCTCCTTCCCAATCCGGAAAGCCGTGCGTTAGACCACACGGCTAACCGGGTGGTCTTCCTTACCATTTTGCCCCTTCCACATTCACTTTAAATTACAACTATTTATTGCGAGATTTCACGAAAACTACAATCAGTGTTGAAGGCCGTCAGCATCGTGTAATTTGATTAACCAGTTTAGATGCTGATAGCATGAAGCCTAACAAATTACAGAGACATCATGAAACGAATTATCCTGAATTAACCAGAAATTAAGTTTTTTATTGTCTACCCAGAAGGACTTTGCTAAAACGATAAATGTGACATCGCAGGTCTTTTTAGCCTCTTCATCTACGTGTACATCTACATGGATACTCTGCAAATCTCACTTAAGTGCCTGCCAGAGGGTTCATCGAACCACTTTCACAACAATTCTTTATTATTCCAATCTCGAACAGCACGCGGAAAAAAACGAACACCTATATCTCTCACTGCTAGCTCTTATTTCCCCTATTATGGTGATTGTGTCTGTCTATCTAGGTCGGATTCAACGACATATTTTCTCATTCGGAGGAGGAAGTTGGTGATTAAAACTTCGTGCGAAGATTACGCCGCAACGAAAAACGCCTTTGTTTTAATGATATCCACTCCAAATCTTCTATGATGACCGTAACATTCTCTCTCCTATTTCGAGATAATACAAAACGTGCTGCTCTTCTTTGAACTTTCTCGACGTACTCCGGTAATTCTGTCTGGTAAGGATCCCAGACCGCGTAGCAGTAATTCAGAAGCGCACGGACAAGCGTGATTCCGAGAGTCTCTTTATTAAATTGTAATTTGTTAATTTGTGGTAAGGTACCATGTGACCAAACTTCTGAAGTCACTGGCCCCTAGTCTTACACACTACTTAATCTAACTTAAACTAACTTACGCTAAGGACAACACACACACCAATGCCCGAGGGAGGACTCGAACCTCCGACGGGAGCAGCCGCGGGAACCGTGACAAGGCTCCCGAGACCGCACGGCTACTATCAGCAGTTAATCGATAAATTGCGTAAAAAGTATTTTGCACCTAAAGTGGACGAAGCGATGCTCATTTCGTAATGTTCATTTCGTTGATGAGCTTAACATATGAGATGAATGGCTTTCCATGGGCCGATACTGATAACAGCTGCAGCACCTAGTCTTTTAGAAATGATCAATACTTTATTTCTAATCAAAAAGGTATGGAATAGAAGCATTGCAGTATGCACATATGGAGCTCGCTCATTGTCTACAATTCATGTTGGATTGCTAGCGAAAGTCAAAGCTGTAGCTCCTGATGCAGTATGGTCTTACTGTGTGATACGTGGCGAGGGTGAGGGGGAGGGGGGGACTCAGGGGAGGCTCTGCGTGGTAAAGAACCTAGGCCACCCTTCGATGAACTGCTACAAACGGTCATAGAATTAGTTAATATAATCAAGACAAAATCTAAAAATACAAGGCTTTTGAAAGTGCTGTGAGAGGAGATCGGTGCTGAACAGACTCAGTTGCACTTTTTTTAAAAATGCTCGATAACTATCAAGGGATAATGGACTAAAAAGGATGTTTGAACTGAGGACAGAGGTATTCTACTTCTTAAAGGAATAAAGTCACTCTCTAGCAGACTGCTTCAGCAACGGAGATTTGCAATGACTTATCTCGCAGACATTTTTGAGAAACTAAATACTCTGAACGCTTCACTTCAACGCAATCAGGGAACTGTACTGTCTTCTAATGAAAAAGTGAAGGCGTTCGTAAGGAGGTTAGAGCTGTAGCAAAACCGAAAGGAAAGTAGCATGTTATACATGTTCCCTAATCTAGACCCATAGTAAGAGGACACATATAATCCTATATTTTCACTAGAGATAAAAGCGTGCTTTCATCATCATCTTGCAACACTAAAAGTTCACTTCGAAAAGTATTTCAGTGACAATTTGGTCAATTTTATTTGATAAAAACCCATTCGAAAATGCCCTTAAATCATAGTGTCTAAAGATAGAAGAGCTAGAAAAAGTAAATTAAACGAAATGCCTTTGTTGGAGTTTTGGATACATATAAGAAAGGAAATACCACGAACTGAAATATAGGAAACATCCTGATTCCTGTTTCAGCAACATTTTCTGTGAGACTGGCTATTCAGCTTTGGCAGCTATGAACTCGAACTACAGCTCAAAGCTAAATGTAAATAAACAACTTCGAGTGGTTTTTTCTGCTGTTACACCATGACTTGAGAAACTTTCTTTTTAAAAGCAAACTCAACCATTTAGCTGAACTTCGTAATATAAATTTTTAATGATCATGTAATCCTTGTTTGTTGAATTGTAAATATGGTCTTTTATAGTTTTTTAATAAGTGAAAATGTGATGAAGATAAACAGTTTGTTCCTTATTTACGTTATAGTGTTTGATGTCGTTTTGGTTTCTGCTGCGTAAAATGCCTCTCAATTGAATCTGGTAAAACTGAGTATAAAACAAAAATATATAAGAAATTACTATTTTTATTAACATAGTGGGCTGGGCTGGAGGGGGCGAGGGGGCTCTGATGGTATTTTTTCTCATGAAGGGGGGGGGGGGGGGGGCAGGGAAAAGAAGTTTGAGAACAACTGGTGTAGGTAAATAAAATACTGTCAGCTACTTTAGTAAAAACATGTCCACGTCGCCAGTGTATTTATCTTGTAGTATCTCGATTTCAGTATCACTCCTTCTGAACACTATTTGATGTCTTATAATATTTTGGCTGGGCTCTTCTTGTCTGCATTTCTTAGTGGCGTATGGTGATGGTTAGAGACGTGAATGTAGTGCCCACTGTGTCTGGGCTTCCTGTTAGATCATTCAAAGAGAAACGAAACGTACGCTGTCAAAACGTCTGTTAGGAGTCGTAACGTCACTGTCTGCGGAAAAAGGTGTAGCGGCGACGAGATCGCTGTGGCGAGGACCCAAACTCGCCGCCAGATGGAGCTGGGCACACAGTCACGTGTCTGCAGGAGAGGGCAGATGCATGCGTGGACCGTCTGATGCACTTGGTAGTGCTCAAAACAGAAAAATGGAACATAAAAATTAGAGCATGGGGATTTTTTGCGTTTCCTTACAGTGGAAGCAGTTCGGGGAACGGAAATCCATCGAAGAATGGCACAAGTGTGCGGAGATCATAACGTGTCGATCTGTGGGCATAAATGAATGCTTCAACTGAGTAACAGAGAACAAATGTCTTATCAGCAGGTGCATGACCCGAATTAAAAAAATATGTGATTGCTCTATCCCATAGACAAAGGAATGCCAAAGGCTATGACCCAAGTGTGAGAGCAAAATTTATGTGGGTGCTAATAAAACCTGTTCTTGTAAGATCCCGTTACCAAACGTTTGCATGAATGCTCGTAAGCATTACTGGTGAAGCTACACTGATAAAAAAAAACACACAAGTAGGATCCTTTTTATGTGAAAATATTACAGAATTACAGCTGCATGGCTGAAGCATTGTAAATGCGCCAATCAATAACTATACTGATAAAAAATTCAAATACGATCTTTTTCTTGAACATATTACAGAACTACAACTACATGATTGAAGAATTGGGAACGCGCAAATCAGTCTTTTCTGTGACCTCGTTTGCTCTCTCGTGACAAGACGTAGATTGTGTTTCTTAGTTCCAGTTCCCTGAGCCTTTAGCCCAAACACATACAGACTCATATTAACCTACTTTATGGTGATTATTAGTCCTTAAAACAAGATACACTGCAGAGATAAAATAGGACGATCCCATATGTTTGTTAAACACTTGAGCTATACGATATGTACGATAGGCAATAATGTCTCTATCGTTAAAAACCTCAAGTCCTTCAACCTTGGACACTTTGTCCCCTGGGTACCGTACAATTGGCTCAAGGAACTGTAATAATGTTCATATTGTAGGTGATCTGACTCACTAATATAGAAATTAATAAAGTTCCTCTCCTGTCCTTATATCCTTTCTATGAAAAGAAAGCCGGCCGAAGTGGCCGTGCGGTTAAAGGCGCTGCAGTCTGGAACCGCAAGACCGCTACGGTCGCAGGTTCGAATCCTGCCTCGGGCATGGATGTTTGTGATGTCCTTAGGTTAGTTAGGTTTAACTAGTTCTAAGTTCTAGGGGACTAATGACCTCAGCAGTTGAGTCCCATAGTGCTCAGAGCCATTTGCACCATTTGAACCATGAAAAGAAAAATCTACAGCAATATGCGGTTGATTGCTGATGATGCCGTTGTGTACTGTAAGGTGTCGAAGTTGAGTGACTGTAGGAAGGTACAGTCGTGCTCAAAGGTATCCGAACGAACTGAATTGCATTTCGCCTGATTCACATGCAACCCACATAACGCAGCTGTCTAGCAGGTCCTCTAATCGCTCCTTGGTATACTCTTTTGACTATTGAAAATGGCTCCAATAAGTCGCCACTAGTAAACTCTGCTCTGTATTGCAATAACTCAAGATGTAAAGTAATACCACGATACTACAAATATCAGGGAACACCTTATCACAGATAAGACTGTCCTTAAGGCTTGTAAGCTCACATTTATTGCAATAAATGACATACCTGAAATGTTGTCACTCTCATTATTTCGTCAGATAGGTAATGCACGTAGTAAGTTCGTTGTATTCATAATTTCCTCTTCAAAGTAACATACCGTACTTGATATTTAACACAAAATGACATTAAAAATTTATTTTCTTCACGAGCAGCTAGTTGAGAATATGTATGAACTTAAAATGACACGACGAACTGTCTCGTTCTGCATATGGATTCAAACCCAGGTCATGCAGACTAAGATTTCGTGACTGACGGAACCTAACAGTCATTCCTGACTAGGCATACAGACAGTGATATACCTCGATTTTAGACAGTATCAGTTAGCAAATATCAACTTTAAATTACATAACGTAAACGTTTTTAACGGACGCGAATTCCTACCCAGCATCTATTGTCCCTGTTAACGAACTACGAGAGATGTTACATATTGCTTCTTCACAAGTAACTTACTTGAAATGCCGTCAGGTAAAGCTTTGTGTTGGACAGAGATTCTAACCCAGAACCTAATCGGATTGTTATCGAAGCACAATCAACTGTGACATATCAGATTTTCTCGGCAGTAGCTAGATGTTTTTGGCAGGAGAGCCAACACCGGGTACTAGAGGAAGCCTAAAGGCCCGCGTTTTAGCTCACGCAGGCTGGCGTGAGGTCTGGAACAGGACAAGGAAATTAGACTCTATAAAAATGGACGTAGTTGGTGGAATACTTAACTTTAATCCATAAATGGCGAAAGTCGCTCTTGACTGTACATGACCCAGTATCAATAGTAACTGGTAATGGCGTCTTGCTAGGTCGTAGCAAATGACGTAGCTGAAGGCTATGCTAACTATCGTCTCGGCAAATGAGAGTGTATTTTGTCAGTGAAACATCGCTAGCAACGTCGGTTGTACAACTGGGGCGAGTGCTAGGAAGTCTCTCTAGACCTGCCGTGTGGCGGCGCTCGGTCTGCAATCGCTGATAGTGGCGACACGCGGGTGTGACGTATACTAACGGACCGCAGCCGATTTAAAGGCTACCACCTGGCAAGTGTGGTGTCTGGCGGTGACTCCACATTCCTCACACGAAAATCGGCGCACGGTTGTGGCGTAAGGCTTCCGCCTGCCGTGGGGAGGACCCCATGTTGACGTATGCGACGTGGTGGGGAGCCTAACAAAGGGGGAGGCTGTGCCACCCGCACCCTGCCATTCGGACCGCGGGGAGCTAGGAAACGCCTGAAAACCTGCTCCAGGGTGCACGCCAACATGCGGTGTATGCGCCCGCAGAGAGAGAGAGGAGGGACCGAAGGGTCGACCTCCATCGGCCCGGGACACCCAAGGGGCGAAGACGACCTATGGTTCGGAGCGGGCAAGAGTTCCATGTCGGAGGACAACTGGTCACGGGAAGCGATCGGCGGCGCGTGACCTAGGGAGGCGCTTGGCGGCTGCAGCGAAGCGTCCACTACGGGCGTCGCCGGCGGGAGAACAGGCGGTGGCGGCGGTGGCGGCGGCGCGTCACCAAGGGGCAAAATGGAAGGCAGCGTCGGTAACACCTGGGGCCGAGGCGAGCCAGTAGATGGGTCCCCAGGGCACTGACCGGACGGCACCGTCGCTGAAAGCAGACGGCGAGCGGCAGATACCATGCGACGACAGAGGCGCAGCTGATTGAGATGCCGGCGCACCTCACCAGAGGCCCCAAAAACCAGATACATAGCGCGTCCGAGGCAGCGAAGAATGCGCCCTTCGAGCCGACGCCGTGAACCTCGATAGTTGTGGTAGTAGACAACGTAGCCTGGGGCAAAAGCAGGTGTCTGCCACTGCACAGGAACCTGATGCTGCGGATGTAGCAAAGACATCAAGGTTCGATGAGGCCAACCGTGGAGCAACTCAGCCGGCGTGCGTCCATCTCGGGGCTGAGAGCGATTCGAGGACAAAAAGAGCAATAACGCGTCCTCCCGAGAATGCTACTCTTTCAACTTCAACATCTGTGACTTGAAACTCTTGACCAATCGTTAAGCGGCACCGTGTGACTGTGGCGAAAACGGCGCGGACGTCAGATGTTGAATACCATTGGCCTTACAGAATGACTGAAATTCTGCGGAGCCGAATTGTGGGCAATTAACGGAAACAATAGTCTGTGGGAGACCTTCGATGCAAAAGATAGCGGATAACGCTTGGATGGTGCTGACGAGCAAGTTGTTTCGTTCTCACTATACCCCAGTGTCCTTGGTGGAGAAGCTGTAAGACAGAGGACTGTAACGAACGTGGGACCACGACCCTGGACTGATCATTATCAGAATGCGACAGCAAAACACCACGTCGTACAAAAAGTCTTTCCTTGTGAGCAAAAAATCGGCGAACCCACGGATCCCCGATCCGTGACTTTGACAAGGGCCATTGCGTAGCAACAAAACGCAGAACGGTAGCAAGGACAGGGTCGGCAGCTGTTGCTGTAGCTACACGACGAAAATCAATCGGAAACGATTCGACCCCGTCATCGGTTTCCGAATCAATGAACATGCAAGCAAGTTTTGAGGAATCTAATGCTCTATCCTGAGCAACAGGCAAACGGGACAACGCACTGATGTTTCCGTGCTTAGCAGTGGACCGATACAAGATATCGTAGCGGTACTGCGAGAGGAAAATAGACCAGCGAATGAATTTCTGCACTGTACGTGGAGGTACAGGCTTGGTCGGATGAAAAAGCGATGTCAAAGGTTTGTGGTCGGTGATGATGGTAAAGTGACGACCATACAAGAAATCATGAAATTTTCTAACACCAAATACGAGAGCCAATGCTTTCGTTGCGCAGACGAGAGCAATTTGGACGCAAAGGCAATAGGGCGATCGTGCGAACCATCTCTGTGCGCCAGCACAGCACCGATCCCGAAATCCGATGCATCCACCATCAACAAATGGGGCTTCCGGGGATCGAATGGCGTAAGGCAAGAATTGGAAAGCAACGCCGATTTCAACTGGCGAAAGGCGCGTTCGCATTCCGTCGTCCAGACGAGCGGAACACCTTTACGGCGTAAGCGATAAAACGGAGTTGAAATGGAAGAGGCGTGGGGAACATAGCGATAGTAATAGTGAATTTTGCCCAGCACTCCCTGTAGCTGCTTCAAATGCTGCGGCGAAGGCAAGTCTTGTATGGCACGGAGGTGCTCTGGACTGGGATGTATGCCTTGGGCATTGAGTACATGTCCCAGGTAGGGTAAATCACGAGCAAAAAACACACATTTGTCCTTCCGCAAGCGAAGACCATTTTGTCGCAAGACCTGACATAATGTTCTGAGATTGGCTAAATGTTCTTCTTACGTCTGTTCGGAGATCACTGTATCGTCCAGATAGTTTGCTGCAGTAGGGACCGACGCACAAACAGTTTGTAGATATTGCTGAAACAATGCAGGGGCGGATGCACACCCGAATGGCAGTCGTTTGAATCGATACAAACCAAGATGCGTGTTAACCACCAAAACGCGCTGGGATTCTTCGTCCACCGGTATTTGCAAGTACTCATCTGCTGGGTCCAACTTCGAAAAATATTTACCCGGGCACAGTTTGTCAAAAAGATCTTTTGGGTGGGGTAAAGGAAAAGTTGCAATCACTAGTTGTGGATTCAGTGTAGCCTTGAAGTCCACACAAAGTCTCAATTTTCCCGAAGGTTTTGGCAAAATTACTAAGGGTGATGCCCAGAGAGAAGCCTGCACACGTTCAATTACACCTTGTGATTCCAAATCGTGTAATGTTTTTGCGACCTCATCACGCAATGCGTGGGGAACATTGCGCGCTCTGAAAAACTTCGGTTGCGCGTTTACTTTCAGTTCCAAATGTGCTTTATAGTTCTTAGCGCAACCGAGGCCAGGTGCAAATATGTCTGCAAATTCTTCACATAGACGAGAAACACTGACGGAAGGCACAGTCTGGTTCACTGATAGGACCTGATTTACTATAGACAAGTTAAACAACTGAAATAAATCGAAACCAAACAAGATCACTGCAGAAGAAGAACGAAGGACGTAAAATGACAAATTTTGTTTGTCCCCTGTATGTTGCAAGAAGGCTGCACTGTCCTAACACAGGGAGCTCGTGACCTGAATAGGTAGTTAACTTGACATTTGCTGCACGCAACGGAGGTGTGCCCAGCTGTTTGTAAGTGTCTTGACTGATCAGGGAAACTGCAGCTCCGGTATCGAGCTGGAACGGTATCACTTTGCCATTAATGTCCAAGTGTACAAAAAGTTTATTGTCCTGCTGACGACATGAGCGACTGTCTCGTGCAGCGTGAACTGACACTGGTACAAAATCACTTGCGACCTGACGGGAGTGCCGGCGACGTCGACGCACACTATTTGTGGGACGAACAGTCACTGTTAGACAGAGTCTCACTGGGCGGAGTGGCATGAACTATATGAATTTCCATGGGCGAAGTGTCGCGAGCCTTAGTATCCTTGGTTCGATTCCGATTCCGGTGCGAAGCAAAGGGCCTGGAATGGTTGTGAGCTTCCGATCTGAGCTTTTTCTGGCAAAAACTTTGAACATATCCTTTTTTATTACAGTAAAAGCAATTAGCTTGGCGTGACGGGAAAGTCTCACGCGAATGTCTAGTAGCACACCGCGGGCATGATTTTAGCACTGCATTTGCTTGCCGGCGTGGTACACATGGCTGAAAGCCTGGCTGCAGCGGCGCGGCGGGGCGCGAGGGCTGTTTACTGTTCCGTGCAGCTTGCCCGGCGGGCCTGTTAACCTGACACACGGGTGGCGAAGTTTCAAATGATTCCTGAGCAAAGTCAAGTGTACCCTGCCGATCCAAAATGTGCATCACTTGTTGAAGAGAGGAATTGACTAGTTTCAAAATCTGTTTCCGTATACGAACATCAGAAACGTTCTGTGCAATTGCATCACGTACCATAGTATCTGAAAAAGGGAGTCCACATTGACACTCAAAAGCGCAATCCCTAGTAAGGCCTTGCAAGGTTGCAACCCACTCCCGATTAGTCTGACCTGCCGTACGTTTTGTACGAAAGAAGGTATAGCGTTTGGCAACTACATTGACTGATTCTTTCAAATATGCATCTAATGCAGACAAAATTTCGTCGTTGGACAGAGTTGCTACGTCGCGTCGGGGAAATAATTTGACTATCACACGGTACGTGGTCACCCTGACGGAAGATAATAAAAAAGGCTGCCGCTCGGTACCTTGAATTCTGCAGGCGGCGAGATGGAATCCAAATTGGTGTTACCACTCCGTCCAGCTTTCCAGTGCCGCATCAAAAGAACGAAAAGGTGGTGCAACTGCGTTTTGTGGCTGTGTTAGCGGTGGAGCGGCAGCTGCTGCATCGTTTTGCATTGCACGTTGACCCTGGACGACCTGTCCAAGGGCATCCAGTAAGGCCTGCGTCTGCTGATTCTGTAAGCGATAAAATTCGGACAGTACATCTGGAGATTTTGGCGAAGCCATTACACAAGTAAATCAGGGCAGTAGAGTTACGAACGCGGTGTTGCCTCGTCGCCAATGTTGTGGGTTGGCAGGAGAGCCAATACCGGATACTAGAGGAAGCCTAAAGGCACGCCTTTTAGCTCACGCCGGCTGGCGTGAGGTCTGGAACTGGGTAAGGAAATTAGACTTTAGAAAAACGGACGTAGCTGGTGGAATACTTAACTTTATCGATAAATGGCGAACGTCGCTCTTGACTGTACATGACTCAGTAACAATAGTAACTGGTAATGGCGTCTTGCTAGGTCGTAGCAAATGACGTAGCTGAAGGCTGTGCTAACTATCGTCTCGGCAAATGAGAGCGTATTTTGTCAGTGAACCATCGCTAGCAAAGTCGGATGTGCAACTGGGGCGAGTGCTAGGAAGTCTCTCTAGACCTGCCGTGTGGCGGCACTCGGTCTGCAATCACTGATAGTGGTGACACGCAGGTCCGACGTATACTAACGGACCGCGGCCGATTTAAAGGCTACCACCTAGCAAGTGTGGTGTCTGGCGGTGGCACCACAGTTTTAACTGAAACGACGAGTCGAAACATTAACTTTTTCCTTCCCAGTACTCCAACCCGGAACCTATCGCTATTATATTCTAGAGAAAACGAAAGTTAAATATGTGTCTGTTACATCAGCAGCGACATGTGAGCATGTTTGAACTAGAAGTAATATGACGAAGAGTTCAGTGCTGTCTGGAAATCGAACCCCACACATACCGTTGTTGACTACACACAAAGAGACGTCAGCTACCGAATTTTCTTCCACCAGGAGCTCGGAATAACATCCTAGAACTTACAGTGATCTCTCAAATAGTTCTGTGTTTCATTGGGAGTCAAAAACGTCACATATCGTTAGTGTTGACAACGAATGAAAATTCATTAGAAATCAAAAATATTATCCACCAGTAGATAGGTATTCTCATACTAGTGCTTGATAATACATAATGAAACCTTTAGTGCTGGGCCGGCATTCGATCCCATTCACGCGCAATATGTGGAGATGTTGAAGAATCTGGAGTTTGGAACAAACACCAAATTGTAGTCTAGCTGTATTGTAACGAAGGGATCAAATTCCGCATTAAGGGCGGTCTGAGTTGCATTCCAAGTTCAGAACCAGTTTTATCGACATACAGAAGCTAAAATAAAAGATAGAATAAGGGTCCTGTGACCCTACATGGTGTTTTTTTCGTCATTAGAAATAAATCACTAGTATAAGAAAGTTTACTGGTGATAGAGTTCCGACATTTCGCCACTCCTGACTTTATTGTGGTTCAGCCTAACGTCTACTTGGTAGAGAAGGAATATCATGCTTAATGTGAATTTCAGACTACAATGCCATTATACTTCTTCACATGGCGTAGCCAGAAGAGATTAGAATCTATCACTCCCTATTACAAATCATCGGCGGAAGGTGGAATCGAACCCAGCCCATCATCATAGGAACCTATGATCAATCCAACAGACTACCAAGTCCTCTTCTCTTTTACTATTTTTTTTATCATAACACCGCTGCGGCACACTCGATGGGAATTCCGACATACAGGCTGCCTCTAGTGGTTTGCAGCATTTTCAGTACATTCATTTACTTGGTTGGCCGAATCGCCATGAACTAGCTGCCTCGGCTACCGAGTGCATACATTCGACTCTATTTTGAAATCACCGAAATAAAATCACGTAATTGCCAACTACTCAGAACTGCCAACAGTGTAGGATGCAGGAATTTAAATAGGGAGTATTTCTTTCCATTTGAGCTACGCTATTGCGCTATCTGTTTGTTGAAAACGTCCTGCAGTGCAAAAGAAAAGCTGTAACTGTATGTCTCTCAGAAGTCTAGATCCGACCGTATGCATTATCTCACATCACTGTGGAACGCGGAAATTCTGGAGGAACCGTTTTCGACTTCTGGAGGTGCTGCAGCTTTTCTACATTAGCTGTCGCCTGGTAGTGGCATTTTATTCTTCTTCAAACCTTCTTTGACAGCTTTAACTCAG
Organism: Schistocerca americana; assembly: GCF_021461395.2. Classification (NCBI taxonomy): domain Eukaryota; kingdom Metazoa; phylum Arthropoda; class Insecta; order Orthoptera; family Acrididae; genus Schistocerca; species Schistocerca americana. The sequence goes on from NC_060121.1 coordinate 94,499,663, forward strand.
AACAAGTTTTCTACATGGATGTAATCAATAAACTGCATGTGCATTGTCAGACTGTTATAGATAACGTCAGAGAATTCGCATATACCGTTGATGTGCTCTCATGTTTAGTATTGTTTTAACAACACTAAAAGAAACCTTACGAAAATTGTGCACTGTACTATAGGGAAATGAAATGTGGCAATTCATAAATAAAGTTATGTATTCCTAGAAACCCAAAATTTAATTGTCAGCAGCGGAAAGAGACGTTATTTGTTGTGCAGCATTGTAAGTTTTTCACCATTGCACTATGAGCTAAAAGTATTTTCTTGCGATTTCCTATCGATGTTTGATCTGACTGCTTGCAGCTCTTTCACAGAAGGGATAAAAGAGTCGCCTTCAGGGAGACCGATACCTCGAACCATAACAGACGCTTTTCACAGGTAAGCACGTCACCACAGGGCTAGCGAAGCGGTATGTGATGTGCTTTCCTCTTACGAGGCTAATAGTGGCTAGAACTCGTAAACCGCTATTTCCACATGTTACGACTTTCCTGGGCTGAAAACCGTAAATTTACAATCTTCTGTTACACCTCATGCGATAATTTATTCAATGGAAATGACAGGAAAAATCAAGTGAACTTTGAGGCTTAATTCCATGCACACCAGGAAGTAATCGTCGATCACAGAGTTGCCAAACATACCTTGCCTTTTTGCCAAATCTCAGTTACATTACTAGCAGGAAGAAGACGAACCGATGTGATCCTACAGCGGGCTGGGAAGTGACCATAGATGGCCTCTCAAAGACGCGGCTGCTACGACCTGGAATACGTAATGCGTCTGATTCGCATTTCTGTAACTTCGTTTAGGGACTGGAGCATAGTTACTAATAATACTCAGAACTGACTGCAAACTAAGCATCATAAATCAGTAACTGTCATAGTTGTTTTTATATTTCTTTCATAACTGTACTCAAAACTAAGAAACTTATTCACGGACGTTTTCGTGCCTCGCTGATAGTCGAGCACACCAAACAAACAAAAATAAAATGGATGGTGTGTGTGTGCGTGTGTGTGTGTGTGTGTGTGTGTGTGTGTGTGTGTGTGTGTGTGTGTGTGTGAGAGAGAGAGAGAGAGAGAGAGAGAGAGAGAGAGAGAGAGAGAGAGAGAGAGATAGAGATAGAGAGAAATAAAGATAAAAAAGAATGAGAGAGAGGGTAGAAAATTATTGTAAAGAAATTGAATGCTGGGAGGAAAGAAATTATTCATAAAATTGATACGTTCCACATCATTACGAAAAGTCGTATTCATGATCTATGGAACAAGTATTAATCTAATCTAATCACATCATATTGCTGATTAGCCGTGAAGAGTCATGAGAATTACCGAAATTTTCGCCAATATCAGTAACCAATTCTAAACTTGAAAATAAAAGACAACAGTTTCTGTAATAAACCGGGACTCCTTGCAAGACCCTTTCATCCCTGTTAACTAACCACGCAAGATGTCTGATATACCTCATTTCAGAAGTAACAAAGTGTGTACGCATTTACAGATGAAGTGCATGAGGTGAAGTTCTGTGACGGAGATACGAACCTAACACGTAATCGGATTGTTACTAAGTAAAATCAAATGTTAAGCATCGGTTTTTCATACTAGCTGCTAGGTGTTTGAATCTAAAATGAGCATACTGAAGTGTTGGCATAAGAGCCAACACTGTGTTGCTAGAGGAGGCCGAAATGCACGCGTTTAATTACACGCTGACTGGCGCGAGGTCTGGAACAGTTAAGGGAATTAATAGTAGCAAATAAAGTACGAAGTTTATATAATACTTAACTTTAATCCATAATTGTAGAACATTGGTCTGGCGGTACAGGCATCACAATATATATAGCAAAGGATTATGGCGCCTTGCTAGGTCGTAGCAAATGACGTAGCTGAAGGCTATGCTAACTATCGTCTCGGCTAATGAGAGCGTATTTGTCAGTGAAACTTTCCTAGTAAAATAGGCTGTACAACTGGGACGAGTGCTAGAACGTCTCTCTAGACCTGCCGTGTGGTGGCGCTCGGCCTGCAATCACTGACAGTGGCGACACGCGGGTGCGACGTATACTAACGGACCGCGGCCGATTTAAAGGCTACCACCTAGCAAGTGTGGTGTCTGGCGGTTACACCACAGATACAAATTTTTGTGCCTGAGTGACAATCGAACCGCTCTCCTATCGTTTTTCTTTAACGTCCACGAATATACCTGAAGTGTCAATTGCTTACTCACCAACAATAAGATGTGTGCGTGTTTGACCAAACATTGTTAGCAACACATGAACAGACACTAAAAATACAAGTTATTTTTCACTAGCAGGCCGGTGTGCACGTGATAGGGCTTGAAATGAAATTATGAATATTTTTGTACTGGATCAGGAATCGGACCCACATACTTACCTTTGGGGGAGACCTAGAGAAGATTGCAGTCTTGTAAAAAGGAAAGAAATGATTGAACTTGTAACACCATAACTGTAGTACTCTATTGGCTCTGAGCACTATGGGACTTAACATCTGTGGTCATCAGTCCCCTAGAACTTGAACTACTTAAACCTAACCAACCTAAGGACATCACACACACCTATGCCCGAGGCAGGATTCGAACCTGCGACCGTAGCAGCCGCGCGGTTCCGGACTGCGCGCCTAGAACCGCTAGACCACCGCGGCCGGCTAGTACTCTATTGATTTATTTTGCTTTTGTTTATTTAATGTTACTACGTTGAGCTCCTGTAAATGTGTTTGATTGAATCGATAACACAGAATTGTATACTCCCTTCTTTGTTAGAACTTTGATGTCATGATTTGATTCTATGCAGTGTAGTGTATCTGTTATTTAAATTCTTTGTCCAATTTGGAGGGAACAAAACTTACTCTATATAATTGTAATTTCTGTGTGAATAATTTTTTGTAGAAATGTCGATATGTGCAAATGTTCTGTTTTATTTAATGTGTTTGGTTGCTATTATGTAAACTGCTGATCCTCACTTAGTGTTATTAGTTAGTTTGTATGTAAAAAGAAGTAGTGTGGTTCCCCTCGGGAACGGAACTGTGTAGCGCGCGCAAATTGTGGTTGGCCTAGGTAGAAAAGGTGGAACAAGAGTTAGTCGGGGACGAGCTACGAGTCGGGGACGAGCTACCAAACTGTGAACTGCCACGCAAAAGTTGCATAGTGCTGGTTCCGAGAGAGGCTCTTTCTCCTACTTTCCAATGCCTCGGATGGATGGATAAATAGCTGGAACTAGTCTGGAATTTGTATCTATCATCGCCACCAAGAAATGACAGAGTCCAGCAATTCTGCCTGCAATTCCACCTAACAACATGCAGTTGCCACCACATTGCGCAATCATTGCATCGGAATGCTATAATGAGGTACAGTGAAGGATCAGCTTAATGGATTTGTTATTGTGCTCAAATATAAGGTAATTTATATCTGAATTTATGCACCTACCTTGATTTTTCTCCTCATCATAACACCTCTCAGGTTCCTCTCCGTTTAAACTAAAGTGATATCCGAGTGTCCTTACTGAAAGAACATTAAAGCCCAGTGTTTTGCTAATTGATGCCTCTTGAACATAGTAAAAAGAAAGTTAATGTGGCAAGAGAGTGAGTTAAAGTTAATGATGCTTCATGAAAATAATTTTCCTAGTAAAACTGCTTATTAATGTGATGTTGCCAACTTCAACTTAAAAGTTCTTAAGATTCAGGCTTATAAAGTTTCGCTCAGTAAATGATCACATTACTGCCTGTTGTAAATCGCAGAAGGTGAGTCAGTATCTTACATATGTTAATTTTGTCTCTCAATGTAGTAAAGGTGGAAAGCTGCAGTTGTGAAAAGTTATATACTCATGTTTGCTAAGTGTTTGTCTCTCTTGTGTATTGGAAGTGCATATTAATAATATAACATGATCCATAGTTTGTCTATCGTGTTAATGCTGGGTAACAAGTAATGGGAAGACCACTAATTAAGAAAACCATAATTTCTTTATTCAAATGATAGTGAGAAGCAACCTGATAGTGGATTCCAACTAACTATCGTTTTAAGGAGTAAAATATTTAACTGAGAGAGAGAGACTTAACCTATATCCAATTAATGATTCTGCAGTGAATAGTAATAATAACGTTATAAAGACCATTCAGTTTGCGTAAGCCCTGAAAGTAATAGTGTGTTTCGGTATCTGTTATAATTTTGCAAATAGTTTGTGCTGCTCTAACTGTTAGTTTCAATCTTACCGTAAACATATGTATGTGTCAGAGTTCACTGCACTCGCGTGTGACAAAGTATAGGTTGTGTTTACCCATTAGAGTTACTAACACCTATTTTCTTGAACGAGAATGTTAATCATTCTCTTGGCTAGTTAGGTTGGCGACCGTTTTCGTTATCCGTTAAACAGTGCAGATAGGCAAAATTTTGTTTGTTACTGTTCAAATATTTACGTAATTCTGACTTTCATTTCCGATAAGCCACCTCCGTTAGGAACAACACGGTCAACTTCACAAAATTCCTCTCAGAGGATAACACTGCTCTGTTGCTTTATACCATAATTGCTTTAACAAAATAGTTTTATTTCACAACCTGTTTCCACCTTTAAGGTTATGGTACAGCAGTAGCAGTTAGGAGTGTTATAAACTACACTGTTCCGAGGTATTCAGATCCTCGAAATAGGAGATACGAATTCGAATCACAGTCCATCACCAAATTTTTCAACGTCTCTAGTTCAATCAAGTGCAAGTAAAATAAGAGCCCTGTTCCTTTAAGTATAATGTAAGTAAGTTTACTGGCGACAGTATTTCTCTTTACAATGACCTGCACCTATGCCATTTCCCAAAACAAACCGGCTCTGTCCAGTTGGGAATGAAGGAACGTGATGTTTAATGCGGATATTCTCTTGAGGTTACCAGAGGTAAAGTAAATCTGTTTGTGCCTCTTAAAAGTAAATGCCTGAACCCACGCATTGCACCTGTGATAGTTTGTTCCATCAGACCATTGTGGCCACATTTCCCAGCCCCAGGAGTGTGCTGTAACGGGTGATGTGCTTAGCTTACAAAATTAGTCACGGTGGAAAAGATACGAGTCTATTAAATGGTTAAGTGGAAGCAAACTTCTGATGCGGAGATTATGCTATTCTCACGTCAGCAGGACGTAAAGACTCTTCTAGGCATAATAGCCTCGATGTGAAGCCATTTTGAAATTTTCACTAATTCAGGAAATTTCTTAGTTCGAGAAAATCCACTGTGAAGTGTGAAGGTACCGGATAATTCCATTATTTCCGTCATTATTACTATCATTTTCTTCATACCGCTGCTGGAACACATGTGCTTGAAGATCATTCAATGCCTTTGGGTCATTATGGAAGTAGTTGCCCAAGAACAGGTGCTTTCCCTGTCTGCGGAATCCTTTTCATGTTAATATCAAACATCAGCAATTACTCGTAGATTACATTAAAACTAAAGTAATTGATGAAGACGTTACTTGATAACTAAAACGCGCTTCCTTTCTTCATTTACTTGCGCGTAGAAATGGCTGTCGAATACTGGCAACCAAATGCCGAGGGATCTTATTGCCTTGCGATGTACATCGCTGTCAGTTCTTCCATATGATTTGGCCGACGTGACCTGTTTCAGGTTGCGTATGACAGAGATTGTTTTAGAAAATCAATTGTTTTCCTTCACAATAAACAGAAAGATTTTCATCCTACACTGTCTAAGTTCAAAATTTTGGCAATATTAGTTCAAATTTAATATTCGCTTCTGTAATGAAGGAAAGTATTTCACAGTTGCAAAACACGCAGTCCAACTCATTGTCCTTACACTTAGTCACTGATCAAAATTCTAGCTCAGAGTGACACCAGTTTAAGTAACCTAATGTAGCGAAGACTGTTTCCCACTGCTCTTTCTCACCGGAAAATATGCAATTTACTCATTGGGCTCCATAATTACAATGTAACAGTAATTTCTGTGTGTACGCAATGCATACTGATTGTAGAATTTAGTGGTGCTCTCTCTTCCACTTCCTGTATACAATATGCCTGACCAAACGGGCCCTTTATCATTGCAGGCTCTGTGCGGTGCAACATCATATTGACGACAGTAATGTACTTATACTGACAACCTCATAGTTCGTTTTACCCGATTTTGTAATCATTTAAATAAAACAACATGACTTTCCAGTGGGAGACATTTCGTCCCGGTTGTCCTTCTGTGAAATTTGTCAGTAAGCTTTTTGCCTTCCACCCAGCGAAATGCAGTAGGGTACGGCCGGTAAACGATTCACAAACCACGATTTAGTGCAATTAAGATGATTTCTTTAACATTGGCGTAGCTGAAGGAATTTAGTTTCTTCTTAAATCGTCTGATGCATCAACGTTCACAGATATCTCAAATATGAAAAGCTCTTTATGCAGGTACGAAGGTTGTAAAACAAACTTTCCATAGTATGTGTCAGGTTGATCTTTTCATCTGATGGCACTGCGTAAGTATTTTGTCTAAGGGGTATCACAAGTAGTGTTCCTGTAGCTGTGGAAATCATTGGTTGAAAACCAGTTTAACACCAGCGGGTATAGCACTGCTAAATATTCAAAATGATTATCAACCTGAGTTCATCCACAAACTGAGGCGTATTTATAATACTGTAGCTAGACTGTGTATCCTTGTCTTCCGTGAGTGGGCATTGGAAGGCGTTGACACACACATATACAATACAATGAATACTTCTAACGCTATCGTTAACGTTGCTGTCATAAACTAATTTTGTTTTTTTAATTCTTCTGGTTCTTATGCGTGCAATATGTGGTGTATATACAGTGTTAGAGAAAAAACTGATCGCCAAGTGGTTCACGTAAGATGGACAATACAGTCGTGCTCCCCTCTGAATTCTATATTCGGCAATATTCTCGACCTGGCAACATTGTAGACTGCTACACTTCCCGTAGGAACTCTTGACTGCAGTCAGAGTACATCACTCTTGTCTACGACCGTAGTCTTGATGTAAAACGCGAGACTAGCTAATACGACGTCTGGCAACCAAAAGCACACGTCGACAAAATTTTTATCGCCCCTTTCCTCTTGGTGCTGAAGCTCTGACTATAATTCAAGCGAATCATTCAAATGGAATATCAAGTGAATTTAGCGAGTCAATACAGTACCATGCGCGAAAGTCACTGCACTGTCACAGTGTTTCCAGATGTATGTGATGATGTTGCCAATTCTCGGCTGTGCTCGTAACGGCTCTGTAGCGTTATGGGAGGAGAATCCCGTGCTCGTGTCATAGGAGGGTACAGAGAGGAGGAGCGGTGTTTGGTTAATATGCTGCGTTTTCTCCTATCAGTTGTGTCAAACATTCAGGTGTGTAATCTTCCATCACGATTACAGTTTCCCACAAAATATATACGAATAAAACACTTACTTTGTTACTTTATGACAAAAGATTATTTCAGTACAATTAAAAGTCTTTGCAAATCAACTTTTCCCACCTGTCACGAAAAGTAAGATAACAAACACTTTGCACCTCGAAATCGATTGCATCTATGTGTAGTCTTGTGATCATAAAAGTAGAATTTCATACATGTAGAAAAATGTTGGTGCGAATGGAATCTGTAAGAAACACAATTAGCTAATTATTCTGTACCACGTAATAATCAATTCATTTGAAAATTCAGAAGAGAATAAACTAAAAATAATGCCCATCAAGTCAGAAACTAAAGTGCAGATTCGGGCGCTGTGCAGATCTGCTCTTTTTCATCTTCAAATCTATACAAATAATGTATACTAACCAGGATATTAATTGCTTTCGTAATGCTTCCCTCTTGTTTAGTCTGCTAGTGATGAAATGGATACACACCCATGAGTCTGTTTCTTTGTATCCTTCCATCTCCTATCTTTATGTGTTATTGTTCGGTGTTCAAAACGCAAAATATTATGCTTGCTCCCACGAGGTATTAAAACGAGGTCGCAAGAAGGCTAACGAATTATAATCAAAATACAGTGAGACGCCAATTTGTCTGTCGTCACGGTGTTAAGTGGACAGAAATAGTTGGGTGTTATTGCCTGCATCACCGGCATCCCGCTGTCGTCTTCTCTTACTGAGATCTTTCATATTACCCTGAACACAGCACGCCGAGATAGATGTGTATATTCTCCGTGACGAAACATCCTATATTCCATTCATCGTAGCCGGCCGGGGTGGCCGAGCGGTTCTAGGCGCTACAGTCTGGAACTGCGCGACCACTACGGTCGCAGGTTCGAATCCTGCCTCGGGCTTGGATGTGTGTGCTGTCCTTAGGTTAGTTAGGTTTAAGTAGCTCTAAGTTCTAGGGGACTGATGACCTTAGAAGTTAAGTCCCATAGTGCTCAGAGCCATTTTTTTTCCATTCATCGTGATCCATTCGTTACACGCACCGGCAGCAATGAGTGATAGGGAAGCTGTTGTGAGGTGACGAATAACAATAAAAATTGTAGTAATAACGAATCAGTAATCAAGGATGTTACTGCATTACAGACGATTGACAAAAAACCAAGAAAAGCTGAGTGTTTAATTGGCACACTGCATAGTTGTTCTTACCACTTTGTTACTGAATTCTGTTCTGGTTGTTTGCAGAGAGAAAGGTAAGATCCCTGCAGCCATACATATCACTAGTACAACGAGATATTACCTGTCAACTATCCTTGCTTTACATCACGAGACGAACAAGGCGTCACCGAACTGATATTTGAAATAAATTTCTGTTTTCTCTCACTGTCTCTCTTGTTTTATTTTTGTTTTTATTTTTAGAGGAAAGCATCTAGAAGCGCGAATAATACGCAAGTAGGCATATAAGCTGTTTACTGGTATTTCCATTGGGATACATAATACAAAAATACAACTTTCAAGTGTATTATTGCGTAATTCAAATATCAATTTGGATGCATGCCGAGTGTATGAAAGTATATCTTGAAATACGCAGAAAGTCACATAGAGGTATTTAACTGAAACATAGCCATGACCAAGACAGTAACTGGGGTCGACGGCATCGTCGTCTACCACCTTGACAACTCGAACGGTGACAGTGCCCGGCAAGTTACTTACGTTTACTGGTATCAAGGCTACAGCATGAAAGCACAAAAATGTTAATAACTCGAAGATCATTAACTTTGGCACCAATAGAAAGTAATGCAGTCATCAGTCGGAAGAGTGGTTTGAACACCACAGTGCTTTAATAGGCACCGTTTTGTTGTAGGTGGTATGCCGTTGCTTTCCTCGGACCTTTGAGTTGACTTACCTAGCCAGTTAATAGGGAAACCCACATTTTTAACGTGACTTCCGCACCACAGTGCAACTCGGCATTTTCCACATCAACAAACACTGGTGGGAAATAAGTGTAAAATGGCACATAGAAATCATAGGCCTAACGAGGGATTGAACCTGAGACCTTCGTATAGGTGCTCTTGCTCTTTATCACTTTGCCACCATGGAACTACTACTATGGTTTCTAAATAGCATTAAAATTAAGGATCTCTCGTTTGTGCCTGCGTTGGCACATGCGTGTCCCTTAGGAGACCTTACTTTTGGGGTTACCCTAGTATACGTGTGTGTAAACGCCTTCCGATGCCCACTCAAGGAAGACAAGGATACACAGTCTAGCTTCAATATTATAAATACGCCTCGTGTTAACGGAACTAAATCGTGGTTTGTGAGTCGATTGACGGCCGTACTCTACTGCATTTCGTTGGTTGGAACACAAAAATCTTACTGACAAATGTCACAGAAGATAAGGGGGTCGAAATGTCTCCCACTGGAAGGTCATGTTGTTTTATTTAAATGATTACAAAATCAGGTAAAACGGACAGTGAGGTTGTCAGTATAAGCACATTACAGTTGTCAGTATGATGTTGCACCGCCCAGGGCCTGTAATGATAAAGGGCCCGTTTAGGTCAGGCATATTGTACACAGGAAGTGGAAGAGAGAGCACCAGGAGTTGCATATTTTCCGGTGAGAAACAGGAAACAGTCTTCGCTACATCAGGTTACTTAAATTGGTGTCACTCTGAGCTCGAATTTTTATCAGCGACTAAGTGTAAGGACAATGAGTCGGATTTCGGGTTTTTGCAACTGTGAAATACTTTTCCTACAGTACAGAAGCGAATATTAAATTTGAACTAATATTGCGAAAATTTTGAACTTGGATAGCTTAGAATGAAAATCTTTCTGTTTATTGTAAAGGAAAACAACTGATTTTCTAAAACAATCTCTGTCATACACAACTTGAAACACGTCACGTCGGCCAAATCGTATGGGAGAACTGACAACGGCGTATATCGCAAGGCAGTAAGATCCCTCGGCATTTGGTTGCCAGTATTCGACAGGCGTTTCTAGGCACCAGTAAATGAAGAATGGAAGCGTGTTTTAGTTATCAAGTAACGTCTTCATCAATTACTTTAGTTATAATGTAATCTACGAGTAATTGCTGATGTTTAATATTAACATGAAAAGGATTCCGCAGACAGGGAAAGCACCTGTTCTTGGGCAACTACTTCCATAATGACCAAAAGGCATTAAATGATCTTCAAGCACATGTGTTCCAGCAGCGGTAGGAAGAAAATGATAGTCATAATGACGGCAATAACACAATTATCCGGTACCTTCACACTTCACAGTGGATTTTCTCGAACTAAGAAATTTCCTGAATTAGTGAAAATTTCAAAATGGCTTCACATCGAGGCTATTATGCCTAGAAGAGTCTTTACGTCCTGCTGACGTGAGAATAGCATAATCTCCACATCAAAAGTTTGCTTCCACTTAACCATTTAATAGACTCGTATCTTTTCCACCGTGACTAATTTTGTAAGCTAAGCACATCACCCGTTACAGCACACTCCTGGGGCTGGGAAATGTGGCCACAATGGTCTGATGGAACGAACTAACACAGGTGCAATGTGTCGGTTCAGGCATTTTTTTTTAAGAGGCACAAACAGATTTACTTTACCTCTGGTAACCTCAAGAGAATATCCGCATTAAACATCACGTTCCTTCATTCCCAACTGGACAGAGCCGGTTTGCTTTGGGAAATGGTGTGGTGTCACCGCCAGACACCACACTTGCTAGGTGGTAGCTTAAATCGGCTGCGGTCCATTTAGTACATGTCGGACCCGCGTGTCGCCACTGTGTGATCGGAGACCGAGCGCCACCACAAGGCAGGTCTCGAGATACGGGATAGCACTCGCCCCAGTTGTACGACGACTTTGCTAGCGACTACACTGACGAAGCCTTTCTCTCATTTGCCGAGAGACAGTTAGAATAGCCTTCAGCTAAGTCCATGGCTACGACCTAGCAAGGCGCCATTAGCCTTACATAGTTTGATACTTACCGTATAAAGCATGTCTCTACAAGAACGTTGTAAACCAATGAAGATATGAAAGTTAAGTATAGCAGCTACGTACTTTTCTTGCTACCATTCACTACTTATCCTGTTCCAGAATTCACGCCCGTCTGAGTTAGATAGCGTGCATTTCGGCCTACTCTATCTACAAGGTGTTGGCACATTTGCCAACACATCAAATGGCATAGGCTCAGGTCATTGTAAACAGAAATACTGTCGCCAGTAAACTTACTTACATTATATTTAAAGGAACAGGGCTCTTATTTTACTTGTACTTGATTGAACTAGAGACGTTGAAAAATTTGGTGCTGGACTGTGATTCGAATTCGTATCTCCTCTTTCGAGGATCTGAATACCTCGGAACAGTGTAGTTCAATCATTTCTTTCCTTTTTCCAAGACTGCAATCTTCTCTAGGTCTCCCCCAAAGGTAAGTATGTGGGTCCGATTCCTGATCCAGTACAAAAATATACATAATTTCATTTCAAGCCCTATCACGTGCACACCGGCCTGCTAGTGAAAAATAACGTGTATTTTTAGTGTCTGTTCATGTGTTGCCAACAATTTCTGGTCAAACACGCACACATCTTACTGTTGGTGAGCAAGCAATTGACACTTCCGTTATATTCGTGGACGTTAAAGAAGAACGATAGGAGAGCGGTTCGATTGTCACTCAGGCACAAAATTTTGTATCCTCATTTTAGATTCAAACACCTAGCAGCTAGTATGAAAAACCGATGCTTAACATTTGATTTTACTTAGTAACAATCCGATTACATGTTAGGTTCGTATCTCCGTCACAGAACTTCATCTCATGCACTTCATCTTTAAATGCATACACACTTTGTTACTTCTGAATTGAGGTATACCAGACATCTTGCGTGGATAGTTAACAGGGATGAAAGGGTCTTGAAAGGAGTCCCGGTTTATTACAGAAACTGTCGTCTTGTATTTTCAAGTTTAGATTTGGTTACTGATAATGGCGAAAATTTCGGTAACTTTCATGACTCTTCACGTCTTATCAGCAATATGATATGATTAGATTAGATTAATACTTGTTCCATAGATCATGAATACGACTTTTCGTAATGATGTGGAACGTATCAATTTTATGAATGATTTCTTTCCTCCCAGCATTCAATTTCTTTGCAATAATTTTCTACCCTCTCTCTCATTCTTTTTTATCTTTATTTCTCTCTATCTCTCTCTCTCTCTCTCTCTCTCTCTCACACACACACACACACACACACACACACACCATCGATTTTATTTTTATTTGTTTGGTGTGCTCGACTATCAGCGAGGCACGAAAACGTCCGTGAATAAGTTTCTTAGTTTTGAGTACAGTTATATAAGAAATATAAAAACAACTGTGACAGTTACTGATTTATGATGCTTAGTTTGCAGTCAGTTCTGAGTATTATTAGTAACTACGCTCCAGTCCCTAAACGTAGTTACAGAAATGCGAATCAGACGCATTATATATTCCAGGTCGTAGCAGCCGCGTCTTTGAGAGGCCAGCTATGGTCATTTCCCAGCCCGCTGTAGGAACACATCGGTTCGTCTCCTTCCTGCTAGTAATGTAACTGAGATTTGGCAAAAAGGCAAGGTATGTTTGGCAACTCTGTGATCGACGATTACTTCCTCGTGTGCACGGAATTAAGCCTCAAAGTTCACTTGATTTTTCCTGTCATTTCGATTGAATAATCTGAGTTATTAACGCTTAAGGTGTAACAAAAGATTGTAAATTTACGGTTTTCAGCCCAGGAAAGACGTAGCATGTGGAAATCGAAACAAATCTCGTCCTTTAAATAGCGTTTTACGCTATTGTGGAAAACGTATAATGCTGCACAACAGGTAACGCCTCTTTCCGCTGCTGACAAGCAAATTTTGGGTTTCTAGGAATACATAAGTTTATTTATGAATTGCCACATTTGCATACCTATTGAATATGACACAGCATACCAATTAAACACAGACCCAATCGAAATGTAAGCGAGTAGTATTTTACTATTCGTGCCGATAGACGTACGCTTGTGTACAGATACTCAGTTCTATCAAAACAGTCTTTCATCGTACGGTTATCGTGGATATTTTTACTTCATTTCTTATAATACAGTGCACAATTTTCGTAAGGTTTCTTTTAGTGTTGTTAAATCAATACTAAACATGAGAGAACACAACGATATACGCGAAATCTCTGACGTTATGTACAACAGTCTGACAATGCACATGCAGTTTATTCAAATGGCTCTGAGCACTATGGGACTCAACTGCTGTGGTCATTAGTCTGCAGTTTATTGATTACATGCATGTAAAAAACTTGTTCTGAGCTAAAGCTGTCAAAGAAGGTTTGAAGAAGAATAAAATGCCACTACCAGACGACAGCTAATGTAGAAATGCTGCAGCACCTTTAGAAGTCGACAACGGTTCTTCCAGAACTTCCGCGTTCCATAGTGCTGTGAGATAATGCATACAGTTGGATCTAGACTTCTGAGAGACATACAGTTACAGCTTTTCTTTTGCACTGTAGGACGTTTTCAACAAAGAGATAGCGCAATAGCGTAGCTCAAATGGAAAGAATTACTTCCTATTTAAATTTCTGCATCCTACACTGTTGGCAGTTCTGCGTAGTTGGCAGTTACGTGATTTTATTTCGGTGATTTCAAAATAGAGTCGAATGTATGCACTCGGTAGCCGAGGCAGCTAGTTCATGGCGATTCGGTCAACCAAGTAAATGAATGTACTGAACATGCTGCAAACCACTACAGGGACCCTGTGTGTCGGAATTCTCATCGAGTGTGCCGCAACGTTGTTATGATAGAAAAATGAGTGAAGCAGAAGAGGATTTGGTGGTCTGTTGGATTGATGATAGGTTTCTATGATGATGGGCTGGGTTAGATTCCACCTTCTGCAGATGATTTTTAATAGGGAGGGACGGATTCTAATCTCTTATGGCTACGCCACGTGAAGAAAGTATAATGGCATTGTGGTCTGAAATTCACATTAAACATGATATTCCTTCTCTACCAAGAAGACGTTAGGTTGAACCACAATAAAGTCAGGAGTGGCGAGAAGTGGGAACTCTATCACCATTAACCTTTCTTATACTTCCAGAATGAGATCTTCACTCTGCAGCGGAATGTGCGCTGATATGAAACTTCCTGGCAGATTAAAACTGTGTGCTGGACCGAGTTACGAACTCGGGACCGAGTTCGAGTCTCGGTCCGGCACACAGTTTTAATCTGCCAGGTACTTCCTTATACTAGTTATTAATTTCTACAGAGGAAACAAACGCTATGTAGGGTCACAGGAGCCTTATTCCATCTTTTATTTGAGATTCTGTATGTCGATAAAACAGGTTCTGAGCTTGGAATGCATCTCAGACCGCCCTTAATGTGGAATTTGATCCCTTCGTGACAATACAGCTCGACTGCAATTTGTTGTTTGTTCAAAACTGCAGACTCCTCAACATCTCCACATATTGCGCTTGAATGGGTTCGAATGCTGGCCCGGAACTAAAGGTTTCATTATGTATAATCAAGCTCCAGCATTAGAAAACCTATCTGCTGGTGGATAATATTTTTGATGTGATTCTTGAGTTTCTCCCGGCGTATTTATTAATCAAAATATCCACGGGTGTGCTGCCGGTCTATAGTGTCCAACGGGCACAATATTTCGGCGATCATACATGTCGCCATCATCAGGTGAACTGATGGACTGAGCTCCTGTGAACGTGCCGGCACGGGGATCCGTACGCTATGGCTGCTCAGAGGGAACTGGGTTCGGTCGCGGCGGCGGCCGATTTAAATACCCTCCGCCCGCGGCGCGTTCCATCCGCCGTCCGCGCCCCGCGCCACGGTCGCGCGGTGGAACAGATTGCGACGGCGTCTGAGATGACGTCGGTGTGATGGCTCTGTCCGCCGTGGTCGTCACAATTAGAATTTTGCTCGATTTACTCTTGATTCACCCAATCGCTGGTTCCCAAGCCTTGCTAAGATTATAGCCACAGTCACGGTTTATGAGGTCGTCATTGGTGCGAATTTCGATGGAGTCTCTAACAACGCTGTCCCAGTATCTCGACATCTGTACCAGAATCCTCGTGCGGTCATACTCCATGGCGTGATTTTCCGACAAGCAATGTTCAACGACCGCCGACTTGCTCGGATACATCAGTCGAGTGTGCCTCTGGTGTTCACGGCATCGATCCTCGACGGTACGCATCGTCTGACCAATATACGACTTGCCACATTGACACGGAATCTGGTACACACCGGTCTTCCTCAAATCGAGGTCATCTTTGGCGCTCCCCACCAGTGCACGAGTTTTATTTGGAGGACAAAACACAGTTCTGGCCCGGTGTTTCTTCAGAATGCGGGCGATTTTCCCCTAGAGTGCGCCTGTGTATGGAATATGCAGCGCCTACCTCCTCCCTCGTGACATCATCCATCTCAACAGGCTGTGTTGCAGTGGTTGGGCGGAGAGCACGTTGAATCTGAATATCTGAGTACCCATTTTTTCGAAATACAGTTCTCAGATGTTCCAATTCCTGGGGTAGACTCTCTGCGTCAGAGATAGTGCGCGCCCTATGTACTAGAGTTTTAAGTACCTCGTTCCTCTGTGAAGGGTGGTGGCAGCTGTCTGCGTGCAAATACAGATCAGTGTGCGGTTTCTTCCGATATAATCTTAGCAAGGCTTGGGTACCAGCGATTGGGTTAATCAAGAGTAAATCGAGCAAACGTATAGTTGTGACGACCACGGCGGACAGAGCCATCACACCGACGTCATCTCAGACGCCGTCGCAATCTGTTCCACCGCGCGACCGTGGCGCGGGGCGCGGACGACGGAAGGAGCGCGCCGCCGGCGGAGGGTATTTAAATCGGCCGCCGCCGCGACCGAACCCAGTTCCCTCTGAGCAGCCATTTGTACGGAGCACCGTGCCGGCACGTTCACAGGAGCTCAGTCCGTCAGTTCACCTGATGATGGCGACATGTATGATCGCCGAAATATTGTGCCCGTTGGACACTATAGACCGGCAGCACACCCGTGGATATTTTGATTAATAAATACGCCGGGAGAAACTCAAGAAGCACATCATACACCTTTATGGGGAGGAGATGTTTCGCAGCATGAAGAAATTTGAAAAGTTGCGCCACCGTAGATGTCGTTTGCTAAGTATTCTTGCCTTTCTAAAGAGATGTCGTTCCGAGAACGTTGTTCCAAATTTTGCTAAGGTTATGCATCACATCGATTCTGCAGCAGCTAAGAGAATCAAGAAACGAGCCAGCCTCGCATTGGTACGTGAGAGAGTGCAATTCACCAGCCGGAGCCTTGAGTTTATCTCACAGGAATTACTCAAACTATATTTGCAACTGGCTAGTAAGTTCACTTCTGGTTCCTGGGATTGGATTGATGGTGTCACGTGGGTGTCAGCTGATTCCGCCCATAAGAAGGCTACGGGACGTCAAACAGCTAAGTTCTCACGTCTCCTTGACAAACCATCTCTGCAGGTTCCGTGCAAGACTGTCATCAATTTGAGTGGCATTGTGTTGAATGATGATGCGGTCTCGGTTTTGCAGAAAGGTCTCAACTTCGCTCCCACCCCCAAGTTCACTCCGGTCGCAGAAATTGTTAGTGCTGTTGAACAGGTTGCAGCTCGACTTCCGCCAGAATCAGCCGAGGAAATACGTCGTGAAACTTGTCGTGCGTTGACGAAATCCAAGCCGATGAAGTCAAATATCAGGAGTAACGAGAGGGCGGCCATTCGTGATCTGAGGGAGCGCTTTGAAATTGTTGTCTTACCGGCTGACAAAGGCAATGCTACAGTTGTTGTCTCCCATAAGGACTACACTGATAAGATGCAGAGCCTGCTAAATGACGGTACCTACCGGAAGATCAGCGTTGACCCTACAAAGAAGGTGGAGAACAAGACGAGGGCGCTTCTCAAGGACGCAGATTTACCGGAGGGTGACGCTAAGAAATTGTTACCCCAAGGTCCGGTACGGCCTAGACTATATGGACACCCGAAGGTTCACAAAGAGGGGGTACCATTACGCCCCATTGTCAGCAACATCAGGGCACCTACATATTTGTTGGCCAAATACCTGACGGGAATATTAAGTCCTTATGTGGGTAAATGCCCTCACCACATCCGTAATTCCGTGGATTTTGTTAAACGCCTTGATAGCTTCAGGTTGGATGAGTCAGATATCTTGGTGAGTTTTGACGTCGTTTCCTTGTTTACGAGGGTACCCCTGCGAGAGTCACTAGAATTGATTAGTCAGAAGTTTGACGAGAAGACCACAGAACTTTTGAACTTTTTAGGCATGTCTTGACTTCCACGTATTTTCTTTTTAATGGAGAATACTACGAACAAACGGAGGGAGTCGCCATGGGTAGCCCACTCTCACCGGTGGTAGCGAATTTGTACATGGAGAACTTCGAGGAGGAAGCCCTGTCGTCATACGTATGGAAACCTACTTGCTTTTTCCGTTACATGGACGACACGTTCGTCATCTGGCCACATGGTATGGATAAACTCTTTGACTTCCTTACACATCTAAACTCCATACACCCCAACATCAAATTCACTATGGAGACTGAAACGGAGGGTATATTACCTTTCCTTGACGTCTTGGTCAAGAGAAGGGCTGACGGCACCCTAGGTCATGGGGTGTATCGGAAGACAACGCACACTGATCTGTATTTGCACGCAGACAGCTGCCACCACCCTTCACAGAGGCATGGGGTACTTAAAACTCTAGTTCATAGGGCGCGCACTCTCTCTGACGCAGAGTATCTACCCCAGGAATTGGAACATCTGAGAACTGTATTTCGAAAAAATGGGTACTCAGAGTGGCAGATTCAACGTGCTCTCCGCCCAACCACTGCTACACAACCTGTTAAGATGGATGAAGTCACGAGGGAGGAGGTAGGCACTGCATTTATTCCATACACAGGCGCACTCTAGGGGAAAATCGCCCGCATTCTGAAGAAACACCGGGTCGGAACTGTGTTTTGTCCTCCAAATAAAACTCGTGCACTGGTGGGGAGCGCCAAAGATGACCTCGGTTTGAGGAAGGCCGCCGTGTACCAGATTCCGTGTCAATGTGGCAAGTCGCATATTGGTCAGACGATGAGTACCGTCGAGGATCGATGCCGTTAACACCAGAGGCACACTCGACTTATGTATCCGAGCAAGTCGGCCGTCGCTGAACATTGCTTGTCGGAAAATCACGCCATGGAGTATGAACGCACGAGGATTCTGGTACAGACGTCGAGATACTGGGACAGCGTTGTTAGAGACTCCATCGAAATTCGCACCAATGACGACCTCATAAACCGTGACTGTGGCTATAATCTTAGCAAGGCTTGGGAACCAGCGATTGGGTTAATCAAGAGTAAATCGAGCAAAATTCTAATTGTGACGACCACGGCGGACAGAGCCATCACACCGATGTCATCTCAGACGCCGTCGCAATCTGTTCCACCGCGCGACCGTAGCGCGGAGCGCGGACGGCGGAGGGAGCGCGCCGCGGGCGGAGGGTATTTAAATCGGCTGCCGCCGCGACCGAACCCTGTTCCCTCTGAGCAGCCATAGCGTACGGATCTCCGTGCCGGCACGTTCACAGGAGCTCAGTCCGTCAGTTCACCTGATGATGGCGACATGTATGATCGCCGAAATATTGTGCCCGTTGGACACTATAGACCGGCAGCACACCCGTGGACATTTTGATAATATTTTTGAGTTTCAATGCATTTTCATTCGTTGTCAACACTAACGATATGTGACGTTTTTGACTCCCAGTGAGACACAGAACTATTTAAGAGATCACTGTAAGTTCAAGGATTTTATTCCGGGCTGCTGGTGGAGAAAAATTCTGTAGCTGACGTCTCTTTGTGTGTAGTCAACAACGATATGTGTGGGTTTCGATTCCCAGTCAGCACTGACCCTTCGTCATATTATTTCTAGATCAAACATGCTCACATGTCGCTGCTGATGTAACAAATCCATATTTTTCGTTTTCTCTAGAATATAATAGCGATAGGTTCCGGGTTGGAGTACTGGGAAGGAAAGAGTTAATGTTTCATCTCGTCGTTTCAGTTAAAACATGTCGCTACTGCCGAGAAAATCCGATATGTCACAGTTGATTATGCTTCGATAACAATCCGATTAGGTTCTAGGTTAGAATCCCTGTCCAACACAAAGCTTTACCTGACGGCATTTCAAGTAAGTTACTTGTGAAGAAGCAATATGTAACATCTCTCGTAGTTCGTTAACAGGGACAATAGATGCTGGGTAGGAATTCGCGTCCGCTAAAAACGTTTACGTTATGTAATTTAAAGTTGATATTTGCTAACTGATACTGTCTAGAATCGAGGTATATCAGCCTCTGTAAGCCTAGTCAGGAATGACTGTCAGTTTCCGTCAGTCACGAAATCTTAGTCTGCATGACCTGGGTTTGAATCCATATGCAGAACGAGACGGTTCGTCGTGTCATTTTAAGTTCATACATATTCTCAACTATCTGCTCGTGAATAAATTAAATTTTTAATGTCATTTTGTGTTAAATATCAAGTACGGTATGTTACTTTGAAGAGGAAATTGTGAATACAACGAACTTACTACGTGCATTACCTGTCTGATGAAATAATGAGAGTGGTAACATTTCAGGTATGTCATTTATTGCAATAAATGTGAACTTACAAGCCTTAAGGACAGTGTTATCTGTGATAAGGTGTTCCCTGATACCTGTAGTATCGTGGTATTACTTTACATCTTGAGTTATTGCGATAAAGAGCAGAGTTTTCTAGTGGTGACTTGTTGGAGCCATTTTCAATAGTCAAACGGCTATATCAAGGAGCGATTAGAGGACCTGCTTGACAGCTGCGTTATGTGGGTTGCATGTGAATCAGGCGAAATGCAATTCAGGTCGTTCGGATACTTTTGAGCACGACTGTATATGACGACTTAGACAAAGTTTCCTGTTCGTGTTATGAATAGCAGCTAGCCCTAAATGTGGAAAAATGTAAGTCAATTAGGATGAATAGGATGATCAGTCCTGTAATATTCGGATACAGTGCTGTTAGTGTCCTGTGTGACACACTCAAGCCGGTTAAATATCTGGGCATAAAGCTGCAGAGCTATATGAGGTGGATCGAGCATGTGGGAACTGTGGTAGGGAAGGCGAATGCTCGACTTTGATTTATTGGGAGAATTTCGCGAAAGAGGGGTTCACCTGCAAAGGAGAAGGCATGTGTGACGCTGGTGCAAACTGTTCTTGAGTACTGCTCCATTGTTTGGAACCCGTACTAGGTCGGATTGGCGGAAGAGGTCGAAACAATTCAGAAGCGGGTTTGCTACATTTCTTGCCGGTAGGTTGAACAACGCTTATGTTTTACGGAGATGATATGGAAACTCAAATGGGAATACCTGGCGGGAAGGTAACGTGCTTTTCGAGAAACATTATTGAGAAAATTTAGAAACGGGCATTTGCAGCTAACTGCCTAGCGGTTCTACTGCCTCCAACATATATTGCGCGTGAGGATCATGAAGATAAGATACGAGAAACCAGGTCTCGTACGGAGGCATGCAGACAGTCGTTTTTCCTTCACTGTATTTGCGAGTGCAACAGGAAAGGAAATGATAAGCAATGGTGGAGGATGCCCATCGCCACGCACCGTACGGTGGCTTGCGGAGTATCCATGTAGATGTAGATGAATCCTTTACAAAGAATCACTAAGGTAACCCAAGGACGGGCTGTTCTAATGGCCGCAAAACTCGGATCGAAAAGCGCGCCCAGCCTTAGTGTACGCCTCTTATATTATAAGGATTCAATATCAAAGCTGAGTGATTTCTGGAGGTTTAGTACAAGTGGGGGGTCTTGCAAGGAGAGATTTCTCATATCCCATATACCAGTGACCCCAACCAGTATACCCATTCATTTTGAGAGACTCAGTCTTCAATTGAGGTTTTGTTGGCAATAACGATAAAAAAGGCTGAGGTGAGAGAGCGAAGGCAGAAGATGTACCGAAAAGGGGAGGGGGAGAGAGAATGGACGCAAAGAGGAGGAAGGAAGGGACAGATAGAAAGAGGAAGGCGCAGAAGATGGAGGGAGATAGGATGGAGGAGCAGATGGACAGAGAGAGCGGGACGAGAAGGTTAAGACGTGTAGCATTCCTTGGTTCGTTAATTTTAAATAATTTCATGGAGTCGATGGACAGCCCTTGCTGGTATACGACGTGCCGTGTGTCCTCTGGGTGTTGATGAGTGTTGCTGAAGTTGGGAGTTGTTTGATCCTGAGTGTTCACCCAAGTATTTTTCCAGCATGGGAAGTTTGCATGAAACGAAAGTGCGTTCTTGTGAGTTACCACTTACCAGTTTCCTAGGCGAGTGTTGCCTTCAGGTGGGCGTGCATGGGCACAGAAGGGTTACATAAGAGTGGAGCCAGTAGCTAACTGGACGGTGGCCTTTTAGTAAAAAAAGGGAGGACTTTTTGAAGAGTGGAATTTTGTATGTTTGCTTTTGCGTAACTTATTCGCTGCTAACTTCGAACTCTATTCCCGATTTGTTGTTGTGGAGATTACCGGTGGAAGATGCTAAGAGCTGGTTGGAGATGGTGTGTGGAAATGTTACCGGTGAGTGTATTTCAGTACACTAGTCGCATTTCGGAATGTTTTTGAAACTGGTTGGCTTGTTACACAGCTTTGATTATTGTAGTTCAGTCAGTGAAGGAAAATTAGGGGAAAAAGTCGAGTAGTGGCAGTTTCTTGTTGTGTAGTGGCAGGGGTGAATGTAATGATTAACGTACTAAAAATCCTTACAGGTGGTGTGTGAGCATGTGGATGGAGCGGTGGGTTTAAAGGTAATTTTTTTTATGTTTTTCTTGGCTTTCTCGCAAAGCCCAGCTTCTAGCGAAGGTATTTCGCAGCAGAAAATTAAACGACACTAAATTTCCTACTAAAATGTGAAACTTCCCCTATGTATGTAAAGAAAGACTGGTAAACTTGTACGTTACCTGATACAGAAACAGCTGAGTAAAACTGAACGTACTCAGACAGTTTACTCTTTACTTATGCTGATCATTTCAAAACTGTCACGGAATCTGACTTTTAACAATACCTACAAAAGAATAGCCCTGACTGACAGATACCTATACCCTTCATGAATCACTTACCTCACAAAAACCTTCGTTTCTCGAACTACTGCAATACAGCGAGCGTCAATACTGCCAGCTAAATAAAAGATTCTAACTACTGAAGGCACTAACTACTGATAGCCATATAGTTAGCAAATGAGAAATTTTGATAGAGAACAAACAATGTATTTACCTTAATAGTGTTAAAAGTCATGATATAAATATAAATAAGTTCTTGACATCTATTTTGACAAATTTCCGTTTTCTGACCGACACACGTCCATATCTTCCTCTCATATTAACATCTCAAAAGTCTCGCATCTCTCTGCCCACATCCACCACTGCTGGCGGCTCACCTCTAACTGCCCAACGCTGCGGCTGTTCACATCCAACTACCCAACTCTATACTAACGAATAATCCAACAATAATTCCAACCAGCCACAGACTGCACACAGCGCAATTAGCGATTTTAATACAGAGCGCTACATGGCGTCACCAACATAAATACCACATCGTGCTTACAAATGGTCCAGCTCATTTTTCTCTTCAGGACTAATGGTTTTCTCTTTACAGGGGAAGGAAAAATCTTAAAATATCAAATTTTTAATGTCTGAACCCCATCTAAGTGTATTAGAACCGTATAAATGGGTAAATTGTGTACTGGGGTGTAACAGGGTCGAAAGACGGCGGTGGAGGGTTGGAAGCGAGATGGAAGGTAGGTCACTAGATTGTCGTCGTGCATTCCCTCTTTCATAGGTATGCAAAACGTAGAGGAGTGCAGACAGTACGGCAACATTTCTCTACGGTACTACGTCACAAAATTCAGCTACATGGTGTTCCACACTCTTAAACCGACCGTTCCGCAGCTCGCCCTATGAATCATTGCCGACGCAATGTGCAGACATGCCCGGCAGTTTGTGTACCACGAAATGCTTCACCGCTACACGGAATAATGATATAATTTATTAATAATACGGAACCAATAAACTTACCTTTGTAGAATTTACGTAAATCTCTGTGCACTGTTCTAGAATGTTAGACCGGAATTGATTCTTAGTCACCCGTTGCGGCAGTTGTGGCTTTCTTCTGAAAAAGGCAACATCCCTCATCACGAGAGTTGCCCTCTTTCCAGTTGACAGACGAACATTGCATCCCCAGTATTTACCGTCCATTTCTCTCATGTGAGTGGACAAAGTAACTTCACTGGGCACTGTTTATATAGTGGAGTTATTGACAGTTTATTAAGTATTTATTTATTTGTAGCTGTTAAACGAACGACTGTGTAAAACAGCTCATTGTCTGTAGGTATCAAAGACTATCCAGCAATTTTCAATTCCGCAGTTGTGGAAGTGGAACGCCCCACCACAAGAACTTCTTAAAAAACCTTGCGTCTAGCATGGGGGCACATTGCAGAGCGTGTATTGCTGTCCGTGGTTATCACACACACTTTTGAGAACCCTGTCACACATTTTGTAATGTCCAGGAGCTATAATAATACTCTGTGACTTCACTGTCATTACTGTTTTTGAGTAAGAGTGTAATTTCTCTGCGTCTCGTTGCGTTCTTAATTGTACTGTACAGTAGCAGATCTTTCTATGCAAGGTTCGAGTCTAAAGCTCTATGTTACTTGACAGTGACACATCATGCGGAAGTTGCTTTGGTCCTAAAATTTTGCACACCACTGTATATTGAATTTTATAACCGTCCTTCATTGTTCCGGTCCTATCACATATCCGTGGAGCACTCATGAAATTACCCTTACATCCGTCTATTTTATTCCGTTAAAAAAGACGTGTTGACTTCTATCAGTAGAAAAGTCGTCCCGAGTCCAGCCACAAATTCATTCCGACACTCGGAAAGTACTTGTTTGGTTCACTAAACGACTTCACGGAATTGTTTCAACTTTCTAATATATTTGCCGGCCGGTGTGGCCGTGCGGTTAAGGGCACTACAGTCTGGAACCGCGTGACCGCTACGGTCGCAGGTTCGAATCCTGCCTCGGGCATGGATGTGTGTGATGTTCTTAGGTTAGTTAGGTTTAATTAGTTCTAAGTTCTAGGCGACTGATGACCTCAGAAGTTAAGTCGCATAGTGCTCAGAGCCATTTGAACCATTTTTTTTTCTAATATATTTATGTGTTTGTAAGTGTGAAGTTGGTATATGAGAAATGTGTATAAGTTATTACTGATATCGAAATATGTAACTCTCAGTGCAGGGCAACAGAACTATGCGAAAGTTGTTTTTGAACGGAGATATCGGAGCTGACGCTACACGATGCCAAATCCAGACTAGCCGGTACATCATACAGTTGAAGCACACGGTTCCAAAATCTGGCTTATCCATTTTTGCAAATTTGTCTGGAAATGAAAGAAAAACCTTTATTGTTCGGCTTCAGTAAAATAAATGTATTTAATCATGTTTATTTGTATCATATATTGATATATGAGAGTGCTGCACATAATTCGCGACATGTAAGGAAGATATTTAAAAATTAAGATTGGATAAGGCATGTTTTGGAACTCAACATTGGATAAGGAGGATTTTGTAAGTGTCATTGAGCAGGTGGGATTCTGGCGCCAGGCGATATCGATTCTTACTTCAATCTTTGATCGTTGTTCCTGTGTCTTATTCTCCTTGCGTCTTTGAGGCAGGCTATTTATGGTGGCGCGCGTGCGCAAGTCGAAGAGCGTGGGTCCGCGCATGAGCCGAGTCAGTCTGTGACGTGACGTGCTTTCAGTGTTGTCGTTGTGGGGAGTTGGCGACACCGTGTCACGTGGCACGGCCGTATGCCGTGAGGACCAGTTGCGTTGGAGCAACGAACAAGCATGGGCCGCTGCGGGAAAGTGCATTAACATGGCTGGCCAGTGGCGACCAGGATTTGCTAAAACCTCGAGAGCTATGTGGATGGATGGCGTGTGAATTTCACATGAAGGAGAAAAAATTAATCGCCAAGCTTTCGTGGTGGTTCCTCCTTCTACATATAGTGAATATTACTGTGTACTTACGGACTGTTGACTGTTGCAGTTGCTCGTGGTAGTGGCCAAGCAAAACGTTCACTGCGGTGTTGGCGAGGCGACGTATGTTCTGCAACGGCCATGAAATTATGTTACTAAAGTGACTAGAAATAGCGCCTCGCAATTGTAAGTTTTGATTTGGTGCTTAGTGGCACGCTGAAGGTAGCTGGTTCACTTAAACGTCATTTCTTAATTTAGTTACAGACTTAGAATTTTCTGGTTTTACGAATTACTGGTAGTTGTTGTTTCTTAATGACTTCTTGTGTGCGTTGAAGTGACATTAGTTTCCTATTGGAATTGCAAATACCTATCTGAAGGTTGATTGTCACGTTAGGTACTGCGTGTTTGATTTATGTGGTGTCAGACATTCACCAAAGACAGATTACCTTAAGTGATTGGGTGTGGACTGGCACGTCTTTTCACGTAGTATCTAGATCTTTATTTTTTTTTATTTTTTTATTTTTTTTTTTTTTTGAATCAAAGGAAACTTAGCTCCTTAATTCTGTTCATTGGTTTACTTGTAATATGTTTATATTCAGGTATTGCTTTTCTATATATACGTATTTGTGTAACTTGTATATACTACAGTGTATAGTAGTCTACGCGAGCAAACCTCGCCCCGCGAGCTTACAGTGTGACGGAAATCTCAGGATTTGAACTCAGGGCCGTCCGGACCCCGTTAAGGCGCGATTTCTCTATGCTATAAAACGAGAGGCTTGTTTTAGGCTGAAGGTTTCCTACTGCCCAAAGGTGAGTTTAAGTTCACCCTTTCGATCGTGTTTTTGTGAAATTGTAATAGATTAACGTTTGCACGCGTCCATCACATGTTCATCCAATTGAAGTTTTTGCATAAAGTCTAGAATCTTGAGGACGTTGAGTGTAGTAGAATGCTAAGTGTAAACACTACAATTAGTAGCACCCTTCAGATCAGATAACTAATTTTACCTTTTCCGTAAGTGTAAAACTGAGTGAGAAAGACGATAGCCGTCTTGTAAATATTTGGTTATCTGTTGTTGCCGGCACGCAAAGGGGCCTTTGTCACAAGTGTGACGGTTAATATTGTAAATAATAATTGTAGATAGGGCCTTGATATGCAAATGTTGTTAATTGATTATTACTGCTGATGAATTCATGTGTATGTGTTATCAATAAAGAAGTGTTGCAACTACAAACTGGTTGTGTTACTGGTATACAAGGTCAGTGTGTGCAATCGCCACACTAGTCATCATGGATAAGTTTTGCAAACGTAGTTAAAACTTAATGATAATTTTCGTCATTAATTGGAATTATTATCGACGTACATTTATTCTTTCTTATTTGAGAGCACAAAACATTTCATTGTATCTAAAAATATGAAATTCCACTAATGAAACTCAATATCAATCATAATGCAACAAAATTTTCCAAAAATTATAAGTAAATGTTGGACGATACAAGTTACTCTCCTACAGTGTAATAATGTGATCCAGAAAATAATCTAAGTGCTGATTTAATAGAAAATCGTTTATATTCTGAATTCAGTGTTTTCTTCATCACCACATTCATTTTCCCCGTCGTCTAGCTGTTCAGCGAAATCTTCACTCTCTGTGTGTTCCTGTTTCATCAGGCTAGAATACAAGATGAGGTCCTCATTACTTTGCCACGCTTTGCCAAACCGTTTGTGTAGGAGTTTATCGACATTCTATAATTTCTCCGGTTTTAGTGACACACCTTTCGGTAGAGTATTCAAGGCACTATTGTCAATTTTCTGACGTTTTCTCAAGAGAGAACGGGAAACCCCAATGTCACATCTATAAAGAGGCTCACTTCTATCCAAAACTAAAGGCTTGCCTTTCTTGAAGATAATTCTTCACAGTGGTGAAGTCGGTAATGCCATCCACTTGGAGGCTTAATTACTTGAGATACATTTGTACGGGGAAATCATTTCGAGCCTTAGAACAGTACCTTCTTCCTCAAACAGTTCAATATATTCTGCACGATACACAATGATATTTCTTCTGTTCTTCCGAAACCACGGTCTGCAGGCAGGAAAGAATGTCCAACAACAGGAAAAGTTAGAGATACTTCCTGAATGTTACTGCGATATTCAAGCTGCAACCAGTGACACAGCATTCCAACCATTGCAGAATACTTATTTTGGCCAGGGCATCCGTCTGCATACAGTTCAGCAGTTGTAACCTCACTTAGAATAGAATGGTTCAGGTGGTAGTGTAAAGAGGAAATAATTTTATTGCACCCTTTGGGGCGTTCATGTTAGAGCCACTTATAGATCGCAAACGTTTCTTTATTCTGAGAAGATTTTGACCCACCTCTGCAGAGTGTAAGGTTATATGAACATAACTGCCTGGAGTAATGCACCGCTTTGTCTGGTACCTTGGGGAAGACCACATAATTCTGACAGTCGAAAGAAAATCTGATCACCGCTCTTCTCTCTGTAACAGGACTCGAAAAGCAGCCGCTTTAAGCTTATGCTTGCGAAATTGAGCCATTGCAGATAACTTTTCTTTCGGTGATAGGTAGGCTGACTTTATTTGCAGGGCGTTGAACTAACTTTCGGAACATACATCAGTAACTGGTGTCTTGAAACTAATATTATAATCAGTCACAAAAACTGTTCTGAAATAATCGTACTTCACTTTCATATCCGGGATGGCTATTAAATTATAACTTCGTCATAATTTGCGAATACTTACAGTAAGTAAAATTTCGTAGATTTGCATCTACAGTAGCGAGTCGGTTGTAGGTTTTCAATGAAGACTTTAACCTCTTCTCGTATTTTGAGGTACTTGGGAGGTCTTGTCACCTTCTCGATTCCATTCTGCTGACAGACCAGTGGCGAATGATTTCTTACACACTCCTTTCACTCTGTCCTTGCATATGCCCAATATTGATAAGGTCTTCTTACAAATTTGCTCTAACGTTGATCCACTGCTTGCCTTCACTCTTATGAAATACTTGACACACATGCATTTCTTGGAAGTGTTCGGCTTCACAGCTCTCTCTCTCTCTCTCTCTCTCTGCTGTTACGCGCTTCTTGAGTTGTGTATCTCAGAATAAATTCCTCTTGTCTCACCTAGTCACTTGATGAAATCACCTCACATCTTGAATTTTAAGATCATTGCACTGGGAGACAGTTTTCGCGTTTTTGCAAGTGGGCGTTGTTGGGAGGCGTTTAGAAACATACCTGAAACGGAGGATTAAGAGTAAGGCGATGCTATGGTTTACAAAATAAGTCTACCCAACTTCAATAGTTTTTATAGGGAAAGACTGAGACAGACAAAAGGTTATGTTGAAGCAAAATATAACTAAGCGTGTTTACCTGTTCCGTTTAGCTGTATTCTTTTCCCATCTGGAAGGATTTCTTTCTCCTTCATGCTATGTGTATGGCTGATCTACAACGCACTTCCGTTTTCCATTACTGCAGAAAACAAGATATACAACGTGGGGAATCCCAAAAGTAAGGTCTATTTTTTATAAGTACATGGACCTGTTTATTTCTACAATGGCTTACATCAATATACAGCTTCAACATTTAGCTACTTTTCGACATAATCACCACTTGTGTCGATGCAGTTTTGTAGACGCTGTGGCAGTTTTTGTATGCCCATGTCATACCAGCTCTCCGCCATGCTGTTCAGAAAGTTATGAACCTGTTATTTCACCTCGTCGTCGGAGTTGCATCGCTGGGACCACAATTAACGCTGACAGGTACTGTGAGACTCTGAAAAAACTGAAACGGGCAATTCAGAACTGGAGAAGAGGATTGATGAGCAAGGACGCACACATTCTCCATGACAACGCTCTCCCACACATCGCTCGGCAAGCCGTTGCTCTCCTGCAACAGTTTCAATGGAACATAATCACCCACCTACCCTACAGTCCTGACTTGGCGCCCAGTGACTATCACATGTTCCTTAGGTTAAAAGAACGTTTGGCCAAAAAGCGATTCAGCTCCGACGACGAGGTGACAGAAGAGGTTCATAACTTTCTGAACAGCATGGCGGCGAGCTGGTATGACATGGGCATACAAAAACTGCCACAGCGTCTACAAAAATGCATCTACAGAAAACGTGATTAGGTCGAAAAATAGCTAAATTTCCAAGCTGTAAACTGATGTAAACCTTTGTAGAAACAAACAGCTCTATGTACTTATAAAAATTGGAGACCTTACTTTTGGGATTACGCTGATACTTTTCTGAAACTCGAAACATCACTGGTATGTCTTACAAACACGTGCGTGTGAGAAACTGGTAAGAAATAATTGGGAACAACATTTCCAACTGTTTCAAAGAATACACAGTGAACTTGGGACTTCATAAACATCGTACTAACGTTTACTTCATACAGTATCATTTGAGATACATTCCAGTTGCGCTACCACATGTTTGGATAAGGTGGATTTTGGCAACAATATTTCAGGCTAAGGCGTGCTCTGGAAACGGCACCTGAATGTGTGCTATATTTACATGGGGAAATTGCGGGTTTCGGAACAGTTTTCTGGTTGGAAAAGATGCCAAATAATATGAGCTATAGAGATAAGGGAATGACTAAATTTTCATAAATTAATAATTTGGATTTTGGAATCGTGCGCCTGAATTAGTCTGCGAGAAAATAATTCGTTTTCAATAAAATTTACATGCGCCATCGGACTGAAAAACAAAATGACTCCGTCCGCAGCTCGTGGTCGTGCGGTAGCGTTCTTGCTTCCCGCGCCCGGGTTCCCGGGTTCGATTCCAGGCGGGGCCAGGGGTTTTCTCTGCCTCGTGATGACTGGGTGTTGTGTGATGTCCTTAGGTTAGTTAGGTTTAATTAGTTCTAAGTTCTAGGCGACTGATGACCTCAGAAGTTAAGTCGCATAGTGCTCAGAGCCTCAGAGCCAAACTTCAGCCACACGCATTGATCTTACAATGAGAAGTTACACAGTTACAAATATAAGGAACTGAATTACCTTAAAAGTTGGCGTTTATCATTCTTCCATTAATGTCATCTGCTCGGTATTTTTTCTCAAAACATATAATTACAAAATCCTTTTTGAAATAATACTGTTTCCACTACACAGCAGGCCAGCCTCCACCATTTTTAAATCAAGTGCATTTCCAGACTGTCCAACACACTCTACTACTGCTGTTCTTTTACACATTTACACCGAGCGGGGTGGCGCAGTGGTTAGACACTGGACTCGCATTCGGGAGGACGACGGTTCAATTCCGCGTCCGGCCATCCTGATTTAGGTTTTCCGTGATTTCCCTAAATCGCTCCAGGCAAATGCCGGGATGGTTCCTCTGAAAGGGCACGGCCGACTTCCTTCCCCATCCTTCCCTAATCCGATGAGACCGATGACCACGCTGTCTGGTCTCCTTCCCCAAACCAACCAACCAACCAACCAACACATTTACAGCCTAAACTTCATGATGGTTGTGATGGCAAATAGGACAGCCCCTTCCATCACCTCCCCCTTACTAAACAAGAATTTTGTCAAGGAGTTTTTGCTGAAACAATATCAGAAGGCATTCAAACAATTCTCCAAAAGAAACAATCACAAAAGCATGGTACAAAATGTGTGGTTACAAATGCGTAGGGTGGGTGGTAACGTATACAAAATATCATATCAGTGAACGGGTACAAAGTAATGCAAATATGGTATATAAGTTGAAATACAAGTAAAAGTAGATGCATGCAAACCAATGTACAAAGCTTCAGTAATAATTCATGGTACAGAAGACATGGCATAAAGAGATGATTGCTATAGAAAATAAGTACCCTAGTATCTGCCATTTCAGGCTTTGTGCGATGATTGAAAAAAGGGTCTGTTACACTTATCTACGCTGCAACAGTTTCCTCTAATCAGTATTTTTTTGTCTCCTGTGTGTCATCTTGCATTTCGGTGTCAGTATGATCGCTGAGCGACTGAATGGATGACTTCGATCCACTTACTGTCTTTCTGTAAGACAAAAATGAACAGAGGTTTTTAGCCAGATCGGTCGGCAAAACATTACCGGCACTTTCAGATTTATTGAACGCTTCTCCCGTTACACTTCTTATGGCAATTTTTTCATAATTAGACGTAGTAGCTACTCTCCAGACAGTATTCTTCCAAGTACAGATTTGAGAGGGAAGCTGATGGACCGTCTTTGGCACATCTTCTCCCGCACTACCGAACACATATCCCTAAGGCTGTACTGTGCAAACAAATCGTTGTCGAGATCCCTGACCACCTCTCTGGCATACACATGCTACCCTTAAAGAGCATGGTGGTGCTGAAAATACAGTGCATGATACTATATTAAGTATTTTTGGATGATAGTCCAATGGTGAGAAACAAATGAAGAGTGTTTAAGGAGGAATAATTATTATTTGAAGAGGTGATAATTTAGAGTACCAGGTATTATAAAATTATCTCTACAACTTTGGTCACCTATATATCAGAAATCTGTGGTTTGTAGCAAAATTGTGACAGACGCTTAAAGTTATTTTCGTTGCTTTTTATTTGTTTTTGCAAGTTAGTTATTGTCGACAATGCCCCCCCACCGCCTCCCCAACAGCACACCGCACAGAGCATGGAGTGATTGACAGGGACCAGATCGGACAGCCGGATCCAGCGGAACTTTCGGAAACATTGTAGAAGCACACCACCATCACGTCCGATCATCAGACAGTGGTACACGAGATTCAAGGAACTGGGAAGTGTTTTGAGCGTCCGGGCACGAACGCTGCAGATGTGGAGCCGGTGCAACAGGCATTTATCCGGCTCCAACGAAACCACTCCGTCAAGTGCCTCGACAGTTTCCGCTACCGTTGACTGCGGCAGACAGGGTACTTCACGAGAGACTTCATGCCTAGAAGGGTCAGCTGCTACATGCGCTTCAACCTGATGACAGGCAAAAGCGCAAAGCATTTGTAATTTTGAATCGGAGGCGCTTCAACGATGACTCAGCCTATGTGAAAAAAGTTTATTTCCGTGTGTCCATGGAGAAAAATCGACGTAATGTGAGGATCTGGAGCTCTGAGAATACCTAGTTTAGTATGCAAATTGTGCTCGACAACCCAAGGATAAATGTGTGGTACAGTCATTTTCATGAGCGTGTGGTGGAACCCTCTTTCCTTGAAGAGATGTCAGCAACCTGGACTGTTTATGCGGACTGGTCGCAGCAGTTCGCGTTTCACGGAACTGCAACTTGGCGTCATGCTGCGTCAGAGTGGTGGCCCTCCATGACGGTCCAGCTCATTGGGAAGGCTTTGGACGACACAGTTTCACGTTACTGGAATGGCAGAAGAGCTCACATTATCATGATGTCTTCTCCAATTACGACTTCTAAACATTTACAACACATACATACTCCATTAGTCACCGTACTGTTCCAGTTTTAGTTCACGAAGCATCGCCATAATACTCGCTTGTTGATAGGATTTACCAGTAACAAATCTATGTGACATAGCGTTATAGAACTGATTTAGAGAAAGCCTTCTACTCAGTTAGCCATCAATACCTAAGGATTGTGTTACAGAATTTTCACATATCCTCTGCCCACAAAATACTTACTGCTGCCAGATAGTTTCCAAAGTGCAGGCTACCGATGGATTCTGGCAACCTTAAATCCTCAAAATGACATAATTACGTAAAGCGAATCGAAGAATTAAGCGTCACCAGCCTCCTAGACGATAACATTTCCGTAGTTCTTCGAGAATTATGGAGATATATAATAAATAACATATCGGAGTCATTAAATACAGCAAGCGTTTTACTCTGCTGCAGCGTTATTCGACTGGTGGCATCCCGTCCTTCTTATCAAACTCTAGCTTCCGGCGGTCAAACTGATATGAGATTACATTGACAACACACACTATTAATGTAGGCGTGGTACCACACTACGTCATTTTTATGCAGGTTGTGAGTATAACTGGCTTTTACAGCTTGGATTTTTCGTTGCTATTTATGAGTCTGCTATGGATACTCACACAGTGACCTCACAAACTGATTATGCAGGAAGAATGTAGACTTCGTACTTAGTATGTGTCTATTTGTTTGTAAATAATGCGTTGCGTACTTTATTAACCAATCAAGCCTCTCTTATGCATTTTGAAATACTGGTTGGGTATCATGCTTCATAGCGGGCACAGACAACGTCTTGACATAGTTAGCTAGAGTAATTTTCTTGACAGGACAAACAAAACATTGTGTTGTGGTAGGTTAACTTTTCTCAGAAGTCTTCATTTTCTGGCTGGTATTCGGGGTGGGTGGGTGGGGGGGGGGGGTGTTTAGCCGATCTCTCGATCTCTGCTGCTGCAGATATTGTGTGATGATCATTTCTCTGTGGTGCATAGAACACAAAAGATGCCACCCACCCATTTGTTCTAGTAATAAAAGCTCTAGGGGCGAGAGGGAGTTTGATTCTTATTGTTGCATTCAGAAAGATGTGGAAGGGAGGATTCTCACAGCCGGGAGTTACGTAGGAGTGTGTTTTATTTTCGTAGATTATTCAATCTTTTTCTCATGGTAACCTCCCCCTTGGCAGTCCCCCCCCGGAGATCCGAATGGGGGGACTATTCCGGAATCTTTTGCCAATGGACAGATCATCATGACACTTCTTCAATTACAGGCCACATGTCCTGTGGATACACGTTACGTGTCTTTAATGCAGTGGTTTCCATTGCCTTCTGCATCCTCATGTCGTTGATCATTGCTGATTCTTCCGCCTTTAGGGGCAATTTCCCACCCCTAGGACAAAAGAGTGCCCTGAACCTCTATCCGCTCCTCCGCCCTCTTTGACAAGGCCGTTGGCAGAATGAGGCTGACTTCTTATGCCGGAAGTCTTCGGCCGCCAATACTCTACGAATGGATAACGTTCTACGAGTCGGGGCGTGGAATGTCAGAAGCTTGAACGTGGTAGAGAAACTAGAAAATCTGAAAAGGGAAATGCAAAGGCTCAATCTAGCTATAGTAGGGGTCAGTGAAGTGAAGTGGAAGGAAGACAAGGATTTCTGGTCAAATGAGTATCGGGTAATATCAACAGCAGCAGAAAATGGTATAACAGGTGTAGGATTCGTTATGAATAGGAAGGTAGGGCAGAGGGTGTGTTACTGTGAACAGTTCAGTGACCGGGTTGTTCTAATCAGAATCGACAGCAGACCAACACCGACAACGATAGTTCAGGTATACATGCCGACGTCGCAAGCTGAAGGTGAACAGATAAAGAGCATGAGGATATTGAAAGGGTAATGCAGTATGTAAAGGGGACGAAAATCTAATAGTCATGGGCGACTCGAATGCAGTTGTAGGGGAAGGAGTAGATGAAAAGGTTACATGAGAATATGGACTTGGGACAAGGAATGAAAGAGGAGAAAGACTAATTGAGTTCTGTAACAAGTTTCAGCTAGTAATAGCGAATACCCTGTTCAAGAATCACAAGAGGAGGAGGTATACTTGGAAATGGTCGGGAGATACGGGAATGTTTCAATTAAATTACATCATTGTCAGACAGAGAATCCGAAATCAGATACTGGATTGTAAGGTGTATCCAGGAGCAGATACAGACTCAGACCACAATATAGTAGTGATGAAGAGTAGGCTGAAGTTCAAGACATTAGTCAGGAAGAATCAATACGCAAAGAAGTGGGATACGGAAGTACTAAGGAATGACGAGATACGTTTGATGTTCTCTAACGCTATAGATACAGCAATAAGGAATAGCGCAGTAGGCAGTACAGTTGAAGAGGAATGGACATCTATAAAAACGGCCATCACAGAAGTTGGGAAGGAAAACGTAGGTACAAAGAAGGTAGCTGCGAAGAAACCATGGGTAACAGAACAAATACTTCAGTTGATTGATGAAAGGAGGAAGTACAAACATGTTCCGGGAAAAGCAGGAATATAGAAATACAAGTCGCTGAGGAATGAAATAAATAGGAAGTGCAGGGAAGCTAAGACAAAATGGCTGCAGGAAAAATGTGAAGACATCGAAAAAGATATGATTGTCTGAAGGACAGACTCAGCATACAGGAAAGTCAAAACAACCTTTGGTGACATTAAAAGCAACGGTGGTAACATTAAGAGTGCAACGGCAATTCCACTGTTAAATGCAGAGGAGAGAGCAGATAGGTGGAAAGAATACATTGAAAGCCTCTATGAGGGTGAAGATTTGTCTGATGTGATAGAAGAAGAAACAGGAGTCGATTTAGAAGAGATAGGGGATCCAGTATGAGAATCGGAATTTAAAAGAGCTTTTGAGGACTTATGGTCAAATAAGGCAGAAGGGATAGATAACATTCCATCAGAATTTCTAAGATCCTTGGGGGAAGTGTCAACAAAACGACTATTCACCTTGGTATGTAGAATATATGAGTCTGGCGATATACCATCTGACTTTCGGAAAAGCATCATCCACACAATTCCGAAGACGGCAAGAGCTGACAAGTGCGAGAATTATCGCACAATCAGCTTAACGACTCATGCATCGATACTGCTTACAAGAATAATATACAGAAGAATGGAAAAGAAAATTGAGAATGCGCTAGGTGACGATCAGTTTGGCTTTAGGAAAAGTAAAGGGCCGAGAGAGGCAATTCTGACGTTACGGCTAATAATGGAAGCAAGGCTAAAGAAAAATCAAGACACTTTCATAGGATTTGTCGACCTGGAAAAAGCGTTCGACAATATACAATGGTGCAAGCTGTTCGAGATTCTGAAAAAAGTAGGGGTAAGCTATAGGAAGTGACGGGTCATATACAATATGTACAACAACCAAGAGGGAATAATAAGAGTGGACGATCATGAACGACGTGCTCTTATGAAGAAGGGTGTAAGACATGGCTGTAGCCTTTCGCCACTACTCTTCAATCTGTACATCGAGGAAGCAATGATGGAAATAAAAGAAAGGTTCAGGAGTGGAATTAAAATACAAGGTGAAAGGATATCAATGATACGATTCGCTGATGACATTGCTATCGTGAGTGAAAGTGAAGAATTAAATGATCTGCTGAACGGAATGAACAGTCTAATGAGTACACAGTATGGTTTGAGAGTAAATCGGAGAAAGACGAAGGTAATGAGAAGTAGTAGAAATGAGAACAGTGAGAAACTTAACATCAGGATTGATGGTCACGAAGTCAATGAAGTTAAAGAATTCAGCTACCTAGGGAGTAAAATAACCAATGACGGACGGAGCAAGGAGGACATCAAAAGCAGACTCGCTATGGCAAAAAAGGCATTTCTGGCCAAGAGAAGTCTACTAATAACAAATACCGGCCTTAATTTGAGGAAGAAATTTCTGAGGATGTACGTCTGGAGTATAGCATTGTATGGTAGTGAAACATGGACTGTGGGAAAACCGGAACAGAAGAGAATCGAAGTATTTGAGATGTGGTGCTATAGGCGAATGTTGAAAATTAGGTGGACTGGTAAGGTAGGGAATGAGGAGGTTGTACGCAGAATCGGAGAGGAAAGGAATATGTGGAAAACACTGATAAGTAGAAGGGACAGGATGATACATCTGCTAAGACATGAGGGAATGATTTCCATGGTACTAGAGGGAGCTGTAGAGGGCAAAAACTGTAGAGGAAGACAGAGATTGGAATACGTCAAGCAAATAATTGAGGACGTAGGTTGCAAGTGCTACTCTGAGATGAAGAGGTTAGCACAGGAAAAGAATTCGTGACGGGCCGCATCAAACCAATCAGTAGACTGATGACCAAAAAAAGTGTTTTATTTTGTAGCACTCTCCCACCTCAGCCAAGCAAGATAGCAATAAAGAGTATTGGAGGGACCTGATCATTCATCAGTGTGTTTTGAGAGGGTGCAACCAGGTGCTTCACTGCTCTGTAGTCTGACACAACAGCTTTTGGTCATGGAAACATAGTGGTAACTGAGAATATTAAATAGTGCTCGTCGCGATAATCCAAACTGCTGTTGGTCCATCGTGTGTCCATGGAAATTCTGACAAATTACATCTCACAAACACATGCAAGTGATGCAGGGATGATATAAATTTGGTTATATAATGTGGTGTGGTATTTGACACTTAGGGCCTCTACAAGGATGTCTTTGATGTTAAATAATGCATTTCTGCAGTTGTTTGTCTTTGGATATCGACCTAATTTCTCAATCATAAATACCTTGCCAAAAGCGTATTTTTTAAATAAATGAATTGTGGAAATTGCTTTATGCAATATATCGATGTAATGTGTTAAGAAATGTGCAGTATTATCGTTTAACATAGTTTAGGATGGAGATTAGGTACTTGGAAAATCAGTGAAATTGCAAAAACTTACCTAGTAATTGTTAAACATCAAATAATTATGAGAGAATGTGTTTAATTGTACTTACATAACTTGGTATTCTGCCTGGGGTTGGTGGCTGGTCCCTGATGCCTCTTAGTGATCTTTCCACTATGATACACTGGCCAACAATGAGGCCTTTCATGAGTTTCCTCTAGTTGTAAATGGAAGGGAATTGGGAGGGAATCTCGAAGCCTCTTGGTGATCTTTTCACTATGATGTACAGATCAAGAATGATGCATCCCATGCATTTCCTGTAATTACAAAGGGATGAAAAGAGGGAGGGAACTTGATTCCTATTGGTCTATGATACAAGGAGGTGGGGAAGGGGGTGGGGGCCCCTGGGGAGGCGTGAATGTTGGAAGCGGGTGATGTTGATAATAACTCACCCTCAGGTGTAACATAAAACCTGTGCAAGGTCTAGTGTAACACTGGACGTGTATCCTGACACTCAAGGTCACCGTTATCTTGCGTGCCCACTGCACTACTTCTCCCCACAGCGGAGTTTTACAGCAGATGTTGGTTGTCAGGGTGCTACTCGCTACAGGAACTTAAGGAATGAAATATAAATGAAGGATGGGTAATAATAATTTTGTGTGGCTCAATGGCTAATGAAAGTATTTTAATTCTCATAAGGTGTTTGGGTCTGTTTTGACCCACAAGGCTTTCTGATGATCTACAATTTTGAAAAATTTGGTTTTAGTAAACTGCTTTAATTAACCCCTATAGCCCCTGCAAAAAACAAAAATAAATTAAGCTTTAGTTTGGGATCCAGAGAAATAGTACTTAGCAAGCTGTTCCGGTATTTTTAGATCCTGTGTATTTTAACTACCATTATGGCAGCAAATTCTGACAATATTCGATTTGCCAACAATGACACTTGTATGGTGGTACTAAAGTGGCTATTAAAAAGTAAAATCGGTTTTGGTTTAAACAATGGAATGTCCGTTCCCGTGGGAAGCATGGAAGGGGAGTGCGAATCGTTGTTTTTTATGTAACCAAAGTATTTTGTAAAGTGAATCACTTCTGCTGAAGTCACTAGGTTTTGGCCTTTACAAATGGTACATTTTGTAAGTTTTTTCCTTAAGATAGCCACCTCTTTGGAGGATGATGTAACAGCAGACATACTAATGATCGTATCTGACCGAGATTCAGTAGTTTCGGAGGACGAAGATCATGTTTCGTAATGCAGCTCTTTATCTTCACTAGAAAGGATAGACGGTACACCAGAACAGCAAATGATATACAGTACAATTATAATTTCAAAGGATACACCAGATGAATGGAAGACAGAACCCTACCCTAACTGGGACTTCATGCAGCATGTAATGTAGTTCACCTGACTCCAGGACCAAGAAGGTATACAACTTCTTCCATCATAAATGAATGCTCAGCTTTCAAGTCTTTCCTTTTCTCATCGACTGAAAGCATTATATTCACCTATTCTAATTCTGAAGGAATACGCTTATATAGAAATAAGTAGAAAAAAGATATGTTCTTGACCTAGATGCTGACATAGATCTGTTGTTATTAACGGGAGTTCATAAGTCATATAATGAGTACTGAAAATTTCTGGAACGAGTTAAAAGCGGGCCCAGTTTCCAAAACTACGATGTCACTAGAAAAATTCAAAAAGATATCAAGATTTATTCGATTTCATGATGGAGAAACATGACTACAAAGACGTGAATAAAAGAAGTTTGCACCTATATGAGACGTTTGGGAGAAATGGGTAGAGATATTACATAAATTATACAAACCCAATATGTTTGTTACAGTACACGTACAACTTGTGACATTTAGGGGACAATGCCCTATCCACCAGCGTATGCCTGGTAAACCGACAAAGCATGGAATCAAGTTCTGGGTACTTTCGGACAATGAAGCAAGTTACGTATGCAATATTCAACCACGGACTGGGAAACGACCAGTTAGTTTCTGTGAAAGGAACAAAGGTCTAAGGGTGGTAACTTACTTGTCTTATAGCTTTCAAGGGCATAGCATTACGGGTGAGAACTTTTACACCTCTTAGGAGCCAGGAAAAATGCTGATGAAGAGAAATATCATAGTGATTGGAATTGTGCGAAAAAACAAGCCTTCCATTCCACGAAAACTTGCAGATCGGTGGATTCCTAATTAGATATCTACTTTCGCTTACAACGCTTGTATCATACATCCCGACGAAAAACAAATGTCTTATTGACTTATTGTGCAACGAACTCTGTATCATGATGTAAAAGTCATTGATAGCACAAACCTGAAATTATTTCAGACTACAACGCTACGAAAGGAGCTGTGGACTCGCTAGACAAGTTGGTGGTTAACTATACAGTGAAGAGGAAGATAAACAGATGACAGACGTCCTCAATTATCATCGACATATCTGCATAAAACCCGTATGTGCTATACAAGGCGACTTACCTTCAGTGGGCAGCAAACAACCTAGAACAAAGAACGCTTTTCCTAGAAACTTTGGGGAGCAACTAATTGATGGGAATATGAAGTGATGAGGACATCTTCCAGGAGGAACAGTTTCAAGAGAAGCTGTAGAGAGAAGAGCATCGTTTCAACCTGCACCCTTCCCACCGGAAGAAAATGATTCTAGGAGTAAGAAGAGAGGCAGATGTCATCTATGTGGAAAAAACTGAAGACAGAAGTTCAGTGAAATGTGTTAAGCGTAAAATATTCACTTGGAAGAAACATCTTACATGTACATGTAAAAACTGTTAGCAAAAATCACCACACATATGATAAATATTCGGTTATTGTATTGTTGTACTACTCTATAATGCTGTTTGAATGTAAGACATTAAATTATCTAAACTATTACTTTACTTATTAATTCAATACACAAATGTGTAAAAGTATAGTTACAGGAAACGGAAGGAAAACAGAGTGTTTTTTGACCCGAACGTCTTAGGTGTACATGCAAAATAAAGGTTAAGAGGAGTCCACTTTGGCCAGTTGTGTGCCCCTAATCTATCCCAGTTCCCCAACCAGGGAAAATGAGCCTACTGTTATCATGGAATCCTAAGTATGTGTCATTCCTGGTTACTCTTCACGCTATCAAGAGCATTTGGCATATTTTGTAGATAATAAAAGCTTTTCCATTTGCTATGCCAAGTCAACACGTGTTTTAACATGCAGTAATAATGACGTATCATCAAGCTGTAAGTTTCCTATATTATGAGACATGGCAATTTTGTCGGTAATACTTGTCATAGAGAGCGTATTTACTATATGACTGTATAGAGGTGACTCTTTGGATACCAATGTTTACACTGTTATCTCGTAGTCAGCACTTCTTTGTCGAGTGTTGGTACAGTCAGACGTGTTCTCTGGGATATGGTTGTGTGGAGGCTTTGTTGCGAAAAGCAGTTGCTGCAGCTCGGAATATATTAGGTGCGATAATATCTGGCTATGCATTCTCGTGTGTTAATATTGCATAAAATGGAATGCCGTGTTTAACATTTTAAGTTGAAGCTTTTTCAATATTTTACCTTTTGTTTTCACTATTAGAAAATTGTCGGTTTAAGCCCTTCATTATATGCATGAACTCTGCAAAGCATTAAGTCATTCCTTACTCTTTCTTTTTTCAAGTAGTTTACGCCAGTGCTGCGAACTCTGTATCACACTGTGGGGTGATGTGCGTATTCATGCATTCCTTCCTACGGCAGAGCTGCTTTTCCTACTACTCGCCTTAGAGCGGCGACTGTGTTCATACGCCATAGACCAGTAATTTAATGTACTGACCTTTTATTTTTTATACAACGGGAGACCACATAAAATAATTCTACCCTAAATTAATTGATATCTCCTTCAATCAGAAAGCTCTCACAGTGAAGGGTCACAGAAGATTTACCTAGAGTTGTTCGTTGCATCTGGCTGATGGGTAATGTTTCACGTATTATTGTACTTTTGGTAGGATAACTGGTAGAAGTTTCTGTGTCGTAGAGATTCCCCCTGTAGATGTGAATTTACAAAATTTATGGACCTTGCGAACTCTGTGTTTAACTTTCGGCCTGTAAAGGTGCTATTTCAGTCAGCCTGTGACTCACGTACTACTTTAAAGTCACAATGCTAATTGTCTGAAGATGTCTGTTTTATGATATTGCTTTTCTGTATGAAGTTGTGTAGTGAATAGGTAATCTGGTGTCAGTAAATGATGAAAACGGCGAGGAAGCGTGTTTGAGGCACCACATAGCGAACTCTCGTTTAACAACACGTAGCAATGAAGAGAGAAAGACAACTGAACGTACTTAGTTTGTAATTATCTCCTCCAAATGATAATTAATTGGTACAGATTTGTTTCATTCTAATTGCGATCTATTATTACGAGACCGTCTTTAATATTTGGTGCAGCGGGTTTTACTGCTGGAGAGCTCACGTTTGGCAAGAATAATCGCAATCATAACGGGAAGAAATTTACCACCTAGGACAAAAAGTAGGAAGGAACTGCATCGCTCTAGCTACAGTCAGTTGGACTAGTCGCTCACCAAAACTTTCTTGGCAAAGTACGATTGGAGGAAGTGATGTTGGATCGTCTGTAAGAAGACCGCCAACCAGCACACTTCGACGTACCCATGAAATGTGCACCAACAAGGAAACTGTGTTACTCCACCACTCGTTTAACTTTGTGGTGACAGAACTGTAGCTTAGCCCGA
Organism: Schistocerca americana; assembly: GCF_021461395.2. Lineage (NCBI taxonomy): Eukaryota > Metazoa > Arthropoda > Insecta > Orthoptera > Acrididae > Schistocerca > Schistocerca americana. The sequence goes on from NC_060121.1 coordinate 94,542,114, forward strand.
GGCATAGTTTAAGGTGGAACGTGACAATTTGGTCGCGAATTTGTAAAGCCAGCGAATAAAAAAACAGAAAGAAATAAAATCTTAAGGGTTTCTAACGAAATTACGGTGGTTCTCAGCTTAGAATATTTAAGAGTTTACCTCTTGTATCCTTCACCTGAATGGAAACTTCCCAAAAACCTTGGTAGGATCCAGAGAACTGAAAATACCTTAAATTTATTTTTAGAACATCTCCTAAAATAATATTTCCTCCTTGTTATGAGCTTTTCATTCTCAGTCCACGAATATCGAGTCAATGATTTTAGAACTTAAGGTATTTTTTTCCAATCTGATCCAATCTAGCAGTGATTGGGTCAGTGGGATTCCAGTTGGCAATATCTGGGAGATGACGGCGTTCGCTTGTTGACCACAAAAAAACTACCGAAAACATTGGTCGGAACATCTGGATCACAACAATTTGAAATTTCTTTGTGGGCTTTTATTGTCCCAGACAAAGTAAAAGGTACAGTGACATGAATACCCCTAGCTGCATACAGGCGTTGATACAAGTCAACAGGGACAGCTGAAAATAAGTCAATCGGGACTCGAAGTCGGGATCTCCCGCCTACATGGCCAACGGTCTATCCATCTGAGCCACCGAGGTCACAGAGACCGCGCGACTGCAGGGATTTATCTCTGGAACGCCTCCCGTGAGACCCACATTAGCAACTTATTGTCCCGCAATATATTCATAGTGCCCCTGGCCATTATACTCATTACTCGCGGCTTTACTGCCGATTCCCGTAAAAGTTCGTTCCCTATTTGTGCATCCGCACAGAAGAACATGGTCAAATGGCCGGTGAACCTTAATTATATATATATGGAGATGGTATCTGTTCTTTCGGACATGTCCGAAAAGCAGATACCATCTTCATGCATATATAAAGTAAAAGCTGGTCACGAGCACACCCGCGCACACCGGCGCACACGCACGCGCCCTCTCGTATGTGTGTGTGTGTGTGTGTGTGTGTGTGTGAATGTGTGTGTGTGCGTGTGCGTGTGGGTGTAAACATTAAGAAAGAAAATGGCTCTGCCAAGCTGATGCAGCAGCGACAATACAAAGAAATATCGGATAGCTGAGTCGAGGTACAGACGTCTTTAACGGGAAGTGGTACTACTGTAGCTAATGGATTACAAACTCAACTGTACACAGTTTCCAAAGAAGGAAAACGAGACACAGAGCATAACAAACAAGTTTGTAAGAGAAAAATAGACCATGCTCTTACAGTGACCACTGAAGATGCCTTAAACAAAGCGAAACGCGCCTGCTCTTAATAAGATTTTTATTACAGTTAGTAAAGTCGACAATTAATCTATACAACTTGCATATGTGCAACTGCGGAAAAAAGACACCAAAAACAAAGACAACACGACACAGAAGTTGTGATGAAAAAGGATCGGCGTGGACTGTCTGTTTCTAAAGGAAGAGTCTTCGAAGTGCATCGATATTGTGTTAATTTATCTATAAGGGATAACAAACATGTAATTTTTACTTCGGGAAATGAAGTTGTGATAGATGTTCAGTTAAAACGGGATGAGTTGCGTAGAATGGTACGCACTTCTCCCCCCCCCCCCCCCAACCCCCTCTCCCCCCTCGACCACCCAACTTTCTTTCAGAGCTATAATTTTATTTATGATCATAAAGACAGATAACAATCACTTTAGCAAATAATACCTTGAAATTCATATAAACGTTTTTAAGCATAACTGTAACTTAATCTTAATATCGGACCATTTTTCTAATGAAAGGTACAAGTGCTATCTTGATAATAAATTACTCACATTTTAATGGATGTGTTGTAGTAAGTTACTTCGTATGAAGTTAAAATTATTACATAGTGCTTTTACACAAGTAGCGAAAATGTTTCTAGATCACATATATGTCGGTGCAGAGCAAGAAAGCATGTCAACTCATTCTTTCCAACTGTGAATTAAATATCGTTTTAGAAAATAAACACATGACAGCGAGAGAATAAATGAAGAAGTTGTCAGGACTGACAAGAAATAATTGTAAGTAAAATTTTATTCATGTTAAAATTAATGCATTAAGATGTTCAAATATATTATCAACGTATGTAATAACAGAATTGGTTATTTTTCGTAAAATGTACTTAATATGTCTTTAATATAAAAGGAGCAATATGCGTGTTAACTGTATAGTTGTATTGGAGCAAGATAAAGGCGTTCAACTTACAAAACGAGTATTTTCTGCAGAAAACGGTCACACCAAGAAACTGGTTAAAAATTATATGTTATTCTCATCAGGAAGCTATACATGTTTCAGATAAAAATTACAAAAATTTTACCACAGCCGTTTTTATCCCTTGTTAATTCAATATAATGCAAAATTACAAAGCTGGTTAATTGTTTTTTGTACCAAAGAAGCAGAAACAAATTTTGAAAGACTATTTTAACGGGATTATGCTTGTTTCAGAGGTTAAAATATGGTCGTTTATAAACTATTGCTCATTTCTGCGATCCCAGTGTTCTGTCAGTGTCGCTTTATATGGAAATTAATACTGAAATGTATGAATGGCGCTGTGCGTGATTGGACACATGTATACGTCAGTCCTGTGAGAATATGGTTTAATGTGATTTACCCAGACGATCCATAGACTGTGTAGGGATCAATCATGACCCATTCTCCAAAATGCGATTGTGGAGTAATCCTGCAAACCGTTGGTCATATTGTTACAGAATGTCCCAATGGGCATTCAGTGGAATTTTTGACGATTTCCTGATGACAAAGAACGATGCAATTGGTTATATTACGGATTTAAATACCTGTTTGTAAATTTCACATGTCGTTGTTCGTACTTTACTTATTATCGTGCTTAAAACACCACGCGATACCTAGATAAACAAATAAATGCTGCGGGAATTGTCTTCTGAGTGTTACGATCTCTCATTGTGTGTTAAGTTTAAGGAACGTTGTCTGCCTCAGTGGAAGATCCGTACTAGTGCGTGGTGCCAATGGGCGCTGTGCTGTAACATGTCATACGAAACGGTTCCTCCGCACACACACACTGCGAAACCTGATTAATCTGTCGATTACTGCGCCCAATCTGATTACATTTAGCGATTATTCGACTGTTAAATAATTATCACTCTCTGGCGTTGCAGTAATGGCCTTCGCAAAGTCCCATTAGTCGCCTGTAACGCACCGTATTTAACGCTGTGCCCAGCTGTAATCAATTTTAATACCGGATTAAGCAGACACGGAAAGTGTGAATTTTCTAAATAATTTTGATTTGACCAGTACAGGCAGATAGACATCAGTAGTAATCCGAATACGTGCAACATTTTCAGTGTGAGAGATGATACCGAGAATTATGATCAGATTACGATCCGCGGTTTGGCAGGTCAATGAAAAAAAGTGATTACGTTTCTGGATATGTAAGTGAAAGCCTCTTCTTCGTTATGTCACCAGGCGTATTGTCTAACTTTTATAATAAATATAATGAAAACTCTCACATATGATTTAATTAACCAAATTTCGTCTCTGCAGTTAGATCACAGCTCACCTATAAAGTCTCATTTCTGATCTCTATACTACCTGGATGTCTAATTCTGATCTACACCTACACGACAATTCCGTGAGGATGTCACAGACGTTCAGTGATGATGGAGAAGGATAAATCTATCAATCTGGGCTATGGGACCCTGGTCCATAAACGAACGAGTCGAAAGCTATAAGAGAAAATCTTTCTGATACCTCCAACAGCAGAATGTGTGTACCGGTAATGTTGTTGCTAAGATTTTAGGGTAGGCAACATTGAAAGGTGGCAGTATGCCAACAAAACAAGGAAAAATGGCTGTCAAACATTAGCTGTAGAATGCATATCTTAAGAGCTATGAACACTTGTTCAGTATAGAAGAGATGTGTTTCACAGTAGCACAGGAGCAAAAATGAATAAGTGCTCATTGCTCCTAAAGTATCTACTTTGGAGCCTTTTTCTTGTTTTGATCCACGCTAGCTCCTCCTAAAATATTGTAAGCAAAGAGCTTGCAGTAGAGGAGGTCCAATGTTAGAGGTATCAGAGCGATATCTGCTTGTAACTTTCGTCTAGGCCGTTCCTGAACGGGTCACTTAAGACAAACTGATATATTTACCCTTCTGCGTCATCTCTGAAAGTTTGTTATATGATTGCGGAATCACCCCGTATGTCTACTGTTGTGCAGTTCAGACGTAAATAACCGTCACGGGTTTCACGGAACGATTTTCAGAATATTACTCTACTGTTCTCGAGTAGCATAAGGAAAACAGCAACATCTAAAACTTCCCTTGACAATTAATCTTTTATGATCTCACGTTCTCTCTTTTCTCGCTGCGTATGTGGGGGTCAACGAAATATTTTTGCTTTCGGTGGGGGGAATGTTCTACCAATTAAACTCGGTTCCTATTTCTCACAAGTCTTTCCGTGTCGTGATTCAAATTTATGTTTTTGGTACTTATAACCCCTAAGTATTCAATTGAATCGACAACCTTTAAATGTGAGTGACCTACCTTGTGCCCGAAATTTAACAGCACCTATTTTAGTACTCAGCATCATAGACAAACTTACTGAAGGATCACAATGCATTGCTTTAGACGGGACTACAGACATCTACTTTTCAGGAAATTTATCTCTATATCTCAGTAAGAGGAATACGTTGTGATACTTTCAGTACATTTTGTATAACACAGAGCGGTAGAAGGAGTGCTGTTAGGCTATTAATCAGTTTTGTTATCGAGTACGTACAAATACATTTCGCTATAGATTGACAAGTGCACATTTTAATATCAGTTAATACTTAAAGAGTACCTGCTTAGTTTATTTGTATTTCATAACATCAAGAGATGTCTGCATTTTTACAACTGTCCTTACGAAATGGGATTTTATATAAATCAAGTTATTTTTGCTGCCATGGTTTTATTTCTATTTATATGTTCCGCAACGTATGTGCGGAAATGATTGCTATTCTCAAGTGCGTTTTGGGTGTACTATGCCAATTACTGCAGCAGCAACTCAACCACCGAAAACATCGCGAAGAAAGCTACTTTCACAGAAATTTCTTCTCAAAAATAAGACTCAGGTGCGAGTGGACTGCTTTTGGCGGAAAAAACCTTTTTTCTCCTGCCATAATTTTGCCCATTGCGTCTCATTTTGCTTCCATGGCACCAGAATTCCTTCACTTCGTCTAATGGATGCACATCAATTTTACATGATAAACTGTTTACTAATTGGAGTTTTGCAAATATTAATTAATTTCGTCTTTCCTTGAATCATTTTAAACACATGTGTTCTCTACCCTCTCAGTCACCAAGTTCGCTAATTCCTATTCAGTATCACTAATGACAGCAATATAATCATCAAATCATTTCGTTGTATTCATTCACCTGGAATTTTACACCCACTGCTGAATATTTCTTTTAGTTCCCTCACTGGTCCCTCGATGTACAGCTTCATTAGTAGAGAAGAAAAGACTGCGTCTGTGCCTTATAACCTTTTCTAATCCGAGAATTTCCCTCAAGATCTTCTGTTCTTATTGATACCTCTAGATTCTCTTACACATTGTTTGTTACACTTTTCTGCCTAGCTGTCTTTATGAACTCTTCAGTCATACTGTACGACTTAATGTTTTCCAGTGGTGTTTGTATGTCGACTAATCCTATGAAACTGTACTTGACAAGTACAATTATTTATTACTGCTACAAATTAAACTTGCATTTGATATAACACAAACTTAACTATGGCAATTATTTAAAGAATATGTTCATAAAAAATTGACAGGGATTTATAATAAACAAAAAGCGCTAGTTTGTTTTTGTTCTACAGTATTAACTATTTATTGTGTTTATTTGGTTTTGGATTACAGGCCATCATCAGACATTTACTAACCGTTGTTTAAAACGACAAGGAAAAAGAAGTTACATATCTTGACTGAATCACAAACGCACATTAAATGAGATGTTTGGAAGTGTGGTGGTATTACAATGTAAAAAGTTAAATGCTGAAGAATACATAAATATAAAGGGAGCAAATAGGAAAAAACTTTAACATAAAACTGGAAAAGTATGCCTAAATAACAGTTTATATTAATAAACGAATCCAGAAAAATAAAATTAGTACTTGACAAGGCTACTTCAAGAGGTTTGACATTGAAAGTGATACACAAAAACAGTTGAAAGAAAGAACTATCTATTGTAGCTACAGAATATATATGAAGGACTTGAGCAATATCAGTAAGCTAAACAGAAATGAATAAATGCAGTATTTGTGTCACGTGATAGAGGTAGTGTAATAGGGTTCATGATATGCCCCCACAAGTATGTAGGGCTCACAAAGTAATAGAGGGGGTGGTTTAGCATTGATACAGAAATTTGGAACCATGTTGCTATGTCATTGGCTGATAACATCACGAGATCGACTTGATGAGACATTTTGTTGACGTGACACGTAGTCAAGGATGGTGTCTGGAACATGAGTAGTAGGGTAAAACGCATTGAAATTACGAAAAACCTGATAAAATTGCTAAAATTGACCTAAAATACGTAAAACAGACAAACATATGAGCAAACTGTTCACCTCTGTGTATGAAAATAATTCCAGTCCTGCACTAGCGGGATTGACAACTGATGGTGTATACTTTCTGTGCTTCTGCACAATACCCGACTGTTACACATGCAGTTATGCATTGTAAACCATAAAAATGAAAGATGCGTATCCAAAGATTTAGAGGTCAAGACGCCGAAACTATGATCATTTACAAGGGAGCAATATGTACCATCAATATGAGTATTCAGTGCTCCTGGTCTCTTCGAAAATGGAATACTGGGACATTGTTACCCCATCACTGTAGAAGATGAGATCAAATGTAGAGATCATCACCTCTGTGCAGCAATTTGGAACTGCTCCATAATGCTGCAAACTCTTCCTGTTATGTTCCGATGTCTTCCACATTTTTGTCAATATCAGACACCACCTCTGTCTTTTTTTTCCACCATCCTATGTGTGATGGGAGCAGCTCACCTTAGATCGTGTAATGTACAGCTTTTTGTGAGAGCTAGTAGATCAGAACATGTTAAAGTTACTTTAGTACCTGACACAGAAATCAAATTCATAGTAGAATAACAAAATGTGTAGGGGTGTACAAAGCTGTAATCACACATTGCTTCAATGTCTTACAGAAAAAAAATCAGACTGCTCTTGAAACAACAATACAGGAACCCTCTATTGTGTTTGGTAGCCTGTGAGACATGGTATTCCTCAAGTAAACGCGACAAAAATTTGCACAGCTCTGAAGAAGTGACTTCGATCACTGGCTGCCTGGTCCAGTGGATCAACACATGTATATTTTATGTTTCTATTTTGCTTTTATTCACAGTTCAGTACACCTTCCTCCTGTTTCCGTGTTCGATCTGTGTTCAGTTTTTGACTGGCTTTCCACTGAGCCATCTTACCACTTTAAAACTTAATCTGGTTTGGGGGGGGGGGGGGTGAGATGCTACGGGGAGTTTCCCTTGTTAGTAGCGTCTCAATACACTCTTCTGTAGTGTTGTTGATAAGAGTGTAGATTCACTGAGACTTTGGCAGAAGCTCCGAATTCGGTTGCTTATAGAGACACCCCTCTCAACAAGCGTGCTCTGGTGATTCGTACATGTGGAAAGCCCCTCCCCTCCCCATCCCAGTAGAGACGACAAGCGATGGATGTGCTCACTCACTTAGTGGCGTGCTGGCAGGAAATTTACACGTGTTCTCTCCCGTGTAGCTGCGTGCACTGTGCAGAGAGCTGGGTGAAGTTTACCAAAGGCTCCGTTGGTGCCATATTGACAGCAGTGGACTACATGAATATTGTTGCGGACCAGCTGCATCACTTTAAGAATTGTGTCTCCCCCTACAGCGATTGTATCCCTCAGCAGGATAACTGTCCATCTCACAGGCCCAAAAATGTGCTAAAGTCGTTTGAGGAGTGTGCCAGTGAAATCACTGTGAAGTATTGACTAACAAACTCGCCTCCACTATAGCCTGAGAGAAACATTTGGGACACTGTTGGGGTCCAGTACCACATCAACAAACCCACGTCAGCCGGCCAGGGTGGCCGAGCCGCTCTAGGCGCTACAGTCTGGAACCGCGCGACAGCTACGGTCGCAGGTTCGAATCCTGCTTCGGGCATGGATGTGTGTGATGTCCTTAGGTTAGTTATGTTTAATTAGTTCTAAGTTCTAGGGGACTGATGACCTGAAAAGTTAAGTCCCATAGTGCTCAGAGCCATTTGAACCAAACCCACGTCCTGAATTTTATGAGAATTGCGCCACATGCACGTAGACGTCTGGTGGTTGGAGAAATTTGTCAAAAACTTGTCTAATCTACGATACTCAGGATCTCTGATGTATAGTATTGCAAAGGTTACCAAACTGCTACGAAGCAGGTGATCACAAGGTTGTGACTGACAGATTAGTGTAAGTGAGAAAATTCAGAAAATGTGGATGGATTATTCAGGAGAAAGAGGCTCACAAACGAAGAAAGGCATTAATGCGTTGATCCACCGGTCGTCCTCATGCAATTATTCGGCTTGATATTGACTAATACAGCTACTAGACGCCCTACAGAGGGATATCGTTCCAGCTTCTGTCCATCTGGCGCTTTAGATGGTGAAAATCCGGAAATGGTTGCAGAGTCCGGCCCATAAAGCTGATAACGATCTCAGCTGTGGAGAGATCCGGCGACTTTGCTGGCCAAGGTAGGGTCAGGCAAGCACGAAGACAAGCCATAGAAACTCTCGCCGTCTGCGGACTGGAATTATCATACTGAAATATATGACCAGGAATGCTTGACATGAAAAGCATCAAACGTGGGGTGGAATATCGCAGATGGGCCGCTGTGATGTAAGGGTACCTTGGATTACAACAAAAGGGGTCCTGCCATGTAAAGAAATGGCAGCCTAGACCTTTACTCCTTGTTGTCAGTCCAGATGGCGGATATCAGACAAGTTGGTATCCTATTGCTCTCTGCAGTATCTTGAGACACGTCGTCGCCCTGGAATCATAATGACTGCAATAGAACTGTGCTCACTGATGAATCTGACTTTGAAATGAGTCTCGGTGACGTGCCTGGAGACGTCCTGGACAGTGTTGGGTTACCAGCCTCACTATGTGGCCCCACAACTGAGGTACCATTTCTTTTCATACCAAGAGCATCTTGGTGGTCATCCGCGGTACCTTTACAGTACATCGGTACGCCGTCGACATTCTACGCCTCATTTTGTTACCCTTCATGGCAAGCCATCCTGGAAGTACGTTTCAGCAAGCTAATGCCCGTCTGCACACGCGAGAGTTTCTGTTGATTGTTTTCGTCCTTCCCAGACCCTACCCTAGATGGCAAGATCGTCAGATCTATCCCAAATTGAGAACGTTTGGAGCTTTATGGAGAGGGCCCTCCAATCTGCCTGTGGCTGTGGCGATCTAACGCGCCAGTTGGACAGAATTTAGCATGGTACCTTTCAGGAGGACATGCAACAACTCTAACGATCAGTGTCAAGCCGTGTAACTGCTTTGGTAAGCGTGAGAGGTGGACCAGCGCGTTATCGACTTACTCATTTTCAGAAACTCTCACTCTTGAATAAATTGTCGACTTTACCTAAGGTTGCAGTCATCTACTTGTCTTTTAACGTGCATCACATCTGCTGATTTCCGCCCCTTTCGGATAACTCCTTCGTGGAGCGTCGTTTTTAGTATTCCGTATATCAGTCTGTAAAAACAGAATTCACAGTATAACTCTGTTGTACTTCCATCTGTTTGCCTGTCTGCCTGACTATTCAGAACTCCTTTTTCTCGAGAACGGGTGGACGTATCATGTCAACATGTGTGTCACATATTAAGGTCCACGGTAGCTTGACTATTTAAAAAAAGAGAGAAGCTTCTCAGGCAATTATGTCGAAAGATAGCCTCATTTTTGTCATGTATTTTGATAATGGCCAACTCACTCATCAAACCCTACAGGCTACTTGCCATTATCCTAGAATCATGAAATTTGGTAAGACGCAAAGCTTCACACTACAGTCAAAGCAAAAGATACTGGGACATTGTTGTTATCTCACGCGATAAAGAGATTTTTGGCGTTTTTTTATCAGACCGTCTGTCTGTCGTTCGTCTGTTAAGCCCGCTTTCATCTTAGGAATGGGAAAATGCTTCAGTTTAAAATTTATATCACATACTAAGGTCTATGGCCCCTTGCGGTAAAGTAAGTCGGTGCAGTAAAATGTTACGGCTGTTTACGTCACATATTTTGATACTCATCAAAACCTATAGGGTAAATCCTCTTGATGTAGAATCACGAAATGTGACGAAAACCAAAGTTTCACATTACAATCAAAGGAAAAATCCGACAATGGTAAGTTTGTAAATAGATCACACCAAAAATTTTTGTCGATTGTTGTCTGTGCGTCTGTCTGTCGGTCCATCTGATAAGCCTCCTTTTTCTCAGGAACGGTAATCGTATCAAGTTGAAATCTGTGTCGTACACTAAAGTCTGTAGTCCTTTAGCAGTGTAATAAATGTAAGCTTCCAAGTCAATGTACATACTTTGGTATTGGCAAACTCAGTCATCTAAACTTATAGGGTATTTCTTGTTGGTATAGAATCACGAAATTTGCCAAGAACAAAGATTTTAGAGTACAAGTGAAGAGAAAATTCCAAAATTGTTAATTTGTTATTATATCCCAAGAAGACAAAATTTTTTGTCGTTTCCTGTCCGACTTCTGTCTGTCCCTCCGACTGTTACGACACCTTTTCCTCAGAAACGTATCAAGTTTAAATTTATTTCACAAACTGGGTTCGAAAATCCTTAGGTGGTGTAAAAGGTACTGAGGTTCTAAGTAGGTGCAATCAAAAGATACGGCCATTTATGTCACATACGTTGACACTCGCAAACTCACTCGTTAAAATATATTGGGTACTTCCGATTCACAAGTTGTAACTGTTAGCAGGTAAAACAATGGTTCCGTCATTTGTTAACAGAGTTCAAACTTGAAACTGAAACATTGTCGAATATCCTGGAATCTCTGAGACCGATATCTTGCCAGTATGAATTTCGATGACAGGCAAAAGTCGTCGAGAACCTACATTCCTGGAATGTATGAGCCTTCTGTAGAGATAATGAAAATGGTTCAAATGGCTCTGAGCACTATGGGACTTAACATCGGAGGTCATCAGTCTCCTAGAACTTAGAACTACTTAAACCTAACTAACCTAAGGATATCACACACAGGATTCGAACCTGCGACCGTAGCAGTCGCGCGGTTCCGGTCTGAAGCGCCTAGAACCGCTCGGCCACCGCGGCTGGCAGGGATAATGAAGTTTGTATGGATATCTCAGTGTGCGAGTCCTACTTGATCTTGGCCAGTTGTAATATTGGTCTAGAGTGGATGTTGGTCAAATTCCACGTTGAAACTTGCCTTCCAGTCACCAGCCGCTCGTTCTGTCCTCTTGTTATGAATCCTACTTTCTACAGAGGATAGAGTCCATGTCTTGTACAAAGAAAATATCAAAACATATAGTTTAGTTTACTCATGTAGTCATGTTTTTGCGAAATAATGCGTGTAGACTGTACAACACGAAGTAACGAACCGCAGTGTGTGGTGCGGCGACCTGTCGGCTCCGACATTCACGCCAGACGTGAGACTACCCCGCCGCTGCGCCGTAAGTTAGCGCATTTGCCGTCATTTGTCGCGGCGTCTCCCACCCACACACACAACACTGGCGGCGTACGGATCCCGTGCAGGGTCCACTGCCGGCGGCGAAGGTCGGCCGTGAGCTGCGCTGCAGCGGGCTCGATGCTGCCCTCTGAGTACTACTTGGTCTCATTTTGCACAGCGGTATTGTGGTTCCTGTAGGGATAATCTACCGTCAAATAATGTCCGGCTTAGGCTCATCATAGGAGACACACGGTGACAATTACTGAACTATATGAAAAAAACCACGTAAGTTAGTTACAAAGTACGGCATGGACACACTTTATTCAAATCTAAACTTCACTAGAAATATTATTTTATGGCATGTTCGATATGCCTGCCATCATCGCCGATAATGTGGCGCAGACGAATAGCGAGATTCTGGATGACGCGGAGAAGTATCGGAACATCAATCCTATCGATGACCTCCTAAACGGCTGCTTTCAGGTCAGTAATGGTTTTCGGGTTATTGCTGTGCACCTTGCCTTTAATATATCACCACAAAAAGGACTCTCATGTGTTCAGATCCGGAGAATATAGCGGCCAATCGAGGCCCATTCCAGTGGCCTTTGGGTACCCCGGAACCAGAATGTGGTCCTCAAAGTGCTCCTCCAGGACATAAAACACTCCCTTGCTTCGATAGAGTTGAGCTCGTTCTTGGATGAACCACATCTTATCGAAATCAGGATCACTTCGGATACCGATGATGAAATCATCTTCCAAAGCCTTGACGTACCTTTCGGTAGTCACTGTGCCGTTAACGAACATGGCACGGATTATTTCGAGACTGGACATTGCACACCACACAGTCAACCGTTGAAGGTGACGGGACTTCTCTATTGCGAAATGCGGATTCTCAGTCACAGAAATGTCCCACTTTTGCTTATTGACTAACCCATCCAAATGAGAGCGGCCTTCGTCGCTAAGCCAAACCATGCACGCGCATACTAATTCCCATCATTACCCCTGGCCAACCGTGCAGTTTGAACATTCTAACGCAAACCGTTCAGAACTTAACACGATTTTATTTAATATAATTCAATAATTACCATCCTGTATGAAATCACAGTACTGTGCAGGAAAATGTTTGAACACAGAATCCTGTAGTTTATGTTTCTTGGTCACAAATAAAACATACGTGCAAACAACTTTGAAACCACATTTTGACGAATGCTGTGTTTTTGGCGAGGTAAAGCCGTTTGTGACATTCTCTCACGCTGACGATAGTAGTTCTAATGGCATCCTCCTGGGTGCAGCACTAGTAGCTATCGCAGCAACAAGAAAAAATGTCATGTGGCGCCAGTCTGAGGTGAATCGAAACCATGTTCGCCAATCTTTCTTTACTTAGGGTGTAGCGGCTTTGTCACACCCTCTGTAAATTGCCATAACAAATAACTTGAAATAGCTTAAGCCAGCTTTAATTTTCCTCTGAGCAGCTACCACATGAGGATTGCGGAGTGTATTTCGAAATACGTTGCGGTTAGTTAATATTAAAGCTGAATGTTACAGGAATCCTCTATCTTCGTTAGTATCTTAAACGGACTCTCGCAGGCTCAAAAATCTGTGCACTATGGACGAAATTTTTTTTAGGTATTTGATTATTACAAGTAATTCAATTATAATAATAACTTACGAGAGAGTCGAATGATCTTTCAGCTTTTCATTTCTAAAGTGCGTTATTCACATATCATTTTGATTATATTTTAAGTGGCTCTTCATTTTTACAAAGTAGTTATTGATCTGAGACATCAACGAGTTAAAATTTCATAATGTGTCTGACACACTGGTTACAGTGCTCCTTACAGCAACCAGCGGTAACTCGGCCGGCATATTTTACTCAGAGGAAACCTTACAACAAGCCAGTGTGCTGTTTGTGTCTGAATTAAGTGTTCTGTTAGTAAAATATTTAATGTTTCTCGAAGGTTTCCGCAACAAAAAGAAAAATAACGCACGACGAACCAAAACGATAACACGACAAGTATTTCATATAACAATTAAGTACATAAGTACAACTGAAAATACGACATATATATTTAAAGTTTATAAAGTATCTGTGACTGTATTTTAATTGTTAGACAAATGCAAGAAAGCAAATTGATTTTCAATAATTGCAGGTTTCCGTTAGAAACCAAGGAGCTGTCAAAAAGATGAGTTGCAAAGATCAAACGAGGCAACTGGTTTCCGACTACAGCTTCAGCTCAACTCCTTGACTGGGAGTCGAAGCAGGGACTCCCACTTACCGCAAGCGATTACTTTCACGACCATCCCACCATCCGGACACGCTTTCCGGGATACCCAGGTTTTGAAATTGTCACGTGCTACTAGCGTCCATTGTCTATTCATCTATTTGTTCTCAGCGAATGCTATATTTATATTCCACAAAGGCACAGACTGAAGTTATCAAGGCAGTTATATGGTGTCTGTTCTGTCTAAGACGCCCGACAGAACAGACATCTCACATGTGTATAGTTTTTTTTTACGTAAAATTAATGTCGTAGTACGGTAAATTCTGTTCTGGGGATGTAGCACGTTGCAGTTGGTGGAGCGGAAGGTAGAAGCACGAGGGAAGATAGTTCTCCGGTTTGTGTTATATAACTCCCTCCTCCATAAATTTGGGATCTGAGTAGGAGATTCCTTTCTCTATCCACACTGCAACGTGACATGACACAGCTTCAGAGTGTTTCACAAAGTTGTAGCGTCCTGATTAGTTACTGCTAAAGTAGTCTTCAGACATGCCCGCTGGTGGTGGTTTATTTTTTTATTTTCCACTACGTGCGTTAACACTACATGGGATACAGATGTTATTGAATAGTTGAGGAGAAAGGAATGGAAAGGTATCGGGATGGGAAAGAAAGAGAACGGGAAAAATTACATCCAGCTGACCTGGGCATTGCGGCAATGCAATTAACTTTAATTATTAATAATATGTCCGTAACTAACGTATAAGAACAGTCTCTACGGAAATTTCTTCACACTGTTTCTATGATGCTAGAGTGGAAATTGATTCTCATTCATCCTGTACGGTAGCTGTAGCGTTATTCCGGCAAAGCCGACATCCCCTACCACGAGCACTGCTCGCTTTTCAGTTTACAGGCACACTACATCTCCCAAGAATTTCGTGCCCACTCTTCTTATGTGAGTGGACAGAATAGCTTCACAGAGATCGTGTTTGTTTAGTGATTTTCAGTTGTTAAATGTGTACTTGTTTGCAGTTGTTAAATGAGCTTTTGTATAAAATACGTTCCAGAGATCAGTGGCAAAGAACTGTGCAATTTGTAAGTGTGGTGCCGTGAATGACCTTTACAGGGATAGGGACTGAATTGGTAAAGGTAGCACCGTGCTGTTGTCTACCACTGACTGTATGTTGGAAAGCTGGTGAATTAGTGAATGATTAGTTACCTTGCTATACTTCTCTCACTGTTACATCTATTACTGGTAGACAGCATAAATCTCTTCCATTCAGGAATTCCTGACGTTGTGTAATAACCTGCACTGAGTGGAGCTACACACCACACTCCCACATTATATCATCCAAGATGAGTGTGAATACGTCTAACTGAATGGGAATGATTGTGTACAAGTGTAGAATATTAATCTACTGTAATGCATTGCTTGAAGTATGTTGAAATAATTGAAGTTCCATAACATCTAGGACACATATTTCTGTTGCAGGCAGAGAGATAATGTAAGCCTGTGGCTCTCTTCAGCTGTTGGGAAAGCTGAGGGTAGGGTGTGTTATGTCTTCCTTTGCAAGCTGTGTGGTTCTTTAATGGATGTAGGAACGAGGAACAAATGTCGTTAAGGAACTGTTAATTCAGATATTAATTTATTCTACATCTAATATGAAATAGTAAATATACTAAATAACTTTTTCATTTCTTTTGCAGCGTCAGTTGCTAACGGTAGTTTGAATCTACCAAAGTATTCAGATACAAAAGTTTTATAAATCTGTCACTTTTAAGGTCAATGTCTATTCAGGAGATTATGATGAAGCAAGCTGGGATATTTTTACTTCCACTCTTGTTTTACCATCTGCCTTCTATGATTCGTTTTTTTCATTTTTAACTAATTACCATTAAGATATGTGAGTGTAATTTGCATTTTCATTAAAGAGATTGGTTGGCCCTTAGACTTAAAAAAATATAACACCCAATCTAATTTTGTGATTACTTTCATGTATGTAATGGATTTTCTAGTTTATTTTTACTATGCCCAGTGAGTAACTTTTGTTATAGGGTGAAATCATTAATTGTTTCACAACTTAAATTCTGTTGTTGATATATAAACTAACATCAATTCTGTACTAATTATAAATATTTGGAGGAACAACTAATATTATTGTTTAAGGATCTATTTCGCTCTATGTGAAAACATGTTGGCAAACCTGGTTCTTAATTAATTCTAAAGTAATTAACAGTTTTGTCGAAAGTATTGTGTGCATACTTACGTTTGTTAATTTCATGGTTTAAAAAAGTAATTTGCCTAACTCTTGTAATAGAGGAAACTGAAAAAGGAACGAATTTTTCGATTTATTCAGTTAATTTAATGAGTTGAGTTATAATTGTAATTTCTGTAAATTTAACTTTGAACAAAGAGTAGTTTTAGTACCTGTTATTGTGATGATATAGAAGGGCCCGAAATTTGGTCACGAGACAGTCAGGCCAAGGCCGAGTTTCAAACAGGAAATCAGTGTGGGGTTGAACAATATTAATGCTTCAACTTAACTATGAAATAAGTTTTACACAATTAAGCCATGTGTTAAAACAATGACAGTGTCTGCTCCATATGTACCTTTCCATTTTTCAAGAACTGTGAACTTTGTGGTTAGGTTTTACTGTTCATAGATGTTCAACAGGATACCATTGTAGCAGTATGTGGATTTTCACCTGAAAACTATTTATGACGCTTATCGAAAGTTAAACAATAGTGCACTGGCCGTATTAAATGTGTATATTGGGATTTGTAAAAAGTGAAAGAAACAACCGTTAAATGCTAATGTGCGCCTGTCGGCTACATCTTTCATAGTAGACAGTTCTGCACGCCCACCCCCTATTTTTTTTCAGCCAGTACGTCAACACTTGACGACAACAAACGAAGAAATACCGAAGAAGGCGAACGGTCACAAGATAGGGAGCCCTTCCTTCAATGAAAATCTGTAAACGTTATTCAACTGACAAACACACAAAATGGGCCTAGAGCATGAATGTTCGAACTTTAGTACACCTGTCGCTGGAGCATTGGGAAGGGTATGCTTCCATCTCATTGGCAGTGGTGTAATTGTTCGTAGCAGCATCTTCGCGCCGCGGTGGCGGCTGCAGGAAACGCGACAGAGTAACTGGGGCGCGCGTATCTGAGAGCATGTAACGTCAGATAAAGCAGGGTGTACCCATCATGACGTGAAAAGTCTTACAGTTAGTGGTATTTAATGCATTTTGACAGAGTGTGCGTTTGGGCCAGGCTTTTTGGGTTCGTAGGCAGTTGCCATCTGCTTTTGATGTGCTTTTTCACTTAATATTGCAAATATGTACTCGTTTAATAAACCGAAATTAACTTCACTACACAGGGTGAGGCAAAAATGGGTGTTCCCTTTTTTGTTTGTTCACACATTAAACCATGGCGTCCAGATATTCTGTTGATGAACGAAGGAATATATATCTACCTTGATGGACTTTCAGTGCCTAACCATTGTTCAAGAACAATTCAGCGCATGGACTTAAGTGGATGCACCACCCTGCCTGACAACTGGTTGGATCTACGAGAAGTTGTTAAAGACAGTGTCCTTTCAAGATGATTGCAAGGGAAACAACGGTAGAAAGACATATGTCCGAAGTGAGAAGAATATCATCATCGCCTAGGGAGCGATGGTAGCCAGTCCAACGAAGACCTAGTGCAGACTTTCTCTAGAGACTGACATTTCTCAAGGGTCAGTGGTTAGAATTTTCCAACATGTTTAGTAATAAAGCCATACCACCTCCACATTGTGCAGCAGCTCCACAGCATGTGTGAGTGCTGCACAAATTATCTTCAGAACGTCAGCCTCATATTTTGTTCATGTTTTCTGATAGAGCAACATTCCACATCAGCAGTCGTGTGAACGAGGACTACTGTGTCATCTGGGCGAGAGCACATGCTGGATTCCCCCAAGGTGAACGGCTGGTGCGCAGCGAGCTGATTTGGAGTAACTGGATCCTTCTTTCTTGAAGAACAGGGCTTCAGGAGTGGGAATTACATTGCCATGCTCAGCTCGTTCATGGAGGAGAACGCGCCACTTGCCATTCGTCAGAAAGGGTACTTTCTGCAAGACTGCGCCCCTATACATTACAGTCAGATGTTTCTAGATTACCTGAAGGACTTGTTCAGTATACGTTGGATTGGTAGACGTAGTCCCCTCCCATGGCCAGTGCATTCGCCTGACCTGACGCTATGGGAATTTTGGCTGTTGGGCAGGGTCAAGGAAAATGTCTATGCGAGCAAATCTAGCAAACTTAGATGACATGAAGCTTCGAATCACTGAACACATCTCTTTCATCCCTGCCAGCATGGCCCACTGGGTTTCATAGTTAGCAACCGACAAATTCTTTAAGTGCAGTGAGTGGCATGGATACTAAATTGAAGCCCTGTAACCGAATTCCTACCATGTAATTTCACGTGATTAAACACCCAGTTATTGTTGACATGTTTTTGCTTCAGCCTGTAGTTACACGAGCTCAGTGAAGTTATTTTGTCTACTCGCTCAAGAGAAATAGACACAAAATGATGGGAACGTATAGCCTGCCTTTAAAGTGAAAACCGATCGTCCCAGGTGGTGAAGGGAAAGAACGCTACAGCTGTCATACTGAATGGCTATGTGACCAAAAATCAATTTCCTTTCTAGCACTGTAGAGCAGTTTGCAGCGGTTTACAAAGATTCTGACTGTATGCAGTTCTTGTATTAGCATAATATCTGTATTCTATGGAGTGATAATGCATTCTGTCGAAAATAAACAGTCCCTGTGTATATATTTTCACTGCATCACCAGTGATCCTTGATGCACTCTATGGAGGATTGGTATAACTTTGTGAAACACCATGTAGTTGCTTCTTGTGATTTTGTGAGTTAAATAGTGCAGGGAATGATCTGCTCGCTCTTCAGTTTGCTTACCTATGAAGGAAGAAAGTGTATGGTCACAATTTTGTGATGAATCTTCCCCCACGCTTCTACATTCCTCCCCAGCCCCTATAATCTCACAACACAATTTATTCCTTAATTCCGCTCTACTGCAGTTTCATGTTGTACACACATTTAATATTTGCTCTTAAACAACTTCATTTGAAAATGTACATTGATTTGATATTACTCACCACTGTTTTTATTAGTCTGCGACTTTTCAATCCCCTGCAACTCGGAATCTATTAGTCCCAGGAAAAAAGGAACTGGACGTCTTTTCTAGGAAACTCATATAGCTCAATTTTGTATTGGGCAACGGTTTTCAAGTTATTCAAGAAATACTTTAAAAAATGACATGCACAGGGTCTGCCATGCCCACATTGACAACCCATCGGTGGAAATTTTTCGTGTGTTGTTCATGACACTCCCCGCTACCACTGGATAAAAACTTGTGACTAAAAGAATTTTCTTCTATTGGATCTTCTTTCATCTTCATTGACTGGGCTAGACTAGTACACTTCTTTGTCAAGCATGGGTGGAATAGGATGTATTGTCTTGGCCTTGATGGTGTGGAGACTTGATTTCGGAATTCAGTTGCTACAGATTGGAACATATCGAATGAGGCAATATCTGTATATGCATCTGCCTGTGCTATTATTGCAGGAAACAGATTGTTGTGTGTAAGGAGCATTGTCACTTTAATGTTACTGATTATTCTGACTTGAGTTCTGACTATTAAAGCACTTCACAGTTTGCATGAAGTCAGGGAAGCATGATATCACTCTGTATACTTTTGTTTGTAAAGTACTGAATGTAAGAGGTAGTTTTGTCATAAATGATCATTTTGTGAGCTTTATGTTTTAAATGCAAACTAACTGACAAGTCCACCATTGTGTGGGCATTCATTTTGCCAGATTTCTATCAGAAACGAAACCTTATATACCCTGATGCTGTAGACACTGATCCAAGACTGTTTTTGAACGCTAGGCACAGCTGCTTTCATGAAGAAACTAAGTATCATTAACATAAACAGTTACAGAAGGCTATAACGAAAGATCAACAAAAAAATCATTACCTGAAATTGAAGAAATGCAAAGAATACAAGGTAAAGAAATATATTCCAGAAATAATTTGGATTTATGTGTTAACAGAGAAAATCCAATGTTTGGCTCCTTAGATATCAGTTTACCAAAAGTATTTAAGGGTATTCATTACATTCAGCAAAAGCTGCTTTCTATCTGAGGTATGACTGTGGATATGGTTTGTAATTGTAAACACACCTTTCTAGAAAAAGATGAAATTTGTAAAAAGGAAAATTATGTTCCTGTAGTATCAAGACACTTTAAAAAGTTTGAATAGGAATCAAATGTTTCTATAAATGTTTATGCATGTGAGGGAAAATTTCAAATATATCCGCTTCACCATTAAAAAAAAGGAAGAAAACATGTTTACCTTTTCTTGATTCAAAATCAAAATAATTCGCATTATTGTAGGATAAAATCTTCTCTAGATTAATTAGTAATCAAATATCAAAATGAATTGGAAAAATGTATCCTTTTGTTTCTAAAGAACCAAAAAGTAAAGAGGAGAAAACTCAGAATAATTTGGTCATGGTGTCTTTCATTATTTATGCTAATTTCTAATCTCTTTTAAAAAGTATTAGTATTTGTGAAAGAATCCTGATAAATTTTGTATTAATAAATATCAAAACCATTTACCAATTTCTTTTAGTTACAATATAAGACATTCTAATCAATATTATAAATAGGATGCAGGATGTTTCATATCACAGCTCAATAAAATTTAATAGACATTTTAAAACATGGATCTAGAGGAATATGTACAAAATGTTGCAGTAATATTGACAAAATAAGGTTAATAATTATTAACAATTCGGAAACATGTATTGTTTGTGAAGAAAAATATGTTGTTATAGGAGAAACGTGAGATGTAATAGTGTTACTATGGGAAAATTTTGAGGTGCCACCCAAGAACATTATAATAATAATTATGAAAGAAATCCTTCATTTCTTTAAGTTTATATTCATAACTTAGTGCATTACGATGATTATTTCTTTATTACAGAGTTAGGAGTGGATAGTAAAGATATTAATACTATTAGGATCAATAAATAAAAATATATTTCGATTAGTAAAGTAGTTGAAAGTGGATTAGCCTTAACATTTTTAATACTTCAAGATTTAGAGAGTTAAATACTGATAAAATACCTTCTAATCTTAAACAAGAACAATTTAGAGATACATGCAAGGTAAAAAGTTAGATTTAACGATTTGTCTATACAAATATATGAATTTTGAAGAAAATTTAAGAGACACTACACCATATGAGAAAGACTTAATAAATGTGTAAAAGCTAAACAATATTGATGTGCAGAGTAAGTTTGAAAAATATGTAATGTTAAACATTTAGAGGAGTATATAAGATCATATGATAAATAGGGTGTTCTAATATTAGTAGATATTTTTGAAAATTTCAGAGATAAGTGTATTAAATCTTATAAATGTGATATTTCTCGGTATTGTACTGATATGTTAATAATTACGAACATTGAGATATATACATTAAATGATGATGATATGATTTTAGTTCTTGAAAAAGGAATTCGATGAATTCTTTCTCAGAGTATTAAAAATATGAGTAATTTCGATTGAGGAAAAGAATCACATTATTAACTATGTTTAGATATGGATAATTTATATAGTTTCTTTATGATTAAGTTCTTACCATTTGGAGGTTTCGAATGTTCATTTCAAGGTATTTCTAGAAACATACTTGAATCACCAGTTGATTGTAAATATGGGTATACATTAGAAGTCAATTTAGAATGTTTAGATGAGTTACATGTCTGACACGAAAACTTACCATTAGTGCCAGAAGGACGAAATAAATTAACAACACTAAATAACAACAAAAATTAAGTTTTTGCTATAGAAATCTAAAACAATGTCTAAACCTAGGATTAAAATTAAAAAATCCGAAAGTTCAAAATATAATCATTCAATTTGGTTACAAAGGGCAAAGGCCTTGTTGCAGTGAATACACCAGTTCCTTGAGATCACCAAAGTTAAGCGCTGTCAGGTGTGGTAGGCACTTGGATGGGTGATCATCCAGGCCACCATGCGCTGTTGCAATTTTTTGGGGTGCACTCAGCCTCGTGATGCCAATTGAGGAGCTACTCGACTGAATAGTAGCGGCTTCATTCAAGAATACCATCTTACCACTGGGAGAGTGGTGTGCTGACCCCACACCCCTCCTATCTGCATCCTCCAGCGAGGATGACACGGTGGTCAGATGGTCCTGTTAGGTCACTCGTGGCTTGAAGATGGAATAGAGTAGAATTTGGTTACAAAAATATATTAATTCAACACAGTAGTAAGAAGAAAGCCAACATATAATTTTGAAAAGGACTTTCATAAGTTAATGAATAACTCTGTTCTTCGTAAAACGATAGAAAATATTAGAAATAGACCAAATGTAAAATAATATCAGATCCCAAAAACTAAATGCAATATGTTTCAAATTAAAATTTTGAACATACCACATTTTAAGAAAATTTAGTAGTAGTGAGTATGAAATAAACAAAAAAGAAGTTAGACAAAACTCTTTACATCAGAACAAATGCGTTAGATATCTCTAAAATAAAAATGCACACTTTTCATTAAATGTTATGAAAGCAAAACCATGGAGAAAATATTGATTCATGTTGTACTGATACTGATTGATTTATCTGTGTTATGGAACCTCAAGATTTTTATGACATGAAATCTATGATGAGCGAATTTGGTATGTGATTATCCAATACAATACATATGGATTACCCCTAATAAAAAGTTTTAGGAAAAATGAAAGGTGAAAATAACAAAAAAAATTAAGTTAGAGCACTTTAGATGAATGTCAGATATATGTTCTTATAGATAGAAGATAGCATATTTAAAAACATCTTAACAGGTTAAAACTTTGTACTGAAAAGCGAAATTACTATTAATTACTATACAAATATTTAAAAGACAAAAATTCGATATAGAAATGAATTTAATAAGGTCTTATTAACACAAATTATGTTCTGCTGAATGCAATGAAATTGTTTTAAGCTCCAGCTTTGATAAACGTTTAATATTAGAAAACCGAATAAGTACTTCACCACACGAACATTACAAAATAAAGGTGATTTATAAAAGTCAAAATATAAAAATTTTTAAACTTTGGAATGTATATAGCTTTTAAAGCACTAAACCTTTAAAACTCTAAAAATATATATAAAGTTTTGCAAATATAGAAAAGAAATGTATAAAAATAAAAGAATAATTCTGATCAGTTACAAATTTTTTACTGTAAGCTAATTTTTGACGAGTTTTCAAATTCGTAGTAGAAACAAATTTTCCACAAAAACATTCGACTTTTTCAGAATTTTTTGGTTCACATTTCTTATAATAAGAGTTGACACACTGTTTGCAATGCTTATTGCTAGAATTTAAATATTTTGTTCCATTTTTTGAGGAAAGTCATCACATTTATCACTCTATTTAGTTGATTCTTTTACCTCTATTCTACAAATTTTACCAATAATGTTTTTTGTCCAGTTATTAAATATCTCATGTTTTATGTTCTCATTTTTTAAATTCACTTCATTCTTATTTATACATCAGTTACACATGAACTCACACATAGAATTTCTTAATGACAAAAGTGAAGATGATGACAATAAAATTGTCGTAGGTATTACAAGAATCAGTTTGTTGATATTTTATGATATGAACATCATTAGGATGCTGTAAAATTTAATATGGAAGAGGAATATTGTAAAATGTATGGAAATTGAAATAGCAGTAAAACACCAATACATGAAGTATTCTAACGCATACATAATTCATCAATTAGCCTCCACCAACACAAAATGAACAATTAAGACCTAATTTTATTGTTTTACATTTATTTGATGACAATTTTATTTAAAATTATTGTTTTGTTCAAGTAGAAGATAGCAATCTTCGATAACAAAGAATTCTGTTATAAATATTCATTGAAATAGGAAAGTAATGTTTAGACTTAATTATGAACCTAATTCGATAAATTTATACCAAAGAAAAGAAGAAAGACTGAAAATTGTCAGTTTTTGCAATTATTGCACTATTTTGGGTCACTACTCACTATAAAAATTGAATAACAATATAGTTAGGTCTAATGGATGAAAGTGAAAATCCAACTACTTTTTTTCAGAATTTAATTTTAACAACATTCAACAACAACATTTACTAGAACCATTTGTTTTGATCAACTCACATTTAAAATTCTCAAATAATACAGACATTGTATCAATCATGTTAGGTTGTTGTTGAGGTTTTCCATTCAGAGACTGGTTTGATTCAGCTCTCCATGCTACTCTGTCCTGTGCAAGCTTCTTCATCTCCTAGTACCTACTGCAACCTACATCCTTCTGAATCTGTTTAGTGTATACATCTCTTGGTATCCAATACCAAACTGGTGATCCCTTGATGCCTTAGAATATGCCCTACCAACTGATTCCTTCTTCTAGTCAAGTTATCCCACAAATTCCTCTCCTCACCAATTCTGTTCAGTACCCCCTCATTAGTTACGTGATCTGCCCATCTAATCTACAGCATTCTTCTGTAGCACCACACATCGAAAGTTTCTATTCTCTTCATGTCTACAATATTTATCATCCATGTTTCGCTTCCATATATGGCTACACTCCATAGAAATACTTTCAAAAAAGACTTCATTACACTTAAATCTATACTCGATGTTAACAAATTTCTCTTCTACAGAAACGATTTCCTTGCCATTGCCAGTCTACATTTTATATCTTCTCTACTTCGACCATCATGAGTTATTTTGCTCCCCAAGCAGCAAAACACATTTACTAGTTGACGCATCTAATTTCCTAATCTAATTTCCTCAGCAGCACCCGATTTAATTCGATTACATTCCATTATCCTCATTTTGCTTTTGTTGCCATTCATTTTATATCCTCCTTTCCAGACACTGTCCGTTCTGTTCAGCTGCACTTCTAGGTCCTTTGCTATCTCTGACAGAATTACAATGTTATCGGTGAACCTCAAAGCTTTTACTTCTTCTCCACGGATTTTAATTGCTACTCCAAAGTTTTCTTTTGTTTCCTTTACTGCTTGCTCAATATACAGACTGAATAGCATCTGGGAGAGGCTACAACTGTGTCTCATCCCTTCCCAACCACTGCTTCTCTTTCATGCCCCTTGACTCTTACAACTGGCATCTGGTTTCTGTACAAATTGCAAATAGCCTTTCGTTCCTTGTATTTTAGCTCTGCCACATTCAAAATTTAAAAGATAGTATTCCAGTCAACATTGTCAAAAGCTTTCTCTAAGTCTGCAAAAGCTAGAAACGTACATTTGCCTTTCCTTAATTTATTTTCTAAGAAAAGTGGTAGGATCAGCATCGCCTCATGTGTTGCAACATTTCTATGGAATCCAAACTGATCTTCCCTAAGGTCGGCTTCTACCAGTTTTTCGATTTGTCTGTAAAGAATTCGCCTTAGTATGTTGCACCCGTGACTTATTAAACTGATAGTTCGGTAATTTTCACATCAGTCAACCCTTACTTTCTTTGGCATTGGAATTATTATATTCTTCTTGAAGTCTGAGGCTATTTCACCTGTCTCTTACATCTTGCTCACTAGATGGTAGAGTTTTGTTAGGCCTGGCTCTCCCAAGGTTGTCAGTAGTTCTAATGGAATGTTGTCCACTCCTGAGGCCTTGTTTCGACATTGGTATTTCAGTGCTTTGTAAAACTCTTCACACAGTATCATATCTCCTGTTTCATCTTCATCTACATTCTCTTCCGTTTCTATAATATTGTCCTCAAGAACCTCTATATTCTTCTTCCACCTTTCTGCTTTCCCTTCTTTGCTTAGAACTGGGTTTCGATCTGAGTTCTTGATACTCATGCAAGTGGTTCTCTTGTGAAAATAAGGAATAATAATGTCTCCCTTGTCCCTATGAGATATGGAAACCAACTTACTTCCATGTACTGCAGGTAGTGGACTTTCTTGGGCATAGGTCCTGTCCAAAAATGGAATCAGACTTCAACTATTTCCAGAATCAAAACATTTGATGCACCTTTCATGTGTCAAATAGTAGATTGTCATATGCTAGTGTGCGTGGTTGATGCATATTGTATGTGCCAAACTGTAAATACAACATTGCGAGCTGTGTTTCCAATTAGCATTCATGAAATTGCTAAGATATTGCACCACATGAAGGAATTTTTATTCTTGAATAAGCTTTCCCAGTTGATTACCAACTATATAGAACTATTTGTAAACAATATTTCCTTGTTCTGCATGTCTAAGCAGAGTGATACAGCAATTGTTCTGGCCAGCCAACTATACAGTATCCATCCACCACTGCTGCCCATCAAGGAAATGACAAGGACACTGGCCATCAGCAGCTCTTCAATGTATGTTAAGATGTTGATTCTAAGATGCAGGCAACAAGAGGATGGGTGGATGGACATAGCAACCAATGTCACAGACCAACAGCGAGGTTGAACACAAAAAAGCCAGTAAGGAAAGATGAAATAAAGGGAGTGCAAAAAAAAAAGAGGTTACCCTGTATGGTGGTCGAAGAGAATTCTTGAAAATAAAAATTGTGACATAGTTTGAACCAACATTTTGTTTAAACTAGATCAAAATATCCCAAAAGGTGAATTTTTACCATCAATATTTCTTCAATCACTTGCATTAATTCTGAATGATAAATACAAAAGTATTGTTCCAGATTGTCATACTAAACTCTTTTTGCATGATGAAGATAAACAAGAAAATCTTCTTGATTTAAATTCTTTATATTAAGGTAAAAACAAATAAAAATTATTCTGTTCCTGTGATAGAATTCGAAGGTCATATTGTTTTTAGATATGTAATTTGTTAATTTTTAATTCCTTAAATATGTGTGTGTGCGTGTGTGTGTGTGTGTGTGTGTGTGTGTGTGTGTGTGTGTGTGTGTGTGTGTGTGTGTGTGTGGTGTTTGTGTATTTCTTAATTTATTATATTTTAATTAATTAATTTTTAGTGATGGTATCTCTCAATTTGAAACACATTGTTATTATGTTAGCATTGGGAAGTTTTTTAGTTTAAAAAACAGTAAATTTAATAATTAAGATTTTTATAACAGGAAAAATTTTAAATTAGCTTTTAATTTTCTGGTCTAGAACTCTCAGATGGTTACCACTCACTTACAGTGCTTTGACCTGGCTGAAGTTTAGTAAATTTTAAAGACATGGATTTAATAGAGCACATCTTTCGTTTGAGTATATCCTATCAACTACTTATGGTTATCATATCATATTAGATGCCATATTTATCATATTCAACTTGGACCAGTGCTTACAAGAAGTGATTTGTGTAGTGTGTATTTCATTTAATCCTATCTTTCCTTTTAAGGTCAGCACCCTCTATTTTATAAACACTCCCTGTCTCGCCTCAAAACCGTTTTGGTTGTTCGGCTTTGATCTAAGACGAATCTTTCACTCTCTCTCAGTTTAGGAACATAGTGCTGAGCCGCTGGCCTGTGTGACTTGGTGCGCGCAGGTGGAACGATCTTTCCAACTGAATTCGTCGTCAAGTGTCTCCACTGTTTGCTGGTAGCCCGAGGTAGAAACTTTGAGATCTTTAAGTCTGGACGAGCTGTAGATACTGTCGGGCGGGTGTGAAAAGCTGTGCAGCTGTACTAAGAGACAATGCCGAAGAGACGTAATGGAACTGCTTGCTGGCATACCGCTGGTTAGGTCACAATCAGACCTCGTACGTAGTAGCAGCTATTTGTGCCACAATCTTCCCGAATTGCTAAAATTTTTGTCACCAATGTCGCGTTTTAGTCTGATGATTGTATTCGTTCCCTTGCCTCAATGGCTCTAACAAAAATCCATTTTTCTCAACCCCTGCTCCTGTCCTGTGCAAATCGGTTAACCAAACTGTAAGTTCATCTTGCTGGATCACGCACTAGGTTGTGAAATCTTTTCCCTTGTTCCGCAGAGGCAACCCCCCCCCCCCCCCCCCAAAATGATGATGATCGCTTCGTGTGCTAAGTTATAGTCAAGTCTCCATTTCGTAATTCACAATAGCATTTGAGAACATTGCGTGTTACACAATTAAAATTCCTGTCATATAAAATTGACTGTTAATAAATCCAAATATTTGAATTCAGTCTTTTACTTCAAGCCACGCATATCATTTTCAGATACCCCAGGCAATAGACCGAAAAATATATGGGGTAAGGCTAAAAGTTGTGTTTACCTAAATGAGGCCAAAACGTTCAGTCTGTTTCCATTGCGTTCGTTAATTATATTGCTTTACTTGTGTCCAAGCAGAAAATCCTCATACTTCAGTTAACCACAAGATGGTCATTGCACTTATGGGTTATGAAACAATCATTAGTGGACGTGTTAAAATAATAATACGAATCAGTAATTAAGGGAGTTACTGTCACATTTTGCCTATTTTCAGCGAGTAATACAGATTAAGACCACTAGTTTACCATCAGATTACTCAGTGCTAGCAAACATAATAAAACAGCCGGCTCCATACATAAATTTATTCCAATCTGTTCTGGTTTTTGTTTTAATCACGACATTTTGAAACTGTTTGTGCCAGAATAGGCAGTCCCAAAGCACTTACAGAAGAAAATGCATGCCATGTTCATTCCACTTCATTAACCAAGTAATGCTGTCTGGCCAAGCCCATTCAAAGTAAAGTGTTATAATGTTTTTGGTCAATTGACCCAGCACCGAGACCTGTCAGATCTGAAACACGATGTTGGTTTATTTGGAGACCAACGAAATAATGCTATATGTGGATCATGTAATGTTCTGCAACGTAGGATAAATTCAACAGCGTGCAACTTCTTACATTGTGATGGGTGCATGGAGGAACTCGTGAAAAGACTGAGAAATACTTTTCCCAACTCTTATAGGCTTCCTTATAAGGAAGCATTGCCTTTTTTGGGCTCTGATGGGTTAGTGTTTGAGTAGAGTCTTCAGTACATGAAGTGGTAACGGAAACCTGGGAGTGAACGTGAATGCAGAAATTAATATAGAGCACGGAAGGGTGAAATAAGTAATTCGGGTTTAAATTATGTCTAACTTCAGATGTGAATGATTATTTTTCAGTGTGATTGTGATTATGAGTGGTATACATTCTGCAAGAATATTTATCGTGACAAATAAAAAACTATCTCGGCAACCCTAAATGTTGTCTGAATACACAGTGACAATAGACGAGCACTTAAGTGCAGCCAAGATGAGTGATACCAATGAAATTGTGACGATGAGACAATTTCTGTGTGAGGGACAAAACCATAAAAGACACAAAGTGACTCAGAACAACATTCACGACGTTTGCCTGATGTATACAGGTCCACAAGTGTGTGAAATGCTACAACCAGTCTACATCACCACGTAATGACAAGTGCAGGTGAAGTATTCCCAAGCTAAGAACCTCTTTCGCTTGGTTCACTACTAAAATTTTGGGTACACTTTGCGACCAATTTGTCTCGTTTAGATGAAATAGTTCCTTGACTTCTGGCGAATGCAACCATATAACAACTGAATTAGTTTCATTAGTTTGTGAACTTAAAAAGAGTTGCGGTAGCTTATAGATGCTGACCTGCGTGAAGAATGGTGCACACATTTCCTATTCCTTTTAGCATCGTCTAGAAGTCGCTTAAATTTCCGTGAACATCGAAAGGTCATTCTGTATACACTGACATAACAGCGCACAACCTAACCCATCTTAAGGGCATTAAATTTAGAGGAAAAATGCTCTGTGTTATAGCTGTTTCTTGAAACAGGATTTTCCAAAATCAACTACTAAAACAGTGAGAGAAGTATCGCAGAGATTTTGTCGAATCGACTGTCAGAGGAACATGAAACTAGAGTGATTATTTACAATGAAGCGCCGAAGAAACTGTTATAGGCATGCATACTCAAATACAGAGATACTCAAACAGGCAGAATACGGCGCTGCCGTCGGCAACGCCTACAAGACGATAAGCGTCTGGCGCAGTTGTTAGATCGCTACTGCTGCTACCGTGGCAGGTTATCAAGATTAAATCGAATTTAAACCTGGTGTTATAGTTGGCGCACGAGCGTTGGGACACAGTATCTATTAGGTAGCTATTAGGTGGGCATTTTGCTGTATGACCATTTCACGAGTGTACCGTGAATATCCGGAATCGGATAAAACATCAAATCTCCGTCATCGCTGCGGCCGGAGAAAGATCCTGAAAGAACGGGACCAACGAAGACTGCAGAGAATCGTACAACGAGACAAAAGTGCATCCCTTCCGCAAATTGCTGCATAGTTCAATGCAAACCATTGAACGAAACATCATTGGTATGGGCTTTCGGAGCCAAAGAGCTACTCATGTACCCTTGATAAGTACTCATCAGAAAGTATAAAGCGTAGCCTTTGCCCGTCACCACCGACACTGGACTTGTGATGGCTGGAAACATGTTGCCTGTTCGGACGACTCTCTTTTCAAATTGTATCGAGCGGATGTATGTGTCAGGGTATGGAGCCAATCTCATGAATACATGGACCCCACGTGTCAGCAGGGGATTGTTCAAGCTGGTGGAGGCACTGTAAGGTTGTGGGACGTGTGCAGTTGGAGTGACATAGGACCGCCGATACGGCTGTGACCGGTGACACGTACGTTAGCATCCTGTCTGGTCACCTGCATCCATTAATGTCTACTGTGCATTTCGACGGACTCGGGTAATTCCATCAGGACAATGAGACACGCCACAAGTCCATAATTGCTACAGAGTGGCTCCAGGAACACTCTTCTGAGTTTAAACACTTCAGCTGGCCACCAAACTCCGCAGACATGAACATTATTGAGCATGTCTGGGATGCCTTGCAATGTGCTGTTCAGAAGAGATTTTCACCTCGTACTCTTTCTGATATATTGACAGACCTGCATGATTCATGGTGTCAGTCCCCTCCAGCACTACTTCAGACTTCGAGTCTACGCCACGTCGTGTTGTGGCACTTCTACGTGCTCGCGGGAATCGTACACGATGTTAGGCAGGTGTACCAGTTTCTTTGGCTCTTCAGTCTATTACTCATACTATGTGCCCAATGAGAAAGAAATGTATAAAATTCAGCCTTTAAGAAGCTGAAATAGGTATCAACGTCGTTTGGAACGACACGACAGGCATTAATCTCAGAATCAGCGCACAGCCTAAACCATTGGCCGTAGAGACATGAAATACGTTGGCAACATTCTTTGTTTGACGTACATGCTCGCCAAGGAAGAATTTTTCTACATTGAATTCAGTATGAAATGCCAATTAAAAATACAGATGTACAGTTCGCGCCACAGGGATCTTAAGGAAATGCGTGTTTAATTGTGTTCCTTATTCAGAAATATTTTACGTAACACCAAACATAAACGACTGATACCAGTAGAGCAGTGGACCTAAAAGCTACCCTCCAAACTCGTAAAGATCAACGTTTGCGTTTGAATGGTAGTATTGTGAAATGTGTGACATCCAAAGTGATACTTACATAGAATAGTGAAGTAGTAAAGTATAGGGACTGAGGCGTTTGTTTTTCTCAAATTCACATTCGGCGCCATCTACTGAATCTAATCCTTCGAGGTCAGACACAGAGACTGTTGTGTGGAGGTATTGTGCACGTTGCACTTAATAAATAAGGTGGTTAATAAATGCCTATCTCAGATTATCTGAAGTTTCCATTTCGGCTTCATATTTGGATTTCCACAGATACAAACTCGTTTTCTTCTGCTCTCTTCCAGATACACAAGCCAATATTAGTCTGACATGCAAATTCCTTACGAGAAAAAATGTGTGTGAAATCTTATGGGACTTAACTGCTAAGGTCATCAGTCCGTAAGCTTACACACTACTTAACCTAAACTATCCTAAGGACAAACACACACACCCATGCCCTAGGGAGGACTCGAACCTCCGCCAATCCTATAGAGAAAGCGACGGTATTATCAAACTCTTATAGTCCGTTGCGGGACAAAGGCATACAGCTATACAGTGTGTTAAAGTTATTCTCTGACAAATATGCTCCGCACCGGACCGTAAAACGAGACCCCTGGGTATGCTGTCATATACAGTTGGCCGGCCGTGGTGGCCGAGCGGTTCTAGGCGCTACAGTCTGGACCCGCGAGACCGCTACGGTCGCGGGTTCGAATCCTGCCTCGGGAAGGATGTGTGTGACGTCCTCAGGTTAGTTTGGTTTAAGTAGTTCTAAGTTCTAGGGGACTGATGACCTCAGCAGTTCAGTCCCCTAGTGCTCAGAGCCATTTGTCATATACAGAACTATCAAATCGCAACTCACAACTCACTGGCACACCTTCAATTATGGCTGGATCTATGTACTGCAACTGCGAAGGTTTGTTGTGAATAGTGTATGGAAACCTCAACAGTTAAGAGTACAATTTTGTCCACGAAAGGCAAAGGTTAAGGGTCAATGTCTGGTCCTGTGTACAGTTTTAATCTTTCAAACTAACAAATACAAATTTTTAGAGTGAATTATTCATCCTGCGGGTCAAACGTTACTTGTTTTCCATTTGTGACTTATTGTTCTGACATTCTATCTCTGTTTCATTCACATGAAAATTACTACACATAAAACGTAGTTGTATAGCACCCAGAAAATGTACACTACAAATCGATGCATTTAATATACTTCCATAGCATACGCCTACCAAGTAAGCGAAGCATTCTATCGTCCTCTTCGTATATACATTTCGTTCTATAGTCTCATAATGCCTCCCATAGTCACTAATGCTTTTATGATTTTCGGTACCTAATTTTTTTAAGGATGTTACGATTCCTGGTTCCCGATGTTTTCCATTATTTGATTGAAACATAGAGCTATTCTCTGTGATCTCGTGTGAAGCTACGGCTCGTGTTGTCCTGCGCCACGCTGAAGTGGAGTCATCATTGTTTGAACGAGAGGAAGAAGAACAGAAAGAGAGAAAGAAAGAAATAAACGGAGACAGAGAGAGAGAGAGAGAGAGAGAGAGAGAGAGACGTACACACAGAAAGGGAGTGAGAGAAACAGAGAGAGGCAGGGACATGGAGAGAAATGGCCGTGCCAATTTCGATTAATTGGGTCCAGAAATCCTGAGCTAATCCGGCTCGGAACTGCGGCAAATAACAGATACAGTGTTGCCCGCCAGAGCAAGAGACTTACGTCCAGCAGTCTGGTAGCAAACTGAGTTTAATAACGAAACTTAGTGATATATGAAGCTATGCCTTAATTGTAAATGTTTCTTCCGTTGAGGAAGGAGAACGAAGTTCAATAATGATATGCGGAGGTTGTTGTTGGCTGTAAAACAATTCGTCTCAACGGGGACGTATTATTTGCTGCTAGAAGAGGCGTCTCTCGTGTCTCTAATATGATTTTCGGTAACTCGTTAAGTCACTGCAGTAAAATCTAGGAATACGGAACTCACATAAGTGTGTCTTCCTGTATCATTTCCGAGTAGATCCCACGATTTATAGCTAAATTTTGGTAGTTTTTAGGCTTTTCAGTCAGTGTTTCTACTTTTTGTCTCTTAGCTCGGATTGAAAATTATTTTGAGAATATTCCTGGTGTTTGTAGAGTTTTATTTTATGAGCCCATTAGTATTTTCTTCGGTTTCTTTGTAGCTGAAGAGGGTTACACATTTTTGTCATTTGTATTTCGCCTATGACAGACCTACATAATTTACAACATTTTGTCGTGGATAAGTACCTCTCAATTTTGCAAGAAAAAGTAATTATTGTCCATGATGTTACTTGATTTTGTAGATGCTACTACAAACTTTTGACAGTGGATATTGGTTCATATCGGAAAGAGGTTGACTGTGATATAATTTAGGTGGTAGTCTACTTAAAAATTATCCGTTTCTTTCTCCTGTAAGTCGTTAAGACGAAGATCTATTTTAGCCCGTTCTAGTTGTACGAGATGCAGCTGAAACTCTAATGATGAAACCGTCTTCAAGAAACTATGCTTAAGCAAAAAAAAAAAAAATGACTAAAAGAATTATATTCTTAATTTTAGACTCTGTCAAGCAAGCCACTGAAAGCTTCTTTTCGCTCCGAATTCAAGTTTTTCGAATATTTTACACAAAAACTACTGTTAATCCAGAGGTGACAGGCCGTTGATTAACGGCTGGGTACTGTCTTCATGATGTGCTTCCAGATGCTGTCCTTGAAGAAAAAGAGACATGACTTTTCTTTGCCGTTTTGGACTCAGAAAAACTGCAAGATGAAACGTGGCTAGCAGTGCCTTTGGAAATACAGCAGGCCGTAATTTAAGAGAATATTTCAGCCATTACTTTGTTATAATTGGGTTGAAATAACGCATAGAGTTATGTTTTAGCGAGACGAGTGATAGGGTCCAAGTGTCAACCAGTCGCAGCTGTTTGTCAGGCTCACCAGCTCACTGCGCTGTGTCGCCCGTTCTGCAGGAACAAGCAGCAGCAGGTGCCTGTCGGGCAATAGAGCGGCGGTTCCCAGCCTGGGCCAGATACCCCATGAGGAGTAACATAAAATTTTCTCAGGGTGAAAACTAAAAGATTCGATTCTGTTTCAGTCACGAAACTAAATTATTTTTGAAAGATCATTACTATTACTACAATTTTGTACGATTTTAATATTGATTTTTCATGCTACGTCAGAGGTGATGATCAATAATTCACACATGGAAAGAACAGGCCAAAAATAGCTAAAAAGCTCCAACAACCATGGGACCGGAAATGAACCTTGGCCGAGGTAATGCATTAATTCGAGTTGGGAACCAACGGTTAACTGCCCTGTAAACCGCGATATTTGAGATCAACTATCTGTTTCTTTACGCATGCGCGGCTACTTCCATTTACCCTCCGTGCACTATGCCGTGGCGGGCTCACAATCAGTTACGAACGTGACGGTATCATGGACGGAGGTTACACCAATGAAGAGTACACTGGCACGCACTTCACGTACGGCAAAGCGAATGGAACTGACCTTGAGGCCGCACGATTGTATGAAGAAGTTTATCGTCTCCGCAGGCAACCCGACAGGCCAACATTTAGCAGGTTACATCAGAGCCTTGGAGAAACAGATAGTCTCGCACACCATGTACGAGAAGGTCGACCGAGATCGATAACACCCGATGTTGAGGAAATGGTGTTCCGCATTGTACACGAACGGCAGAGTACTTCAACAAGGGGGATTGCTGCCCTAGAGCGTGCCCTGAGTCACAGCAGTGTGTGGTGGATTTTACCTCGGCAAGAACTCTATCCATATCACGTCCAGAGAGTGCAAGCCCTGAACAATGCAGAGCATTTCTGCCAATGGGTGGAACAGTGTGCCCTGAATCCCCTGTTTGTAAGCAGTATTCTGTTCACGGCTGAGGCTGGATTTACCCGTGACGGTATTGTTAACTACCATAATTGTCAAATTTGGACCGATGCCAATATTAATGCAAAACTCGTATCACGACAACAGCAGCGATATTCGGTTTACGTCTGGGCAAGACAATTCGGAAACCGCATAATTGGACCACTCCTCCTAAAACAGAGACTAAATGGACAACAGTAATGCGATTTCTGCAGACTGTACATCCAGATGTACATATTCATGTTCCACTGAACCAACGCCTGAACATGTGGTTCATATATGACGGTGCTCCAGCATATTTTCATTTACGAGTGCGCCGACTTCAAACTGGAACATATAGTCAACATTGGACAGGTAAAGGAGGACCTGTGCCATGTCCTCCATGTCTCCGGATTTAAATCCTATGGATTTCCTGGTCTAAGTTGCCGATCTCTACTCACTTGACGAATTACGCTTGCGCATTCAAACAGCCTTCCAGCATTTACAGAATTTTCCAGGACTGCCTGGGAGGATTCACAACTCACTTCAGAGACTAGTTGAATGTTACATTCAGAGTGATGGACAACATTTCGAAACCTTCTTTAACGTTCAGAGCTGCCATGTGTACCTAGACAGTGATGAACCGCAAGAGAAAATGTGTTGCATCTAGGGGCTACAGTCTGGGATCCGCGACCGCTACGGTCGGAGGTTCCAATCCTGCCTCGGGCATGGATGTGTGTGTGAAGTCCTTAGGTTAGTTCGCCTTAAGTAGTTCTGTTCTAGGGTACTCATGACCTCAGAAGTTAAGTCCCATAGTGCTCAGAGCCATTTGAAACTTTTTGTGTTTTATCTCGACAACAGTTGATTTGTAGACCCATGTTTATTGGCCGTTTTTAGCTACTTTTGCCTGTACTTTCCATGATTATTGACCGTCATTTCTGAAACACACTGTGTAAGTTATCAATAATTACTTCTTCTCAGTTTTGAAGATGCCTGTTTTAAAGTGGTTGGTTGCGTGACTCCTTTAATTTATCTCGATTAGTATCATTAATGCGGTGTAGGTTAGGTTTCCTCATCCAGTCCACCCACCGTACACGCGTGTTGGGCTTTGTCCCATACATTGCTGATGATGAAAATGAGACGTATACGTAGCGAACACAGAATATCTCAATAAAATATCTTCTTCAAGTTGTTGATAGTACTTGCAAAAGTCCAGATATTGCTTCATTATTCGCTTCGAAACAGATGAATGAATTAATTATCAGCACGACATAACAGTAACTACACTATGTGATCAAAAGTATCCGGATATCTGGTTGAAAATCACTTACAGTTTCTTGGCGCCCTCCAGGAATTCGGTGTGGTGTGGGCCCACCCTTTGCTTTGATGAGAGCTTCCACTCTCGCAGGCATACGTCCAATCAGGTGCTGGAAGGTTTCTTGGAGAATGGCAGCACATTCTTCACCGAGTGCTGCACTGACGAGATGTATCGATGTCGGTCGGTAAGGCCTGGCACGAAGTCGGCGTTCCTAAATATGCCAAAGATGTTCTATAGGTCTGGACTCAGTGCAGGCCACTCCATTACAGGGATATTATTGCCGTACAATCACTCTGCCACAAATCGTGCATTATGGAGCTCGACTGTGTTGAAAGATGCAATCGCCATCTCCTAATTGCTCTTCAGCATTGGGAAGCAAGAGGGTTCTAAAATCATCCATGTAGTCCTGTGCTGT
Organism: Schistocerca americana; assembly: GCF_021461395.2. NCBI lineage: Eukaryota > Metazoa > Arthropoda > Insecta > Orthoptera > Acrididae > Schistocerca > Schistocerca americana. The sequence continues at coordinate 94,579,146 of NC_060121.1, forward strand.
GCTGTGCCACGCAAAACAACAAGGTGCTCAAGCCCCCTCCATGACAAAACAAGACCACACCAGAACACCACCGCCCCCGAATTTTACTGATGGCACTACAAACGCTGGCAGATGACGTTCACCGTTCATTCGACATACCTACACCGTGCCATCGGATCGCTGCATTGTGTACCGTGATTCGTCACTCCACACAACCTTTCTCAACTGTCCAATCGTCCAATGTTTACGCTCCTTACACCAAGAGGGGCGTCGTTTGGCATTTACTAGCGTGATGTGTGGCTAATGAGCAGCCACTCGACCATGAAGTCCAAGTTTTCTCACCTCCCGCCTAACTGTCATAGTATTTGCAGTGGATCCTGTATGGTCTGGATAGATGTCTGCCTATTACTCATTACGACCCTCTTCAACTGTCGGCGGTCTCTGTCAGTGAACAGACGAGGTTGGCCGGTACGCTTTTGTGCTGCACTTGTCCCTTCACGTTCCACTTCACTATCACATCGAAAACAGTGGACGTAGGGATGTTTAGGAGTGTGGAAATCTCGCGTACAGACGTATGACACAAGTTACACCCAATCACCTCACCACGTTCGAAGTCCGTGAGTTCTGCGGAGTGCCCCATTCTGCTCTCTCACGGTCTAATGACTACTGAGGTCGCTGATATGCAATACCTGGCAGTAGGTGGCAGCACAATGCACCTAATATGAAAAACGTATCTTTTTGGGGTGTTGTGATACTTTTGATCACACAGAGTAAAGAAATGTTACTTTAGTTCTGTACATGGTATAATTATTATTAAAATTATTGTTATTATTTTTTTATTGTTACTGATATTACTATTAGTGGCTGTGGTGAGACACAAAGCATTAACAGCATGAAGTCTTACAATTTCTTCCAGTTCAGAAGTATGGGGCGCAGCAGTCAAGTGATTTATGAAAAGTAAGTATAGTGCACACATTGGAACTTGTTTGGTTTGGATTGTGGTTGCAGTGCGTAGTCATGCAAGTGCAGCAATGGAGAGGAGTAATGCAGGGGAAGTAAGTTTCATAATATCGTTCTAAATCAATAATTTTTTGTTGTTTTTAAAAGTTTGAATGGTCTTTACAGTAAAATTTAGCTTAAAACAGCTGTATTACGCCTACCTCCTCACCCCCAGCCCTTCCACTTAATGCTTAGTACATCTACATCTACATGGATACTCTGCAAATCATATTCATTTACCTGCAGAGGGTTCATTGAACCACTTCCACAATTCTCTATTATTCCAATAACGTATAGCACGCGGAAAGAACGAACATTTACACCTTTCGGTACTAGATCTGATTTCCCTTATCGTGGTGATCGTTCCTTCCTATGTAGGTTGGTGTCAACAAAATATTATCGCATTCGGAGGAGAAAGTTGGTGATTGGAATTTCATGAGAAGATTCCGTCGTCACGAAAAACGCCTTTCTTATAATGATATCCAGCCCAAATCCTGTATCGTTTCTGTGACACTCTCTCCCATATTTCGCGATAATACAAAACGTGCTGCCTTTCTTCGAACTTTTTCGACGTACTTCGTCATCTTCCTATCTCGTAAGATCCCACACCACGCAGCAGTATTCTAAAAGAGGACGGACAAGCGTAGTGTTGGCAGTCTCTTTCGTAGGTTTGTCCATCTTACAAGTGTTCTTCCAATGAAACGAAATTTTTGGTTCGCCTCCCCAACAACATTTTCTGTGTTTTCTTTCCGATTCAAGTTTTCGTAATTTTAAATCATAGGTATTTAGTTGCATTTGCGGCTTTTAAATTTGACTGATTTATCATGTAACCGAAGTTCAACGGCGTCCCTTTGGCACACATGTAGATCACTTAACGCTTTTCGTTATTTAGAATCAGTTGCCAAATTTCGCACCATACGGATAACTTTTGTAAATCGTTTTGCAATTTGTTTTGATCACAGCCGTAGACTGCAGCTCAGATTGTCCCCCAAATCGTTAATATAGATAAGGAACAGCAAAGGACCTATAACACTACCTTGGGGAAAGGCAAAAATCACTTTTGTTTTACTCGATGACTTTCCGTCTGTTACTACGAATTGTGACCTCTTTCAGAGAAAATCACGAATCCAGTCACATAACTGAGACGATATTCCATAAGGACGCAATTTAATTACAAGCTGCTTAAATGGTACAGTGCCAAAAGCCTTGTGTACATCCAGAAATACGGAATCAATTTGAAATCCCTTGTCATTAGCACTCAGCACTGTGTTTCACAAGAACGATGTTTTCTAAATCCGTGTTGACTGTTCGTCAATAGACAGTTTTTTTTTAGAGATAATGCATGATGTTCGGTCACAATGAAGTTCCAAAGTCCTGTAATATATAGACTTTAATGATATGGGCCTGTAATTTAGTGGATCACTCCTACTACCTTTCTTGAATATTGGTGTGACCTGTGTAACTTTGTAGTCTTTGGGTACGGATCTTTCGTCGAGCGAACGGTTGTATATGGTTGTTAAGAACGAGGCTAATGCATCAGCATACTCCGAAAGGAAGCTAAGTGGTATACAGTCTGGACCAGAAGACTTACTTTTATTAAGTGATTTAAGTTGCTTCACTACTCCGAGGATATTTACTTCTACGTTACTCATGTTGGCAGCTTTTCTCGATTCGAATTCTGGAATATTTACTTCGTCTTCTTTTGTGAAGGCATTTCGGAAGGCTGTGTTTAGTAAATCTGCTTTGGCAACACTGTCTTTGATAGTATCTCCATTGTTATCGCGCAGAGAAGGGACTGATTGTTTCTTGCCGCTAACATACTTCACATACGACCAGAATATCTTCGGATTTTCTACCACGTTTCGAGACAAAGTTTCGTTGTGGAAACTATTATAGGCGTCTCGCATTGATCTCCGTGCTAAGTTTCGAGCTTCTGTAAAGGATCGCCAATCTTGGGGATTTTGCATCTGTTTAAATTTGGCATATTTGTTTCGTTGTTTCTGCAACAGTGTTCTAACCTGTTTTGTGTACCAAGGAGGATCAGCTCCGTCGTTTGTTAATTTATTTGGTGTAAATCTCTCAATTGCTGCCGATACTATTTCTTTGAATTTAAGGCACATCTGGCCTACACTTATATTATTAATTTGGAATGAGTGGAGATTGTCTCTCAGGTAGGCGCCAAGTGAATTTTTATCTGCTTTTTCGAAAAGGTATATTTTTCGCTTATTTTTTGATGATTTGGGGATTACAATATTCAGTCTTGCGACGACAACCCTGTGTTCACTAATCCCTATATCGGTTTTGTTGCTGGTTTTTACTCAGGATTATTTGTTGCTAAGAGGTCAAGTGTGTTTTCACAACCGTTTACTATTCACGTGGGCTCATGCACTAACTGCTGGAAATAATTTTGAGAGAATGTGCTTAGCACAATTTCGGATGATATTTTATGCATACCTCCGGAATTAAACATGTATTTTCGGCAACTTATCCCGGGTAAATTAAAGTCACCACCAACTATTATCGTATGAGTCGGGTACGTGTTTGGAATCAAACTCAAGTTTTCTTTGAACATTTCAGCAACTGTATTCTCTGAATTCGGAGGTCGGTAAAAGGATCCAATTATTATTTTATTCCGGTTGCCAACAATGACCCCTGCTCATACTAGCTCACAGGAACTACATACTTCAAATTCGCGACAATTTAAACTACTTCTAACAGCAACAAACACGCCACCGCCAACCGTGTCTAGCTTATTTTTTCGGAACACCGTTAGGTTCCTCTCAAAAATTTCTTCTGAACTTTATCCGGCTTTAGCCAGCTTTCAGTGCCTATATCGATTTGAGCATCAGTGCTTTCTATTAGCTCTTGGAGCTCTGGTACTTTCCCAACACAGCTACGACAGTTTACAACTGTTATACCAATGTTTCCTGTATCTACGTTCTTCCTGTGTTCAGCCTGCACCCTTTGTGACTGAAGCCCATCTTGTGTTTTCACGAGACCCTCTAACCTAAAAAACCGCCCAGTCCACGCCACACAGTCCCTGCTACTCATGTAGCTGTCTCCTGCGTATAGTGGACACCTGACCTATTCAGCGTAACCCGAAACTCAATCACTCTTTGGCGCAAGTCGAGGAATCTGCAGTCTACACGGTCGGAAAACTGTCTGAGCCTGTGATTCAGACCCTCCACTCGGCTCTGTGCCAGATGTCCGCAATCGGTCCTGTCAACTATGCTGCAAATGTTCAGCTCTGCTTTCATCTTGCATCAAAGACTGGCAACCTTTACCACTTCTACTAGCCGCTCGAAACCAGAGAGAATCTCGTCTGATCCCAGGCGACACACATCATTGGTACCGACGTGAGCAACCACCTGCAGTTAGCTGCACCCTGTGCTCTTCATGGCATCCGAAAGGCACCTTTCCACATCTGGAATGACTCCACCCAGTATGCACACGGAGTGCAGATTGGTTTTCTTACCCTCCTTGTCAGCCAAGTCCCTAAGGGGCCCCATAACGCGCTTAACGCTGGAGCTCCCAACTACCAATAACCCCACCCTATGCGATTGCCCGGATCTTGCAGGCTGAGTGGTTTCCTCTAAAAAAGGACAGGTGACAGCATATGGCTCAGCGACAGTGTCAGCCACAGACAGCTCCTGGAACTTGTTTGTCAGACAATCCGGGGAGGCCTTACGTGCGACCCCCTGGGAAGTCTTTCACCGCTTGCTTCGCCCCAGGGCGACCTCCCACTCGACCACAGGTGAGGGGTCAGCCTCAGTGCGAGCAGTAACTGGGTTGGCCACCGGTGAGGACAGATCGGAGGATCCCCACGGCCGGCCCACAACAGTGGCGCCCATCCACTGCATCTTCATGCTGTGTAACCGAAGCCATGACAGCCTGAAGCTGAGAGCGAAGTATCACCAACTCGACTCGCATCCGCACACAATAATCGCAGTCCCTGTCGATACTGAAGACCGCGGAAAACTAAACTATGCAGATAAACGGACTATCGGCACGTGCAGCGCAACTCAACTCTATACCTGACGGAAACGCACAAACCGTGTCTAGTAATACGCAGATATTCTAAAACCAAACTATCGAAGCACACAGGTGAAACTAAATAATTGGCCCCTGATTAGGAACTTGTAATATGTCACAATATCGGTTTACTTTCCGACGCAAACGAAAACAAGACAACAGCGGCTATTAAATATTAAATTTACACGCAGAAACTCAAGAAACTAAACTATTAAAGCACACAATACAATTCGCTCCCGTTTAGGAACTCGTAAATGTCACAAAAGCTGTTACTTCCCTGTTGCTGCGTGTGTCTCGGTGGGCTACTGCTGCCTGTTCAAACGGTTCAAATGGCTCTGAGCACTATGCGACTTAACTTCTGAGGTCATCAGTCGCCTAGAACTCAGAACTAATTAAACCTAACTAACCTAAGGACATCACACACATCCCGGCCCGAGGCAGGATTCGAACCTGCGACCGTAGCGGTCGCTCGGCTCCAGACTGTAGCGCCTAGAACCGCACGGCCACTCCGGCCGGCCTGCCGCCTGTAACACAATGGTAGCAGAGCGTGGTTGTGGTGTGAGGCCGTTGGGGTGGTACGAAGTATATATATTTTTTTAATGACAATTCTGTAAGATTGAACTGTGTTATATTTTGTAAGGCCGAGGGTACTTTGGTGTTGCATTGTTTCAGCGTGACAGCCAGAGAGTTGATTGGGGTGTAGGGGTTGCGGAAGGAGGAACTAGTGTAAGAAGTAAGTGTACGGGGTGCCGATACATCGGGTAGTGTGGCCAAGTTAGTTCGGCGGTTGCGGGAAGTTTCTGACTGTCCGGTTGTACCGCCGCAGCTCGAGGAAAGCGAGGTGAGTGACGCCGTATCCATCATTAACTGTGCGCTAGGCGAGTTACAGTCAATAGTTTCCTTCTTTGAATTCAGTTAGCCGTCGCGGTCACAGATTAATGGAGTGAGAGCTCGGATTATACACTATATTGATAGGGCGCAAGATATGTGTACTGTGAACTCGTCCAATACCCAGTGTGAAGAATTGTCTGAGCAGTTAAAAGTATTATTAGGACGTACCGTACCCAGGGGATACTAGTACGTGGAGACACAGTGGGCGGGGAATTACCTCAGCCTACCTTAGGACAAGTTCCGAGCGAGGCTCCTTCTATTATTCTTATAAAAGGTACTGATATTTTCGCTAAGTTGGCCAACCCTTCAGAAAAATTACTGCAAGAGGCAAGTACGTTATCATTAGCTTCAATCAATCAGGTACTTAGCGTTTTGCATTTTTCTTCAAGGTTACGGGATAGAGGACAAATTTTTGACTTGACTGCTTGTCATCTTTATCAGTTATCGAGTCCAAGAGTGAGTGGACGTCTGGAACAACTGTTAATGGACGCTGGGCGTCGCGGGCTGTTATTTAGTGCATTTCAGGTGTTAATCTGCCATAATTATCTGTCCTCTCGATTGCGACATAAAGCTATTGGTGGGGGATATCTTGAAGTGCAGCATGATAACGAGCCATTAGAGACGTATGTTAAAGGGTAAAGGATAGTCCCAGAAGCTTATGTCTCAATTGTAGTGAAGCTGAAGTAGTTGAGAACATTCTCCAGAGGATGCGTCTTAGCGACCATTGCAGGGTTCTGTTCTGTGAACGACCACAGAGCTTTACGCAATTAGATGAGTTGGCCAATAGGGTAGAAGCTCTCGTCTACGCCGACCAAGAACGGGGTAAGAGGAAAGGTCCTCAACAGCAAGAGCTGGATAATTGTAGCCTCATACGACCGGTGGGTTCCATGGGAGTAAAGTCTTTTGAGTGTAAAAGCAATGGGCATGTTGTTAGGAACTATCCTACAGTAAGGTGTTTAAAATGCAGTAACAGGGGGAATATTGCCGAGAATTGCCCTGAAAAGGGGAAGGACAAGAATTAATGACGTTATTGTAAGAGAGAATCGCGTGGTGGGGATTCTGTAGGAGAACTGAAGCGGTTCCCAGCGACGGAGTTCCTTTTGTTTGCGCAGCACTAAACGAGGAACCTGTGTGTGCTCTCTTAGACACCGGTGGTTCCGCATCTTTAGTGGATGAAAGATGGGTGTCCGTACATGCGGACACTGCCAGTTGGTGGACTTTCCAGGCAAAATCGGCAATTGCCTACTAGCCAACTCAGAGAAAATCCAAATTTTGCGGACAATTAAGGTTAAGACTCTAATCGGTGAGTTTACGTGGAAATTTCCTGTCCAAGTGGCGGGTAATCACGATACCAGCTATACTGGGTGCCGATTTTATCGGGAAAGTAGGCCTGGAGCCCGTATGGGGTCGGAGGAAGTTTTATTTCGAGGTTGCCAGGGAAAAGTCTTACAAGTTCTGTAAACATCGTGTACATCGCCGGATTAACGGTCCCAGATACGTAATGAACGCTGTGGAAACCGTTTCGGTATATGACCTGGAGCATTTGCGGCCGGAGCAGAGACAGTAGATTGTCGAGTTGTGTACAGAGTTCAGTGATGTGCTAACCGATCGGTTAGGTGAGATTAAAGATGCTGAGGACAAAATCGAGTTAACGGACAACGTTCCTATAAGATGCCCACCATATAAGTTATCCCCGACTTGTATGAAAGCATTAAAGGAAACTATTCGGGAAATTTTGCATGTCAGAGTGATTAGACCATCTAAATCTAAGTAATCTTCACCTCTGTTTGTGGTGTCCAAACCACAGGGCGGAGTGCGTCCGGTGGTGGATTATAGGGCGCTTGATATAAAAATTGTGCTACAGTCTATACCTCTCCCTGATTTGCATTCGTGTTTTTCCTGGTTCCACAAGACGAAGATTTTTACTACCTTTGACTTGAATCAGGCTTATTATTAAGTACCTCTAGCGAAAGAATCTAAACCGGTGACAGCCTTTGCGACCGACTGGTCACTTGACGAGTACAATAGTGTTCCGTTTGGGTTATCGACAGGTGCAGCTGTGTTGTCCGGTATCTTCGACAGAGTTTTTTCGTATATTAAGTTTGAGTGTGTATCGTTATTTTGATGATTAGGTCATTTTTAGTTAGCATTTTGAAGAGCATTTTTTGCATGTTCGCGACGTACTCCAAAGGTTGCGAGAAGCCGGATGTACTGTCAAACTATGTTAAGTTCGCGCAGCCTGAAATATCCTTTCTGGGGCATATTGTGCCCCAGAACGGAGTGTGAATTGACCAAAGTCGTACTGAGGCCATTTATTCGTTCGCAACCCCTAAAAATGTGAAGGCCATGGCTCGTTTTATAGGAATGATTAATTTCTTTCGAAAACTCATTGCTACTTTTGCCCAGTTAGCTGCCCCCTTGAACGAGCTTCGAAGGAGAGTAGTAAATTTGAGTGGGGACCTTCGCAGCAGGCATCATTCGAGGCTTTAAAGAAACAGTTGGCCACCGCCCCCGTTTTAGTGACGGCCAATTTCAACTAGGACCTTATAGTTCAGACTGATGCCTCCATGTCGGGAGTTGCTGCAGTACTGTTGCACGAAGCAGCGTCGGGAAGGCGCCCAATCACTTACGCTTCACGTTATCTTTCTCCGTTAGATGCAAAGTATTCCGTACACGAACTTCAGGCCATAGCAGTCTCGCTCGAGCTAGAAAAATTTAAATTATACCTGGAACACCAACCATTTCTCTTGGACAATCAAGCGATTAGTGTCAAGGCCGAGGAGATCAGCCAAAAAAGGGAGGTAGGCGATACGAATTTCAGCGTTCAAGCTCAGGGTTAACCGAATTAGGGGCAGGGAGAATGTTGTGACTGACAGCTTAAGTCGAATATTCGAGCCGGAGTTCAAGGAGCAGAAAGACGAAGAGGGGGGTTTCGGAGAGGCCAGCGGCCCGGATAACTGCAGCTGTGTGGTTCTTGGTGATGTGGTTCTGTCGCGAGAGTTCAATGAGCAAAGTTATGCCATTTTGAGCGGGATGCCATTTCTGTCAAAGATGTCGCCCTGCAGCAGGAAGAAGACCCCGCACTGCACAAGCTTAAACAGAGAATTAAGCGCCGGGAGGTTGTTAGGCTCCATTGCCTAAAGGGGAACGTTTTGTGTTGTGTGACGCGTGAGAGGGGAGACCCAAAGTTAGTGCTGCCTCAAGCCTATGGTCTTCAAATGCTATCATGAAACACCAGTACATGGACACTAGGGAATTTTTAAGACTCGTATGATAATGAAGGAGCATTTTACTTGGAAAGGCATGGAGCAGTAGATTAAGCAAATGGTGACAGAGTGTAAAACGTGTGGGTTTAGCAAGCCAGTGGGGAACGCCAAGCAGGGGATCATTGCTTCGGAAGAGGTGAGGGAGCCCATGGAGAGGTTGTATGTTGTTTATGTAGGAAGCCTTCCGCTTTAGAAAGATGGAAACAGTTATATCTTCGTTTGCGTGAATGTGTTCACAGGTTTTTGCTGCCTGATGCCTACTTGCAGTGTAACCTCACAGGCCTCCATACAGTGTTTACAGGTTGTGTTTGGGGTGTTTGGACCCTTTAGTGCGTTGGTTTCTGACAATACAACGTCCTTTAAATCCACTGCTTTCCGTAACTTTTGTTTAGAAGCGGGAGTAGCCCATACTACCACCACACCATGTTATCCAAAGCCGTCTATGGCAGAATGGGTGAACCAGAACTTGAGGACAGCTCTGATAACATTACACCATAATGATCAGGTTCGGTGGGATAGTTCCTTGTCATGGTTAGGGTATGCCTTCAATACCGCTACCCATGAGGGCCATAAGGCCACCCCCGCGAGGTTAATGTTTGCCTTTAAGACTAATTCGCCCCTGGAGAATTTTTGGTCACTTAGTGATTTTTTACCACAAAAGGTGGACGGTGCACAAATCCGTCCCACTTGGAACCGTGCGAGGAAGAATTTGCGTAAGAGTCACGAGCAAATGGAAAGGCGTTGTAATGCTGGTAGACGGCCGATCACACTGAAAGCGAGCGACCAGGTTCGGGTAAAGAATTTTGGTGCAGTAAGTCGGGCGGCGGATAAAATTATGGGGAAGCTATTGCACCTGTTGGTCTGTCATGTACAAATCTTGCGCTTCGTCAGGCCAGTCACCTTGCTGGTGAGAAACCCACAAAATAAAGGAAGTTACTGTGTCCACATATCGCAGGTTAAGCCGTATGCTAAGGCGGGTGCAATAAAATAATTCCGTTACGTTTCTGTACTGGAAATCATGAATCTCGAATATGTCGATACCTTAGGGTCTTCAGTCTCTTAAAACATAACGTTAGTGAGGATACGCAATACTGTGTGTTGTAGTTGGCTGAGCCATCTATTCTTTTCTGCGCAAAGTAAATTTAAACACTGTGTAAGTAGGCTGTTTAGGTTTTCTTATTGGTAACGCCACGTAGCGCTCTGTATGAAAATCACTGGCTGTGCTGTGTGCAGTTTGTGGCTAGTTTGCATTGTTGTGTTGGGCAGCTGGCTGTGAACAGCGCGTAGCGCTGCGCAGTTGGAGGTGAGCCGCCAGCAGTGGTGGATGTGGGGAGAGAAATGGCGGAGTTTTGAAATTTGTAAGACTGGATGTCATGAACTGCTGTGTATATTATGATTTTTCAACACTATTAAGGTAAATACATTGTTTGTTCTCTATTAAAATCTTTCATTTGCTAACTATGCCTATCAGTAGTTAGTGGCTTCCGTAGTTTGAATCTTTTATTTAGCTGGCAGTAGTGGCGCTCGCTGTATTGCAGTAGTTCGAGTAACGAAGATTTTTGTGAGGTAAGTGATTTGTGAAAGGTACAGGTTAATGTTAGTCAGGGACATTCTTTTGTAGGGATTTTTGAGTGTCAGATTACGTTGCGCTAAAAATATTGTGTGCCAGTTTAAGCAGTCATGTATAATTTTTCTAAGGGGACGTTTGAACTGATATCATTGTCCCTCAGTCAAAGATACCCGCAGAGATTCTCTATAAACCTTGTTTTCCATGTCACTAATTTCGTGTGGGGTCATTTGGTGCTCATGCACTTGGCCCACCCAGACTACTCTAGGAATATGTTACCAACCAGGCCGGTGAGGCTAATGCATGGTGCGAGTTTCAGCAGTGCCCAACTCCAGTGGACTTGGTATTGGCGGGGGAGGATGAGCCGATGGTATCATCGCCACACGTCCGACGCCTCTGAATGGCGCGAGCAACCGTCCCGAGCCGGTACTAACGTGTGGCGCGGCCAGCGACACTCAGGTGTCGCCCTCTGCCGTCTTTCACGAGGGGCAACCGGAGACAGAGCTACAGGAAGAAAGGCTGCAACCAGGGAGCGCGACGGAGGAGCGCAGCCCCAGACTGCGTCAGCTGCTACACGACGTGTTCGGGACAGAAGACGCCATTGGTTGGGATCGGTGACACCGAGGATAGTACCGATCATTAACCTTTTGAGCTATAGTGAGCTGTGGTGACCGGAACGGTCGTCAATACCGGGCGTGTTCCATGTGGCTCAGAGAGCTCGGCGGGAGGTGGAGTCTGGAAACTTGTCATGCTGTTCATATGTGCTGTATTTAGATGGTTATTTTCGTGTCCCGTCCAGAGACATCTTCTGATAGTTGTTTGTTGAGCATGGATAGACGAATGAAAAACTGCAGCAATTTTGACAGGATGAATGCAGCTGTCATACTCACTTCTGGTTGTAAAGTTTTTCTTGGCAGTAAAGCTTCATTGTAAAGTTGATTTTGGCGTATTGTTCTAAATCAATTATTTTGCGTTGTTTTTAAAAGTGTGGATGGTCATTACAGCAAAAGTATGCTTAGAAATGTTATATTACGACTACCTTCTCACCCCCAGCCCTTCCAGTTAATGCTCTGTAACACTCGTGTAACAATGATCCCAACCGAAATTTCAACTAGCTTCAATTCTAAAGCAGGGCTTCGTTTGCAACAACAATAAACGTGGCCCAAGGTGAGAATTGATAAAGAGAGAGAGAGGTAGGGTGGTTGACAGAGAGCGAGAGGGAGGAGATGGACTGAGAGCGGGGGATGAGCTGATCGACAATGAAAAGGGGCGGGAGGAGGAGTTGGCCAACGAGCAGGGGGGGGGGGGGGGGGACGAGGTGAACAGAGAGGTGGATGAAAGATACTGGGACGTATATCAGATTTAAACGCATATTCTTCAACTGTCTGGTTCGCTAGTTGTACAAGAACCAAGACGGAACAATAAGAATGGAAGACCAAGAACGAAATTCTAGGACTAAAAGGATGTGAGACAGGAATGCAGCCTTTCATCGGTACTGTTCAGTCACTACATCGAGAAAGAAATAAATTGCCAAGATTGGAATTAAAATTTGGCCTGAAAGTATATTCGCTATTCTCAATGAAAGTGAGGAAGAGACTCTGGATTTGTTGAACAAAATATGGACTGATAGTAAAGCAAAGAAAAACGAAAGTAATGAGAAACCGGGGAAATTAGATTGGCGATATACTTAACGTCAAAACTGGTGACCACGAACAGAAGACGTAAAAGAATTTTACTACCTTGGAAGCAAAATAATCCATGATGTGCGAAGCAGGGAGGTCATGAGAAACACAGTAGCACATGCAGTGAGGGCATCATTGGCCAAAGTAAGCCTATTAAATCAAATAGGTTTAATTTGAGGAAGAAATTTCTGAGAATATACTGTTGGAGCATAACAGTGTAAGGTAGGCCATCACGGAGTTTGAGAAAATCGAAGAAGAAGAGTCTAACCGTTTGAGTTGTGGTACCGTGGAAGGATGTTGAAATTTAGTTGTCTGATGTGATAAGCAATGAGGAGGTTCTCTACAAAATCGACGAAGAAAGTAATACATGGAAAACAGTGACAAGAAGGACAGGACGGAACGACATTTGTTGAGACATCAGAGAATAATTTTCATGATGGTAAAGGGAGCTATACGGGGTAAAAACTGTTGGGGAAAACAGAGATTGCAATATATTAAATAAATAAATAATTGAGAAAATAGGGCGCAAATGCTGCGCTGAATCAAATAGTTTGGCACAAGACAGGAATTAATGGTGGGCCGCATCAAACCAGTCAGAAGACTTACGCTTAAAATAAAAAGAACGAATACCTTTGATGATCCGACACAGGTTCGAGGAGCTGTCATTCATGCATGTCAGCGTCGAAACTGCGAGAGAACGAAGCGAACTACGATGACAGTGTAGTCCAATCACGTGCAGCTGTTGCGAATGGATTGTTCGGCAAAGCCCTGGGGTCGTGCAGCTCTGTACAATGACTTGCCGGCCTTCCAGGAGTCGTGTGACTACCGATGCTCCACCGGAAAGCATGCATTCACTTTAGTCAGAGTACACACATTTGTCAGAGAGACGGGTGCAGCCGTGGGGCTTGGGTCGTCTCAGCCGGAATCACATTTTTAGGAGACCAACTAACTTGAATCAAACAGATTTTCTGACAAAAAAAAATGGACACAGTATAGTAGTAACATTAGGGCTAGACTGGTATTTCCCAATGAGCAGAATTTTCCATCACCATTGATCACAACGTCTTATATAGAAGTGGAAGCTCACGAACATTAATTAAACAGAAAGAAAACACCCAAATCAGATTTACTATGGACTATTTCTCAGTAATGAATCATTCATCACCGTTATCCATTAAAATGTACCGCTACAAAAGGACTTCGTCCTTCATTTATAGCTCATACACTGTGCTAGCCACGCGGGGTAGCCACGCGGTGTAGGACCCCTTGCATGGTTCGTGCAGTTCCTCCCCCCCCCCCCCCCCCCCGCGTCCTCCCAGGGGATGTGTGTGTTGTCCTTAGCGTAAGTTAGTTTAAGTTAGATTAAGCAGGGTGTAAGGCAAGGGACCGATGACTTCAGTAGTTTGGTCCCATAGCCCTTACCACAAATTTCCAAATCATTATGTTTAGAAATCGTTAACAAAACGTGAAAAAACATTTGTCACTTATCATCACACAATCTGAACGCATTTGTGTCCAATTTTTTCTCTGTTAGCTCTTGTGTCGCTCAGATCCACCTTTTCTTACATTCCGTGTTCAGTCTATCCGAGATGTACAATCTCGCTTCTGCATGTTGTATCTCCCTTCGGATTTGGAACACCATCAATCTCTTCCACCGGTTTTACGGTAATATATCAATTTATCGTGACGTAACATTTCAGGATACGTAATACAACACGTTCTTCATATAAAAGTCGCACATGTTGTATTTAAATTATGTAGAAGTCTTTAGATAATCTTGAATTACAAGGGTTTACATTTACACAAGACATAAAGACTCAAATTGCGGTAACGAAAAATACGTCACAGCGCAGCTACAGAGAGTTTTACTTATTGTCAATAATTCTTTTGTTCCTTCGTAGAATGATGGACATGAATAGCAGAACTTAACTTACCTTCATTGACTTAGTAAAAGCTATGACAGATGTGAACTGGAAGCTACTCTTTAGAACTATGAGAAAAGTAGGACTTTTATGGAAGGATAACACAATGATTAATTAACTCCATCAAAACCGAAGCACAAATGTAAACATCAACAAGATTGAGTAAGAGGGCAGGATGAGGAACTGGTTGTGCAAGGACGGCCCCCACCTTCTTTCCTATTTAATATGTTCATTGAGGAAGTTATTCAGATCGTGAAGGAGAAGACGAAGGTAATGAAAGGTCTGCCTGTGTAACTGGGCGGTTAGCGCGGCGGGTTGCTAACCAAAGGGGTCCGCATTCGACTTCCCTCCGGTTCGGAAATTTCCTCCGCTAGGGGTGTGGGTGTTGTGCTGTCCATACGTTAGCAGCATCATAACTGATATTCAGCTGTTGAGATGACTGCCAACAAATTAAAATAAAAGGTAAGAAAAGTCAATGGTAAAAGGATACACCGCATTCGATTTTCTGATTACATCGCTTAGTTGTAGACCCCCAAAAAGAAATGAATAGAATCTTTCTAGTCTTATCAGACTCTCTTAAACCACGGAAATTTGAAGTGAACAAACAGGAAACAAAACCTACGGTAGTCGGAAAAATATGGGAGATATTAAAACAAGTATAAAAATTCATAACAAAGGATTGATCACGTGAAAAAAATTTTGTTTTCTCGCCGGTATAATCACAAAGGATAATAAATACTTAATGGAAGTGAAGAGTAGGATTGCATTAACAAAACAGAAATTTATATATAAGAAAAATTTTGCAACCAACAAACATATCATTACAGATTACAGAAGGGGCACACTGCTCTATGGAAGGAAAGTTAGACTCTGGAAGAATTGGAAAGTAGTTGATCTGGGCGAATGCTTTTCTTTAAACAAATTGTTATTAAAGTACTAATAAAGCATTAATAAAGCGACATCTATGACAGTTGATTTGACTTCCTAGTTAGATAAAAAGATATGTGTTTCAGTGTTTCTGGAAATTCAGCCTCTAAGCGGGTGAAATAAGGAATGAAAAGTAGTATTAAAATACTCCATTATCAAAGGAATTTTAGGCTAAATCTATGAAAATTAGTATGTGGCTCCTTAGTTGGCAAAAATAATTGTTTCAGTGTTTTTTGGAAATTAAACAACAAAGGGGATGAAACAGAGGGTGTAAAATTTTATTGAATAGTTCGTTACATTAAAACAGCTTTAATATTTGAGTTCTACAGAAATTTTTGTTACGGAATGAAGGTTTCTATGAAAATATAACAACAAAGCTCAATAGAGATGATTCACAAAGACATCCTACTCTAGTTTTCAGAATTATTTTTTGGTCAGAAGTGCGTTCGGAAAAGACTGTAATGGTACTTGCATTACGTAACCATTACGGCACCTCACCTCAACCTCTCGCTACCAACAATATTCTACAGTGTTCCTGTAAAATAGTTAACATATTTCTGTGACAACATTCAGATTTAATTTCATTAATGTAGAGGTACTTCGATCCGTCGATATGTATATATTGCAATGATATCATTCTTATGTGTATTCTTTCTTTTGTCACTATGATCTTTGACGTACTTGTAACTCTGATTTTTGGGCGCGTAAGCGCTTATTAGAGAGTCAAGCTTTGGACGTCATGTTAAAAAGACGCAGATTGTAGTCAGTTTATGAAATGTGAACTTAAACAGTGAGGAAGACATTTTAAAGAACGTTTTATATTGTGAAGTGGTGTTTTGGAACGAGTTACGTGAGATTGCAACAAAAGTAATAAATAAAAGAAGTGTAACTTAAATTCGGAGTGCTGATTACTTTTTTACATCACCATTTTCCTAACTTGCAAAAGTTTCATCTTCAAGAATGGTATCTGAAACACATGTATAAAACTTTTGAATATTGCAGAATTACACCTAGGCCTCTTTGTATCCGAGCTTGTAATCACACTACCTAAATTTTCGACAATTGAGCCATGAGTTCACAACGAGACCAGCGTGGGAATCACGAAATGATGAGTGCCTAATTTGTCCATTATTTCAAGAAATGACTTTATTAACTGTGCTCTAATGACACTTGCCACATAATATAACTTTGTTGTTGCCCGAAAATGCAATATTTAGCAGCGTAAGCAGCACTACAATCATAATTAATTATTGACCTTTGATGTGGTA
The DNA here is from genome assembly GCF_021461395.2 of Schistocerca americana. Lineage (NCBI taxonomy): Eukaryota > Metazoa > Arthropoda > Insecta > Orthoptera > Acrididae > Schistocerca > Schistocerca americana. The sequence continues at coordinate 94,595,679 of NC_060121.1, forward strand.
GGGTTGTTAGATGACTATGATTAGTGTGAAAAGTTTAGAACATGTAACAATTTGTGAAGAGCACTCGATTAACGAGAAAAAGCAATTGTGCAGGCAATATAGTAAGTGTGAGTGAAGCAGTGAACGCTGAACTAGTTATTAATATTCCTGAAGGGAAAGAAAGGAAAAGGGTAGAACAGGAGGAAGTATTTGGATGACACCGAGGAGATCGTAGAATGTGACAATTACATGGACCTGAAACGAAGAGCCAATGGCAGAAGAGAAAGGTTACATCGACAAGGCGTTTGCGTTTAGATAGTAGACAGATGTAACTATATTTCTTGTTCCTTAGAAGATTCAAGCCTGCGGTTCTGGTGCACATTGAAGTCTCCACGTCACAGTACCGTAGCACACAACTAGAGGCTCAACAGCATAATGGCAGAGGCTACCGGTAACTAGAAGAGCTTCTGTAAGGTTTGGAAGGTAGGAGACGAGATACTGCCAGAAGTAAAGCTGTGAGGAGGGGGCGTGAGTCGTACTTGGGTAGCTCGGATGGACAGCTGGCATGGTAGCTCAGTGTGTTCGGTCAGAGGGTTAGCTGCCCTCTGTAATAAAAAAACTGAGTTAACCGGTCAACGACGTCCGCCCCGAGCAGATACAACGAACTAAAACGAAGAAAATGAGAAAAAAAAGGATGGTAGAGCACTTTTCCGTGAAAGGCAAAGGCAAAGGTCCTGAGTTCGAGTCTCGGTCCGGCACACAATTTTAATCTGCCAGGAAGTTTCATATCAGCGCACACTCCACTGCAGAGTGGAAATCTCATTCTGGGAACAAGAAAATCGTTTGGTAATTCGTTTTTTGCGTTGAAGTACTTACGGAGAACAGACTCTTCCAGTGATTTCAAACAGGGGAAAGAGTGTGTGCGTCTTTTTAATTCACATTCAGCTTTTGATGAACCGGCGTTCCTTTGTGTTTGGTATGGTGATAATTTATTATCCGTTGCCATTATATCAATGCAATTAGTTCATTCTGTAGTCTGGGCTTTGAAAAGTGTAGTGTGGATGCTTTACGATTTCCTTTCTGTTTGGTCGTTTAGCTGCAGCATTACTACTGCGAGCGAAGCATCAAGTGCGCTGTAGCCCTCTTATTAATAATATGATTCCATTTTATTATGGAGAAAAGGTGTACAGTACGTCGGGATTTATCTAAGAACGTGTCAGTGCACAGTTTTAATTACAGAATGCTGTTATTAACGGATACCGAATGCAGCAATGGTAGAGACAGACTATGCATTTCGCTCCAATAAAACAGCAATTTATTAAAGTATTTTTCTTACGCTTGGCATCACTGGGCAAAAGTCTTCGGTTATAAACTGTCTCAAAATCTGGCAGCACTCAGCGTTTCCGCCGTATATGAAACACCTGTCTGTAAATACTGGGCAAACGATTGTGAGCGATCCGTCAACAGTACTCGGAGTCGATCTCGGCAGTGTAATTCGTCCTAGCATATCATACGAGGTACTGTATTTATATATACGTACCTCATTCAGACAACATAGCTAGCAGGAACTAGCCTGCTTGAATGACGTTGTAGTATTACAGTTTGAAACGGTTTCTTGCAATTACTTAATGCGATTTTAAATGTGATCTCGTGATAGCGGAAATTTAAAAATTAGCACAACTGCGAAACGCTGAATTTTGCGAAGTCCAATCTAGATATTGAAGTAATTAAGCTGAAAACCTGATAGGAAGTAAATTATCATTATCATCATCATCAGCATCATCATCATCATCATCGTTAAACGACTAGGCAACTAGGCAACGACTTATTAGAAGCTGAAAAATAATTACAAACATGCATTCACTCCTTCTGACTTTCGTACACACATACTTTCCACACTACACAGGGTGACAACGCAATAGTCATTGTTAAATTAATGGTGGCTGTTCTATAAAACTTCCTGAGCTACTACTGTGTAACGTGGCTTTATACAGCGTGAATCACCCAAAACTTGCATCGCAAATATTGCGGAAGTAGAAAGCGCTACTGATGTTCGGTCTGCACAAAATGAGCCGGTAGTTGGGTGCTCAAATTCCCAACCAGTCAACAGATTGTAGTAATACTTGGAAAACATAAACTTATCTAAATGGAACAACGCCTATAGACATTCACAGACAAAAAGTAGGCTGAACCAGAATGTCAGTGGCGCCTGATGCAGGATTTTAGTGCTGGTCGTTCATTAGATACCGTACTGCGAAGCGTTCCCACGCCGACACTTGTACAACACCCGCCGTAGCACACACTAGAGAACAACACCAGTGAACTAACCAGGTATGTGAATTATGATCAATAAAGAGACAACTGACAATCGCAGGTCGTGTTCAAAATGACCACCGGCAGCGGCAGTACACGCTTCCAGTCTGGTACGGAACGAGTGCTGCACATGTGCTAGTATTTCAGGCGAGATGTCCGAGCAGCCTGGAATAATATGTTTTTGCATATGATCAAGTCTAGTAGGTATGTCGTCGTACAAAGTGGCTTGGCTTTGTCCTCTGAAAAAGTCTACAGGCGTGACATCAGGGGAATGGGCCGGCAAGGTAAAGGCCCTGTGGGCCCAATCCAACCATCTGGAACCAGTTCGTGAAGACACGCTGTAGTACATCCTGCACCATGGGCTGAACAGCCGTCACGTTGATACAATAGGTCCCTCCTAGTCCGCAGAGGAACTTGCATCCCTGGAAGATGGTCTGCTAGGGGGCTGCGATACTCGTGCACGTTCAGTGTTCCATCTAAGAAAAATTGGCCTCTGAGCTCGTGGTTCATTAATCCCCCTCGACCCCCTTCCCCCACATTTCAGCTGACGAAGCCAATGCGAATTGTCAACAAACCAATAGTGCGTGTTTCGGCGGCTTACCAGGCCATGATTGGTAAAAGAGGCTTCATCACTAAATAACATACATGATACGTTTCTAGTATTCTGACTTAATGCCCATGTACAGAAGTTCACACGATCCTCATAATCGTTTCCACGCGGCTCTTGACGGAGAAATGTGGTAGAGATGGAACCTGTGATGATGGACAATGCGTTGGCAACTTGCGTGACGCATGCCACTTCCTCTTCCGGTTGTGCGGTAGCTAACATGCGGACCATCTGCAACACCAGCAAGAACGTTATTTTCCCTCTCTTCTGTTAACGCTTTTTTACCTCTCTTACGTTGTCTAGGCTTTGCGCTGCCACTTTCACGTAAGTGGTTGAAGAGGTAGGTAAACAGCTGGCGAGAGTGCTGACTTCTATTGGGATATCTTACCGTATACACCTACAAGAACGAACTGCAGTCTTCCCACCTCCCTACGTGATGAGCGTGTCGGCTTTTTCTGCACTGGTGAAATCCATCTCACGGCCTACTGCTTGGACTACCACGCACTAACTGACTACCGAGTCGCAGTGCACTCAAGGAACACACAAGCACACTGTCAGCAAACGTAACAACACCGTACCTAGCAACTACGCAGGTTCAACACTATAAACAAATGTCTGTGTAGAAGTTTTTCAAAGTACGATATCTTGTAAATGACTAACACTAGAAAAATGGTTCAAATGGCTCTGAGCACTATGAGACTTAACATCAGTGGTCATCAGTCCCCTATAAGTTAGAACTACTTAAACCTAACTAACCTAAGGGCATCACACACATCCATGCCCGAGGCAGGATTCGAACCTGCGACCGTAGGGGTCACGCGGTTCCAAACTGAAGCGCCTAGAACCGCACAGCCACACAGGCCGGCACTAACACTAGAACCTTGGAACTAACGCTACCAATATTCGCCCTACTTTTAGTCTGTCAGTGTGAATAGGCATCGTTCCGTTTGCACATAAAATACATTTCGTATTATTACGATCAGTTTATTTGCTAACAGTACGGGCTCCTGACTACCAATCCATTCTGTGAAAACCGCACATCAATAGCAGTTTCTCAGTCCGGAACCGTACGACTGCTACGGTCGCAGGCTCGAATCGTGCCTCGGGCATGGATGTGTGTGATGTCCTTAAGTTACTTAGGTTTAAGTTGTTCTAAGTTCTAGGCGACTGATGACCTCAGATGTTAAGTACCATAGCGCTCATAGTCATTTGAACCAATAGCACTTTCCATTTCCGCAACATTTGTAGTGCAAGTTTTAGGTGATTCAACATGTATTTTTTACTTATCGAATCACTGTGCCAATGCTTAACATAACCAACTACACATTGCACCATTTTGGTCCAATGGGACACCGGTCGAGGTGGTCCAGTGGTCAGACGCCGTCCTCCCATCGTGGAGGACGACAGTTGAAATACCCCTACTTCTGTCCGGATTTACGTTTCACATGTTTCCGTAAATCGCTAAAGGCAAGTACATGGCTTCTGCAATACGACATGGCCGACTTTCTTCCGCATCATTCCCTCAACCCTGCTTTGTGCCCCGTGTCTGCGAACCTCGTACTTGCTGGGACGTGAGGCAACCTTTCTGTCTAACGGACATTCATTAGCCTAACCACAATGGTTATTACTAATGTAAATATTCTATTGAATATTAAAGCTGCGTCAATGGAATTATCACAAGTCGAAGATATACTAAAATTCCTACAGTTCACTATGACACATGTATACTTCATAACTTCTATTATTATTTGCTGTTATGTAGTGTTGTTGTTGTTAACTAGATTGATTTCCTATTTTTAAACTTTCGTGTGTGTCGGTATTGTGACACTGTTCAAAGTACGTGGTGTGATATACCAGTACTGACTGATAAAAGAGTTGCCAAATGTCTGAAATGGTACAACTGTGTTGCAGTTAACTTTTATCAAAAATAATTAGTAAACGCAAAACTGTGTACTAAATAAGCTGTTCCGTAGGAATCTGTAGTGTGCAATGTACTGAACAGTACTACAATGCGTGACGTCACAACGTGTGACATGCAGTTGCCATACACGAATCTAACAGAATAAAAATACTACGTAAGATTACAAAACGATTAATGAAAGAATATCTGCCTATGACTCTTCTATTAAAGTGTCCCCTAAATTTACGTATGCAAACTGACTAAATAAAATTCCATACTATAAAAGACACACGTGCGAATTTCGCTTTCCTCTGTAATAAGGAGAATGTCTACGTAAGAAATTAGAACTGCACTGAACTTTACCGAAACTGAACCTGAAGACAATTTTGCAATGCAACGCATAACTATGAATGATCGTAATGTCCTGACCGTAATTTTTAAGTGGCCGTAACAAATTTTCATGGCTTCCCTGTGGCAGTAAAAACTCGGTACCTTCCGAAGGTGGTGAAAATAAAAACACAGCGCAGCAGTAAACCAGCTAGAGGAAAGAAATTCTCGCTCAAGTGTAATGCAAGGCTGTGCATCTGTGCTAAGCATATTATGCTTTAGTTTTACACACGAAGTGCAATGCGCCACCACAAAATCATAAAACAAAATTGTCGTGAGGACAGAATGATAGAGATCCGACTTACTAAATGACTGAAAGAGAATCTCATTCGAACAATACATTATGAATAATGAAACTCACTCCTTTAACTCTGCCATGAAATTGTAAAGAGTGGTGCAACTATAACTCTAAGCGCAAACTTCGTGAACCAATAATTTTGGTTGATCTACTATCGACAATCAAAGTATCTAACCCGAACCAATAAAGAAAAATCACGAAAAACCGCCTTTCAAAAGTTCATCATAAATTATACGTGTCCATCAATGCAGTCACAACATTACTTGATAATATTCACACTTTTCAAATCAATCTTTCTTTTTCTTCTTCTACTTTCACAGCCTAATTGGAGCAATCATTTCCTCGTTATTTTCTTCAGTAAGTTTTCTTTCCGGATTGCACAGCACCTTCGCATTCATTTTGATCATCTTCGTCGTTCCTTATCAGTAAATATCTTTTTTCTTGTTTGTCGTTTGTCTGTTTTTTGTTAAAATTTTATTTCTGTGTTTTCCCATGTCTAAATTTTCTATCGTGCCTTGTAAATTGCCTAGCATTAATTCTGGCTCTTTCATATCGTCCCTAATTTCTTTCACCCAGGTTATTTGTTGATCGATATTCCAAAGTTTCTCTATAATTTTTATTAACAATCTGCTTTCTGGTGACCTCATAATGAGACCAAAAAAAGTGATCATTTTTTCCGTATAGTATCGGTAATGGGTTCTAATTCTTTGCACATCTTTTTGGTATTTCTTATTTTCGCATGTTCTGGATATTCTTCTCGCTACATTTACAATTTTTTCGTTTCCGTTTTCTGAGAGACTTTGAAAAATGTTTCATTATCGTTTTGTTCGTTCTTAGATTTTTTGTCCAAGTTGTATGTTACAGTTTCTTCTAGGTATTTAAACTGTTTCAGCGTTTCTACTTGCCTTTTATTTACTGTTATGTGGTTGGTTAGTAGTGGAGCTACTACCACTGTCTCAGTCTTTTCGAATGAACTATGGAATCCTATTTTTGTGCTATATTTTGTTCCTCGGTATTTGATTTCTGGCTTCTTGAATATTATTAGCTACTAACGCTAAATGATCTGCGAATCCCAAGCATTTGATCTGTCTGGGTTCCGGTATATATGTTTTTAGTATTTTCCTTTTACCATTACCTCATCATGGACTCGATGCCACAGTTAAAAAGTAATGGCGATAAACCGTCTCTCTGTCTTAATCGTGTTTTAATAGTAAATGGCTCAGATATTTCTCCTTTGAACATTAGTTTAGATTTGGGATTTGTTAGAATTAGGTTCATTATATTTATTAGTTTTTGGAGGGAGACCCAAACTGCTTAGTGACTTCGTCATTCAAGATGTGTGGACAAAATCATAAGCTTTTCTGAAGTCCAGAAAAGTTATAAATTTTTATTTTTGTCTGCTTTTGTAGTAATTCATTTCCAATGTGATTTTCTGTTATTGGCAGCTTCTCCAGGGACTATATATCTTCCTTGGCATTCTCATAGTTCCTGTTTAAACTGATCTTTACAACAATTATACAGAACTCTTGACATGATTTTATATGTAATATAAAAAGGGAATTCATTTATAGTTGTCTGGATTTTATTTGCTTCCTTTGTGGGTAAGGATGGATTACGGCTGTAGTCCAATGTTCTGGTAGTTCTTTTCTGTTCCAGATTTTCAGTATGCATCGGTGTAATGATATCTCCACTGGTTCTGCTGCATATTTGGAAAGTTCCATAAATGTTTCGTCTTCTCCATTTGATTTGTAGTTTTTGAGCTTTTTCAAAACTTTGTAGACTTTATGGACTGCCGGTGGACTTATACTTTTTCCTGGTGTTTTAACAGGGGCATCTATGTTTATCTGTAATAGTTCTGGAGGATATTCGCAATTTATAAATATTTAAAATGTTTCTAATAAAATTTCTGTATTTTTTCTTCCACTATGGACCACCTGGCTATTTTTATCTTTTAATTTCTGAGGTTCATGTCTTTGTTGTTGTCTGTTAAGTATTTTGTTGTAGTGCTTTCAGTTTGTTTTCTTGCTATTTATTTCAATCATGAGAAGTATACCCTTTTGATACTGGCGTCTAAACCTTCTTTTTTCGGTTATCTTTGGTTGTTCTGTGTGTTCTAAGCTGATTCCCTTTTTTATATTCTAGTACCTCAACCAGGCTTCGTATCTATCTACCATTGTTTTATCACGCTAATTATTCCACCATTTTTGCTTTTCCAAGCATTTACTGGGGCTATCGCTCAGTTTTTTTATTCAACTGGGGAACTACTTCCTCTGGGACATTGTTATTTTCATATCCCTTGTTTGTTCTTTATATTGCTTGTTACTGATCAGTTTAGGATGGCTTTAGTCCCATCTTTTTGGGGAGGAATTTTTTGTCAATGGGGTGAATTAAATTTATATTTTTATCATGTAATTATCTGGTCCAGTATCTGTCTCTCTCAGAACTTCCACAGTGTAGACTCCCTGTGGTAATTTTTATCCATATGAACATGATCCAGTTGCCAATCTCCTTTTCTCAGTCTGAATGTTCCCAAACTTTGAGTTATTTGGTCTTCTCTTGAAGTATTCTGATGTTGAAATTATGTCATACTTTCTGCAGAAATTAACATCTCACTCCATTCCTGTTAACTTTTCTTTGAGTTTGCCATTTCCCTATTACGCCTCTATATCTCTTCTTCCTTCCTAACTCGGCGATAAAATATCCTGTTAAAATTTTGTTGTGATTTTTATTTGTTTTTGTTGTCATCTGATCTAAAGTCTCCCAAAACACACCCACATCTTCTCTGTGTTCTTTCTTATTGTTTTTTTTGATACCCTGTGAAATGAAGAATTAAATTTTATTTGGATTCAATTATTTTGAGACCAGCCGCAAGTACTGTTCCGAATTACGCACGTTGCTTCATTACTATTTCCCTGGTATTCCCTTACGAGTCCTGTAGCCTTAAGACTCTATTGATTCCTGAACAGTTTTTCTCATTTCTTGAAGTCGAAATATTAGAATCACTTTGTGATCCATTTCATCTATCAAAACTTTGATTTTCCGTGGTTGTATGTGGAAGAGGCACTGGAAGGTTACAGATAGATTTAATAATGATAAGATTGATATTTAGGAACCAGGTTTTGAATTGTGAAATATTTCTAGGGCAGATGTGGACGCTGAGCGCAATTTATTGGTTGTCAGTTGTAGATTAAAGCTGAAGAAATAGTAAAAAGTGGGAATATAAGGAGGTGGGATCTGGATGAACTGAAAGAACCAGAGATTTGAGAGAGCTTCAGAGAGAGCATAAGAGAACGATTGACAAGAACCGGGGAAAGAAATATAGTAGGAGATGAATGAGTAGCTTTGAGAGATGAATTAGTGAAGACAGCAGATGACCAAGTCACTAAAAAGGCGAGGGCTAGTAGAGACCAATGGGTAACAGAAGAGGTTTTGAAATTGATTGTTGAAAGGAGAAAATATAAAAATGCAGTATATGAAATAAGGGGTAACGGATACAAACGTCTCAAAAATGAGGTCGACAGGAAGTGCAAAATGGTTAAGCAGGGGTGGCTCGAGGACAAATGCAAGGATGTAGAGGCATATATGACTAGGGTTAAGATAGATACTGCCCACAGGAAAATTAAAGAGACCTTTGGAGAAAAGAGAATCACCGATATCAATATCAAGAGCTCAGATGGAAAACTAGTCCCAAGCAAAGAAGGGAAAGGAGAAAGATGGAAGGAGTACATAGAGAGTCTGTACAAGGACGATGTACTTGAGGGCAATGTTACGCAAATTAAAGAGGAGGTAGATGAAGATGAAATGTATGATATGATACTGCGTGAAGAATGTGACAGAGCACTGAAAGATTTATGTCGAAACAAGGCCCCAGGATTAGACAATGTACATCAGAACTACTGATAGCCTCTGGAGAGCCAGCCATGACAAAACTCTGCCATCTGGTGAGCAAGATGTATCAGACAGGTGAAATCCCCTCAGACTTCAAGAAAAATATAATAACTCCAATACCTAAGAAAGTAGGTGTTGACAGATGCAAAAAATACCTAACCAAAAACTGCTAGAAGCCGAACACGAGAAAGATCAGTTTTGATTCAGAAGAAATGTTGGAACACGCGATGAAATACTGACCATAAGACTTAAGGAAAGGCAAACCTACATTTCTAGCTTTTGTAGACTTAGAGAAAGGTTTTGACACTTTGACTGGAATACTCTCTTTTCAAATTCTGAAGGTGGCAGGGGTCAAATACAGGGTGCGGACGGATATTTACAATTTGGAAAGAAACCAGATGACAGTTGTAGGAGTCGAAGGGCATGAAAGGGAAGCAGTGGGTGAGAAGACAGAGAGACAGGGCTGTAGTCTGTCCCCGATGTTATTCAGTCTGTATATTGAACAAGCAGTAAAGTAAACAAAAGAAAAATTTGGAGTAGAAATTCATGGAGAAGAAATAAAAAGGTTGAGATTTGCCGATGACACTGTAAATCTGTGAGAAGCAGCAGAGGACTTGGAGGAGCTGTTGAACGGAATGGACAGAGTCTTGAAAGGGGGATATAAGACGAATATCAACAAGAGTAAAACGAGGATAATGGAATGTAGTCGAATTAAATCAGGTGATTCTGAGGGAATTAGATTAGGAAGTGAGACACTTAAAGTAGTAGATGAGTGTTGCTATTTGGGGAACAAAATAACTGATAATGGTCGAAGTAGACTGACTCTGGCTAGGAAAGCGTTTCTTAAGAAGAGAAATTCGTTAACATCGAGTATAGATTTAAGTGTCAGGAAGTCCTTTCTGTAAATATTTGTATGGAGTGTAGCCATATATGAAAGCGAGATATGGACGATAAATATTGTAGACAAGAAGAGAATAGAAACTTTCGAAATGTGGTGCTTCGGAAGAATGCTGAAGGTTAGATGGGTAGATCACGTAACTAATGAGGGGGTACTGAACAGAGGAGAGGAATTTGTGGCATAACTTGATTAGAAGAAGGGATCATTTGATAGGAAACTTTCTGAGGCATTGAGGGATTACCAATTTAATACTGGAGGGAAGCATGGAGAGTAAAAATCGTAAAGGGAGACCAAGAGATGAATATGTTGAGCCCATTAAGAAGGATGTAGGTTGTAGTAATTACTCGGAGATGGAGAAGCTTGGACATGATAGAGCAGAATGGAAAGCGGCATCAAACCAGTCTCTGGACTGAAGACCACAACAACAACATCGTCTAATCCATGTTGTTCGTTGTTATGTAGTTTATCAGTCCTCACTTAGTCTAAATTTGGTTTATCTGTCAGTCTTTGGAATTTTCAGATGCTGTGACTAATCTAAGTTACCTTCCAAGTAACTGTCCACTGTGCCCGGGTGCAGTCTTTCTTGACAAATGCCAAGTGGTGGATTTTTACATAAGTGATTTCTCTCTGTGTTGGACTTTCAATGGTAGTGAACCTTGTATGGAGCAAGTTCCGAGCTACAACCTAGGTTGTTAACCGTAGAGGTTGTTTTGTATTTAGTGTGCGAGAGCTATTTTATTTCGCTCAAGTCCGTAAGCAAGCTGATGAGGACCCTTCTTTCCGCCACTTGTCAGAATATCACCTCTCCGCTTCGTACGACGTCGTAATAGGTTCGTGGAAATCAGTCTTTACGAAATCTTATTTGCAAAATTTAACTTCCTCTGCATTAGTACCTCTTTGCCATGCTAGCTATTCCCAGACCCCTCATCAGCGTTACCAACACTTGGATCCCACACTTAAATCTCACTGAGTGCTTCACTGGCAACCATAGTGCTACTGACAATCACATATCACGCTGCTTTCACTTTGAATATTTATAGCCTAATATACAGATTACTGAAGACTCATTTTTGAAGAATATCCAGTGTTCAGATATGAAGTATGACGTATCGAATGAAAAGGAAGTACACATCACTTTCATCGAATACCAAAAATAAGCTATCTATCTCACAAGTAATACTTCACAATAATCTGATGGATGGTAGCCGCAAACAGAAATGAGATCGTGATTTGGTGGTACTGAACACCATACGTTCATGTTTGGGATCGATTAGATGTTATGTCCCAAATATTTCACTTTTCATGGAGCTTGCTTAACGCAGCTTCGTCGGTTTGGGTAACAAAAGTACATAGAAATGAGATTTTCACTCTGCAGCGGAGTGTGCGCTGATATGAAACTTCCTGGCAGATTAAAACTGTGTGCCGGACCGAGATTCGAATTCGGGACCTTTGCCTTTCGCGAGCAAGTGCTCTACCAACTGAGCTTGGGTAGCACACAGTTTTAATCTGCCAGGAATTTTCGAGGTACATACACTCCTGGAAATTGAAATAAGAACACCGTGAATTCATTGTCCCAGGAAGGGGAAACTTTATTGACACATTCCTGGGGTCAGATACATCACATGATCACACTGACAGAACCACAGGCACATAGACACAGGCAACAGAGCATGCACAATGTCGGCACTAGTACAGTGTATATCCACCTTTCGCAGCAATGCAGGTGCTATTCTCCCATGGAGACGATCGTAGAGATGTTGGATGTAGTCCTGTGGAACGGCTTGCCATTCCATTTCCACCTGGCGCCTCAGTTGGACCAGCGTTCGTGCTGGACGTGCAGACCGCGTGAGACGACGCTTCATCCAGTCCCAAACATGCTCAATGGGGGACAGATCCGGAGATCTTGCTGGCCAGGGTAGTTGACGTACACCTTCTAGAGCACGTTGGGTGGCACGGGATACATGCGGACGTGCATTGTCCTGTTGGAACAGCAAGTTCCCTTGCCGGTCTAGGAATGGTAGAACGATGGGTTCGATGACGGTTTGGATGTACCGTGCACTATTCAGTGTCCCCTCGACGATCACCAGTGGTGTACGGCCAGTGTAGGAGATCGCTCTCCACACCATGATGCCGGGTGTTGGCCCTGTGTGGCTCGGTCGTATGCAGTCCTGATTGTGGCGCTCACCTGCACGGCGCCAAACACGCATACGACCATCATTGGCACCAAGGGAGAAGCGACTCTCATCGCTGAAGGCGACACGTCTCCATTCGTCCCTCCATTCACGCCTGTCGTGACACCACTGGAGGCGGGCTGCACGATGTTGGGGCGTGAGCGGAAGACGGCCTAACGGTGTGCGGGACCGTAGCCCAGCTTCATGGAGACGGTTGCGAATGGTCCTCGCCGATACCCCAGGAGCAACAGTGTCCCTAATTTGCTGGGAAGTGGCGGTGCGGTCCCCTACGGCACTGCGTAGGATCCTACGGTCTTGGCGTGCATCCGTGCGTCGCTGCGGTCCGGTCCCAGGTCGACGGGCACGTGCACCTTCCGCCGACCACTGGCGACAACATCGATGTACTGTGGAGACCTCACGCCCCACGTGTTGAGCAATTCGGCGGTACGTCCACCCGGCCTCCCGCATGCCCACTATACGCCCTCGCTCAAAGTCCGTCAACTGCACATACGGTTCACGTCCATGCTGTCGCGGCATGCTACCAGTGTTAAAGACTGCGATGGAGCTCCGTATGCCACGGCAAACTGGCTGACACTGACGGCGGCGGTGCACAAATGCTGCGCAGCTAGCGCCATTCGACGGCCAACACCGCTGTTCCTGGTGTGTCCGCTGTGCCGTGCGTGTGACCATTGCTTGTACAGCCCTCTCGCAGTGTCCGGAGCAAGTATGGTGGGTCTGACACACCGGTGTCAATGTGTTCTTTTTTCCATTTCCAGGAGTGTATAAATCTTTAGTGTATGATTTTTTAACGAAGTTCCCGATCAAATCATATCTCAAAGTTTGGTGGTCTGACGACATGATTTTAACATAGACATTCAACTTTTTGCCATGTTCCACTGTCTAGTACTGGCACTGAAGAGCATCATTTTTCCGGTCATCTACATCTACGTTCTGCATATCACTATGAAGTGCATGACAAAGTGTACCTACCATCGCACCATTTATGAGGGCTTCTTCCTGCTCCATTCGGAATGCAGCGCAAAAAGAGTGATTGGTTAAACGCCTAAGCTCGTGCTGTATATGTATTTGCAATCCCTATGGGGGCTGCACGTAGCTGGTTGTAGCACATTCCTAAATTATTGAGACAGGGTAAGATGGACGGACTTGTAGATGCATGAACAATGCACCGATATACTAATTTCGAACTAACACAGAACCGGTACAAACGGAGGAGGGTGGTTCGACCTGCACCCCAAGAAATACCTCTGAGGACACGTAGCACACTGAGGGACCGTGTGCACAGGGCTAACAGGTAAGACACGTGGAAGGACCAAGAGAATTCCCCACGAGCATGAGCCCCAGGAATTTCGTACTTTCAGCGAACGGAAGAGCAACATGCACAAGATGTAAAGATGGTGGGAGAAACCAATTGCGCCCCCAGAAATTCCTGAAAACGGTTTTGTCAGTGGAAACACGAAAGCCATTGTCGATGCTCCAGGAGTGGATATCATCTTCAAGCTTCGGACAGTTCAGTCTTTGAGCGACTCCGTGACGCTCATCTATGGGTCGAACAAACCTATGAATATTCGTTCTGACCTCATTTTGATATGTTCAGCAGCTTTTGTTGGTCCTATTTGGTATGTCCCTCACGCAATTGAGTAATTTTCCAATGATGTGTCGTGAAAGTGTTTTATAAGAACTCTACTGCGTAGCCCGATTGCATTTTTCCAGTCTCCTACCAGTGAACCGAAGTCTGTCACCTGCTCTTGGCTCCGAGACGGTATCGTTGTATGATATTCTCTATTAACAAAACTTACCCTTGCATGACTTGTCGCAGGCAGCAAGAAATCCACTACTGTTCTTACTATCAGACCAACTATCGCAAATGTTTTTTCGCTTGGCTCTTGGATCGTCACATTTGTTTTTCCTCTGCCCCTCAAATCACCACCCTTCGTTCAATTTTCAACACAATCTATCTCCAGAAGAGCGGGTATTAATGGTGAATTTTAACCAGACGTACGCGAACATCGCAGTACCAACATCCTGCGGTGACCTCACTTAATGAACACTAACGTTTATGGAGAGGTGGCAATAGACCTTTCGTGCTGGCCATCATACCGGTGTGGGAGTGAAGGGGCTCCACTCTCAACTAAACCACCCGCTCTACATGGGGCTGAGCATGTGTGATCGTTCCACGGCGTAACAATACACTCTGACATAGACAGGAATGTGCATCACATGACCGAATCCAGCTGTTACTCACTGATATTATTGTCGTAGGATACTAAGTTTTCCCGTTTTGCCAAATGCACAATTTTACATATCTAAACATTTAACGCAAGTTGCCGTCCATGCAACACTCTGTAATCTTACCAATATCTGACTGAATATTTATGCAGTGGTTTGTCAGACAGTAGTTTAGCACGGTTAACTGCGTTATCCGCAAAAAGTATCAGGTCTGTATTAGTTTGAAACAACTCGTAATATTAAGCAACTATTAGGAACCCCAGTTTCCGGACGAATGTGAGGTGTTAATTGTTTCGACTGTATCGTCTTGAACTAATTAATTGTTGTATAAATTACTGTCGTTCTATTGTAAATGTTTTTTCCAAGATATGTTGTGAGCACATATAGTTAATACCCATGCTCTTCAGATGAGACAACCGATGAAATACGACGGGTGGAAACTCCCGTCTGATTGATATGACGTCCCCAGCGTAGCGGAAGCATTTTTAGAGCTTACAGTAAGGCGTAACCTCTCCCCATTAAACGTCACCCTGCATACACGCATTGTCGCCACTGGGAAACGGTGTACCGACTACACCATGGTCGGCAAACCCGATGCGGTCCGCGAAAGCATTTCTCCTAGCCAGCGCCGTCGTCATAGTTTCGGTTGTGATACCCGGGACACCACCACGACACGATTACATTTTTTCAAGTACCATCGACGTGTATGGCAATATTTTGACGCCATAGTGAGCAATTAAAAGATTATAAAAATTCCGTCTGTTTCAGCACTATTTCGCTGATGAAATGTCTATGCACCGTTAGATCATGTGGAATTGAGCTATTAATGTAAGCCACACCCGACTCCGCACTGAAGGTGGTGGGTTCATGGCCCTTCGAGGCGAATCATTTATATAGATGCGCGATGCCTGTTCTTTTGGATCACGCAATCATGTAAAGTTTATTAGGGTAGTCACTGCTTTGACCGCGTTGATACGATGCACACATGCTATCAACAGTGCCGCCACTCACTCCAGGTTTGCCGTTACTTACCTGGTCACCAACAACACCGTATCAATAAATTTCTCGTACCGTACTTGGACACTCTTCACATCTGGCAGATGTCGAACGTAAGCACTAAAACTGTCGCTGAACTGTAATAGGCGACCATGTTTCGTGAAACCACAAAACACACTGCCCTTTTTCCTTCATAGTCGTCATTCGTGAGCAAAACTCCTAAATTATCATAAATGAAATAACAGAGACAACATTTGTGGATTGAATTCAAAAAAACTTCTTGTGTTTAGCTAACATTAGCAACAACCACTTAGCCCTGTGCGTTAAGCTACCATTTGCGACAAACCGCATAGCTGTATCTGGAATAGTTCCTTACAAGTAAATTTTTGTAATCACGGAAAGAGTTCATGCTTAGCCTGTATAATAGAAGCTATATTTAAAGTACAAACTGTAGCGTCGTCCAAACAAGACACAGCTGGAGCAAAAGCACCACAGGCCCAAAGATGCGAGCTGCTGCCAGCGCCATAGAGACTCACCACTTGCGCGAGTTCCACCAGCGCCACGGGCGGCGCTGAAGATGAAGATATCGACTTCGTCTTGGCCAATTGCCGGCCGCTTACAATCCGCCACTGATTGGACGACAGCCTGCTCGGAAGAGAGAAGAACAGCTCTCGCCCTCTTGGTTATAGATCATCGTTCAGGGCTGACTTAGACAGGGAACGTCGTCTAGTGAACTCTTAGAAGTGAACAGACAGTCATTGTAAATTTCACTTGCTATGTACTTTGAAATTTTGCACTTAGCCATAGGTGGACTTTTTTGTTCTATATTACATGCAGTGTTTCAGATTTCATTATTCACTTACTCACAACGATAAGTAAATCTTTCTGTGACTTTGTTACTAACTTGTTGAAGCGTTGTAGAACTTCCGCTCTCCTATCTTGTTACCTAAGTCTGGGGCATAGCTGTGTAACAATGTCAGAGAGAAATTGTCTTTGCGGTGTACTGCATCGGAAGCCGTTTCACGATCTCACAAACTCGGTCTACTGTAACAGCAGTGGCAACTCAACCTCCGCAGCAGTAGCGACAAGGCCTTTACAAAACTGCAACGAGGCTTTGCAAAAAAAACATCGCACGAAGCTTGTTTTTCTTCCTCGTGTCTATTGTGGCGCTGCACTCCTCATTTCACCAATAAGATGTCCGCCCCCGGTAGCTGGGTGGTCAGCGCGACGGAAGGTTAATCCTAAGGGCCCGGGTTCGATTCCCGCCTGCGTCGAAGATTTTCTCCACACTGAGGATGGCTAACGTGCATATATTGCTCGCTACAGTACAGGGTACAGAAGTTTCTACAACAGTGTAAGGTTGTTCGTGTTCGGATAATCAGCCGCAAGCCTCGCCAGCTTTTTCCAAGAAACGCCCACTGCTCAGCCACAGCACTGTGACCACCGACCTACTATCGATGTGAATCCGTCCAGGTGACAACACCTCCACCTGGCGAGGAATGACTGCTAGTCAGACACTAGTACGGTGCATGTAGTACCAGTGAGGAAGCTGTTCGTGTGTAGAATAGGGAAGACGGGCGATCTATCTGAGTCAGACCGAGGACAGGTTTTCATGGCCCGTAGGCTCGGCAGAGCATTTCGGGAACAGCACCACTTATCGGGTGTTCGAGGAGTACTGTATTGAGGGTCTTCAACACTTGGCGAAACCATGGTGAAACCACGTCCAGACGTCGTAGGGTTGGGGGGGGGGGGCGACTACTCATTACAGACGCCGAATGTCGCAGGCTGGGCAGATTGATAAAACAGAACAGGAGGTGAACCGTGGCGGAACTAACATCAGGCATTAATGCTGGGCTGAGTAAAAGTGTTTCTGAACACACAGTGCACCGAACACTCTTAACAATGAGCCTCCGCAGCCGACGATCATGCATGTTCCAATGTAAACATTACGACACCGGCAACGACGACTCAAATGGCACTGGACGTTGGCGCAGTGGTCTGATGGATCCCGACACCTTCTTCATGATGCCGCTGGGAGAGCGCGAATCCTCGGGAACGGCCTCCCTACACCTGTACTGCGGGACGGAGACAAGCTGTCAGCTGCTCCGTTGTGCTCTGGGGAACATTCGCGTCGGCATCAATGGGTCCAGTGGAGCTCGTGCAAGGCACCATGAGTATCGTACACTGGTTGCAGACCACGAACACCCGTTCATAACGATCATGTTTTCCGACGGACGTGGCATTTTTCAACCGGTTAATGCGTCATGTCAGTAGGCCAGAAGTGTTATGGAGTGGTTCGAGGAACACAGTAGCGAGTTCCAGTTGATGTACCGCCCCCCCCCCCCCCCCATATCATCAGATCTGAACCAGATGGGACACATGTGGGATGTGACTGAATCTCGCGTCACAGCTCATCGGTCTTGTAATGCCACTTCCTCGGATGGAAAATGAAAAAAGAAAACATAGCAACCAATACCACAAAAATTTCCCCAAAACTTCCCAGTTCCATGAAAAGTGAATAAGTATCCAATGTTCCATTTAACACTATTATTTGGATAATAATAGTAATTGAATCAAGAACCTTATACTTAATAATTTGTCAACTTACATAGGAAGATAGAATCTCACTAAACTCAAACTCAAAATCATAGTAAATCGCAAAATCATTATAATTAAAATTTACAAAGTAGAACGAACGATCTCAAATAATACTTCGTGTGAGTACTCTTTGAGAATCGTGACTAATGGCTAAGGAAAATTTGATCCATTGTCACTATGTTATGAGAGTTAGCCGAAGCTGGTCAGACTTGTTTGAATACTCGTATGTGTAGGTGCGGTTAGATTGTTTTTCGAGGATTGATAATTGCGATCTACCATAACGCAGTGAAACGAATATTGACTTCAATCATAACATCGTTTAAAATACAGATAGAGGACTACCTTATATTAGACCGAAGTGAAGTTTTCAATTGGATAACTCGATCTCAAATCTAGTTAGGCATTGAACAGTGATAGACAATTAACTTCATTCGTAATTGCAAATGGACTCTGGAACTCGGCAATAGTTTTAAAGCATATAATTTATAAATTCCTTCCCCCCCACCCCCCCCCACCCCTCCCTCACCACCTGGGAAAGCTTCTTCCTCACGGCCCTGTTAGGAAGTGACTGTTAGTGTGAAAGAAACCACCCTTTCGTGCCAATTTACGCATTTGTGATTCCAAATTACAAAATTGTTCAGAGACATAACTGTGATCTTTTGCGTGCTGCGATAATATTTGACTGAAGCGTTCGGCGCATGTATAGAAACTCTTTGACGTTAGGGAGCAATCGCAATATTACGACTTATTAGAGATTTAAAATTACAACCAAACTATGGGGAATTTGGTGTCGGTAGAACTGAATTGAATTTATTATTAATATTTTAATAGCAACTTTTAAACCATCGAATATAAACGAGTTAATTGCGACGAGTAGCGTAATATTGGTCACAACTGGTGAAGTAAATATCACGCACACGTCGAGAGTTCTGTTCAGCACTGTTTTTTGTAACGTCGTCTTTACCTAATAACAGTATCATCGCTCTACTGACTATCGCCGAGTTTTAGCTAGGGCCCATCAATACTAATCTATCGACTACCAACTAGAAAAACCTGTGACGTTACACTCTCCACCTCGAAATTTAGGGGAATTTGTTGAGTTGTGTGTGTGTGTGTGTGTGCGCGCAGATGTGGAGCCAACTCCCTCCAGCTGGCTACCAAGGCGTCATTGCTTCCTGGCAACGACGCGTCGCCGCTGTTATCCGTGCGAAAGGTGAACATACTGGCTATTAAGTGGGTCATAGTATGAAGGCTTTCACGCCCGCATGACTTATCTTCTGGTAAACCTTCCGGGATGTAAGGTCGTGGTCCATGAAACTCTTCAGCTCCTAACGTTTCGTCCAGAGCTGCGCTGGACATCTTCAGAGGGGTGTTTCTCCTCCGGTGAGTCTTGCCGTCATTACGTGACCAGTTCCTTCAAAGTAAGCATATGAGCGTAATCAACTAAGTTATGGTTCATTCACGATCTAACTGAAATAAGCTAGAATTAAACTGAAGGAAACGCACGTCTCGAAATTGTTGTCTCACAATGAGTATTACCTAACTGAGCCTGTCATTTCACTTCGCGAAGCCTTCTAAAGTATCGATGCCATATCGCAGGTCTGTGTGTGCCTTCTTCTGAATCGAATACTAGAATACATCAACGTTGCATCCCCCCGCGACCAACACCAGAACTGGGGCGACGAAGAAACTTCTCACATCCTCCTTGAGTTCAACTCCTGCTCTCTGCATAAGAAAATGCGTATGTCTTCTTTCTGTTCAATGTTGTACCAAGATCAATTCTTTCCCAACTGCACGAGAAATGTTTGCAATTCATTCCCCGTTTACGTTAATTTTTTGGAAGATAGGTAATGGGACGGAGAGAAGCCGAATAACTGACCTCCCCTGCCTGCGAACTGGAGCGGAAAAGTGCCGCGTAAGACTGGAGGCAGAACAAGGTACAGTGCAAGCGAGATGGTACGTGTTTACGCGACGAACTCTTTGTTGTTTGGCTTGCGTGGGAACCCACAAAGAAACTTTTCTCCTTCCCCGCTTTATCTCGAGCGGTGCTAGACCGTCTACTGAGAAGACATATTTTCTCAACTTCGCCTATCTCCGCGCCACCCGGTCGGAATGCCCGTGACGATCCCATTACTAGACCGGAAACGGCTTCGTCACTGTCTCTCGGGCCTCACCAATGCGATACGAGAAAGTAGGGTCAGGCATTATCTGTTTATTTCTGACAATCACTTTTTATGATGCAATCATAACCTGTTTCTGCTTTCAAAGGTTATCTTCAGATACTAGAATAAAGAACAGAAAATCTTAAATTAAGATATGAACGAAGTCGAAAGACTTTCACTATGTTTGCTTGTAAGCTTAGTAAAGTGCTATGAGTATGCATATGGTGCAGACCTAAGGGCGGCGTTTAATAAACAATTATTCATTCGTTGTCAACTAAAGATAAAATAAGAAACCAGAGAATTGTTTACGGAGAGCCAAGTGTATTTTTCAATCACCACTTTTTGGGCTAGAAGCACGCTTCCAACTCTGAATCATAAAAACCATAAAATATTGCAACTATTACAATATTATTTCAATCAGTTATTCATAAAATGTAAAAGTAAACACAGATCATTAAATTTTTAATATTTATTTAGAAATATGTGAAGCATTTACAGTAAAAGAGACAGAGCAGGAATCCTCGTGGTATAGTTTTCGATGTCCTGTGGCGCTGCACCTGATGCTGCTTTATGTTTGCAGTACTGCACGTAAGCTCGGGAGAGAGTACGCAGAATGGACGACCAGGGCAGTTCCTTGTTACAGCTGACTGTCTCTCTTCTTCGGGTTGCGAGTTGTTTACCCGTACGTTAGGTAGGTGAGGAGCACACATGCGATAGTTTGTACGGGGGTGCCAGACAGGGGCATAAGAAGTATTTTTAATATTTTGGAAGATAAAAGGCGACTTGTAAGTAGACATAATAAAGTGCCATTTCCAGTGCTGTTAAAAACCAGCTTAACTCCGACCTGTAGATCAGATTTTTTTAAAGAAAAACACTTGGCTACGCTATATTATTTTCCTTCTTCAGAGAGCTAGGGGGGTGGGGCGGGCCCCTCTTGCCTCCGGGTGAGGGCACTCTTGAGCTGGTTAGCAGAGTGCAGACGCATCCCATCATACATTACGAGGAGGTCCATGCAAGAAGCAGCGACTAATTCAGCTAAATTAATTGTCGCAAATACTAAGATATGCATTTGTTGCAACGTCATTTTGTTCATTTTTTGGAAATTTGTGGTAAGTTCCTATGGGACCAAACTGTTGAGGTCATCGGTCCCTAACTTAACTTACGTTATGGACAACACACACCCATGCCAGAGAGAGGACTCGAACTTCCGACGGGCGAGCCGCGCGAACCGTGATAAGGCGCTCCAGACCGCGCGGCTACCCCTAGAGGCTTTCTGTTCATTGAGGAGTTTATCTGGTTCCTTTCTTGTAGTAGGGAGCAATTCAATTTGACGTAAGCACTCTCCCTTCACTTCGACCTGTCACAGCGGTGGCTGGAAGAGGTAAGGCTAAAATCACCTGCAAGATCCTTGTCCTATCCAGAGTGTACGTAAGATGCATCTAAACTAGGAAACTGCGATACACGAAGTATTACTTATTGAAACCCTACAATTTCTCTTCCTAGCTGTCAATGTCTAGCCAACTCCCTTCTCACAGTACGAGGACAGAAATTAAATACCAAGCAGAGATTGATGGTAATAAAACGTCCTAGCCAGCAATTGGCTGGACAATTTCAACAGCAACCTCAGAATGTTTGGAGAAGGTGCAGCTATTTATATCGAAATATTGTCTGAGAAAAAAAGCTACACAGCCCTCCAATTGGATCTTGATAAAAATTTCAAAGTCGTGGAAAGGTTGGCAACTTGCTTTAGATGTTCAGAAATGTGAAATTGTGCACTTAACAAAAAGGAGTACCATTTTGAATTAATCGAAGCATGCATTGTCTGTATGTTACAATTTGTGGCGACGTGAAATGGGTTGACTGGATAAACTCAGTCGTACTTCCAGCGGATGACAGAATTGGGTTCGTTGGTAGGATACCGGAAAAATGCAGTAAAGTCTACAATTGAGATTACTTGCATAACAGTCGTCTCATACAAACTGGAATATTTCTCAAGCGCGTGGGACCAGCGCCAAAGAGGACTGGATCAATGAGGGCTAAAGAACGTGTATGAAGACGATCAGCACGAATGAATGTAGATTAGTATGACCCATGAAAAAGCCTCATTTAACTGCTGAGAAACCCTGAACTGGCATCTACTTGAATATGCACATGAACTATCTTGCGAATGCCTCAACTACAAAGCATAAAAAATCGTTTAGAATTAGGAGTCTATGAGTTTACTATAGCTACAAATTATGGAGATGTCGAAGGCATAGTCTACTCAGGCAATATTCCAAAACCTGCAACTCTCAGATTTTTATGACGTTGGGGATATCTATGCATTGCTGCACTTTTCAGCACAGTGGATCTTGAATTGACCAAAGTCGTCTAAGCCTGGATCCCATAAAATGAGAAGAAATCGTACGGATAATCTACTCTAATAAACATACAATTTGCTACATGATGACATGAATGAAACGACAAATTGGCATAAAGTGTATTCCATGGTTGGCAATGCAAATCAATAGCATTTTAGCGCAACTTATGGGTAATGCCATATACATTCTGAACATAAGTTGGTTGGTATTCTACGAGCTATGAAATCTACGCGTTCAGGGTGGCCGTACTCAACACCGTACAGCACCTCATGCTGGACTTTCGCCTGTTCATGTAGGATCGCAAGGCTACGCCACGCATCTTGGGTGAAGAATTGGGCTTCTCAGCTGCAACGGTATCCATTACTAAAGTTCGACGACTTCTGGACTTCAGCAAAGCAACAACTGCTGCAGCTTGCCTTTATGCAGTAGCAGACAGTAGTGCACCGACACTGGTACGCCCAGTGACAACACGTGACACAGTAGTGGCGACTCGTCACCTCTTCAGGATAGTCCTCGTGCAGCGTGTACTGTCTCGATAGACGTAAGTACGTGTGGAGGCTCAAGGGGGCATCGAAGTTGAGTGACTGCATTCTTCATCGACATAACGGCCCAGAGCTGTACCTGAGGAGTAGAATACCATTCGGTACACAACACGATCACCTGTGGTTGATATAGCCGATAATATGAACACCTGCCATCACACTTCTGCCGTGAGTTCTATCTTCAGTGACTCCGTGACGTTGCCTTTAAATGGGATAACACATGATCGCATATAGCTACCGCTGTCCTGACCTACCTCGATGAGAATGGTGCTCGGATGTTGCCCTGGTCAGGACGTCCTGCAGACCTCTCGCCCGCTGTAAGCAACTGGTCACGAGCTGCCGAGAGACTCAGAAGACATCACTTGCCTACTGTTGTGGGTGCTGTAGTCAGGCACAGAGTTGGAGCAGCGTCGTCTGACATACCTGTATCTGTCAACCTACCTGTGTCCGACCCGGTTCCTAGCTGGGTTAGAGCCATGGTGCCACAAGCGGCAGCTCTTTGTACTAAATTTCAAATTCTGCACACGCGCAACATACCTACAGATCTGTAAATATCTGAAAACGTCAGCGTTGTGAAGCGTAGGAGGGCTATTTATCAAGTAGCTACCGTTAATAGCAGACTGTTGTTATAGCTACAGGATGTAACTAAATTTTATTTACAGACGTGGAGTACTTCTGTGAGAACCAAGAAGATTACGTTCATCATAGGCACTCATGTCTGCAAATATATCGTTTTCTTACTACCCGTAATATACCATAACACTCTTTGCTCTCTGACTTCTCGTGTTTGTCGTCTGGGTCCATTTACAAGCAGGGCTCGATCTGACGACCACCGACGCCAGCACAGACACGGTGCCGCTATACCATGTTCCAATAAACACGATCACCAGTGCCTCCTCCTCCAACACCCACCACAGCCGTAACCCACGTCACTAGACCTTCCTCGGATGCCACAGGCGTCTACTATGTCAAGTACTTCATGCGAAAGCACAGGTAGTTTTCTAATGGGTTCAAGTCAGGAGACTATTCAGGCCAAACAATCGGGTGACCATGACATATCCACTGTTGTCCAACTAGTTGGTCCAGATGATCTAGAACTACACAAAACACTTGCAGTAGAGTATTTTCCACGTGCCATTGTAGTAATCCGTCGACGATCCGTACATATGCAGCACCTGTGAAATGTGGAGGAAGAAGGTGTGGCCCAGTCATACGTCCATCCAGGAACCCCGCCCTAATGTTCAGACTGTATCGTTGCTGAAACACGTGCAGGTATACATCAGCCCAGACATCACTCTTGTGGGAACTGAGAACTTCCTCCTCGCTGAACCACCAAAGGAAGTTGCGATCCAGAATATGGTATGGAAGTGGCGTATCTGTATTGATCCCCGTGGTCATCAGAACGAGCCCTACTTGCAAGTGGACCCAGAGGACAAGGAGCAGGAGTCAGACAGCAACGTGTTTTCTGGCATGTTCCATGTACTGGGAAAACGGTATGTTTCTGTGCTAAACTTAGCCGTCTCGGTCCCCACTAAAAGTCCTCAACGTCTGTATGGAGAATTGAGTGATACCCCGTACAGTTATTTACACAGGTATTTCTCATTTATGTACACTGGCTGAGTTACCCCAAGTTGCACAGCAAATATTGTGGAAATGGAAAGTGCTGTTGGTGTGCGCTTTCCACAGAATGGATTGGTAATCAGGGCCTCCCACTATTAACCAGCCAAAATATTGTAATAATACTTAGAAAGTGTATTTTTGGTGCGAACATACATTTTTAAATTGAACGATCCCTTTTTGACATCTACAGGCTGAAAGCAGGGTAAATTACAATGTTAGTGTTGTTTGTTACAGGATTCTAGTACGAGTGGTTTACCAGATATTGTGTTTAGAAAAGTTCCACACCGACACTTGGTTGTGCCATTCAACCTGAACCATTGCTAGGTACGATGTTGTTACGTTTATTTACAGTGTGCTAATGTCTTCCTTGAGTGCACTGCTATTTGCTAGTCAGTTACTGTGCAAGTGTCCAAGCTGTAGGTCGTGAGTGCACCATGGAATTTTCCAATGTAGGAAAAGACGACATGCTAACGGTGTATAGAAAGTGTGGCAAGATATCACAATAGACGTCAACCATTTCGGCAGTTATTTATCAGTATCTTCAACAAGTTACGTGAAAGTGGCATTGTAGCATCTAGACAACGTAACAGAAAGAAATAAGAGACAACATAGGAGATGAAATTAATGCTCTGGTTGCTATTGCAATTGTCCGCACGTTACCCTCCGAGCAATAGAACGAGGAAGTGGTTTGAGTCGGCAAGTGTCAATACATTGCCGGCCGCAGTGGCCGTGCGGTTCTAGGCGCTGCAGTCTGGAGCCGAGAGACCGCTACGGTCGCAGGTTCGAATCCTGCCTCGGGTATGGATGTGTGTGATGTCCTTAGGTTAGTTAGGTTTAATTAGTTCTAAGTTCTAGGCGACTGATGACCTCAGAAGTTAAGTCGCATAGTGCTCAGAGCCATTTGAACCATTTTTGTCAATACATTCTCCGTCGATATAGGTTCTATCCCTCTCATATCTGTCTCCATTAAGACGTGCATGGAAACGATTATGAGAATTGTGTTTACTTCTGTAGATGGGCATTAAGACAGGACACTCCAGATACCTCGTGTTTAGTGATGAGGCCACGTTTGCCAGCCGTGGCCAGGTGAACCACGCACTACTGGTCTGCTGGCAATCCCCGTTGGGATCGTCAGGTGGAACGTCAGAGACCACGGAGTGTAAACATGCGATATGGGGCAGTAAATAATCAGCTCATAGGTCCATTTTTCACAGACAGAACACTGAACGTGCACAAGTATTGCCGATTGCCGCCGCCGGTGGTCATTGCCTTACAACACCAAAGCTCAGAGATGTCAGAAATACGTTTGTACTGACACTCGGTTTCTACAGCACAGAACGGAATGCGTATGAAAATTTCCAATGCGTCAAACTTCAACACGTGTAATCATAATGTAACTGTTCATTATCAGATATGGATGCGGCACGAACAGAAACTTATCTTATAAAATATAACTGTTTAAAATCAGAATTCAGTACACTAGTAGTGCCGGAAGAGCTCACACCACAGAATTACTCTGCACCTGGATCAGGCCTGGTTTTCACAGATTAAGATGAGAAAAAAATAGGAACACATATATCCATACTGTCTTTTTTTTAAATTATATTTCCTGTACATTTTCTTTAAAATAAACTCAACCGAATTAAGAGAAGTGCTTCTCAGTTCAGTGTGCAGTTCTCGACCTTTTTTTTTTTATTAGGCAGTACAGTCTTATGAAAATCACTGCGAATTTCATCGTAACTGAAGTAAGTGTACAATTCATTGTTGTTAGATCAACTGAACATCCGATTCGCTTATCCTTCCATTTAATGTTCATAATGGAGATAACTCTCTTCGTGAAATCAAAACATATTTAACTAACATTACAGTTTTGATGCGCCATTGAGTTGTATAATGTAGACTCAGCTCTGTGGTGTTGTTATAGTAGCTAACTTTGTTTTCAGACGTTCACTTCCCTTCCGTCAAAACAAATCAGAAGCCATAGTGACCTCCGAACACAGATTACCTACACCAAGGAAATTAACAATACAAAGTGATTTGGCTAATTTCAAAACATTTTGAAACTCAGGATTTTTTCAAGTGATATTCTATCTATTAAGGACAGAAAGTTGCTATTGTCAAAATTAAACTATTTATTTAAAGATTTCAGACTCACTTCTTCCAGTTGTGCACATTTTTTGCTTTTCAATTTGGATAATGTCCTCTAATTATCTAGTAACTGTTACAGTTTATGACCAAAAAACATATCACTTATCCTATATTCTATGTCCAGTATTTAATTTTCTCCATCACGTGGTACACTTCAGAACTTTTCAGGTCATTTTTTTCCTAGTTGAGTACACCATTCGAAGAAATGTCAGTTAAATGTAGTGAAAAGTGAAGCTATAATTCCACTAAAATAATTTGTTTTTCTGAAGCAGACACACCTATCAGGTTCTATTTGTGAAACAGGGACAATCATCTACATTAAAAAAAGTTGAAATAACTGCAGGAAGATTTTTCAGCAGTGTTTTTATTGCAGACTTTAGGCTCGACCACCTTGTAGGTACGTATCTCAACAAAGTATCACAATCTGTATGAACAAATTGTAAGAAATATTGCAACTCAGGTACACTTTTGGCTGAATTTATTGAAATTATAGACTATATGGGCACAGCAGCTAGATTTCACTATACCAAGAATTTCCTTTCCTAAATGAACATAAACAGAGTTTTTATTCCCAGATTTTGCATGTCTATAGTCAGCAGTAAAACACGAAGCCTGAGACAAATTCAACTCGTGTTTTGCGATCCTTTTTAAGATCCGTTCAGAGATTTCAGATGCAGATTCACAAGAGTCCTCACAGAAATCTACAATTCTGTGGGACGCGCCTGCCTGCCCGCATGTCAAGCTTCCTTATACAAAGAAGATAACACATTTTACTACTTATGTCGGAAGCGTCAAATCTTACATAAAAATTCGTTATCGTTTCACATTAGAGTTAAATAAATGACGCTATCTTGTTCCAGACAGACATTTTGTTTTATTACAAGTGATTTTATTTGCAGTTGTCGAGTACGGAAGTAACTGGGAAGATGGTTACACATTGCAGTTGGTGTTGGCATAGCTGTGATAATCTTTAACTGTGCAAAACGCGAACGCAATCTCAGAGGCAGTTTTCTGAAACGATAGGAAGCACTATTTACAGCACCTTCTAATAATTTCTTTTAAAATTATAGATGTTGAAGTCAGCATGGATCTGCTATGTACACCGTCTTCTTCAACAGAATCAACCTTGTAGAGTCTTTTTATCAGTGCGATTTGTATCGATGTTAATCCCCTGAGCTTGCGGTTAAAATGATCCCTAACAGCGGTTACCTCGCCAGAGAAACTTAAAACGCCTCTCCAGCTTTTCCAACTCAAAATACACCTTGCTCTACATGCCTTTCCGTGAAGTGGCACTATTCTGGAAATCGTTTTCCCCCAACTGAACGATGCGCTTGCAGTCTTCTGTTCCGGTGCGTGCTGGTTTGTGTATGTAATTTAATTATAGTGGCATTTGAACACATTACTTACACCAAGAAATCAGCTCTAAACTGCAAAACACACGATGCTTGCGATAAAGTGTCCAAACCATAATCTGCATAGTAAAATTTGGAAGTGGAAAATTTAAAAAAAATATGTAAGTCATTATGACTTATGTTCAAAAGCGGAACATTTGATGTACAGTCAAAAGTTGGCATCGTAGCCAGAACAAAACTGAAAAAATCTGTATTGTTCCAGCTAAAATTGTACGTCTAGCAACCCTAATCAGATTATTAAGTGACTGACAGACAGGGAAAGGGTCGATATTGTCAGTTCGTTTCTAACTTCATGCCCAACACAGCTGCAACAATAGCCATGCACTTTAGTACTGAAATCCTTCGTATGTTTCCCGTTATGCTGTACTACTGATTTCGCGATGTGGGTTCATAATGGCCTTAGAACTTTTCTGAGCACTTTCTCTTTTAGCTGCGAACATTATTTTGTGTCTTATAAATGAATGTGCACAAAGAAACAAATTACGATTAAAACGAATCACAATGGTAACGTTAGGAGCCATAGTTGTCCACAGAGCGATGTGACAACAGCAACAAAACAACAGGCTTCACGAACGTCATTCTTTGATTGGTTGGTGCTATGATGTCTCTTGTAATCAACTAGCTGTCAATCATTTTACTAATCCGATACCAGTTCAAGTCTCCAGTCGGTGCAACTATCCAGAAAGAGAGTTAGAAAGTCTGTGTAAAATTATGAACGCACGTACATAGCATTTCGCTGGCAGGCGTAAAATACTCTAAGTCCTTCCGTAGATCAGCTTCACTGCAGACTAACTCCTACGCCCAAATTCCCAAGCCCTACGCATTCAAAAATAAACGGATAAATAAATAAATGAAATATAAAAAATGAACCACGCGCTACGAATGGCAAGGAAATCGGTAGAGGTGATGTACATGTACAGCCAAACAAATCGGCTGAGGTCTCATTTAGTGGTATAGAGTTGTCTTCTGTGGTGAGTCCCGTTTCGAAGTGACCCGTGATGACTAGCGAAGACATGTCTGTAGACGTCCCTGACTAAGGACAGATACCAAACTGACTGTCACACTCCAAACGGCCCGACAACCAGGAGTGATGGACCAGGAGACATTTGATTTCATTGCAGGGCACCATTGTTTGTCATCCGAGGCGCCCTTGCAGCACGGGGTACGTCGATGATATTCTCCGCCCCTTTTTGTTGCCCTTCATTGCAGGCCGTATTGGGCTTATATGTCAGCAAGATAATGCCAGACCGCACACGACGAGGGTTTCTACTGCTTGTCTTCATGATTGTCAATTCTTACTTTGGCCAGCAAGGTCGCGGGCTCTCTCCCCAACTGCGAACGTGTGGAAGGTAATGGGCTTGCTATTTCGACGCCCTAATGTGGCAGTTGGACAGAATTTGTCACGGCAAAACGCAGGAGAATGTCCGGCAACTATATAAATCAATGTAAAACGGAATAACTGCTGACATAGGGACTGGATTTGGACCTAACAGTAATTG
This sequence comes from Schistocerca americana, assembly GCF_021461395.2. Lineage (NCBI taxonomy): Eukaryota > Metazoa > Arthropoda > Insecta > Orthoptera > Acrididae > Schistocerca > Schistocerca americana. Next base: position 94,625,704 of record NC_060121.1, read on the forward strand.
ATTTGTTCAATTTACGAAGGGCTTTCTATTGAATGAACCATCCATTTTTTTCTGAAATTGTAAGCATTTGTTTGTCTGTACGTTGTACACAACATCTACCGGTTTCCATCGCACTCAGGTAATCTCTCCCGTGGTGCGCCTTTTTTTCGTCTTAGAGCGTGTATTTCTGTTAATTTGGATTGAACAAAGTCAACAGAGAATGGGAAAAAGGAGTTAAAATAGAGCTATGGAAAGCCCTTACAACGCGGAAGTCATAAAAATGACATCGAAATTTATTGGCTATCTTTCGTAGGTGATCTGGCAATTAGCTACGAGCAGATGACGAGACGAAAACAGGAGTGCGCCGAAAGAGTTGGTCTGCAAAAATCCTTCCAAAATACCAAGTTCATCTGTTTAAAACATTCTAGTCAAAAACTGATCACAAGACATTGACAAATCATGGGAGTTTCATACTTCGAGTATTTAGGCGAAATACCTGAACCGACAAGGGGAGAGAAAATGGGACAGAAAATTCTTATAGACTCGTCGGTGGGGTTACTAAAAAATTTAGAATACCTACAACAAGTCTATATCCGTATATGCAAGAATCAGATAATATAGCTCAGTTGTCAAGCCTGATGTGTTGAACGCTAGTGAAAAGCTTGCACTCAGCAGGCAGCGTTATCAGGAAGGCATTACAAATGTAGAACGCAAAATTTCTACGAATGATACTCGACTCCAAAAGGGCAGAAGATGGATACAGACTACAATCCCGAAAAAGAAACGAAGGACCATCAAATCTTGCGGCGGCACCATAAGAAGTAGAGTGAAATTTTGTGCGGTTATTTACAGACTCGCAACAACAAGACTGACTCTTAAATTGGGACGTATCTAGAAGAACGAAAACCACACCCTCGAAGCAGCAAATGGAAAAGGATTCACAAAAGTCTGATATAAGTCCATCACACTTTTTCAACAGAAACCTATACAAACAAAAAGTTTGAAAATGGGAAGTGCCGCCGGGCATGAAACCAACACCACACCAGCGACCAAATGGGCCGAAGAAAAAAAAATACTCCACTGAGAAGAAAGCTGCTTGGAAACTTAGAAGACTCAAACATAATAGCTTGGGTGAGACGGTAAGGTCCAATTCCACCTAATAATAATAATAATAATAATAACAGCGGAATATAGAGTATTTCTTTTAACTTGATACAACCAGGTATCTCGAAAACGACGCATTATACAAAAAAAAATTTCTCGATGAAAATATTAGTCTGTCTGCGCTACAGATGGGCACTTCCTATCTACGCTTCCTACGTGGACGATTCAATTGTGTGATTCAAAATGGGAAAAAGTATGCAAACTTACTCAAACAGTTGTTTTCCATTAGTGGTAGACGGCGCTGCAACAAACAAATATCAAATGCGTCTGTTTTCGCAATTACGAACCGACAGATCTGACGTGGATGTAGTCACTATTCTTATTATAATGGTTGCGGCTCATATTACACTGGCAGTCGCATAGCGGCCAGAGCGAGAGCAACGGCGGTTAGATGGAAGCACACACCGAAATCAGGCACCCTGGTAATGTGGACCGAGGACGACGACCGAAATCAATCATTCCGATTGTTTAGGACCCACCTCAATGAACGCCGTAGGAAGCAGAAGACTAGGTTGCCATACAAGCACCTTATTTGCCAGAAATGTCAAAATGTAGGCCTATTTAATAAAGTATTCTCTGGTATCCAGTCGCGTCAAGCCGTTAACTGACCACGAGCTTTCGGCAGACATCTCCTCTGCCAGTGTCAAGCGACTGACCGTCGTGTGAATGCCGCTGCCGTGCGTATGTAACCACGCTGCCGCCAGTGACGTCACTGGTGCCCAGTGTAGCATCATTGACGGCCATGTTTTGGTGGCGTGGTCACCGTGCTCGATTCATCTGCCCAATCACAGGATCTCAAGCCGTACTCAGCTGCAATTCACTGTCTTTATTGAGGGTGTTGTCCGATATTTTGATCTCTATTGCTTCATTTACTACGCTATCACAGAAGCGGTGGTCCATTTGATAATAAAAGTACCATCGAAAGCAATTCGGTGTCCGTTTCGCAATGCATGCTCTGCTGCAGCTGATTTTTCTGGATAGCGTAGGCGGAAACACCTGTCTTGTTCTGTGTGGCGCTATTCAACACTGCCGACAGTCTGACCCATATAAAACTGTAAACACCCACACGGTATTTTGCATGTTCCAGCTGTTCTGAGCCCTACATCGTCTTTCACGGGCTTCATTAGCTGCCGGATCTTTTCTGGGGGGCCTGAAGACTTTGTCGATTTTATGTTCCCTCAGGAGCCGACGAAACCTAGCCTGTTAATGAACATCAAAACGCTATCAACGCAGTCTTCCTCGGAGGCCTTTTGTTTTCGCGGCTTCAATGAAACAGCGTGCGAAATTTGTCTGTTACTGTAACCGTTTTCTTTGGAAACTTTGCGTAAGCGGCTCAGTTTCTTCGGCATATTTTAAGGCGTCTGGGCAGGTTTCAGCTCTCTGTTCCAACCTCCTCAGAACCGACGTCTCTGTACTGGGTGGTGGTAGCTTTTGGCGTGCAAATAGCGATCCGTGTGGGTGGGCTTCCGGTAAACGTTGTGACGGAGACACCCCTTGGGTCTACGGCGGAAATGGACGGCCAGGAGCGGCAACGAACCGTCCTCCTCTACTTCATTCGTGAACTTCATGTGGTCGTACATATTGCTGATGTGTTCCAGGAAATATTCCAGCTTTTCTTGACCTGGTTGTGTGACGAAGGCATCGTAGATGTAGTGATAAAAACAACTAGGCTTGAAGCAGCCGTATCTAAGGCGATGATCTCAGAATGCTCCGTAGAAGGTTGGCTACAACTGGAGCTCCACATCTCGACGCTGTACATCTGGTTGAAATATTTTCCACCACGTAAATAATACGATGACGTTAGGATACGTTTAAATAAATCCACGATAGTGTCTTCAAATTGTCGGGACTGCAAGCCGGTGCAGTCTGTGATGGGCGTACACGTGAACATGGAAACCACATCAAAACTAACCATAATATCCCCTTCACCAAGTCGTAGACGCCTAATTCGACAGAGACGTCCGCCGTATTCTTTATGTGGTGCGCACAATGTTCAATGTGTGTCGAAAGGGGACTGGCCAAATACTTCGCAAGTCTACAGGTCGGTGGTCCGATGTTGGTCGCTATAGGTGTTAAAGGTACATCCTTATTGTGCACCTTTGGCAGGCTGTAGAAAGTGATTGGCGTAGGTGTCTGAGGGTGGAGGTTTTTAACAAAACTCTTTTCCATCGACCACCGTTCATGATGTTGTGTCCCAGGACAGTCTTTGGTTTGTATCTTCCTCCAGCATCCATCTGATTTTCGCGCCTTAGTCGGCTCGTTCCACCAGGACGGCGCCGTCGCCCTTGTCAGCTGGAAGCAGGACGACGGTGACAGGATCGTCGCGTTCAGCTGTGGTCATTTTCGGTGCTGGCAGCATGGATTTTATTAATGGATATTTCCGCGAGAGCATGCACTCTACCTGTATTGTTTGTGTGGTGTCACCGCCAGACACCACACTTGCTAGGTGGTAGCCTTTAAATCGGCCGCCGTCCGTTAGCATACGTCGGACCCGCGTGTCGCCACTATCAGCGATTGCAGACCGAGCGCCGTCACACGGCAGGTCTAGAGAGAGACTTCCTAGCACTCGCCCCAGTTGTACAACCGCCTTTGCTAGCGATGGTTCACTGTCAAAATACGCTCTCATTTGCCGAGACGATAGTTAGCATAGCCTTCAGCTACGTCATTTGCTACGACCTAGCAAGGCGCCATTACCAGTTACTATTGATACTGTGAATTATGTACCATCAAGAGCGACGTTCACCATTAAGGGACTAAAGTTATGTATTCCACCAGCTACGTCCGTTTTTTCAAAATTCTACTTTCCTTGTCCTGTTCCAGACCTCACGTCAGCCTGCGTGAGCTAAAACGCGTGCCTTTCGCCCTCCTCTAGTAACACGGTGTTGGCTCTCCTGCCAACCACAACATTGACGACCAGGCAAAACCGCGTTCTTAACGATACTGCCCTGATTTACTTGTGTAATGGCTTCGCCACAATCTCCAGATGTACTGTCCGAATTTTATCGCTTACAGAATCAGCAGACGCAGGCCTTACTGGATGCTCTTGGACAGCTCGACCAGGGTCAACGAGCGATGCATAACGATGCGGCAGCAGCCGCTCCACCGCTAACGTAGCCACAAGACGCAGTTGAACCAACTTTTCGACCTTTTAATGCTGCACTGGAAAGCTGGACGTAGTGGCCACGCCAATTTGGATTCCATCTCACCGCCTACAGAATTCAAGGTAACAAGCGGCAGCATTATCTCTTATCATCGGTCGGCATACAAACGTACCGTGTGATAGTCAAATTATTTCCCCGACGCGACGTAGCAACTCTGTCCTGCGAAGAAATTTTGACTGCATTAGATGCATATCTCAAAGAATCAGTCAATGTAGTTGCGAAAAGGTATACCTTCTTTCGTACGCCCGCACCTCGTGGTCGTGCGGTAGCGTTCTCGCTTCCCACGCCCGGGTTCCCGGGTTCGATTCCCGGCGGGGTCAGGGATTTTCTCTGCCTCGTGATGGCTGGGTGTTGTGTGTTGTCCATAGGTTAGTTAGGTTTAAGTAGTTCTAAGTTCTAGGGGACTGATGACCATAGCTGTTAAGTCCCATAGTGCTCAGAGCCATTTGAACCATTTTTTTCTTTCGTACAAAACGTACGGCAGGTCAGACTAATCGGGAGTGGGTTGCAACCTTGCAAGGCCTTACTAGGGATTGCGCTTTTGAGTGTCAATGTGGACTCCCTTATTCAGATACTATGGTATGTGATGCAATTGCACAGAACGTTTCTGATGTTCGTATAAGGGAACAGATTTTGAAACTAGTCAATCCCTCCCTTCAACATGTGATGGACATATTGGATCAGCAGGACACACTTCACTTTGCTCAGGAATCATTTGAAACTTCGCCACCCGTGTGTCAGGTTAACTGGCCCACCGGGCGAGCTGCACGGAACAGTAAACAGTCGTCGCGCCCGGCCGCGCCGCTGCCGCCAGGCTCTCAGCCACGTGTGCCACGCCGGCGAGCAAATGTAGTGCTAAAATCATGCCCGCAGTGCACTACTAGACATTCGCGTGAGAATTGCCCGTCACGCCAAGCTATTTGCTTTTTCTGTAGTAAAAAAGGACATGTTCAGAGTGTTTGCCAGAAAAAGCTCAGATCGGAAACTCACAACCATACCAGGCCCTTTTCTTCGCGCTGGATTCGAACCAAGGATGCTCAGGCTCGTGAAACTTTGCCCATGGAAATTCATGTAGTTCATTCCACTCCACTCAGTGCCACTCTCTCTAACAGTGACTGTGTTCGTCCAACAAATAGTGTGCGTCGACATCGCCGGAACTCCCGTCAACTCGCAAGTGATTTTGTACCAGTATCAGTCACGCTGCAAGAGACAGTCCCTCTTGTCGTCAGCAGGACAATAAACTTTTTGTAGACTTGGACATTACTGGCAACGTGATACCATTCCAGCTCAATACCGGAGCGGCAGTTTCACTGATCAATCACGACACGTACAAACTGCTGGGCACACCTCCGTTGCATGCCGCAAATGTTAAGTTAACTAGCTATTCAGGTCAAGAGATCCCTGTGTTAGGACAGTGCAGCCTCCTTGCAACATACAATGGACAATCAAAACTTGTGTCATTTTACGTCCTTCGTTCTTCTTCTACAGTGAACTTGTAGGTTTCGATTTATTTCAGTTGTTTCAGTTGTCTATAGTAAATCAGGTCCTATCAGTGAACCAGACTGTGCCTTCAGACAGTGTTTCTCGTCTATGTGAAGAATTTGCAGACATTTTTGCACTGGGCCTCGTTTGTGCTAAGAACTATAAAGCACTTTTGAAACTGAAAGTAAATGCGCAACCGAAATTTTTCAGAGCGCGCAATGTTCCCCACGCATTGCGTGATGAGGTCGCAAAAACATTACACCAATTGGAATCACAAAGTGTAATTGAACATGTGCAGGCTTCTCTCTGGGCATCACCCTTAGTAATTTTGCCAAAACCTTCGGGTAAATTGATACTTTGTGCGGGCTTGAAGGCAACAGTGAATATACAACTAGTGATTGCAACTTTTCCTTTACCCCGCCCGGATGATCTTTTTGACAAACTGTGGCCGGGTAAATATTTTTCGATGTTGGACCTAGCAGATGCGTACTTGCAAATACCGCTGGATGAAGAATCCCAGCGCGTTTTGGTGGTTAACACGCATCTTGGTTTATATCGATTCAAACGACTGCCATTCGGGTGTGCATCCGCCCCTGCATTGTTTCAGAAATATCTACAAACTGTTTGTGCGTCGGTCCCTACTACAGCAAACTATCTGGGCGATATTGTGATCTCCGGAAAGACGAAAGAAGAATATTTAGCCAATCTCAGAACATTATTTCAGGTCTTGCGACAAAATGGTCCTCGCTTGCGGAAGGACAAATATGTGTTTTTTGCTCGTGATTTGCCATACCTGGGACACGTATTCAATGCCCAAGGCATACATCCCAGTCCCACGCACCTTCGTGCTATACAAGACTTGCCTTCGCTGCAGAATTTGAAGCAGCTACAGAGTGTGCTCGGAAAAATAAATTACTATAAGAGATATGTGCCACAAGCATCTTCCATTTCAGCTCCGCTTCATCGTTTATGCCGTAAAGGTGTTCCGTTCGTCTGGACGACGGAATGCGAACTTGCCTTTCGCCAGTTGAAATGGGCTTTGCTTTCCGATACTTGCTTACGCCATTCGATCCCCAGAAGCCCCTTTTGTTGATGGTGGATGCATCGGATTTCGGGATCTGTGCTGTGCTGGCGCACAAAGACGATTCGCACGATCGCCCCATTGCCTTTGCGTCCAAATTGCTCTCGTCAGCACAAAGAAATTATTCATAGATCGAGAAAGATGCATTGGCTCTCGTATTTGGTGTTACAAAGTTTCATGATTTCTTGTATGGCCGTCACTTTACCATCATCACAGACCACAAACCTGTGACATAGCTTTTTCATCCGACCAAGCCTGTACCTCCACGTACAGCACAGAAATTCATTCGCTGGTCTATTTTCCTCTCGCAGTACCGCTACGATATCTTGTATCGGTCCACTGCTTAGCACGGAAACGCTGATGCGTTGTCCCGCTTGCCTGTTGCTGAGGATAGAGCATTCGATTCCTCCGATCTTGCTTGCATGTTCGTTGATGCGGAAACCGATGACGTGGTCGAATGGTTTCCGATTGATTTTCGTCGTGTAGCTACAGCAACAGCTGCCGACCCTGTCCTTGCTACCGTTCTGCGTTTCGTTGCTACGCAATAGCCCTTGTCAAAGTCACGGATCGGGGATCTGTTGGTTCACCGATTTTTTGCTCACAGCGAGAGACTTTTTGTTCGACGTGGTGTTTTGCTGTTGCGTTCTGATAATGAACAGTCCAGGGTCGTGGTCCCACGTTCGTTACAGTCCTCTGTCTTACTGCTTCCCCACCAAGGACATTGGGGTATAGTGAGAACGAAACAACTTGCTCGTCAGCACTGTACTTGGTTCGGAATCGATGCCGCGATGACGAATATGTTCTCTTCTTACATGATGTGTGCCGAACAACAATCAGCACCACCTCGGAAATTCTTTGCATGGCCAAAAGCCACTTCCACTTGGCAACGCTAATGTGGTGTCACCGCCAGACACCACACTTGCTAGGTGGTAGCCTTTAAATCGGCCGCGGTCCGTTAGTATACGTCGGACCCGCGTGTCGCCACTATCAGTGATTGCAGACCGAGCGCCGCCCCACGGCAGGTCTAGAGAGACTTGCTAGCACTCGCCCCAGTTGTACAGCCGACTTTGCTAGCGATGGTTCACTGACAAATTACGCTCTCATTTGCCGAGACGATCGTTAGCATAGCCCTCAGCTACGTCATTTGCTACGACCTAGCAAGGCGCCATTATCATTTGCTATTTATCTTGTGATGCATGTACTGTCAGACCGATGTTCACCCATTATGGATTAAAGTTAATTATTCCAGAAGCTACGTACCTTTTTTGCTAGTCTCAATTCGTTGTCCTGTTCCAGACCTCAAGCCAGCCTGCGTGAGCTTAAATGCATGCCTTTCGGCTTCCTGTCATAGTGGATTGGCTTTCTTGCCAGTCCACAACAGCTTACACATCGATTTTGCTGGTCCATTCTGGAATGCTCGATGGTTGGTTGTGGTAGATTCATTCCTTTTGTTGTCTGGATGTCTTCCACGACGTCATCTACCACCATCCAAGCGTTATCTGCTATCTTTTGCATTGAAGGTCTTACACACACTATTGTTTCCGACAATGGCCCACAATTCATGTCCGCAGAATTTCAATCATTCTGCAAGGCCAATGGAATTCAACATCTGACGTCCGCGCCGTTTTCGCCACAGTCAAACGGTGCCGCTGAACGTTTGGTCAGGACTTTCAAGTCACAGATGTTGAAGTTGAAAGAGTCGCATTCTCGGTAGGACGCGTTATTGCTCTTTTTGTCCTCGTATCGTTCTCAGCCCCGAGATGGTCGCTCGCTGGCTGAGGTGCTCCAAGGTCGCCCTCATCGAACCTTGATGTCTTTGCTACATCCGCCACATCAGGTTCCTGTGCAGCGCCGGACACCTGCTTTTGCTCCAGGCGACGTTGTCTACTAACGTCACTACCGAGGTTCACGGCGTTGGCTCGAAGGGCGCATTCTTCGCTGCCTCGGCCGCGCTATGTAACTGGTTTTGGGGGCCTCTGGTGAGGTGCTTCGGTATCTCAATCAGCTGCTCCTCTGTCGTCGCACGGGATCTGCCGCTCGCCGTGCCGTCCGGTCAGCGCCCTGGGGACTCATCTACTGGCTCGCCTCGGCCCCAGGTGTTACCGACGCTGCCTTCCATTTTGCCCCATGGCGACGCGCCACCCCCACCGCCGCCGCCGCCTGTTCTCCCGCCGGCGACCCCCGCAGTGGACGCGTCGCTGCAACCGCCGGGCGCCTCCCTGGGTCACGCGCCCCCGATCACTTCCCGAGACCAGTTGTCCTCCGACATGAAACTCTTGCCCGCTCCAGACCATATGTCGTCTTCGGCCGTCGCGTGCCCCGGCCCGATGGAGGTCGACCCTTCTGCCCCTCCTGTCTCTCTACGGTCGCATACACCGCATGTTGGCGTGCACCCTGGAGCAGGTTTTCAGGCGTTTCCCAGCTCCCCGCGGTCCGAATGGCAGGGTGCGGGTGGCACAGCCTCGCCTGTTGTTAGGCTCCCCACCTCCTCGCATACGTCAACATGGTGTCCTCCCGACGACGGGCGGAAGCCTTATGCCACCACCGTACGCCGATTTGCGGGGGAGGAATGTGGTGTCACCGCCAGACACCACACTTGCTAGGTGGTAGCCTTTAAATCGGCAGCGGTCCGTTTGTAAACGTCGGACCCACGTGTCGCCACTATCAGTGATTGCAGACCGAGCGCTGCTACACGGCAGGTCTAGCACTCGCCCCAGTTGTACAACCGACTTTGCCAGCGATGGTTCACTGACTAATTACGCTCTCCAGAATGAGATTTTCACTCTGCAGCGGAGTGTGCGCTGATATGAAACTTCCTGGCAGATTAAAACTGTGTGCCCGACCGAAACTCGAACTCGAGTTCGAGTCTCGGTCGTGCAAACAGTTTTAATCTGCCAGGAAGATTCAAATTACGCTCTCATTTGCCGAGACGATAGTTAGCATAGCCTTCAGCTATGTCATTTGCTACTACCTAGCAAGGCCCCATATTCAGTTACTATAGATATTGTGAATTATGTACCGTCAAGAGCGACGTTCATCATTAATGGATTAAAGTTAAGTATTCCACCAGCTACGTCCGTTTTTCTAAATTGTAATTTCTTTGTCCTGTTCCTGACCTCACGCCAGCCTGTGTGAGCTGAAACGCGTGCCTTTCGGCCTCCTCTAGTAACACAGTGTTGGTTCTCCTGCCAACTACAATAGTTTGTTTTGTGGCGGCGTTCGTAGCGACAAGCAATTCGCTGTAGAAACGGCTTACGAAGACACCGCCACACTTTTAATAGCGGGCCGACCGGTCCGCTGGAACAGTGAACAGAAAGATGAAAACCCAAACACTCTGATTAAATAAAAGTCGGTACTTATCTTTATTAACGAAAATACAGAAACACAGTAGTGAACTCCGTGTCTACAGAAATCTGTCTAGTTCGAGTCGGAGCGGCTAGGTCAGCGTCGGCTGACGGCAAACAACAACCCTGCTGCGATGAACACACAACTGACTAGCAAGTACACAATTCGGTGGCGAGTATACAACTGAGCGGCGAATACAGAACTGTCCTAGCGCTCGCGACTCCAGCGCTTAAGAAACCAGAAGCCAGCGGTGGCGCGCGCAGACTTGCGGCGATTTCCTGTCTCGCTGGCGCTGCTTATGCGGACGGCGTCCGGACTTTGATGCTGCCAACCTTTTTGGCAGCGGGCTCGGGTGGCATTACTGGCTAGGATATAACAGTTTGTACTGTAAAATCACATTTGCAACACTAAGTAACGTTTGAACATCAGTATCAACCGTTAGAACACAAAGGTTCACATTGGCATAGTAAATTAAATGGAGAATCAAATGCTTCGGCTCTTAATTGCAAAAACAGACTCAGTTGATATTTGCTGATTACAATTCCATCTACATTAACAGAAAATAATGCTTTGATTAACCCCTATATATTTTTGGATAATATCCGAATCTGAAATGAAATGGGGAATTGCCGTTTTAAAATGTAACGTAGACCGCTCCTGTGCAGGAGGGGTGGTTCGGAGGTGGCCAGTTATAACACTGAAAAATGTCCGCTTTATTAATATCAACATTTCACCTAGAACATTGTTTTCGTACAATGCCTTATCGACATGTTTAGTTGGTTGAAGTTAAAACAAACACTAGAATACGCAGGGTGTTTCCAAGTAATTACGTCAGATGAGGTGACAAATCTGTTAGAGACAAATGTTCGCTGATGTTTCCCTCCGATACCGGGTGTCTTCTCCTATTCGCCGGCCCTGGGACCAGTCCTACCCAACTAACAGCGGCTGATAACAGATCTGCTGCAATTTATCTATCCCAGTGAACTGACAGAGTGACTTTCAACAAGAAAACTTGAAAGGTGTGCGTATTTGCATTTAAGAATCATTCACTCTCCGAGGCAGCGTTACGCAGGCCCTGCTATTATAGTGATATGCAAAGGGAAAATAATAAATTAATAATGACCATGAAAGTGTTATTAACGCTACAGAATCATGATTTCAGCATTACAGGTATTTCCTAATACATGTCGAAATTCTAAAATATATCTGACCTGTCTGTGACATTTCGTTGTTGGAAAGACATATTTCTGTCCTTATAGAACAGTTGTTTAAACTGTGTGTGAATTCCTGAGGGACCAAACTGCTGATGTCATAGGTTCCTAGACTTACACACTACTTAAACATAGACTAAGAAAAACACACACCCATGGAGGGCTCGAACCTCCCGCGGGAGGCGTGACATGGCACCTCAAACTGCGCGACGAATCCGCGCTGCCCAGTTGTCATGTTACACGATGTGGTACCTACCGAAGAAACATAATATGGCTGGCATTCTGCCCAGCTAGAACCCACTAACACCGAGTATGGAATATTTAAGAGCCAACATATTCCAGTGACCTGCATTCGTCACGTCTCTTCATTAACTGACGTTTACTGTTTGCGGAAACAATGTTGATTTTTATAGACGACGTTTTTGTTCTCCAAAAACGTCATAATTCTTGAGCATAAAACATCTTCCACAATCGGTGTCATCGATATCCAAACAAACTCTAAAAATCGGTGTACATATGTATGTATACATGTATGTTCCACGTCTCCTCCTAAGCCACTGGACCAATTTCTACCAATCGTAGGACGTATATCATTTACTCTCTGCAAAGAATCGCTGTAGGGGTAAAAACCACCCATCCATCAAAGAGCTGGAGGGAGTAAAATCAGTGTAGTCTACAACGCGAGAATACCATAATCTAGTCATCTAGTATTTGACAACGAGAGCACTTACAGACTTACAAAAGTTTTACACTTAATTTCCAACCTTTAAGGAACTTCTTCTTGCCGATGACCCCCACAAATTGATGACAGGCTGTTCATGATGTAAAAATGCATGACGAAGAATGACGTTTTAATTTCTTACTTTCTTACTAGTAACTGTATCCGTGACACAATTTGCGGACAGTGTTCCTATGTAACACCAAATGTACCAGAAAAACTACATAATTGTACGACACTAAGTTTAGGAAGTATGGCGACATAAACATTTAGATGCGTGAAAAACTACGGCATCATGCACGATGTTAAAATTTGTTTCTCTGAGGCAGCTGACTCAATTAGCAACATATTACGCGATGAGTGTTGCCATACGACGTTGAATGTACCTGAAAAAATATGTCATTCTACGACATATATATTTCAGAATATATAACGTCATAAACACTGACATACGTTAGAAACTGCAGCATCATACAGGACGTTTTAATTTTTGGTTAGTTTATTGCTAATTTTATTCAGAACACATTACGCAGACAGTAGACACATTACCAGTGTATGTATCTGCAAAATTATGTAACTGTACAGCACATAGTTCAGAAGATACGTCATCATAAATAGTGAGCTGCCTACAAATGAAACTGCTGGGCGATATTCTCTGGGCTTACAGGTGGAACCATTTCACTCAAATAAGGTACATATATCAGTTACAGTCTGTGTTCAACATGTGTGTGTTTATGGTTTGTAGTGTTGCCATCTGTCGCTGTGTGTTCACCTTTCATATTCTATTTGTGTTGTGTCTGCGGTTTGATATTTTTCATTTGTTTTGTGTGTGTGTGTGTGCATGTGTGTGTGTATTGGTGCGTGTGTGTTTGCGTATTTCCCTCTGTGTAAATGTGCCGCTCATTATGAGAGCGTGACTTTTTATTTTTATGGATATTTGTATGTGTGTGTGTGTGTGTGTGTGTGTGTGTGTGTGTGTGTGTGTATGTGTGTGTGAGAGAGAGAGAGAGAGAGAGTGAGAGAAAGAGACAGAGACAGAGAGAGAGAGAGAAGAGGGGTAGAGGAAGACCCACTATTTATTTATTATTGCTATGTTTGAGATCTCTGTTTGAGATGTCTGTCTCTGGCTAACATAATTAGAGAGGTCTTCCTCATATTGATTTGGTCATCAAGTACCTTCTTTTATCATTGCAAGGGCTCTTCGTATGTGGAACTTTTCTTGCAATATCGAGAGTTTTTTTTTTTTTTAATCTAATAGCTATCGCGGTGTGTTACATGTTGGATTGTTCATGCCTGCTTCTTGTCACATGTTCGATGAAGGTAGAATATCTATTTTAATATTTCAAATTTCTTATATCCTCTTTATCTCCAGTTTTGAAGTTCCTGTCTGTCATCTGTAGGCATACAGATTCACATTCTTGGTACTCTAACTCTTATATACCTGACCCTCGGTATTCATCTGGTTTGTCTGTTGTTTTTAAATGTGACTAGACTGTGTTTCTTGTCCTGTAAGCAATTGTTTATCTCTGCATGTTTGCTATCTTGCGTTTTGTTTACTGTTTGTACGTTAAAGCATGCAATTTTTCCTGTTAGTCATGTCTTGAGTCTTAGAGTCCTACAGTCCTAGAGTTTTGTGTTTCCATGTGTATTGTAGTGTGAATAGGGTTATTTGGTGTTTAAGTTCTCTTCATGTTTTAATTCCTGTTTAGTTGTCTTTTAGTTTTTTGGTTGACTTTTTGTACTGTATGGGTGCTGTAATCATTGCTTGTGGCTATGCTTTCTATTGTTTGTAATTCTTTTTCATTGTTTTCTTTCCTGAATGTGATCTTATTTAGTCTGTGTATCATGTGTCATAGGGCACTAATTTTTGATCTGAAATGTGAGCCAACAGCACGTTTCGAGACGTACAAAAGAACAATCTCCAAGACAGAAGACATTCTCACAGGTAAACAAAAACATCACGCAGAAGAACCCAAAAGTACCAACATTCAGAAGAAAACACAGGGTCCACGAACTCCTTATTCCATTGAGCCATATTATTAATTTCATGAACACACCATTATACCATGTTGCAATATGCGTGAACAAGATCATAACGCAACATCGTCAAATGCAAGACAGTGCAACAGTGAAAAACACAAATGGACTTTCAACACAAATAAAAGATTTAAACATCCCTCATCGCTCATCTCTTTCGACAAAATGAACATTTACACCTCTATACTCGCAGCTGACATAATAAAACAATTCCAAGGACAGTTACTGACATACAGAAAACAACTTGTTGATCATATCAATTAAACAACTAAAACCCTCTAAGCAATCATATCCGATAATTATTTCCAACTTAGAAAGGAATTTTATTTACAAGTATCATCCCCAATATCAGGGACATTAGCAAAATATTCATCAGCCACATAGAAAACCCATTCTTTCATATAGTCACCACTAAGAAAGGCTACAAAATTTTTTACTGGTACACATTTATGGACGACATAATCTGTATGGTAGATAAACCAACGGAGAAAACAGACCTTCATACAGACGTAAACAATATGATAAGAATATTTAATTCACCATGGAAAATGAAATACAAAGGCAAATACATTTCTAGGATATAACAATAACGAGAGACGACAATAAACACACATTTGTCATCTTCAGAGAGCAACGTCCTCAGCACAATAATATATGCTTCATCCAACCACCTGCAAAACAAAGAATTAATATGCAACACAAACTAAATAATATCAGACTCAACAAACAAAACTATGAAAAAGAATTACAGAAAATACAACCACAAATAATGGTTACAACACTCATATAGAACAAAAAGTAAATCAAAAAATTAAAACACAACTAAAAAAGAAGCAGAGAACACAAACAATAAAGAACTCCACATACATTACAGCACACAAGGAAACACAAAACACTTACACTCATGACATAACTAATAAAAAAAAACGGCACACTTTAACATACAATCACAAAGCAACGCACAAGATAGCAAATATATGTTAAGGAAGCGGGGATTACACCTTGCATACGGAACAAGAAACACACTGCAGTCACATATACAAACGAAAGAAAAAACCTGATAAATACCATGGATCGGGAATATACCAGTTAGAGTACCAATAATGTGAATCAGTATGTCCAGGGATGATAGATAGGAGTACCAAAACTAGATGTAAAGGACATATGAGAAAATCACCATTCTATCTTCGCCGAACACCTGATAAAACATGGATTTGAACCATCCAGCATGGAACAAGACATGACAGTTATTAGAGTGAATAATCACAATAAAAACTACCTGACATTGCAGGAAAACTTTCACATACGTAGTAATACCACTCTAATCATGTTAGCCACTAAAAAATTGGTTCAAATGGTTCTGAGCACTATGGGACTTAACACCTGAGGTCATCAGTCCCCTAGAACTTAAAATTACTTAAACCTAACTAATCTAAGGACATCACACACATCCATACCCGAGGCAGGATTCGAACCTGCGACGTAGCAGTCGCGCGGTTCCGGACTGAATAGCCACTAAAACAATAACAAACAGATATCTGAACTATAACTATAATGAATGGTTAACGGGTCTTCCTCATCCCCGCCTCTCTCTCTCTGTGTCTCTCTCCCTCTCTCTCTCTCTCACACACAGACACACACACACACACACACACACACACACACACACAAAACAAATGAAAAATATCAACCATACACACAACCCAAACAAAAGACGGAAGATAAACACAGAGCGACAGTTGGCAACACAACACACCATAAACACGCACATGTTGAACAAAAAATTTATAGTGCAAGTGATGTATTTGATGTGCTGAAACAATTGTGGTTGGAAGAACGTCGGAAATCGGCCAGCTGGAGCATGAAGGCTAACGAACACATCTCTAGGACCATACGCATGAGCTAACAGCGCTGGAAATCGTAAGTAACACCGAACGATAATTTCATATCACGAAATTTCTGTTACAAAAGTTGATTCCAACCTGAAAAACACGAAAAAACAGGACAAAACATAATTTAGGAACATATTGTGACTACCACATTATACATTTATTGTTGTGTTGTTGTGGTCTTCCGTCTTGAGACTGGTTTGATGT
Organism: Schistocerca americana; assembly: GCF_021461395.2. NCBI lineage: Eukaryota > Metazoa > Arthropoda > Insecta > Orthoptera > Acrididae > Schistocerca > Schistocerca americana. Next base: position 94,641,978 of record NC_060121.1, read on the forward strand.
AGCTCTCCATGCTACTCTATCCTGTGCAAGTTTCTTCATCTCCCAGTACCTACTGCAACCTACATCCTTCTGAATCTGCTTGGTGTATTCATCTCTTGGTCTCCCTCTAAGATTTTTCCCTCCACGTTGCCCTCCAATACTAAATTGGTGATCCCTTGATGCCTCAGAACATGTCCTGCCAACCGATCCCTTCTTCTGGTCAAGTTGTGCCACAAACTTCTCTTCTCCCCAATCCTATTCAATACTTCCTCATTAGTTATGTGATCTACCCATCTAATCTTTAGCATTCTTCTGTAGCACCACATTTTGAAAGCTTCTATTCTCTTCTTGTCCAAACTATTTATCGTCCATGTTTCACTTCCATACATGGCTACGCACCATACAAATACTTTCAGAAATAACTTCCTGACACTTAAATCTATACTCGATGTTAACAAATTTCTCTTCTTCAGAAACGCTTTCCTTGCCATTGCCAGTCTACATTTTATATCCTCCCTACCTCGACCATAATCAGTTATTTTGCTCCCCAAATAGCAAAACTCCTTTACTACTTTAAGTGGCTCATTTCCTAATCTAATTCCCTCAGCATCACCCGACTTAATTCGACTACATTCCATTATCCTCGTTTTGCTTTTGTTGATATTAATCTTATATCCTCCGTTCAAGACACTGTCCATTCCATTCAACTGCTCTTCCTAGTCCCTTGCTGTCTCTGACAGAATTACAATGTCATCGGCGAACCTCAAAGTTTTTATTTCTTCTCCATGGATTTTAATACCTACTCCGAATTTTTCTTTTGTTTCCTTTACTGCTTGCTCAATATACAGATTGAACAACATCGGGGAGAGGCTACAACCTTGTCTCACCCCCTTCCCAACCACTGCTTCCCTTTCATACCCCTCGACTCTTATAACTGCCATCTGGTTTCTGTACAAATTGTAAATAGCCATTCGCTCCCTGTATTTTACCCCTGCCACCTTTAGAATTTGAAAGTGAGTATTCCAGTCAACATTGTCAAAAGCTTTCTCTAAGTCTACAAATGCTAGAAACGTAGGTTTGCCTTTCCTTAATCTTTCTTCTAAGATAAGTCGTAAGGTCATTATTGCCTCACGTGTTCCAGAGTTTCTAAGGAATCCAAACTGATCTTCCCCGACGTTGGCTTCTACTAGTTTTTCCATTCGTCTGTAAGGAAATCGTGCTAGTATTTTGCAGCTGTGGCTTATTAAACTGATAGTTCGGTAATTTTCACATCTGTCAACACCTGCTTTCTTTTGGATTGGAATTATTATATTCTTCTTGAAGTCTGAGGGTATTTCGCCTGTTTCATACATCTTGCTCGCCAGATGGTAGAGTTTTGTCAGGACTGGCTCTCCCAGGGGCGTCAGTAGTTCCAATGGAATGTTGTCTACTCCGGGGGCATTGTTTCGACTCAGGTCTTTCAGTGCTCTGTCAAACTCTTCACGCAGTATCGTATCTCCCATTTCATCTTCATCTACATCCTCTTCCATTTCCATAATATTGTCCTCAAGTACATCGCCCTTGTATAGACCCTCTATATACTCCTTCCACCTTTCTGCTTTCCCTTCTTTGCTTAGAACTGGGTTTCCATCTGAGCTCCTGATATTCATACAAGTCGTTCTCTTATCTCCAAAGGTCTCTTTAATTTTCGTGTAGGCAGCATCTATCTTACGCCTAGGGAGATAAGCCTCTACACCCTTACATTTGTCCTCTAGCCATCCCTGCTTAGCCATTTTGCACTTCCTGTCGATCTCATTTTTGAGACGTTTGTATTCCTATTTGCCTGCTTCATTTACCGCATTTTTATATTTTCTCCTTTCATCAATTAAACTCAATATTTCTTCTGTTACCCAAGGATTTCTACTAGCTCTCGTCTTTTTACCTACTTGATCCTCTGCTGCCTTCACTACTTCATCCCTCAAAGCTACCCATTCTTCTTCTACTGTATTTCTTTTCCCCGTTCTTGTCAATTGTTCCCTTATGTTCTCCCTGAAACTCTGTACAATCTCTGGTTCTTTCAGTTTATCCAGGTCAGATCTCCTTAAATTCCCACCTTTTTGCAGTTTCTTCAGTTTTAATCTACAGGTCATAACCAATAGATTGTGGTCAGAGTCCACATCTGCCCCTAGAAATATCTTACAATTTAAAACATGGTTCCTAAATCTCTGTCTTACCAGTATATAATCTATCTGATACCTTTTACTATCTCCAGGGTTTTTCCATGTATACAACCTTCTTTCACGATTCTTAAACCAACTGTTAGCTATGATTATGTTGTGCTCTGTGCAAAATTCTACCAGGCGGCTTCCTCTTTCATTTCTTAGCCCCAATCCATATTCACCTACTACGTTTCCTTCTCTCTCTTTTCCTACACTCGATTCCAGTCACCCATGACTATTACATTTTCGTCTCCCTTCACTATCTGAATAATTTCTTTTATTTCATCATACATTTCTTCAATTTCTTCGTCATCTGCAGAGCTAGTTGGCATATAAACTTGTACTAATGTAGTAGGTGTGGGCTTCGTATCTATCTTGGCCACAATAATGCGTTCAGTAGCTGTTGTAGTAGCTTACCCGCATACCTATTTTGCTATTCATTATTAAACCTACTCCTGCTTTACCCCTATTTGAATTTGTGTTTGTAACCCTGTAGTCACCCGACCAGAAGTCTTGTTCCTCCTGCCACCGAACTTCACTAATTCCCACTATATCTACCTTTAACCTATCCATTTCCCTTTTTAAATTTTCTAACCTACCTGCCCGATTAAGGGATCTGACATTCCACGCTCCGATCCGTAGAACACCAGTTTTCTTTCTCCTGATAACGACATTCTCTTGGGTAGTCCCCTCCCGGAGATCCGAATGGGGGACTATTTTACCTCCGGAATATTTTACCCAAGAGGACGCCATCATCATTTAATCATACTGTAAAGCTTCATGCCCTCGGGAAAAATTACGGCTGCAGTTTCCCCTTGCTTTCAGCCGTTCGCAGTACCAGCACAGCAAGGCCGTTTTGGTTATTGGTACAAGGCCAGATCAGTCAATCATCCAGACTGTTGCCCTTGCAACTACTGAAAAGGCTGCTGCCCCTCTTCAGGAACCACACGTTTGTCAGGCCTCTCAACAGATACCCCTCCGTTGTGGTTGCACCTACGGTACGGCTATCTGTATCGCTGAGGCACGCAAGCCTCCCCAACAACGGCAAGGTCCATGGTTCATGGGGGGGGGGGGATACATTTATTATGTGTATAAAAAGAAATTCGTAGTACAGGGCACTGAAGATGCTTCAAAAATAAAAGAAATGAAACGCGTATGGCAATTAACGAACTGTCTTCAATTAGTTGCATAGACGCTACATACCTCCACGAATTTTGAAGCAACAAAGGAATGACGGAAAACAGAAAACAATAAAGATATTAAATGGACTTTACTTGATGTTGAATTTCTGTTTTGCTGATAAGATACGAGGCAGTAGCGCAATTTAGCAAATGAAGCACCAATCGTTTCACATGAGCTACACAATAAGATTGTTAATACGTTTTGGCAACTAGTGGCTGCCAATAACACTCACTATCTGTATATTACAGCAGGGAGCTAATGATAGTTATAGGTAAACGATTACAAGTGATGGAGCACTACTAACTTGGGCAAGGGATTCTATTTCAGCTTAATTATTGGAAATGACTAACACAGAAATAATTTTCAAGTAATTTTATCATTTGTACTGATTATTAATTGTGTCCTAAGGAGAATTCACATGCTTATACTATTTAGTTCAAATGGGACCTGCGATACCTGGATTTAGTACAGTTTGAATAGTTGTAGCCATTTGCTTACTAAAGTACACACAAGCTATAAGAATGAAAGTTGTACTTCTTTGGTACTGTTATTGTAATATGAAATTTAAATCTGACTCAGCTGTTAGCATAGGGATCCAGATCGAGGCTGAAGGAGCAGGAGGTTGACAGAGAGAAGGGGTACGAGGAGAGCGACAGAGAGAGTGGAGAACGAGGTGGACAGAGAGTGGGGGTGGAGGAGGTGAAAAGGGAGAGGGGGGCCGAGGCGTTTTATTGGTAGAAAACTGGAATAAATACACAACTGGGCAACGACGGGTGCGAGCTAGATAAACTAGTGCTACAACGGGAGCAAGTTTTGCCGCACAATCTTTGTCGAATCTTAAAGTATCTCATCCGATCCATATAAGTTTCTTTTTTATTCCGTGATCCATTATCTCAATATCTACCATTTCGACGCTCGTATTATGACTGTAAGGAGGGAATGTGTTACGATCTTCCGTGGTGAAACATTCTCGAAAGACGAAATTCAGTATTTCGGCCTTCTCTCTGTTACTCGTATCTTCCATTTCGGTGCGGGTATGTTCACTGAGTAAATGAAGTGGTGATTTCGAATTGTTACTGATTTTATTTAATAGCAAAACTTCTTGGCTTTTACTTTGATCGGGTGACAAAGTTTTACTTTCAAAGTCATTGAGCACTTCTCTCATTGCTGTCCTTATGGCCATTTTCGCTTCGTTCAGCTTTTGTTTGTTACCTAGGTTTTTAGTTCTCTGAGATGAAGCTCCCTTTATTTACAGATCGTTTTGCCATCACAACTATTAAACCACGGTGCGTCTTCCAGATGAAGTGACGTCCATTATTTTAAACTACATAAACAACATTCCATTAGAAAATCCAGGAGATATGGGTCCTGAGCAGAACAAAAATAAAGAACGTCGGTAAGCCGAAATAAATTCCAAAAGTTGTGGTTCAGTTCTTGTGCAACCAAGTGCATATTTTGCAGGCCCACAAAGTGATCACACATATTTGTTTCCACTGCGAGGACTCTGTAATTTACCAAGACGGTGACAGTTTTGGCTGACAGGGCATAAGAATCGGAAGACAGAGACTGGAGAAATTCCTGAAATTTGGGTTAGGGAAATTGTTGAATTCAGTACATAACCTTATCCAGTCAAGCTGAAAATAATGAAATGTGTTGATGTAATAGACTTAAAACGTGATACTGACCCATTCTGTTTGAAAACGCCTTAACCTCGACGCAGAATGCAACAGGTACGGATGATTCGCAGTGATGTTGAAGTCAGATCTAGTGTCTGCTAAGCAGCTACTTTTGCACATTGAACTGGTATTAGGTAATAATAGAACTCCTGCTTCACCGTATGCTACTCTCGATCTACATCAATTCTACGACAACAGTTCAGGTAATTAGGCATCTAGACCAGAGAGCTTTCTTATTTGATGCGGTTCCTAGAAGAAAACAATGTCTTCTATAAGGATCTCCTTTATGGTACCCTAGATAAAAATTGTAATGTGGAAGTTAATGAATATGATGATAGCTAAGAACGGTAAGAGTAGGAAGAACTAAGCATTGGTTTTAAGTTTGTTCTAAACAAAATAACATAATCTTGTGTTGTTACTTACTACTAGAATGGGAAAACACAATAAATTATTCCAGTGAAACGTATGAGCTGTTTCTCTTAAGACTACGGTCCTCTTCTCACTGTAAGCATTTGCACTACCTGTGCGACGTCAAACAATCGAATGAGTGGAGGTTACATGGGCGTATGTTGTTCACTAGAGCACGTAATATTTCGTCTCAACAATATCAAGAGAGGCGGAAGAATATCGCAAATGTGTTTGCAGTTGTACCGGACACGAAAGAATAAGGGTGGTCCAGAACGTACTGCTTCGTATCTCAATGCGTCGCTTCCTTGTCGATAACATTACCTTCCTCTCCACATCATATCAGGAGCATCATAAAATACTTCCGCTTGGAGAGCCCCGTTTTCGTGCGACGCTGTTCGTCGGGAGACCGGTCTAGAAATTCCCGAGCTGTCTACGCTGCCGAGGATTGTTTAGTGCTGTGGGCGTTCCCTCCTGCCACACGACTAATGGTGCGGAAGATTCGTCTCGTGCTGGGGAGCAGGCTGGTTCACTATTTCTGTAGACCTGTAGTGCTGGACAGGACACGTGTAGGAGGCACCGGGTAGATCATATTTCAACTGGTGGAATGTCTTCAGCAAAAGGTCTGGAATAAAAGACTCCTTTTAGCGTCCTGTTTTACGAGAGTGGGTGATTTAACTTCCTGCAAATCGTGCAATTTTATTCCGAGGCTGGATAAAAGAACAATTATTGAATCGTATAACCATCTTACAACTGTAGTTTGTTTTCAGCTTCGTCATAATACAGTGACTTTATTTTTCCCATTTTTCTTGTACTGTTATCATGCAAGTGATCTCATATGTCAATAAATTCTATAATCTTTGTGGTTATCCAACAGGTCCTGGAACAGGTGTCGCCATCCTTTCAGTTTACTGGCGCCGCACTGGAAGAAGACGAATATTTTTGAACACGCTAACAATAACCACTGAGAAAATAAGGAAGAGTGATGGTGGGGAGTATATAGTTAACACATTTAACTAATTTAGAATTTATTAATTTTGGTTCTATATTCTAAAAAAAGCAAGACCGAAATAATTTGACATACTATATATATCAAATGTCATTAACAATTATACAGGGTGTCCCAGCTATCTTATCCACCCAAAATATCTCTGGAACAATAACAGCTATTGGAAAACGACTTTCACCGGTATCAATGTAGGGCTGGGGCCCATGAATGTACATATTTGGAAACATTCTAAAACGAAAGCATATGTGTTTTTTAACACAAACTTACGTTCTTTTAAATGGACGTCCTATATTTTTTCTTCAGCAATCCGTAGTATGACAAAGCACATACACAATGGCGTTGATTGCATCGCAATACTCCCATTACATCCCGAGATATTGAAACTCGAAATTGACGCTTGAAACACCCGACATGCGCTGCTAGCGCACGTCCTGAGGCTCAGGCGTGAACCCCATGCTGCCCGTAATCGCGATGTGATTGACATGTGTAATCACACCTCCATACTTATCAAGAGGTCCGAAACGAATGATACGGTCTGCTGCCACCCTGCATTAACGTCGTACATTCCAACAGGTAATTATCCCATAGGCTAGGGGTGATGCGGTTCTGTAACATATCTGTGTACCGCAACGTTAGTCACAAAGTCAACTTCTCTTATCGTTAATACGTTACTAAAAAGGTAATGCCGTTCAAAGTTAAAACTTTACTTTACTGTAGATGTAGCGCAAGTGACATTTAATCATTCACTCGTAATAGTAAAATTCATGTTGATGGTTTTAGTGAAACGAGCAAGTGGACTAAAAGTTTTACCGTTGTTTAGGTAAAAGTGTTTTGATTTGGGAAGTTCAGGTAGGACATAGAAGATGAATATAAACATGTTTAACCAATTAGTTTTATTATCACATAATTATCAATGTTATGTTTATCTAACGCGTTAAATGACAAATTGTTGCAAACAAATGTTTCTTAACATCACTGAGTAAAATGGCCCTTTGTAGAAACTTCCACTGTGATACCAGCACTACAATACTAAACATAGCGTTCACATCTCATGCTTAAAGTGATGCCCATTGGCTTGCATACATAGGGTCACTCTGCGGATGAAGGATGCCCTACTTCGTGCTACTGTTTCCTCTTTGATGGCTGTACAAGCATCAATAATGCGTTGCTTCATGTCCTCTGGTGTTATTGGTTCATTTTGCTCAATATACAGATTGAATAACATAGGGGATAGGCTACAACCCTGTCTCACTCCCTTCCCGACCACTGCTTCCCTTTCATGTCCCGCGACTCTTATAACTGCCATCTGGTTCCTGTACAAATTGTAAATAGCCTTCAGCTCCCTGTATTTAACCCCTGCCACCTTCAGAATTTGAAAGCCAGTCAACATTGTCAAAAGCTTTCTCTAAGTCTACATATGCTACAAACTTAGGTTTGCCTTTCCTTAATCTATCTTCTAAGACAAGTCGTAGGGTCAGTATTGCTTCACGTGTCCCAAACTGATGTTCCCCGAGTTCGGCTTCTACCAGTTATTCCATTCGTCTCTAAAGAATTCGCGTTAGTATCTTGCAGCCGTGACTTATTAAGCTGATAGTTCGGTAATTTTCACATCTGTCAACACCTGCTTTCTTTGGGATTGGAATTATTGTATTCTTCTTGAAGTCTGAGAGTATTTCGCCTGTCTCATATATCTTGCTCAGCACATGGTACAGTTTTTTCAGGACTGGCTCTCCCAAGCCTGTCAGTACCTCTAATGGAATGTTGTCTACTTCCGAGACCTTGTTTCGACTTAGGTATTTAAGTGCTCTGTCAAACTCTTCACGCAGTATCATGTCTCCCACTTCACCTTCATCTACGTCCTCTTCCATTTCCATAAAACTGACCTCAAATACATCGCCCTTGTATAGTCCCTCTATATACTCCTTCCACCTTTCTGCTTTTCCTTCGTTGCTTAGAACTGGGTTTCTGTCTGAGCTCTTGATATTCATACAAATGGTTCTCCTTTCTCCAAAGGTCTCTTTAATTTTCCTGTAGGCAGTATCTAATTTACCCCTAAGGAGATAAGCCTTTACATGCTTACATATGTCCTGTAGCCCTCCCTGCTCAGCCATTTTGCACTTCCCGTCGATCTCAGTTTTGATACGTTTGTATTCCTTTTTGGCTGCTTCATCTACTGCTTTTTTGCATTTTCTCCTTTCATCAACTAAATTCAATATTTCTTCTGTTACCCAAGGATTTCTACTGGCCCTCGTCTTTTTACCTACTTGATCCTTGCTGCCTTCACTATTTCATCTCTCAAAGCTGCCCATTCTTCTTCTACTGAATTTTTTTCCCAAATACTTGTCAATTGTTGCCTTATGCTCTCCCTGAAACTCTGTACAACGTCTCGTTTAGTCAGTTTATCCAGATCCCATTTTCTTAAATTCCCATGTTTTTGCAGTTTCTTCAGTTTTAATCTACAGTTCATAACCGATAGATTGTGTTCAGAGTCCACATATGCCCCTGGAAATGTCCTACAATTTAAAACCTGGTTCCTAAATCTCTGTCTTACCATTATATAATCTATCTGATACCTTTTAGTATCTGCATGCTTCTTCCATATATACAACCTTCTGTCATGATTCTTGAACCAAGTGTTAGCTATGATTAAGTTATGCTCTGTGCAAAATTCTACCAGGCGGCTTCCTCTTTCATTCCTTACCCCCAATCCATATTCACCTAATACGTTTCCTTCTCTCCCTTTTCCTACACTCGATTCCAGTCACCCATGACTATTAAATTTTCGTCTCCCTTCACTACCTGAATAATTTCTTTTATCTCGTCATACATTTCATCAATTACTTCGTCATCTGCAAAGCTACAAGTAGTTGGCATATAATTGTGTACTACTGTAGTAGGAGTGGGCTTCGTGTCTATCTTGGCCACAATAATGCTTTCACTAGGCTGTTTGTAATAGCCTATCCGCACTCCTATTTTTATTCATTATTAAACCTACTCCTGCACTATCCCTACTTGATTTTGTATTTATAACCTCCGCACGGGATTAGCCGAGCGATCTAAGACGCTGCAGTCATGGACTGGGCGACTCGTCGTTGGGTAGGTTCGAGTCCTCCCTCGGGCATGGGTGTGTGTGTTTGTCGTTAGGATAATTTAGGTTAAGTAGTGTGTAAGCTTAGGGACTGATGCCCTTAGTAGTTAAGTCCCATAAGGTTTCACACACATTTGAGCATTTATAACTCTGTATTCACCTGAGCAAAAGTCTTGATCATCATGCCACCGAACTTCACTAATTCCCACTATATCTAACTTTAACCTATTCATTTCCGTTTTTAAATTTTCTAACCTACCTGCCCGATTAAGGGATCTGATATTCCACGCTTCGGTCCGTAGAACGCCAGTTTCCTTTCTCCTGATAATGACGTCCTCTTGAGTAGTCACCGCCCGAAGAACCGAATGGGGGACTATTCTACCTCCGGGATATTTTACCCAAGAGGACGCAATCATCAATTAACCATACAGTAAAGCTGCATGCCCTCGGGAAAAATTACGGCTGTAGTTTCCCTTTGGTTTCAGCCGTTCGCAGTACCAACATAGCATGGCCGTTTTGGTTAATGTTACAAGGCCATGTGAGTCAATCATCCACACTGTTGCACCTGTAACTACTGAAAAGGCTGCTGCCCCTCTTCAGAAACTGCACATTTGTCTGGCTTCTCAACAGATACCCCTCCGTTGTGGTTGCACCTACGGTACGGCTATCTGTATCGCTGAGGCACGCAAGCCTCCCCACCAACGTCAAGGTCCATGGTTCATGGGGGAGGGAATTTAATGTATGTTTAACAAATATCCAAGCTGCTGTAAAAGGTAAACATCCTAATTTTAATAAATATACATTCACTAAGAAAATGTTTCACTGGCAAGCAGTTCTCGATTCAGAACAGTCTTGTAGCGTCATATGAGTTCAGTGAGTCGCTAACAAGTATGTCTACCTTCTCGGATGTTAGTCTCGTGATGCTGTTAGTATCCCGGGCGGCGATGAATATGGCTCTCCTTAGCCCGTCGGTTTCATATTCGGAAGCAGTACTGCAGGATGATGAGCTGAAGTCTCGATAGACGACGAATCCACGGATGCCGAATTCCGACAAGTGCTGGCAGACATTTCTCCGTCTTACACGAGTCATAAAACTACCTTCTCACAAACAATCTTACATTCAAATGCAGTTATTGAACGAGAAATCCGCTTCATAGTCTTCCCTCGTATGCTGAAAACAGATGGCGTTGCTTCTAGCTGTTTTGTGCTGCTACACTGAAAAGCTAATCAGTAGCATATCGAACCCTGGGTCATACCTCACACCTTCATGATGTTTTAATGGCTACCAGTCCATACTGCCACTTCACGACACACAAAGGACTAGACATAGCTCCAATAGACCAGATCTCAAAACTGGAAGTAGCATATGGGCTGACTAAAACTTTTACTACGAAAAGTGAGAATAAATACTGTGGTCAAATGAGAATTCCTGTAGTCAGGGAATGCATCTTGAAGAAATCCAAGCTAGAAGTATCCTGGAAAGGAGAATTCTATCAAAAATGAAGTGAGTCATACAAAAGAGCCCGAATGGAAACTGCGGAGCAGTGAAGAACTATACTAGAATGTGGAAAGGATCTCGGAGACTGTAACGAAAAGGAAGATGGTATTCCTTGGGAAACTGTGCAGATGAACAAAATGAGGCTATCCAAACAAGTATACTATCACTTCTGGGAAATGAAGACCACTAAAATATGGCTAAAAAAGCTCCGAAAACCATGAGAGCTCTGACAGCACAAACCCTCGCGTTAAAATGACATACGTTTCGAAACAGAATACAATGTTTGGAAGTGTTTCACCTCGAAAGAAGATCTATAAATAGCGGAAGAACACGAACAGAAAAAAAGCAACAGCATAGTGGCTTTGTGAAAGAACACTGGAAACAAAGGAAACTCGGACGTAGAGGACAAAATGAAGCAGTAGCGTAATTCTAAGCGGTGAATTCATCGGTAAAAAAAGAAAAAAATTGATTGTGATAATCATTTCACTATTTGCTGATATTGGTAGTTTGTGCTATTCTTGTTTGTGCATGATTTCCCGTGAGCCAAGCTATTTCCCGCCGGCAGACGCACCGAGGTCATTACAGACAGTGCACAAGCTCCTCTTATGGAAGAGAGAAGAGGTATCTCGGATGTGCCCATTCATTTTTTTTTCTTTGGTCATCAGTCTATTGACTGGTTTGATGCGGCCCGCCACGAATTCCTTTCCTGTGCTAACCTCTTCATCTCAGAGTAGCACTTGCAACCTACGTCCTCAATTATTTGCTTGACGTATTCAAATCTCTGTCTTCCTCTACAGTTTTTGCCCCCTACAACTTCCTCTAGTACCATGGAAGTCATTCCCTCATGTCTTAGCAGATGTCCTATCATCCTGTCCCTTCTCCTTATCAATGTTTTTCACATATTCCTTTCCTCTCCGATTCTGCGTACAACCTCCTCCTTCCTTACCCTATCAGTCCACCTAATTTTCAACATTCGTCTATAGCACCACATCTCAAATGCTTCGATTCTCTTCTGTTCCGGTTTTCCCACAGTCCATGTTTCTCTACCATACAATGCTGTACTCCAGACGTACATCCTCAGAAATGTCTTCCTCAAATTAAGGCCGGTATTTGATATTAGTAGACTTCTCTTGGCCAGAAATGCCTTTTTTGCCATAGCTAGTCTGCTTTTGATGTCCTCCTTGCTCAGTCCGTCATTGGTTATTTTACTGCCTAGGTAGCAGAATTCCTTAACTTCATTGACTTCGTGACCATCAATCCTGATGTTAAGTTTCTCGCTGTTCTCATTTCTACTATTTCTCATTACCTTTGTCTTTCTCCGATTTACTCTCAAACCATACTGTGTACTCATTAGACTGTTCATTCCGTTCAGCAGATCATTTAATTCTTCTTCACTTTCACTCAGGATAGCAATGTCATCAGCGAATCGTATCATTGATATCCTTTCACCTTGTATTTTAATTCCACTCCTGAACCTTTCTTTTATTTCCATCATTGCTTCCTCGATGTACAGATTGAAGAGTAGGGGCGAGAGGCTACAGCCTTGTCTTACACCCTTCTTAATACGAGCACCTCGTTCTTGATCGTCCACTCTTATTAGTCCCTCTTGGTTGTTGTACATATTGTATATGACCCGTCTCTCCCTATAGCTTACCCCCACTTTTTCAGAATCTCGAACAGTTTGCACCATTTTATATTGTCGAACGCTTTTTCGAGGTCGACAAATCCTATGAAAGTGTCTTGATTTTTCTTTAGCCTTGCTTCCATTATTAGCCGTAACGTCAGAATTGCCTCTCTCGTCCCTTTACTTTTCCTAAAGCCAAACTGATCGTCACCTAGCGCATTCTCAATTTTCTTTTCCATTGTTCTGTATATTATTCTTGTAAGCAGCTTCGATGCATGAGCTGTTAAGCTGATTGTGCGATAATTCTCGCACTTGTCAGCTCTTGCCGTCTTCGGAATTGTGTTGATGATGCTTTTCCGACAGTCACATGGTATATCGCCAGACTCATATATTCTACACACCAACGAGAATAGTCGTTTTGTTGGCACTACCCCCAATGATTTTAGGAATTCTGATGGAATGTTATGTACCCCTTCTGCCTTATTTGACCGTAAGTCCTCCAAAGCTCTTTTAAATTCCGATTCTAATACTAAATCCCCTATCTCTTCTAAATCGACTCCTGTTTCTTCTTCTATGACATCAGGCAAATCTTCAACCTCATAGAGGCTTTCAATGTATTCTTTCCACCTATCTGATCTTTCCTCTGCATTTAACAGTGGAATTCCCGTTGCACTCTTAATTTTACCACCGTGGCTTTTAATGTCACCAAAGGTTGTTTTGACTTTCCTGTATGCTGACTCTGTCCTTCCGACAATCATATCTTTTTCGATGTCTTCACATTTTTCCCACAGCCATTTCGTCTTAGCTTCCCTGCACTTCCTATTTATTTCATTCCTCAGCGACTTGTATTTGTGTATTCCTGCTTTTCCCGGAACATGTTTGTACTTCCTCCTTTCATCAGTCAACTGAAGTATTTGTTCTGTTACCCATGGTTTCTTTGCAGCTACCTTCTTTGTACCTATGTTTTCCTTCCCAACTTCTGTGATGGCCCTGTTTAGAGATGTCCATTCCTCTTCAACTGTACTGCCTACTGCGCTATTCCTTATTGCCCTATCTATAGCGCTAGAGAACTTCAAACGTATCTCGTCATTCCTTAGTACTTCCGTATCCCACTTCTTTGCGTATTGATCCTTCCTGACTAATGTCTTGAACTTCAGCCTACTCTTCATCACTACTATATTGTGATCTGAGTCTATATCTGCTCCTGGGTACGCCTTACAATCCAGTATCTGATTTTGGAATCTCTGTCTGACCATGATGTAATCTAATTGAAATCTTCCCGTATCTCCCGGCCTTTTCCAAGTATACCTCCTCCTATTGTGATTCTTGAACAGGGTATTCGCTATTACTAGCTGAAACTTGTTACGGAACTCAATTGGTCTTTCTCCTCTTTCATTCCTTGTCCCAAGCCCATATTCTCCTGTAACCTTTTCTTCTATTTCTTCCCCTACAACTGCATTCGAGTCGCCCATGACTATTAGATTTTCGTCCCCCTTTACATACTCCATTACCCTTTCAATATCCTCATACACTTTCTCTATCTGTTCATCTTGAGCTTGCGACGTCGGCATGTATACCTGAACTATCGTTGTCGGTGTTTGTCTGCTGTCGATTCTGATTAGAACAACCCGGTCGGTGAACTGTTCACAGTAACACACCCTCTGCCCTAACTTCCTATTCATAACGAATCCTACACCTGTTATACCTTTTTCTGCTGCCATAGATATTACCCGATACTCATCTGACCAGAAATCCTTGTCTTCCTTCCACTTCACTTCACTGACCCTTACTATATCTAGATTGAGCCTTTGCATTTCCCTTTTCAAATTTTCTAGTTTCCCTACCACGTTCAAGCTTCTGACATTCCACGCCCCGACTCGTAGAACGTTATCCTTTCGTTGATTATTCAATCTTTTTCTCATGGTAACCTCCCCCTTGGCAGTCCCCTCCCGGAGATCCGAATGGGTGACTATTTCGGAATCTTCTGCCAATGGAGAGGTGGTCGTGGTGGTTAGTGTTTAACGTCCCGTCGACAGCGAGGTCATTAGCGACGGAGCGCAAGCTCGGATTAGGGAAGGATTGGGAAGGACATCGGCCGTGCCCTTTCAAAGGAACCATCCCGGCATTTGCCTGAAACGATTTAGGGAAATCACGGAAAACCTAAATCGGGATGGCTGGAGACGGGATTGAACCGTCGTCCTCCCGAATGGAGAGGTCATCATGACCTGTGGATACACGTTACGTGTCTTTAATGCAGTGGTTTCCATTGCCTTCTGCATCCTCATGTCGTTGATCATTGCTGATTCTTGCGCCTTTAGGGGCAATTTCCCACCCCTAGGACAAGAGATTGCCCTGAACCTCTATCCGCTCCTCCGCCCTCTTTGACAAGGCCGTTGGCAGAATGAGGCTGACTTCTTATGCCGGAAGTCTTCGGCCGCCAATGCTGATTATTTATCAAAATTTAGGCAGTGGCGGGGATCGAACCCGGGACCGAAGATGTTTTGATTATGAATCAAAGACGCTACCCCTAGACCACGGGTACTCCATTCGTAGGATACATAATGTGATTCGCCTTAAACTGGTTAGGAAAATCAAAGAGAAAATAGATCTGGACTTCAGGATGGGGAGTGGAACCGCCTCCCCCGTCTAACACAGACCCTGTGTGTTTGTTACCACTGTGCCACCTTGTTCGACACAGATCAGGAGAGAGCAGTTACATGGGGGCGGTATGGGACGCCAGTGGAAACCAAGTTTAAATTTTCCACATTTTTTAACTTTAAATTTTAAAAAATTTTGCGGGGGAGTGGTCGCCTCTTTCAACCCTCATCTTTTTGTGCAAAAGATGGCTACCACTTTTTGGCTACCACTATTTCTCCAATGACTTTCGGTGAGCTGTCCTGTATGAAAATTGGCTGTACAGCTAAAAAAAAATTGTGCATGTGTATGTTTAATAAAATGGTTACGAAAGGAAATGGCTCGAATAATTATACTATGCAA
The DNA here is from genome assembly GCF_021461395.2 of Schistocerca americana. Lineage (NCBI taxonomy): Eukaryota > Metazoa > Arthropoda > Insecta > Orthoptera > Acrididae > Schistocerca > Schistocerca americana. The sequence continues at coordinate 94,657,634 of NC_060121.1, forward strand.
GAAGTAAAAGACGAAGGAAAAAAGTGGTTTAAAAGGTTATTCAAAGCTGAGATAACAGCAGCTTATTGACCTGATTAATAATGCTCAAGTGAATGAAGTACAAGAAGAAAAGAAGAAGAAGAACCTATTCAGCCGCTGACTGAACAACGGCAACTTTTTCATCAAGTGCGTAATGTTTTAAAATTTGAACGTTTGAACGAATTGTACTCAACAAATGAAACAAACGCTTCAATAATTGCCGATTATATCAAAAAAGAAAATCCATTCAGACGTTCCAGATGGAGAACTATATCATGATGGGAAAAACTATCTTAGGATTTCAGAAGAATCTTACAAGACAAATTAGATTGAACTCAAAGATCATGCAATCAAAAAATTTCCGAAGATTTTATGAGAGAGTTTCAAGACAGATTAGACTGGAGTGCAGTATCAAATACAGAACGATGTCTGTAAAGTTCATCAGAGAATTCCAAGATGGATTAGACTGGGATAAAATATCATGTAATCGAGAAATGTCTGAAGATTTCATGCCAGAATTCAAAGATAGATTAGACTGCTATGCAATAGCATGGGACCAGAAACTGTCTGGAGATTTAATTAGAGCATTTCAAGACAAATTATGCTGGTTTTACATATCAAAATATCAAACGCTGTCTGGAGATTTCGTGAGAGAATTCTAAGACAGATGAGAGTGGTTCCATATATCATCACATAAAAACTGTCTGAAAATTTCATGCGAGAATTTGCAGATAAATAGGAAAGGGGGTTTATGTCACTGCATCAAAAACATCAGAAGATTTGTTGCATGATTTCCAAGATCTGGAAGGTTATATCTCTCTGTCAAAAGCTGTCTGAAGATTTTATAATGGAATTTCAACATAAACTTGGAATTAAATTTAATATTTCAATATCTATCTGAATCGTTCAAACAAAATGTATTATGCACATATAAAATACTGACCGAACAACCTGAAAGTGACTGTCCTATATCGTTAACAAATGAAAATGGCCAATTTGTGCTAACAAAATGCAAACACCTTTTTCATAAAGAATGTGTTGACCGCTGGTTAGCAGTGCAAAATAATTGCCCAATGTGCAGAACAGTTATGACAAGAAATATTGACTGAACATTCTTTGGCATCCGTTTTTGCTATGCAATTTCTACCAACAGCGGTAGCAGCAGCAGCAGCAGCAGCACAAGTTTGAAATTTTGTAGGTCTTGACCTATAAAATTATCTTGAGGAGTACATATATGTCGCCTATATTATTTGATAGCTGATGAACGTGGTACTAATTATTTCTGTATTATCATCGAGTATGAGCTCGTACCAATGAGCAGGATCATCGATGTATTCTCTAATCACTGTTTCCATTTATATATATAAATGTTTTTTCTTTAAAAACCCCACGGCAGTGTATCAGTCATATCGTCTTTTTGCTCTAGAGGCGTACGTTTATCGTAGTTAAATTTAAACTCATTTGCTATAAATTTATTCACCAGATTTTTCATCTTCTTATCTCTCGTAATCGTGTTATTGCTTATTATAACCTTATCTTCTGAGGTCTGTATTAACTCGGTCATTGTCATGTTGAGTTTTACGGAATTTTCGTAGTTCTGAGTAAAGCCTTTAATTTTGGTAGTCTGTTTGCCCTATACGTTCGACAAGTATAGCTGCTTGGGGCTGTGCTTATCCATTCAATGCCAAAATCATCTTTGCCAAATTCATCTGTCCATTCACCGAGCATGCAACCCGTTTGCACTGTATTTGTGCCATCGTCAATGTAAACATTAGAGTCTGTGTCGTGGTATACAACTTCATCGTCTGATCTATCGAGTATATCATACAATATCATTCTAGCGTTGGCAGTGGTGAAAGCGGCCACAAATATGTTAGTACTTTTGCTATTTTCGGCGTAGAAATCATCGTACAGATATGTCACCCCGATTATTTCCTGGTTGACTGGTATCACATTAGTTATATCCATTTTGCCGTCGAGAAAAAGAGCTCGTGCCATTGTTACCGTCGTCTATAAATTCTGTTTGTTACAAGTTCAGCCTCTGACCAAATTCCCCCCCCCCCCCCCCCCCCCTCCCTAGAGAATTGTGGCATATTTTGGCAACATCTCGCTTGTCGGCACTCGGTTCAATATTGCTAATGTCTAGTTCAATATCTTGTTTCTCCTTGCTAATTCGACCGTATTCTTCTTTCGACTTGTATTCATCTTCCCAAGGACTAGTTTCCAGTTTGACTTTCATGAAGGTTTTAACGCAGTCTCTGAACATCTCATTACTTATTATGTCAGAATGCTACACCTCGTTAATTTCCTGTATTTTGCAGCCTTTTTCGATGGTCTTTTAGAGCTCTATTGTTGTCCAAGTTCTCACAAAGGCGGGCTCATCGTCACTATCGTTGCAACAAGTATGCGGCTTTTCTTCTACACATTTCGCGCATAGAGCGAACAAAAGCTTTTCCTACTTAACCGGAAGCACAGGATGATAGAAACATCGAGGCGCAAAAACTTTGTATTTAACAAAACGAAACTATTCTTTGTCGTATTTTTCTGGTCTCACTATCTGTACGGCGTGACCACCAGGATAATCGTCGTAAAACATCACTGTTGGACAGAAACTTCACATGTCTATGAATCGCAGCTTCTTGTCTGAAACCTTCAATTTAGCAGCGTTTGTTCTTCAAGCGAAAATCTGGTCTCTAGGATTCAGTGGTTCTACAACATTTATGCTCTCTGCAAGCCTTTGAATTTTCCCACTTACAACTCCACATCTCGGCAACGTTATAACCAGTATTCCTCAATGTATGTGCTCACTCTGCCGTCATTGAAAAGAGATCATCCATGGTTTCGTTGTTCACATTGTTGACAGTATCGGGCGAACAAGACTCTGGACAGCCGTGCCATAAGCAACTGTGAAACTGATACACGGTCTTAGTGCTTGCGTCGTAGTCGTCAACTTTTGCCCCACATATTCTAACTTCCCACAGGTTCAATGCATGTTGTAGATTAGGAAACGAATTTAACCACGCAGTTTACTCTTTGCTGAACATTTCCTTCTTTTAATCTTTGACTACAGGAATCGCGTTATGTTCAAGATGTTCTAACCTGTAAATATCCATACAAACACTACCAATTGTTATGTACTGAAATGGATCAATATTTGCTACTTCCAGGAAATTTCTCCTAAATTCAAAGCAGACGTGGCGCAATATGTCGACATCAGAATGACAATACTCGGCGGGTTCCTTCTGGAAGTCAAACACGTAATTTTCCTTCACCTCCTGAGATTGTTATTCTAAGAACGCGTTTCTAGCATCAGGTTTCATAGTGTCAACACCTTAGTATTTGGACGGTGGAATTGCCCTACGTAATTTTGATTTTTGCGCTTATTGAGGAAGTGTGGAAAGTAATCTTTCTCAACTCTTTCAAGCCGAATGTCTTTGGAAACAATGCGAGACTACTTCCGATAAAGTATTTGCAGTCAATTATTCTGAAGTTTAGGGTAGGTATTTTCAGATCCATAAGTTTCGTCCCTTGGGAAATGGTTTTGGTCTTAATTCCGTTAGTGAAGCAATGCTGCGAAGTAAAGTACGCACCATAAGCCTATGAATTGTGCGTTACACACGTGTTCGCCTGTTACTACGTGATATCAACCAATTAAAAAATTCATTGTTATTTCTATACTCGTATCTGTTTCATTTGAAGTCGTGCGCAGCCACAAGATTTGGCGCTTGTACGCCTGTATCTTGCTCTGCTTCGAAATCTAAAAAGTAGTACCTTTCTGTGTAATTCCATTTTTTAAATTTTTTAGTGCCACTTCGATTGCAAGTACATTTATTATCGCAGTAACCACCACGGCTTTTTATCCTTTGCATTTAGCATTTTTGTTCACTTCTCTTCACACATTCTTCACTACAATTACGGCAATCAGAGATAGCACAGTTGTGTCTGCTAATGCTTCTTTGACACATTTCTTACACTTTTTGCGCTTGTAATATAATTCACAAATTCGTTTGTGGTTATCCATGCATTCCGAATCAAAACAAATTCTGCTGCACTTTTTACAAATAAATTCTTTATTGCTTATCTTCCGTACTATCGTATTTTGGTCTTAAACACAAATTGCACACATATCCTTTATCTTTTCTGGAAGAGCGTTTGTCTTTGTTATTGTAGAGAACATAACATTTTTTGCAGTAATACGAACAACTGTGAAAATCCTTCATGTTGTTGATCGCATCATAGTGGTCATTATTTAAGTACCAGTAAATCGTTTTATCTCTTTGCGCGTCTGAACAATGAATTACCTTGTTAAGTGCACCAGCTGCAACAACCTTGATCTGAAGCATTCAAAAATTCTGCTGAACTGTTTACACCTGTCAGGGTGAGTGCTTCTTCATAATTTTTTCCAACTTCATCGCACAACTCCTTTGCCATTTTTTCCTGCAGAGTTCTCCCTTTCCTAATGTAGAGAACCTCATTATCCGTCAATTCCCTGTCCAGTGTGTTTCGAGTTTCGTACGTAAGTGCTGTGATTACTGCTCGCGGACCGCACAGGCTGTCAGTGTTGGTTATTCTGTTAATGCTTGTCTTACTAATGATGTCATTAGCAATATCACTATCTTCTTACGATTTGCGCCTTTTCCTCTAGGATTTTGTAGACCCCAGAGTAAAATGTGGTATTGTTTATGTCTACATATTCATTTGATGTTAATAGTCTTTCAGTCTTTTCAAGTATCCGTGAAGCATTGACTTTTAACTTCCTTTTCGACGAAATTGTGTGATCAAAATGATTATTTTCAGCACCTACCTTCATTTGATCGCTTTGCTTGAAATCAGTTTATTTTCTTCCCGCCTTTATAGCCGCGTGTGCAACCTTTCTGACAGCTTTCATTTATTTCACGGATTAGCTTTCAAGAATTGTATTTTAATAATATAAGTTGTTTGCCAATCATTGTATTTCTTGGGCAATACTGTGCTATCATCAGGAGGAACCTCGTACGGCAATTTCTTCTCTTTCAATAACGCGAACGGCACTTTCTTGAAAGGAAAAATATCGCCTAATTTTCCTGTTTTCTGTGAGGCACGCTGCTGTCGTTGTTGTTTTCTGCGAAAACCTATGGGGAGAACTGAAAGGGCGGAATTCTCTCCAAACGCTCCTTCTCTAAATTTATCAGATTCAATCGCTTTTCCTTTGAACGTATCACAGAATATCGTTTGACTCTATATTCTCTTTCTATTTCTCTCAATTCACGAAAAGTATTTTTGGAAAAGTCGTCAGAGTTAAACAATTCGCTAACATTTGCTAAATAAGCTCTTTCTATAGCTTCACGAAGTTCTGCTTTCTTCATTTTGTAAAAACATTTGATCCTGAGCTCTTTTGCGAGAGCTCTTACTTCAGTAATAGTAGCACCGTTGTGACCCCTATCATTGTTTTCTTTCGTAACCCTTTTATTTATTGTACAAAATATATTTTTATATTTCAGTTACGCAATTCAGTTTCTGTGGTGCAGTTGGCATTTAGTGTTGCAATCTGTGGCGGAAGAGCACTCACCGCATAACCAGATAAAAAGTAGGAAGTGCTTGTGTTCTCTTCTTGCGTCAACAGATGTCGCCGATGTTTGCACCATTAAAGAGAATTGAAGTTTGCGTTTAGTTTGTTCAAATGAGCTGCCACTATCTGGCAAAAATACGACATATCACGCGAAAAATAAGCTGGTAAATGTAGGTGCTTTTAGAAAGTACTTTATCGCTGCCACACCAACCATATATAATAGTTGGCAAACGCTCGCCTGTGCTCCCGGGTTTGCCCCAAGCTCGGGAGCCCTGAGGCCACCCCAATCAATGGAGATCATAATCATCAAGTCCCTTCTGCTCGTGTGTAAGTACATGATGAAAGGCACCCAGGATGCCGTAACATTAAGATTAAAGTAATGAAACACTGAGTAACCAGAGGGTTGGTAAAGAAGTTAATTATGAATGTGCGGTAACGCGCAGACAAACGAGAACATTTTCTGATTCACTACATCTACATCTACATTGATACTCCGCAAGCCACCCAACGGTGAGTGGCGGAGGGCACTTTACGTGCCACTGTCATTACCTCCTTTTCCTGTTCCAGTCGCGTATGGTTCGCGGGAAGAACGACTGTCTGAAAGCCTCCGTGCGCGCTCTAATCTATCTAATTTTACATTCGTGATCTCCTCGGGAGGTATAAGTAGGAGGAAGCAATATATTCGATACCTCATCCAGAAACGCACCCTCTCGAAACCTGGCGAGCAAGTTACACCGCGATGCAGAGCGCCTCTCTTGCAGAGTCTGCCACTTGAGTTTATTAAACATCTCCGTAACGCTATCACGGTTACCAAATAACCCAGTGACGAAACGCGCCGCTCTTCTTTGGATCTTCTCTATCTCCTCCGTCAACCCGACCTGGTACGGATCCCACGCTGATGAGCAATACTCAAGTATAGGTCGAACGAGTGTTTTGTAAGCCACCTCCTTTGTTGATGGACTACATTTTCTAAGCACTCTCCCAATGAATCTCAACCTGGTACCCGCCTTACCAACAATTAATTTTATATGATCATTCCACTTCAAATCGTTCCGCACGCATACTCCCAGATATTTTACAGACGTAACTGCTACCAGTGTTTGTTCCGCTACCATATAATCATACAATAAAGGATCCTTCTTTCTATGTATTCGCAATACATTACATTTGTCTATGTTAAGGGTCAGTTGCCACTTCCTGCACCAAGTGCCTATCCGCTGCAGATCTTCCTGCATTTCGCTACAATTTTCTAATGCTGCAACTTCTCTGTATACTACAGCATCATCCGCGAAAAGCCGCATGGAACTTTCGACACTATCTACTAAGTCATTTATATATATTGTGAAAAGCAATGGTCCCATAACACTCCCCTGTGGCACGCCAGAGGTTACTTTAACGTCTGTAGACGTCTCTCCATTGATAACAACATGCTGTGTTCTGTTTGCTAAAAACTCTTCAATCCAGCCTCACAGCTGGTCTGATATTCCGTAGGCTCTTACTTTGTTTATCAGGCGACAGTGCGGAACTGTATCGAACGCCTTCCGGAAGTCAAGAAAAATAGCATCTACCTGGGAGCCTGTATCTAATATTTTCTGGGTCTCATGAACAAATAAGGCGAGTTGGGTCTCACACGATCGCTGTTTCCGGAATCCATGTTGATTCCTACATAGTAGATTCTGGGTTTCCAGAAATGACATGATACGCGAGCAAAAAACATGTTCTAAAATTCTACAAGAGATCGACGTAAGAGATATAGGTCTATAGTTTTGCGCATCTGCTCGACGGCCCTTCTTGAAGACTGGGACTATCTGTGCTCTTTTCCAATCATTTGAAACCCTCCGTTCCTCTAGAGACTTGCGGTACACGGCTGTTAGAAGGGGGGCAAGTTCTTTCGCGTACTCTGTGTAGAATCGAATTGGTATCCCGTCAGGTCCAGTGGACTTTCCTCTATTGAGTGATTCCAGTTGCTTTTCTATTCCTTGGACACTTATTTCGATGTCAGCCATTTTTTCGTTTGTGCGAGGATTTAGAGAAGGAACTGCAGTGGGGTCTTCCTCTGTGAAACAGCTTTGGAAAAAGGTGTTTAGTATTTCAGCTTTACGCGTGTCATCCTCTGTTTCAATGCCATCATCATCCCGTAGTGTCTGCATATGCTGTTTCGAACCACTTACTCATTTAACGTAAGACCAGAACTTCCTAGGATTTTCTGTCAAGTCGGTACATAGAATTTTACTTTCGAATTCAATGAACGCTTCACGCATAGCCCTCCTTACGCTAATTTTGACATCGTTTAGCTTATGTTGCCCGGATTTATTTCATACAGACACAGTCAGACTCTCTCTTATGTAGAAGGATTATAAGGATGTGCGATTTTAGAGAGGAAGTATTGCTATCTCGATGTATTATATGTGTGAGTGACTTATATTATTGAACTGAAGGGGATTTTTGTGATTACGACAAGCGCCAGTGTCCCCGGAGTCCTGCGCCACCTGTAGCTTCAGCAAAAATGCAAGGATGTCCGATGCCCAAAAGAATACCAACAAGCACAGAACATTTTAACAACGCAAACATATACAATTATAATTTATTCAGAAATCCCTTTTTTATATTACACCCTCAATTAAAGATGACTGGTGACAGATGCAAAGAATAAGGAGCAGCTACAATCACGTCGCGGATCATCGGACCTAGCAATTGACTTGGCCATCGAGAGACAAAAAACCACGGAGTGTAAAAGATGAATGAGCTCCTGGAAGACGAAAAAATCCCTCCGGGGTTTCCTTCAGTTGGCGCCGAAGGTTTTGCACTTTTTTGATGGATCGAGATCCATTAGAAAATTATGCAGCCAAGTTAGGCCCATGGAGATATTTGATATCGTTAATAACTTCGTCTTGCGTGTACTCATCATCCTTGATATTGAAATAGTTCATATGGTAGTCGATACTCAAGTTTTCCTTCATTCTTTGGCACAAATTTATCGAATTTGGATCGTACTCGAGACCCAGCATTTCTTCACTGTTCGGATGTCTGCGATGTCTGTCTTTCTCGGCGTATTCCACTGATGAAGTCTTCTCGGGTATCAGCCGAGTGGCGGCGTCGTCTTGTCGCAACGATTCAACGAGTTTAGTACCCATCATCTTCTGGCGAAGTGTCGGGATGCTGTGTTCTGTGTATCTATAAGGCTTCTTGGCCGTCGTCCGCTGCTGTGGGCCGGACAATCACGTTCCTCCGGAAGGAGGTACCACGTAGGTGGTGGTGGTGATGAAGGGGGGGGGGAGGGGTGGCGGTCCGGCGTCGAGGCCCGGTGGCTATACAATCTGTCTGCGGACGCCGCTGGCTTCAGATCGGAGCGTTCCTGCAGTATTTGACAAAATACGCCCCCCCCCCCTTTTCACCACCACCACCCACGTGATACCCCATTCCGGAGGAACGTGATTGGCCGGCCTAAAGAAGCGGACGATGGCCAAGCAGCTGTATAGATATGCAGAACACGGCATCCCGACACTTCACTGTAAGATGATGGGTACGAAACTAATTGAAACGTTGCGACAAGACGATGCTACCACTCGGCTGATAACCAGAGATGAATTCATCACTATTTGGATATCTGTCCACGAGACCGTAAAAATGCTTTCGAAAATTTCATCTCTGCACTCTGATGACGTAGTAAGCGTAGTCGCAATCATCGTCAAATAATTTCAAGAGTACAAACATGTGTATCAAATTTTCATTGACTCTTTGAGTGACAACATGAGCTAATATTTCTTTTAAACGTTTAATGTGTTTTCGTGAATTCTGTATAAATTTTCCAATTGAGTTATTTGGCCTTGGCACATCTCTTTAACTGTAAACTCGCCGTGTTTTCGAATCGAAGGCGAGACTTCGCGGGTGACCCATTTTATAAACTGTTTAGCCTCATTTTCAGTGGATGTTAACAGCAGTGAATAAAGTCCAAATTCGTTAATGAATGTTGATGACTTTTCGCTAGCGGATTAAATTTTTTTTCATATTTTAAGTTGTCATCTACATCAACATCTATTCTACTTGCTTGTTCAGTATTTTTATGCTCCAAAATCTCAGCCACATCCTTTGCCTCAAACCAAGGGTTGTTCCGTCCATCTATCACCACGAGCACTTGCTTGTCGGTGAACACAAGTTGGTTGCTTCCACTTTATTATATGCAGACGACCACGAAAAAATTGAACTGAATGAAAAGTAGTAATAATAATTTTTCTATGATCGAAATAACTGTACTTTCAATCTTTTTTCTCGTACTAGGATCTACTCTTGATGAAGCAGCAGTAAAGTACTTGCACAACTTTGACTATTTGGCTGCACAAAAAGATTAGCTTTCTAAACTGAGTGCCGAAGCGTTCAAAGAGTCTCTGACATTATTTCAGCAGAAATATAATCTAGTAGCTAATGGCGAACTGACTGACGATAATTTCTAATTAGTGGTGAAACCAAGATGTGGCGTGGAAGACAACGTTTTGAGCTTTGCTGTATAGATTTACAAGTGAAACAAGAAGAATATAAAATGGCATTACTCTCTTGCGACTAGAAAAACTTTGCAGGTAGCTGAAGCAGCTTTTAAAATGTGGCAAGGTCATACAGATCTTACTTTTGAGAACAGAAACCAAAATCTTGATATTGTCATTTCGAACAAGAGAGGAGCTCACAGAAGACAAAATTCAGAGCTGCAATTCTGTCAATGCAGTTTAGACGAGACAGGTCATGTGCTGAGTCATGCGGATTACCCTAATTTGTACAACGACCCTATTGAAATTCGTATTGATCAGGATAAATACTGGTGATTGGACGATAATACGCCTTCTTCGCAAACGAACTTGCTCGCTGTCTTAGTTCACGAAACTGGTCACACGCTGTGTCTGGCGCATTCAGACGTCGCGGAGTTAATGATGTACGCGTTCTGCAACAGCACTATCACGCAGCTACCTGAAGACGATATACGCGGTATTCAAAGCCTATACGGGAAACGTGCCGCTGCCGCTGCTGCTGCTGCTGCTCCTGAGCCTACTCAGCCGCCGACGCCAGCAGTGCCCGAAAAAGAACCTGAATTCTGCAAAATGAAGCAGTTTGGATGTTCTGCCATTGTGGACGAAATCCTGTACATTTTCCACGGAAGAAGGGTTAGGATCAACGCTCTTAATAACAATGACGCCTACGATACTACTAATCCTCTGCTAATCACAGTCTGGTTATGATTTCTACCGCAGACTTTCAAAAATAAATGTGCTCTTTATCGGAGGCCGTCAGGTCAAGTCGTGTAGATTGTTAATTACATGATTCAGGTGCGGAGTTTAGTGCTAGAAGCTGGCTACCCTAAAAAAGTGTCTGATATAGGCCTCCGGCAAAACTCTTGTCATCCCCGGAGCGTTAAACACTTATTCAGGCAGAACGTTTATTTCTTATGACTATGTATACATTGCAGAAATATGCGAATGCAGCATTAGAGCAAAGGCCTATGGCGATATCAGTAAAAGTTTTCCTGGTGTGCAACCAGCCCTAGACTCTGTGTTTAAATATATATACGGCATGTTGTACTTCTTCAACGATAGAATATTCTACGAATACAATGAATTCACGAACGTTCTGTGCTTCTTCAAGGATAGAATCTTCTACGAATACAATGAATTCTCGAACGTTCTAGTGAGAGCAGGTAAATTTGAACTGTCATTATTTGGCATATATTGCCCAAAGACATCTTCTTCATTCAAGGCAATGATGAAGACTTTAAAGAATACTACGGCGTTACTAGAAGCGATAAATCTGTAATATCGTATAATAAAATGGAACGAGATAAATTGATGACGATACTCAGTAACTTGAACGTGCTAATATGTCATAAAAAGCTTAGTGACTTAGAAGAACGACGTTTATACGCAATTAAAAACGCCAACAACGTAAATACAAGACATGGATATAAAACATCTCTAGTGCTCGATGGGGAGTGTAAAATTCTTATAGATATAAGAGAGTGCTGAATTACGAGGACTATGCAGTGCTGACAGGCGTAATAATATAAAAGGTCACAAGAATGTCAATGGCTATAACGTTCACGATATGGAATTCTAACAGAATTTTTTTTATGGTTGATATACCATAATACTCACAGTAAACGTGAGCCGTGAGACGCAGTGGTTACATAGTGGCTACGCGTTTGCATCCTCAGTGAGATGTGAGACGTCCGTCTGGCTTCATCTTTGTGTGCTCAGTGAGACGTGAAAATGTAAATGTGTGACGTATTCGTAAGACGTAAGACGTGAGACGTGACACGTGAGACATCAAACGTAAAACGTAGAACGAGCATCTTCAAAAATTTCTCCTTAAATAAAGATGTCTGCAAAGTATGATCCAAAGGTTATTAAACAAGCAAAGAAGAACAGGAAGAAGTTTGAAAAGCTGAAAAGTCAGTTCAAAGAGTGAAAGATAAGGCCGATAACAGAATACGAGTACTATAAGAAAGAAGACCAGCCTGTTATCGATAAACTGGACGCTTTAGGGAAAGAAGTTATCGGAGCTATAGCGAAAAATCTAGAGGCAGAAAAACAGCTAGTTCCTTACGAAGGGAATTATGACGATATGTTTCCTATTCCGCCTACTCATAAGGAATCATCTTTTGAAAGAAGCTTATTTGTTGATGATGAACCGGTCACGCCAAAGACGCGTAAGAGGCTTGAGCCCATGTTCCAGCAAACTGAGGAAGAAGAGCGGGAGAAGATAAAGTCTGTTACAGACCACTCGAGAACTTATATTGGGCTGAAAGTATCAAAATACTTGGAAGGTCTCAGTGACACAGTATTTGGCTTAAGGTTTGACCATGGAAAGCACTACATGGGCGTTTACGAAGTAATGTTTCACAATGACATTATTTCTATCAAAGGTAACGCTTTCACTGCCAACGATGGCTTGATGAAACTGCTAGCCAGAAAAAACATATCATTCGAAGACAACACGCTTGATGGCCTTGAAGCATGTACAACTATGCTGAAGGTAACGAATGCAATATTTCACCACAATGATCCAAATAGGAATAAACCCAAACCAACAGCAGCGAAAAGTACAACAACATCATTAAGCCGACATGGCAGTCGTTAAGGAAAGTACATAGTAATTCGACGTCAAAGTCATCAGACAGCAGCAGCAGCAAAGCAGGAATGTGCTTTGTAAAAAAAAAAATATATATCAAAACCTGTCGAGTGTGTTTGGATGAATGACGTGAGAGATCTAATCGACTGGCTGACGGTGATTCATGGTGAAGAGATTGCAGGAAATAATATTTATCATTACGAAAAAGGTGGAACAACGAAAATGCTTACCAATAAATTTAACGACTTTATAGTGACCAATCCATAGGGAATTTCGTAGTTGATTAGATTACTGAATAATCTCCCTCACAGGTTCTGGAAGTTAGGAAAGCATGGTAAAGGCCTAGTCAATTGGGCATTAAATAATCTGCCAATGCCCGAGATGCATCTGCCTGCATCTGACTTTACTCGAAACTAGAGGAGAGATTTGCACGTGAAGAGGTAGGAATTAATCCTTTAGATTAATCTTGCAAGAGACATGACATTGCATACAGAGAACATAAGGACGTGGAAAAAAGACATGAAGCAGATTAAGTATTGCAGAAGGTAGCAAAAGAGAGAATTTTCAGCAAAGATGCATCGCTAGGCGGAAGCTTAGCTCCCACTGTTGTTGCGAGGATAATGTATGGAAAGAGAGTTAGTAGACGATAACGGCTGGACTAATAATTTCTTTTCTCCTGTTAGTAAATGAATGGATTTAGTATTAATTTTAATGTAACATCTAGCTGCAAGCCCAGAGCCAAAGCTATTAAGTTAAAGCTCTCCAACGACGAACCGAAAAGTCACGGCTTTCTTGCCGGCCGCGGTGGCCGTGCGGTTCTAGGCGCTGCAGTCCGGAACCGCGGGGCTGCTACGGTCGTAGGTTCGAATCCTTCCTCGGACATGGATGTGTGTGATGTTCTTAGGTTAGTTAGGTTTAAGTAGTTCAAAGTTATAGGGGACTGATGACCTAAGATGTTAAGTCCCATAGTGCTCAGAGCCATTTGAACCATTTTTCACGGCTTTCTTGATGATTTTCTTCCTGAATCACAGATGAAACAGAAAGCCCGTAAAGTTAAAAAAGGCGGTAGTTTACTCCTAACTTTACCTATTCCTGTTGTGAAAAAATTGCTTGAATATCTTACAGGAAGAAAAGAAGCTAAACACGAAGGCAGCTTCTTGCCGTTGATTCTAGCTACATTAGGCGCAATTGGATCGTTGGCTGGTGCTGCTGCAGCAATTACTAGCGCTGTCTATAAAAAACAGAAGGAAGATGCACAGTTGGCAGAACCGAAGAGACATAACTTGGAAATGGAGAAAAGTGGGTGCAAGGTTGTCTAAGAAATCATGCGTTAAAAAAAAAAAAAAAGAAGTCAAGGGAATGATGCAAAAGTGTAACCATCCGCTAACCAACTTTGATAAATAAAAATTAATAGAGCAACTGAAAATTGCAAATTATAGAGGCGTCTTTATGATCGATGAACTACCGCAAAAAGCAGCAAACGTTGAAGCAGAAATGATTAACCTAGGTACATCTGATCACGCAGGCACTCACTGTATGTGTTACTTCAAGGGTAGCAGTGAAAAATTTGTGTCTGACTCATTTGGTGGCGAAGTTCCACAAGCGTTAGTGTGCTATCCACGCCGAGATGTCTCTTTTTACAACGCAGAGAGGGTTCCAAATTTTGATCAGTACATATGTGGCCACCTATGTTTGCTGGTCTTGAAGCTGTTTACAGACGGGTGGGCGTTTGATAAAATTCTCGATATTATAGATGGATACATTTCGCAACAAGATAAAAGACGGGGTTAAGGAGCAACTAGAATCGACTGCCAGGAAAGCTGGCTTAAGGGAATTAACTTCAAAAATTGAAGGTGAGGCTGAACAGTTGCGAAAGGAATTAAAAAGTGTTTTTAAAATAACGAAAGGTTATATTGACTTCAAAGGTAAGAGATTAGTAAATGTAAAAGACCTTATAGATGGCAATGATGTAGTTACCGAAAGATATCTAGAAAAGCAATTAAATAACTACCCGAGCAAAAAGGACTTGGAGAAATTTTTCGCTGATTATGTGAGCAAAGCTGAATAGACAATAATTCTCACACTATAGAATAACTACGCAAGCAAACCTGACTTCGGCGGAGCAAAAATGACTTAGAGATAAATAACATGAAAGGCCAGATTGATGCGCTAGAGAGGTAGATAAAAAGTTAATTATGAATGAATGACAACGAGAAACAGATTTGGTGCTTGATGTGCAAAAGATTTACAGCTACAGTTCACTCTCAGACAGTTACCGCAAAAAATGGTCGAGCCTGAATCGAGGACAATTATACAGACTGTAAAAGTAAGAGGAACAAAGTTTGTAGAAAAAAGGTGAAGTGGTCGACTGAGAATATTCGTGAAGAAATTGTGAACGAGCTGCATAAACCAGTGAGAAAGAACTTCCCAAGGAGAGCTGTTACAGCATTTGGTGTAGATGGCTTTCGGCAAGCTGACTTGGTTGAGATGGATTCTGGGAATCTGAAGAACGTATCGAAAATCAATAAAAAACTGTGACAGACGTGTTCTCGAAATATTTCGAGAACATGCTTGGGGGATTACTGTTAAATATAAATCTGGTGTAAACGTTATTAGTGCTTTGAAACATGTATTGGCAGAAAGGAAGCCAAAAAATTTGCAGACAGATAACGGTAAAGAATTCTATAACAAACACTTTAGAGAGATGATGAACCTTGAAAACGGGGCCACAGCAGAAGCGTCCACGTCGCGGCCCTGGTAGGACTACTTGTAGTCCTGCTGATTCTGCTACCACCAAGCCATTACAGGAAAGAACAAAATGCATGACGACTCTCATAATCGGTCCTTCTTAAGACCACGTTTGACTATCATCTCCATAAATGTGGAGGGATTATCACCTGCCAAACAGGATATACTGGTTGATTTGTGCAGATCGAACGAATGTCACGTCCTATGCCTACAGGAAACGCACCGAGGCCAAAACAGCAATAGACCTAAAATTGCGGCATGAAACTGACAATCGAACGACCTGACGATCAATACGGAAGTGCAATGCGAGAGGGAGTAGCCTAGGACGGGTTTCAACTTTCAGACAAAAACAACATTGAACTTCTCAGAGTTGAGACTAATTATATGACAATAACACCAATATATAAGCGAACCTACTACGGTGTCGTAGCAGGCGGAGAGGTGATACTCCGAAGTGGCGCGTCCCAGGTGGCGGATAGGGGGGTCCTCACCGGTTTACCGGTGGACTTGAGTGAAATAAAATAGCTCTCGCGGACCAAACACTAAACAGCCTCTACGGCTAACAACCGTAGTTGTAACTCGGAGCTTGCTCCATACAAGGTTGCCTACCTTTGAAAGCCAAACATGGAAGGAAATCTTTCAAGGAATAATCCACCGCTTGGCAATAACCAAGGAAGACTGCACTCGGATACGGTGGGGAGTCACCGAAAGATAACTTGGATGAGTCGGAGCATCTGAAAATACCCAAAACGGACAGACGACCAAAACTCAAGACAGGACAAACAAACTACATTGCGACACACAATATAAATTCCCTCATACAACCAGGCAAATTCAAAATTCTGACGGATGAAATGGATCGCAAGGGGATTCTCATAACCGGACTTCAAGAAATGAGAAATACTGATCAGGAGCCGATAGAATCACAAGGATATAGGATTTATAAGGGAATACCAGGGAAAAGAGTCATGAAACAGTGTCCACAATTTGTAACAGGATTCGTGGTGAGTCTGAAAATAATAGAGTCCACAATATAATTTAAAGCACAATCTCCCAGGCTCTCAACATTAACTCTAAAAGCTGCAAATAAAATGTACACAATAATGAATGCCCATGCCCCGACAAATGATAAAAATAATAGAAAAGAACACAGAGAAGAGGTAGAAAAATTTTGGGAGCTCTTAGATCAAACGACGAATAACATTAATAAAAATCACATCAAAATTTTAATTGGAGACTTCAATGCCCAGTTAGGAAGGGAAAAGAGATATAGAGACATAATAGGGAAATGGACAGCACAAAGAAGAACAAACAAAAATGGCATAAGACTAGTGGAATTTTGCAGAAACCATGACAAGATCTCAAAGTCGGCGTATTTTAAGAGAAGACCAAGTAAACTAAAAACTTGGAAACATCCAGACTGGAAAAAAGGAGAATGGCAACTGGACCATGTCTGCATGGATAAGAATTACCACAAGGAAATTTACAATGTGAAAGTACTGAGAGGGACAGATACCGGATCAGATCATTACATGATAAAAATTAAAATTAAATTAACCCCATTAGCAAAGAAAAAATCCCACCAGAGGAAGAAGAGAACCTATGACCCTCATAAGCTGATACAAAATGAGGATTATGAAGCACAAACCAGGGATATAAAAATAACAGATGATCTGGAAAAAATAATTCCCAAATTGAAACAAATAGCTGAACAAGTTGCCCCTATAAATCCAAGGAAAAAACACCAGTGGTGGAACGATGAATGTGATGAAGCAGTGTTGGATCGACACCAAGCCTGGTTAAGGCATCAAAATGAAAAAACAGAAAAATCATATTTGGAACTCACAAAACAAAGGAAGACAACACAAAAAATAATAAGGAGAGTTAAACGTCAGTACCAAAAAGATATACTTCTAATGATAGAAACAAATAGTGAAAAAACAAACTCAAGAGACTATTACAAAATATTTGGCAGACAATTACAAAGATATGATCCTCCAACATTAATGTTAAAAGATAAAGATAATAACCTAGCCCATAGCAATAGTAAAAATACAGAAATTCTAGCAGAAACATTTAACAAGTTACTAAATTGTGAAGATCCCCCAGAACTTCTTCAGATAAACACAGAAACCCCAATTAAAACACCAGCAGAAAATATAAATCCACCTACAATTAATGAGGTCTACAGAGCTTCGAAAGAACTCAAAAACTACAAAGCAAGTGGAGAAGATCAAACGTTTGCTGAACTTTGCAAATATGCAGCAGAACCAGTAAACATAGCATTACACCAATGCATAGTAAAAATCTGAAATGAAGAGATATTACCAGAAAATTGGACTACTGCTGTAATACATCCATTACATAAGAAAGGAGAAAAATCAAATCCAGACAACTATAGAGGAATTTCCCTTTTGGACTGCACGTATAAGATCATGTCAAGAATACTATACGACTGCTGTAAAGATCAATTAGAACTGAAACTGGGAGAATATCAAGGAGGATTTAGATCCTGGAGAAGCTGCCCAGAACAGATAATCACCTTGAAGTTAGTTATGGATGTCTACAAAATAAGGCAAAAACAACTAGTCATAACCTTTGTAGATTTCAAAAAGGCGTATGATTGCATCCATAGATCTTCAATGATGAAAATATTAAGGAATTTTGGACTTCATCCTAAATTAATAAAAATGATACAGTTAACCTTAACAAACACCAAATCCAAAGTAAAATTTAGAGGAGAAATATCTGAACCATTTACGATTAAAACAGGGTTGAGACAGGGAGATTGTTTATCACCATTGCTATTCAATTGTGCTCTTGAATATGTAATGAGAGAATGGTACAAGGAAAATCCTATGAATATTAAAATTGGAACTAAGAAAGATAAAATAAACCTAAATTGCTGGGGATTTGCTGATGACCTAGCATTACTAGCTAATAATATCCAGGAAGCCACGAAACAAACAACAAGTTTACAAAATATAGCACAAAAATTAGGAGTCCAGATATCATTTGAAAAGACTGAAATAATGGTAACGGATCCACCTGTAATAGATCACATCACAGTGAACAATAGGGAAATTAAAATAGTGAAACAATTTAAATACCTGGGTGAAATTGTAACACATAAATTGGACGAGAAACCTGCATGGCGAGCATGAACTAATAAAATGATAAAAGCTCAAAAACTAACATGGTCTACGTACAATAAAAAATGTCTAGCAATTAAAACAAAATGAAAACATTACAAGACGATGGTTCAACCAGAGGTTACATACGGAAGTGAAACTCTTTTTAAAGTCACCCAGAAAAACAGAATTGACAAAATTTTAAAAGTAGAGAGAAGAATTGCTAGAACATGCATAAATAAGAAATATCAAAAAGCTGGGCAATGGCGGATAGTACCAAATGAAGTGGTATACAGAGAACTGGAGCCCATCACTGATACTATACGAAAGAAAAGGATCTCTTTTTGTGGTCACATTCTGAGGACACCAGAAACCAGATTATCAAGGAAAATTATTGAGAAACTCTGGAATTTGAAACAACAAGGGGGATGGCTTAAGGAAATAAGAGAGGATATGGAAGAACTGGAAATAACTCTGGATGATTTGCAGAACAAAACGCCAAATTTAAAGAAGTTGAGGGACACAGAAATAAGATTTAAACCAAAAATTGACAAACGACATACAATGAAAAGGGTATTTACAGATAAGGAACGACGAAAAGCATCGGAACGAATGAAGAGATACTGGGCCACTCGGAAGGGGAAAATACCAAAGAAGAGGACCAGAAATGATTGATTGAAGTGGTCCAATGAGGCCGTAAAAGCAGAAGAAGAAGAAGAAGAATAAGCCTCCAAATACGCCATTAGAATATGACCTGCCGCGCAATAATCCACTTCCCACGGGCAGTATTGTAATGGGTGACTTCAACAGTCACCATACCCGCTGGGGTTACAATGAATCTAGTGAAGACGGACTCATGGTGGAGACATGGGCAGATGTTGAATTACTCTGTCTCATACACGACGGCAAACTCCCCCCATCTTTTAACAGCGGCAGGTGGCGAAGTGGATACAACCCTGACTTCGTATTCGTCAGCAAGTACTTGGTAACTGAGTGCGTGAAAGATGTCCTGGGTGCTATTCCACACTCCCAACATAGACCCATCAAACTCACAGTTACTTCAGCAGTGGTGCCAGTGCGGATTCCATTTCGACGAAGATTTAATTTCAAGAGGGCAAACTGGGAAGGTTTCGCAATTGGAATCGACGAAAAGCTGCAAACTCTAGAACCAACACCCAGCAACTACGATAACTTCATAGAAATCGTCCAGAATGTATCAAGAAAGTCTATCCCTAGGGGCTGCAGAACGGAGTTTGTACTGGGCCTAACGAAAGACAGCCGACAACTATACGATGCATATAAGGAAAAGTATGAGGAGAACCCATTCTCTGAAGAAACTCTTCAACTTGCAAATGTACTTACCGGCCAGCTAATCCAGAAGCGCCGAGAAGAATGGCAACATGTAATTGAAAGTGTAGACATGAAACATTCTAGCCAGATTGCCTGGAAGACAATTAAGAAGCTAAATAATGACCCTAAGCAGCAAACAGAAGCACCAAGAGTAACAACCAACCAAATAGCGCACCAACTCGTTCTTATTGGGAAAACGAAGACTCCAGCAAAAACCATCCCAAGAAGAAGTGGCGAAAGTGACACGAACTACTACAGCCGTCCATTTACCATCGAAGAGCTAGAGTCCGCACTTAAATCTCTGAAACCTGGCAAAGCAGCAGGGCTAGACGACCTTAGGAATGAACAGATCCTTAAATTTGGCGAGTGCACGAAAAACTGGCTGGTCCTACTTTTCAATACCTGTATCCGGCTAAACAACATCCAGAAAATCTGGAGAAAGGGCAAGGTCGTAGGCATTCCCAAACCCGGCAAACCATTGGACGAGCCAAAAAATTTCAGACCGGTGACATTACATCTACATCTACATTGATACTCCGCAAGCCACCCAACGGTGTGTGGCGGAGGGCACTTTACGTGCCACTGTCATTACCTCCCTTTCCTGTTCCAGTCGCGTATGGTTCGCGGGAAGAACGACTGTCTGAAAGCCTCCGTGCGCGCTCTAATCTCTCTAATTTTACATTCGTGATCTCCTCGGGAAGTATAAGTAGGGGGAAGCAATATATTCGATACCTCATCCAGAAACGCGCCCTCTCGAAACCTGGCGAGCAAGCTACACCGCGATGCAGAGCGCCTCTCTTGCAGAGTCTGCCACTTGAGTTTATTAAACATCTCCGTAACGCTATCACGGTTACCAAATAACCCAGTGACGAAACGCGCCGCTCTTCTTTGGATCTTCTCTATCTCCTCCGTCAACCCGACCTGGTACGGATCCCACACTGATGAGCAATACTCAAGTATAGGTCGAACGAGTGTTTTGTAAGCCACCTCCTTTGTTGATGGACTACATTTTCTAAGCACTCTCCCAATGAATCTCAACCTGGTACCCGCCTTACCAACAATTAGTTTTATATGATCATTCCACTTCAAATCGTTCCGTACGCATACTCCCAGATATTTTACAGAAGTAACTGCTACCAGTGTTTGTCCCGCTACCATATAATCATACAATAAAGGATCCTTCTTTCTGTGTATTCGCAATACATTACATTTGTCTATGTTAAGGGTCAGTTGCCACTCCCTGCACCAAGTGCCTATCCGCTGCAGATCTTCCTGTATTTCGCTACAATTTTCTAATGCAGCAACTTCTCTGTATACTACAGCATCATCCGCGAAAAGCCGCATGGAACTTCCGACACTATCTACTAAGTCATTTATGTATATTGTGAAAAGCAATGGTCCCATAACACTCCCCTGTGGCACGCCAGAGGTTACTTTAACGTCTGTAGACGTCTCTCCATTGATAACAACATGCTGTGTTCTGTTTGCTAAAAACTCTTCAATCCAGCCACACAGCTGGTCTGATATTCCGTAGGCTCTTACTTTGTTTATCAGGCGACAGTGCGGAACTGTATCGAACGCCTTCCGGAAGTCAAGAAAAATAGCATCTACCTGGGAGCCTGTATCTAATATTTTCTGGGTCTCATGAACAAATAAGGCGAGTTGGGTCTCACACGATCGCTGTTTCCGGAATCCATGTTGATTCCTACATAGTAGATTCTGGGTTTCCAGAAATGACATGATACGCGAGCAAAAAACATGTTCTAAAATTCTACAAGAGATCGACGTAAGAGATATAGGTCTATAGTTTTGCGCATCTGCTCGACGACCCTTCTTGAAGACTGGGACTATCTGTGCTCTTTTCCAATCATTTGGAACCCTCCGTTCCTCCAGAGACTTGCGGTACACGGCTGTTAGAAGGGGGGCAAGTTCTTTCGCGTACTCTGTGTAGAATCGAATTGGTATCCCGTCAGGTCCAGTGGACTTTCCTCTATTGAGTGATTCCAGTTGCTTTTCTATTCCTTGGACACTTATTTCGATGTCAGCCATTTTTTCGTTTGTGCGAGGATTTAGAGAAGGAACTGCAGTGCGGTCTTCCTCTGTGAAACAGCTTTGGAAAAAAGTGTTTAGTATTTCAGCTTTACGCGTGTCATCCTCTGTTTCAATGCCATCATCATCCCGTAGTGTCTGGATATACTGTTTCGAGCCACTTACTGATTTAACGTAAGACCAGAACTTCCTAGGATTTTCTGTCAAGTCGGTACATAGAATTTTACTTTCGAATTCAATGAACGCTTCACGCATAGCCCTCCTTACGCTAACTTTGACATCGTTTAGCTTCTGTTTGTCTGAGAGGTTTTGGCTGCGCTTAAACTTGGAGTGGAGCTCTCTTTGCTTTCGCAGTAGTTTCCTAACATTGTTGTTGTACCACGGTGGGTTTTTCCCGTCCCTCACAGTTTTACTCGGCACGTACCTGTCTAAAACGCATTTTACGATTGCCTTGAACTTTTTCCATAAACACTCAACATTGTCAGTGTCGGAACAGAAATTTTGCTGCTTGTACAAGGTGTTCGAGCGCATGCTGCTGAATCGACTTGTGCCTAATATTGATCATCAGATAATTTCGGAACAGGCGGGGTTTCACCCTGGGAAAACTTGCACTGGACAGGTCTTGAATCTTACCCAGTTCATAGAGCATGGGTGCGAGAACCGTCTAATTACTGGAGCCGTACTTGTCGACCTCTCATCCGCATTCGACACTGTAAACCACAAACTGCTCCTCGCTAAAATATACTCTATGACTAATGATTTCGGGCTGATACAAATTATATATCAACTCTTCTCAGCAACAGACGGTTCATCGTAAACCTAGGAGGGAAGCGAAGCCGATGTATCCTGAAAAATGGACTACCCCAAGGCAGTGTCCTCTCACCCACTCTTTTCAACGTATATGTGAATGATCAACCAGTGGGGTGAAATGTAGACTAGCCTCCCCGTGGTGCACCCTGGGCAACGTGATTTTTTATCATTTCTAAATAGTCTACAAATCTGGCTGCTGGGCCTGTGAGGATTTCCCAGCTTTACAGAATCAGCACAGACATGAACGCGAATACCCGAAACAACGGTTCCTCTCAGATCCCGTTGACCAAGGACATTGGAAATGTCCTTAAAATCCTACAACTCAACGTAGAAGGAATGAGTAGAGCTAAATCTGACTACCTAATTAAAGTCCTGGACAACCATTCAGTGGATGCTGTCTTGCTCCAAGAAACACATTGCGCCGACGAAAAGCAGTTGAAAAATAGATGCAAACTTCCAGGCTATTCCCTTGCTGCAGCAACTTACCACGCTAACTATGGCACTGCCACCTACTTTAAAAACAACACTGGCCAGGCCCACGATATAAAAACACACACTGACCCAAGCGCCTACGTCATAAGAACAAAAATTGCTGATATTGAAGTCATCAACCTCTACAAACCCCCAACTCAGTCATGGAATGACTCTGCTATTTCTAACATACAACATTCTACAGTGATAATGGGCGATTTCAACAGCCACAGTACCCAGTGGGGATATAACAACACCAATGAGGATGGGGAGGGAGTAATGAAATGGGCTGACATAGAAGACGTCTTCTTGATCCATGATCTAAAGGGTAAAGGGACTTTCCACTCGGCTAGCTGGAAAAGAGACTACAACCCCGATCTGTGCTTTGTTTTCAGAGACGCCAAAAAGCTACCATTACGCTGCAATAAACAGATCTTGCCTGATTTTCCTCGTAGCCAGCACAGGCCCGTCCTGCTACATGTCGGTATACAGATTCCAATAGTGAGATCTACACCTAAACCTCGATGGAATTTTGGCAAAGCCAACTGGGAAGCCTTTACCGCCGAAATGGACCACAACATCCAATGGATCCCACCCGCATCAAAGAACTACAACCGCTTTGTGGGATTACTCCTAGCCATTGCCCAAAAACACATTCCCAGAGGCTACAGGAAAACTTATATTCCCGGCTGGAGCCAAGAATGCATAGACCTATATAATGCATATTCGCAAAACAACGATCCTGAAATTGCGGACGAGCTTCTCCAATGTCTGGACTCAGCAAGACGAGAAAAGTGGCACACTTTCATGAAAATGTGGACTTCAAGCACTCCAGCAAGAAAGCCTGGTGTCTTCTTAAAAACCCAGGTGAAAGCTCCATTAAAACCTGTACGGGTGGCAACATACACCCCAAAGAGGTAGCAAACAGAATAGTTAACCTTACGAGAAAAACATCACGCAGCAACAAGGATAAGACTATGAAAGTAAAGAAAGAACTGAGAACCAAGCTCCGACAATCCACACCCGACAACAATTTCTCAAAAACCTTTACCATCCTAGAGATCACAGAAGCACTGAAAGAAATGAAAATGGGTAAAGCGGCTGGGTTAGATGAGGTCTACCCCGAGTTCTTACGGCACCTAGGACCTCGAGCTCTACTGTGGCTAACTCAGTTTTACAATGACATCCAACGATCGGAAACACTACCACCACTATTTAAACAAACCAAGATCGTTGCCATTCTTAAGCCTGGCAAAGATGGAAAGCTCCCAGAGGACTATAGACCTATAGCTCTTCTAAGTGTACGCTACAAACCACTGGAGAGACTTATTCTCAAAAGAATAAAACCCATTGCTGAGAATTTCATTCCTATTGAACAAGCCGGATTTAGACCCGGTCGGAGCTGCTGTGATCAAGTATTATCTCTTACCACACATATTGAGAGTGGATTTCAAAGGAAGAAAAAGACAGACGCCGTGTTCATAGAGCTATCGTCAGCATATGACACATTGTGGAGGGAGGCAATGATTCTTAAACTCCAACGCATTATTCCTTGCAAGGAAACGGCTACCCTAATCAACAATATGCTTTCAAATAGATTTTTTGAAGTACACCTAGATGGAGAGATAAGCAAGAAATATAGGTTAAATGATGGCCTGCCCCAAGGATCTGTGCTAGCTCCATTACTTTTTAATATATATACATCAGACCTACCAGAGACATCTTCTAAGAAGTTTATCTATGCAGACGATATTCCTCTCACATATCAACATCAAGATTTCCACAATTCCGAAAGAATCATTGAGGAACACCTTATCAAAATGGATGAATATTTCGAAACATGGAGGCTCACACCTAATACTTCTAAAACCCAAGTCTCCTGTTTCCACCTCAACAACAGACAGGCAAACTATGCACCCAATGTAGAGTTCAGAGGCCAGCTGCTTAACTACAATCCCCTCCCAAAGTATCTGGGAATTACATTGGACTGATCTCTGACGTACAAGGAGCACTTATACAAACGCGCAGCAAAAATCAAAACCAGAAATAATGTCCTACACAAACTCACTGGAAGTAGCTGGGGAGCAAGCGCCACAGTTCTCAGAACATCTGCTCTCGCACTAGTATATTCGGTGGCTGAATACTGCGCTCCGGTCTGGCTAAACAGCACCCATACAGCAACGGTGGACACCCAGCTAAACGACACCATGAGGCTCATCTCAGGCACTATTAAACCGACGCCCCACCAATGGCTCCCGGTACTGGCTAACATAGCCCCACCTCGTCTAAGGCGAAGATCTGCACTGAAAAGGGAATGGCAAAAGTGCGCTAACAACCGTGACCTACCCTTACACGAAGACTCCAAGAATCCCAGCCACAGGCTCAAGTCCCGTAAGCCATCATGGAGATTAGGGCAACAGCTGATCGAGGACAATTATGATATCGACGAAGCCTGGCGTCGGGAATAGGATATGTCTAACCCTGATCACCTTAACTTAGTCTCGGACCCAACCGTACGGGCCGAGGGCTTCGGTCTGCCCAGAAAATCTTAGACAACTTTAAATCGTATCCGAACA
The DNA here is from genome assembly GCF_021461395.2 of Schistocerca americana. Taxonomy (NCBI): domain Eukaryota; kingdom Metazoa; phylum Arthropoda; class Insecta; order Orthoptera; family Acrididae; genus Schistocerca; species Schistocerca americana. Next base: position 94,683,445 of record NC_060121.1, read on the forward strand.
GGCTATGGTAGATGTAATTACTGCAGGCACAAATGGGGACAGACTGACTCACCCAACTGCGACTGTGGGAATCCACAAACTCTGCATCATATCGCAATGGACTGGCCTACAAGGAGATTCCCTGGCACAATGCAGGAGCTGCACCTCCTGGAGGGAGATGCTTCTGGCTGGCTGAGGGACTTGGACTTACAACCATGAGTCTGGTCTACTCTTCTCCTTCTGAAAAACCTATTACTAGATACTATTACTATAATTTCTATGTATTTTTGTGTATTTTGTGTTTTACTTCCATTTTTAGATCTAGTAATTGTTTGTTGCCTGTAACATTGACCATTCATTGTTTTTATACGTTGTTTGTGTTACTACTTACTTACTGCTGTATTCTATTACCCATACGAAATAATAATATTCAACCAGTTGCACCAGGGACTAGGAGCTATGCTTACGCGGACGATCTTGCAATAGCCGTGCAGGGTCGGAACTTTAACGACATAGAAATTAGCCTCACGAATGCCCTCAACGGTCTAACGCCATACTACAAAGCCAACTGCCTACACCCGAACGCAGCAAAAACATTATCCTGCCTATTCCATCTTCGAAACCGAGACGCCAAACTTACCCTAAACATCACGTGGAACAACCAACGGATCGCGTTCAGCAGCACTCCTTGTTATTTAGACGTCACCCTTGATCGCACACTTACTTACAGACATCATGTAGACAAAGTCAGGGGCAAACTATCAACAAGAAACAACCTCCTGTGTAAGCTCACCTCCAGAAAATGGGGTGCCGACCCACATACTTTACGTACGTCGGCACTTGCAATCTGCTAATCGGTTGCTGAATACGCTGCCCCAGTTTGGGAAACATCAGCGCCTGCGAAACGAGTGGATCCTCTGCTGAACGATGCCTGTCGCGTAATCACGGGATGCCTAAGACACAACCCGGTTAGCCAACTTTATTTGCTTAGTGGCATAGCTCCACCCAGAATCAGACGAGCTATAGCAAGCGAAGCAGAGCGCCTCAAGCAGGTGCGCGACCAGCGCCATCCTCTCTTCGGACAACCCCCCCCCCCCCCCCACACACGTCTAAAATCAAGACGGAGTTTCATCACCACAGTTCAACCGCTCGAAACCTCAAAACAAAAGGCCAGATTGTCAAAATGGCAAGCAACACTGCCTACGGGAGACCAGGCACCTCTAATCTCACCCAACGAACAACTGGCCTCTGGAAATGAACTAAAATGGCCGTTATGGAGAAGCCTCAACCGCCTACTAACTGGGGTGGGCAGATGCAACGTAAACACGTGTAAATGGGGATACCGAGACGGGACGGACACGTTCCAGTGCGGACAGACCCAAACAATGGACCACCTCCTGGAATGCAGCAACATGGGGGAAGTGTGCAGGAAAGAAGACCTGGCAAACGCTACGACAGTGGCAGTTAAATGAGATGAATTTTGGCGGGACGTGATATGATATATATACTATGTTTGTATTTATATTGTAATGTGACTCCCCGTTTTGGGTTTGTTTTATTTATACATATGTGTATTGTATTTGTATTTGTGTGTACATGTAATGTGTGGGTTGTCTATGGCTTGGACACGATTAAATAAATAAATAATAACCTTGAAAACATAAATCGCTACTCTAATTTTACAGAGATTAAGGTGTCAGTCGTCTAACGGCTTAACAGAACATTCAAATAAACAATGTGGAAACAGTTTGCACTTCAAGGCAAATACAGGTGAGTCGAACTACTGCCAAAGTTGATCCACAATTACAACAGCAGTGTCCACAGATCAGTAGGTATGAGCCCAGTAGATGTAACTGATTCTCTAAGGCTAAAAGCGGTGGAACTCAGAGATGCATCACGCAAGTACGCGCAAGGTGATTAAGTGAGAATCAGCAAAATGAAGGGTTTGTTCGAGAAAAATTATTCAGCAAATTTGTCACCTGAATTATTTCAAGTCGTTGATGTCAGCAACACAAACCGCCTACATATAAGCTGAAGGACGTGAGTAATAACGAAATTAAAAGAAGCTTCTACCAGCAGGAACTACAGAAGACGAGAATCCCAGATGTCTATCTGATAGAAAAAGTTCTGAAAAAGGCAGGCGATGAAGTTTTTGTGAAGTGGTAAGGTTTTGACAGCTTACACAATAAGGTTTTTAAAATTTCTGTCAATCAGCGACTGTTGTTTAACACAAAATTTTGAAAAACACAGTCCCCAGTCTCGAATACAATTAATTTGTAACCTAGGTTTCGGTGTCACAAGGGACACCTTCTTCGGACAAAATTAAAACTAAATGTTACAGCATAACGTACCAAAAAATACGAAAGCTGCGGTCGTACCTGACAGCGTCAGATAGTCAAAATCAAAATAAAATGCAACAGAGGTGCAAGCCACTAGGGGCTGCCATGTCTCCTCTGCTACAGTCAACACAAAACTGAAACATCATGTGACTTGTGCACCACGGCAACTTCAAGACAATACCGCCATCTGGTGGCTAATTGGTAAAACAAGCTATTTTGTAAACATCTCTCGTAACTGCAGAGAGGGAAATAAACAAACACCTGAACGGTGTACATGAAATAATTACAATAGCGGGATACTGCATGATATAAAGTACAACTAATGAATGACTCACTATAGTACAAAAGTTCCAGAATAAATGCATAAAGAAGACATATACGAAATACTCCATCAAATGACATTACTGCTTGCTATAATAGATACGTTATAAAAACCAAAAAAAGTTTTTTTTAATTTACATATATGAGCCGTAAAAAGTAGAAGAAAAAGGTATCTCTGAATCTGCAAGAAGTAGTTGGTACATTAAAGTGTTAGATCTCGTCAAGCAGCGGATTTATACCACTGGAATAACTTCTTCCGCATAACTGCACTTTCTCATTGAGAAAAAGTCAGTTATTCGAAAGTAAATGCTTGAAAATTTCCAGCTCCTCCAAAATATCAACGCCCTTTTTTTCAATATGCAAAATTTCCAACTTCTCAACCCCTTTAGGAGCGCGCCCTGTGATTAACTGGTGATCTGCAAAAGAGGAATTAGGGGCACACGAACCGTTTCCCCTCTGAAAATGTTCTTTACAGCGAATTGAAAAGGCACGTCCTGTTTGACTAATGTAATAAGCACCGCAAGTGTCACATGAAATCTTGTACACACCAGAATTCTGCAGAGGGCTAGTAGTCGACTTTAAATTATGGATGACATTTTTTCTCAAGTTGTTATTTGTAGAAAAGGCAATATCACATTTTTATTTAATCCAAAGCAACGTTTGAATCTGGTATGCCACTGAACCTAAAAATGGAATTGAGAAGAATTTTTTCTCCGATTCTTCTGGGACGCTGATAAAAGAACCAAGTGTAGTAGTACCTTTTTCGCCAATCTTCTTTGCGAGGATATCATCTACCAACCGAGCTTCGTAACCATTATTGACCGCCACAGTTTTAATAAGATTAATATCATTACTAAATTTTCTTTCGAGAGGGGAATGGAAAGTGCTCTGTGAATAGAAGAGAAAAAGAAAGCATTTTTGCGACAGGCTGGAACGATTTGATCAGTTTGAGTCTCTTTACGGAAAATGTTGCGGGAAATTCTGTTTTCGATTAATGACAACGTGAGATCGCGGAAATTTAACTGACGATTTTCATTTTCTAGTTCACAAGTGAACTTAATATTATCATGAAGGTCATTAAACAGATTGAAAATGTGGTTAATCCCATCAGGAGGATCTTCGTAGACTACTAACACATCGTCAACATATCTACAGTAGGACAAAATGCCCAGATCTGTAGCTGAAAACAACGTAAAGAATTTCGCCTCTAACCAATTGATAAAAATATCGGCAAGAATTCCGGCTAGCGGGTTCCCCATGGCTAGGCCGTCATTTTGTTGGATCAGTTGCCCATTGAACTGAAAATAATTGTACTTAACTACAACGGTGACCAAATTCATGAAATCTGTAATTTCTTCATCACAGATATCTTTCTTGAATCTATGCAGATATTCCTCCACAATCTTAAGGGTTTCTTGCACGGGAACATTGGAGTATAGGTTTTTTATGTCTAACGAAAACAATCTAGTAGCCTGGTCACAGTATATATCCTCTACTTTGCGAACTACAGCAGCACTATTTAAGACGGAATAGCAATGAGTGAAGACAACAGACTTTTTCAGCCGATCATGTAAAAATCTAGTAAGTTCATGATAAACACTGTTCTGAGTGTTGGAAATCGGACGAATGGGATGGCCAAGCTTATGTATCTTAAATTGCGCTCTTAATTTGGGAGGTTGTGGATTCATATTAATAAGTGACTTTTTGTGAAATGGGTTAAGCAAGAAATTGGCGTTGTTAACAGCTGATCTGCCTGTAGCAGAGGAGATATGGCAGCCCCTAGTGGCTTGCTCCTCTGTTGCATTTTACTTTAATTTTGACTATCTGACGCTGTCAGGTATGACCGCAGCTTTCGTTTTTTTTTTTTTGGTAAGTTATGCTGTAACATTTAGTTTTAATTTTGTCCGAAGAAGGTGTCCCTTGTGACACCGAAACCTAGGTTATAAATTAATTGTGTTCGCGATTGAGAGCCGTGTTTTCTAAATCTTGCTTACAAGATAGTTTGGTGAATAAAAGCAGTGTAATTTTTGAATGAATCTTGATCAATTAAACCTGATAAACATTTCAATTTTATATTTCTATTTGCCCTTTCAAGATTTGTTCGTTTCAAGATTTACTGAAAATTTTACTAAAGTCATTCAACTTCGAATCTCCACCCACAAATTCGTCGTAGATGTGCTTCAAGTTTGTGTCATCTTGTCTAAAAACGTTGAGAAAATTAAGGTGATCTCTCACTTGGGAATTTTTGAGTGCGTCTGTGCTAAATAGAAGCAGACGATATTCTTATGTCCTCCTCTGGTAAAGCATTACCTGACTATATCTTGATTTCGAGAATGAAGTCGTCGAAAACAACAACGTAGTTATATTTACACTTGTCTAGTGGAATAATTACATCAGTCTTGCTGATAAAATGGTAATTTTTTCTTTGTGTTTATCTTCACTTTGTTGCATGCTTTTATAAATTCTTGACAGTCCGACTGATCTAAACTTCTAGAGTAAAAATACAGGTGATTCATTTTTTTATAAAATGCAATATAGTGTGCCGTCATTCACATGCACACACACATATCAACACAACTATGACAAAGCTTTGTATGTCTACTCACTGATTCACTGCACGCACGCAAAAATGCGGACTCACATACACACACACTAGAAAATCTGAAAAGGGAAATGCAAAGGCTCAATCTAGATATAGTAGGGGTCAGTGAAGTGAAGTGGAAGGAAGACAAGGATTTCTGGTCAGATGAGTTTCGGGTAATATCAACAGCAGCAGAAAATGGTATAACAGGTGTAGTATTCGTTATGAATAGGAAGGTAGGGCAGAGGGTGTGTTATTGTGAACAGTTCAGTGACCGGGTTGTTCTAATCAGAATCGACAGCAGACCAACACCGACAACGATAATTCAGGTATACATGCCGACGTCGCAAGCTGAAGATGAACAGATAGAGATAGTGTATGAGTATATTGAAAGGGTAATGCAGTATGTAAAGGGGGACGAAAATCTAATAGTCATGGGCGACTGGAATGCAGTTGTAGGGGAAGGAGTAGAAGAAATGGATACAGAAGAATATGGGCTTGGGACAAGGAATGAAAGAGGAGAAAGACTGAGTTCTGTAACAAGTTTCAGCTAGTAATAGCGAATACCCTTTTCAAGAATCACAAGAGGAGGAGGTATACTTGGAAACGTCCGCGAGATACGCGAAGATTTCAATTAGATTACATCAGGGTCAGACAGAGATTCCTAAATCAGATACTGGATTGTAAGGCGTACCCAGGAGCAGATATAGACTCAGATCACAATATAGTAGTGATGTAGAGTAGGCTGAAGTTCAAGGCATTAGTCAGGAAGAATCAATACGCAAAGAAGTGGGAAGTACTAATGAATGACGAGATACGTTTGAAGTTCTCTAACGCTATAGATACAGCAATAAGGAATAGCGCAGTAGGCAATACAGTTGAAGAGGAATGGACATCTCTAAAAATGGCCATCACAGAAGCTGGGAAGGAAAACATGGGTACAAAGAAGGTAGCTGCGAAGAAACCATGGGTAACAGAAGAAATACTTCAGTTGGTTGATGAAAGGAGGGAATACAAACATGTTCCGGGAAAATCAGGAATACAGAAATACAAGTCACTGAGTAATGAAATAAATAGGAAGTGCAGGGAAGTTAAGACGAAATGGCTGCAGGAAAAATGTGAAGACATCGAAAAAGATATGATTGTCGGAAGAACAGGCTCAGCATACAGGAAAGTCAAAACAACCTTTGGTGACATTAATAGCAACGGTGGTAACATTAAGAGCGCGACGGGAATTCCACTGTTAAATGGAGAGGAGAGAGCAGATAGGTGGAAAGAATACATTGAAAGCCTGTATGCGGTTGAAGATTTGTCTGATGTGATAGAAGAAGAAACAAGAGTCGATTTAGAAGAGATAGGGGATCCAGTATTACAATCGTAATTTTAAAGAGCTTTGGAGGACTTACGGTCAAATAAGGCAGATGGGATAGATAACATTCCATCAGAATTTCTAAAATCATTGGGGGAAGTGGCAACAAAACGACTATTCACTTTGGTGTGTAGAATATATGTGTCTGGCGATATACCATCTGACTTTCGGAAAAGTATCATCCACACAATTCCGAAGACGGCAAGATCTGACAAGTGCGAGAATTATTGCACAATCAGCTTAACAGCTCATGCATCGAAGCTGCTTACAAGAATAATATACAGAAGAATGGAAAAGAAAATTGAGAATGCGCTAGGTGACGATCAGTTTGGCTTTAGGAAAAGTAAAGGGACGAGAGAGGCAATTCTGACGTTACGGCTAATAATGGAAGCAAGGCTAAAGAAAAATCAAGACACTTTCATAGGATTTGTCGACCTGGAAAAAGCGTTCGACAATATAAAATGGTGCAAGCTGTTCAAGATTCTGAAAAAAGTAGGGGTAAGCTATAGGGAGAGACGGGTCATATACAATATGTACAACAACCAAGAGGGAATAATAAGAGTGGACGATCAAGAACGAAGTGCTCGTATTGAGAAGGGTGTAAGAGAAGGCTGTAGCCTTTCGCCACTACTCTTCAATCTGAACATCGAGGAAGCAATGATAGAAATAAAAGAAAGTTTCAGGAGTGGAATTAAAATACAAGGTGAAAGGATATCAATGATACGAATCGCTGATGATATTGCTATCCTGAGTGAAAGTGAAGAAGAATTAAATGATCTGCTGAACGGAATGAACAGTCTAATGAGTAAATCGGAGAAAGACGAAGGTAATGAGAAGTAGTAGAAATGAGAACAGCGAGGAACTTAACACTTGATGGTCTCGAAGTCAATGAAGTTAAGGAATTCTGCTACCTACGCAGTAAAATAACCAATGACGGACGGAGCAAGGAGGACATCAAAAGCAGACTCGCTATGGCAAAAAAGGCATTTCTGGCCAAAAGAAGTCTACTAATATAAAATACCAGCCTTAATTTGAGGAAGAAATTTCTGAGGATGTACGTCTGGAGTACAGCATTGTATGGTAGTGAAACATGGACTGTGGGAAAACCGGAACAGAAGAGAATCGAAGCATTTGAGATGTGGTGCTATAGACGAATGTTGAAAATTAGGTGGACTGATAAGGTAAGGAATGAGGAGGTTCTACGCAGAATCGGAGAGGAAAGTAATATGTGGAAAACACTGATAAGGAGAAGGGACAGGATGATACGGCATCTGCTAAGACATGAGGGAATGACTTCCATGGTACTAGAGGGAGCTGTAGAGGGCAAAAACTGTAGAGGAAAGTGCCGTCCACATTGCGGAAGAAGTGCCTGGGTTTACGGTGAGCAGTTTGTAGTGCCAGTTCCTCAAAGTGTTCCATAAAAAGATTCGAGATCCCTTGAGCAAGGGGAGATCCCATGGCCACTCCATCCACTTGTTCATAATGCTCTCCATTGTACTTGAAGTAGGTGGTCGTAAGTGCCTATTCAAAGAGCTTCACTGTTTCAGGCTCGAAGTGCTGAGTAAGGAGTGCCAAGGCGTCTTGTAGAGGTACTTTCGTGAACAAGGAAGTGACGTCGAAGCTCACGAGTACGTCATCTCTCAGTATTCGGATGTCCTTCAGTATTCTTACGAAATCTGCGGAGTTTTTCACATTATGATTGCAGTGTCCTACCAGTGGTCTTAATAGTGTCGCCAGGTATTTGGCCAGTCCATAACTGTGCGAGTTGATAGTGTCCAGAATCGGCCGTAGAGGCACCCCATCTTTGTGAATGTTGGGCAATCCATACAGGCGCGGTGTCGTGGGCGCTCTGGGATACAGCTGTTTCTGCACTGCTATTGGGACAGCGTCATTAAAGAATCAATAGAAATACGGGTCCACGAGAATCTTGTGAACAGAGACGAAGGCTATCAACTGAGCGCGGCCTGGATTCCAGCATTAGCCGCAATACGCCAGGAACGCCCCAAGAACCGTCCAGCTCACGAGACGCTACCGGATTGCTCTGACGGAGACACGAACGGTGCACCCGCTTCCCCCTCCGCCGGCTCCTCTGGACCCAGCCTCCCGCGGCCACGTGGTGGGGGGCATGCCGCAGGTATAAAGGGACCGGCATCCGCAAAGTCTTGGCACTTCGCCAGAAGATGACGAGTATGTCACACGTCGAAACGTCGCAGTTTGAAGACACCGCCACCCGGCTGAAAGCCCGAGAACTCTTCGCCAGCTGTATACGCGGGGAAAGCATACATTCACATTGTTCCTAATTATTTCATACTAATTGCAGTCTGTTCCCAAATAGATGAAGCTGTCTAACTTGGGATCAATGCTGTTGGTTTTGCCAACTCACAGAGAAATCGCTATATATTGAGTTTGGAGAGGCCCATAATATACATAGTGGAACAGACAGTCTTTGTGAACTCCACAAAAACCTTAGCCATCTCCACTGCAACTAGCCCTTCCTTGAAGATCGTGGCCCATATTAAACATTAAATAACAATGTATTGTCTTGAACCATAATGCACATCCCATTGGTAAACTAAATGAATTTTGAAGTAGGTTCTAACATTGTCCGTGGTTTTGCTGAAAACTGAATTATTGATTATATTATAAAAAGCATTTTTTTAAAGTCAGACATCAAATGCACATCATGAAATTTGAAGCGTTGTTTCGGATATTCAATGTCTATTTGCTGGAAATATCCCCTACCAGCAGCATTAGCCACATGGTGGCTGTCGTTCTAAAATCTGACAATATCATCTTTGGAGAGCCATTAGAACCCTCTAAACGGTAGAGTTTCTTTCACACCATGCTTGTAGAGATTGTTTACGCTTAGGTAAGGGATTTAACTCATATCATCAGATGGCGTGTACTTCCCATTCACACTGGCGTACCTGTGCATGCACTGGAAAAGTCGCCTATGAACCCTGCATTTGTAAAAAAGCAACATGTCAACAACAGTCAACAATTCAATTTGGATGTGTGGTTTTTTACATCGCGTCACAAGAAAGCCCTGGTGCAGTGTAATAGAAGGCAGGATTCTGAACGATGTGCCCAGCTACACGCTCCAGAATTTCTCAAAACCGTCTGCCAACAAGTGTGCATCCGCCTCCATGTACAATTTAGCGAATCTCCTTAAATTAGAGATGTTGAATTCTTGCCAGACATTCATCACAAGCTTATACTCTGCATCCATTATGACAATGCTTGTGAGTCTGATGGTGAATGAAGTTACATCAGGTAATGTGGTTTGATGAAGTCTCTCCATTGAATGCAGGTATTTGTGTGGAAAAGCCCCATTCTTCATGACGAGCTGAAACCTTGCACTACCAATATATATGGCTCTGTTGACATGTACACCCTCCTGAAGCAATGTCACAGTGAGTTTCTAAAGACGTTCGTGCATTAATTGCAATGAATCTAGGAATTACAGCGATGTTCTAGGCGTGATTCTATTGAAGAATGAAACGATTTTTGTACATTATCAAGTACGGCGCTAACCTCATCATTCTCCATCTCATAACCACTCAAGTGCTGAGCAAGAAATTGAGCAGTATACCCACTCAAACTATGGAAGACGATGGGTGTATATCATGAAAATTGATACATGAAGTGATTCCATTCCTGGCACTGTATGCGGCAATTCCAGCACCACAGCCAGCACACCAATTCTAGCATATTTTTTGTGGCCAGCACCACACGCACCACCATCACACCAGTCTGGAGCGCCATCTTTACAGTTTTTACTTTGTGATCAGTCACCATAGCAACGTCCTCAGTCAAATACTAGTTGGGGTCACCGGGATCATCTTGTTAATGAAAACTAGGTAAATCACACAACTGGATTAGAGTGCTCCGTGGCCTCTTGTGCTTTCGGGGACATGATCTTCCTGTCCTGCGTTGATGACATCAGTGCAGCGTACCACGATTCATCTATGTTCCCTTGTGCTTGCTGACCAGTGATAGACATGCAGCTCCCTGGAATTATCAACATCCAACAGTATCCTGACATCATATGCAATGCAGTTCTCTACTGTAAGATGATACATCCTCCTAGAGAAGGCAGCAATGCTGCAGAGAAAAGCATCTTCAAATTCCGTGGGAAGTATGGTGTGATATCAAGGGGCAAGTCAATTGCACAGTGGTATGGACTGAGGCATTTTCCGATATGCATTAACGAGGGTCCAGTAAGACACTCAGCCATGCACCCTATCTTCATTTGTACACACATGGTTTTGATCCAGTTAATGGGGATCCAGTTTCATATCTCTTCTGGTGATTTTGCTGCTAAAAAGCGTACGTAAATCTCCAAAATCTATATGGGCTGTCAGGGTCCTAGACCTCGAGTAGCAGATTCACGTCAACAGCCTTTATGTAGATCAGAGAAAAAGCAAGCCAAATCTGAAGCGTAGTTGGACTCCTCTACATTTTGTAAAGTAGTCGGTCAGTATTCCAAACACCCAGACTTACTGGTGTTTTCTTAAGGTGAGAAGCATCACTAGGTCTGGACCAAGAACACACCCCACCTACATTTCTCCCTATTGTAAACTCAGAACGGCAAGAGGTAATTTTGCCTTATGTGCCTCAACTCTTTTACTATGAGAGTATATAGCAAGACACATGATTGATTGTTTGAGCCAGGAACAACTATATGTAGAAAAGCCCACTGTGGATAAAAAGTCCTTAGAATGTAACAAAGTGCACCACTAGGAATGCTGTCCCTTTGTTATACGTGGTGACTGAGCGCTTACTAGTCCCTGTAACACATTGTCAACGTGATCCCACAGCCTCTCACACCACTTCCGCAGAACGACAATATCCATATGCAGTGATGTATGGAGTTGTGGGCTCATATGATTCCAGTGTTAACACTTTTGTATTACAGGTCGGGGATAAACCTGCAAGATGGTTGCCCTTTGAGCTCGAAAAACTTTGTGTGAAATGTTGATGCTCTTTATAGCAACGACATTCCAATAACCAAATTATAGGAGAATGATGCCTTATGTAAGCACCAGTTGAATGTCATATCTGTGGGTTGCCACTGAACATTAAAACGGAAACTATCATCTAGTGGGGAATTTCCACAATGCAGCTCGCAATGCATGCAACTGTGTATACCAACTGCAATGACACATACCCATCGTCTTCCATAATTTGATCGGGTATAACGCTCACGTTCTTGTTCGGCACCTGAATGATTTTGAGATAGAGAGAGATGAGTTCAGCGGCATACCTGATAATGTAGAAAAATCATTTCATTCTTCAAGCGAGTCACTCCTAGAATATCGCTGTAATTCCTGGATTAATTACGAAAAATGTACGCCCCACTTTAGAAAGTTACTGTGACATACATATCAACAGAGCCATATATCTTGGTAGTGCAAAGTTTCAGCTTGTCATGAAGGAGGGGCTTTCCCACACAGATACCTGCATTTGATGGAGAGACTTCTTCAAACCACATGGAAAGTCTTAGCTTTCTGAAGAAGCGTGCTTTTCCTTACAGATACCTGGATTCAATGGAGAGACTCGGTGAATCCACATTTCTTGATGTAACCACATTCACCATCAGACTCACAGACATTGCCGTAGTGAATGCAGAGTATAGGCACGTCATGTATGTCTAATTTAGTGGAATATGCTAAAGTGCACACCGAGACAGATGCACACTTGCTGGCAGACGTTTTTGAGAAATTCTGGAGTATATGCCTGTGCACATAGACTCAGGAAACAGCCTTGTATTACACTGCACCAGAGCTTCCTTGTGACGCAATGTTAAAGACGACACATATCCATATTGAACTGTTGACTGATGTTGACGCGTGGCTTTTTCTAGAATGCAGGATGGGCGACTTTGCCAGTGCATCCACATGTACGCCAGTGTGCCACTGTCTTCATGTGAGAGAATGTTGAGCAATGGTTCATTCAGTGTTGCTTCATTACTCACATGAAATTATTATACAATTCACCTCTATGGCAGTACTCCCAGGCAGCATTATGCTTCCCCACACGGTAACAACTAGAACACGAAAACGATCATGTTCGACGTTGTTCTTGAGTGCGTTACCTGCTCCCAACTCTCGCTACGTGAGTGTACGTCCAAAATCACTACTCACACTGAATCTGATCTCATCTGAGAAGAGCACGTGACCCCACTGCCGTCTATTTGCGGGCGTCAATGGAACTGAAGGCAAAAAGACCAACCCCATGCAGTCGCCATGCCACTGTGGTGCGTGAGACTGCATTCCTACCGCCCTATTGAACGTGATAAGCTCTGCACTCTGTGTTCGACGTGGACCCCTTCATGCCCCTTCTGGTCTATAGTCGTCACACTTCTATCATCTCCGAGTTTCTCGAAGACTCTTCCGTGTCTGAATCCATATGAGTATTGTCTCCGGACAGTGTTCTAATGAAGCATACAACACCAGTGCACCGTAACTGCCGTTGACTGACACACTTTCTTTTCCCGTACCTTCAGTTGCCTCCTGTTGTGGGGTCGGTTCTATTTGGCGCTGTAGACATTCTGACATCACGGCATGTGATGTCCAACTTCCTGTCCAGGTCTGCGAGACATCTGGCAACATGCTCCCACAGTTCCATTCATTTCCGCTGAGCAGTCGATACTTTATATTATTTTCTTCAGATCGTCCTTACGTTTCTCAGAGGGTTCTGTTTTCCTTACTGAATCATGTACGTGCAACATTACGAGGAGCCATTAAATGTTGCGTTGAGCAGTGGTCGCAATGTTTTCGGTCATCAGCGTAGATTATAGCCAAATAAAATAAAATTTGAAACAAGGTAAGTCTCAGCACAGGAGCAGTTTATGTCTAGAAAATATTATTGAGGCAGGGGACTTCTGCAGGACATTTCAACGTTTTAGCTTCCAAAGCATACGATAATAGGACGAAATACCATTTAAAAAATTTCATTCAGTCTGTACGTAAGACTGACACCAATAGATTATGTGTCAAGAAACTAACAATAAGTAATTTTATTTTCATCTCATTCACGAAATCAGTAAATTTAACGCCACACATTTGGTGAAAGCAGTTTAGTCATTATTTTAATACAAGAGATTTCGAAAGGCGGGCTACGTTAAGACCATCACTGCTGTATAAAGTACTTCCCTTTCTGGCTTTTGAAAATTAAATTCGCGTTAGGGGTTCTTTGTGGACTGCTTCATTATCTTTAATGAGTTTTCTCATGATCTTGCTTGTTTGATCTGTGGCAAGTAAAGCAGTCGTTTCTTTAGATTTCACCACACAAAACGTCAGTTACTCTGAGTAGCTGAGAGACTTGGTCTGTCCTACATCACAACTACTTCATCAGATTGAGGAAAAGAGGAAACGGAAGAGAAATAGAATGAGAGAAAGGGAAAAACGAAGAGGGAAAGCGAATGTGTGAGTTAGATGTAGCGAGATGAAACAGAGAATCAGATCTCGACACAATTTCAATTAAACGTCGCTGGAATTCAGTTAAAGCGGCTTAAAACTGCAGTAGCGGCAAATAACTGTTGTGGCTTCCCACGGTTCTTCAGTGACATTAGGAAAGATTTGTGTGTGCTTCGAGTTGCCTGTCTGCTAAGGAAGTCCACTAACGAACTAGTAAAGGATCCTGCCGAGATGGGGAAATGTACTTAATTGAAAATGTTTCTGATGTCATGAGGGGAGACAGGAGCTCTCCAGTTAAGAGCAGGGGACGTCAAAGCTGAATGAAGACTCCTCGGTTACTATTGATTCTTCCTCCCCGCTTAAATGAACCGTCTTCCAATAGACATTTAAGACGACCTCTGCTTGCAGAAAGCTTAATTATATTGTAATAACTCCTCATTAGCGTTCTCGGCTTTCATAGTAGCTAGGCCACAGCATACTGCTTTTGTAGCAGTAGGGAAATAACACACAAAGGAAATATACTTAATGTTGCTACATTAGACAGCTTCCTTATTGCAGCATCAACACCGAACAAAACACTTTATCGGTTTTTCCGTCAGTATATAGAAATTAAGTATTTCGGAATATTTGTGTTTGACCAACCTCTGAAGCTGCATCGTTACACTTTGTTTTGCCCCATATCTCTAGAGAAACTAATCTCTAAGACAAAACGTTAGTCATCCTATCCCCTTTCCTGCTAAAAAAAAAAAAAAACCGACATTTAGGGTAGGCGCAAATTGAGACGCTTATAGCGCGTGTGGCGCGACGCAACGCAGCGCGCATTTTTGTAACTTCACAGGTTCAAACTGCGACGCGACGCGACCGGGAACGCGACACGCGACTGCGCCAGGTCGCGCGGCGTTGTGGTTGAGGCACAGTTTCTCGCGCCGCGCGTAGTGCGTGCCTCTCTAGAACCGTGGGAAATTTGAAGCGGGGATCGGAAAAGTAGCCCGGCCATATGCTCACATCGGAACGGCACATATGAGCAGTGGTAGTATTGCCCATACGATAAATTTTGCCTTACTGTGTACCAAATTTTATTGCTTTTGGGTAGTGTTTCATTTTTCGCCATTTAAACGCTCCAGCTTTCTTCGTTAGTACATTATACTTTTCTGTTACTTATATCTGTATAGTTTTGTTTTGTTTTGTTTTTCTTCTGTCAAGAAAAATGCATACTTCAGTGACTGGTGAACCATTGACCACTGGATTTGTATCATATTATGCCTCCGTGATGTTTTCAGATAGTAAGAAGGGACAGAGGGTAGTGAATAAGGAAGCAAGGAATATTATAAAATCATGTGATTAAGAGGCAAGGCAGGACAAGTAAAACAAGATTATCTTCTGTATGCCTAGTATGCTGCCGTATCTGTACGATTTGTTACAAAAGTTTGGGGAGGGATAATCTCCACGGGTGTGATCCCTTTGTGCTCCTGGTAAAAAGCGTCCAAGATCTGAAGAACAGAAGTATCACTGTGATTACTTGGATATGGATGTAATAACGTAGTGCGACACACTGTACTACACGCATGTGAACATCACATTTCCACTGCAAGCAAGAAACAGTCGAAAATCATTCACAAATAACAATGTTTTAATTGGTTCGCCTTGATGAGAAAAAGCATTTCGATTGTTGCATGCACATTATCAGCATTAATAAACTATTTACACAACAGGCTACAGAAATGAAGAAAATGGTCCGTATTATTGTGAAAGTAGGAATATCCTAAAAGAGTGTCATGATTAGATGTATTTAATTTGTTGAAATGTACTGATGACAAAGACAGATCTACTTTCATGACAATGTTTTTCGAATTCCAGCTCACAAGGCACACATGGATAGTTTGTGCATTATTGTTGTACACATTATCCTCCGCTGCTGACGATTGTGTTGTGCGACAGATCAGTTATTTATTTCTCTCAACAACAACTATTTTATTCGCGATCACACATTGTCATTTTGGCAAGCCGTAGGTGAGTAACCAGTATCTGGCATGTGCCTATCATTCCGCCTGAAGGAACGTTCGTCATTATTTTAATACTGCTCAGATCAAGAGAAGGAATAAAATCCTTTGGTAAGTTTCCATTCCAGGCGCTCAGTGTTAGAAATACCATGGGTTACAGGGATTCCATCAAAATTCCAACAGAGTTGGCAATATATTTTTGTGTGAGTTGTTAACCTTTTCTCATTCGAAGAAGCATCATCGTTTATGAATAACGGCCACATTTCTCTTGGTGACTGCTTTAATTGTAATTTCTTTGTAACAGTGCAATTTGCCAAACTCTACTCACAGCAGCTATTGAGACAGAATTCCGAAACGGAGTGCCTCATTAAACAAGTAATTGGCAATTACAGAGCTCAATAACTTACGAAAACCCTCATAGTGTCGGTTTGCAGTAACATAAAAGAAGAAATTTCAAGTTTATTTTCGTACTAATAAGCTCTTGCAGCGCTAGCTGTCGATAACTCTTAAAAAATTGCAGTCATTGGAGTGAAATTAATAAAAAGAGAAGTATAAATACTAATATATCGCCATAGATAAGAAAGTTCCATGTGTTTAAGAACTGGCAAAACACTCTCCTCCTTGTGTGCTATCATTCGCCAAACTTTCGTTTCGGTGTCTCGAGTGGTTTAGGAGATATGAGAGATGTTGCGAGTATTTCATTCTCGCGGGCAAGGGGCCGAAGTGAGTGCACTACGTAGGATCCACTTTCTCGAGATCGGAGGCGGATAGAGACTTCCTCCCAAGTCTAAACAAAAATTCAACATGTTAGCTAAATTTTATACTCAGCCACATATGGTGTAATACGCACCAAACGCAAAATCACAGCGACCCCTAATTTTCGTAGCAAACTTTTTGAGTTTTGCGTAGTGTCTTCCTAATATGTGTACATCACAATAAGAATGGTTATTAGCGAGACGATGGGCACTTCGCCACGAAGCTGAAATATAACGCTACAAGTAAGGCGAAAATCAAATATTTTCAGGGAATGGTTTCCGTAAAATCGTTTGAGAAAGATTTCTGGGTGCGCGTGCTTCGGTTCTGTCAGAGCAGAGCGTCGCCAGACGGCGCGTGCCGAGTATGGTGTAGGCGTCGCAATATGCGCTGCACCCGCGCGACTCGTGCGGCACGTGCGTGTCGCGCTGTCGTGTCGTGTCACGTCACACGTGCTATACGCGCCTCAATTTGCGCCTAGACTTAAATAGATACTCCGCACGCCAACAGCGTCACTTGTGTGAAATTTTCGTCGTTAGTTTTATTCTGTCTGCCGAGTGAGTCGTAGAGCCTCCGCTGCAGCTTACTGTCTGTCTACTTCCAGCGGCGTCGGGCGCTCCGCTATGGCTACAATGGTTTCCACGTGTAGTTCACGAAATGTACTGTGATCTTTACTTTCGATAAAATAACGCGACACGTTCAGCACGGATCTCTAGAAATCTAAGATGGGCTAGTCGACACAATTCATGTGAACTCTGATCAGGTGCACACCGCTTATTTTGATGCAGACGAGTACTCGTTTTACGTGAAATTGATGGATCCCCTCAACGTTGAAAGATTACTGTCGTGACTTGGTTCTCAAGTCCCCTTCAAGCGTCTCGAAAATTCTGTTAGTACGGTGTCGCTCGCAGACGCTGAAATTGACCATACCAATGTTCGAGTGTTCAACCTCCCGCCGGACATTGACGACAACTTTCTAAAAAACATACTGATTCCATACGGTAACGTGAAAAACGTCCGTCGTGAACGTTGGTCTACTCAACACAGATTACAGTGTTATAGTGGAATTCTTTCCGTGTAAATGCATGTCAAACGCAATATTCCACCACATTTGCAAGTGTGTGGTTATCGCGTTCGTGTCATGTATACTGGGCGAATCGGAACCTGCTTCCTATGTAATGAAAGTGGACATGTTCGGTCCATTTACCGATGAGGGTTTTTGTATTAAACGCGTCCTTAATGCAGCGTCGCATATTGACGGTTGCTGATTATGTTCCTTCCACTTCCAACGTCGGACCGATTTCTGCTTCAACTCATAATAAACAAAAAGTTTCTTCTGATAATCGTGTAAATTTATTTCTGCATTTACCTCCGCGACAGGTTCAGTGGCAAACAAGCGACGTCGCACTCATGGTGAGGGTGAGGATTTGGCTGTGGATTCTGCCCCAACCTCCACGATTGTGTCTCGTGCTGCTCTCGATGCTACGATACGTCCAGTTCGTGGTACGGCGAGTGGCGAAGATGATGTCTCCAGCATCCCTGCTGGTCGCGAAATGGCTGCTTCTCAGCGCTGTGTATGTGGTGAGGGAGCGGATTTCTAGCCCCCCCCCCCCCCCAGCGTCTTTGTGTCCTCCGTTACAGACTGTTCCAAGTCAATTTCTTCCTGCTCCTTCGTCTTCAGACGCCGACGATTCCCCGAATTTACCGCCTAAAACAACTCCCGAGGGGACTAAAATTAGCGACCAAGTATCATCTGTTGTACCGGTAGTTTCACAGAATGCTTCCGCCTTAGTGACTGGACCTGCATTACATGACCATTGTTGAGAGGGCAGGAGGCTGTGCCTATAAACCCTCCCACATCTCCGTCTGCAGAGGCCGCCATGCCATGCAGCCTACAGAAATAGCGTTTACAACCTGATAGTGCGGTGGAACATAAGAAATCTAAGAGAAAAGGTTATGATATTGGGGTTCTGGTCCCACGATGTGTGATTCATCTGTGTACTCCTCAACGGACGTTGACGCTCAGCTACCTACCTAATCCTGCTCAATACGTCCCGTAAACCCCTGTATAGCTAAGACGAATGATCCAAGCATACACGTTCCATTCCTTAAATGTTAATCGTGTGTAATCCAAATTGCGATTGGCTTCGCTGATTTAGTTAATTTATGATTCATGCGTGGACATAGTGCTCTTACAGGACGTGTCATTTAGTAATGTTTCCTTACCTGGCTTTCGTATGATCTTTAATGTAGCACCCGAATATTCTACGGCGATCGCCTTATTCTTTCGAGAAGGCATTCCTTTTGCTGAGGTGGAGATGTTGGATTCTGACAGGGGTATAGGTCGTCAACTTTTTAATCTTACCTTGGTTCTTTTATATGGCCCTACTGGTACTGGTAGCGCAGTGGATCGTTCGCGTTTTTAAAGAGGATGTTGTTTATCTGTTGCGTAAGAATGGCTCAAATGGCTCTGAGCACATCAGTCCCCTAGAACTTAGAACTACTTAAACCTAACTAACCTAAGGACATCACAAACATCCATGCCCAGGAGAAACTACAGCATCCTACATTCAAGGCTTCTAGGAGCTGTGTAAAACAGTGGATCCTAGAATGAAGGAGGAAGATAAAGTTGCACATTTCATGGAGGGTGTTGCTGAGGATATGTATCAAGCCCTACTCCTGAAGGAGGTTTCGTTAGCAGACGTCGTCATACAATGGTGCCAGTATATCGAGACAAGATGTCAAAAAAGAATTACACGCAAGAAATTTGAACGGCTTCCAAACGTTGTATCGATGTCTGTGATGGAAGAAAGAACTGATTTCACATGTGTTCTTCGTCAGATAATGAGGCTGGAAGTTCAGAAGGCACTTGGAAGGCACGGTGTGCATAAAACCGAAACGTTTCAAGAGGTAATAAGGGAGGAAGTCGAACAGACATTTAACCCAATCTCTTGTCCTTCATTTCCATTCAAAACGGTGAAAAAGACGAGTCCCAGGCGAAGTTACGTTCCTATAATGCCGCATAAGGAAGCTGTTTGTGCACCAAGGAAGACTGACGTCTGGAGGACCCAGGATAACCAACCAGTACATTTCCACTGCGGACGACCGGGACATTCGGTGCGCTATTGTCGAGAAAGGCGGCGGATATTAGAAGACGCCCGCGCCAGAAGACAGCAGACCAAACTTAGACGACGCCAACTCCGGGACGACGAAGATGAACAAGAAGATGTGGTTGTAGGACGACGTAGGTCACCATTGCCGCGAGCTAGCCGCTGGAGAGAACGCTCCCCAACACGGCGATACAGGTCTAAATCGCCGTTTAGAAGCTCCAGCCGATCTCCTAACCACCGCAACCTGGAAACCTAAAGGGTGCGACGTTCCTAGGAAGTGAGGCCGCCGGAGAGAAAAATCCTCCGCCGTCAATCACTACAAGAATGATTGGACACTACGTCGAAATCTTCATGGATGGCCGGCCAGCCCAAGCTCTTGTGGACTCTGGAGCGTCATATTCAGTCATTTCGGAGAAGTACCATCGCCAGTTGCAGAAAACCGTATTCGTTGACAACAAAATATCTCTGCTGAATTTGGCTAATCATCGTCTTACAAGAGTGTAGTCATGACGTCATTCTCTGATGGGACTTTCTGAAAACTTCTCAGGCAACTATAGATTGTGGCCGCTTGAAGGTTATGCTTGACGAGATGAGATACTGTGGACAGGAAGATGTGCATCCGAGTGTGTGTAGACTGTGTGTGCTGGATGAAGTGATCATTCCTACAGTCAGCACTAGAAAGATAGTTGTCATGTGTCGTGCCATGCATCAACCCATGGATCTTGTAGTAGAATGTAAGAGAAGCATACCACTTAAGAATAACTTGATCATTCCAGCCTCTGTCGTCAGGTTTAAGAACGGATTCGGTGAATTGGGGATAGTTAACTGTCGCCGAGAACCACAGATCCTTCCAAGATGCATGTGCGTAGCAAATGGTTAATTTCCGAACAGCTGAGCGTCATAGAAACCTCCTATGCTGAGTTTGTGGGCGAAATTGACTCTACCACTACGAGGCAAGATCTTCTAGCTCTACTATCACCAGATCTCACTAAGGAGCAACAAAGAAGCTACGTGCCGTTTTTCAAGAGCTCTCCGAATGCTTCAATCTACAGGTGTAGAGCAAATTAGACAAATCGACGGTGAAGCACCGGATTAGCGCTGGAGATCATCAACCAATAAGCCAGAGAGCATACCGTGTGTCAGCAACGGAACGTCGAATAATTGTCGACGAGGTAGAGAAAATGATGAAGAATGGTATCATTCAGCCTTCGCGGAGCCCACGGTCGTCACCAGTGGTTCTCGTCAGGAAGAAGAATGGCAGTTGGCACTTTCGTGTTGATTACAGAAAGCTTAATAAGGTAACTAAATAGAACGTTTACCGGCTTCCACGAATTGACGATACACTAGATTTTCTGAAGGGCGCTACGTTTTTCTCAACCATGGACATGTACTTGGAATACTGGCAAGTCGAAGTAGATGACGCTGATCACGAGAAAACTGCATTCATCACCCTTGAGGGCCTGTGTGAGTTTAAGCTAATGCCGTTTGGTTTGTGTAACGCACCAGGACCTTTTGAATGGATGATGGATAATCTTCTGAGTCACCTGAAGTGGACGATGTGTCTTTGTTATTTAGATGACATTATAATATTCACAGAGACATTTTGTGAACACGTAAAAAGACTGAGGTCCTTTCTTAAGTGTGTCCAACAAGCCCAACTTAATCCAAGAAAGTGTCTCTTTGGAGCAAACGAAATCAAAATACTTGGACATCTTCAGTCAAACTAAGGTGTGCGAGCAGACCCAGAAAATGTGAAATTTATAAGGGAGTTTTCTATTCCTATGAGTATTACAGATATGAGAAGCTTCTTCGGATTATGTTATTATTAGCGTATTTTTATCAAAGACTTTTGTTGCAAAGCTAGGCTACTCCAAGAGTTGTTAAAAGCCGTTGATAAATTTATCTAGGGTGGTACGCAACAAGAGTCTTTCGATGTGCTGCGAAAAATCTGACGACTGACCCTTCACTTGGTCTGTATGATGCGGCAGCACCTACAGAACTACAAAGATACCAGTGGGTACGCGATCGGTGCTGTTCTGGCAATGCCGGCCAGAGTGGCCGAGCGGTTCTAGGCGCTACAGTCTGGAACCGCGCGACCGCTACTGTCGCAGGTTCGAATCCTGCCTCGGGCATGGATGTGTGTGATGTCCTTAGGTTAGTTAGGTTTAATTAGTTCTAAGTTCTAGGCGACTGATGACCTCAGCAGTTAAGTCCCATAGTGCTCTGAGCCATTTGAATATTTTTTTTTGTTCTGGTACAAATTTCGGATGGGAAATAGAAGGTTATAGCCTATGCTTGTAGGACACTTACAAAAGCCGAGAGAAACTATTCAACTACAAAAAGAGAATGTCAGCTGTGATCTGGGCCATGTGCACATTTAGCTAGTATCTCAATGGAAAACCATTCACAGTTGCTACGGACCATCATTCACTTGGTTGACAGGTCTTAAGGATCCAACAGGACGACTCGCCAGGTGGGCACTACGTCCTCAAGAGTGTGACATTACCATGGTGTACAAAAATGGGAGAAAATACCAAGATGCCGACTGTCTCTCGAGAACCCTGTGCAAGAAGATCAAGACTTTGATGAAGATAGTGGCTGTCTCGCTGCACTCCATGATCTCTCTTCTGAGCAGAAGAAGGACGCCAAGATATTTCAAATTAAGTTTGCCTTAAATCGGTCAGAGGATGTGAAAGGACAGTTTAAAGTGCTAAGGGGCCACACCCTCCCTATCTAACCCATGTTAATTTAGGCAAGTATCTGACCCATTTCTGAAAAAAAACTATTTGATGCAGGACCTTAATATTTTTATTATACGTTAAATAATGCTAATAGAGTCAACTGTACTAAAATATACTATATCCTTTTTATAGTTGTTAAGAAATACTATTTTAAATTTATTAGCAAAAAATATTAAGTTTTTTCTGCAAAAAATATTTTTTTCTGAACTCCGTGATGGGGGAATATTAATGAATGTAGTACCAGAGGTAACTTTTTATGTTATGCAGAGTCTCTGAAAATTTCATTCATTTATCTGATATAATGGGGTATATGCACTGAAAATTTTAGTTTGCAGGAAATTGACTTTAAAGAAAAAACTTTTGAAATTTGTTACTTACAGTTAATTAAAACTGTGCTGCTGCATATGATGGCCCTTCTTTGGCCTCTAGCAGGTCTTCCAGCTTCTTTTCCACCTTCCTGGATGTTTGTCTTGCTTTCTTGGCCATATTAGATGCAGACCTGCCTGCATCGGTATCCTGATTTTATCGCAGTGTTACAGCATTCTGATCATACTTTCACCAAGATTAATTCCCAGCTTTTTCAGTACCCAATACTTTGCACTATTACCCCAATTGAATGTAATAACAGCATGATGAACTCATAGTTTCATTGAATGCATGCCTAAAAATACAGTAATAGGAAGGCGGTTCCAAATTATGCTTTTGAAACATTCATTTGGGTTCTATGTCTGCCCATGCAGACAATTCGTTAGACGGTCAAGATGAGCCAAGTCTCTGAAAATAGGTTCAATTGCTGTAATAACAGCAGCAGGAAGAGAATGCTGGTGAGAATAAGATTCTCCAGTGGCCTGACCCCTATTTTATTTGCACTGATGGACACAATCCATGACCTGGCTTGTTGTCAGTAGAGCAGGAATCTCCATATGGCTTAGAGTTCACCACATTGTTGTATGCATTACTGTCACCATCGCCCAAATATTTGGTATCCGTACCCCTCTTCATTCTACAGAGTGATGAAATATTTGTTGTACTCCATGAACTTCGATACCACCTCTTGTTCCTCTAAAATTAGCTACACGATTGTGTCCTTTATGTTCATTGACTTTACAACGGCCCAAACATCTCTCTTCATTGCCTCCAGATTTTCTTTATTTCTCGTAGTTGTCTGCCCATAGTATACCTGCAAGTTTTCTATTTCAGTTTTAGCTAACTGACCCAGTCCTGCCAACAATTTTCCATCTCATAATTTTTTCCTGTCATATCAGCAGTTAGTTTTCTCAGCCTTGTTCCCAAACGTTTTTGAACATGGCCTACACATTCTATTTTGCTAATAATGGAATCTCCATATGGCTTAGAGTTCACCACATTGTTGTATGCATTACTGTCACCATCGCCCAAATATTTGGTATCCGTACCCCTCTTCATTCTACAGAGTGATGAAATATTTGTTGTACTCCATGAACTTCGATACCACCTCTTGTTCCTCTAAAATTAGCTACACGATTGTGTCCTTTATGTTCATTGACTTTACAACATTTGCAATATTTAGACATTATCTCCACATCTAACACTTTACCACTGTCTACACTCGTGACAGTCGCTACTCCATTTAGAGAAGTATGTCCTCTTTTCTGCCAACTTCCATCAAGTGCAACTGCAATATCAGAACATCCATCATTTACTTCCACTGCTTCCCTAGTAGCCAGTTTCATGCTTTCCTCACTGACCTCATATAGAACTTTCTCTAATAGTGAAGTCAGTTTCTCAAATTTATTTGCTGGCTGATGTAAGTTCATCACTGAACAAAATGTTCCCCCTGCAGCCATGCCCTTGCCAATGGATCGTAAGGCATAAACTAATCTAGTATTGATTTCATAAGGGTCACTTGCATCTGCTTTTGAACAACACATAAACGAAATCACTGCTGAGCATTTAGTGCAAATTAAATCCAAAAGCAATTGTTAGGCCTTTTCTCCCACTGGCACTCTCACAAATTTTCATACTCTGTGACTTAGCACACTGTCTAGATTGTACAAATTCAGAAATTACATCTGATAATATCCTCAGATTTATAATACTGTTACTGCACCCCTTGTCACTTACAGTGAATTCGTTGTAACTCTTTGGAAATGGTGAGAACTTCTTTGCTGAGGCACTTGTTGAAGAACTACAATTAGAAACATCGTTGACAGGCGACAAAACCTCTTGTACAGAAAGCTTTCTAAACTTGTTTCCTCTAAATTGTCGTTTCTTGAAAATGCCTTTACGTTTCATCTTCAATAAACACAACACAACACAACACACGTAAAAAAGCACTGAAAACTTAAGTCTAACAAATGCTCGCAATCACACTTTAACAAAATTAATCGCATGTTTGAAAGCGTGTTGTTTACAGACAGCAGAAACAAAAGAATACCGACCGTGGCATTCCAAGGATAGCCAACACACTCGGGAATAAAAAAAAAAGCTAACGTGCAATGTAGGGGATATAAAGATCTAAAACATATGCAAAAAATTGGGTGGCCGAAAAGTTGGCGTGACACATAAACGCACATGGTAGGAAAATGCTCTTCAAATGCTCGAAAAAAAATGTCTTCAGCAAAATCCTTCTCAGAGTACTTAAATAAAACCTTAATCTATCGAAATCTGATGAAAACTGAAAATGGATTTTTTCGAACTGAACCACGGTATGGTCCCCTTAATGGATTACTTTGCAAGAAAAACTTTGATCCGTTCGGAAAGAGGTGGCTACCAGTGATTCCTAAACAAATGCGCTTAGATGTTCCACAGAAATTCCATTTCACACCTGAGGCCGGACATTTAGATTTATTAAGACATACGATAGGATCCGCAAGAGGTTTTTCTGGTCAGGTTTATTTTTGAGTGTCCGTCACTATGTGTCGCACTCCACCAGCCGAAACGTTTATCCAGCGTGTTGGGATTGACCTTCTCGGACGATTTCCAACGTCTGATAGTGGCAATAGATGGATTATTGTTGAAGTGATTGTCTGACACTCTATGCCATTACAAAAGCCGTCAAAACAGCCGAAGAATTCGAAGCAGTCAAATCCATCGTGGAAGACATTGTATTAAAACACGGTGCCCCAAGGTCGTTAATTACGGATCTAGGGAAAGTTTTCAGTCGAATCTTGTGACAGAGATAAACCGGCGGTGCAACATTACTCATCACATGACGACTGTACCATTCGAAAACTAACGGGCTTACTGAACGCCTTAATAAGACCTTGGGCTTGCTATCAATGTTCGTCAATGTTGAGCAGAGCAACTGGGATGAGGTGCTACCATTCGTGACATTTGCCTACAACACCGCCAAACAAGACGCCATATTTCCTGGCGCATGGGCATGAGGCGACTTCGACGATGGGCGCTGTGTTTCCGTTACGTCCTGATGACGTGGACGAAGACTACATTGGCCAGGTATTGACGAGAGCTGAGGAAGCTCGGCAGTTAGCTCGAATCCGCACGCTGCAGACTCAAGAAAACGATCGCCGAAGGTATGACGCAAGCCACCGCTCTATTGTGTACCAGCCTGGTGACCTCGTCTGGATCTTCACTCCTGTTTGGAAGGTTGGTGTCTCTGAGAAGCTCCACAGGCACTACTTTGGACTTTATAAGGTTGTAAAACAGTTTTCTGATGTTATTTATGAAGTTGAAGATTTTGAACCCGAAACAAGATGACGAAAGATCAGAGATACGGTCCACGTCCTTCGAATGAAGCCCTATAAGGATCCTGCAACCCAGGGTAAATTCGAAGCTCCTGGGACAGGCAACAAGTGGAAAGGTGACGAAGAGCGTAGCAAAGGAAGTTCTAAGAAGATCACCGCCAGGGCGAACGTCAGTCATTGGGAGTTGGAGTATGCAGGACCGATGGCTCGTTCCCGGACTAGGAGGACGTAACACCAAAACGCTGTTATCTTACGGAGGGAGCAATGTCGCAGAAGAAGCTGAGTTGCACAGGCACCGTTCTGTAGTGGTTATGATAGTAGACTGTTGCGTGGAGGGTTGTTAGTTCAAAACCCACCTGAACCGTGAGATTATAATTTCTGTACTCGGTTCGAGTACATTCTAGAAGTATCCACAAATGTCAAGAATCATTGTACTGGAATGTTCTGTAGCTGTATGTATATGTTGTATGTGTTCTGGCCGGAGGCAGTTCGCTTCGCGCTCTTGTATGTGCAAGTGCTGAATTAACCTTCGTGAAGTGAAGTCAGTGTTCGTCATTCATCTAATTCCGCCTTCTTCTACGTGACATCATTTGCTTCGGCATCAGACCCGTCGCCGACGGGCTTGTATTCATTCTCTCACAACAAATGATGGACGTATCGTAATGGTGCAAGCTGATATAGTGCGTATCTTACACCGGTACTATGTAGACATCTACGACATCGATGAGTCCAGTGAGACCTTTTACGACCCACTAGTCAGGATTTTAGATACAACAATTACACCTGAACATAATGCAAAGCTCTTAGCTGTCTTTCAGTCTGAGGAAGTTTACAAACTTATTGTGGGATCGCCTTCTCAGAAGTTTCCGGGTCTAGATGGACTTCCCAAGGACTTTTATGGCCGCTTTTGGCCATTGTTCGGTGCTAACTTTACGTCCCTTTTGAATGAAGTATTACAGGGTAGGGTAGTGCCGCTCTCGTTCAAAGTGGGGAAAATAGTTTTAATCCCGGATCTCACTTGACCGGATGTTCCTGATTGCTTTTCGCCCACTTACTTCGTTAAACTTTGATTATAAGACGGTGGCGAAGGCAGTTAATATTAGGATGTCGGCTTTGATGGTATGCGGTGATAGGAATGAAGACGCAGATGCTATATGTGTGTCGTACTGTTTTTGACGATGACTCAAGAAACTCTCACATTCACGTCTCGTTTGTTTCTCTGTGTCCGTCTCCCTAGTCTTGAACTCCCTATTTATGTTAGTAGCATAAATTAAAAGTTAAAACACATTCGTGACTTGTATCTTACGATGAGCTTTTTAGGGGCTGACATCTTGCAGAGACCTGTCCTCACCATGAATTTTATAAAGACTCGTTACGAAGTAGTCCCTTGCCGGAACCTCGTAGAAAGAGAATCGCTGCAAACAACCTGGAGGACAGTTTGGTTCAAGATCAGTCTTCCGATTTTTCCGATGCGCGTAGCGACCTCGTCGTATAAGGTAGCAAATAACTTGATTCCAACGAACGAGCGACTTTTCCGTATTGGGCTTAGCAAAACGGTTTTCTGTAGTCGTTGTACGTCTCGAAACACGAAAGATCGCTTGACTTGCGGAAGTCATACGGCTAAATGGTCTTCGATCAGGACACAATTGGCCTTCCCTACTCGATCTTCTGAGACTTCATACAACACAGACATCACATTCTGCCCAGATTCTTCTTTTGTTCCACGGTCGAAAACTCTTACCATTATGTGGTTGCTGGACACTTCGTTCATTAGGTTGTAGGAGGCGAGGGGGAAGGTCACATGAACTTCATGCAGAATGTCATCACTGCCTATCGGACATGCTTGCGATTGCCTCGATATCGACACGTCTTCGACTTCGTGTAGAATCTTATTTTCCGTCGCCAACGTGATGGTTAATTTCATCTTTCTTATGATAAAATATTTTAAAGAAAATAGTTCTTATTATAGGAAGCAACGATCTGTAATTATTATAAATAAACTGTAAGCAGCCTTATGATAGGTGTGTCTCTTTGTTATGTATCTTTCTATCTGATTTAGTTCGGCTTGTCCCCTCCCAGTTTCCCTGTTAGTTTAGTTTGTATTTTGACTCAGCATCGCTCCAGTTCTATTGTCTATATATGAAATATTGATACACTTGAGCGTATACAGTTGTAGGAATCAGATAGGGATTTTTATTACTTTGCTATTTCGAATGTAATCTGGTTTCGTTTTCCTTCTGCTGTTAGATTCTATTACAACCTATAAAAATATATAAAACATACAAAAAATTAAAAAATTAATAAAAAACTATATAAAAATAACTGTTGATACATATCATGTGAGCTTGGTGCTGGTTTGTCGGCTATGTTCTCTATTCTTTTCCTTCTTTTATTTATTATTCTGTTATCATAATTAATTTTCTCTCCCATTAGCAGTTTGTACTGCACAGTGATGACTATAGTCTACTGAAGTGTCATGATACTACTAAGTCATTCAGATAATAAGAAAAAAGAAATGTGGCTAGCGTTGCTGCCTCTGGATTACGGGGTCCCGGGTTCGAATCCCGGCCTGGTTGGGGATTTTCTCTGTCCGGAGAT
The DNA here is from genome assembly GCF_021461395.2 of Schistocerca americana. Lineage (NCBI taxonomy): Eukaryota > Metazoa > Arthropoda > Insecta > Orthoptera > Acrididae > Schistocerca > Schistocerca americana. Next base: position 94,712,343 of record NC_060121.1, read on the forward strand.
TGGGCGTTTGTGTTGTCCTTATTATTCTATCATCATCATTCGTGACTATTGCTAGATTGGACTGAGTTAAAAATTGGACTTTGTAAAATCTGGGACTTTGTACAGTAGCTGATGACCGCGCAGTTGAGCGCCCCGCAAAGCAAACAACATCATCACCGTACGGCGCGTGGTGGAGGGTACGCTCTACTACTGCTAGTCATTTCCTTTTCTGTTCCGTCCACAAATAGAGCGAGACAAAAACGGGTATCTATATGCCCCCGTATGAGCCCTAATTTTTCGTGTCTTACCTTAGTGGTCCTCACGAGCAATGTACGTTGGCGGCAGTAGAATCGTGTGTCATTCAGCTTCAAGTGCTGGTTCTCTGGGTTTCCTCAATGGTGTTCCACGAAAAGAACGTCACGTTCCCATCTGAGTTCCTGAAGTATCTCCGTAACACGTGTTGTTCGAACCTACTGGTGCCGGCGGGGTGGCCGTGCGATTCTAGGCACTACAGTCTGGAGCAGAGCGACCGCTACGGTTGCAGGTTCGAATCCTGCCTCGGGCATGGATCTTGGATTAGCTAGGTTTAATTAGTTCTGAGTTCTAGGCGACTGATGACCTCAGAAGTTAAGTCGCATAGTGCTCAGAGCCATTTGAACCATTTTTTGAACCTTCTGGTAGCAAATCTACCAGACAGACGCTTAATTGCTCCAACGTCCTCCTGTAATCCGAAGTGTTGCAGACCCCAGATAAAAGAGCAGTACTCAAGAACAGGCCGCTCCAGCGTCCTATATGCGGTTTCCTTTAGAGATGAAACACACTTCCCCAAAATTCCCCAAATAAACCGAGGTCGATCATATGCCTTCCCTAACACTATTTTAACATTGTCATTCCACGTCATATAGCTTTGCAGCGTTAGGATCAGATATTTAAACGACACAACTGATATTTAATCGACGTGACTGTGTCAAGCTGCGCCTTACTAATGTTGTATTTGAACGTTACAGGCTTATTTTTCCTGCTCATCAGCATTAACTTGTATTTTAAGTTTCCTTCTATTTACGCCTATGGTCACGATCTTTTTTTTTGACAGATTACCGGTTTCAATCTTTAATGACCATCATCAGATCCGTTTCATAAAAACAAAATCCTAATGTCCTGCAGCCACAGTGGCAACGTCAAATGTTAAATGCAGAATCAGCACCAGGATCGTGAAATACATATAAATATGACGATACTGGTGCTGATTCTGCATTTAACATTTGACGTTGCCACTAGGGCTGCAGGACATTAGGATTTTGTTTTTATGAAACAGATCTGATGATGGTCATTCAAGACCGAAACCGGTAATCTGTTAACAAAACGTTTGTGACCTTAGAGTAAATTAAAGGAAACTCTTTGTGTATAAGGGTCACTGTTTGTTCGCTACAATGTCGCAGCTTATGGAACATATATTTGTGTGCGTACAGAGGAAGCTGATAATGATGAAACCAATTAGAAATTTAGTCTAAATCATATTATATCCTCCTACAGATACTGAACGACGACACCTTACCGTAAACCACAGCATCATGAGCAAACAACCGCAGATTATTCACCACGCCGACCGCCAGGTCAAACACACACGATACCACAGTTCATCGATAGTAGTGACTGGCGTATTGCGACGAGCCAGTTGCTCGGCCACCATTGACTAGACGTTTCCAGTTGGTAAGAGATCTGGATAACGTGATGGCCAGGGCAGTAGTCGAACATTTTCTGTGTCCAGAAAGGCCCGTACAGGACCTGCAACATGTGGTCGTGCATTATCCTGGTGAAATGTTGAGTTTCGCAGGGATCGAATGAAATGTAACGTCCACTGTTCAAAATGCCGTCAATGCGAACAAGAGGTGATCGAGATGTGTAACCAATGGCACCCCGTAACACCAAGCCGGGTGATACGCCAGTATGGCGATGACGAATACACGCTTCCAATGTGCGTTCACCGTGATGTCGCCAAACACACCATCACGATGCTGTAAACAGAATCTGGATTCATCCGAAAAAATGAAGTTTTGCCATTCGTGCAGCCAAGTTCGTCGTTGAGTACACCATCGCAGGCGTTCCTGTCTGTGATGAGCGTCATGGATAACCGCAGGCATGGTCTCTGAGCTGATAGTCAATGCTGCTGCAAACGTCGTCGAACTGTTGGGGCAGATGGTTGTTTACTTGCAAACGTTCCCATCTCTTGACTCAGGGATCGAGACGTGGCTGCACGATCTGTTACAGCCATGCGGATGAGATGCTTGTCATCTCGACTGCTAGTGATACGAAGCCGTTGGGATCCAGCAGGCCGTTCCGTATTACCCTCCTGAACCAACCGATTCCATAGTCTGATAAAGTCATTGGATCTCGACCAACGCGAGCAGCAATGTCGCGATACGTTAAACGGCAATCGAGTTAGGCTACAATCCGACCTTTATCAAACTCGTAAACGTGATGGTACGCATTTCTCCTCCTTACACGGGGGACGCCGGATATTACTTCTGTTTTACTCGATTACTATTACTACGTCTATTACTGCGAACTGTGTCCTTTCTGACAGGAAATTACGAATCCAGTCGCACAACTGAGGCGATACTCCGTAGGCACGCAGTTTGATTAGAAGAGGCTTGTGAGGAATGGTGTCGAAAACCTTCTGGAAATCTAAAAATATCGAATCAATTTGACATCCCCTGTCGATAGCACGTATTACTTCATCAGTATAAAGAGCTAGTTGTGTTTCACAAGAACGATATTTTCTGAAACCGTGCTGACTATATATCAATAAATCGTTTTCTTCGAGGTACCTCATTATGTTGCAATACAGTATATCTTCTAAAACCCTACTGCAAATCGCCGTTAGTCATATAGGCCTGTAATTCAGTAGATTAGTCCTACTTCCCTTTTTGGGTATTGCTGTGACTTGAGCATTTTTCCAGTCTTTAGGTACGTATCTTTCTGTGAGCGAGTGGTTGTATGTAATTTCTAAATATGAAGTTATTTTTTATCAGCATACTCTGAGAGGAACCTGACTGGTATACAATCTGGACCGGAGGCCTTGCCTTTATTAAGTGGTTTAAGCTGCTTTATTACACAGAGGATATCTACTTCTATGTTTCTCATCTTGGCAGTGGCTCTTGATTGGAATTCAGGAATATTTACTTCGTCTTCTTTGGTGAAGGAGTTTCGGAAAACCGTGTTTAATAACTCTGCTTTAGCGGCACTATCATCAGTGACTTCACCGTTGTTATCACGCAGTGAAAGAATTGTTTGTCTCTTGCCTTTGCTGTGCTTTATGTATGACCACAATCTCTTTGGGGTTTCTGCCAGATTTCGAGATAGAATTTTGTTGTGGATATTATTAAAAGAATCTCGTATTGAAGTACGCGCCAAATTTCGAACGTCTGCAAAACTTTGTCAATCTTGGGGATTTTGTGTTCTTTTAAATTTGACATGCTTTTTTCGTTGCTTCTGCAACAACGATCTGACCCGTTTTGTGTACCATGGGGGATCAGTACCATCACTTATTAATTTATGTGGTATATATCTCTCAATTGCTGTTGCTACTATCTCTTTGAAAACATTCCACAACTTTTCTACACTTACGTAATCAAATCGGAATGAGTGAAGACTGTCTCTTAAAAAGGCGTTAAGAACATTTTTATCAGCTTTCTTTTTGATGGTTGTAGGTGTTACGGTATTCAGCCTAGCAGCTACTAAAAGGTCGAGTATGCTTTCGCAACCATTTACGCTTCGAGTGGGCTCATGAACTAATCGTTCAAAATAATTTTCTGAGAAAGCATTTAGTACAATTTCGAATGATGTCTTATGCCTGCCGCCGGCTTTAAACGTATAATTTTTCCAGCATATCGATGGTAGATTCAAGTCACCACTGACTATAATTCTATCAGCGGAGTACTTATTTGAAATCAGACTGAAGTTTTCTCTGAACTGTTCAGCAACTATGTCTTCTGAGTCGGGGGGTCGGTAAAACGATCCAATTAATAGTTTAGTCCGATTGTCAGGTATAACCTCAGCGCATACTATTTCAAGTGAGTTATCTACTACAATTTCCCTACATGTGAAACTACCTCTGACAGCAATAAATACTCCACCGCCAACTGTATTTAATCTATCCTTTCTGACCACTGTTACACAGTTTCAAAAATTTCGGCTGAACTTATTTCCGGCATTAGCCAGCTCTCTGTACCTACAACTATTTGAGGTTCAGTGCTTTCTATTAGGGCTTGGAGCTCTGGTTCTTTCCCAAAACAGCTACGACAATTTCCAACTACAATACCAATTGTTTCTGCAGCTACCTTACTGTGTTTTACCTGCCCACTTTCGTAATCTCCTGCTTCCTGAAACCACCTTGCCTCACACAAACGACGACGAAACACTGTTGAAAACACTGTGGTTGTCGTCGGTGGGGATAGGTGTGCTGATACAACCTTGCCGCCCGTTGCCATTTGCCTTTTCGTAAGTAAACACCATGTCGGCAAGCTTTCGATTCGAATACTGAACCACTGTGTAGCACAATGTATCACATCCACTACCAGGTGAGATAGCAAGAGAAGTGAATGGGACGCAACAGTACCAATTACTATGCCAGGAGAGGGTTGTATGGCATGACTTATGATAAACAGTACCACACTCCAGGGGGAAACCACGCATATTGTAACTGTGGCTGTATGGTACAGCGCATATTAGACCGCAGTCTCTGTAATAAAGTATGGTTGAATAAATGGTCTGTGTACAATAGACATTTTTTGTTCCGTATCCTCTCATCGATCAGTCCTTGGAGTTTGTACACGGTGGAATAAATTACCCTGTAGAAAATAATAACGATCCTGTCGTACATCGCTGGGGCATTCTTGACGATATCCTTGTCTCTAATCGCTTTGGAGAGACCAGATCGGGTTGAAATGGTTCTAGGGGAGTACCTGATCTTCTTCCGCTAACATGTCTTGACAATGAAGCGTGATGTTTACGTGTCAGTCGTCCGGATGGAATCAGTGCAGTAACATGAGTAGCCATGGAGACGTGGCACAATGGCAGAAAGGAGCTACCGTATCTGGACATGTCCATGGCAACGCCATTAATAAATGTGGCGGGTTTGTTGCGGTATCGAAGAGGCCAATCAGCATGTCATGGTGTACAAGTCGCAGTCGTGCACAACGGCGCAACAATAATTTTCCTAAAGAGATTCTAACCGAAATGGATCTGAGAAAAGTCTTACTCCTTGACAATGACAACCGATTTAAAAACGGACAGGAATTGGTTCCACCAATACATGCAGGTCCATCTCAGCCGCATTCTGGACGACGCTAGCAAAGTAAACGGCAGACAGCGGGCAGTGAAAATCAGGAATCTCAATAAACGCCATTGGTCACTGCGGTATATACCAATGAAAAGAAGTTTCGAAGTTTTTGACGGGCAGCGACGGACGGGCGGTGGTGGTTACAGAAGCGGCTGGAAAAGTTCGCGCTGCAATAGGGCCATCATTCCGTTTCACTGTCAGTTGTGAGTGAGATTACGACTGTGCAGCATAAGGTTTTCTGCGTTCTCGAGTTCGCGAAAAGTGAGTCGGAAATAGCAGTTCATCGGGCATTTCGAACCAAATTCGGTGTTCAACCACAAACTCGCAAAAGCATTGGCCGTTACTTTAAGCAATTTAATCAGCCTGCGAGTGTGTCCAAAGGAGAAAACACAGGCCGACCGCGTGTGTCAAAGGACGATGTTCGATGGATTCAATGAAGTTTTGTGTGCAGTCCCAGTAAGTCTACAAACAGAGTCAGTCGAGAACATAGAACACCCCAACCAGCTGTATGGAAAGTTCTGATACGGCGTTTGCTGTACAAGCCCTGCCGATTACAACTTGAGCAAGCACTCAACTCCAATGAGAAAGAGAAGCGTCTTGCATTTTATAGTTATGTGCTAGCAAAGATGGAAATGACAAACTTCTACAGCGTCTAATCTTTAGCGATGAGGCGAGGTTCCACGTTAGTGGAAAAGTCAACAGATACAATATTCAAATACAGGGTTTGGAAAATCCACATTCACCATTGAAGCTCGAAAGATGCTCACCGAAGATCAACGTGTTCTGTGCCGTACGGAGGTTTATGGACATTTTTCTTTGCGGAAAGAGTTGTAACGGGAGTCACGTAACTGGACATGTTGCAAAAATGGCTGACCTCTCAAGTTATGGAAGATTACCCAGCCTTCATTTTCGACAGGATAGAGCTCCGTCCCATTGACACCGTGATGTACGAGGCTCTTTGAATGACTCCTTTCCTCAGTGCTGGATCAGTCGCAGGGGACTTGAGGACCCCGCTCTGCACTTCTGGCCACCGAGATCTCCTGCGACTACATCTCATGGGGTTATGTGAAGGACGCCGATACTCTGCCAACCACTTTGAACGATATTCGGAACCGGATCATGGCTGCCATGCACTCACTCACAGTAGATGAGCTTTCGCATTTGTGGGAAGAGTTGGGCTACCGCGTCAATGTTTGTCTGTTTGTCGTGCAGCCAGCGGTGCTACATTGAACTTTTACAACGTTTATCACACTTCTAATCGTTAAGTAATTATTAATACTAATTAATTACAAATTATTGATTTTTTAAATTAATATCAAACACCACGGAAAAAATTTGAAACTTCTCCTTTCCATTTCTATAAAGCTTGTTCATTTTCGGTTTGTACTTGAATAAACATGAAGTTTTGAAAATGGGTCCATCATTTAGAATAACCCTTTGTGTGTATCTGCACATCTTCAATTGCCCCTGGATGGTGACGAGGGGCAGGAAGTGCTGTCCGACAAGTCACGACTCTACCTCTCATTACATGATGGAGGGAGTCGTCGAGTGCATCGAATGCCGGATGAGGTAAGGCATTTGACCGGCAGTGTGCGTTGAACGTAGTTTGGCCTGGTGGCTGTCGGTTTGTTTGCAGTACCGTGACTTTAAACTGATATATTCCCGATTACCGTGAGCATGAACCACGATGCTTCCTATCTTACAGCATTTCTGCTATATATTCATGGCGATATTTTGTGGGCGATCACGTCGCCCAAGACAACGGCCGCTTGATTCGACGAACAATTACGCACTCTTTCACACCTCAAGCGACCCGCGATATCACATTATCCTAATGTCGTAGGAAATGGCTGGGACTATTTGCACACAGTCAGTATCCGCGTAGTTTGACAGCTCTTAATGTTCATGTTTATACTGCCTAAAGTTCATGTGTACGCTTCTAATTACGTAACATTCACTCTTGTAACGTTCAGAATTTAAACTTCAAAATTTGACTGTTGCGTAGCCTTTGTACAACGACCCATTTGTAACGATCTTGCAAGTTATTGCTTCCCAATGTATAAATTTCAAATTTTTAGCTGTTACATCTTTATGTGTAATGTTCTGATAATGGTAGTAAGGCTACATTTACACAGCATTTTGTGTGAAATATTCTATGATGCAACCTTTCTAAATGCGACGTTGCTGTGCAACCTGTGTAATGATACTGATTTTCCCAAAGGCAATACTGTGAGTATAAGGTGCAACGCAACGAAGCCTAGGAAATGGGAATGGGAACCTGGTAGCTGTCGCTTGTTCATACGAAACGCTGCTAACGAGACCTATACTCGTGCTGCAATATCCGAAATTCATGAATTGAAGCTAGTACTCCCAAACTTACAAGGAGCAGTCAAATGAAAACAAGAAGGATGAAACAAATGTAAATAAACTGCTTGACTATGGAGGTATGTACCGTCTATGCCACTAAATAAATGCAGTTTGTTTATTGCCATACGTTTTTCGCTTCTTTTATTTAGGAAGCATCATCAGTGACCTGAAATACATGTTTCCTTTTATGCGCTAGGTATAATATGCTGCTACATTACATTTTGACGTATTTTTCTCTTACTTTTCAGGGTAGAAGCAACTTTTGTAGCTCAAATTTGGTATCGTGAATGTATCGTTCGGTGTTACGATTTCCAGCGCTGTTAACACATGTGTCTGATCCTGGAGATGTATTTGTTGGTTTTCATACTCCAGTTGGCCGATATCTGGCGTTCTTTCATCCGCATCTGTCACATAGCGTGTTTCACTTTCCCTTTCGTTATCAACATGTATGTGTTTTTGGTGTGTAGTGTTGCCAACTGTTGTTGCGTGTTTGTTTGTCTTCTGCTTGTGTTATGTTTGATACCTTTCATTTGTTGTGTGTGTGTGTGTGTGTGTGTGTGTGTATTCTGGTATTTTGTTTTTCAATATGAGTATGTGTGTGTGTGTAATTTGCTGAGTATTTTTTTTTTTTTTTTGTAATAGTAGATATGAGTTTATGTGTGTGTGTGTATGTACACTCCTGGAAATGGAAAAAAGAACACATTGACACCGGTGTGTCAGACCCACCATACTTGCTCCGGACACTGCGAGAGGGCTGTACAAGCAATGATCACACGCACGGCACAGAGGACACACCAGGAACCGCGGTGTTGGCCGCCGAATGGCGCTAGCTGCGCAGCATTTGTGCACTGCCGCCGTCAGTGTCAGCCAGATTGCCGTGGCATACGGAGCTCCATCGCAGTCTTTAACACTGGTAGCATGCCGCGACAGCGTGGACGTGAACCGTATGTGCAGTTGACGGACTTTGAGCGAGGGCGTATAGTGGGCATGCGGGAGGCCGGGTGGACGTACCGCCGAATTGCTCAACATGTGGGGCGTGAGGTCTCCACAGTACATCGATGTTGTCGCCAGTGGTCGGCGGAAGGTGCACGTGCCCGTCGACCTGGGACCGGACCGCAGCGACGCACGGATGCACGCCAAGACCGTAGGATCCTACGCAGTGCCGTAGGGGACCGCACCGCCACTTCCCAGCAAATTAGGGACACTGTTGCTCCTGGGGTATCGGCGAGGACCATTCGCAACCGTCTCCATGAAGCTGGGCTACGGTCCCGCACACCGTTAGGCCGTCTTCCGCTCACGCCCCAACATCGTGCAGCCTGCCTCCAGTGGTGTCGCGACAGGCGTGAATGGAGGGACGAATGGAGACGTGTCGTCTTCAGCGATGAGAGTCGCTTCTGCCTTGGTGCCAATGATGGTCGTATGCGTGTTTGGCGCCGTGCAGGTGAGCGCCACAATCAGGACTGCATACGACCGAGGCACACAGGGCCAACACCCGGCATCATGGTGTGGGGAGCGATCTCCTACACTGGCCGTACACCACTGGTGATCGTCGAGGGGACACTGAATAGTGCACGGTACATCCAAACCGTCATCGAACCCATCGTTCTACCATTCCTAGACCGGAAAGGGAACTTGCTGTTCCAACAGGACAATGCACGTCCGCATGTATCCCGTGCCACCCAACGTGCTCTAGAAGGTGTAAGTCAACTACCCTGGCCAGCAAGATCTCCGGATCTGTCCCCCATTGAGCATGTTTGGGACTGGATGAAGCGTCGTCTCACGCGGTCTGCACGTCCAGCACGAACGCTGGTCCAACTGAGGCGCCAGGTGGAAATGGCATGGCAAGCCGTTCCACAGGACTACATCCAGCATCTCTACGATCGTCTCCATGGGAGAATAGCAGCCTGCATTGCTGCGAAAGGTGGATATACACTGTACTAGTGCCGACATTGTGCATGCTCTGATGCCTGTGTCTATGTGCCTGTGGTTCTGTCAGTGTGATCATATGATGTATCTGACCCCAGGAATGTGTCAATAAAGTTTCCCCTTCCTGGGACAATGAATTCACGGTGTTCTTATTTCAATTTCCAGGAGTGTATATTGCTATGTGAAAATGTACTTTTTTTATAAATATTTACAAACACACATAAACTCATGTGACTACGTAGGCTTTCCCGGCGTAATAAGTCTTGAAAGTCTTTTCGGGTTTGCTGCCGGATCCTAAAATCAACTTGACTTTTGGAAGTTAGAAACCGTGATGGGCGGCGCATGCGCCGTGTATTGAACGGTGGCCTATATAGGACGTCGAATTGCAATCTTGCGTCAGTTCTCAGCGGGACTCATCAGCAGAAGCAGCATTTCCTGAAGATGGCGAACAGTTGGATCGCCGAAATATCGAGTCAAGTTGATTTTAGGATCCGGCAGCAAACCCGAAAAGACTTTCAACACATAAACTCATATTTGTTAAACAAGTACATTTACACCTAACAAAATACACACACACATAAACTCATATTTACTAAAAAAAGGTACATTTACACACAGCAAAATAGACACACACACACAAACTCATACTTAAAAAAAAACAGCAGAATACACACACACACGCACACGCACACACACACACACACACACACACACACACACACACACATGCACACAACAAATGAAAAACATCAAACAGAACACAGACAAAAGACAGACAAACACACAACAACAGTTGGCAACACTACACGTCAAAAACACATACTTGTTGATCACCAAATGGAAAGTGAAAGTGAAACACGCGATGTGACAAATGTGGATGAAAGAACGCCAGAAATCGGCCAACTGGAGTATGAAAACCAACAAATACATCTCGAGAATCAGACACATGCGTTAACGGCGCTGGAAATCGTAAGTAACACCGAAAGATGCATTCACAATACCGAACTTGTGCTACAAAAGTTTCTTCTAACCTTAAAAGCAAGAGAAAAACACGACAAAATGTATTATAGCATCATATTATACCTACCACAAAATACGTTTATTGTATGTATAAAAGGAGACAAGTATTTTGGGCCACTGATGATGCTTCCCAAATAAAAGAAGCGAAACGCGTATGGCAGTGAACAAGCTGCCTTCATTTAGTTGCATAGACGGTACATACTTCCACGAATTTAGAGCAACTAAGGAAAAGACGGAAAACAGGTAGCAAATGACGAAAACTTTCTCTTACTTCAAATTAAATCGTCTTAACAGTTGATACGTTTATGCCACTGCGAAATAACACTGTCAGTGCCTCCAAGGAAAAAGTTTGCCTTTGCACACCGAACTATAACTGTACCTAGACGTGCACCGCTCAATCGAAAACGAATTTATGGTCACGAATTTTCTTTCAGGGCTAAAATAATGTGGAAACCGCATGGGAGGGATCTGGACTGTGTGCAGAACCTGTAAAAGTTCCCCAGCGAGACGTCAGCGATGTATTCGAAACAACCTCGGCGACATGTGGGCCCACCAACATGGGAAGCCCTTAAACATCCTCCATACACTCCCCATCTCTCCCCATGCGTTTTACATATTTTTGTAGCCCTGAGGAAAGATATTCGGAGCCATTAGATTTGCTACGGCAGAAGAAGTGCACGCCTGGCTACTATCACGGTTCCGTAGACAATCTCTTACATTCTTCCGTGAAGGTACTGACTGTCTTGTATCGAAGTGGGGTAAATCTTACTGTTACGGCTGTTATTTTTGAAATAATAAAGATTTGACTTACTTTTTCTCCATGTGTCTCGTTTCCACTTGACTCCTCCTTTTAGTACCTGTATGCGTATTCTGTTAAACTTTATTACGTTAAACTGAGAACGGTAAGCTGGAATCTGTTCCTTGGGTTTAATACTCGGTGATTACAAAAGAAGTAATTATCTGTGAAATACGTTACTGAACGACTCGCACAGCAAAAGTCAAGACTTTGCAAGGCTAACTGCCGTGTGCAATTACTTGTAGTCAGTGACGCTAGTCTGCAATTGTGTATAGACAGGTAAATCATCACTTCACACTAAACACAACAAACAGTGGTACGTCGTGGCCCTAAAATCGATCGTTACCTGCGCAACGGAAGATCTGCTCTGCTTTGTAGTATTGCCGGAAATAAATTACTTATTTTTAGCTGCATATGTACTTGAAAATAAATCACGCTGTTTATGTAACGCACTGCAAGGCAATGCCTATTAAATAAATCAATGCGAAGTGCAATGCGCGTATGCTTGCTAATGAATGATATGATATTGCGTATCAGACTAGTCATGCTTGCTATGTTTCTAGTCGTCAAGAGGAAAGTGAATGACAGCCAATTTGAAAATTATTGTCATACGTGGACGATATAATCATTTGTATAGTGTTAAGATTAAGGCTGTTGGAAGCTAGTAACGGCTCTCCAAGAGAGGCACAATGAAGAGGGCAAGGAAAAGCGGTAGCGTTTTGGTTAACGGAGGAATCCAGTAAGTCTAGAGATCAGAGAATTGCTGACACTCCGGGCAGCTGTCCCGGGCAGAAGTTTCACTTGAGTAAATTAACTGGATCGTGTTGTAAGGCATCACAGAAGAGGATGGTCACAAGAAAATGGCACCTCTTGGCAGATCAAGCAGTCTTGATACTTGCCCCTGTATTGGATTTACACAGGTGCTAAAACAGCGGTCGCCACTCACTAAAGGCTTCTAGGAGGGTCCATCCGAACGGTACTGCTGCCAAACTTGGAGGCAGTTAATGTAAAGTAGAGAAACACCCCTTCCTACGGAGTAGAGGAAGAGGAGGAATCTGGTTGTGGTTGGCCAGAGGCGCCCTGGAGGTGCAGAGCCATTTGTCAATTTCGCTGAATACTGTAAAGTGCTGGTGTATTGGTGGACCGACTATACTAATGGAGAAATAATGCACCGCTACTGTCCTTTGAAAACCTGTATTTTTCCACTCAGACAGTCAGATGGTTGGGGTGCCAACTCCATGACGCTCGTTCCCAGTTTTGGTAAGCTCCGACAATCTTGTATTTCTCATTGGAGTGCTGCTCTGAAAGTTTATACCTAAAATGCTGCTAGTGTTCGTTGCTTCTGTTAACGATCACCACACGGATTTAAACACTGACTTCCGTTGTGCAACCAGTTGCCTCCTTTGTTTTTTATAGTGCTTAGGTTTGGTCTCCACCCGCAGTAGTTAGTATGTTTGCAAATGAACAGTATTAATCAAACGCCTGAGTGACTTCCAGTCTCCTGGTGCGAGCATCCTATCGAGTGTCAAAATCCGCGCCTACCGTTGTTGGTGTCCTGTGACAATGCTCGGCTCTGCCACAAGGAATCAACCTGTCTTTCTGCATTTGCTCCCAACCGCTCGGAAATTGCGGACTGATCTGTAACCCCCTATTTTCTTCCTATCCTGTGCTTGCAGACTACATTATTCTTATATTTTAAGCAAGAAAACCTGGACGATTATTGCACTAATTTTTAATTGGATGTACATTCTTTTGTTAAGTATTGTCGTTAGCAATCAGATGGACACAAGCATGGAGACAAAAACTATTTCATGTATTGCTTTAATTTTGTACAGGGGACAAATGCGACTCGTTGAAATTCTGATATGGGAACTAACCTGAACACATGCGTGGGAATCGTGGGATGACTACCAAGACAAAAATTTAGTAACCATTACTTTAATCCCCACATAACAACAGCAGAAATATTAGTTGTTACAGCAAATGGAAGTTTTAAGATGTACGTTACCTCACTCCAAATACACTGACATGGAAAGTCAGCGTCCCAAGCCCGCCTCAGCACACCACAACACCCAACGAGAAGCAAGTGACGTCATCAACATCTTAACATTAACTCTGGTTGCTAAATATCTTACTGCCCTATGTTCAGGAAAAGCTCTCTCTGTGAGAAAGATAGCAAAAATTATAGCTACTTGTCACCCATGCACCTTACAAGCTCTACACGATCGAATAATCAGTGACTGATTTCAGCTGGATATGGTGTACATGAAGATACTTGAGTCTGTCTTCCTGAATGGAAGCCGTTTTCCGGGGTGGAAATGATCTGTACCTATGGATAGCTCTGGTACAACTTTTGTTAACTTCTGGAACTTACGCTCAAGAAAATTACGTGTGGGACACAATAGTTGTTTTCCATAGGGTTTGTTCTGTGTATGCAACGCATCTCTTTACTGCGGCATAAAAGTTATAAAGGGCTGGTGGAGATCAATACGAGTGGTATTGTTTTCCTTATCACTCGGTTCCACTGCTTGTCATGGGACAGTTCACATATGAGTAGGTTACTTAAGTAATACGACAAGGTAAACAAGCTACTTTTTAAGATGGGTTCGCCTTTGACCCCTCTACAACTCTGAAAGAATCAATCGGCTGCAAGAACGTAATCACGAATGTGGTTCATTAAACATAAAGTCCACAAAATGCGATACAATACAGTTCACAACCACATCAATGCATTTAGAGAACAATGGAACCACCAGTAGCACAACCTCATTGATTGTAATGACACGTCCAAAAGATTCCCTAAACGAAGTACATCACGTCCAGTCAACACAAGGTTGGCCAAAGCACACTAATTATTTAGTCCGCAAAGTGCTGTGTAATTACTGAACATATTAGTGGACTCTACGTGCTGCCTGGTCGACATAATTGAGTTTATATCCTCCTATTGGCAGTCAGCTGCATCAACTTCTCACACAGAGGCCTTCAAAACTGTGACTTATTACTTTGTGCCGTGGATGTGGACGCTATTATTTCTCATGATGGTCAACTCTAAGCCAGCATGACGCGTACAGGATGATATACTACGTAGCACCAGAAATACACCAGTCACAGAAGCAGAACAGCTCAACTAGTAAATTCGATAAGCAGTTGATTGCAGCAATTCGATGACGTGTGTTGAACCACAGCGACAGAGACTACGTCACCGTACAAGAATGCGACGTGTTAGGCTGCAGCTGCACATGGGCGCTAGACAGAAGCACTGCCTCAGTAAAGTGGAAATGGCTGGTGGTCGCCTGGAAGACAGAAGTCTGACACCAGATGTCAGCAGGCAGCAGCTGCACATGTGATGGACAGACGCCTGATCCGGCAATCAGTCAGATATGTGGTACACTGGCGGAAAGGCCCTGAACCCAAGACCCTTCGGAGACATGCTGTGAATGGATGACGTCACCATGGAGATGTTCCACGTTTGACCACTGTGGCTCAAGCCCTGGAGACATGAGGTCTCACAGAATCTCGTAGACCAACAGCCAGCAGATTAACTGGCCACATGCAGACGAAACTGACTGGTGCACATGGGACTGTCAACTGATGTGGAGTATGTGTCGCTGTTGATAGTAATCGAAGGTACTTGTAGGGTCTCAGAGGTAACTGTTTATGGTACTCTGTCCAATTCCAGTGTGACGGCGCGTCGCCTCTGTAGCAGACCAAAGCAGCATAGGAAATCGAGATCGACACTGCGGCCTACCGGACTTGGGTCTCGCACCATTCTGTTCCAGCAACATTTCAGCCCCAGAAGCAGGATTCAATAGCCAGTCAGATTGCCCATTTCACTGCTGGTTGCGAAGTGTGCATAGAGTGATGTTGTTACAACAGTTTCTGGTGTAGAAGTCAGGATGATGGTCGTTACTGCTAGTAAGAGGAGATTTTGTACACGTATTTTTTAGTAGTACACCCATGGTAGTTTAATTCCATATCCGGTTTCTCCATAAGTAGTATACAAGATCTGAGCTCCCGCAGGGGCTGTAGTTGAATGACCTGTAGCCTATTCTGGAAGTCATATATGAGTTCTAAATGAATGTAAAATTCCAAATACAGGAACACCTAAACGGATATTTCCATATCGTTGATTAGCTGTACAAGATGGAAAAGCTCTATGACTTACTCTTACAAGGCGCTCTATTTCGACATGTGTCTGATCTCGGGACTGATGTCCTTTTGTGTTCATATCATATGCAGTGCTAAAACTGTGTTTAAATAGCTACCTGTAGAGCAAGTGACTCATTACCTCTAACCTGTAGAGAAATGGAACATAAGGTAAACAAGTGGCTAAATCCAGAAAAAGGAGTAGACGTGCAAATCATCGAATCACGAGCAGATCACGGTGTAAAGACAGGGAAAGCATCGTGAAGGAAAATTAAAGTCACTGCAAAATTATTCTACTTCTCGTATATCGTGAACAGTTAGAGGTCTAAATCAGTCTAATGTAGATGAAATAAGGCTATTTATATCTTCTACGAGCAGCGACTTGTGATTCGTGACCAGTTGCATGTCGGAAACATTGTCCCAACCCCCGACCCCCTGCTGCAACCTGTCGCTCACAAGGTAAATTTAATCTGAGTATTGCGCTCTCACTTCTCTTCGTTTTCTTTTTCGAATCTGGAAATTGTTATGGTATCCATTTCCATGTTTGTACCTATCTCGTATTACAATTATTGCTCTGCAATCGCAAATCTTTTCGCATTATTTTGATTGTTGTGTGGTCTTCTTCTCGGATTAATAGGGCTCTTCTTACAGTATCTTTTCTTCCCATTGAATATTGTGTAAAGACCTTTTTACAGGAAAAAGGAAAAGTGGGTTCATAACCTGAAAATATCTTTTGGTTCAGTCCTAGTAATACCAATGTATTTTCCATAATTTATACACACAGGCGATTGTACTACATCACCAACACAAAAATTTTGTAAAAATTCAAATTTCGTTAACTGTCATTGAATTGAATTCAGAATACACATTTTAAAGATATATAGATGCGTATGAAAGGTCCTGAAATTGGTAAATTGATTATCTGGCTAAATCCAGAAAAAGGAGTAGACGTGCAAATCATCGAATCACGAGCAGATCACGGTGTAAAGACAGGGAAAGCATTGTGAAGGAAAATTAAAGTCACTGCAAAATTATTCTACTTCTCGTATATCGTGAACAGTTACAGGTCTAAATCAGTCTAATGTAGATGAAATAAGGCTACTTATATCTTCTACGAGCAGCGACTTGTGATTCGTGACCAGTTGCATGTCGGAAACATTGTCCCAACCCCCGACCCCCTGCTGCAACCTGTCGCTCACAAGGTAAATTTAATCTGAGTATTGTGCTCTCACTTCTCTTCGTTTTCTTTTTCGAATCTGGAAATTGTTATGGTATCCATTTCCATGTTTGTACCTATCTCGTATTACAATTATTGCTCTGCAATCGCAAATCTTTTCGCATTATTTTGATTGTTGTGTGGTCTTCTTCTCGGATTAATAGGGCTCTTCTTACAGTATCTTTTCTTCCCATTGAATATTGTGTAAAGACCTTTTTACAGGAAAAAGGAAAAGTGGGTTCATAACCTGAAAATATCTTTTGGTTCAGTCCTAGTAATACCAATGTATTTTCCATAATTTATACACACAGGCGATTGTACTACATCACCAACACAAAAATTTTGTAAAAATTCAAATTTCGTTAACTGTCATTGAATTGAATTCAGAATACACATTTTAAAGATATATAGATGCGTATGAAAGGTCCTGAAATTGGTAAATTGATTATCTGGCTAAATCCAGAAAAAGGAGTAGACGTGCAAATCATCGAATCACGAGCAGATCACGGTGTAAAGACAGGGAAAGCATCGTGAAGGAAAATTAAAGTCACTGCAAAATTATTCTACTTCTCGTATATCGTGAACAGTTACAGGTCTAAATCAGTCTAATGTAGATGAAATAAGGCTATTTATATCTTCTACGAGCAGCGACTTGTGATTCGTGACCAGTTGCATGTCGGAAACATTGTCCCAACCCCCGACCCCCTGCTGCAACCTGTCGCTCACAAGGTAAATTTAATCTGAGTATTGTGCTCTCACTTCTCTTCGTTTTCTTTTTCGAATCTGGAAATTGTTATGGTATCCATTTCCATGTTTGTACCTATCTCGTATTACAATTATTGCTCTGCAATCGCAAATCTTTTCGCATTATTTTGATTGTTGTGTGGTCTTCTTCTCGGATTAATAGGGCTCTTCTTACAGTATCTTTTCTTCCCATTGAATATTGTGTAAAGACCTTTTTACAGGAAACAGGAAAAGTGGGTTCATAACCTGAAAATATCTTTTGGTTCAGTCCTAGTAATACCAATGTATTTTCCATAATTTATACACACAGGCGATTGTACTACATCACCAACAAAAAAATTTTGTAAAAATTCAAATTTCGTTAACTGTCATTGAATTGAATTCAGAATACACATTTTAAAGATATATAGACGCGTATGAAAGGTCCTGAAATTGGTAAATTGATTATGAGATTTTCTTGCGAAAAGTCACATTCTCTGCTAACACTTAAGTTTTTAGGTCTCATTGAAAAATCAAAACGCGGAATATGGTATAACAAGTCATTAAAAACAATGAAATTTCTTCCAAAATATTAAAATATAAAGTAAATGACTTGCTTACAATTTTTCCAAAGATGGGCTTAAAGTATCCTCCCTCCCTCTTTCCATAGTTTTGCATGGATTAAAGTTAATTTTTACTTTAAAGTGGATAAGGTGATTTTAAATCCTTCTTCGGTATGTTGCTAATAAATGAGTATAACTTTGTGTTGTAAAAATTATGAACAGACTTTACATATCTCTAAGAGTGCAGATGCTTAGCATGTCAAACAAATATTCACTTCATCAGAGCACAAAGAATTCATGTGCCATTTCACACCACACTTATCAACTGTCTGTCGAACTGTTCACATAAAACAGCTAGATACACACTAATACATATCGCACCCAACAAGCAGCATCACCATGCCCGGAGTGTGCTCCCTGCCGCCGTTGGATAAGCAGCTGCCAGCAGCAAGTCGTACACTCCCAGCTCACTTACTTGTTACATAGATTAGTTCTTAATTTACTTGCGTGTTTCTGGGTACTTGCATTGTTTAATTCATAAATTTCGGGCGTATCATAGTATTTCAGAGTTGTAGCATCTAGTTTTAGTACCTGAATAGTGTAAAATCGCGTAGTCTCCTTCTGCCACCGAGCAGTGTGTCAGCAGTGCGCAAGTAGCTACACTACTGCATTTACTAGGCAATCTTACATTTTAATAACCGTTTAATTTTGTGTCGAATTGTTTGTGCTCTCTGTAGATTAGTTCAGACGTTTTTTGCACAACAGTACTTAGCATGGATAGGGACTGCTACTGCTGTGTTTGGATGCAGGCTGAGTTGGCATCCCTTCCCTCCCAGCTTCAGGAAGTTTTGGCTTCGGTCACACAGCTTGAGGCTGTTGCCAATGGACATCACTGTGGGGGTCCGGATGGGGGTTTGTTGGGGACGGCCAGCTCGTCCCACGCATCCCCCGATCGGATTACGGCTGTGGCTGCCCGGGATACTGCCCAAATTGAGGCTGACCCCTCACCGATGGTAGAGTGGGAGGTCGTCTCGAGGTGTGGCAGGGGGCGAAAGACATTCCAGAGGGCTGAAGGCCTCTCCAGTTTGTCTGACGAACCGGTTTCAGGCTCTGTCTCAGGCTGATACTGATCTTCGGCCTGACATGGCTGCTTGTACTGTTCCAGAGGTTGCCCCTCAGTCTGCAAGGTCCGGGCAGTCGCAGAGGGTGGGCTTACTGGTAGTTGGGAGCTCCAACGTCAGGCGCGTAAAGAGGCCTCTTAGTGATATGGCAGCAAGAGAGGGGAAGAAAACCAATGTGCACTCCGTGTGCATACCGGGGGGAGTCATTCCAGATGTAGAAAGGGTCCTTCCGGATGCCATGAAGGGTACAGGGTGCACCCATCTGCAAGTGGTCGCTCATGTCGGCACCAATGATGTGTGTCGCTATGGATCGGAGGAAATCCTCTCTGGCTTCCGGTGGCTATCTGATTTGCTGAAAACTGCCACTCTCGCTAGCGGGATGAAAGCGCAGAGCTCACCATCTGCAGCATCGTCAACTGCAGACCTTTGGTACAGAGCCGAGTGGAGGGTCTGAATCAGAGGCTGAGACGGTTCTGCGCCTGTGTGGACTGCAGAGTCCTCAAAAATTGTTCAAATGGCTCTGAGCACTATGGCACTCAACTGCTGTGGTCATCAGTCCCCTAGAACTTAGAACTACTTAAACCTAACTAACCTAAGGACATCACACACATCCATGCCCGAGGCAGGATTCGAACCTGCGACCGTAGCAGTCGCACGGTTCCGGACGGCGCGCCTAGAACCGCGAGACCACCGCGGCCGGCTGCAGAGTCCTCGGCTTGTGCCATAGGGTGGTGGGGTTTCGGGTTCCGCTGGATAGGTCAGGAGTCCACTACACACAGCAGGCAGCTACACGGGTAGCAGGGGATGTGTGGCGTGGACTGGGCGGTTTTTTAGGTTAGATAGCCTCGGGCAAGTACAGAAAGGGCAACAGCCTCAAAGGGTGCGGGGCAAAGTCAGGACATGCGGGGACCAATCAGAAATCGGTATTGTAATTGTAAACTGTCAAAGCTGCGTTGTTAAAGTAGCGGAACTTCAAGCGCTGATAGAAAGCACCGAAGCTGAAATCGTTATAGGTACGGAAAGCTGGCTGAAGCCAGAGATAAATTCTGCCGAAATTTTTACAAAGGCACAGACGGTGTTTAGATAGGATAGATTGCACGAAACCGGTGGTGGCGTGTTTGTCGCTGTTAGTAGTAGTTCATCCTGTAGTGAAGTAAAAGTGGATAGTTCCTGTGATTTATTATGGTTGGAGGTTACACTCAACAACCGAGCTAGTGTATATACACTCCTGGAAATTGAAATTAGAACACCGTGAATTCATTGTCCCAGGAAGGGGAAACTTTATTGACACATTCCTGGGGTCAGATACATCACATGATCACACTGACAGAACCACAGGCACATAGACACAGGCAACAGAGCATGCGCAATGTCGGCACTAGTACAGTGTATATCCACCTTTCGCAGCAATGCAGGCTGCTATTCTCCCATGGAGACGATCGTAGAGATGCTGGATGTAGTCCTGTGGAACGGCTTGCCATGCCATTTCCACCTGGCGCCTCAGTTGGACCAGCGTTCGTGCTGGACGTGCAGACCGCGTGAGACGACGCTTCATCCAGTCCCAAACATGCTCAATGGGGGACAGATCCGGAGATCTTGCTGGCCAGGGTAGTTGATTTATACCTTCTAGAGCACGTTGGGTGGCACGGGATACATGCGGACGTGCATTGTCCTGTTGGAACAGCAAGTTCCCTTTCCGGTCTAGGAATGGTAGAACGATGGGTTCGATGACGGTTTGGATGTACCGTGCACTATTCAGTGTCTCCTGGACGATCACCAGTGGTGTACGGCCAGTGTAGGAGATCGCTCCCCACACCATGATGCCGGGTGTTGGCCCTGTGTGCCCCGGTCGTATGCAGTCCTGATTGTGGCGCTCACCTGCACGGCGCCAAATACGCATACGACCATCATTGGCACCAAGGCAGAAGCGACTCTCATCGCTGAAGACGACACGTCTCCATTCGTCCCTCCATTCACGCCTGTCGCGACATCACTGGAGGCGGGCTGCACGATGTTGGGGCGTGAGCGGAAGACGGCCTAACGGTGTGCGGGACCGTAGCCCAGCTTCATGGAGACGGTTGCGAATGGTCCTCGCCGATACCCCAGGAGCAACAGTGTCCCTAATTTGCTGGGAAGTGGCGGTGCGGTCCGCTACGGCACTGTGTAGGATCCTACGGTCTTGGCGTGCATCCGAGCGTCGCTGCGGTCCGGTCCCAGGTCGACGGGCACGTGCACCTTCCACCGACCACTGGCGACAACATCGATGTACTGTGGAGACCTCACGCCCCACGTGTTGAGAAATTCGGCGGTACGTCCACCCGGCCTCCCGCATGCCCACTATACGCCCTCGCTCAAAGTCCGTCAACTGCACATACGGTCCACGTCCACGCTGTCGCGGCATGCTACCAGTGTTAAAGACTGCGATGGAGCTCCGTATGCCACGGAAAACTGGCTGACACTGACGGCGGCGGTGCACAAATGCTGCGCAGCTAGCGCCATTCGACGGCCAACACCGCGGTTCCTGGTGTGTCCGCTGTGCCGTGCGTGTGATCATTGCTTGTACAGCCCTCTCGCAGTGTCCGGAGCAAGTATGGTGGGTCTGACACACCGGTGTCAATGTGTTCTTTTTTCCATTTCCTGGAGTGTATATTAACAACCTAGTAGATAGTGTCGGAAGTTCCATGCGGCTTTTCGCGGATGATGCTATAGTATACAGAGAAGTTGCAGCATTAGAAAATTGCAGCGAAATGCAGGAAGATCCGCAGCGGATAGGCACTTGGTGCAGGGAGTGGAAACTGACCCTTAACATAGACAAATGAAATGTATTGCGAATACATAGAAAGAAGGATCCTTTACTGTATGGTTATGTGATAGCGGAACAAACACTGGTAGCAGTTACTTCTGTAAAATATCTGGGACTATGCGTGCGGAATGATTTGAAGTGAAATGATCATATAAAATTTATTGTTGGTAAGGTGGGTGCCAGGTTGAGATTCATTGGGAGAGTCCTTAGAAAATGTAGTACATCAACAAAGGAGGTGGCTTACAAAACACTCGTTCGACCTATACTTGAGTATTGCTCATCAGTGTGGGGGATCCGTACCAGGTCGGGTTGACAGAGGAGATAGAGAAGATCCAAAGAAGAGCGGCGCGTTTCGTCACAGGGTTATTTGGTAAGCATGATAGCGTTGCGGAGATGTTTAGCAAACTCAAGTGGCAGACTCTGCAAGAGAGGCGCTCTGCATCACGGTGTAGCTTGCTGTCCAGGTTTCGAGACGGTGCGTTTCGGAATGAGGTATCGAATATATTGCTTCCCGCTACTTAAACCTCCCGAGGAGATCACGAATGTAAAATTAGAGAGATTCGAGCGCGCACGGAGGCTTTCAGACAGTCGTTCTTCCCGCGAACCATACGCGACTGCAACAGGAAAGGGAGATAATAACAGTGGCACGTAAAGTGCCCTCCGCCACACACCGTTGGGTGGTTTGCGGAGTATAAATGTAGATGTAGATGTAGATGTATGGTGGATGTGTTAGTGGTACAGTTCAAAAGGCAATGTAGTTTATAATAATCTACCCAACAGCAAACGTTGAGCACGTTAATTACTAATGATTATTTGCTGCCTTATATTCCGCGACGTTCACCCATGCGGCGTGTTTTACCGTTTGTTCAGTCCGTAGACAATTTTTATAAGGAACGGTCTTTGCAATTTGAGGAGGCCAAATTAGGTTGTCAATTCAGTGTGGAGTGTGCAGAGAGGTACATGCGAACAGCCGCCAGTTTTATGCACGTCACTGAGGCTCGTGTGAGAACGAGAGATGCAACCGTGGAACGCAGCTGACGAGGAGCATTTGACGTGGGTGGCGGAGCGAACGCTCGCGCGGCTGGCGGCGGAAGCCTTTCGGCTTTCAGAGCGGGCTCGCTCCATTTGAGACGGCCGCTCCCTTCGGCCTGAATGCCCCTCACAGGTGACGCACTTGTCGCTTTTCATGGCCTCAGAGCCAGCGTAGCGAACAATGGAGGAGCGGGCAGCCGCGTTCAGACCGAGACCTCAATTCAGCTCGGAGAGCATTTACTGCCCCACGGAGGTACGTGGGCGGTTACACAGCACGGCCCGCACTGCACGCTTGCGACGGCGTAATTTGTAGCACATGGTCGTCGCACACGCTACATCTCGTTCAGCGTTCACAGAAACATAAATTTGGATTTGTGAGCCCACCTTGATGGCAACACTTCGAATATATTATACATTTCCAACATCACAGTGTTTCATTACCTCTGATTACAGAGTTAATTCTTTTTCATCACTCATAGCACTTTTATCGGTTCCTTCGTAGCTCTTCACAAGTATTCATGCCATTCATTAACGACTGAAGCCTCGGAATTCTTCTTCCATTAGTTATCCCGTGCATGAAATGTTTTGGAAGCCTTCATCTTGCCTCTCTTTGACGCGTGGCCTGACCTACCATTGTAGTTATTTCTGTTGAATTAGACTTGTAAATTAACTGTGAAAGTTTATTCTATGTCTGATTACGGTGGTTCTTATTTTTTCATCTTTTTATATCATTACTGAATGTATCCAGAAATCCATCTTGTAGCAGTACAGCACAATGCACAGAAGCCGTTACATATTTATTTTAGTACTTTGTATTACTGTTTTCCAAAGTTACAAGGTTGAACGAAATAGCATTCTGGCTGTAAGCCAAAAACTGCATCTGCACGCCGTCTGCAGAATGTGACTATTAATGTATAAATGCATTACATGAGAAGGTAAATTAATTAAAATTTTACCCATAAAGCATTTGCATATGTCGATTAATTGTACCTAAAAACTAGTGACTTTGGTAAGGACAATAAAGTAATATAACTATAATTCGGAACAACTGTTCTCTATGATTTTTCGGAGGTTGTCAGCGTAAATTGTGTATATCCAGTGGACATATTCCAGCACGATCAATCAGAACTGTACTATTTGAGTGGCATATAGAACAGTGACATTTTCTGTATATAAAGGAAACATCGGTATATGAGCGCTGATATTAATGGAGCTATATAGATATGACACAAGAACCATATTACATCCTAAATACTTAATATATTGATGTGAGTAAATAAATTTTCTCTTATATGTGACTCAACTCCTTATTAAGCAACTTATCATTCTGTAATTTCGAAAGAAGCGCCTTTTCATTGTAATAGGAGTGCTTATTTGTGCAAGACTACGTGGTATACACAAAAAAAACTTTCCAACACAGAATAGAATAACCTCAATACATTTTTTGACACGGATTCTGGTTAATAGTTTAGATTAAGAATTTTTTCACTGTAGTTTCCTCAGATGCCATTACTATTAAAGTGTATAACATTTTGTTTCTTTTATGTTAGAAGAACTATTTTTTGTAGTTTTATGATTGCTCGTGTGTTTAGCTTTTTGTCATGTTTAAAAGTTTGTTTTGTTTCGATTTTACGACCTACAAAAACGAATACAGAACATTGACGATTACACCATTTTTAGAATTCTTCGTACATCCATAGTTGAAATGGGGGACAGTGTCACGTCAGCTGGTGTAAATTTGTGTTAAAAAGGAAGGAATTACTCCAGCTGTATTTAAGGTGTCGATTTTATTTGGGCAACTAGCTTCAACGTTGTTACAATATTGAAACTAATTGTCTAAATAAAATCGACACCTTAAATACAGCTGGAGGAATTCCTTCGTTTTTAATAAAAAAATTTAGAATTGGTTATAACATTGTTACATGAGCCTGAATTGGTTCTACTTACTGGTTTTTCATGGAAGTGATCTTGGTGAACTAAGGGGCCTGTATATCGATGCAGCACACTACACAGTAGCGCCTATATTTTTCTTACTATTTCTTTGTCATATTTTCCAAATTTACAAAGTCGAGCGAAGTAGGATTGCGGCTGTAAGGAAACAAGTGCATTTCCACGCCGTATGCTGGTGACCAAAGCAACTTGGCTGTTCTAAAACCCATACAAGCAGTTACCTGTCATCTTTTGCCAGTCAAAATAGCTATTATTGTAATATTGATACATTTCAGTATTCATAGTTACATATGCGGGAATTTAAAAACGATTGTATTTTCGATTGAATATGAATGCGTTTTGTATATTATCTTTTCAATTTTTGTATGAGAGATTGCCATTTAAGTTAACACCAGTGTAGTAGACGTACATTGCAGACCAAAGTAGACGCGGAAGTCGTGTGTTTAAGTAAAGGGGATTTCAAATAGTGTAACAAGACACCAGCGAGTGTTCAGTTGAGAAATTTGTAAATTTACCAGCTTGACGGGAACAGTATGTTTCTGGCTCGTTTGAGAGAAAGACAATTAAAATAGGGCCAGTACTGACACGATCTAATCTTTGTACTAATTGTTACACAAAGTAACACTCAGTACTATGAACTGACGAATCGGCTCGACTGTGAGTATAAAGTTACGTGTTTCCCATTATATGTAATTTTTACCCCTAGGAATTTATCAACATCAGTTGATACATCTTCGACCCTTAAGTCAACATTTCCTCCATCAGGTTCCGAGAATTTAATTTCACTGATATTTACATTTATATCACAGTTTTTAAATTTTTGTATCAACTTCCTCCTCTTATATTCTATGTACCCATTCTTTTGGACTAACGTCAATAGGTTGTTTTAAATGGTTCAAATGGCTCTGAGCAGTATGGGACTTAACATCTGTGGTTATCACTCCCCTAGAACTTAGAACTACTTAAACCTAACTAACCTAAGGACATCACACACATCCATGCCCGAGGCAGGATTCGAACTTGCGACCGTTGCAGGGTGTTTTAAATTTTTATTATTTATTGCGTTTCCATTTATCTACATCGATTTCTTCTGGTCTTGTAGAGTTCCAGGTGTGCATTTTTGTTACAATGTCAGTGATCTACAAGATCTATGTAGCTAAGCTTTAGTAACTTGAAATACATTTGATAAATTAATGCCAATATTAGCTTTTGATTCAGAGATTTTTGTAGAAATTTGTAATAGCGTTTACCATTTACGCTTAATTCTGCTGATTTTGAAGTGTACCACACATCGGTTGAAGGGTCACTATCACAGACTTTCTCGATGTCAGTGATCACCATATGAAAGGGTTGTATACGATTTTCTTCTCAGTTATTTGTCCTATGCAAAATATGAGATGAGCTCTTATTTCTCATCTCTAAACTAGTTTCCGCGATTATTTCTTTACCATCAGAGTTTTGGCTGCAGAAACCGGCAACATGTTAATGGTTACAAAGTTAAGTTAATGCTAAGTTAATTTTAAATGCTTTAGAAACTAGTTTCCTGCTGATGTATTTCAAAGCGATACTTTTGGTTCAAATGGCTCTGAGCACTATGGGACTTAACTACTGAGGTCATCAGTCCCCTAGAACTTAGAACTACTTAAACCTAACTAACCTAAGGACATCACGCACATCCATGCCCGAGGCAGGATTCGAACCTGCGACCGTAGCGGTCACGCGGTTCCAAACTGACGCGCTTAGAACCGCACGGCCACACCGACCGGCAAAACGCGATACTTTTCTTGTGTTTCCATTGGATACATTTCACAACATTACTAACATACTTTGTTTCCTAACATACCACGTCATACGTAACATGAGCACATGTTGGTACTGCAATTCGCTTTTAAACATCAGAAAGTTTAAATTGTTGTTTATTGTGGTCTTCAGTCCTGAGACTAGTTTGATGCAGCTCTCCATGCTACTCTATCCTGTGCAAGCTTCTTCATCTCCCAGTACCTACTGCAACCCACATCCTTCTGAATCTGCTTAGTGTATTCATCTCTTGGTCTCCCTCTACGATTTTTACCCTCCACGCTGCCCTCCAATGCTAAATTTGTGATCCCTTGATGCCTCAAAACATTTCCTACCAACTGATCCCTTCTTCTAGTCAAGTTGTGCCACAAACTTCTCTTCTCCCCAATCCTACTCAGTACCTCCTCATTAGTTACGTGATCTACCCACCTTATCTTCAGCATTCTTCTGTAGCACCACATTTCGAAAGCTTCTATTCTCTTCTTGTCCAAACTAGTTATCGTCCATGTTTCACTTCCATACATGGCTACACTCCATACAAATACTATCAGAAACGACTTCCTGACACTTAAATCTATACTCGATGTTAACAAATTTCTCTTCTTCAGAAACGATTTTCTTGCCATTGCCAGTCTACATTTTATATCCTCTCTACTTCGACCATCATCAGTTATTTTACTCCCTAAATAGCAAAACTCCTTTACTACTTTAAGTGTCTCATTTCCTAATCTAATTCCCTCAGCATCACCCGACTTAACTTGACTACATTCCATTATCCTCGTTTTGCTTTTGTTGATGTTCATCTTATATCCTCCTTTCAAGACATTGTCCATTCCGTTCAACTGCTCTTCCAAGTCCTTCGCTGTCTCTGACAGAGTTACAATGTCATCGGCGAACCTCAAAGTTTTTACTTCTTCTCCATGAATTTTAATACCTACTCCGAATTTTTCTTTTGTTTCCTTTCCTGCTTGCTCAATATACAGATTAAATAACATCGGGGAGTGGCTACAACCCTGTCTCACTCCCTTCCTAACCACTGCCTCCCTTTCATGCCCCTCGACTCTTATAACTGCCATCTGGTTTCTGTACAGATTGTAAATAGCCTTTCGCTCCCTGTATTTTACCCCTGCCACCTTCAGAATTTGAAAGAGAGTATTCCAGTTAACATTGTCAAAAGCTTTCTGTAAGTCTACAAATGCTAGGAACGTAGGTTTGCCTTTTCTTAATCTTTCTTCTAAGATAAGTCGTAAGGTTAGTATTGCCTCACGTGTTCCAACATTTCTATGGAATCCAAACTGATCTTGCCCGAGGGCCTCTTCTACCAGTTTTTCCATTCGTCTGTAAAGAATTCGCGTTAGTATTTTGCAGCTGTGACTTATTAAACTGATAGTTCGGTAATTTTCACATCTGTCAACACCTGCTTTCTTTGGGATTATATTCTTCTTGAAGTCTGAGGGTATTTCGCGTGTCTCATACATCGTGCTCACCAGATGGTAGAGTTTTGTCATGACTGGCTCTCCCGAGGCCATCAGTAGTTCTAATGGATTGTTGTCTACTCCTGGGGCCTTGTTTCGACTCAGGTCTTTCAGTGCTCTGTCCAACTCTTCACGCAGTATCTTATCTCCCATTTCGTCTTCATCTACATCCTCTTCCATTTCCATAATACTGTCCTCAAGTACATCGCCCTTGTATAAACCCTC
Organism: Schistocerca americana; assembly: GCF_021461395.2. Taxonomy (NCBI): domain Eukaryota; kingdom Metazoa; phylum Arthropoda; class Insecta; order Orthoptera; family Acrididae; genus Schistocerca; species Schistocerca americana. The sequence continues at coordinate 94,740,823 of NC_060121.1, forward strand.
TATGTACTCCTTCCACCTCTCTGCCTTCCCTTCTTTGCTTAGAACTGGGTTGCCATCTGAGCTCTTGATATTCATAAAAGTGGTTCTCTTCTCTCCAAAGGTCTCTTTAATTTACCTGTAGGCAGTATCTATCTTACCCCTAGTGAGACAAGCTTCTACATCCTTACATTTGTCCTCTAGCCATCCCTGCTTAGCCATTTTGCACTTCCTGTCGATATCATTTTTGAGACGTTTGTATTCCTTTTTGCCTACTTCATTTACTGCATTTTTATATTTCCTCCTTTCATCTATTAAATTCAATATTTCTTCTGTTACCCAAGGATTTCTATTAGCCCTCGTCTTTTTACCTACTTGATCGTCTGCTGCCTTCACTACTCCATCCCTCAGAGCTACCCATTCTTCTTCTACTGTATTTCTTTGCCCCATTCCTGTCAATTGTTCCCTTATGCTCTCCCTGAAACTCTGTACAACCTGTGGTTCTTTCAGTTTATCCAGGTCCCATCTCCTTAGATTCCCACCTTTTTGCAGTTTCTTCAGTTTCAATCTGCAGTTCATAACCAATAGATTGTGGTCAGAATCCACATCTGCCCCTGGAAATGTCTTACAATTTAAAACCTGGTTCCTAAATCTCTGTCTTAGCATTATATAATCTGTCTGATACCTTTTAGTATCTCCAGGATTCTTCCAGGTATACAACCTTCTTTTATGATTCTTGAACCAAGTGTTAGCTATGATTAAGTGATGCTCTGTGCAAAATTCTACAAGGCGGCTTCCTCTTTCATTCCCTCCCCCCCAATCCAAATTCACCTACTATGTTTCCTTCTCTCCCTTTTCCTACTGACGAACTCCAGTCACCCATGACTATTAAATTTTCGTCTCCCTTCACTACCTGAATAATTTCTTTTATCTCGTCATACATTTCATCTATTTCTTCATCATCTGCAGAGCTAATTGGCATATAAACTTGTACTACTGTAGTAGGCATGGGCTTTGTGTCTATCTTTTCCACAATGATGCGTTCACTATGCTGTTTGTAGTAGCTAAGCCGCACTCCTATTTTTTTATTCATTATTAAACCTACTCCTGCATTACCCCTATTTGATTTTGTATTTATAACCCTGTAATCACCTGACCAAAAGTCTTGCTCCTCCTGCCACCGAACTTCACTAATTCCCACTATATCTAACTTTAACCTATCCATTTCCCTTTTTAAATTTTCTAACCTACCTGCCCGATTAAGGGATCTGACATTCCACGCTCCGATCCGTAGAACACCAGTTTTCTTTCTCCTGATAACGACGTCCTCCTGAGTAGTCCCCGCCCGGAGATCCGAATGGGGGACTATTTTACCTCCGGAATATTTTACCCAAGAGGACGCCATCATCATTTAATCATACAGTAAAGCTGCATGTCCTCGGGAAAAATTACGGCTGTAGTTTCCCCTTGCTTTCAGCCGTTCGCAGTACCAGCACAGCAAGGCCGTTTTGGTTAATGTTACAAGGCCAGATCAGTCAATCATCCAGACTGTTGCCCCTGCAACTACTGAAAAGGCTGCTGCCCCTCTTCAGGAACCACATGTTTGTCTGGCCTCTCAACAGATACCCCTCTGTTGTGGTTGCACCTACGGTACGGCCATCTGTATCGCCGAGGCACGCAAGCCTCCCCACCAACGGCAAGGTCCATGGTTCATGGGGGGGAAGTTTAAATTATGAAACTAAAAATTAACGATAGTTATGCGATATTCGGACGAGCTTTAGAAAAGTAAAATATTTACTGCTCACATCTAGATCCTGTTTTAATTAGAGACTACACTGAAAATTTCATCATTGTGTATGAAAATGTGATTATGTGATCAGGAAAGTGTTTTCATGGAGACAACTTGTTGGCAAGTTATGTCTGTTTGTTACGCCAGACCGATTCTAAGTACGGTAAAAAGTGAAGGCCTATGTGACGACTACGACTTCGTGAGGGTTAGTTTGCACTCTAAATTGGAAAGGTTATTTATCTTCGAGTATAGTGGAATGTTTTGTTCGCCAAGATTTAGTTTTGTCTCTTAAAGGAAGAGCCTTGTGTAGATAACTATGATGCATGACTTTATACCTGCATGAGGGGATTTATGGTAATGTTCTGGTTATCGGGCGATGAGATGCTTGGGAGACCGAGGGCGGCAAATAGCTCGCAGCTCTGGAACAGCACCGAGGGCCCGCCAAGTCCATCGTCACTATGCGACGTCCGGATCAGCGACAACTGCGTCACACGTCTTCACTGCTCGTAACACCTGTGAGATTTTTAGAATTCTATCCTGGGATACAAAATATGGTGATAGGAAAATGTGTACCATCCGCCGACCTAACACTAAGGAAGAGTTCTGGCGAATTTCGGATCATTACATAGTGATCAGCGGAAGGAGAAATTTAAAGTGAATTTAATGTGAAGAGAAGGCAGTGTGTGTGTGTGTGTGTGTGTGTGCACATGGGCGTTTGCGTGTGTCATGAAATATTTCATGTTTTAGAATTATTGGTAAGAGAGCTTCGAGAGATAAGTAATAAAGAATTAGAAGCAGAATTAAAACACAATGATACGTTAGCAATTGTTAGTGTATCTATAACGAATCAGAAAGGTACAAGTGACCTCACAAACTATACAATGGTATCTGCCAGGAAGTTTCATATCAGAGCATACTCCGCTGCAGAGTGAAAATTTCATTCTAAACATATTCCGGTGTTGCGGAGAACCAGGGAGCACAATCTGTAGTACTGATTTTAGTAGACAAGAAATGGGAGCACAGAATTGCACCATATTCTTGTGATGAAAGAATTTTGCAGCTATTATTTTACATTGACAGATAATGGCATTCAACCATCAGTTTGTACATCAGTTGGTGTAAGTGCGTCAGTTTTGGTATTATAGTATGATACTGAACAGAGTTCTACCTAGTGGCATTATTTGAAAACCCTCGACTTCATGAAGTCAAAGTAATATCATCCATGGGTGTATGGCTCTGACTGTGTGATGTGTCAATGCAGATTTCGGTCTTGTTTTCTTCTGTCAGTGATACTCTGTAGGAGAGCTGCCTGTTACAGTTAAAATGTTTAACAGCAGAGAGTTCGTACATTTTCAGGAACATTTAAGTGTTTAATGAGTGGCAGCTATGCAGCACAGCATGAGCTAGAACTGATAAGAAAGGTGGCAGTTATATGTCTACCGTTTCTATAAGACATTGTGGAACAATCAACTAGAGTTAGCTCGCCAGACTGTCGGTGGAGGGGGAACCACTATTGTGGCGCACTTTACATTTTTTCCGAATTTGTTCAAGATTGGGCAGTAGCAGTGGCAATGTCGCACTGAGCACATTGGTGATGTCATGAGTTTTGCCCCCTTCCCTCTCTATTCCCCCCACTTCCCCTCTCGCCCAACCTCATCACATCCCAGCCTTCCCCTCCCCACCATCCTTCTCTACCCTCCACTTAAGCTGAGCCTGTGCTGAGATGTTGCTGTGGAAGAATATCTTTATATCATCACTGTTTTGGGATGTGGAAGTGTTATCGTTTTAGAAGAATTTTCCAGTACCACTTGTGGTGTGCGTACTGTAAGACCTTCGGTACACACACCATCAGATTACTCGACTTGCCGCTCTAACGAAGTAGGCGAGTGTCAGCAATATGTCTCGTGGTCTTATCGTGGCGTGTTTATCTTCTGCCGTTAGGTCAGATGATAGAAATTCCACTTGCACGCTTAGAGTAGCAGATTGACGTTGACCAACTTTAAACAGAACGTGATTAATTTTCACACATATTTATTAAAATAATAAAAAGCATAGACATTACTTATCTTGATTCTGGATGCTGTTTACAATTGACAATCTGATGTTCCTTTGGTCTTGGTACGTTAATCTTATTCTCACATATCTCTGCTACTTGACAAAGTGTCTATTCATTTATCTTCATGGCTATGTACAGGAATATGGTAATCTTATTAGGCGCGAACTGAAACTTGGCTATAGACTGGTACAGACTAAAGCAGACTGGTACAGACTGCTGCAAGCAAATGCAGACTGAGTAATCGGAGGTCTGTACACTCATTATAATACCTCGTGCGTTCATGTATCAGTGCGTGAGTGTGATCCGTGAGGAGAAAAGGTTCTACGTTTGCAGCAATCTCATTGGCTGCGTTACATATTAATACACGGATCGGCGGAAGCAGAATTTGGTCCGTCTCTAAGACAGAGCCATCTCGTAGTGCGGAGACGGACGAGCGCTGCACCTGTTCTGTTGTGCTTAGTGGGAAAGTGTGTATGCCCTGACTACGCAGAACTATGTACACAGCATCACTCGAAACAGGCAGGAAAAGCTCAGGAAGGTCCAAGTACAACCATGTCCAGCAACTACATGCCCTAATTACACTGCTACAGAACATCAATCTAAAAATCATAATCAGAGTTGCAGACCAAATAACTTTGCAAGAGCTCGTATCAAAAGCCTCACCTATTTAAAGTGGTGGATATATATGGAAGGGGGGGCGCGCACGCCCCCCCCCGCCCCTCCCCCCCCCCCCCACCATTGCGGTGTTGCCTGCATTACCACCTGCGCCGCCCTCGCCAGTCAGCTCGTACGTTATTCGTTCGTTTTTTCCGTCAGTCAACTCGACAGAATCGAGTTATCAAGTAGTTGTATTCTCCTATGTAGCACTCGCGTCCACGTCATCGTATTTTATGCGTTTCTGTCTGTCACATAGATAGCTAACACCTACCCACGACAAAAGTCATGGCCATTCTAGTGATACGTTTTTGTTCGAGAAAAGTCGCGGATATTCTACTGTTTTGTTGTTATGGAAGAGTTAGACGTGGAGATGAGTGTACCTCGTCTTACAGGCAGGCAAAGACACAGGGGAAACTACGATCATAATGATGACGATATAACATATTGGGAAAGAACACTGGGCCATGTTACGACTGACGTAATGGAACAATCTTGCTGAAGAAAATATTTACCATTTAAAATTCAACATACTTTTGCGCTCACAACTACTGAAACATGACGGTAATGATCTAGAACATGAATTGAATCAGCGCTTTATTGAACATCGGTTCTTTGACAAAGAATCACTCTTTGTAATTAAAAAGAGATTAATGGAAGAGATTCTTCAATACAAGCAAACGGCTTGTAAGATAACGGATATTCTAGGGAGTAACAACCTGGGTGAGGTATGCTTGCTATTCTGAAAGGACCTGAATATAATAGCTGCCATTTTCTGTTCAGTTGTTTTAATTTTGTAGACTTGGGGTGTGAACGCAAAAGAAGAAGGTCATCAACCTGATAGGTTTGTTAATTCCTGTTCTGATGTCATTTTGTCGTCGTACCTGAGGAAACAAACCGTCTGAGCCGTTGCGCTCTTACAACACCTCACGACCGAAGCACGACCCTTAATGGTCGTGATTCTGTTATGCAAGCGTTGTCTGTTTGACCTAGATCTGACTGTCATATTTTGCACACAATGTACAAAATATTTGATTGTCTGCCTGCATCTATTGCTACAGTAGAAAGAAGTTTTTCAACATTCCGGCATACAAAGACATGGCTGAGGTCGACAATGAAGGAGGATTGACTCAATGGCATAGCTCTCTTGGACACTCACCTTGACATTATTTGTCCTATTGACGATGTAATTAACCAATATGCCATGGAGAATAGGTGCATAGAATTCGTCATTTAGGGAAGATAACCACAACTGTAACATTTTTATATCATACGATGGCATTGCCTTCAATATGTGTATAATCAGTTTAATTAAGAGTTTCTTAAATTTTGCACATGACTTGATTATTTTTTACTACGGTAAAAGTAAAGGCATATCAAGATATCTTTAGCAGCCTCTCCTTGAGGTTTTGCTGCAGCCGCTATTATAGATCAAGAATGATCCATGATATACTGCATTAAACAATACCCCAACATAGCTAAAAGTCACGTCTACAAAACATATAAAGATCTAATCACATCATGAAATACAGTATACCAACACTCCTAAGCTTCACCTACAGATCATAAACACCATCGCAAATCGACTTTATGACAATATTTGCACTGTCCGCTAACAGCTCTGAGCAAATGTGCGGCGCTAGAAGACAGCGCTACTGCATTGCGCCAAACACTGAGACCGCCGACAGCTCCACAAATGCATGAGCTCTGTGAATACATATCCCATTGTATCCACTCGCCGCAGCAGTTGCGGCTGACTACTTTCCAAGTGCCACCAGTGCGGAAAGCTGAGGGTCCCATGGTTTTTAACCCTGTGGACCTCAGTGGTCTGCTTTGTTGATCACTATAGCCACAGCTTGAAATACCCCGGCGGACGTCCGCTAGCGGTGGGTTTCATTGTTGTTGACTGGTAGCTCTGGGACACCTGCATGCTTAAGTGCCAGACCGACAAATAAAGAAGAACTTCAAGTCTCTCCCACAAACGTACACTCGACAATAAAAAAAGTGGGTCATGCCTGAATTCCAGCGTGTAGGATGCACCTGAATGTATACAATCTGAAGTGTTGGCAGAAGAGCCAACACTGTGTTGCTAGAGGAGGCCGAAATGCACGCGTTTAATTACACGCTGACTGGCGTGAGATCTGGAACAGTTAAGGGAATCAATAGTAGCAAATAAAGTACGTAGTTGATATAATACTTAACTTTAATCCACAATTGGTGTACATCGATCTTGACGGTACATATTATAATCTCAATATCAAATGCTATGGCGCCTTGCTAGGTCGTAGGAAATGACGTAGCTGAAGGCTATGCTAACTATTGTCTCGGCAAATGAGAGCGTAGTTGTCAGTGATCCATCTCTGGCTAAGTCGGCTGTACAACTGGGGCGAGTGCTAGGACGTCTCACTAGACCTGCCGTGTGTTGGCGCTCGGTCTGCAATCACTGACAGTGGCGACACGCGGGTCCGACATATACTACCGGACCGCGGCCGATTTAAAGGCTACCACCTAGCAAGTGTGGTGTCTGGCGGTGACACCACACAATCAGCATAGCATATTTGTGTAGCACATCATCGCAACCCTCGACAGTACAGCCGTTGTAAGATACACAATCGGTACCGCTAGAGACTACTAGAGAACACCGGTCTTTATGACAGTCTGTCCAGAAGTAAAGTAACACCACGATAGTACAGAAGAGATCAGACAGTCCTTAACGTTTGTAAACTAAACTTAATTACAATAAGTGACATTTCAAATGTTATGGAACAGCTAGTTTGACACATAAATCGCTCAGTAATCCTTAGGCACAATTAAATATTTGAGACAGTTTATGGATTTATAAAGTTGTATGGCAATTGGAAACAAGTTCTTTGCTGTGTAAAAGGTTTGCCCAACACATGCTGATCGTCGTTCAACGTTCAACGGGGAGTGGTTCTGTAGTGGTTAATAAAAAAGAAAAAGAGAAGAAAAGAAAAGAAAAGGTTGAAAATGTGGGAAGAAATGGTTAATAAATAGGGGGTTTTAAAATCGTAAATGACCGTGAAAAAGGGAAAGAATGAAATGCAAATCGGACTTCTTATTACAGAAAAGCTATCAGACTTCGTGATTCGGAAAAGCTATTGTTGGGGTGGTCCTTGTGGCGTTTCTGAGCAAAAGTTAAACCAATTTCCACTACAAAAATTATTGAAAAAGAACACAGAATAACAAAATGTAACTGACAGGGGGAAATGGCGTAGATAAGAATTCATCCTTTACCATGTTAACTTGTCTTCTTCTTTCGTGCGGCATCCAGGTCTTCAAAAATCTCCTACTTCATTTCTACATGAAAGTAGTAGCTGCTCCGAAATCTTGCAATCGCCCAAGAATCACTAATTTATACAAGTTAAAATCGTCTTGACAGTGAATGCAATTTATTTTACGTTGCTACTTCCATCCTCCGAATTTCATAACAACTTCCACCATTTGTCTAAACATTAAAATCAGATCAAGACTAGCTAATAAGTTTTTTACGTCTGCATTAAGCTTCCGCTCGCGAGAGACAAAAAAGAAACGGATAGAAAAAAAAGAGTTACAATTTTATTATTTTCTCTGCCGTCGAGCGCTCATACCGCTGCGACGGTATCATTTATATCTGAGGGAACGAGTGTAGCGCGGCGAAATTCAAAGTCCCGCTACATCGCCCCCTCGACTGTCACGCTAAAACTTTTAGCGTGGCAGGCTAGCAAACAATATAATAGATATACCTAAATGTCAATATATACATATTTTCATAGGAAAGGCCACGTTCATTCATAGGGGATAATCTTTGTCAATACTTACTTTCTAAACCATTATTCTAAATACAATTGTTACAGATTTTATCCTTTTTAATATATATGTACATAGCGTTTGCTTGAGCAAGCTGCTCGCCTGCGCAGTTAAAGTTGTGTGCTTCCAGCGTTGGTTTCCCAATGCACCTCTGGCAGCACGTAGTCTTTGCGCATGCGCAATAGCATCACTAAATTTCGCTTGTGGCAGTTTTAAAATCGCTGTGTTATGACAGTCTTGCACAGTATTCACTTTCACATAATGTTCATTACAAGTTGTTATTCCAGCATAAATGGCGTGTTAAGTCCGGTGACACCATAAGATTGAGCGTGTGCGTGATCTGAAGCAATGTCCATGACTTCTGTTACGACACAACACTCCAGGTCCTTGTGCGTGTTCATGACTATTGTTCCCGGGGCATATATGGTGGATGTAGTATTTAGCCCCCACATCGGTTACGACAGTTGCTGAGTTTTTTTGTCTCCAAAGCATCTGAAGCCCGGTCAGGAACAACGGCGTCGATGTTCGCAAAGTAGGTGTTTCATCACGTTGTTTACACTCACCAACAAACGTTCATTTGCAGTGTGAAAATCCTCATTATCGTCGAAGTAAATTGCAGTCTATATCGGTTTTCAAACAGTTATTTGCTTTATGCACCACAAGTTTCACAAATTTTGTCGTTAATAACGTACACAGTTTAACACAGTTTGCAACACTTTTTTGCCACATTTACATTTTAACCAAGTTCACTGTGTCCCAGCATGTTTACATCGTTAATTATGAAAGCTTATATTTCGTTGTTACATTTCAAAATATGTTGACAATATCCAAAGTTGTAACACATATACAAATACATATAAATTTACGAGGAAATGCATGTGAAATATTTACACTAAAAATTATATTAAGTCCCATTGGCTTTATTTTATTGGGGTATTAATTTTTTTTATTCAGGTTCGGGCGTGCCAAGGGATATCAGACTTAATATTTAAAGCACGGGCTTTCCTTCATTTATTATTTCTTTCTTTCTTTTGATTCCATATCTTGGCTTGTGCTTGACCAGGCTTGTAATGCCATCAATATTAATGTCTTTTTATTCATACCTGAAAATTTACTGTCACACAATATATTCTTACATTCCATAAACAAACAATACCCAGCTGCAGGAGGTGGTAGGATAATGGAGAAAGAATGAAAGATAAAATGGAAGAAACTATTCACTACCTATAAACTACCGAACCTACAGCTACGACATAGAAAGAGAACATAATGCATTATAACATTTGCGTCACCTTCAAGGGGTGTGTGAAAGGAGGTGCTTGCCATTTACCAAATCATGGGTAAATGTAAGTGTCCTTACATCAAGTCTGTGTAGCGTAACATCGTGACAGATTCTCTGTTTGTGTTGTGACTGCTCATATGACTAAGAGTATTATACCTTAACAAATCCTTGCATTAATAAATCGCATATCCGCTCAGTACTTCCTCGATATCGCCTCTTTGGATACCGTCTATAAAAATGAAAAATATATCTCACAGAGATTGTTTCTCTCATAATGTGTATTATATAATAACATATCAAATTTCCTCTCTAGAGTTCAACCATGAACTTTCTTCTGCTTTAGTGAAGGTTAAACATCACGCATGTTGTGTATATGTATCATTTTATTCTATAAAACATAAATAAAGAACATAGTATTATAATTGACAGTAAAATATCTCTTTCTCAGCGTCCGTTGCCCGACGTTGGTTGCATGGGTGGTCACTTCTCCTTTGCACTTACCTTGCATTACCTGAAAAGTCAAATGTTGTCTTCAAAGTAGATGTAATTTTGTCATCTGTTCGCTTAAGTGGAGATGTTGTACGAGTCGCAAAACGGCCTTAATAACTCTCCTATCTTTTGTTTCCTCAGGGTTTTCGGGTGTGTGTAAGTATAATAAAGGCTAACATGGCACTAAATTTCACTTTCGTGTACACAAATGTATTCACATGAGGGATGTGTAAAAACTATACTTCAACTTAAGTTCCTTAAAATATCGTTCTCCTGTCTGAACACGATCTACACATGTTTTCTTCCACGCAGTGGCTTAACAAAACTTAACGAAAGGTTACAAAGTTACACTTCTGAAATAAATTAAAGCTAATTTGTTTCCAAGTTACATTCTAATTACACTTCTTTCAACAGCTGTAATCATCGTTATGTTCACTCTGCTTTTCTTGCATTCGTTCATTTTCAAGGGCACTGTAAATAGATTCACATTTAACGTCTTGTACTCAAGTGTTCTGACTCATCACAAATGTTTTCTTTCAAACTGAAATTCTTATGTAATCTTAAAGATGTAGACTATTTACTCACCTTTCTATGTAGCACAATATTACCAAAACATTCTCACTCATCTCACTCATTCTTTTGTCACCTATTTCTCTTATTCATCATTATATATATATATATATATATATATATATATATATATATATATATATAAAGATGTAGACTATTTACTCACCTTTCTATGTAGCACAATATTACCAAAACACTCTCACTCATTCTTTTGTCACCTATTTCTCTTATTCATGAGGAATATATATATATATATATATATATATATATATATATATTCCTCATCAAACATTAATATATCACATACGTGGGACCATCTGGCACTTCCATTCTCATAAAACTCCAACAATATTTCCCTCAAATAATCTCTTGTCTCCATCAACTACTTCACAGTAACTTACCTTCTTATATTAACTTAAATATTAACTCATTCATACTGATCATTCATTCTTACATCCTCATTCATTCTGCTACATACCTATGTCATTACGGATCTAAATAAGTATTATCTCATGTCATTAGAGTGCCTTGAAGTAAGTAACTAATTGTTGATTCACCTTATAATTTACAATTAACAACAAATGTAACCTGCGTAGACCTCATTCCTATATGAATATCTTTTCTCATTCAGTAAGTGTACTTACCTGGGTTTACATTCTCTTCATAATTATGTGTACAAGTATAACTGCAGTATATAATTTCCATAAATTAACGTTTGTGTTCTTAGGCTGTATAACTTAATGTTCGTGTATTCAATACAAATATTTACGATCTCGGTTTCACAGCGACTTGCTCATGTTCAAATCAGTTCTCATTATATTATGTTGTTTTAGTGCACAAAGGGTTTCAAATGTCTGTGGGGATGCAGCCCCCTCGGCTTGTGAGATAACGGATATTCTAGGGAGTAACAACCTGGGTGAGGTGTGATTGCTATTCTGAAAGGATCTGAATATAATAGCTGCCATTTTCTGTTCAGTTGTTTTAATTTTGTAGTCTTGGGGTGTGAACGCAAAAGAAGAAGGTCATCAACCTGATATGTTTGTTAATTCCTGTTCTGTTGTCATTTTGTCGTCGTACCTGAGGAAACCAACCGTCTGAGCCGTTGAGCTCTTACAACACCTCACGAAGGAAGCACGAGCGCTTAGCTCGGTCGTCGACTGTTTTCCGACGTCTGCTGTGTTTGGCCAGGTTCATTGACCAGCTCCACTATGTTTACATTCCGGCCGGTTGGCGCCCACGCGTCAGCTGATGGCGCGCCGCAATTGTTATTGCTACTTCGTGCCGGGGAGTGCATAGCTGTACTGGGGAACGGCGGCGGATTCCGTGGAGGGTTATGATTCGTCATGCGTGAATTTAGTGTGTTCCACATATTCCGTCGGAGATTGTTGGGATTGTTCTTGTCTTGGTGGTAATTATGTCTGTTATATGGCATGTTCCTGTCAAAGTACCCCTGGTTGTACTGCTTATTCTCACGTCTCCCATTGTGGTTGTTGTTGTACTGTCTGTGATTTTCATTTTGCATGTAGTTACCATTTTGATATGAGTGATAATTATTGTTGTTATTATAATTCCACGAATTTCTGCGGTTGTTCCTACCGTCATACACGTTTCCATTTGAACATGTTTCGCGCGTAGGCATCGTATTGTGTCACAGCACGGATGGATGGTTCCACCAACCACAGTCACTACGGTTCCTTTGGGGTGGGTGCTGATTTCCGTTACTAATATGAGTAAAATGCGGATGGCGTGAATCGCCTCTGCAAACTACGTCCAGTTGATCTAAGGAGTTTAAGAAAGTCTTAATATCGTTCTACGGTACTCCTATTAATCTGTCTCAGTATGGAAAGGGTAAGTGGCTCTTTAAAGTGTCAATTATCGCTGGCAAGTCGGCTGGTTTCGACCAGTACAGTGTCTTGTCTAGGTACCTCTCAAAGTATTGCCTTAATGTCTCTTTTTTAGGGTCATAGGTCTCAGGGTTGCACACTTCTCTCCTTAGACTCGGTTGCTCATTCTCGGACCAGAATTCGTCCAAGAAGGCTTGTTCGAACTGTTCAAACGTAAGGCACCGCCGTTTCATAGCGGCACCCCACTTAGCTGCTCGTCCTCTCATGAGATTGGTGACGTATCTGATTTTATCGACTTCTTACCAACTACGTGGAAAAACACCGTCAAATGACCTAATAAACACAATAGGGTGGACTTTGTGCTTGTCCTTAGTGGAAAATGTCTGGAAATACCCATGTCTTACAAACGTGTCATCGGTCATGCCGGTTGGCATAACTGTATTGACGTGGTTTGTGCCACCTGCTACTCTAGGTGTCGTACCGTAATATTGCTCGTTTGGTGGAAAAGAAAGCGGCACATTGCAATTTTGATTTGAAATAGATGATTCCACATTAGGTGTTTTGTCTGTGTCATTAGCCATGGTTTTAGCTGTTTTGTCGTTCCCTGACGATGCGTTTGCACCAATCGCCAAACACGGCACAACATTGTCTCGTAATTTTGTCACTTCGTCTTCTATGTGTTTTGTCTCGTCTTTAACATGTGTCTTTGTTTTTGAAAGTATGTCATGTGTAATTGTTTCACGTTTTTGTCCAGATAGTCGTCACACAATTTACATTCATGTACAAATCTTTCGGCCATGTTGTTTAGTGACGCGAGGTCCGCTCGGTCTTCTAATTTTTCTATCTTTTCTTTGTAAGTAGGCTGTTTATGTTTTCTCTATGTAAGTAGGCTGTTTATGTTTTCTCTATGTAAGTAGGCTGTTTATGTTTTCTTATTGGCAACGTTACGCAGCGCTCAATATGAAAATCACTGGCTGTGCTGTGTGCAGTCTGTGGCTGCTTTGCATTGTTGTAATACTCGCCATTGTAGTGTTAGGCAGCTGGCTGTGAACAGCGCGTAGCGTTGCGCAGTTGGAGGTGAGCCGCCAGCAGTGGTGGATGTGGGGAGAGAGATGGCGGAGATTTGTAATTTGTCATGAACTGCTATATTTATATATGATGATATCAAGGTAAATACATTGTTTGTTCTCTATTAATATCTTTCATTTGCTAACTATCCCTATCAGTAGTTAGTGCCTTCCATAGTTTGAATCTTTTATTTAGCTGGCAGTAGTGGCGCTCGCTGTATTGCAGTAGCTTGAGCAGCGAAGATTTTTGTGAGGTAAGTGATTTGTGAAAGGTATAGTTTAATGTTAGTCAGGGCCATTCTTTTGTAGGGAATTTTGAAAGTCAGATTGCGTTGCGCTAACAAAATATTGTGTGTCAGGTTAAGCACAGTCCTGTATAAATTGTTCAAAGGGGACGTTTCATATGTCGACCCTTAGCCGAGGATACCTCACTGGAATCTTCTGATTTTTTGTTGTAGTTTGTGTAATTAGTGTAGATTTTGTTTATTGCTACCGCGTAATTGTAGAGAAAATTTCCTTTGTAGTTGTAGTTTTTTATTGTTGTACAGTAAAACAGTTGTGGCATGCATGTAGATTTGCACCAAGTATTTCGCAGCTGCGCTGGCAATTAAGTAGACATTATTTCTATTGCTATGTTATTTTATTTTGCTCTTCAAATTGTGCTTTTCTGTGTTATCGTGTGAAATATTGTGACATTAATGGCGTGTGAGAAACGTAACACTAGGCTCCAAAGTAAACTGAGAAATAATAGTGACGACGAGCATAGCTTATCAGCACCACTGTGTAATGAAGTAACAGACATTCAAAGTAGTAATTTGGTAATAGTGCATAGGGAAATGGAGCGGGCGGCAAACAATGGCGTGGACAGTGAAACAATTAGTGAAGAGGGAAGCATTATCGATCGATCGGTCGGCAACAGCTCGCCTCAGGAATCCGAAATGACAGGACACAATTTTGCAAATACTGTAGATTCAGGTTTTGCGTCCTCACCGTTTTCCCAAATGAGTCAAGACACGTTTTCCGCTTGTCAAAATGTGAATGTTGCCGGTGCAAATTCACTGGCGAAAAGCACTGAGGAACATGTTTCAGACACCAGTGCATTGTTATTACAGTTAATGCAACAAATGGGACAAAAGCTACAAAAGTTAGACACAGTGGAACAAAATCTTAAAAAGTTAGACACAGTCGAACAAAATCTCAAAAAGTTAGACACAATGGAACAAAATCTTCAAAAGTTAGACACTACACTTGAACAAACACGTGAAGATTTAACCACTGAGTTACATAACATCGAATCGAAATGTCAAAAGGTCTGTAATGACGTAAAAACACAAATTTGTGAGCATTTTCAACCTATTTTTTCGCGGCATGAAAATGTATTACAGAATCACGAAGCAGCCATAAAAGAACTGCAAACCATTGTTCATGAAATCACGACACCTTGCAAGCTAAAATTGACTCAGTTGCATCTACCGATTCGGTTACGCAACTTGCAAAAACTCAGGAAAACTTTAAGGACACAGTAGATACTCTGAAACTTGGTTCAGAAAAACACACTGAAGAAATAAGTACACTATCGGAGAAAGTAGCCGAACTTTCGGATCAGGTCACTAACTTATCTACAAAGGTAGATGGTGATCTGAATGACACAAGACCTGTAGCCTTCACTGACACAGAAGAGTATGAACAAATTAGAAAATTCAAACAGAATCAAAATCAAATCAATACGCAACACCAAAGAGAAATCCGGGAAGTACAAGATCAGCTGACTCAGGTAATACAAGAATTACGTATTTCAGAGGCCACTCGCGCTCCAATACGGGAAGAGGGACTTAGAAATACGGAACAACCACAAAATAATAACACAGGACACTTCGGAAGTTATGAAAGAAATTGGCAAGGTGCACCGAATTTTGAAATGGAACCGCCGAAACGACGTAACAATGACCGATATGCGACTCGCCGACATGATGACTTTGACTATAAGCTGTTCATTACTACACGTAAATTCAAAACATTTAAGAATTCTGGCAACGACATTCATCCACAAGCATGGCTCCATCAATTCTCTCATTGTTTTCCTCCCAACTGGTCGTTGGAACACAGATTAGAATTTATGTGTGGCTACTTAGAGAATGAACCAGCTGTAAGAATGCGATCGGTCATTCACGATTGCCACAGTGAAGGAGAATTTTACCGTGCCTTCCTCTCAGCATATTGGTCTCAAGCCACACAAGACCGCGTAAAACATGGCATCATAATGATGAAACATTTCGAACAATCTAAATTCTCCAGTCTTGTGAAATATTTTGAAGACATGTTGCACAAGAATCAGTACCTGACAAACCCACACAGCCCCTCAGAACTCATCCGCATTTGCTTAATCAAATTACCTGAACATTTACGACATATTATTTTGGCAGGACGTTGCAAAGACGACATTGAAGCTTTTCAGGGACTGTTACAAGAACTGGAAAGTGACACTGACAATCGCGGAACGCGAAAACAAGGACACAACAATTACAGGTCACATCCGTCACAATTCCGTGACGACAGAAACAATAACCGGACACGACTGGTCTATTCTTACAACGCAAATCGTGACCAAAATAGACACCACCCGTACGACAACCGTTGGCAGAGTAATAATAGCTACAGAGAAAGATCGCATTTCCGTAGTAATGACTATCACAAAGACAATCAGAGAAACGGACAATATGGGAACCAAAACAAATATTATCAAGGGAGGCAGAATAACTTCAGACGCAACAGT
The DNA here is from genome assembly GCF_021461395.2 of Schistocerca americana. Taxonomy (NCBI): domain Eukaryota; kingdom Metazoa; phylum Arthropoda; class Insecta; order Orthoptera; family Acrididae; genus Schistocerca; species Schistocerca americana. The sequence goes on from NC_060121.1 coordinate 94,757,130, forward strand.
TCGGCGCAGAGTTACGATTCAGGGAGAAATTCTCCATCACATCACCGACAAACAAGAAACTATGTAAACTACCGACAAAACGACAGACGTGAATTTCATCAGAACTGGCGGGATTCTAACAGAGCTGGGCCCTCTCGGCAAGGCGAATTTGTAGAAGTTAGGTCTCCTAATCCCAATAACAACGCGCGCCAACAAAGAAACAGACAATGACTCGCGCCGCAGGCACCCACGTGCGCCGGCTGGCTCAGAGAAAAATAACATAGACGCTAACCTTGAGAAAAATTCCAGTATTCTTTGCCGACGTATACCGCATGACAATTGCATTCAAGTTCAAACTCTGAGTACTATGAAGAGTAAAGGTTTACACCAGGTTTCACATGTAAAACCATTTATTGAAAGATAATCTGCTTTTTAACTTAATCTTTGTCATAAAATTTTTCGCTTCACATTACTAATATGCTTTGTCAGACTTAGAATCTGTTAACATACAACAATGTTTGAAGTTAAATATCCAATCAAGAACCAAGAGAACTTATTTAAACAGAAATGACGAATGCATTGTTATAGTGAACAGACGTCACAGTGTTATTGTGTGCGTACATTCTTGCTTGTTAGTTACACGATTATGGAACGACTATAAGGCTTACATACTTAGAACATTTACCAGTACTGCTAATGAGATTTTAATGCAACATTTTGGTTTACTTGAAAATATATTCTGGATTTAAAGTACTTTCAGTGAGATACCAGATGGCACAGTGGTTAGTTTATGTGACAGCTACACGATTTTATCACGACGCTACTAATGAGTGAGAATTTACAATGTTGCTTTTGCAGTGTTTCTGTTTTATATCTGCACAGTTTTTCTGAATTCTTCTGGAAAGTAAAACATGTTTTAGTAGTAAATTTTGTGGTACAGCAACAATGAGATTGTCTTTTCCGTAGCACAACAATACGTTACAGCACAGTACTTTCTTCATCACGGCAATAAGCGTAATAACTAAGATATCTATACATAAAGCATTTCACTTTTGTTTACATGAGGTAAGTACATTGACTTCTGCAGAACTTGGCTTTCGGAGGACGATAAGTACGACACTTCCACAGAATTATCTTACAGCAAGACGCACATTTAGCGCTACAGGACACGCATTTGAGAGATTTTGCACTTAAGCCATTTATTTTTCAAGATTTTGGAATTACAAAGAAAGTTTTCCATGATATATTTCATTCTATTGCTGTAATCTGTAACACCTGAGGGTATAATTACATTAATCCTCAGGGGGGTATACGCCTACTTTGTGTACCATGTGTGTGGCAACCACAAGGAATCCTAGCTAATATGGTATTTGCTTATACAACTTTACACATCGGTACCATATTTCTCCAACACATAATTACACAGCTATCTAAACTTTTTTTTTATTACATCAGTGACAGATGTTTACGCAATTACACAGTTGGATAGCTTCACACTTATGAAATTGTATTTTGTCTGTACTTTGTGAAATGCTCATATTTTTTCGGAACCATTGTGATACTATGAGAGCTTTGAATGATATATTTGGTAAGGGAGCATGATTTTAAAGTACGTTTGAGGTAGATGACATTATTGAAATGAGCAGGGAATATTTTTTTAGGGTTTAAAATTATTGCAGAAAGCTACGACGATTTTGAGATTTGACTGAGGTGTTATGATGTTATTTTTACGATGACGATGTGTATTATGCTGCTGAGGTATGTTTATGATTAATAGGCTGAGGCTATATGAGTTATTTGATTATGCTTCATATTTATAATGACGAAATATTGACGAGTGTCGATGGATACGTATATGTGTAATAAGGTAAGGGGTAATGAATAGTGGGTAGGGGCTCTTGACTTGTGAAACAGGATGTTGGAAACCAAGAATCGTACTTTAGAATTATGAAATGTGTGTACATGTGTGAATATATTACAATGCCGCCGAAAAATTTTTTGGACACTGTTATATTTATAGGGTTTTGTTTCTATAGATTTGGAACGCTAATTCTTGACCTGTGAAATATTCTTATGTGAGACTGTCACTGTAGCGGAAACTGCTGTCGTAAATATTTCCGTAAGAAAGTTAAGTGACCACCTGCACGTAATGCGTCGCGGGCACCCACCTGGGCGACAGCCGCCCGAAAAAAAAAAAAAAAAAAAAAAAAAAAGCCATTAGCCTTTCAGCGGCACAGGTAGAAAAAAAAAGGGAGGCCATTAACCTCGCTTCTGACATTCCTTTGTAGAAAGCATCGCAAAAACGACACGGCCAAACTTGAAAACATACGATTACACTGTGCTCTTAATTTATGATATTTACTGAAATGCCTAATGAAATGACGAGAAATATTTTTACATCTGCACACCTGATTATGACAAGCGTCTTTCTACGAGAGTTGAGAGCTACTGACTTACGAAACGCCACATGACTATTGAATGATATTTTTATGCTTTGGTTTGCGTAATTGCTTATTTCATTTGACATCTGTTTTTCAGCTGTGTTGCAGCATTGGTTTCATAAAATAAAATTAAATGCATTTGCTAATGTGAACACCTTCTGTCAACAGATATATTAAATAATAATTTTGTGATCCACATTCTTCAAAAAAGGAGCACTTGGAAAGGAAAGAACAATAAGAAGGAACTAGTAACAGTAACACATAATTTTCTTTTCAAGTACATGGTAATATTTCTTTTTACAATCAGTTGTTGTGGTGCACCACTTTAATTACATAGACATTAAGATATGATTATACATTTCCCTTATCTGCATTGTTGTTTTTACCGTAATATTTTTTCTGCTTGAGCTATGTCATGTTTAGATATAAGCTGCTGCTTGCCAGGCATAGTGCTACTGAACTTTAATTTGTGTTACTCTGCTAAGCCAGATTTATTTTTTTGTTGCTGCACATTGGTCATATTAGTTGTAATGTTGCATTGCTTGGTAATTTAGATTTACTGTAGCTTGCTTTGCAATTTTCCAATTTTTTGGTCATTGCTGTTTGTGTTACTTATTTTGTGCTTCTGCATTGCCTCGTCCCTTAGTTTAGCATCTGAGCTCAGTAGATTTAAGTTAGCTTAAGAGGGGGTAGCCTCTAAGAGAATGAGTTGCGATGAATTGGAAGAAATGCATTGAGAAAACAGGTTTAGGTAGGATTTTCTTGGAAATAAATGTTGAGGTATGATAATGGAAAATAAATAGTGAGGTAAGAAATATGTGAACATATAAATACAGAAAGCATGCTTTGATAGGATTTTTTTTGGTCGAAACAAATGTTGAAATAAGACGAAAGATCTGTGGAATGAAGTTTTGGGTTGGACTGCAGTACCAAATGTTACACTGAAAATGAACCCTGTCCTTTCTTATTGGTGTTATCCCACTATATGTTTGTGTACCCTTGTGTATTTGTTTTCTTCCTGTCTCTGTGTAGTTTCATAGAATTTTTTCTTCTTTTAATATTAAGCTACATTCACTATGATGAGGAATACTGTTATCCTCAAATATAATTGGCATTAATAATATGTTATTTACTTTGTAAAGATGTTAGACATTATTAATTCCGTTCTGTTTAATGCTCATGTGTGAAGTTGACGTTTCAAAAGTTATTGTGATCTTTTATGTATCTCCTTATCTCATAATTCCTGTAACACTGATGTATATGTTATTTCGATTCTTTTGTAAAGCCTGTACTACAAATATTATCTGTATTATTATGTTCTTTAATGATGTATTTTGTACCTTTGTAATTGTATTTTCATGTTGTAAATTTATAAAATTGTAATTGACACCAGTTCATCTTATTATTAACTTGTAACTTACATTTCACTGCACACGTTTCTGTTGGTCATAGTATATGGACAATATGTGAGAAGTTGGGACTGTTAGTGTTTGCACGTGTGTTACTAATTCAGCAAGGGACTGGATAACAGCATTGCTGGTTCTAAGGACAGTTCCGAAAACTTTGTGAGTGCACAAGTGGTTGTTTATGGACTTGCTATATTATCCGCAAGACTCTGCAATGGTGATTGTGCACCTGCACAGTCACAACAGATGGCTGCTGGCTATCTCTACAAGGACTACAGTGGGTCTGCATCTATGATGACCCACCAACGCCATTATTTCTACAAGGACTACAGTGGGTCTGCATCTTTGATGACCCACCAATACCATTATTTCTACAAGGACTGCAGTGGGTCTGCACCTCTGGTGGCCCACCAATACCGTAATCTCTACCAGGACTACAGTGGGTCTGCTCTGTGATGACCTACCTACCAATACTCTTCAAAATTTCGACTGACTCTGCTGTGGGTTTGCTCTGTTGTGGCCCATTACCTGTCTGCATGTCGAGAGTCAGCACTGTCTTTCCATTGGAAGGACAACACTACTTCTTCAAGACTGCATGGAAATCCACTACTTCCGTGTGCATTTTCTTTTACTGCTCAGACTTTGAGAAAAACACTGCTATTCTCCTGTTATGTACGATGAGGACTGTCTTTATGGACTGTGAGAAAATTTTAGCTTTTGACCAACATTGTATCAATAAGTGTGTGCATTTGATTTCTTTGTTATTGTAATTGTAAAAAAAATTTTTAACAAATATGTATTGGCCAATGCCCAAAAAAATTTGTAAAATTTTTTTTGTGGGGAGCATGGGGGCTATGTAAGTAGGCTGTTTATGTTTTCTCTATGTAAGTAGGCTGTTTATGTTTTCTCTATGTAAGTAGGCTGTTTATGTTTTCTTATTGGCAACGTTATGTAGCGCTCAATATGAAAATCACTGGCTGTGCTGTGTGCAGTCTGCGGCTGCTTTGCATTGTTGTAATACTAGCCATTGTAGTGTTAGGCAGCTGGCTGTGAACAGCGCGTAGCGTTGCGCAGTTGGAGGTGAGCCGCCAGCAGTGGTGGATGTGGGGAGAGAGATGGCGGAGATTTGTAATTTGTCATGAACTGCTATATTTATATATGATGATATCAAGGTAAATACATTGTTTGTTCTCTATTAATATCTTTCATTTGCTAACTATCCCTATCAGTAGTTAGTGCCTTCCATTGTTTGTTCTCTATTAATATCTTTCATTTGCTAACTATCCCTATCAGTAGTTAGTGCCTTCCATAGTTTGAATCTTTTATTTAGCTGGCAGTAGTGGCGCTCGCTGTATTGCAGTAGCTTGAGCAGCGAAGATTTTTGTGAGGTAAGTGATTTGTGAAAGGTATAGTTTAATGTTAGTCAGGGCCATTCTTTTGTAGGGAATTTTGAAAGTCAGATTGCATTGCGCTAACAAAATATTGTGTGTCAGGTTAAGCACAGTCCTGTATAAATTGTTCAAAGGGGACGTTTCATATCTTTCAGGTGGGTTCGTTCAAGAACTACCATTGTGAGCTGTTGGGTAATATTTCTCACTTCTTCCGTCAGCTTTTCTTGGGTAGAGCTAGCTGAAGTGTGGGCCTGAGCTAACTCTTCCACACGGGTGTTCACTTCCTGCTGCACATTGACTATTTGAGTTAACTGATCTCACATCGGGTGATATTGTTTTTTGTTTCATGTGTGAATGTAACCAATGTTTCTTCCTGTTTAGTGACTCGGTCGGACAATGTCTGAAATCGCAGGCTAGGCTGTTCAGTGGTGTTATTTAATTCTGTCATCTGTTTTGTCGTTCGTTCAAAATTTTCGCTCATAGTACGGTGTAATACGTCAAATTTTTCGTCGCTTTTATCTAGCCTTTGTTTAAAGTCCTGACCAAGTGCGTCCAGTTTTGCGTCAATTTTCTGACTAACGTCTCGTTTCATGTCTGCAAATAACTCTAATAGTCGGTACAGTTTATCAGATTCCTGTGTTCGATTCGTGTCACATTGCTGAATTTGTCTCATATTCGGTTCTGACATTGATGTTAACAATGGCGCTGACGGTCTAGTCTCGCGTCCATTGCACATTTCGTCATTTAAAGTCACCATCTGTGTATTATCACAAATGTTGCGAGTTTGAGGCAAAATCATTACATTGATCTGTGAACTCGTCCATGGAGGGAAACGCGGACTTCCTTGTTGGTTGCACGATGAATCTAGCTTACTTAACTCATCTGCCGAAACTATCTCTACCTCACCGCGTTCCATTGTAATATGATGTATAATCGTAAGTCAAAAAGGGAATAATATAAGTCTGATTATAAAGATTTGACTCAAATTTAGGTTGAAATATTTTCTCGTCAATGTAAATGATTGCCCTATTGCAAACAATGGTTGAGAAAGATGCAGCAGGGCGTACAAAATGTTTCTAAACAAATGACAGTTTGGCGGTCAAATTCACGATCTTCATATGCTACAACAATACTATAATTACCAGAAACTACAATAGAGATAGATAATTTTGGAAAAATCTAGAAGAAAGCTACAGGATGTGTAGAAAGGGAAAAATGGATTCTGTAGTTGGCTATTGAATGCTTGAATGAAACATAATTGTGTGACTCACCATTAAATTTTCTGTCCTGCAGCGGCTGGTCAATCACTTGTTCGTAAATCGTATTCGTCAAAATATGGATTTTCTTAATACATCTCCTTTGGATAGTCATCAAAAGATCTCAAAATAACAGTTTTGCATCAATATATGCCATGCAAAGAAAAACAGATTGAATTAGTTACAAAAATTCTTTACAATATTGTTGTATAATCTTTTGCTTAGGTACAATAAAATTGGTCTTATAGTTACTATTTAAATTTCAGGATTTTTTGGTTATTCTCTGTTGGGAAAAAATACAAATTAAAGTTTCAAATTTGCTCAAAAATGACACATCAGATAATTGCGTCCTGTCGCGGGAGCCAGTTGTAGTGGTCAATAAAATAGAAAAAGAGAAGAAAAGAAAAGGTTGAAAATGTGGGAAGAAATGGTGAATAAAAAGGGGGTTTTAAAATCGTAAACGACCGTGAAAAAGGGAAAGAATGAAATGCAAATCGGACTTCTGATTCAGAAAAGCTATCGGACTTCATGATTCGGAAAAGCTATTATTGGGGTGGTCCTTGTGGCATTTCTGAGCAAAAGTTAAACCAATTTCCACTACAAAAATTATTGAAAAAGAACAGAGAATAACAAAATGTAACTGACAGGGGGAAATGGCGTAGATAAGAGTTCATCCTTTACCATGTTAACATGTCTTTTTCTTTCGTGCGGCGTCCAGGTCTTAAAAAATCTCCTACTTCATTTCTACATGAAAGTAGTAGCTGCTCCGAAATCTTGCAATCGTCCAAGAATCACTAATTAATACAAGTTAAAATCATCTTGACACTGAATGCAGTTTATTTTACGTTGCTACTTCCATCCTCCGAATTTCATAACAACTTCCACAATATGTCTACACATTAAAATCAGATCAAGACTAGCTAATAAGTTTTTTACGTCTGCATTAAGCTTCCGCTCTCAAGAGCCAAAAAAGAAACGGATAGAAAAAAAGAGTTACAATTGTAGTAAGTTCTCTGCCCTCGAGCGCTCATACCGCTGCGACGGTATAATTTATATCTGAGGGAACGAGTGTAGCGCGGCGAAATTCAAAGTCTCGCTACAGTTCGCATCAACTTTATGTAATACGAAGCCGTTAAAAGAAAACGTGATTAACGGCGGAAACCACTCTACGGAAATCCCAACATTAACAGCGAATCACGGGTAATGTCATTGTTCACATTACTCATCAACAGTTACTTGTACACAAAGTTGCACTTTAAATGACATGACCAACGTCTTCGTTCTGGATCAGGATGCAAACCCAGAACGTAAGGCCATTGTTAACCAAGCAAAGCTTTGTGCCTTATCGAGACCCGATCACTAGGCAGAAAGAGGCGTCAAATATTGACGTTTGCACCAGTATCAGTTATCAATTCTCAAATTGAACGTAGATGGCGATAATGTTTGTACGAAAGCAGGAACCCTAATATGACAATTATCTTCTTGCTAATTAACCTCGAAAGACGTTGTATAGTGTTGCATTGTTAAGGAACAAAGGATGCACATGTTTAAAATTGAAATTCCATCATGTAATGCTGGGGACAAGAATGCGAACCCAGAACCTAATCGGATTGTTGAATAAGTGCGTAAAATCAGAATGTAGATATCACTGTTGTCACCAGTAGTGGGGTTGGAACCTTAAATGACGACTGAAGTTGTATTACCTGACCGGGATTCGAACCCGGCGCCTACCGCCGTCGTTGTCTAACCAGGAACAGACGAGAAATGTCCAATGTTGGTCCATCATCAGTGATATGTGCACACGTTTAACTAGAAATAAGGTGACGAAAATGTCTATTCTGACTGAGATTCGAACGCCGCACACATTGTTATGAAGATACGTTAATAATCAACTTCATATTCAGTAGTAGCTAGGAGTAGTATGTTTAGTTGCAAACCTTAAGGCCTTACTCATCCCTAGTAACGTGTTGCATAATATCTGTGATATCATGATGTTAATTTACAAGTGGATTGACTGCCGCAAAGAGCAATGTTCTCTAGTACTCGTGTATCATTGAGATGTAAATGAAGTGCCTCAGCAGAAAGTAATTTCCGTCCTGCAGTACGTATTGTTTCAGAGACACTGAGTACGTGTTATAAGTGCAAAAAAACGGGTATTATATACTAAGTATATACTATTATTTGGACAAGCTGCCGCCAAACCTGTTTACTTTTACATTCCGCTTGGTTGTCGTGCTTGAATACAGGTTCTCTTAAGGCTACATCTAATGCGCAGCGCTTACAAGAAAGTATAGTTTCCTGCGTCATGCTATTGCTAGCTAGGTGAAATATTTTGTGGTAGCTATGTTTAAAATGAATATATTTTTGAAAGTATTGTTCGTCAAATATTTGAATGAATCGTCAACTGTAGGTGTGCCTGCACATGTTATAGCATAATAGCTGTATCTGCGTTAGTTTATACTACAGACTTGGGCAGGTTAGGTGTAACTTCTGATCCTTCAAGGGCTGATCGTGGCCCTGCGGCCCGTGTCTGTATTAGCCGCGGCTCGCGAGCTACGGGCCAGCCAGGCTGGCCGAGGCGAGACGGAAGTGAGCGAGCTGGCGGTGGCGTTGGTGGGCCAACAGCCCGGAACGAGCCAGCACGGCTGCGCCGCATGCCTCTGCCTCTGCCGCTCCGTTTGACGTAAATATGTTTACCTCCTCTCCTAGAATCAGTATAAGAGACGCAAGCAGAAATACCCATCAGGCTGTCTGCCGTAATGGCTCACTGGGAGAGGTCTATTCGAGGTAGAGTCAAAAAATGGTTCAAATGGCTCTGAGTGCTATGGGTCTTAACATCTGAGGTCATCAGTACCCTAGAACTTAGAACTACTTAAATCTAACTAACCTAAGTACATCACACACATCCATGCCCCAGGCAGGATTGCGCAGTCCGAAACCGCGCGACTGCTACGGTCGCAGGTTCGAATCCTGCCTCGGGCATGGATGTGTGCGATGTCCTTAGGTTAGTTAGGTTTAAGTAGTTCTAAGTTCTAGGGGACTAATGACCACTGATGTTAAGTCCCATAGTGCTCAGAGCCATTTGAACCATTTTTGAACCGAGGCAGGACTCGAACCTGCGACCGTAGCGGTCGCGCAGTTCCAGACTGAAGTGCCTAGAACCGCTCGGCCACTTTGGCCGGCCGAGGTAGAGTCGTCGCTCTCATTGAGGAAGGAGGATGTTCCATCAGAGAAGTTGGCAGACGGTATGGCGTACCACATACCACTGCAACGAGATTGTGGAGGATCTGCCTTGAAAGAGGCACCACCAACAGGGCTGCTGGCTCAGGCAGGAAGAGAGTGATCTCACAGCAGGAAGACAGGACCCTAGTGTCTAGGAGCAGAGAAAATCCCTTTCTGAACGCGAAGCAGTTGCAGCGGGAGACCAACTTCCCCGGCTCCAGTGACACGATTAGCTGAAGGCTGAGGGACGCTGGACTGCATGCACGACGATCCGCCGTGAAACAAGAGCTCAGCGAATACCACGTTTTACACCGGCTAGCATTTGCGGAGCTCCATCTGAGGGCGTCGTGGGACAACGTCATTTTCACTGATGAGAAGGTGTTTTCCACCAGTAACGACGGTCCACGAATCGCTTATAGACCGCAAGGGACTCGCCATCGACGCGAATATGTAACCGCGACGAGAAGTGGCCGGCTATCTGTTACCTGCTGGGGTTGGATTTCTGCGAGAGGGGCGTGAATTCTTCACAGGATAGAAGGAACTCTGGACAGCGCGCAGTGTGCCCACGTATTGGAAAATGTGATGCTTCCGTCACTGCGAATGCTGTATGCAGAAGGAGACGTCACTTTGAAAGAGGACCTTTCTCCCATTCACAAGTCTGCATTTGTTCAGCAGCGGCTCTCCACGATTGGCGTCAACGTCATGGACTGGCCGCCACGGGCGGCTGATAAAGACGCCATGGAAAACACGTGGGCTGAGATCGCCAGAACATCAACAGAGAATTGACCATGAAACCAACCAACTACTGCGGACGCTCTTTGGGACTGCGTCCTGGAAGCCTGGGAGGAAGTGGCTTCTTCAGGCTGTTACGTCCGACGGCTTTAACATTCTATGCCAAGACGTGTGATAGAAGTACAAAATAATGAAGGATTCTGGATAAAATATTAGTCCTTAAAATGTTTTGTTACGTCTTCTTTTTCGTCATTTTTCCTCATTGGGACCTAGTGGAAGATCGCGTGGCAACAGAAAAGATACAATATGCCTTAGCTTTCCTTTGAGTTGCCCTTCTAATACAAGTGGGTTTCATTTGAATATACAGTTTGTTAAGTATTCTATTTTGTCTTCATTTATACCCTGTCTACATACAAACTAATCAGCGTAGTTGGACTATGTCACAGTAGTTCCTGTTATTTCAAATACGTCTCTCTCTTCTACTCCATCCATGAATACACCGTCCGTCCTCCGCACAATACGCAAACGATTTAATATTATGTTTATTCGCCGCATGAGATTAGCCGAGAGGTCTGAGGCGCTGCAGTCATGGACTGTGAGGCTGGTCCCGGTGGAGGTTCGCAACCTCCCTCTGGCATGGGTGAGTATGTTTGTCCTTAAGATAATTTAGGTTAAGTAGTGTGTAAGCTTAGGGCCTGATGACCTTAGCAGTTAAGTCCCATAAGATTTCACACACATTTGAAAAATTATGTTTACTCGTTGTTAATAACTCCTCTATTCTCTCTCACACTCTCGCTCTCTCTCTGAGACTATCGCCGCAAGTGCCCTTCTATTTCACTCCCCCAAAACCTTATAAACAAATCTAGCGGTTTCCAATGACGCTACATTTTCTCTTTTAATTACTGCTGTCTTTACTCTCTATCATTCCTCTCAACACCTATGAAACCGTATTCTTTGATCTCCCCTTCCCTATAACCCATTCTTTGCTCTGAGAACAGTCCTCGCTTATCTCTCGGGCCTAAGATAAAACGAACTGTGGCACACATCTAAGTAAGAAATACTTTGCAAGCATTTCACGCTTATTTTTTGCATCTCTGCACTTCTATCTATTCCCAGATCCCGCCCTCCTTCCTGTTACGCGTCCCTTGACATCTGCAAAAAATGGCTCTGAGCACTATGGGATTTAACTGCTACGGTCATCAGTCACCTAGAACTTAGGGCTACTTAAACCTAACTAACCTAAGGACAGCACACAACACCCAGCCATCACGAGGCAGAGAAAATCCCTGACCCCGCCGGGAGTCGAACCCGGGAACCCGGGCGTGGGAAGCGAGAACGCTACCGCACGACCACGAGATGCGGGCTTGACATCTCCATCTACATCCAAATAAATACTCTGCAATTCATAATAATGTGCTTAGCAGGGGATTCTGTAGTCTGGTGGACAGTCGGCTTTTGGCGGCCGTGGTGTGCGGACCTCCGGCGTGTGCTGTGCGCTGCGGTCTGTTGCGCTCCGCTCGATAAATCAAGCGCCTGTTGCAGTAGTTGGTTGCGTTATTTGAGACTATTGATGGATTCATATTAGAAGGAGAGATGGATCAACCTAATAGAAGAGACACATTGAAATTTGTTTTTGACCAGAAAGGGCAGGGACCGAATTCGTTCGAAATTGAGACATGGTTGGAGGAAGTTGTGAAAATTTCGTTTGAGGATATTATAGGTATTCACCTTTCAATTGTGAGTAGCATTGTGTATGTCAAGCTTAAAAACACGGAATTGTGTGACAAAATTGTTGAATCTAGTGGCGGAAAATTTAAGTTCAAACATCACGATGGCAATGTTAGTGAAGTTCATGTTACGCATGCTGGCTTTGGATTAAGAACTGTCCGTATCTTTGAGCTACCATTTAAAATCACCGCTGAGCAGATCAATTCCGTGATAGCTCCTTATGGGAGAATAATTAGCAATTTTGCAGAAAAGTGGTCTCCTGCTCAGAAGTTCCCCGTCTTGAATGGCATCAGGCAACTGCGAGTTGATTTACACAAGCATATACCCTCGTATATAAATGTTTGTGGTTATCGGGCTATAGTAATATATGATGGGCAGCCAAGAACCTGCACGTCTTGCGGCGGTACAGGCCATGTCCGCTCGCAGTGTATACAACGCCGAGTGGCCCAGCTACCTGCGGGCGAAGCTGTGAGACCCCCGGCCATGTCAGCGTTGCCTTTAACTTACGTAGCGGCAGCCGCTGGACAGCTCCCCACGCGTGACGCTCCTGACGCTATTCGGGATGATGCAGCTCGCGACAGTGAAGTGATAATGGAAGTTAGCGACTCGACGGTGACAACACAGCCAAAGAGTCAAGAAAAAGAACCAAATATCTCTGTTCAAATAGAACAAACTCCTGAACCGGTTATAGTCCTTCAGAATGAGCAGTCTCCAGAAAACCACAAGGAAACCAACCCATCACTTGCCAGCGAACAGGACCGAGCGCAAGAAACCCAAGAGGTAATGGAAAACGATGAAACCTCCCCAAGAGTCAGTCCTCCAAGGAAACGTAAAAAGAGGAGACTAGCTCATAAGGGCGCTGAACAACTGGCACCGCCTTTGCGAGAAAAAGCAAAACAGATTAGCAACAAACTGCATGAAGAACAACATAGTAATCCGGTTCTGAGTATGCACGCTCCTGATCCCTTGCAAGCCAAATCAAGTACACCATGCCCCATGTCAACGGACCATTCGTCACACGAGAGGTTGAAGATGCTAGCAAATTTCGATGCAGACAAGGTTTTCCCTGATACTAGAAATGCAGAAAAAGAGTCATCGAAAGCTAATCAACACAAAACCTGGGCTGATGAATAGGATGAAATGAATCAAGACGAAGAATTGAATGAAACTGGAGGAACGGAACAGACTCTTGCCCCAAGAGATCAACTGAACACGATGGATACATCATTGCCGGAACATACATGTGAAAAAGGATTTTCCTCCGACAGCACTTCGTATGACGAATATTGACACCGGTAATGAATAGGACAATATGAACGCAGCACAAGCCTACAAAATCGCTACGTTGAACATTAGTAAGATACGCTTCTCCCTGCATTTACAACATCTGCAAGACTTTCTATACGCAGCTGACGTTGATATACTACTGTTACAGGAAGTAACAGGTATTAAATTAGAAAAGATACGTGGATACAACGCCATAATGAACCCCGGTATCGGTGCAGAGCTGGGAACCGCAATTCTCACGAAAGAAGGCATCCGTGTCACACAAACAGCAAAACTTGAAAACAGCAGAGGGGTTGCAGTGACTGTTAATAATGCCCGCATCGTCAACGTTTATGCACCGTCAGGCAACAGTAACAGGCGTGCTAGAGCGGATTTTAAAAAAAAGTGAAATCGTTCATCTCTCCGGTACACGTCAAGATTATATAATCCTAGCCGGCGATTTTAATTCTGTACTTAGCCCAAAATACCAGACACCGAACTTCAACAAGTCCTTAGAACTGGAAAGAATAGTCCACCAAATGCAGTTAACCGATATCTGGGAACATACCCATGGCGCACAGGCCGGTTTCACATATTTTGCCAGTCACTCAGCAAGCAGGCTAGACAGAATTTACGTCTCGTCCAACCTTAAGAACCATGTACTCCAGTCTGAGGTCTGGCCCACTATGTTTTCTGACCACGCCGCGTACATCACCACAGCAAATTTGGAAAAACAAGAGACTTATCGAGCGAGGGGCATATGGAAACTCAACATTACACATCTACAAGATGAGGAATGTCGCGTAGCATTTACTAATGTGTGGCAAGAATGCGAGAAACGATTCCCGCTATACAGTTCTGCCATAACTTGGTGATTACAAAATGGTTCAAATGGCTCTGAGCACAATGGGACTTAACTAAACTACTGAGGTCATCAGTCCCCTACAACTTAGAACTACTTAAACCTAACTAACCTAAGGACATCACACACATCCATGCCCGAGGCAGGATTCGAACCTGCGACCGTAGCTGTGACGCAGTTCCAAACTGAAGAGCTTAGAACCGCACGGCCACACGGCCACACCGGCAGGCTTGGTGGTTACAAATGGTTCAAATGGCTCTGAGCACTATGCGACTGAACTTCTGAGGTCATCAGTCGCCTAGAACTTAGAACTAATTAAACCTAACTAACCTAAGGACAGGCAGGATTCGAACCTGCGACGGTAGCGGTCGCTCGGCTCCAGACTCTAGCGCCTAGAACCGCACGTCCACGTCGGCTGGCTAGGTGGTCACAATGTGCGAAGCCTAAAATAAGAAGAATGCTGATCGATTACTCACGACAGAAAAGTTTCTGGATTAAAATGACGACTGAATTTTATTTTAGCTGCATTAGAGACCTTGTACACACGATTAATGGAGATCTTTAACCGGATTCAGAAAGTTAAAGCAAAACTTTTAGCACTGTAGCGGCGACAGTCAGAAGGTCTTAAAGTCAGAGCGAGAATACACAACATTTTAGAAGGGGAAGATACAGCTATGTACCATTTAATGCGTGAGAATAAGAGAGGAAACAGAAAAATACTGACAGAAGTTAAGTTACCTGATGGGACCAGGCACACAAAACAGCATGAAATTCGAAACGCTGTTCATAAATATATATATCAGATATGATGTCCACCAAACCTACCGTCGACGAGGCGCGGCGTGATCTTGTTAGACACGTATCAGGACGAATTAGTACAGAGCAAGTAGAAAATCTCACGGTTAAAATAGAAGAGGACGAATTGAAAGACGCAATAGCACATTGTTCTAAAAATAAGTCTCCAGGACCTGATGGTATCCCCGTGGAATTCTACCAAGTGTTCTGGCCACAAATGAAAAACAAGTTGCTATGTATGTACAACGAAATCATGAATGGTACTGTTGCCGCTCCCAAAGAATTTCCTGAAGGGATCACAGTTCTAATTTCTAAAAACTCACTTAGCAAAGCAATTGAAAACCTTCGCCCAGTAACATTACTCAACAGTGATTACAAAATCATGGCACGCGTATTAGCAAGAAGAATAAAAATTGTTATTAACTTTGTAACTGGCACGTACGAAACATGTGTAGGCAAAGGCAGAAACATCTATCAGAGTATATATGCGAATATAGGGATATAATATCAACCGGAAAAGTATGCCGAATAAAACGTGCTTTAGTGTCATTAGACTTCGAGAAGGCGTTTGACAGAGTAGATCATAAGTATCTCCTTGGTATCATGGAAGTAATGGGATTCCCACCATGATTATTCAACAAATTCTGAAAAACAGTGTAGCACGAATAACGATAAACGGACAACTAAGTAGAGAGATTGAATCGACTGGATCCGTACGTCAAGGTTGCCCAATGTCAATGGCCCTTTTCGCAATAGCAATAGAACTTCTCCTCGCGACTCTCACGCATCACCTGCAAGGATTGTGTATAAACGGTAAGAAAATAGTGTGCAGCGCCTACGCAGATGATGTGGGCGTCCTGGTTATAAATGAAGATGAAGTGGCGAAAGCTCTTCAGATTGTACACACATATGAACTTGCTTCTGGCCCCAAACTAAATAAAAGGAAGTCAGGCATCATGAACCTAGGCAGAGGAACATGCATGCAAAATCGGGGACAATTGACGGAAGTATCCACATTGAAATGTTTCGGTATTGAATTCAGGAGTAACATCCAACACACTATTGCCGTCAATTATAAAAAACTACTTGCAAGCATACGAGCATCTGTACAAGGAAACAGTATGAGGCAACTGGACGAGATACAGAAAATCAAACTAGTAAATGTGTATATAGCATCCAAACTTAACTATGTTGTCCAAGCTTTTCCGATGCCATTAGAAACAGCCAAAAGAATTTTATCCGCGATAGGAAGCTTTTGTATGCCAAGGCAACATTTTCAATGTGAAGTTCAATACACTAACACTCCCAACAAGGAAAGGAGGTTAAAACTTTGTTGATGTCAGTTACAGGTCACCAGCGTTATATGTGTGTCGAATGTGCAAGCAATGGAAACATATGCTCGACAGCGTAATGGCCCACTTGCTGAATGAAATTGCTCCAGCAAGCATGCAGCCGCCAATAGATGTGAAGCATATACCAGCTGGTCTTTGTCACCTAAAAACTTTTCTCGCTGAGTACAGTTATATCTCCTCGAGGTTCTCAGAACAGCAGTTGAAGAGAGTAAAGGCCATCTATACATATTTGATGGAAGCTAAGGAAGGAAATATTATTGAAAGAAAATACCCCAACAACGACTGGTCTGCAATTTGGAAAAATATCCACGATCGGAACTTACCCTCTAAGGTGATAGCAACTTGGTATAATGCAGTCAACAGGAGAATATCAACTACTTCCAAATTGCATGCTATACATCTTACAAATTCGTCCTTGTGCGCGTCATGCAACCTTCTTGACACCGAAGAACACCGATTCGTGTGTGAAAGGGTAAGAGACATATGGCATATAGTTAGCAGAAATTAGCGACCGTTAACAGAACATCTCCAACCGTTTTCACCGCCGCAGATTTTCTGACTCCAGACGCAGTGCCATATCCTAATACGAAAAGAAATGCTGTTAACTGGCTAAAAGGGCACACAGTGCACTATATCTTGAAGGTAGAAAATATAAGCAAAGAAGATTACTGGGTGTATGTAACGACTCAGCACCATCATCTCATGCGGACAAAAGACTACAAAAAAAATTACGCATGCTTCCTAAATAGAATCATGGAATAAAATTATACAGAGAACAATAACAGATTAAGATTGGTACGGAATTCAGAGATGTCAGCCTTGCACGATTACAGATAACTGTAACCGGAATGTCTTCGATCCTTCCACGAGACACTACAGAAAAGAAATCAAGTCCGTGGCAAGACTCACCGGACTACATCCTCCTGAAGAAATTAGACATCAAGTTTTATGTATTTTATTTTTTTAATCATCTTATGTCATACGCAGAGAAGTTTTAAGTTCTAAAAAACGTTTTTCAAGGGGATGCAAGATTTTATGTTTACCTTATGGAGATGAGAGACTTCATGTTTCAGTTTATTTTAATATACTTGTTTTTGCATTAGCAAGAGTAAGATTCATTACCTTTAATTAATATTAAGAAGAAATATTTATTCTCATTTATGTTAGCTAAGGTAGTTTAGGCATCCAGCTTACAGAAAAAAAAGAATCCGAAATAAAAAAAATACAAAAATACAAAAATACAAAAAACGAAAAAGTGGCCGAGCACTCGCAAAAAGTAAGAAAAATGAGGAATTGGCATCAAAAACATAAAAAAGTACATAAAATAAAGCTAAAAAGTTAAAAAAATTGGTAGAAGGATGGACTCTTAATAATAATAATAATAATAAAAGGTGGATTAATCTTGTATTGATGTGTAAAACGTGTAGGTTCGCATCTCACGTCAGGCGTAGATTTTTAACACACACAAGTAGCTCTCCTTCACCCCTAGTGACGCCAAGTGCAGAACGCCAGTAAGCTCCGTAGTTCAATATCCGCAATAAAGATAACAACCCTTCGCTACCGACTGGGGCAGAGTGGCATTCGTTTGAGCTGTAACAGATGGAGAAACCCCGTAAGGCAGAGACTCTGTCACCAGCAAGCCTTCGTAGACTAGAAAACGTATTTCATTTAATGAACCAATGGCCATGTAAGTTCACAAGGCTCTTACTTTACTTGAAAAAGAGACGTTGAAAATTGTGGTGCTGGACTGGGATTAGAATTCGATTTCACTGTGGTCCCAAAGATTGTAAATTCTTCTAGGCGTCCTCGAAAGGCACCTATCTGGTTTTCAATCCTGATCAGCAAGAAATACTCATTATTTCACTTCAAGCCGTAGCATGTGCACTCCACAAACTACTAGTGAAAAATAGTTGCATTTTCAACGTCTGTTCGTGCGTTGTCAGCTGTAACGTGTTCGTTTCAGCTCACAGCCACATAATGAGTTTTTTATCACAACATTACAAGATCAAACGTTTTCTTACATCTTTCCAAGTTCAAGCATTCCTCTCCATCCTACTGGTGAAAACGGATTTGGGTTTGACGTTGTGTTCGTTGTGATCACCAACGACGATATGTTGTGTATTCAACTTCTAGCCAGCAGAGTATTTTCCATCACATCATTGAAAGTACAAACATGCCATTCCTAGCTATCATTGGAAAAGAATTTGATAGTTAAGGTTTCTTCATGACCACGTGTGCGGGGTTTGAATTCCATTCAGGACAGAACTTTTCGTCGCCTGATGTCTAGCTAAACATGCGCCCATCTCGCTAATGGTGAACCAACAACAGCTATTTATCGTCTGTTCCTGGCTAGAATCCGACGTTGGTAGATACTGGGTTCGAATCCCAGTCAGGCAAATACATCTCTTTCGTCATTTAAGGTTCCAGCATCTCGCTATTTGTGAAAACGTTTGATATTTAACTTCTGATTTTATGTACAGTCATGCTCAAAAGTATCCGAACGATCTAAATTGCATTTCGTCTGATTCCCATGCAACCTACATAACGCAGCTGTCTAACAGGTCCTCTAATAGCCCCTTGGTACAATCGTTTGACTATTGAAAATGGTTCCAACAAGTCACCACTAGAAAACACTGTTCTGTATCGCAATAACTCAAGATGTAAAGTAATACCACGATACTACAAATATCAGGGAACACCTCATCACAGATATGACTGTCCTTAAGGCTTGAAAGCTCACATTTATAGCAATAAATGACATACCTGAAATGTTACCACTCTCATTATTACGTCAGATAGGTAATGCACGTAGTAAGTTCGTCGTATTCATGATTTCCTCTTCAAATTAACATACCATATTTGTTATTTAACACAATCTGTCATTAAAAATTTATTTTATTCAGGAGCAGCTAGTTGAGAATATGTATGAACTTCTAATGACACGATGAACCACCTCGTTCTGCATATGGATTCAAACCCAGGTCATGCAGGCTGAGATTTCGTGACTGACGGAAATTAACAGTCATTCCTAACTAGGCATAAAGAGAGTGATATACCTCATTTTTAGACAGCATCAGTTAGCAAATATCAACTTACATAACGCAAACATTTTTAACGGCCGCGAATACCTACCCAGCATCTATTGTCCCTGTTAACGAAATACGAGAGATGTCAAATGCTGTTTCTTCACAAGTAACGTAATTGGAATGCAATGAGGTAAGGCTTTGTGTTGGACAGGGATTCGAACCCAGAACCTAATCGGATTGTTAGCCAAGCACAATCAACTTCGACATATCGGATTTTCTCGGCAGTAGCTAGATGTATTAACTGATATGACGAGAAGAAACATTAAGTTTTCCTTCCCAGGACTCCAACCCGGCACGTATCGCTGTTATATTCTACAGAAGAGGAACGTTAAGTGTGAATTTGTTACACTAGCACCGACATGTGAGCATGTTTGAACTAGAAATAATATGACGAAGAGTTCAGTGCTGACTGAGAATCGAACTCCAAACATATCGTTGTTGACTACACACAAAGAGACGACACTTACCGAATTTTTCTCCACCAGCAGCTCGCAATAACATCCTTGAACTTACAGTGATCTCGCAAATAGTTCTGTGTCTCACTGGGAGTCAAAAACGTCAGATATCGTTAGTGTTAACAACGAATGAAAATGCATTAAAAATAAAAATTATTGTCCACCAGAAGATAGGTGTTCTCATGCTAGAGCTTGATAATACACAGTGAAAACTTTAGCGCTGGGCTAGGATTCCAACGCCTTCATGCGCAATATGTGGAGATGTTGAGGAATCTGCAGTTTTGAACAAACAACAAGTTGTAGTAGAGCAGTATTGTCACGAAGGGACCAAATTCCGCGTTAAGGGCGGTCTGAGTTGCATTCCCAGTTCAGAACCAATTTAATCGACATACAGAAGCTCAAATAAAAGATGGAATACGTGTTCTGTGACCATACACAGGGTTTGTTTCGTCACTAGAAATAAATAACTAGTATAAGAAAGGTTACCAGTGAAAGAGTTTCTACATGTCGCCACTCGTTGCTTTATTGTGGTTCCACCTAACGTCTACTGGGTAGAGAAGGAATATCATGTTTAACATGATTTTCAGACCACAATGCCATTATACCATCTTCACTTGGCGTAGCCAGAAGCGAATAGAATCTGCCTCTCCCTGTCAAAAAAAAACATCGGCAGAAGTTGGAATCGAACCCAGACCCTCTTCATAGAAAACTATCATCAGTGCAACAGCCCACCAAACACTCTTCTCTACGATTCACTTCACTACCATAACACATTTGCGGCACACAAGATGAGAATTCTGACACACAGGCTCCCTGTAGTGGTTTGCAGGATGTTCAGTACATTCATTTACTTGGTTGACCGTATCGCCATCAACTAGCTACCTTGGCTACCCAGTGCATACATTAGACTCTATTTTGTAATCACCGAAATTGTGGTGTCACCGCCAGACACCACACTTGCTAGGTGGTAGCCTTTAAATCGGCCGCGGTCCGTTAGTATACGTCGGACCCGCGTGTCGCCACTATCAGTGATTGCAGACCGAGCGCCGCCACACGGCAGGTCTAGAGAGACTTCCTAGCACTCGCCCCAGTTGTACAACCGACTTTGCTAGCGATGGTTCACTGACGAAATACGCTCTCATTAGCCGAGACGATAGTTAGCATAGCCTTTAGCTACGTCATTTGCTACGACCTAGCAAGGCGCCAGTACCAGTTACTATTGATACTGTAATCATGTACCGTCAAGAGCGACGCTCATCATTAATCGATTAAAGTTAAGTATTCCTCCAGCTACGTCCGTTTTTCTAAAGTCAAAATTCCTTATCCTGTTCCAGACCTCAAGCCAGCCTGTGTGAGCTAAAACGCGAGCCTTTCAGCTTCCACTCATACCCGGTGTTGGCTCTCCTGCCAATCCACAACAGAAATAAAATAACGTAACTGCCACCTACACATAACTGCCAACAGCGTAGGATGCAGATATTTAAATAGGAAATGTTCCTTTCCATTTGAGCTACTCCATTGCGCTACCTGTTTGTTGAGACCATCGTGCAGTGCAAAAGAATTTCTGTAACAGTCTGTCTCTCTGAAGTCTAGATCCGGCCATATGCATTATCTCACAGCTCTGTGGAGTGCGAAAGTTCTGGAGGAACTGTTGTTCACTTCGAGAGCTGCTGTAGCTACTTCACAGCGAGTAGCCTAACGGTAAGTGTCGCACACTGTCGTTAAGACGTCGCGTGTTCTCTTACATTCGCTGCTACATTTTTTTAAAACGCAATTCTGCTGTCTGCTGAAGTTATCGATTTAATGGAACTTTGAACATAATTCTCTTCACTTCTCAACCCAAAATAGTCGCATGTGGAAAAAAGACTAATTTCTGCGTTATTTTGTTCTTTTCAGGATTAATAGACGGCCAGGCAGCAGATGCGTCTCGAAGCTTTTCTATTATGTATGGGGAGAGCGCATCGTGCCAAAATAGTTAGAAAAGTATTTTCTACATTAGCTGTCGTCTGGTAATGGCATTTTATTCTTCTTCAAACCTTGTTTGAGAGCTTTAACTCAGAACAAGTTTTCTACATGCATGTAATCAATAAACTGCATGTGCATTGTCTGACTTATAAATAACATCAGAGAATTCGCATATATCGTTGATGATTAATTTCTCTCTCATGTTTAGTATTGTTTAAACATCACTAAAAGAAACCTTACGAATACTGTGCACTGTATTGTAAGAAATGAAATAAAACTACCCAGGATAACCTTACGATGAAAGTCTGTTTTAAAAAACTGAGTATTTGTACATAAGCGTCCCTCTATCTGCACAAATTAGTAAAATACTACTCGCTTAGGTTTCGATTGCGTCTGTGTTTAAATGGTATGCTGTGTCATACTCAACAGGTATGAAAATGTGGCATTTCATAAATAAAGTAACGTATTCCTAGAAACCCAAAATTTGCTTGTCAGCAGCGGAAAGAGGCGTGACCTGCTGTGCAGCATTGTAAGTTTTTCACCATTGCGCTTTGATCTGCTAATCAATTTATTTCCTTCATACCCCCCTGGCATGTGAGTCTTAAGTGAAGAACAATATAGAATTTCGTATCGTTGACGGTCGATTCGAATTTCTTCAGAGACCCTTGTATTCTATAGCTGCTTGGCAGTCAGAAAGCCGAGATCTACGACCATTAACACAACTTACTGAGTCGAGCTGCCAAGAGGATTTGATGTGTAAAGGTTTTCCTCTGATTTTGTTACAGAATTTTTCCTGGGAATTCGCAGCTCCATGAAATAATACACGGAAAAGTTCGCACGCGCTGCCCCTACCGCAGTTAGAACTGACGACTGATTAAGCCGTTCTGACCCGAGACACGGGCGGTACCACCGGGCTACGGACACTCTGCTGCCTGTACGCCGCTCTCATCACGGTATTTGTGGCTCAGCCTCATAACGCATCGTGAAAGATATTAAAAATTGTCACTTATGTCAAGAATGGCATTTCTTTAGCCAAAAAATTGAAATTTCTGTCTCAGTGTCTTAGTTTACGTGAGGATTATATCCCACGAGTCATTCAAATGGAAAGGTAATATCAAGTGAATTTAGCGAGTCAGTTCAGTACCATATGCGGAAGTGATTGCGCTGTCACAGTGTTGCTAAATGTTTGTGACGATATTGCAATTCTCAGCTGTCCTAGGAACAGCTCTGTAGCGTTATAGGAGGAGAATCCTGTGCTCGTCTCATAGGAGGATACGGAGAGGAGGCGCGGGGTTTGGTTAATATGCAGCGTTTTCTCCTACCAGCTGTGTCAAACATTCAGGTGTGTAATCTTCCATCACGATTACAGTTTCCCACAAAATGTATACGAATAAAACACTTACCTTGTTACTTTGTTACAAAAGATTATTTCAGTAGAATAAAAAGTCTTTGGAAATCAACTTTGCCCACCTGTCACGAAATGTATGATAACAAACACTTTGCACCTCGAAATCGAATGCATTTATGTGCAGTCTTGTGATCATACAAGTAGAATGTCATGAAGTGCACGAGAATGTAGAAAAATGTTGGTGCGAATGGAAGCTGTAGGAAACACAGTTATCTAATTATTCTGTACCACGTAATAATCAATTCATTTGATAATTCATAAGAGAAGACACTAAAAATTATGCCCATTAATACAGAAACTATAGTGCAGATGCAGCCACTGCGCAGATCTGCGCTTTTTCATCTTCAGAGCTATTCAAATAACGTATACTAACGGACGTATTCATTGCTTTCGTAATGTTTCCCTCTTGTTTAGTCATCTTATGATGAACTGGATCCACACCCATGAGTCTGAATTTTTCTTTGTATCCTTCCATCTACTGTCTTTGTGTGTTATGGTTCGGTGTTCAAAAAGCAAAATATTATGCCTGCTCCCATGAGGTATTAAAATGAGGTCGCAAAAAGGGTAACGAATTATAATCAAAATACAGTGAGACGCCAATGTGTCTGACGTTATGGTGTTAAGTTGACAAAAATAGTTGGTTGTTATTGCCTGCATCACCGGCATCCCGCTGTCGTCTTCTCTTACTGAGACTTTCATATTACCCTGAATACAGCACGCCGAGATAAATGTGTATATTCTCCGTGACGAAAAATCCCACATTCCATTCATCCTGATCAATGTCCGCCCCAGTAGCTGAGTGGTCAGCGTGACGGATTGCCGTCCTCTGGGCCCGGGTTCGATTCCCGGCTGGGTCGGAGATTTTCTCCGCTCAGGGACTGGGTGTTGTGTTGTGTTCATCATCATTTCATCCCCATCCGGCGTGCAGGTCGCCCAATGTGGCGCCGAATGTAATAAGACCTGCGATGTGGCGGCCGGACCTGCCCCGCGAGGGGCCTCCCGGCCAATGACGCCAAACGCTCATTTCCATCCTGATCAATTAGTTACGTGGGGTGACGAATAACAATAACAATGGTAGTAATCGCAAATAAATAATCAAGGATGTTTACTGCATTACAGACGATTAACAAAATAACCAAGAATGGCTGAGTGCTTAATTGGTGCACTGAGTAGATGTTCTTACCACTTTGCAGTCCGCAGCTCGTGGTCGTGCGGTAGCGTTCTCGCTTCCCGCGCCCCGGTTCCCGGGTTCGATTTCCGGCGGCGTCAGGGATTTTCTCTGCCTCGTGATGACTGGATGTTGTGTGATGTCCTTAGGTTAGTTAGGTTTAAGTAGTTCTAAGTTCTAGGGGACTGATGACCATAGATGTTAAGTCCCATAGTGCTCAGAGCCATTTGAACCTCTTTGTTACTGAATTCTGTTCTAGTTGTTTGTAGAGGGAAAACAAAGAACCCCGTAGCCATACATATCGCTAGTACAACGAGATATTACATATCAACTATCCTTGCTTTACATAACGAGACGAACATGACGTCACTGAGCTGATATTTGAAATACATTTCAGATTTCTCTCTGTCTCTCTGTCTCTCTCTCTCTCTCTCTCTTTTTATTTTTATTTTAATTTTTTGAGGAAAGCATCGAGAAGCGCGATAATAAGCAAGTAGGCATATAACCTGTTTACAGTTATAACATAATGCAAAATACAACTTTTAAGTGTGTTATTGCGTAATTCCAGTTATTGACAGTCTGTTCGTGAGATTGCTCGCATTCAGTGGGATGAAACCTATCACAGAATCAAGCAAAACACAAATATTTCTTGCACCATGCGCAACACATAAACGAAATCTCGCTGCACTGACGTGTTGTCCGATGTATTCCACGGAAAACATATCTGATTCATGTTGCTAAATACAGATCTATCAGATATCGATTTGGAAGCGTACCAAGTGTATAAAAGTATATCTTGAAATACGCAGAAAGGCCCATAGAGGTATTCGACTGAAACATAGCCACGAACAAGATTGTAACTGGGGTCGACAGCATCGTCGTCTACCACCTTGACAACTCGAACGGTGACAGTGCTCGGCTGGTTACTTACGTTTGCTGGTATCAAAGCTACAGCATGTAAGCACAAAAATGTTAATAACCCGAAGATTATTAACTTTGGAACCCATAGAAAGTAAAGCAGTCATCAGTCGGAAGAGTGGTTTGAACACCATAGTGCTTTAATAGGCACGGTCTTGTTGGAGGTGGTATGCTGTTGCTTTCATCCGACCTCTGAGTTGACTTACCTTTAGCAGTTAATAGGGGAGCCTACAGTTTTACGTGGCTTTCGGACCACAGTGCAACTCGGCATTTTTCACATCAACAAACACTGCCCGAGGGGAAATATGTGTGAAACGGCACATAAAAATCGTGGGACTGGTGAGGGATCGAACCTGAGACCTTCGTATCCATACTCTTGCTCTTTATCACCTTGCCCCCATGCAGCCAACACAGTGGTTTCTGCTTGCCAGTAAAATTAAGGACCTCTCGTTTGTGCCTGCGTTGGCACTTGCGTGTCCCTTAGGAGACCTTACCTTTTGAATTACCCTAGTATACGTGTGTCTAAACGCCTTCCAATGCCCACTCAAGGAAGACAAGGATACATAGTCTAGCTTCAATATTACAAATACGCCTCAGTTTGTGGATGAACGCAGACTTAGGTTGATAATCATTTTGAATATTTATCAGTACTGTACCCACTAGAGTGAAACTCGTTTTCAACCAATGATTCCCACAGCTACAGGAACACTACTTTAATACCTCTTAGACAAGATACTTACGCAGTGCTATCAGACGAAAAGATCAACCTGAAACCAACTGTGGGAAGTTTGTTTTACAACCTCCGTACCTGGATAAAGAGCTTTTTCTATGTGAAATATCTGTGAACGTTCCTGCATAAGACGATTTAAGAAGAAACTAAATCCCTTCTGCTACGCCAATGTTTAAATAAATCGTGGTAACGGCACTAAATCGTGGTTTGTAAATCGTTTACCAGCCGTACTCTGCCGCATTTCGCTGGTTCGAAGGCAAAAAGCTTACTGATAAATTTCATAGAAGGAAAAGGGGGACGAAATGTCTCCCACTGGAAGGTCATGTTGTTTTACTTAAATGATTACAAAATCGGGTAAAACGAACAATGAGGTTGTCATTATAAGCACATTACTGTTATTAATATGATGTTGCACCGCCCAGGGCCTGTAATGATAAAGGGCCCGTTTAGGTCAGGCATGTTGTACACAGAAGTGGAAGAGAGAGAGCACCACTAAATTCTACAATCCGTATGCATTGCATACACACAGAAATTACTGTTAAAGTGTACTTATGGAGCCCAATGAGTGAACTGCATATTTTCCCGTTAGAAAGAACACTGGCAAACAGTCTTCGCTACATAAGGTTACTTAAACTGGCGTCACTCTGAGCTAGAATTTATGGTCAGCGACTAAGTGTAAGGACAGTGAGTCCTTACATTATGGAAGCGAATATTAAATTTGAAGTAATATTGCGAAAATTTTGGACTTGGATAGCTTAGAACGAAAATCTTTCTGTTTATTGCAAAGGAAAACAACAGATTTTCTAAAACATTCTGTGTCGTACACAACTTGAAACAGGTCACGTTGACCAAATCATATGGAAGAACCGACAGCGACGTATATCGGGAAGCAGTAAGATCCCTTGGCTTTTGGTTTGGCAGTATTCGACAGCCATTTCTAGGAGCAAGTAAATGAAGAAAGGCAGCGCGTTTTTGTTATCAAATAACGTCTTAATCAATTACTTTAGTTTTAATGTGATCTACTAGTAATTGCTGATGTTTGATATTAACATGAAAAGGATTCCGTAGACAGGGAAATAACTTGTTCTTGGGCAACTACTTCTATAATGACCAAAAGGCCTTAAATAATCTTCAAGCTCATGTGTTCCAGCAGCGGTATGAAGAAAATGATAGTAATAATAACGGTGATAATCGAATTATCTGATAACTTCCCACTTCACAGTGGATTTTCTCGAACCAAGAAATTTTCTGAATTAGTGAAAATTTCAAAATGGCTTCAAATCGAGGCTATGACGCCTAGAAGAGTCTTTACATCCTGCTGACATGAGAATAGCATAATCTCCACGTCAGAAGCTTGCTTCTACTTAACTATTTAACAGACTCGCGTTTTTTTTAAATCGTGACTAGTTTTGTAAGCTAAGCACATTATCCATTACATCACACTCCTTTGGCTGGGAAATGTGGCCACAGTGGTCTGGTGGAACAAACTATCACAAGTGCAATGCGTGGGTTCAGGCATTTACTTTTAAGAGGCACAAACAGATTTACTTTACCTCTGGTAACCTCAAGAGAAAGCTGTTATAATCCAGAATCCGCATTAAACATCAGGTACCTTCATTCCAAACTGGGCAGAGCCGGTTTACGTTGGAAAATGACATAGGTGGAGGTCAGAGTAAACATAAATACTGTCGCCAGTAAACTTACTTACATCCGAAAATTTTGTTCTATTTGATGAACTGGTAGCCGTCTAAAGGAACAGGGCTCTTATTTTACTTGTACTTTATTGAACTAAAGACGTTGAAAAATTTGGTGCTGGACTGTGATTAGAATTCGTATCTCCTCTTTCGAGGATCTGAATCTCTCGGAACAGTATAGTTCAATCATTTCGTGTTGTGGGTTGGCAGTAGAGCCAACACCGTGTACTAGAGGAAGCCAAAAGGCACGCGTTTTAGCTCACGCAGGCTGGCGTGAGGTCTGGAACAGGACAAGGAATTTAGACTCTAAGAAAACGGACGTAGCTGGTGGAATACTTAACTTTAATCCATTAATGATGAGCGTCGCTCTTGACGGTACATAATTACAGTATCAATAGTAACTGGTAATGGCGCCTTGCTAGGTCGTAGCAAATGACGTAACTGAAGGCTATGCTAACTATCGTCTCGGCAACTGAGAGCGTATTTTGTCAGTGAAACATCGCTAGCAAAGTCGGTTGTACAACTGGGGCGAGTGCTAGGAAGTCTCTCTAGACCTGCCGTGTGGCGGCGCTCGGTCTGCGATCACTGATAGTGGCGACACGCGGATCCTGTGTATACTAACGGACCGCGGCCGATTTAAAGGCTACCACCTAGCAAGTGTGGTGTCTTTTCCCAAGACTGCAGTCTTCTCTAGGTCTCCTCCAAAGGTAAATATGTGGGTCCGAATCCTAATACAGTACAAAAATATTTAAAATTTCATTTCAAGCCCTATCACGTGCACACCGGCCTGCTAGTGAAAATTAACGTGCATTTTTCATGTCTGTGCATGTTGCCAACAATTTCTGGACGAACACGCACACCTCTTACTGTTGGTGAGTAAGCAATTTATACTTAAGCAATATTCGTGAACAATAAAGAAGAACGATAGGAGTGCGGTTCGATTGTCGCTCAGGCATAAAAATATGTGTCCTTATTTTAGATTCAAACACCTAGCAGGTGGTAAGAAAAACCGGTACGTAACATTTGATTTTACTTAGTTAACGATACGATTACGTCTTGGGTTCGTATCTCCGTCACAGAACTTCACATCATGCGCTTCATCTTTAATTGCATACACACTTTGTTACTTGTGAATGGATATATATCAGACATCTTTCGTGGTTAGTTACCAGGCATGAAAGGCTCTTGATAGGAGTCTCGGATTATTGCAAAAACTGTCGTCGTTTATTTCTCTATCTCTCACTTTCTATTTTTATTTCTTTGTTGTGCTCGACTATCGGCGAGGCACGAAAACGTCCGTGAATGAGTTTCTTAGTTTTAAGTACAGTTACGAAAGATATATAAAAACAACTATGAGAGTTACTTAAAATGGTTCAAATGGCTCTGAGCACTATGGGACTTAACTGCTGAGATCATTAGTCCCCTAGAACTTCAAACTACTTAAACCTAACTAACCTAAAGACATCACACACATCCATGCCCGAGACAGGATTCGAACCTGCGACGGTAGCGGTCGCGCAGATCCAGACTGTAGCGCCTAGAACCGCTCGGAATCTCCAACCGGCTGAGAGTTACTAATTTATGATGCTTAGTAGCAGACAGTTCTGAGTATTATTAGTAACGAAGCTCCAGTCCCTAAACGTAGTTACAGAAATGCGAATCAGACGCATTACGTATTCCAGGCCGTAGCAGCCGCGTCTTTGAGGTGCCAGCTATGGTCACTTCCCAGCCCGCTGTAGGATCACATCGGTTCGTCTTCTTCCTGCTGGTAATGTAACTGAGACTTGGCAACAACGCAAGGTATGTTTGGCAACTCTGTGATCGACGAGTTACTTCCTGGTGTGCACGGAATTAAGCCTCACTTGATTTCTCCTGTCACTTCCATTTAATAATCAGAGATGTTACCGCTTGAGGTGTAACAGACGATTGTAAATTTATGGTTTTCAGCCCAGCAAAGTCATTGAATGTGACAATCGCAACTAATCTCGTCCTGTAAATAGCGGTTTACGAGCTCTAGCCACTATTGACCTCCTAAGAGGAAGGCGCAAACGATATCTATGCACTGGCTCTGTGTTCGCGTGATGACCTGTGAAAAAGCGATTATTATGATTGGCGGTTCCAGAGTCGCTGATTGTAACGTTTTTATCCCTTCTGTGTAAGATCTGCAAGCAGTCGGATCAAACATGGATAAGCAAATCCTAATAAAATACTTTCAGCTCATAGTGCAATGGTGAAAACCTCACAATGCTGCACAACAGGTAAGGCCTCTTTCCGCTGCTGACAAGCAAATTTTGGGTTTCTAGGAATACGTGACTTTATTTATGAAATGCCACATTTGCATACCTGTTGCGTATGACACAGCATACCATTTAAACACAGACCCAATCGAAATCTAAGTGAGTAGTATTTTACTAATTCGTGCAGATAGAGGCACGCTAGTATACAGATACTCAGTTTTGTTAAAGGAGAGATTCGTCGTAAGGTTTTCGTGGGTAATTTTATTTCGTTTCGTATAATACAGTGCACACTTTTCGTAAGGTTTCTTTTAGTGTTGTTAAAACAATACTAAACATGAGAGAGAAATTAATCTTCAACGATATATGCGAATTCTCTGATGTTGTCTATAACAGGTTGACAATGCACATGCGGTTTATTGATTAAATGCATGTAGAAAACTTGTTCTGAATTAAATCTGTCAAACAAGGTTTAAAGAAGAATAAAATGCCACTACCAGACGACAGCTAATGTAGAAAATACCTTTCTGACTATTTTGGCACGATGCGCTATACATAATACAAAAGCTTCGAGCGCATCTGCTGCCTGGCCGTCTATTAAACCTGAAAAGAACAAAATGACGTAGAAGTTAGCCTTTTTTCCACATGTGCCTGGCCGTCTATTAAACCTGAAAAGAACAAAATGACGTAGAAGTTAGCCTTTTTTCCACATGCGACTATTTTGGGTTGAGAAGCGAAGAGAATTATGTTCAAAGTTCCATTAAATTGATAACTTCAGCAGAGAGCAGAATTGCGTTTTAAAAAAATGTAGCAGCTAATGTAGTACATCAATGTACTGAACATGCTGCAAACCACTACAGGGAGCCTGTGTGTCAGAATTCTCATCTTGTGTGCCACAACTGTGTTATGATAGTGAAATGAATCGTATTGAAGAGTGTTTGATGGTCTGTTGGACTGATGATAGTTTTCTATGAAGATGGTCTGGGTTCGATTCCAACTTCTGCCGATGTTTTTTGACAGGGAGAGGCAGATTCTATTCTCTTCTGGCTACGCCAAGTGAAGAAGGTATAATGGCATTGAGGTCTGAAAATCACGTTAAACATGATATTCCTTGTCTACCAAGTAGACGTTATGTGGAACCACAGTAAAGTAAAGAGTGGCGACTTGTAGAAACTCTGTCACCAGTAACCTTTCTTACACTAGTTATTTATTTCTAGTGACGAAACAAACCCTGTGTATGGTCACAGGACACTTAATCCAACTTTTATTTGAGCTTCTGTATGTCGATAAAAATGGTTCTGAACTGGGAATGCAACTCAGACCGCCCTTAACGCGGAATTTGGTCCCTTCGTGACAATACAGCTCGACTACAACTTGTTGTTTGTTCAAAACTGCAGATTCCTCAACATCTCCACATATTACGCATGAATGGGTTGGAATCCTGGCCCAGCACTAATGTTTTCACGATGTATTATCAAGCTCCAGCATGAGAACACCTATCTTCTGGTGGACAATAATTTTTATTTTTAATGCATTTTCATTTGTTGTCAACACTAACGATATCTGACGTATTTGATTCCCAGTGAGACACAAAATTATTTGCGAGATCACTGTAAGTTCTAGGATGTTATTGCGAGCTGCTGATGGAGATAAATTCGGTAACTGTCGTCTCTTTGTGTGTAGTCAACAACGATATGTTTGGAGTTCGATTCTCAGTCAGCACTGAACTCTTCTTCATATTATTTCTAGTTCAAACATGCTCACATGTCGGTGCTGGTGTAACAAATCAATACTTAACGTTCCTTTTGTCTAGAATATAACAGCGATACGTGCCGGGTTGGAGTCCTGGGAAGGAAAAATTAATGTTTCTTCTCGTCATATCAGTTAATACATCTAGCTACTGCCGAGAAAATCCGATATGTCAAAGTTGGCTGTGCTTGGCTATCAATCCGATTAGGTTCTGGGTTCGAATCCCTGTCCAACACAAAGCCTTACCTCATTGCATTCCAATTACGTTACTTGTGAAGAAACAGTATTTAACATCTCTCGTCTTTCGTTAACAGGGACAATAGATGCTGGGTAGGTATTCGCGGCCGTTAAAAATGTTTGCGTTATGTAAGTTGATATTTGCTAACTGATACTGTCTAAAAATGAGGTATATCACTCTCTTTATGCCTAGTCAGGAATGACTGTTAATTTCCGTCAGTCACGAAATCTCAGCCTGCATGACCTGGGTTTGAATCCATATGCAGAACGAGGTGGTTCATCGTGTCATTAGAAGTTCATACATATTCTCAACTAGCTGCTCCTGAATAAAATAAATTTTTATTGACAGATTGTGTTAAATAACAAATATGGTATGTTAATTTGAAGAGGAAATCATGAATACGACGAACTTACTACGTGCATTACCTATCTGACGTAATAATGAGAGTGGTAACATTTCAGGTATGTCATTTATTGCAATAAATGTGAGCTTTCAAGCCTTAAGGACAGTCATATCTGTGATGAGGTGTTCCCTGATATTTGTAGTATCGTGGTATTACTTTACATCTTGAGTTATTGCGATACAGAGCAGTGTTTTCTAGTGGTGACTTGTTGGAACCATTTTCAATAGTAATAACGACTGTACCAAGGAGCGATTGGAGGACCTGCTAGACAGCTGCGTTATGTTGGTTTCATGGGAATCAGGCGATATGCAATTCAGGTCGTTCGGATACTTTTGAGCATGACTGTATTTCGTTAACAATCAGATTAGGTGCTGGGTTCACATCCCTGTCACATACTTCATATGATGGCATTTCAATTTTAAACATGAGCATAACTTGTTCCTTGTGAATGACACCATATTAAACGTCGTTGGGGGTAGTTTCCAGGACGGTAACTGTTATGACAGGATTCCCAGTTCAGTACAATCATTTTCGTTATTTATTTTCACTATATGAATTGGTAACTGATACTGGTGGAAACGTCTATACTTCACGTTTCTTTATACCTAGTGATAGGGTCTCAATATGGCACAAACAAAGCTTAGCTAAGTTAACAATGGCTATAGGTGCTGGGTTTGAATCGAGGTCCAGAACGACGACGTTGGTCACGTCATTTAAAGTTCAAATTTGTGCACACGTAGCTGTTGGTGTGTTACGAGAACAATGATATTACTGGTGATTGGCTGTTAATCTTGAGATTTCCTTAGAGTGTTTGTTGCCGTTAATCGCGTTTTTCTACTGGTTAGTCCCATATCCAGTTTCCAGAGCCACTTGCGGTTGAGCGACCATCAGCATGTGGATAGGAAACCTTTTAGAGAGCGAAAAACTTTTTTACAATTGCCGTACAGCTTTGTAACTCCATATATTTTCTCAAGTATTTGATTTTGACTAAGGATTACTGTATGATATATGTAAAATAATCCGTTTTCTCAGAACTTTTGGAATGTTACTTGCTGTAATTAAGGTTAGTTTATGAGTGTTATGGGGTGTCTCATCGGTAAGAACGTGTTGTCTAATATGTTTTGTATGACGATATTAGTTGACACTTAGACTGACTGCCATAAAGACCTTTGGTCTCTAGTAGTCTCTTGTGGTACCCAGTGTGTGTAGTCAAACGACTGTACCCCACTAGGTTATAGTGTTTAGAGGACCTGCAACACAGCTAAGTTATGTTGGTTGTATTCGGCAGTGACCCACTTTTTTTGCTGTCAAGTGTACTTCCCACAACGAAAATAGTGGCTGCCTCTGGATTGTAAAAATTTGTAGTGGATGGAACAGGGACATTCCATCATCTAGGTAGGACTGGCGAACATCTCAAAGAAATGGTGCGTTTCTTTTCTTGAAACACCTCCACACATAAGTATAACTGACCGCCTGAAGTGAGGGGAGATACTAGGCGCTTCATCTTTTGCCGTTGCTTCAAAGACATTCCTGTAACACGTGGTCCTGAGGGAGATGCTCACCTTGTGAACAATACAGTCCCATCCCTAACGTCCCAGAGGATTTGCACCAACAGCAATTTCCTTTGATCTGGGATATCAGCGTTATAGTAGGTGATTTAAAGACATTCCTAGAAGTACTGGCTGCTTAACAATATGTTTCCAGTGTTCCCACATGCGCCCTGTATATGGGTGGTCTTGAAGGATATGAGCAATATCTGATGTGTCTGAACCTGAAGACCTGGGTTCTCCTCTTGCTGAAGCATTCGTACTGGTTCTCGCCAAATTCAGGCCTGGATTTTCTCCCTGTACAAGTGTTCCTATTGGTTCCCACCAAATTAGTGAGCAGAGATTGAGTCTATATAAACCCTACCCCCTCCACAATCATCCTCTTTCTCCTCTATGACGAAGCTGGTATTTGTACAGATATCATTGGTGATCTTGCAGCTCTTGAAGAATGAAGTTGTAAAGAATTCTAGACTTTTCCCTGCTTACAGGCGTCGATAAATATCAATGGGGACAGTTGAAAATTGTGTGCCCCGACCAGGACTCGAACCTGGGCCTATGGATTACATGGCACACACTCTATCGGACTGAGCCACCGAGGACACATAGTGCGATTGCAAGGACTTACCTCTGGCACGCTCCCCGTGAGACCCACACTTTCCAACTTTCTGTTCACACACTACATTTTGTACATTTATCAACGCCTCTAAGCAGCGACAGGTCTAGATTTCATTATAACTTCTTTCTTCTCTAGTCTGTGGTTCTATCTGTCTGTGAGTGTTAATCGTCTATCTCCAGATACATTTGATTATATGATTATCGTCTGTGTCTCTGGAAGTATCGTAATGGAACGCTATTCAGCACCAAACGGTAGTGACGACAAACGTCTGAGGCAATTACAGGTGTAATTACCATGGAAGTACATATTTTCTTTCGTAGTTTGTGTTCAAATTTCGCAGTTGAAACGAATTTCGCAGCATCTGTTTGTCAAATCAGTGTGTTAGTAACACACGTCGTTTGAAAAATTTCGTGTGTTAAAAAACTTTCTTGATGTTTCCAGAATGAGATTTTCACTCTGCAGCGGAGTGTGCGCTGATATGCCAGGAAGTTTCTTGGTGTTGTTACAACATTTATTCCTGGAATGCTGGCCGACCTTGATCGCAGCTGGAGGCTGAAAGGAGGCACGTCAGCGAGTATGAGATCGCGGAGCAGACCCCAGCGGCAATGTAGTCGACACAGAAAACATGCAAGCACGTACTGTCTTTAAAATTTTTTTCTTTGTTTCATAATTTGTGTATGTGTGTGTTTGCTCTACGTGTTTTTAAATCAACAGGAAATTTCTGAGTCTGAGTGCTGTGTTACACCAACCTCAGCAAACCCACCACAGCTGTCCTGTGACTATATATTCCTTTCGTTATTTTTTTTTTTTTTTTTTTTGGGAAGCTGAATAGGTTTTTAAGTCACTGTGTTGTCGTAGGTGATTGTAGGGAGCTGGAATAATGGCTCCACACCAGTTCAGATGCGGAGATGTCTCAATGGGTAGAACAATTAGAGCTACAGTTGCAGCCTAGTGAAACCGAGTCAGAGATGCCAGAGTGGGTGTAGGCAATCCCTAATGATCACGAAGATATGGTTTCATCGTGGGCAATGGGTCATATCGGTAATTTATATATCCATCTTTATTCTTTGTAGTATATCTAATAAATATCCTCTCCTTTCAACAGCATCAGGCGTGTGTATAACATGTGTTCTTATATACATTATTCTTTCCCTGCAGTCAGCAAGCCAAGAGTGTCTACGGTATGAAACACTCCACAACCCTCACATTACACAGTGACATAGGTGATAACACAGGTGAAAACGGCATCACCAAAACGCGATTATGTCAGACACACATTGCCTGCTAGGACGAGGCTCATAGCTACACTGGTCGTCACCTCAAGTCTCGCCATTGCCCCTGCCACTCCTCCAGTCAGTAGGACACTGCTACTGTCAGGTGGGTCAGGGATGGGGGTCACAGTTGCAGGCAGCACACGGCAGCCATCCCTCCAGCCTGGGTGTTCTTTCTGGCCTGACACAGCAATACGTTTTTCTTGTCTGAACCAACGTCGAATTAACCGAGTGTGATTGATGTATTCGTTGGACTATATGTAAACCATCCACCTCACAATGTGGGCGCACTGCAACATTTACCTCCATGCTCCTGATCATAGTCTTTGGCGGCTGGAGGGAGTCAGTCTGCACCTTCTAGTAGTAATAGTGGTAGTAATAATAATGGTGATACTGTAATTAGCGGCAGTTCCGTTTCCCCATCCTATTACTGAAGGTTTCGAGATCAGTGATGCAATGCCTTAAACTATGAGATGGTTGAGGATGCATTTGAGAAATGTATCTCGTTTGCTAGCATGAAGAACAGAGGAGAAAGGCATATAGATCCTACTAGCTCTCTCCAAATATGCCTTCCTGTTTTGGAAACAGAGCTCCTCATGAACGTTAATGATCCATGGTACACCGCTGTAAAGTGTAGCACTATGCTATGTTGCAAACTCATGTATACCCCCAAACAGATCTCCAGTGTTGAGGAATATTGTGAATATTTGCGGGAAAATGTTGTGGTAATGCGGAGCACCTCCACCACCAAGTCGTTTCATGAATTCACCTTGAATGGTATACAGATCAAATTTTCCAAGACAGAAGTTAAAGGGATAGTTGAAGCACTCAGCGGAGTACTATACCTCGACATTAAGAAATATGTCTTTGATCTGATAGTCGTCTAGCTATTTCCCACTTCCTTAGGATGTAGCCGACAAGAAGTCATTTATTAATGTCTTGAAGATAAGTATTGTTTTGCGTGGTCTATCCTGGCTTGTCAGAGAAATTTAAAGAAAGATCTACAGCGTACATCTCAATACGAGGTTGGTAATGACGTTCCTGGGGGCTATAACTTTGACAGTATCGAGTTCCCCATCACTGTCCAGGCCCTACCTAAATTTGAGGCTCAGAATACCGAGATATTGATTCATGTTTACTGTCCGAAGAAAGAAAGACGCGAATCAGATGAGCAGAACAAACCAGATAAACATGAAGTTCTGCAATGTTAAAAGTTCTCCAGATGAACATGAAGTTGTTGGACCCCATCATTTTTCCGATTTCGCAGGTCAGTGTAATCTGCAAGTAAAGATGCTGCTATTCTCCTAGGAGGTTATAATAATCACTATTTATGGATCAAAGATACATTCCGCCTTCTCTCCATTCAAATATCATTTTTAGCAAAGCATCTTGTGGATTGTTCTACCAAGAAACTGGTCTGTTTTGCCATGCTGAAAGAGGAAAAAATGTTAAGGCTTAAGAATGCCTAAAATCAGGAGTTGTGTCATTTTGTAGTGTATGCTGACTTTCAGTGCTTCCTTGTTTCTGTGACGTAGTACGAAGGTTACCCTAAGGCATTATGTAGTACCTTCATAGAAATTCACGTACGTTTTGTGGCTGCATACCAGGTTGTGGGTACATATGATTCGAGTCTTAACTATCACAAACCTCTTATCGGGGACAATCCTGCGATTTGGCTGCTCACTGAGCCTGAGAAACTTTCATGGAAAGTTGATAATCTTTACAGCAGTAACGTTCCCATGTGCAAGTCGAAAGAGAATGATAGTTTGTACAAGAGTGTGGTTGACTCATATTTGTTAGCTGCTGCTATATAGAAAACCAAATGCTTCTCGCAGGGACCATTACCTTCTGATAGGGAAATTTAGTGTTGCTGCTCACAATACATGCAACTTGAAGCGTAAATTACCATGACACACACTGGTTTTCTTTCACATTTTGACCAGACATGATGCTTACATTTCTGCTGAGCACTTGGCTGGATTTGATATGGAGAAAGATCAGGTCAGTGTCCTCTCTGACAGACTCGAGGAACGTATTTCATTCTCCAAACGAATGTAGCCAAGAATTATGATTTGCTTCCTAAACTTGCCAGTTTTATGCAGTCACCACTCCAGAAACTTGTAACTATGCCTCAAGAGGATACAAACATCATGTGAGCTGCAAAGTTTCAGTTTGTGACGGGGAATGGCGTTTTCCTATATGAGTATCTGGAGTGTGTGAAAAACTTCACGAAACCAGACGACCTAAGATGCCTTATATATAGTGCCACATCATATGCAGAATATGAGCATGCCATGAATACTTGGCAGTTCAACATCCTAAATTTACGAGCAAAACTGATGTGAGATAGCGTGCTGATGTTTTTGACATATCCAGGAGTGTATGCCACATAAACAGGGTGAGTCACTAACTATCTCCATTGAGAATAACTCCGAAAGTATGATGGGAGCTGAAACGTTTGTGGGACAGAAGTTGCATGGGACAACGGTGGTCAAAATATGACGGTTTTTTGTTGCACGGTCGGGTCGCATCAGAAATATGAAGCTCAACTTTGTTTTTTTAAATGGGATTTATAGTTTGGTACTTATTTTCTGATAGCTGTTATCGAGGCGAATCTAATGATGCGTAACAGTAAGGTCTCTGAAGGTCAACGAAGGTCACAAAGGTGGCATGCACGTGTTCGAAATGATGAAAATTGGTATCATTGCAGTGCTGCAATATTCTTATCATTTATTGAGTGATATTCCTTATCACATCGGCACTTATCGCAGCACATGTTCCGACAATTCACTTTCACATATCTTCAGGTGTAGTCGGAACGTCTTTATAAACAATGACTTTTACGAATCATTACAAGAAAAAATCAAGAGGTGTCAAGTCTGGCGAACGAGCCGGCCACGACACATCTCCTCCGCGACCAATCCAAAGATTTGCGAATTATCTCTGCAACTAATTTCCAGCCATCAGCGGAAAATGTGCCGGACACCGATCGTGTTGATACCACATTCTTTTCCATGTTCCTAAAGGTATTTCTTCCAATAACGGGCCTAATGTATCTTGCAGGAATGTGGTAAACTTCCCACCATTAAGATTTCCTTCGATGAAATAGGGGCCTATAATTCTGTCCCCCAGGACCCTACACCATACATACACCGACCAAGGTTTTGATGTGCAACTTGGCGCAGCCAACATGAATTTTCAGTTGCCCAGTAATGCATTATATGCAAATTAACATTTCCATGGTTTGTGAATGTAGCCTCGTCAGTAAATAAAACCAAATTAATTCATGTATCGTCGCTCTGAATCTGAAGTTGAGCCCGTCGGCAGAATTCAGTACGACGCATACCGGTTAATTCTTGGTGGAGACTGATATGGGAATGATGATATTTATGGCAATGCAGAACACGAACAACACTACTCTGCCCCATTCCATATTCCCTTGCAATTTGACGCTAACAAACAAAAGGATCTCGAACCACAGTGGCAAGAGTTCCAATTTCCGTTTCATAGTAACTTTCGTTTGCCGGATATGTTTCCGATGCGTGAACGATCCAGTTGTTTTGAATTTATCGTACACATATTGAAATGAACGACGTGTAGGGAGAGTACGTTGAGGATATCTTTCAGCGTGTAAGTCTCTAGCCCTCGCTGAATTTCGTTGGCATTCTCCGTAAACGAGAAGCAGATCAACTCGTTCTTGCAAGAAATTCATCAATCACACTCGGTTATTTGATACTACTGTTACTGCTCCTATTAGTGTTGTATTGCGAAACCGTCTAATGGTGTTTACATGTAACTGGCAAGTTAGATACGCCGTACTCTGCGAATATTTACTATTTTCACGATATACGAGAGAGAATTGTCGGAGAATGTGCTTCGATAAGTGCAGAAGTGATAAGCAATACCACTCAATCCATGTTAAGAAGGTTGTAGCACTGCATTGATACCAATGATCATCACTCCGAACACCTTCTGTAAATGGACGTTCAAGCCTTCGCTGCCATTCATTGACCTTCAAAGACTTTGCTGTTAGGCATAATTGGATTTGTCGCGATAGCCGCTATCAGAAAATAAGTACCAAAATATAGCATCGCATTTAAAGAAAAAAACAAAGTTGACCTTCATATGTCTGACGCTATCCCGCCTAGCAACAAAAAGCAACGTTATATTATGGGCTCCGTTGTCCCATGCAAAATTTTTCCCACAAACTTTTCACCTACTATTATGTTTTCGCTGTTATTCTATGTGACAATAGTGACTCGTCCTGTATTCTGAATCCTGCCTTTTATTATACGGCAACTGGGTCGTCTTTGGAATGCTATGCTCAAGAAAACGAAAGTCAACATCGAACTATTGACCGATGTTGACCTGCTTCATTTCTTTGAAAGTGTGATTCGTGGCGGACTTTGCCAGTATATCCATAGGCACACCCAGACAATTGACCCACGGATAGGTGAGAGTTTTAACCCATCTGTCGATTCGAGCTACATCAGGTGCGATTATATAAATAACATATACTGGCATGCCATGCCATAGTTGCTGGTGATTGGTGGGATTCGACGGCTTTTCGAAGACAAGCGCAACAGATTAGATGAAAATATTGATAGTGAGGCGGCTGACTCGGATGGGGGTATGTTGTGGAGGCAAACTTCAAGTACTGTATTAGTTTGCATGATCCAGACAGCGCTATGTTGAGAGCAACTAGGTCTTCAAAGAGGGTCCATCCCCAAAGTGATGGCAGCGTGGGTGAACAAGCAGAGATGCATTTTTCACTATTGCAGTCTTCAGCAGTGTCTGAGCTTGGAGATGGAGTGGGTTGGAATCACATGTGCTCATCCTGGTTGGGTGGAGGCCTTCCACACCCACACTTGCATGATGACCACCAGAAAAGGTATACTGCTAACTCTGCATAGGGATTAGTGTTCACTAAGTAAGTTTTTGCTGCATGTTGGTACTGCGACGTCTGCTGACGTTTGGTTATGATTAACCATTAATACGGACTGATCTGGAGATAGATTTGTTCGAAAATTGAAAGAATGGTAGCGGTTTGAAAGGCAGAGGAAAAAAATTGGTAAAGTAAGAAATACGGGAAAGAAAACATCTGTCATAGTTTAGTCAGGTATCAAGAATCGTAGTAGATTGCTGGCTGTCTATGACAGAACATGAAAGGATTATTTAAATTAGTTGTGAGTATCATGCAGGCAGAGACCTTTGACGTTCTGACGCATTGTCATACGGCAGCTGCAGCTGGATAGCAACACTGTCTTCTAGGCCACCACCAGCATACCTGTAACAGTTGGGTTCATCATCGTTTGGCGTGTGATAGGTTATATACTGGATGCACAGTGTAGAAGAGTAGTGTGGGTGGTTGGTTTGTGTGTTAGTGTGCTTCCTGCTATTGCCTGTTGGTTGGCTGGATAGCAGCTTGCATATCCAGTCAATATTGCTGATGTGCAGGGACTTCTGATGTTGTCACATTATGTGTGTCAGATCGCCATAGTGGTTAGGACCTAGCTAACAGTATTTGGTCGCTTATGCTTCGACGTATGGTTGTGTTCATAGTTCCCAAAGTAAGGAAAAAGGAATTGTTCGTGTGTGTTGAGTTCCTCTATAATCGTGTGGATAGTTTTTTGAATACTTCCTTGAGGGTTTCAAGGCGGTATTCGTTGTGAAGATCTGTGGTGTGGGTGTAACGTGGAATGTTGTTAATGATTTTATCACTTCGTTCTGTATGACCTGCAGATGATTCAGGTGTGTAGGAGCTGCGTATCTGGAGACAGAAGCTGGTTGCATCATCAGAGATCTATCAGTGCCATGTACATGGACCTTGATACCCTCCAATTTAGTGTACTTTCCCTGATGAGCATAGGGCAGAGTTGTTTGAGCCTTAGATGCGCTCTGCTGGCAGCGTATTCTGTGTGGTCCCATCATGTATGTTTCTGTTCCAGTCACAAGCCGAGGTATCTAATTTTCTATCACGAACATACTGGGCAGCAAGTAGTATTACCCGTCTGCAGTGTTGATGTTTGCACAGTAGTTTCGGTCTCCGTGTGAACAGAACTGCTTTACGCTTGTCGATGTTTACTTTAATATGACATCGTTCAATCAAAGGCATGGCGGTTCTGAATACTGTCTGTAACCGTGAATTTATGTTTGTGCTTTTCCAGTCTTGCAAAAGGATAGCTGTGTCATCTGCGTAGATGGCTAACGTTGTGTTGTGTGTTGTTGGGAGACTATTAATGTAGCGGTTGAACAAGATGGACTCTGGCATGCTTCCAGCTTGTATACAGTGTCGTGTCGACTGTTTCTCCTGCATGCCAATGTTGAAACACTGTTAGTAAGATGTGATTGTGTGAGATCTATAAGCCCGTCGGGTAAACTAGCACCGCTTAGTTTGCATGTGAGGCTGTTGCGCCAGACATGGTCGAAAGCTTTTTCAGTGTCCAGCAACACAGCCCCCTGTGACTTCACGTTGTAGCCATGTGTTTATGTTAAACTACAAGGAGGACTTGTTGTGTTGTTGAGTGTTGAGTGTTGATTCCTAAAGCCGAACTGCACCAGCCTTAGCGTGCCATTGGCAATGGGGTGCCTATCGATGCGTATTTGGATTGCCGTCTGAACAGTCTTACTGAGCGACCACAGCAGACTGATGGGCAAGTAATTTTTATGGGAGGAAGTGGTCTTTCCCTGGCTACCTGGACATTTTGGCTGCCTTCCAAAAGTCGGGAAAGTGTTGGTGTTGTAGGGTGGCGTTCGTTATGTATATAAGGTATTCTAAGGCTTTATTTGTGAGCTACTGGAGGACATGGTTTTGAAATCCACCATGACCGCGAG
The DNA here is from genome assembly GCF_021461395.2 of Schistocerca americana. NCBI lineage: Eukaryota > Metazoa > Arthropoda > Insecta > Orthoptera > Acrididae > Schistocerca > Schistocerca americana. The sequence continues at coordinate 94,799,876 of NC_060121.1, forward strand.
CTTTAGTTGCATTGGTATCCTTGATAGCCCATGTGACTTCTTCTGTGCTAGTACATCTGACCTCACTGTACATGGACTGGGCTACAAGTCGTACAAGCTCCCGGTCCCCTGCAAGTGTGAATACTGGGTTCGCTAGACCGTGATTCGGCATGAAACACGCTGCAAGGGTTATGGCCATCAGGCCGGCTTTCTCCTCCACGGATTATGCAGGGATGTCTGGGCCTCGTAGAGTAGGAACGTAGTGTCTCTCCCTGGTGAAGTCTTTGGCTGGTTTCCACACACTAGGACGTGTGGCTTTTAATCCTGCGAGTTTGTGCCTCCACTGTTCATTTCTGAAACTATGTATTTTCTCCTGTGTTAGTCCCTAGAGTCTCTTAACGTGTCGTTTTTAGAACCGATACTTAGTATTCTATCAGTATCTCACGAAGCATTTCCTCATTGAGATAAGACCCAAGATATCCTGGGACTGGGTCGTCGAGCGTTGACGAGATGTTATAGATGGAATGGCGTCAGACATTGTTTCTTGGACAGCAGTAATGAGAACTGCCGCACCTACTCATATTGTTTTGTGGTGTTCATTTCGTGAATGTCCGACCATCAAGTGTTTCCTTGAACAGAGCTCAGTTCACGTTCTTGTCGTTCACAATCATGCAAGGTTATGTGTTCCGCAGGATTTCTTCTGCGTGAAGTATTACAGAGAGTCCAGATCGTTTTCTATGGTATTGTTTAGTGTGCATGTGATGCCCTTGATGAGGGCTGTGTCTAACACGTCTGGTATGAGTCGGGCCTGTGCGGTCACGTACATGCAGATGTTTGGCCCTAGTATAATGTAGTTTCGGCTTAACTCATGTTCATATAGTTTCTCGCCATTGCAAGTATGTATTTGTGAATTTCAGTTGGGGTATTTTGAGTTTAAATCGCCAGCGGCTATTACCTGAGGTGTTATGTTGATAACTGTGCTGAAATAACGTGTTGTTATGTTCGTAGGTGGGATGTAAAGTGATACCAGTCCAGTGTAAGCTCCTTGACGCTGTCGCCCATATCCTCTAATCTCTCTAGAGCAGGTACTCGACGTTTTTGTGTTCTATGTCTTTGTGTATGATGATGGCTATGCCTGCTATCTACTCAGTGGATAGACGCAATAACCTGGCATGTTGAGCTGTTTGTGGGGCTTAAGCGGTACCTCGTTCACAAGGGCGATCTGGATGCCCTTGCACTCCATGAACACAACCAGTTTGGTTCTTCTGGGTAAGAACCTGCTGGTATTCCAAAACACGATATATGTGGTAGTGTTAATATTGGCGTTATGGGACTGGTGTGATGTGGTATCCATGAATTTGTGCAAACAGTGGTGTGAGACGAGATTCTATATTAGTCCAGTTGAGCAAACCTGACATGAACTGTGTGAGGAGTTGTGTGAAATACCCCATAATTTTCATTATTATTTAGATGGCCTTGAGTCCACGGAATAATGTCAACACTATTCTTCGAAATGTGGTGTTGATGTTGACTGTGTCAGCCTGTGTGCTATTGGTAGCGTCGGCAGCCACTGGTGGTTATCTTGGCTTCAAGTTGGGACTGGGTTGTGAGTCAGCTGTTTCTGCAGTTATTGTGGGCGCCTGTGTGGTCTATGTAGTGAGTGCATGTGTACTGTGGGTCATTAAGTTGGTGTCTGAGTTGTGTACCTGCGTATTTTTGTCTGGTTGTCTGCGACCTTGTTGTGTTACGTTTATTCCAGTGGCTACTCTTCCTCCTCCTTCTCTCTGTTTGTGATCCTATATGGGTGCGCTTTCTGAGACTTGTGATGGGCTGCAGTCCTGTTGTCATTTGTAACTTATGGTATACCCAATGTGCGTATGGAGCGTTGCCTGAGTTGGCTGAGTGGCTGTTGGTGGGGGAGTTTGCTGTGTGGTTGTGCAGCCCTGAGGTTCCTCTAGCTGCCCCATATTGCTGGGGGTTCCAGTTACCACTCTGACAAAGGATATTCCATTCCTTATTTGGCGCAGGTGAGGGGGAATGGGGTTCAAATCTGTGATGGCGATAGGTTTTGCGTGTTTTGCTGCATCATGCCTCAGAGACTCGTTTTCCTGCTTCATGCCTCAGAGCCTCATTGTAGGCAATGAAGCAATGCACCTACTGTATTTTGCTGGATTTCCCCCCCCCCCCCCCCCCGTTCACAGTTGGCACATACGTGTGGTACTGTTTGGGGGAGTTTAGAGTGCTGTGTTGTGTGGCCACCAGCGAATTTGCGGCTGCATGGAGTGAGACTACGACAAACACCCGCATGTGCTAAATGCTAGCACTTATGATATTGGTGGGTGTGCATTGCATGTTGTGAATTGCTACATTCACGACCATATGAAGAAATAATTTGATATTCAACAGGTAGTGTGAGTTAGACGTGTCTGCCATCTCAACCATGTAGCTGCATGAAGGTCTATAATTTGATTTATGAAAATGGAATCCAAGCCTATGGCAGCAAGTTCATTGAGTACTGTGTTTGTTGGGGATTGAGATCTACCCACTTGATCATGTAGTGCTGTGATTTTTCCAATACGATTCTGTATGTAAAATGCTCTACCTCCCTTTCTTTCAGAAAGTCCAACGGTTTCGTGAAGTCTGTTTTGTTTACCAGCTATAGTGCGATATGGTCCCCCATGAGCTTTCAGTAACATGCTGTGGAGATGTGCGTTTAGTTAAAGAATTTGTTTAGAGGACTACGATCTCCATATTTGTGGACCGTGACTGGTGGGAAACCAACCGATGAAATGTTTGGGCTCTGTGTAGCTGTGTGTGTGCTTGAGTGTCATGCAGTCGCAGGGTTCTTTGTATTGTTCCCTGTGTTGTTGGTGTTGATACTTGATGTTGATGGAGTTGGCAACAGTGATTCGGCGGTTGTCTCGTGAACATGTGCGCTCACTTGTGTGTGTGTCGTCTGTGCGGTACCTGTGGAGTGAACCGACCAGCTGCCATTTTCGGTCTTTGCGTTCATGTAGCGTTTTCCCGTCTGGCTTCACCGTTTCCGGCTCCCCTAGAGGTTTTAGGGAGGGCATATCCCGTGGTGTTGCTGGCTGTCTCTGTGTGTCGAGTGTTGTTGTTTGTTAGTCTACACCGGTGGCCGTCAACTTGTCGATAACTGCCGTAATCTCCTGCTGTACGACTCACTGGCGCCCAGTGAGACTGCCACGGGAGCAGTCGCTCCTTCCGGCACTTGTGCCGCTAGTACGATGGTGCTGGTGAGAGGGTGGTACCTATCGGAGGGATTCACACATCACTCCAGTATGGAAAAATTTATTGAGGGTGGCGTTACAGCAGTTTTACTTCTTTTAGAGCACTACAATTTCTTTCTTAGAAAGCATAATTGTTTTTGCACCTACGGAAATGGGGCTCTTAATTCTACCGACGATAGGGAGGACGGAAGAAGAGAAAATGCCTACAGTACGCAGGATGATCCGACGTGTACGGGCTCCTGGCGCTGATGTTCCTCAACAAAGATTGCGAGGCTTCCACTGGGGAGTGTTGAAGGCGAAGTTTAGTTTTGAGCAGAAGACTCGTATCCGCTAACACTGTGAAGCGTCAGCGGGGATTCCTCAGCTTTGACGACTCTTTTCCACTAATTGTTACGCTCTTACAAGTGGATAAACGAGTAGCTACGTTTTCATCATTGGCAGCATCAAGCAACTCTAATTCACGAGTCTGATTTGCGACACAAGCGTTCTCTGGGGGGCCAAACCAATGAGTAGTTCCCATCAGCTCAGCTTCATGAGCTGAACTCTCACCCTAGTTGTATGACTACATTGACTTAAATACCAAAAAGAGGGCTTCCATGAAGAATGACTCTGAAAAAGATATTTTTAAATTTATGGAAAATGCATTATATGGCAAGACCATTGAAAATATGAGGAAATATCGCAAAATTCTTATTAGAACAAAGTCTTATGGGCGTTATGGCGGAAGGAAATGTATCGTCAGATTTAGTTTCAAACAGATCACACTCTTGAATAAGGACTTTGTTGCTGTGGAGATGCAGGAGCTCGCACGAGTGTTCACGAAGCATGTCTATGTGAGAATGTGCATGTTAGAAATGTCCAAACTCCACATGTACCGATTTCTTTATGAGTTTGCAGAACCATATTCCGCACATCCGAAGTTATTACTTTTATGGATACAGACAGCTTCATCTTATTGGTGAAGAGCTGTGGTCCAAATGAACTAATAAAGTGCCACGCCAATGCATTAGACATTTCTTCAGATACCGCCGATAATACACTACTGTTGCACATTATAAGAGGGTTATCGGCCTTATGAAAGACCACGAAAATGGGTTGCCAATTGTGGAGTGTGTCGGTCCACATCGAAGACATATGCATATCGCATATTGAGAGGTGCTACCCAAAGGCAGGTGAATTGTGTGCATCATGTGCCATCGAGGCTTCTAATGACTGAAGACTACTTACGGTACCTGTACAGTGGTTTTCGTGGTGCTTCACAACAGCTGCAGCATATCGTGCAGCAAACTAGTATTCAGTTGCGAGGGCACAAGGTGTACACCGTGCTGCAGTCTAACGTAGGTCTATCGCCTCATGAACGTAAGCAAGTCAATCGTGAGGAAAGGCTTGAGACTCGCCCGGACTCACAACTGTCACTTGGTGGAAGTGGTGAGATTGAGAGACAGTGTGTGAGATATTGTGATAGCAGTTGCGAATAGTGTATACGTGGAATAGTACGACACGTTTATAACAGTGTGAATTTCTTTTGTTGTGTAGCATGCACACATGTAAATATATATATGCACACTGTGAGTACTAACGTAGTACTGTACTATGTACAAATGTAAATAAATAGGCACACCATGTGTGCTGACAGAATGTAAATACGTAACCATAACATATGTGCTCACGGAAACGTCATTTGTAAACCGAAATTCGAGACGAAAAATGTGTAAACACGTCCATATCATGAAGAAATGTTGCTTGTAAATATTTCTATCCTCCACATCGTGTGTGTACAGCGTACACTTGTAAATTTTAAATTTCACATGCCTACTTGCTGAGAATGTCTGTATCACACTAGCATCTTCTGTGAATGCTATGAATGCAACATCTTTAAACATGAGCTGTCTGCACTCATCATCATGGAAAACGTGAACGTCTGCAAAGGTGTTCACACTTTGAGATGACATTTTGAAGTACCCTGGGTACAACATATCACCTGTTCATTTATGTAGCTCGCTGCACAACACCAGTGAGTGAGCAACAATAAATTGAGTGGTCCTGTAGAACTAGAGCATGTACTGCAGTGCTTTTCTGGAAGTCTGCTGAAGTTTTTACGTGTATCCGTACACATTTAATTTTTTCGTTCTATTTTGAGCAGTCTATTACGATGACTAGTAGCAGCTCCTTGAATTTCTATGGAGTTAGTAGACATCCTTCCTCTTCAGCACGTTTATAGAAAGAAGTGCGGAACCTTGCATGCATCTCAAATGCCAGATTGTATACATTTTCATCTCACTGTAGCAGTAAATTGGCGTATAAATAAAATTACGAATGGAAGTAGACTGTAGCATTAGTTAACTCGCCTTTGTCAAATGTGGTGGAATCATTTTCTACACTCCTCCTTCTGTCGGTCGAAAATGCAAGTGTAACGAATCTAGTTGTGTCCAACCGAAAGTGGTTTCAATAGCGCTCATTTATCTGGTTGCTATTGGTAGCACAGAGTATTCAAAAAGCTCCCATGAACGTAGAATTATTGGCAGATATGCACCAGCATTCAGAACTTTTATTTACTTCAAATGCTTCCTGTCCACTTCAGTGATGTGAGGCATTCCCAACATTATTTCATTGATGGAGACCTAGTTCTCTTATTGGACTCCTCGAATGTATCTGTCACACTCTGTACCAGAATAAATTATCGTTTAACATTCATAATAATTCCCCACATGTGCTCAAAATACCTCATAAGCATTTTTAGGGGTCTGCATGAATTGAATCGCTTGTACTGTCCCACTGTTCTACCCGCTGCCTCATCTGTGGCCTATCCTGCATTTTCTAAACCTTTCAAATCCGAGGGCGAAGCAGAGACAGATATTTTAACGGTTTATGTTATGCCTACATCGTGTATATTGTCAACCTCAACCCCATTAAGCTCATATCGTATCTCCTGAAACAGGAATGCAAAGCATTATGTGTAACCTTCGATCCCACTGTAGCACTACCATCCTTTATCTTAAATTCTCCTCCCAAATATATGAAACTCTTGTTTGGGAGGTGGAAAGCGTCTGGATAACAATCCTTAATTCTTCGTTGTTGTTAAATATGGTTGAAGCATAAGGTTTATTCACGAAGTACTAAAAATGGCTCAAAAGGCTCTGAGCATTATAGGACTTAACATCTGAGCTCATGAGTCCCCTAGAACTTAGAACTACTTAAACCTAAGTAACCTAAGGACATCACACACATCCATGCCTTAGGCAGGATTGGAACCTGCGACCGTAGCGGTCGCGCGGTTCCAGACTGAAGCCTCTAGACGCTCTCGGCCACACCGGCCGGCACCAATAGGTGCCCCTGGTATATAATTCACTTATCATATTCTACTGGGACAGTTATGTTGCGTGGCATGATTGCAAGGTTTCAGGACTACATATTTAAAAAACTCGTAGTTCGCACATTTTACGACCTTGCAGTTCCACTTTAGAGAAAACCTCCTGTAAAGTGTGACTTTGCCTCTGGATGTTTGTTTTTTCGGTGGATGTAAAACATGTTATCCCACTATCTGCAGCCACGCCTTAAAGGATAGACAGTTTCACAATAAGCTCCACGACAGGCTGTTTCGCATTCGTTTTCGTGCCATCACATTCCATCTGTTCTCATCACCCAGTTACGCCAATATGACTCGATACGCATTCTTTAAGAGTAGATACCCAGCTGGACGTGCTACACGGTTTGTAACGCCCAAGGAGTTCACCATCTATCGTGACGGTGTGAACGTTTGTGACCACTGTGTTGAGCCGTTTTTCATTCTGTGTTTATGGTTAATATTAATGATTTTCTTTAACATTTCATGAATGTCGATGAAGTCCATTTTGTGAAGTTTAATACATACACTTCATAAAGGTTGATCTCTGCACCACCAGGACGCTCATTTTCTGTCACTCTCATGATGCACATGGTGAATCTCTGGCAGGTAATATTTATCCTGTCGTAATTGTTAACACAATGCTTTGAAATAAACTTTACTAAAGATTGAACTTGCGACCTCGCTCTCAAGAGGTTCCTTGTCAGGGAGTTTAAGGACAGGTAGGTCCTGGAAATGAAAATATTGACATAGAATTTATGGAGTATTATGCATTTCAAATCAAAGAATACATGCCGACTTCTTAATACTAATTTGCTGGTATAAGGCAAGTCCCAGAAGTAAGGAAGATAGCTAAAGCATATATCCTTGAAAAAGGCAAACGAAACGATGCAGTGAATTACTAACGTATAAATAGTACTGAACAATGGGCACATTTAATATTCATGATCCTCAAACATCATGATAACTGCTATTAGATTTACGGAAAGTAGTGAACAAGAACGTGGTTTTAAGAAAGTACGATCATATATTCATAATGTTTTTGTTATTAAACAACGAATTTAACCACACACAAAGTTCAGTCTAGCTACTGACAGGGCATTCACACTCTTCGAAAAGATCCTCTATTGAATGAAAACTTCTACAGAAAACCCTTGAAGAACCGGTACATCCGCATCAGATTACATAAACTATTAGGAAATTATGCAAAAATACTGAAATAATTGTTGACCTGTCAAAATCACGTGGTCAACAGATAATTGTGAATGAAGATGGCCTACAACGATGGAGGCTTTTACGTATGCATTCACTGTACCAACGGAGTCATGAGGAAGTGCAGATACTTTATGACATGGTAACACAGCTGAACTCAAGGACGATTACTTTGGATTCTTGAGAAGGAACAATCGAAACAGTGCTGATTCTCTGACCAATCTTAGTATGTAGACAGAAGGAAGACACATATATGTTTATAGCAATTGTAGATTTAAAGAAAGCTCTTCACAACCTTGAATGTACACACTTAGAAATTCTGAAGATAGCAGGGATAAAACGCATGAAGCGACTGGTTATTCACTATTTTTGCAGAAACCAGTCCGCAGTTATAGGAGTCGAAAATATGGAGGGGAATTAATGGTTGAGAAGGGAGTGAGACAGGGTCGTAGCCTATTCCCGATGATATTAAAACTATACATTGAACAGACTCTGAAATAAACCAAAGGAAACTAAAGATCAGGAAGAAGAAATAAAAACTTTGAGATTGGACAACGACATTACAGTCCTGTCAGAAATGGCAAAGGACTTGGTAGTGTAAGTAGGCTGTTTATGTTTTCTCTATGTAAGTAGGCTGTTTAGGTTTTTTATTGGTAACGCCACCTCTGTATGACAATCACTGGCTGTGCTGTGGGCAGTCTGTGTCTGCTTTGCATTGTTGTAATACTCGCCATTGTAGTGTTAGGCAGCTGGCTGTGAACAGCGCGTAGCGTTGCGCAGTTGGAGGTGAGCCGCCAGCAGTGGTGGATGTGGGGAGAGAGATGGCGGAGTTTTGTAATTTGGCATGAACTGCTATATTTATATATGATGATATCAAGGTAAATACATTATTTGTTCTCTACTAATATCTTTCATTTGCTAACTATCCCTATCAGTAGTTAGTGCCTTCCATAGTTTGAATCTTTTATTTAGCTGGCAGTAGTGGCGCTCGCTGTATTGCAGTAGCTTGAGCAGCGAAGATTTTTGTGAGGTAAGTGATTTGTGAAAGGTATAGTTTAATGTTAGTCAGGGCCATTCTTTTGTAGAGAATTCTGAAAGTCAGATTGCGTTGCGCTAAAAATATTGTGTGTCAGGTTAAGCACAGTCTTGTATAAATTGTTCAAAGGGGAAGTTTCATATGGCGACCCTGCCAGGATACGAACCTGGAATCTTCTGATTTTTTGTTGTAGTTTGTGTAATTAGTGTAGATTTTGTTTATTGCTAGCGCGTAATTGTAGAGAAAATCTCCTTTGTAGTTGCAGTCTTTCATTGTTGTACAGTAAAACAGTTGTGGCATGCATGTAGATTTGCACCAAGTATTTCGCAGCTGCGCTTGCAGTTAACTAGATATTATTTTCAGTGCTATGTTAATGTGTTCTCTTATTTTTGATCTTCAAATTGTGTTTTTCTGTGTTGTCGTGTGAAATACTGTGACAATAATGGCGTGTGAAAAACGTAATACTAGGCTCCAAAGTAAACTGAGAAATGACAGTGAAAATGAAAGCAGTGTGTTAGCGCCACCGAGTAATGAATTAACTGATGTTCAAAGTAGTAATTTGGTAATTGCGCATAGGGAAATGGAGCGGGCGGCAAACAATGGTGTAGACAGTGAAACAGGTAGTGAACAGGGAAGCGTTATCGATCAATTGGTCGGCAACAGCTCGCCTCAGGAATCGGGAATGACAGAACACAATATTGCAAATACTGTAGATTCAGGTTTTGCGTCCTCACCGTTTTCTCAAATAAGTCAAGACACATTTTCAGCTTGTCAAAATGTGAATGTTGCCGGTGCAAGTGCACTGCCGAAAAGAGTAGAGGAACAGATTCCAGACACTAATGCATTGTTATTACAACTAATGCAACAAATGGAACAAAATCAGAGACAAACACAGCAAAAGCTGCAAAAGTTAGACACATTGGAACAAAATCAGAGACAAACACAGCAACAGTTAGACACAGTGGAACAAAATCTCAAAAAGTTAGACACAGTGGAACAAAATCTTAAAAAGTTAGACTCATTGGAACAAACACTTGAACAAACACGTGAAGATTTAACTACTGAGTTACATAACATTGAATCGAAATGTCAAAAAGTCTGTAATGACGTAAAAACACAAATTTGTGAGCATTTTCAACCTATTTTTTCGCGGCATGAAAATACATTACAGAATCACGAAGCAGCCATAAAAGAACTGCAAATTATTGTTCATGAAAATCATGAGACCTTGCAAGCTAAATTTGACTCAGTTGCATCTACCGATTCGGTTACGCAACTTGCAAAAACTCAGGAAAACTTTAAGGACACAGTAGATACTCTGAAACTTGGTTCAGAAAAACACACTGAAGAAATAAGTACACTATCGGAGAAAGTAGCCGAACTTTCGGATCAGGTCACTAACTTATCTACAAAGGTAGATGATGATCTGAATGACACAAGACCCGTAGCCTTCACTGACACAGAAGAGTATGAACAAATAAGAAAATTCAAACAAAATCAGAATCAAATTAATACACAACACCAAAGAGAAATCCGGGAAGTACAAGATCAGCTGACACAGGTAATACAAGAATTACGTATTTCAGAGGACACTCGCGCCCCAATAAGGGAAGAGGGACATAGAAATACGGAACAGCCGCAAAATAATAACACAGGGCATTTCGGTAATTATGAAAGAAATTGGCAAGGTACACCGAATTTTGAGATGGAACCGCCGACACGACGTAACAATGACCGATATGCGACTCGCCGACATGATGATTTTGACTATAAGCTGTTCATTACTACACGTAAATTCAAAACATTTAAGAATTCTGGCAACGACATTCATCCACAAGCATGGCTCCATCAATTCTCTCATTGTTTTCCTCCCAACTGGTCGTTGGAACACAGATTAGAATTTATGTGTGGCTACTTGGAGAATGAACCAGCTGTAAGAATGCGATCGGTAATTCACGATTGCCACAGTGAAGGAGAGTTTTACCATGCCTTCCTCTCAGCATATTGGTCTCAAGCCACACAAGACCGTGTAAAACATAGCATCATAATGATGAAACGTTTCGAACAATCTGAATTTTCCAGTCTTATGAAATATTTTGAAGACATGTTGCATAAGAATCAGTATCTTTCAAACCCATACAGCCTCTCAGAACTCATCCGCATTTGCTTAATCAAACTGCCTGAACATTTACGACATATTATTTTGGCAGGACGTTGCAAAGACGACATTGAAGCATTTCAGGGACTGTTACAAGAATTAGAAATTGACACTGACAATCGCGGAACGCGAAACCAGGAACACAACAATTACAGGTCACATCCGTCGCAATTCCGCGATGAAAGAAGTAATAACTTGACACGACAAGGCTATTCTCACAACACAAATCGTGACCAAAACAGACACCACCCGTATGACAACCGTTGGCAGAGTAGTAATAACTACAGGGAAAGATCACCTCTCCGTGGTAATGACTATCACAGAGACAATAAGAGAAACAGACAATATGGGAACCAAAATAAATACTATCAAGGGAGACAGAATAACTTTAGACGCAACGGACCAGCGCGCAGTTACGATTCAGGGAGAAATTCTCCACCATGTGACCGACAAGAAAGAAACTATGGAATCTACCGACATGACGACAGACGATATGATCGTAATGACAGACCTGAATTGCATCAGAACTGGCGGGATTCAAACAGAGCAGGGCCCTCTCGTCACGGTGAATTTGTAGAAGTTAGGTCTCCAAACCCCAATAACGACGCGCGCCAACAAAGAGACAATAGGCAATGACTCACACCGCTGGCAGCCACAAAACGTTCTTATGACACTAACGACGCAGCTGCCGTAGCTAGTAATTACGTAAAAATGGAAGATATTAGGGACATCTTACTCCAAGAACACAACGTAAAACATAACAACGTTGCATATCCTGTGATTTGCATTACAGTAAATGACGTAAAATTTACGGCAGTACTTGACTCTGGCAGTCCCATTTCAGTAATCAGTGAAACAGCCTTTAGCAAATGCAACAAATCGAACGATTGCCCCACACTTCCGTTACGTAAGATTAAATTACAAGGTGCAATCTTTGGAAAAAGTGTAGATGTACGCCAACAAACCAACCTAGAATTCTTTTGTCAAAGCCACAGCTTCTCTACGAACTTCCTTATTGTTCCATTATTGTCGACGGAAATTATACTGGGAGTAGACTTTTTGAATGAATACAAAGCAATCTTAAACTTTCACGATGCTGAAATAACTTTAGAAAAAGAAGGTAAGTCAATAGCTTTGAAATTTGAAGATTGGCTCTCAAACCATGATGAGGAAATTAATCGGCTTTACGTTCTGTTAGACAACAGTTCGGAATTTTCTACGGAACTAGACACTAACAATCACTCTGCAAGTACTGACAGGGATGATATCGACGGCGCATTTGACACTAATAAGTTAATTCAGAATAAAATTCAAACAATTGAGAATTGTAATGACACTGATAGGCAGGACCTTTTTGAGATTTTACAAGCACATTCCACAGTTTTTACTCATAAAACGGGAACAATCAAGGGATTTCAATACCAATTTCGTGTTCGTGAGCATACTAAATTTTGTGTTAGACCATATGTAATTCCAGCACATTATAGGGACCGTGTTAGAACAGAAATACAATCTATGCTCGATGAGGGCATTATTGAGCCTGCAGTAAGCTCATACAACAATCCATTACATGTTGTTGAGAAGAAAAATGGATCGATCAGGCTTGTCTTAGATTCGAGACAAATCAATACGATCATTATTCCTGAAACAGACAGGCCGCAAACGTTAGAAGAACTTCTTCAAAATTTTAATGGTGTAAAAGTGTTGTCTTCCATTGATCTCAGATCCAGCTTTTATCAGATCGAACTTCATCCAGAATGTAGAAAATACACAGCTTTCCTTTGTTTCGGCGTTTGTTATCAGTTTCGGAAACTTCCTTTTGGTTTGAACATTTCTTCGGCAGCATTCATTCGTGGGTTAAATTCCATATTACCTGAGTTCTTAAAACGTCACATCACCTTGTATGTGGACGATATTCTGATAGCAGAAGCTTCATGGGAACAACATAATCGCATCCTCAACAGTTTGTTACGTATTTTTGCAGAATCTGGAATCACAGTTAACTTGGAAAAGTCTGAATTTGGTAGGACAAAGGTGAAGTTTTTGGGACATATTATTTCTTCTGAAGGGATTCAGCCGGATCCTGAAAAGTTAGAAGCAATCAGAGCCATTCCAGTTCCATCCACAAAAAGACAAGTCCGCAGTTTTCTAGGTCTCGTAAATTTTTACCGTCGTTTTCTGAATATGCAAATTCTTGTTACACCAAAACTTTGTTCTCTCACTGGAAAAAATACTATTTGGAACTGGGACGAACAAGCACAATTGGAATTCAATTCTTTGAAAGAAGCGTTACTTCACGCGCCAATCTTAGCTCATCCAGATCTGTCACAAGATTTCTGCCTTAGCACGGATTCTTCTAAAGTCGGTCTTGGTGCCCATTTATTTCAAGAAGCCATAGAAAATGACACTACCATTCAGAAAACCATTGCTTTTGCTAGCCGAGTGCTAACCAAATCTGAAAAAAATTATTCCGTTACTGAATTAGAAGCTTTAGCTATCGTTTGGGCGTTTAACAAATTCCGTTTCTTTCTTTCTGGTAAGCACGTAAAAGTATACAGTGATCATCGTGCATTACAATTTCTTATGTCTTCAAAATTAAATCATGACAGGTTAAAACGTTGGGCATTGTTTCTGCAAGAATTCCGCTTCACAATAGTCTACATTCCCGGCAAGGAGAACATTGTTGCGGACGCACTGTCACGCGCACCGGCTGGGCTTGAGAAAAGTACCACAGAAGGCAACCTCGAGAAAAATTTCAGTATTCTTTACATTCAGAAAGTCGCCTTTGAAAACTTCATCACCACATCTTTAAAGGACATTGCTCATGAACAAGATAAAGATCCGATTTGGAAAGACATCAAGAGCAAATGGCATGAAAGGACACACACACAGATTCGGCATTATTATCTGGTTAGAAACAACATACTGTTCAAACGCTGCACTGTTGATGACAAGCTATGGGTACTTTGCATTCCTGACGAATTTGTTAATAAGCTCATTTGGTACATTCATTTCAGCTACGCACATTTTGGTCCACGAAAATGTTATCATATTCTTCGAACGACTTGTTATTTTAACAATATGGAAAAGCGAATTCGAAGAGTCTTGTCTATTTGTAAACTTTGTCAAAAGGAGAAACCATCTACTGTCTCACATCGTGCTCCGTTGTTTCCTATCATTCCTTCTAAATTAAAAGAATTTGCTGCTGTTGATCTCTTGGGACCGCTTGTCAGAACATCTAATGGATTTTCGTACGTTCTAGTCGCTGTTGAACTTACTTCAAAATTTGTTTCTTTCACTCCGTTACGTAAAGCCACTGGACGGTCTGTATCCAACGCCTTTGTTAAAAATTTCTTACGTGAAGTTGGACACGTTAGTAAAGTCATTTCAGATAACGGACCGCAATTCAGATCTGCTGTTTGGTCACGCATGCTTCGCAACCATAAAATCAAACCTGTTTTTATTTCATTGTACTCACCACATTGTAACCCGTCTGAACGGATTATGAAAGAAATCAATAAGCTTTGCAGACTTTATTGTCACAGAAAGCATCAGCATTGGGACAGATATTTACACTTATTTCAAAATGTGCTGAATGAAATGCCTCATGATTCCACTGCTTTACCACCTACTCTTGTACTAAAGAATGAAGAACCACCGAACAGAATCAGAGAGCTTGTACCTTTCCCGAATACACGTAAACTTCCACACAAAGACATAATTGATTTGGCTCTTAAAAATATAAAATCTGCAGCAGACAAAAGGAGAAAACTACACGGTAAAGCAAATACAAAGAAATTGTATATTGGTCAGAAAGTTCTCATTAAAGCTCATTCATTGTCACATAAGAAGAAACACTTGAGTCACAAATTCTTTCTAGTTTACAATGGACCTTACAGAATCCGACGTATACCACATGATAATTGCGTTGAAGTTGAAACTCTGCGTACTAGGAAGAGTAAAGGTTTACACCACATTTCACATGTAAAACCGTTTATTGAAAGATAATCTGCTTTTTAACTTTGTCTTTGCCATAAAACTTTTCACTTCACATTACTAGTATGCTTTGTCAGACTTAAGAAACTGTTAACATGCAACAATGTTTGAAGTTAAATATCCAGTCTAGAACCTAGGGAACATTTTTAAACAGGAATTACGATTGCATTGTTATAGTGAACAGACGTCACAGTGTTATTGTATTTGTACATTCTTGCTTGTTAGTTGCACGATTACGTAACGACTATCAGGCTTACATACTAAGAACCTATACCAGTACTGCTAATGAGATTTTAATGCAACATTTTGGTTTACTTGAAAATACATTCTGGGTTTAATGTACTTTCTGTGAGATACCAGACGGCACAGTGGTTAGTTTAAGTGACAACTACACGGTTTTATCACGACGCTACTAATGAGTGACAATTTACAATGTTGCTTTTGCGGTGTATCTGTTTTATATCTGCACAGTTTTTCTGAATTCTTCTGGAAAGTAAAACAGGTTTTAGTAGTAACTTTTGTGGTATAGCAACAATGAGACAGCCTTTTTTGTGGCACAACAATACGTTACTGTACAGTACTTTCTTCATCACGCCAATAACCATAATAACTATGATATCTATACGCAAAGCATTTCACTTTTGTTTATCATGAGGTAAATACATTGACTTCTGCAGAACTTAGCTTTCGGAGGACGATAACTACGACACTTCCACAGAGATTATGTTACAAGACGCACAGTTTCGCGCTACAGTACACGCATTTGAGTGATTAATCTTATACTTAAAACACTTATTTTTAAATATTTTTTGAATTACAAAGAAAGTTTTGCGTGATACATTTCATTCCATTGCTGTAATCTGTAACACCTGAGGGTATAATTACATTAATCCTCAGGGGGGTACACGCTTACTTTGTGTACCATGTGTGTGGCAACCATAAGGAACCCTAGCTAATATGGTATTTGCTTATACAACTATACACATCGGTACCATATTTCTCTAACACAGAATTACACAGCTATCTGATTATTTGACAGAGAAACAAACATTCTTTTTACTACATCAGTGACACATGTTTACGCAATACACAGTTGGGTAACTTCACACTTATGAAACTGTATTTTGTCTGTACTTTGAGAAACGCTCATATTTTTCGGAATCATTGTGATACTATGAGAGCTTTGAATGACGTATTTCGTAAGGGAGCATGATTTTAAAGTACGTTTGAGGTAGATGACACTATTGAAATGAGCAGAGAATTTTTTTAGGCTCAGAAATTATTGGAGGAAGTTACGACGATTTTGAGATTTGACTGAGGTGTTATGATGTTATTATTACGACGACGATGTGTATTATGTTGTTGAGGAATGTTTATTATGCTACGTATTTCTCACGATGAAATATTGAAGAAGTGTCGACGAATATGTATATGTATAATGAGGTAAGGAATAATGAGTAGTGTTTAGGGACTCTGATTTATGAAAAGGATGTTGGAAACCAAGAAACGTACTTTAAGAGTTATGAAATGTGTGACTGTATCACAATGCTGACGAATATTTTTTTTTGGACACTTATATTTATAGGATTTTGTTTCTACAGATTTGCAACGCTAATTCTTGACCTGTGAAATATTTTTAAATGAGACTGCAACGGTAGCAGAATCTCCTGTCGTAAATATTTCCGTACGAAAGTTAAGTGACCACCTGCACGTAATGCGTCGCGGGCACCCAGCTGTGTCAGACGCCTGGAGAAAAAGCCATTATTGCGAGCCCTTTTCAGCGGCACAGGTAGAAAAATAAAAGGGGACGTGGGACGTGTCAAACACCTGGAGAACAAGCCATTAGGGTGTGCCTTTCATCGCTAATGCGACACCCTCGTTACTTGAAAACATATGATTACTCGCACTTTGTGCTAATTACTGAAATGCTTATGAATTGATGGGAAATATTCGTACATCTGCACACCTGATTATGACAAGCGTCTTTCTATGAGAGTTGAGAGAATTTCTACTAACTTATGAAATGTCACATGACTACTGAATGATATTTTTATGCTTTGCTTTTCATAGTTGCTTATTTCATTTGATATCTGGTTTCCAGCTGTGTTGCAGCATTGCTTTTATAAAATGAAATGCATTTGCTAATGTGAACACTTTCTGTCAACAGATCTATTAAATAATTATTTTATGATCCACATTCTTTAAAAAAAGGAGCACTTGGAATGGAGAGAACAATAAGAAGGAACTAGTAACTGCATTCATAATTTTCTTTTCAAGTAATAGGTAACTTTTTGGTAGAATAACTTCTTGTGGTGCACCACTTTAATTACATAGACATTAAGATGTGAATATACATTTCCCTTATCTGCATTGTTGTTTACTGTAATATTTTTTCTGCTTGCGCTATGTCATGTTTCAGTATAAGTTGCTGCTGTTTGCCAGGCATAGTGTTATTGAATTTGACTTTTGCTCATTTATGCTGCTAGCTTTGCCAATTTGCATTTTTTTGCATTGCTGTTTGTGTTGATTTGTTATGTGATGCTGCATTGCCTCGTCCCTTAGTTTAGCATCTGAGCTCAGTAGATTTAAGTTAGCTTAAGAGGGGGTAGCCTCTAAGAGAATGAGTTGCGATGAATTGGAAGAAATGCATTGAGAAAACAGGTTTAGGTAGGATTTTCTTGGAAATAAATGTTGAGGTAAGAAATGTGTGAACATATAAATACAGAAAGCATGCTTAGATAGAATTTTTTTTGGTGGAAACAGAGGATGAAATAAGAGGAAAGATATATGAAGTTTTGGGTTGGACTGCAGTACCAAATGTTACACTGAAAACGAACCCTGTCCTTTCCTATTGGTGTTATCCCACTATGTGTTTGTGTAACCTTGAGTATTTGTTTTCTTCCTGTCTCTGTGTACTGTTTCATAGAATTTTTTTTCTCTTCTAATACTAAGCTATATTCACTATGAGGAGGAATACTGTTATCCTCAAATATAAGTTGCATTAATAATATGTTATTTTCTTTGTAAAGTTGTTTACAATTCTGTTCTGTTTCAATGTTCATGTGTGAAATTAATGTTTCGAAAACTATTCTCATTATTTTATGTATGTACTTATGTCACTATTTTTGTAACACTGACGTATATGTCTATTTCTATTCTTTTGTAAAGCCTGTGTTACTGCAATTGTTATCTATATTGCTATGTTTTTAATGATGTATTTTGTACCTTTGTTATTGTATTCTTCTGTTATAAAATTGTAATTGTCACCAATTCATGATATTATTAACTTGTAAGTTCCATTTCACTGCACACGTTTCTGTTGGTCATAGTATATGGACAATATGTGAGAAGTTGGGACTGTTAGTGTTTGCACGTGTGTTACTAATTCAGCAAGGGACTGGATAACAGCATTGCTTGTTCTAAGGACAATTCCAAAAACTTTGTGAGTGCACAAGTGGTGGTTTATGGACTTGCTATATTCTCCGCAAGACTCTTCAATGGTGAATGTGCACCTGCACAATCGCAACAGATGGCTGCTGGCCATCTCTACAAGGACTACAGTGGGTCTGCACCTCTGGTGGCCCACCAATACCATTATCTCTACAAGGACTACAGTGGGTCTACATCTTTGATGATCCATCAATACCATTATTTCTACAGGGACTGCAGTGGGTCTGCACCTCTGGTGGCCCACCAATACCGTAATCTCTACCAGGACTACAGTGGGTCTGCTCTGTGATGACCTACCAATGTTCTTCAAAACGTCGAATGACTCTGCTGTGGGTTTGCTATGTTGTGGCCCATTATCTGTCAGCATATCAAGAGTCAGCACTGTCTTTCCATTGGAAGGACAACACTACTTCTTCAAGACTGCATGGAAATCCACTACTTCTATGTGCATTTTCTTTTACTGCTTGGACTTTGAGAAAAACTCTGCATTTTTACTGTGATGAACAATGTGGACTGTCTTTATGGACTGTGAGAAATTTTGATCTTTTGACCAACATAATATTAATAAGTGTGTGCATTTTATATCTTTGTTACTGTAATTGTGAAAAATTTTTGTCAAATCTGTATTGGCCAGTGCCCAACACCATTTGTAAAAATTTTTGTGGGGAGCATGGGGGCTATGTAAGTAGGCTGTTTATGTTTTCTCTATGTAAGTAGGCTGTTTAGGTTTTTTATTGGTAACGCCACCTCTGTATGACAATCACTGGCTGTGCTGTGGGCAGTCTGTGTCTGCTTTGCATTGTTGTAATACTCGCCATTGTAGTGTTAGGCAGCTGGCTGTGAACAGCGCGTAGCGTTGCGCAGTTGGAGGTGAGCCGCCAGCAGTGGTGGATGTGGGGAGAGAGATGGCGGAGTTTTGTAATTTGGCATGAACTGCTATATTTATATATGATGATATCAAGGTAAATACATTATTTGTTCTCTACTAATATCTTTCATTTGCTAACTATCCCTATCAGTAGTTAGTGCCTTCCATAGTTTGAATCTTTTATTTAGCTGGCAGTAGTGGCGCTCGCTGTATTGCAGTAGCTTGAGCAGCGAAGATTTTTGTGAGGTAAGTGATTTGTGAAAGGTATAGTTTAATGTTAGTCAGGGCCATTCTTTTGTAGAGAATTCTGAAAGTCAGATTGCGTTGCGCTAAAAATATTGTGTGTCAGGTTAAGCACAGTCTTGTATAAATTGTTCAAAGGGGAAGTTTCAGTAGGACAGATGAACGAAATTGATAGTGTCTTGCAAGGATGATATAATAGAATATAGGTGAATTAAATCAGGCGATGCTGAGTGAAGTAGATTACGAAATGAGACCCTGAAACCTTCAGATGAATTTAATGTATTTGGGCAGCAAAGTAGCAACTGGGGATAGGTTCAAAATGGTTCAAATGGCTCTGAGCACTATGCGACTTAACTTCTGAGGTCATCAGTCGCCTAGGACTTAGAACTAATTAAACCTAACTAACCTAAGGACATCACACACATCCATGCCCGAGGCAGGATTCGAACCTGCGACCGTAGCGGTCACGCGGTTCCAGACTGAAGCGCCTTTAACCGCACGGCCACACCGGCCGGCAACTGGGGATAGATAGAACATTAAATACAGACCGAAGATACCAAGAAAACAATTTTTATAAAATAGAAACTTCTTAAGGTCGAATAAAAGTTTAAAAGTTAGAGAATCTTTTTGGAGGGATTTGTCTGGAGTGTAACCTAGTACGAAATTGGAACGTAAACGATAAGCAGTTCCGTGACGAAGCGAATATAAGCTTTTTAAATGTGGAGAATAAAGAAGGCTATTGGACAGATTCAATGACCAATGAGGAGTTACTGAATCGAATTAGTGAAAAATGAAATTTATGGCACACCATTTACTGAAACATTGGTTAGATTGACAGGACATATCCTGAGGCATAAAGGAGCATCTCTACAAACGCAAATGATCTGACAGACAGGGTGAACAGCAAGCAGTTTGCCGCTGTATGCTGGTGACTCTGTGTTGTACCGGATGGTTTCGTCTTTGAGTGACGATACAAGGTGACTTAGACAAAATTTGGAGTTGGTGAGAAGTACAGCAGTTTGCTCGAAATGTAAAGAAATGAAAGATAATGCTGATGAGTTGGAAAAAATCATGTAATTTTCGAATACAGCATTAGTAGTGTACTGCTTGAGAAAGTCACCACGGTTAAATATCTATGTGTGACGTTCTAAAGCGATGTGAAATTGAATGAGGAAGTAAAGACGGTTGTAGGGAAGCTTTATCGACAGAATTTTTAGAAAGTGTAGCTCATTTATAAAGGAGATCGTGCATAGGACACTAGTGAAACACATTCTTGAGTACTGCTCTAGTGTTTTGGATCCACACCAGGTCAAATTAAAGGACATCAAAGCAGTTCAGGGGGGAGGGGGCTGCTGAATTTTTTCCCGGTAGGGTCTACCAACAAATGAGTACTACGTAGATGCTTTATGAATTCAAATGGGAATTCCTGGAAGGGAGACATTCTGTGGCGAAATACTACTGACAAAAATTTAATGAACCAGCATTGGAAGCCGGCTGCAGAACGATTTTACCACCGCAGTGCATGTTTCGAGGACGGATCGCAAAGATAAGATAAGAGAAATTTGGGCTCTTACGAAATCGTATTGTCTGTTATTCTTCCCTCGCTCTATTTCCGTGTGGAATAGGAAAAGAAATGGCTAGTAATGGTAGAAGGTACCATCTGCCACACGCTGAATGATGGCTGGCGGAGTATGTGTGTAGATGTAGATGTAGATTTTGTCAATTTGGTAATGGAGGAATGTGTGGGGATAAAAGTTGTAGAGGCAGGGTAAGGCAATAATAAAGTCAGTAGGTCGAAGTCGGTTAAGGCTGCAGAGAAGAAGTTATTCAGAGATGAATAGGCTTGCTCAGGATAGAGTATCATGGAGAGCTGGCGACCGTACCTAACAGTTGATGCTAGTAGTTGCTCTTCCTAACAGCATCCCATGCTTGCTTACCTGCTGATATTTGTACTTTAGATGCTTGTGCTATGCACGGATCTGTATAAAAAGAAAAGCTGAATGTATTCATCGGGTCGAGCCGTAGACATCTGCTTTTATAACCTACAGTTAATTCGCTGCTGCAAATAATAACCTATAGCTGTGATCGTCCAGTCAGATGCCCTACATACTGGTTGGAGCTGCGAGTTAATAAAATACACAGATATACAAAATAAAATTTAAACGAAACGTTTAATAATAACGTTTATATCCCAGTGTTTGTAATTGATGTAGATGACAGAGAACTATGTTGAATAATGCTTATTGAAGTAATGGCGTCACAAACAAACGGGAAGCGGTCCTACGATAGTCAGTAAAAATACAGACAGAAAATACCCTTATCAGATGCAGCAGAGTTACATTGAGAGCCTTATAAGAATGGCAGCAAAAACACCAAACTAAACAGTCGTCATAGATATGTGAAAACTAGGTCTATTTCGTAATCACAGTTCACGAAATATGCACCAGCTCAAAATAATGCAGAGTTTTACATGATGATTAAACAATTATGGCACACCAGATGATGAACAGAAACTCATACTCTGTCTATCCTGAGTTCTGTTACACAAGTGGGAAAAGTTAAAGTGCTAGCCTGCAGCACGTTCAGACCTCTAGCAATATAAAGTCCGTTGAGAAATAAACGTATGGTAGAGGCCGATCACTGCCCAGAATCTATCAGCCATTTAAGCAAATAAAACACTATATCACAGGCAGGTTTGCCTTCTTCAAGAATGAACGTAATAGTCTCCAGAACCGCTCCACTGGGCTCTTCATTCAAATAGTCCCAATCTGGACTTGTCCGCCAAACTGTGTCACTGCTGTCTGCTTTTCCATTGGCTGAAGGTCGTTCCCACCATAATTACTTCATTATTAAGTTCTACATTCATGATTTGACTCATCATGACCACTTCCTGCACTGAAGTAACGTATTACAACAATATTTAAATAAAGAAATATTATAAATATTCAGTTACACTCACATTGTTCACAATAATTAAAAATATTTATTTATAAATAAGTAACCTAGTATTCTTGTGCAACTATGCTCACATCAAATTAAAACGAATTTTTGTTAAATGTTGTTTAAATAATTATTTATACCAAAATTTTAAACATGGCTGAAGCAGCTACTTCAGTAACAAAAAAAAAAAAAAAAAAAAAAAAAAAAAAAAAAAAAAAAAAAGAAGGGTCGCAACATAGCTGAGATACAAGAAAAAAACTATTATAGCTTAAGTAACGACGAAAATTACCAAAATATAACAAGCACAAAAATTTTTTAGGTTACTTACTAAAATCACATCCAGGAGTCGAGATGCATAAAACAAACGTGCCAAAGGCGTCGTCAGTAGTTAAAAATAAAATATCAACTCCATCTGTACAGCATAATTATAAAGAGGTGGTCGATGCTAACGCGGCATACTATCAGTACTTAGCCTGTGAACTAGCGTGAAGTGGGTGTGGAAGCACAAGGGCAGACAATTTCACCGAGAGAGGTCACTTGTGGTATGCGCGAGACACTCGCGCACATTAAAACTCCGCGATACGTACTCAGGTGCATCAAAATATTTAAAGTTGTGCTAATGTAGACCCTCTGTCTTAATAAATAAAACATATCACAACCATTTAAAACACTCGCATACATAGAAAATATGAACACCAATTTGCCTGTGTCCTACCGTCAAGCAAGTGAAGCTTGCGCTAAGGTACATGTCCCATGAGAGAGGGCACTAGTGTTGTGAGCGGGAATCTCGCGCAAATTAAAGGCTAGGATACATACTATCGAAAACGAACAAAATGTTGTAAATCTGTCATCATGAATAAAAAGCATAACAGAATCATTTAAACCACACATACACATCAAAAACCGCGAACAAAAATCATCAGAATACGTAAAATCCCAACAAGACAGGAAAGAAGCATCTCACCAGCATCAACCAACAAAACTAGCTTCTAGTCAGCCAGTTAGAGCAAGAAGGGGTTTGAAACTATTAAAAAAAATTTTGTTTCTAAGCTGCATCTATTCGTTAAGAATAAATCCATGTTTTTGAGATAGATGTTTAAAAATTTCAAATTCCTCGAACAGGTCCAGTTTGTAACCCTTACTCACATCATGTACGTCATACAGTTTACGTGACGTATATTGTAGGAGCAATAAACGTTCAGCAAACGTGGAATTGTACACTTTTTCCGCATTTTTACATAGCATGTGAAAAACAGCCTTACGAAACCATCAACAGGCTGGCCGGCACACCGGACTTCGACATTAATCCGCCGGGCGGATTCGTGCCGGGGATCGGCACGCCTTACCCCTTGGGAAGCAGTGAGTTTTTTTTTTTTTTAAAAAACCTCATTTTGTTCGCTTTTGATCGTTGCATCTGCTCAGGGCGGACGTCGTAAAACATCCATTGAAGTTCGTTGTTAATCGAGTAACTCAGTTCTTTTATTACAGAGAGCACGTAACCCTCTGACCGAACACGCTGAGCTACCGTGCCGGCAATGCGTTAGACTCCACGGCTAGACGGGTGGTCTCCGGCCATCTTACTGCTCTCTACACGCAATTGGGCGGCACCGGACATGACGCGCTTTCGGCAGCGGGGCCGCACAGCTAGTCATCAGCTGCACAAGTAAATTCAGCTCTCCTCAGTACCAGCCCTGGTTGGACAAATAATTCGCCCACATACTCTTAACGTTACAAGCTATATAAAACCAGTCTTCGGACTGAAGACCATAAGAGCAACGTAAATGTATCAATTAGTTATAAGAGCACAAGATCGGAGAAATTTGATGTTTCACTTTCTCTCTTGACATTCGTGTGTGATGTTTTTATCACACGTTTTATCCAGTTTAATATTTTCTTCAAAGTGTTTAAGGTAGGGTGAGAAACGGGGACTCCGACGTGGTCGGCTGAGGCTTTGGAAGGCTGTCAGAGGAGGGGCCGGCAAGTCGCGGGCCCCGGCCAGAGTGTGCGCAGCGCCAGTGGATGTCAACAACAGGCTGAAGTGCCGCCGCCCACCGCCGAGATGTTTCCCGGCGGGGCCGCTGATCGATCAACGAGCCACTTGGCCCCGTCTGTGGTGTGGGCGGGGCTGCCGTGTGCGCGTGGTTCCAGGCTAGCGATTACAATACAGTTCTAGGCACGATTTAATATCTTTGTAAGCGAACTGCAGTCTCGTACAAAAAGAAAATTCAGTATGTCATTACTATCAAAGGTATCTTTATTAAACTCTTCAAATTCTACTCGACGAGAAAGGATTTCTATGATCATCATTTGTTTCCTCACTTCTACTCCAGTGACTTATAAACGGCGTTGATGTAAATTCGTATTCGTGGAAAAACACCGAGAACTGCAATTAAAATAGCAGTTCCCCTAGAACTTAGAACTACTTAAATCTAACTAACCTAAGGACATCACACGCACCCACGCCTGTATCAGGATTCGAACCTGCGACCGTAGCGGTGAATAGCAGTTAAATGAATTTAGTTTCATATTCTTTTGAGGACAGACTTTGTGTAGGTAAAGAAAGATTCAACTGCCCTTACCTATGTCGTTTTATGCAACCTGCCCTATTCTGTATGACCTGAAAAAACCACATGAGATATTTTCATATTCTCTCCCTCGCTGCGCGGAAACTATTAGTCCTACAGAAAGAATGAACAGGAATTTTTTGTAGAAAATTTAATGTAGTTATATTCTGTACAGCGTACGCTTCCGCTGGAGGACGTAGTCTTCGAGTTACTCAACGAAAACGTACAAAAGTGACCTTCAAATGCACCCTCTCTCTCAAATTCAGTCGCCACCGGTCAGAATTTCTAGTATGTTATTTGTTGTGGTTGGCAGGAGAGCCAACACCGTGTTACTAGAGGAAGCCGAAAGGCACGCGTTTTAGCTCACGCAGGCTGGCGTGAGGTCTGGAACAGGACAAGGAAAGTAGAATTTAGAAAAAACGGACGTAGCTGGTGGAATACTTAACTTTAATCCCTTAATGGTGAACGTCGCTCTTGACGGTACATGATTCACAGTATCAATAGTAACTGGTAATAGCGCCTTGCTAGGTCATAGCAAATGACGTAGCTGAAGGCTATGCTAACTATCGTCTCGGCAAATGAGAGCTTATTTTGTCAGTGAACCATCGATAGCAAAGTCGGTTGTACAACTGGGGTGAGTGCTACGAAGTCTCTCAAGACCTGCCGTGTGGCGGTGCTCGGTCTGCAATCACTGATAGTGGCGACACGTGGGTCCGACGTATACTAACGGATCGCGGGCGATTTAAAGGCTACCACCTAGCATGTGTGGTTTCTGGCGGTGACACCACATTGTGATTGGCAATTACTCCTACTACTGCACAAAAATTTTCGACTGCATGAATTATTTCCTACATTCAACCATTTTGGTCTTGATTGACTGGCCTTATTACGCCACCGGCTTAGTCGAGCACTCAAAAATTGTGAAACTGATGTCTAACAATTTCGTGAGTTTCAATAACGTAAAATAAACAGTTACAGCGTTATATTCATCAGGTCTTCTAACAACAAAACTACGATGCTTCTAAAGGTTAAGTTTGAATCGAACTGTCGGTGTGGTTTTTTTTAACGTAAGATATACAAAAGTTGTTTTTCTTTCATTATCCTCATGGGCACGCTTAAATTAATAATGTTAACCAAATATCAGACTATGCTGGTGGTGTAATTGCCTAAAAAACAGAAGCTGAAGAAAAATACAAGTATCCGGAAGACTTTGTCTTTTCGGAAGTGTTTGTACGGTGATAGGAGCGAGTGCCGCGAACAACACATTAGAAATCCTGACTCGTAAGGGATGAATGTGAAGGTGGAGGTGTGTTCGAAGGTAACTTTGTATTCTTTATGTGAACAACTTAAAAACTGTAACCTCCAGCGAAAAAGTATCGCAGTACAAAATTTAACTAAATTAAATCTCCTTCCCATCTGTTCTATGTCCATTGACCTGGCATATTTGGACCCAGGTGTGTTTGTACATCCCCACGATACTCCAGTCGATCCACATCTAACTGTAACAAAAACCTGTCAAAACCTTTCATTACGCTAGATTATACAGGGTGTTACAAAAAGGTACGGCCAAACTTTCAGGAAACATTCCTCACACACAAATAAAGAAAAGATGTTATGTGGACAGGTGTCCAGAAACGCTTAATTTCCATGTTAGAGCTCATTTTAGTTTCGTCAGTATGTACTGTACTTCCTCGATTCACCGCCAGTTGGCCCAATTGAAGGAAGGTAATGTTGACTTCGGCGCTTGTGTTGACATGCGACTCATCGCTCTACAGTACTAGCATCAAGCACATCAGTACGTAGCGTCAACAGGTTAGTGTTCATCACGAACTTGGTTTTGCAGTCAGTGCAATGTTTACAAATGCGGAGTTGCCAGATGCCCATTTGATGTATGGATTAGCACGGGGCAATAGCCGTGGCGCGGTACGTTTGTATCGAGACAGATTTCCAGAACGAAGGTGTCCAGACAGGAAGACGTTCGAAGCAATTGATCGGCGTCTTAGGGAGCACGGAACATTCCAGCCTGTGACTCGCGACTGGGGAAGACCTAGAACGACGAGGACACCTGCAATGGACGAAGCAATTCTTCGTGCAGTTGACGATAACCCTAATGTCAGTGTCAGAGAAGTTGCAGCTGTACAAAGTAACGTTGACCACGTCACTGTATGGAGAGTGCTACGGGAGAACCATTTGTTTTCGTACCATGTACAGCGTGTGCAGGCACTATCAGCAGCTGATTGGCCTACAGGGGTAGACTTCTGCGAATGGTTCATCCAACAATGTGTCAATCCTCATTTCAGTGCAAATGTTCTCTTTACAGATAAGGCTTCGTTCCAACGTGATCAAATTGTAAATTTTCACAATCAACATGTGTGGGCTGACGAGAATCCGCAGGCAATTGTGCAATCACGTCATCAACACAGATTTTCTGTGAACGTTTGGGCAGGCATTGTTGATGATGTCTTCCGATTGGGCCCCATGTTCTTCCACCTACGTTCAGTGTAGCACGTTATCATGATTTCATACGGGATACTCTACCTGTGCTGCTAGAACATGTGCCTTTACAAGTACGACACAACATGCGGTTCATGCACGATGGAGCTCCTGCACATTTCTGTCGAAGTGTTCGTACGCTTCTCAACAACAGATTCGGTGACCGATGGATTGTTAGAGGCGGGCCAATTCCATGGCCTCCACGCTCTCCTGACCTCAACCCTCCTGACTTTCATTTATGTGGGCAATTGAAAGCTCTTGTCTACGCAACCCCGGTACCAAATGTAGAGACTCTTCGTGCTCGTATTGTGGACGGCTGTGATACAATGCGCCATTCTCCAGTGCTGCATCAGCGCATCAGGGATTCCATGCGACGGAGGGTGGATGCATGTATCCTCGCTAACGGAGGACATTTTGAACATTTCCTGTAACAAAGTGTTTGAAGTCACGCTGGTAATTTCTGTTGCTGTGTGTTTCCATTCCATGATTAATGTTATTTGAAGAGAAGTAATAAAATAAGCTCTAACATGGAAAGTAAGCGTTTCCGGACACATGTCCACATAACATATTTTCTTTCTTTGTGTGTGAGGAATGTTTCCTGAAAGTTTGGCAGTACCTTTTTGTAACACCCTGTATATGCATCATTCAGGATTACATATTCACAGATTATTGTTCGAAATTTTCCTTCAAACTCAGCACTACCACCTCCCGCGTACAACCTGGTGGGAAGTTTGAATTTTGGCGGGAAATTGAATCACGTGCTTCTACAGGTCCCCCCTTTCTGACTTTTTGCGTGATGGTGAGTCGTCCTCTTGGAAGATGAGCGGTAATTTCGAATTTTGGAGGGAATTATTTTTCTCCATTCACATGACCAGCATTGGTCGCACACATTCCGTGTTTGCTTAGCTGTTGTTGTGGAACCATCATCATGTGTTCGATCATTGAGATGAATGTGAAGAATATAGCAGCTTTCAATAGCTGCATTACATTTACACATTCGAAGGAGGACTGTAGCCATAGTTCACTACATGAGGTATGGAAGAGTATGATAATGGAAGAGTGTAAGAGAAAGAAGTGGAAGAGTTCATTTCAGCAGCTTGTGAAAATGCAGAGGGATGGAGCCAAGATTCCTGTCATGACCGATACATGCTCATGCGCATTTGCAAACTGCCGAGATATTCAACACGAAACATTCACTCTCCGGAAGAGATGGACAGTTGATGTCAATTCGCTTCAGTGGAAGCAGATTCATATATGCGATATATACCATTGAAGAGCAGCTGCTCATCCGCATCCTCATGGCTGTTCAGAATTTGCTCTGTCGAAGAGCTATTAGAGTCTGACTGGGAGGAGTAACAGCCACGTTGCCTGTATGCATCCAGCCGAGGACTGCCCCCATAGCCTCCTACATGTCGAATGGAAGTGAGCATTATTTCTTGAACAGGAAGAATACGGACCTGCAAATAAATGCTTTGCATTGAGGTGCATTAAAGGTGCATTGCACAATGCATGCAAACATCTGTCTCTGCTGAAACTGTCTGTGGCCGGCCGAAGTGGCCGTGCGCTTAAAGGCGCTGCAGTCTGGAACCGCAAGACCGCTACGGTCGCAGGTTCGAATCCTGCCTCGGGCATGGATGTTTGTGATGTCCGTAGGTTAGTTAGGTTTAACTAGTTCTGAGTTCTAGGGGACTAATGACCTCAGCAGTTGAGTCCCATAGTGCTCAGAGCCATTTGAACAATTTTTTTTGAAACTGTCTGTCATTTCTAAAACCTACATATAAGCTCCCACCCCACAAGAAATATCTGCCTCTGATACACCTGACCAAATAACTGACCTAGTTCGTTAGTTCACCGTTAGAGGGTGCTGTGGTAGGTCACGTGATCGTGCAGTTCAGCCAATAGGAGCACAGCATCACGATGACAAGGGCATGGTATATATAAGGAGAGCCCATTGGCTGCTCAAAATCTATCGCCATTAGTCAGTCAGTCAGCCAGGTTGATGAAGCGCCAGTCAGCCCAGCAGAACAGGAGAAGGAAGTATCAGAATAGTATCTACTTTGCTCTATTATTAT
This sequence comes from Schistocerca americana, assembly GCF_021461395.2. NCBI lineage: Eukaryota > Metazoa > Arthropoda > Insecta > Orthoptera > Acrididae > Schistocerca > Schistocerca americana. Next base: position 94,829,481 of record NC_060121.1, read on the forward strand.
TATTATTTCTCTAGCAGCAACATATGATGGTGATGATTATTCTTCCCTCCCCGCCAAATCTATCCATAGAGTCCCATCCAGCCTGTTGCGAGCAGCACACCTGTTGGCACGATCCAACCTGTCACCACTGGCAACTTCAACGCTAGCAGGTTTGCATGTTGAGAGGCTACTCACCCCAAATACACCGTCACCTTACTATTCGCCTCATGCTATACCTTAAAAACTAGCTATTCAAAACTTCTTCATCTAGAAATTGAAGTTTCACAATATGGTGAAGTGTCAGTTCTGTTAGTGGTCACAAATGTGCCAAAAAATATTAAAGTGTGTTTTTAAGACTATGAGTGGGATGAATTCTGTCATGCAAAAGCTTACATCGAGAGTCATATGACTACGGAATATGTTCCAGCTCAATCCCACCAGGACATCTACTGTGGAGGCCTAACTGTGAGTATATTATCGATGTATGATGATGCTACACGAAGAGTTAAAAGTGCCGACGCGCAGAGTATCTATATGCAGGACTCAACAGTTGATAACTTGTTTGGTCTGCACTCAGTGATAACTACTTCGATGGAAAGAATAAATAGACGGCTCCCTTACATTCAAGCTGTATACATTGATATCATGAACGGGCTTTGCACAAGTAGCATTCACGTAGAAGATATGGATCAATGTTTTAGTACCTGCATAAGTTCAGTGCGAAGTCACTAGCTATTCGTCGAGTAGGTGTGGAAAACGTTGAAATTAAATTTACTGATAGAATACCAGACTATTGCAATGCACCGATAACATTGCGGGATATACGTGCAGAATCTGATTGATATAAGGAGAAGCTATTTTCCAAATACTGCACTGTTGCTGCACTGATTAAAAAAAAAAGTAGCAAGTGATTTTTTCTGATGGTGATAATGCTATGTATAATTGTCAATGGTGAATAAAGAAACATAATTATTACCTCAAACTTGTGTTTGTGTTGTTTCTCTAGACAAAATGACCCTGCATGTAATGTCACATGTCACATTTGCTTTTTTATATAAAAGGCTATTGCACGCAAGGACCTAACACAGTAGGTATCATGGTAGGATGGATGAAGCACCCTCGCCACAAGGACTTTGTTGCAGGTGACTGGTCCTGCGACGATGAAGATCCGGAGAAGAAGACTAAGAAGAATGGAGTGCTCCTTCCCGACAGCATATGAACTATGTTTGTAGGTCACTCCAACTGTGACAAGACAAATCTTCTCATTTATCTGCTATCAGACATTTATGGAGTTCGCTTCGAGCATATCTACTTATTCTTCAAAACACTATTTAAATCCAAGTATCAGTTACTGTAGAGAATATTAGATGGTGTAGAGTGTGTAACGTACAGGGCATTCAATGAAAGTGAAGACAGCCCTTCACCTGAAGAAGTAAAGCCAAATACGGTCTTCATATTTGACTATGTAGCTGTTGAAAAGCAGGACCAGATCAGTAGATATTTCTGCTTTGGTCGTCATATTGGTATTGGCGTATTTTATCTGAGTCAAACATATTCCAGGATCCCAAAACAGTTGGTCACGGATTATGCCAACCTCATTATAGCATTCAAACAAGACAATGTCAATTTAAAATCAAATTTGCCAGACTGATGTGGGGACTGACATGTCGTACAATGAATTTGTAAATATATATGGAGATGGCTGGAATCACTCAGACTATGGGTTTCTCGTTGTTGATAAAATTCGAAAACTGAATGATGGTAGGTACAGTCTGAGTTCCCAGGTTTCTCCATACATAATCGTACGAAACAGGTGAATGCATCAGTATACTCTACACCATGGACAAGTTCGCACACATGACGGGCGCTCTGTCTGAGAATTTTAGGTTTACATAGACAAAAAGCTCGCATGTATACCGATATAAATTTTCAGACTCCTAAGGAAAGACTCAACATAGTCGATAAGTGTATAAGGGTATTAAAGGAAAGCTTTTGCGGATGACCAACACAGGTTAGAGAAAAGAATTAACGCGGGTGAGGAGAAAATAGAAGCTGAGGTTCTTATTATTAAGGAGGGGGGGGGGGGGGAGGAGGATCCGGGAAAGAAGAAGAAGAATAAGTAGAGGAAGAAGAAGAATAAAGCATATATAAAGCCTCCAGATATACAGAGCTCAGTATGAATCAAGATGTCGACTAAGCATAAAGTCATTCAGGCGCGTAAAGCTGTTCGAGAGAAATTACGTTTGTTGAGGATGGGGCATATGGAGTGAGATCAAACACTAAGAGTGACATTTAAACCCGTTACCGAATCTATCAGAAAGCTAGCATCACGAGATAATGGCAGTGTTGAGAACGATCCAAATACTGACTTCACTAACCAGTACATGGCTAGGATAGATAGAACATTCGGTGTCAGAAAGCGGGGACCGTACATGCTCGGCTCTCAATCTGTAAGTTTAACCGATAGCACAATACGGATCGGGGATAAAGAGTTTAAAAGAACACCTGGCTTAATGAAAGTCATCTTCCTAAGAGCGTCAAAAAACTTAAAATACTCTGTCAGTGATCGCAAGGCATATGGAGAAATACTACAGTTGACTGAAGTATATAAGAATGAAGAGGAACACTGAAAAGCGCAGAAAACTCTGAATGCAGTAGCATTACACAACCTTTACTGAATGAGCAACCACAAAGCATTGGTGAATGTCTTGACATTAAACATAAACGAGTGAACAGTCATTCCCCCCAGTATATGTATTACGATAAGGCAGATGAACTAATAGATAGACTTCGGCTGCTGGCTTCAGGTGCAGCGGGTAATACAGCACATTCGAATCAGGTTGTCTCAATAATTTCAGAACTTAAAGAAAGGGGATTCGTCGAAGAACAATAATAGTAAGTGTGGAAGCAGTAGTTAAGGAGCTGTACAAACCAGCACGCAGAACATACCCTCGCAGATATGTTTAAAGAAATGCATGAATTATGGCAGGCCGGTCTTGTGAGAATAAAGGTTTCAGGTATATTTTAATGGTCATTGATACATGCTCTAAATTCGCATGGGCATTACCTGTGAAAACAAAGGCAGGGATAGATGTTGCTGCGGTGTTCGAGCGTTTGCTGTAAAAAGGAACGAATCGATTTCCTAACAACCTTCAAACCGATCACGGTGGAGAGTCTTACAACGAAAATTTCAAGACTGTGATGGAGCGGTACGGTATACATCACTACTCAACGTTTACCCACCTAAAAACGAGTACTGTGGAGCGTCCGAAAAGAACAGTGAGAGCTCAGATGTGGAAGCGGTTTAATCTTCGTGGCTCGTACAAGTGGACGGATATCCTACTGCAGACAACAGCACGTTGTAATCGAACCAAACATAATACGATAAAAATGAGAGCGATTGATGTTGGTGACAATTCTACACATTTTTTCGTGTGAAGTTACGAGCTATTCTGGTTCGTCAAATTAAAATTTACAGCCTATATAACAGGATGCGTAGACCTCAATCGCCTCAGTAGCGTACAATGCATGATAGGAGACATAACATAATAAGTGGTGGTATTCTCGACAACTTACCAGTTGAATTACACATTCCAGAATGAAACTTCTGGACCTACGCCACAAATAAAGATTTCCCAGCACGTCACGTCGCAGACAGAATTTTAGCTAATAGAGCCAAGGAAATAAGACGAAGAAAAGATATTGCTATAGGTCAACGTGCGGCTGCATTCGTTGTTGATAAAACCATATGTGGTAAAATTAAGTTAGGCTAAGAGTGTTGAATTTCAAACGAATTATGAAAGAAGCGCAGTCCGCTTTGGGGAAGAAGAAGGAAGAAATCAGGGTGCCTGAAAAGCAGAATTATCACATTGATGTGTGCAGCTAAGCATGCAGTGATGGAAAAGAACATCAACAACAACAAAGAGAAGGGAACAATTAAACCACCTCGTGTTCTACCTTTACCCAAGACATCAGGTGGAATTATTCCGTTCCTCGTTCCACCCCTTGCGGCTCTATCAGCAGTGGACTCACTCACAGGAGGGGCTGCAGCTGTGGCGAAAACAGTCAAGAATGCCCAGAAGGCCCAAGCGCAGCTAGAGGAGGCAAGAAAGTATAATCGTGTCATGGAAGCTGTAGCCATTGCAGTGGGTCTATACTTGAAACCGTACAAGGAAGGACTGGGCCGCTTCATAAATAAAATGTCCGTTAGCCATTCTACCTGATCGAGCGCTCACGAATAAAGATTTCCTAAAGGTTGTTAAAGAAAAACTCAACATTCCGGGATTACGAGGTGTCTTTGTGCGAGATACATTACCGAAGACAATGTGGCGAACTAATGAATGCGGAACTGTGAATGTGGATGTTCCAGGCGGTCCAGGAAACCGTAGGGCCTAATATGTCAAGAAAGTGCAATACAGTTTACTATTTTGACTCATTTGGAGATTTACAGCCACCTGAAGAATTGCAACGATACTTCGCCAGCAAAAGACGAAACTTCTACAATTTTCAGCGATGTCAGGGCTTTAACACATACTTGTGTGTACATCTCTGCGTCATGTTCATCCTCGCATCCTTGATGAAGAAGGATGTAGACGGTCGCAGGTTCGAATCCTGCCTCTGGCATGGATGTGTGTGATGTCCTTAGGTTAGTTAGGTTTAAGTAGTTCTAAGTTCTAGGGGACTTATGACCACAGCAGTTGAGTCCCATAGTGCTCAGAGCCATTTGAACCATTTTTGAAGGATGTAGAACTACACCAAAGATAAGTGCATGCTCAACATGAGGACGATTGATATATATAAGAGGCATCATTGAACGTCCCGCTCCCACAATCAGTAGAGGTTTAGATGCGATGTCGTACACTCTGACGTTGAAAGAACGAGCGTCTTTACTACGTGCCAGTTACTTTCCGCCGATTCTGTATAACAGCATCCCAAATATCACAAATTCCAACAATAAACTGCACCTGGAAATTGGCGGTCAGAAGGAGATTCTAGAAATACAACCTGGTGCCTACTGCATTGATGGTTTAAACGAAGTCTTAAAACACTCTGGAAAATGAATTGAACTACGCGAAAACATCAATACACTTAAAAAACAGAGAATGCGGTGATCCACTAGGCAGAAACATTCAATAGGTTCACTGCTAGGTTTTGCGAAAGACTGTGTTTTGGTAGAGGATTCCAGTAAATTTTACGCATCAGATCAGGCTGTGGACGAACTACCAGTCAGCGCAATCCAAATTAAGTTTAATATAGCTGCAAGCTCATATTTCAACGATACGTTGATTCACTCTATTTACGGATTCTTCCCTACAGTTGGAACCGGTTATAAGATAGTTCAGATCCCAACAAACGCGATATAGCTCCCGGTGACGGTTCAGACGTTGGACTACCTGGAGCTACGTATTGTGAATCAGAATAGACTTGTCGACTTTCGGGGTGAAGAGATCATTGTACGTCTGCATCTAAGACAAGACGGGCGCAAGATATAAGGCTAGCACGCAGAGCTCACAGTCAATCAGTGTGCCACAGAAGCGCTACGTGATAACATGCCTTAATTACGAGTTCCTTATTTCAATTGGTCTCAAGCCACGCGATGACGTCACTCAACGTAACGCAGTCAGTGGAGTATCATGATCGAATTATACGTTATGAATTCCACTTACATAAGCCCTACGTTTCAACCACATTTAACAAAAATGATGAAATTAGGATTGTTATTCAACACCAGGACGCTTTAACACTACTGTACATGGTGGCAGCTAGTCAAGGAGTATTTTAGGGAATTGGTTTAAGAAACTGATTTCAAAGGCCCAGTGAAATACTTACAAGTTTTCCCCCAGAGTATCTTACGGTGTACTTACGTGACACAAGTCGCCTGTCTTGCAAAACCAAGGCAGTTCTGTCCAGTTAAAGCTGCTGACAAGAGACACCTTGAGCCCTCTGCTGAAACTGGTAGTGAATTCACGCCATTGGTTTTAGGCAATAGCGTGCGTGGGATACAGGCCACGTGCGTGGACGCCGGAGTGTTCTGCGGGGCTGAACACAGCTGCCTCTCTCTCTTGTAATCCAGACGTCGAGCAGAACAGACGTCTCTCTGGAAGACAGAGCCTCTGGCTCTGCTTTACATGACCGCCCACCAACATAAGTTACCATGAACCGCTTCCCTCTTCGTTGCCCATTTCAATTAATTGTTCGACCTCCTCGACTGGCCAAAACTTGGTAACTTGCGACCCTAGGATCGCCCCTTGTACACCGTACATCCCCTTTATTGTACCTAATTTTCTGTTTCGTCATTTAACGGCAGCCCTGGATGCCCACTCTCAAATCCTGACCGCTCGACCTCCTGCACACTGTCGTCACGAGCTATATTTATGTAACAACTTTCTGCCCCTGAACATTGGTGGCCAGAAGTGGGATCATATACATTAACACAACCTTGCGAGAACTTCATACAGCTGGGCTGCACATTTAAGAAAACTGATGGTGCTGCAGTAACACTCTCTATGCTGACACGTAATGCTCCAGCATTCCTGTTTCAAGAGACCCGTTATGAACGTAATGAAATAGAAGTGTCGGGCTACCATCAACCCTTAAGACGTACATTTCAGACTCAACTTCCGATTCGAACAGCTTGGAAAACGAGGGCAGGTTCATAGACGCACCAGATGTAGGATAGAGTCGATTTACTACTTGCATGCCTCTAAAAATGCTTATAGGTCACTTTGAGAATATGCAGCTAATTATTATGAACGCCAAACAGGAACTTATTTTGATGCAGATCGCAAGTGATGCACATTCATGCACTCAAACAGGGGCAGAGGACGTCGAAATAAAGATAAATAGTGTACTATGGAAAATGCCTCGCATCAGTGTTGCTGACGAGGAACGCTTGAAATTTTTAAAAGTTCCGAATGCCTGCACTTATCTGCCGCTAACTTTCCGGTCATGGGAGCTCTTTGAACACGCTGTATTACCTATAGCATCAACACATACGTGGGCTATTAAAACATCAGTTCAATTGGAGGCATCTCGATTCATCGTGCTTGCAGTTCAGACTGAAAGGCGAGGGAATGTATAAAAAGATTCAAGCGAATTTTACCATAGCAAGTTGACTAATGCCAGAGTCTACTTGAATTCGGAATACTATTCATACGAGACTTTACATCTACAGTGGGAAAGCAATGTATACGGTCTAGCATTTGACATGAATGCCATATTCCGTGCATCTTACTATAAAGGAGTGGAAAATGAGGGGTGTCTACTCAGTCGACTGAATTTCAAGAAGTTGCCAGTAATAATCCCAATTTACTTCTCAAAACAGAATGAAATAATTAAATCAGGAGCGGTAGATGTACAGATTGAATTTGAATCTTCAACAAACTCCTCAGGTCACACTGCAGGCTATCATCCAGTTCTGCATGATCGTGTTGTTAACTACTGTCCACTCACAGGTGTTGTACGGCGAGTTGCATAAATTAACAGGTGCTCTGTAAGCTCCAGCACAGCTCACGATGTTACACCAAAGTGTAAGGATCGTAGCTGACATTCAAGGGTTCTATTACAACGAACGCAAGCGATTCATAACTGAAGACTGTGCAATAATATAGCGTTCACACAGAGTGATGGAATAACAGAAACATTCGCGACAAGCGTCGCATGACCGAAATATTTCAAGGATGTGAAGTGCAGTGCAAAGTGGCTAACATGTTTCTTTCGTAGACTCCCCTGGGAGGATCCTGGTATAGCTTATAGAGAAATGATGACGTCACATCGAATATTCGTTCATCCTGAGACCATTATCTACATCAAGGACAAGGAGAAGATCGCATGGATGCAGCGAATCTTCAAGTTTCCATCTATTCAAGACCTGGAATCCTGCAGGTGCCCTGCTATCCATAAGCTTAAGAAGAAGAAGATGTGTGAGAATAGTGTTGTGTCTGCTTATGAAAATGTAAAATTAGTTTTAAATTGGATTAATGAAAATAAATGAATTTTCTAACTCGCATTCTGTGTTTTTCTTTCTATCTAGCTCCTACTTAGCTAGCATGTAGCTTTTCCCAGATCCTTTGTCTGTGGCTTTGTTCAAGCACAGGAGATATAATTTCAGCCATGTTTGCTACATGTCTTTGGAAGCAGACACGATCACGCGCTGCCTGGTCCCGAAAATCTATATGTTCAGCATGATAGGAGAAATCTCATGCAACCATTAAATATATTTTGTTATCTTCCATCTTAAGCTTTACCTCCTAAATAGCACTCATCTTCAGCAAAACTAATGTCATTTGAGACATGCACAGCCTTTATGTACGTAATGCAATAGGGGATAGGAGTTTTGTAAATAGCAACAACAAAGACTTATTTTGACTCATTGTTTTAATGTTTATTCAGTTTACACAAATACAATATAGTTCTTTAGGTACAATGTAGTTTTTGAGGTATAACACAACATTCTTGAGGTACAAATTATCTCTGATTTTCCAATGTAGAAATACTTTCAACTTACACACTACAACAGTAACTCTAGTAGGAATTTTTTTTATAAATCCACGCTAAAAACTAATGTGGAGATACTTTCCTTACTACTACAACTAAATTCCACAGCACCAGTAGCATAGTTTTTACAATAATTCTGATGGGCTATGCATGCTTAGAATATAATTTCAACAGTCCACAATAGAAAAGATGTTTAGAATAATAATTCTGAAGGACTGTGAGCTACGTATATACACTTAAGAACTATTCTGACTTGGCTGGATAGGGGCATGTGAAAAACTATTTGCAACATACACATGGGGTGTAGTCCCATACATTGCCTATGAACAAAAAAATTAATATATAACACACAATGTGCATATATAAATAAAAATTTACTTCTTTTCATTGTTTCTTTTCCACACATCCTGCCTCTCTATGTATGTATATACACGTGTATATAGAACACAAAAATAATTTCACGACACACACACACGCGCACACACGCACACACACACGCGCACACACACACACACACACACACACACACATCACAAATGACCCTTTTATCATCATGAGGCGACAGACCGATTTTAGACTGCAGCACAGTGTACACCTTGTGTCCTCAATTGAATACTGGTCTGCCGTACCATATACAGTGGTGCAGTGCAGCACCGCGAGCACCGCTGCGCAGACACCGCAAATAGTCTTCGATAGAGAGGGCTCGCCGAGCCATACGACGCGAGTAGAACTACAAACTCCACAATCGGCAATCCATTCACCTCGTCCTTCATAAGACCGACAACCTTCTTGTTCTGTGGAATAATACCATAAGTATTATCAGCCGTATATGAGGAAATGTCGAATTCATTATCATGGCATAACTTCGTATGGATCTCAGTTCTTCACCCAGTAGATGAAGTTATCTGTATCCATATAAAGTAATTTAGGATCTGTGAAATGAGTTTTCGCAAACTCATAATGAAAGTGCTACATCTGTAGTTTGGATAGGTCTAGCGTGCACATACCCACATAAATAGATTTTGTAAGCTCTACTGCAGTCTTCGCCATTTCTACAGCAACAAAGTTCTTATTGAATATGGTGACCCACTTAAAGTTTGGCCTGACAATGGATTTCCTGTGGCCAAAACGCCCATCCCATTCGGTTCTAATAAAAATTTCACATCATTCCCTCAAATTTTCCATTGTTTTGCCGAAAATTCAATTATTCATTAATTTATAAAAAATCTTTTTCAAATTCACATGTCATGGAAGCTCTCTGTCTCGTATTGAAATCAGTATACTTCTTCAACTAGGGGGACAGCATGAAGGAGATAGCCCATGTTATTCCAACCATCTCCATACCAAACCTGGGACACTGGTGGACGTTATAATGAATAATGTACCTCCACATACCCCCAGCATTGTGACCTGTTTTGGCGTGGAGCCTCCTCGAGGAACTAGTTGCTCTGGACACAGCAGCAAACTAGCATGCGCATCATGTAAGCTATTAGGGTATGTGAGTTCTACCTCCATCACATAACCTATATCAGATCAGCTGCCATACGCCCCCCCCCCCCCCCTCATGATTTTCCCACGTAATCCCTTGCACACATAGAAAATCACCAACTGGCAATGATTGCTGCATGGCATGCCCGTATAAGTTATTCACGTCCAGGTACATTATGTATCTCGAATCGAAGAATGATTTGAACCTGTTATCTGTCCATGGGTTATTTGACTTCACGTGCCTATTGACACTATGACAAAATCCCCCATGGATCCCTCGCTCAAACAAAAGAAGCATGTCAGCATCGGCCAATACTTCAATGCTGCACTTCGTTTTCATGAGCATTGCATCCCAAGACAACCCAGGTGCCGTGTAACAAAAGGCGGGATCCAGAGAATATGTGGTCATGCATACACTCCGGAATTTCTCGAAAACGTCTCCAAGCAAATGCACATCTGTGACCATGCAAAGCTCTGCATTCCTAAAGTGGAAATATTGAATTCCCACCAGACAGTCACGGCATGCTCATACTCTTCATTCTTTATGGCATCACCTGTAAGGTTGCTGGAGAATGCAGTTATGTCGGGTAGCCTGGTTTTGTTGAGTTTAGCCATAATATCCCCATACTCATATGGGAAAAACCCTCCCAATCACAAGTTGAAACTTTTCCTCGTCAAGAAACGCAGCTTGAGTGATATGCTACCCCCCCCCCCCCCCCCCCCACCCCCCGACCGAGGTAGAGATTCAACAAATTTCTGGAGTGGCACCTGCATAAAACGTAGTGTATCAAGGAAGCTGAGCGTAATTCGTAATTCTTGGCGTCTTTCATTTGGAGAATGTATGTATTGACACTCTCAGGTAGGACACTGACCTGTTCTTCCCCTAAACTGAAATTAGCGAAGTGCTCAACTATAAAGTGAGCGTCATGCCAACTTCAATATTGGAAGGAAACAGGTATGTGTCTTGGTAGCTGGTACTTCAAATTGCATGCATTGTGAGTTAAGCCACAGGACTTCCCCGTAAGATGACAGTGGTCCATACCAGGAGATTTCGCTTTTCTGTCTAACAGCAGTCCTCAAGTACGACAATCAGTCGCTTTATTATACAAATCTTCATTTTTCTTCTATTTGTTCAAGTGAACGTTTCCACTGTAAAGCTTATCAACCTCCCGTGAAAATTTTTCGAGCTCAGTGAGCAACCAAACTGCGGGATTATCCCTGACAAAGGATTTGTAGCAGTTAAGACTGGAATCATAGGACGATACCCTGCCGCATATGGTACATGTTTTTCTGTAAAGGTGGTGTGTGAGGCTGTAGGGTCGCCTTCATGAAGGGTCACGGGAGCGAGGAGGCATTCAAAATCGGCGTACACTACAAATGGGCATTGCTCCTGGTGGTGAGCATTCTGAACTTTATGAACTGGTTGTCCTCAGTAGGTATAATAACAAATACTGGGTCCTTGGAAGTGCAGTTTACTAGATGTGCCACTAATTAATTGTCATAGGAGAAATAATTCAGGTACCTTAAGCAAATATACTTTTTATCATTCTTTTTCTACAACTGGCTGTAAAGGAGTCAGGACATGTCTTTCATCCAAACATAGTGATAATTATCACCTTCAGAGAAGAGCAGCATGTTACATGCAGCTCATGCTCACCAGCAAATTTTGAGAAATGGAGGGGCCAAACGACAGTATGCTTGTCCTGCTCATCTGACTTGCTTTTCTTCCGTGGGCCATAAAGATGAAACAATATACCAGTATTCTGAGCCTCACATATAAGTATGTCCTGGACCTTGATGGGGAACTCAATACCATCAAATCTATAACACCCACAAATATTATCACCTACATTGTATGTAATTGAACTCTCAGGATGATCTCTATAATTGTACTGTCTTTCGCAAACCAGGACTGACCACGTAAAACAAGCCTGATCGTTTCTATTTTCGACATTAATGATGCCTGCTTACTAGCTGTATCTTTAGGCTAGACCCTCCATTTACCGGATCGTAGACATGTGTGTGGATGTCCAGGTGTAGTATTCAGCTGAATGCTTTAGATGACCCTCTGACTTCCATCTCGAAAAAACGATACAGTATAGAACTCAAGATGGATTAACGAAACCACTCGCCGATTGATGTGCTCTGCGTTATCACGCCACTTCCGAAAGATAGTGAAGAATGGCCTCTTCAACACCAGACTCAACTTAGGGGGGTTGCGATAATTCAATGGAAAGCACTGCACAGCATTTAATGGCAGGATACCACGGATCATTGACGACCTTGAGGAGCTCCGTTTACACGACAAGAAGGCACGCCCTTAGAAAACCAAATGGGCCACAAGACGTTCCTGCCGGGTTCTCAATCCCAGTGAACGAGATTCGCTCCTCAAAAGCGTCTGCAATCACCAAGTACTCTAAACTGCAGTAGGGTATCACTGACCTGATGTCCTTCACTGAAAGGTCAAGAGAGGGAACTGCCAATAGCCATAGGTTCACTCACTATCATTACTACTACTACTACTACTAGTACTACGAATACGAGTTTGACCTGGCGATGCAGTCTGTTATACCTGGTGTTGGTGGTGAGTGGGTGGAGCCAGGGTTGAGGTGGTAGTGTCAGGTCACTGGAAGCAGCCAGGCTTAGCTGCAAGCAGGGTGTAGTGGGTAATGCTGGCCTGGGGCTGCGGACTCACCCCCGGATTCACCAGTCCACCACCACCAACTGCTGAGGCATTGGCAGCCGTCAGGTGCTGCTGCCCACCACCTCCACGGAGACCAAGGACGGAGCGGAAGAAGGAGGGGGCCTAGCAATGGCTGACTCCATGATGTGCAGCTCCTCGGCAGATAGCTTCGTGGTGATGGGCGTGACGCACGATCTAACTCGTTATACTGGCGTTCTAATGACAGTACATTGTGTCCTGATATGCGTTAAGACCATCAGAGGCTTCCCCTCTGTGAAAAGAAAATAACCATTGCGTTATAGCGCATGTTTAAATAATTATAAATAGATAGATATGGAAGTATGAATGATAGGAAGAATATGACATCTATAATAATAGTCACCTTGTTCGTTCCCAGACCATGGCTCAGTCACAGCAGCCAGCCTTTCATCATGAATTTTGGGATCAAAATCCCCATCCACATCAAACTTTGCCCAGATAAATGCATTGAGCTGAAATTGCATATTTAAATCATTGAGCTGGTCCAAATCACTTGCAGAAAAAAAATTACAATTAGAAAAATGTATGTGCAGAAAAAAATGTATTTACATATCGATGGAATCGAATCTTATGCAGTACCGATGGCTCGTCCCCCTGGCGAAGACGAAGACCATGGTCTAAACTAGAGGGCTGGACCACACCTAATTAATCTACAACAACAACAATGAAGTATACGTTATATTACAGTATTATCGCACACTTGCGATATTACAAAAACACAAAACAAATTTCATACTCAAGTTTTTGAGCTGATGGGGTCGAATTCCCCCTTTCCAGTGCATCATACAGCGTGTCCACCACCTCAGCGAAGAATGCTGAAATGATGAGGAAAACAAATTCAATTTCACACGTGAACAGAGGAGTTCTATATTGTAAATAGGGTTTCACATACTAAATAACACTCATACGAAAGTAATAACTTACGTGGGACTTTGTTCAGACGAGTGCATTTCCCCTCACCGCTGCAGTTGTCTGAACATCTCTTCATGATAATTGCGAAATGCAGACAAGAAGGACTCGGTGACTGTATCGGAATGATGGTGGCACATGGATGCTGGGGTTCAAATAAAATGCTGAGCATCCTCCCACGTTACCGAGACGCCAACCAATGGGCATTGAGTTTCTTAGGGTGAGCCCACTAGCACCACTGGCGACTGGAAGCTGAACTAGCCATGTGAGTCCAAAACCCCGAAGAGACCTGAGTCTCTGATAATTTATGGATTTACAGCGATAGAATTCATACTACGAGTAAAGATGCTATTTGGAATACACGCTGGATGATATTGAATTCAGCCTCTGCATCTCGAGTATTTATGTGTATTACGAGCTCAGTGCATTCAGCAGATTTTTCAGCTGCAGTGAATTCAATTAGACCTCTGAACACTTACGTAATATTGTGGATGAAGGAAGGGGGTATTTTATTGCATCTCGCTCAAAGTCAGCGAGCTTCGTGATTTTCGACAGTGAGTGTTATATACGAGAAATTATACCTCGCCAGTATCAACACTGGCGTTTATTACATTTAGCTTAGCTCCGTAAACGCTGAAGCAAATGATTTAGAAAGTCTTCAGATGATAAAACGGAGAATTTTAGTATTCAGGAAAGGTTTACAGCGGAAAAGGTGAAATTTCAAGTAGCGGTATTGGTGGGAGCGAAGGCTTATATGAACACTGAAAGTTTAGTAAGTCATTCTGCCATGATGCCGGAAAATTTTTACGTAGAATTTCTCGAAATGTATAGATATAACTAAATTAGAGCACGTTTATAGTAGTGTTATACGTTTGGAACTCTTAAGAGCTGAAATTAAATATCTTACACGTTTAATAGATATTTTTGATTGTCTTAAGTCTGGAAATGTTTCTCAAAAGTGAATATCGTCTTATTTCAGAGGTAGTATGCTACATTCGGGAGAATAATATAGCGATGAACACTAGATGGAAACATAAATTATATTCTCTCGTTCTGCCACGCATGTAGTAGGATGATGGAAAAATTTTTCTTGAAATTCATAGTTATAATTTTTGTACTGATGTGTTATATGTTTGGAACTCTTTCGACCTGGTGTTAAATATAAAACGTCTTGAACAGAGGCATTTCATAGGCTTTCAATGCTTCAATAAGTCCGGAAAAGTCTTCTCGGTGTTATGAAGCGAAGTGACTGAAGAGCTTTGAAGGAGCTCTTTGTTCATCGCTGTTAAGAACACCTGCGTGTGTGCCCTAGCAGTGAATTTCCTTTGTTTACGTAGTTCCTGTTTTGGGACAGATAAATATCTAAACCCTTTTAAAGAGCTCGCGATGCCTTTGTTGTCGCTGTTATGAAAGCATTCTGAGACTTCTGCAGGTAGCAGCGTGCCCAGACGCCTAGCTGTTTGTGTCCAGCCGTCACCAGCAGGCCTGAGAGAAGGAGGGTGTTCTTAGTGTTAGCAGCCCACTGGCACTAGCTGGCCTGAAAGCGGGCTAGACCTTTGTTGTTCTTCTTAACAGGTATGAACGAGCTCGGATGCCTGGGTAGCTGAGAGGAGTCGGGCAGAGACAAACGCAGTGCGGCTGAGCTGGATGATCACCTGACCCATCACGGTGCGCTCTAGCGGTGAACTCGCAAACTAAGTCAGTTAGGTCTTCGGTCTATTGGACTGGAGGCAGTTTTCTCTTGTGGGGTGGGATCTGAGAGAGATGTTTCCATGCGTTGTGTTATGCAAAGTATTTATTTGCAGGACTGTATTCTTCTTCTTCATATTTTCAAGCATTAATGCTCGCTTCCATTCTTCATGCAGAGCTGAGAATGCACGCCTAGGCTGAGTGAGTGCATGTAATACAGCTATTTCTGGCATTTCCCCATGCTCCTTCCACACTGATAGCTAAACAAACACTGATATCTCAACCACTTGTGATGGTAACACCAAACTAAGCCCATAGTGATGTAGGTAGACAATAAATTTAAACAGATTTCAAGAAATTTATACAAATTTAAACAAATTGTATTCGAACTGAATGACATCATGAGCAGCTTCTAATGGAGGCAACACCATACTAACCCACCTCAGCTACAGGATTAAGCTCTTAGAGCAAATTTCCCTCCAGTTTCGAAATTCCCGTCAAGGGGACATGGCACTTTCCTGCCAAAAGCCGCCATCTTGGAAGATGTCAGTGGGGTGGCACCCCCTTGTTGCACTACTTACAGGTACGGATACTGGCATAACACAAACCGCAACCATTGTAATGAGATAAATGTCCATGAAGTGATAGTGACAATAGCACCTGCCATGAATACCCACCAAATTCAAGCACCCCAACGGAGAGAGGCAAGGACATGACCGAAATCAACCACACCAACGGTTAGAGGCGTTGGGTGACTGATATCAAACAACCCGATGGGAACAGAAAACTATTGCATACACATCGCTGTTCTTGGATCACACTACACATAGTTTCTAACCAGATATTGAAATGGCTACCGTAAACATACTGCACTGTTCTATCACATTTATAACATTAAGCCAGCCGCGGTGGCCGTGCGGTTCTGGCGCTGCAGTCCGGAACCGCGAGGCTGCTACGGCCGCAGGTTCGAATCCTGCCTCGGGCATGGGTGTGTGTGATGTCCTTAAGTTAGTTAGGTTTAAGTAGTTCTAAGTTCTAGGGGACTTATGACCTATGATGTTGAGTCCCATAGTGCTCAGAGCCATTTGAACCATTCATACCATGAAAGTAAATTTTTTACATAAATATCGACCGTTATAACACCAAGATTTACTTTTACAAGGGTCATTTCCAAAGTTCAGCCCTCTGTAGGATAGAACTAAAGAAAATCTTTCATTTAACGTACATTATACCTTTACATGTCTTCAATGTAATCTCTGTGCAAGGTAATGGCAGCTTCCCAACGTTTCGGCACCTTCTGTATTCCATATTCGTTGTTTATCTTTCGTCTGATTACTAGGGTCACCTCATTGGAAGTTTCAACAAGTGTATCAAAACGTTTTCACGGAAACGAGCAGATCACTTTCGGTCTGTGCCATGAAAGCACTGCGCTATTCTGAAGCAACTCTCTTAATGCTTTATAAAAATCTGTTGTGTTCTTTTCACGTCGGGATTCAGTTTTGATGCAGGAACGCTGGTCGCTACGTGGAATGCGGAACAAAAATATTCCGTTTCCATTTTAAAATTCAAAGCTGACCTACTCCACGCCGGGGTGGTGTTTACGAGGTGACCTGTTGTAGCGCAGACTCATGTCCTCTTTACTGAGATTAACTTTTCACAAGGAACGTTTTTCCTTACGACGCGTCGGTTTTGACACATTTATTTTGCTGGGGTTACAACAAACAACCTGTATATCCTGAAATCTAGGACCCTAAAATACGCTTCAGGACAGTTGCATGGTCTTTGTCAAAATATCGCGGACGGAAAATAGTCGCCATTCGGGTCTCTAGGCGGGGGCCAATGACAGGGAAGTGGTCATCAGCAACAACAATGTGGCATTCTACAGGGGATGACTGGACGCCTTAGCCCCGCTTATCACTGCAGTACCTGAGCTGTGGTACAACTGTAAAAGAAAGAAATTGTCAGGAGCATTCGATAGGTCTCCAATCAAATCACCAAAACTTTTTTGCGAATTATTGGTGGGCCCTAAAGACCAGGCTGTTGTCCAACCTAAGCACATTATCATCATCACCATAATCATCATCATCATCATCATCATCATTAGCTATTTATCAGTTACCTACTAAGAGTCTCAGCCCGGAAAATAAAGGATTAAATATATAAAATGTGTCAGTATCGCTGTCTATAGTCACCACAAGTGAATACGACCGATCACAGGAGAGAATTTCAGACAACCTTAGCGCCATTGCCCTTACATGAAAAACGCGACACAGCTATATACTTGTGAACAATATTCCTGGACGTGATTGAGAGACTGCATTCTGAGGTGGGCATATGTGTCACTTACCTTCTCTATATGAAATGATGACTTGTCACAACTAAAGAACACGATGTAAAGTAAAAATAAGAGATAATAATACACACTTTTGATGACCTTAGCGGCCGCTAGCCCCAGGGTGCCTAATACATGGTGTTTCACATAAGGTAGTGTTCTCTGTAACTCACAAACAATAAGTGAAAGAAATATCTATTTACATAGGCCAATGTAAGAAATGATGTTCTTCCTAAGGGGTTTTGAACACAGTTTACTTCTTTATCTTCCAGATAGTTAAGGCAGCGAGTTATAATTTTTTAAATAAGACTTTTTTGTCTCATGTAGCTGATATACACTCCTGGAAATGGAAAAAAGAACACATTGACACCGGTGTGTCAGACCCACCATACTTGCTCCGGACACTGCGAGAGGGCTGTACAAGCAATGATCACACGCACGGCACAGCGGACACACCAGGAACCGCGGTGTTGGCCGTCGAATGGCGCTAGCTGCGCAGCATTTGTGCACCGCCGCCGTCAGTGTCAGCCAGTTTGCCGTGGCATACGGAGCTCCATCGCAGTCTTTAACACTGGTAGCATGCCGCGACAGCGTGGACGTGAACCGTATGTGCAGTTGACGGACTTTGAGCGAGGGCGTATAGTGAGCATGCGGGAGGCCGGGTGGACGTACCGCCGAATTGCTCAACACGTGGGGCGTGAGGTCTCCACAGTACATCGATGTTGTCGCCAGTGGTCGGCGGAAGGTGCACGTGCCCGTCGACCTGGGACCGGACCGCAGCGACGCACGGATGCACGCCAAGACCGTAGGATCCTACGCAGTGCCGTAGGGGACCGCACCGCCACTTCCCAGCAAATTAGGGACACTGTTGCTCCTGGGGTATCGGCGAGGACCATTCGCAACCGTCTCCATGAAGCTGGGCTACGGTCCCGCACACCGGTAGGCCGTCTTCCGCTCACGCCCCAACATCGTGCAGCCCGCCTCCAGTGGTGTCGCGACAGGCGTGAATGGAGGGACGAATGGAGACGTGTCGTCTTCAGCGATGAGAGTCGCTTCTGCCTTGGTGCCAATGATGGTCGTATGCGTGTTTGGCGCCGTGCAGGTGAGCGCCACAATCAGGACTGCATACGACCGAGGCACACAGGGCCAACACCCGGCATCATGTTGTGGGGAGCGATCTCCTACACTGGCCGTACACCACTGGTGATCGTCGAGGGGACACTGAATAGTGCACGGTACATCCAAACCGTCATCGAACCCATCGTTCTACCATTCCTAGACCGGCAAGGGAACTTGCTGTTCCAACAGGACAATGCACGTCCGCATGTATCAAATGGTTCAAATGGCTCTGAGCACTATGGGACTTAACATCTATGGTCATCAGTCCCCTAGAACTTAGAACTACTTAAACCTAACTAACCTAAGGACAGCACACAACACCCAGCCATCACGAGGCAGAGAAAATCCCTGACCCCGCCGGGAATCGAACCCGGGAACCCGGGCGTGGGAAGCGAGAACGCTACCGCACGACCACGAGATGCGGGCCCGCATGTATCCCGTGCCACCCAACGTGCTCTAGAAGGTGTAAGTCAACTACCCTGCCCAGCAAGATCTCCGGATCTGTCCCCCATTGAGCATGTTTGGGACTGGATGAAGCGTCGTCTCACGCGGTCTGCACGTCCAGCACGAACGCTGGTCCAACTGAGGCGCCAGGTGGAAATGGCATGGCAAGCCGTTCCCCAGGACTACATCCAGCATCTCTACGATCGTCTCCATGGGAGAATAGCAGCCTGCATTGCTGCGAAAGGTGGATATACACTGTACTAGTGCCGACATTGTGCATGCTCTGTTGCCTGTGTCTATGTGCCTGTGGTTCTGTCAGTGTGATCATGTGATGTATCTGACCCCAGGAATGTGTCAATAAAGTTTCCCCTTCCTGGGACAATGAATTCACGGTGTTCTTATTTCAATTTCCAGGAGTGTAGAAGGGCTGTTCGGAAACTAAGGTCCGATCTCTCGCGAAATGAATACCACTGTGAAAATGGAAAGTATCTTTGCAACAGTTAGCTACACCTTGCGGCTACTTCTCTAAATATTCACCGCTTTAAATGAGAAAATGTCGTAGCGTTATACCAACTTTCCAACATCCGCATCAGAGAAGGCAGCGGCCTGTGCTTTCCACCAATTCTCTACACTCGTCTAGTAGTCGTTATCTGAGCTAAAATGTTATCCTCGTAGCCATCGGTTCATGTTAGCAGAGAAGAAACTCACAGGGAGTTAGTTACGGAGTTGTATTGTGGGTGATCGAACACTTCACACCGTCAAAGCCGCAGGAGCATCTTCATTGCCCCTACAGATCGCGGCCGAGAATCGTCATGAAAAAGGGAATCCATGACAGTTATGTTATATGAGATGCATGACATGAAGTGAAATCTCTCACTAGGCCCTAGTACTTAGCTGGAGGCACTACTGTCTAGGCATCCTTTTACACACTCACTGTATCCTCAGAACGGCAAGGAGCGACGCGACGCGAATGACGAGCTTGTTAGTGGCACTGCCCAACACATCTGTGCAAACCTTCAACCGATCTTCACTATGGTTTCCATTTTGCGCTAGGTTGGGCCTTACTTACCTATTGCCCCTCGCATTTAAAACAGCCGTGTACAAGCCAATTAAAATCAAAGTTACACCAATTTCATTTGAAGAACTGCAAAAATTCAAAGTTTGAGGGCAGGTGCAACTTGCTATACATAACTGGCCTTGTTGAGATGGATATTCTGGTTGCGTAACGTTCATTTGCGTTAGGTGATCCACAAGAGGCCATTTCACTGAATGGATAAGGAAGCATCAACATCAGGATCAGCTTCAGCAATATATCAGTACTATCGTCGGGTGAATATGCCACGTTTATTCCACGTCAATATCCGTGGGAGACCAAACATCGTTTGCTCATTCTGACCTACCTTGTATACGGCAGCGTCCAGATACATTCTAGAATCTAATGGAACATGACTTCAAACAGTGCATCAAGGAATCTTATCGCTCCGTGACACCAGCTACCTTAAACCTTGTCCACAGGTCATGAAGCAGTTGGATTAAGTTGTGGATTCAGTAAAATTACCATCCGTTTGAGCACCTCACTTAAACGAACATTCCGCCATGACAACATCCATCTAAACACGGTCAATTACTTATAGCATGTTGTATACCGCTAAAACTTTCAAAATCTTCTCAATTAAAACTGATGAAAATTTGATTTAAATTGGTTTGTGCCTGCCTGCAGTGAGGACAAGATCAGACAAATTACAGCACACACAGAGGCTTTTACACTCTCATTCTTCCCGCGCTCCAAACGTAGTGCACGAGAGATGTGGCCCTTTTAATTGGTGCGACAGGTGGTACACTCTGCCATGCACTTCACAGTGGTTTGAAGAGTGTGGATGTAGATATAGATGAAGACGATGCAGATGTAGAGGACGTAAATGAAGCACAATTACAAACATTATTTGGTTTATTCGTGCCGCCCTCATCCTTTACCATAGAGAGAATGGATTGTTACAGCGTTGGGGTCTGACTAGCTAAAAATGTGGACACACAACACAAGAGCAAACAAGTCACCACGACACTGTATTGCTGCCTAGGATACGACGGAACTATTGTGAAATTGAATCGTCTGTGTAACATAGTATAAAAAGTTTTTCCAGTCTTTTCAACAGCAAAACACTGATGAAAATATACACTGAGGGAAAAGAAATTTCAACACCAAAAAATGGTTAATGTAATGTAATGAAATTTCTGGAATACATTTGCCCTGGTAACATATTCACGGGATTAACATGACAAGAGCACAGGTTAATGTATGCACAAGGTAAGCCATTGCAGATGTGAAATGCTGGTGCATTAATAACCAGCGTAACCGCCAGAATCTTGATTCCAGGCGTGCAAACGTGCACGTATTGTGTTCTACAGGTCCTGGATGTCTGTTTGTGTGATGGGCTACCACGCCTGTTGTACTTGGTCGGTCAGTACAGGGACGGTCAGTGCTGGTTCGGGTTGACGTTAGCATTTTCGTCCGATGACGTCGCACTCGTGCTCGATTGGAGACAGATTTGGTGATACAGCAGGCCAAGGCAACATGTCGACACTCTGTAAAGCATGTCGAGTCACAAGAGCTGTACGTGTTCGAGTGTTATCCAGTTGGAAACACCACTTGGAATGCTGTTCATGGACGGCAGCACAGCATGTCGAATCACGAGACTGACGTACAAATTTCCAATCCAGACACGTTGGTTGCAGTCCCTCAGAAGGCCTCTTCCAAACCAACGCACGGCCATCACTGGCACCGAGCCATCTTTCATCAGAGAACACATCAAACCACCACCCGGTTCTCCAATGAGATCTCACTTAACAACACTAGAGTCACTTCCTGGCAGATTAAAACTGCGTGCTGGACCGAGACTCGAACTCGGGACCTTTGCAGAAGGTACTGGTAGAAATAAAGCTGTGAGGACGGGGCGCGAGTCGTGCTTGGGTAGCTCAGTCGGTAGAGCACTCTCCCGCGAAGGTAAAGGTCCCGAGTTCGAGTCTCGGTCCAGCACACAGTTTTAATCTGCCAGGAAGTTTCATGTCAGCGCACACTCCGCTGCACAGTGGAAATCTCATTCTGGGAACGGTTAAGTCGCTAATGGCAGTGGTTTGGAGTCAGTGGAATGTACATTACAGGGCGTGTGCTTCGGAGTTCCCCTTGAAGTAACCGATTTGCAACAGTGCTGTGTCACTGTGGTGCCAGCTGCTGCTTAGATTGCTGCTGCAGGCACAATACGATGCGTCACAACCATACGCTGAACACGATGCTCTTCCCTCTCGCTAATGCCACTTGGTCGTCTGGAGCCCAGTCATTTGCTACCGTTCATTCTCGTGACCGCAAGCAATCACGTACAGTCGCTACATTTCTGACAAGTCTTTCTGCAGTATAACACAAGGAGCATCCACCTTCTCGTAGTCCTATTACATGACCAAACTCAGTGAGGTGTAGATAGTGGCCTCTTTGTCGTCTTAAAAGCATTCTTGTTAACTTCAGCTCACGAACTCCAATCCCAAAGGTAACTAACGCTCACGTCCGTTCCAAGGTGTATTTAAAGCAAATCTGATTTTCAGCCTCACTCTGGCTCTACTAGTTCCACTCTTAAGCGACTGGCACGAAATTTAGAAAGACATCGTCTTTGAGACGTAGAAACACGCCTGATAACTTTTGTTTATGTCACACACCACCATCTATGTGTCGTGATTTTTTTTGCATCAGTATATTTTCACGACTTGATTTTCTTGTTTAGACATTTGATAACATCGAAGTACTCTCTGAAGAATCAGTGTAAAAAATTCCGTAGATAAAACAGTGCTTCAACATAAAATTTTGCTTCAGCGAAGAACTGAAACAGAACATGCATTCACATGAAATCTGGTAATTTGACTTGATTTTATGTTGTTTCTAGAAAGCGAATGTTCTTAAATTTTCCGCTGCATATGTAAATGAATGGTTGAGGTTAATGAATATGAGCCTAAGGGGTCCGCAACGTGAAACTACATTATTATACGAATGTGACGGAAACAAAGAGAAAAATGCTTTACGGTCATCTTGAAGACCACACTTTATTGAAAATATGTATTCACGTTACACAGTTTTTAAATCTACCACCAGAATAGAGGGCACGTTCAGTAAAATTTACGTCAGCTATTATTGGCCAGCGCTGGAACGAATACAGTTGCTTTATCGTGGGAGCGTAGAAACAACCTCTGCAGTCATTTTGAGAATGTATGGGTTCAAGTATCGACGCGGCGTTTGTTTCAAAGATACCACATACTGGCGGTTTACGACGAGTCAGCGGTCGTACGTCATTGATTCCTAGAACTATAGTCCGTAGATAGCCCAGCGGAAGGCAGGGGGCGCTACGCCAGGGACCTGGTTCGACAACAAGCCGTCCACTTGGTCGCCAAACAAATAGTTTCAGAGGCAGTGGCGTTGCTTCAGGGTTTCTACAAACATTTATTTTCAGTTCTGCTGTTAGTTTACCCTCTCCCTCCGTATTTATAGCGACGTTGATATCAAATACGTGGTAATTCATTTGCGCGGCACGAATTGGATCTCTCCAGACTGATTCTATGAATCTGAAGAGAAGCCATTTCAAGTGATACAAAAGTTGTCACTATCACTGAGTACTTTGCCGCCTGCATGATCTATAGGTGGTAGTCGCGCACAGTGATTCTCCCCGAACAGTAAGTGACATGTGTACCAAGTTCCTCTGAAAGCGGTCCAGTGGGTTAGAATGAGATGTGGGACATACACATATATACACACAAGCAACTAAACATATATGCTTTTTTATAACGTGAGTGGATCCAGTCTCATCTTGGCCACGCTTGAACTGAAATGAAGTACATTTAAAGTACTTTAAGGTTTTGTTGTAATACGTGACATAAGACTGTATACCTTTGGTGAAAATGATCTCATATTAAGTGTATGTGAGAATACTTACTAGCCTTTGAATTATACTCACTATTTGATGTGTCGACAAATACGACTTTTTTAGTTGTGGCTACTGTGGAAATTTGAATCACATGTACTGAATAAGTGAGAGGTCCTGGATGAAAGTACGAGGGTAAGTCAATTATTATCCGTAAAGTAGTTATAATATTTTATTCTAATCAAATAGGTAATTTACAAGAACATCATTTTTCAACAAAGTCTCCTTGCGTTTCAACGCACTTGGTCCATCGTTGTACAAGTTTCCTGATGCACTCATAAAAGAAGGTTCTCGGTTCAGCTGCGATCCAGGAATGCACCGCCTCTTTCACTGCTTCGTCCGAGGCAAATCGACGGCCCCTTAATGCCTGCTTGGATGGACCAAACAAGTGATAGTCAAAAGGGGCAAGATCGGGACATTATGGAGGATGATCCAGTTCTTCAAACGTGAGTTTGTGGAGCGTCTCAGCAGCGTGGGCAGCAGTATGCGGATGGGCATTGTCGTGCAACAACAAAACACCTTTTGACAGCAATCATCGGCGTTTGCATCGAATTGCAGGCTTTAGCCTGGCAGTAAGCATCTCACTGTAATGTAGACTGGTGGTTGTTGTGCCTATTTCTCCATAATGTTCCAGTACTGGACCTTTTGCGTCCCAAAAAACTGTAAGCATCCCTTTTTCTGCGGACGGTTGGGTCTTGAACTTTCTCTTGCCCGGCGAATTTGGATGTTTCCATTCCATACTATGCCGCTTACTCTCTGGCTCTTAATGATGGATCCATGTTTCGTCACCAGTAATGATCCTGTCTAAGAACTTGTCCCCTCCGTTACCATAGCGATCCAAATGTTTTTTGCAGATGTCCAAGCGCGTTTGCTTATGGAACTGTGTGAGTTGTTTTGGGACCCATCTTGCACAAATTTTATGAAACCCAAGTCTGTTGCGGATGATTTCGCAGTCAGAACCGTAACTAATTTGCAGGCTATGTGCCACTTCGTCAATAGTTAATCGTCTGTCCAAGAGAATCATTTCACGTGAACTCTCAATGGTTTCTTCATTTGTGGCGGTAAACGGCCGTCCGGTTCCTACATCGTGTGTAACACTTGTGCGACGATTTCGGAATTTTTCAATCCATTCGTAACACTCCGTCATGGCAAAACATTGTTCCCGTAATGTACCGGAAGTCTTCGATGGATTTCGGCCCCTGACACGCCTTCCGGCCACAAAAAAAAAAGGATCTATGGTGCAAATAGACAGCGGAGCAGCCATGATTCACAGCAGGGCAGCGATAACGAAACTAACCTAGCAGCTTGAAAATTGCAAAGTTATAACAACAAACAAATAAAAAGCATGCTTAATCAACGTAAAACGACAGTACTAGCAAAATAAACAAAAATATAACTAAATTGCCGATATTAATTAACTTACCCTCGTAGTTACTCTAATTGCCCGAAAATAACCGTAAGGTATACAAATGTTAAAAACTGTAATTTAAAGTAATACTGATAGCGCATGTACCAGCAATTTACATATTTCGGTTGAATGCCGATTATGTAACATCGTCGGATTTCTGAGTAACGAACAGTATCAAGAGCTATATTACTACTTCTACTGGTAGGCACAAAAGACAATAATTTTCTTTTCGTATCATATTCTTCTTAAAATGGAGCGAATTTGCAAACATTTGCGTCATTAACAGCATGCAGTCAGAAAAATTACGAATCAGATGTTGTGAAGGAGACGAGACACCACATAGTGGATTCATAAATTACACTGCCTGACAAAAAACTTGGAGTAGCCACAAGCGGAGAACGAAAGGTAATGAAACTTGCCGGCCGCGGTGGCCGTGCGGTTCTAGGGGCTCCAGTCCGGAACCGCGCGACTGCAACGGTGGCAGGTTTGATTCCTGCCTGGGGCATGGATGTGTGTGATGTCCTTAGGTTAGTTAGGTTTAAGTAGTTCTAAGTTCTAGGGGACTGATAACCACAGCAGTTGAGTCCCATAGTGCTCAGAGCCATTTTTTTAATGAAACTTGTTCGGTTGTCGCGCCGCGAGGGGTAGGCACGCGGTCTACAGCGCCTTGTCACGGCCCGGGCGGCTTCCCCCCGTCGGAGGTTCGAGTCCTCCCTCGGGCATTGGTGTGTGTGTGTTGTCCTTAGCGTAATATAGTTTATGTTAGATTAAGGAGTGCGTAAGCTTAGAGACCGATGACCTCAGCAGTTTGGTCTCATAACACCTTGAAACAGATTTCCAAATTATTTTTCTGTTGAGAGTGTATGTGATGTTATTCAAGAGTTTACGAAATCGAATCAAATTTTCAAAGAAGTTGGCAGCACGGGCACACTTATCAGTATGAGGTTGCATCATATCTGTGACTGATGTACGCACTTCTTCGATAGGGAAGGGTGTCTTAAAGCCGCCTTGTGCTCTCCTGCGGGAAGCTGCCTCACAACTGTTTGAGCGGTCCTTTATATTCTCCGACGGAGATGACGTCCGAGCTGATCACACACGTGATCTTCCGAGGACAGATATGGGATTTTTTTTTGGCGATAGGAATACCTTAACGTCAGGCAGGCAGTTCATAGAGACACGTGTCATGTACGAGGTTCCTAATTTCGCGGCAATGGTGTGTTGGAGCGATATGCGGTTGGCATCCCTGCACACACCTGTGTTTAAGATGTAACTGCCAGAAGTTTCATTGTTGAATATCTGTTTGTCATTGTTCAGTTCTGTATTGAGTAGAGCACTGTAGCACACTTTGCGAATTTCCAGATGGCAGAGTTAGGGGAGCAACGCGTCTGCATTAAATTTTGTGTGAAACTCAAGAAAACTCTAAAGAGACACACCAAATGATGCAGGAAGCCTGTGGCGATGAGTGCTTAAGCTGTACTCAGCTTTAGGAATGGTTCACACGGTTTAAACACGGCGAACGGATGATAGTCTTTTACGAAGCCCTTCGATGTCTACCATCGACACTCATGTCAGGAACTTCATCGAAATTGCGCTTGCCAGTTGAAGACTGACTGTCCGAGAGGTTGCAGAAGAATGTAACTTTTCAGTTGGATCACGTCATGAAATTCTGACACAGCAACTAGGAATGCATCGTGTTGTCGCCAAGTTCGTCCCACGGCTCATGGGTCAGGATTAGAATGACCTTCGCCTCGCAATCTATGAAGAGTTTCTGGATCGCGCAAATGATATCGAGATTTTCCTTAAGAGAATCATAACTGCTGATGACACATGGGTGTACGGTTGGGTTCTATCTTCACAGTGGGTCGGGAAAGGTTCTCCAAGAACAAAATATGCTCGACAGGTCAGGTCAAATGTCAAAGTCACACTGACAGTTTTCTTTGACTTTGAAGGATTATTTCATAATGAACTCGTGCCACAGGGACAAACTACGAGTATTAATCAATGGCACTATCGGGACATGTTGTGACGCCTGCGACAAAATGTGAGAAGGAAACGGCCTGAAATGTGGCGAGACAATTCGTGGGTGTTGGATCATAATAGCGCACCTGCATATTCCTCCGTGTTTGTTGCGTGGCCATGGTACGAAAAACGATATTATTGTGCTGCCTCATGCTCCGTACTCTCCAGACCTAGTCCGTGCGGACGTTTTTATTTTTTTTATTTTTAGGGTTTTAAACCCCGGTTAAGGGATGTATGAGAGGTAAAAGAGAATTAAAAGAGAATTCGCAGACGGCGCTTCGAGTGATCCAGCAAGAAGAGTACCAAGACTGCTTCTGGAAGTGGAAACGGGTTTGTGAGCGGTATATCGATTGTGGAGGCGAGTATTTCGAAGGAGATCATGCACAAGAAGTAAAAGGAAAGTGTAGAAAAATTTTGTAGTCAACGTTCCTCGTATGGGCAAGCGTTGTCCCGCTCAGAAGTGGGTTCACGATACTGTCGCATGAGAGGAAATACGTGAGGGAGCAGCATGTGCGTGACACACCACCGTGCCGTCAGAATTGGCTCAGTTATCGCCAACCGTAACCTGAAGTGATGTACTATGGCTGACCACAACAGAATGTTGATTAACTTGGCTGTCCATTTCCGAAATATGGGAAGACCGGGACATCTGACCAGGTCATCATACTCGCCGACTAAGGTCATCCGGGATAGGGCAGAGTCGCGATTCATCGCTATACACAACGCGGCACCATGCACCAGCAGACCACATTTCGCAGTCAAAACGCCACTCCAGACGCAGCCGTTTGTGCTGTACTGTTAACGGCAGCCTACGCGTTCCACGGTAATTCCCTAGTCCAGTGGTTGTTAGTCTCCTCCTGCTGACGTAACCGGGTACAACGTGACCGGTGCGCAATGCGGTGCCCCTCTCTTGCGGGGGTCAGACGTGGTCAACAAAAATCTTTATGACGGGTGTGCCTGCTCTCACCTTCCCATTTCAGCCCAATATCAAGCCACAGTCACATCCGAATGTCCCACAAATCTGGATATTGCACAATTCGACCATCTGGTCAAATGGAGACCCCAAGTGAATCCCATTTCGAATTCTGTCACATACGGACAACTGCTGTGTCACACAAGTACGTGACGTCTCCGTGTCCTCCACAGTGACCACTCGACATCCGACACTGTTCGCGCTCTTATATTCCCTAAGAGGCCTGGTAACAGCACTAATCACGAATTGCACTAACGCACTCTGGTGGTTATTCTACTTCTCACAGAGAATTGCTACACTGATCGTTTACATTGACATTGGACATTGTCTTCTAGATTCTTCTCTATTACTGCCACACAGTGTATAACTTTATCAACGTTTCATAGATGTTAGAGTGACCCATTATACTGCACATTATAACTCTGCATACAAAAGATATTTAAAGTTTTTGTGACAGGTATTAACAGTACTTAACAAATAAGTCATCCTTGAAACTGTAATTAACTGTGTTCAGTCGACTCCGGACATTTACAATACTGAAGTGTAAAAGAAGAAGAACATTTGTTAGTACTGCGGTATATTTACGTGCGCGACGGCGTGTGATATTGCATGTGTATCAACACACACAATAAAATTACGAGGACACTCTCTCGCATCACTTTTGGTGGATCTGCGCTCTAGTCTTGAAACAGATCTTTTAATCTTTAAATTGTGGTGAAGAAGGAATACATATAAACAAAATTTCGTGTTGCATATGACATTTTTTGTGGTTTGTATACAGAAAGGGGCCCCCCATGAACCATGGACCTTGCCGTTGGTGTGGATGCTTGCGCGCCTCAGCGATACAGATAGCCCTACCGTAGGTGCAACCACAACGGAGGGGTATCTGTTGAGAAGCCAGACAAACGCGTGTTTCCTGAAGAAGGGTTGCAGCCTTTTCAGTAGTTGCAGGGGCAGCAGTCTGGATGATTGACTGATCTGGCCTTGTAACACTAAGCAAAACAGCCTCGCTGTACTGGTACTGCGAACGGTTGAAAGCAAGGGGAAACTACAGCCGTAATTTTTCTCGAGGGCATGCAGCTTTACTGTATGGTTAAATGATGATGGCGTCCTCTTGGGTAAAATATTTCGGAGGTAAAGCAGACCCCCACTTGGATCTCCGGGCGGGGACTACTCAGGAGGACGTCGTTATCAGGCGAAAGAAAACTATCGTTCTACGGATCGGAGCGTCGAATGTCAGATCCCTTAATCGGGCAGGTAGGTTAGAAAATTTAAAAAGGGAAATGGATAGGTTAAAGTTAGATATAGTGGGAATTAGTGAAGTTCGGTGGCAGGAGGAACAAGACTTTTGTTCAGGCGAATACAGGGCTATAAATACAAAGTCAAATAGGGGTAATGCGGGAATCGATTTAATAATGAATAAAAAAATAGGAATGCGGGTAAGCTACTACAAACAGCAAGGTGAACGCATTATTGTGGCCAAGATAGACACGAAGCCCACGCCTACTACGGTAGTACAAGTTTATATGCCAACTAGCTCTGCAGATGACGAAGAAATTGAAGAAATGTGTGACGAAATAAAAGAAATTATTCAGATAGTGAAGGGAGACGAAAATTTAATAGTCATGGGTGACTGGAATTCGGTAGTAGGAAAAGGCAGAGAAGGAAACGTAGTAGGTGAATATGGATTGGGGCTAAGAAATGAAAGAGGAAGCCGCCTGGTAGAATTTTGCACAGAGCACAACTTAATCATAGCTAACTCTTGGTTCAAGAATCATAAAAGAAAGTTGTATACATGGAAGAAGCCTGGAGATACTGACAGATTTAAGATAGATTATATAATGGTAAGACAGAGATTTAGGAACCAGGTTTTAAATTGTAAGACATTTCCAGGGGCAGATGTGGACTCTGACCACAATCTATTGGTTATGAACTGTAGATTAAAACTGAAGAAACTGCAAAAAGGTGGGAATTTAAGGAAATGGGACCTGGATAAACTGAAAGAACCCGAGATTGTACAGGATTTCAGGGAGAGCATAAGGGAACAATTCACGGGAATGGGGGAAAGAAATACAGTAGAAGAGGAATGGGCAGCACTGAGGGTTGAAGTAGTGAAGGCAGAAGAGGATCAAGTAGGTAAAAAGAGGTGGGCAAGTAGAAATCCTCGGGTACAGGAGATATATTGAATTTAATTGATGAAAGGAGAAAATATAAAAACGCAGTAAATAAAGCAGGCAAAAAGGAATACAAACGTCTCAAAAATGACATCGACAAGAAGAGCAAAATGGCTAAGCAGGGATGGCTAGAGAATAAACGTAAAGCTCTGAGCACTATGGGACTTAACATCTACGGTCATCAGTCCCCTAGAACTTAGAACTAGTTAAACGTAACTAACCTAAGGTCATCACACAACACCCATTCATCAACAGGGAGAGAAAATTCCTGACCCCGCCGGGAATCGAACCCGGCAACCCTCGCGCGGGAAGTGAGAACGCTACCGCATGACCGCGAGCTTCGGACGATAAATGTAAGGATGCAGAGGCTTATCTCACTGGGGGTAAGATAGATACTGCCTACAAGAAAATTAAAGAGACCTTTGGAGAAAAGAGAACATCTTGTATGACTATTAAGAGCTCAGTTGGAAACCCAGTTCTAAGCAAAGAAGGGAAAGCAGAAAGTCGGAAGGAGTATATAGAGGGTCTATACAAGGGCATTGTACTTGAGGACAATATAATGGAAATGGAAGAGGATGTAGATGAAGATGAAATGGAAGATATAATACAGCGTGAAAAGTTTGACAGAGCACTGTAAGACCTCAGTCGAAACAGGGCCCCGGAAGTAGACAATATTCCATTAGAACTACTGGCGGCCTTGGGAGAGCCAGTCCTGACGAAACTCTACCATCTGGTGAGCAAGATGTATGAGATAGGCGAAATACCCTCAGACTTCAAGGTGAATATAATAATTCCAATCCCAAAGAAAGCAGGTGTGAAAATTACCGAACTATCAGTTTAATAAGTCACGGCTGTAAAATACTAACGCGAATTCTTTACAGACGAATGGAAAAGCTAGTAGAAGCCGACGTAGGGGAAGATCAGTTAGGATTCCGTAGAAATGTTTAACACGTGAGGCAATACTGACCATACGTCATATCTTAGAAGCTAGATTAAGGAAAGGCAAACCTACGTTTCTAGCATTTGTAGACTTAGAGAAAGATTTTGACAATGTTGACTGGGACACTCTCTTTCAAATTCTGAAGGTGGCAGGGGTAAAATACAGGGAGCGAAAATCTATTTACAATTTGTATAGAAACCAGATGGCAATTATAAGATTCGAGGGCATGGAAGGGAAGCAGTGGTTTGGAAGGGAGTGAGACAGGGTTGTAGCTTCTCCCCGATGCTATTCTATCTGTAAATTGAGCAAGCAGTGAAGGAAACAAAAGAAATATTCGGAGTAGGTATTAAAATCCATGGAGAAGAAATAAAAACTTTGAGGTTCGCCGATGACATTGTAATTCTGTCAGAGACAGCAAAAGACTTGGAAGAGCAGTTGAACGGAATGGATAGTGTCTTGAAAGGAGGATATCAGATGAACATCAGCTAAAGCAAAACGAGGATAATGGAATGTATTCGAATTAAGTCGGGTGATGATGAGGGAATTAGATTAGGAAATGAGACACTTAAAGTAGTAAAGGAGTTTTGCTATTTTATGAGGAAAATGGCTGATGATGGTCGAAGTAGAGAAGATATAAAATGTAGACTGGCAATGGAAAGGAAAGCGTTTTTGAAGAAGAGTGATTTGTTAACATCGAGTATTGATTTAGGTGTCAGGAAGACGTTTCTGAAAGTATTTGTACGGAGTGTAGCCAAGTATGGAAGTGAAACATGGACGATAAATAGTTTAGACAAGAAGAGAACAGAAGCTTACGAAATGTGGTGCTACAGAAAAATGCTGCAGATTAGATGGGAAGATCACATAACTAATGAGGAGGTGTTGAATAGTATTGGGGAGAAGAGAAGTTTGGGGCACAACTTGACTAGAAGAAGGGATCGGTTGGTAGGACATGTTCTGAGGCATCAAGGGATCACCAATTTAGTATTGGAGGGCAGCGTAGAGGGTAAAAATCGTAGAGGGAGACCAAGAGATGAATACACCAAGCAGATTCAGAAGGATGTAGGTTGCAATAGGTACTGGGAGATGATGAAGCTAGCACAGGATAGAGTAGCATGGAGAGCTGCATCAGGACTGAAGACCACAACAACAACGACATACAGAACGGTTTTAGCGAAGGCTCGAAGAACTTAGCAGAGACGTTATGACAATAAGATTGACAATTAATTGCAGTAACACCAAAATAGTTGAGAAATTTCGTCCATTACCGTCAGTGCCACGCGGGGTCGCACAAAATCTCCTCGCGGTCGCACCCAGTATGCATAAAGTCTCTTCAGTGAGGCAACTCACAATTCGCACTGGTCTGGACACATGTTCAGATATTTTAATTGACTGATTTGCTTTAACTCTATCGTATTGGTGGAGTTAAACGGACCATACTACGAGGTTATCCAACCCTCCACGCTATATGGGTCAAGCCAGGAATAGCGCCCAAAGAGGAAGAACTCAGGAGACAAATCCTGACGCTGAGAATAAATAGAACATTGAGATCTAAGCCAACTGAACTCCAAGCCATTTGTAGATTTAAATGTACTTAGTTTGCTAATGATTAATCCATAAGCTGTTTTTACCGCCGTTATCGTTACTACATATAAGATACAATAGCAGCAGTTGTCCTAATATCTAGAAGGGAAAGGCTTGAGAAAGAGGGAGGTACACGAGCTGCGCCACCCGGACATATTTCGATGAGAGGCACACCCTCGGCATCCGACTGATGTTTCCTCACTGTCTGCCACAAGAAAAGTAACATTGTGAACCAAGCTGGTAAAATCTCAGGAAAGAGAGCAATGACGATGAGACAGTAAACCGACGAAAGTTGCAGGAGAATAATCAAAACTAAAGCGGTGAGAAGGGTTGCACCCAGGTCAGACCGATGAGCAAGGCAGGCGCTGTTACCCTGGAGAGGAGCAGATGATGGGGCACCCCCTCAGACGCACATGCGGCGAAGGAGTTCAAAGTGCTCTGCTTGATAGCGAGGATTTGAAACTATCTTCAAGAGTAAAATGTAAACTGGATCAGCTAGTTTAGCATGTTCCGCTGGTATC
Source organism: Schistocerca americana (assembly GCF_021461395.2). Lineage (NCBI taxonomy): Eukaryota > Metazoa > Arthropoda > Insecta > Orthoptera > Acrididae > Schistocerca > Schistocerca americana. The sequence goes on from NC_060121.1 coordinate 94,863,233, forward strand.
AAAGGCCCTTTGTCATCAAGTTTAAAGTTTCGCCATCAATTGGTAAAACTGCGGCAGTCCAGTAGGATGTGGACCACTGTCAGGACACAACAGTGGCAAAGAGGTGGATTTGTAGGATGTGGCTGGGTCACCCAATTGTGGCCAATTTCAAATCGACAGAGAGTGGTACATTCCCTGTGAGAAGCATGAGAGGAAGTCTTTGCTCACAATTTATTTTGGAGAAACCAGGCCACACCAATCCATGTTCAAAGCCTCCAGCAACTGATGGCGTTGAATCAACCAAAGATCCAGTTCCAGCATCTCATGTCAAAATTCGGCATCCTGATAGCCAACCAGGTCTACAGGTCAGCATGCTTTTTCCCTGTGATCACAATGTGACCTGTGATCCAAGAGCGACCATTCAGCTTTATTTAAGTCAGAAGTAATGTTCTGGATATTCACGATCGTTGGTTGTGGTTGTTAGCACTGGTAGATGACTTTAAGGCTACTCAGGGAATCATTACTGATTAAGAATGTCTTGCCAGTCCAAGGATGAACGTGAGTGAGGGCTCAAGCAACGGCCGCCAATTCTGCAGCCCACACACTGCATTCATTGCACAGGGAGTGTAGTTGTTGCACCTTGGATGTGTTTAAAAGAACTGGTCTATCCATCGACCATAGAGCCATAATTTTATACCACCTCTGAACCTGGAAAGATATCTAGGATAGCCAAGAACATGCAGGGAAAGATCACAAATTATTCTTGGTTCTCTGGTGTAGGAGGTGTATCTCCCTACTACAAAAATGTAAATTATAGTTTGGATGCTCGGAGGAGGAGCAAATATGTATCACATAGTAGTTCAGGAGCAGTTGTTGGAGCCTGATCTGTAGTGGAAGGACTACAGATTCCATGAGTAGGCTGATGTGAAAGGAACCTGTGGTATGTCGGACCCCACAGTGGTGTATGAGATCAACCATCAACGATGAAGGTGATTTCGAATAATGCACCAAATTACCATAATGCAGATGGGACACGTTCAGAGCTTTGTAAAGCCAACAAAGTGTAGAGTTGGTGTTACTGAGGCAGTGAAGAGTATTCGGGTGTGACCAACACGTTCACTTAAGTTGCAGAATATGGGGAAGCCACATCAACCAGAGATCGATGAACAGCATCAGAAAGCGATAAGACTGCCATATTGAGCAATAAGGTCGTCAAGATAGCGGTTTCGGCGTGGGTGGACAATACAGTAGCGACAGAAATGTGCGATGGACGTCTTGGAGATGAAAACTAGAAGCCATGGGTGAGAGCCCAGGTATGTGCCCTTTGTATGCTACCCTGCGATTGGTGTTTACTACATCCACAGTGGGTGAGCAGTGTAAATGCAAAAATTGTCAACATACAGGAAGAACGAGACTGAAGACACCACACTTGCAGATGGATTGTTGATAGCCACTAGAGAAAAGGACATTCTCTATACAAAACCCTGCAGGATCTCATTCTCTTGTGTATTCAGGGTACTGTGAGAAGCACCAACTGGAATGTAGAAAGTACAGTATGATAAGAAGTGCTGGATAAAAATCGGGAGTGGGCCCCTGAGACTCCACTCATGCAGGGCAACGAGGATGTAGTGAAACCATGTTTTGTCATAAGCCTTTCGCGTTTCAAAGACAAGGTGTTGATGACAAGGAAATCTGACCAGACAGCAGTCTCCAAGCAGACCAGACTGTTATCAGCAGAATGGCCTTGATGAGAACCACTCTGAGATGGAGGCAAAAAATCCAAAGACCCAAGGTACCAAAAGAACTGCTAGCTTACCACATATTCAAGCAACTTACAGAGAACGTTAGTGAGACTATTTGGGCGATAGCTGCCCATGTGACTCAGGTATTTGCTTGGTTTCAGTACTGGGATGATAATGCTTTATCGTCATCGAATGGGAACACGCACTAATCCCAGATGAAAATGGCATCGATGTGTCGTCACCTTCTCTCATTGGTCACCAGGATACTGCACCAATACACATTGGTTCTGAAGCAGGAGGTACAGAGGCGGAACTTGTGGGATCTGGAGGCATGGGGACCACCTGAACCAAATTAATCTTGCAGATCTGTATTTGGTATCTCTTCCCCTTGGATGGTTTTGTTGTCCATGAGAGCTGGTCTACCCTACTTACACAGATGGAGGAGAAACACGAAATCCTAGAGCAATAACGTGTGGCTTCTTTAGGCACTTGTTGGTATCTACCCATCAGTAGAAACCTAGGAAAAGAGTGTCCCAAGCGACCCCTCCATGGTGACAGCTGTTAGAGTATGGTGCTACGTATCTGGCTTGGGATTGGGGACCACGGTCTTTGAGTGGTTTGGAGTCGATACTCTGAAAGTTGGGGTAGAAGAAACAGTAGGAGCACCACCAGAGGAGCAGTGTTGTTGAGCAGCCTCATGAGCTCAGTGTAGAAGGCATGACGAATGGGGGTACTGTCGCTAAAGAGGATGACACCTTTCTAGCCATATAAAATCGTGTTACGTACAGGATACAAATGGTCATGCTTTTTCTTGGGTTCCTGGTACATGGGACAATCAAGGGCCTTGCATTATTAAATTTCCTTTTGTCATTGGGTGACGGTACAGCCTGGTGAAGAGAGTGAATGGCTCCCTCCACAGGTGACTGACATCAAGAGGGGCATAAGGAGTGTTCATAAACAACTGATGTCCACAAACCCTACAGACAGCACTGGCATTACAATGTGAAGACTCTGCCTTAATCTCATATGTATGATGCACTGCATCAGAGGGGAGAATTAAAGTTCCACATCGGATTTATACATCATCACCCTGACCGTTCCAGGTTACGATTTACTGATACTCCTCCAAACCTGTCCTCAAGGTGTTCAACAAAGAATAATGGCTTTTAGGCTTTAAAGGAGTCCCCATCGGTCCTAAAGCAAATTAAATATTGTGGGGAGTGTTTCTCGCCTTCACTCTTAGCCCTACATTCGTCCCATGGCGTAACTAGGAAAGGAAACATTGTGGGGGCATACCGTGGCATATTGTAATTCTTTTCTTCAGAAGAGAGTGCTGGGTCAATGTGACCACCAGTGGAAGAACGTTTACACTGGTTCACTAGCGACTCATCTACCTTTGAGCTACTAGCTCCAAATTAGGACTCTCCCCATGGGCCCCACGCAGCCATGGTAGTTTCAGCCAGGCTGGTTAACTATTTCCCGCCGTGATGGACACATACTCCTTGGCCTATGCTGGGACTTTCCTGCTGAGGCACCAACAGCGTGATCCCGTATGATCAGGATGCTACCACTGGGCAGGTACTTAACAACCTCCCCCCCCCCCCCCTCCAACGGATGGCTATTGTGTTGGGTTTGGGATGTGTCACTTTTGACAGAAATTTGGAATGGCATAAAAGGTGGAATTTAAACCGCATTGTGTGTCTTTCCCTGTACAACACATATTTTTGTAAAAATTTAAAGAGCAACTATAGGTCGAACCCAACAGTGGGGAACATGTAGTGAAGGATGAAAAGTTGTGTAAACTGTTGGAAGGAAAATAAGGGTCGTCGACAATTATAAACCAAATCCAAGTGTGGTCGACCATCGAGCGTCGAATGGAAAGGCAGATGGGAAAGACCATAGATGGTGGATGGACTTCCAACACGGAGAGGGATGTAGTGCAGCAGGAGTACTCAGAAAAAGGATGTGAGGTTCCTTGGTATCCACATTAATCCTCAGAACTGCTGCATAGAAACAGCCAGTATTCGGAAACTATCGTTCTTGGTAAACGAACCAACTCTTTACTCAGATGAAGTAGTGAATGCTACCGACAGAGGATCTAAATTGAACTATCTAGATTTACAGAAGCCCTTTGACAGCATTCTTTACATGTGGCTTTAAGTCAAACTGCGTGTGTATGAAGTGTTATTGAGTCGTGCTACCGACTTCGTTATTTCCTAATAGAGCGATCACGATCCATAGTAATTGGCAGGAAATCGTCAAACAGAAGTTATATCTGAAGTTCGCCAAAGAAGTGTTTAAGACCACTTACCGTTCCTAACCAATATGAACTCTTTAGCAAACAACCTGAACAGTCCTGTTAGATTTTTTGCGGATGTTGATATATTGAATCGTCTGGTTAAGTCATCAGAAAATTAAAGCGAATTGGAAAATGTTGTGGACAAAATTTGCTGCGAAAACTGACACTAAGCAATACAAAATATGAGGTTGTTGACACGGATACTGAAAAATCCACACAAATGATATATGCCAGTCTTTTAGTGTCGGTCAATTTGTGCAGAATCATTTCAGAACAGAATTTTTTTAACAGTTATTCACGCAAAATCAAATGATCTGCAATCTTCGTTATGCCTAATTAAGTCTGCCCCTTACGGTATGTCACGTATCAGTCAACTTCAATCTTACTGCATATAGCAGCTGGTCGGAAAAAAAAATTTGATCCACTTTTATAAAAGTCATCAGCGATGAAATCAGAACAGTAATGATACTATGCAACTCAATTGTAAACAAATGAGGTGTAACAAAAGTTAAACGAAGCGATGTGAGTCACTATTTTTCAGTTATCCCTGTAAGGAAATTGCATAAAATCGTCCAACGAAAACTTCCAAGTGAAATATTCATTTTTTTCACATGATTGTTTCTCTCAGTGCTCACTGTTAATAAACTGCTCTGTCAGTTTGTAATTTTACTCTCAGGCTCCTCAAAGCAATGTAGCACTTACCCTACTGGAATATGCCATCGCCATCGGGGAAGACATCGAAGATGAATGGACGCATGTATTCTGCAATAATACTCGTAGTTCACGTAGTCCACAGCTATCATAGTCCAATGATTTCCACCACAAATTTATCGAAACCTAGTTGAAAGTCTCATAAAACTCTCCCACCAATAGCGTGGTACAAATTTAGAGCAACTTTTAGCTGGATGTTGGTGCATCAGGACACTAAAATCTGGAATACCAAGAAATGAGATTCATCGGACGACTGGACACGTTCCGATTCCGTCACAGTCCAATACAGGTGGCCCTGAGCGCGCACCTCACTTGATTAGCGATTTCGGTGAGTCAACATGAGAACGTACAAAGATTCTCTGGTGTGGAGTCACACGTTCAATTAGGTGCGCGGAATGGTGTGCTCTGAGACACATGTGCCTGCTACAGCACTGTCCTCTGACGTCAGTTCTGTCTTAGATCACCGTCTTTCTTGCTTCACAGGGCAGGGACCAATCCGAACTGTACGTTGGTGGTGCGGTGCGCATGTCGCCGTCGATCAACCATTCTCCATAGACGCTCGCGACAGTAGCACGCGAACGGCCGAGCGTCTTCGCCGTTTGCGAGATGCTCGTCCGCAGGCGCAGTCCATAACAGTCCAGCCTTAGCCAGAACCACCTGTCTCAGTGGATTCCCTAATCTGGAGCTCGTATCGTCACTAGAATGATTCCCCTTTCGTTGCTGCTCCGCTTGTAAACTTTCCTTCTTCCGTCATAAACTTGCGGTCGGCATTTGTCGTAATGCTTCGGTTCGTCGGTGTACCAGAGGAAAACTGCTCTTACTGGGACAAAAAAGGGCCCATGTTTTAAAAGCCTCTGACTGTGGAGTACGACAGTGGACTTTCGATAATTTTAAAAATATCTAGATTCAAATACATCGATATTTGAAAATATTTCATTATCAGTCCTCTCTATATTTATATTTCAACGGAAATAATATCGACTTACTGGCCTATAAAAATATCGGTTGCAAATGTGAAATACACTGGCCAATTTAGAGCTCTATTTTTAAGTTTTCATGTATTATTAGATATTCTGTACATCAACAAGCTAGAACGTTGCGTTTACCTCATAGCAAGACTTGAAAGGTAAACGATGTATGTCCACGCTTCGCGATAACCACTTTGCTAAGAGTGGTAACTGCATGTAAGTGGCAAAATGAAAGCTGTCCAATGGGTCCGTCGTTACGTTTCGTCACTTATCGGACTTGTCCGGAATACTTCGTGTCGACTTCCCTGTTTTTTCATTTCTGCCAACGCCAGCGACCTAGTTGTTGTAGTGTCAAAATTGAGTTGTGAAGTTAAGCTTTACAATTTAGCGCCGACTACGTCAGCATTTCGTCTCACGTCTCTCCGCCCACCGCAGAGACCAGTCTTAACATTTCGTTTTGGTCCATCATTTTCAGCAGCGGTTTTTGAAGAATGATGATAAGAAGAAATAGCACACCAGTAACTTTATCAAACTTTTTAATGCAGCTGGTGTGCTTCTTCTTCACGTCAGAAATCTCATTATTCCACTCACACAGCCACCTCCTAGTGCAAAAGGACTTCTTTCGCGCCACCTACGTTTGCTTCACATACAGTCAGAGAGAAAGACTGGACATGATGAAAGCAAAAAGTAGTAAGACAGTACACACTGTGAAAGTAAAATTATGTTCTTCTACAATTTACAAAGAACTGTTTCAAATATTTACCGAAAATGGCGAAAAAATACAATACAAAATATTAATATCGGCATGCGATATCGCCATTTTTATATCGATACATCATATATTGGTGAAAATAAACTGGATGATGTATATATCGATATTTTAGAGATAAATTTCGAGGTACTGACATTTAATCAACAGCTCTAGTACCATCTTCCTAACCACATTTAAAAATTTTCCGGAAAATTTTAGCACGCGAACATATTGGCACCCTTCTTTAACATGCAACTCACGTCTCACTATTACAAGGTCCCCTAACTCGATTACACCCACTGGTCCATCGCTGTAAGCCGCTCATAACCATCCATTCCCACCTGCCCATTGTCACTCACTCATTCAGCCCCACTCATTGTCATTATCTCACTGTGTCTCTCTGTCTCCTGTCTCGGAGCCACAGTCCCCTACGTTCGTCCCACTACTACTGTCTCACCTCACTGCCCCTGTCTTCCTCTTGCTCTCTCTTATTGCTTTTATCTCTTTCATCACTTCGTCTCGCTCTTCTCCCCCAGAACCGGATGGTACCCACGTCCAAATGTTGTTGCATTTATCATACCGTAGTCTGCGTTACCTCTTTCGCCTTTGTAATCGAATTTGGACCGACAGTACCTATCCCAGAAGATGGCGGGAAGCTATAGTCGTCCCTTTTCCGAAACCTTGGAAGGACAAACATCTCCCATGTAGCTGTCGCCCCATATCTCTCACGAGTAGTGCATGTAACCTTTTGGAGCGTATGGTGAATTGTCGTTTAGCCTGGAGGCTCGAGTCCCGAAACCTTTTAACACCTGCCCAATGCAGTTTCCAAAAGCATCGTTCGGCAGTTGGCCATCTTGTTGCTCTCTCTACTGGTGTCATGAACAATTTTCTCATGAACGCCAAACGGTAGCAATATTTTCTGATTTGGAGAGAGCATACGATACCTGTTGGAGGACAGGCATCCTCCGCATAGTGTCCTCTTGGGGCTTTCGAGGTCGGCTACCCCTTTTTATTCCTGAATTTATGACAGAGCGCACATTTAAGGTGCGGGTGAACACTACTCTCTCCCAAGAAAAAGGGGTGCCCCAGGGCTTCGTGCCAATTGTTGTACTGTTTGCCGTGGTCATAAATACGATTATGGATTGTCTCCTTTCCAATGTGTCGGGCTTTATCTTTGTCGACGATTTTGCGATCTACTACAGCTCTCAACGGACCAGCCTTCTTGAACGACGAAGTACATCTCGATTGCCTCCACTCATGGAGCATAGAAACCGGCTTCCGCTTTTCTCCCAGTAAGACCGCCTGTGTAAATTTTTGGCGTCGTAGGAGTTTCGTCCGCCTCCCGTGCAACCAGGTCCTGTCGACCTTCCGTTCGTGGTCGTAATTAAATTCTTGGGACTTACGTTTTACAGAAAACTGTGTTGGTCTTCCCACGCTTCATATCTTTCGGCTCGCTGTCTGCAATCCCTCAACACCCTCCATGTTCTGAGTGGTACCTCCTGGGAAGCGGACCGGGTGGCCCTCCTCCGCTTATATCGCTCCTTAGTCCGCTCGAAATTCGACTATGGAAGCATAGTTTACTCCTCTGCACGGCCGTCTATTCTTCGGCGTCTCAAGTCTGTCCACCACCGTGGATTGCGTTTAGCGTCTGGAGGTATTTACACCAGCCCTGTGGAGAGCTTTTATGCAGCGACTGCTGAACCTCCGCTGTCCAATCGGCGAGCTGTCTCTCTGAGTCGTTACGCTAGTCATCTGTCTTCCATGCCTGCTCATCCGGCCAATGCCCTTTTTTTCGACGCCTCCTTGGATTTAAGGTATGCAGGCCGCCCTTCCTCTCTACTACTAGCGGGAGTCTTCTTCCGTCAACTGCTCCGTTCTCATTCCTTCCACTTACCCAGAACTTTCTTGACAAATGGGGGTCCTAGGCTTTGCCTCCGGACCTGCCTGCTCCGTGACCTTTGTCAGCTTCGCCAAGGATAGTACCCCCCCCCCCCCCCCTGTAGTTTATCGTCGGGTATTTTCTGCTCTATGCGGACAAATGGAGCATCCCAAATTTATTTACAATGACGGCTCGAAAACAACGTGTTGGGAGTGCCTATGTTGTAGACAACACCCCTAATAGATTTCGGCTTCCCAACCAGTGTTCTGTTACTTCGGAGTTTTACGCTGTTCTCCAGGCTGTCCAATACATCCTTCGCCATAAGCAGCTACAGTATATAACACGCTCGGATTCGCTCAGCTCTCTCCTCGGCCTACAAACTATTTATCCTGTCCACCCTCTGGTCCACCAGATTCAGGACTGCCTCCATTTGCTCCACTTTGGGGGCGTCTTTGTGGTATTCCTCTGGATCCCAGGGCACGCTGGTATTCTCGGAAACGAGGCAGACGATATAGCGGCCAAGGCTGCAGTCTATCTTCCCCGGCCCGCTGTTCGCATGGTTTCCTTAGCCGATCTACTTATCGTTTTCTGTCGTCGTGTTGTTCTTTTATTGCACGTACATTGGTCTACACTTCCCGATAGTAAAATACGAGACGTGAAATCCCTCCCCTGTGAAATCCCTTCCCTCCTTGTCGGGAGGAGGTAATTTTAACAAGACTTCGGATAGGGCACCGTCTTTTTAGCCACGGCAGTTTTTAAGTGGCGATCCTCTCCCGATTTGTCCCCACCGCTCTCAACCGTGGACGGTGAGACACCTTTTACCTCAGTGCTCCTATTTTAATCCGCTACGCACCCGTTTACAGTTGTCGCCTGATATATCTTCCCTTTTAGCAGATGACACGCGCTCAGTCGATCGCGTCCTCGAGTTTATCAGTGCCAGTGAAATGACATCGGTCATTTGAAGCTCGTTTTTGGGGAACCCCTCCCCCTTCAATGGTAGTCTTTTAAGATTTCCATATGGTTTGGATTCCCTCCATTTTGAGTTTCGCTCCCATTGCAGCTGATTTCGCATTCGGTTTTTACCCTTCCGAAAGCAACAAAACGGGCGCTTATGACGGTAGCAATTTTGCGCCGTAAAGCCATAAGAAAAGAAAATACCTCAACCACTGTAAGCTACTTTCCAGTATTTATTAATTTTCCTTCTCCTTTCCGCTGTCATAGCGTCCTCTCTCAGGGTAAAAAAGCGGGAATATGTGTGAATGCCAGAATTTTTAGGAAAAATTTTAATGGTGCTGAGAAAGCTAGAATGAGGAACTGGTAGTACACTTTTCAGTCAGAATCTTTCAAACAGGAACATATTCGCTTTTTTTTATTCTGAGGTAGAAGAGTTTCTCCTCTGATTCTGTTCCTTTCCTGCCACAGCAGGGCATGTCTCTCATATGAAATACACTTTATGAGTCAGAAAAATTTTGATAGTTTACTTATGCGAAATCGAAATAATCTAAAACTATTTTTACGCCTCAGGCCAGATTTCACTTGCGAAAGAATTTTGCATGTGCTTCAGTACTGCAACATGGGTTTTTCAGAATCATTGTCATGATGACTGAGATGTATTACAGCACATTCCTCCGTGCTACGTCGCTCTATAATCTACGTTTACGCCTCCCACCAGATATTACGTGTGTATTTTACGTGTACGAGAAGGGTAAATTAGAACTCTGTATCTCGGAAAAAGATAAAGATAAAAGAATACTTTCAACTTTGTTCGACATTTGCTCAGCGTAGACGGTTTTAAATCCTAAAACTAAGTTTTTGGAGTTTTTTCTCGATTACGGATAAATATATAAACAGGAAGGTGTCACTTCTAGATTAATGTCTAGAGAATATGCTGCTAAAATTTGAGCAATCTGCAACGATTATTTATTATTTATATTTTCCCTCACAATGAATTTTACGTGCGTTTTTCCGTGAACCTCTGTATATCGGAAACGGACAAAGAAATCAGAGAAAATTTTCAGGGTTATTCCAGACCGGGATGTGAAGCACATATTGTAAAAATTGAAGTCATTTGCACTGTATAGCCACGTTTGAGTATGTGGCTCGGCTTTGGTACCAAAAACCAAGTTTTTGGGGTGTTTCACGCTAATGGACAAATACTTTCCTTTTGTTATTTAGTATTTGTATTTCTCCTCACACGGGATCGTATGCACGTATTTTATGTGTGCATGTAGGGCCTTTACAAAATTTTTGGTTTTGTAGGAAACGGATGAAGTTATTAAGGAAATTTTCAAGTTGGTACGAAACCGAATCTTAGGAATTTATTCTAAAAACCTCAGTAATGTGATATGGATAACTGTCTTGGAATCCGTGGCTCTGTTTTGGTACCCGCAAAACGACGTCTTTCGGGCTTTCTCAGGGACCATTAACCAAATGTTGTTGTTGTTGAGGTCTTCAGTCCTGAGACTGATTTGATGTAGCTCTCTATGCTACTCTATCCTGTGCAAGCTTCTTCATCTCCCAGTACCTACTGCAGCCTACATCCTTCTAAATCTGCTTAGTGTATTCATCTCTTGGTCTCCCTCTTCGATTTTTACCCTCCACGCTGCCCACAAATACTAAATTGGTGATCCCTCGATGTCTCATAACATGTCCTACCAACCGTACCCATCTTCTGGTCAAGTTGTGCCACAAGCTCCTTTTCTCCCCAATTCTATTCAATACTTCCTCATTAGTTATGTGATCTACCCATCTAATATTCGGTATTCTTCTATAACATCACATTTCGAAAGCTTCTATTCTCTTATTGTCTAAACTATTTATCGTCCACGTTTCACTTCCATACATGGCTACACTCCATACAAATACTTTCAGAAGCAATACGTAAATCTATACTCGATGTTAACAAATTTTTCTTCTTCAGAAACGCTTTCCTTGTCATTGCCAGTCTACATTTTATATCCTCTCTACTTCGACCATCATCAGTGTTTTGCTCCCCAAATAGGAAATCTCCTTTACTACCTTAAGTGCCTCATTTCCTAATCTAATTCCCTCAGCATCACCCGACTTCATTCGACTACATTCCATTATCCTTGTTTTGCTTTTGTTGATGTTCATCTTATATCCTCCTTTCAAGACATTATCCATTCCGTTCAACTGCTCTTCCAAGTCCTTTGCTGTCTCTGACAGAATTACAATGTCATCGGCGAACCTCAAAGTTTTTATTTCTTCTCCATGGATTTTAATTCGTACTCCGAACTTTTCTTTTGTTTCCTTCACTGCTTGCTCAATATACAGATTGAATAACATTGGCGAGAGGCTACAACCCTGTCTCACTCCTTTCCCAACCACTGCTTCCCTTTCATGTCCCTCTATTCGTATAACTGCCATCTGGTTTCTGTACAAATTTTATATAGCCTTTCGCTCCCTGTATTTTACCCCTGCCACCTTTAGAATTTGAAAGAGAGTATTCCAATCAACATTGTCAAAAGCTTTCTCTAATTCTACAAATGCTAGAAACGTAGGTTTGCCTTTCCTTAATTTAGCTTGTAAGATATGTCGTAGGGTCAGTATTGCCTGACGTGTTCCAACATTTCTATGGAATCCAAACTGATCTTCCCCTAGGTCGGCTTCTACTAGCTTTTCCATTCGTCTGTAAAGAATTCGCGTTAGTATTTTACAGCCGTGACTTATTATACTGATAGTTCGGTAATTTTCACACCTGCTTTCTTTGGGATTGGAATTATTATATTATTCTTGAAGTCTGAGGGTATTTCGCCTGTCTCATACATCTTGCTCACCATATGGTAGAGTTTTGTCAGGACTGGCTCATCCACGGCTGTCAGTAGTTCTATTGGAATGTTGTCTACTCCGGGGGCCTTGTTTCGACTCAGGTCTTTCAGTGCTCTGTCAAACTCTTCACGCAGGTCATATCTCCCAATTCATCTTCATCTACATCCTCTTCCATTTCCATAATAATGTCCTCAAGTACGTAGTCCTTGTATAGACACTCTATTTCCATCTTTCTGCTTTCCCTTCTTTGCTTAGAACTGGGTTTCCATCTGAGCTCTTGATATTCATGCAAGTGGTTGTCCTTTCTCCAGTGTCTCTTTAATTTTCCTGTAGGCAGTATCTATCTTACCCCTAGTGAGACAAGCCTCCACATCCTTACATTTGTCCTCTAGCCATCCCTGCTTAGCCATTTTGCACTTCCTGTCCATCTAATTTTTGAGACGTTTATATTCCCTTTTGCCTGCTTCATTTACTGCATTTTTGTATTTTCTCCTATCACCAATTAAATTCAATATTTCATCTGTTACCCAAGGGTTTCTACTAGCCCTCATCTTGTTACGTATATGGTCCTCTGCTGCCTTCACTATTTCATCCCTCAAAGCTACCCTTTCTTCTTCTATTGTATTTCATTCGCCCATTCCCGTCAATTGTACCCTTATGCTCTCCCTGAAATCCTGTACAACCTCTGGTTCTTTCAGTTTATCCAGGTCCCATATCCTTAAATTTCCACCTTTTTGCAGTTTCTTCAGTTTTAATCTACAGTTCATAGCCAATAGATTGTGGCCAGAGTACACATATGCCCCTGGAAAAGTTTTACAATTTAAAACCTGGTTTCCAAATCTCTGTCTTACCATTATATAATCTATCTGAAATCTGTCAGTATCTCCAGGCTTCTTCCATGTATACAACCTTCTTTTATGATTCTTGAACCAAGTGTTAGGTATTATTAAGTTGTGCTCTGTGCAAAATTCTACCAGGCGGCTTCCTCTTTCATTTCATAACCCCAATCCATATTCACCTACTACGTTTCCTTCTCTCCCTTTTCCTACTACCGAATTCCACTCACCCATGACTATCAAATTTTCGTCTACCTTCACTGCCTGAATAATTTCTTTTATCTCATCATACTTTTCATCAATTTCTTCGTCATCTGCAGAGCTAGTTGGCATATAATCTTGTGCTACTGTAGTAGGTGTGGGTTTCGTGTCTATCTTGGCCACAATAATGCGTTCACTATGCTGTTTGCAGTAGCTTACCGGTACTCCAATTTTTTTATTCATTATTAAACCTACTCCTGTATTACCCCTATTTGATTTTGTATTTATAACCCTGTATTCACCTGTCCAAAAGTCTTGTTCCTCCTGCCACCGAACTTCACTAATTCCCACTATACCTAACTTCAACTTATCCATTTACGTTTTTAAATTGTCTAACCTAACTGCCCGGTTAAGGGATCTGACATTCCACACTCCAATCCGTAGAACGCCAGTTTTCTTTCTCCTGATAACGACGTCCCCTTGAGTAGTCCCCGCCTGGTGATCCGAATGGGGGACTATTTTGCCTCCGGAATATTTTACCCAAGAGGACGCCATCATCATTTAATCATACTGTAAAGCTGCAGGCCCTCGGGAAAAATTACGACTGTAGTTTCCCTTGCTTTCAGGCGTTCGCAGTGTCAGAACAGCAAGGCCATTTTGGTTAGTGTTACAAGGCCAGATCAGTCAATCATCCAGACTGCTGCCCCTGCAACTACATAAATGGCTTCTGCCCCTCTTCAGTAACCACACGTTTGTCTGACCTCTCAACAGATACCCCTCCGTTGTGGTTGCACTTACGGTACGGTCATCTGTATCGCTGAGGCACGCAAGCCTCCCCACCAACGGCAATGTCCATTCTTCAAGGGGGGGGATTAACCAAATAGTGCCTCCATAAGCTCCTGAAGGCGCACCATAGATCACATATAAAGCAGAAAGAACTAACCGATTTCCTCCATTTGCCTAACATGGAGGAAGAGTGTAATATTCAAAGTTCGACCCTGTAATGTAAAATAGTTACAGTACGACAATCCTCCTATTGCGCAGACAAGTGGCCCCTAGCCCAAGTACTACCCAAAAGACTTGACCCCACCGTTCTGTTATTAACGCAACCCGACGTACGAGTTCCGTCAGTATCCTCTTTCCGTGCGCTGCGTTTTGGAGCGTGCCGTCACATGTGTACCCATATCCGAATAGGAAAATGAGTACCAATCTAGGATATGCGTAATACAAAAGTACCAAACTGTTTTCCTGTAACTATTTCTTACGTCTGCTGTTCTGCTTCTACTGATTGTTTAGACGTTGTAGTGAGGCCGTTGCTCAGCAACGACTCACAGTCGTACCGGAATGGCAGACCGCCCGGCCATCGGAAGCCTGTCTATCGCTCTTGACGTTGCTGGACTGCTTCAAGATTTCCGTCGCCTCTCATACTTCACTGACGCATCTAGGGCTGCTTCGTAAAGTCTGTAGTCTGCCGGAGGTTAAAACCTCGCTGTCATTCGCAGTGGAGTTCCGCTACCGCTGATGTATTGCACGTAACGTACAGCGGCCGTGTACTGCTACGCGTGTCCAACTGGCGCCCTGGTTTCCTCCACAACAGTGACAACGCACTAAAGTAATTTCACTGTTTTGACGGTATACTTCGTGGAGCTTACCACATTACTGCTTTTAGGAAGCTTGCCTGAAGCGTACAAGAACGTGTCGTGGGCGTTCGGCTGCCGCCTCTCCTCTCGTTACTGGCCAAATACCGACAGGATTTGAGCCAACACCTCCGAGTCCAGCGCCATCGTAGATGCGAGCATCAGCGACCTCTGCTACAGGGGCGGGTGTCAGGTAAATACTTTATTCTAAGCTGTTTTCTCTACATTGTGGCAATTTTTATTCTTTGTTTGTATAGTGATTGTATACACTTTCAAATTCTTCTATCCTTTCACTAAGACACTAGCCGGTAAAACTATGCAAAAGACTGTCCATACATTGTGGTTGCTTGCGGTGTAGCACAGATGTGCCTCTGTGTCATGTGGGAAGCAATTAATGGGAGGAGGGAATGTTGTAGCCAATGAACAGCTGTTAATTATACACGTCTATATACAGCTAGCAAATGAATTAATCAAAGTTGGTGCTCGTCGATTGATTTACATACTGACTTTTCCGCATATTGGTGCCTATTTTATTCAGGTATACACATTGTTATAGCGCATTTGCACCTTTTCTGTAGAAATATTATTCAAGATTTCGCCTGAAATACTAGTCTTGGTTGTGGTGACAGAGTGATACGAATTATTCGCGTTGTATGTGTGTGCGTGTGCGGAGGGAGGGCGGGACGTGGTGTAGGAGGGGGGGGGCGGTTGACAGTTTGAGGGCACTGCACAAAAACTACATAAAACGTTGCTTAGCTTAGTAGCCGCCTGTAATTTGTCCGTGTAGAGCTGTTCGTTTTCAAAAATTGTGAGTGACTTGAGACGTTTTCTGTGCTAAAAACGCAAGATCAACATCGATGATGATGACTATACTTCCCATATTACGGCATATTTTCCGGGTATGTTATGCTTGTATTTGTACTCAAATTAATTCCTGTGTCTTTTGTTGTCTCTAGACATCTCAGTCTCGTTTGTCTCCAAAAATTTGGTAATTTAGCGGATGTTCTGCGCGCGATGTATCTCGCACGTATAGGATGTTTGCCGGTGTTGAGTTTATTTAAAGTTAGAAAGTGTGATTCGCATACGACGAGCTATATCCCCACGACCTTCACTTAGGTTGGGAAGCCTTACTTTTAATTTAAAACGTGTGATCACGGTATGGCGAGTTACTCCGACTGCATTCCATAAAATACCGGAGTATGGTATACTTTAGATACTTCTCACTAACAATTACAGAATATTTACTAGTTCTATTTTAGAGTGCGAGCATTCATACATTAAGCAACGAAACTCACTTGTTTTTCTTCTCGGAACTAATAAAGGGTTGGGTTGGTTAGTCTGGCGGAGGAGACCAGACAGCGAGGTCATCGGCCTCATCGGATTAGGGAAGGACGGGGGAGGAAGTCGGTCGCGCCCTTCCAGGGGAACCATTCCGACATTTGCCTGGAGTGATCGAGGGAAATCACGGAAATCCTAAATCAGAATGGCTGGACGCGGAATTGAACCGTCATCCTCCTGAATGCGAGTCCAGTGTGCTAACCACTGCGCCACCTAGCTCGGTGCAACCAGTAAAGTCATTCTACCAGGTGTATCGCATGATTTCACCAGCAGCAGCGCAACTAATGCATTATTAAACATTGACCTGTGTTTGGACTCCAATTATCAAGTCAGTAACGATCTACGTTTGAATTTTGTTAAGAAATCTTGGACGCCATGCAAAATTTACAGTCTTAAAACGTCGTTTCGATCTGAATGGCTTACAATCTACCAGTGACTGGCCCATTGGGGTACGGTAAAGGACGACAGTTGATCATTTCTCCTTGCCCTAAATTTCAAAAGTTTCAAGAAGCTGCATGGTCTCATACGGAAATTTAGTGGCATCGTTGTTTCTTCAAAAAAGTTTTAACACGGTATGGTCAAAGAGGGACTCAGCGTTCATAAATGACTAAATGGAGTATATCAGAAGGAAGTCGAAAACAGTGCAAAACTTTGGTCACCTGCATCACCAATACTATTTTACGTACAGCATGGTCTTCCACTTCGCGGGGAAGTCGATGACGGTTCAAAAAATGGTTCTGAGCACTATGGGACTTAACATCTGTGGTCATCAGTCCCCTAGAACTTAGAACTACTTAAACCTAACTAACCTAAGGACATCACACACATCCATGCCCGAGGCAGGATTCGAACCTGCGACCGTAGCAGTCGCGCAGTTCCGGACTGAGTGCCTAGAACCGCAAGACCACCGCGGCCGGCTAGTGACGGTTCTGTTTTCACAAATCTGCTGCACTTTAGAGCTGACTCTGTGGACGAGAGTTTGAAAAATTATTTAGAGGCCTTCATTATATTCAAAATGAACTGCTACAAACTTGTTGCTAGGATCTGGCAAGGGAAGTACCCCAGTCCGAAGGGCAAAAACCGTCTTTAAACACATTTAAAATGCAGTATTGCACCTGTTTGGATAGCTATCAACGTTGTTGATCCGCAAATCTACATGTGGCGCAGCTAGCGCGATCGTAACAGATCTGAAATGTGACGTCCACTGTTCAAAGTGCCGTCAGTGCCGGCAAAAGGTGACCGAGATGTGTAACCAATGGCACCCCATACCATCACGCCGGGTGATACGCCAGTATGGCGATGACGAATACACGCTTCCAATGTGCGTTCACGGCGATATCGTCAAACACGGATGCGACTATCATGATGCTGTAAACAGAACCTGGTTCAAAATGGTTCAAATGGCTCTGAGCACTATGGGACTAAACATCTATGGTCGTCAGTCCACTAGAACTTAGAACTACTTAAACCTAACTAACCTAAGGACATCACAGAAACAGAACCTGGATTCATCCGAAAAAATGACGTTTTGCTATTCGTGCACCCAGGTTCGACGTTGAGTACACCATCGCAAGCGCTCCTGTCTGTGATGCAGCGTCAAGAGTAACCGCAGCCATGGTTTTTTATTTATTTATTTATTTATTGTTCCATGGGACCAAATTAAAGAGAAGTCTCCATGGTCATGGAACGAGTCAAGACATAAAATTATAATACGATAGTAGAAACAGATAAAATAAAATATAAGAAACGTATTCAGGCGACAATTCGTAAGTTTAAATAAAGAAAATCAACAATGTAACACTGGAATTTGCTTAATTTTTCAGCTCTTCCAGCAGTTCTTCGACAGAATTGAAGGAGTGGGCCATGAGGAAACTCTTCAGTTTAGACTCAAAAGTGTTTGGGCTACTGCTAAGATTTTTGAGTTCTTGTGGTAGCTTATTGAAAATGGATGCAGCAGAATAGTGCACTCTTTTCTGCACAGGAGTCAAGAAGGTGCATTCCACATGCATATGGTCTCCGAGATGATAGTCGATGCTGCTTCAAACGTCGTCGAACTGTTCGTGCACATGGTTGCAAACGTCCCCATCTGTTGAGTCCGGGATCGAGACGTGGCTGCACGATCCGTTACAGCCATGCGGTTAAGATGCCTGTCATCTCGACTGCTAGTGATACGAGGCCGTTGGGATCCAGCACGGCATTCCGTATTACCCTTCTGAACCCACCGACTCCATATTCTGCTAACAGTCATTGGATCTCGACCAACGCGAGCAGCAATGTCGCGATACGATAAACCGCAATCGCGATAGGCTACTATCCGACCTTTATCAAAGCCGGAAACGTGATGTTACGCACATCTCCTCCTCACACGAGGCATCACAACAACGTTTCACCAGGCAACGCAGGTCAACTGCTGTTTTTGTATGAGAAATCGGTTGGAAACTTTCCTCATGTTAGCACGTTGTAGGTGTCGCCACCGTGAATGCTCTGAAAAGCTAATCATTTGCAGATCACAGCATCTTCTTCCTGTCGGTTACGTTTCGCGTCTATAGTACGTAATCCTCGTCGTGTAGCAATTTTAATGGCCAGTAGTGTATATCCAGTAAATAACGTGACATTATATTATAGAGACAGTGCAAATAATGATCGTAAGGACCATATTGTTAAGGTACAAGCAAATTTGAGGGAAGATTCAGATCAGGAAATGGGGGAATCAGCACAGCGGAACAGATGACAATCTACCAATGAATTGTGGAATTAATGCGAGCGTAAGGGTCGAGGAACATTTGAGTAAATTAATTGAAGGAATTTCAGAATGTTAGAATGGAGAATCAGAAGAACGGGAAGAAGAAAGCGGTGTAGAAATTTCTGACAGTACCTTGGAAGGGGTTTCAGAATCAGAGGAAAATTACGGTGAGAAGTTGGAGGAGTACTTTAACTTGGCAATAGTGGACAGACTTGTGGAAGCTGCCACTACTAACAAGGAGGACCCAGTAAATTTAAATATGATTTCCATAAGGGAGGTAGGGTTCGATGGAAGAGGAGTGATGCACGATTTGTCATAGGAGCCTGAGACTGTAAGCAAGAGAAAATACGTGGGACAATCGATTATTGAAGTAATAGTGTTTGAAGAAAAATTTCCTTCTCTAATTGATACCGGTTCAGAAGTGTGTGCTGTATCACAGAATTTTGTAAATGCTCTCCCAAACAATAAACAAATTGTTGTAAAGCCAGTGAGTGGTTTAAACATTATTCTAGCTACTGAAAAAACTAAGAAAGTGGCTAAACAAGAAGTCCTATTACCGTAACTGTAATTGGGGTAGTCATAAACCATAATTTTCTAGATATAAATGGACTCTGTGTGGAAATGTTAGTAGGTGCCGACTTCTTGCATAAATATGAAGGATGGGTAAATTTTGAGACCAATGACGTAATTATAAGAATAAGTGGAAAACCTGTAGCTATTCCATTCATTGGAAAAAGACAGAGAGAAATACAGGGACGTGCGAGAAAAGAATTCTGTGTGGCGTGACGTGGCACTACACTTCTGCACACATAACACTAAACAAGGTGTTTTACGTTATCTCGAAGATGTGTCTTATGTATCAAACTCATCAGAAAGATTAACGGTTCAAAATTAAAATATTTTTGAAAAATCGATTTATTTTTCAATTTTTGAAGTCCTCTCTCAAAATCTCGAGAAGAGCATGCATTATGACATTTTGATGCGGCAGTATGAGGCTGCGTCACCAGCACAAAGGTGAGTCCCGCAGGAGAACACTCCAGTCGCCATAGGGCGCACGACAAAGCGCTCCGCCCGTGACGCTCGATACGGCGGAAACCGAAGTACAGAACACAGCTGTGTACGTCTTCTGGCGACACCAAAAAATGGTTCAAATGGCTCTGAGCACTATGCGACTTAACTTCTGAGGTCATCAGTCGCCTAGAACTTAGAACTAATTAAACCTAACCAACCTAAGGACATCACACACATCCATGCCCGAGGCAGGATTCGAATCTGCGACCGTAGCGGTCGCTCGGTTCCAGACTGTAGCGCCTAGAAGCGCACGGCTACTCCGACCGGCTCTGGTGACACAGGAGAAGCCCTTGACAGTGCACGCGGATCGGTTGGACACAGATTTATGGAGACGCGTGCTACAGAAATCAGGGTATATTTGTATGCAGGAAATGTCGAACCATTCGACCACAAACATTTCTTATCCATTCAAAATTTCCACATGTATAAAGAGAAGAGCAATACATTACATCCGAAAATTTGCGTAGTCCACCACGATAAGGTGCTACCGAACTCGTGGCCACTGAAATAGAAGCTGCAATTTTTTTGCGAACTTTTAGAGGGAGCGTTTGCGGAATATGTGCGCAGTGTTGCTGAGAGCAGTCGCTCATATGAAGAGTTCAAGGACGCGTTCCGTAACACATATTGGTCGCCAGACACGGAAGAGAGTGTCAAGCTGGAGATTATACTTGGCGAAGACCTGGAAGCGTCAGGATTCCTTAGTCCGGTGAAGTTCTTTTAGTGACCAGTTAAGAAGAATCGGGTTTTGGACCGACCACACAATCCCAGGAAAATTACCTCTGCGCTACCAACTACTCCTCTTCGGAAGGTGCAACGATTTCATTGAATCATCCAGGAACGCGCTACACGAATCAGACTGTGTCAATGAAATATAAAATGCAAGAGACAGAGGAGAAACAATAACCGCAGCTGGCAAGGGTCGTCAGAAACGAACGATAACGTACGAATTGGAGGAAATAATGGATCACGGGAAAACAACAACCCGAACTCGAGAGGGAGTAACCATCCACCGTGACTGAACAGAGTGAGACGAGTCAATTACAACAATAATTGAAACGAACACAAAACGGGAAGTGGAGAGAAAACGAAATCCAAACCAGCTAGATACTGGAGAACCACACCAGCAAAGAAACAGCTGGGAGTACAGCAGTCAATGTCAGCAATAAAACCAGCAAGATCATCATATCCAGATTAGGCCACCCAACTCATCACAGAGGAAATGTAGCAGCAGTCTAAATAGAAACTGACGCTTGGCTGCTGCGGACAGAGCTCAAAACAAGGCTGCAGGAACTGTCGGAAAGGAGCAACCTCAACAGTCTAGAATATGAAGACACAAGAGTGCTTCTGCGTGATGAAAAAGAGGTCACGACACGACCGGATCTACATCCTATTGTTCACATCACCGTAGGCACCGTCAATCTGACAGGAACTGCGGACAGTGCAAGCCACATCTCTGCTATATCGCAAGCTGCGTACAAGAAATGCATTGCGAATCACCTATGGCCAGAACTCACGCTGGAGAAAGCGAATATCGCTGGCACACTGAGTGCAAAGGCACACGGAAGTGAGGTCACAAACACTGTTGATGTTCAGCTGACGAGAGCATACCTGGGAAGCAAACTTTGTGGTCGTCCCTTCGCTGGCAATTGAAACAATATTCAGCGTGGATTCCCTGAACCAACATCAGGCTGTACTGGACGTGGGACGAGGACAGCTCACATTGCAGAAAGATTCTGTCGGGAAAAATACATTTTCTGATCACGCAATACGAGCGCAAATTCCTGCCGAATGTCTCAACCTAAACTACACCAGAAAATGCGAATAAGACAGAAATCAATCGTGGCGTCATCAGTATTGTCGCAAAAAAAAGTGAACAAACTCGATGGGAGCTGCGTCATGATATTGATAAAGTGGAAAAACTCGACGGGAGGTGCGTCATGATATTGATAACGTGTCAGGAAATCTAGAAAGCATTCCGATGATTGGCAAGGAGTGTAGTGCCTCAAGAATTTCGATGTAAATTCTAGAAACACTCGGCCTTCAACCGTCTCGAACACCCGATATTTTAGGTACGAGTGCGGGAGAGTGGGAACGTTTCTACCGCTCCACCTGTTTCTATGTGCAGGTCGGAAGTTTGTTATTAGAAGACTGTAAGAGGGGCGACTCACGGACAACGAAAAGTGTTTGCCGCCAGCGCCAAAGAAGACGTGAGGAGAACTCAACGAATAATTATGACATATTCTTTGATGTATTAGTGTCTGTAGTGATTGTAAAAGATACTATTAAACAGTTAAATATAGACTGCTATGCACATTCATGTATTGGACTCGCTTGAGGCTAGAGATTTATGAATTACTTCATGTCTTGGCTATGAACGAAACAAGACATATGTATGCTATTTGAAAATGTGTTCAAAAATGGCTCAAACGGATCTAAGCACTATGAGACTTAACATCTGAGGTCATCAGTCCCCTAGAACTTAGAACTACTTAAACCTAACTAACCTAAGGACATCACACACATCCATGCCCGAGGCAGGATTCGAACCTGCGACCGTAGCAGTCGCGCAGTTCCGGACTGAGTGCCTAGAACCGCTAGACCACCGCGGCCGGCTAGTGACGGTTCTGTTTTCACAAATCTGCTGCACTTTAGAGCTGACTCTGTGGACGAGAGTTTGAAAAATTATTTAGAGGCCTTCATTATATTCAAAATGAACTGCTACAAACTTGTTGCTAGGATCTGGCAAGGGAAGTACCCCAGTCCGAAGGGCAAAAACCGTCTTTAAACACATTTAAAATGCAGTATTGCACCTGTTTGGATAGCTATCAACGTTGTTGATCCGCAAATCTACATGTGGCGCAGCTAGCGCGATCTGAAAGTAAATGTTAATGTCGTGTGACTCGGACCTCCCGTCTGTTACACCGTTCGCCGTGCGCAAGTCCTTCGATTTGACACCACTTCGGCGAGTTGCGCGTCGATGGGGATGAAATGATTATGATTAGGACAACACAACACACAATTCCTGAGCGGAGAAAATCTTCGACCCAGCAGGGAATCGAACCTGGGCCCTTAGGATTGACAGATTAGTAGTTTTTGTTTAATCGCTATCAAAATTTGTATACTGCACTTTGTTATTAATAGAAAGGTGGTGTGAAAATCTCAGTTTTATAGCGGGCATACGTTCGGAGTTAGAAAAATTTACTACAAAGTTAGAGAAACCACACTTAAGAAAAGAAATTCATCTGGGAACATTTATGACTTGTTTAATGGTTTTCAACTGAAATATGCACCTCAAGTATTAGGGTACAGAATGATTTAATTGAAATTTAATTTAAAAATTTGAAATACCTTACAATTTTCGTAGTGTGAAATCTAAAATAACTTCAGGAAACACAAATAAAATCAGTATTTATTTTATTATGTGTCATCTGAGCCTGTGAGTAAATGAGAGTGTGTATGTGGGACATTCGTCAAATTTCAATGTAGGATTATATACCGTCTTAAGCAACCAGCCAGAGTTATACAAGCCTATCTTGGGAAAATGATCCTAGGGGATTTACCCACTTTTCTGATGACGTATGTCTAGGTGTGATTTCTATTGTAACAGAGCAGCCAGAAAGTCAGCTGCGGTAAAATCTGTATCTAAAGAATATTTCCAGAATTTTTGTCGTTTCGTTTTCGTTTAATAACATTACTATAACATTTGTATGTCAGATTGACGCAAATGCGTCTGTGTACAAGGATTGGTGCAGACCAGTTTTGGCGCGAGTATGATCACGAGCGAGTATTATGATTGGCAGTAAGTATGGTCAGGCAATCAGAACTCAGACGGTTCCTGCTCGTTACTTGATAGTTATACTGGGACTGACGCTGGAAGAAGGAAAGTTGCTCGCTAGCTTTGAACGCAGATGGTCATGTTACTAGTGCCAGTAAAAATAATATGTGAGATGAAGAATTACTTGGTGTTTGAGTTACTGGTTAGCTAACTCGATAGCAGTTGTTGTTGATGACTGCTTGGCGACATTTCAGAGGTTTTGACTAAATTTGTTGGGCAGACATCCATGTGCGAAATATTGGCCTTTATGGAATCCGTGTGGCATGTTTCAGTAATCAACTACTGAGCATTTTTGGCGAACAGTTTCTTTTTTAGAATTCCACAAGACGTTGTTTAATTTGGGTCGGGTTAGGACAGATTTCTGGCTGCTGTGCGTGTGAAATGTGTGTATAAATGGTGAACTGGAAGGAAATAGCCGATAGTTTAAATGTGGACTGAATAGTACCTTTTCTTTGGTTATCAAGGACAAAATAAACATTATTGTGTGGAAATTTCGGACATTATTTTCCAGAAGCCAATCCATTTTCTTACGGCCCGTAGAGAACTTCCTTTCGTAACTAGAGTTGCGTGGCGCCAGTAATTGTAGATATCAGATGGTGTGTCTTATCGAAGCTGGTTTTACATCATCTTGTAAGTATTTACGTTGCCGAGTGAAGGGACATTGAGCAGACGCCGTTCTGAGGTAGGTGAATTTTAAATTTGCAGCCTGCACAGTGACAACGACGAATGCGAGAAATTAAATCCTGAAACTCCGCAATTGGTGCTTTGCCAGTTGGGAAAACATTAGTAAGGTTCTGATGCGTAAGAACTTTATAAAAAGTTTAAATGAACTTGTAATGTGTTCATAAGTGAAAAGAAAATGTAGGACCATAGGCAAGTATACTAATGAATTGTAGTTGGAACGCAGAAGCGAAGAACTCGTGTGCAAAGTTACTAGTGAATTGTACAATGCAGCGAGAACAACAGACAGTGCGCTGAACTTGAAAATATACCTCTAACTGTCAAATAAATAAAGCAGGAACCAATGTCAGTGGCTAGTGAACCAAAAGATAGTGTTTCGGATATGTTTGCGAATATTCTCAAACTTATGAAGGAGATGGGTTCAGATATAAACTCTCTATTAAGTTCTGATATTGACACCAAAGTTAATAAAATGGGGTCTAAGATCGACATTAAAATGAATAAAATGGGAAGTGACATAAAAACTTCCTTGAGTTCTAAGAAAAATGAGTTACATACTGAAGTTGATCAAGGATTCACTAAATTGTCAATAGGAAAGGAAGCTAGGATGGAAGATAAATTTTCGAATTTGAGGGATACTTGGTTAAATGATATGACCTTGTTCAGTAGCATTGTGAAATGTGAACTTAATGAGATACAACGAAAATGTAACCAGGCTGTTGTACCAGTAAAAGATGAATTGACTGTTCAGATTAAGCAAGTTGCCGAGCATAGCAAACAAGTGAAAGATCAAGTAAATTCAGAACTAAATAAAGTTCATATACAGGTTTAGAATATAGAAAAACACTGTAAAAATAGCCATTTTGAATTAGAAAGTCAAGTTAAACATGGAAAAGATGTGTGTGCTAAATTGGGCATGCAAGTGTCTAGTAAAATTAATAACAAAGAAAATAATATCCAGCAATTCAGTACCAGTGTGAATGAGGAATTGTGTGTGCATGAGGGTAGAGTAACCCGAGTAGTGCAAAATGGTAACAACCACAGCGGCTGTGTAGTAACAAATGGTGTAGTAGAATCGTCTGAAATTGCCTATGTAACACATCGTCAATTTTTGAGATTTGATCCTAGTAAAAATGTTCATCCAAAGGAATTTTGGAGTGATTTTGAAGATGTTTTGCCTAAATCCTTGAATGATAAACAAAAGATAGGATTCATTACCTCAAATTTTGTGAAAGAGGCAAGAATTTGGGGAAACTTGGCCTCTGATAAATGTGACAGATTAGTAGAGTTCAACAGGCTTTTTTCGATGAGTATTGGGGAAAAGGAAAACAAATGGACGTTTTAACTGATTTTGATCAAAGGAAAAGTATGATTCGAAGAGAGAGGGCATTAAAATTTTTCACAGAAGTAGGTAACTATTTTGCGATATTTAAATGCAAAAGTAGAAACTGAGCAAATAATTATGGGGATAGAAAATAAGCTGCCATTGTACTGGAGAAACAAAATAATTTCAGCTCTTAGAAATAATCTTGATAGATTTATTCACTATCTGGAAAGGGTAGAAAGTATTGTAAAGGAAGCAGGAAATGCCAGGAGAAAATATAGTCCGTCTGTCAGAATGATAATAGAGCTGAAGTTAATGTAAACAGAGTCAGTGTCCAAAGAGGTAATGGATACAGAGGTAGCTTTAGAACCGACTAGGAGGTACTAGTGGAAATAGGTTCAACAAACGGGTTCAGTACTACGACTGCCGCCAGCTGTCGGCTGATGACGTAACAGATAGGCGCTGCCCGCCCGATGACAGGCATTTTAGCCATAATAACAACACCCGGCAGGAAAACTGTTCACGGTCTGCAATGAAGCTGGCGCTCGCAGATGAAAACATTAAACGTTAAACCCGCTAGCGACACTAAATGTAAGGAAGGCACCTACAAAACAACATATTGGTAATGATAATTTAGCCGCTAAAAGAGCAGAGAAGAGTGACACGGAGAAACTAAAGGTATTCTGACCATTAAAAGTGCTACACCAAGAAGAAATGCAGATAATAAAGAGGTATTCATTCATCAAATATATTTTACTAGAACTGAAATGTGATTACATTTTCACGCAATTTGGGTGCATGGATCCTGAGAAATCAGTACCCAGAACAACCACCTCTGGCTGTAATAACGGCCTTGATACGCCTGGGCATTGAGTCAAACAGAGCTTGGATGGCGTGTACACGCACAGCTGCCCATGAAGCTTCAACACGATAAAACAGTTCATCAAGAGTAGTGACTGGCGTATTGTGACGAGCCAGTTCCTCACCCACCATTGATCAGACGTTTTCAGTTGGTGATAGATCTGGAGAATGTGCTGGCCAGGGCAGCAGACGAACATTTTGTTTGTCCAGAAAGGCCCGTACAGGACCTGCAACATGCGGTCGTCCATTATCCTTCTGAAATGTAGGGTTTCATAGAGATCGAATGAAGGTTAGAGCCACGGGTCGTAACAGATCTGAAATGTGACGTCCACTGTTCAAAGTGCCGTCAGTGCCGGCAAAAGGTGACCGAGATGTGTAACCAATGGCACCCCATACCATCACGCCGGGTGATACGCCAGTATGGCGATGACGAATACACGCTTCCAATGTGCGTTCACGGCGATATCGTCAAACACGGATGCGACTATCATGATGCTGTAAACAGAACCTGGTTCAAAATGGTTCAAATGGCTCTGAGCACTATGGGACTAAACATCTATGGTCGTCAGTCCACTAGAACTTAGAACTACTTAAACCTAACTAACCTAAGGACATCACAGAAACAGAACCTGGATTCATCCGAAAAAATGACGTTTTGCTATTCGTGCACCCAGGTTCGACGTTGAGTACACCATCGCAAGCGCTCCTGTCTGTGATGCAGCGTCAAGAGTAACCGCAGCCATGGTTTTTTATTTATTTATTTATTTATTGTTCCATGGGACCAAATTAAAGAGAAGTCTCCATGGTCATGGAACGAGTCAAGACATAAAATTATAATACGATAGTAGAAACAGATAAAATAAAATATAAGAAACGTATTCAGGCGACAATTCGTAAGTTTAAATAAAGAAAATCAACAATGTAACACTGGAATTTGCTTAATTTTTCAGCTCTTCCAGCAGTTCTTCGACAGAATTGAAGGAGTGGGCCATGAGGAAACTCTTCAGTTTAGACTCAAAAGTGTTTGGGCTACTGCTAAGATTTTTGAGTTCTTGTGGTAGCTTATTGAAAATGGATGCAGCAGAATAGTGCACTCTTTTCTGCACAGGAGTCAAGAAGGTGCATTCCACATGCATATGGTCTCCGAGATGATAGTCGATGCTGCTTCAAACGTCGTCGAACTGTTCGTGCACATGGTTGCAAACGTCCCCATCTGTTGAGTCCGGGATCGAGACGTGGCTGCACGATCCGTTACAGCCATGCGGTTAAGATGCCTGTCATCTCGACTGCTAGTGATACGAGGCCGTTGGGATCCAGCACGGCATTCCGTATTACCCTTCTGAACCCACCGACTCCATATTCTGCTAACAGTCATTGGATCTCGACCAACGCGAGCAGCAATGTCGCGATACGATAAACCGCAATCGCGATAGGCTACTATCCGACCTTTATCAAAGCCGGAAACGTGATGTTACGCACATCTCCTCCTCACACGAGGCATCACAACAACGTTTCACCAGGCAACGCAGGTCAACTGCTGTTTTTGTATGAGAAATCGGTTGGAAACTTTCCTCATGTTAGCACGTTGTAGGTGTCGCCACCGTGAATGCTCTGAAAAGCTAATCATTTGCAGATCACAGCATCTTCTTCCTGTCGGTTACGTTTCGCGTCTATAGTACGTAATCCTCGTCGTGTAGCAATTTTAATGGCCAGTAGTGTATATCCAGTAAATAACGTGACATTATATTATAGAGACAGTGCAAATAATGATCGTAAGGACCATATTGTTAAGGTACAAGCAAATTTGAGGGAAGATTCAGATCAGGAAATGGGGGAATCAGCACAGCGGAACAGATGACAATCTACCAATGAATTGTGGAATTAATGCGAGCGTAAGGGTCGAGGAACATTTGAGTAAATTAATTGAAGGAATTTCAGAATGTTAGAATGGAGAATCAGAAGAACGGGAAGAAGAAAGCGGTGTAGAAATTTCTGACAGTACCTTGGAAGGGGTTTCAGAATCAGAGGAAAATTACGGTGAGAAGTTGGAGGAGTACTTTAACTTGGCAATAGTGGACAGACTTGTGGAAGCTGCCACTACTAACAAGGAGGACCCAGTAAATTTAAATATGATTTCCATAAGGGAGGTAGGGTTCGATGGAAGAGGAGTGATGCACGATTTGTCATAGGAGCCTGAGACTGTAAGCAAGAGAAAATACGTGGGACAATCGATTATTGAAGTAATAGTGTTTGAAGAAAAATTTCCTTCTCTAATTGATACCGGTTCAGAAGTGTGTGCTGTATCACAGAATTTTGTAAATGCTCTCCCAAACAATAAACAAATTGTTGTAAAGCCAGTGAGTGGTTTAAACATTATTCTAGCTACTGAAAAAACTAAGAAAGTGGCTAAACAAGAAGTCCTATTACCGTAACTGTAATTGGGGTAGTCATAAACCATAATTTTCTAGATATAAATGGACTCTGTGTGGAAATGTTAGTAGGTGCCGACTTCTTGCATAAATATGAAGGATGGGTAAATTTTGAGACCAATGACGTAATTATAAGAATAAGTGGAAAACCTGTAGCTATTCCATTCATTGGAAAAAGACAGAGAGAAATACAGGGACGTGCGAGAAAAGAATTCTGTGTGGCGTGACGTGGCACTACACTTCTGCACACATAACACTAAACAAGGTGTTTTACGTTATCTCGAAGATGTGTCTTATGTATCAAACTCATCAGAAAGATTAACGGTTCAAAATTAAAATATTTTTGAAAAATCGATTTATTTTTCAATTTTTGAAGTCCTATCTCAAAATCTCGAGAAGAGCATGCATTATGACATTTTGATGCGGCAGTATGAGGCTGCGTCACCAGCACAAAGGTGAGTCCCGCAGGAGAACACTCCAGTCGCCATAGGGCGCACGACAAAGCGCTCCGCCCGTGACGCTCGATACGGCGGAAACCGAAGTACAGAACACAGCTGTGTACGTCTTCTGGCGACACCAAAAAATGGTTCAAATGGCTCTGAGCACTATGCGACTTAACTTCTGAGGTCATCAGTCGCCTAGAACTTAGAACTAATTAAACCTAACCAACCTAAGGACATCACACACATCCATGCCCGAGGCAGGATTCGAATCTGCGACCGTAGCGGTCGCTCGGTTCCAGACTGTAGCGCCTAGAAGCGCACGGCTACTCCGACCGGCTCTGGTGACACAGGAGAAGCCCTTGACAGTGCACGCGGATCGGTTGGACACAGATTTATGGAGACGCGTGCTACAGAAATCAGGGTATATTTGTATGCAGGAAATGTCGAACCATTCGACCACAAACATTTCTTATCCATTCAAAATTTCCACATGTATAAAGAGAAGAGCAATACATTACATCCGAAAATTTGCGTAGTCCACCACGATAAGGTGCTACCGAACTCGTGGCCACTGAAATAGAAGCTGCAATTTTTTTGCGAACTTTTAGAGGGAGCGTTTGCGGAATATGTGCGCAGTGTTGCTGAGAGCAGTCGCTCATATGAAGAGTTCAAGGACGCGTTCCGTAACACATATTGGTCGCCAGACACGGAAGAGAGTGTCAAGCTGGAGATTATACTTGGCGAAGACCTGGAAGCGTCAGGATTCCTTAGTCCGGTGAAGTTCTTTTAGTGACCAGTTAAGAAGAATCGGGTTTTGGACCGACCACACAATCCCAGGAAAATTACCTCTGCGCTACCAACTACTCCTCTTCGGAAGGTGCAACGATTTCATTGAATCATCCAGGAACGCGCTACACGAATCAGACTGTGTCAATGAAATATAAAATGCAAGAGACAGAGGAGAAACAATAACCGCAGCTGGCAAGGGTCGTCAGAAACGAACGATAACGTACGAATTGGAGGAAATAATGGATCACGGGAAAACAACAACCCGAACTCGAGAGGGAGTAACCATCCACCGTGACTGAACAGAGTGAGACGAGTCAATTACAACAATAATTGAAACGAACACAAAACGGGAAGTGGAGAGAAAACGAAATCCAAACCAGCTAGATACTGGAGAACCACACCAGCAAAGAAACAGCTGGGAGTACAGCAGTCAATGTCAGCAATAAAACCAGCAAGATCATCATATCCAGATTAGGCCACCCAACTCATCACAGAGGAAATGTAGCAGCAGTCTAAATAGAAACTGACGCTTGGCTGCTGCGGACAGAGCTCAAAACAAGGCTGCAGGAACTGTCGGAAAGGAGCAACCTCAACAGTCTAGAATATGAAGACACAAGAGTGCTTCTGCGTGATGAAAAAGAGGTCACGACACGACCGGATCTACATCCTATTGTTCACATCACCGTAGGCACCGTCAATCTGACAGGAACTGCGGACAGTGCAAGCCACATCTCTGCTATATC
Source organism: Schistocerca americana (assembly GCF_021461395.2). Classification (NCBI taxonomy): domain Eukaryota; kingdom Metazoa; phylum Arthropoda; class Insecta; order Orthoptera; family Acrididae; genus Schistocerca; species Schistocerca americana. The sequence goes on from NC_060121.1 coordinate 94,894,282, forward strand.
GCAAGCTGCGTACAAGAAATGCATTGCGAATCACCTATGGCCAGAACTCACGCTGGAGAAAGCGAATATCGCTGGCACACTGAGTGCAAAGGCACACGGAAGTGAGGTCACAAACACTGTTGATGTTCAGCTGACGAGAGCATACCTGGGAAGCAAACTTTGTGGTCGTCCCTTCGCTGGCAATTGAAACAATATTCAGCGTGGATTCCCTGAACCAACATCAGGCTGTACTGGACGTGGGACGAGGACAGCTCACATTGCAGAAAGATTCTGTCGGGAAAAATACATTTTCTGATCACGCAATACGAGCGCAAATTCCTGCCGAATGTCTCAACCTAAACTACACCAGAAAATGCGAATAAGACAGAAATCAATCGTGGCGTCATCAGTATTGTCGCAAAAAAAAGTGAACAAACTCGATGGGAGCTGCGTCATGATATTGATAAAGTGGAAAAACTCGACGGGAGGTGCGTCATGATATTGATAACGTGTCAGGAAATCTAGAAAGCATTCCGATGATTGGCAAGGAGTGTAGTGCCTCAAGAATTTCGATGTAAATTCTAGAAACACTCGGCCTTCAACCGTCTCGAACACCCGATATTTTAGGTACGAGTGCGGGAGAGTGGGAACGTTTCTACCGCTCCACCTGTTTCTATGTGCAGGTCGGAAGTTTGTTATTAGAAGACTGTAAGAGGGGCGACTCACGGACAACGAAAAGTGTTTGCCGCCAGCGCCAAAGAAGACGTGAGGAGAACTCAACGAATAATTATGTCATATTCTTTGATGTATTAGTGTCTGTAGTGATTGTAAAAGATACTATTAAACAGTTAAATATAGACTGCTATGCACATTCATGTATTGGACTCGCTTGAGGCTAGAGATTTATGAATTACTTCATGTCTTGGCTATGAACGAAACAAGACATATGTATGCTATTTGAAAATGTGTTCAAAAATGGCTCAAACGGATCTAAGCACTATGAGACTTAACATCTGAGGTCATCAGTCCCCTAGAACTTAGAACTACTTAAACCTAACTAACCTAAGGACATCACACACATCCATGCCCGAGGCAGGATTCGAACCTGCGATCGTAGCAGTAGTGCGGTTCCGGACTGAAGCGTCTAGAGTCGCTCTGCCACCGCAGCCGGTTTGAATATGTGTAAATGAGTGCATCGTGTAAGGAATAAGTTAGCTTGCAGAAGTTATTATCTGTGAAAGTTGAAAATATAAAGTGATTGAACTGAAAAGTATTAGACGGGTACCAAAATTATTTCAAGGATAGAGAAGAATATTCCCGTAAGAAGAAGTTTGTGAGAGATCGACGTAGCTGATTACCCAGAGAAGAGGATCGGCTTCACACAACGTGCACGTTAACTGAATTGAGAGACGTGTGTGCCTAGCAACCCAATACCACACTGTCTCTTATCGTCCGGAAAACGTTAGAACGTGGCGACCTAAGTTACAGGACCCGATGAAAACGGGAATTTAAAGACAGAAACGAAAACAAGTTATTAGGCGTTGTCATAGCAACCGGGCCTAAAAAGATATGAGAATTGTTTCCAGTAATCGTATTGAGTCTAATAAAGAAATGAAAGGTAGTTGGGAGTGCATCGCAGTAAAATAGTAAGAAAGTAATAGAGGAGAAAACTGGAGAAAACACCTCAACTTTTCGGCTAAGAAGATCGGGTATGGAGAATGTGCAGTCTCCACAAACGCACATCGCGCCGACGTCGACGCAGTAAGCAGCCATTGACGCCGACTGCACCAGCTGCTGCTCAGTGGTGCTGAATCCGCGTCCGCGCCAGTGCTGTCCATAGGCGCTGGTTACACATTCGCTCACCAACGCCGCTAGAACTCTACGCCGAGCCGCTCAGGATTAGCCGAGCTGTCAAGGCGCAGCAATCACGGTCTGTGCGGCTGGTCCCGGCGGAGGTTCGAGTCCTCCCACGCGCATGGGTGTGTGTGTGTTTGTCCTTAGAATAATTTAGGTTAAGTAGTGCGTAAACTTAGGGACTGATGACCTTAGCAGTTGAGTCCCATAGGATTTCACACACATTTTTTGAACTCTACGCCGAGTGAGCGAAAACCAATAATTACGTAGTAAGAGTTGAGGGAACTGGTGAAGTATAAACTGTTATTATAGCTATTGTACTCAAAGGTAAATTTTCTTTGGATGATTACTACGTCTAAGATCAATAAAAATATGGGTCAAAAACAACAACTAGCAGAAGCAGTCACAGTAATTAGAGTGACCAGGGAAATACGAGACTTGCATGAATTAGTGAATGTAATTAAAGCCCAGCAAGCAGATTCAGCAGCTGTAAATGCTCAAATTGCGAGTTTAAGTGAAAAATTAATTGCTCAGAATGAAGCTCTAAGGAGAGAAATAGGTTTAGTACATTCTAGATTAGATGCTAAGTTTGACGATCATAGAAAAGAGTGAAATGCTCAAAATGCTCAAAATGCTTCAGTGAGAGATGAACTGAGTGCCAACTTAAGTCTTAAGTTAGATTCAGTGAATACTCAATTAAATACTAAGTTAGACGCTCAGAGCGAAATTTTAAGTAATCAAAGTGAAACCTTGAACAGTCAAACAGGAAACATAGTTTTATTGAAACTTGAATTTGACTCTTTAATTAATAAAGTAGAAGATCTGAAGTCAGATTTACAGAGTGAACTCACTAGTTCTTTGAACACTCATGTTAATCAACTATTTCTGATTTTAACCAGAAACAGGATGAGCAATTTCAAGATTTAGATAAAAACTTAGAATTTGGCATTGAAGATAAATTTAATAATGTAGAAACGCGACTTGTCAAAAAATTAGGATCATTTCAGTGCGTATGCAATGTTTCCTTCGATGTTGTAAATGATAGGTTGCACACCCTGAAGGAGAGTATTGAAAAACAAGATAAGCTAATTCCTTTTGTTCAATCGCAAGTTGCAGGTGTCAACACTCGTGTTGATACCGTGGGAAGGGATTTGGAAGAGAAACTAGCGACATCAGATACCTTAAATATAAGCAGTCTGGAGGAACAAGTAGAAGAGTTGACAGACAGAAAAGTGGCCGAGAGGGTAACGCCTAACAACGTTTTTTTCTGATTTAGCTTTGCAACTTAGTAACAAGAAGAAAGGCATAGATAGTTTACGGAAAGAATTTAAACTTATCCAGGATAAGGTGGACAAAAAAGCGACTTCTTCAAACATGGTGTTAACCAGTCAGGCAATAACTGACCAACAATGGGGAGTAAGTTCAGGACTATCCAGACAGTTTCCAAAATTTAAGCCAGACGAGAACGTACACCCAACTCACTTTCAGAAACGGTTTAACCAAGCCTTGCCGAAAAACTGGGAAGACTCAATAAAAGATAGAATTCACGGCAGGGTAGCTTTTACGAGAGGCTTCAGAATGGGACACAGTGAACATTTAGAATTTTTCGTCTTGGGCCGACTTCCAGAAAACGTTTAAGGAGAAGTGATGATCAGCGAGTGCCCAAGAAAAATTATCTGATTTGTGGGACCCAAAGTATAATAACAGTACGTGGGGAACAATGAGAAGGTATTTTGACTGGCATCAGACAGGCGCAAAGTACTTAAGTGAAGCCACGGAGGAAGAAGGGTTCGTTAGGATTATAATAAGACGATTACTTATCTATGCTGGGAAAGATATATTATGTAGTGGGTCGAAGACCGTAGAAGAATTGTTATCCTTTGTAGACGCACTTGATGCCTTAAACAAAGACAGGAATGAGAACGTACATCAATGTGAAATTCAGAATTTCCGAAGAAATTACAATAGTGGTAATAGTAATTGTAAGAGACATGAAGTTAATCTAGCTAGAGTACATCGATGTTGTCGGAATAGTGGTAACGAAAGTTATCAAAAGAAACGTTCACCTTCGACCATAGGCCCAGTAACGTCGCAGTAATTTGTACCTATTAGCAATTTCCGAAGAAATTACAATAGTGGTAATAGTAATTATAAGAGACATGAAGTTAATCTAGCTAGAGTACATCGATGTTGTCGGAATAGTGGTAACGAAAGTTATCAAAAGAAACGTTCACCTTCGACCATAGGCCCAGTAACGTCGCAGTAATTTGTACCTATTAGCAATAGAGTACAATGTGGAAACGTAATAACCAGATTTGGTAACCAGCCAGTGATTAAAAACAATGAGGAAAATGTTATGCGATCTGGATAGAGGGTCGTAGCCCAGCTCGTAGAAATACATTAGGAGGCCTAGCTTATAATAAATATGTTAGCTGTACACATAAAGTACCGACCAAGAAAGGTTGTTGCTAGAAGAACCTAGCTTAACTACCGTTAATCCACAACCAATTATAGTTGGAAAGGTAGGAGAGTTTGAAGTCACATACTTATTGATTCTGGCAGTGAAGTGTGACTTATTTCTAGTGGTTTCTTCAATACATTAGCGAACTAAACATAACTTATCGCTATTACTGGTAACAGGAGTGTACACAGTAGGCACTGCTCGAACCAAAATTACAGTTGTGAAACACGAGACACAGATAAACTGCATCATTGGGAATGTCCCATTTCGTCAGTCACTTTTAGTGGTGGAAAATATCAACAGAAAGGTGTTGTTTGGCATGTACTGGCTATCAAAATTTAACATCATACTGAATTTTGAGGAAAATTTTCTTTATTTTGGAATAGGTGACGGTAAATATTGTGTAAAGCTTGTGACGGACCAATATAGTGGTAAACAAATAACAGAATCAGCGCTTAGGAGTAACAGCGACAGAGATTGAAAACGTAAGTCATACATCACACGGAGCTGACTTACGGAACAATGTAAATGAATCCCCAATGTTAGCCAACGACAAAAAATTCGATTTATCCAAAATTCTGTTGGAACGTGAAATGGTATTTTCTGATAGTCTATGTAGTATTAGTGACTATGTATGTAAATTTAAGACCAAAGATAATATTTGTAGACCCTATCCGATTCCGGTAAGGCTGAAAGAAGCGGTTAAGGAAGAAATAGATAATATGATTGAAAATAAAATAATAGAACGTAGTACGAGTGTTATGAATAACCCTTTAGTAGTGGTAAAAAAGGCAACAGGAGGTGTGCGGTTAGTGCTGGACGCGCCCCCTTTGAATAAGCATATAGAGACGGAACGAGACAGACCAATTGGTCTGTCCATATTTGAGAACGCACAGTATCTTAGCACGATGGACCTGATTTCTGGGCACTGGCAAATTCTGTTACCCTCTGATTCAAAGAAGTATACAGCGTTTCTATTTGATGGGAAATAATATCACTTTAAGGGGGCGCGTCCAGCACTAACCGCACACCACCTGTTGCCTGTATATATATATATATATATATATATATATATATATATATATATATATATATATATATCAACAGATGCATCCAACTATGGTGTAGCAGCGGAACGTCTTCAAGGAGAATGGGGTCTGGAAAGTACAAATCACAGATCTGTATCTTTTGCCAGCCGAAGTCTTAACAAACATGAATTAAACTATACAGCCACAGAGAAAGAACTATTAGCAGTAGTATGGAGTATCCAAAAATTCCAAACGTTAGTTTGGGGGTCAGAGATCCATGTATATACGGATCATCAAGCTCTAGCTTTTTTATTGGATAATCCCTTATTAAAAAGTAGATTAATGCGGTGGATGTTGTTCCTACAGGAATATGACATTAAAATACAGTATGTAAAAGGTTCTGAAAATATTGTACCTGACGCTTTATCTAGATTACCTGTAGATATGAAAGACTTAAAACGTACAGAAGTACCGGGCGTAATTTTTACAATTAATTTTATGACAATGGAATATCCGCACAACAGGGAACAAGAAATAGCTCAAAGAATAACCAACAATATCCATCATGATTCCTGCCTTACAAAAATATATGCTATGTGTAATAGAAAACCTTTACCTCCTAATCAAGCAGAGAAATGGAAAATTATAAGGCAAAATATGTTTTGGAGAGACAGAATAATATCTCGACGTTGGCGTTTATGCATCCCGAAGTTGATGGAGGACGAAATTGTGTGGTATGTCCATACAGGTTATGGACACTTCGGAATAAAAATGTGTATAGCCCACATGAATAAGTTCTATTATTGTAAAAAGATGGGACATAAGGTAATATCTTTAATTAGAACTTGGTGAAACTTGTCAGGAAGTAAAAGAGAGTGTCACTCTTGTTAGGTACAAAATATAGCCAATCATCCCTAAGGCAATACACGATCTTACAGTAGCGGACTTCTTCGGACCAATTCCAAAAGGGAAAGGAGGACTAGCATACAAAATTGTTCTCACAGAATGTTGGTGTAAGTATGTTAAGTTGTATCCTATTAAGAAAGCAAATACACCAACAGCGATACACTGTTTGCAACAATACTTTCTCGATATGAGCAAACAAAAACGATTCCTCTCCGATAACGGACCACAATTTGTCAGTAATGACTTTAAAGAATTCTTAGCGTAGGAAGATATCCCTCAAGTATTAATCTCCAACTATAATCCGTCTTCTAGCCGTGTGTAAGGGTTATGAAAGAAATTGGGAAATTATGCCGTACATAATGCCATGAAAATCATACGTCATGGGCAACAAAAGTTAAAGACTTTGAGCTTATTTTAAATGAATTACCACATTTATCAACTGTATTACACCTTTGGAAGTAATAGGTAAACCGTTTGTGGGAGACCCGTTATTAAACGTTTTACTAGGCCGGAACAACCTACTGTAGATTACCAACTTAATCAAACAATAGTTTCTGAGAATTTGGTTGAAAGAGCACAACAACGAGTGAGTAAATATAATGAGAAGGCTGTCGAACCTAAATATAACGTTCATGACCTAGTCCTAGTAAAACAGTATCTCCGGAGCTCTGCCCCGAAGAAAGAAACACCTCAATTTTCTTCAGAAACAAAGTGATATTTAGACGTCATAAACTGAACGGAGTACTTTATATGTCTATGAAATATAGAGTAAAGTGAATAACTAAACAATTATGTTATCTTAGTGTATAATTTTCTATTTTTATAGAATAATTTTATACCTTCTGCTAGATGTAATGCAAATGGGAGGGTTTGTATCACTTTTGGAAGGGGTGGGTACTGCAAATACAAGCATGACTAACGCAAATTACACACCCCAACTTTCAGACAACTCTCGCAGACAGGTGTAACTGATTATTCACCATTTACCGTTCCATAGGTGTTGCTAAGATTTTTCTTCGCGGGCTTCAAAGGTGAAGGTGAGAATATCCGTTCTGTAGGAGGCGTTTAACTCGGCCTTCAACAGTCTCGAACATCCGATATTTCAAGTAAGAGTGCGGGAGAGTGAGAACGTTTCTACCGATCCACTTGTTCCTACGTACAGGTCGGTACTTTGTTATTAGAATACTGTAAGAGACGCGAGTCACTGACAACGTCAAATGTTTACCGCCAGCGCCACAGAAGACGGGAGGAGAACTCACCGAATAATTATGTCGTATTCTTTGAAGTATTAGTGTGTGTGGGGAAAAGACTATTGAACAGTGGAATATAGAGTGCTATAGACATTCATGTATTGGACTCGCTTGAGACTAGAGACTTTTGAAGTACTTCATGTCTTGGCTAGGAACGAAACAAGACACATGTATGCTATTTGAATATGTGTAAATGAGCCTAAAGTGTAAGGAATAAGGTAGCTTACAGAAGTTATTATCTGTGAAAGTTGAAAATATAAAATGATTGAACTGAAAAGTATTAGACTAGTACCAAAATTAATTCAAGGATAGAGAAGTATATTCCCTTAACCAGCTATAGTCTTTGGAGAAGAAGCTTGTGAGAGATCGACGTAGCTAAATACCCAGAGAAGAGGATCGGCTACACACAACATGCAAGTTAAATGAATTGAGAGACGTGTGTGCCTTGAAAACCAATACCACACTGTCTCTTGTCGTCCGGAAAACTTTAGAGGAGGATCTGGAAGAAATCTTGCTTGAAATCGAGGATGTATATCTGTCGAAAAATTGACCCATCCGCAATTTCGAATATGCATTCCGAGTGCGTAACCACACAAAATTCTGCACGCTCCCTTACCAGATCACATTGGCCTATCGACCCAAAGTTTTCTTAGAGACCAAGAGGATGCTAGGCGATAATACCATTGAACCAGCCACCTCCACATACAACCACTCTGTCACGATAGTGGAAAAATGCGACAGCTCAATCCTTTTGGTGCTGGATTCATGCCAAATGAGTACCATCATAGAACCAGAAGCAGATCGTCCCGAGAAGCTGGAGAAGTCTTACAAACCTTCCACGGTGTAACAGTGGTCTCGTCCTTCGACATGCTATCCAGATTCTGACAAATTACATTCCATCGAGACAGCAAGATATACACTGCATTCCTCGTCTTCGGCAGAAGTTACCAACTCTGACAGTTACCATTACCGGCCGGTGTGGCCGTGCGGTTAAGGCGCTTCAGTCTGGAACCGCGTGACCGCTACGGTCGCAGGTTCGAATCCTGCCTCGGGCATGGATGTGTGTGATGTCCTTAGGTTTAATTAGTTCTAAGTTCTAGGCGACTGATGACCTCAGAAGTTAAGTCGCATAGTGCTCAGAGCCATTTGAACCATTTGAACAGTTACCATTCGGATTAAACGTGTTCTCAGCTGCCTTTGCTAGCGGGCTCGATGGTATGTTAAGTTTCAAGCGAAACAAAGAATCACTCTTGAAGTAGACGGCCTCTGAATTGTGGAACAGACGTGGAAAGGACAAAATGTGATCTTAAGAGAAATACTACAGACCTACAACGAATGCGGTGTAGCTGCCAACACGACAGATTAATTCACTGGGACCACACGAGTAAAATTCCTTAGCCACTTTATCACCACTGAAGGAATCTTACCAGATCCGCACGAGATTGATGCGATAGCACAATTTGCAACGCTAAAAACTGAAAAATGACTTCGTAGATTTTGGAAGCTATGTCCTCAATAAATGCGAGAGAAATATTCGGTAAATGAGTTGGATGCTCTGGTGCTCGTGTATGACTTCGAAAAATTTCGGTTCTTCAATTCTTAAGGTATGCGGAAAGGCAAGAGTCTTCACCGATCACAAACCCTTGAAGTTCTTACTCGTGGGAAATCTCTGCAGCAAGAGACGCAACATATGGTCACTCTTGCTAGAGGAGTACTATTTTTCTATTACGCACGTACCAGGGAAGGAGAACATCGTTGCGGGGCTGGAAAGAAATAGCGCAAAACTCTAGAACAAGATCACCGTAGTCTGTATTATATTAGAAGGTTGTGTTTGGAAATTACGTCACCACGAGCCTAAAGGATTTCAGCAGGAAACAATAGGAGAACCCAGCTCTGCTTCCTCTTAAGAAAAGGTTAAAGGACAAGATGGAAGCTAAGTTCAGGTAGTTCTACCTACCAGGGAGGGGAAACTTGCTCTTTCGTAGCTAAGGGGAAGGAGTTCAGTGGCGTGTTTGCATTCCTGATGAGCTTTTGAGTAACGTCATCTGGCACCCTCACCTTAGATATGCACATTTTGGAGCCAGGAAATGCTACATGAAATTATACACACTGTGCATCTTTAAAGATATGGACAGACGAATTCGGAAGGTTTTGGCGGGGTGTAAAACTTGTCAGAAATTAATGCATGGTACGGTGGCAGCGCAGTCCCTTCTGCATCCCATAATTCCATCTATAGTAAAGCACCTCACTGCAACCGATTTAATGGACCCCTTGCGCGCACAGGTAGAGCACATACTTACATCTTTGTAGATGTGGAGCTGACATCTAAGTACGTCACCTTAACATCCAAGGGAAAGTCAACCAGACAGACTGCTAAGTCTTCTGCAAAGATTTCCTCATCCAGATAGGTTACGCAGATAGGATTATCTCTGATAATGGACCTAGTTCCCGTCAGAGAGGTGGAAAGCTATGTTAAGAAAACACAGAACTAGACCGATATACAGTTCCATACGGCACGCCCAATCGTCCCAAGCAGAAAAGATAATGAAAGGCTTGGGAACCATTGACCATATATTCTGCGTTGAGCGACACTCCACCGGGGATGTTTTCTTATGTGACTTCCAGAACGTGATGAACGAGTTGCCACATGGAGTCATTTATTATTTACTTAGCGTATGTTGTTTTCAAGTACAAATGGTTTCATGTTTAAATACATACAGATAGGTAAAGATAAAATCAACATACATTGTAACACATAAATAATGTCTCGTCTTATGGACATTCAATTAAGGATAAAGTAGGCATACACAGGTTGTTACAATAAGGTATCTTGTCATATATAAGATAAAATTATCATATAGATATTGCTGCTATAAGGTCATTCAGCTATCACATTTATGGAATCTATAGAGTCTCTTTAAAGTTCTGTGTCTAGATTTTCCATCCTCTCGACGGCTGCAGGGGAGGCTGCATAAAGTTCTCGGATGGATCCTTTAAAGGCACGTTAGAGCATTCCTGAATGATGTGCTGGATCGTTTGCTCTGGATGTCCACAATCGCACTGTGGTGAATCTCGTATGCCCCATCTACAGAGTACCTCACCACTTCTGCCATGACCAGTTCTGAGTCTATTGAGTATAACCGAAGTTCTGCTTGGCAGGTCTGTACCAGGTAGGGTTCCACCAGGTGATATCTCACTGCAGTTCTTGGATAGTGCGGTCTGCGACCATTCATTTTTACGTGAATTCATAGCATCGTAAGACGTAGCCATAAGGTTTTGAGCTGTTCTCCATGGTGGTCTTCTAGAGCTTAGTCGGGAAAGATTTGGGGCAATGTCCTGATAGATTGGAAGGTTGGTATTAGAGGATATTTTACGCCATTCATTAACTAAGGCGGTTTGCCGCCTAAGATGTGGTGGAGCTATACTGCAGAGAACAGGAACCCAAGGTAGTGGGGTGGATTTAATGGTCCCAGTTATCGTTCTCATGGTATTGTTTAGTTGAGTATCCACTTTAGATGTGTGGCTGCTTTTAAGCCAAACAGGGCTGCAATATTCCGCAACAGAGTATACCAGCGCTACAGAAAAAATCTTCAGAGTATGTACATCACCTCCCAAGCTAGTATTGCCGAGCTTTTGAATAATATTATTTCTGGTACGTATTTTAGCAGCAGTATCTCTTAGGTGTGGTTTGAATGTAAACGATCTATCCAATTTAATACCAAGATATTTTGGGTTTGGGTTATGCTTTAACTTTCTACCAGCAAAGGTAACATCAAGGGATCGGGATGCCTGTTGGTTGTTTATATGAAACATTGTAACTTCTGACTTTATTGGGTTAGGAATTAATCTCCAAGATCTGAAATATTTACCCATTACTCCGAGGTCTTGGTTAAGGGAGTTTTCACACTGTTCAAAACTTTCATGTTGCACAGCCAGGGCCATGTCATCTGCATAACATAACTTCCGCGCTTTTGTTGTTGGTATGTCGCTTAGGTACACATTGAAAAGTAATGGTGCCAATACAGAACCTTGTGGTAAGCCGTCGTTTGAAACAATTGTTCGATTCTTCTTTCCTTCTAGATGAAATTCAAGGGTTCTATTGCTGAGGATATTACTTAGTAATTTGTACAAGGTCTGGCAAGGGATAATCTCAAGTACCTTGCTAAGAAAACCATGCCTCCACACAGTATCGTATGCAGCGGTTAAATCTACAAATGCCACAGCTGTTTTAAGTTTCCGTTCATAACCGTTCTCGATATGTGTTGTTAAAGCCAGTACTTGGTCGCAACAGTTACGTTGTGGTCGAAAACCAGCCTGCTCGATGGGGATTCTATCATTCAAAGTCGTCCCAATACGATTATACAAGAGTCTCTCCAAGAGTTTGAAGCAGATGCTCAGGAGACAGATTGGTCTAAAATGTTCAGGATTGTCTGGTGTTTTCCCAGGTTTTAATATTGGCAATACTTTAGATCTTTTGAATATCTTAGGCACTCGGCCTTCTTCCAGGATGTTATTACAGAAGTTCACGAGCCAGTTGATAACATTTTTCCCACTATACTTAATGAATTCTGGGTATAACTCATCTGGCCCAGCTGCCTTCCTAATTTTGATGTTCGAGATAGCCATTTTCAGTTCTTCAACTGTGAAAGGTGCTGCAGGATGTGATCTTTCAGTAGCTTGTCTCCACCGTGTTTTAATTAGTTTCTTAATGTTTCTAGCGGTTTCTTTGTCAAGAGGTGCCCTGGGCATATTGGTTATACGGCCTGCAATTGCATTAGGAGTGGGTTTTGCTCTTTCACGGGGATTGTATGCACCAGAGCCTAGTTTCCTGAGTAGGGCCCACGCTTTTCGACTGGACTCTCTAAAGTCTATACCTTCCACGGTTTTTTTTTTTTTCTTTTCTCTTGGGGCGCTGTCAAGTAACTCGATAAGTTCCTCTGCCACTTCCCTGTCTCCCGATTCTTTGAACTCGTTATACAGGCGTTCAGTTGTTTCATTCCAGGCAGGTGTATGTTCTTTCCTGAAACCGCGTGGTATAGTTTTCTTAGCTGATGCAATAAGAGCTTTACTAAATCGTTCATAGTTGTTAATGATTGGCTTTATCAACCGTACAGTGGCATCGGCACGTTTTGCGTCACTGAGATAGCACCACTGACCGTTGTCGAGGACAGGCAACCCACAGATCTAATCCGTGAAGTCATAGACTCCCCAGTGAGAACCAGAATGCACCACAAGCAAATTGTTGATCTGGCACTCAGAAGGGTGCGTGAGGTGGGAGTGAAACAAAGGAGATCTTGGACAGAGAGGCAGGCATAAGAGATTTCGCATTGGTTAAAAGGTGTTGGTCAAAAGTTTCCATCGGTCCAACAAGCGGAAACAGCTGTGCCACAAATTCCACCCTGTCTATATTGGACGTGTCTGAATTCGCAGGTTGCTCACATGAACACACTGGAACACGGAACCTTGAAATCTCTAGGTATTCACCATATGTGTAACGTGGAACCATTTGTTGAATAGGTGTTTATAGCAGTTCAGATAGGTTAGAATCAGTTTGTACTTAGAAATTCAATAGATTAGCCAATTCTAGGAGACATTATGTGCTATGGTCTACATTATACGTTTGTTGAATCTCTGTAATTAATCTGTTTGTATTTGTCATTTGTTAGCTTATCTTACAACTCCTTGAAGAACGTGGCCTAATGAGTGGTGTGGTGGTTACATCATCATCATCAGTGCGTTCGCAGCCTGCTTGAAAATTAAATTCATTACTCAAATGAACTTGTCATAACTGAAATCTCCTTTTATTAATTTCTGTTGAAGGACAAACCCTACGCGTTGATTGAACTGAGCTCAGAGCCTTTATGACAAACGGCCATTATGTCTTCAGATCGTAGTGCCGTTATCCATTATAAGGCCCAAGGAGTATAAGAACGACAGTCAAGAAACGACCACATTATGAACATCAAATTTAGCTGTATAGGTGTCGTAGTAGTGTCTTCCATAATATCACTAAGGCTTCTGAGAGTATTTCTGCCACTTTTTCCACGGTATCTTATGCACTGTCCAACAGGCGAGTGAACGTTGCTTTTCGATTACGAGATTGCGGCCATGCCACTGTTCATGTTTGTCTCGATTTTCAGGTGTGTTATAAGTGGTAATAACTTCCTACACATTAGGTGCGTGGAGACGCTATGTCTACTAGGATTCTGGGCATCGCCAGTCATCGATGAAGCATTCCCTGATGACTTTGTATTTTACTTACGCCAAGAGAGCGCCGTAGACAAAGAAATTATGAGGCATAAGCACAGAAAGTGCGGATCACGGTGGTGTGGTGTGCCACTGGTTCAGCAAAAGGAGAGCAGAAGTAAGAGTGGGACCATAGGGGACGATGAGGATCAACCTACAACAGAGAAGTAGTTTCCCTCTTTGCATTTTATTAGCAACCCAACATGAGAAGATGGGAGGCATTTTTGCAACCTGTAAAGCAACAAATAAGTGGCTACTAATGACATTCGTAAGTTTCAGATGTGTAAATAGAGTAGCTTCTATGCAGATGAATGGCAGCATGATTTCAGACCACTTCGAAACTAGGTGACAGCGTCATTGGAAGTACTAAGAACAGGAGGTGCATACGTAGCATAGTCTCGATCTAAACGTAGAGAGGGCTTAGAGGTAAATGTGACAGACGTCTGGTAAGGGAAATTAGTTAATACTAAGTGTTGTGTGAAATGAGCATGTTGGTTGAAGAGTGAATGCAGTGCTGGCCTCTCATAAGATGCATGATGGGAAATGGTAGTAACTCAACTCTCACACACAGACCAGAGACAGTTCACACCACATATGTAAGACAACTGTAATTATTAAAGATGTTGCATGCAGTCAATACAATAACACAGTTTTCTTCTTTCATTTTTTATTATGATCACTCAAGTAATTATATCTGTGCTTGTACTGCATTTATTCACAGCACTTAGTTTTCGGTTGTTGTTTTCTTCATAAGAAAGATACATAATGATTGATGTAAAACAATGGCACTGACCCATATACTATGAGGACGTCGCAGATTTTGGGAGCTGCCTAAACCCACTATCGATGCATCCTCCAGGGTGTCATGAGGCCACACTTCGCAACCAGTGACAACTACCACATGGCAGCTTGAAGGAGAATGCATGTGGCAGGTGGTCCAGAACACTGCCAATGGAGAGGTAGTTGTCAGCACTGAATGAATGCCAGGGCAGTGGTCTGCCTGCCACTTTACAACAACACTGAAAGCAGTGAGCGAATTACACCACATGCTTCTGCTGCTGTTGCTGTAAACTAGCCTACTCCAGGTGAGTGTGAATGGAGGAGGCCTGCCACACAAGGGTGGCCAACCATTGAGGCCACAGCACTTTCTTGACAGTCTGGCGGTCAGATTGGCACTAAGTAAATGACAGCTGCCACCAAACACCCAACGAGCATTGTGAATCGTATCACCAGACTGGAAGCTCATCACTGGTGTCATCCCATCCCTTCAAAGGATCCACAGATGAGCCAGCGCCACAACAAGGCGCAGAGGGTTCCCCCAGGTGGACACATCCTTCTACAGATAGCGTGCAGAACGAAGAGGGCAAGACTGGACGAGTTGCTCTTGCGGAAGTGCAGTATGATGCAGACAGGAACTGGCAACGGTGGAGATATAATAATCTACCCACTTGGTCTGTGGGACAGGGGAAATCATCAGTACGAGAGCTGCACACCAACTGCAACGCTGTCTCACCACCTAATCCAAGGGAAGACTGCACTCTTTCAGATACAGGATAGAGAGGCGAGACACGGGCAGAGACGCCAGTACCTGATTTGGGGTGTCAGGCACCATCCAACCACACTGGTGTCTCATTTGCTCCCACCAGGTGTCATGAACATCGCGCCCAACAACGCGCCTGACTGCCAGTGGTTGCCAGTTTGAGATGATGAAATCAGCCCAGCTGCCTTACTGATGCTGCTGCAGACCAGATGGGAGCCAGAGCCATCACCTGCTGCTCTTACTTTAAGCACTGTGTGAAAGGTGACCACCACTCTGGCGCGACCTCGCTTTACGTTATGCTTCAGCCAGTCCTAACACCATTGGTGTGTGTGTTTCCTGCCATATTCTGTCTGCGTGACTCCGTAAATGTGAAGTGTCTCCCCAGCGACCCTTGTGGAGGGAGTGACAGAATGTTTCAGGACTCAGATTCTCATGTAATTCTGTCCATTTCGTTGTGAAACTGATTACATTTTTGATGCAACTGATGTGGTGCATGTAATATTTCGAGCCTGTATGAAATTCCACTTAAAAAGATGATTTTTAAATGTCTTCTATGTAGAACAGCCAGTATTACACTGCCCTAGGAAATACGTACAACAGATGAGACGTGTTACTTGCTTTTTGAACTTTGAGAGTGAGTGTGTTTCTTAAGTTAAACTATTGTCCGCTTATACATTATGAACGACTGAGATCTGGTGTGTGACTGAGCAGGGGTAAATCACTGAGGCAGACAACGGTTCAAAATCCATGGAATTGTAAAATGCTTACGGACATTAGTAGTGTCTGACCTCATAAATTGTGTGAGTGAGTAAAAATACTGCTGCAAAGCGTTTTTAATGAGTTCGTAATTGTTTATCTGAAGGCCGTGGTGTAGCAACGACCCTTGAGTCCACATGAATCATAGTACGTTGAGCAATTATCATTTATAATTCTTACAGGCAAGCAGCTATTTGCAAGTGAGTGACTCCTGAGGTGAATGAGGTTGTGTTAGGATGTTTTCTATATGTGTAGTCTTGGTTGGCAAAGTCGTCCCTCGACACTCAGGTCATCATTGTGTGATCTGAGTACTGTTTGATGGTTTCCTCTTTTCCATGTCACACTATAACATTTTTAAGTGAGACACTACACAATCGGAAATCAACCATGGTGGGGGACAGTGAAAAAGAATGAGTCCTTTCTTATTGTTTTCAATAATCAATGCTACTCTTTAATGTTGATTTTACCCCCAAGTCATAATTTTTGTGAGAAGACACGAAGGGCAACATGTACGTCGCTAACGCCTGGTGGCTCTCCTTCAATTATTTTCTGGAGTTGAGAATAAGCAATGAGTTTGGTCTCTTCGCAATAAATCTTGCAGTGGACGTTTGGGCCTTGGAAGACATTTGCAGCTATTAGGACAGGAACATTTCAAAACATTTTCTGAGAACAGAATGCTGGTCCCAAGAATTCCTCGCAGCGGGGTGCTGACAATGCTTTTGGCCAAAGAGGCGAAAAAGCTGACTACCTGGACTTACCTGTGAGGTGCCTCAAACCACGGCTGGGATGTGAGAAAAATCAAAATCTACCAGTTAATACGTTTCGACAGCGTTTTATACACTCTTTGTGAACAGGGATGGCGACCATAAATATTCACGAATTTCTATAATCACTGTGGACCTGACACTATCGGGGAACCTGTCAGGCAGTGTTGACCAACTGACTACAGAGTTTTTCAGGAAGCCCCAGAGCTTTGAAACAATTTTAGAATGGAACAGAACATTTGTGGCTGTTGGCGGTTCTGAAATGGTCTATGTTGGGACACAAAAGCACTTCATTTAGTTTAGCCAAGACCCCTGCTTGGACATGCTGTGTGTTGTTCACTTAAGGACTAAAGGAAAACTCAAAACACGCTGCCTAATGTGGCCATAGGAAGAAGAACAATGAGACGGGACACATAGAGCTCATGGAATCTTGAGATTGGGACGAAACTCTTGTGGGATTAGTTGTGTGAGTGATCTTGTGGGTTTTACCGAGTTTGGTGGAGGGACGGAACTGGGTCTTCTGATTCAGACTCTGATCAGAAAGGATTCTGGCCTTGACTCTTGAGTGGGTTGCACTAGGGACTCTTGTTTTGACCATGACTTCGTACTAGCATTGCTATTGACTGGGGAGTATGCGGTGAGGACTTACACCGGCTGTTGGACCTCACTCATCTTGGACAACTCTCTGTGCCAAGGGATATCTTATTCGTGACGTTTGATCTCCTTGTACGCACTGCCAAGTGGGTGAAATTGGTCCATCGTGTGACTGGCGACTGGGAGTGTTATTAGTTAGAATCTGGTGATATTTCTGAGCTCCATCAGAGAGTAATTGTGTTCCTTCCAACAGATTGCCAACCACGACTTTCCACATTTTGTGCCGGCGATAGGGAATGACAGGTGCAGAAAATCGCAGCTCTGCAGACTATTGAACCGCAACCATCACCTAAGACAGCGTTACATATCGAGTAAAGGATTTATAAGTTCTGTGTAGAATACGTCTATCAAAGTCTATTCAGAGTTAGATAATTTCAGATTGTATTGTTGACTTTTGAGCCAGAATAATTAAGAAGACAAACCTTACTCTTTGCCAACCAGTCGTCACCCACTGGAGTGTTAACTATTTGTTGCGTATATTTGTGTTGCCAACAGTTCATGATACATCTTTCATCACATTTGACATGTACTATCTATAAACTTGTGCCACAAGTTTTGTAAGAGATCAATCATGTTGATATATTAATCATCCACTGACAATTGACTACAATGATGTAGATGACCATGATGTAGACAGGGACACATGAAAGTCTGTATCTTCTCATGTAACGATGCATCGTCGTTCGGTGCTGCTGCTCAGCGGCTGCAAGACGACTAACATCTTCTCATAGATATGTCCACTTATATAACTGCGCGCACCCTTAACCTATGACCCCGCGCTGATAAGGGACTTAGCGCGTAGAGAGCAAGTTTAGAGTGATATCACAGACGAGTGCTGTAGGCATATTAGCAGCACGCATCCCGCTGTCCATTACGCAAGTTTCGCGAAACTACGTTGCGCGCACAACATGCTGTTGCATCCTTGAGCCCATGGTTCTAGATGTACAAAACCATGGTTCTAGGCTGGCGCCAGTGTCGTGTCCCGAGAGGGAGTAAGAAGGACACTGTAAGTGACAAGGGCTTACCTCGGTAACTATGACCGTAGCTGGACGTTGAGCGTGGGCAGCTTGCGGAACTCCGACCTGAAAATGTTCTACAAGCTATTGGGTGCTCAGGAGCACAGAACTCGGAGTATGTTTCTCGGGATCTCGGGTAAGAATGAAAGTCCAAGATTTACAGTGAAATAGGAATTCTACCCACGGCACTACTGAATGCGTATCTCTAAGTCCCACTCTGGTATTCACGTATTCACGATTCTAAGCGGTTGCTGCCTGCTGCATCGCGACTCGAATTCCATCTCCACGGAGTCGGCTGCACTGCAGCGTAAACTTTTTAAGTCCGTAAGCTGGCACCGACCAACACAGGGGTTGCGTCCCAGACGGCAACCTGACTGTCTGTCCATTGCTAGGGCAGGCCCCCATTTTATAACGCTCGTTCAGTTTCCAGATCCTTCCCTCTGACGCACATTACCAACGGCAAGTGTACATTACCATATGAGGGAAACTCACGAGGCGCTTGTCTCACTGTCATGCGTTGCTGGACGGGACCTCGGTCACGTACGCGCTGACCGAAGTTTACTTCCATGTGTACTTAAGCTGTGTGTTGCTCGGCGCCGGCCTGGTGGGGTTTGAGTAAACGGAGTCGCAAGGGCTTCTACGAGTTGCGGCAGCCAGCGGCTGCCAAAATATTCATCTTTCTATCATTGGACCTTTCTGAATCCTTATTGCTTCCAAATGACGTTACACCTCCCTTCCCCGGGTGAAATTTTATAGACTCTGTCCTTAGAGACTATAAAATTTCTGTCGAACTCGCATCAATAGTGCCAGCAGATGATCATCCGGATTTTATTCATCTTTGCTCTCTACAGGTTATTACAATGCGAACAAATTAAAATTTTAAGTTCATCAGGGTTCGCGTCTTTGTCAAAGCAAATAGTTATCCCCGGTTCTGGCTCAGATTTCGGGGTTTACATTATAAAAACATCTCATAGTTACCTCTAAATTTCTGGTACACAATTTTTCAATCATTATATTACCGCTGTTTACACCATGGTTCATATGACTAAGAGTTACACACATTTTTCTATATATGGTTACTTTCACATGTTACCAGTCAATATCCATCTGTTCCACACGTTCTACAACATTTACAGTAACAACATAAACAACATAGTACTATTACTATAACTATGACAACGGAGCCCGAGTATCCCCAGGTGGAATACCGGCTCATGGACCAACCATTGAAGGTCGTACGTTGCTGGTAGTCAATTTCATTCTGTAGTTCGTCTAGTTTATGCCTAGCGGCTTTCAGGTCGTCTAATTGACGCACTACATGTTCTAATGGTAACATTACTGGTATCTCTGACAATTTCTGTTCCTCATCTTCTATCACACAACAATCAATTTCTATATTTAGAGCAGGTACTATATCTACGTTACTTATATTAGTGCTAATCGTACGCTCCGATTGTATCATAATCTGCGCTCCATAGTCTTTACACTTTCCCAGAAACGTTAATTTGCCAGTACCGCGTACTATAATGTCGGTTGGTGGCAAGTCATTACACAGAATAGTTAATCCCTCATCTTTTGGCGCTACGAATATCCATTCATTGCCCCGTACCTGCGTCCAGATACTTTCGTTCAATATTATGTGCTTTTGATTGCAATCATTCGGTACTTCTCTTAACGGCTGCAGCATTCGTGATTCGCATCTTTCGTGATCATAGGTTGACATGAGCCCGAAACTCTGTCTACATATCTGATGCTTAATATTTACGTTCTTACATGTTAGTTGATCCAAGGACAGTTGCGCATACTGACGCTTGGCACCATCTATTACTAGAAACTCCGTCTCTGGGGCAATATACGTAAACAACCTTTTGGTATTATCAACTTCAGCTGGTAATGGCCATACCTTATATAGAGTATACTCATTACTGTCTACTAGAGGTACATTAGGAACATAACTTAACGTATTGCCGGCTACGAATACATGTAGATCAATAAGCTGTAGTAATTTGTAACCTTGGTCCTTGGTGAGCTCGATTGGGAACCTTTTATCCCGTATGTCCTCTTGATTAATTCTAAATACCGTACCACCTGTACCGGGTTTATTAAGTGCGGCTCTAATAATCCCTTTTGCGCATTTACTATTGCCGTAATTAGTAGATCGTACTCTCTTTCCAATTCTGCGAACATTCCCGTTAACTGTACCAACTGCTCTGTTACTGTGATTAGAGTTAACGCTTGTTGCAACTTCTTCGACGTACTATTCTCGTATTCTTCCACGTACTTACTCATTTCTTAATTCCATCCGTAATTATTCCCTCGTTTTTCGTCACTGCGTTCACCGTCTGATTAAAACTCATCAGGGATGTTTTGACTATGGTTACTTGATCTTTAGACTGCCTTAGTAATTCTTGTTGTTGTTCCTCTAAAACATCTATCTTTACTTTGAAATACGACGCGTCATCTTCGTCCAAAGTGCCAAATAGAATTTTACTTGCTTCCCGTATAAAGTTCAGTATCCCTCTTCTCTTTCGGTTCGCTTCGTGTCCAGCCAGTTGTCCTATAAGATCCTTAGCCTTGCAAATTTTCTCCACATGCCACTTCACTGCTTGCTGCGCATGTTCACATTCGGCTGTGGCCAATTTTGCGGTATGCATCCTCGTCATGCAATGAGATACGGCCTGATTCGCAGCCTTGTTTTTCCTGTCAAATTTATCATGTAGCTCCTTCAAGTTCTAACTATTCGCCACGTGTTACTATATAGGCTAATCGTTTCTTGGTTATCGTAGTACAGCCCTGGTGCTGACTGGAACCGTTGTAACCGAACGTCCCTCTGTGTCTCCGTTGTCGCGGCTTCTATGGTCACCATAGTCCCGGTGACTAGCATCGTTTCCAATAGTTGCATTCGGGCCATCTTCAATTAAAAAAACTCCTTCAGTCTATTGGCGTGCACCTTTTTACATTTTTGGCCTTTTATTCTAATCACTACGTTGGGTCCGTCCTCATCAACTACGATGTACGGCCCTCTCCACTGACTGTCTAACTTACGCGATCTACCGCGTCTCACGCTCTCATCATACAACAGTACACGATCATTCACCTTAAAACTTTTCGGATTCTGCGTCCGGTCGTACTGAACCTTGTTTCTTTCCTTACTTTCCTGCGTTGCGGCTCTGGCCTCTTGACGTAGCTTCTGCAATCTCTGGCGTACTTCTAAAGCATAATCGTCATAGTTGTACACGTCATTCGCCAGTTTTCTTCGCAGAAGCCCCGGTAGGTAACATTTTCTGCCAAAGAACAATTCAAATGGCGTGAACCCTGTTGCAATATGGGGGGTCGAATTATAAACGAATGTGGCGAATTGTACCCATGTGTCCCAATCTCGCTGATCTTTGGACACGTAATGTCGGAGCATTTCTGTTAGTGTTCGGTGCGTTCGTTCGAGCACGCCGTTGGTCTGGGGGTGATAACTCGTGGTCTGAATCTTTTCAATTTTTTACAGCTTGCACACCCGCTTCATGGTGTCACGTAGAAAGTTGCTACCCATATCGCTTAACAGTGCGTTTGGAATGCCGAACTTCAAAATGATACTTTCAAGTAACTTCCGCGCACCGTATCGGCGTCTTGCCGTTCTATCGGTTCAGCTACTACAAATTTTGTTAGTGAATCTTGAAAGGTTAGGATATACTTGTTTCCAGCATTAGAGGTCGGTAGAGGTCCTATCAAATCTACATCACATCTCTCGAAGATAAATTCTGGGCTCGGTGTTAATTCTAATGGTTGCTTCGTCTTGGCTTGCGTAATTTTATGCTTCTGACAGCTTTCACACTCACGGATGAACTTTTCAATATCCGCCTTCATCCCTGGCCAGCTACAATACTGCTTTATTCGCTCGTACGTTCTCCCCATTCCCTGGTGACCTCCGATAGGCGACACGTGCATTTGTTTAAGAATTGCCAGCTTCTCCTCGCTGCTGAGTGTGGCGTCTTGCTGCCTCTCGGGTAATCCTTCCGCTGGTTCCGCTTTCTGTGGACTCGTAATGTTGTGTCGGCTTGTCAGATGTGCCGCATCTTGTTCGGCCCTAGTGACTGCATCAGCTGTGCGGCCTGTGTCCACAGCGCTACCTGTCTCACTCCCGGTCGGACTGTGTGCGGCTGCCTCCACGTCCCGGCTAATTTCTTGCGCGTTTCGGATACGCGATAAGGCGTCGGCTACCTTATTATGCTTCCCTTCTTTGTATAAGATGTGGTAGTCGTATTCTTCCAGTTTGAGTCGAAATTTCGTAAGTCGAGACGACGGGTCGGAAATGCTGCTTAGCCGGCCGAAGTGGCCGTGCGGTTAAAGGCGCTGCAGTCTGGAACCGCAAGACCGCTACGGCCGCAGGTTCGAATCCTGCCTCGGGCATGGATGTTTGTGATGTCCTTAGGTTAGTTAGGTTTAACTAGTTCTAAGTTCTACGGGACTAATGACCTCAGCAGTTGAGTCCCATAGTGCTCAGAGCCATTTGAACCATTTGAAATGCTGCTTAGCCACGTAAGTGGCTTATGGTCTGTGAGAATTTTGAATGGTCGTCCAAGCAGATAAGGATGAAAATACTTCACGGCCCATACAATTGCAAGTAACTCTCGCTCCACAGTACTGTAGTTTTGTTCCGCTTTATGGAGCGTTCTGGAGATGTAGGCAACTGGTAAATCTTTTCCTACTGGTCCTTGGCTTAAAACAGAGCCTATAGCATACTGGCTAGCATCAGTGGTCACGATAAATTCTTTCTCAAAATCCGGGTATTGCAATATTTGTGGTTGAATCAACTATTCTTTTAATTCCTGAAATGCATCTTCTTGTTTCGTACTCCGGTTATATGGGACTCCCATCTTCAACAGCTCATACAGTGGCTTGGCTACCTTGCTAAAGTTGCTTAAAAAACGTCGGTAGTACCCAATGACTCCCAGATACGCTTTTAATTGTGTCGTCGTCCGTGGTTGAGGACAGTTGCGGATAGCTTTCAATTTAGAGGGGTCCGGCTGATGTCCCTGCGCTTGTTAATACATGCCCCAGGAACTTTACTTTCCTTTCGTAAGAATTCGCACTTGTCAACCCGCAGTTTTAACGTATTTTGTCTCAACCGGTCGAATACTGCCTCTAAACGGGCATTGTGTTCCTCGAGTGATGTCCCAATCACGACTATGTCGTCTAAATAGACAAAAACTTGATTACCTTGTATTCCGCTCAGTATCTTATTCATCAATCTTTGTAATGTTGACGGAGCTGCTTTCAATCCCATCGCCACGTTGCTATACTCAAAATGTCCCGTCGGCGTGCTGAACGCGCTTTTCTCTCTGTCCTTCTCATCTATTAAAACTTGATAATAGCCTTTAGCTAGATCTAGCGTCGAAAAGTATTTTGCCTTCCCTAAGCTGTCGAGTATCTCATCTCTCCCAGGCAGAGGATATACCATGTTCAGTGAAATCTCATTCAGTTTGTGGTAGTCATCCACCACTCGCCATTTCTGCTGTCCACTCGCGTCTGGTTTCTTCTTCAAGAATAATAAAGGAAAATTCCAAGCACTCTCACTCGGCGATATTATACCATCCTTCAGCATGATGTCAATTTCCTGCTGTAACGTAGCCTGCTGTGCATGAGGTATCCTGTACGGTCTTTGATTTATGATCATCCCTTCGGCTTCTGGTATTAACGGTATTTGGTGCTTTACTACAGTCGTATGTGTCAGCTGATCCCCAGGTAAATGAAACACGTCGTTATATGCGACGCACTGTTCTACTATAGATCGTTTCTCGTCGTCGTTAAGGTGACCTACGCGCATGTTCTCCAATATGAGGCTTCTCCGGGACTTATCGACGGGTTTTTTATTCGTTTTTACTTGTCTTACTTTGCATGGCTCTGGGGGAGGTACCGGTTCTGCCAGCACCTCGGGCACGCGTAGCCGTATCTCTTACTCACGGGTGTTAATTATCCTGGTAACACATGTCCCGTTCCTGACTGCAACTGAAGCATTTCACATTAAACTTGCGCCCTTGATCCGGTTTTTCCGGACCACTGAATTTTTGAATTTTTCTTTATTAGACGCTATGGCACTCTCCTCAACTGCCGACAAATCTACTGCTTCCGCAAGGGTTACACGTTCTCCCTGCGCTCTCACAATGGTCTTTATTCTATCATCATACAGCCCCTGTATAAAGACTGCTCGCCCTAGTTTCCCTATTAATGCATTACCCCCTGCAAGGTCTTCCTCTCTCATAACCCTTTGCATTGCTTCTCTGAAATGAAATTGCATTGTATCAATTCTCGCGCCCCATTGAGCCACACTTTCACCCCGCACTTGTCTGCTATTAAATAATTTACAAGCATAATAATCCAAAGTTCTCTTATTTTCATAATTTTCGATTTAAATCGAGCGCACTGCGGGCCAAGTTTCCGTGTGATCACGGACAAGAAATTTGCTACGCGCAGACCCTGTGATCTGCCCCAGAATAAATTTTAAGAATATATTTTTACAACTAGGCTCTACAAGATCATAAGCATTACCGCAATTGTTGATGAATTCCGACAGTTGTTCGCGATCACCGTCGAATTTTCGCGGCACAAGCTTTGTTGCTTCGCTGCCCACGGTGGTGCTGGCGGCGGTAGCTGCGATCGAGACGGTGGCGGTGGTTACCACCTTGCTGCGGCGGTGTCGACGGCGGCTGTGTACCGCTGGTAGGGTGAGCCTCTCGCTCACGATGACCACGGTGACGTCGACGGTTGCTATCGAGATACCTACTCCTATTCCAGTGCCCTGACTCGTTTGTACCTCTATCCAAAAACGCCTATTTATTTATTTCTCGGAATGCATCCACCCCACACCGGACACCACTTTTATGTCCGCCCTTGTCGTGTCCCGAGAGGGAGTAAGAAGTACACTGTAAGTGACAAGGGCTTACCTCGGTAACTACGACCGGAGCTGGACGTTGAGCGTCGGCAGCTTGCAGAACTCCGACCTGAAAATGCTCTACAAGCTATTGGGTGCTCAGGAACACAGAACTCGGAGTATGTTTCTCGGGATCTCGGGTAAGAATGAAAGTCCAAGATTTACAGTGAAATAGGAATTCTACCCACGGCACTATTGAATGCGTTTCTCTAAGTCCCACTCTGGTATTCACGACTCTAAGCGGTTGCTGCCTGCAACATCGCGGGTCGAATTCCATCTCCACGGAGTCGGCTGCACTGCAGCGTAAACTTTTCTAAGTCCGTAAGCTGGCACCGACCAACACAGGGGTTGCGTCCCAGACGGCAACCTGACTGTCTGTCCATTGCTAGGGTAGGCCCCCATTTTATAACGCTCGTCGAGTTTCCAGATCCTTCCCTCTGACGCACATTACCAACGGCAAGTGTACATTACCATATAAGGGAAACTCACGAGGCGCTTGTCTCACTGTCATGCGTTGCTGGACGTGGCCTCGGTCACGTACGCGCTAACCGAAGTTTACTTCCATGTGTACTTAAGCTGTGTGTTGCTCGGCGCCGGCCTGGTGGGGTTTGAGTAAACGGAGTCGCAAGGGCTTCTACGAGTTGCGGCAGCCAGCGGCTACCAAAATATTCATCTTTCTATCATTGGACCTTTCTGAATTCTTATTAATTCCAAATGACGTTACACAAGCGATCAGTTTATATTAATATTCGTTTTAGGAATATAGGAAAAGGTAAGGTACAATTTATTTATAATAATGTATAATATCAGCTACATATTTTATTTTATAAGCATTTATTTTAGTTGAGAGAAGATCGATTTTGATGTGTTGGACGCATGTGTGACTGTTCTCTATACATCGGAAAGACCTTAGTTGGTTTCTAAATTATAGGGGTGGTTTGGAATCTGTTACATCACCGACATCTGTATTCGAGATTGGAAATATCAGTTTCCTCTATTTGTTCCTAGTTACTCAGTGGTTAACAGCACGCTGCACCTCGCTAAGGTTTGGTATGTGTAGAGTAATAATTTCCAGTTTGTATCTTTGGAATTATGTTGCGCTATCGGTCGTTAGGATGCTGCCTACTGCTTGAGAAGTACCGCAAAAATGGTATAATATTATGATGAAAACATATGCGTTCTTGTGATACCAGAGTCTGGAGATGAGGGTAGAAAAGTGAGCTAGCAAGGAAGCAGGTTCGGAGCAGAAACAGTAACGTGATTGTGCCGCGGGCAAACAAGTGTACATTAGTACACACTAGTACCTGTTAAAGCACTTTAGTACACGTTAGTACCCGTTTATGTACGTTAATGTATGTGACACTCTTCCCTTGAAATATTCCACTTAGGAGTGGTGAGAACATATGCGTATGTTGAGAGAAGGAAGGCTATCCTGTTATATCCGGGAGGAAGACTGGATACGGCGATACTTTGGTAAACAGGTTCTGTTAGTGCAGGAATTTTGGCGCATAGATTCTGAGACAACAGTAAAGCGAGCGTTAATTATTTCTGCGGCACTCTAAAATTACAGAGTTCTGCTCTTGTCTGATTTGTTTCACAAAGCCATGTGGTGTAAAAATAACATGGAGATCGTTTAAACGCGTTTTGGAATGCTATGACAGTATAACGGTGACTGTATAGAGGTAAGCAACTTTCACCAGTGTTCGGTGGCGGCGGCTAGCGGGTGCGACGGAGCGTGCATCCATGGCCGGTCCCGCCAGGCGCTGTGTCTAGGTGAACACGTATTTGGATAGGAATTTCTCAGAAATGATATATCAAAGGGTTGTGGTGGCCTCATGTTCGCAGGACCCGAGTGGGAGACTGTGCGCGGTCTGACAGCTAACGAACGCGTCACTTCGCGATCCTGTGAACAGAGTGTGGCCCAGGGTGCTTGAGTGCGTTGATTGCATTATTTTGCGAGCAGCCCTGTAGTCTGCGCTACGTGTTATTTGGACAGTTTGTGAGTAGTGAGCGCGTTTGCAGACATGCGTACTGCATTATTTAGGTACGGTTTGCTGTTGTGTAGTGATATTACGAGTGTGTTGCGTGTCTGTGCGACATGGCCCCAGGTACATCTGGGTGGGTGTTTTGTGATAGATATAATCTATCGTTAAATAAGTTGTTTCAAAATAAATAGAGTGCTCTCAGTCCTTACTCTCCCCAGCAGCTCAGAGTGGGCTGAGTCGTTTTGCCACCGTTTTCCCTAACCATCCTGGCTTACATCAGGAATCGGACGACAGCGTCCTCTGCTAGACCTCGTGGACAATAATCTGTTTGCAACCATAATGGATAACTGTACTCGCGTCATCAATTGGTGTCACTGCAGCGTCCTCTGGCGGCGAGGAAATGTACTAAGCCAGTTGGGGTCTGGAGCTCGTGGAGAACTCACTAGGTCGCGCCATCTTAGATTACGGCACTTGCGTCATCACCTGACGTCAATACAGCGTCGTCTAGTGGCATCGATGTGAACTAAGTCAGTTGGGCTGTCGACTCAGTGGCGAATACACTTGGTGGTGGTGGTGCCTCTAATCGTTTAAATAAGTGCTGATGTATGATTTCGACAGCTGACGATTAGCAAACACGGTCTTCCAGAAGGATTATTTCTTTGACAATTTAGGAGTTGTTTGGCTATCTGGACATAAATGTTCTGCATTGTTTATGAGTGGTTTGCATGGCTGTAGGTTGTGCAATGTGTTATTGTTGACGGTTTACAATTAGCAAGAGTGTGTGTAGGGCTTTATACATGAGTTTCCTAGCAACCACAGTTTAGTGAATAAACAGCCGCCTTTAGTGAATTAGCAGTCTAGTTAAAGGTTGATTAACTCTCTTCAGTAAATTGATTCCTTAGGATGGATAGGATGTGTGACTGCTGTGTACGGACGCAGGAGGAGCTGGCCACTGTTTGCGAACAGCTGAGCGTGTTGATGGCCGCGGTCAGCCGTCTTCAGGCTGCTGCCTCGGAGTATAGCGGCAGTGGGGAGTCTGGTGCGTCGCAAGGTACACCCCAGATGTTACATGCTTCACCCACTGTCCCTGCTGTCGAGACATCTTCGCGTGTACTGGGCGCGGTTGGGCCACCCTCTCCCCAAGGGGAGTGGCGGGTTCAGCGGCGTTTGCGGCGCACGAGGCGGAGGGTCAATGTGGAGGCTGGCCGTGTGGAATCGCCCGCTCTGCCTGTGACTGGACATATGGCTGCTCCTTCAGCAAGGTCCGAGCAGGCACACGGGGGGAGGGATTTATTAGTTATTGGGAGCTCCAACGTTAGGCGGGTGATGGAGCCCCTTAGGGAAATAGCGGGAAGTTCGGGGAAGAAGGCCAGTTTTCACTCTGTCTGCTTGCCGGGGGGTCTCATCAGAGATGTGGAGGAGGCCCTACCGGCGGCGATAGAGAGCACTGGGTGCACCCGACTGCAAATTGTTGCTCATGTCGGCACCAATGACTCATGCCGTCTGGGTTCAGAGGTCATCCTCAGTTCGTACAGGCGGTTGGCGGAATTGGTGAAGGCGGAAAGCCTCGCTCGGGGGGGTGAAATCAGAGGTAACTATTTGTGGTATCGTTCCCAGAACCGATCGCGGTCCTCTGGTTTGGAGCCGAGTGGAAGGCTTAAACCTCAGGCTCAGACAATTCTGCGGAGATCTGGGGTGTGCATAAACGGCACACACGATGTCAGCAGCCAAGTAGATCTTCTATTGTCGAACATTGCTTGGATACGGGTCACCCCATGTTATATAACAACACCGAGACAGTGTTATTAAGGAGGCAGTTGAGATTGAATTAGTTAGCAACCTCGTTAAGAGGGATGGAAGTTTTCGTTTAAACTCTGTTTGGCATCCGGTCTTCTCCCTTGTCAAAAACCAGAGGGACAGAGTCAATGCTACCTCACCTGTGAATTCGTACTGTCAATCGATATCTCTGACTTTGGTCATCTTTGGTGGCACCAGTGTTCAGTGTTGGTGTTATCTTTCCTGCATCAGTCTGAGAACCGAGGGTTTACATTTGCATGTACGTCGCCAGTCCGTTGCAGTTTGCCCTGAAAATGGCGGAGTGTTCTCCCGCCGATGTATCGGCGGTCGCTAAAAGTGTTACCTGGCTGAATTTCCGGAAGTTATTTGATAGTTACGAAGCTGTTGTCGCGATTTTACACCCAATATGCGGCAGGGGGATGGAGTTCACTACATAAATCAAAATTCCTTTAGAGGAATGTGTCACGCTTCATCACACATGAGATGGAAGTTCTCTGATGACGGGGAGGTTAACCTTTAAAGTTCGCAGGTAGACGGTGCTTGAAATCAGATACAGAATATGTGGCTATATACGAGTCGAACGCAGGCTATTTCATGCGAAAGATGCATCCCCGCAGAACAATCTGAAAAATGACCTGTAGCAATTTCTCCCTCAATCTCTAGAATGCATCATCTGTCTACCATTAAATCGTATATCTTAACACCTCCATCTCAATCGATCACCCTGTCCACTTCATATTACCCTTTAACGCAGATGGATATAAGTTTAGAGGCGGATGGAACTCTCTCTTCCTGAAAAGCTGGAAATACAGTAGTCGACTTGCATGTATCACTGGCACCTCAATATAAATACAGTGGAATCCTACCTCGACAGAGAAAAAAGTGACTGCTTCACTGATTCCCTTCGCTTCCATGTCGACGTGTTCCCGGATTCCTCCTGCTGCCGCATACTTGCCACAACGTACAAACTACTCTGCGTGAAGCAGAAGATACGCAAGTACTTCCTCAATTTCCCCGCATTTCGGTGTATATTCGGTCAATTTATACCTATTCGCCGTAATTTATCGCACTTCTATCCATTTCTTTTATATCAGGTCTATCCATGCGATCTTGACATAACCTATCATTCAGTGTTCTAACCTGCTTGTAAATGTAGCACAACTGCCAACACCTGGACCAAGTGCACTGATTGGGAGACATAGTATAGCACGTACTCTATTGTATCCAGTCAGCCCACATTTAGAATGCGTTGCTCTGTTTTCTGTATATCAGCGTATACGCATCTGTTGCGGATGGCTCCCAGGCCCTGCCCCTCCGCTGGTGGTCGAAACTACGAACATAGAATACGTGTCCATACGTAACGATTGGCTGGTTCACGCGTGAACCCTATCCCAGAAGGGACGTGTGGTGGATCCGCCAACGAACATCGCTCCGAGGATATAGCCCGCGGCAGATCCACACTCGAACGCTAACTCGGATTTGGCATATTCATCTGCATCCTGACACTGCTTCATACATTCTGCATGGCAGATCCACCTTCAAACCCTTTCCCGGGCACAGCAAATTGTGGATCCACACTCCAGCATCGCATCGGATATAATGGTCCACGGATCCACACTCGAGCGCTGTGTACAATCGAGTGCAATGCTATACTACGGCTGCCGATCGGTGTATTTGGGCCAGGTGTTGGCAGTTGTGCTACATTTGGAAGCGGGTTTGGAACACTGAATGATAGGTTATGTCATGATCGCATAGATAGATCTGATAAAAAAAGTGGATAGAAGTGCGATAAATTACGGCGAATAGGTATAACTTGACCGAATATACACCGAAATGCGGGGAAATTGAGGAAGTACTTGCGTATCTTCTACTTCACGCAGAACAGTTTGTACGTGGGGCAAAGTATGAGGCAGCAGGAGGAATCCGGGAACACGTCGACATGGAAGCGAAGGGAATCAGGGAAGCAGTCACTTTTTTCTCTGTCGAGGTAGGATTCTACTGTATTTCTATTGAGGTGCCAGTGATACATGCAAGTCGACTACTGTATTTCCAGCTTTTCAGGAAGACAGAGTTCCATCCACCTCTAAACTTACATCCATCTGCGTTAAAGGGTAATATAAAGTGTACAGGGTGATCAATTGAGATGGAGCTGTAACGATGTACGATTTAATGGTAGATTGATGATGCATTCTACAGAGTGAGAGAGAAGTTGCTACAGGTCAATTTTTCCACTGTTCTGTCAGGATACAGCAGTCGTATGAAACAGCCTGCTTTCGACTCGTATACAGCCACGTGTTCTGTATCTGATTTAAAGCACCGTCTACTTAAGAACTTCAACGGTAAACCTCCCCGTTCAAATGATTCAAATGGCTCTGAGCACTATGTGACTGAACACCTGAGGTCATCAGTCCCCTAGAACTTAGAACTACTTAAACCTAACTAACCTGAGGACATCACACACATCCATGCCCGAGGCAGGATTCGAACCTGTGACCGTAGTGGTCGCGCGGTTCCAAACTGAAGCGTCTAGAACCGCTCGGCCAAAACATCCCCCGTCATCAGAGAACTTCCTGTTCATGTGTGATCATGCGTGACACATTCCTCTAAAGGAACTTTGATTTATGTAATGAACTCCATCCCCCTTGTCGCAGGGACCGATGACCGTAGCAGTCTGGTCCCTTTAATCCCACAAACCAACCAACCCCTGTCGCATCTTGGGTGTAAAATCGCGACAACAGCTTCATAACTACGTTAGCGATATGCGCTCGTGAGGTACTGCAGCTCTCGTGTGTACATTTACGTGACAGATGTGCTGTTTACAGAGTTAGTGACGGAATGACTTGTAATCTTCACATTTCGGACGCTGATGCTATGCGTTTATCTGTTTCCTTATAAGAGGTATTCCCCGTTACTGACCATCATTTTATATAGGGCTGAGACATGCCTAGTATAATTTCTGAATCATGATCCGAAGTGAACAGCTGACACTATACATCTCTGGAAAGCTATATTGTGCTCGTATCACACAGAGCCAATGTTTTAAGGGAGTAGTTATTTCATTATTCGGTTCGATAACATAGTTTATCGTAGAGAAATCTGGAAGAAGGATGTATGTAATGCGCTTGAAACATATCCCTTACATTCTAATGTTAACAGATCTACATTCCATACGAGCGATAGGTCGTAAACGCAAGCGATCTAACATTATAGACCGTTTTAAGTGCAGAACATTGTAGCCTTAGGAGTGCGTGTGTTTATGATCTCTCTTATCTATAACCTCCAGGTAATGATCCTAGACTCCGGGATGATACTATAAGATTGATACCTTGGTTGGCTCACGTAAGAATGCGTCGAGCTCCATCCATGAGGGGATCCAATGTGCCTAAGAATCGTGCATTTCCTGCTCTTCTTAACTGTCTGCTATTACATGACGACGCTTTCAAATATGTTAATATACATTGATAACTAGTACTAACCTCCTCAACAAGGGCGCATCTCCACAAATATTGTGCATTTGCACGATCTGTGACTACCATCACCACAGAGATAGATCGTAAATTAAGTACTATGCTCGACGTGTTACAAATACGTAGAGCGTTGTCTGAACGACTTTGATCATGTACGTGTTCGAGAATTAGCAATGCATCAACGTACTGCCCAGTAATCTATCCACATTCGCAATCATACTCGCAAAGTGATTTAAAAGTGGTGGTTTAGCTGTGATACTCAAATTGGTGGCCATGCTGTCACATCATTCGTCGGTGTTGAAATTAGTGTAAAAGTATGAAATTTATTCACACTATCAACTATGATGCTTATTATTAGAGTATATCGGTGGTGTATTTCCACCCAATCCATGTTCTGACATGCTGTTGGTTACAAAATAATGATTGAATGACAATGCTTGTTTGAGTTGGAGGGAGAGTTTTGGCGGCTTGGCTATACCTTCTGGGGTGGGTAGCACCGAAACAGTGATTGCGTACATGAATGGAATATGATGAATGAGTGGAAATGGAACGTAGAGGTATCAGCTATTCCGTCAATGTGAGAGATGAGTCTAAATGTAGCTCGTGAATCACCTTCGGACTGTAATGAGGAGACTCTACACAACGCGAGCAAACTCTTCCCGTTTACTTATGTTGTAGCTGTATTTTATTTAAAATCATCTGATGTGTGGCATGTTATATTATCAGCCCTAAGAACTTAATTTACACTGTGCAATGTCTAGTTTTCTGCGAAAGCCCGTGGATCAGAACTTCTTAATGTCAGTTTAGAGCATTCAGCAGGCCTCGAAGTCGTTAGAGAAATACGAAATGTTTGGTAGTGTACAAAGCATGTTAGAAAACAGTGTTTCAAGCAACTAAACGGGACCACAGAGGGCGTTTCTCACGATTTACAGTATAGTACGTGGGATACGATCATTGTCTTAGAGTAGAGGTGATGAAACTTTAAACTACCCTATGTAGTGTATCAATATGTGTGTATTTAATAGGTTCGTTCCATACAGGGAGCAGTAGCAGCAGCAGTTTGATAGGTAAATTCAGTGAGGGTCGAAGTATGCCGTTAGGAATGCTTGGAGGGCTGCACGCTGTGCTGTTCTGGTAAGCATTGCGAAATCTCTCGTTCTATCTGGCTCTCTCTCTCTCTCTCTCTCTCTCTCTCTCTCTCACTCTCTCTCTTTCTCCACGCTTTTCACACAACGCAGCTTTGCGTCATCGCGCGAGTAGTGTTGTCTATGTGAGATCTATATCGGATGAAGTTATTTGAGCTTGTATAGTTGTTAATTTTTCTCTGTTGGGGGGTAGGGAGTAAAGATGATAGCATGTTGTGCTGATAGATTTGAATGGACGTGTATCTGTAGTACTTGTATGTAGTTTGGGAACGCACCACAATTCACGCATTTTCACCGAATGATCAGAACACGGTCCTGTCGCACTTACTCAGTTCGCTTTGTTTCTAGATTGGCTGCAGAAGGTGGTGGATATGGCTTTGTCCGTCTTCTGCTCGGTTCAGACTTAAAATGGAATGATCACATGCGCAAAGCTGTAGAAATGGAAGCAGTTGCAAGACGCCTCCTGAGACGCGGCGAGGTAGGAGTAGGCAAAATGCAACAGGGAATAACAATATTAATGTGCTAATAGTAAACTGCAGGAGCGTCTACAGAAAGGTCCCAGAACTGCTCTCATTAATAAACGGTCACAACGCCCATATAGTACTATGGACAGAAAGTTGGCTGAAACCAGACGTAAACAGTAATGAAATCCTAAACTCAGATTGGAATGTATACCGCAGAGAGAGGCTGGACAGTGAAGGGGGAGGCGTGTTTATAGCGATAAGAAGTGCAATAGGATCGAAGGAAATTGACGGAGATCCGAAATGTGAAATGATTTGGGTGAAGGTCACGGTTAAAGCAGGCTCAGACATGGTAATTGGATGTCTCTATAGGCCCCCTGGCTCAGCAGCTGTTGTGGCTGAACACCTGAAGGATAATTTGGAAAATATTTCGAGTAGATTTCCCCACTATGTTATAGTTCTGGGTGGAGATTTTAATTTGCCGGATATAGACTGGGTGACTCAGACGTTCATAACGGGTGGCAGGGACAAAGAATCCAGTGAAATTTTTAAGTGCTTTATCTGAAAACTACCTTGAGCAGTTAAACAGAGAACCGACTCGTGGCGATTACATATTAGACCTTCTGGTGACAAACAGACCCGAACTATTTGAAAAAGTTAACGCAGAACAGGGAATCAGCGATCATAAAGCGTTTACGGCATCGATGATTTCAGCCGTAAATAGGAATATTAAAAAGGATAGGAAGATTTTTCTGTTTAGAAAAAGTGACAAAAAGCAGATTTCAGAGTATGTGTCGGCTCAACACAAAAGTTTTGTCTCAAGTACAGATAGTGTTGAGGATCAGTGGACAAAGTTCAAAACCGTCGTACATAATGCGTTAGATTAGTATGTGCCAAGCAAGATCGTAAGAGATGGAAAATAGCCACCGTAGTACAACAACAGAGTTAGAAAACTGCTGCGGAAGCAAAGGGAACTTCACAGCAAACATAAACATAGCCAAAGACTTGCAGACAAACAAAAATTACGCGAAGCGAAATGTAGTGTGAGGAGGGCTATGCGAAAGGCGTTCAATGAATTCGAAAGTAAAGTTCTATGTACTGACTTGGCAGAAAATCCTAAGAAATTTTGGTCTTATGTCAAAGCAGTAGGTGGGTCAAAACAAAATGTCCAGACACTCTGTGACCAAAATGGTACTGAAACAGAGGATGACAGACTAAAGGCCGAAATACTAAATGTCTTTTTCCAAAGTTGTTTCACAGAGGAAGATTGCACTGTAGTTCCTTCTCTAGATTGTCGCACAGATGACAAAATGGTAGATATCGAAATAGACGACAGAGGGATAGAGAAACAATTAAAATCGCTCAAAAGAGGAAAGGCCTCTGGACCTGATGGGATACCAGTTCAATTTTGCACAGAGTACGCGAAGGAACTTGCCCCCCTTCTTGCAGCGGTGTACCGTAGGTCTCTAGAAGAGCGTAGCGTTCCAAAGGATTGGAAAAGGGCACAGGTCATCCCCGTTTTCAAGAAGGGACGTCGAGCAGATGTGCAGAACTATAGACCTGTATCTCTAACGTCGATCAGTTGTAGAATTTTGGAACACGTATTGTGTTCAAGTATAATGACTTTTCTGGAGACAAGAAATCTACTCTGTAGGAATCAGCATGGGTTTCGAAAAAGACGGTCATGTGAAACCCAGCTCGCGCTATTCGTCCACGAGACTCAGAGGGCCATAGATACGGGTTCACAGGTAGATGCCGTGTTTCTTGACTTCCGCAAGGCGTTCGATACAGTTCCCCACAGTCATTTAATGAACAAAGTAAGAGCATATGGACTATCAGACCAATTGTGTGATTGGATTGAGGACTTCCTAGATAACAGGACGCAGCATGTCATTCTCAATGGAGAGAAGTCTTCTGAAGTAAGACTGATTTCAGGTGTGCCGCAGGGGAGTGTCATAGGACCGTTGCTATTCACAATATACATAAATGACCTTGTGGATGACATCGTAAGTTCACTGAGGCTTTTTGCGGATGATGCTGTGGTGTATCGAGAGGTTGTAACAATGTAAAGTTGTACTGATATGCAGGAGGATCTGCAGCGAATTGACGCATGGTGCAGGGAATGGCAATTGAATCTTAATGTAGACAAGCGTAATGTGCTGCGAATACACAGAAAGAAAGATCCCTTATCATTTAGCTACAATATAGCAGGTCAGCAACTGGAAGCAGTTAATACCATAAATTATCTGGGAGTACGCATTAGGAGTGATTTAAAATGGAATGATCATATAATGTTGATCGTCGGTAAAGCAGATGCCAGACTGAGATTCATTGGAAGAATCCTAAGGAAATGCAATCCGAAAACAAAGGAAGTAGGTTACAGTACGCTTGTTCGCCCACTGCTTGAATACTGCTCAGCAGTGTGGGATCCGTACCATATAGGGTTGATAGAAGATATAGAGAAGATCCAACGGAGAGCAGCGCGCTTCGTTACAGGATCATTTAGTAATCGCGAAAGCGTTACGGAGATGATAGATAAACTCCAGTGGAAGACTCTGCAGGAGAGACGCTCAGTAGCTCGGTACGGGCTTTTGTCAAAGTTTCGAGAACATACCTTCACCGAAGAGTCAAGCAGTATATTGCTCCCTCCTACGTATATCTCGCGAAGAGACCATGAGGATAAAATCAGAGAGATTAGAGCCCACACAGAGGCATACCGACAATCCTTCTTTCCACGAACAATACGAGACTGGAATAGAAGGGAGAACCGATAGAGGTACTCAAGGTACCCTCCGCCACACACCGTCAGGTGGCTTGCGGAGTATGGATGTAGATGTAGATGTAGATGTAGATGTAGATGTAGTTATATAGGGACTAAGACCATGTTGGATTTTTACTGTATCAGATAGGTTCGAGAAAGGTGACTCGTTTTGAGATACGGGAGCGCGAGAGATATGATTGACTTGTAGCTATGATCCAGTGCAGATATGTGGCTGAATGGGAAGACCTGATTCCAGATTATAGAAAAAATGTTAAAATCTTTGTGATGTCATATGGGACTTAACTGCTAAGGTCATCAGTCCCTGAGCTTACACACTACTTAACCTAAATTATCCTAAGGACAAACACACATACCCATGTCCAAGGGAGGACTCGAACCTCCGCCGAGACCAGCCACACAGTTCATGACTGCAGCGCGTTAGACCGCTCGGCTAATCCCTCGCTGCTCCAAATTATAGACATCATTTATAGTGGATAGCGTAGCACTAGAGGTGTGAAAAGCTAGTGTACATTTCTTACGACCTTAGTAAGCATACGATTTATTACTGTTTGTGATCCTTCCCAATAAGTCATCGTCTCTAACTCAGTGGATATATAACGGAACCTCTGACATGGTATCGAGACAGAATACGTTACACATATTGGATAAATATCTAGTGGCGTGAGGGAGTTGCAAATACTGGTCACATACCGCGTTCCTTAGCCGAATGACTTTCAAAATTCACCGATTTTATGACGAGGTTGCATAGTTGGCTGTAAATATATACATTTTCTACGATCGCCGTCACGGCATTTGTCCGGAAAACACAACCTCATTCAGTGGTAATGTCGCAACTCGATTCATAAAGTGGGTATAGGTCTTAACGTGGATACTTGGGTGCACCTGTAGAACCAAGAGCGCTTGTGAGAGTAATATGCAGTAGTTGTAAGGATAGGGATTTTTTCTTTAACATCTGCTCGATTACGTCTATGACATGATGGTATGACTCGCAGGAAGAACATAAGAGATATGCACACCCATCGTTGATTTTCGGTCAGTATTATATGGTATCGTATGCATCGAGTTATTGATGAGATATTACTATACTTAGTATTAATGCTGGGTGTGTGACATGTTCGCATTTGAGCATCAGGTTTATAAAGTATATGTGTTTGTGTAAAGGAAATGTCTATGTGCTGTTACAAGGAGGGTTTGGATTTGGGTTGGAGTACTGACATAGCAAAGGGAAGAGTATGCCAAGTAATAAGAATAGTAGTGATGTTTCTATTTCCAGAGCCACTGCCGACAGCAGGGTGTATTTCCGATACATCGCTCATTGTCGAATGCCACTCAATTGAGACCGCGATCGTAACATTTAATTGTAAGTATAATGATAAACATACAGGGTGTTTCCAAAAATGACCGGTATATTTGAAACGGCAATAAAAACTAAACGAGCAGCGATAGAATTACACCGTTTGTTGCAATATGCTTGGGACAACAGTACATTTTCAGGCAGACAAACTTTCGAAATTACAGTAGTTACAATTTTCAACAACAGATGGCGCTGCGGTCTGGGAAACTCTATAGTACCATATTTTCCACATATCCACCATGTGTAGCAATAATATGGCGTAGTCTCTGAATGAAATTACCCGAAACCTTTGACAACGTGTCTGGCGGAATGGCTTCACATGCAGATGAGATATACTGCTTCAGCTGTTCAATTGTTTCTGGATTCTGGCAGTACACCTGGTCTTTCAAGTGTCCCCACAGAAAGAAGTCACAGGGGTTCATGTCTGGCGAATAGGGAGGCCAATCCACGCCGCCTCCTGTATGTTTCGGATAGCCCAAAGCAATCACACGATCATCGAAATATTCATTCAGGAAATTAAAGACGCCGGCCGTGCGATGTGGCCGGGCACCATCTTGCATAAACCACGAGGTGTTCGCAGTGTCGTATAAGGCAGTTTGTACCGCCACAAATTCACGAAGAATGTCCAGATAGCGTGATGCAGTAATCGTTTCGGATCTGAAAAATGGGCCAATGATTCCTTTGGAAGAAATGGCGGCCCAGACCAGTACTTTTTGAGGATGCAGAGACGATGGGACTGCAACATGGGGCTTTTCGGTTCCCCATATGCGCCAGTTCTGTTTATTGACGAAGCCATCCAGGTAAAAATAAGCTTCGTCAGTAAACCAAATGCTGCCCACATGCATATCGCCGTCATCAATCCTGTGCACTATATCGTTAGCGAATGTCTCTCGTGCAGCAATGGTAGCGGTGCTGAGGAGTTGCCGCGTTTGAATTTTGTATGGATAGAGGTGTAAACTCTGGCGCATGAAACGATACGTGGACGTTGGCGTCATTTGGACCGCAGCTGCAACACGGCGAACGGAAACCCGAGGCCGCTGTTGGATCACCTGCTGCGCGTTGCCCTCTGTGGTTGCCGTACGCGGTCGCCCT
The DNA here is from genome assembly GCF_021461395.2 of Schistocerca americana. Classification (NCBI taxonomy): domain Eukaryota; kingdom Metazoa; phylum Arthropoda; class Insecta; order Orthoptera; family Acrididae; genus Schistocerca; species Schistocerca americana. Next base: position 94,933,741 of record NC_060121.1, read on the forward strand.
ACCTTTCCAGCACGTTCATCCGTCACGTTCCCAGTCCGTTGAAATTTTTCAAACAGATCCTTTATTGTATCACTTTTCGGTCCTTTGGTTACATTAAACCTCCGTTGAAAACTTCGTCTTGTCGCAACAACACTGTGTTCTAGGCGGTGGAATTCCAACACCAGAGAAATCCTCTGTTCTAAGGAATAAACCATGTTGTCTACAGCACACTTGCACGTTGTGAACAGCACACGCTTACAGCAGAAAGACGACGTACAGAATGGCGCACCCACAGACTGCGTTGTCTTCTATATCTTTCACGTCACTTGCAGCGCCATCTGTTGTTGAAAATTGTAACTACTGTAATTTCGAAAGTATTTCCGCCTGAAAATGTACTATTGTCCCAAGCATATTTCAACAAACGGTGTATTTCTATCGCTGCTCGTTTAGGTTTTATTGCCGTTTCAAATATACCGGTCATTTTTGAAACACTCTGTATATGTCAGCGGCTTTCTAGAATGATTCCGTGTATGCATGGCCTGTGGTTGGAATGATTAATGTTTCCCGTTAATGGCAGCAGCCATCCGAATGCAGAGCCCTGTTGGAGTGTGGGAATGTATCTGAGTTAACTTTGCCATCCCCTAGACGACCGAATGGCAAACTAATACATTGTATCTCTGGGCGGCTTTCGTCATCAAGTTGAAATCTGAGAAGGTGTTGTGTTTGCGGTGGAGCGTAAATCTCTCCCATGTAAATTGTTTGGTTGAGCGGCTCTGCACATTTCACGCATTTATTTTAGTTGAGAGAAGATCGATTGTGGTGAGCTGGACACATGTTTGACTGTTCTCTATACTTGGGGTAGACCTTAGTTGGCTTGTAAATTATAGGGGTGATTTGGAATCTGTTACATCACCGACATCGGTATTCGAGAGCGGAAATATCTGTTTCCTCTACTTGTTTCTAGTTACTCAGAGGTTTACAGCACGCTGCACCTCGCTAAGATTGGGTGTGTGTAGACAAATTATTTCCAGTTTATATCTTTGGAATTATGTTGCGCTGTCGATCGGTAAGATGCTGCCTACTGCTTGAGAAGTACCGCAAAAATGATGTAATATTATGGTGAATACATGCGTGTTCTTGTAATCTCAGAGTCTGGAGATGTGTGTAGAAAAGTGAGCTAGCAGGGAAGCAGGTTCTGAGCAGAAACAGTAACGTGATTGTGCCGAGGGGAAACGAGTGAACATTATTACACGTTAAAGCACTTTAGTACACGTTAGTACACGTTTATGTACGTTAATGAATGTGACACTCTTCCCTTGAAGTATACCACTTGGAATTCATTCTGTAGTGTAGCTGTTGTAGCTCAATATTCAAGCTCCTTTCCTCAGTGGGAGAGCAGTGTATCTGAGTATGAGTCTTTCCGTTTTGACGATATATATGGCACTTTGCGAGGTTTAGATGTTTGGTGCAATATGGTGATCAGTGTAAAAAAACCGGTGAAAGTGTCGACTGCAGAAGGAAAAATGGCGACCAATGCTTTGATATCGGGGGTATCAGTAATTCGATGGGAAAATTCGATAAGAGCGGATAATATTGCTCGATTGATTGTGGCGGGATATAGGAGTGGTGAGAACATATGTGTATGTTGAGAACAGGAAGGCTATCTTGTTACGTCCGGGAGGAAGGCTGGATTCGGCGATAGTTTGGTAAACAGTTTATGATAGGGCAGGAATTTTGGCGCATACAAACTGAGACAACAACAAAGCGAGTGTTAACTATTTCTGTGGCACTATAAAATTACAGGGTGCTGGACCTGTCTGATTTTTTTTTTCACAACGCCATGTGACGTAAGACGAACATTGAGATTGTTTTAGATGGCGATGTGTCAGTCAGACTGGGGCAAGGATTTGCGGTTGAACGCGAGAGTCAACATGCTCTCCTCTATTCTGCCTTCTATGGTAAAGATAAGTAGCGCCTGGAGATGCCTCGAATAACAGGCCTCGAATATGAGACTGGGGTGAACGCGCTTTGGAATGCTATAACGGTGACTGTATAGAGGTAAGCAACTTTCACCAGTGTTCGGTGGCGGCGGCTAGCGGGTGCGACGGAGCGTGCATCCATGGCCGGTCCCGCCAGGCGCTGTGTCTAGGTGAACACGTATTTGGATAGGAATTTCTCAGAAATGATATATCAAAGGGTTGTGGTGGCTTCATGTTCGCAGGACCCGAGTGGGAGACTGTGCGCGGTCTGACAGCTAACGAACGCGTCACTTCGCGATCCTGTGAACAGAGTGTGGCCCAGGGTGCTTGAGTGCGTTGATTGCATTATTTTGCGAGCAGCCCTGTAGTCTGTGCTACGTGTTATTTGGACAGTTTGTGAGTAGTGAGCGCGTTTGCAGACATGCGTACTGCATTATTTAGGTACGGTTTGCTGTTGTGTAGTGATATTACGAGTGTGTTGCGTGTCTGTGCGACATGGCCCCAGGTACATCTGGGTGGGTGTTTTGTGATAGATATAATCTATCGTTAAATAAGTTGTTTCAAAATAAATAGAGTGCTCTCAGTCCTTACTCTCCCCGGCAGCTCAGAGCAGGCTGAGTCGTTTTGCCACCGTTTTCCCTAACCATCCTGGCTTACATCAGGAATCGGACGACAGCGTCCTCTGCTAGACCTCGTGGACAATAATCTGTTTGCAACCATAATGGATAACTGTACTCGCGTCATCAATTGGTGTCACTGCAGCGTCCTCTGGCGGCGAGGAAATGTACTAAGCCAGTTGGGGTCTGGAGCTCGTGGAGAACTCACTAGGTCGCGCCATCTTAGATTACGGCACTTGCGTCATCACCTGACGTCAACAAAGCGTCGTCTAGTGGCATCGATATGAACTATGTCAGTGGGTCTGTGGACTCAGTGGCGAATACACTTGATGGTGGTTCTGCCTCTATTCGTTTAAATAAATGCTGATGTATGATTTCGACAGCTGACGATTAGCAAACACGGTCTTCCAGAAGGATTATTTCTTTGACAATTTAGGAGTTGTTTGGCTATCTGGACATAAATGCATTGTTTTGTGAGTGGTTCGCATGTCTGTAGGTTGTGCAATGTGTTATTGTTGACGGTTTACAATTATCAAGAGTGTGTGTAGAACTTTATACATGAGTTATGTAGGAGTAATTTTCAGGTCTGTATGCTGTGTGTCATGTCAGAGTGTGTTTTCTGTGATACACATATTCAGTCCCTAAAGAAATTGCTCCCAAATAAATAAAAGTACACTCCTTCCTGTCCCCATCAGCCTAGTGTGGGCTGAGTCGTTCTACCACCCGCTCCTAGGAAGAGGTGGCGGTGTGCCGAAATTGGTTAGTGGTGGTGGTGAGCTTCGTTTGCAGCAGTTTTCTTACGTTGGTAACGATAACACAAGTGAAATTTCTTTACTGGCAGGATTTAAACTTGGCTCCGGTTCCTAAGAGTAAGTGGCGGTAGGGTGGATGAGGTTTCTTTCCCCAATTTTCTTAAGTTGATAGCGAAAGCGCAGGTGATCTTTCTTTATTGCAGAATTCAAACACGGCGCCGGTTCCTAAGAAGAGGTGGCGGTCTGGACCTTGAAGAGTACTTGGACACTAGGTAGTTGAATGTATAATGAACATCTTTTCGTACTTATATCGGGGATCGGGGGGGGGGGGGGGGGGGAGGGGTGCTAGATCATAAATCAACACCGCGCCGATAGTTGTAAAATGTGGAACTTATCATTTCATCATTGAATATTGAAATTGTACATTGAATTATTTAATATGATTAGAATTGAAATGCAATTAAGTTCTTAGGTAATAGATAGGTTAGATGCGCAATGTGGGTGTTACTTTGTTAGTGTATTTACAGAAGACTGTGTCCGGCGTGTGTATGGAAGTGGCAGCCGAGGCTGTGATTTAAGAGGTCGGACGCCCACGGGCCGGTGGCGTGTCGCGTCTCCGGTTATAGCGCGCGAGTGACAGAGAGCAGGCGATCTTGTGTCGTCACGCGACGTCACAGTAGAGTCCCCTAGTGGCCACGATATGGACTAAGCCGCTTGAGCTCTGGAACTCGTGGTGGATACACTGGGTGCAGCCATCTTGACTGATGTCATGTTCGCCATCTTGGATGATGTCGCGGTGGCGCTGTCTGGTGGCGACGATATGAACTAAACCAGTTGCATTCCAGATGGAACACACATGCTTGATATTAGGTACATAATAAAGACAAGTCCTTTTTTCCCGCCATTTTCTTTGCTTAGTAGAGATAACTGTGACGCATTATCATGTTGGAATTTGAAATTCGCGCCATTTTAGTGGGCGAGGGGGCGTGGCACTTTCCCACCAAAATTCAATCTTCCTGCAAATATCCACCATCTTTGATGACGTTATCGCCGCCATTTTGGATAACGGTACTTTGGGGTGGCACTCCCCTTGTCCAAATACTATCGTTTTCTGGTTTTCTATGTATACGCAGTTATAATTTTCTCCATGTTTAATGTGTCAGTATTGCATTTGATTGCATTACGTGTTCTTGTAACTGCACATGACCGTTCACATGTGTCTTATGATTTTTACGATAATAGGGTACATAATTTATTTTTCATTCTTCTGTATATGAAAAATGAAAAACATTAAAATATGTTTGCAAAAAAAGGAAGACAACAGGCAGAGAGCTGTATGTGAACGCACATGCGGATTAGGATTCCTGGCAGAGGCCGCGCCTATTCCACGCTCTGCTCCCGCCGTCTGCGGAGTTGCATGTGACAGTTTTTGCTCCCTAAATGCGGTACACCAGACTCCATATCCATACTGTGGCTTGGCATGTGATCTGAGTCACTGTCGGATATGCAGGCAGGTAATTGAAAATATCTGTAAAGAAATTTTGAACGACTGATTAAAAGGTCATTGTATCTACTATTATTTTAACGAAACTAGGGGGAAGCTGCCAATATTCCTTTTAATGCTATCAACTTAGTCCTTATTTCCACCGTTAATTATCGGATGTAACAGTAACTATATTAAGTAGACTATTTGATCAAAGGTATCTGGATACTCCTATGTTAGGCAGAATTCACCATTAGAGATCGCAAAAGGCGTATGCGCCAGCGGAAAATGAGGTGAGAAGTGTCTAACTGTTGCTGAAGAAGCAACAGCGTGAGAATGGGTCGGCCGGAGAGCTCAGTGGCTTCGAAAGTGGAGCAGTGGCCGACCGCCACAAGGGACTGTTCAGCCGTTCTAAAACTGCTCAAGTTGACTGTTGGTGATGTGATTGTGACGTGGAAATGCGAAGGAACAATAAAAGCAAAGAAAAGACCAAGCAGACCTTATGTAAGGTTGGATACCATTACAAAAGGTAGTTGTAAAATAGCGCACGAAATCAGCCGAAGGAATCTCATGTGAGTTCTCAAGTGCTGCTAGCAACCAAGTCAGCGCAGTGAGTGTGCCCGGGGAGCCAGAAACGTATGTTCACAGCGGTCGCGCAGCTCCTCGAAATCTGCAGTCAGTGGCAAGCGATACCCGAGGAGGTGTAAACAGCGACGCTTCTGGACAGTGGATGAGTGCAAACGAGTGACATGGAGTGACGAGTGACGTTACAGTCTGTGACATTTCGATGGAAGGGTTTGGGTTTGGAGAATTCCTGGAGAACGTTGCCTGTGGTCACTTGTTGTGCCAAGAGTGGAGTACGGAGGGCGTGGTATTATGGTGTGTGTAAGGGGGGGAGACATGTTTTATGAGATTAGGCTATGATCTCGTAATTGTCCTTAACAAAATGCTGAATGTAAAAGAAGATGAACATAATTCGCAGCATTGTGTACGATGTCTTGTAGCGGGACAGTACGGGAACGATGATTGCTTGTATCAGTATAACAACGCACCTCGTGTTAAGGCAGCATCTCTGAGACAATGGTTCGTTGTCAGTAACATTCCTGAAATGGAGTACGCTGCCCAAATACTAGACATGAGCAGCTGAAATACCTTTGAGAAGAGCAAGAATGCAGACTTGATACTATTCCTACAAAGGCGTTCGTGAACCCCACTGAATGTTTCCCAGCAACATTCAAATCACCATAAATAAGAAGGGACACACCTCCATACTGATATCCACTAATCGGTCTCCAGATGCTTTTGATTAAATATTGTATGCAGAGACGAATTCACACCAGGGATGCATTATGTTGCGTTACACAAAACATTTCGCCCTCTGGTTGCCTATTTTCATGTGTGATTTGTTTATTAATTTCTGTTTTCTTTGCTATTAAGGTAGTTTGTACTCTTACTGTAAAAAATTATGTACAGGTCTTGATAAATCTTGTGCAACAAGATGAAAGGAAAATGACGGTAGAAAAAGTGTGAGAAGATTTACCAAGAAAAGAAAACGAAAGAAGACGAACATTTCTTGTATTCTTAGAGGGAAGATACAGCAAGCAAAACACAACAGTTACTGACTACAGCATGCAAGAACCCCCCACTCCCACTAAACCTCCAGAAAATTCTCGGTTTAGCCGGGGCGTACAGTAAAACTGGCCACGCTTTCTCACCCGGGTTTTGCGATAATGAAGCCAATCCGTCATTGAACAGTAAGTCGGGAAGAATTTTTTCTTGTGTAAATAATTCTTCCGCCGGATGACATTATTGTTCGTTTATTTAAGAAACACCATAAAGTGAACTTGCTCACACCGCTTATAAGCTAACTATAAACAGTACGAGAGCATGGTCTACCGTGTGACTAGATGGAAAGGCATCCTATCGAAGACTGCCGACTATGGGCACAGACTGTAACTTGAGCGTACAATGGGTACAGTTGGTATAAGATACTGCATTTTTGGTTATGCCAAAGCTATTCGTTTAATTATTAATATCAAAGTTTCCTGTCATTGTAAAATTACTGAAAAATAATGTTTATGACGCGTAGACTCCTCCTAATCGCTGAGTGGCCAAAGGCAACTTTCGTCAGCAAATATTTATTAACAATTACTTTATTCGCGCGAGAATAAATTTACTTGCCTTACGTATTTCTGTCCTGATGTCACGAGCGATTTCTGTATCGGCACCTCATCCCACAGGCTCTGAAAGCGCCAGATGGCCAACCGCCTCTGCTAGCCAGGGTGAGAACCTACCACTCACTCCTTACTCAATACATACAGCAGCGCTGACACATTCACTTCATGTATGTGAAGTAGCAAAACTAGAAATAAAGTAAAGTACGTTCTTCTCTGCGAGTAATGGGTAGCTTACAACCACAACTAACTGCCACACTGTTTAGTCAAATCACTTTATATATCTAACTTAGCCTAAAGAAGCAAGATGAAGGGGAAACAACATATTGAATTGGAGACAATCAAAGACAACTTTAGAATAGTTGCAAATGAGTCGGTTCACAAGCGACTTTTGTGACCTGTTCTCGAGTACAATTAGAATGGTTGCGATCCTATGTTACTGATATGCTCCAGGATTTCGTATGAGAGTCTTTGGAAACACAGGAATGTTTTATTGTGAAATGATGTTGGAGAAGTTTTATAGAGATAATATAGGAGGCGAAATACTCTCCACGCTCATTGTATAATGATTTCCTGAACATTTTCTGAATGTAGAATCATTTGTCATTTATTTATTGATACAGGTCTTCCCCGCTTCACAACGGACTAGTTTCCAGTTATCCAGACTCAAATAGCTCCTGCATGTCTTCTTATGCCGAGTACTCACCTACTATTTCTCCTCTTCTTCTGTCTTAGAAACTCCCATCGTCAATTTACCATAAACATTTACACTCAAAGGCACAACCAGCGACGCACCATGAAGGATAGGGACTGATGTGTTGCATATCTACAGAAAAACAAATGATTAGAGTTCCAGAAAAATTGGATTATCTATTGAAGAGAAAGATCTGCAAGTGACTAATGCGTTGGTTTACCTCTGGAACTTATCCAATCAATTATTAAGCTTGGCATTGATTTTCAGAGTGGTTGCATGCCCACCTGAGGAATAGCGTGCCAAATTCTGTCCAATTGGCGAGTTAGGTAGTCAAAATACCTAGACAGTTGGAGGACTCTGCCTGTAAGTCTTTAAACGTTCTTAATTGGGGAGGGATCAGGCGACCTTGATAGTTGACGTACGGGTTTGGCAAGCACGAAGAAAAACATAGAAACTCTCACCGTCCATAGGCGGGAGTTATCTTAATTAAATTTAAACCCAGGATGGATTGCCGTGGAGGACATCAAATCTGGGCGTAGAGTATCATCGACGTAACGCCTTGCTGTCGTGGTTCCGCAGATGACAGTCATCCCAGACCATCACTCATGGTTGTCGGGCCGTATGGCTGCCGAAAGTCATGCTGGTATCCCATTACTGTCTGTGGTTCCCACAGATGCACATTCGCTGGTCATCTGTACTCAGTACGAACGGGAATTCACAACTGAAGATAAGACTACTGCAGTCAGTGAGACTCCGGGCCGAATTGGAGGTTCTAGGCGCGCAGTCCGGAACCGCGGGAATGCTACGGTCGCAGGTTCGAATCCTGCCTCGGGCATGGATGTGTGTGATGTCCTTAGGTTCTTTAGGTTTAAGTAGTTCTAAGTTCTAGGGGACTGATGACCACAGAAGTTGAGTCCCATAGTGCTCAGAGCCATTTGAACCATTTGAACCGAATTGGAGAGAATTTGACACGATATCCCTCAGGAGGACACAAAAACTCTGTTAACCAATGCCAAACCGATTAATTGCTTACAAAAGGGGCAGAGAGGGACCAATCCGTTATTGACTTTCTCAATTTGTGAAGCTCTTTGTCTAGAATAATCCATTCCTTCTTTCTAAAATTGAAATAATTTGTTTTACAGTATATGTACATCACATCTACAGATTTGTCCCATTTGGATAATTCCTTCGTGGTGAGCAGCTTTTCTTTGTTATAGAGTGTATTCGTCTGCTTACATATCACGCACATATCGATCCATTATGTCGTGGCCGCTCTGTCCCTTATCGATATCTGCTCTGGTTCGGCATCGTTGCCTCGATAGTACGGAGTGCTTCCGGTTACACCATCAGTGCTGCTCGTGGAAAGAGGTACGGGAGGTGGATCAGTGTGTGTAAGTCGACGTGGTCTGGCGTGAGGAGGTGATTCCCTTGCAAAGTTTGAGGTGTCTCTCGGCAATGCGACCTAGTGTGTTGAGATACTGCCGTTTTACGAACACCATCAGTTGCTTCTGGGAAGGGTCATGAGCCTGGGTTCCATCGACTACGATCGCCTGTTCTGGAGACCAACCTCTAATAGTAGGGGCATTTCACTGTCGTCTACGTTCTGATTGCAGACGCGATACGAAATTGATTTGCTCCTATGGAATCAAAGATCCTTTCCTTTTAAGTTAAGTAATTTCTCACAGGTTTCCTGGTTCTGATTTTTCCTTTATTTGGGTTTAAACCGTGGGTACCCAAGTATCGGTGTCTTCTCGAAACACGATTGTGGCTTCAGTGTGCAGGCGCTGAACTAGGCGCGCCTATGACAAGAGAAGACAAAGACACAAATCCTAGCTACACGCCGATAACGCCACCTGGGCAGTATGCGTATAGGCCGCCGCCAACGACCTAGCTGCCTCAATCTCTCAATCTCAGTACCTCAGTAGGTCGCACCCGGACTCAGTTCGCATTACACCTCAATGCGTCGCACTGTGCTCTAGTCTTCCACAGTGATTGTCGTCTCCTCGCACCTTAGCTAGCTGTGAGGGAATTCAGTCATTTTAAAATTGGTTCAAATGGCTCTGAGCACTATGGGACTTAACTACTGAGGTCATCAGTCCCCTAGACCTTCGAACTACTTAAACCTAACTAACCTAACGACATCACACACATCCATGACCGAGGCAAGATTCGAACCTGCGACCGTAGCGGTCACGCGGTTCCAGACTGTAGCGCCTAGAACCGCACGGCCACTTGAGCCGGCCTCAGTCATTTTATATAGTTCTGACAGGGACACGGTTATGTAATTGCTGTTAACCACAGAACTTCAGACAGGACATCATTGAAGTTAAGTACTAAATTGGTTCCGGTAACAAAGTGAATTTTAAACACGTGTTGTAGTAAGATGAAATTGGCCACGCACTCATCATACAACCCTCAGCCAGTTGCGGTGGCCGAGCGGTCCTAGGCGCTTCAGTCCGGAACCGCGCGACTGCTACGGTCGCAGGTTCGAATCCTGCTTTGTGCATGGATGTGTGTGATATCCTTAGGTTAGTTAGGTTTAAGTAGTTCTAAGTTCTATGGGACTGATGACCTCAGATGTTAAGTCCCATAGTGCTCAGAGCCATTTGAACCATTTGAACCACCCTCTCCTCATCCAGCCAGGAGCCGAAAACATTACAAGATAAGATAACACATACCAACTTATTGCTTCAGTTGCCCAGTTGACAACTGTTTTGCTATTTAAAGAATTGCGACAGCTGTTAGAATGTTTTTCTTAAACTGGCGAGAAAGAAAAAGTTATATGAGGTGTCTGCTTAATAACTGTTTTGGTTATTTAAAAAATTGTGACAGCTGTTACAATACTTTACTTAAACTGCTGAATACTAAGAAGTTATATGGGCTGTCTGGCTAATATCTGTTTCGCACTAAAAAGAAAATTATGAAAGCTGTTAGGATACTTAACGGGTGCATATTGAGAAGTTATATGAATTGTCTGCTGAGTAACTGTTTGTGCTATTTTCAAAGAAAGTGACAGCTGTCAGAATATTTTTCTTAAATTGGTGACTACTAACAAGTCATATGACCCTTCTGTTTAACAATTGTTTTTCCTACTTTGAAAACCGATTTAGGTGTTATTTTTCTTGAATTGGTGAATACTGAGAAGTGAAATGAGCTGTCTGCTTAATAGCTGTTTAACTACTTCCTTTTTTTAATTGTGGCAGCTGTTAGAATATTTTTCTTAACCTCTAGTACATTAAGAAGTCTATTGGGGCTGTTTGCATAATAATCCTTTCTTGGCAATTTTAAACTGTGACAAGTCTTAGAATTTATTTCTAACTAATAACTTAATTAATGTTAATTATTATGAAATTGTAACATCTGCTGGAATCCCTTAATAATTCAATAAAGAAAACTATATTTAAAGGAGAGTGAAGGCTGCAGCAAGTGTGTGGGGCTCCAGTGCTGTCGTTAGTGTGACCTAGTCCTAAATTCAGATCCGAAACCAACCTCGGTTGTGCGCCTGTCACGTTTCCACCTTTAGGGAATTAGGTACTTCGGGTGAGGTTCGGCAATCAGCATCAGGAGGCAGGCAATTGCTTATTTGTTTCATCCGAGGGAAATAAGCAGATGGCTGCAGGCCTTGCGAGGCTACATTCAAGGTTTGTTTTAACTGTGGGGATATCACGCATTTCGTGCTGTTGTGTCCCGTGAAGTGAGATCCGCATCCAAACACCTGACGCCACGGGTCACTGGCGGGAAAGTATACCCAATGCCCTGATAAGGGTTGCGGCGACATTAGAGCAATGCGAAATCGGATGTTTCCTTACGTGTGTGACACTTAAATAGTGAACCTGTATGTGCTGCTTTGGTTTCCGGGAGCTCGATTTCACTACTTGATTATAACTGGTACCTTAAATTTTGGAATTTGCGTACACTGCCTCCTTTCTGCTCCCGTCTCAGATATTTCCAGCCTCTGGCTGGGAAGTTCTGGGGCAAGTTTGCCCATGTAGTTGCGACTGAAGGTGTCAGCATTGATCAGGAGCGACCATGTGCTTTGTGTGATTTCCCCCCCCCCCCCCCCCACAAAGGCGAAAAGAAGGTAGTAAGGTTTATAGGGAACGCAAATTTCTTTTGAAAATTTTTTCCCAATTTTGCCCAGTTGGCTGTGCCTATAAATAACATGGGCAAGAAAGGCAAATCCTTGATTTCGGGGAAGACCATCAACCCTTCTTTGAGGCAATCAAAGCAGCTTTTACCAAAACTCCTGTGTTAGCGATTCCTGACTTTGACAACCTTTTCACTGTACAAATGATGCCTCCAACACTGGAGTGGCGGCGGTCTTGCTCCAGGGACACGAAGGGGAACGTCTTCTGGTTGTCTACGAATCTCACAGCTTGTCCCTTGCTCAATTAAAACATTCATTGTGCGAGTGGGAAGCCTTAGTGGTTCTGTTTTCTTTGGAAAAATTTAGGTTCTACTTGGAACATTGGGAGTTCGTGATGGAAACCGATAACCCAGACATTGGGCTGGGTTCTGCCCCACCCGAGCAAAACCAGTAGGGTTGCTTGTTGGGCAGTCCACATTTCTGACTTCCGCTTTAAGGTCCGTCAATCAGGGGTCCGGATAAAAGAGTTGCCGACGCCTTGTGAAGCTTGTGTGATGAGTATGGCTCTCTTCTGTATGATGAGGACAGCGGACAACTCGCCTGAGGCTGCGCCGTGTTGACCGAAGTTCCTGAACTTTTTTGAGACCTTAAGACAAAACAGGGAGGAGATTTTTACATTTCGCAAATTAAGAAAGGGCTTTTAAAAGCGAAGAAAGTGCATGGCTACCATCTTAATATAAGGCATTGTGTCGGAAAGCCGAAGGGGACCAGGCGTTCAAGATCCGTTCGTCCCAGCTGTCGGTGCCCGCTGTCTTCAGGTATTTTCATAGTTCTGTGGCTGGGGACCTGTTAGGTTTTCATAATACCTTGGAAAAAATCAGACAACATGTAGTCTGGCCATCTATGAACAGAGGGGGTAAATAAAAGTAGACCAGAGGCCAGGATACACAGTTGCAGAATACAAAGAAAAAAAGAAGAGGGAAGGAAATACAGTACTAACCTGACTACTACAGTTCTTGAAGACAATGAGGGTTGTTATGATACCCCATAGACTTGAGGGCTCCCCCAGAAAAGTAACTGTTCAGTAGACTTGGGTGGCCAGCTAATGCAGCGACCAGGCTGACCTCTGCTAACAGCACTGCCAAGCATGAAGATTGTGCAGATGTGCTCCAATGTTCAGCTGGCTGTATAGGCTGTTGCTCCATCCTGTTGGAAGTAACTGTAGGTCTTTACCTCCTCCATTTATGCTGCCACAAATGATTTCAAAATGTTGGCAATGTAACGCCCAAAGTCATCGTCTGATGAAAGAAGTTGGGTTCAAATGGCTCTGAGCACTGTGGGACTTAACATCTTAGGTCATCAGTCCCCTAGAACTTAGAACTACTTAAACCCAACTAACCTAAGGACATCACACACAACCATGCCCGAGGCGGGATTCGAACCTGCGACCGTAGCAGTCTCGCGGTTCCGGACTGCAGCGCCTAGAATCGCACGGCCACCGAGGCCGGCAGAGAAGTTGGGACCAATAATGCTGCGTGCAGGCATTGTACACCATAGCCCAACCTTCCGCCCATGCAATGGTGTTTCGTAGAAGTTCTGCGCACCCTCCGCTGCCCAGAACCTCTGATTCTGTGAGTTGACATAACCATTCAGGTGAAACTAGTCTTCATCAAATGTAAAGAACAGATCCATATGTAAGCCATTCATTGTTATCTCAGTGAACAGCCACTCAGAAGACTGGAGGAGCTGAGGAGCATCTGCTGGTTTTAATGCATGACCAACAGACACTCGGTAGGGATGCATGCGCAGATCCGAGTGGAGAATTCGTCCACATGATCGACATGATGTGCTGGCCTCTTGCGACATGCATTGGGTTCATTTGGTTGGATCCTGAAGCATTTTCTGGTGAACTACAGCCACATTCTTTGGCATGCAGGCATGTTTCGGAAAGTTTTTTGATTTGTTCAAAACGGAATAAGCGTTGCATGGCACTCGTTGCTGGCGTTTTGACAGCATTAAACTTCTCAGCAAACAAACTGACCACACAGTTTCCACGACTTTGTAGTCCTAAACTGTCCACAATCGATACCCGCTGCTCCACTGTGAGTGCCATCGTCCCCTTAGCGCTGCTCCACTCACACTGACACAGTCCACACTACGCTCTCAACCGGTGTGGATCACGTGGCGGGCGTACACGGGTCACGACCTCACATGATCTTTCACTGCACGTAAATTTAATAAGAAAAATATTCTAAAAGCTTCCACATTTTTAAACTGCCAATGAACAATTATCATGCAAATAGCCCCAAATGACTTCTAAGTAAACCCCAGCTTAAGAAAAATGTTGTAACAGCTGCACAATTTTTCAAAATGTAGCAAAACAGCTGTTAAGGAGACGCCCCGTATGACTTCTTGGTCTCCACCAGTTTAAGATATTCTAACAGCTGTCACAGTTTCTTAAAATAGCAAAAACAGTTCTTAAGCAGAAAGCTCATATGACTTCTTGGCATTCACCAGTCTGCTGTCAGAATTTTTCTAAATAGCAGAACAATTACCAGCCGTGCAGCTGAAACACAAAGGTGGTATGTACCAGCTCAAGCCACAATCGAGGTTCGAGAATGCCCCTATACTTGAGTACCAACGGTTTAATCCCAAAGAAAGGAAAGATCAGAAACCAAGAAACATGTGCGAAATAACATAAAAAGCATGGACGCCCTCCTTTGGTTCCGTAGGGGCAAATCAATTCCAAATCGCCTCTGCATCAGAATTTAGATGAATCGGCCATGACCCTTCTGACAGACATTGGTCTCCTGAACATGCGATCGTAGTCGATGCAAACCAGGCTCACGCCCTTTCCCAGAAACTGTAGTCGTGCCTCAACACATTAGCTCACACTGCTGACTGACACCTTCATCTTCGGCAAGGGAACACCTCTGAAGGGAGTGTTCCATCTTCGCGCCAGACCATGTCGACTCACAAATACCGTTCCTCCTCCCTTCTCTCTTTCCGCGAGTGAGCACCGATGACGCCACTCTGCACTGTCGAGGCAATGACGCCGAACCAGAGCAGAAACTGATAACATACAGGTCTGCCGCGGTTCAGCATCTCCCACTCAAACCCAAAGATGTCCTGGCCTGGGAATCTGTACCTTGAGGAAAAGGTTAGGATGAGCGTAACAACCTTCCTTAACCTGACGAAGATGTACACTCGAGATTTTTCCATTCGACTCATTCCAGATCAGGATACTAACTGGACTCAGAAACCTTAAGGTTTTTTCAGGGGACTACAAAACAGTGAGCCAGTTTACCAGCAGTCGTTCATCCGGCCTTAGACCCAACATTAAACCTGAGCACGAACAAGTGGTCTCCGGCATTCCCCTTGAATTGGCGCCCCCCATGATTGTCCCTACGCGCCTGACGCCTTTGTGCGAGCTCTGTGTTGCGTCTCGCTCTTTCCCAGTTATCTCGGTCGGTCTCAGGACTGACACGCTCAGAGAGCAACTGGTCTATGTTCCAAAGGTTAGCCAAAAGAGAGTTAATCGGATAGACCAGGAGTAGTGAGGTAGGAGTGGCCTCTGTAGCTTCATGGTGAGCAGTATTAAATGCCAGATTTAACCGGAGGACAGAGAGGTCCCAATGCTTTTGAGACTTAGTCTGAAATATTATGAATGCGGCCTTCAAGTTACTGTTCATGCTCTCGGCACAAGAGTGGTGTGTTTAGTAAGAAGTAGTAGTAATACGTCTGCTCCCACAATGGAAACAAAATGCTCTGAATTCTCGACAGGTAAAAGCCAAATCGTAATCACTTCGAAAGGTCCTTGGAGAACCAAAGACTGCAAAGGTTTGGTAAGATGGTGTACGGGCCGACCACAAGTGGCCGCACGGGTCCGCTTAGTTGCTGCTCATTACTTTTAAAACAGTGGCAGCTGTTGGAATCTTTCAATAATTGAATAAAATAAAATATATTTAAAGGCCACCGAACGCTGCAGAAACTGTGTGGTGCTCCAGTCCTTCTATTAGGGTGACCTAATCCTAAGTCCGGACCTGAAAATAATTTTATCACGAATTCTGTTTCCATTACCATCACAACTGCGTTTTGTACTCCAGTGTGCTTCCCGATCCGTTGTTCGTTTTCCAGTCGCTCCGACCACTCGCTTTGCTACCCACAGTTTTCGAATACTTTCGTCCTTCGGACACTACGTCTCACTCTCAATGCACCATATCTTGTGATGCATACTTATTGGCCAGTTATTTCTATATTAAATTCCATTCAGTTGTATCTATGCAGTCGACATACCATTCCAAAGTCCCTTTTTTCGATTTTTCAGATTTAGAAACACATACAGCGGTAATAGAAGTTGGACACAAATTTTCAGGGCAGCATTGGCAGTTACTCTTTTTCTGGATTTGGCAAATTTTATTTACTTTACTTAACCATGCGGCCTGATGCGCTTCCTGTCGTCACTTAATTGAGGGATGAGGGGGGATGGGAGTCTTGTGCTGCACTTATCGAAGTATTATGAAACTTTTCCCTGTATGTGATCGTATTTTACCTGTTTGTGTATCGTATTTTCTGAGGCAGAAATCGGGGATCCGCGCAGTATTCCCTAAAACGAGAGGAAGAAAGAGTTTAAAAACCACGCCCTTGCTGATGTTGTGAACGCCCGTCCATAAGCCACGGTCACTAATCCACAGCGGGAGTTCGATCCGGCACTGACGCCGCACACACACTCATAAGATAGCGTGTTGCGTTTCACTCTATACGAGCAGAGTATGACGCTGTAGGATTCTTCTCTACGTAATTAAAAATGTATTCGGTATTGAGCGTATGGTTACCAGTCACGGCGTTTTATAAGAGATCGAAGGGTGGTCCGGCATTCTTGAAATGTAGGCAGAAATCTCTATGTATCTTCCGAATGTTTTTCCAAGGAACGTTAAGCAAGATATTTAGCACACTTACCAAATGAATTACTTTAAGCCCTTATTGTAGCCCCATTACATTACGTTCCTGACAGTAGTACGACTTTACACGGTCGGCAAAACAGTGTGTACACAGCACGCACTCATAAGCGCATGCGCGCGCAACGCACACACACACACACACACACACACACTAGCACCATCCCAGTACACACGAATAATCTGTGTTGTCATGGTAAGACGTCACCCGTGCGCTTGCCGTCAAAAGCCCGCCAGCGCGAACGTCAGTGTCTGCGGACGCCGAGGGGTGGCGCCAACATGGCAGTATATGCGTATCAGACGCCGCGCCTACTCCGTCCGGGAAGACTACACAACACTAGCGCCCTCTCTGCCAATGGCATAAGGGACACCGTGGACAGCGCTAGGGACCGGTTCATCAGCGCTGACCGCCTCCCCAGTTCGAGAGACCAGCTCCACGGGACAGTTACCACCGATGTCATAGTTTCTTAGGTCTGTGAGAAGCAGGTACCTGAATTGACAAAGGCTTTATTCACAAACTTGAAATGCTCATTATACTCCACATGATTGCTTGTCAGAACATGACTACAAATGTTTGATTATTCAGTTGTAGCTCTGTCTACTGATGTTCTGTAGTGTGTCCAGCTACCCTTGTCTGTTTCCTGTTTCCTAGCCTACGAATTACTGTTCTGACCACTCGAAATACAACATAATCAAATGCGGAGAGGTCATTTATTTGCACACTCATGGTTTCAGAGTTTTAACAAAAAACATTCTCAGTCAGTACCATTGTAATTTTTAGAAAACCCACCAATGTGCCACTGAACTATCATCAATGCAGCACTCTCATCCCCAACTGTCTGGGATTTCGTTGCCATTATCGCCTGAGAGTACGAAAATTGGGAAGTGCTTAATCATTTCGTCTCTTGCCCTCTTACACTCTGCGGCCTTAGGACTCTATGAGCCACCACTAACAGAACTCGGGAAAACATTCGTTTTTAACTAAAATATACGCCACTAACAGCTCTAGATAGGACAGTGTACAAAGCTGTACGCAGCAGTTCGAGTTGCCGCGTTCACTGCCGTAGCTGCGGCGAGTCCGCGGAGGGCAGCAAGTTGTGCTGGAGGGGAGCCCACTCCCACTGCGTCGCTCTATTGCGGAAGTCGCCAGTGGCAGCCGATACAATAACGGCCGGAGTACAAATGGCCGTCTATTGCCGAGTTGGCCGAAACTTCCAATGGGCACCACAGCTGCCGTGTGCTTCCGCTCCGAGGATGAATGATGTTGCAGCTTGCCGAAACGTTGGCAGCACTGCGATCACTCGCAGGCCGTACGTCTTGAAATGAGACTGTGATATGAATACGTAAGTAGTGTATAACTATAAAACGACTTTTGTGACCACATACATATGTTCTGTTGTCAAAGGCAAAATAGTGCGATCAATTCGCGGGGTGACAAAACACGTCTATATATCGCGGGAGCTACAAATTCTTCTCAGCATACGTAAAGCTGTCCTGTACACCGTGACTTCCAGTCGCGAAACCAGTGGGTGAGTTAAGCGAAGTCCGTCACAGTCACAAACAGTTTTGGTGTTCTTACTGACAATAATCTGTTTGGACCCTAACTGATAACATTTTTATCGACAGTCCTCAGGCCGAAACAATCAATGTATGCATAGTTGTTGATGGAATATCTGATAACAATGAATAAATAATGGGAATAAACAATTCAACATCTTATAGTTCACAAGCACGTTGATACAAAGCTGTGGGGCTTATTACTGAGAACGGGGTGCACTGTTTAAGAACAAGTTAAGAGAGGTCGTATGGAATGACGTGTACATAGAAAAAGATGCTAATGTGAAATTCAATATACTCCTCTGCAAATTTGTGATAGTATTCGGAAGGAACTTTCCTAAAATATTGCCTACTACAGGAAAACAAGTAAACAACGGATACGAATAGGAACAAAAAGTTTATGTTAGAGAAAAAGGGAAATTTATATAGAGGCTAGAATAAGTCTGACGTTAGCTCCATTCTACAGGAACTGCTGTAATGTTTTAAGGAAACTCGTTAAAATGTCCAGAAATACGCACGCCATGACAGAAATTAATAACACACATAGGCTAATAAGATTAAAACTATATTTGATATTGTGTAATGAGAGATAGGATAACCAGCAGGTGTGCAAGGCAACACAACATTTAAACCAAATGAAAATGGTGTGACTGGTTATTTAAATGTGCAACTGCACTATGCAGATATTTTTAACAATCACTTTGAAAATGTACCAGCAAAAATAGGATTAAATGACTCAGATGAAGAAGCGAGAGAATATGTAATAAATAGCATTCCACAGAATATTAAGCAACTAGAACTACACCAACATCCTTCACCAAAGTTAACAGAAATGCAAAAAATGAGAAAAAGAACAGCTCATATAGTGTTGATGAATTACAAAATGAATTCTGAAAAGTTGTAATTTTAAAATATATATATTAATTCCCTGTGCAGTGATGCACTATATATACAGGGTGGTCCATTAATAGTGACCGGGCCAAATATCTCTCGAAATAAGCGTCAAACGGAAAAACTACAAAGAACAAACTTGTCTAGCTTGAAGGGGGAAAGCAGATGGCGCTATGATACGCCCGCTAGATGGCGCTGCCATAGGTCCAACAGTTATCAACTGCGTTTTTTTTAAATAGGAACAACCACTTTTATTACAAATATTTAAGAAATATGAATGTGTAGGAGGACCATTTTTTTTCGCTTTGTGCTAGATGGCGCTGTAATAGTCACAAACATATGGCTCACAATCTTAGACGAATAGTTGGTTACAGGTAGGTTTTTAAATTTAAAATACAGAACGTAGGTACGTTTGAACATTTTATTTCGGTTGTTCCAATGTGATGCATGTACCTTTGTGAACTTATCATTTCTTAGAACGCATGCTGTTACAGCGTGATTACCTGTAAATACCACATTAATGCAATAAGTGCTCAAAAAGATGTCAGTCAGCCTCAGTGCGTTTGGCAATACGTGTAACGACATTCCTCTCAACAGCGAGTATTTCGTCTCCCGTAATGTACGCACATGCATTGACAAAGCATGTTGTCAGGCGTTGTCGGTGGATCACGATAGCAAATATTCTTAAACTTTCTCCACAGAAAGAAATCCGGGGACGTCAGATCCGGTGAACGTGCGGCCCATGGTATGGTGCTTCGACGACCAATCCACCTCTCATGAAATATGCTAGTCAATATCGCTTCAACCGCACGCGAGCTATGTGTCAGACATCCATCTTGTTGGAAGTACATCGCCATTCTGTAATGCAGTGAATCATCCTGCAGTAACATTGGTAGAACATTACGTACGAAATCAGCATGCATTGCACCATTTAGATTGCCATCAATGAAATGGCGGCCAATTATCCTTCCTCCCATAATGCCGCACCATACATTAACCCGCCAAGGTCGCTGATGTTCCACTTGCCGCAGTCATCGGGGATTTTCCGTTACCCAGTAGTGCATAATATGCCGGTTTAGGTTACCGCTGTTGGTGAATGACGCTTCGTCGCTAAACAGAACGCGTGCAAAAAATCTGTTATCGTCCCGTTATATCTCTTGTGCCCAGTGGTAGAACAGTACACGACGTTCAAAGTCGTCGAAATGCAATTCCTGGTCCATAGAAATATGGTACGGGAGCAATCGATGTTGATGTGGCATTCTCAACACCGACGTTTCAAAGATCCCCGAGTCTCGCGCAGTTTGCTTCTGATGTGCGGATTACCCGCGACAGCAGCTAAAACACCTACTAGGGCATCATCATTTGTTGCAGGTTGTGGTTGACGTATCACATGTGGCTGAACACTTCCTGTTCCTTGAATAACCTAACTATCCAGCGAACGGTCCGCACACTTGGATGACGTCCAGTATACCGAGCAGCAAACTTAGCACACGCCCATTGAGCAATTTGATCACAATAGCCATACATCAACACGATATCGACCTTTTCCGAATTTGGTAAACGGTCCATTTTAACATGGGTAATGTATCACTAAGCAAATACCGTCCGCACTGGCGGAATGTTACGTTATACCACGTACTTGTACGTTTGTGACTATTACAGCGCCATCTATCAAACAGCGGAAAAAGTGGTCCAACTAAAACATTCATATTTCTTTACGTACTCCTCGAATATGTTATAAAATGTGGGGGTTCCTATTTTTAAAAACGCAGTTGATATCCGTTTGACCTATGGCAGCGCCATCTACCAGGCCAACCATAGCGCCATCTGGTTTTCGCCTTCAAGCTAGACGAGTTTCGTGCCTTGTAGATCTTACATTTGATGCTTTTTTCGTGAGATATTTGGCCCGGTCACTATCAATGGACCACCCTATATAATCACAGCACAGTGAATTTTTCCAGACAGATTAAAATATGCATTTGTTAAACCTCTTTTCACAGAAGGTGAAAAGATAGTCTGAAGCAATTATCTTCCAGTTTCCTTATTGAGCCTTTTCCAAATATCCAGAAAAATAAGTACTCAAGAGCAGATTCAGATTTAAGTAGAAACAACTTATTTAATACACCATAGTTTGGATTCCAGAATGTTGTTCAACAGTGATTGCTATTTATACGTTCAGTCACCAAGTATTACAAGCCTTGCTTGTTTGCTCATAGTGCTTCATTATATAGATCACATTGTTCTTTCAGAAGAATATTAAGTTTCATGGAACTGATGGCGACATACAGAACTGATTTAAATCATACATAACAGACAGAAAAACGTTTTAATGAATTGTAACATATCACGTATGAAGTCCCACAAGGTTCAGTTTTGGATTTACTCCTATTCCTTGTACATAGTACATCAATGACTCTACTTAACACACATGAAACAGAGTTGGTAATTTTTGCAAATGATGCTAGTGTTTATTAGATCTCTTTAGAAAGAAAGCAACACAAGAGATTGTTAATGATGTTTTTCAATACATTATTAAGTAGTTATCTGAAAATAGACACACCCTAAATTTTGAGAAAACATATTAAGTTCTCTATTTGAAGTAGGGATATACCAACAAATTATGTAGCCCACTAACAGGAGTCAGTAAACAGGACTGAATCCTTCAAATTTTGGCATTTCCCTTGCAATTAAGATATGAACTGGAAGTAGCATGTTCCTGAACTATTTAAACATTTAAGTGCAGGAACTTTTGCTCTTCGTATAACTGCTAGCGTTGGTGACAAGCAAATTAACCTTCTGCCATATTCTGCATGTTTCCACTCAATAATGTCTTGTGGAATAGTTTTCTATGAGAATTCATCACATACAAAGAAAGTATTGACTAAACAAAAGAGAGCAGTAAACATAACATTTGGTGTTTATCAAATGGCTCAAATGGCTCTAAGCACTATGGGACTTAACAGCTGTGGTCATCAGTCCCCTAGAACTTAGAACTACTTAAACCTAACTAACCTAAGGACATCACACACATCCATGCCCGAGGCAGGATTCGAACCTGCGACCATAGCAGTCGCACGGTTCCGGACTGTGCACCTAGAACCACGAGACCACCGTGGCCGGCTTGGTGTTTATCCATGGTCATCATATAGGCACCTCTTCTTGGAGTTAAAATCTCTAACGGCACCAGCACAAAACATACATTATCTAATAATATTTGCCATAAATAATCCATCACAGTTGAGAATAATAGTAATTTATATACATACTAAAAGAAAGTACAAGGATCAAATTGGAAATAATTGCTCACAATATGTATTGCACAGTGAATTTATCCCACTGTACAAGTCACATCTTACGTCAGCTACATGCTTAATTGAGGTATGGTGTACATCCTTAGCTCTGATTGGTGCCTTGTGTTAACTGTTACCGATATCAGATGATGCTAATTGTGTTTCAACGAAACCATTCATTGTAAGTAGAGGATTTACAAATACAGTCTTAGCTGAGAAGTTATTTTCCTTCAAGTTCAACTATTAAAGCAATGAGTGGCTCATAAAAGAGTTCAGTATGCGGCAACAAAATTTTGTTGTTATCTACTCAAAACCATAATGTGTCTGACAGGTAGCAAAGCACATTTCATGTAACCTGAAATCATTTCTCCTGAACTAGTCCTCCCATTCTATCGCTGAATTTTTATTTGTAAACTTGTAGACTGTAAAGAAAACCTTAGTGTTTACATGTATTTTCAAGAGTAGGACTAAAAAGCTATATGTTCATGAATAGGACTAAAAAATTATATGTTAATTAATGTTAGTTAATTTTGTAGTTAGTTACTGTTAAGTACCATCAATCGTTTTTCATGATGTGAAATGAATCATTTTACATTAACATCACTGCTTATATATCAAACATTTCAGAGTGTTTTTTTAATATACCAATGTGAGTTAGTCATCGCTGCCTACCGCCTGCTACACATTAATAGAAATTTATCTACTAACTAGAAGGAGACGTCAAGGAGAAACTTTTCATTCTTCAGACTTTACTTTGCTGTCTCTCTCACTGGGTAAGTGAGAAATAATTTTTGTTACTGTGTTTTACACCCATTGTTGTACTAAAGAAAACGTAAATGTAGAGTAATGCATGTCATTTTTCCTTCTAGTATTGTAATTATTTACAGTAGTGTTTCATTTGGACTGTGGTGGACAGTTTGCAACAAATGTCTGGATGGAATAAATATACAATTAAGCAACAGTTAGGATGGACAATTTTTTTAAACAGATGTCTACAAGTTGGTTGTGGGTGAACACCACATATTATTATTTCAGTACATTTTTGAACAATGAAGACTTACTTTCTTAAAGATGAGCTTCCCCAAAACATCCTTCCATATGAAATTATTGAATGATAACAAGCAGATTGTGACACCTTACTCTTTTGTCTCTCCCTATGATTTGCAATGATCCTAAGTGCAAATGAGTCATTTCGAGGAGTTCCAAAATGTGTTTTACAAGTTTAAATTCTCATCAATATGGACACCACACAAGTTTGAAGTTTCCGTCCAGTTTATTATTTCCTCACCATGAGTTGCAATTGTCTTTGATATAGTACCTCTAGATATGCAGAATTAATATGCAATGTCTCGTTAAAATTGATGGTGTAACCATTTGTAGAAAGCCAGCCAATTATACTTTTAAGAATATTGTTTGACATTTCTTCTGTTTCTGTTTATATGCTTAGAATGATTACTATACTATCATCAACTGCAAGAACAGCTAATAATGCTTGTGTATTAGATGTAGGAATGTTTACATATATAAGGGCCAACAGTGGATCTAAGACTGAGTCTTGGGAAACTCCATACATGACTTCTGCCCAGTCAGAAATAGGTCCCTTGACTATATTGCTTGAATTACTAAATACATCTTCCATCATTCCTTGAGTTAGATATTTCATTATCTGTTAGTTGGGCTTGAGCCCATAAAACTTCAGCTTATGTAGGAGAATACTGTGATTAACACAGTCAAATGCCCTAGATAAGTCGCAGAAAGTAACAGATATCGCTATTTTATTATTTAATGCTTGTGAAATTTGCTGAGAGGATATGTAAGTGACATTTTAGCGTGACAACTCTTCTGAAGCCCACATTGTGATTTGCTGAAGATATTATTGTTGCTAAGGTGAGATATTCTACTATACATCACCTTACGAAATATTTTGGAAAAGATCTCAACTGTGAAACAGGTCGGTAGGTACTGACATCTGTCTTATCACCTTCTTCAAAGAGGAGGTTAACAATGGTGTATTTCAATCTCTCTGGAAAACCACGCTTAATTAATAATGTTTTACATATTTCAGATAGTTCTATTCTTATTCAACTGGAATAAATCTTTAGTACTCTATTGGAAACATCATCAAAACCAGATGAGCTTTTGTTTTTAAGAGTGTGTATAACTTCCTAATTTCAGGAGGAGAAGTAGGTGTAACATCAATATGACTTAATTTTATGAGAAATACTTTTTCACCTTACATCTGTTATTTTTCTCGGGAAGGTTTGGTCCCTATGCTTTCAACTATATTCCAGAAATGATTATTAAATATATTTGCTATGTGTGACTGTTCATTTATAGCCATTCCATTCAGTCCAATAGTGATGTTATCCTGTTCTGTGGCTAGTTGTCTATCACACGTATCACTACATTCTATTTAGCCTTAAGTCTGTTGTAGAATTACTGATTTCCGACATTACATGCATGTTCCTTGATGTTTTAATAACTTACGTTAGTAATTTTGAGTAGTTTTGCAGAGCGCCACTACTGCAGGATCTTTACTTGCTCTTGGCAACAGATTCACTTCCCTTTTCCTTTCACGAGGTATTTTAATCCCACTAGTGATCCATGCTTTTCTACATGTTCGCTTAATGTCGTCTCTGATTAGCGTATGCAGAAAGCTATTTTCAAATCATGATATGAATTTATCACAGAACAGAATAAATTTCACGTTACCATGAGAAAGATGCTAGAGTGTAAACTGTTGTGTGTATCTTACCTAGCACAGTAGTTATAAGGTGCTCAAACAGGCACAGGATGTCTATCTTTTCAGGGCTCTCTACATTTTCCAAACAGACAAGAAGCTCTTCAGATGTACTACTCAGTCCTATACTCGTATGTACGAGTAGTTCAAATTTCGCGTCTTCTAATGCAGCCTGAAGGGCACAAATCTTTGCCTCCTGCTCAGCGATTCTCTTGCCGTTTTTGCCGGGTCTACAGTTCTACGGGAGAGCCTCGTTGTGTTCCCCATTCTCTTCCCCACTGCAAACACCCAGTGAAATTCCAACCCACGCTCTTCACATACCTCTTCCCCATTGAGTATGCTGCAGCAACATCCACACTTATCACGCACAGTAACACAGATTAGACTCTTAAAAATAGAATTAAATCACTTAACACTCTATAGACCACATGAAGTTTGGATATCTAAGAACCGCAAACATCAGGCCTATAGGTTAGTGCTTCAGGTATTTGGTATAACGTGAAAAGTTAGTTACTTCCGCTTACAACAAGAACTAAGCCCTTTCTTAGCTGCAGTACCAGTTAATTACCTTACTCACAGTATAGTTTACCTTTAGTGAGTGCAAACTGTGCATAAACAAACTACTAGTGCGAAAGTTTCTAAATCAAACAGCTCAAGATTTACGCTCCTTTCCTGAAATACGAACTAAATAATGAATGAACACGTTCGACTTAAATTGTGAGAAAGAAACTCAGTAAGATTAAACGTGATTCTCTGAGTTAATTGTGCAAAACCTAAATAAAATATGCGATCTTTTCTCGTTTGCTGGAATAACATGTAAACAAAAATGATGCATTTAATAGAAAGCTTAATAAAAGGCACTATCACGCTATTTAGTGAGTAATTTGTAGTACACTAGCTGTCATTACAATATAACTAACTTATCTTCACGAGAGCGCAAAAACTCTACGTCTTTTCTATTGCAGGGTTGTCAACTTGTCCAATAACGACTAATCACGTAAACACGTCCAGTAAATTGACGCATTCCCCATAATTTAGACCAAAAATATCATTCTAATAATCTATGGAACACTTGGGTAACCTTCTATCATTAGCGTATCTTCATGTAGTCAGTTATATGAAGACGCACTGTTTAGGGAAATAAGGATATTGATAGTGGTACTTCTGTTACTATAATTTACTAACATAATATATATAACATAATGAATATACGTCATACTATTGAGATATGTACATGCGGACACGAACAGGAAATAAAAGCTTATAATGCAAGACGAGATAGATACAGACTATTTTAAATAAGATACATTATTCTAGAACGAAGATGCTAAAAAGTCATCTGGCTAAACGTAAAATTCTATAAAGAAAAAACTAAACATTATTTAGATGTTGAGCTATCGCCCGACAGACAGCAGATGGTGTCCACATCCATACACATATCTACTTTGTCTACGCATACATCTGCACTTGGCAAAACTACTGGGTAATGCACGACAGAAAGTACTTCTCGTGGCGTTGCATATTCGGTCGTTTCCCCTTGCTATTCAGGTCTGGAACACTAAATAATGTCTGCTTTAGTGATTCTGAATTCTGATAATCTTGTCTGTGACGGTCGCACGGGAGCGAAAAAAGGGAGCTGTAATATTCTTGTAGAGTCCTCACCTGACACTATTAGATGAAACTATTGTGGGGTATTGCCATTTCAGATTTTTTCAACATTTTCGTGACACCCTCCTGTGAGTCAAACAAACCAGTGAGCTTTCGTGCCAACATGCTTTTTATATGTTCAATATCTCCTGTTAACCGTTACTGGTATCGTTAAGCCATACCTGAGCAATATTCCAGGTTTTATCAAGTGAGTGTCTTGTAAGCAGTCACTTTCGTAGAATAACTTCATTTCCCCAGTGTCTTACCAGTGACTCAAGCCTGCGTTAGCTACTTTTGAGACTGAAGCAGTTCGTTTTCAAAACGGTTACAAGGGACTACACCCGCTTTCCTATCTTTAAAAATACTTAATGTAAATTTGCAAATTAGTAGCATGTTTCCAACTTGAGGAATGAACAGGTGGCATATAAAAAATCTGTTCGTATGAAATAGTTAGTTGAAAGCATCTCATCCTAGGAGTACCTACCCTTAATAGGCTCGTCCAATTTAACATAATAATTGAAAATTGCATCAATAAAAAGTTCCCCACTTTAAATTTCGTCTCATTAAGGGCGACATACTCGTAGGTATTACCTTTATTTAAGTCAGCAGTTATGTTGCATGCATATGAGCCGAAGCTGCTTCGAAAGTCTTGGTGAGAGCGAAAGGGTGCTAAGTGTGGTCTTTACGTGGATAAGCACCATCTTTTTTGACAGCCCAGTGCCAAATTTTACAGCACTCAGAACCCCTCCGATACATCCAGCACTGTATGGCGCTGCATCTTGCTAACTATGCGAAGTACTTGTTCTTCACTTGTCAGAGGCAACTGTTGTGTGTCGTTCCTTCGTGGTAGTTCCGCTTGAGTTGCTATCCTCAGTGCAGGCGGTGAACTTTGAGCGGCGAAACTATGACACCAAAAGGGTCTCGTTGTCCTAATATCAGGTACACAATAGATGTTACCACGTCTCCACCAACGGCGCCACGAAAATGGACTCTATAAGCATCGTGAGCTATCAGTAAACGGAATCCAACTTGCATAACACTGTGTGAGTGTTTTATGAGTGTCAGTTCCACTGTTCTTTAAGCCCTCAACAGATAGATGAAAAACTTAAAACTAACATTTAGGTAAGCTATCTGACTACGTCTTTGAAAATCTGAAAACCCAGAAATACAGGAACAAATGAACGTGTAACAATGAACACCTAAGCTATTTCACTGCGTTTTTGAGTAAGAATTTTCAGGTGATACAGAATCTGGCTAGTGCAAAGGAATTTACTGTATTAGAGTATATGACATTGCGCTCTCCCCGCCCAACCGATGAGTTTTATTATTTGCGTAGTTAGGCTCTGTCCTAATGTTGACTAAACTCGTCGAGTGAAAGAGGGAACGGCGCAGCTGATGAAGAAAATGTCGCCTATGGCGATCATTCACCAGTAACTGACACTGTCTGACTGCTTCTCGTAATAACTCTGATTCAGAACTCCTTTTTTTACGATAGTTACAGCGATTTATTTCTGATACCTATGTATAGTCGCCTGCTGAGGTACCGCCTACTGCGTTACCGGCCGTTAAAATTGCTTATTCCTACTTTCGTTTTTATATAAAAAGTTCCTCGTTACGCATGCTTCGTTTTTTTCCTCCGAAGTCCAACAACCGCCTCGGAGTATCCCGCCGCCGCGACTCTGTACCTCCATGGAGTTACGTCATCAGCCTCACTGTGTTTGCTCCATGGTGCCCCGCTACTTGCTGCGTCAACGAAAGTCAGCGCCGGTTGCTGGCTCTGTGTTTGAATTATCTGCACATATAAAAACCAAATACTTCCGCAGTATTTATGCACATAACTAACAAATCCCAACCCGCAACCTAATTTTATTATTTAATTGGAATTTGTACTAGGCCAGGGTCGACAGATGGCGCATGCAACACACCACTTGTCATCTGTTACACCACAACATGTTGTGGTGTCTCACCGTCTCTGTTTTGGCGATTAAGTTTTGCACTCGCCTCTTTAGATGTGGTTTACAGCAAGTCGCAGACGCATGCAGCAGCAGAAGCTAAAGCTTACTGTTACTAAGAGTGAATTTAATAAATGTGAGTTTGCTTGGGTCCTGTTAACTACTAAATAACTTGTGTGAAGGGATTTCATAAGTTAAGTCTTTTAAAACTTCAGAATCATCATGACAATGACATAGTGTCAATAACGGCTGAATGCCAGATTAACAAATTATTTCGATTTCAAAGTAACTTTAACATTTAAAAACCGCAGCATTTATTTGTTAATTAAAAGTGGAGAATAATTATTATTAACTGTAGGATAAGGAGGCTTCTTTAAGTGACAAGCAAAACATGGGATTATTGCAAACTCAGACTAACAATCACGAGCCTAACCCTGCTATTGCCTTTGCGCTATGCTTCCGAATTTTACCTTGCATTCCATCTCCAAGCGTAGTTAAGCTGACTGTGGTAAGATCTGCCATCACAGACGTGAGGGCAGAGTGACACGTATTCTGTCTGCAAGCTCTCGACCGACCGACACTACTACTTCCACTCACACAGACAGACCTCGCCTCACAACAGTGCTTACAATCGCGCTCCCATATTTCACCCTCAGATTGTTACTATCGATATCTCAGAGACTATACAATACAAAGAATAGCAGTAAGTTGACTGTATTGTTTTCAATGTAATGGAGAGTTCTGACACACTCCATACATAGCTTTTCTGTCGCTTCTTTAAGAAATTGAAGAAAACTTATGTACAAATAGGACAACAGGAACTAAAAATCCTTAGTTATGAAACATATGTATATGTAAACATATACGAGTAGGTTAGACAGTAAATATTGTTTTTGCAGAGAATTCAGTGCAACGTCTCTTGCTTACTAAAATCAACATACATAAAGGTGTAGAAGTTCTATTATTGATAAAAGGATTGTTCGTTATTGGCTCAATTATCTTGTGATCATTTTGGGAGCCTTTTAAAATAACTAATTAGGCACATTTTCATAGATGAAAAATTTCGCCCTGTAAAGTTTAGAAATATAAGAAGGAAAACATTTAGAGTGTTATTGTTTATAAAAAAGGGAGTGTTCACTGCACAGGAAGTTTTTTATTGTTCTGCACTTTGCGCGTATGTAGAAATTTGAGAGGGGAAGGAATATCATGAACTGTGTGTGGTGGTGTGTTTAGTGTCTGTATCACTAACACCTGAATGTTAACACATAGAGTGTAGCAGAACCATATAGCGGTGTGTACAGTGTTTACACCACTGGCACCTTTACTTGGAAAAACTGCATTTTTGGTGATACAGTGGTTTTTATTATCTGTGTCCTCCACTGAGACAGCACTGTGTAATTGTGGTTCTCGAAGGCAAAAGTCAGCATTGGTTGCTGATTGCCACTAAATAATACGTATTTATTGCAGACATCCTACATTTTGACAGACCTCCTTGGTTACTGCCATCATTGAAAGTGACATCATTGTTGCAGACATCACGTGCGCATGTGCATTTTGTAATTTGTTTGCGCTCTGGATGATTCCAGTTGCTTGGTACTCTACAGACAGAAAATACTTATCGAAATAACTTTACAAAATTTTTACATATTCCTGTAAACATAAGTCAAGGTAGTCAAGTAAGTAACTGCCCATACAGTTTATATGAATGAAAGTTTGTAAATTGTTTCATGCGAGACGCAAATATATTAATATGAATCAGAAATTATTGTACATAAAATTCATGTGTGGCATTATGAGAGCTGTTTAGTTACTAATTAAGATATCGGATCATGAGATTTCATTATTGTTCAAATGTGTGTGAAATCTTATGGGACTTAACTGCTAAGGTCATCAGTCCCTAAGCTTACACTCTACTTTACCGAAATTATCCTAAGGACAAGCACACACACTCCCATGCCTGAGGGAGGACTCGATCCTCCACCGGGACCAGCCGCACAGTCCATGACTGCAGCGGCCTAGACCGCTCGGCTAACCTTGCGCAGCCTCATGAAGTTTATTAAAGTCAACATATAAAGTATAAATCAAATATTAAGTAATTCTGCACAGGCAGTGTTTGCTTATAATATAAATATCAAACAAACTGAGCTGCATTTAACAGTGTTATACACAGAACGACATAAAGAAATTTATGTGGCCAAAGAAATGCTTTGCATATGGCAGTGTCATACACGAAATGACACAAAAATATTATATTGCTAAGCAAATGCTTCGTATATGTGGACATAGGTTATGCTGCTTGAGGCAGCTATAAGCAAGAAACCAAAAAAACTATTGGTATGCAGAGGCAGTATTTGGTGCATATTGATCAGAAGTCTTAACAATGACATGTATTAGAGTTTTACTTAAGTAACCTTAATTACTTAATTATCATACATTGAATAATATTTTGTAATTCTAACAGTGAAATGAAATGATTGTATGTCATTTATTGGCCAGGATATCACCTTCAGGGTTCGACCACCATACTGCAAGTACTTTTTTTAGTTTACGCCACTTTCGCGACTTGCGTGTCATGATTGTGAAATTGATGGTGATGGACACACAACACCCAGTCCCCTGCTGGGAATCGAACCCAGACCTCTGGCATGTTAAGCATTAGCGTTACCGCTGCACTACCCAGGCGGACATTCTAACTCCTTTCCTCCAGGAGTGATAGTTCTGCAAGGTTCGCAGGAGAGATTCTGTGAAGTTTGGAAGGTAGGAGACGAGGTACTGGCGGAATTAAAGCTGTGAGGACGGGGCGTGAGTCGTGCTTGGGTAGCTCAGTCGGTAGAGCACTTGCCCGTGAATGGCAGAGGTCCCGAGTTCGGGTCTCGGTCCGGCACACAGTTTTAATCTGCGAGGAAGATTCATTCTAACAGTTATTTGTGTGATCATAAGTGCACTTTCGTTGGGGAATGGAAACACTATCCTACCAACAGCCAGACTACCACCAACCACACAGGAAACTATACTACACATAAACTGGATCCATCTTTCCACAGGATAGATATTGTAGTAAAGGGGATTGGTATAGTTAGCTTTTTCATTGTCGTATTCACCATGGAATACTATACAATTAATGTTCTCTCTTGTTTTTTCATCTGACAAAAAAAAATTATTGGTCTTTATACTAATAGTAGAATAAGTGTCACATAAAATTCTTATTTTCACATTAATGGTTAATGTTGCAGTGGGTGCTGGTACATTTATTGTCGTCATTTTGGCTTCTAAAGCAAGAAATTCGTTAGTGTCTGAGCTAACAAGTAGTAGGTTTTTTACTTTCTGGAGTGGATGCCAAGTTCAGTTTCCTGTGACACCTGCAAAAAGATTATTGGTACAGGAAATATTTTTTATGTTCTTTAATTATCCCTTTGTGGTTCGCTTGCTTTCATTTTTATATGATATAGTTCCATGTCTGAACCTGTCATTTCTTGTTCGATTTCTATTATTATCTGAAAAGATTTCATTAATGGCATACATATACACATGATAAATTCCACGGCGCTATATTTGCCTATGTCTACTTGTAACCGTGAAAAACTGTACGAGACAAACCTAAATGTTATCTTGTTCCACCGTTTTAGTTTTATCTTTCTCTATAATTTGCGTTACTAACATTTCCGTCTTTTTTTTTTCGAGCTATGCCCTGAACTGTTTTCTGTGTAAGTCCTTTGACTACTTAGAAAAGTTTTCTATACCTAGAGTAAATATAACAATAACGATTTATTAATAATATAATAATCGAAGTGTCTTCAGCAGACCTTCTTACATAATATTTAGTACTGGATGCGTCTGAAATCGACCCTCAAGGCAACTTACCTTCATTTACTTTAATGTAAAGGAATTCTTTTGAATCCTCTGTATTACTTAAGATTAACCCTTTTCTGAGAGTAGTGTCATCTTGTAATTTTAATTGTGCTTCCCGCATCTGTACCTTTTGGCGGCGCATACAATTGATAAGTGTTTTATGCATCAACTTCTGGAGTGTTCTGAAAAGTAACATTATGCTTTAGCAAGCGGAAGTTCCTATGCGTAAAATGTCTCGTCGCAATCTGTGGGAATAATCATTTCAACACTTAATACGCACTGGATTCTTTTATTAAGCTAATCATATAGCAATGAGTATCGTTTAAAATCTAAAAATGGAAGGATAGAGGAAATTTTCCATGGAGGCAATGACGACTACTATTTTCACAAGATAGTAAATCTGTTTCTCTCTTAAAAGGAACGCTTCAGCGAGGGTTGTGACGTATTTACGACCCGTCCGCTGGAGTTAAACACAAAACATAGATGAACTGGTAACAGCGTCCTAAGCTGGGCGACAAATTCCCGCTAATGTTTTTGACTTTGACCTACCTTGTGGCCAGCTGCGTCAAGCCAAAAGGAAAAATAAATGAAATGTTTCCCTCACAGTTTGCTGTGTCTCGAAAGCTTGTTGTCGCGTTGTATTTTCTTACCTTTAGTGGACACTTACTGTTAATGTACTGAAGAAAATAAATCTATAGGAGAATGCATTTGGAAATACACATTATTTGAAAATACATGAATGGCTTTATGTGTGAAATACAATGTAGGCCTTTACTCTTCTAAGTAGGTAAAGTTTAATGTGCTTTTGTTGCTGGCTGTGCTAGTCACAGTGCTATTTTACAGGAATTGTTTCCAGGATTTGGTGACCATATTTCAACAAATTCATGCTGATTTTGATGCTTTACATCATCATTGGGTTGCCAATCTGAAGCTGACAGTTGCTGTTGTTTGCTTCGAAAATTGGAAGGAGAAGTATTACGCCCATTACTCTTAGCAGCAATTGCCCACCCTTGATTTGCGTCGCCATGACTATTATATGGCAAATCACATTGTTTGTTGTAGCTATCTGGTGGATGATTATCACATTGTCAAAACTGTACTGTTTTGTATTGTTATAATGCAGGTTCAGCGGAGCATTGTGTCACTGGAAACAGTCACTGTTGTAATAATTGTTTATTCTTTTACCCTCGTTTCTAATATTTTTCTTATCATTAAAGTGTCCGTCCTGGATATTTCCACTGCGTCTGTTTCTTTGGAAATTACCAGAGTTGCCAATGAATTGTTGATTGGGCGCTCTACCTTGATCATAATGATGGTCTTGTTGATCATATTTGTTACAATTGTTAGGACTTCTGATAACCTTGAATAGGCTGATTGTTCTGCGCAAACTGTGGGTTCTTTGCAAATTGTTGCGAATGGTCATGTTTGTATGCATGATTTTCGTAGTTATAATG
The DNA here is from genome assembly GCF_021461395.2 of Schistocerca americana. Taxonomy (NCBI): domain Eukaryota; kingdom Metazoa; phylum Arthropoda; class Insecta; order Orthoptera; family Acrididae; genus Schistocerca; species Schistocerca americana. Next base: position 94,967,844 of record NC_060121.1, read on the forward strand.
GTCATTTGAATGGCCATTATTACTGTACTGGTTCACAGAAGCTTGCATTTGCATATTATTTCTACTTTTGTTATTATTGGAGCCCTGTCTATTAAGGTGATTGTCGTCACCGTCCTCTAGTTCTTGCAAAAGACCTGGGATCTCCTCAGTATCGTCTTTGCATCTACTAACTACAATGACATGTGCTATGGAAGTGCGCAGTTTTGTTATGCAAATACCGATAATTTCGCTGAACTGTGCGTATTGTCTAAATACTGGTTTGTATGTCCCATGTCCTCAATGTACAATGTAGGGGTGGTAAACTCCGATCATTGGAACGGTTTCTGGTTTAATACGCTGGTTTTTACGCGTGACTGCATTGTTGAGACCAGTGTACCGTGAAAAAGGGGTGCTGGAATTCTACTAATGATCGGCATTGTTGCGCTATTGAACGCGTTCTAGAAGCCAGCTAGTTTTCCAAATAAGACAAGATAAATTTCAACCTTTCTCCAATCGGCCATTCACGGGGTAAAGAATAGTGGAAATTATCAAGGCAGGCTCTTGCGTGCATTTCTTTACTAGCATTACGAAATGTAAATTTTCGTACCTAAAGGATGCGTTTGTGATCGATCCTATCGTCCTTTCTTGGTTCAAAATTGTGGGGATAGAATCTCTTCCATTGGTCTGTTTGTTGCCTAGCGTAATGTTCAGGTTGATGGACACTAGTACAAATGTGTTTTGAATGAGGGTGTCCTCACATATTGTCGCCTATATGGTTGACGGTTGTCTGACCTCTGACACAGTACGATTGTTGAGTAATTTGCAATCTCTTTACGTTCTAGTAGGAGCTGGTATTTTTTCAGCGTTAAGAATGTTTCGTTCTAAAGAATTTAATCTATCTTTTACTTCCGCGTTGACGAGCACATCCCTTCCTGCACCGATTCATTTTAAATTCTCTTCCCTTTGGGAGACGTGTACAGTGGCAGTGACGTCAGAACTTGCATCTACATTGTTGGACAGGTCTGTAACTTTTGTCGTCAAGTCGTCAGTTTTCTGAGAAATTATGCCTAACTGCTCTACAATAAAACGAACAGTTTCTTCTACAGAGTCTGTTTTCGTACTAATTTCCGTAATTTTACAGGCATTTTGATCGCAGTTCTGCTTGAGATCCGTGATCAAAGTGCTGCGTATTTCTGCTTTAGTACCAGCTAACACATCCTTTTTATGCTTTTGGAAACTTCTCTCAGCCCTTGAGATTCTTTCCGGTTGTTGAGTTTACACTGTCTCGACGGCGTTAATTTTAGTTTCTAAGGTCAATACTTAAGGGAAAAAGTGTTGATGTAGTAATTTGGCCAGTTCTTTAATAATTGCTTTATTTTCTGTTTGCGACGCATCAATCTGTGCAATTCGAGTTCGCAAGTCTGTTTGCGACGTCGTGATTTGAGTTTTCAAGCCTTCTGTCATTGTTTGAGTGCCCTGTTAGGATTTTGTAAGCATAATTTGTTGGGTCATCTGTGTATCTTGTTGTAACTTGTTAAACATGCTTTCTATCAGTGTTTGCAGTGATTCATTCGTACCAAACTGAACAGTGGAGTTATGTGAAGCCGACAAACGTGCTGCTTGTACCACAGTTGTATTTACTGTCTCTGAAAACATTCGTCGCGATGTGTCACTGTGTTATGATACTTCGCTATTTGTTATTTCGGCAGTGCTTTTTGCATTGCCTCTGAGGTCATCAATTACACTCCCGAATGAGATTTTCACTCTGCAGCGGAGTGTGCGCTGATATGAAACTTCCTGGCACTGTAATACTGTGTGTCGCACCGAGACTCGATCTCGGGGCCTCTGCCTTTCGCGGGCAAGTGCTCTACCAACTGACCTACCCAAGCACTACTCAAGCCCCGTCCTGACAGCTTTACTTCTGCCGGTACCTCGTCTCCTACCTTCCAAACTTTACAGAACCTCTCCTCTGACCCTTGCAGCACTAGCACTCCTGAAAGAAAGGATTTTGCGGAGACATGTCCTAGTCACAGCCTAGGGATGTTTCCAGAATGAAATTATCATTCTGCAACGGAGTGTGCACTGATATGAAACTTCCTGGCAGATTACAACTGTGTGCCGGTCCGAGACTAGAACTCGGGACCTTTGCATTTTGCGGGCAAGTGCTCTACCATCCCCCAGGCTCTGGCTAAGCCATGTCTCCGCAATAATCTTTCTTTCAGGAGTGCTAGTTCTGCAAGGTTCGCAGAAAATTGTAAAATTTGGAAGGTAGGAGACGAAGCACTGTCAGAAGTAAAGCTATCAGGACGGGTCTTTAGTCGTGCTTGGGTAGCTCAGTTGGTAGAGCACTTGCCTGCGAAAGGCAAAGGTCCCGAGATCGAGTCTTGGTCTGGCAGACAGCTTTAATCCGCCAGGAAATGTATATCAATTACATTATTTGACCCTTGTAATGAGGCAGTAGAAACAAATGTCTCATTATGTGGGCGAACATTTTCCGCTTCCGTGTCTGAAGGCTGTAAATGTTCTGGAGAGTTAATCTCATCATTAGTGGTGTCGGCATTTGAAATTTTCCTGAGGTCCCTAATGCGACCAGGAGATGTAGTGTTGTGAGCTATCATCAGTAGTAATCAGAAAAATATGGCAGAAAATACTTTCTCATCAACGAATCTTTGTTGTTGTTGTGGTCTTAAGTCCTGTGACTGGTTTGATGCAGCTCTCCTTGCTACTCTATCCTGTGCAAGCCTCTTCATCTCCCAGTACCTATTGCAGCCTACATCCTTCTGAATCTGCTTATTATATTTATCTCTTGGTCTCCCTCTACGATTTTTACCCTCCATGCAGCACTCCAGTACTAAATTCGTGATCCCTTGATGCCTCAGAACATGTCCTACCAACCGATCCCTTCTTCTAGTCAACTTGTACCACAAACTCCTCTTCTCCTCAATTCTATTCGGTACTTCCTCATTCGTTTTGTGATCTATCCATCTAATCAGCAGCATTCTTCTGTAGCACCACATTTCGGAAGCTTCTATTCTCTTCTTGTCTAAACTATATAACGTCCATGTATCACTTCCGTACATGGCTACACTCCATACAAATACTTTCAGAAACGACTTCCTGACACTTAAATCTATACTCGATGTTAAGAAATTTCTCATCTTCGGAAACGCTTTCCTTGCAATTGCCAGTCTACATTTTATATCCTCTCTACTTCGACTATCATCAGTTATTTTCCTCCCCAAATAGCAAAACTCCTTTACTACTTTAAGTGTCTCATTTCCTAATCTAATTCCCTCAGCATCGCCCGACTTAATTCGACTACATTCCATTACCCTCGTTTTGTTTTTGTTGATGTTCATCTTATATCCTCCTTTCAAGACACTGTCCATTCCGTTCAACTGCTCTTCCAAGTCCTTTGCTGTCTCTGACAGTATTACAATGTCATCGGCGAACCGCAAAGTTTTTATTTCTTCTCCATGGATTTTATAACCTACTCCGAACTTTTCTTTCGTTTCCTTTACTTCTTGCTCAATATACAGATTGAATAGCATCGGGGAGAGGCTACGATCCTGTCTCACTACCTTCCCAACCACTGCTTCCCTCTCATGTTCCTCGACTCTTATAACTGCCATCTGCCTTCTGTAGAAATTGTAAATAGCTTTTCGCTCCCTGTGTTTTACCCCTGCCACCTTCAGAATTTGAAACAGAGTATTCCAGTCATTATTGTCAAAAGCTTTCTCTAAGCCTACAAATGCTAGAAACGTAGGTTTGTGGTTCCTTAATCTTTCTTCTAAGATAAGTCGTAGGGTCAGTAATGCCTCACGTGTTCCAACATTTCTACGGAATCCAAACTGATCTTCCCCGAGGTCGGCTTCTACCAGTTTTTCCATTCGTCTGTAAAGAATTCGCGTTAGTATTTTGCAGCTGTTACTTATTAAACTGATAGTTCGTTAATTTTCACATCTGTGAACACCTGTTTTGTTTGGGATTGGAATTATTATATTGTTCTTGAAGTCTGAGGGAATTTCGCATGTCTCATACATCTTGCTCACCAGATGGTAGAGGTTTGTCAGGACTGGCTCTCTCAAGGCTGTCAGTAGTTCTAATGGAATGTTGTCTACTCTGGGGCCTTGTTTCGACTTAGGTATTTTAGTGCTCTGCCAAACTCTTCACTCAGTATCATATCTCCCATTTCATCTTCATCTACCTCCTCTTCCATTTCCATTATATTTTCCACAAGAACATCGGCCCTGTATAGACCCTCTATATACTCCTTCCACCTTTCTGCGTTCCCTTCTCTGCTTAGAACTGGGTTTCCATCTGAGCTCCTGATGTTCATGCAAGTGTTTCTCTTTTCTCTAAAGGTCTCTTTAATTTTCCTGTAGGCAGTATCTATCTTACCCCTCATGAGATAAGCCTCTACATCCTTACATTTGTCCTCTAGCCATCCCTGCTTAGCCATTTTGCACTTCCTGTCGATCTCATTTTTGATACGTTTGTATTCCGTTTTGCCTGCTTCACTTGCTGTATTTTTGTATTTTCTCCTTTCATCAATTAAATTCAGTATCTCTTCTGTTACCCAAGGATTTCTACTAGTCCTCGTCTTTTTACCTACTTGATCCTCTGCTGGCTTCACTATTTCATTCCTCAAGGCTACCCATTTTTCTTCTACTGTATTTCTTTCCCCCATTCCTGTCAATTGTTCCCTTATGCTCTCCCTGAAACTCTGTACAACCTCTGGTTCTTTGAATTTATCTAGGTCAAATCTCCTTAAATTCCCACCTTTTTGCAGTTTCTTCAGTTTTAATCTACAGTTCATAACGAATAGATTGTGGTCAGAGTCCACATCTGAACCTGGAAATGTCTTACGATTTAAAACCTGGTTCCTAAATCTCTGTCTTACCATTATATAATATATCTGAAGCCTTTTAGCATCTCGAGGGTCCTTCCATGTATACAACGATCTTTCATGATTCTTGAACCAAGTGTTAGCTATGATTAAGTTATGCTCTGTGCAGAATTGTACCATGCGGCTTCTTGTTTCATTTCTTAGCCCCAATACATATTCATCTACGACGTTTCCTTCTCTTCCTTTTCCTACTGCCGAATTCCAGTCACCCATGACTATTAAATTTTCATCTCCCTTCACTACCTGAATAATTTCTTTAATTATCTATATTAATCTATCTCGTTTCAAAATCACTTACAAGACAGAGATCACGAATTCTGTTAACTAAAAAAAAAAAAAAATGCCTGCCACTTAGCTTTAATAATGTCATAAGCAATTCATACAATTAACATAGAAGGACAATAATACATAATTATGGCTGAAAAAGGAAGTACACATATTATTAGTAAGAAGGCAGCGCAGTTGTAACCACTATGTGTGTATTGTTGATCTTACTGTGTTTTTATAATTTCCAATGGTGTCGCCTGGCAACTGAGTTCGCCATACGTAACGTATGTGCAACAAATTCGCAGCAGCAGCGGCTAAAGCTTATTGTAACTAAAAATGAATTTAATGAAAAGAAGTTTGCTTGGGTCCTGTAAACTACTAAATAACTTGTGAGAAGGGACTTCATAAGTTAAGTCTTTTAAAACCTCAGAATCATCATGACAATGAGATACGTGTCAATAATGGCTGAGTGCCAGATTAACAAATTATTTCAATTTAAAAGTTACATTAACATTTAAAGTCCACAGCATTTATTTGTTAATTAGATGTGGAGAATAATTAGTATTAATTGGAATATAAGGAGGCTTCTTTAAGTGACAAGCAAAACATGGGATTATTGCAAACTCGGGCTAACAATCACGAGCCTAAACCTGCAATTTATTTTGTGCTATGCTTACGATTTTTACCTTGAATTACATCTTCAAGCGTAGTTAAGCCTTTTAAATCTTCCGTGGCTATATAAATGGAATCAGACCTTGAGTGTGGTATGATCAAGCATCACCGACGTGAGGGCTGCCTGACACGTATTCTGTCTCCAAGTTCTCCACCGACACTACTACAGTACTTTCACTCTCCCAGAGAGACCATGTCTCACAACAATGCTTAAAATCGCGCAGGCATATTCCGCCCTCAGATTGTTACTATCAATACCTGAGTGCTTACACATTGTAAATAACAGCGTTAACTGTTACTGTTGACTATACTGTTTTACATATAAAGGAGAATTCTGACACACTCCTTACATCGTCTTTGCTTTTCTTACAAGATACCATCGAGTGGGCAAAATAACGTTTGTCAGAAAAATATTTCAAACCTCTTAAGATAGGAAACATAACTTACATTGTTGCCCTAGGTGTGGATGACTTACGTTGGGTTTCCTGTCTTAAGGAGCATGAAGTATTATCTGCATCAGTTTTACTTCGCCCACCTCACACATCTTATCGATTGTGATAAGTAGTCCTGTCTCGACTGTGCTTTTATTTCAAGATACTGTGAAGCGGCCGAAATAAAGGTGGCCAGAAAAATATTTCACGCCCCCTAAGACAGGAAACACTGAAAGACGTACGGAGGCATGTGTGTGACGTCCAGTTTCTGACAACGATAGTATTCTGATTGAGAAATAAAAGAAACGTAATTCGTCCCACGAATTCTAAAGAAATCAATTCTCAGACATCTGACAACGAGTTCAAGATATCCTCTAGCGTCTCCTAACAACTGTCCTGCAATGCTCCTGAATGCAACAGAAAGCTACCTCGTCTTGCCGCTGCAACTGTGTGATCAGCGACATGCTGAAATATTTCAAACACCAATACTGCGATCCACAAAGAGTGCAATGGTGAGTTAACTGCTACAATTACTGCCATACTTCTGTACGTAGAATGTTAATGAACAGGAGGAGTTTGGTCAACTAACTTTAATCGATGCAACGAAAAATAAAAGAAACCAATAAAAAATTTTACTTTACTGTATTCAGAAAATTGATGATTCACATGCTGACAAACTTTACACAGACTCTTAATTATTCAAGAATGTCTGTACTCAATAAACACGATCTGGCCCCAATAAACATAAGAATGTTACTATGAGTGCATGCATGCATAAATCTGACAAAATTTCTCCAGCTCGCAAGCAGTCAACAACTACGTGCAGCGAAAAGGCAAACTTCCGAAGAGTCCTCAATTGATACCGAAGTCTCTTCCGGCGCTACTACCACCATCACATCACGCTGTGACCTCTGTGTCACGCGGTTTCTTTCCACCGCACCCTGCGTCATACCACCGACTCGACAACTGCTCGCTCGCTACTACTCGCGATAATAAGAACTCATACTCAGACTTGCGTATGCACACAGCAGAATCTTAGACATCTAACTTTCAACATAACTTACATTATTGCCGCAGGTGTGGATGACGCTCGTTGGGTTGCCTGTCTTAAGGTGCATGAAATGTATTTTGCACCAGTTTTACTTCGCCCACATCGCACATATTATCAAGTGTGATTAGGACCTTATTAAATTACTCTATGAGGAGACTAGCTGTGTAAGATCGATATGTTGTACATATGTATTCTGCAGAATCTGTGCACACGCCGTACCCACTCGCGCGCACGCATCTGTGTGTGTGTGTGTGTGTGTGTGTGTGTGTGTGTGTGTTTGTGAGTGTGCGGAACCCCCTCGTCTTTACCCTTAACAGGAAACTCTTCTCCAAGATATACTCCCACCACCCAGTAAGTTTTCATGATAGTGTCACTCAATTTGAATGTAACATTTTTCTCTCAAAACACAGTTCCACACTACCCAAAGTTAAGCCTGTAACGTCTACATCAGGATACTAAAAAAGGGATGTAAGAAGTTGGCGCACATTCATGACGAGTGTAGCACATATTTTAAAAGTCAAAAATTTACCATTGTTTTGTTATTAAAGGAGCACAGTCCCTGTTTTTACGCAGCTTTACGTGAGACTGGTAAACTTATTTGACAGGCCTCCTACAATTTGTATAATTCTCAATGGATTGTAGATATTGTAGTCATTTTTTGCAAATGGTGTATTTTCTGTTAACAGTTGCTATTGAATTTTGCTATTTTCTTCGTGTAAGTTCTGTATTATTATACATTCTTATAGACCTGAGCTGCACTCTAAAGTTCACCCTCTATTTTAATTGAGAAAGAAGTGTTCTTGGGAACCCACTCGATTTGCGGAAATAATTTATTCCATGCCGAATAACATATTGATCGAAATCGATATTTTCCATGTTCAGCCTTTTACCTGAAACGCTTCTCATTTGGCTTGATACATAGTGTAAGTCCCTGGTCACTACTATAGCGCTTTTTCACAATGGGTTTCACGGTACTCGAGATATAGTTACAGTGTCACCAACACACGACTGAACGGTTATGGAATTAAAGGATAGCTTTAGCAATAGTGTATTCTTCATGAACTTGTATAAACTGCACAAAATCTCCAGTTCCGACTATGCGTAAGTTGCTTCCGAACTGTCGTCTTCACCAGTGGACACGGAACTCACCGCTCGCTCGACGCTTTCTGAACGCGTTTAGACAAGCGGAGTGACCGCACGGGCCATCATGGCTCTCTGGCCCCCCGACTACGGGAAACCAGCGCTTAGCAACTGCGCTTGCTGGCGTCACAGCTCAACCTGTATTTCGTCACCAAAACTTCTGCTCAGTGTTGGCGGTGGACGTGAACGTCCAGACACCACTTTTGCAAGGCACAGACCTGTTTGTGAAATTTTTCGGCTGCAGGGTGTACACTGGAAACTACATACCGGCCGGCCGGTGTGGCCGTGCGGTTCTAGGCGCTTCAGTCTGGAACTGCGTGACCACTACGGTCGCAGGTTCGAATCCTGCCTCGGGCGTGGATGTGTGTGATGTCCTTAGGTTGGTTAGGTTTAAGTAGTTCTAAGTTCTAGGGGACTGCTGACCACAGATGTTAAGTCCCATAGTGCTCAGAGCCATTTGAACCAATCAACTACATACCGAAATGAGAGCTCAAAGACTAAAGGGGACATGGGAAGCTGTTATGATTATGAAATAACAGGAAAATGACTAGAAACAATATATGCTTTATGTTGACAAACAGGTGTTTGAATTAAATCATCGTGGAGTAAATTGCAACCGACACTTCTCGTTAAAAACTGTCAAATTACGTGATCAAAGCGAAACACTTCAAATCTGCTCGCTACAAACGCATTGAACTGCAAATTGCCTGCTGTGAGTAGTGAAGCGTTGCCACGAGAGCCGACGCAATACGTGTTATTGTGCGCAGTCAATCGGCGACATGTCTTTTTTTTTTTTTGTTCTGTGAGTCCTTTGCAGAATAAACGAGTTCTCCAATTACAGTGTACTGAATGCGTCCTAAAAACCGCAACGATATCGTATTACCGGCTGGCTGAATTGCGACACGCAAATCAGTAACGCAGCCCACTACATGTACTCTTGTCACATTCGAACTGCATGTGGCATGTCGATCGTGGAGGCGCAGTCGAAAATTTATTTTATTGTACTCTAGGTACCTCTCCTATAAGTGACTATTACAGCGTAGTGTGACAACAAAGTCAAAACCAGCTACGGAACTACGATTTAGGAACTATCGATAGCTTCCACGATGGGCTTAAGAACTTCATAGAAATAGTTTGACAGACGTACGTCACACACGGATCATTTTTTATTCAGGACCTTATTTTTCATTCCATTGTTTATGAGCTATACGCATGAATCAGGCACATTTGTTATTGTCGCCGACCTTGGTGGCCGAGCGGTTCTAGGCGCTACAGTTTGGAACCGCGCGACCGCTACGTTCGCAGGTTCGAATCCTGCCTCGGGAGTGGATGTGTGTGATGTCCTTTGGTTACTTAGGTTTAAGTAGTTCTAAGTTCTAGGGGACTGATGACCTTAGTAGTTAAGTCCAATACTGCTCAGAGCCATTTGAACCATTTGATTTTGTTATTGTCTACGACGCGCTATAGCCAACTTGTGGTTAATTGTTTGGCTTCCAAGCCTTAGCAGACACTATTAGTGGCTGTTAGTATGTTATATTCTGGACAACTTAGGACTACGAATTGTTTGAGACAACTGATGTCACTTATAGCTATGGTGAAGCGAGAAGCAAGATGTGCTGTCCACATCTACAAGTCCTGGTATCTTAAGACATCACATCTCTGCAGCACTCTACCGGCGCCTACCAGAAGGCCAGAGCCAAGCCGTCGAGTGAAGTGATTTTCAGTGGAATATCTGATCTAAGATCATGCGACATCGCTGACGCAGTCATGGAGAGGTTTCGCAGTGGGACTTCAGCCGGTAAGCGTGCTGAAAAACATGCTACGGAGACGAGTCTATAAGCATCTGGATGCTACTGGAGAAGTACAACCTACATACGTACCGTCTTAAGACGATTACAGCTCAGGATGACCTCTTTATGCAATTTTTCATTTTGTTTACAGGTATGGCTTATTTTTCTCATATAATTTATTTTAACAGTCAGTTATTACAGGGACTGCAAGAGGCCAAATTTTTTTCCTGTTAGACCACATTAACGCATGCCTTCTGTAAAAGTTTGAGCTGGAATGGAAAAATGTGTGTGAACTCTTATGGGACTTAATTGCTACGGTCATCAGTCCCTAAGCTTACACACTACATAGCCTAAGTTATCCTAAGGACAAACACCCACACCCATGCCTGAGGGAGGACTCCAACCTTCGCCGGGACAAGCCGCACAGCCCATGACTGCAGCGGCCTCAGACCGCTCGGCTAATCCCGCGCGGCAAGCTGGGATGGTACATAATCATCTAGTAAGATCTGTTTACTACGAGTACCTCACTACTAAACCGGAATTGTAGAAATCCACCAACCTACCCCACAGTAAAATCAGTCGGATCCTCAAACAATTCTCTAACTCGTAAACTCCGCCCAACAGTAAAACTCGTAATTTTTCCCGTACGACTTACGCAAACGAAAGGAAAAATCCTCTCTCAGAAGCCTTGGAATCACTGTCGCCACATGCACCATTGAAACGCAATTGCGTACTAACAACTACCAACGTCCTACTCCATTTCATCTGTAATGTTCCCCAAAATATCCATAAATCTGTACGATCCCGTACCCTTCATCGAGTCAGATTGGTTACTCGTTCAATATTTGACCTGAGTGACACCGCTACATATCCCAGAATCATTGCCATTTCACTTTTTGCTACCTATGTACAGTGTCTGGTGCCGCTACTACCATATCAAGTGTTTTCCTTTTTTCAGTCATCAATCCTCTGACTGGCTTAATGCAGCCCGGTACGAATTCCTTTCCTATGCCGACGTCTTCACCTCAGAGCAGCACTTGCAACCAAGGTCCTCAATTATTTGTTGGAGTTGTCCCAATATCTGTCTCCGTCTACAGTTTTTACCTTCTACAGTTCCCTCTAGTACCATGGAAGTTATTCCCTGATGCCTTAACAGATATCCTATTATTCTGTTCCTTCTTCTAGTCGTTGATTTCGATACTTTCCTTTCCTCAACGATTCCTCCAAGGACTTCCTCATTTCTTAGCTTATCAGCACACCTCATTTTCGACATTTCTCTGCAGCACCACATTCGTACCGGTTTTCCAGCAGTGCTCTCCAAACGTACATTCACCAAAATATTTTCCTGTGAATGCACATTCCCGGGTTCGATTCTCGGCGGGGTCAGGGATTTTCTCTGCCTCGTGATGGCTGGGTGTTGTGTGCTGTCCTTAGGTTAGTTAGGTTTAAGTAGTTCTAAGTTCTAGGGGACTGATGACCATAGATGTTAAGTCCCATAGTGCTCAGAGCCATTTTTTGTGAATGCACAACGTATGCGTTGATATTGCAGCAAATCCCAGTCATAATCATAATCTTTCCCTGTGTCATTAATCCGAGAATTGTAATAAAACATGACAAATTTCAGTCTCGAAACTCCTCCATAAGCTCACTACTCATGCCCCATTTCCATGGTACGTACTTTGAATCACATTCTACAAACATGTCCATGCATCATCCTCCAGCCGGCATTCAGAATAACAAACACTGTCGCCATGCAGTTTATCATCGTCACCACAACGGTACCCTGCTAAAGAGTTGACCCGACATCTAAATGATCTCGCTTAAGTTATACATCATCCACATGTTTTTCGTCGTTTCATTTTTCATTTTAATCTTGTAGTACTTTAAGAAATTCGACAGCTGTAGAAGAGTCACTTTCTGTTGGTAGACCTCTCGTTTGGTGGAACGAGTTGAAAATAAAGGAAAAATTACTGGTTTGGAACATGACACGACCGATATTTAGGAAAATGTTTAGGCACCGAACTAAATACTAATGAAATCACCGCATGTGAACGGTATCTACATTTAGTTTTAGGGTCGCACAATACCTGTTGCGTGGATGGATGACAGAAGTTTAGAACGTACGCCGTCCTGAACATTGGATTTTTGCAACATAACTTTGGTGCGTTGTTATTAAGAAACTTGCTTTGGGATACTAAGTTGTCTTTTTCTAACGGTCAGGATCAACCGAGCTCAGTCAAGTGAGAGCACACTTCTTGAACTATGATACAGGCATATCACTTCGAAACATTTTTAGTAACAATATTCTGCTCACGCAAGTGAGAACACACTTTCTCAATTTGAAGTACCTGAAACGTTAAGGCACTCTATGAATACTTCAGAGGCATCTAGCTTCACTGGGATGATGTCGCTTCCAAATGCGTCTGTATGGTTACAACATAAATATTGTTGATTATATGAAACAGTCTGAGACTATGAATTTGTCGTTTTACACGTTGCCATTCGGTTCACAGAGACGTGAGGGTCTGGGAGAGACTAGTTAATGGAATTGGGGTCAACAGCGGAAAGACAAAACTGTGAAGGCTTTCATGGCCACTTGTTGACCACCTGCCTGTAGGCTTCTGTCTCGAGTTCTTTGACCGACGTTTAACAAGCACGAGTGGCTGGCCTTGTTAAAGTTTCAGCCTCCACCGATGGTGGTGGGCTCGCGGCCGCAGACTACATGTACCTGGCACGCCAGTATCCCAGGGCTTTTCTACGGTCAATTCCGTTGCGGTTCTTCCATTGGTACCTGCAACGGTCGTTCGCCGCGGCGCGGGAGTCACGGATCTGTTCACCTTGAGGCTTTCTTCTTCTTTATTGGAGCTATGTGGTCAGCTTCACACAGCGCGTGCTCCGACACGAGCAAGTTTTTCGCCTGTCCGAATCTACAATGCCGCTTATGTTCGGTGAATGCAGATTGCATCGAGACGACTGGGACAAGGTCGATAGCGTCACTTACAGAAGCATGCATTGCGAACTCGAGCGCTCCACTGGGTGTCAGAGAAAATAGCTTGCAAGATGCTGGAAACAGACTGAGAAGGCAATTCCCGACATGTCGCTCTCAGCGCTGAATCGCACTGAAGGGAAATTGACCAAAGATGAACAGTGTGTCGTTCAAAAGGATCGAATTCCGCTACCAACCCGAGAACTATACCTGTGGAGGACACCATTGCTAATACCGCAGCGGAGATTCGGAGGAAATACGCACTGAATTCGCCAGGTTACTGCGCCGAGCAAACCCACCAGCTTGCAACCTGAAGAAAGAAGTGTTACAAGATATCAAGTGCATTAAGCTCGACCGAAGTGTATTGGTACTGCCTGCCGATAAGGGAAATTCTACCGTCGTAAAGAAGGTCGAAGATTATGAGGGGAAGATCCGGAAGCTATTTGACCCGTCACCGTACCGAAAATTAAGCGCAGCGGATCACACGGTATACGAATCGGTTAATCAAGGAGTCCTTTCTCTCGGTGGACATGCAGAGGAACTTGCGTAACACCGAAGCCCTACCACATCAACTGTGAGGTTTAACAAGGTTCATAAGATTAATAATGCTCCATTAAGACTGACTGTTAGCGCTGCTGGTTCACCGACGTATAAAATGGCGAAAGATTTGGCCTCTCTGCTCCAGTGGCACGTGGGAAAGACTGGCACGTACGTAAAGGACTCAAGAAGTTTCATTGAGAAACAGAAGAAACTAAAATTTGATCTGAACGATATCTGGGTCAGCTTTGATGATATTCCTTTCTTTACCAAAGTACCACACTCTGTCACTCCAGAGCACATCGATTCCATTTTCCTGCAGGACATCACTAAGCTCTTTCACACTTGTCTCACAACGAGCTGTTTTACCTGGAATGGCAGCTTCGACGAACAGATTGTAAGTGTCGCCGTGCATAGTCCACTCAGTCCAGTGGTAGCCAAATTCAACATTTTGAGGCACATGCAGAGGACTTGGCACCTCGTTAACCTAAAGTACGGTACAGATACATCGTGATATCTTCGCTGTAAGGAGCCATGCTGAGGAACAGTTTGGCAACTTCCTAAGATACTTGATCAGCCTCCGTGCCAGCATAGAAATTTTCCATGGAGATAGAAAAGGATAAACAGCGGCAATTTCAATGTCTGTTGGTCACGAGGGATGGTGAAAACATGGGACGCGATGTGTATCGAAAACCAACAGACATAGACCAATAGCTGCGTAAACTATAAAATCACCACACGAGCCAGAAAAGAGGTGTCATTAATAGACTCGTAACGCGAGAAAGACGAGTATGTGATCCGCAGCACCTGAGATGCAGCACCTGGACAGTGTTCTGAGGAGCAATGAGTACTTCACTAGTTACATAAGAAGTCTCACAAAATCAAACGGTGAAACGACATATCGGAAAAAGGAATGCAGGTACGGCCTTTTTACCATATATTCCCACAGCGAAGGACAGAATCGGCCGTATAATGCGCAAACTCGGCGTAAAGACTATTTAAGAGCCGACGAACAACACCGGCTAACGAGAAAAGGGACACAGTTGGAATGTCGGGAATATACGGCACACCATGCACGAGCACAAAAGTCCCTGATAGAATTAGTGGACGATCAATTAACACTAGGATCACCAAACAGAATCGACGTTGTAAGTTGGGGCAGGTGGAGAAATCGGCTGTGGGGCAGCACGCGCTGTGTGAGACCGAGCCCAAAGTGAAAATCGCCGGCATGGGGTTCTTGCTGTACAGAAGAGGTATCACATACGCTTGTTCAGAGGAGCTATAGAAACACATACACATGCGAATAGCTTCAGCAAGAAAGAAGAAAGTCTCGAGGTGAACAGCTCCTGGATATCCATGCTGCAGCGAGCAACCGTTGCAGGTAGCAAGGGGAAGAACAGCACCACAAAAGACACGGAAAAGCCTTTGGACGCTGGCGCGCCAGGTACATATAATTTGCGGCCGCGAACTCGACTCCGGTCCACCACCAGCGGTGAAGGGTGAAGCTTTGACAGTGCCAGAAACTCTTGCTGGCTAAAAGTCAGAAAAATCTCCAAACAAAGTGTTGTGTAAGGAGTTTGTTGTGCCTATAGTGGAGGATATGTCGATGGACTGCAAATCAGCTACGTTTTGTGAATCTTCCCAGTTCCTCCATCGCAGCAGTCCACACTCGTATCAATTATTTTACTCTCAAGTGCAAGAGTGCAGGGAAATGACTAAAATGGGAGTGGTGATTCTACGTGCATGTGTAGCCCTTGTGACTGTCACATTTTCACTAAATACCTTTTGCTCAACAGTGGCAATAAGCGAATGCCATTTTTTGTGTTAGACCACTCTGCGTCATTGCCATCATAATTTCTTTTTCTGTTTCCTTCTTTTTTTCTAGTCTGAAGAGTTCCATGTATAAGTTTTTCTTATCTATAGAGATAATATGTAAAGATTTACGTGTTTATCTTTCACAGCTACACAAGGTTAGCTTAGTATACCCACACAACCACAGACACTTCCTCAGTGTCACTAGTTTAAATAGAACCGTGGGAAATTTTAATTGTATTCTTGGTATACAACCTAGATGATTGCATGTATATGATCTTCTATTTGCTAAATTTGTCTTCCCTGTCTTTTGGTAATATTATTAGTATTTAAGGCCCTTCCTGTGTGTGAAAATAAAAAAATTAAAAGTTTTCATGTCACTTTTTTTACGACTTGTTGAAAGGAAGCAGCACCACAAAATTTTCTTTCAAAGTGGCGGTGTCGTTAAAGATGCCTGTGTAGGCAGGCCAACTTTTGTTTTTACCGTTTGTTACTACTTCATTGCCCCGTGCTGGTAGGTGGAGTAGATTTCCTCTGCGTTGTACAACTTTCATAAGAGGATAAGAAGAGTGCAGCAATATTTATTTTGTGTGTCTACATCTGCATTTACACACAAACTCCACAAGCCGGCACGTGGTGTGTGGCGGAGGGTACCGTGTACCACTACTAGTCATTTCCTTTTCCGTTCCATTCGAAAATGCAGCGAGAGAGAACGACTGTCCATATGCCTGCATACGAGCACTAATCTCACGAATCTTCGTGATCCTTACGCGAAATGTACTTCGGCAGCAGCTGATTCGCTTTGCAGTCAGCCTCAAGTGCCTAGTCTCTAAATTTTCTGATTAATAGAACTACTGACAGCCTTGGGAGAGCCAGGCCTAACAAAACTCTACCATCTAGTAGATGTATGAGACAGGCGAAATACCCTCAGACTTCAAGAAGAATATAATAACTCTATTCCCAAAGAAAGCAGGTGTTGGCAGATGTGAAAATTGCCGTACTATCAGTTTAATAAGCCTCAGCTGCAAAATACTAACACGAATTCTTTACAGACGAATGGAAAAACCGGTAGAGGTCGACCTCGGGGAAGATCAGTTTGGATTCCGTAGAAATGTTGGAATACGTGAGGCATTACTGACCCTACGACTTATCTTAGAAAATAGATTAAGGAAAGGCAAACCTACGAATCTAGCATTTGCAGCCTTAGAGAAAGCTTTTGACAATGTTTACTGCAATACTCTCTTTCAAATTCTGAAAGTGGCAGGGGTAAAATAAAGCGAGCGAAAGGCTATTTACAATTTGTGCAGAAACCAGACGGCAATTAAAAGAGTCGAGGGACATGAAAGGGAAGCAATGGTTGTGAAGGGAGTGGGACAGGGTTGTAGCGTATCCCCGATGTTATTCAATCTGTATATTGAGCAAGAAGTAAAGGAAACAAAAGAAAAGTTCGGAGTAGGAATTAAAATCCATGGAGAAGAAATAAAAACTTTGAGGTTCGCTGAGGACATTGTAATTCTGTCAGAGACAGCAAAGGACTTGGAAGAGCAGCTGAACGGAATGGACAGTGTCTTGAAAGGAGGATATAAGATGAACATCAACAAAAGCAAAACGAAGATAATGGAATGTAGTCGAAATAAATCGGGTGATACTGCGGGAATTAGATTAGGAAATGAGACGCTTAAAGTAGTAAATAAGTTTTGCTATTTGGGGAGCAAAATGACTGATGATGGACAAAGTAGAGAGGATATAGAATGTAGACTGGCAATGGCAAGGAAAGCGTTTCTGAAGAAAAGAAATTTGTTAACATCGGGTATAGATTTAAGTGTCAGGAAGTCGTTTCTGAAAGTATTTGTATGAAGTGTAGCCACGTATGGAAGTCAAAGGTGGACGATAAATAGTTTAGACAAGAAGAGAATAGAAGCTTTCGAAATGTGGTGCTACAGAAGAATGCTGAAGATTAGATGGATAGATCACATAACTAATGAGGAGTTATTGAATAGAATTGGAGAGAAGAGAAATCTGTGGGACGACTTGTCTAGAAGAAGGGATCGATTGGAAGGGCATATTCTGAGGTATCATGGGATCTCCAATTTAGTACTGGAGAGCAGCTTGGAGGGTAAAACTCGTAGATGGAGACCAAGAGATGAATACACTAAACAGATTCCGAAGGATGTAGGTTGCAGTAGGTACTGAGAAATGAAGAAGCTTGCACGGAATAGAGTAGCATCGGGATCTGCATCAAACCAGTCTCTGGACTGAAGACCACAACAAAAACAACATGCTGTTCATAAAGAACATCGTCTTCCCTCCAGTGAAACACATTTGAGTTCCGGAAGCATCTCCGTAACACTTGCGTGTTTTTTTAAACTGCCAGTAACAAATCTAGCAGTCCACTTCTGAAATGCTTCGCCGTCTTCCTTTAATCCGACCTGGTCCGGATCCTACACACCCAAACAGTACTCAACAGTGGGTTGCAATAACATCATTGAGTCACCTTTAAACCATACTTTCCTAAAATTCTCCCAATAAAACCAAGTCGACCATTCGTTTTTCCTACTACTGCCCTTATATGCTAAAACCATTCCGTATTGCTTTGCAATGTTGCATCTAGGCATACAATCGACGTTACTGTGTCAAGAAGCGTGCTAGTAACATTGTAGTCGATCATTATGGGTTTGTTTTTTCTACTCATTTGCATTCATTTACATTTTTCTACGTTTAAATTTAGCTGATTTCATCACACTGACCAGTAATTTTACTTGTAGTTATTCCATGGAAGCGTCTTGAGCGCTAAAAACTTTATTAATGACGCGTTTCGAGTATCGTAAACAGATAACGGTGGGACAATGTATACGAAAGAGAATTTAGAAAAGCTTATACACAAATATTACAAGGCCAACGTATCATCAGCAACCGAAGTACTTATCCGGTACAAGTCCTTAAAATATCCTTAGGAAAACTCGTACAAGTGATCAATACAAGAAAAACGTACAATCTCAAGTTCAACTGCAGCTAGGCGTATTTGCACAATATGTTATTTTGAGAAGTCGCATGCTAGCCTGAGGCCAGCTCACTCGAAGACCGTATTATTTCAACGTGGCGACAAATGGCATTGATCTCAAAGATAGAAACAGGACATAGCTTTTATGATATGCAAAATACCTGAATATTCCGCACAACAATACACTTTCTTCATCAAATAAGCCCTGATTTACAGCTGCCAGCATGAACTCGAGCCCTCCACTCCTGTATCCCTTCCCCCTCCCAGGCCCGCCTTTGCCAAAAATGCCTTGTTTGTAATGAATACCTCACTTCCACCGTGAGAATGCCCTCCACCACCCCACCACCTTTCCACACTGTAAAAACTCCCACTTTCTTAAACAATGTCCCAATCTAACCTCCCCTTCCACGTGAAACACCTGCAATGATGCCCACTCTACCTACTCCACCATGTGCAATGCTATACCCCAACCCATCCAACCAGAATTAACAGTGCCCATCTTTCCTACTGATGATCCTATCCATACCAATAATTCACTTCACCCAACTCCCAGCACTGAAGACATCATCAGATTCTTCATCATTGTCCTCCAAATTATCCAGTCTTTCCAAAGAGTGCATAGTGTACAACAAATTTCTCTTGCCTCCCATTCTGCTTTCCACCTAAACACCCAGGACACCTGCTCCCCAAACTAAGTCCACTTCGTTTTCATCCACCTCAGTACCCTTGCATAAAACTCTCCACCCACTCACACACACACACACACAGTCCACTCCCTAAGCATGTACAGCAATACAACATACTCTGCCACAACATCTGCTCCCTATTCACGAACAAGATCCTTTTCACACACACCCTCTCCCAACACAAATGTCGATGTCTTCATCCTTATTGAAGTATTCCTCCAACCATATCACACCATCTGAATTTCTCCCTACATTCTCCATCATGGATAATCCCCTAACTGGCCAGAGGTAGAGTAGCAATCGGCCACCACAAAAACGCCACAGTCCACAACAGTCACTCAATTATCTCACCAACCACCTTTGTCTTAGCCTCTCTTCAAAAACGAAAATGTTTATATGTGATACTATCTACATCTGACATAATATTCCCATTCTCTATGATTCCCACACCTACATTGACTGTACCTTGTCTACCCATATTAATTACACCGATCTTAACATTCATAGTAGAGCTCCTGTAGAGCTCCGGCAGTGGTGTCAGTTTAGACTCCCTCCAGGTTGACATTGTCACAGCACACCTGTCCTGAAAGAATGCCATCCCCGATGTCGTCCTCGCATCTCCCAACCTCTTTAGATATCTCATTGCAGAAGTCCTCAACCCAAATAGAAGTGTTCTCCTCACCACACCCTAAAACTACCTTGTACCCATGCACCCCATTCCCCAACTCCAGCCAAAAATAGTTCACAGCTACTCCGTGACAACTGGAATGCCTGCTGGGAATCCATAGATACCTAGATAGGAACACAAAACCTTCCTGAAGCAGACCTTGTTAGAAGCTGTTTCTTTCCATATCCCTACTGAAGACATATACTCTCGTCTCTCTACTTTCCCACCACAAGAATTACTCTTTCTCCATGAATCCCATCACTTATATTGCTTCCTTCAGACTTGAGACCCGGATGTGCACATTAGAAATTTACTCAATACCAAAAAATGCTTGGACTGGCGCCAGACATGCACCATACTCAATGCTACACTCCCCGTTAACTCTTCCAAATACTGGAAAGCATTCCACTGACATACTGGCACCTCTTCCGTCTCTCACTACCCTACCCTTCACAACAGCCTTTCCTTACCTGACAACCTGAGCAAAGCCAATGGCTTTTCATCCTGTCTCTCTGACATCTTCTCCATCCCTGATGACCCTCACTTTGGCGCCTCTCAATTACCTACAGTCCATGAATGCGAGGATATCACAGTTACACCACTGGCTCCCAGACTTCAGTACTTGAACAACATACCAGAGACAGAAGCAAACACCCCCATCACGTCATAGAACATAAATCAAGTACTTCACAAAAAATGCAACATTTCTCCTGGTCACAACTATATTACCTACCACCATCTCAAAAGGTACCTTATCTCCTTTCTCTCTTGCAACTCTGTATAACACTATCCTCCTCAGAGGCTACTATCCTGACCAGCAAAAGACCTCCAAAACACTGCCTTTCCTCAATCGAAACAACCCCCACCAACTCCTCTTACCACCCCATCTGCCTCAACTAAGGTGTTTAGCAAGTTCTATAAATCCATCTTCTGCTGTCACATCCATCACCATCTACACCAACATCATTTGCTTTGTGTTACCCATTGTGGGTGATGATCAACTACTGAACCTCAGCCATCTCCTATCCCAACAGCTGAACAATCGTAAATCCGCCATCTTTCTCTCTCTTGACGTAGAGAAAGTGTACAGCCATGTTGGACATTCTGGTCTCCGTTTCAGTCTCGAGACTTATGCACTTCCTATCAACGACGTCCAATTTATTGCATTCTTCCTCTACAGTCGCCCATCCCATGTCGTTGTTAACAATATTAATTCCCATACCTTCCACCCCACTGTAGGAATAAGCCAAATGTCTGTTCTCTCGCCTCACTTTTACCTCTTATACACTACTGAAACGTCCAAACGACAAGGTTCCGTCTGCCCCCAGTAAGCTTCACTTTCGCTCTGTCCAACACTCCAGGAATTCCAACGATCCCTCTAAATCCACCTCAATTACTTTACCTCCGCATGTAACCAAGAGCTCCTTAAAATTAAGCCCTCCAATACTCAGGCAACAATTATACGACGTTCCACCCACAACTTTCATCTCTATAGCTGCTACCTCTCAGTTTATTATGGTCGCATCCAGCTAACAAACACTGGACTAAACTTCGACCAGCAACTAACGTGGAAACCCCACCTATTTTCCATCCAACAGAAACCCCACAATACACTACAACTACAAACTTGCTGATCTGCCCCAGCCTTTGGTATGGAAGTGCTGCACAGGTATCCACCCATCTCATGTTCTATAAGTTCCCACAAATCCTCTAATGCCATGCACTCCATCTTGCTTTCGGCATCCGTTTACCACTCCCCACAAGGATCCTTCACTTACTCATCACGTTCCCCCTCTCCTCACTCACACTGAACACTTCTGAACACACTATACCATCGACATCTACGTGATTACTCTGCTATTCACAGTAATATGCCTTGTTGAGAGTTCAATGAACCACCTTCATCTGTCTGCCTAAGATTCCACTCTCGAACGGTGCGAGGGAAAAAAGAACCCTTAAATTTTCCTGTGCGAGCCTGATTTCTCTTATTTTATAGTGATGATCATTTCTTCCTGTGAAGGTGCGTGCCAACATAATGTTTTTGCAGTTTGAGGAGAAAACTGGTGATTGAAGTTTCATGAGAAGGTCCCACCGCAACGAAAAACGCCTTTGTTTTAGTGAATGCCACACCAATTCACGTATCATGTCTGTCGCACTATCTCCCCTATTTCGCGATAATACAAAACGAGCCGCCCTTCTCTGAACTTTTTCGATGTCATCCGTCAGTCGCACCTGAGACGCATCCCACACCGCACAGCAATACTCCAGAATATGGCGGACAATCGTGGTGTAAGGTGTCTCTTGAATAGACCTGTTGTACCTTGTAAATGTTGTGCCAATGAATCGCAGACCGCAAAGTCGACTCCAATAATCCTGTCGTTTCTCCTCAACTTTCCTCTCCTCATACGCTGCTGCGCCTTTATCAACACGTCTCCCACCCCTATACTTACACACGTTTCACATGCTCTCCCAAAGTAACTTCAAACACCTCCCCCTCCCAGATTATGAACTCCATTCTGACATTTACCCATCTTACCAGCTACAAGTCCAAACCATCCAGTCCAACCTATCAGAGCTTCCTCTCCCTACCCTCTCCACATGTCCTTACCACCTTTTTACCTTTCTGCCTTTCTCCACCTTTTTCCATCAACGATTAGTGTCGCCAATTTCCCCCTATACTCCATTCCTTCCTCTTTCTCAATAGCCACTCTTACCTCATCACTCCAATGCTCCAGTTCTCCATCCTTATACCTCATTCTTACCCTCTTCACTGACCACTCTTTTCCCCTTCAACAACTGACTCCTTACCCAGCGGCAAGTCTCTCCGATTTCTAATGAAAAGAAAGAGTTTCTTTCACATATCACTGTTGTCCATAGCCGCGCGGGATTAGCCGAGCAATCTAGGGCGCTGCAGTCATGGAGTACGCAGCTGGCCCGGTGGAGGTTAGATTCCTCCCTCGGGTATGGGTGTGTTTATTTGTCCTTAGGATAATTTAGGTTAAATAGTATGTAAGCTTAGGGACTGATGACCTTAGCAGTTAAGTCCCATAAGATTTCACACACATTTGAACATTTTTGAACTGTTGTCCATAGTCTGAATAGCAGGAGAGCAGGTTGCCTTTACTGATGAAAGCCGATCCGACTGCGCCCCCCCCCCCCCCCCCCCCCCCCGTGCGCCGCCAATATTGGGCGTGGGGGGATGAAACAACAATGAAGAAAAGAAGAACTAGACATAAAGTCCAAATATTCCATCAAGAGACAGAGAGAGAGAGAGAGAGAGAGAGAGCAATCTGAAGGCCACTATTATCAAGGGAGACTTTGAAAGTCTTAACTACTTCTTTCCATGGACAGCAAGTCCCCATCAACCTATTGAAACCACTGATGGATCACTTCTAAACACAGATCTTATCATAAAATGGTAAGTTTTCCAACCATGTCAGCATGGACTGGAGGTAGATACAAATAGGGGGAGCTGTGGATGGTGGAATCCAGCGCAGGGTAGGGTGCATATCTTCCTTTATAATGGTGGCCTTGCTCTCTCTCTCTCTCTCTCTCTCTCTCTCTCTCTGTCTCACTCTCTCGATGGAATATTTGTAGGTTGTGCCTAGTGTGCTCTACGTCTTTGTCTCTGTCCCATGACAGCTTTCGACTCATAACGTATTCTAGGCCTTATTGTTTACTTGACGATATCTGGAAAAATTGCAATGTGGTAAGAAACATGTACGTTGTTATGTGTATTATAAAAGCTATGCTCTCTTTGTTTCGATCTTTGAGATCAACGCCATCTGGCGCCAAGTGGAAATAATACGGAGTTCGGTTCTGATGCCTTTAGTCAGGTATGCGATATCTCACAATGACATCTGCAAATATGCCTAACGGCAATTTCGCATGAGATTGTACGATTATTTTTTGTAGTAGTCATCACCATTAAAAGCATTTTCAGTCATATTGTAAGTACTTGTAATCAATAGGTACTTCCGTTCCTGACGTTACACTTGCCTTGAAATATTTATATATAAACTTTTCTAAAATGTATTTTGTGTAAATTTTACCTCAGTTATCTGATGACGAGTGTCTGAAGTGCATCATCATAAATGAAGTTTTAGTGATCAAGACGGATTCATGGAGTTACTACATATCAAGTCGGTGTGTTCGCATACCTTACAAATCGAAGTTTTCACCAGTCAAATGGAAGAAATTTTGTCTAAGTCATCTTGTATCTTCCTACAGTCACTCAGCGACGACGCCCTCCTATGCACCAGAATACCATCAGCACACAGCCGCACTCTGCTGCCCAACCCGTGCTACAGATCATTTATGTATACAGCAAACAACAGCGGTCCTGCCACACTTCCCTGGCGTATTCTTAACAATACCCTTGTATCTGATGAACACTCGCTGTCGAGGGCTACATACCGGGTTCTGTTACTCAAGAAGTCTTTGAATGACTCTGATAACACAAAACCTATCTTGTAAGCTTGTATCTTCGTTAACAGTTAGCAGTGTGGCATTGAGTCAAGAGCTTTACGAAAGTCTATGAATATGGAATCATCCTGTTGCGTCTCATCCGTGGTTCACAGTATTTCATGCGAGAAAAGGCAAAGTCAGTTTAGCACTGGCGTTGCTTTATAAAATAGTGGTGAATTGTGGACAGAAGCTTTTTCTTGTCAAGGACATTTCTCATATTGTAAACAGGGTCTGTCTTGCGTGGTATGGGCTGAGTACCAATATCGACAGCTTTTCCCAGATAGTGTAGTAAAGGCGCTTTTTTGCGAATCAGAATACTTCACATTTTTTCTCACCAGACGTTAAGAGATGTTCCTCCGCAACCACCCAAAAAAATAAAAAACTGATATTCACCTAGCCTGGCCTTTTGTAGCGACATTCTGGATCCGTCTTCCACCCTGGTAAGACTTGGTGCTCCTTGGAACATGTCTTGGTACTTTTCCTGGTTGGTACATGCAGGATTTTGTTAGATAAGAAGAAATCGATTAATTTATTTCAGACGTTGTTCGCCAGTGCTGCTTTTTTTCCCGCTGATTCCTCAGTTCACTTACATGAGTAGTGCTTGAACTGGTACTCTGCGTTTCTTCATACAAAAAGTGACAATGTATCATCAATATTTGAGTTAATACTTACCATATTTTGCTTAAGAATAAAGTATTTTAAATTTCCAGGAATAACGAAATTTATTTAAATTATTTCTAGTATCCCAGCCAGGTATATGTTCCCGTGTGACAAGTCACGTGCGGAGAGTAGTACTGAGCGTGCACCTGTTTACTTAAGTTATTGCCCTTAGCAGTCTCTCATATTATTGCTGTCTTATTACGAGAATCAGATTGCGGAATTTGGAATTTGTTTTTCCATTTCTGAGGTTCGACTCTTTGTGCTGCTTCGCTGCCACGCGTAAACGAAGTGATAATGTGGAAAGTGTCAGCCGTCCCACTGTGTAGAATACTTAATTCTATGCGAGTTGAGCACCAGTTTGCATAATATTTATCTAATGGAATTACTGATATGGAATTTATCACTATTAACGGAAAGGCATCGATTTGGATTTTGCGACCTCTCTGGCTCACCTGATGGAGCTTCAGTGTAAGTGGGATGAACTATTTCTTTCACTTGTTAAGTTATGAGTGGTTTTATTTAAGTAACGATGGATGATTTTCTCCCTTTTATGTAACTTCCCGTGTATTTTTTCCATGTCTTTGAATTCATTAGGCTGGTTTCCACTGTAATGTTAGTTCTAAATATAATAATTGTACAAGTAAGGTGCTGTAACCTCAGTTCTGGTTCGATGTTAGTTCATGTACCTCGTGTGGGATGTAACTATAGTAATAAATTGGCAATATCAACGATAACTGCTTTACTAATATTCTAAATCTCACGCGTTCCCCTATCCTAAAACTGTGTTCTTCAGAAGTCATGTGGAAAGCTTATTAGATTCAGTATGGTACTTATGGGAATTCAATGTGTGTGAGACGCACACCATGTCTCCGTGTGACATGACAGCATGACTGGTACGGTTCCTTACAAATCATCCCGATCGGCCAGTACTGCACACTTAGTGCACAAGGATGAGACGTAACCTACTTGTTTCCGCCCTTTATTGATATATGGCAAGTACTGAAGTCCATGCTGTATGGCAGCTTGTTTTTCTATTCGACATATAACTCATTTATGGGTTTTTAAGTTCATCCATACTACCAAACAGTGCACTTGGTAATAAGCAATATTATTTTGGTCGACAATCGAGAGAGCAGCAACCTCGCACCAGTATCTCTTTTACGTTATCTTATTCGTTCATTTCGATTTAATGTTTTGCTCCTTTCCTTCTTACGGATAAGTCCAATGGTAGTAATGCTAATACCACGAGGGGCGCTCCTGGATTTACTGTTCTAGACGCTCCTGTTGGGCGCAGGGGTCCACCCCTCTGCCCTCCACGAGCACGCTGAGCTGTCGCTACTTTTCTGGCTGTATGAGCCAATACGATTAACCCGCAGCCCAATTTATCGACTGAAACTGCGTCGTGCTATGTTCTTACTACACTTAGAGGCAGCTGAAAGCTTCTTTGGCTACGTTATCTTATGTACGACAGGATTTTAATGCTCCTCTGTTGAGGAACAATTTGCATGTGTGCATTCAAGTCTGTATTTTCACCGTGAGTAGGTATAACTTCTTTCCTTAATACGAAACAGATGCTCTACGCGACTTCAGCGAGGATCCATAGCTGCACAAATACTGTTGTAGAAAGATATCTGACATTTTATGACTATATCATACAAAACACCAGCTAAATGATATTTTCATATAAGTTTTGCTTTTTCAGAGTCTCTTTTGGCATTACATTATGCTTGTGTTTTGTATCGTTATAGTCTCAAAACGTCACATATCTTTGAACAATGATCTTTGTGCACCTACGAATTATCGTTGAAATTGTGTGAAGTATCTGTTTTGTATGAAGGTATCTAACGATGACTTAAGAAGCCGAAACCGATAAATAAATAATATTGTTTAACATTAATACTGTGTATTGAAGTTATTAATATATCCATGTTTCTCCAGGAACCGACGGACTATTCCATAAAATTCTTTTCTCTTGATTGTTTGAAACTTATTCTGATTGTGGGATCTTTCGATCTTGGTAATGTTCCTTTTAGTAACGTATAGTTTTGTGTACTGCAGTATTTTATTCTATGCAACAGTGTTCGAAGAAGTTTCCCAGTATTTTCCTCTAATCCATACCTTGTGCTTGGCAGATACTATTTTTAGCTGATCATCTACTTAGTCGATGCAGCGTCTAGTACTTGTCATATTGTGAAGCTGCTCTGAGTCAACTTCCTAGGACTCTGTATTGCAAACAGAGCCCTGTGGACAGCCATTTGTGATCTTCACCACATTTTCGTTTGCTGAACATTCCGGTTTCATCTGCCTGTCCGTATAATAATCTCGGAAACTGCTGTAGAGTCACATGGGACCATCCATTTGCTTGAGTCCCTAGAACATAATAGACCACTATAAACTGTCAAACGCTACAACCTAGCTGATCATCTACTTAGTCGATGCAGCGTAATTGTCGGCTGATGTGCGCTCATTAAGCATTCCATGATTTACCATAGTCTTCTTCCTGAAGCTGTTCTGCAAGGGCTCATACTAACTATCCTTTGTGATTCATCTCGGCAGTAACCCAACACCTTATCAGAAACAGTTGACAACTCGAGTGTATTCCTATATGACAATGTCAGTTGGGCAGATGAATGCTGGCACCAAGTGCAGGAAGACTTCTAGTGGCTTCAGTGCCATCCAGAAGTTTCGCAACGTATTTCCACTGGAAATAAATCTTAAACTAGGGGCAATCACACCTTCTGCCGAACCTCCACTATTGTGACGTGGTGTATCACGGTGCGAGCAGTGAGAACTACAGACATTTAGAACTAAACATGCTTGTCGACGTTACATGTGCATCACCTGTCTGTTTGATCACGTCAGCGCGCCACAAGCACGGGTGGGGTGGTTGCGGCCAAACAGGTTAAATGGTTAGCATACGCTGTGTCTACTTTAGTGGCTCCACGGCAGGCACGATCTCCACTACTCTCTTTAGACATCCAGGGCCTGTCATCTCATCACAATCGCGACAGAAGTGTCACTCACCTAGTGCGCCGCCTGTGTCCATCCCTAAAGTAAAAAGCATTCTGCAACTACTTCTACGACTGATGCTCTTGTGCTAATTTCTCATCACTCACGGACGTGCTTTTATTCCACAGTGTATTCGTGTCAAGTGGTTTTAATTCAATCACCGACTCACCTTGAAGATGGGTTATCAGTCTAAATATGGATGAAGAAACAATTTTGTCCCACATGCACTAGCAAAAGGAGATGGAATATAAAATACTTATATTCCTGCCGACAGTGTGCACGTGTACTAAGTTAAGTTGACATCTGAGCACGTCTTCTGAGTGCTTCACATTGTCTGTAGACCTCTGCACTTCCTTAAAAAGTAGCGTATACATCCACGTCCTTTCTGCTGCACAGCCAGGCAAATGCCCCTATTCTGTCGCGGCTAGGATTCTCTCTCTTTCCTTTAATCAGTCGGTCACGCGATAGTCTTTCCCCGCTCTCTTCCGTAACGTGTGTGACGTAGTGAACACGACGTAAAATATTTAGAACGCCCGGTTAGATGTGCGAGAGGGCGAAATGGCTCGAATCTCGCAAGGGCGAAAGTTAAAGAAGTAAATAAATAACAAACAGACTTGAACAGGTGAATCAATAATGTCCGCACTTGGTGTTAGTGGACAATTTCTGACCAGTATATGATTGTAATAATATGCTACAGTTGTACGTAACAGGACGGAATATTCGTAACAGTTAACGATAGCTAGGCTCGTTTACATGAACTACTTATTTAGGCTTTACGGTTCTTGCCTGTGTATTACTTCAACGAAATATGGTTTAATATAAATTTATATTTAAATAGCCTATTGTGTAAATATGTATCTTATTCTCTTGTTTCTTCGTTTTATTGTACAGAAAACTTTCTTAGTTGATATGAATCTGGCAGCAAACAAAAAATTTACTCCTGTGTATTGTCTGTATCATGTACATTTCTGTTACGATCGTATGAAATATGTTATTCAAAAGTGTCTCTGTATTTGTTTTTAGGCGACGTCGTAGCTAGGCACGTTGACAGCATCTGTAGGATTTAGCTAAACAGGAAGATCGCTTTGTTAAAACAACTGTTGTTGTGTGTGAAAGTTCGAGTGAAATACTGCGCGCTAATTTAGGAAAATGTGATCCGGCTCTCCGGATATTTGAAATCAATACTTAATACAAGCCGAGAACGACTTTGAAATACATGTAAGAGAACATCTAGAGAGCGTTTTGTTGAGTGGTCAGTTTGGACACCCTGGAAACGCTATTCAGTGTGAGGATCGTTAGGGAAATGGCGGAATGTTCTCGTATTAAAAGAGACGAAGACTAATGATTTAAACAACTTGTGTAGTCTGTGGGAGAGGAAGAAATCCAGTTAGCAGAAGGACCAGGTGAAATGTGTGGATTGTGATATAGTTGAACGGTATTGGAGTACGAAGTGTTACATTCATACCTGTAGTTTAGGGCAACGGAAGACGCAACGATAAATTATTGCGAGGTAATAGCAGACTAATATCACGTATGAAAATTTAGGGGCCATTCACACGTTTTGCTTTGGGCGAAAGACTAAGAAGCGTGTACTAACGTTATTAATCACAATGTAGAAAGACGATATTCACCATTGCTTTCGACCGCCATCTTTCTTAGTCCAAGAGGAGATGCAGGGAGTACTCCAGCATAAGAGAACTGACTGGCAATGCAGACGCAGCATGTAGGTAAGTGTTTGCGATTCTACTAGGTCTCTGTAGAGAGCAATGACCATACACCAACAGCATAGCAGGAAGTATTTATCTGTATGAAGTTTTCTCCAGATTAAAACCAACAACACTCTTTTTACGGGCAAAAACTAGACTTTGATCCACTCAGAAAACATCTGAAGGACGTCATTCACAAGATGTGCACGATGGGGGCGGGCACTGTCGTCCATGAAGACGAATGCCTCGCCAATGTGCTGCCGGTATTGTTGCACTATCGGTATGGCATTGACGTATCGCACAGCCGTTACGGCGCCTTCCATGGCCACCAGCGGCGTACGTCGGCCCCACATAATGCCACCCCAACATCAGGGAACCTCCACCTTGCTGCACGCGTTGGACAGTGTGTCTGAGGCATTCAGCCTGACCGAGTTGCCTTCAAACACGTCTCCGACGATTGTCTGCTTGAAGGCATATGCGATACTCATCGGTGAAGGGAACGTGATCCCAATCCTGAGCTGCCATTCGGCATGTTGTTGGTCCCATCTGTACCGCGCTGCGTCGTATCGTGGCTGCAAAGATGGACCTCGTATGGACCGCGGGAGTGAAGATGGCCATCATGCAGCCTATTGTGCACAGTTTGAATTGTAACATGACGTCCTGTGGCGGCACGAAAAGCATTATTCAACGTGGTGGCGTTGATGTCAGGGTTCCTCCAAGTTATAATCCGCAGGCAGCGGTCACCCACTGCAGTAGTAGCCCTTGGGCAGGCTGAGCGAGGCATGTCATCGATAGTTCCTGTCCCTCTGTATCTCCTCCACGTGCGAACAACATAGCTTTGGTTCACTCTGAGACAACTGGGCTCTTCCCTAGTTGACAGCCCTTTCTGGCCCACAGTAACAATGCAGAGGCGATCGAACTACGCTATTGACCGTCTAGGCATGGTTTGAACTGCAGACAGCACGAGCCGTGTACCTCCTTCCTGGAGGAATGACTGGAACTGATCGGCTGTCGGACCCCCTCCGTCTAACAGACGCAGCTCATGAATGGTTGTTTGCATCTCTGGGCGGGTTCAGTGAAATCTCTGAACAGTCAAAGGGACTGTGTCTGTGATACATATCCACAGTCAACCTCTAACTTCAGGATTTCTGTGAACCGGGATGATGCAAAAATTTTTGAGATGTTTATATGAGGATTTTATTAAGAGTTAGAGTTTCTGATCTATAAGATACGTATTGGGGAAAAACGTCAAATCCCAAAACCCTGGACAGTGGTGGGTATCACATCAGGCTTTGAAAAGGTAGACGAAATTAATGTGTTGCATTTGAAGTGGATGTTTAGGGAACGTAAATCTTCGATACTGCATGTATACCACCACAAAAACGATCAGTAAAAGTTTACCATAAACTGAAATAAACACATCCACTAGTTATGGTTTACCATCAGTGGTCCCGGCTAATGGACGTGTACGGTAGCAGAATAGTAACGGTGCGTCGAACAATGGTACCAGGTATCAGCACGAATGGTCGCCAGTTGGTTATTGTTTTGTTACATAGCAGTGTAGTTACGTTGGTAGCAATGCAGCTACGGTTGAATCAGTGAAGATCTTCGAACTTCTTGGAGTGGAATGGGGAAACCCCAATTACAATTGTGTCTTCAAATGGTTCAAATGGCTCTGAGCACTATGGGACTTAACTTCTGCGGTCATCAGTCCCCTAGAACGTAGAACTACTTAAACCTAACTAACCTAAGGACATCACACACATCCATGCCCGAGGCAGGATTCGAACTTGCGGCGTAACGACTGAAGCGCCTAGAACCGCTCGGCCACACCAGCCGGCAAACTTAGAGAAAGCTTTCGAACATATAGATAGGATTAGGCGACAAAGAATATCTTCAGCAAATAAAAAACGTGACAAACGGTTTATATATAGACACAAAAATAAGAATAAAGAACAAACAGCCTATATCAGAAGACATACCTACACTGACTAAGCAGGTTAACCCTTCTGCGTATCAGAAAATCTGTATAGCGTTGTCTACCGGTAGGACCTCTCCGGCCTGTGTTGTTTAAACTGACATAAATTGACGCTATTTTCACTACTTATGATGTGATCGATTTTTGAGGTATAAATTCTTTTAAAATGATTTTATTTATTTAAAGTTTACATTTTAAAAAGCACAACTTTTATACATTTACTGGTGGCTTTTTTTCTTATTACAAATTTGCGCACGGTCTGCGGACACTAGCAGAATGTTCCGAGCATATAGGTTTGTTGCATTTGCAACATGTAATTTGGCTTTTCCTATCTTTCTTCTTAACACATCATGCACATCTTCTCTTTTTCTCAGCTGGTGGTTTTACTGCCATTCCTATATCCGCTGCTACTAGCGAATTTATTGTCGTCTTTACCGCCGCTGATGGCTTTCGCAAACAGCTACTGAATGTCCGACCTCTCATTTTTTTATTGGTAGCCAGCACCATGTAAATTACGTACGCATTCATTACACTTACGTCGATCATGTTGAAGAATACCACCAATGGCCAGGCCCTTGTTTTTCTCTTCACACTGCAGCATCGCGTCTTCTGGTCCGTGATGTCAACGTCGCCCTTTGTGGCATTGTATGTCATTATAACTTGAGGCTTGTTTACTTGTGATGAAGACACCGTTGGCTGGTCATGAAGAGAGCTAAGGACGGTAACAATTTTGTTTCTCTTAGGGACGTAAAAGGCTATCGTCACATCTTGTTGAAAACCACGTCTTTTGGGTGTAATAAAATCGGCAGTCTTTCCAACTTTGTTTTTTCTCATAGTACCGATTAGTGCCAGGTCATTTGACAAAAAGTAATGAGCTAAATCAAGAGTTGTAAAAGAGTTATCGCACTTGATATTACGTCCAGACTTCTCAGGTTCAATTGCCTGGGTTTTCACAACACTCTCTCCTAAGTCGTACGGCTCTTGTTTCTTCCTCCTTCCCCAAATAGACCGTCATCTTCGGGTTGTAGATTGTTGTATTATAATAAATCGCTCAGAACTTTGTTCCGTATCCAGCCGGTTTTGAAGGAATGTGTTGGTGAAATAGAGGGAGTCCTCAAAAGATGACCATCGACGATCATACACCATCCTGGAACGTAGGCATCTCGAAGGCTAGTTTCCCACATCTCAATAACTACTCTGAATCGTTCCATCTTGTCTCTTGACCTACGTTCAAGTCGTACTGCTGCACTGTCAAAGCGCAACATCCTTCGAATAACATGAGAGCGCTTGCGAGACATAATTTAGCTAAACAGGGGTCAGCCATTCTCAACGCTCCAAACCTGACTGACATCTTTATTTGTTGACTTTTAAACTCCAGTAAAGAGCACAACAGCAAGAAACATTTTCATTTCATGCATATCCGTATCCACCTAGTCCTCTAAAACGATTCGACATTCCTTGTTGGTCCACATACACACTTTCTACACGAGGGCTACACGAAACAAATACATACAAGAAGATTCTTCACTGTAACAATTCCTAATCGAATAACTTGTAGGTCCCTGGTTTTCCTTCAATACATTATTTTTGCTCTGTCTAGCAGAAATTCGGCTTTAGGAGCTGCAGCCTATGTTTTGTTCCCATTACGAGAAAACAATAAGTAACACAGGACAGAATTTGCACTTATTTGTTCTTCTCCATCTGCGTAATGGGATTCTTTATGATCGTCATTTTCTTGTAGTTCTAAGTTTACAGTGACAGCCACGACATTTTCATTATGAAATAATGCAGCAAAATAAACAATGGCGTGTCACAAGGAAGACTGTTGAACACTGAAAGAATAACAGAGCGAGTCAAAAATGTCAAGTGACGTAACACACGCTGCGCAGACACACAACTGGTGGCTGAAAAATAGCTTCTAACCGCACGGATGCAGGAGGTAACGTGCCCCAACACTTTAATACAGAGCCACACTTAAATTTTTGTATTTTTTCCAACATTATGAATAACTTGACAAATTAGGAAAAGTCATAAAACTTCATGAAAATAAAATATATAATTACTAACAGAGAAGTTATAAAACATCACGGACGAGCCTCTGATGCTCGCTGGCGGTAAACGGTAAATGTGACTTCTGTAAAATGCCTGAATAGCCGCGTTTTGCAGTGCGGAACATTGCTGGATACGCAGGAAGAGAGTCAGTGAAGTTCTGGAAGGCGCTCACAGGGACGTGGAGCCACGCCGAGTACAGATGCGTGGCCAGCCGTGGTAAGCCTCCCAGTCGAGGCGCCATCGCCCGAACAGCCCGACCGAGGTGGTCCCACGGGGGAACACGGTAACTTTATCTTACTGCTGTTCGAATCACACACGTACACTGTAAGCCGTGTGACACACGGTATTGTCCCGCTGCTAGATGCCATAGTACCGAGGAAAATAAACTTCATGTAGCGGTGGAGATGGTTGCTAAGGGTATAAGAAAATTTTGTTGATTCATTGCAGCTACCAGAACGACGGGATCACCCAGGAATTGCCAATAAATCATTCCCCAGACCATAACGATCCCTCTTCCTGACTCGACCCTTCCGACGATCAAACGGTCGTCAGTTTGAACATAAAAGAGAATCATCAGGAAAAGCCACCTGTGGCTACTAAGTCGACCTCCAGATGCGGTGCTGTCGTACAAACTGCATTCGTTGTTGCCGATGGACAGCAGTCAACACGGCTGCATGAACCAGACACCTGCTGCGGAGATCCGTGCACTGCGACGGTCGCTGAGGAGACACTGTTGGTACCCCTCGGTGCATCTGGACAGCCAGCTGATCAACAATGGCACGTATTTTCGCCCGTACACACCTCCGCAGCCGCCCTCACCCTGTCACTTGCGCCCCTTGTTGCACCACAGTTGCCCAGTGCCTCTCTTCGGTAGCGCCTTATTGCCATGCGCGGTTTAACACTGCAGCAGGCAAGCGGTTTACAGACTTAGCCATTTCGCTTCCACCCTTAGCCCTACAGCCAATGATCATGCCCTTTTTTACGTCCTCAAAGCACACTTTATATACTCTCTACTACTGGTGTTGCCCCTGCCGCCAGTGAGTGGTTATTTCACGTTGACATCGAACATAGTTGGTAGTTACATTAATGGGACTGGATCGTGCATAAATCGAGGGCACCGACAAGAGTGTATCTTATCACGCACAGTTTTTAATAATTTATAGACGATATATCGGAGACATGGAAACAACAAAGTGATCAAGGTTTGTGATTACATTAAGACATATTTTCTGATACAAAGCTTTTTGCAGACGACCTGGCAATCGTCAAGATTCCGAAATTTCGCTGTAAAGATCCATCTACAGACTTAAGCGAATTTCTGAAGCATATAAAGTGGAAACATCTATCCAAAAAACCAAAGGTATTTGAAAGAGACAAAACCGCTGTGGACTAGTGTCAATTGGAGTGGTTAGTCACTTCAGATACCAGGGACATACTACAAACTATCAGAATGAACGCACCATTGACAAAAGACTGCAGAAATATCGAATGATATGTGGCTCATTCGATAGAACATTGAGAAATTAAGAAAAACACAAAAATCAAGTTTTACTGTGGCGAACCCCTACATTACAATTGGGGAGTGAAACTTAAACTAATAAAAAGCAAGAGGGCAGAATCCAATAGCAGAGATGGAATTACTAACATGAGTGAAACGCTACACAAGATTAGATAAAATCAAACACCAACATACAGGAACAGAGCTTAGGACGTATGGTACAGACGACAAAATCAGACGACTGATAAAGCTGGCTACAAAATCTGCGAAGATGACCAGACTACCAAAACAAGCCTTAAGGTACAAGACCCATAGCAAGCCATAGAAAAAGATGGCTGAATACGTAGACGAATGAACAGGACTGTAGCATAGACCAACGGCATCAAGAACCTGGCTTGTGAGCCATGCCCTGGCTTGCACACCATAGCACGCAGGTTAGTTGCACACATCCTCCACGTAGCCACGCTATATGTGTCGGAGGAGGGGGAAGAGGGGTTAGCCACAAACACACTGTATTTATATAGCAATTCAGTCATCCTACATAAGGCTTCGTTTCATATTTCACATTTCTCAGCTACATAGATCAGAAAAGAACAAATTTTCAATATTGTTTAAATAATTTTATAGTGCTGAAGACATTATATAATTTTTGTCTAGTACAAACTGTCAGCGCTATAGTCTCGAACCGTGCGACCGCTACGGTCACGGGTTCGAATCCTGCCTCGGGCATGGATGTGTGTGATGTCCTTAGGTTAGTTACGTTTAAGTAGTTCTAAGTTCTAGGCGATTGATGACCGCAGTAGTTACGTCCCATAGTGCTTAGAGCCATTTGAACCATTTGAAACTGTCAGCAAACGAAGTGACACAGATAATTATAGATATTTTTGCATTTTGGCTGCCATGAATCTGCGAGTTATTTAGTTTGTTAATCGAAAGGTCTTTTACATATATATCTTGATCTAAATATTGTGGCACTTTTGCAGTTTCCTGCAGAAGTGGAAACTCTATCTGAGGAAAATAATGTAGACTTGTTGGACAGCTGTAGCATACAACTACTTGTCTTCAAAATAGGAATTACATTGCAGAGAAATCAGTTAAATGAAGTGGGAAACGGTCTCGAAAACAGCTCGAAAACAAATAAGACACTCAGTGTTCTTAAAACGTTCAGAAAATTATCCCTGTAATTCTTTCAAGACCTCAATGAATTCTTTCGTGCTTCGTGTTTTCTTTAACGTCAGTGACCTTAGGGAACTGGACTGTGTCACAATTTGTGCACTCTACAATGCTGATGGTTCAAATGGCTCTAAGCACTATGTGACTTAACACCTGAGGTCATAGTCCCCTAGACATAGCAATTACTTAAACATAACTAACCTAAGCACATCACACACATCCACGCCCGAGGCAGGATTCGAAACTGCGACCGTAGCAGCAGCGCGATTCCGGACTTGAGAGCCTGGAACTGCTCGGCCACAGCGGTCGGCCTACAATGCGATTTTAAGTTTAAAATCGTCCCATGAAATCATAACAAGTGGTTTCTCACCTTGCAGTGTCTTACTGTGGGCAGTGGGCATTCAAGTTCACTTAAAATGCGAGGCTCGCAATGCATATCGATTAGTCTAATTTTCGTTCCTCCAATTCTTTATCCTTAAAACATTCAACAATAGCAGTTTTTAAAAAGAAAAATCGTTACTGGAATACCCCTTAACTTAACCAATGTAATTTGCAGTAAAATATAAAGTCTCCAAACCCTTGGCCGAATTCTATTGAAAAATTGCAACTGACACTGGAATGATGTGTGCGACTTCAGAAATGTTGCTATCCGTACCACCAGTTTCTTCACGTGCTCCATGCACGCAAATTTAGTATCAAGTCCTTTTTGATGTACAGAACAATGAATCCCATCTGTCAATTGTTGTAGCCAAATGTCACCACAATAACATAAAAACAGTGAATGGCTGGGGGAGAACAGCGGCGTATTTAAGTTTACCAAAATAATGACAAGTTTTTATTCTTTCTTTTGTAACTATAATCGAGCTGATAAATCTTACAAGAAAAATGACAAACATAAAACAGAAAAGGAATGGTGCTTGATTGGCAAGGTATTCATTGGAGTGGAAACTATACAAGTTTTCTCCTGAATTAATCCCTTTTGCAACGCAATCCGATTTCGTTTCCATGAATCCACTGTGAGGCCAAATTCTATTCAACTGGAATCAACTACGACCAGGTACACCACAAACTATGGCTCACTGAGAACAGCGAAATTCCAACAATACTTTACCCTTTCACCTTGAGTCAGGCGGTAGAAGAAAACGACACACTGGGAAGGGTGGTGGGGGGGGGGGCGGTTGCGGCTGTAGTGTTCTGACCTGTCCACGAATACTTGCGAACTACGCGCATTGGCGTTCTGAGTATTAGAAGGGGGAACTTCCCTACCAGAGCCCTGAAATCCCGGCAGATTTCAGTGTGAGGTGCACCCGTTCGCTGGTCTGGCAAACCAGTTTGACTTAGAGCCACGACGGAAAATGCTGGAATTGTCAAAAGTCAGGCTGCCGACTCAGGACGAATAAGTTCACCCCAGTGACACTTGATATGTTCCAAATGATATGCAGTTCTGCTGTCGGTACAGTTCGAAACTTCCACTGTCTCCTAGTCCACCACAAGTTGCATACCGCAAGTCTCACCCACTAGGGAAAGACCTGAAATTTGCCACCAGGGTAGGACCAGAAAGCGAACAAGGCAAAGAATCACCATCACTTTCGACCAAACCTCGTAGAGGAGCCGAATTAATAGAAAAAACGCGCGTCAACGTTGTACAAACCAGTCGAACTATCCACCACTGATTGAATCTCCCCTCGTGACGGTTCTGCTGGTCTGGTAGCCAATCCAAACACAGCGCCAGGGTTCCCACGCTGTAGGAGCAAGCCTCTGTTCTGTATGTCTTGATGGGAGCCAATCAGCGACTCAAAATCTCTCTGTTTGGAAAAAGAAGATTTTAGACTACGGAGGCGTCGTTCCTGTGGTAAGGATGGCCATGCTTCAGCAAGAAACGTCTACTCGACGGAACCACAGTCCCGCATTTACGAAGAGATCTAATCTGTCCATGCTGACAATTCCCAATTTCTAGGAGAAGGCTGTTACGCTTCCCAGAGAGTTGTGCCTGTGAAATATATGTATCTTTCTGCTCGCTAAAAGAACCTGGTGACTTCCTGGAATTATAAGCGTTACAGTCTTGCCTTCACTAAACAAGTACACCAGCCGCTCCGATCGTGTCGTCCCAGCATCTAACATGAGAATGCTTATAGTCTTATGACCGTACCGCCGTTTGCACAAAAACCTCAGATTACAGCAGTCTCTCTTAAACGGCTTCCTCCACCCACTTTCCGCCATCTGGCTGCCATCGCGACTAGCTGTCGCCTGGCCCAAGTAAAATGTTTTGCGAGGTGGCGCCCTCTTCCTCTGACCTAAATGGGAAGAGTGGAGTGCCTCGGTCCGAGGTCCATCTCACAGAGGGCAGCTTCCGTGAATCACTTGCACAGCCAGGTCGCCAGGTCGCCAGGTCGCCAGGTAGCCCACAATCCACATTTCTTCCTGTTCTCAGTTGCCTCCACTGTGACCCCTCAGGTGCAAGTTCTCCACAGGCTACACATGCAGTTATAACAACATTCTGCTTACAATTTCCTCTTGTAAAAAAGTCTAAGACACACCTACCAACCGATGTATTGGGGAACACGGAGATCATGACCTAGACTATGAATATTAATCTGACCAACAGAGTAGTTAAAGTGAGAGAGTGGCTTGCAACTTTCTCCATTGTCACTCCTATTCATTTTTAAAGACTTTTGACTCTATGTTCTAGACCGACTCTCTTTGTGCAAACGCCCGCTGACCCTGCGGATATTCTTCATACGAGGAACAGTTAGCGAAGGATAAACAGCGCTGACACCACGATTCCGCCGAGCTGCACAGAGTTGTGCCGACCGAAAAATAAAACATTGCAACACCAAATGAAAGATCGTGCCGTACCGAGTACATCCTAGACCGACCGAACCAAGTGGAGGCAGGCCAAACCTCAGCCTGAACACAGTACACACACCCGTCTCGCATGTGGTTTCTCACTCAACGGGTGACGACGCCCCAGACCATGATGCAAGAAGAAGAAGAAGAAGGAGAAGCTCAGCTTACTCGCAGGCATTTGCACTCTTCATTCTGGGGTAGCAACGCAGTTTTGTAAGAAATTCATGATACCATATAGAAAAATTTTTGTCTGTTACACATAGACCATATAACTGTTCCGTCTGAAAAAAAGATAGCACGTATTATTGCTATTTAAAAGTAATATGCTACTATTATTATTGTTATTGTGTGCCTTGAAGGAAACTATGCGATCAAAAGAATCCGGACACCCCCAAAAACATACGGTTTTCATATTAGGTGCATTGTGCTGCCACCTACTGCCAGGTACTCCAAATCAGCGACCTCAGTAGTCATTAGACATGGTGAGAGAGCAGAATGGGGCCTTCCGCGAAACTCACAGACTTCGAACAAAGTCAGGTCATTCCGTGTTACTTGTATCATATGTATGTACGCGAGATTTCCACACTCCTAAACCTCTCTAGGTCCACTGTTTCCGATGTGATAGTGGAGTGGAAACGTGAAGGTACACGTACACCACAAAATCGTACACGCCGACCTCGTCTGTCGACTGACAGAGACCGGCTACAGTTGAAGAGGGTCGTAATGTGTAATGTGCAGACATCTATCCAGAACATCACATAGGAATTCCGAACTGCATCAGGATCCATTGCAAGTACTATGACAGTTATGTGGGAGGTGAAAAATCTTGGATTTCGTGGTCGAGCGGCTGCTCATAAGCCACACATTACGCTGGTAAATCACAAACGACACCTCGCTTGGTGTAAGGAGCGTAAACATTGGGCGGTTGAACAGTATAAAACCGTCGTGTGGGGTGGCGAATCACGGTACACAATGTGGCGATCCGATGGCAGGGTGTGGGTATGGCGAATGTCCGGTGAACATCAGCCAGAGCGTATAGTGCCAACAGTAAAATTGGGAGGCTTTTCTTGAAGGGGGCTCGTAAGTCTTGTTGTTTCGCGTGGCACTATCACAGCACAGGCCTACATTGATGTTTTAAGCATATTCTTGCTTCCCACTGGTGAAGAGCAATTCGGGGATGGCGATTGCATCTTTGAACACGAACACCTGTTCATAATGCATGGCCTGTGGCGGAGTTTTTACACGACAACAACATCCCTGTAATAGACTGGTCTTTACGAAGTCCTGACCTAAACCCTCTAGAACAACTTTGGGATGTTTTGGAACGCCGAGTTCCTGACACGCCTCAGCGACCTACATAGATACCTCTCCTCAATGCAGCACTCCGTAAAGAATAGGCTGCCATACTCCAAGAAACTTTCCAGCACCTGATTGAAAGTATGCCTGCGACTGTGAAAGCTGTCATCAAGGCTAAGGGTGGGCAAAAACAGCAATGAATTCCTGCGTTACCGATAGAGGACGGCACGAACTTGTAAGTCGCTTTCAGCCAGCTGTCCGAATACTTTTGATTACATAGTGTATGTGTGTTCCACGGGTTATTCGTATGATATTGTCAACTTATAACGTGAAATTGGAAAAAAAAAGATTGGGATTTCACAGTAGTTCAGGTGTTCGGTTTGTAGAGTGAAATTATATGCGATATATGGTTTTTCTGTGAGTTGTACTCCGTTCGAAAGAGAATTCGAAAGATGCGGCAATATTCATTTTGTATAATACCCAAGAGCCTATCCTCATGCATTCCGTGTCGAAGAAAAATCTCTGCATATGTGAATGTGTGGGTGCATGTATTCTGATCTACTGGTAATGGAAACACAGACCTTCTTATGCTCTCTGGTAATGTAGTGCCAACCTTGCCAGTGTCCGATTGCTGAAGTGGTGAGCATGAATGGTACGTGGAACGGGCTTAGACAGATTTTATGTTTCGGTTAGTTAGGAAGATGCTTGTCATGTTTTACAAAACCGATTCATTTACTTCACTAAATGCTCAGGAGTGTATCGCA
Organism: Schistocerca americana; assembly: GCF_021461395.2. Lineage (NCBI taxonomy): Eukaryota > Metazoa > Arthropoda > Insecta > Orthoptera > Acrididae > Schistocerca > Schistocerca americana. The sequence goes on from NC_060121.1 coordinate 95,009,222, forward strand.
TTTTGAGTCGTGGAGTTTTTCCATTAAAACACGCATGTATCACTACCGACGAAGTGCAATCAGCACTGGTGTTTCTTTCTTCTCAACCTTTTTGAATTTAATTAAAGGCAGTGCTTTCCTAAATTTGCGAGCAGAACGATTCTGAAATAAATTGATTTCTTGGAATAACCAAAGTTATGATTTCGTATGATGGGCATCATGTAGAAGTACGGTAAACTTTGCAGTTATTGATCATTGTAAGAAATCAAGAGTCATAACCAGAGTTGCTTTTCAATGAATGTCCTCACCATACATTCCCACATCCTATAATTGTGCCATGAAAGACAAAAATCGAGTCTATTCCGATTCAGGATCACATTTAACCGCACACTGACAGAAAAAGTCGCAGCACCAAGGAGTTGCCCAACATAAACGTAAGTTGGTAGGCGTGTTTTAAATCTGAAAGATGATGTCTACTCAAATTTCTCGGCAGCCGCGTAGCAGTCATGTGTGACAAATGTGGGTGTTGTCATAGATCAGTGAGCACCGGAGTGAAATATCAGGATTGTGGGTTGGTGATTCGCTGGGGAGATTGTAGCGGGGAGGCTGTTACAGTGTCAGATGAGGCTAGCCAATGGCGTGGTAGATTATGTAGCCGTGACAAGAGAACGGTGCAACAGGGGAAAAAGATTTGTATCCTTCAGGCTGAACTACAAATGGTGTACTTTGAATTAGACAGGTTGAAGGGGGAAAGAGAGAATGCGAGCTGGGAACAGGTAACAAGTCGTAGTCAGAAGGAGAAAACATCAGAAATCAATTTCAGATTCCAGTGAGCAACCAGTCTCATTTGTTACCTGAAGTAGAAGAGCCTCAATCAGTTTTTGAGCAAAGCAGGGTGCAGCAGACTCGTAGTAACAATTGTAATGCTAGGTCGGGAGTAAAGTCAAGAAGAAAGAAGAGAGTCCTGCTGTTGGGTAGCAGTCGTGGGAGAGGAGCAGGCCAGTTGCTACAGGGTAGGCTAAGAGTCGAGTACCAGGTCACAAGCATTCTGAAACCTGGTGCTAAGCTTAGCCAGGTTACAGAAAACCTAGGGGCCTTGTACAGAGATTATGATGGCGAGGATTATGTTCTTATAGTAGGAGGGGAAGGTAACAACCTGGCTAGTAGTAAGGATTATAGTATTAGATTTGACCCAGATGTAATAGGTGCAGCAACAGCTTACACTCGTGTGGGCTTTGTGGATGTTTTGCAGCGCCATGACCAGCCCTCCTGGGTTAATGAGGCTGTCAACCGTGTTAGCAGGGACCTGGGGGGGGGGGGGGGGGGGGGAGGGGGGTACTTTTGACTGATGCAATTGGGAGGTGGGGTAACACTAGTCATGGCCTGCACCTGAATAGGAGGGGAAAGATAGATTAGTTGATCTTCTTGCAGAAAATGTAAGGTCGGCGGCCACATTTACACAAGACAAAATACCTGTGATTACTGGAGTCAGAGGGACGCGTTTTTTAGGTTAGAGTCAGGTTACAGAGAGTATTGAAGGAGATTAAAACAGTGCCATAATGTTTGTAGCAGTATCCAAAGAAATTAAATTTTTGTGTTTCTTCAGAACATTTGAGGACTGAAAAATAAGATAGATGAGTGAGCCGTAATAAAAAAAATTACTGTTTTGAAGAGCGCGCCGCAGCGCGTTGTGTGAAGCAGTCGCCCTCCGTTTCTGGCGGGGGTGCCGCTGTGGCAGTCGGAGCTTTGGTGTCTCCCTCTGGTGGGAAAGCGGAAAGGTTGCCTGTTCACGTGCATTTAAGGGGCGCTATGAGGTCTGTAGGGGAGAGTCGGTCAGTCCAGCCGAGTCTGGTCAGTTGGTCAGCTGGCTCAGTGTGGGGCAGTCGGTGTCTGTCTGTCGTCGGGGTGCCAGTATGTCTGTCGTTTGCATCAAACTTTAAGCCAGAAAATGTGAGTCTTGCCACTCCGCCAGGAACTGAACTCAACTAGTGGTTGCCCGGTCGGGGCTGAGTTCCTGCATCTGAGTCTGCGCGTTAGGCCGCCAGCCTGCTCGAGTGGCTCGGGCAACGGTCATTGGCGGTTGGATCGATCGGTTGGTCGGTCGCGCACTGAGACACGAAATGACTTGTCCGCCTTGAGTGTCGGCGCATGGGAGGTCCCCACGTGAGTCCAGTGGGCAGAGCCGTACAGAAAGGGGGTAGTGGCTTCGCGGCCGACGCGAGAGCAACAGGAGCGGAGCAGCGACATCGGGCTGGCCGGTGCGAGCTGCGACGCCGTGCGACGGGAGATCGGCGCGCCTTCCTGCGTCCGTTGAAGCGGCTGGCAGCGGATGGTTTGGGGCAGCGTTGGGAGTGCTGCGCCAGGTGTTCGCCAGCAATCGCTGTTTATTATAAGGTAAGTGGTTGGACACATGTTGTTTCATTTAACTGTTAAATTCTACTTGTTTTCTTGGTGAGGTCACCAGCCGCTTTGTTTTGGGTTCGTCCCACCATTCTTCTCCGTTAGACCCCCACCCGCGGGAAGGTGCTTATTGTGAAATGGACGGACTAATTCCTGTTTCAGAAATGGTAAAACAAAAAAAAAAAACAAAAAATTACTTCTAAATGTAGTTGCATGTGTACAACTAAAAATTTCAGAAATATTAATATTAGCTCTATTCATGTGTTTATATTTATCTCGTCAACTGACTTGTTCCACATCATATCCATAAAATAATCGGGAAAATTATCTACGAACTATGACATACCTAAAACTAAAAACTAAAACTAAACTCGTAACGCCACTTCGAGGATGCAAATCAGAATGGCTTTAAATACACGCTATAACGGACGTTATCATCTGTTGTCTTTCAGATTGGACGTGGTGAATTGGTGTTGGACAGGAATGGTCTTAAGGTGACAAAGACGCCATTATAAACACTTCATTGAGTACGAACGAGCTCCTGTAACAAGGCTGCGAGAAGCTGGACGTTCCTTCCGTGATACTGCAGAAAGGCTTGGCAGGAATGTCTTCACTGTTCATGACTGCCGGCAGCGGTGGTACCGAGAATGTACGGTAGCAAGAACACCGGGTTTCGGACGGCCACGTGACACTACCGAGAAGGAAGATCATCTTGTTCGGCGAATGGCTCTGGCGCATTGTACTTCATCCCGAACCATTGCCATTAGTGACATCGATGGTTTCAAGACAGAGCTCATTGGAGGGCAGGGTGGAGGTCTCTTGTGTTTTGTGATGAAAGCTGGTTCGGCCTCGGTGCTAGTGACGGCTGTGTGTTCGTTAGAAGGAGGCTGGCTGAGGGCACGCAATCCACCTGTCAGCGTGCGAGACAGACTGGCCCTACACACGGAGTTATGTTCTGGGGTACGACTTCGTACAACAGCAGGGGCACACTCGTTGTTATCCCACGCACCCTGACTACAAATGTGTACGTCGGTCGTGATTTGACCTCTTGTGCCTCCATTTACGAAGAGAATTCTAGGGCGTGTCTGACAACTAGACAACGCTCGCCGACGGACCGCTGCTGTAGCCCAGCGTGCTCTACAGAGTGCCAACGTGTCTCCTTGGCCTGCTCGATCACCAGATCTGTCTCCAGTCGAGCACATGTGGAACATCTTCGGACGACATCTCCAGCGTCATCCACAACCGTCATTAACCGTCCCTGATTTAACAGACCGAGAGCAACTAACTTCATTCCACAAACTGGCATCCCGCACCTGTAAAACACAATACACGCACTTTTGCAAGCTTCCATTCAATATTCTCGCGGTTACACCAGTTATTAACGTATCAGCATTCCACATTAAAGTGTCTCAAATGGCTCTGAGCACTATGGGACTTAACTTCATAGGTCATCAGTCCCCTAGAACTTAGAACTACTTAAACCTTACTAACCTAAGGACAAAAAAAATGGTTCAAATGGCCCTGAGCACTATGAGACTTAACTTCTGAGGTCATCAGTCCCCTAGAACTTAGAACTACTTAAACCTAATTAACCTAAGGACATCACACACATCCATGCCCGAGGCAGGATTCGAACCTGCGACCGTAGCGGTTCCAGACTGAAGCACCTAGAACCGCTCGGCCACCAGCGGGCGGCCATTCCACATTAGCAACGGCTTATCTGTTGCTGTAGTCTAACAATTTTGATCACTCAAGTAATTACCTAGCCAACTGTACATCGAAATTTCATTACTCAACATTAAATAACTTCTGATGCTGCGTCATGTTTCCCTCAGTGTATTTTCACACATAATGTGTGTTTACATGATGTGAATTTCCAGCTCCATGTAGTCGAACTGTATTATAGGGAACAAACTAAAGCTAAACTCCTCCCGAACAGGTCATGAAGGCCCATCGGTACCAACCACCCGCCGTGTCATCCTCAGCCCACAGGCGTCACTGAATGCAGAGACGGGGTTGCAGGTGGTTAGCTTACCGCACTCCTGACCGTGTGTCAGTTTACGAAACCGCAGCCGCTACTTCCGTTAGTTAGCCGGGGAATAACTATTCTGCAGTAACACAGCAGGATCTCGATAAAGCTTGTAAATCGTCCAAAACGGTCGACATAGCATGCACATTGGCCAAGAATGAGACGCAATTTTTACATAAATTACCTGTTACGTTTCTTCATAATGCAGGACAATTATCATGATCTATGGTTATATGGCAGCAAGTTTTACGACTGAAGCATAATAATAGGCAGACCCCTGGTATTATTTACGTTGTGTACAGCGCGTTAAGCGTTATACATAAGTAACAGCAAGCTTGCCTGTCATATCTTCTAACGTAATAAAACAGAGCATCGAATCCAGCAAAATGTATACTAATTTTGTACAGGAAACCGATAAATTCAGCGGTTAATTACTAACGAACTGATTGTGCACATGAATGTGGCTGTAGTCGTCGAATAGTAAGTGAAACACTTGCGTCTGTCATATGTCTGCTACATGACCTTTATTATCCGGCAATCAGTGGGGAAATAAAATAGTATAATAGTGGCAGCATCTTTGATGGTTTCAATCACGAAATACGGACTTTCTCTGCTGATATTCGTCTCCTACTACAATCACATTTACAGATTTTAGCCGCGGTCTAATACATATTCCTCTGAGCAACATTTTGTCTGGCCCGGTGGCAGATGACCACAGAGGCTGCCCAACAGGTTAGTTATCCTACTGAACTGATTCTGGATGTGGAAACTGGGAACCTTGCACTTTCACTAGAACAGATAACTGCGAAATCAATCTGATCATCTTGAGCTCCACTGTACTGACAGTTGTCTTCTTCCTCGCATGTGGAAAAGTATACATCACCTACCTAACAGTCGGTATGTCCACCTTTGGCAAGGCTAAAGGCGGCAACGCGTCGTGGCATGGAAGCAGCGAGGCCTTGGTAGGTCACTGGAGGGAGTTGGCGCCACCTCGGCACACACAAGTCACCTGGTCTCGCTGTATTTAGCGCCCTCTGTATTCCAATTCCAGTTTTTCCTTATCGGTTTGAGCCTTTACCTCCTAAACGGTTGGCTTTTGTCTCTGGCGCGGTGAATACTTATGCAAATATTCTTTGAACGTCTGTTGCAGTTTTGTGTAGACAAGAGCGTTTACCAGTGGGCGAATACATTTGTGCGTTTACTCTGACGTACGTTGAATATAATCTGCCTCCTATCTTAAGCCATGGCATGGGACGTTTCTGGTTTTTATATCAATTTCATATATGACAAGAGCCGCTCGGCTTCAGCTAATGTATATTGCCACCAAGTGATGTTACAAGTGAATATGCTTACCTCACAAGCATTTTTCTATTATTAGTATTTTGGTTATGTGTGTATAATAATTTGTAACCGTTTATATACATTTTTATGGATCACTGCTTTTAAAGAAGATATTTTTGGAAATATCGAAACGTTGGTCAGTGGCTAATTAAACCTATGGTTTTCAACTAGTCGGTTCTTGTTTTCAACCTCCTCATATTTAAAATAAAGTGCTTTCAGCAGACTTAATATTCCTGTAAATTGTCTGTAGCAGTTATATTATTTTGCGTTTTATGCACAGTTTTTAGACATATTTCTTTAGGAGTTATTATTATTATTATTATTATTATTATTATTTTGGTTTTTGGTTTGTTTTAAGTCATCAGTCTTCCGACTAGTTTGATGCGGCTCATCACGAATAGCTCTCCGGTGCCAACTTTTTCATCTCAGTGTAGCATTGGAAACATACGTTCTCCATTATTTGCTGGAAGCATTCCAATATCCGTCTTCCTCGACAGTTTTTACCCTCTGCTTCTCTGTCTAGTACCATGGAAGTTATTCTCTGATGGCTTAACAGATGTCCTATTACCCTGTTCCTTTTTCTTGACAGTCTTTTCGTTATATTCCTTTCCTCTCAGATTCTGCGTAGGACCTCCTCATTTCTTACTTTATCAGTCCACCTAATTTTCATCATTGTTCTGTAGCACCACATCTCAAATGCTTCGATTCTCTTCTCTTCCGCTTTTCCAACAGTCCATGTTTCATTGCCATACAATGCTATGCTCCAAAACTATTTGTGACAGGAAATACATTTTTGTTTTGAGACGAACCGTATTCTTGACTATAGGTGTTAGAATGTACAGTGTAGATTATATGCGTTTTTTCTTCAACAGTCAGCACTGAACGGCTACATCAGGACAGTTGAAAAGTTTGGTTACAATTTATCTTCATATACCTGACGCCCAAGGCCCCTTTATCGTCCTGTTGCGCTTTGGAAGTTTCCTTACTACCTTATATTTCAATAACTGTAGACAGATTGCGTTGTTGGTTACTCAAGTGTCAAATTTAATAGAGATGGGTATAATTTCAGAGCAACATTACGGGAGTCATAGTTTGCTACGCACTTAGGCTATATTCTAAGAGGTAATATCGCTTACAACAAGCATGAAGAAATGGAAGACTTCAGACAGTATGTCATAAGTCTACGGAAGTCGGTAGAATTTGTATAGGTGTTTGAGATCACCATCCTTAACCAACCGAGAAGACGTTATTTTTCTTCTCTTCATACAACGTCTTGTGTGCAACAAGTTTGGATGAAATTAATCCTACCGTTCTTGTAATTTTCTTGCTTGCGCACGCACACGCAAAACACACACACACACGCACACACACACACACACACACACACACACACACACACACACAGACATACATAAACAGACAGATTTTTAAAAATTACACTCCACCTCTGCATCAATATAGTTAAGTCAATATTGATGATGATCATTATTATTATTATTAATATTAATACTATTATTACACTGATGGATCAAAAAAACCTAAAGTCAGGTAAATACAGAGGACTGAGGTTAAAGTCGATAAAATAAACAATAAATTATAAAGCTAAACGGGAATAGCACACCAACACAATGAACAGGTGACCTAAGGAAGGCCATAAAAATAATGACTTCAAACACCAATAACAGCTACGAAGCCTAACAGTTGATAAAGTCCATCGTAGAAAAGCAGAAAAAACATTTAAAGGGGACCTGATTATTGTAGCTGTATGATCACGTAATAATAGTGGGTGACACGTCTCCTGTGTAACATGCTACAGTCTTTCCATGAATACCACCAGTAGTCTTCCTCCTCGAGGACCCACATTTCTCACCTAGCTTATTCAGATGTACTTGTGATGTAAACCTGTGAAATTCGCCACTATTTTATCCGTCAAGTAACAATTGCAACTGTGTAATATTTTGCTCGAATTACTGTTAAATAAGAGTGAAGCAAAAGAAACTCTTACTCATTATTGTTTCTCATGACAGCAAAGGCAAGTCAACAAAATTTTGAATCACCCATTTATTTCGAAATTTATGACACAGAAAACAAAATCTGGCTGTGAGGAAAGCGTATTTCTTGATTCTGAATGTGTGAATAAAAAAAATAAAAATAAGAAGCACTCTGTGAAACGGCAAAATCGTCTGTTTCTTTGGGACGGGGTGGGACTCGGGACTCGCTACCCAACAACGACAGTACGTGCTAGGACGTCCCCTTGCTCGAATACAGGGCTGAATACGTAGTGGCATACGATCGATGAGATCGTCAAGCTGGCCAAAGTCCAAGCTGTTCCAATGGTGATTATGCCTAAGTTGCGTGGAGTATTTGGTCGTTGTCGACGTCCTAAAATAGCTCGTTGCAATTGGTCCCACAAAAGTACGTTTGTGTTCATCTCCACATAACTGTCAGGTACTTCATTCTGGTGATCCTTGCTTGCTGATGGAACGTGTTCTCGAGAACAGCACCATGAGCACAGGTTTTGCCATCCGTCAAGATCAGACTGTCACCAAAATGTTGGCTATGCAGATCGACTATTGGTTGTAGAATCTCGTCCCTGTACCATAGAGCAGTAGCATTGCCCTCAAAAACCACTAGAGGTGTTCGGTGGCCCCATGTAATCCTACATCAGAACATCACTCCATCATCACCCTGTTGCACATGTGTTTCATTTGATGCATCACGTCCTGTATCCCTCTTCGAATATCGAATTCGCTTCTGGAACATTCATCCTACGGTTCTTTTGACTCAAAGATCATAGATATCAATCGAACTGTGCACCAGTCGAACACTGGACGGCCTCACAACTTCCAGTCAGTTGGAACTGATTCCATGTGCGCATCACATTTCCCAGACTCCTATGCACATGCCGAACAACGTCCCTGCTTGACAAGACTCCTTCGCGCACAGTGATTATGCGCACCCGATCGCTACTTGGTGTTACGGATGTTCACTCGGCTGTTACACAGACGTCTCCAATGTGTCGCTACTGGTGCTTTACTTTAAGCTGAAATGCTGCAATCCATTCGATTGGTCACGGTAACTGTGAATGTGTTTGTAAACGACGTCAGGGATGACCTTCCGATCGGTACGGGAAGAGTAACAATAACAATACACCTGTGCGAGAAATCAGGGTAATGCAACATTTTTGTTCATGTGTCTACTTTGCAGTACGTCAGAGATAATTAAACGGAAATATATCTGAACCGTGCGATGTTGATGCTGCTTTTCCAATAACAGTTTCAGTGAAAGAATTTTTGATTGTTTTTCATTCTTTAATGTGCAAAAATATTTAGAGAATTCAATTTTATTCACAATTTTTAGGATTCCATGCCTCAGTCAGTAAAGAGGGAACTATTAGAAAATCACTACGTTGTCTGTCTGTCAGCCTCTCCGACTGTTCCTCAAGAACGGGTGGACATATAAAGTGGAAATTTATGTCACATTCTAAGGTCTATAGTCCCTGATTGCTGTAATAAATATAAGCTTCTAGGACAATAAAACCAAAAGGTACGACCATTTACGTTACACATTTTGATACCCGCAAACTCACTCATCAGAACCCATGGGGTACTTCCCGTTGGCCTAGAATCATGAAATTTGGCAACAAGCAAGTTTTAACATTGCATCCAAAGGAAAAAAATACGATAACTGTAAATTTAAATTATATCACATAAAAAATGTTTGTTATCATGCTGCCTGTCCGTCCCTCCGTCTGTTACCATCCCCTTTGACTCAGGAACGTGTGGAGCTATCAAATTAAAATTTAGGTCACATACTAAAGCCTACGATCCATTGAATGCATAACAAAGTTTAGTTTCTAATTCAATGCAATCAAAAATTACGCTCATTTGAGTCGCATGTTTTGATACTCGCAAAGTCACTCATCATAACCTCTAGGATACTTTCCACTAATCTGCAATGATGAAATTTGGTAAGAAGTAAATTTTCACAGCACAAGTCATGGAAAATGCTAGAATTGTTTATTTCTCATTATAATAGACTAAAAAATGTTTCGGTTGTCATTTATTATCCGACGTCAAACGTGAAATTAAAACAGTCAGTAGGTTTGCATTAAGGCTGACTGGGTCGCTATGGTAAAAGTCAAACATCACGCAAGTAATGCCTTCACTGCTCGTATGGTATTTCAAGTCGTATGTGGAAAAACATTCGCAGAATAATGCAGTATATTTACTAGCAGTAATCACTCCTGGATATCTGATGACGGATAAATTTCGAAACTCGTCATATGAGCAATAACGTAGTTGAAACTTCCTAGAAGATTAAAACTCAGTGGCGGACCGAGAGCCGAACCCGGGACCCTTACCTTTCACGGGGAACTGCTCTACCAACTGAGCTCCCCAAGGACGATTCGCGAGCCATCCTCACAGCTTCACTTCCTCTAGTATCTCGTCTCCTTGCCCGCGGAGGGCAAAGTTCCCGAGTTCGAGTCTCGGTCCGGCACGCAGTTTTAATCTGCCAGGAAGTTTCACATGAGCGCACACTCCGCTGCACAGTGAAAATTTCATCGTGAAAGAAAGTGGTCCCTTGACTGATGTCTGGCTTTCATTTACTATGGCGAGCCAGTAGGCATAAATGGAAAACAGGTGATTGTTAATATAATGGTTCCCTGCCTCGTGTATGATTAGGTCACAATTATGTTACTGAAATTAAAACATTCTCGAAAAGTCTTAGAATCCCTTGGAGCGACATCATGCCAGGATCAGTGACGATAATAGGCAAAAATGGTTGAGATTTTCTAGTCCCTGAATGGAGGAAGTGTGAATATACACTACTGGCCATTAAAATTTATACACCAAGAAGAAATGCAGACGATAAACGGGTATTCATTGGACAAATATATTATACCTTAACTGAAATGTGATTACATTTTCACGCAATTTGGGTGCATAGATCCTGAGAAATCAGTACCCAGAACAACCACCTCTGGCCGTAATAACGGCCTTGATACGCCTGGGTATTGAGTCAAACAGAGCTTGGATGGCGTGTACAGGTACAGCTGCGCATGCAGCTTCAACACGATACCACAGTTCATCAAGAGTAGTGACTGGCGTATTGTGGCGAGCCAGTTGCTCGGCCACCATTGATCAGACGTTTTCAATTGGTGAGAGATCTGGAGAATGTGCTGGCCAGGGCAGCAGTCGAATCTTTTTCTGTATCCAGAGAGGCACGTACAGGACCTGCACCATGTTGTCGTGCATTATGCTGCTGAAATGTAGGGTTCCGCACGGATCGAATAAAGGGTAGAGCTACAGGTCATAATACATCTGAAATGTAACGTCCACTGTTCAAAGTGCCATCAATGCGAACAACAGGTGACCGAGACGTGTAACCAATGGCATCCCATTCCAACACGCTTGGTGATACGGCAGTATGGCAATGACGAATACACGCTTCCAATGTGCGTTCACCGCGATGTCGCCAAACACGGATGCGATCATCATGATGCTGTAAACAAAACCTGGATTCATCCGAAAAAATGACGTTTTGCCATTCGTGCACCCAGGTTCGTCGTTGAGTACACCATCGCAGGCGCTCCTGTCTGTGATGCAGCGTCAAGGGTAACCGCAGCCATGGTCTCAGAGCTGATAGTCCATGCTGCTGCAAACGTCGTCAAACTGTTCGTGCAGATGGTTGTTGTCTTTGAAACATCCCCATCTGTTGACTCCGAGATCGAGACGAAGCTGCACGATCCGTTACAGCCATGCGGATAAGATGCCTGTCATCTCGACTGTTAGTAATACGAGGCCGTTGGGATCCAGCACGGCGCTCCGTATTACTCTCATGGACCCACCGATCCCATATTCTGCTAACAGTCATTGAATCTAGGCCAAAGCGAGCAGCAATGTCACGATACGATAAACCGCAATCGCGATAGGCTACAATCCGACCCGTATCAAAGTCGGGAACGTCATTGTACGCCATTCTCCTCCTTACACGAGGCATCACAACAACGTTTCACTAGGCAAGGCCAGTCAACTGCTGTTTGTGTATGAGAAATCGGTTGGAAACTTTCCTCATGTCAGCACGTTGTAGGTGTCGCCATCGGCGCCAACCTTGTTCGAATGCTCTGAAAAGCTAATCATTTGCATATCACAGCATCTTCTTTAAGTTGGTTAAGTTTCGCGTCTGTAGCACGTCATCTTCGTGATGTAGCAATTTTAATGGTCAGAAGTGTACATAACTAGCTTAGCATCCGCTGCTTCGCTCGTGTACATTGAAAGGTCTTCACACACATTTATTCTTTATTTTTCTTTAATAGAATCTTTACGTTCTTCGCAAATTGCAGCAGCTTCTAAACTTTTGGCGGTAATTAAGACCGTGGAGCATGATCTTTTCTGAATGCACTTCTCACCAAAAACCGAATCTAGCAGCTGGTTTTCTTAAATCGTGTCTTTTGGGTTCTTGTGGTGATATTTCCATACAAACGTCCTCTAACTCATATATTCGTATATATAACTAAGAAATGAAATGCTAGCTTTGATAGAATAAACTTTAAAATGTTTTATATGTAACGAAATAGTTTTTCAAAAATTGTCATCCCCTGTTTCACTCCCTAAGGGGTTGAATTGCCAAAATCAGTGAAACATTTTTTTCTCTAATTTTAATTTCTAACCGAAAATTCAAACATCAATTTTCATAGGTGTAGTTTTAAAAATGTTTTAGTAGTTGTAAAAAAATTACATAAAACTGCTACCAGTCACTTTTTGATTCATTATGTTTCATTCCATGAACCGGTTTTCGTGCCTTCTCAGTTTCATATTCAGATAGTTTCTGTAAGTTACATAATTATTTCTAGCATAATGTTGGGTACTGGCTCTGTGACGAAAAGATAGAACACGCTTAAATGTTTCGCCGTGACTATTGTTTATCTGTCGATGTGGATGTAAATTCAGTTTTTTTACTTACTGCGACACTATGGATGGCTTTTTTCGTTATTGTCCATCTTTCTGCCTCCACATGGATGTAAATTTAGTTTTTTACTTACTGCGATACTATGGATGGCTTCTTTCGTTTTTGTCCATCTGCCTCCATTTTGATGGCCAGTTGTTATATCGCTTAACACACTTTCACACAATCTATATGAATTTTCACTGTGACATCGAAACTTTGCTAGCATCCAGCATGTGCTATAAAACTGTTGCTTGTAACAAAGATCTTGACAAAGAGATATGGCATAGGCCTACTTTGCGCAGAGATGTATTTTGTTCTTCTTGACATGTATTAAAGTCCATAAAAGAGCAAATGTTATAATCAGACTGGCGATAACATGAGAGCACAAAACAAAATAAATAAATAAATCAGTACATCAATAAATTTCTAGTGATCTGATGTCTTATTTCTATTTGCTTATAATACAGTCAGTTTATAGCAAATATTTTAATCATGACTGGCACAAACATGAATCCCCAGGAATCAATAATACAGAGATATTGTATTTGCAGTGGCATACATCTGTTTGTATGACTACGACCTTTATATTTAAATTTAAATTTTAATTAATAACAAACATTAAAACTGTTGACTTATTTCTGTTGTTACGTTAATATACATCTGGAATATTAATAAGAGTCGTTTCTGTTTATTTTAGCTAAATTTATATCTATAAAAGTTATAATGTTTGTAATGGACTAAAGCTGTTTGTATGATCATACACTTTATATTTAAAAACCAAGAACAAAAGATCAAGTGAACAGTTGAATTATTTTTCTTCTTACATTAAAGTGATCTGGAATATTGGTAAAGGCAGCGTTTGTTTGTTCCAGCTGGAAGTAATATGTATAGAAGAACTGATTTATGTTCACAGTAGAGGGCTTCAATATTTAGAAATAATGTATTTACATTGACACCAGTGTAGTTAGGATGTAAGGAGAGAGATTGGGGCAGGGTTACAGATGGGGGGATGAGGAGGCGGTCTAGGGTTCGTTGAATGGTTACTTGTTTTGAACTAGTAAATCTTCAAAGCTCTGAGGAAAAAATTTGTTTCTCTGTTCAGTTTGGTCATTGGGTTGGTAGTCAGATGCTGTATTTGCGTAGATAAATATTTCAATTTCTTCAAGAAGGTCTAGTAACGTGCCTTTGTTGTCAAAATGCAGTATTAGGAGATTATGTTCTATGTTGTTTACAGAATGATTGCCTTGGGCAGGATGTGAGGTCAAGCTGGATTTATTGAGGTTCTTAAGACGAAGTGCATATATATATATATATATATATATATATATATATATATATATATATATATATATATATATGATCTTTAATTAATCTTGTTATGCAGCTTCTACCACTTTGTCCAATGTTGAAGCTTCGACATGAGTTGCAAATGATCTTGTATACACCTGACTTTTGATAATGTTGTATAGTGGGTTTGGTGCTGTGTATGATATTATTTTGTATTTTGTTGGTGAAGAAGAAGCTTATTTTTATGTTGTAGAGGTTGGCAATTTGGTGATAAATCTTCCCAAGGAAAAGCTGGCTTATAAATGTGGCCATCTTATGTCTGGGTGCTTGTTCAGCAGTTGATTTAATTTTACTGTGGGGATTAGTTTATCTATTATTGCAGGGTTGTAACCATTGCTGGAGGACATTGATTTAATAAATTCTGTTTCTTTTTGTCTTTCACTTGTGTTCATTGGGATTTTAAGAATGCAATTTACCATTGTTCTGAAGAATACTTTTTTATTTTGGTCTGGGTGGTAGGAGGATTTGTGTATGGTAATAATGGTGGTTGTTGTCTTTCTGAAAACTGGAAATTTATGCTCTTGATTTTTGTTTGAGATTGTTAAATCAAGATAGTTAATACCTGCTGGTGTTTCATGTATTACTGTGAATTAGATTTTGTTGATTATTTTATTAAGTTCTTTGGCTAGATTTTCTGTTTCTTCTGTTGTTCCATTGAAAGAAATGAGAGTGCGATCAACATAGCATTTGTAGTAAAGCAGCTTATCTTTCAGTTGAATTTGGGACCTAAAAGAGTGGTTTTCAAGACTATTAATGTATGTGTCTGCTAGCGAGCCTGCAAAACTACGACTCATTGACAACCATCTTCCTGGATGTAAGACTTGTTGTTGAACAGGAAGTAGTTGTATGATAATATAAGCTCCAGGATCTCTATGAGTTCGTAGTTCTCAGCTCTATCCATTGCTTGAAGTTTGAGTAAGTTATTTCTTACCTAACTTTTTCCTTGGCAGGCATGTTTGTATAAAGGTTGACTATGTTGACAGATACAAATCCAACTGTGGCTGGGATGGGGATATCTTTTACGCTATTGATGAGCTCATAACCGTTTTTAATGGAGGACTTATTTTCAAATACATACACCTTTTGGATAATGCCAATGTGTTTCCTGGCGATTTTATAGCTTGGACCACTGATGGAGTTCACAGTGGGACGTATTGGATATTTTGGTTTATGGACCTAAGGCTATGATCTCTATTTTGGGGCTGAGGGGTTCATCACTATACAGTTCTTTGCTTCTGTTGGTGTCAACAAGAAGTTGCAGTTATTAAGAAACTTTCTAATTTCATCTTGGAGTTTGGGAGCAGGGTCATATGCTATTTCTTTGATATTATTCTTCCTAAAGAATTCACAAGTTTTCCTAATATAATCTGATTAATATATGACAACAGCTGTGCTGCCCTTGTCTGCTCTGACAATGAAGGCATTCTCAGTTGACAGTTTCTTGTTTATGTCACGTAATGTCTTATGTTCATTATTCATCTTATTGTACCTCTTGTCCCGGTGAATATTCCACAGAATGATTGTCTTACAGGCTATAGCATTTTGTTCATTGCGTTTCAGTTTAGCTGCTGAGCATGCAATTTTTGAGGTAACTGTTAGGTCTTTATGTTGCTTTTATTATGTGAAGGGATAATATTGTGCTTAAGGCCTTTGTTTAACAGTTTTAATTCATTACTACTGAAGCATATTTCTGTAGTACTTATCACTTTGTCAAAAAACTTACGTTCCATTAGAGAAGAGATACTGGGGGACTTGACTGCATTCTTTGAAATCAGAACATTTATCTTTTCCTCATGTCTACATGAGATGATAGTACGTTCTTTGTTGACATGTAAGTTGAAATAGTCTAGATAGACCATGAGTACATGAGCAAGATGTTTATGGCTTAGTTCTACGTGCATATTGTACAGCTTGAAGATGTTTGTTTCTGTAAAGAGATCTGATTTGTGTTTTTAACCAAATGATTTCACATTGTGCTTTTGCTACTTTTAGTAATTCTTTAGTAATTATTTATTTTCAAAAAAGCTTTGACCATGGTTTTCCCCTTTAGTCGTTTAGTTTCCAAACATCCTGAAACACGTAATTTTCTTTTATATTTCGTTAGTAAACAAAATATCAATTTTCATAGGTCTAGTTTTAACACAACTGTTTTAGCGAAAAATTTGCTTCAGGCCTTTCGTCCCCTATTTCCCCCTCTCAGGAGTGGAATTTTGAACAATGCCTTCTTAAAGGACGTCTATGGTATAATATCCACTCATTCTCCATATTCCAAGTGTCCATTTAGCGGTTTGGGCTGGGCAATAATGAGTCAGTGAATCAGTGTAGCCCTTACGAGTTCATTTAGCAAAAATAGTAAAACACTGAACAGCCAAATTCAAATTATCATATTTTTGGCTTTTAAATTGCTTTCATAATGAAATGCTTTCGCAAAACCTTTTACCCCCTATTTCACGTTCTCAGGGATTGAATTTCATATAACTGAGAAACGTGTATTTCTTTTTCTCTAACGGAGAACTCAAATACGAATTTGTATAGATGAAGCCTAAGAATAACTTCAATACTTCTTTAATAATTTAATTTTTTAGAAAAAAATTCACACAGTACTTTATCCCCAAAGGGGTTAAATTTTCGAAAAATGCTGAAAGACCTATTTCTTTATTAATAACTGGTAAACCAAATATCAATCTAGCTTACAAACTGCCGTAATAACGACATACTTTCAAAAAACGTTTCATCCGCTATTTTACCCCCTTAGGTGTGGAATTTCGAAAAATCCCTTTTTAAACGATGGGTAAAGTATATGATCAACATCCTCTACAAATTTAAAGGTTCTAGTGGTTTGGGCTGGGCGATGATGAGTCAGCGAGTGAGTGTCTGTCGCGACGTTGACTTTCATATAGATAGGTTAAGTTTGCACAGAACACTTAGGAGGTGTGGGCATAATTGTGCTGCTCGTTAGATCAAGATCCTTACTCCTAGAATGACTCTCGTAGATCGAAGTGGCACCTGAGGAAAGTACTTGTTGCATTAGAACTTCCAGTCACGTACGTAATGAGTGGCCCGGGCGAGGGGTTGCCGGTCCGTGAAGGCGCAGCGTGCGCGTGGGGGAGGTGCCTTGTGTGGTTAGGGGTCAGGGCGGCAGAGGGGTAGGGGGGCAGGGGGGCAGGCTAGTGGATTAGGAGGGCCGAGTGCTGGGCGCGGACGCGGCTGCTGCCGCCTGGTGAGCGTTGCCATGGCGACGCAGCCCGGGCGGCCTGGGAGCGGCCGCGGCGGCGACAGTACGCCGCGGGACAGCGCCGAGCTCCGACCGACGCCCTCCGCCACAGGCAGCCAGGATTAGCACCAAAATGAAGACCAGCTCGTTCTCTCTCCGCGTCATGCGCAGGGTGAGTCCAACCGAGCGCTCCGTTCCCGCTGCGTCCGCCGGGAACTGCCGCGGCGGCCCGTGCTGTGCGCTGCCGCAGCCGCCGCACGCTTTTGTGTGTCGCATACTGAGCTCGCTTTGCTGAAACCGCTTCTCGAGGAGAAAATAAAACAAAAATAAACCGTAAGAAATGGACACTGCCTCACAACCTCTGATGACCGAGATGGGTCTCTCTTCACCAAACCAACTTCACGATGCGTATCGCTGAGATATCCACGCTTTATTTTCGCTTACTCTGCTATCTCCGACTAACAGCGCTACTACGGTAATGGTCAGGTGTGTTCAAAGACGTACGACAGTTGCACAGGAATAACAGTCACACTTTAACAGGAGACAAGCCTAACATACGTCTCTGCAAGGCTTTTATTGGAACACACTTGTGGGACTTTGGTCTACAGCCAACTATATTCTTGCTCATGAAATATTTACTCAAAATTCCTTGAATATAATGATTAAAATAAAATTGTCTCCTTCAGGACACACAATAAAAAGAAGCTTTTATCCAGAATCAGAAAAGTGCAAGTATACCATGTTTTTCACAAAAACAACAATATTTTAGACATTACACGTAAAACAACGGATTCCTGATTTCAGTTTCAGCAATATATAATAGTTTATCCTTAAGAAAGTGAGGCCAGATTCGTGTAACAGCTGCTTCTGCACAACACGCAATGGGCTGGAGAAGATTCTAGATATATTGAGAGCCCACAGTGAATACAATACAAGGAAACTAGTGACAATATCTGGTGGTTGAATCAACCGCACATTCAGTTGGTGAGATCTCGAGTGACTGGACAAGATGAAACTATTACTACCAAATAATTATGTAGCGTGACAGGCTACAGTCTGAACGCTGTTTAAGTGCTGCTGACTTCGACGTGGTTGTTATTTTCTTTTAATATTGGGCATCGTTGCTGCAGCTTTCTTATAATTTTCTGTATGTTACCGTACGTCTCTTGATATTTTCCTCCGATCTTATTTTATGATATCGTATTCAATGTATGAGTAACAATGGTCGAAGTTGGCGAAGCGGCTTTGTATATGTAAGTCAATACTTGTCCCTTAATTCAGTCGCCACATTGATTTCAATGCTTGGACATCGGAACGTCTGGTGATAAATAAGTTCCTTGAAGACGAGATTAAACGAAAATAATGTCAGGAAGTAAGTGAGGGAACGATACTTCTCGAAGTACAGTCATTAGCTGGGATTGTTTAAGGAAATAAATAACATCATTTATTGTGTGCTCACCTCACAAATTCACGACGGGATACCTTCCGAGCCAAGCAGAATTAGTCGCCTAGCCAGCGCATCTGAAGTTCGCCTGCGGTGCTTCGCTGGTTGCCTACGCCCCCTTCTGTTGGCGTTTTGCCATGCGTCAGACCACTTCTATCTCTCAATGCGACGTTTATTCTCTGCGGTGAGAGGCCACTTACAGACATCATTTAAACAATCACGAAAGATTCTATTCCCTTCCATTCAAGTGTAGTAATATCTGAAAGCCTGTCATTTGCGAAACATTCTTCTTTACCTCAATTTTTTCTTATTCATATGTTGAAGTGACGCAGTTGTTTCTTGAAAGAAGTACGATGTGCTGAAACTTGGACGGAGTTCCCTCTGTAGAGTACTGGATTGTGATATCACTTAAGAGTGGAAAGAAAAAAAGTGTAGGCAGATGGACACAGTTACCTGCTGAAAGCTGTTATGCCACCGTCTTGCCTTTATAGTAATATTCCCTGATCGTACGTCTGAATCTTCACGCTATGAAAGAAAATAAACGTACCGCTGATCACATTGTCATACGTAGCTACAACTGTTTTATTTTAGGCATCGCAGACTCAAAAGGAACAAGAACACTAGCATTGTATACATTCCAAAACTGTGATGTCTAATCTACCAATAAAAATTTATCAGTTCTCGTAAAGCCCAGTGAAAAAAACTGGGTACTCTGCATTTCAGGAATGGGTTGAGGATGAAATAATATTCACGTTACGAAGTTGCTTACATATCACTTTTATCTTAATTTTATTCTGGTAGGAAACACGGCAATTCTTTGACTGTTTATACAACGGAAAACTTAAAACTGGCAAAACCAGTCTCTTCCGTAGCCTCATTTTGAGTTGTTAATTTCAGGGTTCGTGAAACGCTTTCATTGTGGACTTTTTAAAAACTACAAAATGATGTCTGTCTCTTCATTTGACACCAACTGGCTCCCAAGCCAATGTAGAAAAATGTGATATGAATTGGAATCTTTTTTTTCTGGTGTTAGGGATAGTCCTTGTTCAGTAAGCTAGGTGCTACTAAAGAAATAATGAATAAACATTGTCCTATCTCAAGACGGGCATAAACGATGAAATTGATTAGGGCTATATAAACCACATAAAGTAATTCTTTTCTTAGCTACGTTGGATTATGCAATAATGTTGTAATGAACAAAGAATGTAATAGACAGTACTTGACAAAAATGATTTGGGCATTATTTTCAAGATTAATGTGGCTCATTTGTTTCACAACAACAGCGATAACTCTGAGAGGATAAAGAAGATATGTTTCGTGAGTCGATTTAATTGAGTTAAGGCTTTGTATGTTTTGCATTTTTATATACTGCTAGCTTCATCTACTTGTGATATACGTGTCCTGCCCCTCAATAAATGTGTGTACCCCCTGAAAATTGACTTGTCATAACAAACTGTTGAATTAAAGTCATTCTGATTGGTGGCACAGTTTCTTTTTGGCTGAAGGGCATTTCTAAATTCTGCTCTGGAGTCATTACAAATGAATAACTATGACAGATACAATGCAGTTGTTGGAGTAGGACGATAGCGAGTGCTGCTTATTCACAGATACGAAACAAAGAGCATTACTGACACGCAAAGTTTGACACACACTCTTAGCTGTAATGCGTACGTCGTTGTTTCAATATTGGATAAAACTAAAGACGAGTCAAGATTATTCGTAAAGAGTGGGACCTCTCTGACAGTTTCGCTGCCAAGTTCAACTCCAGCTGTCATATTTCTTGCGGAATAGATGTGTTGAAGTTTCAGGAGTCAATCAAATATGCAAGATGGATTGTAATAAAAGATAGTGCTCTTTATCTTTAAAAAGCCATTTAACTACTTACTCAGTTCTAGTTAGCTTGTCGTAGATAATCATCAATTAATTCATGTTTGTGTAGTGACACTGATAGGGTAAACATTTATGTAAAGAAATCACACAAAATCTAAAAAAAGTTTTTGACCCGATATTTGAGAAACGGTACGTCTTGAGATAAGTATATAAACCAGTAATAGATTATCAGAATTAACGATTTACTAACCGGGAAAATAAAGATAATTTCACAGGCAATGCTTTACGGGAAGTAAGTAACTCATATCATTTTCTCGGGGAGGCACAAGAAATTAGGAGGAACAACCGCACCTGTAGAAGTAAACATGCAAGACGTAGCTCTGAGCACAAAACTTATAAATTGCTAGTCGACGGAAGTCGGTCATTAGTTACTGAGTGAAAGCAAAGATATGAAACAGCTTTTACTTCATTTACTTCCGTAAATGAACCAGCAGATTCCACACAGTGAATTGTGGGTTGCAGACAACGCGGCAGCAACAGATGGAAGCATCTAGAAAGACATGGTGGGGTGCCGTTCTGTCCGGTAACGTGGGTAGGTAGCTCGTGCGTTGTTTCAGACAATGAGTTGACATGTATGTTGACATGTATCAGGGCCTGGTACAAACAGCTTCACGGAACCTATTTAGTTATTCCTCGAAAATGTTTTTATCTCTGCCACTCTCTAACGTACACTATAATTATTACATAGTGTGTATGACAACTAATGGTAAACAGACGACTGGTTGGTATACACGCAATATGTTAGCAGTAATTTTTGCCCTAATAACGTGAAAACTAGGGCACAACAATAAATAATCAGAGCATCAAAACGTGTTTTTTTTTATACCATCGTAATTCACCTCCTAAGCTCAGTGTAAACAATGGATATTATGTAGAGATTATGACAGCCAAGACAAATGATGAGAACTATTCGACAGCTCAAATAATTTGATGGGGAAGTAGAAGGTGCAGTCTGTCTATTTTGTGAACTGATTTCATCGATTTCAGTTTTTCTGTGGTTATTAACATCCTTCTCGCTGTAGTGCATACCAGATCAAACACATTTGCCATTTGAGAGGCTTTGATTGTATTGTTTGGGAGTAGCAGAAGGAAAACGTCGTTGTACTTTGAAGTCTTGAGGTCAAGGTTGACGCTACTGGGATGATTTTGCTGACTAAGGTGACTGGTTTGGAATAAGAAGGATATTCGATTTCGAATTCCGGAGCGGCGTTCGTCATTCAAACCTTGGAGTTTGCTTCATAGCACTAAACATCTATTAGGCGACACGGCTAGTTCTCGTAAGTCTTCTACCTCCATCGAAGGATATCCCTATACATAATTGACTTTCCGCGTTTTATGTGGTAGTAAAATTTCAGCAAGGTTGCTTACACTTAAGAACTTTTTCTTCTCAGGCCATGTATTGTTGACATGATTTATACAAAAAATAAAGGGCAAGGACCCTGCATCATAGTCGTGGTACCGCAGGAGGCTGCAACCAGCACTCGATATCTTACTAGAAAGGAGACTACAGAAATACAGTGGTTGGGTCACGGATGTTATTCACTTTCATATGTTTTATCTTGATGGTTTCAGATGATAAAATATTTTTAGTTTCACCGGAAGAATAGAATGGTACGGAATGCAAACAAAATCTAAGAAAACGAACTTAATCAGAATCAGTACATCACAAGTGGACTACGTAAGCAGATATGATGCAGTACGGATTACACCTTCAGTAATTTCAACTATCTCAGAAAAAACTGCCGGATCGCATCATCATCAGCGATGATACTGTGGTGAGAAATGATTCTATTAGAGCTACTTTTTGTATTATTTTACTCTATGCTTTCTGTTATCCTGCACAACATCTTACGACGGGACTGTGTAGTCAGGTAACAAAACTTTTGATATGAAAGGCTGTTGTGATATTCTGTTTCAAGTCAGATATTTTGTTTGACGTCGGTGATGTGATATGCAGTTTGTCACTAGAAGACAGTGCAACTGAAACATGAACTGAATATAATTAATTGCCAGCACATGTATTCCAGAATGTAACCGAGCGTTTCGGGGACATGGTTCTAGCACTCAATTTTCGTACTGGAAGCCTAGTTTTTATGAACGTTCTCAGCTATTCCCCCTACCCCTTGTCGGCAAAGTTCTCTATTTATATTCTGTTCTTTCCTAAACTGTCATTTCAGTCTTCTGCTTTTCCTTTAATCATTCGGCTTCTGGTACTGCTAGACGTCACATGGAAAGTGCTAAGCTGTTCTTATCATTCCAAATCAACAATTATTGATACTGTTATTAGTGACGGTTTTTTTACGCCGTCTAAGAATGATGTTGCAATTGCAATTCTCCATTCTTTGTTTTTTTCTCCTCTTACTGTACTTTTATCAGTTCACTATGTTTTTTCTTCCAGTCTTCTGACCATCTTAAAATAATCTTTTTAGCTACCCAGCTTTCGAATCCATTCATTTTCAATACGTTTTGCTAAAACGCTTCTTCGTTGTTTATCTCTTCTGTTTTTATATTGTTTCTTTCTAAATCCGTTTACCCTGTTAGTTGCGGACTCATAACCTCACAAATATTTAAAAATCTTATTAGTTAATCAACTGCTTTGAATTCGAAATAAATTTCCTGAAAACATGAGTGTTCGTCTTCTCACCACGTTTGAAATATTTTTTAAATTTTGGTATGTTTCAGCATTACTTGTGATTTACAGTCTTCTACTGTGTTTTGTGGTCCTAAAGTTTTCCTTATAATTCGTCTTTCTAGTACTTCTAAATTGTATAAATTGTAGTTCAATGTAAGGCATTCGCCTCCATATATGCTTTCTGCCTTCTCTAATGTGCTGTAATGCCAATGCATTTAACTTATATTTTTTTATTGACCCAGATGTTTTCTGTGCAGCATCATAAATTTCTTGGGATATTTCTTGAAAGATGCCATGTTTAGCCACTTTCATTTCGTCTTGATAGTTTTTAGTTGAATCTTTTGTTATAGTAGTCTGCCGTATTACATTTCGTTAACCTTTGTGACTCTTTTTGTTCATTATTAGCGAGGAGTTGGACTTCAATTTTAAAGAGGTAATGATTAGAATCAAATTCAAAATGCCTTACTACTTTCGCATTCATAATTTCCGATGTACATTTTTGCGAAATAGCCACGTAATGTAACTGATATTCTCTTAACATTAGGTCGGTTGATTCCACGTTTTAGCTTTTCTTGGCGGTTTCCTAAAGAAGACTGAGACTAGTTTCAGGTGAGAGATTTGACAAAAACTGAATAGCCTCATACCATTTGCGTTGGTTCTTCTATGAGCTAGGTATTGTCCTACTACATTTCTAAATTTCTTTTCTCTGCCTATTTGTGCACTGAATACGTCCAATTGTCAGTTATTATTATTATGATTATTATTGTTATTATTATTGCTAGTCTTATTATGTGTGTTATCACCATTACTACTATTATTGGGAATGTTCTACAACGTCTTAGGTATGTGTCGGTCATGGTCAGCGGTAAGAGTGGGATTTAAGTACCCTAATACGGCGAGGCTCCATAAGCAATAAATAAGTAAGTACATCACTATTTAAGGCGGATGCCTGTATCGACCGTTATACAGTATGATAATCGACATCCTTTTCAGTCCGTGCACACTCAGATTTCTGGCATAGTCTCAGTGACGTCGACGCCAAGGTAATCCCTAACCTTTTCTTTTCAGATACGTAGCAGTTCACCTGTAAGAGCACCACAATGACTTCACAAATGCCATCTATTGGGAGACGCGACGCTAGAACGAAGCGTATCACATAAGTGGAATTAATAAATCCAGTAACAGAATGGCGATTGCGCTTACAATGGGGTCTCCATTCTCGTTGAGGCACGCGACATCCTACGAAATCAATAAGAACTGATTTAATCACACAACGGAGAAGTAGCTCTTGCAGTGAGTAAAGCATTCTAGAGCATTCTGAGATCTTTCCGGAAGAGCATTCCTATATTCTGAAAGTTCTGATTGAAATTACATAATTGAGTTTTCTCATTCTGATAAGTCCGCTGATGCGATCTGTTTCACTTGCTAAAAATAACGGATAGGCTATATCGCAGAAATTTTTCTTTATTTAAGACATCCTCTTTCGACAGACTTTGCTGTCATATTCAGGCCTTAGAAAATTGATTGTTACGAAAGATGTTCATATTAAATTGGATCTCACGCCAAGCTGGTCCAACTTAAGTGAACAGGTGTGTTCTGTGTACTGTGTTTTTGTGATGTAACAAGCATGAAGAGCCAAAGAAACTAGTACACCTGCCTAATATCGTATAGGGACCCCTCAAGCTCGCAGAAGTGCCGTAACACGACGTGACATGGACTCGGCTGATGTCAGAAGCAGTGCTGAAGGCAAATGACACCTTGAACCTTGCAGGGCTGTTCATAACTAAGTAAGAACACGAGGGGGAGGAGATCTCTTCTGAACTGCACGTTGCAAGGCATCCAAGATATGCTCAATAATGTTCATGTCTGGGGAGTTTGGTTCTCAGCGGAAGTGCTTAAACTGTGAAGAATGTTTCTGGAGCCATTCTGTGGCCATTCAAGACGTGAGGGCTGTCGCATTGTCCTGCTGGAATTGCCCAAATCCGTCGGAATACACAATGGACGTTACCGAATGCAGGTGATCAGACAGGATGCTTACGTACGTATCACCTGTCAGAGTCGCACCAGGGTCCCATATCACTCCAACTGCACATTCCCCACACCATTACAGAGCCTCTACCAGCCTGAACATTCCCCTGCTGCCAAGCAGCGTCCGTGGATTCATGAGGTTGTCTCCACACCCGTACAAGTGCATCCGCTCCATACAATTTGAAACGAGACTCGTGTGACCAGGCAACATGCTTCCAGTCATCAACAGTCCAGTTTCGGAGTTGACATGACCAGGTGAAGCGTAAAGCTTTGTGTCTTGCAGTCATCAAGGATACAAGAGTGAGCCTTCGTCTCCGAAAGCCCATATCAATAATGTTTCGTTGAATGGTTCGCACGCCTCACTTCTTGACGGCCCAGCACTGAAATCACGCAGAAATTGGCTGAGGAGTTGCATTCCTGTCTTGTTGAACGATTCTCTTCAGTCGTCATAGGTCCTGTTTTTGCAGGATCTTTTTCCAGCCGCAGCGATGCCGGAGATGTGATGTTTTATCTGAGTACACATGTCACTGTAAACATGTGAAATGGTCGTTCGAGAAACTCCCCACTTCATCGCTACCTCGGAGATTGTGTGTCCCATCACTCGTGCGCCGAACATAACACCACGTTCCAACTCACTTGAATCTTGGTAACGGTGCACACGTCTCGTATAACAGAGGCCTAACGGCAACTCATCGGACCGCATTAAATGCCTCAAGTCAGCTCCTGCCCAGCTTCTATGTTGGCTGGCCCAGTGAGGACTTGCATCTTCATGTGCCGCAGTGAGAAACGACTTTTAACTGCGAAACGGATTCCAGATGTTTATTACATGCAGTTCCCTTCGCAATCTGCTTGAAATGGACCTTCTGTCACTGACTGTAGCAG
This sequence comes from Schistocerca americana, assembly GCF_021461395.2. Taxonomy (NCBI): domain Eukaryota; kingdom Metazoa; phylum Arthropoda; class Insecta; order Orthoptera; family Acrididae; genus Schistocerca; species Schistocerca americana. The sequence goes on from NC_060121.1 coordinate 95,035,359, forward strand.
TTCCAGTAGAGTCTGAAACCGATGGCCATTCATGTGATGGTCGCCTCCGGTCCTCGTCCATCAGCATCATCTTACGTCGCATTACGTGGCTGTGAGTAGTACTGTATTCATTTTAGACTCTCTGGGCAGTCCTCGTTGATACTCCATCAAATCGTCCAGCTCCATTCACGCTGTGATCGTTGGCTTGTCTAAGCACAATAGCTCTTTACTGGCGCCTAATCGTGTCTCCACGTCGACCTAGGATACTGCGCTGATTTCATGCGATTGACTGATGCGTACACACAATTTCGTCCGCGGTGGAAGGGCACGTGGTCACCAGATACCACTTGTACAGGACATACGGCGCTCCAAAGTTATCTGTGTGATCTTTTAAGGCGGTACCTAATATTATCAACGTCAAGCTTACTTCTACGTTCTGGTGAAAATAATTTTCCTCTCTTAGAATTTACCTAAAATAGCCCCGTTTTCTGAACAAATGAAGCCCTTCCGCAATAGACATTTGCTCCGATGGCTTGAAGAGTGTAGTGTTCGTTCGTCTATCCGTCATAAAGTAAAAATATCTTAACTGAAAATAACAAAAATGACACACAGGACGCAATCACAGTCTTTCTGGCATAGTTTTCATTGATATAGCGGGCCCGTGTGTCCCCAGAAATGTATGCAAGAGCGGCAAGATTCCAAAAATGTCATTTTTGATACCGGAAAACTTGAGCAATTCTTGTCGGTTGAACAAAAATAACCAGCAAAAATCTACTGATTACTATTGCAAAAACTGAACAAAAGGAAAATAAACTTTAAGACTACTTATTGATCTTGTACCACGCATAACAGCCACTTATGACTTATAATGTTGGTGTATTTACTGGTTTATTTTCATTACCTCCACTTTTTATGGTAGACTGGCATAATTAAAGTTTAATAGCGTGTGTTTTCGACGCTACAATTCTGGGTTGTTTGGCGTAAGTATAACCAAATGGCTCTGAGCACTATGGGACTTAATACCTATGGTCATCAGTCCCCTAGAACTGAGAACTACTTAAACCTAACTAACCTAAGGACATCACACAACACCCAGTCATCACGAGGCAGAGAAAATCCCTGACCCCGCCGGGAATCGAACCCGGGAACCCGGGCGCGGGAAGCGAGAACGCAACCGCACGACCACAAGCTGCGGACGAGTATAACCCAAGCCATCATTCGAAGAGATGAATGTGGGTAACCTTGCACGAAAGTCAGAAATTTTTCGGTAGAATCGACTGTTAACAGCCTAGGATTGAACCAGGATGACCGCGTGTAGTGTTGTATTAAACCTCATGGAATACGGAAATTCAGTTTCTTTAAGTGGTGGTTTCGTTCAACTTCATTTGAGCAGGACGCTCCGACACGTCTGTCGCACTCAGGTTAGGGAGTTGGTGGCTGTATCAGTAGAGGCAGCCGGAGAGAGTGGTCAGGCATGGCTTAGCGGAGTTATCTGCAATAGTTTGCAAAAACAGACATGATGTCTGATAGGATAGCCGCAATCAGTGATTTTACAACATAACTTTTAATCCGTCTTGATTGCAAAATCTTTATTCATATGACCGGTTTCGGTTCCTCTAGAACCATCTTCAGATGTGATATTTCGGTTACAGGAGTAACTCGTCCAAATACAGCAACTTTCACATGCTGCGTCACATGTGACGAAATATTAGATCTGAAGATGGTTCTAGAGGAACCGAAACCGGCCATATGATTAAACATTTTGCAATCAAGACGGATTGAAAGTTTCGTTATCTGCAATAGTTGCAACGCAGCTAATGGAATCATATTCATCCAGCAACGGAAGCCTGCGTGTTTTGTCGTGAGTGCTGGCTTAGTAATGATAGTTCCATTTTAAGCAGACGGAATGGTGCTAGTTAGTCACTGTCCGGGTAAAGACTTGGTCTCATCGTGGGCACAATTCCCCTAGAGCACGATATCAGGAGTTGACCCTGTTTAGATGAATAAAGTCAGAAGTTTTAAAACACTCATAGTATTTGCACTTTCAGTACTTGCTTACTGATTACCTTTTGTAATACGGAATCTCTAACAAAATGGGCAGGTCAAGACTACCACCCTCTTAGGGAAACTGCCTATTTCCTTTCATCACGAGTACTGACTCCCATGCCCAAGCAACACTCACGTTTCGGACGCTACAGATCATACTCTGGATAATGAGCGCAGGTGTGATAGTGTGTCAACCGAGAAATACTGCATATATCTGACTGCCTTGATCCTTGACTTTTAGTTCAGGAAGCCATCTGAGGAAAGTGAGAGTGGGTTTTCACATTATCGTTGTTTCCGGAATCTTGTTGATAGGCATGGAGTATGTAATTCTGTTCGAGATACATCATTACATTCGACTTAGACTATTTTATAAGATTCTACAACAAACTGATGTGATGGATACTGGACGGCAGCTTTGAGGATCACTTCTGCAACACCTCGTGTACACGGATGTTTCTCATGCTTTCTTCCGAATACTGGACACGAGTTTTTGTTCGCGCTGTAGAAAACTGTTTAGTCACCTAAATAAATAAACGTTGTGCATAGTATATGTACACATGGCTCTAACATGCAGAGTCACTGTACTCTGGTTACGCGACATACCTGCGTTAGGCAGAACTCCATATATACAATGCAATTAAGGGATTGGAACTGATGTTACATGATATATAGACAACACCCTGCAGCACTGGCTGCCACTGGTTGGATTAATACAGTCTTTTGTTCCATATTCGCCAATAGAATGCTATTTCGGCTCGTGGTCCAATGGCTAGCGTTGCTGCCTTTGGATCACTGGGACCCGGGTTCGATTCCTTATCGGATCGGTGATTTTCTCCTCCCGGGAACTGGATGTTGTTTTGTCCTCATCATTTCATCATCGTTCGGGAAAGCGGCGAGACTGGATAGTGCGAAGATTGTGATTTTGTACGGGTGTTGATAACCACGCAGTTGAGCACCCCACAAACCAAATATCATCATCATCATCTCTTGGATCACCTACCAGCGCTGTTGGTTAAGCATCTCGGTGACGCTTTTGCGCTTCCTAAATGAACCTCTATGTTTCCTCTATCAATCGTATCAGGTATGGATCCCATTCTAACGATCAATACTCAAGTAATGGTCGAACGAGTGTTTCGCAAGTTATTCCGTTAGTGGGTGGACTACGTTTCCTGACAATTCTTCTAGTGGATGTCAGTCTGGCATCTCCCTCAGTTACGAAGAGATCCGTCTAGTCCGTCCAAAGCTGTTCTGTTTGGTCAATATTATGTCTTTGCAAATTTTTCGCGTCTTTGTAGTCATTTGTCACACCATCAAGAACCGAACAGTTTGTGAACCAACAGAACGAAAGCAAACCATGTCAATATGCTGCCATTCTCACAAATATGGCACCTTTTCCTCAGTAACAAACTTTCCATTAATATACATTCACGCCATTGCGGTCCCGTGTCTTGGCTGTAACGTACTGTGCTCTACTTATACAGCTCAATATTCGATAATGGCTTGAAAAGCCCAAACAAGTTGTGGAAGCTAAATGATGCCTAAATAAATGCAGCGTAACTGAGAAAATTCCGGCTTCCTTTCATAAATTTATGGCTCTTCTGCCGAATACGAGGAATATACATTGAAGAGCCAAAGAAACTGGTACACCTTCCTAATAACGTGCAGGGTCCCAGCAAGCACGCAGAAGTGCCGCAACACGGCATGGTGCTGACTCGACTAATGTCTGAAGTAGTGCTGGAGGCAACTGACACACTGAATCCTTCAGGGCTGCCCATAAATCCGTACGAGTTCGAGGGGGTGGAGATCTCTTCTGAACTACACGTTGCAAGGCATTGCAGATATGCTCAATAATGTTCACGTCTGCGGAGTTTGGTGGCCAACGAAAGTGTTTAAACTCAGAAAAGTGTTCCTGCACCCACTCTGTAGCAATTCTGGACGTGTGGGGTGTCGCATGGTCCTGCTGGAATGGTCCGTTGGAATGCAGAATGGAAATAAATGGATGCAGGTTATCAGACACGATGCTTACGTCCGTGTCACTTGTCACAGCCGTATCTAGATGTATCATCGGTCCCATATCACTCAAAGTGCACACGACCCACACCATTACATAGGCTCTAGCAGCTTGAACAGTCCCCTGCGGACATGCAGGGCCCGTGGCTTCATGAGGTTGTCTCCACACTCGTACAAGACCATCCCCTCGATACAATTTGAAACGAGACTCGTCCGACCATGTAGCTTATTTTCAATTATTAACAGTCCAATGTCGGTGTTGACGGGCCCAGGCAAGGCGTAAAGCTATGTCCTACAGTCATCAAGGTTACACGAGTGGGCCCTCCTCTCCGAGAGCCCATATTGATGATGTTTCATTGACTGGTTCGCAGGTTGATGCTTGTTGATGGTTCAGCATTGAAATCTGGAGAAATTCGCTGAGTGGTTGCACTTCTGTCACACTGATCGATTCTCTTCAGCCGTCGTTGGTCCCGTTCTTGCAGGATCTCTTTCCGGCCGCAGCGATGTCGGAGCGTTGATTCTTTACCGGATTCCTGATTTTCTCTGTACACTCGTGAAATCTCGGTAGGAAAAATCCCCACTTCATCACTACCTCGGAGATGCTGTGTCCTATCGCTCGTGCACTGTCTATAACACCTCGTTCCAACTCACTTAAATCTTGATAACTGGCCATTGTAGCAGCAGTAACTGATGTGATGTAGCAACTGCGTCAGCCACTTGTTGTCTTATACAGGCGTTGCTGACCGCTGCGCCGTATTCTTTCCTGTATACATACACGTCAAAAATGTTGAGCGTCACCTCCGTTCCGTGACTTCCGGAACGTGCACAGAAAAATGGAATAGAGATCAACATTAACATCATTTGCGCCCTTTTTATTGCTCGTGAAAACCATTCATTGCATGTTGTACCACCATACAAAGAGACCTTCAGAGGCGGTGGTTCAGATCGCAGTACACACCAGTGCCTCTAATACCCAGTAGCACGTCTTTTAGCATTCATGAATGCCTGTATTCATCGTGGCATACTATCCACAAGTTAATCAAGGCACTGTTGACCCAGATTATCCCATTCATCAACAGCGATTCGGTGTAGTTCCCTCAGAGTGATCGATGGGTCATGTCGTCCATAAACAGCCCTGTTCAATCTATCCCAGGCATGTTCCACAGGTTTCATGTCTGGAGAACAAGCTGGCTAATCTAGGCGAGCGATGTCGTTATCCTGAAGGAAGTCATATATGAGATGTGCTCCATGGGGGCGCGAATTGTCGTCCAAGAAGAAGAAGCCTCGCCTATATGCTGCCGATATGGTCTGTCGGTCGGATGATGGAGTTCACGTATAGTAAAGCCTTTGCGGCGCCTACCATGACCACCAGCGGCGTACGTCGGCCACACATAATGTCACCCCAGAACAGCAGCGAACCTGCACCTTGCTGCACGCGCTGGACAGTGTGTCTAAGGCGTTCAGCCTGACCGTGTTGCCTCCAAACACGTCTCCCTCGATTGTCTGTTTGAAGGCATATGCGACACTCATCGATGAAGAGAACGTGATGCCAATCCTGAGCGGTCCATTTGGCATGTTGTTGGGCCCATCTGTCCCGCGCTGCATGGTGTCGGATTGCCAAGATGGACCTCGCTATGGACGTCGGGAGTGAAGCTACGCATCATGCAGACTATTACGCAAAGTTTGAGTCGACGACTACCTGTGGCTCCACGAAAGGCATTATTCAACATGGTGGCGTTGCTGTCAGGGTTCCTCCAAGCCATAATCCGTACGTAGCGGTCATCCACTGCAGTAGTAGTGTTTGGGCAGGCTGAGCGAGGCATGTCATCGATAGTTCCTGAATCTCTGTATCTCCTCCAAGTTCGAATAACATCGCTTAGGTTCACACCGAGACGCCTGGACACTTCCTTTATTGAGAGCCCTTCCTGGCACAAAGTATCAATGCGGACGCGATCGAACAGCGATATTGATCGTACACTAGCCGTATACCTCCTTCCTGGCGGAATGACTGGAACTGATCGGCTGTGGAACCCCCCCCCCCCCCTTCCAAGGTCAAATAGTCGTTGCTCATGCATGGCTTTTTACATCTTTGGGAGGGTTCAGTGACATCTCTGAACAGTAAAAGGAACTGTGTCTATGATACAATATCCACAGTCAACGTTTTTCTTCAAGATTTCTGGGTGATGCAAAACTTTTTTTGGTGTTTGTGCGTCTCTGTATTTGAATACGAATGCCTATACCTACTTCTTTAGCGCTTCAGTGTAAGACAATTAATTTTAGACACGTGGAGGACACTGGCTCTTGGTGGTATTACGTGACAGGCAAATATTTCCATGTATTGTGTATTTGAAAAATAGTGATACCAACCAAAGTAAGTGTTCCCACTTAATATATTGGAGAAGGTGGAGATCCCACGGTACGTCATTTTCCCTCCTATATTTTCACTCCTCATTACCTAATTTTTGAACTTATTTTGTCGTTTATAAATCTGCCTTATTAAAAAAAAAAAAAAAAAAAAATTAAAAAAAAAACGTGTGGGCCTCAGATCCCTGCAAGAGAATGGTTTACGAGGACGCCTTTGAACCCATGTACGATTTTCACCATCATACGACTCCGTATTTATCATGCTTCGTTCCTACACATCTGTAAAACATTTAAGACTGCCCTGCATGTATGATAATGAATAACAATCTGATGTAGACCACACCTTGCTTTCCTGTTCCACATTTGACAATAAACATTTGTAATTTGCGAAGACTTTGAACGGTGTAGTTACCTCTTCCGTCAATCAGCGTTTTCTCTTTTGGTTTCTAAAGACATTCACATATATAAAGGGATTGCCTGTTTCCTTAATAGTATAGGAAAAAATCTACAGGACTCACATTTTCGTTTATCTGTATCACTTATTATTATGTTGAAGTAGTAGTGAGAATTTCTATCATAAATATGTCTAGTTTGCTTACCAGTCTATTTGTCTAACGTCTGCTATAGAAAAAAATTTAACGACTTGAGCCTTCAATTCCGTATATGTGCAGTTACGTATTTTTTGTGTACAATCATGTATTCTATGTAAACATTTGTTCTCGATTGCTAAACAGAGTACAAACAATGGAGGCGAAACGAAATGAGGAAGCAAACAAACAACAAGCTACATTGTATTGGGCTCCCTGGAAAACGACGGTGTACCCATCGTGGTGAGCACCTGACCTGATCTACGAATGGTGCTATCTTACTCTTCATCAATCTTTCGATTGGTTCGCACATCTATATCTGAATCTATTAAAAGCTAACTTCTTCATTCCTGCATAAACAGCTTTCCTGTATTACGTGTAGTTTGTTTTTAAAATATTAGTCGCTGTCTTCCTCGGGCTGTCTTTCCCGGTTACTTTCCTTCAGGGGCATTTACAAGGACTTGTGACCAAAATTCTTGTGACTTCTTCGCTCTGTTGTTCTCTTAAGTATCTTCTTGTCCTAATTTTGTGTGTGTTTTCCTGATTATTTGTTCTATCTCTCCAGTTTAACGCCTGTCTCCAGTGCTATAACACAAATGCGTCAAGGGATATCATTTCATTTCTATCTATTGGCCATGTTCCACGGCCATAAAACGCTATGTTCCAAACTGCATTTCTTAACCAACTCTATCCTCACTTCAATAGTTGTGTTGTTTTCAGAGAATATTTTATTCGTGAGCGTTGTTCGCTGACCCTTTGTTTTATGACTCCTTTGCTTTATCCCTCTTCAGTTACCTTAGTTCCAAATATTTGTAAGATGTTGTTTGCTTTATTTTATTTCCTCTACTTTTAATGTTCAGTTCTTTTAATTCTTTGAAGCACACGAGTATTTCTGTCTTTTTTTAGTTGATTTCCATTTTGTACTCATCGCTTGGTAGTGTCTCCATAGCTTGTAAGACACTTTGGAGGTTTCTTTCATCTGGAGCTGTCGCAGCTGTCATCCGCAAATGAAAGCAGTCAGATTCTCTCTCCATTTATTCTGATACTCGTACAACATGCTTTTAACTCATTTATTGTGTGTTCTATGGAAATTTGGAATAGAGATGTGGATATATCGCATATTTCTCTAACACCTTGAGGAATTCTACCTCCTTTCTGTTATTTCTCGTCTTTAACATCGCTGTTTGTTCTTTGTACATCTTTTTAATTATTCGTGTGCGTTATCTAGTACAATAAGTTTTACAATTCCTATTGGTTAGTTCCAGCTGACAACGTAGAATGCATTCATGAGGTGTCAGGAGAGGTAAATCTAAGAAGATATTCTTACGGGCCCCTTTGCTACGGCACTGTACAGCATTTACTGGTATCGATGTGAGCACTGCAGCCACGGACTGGCCACTCCTGGAGCACCGAGCACTCATACTGAGAAAGGCGGCACGATGGTCAGGGCACTGCGCTCGTACTGTCGAGAACAAGGGATCAGATCCCTACTGGCAGCACAAATTTACTTTCCCTGCTGTTTACAAAAGTCGTTAAAAGCGAACACCGGGATGGTTATGCTGAAAAGAACATGGTTAATTTCGAAACTATCTTATCCAGTCGAGGCTTGTGAACTCATCACCAATGATCATACCGTGGTCGAGTATTAAACCCTAATATTTCATTCTCTTATTTATACCCTGACGAGCCAGAGCAGGCCACTGTGAGAGTGGATGCCGCCTGATAAAGCGTGAACGTGGCCCAGTGAGGAAACTATGCAGTGTGTAACGGGTATAAGCGCAGATATTTTTATTGGTGACTGAGAACAGTGTTCTGAAGAACATTGCATCAGTATTTATTTCATTTGCAGACTAATAATTGTAGCTATTAGGTGCAGTATGTTTTTCGGTTGCTTAGTGCCTCCAAGTACATGTGGCAACAGCAAGTCATTAATGCTTATTTTCCTGTGGGCAGAAGATCAGATACCGAAGTGTGGATGCTTGGACGCACAACTATGAGCCTACACTGACAGGCGTATACCACTTAATTGTGCAATTACTACCATGCAGAGAACATCAGGTTGAGACGTGTGTGCAGGAAGAGTGTTCGACATAGAGAATAGACGGCCAATACCGTGGTGTGTGTTCATGTTAAGGTACCACGTATAAAAATATCAGCACTTATAACCGCTACACATTATATAAACGAAGCAGGGGCGAATGGATAATCGTTCCTTCGACAGTATGGGACGCAAATGGGGAAATCTTCTGATGTAATTGAGAAATGGCAGATCATTATGTTCCAGCACCTGGGTTGGAGCAGGTCACAAACGGTGAAATGGGTTGGTTCAAATGGCTCTGAGCACTATGGGGCTTAACATCCGAGGTCATCAGTCCCCTAGAACTTAGAACTACTTAAACCTAACTAACCTAAGGACATCACACACATCCATGCCCGAGGCGGGCTTCGAACCTGCGACCGTAGCGGTAGCGAGGTTCCAGACTGAGGCGCCTAGAACCTCTCGGCCACAACGGCCGGCCAAACCGTGAAGCTGGTCAGCTGTTCGCATGCTATTGCCGTAAGGATCTATTGCAAGCGGTCTCAGGATGGCGAAACCACCATTAGGTGATAAGGTGTTGGTTGTTCACACCTCATCACACACCTTGGAGGTAGCAGGCGGTCCCGCTCTGTAAAGTAGGATAGCCGGCGATCTGTGACAGAGCACACCATACAGAGGACATTTTGAACAAGGGGTTCTGTAGCAGACGATCCCTACTTCTCCCCCTGTTGGCCCAATGACATCACCAGTTACGTCTGCAGGGGGCTCAGTGACACCTAGAGTGGACCATGCATCAGAGAAATCCTATCATCTGTTCAGATGAAGCAAGAGTCTTGTTAGACCAACTCGATGGTCGTATTCAGATATGCTCTCATCCAGACTGACAACTGCTCGAAACACACACCGCGCCCCAGACATTGGCCAGTACTGTCCTAGCCGGAGCGTTTATGGTACCTGGGATAGTAACTGGGGGTATTGTACTATGTGGATGTTATTTCGGACCAATTATTTCTCTTCGTGTTTTATTGTCTTCTTCCGCATAAGTGTGCCAAGGACTTATCGAACACAGGACCGCGGCTGTCTTTCGTCCCAAAAGTGGATCAACGCGCTGTTAAGCGGCTGATCATAAATTTTTGGTTTACCGGTGTATGTTATTATTATTATTATTGCAGGATTAGTCAATACAAATATTAATTAATAACAACATCTTGTATTCCATTTATTTTCCGCCAAGCCTCTTTTCCAGCGCATCTTCCTTGTCGATGCTCGGATGTTCCATTACTCCATTTATGTGGTCTGTCCAAGAACGTCGTGGTCTTCCGCGCTTACGCCTGCCGGATTGTTTCCATTCATAAACCTTCTTTGGCCACCGATGATCTGGCATTCTCATCGTATGCCCGTACCATTTTAATGATTTTCTTTCAGTTCTATCTGTCACTGCATCTTTTGCCTTCATTCTAGCTCTTACTTCATAACTAGTTTTCCTTTCAATTCTTGATATTCGGGCACTCCTACGCAAATAATCCATTTCCACATCTATTAGTCTTCTTTTGAGATCCGCATTTAATATCCGTAGTTCTGATCCATAGCATAGCACTGATTCAACCATTGTCTTACCTACACTTTGCTTTTTGCTGCTGGAAATATTTGTATCCTATCCAAAAGAATTCATACACCCTAGTTCTTTTCTGCGTTGCTGTATTCTATATTTTACTTCTGCATGGCCCAATCCATTTTTATCAACATGTGCCCCGAGATATTTAAATTTCTCTACCTGTCTAATAACTGCTTTTTCCTTGACGTGTACTACAAATTTAGCATCAATATTTACAACCAGATACTCTATTTTTGTTAGACACATTTGCAGTCCCCATCTGTTGTTTTCCTGATATAATTGTGGTATAATGGACTCAAAGGTCATATTCATCTTGTGCTATAATAGCTTGATCGTCAGAAAAACTTAATGAAAACAACTGCACATCGTTGACAGTGGTTCCCACTCCTCTGCCGCTGTTCTTCCAATTTCGGAGAGCCGCTTCTACATATAAGATGAACAAGATGGTTGACATACAGCAACCTTGTTGCAAACCTTTAGTGACATTAATAGGTTCTGATTACATTGAACCTCGTTTAATCTGTACCACATTATCTCTGTACATTTCAATAATAATTTGTAAAAGGTGATAATCCACATCTATATCTTTCATAGCTTCCAACAGCTTTGATCAAGGGACTGTGTCGTAAGCTTGTGATAAATCTACAAAGGCAATGTCTAGCTCCTTCCATACTGGCTTAAATTTCTCCATAAGTTGTTGTAAAATAAATAGGTTATCTGTTCTGCTAAACCCACTTTGGTCTTCCCCAACAAAGTGCGCAACATTTTGTGTAATTTTTTCAAACATTATCTTGCCAAATTAGAGGCTCATTGTACAGTTGACACTAATGCTACTATAGCACTTTGTGTCTTTTCTATACCCTTTCTTGAAAATAGAAACCATACATCACTTTTTCCATTCTGAGGGAATTTCAATCTTCTTACAAGAGTTATTTATCAGGCAGGTTATTCGTTTCTTCAGATATCTTCCTCCAGCCTTCAATAATTCAACAGAAATGTTTCTTGGACTAGGTGGTCGGACATTCTTAATTTTAGTTAATGCACAATTCACTTTCCATGTTATAATGTTTATGTTACGATCAGTTACTTCCATCTTCTCTTCATTTCCTTGCGTGTAATATTGCCTATCTTCAGTTAAATGGACTGCATAATGCTTTTTCCATTCCTTCAAATGAATTCGGTTGTCTACTGCTTTCTTTACTTGTGTTTTCTTCATACTGGTAATTGTCTTCCACACCTCTGTTCTCTCTGATCCACCTATTACACTCTCAATTTCAGTACATTTCTGTTCCCACATCTTGTTCTTTTCGAACTTAATTCTGTTTCTTAAATCGTAATTTGTTGTCTGGTAGTTCTGCCTGTCCTGTATTAATTAGTTGATAACCATTTTTGTAGCCATTTTCCTTTTCCCTAATCAACATCTTCAGGTCATCAGACATCAGTGGAGATCCCGTTTACCCAGAATCCTACTTCCACTCTGTAGTACCTCTAGAGAAATATTTGTAAGTGCTTTTTTAATGTTTCATATTTTACTTCAAAATAGCCATCTTCTGGAATCGCTTTTAGTTCATTTTCTAATCTACGTTGAAATTAATCCTTGATGCTGAACTGCTTCAGGAGAGAGAGCTTATACTTTACCTGCTCTAATTTCTCGTGATTGCTGTGGTCATCCAATTTTCCAGTTGTTGATGGTTTCCTCCTAAATGGGTATGTCAACTTTGCTAAAACTAAGTAGTGATCAGACTCCCAGTTGGCTACCCGCATGACTCAACATTCATGAACTACCATTTTTGGCCTTTGCTTGGTAATGATATAGTCAACTATTGATTTTTGTGGTCTGTCCCATGTATATCTGTGGATATCCTTACCTGAATAGTGTCTGTTCAGAATTTTCAAGTCCTATTGCTTACAGAATTCTACCAGATTTTCTGCAGAACTATTAATGACATTTTATCCATATCTTCCTACTACTGCATCATTTACTTGTGAACCAACCCTTGCATTAAAATCTCATGGTGCTTTTTGACTTGGTTGAGTAGATGCTCTAATTTCTGGTAGAAATGGTCTTTGGTTTGCTGTGCCGCATCGTCATTTGGTGCATACACGGCTATTGTAATTGTTTCAGTGCCATATAACTTCATGGTAATAGTGACAATTCTTTAGCATATAAATGCATAGTCCTGAATGTAAGCACGCAGAGCTTTGTTAATTAGAATGGAAACGCCTGAGTTTGCTCGTTTATGTTTATCAACTCCAGACAAAAAAGTGGATGAAATTTCCAAATTTCTCATTCCCTTGTCCCTTCTTTTTTGTTTCTGACAGAGCAATTATGTCAACCTTCAGTCGACTAATTTCATTCTCTATTTCGATGGGTTTATTTGTCAGGCTTTGAACATTGTATGTAACAACTCTCAATGTTTTTTTCCTTCCCAGTAATTGTCGTAAAGAGTTTCCATCCGATTTCCGAAACTTCGTTTTAGATTCTCTGGATTGTAGAAGTTTTTTGTGGATGATGGGGTGCTGGCCCATTTACCCAACCCCCAACTTGGAGGACCAGGATTTGATATCAGGGTTTACTCACCTAGGGGGGTTGCCTTCACCACGCCTATAGAGACCCCCCTTCCCTAGGTGGGTCACATTTCGTCTGTCTGCTACGTTGAGACCTTCCCGGTTTGGGTGACCCTGCCAGTAGCTATGCTACAGCCGGCACAGCCCTCAGCTTCTCTTGAGGACGCAAACCCTCCCACCCGGTACTGAAGGTACCTTCGAAAAGGCAGTGTCCCTTATTTCAAGTTAAAACTGAGTATTGGATGGAGATTTGAGACCGCATCCGTGCCTTTCGCGAGTTACGAATCACGTCATCGGAACACGCCTTGGGCAACGAGCCAAAGTTTCTACCTCGTCGAAGTCTCCTCCCGTATTCTTTAAAACTTCACAGGGGTCCTCCCTCGCCGCTCTGAGAGACTGACGCCGCCTCTGAACACCTGAGCAGCGGCTCACGGGCCTCGCGTGTCTCTGCATGTGTCCAGGAGACCAGAACAGGCCTTCTACTGCTCCTTTTCTAAACTGAGGCGAGTTTTACGTGAAGCTATCGCAGACAGTACATTTACTTCTAAACATGTCCGAATTCCTTGTTTGAACACCTTATCGACTTCGTCAGTGGCTGTGTCTTTAATTTATCTTGCATCCTTAATGTAGACAGTTATTAATAAGTACCTCTGGGGTTTCGGAAGACGACAGCGCGAAAACTACGAAACCTACAGAAAAATAAAACACATATGAGTGATAGAACTTCTCGGGAAGTTTCAGTAGGTGTAAGGAGCATTCGAAAGAACACTGTGGCTATAACCGAAGAATTTATTCGAAAGTAATCACCCAGAGGCCTGAGCACAACTATCACACAATTTCACGAGCCGAAGGATCCCTATTTTCCAGAATTCCTGTGCTGTTACGGGAGAAAGTAGTCCGCCGTCTCCTTCACTTTGACTTCTATGTTTCTTTAGCGAACCAAGCACATGAAAGTCGCAGGACGACATGTTCGGGCTCTAGGGCGGATTCCCAAATCGCTCCCATTTCGACTTGACCATTACACTTCGTTTGTCCTTGGAGACGTGTGGAAGCGCATTATCATGGAGCAGAATCACTTTGTCCGTGAACACCACAGGTCTCTTGTTCTTGATGGACTTGCGTAGGCTACGGACTGTACCACAGTACACGCCACTGTTAATGGTTTTTCCATGCTCGAGAAATTCTATAAGAATCGGACCTCGGGCGTCGAAAACGGCGGTGAGGATCACCTTCCCCAGTGAGAGTGCAGTTTTGAATTTTCAGGAGAATGTGACGATGCGTGCTGCCATCGCATACCGTACCGCTTTGTCTCTGGCTCGAAGTGATGGCACTGGCGACTATCCACTCGGGAAACCGGGGCCTCCGTCATACCGCAACAGGCGCTGCACCGCTAGCCGCATGTACACGTGCGCTCACTGCACGTACGTCTTACTTCATCAAAAGCTGCTATGGGAATGGGCAACTTCAACTGTTTCCTCAAATTTCTTGATCGTTTAGCTTGGGCCTTTTATTGACGTGGGCCTCTTTGCAGGTGTTTTTGTCGGCTATGTTCCCCCAGTGCAGAGCTGATACTGGTGCTGCTCTGATACAACAACTTTACGATCTGTGTATACTCATTCTTCTCAATAGCCATTGCGTTTCGTTCGGAAAAGTTAAACGTTCCTAAGGGGGCACGATGGGGTGACGGACGAAAATATTGCTCAAATTCAGGATCGTTTTCTGCGAACTTAAATGTAGTAGACACATGGGATATGCTGGAATGGATGAAGTATACGTTGAAGTTTTTATCGGTAACTCCTTATTTAAAAATATCAATATCTTCACTGTGTTACTGGGATTTTCCCGAGACAGTTCTGAAAGGAGGTAGATCGACGGTCATCGCTGTAATTCCGGTTGCGGTTTTATGTAATGAGAAAATAAAATATCGCCATGATACATACAGCTTCAACTTTAGTTCACTGTAGGAATTTGGAAAAAATATTTTGGGGGGAAATATAGATAACGAAAAAATGGCTATTTTGGAACCCGCTTTTGGTCGAGAAAAATATTAAGTATCAATATAAAAAAATCGGCTATGTTGAACTGAAGAGAATAAAGTTTGCTTCGAGGGAGACAAAAAGTCATTAAAATCGGATGAAAATTGTAGCGTCGGTGACAACAACCATGCCGAAAATCATGGTTTTGAGAAAAACGCGTTGAAAGTCTGACAAGTATTTAATTATATAAAAGACGGGACAAAACTTGAAACTTACGGGATAACATCGATGCCTGGTCCATAATAACTATCATCCCGGCTAGTGGATGGCCGCTTTCTGCCACTTTGACCCGATAAGCCCTCATTTTCGCCCTCAAATCCCTTTTCGTCGCTGAGTGCATCGCCTCTGCGATCTCTGTCCTCAGAGAATCGGTGCATTTCATCGTCGATTTTGGTTCGAGGGTTATTTCGGACGTGCGTTAATGCAGTGATCTTCACTTTACGCCGAACAATAAAAACACGTCTCTGAACGACGCCAACTGACGTTGACTCAGCCATGGAACAGCTGACTGAGTGTCAACCAGGAGGCCAACACGAGGAAAGTGAAAGTCTACCATGTGTTCGAGTCACTGGTAAGCATTTGCACCATTAGAATCAGCCCTGAACGTCTCACGGAGGCAACGAAGAGAGCGTGAGCTCAGAACCGGTTCTCAAACGCCGAGGCGTGATGTGCACGTTCTGCATCAAACGCTCACAGAATCGTTACTGTTTGGAGTTTGCCCATAATATTTTGGCGAATAGTTCTTCAACGTGTATACATTTGAATTCAGTAATTAAAAAAAATCGAGTTTTTTCGACTGTCACCCTGTCGTTCCCCCCTTAACCTTTACAGCAACAGCAACTTCGCAAAGGAAATCAACACGCGTCGCTAAGTGACAAGCAGCATACTTACATCAAGACCAGGAATTTTTCACATTCTGACAGCTTACAACCCATATTTTGACCTGGTGGCAGAAAGTGGAACTACTGTTTCTTTTTCAGACCAGTACGCCAACACACTGGTTAATGAACACACCTACCTACGATGTTCCCGCGTCCTAAATTGGATACAGCACACACAGCAGCAGTAATTGTGGCGCCTAGAAGCCAAGGGGTCCAAGTACAAAACTCATTATGTCAAGATAATTGAAGTTAAAGTTAAAAAATAATTCCAGTAGGTCATATTTGGAGTTAGGTAGTTCTGTTTACATTATCATGTATCTCAAGGATATAGTTCATCATAAAAGCATATTAAAACATTATTTAATTATATACAAACTTATTTTTCTATACTGAAAGTTCACCATGTGTAACAACAACAACGTTGTCCTATTGTACATATAATAATTTTTTTCTTCTGATTTTCGATAAATTAGTGTAATCGATGTTCTGATTTCATTTCTTTTTTTGTTTCATGCCATTATGTTAAGGAAACTATAAGCAACTTTCAATGTAAATATTAATATTTATGTCAGATTTCAAGCAATGTTATAACAGAATTGAAATGTAAGAAACGTTGAAATTATTGCAAGATATCGAAGTTGTAATTGTGCGTCAGGTCCATACGTAGGCAATGTATTGGGATATGTAGAATGCAAAACCTCTGGTGAATACCCTGTCAGTAGGGGAGCGGTAAAAGGTGGATGGCAGGCGTGCGCGGGAAAATGCACACGTGCACTGCACGGCATAACGGGCTCAGCAGTAGTAGTCGGAGTTGGGCATTGGTCTGAGCCACACGTTCTGGATCGAGGAGGTTCTCCTGGAAGACGTAGTTTCATTGAGCCTCGGATGTGCCGTCCCGACGCCTATACAGCATGGCAAAATTCCATAGGCATTAAATGGAAAAGAATTGCGACGCTAAGAAGAAGTAAAGTGCCGATACATCAAGAGCCATTGCTGTGATTGTATGTGTGCCCTGTGCCTCGCCATCTCGCTGCCTGCCGACAGCCGCATCGATACAAACAGGTTGAAACTTTTAGTACTGTATTCGTGTGGACCAGTGTTACTTTTGTTCCATACTGTTCAATAAGAACTTAAACTTTACCAGAACTGTCCTTTCATTTAAATATCCTCACAACTAACCTAGACAGGGTCCTTCCCACATGTTGTGCAATCCGAGTGTCCCGAGATGAAAATTTAAAGTTTATGTTAGTAATAATTACTTGCAGAATGATTTTTAAAGAACTGTTTTGCTAATGGATCTATAGGTAAATAACAAAGGTCTGACAAAGTGGGAAGATAATTTTGAAATTTGTTTAGTAATGAAGTTTAATTATTTTGAGGCAGATATAATGGTAATTAAATGAGCAGGAAATAAGGTAAAAAGAGTAGTAACTCATATAGTGGAAATTTTGAGTGCTTAATTATTTCAATAAATTAATTGTTCTAATACAGTGATCGTAACAGTTTCAGGGCCCCCCCCCCCCTCTTCTTATTCATTTGAATTCTGAAGTGTTCTAAACTGATTAGACCAGCAAAATTAAAGCCAATACAAAAAACCAAAATTTATCAGTGTTTTACATTTATCAAAATTGACATTGTGTGTGTGTTTCGAAAGTGCTATTTCTAGGGTAACCTATGCCCGATTTTAATCAGATCAATAGACAGTACGAAGTTTCGTAGTAAACATTATAGTGTAATGTTGTGTATTTATGGTTTATCCATATTGGTACAGAAAGTGAAATTATCAGTTCAGTAGATTTTCTGGTTCTAAAATTTACCATATTATGCAGTGTTACTACGTGTTGTTATGCTCGAACGTAAATGAACTTGTACAGGGAAGAAACTCAGTTAATGCCTAATTAGGCTGGCTACCGTATTATTAACATATTGGTAACATCTTCTGTGTTGTTTCTTGTCCGTCCTGACGTGTAGTTGCATTTCGGACTTGCTTGACGTATCATTGTTATTACTGAGTGGGTGTAAGTCTGATTTGCCTCCATTCAGGTACACGCGGTCAATGTCTATACAAAAATCCTTTCTCTTAAGGTGAAGCGCGTCAACTTACTATAGTACAGGCTTTAAGGAGTAGCGTGTGCACTAGCGCAGCGTTACACATGTTTTGCACGCTGCATTTGGATCTCTTGTACACCTCCACTTGGACCCCCTGCTTCTGAATGTAGGTCAATAACGAAATTATTATGAAAGTAGAAAAGCAATTATCTTTATTTTTAAGACCTAGAATTGGTATTACAAAAAAAAAATAGAGATCAATCAAGAAACATACAATCTAATAGGTGGAACAAAATACAAATTTTCGTTTTCTTTCATCCTCGTCAGTTCCATACACATTGTACAGAGCTTCATCTTCTTTATCTTCGTCACTTAGTTCTGCCTCTTCGTCACGCCGACTTGCTGCTTGGGCTTGAGGCCGAGCGGCTACACTTTTTAACTCCAAATAAAAGGGGCGTTGGATGGATGGTACAAACTGGAGGAGCTCAATCAGGTCTTTTGCTTTTTGTGGTTTTAGTTTACGCTTTGTTGTTGTTGGCTGTACAGCTGGGAACTTTGCAGGTAGTTTTCCAGTGGCTTTTTGTTTCAGGCTAACATGACTGTGTGGCTCTAGGTATCCTGCCGAATACTTGTAGTGTAGGATGCCTTGTGGTAGTCTTCCTAAATTGAAGAATCTGTATTTTTCTGTTGCCTTTTACCTTTTTGGGGAAAACATTGTCCATGGCATCAATACCAACGAAGTTTTCATCTCTCATTTTAGTTACAATAAACTACCAATCTGCTGATGCTACTAGGTCCACCCAGTCCTCCGGAACGTACGTATCACTGTTGTTGTTGTTTTTTTCCCTTTTTGATCTCAATGTGCTCGAAGTATCGGTCACATTCATTCTACGAGTGGAGAGATACAAAGTAATGCTGGGTGACTGTCTCAATGCCTGTGTCTCTTACTAAGGCAACCAAAATTTTGACGTCAAGTGGCTCTTGTTCTGTCCTCCACAATTGTCGGCAGATGCCTCAATGTGTTTGATGTGGCTAGAGAGGGTCTTACTGTATTTTAGAAGGCAATTCACTATTTCCTGACACCCCCTGTTGGCTGTCCCCTCATGGCACATGTACGTGTTTCCAGTACAGTCTTTGAAATTATAGAGATTTAAGTTATATGTTCACAGTTGTCGCATATAATAAACTTTGGAGTTCTTAACTGCAGGCATTGGCATCATTCTTTGAAGGTTAAGATAGGTTGATGCTGTATCTTTTGCCCTGTTCTTGGTGCTTTTTTTCTTTTAATTATTTATAGCTTCACCCTTTCTCAAGTGTAACTCGTTTTGGTTCACTGCCGACTGTTTTCTTCTTCTGCGCCATGAAAAATTTTTCTTTGGAACTTGTCGCAAGTGACACAGGTATCTGTGTGACGCCTATGAAAACCAAATTAAAATTTGTGTTGAAAATGTTTCTATAGAAACTTTCTTTTTCAGGCACGATTCGTCTTTCCGCACATGACTCTTTGTACAGCTTGAACATAATTGTTAGGTTAAAGTCTAGATTAAGGAACTTTTTGTTGACAGCTTTTGCTCTGTTGTAGTGACTTGAGTACTTCTAATGTGTTCTTCGATAACTGCCAATCTTTCTGCTGAAATTTTGTTTTCAGGTTCCATGTTCCATTTTACCTCTTTTGTCTCACAGAGCCACACCTAATGCGTTTTCTCTCTTTTTTAGAATAATATTTCTTGCTCTTTTTTTGATACATCAGGGGTTCTCAAAAAAAACCTCTGCAAACTTTGTAGTCATAAAGGTTCTACGTAACTGATATGTCTTTTCTACTTACTGCTAATTCTTTTCGCCTTTTGGCAGGTTACAACATGCCTCAAATATGACTTGCCTGCGCTCTTGTGGAATATTTCCATTGCACTTAAAACGACTGTTGTCGTTGCACTCACGGACCTCCTTAGATGCATGCTATTTCGATTTGCGGTCACAATAAGCCTTGCCGGAGTTTCGTAACCTCTCGATTTGTTCTCGCTTCTAGAGCCCCGCTCACCGAACTCGTTTTCTTCCATGTTGCGTCGGTGGTGGTACTGCATTGTCCCGTAAATCCTCGATAATTCCCCAGCCACTTCAACTTTTGGGTATTCCAGCTAGAAAGGAAAATAGAAGGATAGAAAAGTATGTTACGTCTAGAGTAAGAAGTCTGGATTAAGTTAGGCAAGGAGTTACATTAGGTTAGAGTAGGGCTATGAATAAACCAAAATACGCTGGTAAAGTAAAATACGTTTTCGTTATGAATTTTTCACATCAAAGGCCTATAAAACAAAATTAACCTCTCAATATCGGGGTAACACTTTCATCGCTTTCACTTGTAGTTTCATCATCACTTCTGAGAACAAAATTGGTATTTGCATCACTGTCAAGTCCGTCTCCAAATAAAGCAGCATCTAAGAAATTGAAACTAGACTAGCCGAAGAGCTTTTTGAATATTGTTTAGTGAGCAAATAAACAAATATCTAGAAAGGTTATTAACCTGACTCAGATGAATCTTCACATTGGTCATTCATTTTTCAATTAACTTTTAACTTTTGATGTTTTAAGCAATTCTCTTTCAGTTTGAAAAACAATGAACCGGTTAAAAACAATGAGAAACCATAGTTTTAATGTAAACAACAAGATGCACTTAAAAACACTGTTACGTTTCAATAACACACATAAATTTGACTAAAAATGTGTGACATTAATGCTCGTTACTTAACAACAACAAAACAATTTGCTCCTTCATTTTGGTGGGGCAGGGATCCAAGTGAGTACTTGGATCCCTAGCGCATCGTGATTCATTGGACCACTCAGTCATCAGTAGTGTTTGTCACACTGAAGACGTGCAGCTCTATGTTATGCTACGATCGATGCCTTTGCGAAGTACCGGACTCCATATTCCAATTGCATGCACTTCCCTTTATAGTAAAACTGCTTGAGACGGAACTGCATTCACCGACAACTGCAGATCCTGCGATGTTCAAGTCGATTGTCACTGAGAAGATGTGTCATTCGTCACCATGGCTGTGGGTGGTGCACCATTTTTGTTCACGCTGGAAAACGTGTGTCGATGCACTAAAATGTCGGCCAGGTTCATTCACGGTGCGGTCATGATCATGTCCAAACAGACAACCGGTTCCTACCATTCTCTCTGCTCCGTTTCGATTGGTCTTATGCCGCTGATTCCAGACACAGCTGAGACGTACATACGACTTCACTGCCGTGACTTACGTTAGAAGTTTAGATTGACAAGGCCGCCAGACAACGATTACGCACAAGCTACAGAGTTCCAGAACTACCACGGTGCTCTATATAGAGAGTGACTGATTTATTAAAGGATGTCTCCCACACACCATGAGATCTACTAGAAATGTTTATTTGCCTAAGCCGGTTGTGGGTTTATAGCTCTTCACCAGCAACAACTATTTGCACATCGATATCTACAAATTGACAACTGTATAATATAGTAGCAGGAACAGAAGTCTGCTTACATTATGTACATCTATAGCAGCGACATGTGTGGAAATGTGTATGTGTGTGTTTGTGTGTGTGTGTGTGTGTGTGTGTGTGCCAGTTACTGCAATCGGATATGAAATTTGTTCTACTACATAACATACATGTTGTTATGTATGTTACTGCCGTCATATCGTAGGCAGTGACAATTCTTGATCAGGTCTGACATAGTATCATAAAGTGCAAACATGTAACTAACAGATCAAAGATCCTACATTATCTGTCTTTTGATATTTATAAGATCATTTTTATATCTGTGGTATGCTTTCATGTACTTGTACGTAAATTACAATCTTTCAGTAACTGGTACATGAAAGTAGAATGTACAACAGGTATACAACTGCAAAATAATCGAATATGTCAAGTCAAATTAGACAATTTAACGTGCAGGACATACACACCTAACCAAAATTATTTATTGGTTGAATATACGATCAGAGGTCTTCCTGGCGTATATGATGCTTCCATCGTTCTCGAGTGTACTGGCGGATGCAATCGTCGAAATTCCACGATATTTCAGCGAACAACCGTTCCGCTATCATCATGCGCTACTGAGGGAACGAGGGGTTTGCGGTGCGCTGACGGAGTATATTGCTGCGGGTTCAGGGTTCTGGTCTTGCTGGCTGCGCGCCGTGTCGGTGATGGGGGTAAGCGGCTGCTGTGGGCGGTCGGGGTTAGGCAGGGAAGGGGGGACTGGCTTCCACGCCTAACTCAATTGGGAATCCGTGTCACGTCATACACATTCCAATAGCTTCTTTAGAAATGAAGTCACAAACTTTGTTCGTGTTGGAAAGCACTTTTGTGTTCTGATAATTCATTGACTATTCATTCTCAATGCAGTATTCTGCTATTCCCTACTTGATGGGCTGCAGTAAGCGTGTGCAGCACTCTTGTTCTTCGCAGCGATCTTGAGTTGCAAGGATTTTTTCACTAATATAGGCTTTCCCTCATTCACTCGGGAATTTGTACACCCCCGTTTTCTAGAGATGCAGACCGTCTTTGAACGACACTAACAGGGCTCGTGTTTTGGCTAGAGGGTGGGACACTGGTGTTATTTTGTGTTTTTGATATAGTCTGCCAATTTTGGATGATATATTTCCAGGAAACGGTATGATGGTGGTCTTCTTATTTTCTTCTACGAGTAGTTCCGGGTTTCGTCTTCCGTGGTGCTCTTCGGTTCTTGCGTTGTAGGGACGTCCGAATCTGTTGACTGGTGTATCCATTTTGGTGGACACAGACTCCAGGTGTTGCAACTCTGGCTTCAGACTACAGACTACACCTGAAATGGTGTATGCCCTATCTATAGTGTATCCATTGTTCTACGTATTGTCTGGCTAGCGCCACCGTCTTCTCAAACAGACAACAAGTGTTCGAGTCCAACCATGGACGTCGCTGTGAACTTCAAATTTATCTTTACTGTGTGTCTCTTCCGTACATGAAGAATCAGTTGATGAGTATGTAAATACATGTCTGCAGGAACCCCACCACTGACATTGTATCTAGAATACATTGGACTGTAAAGAGAACGAATCGAAGCTGATTCAGTTGACGGCTAGCTAAACATGTAAACTTCAACTTTGGAGATGGTGTGGGTCTTATACTGCAGGCGTCATTTAAGAAGGGATATTTCGAAATTCCAACCCTAAGAGGGTGAAGTAGGGGATAAAGGGTTTTTTTTTGTTTTTTAAAACTGTCGAAATTAAACCTACGAAAATTGGTTTCTCGGCCAGAAATAAAGAAATACGCCTTTCAACATTTTTAGCAATTTAACCCTATGGGGGTAAAATACTGGCTGAAACCTTTCTTGCTAATACGTATCGTTATTCAAGAACTTCTAAAGTATTTTTAAGGCTACATCTATGAACACTGGTATTTGACTTCTTGGTTACAAAAAAAAAAAAAAAAAAAAAAAATGCTAACCATACATGTTCAGTGTTTTGGGAAACTAAACCCCTAAGAGGTTGATATAGAGGATGAGATTCTTTATGAAAATACGTTCTTATGAAAGCATTTTTACAGCCAAATCTGTGAAAATTTAAATTTGGCTTCTCAGTTAGAAATAAAAAAATTCATGTTATACTGATTTTGAAAGATCAACCCTTATAGGGGTGAAACGGGAGATGAAAGTTTTTATGTAAATGTTTCACTGCGGAAGCATTTTTGCAGCTAAATCGATGAAAACTTGTCCTTGGCTTTTCTGTTAGAAATGAAACATACGCATGTCACTGTCTCTGGAAATTCAACCCCTAAGGGCGGGGTGAAACGCTTTATGAAAGTATTTCATTCGAAAGCATTTTTAAAGTTACATCTCCGGAAATTGTACTTAGGCTTGTAAGCTACAGATGGAAAAATACGTGTTTAACTGTTTTTGGAAGTTCAACCCCTAAATGCGTGAAATATGTTCAGTCTGAGTCACTGACTCATCATTGCCCAGTCCAAACTGGAAGTTTGGGTAGGGTGTGGTTTATCTAAAATTACAGTACTAAGGGGGTGAAATAGGGGATGACAGGCTTTTGGAAAGATGTCGCTACTAAGGGATTATTTAAGCTAGAACTATGGAAACTAGTATTTCGTTTCTCAGTCATAAAATAAAAAAAAAGTGTTTCACTATATTTGGAAATTCAATCACTATAGGGGTAAAACAGTGCGATGAAGTGTTTATGAAAATAAATAATCAGTAACGAACTAATAATGGATTGTTAAGGCTATATCTATGACAAGTGGTATCTGACTTCTCGATTAGAAACAAGAAAGAAATTCATGTTTCATTGTTCCTGGATATTTAGCCTCTAAGGGAGTGCAATAGGTGACGAAAATTTTCAAGAAAATGTTTCGTTAGATGAAATAAATTTTAAAACTAAAGTTGTAAAAATTGGTATTTCACTTCTCGTTTAGATATAAAGGATTATTTGTTAAGGGATGAAAGTGTTATGAAAATATCTCCCCAAGAACGCGAAAGGCATGATTAACAAAAATTTTGGGCTCCAGCTACCAGAATTGCTTTTGGACAGAAGTACATTAGGAAGGGACCATTGTTGTATGGCCTTAATTAACGTGAAATCTTAGAAGGTGTTTTAATTTGTGAACAATATAACAGTTTGATTAAATAAAAACAAAAAAAAATTCTCTGCTGGCAATCAGCTAGTTACGAACATGTACGCTCTAAAAAAAAAAAAAAAACACGCACCACCAGAAATCGGTAAATGTGCCTTGTATTTAGAGACAAACAAATAATTACAATTTCAGTCAGGTTCGTTTCCCACCGCTGTCCGAAGAGTCTCCAGGCACGTCTGCACCTGGAACCTGACTGAAGGAGAAGTGCTTTCAGTGATGAGTCCCGCCTGTATCTGAGCCCTAAGAGCAGGGAAGACATGTTTGCCGGCGCTCCGTACAGCGACAGGGTCCAACCTGACTGTCGCCCGCTATATGGCGAGACAGCAAAGAAGTCACGGATTCAGTTCCCATTTCTTTTCGTTGCAGGACTCTTTTGGTTGTCATCTACGGCACGCTTACAATACAACGATACGTCGACAATATTCTACTACACGTTTTGTTGCCCTTCATGACCGGCCATCACGGGATGACATTCCAGCAAGAGAATTCTGCTTGTTTGTCAAACCTTACCTTGGAGAGAAAGGACCCTGGATATGTCTCCAATTGAGAGCGTTTGGAACATTATCGGTACAGCCGCCCAACCATCTCGGAATTTTGATGGTCTAACGAGCTAGTTGGACAGAAGTTGGCACGACATCACTTAGGAGTGCACCCCACGACTCTGTCGCCGAAGCCGCGTGGGGTAGCCGCGCGGTCAAGGCGACTTGTCACGGAACGCGTGGCTCCCCGTCGGAGGTTCGAGTCCTCCATCGGGCATGGGTGTTTGTGTTGTCCCTACCCTAAGTTAGTTTAAGTTACATAAGTAGTGTGTAAGACCAGGGACCGATGACCTCAGCAGTTTGGTCCATTGTTCCGTAAAGCATACGTGGTATTATTCCTTTAATGCATGTACAAAGGACGTACAAAAATATGACAGAAACTTGACAGGTTTATTCCTGACATCAACACATTACTAATAGTTAACACGATATTGGTCTGGAAACCTTTCGTTGGGGATGCATGAAAGGAGGTCCCAGTAGTACTTCCTGGTGGTGTAACGTACCTCAGTATGTGCATTCTTACTCACTTCTTTATTTAGAGTTGGTTATGGCATTTGTTTTGTTTGAGTGTTGTTTTTTCCTGTTCTGGTGTAACTTGTACCCAAACACATTACATGGACGCATTCGGTGCCTGGTATGACGGATATGCACCACATTCCCTAGCAGACGGGAACACGGATGGAGGGAAACCAGGCGATATACGAACGCCTCAGTTCTACGTACGCTTCCACCGCACTGTGGATGAAACTCAGTCAGCTAGTGCCAGGAGAATCGCGACAAGCGAAAATCACATCAGGATTTGGAACACACTACGTAAATATCTGCTTTATCCGTATCACCTTCAACTATTGTAAGGATTAAACAAGGCAGGCTTTCAGCGAAAAAATGACATTCTGTCAGCTCATGTTGAGGGCGGTGTGCCATGTTTCTGAAGCTTTTTTCATACATCTTCTTCACTGATGAAACTGACATTTCGTGTTACTGGAGCCTCAGTTCTCGTTCTAATCACGTCTGGGCTTGTGAAAATCCCCATAAAATGCGATGGGGTGATTCAAAAAATGGCTCTGAGCACTGTGCGATTTAACTTCTGAGGTCATCAGACGCCTAGAACTTAGAACTAATTAAACCTAACTATCCTAAGGACACACATCCATGCCCGAGGCAGGATTCGAACCTGCGACGGGGGATGCCGCGAGAACCGTAAAATGGCGCCTATAGCAGCGTGGCCACTACGTGCAGCTTTTTTTGTATACCTCCAAATTGAAAGAGGTGTTTTGACCAACATATCAGGGGTAAACTGATGTCACTGCCACCTATAATCGTATGAGTCGTGTACGTGTTTGAAATTAGACTCAAGTTCTTTTTTAACCTTTCCGCAATTCTATCATGTGAGTTGGGAGGTCGGTATAAGGATACAGTTATTATTTTATTGCGGTTGCCAAGAATGACCTCCACCCACACAAACTCACAGGAATTATCTACTTGAATTTCGCTACATGATAAACTACATCTAACAGCAACAAAGATGCCACCAGCAATTACGTTTAGCTTATCATTTCTGAACACCGTCAGGTCCTTCACAAAAGTTTTGGCTAAACTTATCTCCGGCTTTAGCCAGCTTTCAGTGCCTAAAACGATTTCAGGAGCAGTTTTTATATTATCGCCGGGAGCTCTGGTACTTTCCCGACACTACTAGGACAATTTACAACCGTTATACCGATGGTTCCTAGATCTTCGTTCTTCCTGTGGTCGACTTCCACCCTTTGAGACTGAAGCCCTTTTCCCCCAAGATTCTCTAACCTAGAAGACCGCCCAGTCGAAGCCACACAGCCCCCGTTACCTGTGTAGCCGCCTGCTGCGTGTAGTGGACTCTTGCCTTATTTAGCGGAACCCGAAACCCAACCACCCTATGGCGCAAGTCGACGAATATGCAGCATACATGGTTGCAGAAACGTCTGAGGCTCAGATCCAGACTCTCCACTTAGCTCTGTATCAGAAGTCTGCAATCTCTGCTTTCATCCGCAAGCTATATCGGCAGTCTTTACCACTTCTGACAGCCGCTCAAAACCAGAGACCATCTCTTCAGATCCAAAGTGACACACATCATTGGTACCTTCGTGAGCCACCACCTGTAGTTAGGTACAGTCTCTGCTCTTCATGGCATGCGGAAAGACCCGTTCCACATCTCGAATGATTCCACCCAGTATGCACACAGAGTGCACACTCGCTTTCTTCCTCTCCTTGGCAGCCATGTCCTTAATGCGCCTGAACACTGGACCTCCCATCTACCAATAAGCCAACCAACTGTGATTACTGGCTCTTGTAAGGATGAGAGATTTTCTCTGAAAAAGGGACAAGCGACTGCATCTGGCTGAGACACAGAGTCAGCCGTAGAAAGCACCTGTAACCTGTTTGACAGACCAGGGAGGCCTTTTATTAGGCCCCGTGGGAAGTCTCGTCGCCTGCCACGCCCCGAGGCGACCTCCCACTCGACCATAGGTGAAGCGTCAATCTCAGTGCGAGCAGTAACTTGGCTGGTCACCGGTGAAGACCGATAGGCGGACTCGTGAGTAGTGCTGGGTGACCGCTGGATCCCCACAGCCGGTCGACAACCGTGATGCCCACCAACTGCAGCATCAATCTGTGTAACGTTAGACATCACAGCCTGAAGCTGAGAGCCAAGTTTCACCAACTCGGCTGGCATCCACACGCACCAGTCAGTCCCTGTCCATACTAAAGACCGTGGAAAACTACGCTACACTCATAAACAAAGGATAACACGCGCTACTGAACTCTACTATAGGCGCTGACAAAAACGCAAAAACTGGGTCTAATAAATAAGAGATTCAAAAAGTAAACTACAAAAGCACTCAGGCGATACTAGATAATTAGCTCCTTATTAAGGACTTGTATGTCACAAAATCACACATATGCGTTCAATCTCCAATGCGAATCTAAAAGTAGCGAAAATTGATACGGACGAGGAGTGCGGGAAGGTGGCGCTATGTGGGAATATGAGTCGGCAACAGAGCGTGCCAAGACGGTCCACGCATGTGCTATAAACGCTGGGTCCGGGTGGCGCAGCGGTTTACGCAACTGTTTATTAAGCAGACGATCCTGGGTTCGAGTCCAGTTCCGACTGACATTTTCACTTGGCGCCGCTGATTCCGCACTAATTGTAAGTCCTCATACAGCTCATATCACTCATTCTTTTCCTTTCCTCCCTATCCCCTTTCCTCCACCTTCAGTTTACGTAATAAGTGTTGTTGGGATGCTGTTGTACATAGTTCGAGCCCTGTCACCAGCTTCGATATTCGAGATGCAATCATCCGACTAATTATAGTTATGACTTTGTCATAAAACCAACAAGTCATTCTCAACTTAGGAAATCAATGTCCTAATTGACTACACTACCAGGGGTGTTCAACAAATAATGCAGCACATATTTTTTCTCAGCGCATCCTGGTTTTTAGAAATGCGGGATTTGTTGTGGAATGTCGTGGAATATTCCTTCTTCAGCCTCTTTAGCCCCTTTAGCCTCATGAAGTTCAGATAGGTGTTCAAAATGCCTTCTTCTGGCGGAAAACCAGAGCATCGCAGATATTCATAGGCGATTGCAGAATGTCTATGGAGACATGGCAATAAGCAAAAGTTCGGTGATTCCTTGGTGGAGATGCCTGACATCATCGCAACAAACTAGCGCAAACCTGTCCAATCTCCTGCGTGTCGGCCAGTCGAACACAGCGGCGATTCCTGCAGTGTTGGAACGTGTGAACACTCTCAGTCGAGATGATTAGTGGATCAAATACCTCGCTCCTCAACTGGACGTCTCCGTTGGGAGTGCTGACACATTCGTCCACCAGTTGGGGTACTCAAAGCAGTCTGCCCGCTTTGTTTCCAGTCGCCTAACAGAAGATTATAAAGAGAAACGAAGCACTGTCTGTGCGGAACTGCTTCCGCATTACGATTCTGTTCGTGACAATTTTTTGTCGTGCATAGTCACAGGCGATGAGAAATAGGTTCATCACTTCGAACCGGAAACCAAATGGAAATCCATGGAGTGGTGTCACACCACCTCTCCTCCGGATCCTCACCCGATAAAGTCATAACAAGACTCTTCTGTGACCATGAACCACAAAAATGAAAAAGAACTTCTCTTTGTCCACGGCTGACACAAGCCTGCGCACAGGAAAGGTCCTCACGAAACTTCACTGGACTGTTCGTTCTCATCCACCTACAGCTTGTACCTCGCACCTTGCAAGTTCATCAGTTTGCCCCAGTGAAGGATGCACTCCGTGGGAAACGGCACGTGGATAATGGGGAGGTAACTGATGCAGCGAGACAGTGGCTCCGACGTTGGCCATAGGAGTGGTACCATAAGGGCATACAGGCCATCCCAGTAAGGTGGTAGAAGGCCGTCACACTGCATAGTGATTACGTTCAGAAATACGGTTTTGTAGCCAAAAGAGTGGGCAGTATCATGGCGTATTGGAACCCTGAATACAACCAAACAGCTTTACACTTCTCTTTGAACGCCCCTTGTACGTTTGTTCTCCCCAAGCCAAGTGAAGGTGTGTAGCAGTGGGTACTTCTGGTACCCTTATTTTTCCCCCTTCCCTGTACCGCTTGCGAAAGTGATAAGAGAAGTAGGGCTGCCGGTACAGCTCTGTATTAACTCTAACTTGTCGGATTTTCTCGTTATGCTTACTGACGAGACGTATGTAGGAGAAAGAAATATGTTACCCGACTCTTCCCAGAACTTATGCTCTCAAAATTGTAATAATAAATCTCTTGGTGACGCTCAACGCCTTTCTTGTCATGTCTGCCAGTGCAGTTTCTATACCATTTCTGTAACTAAAGGCGATCCCATGACAAAACGTGCCGTTCTTCTTTGGGTCTTCTTTACCTCTTTTATTAATACAGCCTCGTAAGGGTTCAAATGTGTCGAGCAATATTCAAGTAATGTTCGAAAAAAGTTTTGGGAATTGCTTCTTTCGTGGGTCAATTACTATAAGATTCCGTAAGATTCTGCCAATGAAGCCCACCCTGGTATTTTATTTTCTTGCAGATTCAATTTATATGGCGATTCCACTTCAGATCACTCCAGATGGTTACCATCAGGTATTATTCGGCCTTTACAGCGACTTGTCGCAACTAGCGAAGTCGTGAGTTATTGGATTTCCTAGCCTATTTATGCCCAATACGATATAGTTATTTCAGTTCAATGACAGCTGCCAATGTCTGTACCAATCATTGCTTTTCAGCAGGTGTTCCTGCAACTCACTACCGTCTTCTGGCGTCTCTACCTTCTTACAGGTAACCGTGTTATCTGTGAACAGTCTTCTGGTGCGTCCAGTGATATCTACTAGATCATTCGCACAGGGTTTAAGTGGATATTTTTATATGTGGTACCTCAATAGGTACATACACCAATGTGTTGGTTACTTTCCTCTGCATTGAACAATGTTTCCACAAACACATCACAAACATTACGACCTGATGGTATCTGCGTGGTCGTAACTGCACCACTAAGAACATTACACCAGTCAGTATAGATTAAAGGTTTTGTGTCCCTGTGTCCACACTACAGTACCTGACCTGCTGCTCAGGGTAAGATATGTACTAAGGGAATGCCCTTCCCACTGTATTAGCTATAATTTTTACTCTGCAAATGACGTAAATACTGATATAATGTAGTTGCTCGTCAGCGAGGCCAGCCAGTCGCCATGAAACAGAGGAAATCTGCCAAGGGAGAACCTACAGTATCCTCCGCAGCGGCTGTCGCCAGAGGACTGGCGCCCCGCCGACCCAATAGCGACGGCGCCGACCATGAAGACGCACAAGCACGTCGCCGCAATGTAGACTCACAAACCCCCGATCTTTTCGAAGACGCAGAGGCACGACATCCACACCGAAACTGCGCCACTCCACCTGTGCCGAATTTGACGGACCCGGAGCCGGGCCCCTCCTCTGTTGCCCCACCCGCGACGTCTGGTGCACGCCCACGACGCCGCGGAGGCCGACGCGAGACAGGCGGTCGCATCACCAGCACTCCTGAAGAAGCCACGTGCAATGGCGAAGAGGAGGCCACTCCCATCAGCGCCAGAGAAGATCCGACACCGGCCGCCTCCACCACGGACATTGCAAGTTTGATTTCTCAACCCACCGCGCTTGTGGCGAGCACAACAAAACTGCGCAGCACCTGACCGCTGCACAGAAGATTGCCGCACCGGACGCTTCTCCACTACTCATTATGGGAAGTGTTAGAGGACTCACGGCTGTCTACGCACACAAGCTGGCGAATTTCGTCAGTTCCTTCGTGATGAAGCCGTGGACATCTGTCTGCTCAGCGAAACCCGCCTTAAACCAGGCATTACAGTCAAAGCGCCGAGCCACTCCTGTTACCGTGGTGACATGCCAACTGCCGGTGGAGGAATGGCCGTCTACATACGGAATGGGATCCGTCACCACCAGATTCAACTGCCGCCGCTCGTGACTCTGGAGGCGATCGGAGTTATAGCGCACACGTCAGCGGGAGGTTATTCTCAAGCTTCAAGTGCAAAGAATGGTATCAGTGACATATGGAGTCGATTAAGACAGCCGAGTGTACTTATGTTAAGATACTGGGAGAGATTTGAACCACTGGGCAGGAGGAGGAGTACGAAGCTGAAGAAACAGGAAAGAGAGGGACACGAAAAGAAACAGGTCTACGAGTAGGTGGAGGTAAGAGAATTAGAAGCACAAGAACGATTAAATCGAAGAATATTCCTCGGAAGAAGAAGAGAAAAAGAAGGAAAAGGAGAAGCAGCTGTTAATGACCTGTCTTAATTACGTGACTCTTAAAAAAATTCAGTCACGGAAACAAAAAAGCTGTTTTTGGAAGATAATTCGTCCATGAATCCAGATCTAAAATCAGAATTTGTGTGTCGACCTTATTTTTCAAGTGATACTGATTTATGTAAATGCTTATGTCGGCCTATGTATTACAGAATTATGTGTTCCTACAAAATTAGAAGAAAAATCGATGTCTGCCCGCAAATTAAGCAAAAAAATGAGCAACGTAAGAGTAAAGGAATGTGAATAAACATATCTACTAATATTTTTTCCTAGTTTCCTGCGATACGTTATGGCAGGAGCGTCTCTTCGTGGAGTCCAGTAGAAGTCGGACCACAGTTCACTAATCCATTTAACTTGATAACTCTTTTCCATTTGAGAAATGTCTTGGCAGAATAGTTCTCCATGTTCGTCATTAACGATACGAAGGTTATATGGAAAGAAGTCCAAATGATCGTCCAAGAAAGGTATCTTAAATGATGTGTTAAATCATAAATAGTGGTACGATCTCAGTAATTCTTGTGCAACATCGCGGTAGTTTTCTGCCTTATGACTGCCTAAAAAGTTCTTACTAAGACTGATCAAGGACAGCTACGTCATTTTCTCAAAATTACTCAACAGCCATTCATTCTATTATTTGAGGTCATACAAATATTACCTCCGTAACTTTTGCTTCTCTATTCCTTCGGATGTTGTATCGAAGATACATTAGTTTATGTGATGTTTTGATCTTAGAGTTTTCGAAGTTTTTTTGAAAAGACACAATTTAATATGCAGCTGCGGGGCTACACATATTTCGTGTGAAAAAGACGTGGCTTCGCTGCGTTCCTCTCCACAGGCAGTAGTTTTTTCGGAGCAGGCCTGTTTCCGCACACTCATGGTTATTTCTGTCTTTGCTGTCCCATTGGTATATAAGGCAGCAGTACTTTAAGCACCCAAGCTGTAAGACTAGCAGAATCGCAATAACCTTGAGATCTCCACAGGTATGCCATTTATACTTCTCACACTGGGTATGTGTGAAGAGCAGTTTGCAGTTCTCATGTGCCTCTTCATGTTCACTGCAGGAGTAATCGAAACAAAGGGATATTTGTTGCCATTGTGGTGAAGTACTGCTTTCAGATTAAGTTTGCTGGTATCTGTAAACAAGCGCCTTTCACCTTTTCATGCCCAAGAGTCTCCATAATGGATTTCATGGCCTATCGGAGTGGCCGAGCGGTTCTATGGGCTACAGTCTGGAACCGCGTGACCGCTACGGTCGCAGGTTCGAATCCTGCCTCGGGCTTGGATGTGTGTGTTGTCCTTAGGTTAGTCAGATTTAGGTAGTTCTAAGTTCTAGGGGACTGATGACCTCAGCAGTTAAGTCCTATAGTGCTCAGAGCCATTTGGATTTCATGTCATTGCAAAAAACCGTATCACTTGCATGGAAAAATATTCAGAGAAAGAGTATAGCGATCACAATAAAAACTTTCGTATCAGGAAGAATAAGATTCCTTTTCTTTAACTGTGACGCTACAAGCCTACATCACGAATAACATCATTATGATCCTCTTGAGAGAAAAGGATGTTACTCATCTGATTCACACGGGCCGTGAAGTGTTGGGCCTGTCTTCTAGGCGTTCGTCTCTGTTTTGACCTTCGCCCACTACCATAGTCTCAAGAGGCACTGGTAACGGCAGTTCTTCACTGTGACGTATACGTCTTGAAAGATACGGCAAAAGAGGATTGTTTTACACGTAGTGAAAGCTATGTTTGTCACACAGAAAAGGTTTGTTATGTGATCCGTTGGTTTCCTCTAAATAATAGCCACACCAAAGGCCATGTGACGTGAATATTTGAACTAGCCGGACAAGAGAGTATCACAGGTGAAACAGTATATTTGGGGGGCCAATTTTTTGTCTTCATCGCCAAACTAGTCCCCATAATAAGGTTCATAGCATTTCTTGACAAGAGCTTTAAGTTTCTTTTTTGTGATGTCAGAGTTAACTCACCACAAATATTATGAAAGGAATGTTGGTGATTTATACAGGTACGTCGAATTTATTCTGCTGAATTCATACAGAACCTACAGCAACTCACTGACAAGGTCAGAGTTTTCTCACTGCTGAAACTGATGCCACAAACACAACGCATTGCGATGCAGCGGGAGCAAGACTAATTGACCCCCTTCGTATACTGCTGTGAATGTAGGAACTGAGATTCATGTGCAAATTCCTTGTATATATTCCGAATGTTTACCAACAAAGAATCCGCAAAAAATAAGTAAAATCAAATTAATTAACTCATACGAAAGTAATCAATATACAGCTTTTTCAAGTTATTTTACACACAGAGCGTACTGCATTACGACGACTGAGCCAGATAGGCAGAAACGAATTTCATTTTCGAATTCAGCAACCACGACTTAGAATACCATTCACATTCTTGGTCATAAAAATGCTGTTGACCAGTGTTAATTTTCGCGTTGTCAGAGTATTATGAAGGAAGTAAGTGCCAACCTCCCCTCCCCAACCCTTGAAAAATCCTGGATCTTGAGTGAAACCTTAAAATGCAGTTTGAAGCGCTCTTCACGGTGGGACTGTACCACCAACGAGTCAGAATTGCAGATTGACAATATCGACGGAAATTATACACACTTCTTTCACTGTCGCTGGTCGGCACGTCTTTGGAAGAATGCCGACCCCTCCGATCCCTGCACCGATCCTTATCCGCACTGCAGGAGGGGGCGGTCTGTGGCGCGCGGTCTGTAGGCCCCTGAATATTCATCGACTCTCTTTATTGCTCTGGGTCTTCCAAACGCCGGCACGCTGCCCACAGGAATCAACTCTGGCACCGTTCTTATTACCTTGCGTCCAGTGTTTTTCAGTTCACCGGTGCCTAATTTCCCTGGCGCATTTGTGTGAAAGAGACCAACGAGCACCCAGTAATATACCCTGAGTAAAATTACAAGTAATTGTTCCTCCACAAACTGTAAGTATCAACTATAAACAGACATCGCTGTTAAATTGACTCACTGAATCTGCTGTGGTAAACTTTTGCTGCTGCACACACACACAAACACACACACACACACACACACACACACGCACACACCACAGACCCACAGCTTTTATATATATAAGGCGTAGTATGCATTTAAGTTGGTTAGTCCAAGTACATATGGCAACAGCAAGCGATTAATGCTTACTTTCTCCCATGTGGCAGGTGAGGTGTCGAAATGTGGACATGTGGGCGCAAAATGGTTTGTCTATACTGACAGACGTAGTCCACCTCGTAGTGCAGCTACGACCATGCAGGAAGCTCCCGTAGTAATTTATGTGCCATGGTGCCATGTCTGTGGGAAGACTCTTATAGTCAGGGAAAAAGCAACTAACACGGTGAAGTGAGTACATATATACTACTGATCACATTGTCTCCACTTAAACCTCTAACACCTGTTCATACACGGGGCGGGAAGGAATTGGTGCACCCAGAAAGGCGACGTCAGTTTCGATCCGATGATGGCATGTGCCACCTGGTTTCGGCGTCATGCATTAACAGCTAGCGCAGTTGCTTGGCTACCAGAGTGCCACCTTTGTCTACCCTTTAATAGTGAATGGTCAAGGGCAGAAGTCTCAGTATGGTGCAAACGTGTGAAGCAAGCAGGCAAACATGCCACGGAGACGCAATCGTGCTTCCTACAGGCAACTGATGGTCTTTTCGGAAAACTGCCACACAAGTTAGGCGAGCTGTGGAAGTTGTGGAACGATGCTGGTATCAGTGGTCACGTGAACGTTCAGTCACCCGTAGCCGACGTTCTGGACGTCCACGAAGCACAGACGCCCGCGAGGATGGCACTATTGTAATGGCAGCAGTGGCAGATCCTACAGCTACTACAGCTCGTATGGGAGGGCTTGCGAGCCCGAACATGTCAACACGAACTCTTGAGAACCAGTTTTAGAACCGAGCGAGGTGGCGCAGTTGATAGCACACTGGACTCGCATTCGGGAGGACGACGGTTCAATCCCGTCTCCGGCCATCCAGATTTAGGTTTTCCGTGATTTCCCTAAATCGTTTCAGGTAAATGCCGGGATGGTTCCTTTGAAAGGGCACGGCCGATTTCCGTCCCAATCCTTCCCTAACCCGAGCTTGCGCACCGTCTCTAATGACCTCGTTGTCGACGGGACGTTAAACACTAACCACCACCACCACCACCACCAGTTTTAGACCTGGGGCTACGGGCACGCACACCTACAGCCCTGCTCTATTCACGCCACAACATCGACGTTCACCGCTCGACTGTTGCGGTCAGAGGATCAGTAGGAATATGGAGTGACGCGCCGTGGTCTTTAGCGATGAATGTAGATTCTGCAACACTCAAGTGCTGGTCGTTAATGCGTACGACGTAGACCGAATGAGCGCTGTAGTGCATTTGTCAAGAAACAATGGCCCTATCCAGGCGTTATGATCTGGGATACGAAAAGCTACAACTCTCGTTCCCCTTTAGTGTTTCTGGAAGGGACGCTAACTAGCGATAGGAAAGTGTAGTAAGTTGTAGGACTCGTTATTTTGCCGTTCTTGCAACAGGACTGGTTGTTTCAACAGGATAATGCTCAACCACACACTGCCCGTGAAACTCAACGTGCTCTGCAAGACGTGCAGCAGAATTCCTTGTCAGCACAGTCTTAACACTTGTCTCCTATCGAGCGCGTTTGAGGTATGATGGGACGATAAGTGACTCGTGCAACTGGTCGACCGACAACTCTTACACAAGTATCTAAACAGGTCGAACAGACGTGGCTCAACGTATTCAAGGACAGAATTCCCGATCTGTACGGTCAATTGGATGGCAGGGTCAGTGTCACCTTAGCTGCCCACGGAGACCACACCACGTCCTAATATGGATGTTTCAGCATGAGCCGACATCTGGTAACTCAGAACCGATTGTGCTGTTCATTTGCGAATGTAATCATTTTATGTACTCCATATTGACTGCTGCAAAAATATATCTTGAGTGAATGGAAACCTCTAGAACTATGTACTATTTTTTTACCGGTAATGTATGTAAAATGAAGGCATAATTTCTATAAAATCTACGTAAAGGTCTAATTTTTAACGGAAGAGAATAATTTAGTTACAAGACAGCTTTCCTGAATTGGTATTAAGTTGTCTCTGCTTCTCCTGATCGAATTATCCTTTAAATCGCTTCACCCAAAAGTCAGAATTGAAAAGATCCAACATCCTTACTTTTTATTGCATGCCTAGGCTGGTTTCTAATCTGAAATTATCAGATGGCAATTCTATGGAGACAGACTTAATATTCTCACGAGTGGGCAGATAATTTGATGCACGAGACTAATCTATTTTTCATCACATTTCAAAGAAGGTACTTCATACCTGTCGTCTAATGCATGAAGCCGATTTAGAATAATGAGTGAATAGTCTTTAGTCTTACTAGCTTCGTCAACTCAGAAATAAAATCACTAAAAGGTACCATGAAATTTGCTCCGTGACACTATATATTTTCATGTTAGATATGACAATGCACCGCAACCTTCATTTCTGTCTGGTGTGTTCGACTGTAAGTCGATGCTCACAGTGTATAATGAGAGAAATCTGTCTTCTTAAGAGCCAGAAGTTCTTTTGTTATATAACGCCCGAATTCTCATCTGAATTACAAAGCGAAAACTAATGCGATTCCCCCATACACTTCTCCAAATAGGTTAGTTATTTAGTGCAGAATGAGATTTTCACTCTGCAGCTGAGTGTGCGCTGATATGAAACTTCCTGGCAGATTAAAACTGTGTGCAGGACCGAGACTCGAACTCGGGACCTTTGCCTTTCGCGGGCAAGTGCTCTACCAACTGAGCTACCCATTCACGACTCACGCCGCGTCCTCACAACAGCTTTACTTCTACCAGTACCTCGTCTCCTACTTTCCAAACTTTACAGAAGCTCTCCTGCGAACCTTACAGAACTAACACTCCTGAAAGAAAGGATTTACTGGAATTCAAAAACTCGACTTCAGAAGACGGCCAGGCCGGGCGCGGACGGCGGAGGGAACACCGGCGACCAGAGAGGCACAATGTAGCCGCGTCTGGCGGGCGCGGACCTCAGACGGAACACACGACGCGGCGCGGACCGATTAGTGAGCGCCCAGCATGAAACAGAAGTGGAAATCATAGTAACAGTCATGAGATAGAGTACCCAACATCTCAGATTGGGTCTGACACACCTCAGATGACAACCACAGCCGTTGAGGAGGCCAAAACGGGTGCCGACGGCAGTCGGAACATCCGCTACTGGAGAGATCCGTTGAAGCCGAGTCTGGCGGGCACGGACCACAGATGGAACACTCGACTCTGCGCGGACCGATTAGGGAACGCCCAGCTCCTCCCAGGCATAAATACTGGACTCGATCGACCAAAGGACCAGTCTCAGGTAGCGCCTGAAGAAGACAGCGGGGCACGCTGTTGAAATATCGTGCGAGAACGACGCGAACATCCGGCTGGATTCCCGAATATCCAAGATGTCAACAATGAAAATTATCAAACTGATAACTGAGACGGAGGTCCTCATTTGTGAATGGAACAGGATACTTGATAGTTGTAACAGAAAGTACTCTCCTTGTCACATGCTAAGGGTGGTTGTGGACTATGGATGTTGATGTACGTGTACACTTCGAAAAACAAAATCCAGGTATGTTTGACATGTCCGCCCAGCTTGCTGCGCGATCTAACGTGCTGCTTCCTGGCAAGAATCCGCCCGGCGGATTAGTGTTAAGGTCACGTGTGCCGGCCGGCCTGTGGATGGTTTTTAAGGCTGTTTTCTATCTGCCTCGGCGAATGCGGGCTGGTTCCCCTTATTCCGCCTCAGTTACAATATGTCGGCGATTGCTGCCCAAGCACTGTCTCCACGTACGCGTACACTATAATTACTCTACCATGCAAATGTTTTGGGGTTGCAATCGTCTGGCATGAGACGTGTGACGTTCCCGGAGGGCGGAAGGGTGGAGGGGGGGGGGGTCTACTTGGGGCCGAACCGCACAACAAACCTGGTGAAACTTCCCCTTTGAACAATTATACATGACTGTGCTTAAACTGACACACAATATTTTGTTAGCGCAACGCAATCTGACTTTCAACAATCCCTAAAAAAGAATGGCCCTGACTAACATTAAACTATACCTTTCACAAATCACTTACCTCACAAAAATCTTCGCTGCTCAAGCTACTGCAATACAGCGAGCGCCACTACTGCCAGCTAAATAAAAGATTCAAACTATGGAAGGCACTAACTACTGATAGGGATAGTTAGCAAATGAAAGATATTAATAGAGAACAAACAATGTATTTACCTTGATATCATCATATATAAATATAGCAGTTCATGACAAATTTCAAAACTCCGCCATCTCTCTCCCCACATCCACCACTGCTGGCGGCTCACCTCCAACTGCGCAACGCTACGCGCTGTTCACATCCAGCTGCCGCTGCCCAACACTACAATGGCAGACAACAATGCAAACTAGCGACAGACTGCACACAGCACAGCCAGTGATTTTCATATTGAGCGCTACGTAACGTTGCCAATAAGAAAACATAAACAGCCTACTTACATAGAGAAAACATAAACAGCCTACTTACATAGAGAAAACATAAACAGCCTACTTACATCGCCCCCATGCTCCCCACAAAAAATTTTTTACAAATGGTGTTGGGCACTGGCCAATACAGATTTGACAAAAATTTTTCACAATGACAGTAACAAAGGTATAAAATGCACACACTTATTGATACAATGTT
Source organism: Schistocerca americana (assembly GCF_021461395.2). NCBI lineage: Eukaryota > Metazoa > Arthropoda > Insecta > Orthoptera > Acrididae > Schistocerca > Schistocerca americana. Next base: position 95,075,337 of record NC_060121.1, read on the forward strand.
GGTCAAAAGCTAACCTTTTCTCACAGTCCATAAAGACAGTCCTCATCATTCGTCACAGTAAAATTGCAGTGTTTTTCTCAAAGTCTGAGCAGTAAAAGAAAATGCACACAGAAGTAGTGGATTTCCATGCTGTCTTGAAGAAGTAGTGTTGTCCTTCCAACGGAAAGACAGTGCTGACTCTTGACATGCATACAGGTAATGGTCCACAACAGAGCAAACCCACAGCAGAGTCAGTCGTAGTTTGGAAGAATATTGGTAGGTAGGTCATCACAGAGCAGACCCACTGTAGTCCTGGTAGAGAGTATGGTATTGGTGGGCCACCAGAGGTGCAGACCCACTGCAGACCTTGTAGAAATAATGGCGTTGGTGGGTCATCAAAGATGCAGACCCACTGTAGTCCTTGTAGAAATAATGGCGTTGGTGGGCCACCAAAGATGTAGACCCACTGTAGTCCTTGTAGAGATAATGGCGTTGGTGGGCCACCAAAGATGTAGACCCACTGTAGTCCTTGTAGAGATGGCCAGCAGCCATCTGTTGTGACTGTGCAGGTGCGTAATCACCATTGAAGAGTCTTGCGGATAATATAGCAAGTCCATAACCACCACTTGTGCACTCACAAAGTTTTTGGAATTGTCCTTAGAACCAGCAATGCTGTTATCCAGTCCCTTGCTGAATCATTAACACACGTGCAAACACTATCAGTCCCTACTTCTCACATATTGTCCATATACTATGACCAACAGAAACGTGTGCAGTGAAATGTAACTAACAAGTTAATAATATCATGAACTGGTGTCAATTACAATTTTATAACATAAGAATACAATAACAAAGGTACAAAATACATCATTAAAAACATAACAATACAGATAACATTTGTAGTAATACAGGCTTTACAAAAGAATCGAAATAACGTATACATCAGTGTTACAGGAATTATAAGTACCCACATAAAGATCAGAATAGCTTTGGAAACAACATCTTCACACATGAGCATTAAAACAAAACAGAATAAATAATGTCTAAACATCTTTACAAAGTAAATAACATATTATTGATGCAAATTATATTTGAGGATAACGGTATTCCTCATCATAGTTCATGTAGCTAAGTATGAGAAAAATTCTACAACATAAGTCTTGTGAGGTAAACATATAAAGACAGGAAGAACATATATACACAAGGGTACCCAAACACATAGTGGGATAACACAAAAGGAAAGGACAGGGTTTGTTTCATTGCAGTATTTTGCAAACAAAACTTTCTTTGCTCCTTGGAGGTCTCCCTTCATTCATCATTATTCCCAAAAGTCCTATCTAAGCCTGCCTTCTGTAATTTGTTCACATCCTCTGTCAAAAATAGTTTTTCTCCCTGCTTTCTGTATTCTGTTCACATCCTCTGTCAATAATAGTTTTTCTCCACTGTACAGTATCCTTATTATTTTGCCAGACCATTTTCTGATAGCTTCTCAATGCATTTCTTATAAATTTATAATAGTTAGTTTCTTATATAGTCTACTCCTCTTAAGCTAACTTAAATCTACTGAGCTCAGATGCTAAACTAAGGGACGAGGCAATGCAGCATCACATAAAACAATTAATATAAACAGCAATGAAAAAAAAATGGAAAATCGCAAAGCAAGCTACACTAAATCTAAATTACCAAGCAATTCAACATTACAACTAATATGAGCCAATGCGCAGCAACAATAAAAATAAATGAGTAGTAAAATTGGCTTAGCAGAGTAACACAAAGTCAAATTCAGTAACGCTATGCCTGGCAAACAGCAGTAACTTATACCTAAACATGACATAGCTCAAGCAGAAAAAATATTACAGTAAAAACAACAAAGCAGATAAGGGAAATGTATATTCACATCTTAATATCTATGTAATTAAAGTGGTGCACCACAACAGCTGATTGTAAAAGGAAATATTACCATGTACTTGAAAAGAAAATTATGTGTTACTGTTACTAGTTCCTTCTTATTGTTCTTTCCTTTCCAAGTGCTCCTTTTTTAAAGAATGTGGATCATAAAATAATTATTTAATAGATCTGTTGACAGAAAGTGTTCACATTAGCAAATGCATTTCATTTTATAAAAGCAATGCTGCAACACAGCTGGAAACCAGATATCAAATGAAATAAGCAATTACGCAAACCAAAGCATAAAAATATCATTCAATAGTCATGTGACATTTCATAAGTTAGTAGAAACTCTCTCAACTCTCGTAGAAAGAAGCTTGTCATAATCAGGTGTGCAGATGTAAAAATATTTCTCGTCATTTCATTAGGCATTTCAGTAAATATCAGAAAGTACGATATGTTTCCAAGTAATCAGCATGTCGGATTTGCGATGCTTCCTCTAAAGGAATGACAATGGCCAGGATAATGGCCTCCCTTTTTTTTCCTGTGCTCTGAAAGGCACACCCTAATGGCTTGTTCTCCAGGTGTTTGACACAGCTGCGTGCCCACAATGCATTACGTGCAGGTGGTCACTTAACTTTCTTACGGAAATATTTACGACACCAGTTTCCGCTACAGTGACAGTCTCACATAAAAATATTTCACAGGTCAAGAATTAGCGTTGCAAATCTGTAGAAAGAAAATCCTATAAATATAAGTGTCCAAATAAAATATTCGTCAGCATTGTGATACAGTCACGCATTTACACACATATCATAACTCTTAAAGTACGAATCTTGGTTTACAACAACCTTTTTCACAAACCAGAGTCCCTAAACACTACTCATTATTCCTTACCTTATTCGTCGACACTTCTTCAATATTTCATCATAACAGCTACGTGGCTTAATCAAATAACTCATATAGCATCAGCCTATTAATCATAAACATACCTCAGCAGCATAATACACATCATCGTCGTAATAATAACATCATAACACCTCAGTCACATCTCAAAATCGTCGTAGCTTCCTCCAATAACTTCAAAACCTAAAGAGAATTCTCTGCTCATTTAAATAGTGTCACCTACCTCAAACGTACTTTAAAAATCATGATCTCTTACCAAATACATCATTCAAAGCTCTCATAGTATCACAATGGGTCCGAAAAATATGAGCATTTCTCAAAGTACAGACAAAATACAGTTTCATAAGTGTGAAGTTACCCAACTGTGTATTGCGTAAACATGTGTCACTGATGTAGTAAAAAAAATGATTATCTCTCAGTTGAATGATCAGATAGCTGGGTAATTTGTGTGTTAGAGAAATATGGTACCGATGTGTAAAGTTGTATAAGCAAATACCATATTAGCTAGGGCTCCTTGTGCTTGCCAAACACATGATACACAAAGTAAGCGTGTACCCCCCTGAGGATAAATGTAATTATACTCCCAGGTGTTACAAATTACAGCAATGGAATGAAATGTATCACGGAAAACTTTCTTTGTAATTAAAAAAATATTTAAAAATAAGTGTTGTAAGTATAAGATTGATCACTCAAATGCGTGTACTGTAGCGCTAAACTGTGCGTCTTGTCGCAACATAATCTCTGTGGAAGTGTCGTAGTTATCGTCCTCCAAAAGCTAAGTTCTGCAGAAGTCAATGTACTTACCACATGATAAACAAAAGTGAAATGCTTTGCATATAGATATCGTAGTTATTATGCTTATTGGCGTGATGAAGAAAGTACTGTACAGTAACGTATTGTTATGCCACGAAAAAGGCTGTCTCATTGTTGCTATACCACAAAAGTTACTACTAAAACATGTTTTTCTTCCTAGAAGAATTCAGAAAACTGTGCAGATATAAAACAGATACACTGCAAAAGCAACATTGTAAATTGTCACTCATTAGTAGCGTCGTGATAACATCGTGTAGCTGTCACATAAACTATCCACTGTGTCCTCTGGTATCTCACAGAAAGTACTTTAAACCCAGAATGTATTTTCAAGTAAACCAAAATGTTGCATTAAAATCTCATTAGCAGTACCAGTATGTGTCCTAAGTATGTAAGCCTGATAGTCGTTACGTAATCGTGCAACTAACAAGCAAGAATGTGCAACTAACAACACTGTGTCGTCTGTTCATTATAACAATGCATTCGTAATTTCTGTTTAAATAAGTTCTCTTGGTTCTTGACTGGATATTTCACTTCAAACATTGTTACATGTTAACAGATTCTAAATCTGACAAAGCATACTAGAAATGTGAAGTGAAAAGTTTTATGGCAAAGACAAAGTTAAAAAGCAGATTATCTTTCAATAAACGGTTTTACATGTGAAATGTGGTGTAAACCTTTACTCTTCCTAGTACGCAGAGTTTCAACTTCAACGCAATTATCGTGTGGTATACGTCGGATTCTGTAAGGTCCATTGTAAACTAGAAAGAATTTGTGACTCAAATGTTTCTTCTTATGTGACAATGAATGAGCTTTAATGAGAACTTTCTGACCAATATATAATTTCTTTGCATTTGCTTTACCATGTAGTTCTCTCCTTTTGTCTGCTGCAGATTTTATATTTTTAAGAGCCAAATCAATTATGTCTTTGTGTCGAAGTTTACGTGTATTCGGGAAAGGTACAAGCTCTCTGATTCTGTTCGGTGGTTCTTCATTCTTCAGTACAAGAGTAGGTGGTAAAGCAGTGGAATCATGAGGCATTTCATTCAGCACATTTTGAAATAATTGTAGATATCTGTCCCAATGCTGATGCTTTCTGTGACAATAAAGTCTGCAAAGCTTATTGATTTCTTTCATAATCCGTTCAGACGGGTTGCAATGTGGTGAGTACAATGAAATAAAAACAGGTTTGATTTTATGATTCCGAAGCGTGCGTGACCAAACAGCAGATCTAAATTGCGGTCCGTTATCTGAAATGACTTTAGCAACGTGGCCAACTTCACGTAAGAAATTTTTAACAAAGGCGTTGGATACTGATCGTCCAGTGGCTTTACGTAACGGAGTGAAAGAAACAAATTTTGAAGTAAGTTCAACAGCGACTAGAACGTACGAAAATCCATTGGATGTTCTGACAAGCGGTCCCAAGAGATCAACAGCAGCAAATTCTTTTAATTTAGAAGGAATAATAGGAAACAACGGAGCACGATGTGAGACAGTAGATGGTTTCGCCTTTTGACAAAGGTTACAAATAGACAAGACTCTTCGAATTCTTTTTTCCATATTGTTAAAATAACAAGTCGTTCGAAGAATATGATAACATTTTCGTGGACCAAAATGTGCGTAGCTGAAATAAATGTACCAAATGAGCTTATTAACAAAATCGTCAGGAATGCAAAGTACCCATAGCTTGTCATCAACAGTGCAGCGTTTGAACAGTATGTTGTTTCTAACCAGATAATAATGCCGAATCTGTGTGTGTGTCTTTTCATGCCATTTGCTCTTGATGTCTTTCCAAATCGGATCTTTATCTTGTTCATGAGCAATGTCCTTTAAAGATGTGGTGATGAAGTTTTCAAAGGCGACTTTCTGAATGTAAAGAATACTGAAATTTTTCTCGAGGTTGCCTTCTGTGGTACTTTTCTCAAGCCCAGCCGGTGCGCGAGACAGTGCGTCCGCAACAATGTTCTCCTTGCCGGGAATGTAGACTATTGTGAAGCGGAATTCTTGCAGAAACAATGCCCAACGTTTTAACCTGTCATGATTTAATTTTGAAGACATAAGAAATTGTAATGCACGATGATCACTGTATACTTTTACGCGCTTACCAGAAAGAAAGAAACGGAATTTGTTAAATGCCCAAACGATAGCTAAAGCTTCTAATTCAGTAACGGAATAATTTTTTTCAGATTTTGTTAGCACTCGGCTAGCAAAAGCAATGGTTTTCTGAACGGTAGTGTCATTTTCTATGGCTTCTTCAAATAAATGGGCACCAAGACCGACTTTAGAAGAATCCGTGCTAAGGCAGAAATCTTGTGACAGATCTGGATCAGCTAAGATTGGCGCGTGAAGTAACGCTTCTTTCAAAGAATTGAATTCCATTTGTGCTTGTTCGTCCCAGTTCCAAATAGTATTTTTTCCAGTGAGAGAACAAAGTTTTGGTGTAACAAGAATTTGCATATTCAGAAAACGACGGTAAAAAGTTACGAGACCTAGAAAACTGCGGACTTGTCTTTTTGTGGATGGAACTGGAATGGCTCTGATTGCTTCTAACTTTTCAGGATCCGGCTGAATGCCTTCAGAAGAAATAATATGTCCCAAAAACTTCACCTTTGTCCTACCGAATTCAGACTTTTCCAAGTTAACTGTAATTCCAGATTCTGCAAAAATACGTAACAAACTGTTGAGGATGCGATTATGTAGTTCCCATGAAGCTTCTGCTATTAGAATATCGTCCACATATAAGGTGATGTGACGTTTTAAGAACTCAGGTAATATGGAATTTAACCCACGAATGAATGCTGCCGAAGAAATGTTCAAACCAAAAGGAAGTTTCCGAAACTGATAACAAACGCCGAAACAAAGGAAAGCTGTGTATTTTCTACATTCTGGATGAAGTTCGATCTGATAAAAGCTGGATCTGAGATCAATGGAAGACAACACTTTTACACCATTAAAATTTTGAAGAAGTTCTTCCAACGTTTGCGGCCGGTCTGTTTCAGGAATAATGATCGTATTGATTTGTCTCGAATCTAAGACAAGCCTGATCGATCCATTTTTCTTCTCAACAACATGCAATGGATTGTTGTATGAGCTTACTGCAGGCTCAATAATGCCCTCGTCAAGCATAGATTGTATTTCTGTTCTAACACGGTCCCTATAATGTGCTGGAATTACATATGGTCTAACACAAAATTTAGTATGCTCACGAACACGAAATTGGTATTGAAATCCCTTGATTGTTCCTGTTTTATGAGTAAAAACTGTGGAATGTTCTTGTAAAATCTCAAAAAGGTCCTGCCTATCAGTGTCATTACAATTCTCAATTGTTTGAATTTTATTCTGAATTAACTCATTAGTATCAAATGCGCCGTCGATATCACCCCTGTCAGTACTTGCAGAGTGATTGTTAGTGTCAAGTTGCGTCGAAAATTCCGAACTGTTGTCTAACAGAAGGTAAAGCCGATTAATTTCCTCGTCATGGTTTGAGAGCCAATCTTCAAATTTCAAAGCTACTGACTTACCTTCTTTTTCTAAACTTATTTCAGCATCGTGAAAGCTTATGATTGCTTTGTATTCATTTAAAAAGTCTACTCCCAGTATAATTTCCGTCGACAATAATGGAACAATAAGAAAGTTCATAGAGAAGCTGTGGCTTTGACAAAAGAATTCTAAGTTGGTTTGTTGGCGTACATCTACACTTTTTCCAAAGATTGCACCTTGCAATTTAATCTTACGCAATCGTTCGATTTGTTGCATTTGCTAAAGGCTGTTTCACTGATTACTGAAATGGGACTGCCAGAGTCAAGTACTGCCGTAAATTTTACATCATTTACTGTAATGTGAATCACAGGATATGCAATGTTGTTATGTTTTATGTCGTGTTCCTGGAGTAAGATGTCCCTAATGTCTTCCATTTTTACGTAATTACTAGCTACGGCAGCTGCGTCGTCAGTTTCATAAGTATGTTTTGTGGCTGCCAGCGGTGTGAGTTATTGCCTATTGTCTCTTTGTTGGCGCGCGTCGTTATTGGGGTTTGAGACCTAACTTCTACAAATTCACCGTGACGAGAGGGCCCTGCTCTGTTTGAATCCCGCCAGTTCTGATGCAATTCAGGTCTGTCGTTACGATCACATCGTCTGTCGTCATGTCGGTAGTTCCTGTAGTTTCTTTCTTGTCGGTTAAGTGGTGGAGAATTTCTCCTTGAATCGTAACTGCGCGCTGGACCGTTGCGTCTCAAGTTATTCTGTCTCCCGTAATAATAATTGTTTTGGTTCCCATATAGTCTGTTTCTCTGATTGTCTCTGTGATAGTCATTACTGCGGAGAGGTGATCTTTCCCTGTAATTATTACTACTCTGCCAACGGTTGTCATACGGGTGGTGTCTGTTTTGGTCACGATTTGTGTTGTGGGAATAGCCTTGTCGCGTCCTGTTATTATCGAGGAATTGTGACGGATGTGACCTGTAATTGTTGTGATCCTGTTTACGCATTCCGCGATTGTCAGTGTCAATTTCCAATTCTTGTAACAGTCCCTGAAAAGCTTCAATGTCGTCTTTGCAACGTCCTGCCAAAATAATGTGTCGTAAATGTTCAGGCAATTTGATTAAGCAAATGCGGATAAGTTCTGAGGGGCTGTATGGGTTTGAAAGATACTGATTCTTATGCAACATGTCTTCAAAATATTTCATAAGACTGGAAAATTCAGATTGTTCGAAACGTTTCATCATTATGATGCTTTGTTTTACTCGGTCTTGTGTGGCCTGAGACCAATACGCTGAGAGGAAGGCATGGTAAAACTTTCCTTCACTGTGGCAATCGTGAATGACCGACCGCATTCTTACAGCTGGTTCATTCTCTAAGTAGCCACACATAAATTCTAATCTGTGCTCTAATGACCAGTTGGGAGGAAAACAATGAGAGAATTGATGGAGCCATGCTTGTGGATGAATGTCGTTCCCAGAATTCGTAAATGTTTTGAATTTACGTGTAGTAATGAACCGCTTATAGTCAAAGTCATCATGGCGGCGAGTCGCATATCGGTCATTGTTACGTCGTTTCGGCGGTTCCATTTCAAAATTCGGTGCACCTTGCCAATTTCTTTCATAACTTCCGAAGTGTCCTGTGTTATTATTTTGTGGTTGTTCCGTATTTCTAAGTCCCTCTTCCCGTACTGGAGCGCGAGTGGCCTCTGAAATACGTAATTCTTGTATTACCTGAGTCAACTGATATTGTACTTCCCGGATTTCTCTTTGGTGTTGCGTATTAATTTGATTCTGATTTTGTTTGAATTTCCTAATTTGTTCGCACTCTTCTGTATCATTAAAAACTACCGGTTTTGTGTCGTTCAGATTATCATCTACCTTCGTAGATAAGTTAGTGAACTGATCCGAAAGTTCGGCTACTTTCTCCGATAGTGAACACATTTCCTCAATGTGTTTTTCTGAACCAAGTTTCAGATTGTCCATCTGTGTTGAAATCGAATCTACTGAGTTCTTTAAGTTTTCCTGAGTTTTTGCAAGTTGCGTAACCGAGTCGGTAGATGCAACTGAGTCAAATTTAGCTTGCAAGGTCTCATGATTTTCATGAACAATAATTTGCAGTTCTTTTATGGCTGCTTCGTGATTCTGTAATGCCTCTTCATGCCGCGAAAAAATAGGTTGAAAATGCTCACAAATTTGAGTTTTTACGTCATTACAGACTTTTTGACATTTCGATTCAATGTTATGTAACTCAGTAGTTAAATCTTCACGCGTTTGTTCAAGAGTTTGTTCCAATGAGTCTAACTTTTGAAGCTGTTGCTGTGTTTGTCTCTGATTTTGTTCCAGTGTGTCTAACTTTTTAAGATTTTGTTCCACTGTGTCTAACTTTTTGAGATATTGCTCCACTGTGTCTAACTTTTGAAGCTTTTGCTGTATTTGTCCCATTTGTTGTATTAATTGTAATAACAATGCATTGGTGTCTGAAACATGTTCCTCAGTGATTTTCGGCAGTGAATTTACACCGAAAACATTCACATTTTGACAAGCAGAAAATGTGTCTTGACTTATTTGAGAAAACGGTGAGGATCCAAAACCTGAATCTACAGTATTTGCGAGATCGTGTCGTGTCATTTCGGCTTCCTGAGGCGAGCTGTTGCCGACCGATCGATCGATAATGCTTCCCTCTTCACTAATTGTTTCACTGTCCACGCCATTGTTTGACGCCCGCTCCATTTCCCTGTGCACAGTTACCAAATTACTACTTTGAACATTAGTTAATTCATTACTCTGCGGCGCTGATAAGCTACGCTCGTCGTCACTATTATTTCTCAGTTTAGTTTGGAGCCTAGTGTTACGTTTTTCACACGCCATAATTGTCACAATATTTCACACGATAACACAGAAAAGCACAATTTGAAGTGCAAAAATAGGAGAACACATTAACATAGCACTGAAAATAATATCTAGTTAATTGCAAGCGTAGCTGCGAAATACTTCGTGCAAATCTACATGCATGCCACAACTGTTTTACTGTACAACAATGAAAGGCTACAACTACAAAGGAGATTCTCTCTACAATTACGCGCTAGCAATAAACAAAAGCTACACTAAATACACAAACTACAAGAAAAAATCAGAAGATTCCAGTGAGGTATCCTGGCAGGGTCGCCATATGAAACTTCCCCTTTGAACAATTATACATGACTGTGCTTAAACTAACACACAATATTTTGTTAGCGCAACGCAATCTGACTTTCAATAATCCCTACAAAAGAATGGCCCTGACTAACACTAAACTATACCTTTCACAAATCACTTACCTCACAAAAATCTTCGCTGCTCAAGCTACTGCAATACAGCGAGCGCCACTACTGCCAGCTAAATAAAAGATTCAAACTATGGAAGGCACTAACTACTGATAGGGATAGTTAGCAAATGAAAGATATTAATAGAGAACAAACAATGTATTTACCTTGATATCATCATATATAAATATAGCAGTTCATGAGAAATTTCAAAACTCCGCCATCTCTCTCCCCACATCCACCACTGCTGGCGGCTCACCTCCAACTGCGCAACGCTACGCGCTGTTCACATCCAGCTGCCGCTGCCCAACGCTACAATGGCAGACAACAATGCAAACTAGCGACAGACTGCACACAGCACAGCCAGTGATTTTCATATTGAGCGCTACGTAACGTTGCCAATAAGAAAACATAAACAGCCTACTTACATAGAGAAAACATAAACAGCCTACTTACATAGAGAAAACATAAACAGCCTACTTACACTGGGTTCGGTGCAGAGCGGCGGTGAGATGGGAGGACTGCTGTGGCCTGTTGTGGGATTGTGAACCACTGAGGGCTACGGCGGGATGAAGCCTCTCCGTCGTTTCTAGGTCCCCGGTTTAATACACAATACGTTTGACATTATTACATGTTGAGGGACGTGACACAAGCTGAGAATAGTAAGCATGGACAAGAATTTAAGTCGTATTCTAGCAAAAGAACGATCTTGATCTTATCCTGAAACTGTTTACGAAAGTTTTGTAATTAAACAGACAGTCTTTGTGGTGTGATAAATCTGGCCATATGTCGGATCAGGACTCTGGATGGAATCAGATTCCCACACTGGCTCCCAGGGGCAAACTGAGGCTGGGATGAAGAAAATTCGACCAGTATATGAGCGAAGATAATCGATCCGAGTCCGCTAGCTAATGTTTGCTTCACCGACTGTAATGTGATTATTCACGCATTACTTTATCATTTCGACAGTGTCCAGTCTTGTTACTGACAACGAACGGCATAACGATTTGATAAGTCATATCATGTTTACATTTTGGTTTAGCTGCCCAGAATTCTGTGACTAAGAGAGTCACTGGTCGAACATAAATTAGTAAACAATTTTTTTACGTGTTTTAACACAATTTCAGGCAGCCAATGTTAAGTCTTGCTCTAACATTCGCGAGCATATCGCAACTGGAGTTAGTACGCATAGTAAAAAGGCTTTGGAAGAAATGGTGGAGAACAAGATTCTGCTTATCAGACTATAGAGTACTTGTTGTTGTTGTTGTTGTGGTCTTCAGTCCTGAGACAGGTTTGATGCAGCTCTACATGCTACTCTATCCTGTGGAAGCTTCTTCATCTCCCAGTACCTACTGCAATCTACATCCTTCTGAATCTGCTTAGTGTATTCATCTCTTGGTCTCCCTCTACGATTTTTACCCTCCACGCTGCCCTCCAATACTAAATTGGTGATCCCTTGATGCCTCAGAACATGTCCTACCAATCGATCACGTCTTCTAGTCAAGTTGTGCCACAAACTTCTCTTCTCCCCAATCCTATTCAATACTTCCTGATTAGTTATGTGATCTACCCATCTAATCTTTAGCATTCTTCTGTAGCAACACATTTCGAATGCTTCTGTTCTCTTCTTGTCCAAACTATTTATCGTCCATGTTTCACTTCCATACATGGCTACACTCCATACAAATACTTTCAGAAATGGCTTCCTGACACTTAAATCTATACTCGATGTTAACAAATTTCTCTTCTTCAGAAACGCTTTCCTTGCCATTTCCAGTCTACATTTTATATACTCTCTACTTCGACCATCATCAGTTATTTTGTCCCCAAATAGCAACACTCCTTTACTACTTTAGGTGTGTCATTTCCTAATCTAATTCCCTCAGCATCACCCGACTTAATTCGACTACATTCCATTATCTTCATTTTGCTTTTGTTGATGTTCATCTTATATCCTCCTTTCAAGACACTGTCCATTCCATTCAACTGCTCTTCCTAGTCCTTTGCTGTCTCTGACAGAATTACAATGTCGTCAGTGAACCTCAAAGTTTTTATTTCTTCTCCATGGATTTTAATACCGACTCCGAATTTTTCTTTTGTTTCCTTTACTGCTTGCTCAATATACAGAATGAACAACATCGGGGAGAGGCTACAACCCTGTCTTACTCCCTTCCCAACCACTGCTTCCCTTTCTTGTCCCTTGACTCTTATAACTGCCATCTGGTTTCTGTACAAATTGTAAATAGCCTTTCGCCCCCTGTATTTTACCCCTGCCACCTTTAGAATTTGAAAGAGAGTATTCCAGTCAACACTATCAAATGCTAGAAACGTAGGTTTGCCTTTCCTTAATCTTTCTTCTAAGATAAGTCGTAAGGTCAGTATTGCCTCACGTGTTCCAGTGTTTCTACGGAATCCAAACTGATCTTCCCCGAGGTTGGCTTCTACTAGTTTTTCCATTCGTCTGTAAAGAATTCGGGTTAGTATTTTGCAGCTGTGACTTATTAAACTGATAGTTCGGTAATTTTCACATCTGTCAACACCTGCTTTCTTTGGGATTGGAATTATTATATTCTTCTTGAAGTCTGAGGGTATTTCGCCTGTTTCATACATCTTGCTCACCAGATGGTAGAGTTTTGTCAGGACTGGCTCAGCCAAGGCCGTCAGTAGTTCCAATGGAATGTTGTCTACTCCGGGGGCCATGTTTCGAATCAGGTCTTTCAGTGCTCTGTCAAACTCTTCACGCAGTATCGTATCTCCCATTTCATCTTCATCTACATCCTCTTCCATTTCCATAATATTGTCCTCAAGCACATCTCCCTTGTATAGACCCTCTATATACTCCTTCCACCTTTCTGCTTTCCCTTCTTTGCTTAGAACTGGGTTTCCATTTGAGCTCTTGATATTCATACATGTCGTTCTCGTATCTCCAAAGGACTCTTTAATTTTCCTGTAGGCAGTATCTATCTTACCCCTAGTGAGATAAGCCTCTACATCCTTACATTTGTCCTCTAGCCATCCCTGCTTAGCCATTTTGCACTTCCTGTCGATCTCATTTTTGAGACGTTTGTATTCCTTTTTGCCTGCTTCATTTACTGCATTTTTATATTTTCTCCTTTCATCAATTAAATTCAATATTTCTTCTGTTACCCAAGGATTTCTCCTAGCCCTCGTCTTTTTACGTACTTGGTCCTCTGCTGCCATTCCTGTCAATTGCTCCCTTATGCCCTCCCTGAAACTCTGTACAACCTCTGGTTCTTTCAGTTTTTCCAGGTCCCATCTCCTTAAATTCCCACCTTTTTGCAGTTTCTTCAGTTTTAATCTACAGGTCATAACCAATAGATTGTGGTCAGAGTCCACATCTGCCCCTGGAAATGTCTTACAATTTAATACCCGGTTCCTAAATCTCTGTCTTACCATTATATAATCTATCTGATACCTTTTAGTATCTCCAGGGTTCTTCCATGTATACAACCTTCTATCATGATTCTTAAACCAAGTGTTAGCTATGATTATGTTGTGCTCTGTGCAAAATTCTACCAGGCGGCTTCCTCTTTCATTTCTTAGCCCCAATCCATATTCACCGACTATGTTTCCCTCTCTCCCTTTTCCTACACTCGAATTACAGTCACCCGTGACTATTAAATTTTCGTCTCCCTTCACTATCTGAATAATTTCTTTTATTTCATCATACATTTCTTCAATTTCTTCGTCATCTGCAGAGCTAGTTGGCATATAAACTTGTACTACTGTAGTAGGTGTGGGCTTCGTATCTATCTTGGCAACAATAATGCGTTCACTGTGCTGTTTGTAGTAGCTTACCCGCATTTTTTTTAAATTCATTATTAAACCTACTCCTGCATTACCCCTATTTGATTTTGTGTTTATAACCCTGTAGTCACCTGACCAGAAGTCTTGTTCCTCCTGCCACCGAACTTCACTAATTCCCACTATATCTAACTTCAACCTATTCATTTCCCTTTTTAAGTTTTCTAACCTACCTGCCCGATTAAGGCATCTGACATTCCACACTCCGATCTGTAGAACGCCAGTTTTCTTTCTCCTGATAACGACATCCTCCTGAGTAGTCCCCGCCCGGAGATCCGAATGGAGGACTATTATACCTCCGGAATATTTTACCCAAGAGGACACCATCATGATTTAATCATACAGTAAAGCTGCATGCCCTCGGGAAAAATTAAGGTTGTAGTTTCCCCTTGCTTTCAGCCGTTCGCAGTACCAGCACAGCAAGGCCGTTTTGGTTATTGTTACAATGCCAGATCAGTCAATCATCCAGACTGTTGCCCTTGCAACTACTGAAAAGGCTGCCTCCCCTCTTCAGGAACCACACGTTTTTCTGGCCTCTCAACAGATACCCCTCCGTTGTGGTTGCACCTACGGTGCGGCTATCTGTATCGCTGAGGCACGCAAGCCTCCCCACCAACGGCAAGGTCCATGGTTCATGGGGGGAAGATAGAGTACTTATGTTAAAATAATTATGGAGTGCTGAGAAGCTTATTCGATGGTGTGAGGACTTAGACGAATTCTTCAAAGGGACTGCAGAAAAGTGCAGAAATATATACCAAATGAACTAATTTAGTCCAACTAAATATTAACGCTTATTGCTTCACTTCTGGAACAGTCAGCTGTCTTTGTGTCAATAACGAACAAATAGATTAATGTGCTAGGAAAATCAATAAAGCAACGTTTCCCACCATTTATATTCCGGCGTTGAACAGTTCTGACTTTTGGCGAAGAGCCAAGGATACAGGTCAGTTGCTGACACCACCCACTCGCGACACGCAATGCATTTTTAATTCGCACCATTCGAGTAAATCGCGTAACAATGTATTATTCCACAAAGCTACACATTCAGTAAAAGGGCATTAGTGATCGAAAGCATTGTAAGTTAGTTACCTGCAGCTGCTAAAGTTATAGTATACGAGCGAGACAGAGTATGCTTTCATGTCATGTGGAACTTTAAATCTTACCACGGTGTGTTTCAGCGTACATACCTTTTGCTAAAATGAAATACGTTGTCAACAGTAAGTTTCTGTTTGTCTGGAAAGTAAGTATGTAACCCACAATGTGTTAGCAGCTATGACTTATGACGAAGAAGTATAGACTCTTGATACGAGACACATTCAAAAACAGATGCTGTTGAGCAATAAAGGGAGAGATGAATGATGAGAGGAAAGCAAGCAAATGTATCAGGGAACAGGATGTCGTAGAAGGTGTAACTGTGACTGAATGAAAATGAGGTAGAGATGGGCAGAACACGCTGTTAGGAGAACAGATAAAAACAGCCAAATAAAGTTTTTGCTCGTTTCCAAAAGATGACGGAAGACTGAGGCGACGGCCTAGTGGAAAGTGGGCAGGAAACATAAAAAAACATGGCACATGGATGCGTGTCATTACAGACTGAAATGCGTCACATTGTCTGCAGAAGACTATTTCTAGCCTCGTATGTCAAAGTTCTGATGATAGTACAAGAATAACACAGTGAATAAATCAGAAATATCAGAAACCGTGACATCTTTTAGACTATGCCACATATTCTTAAGTGACAAATGTGTTCAAGAGGCACCACTTATCAGTGGAAACAAAAATTAAGATATCTATGTCGTTCCATATTTGCCGTCCTTTTAAATTAAACTCAGAACTGAACATTGGCCTATACGATAGGGAAACGACTTGAAGCGATTCAAATGTGGCGTACAGGAGAATGTTAGGACTGCCATAGACAGACAAAATTACTAACAACGACATTCTACACAAAGTGAGGAGAAAAAGAGAAGTCCTCAACAGAGTAAAACGCAAAAGACAACATTATCTGGGTCATGTAATGAGGAATGGAAACAGGTATAACCAACTGCAGAACATTCGTCAGTGAAAGATATCTGGCAAAATAGAACGAGAAAGAAGGTGATCCTGGTTTCGAAAATTAAGGACATGGGCTCCACACAATAGCGAGGAAGTTTTCGAAGAAGCAAAGGTGATATAGCCACGATGGTGACCAACATCTGGAACCGACAGGCACCGGAAGAAGTAAAAGAAGTGTTTCGTATGTAGTATGTAACAATTATAGCGATGAGGTTTGGGAGTTGTAGAGGCCGTATTTCAAAACAAAATATGGATACGAGCTCGTGTATGGGAGCCTGACCCAGCAGCGCTGCGGGGTGTCCCAGAACCTGGGGTGGGAGGCTGCCGCCTGCCGCAAAGCAACGCTCGTGCAGCGAATGAGAGTCTGCGCTTCTGCAGAGTTGCTGCGACCGACGTAGGCACGAGCCGGTTAAGTGAATGCTGTCGGCCCATCGTGAGAAGCTACCCCTTTAGTCTTACAATGTGCCAACTCGGGTTCCCCTGTCAAAGGGCGGCGTAGCGACAGCTCTTCGGCTCCCTATAACTTCGGCACTGTCTCTATTGGTTCGTCAACACAGACTCTACAATGCCTCACAGGTTTTAAACATATTTTTGTCCCCTCCCCCTCGGGCTCCGTTTGTAAATAATACGGAGTGGATAAAATCAAACTGACCCAGATGAATTTCACGCTCCTGGTGGTATGCAACGCAGCTTACATCATCTGCCTGTAAAGACATGGTGAAAGTAGGGTTCCCTATTTTAGGGTGCATTAACATTTTCCCGCTAGTTGTATTTAGCCCCCACCGTATGAACACAAACGGGATAAAATAAAGGGAAAATTCAGGCTTTGTATACCGACAGGATCATCCGTTGAGTGATGGTTATAAACTGGATATGGTACGATTTTTCGCAAAGAGACAGATCCATATAACAAATAAATGAAGCTCCCAGAAGGCGAAGAGGAAACAAAAGTACATTTAACAGGGTGCAAGGGCACGTGATGTTATTACAAATCGAGTAAAAGTTGCAATACCACTATAGAATAAGAGCCCACTTTATCAGTTTGACGTTGCACCGTCTCTGGCCTGGACGTGTGCACTATTTCGATTAGGAAGGGTAACAAAAAACCGTTGTATTCTTTACTAAGGCAAGACGGGACACAACTCTCTCAGGTGGGACTTCTTACAGTCACATTCCGTGTGTGGACCAGCGTAGTCCTATTGAAAGCCGGCTGGTGTGGCCGAGCGGTTCTAGGCGCTACAATCTGGAACTGCGCGACCGCTACGGTCGCAGGTTCGAATTCTGCCTCTGCCATGGGTGTGTGTGATGTCCTTAGGTTAGTTAGGTTTAAGTAGTTCTGCGTTCTGATGGCCTCAGCAGTGAAGTCCCATAGTGCTCAGAGCCATTCCTATTGAAAAATGGCATCAAGACAGTGTCACACGCAAGGAAACAAACGAGGACGCAGCGTGTCTGTGGCGTTCTGTCGTGTCGTCAAAGCTCACACAGTCGTTGTCAGCCATGACATGAAGTTACACCTTGTGGCTAGGCACACTATGATGCCAGAAGTAACACCACTGCCCCTCTCCAAAGGCAGTGGAAGAATGGGACCTCACCCCAGACTGCCACCACAACGCCTATACTGGTCATCTGGGGTAGCGCGTAGACGCGCTTGATCGATGAACGCAGTGCGACGTCATTCCGTGCTTTCCGGTCACAACACTACTCTAAACGAACCGTTCGTGTTGTGGCGTCAACGGCAGCCTACGCGTCAGACTGTAATTCCCTAGTCCGCCTCCTACTAACCTCTCACCAACAGTGTGGGATGAACAGAATTAGCACAGAGACCAGACTGCTTGTTCTCGAATGACAGGGCTTACGAAATGCTTGGCTCACAAAACGGCGATCCTCCTCTGTGCTTTCAGACGAAGGGTGTGCCATCCCTCACGGTCCAGTGCAGTCCAACACGGGACCACTGTCACATCGCGTGCCCTACAAATCTCGATATTCAACCAGCCGGTCTCATGAAGAACTAGCATGAGGCCCGTTCCTAGTTCTGTCAGTCAGTGCTGTATGCACGGGTTACGGAGTCTCCGTCTCCTTTACAGAAATCACTCAACATCTGGTGCCGTTCACGCCCCTTACGCCCTCTGCCAGACCTGGTAACAACGCTAAACACGACCGTCATTAACGCACTCGACCTGTCAAAGATGACTGTAGCTCTCATCTTTAGATATTCACCAAGGTCTGTATATACGGAAATTACATTGATATCAGACCACATCTCCTGGATGTGTCAGACATTGTACTTGAAACATGTAGAGAAAACTAAAGATTTTCCTTAATTAATACGCACTGGGTGGAACAACTTTATAACAATCAGATATCGAGGAATATATTCGTTTCATCCCTAGGCTCCTTAGACCGATCTTTTAGGAAGCTCCGTTGCTCCGGTCGGCCCACAACATTCGCACTAGAGAGCTACTGCCTTCACTTCTATCGTCTAGTAATCCTGAGTTAGGATCTCCTTGGTTTCTGTGAATAAATTAGGCCAAACGTTCGAGTGATTGCCTTGAGCAGCACAAATCCAGTATGCTTTCTTACTTTTCTCCAATTTGAGTTCGAGTACATCTCTGGTTACCTCGTCATGCTCCTCCAGACAAATATCTGACAAGTGAAGCTACAGCTGTTGCTACATCCAAACTTCGCAAACTACTCTCAAGTGCACGTCAGGGGGTACCTTCCCGTTCATCGAACGTTTCACGGGTGATAAGAATGAGTAATTACTCCTGTTCACACTGTTTTCAGTCAACTCCTGCCTGCTTAACCTCCGCCGGAGTAATATAAAGGAGGGCAGTGGTAAGGGTGACACATTAGACATGGATGGCTTTGCATAAAGAATATTCGGCAGTTTTAAGAGTAATGCATGTTTACTGACTTTAAATTCGAGCTCATAACTTGCCATTTAATGTAGTCCACACTTATCTTGAAAAATAATGTCCAATGCACGATGCAAGTCTCTCTCTCCAAAACGCCCGTAACACAGGCCAATGTCTCTGTAGAAATGGCAACAATTTCATAAATGATTGCATTCTTCAGCTGGTCCACAACGAAGTCTGTGGCTGCAGGCACGGCTCTCGGGCTACCTCCACAGAAACAAGTGACGCACTGGTATGTCTGGAGATCTGGGAGGCCAAGAAACATTGTAAAACGTCAGATAATTTTTCCAGGAAACATACGAGGAGGAACTGTCGTTGAAGCATACGCGGCTGTAATGCAGCGCCATCTTCCTGGAACCAACATCGCTTAAAGACATTCATCTTCTTCTCGGTTCTTGTTTCAAGAATCTTTAAAGCATATTTCTGGTACCGCGCGCCGCGGAATTTGAATTCCCTCCAGACGTTATGGACGTCAAAGACCCCTAGAGGTCTCTGCACCATCGCCCTGTAAGCTGTGGCAGCGGGCGCCTACTGGCCCGCATTTAGAGTGAGGGCGCCACGGTGGAACACGTGGTTGCAGCGGCCAATAGCGGCGTCCGCGATAGCGTACTTCAACGTCTGCCTCTCACTCAGGCAGCCAGCCTAACCTTGCGTACGTCTCAGGACATATCGCCCCGCCTTAGCGCATTTACTTTCGTGTTTTGTTTACGAGTGGACATGGTTGTCTAGTTAGGTTCTCTTGACTCCGTTGTTTCGTTTTTGTTGTTGTTCGTTGTGTCCTTCGTTGTTCGTGTCCATCCTCTCCCGTTGTGTTGTTGTTTGCGGGCCGCTCCGCGGGTCCTGCTGCGTTTTCCGTCACTTCAACCCCGCGACTGTTCCGGTTGCCGTTACAACAATATTAATGTACCGACCCGAATTAACAGTGAGTATTACCACATTTTCTTCGAAGAACCAAGAGCACACCAGACTGACATATACCGAGCGTAAATGACACGGGCGAACAAGGTATGGGTGCTCAGGAGCCCAGTATGAAAAAAATCATCATATCTCATCAATAAAATCACATTATTACTCAAAATCACTTGCATTCTGCAAGAAAAGTCTTCGCCTGCAGTGAAGTCAGTTGACTTCCGTTGCTTCACGATGAGAAAGCTGTACCGACGAAATTTTACTGTATGCAACATTCCTGTAACAGATTCACCATTGACTGCTAGCTCACTGGCATGACGTCTAGCTGATTGCCCTCTGCTTCCAGCTATCGCTTCCCCTGCCCTTACAAACATTTTCTTCCGTCGTTAGACTGTGTCTTCGAGCATGTACGCTTATGCTCCCAGTCGACCTGAGGTGTGCCAGCCACTTCGGGATTGTGTTAGGACTCTGCATCGACATAGATTGAATTCTACACGAGACATTCGCTGGATGCCTGTACCAGACTAACCACTTCTAACAGAACTACCGTAGACGAAGTCCCACTGTTGGTTTGTAGGTGAAATGGTGTCTTGCGCTGAGGACAACTACCATCACAACGATCTGCTTCCACCACTACGCTTTGTGTCATCCTACATATTCCTAATGGTGAATTTTGAAATTTTGTAAACAGACCATTCCCTCTGCCATTCTTTGTAAACTTTCAGTATCTCCAGCTACATCTGTCTGCCATGAGTACCACACATCAGATGGTACCACACATTAGGGTAGACTGACAAATGCCTTGTTAGCAGTATCCTTGGTACACCGATTTCATTTTCCCAGTATCCTACCACTTGTAACGAGTCAAACCCACGGTCCATCATTGAAAGGAAGGGCGACATTACTTTGGTCTGTCAGGAAGCACTAGCACTTATACCCAGTGGGTTCGATCGGCGGGCAAAGTAGTCAAGTGGTTGCGGCGGCAGCAAGTTAAACGGTTCCAGTAAGACTCCTCATCAATACGTCATACTGCCGGAGACACAGATGCGTGCCCTCTTCCGGTGGGCGTGGCCCATCTTCTATCCACTACGTCCTCGTACCCGGTTTCACAGAGAGATCTGTGCCTGAAGGCCTCTCGTATGCTGCCTAGGCGGTACGCTGACGGCGTGTTGCAGACGTGGGTGAGGAGGGCGGGGGGGGAGGAGCAAGCTTCTCGCAGGCCAGAGCCACTGCGCTAAGCACAGGTGATGGCGACCTGGAGATGGCCCACCGCATTCTCGGGATTCCTGGCAGGAAGCGCCGCGTGGCTCGGACGCCAAGAGCCTGACCGACTGCTGTTTGGAGCCGGTTGTCTGCGCCGATACAAGGGTCTGCTCTATCGCCGAAAGTTCCACTGCATGATAGTCTAAATACACTTAGATGACGTCATTGAATTGGGATATGCACATATGCAGATGGCGGTAGTACGTATATCGTACACAAGGTATAAAAGGGCAGTGTATTGGCGAAGCTGTCATTAATATTCAGATGATTCATTTGAAAAGGTTCATGAACTGATTACGGCTCCACTTGGTACTTGGAGCTACACACACAGCTCATTCCACTCCGGAAATAGATAATTCAACATTCCGAGATCCACAGTGTCAAGAGTGTTGAGAATACGAATTTTCAGGCATTACCTTTCACCACAGGTAACACACTGGCTGACGGATTTACCTTGACGGCCGAGAACAGCGGCTTTTTCCTAGAGCTGTCAGTGCTAACAGACAAGCAACACTGCGTGAAATAATTGCAGAAATGAATGTGGGACGTACAAGGAACTCATCCGTTAGGTCAGAGCCGCAGAATTTCCGTTAAAAGGCTACGGCAGTAGAGAACCGACTAGAGTGCCTTTGCTAACAGCACGACATCGTCTGCAGCGGCTCTCCTGGTCTCGTGAACATATCGGGTGGATTCTAGACGCTGGGAAACCGTTGCCTGGCCAGATGAGTCCCAATTTCTGGTGGTAAGAGATGATGGTAGGATTCGGGAGTCGTGCAGACCTCATAAAGCTGTGGAATCAAGCTGTCAATTAGGCTCTGTGCAAGTTGGTAGTGGCTCCATAATTGTGTGGATCGTGTTTACATGGAATGGGCCGGGTCCTCCGACTGGAGACAGTTATATTCGTCTACTCGGAGTCAATTTTCAGCCACTCATGGACGTCACGTTCGCACACAAGGATGAAATTTTTATGGATAACACTCTGCCAAGTCAGCGACCCAGAATTGTAGGCAATTGGTTTGAAGGATTTTATGGAAAATTGAAGCGGATGGTTTGTCCTGATATGAATCCCATCGAATATTTATGGGACACAATCGAGTGGTCAATTCGTGCACAGAGTACTGCGCCGACAAGGCTTTGCCGATAATGGACGACTATAGAGGAAGCATGGCGTACCATTTCTGCAGGGGACTTCCAAAGAAGTGTTGAGTGTATGCCCCATCGATCTGCTGCACTACGCCGAGCGAAAGGTCCCACACGATATTAGAAGCTATCCCACAACTTGGGCCATATCGGTGTATAGCGTCGCCGCTCGAGAGGTTTTGCTGCATGGCGCTGAAGGGATCACAGCTGATTGACACAATGCTGCATTGGCGCCTATTGGCGAAGTGTTGTAACACTTTGATACCTTGTCGGGGGTGGTCGGAATATCAGATGTGTCGTCAGCTGCATGATTTGATGGACAGTAAATGAATCATGGAGGACTGACATTCCTCCGCATCACGGTATTCCTACATTCCGTCCACACTACGACTCAATGAGCCAAATTACGCGTCTGATTCACTTGTAAATGAGTCTAAAGGATCCTTCCATTTCATACCCCAACCAATTGTTACACTTTTTCAGATACTGAGTGATTCTAATTGAAACGGTGAGCTCGAAAAGAGGTCATGTCCCAGAAAATAAATTTTTCAGGATACCCAAAAAACTGTTTTACAACACAACGGCTTTAAACATGGTGTCGTGGAGCTCCCATCTAGTGATTGGCCCCACGGTGAAACAATATAATACACTATTACAATTTACTTTAGCCATCGACCGTGTTCACTAATCGACTTTGAATGTAATGCAGATGACCCCTTCCCTAACCTGATGATGATAAGGCAATTAGCGTTCTCATTCTGGAAACATCCCCCAGGCTGTGGCTAAGCCATGTCTCCTCAGTATCCTTTCTTTCAGGAGTGCTAGTTCTGCAAGGTCCGCAGGAGAGCTTCTGTAAAGTTTGGAAGGTAGGAGACAAGATACTGGCAGAAGTAAAGCTGTGAGTACCGGGCGTGAGTCGTGCTTCGGTAGCTCAGATGGTAGAGCACTTGGCCGCGAAAGGCAAAGGTCCCGAGTTCGAGTCTCGGTCGGGCACACAGTTTTAATCTGTAAGGAAGTTTCATATCAGCGCACACTCCGCTGCAGAGTGAAAATCTCATTCTGGAAACAGCCCCCAGGCTGTTGCTAAGCCATGTCTCCGCAGTATCCTTTCTTTCAGCTGTGCTAGTTCTGCAAGGTTCCCAGGAGAGCTTCTGTAAAGTTTGGAAGGTAGGAGACGAGATACTGGCAGAAGTAAAGCTGTGAGTACTGGGTGTGAGTCGTGCTTCGGTAGCTCAGATGGTAGAGCACTTGCCCGCGAAAGGCAAAGGTCCCGAGTTCGAGTCTCGGTCGGGCACACAGTTTTAACTTGACAGGAAGTTTCAATTAGCGTTCTGTTTGCAACGGAAGGATTGTTTTATGCGACTTGTTACTCATATTCATTGTTGCAATAAAAGAGCGTGTTATTAGCATAGAGATTTATTCATAATGTAGACAAAATACAACCACAATCAAAATACAGCTTGGCGTATGATGGTGGGTTGTTTCATCTTCATCTTGTCCATTATTCGCCAGCCACTGGCAAATATTACTATAAAATTATTTCTGCTCGTCTGGTATGTATTGCAGAATTTTCTTTACATCGTCTTGTTTCTTCTTTCTTTTGGGAACGGGTCCACTATAAGCTCGTTGTCTTTAACTCGGTACCCTTCTATCGAGAATTTAAAAAAAATGGTTCAAATGGCTCTGAGCACTATGGGACTTAACTTCTGAGGTCATTAGTCCCCTAGAACTTAGAACTGCTTAAACCTAACCAACCTAAAGACATCACATACATCCATGCCCGATGCAGGATTCGAACCTGCGACCGTAGCAGTCACACGGCTCCAGACTGTAGCGAGAATTTCAGCCGAAGGAACGACGCTTACAGGTGCGGAGATCATAGTTATCTCCGGTAACAATAATTTTTTTAAAGATTGTGGGCATATGCCCTTTACGATCTCATCGTTTGAATACTAAGTCATTTACATTAAAGTTAGAGGATACAAGTGTTTTGCTTTTTTTGGAGCGCACAATGTAACTGTTCTGAACGTTTACAGCAAATTGATGATTATTTTTTGTACCACTTTATGTTTTGTACACTTTACGTTTGCGCATCTTTTTTCAAATAGACCTTCATTATAGGTAACTAATGGAGATAGAATTAATATTATCTTCTCTTAAACATGCTTCAACCTTTATCCAAGATCCCTAACAAAAAATCCACTATCCCGTCACGAAGTTTAATATCCCATACGTATAATGGTGGGGTACTGGATCAAGTGAATTTCGGATATCAAGAAGTATTGCATTTTCCTGATATCCGATCCATAACTTTCAGGAAATAATTGAAGCAAAGCGGACGGTTTGTTTTTCTTGATCAATATTTTCGTACTTTACGCTGTGTCACTGTGGATGCTTTCGTGCTGAAAGATGTGACTGTAATTTGTTTAACATTTTGGTATGTGAAATTTCATGGCAAATTAGAAATGTGTGCCGGACCGAGACTCGAACTCGGCACTTTTGCCTTTGGGGGGGCTAGTGCTCCACCGACTGAGCTACCCAAGCACAACTCACGACCTTTCTCCACAGAGAGATACTGCACTTTTTTCCTTTTTCTTCTTATCACTCTTTACCCGAAAGAGTTCCACCTGGAGTGCTTATAGCGATGACGCTCTGCTTGTGAGAGCTTATCCCGGGACTTATTCATCAGGCTTGTGAGCTGAACAGGTTGTATATGTTTTCAGGCAGTTTCCCACATCCAGCTACGTGAATGCTGGGATGATATCCACGTCCTCCCTCACTACAGCAGCTCATTTAATCATCAAGCGCGTTCGTAGTGCAACATGAGGTTTCTCAATAGGGAATATTTCGGAGAGAATTTACAGGTCCGGATTTTCCTTAGGACCTCAGGAAACCAGTCGAAAGTTTTGGTACGAACCGGGGGCTGGGAATTATTTTTAATTCTAAGGCGATTTGTTCCAGGTAAAATACCTAGATACTACTGCATGTGAAAGTGTTTTTTCTCATGTGTCTAAAGAGTAAAGTAAATGACTTGCAAACAGGCTGTGGGCGACATTTCATCTTTGGGGTGATGTAATTTCAGGAGGCAGTGGACGCTACATCGTCATTTTCATCTGTGAGATTCGGATTCTGGATGTACGATCAGTTGCTTGACGAAGACAGTGACTCAAATTACAGAAAGCTCTATTTCTCGCAGGGAATTGAGGAGAAAGCGATAGAAGAGAATACTGATGACGTTTTGCATGGAATCGTGAAGTGGCTCTTTGAAAATTGACTATCCCTAAATTTTGAGAAAAGAGACTATATTCAGTACATAGTAATTTTTTTTTTTTTTTTTTTTTTTTTGGTCATCAGTCTACTGACTGGTTTGATGCGGCCTGCCACGAATTCTTTTCCTGTGCTAACCTCTTCATCTCAGAGTAGCACTTGCAACCTACATCCTCAATTATTTGCTTGACGTATTCCAATCTCTGTCTTCCTCTACAGTTTTTGCCCTCTACAGCTCCCTCTAGTACCATGGAAGTCATTCCCTCATGTCTTAGCAGATGTCCTATCATCCTGTCCCTTCTCCTCATCAGTGTTTTCCACATATTCCTTTCCTCTCCGATTCTGCGTAGACCCTCCTCATTCCTTACCTTATCAGTCTACTTATTTTCAACATTCGTCTATGGCACCACATCTCAAATGCTTCGATTCTCTTCTGTTCCGGTTTTCCCACAGTCCATGTTTCACTACCATACAATGCTGTACTCCAGACGTACATCCTCAGAAATTTCTTCCTCAAATCAAGGCCGATATTTGATATTAGTAGACTTCTCTTGGCCAGAAATGCCTTTTTTGCCATAGCGAGTCTCCTTTTGATGTCCTCCTTGCTCCGTCCGTCATTGGTTATTTTACTGCCTAGGTAGCAGAATTCCTTAACTTCATTGACTTCGTGACCATCAATCCTGATGTTAAGTTTCTCGCTGTTCTCATTTCTACTACTTCTCATTACCTTCGTCTTTCTCCGATTTACTCTCAAACCATACTGTGTACTCATTAGACTGTTCATTCCGTTCAGCAGATCATTTAATTCTTCTTCACTTTCACTCAGGATAGCAATGTCATCAGCGAATCGTATCATTGATATCCTTTCACCTTGTAGTTTAATTCCACTCCTGAACCTTTCTTTTATTTCCATCATTGCTTCCTCGATGTACAGATTGAAGAGTAGGGGCGAAAGGCTACAGCCTTGTCTTACACCCTTCTTAATACGAGCACTTCGTTCTTGATCGTCCACTCTTATTATTCCCTCTTGGTTGTTGTACATATTGTATATGACCCGTCTCTCCCTAGAGCTTACCCCTACTTTTTTCAGAATCTCGAACAGCTTGCACCATTTTATATTGTCGAACGCTTTTCCCAGGTCGACAAATCCTATGAAAGTGTCTTGATTTTTCTTCAGCCTTGCTTCCGTTATTAGCCGTAACGTCAGCATTGCCTCTCTCGTCCCTTTACTTTTCCTAAAGCCAAACAGGTCGTCACCTAGCGCATTCTCAATTTTCTTTTCCATTCTTCTGTGTATTATTCTTGTAAGCAGCTTCGATGCATGAGCTGTTAAGCTGATTGTGCGATAATTCTCGCACTTGTCAGCTCTTGCCGTCTTCGGAATTGTGTGGATGATGCTTTTACGAAAGTTAGATGGTATGTCGCCAGACTCATGTATTCTACACACCAACGTGAATAGTCGTTGTGTTGCCACTTCCCCCAATGATTTTAGAAATTCTGATGGAATGTTATGTATCCCTTCTGCCTTATTTGACCGTAAGTCCTCCAAAGCTCTTTTAAATTCCGATTCTAATACTGGATCCCCTATCGCTTCTAAATCGACTCCTGTTTCTTCTTCTATCACATCAGACAAATCTTCACCCTCATAGAGGCTTTCAATGTATTCTTTCCACCTATCTGCTCTCTCCTCTGCATTTAACAGTGGAATTCCAGTTGCACTCTTAATGTTACCACCGCTGCTTTTAATGTCACCAAAGATTGTTTTATCTTTCCTGTATCCTGAGTCTGTCCTTCCGCCAATCATATCTTTTTCGATGTCGTCACATTTTTCCTGTAGCCATTTCGTCTTAACTTCTCTGCACTTCTTATTTATTTCATTCCTCAGCGACTTGTATTTCTGTATTCCTGATTTTCCCGGAACATGTTTGTACTCCCTCCTTTCATCAATCAACTGAAGTATTTCTTCTGTTACCCATAGTTTCTTCGCAGCTACCTACTTTGTATCTATGTTTTCCTTCCCAACTTCGGTGATGGCCCTTTTTAGAGATGTCCATTCTTCTTCAACTGTACTGCCTACTGCGCTATTCCTTATTGCTGTATCTATAGCGTTAGACAACTTCAAACGTATCTCGTCATTCCTTAGTACTTCCGTATCCCACTTCTTTGCGTATTGATTCTTCCTGACTAATGTCTTGAACTTCAGCCTACTCTTCATCACTACTATATTGTGATCTGAGTCTACATCTGCTCCTGGGTATGCCTTACAATCCACAGTATCTGATTTCGGAATCTCTGTCTGACCATGATGTAATCTAATTGAAATCTTCCCGTATCTCCCGACCTTTTCCAAGTATACCTCCTCCTCTTGTGATTCTTGAACAGGGTATTCGCTATTACTAGCTGAAACTTTTTACAGAACTCAATTAGTCTTTCTTCTCTTTCATTCCTTGTCCAAAGCCCATACTCTCCTGTAACCTTTTCTTCTACTCCTTCCCCTACAACTGCATTCCAGTCGCCCATGACTATTAGATTTTTATCCCCCTTTACATACTGCATTACCCTTTCAATATCATCATACACTTTCTCTATGTGTTCATCTTCAGCTTGCGACGTCAGCATGTATACCTGAACTATCGTTGTCGGTGTTGCTCTGCTGTCGATTCTGATTAGAACAACCCAGTCACTGAACTGTTCACAGTAACACACCCTCTGCCCTAACTTCCTATTCATAACGAATCCTACACCTGTTACACCATTTTCTGCTGCTGTTGATATTACCCGATACTCATCTGACCAGAAATCCTTCCATTTCACTTCACTGACCCCTACTATATCTAGATTGAGCCTTTGCATTTCCCTTTTCAGATTTTCTAGTTTCCCTACCACGTTCAAGCTTCTGACATTCCATGCCCCGACTCGTAGAACGTTATCCTTTTGTAGATTATTCAATCTTTTTCTCATGGTAACCTCCCCCTTGGCAGTCCCCTCCCGGAGATCCGAATGGGGGACTACTCCGGAATCTTTTGCCAATGGAGAGGTCATCATGACACTTCTTCAAATACAGGCCACACGTCCTGTGGATACACGTTACGTGTCTTTAATGCAGTGGTTTCCATTGCCTTCTGCATCCTCATGTCGTTGATCATTGCTGATTCTTCCGCCTTTAGGGGCAATTTCCCACCCCTAGGACAAGAGAGTGCCCTGAACCTCTATCCGCTCCTCCGCCCTCTTTGACAAGACCGTTGGCAGAATGAGGCTGACTTCTTATGCCGGAAGTCTTCGGCCGCCAATGCTGATTATTTATCAAAATTTAAGCAGTGGCGGGGATTGAACCCGGGACCGAAGACGTTTTGATTATGAATCAAAGACGCTACCCCTAGACCTCGGTACCACTAATAGTAATCTGAAATGGAAGTAGCATATTACTGAGTTGCTCAAAGAATTAAATTCAGCACAGTTTGTTGTTCATATAATTGTTAGTCTTCAACACAAACGATTCCATCTCCTAACAAAAAAATGGCTCTGAGCACTATGGGACTCAACCGCTGTGGTCATAAGTCCCCTGTAACTTAGAACTACTTAAACCTAACCAACCTAAGGACATCACACACATCCACGCCCGAGGCAGGATTCGAACCTGCGACCGTAGCGGTCGTGCGGTTCCAGACTGTAGCGCCTTTAACCGCTCGGCCACTCTGGCCGGCCATCTCCTAACATATTCAACGTATTTCCACTCAGCAGTATCTTAGTGAGTAATTTTCTGGAATATCTCATCACTTATAGCATTAACTGCACAAATGCGAACAGTAACAATACTGTTTGGTGTTCACCTGTAGTCATCTTCAAGGTACTTCTTCTAGAAGATAGGCATTCTGACTGCGCCATCACACTGTATACAGCGAGTTAGGGGTAAAAGTACTGATACTGGAATCTTTGGTACCTTAACATGTACCCACTTCAGGGTGTTATTTGTTTTTTCTCTGCTACTAACAGTCATTCTGCAAATACATCACATAATTTACTTTCTGCAGGGATATAACTGCACTGCTAAGCGTACTATAACTGCCAGTATATACTTTCCGTCCATCCTCCACAGATCCACACTTCACAGTACCTGAAATGCTGCGCAGGGGAAAATAAAAATTAATGGCTTGCTGTTGCCATGAGTATTTGGAAGTATTCACCACCCTAAAATATACTACTCGTAATAGCTGTAATTGTTAGTCTGCAGAATAAGATGTTCAGTATCCTGTCCTTAGACGTCAATATAATTATGTGTATTTATACTACTAACACCCAGTATATTCGCAAATGAAATTCGACATAAGTAATCCATCACAATTTGATGTCCGTATCTATAAGACCAGAGGAAAAAAAATGACCTTTCTTACCAATTATGTAAGGGGTGAGTCGCACAGAAAAGAGTTCAATACGAAGCAAAAAAAAAAAATTTTTAGATCGTTTGCTTAATAGTTTAAAATGTCTGGCAGGCAAATTTTAAATGTAACGTAAAATCTTTTCTTTTGGACAACTGTTCCCCTCCCATTTGACGAATTTTTATTTAAAACTTACGGCTTGAAAAGAAACCTTGTTTTTAAATGTAATTGCTTCAGTAGGTCTCCAAAAAATGGTTATTAATGTTAGAACTAATTGTATATACATAGTATGTAAAGTGACTCCTTACAAATGATTTTCATAAAAAGAAGTAATTCAAATGATCTGTGGAACATAAACTAACTGGAAGAATAAACTACGGAAGCAACAAGTACACCAGTACATTTATGAAAGAGAGTTGTATTAGTTTTGCTGTGGAATAGATAGATCTTGAAAGCACGAGTTTCTGTGATGATCTCTGTCTCTCTTTTATGCAAATAAAACGACGTCGGTATTGTACGGAACAAGATAACGGCGGCGTAGCTGCTCTGAGAACAGTGAGCTTCCGATATGGTCGAATAATAGCTCCGGGATGGAGCAGTCTCGGTTGCACCGGAAAAATCCGATTTCTGGCGCCTTTCCAAGACGCAGACGTAAGTCTCCTTATCGTTTTAACGTTTAGCTCTTCCGCCACGCGATAGAAGGAAGATTAAGCAGCGCTAGGTGCCGGCGATTGCAAGGGTCCGCGGAACTGGGCCCTTCCCTCACTCGCCGACCACATTACGTAAAATGAGCGGCCGCTTGTCCATCCAATCGCGCCTCATTGCACCACAGGTCGGGGGGCAGCTAATAAAACTGTCTCTAGGCGAGGATAAGACG
Source organism: Schistocerca americana (assembly GCF_021461395.2). Taxonomy (NCBI): domain Eukaryota; kingdom Metazoa; phylum Arthropoda; class Insecta; order Orthoptera; family Acrididae; genus Schistocerca; species Schistocerca americana. Next base: position 95,106,329 of record NC_060121.1, read on the forward strand.
TCATTCCTACCGAGCGGGCTCTGACAATCTCCAGAGAACTCCAGCAGAATTTAAGAGACCATTTGAGTTCCCTTTAAAAAGGCGCATCGCAGATCTGATATTGATTTTACTGTTGCTGGAAAGAGATTTTTGCTCTTCCGCTTTATCAGAAAGTAATTGATGTACAGCTACTCGTGGGGTCCAGTGTGGACTGTAATTATCGTATCGCAGCGAAACGCGGTAGATATTTTAATGTTCTCATTCGGAAGCGATTTTCTCTGAACAAAATTAGTTCCAACTGTGGCCACTAGGTGCAAATATAGCGCTTTACACCGCCCGTGTGACGGTATGACATCCATGGTGTCATTTGGCAGCCCGTAACGTGAGTAAACGATATGGCTATCGAGAAGAGCGACTGTGCTGTGTTAGTGAGACTGTTTTACTTCAACGGCAGCAATTACAATGCTGTACCCGTAAAAATCCAGACGCTGCAGCAACTGTCACCTCATGATCCTCAGCAATGTTTTCTCTGGCACGGACCGAAGTGGATGACAGGTGGTCGGGCAATATTCCATGGAATGATGAGGCACATTTTACACTACAGGGTGCACTGAATACATAGAATTGCCGAATTTTTGGTTCTATAAAACAACTTGTTGTGAACGAAGATCCATTGTACTCGCCGTATATGACTGTATGCTATGGATTCACAAACACCTTATTCGCGGTCCGTTGTGCTTTGAAGAGAAAACACCCAGAGAATCTGTCAAGTGTTCTGTGACTTCCGCACGTAATCCATACTTAATTGTACAGCATGTCATTCCTGCTTTGGGAGAGCGCAACTGTGTGGAAATCACTGTTTGATGAAAAATTGGGCAACACCTCATGCCACTCGCCCAGTGAAAGATCTGTTCAATACAACCTTCCACGAACGTCTTATCTACAGAGGTTTTCCACATGCATAGCCTGCAAGACCACCTGACCTGAATCCATGTGACTTAATCTAGGCCGATATCTAAAAGAAGGCATTTAGCAGGGACACATTCGGTCTCTCCTTGTCCTGAAGGCCACTGTAATGGAACACATTCCTCATATTTGTCTAGAACTGCTGCGAGCAACTGTTGACCATATAATTTTACACATGTAGCGCCTCGTCGATGTCGCCGCTGCTCATACTGAGGAAATTTTGTAAGTAGTGGTAAACAATAACATGGAAATTATGCATTTCTTAATTGTATGAGCCTTTCTATCTACTTCCCGCTCCTAATCGATCACATCTGGAAACACTTCTATACCTCTCTCTGATTTACAGCGCCAGATTTGCACCTGGTGGCCAAAACTGGGACAAATTAGTTTCCCAATGTAAATCGGTTCCGCGTTAATGCATTAGCTTATATACCAATTTTCGCTGCCAAAACTACAGCCCACACTGGATAGTTGCACTTTAACTGTGATCACCCGGTACATTCCGTTGTGTTCCAGTTCCCTCTGCACTAGCATCAGTTAACAACTGAATAAGATGCGGTACTCGGAAAGCACAGGCATGAAACAAAATACACTTGGTGTACGGCAGACACTCACAAATCCGTTTTTCTCTAGTTCGGAATTTGTGGGCTTCTTCGTCACAAAGTGAAACGTCACCGGGCGTCATTCGCGCCGAACTCATTTACTCTAAAGTGTTGAACGGCTCTCTCTCCTTCCCATCTGCTTATTCTGTGGTCAGACATAATAGCTAACGTAGGAACCATTTTTGCTCACGATTCAAAGTTGTGTTAAATTCCCTCTGCGTGATTGCTTTCAAGTCTTCAGAATGTCGTCCTCCTCTTCTTCCCCTCCTTCTTCTCCTTCTGAATCTTTTCCTGCCTTAAGTAGGATCGACATTTCCGCAAGTTTCTTCTCTTTCCCTCTTTTCCTGGCCTTTGTGTCATCCTCTGTCGGTTCTTTTTCTCTCTGGCGCTCCCGAATGCAGTCCGTCAACGACTGATTACACGTTCTTCTGTCCTCGGAGCCTCCCGACCATCTCAGTCACGCCCCTTACAACATTATACGGGGTGTAACTGATATAATTGCAGATATTTTATTGGCGGCTGAGAACAGCGTACTAATCAATATTACATCGGTATTTAATCCTTAGCCGACTAATAGTTATAGCTACTAGGAACAGTATGTTTTTAGGTTGGTTAGTGCCTCCAAATACATGTGACAAGAGCAAGTCATTAATTCCCATTTTCTCCGGAGCATTGTGTTAGGTGTTAAGTATGGACTCATGGATGCAGAAAGGTTGGTCTATAATGACACTCATAATCCACTTCCTCATGCAGTTACTGTTGTGGATTGGCAAGACAGCCAACGCACTATGAGAGGAAGCCGAAAGGCACGCGTTTTAGCTCACGCAGGCTGGCGTGAGGTCTGGAACAGGTCAAGGAAATGAGACTAACAGAAAAAGTACGTAGCTGCTGGAATACTTAACTTTAATCCATAATTGGTGAACATCGCTCTTGACGGTACATGTTTTACAGCATCAATAGTAACTGGCAATGGCGCTTTCCTAGGTCGTAGCAAATGACGTAGCTGAAGGCTATACTAACTATCGTCTCGGCAAATGAGAGCGTAATTTGTCAGTGAACCATCGCTAGCAAAGTCGGCTGTACAACTGGGGCGAGTGCTAGGAAGTCTCTCTAGACCTGCCGTGTGGCGGCGCTCGGTCTGCAATCACTGATAGTGGCGACGCGCGGGTCCGACGTATATTAACGGACCGCGGCCGATTTAAAGGCTACCACCTGGCGGTGACACCACAGTTACGACCGTACAGGAAACTTCATGAAGTAAATTGTGACGTGTTGGATTGAAGGCTGTTAGATACAGAGAAAAACATCAAATACACTGACGTGTGTACATTTTAAGGCACCACACATAAAAATACCTGCACTTATACACGCTACACACTGTACGCCTGTTCCTCTGAAGTCTTGTCTGCTGCACTTTCTCGTGCACTTCACCAACTTTTACGGTTACTCGATATATTTCATTTGTAATTACATCCATTCTGGTAACTCTACGCATGCACCTCAACATCTTCGTCTCAGCTACTCCTAGCCTATTCCACTTGATCTGTCTTCCATACAATAATGCTGGATTTAAAACTGTCCTATAGCATTCCTCTTGAGTTCGAGATCTATATTTTTGTCACAGAAGATTTCAGACTTTTTTCAAATTCCTACATCCAGTGTGTGCACTTCGTGGTCTTTCGCTGAATCCAGATTCCCATTAATTACCAAGCTGATTCCAGGTATTTGAATCGATCTACCTTCTTTGGGCTCTCTCCATTACTCTAACTGTACTTAATTAGGGGAACTTTAAGACGATGGATTGTTTCACAAATCTCGTATCACCTGTATCCACACTCTATATGCATTAATCAAGATAATATGTTGGGTTTAGCCTTAAATCACTAGGTTTAGAAGATGAAATGAGAAGGTATGATAAAACTCAAGCCGTTTCGTCCGCCCAGACTATTATGTCTGAGTTTGTCATTGCTGAGTCGACTGTTTACGAGTTTAGGAAAAATCGTAGTAAATGATCGGACGTTTTGTCACAACAAGACGAAAGTGGATGATTGGACCAAAACTGATTACCATTGATGATGCTGTGTGTACCTGCTCCCAACAATGATATCAACAACAACACACTGCTCGAATTCCTGTAAGAGGAGTCTAACTGCAGGCTTCAGCGGAAAGATTTGCAGATAAATTACACCAAAAAGTTTCAGTACTACTACTGCATGGTATTCATATTCCGCAGTCAGCAAGAATTCTCCAACAGAAAAGTATGTTAGGAAAGTTTAAGAAGGAAGTTCTGAGTGTTGAACCATGTACTAAAGAACTAAAATCCGTTATAGACGAAGAAAACTCTTACCGTATATTGATAAATTTTACTTGTGACTGTCTAACTACAACTGAATGAAACACGAATTTCTTGTTGTTTCATTCAGTCGTAGTTCGACGGCCCAAAAATAAAAATTATCAGTATACCGTAATATTCCAGGCAACTGAGGAAGACAGAACTGCGAAAGTCGAAGAAGGAAACTCTCTTTCGCACACGTGTAACATTCAGAGAAAGCTTGTTTTGGATGTGTTGCCATGATAATATATAGGCCTGCAGGGAAAGCATTTCATCTACTTCATATATTATTTTCAAAGGTGTCCAACCAGAAATATCAACATTATTATGAAAATGATCGATTGCTGCTCGTCGTATAGAAGACACTTCGAGTTGTAGACTGTTAGACACTTAGCTTATAGTCAAGGCCTTCTGCTGAAATGAAAACATACACGCAGCTGCATCCAGAGAGGGCAGTCTTGTTTGCGTATGGTGTGCTTGCTTGTTTGTATGCATTTGTGTTTTGTTTTGTTTTTTAAAGAAGGCTTTGACCGAAAGCTATGTGTGTAACAGTCTTTCCGTTGTGCCTGTCTGCAGTGGATTTGTCACCTTCATGCTCATAACAATCTATCCTTTTCACAATACTGTATATTACTTTACTACTTATAGCTTTGGATAACCATTTTAGAAAATATTTGTATAATTCGGACTTTCAGTAGTTCATACTGGAACTGGTGGGTTAGTTTCATCTGCACTAACAGTCGCCTACTCTGATGATGAGAAAATTACGAGTATCATTGCCAGTGCTGGGATGTCGATGGAAGGAGAGGCGACAGCTTATATTTCCCCATAACAACACCATATGCCGACGTCCTGGCCTAAATTTCAAACCTATCCGTTGTGGTTGATATAGTATTTTTTCAATAAAGAATTTACGATTTTAAACAAGGTTATATATTGTATTTTTGCAAGGAACATTCAATCAAAATCAAGACTGGTTTTCTCTTTTCTTCGAGAAGATGTTTATCGATTTTGCTAGAGCGGGTTTTTAGTTATTAAAGAGAAGATTTAATTGATTTCCTAATACAAATACGATGGTTGGAACTTAAATAGTGACAACTACTTATTCAGAACAGATACAAAAGAGTTACATGTTTGCACCTGTTACTGTCCTTCAAAGTAGTCACCAGCGTTCTGTAGAAGTCGTTGCCAGCGATGTGGAAGGCTTAGTGTACCGTTAGCACAACCTGTTCTGTTGATGGTGCTAACGGAGCGGTCTGAAGTTACGGTGATTCTCGTGTACGACTGTGATGGTGTTATCCTAACGCATTCCGTTACTCCACAGCAGACCGTCAATGCACAGTATTACTGTTCGGTTTTGGAGCATCACCTACGACCAGCTTTGCGAAAGAAGCGGCGACGCTTTCTGCGCAACCCACCCATCATTTTGCACGACAATGCGCGGTCGTATGTAGCGCAAGCTGTGGCTGCTCTGTTCGGTCGTGGGACTGGGAAGTACTTTACCACCCACCATACTCCCCGGACTTAAGTCCTTGTGACTATGATTTGATTCCGAAGCTGAAGGAACAACTTCGTGGCATTCGCTTAAGAACTGTTCCAGAGCTACGACAGGCAGTAGACCGCTCCATTCGCACCATCAACGGAACAGGCTCTGCTAACGGTATCCTACGCCTACCACATAGCTGGCAACGGGTTCTACACAACGCTGGTGACTACTTTGAAGGACAGTAACAGGTGCAAATATGTAACTCTTTAGTATCGGTTGTGAATAAATAGTTGCCACTAATTCAGTTCCAAATTTCGTATATTTAGCTGTATTTCCCAAAAGGGGCTTATTTTATTCGTTTCCATGAAGAGCTTTGTTTTTAGTTTCCCGTGAAGAATTTTTTCATTCCTAGAAGATGTTTAAATTCCAGAAGGCAGAAGAAAGCCGCTTCTCTCTTATCTGTATTTTGATCTCATTGACACACTATAGAGCTTTGCTCGTCTGACTTCTGCCACGGCAGAAATCTATCTGAAAATGTCTTTTGTTTATTTGTCTAAACGATAGCATGTGTGACTATATGTAATCTCTTGTTCCCTAAATTGTCTGGTTGGAGTGGTGGTTAGTCTCTTATCTGCAGGATATGATGTGTCTAAAAGATGAATACAATGGTCGGTCGAAGTGCAAGCTTTCTCATTGAGCCTTTCTAATTTCCTTTCCATGTCTGTAAGGATCAATGGTACGCTTAATAGGTGTGTGTGGGACATGTAACGGTCAGCGTCTACAATGGTGTGAAGAATTGAATTTTAAAGCGTCTGAAGTTTGTTCTGATGGGTGTCAACAGCCACTGACGAAACTTCAGAAACGTATAACATTACCGGAAGGATGACAGCTCTATATATCCTTAACCTTGTCTCTATAGTAAGAACCTCGCCTTCACCCTTGTGGAGCGGGTAAATCTGTTACATGCCGCACAACTTCTACTTTGGGACTTACTAACTTCCTTGACAAAAGATAAGCGTCTATCCAGCCGAAGGCCGAGAAAGATCGCCGATTCGCTCCAGTCTCCTCCTCTGCCGGCGACAGTGATCTCTCTCTCTCTTGAGAGAGGTGGGGGGGGGGAGGAGGGGGGAGGGGGCGGGGGTCAAATTCTTAGTGAACATTACTGCTATCGATTTTTCTCAATTTTTCTTGATCTTCGAGATGTTGCACCTGATGGCAATTTAGTCTAGGTGTTCCTGTAGCTTCCTTGCTATGAAGTTGAGGTTGCATCTACCTTTACAGACCGCTGTATCTTCTACATATAGCGTTGTTTTACCACCTGCCAATTTTAACACGTCGTTGGTGGAAAGCGAGTAAATGGGATCTAGAGCCGAACCCTGCTTAACCCCGACCACAGCATTTCTAATGATGCTAACATGTTTGCCGCACATGATGGAATACTTTTCCCCACCAGGAACGAGTCAGTCATGCTGATCACGTGTCCTATAATGTGTAACTAGGGTAATTAGTGCATTAAGCTATCATCCCAGACTTTGTGGAAGGCTTTCTTGAGGTCAAGAAAGACCGCTTATGTATTGTGCTTCCTATTCTCGCCCTGCATATGTGTTCCATCACAGGCAAAGTTTGATGGATGGTGCTATGTGCTGGAGGGAATGCAGACTGCTGAGGTTGTTTATGTTGGTGAGATCTATTTGGATCAGACACTCCAGTACCTTCCCTAGGAAGCACAAGAGTGAAATGGATCGTTATCTTTGGGGATGCGTAGGTTCCTTATTAGGTTCAGGTAAGTAAGTTAGAACGTGAGCAGTTTTCCTGGCAGTTAAGAAATAGGTTAGGGAGAGGCAGTGGCTGTATAAAGTAGTGAGGTAGGTGACTGTGGTAGGAGTTAGATGCTTTGGCTATGAGACATGGATCTTGTAAGGACCGCGCCATCGGTGTTTCCCAATCGTCTCAAGTAGGCACACGCAACGTGATCGGCAAACGACGTAATATATGTCTCCGGCCTGTCTTTCCTGGGCTGGGCCAGTCGTCTGTATACTATTTCCTCCTGTCTACCACTCCCGTCACCGTCCATGGCGTGAGTTCAGAATTGTGACTCTAGCGATGAAGCCAGTACTTCGACTTTCTCTTCATCTTCGGATACTAGTCTTTTCTGAGCTGGAAATGGCTTGTCTGTCCTGGGAGTAACCTTATGCGCTTCGTGATCTTCTGTACTTAGTTCATGTCCTACTAGCCATTTCTGAGCCGTTCTTCCCAGCAGAAATCTGTGTCGTCTTGTAGTCTTTCTTCCAGGTGGATGTCCAGTCAGCTCTTGTAATCTTCCTCTCACCTGGATTTGCAGTGACCTAAGGAAGCCTCAGACGCTTCTGAATCTATACTTACCTAAATATCCCGCAAGCCATCGTAGAGTGGGTGGCGGAGACTACATGGTGCCAACACTATTGACTATATTCCCTATGCTAGTAGCGTATTCATCAAGGGAATCTCAATGTCTAAATGGCTTTGTTCGCACCGTAATAACCGGCATATTTTTCTCATGACCCTGACGTGAGATATGTTTTAGTATCATAATAACGGTGCCACAATCATCTTCGAGGGTATTCTTACGTAACAAGCCTTCGTAGAGTTACGTCGTCTTGCTCGCAATGATTCCCATTTACGTTTTCACAGCACCAACTTTAGACTGTAGTAGAGGAGACCGGGCCGGAATGACCTACAGCGGCAGGGCGATCTCGGTGGTCATCAAATGGTTCAGATGGCTCTGAGCACTATGCGACTTAACATCTGAGATCATCAGTCCCAAAGACTTAGAACTACTTAAACCTAACTAACCTAAGGACATCACACACATCCATGCCTGAGGCAGGATTCGAAGCTGATAACCGTAGCAGCAGCGTGGTTCCGGACTGAAGCGCCTAGAACCGCTCGACCACAGCGGCCGGTGATCTCGGTGGCCTAATTTCGTCTAGAGGTGGTAGAGCGCGCTCCGACTAATAAGTGATTACCAGTTTACATAACCAATGTCTGTTATGGTTTAGTAAGATTACAGTTGTAGTCGCACGCCAATAATGTAGTCTGCTTATAAAAATGAGGGAAATCCCTTTTCTATTGTAACTTCCGAGACCATTAACAACTAAGGTAAGTCTGTCATAGTTGTTTGTCAGAATCAGCGTTTAGTCCTCCCGTTCCTTGCGGAATGGTCTACTGGTATTATCTTTCCCGTCCTGGTCACCTTTAACATGTCGTTTGACGATTTGAACCGCATCTTTTCCCTTTCTTATTTGTATATGGTGCCTTATTATGCACGAAAAACGGACAGACAAAATAGGTCTCCCAAAAACGTGAAACATGCTGTTGAATCAGTAATAATAAAAGGACGAACCACAAAAAAAGCATTAAAACGGTTTGTCGTGCCTTTGGAAACTTTGAAAGGATACGTAAAAAGGAAAAAGGACAACCTCCTTTCAGCAATTGACAAAACCTATGGGGAATACCAATATGTTTTCATTAAGGCGCAAGGGCTATAACTTGTTAAACAAGGTTCTACAAAACTGACTTTTTGCTATGATGGTGAAAGAACTGCGCAGATTAGTGTATGATCTTGCAGAACGAAACGGATAACGGCATCCATGTAATGACGAAACGAAAATGACTGGAGGGGATTGGCGCCTTGGATTTCTGGCTCACCATCCTGACTTAAGTTTCAGGGAGCAAAAAGTTACACCCGAAATCCGTGCTGTGGGATTTAAAGTTGCAGTATCACAGTTTTTTGACTTTTTGACTGAAGTTATCAATAAAAAGTAAAAAAAAAAAAAACGCAGAAAGAATTTACATCTGTGACTAGACGGTTACAGCTGGCGTTCCACAACATCATTCAATAATTGTTGCAAGTAAAGAACTGCATTAGTTGCAGTGCTCACATCTACAGAACGCTGAAATATTGTGACGGGAGAAATTTGTTGTTCAGCGGACAGAGGAGTGGTGCCTCCGGTGTTGGTCCACGAGAGAGAAAGCAAACAGCAAGGATTCGAAACTAGTTTGCCGCCAAGAGACTGGGCCGAAGCTCACGAGTCTGGATGAATGACAAGCGAAATATTCCTTTGTTGGTTCCACAAATTCATCGAATTTTCTATTCCCAAATATAGAAAATCGTCTTCTAGTATTTCTTGACGGGTATGACTCCCATACGAAGAACTTGGAGGTGATCGAACCAGGTAAGAGAAACGGTGATATTTTATTGTGCTTTTCGCCACGTTTCTCGCATGGGCTTCAGTCCCTGGCTGTAGCATTTATGAAACCCTTGAGCTTTTGTTACGCAGACGGAATGGCGTGGTGGTTAAACTCGAAACCAGTGAAAGTTGTCACTTGTCTGTTTGTGGCGAATCTCATCCTTTTTCGGGAAAGCTCTTATGTATGCTGTGAACATGAGAACTGCAATGAAAGGTTTGGAGGAAAGTTGTATTTGGCCAACGATTCTCAACGTCTTCTAAAACGATGACTATTTGCCATCTGTGATAAGTGATATTCCGATTGAGGCAGCAGCCACGATTACTGAGAAAGCTTCACCCACTCTTTCAGCATACCTAGCCACTAATTCTCCTACTGACTTCTCAAGCCCACCTACTGAATTCGTACAAACTAAATACAGTGCCAAATCACAACCGAATGGGCTTGAACCAAAACCTCCGTGCTTTTTAATGCCTGACACTCCAAAAGCATCCATCAATAAATCAACTGGGTCAAGCTTATTTACTTTTAGCCAGCCAAATGTTGAAACACTTCTCAAAGCTACATCATGGCAGAAACAAGTGACAAGAAGGAGAGGTGAAACCGCTATTCTCACATCATATTCCTCCAAGTTGAGCTACAAGGAACCGTCAAAAGACCCATGGAAGCTAAAGAAGCTACGGATAATAGATCTATGAACAGCTACCTCGAGAAGAGAAGAAGAAAGTGAAAGGAAAAGGTGTTCAGTGAGAGAAGAAGAAGAAGACAAAAGAAAAAGGAACTGGCTCTACAGAAATTTCAACTTCCGAAGGCAACGAAAATTCGGCATGTGTATATTGCAAGGAATTATATTCCAGTCCAACTGAGGGTGGATTGCATGCCGGAAGTGCAAGCAATGGGCACACAACTCACAGGGCGGAACGGACTTGAAGGCACTTTCTTAGTCTATTGATATAACAAAGAAATATCTTATTGCATGTTATCTTCATTTGCAAATTGTATTACAAAAATGTTTGAATAAACGGTTCCTAATTTTTCTAATTTGTTTTCATCATTCGGACCTCAAAGGTTTGCTCATAAAGCAAGGCAGACCGTTCTGCCCCGGTCTGCACTACAGGCCATACCGACTTGTTAAGATCCTACAACGTGTCTCTGAATTTTTCAGACGCCCGCTGTCATGCCAACTTGATAACGACTCCAGTCTCTGAAACAATATTCTAGAATGGGTGGGGCTAGCTTCTTATTTTCAATTTCCTTTGCAGATATACCACACTTTCCCAGAACGCATTTATCGAATGTAAGTTTTCCGTTTGACTGCCCTAATACTGATTTTACGTGCTCGTCCCATATGCTCTTGAGCATATTTCAGAGCCGAAGGGGGGAGGGGGGGGGGGAGTGAGGTCCAAATAGAAAAAGCAGAGCGGGCTAACACGGCACGCCTTTGCAGTCACGCTCGTCTCGGATACATCCGCTCTCAGTCCTTATGGTGGAAGAAATTTCCAGTAATTGTATTTAGGTAGCAAGGGGAGGACACATGTTGGCCTACAGTTTCTGATCACGAATTTGTTTCCGAAAGTCCAGGGTGATGTTGCAGACCCGTCCGCAATGTCTGATGGGACCAGTGGCTGTGACGCTGTGTATGTTGATTCTTCCGACGTGTAGGGACGTTAAGCTCGGCGGTACCAACGGCGCTATTCTGGTGGAGTAAGTTACGTGTTCGCACCCAGTTTCACTCCTTCCCTACTCTCTCGTCATCATTGTAGACTCCAGGCACCGTAAACACTCCCCCAAGCAATTAGATTTCTGTCACTATTCTTTTGTCTATTAAATTGACTTTTTTGGGTGTGACTTTCTCATGGAAGCCGTTAATAGAGAGATATCACGCGCCCCTGACCCATTTTTATGAAATTGTGCTTGAAACTGAAAAGTGGTCTTCTTACGAAAACAAATAGTCGTGTTACTTACTCCAGAATAGAAAATAGTGAGCTAAAATAAATAGTTCATGTCTGTAGCTGTGTTTATTCTTCATGAAAACCCAAATGAACTTCGTAAAACGCCTGAAGCCCATGGTTACTCATTGTTAGGTTTCCTATTCTGAGTTGTTCTGTCTTAAAGAATTTGTTAAGGATTGCGTAAACTGGATTCTTTTGACGCAGTGGGGCAGCAGCAACACGGATGCCCCTTGAAGAGATGTTGCTCGCATTTACTGAGGTGAATCGCAACGTATACATAGATTCAAATGAGACCTACTGCCAGATCGAAAATGGATTAGATATAGGTTTGTGGCCAGCACTTTCTAAAGCATTCTCATACAGGCTCTACACTGGAAATGTCTTTTCGTTATCATTTTCAGAGCCAAACTCTCTGACGGCTACCTTCACTCAAAAGATTGCTCTAGTGACCGCCTTCTTCCTTATCATTAAAAATAATCTAATAATCTACATTCTCCTACCACCTCTCGGGCCCTGCGTGTGTACCTGGCCGTCGTACATGGGCCGGTAGAAGTAAAGGTCCGATTGAACGGTGGCGTGGCACAAGGAACTAAGCCTGGATATCCACTTGGTACACTCAGCTACACTCAACAAGTAAGCTTACGGCAAGTATTTTGCGAGGGAAATGTTCTAATTCGCAGAGAGAAGTAAAGAACTATGCTATTATGTGACTGAACATACCGCTCGCGATCTCCCAGCACCGAATGGCTTAATAGTTTAATATACACTGACGAGTCAAACATAATGACCACTGCATACCACGAGAATGAATGCAGCTAGATAACGTTGCAGGCACGTGAGCTGTAGAGTCTTGTACCAAGGGAGCCAGATGTTATTATGGGTGGCTGGTATCCTCTTTGTACAACACAAGCTCTCGTGTGAATTACACAGTTCCTTATTTACACGAACATCTTCAATAGACTCCATGCGTTGTGGTACAAGCTCTTCCATAATAGTCCTCTTGCAGACAATATAGGTAATCTTGCTATTACTCTTATCTGGTCCCGCTATGTACTGTCGTAGCCTAAGCCCGCTCTGTGAATCAATGACAGACGCCAAACTAGAAACAGATCAGTGAGCCAGTGACAGTGAGTTAGGCCCTCCGATTAGCGGCGGCGGCGGCCTGAACACTTCCTGTCGTGAGGGCGTTGGCGGTGTTCTGCTTCTTACAAGTCCGTCTCTGGTCTCTCTCGTGATAGGCGCGCTTGATCCAGCGCCTACTATCGATCTTCGCGCTACATCTTTGCCGACTGGTGTGCTGGCGACGGCTTACGCCGGCACATGAGCCGTAAGGAAAGTACACAGGGTGGATAGGTTAAGGAAATCCAAAACTACGTCTGTAGCATTTGTAGACTTACAGAAAGCTTTTGACTAAGTTCGCTGGAATAGTCTCTTTGAAATTCTGAGACTAGCAAGCGAAAGACACAGACACAAAAGGATATTAACAACTAGTACAAAAACTAGATGGCAGTTATAGAAGAGTCGAAGTGCACAAAAGGAAAGCAGTGGTTGGGGAAGGATAGAGGCAGAGTTGTCGCCTATCCCTGATGGTATTCAATGTATACATTTAACAAGCATTAAAGGAAATCAAGGAAAAATTTGGAGTGGAAATTAAAGTTCAGTAAAAAGAAGTAAAAACCTTGAGGGTTGCCAATGACACTGTAATTCTGTCAGAGACAGCAAAGCACTTCGAAGAGCAGTTGAAAGGAATGGACTTTGTCTTGAAAGAAGGCTGTAAGATGAATATCAACAGAAGCTAAACAAGGATTATGGTATGAAGTCGAATTAAGTCATGTGATGCTGAGGGAGTTAGCCCAGGAAATGAGGCACTTAAAGTAGTAGATGAGTTTTGATATTTGTGCAGCAAAGTAACTGATGATGGCCGAAATAGAGGGGATATAAAATGTAGACTGGCAATGTCTAGAAAATGATTTCTGAAGAGGAAGAATTTGTTAACATCGAATATGCATTTAAGTGTTAGGAAGGCTTTTCTGACAGTATTTGTCTGTAGTCATATATTGAAGTGAAACATGTACGGTAAACAATTTAGACAAAAAAGAATATAAGCATATGAAATGTGGTGCTACAGAAGAACGTCGAACAGTAGATTTTCAATCACGTAGCTAATGAGGAGGTAGTGAATAGAATTGAGGAGAAGACAAGTATGTGGCACAATTTGAACAAAAGAATGGTACATTCTGAGACATCGGTAGATCACCAGATTAGAACTGAGAGAGACCAGGAGATGAATACACTGAGCAGATTCAGGAGGACGTACGTTCCAGCAGTTATTCGGAGATGCAGAGCCTCGCTCAGAATAGAGTGGCATGGAGAGCTGCATCATACCAGTTTTCAGATTGACGACGACAGTAACGACCACAGGGCTAAACAGGTATAAGTACATATATTTTTATGTGTGGTACCTTGATATGTCCACACATCAATGTGTTCGTTTTTTCATCTCGGGAATATCCACTGACAACACTGGTTGAAGGACGATGAACTCATGAAGGCGCCACTGTGTTTGACGTCCTCCCTCGTCACAAAACGTCAAGGTTGGAGACTTTCTCACTCTGTAAATCACGATAGGCGGCGATCTTTGGCAGGTATGGTGACAGAGTACAATGATGTATAGGCACAAGTGTTTCCGACCACACAGTGCAGCGCTCAGCGTTGAACAAGGGGCTTTGCTATAGACGACCATACGGTGTTCCGAATATGACACAGTGCCATCGTCAAGATTACTACTGAAGTGAGCACGAGGCATCGATTCTGGATTGTACATCAATGGAAAGGTGTATTAGGGTTTAATGAATCACTTTTCGTCTTACACAGTGTCGATGGTCGTGTCGGGATACGCCGTTATTCACGCGAACAGCTGTTCCAAACGTACACAGCTCCTCTGGTGCACGCTGGTGGCTTCAGTATTATGATAAGAGGAACATCCACCTGGGCCTCCAATGGAAGTGTCGCAGTTATCAAAGGCACCGTGATAGCTGTGAACTATGTGAACATTACAGAGTCCGTTCGTGCTTCATGACTTTCCCAACGTCGATCGTACCTTCCAGCACGATAACTGTCCATGTCATAACGCCAAATTCAACTACAGTGGTTCGAGGCATTCGCTAGTGATCGTACGGCGATATTTCGGACATCAGATTCGCCTGATCTATACCCAATAGAACAATTGTGAGACACTTCTGGGATCCAACTCGGCGTCCGTAACACTCCGGCTCGTACTTCACGGGAATTGTGTCACCAGTCCCCAGACATCTGGCGCAACACACCTTCGGAAAGCTACGAGAGGCTTGCCGAATCGACTATACGCCGAATCGCTGCTGTATTGGTTCCAAAGATCAACCAGCAAACTATTAAGCTGGTGGCCATATGTGTATGTAGCGTGAAAATTCGCCACCTTTACAGAGAACGGTAACAAACCATAACTAAGAGAGTTTCAGAATACGCTGACACAATAGCTCCACACTTGATTGAATACCGATTTGTAACGGAGTAAGAGAAAGTCTACTTATGAACGTAAATTGTATCACACACTACAACAAGCACAGTTTTTTCAGTTTTCAACATAGTCATCACGAACATTTAAACATTCGTCAAGTCGTGGCACCAGCTTTTCGATACCGGCATCAAAGAACTCTGATGCCTGAGTGTTGAAACGGTCACTAGCAATTTCTTCCAACATGACACCATTTTCCAAGCGCTTTCCACATAGAAATTCCTTCGGTTTTGGAAACAGATGAAAGTTTGATGGTGCTAAGTCAGAGCTGTATGGTTGGTGATCCAGTAATTCCCAATGAAACTTCTCCACTTGCGTCTTTGTTCTTGCCGCAACGTGAGGCCGAGCATTGTCGTAAAGCAGAACGACGCCGCTAGAGAGCAGACCCCGCCTGCGATTTTCAGCAGAGCATCTAAGTTTCACTAATGTTTCGCTGTACCTCTCAGCTTTTTTTGTCATTCCCTTTCGCAAAATGTCTCACAGAAGTGTGTCTTTCCGGCTACAAACTACCAAGGCCATAATTTTCCTTTTTGATGGTTGTTGTTTGATGCTTTTTTGTTTCGTCGGGGAGTTCGAATTATCCCAGTCACTGGATTGACGGTTATTCTCTGTAGCGTGGTGCGCAGCCCACGTTTTATCACCGGTGACAATGTGACTCAAGAACTCGTCACCATGTTTGTGATAGCCCTCCAAAACGGAGAAAGAATGTGCCATTCGCTTTGTTCTGCGTTCTTTTGTCAACATTTTAACCACCCATCTCGCGTACATTCTTTTGTAGTGATGTTTGACAGTAACAGTGTGAAAAACAACTGATCTTAAAACTTGTGGAAATTTCTGATGCAGCTCGTCAATAGTGAAGGGCCTGATTTGGTGAATTCCCTCATCAAGTTTTTGTGTCAATCCTTCATTCCTCCCAATAGGCTGTCCATCTAGAACATGAACATTTGGCCTCCCTTTCTTAAACAGCCTACTCCATTTACTCACATTTACATAATTCATTACGCGTGTACCATAAACTTCATCAAGCTTCTGGAGAATTTCAGCAGTACGAGCTTGTTTTGCATTTAAGATCCGATTAACCTAGAGCACATCACAATGCGTGGGATTACTAACTGACATGGAGACAAGCAGTAAAACCATACAACCAACAACGGGACAGACGAGAAGCGTAATGGGGGCGTGGTGAGAGACCGGCCAAGAGTTGCCGAACGTGAACGGACGTCACGTGACAATGCGCGGACACTATGCGCTATAGCTTCTGACTTCAAAAATAACGCTAGTACAATCGTTTGCTCGTCGAAAGATGAATACCTGAGGTTCCACAGGCCACACCAATAGTTAGAAAAGGAAACAGGAGTAACCAGCTGAATTACAGATATATCACGGGAGACGGGCCAGCCTGACAGTGCACAGTATACCATAGCAATACAGCTAAATGATGATGTTGTAAGTGATAATTCACAAACTGCAAGTACTTTTAACAATCACTTTCTGAATGTAGTAACAAAAATGGGGTTAAAAGGTTGAGTTGAAGAAGCAAAAAAGTACGTCAAAAATGTCATTCCCCAGGACTTTGGGCCTTTATAAATACCACCAACATCCTCCACTGAAATTATGGGAATTATAAAGATACTGAGAAACAAGAGCTCATGTGGTGATGATGAAGTCTCTAACACAACTTTGAAGTCTTGTTGTAATTTGATAAGTGGAGTCCTTAGTGATATATGTAATGCTTCGCTGGCTTAGGGAATTTTTCCAGACAGATTGAAATACGCAATTGTCAAAACTCTTCAGAAGAAAGGGGACAAGAGTGACTTAAATAATTATCGATCAATGTCATTCCTGACTTTATTTTCTAAAATATTCCAAAAAGTTGTGTATTCAAGAGTAGTCTCACATTTAAGTGAAAATAATTTACTCACCATGTCACAGTTCGGATTCCGACTGATAATGCTATCTACACATTTACCCATCAAACAGTACAAGCCCTAAATAACAAATTATCACCATTTGGTATTTTTTGTGATCTCTCCAAGGAATTTGAGTGTGTGGATCATATCACACTCCTAGAAAAACTCAGGTTCTATGTAATTGAAGGCTATACACACAGCTGGTTTGAATCATACTTCATCAACAGAAAGCAAACATTTGTGCTGAATGGCACAAATAATGTTGGAAGGGTGGTAAATTCTAGTGAATGATGAGTTATCACAAATGGAGTCCCACATGGTTCAATGTTAGGTCCTCTGCTGTTCCTTATTCATGTGAATGACCTCCCACTTAACGTTCAGCAAGCGGAGCTAGTACTTCTTGCAGATGACACGAATGTTGTAATAAATCCCATTCCTGAAAAAGCAGCTGAGGATATTGTTAAGAATGTCTTTCAGAGAATTATTAAGTGGTTCTCAGAAAATGGACTCTTCCTTAATTTTGAAAAAACTCACTATATCCAGTTCTCTACACCAAACAGAGTCATATCGACAACTGATGTAGCATATGAATAGGGCTCAGTTAACAGGGTAGATTTCTCCAAATTTTGGGTGTTCGCATTGATGACAACTTGAACTGGAAGAAGCATATATTACTAAGCTTCTCAAACAAATAAGTTCAGCCTTTCTCGCTCTTCGTATAATCGCTAGTCTTAATAATGAACAGATCAGGCTCCTAACGTATTTGGCATATTTCCACTCAATAATGTCTCATGGAATAGTTTTCTGGGGTAACTCGCCACTTAGACATAGAGTATTGATTGAACAAAAGAGAGCAGTGAGAATAATTAGTGTTGTTCACCCGAGGACGTCATGTAGGCACCTTTTCAAGGAGTTAGGTATTGTAGCTGCACCATCAAAGTACATACACTCCTGGAAATTGAAAAAAGAACACATTGACACCGGTGTGTCAGACCCACCATACTTGCTCCGGACACTGCGAGAGGGCTGTACAAGCAATGATCACACGCACGGCACAGCGGACACACCAGAAACCGTGGTGTTGGCCGTCGAATGGCGCTAGCTGCGCAGCATTTGTGCACCGCCGCCGTCAGTGTCAGCCAGTTTGCCGTGGCATACGGAGCTCCATCGCAGTCTTTAACACTGGTAGCATGCCGCGACAGCGTGGACGTGAACCATATGTGCAGTTGACGGACTTTGAGCGAGGGCGTATAGTGGGCATGTGGGAGGCCGGGTGGACGTACCGCCGAATTGCTCAACACGTGGGGCGTGAGGTCTCCACAGTACATCGATGTTGTCGCCAGTGGTCGGCGGAAGGTGCACGTGCCCGTCGACCTGGGACCGGACCGCAGCGACGCACGGATGCACGCCAAGACCGTAGGATCCTACGCAGTGCCGTAGGGGACCGCACCGCCACTTCCCAGCAAATTAGGGACACTGTTGCTCCTGGGGTATCGGCGAGGACCATTCGCAACCGTCTCCATGAAGCTGGGCTACGGTCCCGCACACCCTTAGGCCTTCTTCCGCTCACGCCCCAACATCGTGCAGCCCGCCTCCAGTGGTGTCGCGACAGGCGTGAATGGAGGGACGAATGGAGACGTGTCGTCTTCAGCGATGAGAGTCGCTTCTGCCTTGGTGCCAATGATGGTCGTATGCGTGCTTGGCGCCGTGCAGGTGAGCACCACAATCAGGACTGCATACGACCGAGGCACACAGGGCCAACACCCGGCATCATGGTGTGGGGAGCGATCTCCTACACTGGCCGTACACCACTGGTGATCGTCGAGGGGACACTGAATAGTGCACGGTACATCCAAACCGTCATCGAACCCATCGTTCTACCATTCCTAGACCGGCAAGGGAACTTGGTGTTCCAACAGGACAATGCACGTCCGCATGTATCCCGTGCCACCCAACGTGCTCTAGAAGGTGTAAGTCAACTACCCTGGCCAGCAAGATCTCCGGATCTGTCCCCCATTGAGCATGTTTGGGACTGGATGAAGCGTCGTCTCACGCGGTCTGCACGTCCAGCACGAACGCTGGTCCAACTGAGGCGCCAGGTGGAAATGGCATGGCAAGCCGTTCCACAGGACTACATCCAGCATCTCTACGATCGTCCCCATGGGAGAATAGCAGCCTGCATTGCTGCGAAAGGTGGATATACACTGTACTAGTGCCGACATTGTGCATGCTCTGTTGCCTGTGTCTATGTGCCTGTGGTTCTGTCAGTGTGATCATGTGATGTATCTGACCCCAGGAATGTGTCAATAAAGTTTCCCCTTCCTGGGACAATGAATTCACGGTGTTCTTATTTCAATTTCCAGGAGTGTATATTCGCTAATGAAATTCGTTACAAATAATCCATCTCAATTCGCGAAGAACAGTGATGTTCATACGTACAACACTAGAGGTGTCAGTTACTCAAAAAGGTCTACATTATTCAGCAACAAAAATCTTTGATCATTTGCCCAACAACATAAAGTGCCTGGCAGGGAGCAGATCAAGTTTTAAATCTAGCTTAAAATCATTCCTTTTGGACAACTCCTTCTATTCCATGAGTAATATTAATATTGGCACTATTCATGTGTGTATATATATCTTATAATCTGACCCGTTCCACATCATATCGATAAAATAATCCTGAGAATGATCTACGGAACATGAAATAACTGAAACTAAATTAAACTGAAACTAAAACTCACTAACATCGATTTGCTGTAGGATTCTGGGACATATACTGAGTTCCAAACCTGATGAATTACCTCGACAAAAACATATAGAAAAAGTAAAGTCGGATACAAAACAGATCGTTAATGGGGAACACAAATAACATTTTATCCTCTCTAAGTAAAGAATGCTATCAAAAGGGGAAGTCAAATTGATTCCATATTTTTAAATTTCCAGAAGACTTTTGAGACTGTTCCTCTGCAGCGAATTCTAAGGGAATTTCGTGCCTGTGGAGCGTCGCCTCTGCCGTGCGGCTGGATTGATGATTTCCTGTCAGAAAGGTCGCTCGCAGTTCGCACTAATTGACGGAAAGTCATCGAGTAAAACACATATTATATCTGACGTTCGCCAAGGAACAGATGAAGGTCTCCTGCTGCTCCTGATTTGTATAGACAATTCAAGAGAAAATCTAGATTAGCCCTCCTCGATTTCATTTACCATGTTTTACCGTCTTTTAAAGTCATGAGATTATCAGGCAAGATATCTGTGAGGCTCCAGAAGTGATAATTGACTCCGAATAATGAAAAGTGCGAACTCCTCCACACAAGTACCAAAATTAATCTGCTAAAATTCGGCTACAAGGTGAACCACACAATTCTAAGAGCTGTAAATTCAGTTGTATACTAGGGCATTACAATTACGAAGAACTCAAATTGGAATGATCGTATTGATAAAGTTTTGGTGGAAGAGAACAAAAGACTGCGATTTATTGGCGGAACACTTAGAAGATGAAACGGTTCTACTAAGGAGACTGTCAACACTTCGCTTGTCCATCCTCTGCTAGAGTACTGCTGTGGAGTATGGGATCCTTAACAGATATTATTGACGGAGAACATCGAAAAAGTTCAAAGAATGGCAGCTCATTTTGTATTATCGCGAAACAGAGAGATTGATACGCGAATTGGGGTAGTAAGCAGTAAATCAAAGGCGGTTTTCGGTGCGGCAGGACCTTCCCATGGAATATTAATCACCACGTTTCTTCGCCGAATGCGAAAATATTTCATAGGCGGCCATCTACGTAGGATGAAGCGATCAACATAACAAAATAATAGGAATCATAAATCTTGGATAACGATTTAAGGGTTCATTTTCTCCGCTAGGTATTCGAGAGTGGAACGGCAGAGAAAGAGGTTGAACGTGGTTCCGTGAACCATCTGCTAGGCACTTAATTATGAATTTCAGAGTAATGATGTACTTCCGGATGTAGATGTAACGCAGAGTTGGAATTTTATAACTGTTTGGAACTTAAGTGAGCTTGTATTTCAGCGCAGTGCACTGTCTCCCTTCTCACAGTCACTACGAAACACGATGATGGTGACGATACTGTTGAGGTAGTGATGCTGTATGACAGTATCTGTATCATTAGACGCTAACGTCTAACAACAGAACGTACTCAAACTATGTTTATACTACACTGGTGACCAAAATTAAAGCAACAAACCACTATTTCCCCGTCCTGTGTCTAATTCACGATATAATCATACAAACTGTCAAGTGATATACGTATGATCGTGTTCTGCGCGGAAGATGGCATTCCGTTCACAGACAAACACGACAACGGAGGCGTCAACGCACCTATCAAACGGGTCGCTGTTCCCCGGGTAGACTGACATCCACAGTCGGTGTGTACACAGTCACAGGCGGTGCAGTCTGGCACAGAGAAGACGCCTACCAGTCTCTCTGCGGTAAAGGGCTGTAGGAAGAATGGAAGGTGGAGTGTCGCAAACCGATATGGCCCGATGGCTTCATGTGAATCGCTCTGTTGCTTCTCGGACGTGGCGACAATTTACAAGAAAGGAGACTGTTCCCCGAAGTCCAGGGCAGCGCGGACAACGCGTGACTTCAGAGACAGAGGGCCGTTTATTTGGCTGTAAAGGCACGACGGCACCGCCTTAGCACTGCACTGCAAGTGGCATCTGACCTCGCAGCACCCACTGGACGTGTTGTAGCGAGGCAGACGCTGTACAGAAGGCTTCAGGAGAATGGTCTTCATTGTTGGAGACCTGCTATATATTCACCTCTGACGCTTCTTCACAGAAGGGAACGTCGAGAGTGGAGTCATCAACATGCTACCTGGGCTATCCAACAGTGGGCCAATGTTCTATTCGCAGCTGAAAAGGTATGGAGAGTGATCTCAGACGGCTCCGCATCTGGGGGGAACGTGGAACACGATTTTGGGAACCAAACATAACGGAAAGAGATTGATGTCAAGGAGGTTCCGTAATGGTGTGGGCAGGGATTATGCTGATCATTCGAACACCTCTTCATGAAATTGTACGGGCAAATCAGCAAGGTTTAACTGCTGTCAGGTATTGGGACCTCATGAGAGGCTGTTGCGAAGTGCTGTGGGCCCAGACTTCGCACTCACGGATGATAATGCTCGATCTCATAGAACTGATGTTTTCTTGGCGCGGCGTGCTCGCTCTCCTGATTTGAATCCCATAGAGCTTGTCTAGGATGCACTAGGGACTCGGGTTGCAACACCTGAGCATTCACCAACCACCCTCCAAGAGTCGCGAGCAGCTCCGCGGGAAGAATGAGTGTCATTGGCCCAACATGAGATTAATGACATTATTCACAGCATACCCCGTCGTTGCGCAGCCTGTACGGCTGCCAGAGGTGGTCATACCCCATAACGAGCACAGAAACCAGTTGCCGGAATGTGTTTGTAAATTCGTTAAGTTGAAAAAAAGAACATTTTTGTCTACCGTTATGCATGTTACTGTTTTTACGTTCTGTATTCTTTACATTGTTTCTACTTTATTATCACCTGCGTATACTGTTTTGTAGCAAAATAGATGCAACCTTGCCAAATTTCCGTTTGTTGCCTTAATTTTGGGTGCCAGTGTATATTCGTACTTCTACCCTTACCATACAAACTTTAGATTTTATTTGAGACATTACATTCGCTGAAATGCGAAGTAAATGTGTTAGTCGCTGAAATGAACCTCCAAGTCTCAGATAATGAGGACTAACTACTTCAGTCACTGGGTACACACGTGCTTACTTAGAATTTTCGCTTCGTACTATTAACAAAGGGTTTTTACCAACCAAAGATATGTATGGCTCGTTCGTCTATGTTGCCCAATTTCAGTTTGTGCTGCTAGATTGCACCACATTTTGCTGTTTCATATACGATGTTTTGAAGATACGGTTCAGCAGAATGACTTCACACAGCACGCCCTGCTATGGTGTTTCGAACTAATACTTTATTATACACCTTATATTTGCTTTATTTGTGAAATGTACTATATATTTGATTGATATGTGTTTTATTTGCATTATTTCTTATATTGACAAAAGTAGACGTCGAGATTCGGAGTACATATACGTGTCCTTGGGATTAACTCCTCAAAGCTTTTTCTGTATTTCCTATACACTGTAAAGAGTACTTACCTTTATTTTGAGTAATGCTTTGGCTATATGTAACTTGATCATTATGAGACAGATTAATAAAACGTGAACAATTAATTATGTTATCATTTTTTTATTTTAGAAAATTAAACCCTTGTAATTTAGAATATAACTATATCTGACAACAATAAAACAAAACATGAAAATATTTTTCTTTTCTTATTTTACCATCGGGACTGATGAAGTTATGAAATCAACGGTTGACTAGCATTTCAGAAGGCCTGCGACCATGACGTATACACGCGGAGGCCTATATCAGTGCTGAAAAGGAAGTCATTAACAGTAAATACCAAAGAGCATTAAAAGGAATATTCAAAATGCAGATATACCAAAACGAAAAATCTTCATACAAAGTATGGAGACCCATGTGCCTGTCCTCAGCATCAATATTCAACTTCTTCCAGGGCCGGCGTGCGAGAATTTCAGAATCTTAGGATCACATGCTAATGAAGATACAGACACGAGCGCGGTCCTAATTTTTAGCTCCCGCCTTCGCTTACATGTTATGCTTTCTTCGCTTGCTAAAAAACCTTCGAGTATTAACACTATAGAACCAAATGTTGTCCTCGACACTAGGCATAGTGCAGCAGACGATGTGAATACTACCAGAAGTGCTGAGGCAGGAGCCAAATGTACTCCACCAGTGTTGACACAGTTCTTAAAAGAAAATAGATTGTAAACGTGTTGCGAGATGCACACGACATAAAAACGTTTCCAGTGGCGGTTTGTGTTCGATTAAGATGACCACTGGAAATAGTTGCTTCGCCTGTCTTCGAGTTGTTCCACAGTTTTTACTATGTTCCGTATGATACAAGAACAAAATAATTGAATCACGCAAATTTGTGTATCATACTTTTATTTAAAGGAACACCGCTACGCACTTATGACGCATCTTTACATAATTTCTTACGTTAGGCACGACGTAACTCAGTAGTTTGTAAGAGTGCAAACAACCGTCATGTAAAGAAAAAAATCTTACGATAAAGTTTGCTTATTCCATTGCGACCATTGAAGCCAGGGAGTAATTCCACATTCAAGATGTTACATTAGCGTGTTAGAATAGCCGTACATGGCTTGTGTGTCAACAGACTGTCGCATAACGATCTTCTGAATCTCGTCTACAGATGATGGTCCAGAGCTCGCTTGTAATGTGGATTTTATGTCCCTCAATCTTCTCCGAATTCTTTCCAAGCTTTTGCGAGATTTATGGTTGTAGACAGCACCTTCCAATGCACATGAGATGTTACACGATAAGAAGACATCGAAGTACCCAAATGTTGAATGACCAGCGCCAAATTAAACCGTATTTAGTAAAAAAAAAAAAAAAAGTGACACTGCCAACACTAAACCACAGTGCGAGTTTGTTCAGCTGCTACAATTCAATCTAGCGACCAGTGTTGTCGCCCACAGCAATTAAACGCTTTACCAAAATTAAACCACTGAAACGGTATTCTGTATCTATATAAAGTAATTAATTATATCACAGAATGCTAGGTATTTTCAAACGAAACTTGTTTAATTACGACTCATTTCCTGTCATTTATTTGCTTGCGCTTTCGTCAGAATATTACAAGTCTATAAAAATTTAGCGTAAGACTATCGCACATTTACTGTTAGTGTCATTAGTCCGACCGTTTATCAAGACAATGCGAAGTGCTGAACAAAGTAAAACTGATATACTTTAGAAAAGAAGCCCTCCGTCATAAGTTGGATGCCCCTTTAATTATGTCTAATACAGTTTTCAACCAAGAGTTACCCAGATGCGCATTTTATGTCCTGAGCGGTATTGTGAGAGAAAATCTGCATCAGATTCTTTGTCTTGCAACAATCTAAACTCCACAGATTACCATTTAGACGATTAAAGGATCTAGCCAGGTGATGCTGTTCGAAGTTATTCCACAGGTTTTTTTATGCTGCAGCTACTACAGACGACATGGTGCAGTGATTAGGATAACACATTCTCCTTCAGCAGGCGATAAGTTTAGCGCTGCGTCGTACCGTGTAAATCACGAATGTTGCACGCAAATGGAAGACTGCTTCATTTAGCAGGTCACAGGAAGCTGACCCCCCCCCCCCCCCCCCACACACACACACACACAGGTTGTATCCCACAACACATTTCAGAATTTCACCATCAGCCACTTCTGTAATGTAAGGGTAATATCCACAGACTACAAAATATTGAAACACCAAAAAATAATAAATATACAGTATTGAAACTTACTCACTACGTTTGTCTAGGCAACATATTTAAGCGATTAACATTGTCAGATGACAGTTTATTGTAAGCATGATATAAGCCATTGCAAATTTGAAACGCTGGTACATTGATTACCGGTGTAACGGTCAGAATGTTTCATTCAAGCATGCAGACGTACATGTGTTGTTATGAACAGATGCCGGATGGCAGTATGTGGAATGCAGTTCCATACCTGCTGCACTTGGTTGGTCAATAAAGGAACGATTAATGCTGGATGTGAATTACTCTGGAGTTCTCGTCCGATGGTATCCCATATATGCTCGATTGGAGACTGATTTGGTGACAGAGCAGGCCAAGCAAAATGTCGACGCTCTTAAGAGTATGTTGGGTTACAACAGCGATATGTGGGCGAGCGTTCAAATCAAATGGTTCAAATGGTTCTGAGCACTATGGGACTTAACTGCTGAGGTCATCAGTTCCCTAGAACTTAGAACTAATTAAACCTAACTAACCTAAGGACGCCACACACATCCATGCCCGAGGCAGGATTCGAACCTGCGACCGTAGCGGTCGCGCGGTTCCAGACTGTAGCGCCTAGAACCGCTCGGCCACCGCGGCCGGCTGGGCGAGCGTTATCCTGTTGTAAGACACCCCGTGGGATGCTGTTCATGAATGGCAACACGACAGGTCGACTCACCAGATTGATGTACGAATTTACAGTCAGGGTGCATGGAACAACCACGAGAGTGCTTCTGCTGTCATATGAAATCGCATCCAAGACCACGCCTCCAGGAGTAGGTTTAGCACGGACACAGGTTGGGTGCCGGCTCTCAACTGGCCTCATCCTAACCAAGACATGATCATCAACGGTATCGTGGTAGAACTAGCTATCATCGGAAAACACTGCTCTCGCTTGACACCACGGAAGCCGTTCAGTGGCTAGCTTCCTGCGAAAACCTTTCTGCAGTAGGAGGAACATATAGCTTCTCGTAGCCATATTATACGACCTTCTTCAAACTCAGTGAGATGTTAATAATGGGTAGTTTTCAATCTTTCTTGATTAACATCAACTCACCACGTTCAATCTCAATTTTAACTAAGTCTCACAATGGCTACATCGTGTATTTAAAGCTATCCTGATTTGTTTCCTCGGAGTGGCATTACCAACTCCGCCCTTACATCAACTATCAGATGCAGAATCACGCCCACCAACTTTCGTTTATGTCGCACATATCCTCCTTGCTGCTGCCATTTTTTCCGTCAATGTCTTTTTTAATTGAATTTTAAATGATGTCATTTACTTTTTATCTGATGCAGTCTTTCTCTGAAATCAAAACCATTACACCAATAAATTATGGTTCTTCCAAATGTAAAACAATATTCCAAAGCACCTGGTCATGTACGTAGATACAATATCTCTACTGAAATTTAAGAGTGCTGCAATAGAGAATATCTTATCAATGCTGTGTAGAGTCGTCTACCGGTTACATTATCACTCCAGTGCACAAACATAATTAAGTGAAATCAAATCAAGTAAAAGTATTATCAAAAACCAATTACAACTTTACATTTTGAAATAGAAGCTATTGAAAGTAACTCAAATTTCCGTTCTCGGCGTATAATATCATTAAGACTTTAACGAAACACAGTTGATTTTCAAACATCCCGTGTTCCATGGTAAAATACTTTCCAATTTAAGGTACAAGATGGAGCACGACATGTAAAGTGCGGCTCTTTTTTAAATATGTAGAAATTTACTTGACATAAAATTCTGGAATTGAGGAATTAATGGTATACCAGTTAGCTTTAATATATTACAGACTACTTAGATACGTATAAGTAGAAAAATTTATAAATGTTGCACAAAATATAACCTCATCGTTACCAACAAAGCAGAAAAAACGGGGAAAACTGCTTATGGCCCTCTCTAGGGTTCGTATGATTCTAAACTCAGTCACTACACTACATCACGTGTTGCTAGGTACACTGCCCCCTACGTATAAAACTCTCCCCTACTCCGTCTCTGACCAAGATGCGATATGAAACTAATGATTTTAAATGACGTAAGCAATGTTTTTTTAACGTTTTATAATTTTATGATTTGGCTTAAATTCTGCTGTATCTGCTAATAACAGGCAACTTTTTGCCAATACCCTTAGAGGACGTCGCAGTGTTATTTCGAAGTATTCTTTCTGTCTTCCCGCAAATAGCACGACCATATGGAAGGCATGCGATCTTGGCTGCTTCTTCATTAGGACAGGTTCCCTGTACAGGAGGTGACCAGTTTCGTTGCACTGCACGCTCGGCCTGATGTTCTAAGTAACCGTTGTTTTCAAAAATATCCTCTCAGATGTCGGAATTCTTTGCCGAGTCGTTTCTTCGTCTGGCACCGCGTGCTTTCTACGGACCAGAGTTCTAAGCTCGGAACCTATCTGTGATATCTGTCTGTGTGCTCCTGGCAGAGAAAATGACCTGTAGACGTTGAGTCCATGGCACTCATTCACTCTTCTCTTAACAAAAATGTCGAGAAAATAGATCTGTCCATCTCGTTCTAATTCCATCGTGTACTTCATACTCGAATAACTGTAACTGACATGCTGTATGAATTACTGAAGTTTGTGCTTCCTGAGTGGCCAGAATGTGAATGCCTTTTTGGTGAAGGATGTTGCCTCTCTGCAATATCCTTACTTGCGACTTAGCTTTGGGGTATGACATGGTCTTTGGCTTGAGATATTAGTGAGGCTGGTTCATGCTTCAGCGGTATTGGGAAAAAATCGCTAGAGTTGCACACACAGTGTACCGTTCATGGTTTAATTAGCATCCAAACTACGAGCAACGAAATCAGCACTCGCCATTGAACGAAAACTGCTAGCGATTCTGTTCAGAACGAACATTTCATTCCGCAACGGAGCGTGCACTGTTTTGAAACTTGCTGGCATAGTAAAACTGAGTGCTAGACGGGGAATTGAACCGAGAATAGTGCCTTTCGCTGGCAACTCTCTTACTGAATGGGCTATCCAGGTATAACCGATGAGACAAGTGCCGGAAGCAGTAAAGCTGTGAAGTGAGGAGGAGCCTTGGGTTGGGCCTTCATATTTCAGTCGGTGTGAGCACAACCAGCGAAACGCAAGGCTCTGGTTTCGAGTCCCCGTTCAGGATCAAGGCTTCTGTCTACCAGGATGCTTCATTGCGAGAGAACTGGTAAAATCGCAACAATTACTCGCCTGCATTACCAGGAACCTGGAAACCGTCAACTTCGCCAACTGATGGCCTGATAGATCACGTTTTATGGACTGTGAAGTTAATGTTGGTGTGTAGAATCAATGACATAGACGATATACTATCAGACTTTAGGAAAAACTTCATTCACAGAATTCCGAATGTAGCAAGAACCGACACTCTCAAAAGAATACTACACAGAAGAATGGAAAAGAAAACTGCCAATGTTACAAGACAATTAGTTTCGCTTTAGGAAAGACAGAGCTGCCAGAGAGGCTGTCCTGACTTTGCCGTTGATAATGGAAGCAAGACTAAAATCAAATCAAGACAAATACGCACGATTTGTCGACCTGCAAATAGCGATCGATAACGTAAAACTGTGAAAGGTGTTCAAAATTCTGAGAAAAATAGGGGTAAACTATAGGAAATATGGGTAATGTACACACTTCAAAAAAAGTTTTGCATCATCCCAGTTTCCAGAACTCCTTAAGATAGATGTTGACTGTGGATATAGTGTAGTGAATTGGCAAGAGAGCCAACCCACTATGAGAGGAAGCCGAAAGGCACGCGTTTTAGCTCACGCAGGCTGGCGTGAGGTCTGGAACAGGTCAAGGAATTTAGACTTTAGCAAAAAAGGACGTAGCTGTTGGTATGCTTAACTTTAATCTGTAAATGGTGAACATCGCTCTTGACGGTACATGTTTTACAGCATCAATAGTAACTGGTAATGGCGCTTTGCTAGGTCGTAGCAAATGACGTAGCTGAAGGCTATACTTACTATCGTCTCGGCAAATGAGAGCGTAATTTGTCAGTGAACCATCGCTAGCAAACTCGGCTGTACAACTGGGGCGAGTGCTAGGAAGTCTCTCTAGACCTGCCGTGTGGCGGCGCTCGGTCTGCAATCACTGATAGTGGCGACACGCGGGTCCGACGTATACTAACGGACCGCGGCCGATTTAAAGGCTACCACCTAGCAAGTGAGATGTCTGGCGGTGACACCACATATAGTATCACAGACACAGTCCCTTTGACTGTTCAGAGATGTCACCAACCCTCCCCCCCCCCCCCCCCCCCCCCGCCAAAGATGTTTACAAGCATGAGCAGCACCTATTAGACGGAGGGGTCCGACAGCCGATCAGTTCCAGTCATTCCACCAGGAAGGAGGTACACGGCTCGTGTTCTCTGTAGTTCAAACCTCGTCTAGATGATCAGTACCGCATTGTTACGTTGTGCCAGGAAGGGCAGTGAACAAATAAAGTGCCCAGGCGTCTCGGAGTGAACCAAAGCGATGTTGTTCGCACATGGAGGAGATACAGAGGCACAGGAACTGTCGATGTCATGCCTTGCTCAGGCCACCCCAGGGCTGCTACTGTAGTGGATGACCGCTACCTACGCGTTATGGCTCGGAGGAACCCTGACAGCAACGCCATCATGTTGAATAATGCTTTTCGTGCAGCCACAGGACGTCGTGTTACGACTCAATCTAGGTGAAATAGCCTGCATGATGCGCAACATCACTTCTGACGTCCATGGCGTGATCTATCTTTGCAACCACGACACTATGTAGCGCGGTACAGATGGTCCCAAAAACATGACGAATGGACCGCTCAGGATTGGCATTACGTTCTTTTCACCGATGAGTGTCGCATATGTCTTCAACCAGACAATTGTGTTTGGAGGCAACCCGGTCAGACACAACGCCATAGGCACACAGTCCAGCGAGTGCAACTAGGTGTAGGTTCTCCGCTGTTTCGGGTGGCATTATGTGGGGCCGACGTACGCTGCTGGTGGTCATGGAAGACGCCGTAACAGCTGTAGGATACGTGAATGCCATCCTCCGACAGATAGTGCAACCATATCATGGACGACAATACGCACCCCAATCTTGCACATCTTGTGAATGACTTCC
The DNA here is from genome assembly GCF_021461395.2 of Schistocerca americana. Lineage (NCBI taxonomy): Eukaryota > Metazoa > Arthropoda > Insecta > Orthoptera > Acrididae > Schistocerca > Schistocerca americana. The sequence goes on from NC_060121.1 coordinate 95,136,844, forward strand.
TCCAGCACAACGACGTCGCTCGTCTAGAGTGCCAGCATGTTCTCCAGACATGAACCCTATCGAACATACCTGGGCTAGATTGAAAAAGGCTGTTTGTAGACGACGTGACCCACCCACTACTCTGAGGGCACTACGCCGAATCGCAGTAGAGGGGTGGGACAATCTGGACCAACAGTGCCTTCATGAACTTGTGGAAGATAAGCCACGACGAATACAGCCATGCATCAATGCAAAAGAATGTGCTACTGGGTATTAGAGGTACAGGTGTGTACAGCAATTTGGACCATCACCTCTGAAGGTCTCGCTGTATAGTGGTACAATATGCAATGTGTGGTTTGCATGAGCAGTGAAACGGATGGCAATGATGTTTATATTGATCTGTATTGCAATTTTCTGTACAGGCTCATGAACTCTCGTAAGTGAGCTGTTGCAAAACTTTTCTTGATGTGTGTACAATATATACAAGAAGAGAAAGGGAACAAGCATTAAGACTGAAAGACAAAGATTGAAGTTCTCGGATTGAAAAGAATGCAGGACAAGAATGTAGTCTTTCGCAGCCACTTTTCAATCTGTACATCTAAGAAGCAATGAGGGAAATAAAAAAAAGATTCAAGAATGGGATTAAAACTGAGAGAGGAAAAATATCAGTGATAAATATTGCTGATGACAATGCTATCTTTAGTGCAAGTGAAGAAGAATTACAGGATCTGTTGAATGAAGTGAACAGTATAATGCGTTAAGAAAATGGATTGAGTGTAAACTGAAGGATGACCAAAGTGGTGAGAAGTAGCACAAGCGAGAACAGCGAAAAACTTAACATAAGTATTAGTGATCATAAGCGGACGAAGTTAAGGAATACTGCTACCTAGGCAGCTAAACACCCCATGACGGACGGAGCAAGGTGGACATAACAAGCAGACTATCGCAGGCAAAAAGGACATTCCTCTCTGCTAGTCTATTAGCAACAAAAGTATGCTTTAATTTAAGGAAAAAGTTTCTGAGAATATACATTTGGAATACGGAATTGTTTGTTAGTAGAACATGTTCTGTAGGAAAACCAGAAGAGAAGAGAAACGAAGCATTCGAGATGTGGTCCTACAGACGCATGTTGAAAAGTTAGGTGATCTGGTAAGGTAAGTAATGACGACCGTTCTCGGTAGAATCAACGAGGAAAGAAATATACAGAAAACACTGACAAAAGGAAGACACAGGATGATAGGACATGTGTTAAGGCATTAGGGAATGACTTCCATTGAACCAGAGGGAGCTGTAGAAGACAAAAACTGTAGGGGAAGACAGAGACTGGAATACGCCCAGCAAATAACTGACAACGAAAGTTGCAGTAAGGATGAGAATGAAAGGAACTTGTGGAGGACCACTACAAACAGGTCAAACAACATAAAAATATTCTAAAGTGCAGGAGACAGCTAACACTAGATTTTAACTGAATTTGCTTTGGAGACTACGGAAATTAGCAGATTCGGTGCGGTAGTGTATGGTAGCTTTTCTCCCTGTTTTATTTCGGAGCATTGTGTTTCATCGTTGGGAGGAAAAAAGTTAATATGTTAATACGGTAAGGCATTAGAGAATAATATACTCTTGCTCCTTACCGATAGGATTTTTCCTGTCCCAGAGAGTTAATGACCCCGTCCGCAAAACAAGAATCGTTGTTCCGTAGTTCGAAGAGAATCTGATGGATTTGTTTCACTGGCTGCTCAGATCACGGAGTAATCTCTATCGTTTACTATTAGGTCGTAGGTTGCTTGTAAGGCAAATTCCCGTCTCAACGTTCCATCAGCTACCCACCATGCCTTCGGAAGAGCAGAAAGAATAACTTTCTTCTTAGTAGTTTGTTAGCAGCAGCAGAACTTCCTATGTACTACCTCTTAGACAATGACAATCGTTTGAATTACGTACAGTTCTTGTGTTGAGCAAAGAGCATTTGTGTCGCCACGATTAATATGATTGAAATAGAACTACTGGAGATAGGACGTTCATATTTACAGAATATATGTAATAGTAAATTCTGAAGAAATGATTAACATTTGAACATTGTCGTCCCTCGGATTCAAAGTCAACATCGATATCGGGGCGCAATATTACCTACCAGTAAAATATGCCTGTGCCTCTCGTTATCACTGTAAATTGAGTTAGTGGATCAGTGTAGCTTGAGCAGATATGCAGGAAGCCTTGCAGGCGTAAGCACAAACCGTACCGTCAAATCACTGAGTTTGAAAGAGGGCGCACTATTGGCGTGGAAGAGTGTAATGCATCCATCTGGGAAACTTCTTCTCGTGTGGGATGAAGTGTTTCGGCACTGCAACGGGTGTGCAGAATGGTTCACGGAAGACCGTAGAACACGATGAGATGGGCCAGGAAGATCGACACGTCATCCCAATGGCATTGCAGGACAGATCTGCGTCCGCGTCTGCTCTGACGCAACACTGGAACAATGAAACACATCGTACAATATCAGGGGTGACAGCCCGTCGACGTTTAATATGGCATGAGTTACGTGCGCGTCGTCCACTTCTCCGCCTCCCATTGGCGAATGTGCAGAAACGTGCTAGACGGCAATGGCGTATGGAACGACGCCACGGGGTAGGAGTGTGTTTTTGGACGAATCAAAGTTCTGTTTGTTCGAAAATGGTGCCCGCATTAAGGTTCTCCGCAGCCAGGGGGGCAGACATGCAGCGCCTACTCAAGGCCTTATGGTGTGGGGTGCTGCTGGGTACAGCCACAGACCACAGTTGGAGCGTGTCCAGGGCACCGTGACCAGTGTCACATACATGAGTGACACCCTGTTCCCCGTAGCCGTACCCTCACTGCGCAACACCACAGACGCCATTTTTCAGCAAGACTATGCGTGACTATATGTTTACGCTGGGAGTCGTGACTTCTTGGTCTCATAGGATGTCAGCCTTCTGCCCTGGTCCGCCAGATCACCAGACTGGTCACCAATCGAACATGTGGGGGTGAAACGACAGGTCTGTGACGCTGTGACCCAATGTTAACCATCTCACGTGAACTCTGGAACCAGTTGAATGCAGCATGGATGACTTTACCACAGCACGCAATTCGCGCCTTATACACGTCGGCGCCATCGTGCATGCAACAAGTTATCAGGGCCCATGGCGGGTCTGCCTGCTAGGTTAGGTTAGGTTGTTTGGGGAAAGACACCAAACAGCGAGGTCATCTGTCACATCGGATTAGGGAAGGATGGGGAAGGAAGTCAGCCGTGCCCTTTGAAAGGAACCATCCCAGCATTTGCCTGGAGCGATTTAGGGAAATCACGGAAAACCTAAATCAGGATGGCCGGACGCGGGATTGAACCGTCGTGCTCCCGAATACGAGTCCAGTGTGCTACCACTGCGCCACCTCGCTCGGTGGTCTGCCTGCTAGGCAACAAGACATGAACGGAAATGACTGAAGTGAAAATCATTAATGCAGAACATACTATTAGACATGTCCTGTGGATATGAACATCCTATCTCTATTCGTTCAAGGTGTTCTGCTTTCTTTGAACGTAAGTTCCACATAGCAGCGTGGAGTACATCTACATCTACATTTATACTCCGCAAGCCACCCAACGGTGTGTGGCGGAGGGCACTTTACGTGCCAATGTCATTACCTCCCTTTCCTGTTCCAGTCGCGTATGGTTCGCGGGAAGAACGACTGTCTGAAAGCCTCCGTGCGCGCTCTAATCTCTCTAATTTTACATTCGTGATCTCCTCGGGAGGTATAAGTAGGGGGAAGCAATATATTCGGTACCTCATCCAGAAACGCACCCTCTCGAAACCTGGCGAGCAAGCTACACCGCGATGCAGAGCGCCTCTCTTGCAGAGTCTGCCACTTGAGTTTATTAAACATCTCCGTAACGCTATCACGGTTACCAAATAACCCTGTGACGAAACGCGCCGCTCTTCTTTGGATCTTCTCTATCTCCTCCGTCAGATCAATCTGGTACGGATCCCACACTGATGAGCAATACTCAAGTATAGGTCGAACGAGTGTTTTGTAAGCCACCTCCTTTGTAGATGGACTACATTTTCTAAGCACTCTCCCAATGAATCTCAACCTGGAACCCGCCTTACCAACAATTAATTTTATATGATCATTCCACTTCAAATCGTTCCGCACGCATACTCCCAGATATTTTACAGAAGTAACTGCTGCCTGTGTTTTTTCCGCTATCATATAATCATACAATAAAGGATCCTTCTTTCTATGTATTCGCAATACATTACATTTGTCTATGTTAAGGGTCAGTTGCCACTCCCTGCACCAAGTGCCTATCCGCTGCAGATCTTCCTGCATTTCGCTACAATTTTCTAATGCTGCAACTTCTCTGTATGCTACAGCATCATCCGCGAAAAGCCGCATGGAACTTCCGACACTATCTACTAGGTAGCGTGCGACGATTAACGTAGAGTCTGTTACATCACGGTTCTTGTGCCTGTTACGTTAGTTTCTGCCATTACTGAGTTATATCTATGTGTTTGTTGAGATACTTACTGAATTGGTTAGGTCATCAGTTATCGATGGATAAGCTTTCTACGTTGCAAGAACTAGGGCCAATCTGACACTGTTTGCTGATGATACAAGCATTATTCTTAACCCAGTAAAAGAAACTCCAATAGAAAATTGTACAAGTAATGTCTTTGGATAAGTTATTAATTGGTTTTCTGCGAATGGGCGTCTTCTGCACTTTGAAAAAAAAACACAGTATATCCAATTTTTTGCTGTAACGAGTACCGTTCCTTCAATAGATATAACTGATCAACAGAAGTCAGTAGCCAAGGTGGACCATACTAAGTTTTTGGGTGTACGTATAGATGAGAATTTTAATTGGAAAATTCATGTTTTGGACCTCCTTAAGTGACTAGATTCAGCAACTTCTGCAATCTGAATAATTGCCAATTCTGAGCAAATAGAAATTAGCAACCTAACATGCTTCGCATACTTTCACTCTCTGATATCATACGGAATAGTATTTTGGGGTAACTCAACACTGTAGGCAAAAGGTATGCACTGCTCAGAAGAATGTGGCTAGAGTTGTGGGACACACAGTCGCATATCTGGAGGCGTGGGCATCTGTTTGAAAAGTTAAGAATTCTTACAACAACCTCACAATACATTTACTCAGTAATGAAATTTGTTCTCAACAACATGGACCACCTTAAAAACGACACTGACATTCATGATTATAATAGCAGAAGAAAGAAATACACTATCCTCTGCTTAACCTGTCTTTGGAACAGAAATCGGTAAAACATGCTGCTATAAAACTTTTCGATAAATTTCCGGATGAAATAACATGTCCGACAGACAGCGTAATTGTGTTAAAAATAAATTGAAATCATATTTCCTTGACAACTTCTTCTATACCAGAGATTAATTCTTGGATGGGAATAAATAAACCTATAGGTATAATGTATGCATTTTGTGCCATCAGTTATGGGAATGGGATAGGTAGTAATAATTTTAAGTTTTTTTTTAAACGAAGAAAAATAAAAAACCTTGATTCGTTTTTGAACTTCTTATGTACTTGACACGTTCCACGTCATAACGTTTACCGTGAGATTGATCATTGCAACACTTAACAAGTAACTGTGAACAGAACGTATTTGAGCGGCAAATAGTATTCGGTCGTTTCCCACATAAATTACTGGGCACCTGTTTGTAGACATGTGTAAACTGCGATGACTCAATCGTTCCAGGTACTTGACACGTTCCACGTCATAACGGTTACCGTGAGATTGATCATTGCAACACTTAACAACTAACTGTGAACAGAACGTACTTGAGCGGCAAAGAGAATTCGGTCGTTTCCCACATAAATTATTAGGCACCTGTCTGTAGACATGTATAAACTGCGATGACTCAATCGTTCTAATGATGGAGGTAGCTAGTACGATTTCTTATGGCATTATGACTTTCCACCAGTAAAGGTCAGTGGGTATATGAGGTGAAATGGAGTACTTTTAGGGAAATCCATTCTGTGTGCCAAACTCCCGGGTTAAACTATAGTATCTTCGAAGTATTGTACGATGTCGTACGGCGTTAAAACACCGCTAATTGTGATCTGAATGTATAGGGTCGTTAAGCAATGGGGCCACGCCCCCTCTCCTTTCAACAATCATTTGTTTTTCTAAAGCGTTTTCCTCTTCGTGACATATTCAGCTGTCATCGTAGGAGCCTTGATGAAGTTGTCTTCGTCGGGTTAGATGAGCGAAGTAAAATGTGATTTTCATAGATAATCTAGTGAAATCTTCCAATTCAGAGACTATTGTTTTAGACATTCAAGTTATAGAAGACATACTAACTCGACATTTATTCTTTTTATTTAGGTACTTGCCTTAAATTTTATGCAGTGGTCTATAAATATTGTTTTGACTCTCAACCTCGTGATTGGATTCCCTTGAGTTCTATGAAACGTATGATTGTGCCATTAGGAATCATTGTGATAGTTCTGCGAGTACCATATGACTAGAAGTGGCGCTTAACACGTGCGTCTGGGGTCACCAGGTGATTCGACTATCGATTACTCGACCACTAGCTGCGCGTCCCCTGATGCTTAATCCGCACCCGAATCACGCTTGAACCACAACAAACACAATCTGTGTTTACGGGCCGTGACCTGCGTATGGAAGGCGACTCATCGCTTCTGCATATGTCACATGAGGCATTGGTTTCCAAACGCTACATTGTTCATTGTTTACTTCGTAGCCCGTTGTTGAATATGAGAGAAATAATACGCAACAAAGTGGTAGCAATGAGTCGGAAAGCGAAGAATTCGAATTTTTATCGTGTAGTTAACATAGACTGACGTGGCATAGTGTGGTGTATTCATAACATGAACGCACCGAAAAAATATACTTACTTCGCGAATCTAGATTCGAACAGAATGTGGATTATCAAGGAAGCATTCAGAGAAAATTCAGCAAATCTGTGAGCTTATAGTGAAAAATACGAACTGCCTTAGCAATCAATCAAATAACAAGAATCAAGGAAAGGAAGGGATGAGTGCTTTAAACAAAGCACATACAATCTGATCTTTTAGAGTACAACGTGTTTTACGTAGGGAGTGTTTTTCTGTAACTCACAAAGTAACGAATGAGAGCAATATTTTTATCGTTATAAAACGATCGAAAAAGTAGTTATCGACTTTAAAAAATATCAGCCCGTTGCTCTAACGTCCTAGAAAAATAACTAAAGTAACTATCTTCATAATTTCTCAGAAAGATGAAGTTTCTTAAGTTTACCTATTGCTCTCCCTGACACATACAGATAATTACAATTCCCAACAAGTAACTAAGTCCCAAACCTTCCCAGACACCACAAATGTTAAACGGTAACTAGCCGGTGAAACTTCACACTCTCTTTCACCTCCTACATTTCAGTGGTCCTTACTATGTTCAAATGCAGTTACTTAACGCTGAGTCATTGCAAGCGCTAGGCAAGTTCTACGTCGATCTGCGCCGCAGTAATGTAATCGGTTTTCATGCCAATGGCATGTATAACATCTGTGAGATTTCGTATCTCCGATGTACTCCACCATCTCCGACGTTACAGGGATTTCCGATGAACGACGTAGGATTCAGTAGGGTCCAAATTAGTGGGTTAATAATATTCCTATAACCCGGCCTTCCGCACATATGTATGAGGAGGCGGGTCGGTGTTCAGAGCTGTAACATTTGTTATCTTTCGAGTATCTGATCCGTACTCTTGTCAAATGTCAGGCTTCTCACAGGTTGTCATCTTTCTTATACAGCGTCTTTTGTCATCGGTCACAGTATTAAAGGTGATGTAGGTTATATCGCCTTTCGTGACCTTAGTAAAAGTCTTATTAAGACTAAACATGTTTCGATGTATTGCAATGTATGTTCAGTGGTCATTGTAACAATACGGCTTATCTTATACGAGTAATTTTTGTTTGCTACGATTATGCACAGTTCTCATGCTTTCGCTTACTACACTCCTGGAAATTGAAATAAGAACACCGTGAATTCATTGTCCCAGGAAGGGGAAACTTTATTGACACATTCCTGGGGTCAGATACATCACATGATCACACTGACAGAACCACAGGCACATAGACACAGGCAACAGAGCATGCACAATGTCGGCACTAGTACAGTGTATATCCACCTTTCGCAGCAATGCAGGCTGCTATTCTCCCATGGAGACGATCGTAGAGATGCTGGATGTAGTCCTGTGGAACGGCTTGCCATGCCATTTCCACCTGGCGCCTCAGTTGGACCAGCGTTCGTGCTGGACGTGCAGACCGCGTGAGACGACGCTTCATCCAGTCCCAAACATGCTCAATGGGGGACAGATCCGGAGATCTTGCTGGCCAGGGTAGTTGACTTACACCTTCTAGAGCACGTTGGGTGGCACGGGATACATGCGGACGTGCATTGTCCTGTTGGAACAGCAAGTTCCCTTGCCGGTCTAGGAATGGTAGAACGATGGGTTCTATGACGGTTTGGATGTACCGTGCACTGTTCAGTGTCCCCTCGACCATCACCAGTGGTGTACGGCCAGTGTAGGAGATCGCTCCCCACACCATGATGCCGGGTGTTGGCCCTGTGTGCCTCGGTCGTATGCAGTCCTGATTGTGGCGCTCACCTGCACGGCGCCAAACACGCATACGACCATCATTGGCACCAAGGCAGAAGCGACTCTCATCGCTGAAGACGACACGTCTCCATTCGTCCCTCCATTCACGCCTGTCGCGACACCACTGGAGGCGGACTGCACGATGTTGGGGCGTGAGCGGAAGACGGCCTAACGGTGTGCGGGACCGTAGCCCAGCTTCATGGAGACGGTTGCGAATGGTCCTCGCCGATACCCCAGGAGCAACAGTGTCCCTAATTTGCTGGGAAGTGGCGGTGCGGTCCCCTACGGCACTGCGTAGGATCCTACGGTCTTGGCGTGCATCCGTGCGTCGCTGCGGTCCGGTCCCAGGTCGACGGACACGTGCACGTGCACCTTCCGCCGACCACTGGCGACAACATCGATGTACTGTGGAGACCTCACGCCCCACGTGTTGAGCAATTCGGCGGTACGTCCACCCGGCCTCCCGCATGCCCACTATACGCCCTCGCTCAAAGTCCGTCAACTGCACATACGGTTCACGTCCACGCTGTCGCGGCGTGCTACCAGTGTTAAAGACTGCGATGGAGCTCCGTATGCCACGGCAAACTGGCTGACACTGACGGCGGCGGTGCACAAATGCTGCGCAGCTAGCGCCATTCGACGGCCAACACCGCGGTTCCTGGTGTGTCCGCTGTGCCGTGCGTGTGATCATTGCTTGTACAGCCCTCTCGCAGTGTCCAGAGCAAGTATGGTGGGTCTGACACACCGGTGTCAATGTGTTCTTTTTTCCATTTCCAGGAGTGTATTATAAATAGTGTTAAATTATCATCATTTCTCTCAGTTTTTTCGTGACTCATGAAATTCGGAGCATCCACGAGAAAGAATGAATAAAAGTAGCATGCCAAATCAATATCTCAATAAAAAAGTTTAAGGAACGAAAATGACACTGGCATACGCAAAAAAATCTGTGATTTTCCCATTACCGTATAATAATTGTGATGGTCTATATTTAGAAAAGACCAGCAGACCAATTGAAGTAGGGTATAAAAAATGTGAAAGAGGTTGGACATATGGCATCAACCGTTCAACATATACACAACACCATCGACAAGAAAACTACCACCCTATCACAACAAGAAACTGACATGAAAATAGATTCAGTAACAAGAGACCTACCTAGTTCAAAGGCCAATAATAGAAAAGAACCATTTAATAAAACACCAAACTAACATTAACAGCCAAAAAATATTTTGACTAATAAAACATTCTACATAGATTAACTCTCCAGAGCACAAAAATAATATTACATAAACAATACAATATTCCCACCCCAGATCAGCGCCACTCTGCCATAATAAAGCAATAATTTACGCGCGCACACACACATAAGGACATGTCACGTGTATATAAAATAACGTGTGGTGAATGTAATAAATTTTCTGTGGGCCAAACAGGGAGAAACTTCAGTACGGCATTTAGAGAACTTACTAAAGTTACTGAAGCCAATCCTACAGCATTCAAGGCTCAGTTGAGAGAATATAAGCATTTTGCCAATGATATCATAAAAACATCATCATTCAAAAATGATTCAAATGGCTCTAAGCACAATGGGACTTCACATCTGAGGTCATCAGTCCCCTGGACTTAGAACTACTTAAACCTAACTAACCTAAGGACATCACACACAGCCGACCGCGGTGGCCGTGCGGTTCTGGCGCTGCAGTCCGGAACCGCGGGACTGCTACGGTCGCAGGTTCGAATCCTGCCTCGGGCATGGGTGTGTGTGATGTCCTTAGGTTAGTTAGGTTTAAGTAGTTCTAGGTTCTAGGGGACTTATGACCTAAGATGTTGAGTCCCATAGTGCTCAGAGCCATTTGAACCATTTTGAACATCACACACATCCATGCCCGAGGCAGGATTCGAACCTGCGACTGTAGCAGCAGCGCTGTTCAGGACTGAAGCGGCTGGAACCGCTCTTCCACAGCGGCCGGCCAGCACCATTCTTCACGAAGCAGAAAATGGCTGTTAATTAAACATTTTACAAGAAACTGAAGTATACACCCATATGACGAAGTAATATTACAACATACCTAACGAAAAATCAGAGTTACAGAATAAGAAGTATGTATAAAATTTCGACCGTTTTAACCGAAAAAGTTCGGTTTGGAGTCTTCCTAGCTTTCATATAAAACTGACTAATTTGACATGATATATTGCATTATTTTGCAATTTTATACCTTTTTAAAATTCTATCCTGATCTACCAAATGTCAAAACATGGAATTTTACGTGTATATGAAACATGTGAAAGATCTTAACTCTTAGAAATAACAAAATATAGGTAATGTAGATTCTCTGATCTGTCAGTTCCATGTTTACACCAGATGACATTTATGTCAGACGTGATCAAGAATTAGCACTAACAAGATTTCACGGCAGTAGCATACACGACAACCTGTGTACTATGAGATAACACGAATTTCATGTTCTGTCCTATTAACGGATTCATGGTTGTAATTGTGATCTAGATTTCGATATGGTTGTTTGCTTTCTAGATGCGAAGTTGAACATCCCAGAGAATTTATAACTGACACACATGTCATTGCTGTAGAGATAAGTAATTAAGTGCTGTTATATATTCAGTTCTCATGTTGTAGAAAGTGATGCTAATACATTTGTTCTTGGAAATCAGACGCCACTGACGATGGTTTATATACTCGAATACCGGACTAGCAAATAAACATTTCAAATGCAACTCATCGGGTCTGTAAGATTTCCTTTAATAAACGTACCATTCCCTTAAAGAAAAATATTTTGTAGCTATACAATCACTGAAAAATGTAGAAAAAAACCTATAAGCACACACACACACATACACTACATTGAAGCGAAATGCTTCTGATCTTCTAAGACTTTTATTACAGTCACAGTAGACGGTATAACCCGTATAATTTATCATGCCTTTTCCTACTCGTGAGAAACCTTTCAACGTAATTGTTGTGAGATCCGACGAGTTGAAACGAATATAAATTATCCTTTGTTGCTCCAGCTTCTCGACCGCGGAACAGGATAAATGACGTGAAAACTGTGTGTTTTGGTTCGTTGTGATGTATCCGAATGTCACGACAGCTACTGTTCTATTCCAGTCTCCCAGTTCAACGTCTATGTAGGTCGTATGCAAAGTTGCCAACTTGGGATGAAACCTTCCGTGAAGACATTTGTCTGTAGTTGATAAAATGCTGTCATTCCGTGGACGATGTTATGTCGCAAAATTACTTGTACCACAAGTCTTGAGTAAAACAGTTTTGCACAATTAGAAATAATTACCCCTTGTGCTCCATGGTTTCTGAATTATATCTTGGACCAGAAACATGGTAATTTCTGAAGTTTCGTCAGTCATTGCACACTATTGTCCATTTATTTTCATTTGTCGATACCTCTCAAAGAGTTCAATTACGGTTGCGTGAAATGAGACCACCGCAAGTGACCTAGCTGGTACGAGAAGTCGTACTGACATTGGCACACAATTTTCAAATAACTTCCGGGAATTCAGGCAGGTAACACTGGGGCATAATTCCTTTCATAAAGTGTTTCATCTATTCGCTTGAATTCTCCTTCTATAGATTCTTCCTTCAATACACGCTTTATGGCCTTCTTTAATACTGGATTTCGTTGTGTTTGTGTACAATATTTTTGAGTGCAGTGATGACTAAGATATCTTCAGCACTGTAATTTTCCTGCAGTACACTCCGCATAAGGTAGTCTCTTTGTGTATACTACTGCGGTCTTGTGTCCCTGAAATTTTGAAACTTGCAGCTTCGGGCATCTTTTATCAAGAGGGTATTCGTAGCCAATATGATAGCTTACGTACATGAAATTTTGAACCATCGCCACATTATTAAGAGCAGTTAATGAAAATGTCTTTCCAGAAAATCTTTTTACCTGTGTTATCGTTTAACAAGGTAGTGGGAGTTCCTGTGATTGGGACTGTTGTTACCAGAAGTGCCGTAGATACCCGTCTGCGGCAGGGACATCGATGCGCACAGTCCATTCACGCTGTCAGGGAGAATCACAACGCCTGTAGCGGCGGCGCCACCAGGCAGACAGACGAGGATGTAAGTAACTATGCATAAGAATAAGTTGTCATTTGCAAGTTGTAAGTCAGTTCGAGTCCTTCTAGAGAGTTCCTGCAGAACGTTCACCGTGTCTTCAATTCGTCGAGTGCGACGGAAACAGTGGGCGATAGATGGACAGTAACTGGTCTTCAGATGAAACAGAACAGTGAATATAATTATCGTGCATGGACTGAGACCGCCTGCCTAGAGAATTAACTAAGTGCTGTTGTTTTGGAGTTGTTCCCCGGATGGAATGTCAAGACAGAAGATTAGTTTTCTTCCGATTTTAATTCAGAGAACATTGTTTAGTATGAGTTCATACAAATGTAGGTAACGCAAGACTGTCTAAATCTGCATTCTACAGTTGCTGTAGCTACCGCTACCGAAGTTAAGTAATATATTTTAGTGTCCTCTGTTGTGTGTTACTTTCATTGTGAGTGTATGCTGCCCTACGACCCGAGCATCCGTCCTACCTGGACACCTTAACTTGTCTTTTCCAGTGGCAGCGAGATTTTCATCAAAATGGACGTCCCCGCCCACAACAGTTCCTACCTTTATTTGGTCCAGTCAGAGGCAGCCATCCTACCTTCTGAGGCTAGTACCCATACAATCCTTGCAGCTTAGCTGTTGCAAGCCGGACCTGCCCGTTATCCTGGGTGGAGCTTCCGCAGCGGCTGCCGCCCTCATCTCCTGAGACGGCTCGACCACCTGGCACAGCGCCCCGTGCTGGCGGCCACAACCGGCCGTGTCTACACTCCGTACCCCTCCCCCCCCACACCCACACCCACCCTCCACACACAGTGGCGGACTTCTGCGTCTGGCGAACCCCTGACAGGTAATGTCGCAAAGGACCCACTCTCGTTTCTCTTCCGCTCTCTGCTGCCCCTCCAAGAAACGCTCTCGTTAATTGTCGTTCAAATGGCTCTGAGCACTAGAACATAGAACTAGTTAAACCTAACTAACCTAAGGATATCACACACATCCATGCCCGAGGCAGGATTCGAACCTGCGACCGTAGCGGTCGCGCGGTTCCAGACTGCAGCGCCTGAACCGCTCAGCCACTCCGGCCGGCGTTAATTGTCATCAACCCCACATTGTTATGCTAATATTATCAACCATTGTGTGCTTCTGAATGATATAAATAAAGTTAGTTATTCTTCTATTTATCTAAAATGAATCATTACATAATTATTTGGCTGTAATTGCAAATATTACAAAAGCCATCACAATATCCAACGGTCTTTCAGTTTGAATCTACCTTCCAGATTCTCTGACGATGATAGACTCCTTGTCTGCTCTTTTATGACGCCCGCCATGCTGTTTCTTTTTGTAGTGCTCAAACGAGTGGAAGGCGTCCCTCTTGGATCCTTAAACGGTAACGTTTGGTAATGAAATGTTTTCTACAATTTTTGGCTGAAAATACAGAATAACCCTTACACACCGACGTTGGGCTCTGTTCTGCAGTTGCTATGAACTGTATACGGCCCGTTGTTTACTTGTTTCCTAATGTATTCTCAATTTGCATCGGAAATTTTGTCCCAGGTCGTGCTCTTCTCCTCGTTGTTCTCAAACCACTGTTGACTTTATCATTTACGTACAACCAGACTTTGACAAAACAACTGTTCCATTCAGCGAGACGGTAGAATCTCCTTCACCATGTCTTCAGATCCTGCCAGTATCTCCTGAAAACACTGCTGAATGCCTAATGTGCATCTGTCTCAGCGATACTGTTGCTTCCATTAGTGCAGTGATAGTGCAGACAACAGGAAAAACGCATGGTTTTTTACTGTAATTCCTGTGCACGGAGGAGTAGGATTATCAAAGGCCATGCTCGTGGCATTGTGATGGTTTCGTCCGTGATACCCAGCGATTTCACCAAACTACGTGACACAGTATCCAAAATCAAGTACTCGTTAAACAGGCGCCTCGTGATGGCTGGGTGTTGTGTGATGTCCTTAGGTTAGTTAGGTTTAAGTAGTTCTAAGTTCTAGGGGACTGTTGATCATAGATGTTAAGTCCCATAGTGCTCAGAGCCATTTGAGCCATTTTTTCCGTTAAACAGGCAAGACCGTACACAAGAACTATCTCAGACTCTGAAAGCACATTTAATGAGTGTTAGGAAAGACTGATTGTATTTACACCTACTGCTGCTTGCGTCTCAAAATTATAGTTTTTTACTCAAAACTGAATATTTGTAATGCGCTGATACATGTATGCTGTTAGCAGCGGAATATGTCCCTCTAGTTGAAAAAAAAAACATTTTGTTATTATGAAGACATAGTGACGTATGTTCTCCTACTGATAGTCAGTTCCAAGCGATGGAACGATATTATATTCTCTCCTGATATAAAAACCACTTTAGAAAACTTAAGAGTCTTAGAAAAAGCAATCAGAACTAAATGCCTAATTGTTGGGGCGAAGGGTTCAGCTTTTCCTCTTACAATGATCCTGACGTCATAAAATTCTATAATTGACTTCAAATCTTGGGAGTTCGATCGGAGAGTTTCTGCTGCACTAAGACTCAGTTTTCACGATTAAGAAGAATTCTTTGCTTACATCCTGGAGGCGATCCCAAATACAACACAGACATGCTACATTGGAGAATAAGACTCCATCACTACGGAACTAGCGCTATGAAAGGAATATTTCCACTAACGTAAATAGTATATTCGCCGATGCTACTCCACCGGAAGAGTGATCGCCGCTAGAGTAAATAAACTATTATACAATTTTACATTCACGTATGATTGAGAGGGTTTACGGAAAAAGTGGACATCTTCCAGGATGTTAGACTTGTTGTTCCGGCTACCATTCTTCCTGCAGACGAATAAGTGATGGAACCCCCGGCAATCTGAAGCTGGACATGTCTGTGGAAAATACTCTCTTCTCCATTTATTCATGGTCCACTCTCAATATTGCTACAGCCGCAACGCTGTCCAATGTGGAAAATGCTATGATGGACGTTTGGATGCAGATCGACTGCACTGAATCTCCTAAACTCTGTTTACATGGTACAGCACTTCCGCGGGTTTGCTGGGTGGCGAGTAAGGGCGGGGGGGGGGGGGGGGGGGGGAGGTGGGGACGGAAGAGGCGGCTAAAAAAAATGGCTCTGAGCACTATGGGACTCAACTGCTGAGGTCATTAGTCCCCTAGAACTTAGAACTAGTTAAACCTAACTAACCTAAGGACATCACAAACATCCGTACCCGAGGCAGGATTCGAACCTGCGACCGTAGCGGTCTTGCGGTTCCAGGCTGCAGCGCCTTTAACCGCACGGCCACTTCGGCCGGCGGAAGAGGCGGGTTCTAAACTGTGGAGAGATATGTTTCGTTGACTTATTTAGAATTCTTCATGCAGTGTAGGTCAGATGACAGTCGCCGTGTTGACAGTTCGCCTTTTGTCGACCCAAGCCTACACCGAATACTTTTTCTTTGTGTGGATACCGCTGTTAAGGCCTTGAAACATTGAGAGAGCGCTCTATGTCCGCGTATTCTACTCTTCAAAGTAGAGTGCAGAACTCTTGTTTGTGTAATTACGTTTCAGACTCAAAACTACAAGTGACAGTCCGTTTATAACATGGGTCAACCGTGACTCAGCCATTAGTCAGCCAACACTCTGCTTTTAGCTTGGCTTCAAGTACATACAGACGAATCTGTGATCATTATAATTCTGCAGAACGTAGGATTTACTCATGTTACCATATTCGGCTGACTGGAGTGTTGAGAGCAGATCCAATGAATTTTAAAGGTACATACTGCAATACTGACTATTTCCTGCTAAAATTCCCAGATAGTTCGTTCAGACAAGACTTAAGTACATGTTGTACGTCCCACACAAATACTAGGGAAAAAGCCGTAACAATAAAACTAGATTAATTCTGTCGCATACAGAGCGTTAACACTAATCCCCTTCTTCCAGCGCATCATTCGCGAATGGAACAGGAAAATGAATGGGTTAGTAAAGGCGATTGACGAAGAACCCGCAGCCACATGCTGTATGGGAGTTTGCGGCGCAGGGTATAGACGTAGGCGTTGGTCTATTCTAATCAGGGAGTACTCCATCCCTGTACAGAAAACACTAATCCAGTTTTATGGAGATTCTTGACCATCGCTGACAATTTACGCCCTCCTCATCTCTTCCCCGTCTCTCTTGTTCGCCATTTTATTACCATTTGGACACAGTCTCACCACAGGTACAACTGTCTTAAGGCGCGAAATGAGGATTGCGTCCTTCTGTCCAAGAGCGAATTGTTTAACTTTGTGTCCTGCTGTCCAAGAGCGAATGGTTCAACTGTGTGTGCTGCTATCCAAGAACGAGTTGAAGTTCGTGTCCCACATTGATTCAAGTTTTGGCCTTCACTTCACCAAATGTTTCCATCTACCATGAATGTGTGATGTACCGAATCGGCTAGTTTAACTGGTATTTTCTGAGCTTTTTCAGAATTGATTCAGATGATCCGTGGTTGTGTTAGTGGCACATCTCGCTGGGTATATCTCACAGATAACAAGAGGGAGTTTTTGTGGACGTGTACAGATACACACAACACCACAGAATCGTGCACTTTTATACGTTTGATACGTATTTATTACGTGGAGTTTGTGTTTGAATACATCCCAACTTGTACGAACAAGTTTGTGCAGTTCGTGTTTTTATTTTCAAAATTTTCTGTATTTTCTAAAACTATGTATAAAGGGAGTTTCTTGCCAGGCAATTACCACGGTGTAATTGTGGTGAAGAGCCTTAGAAGTTCTTTTCTCTTGTCATCTTGCACTAGTAAATTTATGTTTAAAGTAACCAAGATTTAAGTTATTGAGACGAAGACGGTACCCCTCACATTTAAAATGACTTCGCCAGAAGATGATGAAATGTCACTCGTCGAAACGTCGCTGTTTGAAGACACCGCCACCCGGCTGGAAGCCCGAGAACTCTTCGCCATTTAACATGATGTTGCATCCACCGAGAATTCAAGCGAGTTTCTGTGACAGTCTATTCTTCCGAATATTTATTACCATGGGTAACAACAATTTGTATTTCGTTTTGCCATTAGCAATGTATATGTTGCATTCGCTTTAGAGAAATTTCTTACCTCTAACACAACCGTGATTGCCAGTCATAGAGGGCCTCAACTTTAGCATCCATTTTAGAACTCCCTGACGACAGTCCCAAAAGCAAGAAGACGGCAGAAGGAGTATATGGATGTTTAGTATGTTAACACACACAATAAGATGTGCCGAAAGAACACCGAGAAGCTGTAATCACAGGTTCCTTACACCGAAGCAAGAAATAAATTTCCAGTAAACATGAGTTCTAAAATGCGTACCTTATGAGCTATAAGCACTTGTTCAGTAGAAGAGATGTGTTCGCTTTAGATGAGGAAGTGCTCATAGCACTTAAGGTATTTTAGGTCCCACGGTTACTGGTCATTTTTTCCTTGTTTTGGTCCGTACAAGATTCTTAGAAAATATGGAAAGCAAAGTCCTATAGTAGATGGTATCTGTTTCGTAGTACCGGAGATAAAGAAGTGCTAACAGCTCTTAAGGTGTGCGTTTTAGAGCCAATGTAATCTAGAATTTTTTCCTGTTTTCGTGTAAGGAACCTGTAGCTAAGGCCTGTCGGTGTTTCTGGGACACCCTGTATATCCAGGGTGTAACGAATATTGGCGAAGGTATTTTTGTATGTGACGTCTTAATGTGAACACACGGTGTGTTGTCTCTTTTTCTCTGCATTGAACAATATTTCCACAATCACGTCACAAAACTTAGTTGTTTTCCGCACAGGAGTTCAAATGGTTCAAATGGCTCTGAGCGCTATGGGACTTAACTTCTGAGGTCATCAGTCCCCTACAACTTAAAACTACTTAAACCTAACTAACCTAAGGACATCACACAAATCCAAGCCCGAGGCAGGATTCGAACCTGCGACCGTAGCGTCGCGCGGCTCCAGACTGTAGCGCCTAGAACCGCTCGGCCACTCCGGCCGGCCCGCACAGGAGTAACACCACCACTAAGTGGACTACTTCTGTCAGTATAGACCAACCGTTTTGCGTCGACATGTGCACAATCCAACCCCTTACTCTTGCCAGTTGTACTTCGTGGTACTAACCAACCTAAAAACATAAGACTTGTAATGGGTACAGTCATTAATCAGCCAACATCGTAAATACTGACATAATGTTACTCAGTACACCGTCCTCGGTCGCCAACAGAAATATCTGCAGTTACACGCGTTACACCCTGTATACACAGGGTGAGCCTGATCTCCACCGTCATAATTTCGAAGTTTGCTCAGTAATATTTCTCAGTACAGTGACTCGTTGCAGAATAATAACGCAATCATTTTTTCGGTTCATCACGGAAGTTACCACTATTTATGGCAAAATACCTGCACAACAGGGAAAAAGTGTGTAACGTGACTGTAAAAACTGAGAGAAATGCAACAACATCCAGACGGATGCGACAGTACTGCAGTGAGGTGGCCGTACATGGGAGAACACAGTACAGCATCCTTCTGCCGCTCTCCCATCTCATTCAGTGAATCAATTGCATTTCAGCAGACCCTCCTTCAGTAAAGCTATCCGTACTGCTGTGTGTTACTGTCAACGAACAACTAACTAGGATGGAAACAACCCCTAGCAATACTGAATCAATCTGGAGGTGGAAGAATAAAATGGGCAATACTGTTGTGAGTAACAAGTACCATAACTTAAAGGAACAAGTGTTTCAAAAGAAGACACAAAGTGTATAACATCGACATTTTTAATGTTATGCACTTATTTTCAGTGCAATATATGTACGAAGATTGGTGAGGGCAAGAAATCAAATGAAATGCAAATGCTGTGTAACGAGCCGCCAGAGACTACCTCGTCCCTTGCACTGAAACACTCGAAAAATGTCACTGGGCGGCCTCCTAATTGTGTTGGCGGGAATGTGGTTACCAGTGCTCATGTTACAAACGCTAAGCGTTGATGGGTAAGGGTAAATTTACCAATGTAAGCGAAAGGACCCTAGTCCGGAAACGAATGAGTCGAAAGTTAAACACGGAAGTTATTCTGAAACATTTGATAGTGGACCTGTTCTACTGCAAGCTCTTTGATTTATATTTGTTGGTAGGAGATAGCGTGGACCAAAACAAGAAAAAATGTTTCTATATTTGGGTGCTAAAACGCGTGTCTTAAGAACACTTGTTCAATAGAAGAAGTGTGTTTGACAGTAGCAAAATTAACAAGTGCTCATAGCTCTTAAGGGATGCACATTAGAGCCCATGTTTCAGGGAATTTTTTCATGTTTTGGTCTATATTAGTAACTGGCAACGTGTGGAACGCATGCTCTGGACAACGCATGACGGCGAGTGCTTCGCCTGGCGGAGATCGCGATGTGGCCGAGACGGGCAGCACGCTCGGTGGTAGCGCGCCAGCCCTCCGCTCTGGGGGCGAAGCCGCCGGGGTCCCCACACATCCATTGTAGTTTCATGATAAGACGTACCGAGATAAAAAAACCGTCAATAGCTCTTAATTCGCCTACAGAAAGTCTTTTACAAATTGTGAAAATGGCTTTTTTCGTAACTAGGACATGACCCATTAATTCCTCTTCTAGGTGGTTCGCGTCCGCATGGGTGAACTAGAACCGTGAAGAATTCCCACCGGAAAAAGTCCGGGGGGGGGTGAAGTCAGATGGGTGTAGTGTATTCTCCGCCCTGTGAATTTTCCGCCCTATGAATTTTCCGCCCAGAAAAGGTCGAGGAATGGTCCACTAGTCCCCTGGCGACGTGAGCTAGCATGCTCAAGCCGTACGGTACTAGCCATACTGTATGTCGCATGTAACAATTTCAGTGTTATTAGTTCTGATATGTGTATGTTTTTACAAAGAGAGTTCTTACTGATTAAAAGTAAAAAAAGAAAATGATTCTATTAATTTATGCAGAAACTTGGTTTACAACACATACACAGCGACGTTGTCCAAGTGGAACACAAAGTAAATAAGTAAATAAATAAACAAGTAAATTGCGGTCAGGTTTTTCAATGGCCATTTGTTGGCTTGTTCAATGCTGAAATTTGTTAAACTTACGTCAGAGAAGCACTAGGCCGAAAGCATATGAAAGAAGGCGCAAAAATATCATAGTTCAAGAGTGCATTTGTAGATGATCAAAAAATTGAAGAGGTTAACAAAAATTAAGAACCTATTAAGGAGGTGGTTCTTGATAAAACTGAAGGACTCAGAGAAAACGTAGAAAATCTTGCACATAACTGTCATGCAAAAGGAGACAGTGTATTAGTTGAAGAAAGAGCAAATGAAGAAGAATCCAATGAAAGTAGTAGTAATATTTTCTATTTTGACATCTGCCAGTGGCCTTTGACTGATCTAACAGTTGAATCATCAAAATAGTAAGTGACAAAAAATTTAAAAACAAACATTACTCATTAGTTTTTGTGTAACAGACAATAAAATAAAAAGAAGCGTTAACTAACAGGTAACGTCTGACTCCTTCTATATCAGCCACAGCCTGAGAGTGTTTTTAGAACTTGGATGGCACATTCAACTAAAAATCACAGTTTGTACTATTCTCGTTGTAGTCTCTTTACCTCAGGCAATTTGGTAATAATGCAAATGCAACTGAGTAGTTATTAGTCTCATTTTTATTACTTCCAAAATCTGCATGAATTGTATATATCTGTGAAAACTGTTTGCTGCAGCACTTGAAGTATCATCCATAAAAAAGTCACGCTTACTTCTTAGAGCCTTTCTCCCTGCTCTTCCACAAAAACCTATTATCCTGTTTCCTGATTTATTGTAGCTTAACAGGAAACTGCTGCCATCATTCATAGTTATTAGCTCTGCTTTAAGTTCAATCTCTTCTCATGTCTCTGTATACCTCTCACTTCCCTGGGACTTTGCCCTTTGCTTGTATAACGTCCTCTCCGTTGTTCGCTGCTCTGGCATTTCTGTCACAAAGTTGTACCCTCTATTATGCAAGCTACCTAGCTCCTCTGAATAGATTTTGGAAATAGATGCATTTTCCTCTCGTGCCCTCTTCTTTACCTGGTTCAGAGTCCTCTGTACTTCCAACCTTGCGTCATCCGTAGCTCCACATTGATGCTCGTGCAAAAAGAGCACTGTAGAATCCTTGATTTTAAGCTTCCACAGCAATGCTTCTTTTTCTGTTTTGAACAGTGCCAAATCACAATCCCATCTTCCTTCGTTTTCTTCACTGTGTAAGAATAACCTTCATAGTGGCAACTACCCTTAACACGAATTGCCGTTGAAGCTTCCATATCACAACTACTGAGATGGTAATATCCAAGTAGCACGATGTGAAGTCTACGAAAACTAGAGTGATAGTAACAGACAGACGGGACTGTGCGGGAGGAGTTCTGCCGAGTACAGGGAACAGGTAGAGCAAGGTGATTAGGACGTTCCGGCTGTATGTAGGACGGCACACAATGGACGCAGGTACGAGGGGGAGAGTTCGCAGATTTCTAGTGAGGCGGAAAGTTCGAAGGGCAGAGAATTCATAAATTCGTCTGGTGATCGTGGGGGTCATTTGAACCATGTCTGCTCGCGTGTACAAGGACAACATCAATATCACGGCGCAATACCGCGGACCGGTAAAATGTGCCTGCGGGTCTTATTGTCGCTGCAAACCAAAGGTAATGGATCAGTGTGACTTTAGCAGACGTGCAGGGTGCCTTACAGACGTATGCGCGAACCGTAACGTCAAATCGTGAATTTGAAAGAGGGATCATTATTGGCGTGAGAGGGTGTGAGGCACTAACCCGGAACATTGCTGCTTGTGTGAGCCGAAGTGTTTCGGCAGTGCGCAGAGTGGTTCACGGAAGGCCGTGGAACACGATGGGTCAGGTCGCACCGCGCCCCGAGAAGATCGACACCTTATCCGAATGGCATTGCAGGACTGATGTGCGTCCTCCTCGGCGCAGCAGTGGAACAGTATCGTACTCTGCCAGGGGTGACGGTCCGCTGCCGTTTATTAAGGCACGGGTTACGTGCGCGTCATCAACTTCTCCGCCTACCGTTGACGAATGTGCAGAAACGTGCTAGACGAGAATGGTGTACTGAACGACGTCATTGTGGACAGGAATGGCATCCGATAGTGTCTGTTTGAGAATGATGGCTGCATTTTGGCACCCGGAGGGAGGGGGTGGGGCACCACAATGGTTCCATTCGCACAGGAGATACAGGTGAAGGTCAAGGCCTTATGATGTCGGATGCTATTGGGTACTACCACAATTCACAGTTGGTTCGCGTCCAGGGCACTGTGACCAGTCTGACCTCTGTGAATGGCGTGTTGTGGCACATAGCCGTGCCTTTCCTGCACAGCACCCCAGACGCCATTTTTCAGCAAGACAAAGCGCTACCATTTGTTCCTGCACGAACACGTGCCTTCTCGGTGTCACAGTATGTCAGCCTCCTGCCCTGGCCCGCCAGATCATCAGCCTTGTCGCAGTAGGAAATGTGTGATATGTGGTGAAACGACGGGAAGCAGCGCTGTGACACAATGCCGGCTACCACAGATGAACTTTGGAACCAGGTGAATGCTACGTGGATGGCTATACCACAGGACGCTGTTCGTACTTCGTACACGTCAGTGTCTTCACGCATGGAATAAGTTATCAGGGCCTATGGCGGACCTTGTGCTTACTGGGCAATAGGACACATGATGAACCAAGGTGACTGAAAAGCTAATCATTTCTGCATAGCAGACTAACAGACTAGCTTACATATCCTGTGAATATGATCGTCCTATCTCTAGTTTTTCAAAGTGTTCTGTTCTTTTCTGAACATGAGTATACTTGCTACTGTACCTCAATTAACACAAGATAGTCAGGTGCATGGAGGTGGTAGCCTGCTCAAAGATGGGACAGAGACTGATTCGGAAAGGAGTACCAAATAAAGTAAACTTTGAGTATGTGCCTGGTGTTCAGAATACATGAGGATCCATCCATGCCAGACAGTGGGAATTCCTGTTCACTATCCTTCCTCTCCTAAAGTCGACGACAGACGGACTGCGTCGAATTAATTAATGGTTAAGAAGTTCTTTCTCTCGAGTGGCTGTTGTTGTTACCGTGTGTCGCCTCGCCACAGATGCAAATTGGAGAACAACCAGCATTCAGACAAACCCGCAGTAATGTTCGTATAAGTTGTAGTGTCAAGGAATCTTCTCTACTCGGTTCGTTGGACAAAGAATTAAGCAACTCGTATTAATCAGTTTTATTACAATTAATCAAATACCATACTTAACTTTGGGAATGACACAGATGTGTCACAAGCAAATGGCGACGTACGAAATAATCAGTCTTTGCAGTGACTGCTGATCTCTAGCGACAAAAGCCTGTCCTGAACTGCTATCGAAGGGGCTAATCTTGAAGCTGCTATTGAACTGGGCCGTCACCAGTCGGTCGCGGCGCTTACGTCCTCTTCACACAGGGGCCGCTGCTGACGCGTCGTCGTCCTGGATGGGGGTCGGTCAGCTTGCGATTGGATGACTTCTTCACACAGCCTTCTCTTCTTTGCCGTTTCCGAGTGGCGTGCCGTCTCTTGACTTTACACCGCAACATTCTTCTATTTAATTACGTTTTTTCTCCAAGAAACTATGTAACGTTCTCTTAGAAAAATTTCTGAATTACTGTGCTGATAAACCTCTTACATTATTTGCTTTTCAAACAGCTGAGCAAAATTGAACGTACTCAAACATTCACTAAAGTGACACACAATATTTTTAGCGCAACGCAATCTGACTTTCAAAAATCCCTACAAAAGAATGGCCCTGACTAACATTAACCTATACCTTTCACAAATCACTTATCTGACCAAAAATCTTCGTTACTCGAACTACTGCCCGCATCTCGTGGTCGTGCGGTAGCGTTCTCGCTTCCCACGCCCGGGTTCCCGGGTTCGATTCCCGGCGGGGTCAGAGATTTTCTCTGCCTCGTGATGGCTGGGTGTTGTGTGCTGTCCTTAGGTTAGTTAGGTTTAAGTAGTTCTAAGTTCTAGGGGACTGATGACCATAGATGTTAAGTCCCATAGTGCTCAGAGCCATTTGAACCATTTGAACTCGAACTACTGCAATACAGCGAGCGCCACTACTGCCAGCTAAATAAAAGATTCAAACTACTGAAGGCACTAACTACTGATATGCATAGTTAGCAAATGAAAGATTTTGATAGAGAACAAACAATGTATTTAGTGTTGAAAAATCATAATATACATAGCAGTTCATGACATCCAGTCTTACAAATTTCAAAACTCCGCCATTTCTCTCCCCACATCCACCACTGCTGGCGGCTCACCTCCAACTCCGCAACGCTACACGCTGTTCACATCCAGCTGCCCAACACTACAATGGCAGACAACAATGGAAATTATCCACAGACTGCACACAGCACAGCCAGCGATTTTCATACATAGCGCTACGTAACGTTGCCAATAAGAAAACATAAACAGCCTATTTACAACTATTTTCGCTAACAAGGAGTAGACGCGTGGATAATTTGGACGTAGAATGTTGAATTACATCCGTGGGAAAGCTTTGTGTTATTGTGAAACGGACTATGAGTACATCTTTTCTTGTCGAGCTAAGTTTTTAAATAACTCACTTCGAATGATACCATTAAGCGCACCTCTTCAATAGAGTTTAAACGTCAATGATTATGACAACTATAATAGCAGACTGATGTAACTGTCTTGCTGATAATCGGAATAATGCGAGTTCAGATATCACTACCATATTAATTCTGTCTGCATTGCAAGGAACTAGCAGTCTACCAAAAATTAGATCGTGTAAGTCCTTCAACTACGCCTGAGTACTACTCATAATTCGGTGCACTCGGCATAACTCACAAGTTCTGAATTCATAATCGTAGTAATGTCGTTCATTGATTTTCCTCTATCCATCAAATCACTATTACACTGCTTCAGCAAGCATTAAGACTACGCCGGCTGGAGTGGCCGAGCGGTTCTAGGTGCTACAGCCTGGAGCTGCGCGACCGCTACAGTCGCAGGTTCGAATCCTGCCTCGGGCATGGATGTGTGTAATGTCCTTAGGTCAGTTTGGTTTAAGTAGTTCTAAGTTCTAGGGGACTGATGACCTCAGAAGTTAAGTCCCATAGTGCTCAGAGCCATTTGAACCATTTGAAGCCATGAAGACTTCATAAAACTTCATTAGAGTTCCGTACGCGTTGAATACTGTACTGCAACATAATCAGCATATTCTTCACAGTACTAACAGTCAGAGATGTTGCTACTATTCTGACCATGATCTGTGCATAAGAACACTTTCTGTCATTTAATTGTCAATTTAAGGTCCTATTATCTTCCACTGAGCTATAAGAAAAGTTGTTTAAAGTTACATAGCTAATTTTCAGCCATCTAGAAAGTCTCAAAGTTAGAGATTGTCGCTTTAACCAAATCTCGGAACTATCCTAATGTGTCTTCTCAGATGTTGTAGGTCACATATATCAAAAATTTGTAATGTTAACAGTCGGATATCAGATACAGAAGTGAATACAATTTATATTCGGTTATTAGCAAGATGTATTCAAAAGTGAAATTCAGTATCGACAATGTCATCCAGATCGTCTAACGCCCGCTGGCCGCCGGTTGGACCCCAATAACGCCTGGTACATCCGCTGCCGCGTCGTGAGAACTGCACTGGAACATCTGTCTAACTCGATCTTGGGTCGTGGTAGCAATACAAAATAAACATTTTCTATGCTTTACCTCGTATGAAATCTTCAATGCCATAGTACAACATACATACACACACACACACACACACACATACACACACACACACACACACACATACACACACACTCACACACACACACAATGATGAGTCAAAACGTTACGACCACCTACTTCATAGCTTGTTTTCCCGCCTTTAGAACCAAATACATCACTGATTCGCCGTACTAGGGATCCGATAATTCGTTGGTATGTTTGTGGAAGTATATGCCATTAGATGTCGGCGCACAGGTCATACAATTCGTGTAAATAACGGGCCGCTGATTAGCGTACGTGGTGATGGCACCCGATAGCGATCTTGATGAGTAGCATAGACTTATGACAGGCAAATTTGGTGACTGGGACATTAACGTGAGTTCACTATAACGTTCCTCTAAGCACTGTAGCGCGGTTCTGACTCCGAGGCACGGACAATTAAATTGCTGAAATATGACATCGCTGTCGGGAAGACATCAAGAATGAATGGAACCAGGGGGCCCGCAGCTATCAGTGTCTTCAGTTACGACCACAATTCCTATCCAAAAGCAGGACAACGTCTTCCATAGCATAATACCGCTCCCACACACACTTGCCACCATGACACGCTCACGTTTCGAGCTGCCGTTCTCCTCGATGACGGCGTTTCTGGAGACCACCCAGCGTAGCAAAAATGTGACTCACCCAAAGAGGCGACTCACTTCCACTGGTCGACGGTCGAATCCCGATGACATGGTGCCCACTGCACTGCACTGACGATGTCGCTGGGTTAACATGTGAACTCGCAGGGATTGTCTGTTGCTCAACTCCACGTTCAGCAATGTACAATGAACTGTGTGCTCCGAAGCATTTGTGCGTGCACCAGCACTGTGCTCTTTCGGCACATATGCCCCAAGTAACAGTCTATCCATCTTTACATAGGACACGAGACTCCGAACCCCGCGTACTGGACACCTAATAGCCTAGTGCTATTTCCACAGTCCTACCTCTCTCTGTTGATGCTCATGACAGTGCCATGTTAACATTCGACCAGCTTTGCCGTTTTCGAAATACTCCTTCACAGGATGTGCGTAATAATAATATGCCCTTTTTCAAAGTCACTGATCTCAATGGATGCCGCGCGGGATTAGCCGAGCGGTCTCAGGCGCTGCAGTCATGGACTGTGCGGCTGGCCCCGGCGGAGGTTCGAGTCCTCCCTCGGGCATTGGTGTGTGTGTTTGTCCTTAGGATAATTTAGGTTAAGTAGTGTGTAAGCTTAGGGACTGATGACCTTAGCAGTTAAGTCCTATAAAATTTCACACACATTTTAACATTTTCTCAATGGATTTCCCCATTTGCAGCCCATATGTTCACCAGGGTGATCCTCCGGCCTTTTTCTGCTTCGCTTACACACTTTTCTTGCCGCGTCAAGTGCCCGCAATGCCACTAGGTGGCATCCGACCTCGCAGTGTGCAGCGGCCATAGCGTTGTGCTAACCACTGCATATTCATATTTGGCTGGCGTCGCTCAGTGGAACCTATTAGTGCTGATTCCAGTATGAACTTGTGTCTGGAGACGGACCAGAGTGCTTTGGGATACCAACCTGACTGTCAAACGCCATACGGCCAGACGTTCAGGATTCATGGTCTGGGGTGCCTTTTGTTTCCATAGTGGGAACCCATCGGTCGTTACCCACGGCAATCTTACAGCACAACGTTACCTCGACGATATTGTAGGCACCGTTTTGTTGCACTTCATAGCAAGTCGTCCTGGGCTTACATTGCAGCAAGATAACGCCCTCCCTCACACGGTAAGAGTGCTTGCTGAACTTGCGAAACTCTAACTCGGCCAGCAAGGTCACGCGATTTCTCTCCAACTGTGAACGTTTTGAGTATCATTTGCACAGCCCTCCAACCAGTCCGGGATTTTAACGATCTAATGCGTCAATTGGACATAATTTGACATGATGTCCCTCATGAGGATATCTAGCAGGTCTATCATTCAATGCCAAACCGAATAACTGCTTGCATAAGGGTCAGAGGTGAACCAATGCGGCGGCCCATTTGTGTAGCGCTTTTTCTTGAATAAATCCAATTTATCTAAAATTGTAATGATTTGTTTGTCTGTACGTGTACATCACCTCTAAAGATTTCCGTACCATTCAGATAATTCCGTCTTGGTGATTTCTACAACTCTTCCATACATTAATCATGGGAACCATGCATTAAAATAGTGTAACAGCACAGTATGAAACACTTTCCTAAATGAAACGTCCGAATCGCCCTCCTTTAGCATGAACACACGCGTCAACCCGCAGTCGCATTGAATCCCTGAAGAGCTGATTTATCCCTGGGGAATTTCACAGCTTTCCAAAATAATGGCAGGAAAAAATGTTAAAATGTGTGTGAAATCTTATGGGACTTAACTGCTAAGGTCATCAGTCCCTAAGCTTACACACTATTTAACGTAAATTATCCTAAGGACAAACACACACACCCATGCCTGAGGGAGGACTCGAACCTCCGCCGGGACCAGCCGCACAGTCCATGACTGCAGCGCCAGAGACCGCTCGGCTAATCCTGCGCGGCTACTGGCAGGAATACTCTGTACATCTTGTACTGGCGTACCATACACAAGAGCATTCAAATTCACCTACAGATAAAGGTCTAGTGGGCTTAGTTCCCGAGAGCGTCGTGATCGAGGAACTACCTACCCACCCGTCTTAGAACGTGCTGTTTATAAGACTATGAACGTTAAGACTGAAATGAGGAGGAGCTCCATCGTACGTGAAGCACTTGTGTTGTTGCGGTCGTAAAGGCACATCTTCTAGCAAAATATCAGGCAGAGTACTCAGTAAGAAATGATGATAAGTTTCTTTGTTGGGCCTGGGTGGAACAAAATGAGGCCCTAGCAAACAGTCACCAACAATGCTGGGGCAAACGTTAACAAAAAATATTTGTTTGATGACGTGATTTCGCAATTTCATGAAGATGATCGACAGGCCGTAAGTTATGATTGTGAAGGCATTGAGCTGGGACAGTCCGTGCAGCAACCGCAGCTATAGTGCTGCGATGCTGTAGTGGCTTGTATTCCTACCTAGTAACCGAGGAGACCTGGGCTCAAGTCTCGCCAGCACGGTAGCTCAGCATGTTGGTTCAAATGGTTCGAATGGCTCTGAGCACAATGGGACTTAACTTCTGAGGTCATCAGTCCCCTAGAACTTAGAACCTAACTAACCTAAGGACATCAAACACATCCATGCCCGAGGCAGGATTCGAACCTGCGACCGTAGCGGTCGCGCAGTTCCAGACTGTAGCGCCTAGAACCGCTCGGCCACCCCGACCGGCCAGCATGTTGGGTCAGAGGGTGAGCTGCCTCTGTAATAAAAAAATCTGAGTGGACGGATAAACGACGAATTTTAACTTGTGTCATGGGACGTCATCCCTGAACAAATTCAACGAACAATAATGAACAGAATGCGGTTTTTCTAAAAGAAAATAAAAAAAGTGGAGGCTTAGCCATGGCATGAATTTTAATTCATTTCTTCAGTTTCCATCTTTATCGCAGATAAAGATGAGACTCAAGTGTCCTGAGGAAAACGTAATTACAAGGCGTTTCGTAGTGTTCAGCGGTGGATCGCTGTTCTGCATTACCCAGGATAACCAACGCAAGCAAGTAAGATGACGACCTGTGGAAAGGTCCCTTTCTTCCAGTGCTTTGGTGACAAAACACTTCCCGTTACCGACCGGTAGTGATTGAGTGGACTCTGATACCACAACAGTGCGTCGTTAGCATCCGACATTCCCATGCGTTACCTGTCGTGCGACAGTATTGTGGTGCCATTTCTCAACGGGAGAATGCTCATCCACACGTGGGATTTGCCTCTATCGACCTTCTTCCTGATGTTGAGGTACTCCAGTGGCCAACAAGATCCCTAGATCTGTCTCTGGTGGAACATGAGTGGTGCCAGTTCTGACATCGACTCCGTCCCAGAACTAGTGGTCGAGATATCAAGAACCATTTACAGCATCTGTGGGCCAAATAGATTCAGGAGAAGATACAACGGCTTTGCGACACCTTTACGAACAGAATCAGTGAATAGATCCACATCAGGAGTGGTGACAAATAGGCTCATACAGGCAAGTTCTTTGCAAATTTGACTCAGCATTGTGATAACTGGAATATCATCACATACTGTCTCAACCGGTTTAATTCCATTTTCTTTCTCCTTTGTTCCCCCTAGCCTCCCCCCCCCCCTCCATTTTCTGTGCTTCACTCTTTTTGCAGACATTGTGGGGTTGGGTCATTTGGGTGGAGGAGACCAGACAGCCACGTCATCGGTCTCATCGGATTAGGGAAGGATAGGGAAGGAAGTCGGCCGTGCCCTTTGAAAGGAACCATCCTGGCATTTGCCTGGAGCGATTTAGGGAGATTTTGTGTATGTGTTTTATTACTTTCCCAGTTCATAATGAAATAAATAAAGGAAGGAGTCGCATGGCACTGTTTGCTGTCGACCGGTTCCTTACTCGCCTGATTTGAATGGTTTTCCTTCCTCCGCATGCAATGTTCCCGTTTGATGTGGTGCAAGAGAGTTGGGCCTTATTTTTAACTTCGAAACGGTACGACTACAGCAGGCGTTTATATGTTTGTGATTTATGATGGTGGCAGAAGGGAGAGGATGAAACCGAGCGCCGACACACAGGCTACATCTCTCGAATGGCACCTTGTAAGAGCGTCAGGCTTAATGTCGTTATCCTAAGGACGGATCGCCGTAAGAGATTGTCCTGAGGTTTGGTCTTAGTCGCAGACTCTTACAATCGCCATCTTGATGCTACCACGTCTCCTCCAATTGCTGGTCAAGGTCTGTCTATGATAGTTTTTGTATCAATAGGATTCAAACTGATTACCTCGGAGTCAAGAACTGGAGCATAGATGTGCGTTGCCGTCCACGGCGATGGAAGCACTTGAGTCATATGAGGCGTGTGAGGAAAATAATGACACTGACAGCACTGCGAGCGTTCTGCCAGCGCTGTGTCTTCCTACGTGAGTCCACCGGTGTGTTCATCTCTTTCATATGCTCAGTCCAAGTTACAGCTCCCTACAGCCATCACGTGATTTTCAAGTGCGCCATCAGTCGATTTGTGTTTTTTTTTTTGTGTGTCACGGAATTGGAACAGAGGAATTTTAAGCAACGTTATTCCATCACGTTTTGCGTTAAACTCGGGGAATCCGCGCGTGTGACCTCCAACGGTTCTATCGGGAACATTCCTTATCATGAGCACAAGTTTTTCGTTGGATAAATAGTTTCTGGCAGGCTTAGAAAGCGTTGAAAATGAACCTCGCAAATCAGAGATCGAAAAAATAATGATTTGGTTTTTTTAGAGTAGGGATATCGTGCATAAAAGATTTGTTCTTCCAGGACAAACTGTCAATCAAGTGTTTTGCAAGGAAGTCTTTGAAAGGCTAAGGAAAAGGGTAAATCGAGTGAGATCGGACATTGTAGACATTGCTGCATCATATCAACGCCCCATGTCTCACGACCGCTTCCATCACTGAATTTTTGAACTCAGAAGGTATTTGTGTTGTTCGACAGCACCCTATTCCCCGGATCTAACTCCTTGTGACTTTTTCATTTTCCAAGACTGAAAACTGTCTTAAAATGACTTAGTTTAGGGACTCTGAAAAACATTTGAAACAATGTGACCGGCATGTTAAAGTCCCTACCTGTTGAAGCCTTTCAGCACGAGTGTCAGGACTGGGCCCAACGAATCCGCCGGTGAATAGCAGCCGAAGAAAACAGCTTTGAAGGGGACAGTATTTTTGTTTGATAAAAATGAAAAGTTCGGCAGGTAAAAAATCAGTCTCGTTGTTTTTCTGACTCGTCTCGCATGTAAGTGACATTATGACCACAGTGTACGAATCTGGGTAAGGAAACTGCAAGATAAGCACTCAGTGTCCAAAAGATTGAATGCCCAACATACAGTAATCAAAATATGTCATCGTTGCCCTTTAAGAGTTGGAGAATGAAATAAAGAGTAGTCTCGTTACAACGCTTGTCGATCGGGATGTGGTTTGGGGCTCGCACTGGAACACGACGACAGGGTGACGCCGAGCAGTCCCGGGCAGTCCTTAAGTAAGAGTGAGCGGGCCGCGGAGTCCCAGCTGCGGCCGCATCGATCCGGCAGTGGCTCTGTCTGCACCGCGAGGTCCGTCCATCGCCCTCCTCCTCTATACTGTACTGCCACCTCCCCTCTTCTACAAACCTGTTCTGTCTCATGTCACGTCCTGTCTTCTTCTCCTGCAGGGGTCTCCAAACTTTTTAGTCCGCGGGCCACATTGACTCCTCCACGAAGTCATAAGGGCCAAGATCATCCCAGTGGGATCAAAGCACCCTGGCACTCCATTGTCACCGTAATGTAAGGCTAAAGGAAAGATGAAATCGCAAAAATCTAAGGTTGTGGGAATAGCTGGCACTCAAACGAACTACGATTTTTATTTAATTACATAATTATGATTGGTGGGCGTACCTGACCGAAATTCTGGCGTATTTTACTCTGGTAAATTTCACCGACAAAAAGGTATGTCACTGCACACTCTTCACGTAAGCGTAATGCAAGGTTAACGAAATATCAAAATCATTGTTAGCAACACTATTACTGCAAGACGTAACAGAGGTAGAGTATGTCAATGCATTGTTACTTCAAGCGGCGCAACAATAACTTTAGTTATGTAGTCTTGTAGCGAGTAGCAGAGCCAATGTCGCGGTGTATTGGTCGCGATAGGCCTCAAAACTCAATTGTTGGCAGTATAGGCACCAACTCAAATATTTGGCGGGCCGGATACCGGGGGTGTCCGGCCAGCTAACGCTGGCCGGTTGGCCGGACCTCGCGAGCCGTAGTTTGGACACCCCTGTTCTACTGTATTCCGTCCCGTCCCGTCCTAAACTGTCCTTTCAGTACCAGTCATGAAGACAGTCATACCGCTCTGTAATTCGGACACCAGCAGGGTAATTCGGTTCAAAGACAGAACTAAGTTTAAGAGTGTACCGTCTCCAGTATCACCTCGCATAGTGAAGTCACAGCTGCTTGGAAAAAAAGATATGGGTTCACGTCAGCTTTACCTTACTAGAGGGACTACTGCCCAGCAAACCACAATGACGTTCGCACTGTTCTCTTGACTGACAGCGGTTTAAAATGGGTCACAACGAAAACCAGTCTCAAGAGTACATAAAATGGTAACAACTAAGCCTTCCCGGGCTGTCATCGGAGCCAAGGCTTCATTCTGCGGCAACGCTTCGACACATTTACTACTCCTTATCTTCAGGCTCAGTCTTCGCCTGAAGATGACCAGTGGGAAATTTGTCAAAAATGGTAATAAACCGAGAAGAGCCATAACCGAAATTCACCGAGAAAGGCTGCATTCCCATATAACATGGTCATACTTTGGATGTTTCAGAAACAATATTGCTCCTCACCCCAGAGAGGACCTGATCTCCGCAATATGTGATATGCGAGAAGCAACATCGTTACGCAAATTGGAGCGACGGAAAATTGATTCCTGAATATTTCAGCGGACAGTTTTGATGATTTTTTGATTAAACTGCCGATGAGCAGCCGGAATGTAGCCCGGGCGGCAGGGCGTGGCCCAGAAATTGCAATAAACGCGCCGGCCCACCGGCCTGTCGCTCGCGCGCTGCTGCGGATTAAATTTTCGGCGCCGTCCGCCGCCGGCGTCGCCTGTGGACCCAGATCGACCCGGTCGTCACTTTTTGACAAGCAATTAGCCCGCTGGCCCAAGAGCTGCGTGAGTGAGAGAAAGAGAGAGAGGAAAGAACAGAGAAACAGCGCGGATGAGATGGGGCTTCGCCGCTAGAGTTACTCCGAACAAACAGTAAACCAATGCATCCCAAGAACTTGTAGGTCCACTTGGAGATGATTCAGGATGGGCCGAAGCAGTTTAAGGCACTCTGAGTCCAGGGGTAACTAGGCCCAATGGGGGAGGATTAATACAGATTCTTACCAATCTGAGACATTCTAACCCCAGAGCCAACTGGGTTTCTTAGGTGGGAATATTCAGAAAGCGACTAGTTTTTCTGAGACCTCGTGAGCTCAGAGCAATCAAGGTGCATTGGGAAGGATTACGAACAGCCCAACCAGTATGGTAATTTTTGCGCCCAGACATATCTACTTCAATTGGGAGAGTATGTAGTAAGGGCCGAACTAATCCGGGAAATTGTGAGTCTATTGCGAAACATTTAGATAGGGGTTCACCAGTGTCAGACAGGGCGAGACTAGAGACATTTCTGTCCAATGGAAAGGTTTTAGGCCGGGCTAAATCAGTGTGAGGTATTGAGAGCCTATCAGGGTAAAATCACGAAGGCTCCAGTCTATGTGCTACATTGTCAGCTTTGAGGGTAGCAGGTAGCATTCAGGAAGGGCCCAACAAATGTAAGCCCTTGTAAGCCCAGAAGCCCTAGGCCCATTTGGGTAGTTTTCTGAAAGGAACTAACCGGTGTCAGACATTGTCAGGCAAAGACATTGAGACACAAATCCATTTGTAGGACGGTGCCGGAAGGACTCTGCTTTCTTTTTTAAGTCACTTTTCTGTCTGGTTTGATGCCAACATGAATTCATTTCCTGCGACAAGATCATCATACCATTGCTGTATGTATTCCAATCTGTCTTCCCCTACAGTCTTTACCCTCTACAGTTCCCTCCCGTACCATGCACAGAGAATCTCTTCATTCCTTACTTTATCAGTACATTGATTTTCGGTATTCTTGTGCAGCAACATACACTAGGTGATCAAAAGTATCCGGAAACCTGGCTGAAAATGAGTTACAAGTTCGTGGCGCCCTCTAACGGTAATACTGGAATTCATTATGGTGTTGACCCACGCTTAGCCATGGTGACAGCTTCCACTCTCGCAGGCATACGTTCCTTGGGAAATGGCAGCTCAATCTTCACGGAGTGCTGCACTAAGGAGAGGTATAGATATTAGTCGGTGAGGCCTAGCACGAAGCCATCGTTCCAAAACATCTCAAAGGTGTTCTACAGGATTCAAGTAAAGAGTCTGTACAGACCACTCCATTACAGGAATGTTATTGTCGTGTAAACACTCCACCACAGACCGTTCATTATGAACAGGTGATCGATCGTGTTGACAGATGCAATTGCCATCCCCAAATTGCTTATCAACTATACGAAGCAAAAAGGTGCCTAAAACATCAATGTAGGCCTGTGCTGTGACACTGCCACGCAAAACAACAAGGGGCGCAAGCCCCGTCCATGAAAAACACGACCACACCATAACACCACCGCTTCCGAATTTTACTATTGGCACTGCACACGCTGGGAGATGACGTTCACCGGGCATTCGCCATACCCACACATTGCTGTCGGATCGCCACATTATATACCGTGATTCGTCACTCCACACAACGTTTTTCCACTCTTCAATCGTCCAATGTTTACGTTCCTTACACCAAGCGAGGCGTCGTTTGACATGATGTGTGGCTTATTGGCAGCCGTTCGACCATGAAATAATAGTATTCTCACCTCCCGCCTAACCGTCACAGTACTTGCAGTGGATTCTGATGCAGTTTGGAATTCCTGTGTGATGGTCTGGATAGATGTCTGCCTATTACACATTACGACACTCTTCAATTGTCAGTCAACAGACGAGGTAGGCCTCTACGCTTTTGTGCTGTACGTGTTCCTTCACGTTTCCACTTCACTATCACATCGGAAACAGTGGACCTAGGGATGTTTAGGAGTGTGGAAATCTCGCGTGCAGACGTGTGACACAAGTGACACCCAAACACCTGACCACGTTCGAAGTCCGTCAGTTCCGCGGAGCGTCCCATTTTGCTCTCTCACGATGTCTAATGACTACTGACGACGCTGATACGGAGTACTTGGTAGTAGGTGGAAGTAAAATCCACCTAATATGAAAAACTTATGTTTTTGGGGGTGTTCGGATACTTTCGATCATATAGTGTATCTTGAACGCTTAGGTTCTCTTCTCTTCCGATTTTCCCACTGTGCATGATTTACAATCACGCAGTGCAGTGCTCTAAAGATACCTTCTCAGACGTTTTCCCCTCGAATTAAGGCCTATGTTTGATATTGGTAGTTTTTTCTTTGCCTGTGTTGGTCTGCTTCTTATGTCGTCCTCCCATCGCCCGTCATGCGTTATATTGCTTTCAGTGTGCGGAATTCCTTAACTTCGTCTACTTCGTGACCACCAGTTTTGATGTAAGGCGTCTCACTGTTCTCATTTCTGCTACTTCTCATTACCTTTGGCTTTCTACAGTTTACTGTCAGTTTGCTTTCTGAACTCATTAGACTGTTCATTCCATTCAACAGATCCCGCATTTCTTCTTCTCTTTTCATTCTTAGTTTTAATTCCACTCTTGAAACTTCGTTTTATTTCTGTCATTGCTTCTTGGATGTATAGAGTGAACAATGAGAGTGAAAGTCTGTAGCCCTGCCTTACTCATTTCATAATCGTAGTACTTCGTACCTCTTACATTGTTCCTTCTTGATTGTTGTACATATTGTACATCAACCGTCGTTCCCTGTAGCTTACCCCTATATTTCGTAGAACTTCAAACTTATTTCAAATTTTACATTGTTAAATGCTTTTACCATATCGACAACGCCTGTGAGCGCATCTTGAAACGTCAGAGCTGCGTCTCTTGCGCCCTTACCTTTCCTAAAGTCAAGAAAACCGTCATCTAACAGATTCTCAATTTTAGTTTCCATTCCTCTGTGTATTACTCATGTGACCATCTCCGATGCATGAGCTGTTATGCAATAGTTTCTGCACTTATCTGCCCTTGCTGTCTTCGAAATTCTGTGGGTGATAGTTTTCAGAAGTTCTGATGGTGCGTCGCCAGTGTCATAGAATCCATACACCCCTAGACACTTATTTGAGTTGTCATTTGGTTGCCATATCCTCTAATGAGTTTAGAAACTCCGATGGAGTGTTATCTATGCGTTCTGCTGTGCTGTATGTGATCTTCCAAACCTCTTTCAAATTCAGACTGTAATACTGAATTACCTATGTATTCCTCATCGGCTCCAATTTCTGACTCTATCCAGTCTTCAGACAAATCCTCCGCTTTACAGAGGCCTTTACTGTACTCTTTCCATCTATCCGCTCTTTCCTCTGCATTTAACAGTGTGATTCACATTGCACTCCCTTACTTTTAATTTCAGTGAAGGTTGTTTTCACTTTTCTGTGTGTTGACTCAGTCCTTCAGAAGATTATATCTTTTTCGATTTCTTTACATTTTTCCTGTAGCCTTTTCGCCTTGGCTGTCCTGATTGATTAAGTAATGTACATTTCTGTATTCCTATGTTTCTCTGAATTTTTGTACTTCCTTCTTCAGTCGACGACATATTTCTTATGTTACCTAATGTGTTAGTTGTCCCTATATCGAACTGTTCAACATCTGTGATTGTCGTTTTTATAGATTTCCATTCCTTTTCAACAGAACTTCCTATGTGGTACTCCTTATCGTACTATCACATCCTTAACTAACTCCAAAGCTTCTCATCATTCTTCAGCATTTCAGTACCTCGCTTCCTTCCACACTGATCCTTGTGGATAATAGTCTTACACTACTGTCTACTCTTCATGATTACTGAAGTGTGACCTGAATCTATATCCATTTCTGGGCACTCCTCACAATCCAACATCTGATTTCATAATTTCTGTCTATCCATTAAGTAGTCCACCAGGAATCCACCCGTGTCTCTAAGTCTTTTCCAAGTTGGCGTCCTGCTTTTGTGCTTCTTGAATAAATTATTAGCTGTTACCAGCTGAAATTTATTGTAGCTGTTAATTAGTCTTTCTCTTCTCTCAATCCTGCTGCCATGATCGTATTTTTCGATTGTCCTTTCTGCTATTCCTTCCCATACAACATCGTTCAAATCCACCACGATTACTAGGTTTTCATCTCCCTTCCCACACTGAATTACCCAATCAATATCCTCATATACTTTCTTTACCTCTTCATCTATCTCTTGCAACTTCGGCAAGTATTTATGATTTTCTGTCGGATCTGACGAGAACAACTCTATAGCTGGTCTGTTCTATATCTATACTGAGCAATTGCATTTTCCTTTCCAGATTTTCAAACTTCCCTAAAAAGTCCAAACTTGCGACATTCCATGCTCCGACTCGTAGGATGTTGTCCCTTCCTTTGCTATTGCTTCTTTTTGTCATGGTCACCTCCCCGTTGGCAGTCAGCTCTCAGAGATCCGAATGGGGAACTTAGCAGGGATCTTTTGTCAATAGAGAGATAATTATGACACTTCTTCAGTTACAGGCAATATGTCCAGTCGATACAAATTCTGTGTCTTTAGTACAGTGGTATTCATTGCCTTCTGAGTCCACGTGGCGTTGATAACCGCAGATTGTCCCTACTTTTGGGGGCAGCTTCCCACAACAACGGAAAGAGGTCACGCTGTGTGCTCCTCCACACTCTCTGACCAGGGCGTTGGCAGATTGAGGGTGTCTTCTTATGCCGGAAGTCTTCGGCAACCATTTCTGATCATTTTTGTTCTAAATTTAAGCATTGGTTCCTTTAGCACTGGAACTCACCACGTTTTGTTTATTAATCAAAGACGCTACCTCCAAAACACGGGTTCAGCATTGGAACGATGCTGTCAGTTTCAAGCACTGTGAACACAGAAGGACTTCGGTCGTCGGTTTATGGACAGCCTGTCCTGAATAGATATCCAACAACTGTCCAACATTTCCAGCTGAAAATGTTCTAGAAGTGAATATATTCTGATGCGTATTTCTCTGTTTCTCTTATAGCGAGGAACAAGGACGAAAAATTGAACTTGTTTGTGCAAACATTGATTAAAATGGTAATTGGAAGCAGTAATCGCTGTTAGGAAACAAACTTCAACTGATTGAACGATATTAATTTCAACGTCCATCATGATAGACGCAGAGTTCCATACAGGCTCGTTAGTTTTAATAGCTTTAAAAGCTGATCATATGTTTCTCGACTATTGTTAGGTAGTAACGAGTAGACAGCTCCAATCGTGCTCGTTTCTTACCAAGATCTTCAAATATCGACGTGAATTATAAACAACTGCACAAACTGCCTGCCCGAGCTCTTAATATTTCCGTCACATAGAATAATTCACAGTTTCATAAAAATAATTTTCCCGTTTCACTGCAAGCAGAAATATTCTCTCATTCGGTCCTCCGTCATCAGCTGCTAGTGAAACGTTTTCACCATCATCCACGAGTAAACTATCTTCTTGATATAGAAATAGTTGGCTCTCGTGTAGATCCCATACATTTTCAATAAATGCAATGCAGTGAGTTTTTCACACTTACATGTGATGGTAATGACGTTACAAAGTAGCAACCTCGGTTCAGTAGAGGCCTTTCCCAGTAGTTTGTATCAGGTAGGAGCGGACAGACCATTGTATCTACTTCTGGAACTGCCTATTAAAAGATCCACTTCCTGAACTGTGTTATGCACCGCTGAAATGTTAAAACGTTCCATACCTGTACAAGTATTACTTCGCATAACTGTCACAAAATCACTTTCTCAGCTCCACTGGTTAATATTCTACTAAATAAGTCAGTAGCATTAGAAATGAGATGCGTAGCTAATGAACGATTCCGACCGTACCTAGCGGATAGCGTACAAGAAGTAGAGATGACACATATCTGAAATAAGTCAAAACATCTAGTGAAACACACAGAATATGGTAGTACGTGGATTCCTCAGTGCATTGCATCGGGACAAAAACTACTGCTGAGACACACTGAGGTGTGTCATTTGTTGCCTCCTGATAGCGTAACGAACCTCCTCTTGACCGGCACACTGCAGCATTTCGACGTGGCACGGACTCGACAAGTCATTGAAAGTCCCCTGCAGAAATGTCATGCTGTTTCTGTAGCCGTCCATAACTGCGAAGGTGTTGCCGGAGCAGGATTTTGTGCACGAACTGATCTCTCGATTATGTCCCATAAATGTTTCATGGGATTCATGTCGGATCATCTGGGTGGCCAAATCATTCGCTCGAACAGTCTGCAATGTTCTTCAAACCAATCGCGAACAATTGTGGACCGGTGAAGGGGCGCATTGTCGTCTATGAAAATGCCACCCTTGTTTGGGAACATGAAATCCATTAATAGCTGCAAATGGTCTCCAAGTAGGCGAACATAAACATTTACAATCAGCGATCAATTCTCTTGGACCAGAGCAGCCAGTCAATTCCATGTAAACACAGCCGACAGTATTATGGAGCTATCACCAGCTTGCACAGTGCCTTGTTGTCTCGCTGGATTAATGGTTTCGTCAGTCTTGCGTCACACTGGAAACCTACCATCAGCTCTTACCTACTGAAATCAGAACCCACCTGACCAGGCTTCAGTTTCTCAACTGTAGAGGGTCTTACGGACTTGGTTACGAGCCCAGAAGAGGCGCTACGGGCGGCGTCACGCTGTTAGCAGTGACTCCCACGACTGTCGTCTGCTGCCACAGCCCACTGAGTCGTACGTCCTGTATCAATTTCGCGGTTATTTGATACTGTGAACCTCGTAATACTGGATTTTCTACCGATTTCCGAAATGAAATGTCCCATTCGTTTAGCTCGAACTTCCATTCCGAGTTCAGAGTCTATTAGTTCAAAAAGAATGGTTCAAATGTCTCTGAGCACTATGGACTTAATTTCTGAGGTCGTCAGTCCCATAGAACTTAGAACTACTTAAACGTAACTAACCTAAGGACATCACACACATCCATGCCCGAGGCAGGATTCGAACCTGCAACCGCAGCGGTCGCGTGCTTCCAGAATGTAGCGCCAATTAGTTCCGTTGTGCGGCTATAATTAAGTCGGAAATCTGTTCACATGAATCACCTGAATACAAATGACAGCTCAGCCAATGTAAGATTTTGTGATTGGAGTTGTAAGAGGAGAACAAGTAAAAGCTCTTGTTTCAATATTATTCATGAAGGGTGGGTAAAAATGACCTGTTCGCAATGTATACTTGTTTACTGTCAATACAAATTTCAAATTCTTCAACGAGATTCATTATCTTTCTTTTGTTGAAAAGTGTCATTCCGAAGGTTTGCCTTTAATGCACGTGGTATCAGATTTCTTAAAGATTTTTAGCAGAATGCATGTGTTCAAATGGTTCAAATGGCTCTGAGCACTATGGGACTTAACATCTGTGGTCCTCAGTCCCCTAGAACTTAGAACTACTTAAACTTAACTAACCTAAGGACATCACACACATCCATGCCCGAGGCAGGATTCTAACCTCCGACCGTAGCAGCCCCGCGGTTCAGGACTGTAGCGCCTAGCACCGCTCGGCTACACCGGCCGGCTAATGCATGTGTTCTTGGCACCTTACTATCAAGAGCCTTCCTGTCTGGCCTACACACAGATCTTACAGAAAACCTTGTAAGTACCCGATTTGCGGTCGCTCTAGCCCTTTGACGTGTTGTAGTAAATGATGTACTGTTGTAATTTATTGTTCTGTGATTCCGGGCGTGTAACGGCTCCTAGCTCTAATCTCTTTAATCGTAACTACTGTATTCGAATGTAAGTAAATTGAATACTGTCATCACGCCTCATATATAAAACATTTTAAATAGCATTAATGTGTGTAAATCGTAATGTTGTTTTTCAAATGATTATTGTGATGACAAACGTGCATGTGCAATTTGTTCAAACGACTACTTTAGTGACAAATGTGCAGTTATGATTCGGCACTTACAGTTTGGATACACCATCTAAAAATGTACGAACATTGAACACTTCTCACTTTGCCACTTGCAGTGATTTCACTTACGTCTCTAGCCAACACCACCTAATTTGGCTTTTAAGTTGAACAGTCAACTCGATGAGGTATATGGAAACATTAATCTGGATGTATAATCAAGTGAAGTTTGGAAAAAGTCCGAAATAGGTTCTGATTTAATTACCCACATTCACTTTTGTCTGTTGGAGGACTTTATTCAACATTAGCGTTTTCTTCACGAGCCAGTTGCCGTTCAGTCTACGAAAGTAACCACCAATCGGTAACCGGCGTTTACCGAGAATCTCTGTAATTGTTTCTCCTTGTACTCTTGATAGATTTCCTTTAATTTCTTCTTCATCAAATTCCATTTTTCAAACTTTGACCCCAGAATTTTAGTCACACTTATCTCTATTGCTTTTCTGTCTTTTATTTAAATTCTTCCATACACTATAATAGTTTTAGTTCTGATAAATAATTCTATATTACGATATCGCGGTTTTGCTTTTCATAGAGATTGTTTGTTGCATCTCTTACAAAAAGCCTACATTCCCTTTCTAGGTTTGCAATTCGTTCTTTATTCACTCAGTTCATCATTGCCCTCAAAAATCGCACGTAAAAATTGGAATTGCACTTGGGATATTATTCTAAATTCGGCGAATGAAGGTTGATTGTTACATGCTCATTGACTGTTGTCTACATTATTAAAAATATCAAATAATGTGATTCCTACTTAATACCTCACTACCGTACAGTACTGCGGTAAATTTTTATTGCAATTGATCAAAATAACGTAGGAATTACCTTATGCATTATACATTGAATGTTTGTGGTAAGCTTTTTAATTGAAATGTGCGTGAAAATGATGTATAAAGTGTTTGATATTATTCGGATCCTTTTGAACAATCTCACTTGTTATCTGTGGAAATAAATTCGCATGTAGATTCTTTTGGATACAAACATCGATGGAAAAAATCGCGACACCAAGAAGTAGTTAATGCTGAGTAATGAAAGCATGGGAATACATTTGTTTTCGTAACATATTTAACTGATTAACGCTCCAAGATCACTAGCTAATGCAAGTACGAGATAAACCATTACAAATGTGAAATGGTGGTACATTAATACCCTGTGTAAACGCAAGAATGTTGAAGGCAAGCATGCAAACGTGCATATATTGTCATGTACAGGTTCCGTATGTTAGTTTGTGGGATGGAGTTCCATGTACGTTGCACTTGGTTGGTCAGCACAGTGACGGTAAATGCTGGGTGTGGATGACGCAGGAATTGTCGTCATATTATGTCCCATATGTGCTCCATTAGAGACAGTTCAGGTGATAGAGCAGGCCAAGGCAACAATTCGAAACTCTGTAAGGCGGTATGTAGGCAAGGATCATCTTGTTGAAAAACATCCTCTGGAATGCCTTACATGAATGGCAGCACAACAGGGCGAATGACCAGCTTGATGAGTCGCACTCCAGACCATAGTTCCAGGTGTTGGTCCATTGTGTCTTGCACGCACACATGTTGGTTGCAGAACCTCAGTTGGCCTTCTTCTAACCAACACGTGGCTATCAGTGACAGCGAGGAAGAACTAGCTTTCATCCGAAGACACAACAGACCTCCAACCCGCCAACGAATTAGCTCTCACTTGACATCACAGATGGCGCAAACGGCGGTGATTTGGGGGTTTGGGGTCAGAGGAATGCACGCTACAGGGTGTCTTGCTCGGAGCTGTCCTTGAAGTAACCGATTTGTGACATTTCGTTGCGTCATTGATGTGTCAACTGCTGCTCAAATTGCTTCTGCAGATGCAGTACTATGCGCCAGAGCCATGCACCGAAAACGATGGTCTTCCCAGTCGATAGTGCATTATGGCTGTTCGGAGCCCGGTCTTCTTCCGACCGTGCATTATCGTGATCACCGCTGCCACGAATCATGCACAGTGGCCACATTCCTGCCAAGTCTTCCTGCAATACTGCAGAAGGGAGATACAGGGGTCACAGTCCTGTATACGACCTATTTAAAACTCAGTGAGGTGTTGACAGTGGAATCTTCGTCGCCTTAAGGGGCTCCGGAACGCCCTATACTTGCAATGTTAAAATAATTCTTATAAATTATATCTTTCCTCACAAAGTATTTGAGGTAGGAAGTTGAACTTCTTACAGATTATTTATTGGAATATGGGCTACGACTTAACACAGGGATTTTACAGAATTTTAGTTTAGTTATTAAAGATGATTTTTTTCAATTGTAATGAAAATTCACAACATTTTTTGCAATTTTTTATTTATATATTCAAAATATACAGTTTTTTGGAAAAAGGCTGTGTTAAATTATGCAGAAGGTACTGTGTAACATTTACTGAAAGTTTGAAACAAATATGTTTGGAAGATCCTTAGAAAACATGTAATTAGTATGAGAAAATAAAAGTTTTGTGAATCGAGCGACAAAGATTGGATTAAATTTTTAGTGCATTCCAGGTCCATAGGATGGATTATCTTCATCCTCAGCAAACTCCTCCTCCAGCTTCCTCTTGTTCCTCCTCCTGTTTACTCTTGCTTGTATTTCTAGACTCTTTACAGCCCTGTCTGCAGCCCGAAGGCGTTCCTTGTCTAAAGCAAGCATCGCTCGTTGTTGTGTTCGTAGATTTTGCTACCATTTTCTTCAGTTGCAGTTACTGCAACACTGTTCCA
Source organism: Schistocerca americana (assembly GCF_021461395.2). Classification (NCBI taxonomy): domain Eukaryota; kingdom Metazoa; phylum Arthropoda; class Insecta; order Orthoptera; family Acrididae; genus Schistocerca; species Schistocerca americana. The sequence goes on from NC_060121.1 coordinate 95,181,749, forward strand.
AAAGGTGGTCATGTATGAACACTTATCACATTTCAGTTGTATTTCACTAGCAAGTCCTACGTGCTTTATTATGGAGAGTTCCAGACCAACTTCACTACAATGAATACATCTTACACAGTTTGAAAAAATTCCTTTGAGAACCGACATATCAAATATTTAATTCACATCCGATTCGCCCATAAAACATTCATAGTTTTCACTCATTGAACTAAGCTTATTCTGTGAAGTATTTTCTTTCCCACTTTGAGTGCAATGGCCAGGTGTACTTGAGAGGTTAGGTTCACTCACTTGGTTATCGTCTTTATTGTTTACAGTAATAACACATACCTTTGGCTTTCCAACATTTCTCCCTTTCTTAAAAGCCTTCAGAGGATTTCTAATAACTTTACTTTTACTCATTATTATACTTCAACAAAACAGAGACTCAAGAAACAGAATTAATTACAAATATTTTCGAGATAACGACAGAATAAATAAACATGAAACAATCGACAATCACACCAGCGATATATATTGAACCATCACAGGTTAGCCACAACACATACTTTATCTCACATCACTAAAATGTACCTGATGAACACGGACGTTAATTGTAACACCATTTGACAGCAGTTTAACAGCGCCACAGTGGGTCACGCCCATGTAGAACACATTTCAAAAAAAAATTTAAAAATAGTTTTAGTCTTCGGAATTGAATAAATTATATATCTATTAAAAGGTAATAGTCTGCAGATTCAGAAAACGCAAAAAAGTAAAAATTGAACTTTTCATGATTTTGAGCCTTTCCGGAGTCCCTTAAAGGCATTCCTGACAAACACCGACTCAACACGCCCATAGGTAGCTAACGCACACGACAGCGTCTATTTGAAGCAAACCTGATTTGCATCTTCATAGTGGCATTGCTATCGCCACTCCTATGCGACTGGCAGGAAATTTGAAAAGATATCATCTTTCAGACGTAGAAACAAACCTACCGACTTTTGTTTATGTCGTGCAACTCCTTCTTTGTGCGGCGACTTTTCTCCCGTCAGTTGATGTTATGTATTTTGTTACTGCGACATATTCCTCATTCCCCAAAACAACCTCCCAATATTTGGGTCGATAGTCTACTAAACTAAACGAGGAGGGTGGCGTAATGGTTAGCTCATTGGACGAGCATTCGGGAAGATAACGTTTCCGATTCCCGTGCGGCCATCTAGAGTTAGATTTTCCGCCATTTCCCTAAAGCGCTTCAGGTAAACGCCGAGATAGTTCCTTTGAAAACGGCACATCAGGCTTTCTTTAGTAGTCCGATCTTGCGCTACGTATCTAATGACTGCGCTATCCGCCGGACATTAATCTTTCTCTCCCTCCTTTCCTGTAAAATCTGCAGGTAGCGAGTACTTGAGAACGGCATGTCGTCTAACTAAAGGTAAATGTATGACTTCGATTATTAGCAATTGCTGTGTCAAGTGAAGTCACAAACAGCCTAGGACACCTTCTTGATGCTGTTGCCTTCAAATAATCTTAGCTTTTCGAGAAACGTTAGACAGACATGCTGGTCACAATATGTAATCCAAAACTACCCATTCTTGGAGTGCAGGGAGGAGAATTTCTTCCACCTCTTGTGTGATAAATGTCCCGCCTCACTAGTACCTCCCAGCACGCTGTGAACGTCACGTGACCCAGAATGTTTATAATGTAACAGCAGCGATAAACTATAATTTGGTTTTAGTTCGATTCATTTAAAAAGCACCGTTAGCTGTTTCTAATTTACAAATTCATCATCACACTCCTTACATGCTCTTACCAAAACACACAATACTTTCGTTTACAGCTCTGTTGCTCTAAAAGGTCATCAGAAATTTTGTTCTAGAGAAACATAACTGTAAAGCAACAGAAAATCTGTTTATCCTAGGACAATGTAGCTGTAAACAAACAGAAAATCTGTTTATACCTGAACAGCAGTCTTATATAAACAGTCGTATACTAGGGCAACACAAAGGTAATTAAACAGAAAATCTGTTTGTCACAGGTCAATACACCTGGAAATATACAGGAATTATCTTTCTCTTTAGGAAATGGCTGTAAATAGGTAGTCTGTTTACCCTATGCCACCACAGCAGCAAACAGACATTCGTTTATCCTATGGCAACACAGCAGCAAACAGACATTCTCTTTATCCAATTGCTTCACATTTCTTCGACAAGGGAGTTCTGTTCATCCCAGAGCAACACATCCGTTAATCAAGAGACCAGCCGTTAGTAAACAGATATGCTGTTTATCCTAGGGAAACATGGCGGTAAATCAAAGTAGCTCGCGTCCTGATAAGACCAGATAATGATGGTAAATTCGTCAATTATAAAATCACAACAGTAGTTTCCAATGAAATGAAGCAAAATAAACTTGCGGTTAGTAGTAGTTGCATGTTAGAAACGTTCTGTAACACTGTAGTATTTCTGAAAATCAACTGGCTGCTTGGCTCTGGCTCTGAGCACTATGCGACTTAACTTCTGAGGTCATCAGTCGCCTAGAACTTAGAACTAATTAAACCTAACTAACCTAAGGACATCACACACATCCATGCCCTATGCAGGATTCGAACCTGCGACCGTAGCGGTCACGCGGTTCCAAACTGAAGCGCCTACAACCGCACGGCCAGACCGGCCGGCACTGGCTGCTTGTTTCCTAGCTGTCTCCTCACTAAGAAAATCTTTACTGTAAATCTTGCCAACGACCTTGCCGCAGTGGTAGCTTCAGTTCCCGTCACTGCTCTGAAGTTAAGAGCTGTCGGGCTTGTCTGGCACTTGGATGTGTGGCCGTCCAGATCTGCCAAGCGGTGTTGGCAAGCAGGGCGCCCTCGGCCCTTGTGGGGCCGATGTAGGCGCTACTTGACCGAGGAACAGCGGCGCCGGACACGACCGGGAGAGTGCCGTGCTCACCACTTGCCACTACGTATCCGCGTCCAGTGACCACTCTGAACATAAGGGTGACAATGCGGTAGGTCGGTACCGTTAACCTTCAAGGCCTCTTCGGATGGACTTCGAGTTACGTAAAATTTAGGTTCTGTATTAATTTAAATACATCCTTCGGTCTCTGCCCTTAGCTATATCCACATTCTACGTTAGTTTCTCTGCAGCGGCACTCCTATGCTGTTGCATTAGAAACTGTAATCGTCTCTGACACGCTTGGATGTCTCCTCCTTTTAAATCAATAAAAGCCAATGATTTACTCAGTGATCATCATCGTGTAATATTTTTGTGCGAAGAGGTGCCCAACGGAGATATTACCGTTACCCCGACGGTCTGTTAATCGCGTATTGAGTCCTGATGTCACATTTGCCGTGTGGCCAGTATAATTTCTATTTAAAATGTTCTAGGTTTCTATGTAGGAAACTAAAATGTCTCTAGGGGTTCAGGCGGCACGTCACCGGCTGAGAGGGGACATTGTTGACGGAGTCCTGGCGCGTTCTCGCCAAGATTCGCAGCCGAAACGTCATTTGCACCCAGCCAACCACCGACTCCCGTCCAGATTATGCAAATTCATGTTGTCCAACGCAGAGCCGCTTACACTGCCCCCGTCGGATTTACACAGACAATGAGGCAGGTGCGTGAAATCCCAGCCTGTTCTCTGCTGGGCGCAATTTCTGCCAAACTCCACCAGAAGAGGCGAACGATTTCGGTTCTGGCAGCTCTCCTGCTGTAGATTTCACACTACAACACTATTATGCCAACTCTACAAAGAACAAAAGTAAATGTCTGTAGCACTCGCCGAACAGCTTACAAAGGTTATCCATAGCGCAAGTAATGAGTGCTATCAATACAAGAGAACCCCAGGTGCGTATTTAGTTTTGCGTATGGTCCACCCTAACCTTGTTGCTTTGCCTAGCGTGAAGTTTCAACGAGCAACAGCTGCGTAAATTTGTCATATCATTGATTCGTACCCGTAACTACAATGATCTGCGAAACAAAATTTGCTTGAGTCCTCCCAGTCGTGCTCTGAAAGCTGGACGTCACATGTACTGCACAGTAAACTGGTTGTGAAAGGTTTCCCCCTACCTACAATATCCTGCTGACTTACCGATTCGATGGAAATAACTAAAATGTTAACGCGAAATAATAAAAAGAACCTCATATACAAACTTAAACTATAAGCTGTTGTGTCTCAAGTACTCTTTCGGAATCAGGACAGTAAAAAAAAAAGTTTGTAACTTTGTATACTTATTTTAACTTAAGAAGTTATATTTGTACATAAAACCAAAACTATTGTTCCATTACGAAATTTTAAATTGTATTAATTTTGTACTATTGTAATTATTGCTGCCTGTATGACGAATGTTACCTAAAGCCAAAATAAATAACTAAACGAAAATCCCACTCTTCCCTCTAACACTAATGGATGATTCTTTGATATTTTAGAATCATTAGTAACGCGATCTACCAATCTAGTCTTCAGTGTTCATCTGTTGCAGTACATTTCAAAAACTTCTATTCCCTTCTTGGCTTAACTGCTTGTCGTAAAAAACAATGAAAGAGAAAAAACACTTCAGAGACACTTGTATTTCCACACCAGTCTACAGTTTACATCCTCTCTATTTCGGCCATAATCAGTTATTTTACTACCAAATAGACAGACGTCATCTACTAGTCTTAGTGTCTCCCTTCCTCCTCAGCATCACCTAATTAAATTGACTAAATTCCATTATCCTTATTTTGCTTTGATGATGTTCATCGTATATCCTCCTTTAAAGACACTGTCCACTCCGTTCAACGGCTCTTTCCAAGTCCTTTGCTGTCTCCAACAGAATTACAATGTTATCGGCAAACTTCAAGGTTTTTATTTCTTCTTTCTGAACATTAATTCCCTTTCTACATTTTTGTTTGGTCTTCTTTACTGCTTGCTCATTTTACAGAGATTTGTGTAAGAAATATGGCGCTCACAGACTGCATTTTCTAAGTATGTTTTGCCTACGGCTGAGCCTATGTGATGAGTCCATATCATATCGTGACTAATTGTTACACCTAGGTATTTGTATGAGTTGGATGATTGTGATTCTTAGATAATGTTATCATCGGTAAATATGTTCTCCTTCGTTTTGTGGAAGGGTAAATTAAAAAAATTTTAAACATCTGTGCTGGTATTTCATGTTGCATTTCTTGACTTATTACTAAAAAGTCTTCAAAAAGTCTAAGGTTGTCATTAATATTGATGGCTTTCAGTCACAGCCGGCCGCGGTGGCCAAGCGGTTCTAAGCGCTTCAGTCCAGAATTGCGCGACTGCGACGGTCGCAGGTTCGAATCTTGCCTCGGGCGTGGATGTTAGTTAGGTTTAAGTAGTTCTAAGTTCTAGGGGACTGATGACCTCCGATGTTAAGTCCCATAGTGCTCAGAGCCATTTTAACCATTTTTGTCATTAGTATATAACATGAAAACAAAGGCTTAAAACAGACTGCAGGTACTTTGACATTTGTCGGAGACCCTCTGTGCAAGATCATACTTTGCATTTCCATACCAGGAAATCCTAGATCCAGTCACAAAATTTGCTTGACATCCCAAACGATTAGACTTTCGTTAATAAGCACAGGCTCTGAGCACTATGAGACTTAACATCTTAGGTCACCAGTCCCCTAGAACTTAGAACTACTTAAACCTAACTAACCTAAGGACATCACACACATCCATGCCCGAGGCAGGATTCGAACCTGCGACCGTAGTGGTCGCGCGTTTCCAGACTGTAGCGCCTAGAACCGCTCGGCCGGCAATAAGCACAGGAACAGTACTGAATAAAGTGCTTTGCAGTGGTCAATTTGTACTGCCTCCGCTTAATTTCTCTACTAATGGTTTCGAGGAGGTCGTGTGAGAACAACACGATGTGCGTTGGCATGATTCATGTTTTCAGACATCGTCCTGCCTGGGATGGTGGAGTTCATTCTGTCCGAGATAACCTCATTATGTTTGTAAGAGTTGCTATCGCAATCTGTGTCCGATAGCACACCTACCATTTGCACTTTTTGTTTGTCCTAGATACTGCAAGATTGTATCTGATAAATTGTTTACCTATAAATGTTTTCTGACAACTGTACGTGATTTTTCCGGTCAGCGGGAATTCAAGCGCTGTATCCAAGTTGAGTCTATTTCCCGCAGTAAGAAATCGACGTACTCGAGCGCACACGAGACATGAGCATTTCCTTAACCCACATACGAAAGCGCTGTGAATTTTTTCGCGTCGCTCGGAGGACATACGAGGAGCTCTGCTACCTCCTGGTCTGGCAACATACCGCCTTCAAGAGACGACCTCTTTCCAGAATTAGCTTCTCTGACTGCGGAAGTCACTCGCATCCCTGTTTGCTTGAAGAGCACACCGCACCTGTTATAATCCTGGCGTAACCAGCTAATACAGTTCTGTAGAGGTTTAGACAATCCCGTCACTACGGTGTGGCCCTTTCTATCTGCTCATCAGCAGATTCTACACAGATTATGCGAAACAAATTGGTAGCATTCTAGCAGCAGTTTGTCGTAGGTCAATGAAGCAACGAAGGATACTTAGCGGTTGAAAGGGAGCACATATGAGGCTGACATGATCTGTTGTAGAATTATGGACCACTTTTTTTTCACGCCTTGCAACCAGTATTGACAGTGAAGCACTGCTCTATAAATGTCAACATGGATTGCTGAGATGTCTGAGCTCTGGTCGTGCATGCTCCATGAGATCCAGACCGCCACAGGCACTGACTTTCTGGTTGATGCCACGGCGGTTGACTCCCGTACGGCACTCGTTACAGTTTCACAATCCATTAATCAACACAATACCAGTTTACCGAGTTTAGGACCAGATTTGTGACTGGTCGCAAATGTAACTCAATCCGTCGTTCTTAAAGGGACAAAAATTAATGGTAAAGATAGTTTCGGGATTACCCTAGTCGAGTGATAGAAACCGTTCCTATTTGTAATATACAGAGTGTTTCCGCAAGAGCGCGCAAAAAATCAACAGGACATAGAGAATGTTCCACTGAACAATTTGAGGTAGTGAACCTGGGGTCGGAAAAGTCAGCTTAAGGAGATATGGAAGTAAACTTGTCTAACGCTTTGTTTAGCATTACTGTTTTCCAGCTTATTTACAAGTAACATGCGTACAAATTTACATGTACTGTTCTGTTTATTTACATGTACGAACTGTAGTTGTCTGTGATGTGATTCAAAACACACCACGGATATTTATTTGGGTGCGTCAGAAGCTTGTTCGCCGATAACCAATAGTTTCAGCAAATTTTTTAAGAAACGGTATGAATGGTACTCTCATGGCGTCAATGATAGTATTTGCAGTTAACTGTAGGGCCTAACTTTTGTGTTAGCAGAAGATCCAACACCGTGTTACGAGTGGAGACCGAAATGCACGCGTTTTAGCTCACGCAGGTTGGCTTGTAGAGGGAAGAAGTATACTGGCGTGATGTCTGGAACATGACGAGGAATGAGAATTCAGAAAGCGGACGTAATTAGTTTCATACTTAACTTTAATCCATTAATGATGACGTCGCTCTTGACGGTACATGATTCACAGTATTATCTGTTCAGAATACATTCTTGAAGTAATTATAGTAACTGAATATGGCGCCTTGCTAGGTCGTAGCAAATGACGTAGCTGAAGGCTATGCTAAACTGTCGTCTGAGCAAATGAGAGCGTATGTAGTCAGTGAACCATCGCTAGCAAAGTCGGCTGTACAACTGGGCGAATGTTAGGGAGTCTCTGTAGACTAGACCTGCAGTGTGGCGGCGCTCGGTCTGCAATCACTGATAGTGGCGACACGTGGGTCCGACGTATGCTAACGGACCGCGGCCGATTTAAAGGCTACCACCTAGCAAGTGTGTTGTCTGGCGGTGACAGTACTCAGTAATGTGATTTTATTGCTATTATCTCCTTATGCTGGCTTCTTCGACCCCAGGTTCCCTATCTCATATTGTTCAGTGGAGCGCCTTCTGTTGACCAGTTAAATTTTTGCACACTGTTACAGAAACACCCTGTCTGTAAATAACGTCGCCGATACTCAGTGAGCCTGTTCGTAGAGGACGTTGTTGTCTATAGGAAGGTCGCAACGTAAGAAGACTGTAGCGAACTTCACCAAGGCCTAGAAAGGTACCTGTCTACTTAGCATTTTCACTCACAGGGTATTCTACATTTTTGCAAATCATGGTGCTTACATTTGTTATACTCTATGACAACTCACTCTGATCAGTTGCTATGCATATTTGCAAGCTCTTTAGCAATTTCTTTGCTCGATTACTGAAACAAACTGATGCATTCGCGGCTATCAGGACATGTGGTGCTTCCCGTTTGGAAGCAGTACGCTTTTATTCCTGATCACTTGCTGTTCGCACATTGTATGGCAAAGTCGAAGGAGCACTTTGTGCTGCGCTCCGATATTGAGAAGGAAGCTGCCTCAGTCTGGTGGAGACCTCCACTGCTGACCAGAGAGTACAGTGAGACCAGCTCTGTTTACTGTGACGGAGGTTAGTTTTGCGTGGCGAGATTGGTTTGGGGATGGTCACTTGTATTAATCCGCGATTAGGTATCAGACAGGCTGCAATTCCGAACTGTTTGAAAGCTTTTTATTGCATCACATACGGGTATTGCTTTACTTCAGTGCGTTCTGCTTCAAATTCAAAGATAGCAACGTTTCCTGAAACGTAAATAACAGCTTTTCAGGGAACCAGAATCACGTAGTGTTTCAGAACATGTCGGTTTTGTCTGTAAATTTCAGTCATGAACTTGTAGGTTGAAATATCCCTATCGGGCTGTGAATTTTCCTTTTTGCGTTGATTAATAATATACCGCTTGTTAAATTCGCTTCTCATGGTTTCATTCTACCGAGAACTATATCAGTCTTCATATTTAAACTACTTGAAAGGGAAACTCTAACTGGCCGCCATCTTATCTTACATACACTGACAACATGAGTCAAAGAGATTTCGAAAAACAGACACTCAGCTACTGAGCCGCGATTGAGAAATAATAGTGACGGAAGGAAATTCTCTACATGCTAAGTAGACTTCAATAGCTGGAAAAAGGTATGTCGTCATGTGCTCAATAGCTGACGACTTCTATGACACACTGTATTTTGTCGCCTCATTTATCTAGTACAATGTTATGTAAGAAGGGAATTAGGACTTTTACGTCATGTTTCTACTGATTAAGTATTTTCTGCATTCTGAACTGATGTGCACACAAACGGAGAGACTGCCTCATTGCACAGCTGGAAAGCTATAAGAGGGCAAACTTTAAAATAACCTGTACGATCACGGTGCAGTACCCTCGCATGCTGCATACGATATGGTGTGTGATCGACGAAGTGTGGCTTAACAGTTTACACGACTTAAAACTGACTTTAAAAATGCACAGAATTTTACTTGTCGTAGTATTCTGTAACTGAAGAAATAACAATATCACCCAAACAGCATATATTATACAGCATTTAAATACGTAGCATTCAAAATATTTGCAAACGCTGCACGAAACACTGTTTCATGTCTCACAACGATAAAAACGCTATAAAAATGCAGATTACAGCTTATGGTCGTCTCTACTGCGTATTCATTCATGTGACAAAAATCGATCATTGGACTGAAAAAAACGACCAGGGAACGTCACTTGTACTTCGGTACGCAGTCCTCTTGGTACAACACTCCCCGACGTTCTACGTAAGAGAATAGTAACATGGCTCCTCTGTCACTACGTACGAGACCAGTCTATTCTTCTCCGTACACACACTCTGCAGAACCAACGGCTGTTACAGAGGCTGAGATATGGGCCCCTGGAGGTAAATAAAAGTAACGAATTGCGTGTAAAAGTGTAAAACAAGACACATTGCTTCTCTTATATATAGGTACGATCTGGTGGATAGGATGCGCAATAATCTCCGACAGTTTGCTGATGACACTTTAATGTATGGGAAAGTGTCAAGGTTGATTGACGGTGGGAGGATATAGGATGACTTGGGCTTAATTTCTATTTGGTGTGATAAATATGAACTTGCCCAGAATGAAGAGAAACGAACCTATGTAGAAAAAAGTCCCCATAAGCTTCTAATATAATACAAATGGTGTGCTGTTTGCCACAGTAACGTCGATTAAATACCTCAGTGTAACGTCGCAAAGGAACATGAAATGAAACGAGCATATAAGGTCGATTACATGGAATGCGAGTGGTCGACTGTGGGTTTTTGGGTGAGTCATTTACAAAGAAGACCGTGTACAACACACTAGTGCGACCTGTAAACTCAAATGGGAATCCCTGGAGGGAAGTCGTTCGCCTTTTCTATCGAGAACCTGCATCCACAGGTGGTCGCTCAGCGACTCTACTGCCTCCAACGCACATCTCGAGTGAAAACCGATATGAGAGGATAAAAGAAATTACAGATCGTACGAAGGTATGTATTCAGTCGTTTTACCCTGCCACCATTTGTAAGTGGAACAAGGAAGCGAATGACTGTCACAGGTAAAAGGCACGCTCCGTCATTGGCCCTACGGGGACAGGTTGCGAATGCGTCTGGATGTCCATTACACTCATGGTGACAAATCTCTGGAAGAGAAACCAACATAAAATTCTTATATAATACAATCAAAATGGTTCAAATGGCTCTGAACATTATGGGACTCAACTGCTGTGGTCATAAGTCCCCTAGAACTTAGAACTACTTAAACCTAACTAACCTAAGGACATCACACACACCCATGCCCGAGGCAGGATTCGAACCTGCGACCGTAGCGGTCGTGCGGTTCCAGACTGCGGCGCCTTTAACCGCTCGGCCACTCCGGGCGGCCTATATAATACAATCCGGAACACCGTAATACACTGAAATGAACGACGTTTAACAAGTTGTAAAGAGCAGATGGCGCGAACAGATACACAGGGAAAATTTAAATTAACGTAAGTCAATTTCGAATGGGGTAGATGGCATTCCTCGTTCAACCTATTTTACATTTCACGATCTTCATCACATAGTATTAATACAAGAGTTACAAAAAAAAATATATCTATTTCATTATATTCTCGTTTATTAAGAGCGAGAGCCTTGCAGAGATGTTCTTTAAAATCCGAAAGCAGACCCTATAAGATAGACATTGTGCGTCAGAAAGCAATATAATGTTGATATTCCGAGAGTACTTTCCTATAAGAGTCGCAAGCAATATATCAGTTCCTTCCACACACTCCCGCGAAGTACCCATAACGGAAAGATATCAAAATCGTAGTTCTTATGAAGGCTTACTACCATGCTTCTCTCGCGAATTGAATACTAGTGCCAATGAAACTGGTACAGGCATGCTTATTTAAATATAGAGATATGCAAACAGGCAGAATACGGCCCTGCGTTCGGCAACGCCTGTATAAGACAACAAGTATCTGGTGCAGTTGTTAGGTCGGCTACTGCTGCTACAATGGCAGCTTATCAAGATTTAGTTGAGTCTGAGCGTGGTGTTATAGTCGATGCACGAGCGATGGGATACAGCATTTCCGAGTTAGCGATGAAGAGGCGATATTCCCTTACACCCATTTCACTTTAATGTACCGTGAATATCAGGAATCTGGTAAAACATCAGTTCTCCATCATCCTGCAAGAACGGGAACAACGACGACTGAAGAAAATCGTTCAACGTGACAGAAGCGCAATCCTTCCGCAAATTGCTGCAGATTTCAGTGGAGCGATATCAACAACCGTCAACGAATAATCATCGGTATGGGCTATTGGAGCCTAAGGTCTAGTCGTGTACGTTTGATGACTGCACGACACAAAGCTTTACGTCTCGCCTGGGCCCGTCAACACCGACATTGGACTGTTGACGACTGGAAACATGTTGCCTGGTCGGAGGAATCTCGTTTCGAATTGTGTTCAAATGTGTGTGCGATCTTATGGGACTTAACTGCTAAGCTCATCAGTCCCTAAGCTTACACACTACTTAACCTAAGTTATCCTAAGGACAAACACACACACCCATGAGCGAGGGGGGACTCGAACCTCCGCCGGGACCAGCCGCACAGTGCATGACTGCATCGCCTAAGTCCGCACCTCGTGGTCGTGCGGTAGCGTTCTCGCTTCCCACGCCCGGGTTCCCGGCGGAGTCAGGGATTTTCTCTGCCTCGTGATGACTGGGTGTTGTGTGATGTCCTTAGGTTAGTTAGGTGTAAGTAGTTCTAAGTTCTAGGGGACTGATGACCATAGATGTTAAGTCCCATAGTGCTCAGAGCCATTTGAACCATTTTTCAGCGCCTAAGTCCGCTCGGCTAATCCCGCGCGGGTTTTCCAATTGTATGGAACGGATGGACGTGTACGGATATGGAGATAACATCATGAATCCATGGCACCTGCATGTCAGCAGAGGACTGTTAATCTTGGTGATGGCTCTGTAATGTTGTGGGGCGTGTGCATTTGGAGTGATATGAGACTCTTGATAAGTCTAGATACGACTATGACAGGTGACATGTCCATTATGCATTCCGACGGACTTGGGCAATTCCAGCAGGTGAATGCGATACGCCACACGTTCAGAATTACTACAGAGTGGCTCCAGGAACACTATTCTGAGTTAAAACACTTCCGCTGTCCACCAAACTCCCCCAAAACTGGACATAATTGAGCATATCTGGGATGCCTTGCAACGTGCGGTTCAGAAGAGATCTCAGCCCCTGGCACTCTTACTGGCTTACGGACAGCCGTGCATGGTTCGTGGTGTCAGTTCCCTCCAGCACTACTTCAGACATTAGTCGAGTCCATGCCACGTCGTGTTGGGCACTTCCGCGTGCTCGCAGGGCTCTGCGCGATATTAGGTAGGTGTACTAGTTTCTTTGGTTCTTCACTGTTCATATGGATTTGTCTATGTGTGTGTATGTGTGTGTGTATGTGTATGTGTGTGTGTGTTGTAGGGGAAGGGGATGGTTAGGGAGGTAAACCCTCCGTAGTGCAAGTATAATATCGCTAAATGGTTAGCGGAAAACATAAATACAATCACTAGTGAAAATATACCACCACTGGGTCCAATTACGGGATGTGTAGGGTACCAGATCATTAATGATGCGTCGAACAATGGTGCCAGGCATCGGTATGACTGTAATTGTCATCAGTTGGTTATTGTTGTGTTATACAGCAGTGCAGCCATAGTTGACAGTAGTGTAGCTATGTTTTAATCAGTGAAGTTCTACGAATATCTTAGAGCGGAACGGGGATACAGCAATTGCAATTCTGTCTTCAAAGACAGAGAATCGTACGTCACTTATTGGCAAGGTTAAATAACTAAAATCTGGACGAGAGAGGGACGGCAAGGGCCACAAGATTTTGAACAGGTATGAAGTGCTCGAGATGAATGGAATAACGAAATTAATACAAACTATCACTCAAGAGGAGGACATGTCATGAAGAGTAGGTCCTGGTTAACCAACATGAATCGACGAAGACTGCAGCAGATGGTCACAAGTCGGCCGGGAGGCTACATGGACGCACCACGCCTGGTCGGTGCGAAGATGGCAGCTTGCAGATCGTCTGCAATGACCCAATGGCTCCACTGATTCGAGGAGAGAGATGGTGTCATATGCCAGCTTTACGCAAGATAATAAATTGATGGTTTTTAAATATTTCGGGAAGGGGCGATTCGATTCGCGACTATGACTACAATTGCGACAACTTTTTGTTTTAGGTCACAGCTAAGTTCTTGCCCTCTTAGAAATATTTCAGAGGAGGATGTTCCAGCAGGGCATACTGCTGCCTGAGGACTGCTGTGACGTATAATTCGACAGAAGGCTGGCAAGGACTCTTGAAATGCGACTGCCAGTACAAACGTCTAACTCTGAGATGCTTTTGCAAGAAGAAAAACGTGTTGCGCAACTCCAAGTACTGTGGTTCACGCCCTTGCTGCAATAAATAAATTTTATATAATATGACTTTTAAACAGTAGCTCGTAAAATGAAACTTCCCGAATATTAGAGTGTTTTGTTATTGCAAGCATGGTTCACATTATTTACCGCTTGGCAGTGAAGGGGTACCTTCACTAGTGATTGTGCACTATCCCTAGAGAATGTTAATTGTTTGACAAAACTGAAATCAGTAATCCACTTTCACCAGAGGAGACATAGCAGATGCATCATCACCATTAATGGTATACCGTCCCCGAAAATTCCACGTCCGCAATAACGTATGCACTGTAATGTTAAACGTAAGGATAAAATTAAGCCATCCGGTGTGGCCGAGCGGTTCTAGGCGCTTCAGTCTGGAACCGCGCGATCGCTCCGGTCGCAGGTTCGAATCCTTCCTCGGGCATGGATGTGTGTGATGTCTTTAGGTTAGTTAGTTTTAAGTAGTTCTAAGTTCTAGAGGACTGATGACCTCAGAAGTTAAGTCCCATATTGCTCAGAGCCATTTTTGATAAAATTAACTTTCACTTCATGTGCTACAGTCAAGTAATATAGCTCGATGAAACGTGGACCATAAATAGAAAGAAGTTGTATACATATGAACAGAAAGAAATGGTCGTTGAGACAAACAAGTATGACATTTTTATTGAAAGACAATACTTAAAGCTGAAGCCACTGCGACTTATGATGGTCCCCTCGAGAACATAAAAAGTAGGATATGTGATCCATCACCACGGAATGCTATGGAACGTGTTCCCCTGATGGCTGCTAGGTTGGTAAAGCGTTCTGACGGTGAGGAGTTCCGTTCTTCCACCAGATGGATGTGTTACAATACGTCTCCCCAGAACATCCCACGTGCCACGGGTGCTTGATGGGATTTAAGTTGGGGCAACCGCCAGGCCAGGCCTTGCCTTCCTTCGTACATCCTTCCATCCAAAGAGCACACCCACTGCCGCAGTTCGACGTGGTCTCGCAGTGTCATCCATATAACTGAAGCCTGGGACGAATGCACCCCTGAAAAGACGCAAATGGCAGAGGAGTACAGCGTATCAGTGACGATTACTGTTGAGTGTACTGCGTCGAAAGATTATAAGGCCAGGGCACACTTGAAACATTAAGCCTTCCCTCACCATAACACCTGAACCACCAAAAAGACTATGTTCGACAATGTTCCTGGGTGCGTTATGTCTTCCCACTGCTTGCTATATGACGATGCGTTCCTAATCACTACCCAGATTTAATATACTCCCATCGGAAAAGAGCGCGCGACCTCACACCTCATTGACGCAGTCCCTATGCTCTTGTAGAGGCTTAAAATTTTGTTACAATTCTACCATCCAGGTTGGAACAGAGTAGGCTAGCACTGCCGTGGTGTGGCAGTCAGTGAGTCAATCAGGTGTACTGTCATACAACAGACCTCAGAATGGGGCAGAGAGAAAGCCAAGCAGTGGTGTGCTACTTAACAAGACACTCAGAGATATCGCTATGTAACTTCACCACCTGAGTCCCATCACTACATCAAACGCAGGCAGGAAATAATCAAACTCGGTGACCCAGGATTATTACTGAAATACCGCAGAGAGGCAAGATACGCTGATGGGCATGATAAATGAGGACAAATCAGCTCATACACTCAGATCCAATACGTCGTAGGCGCCGACGCGGCCGTTTAAATAGACAGGCTCTAGAACACAAAATCGTGCTGCCATTCTGTGCATGTCGTTAGATCCAGAATGGCATCGATGGAATTTCAGTGAAACCACGAGAGGCTGATGTATGATGGTCAGCCTTGTATTTGTTTACCGACTTCAACACCTAGAGGCAGCGAAAAAGTTGCATACCACAGCGGTGGTCTGTCACTGCTGCGTACTAAGATATCCAGGATAAGCTGACTGGTGAGTGACCAGCTTCCCTCCACGGCTGGGTCATTCCGGTGACGTTCAACCTGCCATCTTCGGGCTGTAGGGGAGTTGTGTCCATGTAGCCTCCCGGCTGACTCGTAAGCATCTGTTACGGTCTTGGTCGATCATTTTGGTTGACCAGATCCTAGTCAACATGAAAACCGACGTCCTGGACCATAGTTAGGGGGACTCCACCTGAGAGCACGACAGACGGTCTTCCAGGTCACTGAGGTGGGAGCTCAGCAGAGCGTCGGGTGGGCAGCCTGTTCCTCGCCCGCCATCAGCGCGCCAGCGCAGCGTGCGACCACGGCTCTAAACTGCGCTCGCGTCGTCATGACTTGCGGGCGAGGCGTCAGCTCTACTCCGAGGCTTGCTCGAGCTGGTGCCTGGCCGTCGACTGCACCTCTGAAGACGCTTATACCTCTACAGGCTGATTTTTTCCACCATGTACAAATTCTAGGGATTGAGAGAGGAGAGGATACAGAACAAAAAATTTCTGATGAACGTATGTCCGGGAATGCATGGTTTTCATGCTACAAACCATTTATTGAATCATACATTGTTACAGAGACAGCGGTGTATTACGCGCTGTACCGTGAAGCCACAGTGGCAGTACGCATGGTTTCTTCCTAGAGGGTAATACTGTTCCTCATACGTCATGCCACAGCGGTCTGACAATTGGGACTCCCCGACACATGTTCACACCAATGAATTCAGTGTCAGTTTGAAGAAGAGAACATTTCGTGCAAATACAAAGGTAGCAATTATACTTTGCGCCATATGTCATGAAATCTCAAAACTATTTCGCCGCTCCAGCCGTTTGCCTCTCACCTGAAAATACCAGGTGGTTGTGGATTGTTGTCCATTCTAAAATCTTCCAACAGCGATATACTTTCAGTTCCAGATGCTATTTCCTTGTGCAAGAAACGACTGAAATTCGAATAAAGAGTGTTATTCGCGTATCTCGATATTAGTAGCCTGACAGCAGCGTGTACAAATGGCTTATCAATTATTGCCTCTCAGGTTGGTACATTGTAGGTCGTACTTACAAAGTGGTGACTGACAAACATAGCTTTCATAACAAACTGTGCTTCACAAGCTGCGATATCGTCGCGCAAAAACAGTGATCCGTATATGTAATAAGTTTCCTTTAATTTACGTCTATGATCACAAACTTTTTTGTTATCAGATTACCGGTTTCGGTCTTTAATGACCATAATCAGATCTGTTTAATAAAAACAAAGTCCTAATATACTGCAGCCGTAGTGGCATCGTCAAACATTCCGCATTTAACATTTGACGATGCCACTACGGCTGCAGTATGTTAGGACTTTGTTTTTATTAAACAGATCTGATTATGGTCATTAAAGACCGAAACCGGTAATCTGTTAACAAAAGAAATTGTGACCATACACGTAAATTAAACGAAACTTAAAACTTTGCTTCGCTTGCTCCACCTCTCTCATTCCACAAAAAGAAGTATATTTGGAAACACTAGTTTCGATATTAAAACATCATCACGACATCAATTATTATCGATATAATCGGAGGGGATGGTTCGTTAACATGACAATTACAGGCAGAAAGCTTTAGCCCACTACATAAAGTATCAGTGACTCACAATTACGAACGACGTTAATTGTATTTTCCTCCCGTGTTAAATCGATAATATGTAGCGACGTGATGCTGATTAAAGATCGGAACTCATCTACAACAATAAAAATACTTGCATAAGAGCTTTTCGCAGTTTTAATACGTATCTTCTGAATCGTTGGAGACCTGTGGTGACACGACCTGTAGACAGTATTTTGGTTGGTAATGCGAGTCGACTGCTCGCTCATATCCTGGCCACGGAAGTCGTGATGTGCCACCAGGCACTTCTCCCGATGGCAACTTCACATTATTGCCGCTGGAGGGCGGCACTGAGGAAGGCAGCCGATTCGCGGCGCGTGTTCCAAATCCCGTTATGGGCTCACCGCGAGTTTGGGGGCTTCGCCGCAAAGTGCTGTGCTCCTGCTGGCGGGGCGGCGTCGCTGAACAGATTCTCCAGCTGTTGTTCGCCGCTTCCCGCCGTTCTGTGATCGCGCGCCGACTCGTGAAGGCCTCCCGAGTCCGTACCGTGCGATGCTCCACGTGGTGCCGAGATCCAGAGCCATAGCCGATAGCAGGGCCAGGGCGATCAGGGTAAGGGCGCACGCAATCGTTCTGCCGGTGTCTCCCTGCTTAACTCCAAATGTTTTTAATTTGTTTTCTTCGTTACTCCATATTCCAGTCATAAACGCACGTCCATACTTGCTGCCAGAAGCTCGCGGCAAAACAGTTTGCCGGCCGAAGTGGCCGTGCGGTTCTAGGCGCTGCAGTCTGGAACCGCGAGACCGCCACGGTCGCAGGTTCGAATCCTGCCTCAGGCATGGATGTGTGTGATGTCCTTAGGTTAGTTAGGTTTAAGTAGTTCTAAGTTCTAGGGGACTAATGACCTCAGAAGTTGAGTCCCATAGTGCTCAGAGCCATTTGAACCATTTGAATCAAAACATTTTAATAACGAGGACGCTACACACTTCAACGATTGAGCCATGTGCCTCAACTTGGCAAATAGACTCACGTCTATGAACTAACGAATTTCAAGGGTGTGTCGGACGACTACCTGACCGCGCCAAATTGATATGTTTGTTAATACACAAAGGAATTTCAGACATTGGCTGCGTGCGGGTACTGATTTACATCAGTGGAGGAAGTTGAAAATGTGTGCCCGGCCAGGATTCGAAACCAGATTTTCTGCTTATTTAACAAATGCACTGACCATTGCGCCATCAGGACACAATGGTCATCGCAATTTCAGTGACTGTCCTAGTACGCCTCCCTTGAGACCCAAAGTCTCAACCTACCCACACACTATGAATATACCCTCCTTATTTTTATGACTCGCGGCATTTGGCCCATTCCCACAAGAGTTCAAGCGTGGTATGCATCTGCAATGTAGAGATGATTGGCCATCCTCGTCCAAATTATATATACATATGTATATGTGGTGGTAAGATGCTGAGCATCAGATGATTCACTTGTCCCTCACTTACATACAAGCTTTATTATTTAAGCCTGTAATGATGCATCATATATATCAACGCTCATTAACTCCATTTACCTACTAGATCGCCGGTCGGTGTGGCCTAGCGTTTCTAGGTGCTACAGTCTGGAACCGCGCGACCGCCACGGTCGCAGGTTCGCATCCTGCCGCGGGCATGGATGTGTGTGATGACCGTTGGTTAGTTAGGTTCAAGTAGTTGTAAGTTCTTGGGGCCTGATGACCTCAGAAATTAAGTCCCATAGTGCTCAGAGCCATTTGAACCATTTTGAACCTACTAAATCAGCCACCAAGTGCATACCTTACAGAATTATTTCTAAGAAACAGAACGAGAGAAACTTGACTATTTATTTATTTTGGAGCAGTGTCCATTACAATATCTGCAATATTCGATGTTTCGGTTTATTGTTATGTTATACATATGGCGGACCGGACTAAATACATAAAAATATCAGAATGTTAGTATAAGTGGGTGTCAATTGAACTAAATACCTAGGGCTTACAATAACGTACTACTGAAACTGGTATGGCGACAAAGAAAATGTTGCGAAGAAGGTGAATCGAAGACCGCGTTTTATTGCCAGAATGCTTAGAAGATGCAACAGATATACCAGAGAGACTGACCACACTACCCATGTCCGTCCTCTTCTGCACTGTTGATGCACGGTTTGTGATCGTTAACAGCTGCGATTGACGGAGGACCCCGAAAAAGTTCAAAGAAGGGCAAGTTCTTTCGTGTTATAGTGAAATAGGGGAGAGAGGGTGACGGACATGAAATATGATCTGCGGGGGAGGGGCAATCAGTAAAAGAAAGAGGAAATTGTACGAAATTTGTATCACCATCTTTCTCCTACGAATGCGAAAATAACTTTCTGACGTCCACCGACATAGGGAAAAGAGATAATCGTAGTAATAAAACAGAAATCAGAGCTCGCACGGTCAGATTTAAGCGTTAGTTTTTTCCCTCGCGTTGTTCGTGAGTGGAACGGTAGAGAAATAGACTGAAGGTGGTTTGGCGGACCCTCTGCCAGGCACATTAGTGTGAATTTCAGAGTAGTCACATAGATGAAGATTATGTGTGATTGTCACAAGAAGTTTGAGCTACAACCAATATTTTTAGACATTTTCTGTCTTCGACTAGTAATATAATGATTTATTTGTTGAGTAAGTGTATAACATAACAAAACTTCCAATTATTAGTAGGGTGTATAGTTTTACTAAAGCTGGCCAACTGTTTCCCTTTCAATTACACTCTTCATCAGTGCGTCTCTCTCATTATGAACCACACGACATGTGCATAGCAGGCGATCTACTGTTTGTTCACCGTCTGCGCATATATAATCTGCATTTTGGGCTACTCTGAACCGATGGTGGCATTAATTAATCTTATGTGGGGAGTTCACATTGTTGTAAGACTTCATGCTGAACGATGTTCGGCACACACCAGTCTTGCTCTTCCTGGTTTCCAGGTTCTCACATGGTTCGATAAACCGCTAGCCACAGCTCTAACTGACCGCCCAGTATACACTACATGCTTCCACAGTACTCGCCCGTGATTTCATGGTGACCAACGTTACACTATTATCGTAAAGCAGCGCTCTGTACTCTTTAGCAGCAAGTCTGTGTGAAGTTTTGCCAACCTAGGTGAGAGTACAACAGTTTCTATAAAGGTTTACTTGTTCCACTTGGCTAACTTCCATTTGTTTCGAGTACTGTAAAAATAAACCGCAAGCTGTTATAGATGTTTTGGAGTGAGACTCATTTTCTCGTCGTCACTAAATTTGTATCTGATAATATTACCAAACAGCTGCGTTTGTTTTTGCATCATTCTTCCTCGAGATCTTTAGTATCGCCGAGAATCAGAACAGTAGAGAAGTACATTAAGAAGGAATAGCAGTTATATTGTTACTTTAGAAGCTGAAGGACAATATACAAGTGTGGAATGCAGCACGGAGTTGGAAACAGTTGGGTATAAAAGCACAGAACTATTTACGTACTATGTACTCTCGAAAAATCACAAAGCAACAAGGCCAGTTTGTATCAACTTGGCATTTCCAAAATACTGTACACCAGCACACCTTCACGCGTTGTTGCATCGTTTTAACGTGCCTCGTGAATCTCGTAAACTTAGTTGTCATCAAGGGAACACGGATAAATCAGAGGGGTCACATCAAGCAATGGGAGCAGAGGACCACCGAATTCTGTTCATTCATACTACAGTTTTATCAAGATCGAATCATTGCTGTGCTTTTATAGATAGACCGCGGAAACTGAGAAACAATAAAACATCTCTAACAGAAAAGAAGGACTCAAATGAGAAATTTTGTTTGCCTTAGTGCTAAGTAAAGGTAAGAGCTGCTACTCTTCCGCATACAAACTCCATAACGCATTCAGTGAGGCTACGTTATCGTTGCAGTAGTCGGTGACGTTACATCCCGACCGTTGCACGCTTAAGAATAAAGATTTCGGCAGTTTTGGCTAACTGAGGAAGATTATGTTGGAGGTTCAGCTAACTAAATCTCCATCGTGTCTCGTAGTATAGTCCGTAATTATAGGCTCAGATATATGGCGTAGGCTTTTGCTTATTCCACACAAGGGCTATGTCACAACGGATGTAATAAAGTAATCTTAGTGTTTACGCATTCTGATGACCAAATACGTTAATGTCAGAAGATGGCAAGTAAGAAGCTTGTTGAAACATCGCCAAACATAGACCAGTTTACTAACCTGGTGGCGCGAGAACAATTCATCAAGGAAACCTTTCCAAAACTCTACATTCACATTTTTCACATACGATAATCATTTCCAGTGATCGCTTGCACTTCCAATTTTATATTGAACACAGTGAAAGATTTGTGTGGTTGGTTGTAAACTTCGTAAAATTGTGTGTGGGGCAATTTATTCCACATTTCATCTCCGTCTTCACGCCCCTCCCCTACCATTTCATCATGTCATCGCTCCCTCCACAAACAAACACATTAGGTAAAGAAACGAGATACTGATAGCCCATTGTACTGCGAAATTCCTGGTTGACGCAAACCATTGCTTTGTAGTTTTTCGAGATGACATTGTGCGTAAATGGTTCTGTCCCTATTAAACCACGTGTTTCTAGCTGCGATTCATTAGTGATTGTGATCCTTCACGTTTTGAAGTAACTTAGAAAAAAATACACCATAATGTTCGAAATACAGATTAGTAGTGGGCTTCTTAACACAGCCAAGTCGATTAAATGTGTTGGTGTAACGCTGCAAGGATATATAAAACGGAATTACAACGTAAGATAGGTAGTAAGGAAAGTAAATGGTTGACATTTATTTGTAGAATTTGAGGAAACTGTAGCTTAGCTGTAAAGGAAACCACTCATAAAATACTAGATCGACTCATTCGTAAGTATTGCAAAAGTGTTTGGGACACCCTCCAGGTCAGATTACAGAAAGACATCGAAGCAATTGAGAGGCGTGTTACTAAATTTCTTACTAGTAGTGGTACAAAATAGTTTGGCCATGCACCGTATGGTGGAGCGTGTATGTAGATGTAGTGTAGAAATCTACACTCCTGGAAATTGAAATAAGAACACCGTGAATTCATTGTCCCAGGAAGGGGAAACTTTATTGACACATTCCTGGGGTCAGATACATCACATGATCACACTGACAGAACCACAGGCACATAGACACAGGCAACAGAGCATGCACAATGTCGGCACTAGTACAGTGTATATCCACCTTTCGCAGCAATGCAGGCTGCTATTCTCCCATGGAGACGATCGTAGAGATGCTGGATGTAGTCCTGTGGAACGGCTTGCCATGCCATTTCCACCTGGCGCCTCAGTTGGACCAGCGTTCGTGCTGGACGTGCAGACCGCGTGAGACGACGCTTCATCCAGTCCCAAACATGCTCAATGGGGGACAGATCCGGAGATCTTGCTGGCCAGGGTAGTTGACTTACACCTTCTAGAGCACGTTGGGTGGCACGGGATACATGCGGACGTGCATTGTCCTGTTGGAACAGCAAGTTCCCTTGCCGTTCTAGGAATGGTAGAACGATGGGTTCGATGACGGTTTGGATGTACCGTGCACTATTCAGTGTCCCCTCGACGATCACCAGTGGTGTACGGCCAGTGTAGGAGATCGCTCCCCACACCATGATGCCGGGTGTTGGCCCTGTGTGCCTCGGTCGTATGCAGTCCTGATTGTGGCGCTCACCTGCACGGCGCCAAACACGCATACGACCATCATTGGCACCAAGGCAGAAGCGACTCTCATCGCTGAAGACGACACGTCTCCATTCGTCCCTCCATTCACGCCTGTCGCGACACCACTGGAGGCGGGCTGCACGATGTTGGGGCGTGAGCGGAAGACGGCCTAACGGTGTGCGGGACCGTAGCCCAGCTTCATGGAGACGGTTGCGAATGGTCCTCGCCGATACCCCAGGAGCAACAGTGTCCCTAATTTGCTGGGAAGTGGCGGTGCGGTCCCCTACGGCACTGCGTAGGATCCTACGGTCTTGGCGTGCATCCGTGCGTCGCTGCGGTCCGGTCCCAGGTCGACGGGCACGTGCACCTTCCGCCGACCACTGGCGACAACATCGATGTACTGTGGAGACCTCACGCCCCACGTGTTGAGCGATTCGGCGGTACGTCCACCCGGCCTCCCGCATGCGCACTATACGCCCTCGCTCAAAGTCCGTCAACTGCACATACGGTTCACGTCCACGCTGTCGCGGCGTGCTACCAGTGTTAAAGACTGCGATGGAGCTCCGTATGCCACGGCAAACTGGCTGACACTGACGGCGGCGGTGCACAAATGCTGCGCAGCTAGCGCCATTCGACGGCCAACACCGCGGTTCCTGGTGTGTCCGCTGTGCCGTGCGTGTGATCATTGCTTGTACAGCCCTCTCGCAGTGTCCGGAGCAAGTATGGTGGGTCTGACACACCGGTGTAAATGTGTTCTTTTTTCCATTTCCAGGAGTGTAGTTAGTAACATATAATAAGGCTTGAAATACGACAGGCTATATCGCGTGCCTTTTTCGTTCAATTTGAGGATGCTTCAGTGATTGGATGGCGATAACAGAGTGGAATCCAATAGTAATGTTATTAATGTGTGTTGGAGCACAGTAACTGTTCATAGTGAGCTCTTTATAACGTCATTTACTTTCATTTAACACGATGCAGTCTCTCATGTTTTCTGGATGATTCTGTGTGCTTGGGCAGACACACCGTATTGGATTTGCACCAGGCAATGCAGTGAATGAAGCGAAGTCAGCCCTGTCCCGAATCTCAGGTGATTGTCTCAACACATTTTGTGAGACCGGGCTTCACAACAAGTGCCTGGCCAGTGGCTGAACTGAGAGTTGGAGGCGACTACAGCAGCTGGAGAGTGGCACATTCTCATGTTTTTCAGAGGGACTTTTGAAGATAAGCATCTTACAGATTTTCGAAAGGAACATGGTTTGCTGAAAATAATGGCCAAGCCTCGTGAGCAGCTTTCTAATTTCAGAGAGGACGTCTGGTGCGAGGGTAGTTGTGGGCATGAAAACTCACCCTTGGGAAGCTGATCATTGACGTCATGGACACTGAGCTGAAATGGCATTGTGAAATGTGATTCGCATTTTATAGAGATACTATATCTTGATGGGATTTTGTGTGCTTGAAGGAGCTCCAAAATTGGGCAGCTGCGAGTGCGTTTTCCGCTACTGGCCGGCATGTATGATTTGGCGGGAAGATATAGCTCGGTATAAGATTCTGTAGAAATGTTAGATTGTTGATGTCTAGATGTGAATGAGAGCAGACAAGAGCCGATTGCTAGACGCACAAATGAGTGCAGTCTTACAGTTTCTGCTTAAATGTAGAGCTGTGTGCATCATGTGCATATTAGCCACTTTTTTTGGAGATGAACAGCAACGCGCATCTCAGTGGATGAGCGTGGCCCACAGCTGTTGCGATGGTCATGTGACCCTCAGGCTTTACCGCAGAACCATCCGCACAGCGGCAACGCTCAGTGCGGCTGTCCGTGGATATTTGTGGTCAGTATAATTTGCAGCGTCGGCATGATAGGGTATTTTCTTGCTGCGTTCTTGCGAAATCAGTGCAATCAACTGTTTGAGTCCTAGCATTGCTGTGCCGAATTTACGAGTTTTCAGTTAGTATCTGGTCAACAGTCATTGTACTTTAGGTTTTATCAAGATACGACAGTAAATTCCAGACCGCCATTAGCGTCACAGGGACATTTTCTAGTAGGTTGAAGTAGTGCTGTATTAGGGTTTGCATGAGGAATTTGTAAAGCATTTCACATTCCATTCATGTTGTCTGTGAGAAAATTATGTTTTCATTGAATAAATTTCCATGTTAATCAAGAAATTGTTTGTGTTAAACAACTAACATTCATATTTTAAAAAATTATCTGTGCAAACCTCCTCAACAGAATCTGTAGGTAGGGCTATTAACAATTTGCGTGATACATTAAAGTTGTGCCAGCTAATTTGTAGTTTGGATACTAAAGATGTATCTGACTCTTAAGTAGTTTTGTAGGTCAGGGTAACATTACACATGCAGGGAATTTCACAGCATTGAGAATTTATCTCACAATATTCGAGAGGAATGGGAGGGGACACAAGAAAAGAAAGAAAAGAAAAGAGAAGAAAGGGGACAGGTCGCAGCGGTGACTCCCTGGGGATCCATTTCCAGTCCCTGCTGGGAGCAGCTGGCGGCTTCAGTACCGCGGACGAAATTCCGCGAAGCGCTCCCTTGTCGCATTGAGGTCGGCACGTCCAGACCATCGCTCAGCAACCTTATTCCCCATCACACGCCGCCGCACCGCCCTCGACAGGCGTTCCCCGCAACAGCAGAACAACGTACAGGACAACCAGAGGCGCTCATTCAGCGGATCTTTACGGTTGACGCGACAGCGCCAAAGTTACAGAGCCGTGTCGCGCCGTCACCTCAACACACCGTGTGGCTACAAGAGGGCCAGGGTGGCGGCACCGATCCGTGGAAGTTACGAACACTGAACACTGCGAGGAAACACCGCCGCCCAGAGCAAACACAGAGATACGTGCCAGCGGTAAGCGACAGAGGCGAAGCAGCTCACAAGAAAGAAGCGAAGAATCAAACGCTGGCAATTCACGTACATATGGTTGAACAATTTATTTTCCTCTACTTGTAGTTCAGAAGCATGGCTTGCAGAAGCACGGAAAATATTCAGCCAACATGCTGTTTCCGATAGATCCTACCTCACGCTCAGTGCAAAGAGACGATATTATTTTATTTTTTTATTTATGATGTTATTATGGTGAAAACCAAAGAATGCTTAAAACCTATGTACGTATTTTTAATTAACACGGTATCTTATAACCGTACCTACAGGGTGAAAATGTATTAAATAAGATCGTCATACCTTCTAAACGGTTTGCATTAGAACATTTCAGACTGCACCGTTGGTGCGGGCCAGGATGGAATTAGCATGTGCATTGTTGTTTGGTCTAGCTACGAAGCCCACGTACATTTGGATGGGTCCATCAATCAGCAAAATTTGCGCATCTGGGGGACTGAGAATCCACGTTTCGCCATCGAGAAGTCTCTTCAGCCTCAACACCTGACTGTGTGGCATGCAATGTCCAGTCACGGAACAATCGGTGCGATATTCCTTGATGGTACAGTGAGTACCGATCGGTACGTGAAGGTTTTGGACGATGATTTAATCCCTACTATCCAAAGTGACCCTGACTTCCTCAACATGTGGCTCGTGCAAGACGAAGCTCCACCCCATCGAAGCAGGAGAGTGATGTGCTGGAGGAGCCCTTTGGAGACCGCATTCGAGCTCTGAGGTACCCAGAGGCCACTGACGTGGTCTTCGATTTTCCGCCATATTCTCCGGATCTGAACACATGCGATTCCTTCTTATGGGGCTATATTAAGGTGTACAGCAATAACACCAAAGCCGTTGCTGAGCTGAAAACATCCGTTCAGGAGGTGATCGACAGCGACGATGTTCCGCCACTTCAGCGGGTCAAGCAGAATTCCGCCAGTCATCTGCGCCACATCATCGCCAACAATGGCAGGCATACCGAACATGTCATAGCCTGCATCCGAATATTTGTAGCGAGGTATCCGTGTTGAATAAAGTGTATACACACCGCAGTTTGTAACTAATTTACGTTTCTTTTTCATATACTTCAATAATTGTCACCCAGTAATTACACTTCTGGTCATTAAAATTCCATCACCAAGAAGGCGGCATGTAACACACGTCAAACTGTCGTGCAGTGTACTGTACTCGTGGATATTCAAATGAATAACTTCTAAGTACAACTGTACAAAGCAGGTACCAGTATGGCCAAATGGTTCAAATCGCTCTGAGCACTATGGAACTTAACATGTGAGGTCATCAGTCCCCTAGAACTTAGAACTGCTTAAACCTAACCAACCGAAGAACATCATACACATCCATTCCCGACGCAGGATTCCAACCTGCGACCGTAGCGGTCGCGCGGTTCCAGAGTGAAGCGTCTAGAAACGCTCGGCCACAGCTGCCGGCCAGTATGGCCATATATACTAGCTGTAAACGGTAATTGCTTACAGTGTACAGTAGTGGCATAGAGGAAGTGGAGATGTGCAGTTTGATATAAGATAATTTGGTGATCCCAGTTGGGAATGTACCACAAATTGATCCAGAAAAACCATCTACCCTACAACGCAAGCGTGGCGCACAAGTTTTTCGGTATCTCTCTCTCTCTCTCTCTCTCTCTCTTTCTCTCTCTCTCTCTCTCTCTCTCTCTCTCTCTCTCTCTCTATCTGAGCGAAAATTATTAGCCTTAGAGAAAAACGTATAGCGACTTTAGGAAATTTAATGTAGCTTAATTTTGTACTGCGATACATTTTCGCTAGATGCCGGGTTTTTCGATTTATTCGAGAAAAACGTGTAAAAGTGGTCTTCAGACGCACCGCCATCCCAGACTCATTCTCCACCGGTCAATATTTTCAATATTTTGTTCATGGGACTTCCTTCTACCACCGTATAAAATTACGGTGAACAGGAATTATTTCCCATATTCGACATTTGTGGGTCATCGTTTTATGGGCTGTTGTTACGGTATCCGCGTAATCAGGAACTTGAAAATTCTAAAATTGATGTTTGTGAAAGTTTTACCACACAATAACCTGAATTTTAACAACACTAAACTTAAGAATTACATCGTTTTCTTTGACTGGTTTTTTCTTACTGCTAAACTATTGTGTTTGTGACGGTTACGTTGAGATCGAATGGTAAACGTAATTGTTTTGTGCATAACGCTTACAAAGTCATTTTTTCGTTCAATAGCGCCACGTGAAACTTTAATTAACAATATTAAGGAAATTGCTGATGAATCAGGTGGCGCAGAAACCCAGTCAATCAGCAAATGAAGACCAAGACAGGTCGAATGTGGGATACATATGTCTGTGTGTCCGTGTGTGTGTGTGTGTGTGTTCTAGTTTTTATTTTGAATCAAAGCTTCAGAAGACAAATGATTTGTTGTATTCTTATAAAATATCGTTCTCAGAAATTTTGAACATAGCTGCTAAGGTTCAGTGACCGTGTCAGAATTATATTAGAACAAATAAGCCCTCGGTCACAAATATTAAGTCAAAATTCACCCGGTTTCGACTCTACTATGAGCGTCAGCTTCAGAATTAGACTAACTGTTCTAAAACATATTAGGTATGTAATACATTAATAAAATTAAAGTATGTACTGACTGGAAAAAGATGCAGTACTTACAAGTCACATATTGAAAAAGATCTAAGCCGGAAAGGCGACGTCATGAATAGTTGTAAGATGGCGAGCAGCTAAGGGCTGCTCGTACTTTAGTGAACAAGGGTTGCAACAAGAGTCTAATTCTGAAGACGACGCTCATAGTAGCGTCGAAACCTGGTCAATTTTGACTTAATATTTGTGACCGAGGGCTCATTTGTTCTAAGATATCGTTCTCAGATCTATGGATTAATGTCAGTATTGTTTGTAAACTGTTGCCCTTTACAGATTAGCATCATCAGAAGGGTAGCAGAAAACGAATTTTAGTTATTATACTCATACGTTACGGTAGAAAGATAGATGATCAAATTTTTAGATAATTTTGGGATGAACTGCGGAAGAAAATTTAGTACACAGGGCTTCCACCTCTGGCAACAACGTGTTTGTTTTCACTTGAGGCAACTAAACATCTCTAAAACGACGCGTTGTACGAAAATAATTTACTAGGTGAATAGTTATCATTGGAAGGGGGATCTATACCTATGGTACAATTGGTCACCATCTAGCAACCCCTCTTGGTGAGAGGGGTTAACTCTGTACTTTGAAATGGAAACCCCATATTTATTGCATATTCGGATTCTGTCCCCCGAGAACTGTGCGGTTTCCTCAAAACATTGTTTCCCATTCCTGGTAGAAGGCGCTGTAATCGACGAATACCAAGTGTGTCTGTTTCTGCAATTAATAATCAAGACATCTGGATTTACAATTCATTTACGATGTAAATAGAAACCTTTTGTGTTCTACCAGTTGATATTGATGTTCAAATGTCATTTGAGTGTTGCAGGTGTGATTGTACAGTACACCTAATATGGCTGTATACTGATATTCCTGGAAAATAAGCTACACTACTGGCCATTAAAATTGCTACACCACGAAGATGACGTGCTGCAGACGCGAAATTTAACCGACAGGAAGAAGATGATGTGATATGCAAATGATTAGCTGTTCAGAGCATTCACACATAGTTGGCGCCGGTGGTGACATCTACAACGTGCTGACATGAGGAAAGTTTCCAGCCGATTTCTCATACACAAACAGCAGTTGACCGGCGTTGCCTGGTGAAACGTTGTTGTGATGCCTCGTGTAAGGAGGAGAAATGCGTACCATCACGTTTCAGACTTTCATAAAGGTCGGATTGTTGCCTATCGCGATTGCGGTTTATCGTAACGCGACATTGTTGCTCCGTTGGTTGAGATCCAATAACTGTTAGCAGAATATGGAATCGGAGGGTAATACGGCACGCCATGCTGGATCCCAACGGCCTCGTATCACTAGCAGTCGAGATGAAAGGCATGTTATCCGCATGGCTGTAACGGATCGTGCAGCCGCGTCTCGATCCCTGAGTCAGCAGATGAGGACCTTTGCAAGACCACAACAATCTGGACGAACAGTTTGACGACGTTTGCAGCAGCATGGACTATCAGCTCGGACACCATGGCTGCGGTTACACTTGACGCTGCATCACAGACAGGAGTGCCTGCGATGGTGTACTCAACGACGAACCTGGTGCACTAATGGCAAAACCTCATTTTTTCGGATGAATCCAGTTTCTGTTTACAGGATCATGATGGTCGCAACAGTGTTTGGCGACATCGCGTTGAACGCACATTGGAAGCGTGTATTCGTCATCGCCATACTGGGCGTATCACCCGGCGTGATGGTATGGGGTGCCATTGGTTACACGTCTCGGTCACCTCTTGATCGCATTGACGCCACTTTGAACAGTGGACGTTACATTTCAGAAGTGTTACGACCCGTGGCTCTACCCTTCATTCGATCCCTGCGAACCCTACCTCTCAGCAGGATAATACACGATCGCATGTTGCAGGAATTTCTGGATACAGAAAATGTTCGACTGCTGCCCTGGCCACCACATTCTCCAGATCTCTCACCAATTGGAAACGTACGGTCAATGGTGGCCGAGCAACTGGCTCGTCACAATACGCCAGTCACTACTCTTGATGAACTGTGGTATCATGTTGAAGCTACATGGGCAGCTGTACCTGTACACGCCATCCAAACTCTGACTCAATGCCCAAGTGTATCAAGGCCGTTATTACGGTGAGAGGTGGTTGTTCTGGATACTCATTTCTCAGGACCTTAGCACCCAAATTGCGTGAAAATGTAATCACATGTCAGTTCTAGTGTATCATCTGCATTCCTTCTTGGTGCAGCAATTTTAATGGCCAATAGTGTACTTGCATGGTAAAGTAGTTTTCTGTTCCCTGCAGTGTTGATTGTGGTCATTCCCAAATCACCGGAACGCCGGCTTTTGATGGCTGCCCTCAACCCTCACCATCAAAGTGAGTGATCTTGGTGTGTGATTCTATTCAACCGCCGCAGGTCTAACGGCTACCGGCGAAAGACAAACCACAATCGTCGTAGGCCTAATAAAGTAAAATGTCTACGAAGTGATGGTGACGGGCGCAGCTGCCAAGTGTGCTGATCGACATCAAACACCCCAGTGGTTACAGTCAAGAAGACGACCTGACGGGAACAGAAAACGACTGCATCCACGTCGTTGTTCCTCGAACACACTATCCGTAGTTTGTAACAAGACATTGAAACTGCTAAACATATCGTTCTGTACATTCAAAATTGCATTAATAAACTAAATTTTGAACATGAATATCAATCGTTACAGTACAAAGCTTTACATTTTGATCGTTAATGAAACGTATGATTGAATCCTATAATGAAATTTAGAATTAGGTTCAGAATTGTTCAAATGGCTCTGAGCAGTCTCCTAGAACTTTGAACTTCTTAAACCTAACTAACCTAAGGACATCACACACATCCATGCCCGAGGCAGGATAGAATCAAGTGCCTCGGATCTTTGCAAAAACAGGCACACTCGATTACAGTGCCATCTAACATTAATGGAAACCAATGGTTTGCATAAACTGTACATGTTTTTCGGCGTCGTCTGCCACGAATCGGGAACAGCGGTATGAATAAAGCGTATTTTTTAGAGTAGATTCAGAACATGGAATTAAAGTGGGGGATCGCATTTTAAAACACTAAACTGGCCCGACCCTTGTAAGAGAGGCGGTAAGGAGGAGGTCGGTTGTAGCGGTGAGACACGTCCTCTTTAAATATTGACTTTTAAACTAGAACTTCTTTTTTCGCACTATGTCTCGTTTTCGAGACATTTTGTTGTCTGAAGTTAAAACAAACTTCCTGTGTATGGGGTAGAGTTCAGTACTGGTTATTCTTCGTGTTTTTCTGTTCCTATTAATACATATCGATAAACCGAATATGGCGTGAGACAAATGTAGAACTTTACTGTCGAATGAGCACGTTAAATTCCACATTAATAATAATTTTGTTTGGAAGGGGGAAACAAAGCGACGCTTTCCATTGGCGGTGCGCCTCGCATGAAACATGTCATGAGCAGTATTTTTATGTTATGGCTCCATCTCCACATTGGAAAAATTAAACTGCAAATATCTACCAAATCATCAGAGAAAATGCGCGCGACGATGCTTAGAAAAGAGTTTATATACATACGTACCTGTGTGAACCAGGCATAGTCGGGGGGCAGGGGGAAGAGGAAAGGGGATCCCAGCAAGTAGGAGTCGGTGCCGACGCAGGAGAAGTCAGCACAGAAGGGCAATCACGCTCATTTGTCTGCCTACAGCGACAAGTTACAGGGGCGCTAACGTATTCACAATGAGACCTAGCTTTCAGAGCTGAAAAACTGTGAAGAAGAGTGTAGCATGGATTTTGAATATATCAGAGAAGCTAAATGCATCTAAAGATAATGCTGGTATGCTTTCAGAGAGGTAGTTTCTCGGCTAGTATGTGTGTTTTGATCTTATAGCTTCACTACTGGCCATTAAAATTCCTGCACCAAGAAGACATGCAGATGATAAACGGGTGTTTATTGGACAATATATTATACCAGAACTGACATGTGATTACATTTTCACGCAATTTGGGTGCACAGATCCTGAGAAATCAGTACCCAGAACAAACACCTCTCGCCGTAATAACGACCTTGATAAGCCTGGGCATTGAGTCAAACAGAGCTTGGATGGCGCGTGCAGGTACACCTGCCCATGCAGCTTCAACACGATACCACAGTTCATCAAGAGTAGCGACTGGCGTATTGTGACGAGCCAGTTGCTCGGCCGCCATCGACCAGACGTTTACAATTGGTGAGAGATCTGGAGAATGTGGTGGCCAGGGCAGCAGTCGAACATTTTCTGTATCCAGAAATTCCTGCAACATGCGGTCGTGTATTATCCTGCTGAGAGGTAGGATTCGCAGGGATCGAATGAAGGGTAGAGCCACGGGTCGTAACACTTCTGAAATGTAACGTCCACTGTTCAAAGTGGCGTCAATGCGATCAAGAGGTGACCGAGACGTGTAACCAATGGCACCCCATACCATCACGCCGGGTGATACGCCCAGTATGGCGATGACGAATACACGCTTCCAATGTGCGTTCAACGCGATGTCGCCAAACACTGTTGCGACCATCATGATCCTGTAAACAGAAGCTGGATTCATCCGAAAAATTGAGGTTTTGCCATTAGTGCACCAGGTTCGTCGTTGAGTACACCATCGCAGGCACTCCTGTCTGTGATGCAGCGTCAAGTGTAACCGCAGCCATGGTGTCCGAGCTGATAGTCCATGCTGCTGCAAACGTCGTCGAACTGTTCGTGCAGATGGTTGTTGTCTGCATAGGTCCCCATCTGTTGACTCAGGGATCGAGACGTGGCTAGCATGATCCGTTACAGCCATGCCCATATGATGCCTGTCATCTCGACTGCTAGTGATATGAGGCCGTTGGGATCCAGCACGGCGTTCCGTATTACCCTCCTGAACCCACCGATTCCATATTCTGCTAACAGTCATTGGATCTCGACCAACGCGAGCAGCAATGTCGCGATACGATAAATCGCAATCGCGATAGGCAACAATCCGACCTTTATGAAAGTCTGAAACGTGATGGTACGCATTTCTCCTCCTTACACGAGGCATCACAACAACGTTTCACCAGGCAACGCCGGTCAACTGCTGTTTGTGTATGAGAAATCGGCTGGAAACTTTCCTCGTGTCAGCACGTTGTAGATGTCGCCACCGGCGCCAACTACGTGTGAATGCTCTGATAAGCTAATCATTTGCATATCACAGCATCCTCTTCCTGTCGGTTAAATTTCACGTCTGTAGCACATATTCATGGTGCAGCAGTTTAATGGCCAGTAGTTATATCACACACGGATACCACGCGTTCAAATTCGTCTATAGTTATGGTAGTGCAGGCTCATGTTGTATGGCTACTGAGGTCTTCGGAAGCCGTCAGTGTTTCGTTGCAGGCCCCTCGTTGAAGTTTTTTCCGTACATAAAAAGTAAAGAAATTTCAAGTCTTATGGCCGTGCAGACCGTTTTACGTTTTCCTAAAGACGAATCCAGTGAACTGCAAGATTCTCTAAGGACAGTCTGTAGTCATCTGTGCGATCAGGGTGGAATATCCGTCATGTTGGCACAATACGTTCCCTTGTGTCCGATGGGATGACTTCCAGTAACTGTAACAGTACATCTCTTCGGAACTGTGGATATTTGTGGCTGTTCAGAGTTCCATTAATAAAAAAAGAACCAATGATGCAGTTTATTAAAGGACCCCATCACACGTTGACAGAAGGAGGTGACTGTGCTTACTTTTCTCAGCAGTCGCAGTGTTGGAAATTACCAGTAATGCATAAAGCCAGGATTGACTTTGCACATGGTTTGTAGATGATATTTCATTCGTAAACAACCTCTTGCATTGAGCTCTGCATCGCACAGCTGTTCTCGTACAAATCATTCGAAGAATTATAGCAGATTGCGAAAGTCACTGCGATGAAGTTGTAGATGGTGTGAAATAAGATGAAGACGAAACGTGCCGGAACTTAGCATTGGCAGAACATTGGAGCTGCGTCGTGGATTGTAAGTTCCAACTGATAAAATGCTATTTCCATTTATCACTTCAGCTGCTGTTTATTTTCGGTTGACATATTTCATTTTTCACCCTAACATTTACCTGAACGTTTTTATGATGTGATTGTGACGTCTTTGCACCATTTAATATAGAACGTGGCGGTTCTTTAACAGTTTGGCGACGTTTGCCATTAACGGACTGTTGTACACATTACAAAAATGTCAACGGATTCAGGAGTTAGTTTTCTTATGGCTGCAGCAGCAGACAGTGGACTGTTGGGCGTCAGGTGCACAGGTAAGTACGAGAACCGCATCTGGATTACACATTTTCTTGCATTTATTACAGTGGCACTTCTTCTCCTGATGACAGGACTGTGATTTTTGGCTCAGTTATCTTTTTGATATTTTAACTAATTACACGAGTGCCATATCACTGAAGCATTCCTCGAGGGCTCTGTCCAATGCCACAGAAGGAAAGTATAGAGGTGTCGTCGAAGCCCTTGTAACAATGACTGAGGATGCGGGCATCAAAGGGAGCTACTTTTGGTTAATTTAAACAATTCCTTTGAACAACATTCTGTACATTCTTGTGTTCACAACACAATTGGCGACTCTCGAGGCAGAGTGCTAGATCATGACCTAGTTATGGTCGTCATGGGCAGATGTCGTTTTGTACCGGAACAAAGTCCACAAACAGCAGCGATTGGCAGGAGAGGGTGCACATCTTGTCCGTAATGCAGTTGGAATCTGGAGATAACTGACAGTAGCAGCTGACTGGGGATGGCGACTTTACACGTCAACGTCAGCCAAATGCCTCTACTGCAGTGCCTCAGTTCTGTCACAACTTTACAGTACGTTTCACCTAACACTCTTCAGGCGTATTCTTTCTGGTATTTTGGCAGATATTTACAACTTTGTTTTTGCATTATATAGCTGGTATCAGCTCAAGTATATTCTGCTCATCACATTTTTCATGCTGGTCCCAGTGTCAAAATACCGCGTCAGTCTCTTTCCTATTCCAACCAAAATCACTTTTAAATCGGAAATTTAAGCATACATTAGACAGAGCAATCCCAGATTAGTTTAGTCCGATATTGGTTTTGTTGTTGTTGTCGAGAGACTGGTTTGATGCAGCTCTACATGCTACTCTATCCTCTGCAAGCTTTTTCATCTCCCTGTATCTAATGCAACCTACATCCTTGTGAATCTGTTTACTGTAGTCATCTACTGCTCTACCTCTATGATTTTAACCCCTCCCACTCGCAAAACGCTTCTGTCCAGTACCAAACTGATGTTTGGTAATCCCTTGATGCCTCAGAATAAGTCGCACCAACAGATCTATTCTTCGCAATTCTTTTCAGTACCTCATTCTTTACGTGGGCCTCCCATCTAATCTTCAACATTTTTCTGTAGTACCACATTTTGAAAGCTTCTGTTCTCTTCTTGTCTAAACTGTTTATCGTCCATGTTTCACTTCCACACATTTATTAAACACTGACCTACAGAATTTTCCCTGGCAAAGACAACTGAAACTTAACCTATTCATTCATCATCCACAATACACAAGGCCTACGCAATCTGACCGCTATACATTGACAACAAGACTTCAAACAACTAACACAAAAGAATGGCCCTGAATTGCAGGAAATCCTAACAATGATACAAATCCAAAAAAATAAGAAATTAAAGAAATATGAAACTACCTCCGACTCTTGTTAACTATCTAAACTCATTTCAATCACGAATCCCAACAGTGCAAACAACATTCTTTTTCGTAAGTCACCTACCTTGCAGGAAATCTTCATAACACGAACTACAGCAATTACAGAAAGTAGCAACTACACCCTGCTAAAAGAAAAAAAAAACATTCTATTGTAGACGCTAACTACTAGGAGGCATATGGTTAGCGAAAGAAAGATTTTGTTGAGGAGCAAACAATGTATTTATAAAATTTCACCTTTCTGACATCCGCTTCCAAAATTTATATAGTTGCTAATAATTCCATTGCCCAAACATTACCAAAGAAAGATCCATCATCATACATTTCCTTCCGCGTTTTCTCATAAACACATAATTTCATATCGCTTTACAGTGCATGTCCTACCAATACAGAGTCACCACTGAGAATATCATGTCCATACACTTTCCTATCCACTCGTGTCTCGAATTACAATTTTAAGGCATAAGAATACAATTAGAAATCTAAAGAAAACATCATTATAGTAAAGAACAGGATAGTGCAAATAACATGTGTAGTAATACAGGCTTTACAAAAAGAACCGAAATAAGCATGTATATGAGCATTAGAGGAATAATGACATAAGTAAAAAATGAAGAATGAGAATATCAGCAGATGTATTTACTTGACACATGAATATTTAAGGAAAACCTAACAGAATAAATAATGTCTAAGCATCTTCCTAAAGTAAAGAACACGGTACAAAGACAGAGATTAGGTTTGAGGATAACAGTATTCCTCATCATAATGAATGCAGCCTAGTACTAGAAGGAAGAAGTTCTACCAAATCTATCTTATCAGATAAACACAAAGAGATAGGAAGAACTAAGAGACACAACAGAAGACCTATACATATCGGAATAACACACAACGAAAGGACAGGACCTGTTTTCAAGTGTATATGTGCCAAAGTGTAAGTGTAATTGTAACATTTGATACTGCAGTACGTGTGGTGTGTATTTTATACCCTTGTTTCATTTTTCTCCTTTCAGTAATATCTATCATGCTCGTACCCCCTTTACATTCAACCAAACCAACTTCATTTCCAATTAAAACTTCTTTTAACTCTGTAGACCTCTCCTACTTCAACATTTGTTTCCACAAATTCCTACCTAAGCTTGCTATCTGTATTTATACTTTCAACAAGAAATTATACTTCCATATTTTTGTTACCTCATCATTCGTTTCCACGAAAACCCTACCTAAACCTGTTGTCATTATACCCAACTTATATCTGTTCATTTCCTCTTTCAAAATAATTGTCCTCCTTATACAGTACTCTTTGGCCAGACCTTTTCCTTATAGCTTCTGAATGCATTTCTTCCCAACTCATCACACCTCATTTTCTTATATAGCATACACACTCTTAAGCTACCTTAAATCTACTGAACTCAGATACACAAACTCGAGAACAAGACAATGCAGCGGCACAAAAGAATTAACGTAACCAACAACGACAAAAATGCAAACTGGCAAAGGAAATGCAATGTTACAACTAATATAAGGCAATATCCAGCAAACATGAAAAATATATCATTAGCAAAACTGGCTTAGCACAGTTATACAAAGTAAAATTCAGTAGGACACTGCCTGAAAAATAGCAGCAGCAAATGCATTAATTTATATCTAAACATGACAAAGAACAAGCAGAAAAAAATATTACTGTAAAGACAGTTTTGCAGATAAGGAAATACATGTGTAAGCTTAGAATAGTATGTGTGCATCTGTGATCATCAAAACTATGCAAGTGCCAGCACAAGGAACAAGATCCATACTATCTCGCATCTGAAATGCATTGGTTCTATGTCACATCTTAACACGAAAGTGGTGCACCATAACAACTTATTCTATCAAATCAATAGGCACAAATCATTGCTTGATATAAACATTTTGTTACAAGCATAGTATTTGCGAAGTATTAAGGTATCCTCACTGCACTGCAGACTGCATTACATGTGTAAACCCGTAGTACAGAAATCTGGTAGAATACATATATGCACTGCACATAGTAGTGTCCGAAGAGCAAAGGAAATGTTTATCACCCCCTAGGTTGCGACGCAAAAAAAGTGTCCTAAGAGCAGTAAAACTTGTATGTAACTGCCAACCCTAAGTGCATAGGCAAACCATATGACACGCTGATGGAAAATCTTCCAGATCCACAGACAATGACAGTGTAAATATTATTTGAAAAGCATAGTAAGGCAATCTTGCAGACCCACTGGCACTGTCATCAGAAGTATTTGTTAGAACAGACCAGTGCAAGAGAATCTTGCAGTCCACTGGCACTAACATGAGACGTGTTTAGTATCACCTACCAGTGCGGGACGATCTTGCAGTCCCAATGGCACTCTCATCAGAAAAATTAGATATTGGCAGTAATGAGGAGATAGGAAGCTCAGAATGTGCTTAAAAATTAGTCCATCCACAGAGTAGCAAGACCCTAACCACTCATTACAGACAAGTCTCTACAAGACCTCCACAGTATGTGTATTCTTAAGTGGAGTACAGGCTAATCACAAGCCAGGGCATAATTATATAAAATATAAGAGCTAACAGTGGCTCCCAATAAAAATATTTCAGTATCTGTGCAGAGTGAAAATAAAGTACAAATGCTTCATATAAAACGAGAGATAATATCCAGGCAATGAATTACAATGGTGAACTAGTATACATATTACATCAAGAAACAAAGTGAGAAAGAAAATACCATAATACAATACATCTGAATAGTGACGAAATGGCTTAAAACTAAGCAAATGATCAAGGTAACAATATTAGCAAGAAAAGAGCATATATAATGTCCAGTATATCATACTACAACAAATGGGATGGAAACACCCCGTTACACTCAGTGTAATGTACAAACGTCGTTGCAGTGTGACCAAAATCATTGCACACGAAATTACAGTGGTGGCACGTGAAAAATAGTTATCAAGGGCAAAGTATGTCACAATCGGTAACATAACACAGTTCTATAAAATAGTTGTCCTTCAGAGAAGTGTTCAACCACAGTTGCTTTATGACAAGGTACTTTCCATATGATTGTAGGACCATCTCTATGTTAACATAAAAAATACTTATACTAATATCTATAAAATAGTTGTCCTTCAGATAAGTGTGCAAACACACTTGCTTTATGGCAAAGTATTTTCCATATGATTGCAGGAGCATCTCTACGTTAACATAAAAAATATTTATACTAATATCTAGGCTAACTAACTCTGTAAACACACACAAGGCAAAAATAGGAGCTTCACTACCTACAGTAACAAATTGGACATGAGGAGAAAAAGGAAGGTTTGTATGTTGCACTAGGCTTACTGTACCTGTGAAAAGAGATAATTTAAAGTCATTTGTTGTGCATCAGTCAACATAGCAACAACAAGAATTTGGTCAAAATAATCAATACATATCAGACATGACAAGATAAATATTATTGCATAGCAGAAAATGGTATAAAGAATTCAGGCATCGAACCACAAACCATCATAGAGAAAAAGAGATAAAGTCTAGTAAAGCAGCATATCAATTAAGTACTAACCCTAATCTCACACCTTCTATACAAGGAAGGAAAGAAAGTTATCATGAAATCCCAAGAAAATATCATCATCTACACAAAGTCTCTCCTTAATACAATATCTTAAAAAAAATACATCACAAAGATTCTTTGTACTACTAGACATACATACAGAATATCATAAACATCATACCATTTGCCAACAGCAGAGGCAAGGCCTTAACTAGTCTCAGTCTAGTAAGACCTGTTAAAAAAGTCGATTTGTACAAACTTAGAAAATTCATCTGGTGCAAAACCATGATACATGGTCTGCCTAAGCGTATGCCACATGACCATTGCCTGAACGCTAACCATTTAATTCTGTATGTACCAAGCTGTCTGTGCTAAGCTGCTGAAGTGCATAGATCTGTTACTCCTTAACAGAATTATGGAAAGACGATGGCAGAGAAAGGAAACATTTACAAGCAGAAGGTGATTCTGTAACAGTTAATTACATAGGATTAAAGTCTGCAAATGGTGAAAAATTGCAAGAATAAGGTTCACCATAAACATCAAAGATAATATATGCCATAGTCTATAATGTAACTGCCTATAGGTAATAAACCAATTGGCAAAGCGCTCTACAATCTATCCAAAATATAATACAAATAAGACATAGTATGACCTGCTTACAACATTCTTGAAAAGACAAAGCATGAGTATAGAAAATGATAAGACGCAAATTAGGTGTAGTAGTATCAGTTATGTGAATATGTTGTCAGTCAAGGTGTTTATGTGTTTCCTAATTCATTCAGTACATATGAGAAAATTATAGCTTCCACAAGAACAAATAGTCAAGATAATGTAGTAGGTTATTATTAGGCAAGAAAAAAATTCCATTGTATATAATTAGACCACAAATGTACATTGCTGTAAGATGTAGCACGGCTGTAGGCTGTTAAGTTGCTCTCACAGAGTAGAAAAAAAAATACCAAGTATATCCAGGGTCGATGAAAATCTCAAGAAAGTGACAACTGCGTATTATGCAAAAGAAACTTTAGTGTAGTAGCAAATAGCTGCAGAACAGTTACTATTGTCATCCAGCCACGACTGATCTCAAATCATCTTTTACACTTATAAACCAGAAATATCATGACATGAAATAAAATCCACTTCAATGACAGCAAGGTCCCTAAGTCCTAACCATTATCTCAGTATTTTTTATCATTATCATCATCTCATCAGTAACCTTACATAATACATCATATATGTAAGCCACATAAATCATAATCATATACCTCATTAAATATCACCAGTAACCATCATCATCAGACATACAAATATGCAATAAACCTCATAATACAACACATCAGAAATCTACCAAAATAAAATACCCTGTTGTGTCTATATCAGTTGTCTCCCATACGAAAAACACCTCATAATATAACTATAAAACATTCAATACAGTACTCAAAACTCTTGCAATGGCAATAGGTCCTGAGAAAAAGAAATTGTAGCACTCAGCACGTATTACTTCTGACTGTAGAGAAAAATTTATGAAAGCAACAGACTGTTGACAGCACTAGTAAGTGTTAGAAAATTCTCCTGAGTAACGACAAAGTACTACCAAATATAATAACAAGTACAAAGATATGAGATAAGAAAAGAGAAATAGGCTGTATTGATAGCAGTCCGCTAGTAACCCAGACCACAGTGTAAGTGTGTTGTCTGTAAAACTGAGTGAGTGTGTCCTATTCGTGAAATTCTTTGAAATTCGTAATATGGTGTACACCCATACTCAGTTTCGTTCTCAAACTTTCCACTTCCAAAGCATTCGGATAGCAAATACAATGAATTCTGTATGGTCCGTTACAGCAAATAAAGAATCTGATGAACAAGTGTTTTCCTTTATGAGACAATCTATGTGACCTGACGAGTACTTTTGGGCCTGCCTGAAATGTTCGTTTGATTCCGGAAGGCTGTTGGTGTTGAATCCTCTTTTCTGCAGCTCCTTTGATGTTTCGTAAACCTTTTTCCACAATTTGATGGTGTCGTAAGCAACGTGACTTAGGTATCGGTGCATGTCCTCTGATTCTGTCAGGCGGCAGTTTGTTTTTCTGTACAAGGTGCGGAGAAAGTAAGGTAGTAGCGTTGGGAATAGAGTTGATAACATCCTGAAATGTATAAGTGTATTTGTCCAAATCTTTGTGTTTCTTGTGGCAGTTTAATATGCATAGTTTACCTATCTTTTTCATAATGCGTACAGTTGGATTTGAAGAAGCATGATGGCGGGAAATGCAAATGGGTTTGATTTTCCTGCTGGACAATGTGCGAGTCCAGTAACTTGACCTAAATTGCGGACCGTTGTCTGAAATGGCCTTGTCAGTGTGACCAACTTCTGTTAAAAAATTCTTAACAAAGGCGGCGGACACAGTTTTGCCAGCAGCTTTACGTTACGAAAGAAGTTTCGACGTGAGCTTTACAGCTACGAAAATATAAGATGAGCCTTCTCTGCTGGTAACAGTAGGACCGT
Source organism: Schistocerca americana (assembly GCF_021461395.2). Taxonomy (NCBI): domain Eukaryota; kingdom Metazoa; phylum Arthropoda; class Insecta; order Orthoptera; family Acrididae; genus Schistocerca; species Schistocerca americana. The sequence continues at coordinate 95,224,084 of NC_060121.1, forward strand.
ATATGTCAACGGCTGCTAGATGACGTGAAGGAATGATCGGATACAACTGAACATAAGAGGAAGATGTTGTGTCTCGGCCTTCTGGCATAATTTGCACTTTACAAGAACACAACGAATGCGTTTCTCCATGTTAAAGAAATTAGTCGTTGACGAAGAATGAAAAAGCATTTGCGGGAACCATACTGAGCGTAACGAAGATGTATGTACCATACGAGTTTGTTAACTAGACGTTCGGGAATGCAGAGAAGCCAGGTGGGACTGTTAGGTGTTAACCGTTTAAACAATGTGTTGTTCCGAACGAGATAATAGGGTCTGATAGAAGGTTTGGTTTTTGTCGCGCTATTGCCGTTTGATATCTTTCCAGATCGGATCCTTGTCTTGATATTTAGCAATGTCGGTCATCGCCGAAGAAATAAAGTTTTCGAAAGCTACTTGTTGAATGTATAAGACACTGAAATTAGCGCGACAAAATGCTGTTGAAGAAACAGACGGAGTACCACCAAGTGAGAGAGATAATGCATCAGCGACAATATTTTCAACGCCGGTAATGTAGATGACCGTAAAGCGAAATTCTTGTAAATACATAGCCCAACGAAGTAAACGCTCATGAGAATGTTTTGCTGACATAAGAAATTACAACGCTCTGTAATGAGTATAAATCTTGGTTTGTGTGCCAAATAGGAAGTGACGGGATTTGGCAAAGGCCCACACGACTGTTTAACATTCAAGTTCTGTTATAGAAGAGTTACGTTGAGCTGGAGACAAAACGCGGCAAGTGAAAGCAATACTTTTCTTAACAGTAATGCCGTCTATTTCGATCTCTTGAAGCACATAGACACCAATGACGTTTTAGAACTGTCAGTGGACAAACAGAAGTTTCGTGAAAAACTAGGATGGGAAAGTATAGGAGTGTTTAATAAAGCTTGTTTTAAACTGACAAAATCCTGTTGAGCTGGCTTGTCTCAGAACCAGATGGTGTTTTTGCCGCTAAGTTGGCACAAACGTGGGGTAACGGGAGCCTTGTAGTGCACAAAACGAAGGAAAAAATTACCAAACCGAGGAAACTTCTGGCTTTACTTTTTGAAGCAGGTGTGGTGATGTGACGGATAGCTTGCAACTTACCCGGATCAGGTTCAATGCCAGAAACAGATATGACGTGACCTAAAAATTTGGTATTGGATTTGTCGAATTCAGATTTGCTAAGGTTGACTGTAACACCGTGGTCAGCAAACACTTGTAATACAGAATTGAAGGTATGATTTCGCTCATCCAAGGTCTTTTCGGATATGAGAATATCATCGACATAAGTGGTAATCTTACATTTCAAATGCTCTGGTAATATAGCATTTAAACCTCCGATGAATGCTGCAGACGAAATGTATAACCAAACGGAAGTTTACGGAATTGATAGCATATGTCAAAACAGAGGAGGGAGGTATATTAGTGGCAATTAGGGTGCAATTCAATCTGCCAGAAACTAGATTTTAAAACAAGGGAGGAGAAAACTGTGACGCCATGAAATTTCTGAAAAATTTCTTCCAAGGTTTGCGGTCTATCGGTTTCCGGGATAATAATGTTGTTAATTTATCTTGAATCGAGAACAATCCCCAGTGAACCATCTTTCTTCCGCTTAATATGAAGCAGGAAATTATAAGGGCTGGCGGCCGGCACAATAATAACTTGTTGAAGCATGGAATTAACTTCTTCTTTCACTTTCTGACGGTAAATAAAAGGAATAGAGTAGTGTCACCCAACAAAAGAGTTGTGTGGCTTAACTTGAAATTCATGAAGAAAACCGCGAATAGTATTTCATCAAAAACGCGACCATGAATTTGTAAGATTCCCTGTAATTGTTGTTTATGAAAATCAGAGGGGGCTTTACAATTGTCAACTTTGTTCCGAATCGTGTCAAAGTTGTCAATCACAGTGTCGTCATCGCTGTGCTCACAGTTCTGGTCAGCAGAATTAAATTGTGTAGTGTACCATTCGATATTTATATTTGAAGAAAGAAACTGCAGGCGGTTGATATCTTTTTCCTCGCTAGATAGACTCTGATCAAAATCTGAAGATATCATATTGTCATCGTTTTGTAATGTAATACAAGAGCTGTTAAAATCCACACTGTTTTAGATTTGTTTAAGAAATCGGTGCTCCAAAAGACTTCAATTGTTAATAGTGGAACAATAAGAAAGTTGCCGAAAAATGTGTGATCTTTAGTAGAAAACTGTAAATGAGTTTGAGATTTGGCTTAAACTGTCTTACCAGTCTTCATTTTGATTTTGTTAAGAGGTAACATCGAACAAGAATCATCAGAAATGCATCGGTCGGTTGAATACTGCGTTACTCATGACAATAACAGGAGAAACAGAGTCCCGAACTGCTTTTAATACGTGTTTGCCTACTTGAATGGTAATAACAGGATGATAAAAGTACTTCAGGGGCTGTCCAGTTTCACGTAATAGTAAAGCCCTAATGTCTTCTACGCAGATCATAAGCTCTATAATGTGTGCAGAGTGCAATGTACTCTGTGTTGGCGCAGCGTCGGCATCATCCGACGCCTGGTCCGTTAGTCATTGTCGCGTAGCGTCTGCACCGGTCAGTGCGTTGGCAGATGCGACTTCAACGATTTGAACAGTGCGCTGAGGTTCTGAAGGATTTCGATGACCTTGATGCGAATGAAAATGTGAATCTGGTTCATTCAAGCGTAAAGATTGGTTGTTGTTGATTCCCGAAATTATGGTGAAAATTCCTACTTCCCTGCTTATACCCAATGTGACCCTGAAAATGTAGGGCTTTCCCATAAGTGTTTTGCTGGTACGGCTGTTGTCTGGAAAGTGTTCCTGTAAATAAAATTATTACTAGAATCATTTTGCGAGAATAATTGCTGCTGTGACAGCTGTTGCAGCAAAGACTGATTTATGTGCTGTCCGGAGTGAAGATGTTGCTGTCTAGACTGCTGAAAATTGTGATTTTGCTGTTGGTATTTATTAGGAGGACTTCGGTTGTGCTGAAAATGTCGTTGCTGATTACCATTAAAATTCTGGTTGAAAGTACCGTGAAATGAACACCCTTAGCTGCTCACAGCCGTTGACATACGTCAACGGGGACAGATGAAAATGTGTGCCCCGACCGGGACTCGAGCCCGGGATCTCCTGCTTGCATGGCAGACGCTCTATCCATCTGAGCCACCGAGGCCACAGAGGATAGCGCGACTACACGGATTTATCTCTGCCACGCCTCCCGCGAAACCCACATTCTCACCGTATTGTCCCGCACTACGTTATATAAAATTCATTATATAAATTTCTGGTTGTTGTTGACAGAATTCTGTTACGTCTTTCATTCTCAAAATAGTTACTCTTATTGCGACTGAAGAACGTACCAGAGTGACCACCGCTGTACTTGTAGCGAAAATTGCGGTTGTTGTTAGAAAGTTATTATTATTCTTCTGCTGAGAAAACGACTGATCAATCTCAAGTAATTGTTAAACGTCACGAAAGGTATGTATGTTAGACGTTTGTTGACCTGCACTTAACACACATTTCAAATTTCCTAGATGTTTTGAAATACAGAGGTGGATAAAACCTGACGGGCTGAATAACTTAAGTAAATGCTGGTTTTGTTGTATCATGTATTCAAAATATTGTGTTAACGTTTCAAAATTCGAGTTGTTGCAGTTCGGTAAATTTATCAATCTGTCTTTTACAGCACGGAGTGTCGTCTCAGATCAGTACGCTGCGAGGAAAGCGCTTTGAAATTCTTCAACTGGAAACATTGGCGTGTAATAGGTCGCATTCTCGTTGACGGTTCCCCTTCCAAAAAGCTACAAATAAATTCTAACTTATGAGAAACAGGCCAATTTGGCGGCAAAGAAAACGTAAATTGCCGAATCCAGTCTAAGGGGTGCTCACAATTAGGACCATTACGAAATACTTTGTACTTACCTTGTCATATTTAAAAGTAAAGTGCTATGCGTATAAATGTCGTAGTTATTACGTTCATTGCCGTGACCTTGAAAGTACTGTACTGTAACATATTGTTGTGTTACGAAAATAACTGTCTCATTGCAGCCATGTCACAAATGTCATTACCAGAAAGTGTTTTAGTTTCCAGAAGAACGTAGAAAAACATAAAACAGATACAGCGTAAAAACAATAATGAAAATTGTTATTCATTAGTAGCGTCGTAATATAATCGTGTAGCTGTCAAACAAACGAAATAATGTGTTATCTGTGACCTCTCATAATGACTTTACTTAAAAATGTCTTTTCAAATAAACCAATATGTCGCACTAAAACCTCATTAGCAGTACATGTTCCAAGAATGTGAGCAGTTGTAGTCATGGCGTAATCGTGCAACTGACAAGCAAAAATGTACTCACAATAAGCCTGTGCCGTCTGTTCCCTATAAAAGTGTACTCGTAAAATTACTGTCTTAATATGTTCCATAGGTTCTTGACTGGATAGTAAACTTCAAAACATCGCTGCATGTTAACAGTTTCTAAGTGTGACAAAGCGTAATAGTAACTTGAAGTGAAACATTTTATAGCAAAGACTGGGTCAGAAAGCAACTTATTGCCCAATACATTGCTTTACATGAGAAATGTAGTGCAATCCTTTACTTTTCTTAGTATGCAGAGTTTGAACTTCAGTGCCATTATCATACGGTATAGTCGGATCCTGTATGGTCCATTGTAAATCAGAAAGACTTTGTGACACAAATGTTTCTTCTTATGTGACAATGAATGGGCTTTAATGAGAACTTTTTGCCCGGCGTGTAGTTTCTTTGCATTTGCCTTACCGTGTAGTTTTCCCCTTTTTTCGGCAGTAGAATTTATATTTTTAATAGCCAAATCAGTTATGTCTTTATGTCGAAGTTTACGTGTACTCAGAAAAGGTACAAGCTCTCTGATTCTGTTCGGTCGTTCCTCATTCTTCAGTATAAGAATATGTGGTAAAGCAGTGGAGTCATGAGGCATTTCATATAGTACATTTTGAAATAAGTTTAAGTACCTGTCCCAATACTGATGCTTCCTGTGACAATAAAGCCTGCAAAGCTTATGAATTTCTTTCATAATGCGTTCAGATGGGTTGCAGTGTGCAGAGTACAATGAAATAAAAACAGTTTTGAATTTACGATTTCTAAGCATGCGTGACCAAATAGCGCATCTAAATTGTGATCCTTCATCTGAAATGAAGCATCCAACTTCACGTAAAAAATTGTTAACAAAGGCGTTGGATACAGATCGTCCAGTGGCTTTACGTAACGGTGTGAAACAAACAAATTTTGAAGTAAGTTCAACAGCGACGAAAGTGTACTAAAATCCATTCAATGTTTTAACAAGGGGTCCCAGAAGATCGACTGCAGCTAATTCTTTTGATCTAGTAGGAATAATAGGAAACATGGAGCACGATGCGAGGTGGTAGATGGTTTAGCTTTCTGACGAAGTTTGCAAATAGGCAGAACTAAAAAAATGTGCGTGAAATCTTATGGGACTTAACTGCTAAGGTCATCAGTCCCTAAGCTTACACACTACTAGACCTAAATTATCCTAAGGACAAACACACACACCCATGCCCGAGGGAGGACTCGAACCTCCGCCGGGACCAGCCGCACAGTCCATGACTGCAGCGCCCGAGACCGCTCGGCTAATCCATCGCGGCCAATAGGCAGAACTCTCCTAACTCTCTTTTCCATGTTGTTAAAATAACAAGTCGTGCGAAGTGTATGATAACATATTCGTGGACCAAAATGTGCGTAGCTGAAATGAATGTACCAGATGGGCTTATAAACAAAATCATTAGGAATACCAAGTACCCATAGCTTGTCATTGATACGGATAGTGGAGGTTTGCTAAGAGAGATTAATAAAGCTGTTTATGAACTTATTTTATTATTTAAAATAACTGGCTTTGTTTATAATGGTTGACTTTCCACATTTAACAAAAGCAATACAAAGAATATTATTACTGCAAGAAAGACAAACAGCTGCGCTTATATAAACAAACTCTATGCACTAGTGGTCAGAATGTGAGTATAACCAAGAACAAGAAATGCCAACAAACACAAATGCAATTATGCAAAACATTTCCAACTCTCCCATTGTTTAAGTGATTGTATTTACCAAGTAAAACATTGGGTTTTGAGCGTACATATACATATTTTTCTTTGTTTATTGCTTTGGTCAACAAATTAGGAAGTTGCTATTTGGTACACACGTAAACAACTTCTAACTCTTTACATTGCACTTTTTCACGTAATAAATGATAGCGTACATCTACATGTTTGGTGTGTTTGTGATACTCAAGATTTTTGACAACTTGATTGCACTCTGGTTGTCGAATGGGAATATAGTTGTTTCTTTACACTTGATTCCCAGACCACCTAGTAATTTTCCCAGTCAAATTGCGTCCTTAGCAACAACTACATATTCGGATTCAGTTGTACTTAGAGCAACAACCTTTTGCCTTTCAGAAGTCCATGTTAGAGGACCACTAGCCAAAAGAAAAACAATTCCTGTTGTTGACTTCCACGATGTTAGATCACCTGAATAGTCAGCATCAGAAAACCAACCAGTTGCATTATGCTCCCACTGTTTGAGTACTCTATACCATAATCTGGTGTTTCAATTAAATACTTGTAAATTATTTTCACAGCTTGCCAATGCGCATTAGTATAGCTGTTCAAAAATCTGATGACACTGTTCACTGCAAATGAAATATCTGGTCGACAGATAATTGAAAAAAAAAAAAACGAACTGAGATCCAACCGCTTCACGATATGGTACTTTTTCATTACTGAAGTCTTCATCATTAGATAAGAGACTCACAAAAGTATCAGCAGGAACACTTAGACCATTTGCTTCACACAGTCCAAATTTCTCAATTATTCTTCTCGTATACCGGTGCTGACATATTAACATTTTCTTTCCCACACGATCTCACTCAATTTCCACTCCCACAGAAAAATTACCTTCACCGACAGTGATTTGAAACATTACTTCCATTGACTTTGATGCAATAAGACCAACATCTACAAATCATGCTAACGAGATGACATCATTACTGATTACACCACTGAAGAAACAAAGACAGAGTCAGTTGCTTGAAAACTATAATGTGGAAGAAAGTCTATAAATTTCTTGTTCCAAGACAGAGGAACTTGCTTAAGTCCGTACAGTGATTTCTCAAGTTTGCAATCTACAGGTCTCTCTGTTTTAACCACCACTCCCTCAGGTGCATCTGTGTAAGCTTCTTCTTTAAGGCTTCCATACAGAAATGGCGTTGGGGCATCCAACTGTACTACCTCTAGGTCATTATATGTGACAATTGCCAAGAAGACTCTGAGTAAATCATATCGTACCACTGGTGAAAAAGACTCATTGTAGTTAACACCATAGTCCTGTTTGAAACCTCTTGCGCACAGTCGTGCTTTGTATCGAGTAATCTTACCATCTCTGTCAAATAAAGCCTTGAACACCCATTTTGAGTCAATAACTCTATGGCTGTTAGTTCTAGGAACTATGTTCCAGGTTTTGCTGTCCATCAGCTTTCAGTTCTTCTTCAATCGCTTGTTTCCAGTGTTTTGTGTCAGAACCAGAAATTGCTTTCTTGAAGCTGTAAGTATTATTATACTGAATAAAATCAGCTTCATACCTTGCTGGCTTGCGGATGATAGAACGATCTTGTAGCTGCGTCGATTGCACTTTGTTAGGTTACTCTTCAGTTTTCGGTTTAGCATTATTTACATCATATTGCGAAATTTTCATCTTTTCCTGTGTTTGCGCTGGTTCACCAGTAATTCACTTGTGCCAGTCCACGATGTCTTGTTCTTCGTCAGTCTTGAATTTTAAGTATGTGTCATCAACTTCTTGTTGTGCAGACGCTTAGCTGTTGCTAACCTCATTGAATGTGACATTCCTCGATACAAACACTTTGTGACTGCAGGATCGTAAAGTCGATAATTTGTTGACCCTCCTTGATAACCAACAAATACTATTTTTCTGGATTTGGCATCAAACTTGCTGCGAAACTGTTTTGATACATGAGCAAAAGCATCTGACCCAAGCACTCGAAGATGTCCAAAATATGGTTTTCGTGCATGCCACAAGTCATATCGAATTTGCTCCAAACTGCGTTTTGTTGTAATTCTGTTTAATATGTACACAGCAGTGCTAATTGCCTCTGCACATAAAAACTTCGGAAGGTTTTTGGCTTACATCATCGTGCGCGCACTTTCAAAAATTGTGCGATTGTCCCTCTCAGAACCATCGTTCTGTTCTGGCGTATATGGAGCAGTTGTTTCTAACTGAATTTCATGGTTCCTCAGAAACTGTTTCATACCTTAACCCTTTCGTGAGTCGTGGGAAACATGCTTCCCACTACAATGAACTCCCTCCTAGTCCCTTGGGATTCACAGTTCCCACCTCTGTACGGTGCTACCACCTAGTGAACGGTATAGGGTACTACTTCCGATCGGAAGTTCCCGTCTTTTTCGCTGTACCTTCGCGCAGAGGCATTGTATAGCTGAGTGTTCCTCTGTAAAGGAGACTTTCAGTGCTGTTTGCGTGACATTTTGTGATTTTTTCCTCAAAGCTATAGTTTAAGGTAAGTACTTTTGATTTACTCGAGTTTACGAAGGATAACGTGAAATTGGAACGAGGAGAATTCCAGTTTGAAACAAAAGGAGCCATTTTTGCAGTAAAAAGGATGGATAACCGTCCAGTTACTTTCCTGTTCTCAATTCATGACCCATGAGAAACAGCCACAGTGAAAAGGAAAAACAAGGATGGTGCTAGTACAGAGATTTCTTGTCCTGGACTTGTGGCAGAATACAACAAAGTAATGAGTGGTGCCGATAAGTTTGATCAATTACGAGAAAGGTATGCTATTGGTAGACGTTCTGTAAAATAGTGGCACAGAATATTTTATTTCCTTGTGGACGTTGCTGCAGTGAATAGTTTTATCCTGTGGAAAATAAGTAAAAGAGAAAGTGGACAGCATGATCAGCTCACATACAGGATCCATCTAGCCAGACAATTGTTCGCTGGCTTCTCATCCCAAAAAAGGCGTGGACAAAAACCTGTCTTTCTGGTAAAAAGGGGTAAAGTACCTGAAGATTTTCGTCATGTGGCTGTAGGGGAGCATCAACCCATTTTAGGAGAAACCTACTGGACGTGCCGTCATTGTAATACCAATGCTGCGTAAAAGAGCACTCGCTGTGTTTGTACATATTGTCAAATACCACTTTGCATAGACCTATGTTTCAAAAAATTTCATGGCAAGTATTTGTGAACAATCATTGTAACAAGAGAAGTAAATTTATCAAATAAATATGACATATAATGAAAAAGTTGTTTCTGTCATTTAACTCCAAGGAAGTGCAGTGGAAAGAATACTTCCTATCTGTTAACTACTATATGATGTCCATTCATTAAAAAAGAACTGCTCAATAATTTTGCCCACGAAAGGGTTAACTAATGTATTCTGTTTCATAGTCCACACGTAATGTTTTGACATTCTGACCAAACTTGTTCAACGCAAGGTCACTGAATTCACGGAACCGATCAATAGCATCGGACTTGTGTCTTAGAAAATAATCAACTCTGTATCCAGTTGCGTCATCTTTGAATATGACAAAAAAACTTTGCACCACCAACTGATTCAAGTAACATTGGCCCAAAAACGTCTGAATGAATACATTCCCCTGGTTTTGTTGAAAGATTTGTGTCTTTGTTGCTGAGCTTCAGCCGATGTGCCTTGCCTAGCTGCCACGATTCATAGAAAAAAATCTTCCTGATTTTTTTTACATTTAATCCTTCGACCACCACTTTTGGTGACATCTGTCGAATTGTTTGTGAACTGACATGTCCTAACCGTTCATGCCGCTGTTTCCGATCAGTCACTGCAACATTAACTGCACTGACTGGTACGGATTGTCACAAAACACATCCTATAAATATTGTTCTCTTCCTTCACGCCTTCAGCTGCAGTCTCTTCGTCACGTATTAGTACAACTTGATCCTCTTTGAAACCTACAGTGCAACGTTCGAATAGTATGTTATTTCTAACCAGATAATAATGACAAATCTGCGTGTATGTCTTTTCATGACATTTCATTTTAATACCTTTCCAAATCGGACCTTTGTCTTGCTCATGAGCAATGTGCTTTAAAGATTTTCAAAAGCTACTTTTTGAATGTAAAGAATACTGAAACTTTTCTCAAGGTTAACTTGTCTGTTGCTTTTCTCAACGAGTGGCGGTGCACGTGAAAGTGCGGCCGCAACAATGTTTTCCGTGGCACGAATGTAGACTGTTGTGAAGCGGAATTCTGCAGAAATAATGCCCAACATATCAACCTGTCATAATTTAATTTTGAAGACATAAGGAATTGCAATGCTCGATGATCACTATAAACTCTACATGTTTGCCAGAAAGGAAGAAACGAAATTTGTCAAATGACCGAACGATAGCTAAAGCTTCGAACTCAGTAACGGTATAATTTTTCCCAGATTTTGTAAATACGCGGTTGGCCAAAGCGATGGTTTTCTGAACAGTAGTGTCATTTTCTATAACTTCTTGAAATAAATGGGCACCAAGAGAAACTTTAGAAGAACCTGTGCTAAGACAGTTATCCTGTGACAGACCTAAGTGAGATAAGATTGGCGCGTTAAGTAGCACTTCCTTCAAAGACTCATATTCCTATTATGCCTGTTCGTCCCAGTTCCAAATACTGTTTTTGTCAATAATTCCACTGCTCAAACGATATCAACCAAACATCCATCAGCATACATTTCTTTTCGTATTTTCTCATAAGCACACCATTTCATCTCACTTTACAATGCATGTCCTACCAACACAGAGTCTCCACTAAAAATATCATGGCCACACACTTCCCTATTCACTCGCTAACTGCTAGTCCGTCCGACCACAGAATCTGTTGGCGATGGTGCACAGCTCTCTCAGCGATATTGACACAGCCTACAGCACTGCCAACATACGAACAGGCTACTTACAATGGCTACACAGCATTCAAATACTTTTGGAAAGTGCTTCCTGGCGCTTAAATCTATACTCGATGTTAGCAAATTTCTCTTCTTGCCATTTCCTGTCTACTTTTTATATCATCTCTACTTCGATCATCATCAGTTATTTTTATTCCCAAATAGCAAAACTCATCTACTACTCCAAGTGTCTCGTTTCCTAATATAATTCCTTCAGCATCACCTGATTTAACTCGACTATATTCCATTATCCTCGTTTCGCTTTTATTGATGTTCATCTTCTATCCTCCTTTCAAGACACTGTCCATTACGTTCAATTGCTCTTCCAAGTCTTTTTATGTCTCTGACAGAATTACAATGTCATCGGTATACCTCAAAGCTTATATTTCTTCACCCTGGGCTTTAATTCCAACTCCAGATTTTTCTTTTGGTTTCATTACTGCTCACTCAATACACACATTGAATAACATCGGGGACAGGCTAAAACTCTGTCTCACTCCCATCTAAACCACTTCTTCCATTTCGTGACACTCGACTCTTATAACTGCCAACTGGTTTCTGTACGAATTGTAAATAGCCTTTCGGTCCCTGTATTTTACCACTGCCAGCTTTAGAATAGGGAAGAGAGTATTTCTCTCAGCAATGTCAAAAGCTTTCTCTAAGTTTACAAATGCTGGGAACGTAGGTTTGCCTTTCCTTAACCTATCTTCTAAGAGAAGTCGTAGGGCCAATACTGCCTCGCATGTTCCTACATTTCTCCGGAATCCAAACTGCTCTTCCCCAACGTGGGCTTCTACCAGTTCTTCTATAGAGGATTCCTGTTAGTATTTTTAAACTGATAGTTCAGTAATTTTTACACCTGTCAGCACCTCCTTTCTTTGGAATTTGAATGGTTATATTCTTCACGAAGTTTCATCGTATTTCGCCTGTCTCATACATATTGCTCTCCATATGGAATTATTTTGCCATAGCTGGGCCGGCCGCTGTGGCCGAGCGGTTCTAGGTGCTTCAGTCCGGAACCGCGCGACTGCTACGGTCGCTGGTTAGAATCCTGTCTCGGGCATGGATGTGTGTGATGTCCTTAGGTTAGTTAGGTTTAAGTGGTAAGTTCTAGGGGACTGATGACCTCCGATGTTAAGTCCCATAGTGCTCAGAGCCATTTGAACTATTTTTTATCATAGATGGCTTTCCCAATGTTATCAGTGGCCCTAATGGAATGTTGTCTACTCCCGGGGCCTTGTTTAGACTTACGTCTTTGAGTGCTGCGTCAAATTCTTCACACAGTATCGTATCTCCCTTCTCATCTTCATCTACGTCCTCTTCCATTTCCACAATATTGCCCTCAAGTGCAGCTCCCTTATATAGATCCACTATATACTCCTTCCACGATTCTGCTTTCCCTTCTTTCCTTATATTGATTTTATCAACATATATTTACAGCGATAAAAAGTCAGCACCTGTCAAAAGCCGGAAGACCACCTTCTGAACCGAGAGATGTGCAGCAAGAGAGTCATTGAAGTTCCAGAAGGTACTTCCAGGGACATTCAGTGATATGGAGCCATGCGAACTCGAATGCAGTGGCCAGCTGCGCTAGGTGTCTCGGTTGGAATCGGTTGTGCGAACAGATGATCGAGGTCATCCCACAGACACTCGATTAGGTATAAATCCGGAGAGTTTGGTAGCCAGAGAATTACAATAAACTCATCCTGGTGCTCTTCAAACCACGCAAGTACACAGCGACCAGTGCATAACGTTGCATTGTCATGCTGGTAAATGTCGTTGTCCTGAGGAAAAACAAACTGCATGTTGGGTAGGACATGGTCCCCGACATTGTATGCAAACTACTGTGGCTTCCAGAATGACAGTCACACAAGGAATGCCACGAAAACATTCCCCAGAGCGCAAATCTTCTTCCTAGTTGCAAGGTGATTGCTTTCAGACGTTCCACGAAGTGCATGCTAACGGCCATCTGTCACATTGGGAGTAAAGTGTGATGGAATCAAAAAGGACACCTGTCGCCCCTTAGCTAGTCGAGGTATTGGCGTGCAAATTCCAGCCTTCGTCGCCGATGGATTGTGGTCAGCATTGGTACAGGGACCAGGCGCCGGCTGCGGAGGCCAATACACAGAAGCCGTGAGTGGACGACCATTGAGGACTCACTGTTCGTAGCACCAGGGTTCATCTGGACGGCCAGTTGCTCGACAGTTGCATGTCCGTTCGCCCGCACACATCTCCGCAGCCGTCGTTCACCCGTTTCATCTGTGGCCAGTGGTGCACCACGACGCCTCCTCACCGATTTTGGATAGTGCCATTTTTTCACGCAGTTTATAATTAAACCACGACGGTACGCTAACAGTTTCCAGACTTAGCCGTTTCGGAAGTGCTTCCACCGTTGTCCCGAGAACCAGTGATTATGCCGTTTTGGACACCAGATAAATCGCTCAATTTCCTGATTACACCAAAGACTGCACTATTTACCGCGTCCACCCGGCACGCTTCATACAGCCCTCGACTGCTTTTGCTGCCATCTTCCGTCGCTGAGTGGTTATTGCACGCTCACTTCGAGCAAAATCTATGGTGACATTAATGTGACTGCACCGTGTACCTTTTTAGGGACGTGCTAATTCGAAGTAAATACGTGGTCTAGTTGAGTCTGTAGTACCGACAGATGGTAAATTAATTGTTAATAGTAAACTACGTGCTGTGGCAAACAATACTCGCAAATGAGAAGACTAAAAAAAAAAAACCGGACTCAAGAAAACCGATGGTGAAGCGACTTGAATTCTCTGATTTTATATTATTTCGTTAGTTTCCTGTAGGACGGGCTGGTGAGGAGCCTGGACGCCACGCTCGAGCCTGCTGCGCGCTCCCTTTGCGTGATCCCGGCCTCCGCAACGTGTTGTGAGCTTCGATATCTGACCCGCATAGAGCTACATGGAGCCAGCCTGCTGATTAACACTCTTTCTGTTAATATGTGTGATTAATTCTTTAATACGTTGTCTTACCAAACCATGACAGACTTTGCTCACAATAATCAAAAGCAAATTTAAAGAGGTAGTGTAGGTTCTACTCTGCACGTAGGCCACAATGGTTTGTACACAAGTATTACAGACGAAAATGTAAGTGGAAAAAACATTGGATTTAGCGATAGAAAGTCGATATACCAAGCTGAATGGCTAATGGGCCTGCACAAAAGTGTATAGTTTCATTTTTTGTAAAAAGTCAGTATCATAATTTGCCAGCTGTAATCATTAAAAATTACTTCCACATGTCGCCAAATTCGCCACATTCTCCACTACAATTTGGCGAAAGCCCTACGTTTAAGTATAAACTCATTATCGATATATTTGGAATGAACTGTGTTAGCTGCCTTAGCCTGATTATTCGCGCAGAAATGATAACTTTTTCTGACTCTTTAAGGACTGTTGGTTGGGAACAATTGTTCATCCCTGGTGATAGTAGGAAACCTGCAAACACCTCACCGAGGAAGCGTTGCGCCTGAAGGTCTCGCTCAAGTCATATGCTAGGAAATACTAACGCATCAGACAAATACAGTTAATTACTCTAAGTAACACGAGTTCCTGGATGCTGTTACTAAACAGATTTGAGAGAAGGCATTTTACAGCCCTTTACGAGATGCTGAACACGAAATAGAAAGAAAACGCACCCTTCGGTCTGTCGCAATAATCAGTTCTCAATTTAGCTGTCACGCTTGTAAGTTTACATGTCATATCACTACTCCTGATACGATTGACGAACAGCTTTTATCACAACGCGAGTTCAACAACACAGGAAATCCAATTTTGGAAAATTTGTCTCTCTAACTACTCCAAATATTAACATACAGTGTTCCAACAAAGTTTTGCCAAATAATACCTCATTTATTCCTGTTGCGAATCGGCTAGTCATAACAACAGCCTGTTATAAGTTTTTGTTTCTACAGCAATTTGTGTTCCCGCAGGTTTCTGAAACCTTAACTTCAATCCTCGGTTGCACACAAATATAGAGCTTTGCAAGTAAATGACTGAGATGTTTTATAAAAACATACATCTCCACAGTTTAGAATCATTTCCATTGCGTTTTAGCCATGCGGGCTGACACTTTCCTTGTCAGAGGTTATAACATTTTCTCAATCCATATCTCTGCTTATCGAACAATTCTCAATATCAGAACAGTGGACTGGAATTCGGTATCCCTAAGTGCACTTAACTTTTCCTCTGGTCATACATATGCAATCACAGCTGTGTTCTATCTGTGTGATATGATTTATAAATAAACGTATCACATTATACGTTCTCCTATGAATTTTAAACTGTTGCAAATAACACTCTCCAGGCAGAATATTTTCGTCACTAAATCTTGAAAAAAATTTCTGTGTTTATTGCATTCCATCTTTGCTCCCCCACTAGAGTAAACTGATGTATAGAATCTTCAGTTGTGCTTGTATAATTTATGCTATAGAATTATATCTTCGTGACAGGTTCATTTTTTACATGGACTGCTTCAGTGACTTCCTTGGTGTAATATAGACTTTAGATTTAGGCTGCTGTTTTAGAAGGTAATATTTTGTCATACTTCCCGTCTCTACCAGAAAACAACGTCTGAAGCTAAGCAGACAGACATTTAGAAGTTCGGTTTAGACGCGTCATCGTTGACGAACATCTATGGGCCGGCCGGAGTGGCCGTGCGGTTCTGGGCGCTGCAGTCTGGAAACGAGCGACCGCTATGGTCGCAGGTTCGAATCCTGCCTCGGGCATGGATGTGTGTGATGTCCTTAGGTTGGTTAGGTTTACTTAGTTCTAAGTTCTAGGCGACTGATGACCTCAGAATTTAAGTCGCATAGTGCTCAGACCCATTTTGAACATCTATGGGTAAGTTTGCAAGAATGTAGACTCAAAATTAGAAAGTCACTCACATGAGAAAAATTTCATCAGGAAAGCAGAAGAATAAGACAAATTGTGAGTAACAGTTTTAATAACAGAAAACAGACATAATTCGCCCTCCGCGAAACCCAGGCTCCTAATGACCCCACCAGCCAGAGTGGCCGAGCGGTTCTAGGTGCTACAGTCTGGAACCGCGCGACCGCTGCGGTCGCAGGTTCGACTCCTGCCTCTGGCATGGGTGTTTGTGATGTCCTTAGGTTAGTTAGGTTTAAGTGGTTCTAAGTTCTAGGGGACTGATGACCACAGCAGTTAAGTCGCATAGTGCTCAGAGCCATTTGAACCATTTTGCACCTAATGACCCAGTCACCGAAGTGACAACTCGATTACCGCTGCTCCATCACGAAAGAACAGGTATGCTCCTCTCATCGCTATCAATGAAGTACAGAATTATCATTTCATGGAGGCGGTTAACGTCCTCTGCAAAGGAACTGAGGTGTCGTTCTACAACAGGAGATGAAACATTAGGCCGAAAGTGATCCTGTAGGTCACTACCCAAATTTAAAACAGCATGTGACACCAACCTCGGTGACTTGCACTGCTGTTTTCGGTAAAAGAGAACCCTTAGAGAACCCTTGATGCTCCCTTTTTTCTCTCAAGCTATCAGTACTGGCGCACTTAATAATCGCTGTTCTTGTATGATTACGGTTAGCAAGGTTAGTGAAATATTTTTACAAGGTGTATTGTGGGAAACGCTACACGCAATACGCATCTAGTTAATCTTGTGACACCGTTACCACTGTTTTCGTCACAAGAGAAGTAACTGTAATGCCAATAGAGTTGTGAGCCAAAGTTGCCCGTGCCTAGTCATTTTGTTTACGTTTATCACATTTTTTAGCTTGCTCGTCTAACCGGAGCTGTCAATAAGGAATCAAAACTCTCTCCAATTAATAGATATATTCGTTAATACTCCCTTAGTGTTCTTCCACTCATTGGAGCCAGTGGTTTCTTTCTCTCCAATACCAGTCGCT
This sequence comes from Schistocerca americana, assembly GCF_021461395.2. Lineage (NCBI taxonomy): Eukaryota > Metazoa > Arthropoda > Insecta > Orthoptera > Acrididae > Schistocerca > Schistocerca americana. Next base: position 95,240,996 of record NC_060121.1, read on the forward strand.
CCTTATTGCCTACCCCATCTACCCACCTAATCTTTTCACTCACTGTAGCAGCACATTCCAAGATCCTTCATTATTTCCTTGTCTCACACGATTGTCTCAAATGTTGACTGTACACGTTTCACTTCCGTACTAGGCAACACTCCAGACAAACGCATTAGAAAACATTTCCTAACTCTTGAATCTACACGTGATGTCGGCTAATTGCTCTTTTTCAGTAACGCTTTTCTTCTGTTATCACTCGACGTCTTATGTCCTCTCTACTGTGGTCAACGTCAGTTATTTTGCTGCTGAAATAGAAAAACACGTTTACTACTCTTCTATTTCATTGAGTAGAGTAATTACCTCAGCGTAGCTTGATTTAATTCGACTACTTTCCATAACCCTTCCTTCAATATTCTTACCGTCCCTGACAGAATCACAATGTCATTTTCTGACTGCTCACTGAATTTGAGTTCCTTTTCTAAAATTTCTTCTTAGTTTCGAAAAATGACTGAGCACTATGGGACCTAACTTCTTAGGTCATCAGTCCTCCAGAACTTAGAACTACCTAAACCTAACCAACCTAATGACATCACACACATCCATGCCCGAGGCAAGATTCGAACCTGCGACCGTAGCGGTCACGCGGTTCCAGACTGTAGCGCCCAGAACCGCTCGGCCACACCGGCCGGCTTCTTAGTTTCCTTTGGTACTTGCTCAGTTTGCAGACTGAATAACGTCGATGAAAGGCTACAATACTAATTCACTTCCTTTCTACACTACTGCTTTCGTTACATATTCTCCAACTCTTATGGAGGGTGAGACCCTGATAGTGCCAGCCGCTTGTACTGCCGAAACGACAGAAATTCTTTCAACAAACGTTGGTCGAAGCTAACGAGACAAATGCCTTCAGGCAACGGAACAGTAAGTGGCCACAAAAACCTCAACTATTTTGTACATCTTAGCTCTCTAAACACATTACTTAAAACGCGCCCAAGTAACATATATTATAAACTACAAAGTTGTCAAATAAATTAATTTCCACAAAATTTTACAACAAGATAATGAAATGAAATTTTTGGTATGTGTAAAACGTACGTATCACACCATTTTGTTACACGAAATGAAAATTGGTTCAGCATCTTTAAGGTATCTCCGTGCTTATGACGTCATATTTCGTGAACTACGCTTCGTACAATGATGTATTTGTTCAAGCACATTTAGCGGCATATGTGGACACTGGTAGATAGTGTTTGCGAAATTTATTGCAAACGTCATCGAGAGAGACACACAGAGAGAGAAAACGAACTTAACTTGTTTCACTCGTGAACTACACTATGAAACGTTAGGTGAAGTGGAACGGTACCAATCCCAAGTAACTCCAGCTCCGTGAGAATGAAGGAGAAGTCGGTGATTTGAGCCATGTGTCAGGCAGCAATGGAGTGGGACGCACTCAGCTCGTGTATTCCCTCCCCGCAGCTGCCTGCGTTCTCCATTCAGAAGACGAGCGTGGAGTACCTCTGGGAAATGCAGTGCGCTACGTGTCTCCAGCCACTGGCTGTTTCTGTCTCTTCGGTCCTTTTGCTTCCTTTCCTTTGTACCCTCCTCCCTCGTGTGCCTCTCTGCACGTATGCATCTTTGTGTGTGTGGGTGTGTGCGTGTTTGTGTGTGTGTGTGTGTGTGTGCGTGCGTGTTTGTGTGTGTGTGTGTGTGTTTAGATAAAAAACGCGCCGAAAATTTGTCAGCGAACGCGACATCTGGTGATCAACAGAGTGACTGCTTCCATGCAGATTAACAGGCGAGGTCGTGTCGCGACCAAACCACCGCCAGTCGTGCATTCTGGAGGATCGTAGTTCTAAACCCGTCCACCCATCCAAATATAGGTTTCTCGTAGTTCTCTTAATCGACTGAGACCAATAACAGGATTGGTGGTAACTTTATCCATCCATGTAACGACTTTTACATCCCCAATAATACTCAGTAAAGGGCTGTGATGCGCGTGGTAGAGAGTTAATTCCTTTTTAACCACATTGTCTCGTTTCTTCCAGTTCCATCCATTCACTACTGAGTGAAGGAGGAAATATTTTATAAATGTCTCCGTCCGCACTGTGATTAATCTAATCTTTTACTAGCTGCGATATGGTCGCAAAAAGAAAACAAACCAGCAACAACAGCAACTAGATCCAGGAAGTATAGAGTTTGTTCCCTTAATTCCATTCGATGATCAGAAACTTGATCGCCAGATTGACTATTTCGGTCTTTAATTAGCATTTTGAGTCCTGATTAAAACAGACGAATTATCATATAAACTTAATGTGGTTAGGCCGAAGTAGTGTATTCAAAATTTAAGCTAATTTTGTTGATATCCTTCGCTTCTAACACTGGGTTAATGATATTACGATAATGAAATGTAGTGTGGCTAGGGCCTCCCGTTGGGCAGACCGTTCGCCTGGTGCAGGTCTTTCGAGTTGACACCACTTCGGCGACTGGCCCGTCGATGAGGATGAAATGATGATGATTAGGACAACACAACACCCAGTCCCTGAGCGGAGAAAATCTCCGACCCAGCCGGGAATCGAACCAGGGCCCTTAGGATTGACAGTGTGTCACGCTGACCACTCAGCTACCGGGGGCGGACATTACGATAATATAAGGCTCTGTCACCTTTAATCATGATGAAGGTGGTATCGCAAGAGTTACGTTGACGAAAAATTTTTATGATCATCGAACTGAATTGAAGAATCGAAATCGGTAATCAAGTCTTGTCTTTGCCGAGCTTACGGAAGCAACACGCTGAAGGCTGTAGTATTTACGTAGGTGTCTTATTTGATACTGGTTCCAGAAAATTAGTGAGTAGATACTTAGCGACGAACTACGAAATGTCAACCATTTCAGGGTTTTCATAATTTCCACGAGACTCTCTCGCTAATCAGATGATCCTGTCGCCATTCGTGATGGTATGTTTTTGTACGTTCGATATTCTTGTGAGTTTTCTTGGGTTCAGGTCCTAAACACTCTGGCATAATTTCACAATTTGTCTCACTTGTGCTTATTTAGCAGTCTTATCTCAGGACTGACTCGGTTTGTCCTGTATCCTACCAATGAATCGTGTAACAGAAGGCTGGAAAATTGAACTGCATGTGCCACAAGAAATTAAAAAATACTTGTTACACTGTCGTCTACCACCTGCTTTACTTATGGTGAACCTAGGTGATGGTTCCATTTCAAATCCCCCAAAACTGTTACATATGCGCATCACATGACATATTGCAGTTGTGACTCATTGAATACTTAATAGCACGATAATATGATTTTCGAGTTTTGTTAAGTGCGCAGTCTTAAATTTTTGAATTTTTAAAGGAAGTTCCCAGTCTTTGCACCACTTTGAAATTATATCAAGACGTGCTAGGACATGTGTGCAGCTTTTTTCACATACTACGTCGTTATAGATTACAGCATCATCTGTAAAATATCTGAGATTATATTCTCTTACAAGGATAGTAGACACGTTGTTGTACTCCAACTGTGACACAAGAAGTGAAAGAGTTAGAGTGTTAAAAGAGGTACTCTCTTATTTCAAAAATTTGTTACCAACAGTTCTACAGCAATAAAAATGGTCTTTATCTGCTTTGTTCTTTCATAATTAACTGTCGAATCATTCAATGTTGGTCTTTACACTATTACAGAGTTCGACAACAGCCTTCTGAAGAGTCTCCTCTTTCACCATATTTATATTTAATGGATTTGGTATCGATTATTGAGACCCCCCCCCCCCCCCCCCCCCGGACAACCGTAATAAGACACCTGACTTCTCTCTGTTCTCGTTCAGTGGAAATGTGCCCAACATATGTGCAAGCGTAGTGCGGAATCGTACTAGAATAAAATGTTAAACCCTAGTATATTTCATCTTCATGACAACAGTACACAACAGAAATGCATGTGATCGCTTACGACTAAATGGTAAACAATGATTCCGTTGAGATTTATTACACATATCTGAATTTAGCCCCTGTCTCGTATCAGTCCAAAGTGAGGGTGTCTTTTTGGGGGTGACTCAAAATGAAGCTTAATTCGCAAAGTTATCGTTATTTATTACATAAAACTTTCAATTAGTTAACAGAATAATCTTGACATTAAGGGTAAATCTTGGATTATTATGGTCCCTTATACACACGAAAAGACATTCATTAAAGTAATTAAATGGATCAACAAGAGCACATCCCTGTAGGACGTGTGATAAGACGACGTTCACACTGGGGGACAGAAATCTCCAGATTCGGCACTTCGATAATTTAATTATTCCGATGACATCTGTTCATCGAAAGTATCACCATATGTGTGAAGATTCATTCTATTGAGAATAACTAGTGTCTCGTCGTCAGGTTGGAGACAACAAATCGGTAAAGGAAATAGGACAAATTGAAGCAGAAAAGTTCATCAAATCTATTAGAATTTATTACAACAGCTTGGCCTTACTTATTTGGGTTTTCATTGCGCCCTTAGAATCGAATAATCTTTCATGAAAAGGGATATCAATCGTAAACCACAGGTTGGTTGGCAGACGGTTTCCAGTAGCAAGCAAATGGTGGACGTGATTCTACCAAATGTGTTGTTTCGAGAAACTTAACAGACCTCATTTTAATTATAATGGTAAAATTAACTGAAAGCGATGGGAAGAAGAAATAATAAAGGGGATTTGTGTTTACACAGAAAGACACGTGGTTCCATCATTCATGAAAGGCACCACGTCTATTCCATTGCTAGAATATTGTTACCTTCAAGAATTTCACTTAGTTAACACCGCGCTAAACTAATAACACTGCATAATTACAGAAATATCGGAACGGGAAGTTATCACCTGATGGTGCAAAATGACCAACTGGATAGGTAATGTGGAAGAACAAAGCATGAACACAAGATTGGGGTTGCATACTTACCTGTTGGTGTACACAGGAATGTTACTGAGAAACCGTACTTGTTCTGCAACTGAACATGAAACTACTGGTACCTTCGAACCTAACAGCTCCCTAGCCCGCACAACGCAGTATGAACAAGACCACGTTCCAAGCGAACAACCATACCCCCACATCAGTGCCTGCAGGAAGAGTGTCTCCAAAACAAAAAACAGCCTCCGTTAGTCCACTGACGACGATGCCTCGCATTTTTATGAGGTGAGGGGGTTGGCTCCGACGGGATAGCCAGTTGAGTGAAACAGAGACACTGTGAAAACTGACGGTTCGTGGCATGCTGTTTTAAAGAACTATTAGAAAGACAGTGGTACAGTGAAGGCACTACTGCATTCGCTAAATGCTATTTTACTATCCATAGAGCTCAAACTGAGAGGAAAGGAGAGTAAATTGGAACGTTCTTATGGCTTCTGAGAGAAAGACTTCGAACATTCTAAAATGCACAGTCAGGCTTCCGTATCAAGCACACTAAGCAATCAGAACATGGTAATTGTAAAACAAAAGATTGCATTGTATTCTTCTGCTAGTCATCGTCAAAATATGACACTGGGAGCAACAAAAGCGTCCTATTAACAAGTCATGAAATCAGAGAACTATGAAAGAAGGTCGAAAGACATATTTCTTTCACAGAATATGTAACTTTACGAACTTACAAGTCCAATTTCACAATGTGGGACACTTTGTCTGAGGAATTTCATTTGTAACGTCACTATTCGATTTATCTCTTCCTTAGATGTATTTTTGGATGGGGTCCACCTTTAGCAAAACACAGTTTTGTTTTTTATGCCAAAGATGTTTGACTGTGGTTGCAGCATCATCAGTGGACTTTTATTTTATGGCTGTTAAACATAAAGAATACTCTTTACTGTTTGTACGCATGTAAATGCTAGTTTAGAATAAATTTTCGAAGAAGACATAAAATTATATATTCATACCTTTCCACCACTTGGTGCGGTTTTCCTGAGGCATTATGTTTTTATAGTGCCTGTTTTCTTTCACCGTCTGTCATCGGCAAGCATATACAAATTATTTGTATGTATGTATTGTTAAAGCAAACACGGACAAAAGAGCTTCAACCTCAAGATGATTTTGTCTTTCTTGTTTGCCATCCAGACCTCGGATCCGTAGAGTAGCAAAGGAACAGCTAGTTCTTTATCGAATGTCAGTTCCTTTTCTTTAGCTTTCGTCTTGTTTTGTATGCTTTTTCCTATTGCACAGACGCCCTGAGATTTTTCTGTTCAATTCATTACATCTTTATCATGATCAAAAGAAATCTCGAAACGTAGATAGTTTAATTACTTAATTGCTCAGTCATTTTATTTTCTACTGTTTTTAATCACACCTGTTGTTTTAATTGGAATCTTTTAATACTGATTTGTTTTTAATCGCACCTGTTGTTTTCATTCGAGTCTTTCAATACTGATCATAGTGTTGCTCTGTTTGATCTGTCAAATGTTTTGACATAATCGATAAAAGCTGTGTGTGTGTCTCATTATAAAATTATTTTATTTACCAGAATCTTAAAAGTGAATATGTTATCAATTGCTGTTAGCGAACATTTAAATCAACTCTGGTCTTTAGTTAAAATTGTTTCGACTGTTGGTCTTAAACTTAAAGTTACAATTTTCGCATATACTTCATATCCAATGGTTAAAATATGTACCCTCCTATAATAATTAGTCTTTTCCATCTACTTTCTTAAATTGAGTACTGTAGATCTGTTGGCCAGAGATCCGGTATTCTCACTTTCTACCAGCATAAATTTAGGAAATGTAAAATCTTAGCTTAAGGAGCGTTCTACTGTACTTTAATAGCTGGCTTTTAATGTTATCTAAACAAGCTGCTTTCATCGTTTTAACAGTTCCTTGAAATTTGGCTTATGTTAGTGCATGTAACCCCTTTCCCATCTTCATACATTCCTGTTCGTTCCACTAAGTTTTGGTCACACCACAACTTTTCATAAGGTAGAATGAATTTCTTTTGTATCTGCCAGTGATTACAAAACTTTTGGTCCATAGACTACGAGTTTCGTTCCGCAGTGACCATATTAAGATCTTCAGAAAAGCGTGAGATCTTCAGAAAAACGTGGGAAATGAAATACAACTAGTGAACAGATTAAGTCTCAAACAATAAAATGTGCCATAACTAAAAATGATTACTTTCATGGATGTGGAAATATGCGCTTAAAGTATGACGAGACATACCTATTTTATAAAATGTCCGAATATAATAAACCCATAGTGGAATCGTCACAAAATTTTTTAGGGCTCCATACCTCATGCGGTGGAAACCGGATCCTTATAGGATCACTCTGTTGTCAATCTTTCAGTCTGTTCATCCATTAAAACCCTTCCACTTAGGAACGGTAGAGGTATCAAGATAAATTCTTTGTCAAATACTATAGTTTACGGTTCCTTGTTGGTGTAAAAATTTAAGTTTCCATGTCAATGCAATCAAAAGATACGACCATTTATGTCAGAAATTTTGCTACTCGCTAACTCACACATCCAAACCTATACATCCAATGTATACACGTAATTAAATTCGTACGCAATCCTCAGAGCGCGATATCAAACAATGGAATATCTAGGATGGAATGTAACAATACCAGAGAAGGAAAGTTGCTATTCACGATATAGTTGAGATGCTGTGTCCCGATAGGCACAACAAAAAGATTCACACAATTATAGCTTTCAGCCATTAAGCCCTTTGACAGCAGTAGACACACATACACACACGCACACACACACACACACAAACACACACACACATGCACACTCACACACACACACACTCACACGCAATAAATATTACTTTTTCTAATTCTTCGTTCCATATTCCTAATGTTTCCTTATTGTATCTTTTAAATCTTGTTCCAAGTGCTACAAAAGCTGTCCTCTGAACACTACCACTTATATGCTCTCATTATTCAGTATTATTTGCAGTGGAGGATTTCACTATCAACTGTTCCTCTAGTCTATTTTTGTATAAGAGTTGTAGGCTATTATTTAGGAATAATTGTTCTTTGAAAGTTGTTTCTTTATTTCTGTGATTTTTATTATTCTTTTCCATTCTACTGTGTTTTGTTAAAATATTCATTTTAGTATTTATTAAATAATGGTGGAAATAGATGTTGCTTCCTCGATACATTCTTCTACTGATATATTCTTCTACTGACCCCCCATGAACCATGGACTTTGCCGTTGCTGGGGAGGCTTGCGTGCCTCAACGATACAGATAGCTGCACCGTAGGTGCAACCCCAACGGAGGGGTATCTGTTGAGAGGCCAGACAAACATGTGGTTCCTGAAAAGGGGCAGCAGCCTTTTCAGTAGTTGCAGGGGCAACAGTCTGGATGATTGACTGATCTGGCTTTGTAACACTTACCAAAATGGCCTTGCTGTTCTGGTACTGCGAACGGCTGAAAGAAAGGGGAAACTACAGCCGTAACTTTTCGCGAGGGCATGCAGCTTCACTGTATGATTAAATGATGATGGCGTCATCTTGGGTAAAACATTCCGGAGGTAAAATAGTCGCCCATTCGGATCTCCGGGCGGGGAATACTCAAGAGGACGTTGTTATCAGGAGAAAGAAAACTGGTGTTCTACGGATCGGAGCGTGGAATGTCAGGTCCCTTAATCGGGCAGGTACGTTAGAAAATTTAAAAAGGGAAATGGATAGGTTGAAGTTCGGTGGCAGGACGAACAAGACTTCTGGTCAGGTGAATACAGGGTTATAAATACAAAATCAAATAGGGGTAGTGCAGGAGTAGGTTTAATAATGAATAAAAAAAATAGGTGTACGGGTAAGCTACTGCAAACAGCATACTGAGCGCATTATTGTGGCCAAGATAGACACGAAGCCCACGCCTACTATAGTAGTACAAGTTTATATGCCAACTAGCTTTGCAAATGACGAAGAAATTGATGAAATGTATGATGAAATGAAAGAAATTATTCAGGTAGTGAAGGGAGACGAAAATTTAATAGTCATGGATGACTGGAATTGGTCAGTAGGAAAAGGGAGAGAAGGAAACATACTAGGTGAATATGGATTGGGCCTAAGAAATGGAAGAGGAAGCCGCCTGGTAGAATTTGGCGTAGAGCATAACTTAATTATAGCTAATACCTGGTTTAAGAATCATCGAAGAAAGTTGTATACATGGAAGAACCCTGGAGATACTAAAAGGTATCAGGTAGATTATATAATGGTAAGACAGAGATTTAGGAGGCAGGTTTTGAATTGTAAGACATATCCAGGGGCAGATGGGGACTCTGACCACAATCTACTGGTTATGAACTGTAGATTAAAACTGAAGAAACTGCAAAAAGGAGGGAATTTAAGGAGATGGGTCCTGGATAAACTGAAAGAACCAGAGATTGTACAGAGTTTCAGGGAGAGCATAAGGGAACAATTGACAGGAATGGGGGAAAGAAATACAGTAGAAGAAGAATGGGTAGCTTTGAGGGATGAAATAGTGAAGGCAAGAGAGGATCAAATATGAAATAGGTAAAAAGACGAGGGCTAGTAGAAACCCTTGGGTAACAAAAGAAATATTGAATTTAATTGATGAAAGGAGAAAATATAAAAATGCAGTAAATGAAGCAGGCACAAAGGAATACAAACGTCTCAAAAATGATATCGACAGGAAGTGCAAAATGGCTAAGCAGGGATGGCTAGAGGACATATGTAAGGGTGTAGAGGCTTATCTCACTAGGGGTAAGATAGATACTGCCTACAGGAAAATTAAAGAGACCTTTGGAAAAAGAGAACCACTTGCATGAATATCAAGTGCTTTGATGGAAACCCAGTTCTAAGCAAAGAAAGGAAAGCAGAAAGGTGGAAGGAGAATATAGAGGGTCTATACAAGGGTGATGTTCTTGAGGACAATATTATGGAAATGGAAGAGGATGTAGATCAAGATGAAACGGGAGATATGATATTGCGTGAAGAGTTTGACAGAGCACTGAAAAACCTGAGTCGAAACAAGGTCTCCGGAGTAGACAACATTTCATTAGAGCTACTGTCAACCTTAGGAGAGTCAGTCCTGACAAAACTCTACCATCTGGTGAGCAAGATGTATGAGACAGGCGAAATACCCTCAGACTTCAAGAAGAATATAATAATCCCAATCCCAAAAAGAGCAGGTGTTGACAGATGTGAGAAACCGACCTCGGGGAAGATCAGTTTGGATTCCGTAGAAATGTTGGAACACGTGAGGCAATACTGACCCTACCACATATCTTAGAAGAAAGATTAAGGGAAGACAAACCTACATTTCTAGCATTTGTAGACTTAGAGAAAGCTTTTGACAATGTTGTTTGGAATACTGTCTTTCAAATTCTGAAGTTGTCAGGGGTAAAATACAGAGAGCGAAAGGCTATTTACAATTTGTACAGAAAGCAGATGGCAGTTATAAGAGTTGAGGGGCATGAAAGGGAAGCAGTGGTTGGGAAGGGAGTGAGATAGGGTTGTAGCCTGTCCCCGATGTTGTTCAATCTGTATATTGAGCAAGCAGTAAAGGAAACAAAAGAGAAGTTTGGAGTAGGTATTAAAATCCATGGAGAATAAATAAAAACTTTGAGGTTCGCCGATGACATTGTAATTCTGTCAGAGGCAGCAAAGGACTTGGAAGAGTAGTTGAACGGAATGGACAGTGTCTTGAAAATAGGGTATAAGATGAACATCAACAAAAGCAAAACGAGGATAATGGAATGTAGTCGAATTAAGTCTGGTGATGCTGAGGGAATTAGATTAGGAAATGACACACTTAAAGTAGTAAAGGAGTTTTGCTATTTGGGGAGCAAAATAACTGATGATGGTCGAAGTAGAGAGGATATAACATGTAGACTGGCAATGGCAAGGAAAGCGTTTCTTAAGAAGAGAAATTTGTTAACATCGATTATTGATTTAAGTGTCAGGAAGTCGTTTCTCAAAGTATTTGTATGGAGTGTAGCCATGTGGAAGTGAAACGTGGACGATAAACAGCTTAGAGAAGAAGAGAATAGAAGCTTTCGAAATGTGGTGCTACAGAAGAATGCTGAAGTTTAGATGGGTTGATCACATAACGAATGAGGAGGTATTGAATAGAATTGGGGAGAAGAGGAGTTTGTGACACAACTTGACTAGAAGAAGGGATCGGTTGGTAGGACATGTTCTGAGACATCGAGGGATCACCAGTTTAGTGTTGGAGGACAGCGTGGTGGGTAAAAATCGTAGAGGGAGACCAAGAGATGAATAGACTAAACAGATTCAGAAGGATGTAGGTTGCAGCAGGTACTGGGAGATGAAGAAGCTCGCACAGGAGAGAGTAGCATGGAGAGCTGCATCAAACCAGTCTCAGGACTGTAGACCACAACAACAACAACAACAACAACTGATCGTCACTGATGAAGCTTTTTGCTAACTTTTATATAATGACTTAATGAACATTGATGCTGTGTTGACTATTTGTGCTTGTGGATACGCCTTTCATGAAAAAAAGTTAGCAATTTTCATGTTAATAAAAATAGCGAATTGTCTTAGTTCTTGTTCATTTATATTTAAAATACTTGCCCGTCGGATGCGAATTACATTAGTTAAAGATTGGTTTGTTACCCTTGCGTTACAATCTCCAATTAACATCATTAGGTCACCTTTGTTTTGCTTGTTAACTTCATTTTGTAAATTACAATAAAATTCTGTCGTGCTCACTTTCTTTTCTTCTTCTGGAGCATACACTGCGACTATCGTCACGTATCCTCTACAGCACTTTAATCTTACAATCATTATTCGTTCATTAATAATAGTATATTGGTCTGTTTTACAGAAATACTTGCACCTCAAGTACTTCCACTCCAGCTTGATATCGGTCTCCCATTATAATCACCTATTATCCATCTTCGTTTCCCTTGGAGCTAGTATATATGTTTCCTTGTCTTTAGTTTCTTTAACTAGTTCAAATTCCTTGTTGGCAAGTCCTCCGACTTTCCAAGTCACTACTTTTGAGCTATCCTGCATTCCGTATCCTTTCATGCTGTGCCTTCGCATGCTATAATTGACATAAGATCGTTTTATTTTGCGATAATCGCACTGCGTAATATTAAGAAAAGAATCTGAAACTTGCAATGTGTGCGATAGAATAATGAATCCAATTGACTTCGCATTTAAAGTATGTTTTGATGGGTCATGTACGTGCAAAGTAAATGATTCCAGAGCCTACCAAAAACGTGCTATGCTTTACGTGTTTCCTGGAGTTCGATCCTGGAAGAGTACATACACCATTGTGACACCACCTACATCATTTACGTTTTATTTACGTGAAGGTGATAAAGTTAAACATGACACCAGTGTATTCGTCTTTGAGTTACCAGTACTTACAAACGCTTAAATTCTCGGCACATCTACAGGGGCTAGACACAAATTACCATGTCTAATACAGGGGTACCGAAATCGTTAGCATCCAAAACAGCTTCTATTCGTCTCGGAAGAGGTAAACATGTGTCGTGCACGGTTTTCGAGGGAATCTTATACCATTATCCCTCCCTCCCTCCGTCCCAAAAGAAAAGTTGCTGGACTAGATAACGGTGACGGAGGTGGAGGGTGATCAGGCACCCTTGTCTCCAAAGTAGACAATAAATGCCCAATAATGTTGTGACCTGGCGACCGTGGTGGCCAGCGGAGACGCAACAGTTCATCCTCCTGCTCACAAAACCAGTCCTTGACGATACACCCTGAATGAACAGGGACCTTGTCGTCTTTGAACCCAGCATCACTATTGGGGAACGAACGTTGTATCGTGGAATGGACCTGATTAACGAAAATGGTCACACAATCCTTGGCACTAGTACGACCTTGGAAAGTAACCACGGGGCCCGTTGACGAACACGATATGGCTGTCAAGGTTTTACTCCTTGAACGCAAACTCTGCAGGAAGTTGAGAACTATGACAAACAAGACTCAACCGAGCGAATCACGTCCTTCCATTTGTCTGTAGTATGGCTTCGGCACTACGTTTCCTTGTCACGGGCATTTGCATCACTGGAGAGTGGTTTTGTAACACCAGGTCGCTCTGCAGCTCCCTTCGTGTTGTTTCTGTGCTGACAGGGTTGGCCACTGCGACTTACAGTTCTCAGTGACTTCTGCAGACCTCTTATTTTTCGTTGCAATTCCTTTCAATGACCGTCCGACACGATCACTCCACACACACTTTTTTCCACGTTGAGACTTTGCGGATGATGGTTTTCCGCTTTCCCTCTATGCAGTACAAATGTCGACATGGCGCATCTTGCAACATCAAACACTTCGGATACCTGGATTACGGAAATACCCAAAAGAACCAACAATTGGCCCACTTTGGATTTAATTTAGCTCCGACGTAAGGCACTCACAACCATACAGAACAGTCTCCTGGCCATAACTGATGCTTGAATCGTGTTGAGGACATTTCACAGGTGTCGCTCGTGGTCAATTACAACAGGGTAACCTAAGGGCGTGGTCAGGATCTGCATTTGTGTTCAAGCACGTATTTCTCGAGGTCTTTCCATATTTTTGTCCAACTCCTGTAGTAAAGAATGTACATTTTTTGTCAAACATATCGGACACTTCGGCTGACATTGAGGTGACCACAACTACCCAACGTCACCCAAAATGCTATAAAATGTTATTAAGAAATATCTACCATTAATGGGCAGCCTACCTGAAGAAGTAAAAATTTTTACCATAACAAAACGTGTCTGGTTAAAAATTATTCACGACGGTCGCAGTGCACCACATCCATAATAGACCCACGTTTTATTCATTTTTTTTTATTTTTGTATCACCAATACGGGTGCTACATCAGTTGAGACTGCGTATCATGGTGCAGTGCGCCACCGCACGTCTCTCCGTTAATCCCGACGGCCGCAGAGGAATCTGTCCCACGGCCCGGCCTGCTGATTCGCCGCAGGTACAGTGGAGCACAGTAGACCGGGGATAGCACAGCGCTAGTGCAGCGAGCGCTACGGCTCTGTCGTGTTCAGCAGAGCAACAAGACCACACTGTGCGCTGCGCTAGGAATGCAAACGGCGGGACGTCGGAAGCCGCCAGACACATATTACTCCCCCTCCCTCACGCGTGCCGCAACTTTCCTCACCCGGAGTGCCGGGGAACTGCGCCAGCTGTTTACTGCTGGTATGAGTTTTGTCGGCAACTCGTGCCGCAGGCAGCTGACGCTCGGGAAATTACCGCGTGGTGTTATTCTCCCAAATGCTAGAGTGGAGTTATTTTAGCGAGATGAGGTCGATAGTAATGCAGTTACCATAGTATACAACCCTTTTTCCGATGAACTGAAAATTTATGTAGTGATGGTCAAGATGCATCAGACAAATTCACACACTCACACGTCAAAATAAAGCTAGATGTGACTTTTAAGCCCTATGGACGACGGTAACGTCATTTACCGAGCGAGGTGGCGCAGTGGTTAGCACACTGGAATCGCATTCGGGAGGACGACGGTTCAATCCCGCGTCCAGCCATCCTGATTTAGGTTTTCTGTGATTTCCCTAGATCACTCCAGGGAAATGCCGGGATGGTTCCTTTGAAAGGGTACGGACGATTTCCTTCCCCATCCTTCCCTAATCCGAGCTTCAGTTCCGTCTCTAATGACCTCGTTGTCGACGGGACGTTAAACAGTAATCTCCTCCTCCTCCTCCTCGATAACGTCATTTGAGAGCTCCTACTGGGGAAGGGTGAAAGCGAAAACCAGGCGAGTCCATTTCAAATGAGTCACTCAGGGGTTTGATCTTAGCGACGTCACTGGCATCTAAAACTGGGTGGCTGGACATAGATTATGGAACATTGTTCTTATTCGAGACTGTTTCACTGGCAGTGATACAAATGAAAGAGGAACATTTAAGTCCATCCCAACTTCTCCATTGTTGGGCAACTCCTTAGGTCACACGTCTCCTATCCCATCAGATCAATAACTAAACAAATCAGCTATTTTTCTATCCCTAGACCTGAGGAAAGCCTGTGACTGTGTATGGAATTCCAGTCTCCTTTGACTTACGGACTTCCAGTTAACTATGTCTATCATACTGCAAACTTCCTGTTGTGTCTACGAAACCTGCATACTCTGTTCTCTAGACAAACAATCAAACAACTCGTATTAATGAGTTTTATTACAAGACATGTGCAGACACTTAACTTGTAGTTCTTTGTACATGATCACACAAGTGCTATCACACAGATGTGTTGCAAGCAAAGGGCGACATGCAAAATAATCAGTCTTCTTCAGATTAACCAGTAGTAGTCTGTCAACTGAAATGCAGTGCCGGCCGCTGTGGCCGAGAGGCTCTAGCCGCTTCAGTCCGGAACCACGCTGCTGCTACGGTTGCAGGTTCGAATCCTGCATCGGGCATGGATATGTGTGATGTCCTTAGGTTAGTTAGGTTTAACTAGTTCTATGTCTAGGGGACTGATGACCTCAGATGTTAAGTCCCATAGTGCTTATAGCTATTTGAATTTTGAACTGCAGTGACTGCTGATCTCTAACTGTGCTACGCAGGGATTGCTAAGGAAGAGACTACGAGGCATTGGCTAACGAAGTGGCTAACGTTGAAGCTGCTATCGAAGTGGGTTGTCACCAGTCGGGCGCGGCGCTTATGTCGTCTTCAAAATTCGTTCAAATGGCTCTGAGGACTATGGGACTTAACATCTGAGGTCATCAGTCCCCAAACACTTAGAACAGCTTAAACCCAAATAACCTTAGGACATCACACACATCCCTGCCAGAGGCAGGTTTCGAATCTGCGACCATAGAGGTCGCGCCGTCCTAGACTGAAGCACCTAGAACCGCTCGGTCACAGGGGTTGTCGCCTTCACCTAGGGGCCGCTGGTGTGGCGTTGTCGTCCTGTGAGGCCGGTCAACCTGCGATTGGCTGACCTCTTCTCACAGCCTTCTCTTCTCTGACGTTCTCGACTGACGTGCCGGGGCTGACTTTACACCGTACACATCTTGCCTAAACGACGATCTTTCGTCAGTATTAACCGTACGAATCACGTGACTTCCATCCCACTGAAAGCGTTCTGCTAGGCTCCGTCCGTACGTTTGTCTCCTGTACACTGCCGATGGGCTCAAACCACCTCCACTTGCCAACCCCCTGCGGTACGTCAATGACACTGTATTTCTGTCTCTCTGCCCTACACTCCATAAATTGTAACTATCCCTCGAAATCCACTAGAGTAAGCATAGCCTCTGATCTGAAAGATGAACTTGTCCAAAACCCATGCAGTAATTATTGGTAGAATCATCCACGGTTTTCGCCTCCATGACTTCTACCTCACCACTTACAATCGTCCAATCTGGTTAACTAGTACACTAAAATATATTGGGGCGGCTCTCGACCGGTAGCTAAAATAGGTATATCACCTACTAACCATCCAACAGAAAGCTCACGGCACACTAAACAGCAAACATTACTAATTGGCGGAACTTGGGGACTACGCCCGCCTTTGTCGTCCACACCTTGATCCGACTCATCCTCTCCAACGTAAATGTTGCATGTATATTCTTTTTACCTGAGCTCTATCAGACTCTCCAAATACGTGTCATGCATCATCAAATTTCCGCACTGAATGCCTCTGCATATCATATCTGTACGATTGACAGCCCCGCCCGCTCCCCCACGCCCACATGCGATGAGGGACTTGAAATAACAGTAAAAGAAAAACAAGTACACTGAAAACATTAAATAAATTCTGGTACTTACGCGAGTTGCTCATTACCTATTTTTATGTCGGTGTTTCCTACAACACCTTCCTTGTCTATAATCATAACTTTTGTCTTTTTGCTATTTGTTTTAGTCCTGTTATCTCTTGATTCAAAATCTTATTTTTTTTCTGTGACTCTGTGCCACTATTTCAGAGTCACTGACAAATCTGATACAATGAATATAAATACCATTAATTCCGAGTCAAGTCGTCTTTTCATTGATTGTTATTATTGCCTTGTCGATACACATATTTAATAAGTAAGTTGAAAGTGGTCACCCCTGTCGTACTGACCTTCTGATTTTTCCTCCTTTCTTGCCACCGTTTATAGCCAGTTCAGTCGTCTGACATTTGTATGTACTCAGAATTAATCGCTTGTTCTTCCAGTCAAGACCTATCGGCCAGTATCTAACACGTCAACTAGTCGAATGATACTGAACTCCGCGAAGGGCGAACTAAGGCTTTGTTCCGAATCCTCGTCATGGCTTGTAAATGAGTTACGTTGGTATCTTTTTTTGTGCTTGAGAGAAACCTTTACATGCGTTGTTACGATCGGAAACTTTGGCAGCTGTGTCAGGTCAATCCGGGCGACTTCTTTAGCCACCTCCTCGCTATGGGCGAGTCTTGAATCTGTCACTAAGATCCCAAGAGAAAGGGACAAAGCAGACTGTTGGAATTATGGACTCAACGCTGCTGGGAAAGACCCAATCATCACCGGACGAGGTGACGCTGAGTGGTCTTTTGGACCAATATGGTACGGTACCCAGCAGATTATGCTCGTAAGGGGCAAACCATCACAAGAGCACACCGCCCATATCTCCTGATGAGATCGCAGAAATCTGTCTAAGGCGGCGTCTTTGTTCAACGACAAGGCCCAACGCATTCGCCACTGGACATTCTCACACATGCTGCTTTCTTGCGTTATCAAATTTTGCCTCCCCCTGTTGCCCCCCCCCCCCTCTCCCCTCTCGTGTTCTGCTTACATGGCTCGCTGTGACTTCTCCTTCTTTGCTCGGACGGAGAAACCATTGCGTGGCAGGCACTATCAGAATGGCGATGAAATGATTTTCGAGGATGCACATTCCATTAACAGCCAAACTGAGGACGTCTACAACGAAAATGTCTGCGAAGTCATCGATCTTTGGGGAAAGTGTGTTGCATTGAGAGATGAGTGTGTAAGGCAGGACTCACACCCTTACCGAGTTTAATGTTCGCCACTTCATTCTTTCAATGTGATGATTAAAATTCTGTGACTACCTTTCGTAGACGACTTGTGTGCACTGAACACCAGCCACCATAAGAGCGCGTATCTCCCACTGAAACGGAGGAAATCAATATTCGCCGGCAGGGTCTTATTATGGAGGCCATTCAAATCTTCCCTCTACACAAAACGTCTTCCTCACCTGTCACGCTTCTTTCCCTTTCATTAGTAAATTCATTCAAATGTTGTTTCAATTTAGCAGAAGCGTCCTTTCATTTCCTCATTTAGACGAGTAATTGTAAAAAGAGAGAGAGAGAGAAAGAGTGAGGGAGAGAGAGAGAGAGAGAAAGGAAAACGGACAACTAAGGATTGCAAAGGATTGCACAAGGATAATGACAAAGGGTTACCCCTCTCACAGCCCCAGTACAGTAAATAATACTTCACCTTCCAAATGAATGGGACTAAAAATTGATTTCATAGCGAGATACACATTTGTCGATGATGTAAAGTTCATGAGATTCAGCAGGAACACAGCTTACCGCTGTCAGAAATGCAACGCCGGGAGAAGAGTGGATGTTGTTACCGTGCAGCGTACTCGTATCTCATGGTTTGTATCTAATGTTGAGACAATAAGTGCTTGTATACCAAAACAATTAATCAAGTATCATAGCTTCGATACACGAGGCTGAAATTCCGTAGCGGCTGTCATTTATCGAGTGAAGAGCCAAGAGATTTTCAGCTGAATACTATCACACCGGACAGTTGTAATTTCACAGTGGTCTGTCTCTGGCAATGAATTACCCACATATGCCTAACGGCTCCTGTGATAGCTGCGTCGCCCGCACTAACACACCCCACTAATCACAAGAACGACGTGGACGCCTAAGCAATTACGGCCTACAAACTGATGGGCATGACCGTAAGTCACTTCTGCATCATCCAGGAAATGGACTACTAGCTACTAACTCACGACGAACATAACGTAACCTGGCCGTAGGAACAAATAGAAGAATGTGTTTGTTTCTAGTACGTAGTAATGTTTCGAAATCGCGGCATTCTTACCGATGATTCAACCACCTTATGTCCACATTTTTGCCAGTAATCTTTCTTCCCACTGACAATATGTTCATCTCACAGTAGCAATTATTTACTATTTATCGTCTGATCTTTGTCTTATCCTACAATTCCCCCTCTCTATGGTTCTTTCTAGAACCGTGGAAGATATTCCACCCTATATGGGAAGACCTATCCAGCTTTCTAGTTAGGGTTCTCAAACATTCCTTTCTTCATTGATCCTTTGGAGAACGTTCTAATATCTGACGTTATCACTCTATTTTTTAGGATTGAGGTTTAGCAGTGAAAATACCGTATATTTAGAAACGAATTGAACAGCTTATTTTGTTGTCTGCTGCATTTGAATCAGGGAAATAAGTGAATAAAAAGCTGCTTTTGATTCAGAAGAAGAAAGAGATTTCCTTTGAATGTGGTGTTCAGACGCCGACCATCAGCCTGTCATGTACAGACTGAACCACACATTATAGAATTTCATGAGAAATTTGAGTGCAGACGGCAGTAAAACGTTGTTTCACATAGCCTAATCGTCTGGTGTAGTTCATATGTTGTTGTAAACACTGTCGTTTGACTTTCCCCAGAGTAAAAAATATAACTTGTCAACTGTGACAATATTGGCCAAAATACATGTCCTCTTCGTTCAATCCAATGACCTACAAACAGTCGGTGAGGGAAAGCTGCAGTGCGTCGAGCGCTATGTGCTGGACGTCTGTCAGGTTCCTCCTGGTCATCCGTGGAACTTGGTGCAAGTACTGCTCCATTCAGCTACTGAGGCCCAGACGTTGACGCTCCCATATCTGTTTCCGATAAAGTATACTAATTCCATTCCTGTTTCCTTATTGGTGTCTTTGTGATGTATCAAGAGGTAGAACGTGTTGGAAACTGGTATTTACCATGGCTAAAAACAGTGGTTAGCACACTGGACTCGCATTCGGGAGGACGACAGTTGAGTCCCGCGTCCGGCCATCCTGATTTAGGTTTTCCGTGATTTCCCTAAATCGCTCCAGTTAACTACAGGGATGGTTCCTTTGAAATGGCACGGTCGACCTCCTTCCCTATCCATCCCTAAACCGACGAGACCGATGACCTCGCATTTTGGTCTCTTCCCCCAAAAAACAACCAACCATGGCTAAAAACGTTGACATGAGAATGGTGTATGGAGAATGTACGAACGACACTGTTTTTCTTTGTGATCTTTTTGCGGAATGATAACCGTCTGGACGCCACCCATATCGAAAACAATTTGTGAAACCCTTCAACCAATTAAGTGAAATACATGCTCAGATTTTCTCTCCGAAGAATCTTTCTGCAGTTTCTGACATATGTTTGCATCAAAATCTTTCATTATTATCTGGTAGGGATTTTCTGTAATTCTTTGTACAGAGTTGCCATCCGTTAATAAGATCATGATCTTGATGGTGTATAATCTTCAATAATTTACATTTGACCTTTTGCTTATTTCCAAGTATGTATTCAAGGTTTGTTTCCAAATGAAACCGTATTCGATTAACATCATTCAATAAAATGCACTAACAACTTCATCACATGAATAGGGGGAAAACTTCGACAAATGGTAACAAAACTGATGTATCAAATGAAAAAACATAAGACGAATACCGTCATTGCAAGAGTACGAAACAAATTTAAGAAATGAACTTCAATTACAATTGGTAGGTACCTACCGTTTGCTCCACAAGTTTCTGAACATCGACAAAAGAATAAATCGGGCCAGTTTATTGTATGGAGTTTGGTTTCGAAAATGTAAGAGAGGCCCTACATTTGCAGGCCTCGCCGACGGTAACTGCCCGCTTGTTCTCGACGCATTCGTTCAATAAGAGGATAAAAATAGACTCAGTGAAGACTAATTAGAATAGGAAGTGAATTCGATATATTTTGTCGAACAATGAAAAGATTATGCAGCCTTTCAAGATCATAAACGGCTTACAAATTTCAAGTGTCCGAAATATTACTGAGATACGGATTAAAATATTAAAATGAAAAACAAAGTTAGAAAGAATTAACTTCATCAGGCAAGTAACCAAAAATATATATTAGATATTACAGATTTAATTCAGAATAAGGAAGCAAAATACTCCATATTAAGGATCAATATGAGCATCCTAGAAGCGTACACTATACTAAGACGAAAGTAGTAATTATTTAACAAACATACTGGGAAAACAGAAAATGATACTGCAGGAAAGAAAAAATTAAAATAAAAGACCGTCTCAAATGGAGGAAGTTTCTTTTGAAGGGATGGAGAGATATTGAAGTAAACGCTAGTAGTAATATTGTACAGTTTTCTAAAAAAACTTTCCTGGTTGGATGAGAAACAATATAACAAAGATATGATACGAGAAATAACTCAAAACAGTAAGAGTTTGAAGAAGGCAAAACTTACGTTCGATAGCCATCTTATTTCATCAATTCAAATTGTATAAATCATAGAACCCAACGGCGCTTCCAGATTGGATCACCTATTTGTAAGCGAGTCATATATGTTGAGAAAGTTTGCGAGTCAGGTTCAAGAAAATTTGTACTAACAGCCCGCTAGAAACACGACACTGATTCAAGCCAAGTTATTTCCTGGGTTCGAAGAGGCAGACCTCGGATGACGACCCAATGGGAGATGACAATATCAACTTTGAATAAATGCAGAAGCAACTTGCAGGTCTATAATGTGAAATACTCTAGAGCAGTCGTTGATGCCGCAGTAGCTGATTAAAATTTTTGCAGGAACTGCCTGCCTCCAAGATTCGCGATTACCGTCAACTTCTGTCTAAAGTGGAAACACTTTGAACTCCAACAGAAACACTATCGCACCTTCTGTGCGAAATGAAATCACATCACGGTAGCTCAGGTATATGTACCTTGTTTTACAGCACAATCGTCAGTTGGGGCATGCAAGACACAAAACTGTGTGCCTAACCTGGTGACAATCACGATGAACTACTTCATACGGGCAAAGTCTAGACGTTGTGTATTTACCTACAAAGAGCACTAGGGGGGAGGGGGTGGAGTACACTGCACCCCACTTCACGCCCTTACACCTACTATCGATTCAAAGTGATTATCCAAATAATATACTGTACAGTGTGTCTAGCAATAACATATGCAGAAAAACTTGCGTCTTTTTCAAGTGGGTCTATATGATTAATACATCCATTATCGCGTGTAAATATAGTAATGTTACATCTTTTAGGCACTGTCGGTAAAAACTGAAGGAACGATTTTACTTGCGTCAGTATCGCACAGGACATGAGCAATGCCACTCAGATGTTAAGTGCACAAATGCATCTGTACTCATCAATCCCCTGTAGTAGAAGCAGATGAAGAAGCTATACCCGGGCATAATTACCTCTCCCAACATTAACACACGAGAGCCGCCGTTCAAGGCTTTTTATTTCAAATTCAACGAAATAAAAATATTTCTGGAACAAATTGTTTTACCGTTTCACAAAACATTCGCCATTAAAACTACAACACTTCTGCATTTTTTCCACTCTATAGTTGGTTTCAGTAACACATAGATTTGGAAGGATTCAACAACTTTTTTTGAGGTGATGAAAATACATGTGCTATTGTTGTTTGACATAAGCTAACAAAAAAAAAAACTTTAGTTAGGTGCTAAATAAAGCTAATACGAGAAATAAGGCATTAATTCGATGTTTATGAAGTATCTACCACTGCCAGAGTGAAGTGGAGAAGAGCCTCAGGTAGAACGAGAAGCAAGAAATGTGCAGCACACTTCAACTGAGGCCAAGAAGCCTAGGAACGTACAAAGTGTTAGGAAGAAAAAGTCTTGCTGCTAGGTAGTAGACGTGGGCGAGGTGTAGGCCTTCAGTTACAGGAAGTTTTAGGGGCAGCGTACTAGACCCCCAGTATCTTCAAGCCAAATGCGGGGCTAAGTCATGTGATAGAGGGTCTAGAGTCCTTATGTTGTGGACTGGCAAGACAGCCAATCCACTATGACCACTATGGCAGGAAGCCGAAAGGCACGCGTTTAAGCTCACGCAGGCTGGCGTGGGGTCTGGAACAGGACAAGGAATTTATAGTAGCAAAGAAAGTACGTAACTACTGGAATACTTAACTTTAATTCATAATTGGTGAACATCGCTCTTGACGGTACATGTTTTACAGCATCAATAGGAACTGGTAATGGCGTCTTCCTAGGTCGTAGCAAATGACGTAGCTGAAGGCTATGCTAACTATCGTCTCGGCAAATGAGAGCGTAATTTGTCAGTGAACCATCGCTAGGAAAGTCGGCTGTACAACTGGGGCGAGTGCTAGGAAGTCTCTAGACCTGCCGTGTGGCGGCGCTCGGTCTGCAATCACTGATAGTGGCGACACGCTGGTCCGACGTATACTAACGGACCGCGGCCGATTTAAAGCCTACCACCTAGCAAGTGTGGTGTCTAGCGGTGACAGCACACCTTATGTAAGGACTTTACAAAAGAGAACCATGTAGTGATAGTGGGTGGGGTGGACAAGATAGCTTCCCTGACTTATGGCACCGACGTACACTTTGTTGAGCAGTTCTGGCGTCACGATCGACCACACCTTGATGGAGATGTGAGGCGAATGAATGTGGAGTTAGGGATGGTTCTGAGGGCAGCCAACTTTGCTCATGTATCTCTGGTGCCCGTCGGGGCTATCAACAGAGGGGGTTTCACTAGGCATGGCCTACACCTGAACAGGACTGGAAAGGGAAGATTGGTACAGCTGATTAATGAAAGTATAGGAGAGGATCTCGGGCCACACATCGTCAAGTACCTGTTCTCATAGGTAGGAAAAGTAGGTCTTTTTTAGGATAAATCCAGACAACAGGTTCTCCTGCCTAAAGAGTATCTCCAACACTTTAAAAAATACTGAAACAATCACTCACAACACAGATTTTAACACCTCAAATATCACAAATACCAGGAATTAAAATCCATGGAGAAGAAATAAAACCTTTGAGGTTTGCCGATGACAATGTAATTCTGGCAGAGACAGCAAAGGACCTGGAAGAGCAGTTGCACCCAATGGACAGTGACTTGAAAGGAGGATAGAAGATGAACATCAACAAAAGCAAAACAAGGATATTGGAATGTAACCGAATTAAATCAGGTGATGCTGAGGGAATTAGATTACAAAATGAGACACTGAAAGTACTACATGAGTTTTGCTATTGGGGAATGAAAGAACTGATGACAGTCGAAGTAGAGAGGATATAAACTGTAGGCTAGCAATTGCAAGGAGAGCGTTTCTGAAGAAAAGAAACCTGTTAACATCAAATATAGATGCAAGTGTCAGGAAGTCTTTTTTAAAAGTATTTGTGTGGAGTGTCGACATGTATGGACGTGAAACATGGACAATAAAGAGTTTATAGAAGAAGGGAATAGAAGCTTTCGAAATGTGGTACTACAGATGAATGTTGAAGATTAGATAGAGTATATCACGTAACTTACGAGGAGGTACGAATAGAATTGGGGAGAAAAGTAATTTGTGGCACAACTTGACTAGAAGAAGGGATCGACTGGCACGACACATTCTGAGGCATCAACGGATCACCAATTTAGCATTTGAGGGAAGCGCGGAGGGAAAAATCGTAGAGGCAGATCAAGGGATGAAAAGAGTAAGCAGATTCAGAAGGATGTAGGTTGCCGTAGTTACTCTGAATGAAGAAACTTGCACAGGATAGAGTAACATGGAGAACTGCATCAAACGAGTCACAGGACTGAAGACTACAACAACAACGACAACAACAACAACAACGACGACAATAGGTAATCGATGTGACTGAGTCAAGCAGAATACTGTATTCAAGCATTATAGGACCGTTTCTAATAAAGATATGCATTAACTTACATTTTCCTGCATGAACAGTACTCAGCTATGCATCACGCCAAATAGAAGTTCTACTAAATTCAACCAGTATCCGCCTCCAGTCACTCAAAGACGACTTTTGCCGTACACTGTCTGCCATCAATCGCAGATTACTGCTCACCCTATCGGTCATATCGGCTATTCATGTAGAAATCAAGAACAGCTCTGTTACCCTTCCCTGGAGCAGTCCTCACGATACCATTGTCTCCATATACTGATCTTTCGCCAAAACGTAAAAGCTGACCCTTATACCCCTTGCCGTCTACGTTCGTAAAGGAAGATCTGTGATGGAACATCTGTTCCCAGAACTGCGCTTCCTTCCAGGAAGGGTCTGGAATTTTTCAAGCAGTTCTATGACGCGTTCGCAGCAACTGGTCGTCTGAAGCAACACTCACCCCTGGAAAACCTCCAACACGGTTGGTAGAGACAGAACACGCTTCCGACACTGACCTGGTTTGGCGCTTCGCCATTCAGAGAGAGCGCCATCGCTGGAACATTGCCCACTGTGTTACTGCTGGAGACATTCGCGGTCAAGGACGAGACTCCGAACCTGCTTTCGGGAGGGAGCGCCGGAACACTGCCAGGCTCCACGCAGGACCGGCCGCATTGCCTGGAACCTCGCCAGGAACGAGAAGCTGCTGTAGATCTCTTCGCAGAGCGGTGGTGAATAGGAGGAGCCTTGATAACGGAGAAGAGGTTTCCATTATGCAGGTTTCACAACAGTGCTCGGTGCATGACATACAATAGTAGAGTAGAGTTACTAGCGACATCTCAACCGTGCCAAATTTTCAGGTACCTCATGTGTGAGAACTGGCTTTGCTTATTTTAGGAATCTTCGTTTCCCAGAATGGCAAAAAATGAGTGGAAATGACAGACTGATGTCTTTACTAGCTAAGCCTGCCAGCAAAGCCGCCTTGCTTACACTATAGTCTTGAGACACGCCTAAATTCGAAGACTTATCTATGGTGTGTATACGAGAGTAAGTCAATTATTATCCGCAAAGTAGTTATAAAATATTATTGTACTCAAATAGGAGACTTACAAGAACACCATTTTTCTACGTAGTCTGCTTGCGTTTCAACGCACTTGGTTCATCGTTGCCCTCATAAACGAAGGTTCTCGGTTGAGCCGCGAGGCAGGAATTCACCGCATCTTTCTCTGCTTCGTCCGAGGCAAATCGACGGCCCCTTAATGCCTGTTTCAGTGGAATAAATAAGTGATAGTCGGAAAGGGCAAGATCGGGGCAATATGGAGGATTATCCAGTATTTCAAATTTGAGTTTCTGTAGCGTTTCAGCACTGAGGGCAGCAGTATGCGGACGGGCATTGTCGTGCAACAACACAACACGTTTTGATAGCAATCCTCTTCTAATTGCCTGGCAGTAAGCATCTCACTGTAACGTACACTGTTTATTGTTGTACCCCTTTTCCCATAACGTTCCAGTACTGGACCTTGTGCGTCCCAAAAACCGCAAGCATCAGTTTTCCTGCGGACGGGTGGGTCTTGAACTTTTTCTTGAACGGCCAATTTGGATGTTTCCATTCCATACTTTGCCGTTTACTCTCCGGCTCATAATGATGGATCCATGTTTCGTCACCATTAATAATCCTGTCTAAGAAATTCTCCCTTTTGTTACCATAGCAATCCAAATGTTTTTTTCAGATGTCCAAGCGCGTTTCTTTGTGCAACTGTGTGAGTTGTTTTGGGACCCATCTTGCACAATCTTTATGAAACCCAAGTCTGTTATGGATGATTTCATAGGCAGAATCGTGACTAACTTGCAGACGATGTGCACTGCGTCAATAAATAATCGTCTGTCCAAGAGGATCATTTCACGTGAACGGTCAATAGTTTCTTCATTTCTGGCGGTAAACGGTCGTCCGGCTCCTTCACCGTGCGGAACATTTGTGCTGCCATTTCGTAACTTTTCTATCCATTCGTAGACACTCCGTTGTGGCAAAACACTGTTCCCGTACTGTACCAAAAATCTTCGATGAATTTCGGCCCCTGATACGCCTTCCGACTACAGAGAACGGCTCACTGAACGTTGCTCGTCTTTGGTGCAAACAGACAGCGGAGCAGCCATGATTAACAGCACGGCAGCGATAACGTTACTTACCTAGCCGCTTGAAAATAGGAAACATATAACAACAAATAAACAAAGCATGCGCCATTAACGTAAAACGACAGCACCACCAAAATAAACAAAAATACAACTAAATTGCGGATCCTCGTACTAGGTGGAAAAAACACAACTGGACAAAACGTACATTACGCAGCATAAGATAGGCGGAACTTACGTTATCCAAAGTAAGCTGTAGGTTGAGTGTACAAAATATTTTCCAGACCTATGTTATTTTGTCTAGCCTCAACTTGTAAAAGTCATTGCATGTGTGATGTATGTATGCTTGTCTATAGGACGGCCATTCAATAAGTAAGGCATCACAATTTTTTCTCACAAGGTATTTCATCTTAGGATTAACAATTTGGTGACAATATCACTCATATTTTCCTTAAATTTAGTGTTTTTACACGCAGTCTCCATCCCGGTTCCATGGCCTTACGCCAGCACATTGTATAAGCATGTATTCCCTACTATGAAAAAAAAGGGAAATCCAATGAACTAAGGAAATGCCTATCAAGTTTAAAATGATACAATGTGCACCTCAGTCTACAGTGACATGCATTTACTAATATTTGATACCTGAAGTGTTACATTGCTTAGCAGTAATTTTGTTGCTCCTCCCCAGAAACGTGTTCTCATGATGAGATT
The DNA here is from genome assembly GCF_021461395.2 of Schistocerca americana. Classification (NCBI taxonomy): domain Eukaryota; kingdom Metazoa; phylum Arthropoda; class Insecta; order Orthoptera; family Acrididae; genus Schistocerca; species Schistocerca americana. The sequence continues at coordinate 95,268,584 of NC_060121.1, forward strand.
AAATTCAGCGGCCCGTTGAGATATCGCTCGGTGATGATATATGTCGTGATTATAGTACTGAATAACATTATGGAGCTGTCTTAAGCCCATAAACCACAAAAAGTCTGCAATTATTTCATTATAATCCCTCCTTTATGAGTTCCTGCTGGCGTCAAGGATATGTGTTGTCTTAAAATACTGGTAGATGCTTGTCCCATAGAAGTTCGGATGCGGTTTCTTCCAAATTCCAAGACTATCGGTAATAACCAAGAAAATAATTTCATTAATGGTAATTCGTGATTAGTCAATTTATCGCTTATTAGCTTCTTCTTAATTTAGGTCGATTGAAAATTTCACTTTAATTTAATTATTTATCCAAAACTGAAATGGAGCCATGTCGTAAAGGGTATAGAATTTCTGATAAAAGTACTCTTTTTTTAATATTTTACCCATTGGTCGACTTTTCGGACTATCTTTGCTGACGTCTTCCTATTTAAAAAAGTGTGTTTCCGAAAAAACCCTGTTTCAATATCAAATCACGTTTAACCTGTCCCTAATTTCATCATGCAACATGACCATAATGAAAATATAGTATTCAATTCTTAATTTCAGTTACAGACCAAACAGTCAAAATATAGACTATGAACCCACTCTCAGAGGCAAGATAGAAACACTCTCAGAGGCAAGATAGAAACATGTATCCATTTCAGAATCAAAGCAATAACTCATATTAAATGTAGGTCAGTAACATGTGTTGTTCAATTTCACAGGTCTGTCCTTAACACTGCTATAGTCCTAGGTCCAGTAAATGATGACTAACATCACCTTTATTGTGCCCAGTTTGGAATTTTTGGTGATGACTATGAATGAGTCCTGGAGTACTGTCTTGAGGTGCTGGCTAACTAACAACATCCACTGGATCAGTGTGTAAGCTTACATTCGCGTTTGGCAGGTGCGCTGACCAACAAAAATTCGCAACACCAAATAATAATTAGTGTAGAGTAATGGAATTTCGGTAGTACATTTGTACAGAAAACGAATGTAATAGATTAACATTGCATGATCACAGATTAATGTAAGCGCCAGCTAAATAATTGCAAATGTGAAATGCAGGTGGATTAATAACCGTTTTATATGAATGTGCGGCGTTTGTTCTTTCGGGCCTGGGTAAGCTACCTACGTACTTTTAGAATCTGGACATTAATAAAAATGGCAAGGTACTGTTAATCAGAACACTGGGATAAGTTGTGATTTACATGACAATATGTTGAATTCATTCTTAACATCACGAGACATAAAAATGACCAAAGAACCTTCACACAAACATTTTCATTTGACAAACGCTTTCACTAACATAGGGTCCATGGTGGACAAAGCTATGATCTGGGGGTCGACACACGATACTAACCAGAACACTAATCTCTTTATCTGACTTCATACTCGTAAATCCGGGTTATGGCACAAAAACTACCCCACAATCAAGCATCTATACCCTACCATTCCAAAAAGGAAAATATGGTTCGAATGAACAGGGTACTGAGATATATATATTGGGGTCCTACGCCGTAGTAGCGAATACTTTACCCTCCAGCTGGTCAAGGCGGCACACCACGATGAGTTCGCCAACTGAAGTCATGGACGGCCGCAATCTTTCAATGGCGCGCGCCCGAAAAATCCAAGTACGCAGTCTCGCGTTAGGTTAGTTCGGAACGCAGGTACTTTCCTATGAGCCTCTGAAACCCCAGTGGATTCCGGTGTGCAGGTGGACCTGTTTGCTGGTCTGCCAAAGCAATTTGACTCCATGCAACGACTATGCGTGATGGAATATGTCAATGTTTAGACAGCCGACTCAAGACAAATAAGTACACCCACGCATCACTCATTGTGTGCGTGATGCTATAAGCAGTACCTCTGATGGTTCAGAAGGTGACTGGCACAGGCTCTAAGTGGCACACTAGCAAAGGACACAAGTCTCACCGTTTAGGCAGAGATCTGCAGTTCTTTACTAGCGAAGCGCCAGTACAAGAGTGATCTCTTCTCTTTCTGTCCGCTTCCTCCTCAGCTCGGTAGCAAAGCACATTTACACCTTAGACTTCCCCCACTTTTGCACAAGTCAATCACGAGCTGGAGTGCGGCATTCAAAGTTGGGAGAGCACCCTTTGCTCTGTATACACCGATTTGACCAATCAGAGACTTTAAAGTTAATTGGGAGGAAATGAAAAAAGATTCAGCTTTGCGGCCTCTATACCACTCGTTTACGCTGTGTCTTTTGCTAACAGCATGACCAGGGTGGAACCACAGCCCTCCATAGAAAGGTTGTTATCTCTCGTGTTGCGTCCATTTAGAAGTTTCTTAAGAACGGCCATAAACTCGCTAAAGGCCTCGTGCTTTCACAAATACGTTCTGTAACAGAGTCTGGACATCTAGCGCCAGCGACCGGTCCCACGGAAATTCGCAGAAAGCACACAGATGTCCCGTCGGCTTCCTGCCTATCAATGCCCCATCCTCTGCTTTACTGCCGGTCTACAATGTGCTGGCCATTGCAGCGGCGACTTCTCGGCGCTAGACTGTATACCTGGACGCATATGCCGACTGACTGGAGCCAACCAACATGTCTGCACAATGAGACCGCAGAACTCGGCCATCCAGAAATGTTTCCACCTAGGTTCCCTAGAAAAAACACGCTTCCCTCGGCCCATCGTCACCGTGCTTTTACTGCAGTCGCTTAAATCGGCACTCTATTCCTTTGAATGCAGGTAAAGCTTACTGTTAATCCTTCCCTAGAACACGCAAGCCAGAGCATTAACTACTGCCCACCGCTTCATCATGGTGTATGAAGTCAAATTGCAATAAAGATCACATTCCCTCAGAACATCAAGCGGCAAAACAACGAAGCAGAAGTGAGAGTGCCCTGCAATCTCTCACATGTCTGAAAAAATAGACACCATGTTTCCATATAACTGATTCGCCTTGATGGGGAACGAAGTCACCTTCTTCAATGCGGATGTACAATTACGCGTGATCTCCTGCTGTAATCTCAAAGTAGTGAGCATGTTGGACATGGGCAGGGAATAAAGATAGGTGTCACTAGGTGGGAATGTGGTTCGGCTACCTGGGTAGCACAGTCGTCAAACGCAACTGCCTCCTAACAGGAGATCCCGTATTCGAATTCCCATCTGGCATACGTTTTCGATCGTCGCCGCTGACTCCACGTTAAGTACCGATGCTACTGACATCAATACTCCCTTCTCTTTCCTTTCCTTTCCTTTCTGCGCCCTCCACCTTCAATTTACGTACATTAATAACCTGTGTAATCGCGAGGACGTTACATGCAAGCATGCAAACGTGCATGAATTTTGTTGTATAGGTGCTGGATGTCAGTTTGTGGAATGGAGTTCCGTGTCTGTCGCACTTGGTCTGTCAATACGGAGACGGGTAATGCTGTTTGTGGATGGCACTGGAGATGTGCAATGATGTCCCATATGTGCTCGAGTGGAGACAGATCTGATGATAACAGGCCAAAGCAACGTGTTGAGCGTGTTGCGTTAGAACACCTGCATGTGGACGAGTGTTATTCTGTTGGAAAACAATCTCTGGAATGCTGTTCATGAATGACAGCTCGACAGGATCTGTCACCTGACTGATGCACTAATGTGCAGTCAGTGGGAGTGGGATAACCATTAGAGAGCTCCAGCTGTCATAGAAAATCGCAGCCCTGACAGGTGCCGGTGTAGGTCTGGTGGGTGTAGCATGCAGATAAGTTGGTTGTAGGCCCACAAAAGACTTCCTTCCAACCAACAGATGGCTATCATTGGCACCAAGGCAGAACCAGCTTTCATCAGAAAACACAATAGATCTCCACGCTGCCCTCCAATGAACTCCCACTGAACGTCACTGAAGTCGCCAATGGGCTGATTTGGGGTTAGTGGAATGCAAACTATAGATGGAGATCTAGAACGATGCACCACAACCATCGCCCAATACGACGATCTTCCCTATCGGTAATGTTACATCGCCGTCCGGATCACGGTAGTTTGGCGACCGTAGATTCTCGTGACACGCTACCCTTACATTCTAGTGACACCGCTGCCAGCAATCAAGTACAATGGCTACATTGCGGCCTAATCTTCGTGGAAAATCGCAGAAGGGGCACCCAGCTTCTCGTAGCCCTATAACATGACGTTGTTCAAACTCAATGAGGTGTTGATAACGCCGCCTGTGTTGTCTTCAAGGCATTCTTAACTAACATCAATATTCACTATATCCAATCTCAAAGGTAATTAATGCCCACGACCGCTACATCGTGTATTTAGATCCAGCTAGCGCCACTCTTATACCGTTGTCGCGGAATTAGAAGAGACATTATTTTTCAGATGTAAAAACACGCCCACCAACTTTCGTTTATGTCACACAACTCCTTCTTCGTGCTGCGACTTCTTTTTTTCTGTCATTGTAGGTTGTGAAATGTGAATAAATAGTTCAAACTGGTACATAAGTCGCCAGTAACTGGCTAATGAAATGTTATTACCAGCCCTATCGCTCCAGTTCCCGAAGCAGAAAATATAAAATCTCGCTGTGATCTCCTTCTGAAATTTGCAAACAAAACGTAGTCGCCGTTTTATATTTCTCGTGGCTGTGTTACTTAGATACTTCTTTAGTTACAGCCGCCTTTGCGTATTCTTTTTCTGTTGTCTTTGTCTCACTATAAACTCTGCACAAACTCCCAGCAAAGAAGGCGATACATAGCATACTGCTGGCAAAATGAGGCAACATGTTGAGAAAGCACATGCCTACATGCGTTCTTTCCACTAATTATTATGCAATCGCCTCTGTTCCTGTTCCTCTGCAAGTGTGTTCGAGAATGACGCATCGTGAGGACATGCCTTTTAGTAACTAAGTCTTTAAAACTTTATCTGCACTTCTGAATACTACATGTACTCTATAATCATCAGCCAGAACATTACGACAACATACTTAATAGCTTGTATGTCCACCCTTGGCATGTATAACAGCAGTGATGCATTGTGGCATGGAAGCAACGAGGCCTTGGTAGGTCACTGGAGGAAGCTGGCACCACATCTACACACACAAGTCACTTAATTTGAGAAAGGACAAGTTACTCTCTCACCTATTTTTGCTATACAGAATATTATTAAAGATTTTGTTACAACCTGATGCACCTTGAGACTCTAGAAAGTTAATGGCCTGAGCAAATGTTGATGGAGCCTTGTAGGGCGCTATAAACATGAGGTATTTTTACGATTTTTAGCTCACAGAAATGGCATGTTGGGAGTTGGAAGCAATTGGCGGCGAGCACATCCCACAGTAAATCTCACAGTACAAGATCCACAGCTGTACAGGGCAGACAGAGCAGCCACTCAGCGAGACAGGTCTCCAGCAGAGCAATGCCGCGATACCTGCATTCACGCCAACCAAAGCCTGGGCTTCTGGGTGACGGACTGGAGGAACGTGCCTACACATTGGAGTTGTAAATTGGGCGTTGTGTGCAGAGCCACACGTAATAAAAATTCACAAATTTTCGTGTTCGCCAATGCTGCAAATAGGCCTGTGGCCACTTCCATCGGCCGTCTCAGTTGTATAAGGAATTCCGGTGTCTGAGAAACGTTTAGAGACAGAATCTGTATTACACCTCATAGCTAGAACTAACAAGCTTCAAGGCACAGGCGATTTACATAAAGATCTTTATGATTGTATCTGTTCACTTGTTGGTGTGCGAAGTGACACGACTTCAGAGAAAATCAACTTCCCTCTCCATGAAAATTTAAAGAAGCCAGTAGTTGTTATTTTTTTCCCAGAGAAGCAGGTTTCGTAACTGCTGCCCTGGTTTGATATGAATTTGTGCTGTCGTGTGGGAGGGGAGATTTAGCTCCTCTAGAGCCCTATGATTGGCTCAAGAAGGTGTGGAGGCAGTGTTGTTCGTGCACTTTGTGGGAAAACGGATTTTTTTCTGGAGAGGTGCGAGCCACTCAGGTTCTGGGCTTTGGTCTGGTAAGACGTCTTCTGGTCGATGCTCTAACATGTGTGGTTGGTGCGTGCGACCTTGTCCTGAGCCTGACTTCACATGCGAGTAGTTTAGAGTGGGGAGCCTGTGGTGAAGTTCTTACTGTACCGACTGTACGACTTCAAACGTTTTGGACTACTCGTTTGCTGAGGGCACACTTATTCGCTTATGGTTCACCAGTCTTCAAGTTTGGTGTCCTTGTGCGCTCTGTCGTATAAGTGAGCCAAATTGGTCCTTGGTACGACCAGCAAACGGGCGTGCCACACTGGAATCTAGTGTGGCTTCAGGCCTCTGGTAGGGTGTCAATTGCCATCCGTCTGCCGTCTCACCTCTGCCACACCATCTCGCCAGCTGCAGGTTATATCACTGCACGAAGGAAACAGGGTAACACACCGCTGCTCCGGCATTGTCAGGGCGTACAGATCTCAATCGCCACTTGCTCTCAGCTGCCCCTATTAAGCGAAACCGCAGTAGATTTAATCAATCAAAGTCTCCTCAGCGTCAGACCAATTGAGATTGTGTTATTCAAATTTTTAGCGCCAGAGTGCTTGACTCTTTTCTGCCGCCCAGGATCTTTGTCCATTGTACTCTTAAACCAACTGTTATTTGTTTCGGTATTCAATCAATAACTTATTTAGCATCGTTTGTGTCTGTTTTTTTTTCTTTTGAAAAAAAAAATGTTGTTAAAGCTCTAGTAAAGTTTGTTTCATTCTCATTTATATAGTCCCCAAACCGTTAATTTTCAGTCATACCCACAAATTTCGGGGAGTGAAGCAATGTTCTCTGACGTGTATTATCGGGAATCAGGAGGGGGTGGGGGCAGCACATCAATTGGAACTCGCCACTGTGTTTCTCGAACCACTCCATCACACTCCTCGCCTTATGACATGACGTATTTTCTCGTTGAAAAATACTTTCCGACGGCCAGTGTGGCCTAGCGGTTCTAGGCGCTACGGTCTGGAACCGCGCGACCGCTGCGGTCGCAGGTTCGAATCCTGCCTCGGGCGTGGATGTGTGTGATGTCCTGAGGTTAATTAGGTTTAAGAAGTTCTAAGTTCTAGGGGACTGATGACCTCAGCAGTTAAGTCCCATAGTGCTCAGAGCCATTTGAACCAAAATACTTTCCCATCGGGAAACGTGATTGTCACGAAGGTGTGTACATGGTCTGCAGTCAGTGTACAGTGCTCCTTGGACGTCATGGTGCCTCGCATAGGCTCCACTGGATCCTGGGACGCCCACGTGAATGTTCCCCAGAGCACAACGGAGCTGCCACCACCTTGTCTCCATCGCGCAGCGCAGGTGTCAAAGAGCTACTAACTTGGAAGACGGCGGATTCGTGGCCTCCCATCAGCGAGATGAACAAGTTATCGGAATTTATCAGAGCATGCAGCGCTCTGCCACTGCCCCAGTGTCGAGTGTCGACGGCCATGTGTGCACTTCAGTCGTTGCCGATGTGTTGCTGTTAACATTCGCACGTGCATCGGGGAAGGCCGTCGTCAGGAGTGTTCGGTGCACTGTGCGTTCAACCACTCTGCCCAGCATTAAAGTCTGATGTTAGTTCTGGCACAGTTCGCTGTCTGTCTTGTTTTACCAGTCTGCCCAGCCTACGACGTCGGACATCTGTAATGAGGGGTGGCCGTTCAACTCCACTACACCTGGACGTCGTATCACCTTGGTTTCCACACCTGTTGAAGACACTCACCACAGCTCTCCTCGAAGGTCGGGCAAGTAGAGTAGTATGGACCACAACAAGAAAAAATATCTAGTAAACACGCGCCCTAAATACATACCTTAGGAGCTATGAGCAATTGTTCTTCTGTTTAAGACACTCACCGCAGCACTCCTCGAAGGTCGGACAAGTGGAGTAGTTTTGGGAATGCTCGTGCCGAGTCCCTGGGTCATCACAATCTGCCCTAGGTCAAACTCAGATCGCCCGCCTTCCCCATTCTAGACACAGACAACACGTTCGTTGAAACTACATTTACCGTGCATGTGTCTGACTAGCAGTCATTCTTGGCCAGATGACGCTGCTATTGCCTGGATGGGTTTATATCAATGGGCGTTAAGTGGTCACAATGTTCTGGCTGGTCATCTTATGTAGGCAACAGAGATACACGTACAAGGTGAGAGATAATGGATTTTGGGAATGATGTTCAACTTTGTTCCAATTTCCTGCGGATAAACAAGACATACAAAATTTATCTAGAGTACTAATTTTTTGCAGATACAGAACAACGGGAATTTTTATATAGAACAATTCTGTGTTGGTGTTACAAATTTTCATGGATGGAGAAGGGTAAATGTATCAGTCTGACGTAACGCAGCCTTTTCCGAAAACGACGAAGAGTCTAAATTTACAAGCGAAGTCGTTATCATCCCTCTGAAAGTCGAATATCTGTGCTGGTTCTGGTTTTCCTAAGACTACAGGATAAACAATCTTCAGTGGTGATAGTATGGACCACAACAAGAAAAAATATCTAGTAAACACGCGCTCTAAATACATACCTTAAGAGCTATGAGCAATTGTTTATCTTCGCAGCTGTGAAAAATATCTCTTATATTTGACAAATGCCCATACGTCTTACCGTATTCATTTTGGAGCCCATGTTTTCCTGAGGTATTTTATTGTTTTTGTCCATACTACCTCCTACACAAATATGGAAAACAGAGAGCTTGCAATAGAAAATGCGAGTTTCAAACCATCGAAGATGAACTGGTTCTGACAGCTCTCAACCTATACATCTTTGAGCTCATGTTTACTAGACCTTTTCTTCTTGTTGTGGCGTATAGTACCACCACCTCTGAAAATTGCCTACCCTTCAACCACAGCAACAACAGCATCCGTAGATGTATTCTACAGTCAGAGATATAAGAAGAATTTTTGCTTATAGCTATCGACCCGATCGATTCACGACGCGGTTTCCTTATCTCATATTGATCATTTACCCTCCTCCATTAACCCTGAAAGTCTGTAACATCATCACGGAATCACATTGTATAATTCGTAGCTTACGCCAAAGGATCTTCTAATGAATTACCAGGTTAATGAGACGATCCACATTTCCCTGCTTTGCACAAACTTTAAGCAAATGACATTACTCTGATAAATAGAAATAAGTAGATAATCCTTAATCACACCCACAGCGATCCAAACTTTTTGCCCGACTACAGTATGGGAGATTCATGCAAGAGAACAGAAGTGCGCAGGTTTGTCGACGTTGTAGCTTCGAGACCGGAGTTGTGCATCAAAGTAATATACACTCCTGGAAATGGAAAAAAGAACACATTGACACCGGTGTGTCAGACCCACCATACTTGCTCCGGACACTGCGAGAGGGCTGTACAAGCAATGATCACACGCACGGCACAGCGGACACACCAGGAACCGCGGTGTTGGTCGTCGAATGGCGCTAGCTGCGCAGCATTTGTGCACCGCCGCCGTCAGTGTCAGCCAGTTTGCCGTGGCATACGGAGCTCCATCGCAGTCTTTAACACTGGTAGCATGCCGCGACAGCGTGGACGTGAACCGTATGTGCAGTTGACGGACTTTGAGCGAGGGCGTATAGTGGGCATGCGGGAGGCCGGGTGGACGTACCGCCGAATTGCTCAACACGTGGGGCGTGAGGTCTCCACAGTACATCGATGTTGTCGCCAGTGGTCGGCGGAAGGTGCACGTGCCCGTCGGCCTGGGACCGGACCGCAGCGACGCACGGATGCACGCCAAGACCGTAAGATCCTACGCAGTGCCGTAGGGGACCGCACCGCCACTTCCCAGCAAATTAGGGACACTGTTGCTCCTGGGGTATCGGCGAGGACCATTCGCAACCGTCTCCATGAAGCTGGGCTACGGTCCCGCACACCGTTAGGCCGTCTTCCGCTCACGCCCCAACATCGTGCAGCCCGCCTCCAGTGGTGTCGCGACAGGCGTGAATGGAGGGACGAATGGAGACGTGTCGTCTTCAGCGATGAGAGTCGCTTCTGCCTTGGTGCCAATGATGGTCGTATGCGTGTTTGGCGCCGTGCAGGTGAGCGCCACAATCAGGACTGCATACGACCGAGGCACACAGGGCCAACACCCGGCATCATGGTGTGGGGAGCGATCTCCTACACTGGCCGTACACCACTGGTGATCGTCGAGGGGACACTGAATAGTGCACGGTACATCCAAACCGTCATCGAACCCATCGTTCTACCATTCCTAGACCGGCAAGGGAACTTGCTGTTCCAACAGGACAATGCACGTCCGCATGTATCCCGTGCGACCCAACGTGCTCTAGAAGGTGTAAGTCAACTACCCTGGCCAGCAAGATCTCCGGATCTGTCCCCCATTGAGCATGTTTGGGACTGGATGAAGCGTCGTCTCACGCGGTCTGCACGTCCAGCACGAACGCTGGTCCAACTGAGGCGCCAGGTGGAAATGGCATGGCAAGCCGTTCCACAGGACTACATCCAGCATCTCTACGGTCGTCTCCATGGGAGAATAGCAGCCTGCATTGCTGCGAAAGGTGGATATACACTGTACTAGTGCCGACATTGTGCATGCTCTGTTGCCTGTGTCTATGTGTCTGTGGTTCTGTCAGTGTGATCATGTGATGTATCTGACCCCAGGAATGTGTCAATAAAGTTTCCCCTTCCTGGGACAATGAGTTCACGGTGTTCTTATTTCAATTTCCAGGAGTGTAGAATGGGCAAAATACAACTAGGACTGCCACATTAAATACTCCATGCACCTTAACACAGGCAACCCAGCTTACGTCTTATGCTGGTGGGGCAGGTGATGTAAGTTAGGTTGCCAGTCTTATGGTCCATGAAATATTTTCCGAGCTGTTCTACTTTGCCCACCCTGTACAGGGTTATTCAAAAGTACCTCTCTGACTTCAGATGTCGACTGCATGAAACACATGAACGATGACACACATCAGTGAACAGAGTATGTCTTTAAATTTTGTTTCGCAGTAAGTGATGTGACACACACTGAGGTGACAAATGTCTTGCGGTTCCTCCTGATACCGTGTCGGACCGCCTTTCACCCGGCGTGCTCCAGCATCTCGACGTGGCACAGACTCAAGTCGCTGGAAGTCTCCTGCAGAGATATTGAGCCATGCTACATATTTAAAGTGCCATAATTGCGAAACTGTTGCCGGTGCGGGATTTTGTTCACGAACTGACCTCTTAGTTATGTTCCATAATTGTTGGATGGGATTCATTTCGGGCGATTTGGGAAACCAAATCATTCTCTCAAATTTTCCAGAATGTTCCTCAAACCAATCGCGAACAATTGTAGCCCAGTGACATGGTGCATTGTCATCCACGAAAATTCCATCGTTGTTTGGGAACACGAAGTCCATTAATGGCTGTAAATGGTCTCCCAGTAGTCGAACATAACCATTTCCGATAAATCACCTGTTCAATTTGACCAGAGGATGCAGCCCATTCCTTGTAAACACGGACAGAGCATAATCGATCCACCACCAGCTTGCACAGTGCCTTGTTGCTAACTTGTGTCCATGCCATACCCGAACCCTACCTTCAGCTCTAACCAACTGAATTCGGGACTCATCTGACCAAACCACGATTTTCCAGTCGTATAGGCCCCAAATTATATGCTCACGAGCCCAGCAGGAGCGCTGCAGACAATTTCAAACTGACAGCAAAAGCACTCGCGTCGGTCGTGTACTGCCATAGCCCATTAACGCCAAATTTCGCTGCTCTGTCCTGACGGATACGTTCGTCGTCCATCCCCATCAATTTCTGCGGTTACTTCACGTATTGTTGCTTGTCTATTAGTGGTGAGAACTCTACGCAAATGCCACTGCTCTCTGTCTTTAAGTGAAGGAACTCGGCCCCTGCATTGTCGGTGGCGAGAGGTAATGCCCGAAACTTGGTATTGTCGGTAGGGTCTTCGCATTGGGGATCTCGGAACACTGTTTCCTAACGCTTTCCGAGATGGAATGTCCCATGCGTCTAGCTCCAACTACAATTCCTCATCCAAAGTCTGTTAATTCCCGTCGTTCTGTCATAAAAACGTCAGAACTTGAGTACAAATGACAGCTCTGCAAATGCATTGCCTTTTATACCTTGTGTACGTGATAGTACCGCTATCTGTATATGTGCATATAGCTATCCCATGATATGTCATCTCATTGTAATTGCAGCAGCGGGCACGCCCGTCAGAACATGTAGACCAATCATCTATGTGTTGTCGCATTGAATTAGTTCGCGGCGGCAGACAGACAAATCCAGTGATCAGATTCGCAAAGCAGGCTTCCGTCATTGATCGTGGACGCCCGACGCTTCACGTTATTGACGTTTGCCATGTTACAGACGCTGCATTCGTAATCTGAGCTAGAGTCTAGCAGACATACTCTGTCTACCGGTACACCTCTAGGACCGCAGAGGGTCTTTTGAATAATCCTGTACACGGATCAGCGGTTTTCAGTCTGTCGTGATTTCGCGGCATTTTGACGATCTGCGCTGCTCAGCAGGTGGCGCCAGACCTGCAGAGCTTTTCTCAGAGTGTCAAGAGGGAATGGTGAGCTAAGGAGATTCTCTCAGCTTGTTACCGAGTGAGCGGCTGGAGCGGCGGTGTGTGGTCTGGCAGGGAGGTGTGGAACAGATGACTCTTGGAGCAGGCACTGAGAGGGCGGGCGGCTGAGTGGGAGGATAACAGGAGACAGCACCACCGACTGCACCGAGTGCTGACCGCTCAGGGTATTCCTGCGTGCACATTCAGTGGCCGCACTTGGTCCTTCGTGCTCCACATCCTGAACTCCTTCAAATGAAGCTCTATTCACTTTTGCACAGTTGATTTGAAAATTTAATTAAATGCGATCCAATTAATATTTTAGTAATTACTACACTCAGTTTGATATTAATCTTTTTGGAATTGCTTTTCTTAATGTTTGTAGTTGTGACACAGTAGAGAAGGTGTTTGATAATACGTGTGCGCGGTTACGTAAATATGTTTGCTGCACCCCAGTCACTTCCAATCCTCAGCTTGTTGCTGTTGCTAATCCAGTGTATCACTACTTTACGGGGTTACTCGCTTTAGCGGAACGTAACGTCTGCACAGCCAACGACGGCCCTATTGTGTAATCCTTAGGGGACTGCCGATGGAAAGCATCACCAAACTCCCTGTGTGCCGCCTGATTACGCTGAGAGCTTCCCTCCAACCTGGGTGTAGCCAATTTCCTCAGGTCTGTGAGTGGTCAGCCAATCAGCCCGGGTCGCGTGACCGAACGTCCCTTGAGGTGGCCGGTTACGCCGGCCGGCCGGCGCACAGTGGACGGTAGAGTGGCTGTCGGGACGCCTCGGGATGAGCAACGTGCGAGCTGTCCGTGACGTCAGAAAGCCGCGGGTGGGCGCCCGGCTCGTGCTGGGCACGCATCAGGTCAGTAGCCACAGTGCGACCGATCCGCGCCAACTTTCCTCAGAGTGCTGTCAGACGACGCATTTCTCTGCCTTGTGTCGCTGCGCCATCACGAGTGAGACCGTCAGCCGGAACACGCGGATTGGGGTGCCCGACAGAGCACTTTCACCGCCACTCTAGTGTATACCCACGGCAAGTGTCATCTACATCTATCTACATCTACAGCTGAGGACACCCATGATAGTTGAGATAACGTGACTTCAATTGACCTGAGGAGACGGACAGTACGAACCATCCTCCTATCGGAGCACTAAAAATTACGAATACTTTCCTGTTTATTTAAAAGACACTGACTGAAAGGTGAAGCACCAGTTGTCAGATTCTACCTCCCTCACCATTTTCAAACATTTTACCGTATATTTTGGCGTGCAAACATATTGTCGCCTTTTATAAAGTGCAACTCACCTCAAACTGCCACATGCTTCCGTAACTGTAGCTCACACACATCCACTAATCCAAAACTGCCATACCGATCCTCATCCAGTTGCCCTTTTTCACTCACTCATTCAGCAGAACACATTGTCGTTATATCTTTGTGTCCCTCTCTCATTGTCTCCTGTCTCACACGTACAGTCTCCTTCGTTCTGTCCTACTACTACAGTCTCTTCTCGTTGTCACTGTCTCTTCTCACTATCATTATTTCTCTCTTCCTCGATGTCATATCACAGAATCTTTATCTCACTATAACTGGACTTACCCACTTCCACTTTCTCTCTCTCTCTTTTGCCCCCACTCTGCCCCCCCCCCCCCCCCCACCACCACCACAACAATGACTTCTTCATTCTTATCCTTGCATTTTTCTGTCACTCTCAACTAAATTCCGCTGCCACTGCGTCCCTCTCTTCCTCTTACACTGCCATTGTCTCCTTCGTTCCTTCCCTCTTTCTATAACATAATCGTTTGTAATATTTTCCTGTCTGCCTTATTTTTCCGCATAAAAGAGCGCAAATATATTCACATGAAAAAGTTTTAGGAAATATCTGAAGGCGCTGAGGAAGGTAGAATGAGGTGGCTGGTAGTCCAGTTTTCAGAGAGTTTTAAATAAACAGGAGCATATTCGCAATTATTGTGCTCGGATAGTAACATTTTTCCGCTGGTTCCCTTTCTTATGTATGTGGGAGGGTATGTAATTCATGTAGATAGTTTACTTGCATGAGACTGAAATAACGTGAAACTATTTTGGAATCCGAGACGGGATTTTAGGAGCAAACACAGCATGGGGTTCCCATATAATGAAGGAGACACTTTAGAGCATATTTCTCCATGCTACGTTGCTTTATAAACTGTGTTTTGGCCTCACATGGAATTTTACGTCCGTATTATACGTGTACTAGCAGGATAACTTCGAAACTCTCTATCTTGAAAACGGATTGTGAAATGAAGAAAATTTTCTATGTTACTCGAGATCAGGATCTTACAGATACATCGTAAAAATTATAGCCACTTCCTGTGCATAGCCTTCATGGAATCTGCGGCTGGGATCTGATACCCAAAAAGCACGTTTTTCGGGTGTTTGTGGATAATGGATAAAGATTTTTGAAGACGGGGTGATGGCAGTTCTCAAAAATACCTAGAAAGGAACCAGCGGATTGCCTACATTGACGTAAGCAGGGAGGAAGTGTGTATTATTCCTGATTCGACCATGTGCTGTAGGATAATCTCATTAAGATTATCCTTCTACTGGGTATACAAATGGTCTCTAGCACATGGGCTGTCCACCAAAACACTTGACCCAACCTTGTTATCATCAATTGCACCCGAGGTATGAGCACCAGAAAACTCCATTTACTATGCGCTGCGGTTTGGAAGATATTAGACGCGCGTGCACACCGGTGCACCTTGATGTGACGTCCAGAGTCAATAGGCCTTTACGCTCTCGTACCTCTGTGAAGTTACGCCACGTGAGAGTGTCCTGGGAAGCGGCCCCCCAGTCTCTGGGAGCAGTCTGGTACAGGGGGGACACCTTAAGTGCTGGGGCCCGTCCCGTGTCGCGCATAGCCTGGTGACGTCACCTCGCCTCGGGGCGGGGCGGGGCTTAAGTTCTGCGAGAAGGCGGACCTCCCGGCATTATCCGGCGAACGCAGTTAATTATAACGCAATTAAGCGGCAGCCGATCTTCGCAGCTACGGAATTGCCGTCACGGCTGCTCTGGAAGCCACGCCGTTCGGCTGGGCTGCCTCTGCTATTGACTGCTGACCCAGGCAATCCCAGGGGGTCAGGAGCAGCGAGGCGCTGTCTCTCGTGATAGGCCGTCCGGAGTACTCTCGAGTGTTCAAAAACGATTGTCCCGACTACGTACAAGAGACAATACAGGTACAAAAATAGAAGAAAAGACCTGCAGATATTTGTCGGCGAATTACATAAACTTATTATAGGAATCCACTATCATTGTAGCTGATCAATATAATTCTCCGACGCAATGTCTCCTTTCCTTTTTTTAAGTTCTCACATGAACGCATTTCGTCACAGCCATAATCAGAACCGATCAGAACAACGAAAAGAATAAATGAGAAGTAGTATTGTACAAGTATTGTAATAATACCCATAAATATGTATGTTTCTATGCATGTATGTTCCACACCTCCTCCTAAACCATTGGACCAATGTGGACCAAACGTGATACACGTACCACTTACTGCCTGTAAATCCTATTTACCAAAGGGACCGATGAGAAAAAGCCGTGTAGCCCACGAAGGGCAACTACCCATACTTCAGTCATCCAGTATTTGACACTGAGAACCCTTATAGTCTTGCAACAGACTTTGCGTATAATTTCAAACCTTTGTGAAACTTTCGTCTGGCTGACCAGTCACACAAAATGTTACAATGGAAACAGGTCAGCGCTCGCAACATTTTCGCTGTTCATGCAGTTAAGCTGCAGCATGAAGCATTTCTTTACTACTAACTGTATTTGCGATACATTTTGCAGACAGTGTTCACATATACCATTTAATTTACCAGAAAAAATTATGCCATTGTACAAAAAATAGTTCAGGAAGTAAGACGTCTTAAACACTGAGAAGCGTGGATGGCTGCTGCATCTTTCAGGACGTTTAAACTTATTTCTTCGTTGGTGCTAACTCAATTCGCAACACTTCTCACAGGTAGTATCCAGATCGGCTGCTGAAGATGCCTACAAAGTAGATCGCTGTACCACACAGAGTTAAAGAGATAAGACGTTATAAGCAGTGGAGGTGCGACAAACCGCTGCATTATGCATGACGTTTTAAATTATTACTTAATTACTGGTAAATCTTTTGACAGCATATTTTGCAGACAGTAGTCACAGATACCACTGTATACAGGGTGTTACAAAAAGGTACGGCCAAACTTCCAGGAAACATTCCTCACACACAAAGAAGGAAAATATGTTATGTGGACATGTGCCCAGAAACGCTTACTTTCCATGTTAGAGCCCATTTTATAACTTCTCTTCAAATCACATTTATCGTGGAATGGAAACACATAGCAACAGAACGTACCAGCGTGACTTCAAACACTTTGTTACAGGAAATGTTCAAAATGTCCTCCGTTAGCGAGGATACATGCATCCACCCTCCGTCGCATGGGATCCCTGATGCGCTGATGCAGCCCTGGAGAGTGGCGTATTGTATCACAGCCATCCATAATACGAGCACGAAGAGTCTCTACATTTGGTACCGGAGTTGCGTAGACAAGAGCTTTCAAATGCCCCCATAAATGAAAGTCAAGACGGTTGAGGTCAGGAGAGAGTGGAGGCCATGGAATTGGTCCGCCTCTACCAATCCGTCGGTCACCGAATCTGTTGTTGAGAAGCGTACGAACACTTCGACTGAAATGTGCAGGAGCTCCATCGTGCATGAATCACATGTTGTGTCGTACTTGTAAATGTACATGTTCTAGCAGCACAGGTAGAGTATCCCGTATGAAATCATAATAACGTGCTGCATTGAGCGTAGGTGGAAGAACATGGGGCCCAAGCAAGACATCACCAACATTGCCTGCCTAAACGTTCACAGAAAATCTGTGTTGATGACGTGATTCCACAAATCCGTACGGATTCTCGTCAACCCACGCATGTTGATTGTGAAAATTTACAACTTGATCACGTTGGAATGAAGCCTCATCCGTAAAGAGAACATTTGCACTGAAATGAGGATTGACACGTTGTTGGATGAACCATTCGCAGAAGTGTACCCGTGGAGGGGAATCAGCTGCTGATAGTGCCTGCACACGCTGTACATGGTACGGAAACAACTGATTCTCCCGTAGCACTCTCCATACAGTGACGTGGTCAAAGTTACCTTGTACAGCAGCAACTCCTCTGACGCTGACATTAGGGTTATCGCCAACCGCACGAAGATTTGCCTCGTCCATTGCAGGTGTCCTCGTCGTTCTAGGTCTTCCCTAGTCTCAAGTCATAGGCTGGAATGTTCCGTGCTCCCTAAGACGCCGATCAATTGCTTCAAACGTCTTCCTGTCGGGACACCTTCGTTCTGGAAATCTGTCTCGACACAAACGTACCGCGCCACGGCTATTGCCCCGTGCTAATCCATACATCAAATGGGCATCTGCCAACCCCGCATTTGTAAACATTGCACTGACTGCAAAAGCACTTTCGTGATGAACACTAACCTGTTGATGCTACGTACTGATGTGCTTGATGCTAGTGCTGTAGAGCAATGAGTAGCACGTCAACACAAGCACCGAAGTCAACATTACCTTCCTTCAATTGGGCCAACTGCCGGTGAATCGAGGAAGTACAGTACATACTGAGGAAACTAAAATGAGCTCTAACATGGAAATTAAACGTTTCCGGACACATGTCCACGTAACATCTTTTCTTTATTTGTGTGTGAGGAATTTTTCCTGAAAGTTTGGTCGTAGCTTTTTGTAACACCCTGTATGCTTTGAAAATTACGAGTAACACATAGTTCATAAACAGTGAGGTACGTGAAAATGAAACTACAAGGCGAAAAACGTTACAGATGCGGGTGAAACATTTGTACAAATATGCGTGGAATGTGTTAAATATACGTTAAACATATCTGATATGTGTGTAGACAGGCAAACCTACGGTTAGAAAGTTCATCCTGGATCAATGTGAAATAATCTTGTTACTATCTGGAAAGAAACACATTAGATATAAGGATCAGGAAATTCCTATCGCGGTGGGAAGACAGTGTGGAGAGAGAAAGCACAGAAGGAGACAAACAGGCAGGGAACCGAGCGAGGTGGCGCAGTGGTTAGACACTGGACTCGCATTCGGAAGGACGACGGTTCAATCCGACGTCCGGCCATCCTGATTTAGGTTTTCCGTGATTTCCCTAAATCAGTCCAAGCAAATGCCGGGATGGTTCCTCTGAAAGGGCACGGCCGACTTCTTTCCCCATCCTTCCCTAATCCGGTGAGACCGATGACCACGCTGTCTGGTCTCCTTCCCAAAAACCAACTAACCAACCAACAGGCAGGGAGGGGGAAGAAGAGGATGGACCCAGACAGGAGGGCAGAGGAGATGGACAAAGAGAGAGGTAGGAGCAAATGGGAAGAGGCAGGGATGAGGAGGAGATGTGCATAGAAGGGGGGAGACTGACAGAGAGAAGGGAAGGAGGAGATGGACGGAGAGTGAGGGCGGAGTAGGTGAACGGAGATAGGGGGTTGCGAAGAGAGACAGAGAGGATAACGAGTAGATGGACAGAGAGGGGATGAAAGAGTAGATGGACAAAGAGGGTATGAAGGAGCAGATCGACAGAGAGTATGCGAAGAAGGAGATGCGCTAATGGAAGATTCCAATAAATACATACAACGGCAACGCCGCGTGCTCGGCCACTAACGTAATACAACGATAATATATCATACACTCCTGGAAATTGAAATAAGAACACCGTGAATTCATTGTCCCAGGAAGGGGAAACTTTATTGACACATTCCTGGGGTCAGATACATCACATGATCACACTGACAGAACCACAGGCACATAGACACAGGCAACAGAGCATGCACAATGTCGGCACTAGTACAGTGTATATCCACCTTTCGCAGCAATGCAGGCTGCTATTCTCCCATGGAGATGATCGTAGAGATGCTGGATGTAGTCCTATGGAACGGCTTGCCATGCCATTTCCACCTGGCGCCTCAGTTGGACCAGCGTTCGTGCTGGACGTGCAGACCGCGTGAGACGACGCTTCATCCAGTCCCAAACATGCTCAATGGGGGACAGATCCAGAGATCTTGGTGGCCAGGGTAATTGACTTACACCTTCTAGAGCACGTTGGGTGGCACGGGATACATGCGGACGTGCATTGCCCTGTTGGAACAGCAAGTTCCCTTGCCGGTCTAGGAATGGTAGAACGATGGGTTCGATGACGGTTTGGATGTACCGTGCACTATTCAGTGTCCCTTCGACGATCACTAATGGTGTACGGCCAGTGTAGGAGATCGCTCCCCACACCATGATGCCGGGTGTTGGCCCTGTGTGCCTCGGTCGTATGCAGTCCTGATTGTGGCGCTCACCTGCACGGCGCCAAACACGCATACGACCATCATTGGCACCAAGGCAGAAGCAATTCTCATCGCTGAAGACGACACGTCTCCATTAGTCCCTCCATTCACGCCTGTCGCGACACCACTGGAAGCGGGCTGCACGATGTTGGGGCGTGAGCAGAAGACGGCCTAACGGTGTGCGGGACCGTAGCCCAGCTTCATGGAGACGGTTGCAAATGGTCCTCGCCTATACCCCAGGAGCAACAGTGTCCCTAATTTGCTGGGAAGTGGCGGTGCGGTCCCCTACGGCACTGCGTAGCATCCTACGGTCTTGGCGTGCATCCGTGCGTCGCTGCGGTCCGGTCCCAGGTCGACGGGCACGTGCACCTTCCGCCGACCACTGGCGACAACATCGATGTACTGTGGAGACCTCACGCCCCACGTGTTGAGCAATTCGGCGGTACGTCCACCCGGCCTCCCGCATGCCCACTATACGCCCTCGCTCAAAGTCCGTCAACTGCACATACGGTTCACGTCCACGCTGTCGCGGCATGCTACCAGTGTTAAAGACTGCGATGGAGCTCCGTATGCCACGGCAAACTGGCTGACACTGACGGCGGCGGGGCACAAATGCTGCGCAGCTAGCGCCATTCGACGGCCAACACCGCGGTTCCTGGTGTGTCCGCTGTGCCGTGCGTGTGATCATTGCTTGTACAGCCCTCTCGCAGTGTCCGGAGCAAGTATGGTGGGTCTGACACACCGGTGTCAATGTGTTCTTTTTTCCATTTCCAGGAGTGTATGTAACAAGGGCGTTGAATTAATATAACACAGAAATGAAACTAAGGACTTCGGCATATTCTTCATTTGTTCTATTCGTTACTCTGACAGATTCTGATAATGGCTGTGGCCGAAACGAGTTAAAGTGGATAACATTAAAAAATATATAGATCTGGACGTACAGTTACATTGACTGTAAAAGTTTGTAAGACAAGAGCCATTTCTCTTGTGGCCAAGACGTACAGCATTTTCTTAACGAAGTTATTTCCTTCAAGTAATCGCTGAATCGACTTATTTAATTGTGTCTTCCAGCTTTTCTTGTCTTGTGCCAAATTTTTTCATCTGAGGTGCTATACCCGCCTCCCTTTACAATCAGTTCCTCATATTCCAGCCTCGATATCCACCTATTATTTTTCTCCCACATCACTGTTTCAGAGTTAAGTAGACTCTTCACACACGGTGAAGTGAATGTCCTACTAACTTACGCTTTTGTTTCGTAAGAGTTTTTCATACAGTTCTTTCCTTGTAATCAGAGTCCTAGGTCCTTTATCTTTGTTGTGAGGATTATCACACTTTTATCAGGATTTAAAGACAGCTGCTATTTATCAAACGAAAAATAAATTTTGTACAAGTCTTAGTGTGTTATCACACCATCACCCAATAATAATCCTTTCAGGCGTGTAATAGTATCGTCGCACAACACAGAAAACAGCTTCGCCTGGTTGAACACTACAGTTCTCGTCGGATCATCGAAGTTAAGCAGTGTCGGGGTGGCCAGGACTTGGATCGGTAACCGCCGGGTTA
Source organism: Schistocerca americana (assembly GCF_021461395.2). Taxonomy (NCBI): domain Eukaryota; kingdom Metazoa; phylum Arthropoda; class Insecta; order Orthoptera; family Acrididae; genus Schistocerca; species Schistocerca americana. The sequence goes on from NC_060121.1 coordinate 95,290,057, forward strand.
CGCCAGGCGCTGTTTGCTGCTTTCCCTTTGCCTTTAGGGCAAAGCGGAGGAGGATTGGTGGCGTAAGGCACCTGATCACCAGTCCTTGCGCCACTATCTCGGATTAAATTCTAAACCCCTCCGCAGTGTCTCCTGAAGTGAGATCAGTTGACATTGTTGATGACGATCCGTCCTTCGAATGGCGACCATAAGCTCGGCGGCCCTCTTGCTGCTATTTGAGAGCAGCAGGCTGAGTACCGGCACCGGGCTTTTACTCTCTTCCTTCTCTCGTTACCATCCAAAACAAAACATGACACCACACTACACACACACACGCACACACATATTTTTGAAAAAAAGCTCACTCCAACAGCGCGGAATTTGACTGAGTTATTCGATGGTATTTTTTTATTATTGACAAGTTCATTTTTATATGATACAATGATAACCGGTTTCGGCCTTCAAAGACCACCTTCAGATGGTACGTGCGGCATTTGATAAACAAGTGTTCACGTGTTGTCAACGTTGACACTGCATGAACACTCGTTCATCCAATGTCACCCAGAGTATCTGAAGGGGATTGTGATTCTGTCAGTAAAATGTTTGTGTGTAGCATTTAAAAACAGTAATACAGGGAGGTTATAATTGAATGGTAGCTAATGTATGAATTATACATATGATGTGTAGGTAATCAAAGAGGTCCTGTGTAGACAGGAATTATCATATGTCAGCGAAACTTGGTAAATGTTCTAATGTGTTAATGCGGAACCGATTTCGTGCTGTAAAACATTAGTTCCAATTTTCTCCAATAGGCTCAGATCTGTCACTATGAATGCAAAGAAGACGCAAAGAAAAGTTTCTAAATTTAATGGACTAGGAACAGGACGTGGGCAGAAAACGCTCAACAAGTGATAAAGGCATAATGCTGATGCTACTATTAAGCACCGATCACGCAATTTGTTCAATATGAGCACCGGAAACGTAGACGAGATAAAGTACAGCGCCAGATCTGCACCTGGCGGCCAAAATTAGAGCTAATATTTTCCCAGCGTAACTTTCTTCCGCATCAACGCATTAGAATGACTACGACAATTAAAATCCACATTGGACCGTTGTTAGTATCTACACTTCAATTATAACCACCCACTGGTCGAATTAAAAATTTAGGATTCTGTCGAAATCCACGCTTCAAGATATATAATCTTATATTAAATGTTTAACACAGTAAGTACAGTATGAGATTTTGTCCATATGTCTTGAGGAAGCGTAACTCACGATGCGGAAATTTATTAGACTCTATTCATCGAGTGTTTGACAGTGAGAGCACACAGAGACTTCCAACCAACTTCACACATAATTTAGAACCATTTCGAAGTTGTTATAGCTTCTAAACAGTTTGCGTTCGAACGTTCAAATTGCACTATTGGCCGCCGGCATAATGAGAATTAGTATGCGCATGGTTGATATGGTTTAGCGACGAAGCCCACTGCCATTTGGATGGGTTCATCAATAAGCAAAACTAGCGCATCTGGGGGACTGAGAAATCGCATTTCGCGATCGAGTAGTCTCTTCGCCCTCAACGGGTGACTGTGATGTGTGGTGTCCAGTTACTGAATAATCGGTGCGATATTCCTTGACGGCACGGTGACTACCGAACAGTACGTGAAGGTTTTGGAAGGTGATTTCACCCCATTATCCAACGTGATCCTGTTTTCGACATGATCTGGTTCATCCAAGACGGTGCTCGACCCCAGCGAAGAGGAGAATGTTTGATGTCCTGGAGGAGCACTTTGGGGACCGCATACTGACTCTGGGATACTCAGAGGCTCCTGGCATGGGCCTCGATTGGCCACCATGTTCTCCGGATCTGAACTATTGCGACTCCTTTTTTGCAGGGCTATGTTAAAGACAAGGTGCACAGTAATAACCCCAAAACCATTTCTGAGCTGAAAACAGCCATTCAGGACGTCCTTGACAGTATCGATGTCCCGACACTTCAACGGGTCATGCATAATTTCGCTATTCGTCTAGGCCACATCGTCGCCAACGATGGCAGGCATATCGAACATGTCGTAACCTAAATCCGAATATCTGTAGTTACGTTTCCATGTTTAATAAAGTATGTGCACTCCGTAATTTTTAACTAATTTACGTTTTCTTTTTCATACAGTTCACCAACTTTTACTACTGACTACTCGCAACACATTCTGTAGACAGTATCCACATATACCACTGAATGTACCTAAAAAATTCTATCAGTGTACGAAATATAGTTCACGAAATGTAACGTCATAAATATTGAGAAGCGTGAAAAACTAGCATTCCTTAAAACGGAGCACGAATTAAACAGAATGTATTTACCAGTCATTTGATAATGAGAGCGTTTAGCGACTTCCAACAAACTTGAAACATAATTTCAAACCTTTTCTAAATGTTGTCATCTGTTTTTGGTTAATAATCCGAAACTTGTAAAAACAGCATAAGCAGCGTTTTCTGACTTCAACCGAAAACGTTTTTACACGCCTAAGTTAAATATTTAACACATTAGCACAACTGTAAAGCAATGATAGGTTTCAAACTGCCTTTATACGTGGAAGTCCAATTCTTAAAAAAATGGTGTGCGGGAGCTCGCACCTCTGTTTCTCTCTCAAAATATTTCTGAAAGTCACTTATTGCTTCTTTGGCATATCATCTTGGAGACACTGGTTGTAAGCAAAAAACTGTTGCCTGCACTCATCATAAGACAAACTTTTCTTTCTTGTCCTTGAGCTGTTGTTACTCCTACGCGCGTTTCGTAGGTTCTGTACATTATTCTCCACTCTCTGTGCTTTAGCATCACATTTTGAAGCATTGCGGAAGTCGTATACCGTCTTACACTTTCTAAGAATTTCTAAACGCATCTCTAAACGCATCCTGTTTTTTATGATTTGAGTCAGTCTACCTGCTTCAATTCATTGAGCGTTTCTTATTACTTAGGCTTCTTTCTGTATCTGTACCACTGACCTTGGTACAGCCGCCAGCCGCAGCTACTACAACTAACTGTTATTGCTTGTGTAACCATGTGACGTTTGCATATTTTTTCAACAAGATTAGTGCTTCTGCACACTGTGATCGACATAAATATTGAAATGGGTTCCCATTATTCCACACGTAGTATGGCAGATCAGGAATTCTGTGACTCGTTAGGGAATTGCGGTAAAAGACAAGTCTGTGCCAGAATATACACAGTATCTCAGTCAACGTTCAACAGTTAATACAGAGAAGTGCAGATACGGTATCATTCAAAGCAGAGAAAAGTATGAAGCTAAGAAGAGTCAAATGGTTCAAATGGCTCTGAGCACTATGGGACTTAATATCTGAGGTCATCAGCCCCCTAGAACTTAGAACTACTTAAACCTAACAGCCATGCCCGAGGCAGGATTCGAACCTGCGACCGTAGCGGTCGCGCGGCTTAAGACTGGAGCGCCTAGAACCGCTCGGCCACACGGGCCGGCAACAAGAGTCCGGGTGGCACATGTTGTAGTTTCGAAACACATTATTACTATGAGCCCAGCTAAACAGAAAATAATGAGAAATGTCTTGATAATGGATAGGCGATGAAAGAATTTGAAATTAAAAATTATTTTATGTCAATTCTCTTAACCTATGTTTAATATCTTATTCTTCATTTTAATAACACCCTTTAAAAAGCTGAGAAGTATTACAATTAAACGACATTGGCCAAGAACAGAAACGATTGTCAAAGATTCTAAGAAAGACTGGAAATTCGCGAATGAAACCATAATGTACAGCAGTGGATATTTGAAATTATTTCGGTTCACTAATGAACCCAGTTTCCTCTACAGACAAAAGAGATACATCGAAACCTGGAGAGATCCAGATAGAGGAACTCAGTGTAAAAAAAAAAAAAAAAAAGAAATAGATTCCTCTCTGAAATACGCTTTAGGACCTACTCCATTGCAATCGAAAATGAATGTAACATCGAATCATGGACGTGACACTGTTACTGGTTCAGATTATGAGGAGTGGAACAATATTATTTCGAATAAAATGCCAGCACCAACTATGCTTTTCTTTTATTTTAAAAACTGCTTTATTTTAAAAACCAAAACCCGCAGAGACATTATCCAGCGGTATTTGTAAGGTGTCCTGACAGTCATTCTGTGCAGTCCTTCAGGACGCCTCACATATGCCACTGGATAATGGCCCTGCGGTTTTTTTTTTTTTTCAAAATAAATCAGTGTTTAAAATCAAACGAAAATGCAGCTGCTGGTGGCATTTCGTTCAGTATCGTTACTACAGCTGCGGAACTTGCATCAACATGCACCATCTGCTAGACAAGTAACTAATTAGCTTGTTAATAACACTGCGAGAAACCGAAAATGACACAAAATCGATTTATAGACTTGAGAAAGTAAAATGGTGACTACTAGTTAGGCCAAAGACGACGAGAGAGAGAGAGAGGAAGGAGAAACAGGAAAGACATTTACGGGAGAATCAATATACAAGAAACACCTTAACACACGTTCCATAGGACATCAGCACGATTTTTATCGAAATGATGTTAAAAAGGCAGCTGACTTGTTAATTTTACACAATTTGTTTGTGAGCAGGGCAACTTAGCGTAATGGCTATGAATTTATTGTTATTTCTGCATATAGTACATATATGATATTAGCATTTAGAGAAGGCATTGTCCGGAAGAACAGCTTAGGGTAATGTAAAACTTGCTTTGGTGCATGAAACATTTCATGTTATTGACTAAATGATTAAAAGCTTTTGTAAATGATACATGTTGATGTCCTTTCCGAGCCACTGACAACGCCCGTAAGGGGCAATAATAGTCATTTTTGATCTGTTGTTAAAAATGTGGACAACGCTAGTCTTGTCAAACTGTGGAAGATATAAAACACGCGCAGTGGTCCTCTTCCGGTTACGAGAGAGTAGTTTTAAGAGCAACCACAATTCAGTAACATATGTATTCTTGAAAGTAAAGCAAAACCATCGTTCTCATGATTTGTGTTAAGGTAGTGCCTTGACTGATACGTTCCTGAAAGAAGTGATATGCATCTAGCTTCTTCTGTTATTGGGGTCACCATACAGTATGACGTGGCATCAAAGCCATGGTGTAAACAACACAATATGTGCCTGCGAAGCGCATTGCACGGTTCACTATCTACATAGCAATCCATGAGGGACATGCATGCGTGAATATACTGTCTGATCAAAGTATCGACACCTGTTAGGGAAAATCAATAAGGGATGCGTCCGTCTTTCGCCTTTATAACGGTTTAAACTCTGCTGGGGACACTTTCAGTGATGTATGTGGATGTCCATGGAGGCACGGCAGCCCACTCCTCCTCAAGAGCCAAGACCAGAGAAGATAGTTATGTTTGACGGTGGGGTCAGGAGCGATAACGTAATAGCTCATCCAAAAGGTGCACCATTAGATTGGTATTCTGAGCAGGCCAGTCCACTTCGGGAAAGCTGTCTTCCACAAACCATCATTGTAACCCCGATACAACCATCTTCTGCAAATTATTCCTTCACTGTACACAGCACACATGTGCTGTGAAATGTGACCATATCTTTCTGCATTTGTCGTTCTGTTGAGCACATCAAGGTGACCTCTCAGTAATAGCGGAAAACACCGCGATACTGTAACAGCACCTCTTCCTTACTTCACTGTTGGCACTATACACGATGGCAGGTAGCGGTCTCCGGGCACTCGACAAATTAAAACACTTCACCAGTTTGCCACAGGGTATACCATTATTCGTTACTGCAAATAACTCGACTCCAGTCTAGCAGGTCCATCCCTGATACCATCTACTAGTCAGTTCCACATTACATTGGCGTGTCAGGATACTTTTGATGAGACAGCGTATACACATCAAGCGGCGTGTGAAGAAATTGGGCGTGTGTCCAACGCAGAGAGAACTTACCTGCTCAACGCCGCCATAGGAGGGCATGTGAATTAGCGTCTGGCAGTAGAACGGAACAGTGGATGAGCGTCTGGTCCTGTTACAAAATTGCGAGAAATTGTATCGAAGGGGCATCCATAGTTGATGCAACAATAAAACTCTACTTTTCAGCCACAAAAATTTTTCAGCGTGCCTTAGCCACATTTTCTGACGATAGCTTTTGCTCTGTAGGTGTATGAGAGTAAGTGTTCGTAAGACTAATTTCAAAGATGATACTTCATGTTCATGGGCGCCACCAACATGTATGAAGTTAGGAAAGTGTGAAAGGTGCTGGCGTAAGTACTACGATTGCCCATCCTAGCATTAATACTTCGACTGCCACTTATAAAGTAAGAACTACAAAAGGGCAGGGTTAACACCGTCATTCCTACGATTTAAGTCAGAAGAAGATCCATTTACAAATAAGTTTCTAAACCGGATGGAAGTTTATAGTTTAATATCATGTCGACTACCAGGTTGTCAGAGTCGGTAGTACTAAGAATGAGAACATGGAAAGGAAATCGCCTGTTTTTCTCAAACGAATCATTGGAGCGATTTTTGGACAGAATGAGCATCGTAAATCTCTACGTAGGACAGGTCTCTATCTCCAGAACACGGTTCCCGTGCCTCATCAATTAGCCACGCAGTTACTTAGTGAATTAGTTATGGTACTGGATTGGCTATGAGTTTCAATGTTCAGACCACAACACCTGATCCCACAGTACATTTACATGTACTCGTTACTACCCGGAAAGGCGGTTTAGAATGCATTGTGGAGGTTACTTAGATCCAATATGTAAGACTTTCTGTCCTGCTGCATTCGAATATGTATAAAGCGTCCTTTATGTTATTTTATTTCTCTTCTAATGTTCTGCCGCTACTTATCTTTCTTCGGTGACAAAATTTAGTTCAAAATGTACACATACACAGTCAAATATACAAGGAGTAGCTCTCAAAATATGCGACAGAATGAAAGAAATGATGAGTTCATCTTTTCCTGAACAGGTTACTAAGACTGGATTTCGAACAATACTCTACCACTCATCGAAGAATGGAGCACATTAAAGAAACGTGGCATACAAATCGCTCAAGATGAAGAAGCATACAAAGAACTTTGCCGCAAATTCCAGCGCAGCTGCCGATTTGACAAAACCGTATCTCACCAGTATTTGTGATGACACAGAACAACATCAAAAACTAGATATAACGCATGACCTATTCAAGAAGATAAACAACATCACCCGAGAGCTCTAACCGTGCACTTGGATGGTAGAAGACAGATGGCACTATTATTAGCGACAAGTAATTAACAATAGTTAACACCGAAGAAGTAAACATTTGTATGGAATCAAATAAAGAACCAGCTTTCCTGTACAGTGAAATCGAAAACGCCATCGAGCATCTGAAAAACAACAAAGTCTCAGGTATAGATGGTATTTCCAGAGGAAAGCTGACTGCGATGGAAGAGGAAGGCATGCATGCCCTACATTTAATATGTAATAGGGTGTGGAAAACGGGTAAATGGCCAAAAGACTGGACTACATCTGTCCTAATTCCTCTGCACAAAAAAACATTAGTTAGTGGCTGCTACAACTATATGACCATAGCATTAATATCACATGCTAGTAAAGTCCTCCTGCATATAATACATCAACGTCTAAAAATTTTTCTGCAGTCTCAGATTTCCGCAGAATAAGTGGATTTCGTGTCAGGTAAAGGTACTCGAGAGGCAGTCTTAACTTTAAGACAGATATCTGAAAAATGTTGTGAGTTATGTGGCTCTGCCTACATTTGCTTCCTAGACTATAAAAAGGCCTTTTATTGTGTCATGTGGGACAAGCTGTGGCATGTGTCTAACGATTCTGGGGTTCCAAAACACCTGGTATCCTTACTAAAAGGTCTTTATAATAGCCATACTGCAACCATAAAATTAGATGGTGAATACTCGGAATTTTTCGATGTGATTAATGGCGTCAGACAAGGTTTCATATTGTTACCTCAGCTCTACAATATCTATGCAGAGTGTGTAATCAGGAAAGCGCTGGATGGCGGGGACGGTGGGATTTCAATTGGTGGCAGGAAAATCAACAATTTACGCTTCGCAGATGAACTACACTTATAGCAGGAAGTGAGGAAGAACTTGACAATCTGTTCTCAAGAGTGAAAGATATTAGTCTAACATGAAAAAAACCAAACCAGTTGTTATAAATCGCCAAGGCATCGATCAAAACCAACTTACGGGATGCTTAAGGAATCTGGAGATAGTGAGTGATTATATATATCTAGGCTCTCTGATCAATTGCACAGGAAAGTTTGATAAAGAGATAAGATGACGAATCATTCTTAGCCGAGCCGCAATAGTCAAACTCACTAAGATATGGCAGAGTCGGGCAATATCCCAGACAATGAGTACGCGGTTGGTAGAAGCATTGGCGTTTCCTGTATTCTTACACGGCTGCGAGACCTGACCGTGAAAGATAGTGCTAAATAGCCGCATTGATGTTTTCGAGATGTGGTGTTGGCGGAGGATGCTACGTGTACCGTGGACACGAAAAAGAACAAATGCTTCAATGATAGAAGAACTTAAAAAGGCAAGAGGGTTATCTTCTCGTGTCAGCCAAAGATACCTTCAGTTCCTTGGGTACATCTTGAGAAGGAAAGCGGATAATTTAGAGAAGACCATGGTGGAGCGAAAAATTGAGAGCAGATGACCACGTGGGAGAGCAGCAAACAGATGGTTGGATCAAGCGAAGAAGATTTCCAGCCGGCAACTTCACGTCATATTAGGAAAGGCCGAAGATCGCTGTGGATGGAGACATCTGTTTGAAGTTTCAACTACGTACGAATGAATGAGGAAAAAGTCACGACACTCAGCAATGAGTAAAACGGCTAATTATGGTGATGTTACATCTACGCCTGTGGCACAGTCATAATTTTAAATATTTACTGCTAGGGGAATTGATATATTACGCTGAAAAATGAGTTGATTGCTGCCCACAAAAATTTTACCATTAACGTATAGCCGGCAGCAAGAATACAGATATTTTTTGCGTCTATCGATTATCAGCTTTATAACGCATGTCGTACTGAATCACTAACTAAATATATAAATGTGTAAGTACTTTCACCTGCGAAATTGCTTGTTATATGACTTGTTTCATTAAATAAAAGAAGAGTTCTTCTATCTGTGCATTGGTTGAAAATATAAATTATTGTTACAGTTTGAAGGCACATGTAATGTAATATATTTTTGGTTCGCTTTTACTGTTGATGTTCTCAGCGGTAAAAGATGTATGCAAGTAAGTCGTACCCGTTTACCTCACGGCGTCTGAAGAGTGGGAGCGATGCTGGAATATCCAACGCTGTGTTCACAATAGCGACTTCTCTTCCTTTAAAAGTATTCATGAAACTGAATGACTTACTTTTTTCTCTGTAATATAGTAGTTTTTCTGTAAACCAGAACATGTAGAACACTTCATGGTGGTATGTACAAAAGAGATATAGAAGAAAGGCATACAGACACTGGTATCATTCTTGTAAGAACGCGCATCCCTTTATACGTGAGTACTAACCCCAACTTAGACTTACTACGGTCTTAAATTGTGTTTACTTACATATTCTTCTATCCGTGGCACTTTTTGTATAAAAAACTTACCTAATCGTAGCATTCTTTCTCACCATATCAGTGGTAAACCACAAATACGCCCTGTAGCAGTTGCTTATTCAGTATTTCTGCGCTCCCTTTACTCCACTTTCAACAGCCATAATTAATTGAAAAAATTGTGTACTATAACTGCTTTGCTACTAGCACTTAGTGTCACTGTTAGGCCGGCCGGAGTGGCCGAGCGGTTAAAGGCGCTACAGTCTGGAACCGCACGACCGCTACGGTCGCAGGTTCGAATCCTTCCTCGGGCATGGATGTGTGTGATGTCCTTAGGTTAGTTAGGTTTAAGTAGTTCTAAGTTCTAGGGGACTTATGACCACAGCAGTTGAGTCCCATAGTGCTCAGAGCCATTTGAACCATTTGTCACTGTTAGCATCTCTACTTATTGTCCTTGAACTGTACATTCCTACGATTTTACATAGATATTAATCTCTCTGAGGACAGCACTCATACCACATGAAATACACAGATACAACAATCATATAAATGCGAATTTACGTATTTCCGGTACCACAGATAATTACATGGAAAGATCAAAAAGTACCCGTTTGAGAGCGTTGCCGCAGTACTATGCAACGTAGCGCGACTTCGATGCTGGTACGTAAGTACCAACGTGTAGACACGGGTTTGTTGTGGCATTCGTGTCTTGTCGACGAGCCCCCAGCAAGTTTGAAAACGTGATCTATGGGACGTTGTTACCAAATGCGTCCAAACAGGGCTAACCTGCCATTACTCTTTTCTTGGATGCCGAAGTACAAACTCCACTAAATATCTATTTTAGAAAGAAGAATGTGAATAGGGAAGGATGCCTGTCGAGAACACCGTCGTGGAATGCTGCGCCAAGGGGTGCTGCTGCTTCGTGACAACGCACGTATCCACATAGCAAATGACGTAACGCGAAAGTTACGCCGAGTCACCTGGGGGACAATCGAGCACCCGCCCTACAGGGCTGATCTATGACCTCTCCTCAGGGGATTATCACGCTTTCGGTCCCTTAGAACAGGAGTGGCTAGCACACTGGACTCGCATTCAGGAGGACGACGGTTCAATCCCGCGTCCGGCCATCCTGATTTAGGCTTTCTGTGATTTACCTAAATCGCTCCAGGCAAATGCCGGGATGGTTCCCTTGAAAGGGCACGGCCGACTTCCTTCCCTCTCCTTCCCTAATCCGATGAGATCGATGACCACGCTGTCTGGTCTCCTCCCTGCAACAACCCAGCCCTTAGAACAGGCGTTGAAGGCTCGACGTTTCCTGTCGGACGACGATTGCCAGCTGACAGCTGCGGACTTCTTCACGCAGCAGGACACGCTGTTTTGCCAAACGGGTATCTTCAACCAGATGCGTCAATGCTGACGGCGATGTTGCCTTACTCGCGTACCGATTCTGGATTATAGGCCCTTCGAACGGAAACGTTTTGTTGGCCCCTTATCATTACAGAAAAAGATATGTAAAAAACACACCATGAAAATTGCCCCACGTATGGAGCGAGAGAAAACTGACTCTCAATACGCCTCAGTAGTCGCCACAAAGGCTCTTAATTCCATAAGATGGTTCTAAGGTCAAATATTCGATGGACACGATGAACCAATTGCATTGTTCCTCAGATATCGGGTGTCCTAATTTATACGATCTACAAATGTTCCTGACAATAACGTCGGAGTTATTACAAAGAATTTGGTTGCCCCATAGTCGCTGTTACGCTTTTGCAATAGTAACCCAATAAGAGGCTAGGACCGCGTCTCTGAATTTTTCGACGCCTGCAGTTACGTGTCCTCCATAAGGACTCCAAACACCGGAAAAGTACTCTGTAAATGACCCAATTAGCGTAATCTCCAAGGTTTCGTTTACGTATAAGCAGCACTTTTACAGAAAATTCCGAGATATTTAAGTTTTCCCATTCACTTTTTAAACACCATTTTCAAGTGTGTAGGCTGTTTTACACTGGATAATAGTGATATCGTAGCATACGTGAGGTCTACAGATGATTCAGATGCATACCTCAAAACTGGTTATTGGCAGTTACTGGCTTTTTTCCACCTTTTTACGGTATTTTTTCTCTTTGTTTATTTTTTAATTTATCACACGGCCCGCCAAGACTTTTTCTCCTGTGTCAACCTCTTCATCTCTGAGTAGCATTTGCAATCTACGTCCTCTATTATTTGCTTGATGTATTCCATTATCTGTCTTCCTCTACAATGCTTACCGTCTACATCTCCCTCTGGTACAATGGAAGTTATTTCCTCATATCTTAACTCATGTCGTACCATCCTGTCCCTCTTCAGTGTTTTCCATACATCCCATTCCTCACCGATTCTGTGGGGAAACTCCCATTTCCTTAATAATAACTTTTTCTTGGAACTCTTCCGTTTGGTCCGTGTTTGCATAGAAAACAACAGTATCGGAATTATAAGTCCGCCTTAATGCAAAACACCTTGTTATTTGTTTACTTATTTATTCTGGCGGTAAATATAACCATCATCAGTGGGTTCCTTAAATCTTATTTATTGTATGTTATGGCAAGTTTTTAAGAATTATTGTCACTGCTTGCGGCATATTTTCTGTGCTTTTTCTGTGCCGTTTTTCTCCAGCGTTCATCATGTCATCTGCAAGTTCGTTGGACGCATGTAGCTGATTCTATACACAGAAAAACAAAACAAAACTTTCGCACTTTGTTTATGATCCAGAACATTACTCCATCTTGCTGTTCGCGTGTGTCGCCAGAGATGCCCTGACACCGGTTGTTGGTTTGCTACCGATTCTACTGAGAACAACCCTATCATTGATCTGTTCACATTAGTTCACTCTCTGCGGTACTCTTCTATTCATAATGAATCGTACTCCAGTTATACCATTTTCTCCTGTTATTGAGATTACCCTATTATGTCTGATCACTAGAACACGGATTTTTAGGTCGTAAAAAAGTGTGTTTTAGGCACCTAAAATAGGCTCCTTCAGTAGTTCATTTAAGCTATTTAAAACCTAAAAGAGGCTCTAATAAAAATGATGCAGAGAAAATAAAAATAAATTAAAATACACAGTGTTGACGGTGTGGACATCTTATTAGTCATTAAAACAAGGAGAATGAGTATTTACACAGTACAGAACACAGCAATCTACAACATTAATGTTGAATATAACTCCAAATATTTTAGAGTTCCTGCAAGATAAAGATCTCCGTAAAAAAGATGTGGCAATGGTTTAATTAATACATTCGTAGTTTCACATATTCTGACCATTGTTGGCTTCACAATAAATAACCAAAATCTTTTCTAGGTTTTCTAGTGAAAAACTGTGGCGCTTATCAGTCAGAATCAATTTATACGCTGAAAAAGAACGTTCTACATAAACAGATGTGACAGGGGCGTACTACATTTTCGGCACATGTTGGACAGGAATGCTCCAGTCAGGAGTGCTCGATTTTCCACTAAGTATGTCGGCAGCTGCACACAACTCCTTCAGGCCAGTGTTCTTCTGCAAAACCGTTTGCATTTTTGCCCGTACTTTTTCCCCTACTTCACCTGGCGGTTCATTAATTTTCATTTTGACTTCTTTAAGCAAAGATATATTGTCGTAGATAGGTCTCCCTGAGCCTTCTAATTGTGAAATTATTCTTGCCATAAATGTGTGGTGGGCCCTAATGTAAGATAAGTCCCGTTTTAAAGAAGAATCTTTGAGTAACTCCATTGCTGCAGTTACGGATTTCTTCACCATAGATATTACTCCATTTACTTTAGGTAATTGTAATCTTACTTGCTCTGCTACGCGGTTGATCCCATGCACTACACAAGTTACGTGCAGCATCAAAGGGTAGAATTTAATAGTTGAAACGCTGCTATCATATACGCTGCAGCATTAGTGACGGCCAGAAGCACCTTATTCTCATCCACTCCGTTTGGGTATCCTCTGGCTGAAAGATGCGTACTATAGTATTCTGCTGCAATCAGCCACGTGCCCCAGCGGGTGACAACAGGCTCTGGCGGCAATGGGACATCTGGAAGCTGTTCTTTGAATGCCTGTATTGTTGATGGTGTCTTAACAAAAATTTTGTTCACCATAGATATTACTCCATTTACTTTAGGTAATTGTAATCTTACTTGCTCTGCTACGCGGTTGATCCCATGCACTACACAAGTTACGTGCAGCATCAAAGGGTAGAATTTAATAGTTGAAACGCTGCTATCATATACGCTGCAGCATTAGTGACGGCCAGAAGCACCTTATTCTCATCCACTCCGTTTGGGTATAGCACCTTAAGCCCATTGTTCACAAACTGTGCTATTGTTTGTTGGTTAGTTTTTGCAAGCTGTTTTGAGTAAATCAAATGAGTCCTGGATAGAGCATCTCGATCTAGCTTGCCAATAGTCAAGTTTGCAATGTGACGGCCAAGACTGTCAGTAGTTTCATCCACAGAAATCCATATACAAGATTCTCCAACATCTTCTCGGTTTCTGTGCAATGCACCATTGTAAGCTGAATCTACATAATTTTTACGTAAAGTTGACTCTGCAGGAATAGACTGGTGGCAGTTACAGAACACAGCAACACTGGGTCACAGTGCCAAAGATTGCGCCGAGGATTATTATTCCGCCGCCTCCACTGGTGCAGTAGTAGTTCAGAGGTTGCCGTGGGCAGTACTTGTTGAGAGGATGTCGAAAGCTGTACTAGTTCAGAGGATGTCGAGTGCAGTTGTTCTGTTGGGCGACAGAGGTAAAAAAAATACACTGTGATCATTGCAACATCATCTATACATTACACCAGCCGAACAGCATCTACTCTCTCGCCCAACAGAACAACTGCACTCGACATCCTCTGAACTAGTGCGTGCTTTCGACATCCTCTCAACAAGTACTGCCCACGTCAACCTCTGAACTACTACTGCACCAGTGGAGGCGGCGGAGTAATGATCTTTGGCGCAATCTCTGGCGCTGTGACTCAGTGTAGCCACCTTTCACCTCTGAAAATAGGGTTTTCTAGTTTCCGAAAGGGGATATTTGCTGCCACAAGTGCATGACAGAAATCACTGCTGAGCTTGTTTTTACCGGAGGATTCACCAGATTTATTGGTTAAAAGAATTTGCTTCAGTTTTTACTTTCGTTCAACATTAGCTTTATGTGAGATTCCATCTGCATGCTGAGTTAAGTGAGATTTCTTAACACTCGAAACCTAATACTAGAGAAAAGGGAAATGCAGTTTAGAATCGCATATAAAGAGTATTTCGTATTACTAAAGGATAGCGATGAAAAAGAATCGTAAGTGACAGGAAAATAAGAAGTCTAAGAAAAACATCAACTAACCTCCTTGTTGCATGCTTGGCAGAAAATAATTTTCCCATCTGTTGTATAATGCGGAAAATCTTGCAGCCACTGCCTTATATGAGTAGACTTTCAACTAGCTGTTTTCGGCATGGCGTAGTATTCTCACGCAGAAACTAGAATTTATTTTGCACTTAGAACGTTAGTAATACTTAACACGTCGGTCGCTACACAATGTACTGATTTGTTTTCGCTGGGAAAAAGTGAACGATGACCTGTGGTTTTTTTTTTTTTTTTTTTTTTTACTGCGGTGCATGGGAGCGGCAGGGGAGGTACCGTACTCGTTGCTGGACATAGTGGCACCTGACAGATGGCCGCCCCTTCCGAACAAGCGAATGGAATTACCAGTGCTTCAGATGAAAACATCTCACTACTAGCAAATTATGTTTCGAACCAGAAAATTCACGTATAATACTTTTCACGAAACAGAGTAGTTTGATAGGACTGCCTGTAGACAGCAGCGAGAAAATGCGCGAAGGGCAGTAATTTAGCTACACAGGGCGTCTACGATTAACATTGTGGTTTTTTAATCCGTGCTCAGCTTAAGGCCTATGAAACCGTTTCTTTGCGAAAATACGCAGCTGGCCAGAGTCCTACGACCGAAATACTTTCAAATATAACATTTAGTACTCCCACGTTCGATTCTAATGTGTAACTCAAATCTTTGGCCGGTTCCCATTCGCTCACCGAGGTTAAGCACTGTCGCGCTCGGCGCGTACTTGGATGGGTGACCATTCAACCGTGCCGAGTGCTGTTGGTAGTAAGGCAAGCAAAGGAACTGTAAACAGTCTCTAACGACCTTCGCCTTCGACGAGACGTAAAGCCCTAAGTTTACTTCCTTTTTTTAATCTTTGAAAACACAAGAAATCTATCTCAGATTAACGAAATAGGCACTTTTTAGGATTTTGATGCCGAAATAGGCAAAATTAGGCTTCAACGTCGAAAAACGCAATTTTAGGTCCTATAGAACTAACGGTATTCAGTTTAGTTAGTCATGAAACGCATAAGTTCCAACTTATATGCAAATTGGAGCTTAGGAAAAAAATAGGTTTTAACCTAAAGATCCGTGATCTATTTTTACGTATGAATAATAAAACACCTATAAAGAGTATTAACAGGGATAGCGATATAAAAAAATAAAAAAAGACCGAAGTGTTAGGCATGTACGAAGCATGAGCGCATATCAACTAGCCACCTTGCTGCACGGTGGGCAGAAAATATTTTTTTCCATCTGTCGTATAGTGTGGAAAAACTTGGAGCCAGTGTCTTATATGATGAAATAGGCACTTTTTAGGATATTAAAGCCGAAATAGGCACTAACGTCGAAATAGGCTTTTTTAGGTCCTATAGAATTAACGCTATTAAGTGTAAATAGTCATGAAACGCATAAGCACAAATTTTTATGTAAATAGGAACACAGGAACAAAATAGGTTTCTACCTAAAATCCGCGGTCTACTGATCACATACTCTTATCTTTTTTCCATTTCACTTATTTGACACCTACTATATCTATACTGAGCTTTAGCATTTCTCTTTTCAGATTTTCTAGCTTCCCTACCACGTTGAATCTTCTGACATTCCTAGACTGACAAGTAGAATGTTTTCCTTCACTTGGTTAGTCAGTCTTTTTCTCATGGTCACGTCTCCCTTAGCAGTTCCCTCCAGGAGATCCGAATGGAGGACTAGTACGGAATCTTTGGCCAATGGAAAGCCCATCATGACACTTTTCAATTACATGCCAGATGTCCTGTGGATATACATTATGTGTCTTTAATGCAGTGGTTTACATTGCCTGCAGCATCCTCATGCCGTTGATCATTGCTGATTTTTCCGCCTTTAGGGGCAGTTGCCCACCCCAATGACAAGAAAGTGCCCTGAATCTCTGTCAGCTCCTCCGTCCTCTTTGACGAGGCCGTTAGTTGAATGAGTGGTGACCTCTTATGCCGGAAGCCACGGCCGCCAGTCCTGAATATTTTTATTCAAAATTTAATCTGTGGCAGCGTACGATTGCTAATAAAAGAAGCTAGTCCTAGACCACCTGTGCTATTACTCTCTTTTAGCCACGTTTAAAAAGAAGTGCCATTTAATACATAGTGTGTAAATACCACATAATTCGCCCTGCGTTTCTTCACGCTCATCTAATGATGATATTCTCATAGCGAACCGTGAGACAGTGCTTTTGACCCTAGCTCATAAATCATTAGTATTTACTAAGAGCACTGGTTGTCCTATTACTCCACTTTGAAGCATACACTCTGCTGCTTTCGTTTACATTGAATATTCGGCGATCATTAAAATATTCTGGGTTCTTTTAATGAATACCGTCTCACGACAGATTACATATTGGTGAACTTATTGTGTAGAGTCCCACGTTGGGTATCAGCCGATACCGTGGTAAAAGCGTCGAAGACCTTTTAATAATGCACAAAACACAGTGTATCAGGATTTACCAGTTCACAATATGATTTGCACATTATTCGAGGGATGGTTAATGCAACAGCTTTCAACGGTAATACTTATTCAGAACAGAAACATTTGATTATTTACATAGCTAACCAATAAAACAATACAGACAGTTGTTGACAAACAAGTTGTAAGTAGGCTGTTTATGTTTTCTCTATGTAAGTAGGCTCTTATTGGCAACGTTACGTAGCGCTCTATATGAAAAATCACTGGCTGTGCTGTGTGCAGTCTGTGGCTAGTTTGCATTGTTGTCTGCCATTGTAGTGTTGGGCAGCGGCAGCTGGCTGTGAACAGCGCGTAGCGTTGCGCAGTTGGAGGTGAGCCGCCAGCAGTGGTGGATGTGGGGAGAGAGATGGCGGAGTTTTGAAATTTGTCATGAACTGCTATATTTATATATGATGATATCAAGGTAAATACATTGTTTGTTCTCTATTAATATCTTTCATTTGCTAACTATCCCTATCAGTAGTTAGTGCCTTCCATAGTTTGAATCTTTTATTTAGCTGGCAGTAGTGGCGCTCGCTGTATTGCAGTAGCTTGAGCAGCGAAGATTTTTGTGAGGTAAGTGATTTGTGAAAGGTATAGTTTAATGTTAGTCAGGGCCATTCTTTTGTAGGGAATTTTGAAAGTCAGATTGCGTTGCGCTAACAAAATATTGTGTGTCAGTTTAAGGACAGTCGTGTAAGAATTGTTCAAAGGGGACGTTTCATATGTCGACCCTTAGCCGAGGATACCTCACTGGAATCTTCTGATTTTTTCTTGTAGTTTGTGTAATTAGTGTAGATTTTGTTTATTGCTAGCGCGTAATTATAGAGAGAATTTCCTTTGTAGTTGTAGTTTTTCATTGTTGTACAGTAAAACAGTTGTGGCATGCATGTAGATTTGCAGCAAGTTTTTCGCAGCTGCGCTTGCAATTAACTAGATATTATTTTCAGTGCTATGTTAATGTGTTCTCCTATTTTTGCACTTCAAATTGTGCTTTTCTGTGTTATCGTGTGAAATATTGTGACAATAATGGCGTGTGAAAAACGTAACACTAGGCTCCAAACTAAACTGAGAAATAATAGTGACGACGAGCGTAGCTTAACAGCGCCGCCGAGTAATGAATTTACTAATGTTCAAAGTAGTAATTTGGTAACTGTGCACAGGGAAATGGAGCGGGCGTCAAACAATGGCGTGGACAGTGAAACAATTAGTGAAGAGGGAAGCATTATCGATCGATCGGTCGGCAACAGCTCGCCTCAGGAAGCCGAAATGACACGACACGATCTCGCAAATACTGTAGATTCAGGTTTTGGATCCTCACCGTTTTCTCAAATAAGTCAAGACACATTTTCTGCTTGTCAAAATGTGAATGTTTCCGGTGTAAATTCACTGCCGAAAAGCACTGAGGAACATGTTTCAGACACCAGTGCATTGTTATTACAATTAATGCAACAAATGGGACAAAAGCTTGAAAAGTTAGACACAATGGAACAACACGAGAGACAAACACAGCAACAGTTAGACACAGTGGAACAAAATCTCAAAAAGTTAGACACAATGGAACAAAATCAGAGACAAACAGAGCAAAAGTTAGACACAGTGGAACAAAATCTTAAAAAGTTAGACTCATTGGAACAAACTCTTGAACAAACACGTGAAGATTTAACTACTGAGTTACATAACATTGAATCGAAATGTCAAAAAGTCTGTAATGACGTAAAAACTCAAATTTGTGAGCATTTTCAACCTATTTTTTCGCGGCATGAAAAGACATTACAGAATCACGAAGCAGCCATAAAAGAACTGCAAATTATTGTTCATGAAAATCATGAGACCTTGCAAGCTAAATTTGACTCAGTTGCATCTACCGATTCGGTTACGCAACTTGCAAAAACTCAGGAAAACTTAAAGGACACAGTAGATACTCTAAAACTTGGTTCAGAAAAACACACTGAGGAAATAAGTACACTATCGGATAAAGTAGCCGAACTTTCAGATCAGTTCACTAACTTATCTACAAAGGTAGATGATGATCTGAATGACACAACACCTGTAGCCTTCACAGACACAGAAGAGTATGAACAAATTAGGAAATTCAAACAAAATCAGAATCAAATTAATACGCAACACCAAAGAGAAATCCGGGAAGTACAAGATCAGCTGACACAGGTAATACAAGAATTACGTATTTCAGAGGACACTCGCGCTCCAACACGGGAAGAGGGACTTAGAAATACGGAAAAGCCGCAAAATAATAACACAGGGCATTTCGGAAGTTATGAAAGAAATTGGCAATGTGCACCGAATTTTGAGATGGAACGGCCAACACGACCTAACAATGACCGATATGCGACTCGCCGACATGATGATTTTGACTATAAGCTGTTCATTACTACACGTAAATTCAAAACATTTAAGAATTCAGGCAACGACATTCATCCACAAGCATGGCTCCATCAATTCTCTCATTGTTTTCCTCCCAGCTGGTCGTTAGAACACAGATTAGAATTTATGTGTGGCTACTTAGAGAATGAACCAGCTGTAAGAATGCGGTCGGTCATTCACGATTGCCACAGTGAAGGAGAGTTTTACCATGCCTTTCTCTCAGCATATTGGTCTCAGGCCACACAAGACCGAGTAAAACAAAGCATCATAATGATGAAACGTTTCGAACAATCTGAATTTTCCAGTCTTGTCAAATATTTTGAAGACATGTTACATAAGAATCAGTATCTTTCAAACCCATACAGCCCCTCAGAACTCATCCGCATTTGCTTAATCAAACTGCCTGAACATTTACGACATATTATTTTGGCAGGACGTTGCAAAGACGACGTTGAAGCATTTCAGGGACTCTTACAAGAATTAGAAATTGACACTGACAATCGCGGAACGCGAAACCAGGAACACAACAATTACAGGTCACATCCGTCGCAATTCCGCGATGAAAGAAGTAATAACTGGACACGACAAGGCTATTCTCACAACACAAATCGTGACCAAAACAGACACCACCCGTATGACAACCGTTGGCGGAGTAGTAATAACTACAGGGAAAGATCACCTCTCCATGGTAATGACTATCACAGAGACAATCAGAGAAACAGGCAATATGAGAACCAAAATAAATATTATCAGGGGAGACAGAATAACTTTAGACGCAACGGTCCAGCGCGCAGTTTCGATTCAGGGAGAAATTCTCCACCACGTGACCGACAAGAAAGAAACTACAGGAACTACCGACATGACGACAGACGATATGATCGTAACGACAGATCTGAATTGCATCAGAACTGGCGGGATTCGAACAGAGCAGGGCCTCCTCGTCAGAGTGAATTTGTAGAAGTTAGGTCTCCTAATCCCAATAACGACGCGCGCCAACAAAGAGACAGACAATGACTCGCACAGCAGGCAGCTGCGTGCGGCCGCTGGCTCAGGGAAAAATAACAAAGACGCTAGCCTTGAGAAAAGATTTAGCATTCTTTACCGATGTAAACAACATGATAATTGCTTTGAAGTTGAAAGTCTGCGTACTAGGAAGAGTAAAGGATTGCACCACACTTCACATGTAAAACCGCTTACTGAGAGATAATCTGCTTTTTAACTTTGTCTTTGCCTTAAAACTTTTCACTTTACATTACTAGTATGCTTTGAAAGACTTAAGAAACTGTTAACATGCAACAATGTTTGAAGTTAAATATCCAATCAAGAACCAAGAGAACTTATTGAAACAGAACTGACGAATGCATTGTTATAGTGAACAGACGTCACAGTGTTATTGTGTGTGTACATTCTTGCTTGTTTGTTGCACGATTACGTAACGACTATAAGGCTCACATACTTAGAACATTTACCAGTACTGCTAATGAGATTTTAATGCAACATTTTGGTTTATTTGAAAATACATTCTGAATTTAAAGTGATTTCTGAGAGATACCAGGTGACACAGAGGTTAGTTTATGTGACAGCTACACGATTTTATCACGACGCTACTAATGAGTGACAATTTACAATGTTGCTTTTGCAGTGTTTCTGTTTTATATCTGCACAGTTTTTCTGAATTCTTCTGGAAATTAAAACATGTTTTAGTAGTAACTTTTGTGGTACAGCAACAATGAGATTGTCTTTTCTGTAGCACAACAATACGTTACAGCACAGTACTTTCTTCATCACGGCAATAAGCGTAATAACTAAGATATCTATACATAAAGCATTTCACTTTTGTTTATCATGAGGTAAGTGCATTGACTTCAGCAGAACGTAGCTTTCGGAGGACGATAACTACGACACTTCCACAGAATTATCTTACAGCAAGACGCACATTTAGCGCTACAGTACACGTATTTGAGTGATCAATTTTATACTTAAAACATTTATTTTTAAAGATTTTTGAATTACAAAGAAAGTTTTCCGTGATACATTTCATTCCATTGCTGTAATCTGTAACACCTGAGGGTATAATTACATTAATCCTCAGGGGGGTACACGCTTACTTTGTGTACCATGTGTGTGGCAACCACAAGGAACCCTAGCTAATATGATATTTGCTTATACAACTTTACACATCGGTACCATATTTCTCCAACACAATATTACACAGCTATCTGATCATTTAACTGAGACAGACAAACGTTTTTACTACATCAGTGACGGATGTTTACGTAATTACACAGTTGGATAACTTCACACTTACGAAATTGTATTTTGTCTGTACTTTGAGAGATGCTCACATTTTTCGGAACCATTGTGATACTATGAGAGGTAGATGACACTATTGAAATGAGCAGAGAATTTTTTTAGGTTTTGAAATTATTGGAGGAAGCTACGACGATTTTGAGAGTTGACTGAGGTGTTATGATGTTATTATTACGACGACAATGTGTATTATGCTGTTGAGATATGTTTATGATCAATAAGATGATGCTATATGAGGAATTTGGTTATGCTATGTATTTATTATGATGAAATATTGAAGTGTCGTCGCAAGATTGACGTGTCGACGAATATATATATATGTAATAAGGTAAGGAGTAATGAGTAGTGG
Source organism: Schistocerca americana (assembly GCF_021461395.2). NCBI lineage: Eukaryota > Metazoa > Arthropoda > Insecta > Orthoptera > Acrididae > Schistocerca > Schistocerca americana. The sequence goes on from NC_060121.1 coordinate 95,312,469, forward strand.
GTAGGGACTCTTGACTTGTGAAACAGGATGTTGGAAACCAAGAATCGTACTTTAAGAGTTATGAAATGTGTGTATATGCGTGAATGTATCACAATGCTGGCGAAAATTTTGTGAACACTGTTATATTTACAGGATTTTTTTTCTACACATTTGTTACGCAAATTTTCGACCTGTGAAATGTTTATATGAGACTGTCACTGTAGCGGAAACTGCTGTCGCATATGAAACGTCCCCTTTGAACAATTCTTACACGACTGTCCTTAAACTGACACACAATATTTTGTTAGCGCAACGCAATCTGACTTTCAAAATTCCCTACAAAAGAATGGCCCTGACTAACATTAAACTATACCTTTCACAAATCACTTACCTCACAAAAATCTTCGCTGCTCAAGCTACTGCAATACAGCGAGCGCCACTACTGCCAGCTAAATAAAAGATTCAAACTATGGAAGGCACTAACTACTGATAGGGATAGTTAGCAAATGAAAGATATTAATAGAGAACAAACAATGTATTTACCTTGATATCATCATATATAAATATAGCAGTTCATGACAAATTTCAAAACTCCGCCATCTCTCTCCCCACATCCACCACTGCTGGCGGCTCACCTCCAACTGCGCAACGCTACGCGCTGTTCACAGCCAGCTGCCACTGCCCAACACTACAATGGCAGACAACAATGCAAACTAGGATAGGGATAGTTAGCAAATGAAAGATATTAATAGAGAACAAACAATGTATTTACCTTGATATCATCATATATAAATATAGCAGTTCATGACAAATTTCAAAACTCCGCCATCTCTCTCCCCACATCCACCACTGCTGGCGGCTCACCTCCAACTGCGCAACGCTACGCGCTGTTCACAGCCAGCTGCCGCTGCCCAACACTACAATGGCAGACAACAATGCAAACTAGCCACAGACTGCACACAGCACAGCCAGTGATTTTTCATATAGAGCGCTACGTAACGTTGCCAATAAGAGCCTACTTACATAGAGAAAACATAAACAGCCTACTTACAAAGTAACTGTTCTCATACATGAATAGGAATATTCGTTAAATGTTGACCGTTGGTGGGCCACACTGTGGTGTGGTTGATGGGCAAATTTACTCGGCGCGCAGTGTTTTAGCGTTTGGACTTGGTGACCATGGAACGAATTCTGTCCACCGAACGGACAACACGCCTCCAACACTCATTTGTCTGCAGCTCACATCCGCAGCGCAATGTGTGTCTCTTTGACAAACGTTGAATTTTCATTTACACCTTGTCTAAATAATACTGTACAATATTTTCGCTTTTTTAAATTAAATTTATTGTTCTTGCACCTGCAGTGAATATAAGAAGCAATGAAAATGTATTACCAATGGAATAGTAGCAATTGATCGAGAGGTTTCTGTGTTGTTAGCTGTTTCTTCCTCTTTGGAAAACCTATTTAGGTTTGTATTCATCTTTAACGCAGCGTCTCGAATAATATATGATACACGTTCCGTTATTTGTCCTTCGTTCAATCTCACGCTTTCTCATGTAGCTACCGGCGTTAATGATTTCACTGTACCGATTTTCCACGGAGCTCTTACATTACGTTTCGCACGAATAGCTAAGTAATTTTGAGCGCCAGTCTCTGGTAAACTTGTGCACAAAAGATAATTACAACGCTCCATTCTAAAGTTGACCTTGGGGTGGTTAGAGTCTGTATATGTATGTTTTCTCCCTCCTATAATAGAAGGAATGTATATTCCTGCAATATACACCCCTCCCTAAACATGAACCATGCGTCATGCACTCACAAAAAGAAAAGACACGTTCAGTCTCAGGGCGAGACCACTAGCGAGGAAGTGAGTAGCGTTTGTAGAGAAAAGCTCGTTAGGTGGAGTGAACAGCTTATCTTGCAGATTCCGAGACACCTGTTGCACCTCGCTTGTTTTTAACCACTGCGGGTCTATAATGAGAACTGAGAGCAGAAGTACTACATTAAGTGTAGAAAGTTATGAAAAGCTCAACGATGATTTCAAAAAGAGAGTATCATTCGTACTTCTTCTTAGTCCGTCCAATCTGCATAAACATATGAAGGGTGGATTTTTACCCGAAATGTGCTGCGTACGCATCGAAATTAGCAAGACTTTTTTTTAACAGGTTGTGACTTGACACGTCTGCCTGTCAAATTTAAAGGAACATATTGGTCCACATTCACTACGTACTTCAAAAGTATCTCCGTATGTATACGTGAACTGCGTAAGAGGTGATTGAATGTAGGGCAGAAACTATTTTGTTTTAATATACATGAAGAAAAGCCAGGGCTTAAATTTGACAACATGGGTGTCTCACAGTGAGGCCTGAAAAACTTACAACTTATTGAACGCATCATCGCAAGCGCCTCTCTCATTAAAACTACCACACGGCTTCTGGATTATAGACGCAGAGAATTTATGGGAATTATGACTAATAATTCATATGCACCTAGGATAATCGTCCCTTTAAGAAACTAACAACTGCCCTCAATTACAGTAATGGAATATCTCTGTAATAGTGTAACTCTTCAGCTACAATAAAAACGAATAGCAATATTTTTACAAATAAAACGCTTTTCCGTGCTGAAACATCACTGTTAAACGTCCAGAAGCATAAATTAAAGGCAACTTCCGTTGATTCTTGTGGAATAATGCGGCTTTTTTCCCTGCATATGTTACTTATAAATTTGAAACAGATCCCGCACTAAATTACGACGTACACAAAATGATATTTACTACGAATTTTTACCTACACTCACTATTTCTCATTTTAAAACCAAAAGAGAGTGGTTACAGCGCACGCCTTTAAAATCACAGGAACGATTCTATCTATATTTACAAGGTACTTTGAAAGCATTCTCAGTTGTCTAAGTGAACTGGCCAAGATGTTTTTCAGTGTGGGATAAGAGTTACGTAGTCCTCATAAAATAAAAAAAATAGGGACATTACTGTGAGGCGCGCAAAATGTATGAAGTATTTCAGCCTAGAACTTTTACGGTTTTCGCCATCGAGGTAAGCTGACTGTAGCACAGAACTAGAGAGCTGACTCATGCAGCAAGGATCGTGTATTTAAACGCGTTGGTGAGGATGTTTTCATTAGTGAGCCTGCCACCTACAAATTATGACCAGATATAACACCAGCGGAAATTTCAGTCACAGTGCAGTCGCAGTTCGAAGGGATAGTAAATGATCCTGTATCAACTTCTAAGTGAATTATTTACAGTTCCCTTGAAATCGAAATCATTAAGGACATAACATTAGCTTAGCTAGAAAGGGTAACGGTGGAAAATCAGTCTTGGCCCAGTGGCATGAAACTATCCTGAAATTACACTGGATTGACTCCTGGAAAATCTGAAGCAGAGTGACCGTATGTGGATTTGAGACTCATTACGATACAATTGGTTGTTTCTGTTGATTTGCTGGTGAGGTTTTGACTAGAGTTAGAGGTGAACGGCTGTATTTGATGTAGTGGTGGAAAAACGTTATGTGGCGTTTGCGTGTTTTCTTAACTTCCAGCTCAAAAATGAAACGGATGACTTAATTACAGACGTCTGTATTCAGTGTTGCCAATATATAATAACGTAAAACGGACACACAGTAACATTTCAAGTGACACGTTTTATTAGGAAAGCACAAATCTGAAACTAAATTTTGCCCCGCAAAAGTACACTCCTGGAAATTGAAATAAGAACACCGTGAATTCATTGTCCCAGGAAGGGGAAACTTTATTGACACATTCCTGGGGTCAGATACATCACATGATCACACTGACAGAACCACAGGCACATAGACACAAGCAACAGAGCATGCACAATGTCGGCACTAGTACAGTGTATATCCACCTTTCGCAGCAATGCAGGCTGCTATTCTCCCATGGAGACGATCGTAGAGATGCTGGATGTAGTCCTGTGGAACGGCTTGCCATGCCATTTCCACCTGGCGCCTCAGTTGGACCAGCGTTCGTGCTGGACGTGCAGACCGCGTGAGACGACGCTTCATCCAGTCCCAAACATGCTCAATGGGGGACAGATCCGGAGATCTTGCTGGCCAGGGTAGTTGACTTACACCTTCTAGAGCACGTTGGGTGGCACGGGATACATGCGGACGTGCATTGTCCTGTTGGAACAGCAAGTTCCCTTGCCGGTCTAGGAATGGTAGAACGATGGGTTCGATGACGGTTTGGATGTACCGTGCACTATTCAGTGTCCCCTCGACGATCACCAGTGGTGTACGGCCAGTGTAGGAGATCGCTCCCCACACCATGATGCCGGGTGTTGGCCCTGTGTGCCTCGGTCGTATGCAGTCCTGATTGTGGCGCTCACCTGCACGGTGCCAAACACGCATACGACCATCATTGGCACCAAGGCAGAAGCGACTCTCATCGCTGAAGACGACACGTCTCCATTCGTCCCTCCATTCACGCCTGTCGCGACACCACTGGAGGCGGGCTGCACGATATTGGGGCGTGAGCGGAAGACGGCCTAACGGTGTGCAGGACCTTAGCCCAGATTCATGGAGACGGTTGCGAATGGTCCTCGCCGATACCCCAGGAGCAACAGTGTCCCTAATTTGCTGGGAAGTGGCGGTGCGGTCCCCTACGGCACTGCGTAGGATCCTACGGTCTTGGCGTGCATCCGTGCGTCGCTGCGGTCCGGTCCCAGGTCGACGGGCACGTGCACCTTCCGCCGACCACTGGCGACAACATCGATGTACTGTGGAGACCTCACGCCCCACGTGTTGTGCAATTCGGCGGTACGTCCACCCGGCCTCCCGCATGCCCACTATACGCCCTCGCTCAAAGTCCGTCAACTGCACATACGGTTCACGTCCACGCTGTCGCGGCATGCTACCAGTGTTAAAGACTGCGATGGAGCTCCGTATGCCACGGCAAACTGGCTGACACTGACGGCGGCGGTGCACAAATGCTGCGCAGCTAGCGCCATTCGACGGCCAACACCGCGGTTCCTGGTGTGTCCGCTGTGCCGTGCGTGTGATCATTGCTTGTACAGCCCTCTCGCAGTGTCCGGAGCAAGTATGGTGGGTCTGACACACCGGTGTCAATGTGTTCTTTTTTCCATTTCCAGGAGTGTATATTGAACGGTGTTGATGCCCTTATTCCGATCTTTTAAGATACTAACCAAAATGCCATCTTTTAGGTGACATTAATTATCTGGATAGGGTTAATGCGACCTCTTGTTTCGACTGACATACCTTAAGTGTTTTTTTTTTCTTTTTTTTACGTGTAAAGAACTAAATCGAGCGTGTCTCTCGTACTAGGTTCGGTCGGATAAATTAATTATAACTGTTACTCACAAATTCTATTGTGTTACTACGAATAGTAGTTGATATTGTTGATTTTTCACTAAATACTAACAAGACCTCTAAAAATAAAATCAAGAGCAAAAAAATCACATAATGACAGCTCACGTAGAAAATACAAAATTATTCGTGTGAAAAGAGATGGATAATTTGAAGTAACTGTTTGCTGTTGCCGACAGTATGCGTTATATTACATTTCAAAAAACTTGTATAACGTTAAAATTTAGGTTACGATGAACAAAAAGCTCTACAACTGAAGCAATTTATTAGATTTATATAAACAGTTTGTAATCGATCTTACGAGTAGACAATCACAAAGAGTGTATCACAGTGGTATTTTAGTCTTAGCTGTAGGGGACAAGAACAGCACCGTATTCATCACTATATTCTAATAACGATCATTGCTGGACCAGTGTCCAGTCTGTGAGCTAGCTACTACGTCCACTGCCTGCCTCCTCCTTCCGCAATACGTTTACAGGGTTATCGTATTTCTGGACAAGGAGTGGGATAGTTTCTAAATGGACGTGTGAGCCTGATGATGAAAAGGTGCGATAGGAAAGCTCATGTTCTAAAAGCTTGGGACACATCTACGATACTCAGTTGAGAGTGTCTTTTGTAATCTATAATAGTGATATAATGAGAACTTTTCTAGCCATCAGAGCACACTGTGACACTGAAGAGCCTCTCGCCACTTCCCATTGATTCACGCCTGACAGCTTGTAGGTAGAGGACCGCTCTAGCACCCTGCGTTTCCCTTCACTGATATCTCGTTTGAACCTTGCCCCATTCAAATAATCATACCTTCAAATTATACATTTCTTTGCGTTCATCATCTTTATTCATACACCTTTCCTCTTTCTCACTTAACCATTAATGTGGTTTCCAAGTGAGATTCCGTTGCCAGGACGTATTTTGGGATTGCGAAAACGAAAATGGAACTCTTATGTTGGATTCTATCTGTTGTGGCTTGACAAGTAACAACTTGTTGATAAAGAACTCCAAATGACTTTTTGACGTGTGGGATGTACCGGATCCTCCACAGGAATCTCATTTGTAGCCGCTAATTACCAAGGACGCTCGAAATGTTAAAGAAATCTAGATTTGACGTCTTACACCCAGTGTTAATTTGATGCCAGTGGACATTCTTGAAGAAATGGGAGCTGTCAGTTTCCTGACATCTTGAAACCTCATGAAATTTACATAAGCTACAGCATCCTGTTTTGCAGATGTTACGGGGTCAGGGATTTTCTCTGCCTCGTGATGACTGGGTGTTGTGTGCTGTCCATAGGTTAGTTAGGTTTAAGTAGTTCTAAGTTCTAGGGGACTGATGACCATAGATGTTAAGTCCCATAGTGCTCAGAGCCATTTTTTGCAGATATTACACTCTAGTGGGCTCAGTATCGTTCTTTACCGCCTGTTTGAATTTCTTAATTTGTGACTTGTAGCTTCTTTCCGCTTGTTTCAGAACGTTTCATCGTAATTGTTTTCGACGCATGCATCCAAGAAAATAATTTTATCTATGGACTGGTATGATCAAGCAGAGGTTTCTCACCGAATGCGTTCTATAATTCTATAATTGACAAATGAGGGTGCCCGGAGGAGTACATTGACGGCAGGAAGCTACGGCGGAAAACATCACCCAATGGCTCTACACAGCGTCGAATTCATAGGGGATGATGGCCTCCGCTTGGTCGCCTATACGGCACGAAACATTAGTCTGTACGCTGATGAACAAGAGACGGAGCTTCCCACGATGGGCCTCGCATCTTTATGATAACACATCGATGCCAGTCACAGCACTACTGCAGAGAGCACTATTCGATGCCGTATGTATTCATTACTAAGTAACGAATATGCCACGGTGCTCGAAGTACCCTTGCGGTGTTGCCAGAAGCGTTCCGACGCTCGTGTTTTCTTCCTCACACGCATTACGAGCTTCGCTTGTGCCGAGTCTGTAGTTTACGGATTTCTCCAACAATTTCTTAGCATCAGCGCTCGCGGAGTTATGGAAAAATTTCATGTCCCTCTGTTCTCCTTCGTACATTTGTGCCTCCTCGGTAGTTTTTGCGTTCCTTCAGTCTCTCATTCTCGGCATTCTCGGTGGTGCAAGTCAGCGGTGAAGCGAAGTACCGAATACTTTTTGCCAGTCGCCTTGTTTTCTTCCTCGAATGGAGTTCGTGATCAGTGTGCATGTTGTCGGCAGTATCCATAAGCGTCCACTTCCTCACTCTCAGGTACGTTCGTGAGTTTCGGTAGCTCAGACGCCGCCCATGAGCAACACGTGACCGGAGTGACTTGCGCGGTAGCTGAACGCTTCTGACGTCAGTTAATTGGACCCATCTGCGCCCCTTACAAAGTGTTCAGTTCGACTGTCAAATTAAATTGTTGTCTGAGGTAAGCGAAGACAGTAATTCCATTTCACAAAGACATGATACACTCTTCATATATGTTCACGTACAGTTTCTCACTGAGTAGTGGAATCAGTACGTAGCGAAGAAGAAACACCGGCGTGCCTCTTTCTTCAGAAAAGAGCCGGAAATAAAGCAAAATGTGATCTGCGTAGAGAAGCATAAGCTTCGGAAAATTGCCCATAACATATTTCTAAAAGCATTTACAGGGCATTATGTTCGTTACTAATGAATACTTTGTGACGGGTATGACAAAAAGATGTCAGTAGTGTAGAGCTCACGTTTGCTGGCCGACGGATTGCCAAGCGGAACGCACTGGAGCCTACGGCTTTGTAGCCTTATGGAAAGGGTTTTCCGGCACTACTTTCCTGTCCTCGTTGTTTTCCTCAACGCACCATGCGCAAACCATCGAAACTTTTTGGTCTCGTTTTCTTAACCGTTGTGTGCTACTTTTCCACCTACATGCTTTTCTGCAAGTAAAAGAATAATTCTCACTTTGTATTCTTTCTAACCTCTGTAATTGCTGGTATAAGCTTACCGAATAACTGAGACTCATTCTTGTTTGTTGCAGGTATGTATGCATTCAGCACTCGAAACCCGTCAAGCAGGATAGTGCGTCGTGAAGGTGAGTGCCCAGTTGCCGAAAAAAATGAATATATACAACAGAAAAGACCAAACAACCCAACAGTGTACAGTTGGCAATGGAGGCTCATTTGAACGTCTCTAATCAGCAGCTTATTCACAGACTAACATATGTATTACCGTCAAAAGAGAATACCACGTGATGTATCTGACAGAAACTCTAAAACGTTATTGGAAAATCTGAGGCAATTAATTTATATTTCAACCAATGTAAATAGAGTGTCACAATTTTTAGATATTTATTAGAATTTCAGCGTGATGTCATAAAATCGATAGGTCAGCCACGTGTGTCAACGTTTAGACTAGCGAGGAATTATTTCTGGAGAAAATGTTAACTGTGGCCTTTCTACACATCCGCCAATCTCATTCACTGATCACATACGCCAAGGAACGACGCAATATTAGCGTAATTATACTTTTCAGCAGAAATTAGCGAAGTAAGTTGCTCGAGAAATAGTCTTTCTTGATTCCAGGGCATGTAACTGCCCCCTACGTTGAAAAGGAAAATTGTTTTCATAGAGTATTGCTTGGGTAATCTACATCTAAATAACTACTCTGCAGTTCACAATTAAATGCCTGGCAGTGTGTTCATCCAGGCATTTTCACACTGTTTCTCTACTGATCCACTCTATTAGCACGGGAAAAACGAACACTTAAATCTTTCCGTGCGAGCTCTGATTTCTCTTATTTTATTACAATGATCACGTCTCCCTATGTACCTGGGTGCCACAAAATAGTTTCGCATTCGGCGGTGAACATTGGAGATCGAAACTCTGTGAAATGATCTCTCAGCAACGTTTCTATTAATGGCCACCCCCCCCCCCCCAACTCGTGTGTCATATTCGTGACATTCTCTCTACTATTTACCGACAGTGCAAAAAGAACTATCTTCCTTTGAACTTTTTCGATGTTCTCCGTCAGTCTAAACTGGTACAGATCGCATACAGCATAGCACTACTCTAGCAAAGGACAGATAAACATATTTCGGGCAATCTCTTTAGTGGGCCCGTTGCATCTTCTAAGTGTTCTGCCAATAAAACGTAGTCTTTGGTTGGCCTTTCTCACAACGTTATCTGTATGGTTGCTTCAGTTTAAGTTCATCATAATTGCAGCTGCTAGGTATTTCGTTGAATTGATAGCCTCTTAGATTTGTGTGATTTATCATGTAACCGAAATTAACGTATTTCTTTTAACACTCATGCGGATGAATTCATACTTTCATTATTTAGGGTCAATTTCCACTTTTCTTAAAATACAGATATCTTCTCTGAATCATTTTGCAATTGATTTTGATCCCATGATGAGTTTATTGGACGGTAAACGACGGCATCACCTTGCAAACAATGTAAGATTACTGCTCAGGTTGTCTCTTAACTCACTCAAAAAGCGCAGGAACAGCTGAGTTTTCTTCCAACAAATCATCACGCATCCAGTTGCACAACTGAGACACTACTCAATAGGTACGCAACTTGAATATCAGATGCTTATGATGAATGGTATCAAAAGCCTTCTGGTAATTGGGAAAATATGGAATTAATTTGAGAGACCCTGTAGATAGCACTGATTACATCGTGAGAATAAAGAGCTACTTGTGATTCACGAGAAAGATTTTTGCCAACAATTACGGTAACTTTTAATTCCGATTGAGCAAGGAATACTGTCAACATCACTCACATAAGTAATTACACTATCAAAAACCTTTCGGTCGTGAAGTATTTCCCGCCCACCGGACCAGTCAATTCACGCATTCCCGCGGGCACAGGCCGCACTACGCCCCAACTGTCCCCGTGACTGGCAGATCGAATGACGCGCTAATGCTCAAAGAAAAGCGTCACGTGGCGACAACCATTTGATATTTAATATTTGAGAAATTACACGTGCTCTCTCTCTCTCTCTCTGTCTCTCAAGTAGCCACGTCTTGTCGGGTGCCATTGCAAGCACCGTCGGTCATGGCTGCATCGAACCGCAAACAAAGCAGCGCCTTCCTGGTAACCCCCCCCCCCCCCCTCCTGCCTGCGGATGTCTTTAAAATATTCCCTCGTTATATCAGATTGTCTGAGTAATTAATTAAATCGATAGCCCTTGTGTCGGACAGTTTCTTCCTTGCTTCCTATTTGGTAGATTCTAAGACTGGAATATTTGGCGCGATTCGATCCTACAACCAAAAGGTTTTCAAACCCTGCTGGAATTCTCTTTCCCCTTGTCTTCTATCAGTCAATACAGGCAGAATTTGGTTATTTGGTAGGAAGTCAATTGTGTTGGAGATACTGAAAATTTCACGTTTCATCTCAGTTGCGTGCTATGTCCATAAGAAATATTTTGAGCGGTTTGACTGGTGTGTGTGCTTGCAATATCATTGTCGGAAACAATAAATTGATCAACCGGGAGCTTGATGTTGGGACAGGGTTTTTAAAACACTATATAACCCGCAAGTGGGTTCTCTCAGCTACAAGAGGATGAAGAATGAGAACGAAGAGGAGGGGGCAGAGGAAAGGTCTACCACATTATGGACCAGTAACAACAACGAATTCCACTGCCTCCTTTCCATTGCAAGAAAGAGTCCACTGGACTATATTGATAAGCACTATACAGCACAAACTTAAAAACTAATCCCATTCCGTAATAGTAGTTGTGATGGATGTATATCAGAGAACGCAGAAACTATTGTACATCCTCCCAATGTCCACCTGCAGCGCCCAAAGTCAAAGAGTCACGCAGCGCTACAGGCCACAGAGTGTGCTCATCTCAGTGACCGTGCCAGATCAGCGGCCGGAGCTGACCCGCCGGACAGGACTGCCCGATCGTGGAGGGCTTCTGCGGACGATTGGAGTGGTAGGAATCGGAATTTTATCAACACATCCATTACCAAGACTTGTTAGCGATCGATACTGAATCTTCTCAAATGCCCACGTGATGGTGAAGGCTGCCCAACGCTTATTGAGTATTAGTTCTGTATTCAGCTATGAAGAGGCCGCGGCCGCCGGGACTTCCCCTCTACCTGCAGGGAAGAGCCGACCAGCCGGCCCGCCGGCCTCTTTCTTTGTATGTGTTGCTCGCAAGAGCCTTAAGCCAGATATATCGATTCGTTCTGGCCAAAGGCTACCTCCGACACCCACTCCGAATGCCAAAGCGTGTAATCCTAGGAAAACATCAAAGTCTTTCATACCCCTTAAGGGTGCAGCAGCCTTGAAATCGAATCTTCCCACGTTAAATCCATAACCCCCCCCCCCTCACTCACGATAGGACATAGTCATTTTCTATGCACCTGTCAGAACAATGACCACACTAACTTAACACCCTAACACAAACTTCATGAGTCTACCGATCACAGCGAATTTATCTCACACCCTCTACTAAGGATAATATTTCGCCAACTTACGCTAACGGCACCAAACAATAATGCCCGATAATCCGTGATGGATGCACGTGATTCATTTTTTACCTTGCGAGTGATACCAGCGTGTTTAAGGAAGAGGGATGTAATCGTCTAATAAGCGCCCATCTGTTAAAAACACCATCACAACAACCATGTTACTGTTACTCTGCGTAAAAATCAGTCTTGGTTCTACAGGCACCCAAGTGTATCGCTAACGATTTCCATGCTTTCCAAGTATATATTCTTTGTAAATCAAGGCAGGTATTGTTTCTCAACGAAGTGACCTTCCATACAAATACCCCGAAGTTATATATAGACGATGGTTGTGGGATGTGTATTAGCAGACTGAAAGTGCGGGTACACATCGCCAGCGGTGTAAGCTCGTAATGAAATCACTGTTATAAATGAATTTAGAAAGTGATTCGGGTAGGAAACATGGTATTAAGCCTATATTTGCACCTTCCCCATGCTGCTGCTAGATGTTTCCCACGTTAACAACCGGTACTTGTAACGCAATCTATCTCGTAACTTGTAGACGGTGTAACAAAGTTTCCGCGATATATCCATGGGGTTACAGGCGAGGGATGATGCTGATTGATTAAGAATGATCACATACAGCAGAGAGTGTGCTATGTGAGGAATCGCTTAAAAATGCAATGACAGAGTGAAGTCGTAAGAAATATACAAAATCCTACGACCACTACACTAACTTTTCAGATTTATAATGTTAAGCTTTCTGGTAGAAATGCTGTCTGCGATTTGCAGTTAAGTCTCTCCATTCAACCACATACTTGAGTTGCATCCTATGCAGATGTCTTTAATGATTACAACCACTAGTGAATCATATTCGTGGCAGTCTCATATTGAAATAAGAGTGACCTTGTTTTGAACCTGTCTGCTAAGAATCGCACACAGCAAAACTCCAGCGTGGCTTTAGGGAGTCTGCCAGCATCTTGTAACTGTCCCTCAGTCTCTGCCTCACCATCCCTAAGGCTTTGGAAGTCGGAAAGCGCTATATCTACAACCTTCTGCATCCTGTGGAGAAACAGGAGTTCATGCGACAGGACCGTGTTTTGACCAATCAGTGGAAATGTGAACATGTTGTCGTAGCCTCACCAATCAAGCACAGTATGTAAGGCCAGCATCAAACGAAGCTTTCTCCTGCAATACGATATAGTTGGAAAGACGGTATGAGGACTTATGGTGATGTTTTCTATAGTGAAAGTTAGTAGGTTCCACAGCATATATGGACTGGAAGAGGGACGAGGATTCTGCTATGACATTTTGATGCATTACGAACTATATACAGGTACTGCAGTCCGGCGGAGATCTGCGTTCCTCAGGTTGCATTCATCTCTGTCTCCCAAATATTCTCACTGTTCTCGTTGCTTTGCACCATTCAACAGAGAAAAACTACGAACTATAAAATCTTAGCTAACGCCATCTGGTAGAGAGCTCAATAAAATATTACGGTGTCCCCCACTTCCGAAATATCGAATGCAAATATCGTCAGTGTGCTGACATCAATATAGATGGCGATCCTAATAAATACGCAAGTACTGGTCCATTGGAGCAGGTGCCCAACAATCGAAGTCTCTTTCACAGAACAGTGTAAAAGTTCCACAGACTATCAGTCACAAGAGATGGTACCCGTTCTGCTCTTTCATAGTAGCTTCATACATTGTTGCTCTCCTGCAACACATCGAAGCAGTATATGACTGTAGCCTCGTACTTTCTTTTTCCGGCGTGACTTAGAGATCTCTGTCAGGTGCTAAACCAACATTGAGGAATTTCGAAGCATTGGCTGTCACAGGAAGCTAGACACTGCATGGTGTAACCTATGCTCCTCACACAACGCATAGAACAGTTAAAATAAAAGAGCAATGTTTCTTATTGACAAAAATGGAGAACATATGGAATTTGCAAGAGTTTGCGGCATTGTGGAACGTTTCCAAACAGCTGCCCAAAGACTGAGAGCTCCACATTTAAACTCATCTTTAACAGTGGCAGGGTAGGCAATATGTAGGTGTTCTATTTCGAAAACACCAAAAGTGTTGATCCCTGCATTCAACCCAAGCATCCGATTACTGTTTTGGTGCAGACCATCTCCGGGAGATGTTGCTCCCACTAAGATTCTCTCCATGTGAAACAAGTGGTATAAGTCAATTACTATGTGGTAATCAAGAGCATACTAGTAGGAGGATGAGGTGAAGAGAAAAAATCATGGATAACAGACAATGTACTGTAATAAGCACCACACTTCATATGTTTTACCAGCTTTTCCGCAATTTCAATGGCGACCAATGACACGGCAGTATGCTTCCCAAATATAGGTAGAGGACTGCGCAGTATGTCCCTTCATTGTTCATTCTCGAAGATATATGCTAAAGTATACCAAACAGCGCCCTATCCTGATGCAGTTGTGTTACCTACACATTTCTAGCACTTCGATCATAATGGATAATTTACAATTACAATTACCGCTCTTTATGTATGTGGATGGGACACACAAAGCATTCTCGCGCTATTATTAAGAAGTAGTCTGAGATTAAAAGATCTCCCCACATTGTCTTTGACCAACATTTCCTTCAATACTGATTTAATTTGCAGCTGAGCAGAAGTAGGAGGGTAGTGTACCCACGATATCAAACGTACCGTAATGGGAGCTGAGTCCGTTACTGCAGTTCGCTTAAACCTGTTCGTCACCAGTCTCACTTACAGCTCCAAGTGCACAAGATCTCTCCAGATGCGGGCGCATGGAGGAGGGCAGCACCCCTTACTGGTGTATAGTAAATATGAGACCGTAGTGATGGTATAACAGATGGTTAAAAGAAATGGGTGGTTTATGCGTGATGGAGAACCAGACGAACAGAGTTCGAAGCATTTTACGTAATCAACTGTGCTATCAATTCTAACGTATTGTTCTAGTGTCTGGGGTCTGTAGTAAGAAAGAAATGGTCGCAGAACACCAACACATGAACTCTTAAATCTATACAGTGCTCCACTTAAACACACTATAATGTTAAAAATTGTGTGGTTTCCTAAATATTAGTTATACGGACTGCAACACTCTTAATACTATAATACGGGTCATATATGTCCACCATCTGAATACATCCAACCTGCGAGTTTTATCTCACTTACCACTGTGAGAAACTGTAGGATGATAAAAGTAATTCCTTCTGCACCCAATAACAAAGTAGAGTCTGTGTCATGCGAGGGTTGAATGGAAAGGAATGCCTCCAACTTTGTTAATTAGGATTCGATGGGAATATTTTAAGAAATCAAACGCAGATTTAATACTGAGAATGTGATCTTTAATTTCCAATACTCACTTTTCCCTGTAATCACCAGTCAGTTGGATACGTTTCTGCCTATGATGAACAAGTTTTCTGAAGCCATCACGGAAGGAGTCGACACCCTGTTTCCGTAACCACAGTCTCACAGTTCTCTCAACGTCTTCATCAGAAGCATAATGGTGTCCTCGCAGATCGTCTTTCATTATTGGGAACAAATGGAATCAGACGGTGTTAAATCTGGACTGTATGGAGGACGCCGTACGGTGGAGAGATTCAGTCTCTGAAGTTCTGCTGTAATGGCACATGAAGTATGTGGTTCGGTATTGTCATGGTGCAGGAAAACATTTCCCTTTTCCTTTCTGACCCTCCTTAGCCGTCGTTTCAGAGTTCGCAGCGTTGTGATGTAACGGTCTGAATTTATTGTTGATCCACGATTCAGGAAATCAACATTCATAACACCACCTGTGTCCCAGAACACTGTGGCCATAATTTTTCCTGCTGAGGGTGTCTTGAATTTCTTATTCTGCGCCGAGTCTTTGTGTCGATATTCCACAGACTGACGTTTCGTCTCCGGGTCCTAATGGTGCACACACGTTTCGTCTCTTGTCACAATTGAATAGAGAAAGGCGTCACCTTTATTCTCGTAAACGAGAGGAGTTCCTGGAAAACTGTGCGCTTTCATTTCAGGAGTCAGCATCCGGGGTACTCACCGTGCACAGATTTTCCGACAGCCAAGCAAAGGAATAACGTGACCTCACGTTTTTGTGAAATGCTGATTGTGCTTGCAATATCTCTCTGAGTGATACGGTGATCGTCCTGAATGAATCTATCAACATTTTGCTTGTAAAACACGTTGGTTGCTATCACTGGGCGTCCATCTCTTTGTCACGCAGGTTAAATGTTCCCGCCTCAACATCTTTAAAGTTACTCGCTCAGCGACGCACAGTACTCACATCAACACAAACATCATAAACCCCTTTCATTCTGTGATGAATCTCCTTTGGGTTACACCTTCTGCTGTAAAGAATTTAATGACTGCACGTTGCTTATATTGCATTGACCGACCGTAGGCGCAGGGTTCGATACTTTACACTGTAACGACATAACCGTTCATTGCTAAGGCTTGCTTCCCGCCAAATGGAGCTGTAGAGAAGAGACCACGGGACAAGCCAGTACCTGTAGCACACCAATGCTGCCAACTGTTGAAGAGTTGCGAAGGTGGAGGCATTACTTTTCAGTCGACCCTCGTATATCCACAATACAGCTTTCTAGCGGTTTATAGCACCCACAGTTCACACCCAATTACAGTCCCTATTTTATACTATGCTCACATCGGTCTTATAAAGTGACCATCAGCAACGGAGAATGCCTCTTACAAGAAAACAAACACGTATCAGTAGTGTCCGATATGTGAAATTACACGCCATGCTGCACTAACTCCATAAACAGGACAACTGTCATGGGAATGTATATGCAGGGTATGCAGTATCTCACAAACAGCTGTCATATCAGCGCACACTCCGCTGCAGAGTGAAAAATCTCATTCTGGAAGCTGTCACTAACTTAGAATTACTGCAGTTATGAAACTCAAGACTGGTTTTCTATCCAAGACGTATCAGAAAGATGGAGTACTTTACACACATTTTCATTCCTATGGACGAGGGTTGGTGAAATAGGTTTTCCATAGACAGACATGATTCACCCACATACGTTGGAAGCTCTCTGCTGACTGGTATGGCGGAGTTTGCTGTTAACGATTACAGGTAGGAAACGCCCTATGTCACACACGGAACACGTAATTGTAATCACGTCGATCGCAAGTTGCACCGCACAACATAAGCACCAAAACATAACAACGGAAAAAAGTTGTTAAATGCGCGATAAATGAGCTGCAGTAACATCTCCCTCGCTGTAGAATCCGTCGTCAGTCTACCATTAAATCATACCTCGTTATACCCCCTTTCAACGGGTCACTCCTTCCACTTTCTATCATTCTTTAAAGCAGGTACATGTCAATTTCGAGACAGATGATTCTCTGTTCCATGAAAGAATCAAATACAGCAGTCCACTTACAGGCACCACTATTATCTCTATCTACGTACAGTAGAATGTTGTTAAAAACCATATACTAACTGTTCTGTAAGGTATTTACTAGCTGATTGCTATAGATTACAGGGAAACACATTGTAAATACTGTCTGCAAGGCTTTAAAGCAACTAACCAGTCCTGCACCGGGTCAAACACGCGATCCATTCTATAATTTTATATTGCATTCCCCCAGCTGGTAATACAATGCTCTTTTGCTAAGGACACTTTATAAAAATCTATATGGTGAATGCTGAACACTTTGGAACCAAACCTGGGCTTGTGATGCGACACATATAAATTTATCTCTCTACATTGGTGGTCATCGGCGTTAAACATTCCATTTCAGCCATCTTATCGCTGTTGACGAAAAATGAATGTTTCCTGGGTTCCCGATGCTTCCATGTAAACTTTTCCTCATATTCCTTTTGCTGTCACAAATTCGTCCTTATGTACAAGAATTTTCCTCCACCAAGGAGAAGAAATGAAAGTACGCGCTCATCCCGTTCAATTTTCCCAAAATGTCGCGTATTTCACTTCAGTGTCAATTCTTGTCACACATTCTGAAATTGGTTGTAAATGTAGCACAGCTGTCAACACCTCTTTCTGATCAGACGGTATAGCACGGCATCTCCCTCTAAAGCATCCATTCACCTCCAACCACACATTCTCCACAATTCTTCTTATACGTGGGGATGAGTTTGTGACAGCTAGAGGAATATGAGAAAAAGTTGAGATGGAAGCATCAGGAATCAGGGAATGAAACGTTTTTCATCGACAGCGATAAAATGGCTGGAATATAATGTTGAACGTCGATGATCACCAATGTAGAGTAATAAATTTATATAAGTCGGACCACGAGCCCAGGTTTGACTTCAAAGCTATCGGGAACCACCTTATAGATTTTCATAAAGTGTCCTTAGCTAAAGAGCTTTGTATTACCATGTGTGGGACTCCAATACACTATTACACAACGGATCGCATTTTTGAGCCGGTGCAGAACTGTTTAGGTATTTTAACCTTAACAAACAGTATTTACGATGTGTTTCTCTGTACTCTCTGGCAATAACTATTACGAAGTGTCAGCAAGCTAATACCTTACCGAACAGTTACTATATGGTTTTTTAGCCACATTCTCCTGTATGTCTATTGAGATAATAGTGATGCATGTAAGTGAACTGCTGTCTTTGATGCTTTCATGAAAAAGGGAAACCTCTGCCTCTAAACTGACATGAATCTGCGTTAAAGGATGATAGAAAGTGGTAGGACTGGTCGGATGAAACGGGTTCTACATGGTTCTGCGTGTGACTTCAAGCACTACCCACCTGCAATCGTTACCAGACTTTGACGTTATAGTGTGTTTAAGTGCAGTACTGTGTAGCCTTAGGAGTGCATGTGTTTATGTTCTATGATTATTTCTCCGTTTCCGATAACTTCTTCTTACTGACCCCAGGAACTAGAAAAATACTTTAGAATGGACAGCACAGCTGATTTATGTAAAGTGCTTCAAAATCAGTCCGTCTTGGCCACCATCATGCATAAATCACGTTTCTTCTTAACTATATATACTGTACTTTGATAAGAGGTGTTAACCTCCTTGCCATGGCCGCACCTGGAGAGATTTTGCGCAGCTGGAAGGATGACATGACTAAGATTGATGCGGTATAGTCTTTGCTGGACAGCAGTTGCTCCATTCCTTCATGAGACATGGAGTCCAGCAGGTATAGTACCTTCAGGTCAGCTGCAAACTGATTCGGTGTCAGAGTCCTAGGGAGTGTTGGTCAAACACAATATGGGGAGATCTTTCAGTCTCAAACTACATCCTAAGAATGCGAGAATGTTGTGTGACTACCATCCACATACAGAAATATGGGCAATTGTATTCTAAGTTATGCACTATGATCGAAGTGCTAGAAATAGTAGGTAACCTAACTGCATCAGTATAGGACGACGCTGTCTGGTGTACTTTGGTGTATATGTTCGAGAATTAACAATGAATGGATGTACTGCACAGTCCTCTACATACATTTACAATCTAGGATATGCAGAGTAGTAAGATGGGGGGGGGGGGGGGAGAGATGGTTTATCGATGATATAGAAATTGGGAAGAATGCTGTGGTGTCAGTGGTTGGCACAGACATTGCAGAAAAGCTGGTAAAACACTATGAACTGGTGGTGCTTATTACAGTGCAATGTCCATTATCCATGCTTCTTTTACCATCTCATCCGTCCATTATTACGCTGTTGATTAAGACATAACTATTAACTGATACCACTTGTTTCACATAGAGAGAATCGTAGTGGGAGCAACACCTCCCGGGGAAGGCCTGCACCGAAACAGTAGTCGCATACATGGGGGTAATATAAACGTCAATGGTCTTGGTGTCTTCGAAATAGAAAACCTAAATATTGGGTAACCAGTCACTGTGTAATACACTCCTGGAAATGGAAAAAAGAACACATTGACACCGGTGTATCAGACCCACCATACTTTCTCCGGACACTGCGAGAGGGCTGTACAAGCAATGATCACACGCACTTCACAGCGGACACACCAGGAACCGCGGTGTTGGCCGTCGAATGGCGCTAGCTGCGCAGCATTTGTGCACCGCCGCCGTCAGTGTCAGCCAGTTTGCCGTGGCATACGGAGCTCCATCGCAGTCTTTAACACTGGTAGCATGCCGCGACAGCGTGGACGTGAACCGTATGCGCAGTTGACGGACTTTGAGCGAGGGCGTATAGTGGGCATGCGGGACCCCGGGTGGACGTACCGCCGAGTTGCTCAACACGTGGGGCGTGAGGTCTCCACAGTACATCGATGTTGTCGCCAGTGGTCGGCGGAAGGTGCATGTGCCCGTCGACCTGGGACCGGACCGCAGCGACGCACGGATGCACGCCAAAACCGTAGGATCCTACGCAGTGCCGTAGGGGACCGCACCGCCACTTCCCAGCAAATTAGGGACACTGTTGCTCCTGGGGTATCGGCGAGGACCATTCGCAACCGTCTCCATGAAGCTGGGCTACGGTCCCGCACACCGTTAGGCCGTCTTCCGCTCACGCCCCAACATCGTGCAGCCCGCCTCCAGTGGTGTCGCGACAGGCGTGAATGGAGGGACGAATGGAGACGTGTCGTCTTCAGCGATGAGAGTCGCTTCTGCCTTGGTGCCAATGATGGTCGTATGCGTGTTTGGCGCCGTGCAGGTGAGCGCCACAATCAGGACTGCATACGACCGAGGCACACAGGGCCAACACCCGGCATCATGGTGTGGGGAGCGATCTCCTACACTGGCCGTACACCACTGGTGATCGTCGAGGGGACACTGAATAGTGCACGGTACATCCAATCCGTCATCGAACCCATCGTTCTACCATTCCTAGACCGGCAAGGGAACTTGCTGTTCCAACACGACAATGCACGTCCGCATGTATCCCGTGCCACCCAACGTGCTCTAGAAGGTGTACGTCAACTACCCTGGCCAGCAAGATCTCCGGATCTGTCCCCCATTGAGCATGTTTGGGACTGGATGAAGCGTCGTCTCACGCGGTCTGCACATCCAGCATGAACGCTGGTCCAACTGAGGCGCCAGGTGGAAATGGCATGGCAAGCCGTTCCACAGGACTACATCCAGCATCTCTACGATCGTCTCCATGGGAGAATAGCAGCCTGCATTGCTGCGAAAGGTGGATATACACTGTACTAGTGCCGACATTGTGCATGCTCTGTTGCCTGTGTCTATGTGCCTGTGGTTCTGTCAGTGTGATCATGTGATGTATCTGACCCCAGGAATGTGTCAATAAAGTTTCCCCTCCCTGGGACAATGAATTCACGGTGTTCTTATTTCAATTTCCAGGAGTGTATAAGATTAAATGTTGAGCTCCTCACCTTTGGCAGCTGTTTGGAAACGTTCCACAATGCCGCAAACTCATCGAGATTCCATATGTTGCATAAAAGGCGTCACCTTCATTCTCGTAACCCGAGAGGCGTTCCTGAAAAATTTCAAGACTGTGCGCTTTCATCTCAGGAGTCAGCATCAGAGGTACCCATCGTGCACAGATCTTCCGATAGCCGTGTAAAGAATTAAGGTGACCCAAACGTTCTTGTGAAATGCCGAATGTGCTTGCAATATCTCTCTGAGTGATACGACGATCATCCTGAATGAATCTATCAAAGTTTTGCTTGGGGAACACGTTGGTTGCTATCACTGGACATCGAACTCTTTGTTTTTCACGCAGGTCAGATGTCTTCGCCTAAACATCTTTAAACTTATTGGCCCAATGACGCACAGTACTCGCATCAACACAATCACCATAAACTGCTTTCATGCACTGATGAATCTCCTTTGGGGTTACACCTTCTGTTGTAAAGAATTCAATGACTGCACGTTGGTTAAATTACATTGACCGAATGTCTGTGCAGGGTTCTATACATTACACTCTAACAACACAACTGTTCAGTGCTAGGGCTTCCCGCCAACTGGAGCTGTTGAGAAGAGGCTACGGAACAAGCCGGTATTTGCCGTGTACCAATGCTGCCAACTGTTGAAGATTTACGAAGGAATAGGCATTACTTTTCATTCAACCCTCGTACTATGATGCCTGTCTGTTTCACATAAGATATGACTGTCAGTATTCTAAATAGTTTTTACAATACCTCTGGATAATTTCGATAATGTCCAGCTTCAATGGAATATGGGCTGCTTTAAACTAATCCGTTGTACCCGACATCTTGATGACGTTTAATAACACAAACCGGTAGATGACTAATGCGACAAACAAACAGCTGATGGTTAGAATGCATTTTATAAAATACTTTAGGGCTGTTGAACCTCACCTTATGGAAACATTACAAATCATGTTGTAGAAGGTGTCTTGAGGAACAAATCGAGGATCGGTATCCGAGTCAGGAAACATCATCCAACGACTCTACAGAGCGTCGAATTTATAGGCCCCAGCGCCTGCCACAAGGCGGTCCTTCAGCAGAAAACGTGACTTTGTATGCTGAGGACTGTAAGCGGAAAGCTACGCAATGTTGTTTGTTATTCAGTTATCGCAACTGGTTGGTACGATCGCAAGTGAAGAAAGTGGAGCTTGCTGCTGCATCGAAAGGCGTCGTCTCCTCTGAATGCGATGCTCTGTGGCTTCAGAGGATGACGGTTTCCGACAGAGGTTTCCATCCGCAGTTTATTTATCCCCTGAAAACGTTTTGTTTTTGGTACACCTGTTGTTGTTGTTATGGTCTTCAGTCCTGAGACTGGTTTGATTCAGCTCTCCATGCTACTCTATCCTGTGCAAGCGTCTTCATCTCCCAGTACCTACTGCAACCTACATCCTTCTGACTCTTTTAGTGTATTCATCTCTTGGTCTCCCTCTACGATTTTTACCCTCCACACTGCCCTCCAATACTAAATAGGTGATCCCTTGATGCCTCAGAACATGTCCTACCAACTGAGCCCTTCTTCTAGTTAAGTTGTGTCACAAACTTCTCTTCTCCCCAATCCTATTCAATACCTCCTCATTAGTTATATGATCTACCCATCTAATCTTCAGCATTCTTCTGTAGCACCACATTTCGAAAGCTTCTATTCTCTTCTTGTCCAAGCTAGTTATCGTCCATGTTTCACTTCCATACATGGCTATGCTCCATACAAATACTTTCAGAAACGACTTCCTGACACTGAAATCAATACTCGATGTTAACAAATTTATCTTCTTCAGAAACGCTTTCCTTGCCATTGCCAGTCTACATTTTATATCCTCTCTACTTCGACCATCAACAGTTATTTTACTCCCCAAATAGCAAAACTCCTTTACTAGTTTAAGTGTCTCACTTCCTAATCTAATTCCCTCAGCATCATCCTACTTAATTCGACTACATTCCATTATCCTCGTTTTGCTTTTGTTGATGTTCATCTTATACCCTCCTTTCACGGCACTGTTCATTCCGATCAACTGCTCTTCCAAGTCCTTTGCTGTCTCTGACAGAATTACAATGTCATCGGCGAACCTCAAATTTTTTATTTCTTCTCCATGGATTTTAATACCTACTCCGAATTTTTCTTTTGCTTCCTTCACTGCTTGCTCAATATACAGATTAGGAGAACAATAAACTGCAGATGAAAACTCGTATATGAAACTCTCACAGACCGTGGCAGCAGAGCACCACATTCATAGGTGACAAGGCCAGTCTACGCAGTAGCTCGCTCCATCTTCCCCACTGGTGATCGTGGCAATCAGTCATTATCATTGAGTCACAAGCAACACTGCGGAACATCCAGTCTACGGTCCATCAGTGTACCGAGTCATGTTTGCTGTCGAAGGGGTTGCCTACTGGGAGGCTCCGGCGCCTACAACTTAGACGCTCTGTAGCGTCATTTGATGACGGTTCTGGACACAGTTTCCTATCCTCCATTTGTTCCCCAAAATATCCTGTGAAACCTCTCTAAATTTATCGCAACGTTTCTGGGACACCTTGTACAAGGCATAGGAGGAGAAATGGGGTGATAATCGACAGCAAAGAAGCGGCCAGTAGTGTAATGTGCAAGTGGCTCCCCACAGAATATCATAGATTACGTGTTGGACATGCTGCAGACGACACGCAGCGTCTATCATAACAGTATGCTACCATCATAGCATTTTCTGAAGTCAGTTCTACAGAAATGTCCATAAAAAGCGTCGTGGATCTTTCACCATTATCCACTAAGTCTAATATACAAAGTGTCTCAGGATAAACGGTCAGTATTCAGGGTTATGACAGAAATGATCTTTAGAAGCAAAAGATTCTGGTAAACATGGGGTCTAAAATGCATAACTTAGGAGCGATAAGCAGTTCTTCATCTTAGTCACTGTGAAACAAATATCTTCTGCTACAAGCTCTTTGCTTTCTATATTTGAGTAGGTGCTAGTAACAAGAAAAAATATCCAGCAAGCATAAGCTCGAAAGTGCATATTGTAAGAGCAATGAACGCTTGTTCATCTTCGCTAGTGTGAAACACATCCCTTCTACTGAACAAGTACTCATACCACTTAAGGTATGTATTTAAGAGCACATGTTTACTAGACTTTTTTGTTTAAAATGATCGTCCCTGTCATATATCTGAATACTGACCATTCCCTCTGTTGTACCCTGGGTATTGTTGAAAGTACTGGTCCTATCAGACACCCTTCAGGTAGGCCTGAAGTTAAATTTATCTCTGAACATTTCTGAGCGTTAATGATTAGTCCACCCAAATGCTCATTCTTAATGCAAAGTCTTGTAGAAGTATCTTTTGAGAAGCTTTATACATGTTTTAGATGGTGCTGAATCGGAAATATCGGTGTCCCAACATAAATTTGGCTCGGAATAAGAGTAAAAAATGGAACAGAAAGACGAAAAGTGGGAGTTTTTGAGTTTCTCGCTTATAACTACGAAGCGACGGAATTTTCGGCAATCATCACTATTTTTGAAAATAAAGACGAGAAAATGTTTGACAAAGTAGGTCTGAGTAATATTTTTCGTCTGACCAACCATACTGCGAGTAGCGCGTGTTGAAAATAGTGTAACTACAGGTGCCACCACAAAAATCTAACTTCTCATCCCTCAGTATGCTATAATGCTCACAGAGACGAAAAAAATATCTATCATCACTCCTACAACAGAAAAGTGTCGTTTACGCAATTGACAAAACAATTATGCTTTATTTGGCATTGGTAATAACAAAAATTATCATAATATTAATAACATCATTTTGAAGAAGTTTCAAGGAAACTTCATCGTCTTTGCAATTCTTGCTCCACTGCCCCAGTTTTTACTTTATTCGTCCGAAAATTATAATATTACGAATGTTATCACATAAATAATTTCATTTCACACCAGATAGAAGATAAATAATTATTTACCAACTATAATAATAATAAATCAAAGTTGAAACCAGTTTACAGTGTTTGTTACAGGAATGAGGCCATGAGATACACGAACGGAAATTATAACAACAAGATTTTGAAATATGGCTTACTTTCTCCTCTATAAGTCCTCGTTTCAGTCTCCTGTTCCTCCTTTCCTTCCAACACGGCTTTTTCTTTCTTGTAAATCGAGGTTGCAGACACTCTTGCAAACTGTATCGCAGTTGATGCAGAGCTTCGATGAGCGGAAGCTAACTTTTCTGCAGCTACAGAAGTAGCCACGACACCAAGTTCTGCATCTGTATGCCATATAAGTCAGAATAACATCAGGAGCTAGCGTCTGAAACGTACTGGTTCGAACCAGGCGATCGTTGGACCTCATCCAACCTCATCCCAGGATTTTTTTTCCTGGCTGCTGCTGTTGTACCTGGTGCTACACTCGAACAACATGCTAGCAAACATCATCTCCAATTGACGGCAGAGAAGCGATGTTGACAGTTGTTCTGAACATCGACTTGATGCAGCTTCTGTATCCGAGGTGGTTCAAAAACTCTCCTCTTAAAGCACCATAGAGTTTAATGAGGAATCGTGTGCCACACTCCACTGCGGTCTCCTTGTCCTCATTTGGACCTTTAAATATTTATATGTCCTGTTCTAATTCAGGGTTTTTCTTCAATTTAGTGATTCAATTAACTTTTCCCTGCTTGTAAAGAGCAGTATTGTCACAGCCACTGACTGTAATCAAAAACAGGGCATTCTCTCGAGTGGGGTGTTCAGTTCCCCGAGGAGTGTAAACTTGCAGTGGCATTTTCCCTCTCGCTGGTTCTTCAGTAATGCATTATTTTGTTGACTGAGGCCTGTTAGACTGACGGGAAGGTTCACGTCTTCCCCAACAACTACGACGGTTGAACGTGTGAGGTCCAGAGACAGCGAGGTGTCGATTATCAAGGTATCAGCATCTTTCACAGCTTGCTTGAAAGCTGTGCCTACTTTGGACAAATTCTAGATTAACGCTGATGATAAACAAACAGCCCTTCTTCGAGTTAAAATGAAGGTTATCCTCAGCGATCATTTTTGCCACCGTTTCACCAAAGAATATTGTCACGTAGAAGAAGGTGTAATTAGATGAATGACGAACACTAACTTCACGTAACGAAGGTTTATTCAGCACTTGCATATACAAGAGCGCGGAGCGAACTGCCTCCGGCCACAACACATACGGTATATATACAGCTACAGAACTTCCCAGTACAATGATTCTTGACATTTGTGGATACTTCTAGATTGTACACGAACCGAATATTGAAATTGAAATTTTACAGTTAAGGTGAGTTTTGAACACACGATCCTCTATGCAAGAGTCTAGTATCATAACCACTATGCCACGGTGACTATGCTACTCAGCTTCTTCCACGCAATATTTCTACAGCTTTGTCTCTGTGGGACCCTCTCGCTCGATTAGTCCCCTTAGTTTTTTGTTTGTGTACTTTTTTTGATATGGTTCATGAACCTTACGCACAGCTTTGCCCTTCAAAATGGTAGCAATCGCATGCTTCCTCTCCTCACTTCAAGAACATCGTTCAAGTTCACTTCGGTGTAAATATTAGCATTTTCCTCCCATCGTCTAGTATACCACAACACAGGACATACTTCTCACTTGAATTTGTTATGTATGATTATTTCATATACTCAAACCGAATTTACCGGCCGTAAACAACCATCCGAGGCCGAAATCTTAAACAACCGCTGGCCCAGGGACCAACAAACAGGATCGGCCTGCCCTCTATCAGGTGGGAAGGTCAGTGTCATCTCACAAACATCATAACCCTCCATCGCGCCAAGTATCACCTGCCAACCATTCTAATAACATCGTGATACTACTGGAAAATGGAATTCGGCAATGGATTTGCAACGAAGTACTGTAGGACGTGGGGAAGTGGGTCATGTGACGACCTACATACTCACGTCTCGAATCGCGCTGACTTCGACATGCGCTACACACCATATGGTTGGTCCGACAAAAAATGCCACTTAGACCTATTTTGTGGGAAATTTTATCCTCGTTACTTTCATACATAGTCAACTTAGCCGAAAATTGAGTCTTTTCCGAGTTACGAGGGTTGACCGGAAAGCAATGTACGACATTTTTTTTTTCTCAGCCGAAAACAGTGCAACGAATGCGAAAACGTTATGTATGTATTATTTGAAATCTCCTGAGTGAGCGCGCCAAGATTCCGTCTCTTCCGACAGGTAGCGTAGCTGCAGGGGAGTTTCTGAATGACGTCTGTAGGTGATGTACGTGAAAAGCAGCGTGCCATCATTGAATTTGTCACAGCAGAGAATGAAACTGTGGGGATTATTCACAAACGCTTGTGCCATGTCTATGGAGCATCTTCTGTCGATAGAAGTACAGTTAGTCGCTGGGTACGGAGGGTGACGTCATCAGAAGGCGGTTCGGCAGAGCTCCACGATTTGCAGAAGTCGGGGAGACCATCCACAGCTATCACAGCTGACATATCGCAGCGAGCTGATGACGTCATTCGCAAGGACAGAGGCATTACGACTCGGCAGTTGGCGCTGCATCTGACAATAAGCAAAGGAAGTTCACACAGTGAAGTACTGGCTCCACCACCAGGACAAGGATTGGTACCGACAGGTCATACACGCCCTTGTTTCGCGCTCTAGCAAGGCCATAGAACAGGATGGAGATTACATGGAAAAATAGGGCATGTAGATAAAACACCATCTGTGTGTGATTCTAATTATGTTCAGTGAAGAACTGTGGAATAAGAAAATGCGGTGCATTATTTTCTAGGCAACCCTCGCACACGTGAAAAACCCACAAAAGTCCCACTTTGATTGTTTCTGTCAATGTTTAACCCATTTCTGGACCGAAAATTTCGTGGCACTTGGAAAATTCGGCTTCAATACTCTCGAAAACATATAGAAAGTTTGTCAAAAATCTTCTACGGAACTTCCCACTTGTTGGGCTTTATTATCACTATTTGACTGGTTTGTAATAATGTAATGTGTTCTGTTTGCTAGGAACACTCCAATTCACACAGATGACGTGATATTCCGTACGCTCTTATTTGATTCCTTATCTCGAAGTACTCACTTTAGGCTGCTCTGGCATCTGTATGACTATAGACTAAAGGTTTTGTTGACTCAGCCCGTACTTAGTCGAGGCAGGACTGAACGGAACTCGCCGATTGAGTTCCTAGGTATGTAGATGCGCTACACTGCGTTCTCATTGGTCGCCCATATCTCACCTGAGGCGGGCACGTCAAAGCCTCCACCAGCTTCCGCCATTAATCAAGCCACACGCAAAACAAGGGCGCCTTGTCTGAGACAGCGATAGGAATGCGGACGCGAGAGGCTACGTTCCGTGTTTGCAGAAACTTTATTACCGTCTGCAGGAAGGCGGATACCCATCTGTTATCCAATTCCGACATCTCAGGTCTGGAAGACCCCATTCCCTTGTATACACTTCCGAGCACATACGATGGATGTCCAAGAAATTTTATTTATTCTCTTGTTTGTGTTCCACTCTGCAACAAAGTTCTTGCCTGTAGCCAAAGCAGCATTTGTAGTCTCCTGCACCTGACAAGCAGAAATGATTAGTGTTATTTTAGTAACAGTGACAGTAATTTTTAAATTATAATATATATTATATTATAATATATATTATATTATATTATAAATTATATTATTCGCTTTGGGCAGTTAAAACATTATTTATTGCAATTTCGACAGGTTTCAAGCATTATTTGATGTTGTGACCTAATGAGTCATATGAAACTGTGACATGCTGTACAAGAGCAGTTAGATGTGGTGTTGTAAATTTATCTGCTGTTCCATATACCATATAAGCAAGAAAGCCGGTGAAATAATGAAACTTAAGTTTAAATTTCATGTGGTAGGCGTGGTATTTAGATGACAAACTTTCACGAAGGATGTGGACCCAGTCATCATAAACTTCTGGTAACATTAATAGTAGCAGAACTAGCAGTTTCATTTGTCCACGGTTCATTTTTATAGTAAATTCAGATACTTGATATCCAGACAGTTATAAACAAAACATATATTTTGTAATGTAACCATCGATACAGAAACAAAAGAGTAAAAAAAGTTATAAAACAGCCACTTTTACACACATAAGGCAAATTTTAAAACTACCTGTCACATTGAAACTGAGCAACGGACCAGAACTGGACTGTGGAACCTTCGTCTTTGTTGGGGAAAATCTCTAACGACGAAGCTGTCGAAGTATCACCAACAACATGATCGCTCCACGCTTCACTGACTCTGATTCAGTTCTGGTCCGTTGCTCAGTTTCAATGTGACAGGTAGTTTTAAAATTTGCCTTATGTGTGTAAAAGTGGCTGTTTTATAACTTTTTTTACTCTTTTGTTTCTGTATCAATGGTTACATTACAAAACATATGTTTTGTTTATAACTGTCTGGATATCAAGTATCTGAATTTACTATAAAAATGAACCGGGGACAAATGAAACTGCTAGTTCTGCTACTATTAATGTTACCAGAAGTTTATGATGACTGGGTCCACATCCTTCGTGAAAGTTTGTCATCTAAATACCACGCCTACTACATGAAATTTAAACTTAAGTTTCATTATTTCACCGGCTTTCTTGCTTATATGGTATATGGAACAGCAGATAAATTTACAACACCACATCTAACTGCTCTTGTACAGCATGTCACAGTTTCATATGACTCATTAGGTCACAACATCAAATAATGCTTGAAACCTGTCGAAATTGCAATAAATAATGTTTTAACTGCCCAAAGCGAATAATATAATTTATAATACAATATAATATATATTATAATATAATATATATTATAATTTAATCACGACCGGTATCACTGCGTTAAAGTAGGCTCTTCAGTGATCTTTAGAGTCACGTTATTAGCATACGGAGACGGTCCCAACGTTTGAAATCACAGAATCCAACCCCATGAAGCGGGGAAAACGTCGAAAATTAATAATCGCCAGATCGTTGCAGCGAATAGCACAGGAGATGACGCACCTGTAGTCGTTTCCTGCGTGGGTGAAGCGCTGTTGGCGGTCAGTTTCATACTTTGCTGGGCTTGCACTATTCACTCCTCAAAGGAAGTGTACTACGGGCAAGTGGCTTAGCCACAGTCGATGGGGTTGTTTTCAGAATGGATTTTGTGCCTGTAGCAGAGCCTACGCTGTTCTGTGGGTGGGGGGTCAACTTCGATGCTTG
Organism: Schistocerca americana; assembly: GCF_021461395.2. NCBI lineage: Eukaryota > Metazoa > Arthropoda > Insecta > Orthoptera > Acrididae > Schistocerca > Schistocerca americana. Next base: position 95,342,750 of record NC_060121.1, read on the forward strand.
AATAGCTCCCTCGGTTGAGCGCGTGCCAGCCAAAGGCGAAGATTCCGTGTCCAAATTCCCGTCTAGCACACAGTTTTAATCTGCCACGAGGTTTCGCGTTAGCGCACACTCCATTGCACATTGAAAATTCATTCTGGATACTAAGAATTGTACTGGTATTTATACTACAGATACATTATGAATCAGTTTCATGTACAAAGTAAACACTAAATTGTATATGAATTATAGTTAATACACAGCAGCAGAAACCCAGTTTTCCACACGAAATATACTTTTCTTTGTTTAATCCTCTCAGCACTTATCTTTGTCTTTCTTTATGGTTTTGCTTAAGTGTATGGAAAAAAAAGTGAAAAGATTCTGAAACAGGTACTTTTTTTAACATTCATAGATGCCACCATTACAATAAGAACACTTTCCACTCGTTGGAAACGACATCACGCTGGTCTGTCAAACTCATAAAAAAGAACATATCCAATATCCACTGTACCAGCTATGTGCGAGGGACTGGAGGTGTACAAAAATTTATGTTCTCGTTCTATTGGCGGCATGTATGCATGGTAATAAGAATTTTCCTAAGATCCGATGATGAAAGCAAGATTCTGTCGAAACCAGGCATTGTGAAATAAGAAAAATAAATACTAAGAGTTCTTCAATACAGAAGATTTTTCCTATTCACCACTGACACATCGCTCCCTACGAAAGTGTACAACATATATATAGTCCTTAGTTGCTTACTTTGATGTGTGTACTTCCCAATGCTAATATCATTGAGCAGTGTCTAGTTTTTACACAGTGTTCATTACACTATAGACACAATGATCTTAAATAACATTTCACTTTATTTCTGAAAAGTCATGTCCTCTATGGTTTCTATCCTGTTTGGGACTTAGTTGCATAAAAAGCGGCCTTTACTTGTTGGATTATTGTCAGTTAAATGAAATTGTTTGCCCTATATTTGATAATCATTACTATATATTCTTGTGAAATGCTGTATGGTCATGTTCAGCAAACAAGGACAATTAATTTTCACATGCGTTATTCATACTTGGACGGTTCAGTAAATAATACTACATAAACACTCAGATGTATGTGAACGGTCAGTGTGATTCAAATTGAACAACCAGGTAGAAAAGAACATAAACGCTCTACAACGCTCCAGTAAGATGGAGGTAAGTGTATCGTTCGCAAACAAATACTATTTCAAGATGGAGGCGTTGACGTATACGCGGTCAGCGATTGAAGTCTGCAGTGGAATAAGCTCTTTGCTTTTCTGGAAAACGTCCACAGCTGCTATCGATCGTCAGTGGTAGTGAACGTAATATCACGACAACAGGCATGTTTTTAGTGCTAGTAATTTTATAGAGGCAGAATAGATGCAGTAGACGAGCCAAGATCTGGGGCGCCAACAATGTTTACCTCAGATGACGATGTGCAACCCGTCGAAGAGTTCATCCAACTAGATCGTTGCATTTCACGCCAAAACATCATCTCCATGTGATGCATATCGCCCACAACACAGTGGACTACAGGAGCTTACCCTCTCACTCACTCCAACCGAGACTCTCAGACGACAATACCGCCAGGCGATCGGGCGGGTCTGTCCCTCCAGCACTCAACGGAGTATCAGGTGGACGGTTCCCCACTGATGCACCGTATCGTCGGAGGCGACCAAACACAGGCATATCATGCGACATCCGAGACGGAGAACGCAGCATCGTCAAGGCGACAGACATCTTCCTCCCTTCATAAGATGTGCAAAAGAGTGGCAGATATGAAAGATAATTAGTGTTTGGATTGAGGATCTATTGGCAGAAAGTCAGCAGCTTGTTATTTTAGATGGAGAAACATCGACAGAAGTGGAAGTAACGCAGGGAAGTAAGTTGAGACCATTTCCGTTCATGTTATACAGGGTGAGCAAAACAAAACCTGCCAGGAATATACTTGACGCCACCTGGAAGAGGGAGTCAAACTCCAGTGGGCGCAGAAGAGGTAATGTGGGTTGCCTGTCTGAAGGTGCATGATATATTTTCCGACAAAGATTTATTTTTGACGACACGCCGAATTAACTGTCTGGTATACAACATCAACTGGAGTCTCAAACTTTTTGCAGTTGATGCATTTATACGCAACGAAATTCTGTATGAAAAAATGTGCGCAAAATTTCAGTCAGGTCTTTAAAACATCTGAAAGTTTCTGTTGATCCGTTTTGGACATGGGACAGAGGCTGGTAAAATAGTTAACAATTAAATTCGTCCGAGAGCCATGCAAATGAGATGTTACTTTATTTCCGCTATCAGTCTTGGCAATTCTTTATGCCATGTTCAGGCCCATATGCATCTCTCAACAACCATCGATATTGGCATACTTGGGGCATATGTTTCTGGATGTCGTTAATTCGTAGGTCAAGTGTTTCTTCGAAAACTTGACTGGAACTACAAAACACAACAGCATCTTAATTGCACGGCTCTTCGGCGAATTTCATTGTTAAAAATTTGAAAGTGGTGCAACGAATGACAGAAAGCTTTAAATGTTAAAAAAGCACAATTTTACACTGTACAAAACAAAAAACAACACTATACTACAGCAATGCTAATAAACCACAACAGAAATCAGTCTACTTACACAAACACCTACTTGTAACGATCTGTGGACATACGGAATGAAATCATCGCCTAGGGTTAATCGTAGGAAATGCAAGTGATAAACTTCGATCGTTTGGTAGGACAGTATGGAATGTGCAATAAGTTCACAAAGGGGACTGCGTACAAAAGACTCGTACCAAGCACCGTAGTATATTGGTCACGTGTGTGAGACCATTACAAAGCAGGACCAACAACGAGTATTGTACATGTACGAAAAAGGGCACCACGAATCCTCAAAGATTTTTTTGGCTGGCAGACTCTTGGAGATAGATACCAACTATGCTGCGGAAGCCTACTCAAGAAGCTTGAACATACGGAATTTGGTGATGGATCACGGAAAATGCTACAACCCCACAGGAGATCATTTTTAGCGCCCGCGAAGCCACAAGCGCATTAATCGTAGCACGCACAGGGGCAGTTAAGCCTCGTGTCACACGCGAATGGTACGGGAAGAAACTCTAATCCGTTGTACAATGGGAAGTTCTCTGTGACATGCACTCCACACTGGTTTTCAGAGTGCATACGTAGATATGGATGTAGACTGCTATCGAAAGGTGTCGTGTTTGTGCACAAGAACTTCAGAACAAATTCATCCACTGTTACGCGTTATCTGGCTCGGCGTTCACGGTCAATTGTATTGGAACACTGACCATACATACCGAATCTCGCATCAACGATTCTCATCTCTTCTTCATTTCATAATCACTACGTACTTTCAGGAAGATGTTGTTACGTCGCTCGTTAATCTTGTCCCTTATTTATTTTATATCAATTCCGATAGAGTGGTTTACGGATAGAAGGAACGTTTAGACAAGCATGATGGACGTGTAGAGATGCAAAATGCTTTGTTGCCTTACAACTTCTTCAGTCCATACGGCATTGTGATAATAAATGACGAGACGCGAGTGAAACACAGGATCATGCAAAAAGGATATGCGTAATACAAAGTATTATGTTGTCAGAAATATAGAACGCTGCGCCACAGCTCTGTTTCTGGAGGAACGAATCTACTGTCTAGTTTATATTCATTGCCGCTTGATTTCGGTTGTCTTCTGTTTGTCAAGTTATTGTCACATGTTGCAAAATGGCTACACCGCAGCACAAATCATTTTTGACCACACGCCGAATTAACTGTCTGGTATACAACATCAACTGGAGTCTCAAACTTTTTGCAGTTGATGCATTTATACGCAACGAAATTCTGTATGAAAAAATGTGCACAAAATTTCAGTCAGGTCTTTAAAACATCTGAAAGTTTCTGTTGATCCGTTTTGGACATGGGACAGAGGCTGGTAAAATAGTTAACAATTAAATTCGTCCGAGTATGTGAGGTATACTCCCTTGATTACAATACAAAGACGTTTCAGGTTGAGGTACCAAAGTGATCCACCGAATGAATGGAACATTCCAGAGGGTATTTACAGTTTGTAGACACAGGGTGTCTACGTAAAGGGAAGAGTCCTGGCGGCCGTCGTGTTTCTGACGAAAATATCGCACGAATTCAAAACACTTTCCAACGTACTCCCATAAAATCAAGTCATCCCGAGTTACAATTGCCTACAAGAACAATTTGGCGTGTTTTGAAATGTCAACTGGTTATGCAGTTACACAAGTTACAGATTTTGCAGGCTCTATGTCATGATGATGAACTTAAACGTGTGGCACTTGCTGACGAGCTTCAGAATGCTATTGACAATCATAACATTTTAGCACAAAGCATGGTGTTTAGTGATGAAGTGACTTTCCGCCTTTGTGGGATCTACACAAGCACACGCTGAGTATGTAAGAGATCCACTCAGAGTCTATGCGTTTTATACGATATCCCACTAATCCGTTTACGGTCCATTATTCTTTGATGGGAACACGGTGAATAGTGTCTTGATATGTAAGTAAACTGGTTGTTTCCGAGACTGAACGAAGAGAACTTCACTTTTCAACAACACAGGGCCGTCTCTCATTAGAATCGCCAAGTACATGAATATCTGAATTAAACTCTACCAGCCGTTTCATTGGTCGTCATACAACCGGTGACTTACTACTTCTCAGCTGGCCTCTATATTCACCGGTTTTACGGCCTGTGACTTCTCCCTGTTGGATTTCATTGAGGACAACGTTTATGTAGCAACACTACCGCAGAACCTAGAAGAGTTGAAGAACTGGATCGGTACTGCCGAAAAAGAAGTGACGATGGTCATGCTCACCCGGATACGAGAGGAATTCGAGCTTCGACCTGATGCACTGAGGTGACAAAAGTCGTATGATACCTCTTAACATCGTATCAGACCCCCCTTTTGCTTAGTGCAGCGTATTGACGTGGAATGGACTCAACGCCGCCGGAAATCTCCTGCAGAAATACTGAGCTACGCCGCCTCTATGATTGTCCATAACAGCGAAAGTGCTGTCGGTGCAGGATTTTGTGCACGAGATGACCTGTCTGTTATGTCCTACAAATTTTCGGCGGGTGTCCAAATCATTGGCTCGAACTGTCCGGAATGTTCTTCATATCAGTCGCGAACAATTGTGACCCTATGACTTGGCGCAACGTCGTCCATACATATTCTAACTCTGTTTGGGAACATGAGGGCCTCAAATGAACTACAAGTAAAGGAGCATGACCATTTGCAGTCAATAACCCGTTCACTTTGAGCAGAAGATGGAGTCCATTCCTTGTAAACACAGCCCACACCATTATGGAACCACCGCAGTTTGCACAGTGCCCTGTTAAAAACTCGGGTCTGTGGCTTCTGGAGTCTACGCCACACTCCATCATCTGATAAAATCTGGACTCATACGAACTGCCCACGCTAAGTAAAGGCCATCGATCACTGCAATATCCGTGGCGAGAGGTAATGCCTGAAATTTTGCATCCTCGGCACTCTCTTGACACTGCGGAATTTCGAATTCGATAACGATTTCCGAAAAGAAGGTCCAATGCTTCTAGCAACATACTGTCCGCTCCCGGTAGCTCAGTGGTCTGGCGGCACGGTAGCTCAGCGTGTTCGGTCAGAGAGCCGGTTGGCCTCTGTAATAAAAAATCTGAGTGGAAGGATCAACAACCGAACTTGAACAGGATGTGTTGCGATTCGGCGTCCGCAACGACCAAACACAACAATCAATAACGAATGAATTGAATAATTGAAAAAAAAAGGTGGTCAGCGCGAAAGAATGTTAATCCTAAGGGCCCGGTTTCGATTCTTGACTGGGTCTGAGATTATCTCCGCCCAGGGACTGGGTGTTTTTTTGTCCTAATCATCGTTTCATTACCATCGACGCGCAAGTCGACGAAGTGGCGTCAAATAGAAAGATTTGCACCCGGTGAACGACCCACCCGACGGGAGGCCCTAGTCACACGACATTTACATTTTAGCTACATACTGCCATTCCGCGTTCAAAGACTGTTAATTCCCGCTGTGCAGATACAATCACGTCGGAAACCCTTTCACACGAATCACCTGAGTGCAAATAACAGCCTTGCCAGTGCACTTCCTTCTTATATCTTGTGTATGCAGTCCTAGCTCCATGTGTGTACGTGCCTAACGCTATCCCATTACTTCTGATGCCTCAGTGTATTATTCGTGGCCTATGGTAGTACACTCTGAACATCTGTACTGTGTACGTGAGAGATTCGCAAATATGAGTCTCATATTTCATAGCTGGATGTCTTACAGTTTAATAAATATGTGCTCTCGAAGTACGTATAGTGAATCTGAAACACGTTGTTATCGTGTGCCCTACAAACATGCCGGTATGAAAATATCTGTAGAATATAGGGTGAAGTGTGTGACCAGCCAGTCTTCAGACTAGGGATTACAGCGACAGTAACATCGTAACAGTGTGGGGCGGCCAGAGCACGACTGCAGCCGTCATCATTTGGTAGAGACGTCATGCAGGTTGGCCAGCACTCAGAGCGAAACCTGCAGCTTCGCAATTCACAAAGGTAACGATCTTATGCGGCGTGTCAACCCGGCAGCCGGACGTGCTGTGTGCGACGGCGTGCCTCTGCGAGCGCAGGGGAGCGCGCCAGGCCGGCCTGTGGGGTGCGTTTGTCCTGCAAAGTCCGCACGTGGAGCGTTAATATTCATGGCCGGGCGCCCAGTGGCCCAGTGGCCCGGGAGCGCGCTTTGTGTTTGGGAGGCCACGCCCCTTGTTCTCCACTGCGCACGCGGATCACCTGCTGGACTTGTCCCGCGGATCTAGCCGCAGCGCCGGTGTACACTGCGGAGGGAGCGTGTTTGACGACGCCAACGGGGCGGGTACTCCACAAACTACACCGTTCCACGACTGGCACCGACTAGTGGCTGTTTTAGCCCTCGCGGCTGGAGAGCGTTACCACTGTTTCATTCTGCAACTAACAGCCAAACAAAGGAAACTGCATTGCCCGATGTTGGCTCCCAACATTTTAAGTCCACTTCTTTAGTTGCTAGTTGCGTACCAAGTTTTCAAATAAGAGTAAGTGAGCAGCCTTTACTTGTGTGTCTCTTACCGTTTATACAGACCTGTCAATGTGAACTGGCAACCTAAATGTGTTACTGAGCTCAAAGTCACGCCACTTACATGACACTGAAAAGACCTCTGCGCGTGTGAAAACCGTTCTTATTCATAAGCAAATAAATAAGCAAACCAATAATATCACGCTTAGTGGACCTGGTCAGTGCGAACTGTTTGACAGAAAAAGTAATTGCATAAAAAATCTGTATCGTCGACCTGTATAAGAATGTAACCTGAAACACACGGATATTTCTGTTCTGACATATGGTCCTGGTAAAATAAAGAACCTGAAAGAACCTATACGGTGCAAAGGAAAAGAAACAATCACGTCTTATGAATCTCACATGCAAAACAGAGTACTGGCAAAAACAGCAACACAGCAAGACTCCACAACAGCTAAACAAACACTGATAAAAACTAATTACAGTTGGTCCAGGGAAACTGGGTTCCCAATCTTGACACAGAATGCCAATGAAACACATGACTCAACCTTTAAGTCCTGAAACTTCTTTAAAGAAATAACTTAAAAAAAAAACAGATATAGACACTAATATGAAAATTCATTTAATTTAATAAATTCCTTGGTACGGTAAATTAGCTCAGAAGATCAATCAATAAAGTAATTATCAACAACTCGATTGTGATGAGGCTGAATAGACCAACAATAGAAGTCCACGAAAATAAAAATAAACTTTTTACCTCACCAATAATACTTTGTTGTTTATTTCCAAATCTTTTCTATGTCCGTATGCTATCCAGCCGTTGTTCTAAATCATCATTTCTCCTCCTAATAAATCTGCAACTCATATAGTTGCCATAGTGCATCCATGCATTACACTCTACGCCCAACCAATCCCCGCCTGCTTCGCAGCACAGCTATCCACTACAAACTGTAAACGATTTTACAACTCCACAGTGGCGCCATGGCAGACACAGATACGGTTGCCTAACAACACTTTCTCTGACCACATTTGTTCAAAAATATCATTTTCCTTTATAAATAATAACTCATCCAATAACACCATCAAAAATAGCCATCTTACCGGTGTAGATGACATTGTATTGTATTGTATGTTACTGGGGACCTAGAAACGACGGAGAGGCGTCGTCCCCGTCGTAGCCCTCAGTGGTTCACAACCCCACAAGAGGCTACAGCAGTCCACCCAACCACACCGAACCCAAGGTTATTGTGCGGTTCGGTCCCCAGTGGACACCCCCCGGTTCTGAAACGAGACGAGTGTAACCCCAATGTTTGCGTGGTAGAGTAATTATGGTGTACGCGTAAGTGGAGAAACTGTTTGCGCAGCTATCGCCGACATATTGTAACTGAGGCGGAATAAAGGGAACCAGCACGCATTCGCCGAGGCAGATGGAAAACCGCCCTAAAATCATCCACAGACTGACTGGCACACCGGATGTCTACACTAATCTATGGGGCGGGTTCGTGCCAGTGACCGGCACGCTCTTCCTGCCCGGAAAGCAGTGCTTTAGACCGCAAGGCTACCCGGGCGGGCTGTAGGTGACATCACTTTGGAATACTGCGGGAAGATAATGGTTTAAATTGTGACGGTAAGTTCATTTCGTAAGGTGGATACAATTTTATGAACATTCTGTCGAATAAAAAGCGAGTAACACCTCGCCGGATCTGAGCTGCACTCGTATACTCCATTGTCCTTCTCCAGTTGTGACTGCAACAGAATGGCAGGTTGCGGATTCCACACCTGTCAGCCCACTGTTACACCCCTCCACCACATTGACACGCCGTACCGTATTTTCCGGAACTCGAAACTGTGTGGCGGCTCCGGTTTTCTTTGGCAATTACGTGAAACATATTTTTTTCAAAAATCATTTTGTGCATTAGTGTCCTGCTGCCATGGTCCTGGGACAATTTGAAATCAATGTTCTGTTACCTCTGTATTTGATATTAATACACGGTGCACTCACATTATGTGGCCACTGCCTGTATTCACTGTCAACGAGCAACAAACTCTCACAGAGGACAATTGCTAGCACTAGCACTGCACGGTGTACAAGGCGTGTCAGGGGGACGCGGAAAACAGTGCAGAAGTTGCGATGCGGAAACGGAGCGATTCATCGGACGTCCAAAAGGGCATCGTCATTGGCTTTCGGGCTAAGGGAGGAAGCATTTCCGAAATGGGAACGTCTGTAAACTGTTAGCCTACCGCCATCATTAAAGTGTACCGTGCATGTCTAAAAGACACTATCTAAAACCGGTGCTGAGGCAACAGTGATGTACGACACAGCCATAGACGGCAGTAGTGAACTACGTGCAGCTCTTGAGTAGATGACCAACCAGACGAAACTAGGGGCTACCAACAACGCCCCCTCACCCACGATTCAGCAAACACTGCTACGTATGGGCTTCTGCAAAAGGTACCTGGTTCGTGCACCCATGCTGACTGCTGTTCATCGGCGAGAGATGGCGGAGTTTGCCCGGCAGTACCGCAACTGGACGTCCACTGATCAGAGGCGAGTGACTTTTCCAGACGAAGCACGTTTTATGCTCCAGCGGAGTGAAGCGTCTGAAAGCACTCTGCAACAATTGTGAGAAGTTTTGAGGCCAGAGGAGGACGCATTGTGATCTGGGGAGTGTTTTCGTAGCATTTCCTGGCCGATCACGTCATTCTGTAAGACACAGTGGATCAACACAAGTAGGCACCTTTCCTCGTGGTGTACGTGCGTGGTTCGAAGAGTACCAGGATGAGTTCACAGCACTTCCGTGGCCACCAAACACCCGCAGATGTAAAACGAATCTAGAATCCGTGGGGCCACTTAGATCGGGCTGTTCGCGCCACGGACCCTCTACAGCTGGCCACGGCCCTGAAATCGCCATGGCTTCACATTAGTGCCGTTACCTTCCATAACCTCGTCGTCTCTCTTTTCTTACACGTCTCGCAGTGAGCCGCGCTGCAGAAGACGGTCGTGCAGACTTTTGACAGGTGGTCCAAGTAATGTGACTGGAGAGTGCATTTTAGTGGTGAATAAAAATGTTGGTATGGAGGGACGCTTGCCCGTCTGCACAACTGGACCGTTAGGATGTGAGACTGCCATGTCGAAGACCCGGGTTCAGTTCCCAGTCCTGTGAAGGCTATTACTTTGGTGGGAGGAGTGGAACAGAGCGCACTGAGCAGCTACTTGAGTGAGAAGTAGAGATCAACAGGTTCCGGGAAGCCGACAGTGGCTGGAGGACCAGAGTGCCTACGCTACGGCACTACGTACCGGATCCGAGTGCCGCCTTAAGGCAAAGGAATCCACGGTGGACCGTCAGCGCCGGATGGCTTATGAGGGCTGGCATGCGGAGCTAGTAGGTCGCGGCACGTGTTAGGAGCAACACTTCGTCAGATTCTGAATGAATCTGCGATCGTTGAAGATCTTTATGTATAAATCTCTCTACAATGCATCTGTTGTAATCTTCTTTCGAAAGTTTGTGGTACTTTAGTGTATACAGGAGCGAGGAACAGTTGCGGTTCGTGGCCAGAGGATTCAGAGACTAATTTATTCTACATCCAATATCAAATAGTAGAAGTAATAGATAACTTTGCTTGCTGTAGTTGCAGCGTCAGTGGCTAACAGTAGATCTGAATGTTGAAATATATGCAGATACAAAGGTTTACATAACAGGCAGTCTTCAATACAATGTCTATTCTGTAGGTGACGAGCCCCGACCGCTAGGAAAGTCTGTAAATGTTATGAAATGGCCAATACACAAAAATGTGCCCTATGTTTGAACTCGCGTACACCCGCCGCTGGAGCTCCAGAGGGGGGATGATTGCGTGTCATTGGCAGCAGCATGAGCGTAAACGGCAGCGCCCCCGTGCCACAGTTGGAGCTGCATGAGACACAGCGGCGTGTTTTAAAGTGCGGCCGGCCGAATAGCAGCCGATATCGCAGCTTCATTTATTTGTCTATTTATAACACTACTATTTGTTCCCGACCGCTTTGCTGTGGTTCAGTCTGGTTAAATGGAAAAGAAAGAAAAAAGGAAGTACGCGTTTTTGATATTTATCGGATTTGGATGTATGTCCTATCTCCTCCTCCCTGCTCACTGTGCCCGTCTCTTCCCCCTCTCCCCTCCCTCTTCACCCGCCCTTGTCTCTCCTCTCTCCGTTCATCACAACGTCCCTCTCGCTCTGGTCATCTACTCAACCCCCTCACTCTCCATTGCGTCCTGTCCCTCCTCCTTTCCAGTCTGTCTGCCTATCACTTCCTACCCCTCTCCCTATCCACCTTTCCTCTCCCTTCTTTCTCCATTTGCTCCTGCCCCCATCCCTCTCCCCTGTCTCCGTTCATCAGCTCCTCCCCATTTCTACGTTCTCCCCCATCCCTTCTGTCTGTCCATCTCCTTTTCCCACTTTCTGTGTCCATTTTCTTCCACCCCTCTATTTTCTCCACTTCTCCCTTTCTCTGTCCTTGACCGTTTTGTTTTGTTTTTTTTTGTTTTTTTTTTTGTTACTGTAAGTTAAGATTCTGTAGCAGTATTCTATTCATAAGCCGATAAGCCATAAGCCATAAATAAAGCTTTCCTCTTTGCACCGTTCAAAAATTTTAAGTAAATTGACTGAGTAACTTTTCAGATTTTTGGTAACAATATTACCTCTTCATATCTTGTATGTACGTTTACGTACCAAAAATATATAGGCTATGCCAGTCCCAAAATTCAGTCGAGTGTACTGTAAAAGTATGAAGTAAATCTGTGAAGAATATATCGAGAATTTTGGTAATGATCTTTCTTCCTCATGTACTATATATTTAGTTAAGTATATATATATGTCAAAAATAGATGTATAAAAACACGCGCGTATTCGAATGTATCAAAATTTCCATGGAATCGGGGAAGAAGCTTCGGAGTTTTAAGATTCTGAAGGCACGAACAATTAAATTTTAATTTATACAGATATAACTGTCAGATTGTTCAAAATATCACATTTCCAAAATTTCTTCACTGACTGATTCGAAATTTTGATAAATGTTGCATTCGAATACCCACCTGATTTTATATATGTACTGTAGCACCATGCGGTATGCAAATACAGGGCACGGACAAGAAGTTCCCGTTGGAAGGCCGTATACTCCAGAATCGATATGCTAATCACTCAAAATCGCACAGAGGAGGTAGTTCATCCCTCCAATGCATCAGGTTGGAGATACCTGTTTGGTAAAACACCGTCTCCTGCTGCGTGAAGAAGTCCGTAGCCGTCTGTTGCACATCCCCGTCCGGAAGGATGCGTCGGCCCCTTAAAGTTTTCTCTACGGTACCGAAGGCGTGATAATGGTATGGGGAGAGATCAGGACGAAGGACCGGGTGCTCGAGTGTCTCCCACTTGTCCGTAGCGGATGAGGCTGACCTCGGAGCCTCGCGGGATTAGCCGAGCAGTCTTAGGCGCTGCAGTCATGGTCTGTGCGGCTGATCCCGGCGGAGGTTCGAGTCCTCCCTCGGGCATGGGTGAGTGTGTTTGTCCTTAGGATAATTTAGGTTAAGTAGTGTGTAAGCTGAGGGACTGATGACCTTAGCAGTTAAGTCCTGTAAGATTTCACACACATCTGAACTTTTTTTTTTACCTCGGAGATCGACCGTCGTCTTGTGTCGACCCGCGACCAGCAAGGAACTTGGTGCACCACTGCACAACATGCTGCCCCTTCTACATTCTTGAATCTGCGGTGGATGTCTAGAGTGTTTGTCCTTCGGCAGAGAAGGAAAGAATAACAGTACTTCGTTCCTGTGTGGACGTATTAAGAAATAACGTCGCGTAGTTCACGTTTCCGCATTTACCGTACGCACGTCGGAAAAACCCTAGTTCCTTGTCTACATGTCAATGCTTATATTCCCGCATCGGAGGCACGCTACATTTCATATAAGATGTAGATTTAAATACAATATGATGCTCCAGTAGGTGTATCAAAACATGTACGTATTCCAATGAACGTTGTGACAAAATTTCAAAAGAATTAGTGAAGAACTTACGGAGATTTACGATTTGGACAAACGAAGATTTAAATTTTTATATATTTTGATTTAGGCTACATTCATCATCACATCCAAACTTATAACTTGTAAAACACCGTTACATTTCAGATCCAATAAAACCTATGCCGAAGCGAAGCGTGAAGACTCAGGCCGCTATTCGTTTTGGCACTTTTCCCAACAGCGAACGTTGTTTTACAAGTTCTAAATCTAGATCTGATGATGGCATTAGCCAAAACAACGTTATAAGCGAAGAACTATATTAAGCTGCCTGGACTGAGGAAACCCTTGAGAGCAGTGGCAGTCGATTACAGATTTTACGAATTGCAACCAGAAACTCACAGAATGGTGTAGAAGCAGCTGCTCGTGTTGACGCTGTAGTCGCCGTAAGGTTGACTTCTGCGAAGCACTGATCTGCCGGGGAAGACGGCATCGGCGATGACAGCGCACCCCACAAGCCTGCGGCCGGGACGGGCGGTGCGTGGTCACCATGGCGGCGTCCACAGGTGGCACCAACAACAGTAGTCAGGCGCCGGCAGCTTGCAAGTACTGCGTCCGATCCGCTTCGTCAGTTTGTGGCAGGTTGAAGAACGTTACGTTAGGTTAGGTTACGACCTATTCCATTTATGGAATAGCCTCTATTTTAACCTCTTAGGGTCGGGTGCACACCAACTCCTGTGTGCTTGGAGGTCGGTGCAGCACCGCGGCTTTTGCTACTACCAGGCGCCGGATGCGTATGAATGAGCTGATAGTGAGTGAACACTGTCATCTACAACTTCTATGACGCCTCGGCACGGAGACAGATATGGATCAGAATTTCGAACACCATGCACCATTTGACACTGTCGAACGCTCTTTCATGGTCGACAAAACCTATAAGGGTGTCTTAAGTTTTCTTCAGTTTTGCTTCCATTATCAACCGCAACGTCAGAACTGCCTCTATGGTGTCTTTACTAAAGCCAAACTGATCGTCATCTACTCGATCCTCAATCGCCTTTCCTACTCCCGTGTATACAATTCTTGTCAGCAAGTTGGAGACATGAGCTGTTAAACTGATTTTTCGGTAAATTCCGCACTTGCCCATTCCACTCTCCTGTATATTGTTCTTGTCAGCAACCTGCATGAGTTGTTAAATTGATTTAGTGGTTAGCCTCGCACTTGCCCATTCCAGCTACATCGGAATTATTTCGATTATGTATTCTCGAAAGTCAGATGGTATGTCGCCAGTCTCATACTTTCTACACAACAATGTGAATAGATGTTTTATTGCCACTTTCCCCAATAATTTTAGAAATTGCGATGGAATGGTATCTTGGTATTAAGTCTTCCAAAGCTCTTCTAAATTCTGTTTCTATTGCTGGATCATCTATTTCTTCTATATCGAATCCTGTTTCTTCTCCTGTCACGATATCAGACAATTCTTCCCCCTCATAGACGCCTTCAATGTACACTTTTCATCTATCCACTTTCTTTAACAATGGAATTAAAATTGTACTTTTAATGTTATCGCTCTCGATTTGAATTTCACCGAAGGTATCTGTCTTTTCCATATGCTGAGTTAGTCCTTCCAACAATCATTTCTTTTCCAATTCCTTCACATTTTTCATGCTTAATTTCGCTTTAGCTTCGATGCACTTCCTTCTTATTATTTCCTGAGTGACTCGTATATTTGTATTCCTGAATTTCCCTGCAAATTTTTGTACTTCGTTCTTTCGCCGATCAACTGAATTATTTCTTCGGTTATCAATAGTTTCTTCGCAATTACCATCCTCGCATCTACGTTTTTCTTCCCAACTCTCATGATTTCCCTTTTTAGAGATGTCCGTTCCTGATCATCTGAACTACCTACCGAACTATTCATCATAGCAGTATCTACAGCCTCAGAGAACTTCAAGCGTGTCTCATCATTCTGCAGTACTATCGTATTGATTCTTCCTGACTAGCCTCCTAAACTTCAGCCTCCTCTTCACGTTTTAACACTGAAAAATGGAGAAACATACATCACATTTGCAAACCACGTAATGTAACGGAGTCACCACCCTATCGGCATGAAAACGCCAGAAAACAGTAATAATAATTTCTAGATTGTTAATACCCACCTACTACAAACCAAGAAAGATCCGCTACAGTAACTGTAAGTATATGATACGCCATCCATTATCAACTGAACAACTTACTTATTAAGGTTATAATTTACGCCTAAAATTTCCAATAAATATTTTGCTACTTGTGGTTTCCACTAAAAGTGCATTTTTAGTCCATACAATCCGAACTATATGTCGACTATGATATTTTTCTTTCTCAGGACGCCATAAAGAAAATTCATCAGTTTCTCACAGTCCATACGTTTCAATTTGACCGAATGAAAGAAACTGATATTAATTTCCCCTATTGTCGCCCGAAATCTGTACGTTCGGACGATGAGATCGGCTACATTGTGGTCGGGCACGTAGTAGCGTATTAATTTGAAAAGTTCTGCCGAATTCTGTCGATGTCAGTGGTCGGTGGAATCCACCAATATCGGTGCCACTGTCAGCGCAGCACCGCAGTTAAGGGGCCATCGGGACCGTTTGACATGGACCGCTGTGTAGGTACTAACCAGATGCCACGACTGTTCCTGCACTTGGAATGTCTGCTCATACTACTGATTCTATAGCCGCTTATCGAAATTGTTTCAGGCTAGTACAGGGTTGTTCTGTCTGGCTGTTGCCAGAGATTTCTAGGTTTTTTTATATTTTTTTAGCTACTTCGTCGAACCTACTTCTTTGAACGTGGTAAGAGAACACCACATTCACAAAACACACACGCGTAGACACACAGAGATACAAACTTTCTATCTATAGCCCCGTCAACTGTTCCACAACCAATACACCGCGACCCAAAATGTTATGACCATCTGCCTTATAGCGCGTTCGTCTACCTTTGCAACACAATATTTTAGCGATTGTGCTTAATATCGATTCGACAAGTCATTGGTAGATTTCCAGATGTATGTGGTATCAGATGTGTACGATCAGATCATGTAAATTACCGGCTGCTATATCGTGGGCGCTGCGCTGAGACCGGATAGAATTTCAGATTTTTCCCATCGGGTTCAGACCGTGCGAATTTGGTGGCCAAGATATCAACGTGACTTCTCTACGATGCTCCTAAACAGACTGTAGCACTTCTATGACTTCGTGATACGGACAGTTATCCTGCTGGAACATTCCATTGCTTTCGAGGAAGCATCAGGCACGAAGGAATACTGATTCGCAGGAAAGTTCACGCAGTCTACAGCTATCATGGTGTCTTCGATTGCAACCAGAGGTCCAATGGAAGGCCAGCACTGAATGCCCCCATAGCAAAACATTGCTCCCAAACAGCCTGTCCCCTTGGTATGGTACCTGTTTCAAACAGTATTTCGCCTGGAATACTGTGTATCCAGACGTGAACATCAGCCTAGTGCAGGAATGACGAACTAATGGCACGCGGTGTCAGTAATGGCATATGACCAAGTAATTTGAGCACGGCGCTCAATGATGAATTCAGCTGGGCGTATCTAATTGAAATAACTCATTTGTTCATTTGCGTGTGAAGTCATAGTACCAAAGTTCATCGTGAACGGGCTGCATGTGAAGTCATGGTATCAAAGCCCATCGTGTACGGACTGTACGTAAAATTATACTATCTAAGTTCACCTTGAACAGACTGTCGGTGCCGAGGCGTCCTAGAAGTTGTAGATGACATGTCTTCGCTCATGTTTACTCACTGTCAGCGACGATGTATCCAAGTACATCTATAGTAATACGCCGTCATCCACTGTTATATCGCGTAGTTTTGCAGCACTCAGAACATCGGCGACTTCCGCTCTCTAATGATAAGTACAGTACTGACAATTTGTCGCGTCGAAGCAGTGTTCATCTGTTTATTTTTTCTTGTTGGCCGCTTACGTCGTGTGCTGAAATTACACGTAGTTATTATTATTAAACTGTTGAGTGTTATTCGATGTGGCCAGTTTAACAAAGAAGCAAAAAGTGCAAGATTTTTTGAAGTTTCGTGGGCTGAGATATTTGGCATGACTGTAGGCAATGAAGCAATGGCACTATGAATCAAATCACAAACCCCTTCGTTGTCAAATAAGCGAACAAGGTCCAAAGGAATTCATTGCATGTTCTATTAAAAACAGGAATAGAAAGTCGACATCTATGGTTCAGACTGTTCGCAAGGACTTTCATATCAGTGCCGCAAGTTTCTCAGTTGCAGAAGTCGCTGCCCGACATGGTAAACTTTTGGGCCGTGGAAATTTTGAAGGAAACCTAGTCAGCACTCGCTGACTTCCGTTTGAAGTTGGTCCCATCTCCCCAAATCAACCAACCAAGTTCTTGAAGATTTTGAAAATAAAGGTGAGATTACTGAGACCATCAAGGATACTCCAGTATCTAAAACCACAATGGAAGACAGAATTCTTAACTTGCGGAAAACCGAAAAGAACACAATAAATATATTATATCACTTCCAGAAACTATTAAAGACACAGATACTGGTGCGACTCTTACAAATTGGCTTACTGAAAAGCAAACAGCTTTAAGAAAAGTTAATAACGACTGATGGTGCCCTCAATATGGTGTCCAAAAATGATTTTATTCGTTTATTGCAAGTGCACATTGGATAATCTATTCTTGAATTCCACTACATCATGCACCAACAAGCCTTGTGTGCAAAGTGTGGTTTCACTTCCTTTCACAATATAATGGCCGTACTCACAAAAATAGAGTACCTTACGTCGTAGGAAGCTCCTACTAAAAGAAAGATCCGAGAGTTGTAAAATGATGTCAGCTCAGTGTACAGTGGCACAGTGATGGACTGTATAGCAGTGTTCGCTGGCTGAGAGGCGGCAACGTGTTTCAGAGATTTGTGATTTGTTTAGAAGAAGTCAGGCTGTCTTCAGAAAGAGAAGGAAAAATTTTGCAAATTTTTCAGTATTCACAGTTGGTTGCATGTTATGTGACTTACATAAACTTTTTACGGGCCTGTTTCAGCATTTTAGCGAATTGAACGTAAAGCTTCAAGGAACAGACAAACAGTTATTGTTAAGATACATCTTTTCACTCTTTTGAGGCTAAACTGCTATTTTTTAATACTGGCATTGTTCACATAAAGAATAGGTATTCCCCAAATTGGAAAAAAATATCAGCGATCTGGATTTACACGAAAAGCGAGATCAAGAGAAAGTCACTGACGAGAGTTCTTCCGGTATACATTCTTCAATAGCAGAATTTCTTCTGTTCACAGAACTGTCGCAAACACTAAAATTTTTTACGTATCGAGATGTGACTTCACTGGAGAAAATGAACTTATCTAAGTATCTGTGACTTGCAATGCAATGAAGTAACTGAACGCTAGCTGATTGATTTCCAGTCTAGTTCAATATGGATTCAAAAATATTATTTCTATACAAGAGAACTGGCAATAAACGGATCACAAATATTATCAGGAAATGTGACCAAATATGGAAACACTAAAATTATGGAAACGTGGAAATCCGTTAAGCAAGGCCAACCAGTCTTCTCCTAGACAGATCAGCGAAGGTAAACTGACAGTTGCGATTTGTAAGTGACAATAGTGATAAATAGGCTTATGAGCAGTCAAATATTACTGTAATTATTTGGCAATGAACGCCATGCGTGCTGAATCTCGTGCTGTGTAAAATGCTGAAGATGACCCGAAATAAACGTAACTAGAGAGGAAATAGGTAGATATGCTAGTGCGTTAATGAGGAACCAATATACACGGGAAAAGAATCCAGTTTTGGCCATCTAGTATAAATCTGGTACTCTACATTGTTTTTACGATGAAATCAAATTCATGCCGTCACTTGATAAGTCATAAAGTGAGAGAACAGTATTGCCATCGAGAAAAGAGATAGTTTGCTGTTAGTGAAACTATTTTATGTGAACGGCAGCCAATAAAACGCTGCATTGAGAGGTTATCACAGTCTGAAATGTCCTGATGTCATTAGATAGCTTAAAGAAGATGAATGAAATTTGAGAACATGGCTGAGCATGGTGCGGTACCTGGAAGATGAAGGCGTCTTATCCCGGTGGAAGTTACTAATGAGGCTGCTGTTGCTGCAGCTGAAAATGGTTCAAATGGCTCTGAGCACTATGGGACTTAACTTCTGAGGTCAACAGTCCCCTAGAAGTTAGAACTACTTAAACCTCACTAACCTAATGACATCAGACACATCCATGCCCGAGGCAGGATTCGAAATTGCGACCGTAGCAGTCACGCGGTTCCGGACTGAAGCGCCTAGAACCGCTTGGCCACCGTGGCCGGCAGAAGCTTTTTCCTCTCAAGGAAATTTATTACATTCCACCCGAGAATATGTTCAAGAGTTCTGCAGCTAACTTAAATGAAAGACATTGGTCTGTAATTTTTCAGGTCTGTTCTGTGACACTTCGTAAGTACAAAAGTCCATCCACTTATTTTCAGTCGCTTGGGACTTTGTGCTAGGCGAGCGGTACTCTTTGTAAAACCGAATTGGTATTCCATCAGTCCTGACGACTTATTTGCTTTCTTCAGTTGTTTCCCTATACCAGCTATCCTTATTATTATGTCCTCAATACCGGAATCTATGTGGTGGTCAAATGACGGTATGTTTGTGCAATTCTTAAATGTGAAATATAATACCTCAGCTTTATTTTTGCCATCTTCTACTACCAGACCAAACTGGTCAACGACAAACGTCCTGTTCCTATCCATTACACATGACAAATTTTCTGTAAGTGTTTCTCGGGTTCCACATTGACGCATTAGAATGTCTACCAAGTTGCGCTGTCATACGATAGATACACCGTGTTCTTGATCTGTGTGAGTAGCAGCAGTTTTAATTACATCCACCTGGTATATGTATAGAAGGGGCAGAGGACTCATTCGCGTCCGGCAATAATCGTTTCCGATGAAATCCGCGCAGGATTTTGTCGCGTGCCCCTGTGGCTAAGCTGGTGTGTGTGTGTGTGTGTGTGTGTGTGTGTGTCGGGGGGGGGGGGGAGGCAGGGGTTGAGGCGCTACTGGAAATTCCGTTGCGTAGCGGTCGCTCCGAGGCTGGAGGAAATGCTCGTTTCGGTATTCTCAAAGGGAAGTGTCGATCTGAAACCTCTTTCGTAAGGAGACTTAATAAAGGATTATGTTTTAATAGCACGAAAATATTGTGTCCAGAAATTGTTGCCAGCATTGAGGGCCTTCCGCAAGGAATAGTAAAGAAATCGGGAAGGTAATAATATAAAACTATTTTGCTGTGAGCTCGTGTGTTTACATACTGTTCTGGTTACTCTGTGATGTGTAGCGGTTTCCTTCTGAATAAGTTGTAGTAATGAGTCATTAGCTCACTCATTTGGTTGCAGTTACGTTTATTTCGTACCGACTTCTGTATTTTACACGGCACAATATTCAGCATGCGTGGCATTAATTGTCAAACACTTACTGCACTGTAGGACTGCATATCAGCCTGTTTATCAACACAGCACGTATACACTACAGCTGTCAGTTCACCTTCGCTAATCTATCCTGCAGCAGATTCACTGTTCTTGCAATCGGTGTTCTGTTTGTTGCTATAGTGGTCGGTGTGATATCCCGAATTGTACACTCCACATACTATTTCGTTAATCATTGTTTGCATAAGCTGCTCATTTGAAACTATTATTAGCTACCCATAACTCAGTAATAGAGATGCGAAACCACCCCCTCTCAGATCTCATGTTCAAAATTTCGTTCCTCATCCCTGCGGTAAACGAGATGACGTGTAATGGTTGTAGCAACCAGACATTTCAGGCGGGCGTTGCAAGTGTACACCTACACTTCCGGGCCACGATCTGAATGTTTTCCCGATTCACTTTGTGTCTTCTGCAGCTGCGTTCATCACGTAGATGATATGTCACGATAGTGGGTCCATCGATAGCTCTCTCCATGACAACAATGAGGAATGCTAAGAGTTTCGTAGGCTGCTTCTCCATTGGCAATGAGTAGCATATTTAAGCAGTTTTATGGAGGCCAGCGTACTTCCTATTTATCGCGAGAACTATACTTGTGGAATGTGTGTAACTTGTATTCACTGTCACTCACAATAATAACTACACTCAGCTGCAATGAATAATAATTACAGTCGGTAGTGTTAACAGCACATGCCCACACAACATACGTTACCGGTCAAATGTTTCCGATTACCCATATAAGAACCGTATACTTTCATTGATTATATACCCCCCCCCCCCCCACCTCCTGTGTCCTTTCCTTTAGGCACCCTCCCTCCCTCCCTTCCCTTCCCTTTTCTTTCCTTTCCCCCCTCCCTCCTCCCCTCTCCCCCGGGCTTCCCCTCCCCCTTCCTCCCTCCCCCTCTCTCCTTTGCCATGGCATCTCTGCTCTCCCCTCTCCCATTCCCCTTCCCGTTCCTCCTCCTCCTCCTCCTCTCTTGGCAGGTCCCCGGACTCGTACACGCTCAGTGAACATTCGCGCGCCGGAGATCATCGCTGTCAGTGTTTCGTGTGTGTGCCTCCGTTTGTGTGTAGTGTTGTTCGCCGTCACGCCACCACTGTTCACGTGCCGTCGCCATCATCCATGTTATGTGCACCGTGTCGCATCGTGTTACTAATGTTTCCCGTCCAGCGTTAACGGCTCCATGTTTTTTCGATTTTTAGTGTCTACTTTTTTGCCCACCGTTTTTACTGTCTACTTTGTGCCACCTTTCTGTACTACTTGTTGTCAAACTCAAGGCTGAAGAGCGGCGTATTGTGCTGCTGACAGCCCGCCTTTGTATAAGGTGTTTAAAATCACAATAAAGAAAACAAAAAAAATTGATTATATATATATATATATATATATATATATATATATATATATATATATATATATATAGATTATATATATATACATCTACAAACGCCATATATCAAGAAAATAAATATTTTCTCTCTATATAATTAAGCATAATACAATACGGTTTAAATTATAGCCTTTTCGAAGTTTGCGTTCGTTTTCCTCAGAACAGTTACACCACCTCCTGGCATTCTGCAGAAAGATTTTGTAGTGGTTTTGCAGACATTGCAGTCCAGGGAGTTGTAAATTATTCCATACATCTTCAACATTAGATGATCTCAGTTTTCTTACCTTCCTGTCAAATTCATCCCATTAGAGATCAGTTCTCCACATTTCTCTTTCTTATTGATATACACTCTGTAGGATTTGTCCTGCTGCAGAACTAAGTAAGTCTCTTGCCAAATGAAACTGCATTGTGGACAGTATCCTGTGATTTCATTCCTTCGCTAATGCTACATTAATTCTCAGTAGGTCACCGACTTTGTCATCCGCAAAATACTCCCAAACCTTAACCGACGCTACATCGTGCTTTGCCATACACGTCACACACTGATTCTTCATACTTCCTCCACTGACGAACAAATATTCCGTGATTGCTACCAAATACTTCAAACTTACAGTCGTTCATGAATAACACCTAGGCATTGCTGCACTCTCCAGCTTTTATGTTTTAGCCCACTTCAATCTTTTCATCTTATTTTGTTTGCGTGAAACAATATTTTATGGTCCCTGTGCACACCTTCAATCTTGTTCGCGAAGGAGGCGTTTCACTTTTCAGACAGAGACTGGAGCTGCTCGCATACTATTTAGTTCCTCGTGAATTTCAATTGCACTACGAGTATGCTGCCGTTTGTTCCGTACATAAATGAACTGATTTTCCCTGTATGTTGTTACTCGTAGACTTCCAGATCGCGACACTCTTGGATTGGCACCAGTTTGCTTCAACCACTGCGAACCTGATCAAGTATAAACCCACACTGCTAGATGCACACAATGCACTGGAACTAATACAAACTGTTTGCCGCACAGACAGATGAAGAAATGAGGCCTATTCGAATGGAACTGTCGTAGATAAAGACACGTCACTGTTGTAGTGGATATTCACCATCTTCCTGTACGTAAACAACCAGTCAAATACACAACAGAGACGCTTAGTCTTTACATGTTTATACTTATTTTACTATACGAACGTGGACATGACAGAATGATCAAAACGAAATCCCTGTTTTCACCACAAATCCACAGTTGTTATAGATAACTGAAAACTTCTGACCGCTAGTGTATGTCTTTCTCCACCCCCTCAGCCTGTCTAGCCAACTCTTTGAGTCCGGAAATTCTGGAGTCTCTGGTATGATAGCCAATCAAAAACAAGGACAGGCCTTTCTGGACAGCCAGTGACAGACGAGAAACGTATTTTTCAGCTGCATCACGTGTTGGACCACGCACGTAGTAAACGATAACAATAAGGTAGGATTGCACATTTGAGTTCATCTCGTATTGCACAACATTGCAGTCTCTATACTCCGCATTATTTGACTGGTACGACTGTCTGCTAAGAAACCAACACGATGTTTCGGACTTGTAAGATCTCAGCACAGTGCCAGTGAGGCAAAAGTATCAACCCGCGCCACATATTAGTGGTAGTATTATGCTGTGAGGGATATCCTCCTGGGTTCGCATGGGATCTGTGGTAGTAATCGAAGGTCCTATGAGAGCTGTCGAACTCATCAACATTACTGCGAAACACCTGCAGCTCTTCATGCCTGATTTCTTCCCTGACAGCGATGGTTCGTTCCAGCAAGATAACTGTCCATGTCACAGAACCAGAAGTGTGCTACAATGTTTTGAGGACCATCATGGCGACGTCACGTTGATGTCTTGGTCAACAAATTTATCATGTTCGCCTAAACACCGTGGAATACGTCTTGGACACTGCCTAGTGCCACTGCCGAGATCCACTCGGGGGATCACACGCAATCGACCTATCACTTACGGACATCGCATGGCCTGTGCATAGATACAGCAGAGAAAGATAGAAGCTGTCCTGAACTTCACGTTCGAGAAGGGTTACAGTGATTTGAAAAATGGCTGACAGAAGTTATATACCCTAAGAAAAGAAAGAAGAAAGACGCGCAACTAAGGAATTACTCAAACTGGCCGCAAACTGATATCCATACAGGGATCTACGGAAAGTGCAATATTGTAAACATTGGCCGCCGATGGATGAATGTGCACTTGAACACCAGTTGAATTTTCCCATCTAGCGATACATAGCTAGGCTTTTTGTGGCTTCCATAAATCCTGCAACGCAAACTGTGCGGTTGAGGTGAATACGGCTCACTTCCTACACCCTCCTTACCCAATGCACGTGGCACAACGTGGTATAACTGAACATTGATTGTGGGTTTATCTAACAGCTTATTTTTTTAATCAGCTAGTGGTCTATAAACAAGCTGCTACTGCTTACAAAGCAGATAAAAGAAGATTAGCGCCTTGTTGTCATCAAGTTTCCAGATTGTTTGCCATTCGTGAATACAAATTTATTGTATCCGTAACTGTTTTCAGGAAGAGATGCAGACTCGAGTGTATCCTGTTTCGACGGTATGAAGTTCTGCCGCCAGCCGCTGTTATTGAATTTGAGTTTGTAGTTAGTTGGGAACTGGATACTGATGGCCACGAATGGGACGGAGTTTCGCGTGACTAGAGTTTTGATGAAGCCGCAAAGGGAGGTCCGAACAGTTGTGTACGCCCGCGCACGCTAACCGACCACTCTGTAGGCCAGCGGCAGAGTTATCGTGTTTCGCTGTCTGCTTTGCGCTAAGAGTAGCTTTTACCGAGAGGTGGTTTGTGGTTGCCGGTCTAGGTTAGAGAAAACTTTCTGCTGGAGCGCGATGCAATGAAGGCAAACCTCAGCGCTTGAAGCGTGTATTTGAACTTGAGATCCAACGAATGTAGATCAAATTTCCGTTGCTTTTCATACTAATACTGTGTGAAATAGCTTAACTGGACAGAGAAATAGTTTCAGACTTTTTTATTTGTCGTTTTATTTTCAAAGGCGATCTGTTCAACATTTTGTCCCGATGTTTGTAACCATCAATTTTGATTATTTTTGCATTCGTGATTTTCATTGTTGCGCTTGCTTTGATGAACATGTGTAATAAGATACATGAAAAAAGTGTAAGATATGTTCGAGTCTTCATCGGGATCCATTCATATAAATGCTTAATGGTAGCCAACTTTATTTCTAATTATTTCGTGGAATGAAAATCGTCCACAACTGTTCCTATGATGAGGAATGACTTATCTTTTATTCCTCCACAGTGATGGACTAATAAAACTGACACGTCTTGTAGACAGATATCCATTACATATAATTTAGTACGTGAAACAATGAGATAGAATGGTTTGTACTTTCCTTGTTTACAAGGTTTGGTTATGCAATCGTGTATCCCGAAACATGTCACGTTTTTAACTCATGTAAATCACATATTTGGGCAACTGGTGCGTCATAATCATCGTCCTGTTATCATTCTAAGTTTGAAAGTGGTATAGGCAGTTATTTGTAATAAGATTAAAACAGTGTATAACCAATACGTGGGAAAGAAAACAGTACAAATTACCAATAACTGTATAATACCAGTCGATGAGGTTCTAAATTTATGGCAGTAGAAGGTAATGATCCCACGCAAAGAAAAATAAATGCACAGAAACGTACCAGTCGCCTGGAATGCTGTTTTCAAAATACAGCATTTTAAATACTAAACGTTGTTAGATTACACTAGCTGTGAATAAACGGTTTAGGCCTATGGTAGCGACCCTCTCAATGCGAAAACATTTAAAATATTCAAGAGGAGATGAATGGTGGCAGTTACCGGAAGAGACAGGACAATAATCCAACGGTTCAGGGAGAAAGCTGCAGCGGAAGAGATGATGTTGGTGACGGTAATGAAGATGAAACTGAGGTGAGAAGGACATACTACCAGACGAATAGATAGTTAATTGATCATGCAGGTTCTTCGCTGGAATCCAGGAAAAAAAAAATCTGGAAGCGTGGTCAATGACGTCATTATAGGTGCAGGACCAACGAGATGTGCATACCAGAAAACCATAATCGATAGGAAAGACCAGGGGAGGCCATTTTCCAGTACTGAATGCCAAATGCCTGTTTACTCGGGTGACGATCTAAGTGTAGCAAGTAATTTAGAGATATTTTGTTCATTCAACGGTAATGGGCATTTTTTACAGGAAGGGGAGTGCATCTTCTGTGATGATATTCCCCCGAAAAATATTTCTGCAAATGTCAGGAATTGTCTGCTCTTAAGATGTGTCGATTCTTAGTATAACTGAGCTACTACGGTCACTGAAAGCAGATGTTACGGTCCTTTTACCTTCTTGCAGCTTTTATCAAGGGAAAAGAAAAGTTTTATTGTGTAAAATGAGATGCAATATAAGTGATTACTATTACACATTTGTGTATATCCATCCCCAGGAACACTCGGACTGTTTTGAAAGCCGGCATTGGTCTTTCACAATATCATCAGGGTGATCACATTTTCCCTGTTACAGACATTTATCGAAATAATGGAAAACCTATATGAAATCGGCACACTATGCGTTTTATCAACGCCGTCGTGGCACAAAGCAAGATGACGCAGGGCTTAACATATCGGCACTGCAGGCTATGGGATGGTGGCGACTCCAATACCCATCCACCCATTCAGATGTTGATTTTCTCTTGCTCACTTAAAACTTATAAGACAAAATTATGGTTAACTTATGAAAGCCCATTTGTTGATGTGGGACACCGGTTGACAGTAAAAGTAATGGAAGTGGAGCATCACAGCCGTATTTTCAAAGTATTTGTTATCCAGACGCCTAGTTTAAACACTACATTTGCGCTACGTGTGGTTTCCCGAAGTAGCTTTAGACGAATACCGAGGCTGTTTCATTGAGGAGGAGACGGGCGGTTTCGCTCCCCTCTTCCACCATTCCGAGCTTAGACGCTAATGATATCGACGTCGAGGTGACAGTAAGCTCTAATCACCCCTCATCCTTTCTGCCATGTCACAAATATTCCAAATTATCACTGTCCCTGAGCGGGTCAAGAAAATTCCTTATAGGTGTACCATAGGATTTTTATATAATTTGTCATCTAGTATCGCTATTAATTTGTTCTGTGCTTATGACTGCGAAGATCTTCACCTTCAACCGATTACGAACCGGCAAGTATCAAGTGACATGCAGTGTCAGGCTGGCGTTTATCCTCCTTTTGACCAAATTACTGCTTGGCACAGTTAGTTGAGCAAAGCAAAGTGGTGTTATCACTTAATACATCGAATTCACCATGTAAGAACACCTGTGCCACAGGATGAACTCCATGAGTTTATAGCACTTTATGACTGGTGTGTCTAAAAAGTTGTGAATTTCTGTCACAGGACAACCATGTTTGTAGGCTTCATGTCCCGGAACGCCACGTATGTAATAATCGGGTGGCGATCATTAAATGACATACGTTAATGAATATTTAATGAAGAGTTGTGAGTCTCAGTAGAATGACGTCAAAGAAATAATCGGGCTAAATGCTGAATTAATATCTATGGTGACTATCGGACCTGTTCCACATAAATGGTGAGTTACCTGAAGGTCTTCTATCCCGTTGACTGTGGAAGCATCGGATAACGAACCGGTAGCGTGTATTACAGACAGATAAGTTTGCAGAATTAGAGGCGTGAGGATCGTGACAAACACGTAACATAAAAATAGGAAGTCCGTTGTTTTCATACACAGGGTGTTACGGCGTAAGTGCAGGTGTATTTATCGGTGACTGAGGACAGTGTACTGAACGCATCACATCACTATTTATTCATTTTCGGACTAATAATGGCAGCTATTAGGAGTAACATGTTTTTAGATTACTTGGTACCTTCATGTGCATGTGACAAGAGCTATCCATTAATGCTTATTTTCCCCTGGAGAGCCGCTCAGGTGTTGAATAGCGGATACACGCACGCAAAGAGGTTAGTTATGTTGCGGTCGTAGTCTACTTAGTAGTGCAGTTCCAACCATGTAGAAAACATCAGATGCAGAATTATGTGACATGTCTGCTGGAAGACTGCTTGGCACAGGAAGAAACAACCAACATATTCATGTGTGTACATGTTATGATACCACATATAAAAATATCTGCACTTATACCCATTACCCTCTGCATACACTGACACATTAAGTAAAATAGAATGTGAGGAGGCCTTTACAGAATGTGAAGACACTAATCTACAATTCCGGATTTTCAATGGAATCACTAATGTTCTCCAGGATAACAGTTTATAAAAGAAATTTGTCAAACGCGAATAAAATATTTGTCCAGTTCCTAGGCAGTCCTGAATAGTATCAGTAGTATAAATGTGGGAAAACGCCTGGAGAGGGAGATGGAACACATTGTTCATCATGAGAGAAACGAGATTCGAATTCAAAGGGCACCATGATTGTCAGATCGTACCCAAGTAGCATTAGGGTTCAGTGAGATCGCTGAGCAAGTTGGATGCACTCATAATTTTACACATAACTGCAGTCGTGTGCACACACTCACGGAGTGACCATATTATCACCCGTGTGGCTCAAAATACAATTGTTTCCAATGTAGTGGAGGCAATTACACGCTAGGAAAAATTGGCGGCAAATTTCTGCACTTTATTCTTACAAGTGATCTATAAAACCTGTCGGGAACTTGCATCACAGGGCGCTGGGAAGTATGTCTCCTTTACATTTATTACCTCATTTAAGAGTCTCCACCGGTAAAATAAGTAATTCCTCAAGCCAAGTGCAGTGAGAAATCTGTGGTCTTTTAGACGAAAGACGGATGCGACTGATTGAATCTTAGGCTGACTGTTCTGAAGTGGCGCCCTATGGACACTCGTACGAAAAGAGGTCTTGCTTAACGACTGCATTATTATGAAGACAATCTTAACTAAATGACCCTTTCCTTAGAAGATTTACGCAGTCTTGGTGTTTCTTAAACAATAAAAAAAATGGTTCAAATGGCTCTGAGCACTATGGGACTTAACTTCTGAGGTCAACAGTCCCCTAGAACTTAGAACTACTTTAACCTGACTAACCTAAGGACATCACACTCATCCATGCCCGAGGCAGGATTCGAACCTGCGACCGTAGCGGTCGCGCGGTTCCAGACTGAAGCGCCTATAACCGCTCGGCCACTCCGGCCGGCTCTTAAACAATACACTTGCTGCATATTAAAATATTTGACATGACCATCCGACGGAGTTGAACCTCAGAAACACAACCGCGGGCTCTGAATACCTAGAAAAATTGATGCTCTAGTGGAAAATTTCACACAATAATTCGTCGTCAAATGTGGGATGTCTAGGAAATGTGCTATCTTGGATCGCTAGATAACAATTCAACAAATCGTATTAATGAGATTTATTACGTAAAGTAAATAAGAATACGTAACTTTGAGAACTACATAGATGTGTCGCAAGCAAAGGGCGACATGCAAAATAATCAATGTTCTTCAGTATAAACAATCCTAATACAAGCGAAGTAGTATGTTGACGCTTTTATTCAGGTCGCTAGTCTTGAAACTTCTTTTCGACTGGGCGGCGACCAGTCGGACACGGCCCTTATGTCCCCTTCCCATAGAGTCCGCTGCTGTCGCGTTGTCGACCTGGGGAGGGGTCGGTCAGCGTGCGATTGGCTGACGCCTTGTCACAGCCCTCTCTGCTTTATCGTTCCCGACTGACGTGCCGGCGTATGGTGTTAAGCCGCAATGTAATTCCTGATTGGGGTGACCATATCTGTAATTACCTTTATGGTATGAATCTGTGATTAGGTTGGTTGCTAACAGACAGGGTGTTTCAATTGCCACAATCGATGTCGTTTTATGCAACCCGTAATACATGTGAATCAGGAACGGTACCCAGGCAGGTGACAGCCATGTAATCGATACAAGTTGCCCCTCAGGGCCTTGGCCGACTGTTAGCAAACGGAATCACAGTGTACACAAAATTTATATAATAGGTTTAATATGTCTTCGTATATTTTGGCAGCTGTTTCGCAATGTTTCGACAATGTGATTCAGTCTCCAGAGCGAACTGACCAACAGGGATATTGATCGTATACAGATAAAGGCAGCACGAATGGTCACAGGTTTGTTTAATACGTGGGATTTTGTCACAGAAATACTGAAGGAACTGAACTGGAAGGCTCTGAAAGGTAGACGTAAACTATCCCAAGAACGTCTATTAACAAAGTTTCGAGAACCGGTTTTAAATGATTATACTAGGAATATACTGCAGCCCCTACATATCGCTGAGACAGGGATCGTGAAGATATGAGTACAATAATTACAGCACTCACTGAGGCATTCAAACAATCATTCTTCCCGCACTCCATGCGTGAATGGAACACGAAGAAACCACAATAACTGGTAGAATGGGACTTACCCTCTGCCACGCACCTCACGCTGATTTGCAGAGGTTAGATGTGTGTAGATGTAGATTGTTCTGCCATGCAGGGTTGCAAGAAACGGCACCGGTAGGGGCAGTTGACTCACTCTGTATAATTCGGCACTCTGTCATTGTAATGGCCGGAGGAAGCAGGTCTCCCCATGTGTGCGGGGAACATCGGGTAAGAGTGTCTGTCAGCTTTAGAAGCTAAATGTCTACATCACCTACAGCTGTTATTATTCCATCTATAAAAACTCTGGCTACAACGTAGTACATGAGGCATTGAGCCAAACCGAACATTGTCAAAGAGCGTGTGGCAGTCAAGACAACTGTGTCAACGTATCAGCCAGACCGACATAATAGTTGCACGAATGGAGCAAATTACTGTGAGGATCTCTGATTAGAGGTGAGAGATATTACGTCAAAAGCAGGCACTAGCCTGAGACCTGTGCAGACAGTTTTCCTTAAATGATCTGTAAATGGGCAAAGAATGTCCACATTGGGCACCCCCTAAGCTGTTCGATGAATACACATTTAATAAGTACATGAATCGTGTTCAATTTTATTCAGCTGTCAGAATGACTGAGACGTGCGCTTATGATTTCTGAACAAACGGTAGACCGCAGAATGTAAAGACAGTGATTTACTGCCACCAAAGACGCTTGTGATGACTAACTGACAACCTCAGCTTCCGACAGGTGTTGTTGATATACCTCGATGTGGAAAGCTGAAAATGTGTGCCCCGACCGGGACTCGAACCCGGGATCTCCTGCTTACATGGCAGACGCTCTATCCACCTTTTTTTTTTAAGGGAGTGGGGTTATTTATTTATTTATTTATTTATTTTATATGAAGGAAGGTAGGAGAAACAGAAACCTTTATTATTCACAAAATAAACATAGTACGTCCTGACACATGATAACTGTCCTGGAGGAACCTCGCTGCCGTCCTACCATGCAGCATAAAATAACAACAAAATCAAAGTGGGGCCACCTGCGGCACCCTAAAGAAAAGTATTTGTGAATGTGAAAACAAAATTTGAAGTACATCCATTTGCTAACTGTTCAAGCGTGAGTTTTTCGTAGGTCGCATACTCGCATAGTGTTCTTAGTCGATCACATTACTTGGTCGGTTTCACAGCGAAAGCACCGCCGCTCATCTTTGCGCACCCGGCACACCCCAAGTATATGGCGGGTCCGCAAAAGCCGTTACTAGGAAATTGGCATACCAATCCTTGTACTTTTGTAGCCGTAATAGTTTTGTGTGTCCATCTTGCAAGTATTGCCAGTAATCCAGGACGTTCAGTGAATTCGTACGTGTGTCTCTATAGATGTAATGAACCGTCATACCTGTGATCCACGTCACTGCGTTCGTCTTATGACGCGGAAAATACGTTTCCTCTGGAAAAAATACTATGTCAGAACAGACTGCCGTATAGATAGTGCGCCGCATGAACGCTATTATCTTTCTTGCGAGAGTCCAGACAGCCAATGCCTCGCCGCAGACCAGCCGATGGTCGTCCGTATCCACCACGCCTCATTGCTGACACAAGGGCGAATCCGCCAAATGTATTGCGTACTTTTTATCATTTGTAGGGTATTTTCGGTTGACGACAATGTACCATGTTGATCTGAGTGATGTAGGTAGGCGGGGGTGGTGGACCGTGTGCCACACCACGTGCCAATTAACAGCTAGATGTTTGCGTTCCACCCTATTCCGGGCGATCTGTCGAAGAAGCAGATGGTACACGTCGATGTCGAGTGTCGGGTCGTTGGTAAACGCTCTCGAACGTAACTGTGTTCCACGATGAACGTGCGCACATATGTTAAAGGGGCTGACTGGAGGAAGATGCGATGTTGGTACGAGTTCTTCGATGATCGCCCCCGTAAGCGAGTGATTCCTGTTGCGCCACCGTTTGAGCATAGTATTAATATACATGGCACGCGCCTTCTCGTGCACATTCACTAAACCAACGCCCCCCTCTTGCGCTGGGAGGGTAAGCGTGTTGTACTGTACCTTAAAGACTTGTCCCAGGCACACATAGTACCCAAAAGCCGCCTGAATCCTCATAGCCATCGTGCGCGGCAAGGGGAGAAGGTGTGTCAGGTGGCACATCATGGGCGCGAGATAAAGGTTGAAGAGTAACACTCGCTGCAGCATATCCATCGACCGTAGGGCGTTTAGTCGTACTGCCGTGCGGACTCTGAGTAACAGTCTTCGGTAGTTGTCCACAGCCGTTCTCGCTGTCTCTTTATGAAAGGTGATACCCAAACAGCGGAGGGTTTCCACCTCAGGTAAGGGTCCTTCCGTTCCTGGTTCTAGTCCACGCCCCACATGCATAAATTGTGATTTTCGGTAGTTGACCCCACTTCCAGCTGCCATCCCATACGTCTGTAGCCAATCCAGTGCTGTCTTAATCTCCTTCTCATTCCGTACGAGGAACACAATATCATCCGCGTATCATCTGCATTTGAGTGATAAACGCCCTAGGGAGATCCCGGTAAGACGGCGGCGTAGGCCTGCGAGGCACGGTTCTAAGGCGATCGCATAAAGGAGGATCGATGAGGGGCAACCCTGTCTCACTGATCTGAAGATCTTAAAATACTCAGTTCTCCCTCCGTTGACCACCATCGCTGATCTGGCGCCGTGCAACAGCCGCATCACAGCAGTGGTCAATAAAGGCGAGACACCCATCCTGTTCATCACCGCCGTGAGGTACACATGATCCACGCGATCAAAAGCATGATCGAAATCTACAGCAACCATCGTCCCTCGGAAGCGGCATGCAGCCGCGAGGGCGACGACGTCACGATAGTCTCCCAAGGCTGTGTGGATATTACTGATGCCGCCAAGACAAGTCTGATCGGCATGTATTCGATTCTCCAGCGACGTTTTGATACGACTTCCCAGGATGCGCATGAAGATCTTGTAGTCACTATTAAGGAGGGTCAAGGGGTGATAATCACATGGCCCTTTGCCACCACGGGGCTTCGGTATCGGTATCATGAGCCCTTCCGTGAATTGAATGTGAACCGGTACTTCTTGCCGCAGAAGCTCATTAAACATACATAGCCACATTGGTGTTATAATGGTCACAAAGGCACGGTAAAATTCCAACGGGAATCCGTTTGGACCTGGGGACTTGTTGCAAGCACCTCGTGTAATTGCTTCCTCCAGCTCTTCACACGTAACTTCAGATAACCCGTCCGCTGCCCCATTCACACTCGTCGCGTCTGGGATCTCTTCCATCTCCCTCTGACCCTCCCCGTTGCTCGCATAGAATCTGCTAAAATGATCCGTGAACGCCTGTGCTATGCCCCTTTGTGTTGTTAAACGACGGCCATCGCCGAGATCGATCTCATGTATTAAATTCCTGCGTCTTCTTCGTCTTTCCTTTATCACATAATGCATCGAGGGAGCCCCGTTGGGCAGGAAATCCTGGGACCTCGTGCGTACCAGCCATCTTCTGCGTCGCAAGTTGTACCAGCTTCGCTTTAACTCGGTGGACGGCCGTCTGGCGTTCTGGTGTAGGTGGTTGAGCTAACAGTTCCCGGAGAGCCGTAAAGTAAAACTCAGTGGTCGTGCGCTGCCATTGAGAAACCTCCTTCTCGTAATCTATTAACGTCCTCCGTAAAGCTGGCTTCGCGCACTCGATCCACCACTGCAGGACAGAACCGAAAGAATTTCGTCGATGGAGGCAGCCATGCCACGCGTCCTCCACCATGCGTCGGCATTCTGCATCTCGCAGGTGGGAGACGTTCATCTTCCAATTACCCCTCCGCCTCCATACCTGCTGTGTATCAAGGTTAACCGTACAAATATATGCCTCGTGGTCTGTAAACGCTGTCGGCCATATTTCTGCGTCCACCGTCGACATTGCTAACGCCCTTGAAACGTAGATCCGGTCCAAACAGCCCGCGGAGTGGCTAGTAAAAAATGTGCATCCTGGTTGGTTGCGATACTTCAGGTCCCATGTATCGACTAATTCCATCCCGTTGACCAGCTCCCTAAGTTCTTGGCTAGTAGTATAGTTAGGTTTTCGGTCCTTTCTGTCGGGCACACAATTAAAATCTCCGCCGATTATGCAACCATCGTATCGTCCCTGGAACACCGGTGTAACCTCATGGGCGTAAAAATCTGCTCTGTCCCTTCTCTTAACCGAGCCTGACGGTGCGTATATGTTGATCAAACGTATTCCACCTATGGTCACGGCCGTACCACGGGCAGAACGCAAATACTCTACTTCGTCTGCACGTATCCCTTCCTTTAATAGTATAGCTGTGCCAACGCCTCTCTCGTCACACGGAGAACAGTAAATGTCGTAACCGTGAAAGTCCGAGGGGGGAAGTACCCGAACTTCTTGTAATAGTGCTATGTCTAAATCCGCAGCCTTTATCGTGTCACTGAGCATCTTGATTTTTACAGGCGTCCCAACGCTATTGATGTTAACAGACCCTATCCGATAAGCTTGTTGCATGGCGGTCAACGTAGATAGGGTACCGTACGGTCGCTAATTTTGCCGTACATAGGCTGCTGTCGGACTAACGTCCTCCGCCGTCCCCTCATATGGTCTGCCATTGTTCCGTGCACTCTGACGGTCTTACACCGGGAGAGTGCGTGGGAGCAGTTCCTCCGGCATCATCTGTTCCCCACGGGGGTGGCTCTTCTGACCAGTCCCCTAGTGTCCCATCGTTGTCGTGCGGTGCAGGCGCCGTAGCCTCCTCAGTAGCCTGTTGCCGTCTATCGAGCTCCTTCGCTGTGTCTGGAGCATCGTCAGCGGTAGGTCGTGCCGCCGTCCCGCTGGACACCGTTGCACCCACGTTAGGCAGTTCTTCTGTATCCATGGTCCTCTGTTCTGTACCCGTAAACTTCTCAGAATTGTCTGCTAGATCAGAGTGGTCGTTCTCCCCCGTGAGGCGGTGTTTGTTCCGGAGTTTTGGTGATCGCTGTTTGCGTTGCCGGGCCTCGGAATCAGAGGTCAGCATGGTCTCTAGTTGTTCGTGGGGGACGTCGGAATCATGCGCCGTCGTATTATCGATGTCTCCAAGTGCTTTATCTGAAGGGGCCGCAAGCGGAACCGAAGAGAGGGCGTCCAGTGACTGCTGCAGGCGGTCCAGCGCAACGTCGTCTTTCTGTGGCTCGCCACGATCCGCCGCTGTCTGTGTCTTCTGGTACGTGTCTGTCTCGCGGCCCACGTCACCGCGTAATGCGGCGACGTAAGTCATGGGGAGCACAGTCGGATGCGGCGTGAGGGGTGGATCATCCCGTGGCAGCTGTAATAACCTTCGTTGAGCACACTCAGAACGTATGTGTCCCTCCTTCCCACATCCAGAGCACGTCCTTGGTTGTCCGTCGTAAATGACAATCGCCCTACACCCGGCGATGTACAAGCATGACTGGACGTGTTTTCGGAGTTCGATCCGTATTTGTCTGACGCCATTGAGGACAGGATACGTCTTGAAACTCGCCCATCTTTCAGCCACGTGGGATAGGACCGTTCCGTAAGGACGCAGGGCGTCTGTCACCAATTCTTCTGGCACTTCGAATGGAAGCTCAAAGACGCGGATCGTTTGGAGGCCCATGCCGGCGTGTTCAACTGTTACCGCTCCAACATTCCTGTCCGAATGACAGAAACGAAGTCCTTGTCGGTGTCGAAGTAGGAGTTCGTCACATGCCGCTTCATTTATGAGCTTGACATAGACCACGCTGCTGACTATAGATAAGTGTATTCCAACTAGAACGTCAGGTTCGATTTTCACCTCGTCCCATAAATAACGTTCGATATCGTAAACCTTCGGTCGAGCATATTCGTTAACAACACTAAATTTCATTGTCGATTTGCGGAACGACAAGGCCATGATTCGTTCTATGTATACCGCGACACACCGGTACACACTTAACGTAAACACCTCTCGCGCAGACGTGCGGCAGGGATGTAAACACCGTCCGAACCGCTGCGCCGCCGAAGGCTGACTACTGTCTGAGCCACCGAGGACACAGATGAATAGCGCGACTGCGGGGACTTATCCCTTGCACGCTTCCCGTGAGACTCACATTCCCAACTGTCCACAATTCTTCTCGAAAGAACAGTTACTGTTGATGACCGTGCAGCTTTTACCTGGAATAAATGATGACTAACTTACAACCTCAGTTGCCGACATGTGTTGTTGATATGCCTCGATGTGAACAGCTGAAAATGTGTTCTTTCGAGATCAAGTTACTGTCTTCTCATATATAGTTAAAGGCTACCCAGCCATTGACCATCGTCTGTGCGAATGCGCACAGGTTGCCCAAACTCTTACGGGAATCGACAAAGAGTGCGCGAGTAATGAGTGGGTGGGCAAATGTCTATAAGGTACAATACGTATGTAGAATTATGGACAGTTGGGAATGTGAGTCTCACGGGAAGCGTGCAAGGGATAAGTCCCTGCAGTCGCGCTATTCATCTGTGTCCTCGGTGGCTCAGATGGATAGAGCGTCTGCCATGTATGCAGGAGATCCCGGGTTCGAGTCCCGGTTGGGGCACACAATTTCAGCTGTCAACATCGAGGTATATCAACAACACCTGTCGGCAGCTGAGGTTGTCAGTTAGTCATCATTTATTCCAGGGAAAAGCTGCACGGTCATCAACAGTAACTGTTCTTTCGAGAACAAGTTACTGTCTTCATTTATAAAGACGTTTGTGATTATGCTGTGTTTAATTTTCTTGTAACATACGATCTTACTTTCCGGAAACAGTTCTGCGCATCATTTACAGCTGGTTTTACTGTTATGATTCCTCTTATATATCTTTGCGCGTAGTTTACGTGCTGCCGATAGGGAGCTTACACCCAAGTGATAAGCGACTTTAGATTTATCTCCATAGAGTGCACTGCTGTTATCATCCAATTCTCTGTCACGCGTCTGCATTTACTGCTGTATTTGAAGACGTTTAAAAAAAAATTGTGTTAAAACCGTGCGGAACAGCTTTTGACGTATCTGTTGCTGTGAAGTTGACCACCCCGCGCTAAGCGTTTTTGTTTTTACTACTCTGTGACTAATTTTTAATCCTGTGGTGAACATCTGACAGAACTAACTGTCTTTCAGTTTTTGATGGATACTTATATATTTTATAATTCAAATGGTTCAAATGGCTCTGAGCTCTATGGGA
The DNA here is from genome assembly GCF_021461395.2 of Schistocerca americana. NCBI lineage: Eukaryota > Metazoa > Arthropoda > Insecta > Orthoptera > Acrididae > Schistocerca > Schistocerca americana. The sequence goes on from NC_060121.1 coordinate 95,380,331, forward strand.
CTCAACTGCTGAGGTCATTAGTCCCCTAGAACTTAGAACTAGTTAAACCTAACTAACCTAAGGACATCACAAACATCCATGCCCGAGGCAGGATTCGAACCTGCGACCGTAGCGGTCTTGCGGTTCCAGACTGCAGCGCCTTTAACCGCACGGCCACTTCGGCCGGCCTTATAATTCATAACAATAAATACGGCTGACTTTATATTTCCTAGAGTTGGTAAAGCTGTATTCAATTCACGTGTTGTTATGGATCAGGAACTGCGCAATTTAAGTTACTGCTTTAAAACGCTGTAGGAAGAGAACCAGTCCTCAGAATGATGTCAAAATTGAACAGTGTATTATTGACGCAGGGAGAAACGTCATGGAAGAAATAAATTTAACGTTCAGAATGCTTTGAGCAATGCGTACCTTCAGTTCAGCTATGTTAGTAACTGAATCAATGAACACGTCTTTCAAATAACACCAGAGCCAGAAGTCACTCGAATGAAGATGAGGTGACCTGGACGGCCAGACTCTAGGGAACCGACGACTGAAAACTCTAGCATTTCCGAAATGACTCTAGAGCAGCCGCTTCACTGGCTGTGCCTTGTGTGGACGAGAGTCGACTTGCACAAATATGAGCCTACCCACACGTCCCCGCTACTGAAGGGTTGGAACGACGATGGCGCGCAAAAGCCGCTCAGAGCTTGTACCAGCGGCGGTTCAGGTAACACTACCCACCGGACTCAACGCCTCGAAAAAAAAAGAAAAGAAAAGAAAAAAGAAAATAAAAGCGGTCCTGCGGTAAACGATGCCGTGAGCCCGCAGCAAACAGCCACTTTTACAGACTGAAGTGGTACAGGTTCATCTGCGTTCGGATTTTCCGTTGCCCATCTTCTGCAGTTCTGCTCACTAACGTCATTGGAGATGGAAATGGGCTCCGTTTGACCGTTGAATGTTCCATGGCTGTTCACTGTCAATATCTATGTGAGCAACTTATTCCAGCGCGGACTTTCGTCGGCAGGCCGCTGTGGCCGAGCTGTTCTAGGCGCTTCAGTCTGGAATCGCGCGACCGCTACGGCCGCAGGTTCTACTCCTGCCTCGGTGCATGGATGTGTGTGCTATCCTTAGGTTAGGTAGGTTTAAGTTGTTCTAAGCTCTAGGGGACTGATGACCTCAGATGTTAAGTCCCATAGTGCTCAGAGCCATTTGGACTTTCGTCTTGTTTACATTTCACCTCCTTAGTTCCCACACTACACTGTATTCACTCTATTGCACCATTAATGTGTTTACCCCACCACTGTCTTGTAAGACTCTGAGTTCCCTTCTTCAAATGTTGTTTTTTAATTAATTTTTACAATTTCTTTGTTCCATGTTTGGCATCTCCTGTTCTGTATTATTTACTTATATTTTTTGCAGAATTTCAAGAGCTCTACCTATGCATAGCCATCCTCAACACTCTCCTTTTGCGAATTTTTTTTATGTTCACATCTTTTTCCCTTTAAAATATGCATTCTTCATTTCTGCAAATCTTTTGTGCTTCCTTCCTTTAATAAACAATGTTTAAAACTTTGTTCTTTTGGATTACAAATTTCTTTAACACTCTACCATCTCTACGAGACTGATAATTTCATGATGCCCTAAAACTGATTTATATTGCCATCTTTCCGCAAATATATACTTACATGGTGCTTCAGCTGCCCTGCCGATATTGTTTTATGCAATCCACAATTCAGTATCTGATCTTCAAAAACCACGACGGAGACTTTTATGTTCTCTCGCTCGCTAGGCGCAAACTATTAGTTGTACAGAAAATATGAGCAGAACGTTTTTGTAGCAAATTAATGTAGTTAAGTTTTGTAATCGAATACTTTTTCGCTGAAGGCTACAGTTTCTGAGTTATTCAAGAAAAACGTACAAAAGGCACCTCAGAACGTACCTGCACCCCTCACGACAGGATTTCTAGTGTATTGTTCGTGGCACTCTGTCCTACCACTGTACGAAATTTTTCTGCTGCTCGGACTATTTCCGATAGTCGACATTTTTCGGACTCTTTTGGAATATTATGTCGGCAGTATACTCGGCTATTTGCATAACATTATTAATTTAAACGTGCCCTTGAGACTAATGAAAGGAAAACGACTTTTGTGAACGTTACGCTAAAACTAGCTCCGTTGACAATTCTATTCAATTTTTACCCTTACAAGCACACTAATTTCATAATTGGAAGGCCTTACGAATATAACGATATAAATGTTTGTTTTATGTTGTAAAAATTCACAGGACTGTTAGGTGAAATTTACAGACATGTCAATTTTACGATCTGTAAGAGACTACCAAGCCAGTGGTGTAATAAAGCCAGTCAATCAAGGCCAAGAAAGCTCGAATATGGTAACTATTCCCCGCAGTAGCAAATTTTTAAACAGTGGTAGGAGAGAGTGCCATGGACAACGTACTATAAACCCTGACCGGTTGGGACACATTGTCGGAGTGGGGGTGTATTTTGATGGTTACTTTTGAACAGTTCGAGAACTACAGTCTCTAGCAAATATGTACCGCAGTACAAAATTTAACTATATCGCATTCCTATAAAGTGGTCCTGTTTATTTTTTTATATGGGACTAAGAAGTTGCGCCTAGCGCTCGCGAAGTATGAATATATTGCGCGTGGTTTTTGAAGGCCAGATATAGAATTGCGGGTTGCATAAAACGATATCGGTAGGGACAGCTGAATCACCTGATACATGATTTGGCTAATTTCATATTCGCTACAGTGAATTCAGTGACGTATCTGCTACTGCGACAGTTGCAAGTGTGTGTGTGTGTGTGTGTGTGTATTTGTGTGTGTGTAGTTAAAATAAGTGTTCGTTATTCGCCATTTGTACGAATTACGAAAGACCCTCAACGACATTACATTTTATTTCAGTACCTCCTGGCGAAGGAAGCCAGACTGCCCCGGCCATGTTACAACGTGAGTGGTTAAAAACAACTCCTAACCATTCCTAATACGCTATTAATTTGTTCGGGCTGTACTTGGTTCTGCGAACAGTTCGAGGGACAGCGGGCTACTCAGTGTTTACAAACGGGCGGTGGGGGGGGGGGGGGGGGGGGGGGTCGTCCTGCCACTCCTGCCGAACTGACACCGGGGCGGGCGCCACCCGCTGCATCTGACCGGCGCTCCGCTGCGCCGCCGACAACTACCTGCTGCATCATTCATGCCCCGGCGACCTCACCACGACGCTGTTTCGACGCCGATTGATCGCAGCAGAGACAAACAGGAGCCGCGTTATTTCCGCGCTGAACTGCCAGGAAGTCGTAAAACCACTGGTTTCATTTGAGAACTAGCATAAAGCGCAGTTGCAGAAATTGTCATGGCTGCATTAACCGAAGACCTTCCATTCGTAGCATTCTCATCACACCGCGCAATTCTAATTTCTTAGTTTTATTGGCTTCCTATTACGGTATGTCGAGTGGTACTTGCTTCTCGTAATAATAAGCTCAACTCAATATTTCAAAGTTGTAACTCTTCTTGCAAATTTACAAAGGAATCGGAAAAGTATTTGCCGAAGTATATTTCTGTATTTTGGAGACAATGGCGAGTGCTATATTTGTTTAAAAATATTTTCGGAGACGCGAAGCCTTTGTAGTGACCAATGTATTCTTCATGGTTTCATAATTTAAGTAGGCTTTATTTTGATAACTTCGTCTGGATCGAAAGAATTTCTGTTTTTCTTTACTACCTAAGATGTTTTCGATTTTTTATCACATCCCTTTGCTCTGGAAAATTATTTTGAGAATCACAGCTTTCACTGACGCTTCCATGCAAAATAAATGTCGCAGTCATTACAGAACTTATGAAATTGTGAATAGACATTATTCAAACCAATGCTTAGCAACAACTGAAAAAGATGCGTACAGCACTTACGTAAAAGTACAAAAATCTGTTTGATGATTTACTATATAACGTATGCAGATCATCTGACTGTAACTCTTAATAAGGCTTCGAAACCGGTAATGATACCACTTACATTAAAAAATGGTGTAAGGACGCAACAAAATTTTTGTCAAGATGACTGAATTTCCTTACATATTGGGAATTGTCCAGGCAGTCACTGATGAGCTAAGAACGCATTTATACATCTTACTTTCGTAGGACTGAATGTAACCTATACTGTATCAAGCAAACAATCAAGACACACCTGTATTTTTCCAGATGTATTGTAAACTAGGTAAATGGAAATTAGCGTTTGGCGTCATTGGCCGGGAGGCCCCTCGCGGGGCATGTCCGGCCGCCTTGGTGCAGATCTTATTACATTCGACGACCTGCGCGCCGAATGAGGATGAAATGATGATTACGACAGCACAACACCCAGTCCCTGAGCGGGGAAAATCCAGACGGGAATCTCGCTGGAGTTTGTTAAAAGTTCGCAGGAACGTTAGTGCCTTTCCCGTCTTGATGGGATGGACCCAAAGTGACGTCTGCCACTGTGTAATTACTGTGAGTTTATCCATTATCAAGAAGTTACGTTTTTTTCAAAAAATGGTTCAAATGGCTCTGAGCACTATGGGACTGCTGAGATCATCAGTCCCCTAGACCTTAGAACTACTTAAACCTAACTAACCAAAGGGCATCACAACATCCATGCCCGAGGCAGGATTCAAACATGTAACAGTAGCGGTCGCGCGGCTCCAGACTGTAACGCCTAGAACCGCTCGGCCACTCCGGCCGGCCGTTTTTTTCATTCCATTCCATTCCTCGTGGCTGTTGTTCCTAAATATGCGCGGCCCACCGTGTTTAAATCTGTTCTTATGAGCCCTATAGTCGGTACACGTTCGTATATGCGGATATGCGGTTCACGCTGCTTCACCAGAACAACAGTTTTCCAGAATACTGTGTACTCCGATTCCGACAACAAACCAACGGATACTAATAACTGTAAATAAAGCAACAAATTCAATCTCATAATGTGAATAATTCTCGACACATTCAGTGCTCACATGTTTTGTTTATACATCTTGCCACAGTTACATAACTCTCACACTGCTTCAGACAATCAATAACTATGTACCACCTGATGATGAATCGCTAGGCAGATAGAAATCGTTAAGGAGATAATAAAAATTGAAGAACAAAACAAAAAGCAACTGGTTGCACTAATTTCGAGGAAGTATAGAATTTGCTGCTGAATAAAGGAAAACGCATTTCAGGTATCGAAATAATATATACAAGTTACTTTATGCACAGTATATCGCAAAACTTAGATACAAGTGGAGAACATCTCTTCGAAGAATGAAGACGTCAGCTGTCCGGCAGAAAATTTTGCACAAATACAGTTGTTTATATTTCCCCAAGAAATCAGAAGAAACCTCACTATCAAAGTATAGAACCTTATGGAAATCCTTTAAGAAAATAAAATTCGTAGAAAAAGGAGGCACTGCACATTGCACTTCACCAACAGGTGAATTTAGAAACAGCCGCAATGGAAGTGCAGAGACCTGTTTGAAAAATTTGTTAGCATTGTTCGGAAGGTGATTTATTTGGTGATGAGTTTATACAGCTCTCGAGCTTATGAAAGTAATTTATGTTAATTATGTTTGTTAATTACGTATAATGTACTGGAGCAAATTGGAATCAAATAGACTAATGAGAGAAGTGGTCCTAACTGCGGCATTTTAAACAAATGAAGTAATAGAAGCAGCAGCGCTAGCAGTGAAAACGTAATTAGAGTACATAATAACTATTCCTACCTTCACAAAATTTATCTCTTTCTGGCAATGTCAACATCAACTGTAGTAGCACTTTACAAATTCATACAGTAAGGTACTGTGGCATATTTTAATCAGTATTCTAAAATATAGAGAATATAACTGTTTTTAACTTTAAAAGGAAGAAATGATAATTTTAAAATGAAATATGAAAATGAAAATCAAATTTGGGTATACATGTTGTGCCCAACATTAAACTTCAAGATTCTATAACGCAAAAAATAAAATAATCGGTATTTCTGTTCATCCTTCTCTTGTTAATTTTAAGTTATTACTTATTCTGTTGGTTTTGAGGTGAAAAGGGAATTTCAAAATCTATGATGGATCTAAAAGAATAAGACACAAAATTTATCTGGTTAAAAATGTTTCGTTCGATGTAAAAACCAAAAATATTGCATCAATTGTCGTTTTTTGGTTTCTTCCCAATTAAAAATTATTATATCTCTAATTACTAACATTAATCTAATAAGCTTGGTTTGTTTATTAATAATTTAATCAATAACTTCATATATAAAAATTTTGCCTTTAAATAACAAAAAAATGGTTCAAATGGCTCTGAGCACTATGGGACTCAACTGCTGAGGTCATTAGTCCCCTAGAACTTAGAACTAGTTAAACCTAACTAACCTAAGGACATCACAAACATCCATGCCCGAGGCAGGATTCGAACCTGCGACCGTAGCGGGCTTGCGGTTCCAGACTGCAGCGCCTTTAACCGCACGGCCACTTCGGCCGGCTTTAAATAACAACTTCTTCATGCATACAATCTAAATGACTGCTTTGTTTTTCCGTATACTTTAGTCACAACATAATCTTCTGTGTTGAGGGTGGTGTTAGGTAGTTCTGCATCAATATCAAATTCTTGGTCTTCTTCCGAAGAAACACTGTTAATTACTGTTTCTGTTCACCCCAAAAATTACGAAAGGACAACCCCGCATTTTCAGTTAGCCGGAACAAAAAAAAATGGTTCAAATGGCTCTGAGCACTATGGGACTCAACTGCTGAGGTCATTAGTCCCCTAGAACTTAGAACTAGTTAAACCTAACTAACCTAAGGACATCACACACATCCATGCCCGAGGCAGGATTCGAACCTGCGACCGTAGCGGTCTCGCGGTTCCAGACTGCAGCGCCAGAACCGCGCGGCCACTTCGGCCGGCAAGCCGGAACACAAATGAGGCAGATGTTTTCATTAATCAACGAAATCGCCAATTTTTTTTTTTTCAGTGTATCTGAATTAAAACAGCACAGTTTAGATTTGTGTTTAGAGATAAAGTTCGGAACATGAAATTTCAGCATAACATCCGATGTTTAACACAGAGTGAACGATATATCATTTTACTATGTCACCAACATTGAAATTCATAATTTCTCTGTCAGATCTGTTCACTATTAACCCACACAAACAAATCTTTGAATGGTAATCCTATTTGTTTTCCGATAAGATAACATAAAACTTTTCTTGTAAGTTTCCTTACTATTTTCCCAACTGTTTCTTTTCACCCCAGTGTTTCTATTCTACCAGTCGTTTCTATTCCCCTACTTTATGGTGCAGTTCACAATTTCTCTCACTTGCGCCAGAATTTGGAATGATATGGTCACTCTCTGAATAAAACCTGTCATTCACTTTCCTGGGCGATAGTTAGTGCTGTAATACAGGTAAAACAGGCAAACATTAGATCTGGTCACCTGTGAGTTGAAGTCAAACTTCTTGTATGATTAAAACTGTGCTCAGGAGATGCCAAAGGCAGCTGTTGTGCACGGGGCTCTGACCTTGGAAGTTCTGCGCCTGATAACTTGTTTCCGATGACAGGAACGCCCTTGTGAAAGTAAACCTTCATTAAGTTCTACATCTACATAAATACTCCGAAAGCCACCGTACAGAGCGTGGTGGAGGTTACCCGTGCCACTATTAGTGATTTCCGTTACTGTTCGACTCGCAAACATAGAGAAGGAAAACCGACTGTCTGTGAGCCCCAATTTCTCGTGTCTTATCTCGGTGGTCCTTGCACGCATTGTATTTCGGAGTCAGTAGACTCGTTCAGTAGTCAGCTTCAAATGCCAATTCACTGAATTTTTTCAATAGTGTTCCTGGAAAAGAATGTTGCCTTCCCTCCAGAGATTCCCGTTTGAGTTCCCGAGGTATTTCCGTGACACATGCGCGTTGTTCTAACTTACCATAAGCAAATATATAGCTGTATATAGCAAATATATTGCTCGATGTCTCCCTTTCATCCGATCTGGTATGGATCCCAGACACTCGAGCAATACTCCTGAACATATGGCACTAGTGTCCTATATGTGGTCTCCTTTACAGACGAATCACCTTTTCCTACAATCCTTCTAATGCACCGAAGTCGACCATTCGCTTTCCTCACCACAATCCTCACAATAGCGCACCGTTTCATGTCGCTCTGCAACGTTATGCTCGCATATTTAAACGACTGAATGTATCAATCAGGACACTACTAATGCTGTATCGCAGCATTACGAGTTTGTTTTTCCTACTCTTCCATTTCAACTTCTACTTTTCTATACTTACAGATAGCTGCCATTCATCACACCAAATATAAATTATGTCTACGTCATCTTGTATCCTCCTACAGTCACTCAACTTCGACACCTTACCGTACGCCACAGCATCACCAGCAAACAGCCGTGGACTGCTCCCACCCTATCCGCCAAATCATTTATGTATATAGAGAATAATACTGGTCTTATCTCACTTCCCTGGAGCACTCCAGAGGATACATGTGAATCTCTTCCACATACTCATACCGTCTCTAAAAGCGTGCAGTGGGGCAACGCGTCAAACGCATTCCGGAAATCTAGAAATACAGACACTGTCTGTTGCCCTTTGTCCATAGTTCGATGTATATTATATGGGAAAAGGGCAAACTGAGTTTCGAACACGAGCGATGCTTTCTGAAACTATACTGATTCGTGGACATAAGCTTCTTGGTCTCAAGAAAACTTATTATATTCGAACTGAAAATATGTTCAAGGATTGTGGAGCAAACAGATGTTACAAATATTGGTCTGTAATTTTGCGGATCCGATTACTGGTTGTTTACTGGTTGTATCGTGGGCGATTGTTTTTACCTGTTCCATTTGCCTAACTTCATAGACGGCTGTTATGTGTTCCCGTGGTGGGGTTTTCAGTGCCCACTTCTTGCGTACCTTCATAGACGGCTGTTGAGTGTTCGCATGGTGGGGTTTTCAGTGCCCTCAGGACACTTTATTCTGAAGTACCTGTAGACTCTTTAGTTGAGTTCCCAAGGCTATTCTCAGAGTTGTACAGCCGTACGCTGATAGCACTATGGATTTATAAAGCCAAAGATTGGTGTTAGGTCCTAAGTCGAAACATAAGAAGAAAGGCACTAAGGCTTTTGCCATGTTTAAACATTTTTGTCTCTTTTGAGTCTTGTAATGGCAGTAGGCTCTGGCAGATGAAGAAGCTTGCACAGCATAGAGTAGCATGGAGAGCTGCAACAAACCAGTCTCTGGACTGAAGACCACAAAAACAACAATGAAGGGATACGCTTTAAGTTCTCTGAGGCTGTAGATTCTACGACAATGAACAGCTCTGCACGTAGTTCAAATGAAGAGGAATCGACATCTCTAAGATAGGCAATCATGGGAGGTAAAAAGAAAAACACGGGTACAAGGAAGGTAATTGCAAGGAAGCCATGGATGACGAAAGAAATACTTCAGCTGATCGATGACAGAAAGAAGTACAAATACAGAAATAAAAGTCACTTGAGAAAACAATAAATAGGAAGTGCAGGGAAGCTAAGGCGAAATCGCAACAGGAAGTATATGAAGAATTCTAAAAAGAAATTGCTGTCGGAAGGACTGACTCAACGTCTAGACAAGTCAACAAAAATCTTCGGTGCAATTAAAAGCAAGGGCGGTAACAGTAAGAGTACGATGGGAATTCCACTGTGAAATGCGTAGGAGAGGCCGGATAAATGGGAAGAGCACACTGAAGGCCTCTATGAGGTGGAAGACTTGTCCGATAATGTAATAGAAGACGAAACGGAAGTCTATAAGGAAGAGATAGAGGATCCCACATTAGAATCAGAATTTAAAAGATCTTTAGGGCACTTAAGTTGAAATAACGCAAAAGGAATAGATAACATTACATCAAAATATCTAAATCATTGAGTAAAGTGGCAACAAAACGGTTATTCACATTGGTGTATAGAATGTATAAGACAGGCGACATATCATCTGATTTTCGCAAAACCACTATCCGCAGGACTGCAAGAGCCGAAAAGTGCGAGAATTATCACTCAGTCCTTAACAACTCATGTATCTAAGATGCTGACAATAATAATATATAGAAGAATCGAAAACAAAATTCAGAGTATGTTGGATGACTATCAGTTTGGGTTTAGTAGGAAAGATAAAGGCACCAGAGAGGCAATTCTGACGCTGCGGTGGATGATGGAACAACGACTGAAGTAAAATCAAGACACGTTCACTAGATTTGTCGAATTTGAAAATGCGTTATGCAATGTAAAACTGTGTCACATGTTTGAAATTCTGAGAAAAATAGGGGTAATCAGTAGGGAAATACGGGTGTTACACAATATGTACAAGAAGCAAACGGGCAATAACAGTAAGGACCAAGAGCGAAGTGCTCGGATTAAAAAGGGTTTAAGACAGGGATGTAGTCTTTCACCTTTACTGTTCAATCTATACACCGAAGAAGCAATGACGGAAACCAAAGGAAGGTTCAAGAGTGGGGCTAAAATTCAATGTGAAAGGATATCATTGATACGATTCATTGATGACAGTGCTGTCGTCAGCGAAAGTAAGGTAGAATTATAGGATCTGTTGACTGGAATGAATAGTAAAGGCTACAGAATATAGACTGACAGTAGATCGAAGACCAACGAAAGTAATGAGAAGTAGCAGAAATGAGAATAGTGAGAAAATTAACAGCAAAATTGGTGATCAGGAAGTAGAGGAGCTTAAGGAATTCTGCTATCTAGACAACAAAATAGCCCATGTTCCACTGAGAGAGAAAGATAGAAAAAGCAGAGTAGCACTTGCAAAAAAGAATTCCGGGCCAAGAGAAATCTACTAGTATCGAACACAGGCCTTAATGTGAGGATGAAATTTCTGAGAGTGTACGTTTGTAGCAGAGAATTGCAAGGTAATGAAACATAGACTGCGGGAAACCAGTACAGGGGATAATGGAAACATTTGAGTTGTGCTGTAAAGTAGGTGGAATCAGGAGGATTTCCTGAAAATCTGCGAGTAAGAAAATTTATGGAAAACACTGACAAGAACAAGGGACAGGATGTTAGAACATCTGTTAAGACCTCAGAGAATAACTTTCATGGTGCTAGAGGAAGCTGGAGAGTGTAAAACCTGCAGAGGAAAGCAGAGATTGGAATACATTCAGCAAATAATTAAGAACGTAAGTTACAGTTGCTTGACTGAGATGAAAAGTTTGGCACAGGAGAGGAAGTCGTAGTGGGCCGCATCAAACCAGTCAGAAGAATGACGACTGACAAAATGGTTAAAAAAGTGTCGTCTTTCAAACATTAATCGTAGATTTTTAACTGGTTTAGGCTGAGGCACCATGGGCCTCTCAAGTCTTGTAATATGTCATCCAGAGCTTGCAGAGAAGGTCATATCATCGGCCTATTTCCTGTAGCTGCCGGACAGCAAAACCAGAACTGCTGAAGCTCCTGGTGTGGGCGGAGACCAAGCGCGTAGTGCTGTTGCTCCGATCGTGACTACATCAAGCATAACATATGTGAAAGGCATTTGTTGTTTGTCATTGGCGTCGTCATTTCGTGCTTCAGCAGTTCGTTGTCTTGCGCAGATGGAACTTGTGGTACAGAGCTCGAAGTTTTGCATACCTGGATTGGAAAGCTGTTTCGTGGAACTGTCACGCTGCTATGCGAAGTGCTTCTGGAGGGGCGGCCTTCTAGCCGTTTCGTGAATCGCTTTCGTAGAATAACAAACTGTTAGTTTCAGAGCACGCTTTAAGGCACTGTTTTATACTGTCTGCAGCAATCGTAGCTTCCATTCTGCCGTGTTGGCCCACACGACAGCAGCATATTCCAGTACTAACAAAAGTATAGTTTTGTATAGGGTGAGCAATAGGTGACAACGAAGAGATGACATGGGCTTAAAAGGCAGTAAACTACCCTCTTTCTTCCGAATGCCATTCCTCTGACCTGGAGGAGCTGGTGACGCCAAAGTAGTTGCGTATACCGCACTACCCGACACGTTTGCCCCACACCATTACTTGCTTTCGGCACCATGCTACGGATAACAATGATGCTGTGGGATTTAGAGGCGTTGAGCTAGAGTCACCATTTTCTTACCGACTCGGCGAGGTTGTAGGCTGCGTGTCGCATTCGCCAGGCGCATCACGTCGACGTTCATACTGCGCGGAAACGCAGTAGTGTCGTCAGCAAGTTAGAAAACTTTCACTCGTTCGTCCTGAGGGAGGTCTGCCGTGTAAAGCGTGAACGACAGCGGGCCGAATACAGAGCCCTGGGAAACACCAGGGGCAACGAGACAACGAGTATAGATGCTGTCCTCTGCCTTTATAGGCCCCTCCACAGTAACTTGAAATGTGACACAGGGCACAGGGACGCCTTGAAGAAGTAACTAGTGTAAGAGGTCATCGTGCCTTGCAGAAACAAGGAATTTGGCGTCGAAATTCTCCAGATTTTCCATGGCTTGCATAACTCTTTCTCCTAGGCGTCGGAGCTGGGGACTAGCGGCCGCGTCGGAATCCGAAATAATAGTCTGGGAGGAGCCTTTCCATGTGTTTCTGTCTCTGGAGGCGAATCGGGTATAGTCCTTCAAAGAACAAACAACACAAGAAGTAGACTTATTGTCATTCGGTTCTTTGTTTGGAGACTACGCATCTTCTTCAGGATTCGGAAATGCGACTATCTCGGCGTCCTTCCACACTGTGGGAACTTCTCCGGATCTGAGTACTTTATTGCCTGTAACTAATTCTGGCTAGCCTTCCACACAGCCCTAGACCGTGGTTGGGGACCAGGACGGGATGGCGCCGCAGTCTCGGCTATGTTCCGATAGTGCGGGAGCTAATGACAGGTCGTAGGCGCGCTTCATACTGCAGTTGGCAGCTCCATGGTTACAACTACTGCTTGCACAATTGGCTCGGGGGTGTCCTCTCTATTTTTGAGGTCTGTCTCCGGAACTAGATCCATAGTTACGTCTTTTGTTTCCGGTCAAGACACAGAAATGGTTCAAATGGCTCTGAGCACTATGGGACTTAACTTCTGAGGTCATCAGTCCCTTAGAACTTAGAACTACTGAAACCTAGCTAACCTAGGGACTTCACACACATCCATGCCCGAGGCAGGATTCGAACATGCGAGCGTAGCGTTCGCGCGGTTCCAGACTGTAGCACCTAGAATCGCTCGGCCCTCCGGCCGGCAGAGACACAACACGTGATGTCCGCTCACGAACATATGTTTGTTCTTCGACCGTACGCTGCTGAAACAGGCACCTTCAGGGAGATTCTTCGGTACCGAATTGGATGAACATTCCACAGACACGAGAGTGCTGTTTGACCATTATACATAATGCTTTGGCCATCTTTTGTAGCAAATGCCAAGACTAATTACAGTCTGCGACACAGTGAAAGAGGTTGCAATCCCCACTAGATACGTGTGGCTGAAAGTGATGCTTTCGATGTAGATTTTTGAGAATTTAGAACCAATGATAATGCATTTCCGAATCTTATTCTGTACTCCAGGGGGTTAGGAAATGAGTGATACTAACATGCAGCTAATGTGGCGTGTGGCTCCTGCGGTTAACTTATGCATTTACAATGGATCACAATATTACAGACACTGAAAATAGGCACTGAATTGTAATTGTAATGTACACTGCGACGGGTCAATGCTATACGTACCTAAACTTATGCAGTGTGCTAAAAAAAGTATTCCATATTTTAAGACGTGACAGTATGGACGAAAACAAGACAAAAATGTCCATTGACGTGGGCTCTAAAATTTGTACCTTAAAACCTATGTGCTCTTGTCCATCGTCGCTACTGTTGGAAGCTTTCTGCTTTCAATATTTTTAGAGGTGTTAGTATGGAATAAAACGCTAGAAATTTCCTGTAAATATGGCCTCTAAAATGCATAGTGTTAGAGCTATGCGCACTTGTTCAGTAGAATAGATGCTTTGCACAATAGCGAACGTGAATAACGGCTCATACTTTTTAAGGTATGCATTTTAGAGTCCATGTTCACTGAAATTTTTTTGTTTTGATCCATACTGCCACTTCATATAGAAAGCAAAGAGCTTGCAGCAGGAGAGACGTATTTCACAGCAGCGAAGATGGAAAAGTGCCCATAGTTCTTAACGCATTCACTTTAGAGTCCATGTCCACTGGAAATTCTTGTCTTGTTTTGGACTCTGATAGCAACTCTCGAAATATTGAACACTTTTCTTTAACACCCTGTAGATGTCAGATAATAAACATTATTTCATCATTATTCACATGGCAGTCTTCATCATTTATACCTATGTGAGTAGGTAATTATGAAATCGCAAAACGCAATCTCCTGATGGAAAGTATGTATACTCCATTGAATGACTGTGATCTCTTAAGGAGCAGAGTTTCACTGTATCCTTAGGATGCACAGTTATCCACAGTAAGACCATCAGTATCCTTCAGAGTGTCCTCGTGTGTCAGATTGGGGTTTGGGTTATACACATTCCTCAGGGTTCCTCATATGTAAAGTGCTAAGATTCGTTATACATTTATACACGTTATCAGTGTTAATTTAGATTCTGAAATGAATGCTGACTTCTGGCATTAATGTAGCATCTAACAGAGTTGGCAACAACAGATACTCAACAACCGTTTTTACAGAAGTATTTTGTCGTCTGACAGCGTTGACTTCGTTTTTTCTTAACTTATATTAAACTCAGAATCCGTATTTTTCATTTCAGAAGTAAGTTTATTAATTACTGAATTAAAAGTTACGTAACAGGATTGCAAGTAGGCTGCGAGAAAACTAGAAACAAAAAACTATTCGCTTGTGAGACACGACGTAGCACAGGGGCGGGCAAACGTTGCACGCGGCTCATGAGCGCACAGCGCTGCACGTGTGCTGCTCGCGTGCAGGCGTCGACCGGGGCTGTGGCGACAGCCGGCAGGTTGCGGCAGTGTAGTGCCAGGCTAAGCTGTGGACGTTGATGCGAAGCGAGCACTATGTAGTGAACGTTGTATTTCAAGAAACGGAGCAGTGGAGATTTGCTATCTTTTAAAAAGTAATGGGAGAATCATTTTTTCTTTGTGCAAAAACGTGAAAATTCGAAATGTTTAATATGTGGCAGCATTCTCGCTGGTCAACGGAACTTTAGTATTGAAGGCCATTATAATAAATTTCACAAGGACGAATACAATTTATTGTCGGATTCTGAGCGGATGGGGAATTGACTGAGCTTAAGAAGAGCGATCTGACGATACCAGATGAATCTTTCGTAGTTGGCCGGCCGGAGTGGCCGAGCGGTTCTAGGCACTACAGTCTGGAACCACGCGACCGCTATGGTCGCAGGTTCGAATCCTGCCTCGGGCATGGATGTGTGTGATGTCCTTAGGTTAGTTAGGTTTAAGTAGTTCTAAGTTCTATGGGACTGATGACCACAGCAGTTAAGTCCCATAGTGCTCAGAGCCATTTGAATTTGTCGTAGTTGCTGTTGTCACGAGAGATCTGCGACTTTCTGTCGTCATGTCTCTCATCTAACTGACTTAAAATTTTATGGAGCACTGTTTTCAAGTTTTCAGCACGACAACAATAATAGCCCAGCGGTATGTGCAAGTTATAAAGACTGCGCTTAATATAGCGAGAGCTGGAAAACCATTTGCTGAATTAATAAGTCTCGGTTAAGAGCAAACATCAGTGATGAAAATTTACCTAACTGTTTGTGTTTGTCTGTATGTAGAAATTTTGTTCCAGATATTAAACGTATTGTAAACTCCCCCTGTGATAATTAAATAAAACGTATCGTAGGTAATAGGTACTCTTTCAAACCATGATTTCCTTCAAGCACTCCTACTAACCTTATTCATTCACTCAATAAAGCAAGCTAGGAAACAAAACGCATTACAGAGGAAGGAGCGGACAGAGGGTATGGTGGGGATGGGAGATAAGCGGGTGGCCAGCTTGCCCCTGTGTGCACGCAGAACACCTGTTAGCTGCACGCGTGCAAGTGCACCGCACATGTGCAGGATTCCTGCCCGCCCCTGACGTAGAATAACAATTTTCAAAATTAGTATACCGAAATGAAAATTGTTTGACTATTTGTAGCCTGGGAGAAACAAATTAAATGTGTACACCGCAGACGCTGGTGTCAGGCAATGATGCTTAGGAACGCGAGAGTTCAAAAAATGGTTCAAATGGTTCTGAGCACTATGGGACTTAACATCTGAGGTCATCAGTACCCTAGAACTTAGAACTACTTAAACCTAACTAACCTAAGGACATCACACACATCCATGCCCGAGGCAGGATTCGAACCTGCGACCGTAGCGGTCGCGCGGTTCCAGACTGAAGCGCCTTTAACCGCGTTGCCACACTGGCCGGCAACGCGAGAGTGTTGTATTTAGATATGCGTGGAGTCACCGACGAACAATGATCTGCAAAGATGAATTTCCACTTACAAAACCGAAACAGGTGGGAAGTATGGAAACTGCTGAAAGTTTGCTGAAGGTTGAATGGTTATAGCCACGTTGAATGGAACGGCCAATAAAGAAATACGGTAGTTATATTTTTCTCACCACGAGAAATAGAATGATGTACATAACGCCGCCTCAGTAACATCCAAGAAAGTTAAATTAGAAATAATCTGAAAATACTGAATACCGAGTCTTGATTCGAGATGAATAAAAAACAAAGGAAGGGAGGAAGATTTGATTCTAAAGTTACGACAGTGACAAGGTCATTGGAGAACAAGTTCTGATAGGGGGAAATAATATGACGTAAATCGGCCGTGACCTCTCACCTACCTAGTCAGTGCATTACTAAAACACCATCACGGTTGGTGAGGAGTAGTGAGTACAAGCTCAGAACGTACATCAGTGGCTCTCTTGTGTTCTTAGCACACGTAAACGCTGAATCGCTACTTCACCACTGTGGTTTATTAGATAAGGTATCACTGAAGATGTCATTCATTTTTTCCCTCCAGCAGAAAAAAATGTCCCACGCAACTGGTTTTAGTCAGATGTGCGTTATACCATGGGATATGAACAATTATGCAGCTTGGATTTTTTACAGATACAATAATTGTGAAAGATGAAAAGGCCAGCCAAAAATTATCAAACTAGCTAGAGATAGCTAGACATATTTTCTTACTTCGTTCCCCCTCGACCACATCGCCTCTCCTTAAACACTGCCGTTGTGACAGGAAGTGAATCATTTATTGAAAAGACCCGAAGCTGACATTTTGGCACAGAATGTTGTTTTTACAGAATCGTTAACTGGCACTGTAAACACACATTTAAGTGTAGAAGCCCGTCAGCTGTCATTGCGTGTTATGAGCTATTATAAAACTCAGAATTTGACTTAAGTGTAGAAACCCGTGAAGTGATACCACATAGCATGTTTGTGCCGTTAGTTTAACTTCCTAGTCAACATGCACTGTTGGCCACTTGCTCGGCCTGTGTCTTTTGTCATCATTTTTGAACAATCATCATTGAGTTGTGTGTAGGTTAAACTAGTGGTGTTATAACAACTTGTGTAGTTCTCGTCTTATTCTGTTTAACAGGTTGTCTACAGTGTCTTGTAGCAGCGGTAAGGATCAGCTTGAAGCAGAAATGAAACGTGAAGTTATTAATGAAGACAATTACAGACGAAACGTAATAAGAAGCCGAAAAGTAAAATGGTGCCAACGAAAATTGTTCATGATGAAATTATGTGTCACTATCCACGTAAATGCTATTAATAACTGACGATGAAGCAAACAATAAGACTTCGAATTATTGTTAGGAATTGTATGTCACCAACAGTCGAGATACACGTTTACAAACGTGAACAGAAGTAAAGGAAGTATGGTAAGGTTAAAACAAAGGCCAACATCACTTTAATGCCGTTGCAACTGAAACTTCACGCTCAAATAAATGAACCTTTAAGGATTGTTTATAGCTTTGTGGTTTTCTTTTCAAAATAGTATACAACACCAAAATTAGTTATTTATCTTTAAAAATATATTTTTTCTATTTTCAGGAAAACACTTGCTTCATTATAGAAACCTGCAAGCTGAAGTAATTATATTTTTATAAAAAATAAAGGAAAATTAATGTAATTTGAGTACAGGCAATATCTACTTCGAAAGCATGTTAACTACCACTTCAATGTTTGAAGCAAAACAATGTTTTACTATCAAAAAGAGAATGTTTTCTTTTATTGCCCGGAAGTGTCACGAAGTTCACTTAGCTGGTTTTTGAAATAAACGAGTGAACTGCGGCCGCTTCTGTCTTTCGTCACGCAGTCTCAGATCTTCTTCCGTAGCTAAACTCGGAGTGGGGCGACCCTGGCTTCGAGTAGCTGCTGTGATTCCACAAAGAATCGCTAGAAGGTAGGGGTCGTTCCTGGGAAATCTTCGACCTCAATGGCTTTAGGACTGTCAGTTTTCTCAGATAGATTCCAATTTTTGGGTACGTTACAGAGCCTCATTTGTGCCACAGAATTGTACTTCCTTTTACCCTATACGTATTGTATTACTAACTTGACGAAGATGCCGTAACAGTCTGGTTTGCGAGGTGCAATGGATCTATAAATAAATAAATAAATAAACAGGACATCAAACACGATACACAGGGTCTTTAGCACAAACACTGTCAATACTCGACACCCAACAGTGCTCATTTGCGACAGACGATTACTTCTCCGAACTGCAGTCTTATTAAACGTTCTCTGTACGTTTATTATCTTTTAGTGTGCAATATTGGAAACAGTAACAGTTTAGTGACGTGCAAACAGTAGCAATACGCACGTTGAGACTTCGGACTCATAATGCTCCATTGCCCCCATAAGGTTCGTCTCGTTTTATTACAAGTGATTATTCTTGTGACTTGTTTCATGCGTCCCACAGTGACTTCCTCTCCTGTACCAATCTGTTCTTCTCAGAGTAGCATTTGCAACCTACGTCCTCCTTCATTTGCTGGCTGTATTCCAATCTCTATCTTTCCTAACAGTTTTTGCCCTCTATATTTCCTTCAAGTACTGTGAAAGTTATTTTTAATGTATTAACATACAGTCTGTCATCCCCTCCCTTCTTCTTGTCATGGTTTTCCGCCTTAGCATTTCTTCTATTAGTAGTTCTCCTGATTTTCAACATCCTTTTATAATGAAACATCTCACTTTATCCAGTTTTCGTACAGTCCATGATTACTATTGGTACAACGCCGTGCTCCAAAGGATCGGTCTCAAAAATTTCTGCCACAAATTACCACTGTTGTTTGGTAAAAGTAGATATCTATTATACAGGAATGCCCTCTTCGCTTACGTTAGCCTGCTCTTCATGTTCTCCTTGCTTCGACCGTCACGTGTTATTTTGCTTCAAAATTAGCAAAACTACATTACACCGTTTTTTATCGTGATCTCCAATTGTGGAATCAAGTATGTCTTATAGCTTATTTCTGCTGCTTCTCTTTACGTTCGTGTTCCTTCAGTTTACTTTAGGCCCATAATGTGCGCTCATTAGAACTTTTCATTCCATTCAACAGCTCCTGCACTTCCTCTTCAATAAAGCTGAGGATAGAAATCTTAGCTCAGATATCCTTCCGCCCTGAATTTCAACTGGACTTTAGAAATTTTCTTTTATTTCTGCAACTACTTTTTCTATGTACAGAATGAATAAAGGAACTATGCCTTTGTTACATTTACGACCGGCCAGGGTGGCCGAGCGGTTCTAGGCGCTGCAGTCTGGAACCGCGCGACCGCTACGGTCGCAGGTTCGAATCCTGCCTCGGGCATGAATGTGTATGATGTCCTTAGGTTAGTTAGGTTTAATTAGTTCTAAGTTCTAGGCGACTGATGACCTCAGAAGTTAAGTCGCATAGTGCTCAGAGCAATTTGAACCATTTTGCTCAGACCCATTTGAACCATTTGTTACATTTACCTTTCCTGTATGTAAACTAATCGCCATTTAGCAAATCCTCGAATTTCTTTTCCATTCCTTTGTATTCAGGGTAATTCATCGACCCTTACCAATGTAGTTTTACGCAGCCCGCAATATTATAGCTGGCCTTCAAACACCACATGCGAGATTTTCGTATTCTCTCGCTCGCTACACTGTAACTATTAGTGTTACAGGAAAGAAGAACGGGAATTTTTTGTAAGAAATTTAATATACTTAAATTTTTTAGCGGGCTATGTTTTTGCTGCATAACGTAGTTTTCGGGTTATTCAAGAACAGCCTACAAATGTGATTTTAAAACGAACTCGTACTCACCTCCCACCGATCAGGATTTATAGTATGTTGTTTACGGGATGCCTTCCTGCCACTGTACAAAAATTTGCGACTGCAAGAGTTATTTCCCACATTCGACCTTTATCGGTTTTGATTGACCGGCCTTATTATGCCACCGGATTATTTGAGCGCTTACAAATTGCAAAACTGACGTCTGAGTAAATTTTATCTAATAGTTTTGTGAACTTTTTTGACATAAAATAGAAGATATCGTTGTTGTATTGATCAGGGCTTCAGAATATGAAACTACTGTGTTTGTAAGGGTTAAGGTTGGATCGAGTTGTCAACGTAATTAGCTTTAGGATCTCCGGACGGGAACTGCTCAGGAGGGGATCGTCATGAAGAGGAACAATACTGGCGTTCTATGGATTGGAGGGTGGAACGTTACCTTAATCGCACAGGTACGTTAGAAAATTTAAGAAGTGAAGTAAGAAATAATGAGAATTACTGAAGTTCACTGGCAGGAGGAACATAATATCTCCTCAGGGTAATACAGGGTTATAAATACAAAATCAAATATGGATAATGCAGGAGTCGGTTTAGTAATGAATAAGAAAAGAGGAACGCGGGTTAGCTGTTATGAACGTCACAGTGAACGCATTATTGTAGCCAAGATAGACCCAAAGCCAACGCACATGACAATAGCACACGTTTTTAAGGCAACTAGCTCACAGATGATGAAGAGATTGAAGAAGTGTCTGAGAAGATAAAACTAATGATTCAGATAGTTAAGGAAGACGAAAATTTAACTCTGATGGCGGGCTGGAATTCGATGGCAGAAAAAGGTAGAGAAAGAACAATAGTAGGTGAAAGGAATGAAAGAGGAAGTCGACTGGTAAGACACCAGAAGGTTTCAGGTTGGTTATATAATGAAGAGATTTAGGAACAATATTTTAAATTGTAAGCTATTTCCAGGTGTAGGATTGGATTTGGATTGGATTGTTTTGGAGGAAAGAGACCAAGCAGAAAGGTCATCGGTCTCACCGGATTAGGGAAAGACGGGGAAGGAAATCGGCTGTGCGCTTTCGAAGGAACCATCCCGGCATTTGCCTGGAGCGATTTAGGGAAATCACGGAAAATCCAAATCAGGTGGCCGGATGCGGGATTGAACCGTCGTCCTCCCGACTGCGAGTCCAGTGTGCTAGCCACTGCGCCACCTCGCTCGGTTTCCAGGCGTAGATGTGGACTCTGACCACTACGTATTGGTTATGAACTGCTTTAGATTGAAGCTGAGGAAATTGCAAAAAGGCAGGAAATTAAGGAGATGAGACCTGGATGAGTTAAAAGGATCAGATGTTGTTGAAAATTTCAGAGGGAGCATTGGGGAAACGGATGACTAGAACAGGGGAAAGGAGTACAGTGGAAGACGAATGGGTAGCCTTCAGAAATGAAATAGTGAAAGCAGCCGAGGATCAAATAGGTAAGAAGACCACGCCTAGTAGAAATCCTTGGATAGCATAGGAAGTACTGAATTAAGCTGATGAAAGGACAAAATTTAAAAATGTAGAAAATGAGCTAGACTGAAGGTGCAAAATTGCTAAACGGGAATGGCTTCAGGACAACTGTAAATATTTCGAATCATATTTCGCTAGGTGAGAGATAGATACTGGCTGCAGGAAAATTTAAGAGACACAGAAGGGAAAAATGAAACGTGGAAGGAGTATAAAGAGAGTCTGCAGAAGGGAGAGGAACTTGAAACCAATACTACAGAAACGGAAGAGGATGTAGATGAGGATGAGATGGGAGATATGATACTGCGAGAAAATTTGCCAGAACAGTGAAAGACCTACGTCGAAACAAGGTCTTGGGAGTAGACGACATTCCATCTGGTACGAGATGGGCGAAATGCCCTCGGCCGGCAAGAAGAATGTAATAATTGCAATTCCAAAGAAATCATATGATAACAGGTATAAAAATTACCGAACTATCAGTTAAACAACTCATGGTTGCAAAATACTAACAAATTTTTTTTTACAGAAGAATGGGAAAACTGGTAGAAGCATACCTCGAGGAATGTCAGTAAGGATTTCGGAGAAATGAAGGAGTACGCGAAGCGATACCGGCGCCGCCACTTACTTTAGAGCCGGGCCGACCACGGCACGCCGGACTTCACGCGTGCAAGGTGTGCGGCCCACGGGCGGTGGACAAGCCCTGCCGATCATTCGGCTTTGCTCGGTCCTCCTGGGAAGCATCCCGAACAGCGTAACATTTCATTTAGCATTACGGTGTTGCATTTTTCGGTAGGAATAAGTCTCTGAGTTCGGCAGAGCAGTGCTGCCGGCGGCGCTTAGCCCTCGCTGTTTGTTGGTGATATGAAGAATGTACACTGGTCCACTAACTGTCTGCAAAAGGGAGGCAGCAGCATCGGAATCCTTTAAAGTGTGTAGGAATAATAGAGGAGAGGGATGAGAATTCTCAATGCGCGTAAGTGACAGGTAGTGCATATCTAACATGAGGAAAGAGTTAAAGATTCAGCTGACAAATAAAGAGCACAAAATAACAAAAAATTACGCAGGGGATTTATTGTTTTGTACGTCAGAAAGCATTTTGTGCTAAATTTGCAGGCCTGGAGCACATAGAGAAATTTGTGGTACGAGTAGTAAAATTTCTGAACTCACACGCATTATCCGTTGTCAGTCATAACAGTTTTCGATGGAACTGAACGAAGAGTATGGAGACGTCATATGTTACTCCAAGGTTTTAGATTTAAAACTGGCTACTCTTGAATTTATGAAGAAAACAGGAATGTAGGAACGAAAACTATAACATCCGGAATGGAGTGCTGACTTCGCGCTCTAAGTAGAATTGACTGCACACTGTGCGCAGTAAGCCTTTGTTAGGCTACTTCTTTCTGATTTGATGGCGATGCATTTGAAAGAAAGTCGCGTTGCAGAAGGGATACATGCTGACGATAGACCAGTTCCCTAAGATAATGCGAGGTCAGACGAATTCAGTATTGGCCTAAAAACTATTGCTAGGGTACTTTTACAAAGATTGTGAGGCCAGTGACATCAGTCTTACATTTGTATACGAGGTGTTTTCGAAGCCGTTTGCCGTTTCAGTTGAAAGCGCCCCTGTGCATGCGCAGAAAAAAAAAAAAATGGTTCAAATGGCTCTGAGCACTGTGGGACTCAACATCTTAGGTCAGAAGTCCCCTAGAACTTAGAACTACTTAAACCTAACCAACCTAAGGACATCACACACACCCATGCCCGAGGCAGGATTCGAACCTGCGACCGTAGCAGTCCCTCTGTTCCGGACTGCAGCGCCAGAACCGCTGGATCACCGCGGCCGGCTGGGCATGTGCAGATGTAACTAACTGACATTGGAGGTAATTCCAGTTACGACAAATCTTTTTACGTTAAAACTTTCCAGGAGTTTTCACGTCTCCATAATGAGGTTACAACTGTGCTACAATATTTGGATTAACGCACTTGCGTGACAGACGTTTTATGGATTAAAAAGCTAAATATGTCACTGTTAACTTGAGTGTGAAACTCTGTGAAACTGTTTGCATTTTCCCGGATGCCAGCTGTTTTTAAGAGATAAAAATTATGTCTTCAGCGAGCTAAAAATAATTAATTAACAGGTCTACTGAAAATTTGTTTTGTTTGTGACTTATGTTTTTGATAAATGTGAAATATATAACAAAGTCGTAGGCAGTGCTACTGCACTGCCATTTAAATGCCACGCATTCGCAGTTTTCTGCTCTTCCCCTCCTCTTGCTCAGACAGCGGAGCTTGGCTGTGAGGGAAACGTGCATCGAGGATTAGCGCTTTGGCACTCATATCTGGGCATGGCCCACGGGTTGCCCCTGCTTTAAAGGATAGGTTAAGGAAAGGCAAACCTACGTTTATAACGTCTGTAAATTTAGAGAAAGCTTTTGACAATGTTGACTGGAATATTCTCTTTGAAATTCTGAAGGTAGAAGGGATAAAATACAGGGAGGGAAACGCTATTTACAACTTGCACAGAAACCGAACAACAGTTATAACATTCGAGGGGAATTAAAGGGAAGCAGTGGTTGAGAACTGACTCACACAAGGTTGTAACCTATCCCCAATATTATTCAATCTCTACATTGAACAAGCACTGAAGGAAACCAAAGAAAATTTAGGTGTATGAATTAAAGTACATGTAGAAGAAATAAAAACTTTGAGAATTGCCAATGATGTTCTAATTCTGTCAGAGATAGCAAAGGACTTGGGAGAACAGTTAAACGGAATTGACCAGCGTCTTGAATGGAGGGAAGATTAACATCAACAAAAGCAAAAAGAGGATAATGGAATGTAGTCGAATTAGATCAGGCTATGTTGAGGGAATTGGATTAGTAAATGAGGCACTCAGAGTAGTAGATGAGTTTTGATATTTGGGCAGCAAAATAACGATGATGGTCTAAGTAGAGAGGATATAAAATGAAGACCGGAAATGGCAAGAAAAGCACTTCTGAGGAAGAGAAATTTGTTTCTTTCGGATACTGTGTGTTAGGAGGTCTTTTCTAAGGGTACTTGTTTGCAGTGTAGCAATGTATGGAAGGGAAATGTGGACGATAAACAGTTTAGATAAGAAGAGAATAGAGACTTTCGAAATCTGTTAGTGTAGAGGAATACTGAAGATTAGATGGGTAGACTATATAGCTAATGATGGGGTACTGAACAGAACTGACGATAGAAGGAATCTGTGGCAGAACCTGACCAGACCAAGGGATCAGCTGACGGGACATATTCTGGGACACCAGGAAATCACGAATTTAGTACTGAAAAGAGCGTGGGGGTAAAAATCGTAGATGGAGGTAAGAGACGAATGCAATAAGCAGATTCAGAAGAATGTTGGTTGCAGTAGTTATCTGCAGATGAAGAAGCTTGCACAGGATAGAGTAGCACGGAGAGCTGCATCAAATCAGTCTCCGGACTGAAGACCACAACAACGACAAAATAGCTATGTTGGTGGCGTAGTAGCCATATCAATAGATACGAAATTAGGTCAAATATCGGGAATTGGTCGTGTAGGCGGAAATTTTTGTACACTGTTAGAAGGGCGTTGCAAAAATAATATCAACGAAATCCTGACTGGTGAGGGATGAATGTGGAAGTGGAGGTTCTAAAGGTCACAGCTGTAAGTTTTTCTTGAATGACTCGAATACTACGGTCTCCAGCGAGATGCATCCCAGTAGAAAATTTAAGTATATTAAACTTCATACAGAAAGGTCCTGTTCATTTTTTTTTTCTGTAGAAGTAATACTTTACGCGTAGCGAGCAAGAGGTTCTTGAAGCCCAAATTTAACACCGTGGGTTGCATAAAACGACATTGTAGGGACAGCTGAGTCACCCAACTTGGATGCCTTTGGCATTAAATGGTAAGTCACCTGTGTTCAGGCGGTAGCGCCGGTGCGGAGAGACCGCCCAGTGGGCAGAGACTGCGCCTAGATCGGATAGGACACGTGCCGTGCACGTGATATCGCCGCCGCCGCTCCGGTGGCCTGGCCTCGTGCCCCGGGCGGGCCCGTCACGTGGCGTGTCGTGGCTCGCTTACTGTTGGCTGCCGGCCCGCTGGCTGTCACACGCAACTGTGTGCACCGTGCGCTGTCACTGCGGCCGCTCCGCAGTCGATGCTGGACAAATCGTCTCCAGCAGCGCCACAGGGGCCAGCGTGCGGTTGGCCACTGCGGTGGCACAACGCCGTCAGTGTAGCGTGCAGTTATTTGTCCACAAATCATGCATTTTTTTCTGTGCATGTTCCCGTGGAATGTAATACAATTAATTCTTCATGCATCCGAACCAATTATGGAATTTTTCTTCTACTATGATTTCCGTACGTCAATAGATGATTATCGATGTTTACAAAACATCGATATTGGGAGTTTAACCATCGCTGTTTCAATATCAAAAGTGAAGTCCTTGAAACATCGCGACATCAATGCTAAATACAATGTACGAGGACCAGTCAAAAACTAATGCCTCCTACGAACGTTTTCATGGATTCCTCATCTTCAAGGTCAGAGCCACAATGAGGGTCCTTTAGCGGCACGACCAATGGAAGTCTGATGGTGCCAGGTTACTATACTTCAGAGACAATTATTTGTCTCTTGTCTTTTTTTTCTGATTGCTTAACATTCTTGGTACCCTAGTTGTATAATCTTTTGAGTATCCGATTTGTTGAAGAAGGGGACAGTGACACATTGGCCACACGGGAGCGATGGCCAATTGGTACTACGTCGTTCGACTGCCGTCATAATACGCCACCAACAAAGCAGGTTGGTAGCAACAATAACGTCATTTCTCCACAAATACGTCAATGCAGTTAAATCGTCGGGTCACGATGGGCATGCATCGTATGTTTTATTGTTAGTATAACTAAATTTTACTTAAGATTCTTCGTTGTGTACTCGAACACAACACTCTTACTAAACAAGAGAGTACAAAGATTGAAGTCCACTTTTTAATTATTATTTTGACACTGTTTACAGCGATAAACGTTTAAAACGTTTTTGTTAGCTAACTAAATAATTCCAATATGGCGATGGGGCACAATGGCACATTTAAAGACGGGTACGTCAGCCCACATGGCCAACCTACATTGTGTTTATGTAAATAAGTACCGTTATATAATAGGTACATTCGTAATCAAAATCTGAATCATATCCAATGGAATTTTTACATAAATAATGGTATCTTGCATTGCTTTTACGCGGGGAGCATGTATGCAGTTTTGATTTCTATACAGTTTTTGTTTTTTTTTGTTTTTTTAATTTTCACCGATGTTGTTGCACATAACAGATACACCTGATACTAAAACTGTTGCGTGTGGTTTCATCGCTGCAACTGGCCTTCCATTTGCTCAAGGACACAATGGTAGGCTTATACTCTCAAAGAATCGCACATTAAGTTGAATGTCATTTCAGCTGACCACCCGTTCTACCCAGCCCATGAAGAAGTCCGGCCATTTCAGAAATGGCAACCAAGAAGAAAGAAAGAAAACCAACGATAACAATTTCAGCAATACTGATAGATACTCCAGTGAAATGTGCGTTAAAGTGCCAACAGGAAGCCTCCACAGAAATAAAAAAAACACTTTAAAGAGGAATATCGATATTCTGGGTAATAACTATTTTCTAAAAAAGTACCCATAGTCAAGCTAAATCAGACGATAAAACTCTTCAAATGAAACCCGGGAAGGAAATAGGCATTCCTACAAAAGTTCTTCAAGATGAAGAGGATAAGGATGAGGGTGCCCTAATCTTGGGTGTCTTAAACCATTTTCTCACAGCAATCCACGTGATGAAACTATTTAATGGATAAGTTGTGAGCGGTAGGAACATCTGTCGTGTCTTAAAAATGAAAGTATTATTTTAGGAATGTCTGAATTGCGAAGACTCTATCGGCCATTAATACTAAGACTGATAAAATTTGTGGACATACTCTTCTGTCAAACTCTTATTATAACAATGATAACACGAGTTCGAAAAGATTTCGGGATTGCAGCCGGTCGTCGTAAAGTTCACGATACTTCAACTGGACACCTACCAGTCATCTTCAGGTGGGCTATCGAAGACTGACGAAGACGTTCTCCGCTCTACCTTATATAGTGAGCTGATAGCATTGTCGCTCATGAGGCAGAGTCACGGTGAGCGGATGTTTAGGTTAGACGGAAGAGTGACAGCTCTCTGGAAAGTTCTGTTTACCGTAAGCTCGCTCACACTTATTCGTACTTGTACTCTTCAAGTTGCCATCACCCATCCAAAACCATGAGTGTGTTGAACAAAGGGCCCATACAATGTCGGATGCAGATAGTCTGCCTAAGGACTTTGCACATTTAAGGAGAGTGTTCAGAGACAATGGATACTCGACCGCCAAATTAACACTGCATTCTCAGCCGAAACCAAGAACCGGGAAGTTGATGAAGTGGAGAAAACGTCAGCAAAGTCCCTAGCTTTTCTTCCCTTCGTTGGAAATATGTCCTTCCAAATAGCAAGAATCTTCAGTAATTTTCAGATGATAGTGATTTTCTGCCCACCATCTATGATTTCGGACCTGCTGGTACCAGTGAAGGATAATTTGCTTTTGAGGAAAGCGGGAATTTACAAAATACCGTGCCGGTGTGGTATGGTCAGTATAGAACAAGCAACACGCACAGTGGAAGAACGTTGCACAAAACAAACATAAACGTTCCTCTCGCCTTCTGCAGCCCAGCAAGTATGCATTTGCGGAATGCTTTATCGACATCGGACATTCAATGAAGTATGACAGAACATTAATTTTGGACGCAGAAACATCTTTTTGGGACTTCATTGTAAAAGAATTCGCTGAAATACGCATGGCCGAAAATCTAATGAATCGTGACACCGGCTACCAGCTGGATAATGCGTGGAATCCTGTCATTTCCGAGATTTTCTCCAGACAAAGACGCCAGAATACTGGGATGCCTGCGGTGAGCGTCAACGTCGAAGGCAGATGATCCTTGCAGTTCCACGAGCGAGGGCGCTGCCGCTGGGCACTGGGGTCCTCGTGTCATCTCACCTTGAGTCTGATGCATACGCGGCAATACTATCAGCGCGTTATATAAGGCGGAGCGGGGACGTCCTCGTCAGTCTTCGATGGCTCACCTGAAGATGACTGGCAGGTGTCCAGTTGAAATATCTTGGAGCGAAGTTTACGACGACCGGCTGCAATTTCTTCGAACATTTAATTCGCAGGGAAAATTTGAAATTTCGCATTGATAACACAAATTATGATATTTTTTTTCTCACAAAGCTGTAGGAATTGAAGATAAAGAAATTAATATTAAGGTCAATATATTTTCAGTCAAATAACCAGCACCATAAGTAATTAAATGCTGGGCTAATTTACCATGTGGGTGGGTAGGTTGGCCCAGGTGGTCTTATTGTACTAAACATTTTTTTATCGATAGAAAATCAGTGAATCGCCATAATTACTAGCTGTAAAGGTGCTGATACAATGTACCAATGCTTCCACATAAAACGGCTAACGAAAATATTTAAATACAAACTTGAGAACATCAAGAAAAGAAAGTGGGCAAACCTGCGCCAGTCTTCGTTCATTGTCATCACAGTGCCTTTACTATTGGAGGAGGTAGTGCGACGCAGATGATCTGCCCTCACGCGGTGGTCAGCAAGAATGATGTTGTTGACTCTTTTAATGTTGCTTGGAGTCACTGTAGTCACGCGACTTCAGTTCCGCGTTTCGTCGGGCAACGGTCTTTGCCCTTCTGTTTCGTTACGCCGACTAAGCCATCGTCCAACATTGCTGATATCCACTCTTTCCTCACCGCCCAAATTTTTCAATCTTTCGAGCATGCGAATGGTAGTTTCACATTCTGCATTAAAGAATTCTGTCACAGGGCTCTCTCTAGTACGACCATCGAATTCGGCCACTTTGCAAGCGACTGCAGCATTTGCTTCAGTTGAGGCAAAGGTTAGTACTGCAGTGGACTGGAGACGACGCTATGCGGAATAATGCGAAATGCAAGTTTTTCGAGTAACATACTTTTCGTATATCGAACTTCGATTCTGGGAAAACATCAGAATTCTTGTCACCATTCTCAATAATGTTTTCATCATTTAAACAAATCTTGTGAGGTCTTAACTTCCTTGTGTGAAAAATACCGTTAGATTTGAATCGCTAATAACTACGAAACTAATTTTGCGTAAATAATAGTTGTACCCACAACGTAGATCATATATGTATTCGTTTGTCCGGCAATATTTCTCTTGCCTCTGTCGTCATCACACTAGTGTAGGCGCATCCGCGTGATTGTTACGAGCTATCTTTGTGCAAGGCAATAAATTGGTGTAGCGTGTAAACACGTTTAGCTAGGGTATTGATTTGGGTGTCACTCTGAAGCGCTTGCGGAGCACTACTAAAAGCCCAAATAAAACAATAAAAATATTTGACGAAATGCAAATGAAAATCGGTATTAAAATGCAGATTACAAAATAATGAAAGATATCGCCTCATATGACTCGTACATGTACTCATAATTATAGAAGCGTCCAGTCAGAGGATCGTGGAAAGCAATGCAAAAACCCTATAAAAAGTGTAGAGTAACTGTGAGAGCTATGGGCAGTTCCAAAAGGTAATGAAAAATGGGGTCAAAGCGATTTCGTAGCTAGCCCATCTGGCGTGCAACAACCAGCGATGGTCGAAATTCGTGATTTAACTATTCTGTATACATTATACTACTCTCTGCAACGACTGTATGAAAGAGACTGATAATTATATTACATACTAGCTGAGAAACCCGTCCTCAGCGAGGTATTAATTTCGCCAGTTTCGAATTGGAAACGAAAAGTTACGTTTGCTCCTGCAGCAGACTAGGTCTGAAATGATCCCGGACACTTTCTGTACACTGGGCGCAGTTACTTCGCGTGTCTACAACGCGATTTTGTACATGTCTCTATGGCAACGCCTCTCCATAGTGCTATATACGGTTATAGTTTTCGCCTACAGCCGTTCGCGCGCAGAGCTGTACAACTTATCCTGCCAGCTGCCTGCCCCTATCTCCGCCGAAACCATTAAAGCATCTCAAATAGCCGCAACAGATACACGAGACTACATGTGCACTGAAGTAAGTGGTTAAGGGGGGCCAACGTGGGTTTCCGCGAGCCTGACAAGCTTCACGGACCCGTTCAGCCTGCTGCACATGACAACAGGTTGCATTTTCTTCCCAACGTGACTATCCTCGTGATTGTTTGAATAGGTAGTTTCACAGCAGCTCGTTTATCATATCGGGGGACCAGCAAAATAAACAAACCAAAAAAATGGTTCAAATGGCTCTGAGCACTATGGAACTTAGCATCTATGGTCATCAGTCCCCTAGAACTTAGAACTACTTAAACCTAACGAACCTAAGGACATCACACAACACCCAGTCATCACGAGGCAGAGAAAATCCCTGACCCCGCCGGGAATCGAACCCGGGAACCCGGGCGCGGGAAGCGAGAACGCTACCGCACGACCACGAGCTGCTGACAAACAAACAAACGTTAAAGGAGACTGAGGAGAAATTAAGAATTTGGAAATATACATCACCCACGAAACAGAGCCAAGTCCAGCAGAGGACAGTTATGTGTTCATGACGTAGCTTTAAATGAATCAGCACCTGCGTTGCAATGGAAATTGTGTAAGAAGTTATTAAACATTCAGTCTGGAACCTCAAGTGTGTTACGACATGTTTGTAAACTTGATGAGTTTCCTAAATGTCCTCCGGCCGCTGCTGTCGAGCGGTTCTAGGTGCTTCAGGCCGGAACCGCGCTTCTGCTACGGTCATAGGTTCGAATCCTGCCTCTGGCATGGATGTGTGTGGTGTCCTTAGGTTAGTTAGGTTTAGGTAGTTCTAAGTCTAGGGGACTGATGACCTCAGATGTTAAGTCCCATAGTACTTAGAGCCATTTGAACCATTTCTACCTAAATGTGAAAATATGTGTGAATACCAAAGGGACCAAACTGCTGAAGTCATCGGTCCCTAGACTGACGCACTACTTAAGTGAACTTAAACTAAGTTATGCTAAGAACAACACAGACACACCCATGCCCGACGGAGGACTCGAACCTCCGGCGGGAGGGGCCGCGCAGCTCATGACCTGGTGCCTCAAACCGCGTGGCCAGAACGCGCGGCATGAGTTTCCTCAATCCAAAAAAAAAATTTAAGAGGACAAACACCGATTTGTAAATTTTGCGCAGACACTGATTAAAATAAGGAAGAACGTAGCTCAGTAGACAATAAAAACCAATTTCTGTTGGTATGCAATGTAGTGCGCAGAAAGCTTGGTATGAAAGAAAAGCTCCTTTCTTACACACACATTTAATATTAACTTAATATGAAAAACGAACTTTGTGTTTGTTAAAATGCATTTGGGAAATGTAGAATGAATTATTTTGACCACTTAAAATGAATTTAGCGAAACCGCGATATACACCCTAGAAAAAGTAATTAAACTTGGTAAAAATGGGTCGCATTTGGATGGAATGCACTAAGGTTACAGAAACAAGTATTCCAAAAATTAACTTTAATTGACGTTGCAGTATAATAGACATCTTCAGGTTGTTAGGTGGAGAGGATCTTGACTTTCAGAGACAGTTCTCTTTACTACAGAAAACATGACTCGTTGGTACTTCGGATTGACGATAACGAGTACTAGGCGATAGAGGATGAAGTTTCAAAGAAAACTCTTCATCTAGAAATAAATAAATAAGCTGTAAATACGCCGAAAAGGAAAAAGGACAAATAAAATTCTCCATATTCTGTCCAACAGTGATCCAAAATAATATCTATTTCATTGACACTCGTCTTGTGATATTCGAATTAAAAAAGGCTTCTCATCAACTTCCGAGCCCTACTTATAAAGTTACAATGAAAGTGCAAAGATTACAGAAATGCCGACGTAGCGTATCAAAGCGGTAAGACGCGTAGGTAGGGGTAAGCAAGACTCCTTTGGCCAGCTTGCGTTGGGCGTAGGTTGGCTTGCGTGGAAGTAAAGTAACCTGCCCGTTGTTCTGATAACGTGCGGCAGCTTGACTGCCTGGCTAACAGGCAAGCATGGGCAGGTTCAAAGCTGAATCTGTGCACCTGTGTTCGCGCTTCGCAGTTGAAATCTGTCGAAAGCGCCGCAAAGAGTCATAAGTTAATTGGACTCTAGGAGCATCTCAGCAGCAAATAATAAATAACGTATTAAAACTTCATACATGATGCACCATTTTTTCACGCAGCTCAGTGTTTATGACTTCATACAATGATATAATTTTGTAGGCACATATAGCGGTGTATGCGGATAATGTCTGAAAAATGTGTTGCGAATAATTACCAAAGAAGAAATAAACTTAAACGTCATCCATGATAGGGAAGTTTTTCGCGTATTTCATTGTTTATGGCGTCGTATCTCTTGAAATATGACATGTAGGAGGTTCTTCCCCAAGAGAGATTGTTGCCTAATTACGGGGTATGAGTGTCAAGTTTGTTTGAATCGGTCCAGTGGTGCAGGAGGAGATCTGGAACATACGTACAAACATACATACACTCTTTTTTATAATACTCGTATGTGTGGAACAATACGAAACACTTGTTACGATTTTATCCCGAAGTTTTCACGAAAAATCTACAGCGCTAACCCAAACAGTGCACATGATTTTTTTTAAACATGTTTCATAGTGAATTCGGTTCAGTGATTGTAGCATTAACAATAGAAATTGAGGGAAAATGTCGTTTATCGTATTTTGCCACATGCTCTGTTTGCTAGTGAAAGAATCTTTTGAACGGAATGGCAAACTGTCTGAGTTGATTACAGCAATGAAGAGTACTGTTATGTAGTTTGAAAAGGTGCAGTCACAGGTGGTGAGCTAAGAAAAGAGTCAATCCTCCAACTAACTGAAGAAGTATCTAGTGGGAGAATGCAATGTTGTATACGATTAAATGACTTTTTCAGCTGTATCAAGTGACTGATTAAACGATAATCGTTTTACTGTCGCATCTTGTAGTGTTCACTCTATAAAAGAATGTTGGTTTCTATGTTTTGCTGTGTTATATCATTAAGTGCCATGCTAGTGCACCAACTATGCTAAAGGCCGCAGATGTTCCACGAATGGCCGGCCGAAGTGGCCGAGCGGTTCTAGGCGCTACAGTCCGGAGCCGCGCGACCCTTACGGCCGCAGGTTCGAATCCTGCCTCGGGCATGGATGTGTGGGATGTCCTTAGGTTAGCTAGGTTTAAGTGGTTCTAAGTTCTAGGGGACTGATTACAACAGCAGTTAAGTCCCATAGTGCTCAGAGCCATTTTTGTTCCATGAGGGGACTTCTACATATATCTTACGCATTGTTATAGCAGGCCAAGTAACTGTTAGTGAATGCTTCGCTACGCTTTAAATTGAGACAGATACATGACACCATTTTTTTACATAGTTACAAGTCTCTATAAAGAATCGTCCGAAGGATCTACCAATCGTTCAGTTCCTAGAACATAGAAACCCACTCTTTTGTCAAGGAGTCATTCGCGAAAGTCGTTGGAAAATCTCCAAATCTCCCCCCCCCCCTCCTCCAGACGTTCTTTTATCTTGCTGAAAATACAGGAATAGTGGAGTGCAAGACCTGGGCTTCCTGACCAGCATCACGCACGTCTATGCGGCTTTGGTCAAATAAACGGCACCATTTCACAATGGTAGACGTGACATTGTGTTTGGTCCACATACATCGCCAGAATTTCAGGGTGAATGTATGTGCAGCTTAGATGGTCCCGCGTCCTTCAAATTTGGAGTGCGTTCCCAAATTCTGCGCAACTTCTAATCGCACACTGCGATTCACCTCTTACCTGTACCGCAGCAAAACTGTCTCCGCAGGAAACCCAGAACATGTACTTCTGACAATTCGCCATTCTTAATGAACAAGGGTCTTAGCTTTGGACGACATGCGTAACATAACTGATCAGGGCTGTATGTAGATCTGACAGAAGCTTGTGACGTTCTGCAGTCTGTAGATGTGACTACTAAAGGGGCCGTCACGAAATTCGATATCCACGGTCACGCCTGCTCCTTGAAGTCAGTCGGTGCTAAGTAGTGGGATTTCTTGTGTGGCAGCTCTGTTGCTGCCAGTACAGTGACTGTTATTGAACTATGTGATACAAAATCGTCATAAGTTCTGAACAGTTTGTGTTAGGACGTTCAAACTGCATGATGGGAATTAGTATGCGCATGCACACCCCTTGTTGTTGGCCATTTGCACGTGAAAATAACGCGGTACAGCGTGCTTCAGCGTATAGCGCTTGTGATGACCTACTTACTATGAGAACAATATCAGCCCATACGCGGCTCAATGGAAGTTTACCATCGAGTTGTAGCTGAAGACAACCGGTCCAAGTGCGCTAACAATCAAGAATTTATTTCGCAAGTTTAAAAAGGTTCACATGTGTGTGAATTCCTAAGGGACCAAACTGCTGAGGTCATCGGTCCTTAGAATTACACACTACTTAAACAAACTTATGCTAAGAACAACACACACACTCATGCCCGAGGGAGGACTTGAACTTCCTGCGGGAGAGGCCGCGCAATGCGTGACACGGCGCCTCAAACCGCGAGGCCAATCCGCACGGCTCTCAAATTTGAGAGAATGGCTAGTGTTCGTGATGACAGTGTTGGCAATGTTGGTCTTCCGAAAAGGGTGAAAGCACCTGAAAACGTCGACAAGACACACGCTGTGTTTCAGACCAGCCCCAGGAAACCGATTAGACGAGCTGCACAAAACGTCCGAGTCAACAAGGAGACAATGCGACAAGTTGTTGTTGGAGACCTGCATATCTTCCCATACCAAATTCAAACCCATCAGCCATTAAGCCCCACCGCCATGCAACAATGGTTGTGTTTCGCCAACACTACTGTCCTGGGGATCGACGATGTGAAATGGTTTGGTTTAACGACGAAGCCCACTTTCACTGGGATGGGCTCGTCAATAAGCAAAATTGACACAATTTGGGGACTGAGAATCCACATTTCGCGATCGATGAGTCTCTTCACTCTCAACACGTGACTATATGGTGTGCAATGTGCAGTCACGGAACAATCGGTGCGATATTCCTCGATAGCACGGTGACTACCGAAGGGTAAGTGAAGGTTTTGGAATATGATTTCATTCCCGTTATCTAAGTGACCATGATTTCGGCAAGATGTAGTTCATGCAAGTCACAGCTCGAACCCATCGAAGCAGGACAGTATTTGGGGACCGCATTCTGGTTCTGAAGTACGTAGAGGCCACAAGAATGGGCCTCGATTGGCTGCCATATTCTCCGGACTGAGCACATGTCACTCCTTGTTTTGAGACTATATGAAAGACAAGGTGTGCAGCAGTAACCCAAGAAACCATTGCTGAGCTGAAAACGACCATTCAGGAGGTCATCGACACCATCGAAATTCCGACACTTCAGTGGATCGTGCACAACCTCGCTATTCGCCTGCGGCACATCATCACCAGTGGTGGCAGGCGTATCGAACATGTCATAACCTGAATCCAATATCTGCAGTGACGTTTACATTTTGAATAAAGTGTGTGCGCGCCGTTGCTTGCTACTAATTTACGTTTTCTTCATGCAGTTCAAGAAGTGTCGCCTGCATGCTGTTAGGTCAGTGCCATCCCGATGTTCTGGTTCCGTGCGATGTATGTTCATGAGTGGCTTCAGTCGTCCGTGGAATGGTCTGTTGACTATTGTGTGGTAGTGAACTAAATGCAGGAGAAACAGCCCACGTGCATTACTACTCCGGTCGGTGTGCGTAAAGGGCGAAAAGACATGCGAAAACAAAAGACATTCGAAAACAATGTAATATTGTCCTAGCGAACGTGCTGAAGATTTTTTTTACTTGTCTGGGCAACAGCCAGAAGCCGGAATAATATACGTTTTGCTCATATTCACTAAATGAGAACAAAACTTTGTGGTATTTCCGAATAGACTGTATTCCGTATTAACAGTGTAGTAACATGGGCAGAATCTCTAAATGTGACACATATTTTGGTTCTCCAAGAAAGGAATATAAATGTAACAGGAAATTGTGGAATTTGATGATCTTCACAGGAAGTCAGCGCATAGAACTGTACGTCGATACTACGACAGAGGAGAGTATCTGGCGGTCCGAAAAAAAAAAATTATTATCCTGGCTCAGGGACGTCAGTTCTTTATCTTCTCCACCCGTTTGCTTTCTGGTTCTGGAAGTATAATGATGGAGAAACATTTTTAATGGAACGCAGAGACATTGTAGCAGCATGCCCGAAGGTTTGTGTGAAATGCAATGAACTGCGCGCTGAGTGCAATAGTACTGTATTATACTTAGATAAAACTTGAGTTCCACAAAACCACTCACAAAAGTATATTTTGCGCGACGTCAACGGAAATACTGGCCTGAAAGTACCTACAGATACTTTTGTCTAGCGTATATCGGCGATTTGGATGATGGGAGCAGCGACGGACGGTCACTAAGAGACACAAACAAATTTTCGGGAGGTGGGGAATATTCTCGGTCCCCTCAAGGCGGGCATTTGGAGTTAAAATCCTGGCGGCGGCAAACAAGTAAATAAAATTTGGATTTTTTTATTAACAGCTGGCAAGGATTTTCTTTTGGAAAGTATTTCATATTGTATACTAAAAATGGAAATGTATAATATTTTCTTCGTAATTTTTACCAACTTTCGAAATTATCACTAACCTGCAATACTGTAGGACGGCCTGTTTTCGTGATAGCCGTTATAATGAAATTTACGGAGAAAAGTCCGTCAGAAGCTGTAAAGTAAACCAAATAGCTAATGTTTAGAATATTAAACTATCTGGCATGCAACAAAAACAGGCGATTTGAAACAATTTGAAGAGAAGTGTCATAGTAAATAAAAAATAGTTTAGTGCCAACTGAATATCTTCACACAGCAGCCATATCAACATTGATCGATCTTAGATGTAGGAACGTACTCTTCCAAGATGATGTAGCATGTTAAAATGCAATACAAATAATTAAAGGATTTGCTGAGAGCTGTTGAAACAACTTTCAGTGAAAATGGGCAATACTTCCATACATTTCAACCAAGCATAGGAAACAACACTCTTTTATAGAGTGAAAGCTACAAAATACAGCAGTAAATCTATAATCTACAGACTGGAAAAGATCGCCTTTTGGAGAAGAATCAACTGTCGTACTACCCATCAAAAGCTAAAAAAAAATTGCACTTAAGAATCTGAGCTTTACAACCATATGGTCACCTTCTGAAACACTAATCTCTGAAGAAAGATATGCCGTGTGTCAACAATGCAATAAGATGAATGGAAAGCTTATTTTCAAGTATGTTTACCAAAAACTGTTATATATATGGTGCTAGTGAATGCTGCAATTATTGGTTAGTAAATTAACTTTTTACGGCGTTTTACAAATTCATCATTTAACAGTGATGTTTAAAAACGTCGACGTTTTGGGATCGATTACCATCTACCGTCAGTGTTTAGACGTCAATGATGAAATCGACATCAGCATTGACGACGTGGCAACACTGCATATTACTACCTCGATAGACCGTTTTGGAGAAGTCACCGGCTTCATAATCTGAAGACAATCGTTTTGAATGCCCTTTTTGAGTGACGTAAAGTAAAAAGAAGTAGTTAGACAATAAATCAGGTGAATGTGGGCAACTAGACATTAACTCCAGTTTTTATAACTTAAACGACGAATTGTTTACCGTTCTACGTGAGTGAGATGACGAATAATGCTACTATCTGTAGATGACGTCAGTAATAACAGTTTTCCAATCTCGTTCTACGTGAGTGAGATGTCAAATTATGCGACTATCTGTAGATGACGTCAGTAATAACAGTTTTCCAATCTCTAAAGTAACTTTTGTAATTTTTTTAGGGTAACCAAAGAAAGAAGCACTCATTTTATTTCAAATGGTACGCGAACGACCCATATTTCATGGTTACAGTTCGTCTTCGAACACGCAAACAGTTGACTCCTGCTCATTTTCTGGCCTGTACGAATGTGTCGAAGATTCGTTGCGTGTTATGATGTTGTACACGGACTTTATTTCCCTTACTTCAATTGACGTGACCCTGTTTTGTAGTCTGAAAGAACCTAAACCTATGGGAAGAGATCAGTTTCGCAGGTAAAAGTTGATGCAAAATCGCTTGTACTGCTGCCTCCTACATGGCTACGGATACCTCTGACGGCAAGTCATACGCAGCGTCTCAACAGTTACATCGTGCACACTATCGTCGTGTTTTAAAACAACAACGGGCTTTGGTCGACGTAAAGGAAATTCATCGCAGACAGAATTACGACCACGAAGGGAATCGGTGAATCTAATGTACATGTACAGTCAGACAAACCATTCTAATTTCAGAAAACTAGGGAGTTTTATTCAAGAGGAAGAGTTTCACGAACTGAGCAAGTCAAATAACGCGTTGGTCCATCTATAACACTTACGCAAGCAATTACCCAGCTTGACATTGATTGACTGAGTTTTTGGGTGTCCTCGCGAAGGATATCGTGCCAAATTCTAACCAATTGGTGCCTTAGATTGTCAAAATCCCGCACTCGTTTGGAGGGCCCTGCCCAAAATGATCCAAACGTTTTCAATTGGGGAGAGATTCGGAAACCCCGCAGGCCAAGGTAGGATTTGGCAACCACGAAGACAACCAGCAGAAACTCTCTCCATGTCCTGGCGAGCATTATGTTGCTGAGATGTCTTACCGTGAAGGATAACAAAATGAGGAGTAGGATATTGTCGACGTACCTCCGTGCTGTAAGGGCGCCGCGGATGATAACGAAAGTAACGAAAGAGGGTGGTATGGTGGGTGACAGTCAGGCTGGTAGCCCAGCACTGCCCGGGGCACCTCCAGACACGTCTTCGGCCTGGTACGCCATTGGCCGGAGTAAAATAGATAGCCTTCGGTGATAAGTGCCACTCCGAATTGGGCGGTGATGAGCAGCGTAGATGTGTCTGGAGACACCCCCAGCAGCGGTACGATACCAGACTGTGGACCGCCGTACGGCCCGACACCCAGCAGTGATGATCTAGGGTGCCGTTTCATTTCACAGCCGGACCCCAGTAACTCTGTCAATCGTTGCCAAGGCGAATAACTGCTTCTACAAGGGTCAGAGATGGATGAACGCATTATTGACTTGTTCAAGTTGAGAAGCTCTATTTTTTAATTGTTCTCATTTGTTTGTCTCTAAATTTAAATCATATCGACTGATTTCCGTCCCATTCGGATAATTCCTTCGGGGTGCATACTTTTATTTGTCTAAGGGTGTAATTACGACAGCTAATGAAGAGTAGGGCTGCACAAATAATCTTCTTGATCACAATTTTGAAGTGATCAATTAATACTACAGTTGCTGCTTATTCGGTTTAGTTTCAGCTAAGCGTTTGACAATTAGGAACAAATGAAAAAAATATCTGGATCTTTGCATAAGGAGGATTATTTGTTGACATAACCTGGTTTGCGTACAGAGATAAAATCACGTTAATGACGATAAAGAAATTTATTTACGGATTTTGTCCCATCCATTTCAAAATCTATCGTTACAGACACCGTAGCGGGCCAGAGAACGTTCGCCTCCACTCTCTGGTGTGACCGCAGCGCTAGATGCGGTCCACAGTTTGCCACCCGTCATCTGACTCACGGAAATCCTTGTAATGTAACAACATTTTATTCCACTGTGCCAGAAATATCAAGTAATGTGTCTGAACTGTAGCATCACGGTGAAATGGATGTGGACAAACACGAGCCAGTCGTGAAGAGCTTAAAAACTGTGGGAAAATAAAATTGTGGGCCAATTAATAAAGTCGCTTTAGAGTTTCACATCATGTTACACAAAAGCCTGCATCACGAAGAATGTTGATACTATTGACTTTGAAGCTTGGTAGACGACTATTTCCATTCCATTTACGGTTGAATAAAACGCACTTTACGGTAAAACTGTTTTGCTTAAAATTCGTTTTGCGTTAACTGCTAACTCCACTCTTTCGGCATTTCATTTTTCTTCCACTAAACTACGCTAGAGAAGCAAATCTAAGTTTTCTACGTTGGTTGTACCTCGTATCCTTGCACTTTTCGCTGCGTAACAGGCAGTACAGCTTTGCAGTCCTGTATAACGAAAAGACGAGTTGCCCAGCGAATTCTGTCATCGACGGGACCAGCCGTGAATATCACACAGCGTTCTCTCCCCACTTGCTAGTATATATGTCCAGTGTTACAGAAGAGGCGATGAAAAAAGGCACTCTTTGTACCCCTAAAATGCATGGATGCGATGAAAAATGCGAATTCCTCACGGGCGCAGTTCCTCGCTACAGCTGAAATTAACTAAAAGCATGCAGTTTAAATACCTAAGTCGTCTCGATGGTATGTAATGGTACAGTGTTTAGGTTAAGTGCATTTTACCGGAAAGAATGTGTAAACAGAAGCTCGTGACAGGACTCTGTGGCAAATGGTCACATTTTTGTGCGAGCGTAGAACACATGTTGTTAGTAGCAGATACAAAGGGGGAAAATTAAGGGTCCGAACTTGAACGACGTTCTTAAGTAATACAGAGAATTTGTCTTAAGAATTTATTAACTTATGCAAAACTAATTAAGTAAGACACTGCTAGCATACATTGCGTAGCAAGCTGTTACATCTTGCACAATAAAAGAAAAATCGAGACGTAAGACATGGATCCGGTCATAAAATAACGGGAATAGGTTCACTGTAGCACCTAGTTAAAGGGTTTCACTGCTGTTATCTTTCCCAACCTTCATGTATATTGACTGAGACTGCAGATATTTTGCAAAGAGTAAATACATGTAGAATAGTATTTGTCGAGACCTATAACCGTGGATTACTTTTTAAATGAAACAAAGAGCGTTCTGGGGAATGAAATTAAAAACAAAATGGTAATAGGGTGTTTACTTATTGTGTTTCGATTAACTAAATTTGGTACATTGAGCTTATTATGGAACAGATTTGCTGGGATGAGGGACGAGTCTTGATGCACATTAATGTGGAACGACAGCGTGACTGTCGAAAAAAGTAGAATTTTTTTTCAATTACGGAAATCCAATATATATGCATTGAAGAATTATTCCCCAAAATCGATTTGCAACATTATAAACACAAAACGCCAATGCCTCAAGTCGTTATCAATACCATCACCACAATGTATACCGATCTGAGTAAACCTGATTTGCTGGAGCGTTGTTTGTAGGGTTTTACTCGAACGAAAGTTTCGATAGTCTCACTTGGAGATACGCACCAAAAATAACATCCGGCTCAATCACCAACATTGCTTCTAATTTGGCTGTATGTCTATTCAATGTCGTTATTACTGCATTAATATACGTGGCAAATGGTCTTCAAATCAAAATCGGCAATGAAATGCGCCGATTCTGTGAAGGTAGAGACGCCAGCGGCGATGCGCTCAGGAACGAAAAGGGTTTTAAGGACGAAAATGAGGGCTCATAAGGTCAAAGCAAAAGAAAGCCGCCATCCACTAGCCAGGGCGATAGTTTTTACGTAACAGGAATCGGTGATATCCCTTATTCAAGATTCGTCCCTTTCTTTATATGATAAATGGTTGTCAAACTTTAAACGCGTCTTTCTCAAAATCATGTTTTTCGGCATGGTTTTCGTCACCTACACTACAACTTTCATCCGATTTTAATGATTTTCGGTCTCCCTTGAAGTAGACTAAATTTTCTCCAGTTCCCCATAGCCGGTTATTGTTATATTGATATTTAACATTTTCTTTTTTTGTTCCAAAAAGAGCAGTCCAAAAAACGACCATTTTTTGAAAATATCTGTAATTTTTCCAAAAATTTTTTTTTACAAATCCCTATGATGAACTAAAAATAAACTTGTAAGGATCTGGATGATTAGATAATTTCACGCTACAGATAACCACAACTATAGTTACAGCGACAACCGTCGATCTACCTGATCTCAGAGTTGACTCGGGAAAATCTCAATTACTCAGTGAAGATATTAACATTTTTCAATAAAAATTTCAATAAAAACTTTACTGCACGCTGCATTCACTGAAGCTAGCCCAATTAGTCTACTACATTCCAGTACGGAGGAAAAAATCCAGAATTTCAGCAATATTTTCGTCTGTCACCTTGTTGTTCCCCCTTAACAGAGGAACACAAACTCATAACAAACTAACATTCTATTCCATAATATCGCTCAGGATTACGCTATCTAAATACAACATCGTAAACTGGAATGATAGCCACTACTTCGACAATAAAACACTAGAGCTTTCTCAGCTGTTTTCAACAGCTAAGGTTTGTCTTCTAGTAGTATGTTAATATTTGTTGGATTATGACGATATTTTTCTAAAGTAAATGGCTGCCTATACATGTAACTCCAGAGACCTACTGCTTCCTTCAGAGCTTTGCACTCGACACAAACCACTCTCTCGTAGCTAAGAGAGCTCTTAAATTTTTGAATCTACAAGCTCTGGTGAGTTATTGACGGAATACCTAATGTGGTATGTTTTAGTTTTCTTTTGAACTTAATGTGTTTCAAATTCGTTGCCTTATGTTAGAGAGGAACTAGTTAAATATTTTGGCACCAGGGTACATAACTTAGCTGTGAAGCAAAGATAAGTTTACATGAAAATTATGTTTGTGTTTTGTGTTGTGATTATGTGAAAACCAGTACAGAAGAAACTGTTTTCTTTTTGTCAACAGTAAGAGCTATTTTGGGGGGAATCCACTGGGCATCAAGGGCACCCGTACGACCGTACGATAATTTGTAGGGGAGAGAGGAGATAATTGTGGCAATATGGAATATCTTTAATATTCTAGAAGACAAATGGTGACTTGTGAGTAGCCATAAAAAGGTTCAGTTCCAACCCAGATAAACCTTGTGTAATACCGCCTTTAATATCATTTTCTGGAAAGAAAAATACTTGACTACACTATTTTTTTCGTTCGCCTGAAAGCTGGGGGCGGAAGGGAGGAGTGTTGGCACCCGTTTACCCCAGGGTATGGGAACCCTTCTGGAAAGTGCGTGGAAAGAATTCCAAGAGCGCTAAGGAAACAGCTGCAAGACGTGTGGATATCTACTTTACACACTCTTCTTACTGTT
Source organism: Schistocerca americana (assembly GCF_021461395.2). Lineage (NCBI taxonomy): Eukaryota > Metazoa > Arthropoda > Insecta > Orthoptera > Acrididae > Schistocerca > Schistocerca americana. The sequence goes on from NC_060121.1 coordinate 95,424,165, forward strand.
ATCTTCAGTAGAATAAACACTAAATTTATTCCATGCGTACTGTCATGGTATGTAATACCAACAGACAAGAAACAGGGTAAACAGGCAAAATAGGCTTACTGACTTGTTTTCAGATCAACTAAATGATATGTACTTTCACGTTCAAAATGTAGTTAAAAGAGCTTGTTGTTTAATTTATCTTTACTTTTGACTTTATTCTAACATACAATCTATTTAGACTCCAATGAATTTTACACAGAGTTTTCCATTTATTGTATGTTCATTAATTTCTACTTGTGGTAAGAGAAAAAAAATTTTTCTTGTTCGATATTGCAGAGGATGAGCATAGGTGAAATTAAAAATTTAAACTGCTTGGTGTTAACGAATGGTAAGTCTCTTCACGTATCATTTGGACAATGTCTGTTACTTTCGACACTTATGCAATATGCGTATTCCATAAGCAGCGATTAAGGTTTTTGGAATCGTCGTTTAAAGATCGTTTATACAGTTTACCAGGAGAGTACTTTACGAAGTATCGATATAAGTATGTCTCCACAAGCTGTATTCCTGTAAACGAACGATCTTACCGTTTGAATGTCTATTTTTGTTACGCCAGTTTGACTCTGTCCACATAAGAGATACAAACAGCAGTATTTTTCTTGATTAGTTGTGCCAATAATACATTTGTGTGTTCTTGTATGCCTTTCTCTGTGGAGGTACCTTTACGAAATGCAATTACAAGAGAAAGAATGTTCTCTCTCAATAAAGTGAGCTCGTTATCTATCGTACCTCCCTTTCTCAAATACTATTAAAAAGGCTGGAAGGAGTTAAGCTGGTCTGAAATTAGCGATGGTCTGTTTATGTCGCTTTTATAGATGGGTGTCACTACACGATATTTAAATCTCTCGGCTAATAACTTCTGAATTATTCAGTGATTACAAAAGTAGCTTAAGTGCAGTTCTTTCACGTATACAAAAGGTTTTTAGAGCTCTGCTAGAGAAAAATATCATAGCCAGTAGAATAACTACTTTTTACCGAACTACCTTGACAACAACCTTAACTTGTTCATTCGTTACACATCAAAATCTGAAGTTAATTTTATTCAGTTTTTTATCACTATTTTAGCCACAAATAACTTCCTATTTTATGTGGTTTACTCTGAGGTGCAATGGACTGCGGATTACGTAATCAGTCCAAACAGAAGCCGTGGAACAAATTAGAGAATAGATGCGTTCGTTCCACGCAAGCACCAGTCACTATGATTCGGGGAACTTAACTCCGGATAGCTCGAAGATGTCTTGTTATTTCAAGGAAAAGTTACCAGATTCACAGGTGAAATTTTCATTATATTACATGATGATTAAAAATTGCTCTGATTCACGTTTCGGTAAATAACATGTTGATACTTTTGGTGTTTGTGGTTCAAATGGTTCAAATGGCTCTGGGCACTATGCGACTTAACTTCTGAGGTCATCAGTCCCCTAGAACTTAGAACTAATTAAAATTAACTAACCTAAGGACATCACACACATCCATGCCCGAGGCAGGATTCAAACCCGAGTCCGTAGCGGTCGCTCGGTTCCAGACTGTGGCGCCTAGAACGGCACGGCCACTCCGGCCGGCTGGTGTTTGTGAACAGCTCGAAGTTCAGTTAAGGAGTCTACTTTAAAAGACACAGTAAAACATTTGGAAACTGCTGAATTAGCAGTACATGAAAGAAATGCTAAGAAATTTTATAATAATGTACGAAAGATTGATCAGCTACGTAAAAACAATGACAGCATTATGTGTTCACGTCTGATTACATGCAGGAATTGTCCCTGCCATGCACTCATGTTCAAGAGCTGCAGTACTAGAGGTAGCTTTCTGTTTACCAGTTCGCAGTATATAATCTCACCACAGGAAGTGCTGGTTTCCTTTTGTACCATGGAGGTCAAAGGAAGTACGGCCGAAATGAAAGATGGTCGTTCCTTGTCGGAAATTATTGGGATGAGTGGATGAGAATGCTTCCCCAAATATCAGAGAGCTTAATCTTTTCAGCGATTCGTGTGATGGGCAAAACAAGAACCTGACTGGATAAGATTCATACTAGCCATCACAGGCAGTGGAAAATTTGACATAATTGCTTATGACTTAACGTGATTTTCATCACGTAAAGCGAGTACGCAGAAATTGACAGAGATACTGTGAATCGTCAGAAGCGTGCTAAATCATCTGCTCTGCTATAATTACTGGTAAATTTAATGTTCACAAGGTCATATCGAAACATTTATTGAATTTCAAGACACGGTGGCCAAAAATGTGCAAGCTAAAGTGCTTATCAGAAAAATCTAAGTACTGCGCAGTTCCGTGATCCCAAAACCAAGATATCACCACGGCTAGCTGCTTGCAGTTTCAGCGCACCTCAGCAAGTAAAGGCCTAGTTACTGCTTCACGACAGACAGGTGGTTTGTACCAAAGCACAAGTTTCATATGAAACTCTCATGTGTAATGCCGTCTTATGGAGCGTATATGATGAGACACTGCCTATGTATCAGGACTTATCTAAAACAATGAAATACAAACCACACAAAACGAACATCAAAACGTTTATAGATCTCTCCACCATGGGCCCACAAGCAGTCCATCTGGTAATTATGTTTTATAACTTAGTGTAATTCATTAAAAGGTTTTGTATGTATACTTTATACCATTAGTTTATTCTAAAAGAAGTACAAATAAACCATTATGAAATGGTATCTAATGTTAATCACTACCTTTGTTCTAAAAGACGTTCATTTATTTATGTAAAGGAGTTAGTCAAGGAAATTTTCAAAACTTCAATATGTTTTGTAAATACACTGCATTGTTTATGTACGCAACCTATCCATTACACCATTACAAGTTTTCTTGCATATAATTGCAGTGTTAAAGATCTATATATTCATTATATATACACGCGAAAAAACGTGCAATCGGCTTCAAACTTGTGCTTTGGATACCACAGATTTGCAGAACCGACATATTTTGTTGATAGCTTACCTTCTGACTCCTGCTGCTCTTCACAGTTTCTTGGAGCTCTGCTGACTGTGGAAGGACACGTTCATGTTGCTCGCCAGTCGCTTCGTCTCGTCCGTTGCTCAGCAACAGTGTGGGCATCTGCAGAGGCCGCTTTATTGTTGAGAAGTGCGTGCCCTTTGCGATACGTTTTGTTTGCTCTCACAGAATATGCGAAAAATGATCACCACACGACTAAGGAAGCGATTTAGTGACAATATTAAGCCTGTAAGCAGGTTGAAATGGCCGGGGCGAAGCGCCCGAGGATAACACAGAATAACACTAATTTTGCGGCATGGGATTTATTAATCAATTTAAGGTAACTCTGGTCTGCTAATTACGAAAATAATAAAATTTTAGTTGGGTTTTTGAGATAAAGGTAATCGATTTACACTGGAAATTAAATACTGAAAAAGAGGAGAATATTTCTAAAACGTTTATTTTGAAGTTAGAGTATGATTAGAACAAACAAAGTGACATAAATGATACAAATAATAATAAAATTAATCATAACGACAGAAGCATAAAAATAAGAATTAAGAGAAACGCTTTATATGGGATTTTAGTAGGTGCTTTTGGCCTGGACAGTCTTTCTGCAAGATCCAGCAGTAGTCTGCCTTCATATGGAGATCGTGGCGGGCTTGACATCTTTCCTGGCGGAACCGCTCCCCTTGCTCTTCGCCGTAATCGCCCAAGTTGCCAAGAAATTTATCTAAATGACTGCAAAAATGCAATTTGACACTCATATCAGCTCCTAGTGTTTAGAAATTCTGGAGCATTTCGTCTACTATTTCGGAATATTCTTCAGCTTTGTGAGACTCTAAAAAATTTTTGAAACGTTATACAAAGCTTGTCCATGCTTCCAATTCAGCTTGAGTCATGTAGTGCGCAGGTATGCATCTTGATATTGAAGTATCTCTGTTAGCATATCAGTACGTTTGTTATGACGAGCGGTGGTGAGTAAGTAAGCTGTTGTACGTGCAATAACATCCTCTGCCACCGAGCGGGGTAGCGCATTGGTTAACACACTGGACTCGCATTCGGTCGGAATACGATTCAAATCCGTCTCCGGGCATCCAGATTTACGTTTTCCACGACTTACCTGGATCGGTAATGATAAATACCAGGATGCCTCTTTCAAAAAGGCACGGCCGCATTCCTTCCCCATCCTTCCCTAATCCTAGCTTGTGCTCCATCACTAATGACATCGCTGTCGACGGGACGTTAAACACTAATCACCTCCTCCTCTTCCTCCTCATCCTCCTCAACATCAGCCGCTCCCGCGTGTCTGCCTGCTCTGGCTACCATAACTGGTGACGCTGGACAACGTCGATGCCGAGCGGTGTGTGTGTGTGTGTGTGTAGGAGCGCAGCTTTGGGTGTTCCCGTTGAAGCAGCAGCAGCTCATTATGCAACGTTTACATTATGCAACAATTTTAGTAACTTTATAACGTGGTTCATGTTCACTGCTCTAACAAATTATGTTCCATTCCCCAATTTACCCTCTTAGGCGTCGACGTTCTTGACTTCATGCTGTAGACTACGTTCTTTCTCGTGATTTAAGCTATCTCTATATCATATCATCGAAATCGGTTCAGAAATTTAGTCGCAGAAACGGAACAGAGAGAGTTACTTTTGAATTTATAATATCGCTTACACACATTGAGTATCGCATATGAATTGTAATCATTACGTTGAAATGTATTACGCGGATCATACCAATCACTAAAACCATTTTCAAAAATATGATAATGTTCAAAAATCAAAGAGTAAAGAGGATTTGGGAAGCGTAAATAAGTTTTTCTAATTCGATTAATATCGTTTAACTCAATGAATATCTTGTACTAGACACTTTCTAAAGAAGCCTTCGTACTTCCTAGCTTTCACGCTATCTTTATACCAAAATTTCATCGTGATCGATTCAGCGGTTCAGTCGTGAAATAAAGTCTTCCAATTTCTACCATTTCAGAGATAAGGTCTCTTTCCATTTAGTATTTTAGAACCCGTAGACCCAAGTACGGTGTACATATTTTAATTTAATTGATTTTAAATGAGGTACAAGGCGTTCGTGAAGCAAGTGGCGCTAGATCGAGTACTGGTGCAGAAGAAGTATGTATTATAGCAAGTCTCTGCTGTCAATGTTAGCTTTCTTCTCTAAGAAGAAGCTGTAGGTAGTATTCTCGAGGCATTAACAGTTGTTTCATAGTTGTACGTAAAAAAGTATCTTATAATTTACTAGTACCAATTGTCTCATCGATTCATAAGTTAGAGATTTAATTAAACACCTATAAAACTAAATATCATTTACCTATCGTCATATTAAAAATGACAGAGTTTAAGGAAAACTTTTTTCGTTCTAAAGCTTAGCTAGGCACTAACGTATTGATTCTTAGAGGGGGTGCGGAGGGGGAGGGGTTAGGGCACTAGTTAATGTCTGATTGCACCCATGGGAAGTGGTCTCAGAAAGGTCTGGATTAACTGGTATAGTCTGTTCTACACACACCAGGACTTAAATTACTTCTCTTCGATGTATTAGAATTAGTTCCAATTCCTTTACTTTTTATATGCTGTAATCTCAAGTTACAGGTACTAATACTGGATTATAGCTAAGCTATGAGAGAGATGCCGTAGAGATTAAAAGCGGAGAACTAAATGATTTAAGCAGAGACTGGGAGGCGACAGCGTTCTATCAGATAAGGGAAGTGTGAAAAACCAAGTGCATTTCGGCAGCGGGGAGTGCTAAAATGGGAAAACAATAGAGAGAACCCCACCACGGGTAATTCGATTAGTGTCTGCAAAGGAAGATTCCGAGAAACTAATCTGTACGTAAGGCCTAAACACAGTTGGAAGACACTTCAGGAATCATCATCCTCTTTGAAAACAATTACTAAGGCAAAAACAAAGTCGTTTTGATTCCGAAGAAAATAATTTTAAAATATTCAGATCTTGTCCATTTTTGTTTCTTTCCAGAAACGCCTAAGCTTTCATTTAGCTGAGCAGTCGTTCGTTTTTCGGTAGCGATAATACTGAGTCACACGTGCTGAAAACGTGTTCAGAAACCACGCGAGAGCCGGGATTACGCGTATTATTCCGCATTAGCCGAGATTCATTAGGTGCGGATGATGCTCGTTATGAAGAGGCCGAGTTACGGCTCCCTGTGGGGGATCCCGGCAAGCCGGGGCAATTTTTTTTCTTTTTTTGTGAGGTTAGTGGGATGGGGGAGGCAGCGCATATAAAGGCTTGGTTGCTGTCTCTCCCACAGGTAATTCCAGGATTCCTGGATTCCTCTCACATATTACGGGAACTGCACAGTGATACAGGTCGACACACACACACACACACACACACAAACAGTACGCACGCACGGTGCACACGCACACGGTACACACACACTATTTTTGAGTTGCCACGGTTCTGATTGGTTTGAACGGACTGTAGACGAAACACTATCTTGTGTCAACCTTATCTTAGACAAGCGGCTGCGCCCTACTTCCTCAATTATCAGTTGACGTATATCAAACACACAGTCAAATACACAACATTTTATATTTCGTTTATGACAATGGACGTCAACGATTACCAGTCGAATTTTAAAACCGAAAATCCCCTCCCAAACCCACTCTCTATATCTAACTAAGCAGAATCAACTTTTCATCATTACATTTATTATATAACGCGTCGGAAATGATTACTGACATAAACCGACGCTCTACGAAGCCACAGAGTCATGACCGCCAGCCGAAATTCACGGGTTGCAACGTAATATATTGCTGGAGTTGTATTCCGGTCCCCTCTGTGTTGACACTTTTTGTTTAATACAGAGACGTAATTCCTGCTCTTTCAGCACTTCTCAGATAGTGCTGTGAGCATTTCATGGGCATGTTGATGCATGCTTGCTCATAAATTATCTTCCACACCATTATACTTTCTCCTCAACTACTACCGTACAAACAGTTCTTTGCACATAGCGTTTGATATTTCTGTTTGATTTGAACGGCTCAGTTTCTTTTAGGGGAAAAGTAACCCAGAATGACAGTAGCAGACAATAGTATCCAGGATCGTTTGGAACCAACCAGCTGGTGACATCTGTCTGCAAATGTTGGATACCTGTTCCGGGTTTCTGACAGCCGCTGCGTGTCAGTTTTCTTGCGTACATTAAGTGAAGCAGAAGCCAAGGAAGGAATAAACTTACATTTCGGTAGACTAATCTAAGATAATACATCCGTTCGTACATTAATAATTTATAGTGTTTATTTTTCAACAGAAAGTGGGACTTCTAGTTTCAATAACCACTTCTTTCTCCTTATATTTCTGATATTTATTTAACGTTATGGTGAAACGCGTGACACGAAATATCGTGAAGATTCTGGAACAATTATTGATGGCGAAATGATTCTCAAAGTATCATTTCGGCTTCACTACTAGCACTCTTTATGTTAAACGATTTTTATTTGGCAGGAACATGAAACTTTATCTATAAATGACAACAATGGGAATTTAATACGTAATTATAACTGACGTTACTATTACTACTACTACTATTATTATTACAGCAGTAAAACACAGCAAATGAGTTCACTACACTGAAATTCGTATTTCATCACCAGTCGGGTACTTCCCAATCGTCTAGGACTTCGTGATATATCGCCGGATAATTCCTGCAGACACCTGTTAAGTGGATTTATTTACATGGTAGATGGACATTTCATCGGTACAGATGGTTTTCAAGTGCACGCTAAATTATTATTATTATTATTATCAGTAGCACTCTCGAGATTAGGTCATGAAAGTGCAACTTAACTTCGAATGCATTCACTGGCCGGCCGGAGTGGTCGTGCGGTTCTAGGCGCTACAGTCTGGAACCAAGCGGCCGCTACGGTCGCAGGTTCGAATCCTGCCTCGTGCATGGATGTGTGTGATGTCCTTAGGTTAGTTAGGTTTAATTAGTTCTAACTTCTAGGCGACTGATGACCTCAGAAGTTAAGTCGCATAGTGCTCAGAGCCATTTGAACCATTTTTGCATTCACTGTAAGTTTCTTTTCTCTTTCAGTGTAGTACAAAAGTGGTTCAAAATTACTAACAGAAAGCTGAGAGATGTGGACTGAAAACAAAATGAAATTATCAAATTAGCAGTCATTAAAGACCGGTTGAGGTGCCCACGAATGTAGCTGAACAGGAGAATTACACAGAAAACAATTCTTGCCACGATGGAGAAGAAGGTCCTTGTTAGCGTTTTTTCGTCAGACCGAGGGAACGAAATACTTTAGCATTTTTTATACTCCGAAATCTGGTTGTATGGTTTTACAATGCATGATGCTCTTTCTCTTCCGCTTCAAATGAGAGGCACAGGAAGGACATATATTTATTCTTATGTACTGAAAAAAAAATCTGGAAGGTTGAAATGTTTGGGTATTATATAACAAATCTCGAAGTTCCTGAAGAAGCCCAAAATTAACGAGTTCTACGACGTCCAGAGCTTGTAATAAGCATGTTCTGCTTTTCATTTGAGGAAGATATGAATGAGAAGTTGCAGTTCCCTCCATATCATCTGCTTAACATTGATGTAATTTCGGTCAGCAGTGTTCCAGTAAGGTGCTCTACAATAACAGCAAAGAAAGTGTGAAAGTAAGTTACCCATGTTACTTTCTGTAAGCTGTCTTCGTGGTTTTGCAATAAGCCCGCCCACCTTCTTACCTGCAGGCTATAGTGACACCCCAGTTGTTGCAACGGATACTGACGAGCGAAAACTGCTTATAAACGTGATGGTTTACTTTTGAAGTCCAATACAGAAGCAACAGTTTGTAGTTCGGAATCGACCAGTCTTTGGACGGTTTTCGGACGGTGATCCTTTCCGATCGTGTGTGACACCAAATGTCCATGCACAGTCGCGCAATTCCAGCAGAGCACCTATTGTTCGCAACTTCGGCTACTTTCCCAGACATTCCAATTAGGATGACGGTAGCTGTGAAACTTTTCTCTGTGGGAAGGTTCGACGTTCTGGGCACGACATCCTGTTCCACCCTAAATAAACTATCTATCTGCAAATTCCTTTAACAAGCAATGAACCTGCGGAACCCATCGTAAAATGTCAACAGTAGTAAACTGCACCTTGCACACACCACATATTGTTGTGCGTTGATTCTCGTGCTAACGTCGTTTACATCAAAGGTGTAGGAAGTTATTTGGTATGAATAATAAGAAACTTACGAACTTCATTCACCACACACGTTGCTTATACAAAAACCTCGTAGTACCGGAAATAATCGTGTACGATCATTGACTTCTCACCTGAACATAGTTTAAGACACTGTACGTCCAGTTTAGGTATGATTTCATCCGTTTGGGAACACTGTTTATTAATATGGGAAAAGTAGAATGATGGAGATAACATCCTAGCAGAGAGATTTTGAACTTACACCACGAATTAAGACACAAGAGAAGGGGGGTAATAGGAACGTAATAAAATATAAGTAATTTAAGACAGGACACAAAATAGAAATGTCTGAATATCGAAAATAAAAAGAAAGGTAACTGGAAAGAAATACGAGTGTTTGCATCACCATTTGCCACAGAGGAAGAGCCATACGTAACAATTACTGGGAGAACAATTATGAGTACGACATTTACATAAAACTGCATAACCTTCATGTAATGAATTATATGTTTTATTGTATCTTTTCATTCTGTTATAAAATAGTTACATAAACTGTTTTAAATCTAAAATCGAACATATGAAGACTAAAAAATCTTGTAATATTCCGAGAATACCATTGAGTATGCTTTGTTAAAAAGCGTAAACGCATCTACATATAGGATAAAAACTCACGTACCGCATAAAAAGGCACTTTCTTACCAGCTATTACGACTTACATACATTTCCTGCGAAAAATAGCCATCACACAAACATTTTTAAATGTTTAAGCATATCTTAGATGATACACGTTATCGAATAGCGTGTAGATAATTAGATAGCTTGTTCCTGAGGGAGACTAAAGCAATGGAGAAGGGCCTCGAGGATTTTTCTGATTTATGGATACGTACTGCTAGGATGCGTGATAAATGGAGCTCCTGTTTGTCTGTTACCGTGAAGTGACCGGTAACTGATCTCTGCTGCCTAATACTGACGTATGAGCACATTGAGCAGACGATGACTTAGCACACGGCAGCCATATTGTCTGGCTGGAATCAGCCTTCCGAAGCGCTGGCGTGGTCAGACCAACACTGTACTAATTCCGTACTGCATCTTTTCGGATCCATCTTAGTAACAATTGTTAAATTCCTAAGACACTACAGCCACTTTGTTTAGATTACTACATTTTGATTACTCCTTTCCGGGAGAAGTCCTTTGCATTAGTTTACTTTTTTTTAGAAGTATGCCCGCCATGGTACGCAGTAATCTTTAAATAATTAGGAACCGCTTAGTTATGTGCAGAAAATAAGTGGTGGCTTTTCATTACTTCGTTAGGACATTCCTTGGACATTTATTATAAAACCTACTCATCTCTCGCCATTATCGAGCAGCTGGGTGTGTTCTAAAGAAACGACGTTTCCTATTATTTCATTTAATTAACGTAATGGATCTTTAAGTTCTATTTCCGTGATTACTGAAAATAATATTGAACTTAGCAGGGTCCGCCTTCATGCAAGAACACAGTTTTTCATTATTTTAATCGCCGAACATGTTTCACCTCAGTGGTGAGACTGTAGCGTCGTCGCTAGGATTCTTCTTGTTGGAGTTTGTCGTAGGTGACTGTCTGCAGCTGTCAGATAATTTGAAAAAAAAGCATATTTGTACTACCATCTGTGCAATTGTCTGTTTGTTCTCTACCGGCACATACAATTTTACACATGATGGAAAATTTTTCTTGTTCTGTATTTTCTGAAATAACCGACAAATTTTACAAATTTTTGGGATTTATTTCCTTCAGATTTATTTGTTATTTCAGATACGTAAGTATTTTATCTTTTTTTTTCTACATTATGTACCCCCTGTGGTCGCAAACAGGAAACAGCCACAAATCTATATTAATAAAAAATGTCTTCTGTAACACGGGAATGATAGGGCAACGTCTCAATTGAATGCTTGCTTGAAACATAATCACTGAAAATCTGTTCCAGTAAAATAGTGGAGTACGCACCTGTCTCATGTCTGCCTTTGCGTCATTTGTACGAGTTTTTAATAATGGTACTAAATTACCACATCCAAAAAGCTGTTCAACATTATTCAACACTCTAAAGGACGTATCAAAGAACAGAGAATAAAGTCATACTCACTGACACACACACACACACACACACACACACACACACACACACACACACACACACACACACACACACACACGCACGTACACACGAAATGAAAACACATCTGAAAATATTCAAATTTCGCCTCCTGCAATAAAAAATAAAGCAGCGAAGCAAACGGCTGTGAATCGCGTATCCCAAAGGAAAACGTGCAGTGACAAGTGGACGAAGCCCCAGCAACATCGCAACTTCCATAACCGTCAATGAGCAAGAGAAAATGTAAGTAAACGCTGTTATAAATCGGCAGCACAATTTAAAACAGCAAGCCACACCAAACAGCGTTCCCAGCAAAAAGGACGCCAAATCTAACAAGTACCCTGAGGTAAAAGCGTAAAAACGTAAAAATAATAACAACACATTTAGCAAGCAACTTATAAACGAAATACAGCTCAAGATGGGTAATCTGCAGCAATGGTACCGGCCGGTGTGGCCGAGCGGTTCTAGGTGCTTTAGTCTGGAACCACGGGACAGCTACGGTCGCACGTTCGAATCCTGTCTCGGGCTTGGATGTGTGCGATGTCCTTAGATTAGTTGGGTTTAAGTAGTTCTAAGTTCTAGGGGACTGATGACCTTAGATGTTAAGTCCCATACTGCTCAGAGCACTTTGAACCATTTTGAGCAACAGTAGTAAGGGTAAAAAAGGGACGTATGCCACCATATTTCCGAAAAAAAATTTAGAGGTTATATTCTAAACCAAACTTCAATTCCGACCATGTCCTAACATAGTTACGAAACAGAAGACATTATGTATGATGAGGGCCGCTCAACAGGTAATGCAGCACTTTTTTCTTAGCCAATTCCGGTTGAGAAAAAAGAATGCGGAATTCTGATGTTCATAGCAGCTTGCAGAATGTGGAGACCTGGCACGGAACAGAAGCAAGGTGATTCGCTGGAGAGGCGTCTGTCATCGTTATGACAAGTTCGCGCAAACCTGCCTGATCTCCTGCATGCCAGCCGCTCGATCACAGCTGTGACGCCTGCAACCTTGGAGCGTGCGAACACTCTCATTCGAGGTAACCGACGGATCACAGTCCAACACCTCGCTGCTCAACACTCTGTGTATATTCTCTTGCGCGTTACGAGACTAATCGTGACAATTATTTCGTCACAGACGGTGAAACATGAGATCATCACTTCGAACCACAAAAAAAATGGCATTTCATGAAGTAGTGCCACTTCACCTTTCCTATAAAGAGAAAGTTCAAGGCCGCAACCTCATCTGGTAAAGTAATAGCGACTGTTTCTGTGACTCTGAAACGGTTATTGTGTTTGATGTTTTCCCTCATGGTGTAACTGTCAACTCTGATGTGTATTCTGATACCGTCAGGAAATTGAAGAAATGACTTCAGTGTGTTCCTCACCACAAACCTGCAATCACACTTCTTCTTCAGCACTACGCAGTGCCTCGTAGACGTCTCCAAACACGATATGACCTCACAAAGCTTCATTGGACTGTTGTGCCTCATCCTCCCTATAGCATGGATCTTGCGCTTTCCGACTTCCATCTGTTTGGCCCAATGTAGGATGCACTCCGCTGGAAGCAGAACACCGATGATGCAGAGGTTATTGATGCAACAAGACGTTGGCCCTCTCAGCAAGGCGGTGAAAGTCCGTCCATTGAACGGAGACCATGCTGAAAATAGGATTTTGTAGCCAGAAGGGCGGGGAATGATTTGGTATACTGGAATCCTGAAAAAAAAATAATCTACTTACAGTACAAAAGGTACTTTATCACTTACTGATCGACTCTCATAATTTACACGTATGACAGGGTCCCGTTTACTGTCACAGGTCGAAAACAATGAAAAGTAAGATAAAATACATGTTGTTGTTGTTGTTGTTGTTGTTGTGATGGTCTTCAGTCCAGAGACTGGTTTGATGCAGGTCTCCATGCTATCCTATCCTCTGCAAGCCTCTTCATCTCTGACTAACTACTGCAACCTACATCCCTCTGAATCTCTTTGGTGTCTTCATCTCTTGGTCTCCCTCTACGATTTTTACCCTCCACGCTTCCCTCCAAGACTAAATTGGTGATCCCTTGACGCCGCAGAACTTGTCCTACCAGCCGATACCTTCTCTTAGTCAGATAGTTACATGATTTACCCATCTAATGTTCAGCACCACATTTCGAAAGCTTCTATTCTCTTCCTGTCTAAACTATTTATCGTCCACGTTTCACTTCCACACATGGCTACACACTACATAAACAATTTCAGATAAAACTTCTTGGCACTTAAATTTATACTCGATTTTAGCAAATTTCACTTCTTCAGAAACGCTTTATTTGTCATTGCAAGCCTACATTTCCTATCCTCTCTGTTTCGACCGTCATCGATTGTTTTTCTCCCCAAACAGCGAAACTCATCTACTTGTTTAAGTGTCTCATTTCCTAATCTGTTTACCTCAGCATCACCTGATTTAATTCTACTACATTCCATTATTCTCGTTTTGCTTTTGTTAATGCTCATCTTACATCCTCCTTTCAAGATGCTGTCCATACCTTTCAACTGCTCTTCCAGGTCCTTTGCTGTCCCTGACAGCATTATAATGTCACCTGCATACCTCTGTTCTTATTTCTTCTACATGGATTTTAATACCTACTCCAAGTTTTTCTTTTGTTTCTTTGACTGCTTGCTCAATATACAGATTGAATAACATCGGGGATAGGCTACAACCATGTCTAACTCCATTCCCAACCATTGCTTCCCTTTCATACCCCTCGACTCTTATAACTGCAATCCGGTTTCTGTACAAATAGTAAATAGCCTTTCGCTCCCTGTATTTGACACCTGCCACATTCAGAGTTTGAAAGAGAGAATTCCAGTCAACATTGTCAAAAGCTTTCTCTATGTCTACAAAGATAAGTCATATGGTCAGTATTGCCTCACGTGTTACAACATTTCTACGAAATCCAAAGTGATATGTAACGTAAATAACAAAAAGCCTTATTTCAGAACATTCCTAGCCTACATAATGTACGTGTAAATTTATTCCACAAACAGTACAAGTGAAAACCCACTGAATATGCCAGAGCTGTGGTGAAACATGTTTGTGGAGTAAGGAAGGCAGAAATAGTTTTCTAGTGAGAAGGCGTATCTCTTCTATTCACTGTTATTTTAGCTAATTGTTTGCTGCAGAAATGTCATTTCCTTTAGGGGCCGTGAACATGGAGCAGTAAGTCTTTTGGAGTCTGACGTAGGGTGGATTTGGCTGCCGCCCGGTGGCCTAATTACTCGGCGAGGCAGAGAAGACTATCGGTGCCTGAGGGCGCCTAGGATGGTAGCGGCCGGCGTAATGGAAGCAGCGGCCCATAATCGCTGAGAGCGCGGGTTCCGCAGGGCACCGTTCTGTGTCCAGCCCAACACACAAATACTTCCGCTCTCTCCTTCTGCTCCATCCGTGTGTGTGTGTGTGTGTGTGTGTGTGTGTGCTCGCTTTCAGGGAGAAGTTACCGGAATCGGAGAAGGACAGTAGAGGTGGACAGAGGACGGACCGAATGCTAGTAGCAAGGGAACAGCGATGCTCTGGGAATGGCTCTGGCCAGGTTACGAGGTCGCCGGTGCCAGATTGCAGAGGCGGAAGCCATCTGCAACCACAAACAGCAGAAAGGGTCATAAAACGACGCACACTTTTACTCTTGACCACACACCATTCCGACTGGAGATGTGATGCGCAGAGGTACTAGAAGAAATCTAACGCAAAAACTGTCTATCTTTATTTTACGAACATGTACCTCAATCCTTAATAGCAAGAACCAGAACTTGTTCGTACAAAATCATAAATGAAAGTTGACATGTTTCATTATTATCTCGATTTACTGTTTCAAAAATGCACTGGCATCTTCTTGAATTCACAGAAGAATTTCTGGATATCGCGCAGCGTCTGGGATATTCTCTTCATCTTCACAGTCGTTTACCTGTCAACAGTATTTCCGTTTATCAGAAATTTAAGCTTACACTTCTTTCATGTTAAGAAAAAAATTCTCAGACAAATGATTGAATAATCTTAATCCACGTAACTGTGGTGAGCTTATATGCTCACGCCCGCAAAGTTTTGTGTGGAATCAAAAGATTGTGAGACACCGGTTCAACACAGAACTTCTCGAATAATCTCATTTCCTATATACATGACGCTTTATTTGATCAATTATTTGTATAAAAATTTTGCGAGCGTAATGGACTCCAACCATCCCTAGATTTGGGTGTGGGTGTGAGAAGACGTGTCGTGTAAAAATATTCTATAACGACCGATACATAGGTTTCGGTGTCGCTAGACTTAGTGGTGACAGCCGATATGACGTTTCATGCCTACAGGTGGAGCTACAAGGAAATAGAGGGGGGAGGGACTAGAGCATTGACATAAAATTAGCACACACATCATTTTCTGATTTCAAAAATTTACTGTGACAGTCAAAGGTGTAACATAAAAGCGTAGCTCAGGAATGCCTGGAGTAATTTCAGTTAAATCTAGCATGTACATAACTCATTATTAGTATCAAAATAGTGTGGGAGTAAAATACCCTTACTACCACCAGGAGTTGGGATAATGATGAGAAAGGACAACATATTGAAATGTCCGAAAACGACCTGTTCGAATATTTTAAAAGTTTGAAAGGTCATCTGCCTCTTGAATTTTTCATTGTATGTACCACATCGTGTTTTGGGGCTAAATATCAAGCTATATGACTCAATATGACAGATAAATTTAACGGCCTCCCTAGAGTCGCATGGTGTAAAACAACAGAAAATGTTAGAGTTCCCATCGAAACAACTATCAGTTAATGAGTTCTAATGAAAGTGCAGGGTGAAATTTGCTAGAGATACAGATGACGTATGCGTACAAATATACTTTAAATGTATTTGAAACATGACTCATTATTTGATCAATTATTTCTATAATTTATACATGCTGTCTTCGGTCAACAACAGCAGGTTCTGCATTCATACCTGTGGCACCCATACACACACACACACACACACACACACACACACACACACACATATATATATATATATATATATATATATATATATATATATATATATATATATGTGTGTGTGTGTGTGTGTGTGTGTGTGTGTGTGTGAATGTGTGAAGTCCAGAGTGCCACAGGGTGAATGCAGATATTGCTACTGGTGACTGGGGAAAGTGCACTGAACAACATTACATCAGCATCTATTTCATTTGCATACTAATAATTATAGCTTTTAGCAGTTGTTTCTATTTAGTTTGGTTAGCTGCTCCAAGTGGCGAGAGAAAGCCATTAATGGTCATTTTCTCGTGGGCAGCAGGTGGGTAGGTGGACCCAAATGGTTAGTTGGCCCTGACAGACATAGCCCGCTTAGTGGTGAAATTATGACGACGCACGAAAAATCAGATCGTAAAGTTAGTAACGTAGGTAGATTGTTCAACGCAGAGAAAAAAACGAACCAACATATGACGTAGGCATATATTAAGGTGGCACATGTAAAAATGCCTGCATTGTGTATGAGACATATGCATGTGCAGGCGATGTCGCAGGAAAAAATCATGTAAATAAATAAACAAGTAACTTCTCAATGGTGTAAGCTGTATGCAAATAAGTTTTAGAATCTATACTTTTGTCAATAAGACAAATGCAGGAACCATTTCAAAAGCTGCTCCCGAACACATAGATGCAACTGAGCCACTGAGAGAGGACGAGATACTGTCTCACTATTTTTCATATTCAAGGCTAGTCTTTAATTTTGATTTTACAACCAAGACATCATTTTTCTGATACTACAGGAAGTTATCAACACGAGCAGACATTCATGGATGCATGTACGTTGTTAATGCATGCGGGATCTTTACGGTGGCCCGCCTTCGAATTTTTTGGAGTTGAGGCAGTTTGGTCATTTAACAGAAAATCTTGCAGTGGACGTTGGGGCTTGGAAGCCTCGTGCAACCATTACGGAAAGGAACACCTCAAAGAACTTTATGAGGACAGGATGGTGGTCCAAAGAATTTCCCATACCCGTGTGCAGACAATTGTTTTCAGCTGATGAGGTGGAAAAACTGCCTACCTTGATCTACCTGTTAGGCAGCTCTAGCCACGACAGGTGTATGGGTGTGGGAGAAATTTAGTCGCCCGGCCAAGGCGTATCGACAGTGTCTCAAACGCCCTTTGTTAACAGGATGGCTCCAATAATAGCCTAATTCACAGGTTTCCATGTTCACTGTGGTCTGGACGCTATCGAGGGAGCCGTCATGTGGTGTCGTCTCCCTGCCTGCCTCCATTTTGGGAAATTCGAAACAATTTTAGAATCGAACGCAACATTAATGTTGGGTCGGAAGTGATGTACGTTGGAGGCACAGAAACACTTCTCTTAGAGTATCCGAGGTCCCTGGTCGGGCACGCTGTAGCGTTTAGGCTATCCAGATAACGATCTATGTGGTGAATGTGTTGTCCTCTTTGGGGTTAAACGGGAACTCAAAGCATCCTGCGTAAAGTGAACGCTGTAACTTTGATTAGGATAGGATGATGGGTAGAGGGGAGACATGAAGCTCTTGGAGTGCGCGTCACGAAGTTGGAATAACGTGGTCAAATAACAATTATAATAATAAGAAGAACAATTATCGAGAGGCGGACCAGCCCCTTTGCTGGAATCATAGCGGGCAACAGGGGACAAACAGAACCGTCGCGCCCCTGAGGGACGGGAACGGGCTGCGCGCCTCGTTCGTGGCGGCAGTGAATGCTGGGGCATCGCGAGGCACGGCCGCCGCCTTGGGGCCATTACCGCGTTTACGACGCGTTGCCTGCGCTCCAGAAGGCAGTTTGTCAGTCGGCTACGGGCGTCAGAATGGTCAGCACACCGGCCAAGGTAAGGGAGGAGGCACGCGTCTCAAAGTGCGTGCAGTCGCCTCGCCTCGCTCCTCCGCAGAGTACGCACAGCACAACACGTAGGAGTGACGACGTGGCGAGCTTAACGCGCGCGCATCTCCACTCTGTAGAGCTACAAAAATCCACTGCCCGACAAAACAAGTGAAGCATCCAGAACAGAAATTTGGTGTTGCTACCAGGTGTAGTAGGGTTGGAGTGAGCATAACTTTTTGGAAAAACGTGGGATTTTTCGTACCTTCTCTTGGCCAAAAAGTAGGACAACTTTTAACCTCTCGTAAAAACCGCTTTTTTCCAAAAGCACGTCTTGCTCTGGAAATGTAGCCTTTACTGATGTGAGTAATGGTAATCATATAAAAACTGTAAAGAAAAACATTTCAAGCGTTCAGAAATTTATTTATTTATGGAGAATTGTGACATTCAGATTTTCGAATGCCTATGGTTGCTATCATCAATAGATATCGAGAAGCATCCTGTACTGTTTACAGCAGATGTTACTTGTTTCTTCAAATGTTGAGTAAGAACCTGAACTGACATGGTTTATTGTTCTGCAGCTACATTTTCCTGTTCCCGTGTCTTTTAAGCCACAAAATAACCCGTCACTTTTAGTGAGGAATATACCGACTGAATATCCCTCCTGCGTTTCTCTGAATCCATCCGATACTTGAGATCTGCGGCGCTAGCATTAGGCACAGATACAGCACAATTGCACAGAGTATCTTACACTTCGCTGAACAAACAGTTTCTGTGGCACTGAAGCAAGGGAATTTGTTCTGTGGCATTTCCGAAGACCTTGATTTCCGTTTCATAATATAATTTTTACAACTCGTTATAACTTACGAACACCACGTGCTAGCGCTTCGCAAATTGATGCTGACCCCAATGCCAAATAGGAGCAAAGAAAATCGATATGAAACGATTATTGTACTTAATTTATACATGTATCAGCGGGTACCAAAGTATGGAATATCAGTCTCGACAGTTAGCTTATAAAATCTAAACTCAGAAATTTTTTACCGGTTTGGAAGTTTGAAAATAATCCACTGAAAACTGCAAGGTATTTTTCCTTTTAAATCGGGACAAATTTTTGAAGCTCCAACAATGGGACAACAGTGATTAATCGAGACGTATGGTCACCCTGGGTAGGGTGTACGTAAGTTGTTTCCAGCGTCAGATGTTGAGTAACAACTCTGGAGGACACGGAGATATTACGTACTCATGTGTGAGAGCGTTAGCAGAACCTAACAACATTCGAAAGGGGCCTCGTTATGGATCCCCATTTAGCTGGCTGGTCGAATCGTGCAACATCTAGGTGAACATCTACAGCCTTATTTATATACACTGAAGAGCCAAAGAAACTGGTACACCTGCCTAATATCGTGTAGGTTCCCCGCGAGGACGCAGAAGTGCCGCAACACGACGTGGCATGGACTCGACTAATGCCTGAAGTAGTGCTGGCGGAAACTGAAACCATGAGTCCTGCAGGGCTGTCCATAAATACGTAAGAGTACGAGGGGGTGGGGATCTCTTCTGAACAGCAAGTTGCAAGGCATCCCAGATATGCTCAATTATGTTTATGTCTGGGGAGTCTGGTGGCCAGCGGAAGTGTTTAAACACAGAATACTGTTCCTGGAGCCACTCTGTAGCAATTACGGACGTGTGGGGTGCCGCATTGCCCTGCTGGAATTGCCCAAGTCCGTCGGAAAACACAATGGACATGAATTGATGCAGGTGATCACACAGGATTATTACGTACGTGTCACCCGTCAGAGTCGGGTCTAGACCATATCAGAGGTCTCATATCACTCCAACTGCACGCGCCCTACACCATTATAGACCCTCCAACAGTTCTAACAGTCCGCTGCTGACGTGCAACCTCCACGGATTCATGAAGTTGTCTCCACAGCCGTACACGTCCATCCACTCGATACAATTTTAAACGACACTCGTCCGACCAGGTAACAAGTGCCCAGTTATTAACAGTCCAATGGCGATGTTGACGAGCCCAGCAAGGCGTAAACCTTTGTGTCGTACAGTCAGGAAGGATACACTTGTGGGCCTTCGGCTCCGAAATCTCATATCGATGACGTTTTGTTGAATGGTTCGCACGCTGACAGTTGTTGATTGTCCAGCTCTGGAATCTGCAGCAGTTTGTGGAAGGGTTGCACTTCTGTCACGTTGAAAGATTCCCTTCAGTCGTCGTTGGTCCCATTCTTGCAGGATCCTTTTCCGGCCGCAGCGATATCGGAGATTTGATGTTTTACCTGTTTCTTGATATTCACGGTACACTCGTGAAATTGTCGTACAGGAAAATCCCCTCGCTCATGAGCCGACTATAACACCATGTTCAAACTTACTTAAATCTTGATAACCTGCCATTGTAACCGATCTAACAATTGTGCCAGCCATTTGCTGTCTTATATAGGCGTTGCTGACCGCAGCGACGTATTCTGCCTGTTTACGTATCTCTGTATTAGCATACGTACGCCTATACCAGTTCCTTGGGCGCTTCAGTGTAGATAGTTACATATCCCTACATGTTACTTTTTGTTGTACTGTTAATGGCAGCCTATGCACGGGACAGTAATTCAGTAATTCTCTAGTCTGGGTGTTGCTAGTCTCCGACCAATGGCGCGCGATGGCACATAATGCAGTAGGGTGTCCATTACTTGGTCTGTCGCAGATGTGAATGGGTTACTATGAGCCTGGCGCAGAATACGCATCACTGCCTGGTGGCGGTCATACATGGTCGACGGGAATCTTGACGACGATTATGCCTGCCCTCTCGTTCCCATGCAGTCCAACATCGGGCGGATATCACAAATGAAACAAAATGAATCAAATTCACACCAGTCCTCCAGTGCAAAGACACAGCACTACCAACGATGCGGAAGGTGTTGAACGCCATTAGCATAGCCATCAATGTGTGCCACGAGTGGCCGAAATGCCGCGAGAATATTCACCCTGTTCACAAAGCGCCTTCCACGGAATGATTTCCTCTGTTGTGGAACGAGGTCGAAGTGTCCGCAGCTCGTGGTCGTGCGGTAGCGTTCTCGCTTCCCGCGCCGTGTTCGACTCCTGGCGGGGTCAGGGATTTTCTCTGCCTTGTGCTGACTGGATGTGTGTGATGTTCTTAGGTTAGTTAGGTTTAAGTAGTTCTAAGTTCTAGATGGCCATAGATGTTAAGTCCCATAGTGCTCAGAGCCATTTGAACAATTTTTTTTTTTTTTTAGGTCGAAGTCACATAGACTGACCTTATCAGCGATTGCTGCGCAAACACTTTCTCCACGTACGCGTAAACCATAATTACTCCACAACGCAAGCATTTGGGGTACACTCGTCCGGTGTCGAACCGTACAATAACCCTGGTTTCGGCGTGGGGTGGCATCGAGGTGGGTAGACTGCTCTGGATTGTTGTTGGGTTGTGGACCACTGTGGGCTACGGCGGGACGAAGCCTCTCCGTCGTTTATAGGTCCCCGCTTCAATACACAATACGCAATATACAATACACACAGACTGAGGTATGGAGAGTAGGGTGGTGCGGGAGGTTCCATATTGTAACAAGGCCAACTTCACACAGAATGTTTCAGGCGCTTGTGCCGATCCATCCTGGTATGCAGTAGCAAATTTGTCGGTGGAATTCGATGACGTTGCCGCCGGCTTTCGAATGTATTTACTGCGATTACGATGATGCTACACGTTCCCACTATATACCATAGTTGTCATAACTTTTTGAACGAGCCTCAAATTCGTTTGCTGAAAATCTTAAAGCTCCGAAAGTTGTTCTTCGATTCCTTTGAAATTTTGACATAACGTTGCATTCGAATACGCATGTCTTTGTACATACATAATACACGGGCCTACACACACACACACACACACACACACACACACATATATATATATATATATATATATATATATATATATATATATATATATATATATGGGAATTCAATAATGATGTAAATGTGCGAATGTACAAGATCGCGCAAATCTCCAGAAATTCCTTGTCAATTACTTCGAAATTTCGGCACAACATTGCGTTCTAATACATGCGAGTTCCTATGTAATCACTTTTGAATGTGTATTACGTGTAAGTAAATACTTAATGTTCAGGGAGTTTCAGATGTGATAGTCAATATTCAGGGATATTACAGGAATGACCATTCGAAACAAAAATGTCAAGTAAACATAATCTCTGAAAGACTTACCTTAAGAGCTTTGAGCAATTTTTGGTCTTCGATACTGTGAAACAAAACCTCTTCGACTGCAAGCTCTTTGCTTTCCATATTTTGGGAAGTGGTGGTATGGACCAGGAAGAAAGTTTCTTGTAAATATTTGCTATAAAATGTGTGGTGTCACCGCCAGACACCACACTTGCTAGGTGGTAACCTTTAAATCGGCCGCGGTCCGGTAGTATACGTCGGACCCGCGTGTCACCACTGTCAGTGATTGCAGACCGAGCGCCGCCACACGGCAGGTCTAGAGAGACGTCCTAGCACTCGCCCCCAGTTGTACAGACGACTTTGCTAGCGATGCTACACTGACAAATACGCTCTCAGAATGAGATTTTCACTCTGCAGCGGAGTGTGCTCTGATATGAAACTTCCTGGCAGATTAAAACTGTGTGCCCGACCGAGACTCGAACTCGGGACCTTTGCCTTTCGTGGGCAAGTGCTCTACCATTTGTTTGGAAGGTAGGAGACGAGATACTGGCAGAAGTAAATTTGTGAGGACCGGGCGTGAGTCGTGCTTCGGTAGCTCAAATGGTTAGAGCACTTGCCTGCGAAAGGCAAAGGTCCCGAGTTCGAGTCTCGGTCGGGCACACAGTTTTAATCTGCCAGGAAGTTTCAAATACGCTCTCATTTGCCGAGACGATAGTTAGCATAGCCTTCAGCTACGTCATTTGCTATGACCTAGCAAGGCGCCCTTACCAGTTATATTGAGACTGTAATTATGTATCATCAAGAGCGATGTTCTCCCATTATGGATTAAAGTTAATTATTCCAGAAGCCATGTACTATTTTTGGCTACTATAATAACTTTACCTTGTTCCAGACCTCACGCCAGTCGGCGTGAGCTTAAACGCTTGCGTTTCGGCCTCCTCTAGCAACACGGTGTTGGCTCTTCACCCAACACATCAAAATGCGTACCTTAAGAGCTATGAAATTTTTTTTTATCTTCGCTACTTTGAGAAACAACTTTTCACATGAACAAGTGCTCATACATTTTGAGGTAAGCATTTTAAACCACGAGAAAGTTGTATATATAGCTATCGGTTATGATTAGAAATTAGAATATTGCTAAAGTATTTGAGTATGCGATAATAATGAAAAACGTTCAAGGGCAGAGAGAGGGGTAAGGAGGAGATGGACAGAGGGATGGAAGGAAAGGGGATAGAGAGCGGAAAGCAGGAGATGTACAGAGAGAGGAGACACAAGAAGATGGAGAGAGATGGCTAGGATATGATGGATACAGAAGGGAGGAGGAGGAGACGAACAAGTAGAGGGGGAGGAGAAGATGGACACGGACAGGGGGAGAGGGAGATTACGACGTTTATCCAATTCCCATGCATGCTAGAACGATGGGTTGCCCATTTTCTTTCTTTTCTTTTTAACCAGGCTGAATCACAGCAACGCGTGTCCTGGAACAGCTGTTATAGAACAGAGATATTTGACATTCTGTACTCTGTTGTTCTAACCCTAATTTTCGTTTTTTAGACCAGACATACACTATGTGTTCAACTTCCCTGGTACACAACGTGATCAAAAGTATCCGGAGACCCCCAAAAACATACATATTAGGTGCACTGTGCTGCCACATACTGCCAGGAACTCCATATCAGAGACTTCAGTAGTCATTAGACATCGTGACAAAGCAGAATGGGGGTCTCCGCGGAACTCACGCACTTCGAATGAGGTCAGGTGAGTGGGTGTCACTTCTGTCATACATCTGTACTAGAGATTTCCACACGACTAAACATCTCTAGGTCCACTGGAAGCGTGAATGGACACGTACAGCACAAAACCATACAGGCAGACCGCTTCTTTTGACTGACAGAGAGCGCCGACTGTTGAAGAGGGTCGTAATGTGTAATAAGCAGTCATCTATCCAGACCATCACGCAGGAATTCCAAACTGCATCAGGATCTACTGAAAGTACTACGACAGTTAGGCGGGAGGTGCGAAAACTTGGATTTTATGGTCGAGTGGCTACTCATCAGCCACACATCAAGCACGTAAATGCCGAGAGACGAGTCGCTTGGTGTAAGGAGCGTAAACATTGGGTGATTGAAGAGTGCGAAAACCTTGTGTGGAGCGAGGAATCACGGTACACAATGTGGCGATCCGAAGGCAGGATGTGACTATGGCGAATGCCCGGTGAACGTCATCTGCCAGCGTGTGTAGCGCCAACAGTAAAATTCGGAGGCTGCGGTATTATGGTGTTGTCATGTTTTTCGTCGAGGGGGCTAGCACTCCTTGTTGTTTTCCTTGACACTATCACTACATATGTCTATATTGATGTTTTAAGCGCCTTCCTGCTTCCCACTGTTGAAGAGCAATTCGGCGATGGCGAATGAATCTTTTAACAGGATCGAGCACCTGTTCATAACGCACGGTCTATGGCGGAGTGATTACGCGACAATAACATCCGTGTAATGGACAGAGCAATTCGAGGATGGCGAATTCATCTTTTAACAGGATCGAGCACCTGTTCATAATGCACGGCCTATGGCGGAGTGATTACACGACAATAACATCCGTTTAATGGAGTGGCCTGCACAGAGTCGTGACCTGAATCATATAAACACCTGTGGGACGGTTTGGAACGCCATGCCAAACCTCACCGACCGACATCGATAGCTCTCCTCAGTGCAGCACTCCGTGAAGAACGGGCTGCCATTCCCCGAGACACCTTCCAGCACCCGACTGAACGTGTGCCTGCGGGAGTGGAAGCTGTCATTAAGCCTAAGGGTGGGCTAACACCATACTGAATTCCAGCATTACCAATGGAGGGCGCCACGACTTGTAAGACTTTTCAGCAAGATGTCTGGATACTTTTGATCATATAGTGTATATTTCTCGTGATAGTTGCAATGACATGCCTTGTTTCTCTGATCTGAGAGTAAATCATAAACTGAAAGGTACTCAGCCAACGCCGCGTGGCACTACGCGGCGCACACTGGTTTCCGGCCGGCGGTTGTACGGCAGTGAGGAAGCCGTCCTCCTCTGTGTCTGCGCGGCAGCGCGGCAAATTACTAACCGAAGGGACCAGCGTTCGATTCGCGGCCTGGTCAGAGATTTTCTCCACTCGAGAGCATGTGTATTGTCCTCACGTTCCTATCATCAGTGACATTCCACTGTTGGGTGCATAGGCAAGCCCCGAAAGCAACAGGCGTGCAGCGGCTGGTGCCGCACAGTTGGACGTGGGAGCCTCTGGCAGCACGAGCGGAAAACTTTATGAATGGGACACCGACACAGTTTCTTTCCCCCTGCGCGTCTTTTGAGTATGGCGTCCCGATACTTACACCTCATCGCTTTGCCAGATTCGTTCACGCCAACGTTGCAATGCTTCTCAGTTGTCAGGTGTGTTCCACGAGCGTTACAATTTCATTATTAAAGAACGCATTAACTTTCCTTGGAGATTATGGAAAATTAATTATATGTAAGAAAAATAGTGTTTAATCCTCGGAAGAGCATCGAATTTCGTATGCTTTAAAACTGTTGAATACTGAACTGTGAAGAATTGGCCATTGATGATGAAACTGTACCTGTGACTCTCGTTTTAAAGATTCTTACACTACTGGCCATTAAAATTGCTACACCAAGAAGAAATGCAGATGATAAACGGGTATTCATTGGACAAATATATTATACTGGAACTGACGTGTGATTACACTTTCACGCAATTTCGGTGCACAGATCCTGAGAAATCAGTACCCAGAACAACCACCTCTCGCCGTAATAGCGGCTTTGATATGCCTGGGCCTCGAGTCAAACAGAGCTTGGATGGCGTGTACAGGTACAGCTGCCCATGCAGCTTCAACACGATACCACAGTTCATCGAGAGTAGTGACTGGCTTATTGTGACGAGCCAGTTGCTCGACCACCATTGACCAGACGTTTTCAGGGGGTGAGCGATCTGGAGAATGTGCTGGCCAGGGCAGCAGTCGAGCATTTTCTGTATCCAGAAAGGCCCGTACAGCACCTGCAACATGCGGTCATGCATTATCCGGCTGAAATGTAGGGTTTCGCAGGGATCGAATGAAGGGTAGAGCCTCGGGTCGTAACACATGTTAAATGTAACGTCCACTGTTCAGAGTGCCGTCAATGCGAACATGAGTTGACCGAGGCTTGTAACCAATGGCACCCCATACCATCACGCCGGGTGATACGCCAGTGTGGCGATGACGAATACACGTTTCCAATGTGGGTTCACCGCGATGTGGCCAAACACGGATGTGACCATCATGATGCTGTAAACAGAACATGGATTCATCCGAAAAAATGACGTTTTGCCATTCGTGTACCACGTTTCGTCGTTTTATACACCATGGCAGGCGCTCCTGTCTGTGATGCGGCGTCAAGGGTAACCGCAGCCATGGTCTCCGAGCTGATAGTCCATGCTGCTGCAAACGTCGTCGAACTGTTCGTGCAGATGGTTGTTGTCTTGCAAACGTCCGCATTTGTTGACTCAGGGATCGAGACGTGGCTACACGATCCGTCACAGCCATGCGGATCAGATGCCTGTCATCTCGACTGCTAGTGATACGAGGCCGTTGGGATCCAGCACGGCGTTTCGTATTAATGTCCTGAACCCACCGAATCCATATTCTGCTAACAGTCATTGGATCTCGACTAACGTGAGCAACAATGTCGCGATACGATAAACCGCAATCGCGATAGGCTACAATCCGACCTTTATCAAAGTCCTTCTTACACGAGGCATCACAACAACGTTTCACCAGGCAACGCCGGTCAACTGCTGTTTGTGTATGAGAAATCGGTTGGAAACTTTCCTCATGTCAGTACGTTGTAGGTGTCGCCACCGGCGCCAACCTTGTGTGAATGCTCTGAAAAGCTAATCATTTGCATATCACAGCACTTTCTTCCTGTCGGTTAAATTTCCCGTCTGTAGCACGTCATCTTCGTGGTGTAGCAATTTAAATGTCCAGTAGTGTACATCCGTCTTTCGTTATCGCTCTGAGACCAGGTCACTGTATACGGGAGAATATCTTTAGTACATACATTTTATACCACTAAAGCACTATGTGTAATAATATGCCGTATTGCCACGCCTGCAACACGAAAACCATTAGTGCTAGCGGAAAAAAATGATAGGTTCATTTCTGTTGGAAACCTAATGTACTGTGATTTGGTACACTCCCATTCTCACACTCCACTGGTGGGGATTTTCAGTATGCTGTTCATGACACTACGGCGCTCCGCATTTGTTCAAAATTTCCTAGTGCACGAGGTTTCCCATAATTTTACGTCACAGAGTGGAGTTTTTGCTCCGGACGCAAAGGAGTTTCCGGATGCAGTACGACAGAGGGTACAGACGAGGGTGAAGCAGTTCCACTCAGCTCACCAGAACCTTCCAATAGGCACTGACATGACCCGCTCCCACACTCGCTATTGTCTAAACCGATGGTGAGGAATTTCCGGCAAATTCTGCATAAGGTTCTAAAAGGACAGAACTGCCTCAATTCTGAATGGCAGGCAACTTGGTTCACGTAAGCATGTCTGAAGTTACACTAGTGCAATACTTGTCAAGACTTGGCTGGCGCCTATAAAATAAAAGTTTTTAGATATAAAACCTGACATATTCCCAGGTCATGTGGTCTCCTTCTACACAGTTATGTAGTTTCAGTACGCTGCCTGGACGGTGAATGTTTATCGGGAACAATGATATTGTCAGGACTACCCCAGCGGGGGGAAGAGCATTATGAGCGCTCTTGTTCTATGTATACATAACTCATTCCGCGAATTCTGTTAGCGTCAGTCAGTGACTGTCTGCTGCTGATACTGTACTATACCCAAAATTGCTATCTTTGAGTCACTGTAAAATTTGATGATGTGATGAATGGCAGCTTTCTGTAGATGTGGAGAAATATACTTTAATGCAGATGAGACTGAAAAACAATGCTGTAATGTTTGAAAACAGTGTCAGTGATATGCTGCTTGATACAGTTACATCGATGAAATATCTAGGAGCATCGTTGCAAAGCGATACAAATTGAGCTAGTACATAGGGTCGGTGTTAGGGAAGGTGAATACTCAGATTCGGGTTATTGGGAGAATATAAGGAACGTGTTGCTCATCTCTAAAGAATACTGCGTGTGGAACACCTGATCTTGAGTACTCTTCGAGTATTTCGGATTCCTAACAGGTCTGATTAATGATAGACATCGAAGCAATTCAGAAGCCGGCAGCTAGATGCGTTGCCCTTAAGTTCGATCAAGAGATGAGCAATAACGAAATGCTCCAAGAACTCAAACATGAACTCGTTTCGGGATACCACTGATAAAGTTTAGCGAAACGGCGTTTGCGACCGTCCCACTGCGACCGACGTATGGCATGCGAAGCGATAGCATTGGCAAATTTTGACTCGTACAGAGGCACACGGTTTCCCTCGCTTCAATGGCAAGCAAAGCAAGGGAGGACAGTGACTACCAAGGGTACGAGGTACCCTCTGCCATGTATAGTGCAGTGACTTGTCGAGAACATAGATGTACAAGTACAGGTAGGATAAATTTGAAATTTCAAGCAGTGCGCTCTCTCTAGGTTATCACACGTAGTGCGAAAAAACCCAGATTCTTTGAAGGATGTAGTTCCTTTGTATAAGACAGCTTCAAATGTTTCATTCCTTTACAGCTGAGTTAAAAGCGTTAATTCATCGCTTCCAGCAAGTGAGGAGGGGGAGCAGAAACTGACAAGCACTGCGCTACGAAGCAACGGGAGATCGTGAAGGTAAACAGCTCTACCCAGCCAGTCCCACGATAAAATGTAGAAAAATATGCAACTCCAAGATTGGCCTCTATATTCACTTAAGATCCTATAGAAACTGAGTTTCTAAGAAGACAGACATACACTTCAGCTAGTGATAGCCAATTAAAGTGTTAAATATTAGCTTATATGATATATGGAAGAGAAAGTTTAGAAAACATCTGAAATTGTGCTTAAATAGTGTTGGAAGTCGGCAAGTATTCTAATAACGAGACATTGTAGGAAAACTGTGTAGTGAGGGTACTTTGTGCACCATTTTAGGTAAAAGCTAGTAACTGATGCATCTCAGTGTTTATTACGGCATATCTCATGAACTATATGTCGTACAATCATATAATTCTGCAGGTACATAAAGTGAAATATCCATATATTGTCTTCAAAGAGTATTGCACATACAATTAGTAGTAAAGAAGTGATGGACTGAAATGTCATGCCTCATGTTGAAGTTCTGATGTGCACCACTTTAAACAAAATCTAGTTTTTCACGAATGTAAATGTCTATGATATTATTTTTCCTTTCATCAATTGTTGGGGATGTCAGCGAGAAAATGTTTCGCAACCGTTTAAAATTATGTATGAAGTTTTTTGGAACATACTAAGTGCTCTCGTTGACAAATACTGCATCAATAAAGTTCTGCAGTTACGCTGCCTCGGGTCAAACACACAGGTTTTAACTGTTATTGTGTTAAATTTTTATAATAAGATTATTTCTCTTAATGAGTAGATGATGAAAGATTTTTAAATTTTTAAATTCCGATAGTAACTACGCGGAATGTCGGAGAAAAACACTGTCGCCCCTGGAAGCTACTAAATAGGCAACCCGGTACTCCTACCTGTTTCCGGTACAGTCGCTTGGCAACCTGAGGGTGCGTAGCCCCTGAGGGGTAAACGTAAACCAATCCAGTCTGTTTCAGTCACAAAACTAAATTGATTTCAAAAGATTATGACTATTATTAAAATTTTGTAAGAGTCTAACATTGATTACATAAGTTATCAATAATTACTTTTTCTCGGTTAGTTGCATTAATGAGGAGGAATTTCAAGATTCTTCACATAATCCACCCATTACACACTTATGTTGTAACATTGTCTCGTACAAGGCTGATGATGAAATTGACATATGTACGTAATAAATGTTAAATATCTCAAGGAAATGACTTCTCCAAGTTACAGATAGTACCTGCAGTAGACCATAAATTTCTTCATCACTCACATCGAAACAGGTAATTGAATTTATTGATAGCACGACACGGCAGTAACTACATAGGGACTACTATAATGAAATACACATTATTATTATTAATACTAGTAGTGACTGTGATCTGACACAAAGCATTAACAGCCTGAAGGCTTCCCATTTTTCACAGTTTAGAAGTAAGGAATGCAGAAATCAAGTGATTTACGAACAGTAATTACAGCGCACGCGGTTTAACTTGGTTGGTTTTCTTTCTTTTTTTTTCTTTTTTTTGTGTTTCAGTTTGCATGTCAAGAAAGTGCAGCAATCGAGAAAAGTATTGCAGGGGAAGTATTTTTTGTAACAAGTATATACCCTCACTGTTGACAATTAGCATTCCGTTTCTTGTCTGAGAAGGAGTAGTGTTTAGCGCTTGCGATGCACCAAAACTCCATCGTCATTCATTCCAACATTCCCCTCCCCCACCCCCCACCCCCACCCCCCACCTCACACACAAAAAGTAAATATCATTCACCTACCATCATGTTAAATATAGAAGTGTTCCAAGAAATGTCTTTCATTCTAGAGTACAGTCAGGTGCTAAAATTGGCGATAATGTGTGTTTGTGTGTGTGTGTGGGGGGGGGGGGGGGGGGAGGGGCGGCTCAAAAGTTGGGAACGACTGTAAGTAGGAAGTGACAAGCAAGTAGGAGCCCGATCGCTGAACAAACTGAACGAGTAAGTCGGATCTTCATATTATTGCGCTGTCTGAAATAACCTGACACAGGTGACACATTCATTTGGTAAGCCTACACATTCTAGTAGGTTAGGCAAAATAGTAATGGCTCGATAAATAGTTGCTGCATCTTAAGATATCAACCCAGCTTACATCATGTGCACCTGAAGCTGTTGATGTAGGTTGGATTGCCTATCTTAAGGTGTATCAAACGTTTTCTGGGCCGCTTTTCTTTTAGCCACCCCGTATTGAAGCGACCGCGTTGATATTTAATTCCAGCACTTTTATAAGGTATCACCAATGTCGAGAGAGGCAGTCACGCATAAGGAACACAAAAACTATGGAACGTACTCTTAGTAAATTAAAGTATGTGTGATGTATGGTCGCCAATCCAAAAATAAGGACAAATGTCAAGAGTAACGTCCTGTAGTTAGCATTGTTGCACCTTACTGTGCAACAATGTATAAAATATATATTGACAAAACTCTGGAACATAGTTATTAGTAAAGAACCTCAGTGCGAAAAATTCTCCATTCATCAATTTGGAAGCAGTGGACAAATTTGTTAATTGCAACATTGTTATCAAAATGAACATTCAAATCAGTAATCTATACTGCTTGCCATTACAGATATTTCTGTATGAAATACAATTTGCAAAAGTTATATCCAATCAATCGTAATAATGTCAATTTCGATGAAGAGGAAACAACACTGGTACCACTCCTTGACACACCAGACCAGGAAAACAAGAGAAATATACATCTGTGTACGTTTAGCACTTCGGAACTGTATCGTATTATCGGTCTGGCTTCGATGCAATATTTCAATTCAAGTATAGAAACACAGTTATCACCATGATGAAAATTATTAAAAATAGTTTCAGTTCGTGACAAACATTAATGTAAGCATTCTCATTTCAAATAAAGACCAGACAAGGAACATCAGAAAGGTAATGCGACCTACAGGTTAGGAACTGATTCGTACAAGTCCAGACTAAAGGAAGTCACTGTGCCGTTGACAGCCCTGACGCATGTCAGACAGTCATAAGCATTTTCAATTCACGTATACAGACACAGGTACAGTAGACAAAGGCGTATAAGTTTTGTGGTGACTACATCCTTCCAACTATTTGGCATCTATGGTGCCAATATACTGAGCCATTTCATCTCAAATCTGTAAAGAAAGTTTTGGCATGTGTGGTGGCAGCATACACTTCTGCCCACTTCAAGCTCCTAACCACTCTTTCCCAACTCCCCTAAGGCATCTGCTCCCGCTGCTTGTCAACTCCATCTCTTTGATAATCATTATACAATGCAAAGGTCGAACTATGTAACATGAAAAACGTACCAGTGCAAAGTCAAATCCTTAATCAGATTTTTCGTATATGTCTGAAAGCGTGTACCCACTTCGTACAGACAAAAACAAAAGAATTGATTTCAATGCTGCAGATGTGTAACTTCTGTTACAATTTGACTAAAGGTAGCAGACGGACATGGGCATTGTGTGTTCTGAAATAGAGCGAAGCAGGTTTTTATTTCTTTCTTTAATGCAGGAATTCCAAAAATAAACTATATGTAGCTCGTGTGACTGGCACAAACCCACTGGTGGTGGTCAGTCTAAAAAGGTTCATAATGATTTAAGATGCCGCAAAGATTAACATAAACAGGAGCCGAAAAATTCGGAAGTCGTAAAATATTCAAATGCTAGAACATACGTAAACATTTTGCACAACTAATAATTTGTACTTAACATTTTACTTTTCTGCAATATGCGTTTGTTCTAGAGGACACTCCTTGGACATTGTAATAGTTCTTGCTACCTCCACTGTCCCTAAAAGTCATCAAAGCACCAAAACGGATACAGCGATTAGTGAACACAGGATTGTCGTAGGGAGATTGAATATTGTAACCCTGAAATCCTCCAAAAATAAACGAAAAATACACCTATAAGGCAGGTGAGAATTTAAGGAGATAGGACCTGCATAAACTGACTAAACAGGACGTTGTACAGCGTTTCAGAGAGAGCATAAGGGAAAAATTGACGGGAATGAGGGAAAGGAGTACAGCAGAAGAAGAATAGGTAGCTCTGACGGATGAAATAGTGAAGGCAGCAGAGGCTCAAATAGGTAAAAAGACGAGGTCTAGTAGAAATCCTTGGGTAACAGAAGACATATTGAATTTAATTGATGAAAGGAGAAAATATAAAAATGCAGTAAATGAAGCAGGCAAGAAGGAATAAAAACGTCTCAAAAATGAGATCGACAGGAAGTGCAAAATGGATAAGCAGGGATGGCTAGAGGACAAATGTAAGGATGTAGAGGCTTATCTCACTAGGGGTAAGACAGATACTGCGTACAGGAAAATTAGAGACCTTTGGAGAAAAGAGAACCACTTGCATGAATATCAAGAGCTCAGATGGAAACCCAGTTCTAAGCAAACAAGGGAAAGCAGAGAGGTGGAAGGAGTATATGGAGGGTCTATACGAGGGTGATGTACTTGAGGACAATATTATGGAAATGGAAGAGGATGTAGATGAAGATGAAACGGGAGATACGATACTGCGTGAAATGTTTGACAGAGCACTGAAAGACCTGAGTCGAAACAAGGTCCCGGGAGTAGATAACATTCCATTAGAACTACTGACGGCCTTGGGAGAGCCAGTCTCAACAAACTCTACCATCTGGTGAGCAAGATGTATGACACAAGCGATACACTCTCAGACTTCAAGAAGAATACAATAATTCCAATCCCAAAGAAAGAAAGTGTTGACAGATGTGAAAATTACCGAACTATCAGTTTAATAAGTCACAGCTGCAAAATACTAACATGAATTCTTTACAGACGAATTGAAAAACTGGTAGAAGCCGACCTCGGGGAAGATCAGCTAGAATGCCGTAGCAATATTGGAACACGAGAGGAAAAACTGACCTTAAGACTTATCTTTGAAGAAAGATTAAGGAAAGGCAAACTTACTTTTCTAGCATTTGTAGACTTAAAGAAAGCCTTTGACAATGTTGGCTGGAATACTCTCTTTCAAATTCTGAAGGTGGCAGGGGTAAAATACAGGGAGTGAAAGGCTATTTACAATTTGTATAGAAACCAAATGGCAGTTATAAGAGTCGAGGGGCATGAAAGGGAAGCAGTGGTTGGGAAGGGAGTGAGACAGGGTTGTAGCCTCTCGCCAATGTTATTCAATCTGTATATTGAGCAAGCAGTGAAGGAAACGAAAGAAAAAATAAAATCCATGGAGAAGAAATAAAAACTTTGAGATTCACCGATGACATTATAATTCTGCCAGAGACAGCAAAGGACTTGGAAGAGCAGTTGAACGGAATGGACAGTGTCTTAAAAGGAGGATATAAGATGAACATTAACAAAAGCAAAACGAGGATAATGGAATGTAGTCGAATTAAGTCTGGTGATGCTGGGGGAATTAGATTAGGAAATGAGACACTTAAAGTAGTAAAGGAGTTTTGCTATTTGGGGAGCAAACTAACTGATGATGGTCGAAGTAAGGAGGATATAAAATGTAGACTGGCAATGGCAAGCAAAGCGTTTCTGAAGAAATTTGTTAACATCGAATATAGATCTAAGTGTCAGGATGTCGTTTCTGAAAGTATTTGTATGGAGTGTAGCCATGTATGGAAGTGAAACATAGCCGATAAATAGTTTGGACAAGAAGAGAATAGAAGCTTTCGAAACATGGTGCTACAGAAAAATGCTGAAGATTAAATGGGTAGATCGCATAACTAATGAGGAGGTACTGAATAGAATCGGGGAGAAGTGGAGTTTGTGGCACAACTTGGCATGAAGAAGTGACCGGTTGGTAGGACATGTTCTGACGCATCAAGGGATCACAAATTTAGCATTGGAGGGCAGTGTGGAGCGTAAAAATCGTATAGGGAGGCCAAGAGATGAATACACTAAGGAGATTCAGAAGGATCTATGTTGCAGTAGATACTGTGAGATGAAGAAGCTTGTACAGGATATGGTAGCGTGAAGAGCTGCATCAAACCAGTCTTAGGACTGAAGACCACTACAAGAACAATAGAGCAGATAAAAATTCACTTGACGCCTTCCTGAGAGACAATTTCCACTCCTTCCAAATTAACAAAATAATTGTAGACCAAATGTGGCTTGAATTCAAAGAAATAGTATCGGCAGGAATCGAGAGATTTATACTAAATAAATTAAGAAGAAACGGAGCTGATCCTCCTTGGTACACAAAATGGGTCAGAACACTATTGCAGAAACATAGAAACAAACATGCCAAATTTAAACAGACACGATATCCCCAAGATTGCCGATCTTTTACAGAAGCTCGAAATTTGGCGCCGCCTTCAATGAGAGATGATTGTAATAGTTTCCACGACGAATCTTTCTCTCGAAACCTGGCAGAAAATCCAAAGAGATTCTGGTCGTGTGCCAAGTATACTAGCGGCAAGTCAATCAATGCCTTCTCTGCGCGATAGCAATGGAGACACTATCAAAGACAGTGCTGCCAAAGCTGAATTACTAAACAGAGCCTTACGAAATGCCTTCACAAAAGAAGACGAAGTAAATATTCCAGAATTCGAATCAAGAACAGCGGCTAACATGAGTAAAGAAGAAGTAAATATCCTCGTAGTAGTGAAGCACTTAAATGACTTAATCAAAGCAAGTCTTCTGGTCCACACTGTATACCAATAGCTCCATGCTTAACAATCATAAATAACCGTTCGCTCGAAGAAAGATCCGTACCCAAAGACTGGGAAGGTGGACAGGTCACATCAATATTCAAGAGAGGTAGTAGGAGTAATCCACTAAATTACAAGCCCATACCATTAACTTCGACATGCTGCAGGATTTTGGAACAAATATTGTGTTCGAACATTATGAATTATCTCGAAGAAAACAGCTTATTGACTCACAGTCAACATGGATTTAGAAAACATCGTTCCTGTGGAACTCAACTAGCTCTATATTCGCTTGAAGTTTTGAGAGCTATTGACAAGGGATTTCAGGTCGATTAAGTATTTCTGGATTTCGGGACACTATACCACGCAAGCGGCTCGTAGTTAAATTGCGTGCTTATGAAATATCGTCTGAGTTATGTGACTGGATTCGTGATTTCCTGTCAGTGTCACAGTTCGTAGTAACTGATGGAA
Source organism: Schistocerca americana (assembly GCF_021461395.2). Taxonomy (NCBI): domain Eukaryota; kingdom Metazoa; phylum Arthropoda; class Insecta; order Orthoptera; family Acrididae; genus Schistocerca; species Schistocerca americana. The sequence goes on from NC_060121.1 coordinate 95,460,413, forward strand.
AGTCATCGAGTAACACAGAAGTGATTTCTGGCTTTCTCTAATGTAGTGTTATAGGCCCTTTGCTGTTCTTTGTCTATATAAACTCTCTGGGAGACAATCTGAGCAGCCGTCTTAGGTTGTATGCAGATGAAACTGTCGTTTATCGAGTAATAAAGTCATCAGAAGAACAAAACAAATTGCAAAACGATTTACAAAAGATATCTGCGTGAGTGAGTGCTAAAAAGAATCCGTAGGACTTCGGTTACACGATGAATCAGTCAAATCTGAAGGCCATAAATTCAACTAAATACCTAGGAATTGCAATTAAAAACAACATAAATTGTGAGGAACACATAGAAAATGTTGTGGGGAAGGCTAACCAAAGACTGCGTTTTATTGGCTAGACACTTAGGAAATGCAACGGATTTCCTAAGGAGACTGCCTACACTAAGCTTGTACGTCCTCTTTTGGAATACTGCTGTGCGGTGTGGTATACTTACCAGGTAGGACTGACCGAGTACATCGAAAAAGTTCAAAGAAAGGCATAGCATTTTGTATCATTGCGAAATATGGGAGAGAGTGTCACTGAAATGATACTGGATTGTGGGCGGACATCATTAAAACAAAGGCGTTTTTCGTTGCGGCGGACCTTCTCACGAAATTCCAATCACCAACTTTCTCCTCTGAATGCGAAAACATTTTTTTGACACCGACCTACATAGGGAGCAAAAACCACCATGATAAAATAAGGGAAATCAGAGCTTTCACGGAAAGATATACACCCCTGGCCATTAAAATTGCTACACGACGAAGACGACGTGCTACAGACGAGAAATTTAACCGACAGGAAGAAGATGCTGTGATATGCAAATGATTAGTTTTTCATTTACACAAGGTTGGCGCCGGTGGCGACACCTACAACGTGCTGGCATGAGGAAAGTTTCCAACCGATTTCTCATACATAAACAGTCGTTGACCGGCGTTGCCTGGTGAAACGTTGTTGTGATGCCTCGTGTAAGAAGGACTTTGATAAAGGTCGGATTGTAGCCTATCGCGATTGCGCTTTATCGTATCGCGACATTGCTGCTCGCGTTTTTAGAGATCCAATGACTGTTAGCAGAATATGGATTCGGTGGGTTCAAGAGCGTAATACGGAATGCCGTGCTGGATCCCAACGGTCTCGCATCACTAGCAGTCGAGATGACAGGCATCTTATCTACATGGCTGTATCGCATCGTGCAGCCACGTCTCGATCCCTGAGTCAATAGATGGGGACCTTTGGAAGACAACAACCATCTGCTCCAGCAGCTCGACGACGTTTGCAGCAGCATGGACTATCAGCTCGGAGACCATAGCTGTGGTTACCATTGACGCTGCATCACAAACAGGAGTGCCTGCGATGGTGTACACAACGACGAACCTGGGTTCACGAATGGCAAAACGTCATTTTTTCGGATGAATCCAGGTTCTGTTTACAGCATCATGATGTTGGCAACGTGTTTGGCGACATAGCGGTGAACGCACATTGGAAGTGTGTATTCGTCATCGCCATACTGGAGTATCACCCAGCGTGAGGGTATGGGGTGCCATTGGTTACACGTCTCGGCACTTTGAAGAGTTGATGTTACATTTCAGATATTTTACGACCTGTGGATCTATCCTTCATTCGATCCCTGCGAAATCCTACATTTCAACAGGATAATGCACGACCGCATGTTGCAGGTCCTGTACGGGCCTTTCTGGATAGAGAAAATGTTTGACTGCTGCCCTGGCCAGCACATTCTCCAGATCTCTCACCAACTGTAAACGTCTGGTCAATGGTCGCGGAGTAACTGGCTCGTCACAATACGCCAGTCACTACTCTTGATGAACTGTGGTATCTTGTTGAAGCTGCATGGGCAGCTGTACTTGTACACGCCATCTAAGCTATGTTTGACTCAATGCCCAGGCGTATCAAGGTCGTTACTACGGCCATATAATGTTGCTCTGGGTACTGATTTCTCAGGATCAATGCACCCAAACTGAGTGAAAATGTAATCACATGTCAGTTCTAGTATAATGTATTTGTCCAATGAATACCCGTTTACCATCTGCATTTCTTCTTGGTGTAGCACTTTTAACAGTCAGTGGTGTAGGTGTTCGTTCTTTCTGCGCTTTGGGAGATTGGACAATAGAGAATTGTGAACGTGGTTCGATGAATGGTCTTCCAGGCACTTAAATGTGATTCCCAGTGCATTCATGTACATGTAGATGTAGAATGTAAACAACATTTTCTCAAAACTACGCTGTGGGCGATTGAGCAGGGCCAAAAGATTTTAAATTACAGTTGAACATCTTTTCATTATCGTCATATATAGTGACTTCCGGTAGGAGAATTACGTTCAGACACATCCTTCGTATCAAATTAATGAGACAAAGTACTAACGTAAATTTTTAGCCACACCGCTTTTAATCTGCTTTCATACCCGCCAATAAACAATAAGAACTTACATTCGGAGAAATTATCATCATAATAAAAAAGTAGAAATCATAGCTTGTACTCACAGATTTAAGTGTTTATTTTTCCTATACATTGTTGGAGAGTGGAATAGTGTAGTGTCGGTACAGCACACAGCTTTAATCTGCCAGGAAATTTCATACCAGCGCACACTCCTCTACCGAGTGAAAAATTTCTTTCTGGAAACATCCCCCAGGCTATGGCCAATCCATGTCTCCGCAATATCCTTTCTTCCAGGAGTGCTAGTTCTGCAAGTTTCGCAGAAAAGCTTCTGGGAAGTTTGGAACGTAAGAGGCGAGGTACTGGCACAACTGAAGCTGTGAGGACGGGTCGTGAGTCGTGCTTTGGTAGCTCAGTTGGTTTGAGCATTCCCGCTTCGCGCTCCGGGCGACTAGGTTGTGCTATTAGTTCCGCCTCTACCGTAGCGCAACGTGTTTTCCTCGTGTCCGTTTAGTGTCGTGCTGGTCTCCGTGCGCGTCGCATCGCTGGTTGTCGGCTAGTGTCCGGTGTTCGGGCGGCCCTTCCTGTTGCGTCGTCGCCTCGCACCGTGATGTCCACCACAGTTCACACGAAAGCTCCTCGTACAGCTCCGCCTTAGACAAATCCACGCGTCACGTCCAGCCCGGTTCTTTAGAGATACGTGACTGGTTAGTCGATACAATTAAAGTCACAACTGATCAGGTGCATACTGCGTATTTTGAACAGCGAATTATATGTGTTTTTCGTTAAGTTTCTTGACATGCTCCACTCGTCACGGTTCTCAGGTTCCCTTTACACACCGTGATGGTTCCACTAGTATGGCTCTATTGGCAAATGAAGAAGTGATATATAGGAATGTCTGGGTGTTTAACCTCCCGCCCGAGGTAGACGACTGTTTTCCGCGGCCCGTTTTCCGTCCTTATGGGGAAATACCTCATATTCGAAAGGAACGCTAGTCTGCGCAGCATTGCTTACAGATTTATAGTGGTATTCGGTCGGTGGAAATGGTGGTAAACAAACATATTACTTCTCATCTACAGGTACGTGGTCATAAGGTCCATATTACGTACAGTGGCCAAGAAGGAACATATTATTGTAATCAAACTAGTCATTTCCGTACTAATTATCTTCGGCGTGTGGTGGTATTAAAACCTACATACGAACAGCGTAGAAAATTGACTTCAGCTGATCTTCTCCCGCAGGGATCTTGTACTGAATCGCTCCCTGTTACTGAGGGATGCAGTGATCCGTCGACCGACACGCCCGTGATTTTCCCCCGCTGTCCTTGCGTAGGGATGTTGATGCCGTCACTTCCGATGTGCCCGCCATGATTTCTCACAACAAGCGTCACCGAACACAAGATAATGCGGCTGATGAGCCTTCACCATTGGCTCGACCTTCCGATGGGACTCCAGTAGAGGGCCCTCTTTGCCAGTCGGAAATCGTGGATGTCGATGCCACAGGTGCTTTCACGCCCGTGAAGTAGATCCCCGACACGTTATCTGCCGTTGTTCCTGTAGCAGAGGCCGCCCCTTCGGAGACGCCCGTGAAGGAACCAGCTTCCGGTTCCCACGTCTGTTCTCCGGTTCTCTCAGACACTTCTCCTGTCGACTCTGTTCCCATCGCCCTTCTGCGACTTCTGTCGACCCCTCTTGGTCACAGCCTTCTCCCGTGAAACAACTGATTGATTCTCAAGAGCCAGTGGATCCCGTTGTTATTCACCAACCGTCCCTCCGTGAACCCATGTCTGCGGACTAGTGGGATGTAGAGGCCTTTCACTCGCAATCAGAAACGGAATACCTACATGATGCTCCCACGCGAACGAACGCGTCGGCGCCTCGGAGCCGCAGTAGACTCCGTAAACAGCCACAAAGAGCCGCGCCACGGCCAAAGAAAAAGCAGTGGAAAGATGAGGGTTCTGTTTCGTACTTCTTCTCACTCTGATTAAACGATTGATTCTGGTATGGTTACTTGTATGTTGCTCCGTCAACTGACGGACCTCTACCGTTCTTTTTTCTTCTTTCTGGGCTGACGTTGCATGCAAGCATACACATTTCTTACTCTGAATATATTCTGAGCTTCGGCTCGCCTCTTTGGGACAGTTTATATATTAATCTTGGGCAGATGTGTTTTTACAGGATGTCTTATTCGACCAGTTTTCCATTACTGTGTTCTCAAACTTTTTTAATGTAGCTTCCAAACTTTCTACGGCCACTGCCTTGTTTTATAGGAAGAGCATTCCGTTGATGGATTTCGAAGTACTGGACAGTGGCAGGGGAATCAGGTGCACGTTTTGTGATCTCAGTTAATTCCTTCTTTATCCCCCTTCTGGCACAGGTCGTACTACCGCACGTTCATGTTACTGTAAAGAAGAAAACATTTACCTGTTTCGTAAATCCCCGACAAAGATTATCTTAGCTGGGGACTTCAGTTGTGTTCTACGGCCGGCGGATCAGTCTCCTAACTTTAATTTCAGTAAAGAACTCGACGACCTGCTGCGCTCCTTGCGCCTGCGTTATGTGTGGGTTTCTCGCTATCCTACACTTGTGCGACATACGTACTTTACTCCCACGTCCGGCAGTCGCCTCGATCGCTTTTACCTTTCCGATTCCTTGTGTGGGCAACTTCTAGATGTTGATCTGATACCAGCCTGTTTTACTGATCATTGCGCTGTAGCCGTCACGTTTAATTACGAGCACCTATCGGTAAAATTGTTTCGTCCTCCCTGGACGCACAGTATAGCCTATTTGCAAGACACCTCTCTTGGTGTCGTCCTGGAGGACGTATGGGTTCGTTGTTCTGGTACTGTGGTCCGGTACTCGTCTACTGTGGCGTGATGGACACTGCATGTAAAACCACAAATCCATACGGCTCTCATGCGTTTTGGAGCTGCGAAGGTGGCAGACGATCAGCGAACGCAAGAATTTTACTAGTCTTACGTCAACTGTCTAATACTGCTACGCTTGCTCCCCTACGGGTTACTGATATATAGCGCATCAAAACCAAATTGCTGCAGCTCAAACGCATTGAAATGGAGGGACTGCGGACGAGGTCTCACGTCCCCTTTTACAAGTCGAATTGACGTCACTTTACCACCTATCCTTTTACTGGCGCGCCGGAAACGTGTGTGCCTTGCCTCCCTCACACAACCGCTGACGGCCGCATGTTCACCTCTCACCGTGACATTTCCGACTTTATTTACACCTATTTTACTGATCTGTACGATACCCATGTCGTGCCTGAAAACTCTTTCGACGACTTTACATCCTTGCTGCACCGTGTCGTCACTCCTCAATTAAATGACGCCTTTATCCTTCCCTTTCACAAGGGTGATATATATGATGTTCTTACAGGATCTCAGTCCCACTAGTCGCCTGGATTAGACCCTATTCCTAAGGAGTTTTGTGTTCAATTTCGGCCACATGACACCCAAACGTCAATGGTACATGATGTGTTGCGGGGAGTCTCACTTCCTGCTCCTTTCCAGGAAGGGAAACTGGTCCTCCTCCCGAAATCCATAGGTCGACCTGCAAATTGATTCCCTCCGTCCTATTACTCTCCTTAACTTCGATTATAAAATTGTCGTTCGACCAATTAATTTCCGTCTCTCTAAGGTGGTCGATACCATTATTGCCGTTCACCAAAGCTGTGTGCCTGGACGCACGATACTGACTTCTGTTCTCGAATGTCGTGATGTAATTTCAGTGGCGGCTGCCGCTAATATCCTAGGGGCTTTGCTTTTTCTTCATTTTCAAAAATAAAATGGTTCAAATGGCTCTGAGCACTATGGGACTTAACATCTGTAGTCATCAGTCCCCTAGAACTTAGAACTACTTAAATCTAACTAACCTAAGGACATCACACACATCCATGCCCGAGGCAGGATTCGAACCTGCGACCGTGGCAGTCACGCGGTTCCGGACTGAAGCGTCTATAACCGCACGGCCACCACGGCCGGCGATTTTCAAAAAGCGTTTGATTGTGTCAGCCATGATTTCTTAACGAGAATGCTCATCGCTGTCGGCTTTAATAATGATGTTCGACAGGTCTTAAATCGCCTTTTTACCGTTATCAGTGTCTCGGTGACTGTGAACGGTCACCCTACCCCCCCCCCCCCCCTCCTTCGGATATCGATCAGACGGGGTGTACCCCAGGAAAGCCCCTTATCCATGTCCCTTATCGTCTTGTTCTTAGAGCCCTTACTTTGCCGTCTCACCATGTAATTATGTGGCTGGACTATATTGGGGGAACTTTTTTCGGTCCGCGTGGATGTCGATGACGTCATGGTTTTAATATGACATATCGAGGACATATCGAAACTTAAGAATACCTTGGATTCATTTTGTCGTCTTGCTCGCATTAATGATCGTAAATGGACGTTCCTGCAGTTGAGAGGCTTCTATCATGTCGCCATTCCTTGGGCGACGGTTGTCAGTCGCCATAAGACCTTAGAGATCTTAGTGGATCGCAATCCAATCAAAATGGTGACACTAAATTGCCATGAGGTTACGAGTCGTGTTCACGGGCCGATGCTTGAACAAGAACGCCGATCCTTAGCCTCCTTCTCAAAGTACGGGTCTTAGAAACCTATGTCTTCCGTAAAGTATATTACGTTGCGCAGGTCTTACCGCTTACCGCGATGATGGCCCGCAGATTGAAACAGCTGTCTGGTCCATTCTAGTGGCGCCGCCATATCTTTCGTGTCCAGTATGAAATGGTGGCCAGACCTTGAAAGCTTCGAGGATTGGGTCTTTCCGAAATCAAAATGAAGACATCCATCTTAATTTGCCCGCCGCAATGTTTTAACCTGTACGCGGGCTCCGTATTCAGTTATGTCTCGTGTACTTTCCCGCCTCCAGCCGGTCCGTCTGACCCCTCCTGTTGATGTTGGACGGATTAATCCTAAATTGCGACACATTCGCGAATAACTCCTAACTATCGATATCCTAGGTGCTGATGTATTTTCTATGACGCATATTAATACCAACACGCTATCACCCCGTTGGGGTGGACCACGTGTACTTTCTTCTGTTGAACTTGCTTCCTTGTCAACGTCTTGGAAAACGGTCTAGTCTCATCTTAGTCTTCCTATATTACCGATGGAGATAGCTTCAACGTGATATAACGTCATTCACCGTCTGATTCTTACTGGTGAGCATCTTTTTCGTATTGGCCCTAGTCAGACTGATCAGTGTGAGGAATGTCATTAAACTGACACCTTACTTCACAGTACTGTACTTTCCGACTGGATCATTGGCTCTGGGTCCGCCGTCAGTTATCTTCCCTTACTCGAGGGCCTGAAACCGCTTTCCCAGACGACATTCTTCTACATCCGGACATATCCTTTTTTCCTCAGACGAAAACGAGCACGATTGTCTCGTTCTTCGATTACTATGTTCACTATGTCATTGAAGATGCGAATGACCCAGATCCACGCGTTTTTCACCATTATCTGACAACTGCGCATTGTAAATGGCAGCGGTTGCCACGATACCGAACGCATTTTGCGAAGATCCTTCTTCTTGTATTTAACTGTCGGAGTGTTGGTTAAGTTCCCCTATGATCTCTGTTTCTTCACTGAGATTTAATCCCCTCTCATGTAGCTTTGTTTGTCACTTTTTCTCTTCCACATGTATATAAAATATTGACAAGAAGGGTGGGATAATGGTTTAATCTTCCAGCTCAGAATTAAATAATTATTTGTGCTTGAACTAATTTGTTGATTTTCTCTTTGTAGCTGATATTAAACGATGATTTGACTATTGTTGTCTGATTTTCATGATTATACCAAGTCAATCTGATAATAAAAAAAATTAGAGCACTTACCTGCGAATGACAAGGTCCCGAGTTCGACTCTCGGTCCGCCACACAGTTTTTATCTGCCAGGAAGTTTCATATCTGCGCACACTCCGAGGCAGAGTGAAAATCTTATTCTGAGTAGATGAATAGTATGGAAGTTCCTGAACACCCGCTGCTCAAATGTTGCATCAAACCATTCACATTTGCGCACGCATGCGCGCGCACACACACACACACACACACACACACACGCACACACGCACACACACACACACACACACACACACACACACCGTTTCACACCGTTAATATTTTGAATATCGATCAAAAATGAAGAAAAAAACAAGATATAATTTTAAATATCTCGAAAACTTTATGTGATAGATTTCTAAGGATACATTCAGATCCCACCACTGAAAATATGTAGTAACTGATGTATATAAAACGCCAGTTGCAAAAAATGGTTGTTTACCAATTCTGTTTACAAAGATTCGTCGACCAATACGGGCACAATTTGACAGAGGGATGGATTCTCTATTCCAAAATCATCATCCAAAGAGCTTTAGCTTAAATTTTACAGATATTTCAGTTACTTATTTCTAATATTGAGGTAATCGTTATTAGCTCTATCCTTTTATAAAAGATCTTCGCATGCATTATCATCTCCGAAGCTACTCTTACTAATCGTTCTTTACGAGGTTCCTAAATAAAATATATGTGATTAATTATCATCACAGTGAAACGTTCTTTAACTTCTGAAGTGGCACCCGGCGAGTTTAAGAGAGAATTGATTTTAGAACTGTACTGAGGGCAAGGTACATTTTTAACTGTATACGTTGCTGAGTAGTGGTACAGTCGATGTAATAAGAACGACACTTGTGAAAAAATTGCCTTAAAACCATATCGGCCACAACAGTTTTTAACATTTTGGCCCGTGGGTAAAATCACAATCAGAAACATTGGTCTGAAATAATTGAAGGAAACCAGAGAGATTCCATATCCAGATACTCGTTCTCTTAATAGGCTATCAGACATCTGAGAAAGTATTGTTTACTTAGTAACTATACTTCTCGTTTCAAATGCATCCGTGTACTACACTTAAAAATAATGAGAAGCACATACATTAAAGATCACTATAAGATAATATATAATTACTTACTCTAAACTGAAAATAATAAGTAATGTAGCAGTGGTTCTGAAACACAGTAAATTTAAACGTATTACATTTGTACTACAGTCAGTGACACTCTTCCTGCACACCGCAAACCTCAGTGTTTGGAAGACAGTTAAGTTAATTGCTTCATTTCACCACCATCAACGAAAGATCAGAAAATCTGCAACTCTGTCAGTAATGATACAAGTAATAAAGTGTTCTGCACCGGTTACATTTCCAAATGATTTGTACAGTACATGTCCGGAACTAATTTTCTTAATGGAGTCTTCTGGGAGCTTATATCATCTTTTTCTATCCGGCATCTGCTTGTGGATAGTTCTGCTTGCAGTCGTCGCTTTATGACCTTACTGCAGTAGAAAAAATCTAGAACAAGAATTTCTTAGGAAATTTGCTTGTGAAGTTGCAGTTGTAGATCTAGTTTCAGCTATAGTGCCACCTTCATCATGCAGAACTGTACACATACGAAACACGTCATTCTCAGTGCTGTAGTATGTTGTCGTTTAACGTTAGCTACTTTCCGCTAGAGAAGGGTTATTAATGTCTGAAACCATCGTTACGTTCTACGCTTATTGCAAAAGCTGTTATATCCGTTTGGAAAGCAACGACTACCCACAGATCCTGTCTGCGGTGCACATAACAAGCCCAAGCGCAAACATTTACCAATTATTTTTGCAGCGGAGTCCTTTGAAGGATATAAATAATGTAACATTTGCCTCTGAACCCGCATTGATGTTCATAACGCACGTATGCGTGAGTGGTTTCCAAACTGTAATTTCAGTCCACCCGTATGAAAATGACGACGCGCTTGCCTCTGACCCCTGACATTCACTTCATTGCTTTTTATTGTCTCTTTCCGGTATAGGCTATTGAAACGACACAAAGAGAGGTACGGGCATTGTGGCGGAATGCTCCAAACACTGACAAAGCGCTCTTCTCCAGTGACGCGTTGCAGCTCGAAAGCGGTACCGCAGCAACACTGCCCAGGACTACAGTAGACCACTACACGAGACAGATAGCGTAGTTTTTGTGCGGAATCACATAAACTGGAACATTTGGACATATCACACTGAATCATATCTTTGTCGAGTCACCTGCTAAGCCTTCTTTAATTGGAGCAAACCATATCAATCACTATCCTCTTAATACCCTGCTTTATAGTTACTGATAGTGAGATCACGTGGGCTTCGGGTTCAAGTCAGCAGGGCTGAATAGGGCATCGGTGTGGATGTGGAGCGACATAGACCGCCGGAATGTTAGTATAGACCTGAGATCACAGAAGGAAGCTATGTAACACCTAAATCTCCACTGATGCTGCGAAATTGGTTGTTAATAGAAATCACTGTAAAGTTGTTCTAACTCCAAACGTAAGAAGAGCATGAAAGTTACAGGAAATTAACGGATCGTTACTGTTTATAAAATACACAAATGATCTAGTGTGTACCATTGGAATTACCATCGGATGCTCGCATGTTTTTCTGTCTGTAGGAAAGTTTCCGGAAGACTGTAACGAAATTGCAGTAAGAGCCGCCAGTAGATTAACTAATGTAAAAAAGCACTAGCAGTGTGCTACTTGACATTTAACGTCTTTTAAATATATCAGCGTAGCGTTGCAAAGCGATACGAAAAAGTAAATAAAAAAGACGATGCACCACGAAGGAATGCTTCCAGTGGAACGGAAACCGGTGAAAAGCAAACAAGTGCTTACAATTTCAGAGTAATTGGAGGATCTATTCAAGACAAAGAGCCTCACGAATTGAGCAAGTCATTAACACGTTGATCCACCTCTGCTACCAGTTATTCGGCTTGACATTGATCGATAGTTGTTGGAAGCCCTCCTGAGACATACCACACGAAATTCTGTCCGATTGGTGCGTTAGGCGTCAAAATCCAGAGCTAGTTGAGGACCCTGTCCATAACGCTGCAAACATTCGCAATTGGGGAGAGATCCGACGGCCTTGTTGGCCAAAGTTGGGTTTTGCAAGCACGAAGACACGCAGTAGAGGTCCTCCCGCATTCTCCTCCTGAAATGTCAGCCAAGGATAGCTTGCAATGAAAGAAAACGAAACTGGGCGTAGAATATATTCAGCGTATTTCTGTGCTGTAAGGGTGCCCCATTTTACAACCAAAGTGGTTCTGCTGGGAAACGAAGTGGCACCCCAGACCATTACTCCTCGTTTCGGCCTGTGAGGCAGGATGGTTTTCCACTGCTATCCGAGGCATCTCGCACACACGTTTTCGGCCAGGATTCTCGTTGACTGGAGTAGGACTGTCTTCAGTGATCAATCCCGTTTCGAATTGAACCACGATGACCAGCGTGAACGTGTCTGTACACGTCCCGGACAGCGGTGGGGTAACAACTTGGCCCCCCAGCCAGGGGTGACAGTCATTAGAGCCATTCGTTCTCATAGAGAGACCCATTTCTTTGTCATCCGTTGCACCGTAAAGTACAGCTGTAACTCGACGAAGTTATACACTCCATTTTGTTGCTTTACATGGCAAGCTATCCTGATCTGACAGTCCAGTAAGGTAATGACCGAGTGCACACGAGAGTTTCTACTGCTTGTCTTCATTCCTGCCAAACCCCATGTTGGCTACCAAGGTTGGTGGATCTCTCCGCAAATGGGGGACGTTTGGAGCATTATAGGTAGCGCCCGCCAGCCACCTTGGGATTCTGACGATCTATTTCCCAGTTGGACAGAATTGGGCACGGTATTCCTCAACAGGACTTCCAACAACTCTGCCAATCAATGCCAAGTAGAATAATTGCTTGCATAACGGCCAGAGGTGTACCACGGCGTTACTGACGTGCTCAATTTGTAAAGCTCTTTCACTTGGACAATCATCGAATTTTTTTGAAATTATTATCATTTGTTTGCTTGTACTTGTACATCACATCTACCGATATCCGTCCCATTGGGCTAATTCCTTCGATGGGCTACGTTCTACTTGTGTTAGAGATTAAATGTGACATCTTGCGTACAAGTAGACAATGAGTTCCTTCTCAGGTCGATTACATTATCGGAATCAGCAGTTACCTTAAAATATTCTTGAGTAACCGCGCACGATGACCAACAGTTGAAAGATCCGATAAAATTAGTTGCAGGAAGGAAGAAACTAGTTTGAGATTCACTGGAAGAATCTTAAGGAAAAGTAACTCATCAACAAAAAAGTGTCTTATAATACACTTTTTCGACCGACTTTTGAGTACCCTCAGTTGGAGACAGGTGGGAATACGTAATCCACACGGGAACATTGAGGGACATTATCGTTTAGGTGGTCCATGTGTTATGGTGTGTGGAGGCAAAAATGTTTAATAGGCGTACTGACCTGCAAATCTTTGAACACAGTACACCCATAGGTCAGCGTTGTTGTGAAACTATACTCCTTCCCGGTGTGGGTTATTCCGTCTTAAATCGGAAGAGAAATGAGAAAACTGACCTCGTAATTTTTTTAATCATTGATACTTTTCATGTGTCAGTTACTGCTAATGAAAACACATGTCTAATGTTATCTCTTAAACGTTTACCAGATTTAGAGTCAAATTTTCGTAAACTCTGCGTCATTTTGCGAAAGCAACAATCTGTCTGCCTGTACCTCATGAACCTTACATCGGATTTCAGTGAACTGCGATTCATTTGTAAGGTGTAAGTATGTTTGTGATGTAAGTAGATGACAAGAACATAAAAGGCATTAGTACAGTTTTTAATAGCATTTTATTCGTGTGTTAAGCATAAAGAATGAGTTCATAAAGATTAAATTTATGTCGGCTTCGATATCTTTTGGTACACATTGACTCCAGTTATAAATTTTGTGGAGCACCTTATGTGAAATGGCGTGAAAAGAAAGTATAATATAGTGGGGAGAGGCCTCGCAGCTGCTCAAGGCCACCGGAAGGCTTAAAGAACTGACTGGTGGCGTTTGCTTACATATCGTGATTTCGCAGCCTCTGTTTCAAGTGCATATGTCTTTTCAAACTTTTTGACTTGAACGAGGAACGCAAGCATGTGTTTCTAGTGTCCCTGCAACTACGCCAGCGTGTTCGAACATAGGACAAAGCACTTTAACTTCAATTTTGTACTCCTCCTCCGAAACGTAGCAGAATGTTCCAGTCATCAGACTCTATGCGGCCTATAGATGCAATTCGTAAGTTATGATTATTTGCTCTTGTGTTGGACCTTGGAGACTTCATGGATCTGCTAGTCTCTTGACATTTCCCAGGAGCCATCGTACGACCCCTTTCTATGAGATGATCCAAAAGTCCTCTATTTGAATAGATTTGTAGAGTTCTTCCTATTTTCAAATAGGGATCTAGCACCATCAATAAAACAAATTACATTAGCCACATTTAGCGATTTATCGTTGATGAACATTATTACATATAAGAGCCTGATAAGCGTGAAGTAAGATTGTGTCGAGCTTCAAACAATCGGAAAATCAAACGATCGACATACAACTCACAGAACCACCACCACTGTAGTAGCTAACAAAATGATGTAGCGTGGCCTAGTTGTTGTTCCAGTGAAAGCTGGATAACAAATGAGTAATTTTTCGAAAAATACATTAAAACAGCCAGTTCTGTTGCTTTAGGCTTTTGTTGTTAACTGTTGGTGTAACTTTCGTTTGACGCTATAAACGACTGTTTTTAAATACGATCAACTTCTCCAATGAGACGACAGTAAATTTGTCTTTAGCTTTCTCCAAGGTCTCTAAAGTTGTTCTTTCAGTCGTAAACCACACTCTATAGAATACTAGCTTTTTCCAGCTATGCGTTGCTGTGGTTCAGTGTAGTTAAATGGAAAAGAAAGAAAAGAGAAAACACAAACCCATATCTCTAAAATGTATGGGATGACGATATATGTCATAATCACCATCTCTCCTCTGCCTCTGTCCTCTCCTCCTTCCTCTCTCTTTGTCCATCTCCTCCACCTTTCCCCTCTCTCTGTCCATCACCTTCTCTCCCAACTCCCTGTCCTTCTTCTCGTCCCTCATCCCTGTTCACCTACTCCTGCCCCTCTCCTTCCCCTCTCGCTGTCCAATACTTCCTCCCTCTTCTCTCCATCTCCCCTTGCCACCTCTCTCTTCCCCTCCCTCTGTCCATCACCTGCCCCTCTCTCTTTATCTTCTCCTGCCCCATTTCTCTGTCCTTCTCCTCCTAACCGCTTTTTATTTCCATTTATCATTTCATCTCAACACTCCGTATATCTCCTCTTCCCTTCTCTATCTGACGTTAAGATTTGTTGATTGTTATGGCATTCAGATTATGCACTAGTATTATAAGTGGTAAAACATAAATACAACTTTCTTGTTTTGTAGCTACATATCACTATTGTTATATATACCCTATGACCGTACAATGTTCGTTAGTGTTGTGTAAAAATTTGAAGTAAATCGGTCAATAACTTTTCAGATTTTGGTAATAACGTTTCCCCTTCATATAGATGGCTAAGCAGGGATGGCTGTAGAACAAACGTAAGGATGTAGAGGCATATATCAATAGCGGTAAGACAGATAATGCCTACAGGAAAATTAGAGAGACCTTTGGAGAAAAGAGAACCACTTGTATGATTATCAAGAGCTCAGATGCAAACCCAGTTCTAAGCAAAGAAGGGAAAGCAGAAAGGTGTAAGGAGTATATGGAGGGCCTATACAAGGGCGACGTACTTGAGGATAATATTATGGAAGTGGAAGAGGGTGTAGATGAAGATTAAATGGGAGATACGATACTCGGTGAAGAGTTTGACAGAGCACTGAAAGACCTGATTCGAACAAGGCCCCGGAAGTAGACGACATTCAACTGGAACTACTGATAGCCTTTAGAGAGCCAGCTCTGACAAAATTCTACCATCTGGTGAGCAATATGTATGAGACAGGTGAAATACCCTCAGACTTCAAGAAGAATATAATAATTCCAATCCAAAGGAAAGCAGGTGCTGACAGGTGTGAAAATTACCGAACTATCAGTTTAATAAGTCACGGATGCAAAACACTAACACGAATTCCTTACAAAGGAATGGAAAAACTTGCAGAAGCCAACCTCGGGGAAGATCAGTTTCGATTCCGCAGAAATGTTGGACTTATCTTAGGAGATAGATTAAAGGAAAGGCAAACCTACGTTTCTTGCACTTACAGACTTAGAGAAATGACGATGTTGACTGGAATACTCATTCAAATTCTGAAGGTGGCAGATGTAAAATACAGGGAGTGAAAGGCTATTTACAATTTTTACTGAAACTAGACGGTAGTTATAGAAGTCGAGGGTCATGAAAGGGAAGCAGTGTTTGGGAAGCGAGTGAGGCAGGGTTGTAACCTATCCCCGATGTTATTCAATTTGTATATTGAGCAAGCAGCAAAGGAAACAAAAGAAAAATACGCAGTAGGAATTACAATCCATGGAAAAGAAATAAAAGCTTTGAGGTTTGCGATGACATTGTAATTCTACCAGGACCTTGAAGAGCAGCTGTACGGAATGGACACTGTCTTGACAGGAGATATAAGATGAACATCAACGAAAGCAAAACGACGATAATGGAATGTAGTCGAATTAAATGAGGTGAAGCTGAAGGAATTAGATTAGCAAATGAGACGCTTAAAGTAGTAAATGAGTTTTGTTATTTGGGGAGCAAAATAACTGATGATGGTCGAAGTAGAGAGGATATAAAATGTAGACTGGCAATGTCAAGGAAAGCGTTTCTGAAGAAGAGAAATTTGTTAACATGGAGTATAGATTTAAATGTCAGGACGTAGTTTCTGAAAGTGTTTGTGTGGAGTGAAGCCATGTATGGAAGTGAAACATGGATGATAAATAGTTTAGACTAGAAGAGAATGGAAGCTTTCCAAATGAGGAGGTATTGAATAGAATTGGGGAGAAGAGAAATTTGTGGCACTACTTGACTAGAAGAAAGAGTTGGTTTGTAGGACATGTTCTGAGGCATCAAGGGATCACCAATTTAGTATTGGATGGCCGGTTGCAGTAGGTACTGGGAGATGATGAAGCTTGTACAGGATAGAGCTGCATCAAACCAGTCTCTGGACTGAACACAACTACTATATATATATATATATATATATATATATATATATATATGTATATATATATATATATATGTGTGTGTGTGTGTGTAATGGTGATAAGGTATTAGTTAAATGAGCTACTTTTGCACCATCCATCATACATGTAACGTTTTAATGAAGTACACACAAGTGCGCGCGAGCGCGCGCCCATACACACACACACACACACACACACACACACACACTCACACACTCACAGTGGCTACCTCTAGATCTCCCCAAATACAATGTTGAGGTCGAAGTAGCGCGGATTTTGAAGAACGTATCTTACTGGAATGCAATGTGTCGGTGGAATAACGATGGAGTTACTCTGGGCTGCTCTGTATTTCTTCTGCACTTCAACTGTGCTTGTTAAGTGTCACGTAACATTTTTTTTTTTTCAAACGTTTGCCGGCTAACTTCTTCCGACTGGTAAAACGCAGGAACTAAATTTATAGCTGGTTCCGAAAACTAATTACCTGTCTCTTTTTCCCAGAATACGCACTACTACACTGAAATCGTGTGCTTCGCTGTATTAAAACCATTTCCAGATTTTTCAACAGACCAATGTAGAGTAACGATCTCAATTTTACAGTTTCTGTGCTGAGCATAAGTAAATGTTCTTTTTAGATTTTCTAAAATGCCTTGGTTAGGTACAGGTGTTTGTAATTCATCTGTGTCTGACTGCTGAAACGCTTAAGTTTTCAAAGAGGCTGCTATTTTTCTACCTTTGACATATCCAAATTTTTTTCTGTCAGATCTCTTTTGGTTTAATTGGAGATTCAGCGAGCAAGAACAAGAGCTTCACTTAATCCCGCTACGGCAGTTGCCTTTACCAGTTCATGCGGACCATCCGAAGGATTCCTTTTACTATTGCTATTGCTACACTCACTACTTACATTAATACTAGGTTACACATTATTTGGATGTCCTCTTTGACCCAAGTAGAAGTGCTAACACTTTCATTTACTGTTAATTTAGTTTTACGAGTAGAAAAAAATCCCTTTTTATCGCTCTGGGATCTGGGATAACACACTTAACTTTGTACCTGCGACAGCGCAATTTCTAGGCAATGAAGCAGTGGTGAGTTCCGTAAGACATTTTTCCCCCTCCATGTGAAGTGTGAAGTACATACTGAATAATGCAAAGCAGGGTTGGGTTATTATGCAACTAAATTCTTGTATTCAGGAACCTATTTTATAATGACATGGCGCTTTTCTTACCTTAAAGTGGTAAACTGTCCAATGAAATTAACGAAAAAGTATCATACACTCAAAAATGCCTTCATAACTCTTTGCCGTACACATCCGTATCACAGCCGCTCCTGGCAAAGTAATACGCTTGGGTCAGGGGAACAAAAGTGGTGGTGTTTGTTTATTCACGCTCTTAGCGTCCCACCAGTCGGCATTTCGTCACAGTGACACAGAAACAGCAGTCAATCGACCACGGTCTCGTCTCGGTTCACGAGTACTGTGTGCTGCGGCGTAGCGCAGCCAGCGAGCTACCACTGTTTCTATTTACCGTCTAATTTTTCTACTGTTCCCCATTGAAGCTGCCATCGCAATTATAACAAATATTGTTTTCAAATAAAATGCTGCAAATATATCATAATTGTAATTCCATTTAAAGCGGCTTTTTGTACTAAATACACTCCTGGAAATGGAAAAAAGAACACATTGACACCGGTGTGTCAGACCCACCATACTTGCTCCGGACACTGCGAGAGGGCTGTACAAGCAATGATCACACGCACGGCACAGCGGACACACCAGGAACCGCGGTGTTGGCCGTCGAATGGCGTTAGCTGCGCAGCATTTGTGCACCGCCGCCATCAGTGTCAGCCAGTTTGCCGTGGCATACGGAGCTCCATCGCAGTCTTTAACACTGGTAGCATGCCGCGACAGCGTGGACGGGAACCGTATGTGCAGTTGACGGACTTTGAGCGAGGGCGTATAGTGGGCATGCGGGACGCCGGGTGGACGTACCGCCGAATTGCTCAACACGTGGGGCGTGAGGTCTCCACAGTACATCGATGTTGTCGCCAGTGGTCGGCGGAAGGTGCACGTGCCCGTCGACCTGGGACCGGACCGCAGCGACGCACGGATGCACGCCAAGACCGTAGGATCCTACGCAGTGCCGTAGGGGACCGCACCGCCACTTCCCAGCAAATTAGGAACACTGTTGCTCCTGGGGTATCGGCGAGGACCAGTCGCAACCGTCTCCATGAAGCTGGGCTACGGTCCCGCACACCGTTAGGTCGTCTTCCGCTCACGCCCCAACATCGTGCAGCCCGCCTCCAGTGGTGTAGCGACAGGCGTGAATGGAGGGACGAATGGAGACGTATCGTCTTCAGCGATGAGAGTCGCTTCTGCCTTGGTGCCAATGATGGTCGTATGCGTGTTTGGCGCCGTGCAGGTGAGCGCCACAATCAGGACTGCATACGACCGAGGCACACAGGGCCAACACCCGGCATCATGGTGTGGGGAGCGATCTCCTACACTGGCCGTACACCACTGGTGATCGTCGAGGGGACACTGAATAGTGCACGGTACATCCAAACCGTCATCGAACCCATCGTTCTACCATTCCTAGACCGGCAAGGGAACTTGCTGTTCCAACAGGACAATGCACGTCCGCATGTATCCCGTGCCACCCAACGTGCTCTAGAAGGTGTAAGTCAACTACCCTGGCCAGCAAGATCTCCGGATCTGTCCCCCATTGAGCATGTTTGGGACTGGATGAAGCGTCGTCTCACGCGGTCTGCACGTCCAGCACGAACGCTGGTCCAACTGAGGCGCCAGGTGGAAATGGCATGGCAAGCCGTTCCACAGGACTACATCCAGCATCTCTACGATCGTCTCCATGGGAGAATAGCAGCCTGCACTGCTGCGAAAGGTGGATATACACTGTACTAGTGCCGACATTGTGCATGCTCTGTTGCCTGTGTCTATGTGCCTGTGGTTCTGTCAGTGTGATCATGTGATGTATCTGACCCCAGGAATGTGTCAATAAAGTTTCCCCTTCCTGGGACAATCAATTCACGGTGTTCTTATTTCAATTTCCAGGAGTGTATTTGAAACATGATGCAAAATTGCAAAAAAATTATTTTCTAGAAATATCGCATAAATACCCCTCTAATTACGCATTCCAGACTCTTCCTTTAAATCGGTTCGGAGCTACGATGCTAACAATCGTGTGATTTTATTAAATTACGTTACCTTTGACCATTATAAAAGCCGGAGGCACTTATTTGTCACAGCGGTGATTTTGTAAAAGAAATTAAGTCTGCTTTAGGTGACAAAAAATGAACCCAGACAACATGTGCAAGGTTTCCTGCTGTTTGAATATGAAATGGAATTCTCAGGGGTGCATTCGGCCCCAACTTCTTGTTTATGGGTGAAAAAGCGCGACCGAATCGAACTGCGTAGATTTTGGAACGAAACAATACTCGGCGAATGGATTGGCCTGTCCGTTCCCCCAACTGGAATCCCATCGAGCACGTTTGGCATACTGCAGCATGTTAACGTGCACTGACGACCATCGAGCAGTTCTCACCCGCGGTTGTAGGGGGATATAGAGCCTCATCACTAACCTGTGGCCAACGTAGGAGCACGCTCTAGATCATGCACCCTATTAAGAACCATGCCCTGTCTTTTTTAATGTCCAGGGGACCAACATAAATCGCGGTACCTTCGGTGTAATAACTAGCTTTGAACACATCTGTCATTTCTGTTCGTCTTTGTAATACACTATACTATACTATACTATACTATACTACACCATAATATACTATACTGTACCATAGCAGTTCTTTCTATGTACGCGCTGAGTTTCATCAAGTTCTGTTACCTGGCAATGACACATCATACTACAGTCCTTAAATCTTGCACATGTTCTGAGCATAAATTTTTGTGAAGAACTATCTAATTAACCAGTATCTTACGGTTTTCTGTAATTTTCTACAGGCCAGGAAAAGAATGAAATATAGTTACAATCTAAGATCAAAGATCTTTATTTACATACATTTAAAAATTTAAGCCCAGTATTTAAATTCTATGATAAAATATTTCGTATCAAGCTTGTATGTGAACAAAAATTTAATTTTTGCGTCGGGAATAAGAAAGAACAGATACTGAATGAATAAATACGGACGTTCATTAAGTAGGCTATGCCACTTCATTCTAATCTTCGTCCCTGCCTTTTGTTTTCTTGACACCAGGAACCTCTATTTACTAACGCAAGTACTGGAGGATTCATTATTAATGTCTTCGTCCATAAAGAACGGCATCCGATGGGCTAGACAAAGACTTACACAATACTCTTGCATTATTAGCGAATCAAATAACGAATTCAACCTATGTCGCAAAAAAATAAACGACGAGCTTAATAAGGAGCAAATCAATGTCAAGAACAGCTGACATCAGACAAGAAAAATAGCATTTTCGGAATCAAATAGAATTTCTACATTGCAGTAATCAACTCTACTGAAAATGTGTGCAGGGAGGCGAAGAACTTAATGTGCTTGATTAATATCTGAAAAATCACAGTCAATGACTAGAATAGGCTAGAAATATTAACATCATAACAACGCCACATATACTGCAAAGTTAGATGATAACACAGAAAAAAGTTTAAAGTCTGCTTGAGAAGGAAGCCACGTGAAACAAAGTTAGAGGCATAACCACCTTCAACGAGATTACAGCCCACACTCACAAAAGGCCAAACTGAAAAACTACAGTACAGCTGTCAACAATGTAACTTAGCAGTAATTACACATGCGAAGAAAAATGCAGACCGTAGGATAATATTAAAATGTTTAAAGAAAATACTATCATGCACTACTGGCCATTAAAATTGCTACACCAAGAAGAAATGCACATGATAAACGGGTATTCATTGGACAAATATATTATACTAGAACTGACATGTGATTACATTTTCACCCAATTTCGGTGTATAGATCCTGAGAAATCAGTACCCAGAACAGCCAACTCTGGCAGCAGTAACGGCCTTGATATGCCTGAGCCTCGAGTCAAACAGAGCTTGGATGGCGTGTACAGGTACAACTGCCCATGCAGCTTCAACACGATACCACAGTTCATCAAGAGTAGTGACAGGCGAATTGTGACGAGCCAATTGCTCGGCTACCATTGACCAGACGTTTTCAATTGGTGAGAGATCTGGAGAATGTGCTGGCCAGGGCCTTCTGTATCCAGAACGGCCCGTACAGGGCCTACAACATACGGTCGTGCATCATCCTGCTGAAATGTAGGGTTTCGCAGGGATCGAGTGAAGCGTAGGGCCACGGGTCGTAACACATCTGAAATGGAACGTCCACTGTTCAAAGTGCCGTCAATGCGAACAAGAGGCGATCGAGACGTGTAACCAATGGCACCCCATACCATCACGCCGGGTGTTCCACCAGTTTGGCGATGACGAATACACGCTTCCAATGTGCATTCACTGCGATGTCGCAGATCACGGATGCGACAATCATGATGCTGTACACAGAGCCTGGATTCATCCGAAAAAAATGACGTTTTGCCATTCGTGCACCCAGGTTCGTCGCCGAGTACACCATCGCAGGCGCCCCTGTCTGTGATGCAGCGTCAAGGGTAACCGCAGCCACGGTCTCCGAGCTGATAGTCCATGCTGCTGCAAACGTCGTCGAACTGTTCGTGCAGATGGTTGTTGTCTTACAAACGTCCCCATCTGTTGACTCAGGGATCGAGACGTGGCTGCACGATCCGTTACAGCCATGCGGATAAGATTCCTGTCATCACGACTGCTAGTGATAGGAGGCGGTTGGGATCCAGCACGGCGTTCCGTATTACCTTCCTGAAACGACCGATTCCATATTCTGCTAACAGTCATTGGATCTCGACCAAGGCGAGCAGCAATGTCGCGGTACGATAAACCGCAATCGCGATAAGCTACAATCTTACTTTTATCAAAGTCGGAAACGTGGTGTTAAGCATTTCTCCTCCTTACACGAGGCATCACAACAACCTTTCACCAGGCAACGCCGGTCAACTGCTGTTTGTGTGTGAGAAATCGGTTGGAAACTTTCCTCATGTCAGTACGTTGTAGGTGTCGCCACCGGCACCAACCTTGTGTGAATGCTCTGAAAAGCTAATCATTTGCATATCACAGCGTCTTCTTCCTGTCGGTTAAATTTCGCTTCTGTAGCACTTCATCTCCGTTGTATAGCAATTTTAATGGCCAGTAGTGTATATGTAGATAAAACTCCAAGAAATAGACTTCGAACTGCATGTAATACTGTCCTCGGAAATAGGAAGTTTCTGCTCAGTGAAAAAGATAGGATACTATTTCATTTATTTACCTAGAACAGTTTCATTTGGGAAAATGAATATTTTTCCGAGGCTTGTAGACTTCTACGAGAGAAACTGTCCACTAACGTATCATCTAGATTATTACAAATCAGTGTAACTATACAAAAAATTTTTCACTGCATACATATATCAAACGTTTTCGTTATATTTTGAATGTCATCCTTCCGGAACCAACAGTCTCATTTTGCCAGTTAGCCACGCAGACGTGTCCAAAGTTTACAACTCTAGGTTCGCAAACCCCTCCCGCATTACTGACATCGATTTCCTACTATATTCAATTCAGATAGCGACTCATACCCTTATAAAATTGGAAACTGTTACATTATGAACCACTCTTCAGCCTTTGTGGAGAATTTCATCATGTAACGAGCACTGAATCATCAAACTTTTATTTCATTCGAAATTGTTTTCCATCATTGTCATTCTTGATTCATTGTGGCTACCAATGTCATCTTGTAAAATACCTTGCCTGAAACGTGTCCTGTGACAGTTCTGGAGCATTTCTCGCTGGAAGCTAACATCTTACCATTACATAGCCGATATACACTGGGGATGACAGAGGAGGAGAACTGGCAGATCAGTAGGGATCATTACACTCCTAAAGGTGTTGGTGGTCTAAACTGCAGTGTGGCGTTTTGCATTATCCTGCTAGAATATACCATTTGGCATCCTCTTCACGAAGGGAGTGACAACTGGGCTTACCGCTCCTGCCACGAACATTTGGTATTTCTTAAATAAATACCACATTAGTCCTTCTGTCATACCCAACATATCAGCACACCGTTCAAATGGTTCTGAGCACTATGGGACTTAACTTCTGAGGTCATCAGTCCCCTAGAACTTAGGAGTACTTAAACCTAACTAACCTAAGGTCATTACACACATCCATGCCCGAGGCAAGATTCGAACCAGCACACCGTGATTCCATCAGTTGGATACGTATTCGTCTAGATAACTGTTGATTCCTATGACCTTTAATCAACTTGTCTATAGACACATTTATATATCGTTCCCAACCGCCATAGACAAACACGCGACTCGTCACTGAGCACCACAAAATGCCCTATGAGAGCCCCAGTTGACTCTAGCGCTACAACATGCATCTCCCTGCCGTCCGTGGTACGCCGTCAGCGATAAACAACGAGTGGTAACTGGAAACCTCTACCTAGCTTCCAGTATTCTATTCCTGACGGTTCGTGATGATACTGTCAGTAACGCCGGCCCTGATTTCAGCTCTTCTCATCCGTCTGCTTGACAGAGCAAATCGATCGACCCTACGATCTTCTCACGGCGTACTCCTTGCGGCAGGACCCGTCCTGCTCTTCTCTGCATCCTGTGTCCTGACACCACATCGTCACCACTCGTTATGCATTCCACTGCGGCCAACTGTCTGTGTGATCTCCCACTATGACGCTCTCATGTCCCTAACGCTAGTGATTCGACCTTTCTAAGACTGTGAAAGATGACAGTAAACTCCACTTGTATTTCTTCTGGCCGTGCTGTCTTGCGATCTCCACCTAAAGACTTCCAGTAATGTTAAACACACTGAGAAGTCATCATGTAGGGACGCGATTCTTTTTGTATGAATGACTTCTTCTTCTACTGGAAAAAAAATCCTTACGTAGGGATGATATTTAATCAATGTGTCCAACAGATGTGGGAATACTGGCCGACCGTGGTGGCCACGCGGTTCTAGGCGCTGCAGTCAGGAACCGCGCGACAGCTGCGGCCGCCGGTTCGAATCCTGCCTCGGGCATGGATATGTGTGATGTCTTAGGTTAGTTAGGTTTAAGTAGTTCTACGTTCTAGGGGACTGATGACCTCAGATGTTAAGTCCCATAGTGCTCAGAGCCATTTGAATCATTTTTTGGAAATACTGAAGTATCAGTTTGGTAACGTTCGACCAAGGTTTCCATGGTGTGTTGCTTCCCATTCCCGTTGACGTATTTATACGCACTTTTGGTGAAATTTCTCCAGGCGTTTAACAGCTCTGCTGGAACGAAACCACCCAAATGCATCCATTTTCCCCATAAAATTATCGAAAATTTTGGAGATTGCTTGAAAATTGTTATAGTTCTCTAATTAATTGCAGATTTTTAAAGGAAACAAAAAAGTGGCTACGTATTACCAATTTTAAAATTATAATGTGGCGCCGTCTTTTGGATTTTTAAACACTTTTGGTTTGTGACAGATTGAAAAATAGAAACATCAAAAAGCTCAGCCACAACAATCCCGTCATGCTGAAATGCATGATCGGCAATGTTAGGCTATTTCAGCTAGAAATCTCAATGAGTAATAAAATATCAACAGTGTGGTCTACTTACGATAAAGCAATTCAGACAAGAAGAGCTTACAAGCGTTCGAAACGCTGTGCTATAAAATAGTGTTGAGTATTAGATGGGTATGGATAACAATGAATGGCTACCGAGTGGAATTGTGGAGAAAACGGATTTATAGCACAACTTGCCTAAATGAAGACAGGCGTCAAAGTACAGTCAATTTGGAAATGGAGGGAAATGTAGGGCGTAAAATTTTTAGCGGAATCCAGGATAGGAATACAGTAAGAGGGTTCATATGACGTTACGTTGTGGCAAGAGATGAGGCTTTCGCAGGATAGACCAGCGTGGAGAGCAGCTTCACACTAGACTTTCGGACTGCAGGTCACAACGACTACAGTACGGAGCCTCACGTCATTCCAATTATTTAGCAGGTTGTAACGCATTGTCCGAGACTGGTCAACTTGTACATCATAGAAGCAATAAGGAAATAAATGGAAGTTTCAGATTAAAAGTTACGTGATAAGGTTTCCTGATGACGTTGACATGGTCTGTGAAAGTGAGGAATAATTACGGGAACTGATACGGGGAATGATGAGTGTGCTGCGTACAGAACAAAGACAGCAAGCAAATCAAAAAACAAATCAGCTGCTCAAGGAGCAACAAAAATGTTATTAGCGACGGACTTAAAATCAAAAGTGGGACTACATGGTCGACAAAATGAACCTATCCCGCAACAACGAAAGCAATACGATGTATAACACACTTAGCAAAGCGTCCATATCCCACACTCTATCGCAGTAAGCATAATGTACACCTTGAGCAGAGCATTGTATCAAAGTTAATGAAGGTCTGTGGGAAAATGGTAATCAAGAAATTCGAAAGGTTTGGAATGATGTTTTGCAAACGGTTGCTGAATATTAAATTGACCAATAAGATAAGGAATGAGGAGGCGCTCCACAGTAGAGGAAAGAAGAAGGGACAAGATGGTAAGAAAACCTCCAAGACGAAATACGACGCACCACGTAGAAATTATCCAAGCCGAACTGATGTGTTAAGATATCAGTGAATAAATCGGATCGTAACAGGGTATCGCAGAGGGTATAAACTAGGACTGTTGATGTTTTTAAAAATATCTGAGATCCACTATATATAATTTCGAAGATACGTCATAATCGTGCATCGATTATCGAAGGTAATATCGATACACCGATGCTAAAAATATATCGATGTACCGCCCAAAAATTATGGTACACATTGAAAATAAACTGCCAGTCTTAGAGCTTTATACTTAATTATTGGTTTATTATTAGATATTCTGTACGTCAACTGACTAGCAGCCTGCTTCTCCCAATTAGAGCAAGAATTGAGAGGAAAGCGGTGCGCGTTCCGCTTGGCGAGAGCCACTTTGCTACCAGTGGTAATTGCACGTAAGTGGCACAATAGAAGGTGCCCGATGGTTTCAACAGATATTGGATATGTCTCGACCACTTCATGTCGACTTGTCTTTCTTTTTTTTTCATTTCTGCAAAAACGTTGCGTTTCTGTTGGTAGCATCGAACGTCGATTACGTAAGCATTTCCATTCCCACTTCTTTGCCCACCGCGGAGACCAATCTTGTCATTCAAATTTTTGTTCATCAGTTTCAGCAACTGATTTTGAAGAATTTCACTGTGTAGAAATAGCACACTAGTGGTGTGCTACTCACGCACCCCCTTCCCCACCTCCCAATGCAATTGGGTCATCTGTACATTCTTCACACAGTCAAAGAAAAGACTGGAGGTGATGGATGCTCAAATAGTAGTAAGACTCCTTCACCCAGTGAATGTAAAATTATGTTCTACTACAATTTCGAAAGGATAACTTCAATTATTTTTCGAAATTGCAAAAACAATATAACATAAAAGTATCGACACTCGATAGTGTTATTTCCGTATCGATATATCGGTGTAAATGTACCTCTCACTTATATCGATATCTTTTAGAAAAATATCGATGTGTCGGTATTTTATCAACAGCCCCAGTATAAACCGTAGGGGAAGATAGAGATGATGATCAATACGACAAATAATTGAAGACGTTGGTGTGAATACTATTCGGAGAACAGGCAGGCGCTATCCTTTCACTTCTCTAAAAGGGCTTAAGACAATGATGTATTCTCCACAACTGTTCAACAGATGACTGATAATTCCTTGTCCCAAAAAAGGTTGCATGGATGAATATCTCAACTTTGTACTAGTTTCTACTGTCAGCATCATATAATTATAAATTTATAATTGCAGTGATTTTTTTTTCACTATTAAGGGACAACCAGAGATTCAGTTTGAGCTTGAACTGTTTATTACTGAAACACATAGTTCACGGCAAATAATTAACTGGTATGAGAAATCGGTGGTTGCAAGCTGTAAGCAAAGGTGTAGATACTGTCGTTTTCGAAGCGTAATGTTAATCTTCACTGCCAAACTAATTTACGCTCTGTCACCATAGAAGCTAAATTTGTTGCTCGACTTCAATTCCAGAATTTATAAACATCGCAACTGTGCACACATGCGGTCTTATGCCACTCAGGAAAATGAGGTCCAGCCAGTCTCGACTGTACTTCGACCGCGAGCAAAAACGAGAGCTCCCTTCAGAGCAATCAACTCAACCCGCACTGCCTTCCCTGTCCCACGATATCTTCGCGTGTACGCTTATTATTGGCTGAAAATTGCGCTGCTCTACAAAGGCGCCACAGTAATCAACGACACCAGTCACTACAAGTTTAATGAAATTCTTGACCCTCGAACGAACAGCCAGGTTTTAAATAAAAAAAAGAGACATGAAAAAAAAATGGCTCTGAGCACTATGGGGCTTAACATCTATGGTCATCAGTCCCCTAGAACTTATAACTACTTAAACCTAACTAACCTAAGGACATCACACACATCCATGCCCGAGGCCGGATTCGAACCTGCGACCGTAGTGGTCACGCGGTTCCAGACTGAAGCGCCTAGCACCGCACGGCCACACTGGCCGGCAAGAGACATGAGATGCGCACTAAAGAACTCGGAATTTTGTCCTAAAACATAGGTTCCTAATTCTCATTTATGGCAATATGACATTAATCAAATTTAAGAAATTGGAACACGGCAGTCAGTACTACCCGCTGAGTCAATAATGTCATCCTTTAGACTATCTCGGCGTGGATGTTGAGAAGTCTGCTCAGTACCGGTTTATTGGGACTGTCTTGACTTGGCACTAGGACATCCATTCCCTCAGCTGGCTGCTGCCACGTTGCGATTCCTAGTAGCATCATCTGCTGCAGGGGAGGGCCACATGGCTGGATCACACTTTACGCAATAAATCTCTTGGTTGTAGTTTATATACTGTTGCAAATGTTCATTAACTTTTGTAGTTACACTAGACCGACATAGCTCATGTGGTGACGAACGAAAAGGTAAGTAAGTATATATGCCGACTGAAGCGACGAGTGAGGAATTGTGCCAAGGCCGGGATTCGAACCCTGGTCTTCTGCTCAGTAGGCACATGCGGTACTGCTGCACCACAATGGTTTCACACCTCTGCAATATCCCAGCACCCCTCCGTTCTGAGTTCAAATTCCCGTTCAACGCCTCAGCCGACTCGACATTCCCCCTAAACTCGAACAGAATCTGCCAAGTGAGCAGGAGGCCCAGAATTGAATCCCGAACTCGGTACAAATTTTCATTCGTCGCTTCAGTCTGCCTACATACATCATAGATGTTTGAGAGTTGGAAAGGCCTCAGGGATCATATAGTTCCATTTGATTAAAGCACCTACACCTGGTATCAAACAGGAAGCCCCATTTCGTTTGATGCTGCGATGCTACTCCAATATAGTTGGAGAGTCTATGCTGTTCAGGAAGTCTGTGATTCTTCATTGTCTTATTATCGGAAAGCCCGCTTTACCTTTAGAGGCAAGGAATGAAAAAAAAAAACAATTGAAGTATCCAAATATTTCCAGTTCCATCTCCGTTTGCTTCTGAGGAGTTGCTGTTCCCGGAGAGACGCCCTGCATCTGACATCGTGCACGCCCTGTGTACCAGCATTTGGAACAACTCATTGTGAGAGCTGCTTGTCTTCAAGTACAGGTCGGCCCGCTTATTCTTTCGACATACGATATGGCCCAGGATGGCATCGGCTCTTCTCTAGATTATGGTGTACAAGAATGTAGTATTCCCTCCACTTCAACAGTGCATCCGATGTTGGGATATTTACAGTTTAGATGTATGAGAAAGTCATGGAGTTTGCCTTTTCCAGGAGGATGAATAATCACCGTCAAGTCCACATAATGGAAAATGCAAGTAGGATTCCATATGGATGACATCCGGGCTTCCTCGTCGAGGTGCTTCATATACAGACTGACAACAGTCCGGAGTTGGCTGCCCATTGGTATTCATTCCATCTGGATATACTATTCTCCATTAAGCAGGAAATACATTGAGGTCAGGCCATCTGAAAACATAGGTAACGGAACGACATGGTGCAGTTATTAGCAAACTGGACTCGCATTCGAGCGGACGACAGTTCAGGCCTATGTCCGGCCGTCCTTATTTAGGTTTCCTGGGATTTCCCTAAATCACTAGCCAACCAATACGTCAAATATCTTATCAACGAGCTCTAGTGACTCACATAAAGGCAAATAGCTTTCCTCACCATTTACTTCTAAAAATCTTTCGAAGCAAGACATTTCTTGTCTGACCTGCGTATCTTCCACGTTTCCTATCCACAAAAGACTACAATCTAGACAGACACCTTCAGAACAATGGTCCTAACACGTAAATTTATATTAGATGCTAACAATTTTCTCGTTTTTACAAATGCATTTCTTGTTACTGGCAGTTTGCAATTGATACCATCCATACTTCAGGTATTATCAGTTATTACAATGCCTAAATAACAAGAAACAATTTAGTGTCTTGTTTCCTAATCAGTTCCTTCAGCATCACCAACTTTTTCCTGCATCACATTACCCTAATTATACTTTTGTTGATGTTCGTCTTACGATCCACTTCCTAGACACTAAGCATTTCGTTGAATTGCTCTTCCAAAACCTTTACTGTCTCCCACAAAATTACAATGTCGTCAGCAACCCTCAAAGTTTTTCTTTCATCTCCTTGAACATTAATCCCCTTTCCATTTCATTCTTTGACATCCTTCACTGTTTGCTCAGTGCACAGATTGAAATACGTGGGACAGGCTAATGCTCTGTTTTATTACCTTGGCAACGAATGCATCCCTTTCGAGTCACTTGTAAATGAGGTTTTTTCTATAAACGTAGATTTGCCCATCTTCATCCAATCTTCTAAGATAAACCGTAGGCTCAGTATTGCCTCATAAATTCCTATACCCAAACTGATCTTCACCAAGACCGGCTTATTCCAGATTTCTGCAAATAGTTAGTGTCAATGTTTTGCAACAGTGACTCACTAAACAGATGCTATGGTAAACTCCACACTTGTCAGCACCTGCCTTTCTTTTTTTGGAATTTGAATAATTACATTGTTCTTGAGATTTGAAGATATTTGGCCTGTCTCATATCTTGCACACCACGTAGAACAGTTTTGTAATTGCTGTCCTTCGCAAAGACCTCAATAACTTTGAGAGAATGTCGTGCACTCCATGTGCCCTTCTCCTACCTTGGCCTCTCAGCAATGCATAAAATTCTCCTCGCACTATTGCATATCCCACCTCATCGTCACCGAGTTCCTCCTGTCTTTCCAAAATATTGACCTCTTTTTTTTTCACACATGCAGTCGCTTTTTATATATTCCTTCTACTTTTCAGCTGTCCCATTTTTCGTAGTACTGGCTTTCTATCTGAGGTCTTGATATTCATACATTATCTCCAAAGCTCTCTTTAATTTTCCTCTACGCGGCATCCGGCTTTCAAGCATTCACTCATGTTTCTACAGGCTTGCAATTCAGCACTTTCGGTCAGCCTCAGTTCTAGATATCTGTATTTCCCGTTAATCTTCATTGTTATATTTTCTCTTTCCCTCAACTAAATTTGATGTCGCTTGTGTTGTTCAGAAAATTCTATGGGCTCTGCCTTTCTGAATATGTGATGTTCTGCTTCCTTCCCTGTTTTCATCTCTCAGAGCTACCCATTATTCGCCTGTTGCGTCCAACGTTGCCTAATACTCTCTCTGATACCCGCAACAACCTCTTGTTCTTTTGGTTTTCCAGGTCGCCTCTCCTTAAATTCCTATCTTTCTGAAATTTCTTGAGATTTAATCTGCAGTTCACAAGTAATAAATCCGCATCTCCTCTTGGAATTATTTTGCGATTCTAAATCTGGTTTCGAAATCTGCGTCTTACCATTATATATAATCAGCCAGAAATTTTCAACAGTCTCCAAATTCGTCCACGTGTACAACCTCATCTCAAGATTTTTAAGCCAAATGTTAGCGACGATTCAATTACGCTGTGTTGAAAAATCTAGCAGGTGGCTTCGTCTTTCATTACCTTCCCCAGTCCATTTTCTCTGACTGTTATTCCTTCACTTCCTTTTCCTACTGCCTAATTCCAGTCACCCATCATAATAAAATTTTCGTCTCCCTTAACTAGGCGGATAATTACCTTTATGTCATAATACATTCTTCCAGTCTGTTGAACTAGCGAAGCTAAGTAGGATACAAAATTTGTACTACTGTGCTGGGTGTTGGTTTTGTGATTATTTTGGCTCCAGTAATGCGTTCGCCATGCTGTTAATAGTAGCCTCCCTGTATCCCTATTTTCGTATCAATTATGGAACTTACTGCCGCCTTACCACTATCTGATTTTATGTTGCTAGCCGTGTACTGACCTGACCAAAAGTTGTATTTTTTCTGCCGCCGCATTTCACTAATTCCCACTATATCCATTTGTCCTTTTAATTCTCTACGTTGTCTACTCGATTATGAGAACATCATTGACCTACACGGTAGAACTGTATGTCCACAACACGTCCTCTTGCTTTCAGCACAGGAAGGCTATGTTGATTACGTCACAAAGCCAGATCAATCAATCATCCAAACTGTTGTTCCTGTGACTACTGAATTGGCTGGTGCCGCACTACAGGAACCACGGGTTTTTCTTGCGTCAGCACCCCTTCGTTGCAGTTGAACCTGTAGTAGGCTCTACAGCTATTTGTATCGATCATATATGCAAGCCGCACTATATTGGCAAGGTTCACAGTTCTATTTGATAGTTTTACGAAGTTAATTTTCTGTAATGAACTGCTGTATAGGAGCTACTTAGCAGTGACCAGCGTTGGTACCTAGACGCACAGACATACGACTTGCAAACGATTCATCAAAATCGTTCGTTACACCAACTACCTCAAAGTCGCAAGAAGGCTACATTTTAGTTTAAAAAAATTGTAGTCTGTTGGCAACCCCAACATCAACCACACTGCCGTTAAACTGACCACGAGAAATATTCTACTGATGGCGAGTCATAACCTGTAAAACTCTTTCCCGCTGGACACATCTAACCGTTCTTCATCCAGTGAATTTCTAGAATCAACTTTGGCTATAACTTTAATTGTTGTTTGTGTAAGTCCAGAATTATCGAAAACTGCTAGCAATGTCTTTGCCATTGATGGGCGAAAGAAATCAATTACAGAGACTATGAACGTTGTAGGTTTAACGTTTGGCACAAGCTCCGACATCTAGGCCACGTGACTTCCGATCACGTACGTCGGCTGCCAGCGGAATTGCACGAATTGTGACAAAACAAGAGGTGACAGCAGTGAGTCCTCTTCGGGAAGTCACCTCAAGCAGATCATCGCTAGATACGCCTGATTCCCGCATAGCACCGAGACTGCGTTGGTCTGTGAATGCGGCACCGTGCACAGTGCAGAATTCTTCCTCTTGCCTTGCTGCACTGCGCTTGGAATTTGACATTGTCAACAGTGCCCAATTACAGGTAATAGATCTGGAAATATTCTGTCCATGTATCTGTGACCTGTGTTACGTCGACAAGTCTGAACTTATTCACGTTGTTATCAAGTATCACTGAATACGACCTGTTACACAAAACTGAAGGTGGCCGTTCATTCTACTTTGTTTATTTTCTTGTGAACGTAGATGTTTTCTATACACAACGACCCGATGGTTAACGCTGTGATAATATTTAGTGGTTAGTAAATATTGAAACACTACAAGTTTTAGTTTACTGTCATAGCTTATAGCGGACAGTTTTGACGACGTACTGGCTGCGCGGTAAGATAAACATCGCAGATCTGAGTGTCTCTTCAAACGGGGAAGAACAGCATGATGTACCTCACCGAGTAGATAAGGCGGCAAAAGAGAATGGAGTACCGGACGATGCCTTGACAGACCAGAGTGGGATCATTGACGTTTTAAGAGCGTCTGTCTAGTAATTCAAAGAGCAAATTAGGTGACTGTGACACAGAAGCTGCTGGGGGTGGGGGTGTGGTAGGATGGGGTGGAGCGCGCAATCAGCGTGTGCATATTGCAGGCCGCTGGGAGCGGCCGCTGTGTCACCATGGAAACCGCGCCATCTCCTACTCCACTGGCACGAATTGGACCTCAGCCTCACGGCTCCGCACCAACCTCGTGTAAAAGAGGGCTCAGATTCTGCTGGACCATACGGTTGCCGGCCGGGGTGGCCGAGCGGTTCTAGGCGCTACAGTCTGGAATGGCGCGACCGCAGGTTCAAATCCTGTCTCCGGCATGGATATGTGTGATGTCCTTAGGTTAGTTTAAGTAGTTCTAAGTTCTAGGGACTGATGACCTTAGAAGTTAAGTCCCATAGTGCTCAGAGCCATTTGAACCATACGGTATTGCAGTACCGCAATGTTCCTTTTGGCATGAATGCATGTCCCGAAAAAGGCACTGCAGCCACTACACCCGCTATAAAGTATATGAACTGTATTCACGATTGCGAATATCCATCAGATGTGTAATGGAATGACGACCTGTGTCACACTGCAACTCGTACCCGCATTTGCCGCTTATTGCGGACGGCCGGCTTACCATTAGGCTATCCGTAACGACACACCCGGTCAGACCCAAACTTCCATAAGTCATCAACCATGTGTCTACAACCCATACGGCTACACTCATTATATATATTCCCGAACGGCGGAGACATTTTTGGACATGCATGCATGTCCAAAGGAACATTACGTCGTAATTCGGAATACCACAGGCACTGCAATATTGCATTTATCTGACGATACTGGGCAAGCTTACAAACTACTTAATCTAACTTAAACTAACTTACGCTACTGACTAAACACACAGCCATGCCCGGGGGAGGACTCGAACCTCCGACAGGGGGAACCGACCGAACCACGAGAAGACACCCTAGACCGCGCGGGACGCATTTTACTGTTCAAATGGTTCAAATGGCTCTGAGCACTATGGGACTTGACTGCTGGGTTCATCAGTCCCCTAGAACTTAGAACTACTTAAACCTAACTAATCTAAGGAAATTACACACATCCATGCCCGAGGAAGGATTCGAACCCGCGACCGTTGCGGTCGCGCGATTCCAGACTGTAGCGCCTAGAACCGCTCGTCCACACCGGCCGGCCATTTTACTGTCATCATTCCATTATACATCAGATCGTTCTCCACACTCGCAATTCCGAAAGCATTTCCTGTGTCTACTTGAGCTTGTGGAGGACAAAACCTAATATTACTGTACACAATACATTGATTTATGCCTGTAAGGAATCATTAGCACTCTCATGTCTTTCTTTGTTATCAAGGACCGGGCTGTAGTAATTTAAATACACTCCTGGAAATTGAAATAAGAACACTGTGAATTCATTGTCCCAGGAAGGGGAAACTTTATTGACACATTCCTGGG
Source organism: Schistocerca americana (assembly GCF_021461395.2). Lineage (NCBI taxonomy): Eukaryota > Metazoa > Arthropoda > Insecta > Orthoptera > Acrididae > Schistocerca > Schistocerca americana. The sequence continues at coordinate 95,495,361 of NC_060121.1, forward strand.
GTCAGATACATCACATGATCACACTGACAGAACCACAGGCACATAGATACAGGCAACAGAGCATGCACAATGTCGGCACTAGTACAGTGTATATCCGCCTTTCGTAGCAATGCAGGCTGCTATTCTCCCATGGAGACGATCGTAGAGATGCTGGATGTAGTCCTGTGGAACGGCTTGCCATGCCATTTCCACCTGGCGCCTCAGTTGGACCAGCGTTCGTGCTGGACGTGCTGACCGCGTGAGACGACGCTTCATCCAGTCCCAAACATGCTCAATGGGGGACAGATCCGGAGATCTTGCTGGCCAGGGTAGTTGATTTACACCTTCTAGAGCACGTTGGGTGGCACGGGGTACTTGCGGACGTGGATTGTCCTGTTGGAACAGCAAGTTCCCTTGCCGGTGTAGGAATGGTAGAACGATGGGTTCGATGACGGTTTGGATGTACCGTGCACTATTCAGTGTCCCCTCGACGATCACCAGTGGTGTACGGCCAGTGTAGGAGATCGCTCCCCACACCATGATGCCGGGTGTTGGCCCTGTGTGCCTCGGTCGTATGCAGTCCTGATTGTGGCGCTCACCTGCACTGCGCCAAACACGCATACGACCATCACTGGCACCAAGGCAGAAGCGACTCTCATCGCTGAAGACGACACGTCTCCATTCGTCCCTCCATTCACGCCTGTCGCGACACCACTGGAGGCGGGCTGCACGATGTTGGGGCGTGAGCGGAAGACGGCCTAACGGTGTGCGAGACCGTAGCCCAGCTTCATGGAGACGGTTGCGAATGGTCCTCGCCGATACCCCAGGAGCAACAGTGTTCCTAATTTGCTGGGAAGTGGCGGTGCGGTCCCCTACGGCACTGCGTAGGATCCTACGGTCTTGGCGTGCATCCGTGCGTCGCTGCGGTCCGGTCCCAGGTCGACGGGCACGTGCACCTTCCGCCGACCACTGGTGACAACATCGATGTACTGTGGAGACCTCACGCCCCACGTGTTGAGCAATTCGGCGGTACGTCCACCCGGCCTCCCGCATGCCCACTATACGCCCTCGCTCAAAGTCCGTCAACTGCACATACGGTTCACGTCCACGCTATCGCGGCATGCTACCAGTGTTAAAGACTGCGATGGAGCTCCGTATGCCACGGCAAACTGGCTGACACTGACGGCGGCGGTGCACAAATGCTGCGCAGCTAGCGCCATTCGACGGCCAACACCGCGGTTCCTGGTGTGTCCGCTGTGCCGTGCGTGTGATCATTGCTTGTACAGCCCTCTCGCAGTGTCCGGAGCAAGTATGGTGGGTCTTACACACCGGTGTCAATGTGTTCTTTTTTCCATTTCCAGGAGTGTATATAACGTGCATACACGACATGTAGGGTCTGGACGTCCGACATGGACCGTAAGGAGGGAACCAAGGAGGATTAAAATTTTAAACCAAAAATACCTTCAACCGTTGATATTTGACATTTTGTTTTATTTTTGCTACCAAGTTCGGCGTTACACCAGCCATCTCCAGGCATCGTAACCAACGTCTAGGAAGAATCTCACCTCTTGTACAATCGAAGTAGGAGTCAGCATACAGTCACCGGTATGCGTGATCTTCTTATTAACAATGCGATAAATTTTTGTCTAACAGTCTGAAAGTGTTGATCGAAGTGACTGAAGTTATTAAAATGAAATCTACAGATACCCGTGGCTGTATACTGGACATTATTTCGACTCTACAAGAGGTTGGATTCTTCCCACACGTCGGTCAGAGGGCCTGAACGTGGTCTGGTAACAAAAGTAAAATAAGACCGAAAAAATAAACGGCTGGAAATGTTTTTCATTTGGCATTTTGTATTGAACAGTCGATGTCCCACAACCATCCTGTATAAATGTGGAACTACAGAACGCAGAAGTATTGTTCGCCACACGCGAACAGACCCGACAGGAACGATTTGGGCCATTCGGCGCTCTGCCTACTGTGCAACATCCCGCTTTGGCAGGCGGTAGAGTGACGCAGAACTTGCCTCATACTGACCATCACGATGCCTGTCAGTCACTCCCTCGCAGCATCAGGCCCAACTCGCCCGGTATTACAGACTGGCAGTAGGTCCCGCTTCTGCCTTGCAGGCGACGATCGCGGGGTCCATGTTTGGAGGTGTAGTGAGGCCAATACAAAAGCCGTTAGTGGTCCGTCATCACAAGTCACGCCAGCCTGGTGTGACAGTGTGGGGAGCGATATCCTATGGCGCCCGGTCACCTAACGGGCTCCGTGACAGCCTCACAGTCCATGTATGATGCCCTGCAGGCGGTAGCTCTGATTTTGGTGAATAGGCACGCTCGCGGCCTGTCTCTAGAGGTCAACGCTCGTCCTCACACCGTTGCCAGCACCCAACCGTATCTTCCGGCTGTGGATGCTCTCCCATGGCATGCCACATGGACCAATCTCTCCCCAGTCGGGAAGGTGTGGGATGCCATGGAGCGTGTCAAAAGGACTCCACCTGCAACTACCAGTCTGCAGGATCTGCATGCTCAGGCGGCAAGGGCAGGGGGTGGAGTATCACAGGACTACATCCCAGACCTGTATAACTCCATGATGTGTCGTGTGAACGTTTGCATTCACAACAGTGCGGCCCGGTACTATACTAATATGTGGATTTTGTGGCCATGTAGGGCAATACGTGTTGGATCATCATAGTGTAAAAATTTCGCACCGATGTTACAATCTACGTGCATGACAACCATGATCGCTTTCCTCATTGTCCGTCAGAGTCTAATGACTGTATTCGATGAGTGTAGGCAAGTTTCTTTTCATGTCATCGATGTTTTCGGAATGCGTGCTCATTGGCAAGATGGAAGTCATTCTGTCCGTGATACCACTCTATGTTTGAGCTCAGAATATGTTCCAATAGACTACAACAAACGATATGCTGGAGGGTAGTTCTGTGGATCACTTCTGCTACCATTCCCATTCTTGTAGAATGCCATATCAGCCGTGTGCTAGAAGTCTTTTTGCCGACGCAAAAGTAAAACGACGTCCCCTACGAGCGGCTGACAGTCCAGACAACGCTCGCTCCATCCACATCACGTGAGAAGTGCGAATGGTGTCGTCGCGCTTGAGCTGCTCGCACATTTTACTGGACCGCGGCTACATCTGTGACCGTCGTAAACCCCTCACCGGCTGACCCTTAATGCCCCGTAAATGAGCCTGTCGCCATCCCTTAAGTGGGACAGGAAGGGGAAGACGGCACGGGGTGTGGGGAGCACTTGGACAGGAAATTAAGAGCGGAATAAATCTCCGGCCGCGGCATCCATCGACCCGGCAGAGTCTTCGCGCCCGTTCGCCCCTGCGTCGCCGCTGCTTTACATGCAGTCATCAGTCCTTTCACTCCTGTCAGCTGATTAACGACCCTCGAAAGAACTTCGTCCGCAAAACTTGACCTATCGCTGAAATTCTCTGTCACTTTCGATAGGTGTTCTAAGATGCCAGCTACTGATACGATCATCAGGACTGATTCATTAAGTAGAAAATCAAAAGGAACATTCGGTGAAATAAAAGCGTAGGCGTGAAATTTAGGAGAGAAAAAGAATTAAGCTCTTAAACACAGAGGTGAGAAAAGACTAAAATTTTCTTATCATGGCCATTAAATATCGTTAACGTCCCTATATCAATAGCACTCTTAGGTAACGTCTTAAAAGGAAACTTTTCTGATGGCGCACCAGTAATCTAATACTCGCTGCTCGCCTAACCAACCAGTTTTTTAGAAGACTTAAACTCTCATGTCACAGTGATTCAGCTGCCCCTACCGATCAGTTTAACGCAACCCACACAATGTTTTTTTAACAGCAAATATACAGGCGACAGGCACGTAATCGATATAAGCTCTCTCTCAGAGCTTTGGGCGACTGTTAGAAAACCTCATCATATAAAAAGCACACGTGATGACTCGGCACGAGTTACACGGTACTTTTGGGCCAAAATGTGCATTACTTTTGTCTTACTTACCCAAGTGTCTCCGCTCTTTCTTTGGGTAGCTATTGGTGTAGTCGTACAGGTTATAGACGTCTCTAAAGTTTATTCCGTTTATAGGTACTTAATCTTTCGAAAATGGTTCAAAAACATTGCCTTTTAAGGTGTGTTTCAACAACGGAAGCAACGAAATTAATAGGAGATTCCAAAATAAGAAGGGTGGAAGTAACAATTTTCCAGTATATTACCCAGTGGCCATATTAATGTAAGACTCACTGCATTAATGTGTCAAAGTGTTTTCATAAAATTATTGGACAGTTGGTGTAACATGTCTTCGCACATTTTACCATTTATCTGACAATATGCATGACATCTCTGTAGCAAATAGACCAACAAAATGGTTCTGTCATGTGGAGTTGCATAAAACGACATCGGTAGGGGCAGCTGAATCGCACTGTACTGTATATAAATCTTTTCATTGGGTTGTAATGTATACCAGAATTTGTTACTTACAATCTTCCTGTTTTGATATCTACTGTTAATTTCGTTGCTTCCATTGATGAAACACACTTTTAAGATAGCGGTTTTGAACTATTTACGGATGATTAATACTATAAACAGAATCCCCCCCATCAACCATGGAGTTTGCCATTGGTGGAGTGGCATGCGGGCCTCAGTGATACAGATAGGTGTACCGTAGGTGCAACCATAACAAAGTGGCATCTGTTGAGAGATCAGACAAAAGTGTGGTTCCTGAAGAGGGACAGCAGTCTTTTCAGTAATTGCAGGGGAGATAGTCTGGATGACTGACAGATCCGGCGTTGTAACATCAATCAAAACGGACTTGCTGTGCTGGTACTCTGAACGGGTGAAAGGAAGGGGGAACTACAGCCGTAATTTTTCCCGAGGGCAAGCATCTTTACTGTATGGTTAAATGATGATCTTCTTAGGTAAAATCTACCGGAGGTTGATAGCCCCTACTCGGATACCCGGGCGGGGCTACTCAGGAGGACGTCGTTATCAGAAGAGAGAACACTGGCGTGCTACGGATCGGAGTGTGGAATGTCCGATCCCTTAATCGTGCAGGTAGGTTAGAAAATTTAACAACGGGAAATCGATGGACTAAAGTTATATATAGTGGGAATTAGTGAATAGATGGATTAAAGTTCGATATAGTGGGAATTAGTGAAGTTCAGTGGCAGGAGGAACAAGACTTCTGGTCAAGTGAATACAGGTTTGTAAACACGAAATCAAATATGGGCAATGCAGGAGTGTGTTCAATAACGAAGAAGAAAATAGGAACACGGATAAGCTACTACAAACAGCATAGCGAACGCATTATTGTAACCAAGATAGACACGATGCCCGCGCCTACCATAGTAGTACAAATTCATATGCCAACTCGTTCCGCAGGTGATGAAGAGATTGAAGAAATGTGTGATTCGACAAAAGAAATTTGGATTGTTAAGGGAGAAGAAAATTTAATAGCCATGGGGGAGTGGAGTTCGATAATAGTAACAGGAAGAGAAGAAAAAGTAGTAGGTTAATATGTACTGGGGGTAATGAATGAAAGAGGAAGCCGCCTGGCACAACTTTGCACAGAGCACAACTCAATTATAGCTATTACGAATCATGAAAGAAGGTTGTATACATGGAAGAGGCCTGGAGACACTGGAATGTTTCTGACAGACTATGCGGGGTGAGTCACTAACCATTGCCACCAAGAACAGTTCCGAATGTATTATAGGAGCTGAAAAGTTTGTGGGGTAAATGTTGCATCGGACAACGGGGCCCATAATATGACGTTGGTTTTGTTGCTAGTTGGGATCGCATCAGAGATATGAAGGTAAACTTTTTTTTTTTAAAATGGGATTCTATAATTTGGTACTCATTTTCTGATAGCGGCTGTCACGACAAATCCAGTGATGTGTAACAGTCTTTGAATGTCAGCGAAGGTCAAAAAGATGGCACTAACGTCCATTTAGGTGTTCGACGTGATGACCATTGGTATCAGTGCAGTGCTGCAAGCTTCTTATCATGGAGTGAGAGGTGTTCCTTATGACTTCGGTACCTATCGAAGGACATGCTCTGACATTTCTCTCTCGTATATCGTACAAAACGTAAATATTCGCCGAATATTGCGTATCCATGTAACGTGTCATTGACATGTAAACCACATTCGACGGTTTCGCAATAAAACACTAATAGGAACGGTAAGACTAGTATCGTCGAATCAAGCGAATGTGAATGATGTTTTCCTTCGAAGAACAAATCGATATGCTTCTCAGTTACCGAAAATACCAACGAAATTCAGTGAGAACTAGATACTTATACGCTGAAAAATACCCTCAACGAACTCATCCTACACGTTTTACGTTTAAATATGTGTATGATAAATTGATAACAACTGGATCTTTAACGCATTGGAAACATATCCGGCGAAGGAAAGTCACTAACAAGGAAACGGAAATTGGTACTCTTGCCACTGTGATTCGAGATCCTCGTCTTAGTTCAAGTCAAATCACAAGGTAATCTGGCATGAACCAGAGTAGTGTTGTTCGTGTTCTGCATCGCCATAAATATCATCATTACCATATCAGTCTCCTCCAAGAATTAACTGGTACGGATGATATGCGTCGCATTGAATTCTGCCGATGTACTCCAGATTCAGAGGAATGACACATTTAATAATTTGATTTTGTTTACTGACGGGCCTACATTCACGAACCATGGAAGTGTTAATTTGCATAACATGCATTATTAAGCAACTGAAAATCCACGTTGGTGCGACAGCCAAAAACCGTGTTCGGTGAATGTATGGTGTGGGATTTTGAAGGACAGAATTATAGGCCCCTATTCCATCGAAGGAAATCTTAATGGTAGGAAGTGGACCACATTCCTCCAAGACACATTAGGTCTGTTACTGGAAGAAATACCTTTAGTAACAAGGAAGAGAATGTAGTATCAACACGATGGGTGTCCGGCACATTTTTCGCTGATGGGTAGAAATGAGTTACAGAGACAATTCCCTAACCGTTGGATTGGACGCGGAGGAGATATGTCGTGGCCGGCTAGTTCTCCAGATTTGACGCTCTGGATTTCTCCTTGTGCGAATTCGTTAAAGATATTGTTCATAAAGACGTTCCAACTAGACTTGAACATATGTGAGAGGTCTTTCACTCAATCAGTGATAAGGAGATTGCAGCACTGCATTGATACCAATGGTCATCACTTCGAACACCTTCTGTAAATGAACGTTCATGCCACTTTTGTGACCTTCGTTGACCTTCAAAGACTTTACTGTTACACATCATTGGATTCATCTCGATGGACGCTATCAGAAAATAAGTACCAAACTATGAAATCCCATTAAAAAAAGTTGGCCTGCATATCTGTGACGCGACCCCACCTAGCAACAGAAAACGAACGTCACATTATGACCCCTACTGTCCGAAGCAACTTTTGTCACACAAACTTTTTAACTCCTATCATACTTTCGGAGTTGTTTTTGGTGGCAATAGCTAGTGACTCACGCTGTATAATGGTAAGACAGAGATTTAGGAACGAGGTTTTAAATTGTAAGACATATCCAGGGTAGATGTGGACTCTGACACAACTTACTGGCTATGAACTGTAGATAAAAACTGAAGAGACTGCAAAAAGGTAGGAATTTAATAAGATGGGATCTGAATAAACTGAAAGAACCAGAGGCTGGGGAGAGTTTCAGAGAGAGCATTAGGAACGATAGACAAGAACAGGGACAAGAAATACAGTCGAAGAAGAATAAGTAGTTTTGAGAGAAGAAGTGAAGGCAGCCGATTATCAAGTAGAAAAAAGACGAGAGCTAGTAGAAATTTTTAGGTAACGTCAGAGATACTGAATTTAACTGACGAAAGAAGAAAATATAAAAATGCAGCAAATAAATCAGGTGAAAAGAACTACAAACGCATCAGAACTGGTAAAGCAGGGATGGGTACAGAACAAATGTAAGTATGTAGAAGCATATATCACTAGGGGTAAGACAGATACTGCTTACACGAAAATTAGATAGACCTTTGGAGAAGAGAACAACCTCTATGAACACCAGGAGAACAGACGAAAAACCAGTCCTAGGCAAAGTAGGGAAAGCAGAAAGTTGGAAGCTGTATATAGAGGATGTATATAAGGGCGATGTACTTGAAGAAAATATTATGGTAATGGAAGAGGACGTAGATGAAGATGAAATGGAAGATATGATACTGCGTGAAGACAGAGAACTGAAAGATCTAAGTCGAAACTAGGCCTCGGGAGTAGACAACATCCCATTAGAACTACTGATTCCCTTGGGAGAGCTAGCCCTGACAAAACTCTATACCATCTGGTGAGCAAGATGTATGAGACAGTCGAAATACCCTCAGACGTCAAGAAGAATATAATAATTCCAATCCCAAAGAAAGCAGGTTTTGACATGTTTCAATAATAATGAACTATCAGTTTAGTAAGTCACGGTTGTATAATACTAACACGAATTCTTTATAGACGAAGGGAAAAACTTGTAGAAGCCAAGCTCGGCAAAAATCAGTTTGGATTCCGTAGAAATGTTGGAACACGTGAGGCAATACAGACCCTACGACTTATCGTAGAAGATAGATTAAGGAAAGGCAAACCTACGTTTCTTGCATTTGTAGACTTAGAGAAAGCTTTTGACAATGTTGACGGGAATACTCTCTTTCAAATTCTGCAGGTGGCAGGGGTAAAATACAGGGAGGGAAAGGCTGATTACAATTTTTACAGAAACCAGATGGCAGCTATAGAAGCCGAAGGGCATGAAAGGGAAGCAGTGGTTGGAAAGGGAGTGAGACAGGGTTGTAGCCTATCCCCGATGTTATTTAATCTGTATATTGAGCAAGCGCTAAAGAAAACAAAAGATAAATTCGGAGTAGGAATTAAAATCCATGGAGAAGAAATTAAAACTTTGAGGTTCGACATTGTAATTCTATCAGACACAGCAAAGGACCTGGAAGAGCAGCTGTGCGGAATGGACACTGTCTTGAAAGGAGGACATAAGATGAACATTAACGAAAGCAAAACGAGGATAATGGAATGTAGACGAATTAAACGAAGTGAAGCTGAAGGAATTAGATAAGGAAGTGTGACACTATGTTCGACGTAGAGAGGATATAAAATGTAGGCTGGCAAAGGCAAGGAAAGTGTTTCTGAAGAAGAGAAAATTGCTAACATCAAATATAGGTTTAAATGTCAGGAAGTCGTTTCTGAAAGTATTTGTGTGGAGTGTAGCCATGTATGGAAATGAAACACGGACGATAAATAGTGTGGACAAGAACTTTTGAAATGTGGTGCTACAGAAGAATGATGAGGATTAGATGGGTAGATCACATAACTAATGGGGAGGTACCGAACAGAATTAGGGAAAAGAGAAATTTGTGGCACAACTTGACTAGAAGAAGGTATCATTTGGTAGGACAATTTCTGAGGCATCAAGGAATCACCAATTTACTACTGGAGGGAAGCGTGGAGCGTAAAAATTGTGGAGCGAGACAGAGATGAATACATTAAGCAGATTCAGAAGGATGTAAGTTGCAGTAGTTATTCAGAGATGAAGAAGCTTGCACAGGATAAAGTAACATAGAGAGCTGCATCAAACCTGTCCCTGGACTGAAGACCACAGCAACACAAACAGGATAAATGATGACTAACTGAAAACCTCAGCTGCCGACAGGTGTTGTTGATATACCTCGATGTGGACAGCTGGAAATGTGTTCCCCGACCGGGACTCGAACCCGGGATCTCCTGCTTACATGGCAGACGCTCTATCTATCTGAGCCACCGAGGACACAGATGAATAGCGCGACTGCAGGGACTTATCCCTTGCACGTTTCCCGTGAGACTCACATTCCCAACTGTCCACAATTCTACATATGTATTGTACCTTATAGACATTTGACCAACCACTCATTACTCGCGCAAGCTTTGGCGATTCCTGTAAGAGTTTGGGCAACCTGTGGGCATTCTTACGGTTTTAATCTGCCAGGAAGTTTCATATCAGCGCACATTCCGCTGCAGAGTGAAAATCTCATTCTAGTGATTTAGGATGGTCAAGATAAATGGGACACAATGTATGATTAATTTCTTGTGTTTAATATTTTAAAAGCACTGAGTTGAAATTCGTAAGGGAGTGATTTTTGTACTTTGTCACTTCATTTAGGACCTTCTTCGATTTAAAGCCGTGGATGAATATTTCCACTTCTTCCAAGACGTCCATTTTCCAGAAGTTTTCAAAGTATGCTGTACTTTGAGGTCTTTGTCTATAGCCACATTGTGTCCTGTAACAGTTGTATGTTTTGCTATAGCTGACTTAATTATTTTCATCCAGTCTGAAACAGCCAATGTGTTCTTAAGAGGGGTTTTCAAGTTTGTTCGTGTTTGGGCTTTATAGCATTTGTTGCAGTGACTACATGTGTTTTTATAAATTTCTGGCTTGCTCAGTCTATCAGTAGGTTATACGATATCATGGACTAGTTCATTTCTAAAGTTGTTGTTAGTTTCAAAAGTGATCTTGATGTCTTTATATTTAAACAACTCGAATATTTTGTCTCAGATGACTCCTAAATATGGTATCGATAAATACTTAAGTTTTTCTATGCTGTGGTGAGTACCCATGTCCGTCTGTCTGCTTTTGTATTTAGTTATGCGTTCTGAAAGTGCATCTATTTCAGTTCATGATATCTTGTTGAGAAGTTTATTTTCAAGGTAGTTAATGAAAACTTCTGCAATGATCCCAATGAGACGACTTTCCATTGCTAAGCCCACACCAACGCCTTCTCTCTCTAAAGTTGAGCCATAAGTGTTTCTTCTCGCAATTCGATGACTTACGTTTGCCTTAATTACTGATATATATGTTTAATCTTCAGCATTATTCCGTTGTGCCACATTTCAAATGCGTCTGTTCTCTTCAGGCCTGAACGGCTTCTCCACCGCGTTTCGCCATCGTGTAACGTTACACTCCAGACAGACAACTTGAGAAAACATTTACTAACACCTACATTTATATTTTATATAAACATATCTCTCCTCTGGAGATATTCTTTACTTGCTGTTGTCGGACTGCATTTCATATCCTCTCTGCTTCACCTGGCGTGAATCATATTGCTTTTCAAATAACATAACTCATCTAACTTTGAGTGTCTTATTTTCTGATGCAGTTGATTCAGCACCGTTCGAATAATTTTATTACATTCGATTAACTTTGTTTTTCTTTCCGTGATGTTCATGTTTAACCTTCTTTTTATTTCTTTATGTTCGTATTACAGCTTTCTTCAGACTTACCTTCGCCGGCCGAAGTGGCCGTGCGGTTACAGGCGCTGCAGTCTGGAACCGCAAGTCCGCTACGGTCGCAGGTTCGAATCCTGCCTCGGGCATGGATGTTTGTGATGTCCTTAGGTTAGTTAGGTTTAACTAGTTCTAAGTTCTAGGGGACTAATGACCTCAGCAGTTGAGTCCCATAGTGCTCAGAGCCATTTTGAACTTACCTTCCAAGTTCCTTGCCGATTCTATCAGAATTAGAACGTCATTGGTAAATCTTAAAGTTCTCCTCTCATTTATCCTTGGTTTCCTCTATTGTTTGATAATGTACGGACGGAATAACATCGGGAAGAAGCTACAGCCTTGCCACACTCCCCTCTCAACTGCCACTTTCCATTCATGCCCTTCGACTCTTACAACAGCACTTCACTTAGATTCGTAGAACTTGTTCCTGTACAAGTTATGGCTAACCTATCGCTGTATGTAATTCCTGATACCTTCGTAATTTCAAAGTGAGCATGCACAAAAGCGCTCTCTAAATCTATAAACGCTGTACGTCTTCCCTGAGATCGGGTTCAAACAGTCTCTCCATTCTTCTATAAATAATACATTTCAATATTTAGAGAATACGACTTATTAAACTTCATGTTCTCTGATATTCATACCGCCCAGCACATGCATTCTTTTAAACTGAGATTAAATTCTTCTCCAAATCTGATGTTACTCCAGCTATTTCATTGTCTTGGATACTTGGTGACACAATGTTATAACTGCATCGTCTCCCAAGGTTCGCAATAATGCTGAGGGTAAGTCGTCTACCCCCTGTTTCTATTTTTATAATGCTGAGTGAAAGTCGTCTGCTCCAGGTGCTATGTTTCGATACAGGTATTTCCCATTTCATTTAATGTACTTCAGCTTCTCGTTCTATAACAGAGAGTTCGTTTCCTCTTCTACATATCTCGGGGTACAACAGTTCATCAGTGCTCTTGGTGCTTACACAGGTGCATCTCTTTTCTCCAAACGAATCTGTAATTTTCCTATACGGGGCATCTATTGCTCCCATAGTCATGCACACTGCTACATCTTGCCCACTCTCCTCTAGTCATTCCTGCGTAGGCGTTTTAGAGCTCCACTGAGTCCCATTTTTTTACGTCTGTAACCCCTTTTTCTGGTTAATATGACTATCTCACGTCTTTTTCAGGGATGTAGACTGGGTGTATTTAATCATCTCCTGCCTTTAATACAAAGAGGGGGCAAATCTGAACACAAAGATGGAATTGTGCGACGTGGACGAAAATTGTCAGGCGTGTTTGTATATTTGAAAGATGATGTCCATTAAATTTTCGTGCAGTCGCATAAGAGTGGCGCTAGTAGCCTGACTATGAGGACGCCAATCAGGTTTGCTTTAAATACGAGCTATAACGGTCGTGGGCGCTAGTTACCTTCGAAACTGGACGTTGTGACTTGATGTCAATAAAGAACGCCTTTAATGTGACAAAGACGCAGTTATCAACATCTCATTGAGTTTAGAGAAGATCGTGTAATATGGCTACGCGGAGCAGCATGCCCCTTCTGCTATATTACCAAAACACTTGGCAGGAACGTATCCACTGCGCATGACTGCTGGCAGTCGTGGCCACGAGAATGTACGGTTACAAGGAGGCCGGGCTACGGAGCGGGAAGACCATCGTGTTCGGCGTGCGGCTCTGGAGCATCGTACTGCATCTGAAAGCAGCCATTTGAGCAGCAGTTACTAATCGATTAGTTCCGAGACAGTCACCATGCCGCGTGCATTCCATTGATACGAGACCACCGCCCTTTGCGACTTGCGTGGTGTCAAGTGAGAGCACATTTGAGTGGAGCGATGAAGTCTGTTGTTTTTTATGATGAAATTTGGCTCTGGCTCTGTGCCAGTGACGGCCATTTGTTGGTTAGGAGGGGGCGATTTGTGGGCCTGCAACAAACCTATCTGCACATACTGAACACACACCCGGACAACATACAGGTATGGTCTGGGATGCGATGTCGAATGACAGCTGCAGGAGCAGCAGCAATATCCTTGTAGTTATCCCACGCACACTGACTGCAAATTTGTCCGTCACTTTGGTGACCGGACATGTTGTGGTTCCGTTCAAGAACAGCATTCTAGGCAGTGTTTTCTAACAGGACAACAGTCGCCCAATACCGCTGTCGTAACCCAACATGCTCTGCAGAATTTTGAAACATTGCCTTGGCTTGTTCGATCACCAGATCCGTCTTTAATCGAAAACGTGTGGGGGACATCACAACATTTTGGCGGTTACACCGGCTACTAATGTTCTAGCATTTCACATTTGCGGTGGCTGATCTCACGCTTACATTAACCTGTGATCCTGCAGTGTTGATCACTAAATATCTTACCCAGAATAATGTATTCCCGAAATTTCATTACCCTGTTTTATTTATTTTTCATAAGATTTTTTTGTCAGTGTATTTTATGTTTCAATGTTACCCATTCTATTTTTATTGTATTCTTTCTCCGACTGTCAATAAATCGTTGCCAAAAACTGTCGACAATCACTGGATTTTGCTATTAAGCCTGGTAGCATCATAATAACGTTCTGCAATTTCTTCACTTTTAGTCTGCATTTCGGTACCTGTGTATTAGGGTCAGAGGTCTCATCTGCCCCTGGAAATGTTTTGTGTTTCAAAATATGGTTCATAAATCTCTGTGCCATTATTATAATTATAATTTATCCTAAATCTTCCGGTATCTGAGTTCTCTTCCATGTACACAACGGTCTTTCATGTGTCTTAAACTGAATGGAATGATTAATTTATGCTACGCGTTATGTTCAACCAAGAGGCTTCCCTTTTCATTATTTTCAATCAGTCCATGCTCTCCTGGTATTTTACTCCTCTTCCTTTACTTGCTGTCGAATTCCAGACATTCACAACGCTTTCCATAACAAATTGATTAATTTCTTTTATCTCAGTCTGTTCATTAACTGCGGAGCTTGTATTGTTGTGGTCGCTGTTTGTTTTGTGTCTCTCTTGATAACTCCATTTATAAGAACTCACTTTCATTCCTAATTTCTGACACATTATCATAGCTTCTCCTTCACTTTGCGTCGATAACTTTGTAGTCAGAGGAGCAGAAGCCTGATCTTACTGCAAACCCCAGTTCACTAGTATCTGCTACACCCATCTATCCTTTTTTCCTTTAAAGTTCTGTCACCTATCCTGTAAAGGAATTTAACATTCTATATACTGAGATTTTGTTTCTTTTCTTATGACGGCACCCATCCGAGTAGTACCAGACCGGAGATCCAGATGTAGAGCTATTTTATCTCCAGAATATTTTGGTTAAAAGGATGCGATCATCGTTAAGTCACGCAGCAAAGCTGCATATTGTCATAACTAGCGGCTGTACTTCCCCGATTGTTTCAATCGCTCGCATACCAGTAAAATAATTTCATTTTAGTTAATGTCAAAAGGTCACATCCATCAGACTGTTGCTGGTGAAGGTACTGGGAAGCTACTCCATACTTTAGTATTACCTTGACGCAGATAACCCACTAATGCAGTTTCTCCTGCGGGAGGGCCATCGGTATCGTACTTACACAGTCATATGACGTTACATTTTCTCCTTTTTTCCAGATCTGTTTGCATTCAGACACAAAGTACAAACGTGGGCACTGCATAAGACAGTGCTGTAATGAGAAATGTTATTACAACTAGTGCTACGTACAATCACTAGGCTACACTCCACAGCATAAACGTCAACGAACTCGTCTTCTGCTTCCACAACGGTTTCATGCACCAGTTGCTTCATGTGCTCTCAGATGAAAAACTCCTGACGCATAAGGATAGGCGACACGGCTGGTGAGGCCACAGAGCCACCTCGACCAAACCTTCTATTCTCGTTGGTGGCTCTCGGATGATTACTGAAATGTGCTGACACCGCAACGCACTGCAAGTATATCGGTTGTCCATAATTCAGAGGTACATTCTCTAGACGTTCTGGTAATACATGTTCGGACATAGAAAAGTTTTAAATATCAATACAGATCCCTACTCAGGGACCCGAACACAATTATTAATATACGTTTCAGTTGCTCGACCCTTACAGGATATTAAAGCGTGAATATTTTAGTATTTAGGATACCAACTCATCTGTCAAACTTAAAATGATTTACACTCGATGTTACCGTTACTCTGATTCAGACTTTCTGTTTGAAATGCAGCGTCTACTATAACATACTGTTTAACGTTCGTTCTCGCAAGGTGCTTCATGACCTTTGTACGCTCACGGTACGAAATGTATCGAGTAAGGATATTTTCAGAATGTGAAGATCAAAACTTTCACTGTAGAATCTGCTGACTGATCTCCTCGCTCTCCTCCCGTAACAAGTTGCTCCACCTCCGAGACTCTATTCACGCCATGTTCCACCTCCCTTCGGTCCCACCGGGCTGCGCACTTTGCGGAGACCCGCCACGCTTTCTCGCTGCTGGAACGAAGCAGCCTCTGTGCGCCGCAGCCAAACACGGGCCTAGAGCGGCGCCACCTAAGTTGGCTGATCCGCGCTCGTGGGCCCTCCAACTTGTTCAAAGGGCTCCTCGCTTAGCGAACTCCCCGCTTTGAGCCGGCGCTGGGGGGCTGCGGCAGCAACAGTTTTGTGCTCGGAGCTCAGGTCGCAGCACGGAAGGCGCATTACCGAGACAGTGAGTCTCTCTCAGTCTCATGGAATACATATGTCCATGAACACACAGAGGTTGTGAATACGCAGATGACCTAATTTTACAATTTTGCAAGTGGAGAAGTTCCGGAAAACTCGAAATGTAATATAATGCGCATACATAGGGGCAGAAATCCATTCCAGTACGATTATGCCATAGGTGGTAAATCATTGGAAGCGGTAACGACCGTAAAATACTTAGGAGTTACTATCCGGAGCGATCTGAAGTGGAATGATCACATAAAACAAATAGTGGGAAAAGCAGGCGCCAGGTTGAGATTCATAGGAAGAATTCTAAGAAAATGTGACTCATCGACGAAAGAAGTAGCTTACAAAACGCTTGTTCGTCCGATTCTTGAGTATTGCTCATCAGTATGGGACCCTTACCAGGTTGGATTAATAGAAGAGATAGACATGATCCAGCGAAAAGCAGCGCGATTCGTCATGGGGACTTTTAGTCAGCGCGAGAGCGTTACGGATATGCTGAACAAGCTCCAGTGGCGGACACTTCAAGAAAGGCGTTACGCAATACGGAGAGGTTTATTATCGAAATTACGAGAGAGCACATTCCGGGGAGAGATGGGCAACATATTACTACCGCCCACATATATCTCGCGTAATGATCACAACGAAAAGATCCGAGAAATTAGAGCAAATACGGAGACTTACAAGCAGTCGTTCTTCCCACGCACAATTCGTGAATGGAACAGGGAAGGGGGGATCAGATAGTGGTACAATAAGTACCCTCCGCCACACACCGTAAGGTGGCTCGCGGAGTATAGATGTAGATGTAGAAATCAACATCTCAGGTTATGCTTCCTCGAGTTCAGGACACATTTATGAGAATAACAGATCGACAATTTTATGAAGTATTACTGTTACTTAAATTCCTGCAACAATTTTTCGTAAGAAAAAAAATCGTGGAAATTTTTTCTGTAACAGGACAGTTATATCCGAAGGCTATTAGCTGATTAGGTTCCGATTGATCGCAAACACCTTTGCATTTCTGAACGCACAGTGACAATATACAGATGGCTATAAAACAGTGTCTCCAGCCAAGTACAGATGCCTGTTGAAGGTATTCGCCCTAATTCGTGCACCTACATACCGGTGCTTCATAAATTTCCATGAAAATCCGCGCATTGCAGGGGCAATGATGATACTCCTTCAGCTTTCTGGATTGAAAGTGTCTGATCACCCATCATACAATCCGTCCGAGTTTCATACGTCGTCACACGAACCGTAGGCTATAAATAAATCATTTTGCACAAGATCGCCCCATTCTGAATCCTCTCTGCTGGAGGAGTTCAGGATCTAGTTGCAGGTCTGTATGTTGGTAAATGAAACTAGTAAGGCTCCAGGATAGTTGCTTAAGAATATAAGTTCTGTTTTACTATCAGTTTAGAATTTTGCTCGTAAGCCCATCTCCTGCACTCCGAAATACAGTGAGGTGACAAGAAGTGAATGTACACACATACAGATAGCGGTAGTATCGTGTACACGAGATATAAAAGGCAGTGCATTGGCGAAACAGTCATTTGCAATAATGTACTTCTGGTGAAAATGTTTCAGACGTGATTATGGCAGAACGACGAGAATTAAAACGCTCTGAACGGCAGAACAGTAGCTAGAGCTAGCCGCATGGAACAGTTCCGTTTTGGAAATAGTTGGGGAATTCAGTATTCCGAGATCCACAGTGTCAACAGCGTGATGAGAATATTTCAGAAATTGCAACTCACGAAGGACAACGCTCTACCGGCGGCCTTTCCCTAACTACCAAGATCAGCGGCGCCTGGGTACACTTGTCTGTGCTAAGAGACAAGGCCACTGCGTCAAATAACGGCAGAAATCAATCTGGGACATGGGACGACCGTACCCATTAGGACTGTGGGGCGAAATGTGGCGTTAATTGGCAATGGCAGCAGACGACCGCCGCGAGTGTGTCTGCTGACAGCACGATACGAGCTGCAGTGCCGCTCCTGCGCTAGTTACTGTATCGATTGGACCATAGATAACTGGAAAGCCGTGGCCTGGTCAGATGAATACAAATTACAGTTGGTAAGAGCTGGCGGTAGGGTTCGACTACGGCGCATACCCCATGAAGCCATGGATCTAAGTTGCCAGCAAGGCACTGTGCAGGCTGGTCGTGGCTCCATAACGGTCTGGACTGTATTTACATGGAAGGGGATGGGTCACCTGGTCCATGTGAACTGGTTATTGACTCTAAATGATTGTGTTAGGCTACTTGGAGATCCTTTGTCCCGATTCATGGACGTCACGTTCCCAAAAAACCATGGAATTTTTATGCATGACAGTGCGCCATGTCACCGAGCCACAATTGCTCGCGATTTTATTGAAGAACATTGTGAACAATTCGAGCGAATGATTTGGCCACCCAGATCGCCCGACACGAATCCCGTCGAACGTTTATGAGTTGTCTAGAGGTCAGTTGATGCACAAAATCCTGCACCGGCCACAATTTCGCAATTATGGACGGCTATAGAGGCAGCATGGAACATTGCTTCTGCAGGAGATATCCAAAGACTTGTTGAGTCCACGCTACGTCGAGTTTCTGCAGTACATCAGGAGGTCCGACACGATGTTTGGTGTCCAACGACTTTTGTCATATATAAACCAGTTTTATGTGGTATTCCCCAAATACTTTTGGCGTCCTGTATGAAGTAAAGCCTCCTGCCGTCGAGAGTAGTTGCTGCTATTCACGTGGCTCACTGGCACGCAGCAGCTGTATGGCCACGTCACAGAGAGAGACAGGTTTAGACAACCTACTGCAGAAATTATGGTAACACTAATTAGAAAAAATTTATAGTAATTTATTAAACTGAATTCACAATACTCAACGGAAGTAAGGATATGATGCGTGGCAATGTTGTTAAATGTTCACTTCCACAGGTTACAACGTCGCGGTGGTTGTGTGATCGTCCCACAGAAGTAACGTTCACTCACCTTGAAGTGATACCTTCTTCCGCAGTCCTCACGCCTTCCCTGTTAGAAACGAATGACTTCCTCTGCTGGAAAAGATGCAGTAGAACCAGTAGAATAATTCCAATCCTACGGCTTAAACAGGTATTTTCAGTATCAACTTAAATGAGCGATTAAATGAAAGTTAGTTTGTTAGTGAAACCTTCGATATACTGGCCTTTTTTAATACATAAACAGTGCCAACCCCGTCCTAATATCAAGTTCTTGGTTTAACACTCACACACAATCACTGTCAATCATCTTAACCAGCTTATGGTAATCAACCGAAATCGTTACCTAAAGGTAACCTAAAGATATATCTGTGACAATGCTCGCTCAGGTATTACACAATTCGACCTCTACGAATATTCAGTTTGTAGCCATAGTTTTTAGACAATGCCACGCTTATTTTGGTTACTAAAATGTCACAGTTTATGTATTAAAATCGGAATTTCACGTATTCGTTTTTCTCACGCTTTCGCAAGAAACTTTCGGCTCTCCACGGTCTAATTGTAATCATTTTTCTACAATATATCCAGAGCTCCTTATATCCACACCGGAACATAGATTATGGCTGAGCTCCGAACTGACTCTTTAGACTTCACAAAGAAATTCTTTAACCTACAAAATACGCCCGAACGTATTGTCTTCTCACTCCCTGATAAACGTCATAGCCAATCCGAAATCAACATAAAACCACGCCATCAAGCATCGTTTGATTTGACCTATCACAACTTAATAGTTTTCATGAACAATTTATTGAATGAGCAAATTGAGAATCTTAAAAAATATCAGAATACATCCATCTTTAAATAACAGAACTATCGTAAAATGGCTGTTTTTCCCCTACCATAAGCTTTTTGGTTGTACGGTACAAAATTTCCCCGAGATTATAATTTACTTTCCCTGTAAAATCATGGTTCTCACGCTAACGTGTACTAAGTTAATGAATAAAACAATATTTGAAACTTCCTGGCAGATTAAAACTGTGTGCCCGACCGAGGCTCGAACTCGGGACCTTTGCCTTTCGCGGGCAAGTGCTCTACCATCTGAGCTACCGAAGCACGACTCATGCCCGGTCCTTACAGCTTTACTTCTGCCAGTATCTCAACTCCTACCTTCCAAACAAATGGTAGAGCACTTGCCCGCGAAAGGCAAAGGTCCCGAGTTCGAGTCTCGGCAGGGCACACAGTTTTAATCTGCCAGGAAGTTTCATATCAGCGCACACTCTGCTGCAGAGTGAAAATCTCATTCTGGAAACATCCCCCAGGCTGTGGCTAAGCCATGTCTCCGCAGTATCCTTTCTTTCAGGAGTGCTAGTTCTGCAACGTTCGCAGGAGAGCTTCTGTAAAGTTTGGAAGGTAGGAGACGAGATACTGGCAGAAGTAAAGCTGTGAGGACCGGGCGTGAGTCGTGCTTCGGTAGCTGAGATGGTAGAGCACTTGCCCGCGAAAGGCAAAGGTCCCGAGTTCGAGTCTCGGTCGGGCACACAGTTTTAGTCTGCCAGGAAGTTTCATATCAGCGCACACTCCGCTGCAGAGTGAAAATCTCATTCTGAAAACAATATTTATTTAATATCTGACTTTCATTCCAGAGCATCAACGATAACATACTAAGCTGAAGAACTCAAAAAGACGACACTTAAATGTCTCAGGAAAAATTTAATTATACGATTCACAACATTATTCACATTAATAAAAAAAATTGAGATAATTTCAGGTGTAGCAATCACAATAACTACAGTTTTGCCGGCCGGGGTCGCCGAGCGGTTCTAGGCGCTACAGTCTGGAACGGCGCGATCGCTACGGTGGCAGGTTCGGATCTTGCCTCGGGCATGGACGTGTGTGATGCCATTAGGTTAGTTAGGTTTAAGTAGTTCTAAGTTGTAAGGGACTGATGACCTCAGAACTTGAGTCCCATAGTGCTCAGAGCCATTTGAACCATTTTTGAACTACAGTTTTGTTTCCAAAACATATTTTAACGGCATGATAATTTCCTAGACCTTAAGCTGCTGACATTTTTCTGCCATAGCCCTACCTGCTTGCACTTAGCAACTGGAGCAGAGAGCATCTGTCGCGCGATAACCACGACTCATTGTCTAAAGCTGTCTGTGCGATATGAAACAATACGCACCAAGATCTATCTTTGAACACTGATCTGATCCTGAATCCAGTGAACGATGACTAACGTAACTAGTAGACTGTCCAACTGGGGTCTTAGGTGTGTCCTGATGCCATTTGAGGCACATTGTTGATACTGTCGAAGTAATTGTTGATACAGTTAATCTGACGGAAGCCACGTGTCCGATTCTACCCGCGGCTGGGAGTTTGACATCCACTTGGGAACAACTTGGATGGCGTAAGCTGGATGTACAATGTAGTTAGTGTTGTGTGCGCCCTCTATGGTGTCTGAACATAACAACGTTCCGCGGATGAAAGCTGGCTTTGGCACGTGGCTCCCTAATCGTGTACGGCCCTATACCTTGTCATCTGGCGGCAGCGGCATTCCCAGTGGAGCGTCCGGAACCAGCAGCCCAGCACGGTAGCTTCCTAAAGCGACGAGTGTGCAGTCACCCCCAAAACCACGCAAAAAGTCCGAAGAATCACGTGGGACTGTACATTTTAGGAATCTACCTGGGATTAGCAATAGCAATAGGTTCGATACATCGTTATGGGCTTGTGAGGTTTATTAGAAGTAGGAAATCCAGTATCGCCGTAAATTCAAGCTATTTAAAGTCGGTGATGGAAACGCACACATAGACACGAACAGCGGGTTAAACACTCTAAAGGATTAGGAGCCAGTAATTTTGAGTACACCACTTTGTTTCGTGCACACAACTGACATGCATAACTTAAACAAAATGTTGAAAACGTACATTCCTTGTTGTTGTTCAACTGAAGATTAATTTGATGAGTCTTCATATACCAATCTATCCTTTCCAAGTCTCTTCATCTTTGCATAACCCTTGCAATTTAAGTTAACTACAACTTGTTTGTAGTCAAGCTTTGTGCTTAGACTGTAAATTCTATCCCCCCCCCTCCCCTCTCTTCACCAACATCACCCCCCTTACCAAACAAATACCCTCTATTACCAAAATAACGGCTACTTGAAGCATATCAACTGATTTCTTCGTTTAGTCAAATTGTGGCACAAATTTCGTCATTCGTTATACGATCTATCCACTTAATCTTTAGCGTTCTCCATAGATAGACATTTCAAAATCTCTAATCTGTACGCTTTATTCATCATGTTTCACTTCAAGGCTGCACTCCAGAAATATAATTATAGGAAGACTTCCAAACAACGCAGTTTCACTTTATAAGTTAAAATATTCCTCTTTTTAGGTTTCAGTTTTCTGACAGTTAAGTCCGTGTTTTCCATCGCCTTTACTTCTACCTTCACAACTTACCGTGTTTCCAAGCTCGTCTACTTTCTGTGTCTCATTTCCTAATTTAACACCCCACGTTTCCTGGACATTTTTGTCTTTTTTTGGGCCGTACTACCAGCTCTCAAAATATGGAATATTTTTTAACACCTCGTGTATGCCTACAAGATTCGTGGTCGCTGAGGAGATTAAGTAAATTTGTGACCAGATAAAATGATTGATTCATTTCGGTAAGAGACGCATATATGTGATGTGGAGCTGCAACTCGATGATCGAAAACGGAAGAGAAGTAAACATGACGGAACAACATGGACTGGAAGAGAGGAAATTGGCTGGTAACTTTTTCGAGGAGCACAATTTCATCTCTGTTACCATACGTTTTAAGGATCATTAAAGAATAGTGCATGGGTGGAATTGATGTGCAGGCATCGGAAGGTTCACCCAAAACAAAAGTTTTCTCCCTGGTGTGTAATATAGATTAAAAAAATGGTCCAAATGGCTCTGAGCACTATGGGACTTAACATCTGAGGTCATCAGTCCACTTGAACTTAGAACTACTTAAACCTAACTAACCTAAGAACATCACACACATCCATGCTCGAGGCAGGATTCGAACCTGCGACCGTAGTGGTCACGTGGTTCCAAACTGAAGCGCCTAGAACCGCTCGGCCACACCAGCGGCAATATAGATCACACAGCTGTAAAATCCCCAGACTTCAAGACTAATGTGATAATTCCAATCCCAAAGAAGACAAGTACGGACGTGTATTACCGATCCATTAGTGCAATATGTCATCGTTGCAAAATGCTGACACTAACTATACAATGTAAGCTGTCGAGAGTAGTGTAAACATCAGTTAAATTTCCTCGCTATCGGGCCGTGATCGAAGTAAAAACTATTCACCGAAGTTTCGTCCTCATTTACGGAAGACATCACACATACACCGGCAACTACATTTTCAGACGAATCAAGAGCGATGTAGATGGCACCATCATGCTTGACGCATGATTCCATCTACCTCCTGACGTCGTTCTCAATCAGATGTCAGCCATCGATAATCTCTTAGTGGAAAGTCAGCACCTATATGTTATTTTGCTTAACTCTCGCTTCTTTTCTGTTAAAATTATCCAACGATTATAAATTTCTATCTCTTCTCTACAGAAGCGTACATCATAATGCAGCTGCTGATTTATTTCCGAATGTGGCTATCGCAAATATGGATGAAATATCAATGAATCGTTTTACACGTACACCACGGCCTCTCAACTCTGAAGTTGTAACTGAAATTATAACGAATTATTTACACAATCATGAGAAACATTGTACAAGCAATCCGGAGTGATGCAAGGCAATGCGAGTCAGTGATGAACCTACTGCATATCCTAGACCATGTTCTGGACACAAGTAAACCTATATTTAGAGAATGTTTTTGACAGTGTTAACTAGAATACACTTCAGAAATTTCGAGATTACTTAGGACAAAACACAATGATCAAAAGGTTGTTTACAATCTATACAAAAACCAGGCAGCTGCCACGAGTCGAAGGACATAAAAGGAAGGTAAGAGTCGAGAAAGGAGTTGTAGCTTAACCACTGTGTTATTCAATGTGGATGTTTAGCAAAGCACAGTAAAGCAACAAAGGAAACCAAAGAAAAGTATGGAGATAGAGTTAAAGCCAAGTAGATAAAATAGGAACGTTAAGGGGAGGCGATGACTGTGTAATTCTGTTAGAGATGGCGAATGACTTGGATGACTTGGAAAATCAATTGAAGACAGTGAAAAATGTCTTAGAGACTGAAAGATAGACGTTAACAAAGGTAAAATAGTGAAGGATTATAGTCTAATTACATCAGGTATACTTCAATAGCTATGAGCTGCTGTTCATCCTCGCTACTGTGAAGTACGTCTCTTCTACTGAACAAATGTTCGTAGCTCTTAAGGTATGCGTTTTTCGGCCCAAGTATAATGGAATTGTTTGCTTGTTTTGTTCGATAATGCGATCTTCCCAACTTGGAATATTGTTTTTATCATCCTGTATACTTGTTAAAGGATCCTGACTTTATCTACCAGGCCCTACGATAATGTCTTCAGTATGTTGTTGTGTTTCCATATTCAGTATTAAACTTATTACGACATTACCTCTGTTTTAAGCCACGTAGACAATTAAAATTTTGGAGCAGCATCAAATCGGTTGCAACACTTCTTTGCTGACATGTTTCACTCGACAGAACCCCACTTTACATTCATCTGGCTGTGTGTAGTGCACTGATCAGAAGTCCTGTTTTTCTGCTGTCGCACTTCCCTAATTGCCACTTACCTAACAGACGTATTCATCTTCTCAAATTATCCAAGTTACTTACTGCGTCAGAATATGGAATATCTAGATCCCAAAATTAGGTAACGGCAAATTTGCTCTTTCAAATTCTCGACCTGTTCCGTCCAAATATCCTATAGGAGGTCTATTTTACAATCAGATTACCTTAACCAGCAGGGTTTCTGCATCATTAACGCTTGGAGTAGACCTTCGTGGCCTCGAGTAATATAACAGCTGAAGTTTCCCCTTGGTTACCCGCCACGTCGCTGTACCAAATATGGAACGCCATTTGTTTGTTTCGCCAGGCCAGATCAGGCAGTTATCGCGTCTTTTACTTCTGTAACTATTAAAAAGGCTGTTGCCTCTCATTAAGAACTGCACGTCAGACTGGTCTCTCCGACAGGTCCCGTCCGAAGAGGATGGACCTACGATACGACTACCCGCGTCGTTGAAGCACGCAAGAAACCCTTCCCGCGGCAACGTCAATGGTTCACAGAGGGGAAACTTGCTGACATGTATTTGTTCTATGATGCAGATCCCGGAAAGTTCCGAACAGACATTTGTTTTTGGTATCCAGATGGAACGGTGAGAAGATACCGAACTCACTCTATAGAAAGCTGAATAAGTTCCTGGAGAAAGAGTGTTTGTACAGTAGAATGTTTTAAGACCATATTGGATCGTTTAAGAGCAGATTTGTCGCATTCATTTCCGTGAGAAATTCACATCTATGTTTGTATCTCACAAAGAATCCCTTAAATGCAAGGTCACAAGTTCTATCTTTAGTAATGGTCATCAGAAGTGTTGTATTAACAATTATGCAGGAAAAATATTAGATGCTTAAGACTCATTATGTGAATCAGGATGACGACAGAAAATGAGTATCCGGAAGGTTCAGAGATCAACCATCTACGGAATGTACGTATTGCACTTCCCAAAATGGACATCACCAACATTCAACAAATGTTCAAAACAAACCATTAACTTGTACCACGAACACCGAATGAAAAATGGCGCGCCACAACGATCACAAAGGTTCACACCAGCAAGGTCAGACGAACCCATTGGGGGTTACATACCGTGAGACGTTCTGTTAGGTATCCCCTTGTAAGGACTGTATGTAGACTCATAATGGTATAACGGGGTAATGAGAGCTAATGGAACGTGGTGGCATGCAACCGAATGCAAAACACTCTGTCGTGGAACGTACAGTGAAATTGGCTATCGTCTAAGGAGTAGCTGCAGATAGCGTGATATTGTTTTATAGACACTAAAAACAGAAATCCATAAGTTGAGTATGTCCAGTCGTTCGAGGTGGTATTAACTACAATTTCACACACTTTACAGGAGGGATAGTTTCCTCTAAAGGAATCTGACACTTACACGCACTCCACGAATCAATCAAAAGCAAGTTATTTTGACCAGCTATTGACCAAAAGCTGTGCTCATATCATAATTGTAGCCCTCGTATGCCCATTTTCCCATTCTTGCTTGCTGTGACGTAAATATTCTCTACCGCCATTGGAAGATCACCCACACGAGAATAAATCGCAGGGGCCAGACCGCAATATATAACTTTTTAGGTAAT
Source organism: Schistocerca americana (assembly GCF_021461395.2). Classification (NCBI taxonomy): domain Eukaryota; kingdom Metazoa; phylum Arthropoda; class Insecta; order Orthoptera; family Acrididae; genus Schistocerca; species Schistocerca americana. The sequence continues at coordinate 95,521,597 of NC_060121.1, forward strand.
ATACCATACAGATTACAGTCGGCATAACTGTGTGAATGCGTCAAGTCACTGATGTTAGTTGATCGTGTTACAAGTAAGTATCCGGACACCCACCAAAACATACGTTCTTCATATTAGGTGCATTGTACTGCCAGGTAGTCCATACCAGCGACCTCAGTAGTCAGAGATCGTGAGAGAGCAGAAAGGGTCGCTCCACAGACTTCACAGACTTCAAACGTGGGCAAGTCATTGGGTGTCACTTGTGTCATACGTCTGTAAGCGAGATTTCCACACTCCTAAACATATCTAGGTCCACTGTGTCCGATGTAACAGTGAAGTGGAAAAGTGAACGGACATGTACAGCACAAAAGCGTACAGGCCGAAGTCGTATTTTGACTGACAGAGACCGTTGGAAAGGCAGACATCTATCCAGACCATCAGACAGGAATTCTAGACTGCATCAGGATCTACTGCAAGTACTATGACAGTTAGGCGGGAGGTGCGAAAAGGTGGATTTCATGGTCGAGCGGGTGCTCATAAGCCACACATCACGCCGGTAAATGCCAAACGACGCCTGGCTTGGTGTGAGGAGAGTATACAGTGGACGATTGAACAGTGGAAAAACGTTGTGTGGCGTGACGAATCACGGTACACGATGTGACGATCCGATGGCAGGGTGTGGGTATGGCGAGTGTGTAGTTCCAACAGTAAAATTCTGAGGCGGTGGTGTTATGATGTGGTCGTGTTTTTCATGGAGGGGGCTTGCACCCCCTGTTACTTTGCGTGGCACTATCACAGCATAGGCCTAGATTGACGTTTTAAGCACCTTCTTGCCTCCCACTGTTGAAGAGTAATTCCGGGATGGTGACTGCATCTTTCAACACGATCAAGCACCTGTTCATAATGCACAACATGTGGCGGAGTGGCTACACGACAGTAACATCCCTGTAATAGACGGGCAATACCATACTGAATTCCAGCATTACCGATGGAGGGCGCCAACAACTTGTTAGTCATTTTCAGCCAGGTGTCGGTATAATTTTGATCGCATAGTGTACCTCTAATTTCCAGGGCTCCTTTCATATGCATTTCCTTTTCAAATCCCGATTGGTCAAAATTGAAAACAAATTCCTTACTGAACAATTGGTAAATTTCTTTTCTACAACTATTAAGACCGATTCCGGAGTTTGCTCTGCATAATCAAGTTGTCGCTTCGTTTGAAATTTCGTTATCTTACGTCTCCCAGTTCTGTAGCACTGTTTGAAGTTAGACAACTGTCCACAGCTTCCCTTGACATCAATAATCTATGTCGAGCGTGATCTGATGTGCATAATGCGATAGGCCACTATCATACACGTCCTGTTAATCGAGTATCCTTGAAACGTGCAGACATCAGTTTTTGTAATAAACGCGACAGATCCTCTCTTGAAAATCCATAGTTGTCCTTACACAATACAGAGTCGTATTCCTGCGGAATTATTCGAAATCTGTTCATAACTGGTTTTTGCTATGCTGTGGATGATCTTCCATGTATGTAATTATATATACAAGGGCTATTCGGAAAGTAAGTTACATACGATCGATCGCGAAATAGAAACCACTGGGAAAATTAAAAATGGTTCATTTGCATTAATTAGCTACACCTTCCAGCTACTTCTCTATAAAGTCACCGCTCCGACTTGGACATTTGTCGTAGCCTTGTGCCAACTTTCCAATACTTTCGTCATAGAAGGCAGCCACCTATGCTTCCCGCTAATACTCTACTCTGGTCTACATCTCGTTGACAGTGCCAAAGCTTTGTGTTCAAAAGCAGCCGTTCATGTGAGTGGATATGAAACTCAGCGGCAGCCCCTTGCAGGTTATATTGTGGGTGGTCAGACACTTTCCATCGAAAACGTTGCAGGCACATCTTCATTGCTCTGCAGAGTGCGGCCGAGAATTATCATGAAGAAGGAACCGCATGGCAGTTGTTATGTAGGCTGCATAACGTCAGGCCAAATGTCTCACCAGGCCTTGGTACTGGGCGGGAGACACTATTCCCTATGCATCTTCACGTGCTCACTGTGAATTCAGAACTGAAAAGAGCGACCTGACTCGATGGACGGGTATACTAGATACACTGCCCAACACATCTGTGAAGACCTTCATCGGTTTTTCAGAGTGGTTTCTATTTCGCGACCCATCGGAACATACTTTCCGAATAGCCCTGGTACTATCCGCTCCTTGGGCAACCATTGCCTTTCACTACGTTTCACTGGTGACTGGGTGCCTGTCCGACAAGGACGATTAACTACACGGCTCGACACCTTTTTCAATATCACTTTCTTAAAGCACGTATCGTCACCATTGTACTACTCACGTACATTGCCCGCACAGTCGAACGTATACGACGCTACACATTCCCCTGACTCACCTAGCAGATATCTGCCTTTCGATTCCTTGATGACGAAATATCAACTTGAGCAGAAGTTCCTGTAGTAGGAATAATCAATGTTCGCTTTGCTTGTCGTTGCGATGGCTCTGCTTTCTATCAACACCACTACCACTGTAGCACTGTTTAGAGTTATTCGTCGACTGAGCAGTTAAACTACACTACATAGCCTCATTTTTTACTCACCATTGGATACCTCCAGTCCCGCCCCCTCTTTCTGTTGTTGTTGTTGTTGTGGTCTTCAGTCCTGAGACTGGTTTGATGCAGCTCCCCATGCTACTCTATCCTGTGCAAGCTTCTTCATCTCCGAGTACTTACTGCAGCCTACATCCTTCTGAATCTGCTTAGCGTATTCATCTCTTGGTCTCCCTCTACGATTTTTACCCTCCACGCTGCCCTCCAATACTAAGTTGGTGATTCCTCGATGTCTCAGAACATGTCCTACCAACCGATCCCTCCTTTTAGTCAAGTTGTGCAACAAGCTCCTCTTCTCCCCAAATCTATTCAATACCTCCTCCTTAGTTATGTGATCTACCCTTCTAATCTTCACTATTCTTCTGTAGCACCACATTTCGAAAGCTTCTATTCTCTTCTGGTCTAAACTATTTATCGTCCACGTTTCACTTCCATACATGGCTACACTCCATACAAATACTTTGAGAAACGACTTCCTGACATTTAAATCTATACTCGATGTTAACAAATTTATCTTCTTCAGAAACGCTTTCCTTGCCATTACCAGTCTACATTTTATATCCTCTCTACTTCGACCATCATCAGTTGTTTTGCTCCCCAAATAGCAAAACTCCTTTACTACTTTAAGTGTCTCATTTCCTAATCTAATTCCCTCTGCATCACCCGACTTAATTCGACTACATTCCATTATCCTCGTTTTGCTTTTGTTGATGCACATCTTATACCCTCCTTTCAAGACACTGCCCATTCCGTTCAACTGCTCTTCCAAGTCCTTTGATGTCTCTGACAGAACTACTATGTCATCGGCGAACCTCAAAGCTTTTATTTCTTCTCCATGGATTTTAATACCTACTCTGAACTTTTCCTTTGTTTCCTTTATTGCTTGCTCAATATACAGATTGAATAACATCGGGGATAGGCTACAACACTGTCTCAGTCCCTTCCCAACCACTGCTTCCCTTTCATAGCCCTCGACTCGTATGACTGCCATCTGCTTTCTGTACAAATTGTAAATGGCCTTTCGCTCCCTGTATTTTTCCCCTGCCACCTTCAGATTTTGAAAGAGAGTATTCCAGTCAACATTGTCAAAAGTTTTCTCTTTGTCTACAAATGCTTGAAACTTAGGTTTGCCTTTCCTTAATCTTTCTTCTAAGATAAGTCGTAGGGTCAGTATTGCCTCACGTGTTCCAACATTTCTACGGAATCCAAACTGATCTTCACCGAGGTCGGGTTCTATCAGTTTTTCCACTCGTCTGTAAAGAATTCGTGTTAGTATTTTGCAGCCGTTACTTATTAAACTGATAGTTCGGTAATTTTCACATCTGTCAACATCTGCTTTCTTTGGGATTGGAATTCTTATATTGTTCTTGAAGTCTGAGGGTATTTCGCCTGTCTCATACATCTTGCTCACCAGATGGTAGAGTTTTGTCAGGACTGGCTCTCCCAAGGCTTAGTTCTAATGGAATGTTGTCTACTCCGGGTGTCTTGTTTCGACTCAGGTCTTTCAGTGCTTTGACCAACTCATCACGCAGTATCATATCTCCCATTTCCTCTTCATCTACATCCTCTTCCATTTCCATAATATTGTCAAGTACATCGCCCTTGTATAGACCCTCTATATATTCCTTCCACATTTCTACTTTCCCTTCTTTGCTTAGATCTGGGTTTCCATCAAAGCTCTTGATATTCTTGCAAGTGGTTCTCCTTTCTCCAAAGGTCTCTTTAATTTTCCTGTAGGCAGTATCTATCTTACCCCTAGTGAGATAAGTCTCTACATCCTTACATTTGTCCTCTAGCCATGCCTGCTTGCCATTTTGCACTTCCTGTCGATCTCATTTTTGAGACGTTTGTATTCCTTTTTGCCTGCTTCATTTACTGCATGTTAATATTTTCTACTTTCATCAGTTAAATTCAGTATTTCTTCTGTTGCCCAAGGGTTTCTACTAGCCCTCGTCTTTTTACCTATTTGATCCTCTGCTGCCTTCACTATTGCACCCCTCAAAGCTACCCATTCTTCTTCTACCGTATTTCTTTCCCCCATTCCTGTCAATTGTTCCCTTATGCTCTCCCTGAAACTCTGTACAACCTGTGGTTCTTTCAGTTTATCCAGGTCCCATCTCCTTAAATTCCCACCTTTTTGCAGTTTCTTCAGTTTTAATCTACAGTTCATAACCAATAGATTGTGGTCAGAGTTCAGATCTGCCCCTGGAAATGTCTTACAATTTAAAACCTGGTTCCTAAATCTCTGTCTTACCATTAGATAAAGTATCTGATACCTTCTAGTATCTCAAGGGTTCTTCCATGTATGCTACCTTCTTTCTTGATTCTTGAACAAAGTGTTAATTATGATTAAGTTATGCTCTGCGCAAAATTCTACCAGGCGGCTTCCTCTTTCATTTCTTAGCCCCAATCCATATTCGCCTACTATGTTTCCTTCTCTCCTTTTTCCTACTCCCGAATTCCAGTCACCCACGATTGTTAAATTTTCGTCTCCCTTCACTACTTGTATAATTTCTTTTATCTCATCATACATTTCATCAATTTCTTCGTCATCTGTAGAGCTACTTGGCATATAAACTTGTACTGCAGTAGCAGGCGTGGGCTTAGTGTCTATCTTGGCCACTATGCTGTTTGTAGTAGCTTACCCGTACTCCTATTTTTTTTATTCATTATTGAACCTACTCCTGCATTACCCCTATTTGATTTCGTATTTATAACCCTGTATTCACCTGACCAAAAGTCTTGTTCCTCCTGCCACCGAACTTCACTAATTTCCACTATATCTAACCTATCCATTTCCCTTTTTAAATTTTCCAACCTACATGCCTGACATTCCACGCTCCGATCCGTAGAACGCCAGTTTTTTTTCTCTTTTTATTAGCAGCCAATATTTTTATTGCATAGTAAGAGAATATGTGGGCATCTAAAGCCGGAAACATCATTAGCCTCTTGAGACCTCGCACTCAAGGGATTCCTCATGTCACCCAGTCTCACTTGCAGGTTCCCTATTTAACAGCTTGCGGGGTAACAAAAAATTATCAGTATCCATACATATTATGAAAATGGATGTATGAATTTGTTCCACATCTCCTAAACCACTGCACCAAATTCAACAAAACGTGGTACACTTATCCCTTATGACAGGCAGAAATCGTTGTGGGGGTAAGAACTACCTGTCTGTCAGAATTCAAGAGATATGACATGAAAAACAATGAGATGGGTGAAAAATGCAGCATTATAGATGACGTTGAAATATATTGCGTCAATGCTACTAACTCTGTTAACAACAAATTTCGCAGACATTATCCAGAAATGCTGCTAAATCCAGATACAGAATTATATCACGGTAGCACTTAGAGTTCGAGGTATGATATCATAAACATTGAGATGCGTAAAAGACTGCCGCATACTGCATGACGTTTAAATTTATTCATTCTTTGCTACTAATTCCATTCGCAACACGTTTTTGAGACAGTATTCACATATGCAGCTGAATGCACCTACAGAAATACATCACTGTAAGGCACATATTTCAAGAGATATGACATCAAAAAGCCAGAGACAGGTAAGAAAGTGTAGTACCACGTATGAAATTTTAATATATTTATTCTTCACTGCTACTACACGCCTGTAGTCGAATCAGCATAAGGAAACTTCTGACACCTAGCAACGCTTTCGACAGCCATCAACTGTGAAGACCAAACAATAGCTGTCTATGGGGCTATGAAGTGGCGTAGTGTTTAAGAAATCGCTTTGATGACACGCGAAGCAACACCGCCCAGCGTACAGAAACAGTCAGGGGTTCTGCACTTATATATTTGTAATTTGTGCATATTTCTTTGCACGACTGTGTGACAATCTCAAACATGTTTTCAAAAATACATGGAAATCATATTACACCACAAACACCCTTTTTTGTTTTCTTTTTTGATGAAAACGGGCTAAACAAATACTTGGGCAGTGCCGTATTTGTCAGATAATTTCGTATAATTGTCGACCGAATATAAAAAATTTAAATTGTCATAACCTAATCACTAAGAGATGCAATCTTACTTTAAAGTTTGGACACCACAAGTGAAGTGTCAAAGCTAGAAACTGCGTACATGCTTTGAGGCACCGAAACTCACATCGCGGAAACAACTCAGAATATACTCATTTAGTGTCTGATAGAGCTTTTTGTGACTTCCAAGGAACTTTCAACATTCTCAAACTTTTTCTAAGCTTTTTCTCTCTTGCAACCGCACGACATAGTGAAAAGTAAACATTCGTGAAGTAATCAGACATTTGAAGTTGTTTTATTCGTGGGAGCCAGATTATGCACAGAATCGTATATGGAAGGGGGGAGGGTGGGTTGGCCGTTACTGTTTCCGAAGTATACAGTATAGGAGAGAGTTTTCTGCTTCCTGCACTTGGGCTTCCAGGCAGGCTTGTAATAGAAGCATAATGCCTTTCTTACTCCATTTATAAATGATGACATTGACTTATTTGCCGCAGTTTTTTTCTCAAATAGAAAAAAATGACTCCAACAGATTAAAGATTTTTTTCAAATGTGAAAACGTGTCCTAAGGTACAACGTCGTCATGTATCCAGGAAGAAGTATCATACTGAAATTTAAACGCGTTACAATTGAGAGAATCTTCTCAGTACTACATTTAATCGTCTACCTGTTTATTATTATTCTACGAGACACCAATAATGAGACAGTGAAACCAAATTAAGCAGAACCATAATCAATATCCAACTGAAAACTAAAAACGTTTGTAATATATACTGTTCAGTGCTAACACAGACTTCCCCTTTCTAGACAGGTAAAATTAAGACATTAAACAAACTCTGTCCATTTGCAAGTATCAAAAGAGCCATTGTCAAAGTGATGCTTCTGTTTCAGGTACAAGATGGTGCGCGATCGAGAGAGTATGGATTAACTGTCCACATGTAATGGTATTATTTCTAATAGTATGTACCGTCTGTTCCACAAGAAAGTGCACGCCATAACTTTAAATGTAATTTTAAGTGTAACGTCAGCAGCAACAACTCTGGTAGTGGTCTGGAACCTGTACTCAATGCGTTTTTGTACAGTGTATAGATAAACAACATGAGAGTGAATATTTTATAGGTTGCAGTTTAAAATGAGTACAAAACGTCTGTAACGTTATGAGGTAGTGCAAAAATGTGCAATACTTATGAAAACTGCCTTCTGAGGTGAAGTCTGTTAAGAAGCTGTTTGGTTCGAAAGAAGAGGAAAACCGAGTGCTTCAAGAGGATAATGGTCCGAAACACCGCAGCCGCCTCTGTAGCCACGCGGTCTCAGTCGCGTTGCCACGATTCGGGCGGAGGTTTGAGTCCTCGCTCTGGCATTTATGTGTGTGTTGTCCTCAACGTAAGTTAGTTTAAGTTAGATTAAATAGTTTGTAAGCCGAGGGACCGCCGACCACAGCAGTTTGGTGTCATAGGAACTTACCACCAACACCGTCTCTCCGTAGCGTGAGAACAAGAGAATGGGCCGCGCGGGATTTGCCGAGCGGTCTTAGGCGCTGCAGTCATGGCCTGTGTGACTGATCCTGGCGGAGGTTCGAGCTCTCCCTCGGGCATGGGTGTGTGTGTTTGTCCTTAGGATAATTTAGGTTAAGTAGTGTGTAAGACTAGGGACTGATGACCTTAGCAGTTAAGTCCCATAAAATTTCACACACACACAACAAGAGAATGGGGTGTCCACGATGGATTTACCTGCAATGCCTCTGGATGCCAATCCGACCGCAAATGTTTGTTCGTATATTAAGATGAAGATTAAAGGAAAGCCAATATATGCTTTGAAGCAGCTGTCATATCAAATCAGGACGATATGGATATCGTCACCGAGAGAATATGCATAAAATCGCGTGAAAAGCATGTCAATGAGGTGCGGAGCTGTAATCGATAATGGTGGCGTTTGGATAAACTATTAGGTGATTGTGCAAATAGTAATAACATTTATTTTCGTGTAAAAGTACAGTTATAATTGCTCTAGCTCATACAGATAGCGGCGTACACTTTCTTGTGGAACAGACTACAGCATATTACTCACCATAAAATTCTGTACCTCAAGAATTAAGAAAATATGCCAAATAGGTTTAATAAATTATATGGCACTTAAGTGGAACACTCGACAATCTCCAATGTTGTTCGGAGAAAAATAAACTGCAGATGGAAACCCGTGTCCGACACCGTCACCCACCGAAGCTACAGAGCATCATATTCGTAGGACGTAATTCCCTTCTACACAGCAGCTAGCTCTACCTTCTCCACAGGCAATCGTAGCATTCAGTCACTATCACTGAACAGCGAACAACGTTGTGAGACCTTCCGCTTACGGTCCGTCAGCGTACAAGGTCACTTTCGCTGCCGAAGGCGTGGCCAGGCCGCAGGCGCCTGGGCGTATATCTTCGACGCTCTGTAGCGTCGTTGGATGTCGTTTCAGGAAACGGTTTGCTATTCCTATTTTTTTTTTCTCGAGACACCGTCTATAGCTCCTCGAAGTTTGTCGGTATCGTTTTGCGACACCCTATTTATTCGTATATTTGTGGTACTCAAAGTACTCCGTTTACGAATAACAACAAGTTGTACCGTTTTTGTCGTAAGGGTTTTGGACACCCTGGACGTTTATCATAGCTGATAGCGCAACAGTAAATTCAGGAACATATGCATCTTTTCAAGGGACCATACGTATATAAACAGAACTCAGAAGTCGTATTCTACTGGTACGACAGGGTGCACTGCCGCAGCTAAACTGTCTGGGCGGAAATTCGTATCCCAGGAGGCATAGATGAAAGGAACTTGCCCCAGCTACGCGGCACAGTAGGTGCTGATAGGCGCTCTGGATTTCAGATTTATTTCCCACCCAGTATCAGACCTTGAAAGTTGTTAACGACGGCTCTAGCTGGAAGGGGCCAATGATTCGTTTGGATAATAGTCAAAGGTTGTCGAAATCGCGACACAAATAAATAAAAGATTTAGAAAATATAATACAGAAATATATTCCGAAATTGGAATTGACAGAGTATTATTTAACCGTGTGCACCCAACACTTACATTCGCACAGTCACAAAACATTAATACAGAATGAGCATTGAAGCAGAACTGCACAAAACTAACGGAGAACGCACCAGAGAGGGAATACTGATCAATGATACCCAGGTTTCGGCAGGCAAAGGGGGGCAGGCAGATTCAGATGGACTTCACAGCACGACCAGCTCTGCTCCTCTCCCAATGTATAGCGAAGTCTTCGCAGTCGCCAGGCGGCCGGAGTAGCCACCGAATCAGAACGACGTTATTAAAGTCAGTTAAAAGTTGCAGCATCATGACGGTGAGTTCATACAGCGAAGACGAGGTCGCGAGCGAGACAGCAGCTACTGGTCTTCCCATGAAGATTTTGCAGAATCGGTTGGTTTGCTGGCGATGGCGGTTTTGTTAGCTGGCCATCGTTTGTCACTTGTACACCGGCGCCTTCAAAAATCAGGCTGGTGCTAACCTGGCCACGCCAGTAGCTAGATGTCACCTGCCGGCCAATAGAATTGGCCGCTTGCTTTTTGCCGCAGACATTCACTGTTCCATTGCTGATGCAAGCGTCAGACCGCCGGGCTTACGTCCAACAATTTGCGAGTCTCAAACAAGACAACGCTCTGCACGAAATCAAACTTTCTTAACCGCTGCGCCATCTTGATAAAATGAGTCATATCTCTCAAAATAACGGCAGCCGAAATCTGGGACAGATTTTGATTCCTCTGTATGTAGAAAATTATTATAATAAGCTGCACATCTTGTATAGGCGGTGGCCAACAGCATGTATCAACTGAGTGTACCTCCTTAAATAACAACTCCCCTCAATTAGGCGCCCGTTTTTCATTTCATCTGTGTCCTCACCTCACTTCGGCACCTCCTGCCCCCCCCCCCCCCTTTTCATTACCGGCTTTTGTTTTTTAACACACAGGGCCCTTTTTTACATACTACTTTTCCTTTGAATTTTATCATACCTTACCTCTTAAATGTTATTTGTATTATAAATGGAATTTGTTACATTTTATGATCGAGTAGACATATTCTTCTAACAGATGTGTAACATTTTAGATATTTTTCACACATACGGTTTAATTTGTCTTTTCAATTTTATATGTATGATAAATGGAATTTCAGTTACATTTTCTGATTTTATAGACATCGGATGACTTATTCTTCTAACTAATGTGTAACAATTTAGATGTATACCATGCTTCTTCACAAAAAAAGGTTAAACTGTACCAGGTACATAAAATTTTAGATGCTCTACAGCTATATGTTCTACTTTCCTTTTCTTTACCATCACTCCTAATAAGTGTATTTCCATAATATTAATTTACTTTAATGTGTATTTTCGTCTGATATTGCTCGATCAGAAATGGCGCGAATGATTGTAATTTCATAGATTGCTCTGTAGCTTGTATTTTACATGCTTAAATTTTTGACTGGATTGTAAGATATTATATATTCTTCGATTCTTCAATCCTGTTACTCTTTATTCGTGTTCATTTTATTCATGTTTTGTGAAATATTAATCAAGTGTAGAATAGTAAATACTTCACTTTTGTAATCTAATTACCACAGAAGTGTTTAATGGTAACTTATTTGGACTTGATCAAAAATGTCATCTTTGACTTCGAAATTCTTTGACCTGTATTGCTATACAACACATGTAGTCCTTTTGTCCATGGGCCATCTGTAGTCTTGCTACAATTTTCCATATTTATTGAGAATTACGGTTTTCCGTAGTAACGTACATGAAAGCATGTATGACATGTAATGAATCTGCGATAATTTTTGTGAGTATTTCCGCTGATTTAACTGCTGTTCTTGTTCCGATTTTATTTCGTTTCGCATTTTCACACTGTCCTCTTTTGCATATTGTACAGTTACCGTTGATGGTGGTTGAAAATCGAAACCGGTGCTGAATAAATAACATTATCACAGACAGCAGTGTTAACTATTTTGTAAGATAATATTGTTGTAAGGTTTACTTCCTTGCTTCAATTTACAGTTGAATTTTTAGGTACTTCGAAATAAAATTGATACGCAAATTATGGATACAGTAGCAGTTCGTTTCTTATCGAAAGGTCCTGAATCTGTCGCCTGATTGATTACTTCTCATCTTGTGTTTTCGCTCGTCACGACAGTAGTTGTTCGTAGGTTCCACAAGACGATAGGTTAGAGGTAAGCCCCTAACAAACTGGCCTACTCCATGCCTTGTAAAATTCCCTGTCAGTTGTACATATTAACGCTTCTGCTACCACAAGGGCCAGTAAGGGATGGACCATACTGGAATGATCAATTGGTCACTTTTCGTGCCGTTACATTCTAGTACTCTCTCCCTCTCTCTCTCTCTCTCTCTCTCTCTCTCTCTCTCCCACTCTCCCCCTCTCTGCCTGCCTCCCTACCACCCCCCACCCCAAACCTTTTCCACCATCCTTCCGTCTCCTTCTCGAAGCGAGAAAACTTCCGTAGATGCAAATTCCTGCGGAAGAAGGCGCTCAAGAATTCCGCAACGGGTTCCATAATACAGCAGTGTTCTCCGAAGTTGGGCTTCTCTGCTAGTCGCCCCGCTCGATATCTGCCCACCCTCAAGAAGGCGGGGCACTGTACAGTCGATCTTTGAGCTAATGGATGTTCTGTACTTCTCGAGTACTTAATTCAGATATAACTGCCTGTGAGTCCGTACTTGTTCTTTAACCACAATGTCCCGTAAATATCTTTGGTACGGGAGTTACAAGTGAAGTAAAGTAACAAATCTTGTACTGAAAGTTAGTCCTTCCTATTTAGAAATACGCTCAACTGCAGTTTCCTCCATCGTGAGCACGACGTTCCATAATTCACGTGTACACAGTCGTTGTCTCGTCTATGTGTTCCTGTAAAGAAGCGTTCAAATTAATCGACCTGGAAACGGTAATTGTGTATTCTGCCAACAAGAAAGCGAATACCAAACCGTGTGAGGGGCACCAGAACTTGCTGACCAAACTTATAAGGTTGAGCAGTAGCCATCAGAACGAAGCCACAAAGTCAGTGTCAAGTAAAGAATTCAGAATTCAACTTTGCACATTATACTGTACTTTTGTCGCGTTTTTCCCTCGAGGTGAAGTATCAGTGAAGATATTTGTTAGCAAAGTGTCTGAGGGGGACGGCGAACCCACGAGTAGGTGACCACGGGACGTCCACGCCTCGGAGGTCGAAAGCTTGTCCGCCCCGTAGACGTAGAGGTCGTAGACCAGCCCCAAGCACCAGTGTTCAGGAACACACCTTTCACGCCACGTCGTTGAACATGAGACTCCGCAGCAGACAAACCCTACATGGTCCAACGTAAATCCAACAGCATCGTCAATTGCCATTGAAATGGGCACGTAATATTCATTATTTTAATTTGTATAGCGGAAACGTTTCACCTGCTCGAATGAATCAGATTTCTTGTTGCACCGGACTGTTGTAATGGTCGTTTCCGGATGTGTCGTCATTCAGGTGACAGGGTGGTCGAAACACACACAGCGCCAAGGATGCGGAACGATGGGGGCAGTAGTTAGTTGGCTGTCTGTGATGGACTTCGGTGGGTCTTGTGGTAGTAATCGAAGGCACCAGCATAGCAGTAGACCTGGTGATTTTTGGTGACCACTTGTGTCCGGCCAGACAGCGATAGTACGCTGTGGGAGTGTTGATATTTTTAAAAATATCGGGAATGTAATACATCTATATTTAAAAGTACCATTATTGCTCCTCGACATATCCAAAATTATCGATTAATTGACGGCAAAGATATCGACGTACCGGCCAAAAAACAATATCGGCTGCCCATTGTAAATATACTGCCGGTTTTAGAGCTGCATATTTAAGTGTTGATTTATTATTAGATATTCTGTACATCAACAAGCTAGCAGTCTGCTTAACCAAGAAATGAAAGGAAAACGTGCTTGTTCACTTTTGACGATAACTACTTTGTTAACAACGGTAACTGCAGGTAGGTGGCACAATAAAAGGTGTCCGGCGGGGCCGTCGTTCGGCTTCGTCACATACCGGATTTGTCTGGGACACTTCATGTCGAGTTACCTGACTTTTTTTTTTTTTTCATTGTTGCAAACGCCATCTACCTAGTAGCTGCAGTGTCAAAATTGAGTGTAAAACGTTGCAGTTTCTGTTGGTAGCACCGAGCGAGGATTACGTCAGCATTTCCCCTCGCACGTCTCTGCCCATCACAAAGACGAATCTTGTCATTTAGATTTTTTGTTCATCAGTTGCAGCAACTATTTTTGAAGAATGCCAATGTGAAGTAATAGCAGACTAGTTTCGTTAAAAATTGTTTTTTAACGCAGCTGGTATGCTATTACTTCACATCGGATAACTTGTTATTCCATTCACACCTCCGCACCGCAGTGCTACGGGACTTTTTTTTCGCGCCATCTATACTTGCTTCGTACAGTCAAATAGGAAGACTGGACGTGATGGAAGCTGAGAAAATAGGAAAACTCCGCACAGAGAAAGTAAAATAATCGATATTTTCAAAAAATATATAAAATAGAGTATCGGCAGTCAATATTGCCAGTTCGATATTAGTACATCGATGTGCCGATGAAAAGGGTCACGAACACATGATGATGTTTCTTGGAAAAAATATCGATATTTTAACACCTGCCCTAAAGTGCTCCAGTATGTTAGTTGTCCGGCTTACAAGGCCATAACCGTGCTACATTGGTTTGAGGAACATGGTACCAAACTCACAGTGCTGTCTTGGCCACCAAAATTCGACTGATCTGGACTTACGATAGACCTGTAAAGTATAGGAATAACATGACCTGCAAGTAGACATTCGCGTAACGCGTCTGCGGAAACTTGCCAAAGACCTGCCGAAACCATGCCACGGTTTCCAAGGTAAGTCAACGCGCTACTGAGCAGGTGGTCATAATGTTTTGGCTGATCAGCGTACGTATAGTTGTTTCTGTAAGAGGCTCTCACCCATGTGAGCGGAGGTGCGGCAGTGGACTCCTGTGGAACGCTGCGGCACTAGTGGGACCTCATTCAGTAATTTTTAGCAAGAGTTTTACATCCACTCTCTATTGCCATCACCGCTGGCCATCAGTTGCCGTGTTACAAGTAGGCGTCAGCGCCCGTCGGAGATTTTGCAGGTGCAGCCTCTGGCAGTGTCGGAGGTCCCGACGTAGGAGGGTGGAGCGGCCAGCCCATCGCTTTAGCCCAGCTTGGCTGTGAACTCTGTCGGAACCTCAGCGCTCTTGTGGTGTGGAAGATGCACAAAGGCTTGGCCTCAGAAATCTGATGGCTCTTTCGTCGATTGTTGAGATGCGATGTAGGCGGAAGACTTAAGGGTGACAAGAGACAGTCCGGAACGCAGTCCGATCATATCGCTGGTAAGACAGTACTTCTACTGCTCAGGTGCCCTGCTCCAAGCAGAACAGCTCGTAGGCTGGCAAACCAGATCTCCATTCACGGAAGATTGGCTCGAAGCTGATCTTCAGTCAGTTGTGACTCGCGGGAGTGCACCTCGCAGTGTTGAATTTCCCTCCACACGCTTGTGATTTCGTAGCAGTGGTCTCAAAGGCATACAGTTCATTGTGTCAACTAAGGCAGCCTGCAACTTGTAGAGCTCACCTACAGTAGGTATCCGTGATGAAGACGGAATGGTCTAACTCTCAGAGTGAGTGGAAGGAAAGTGAGGGTTATGTAGCAGTTTCTGACGTGATTCACCCTATACGGGTGACCGAATGTGTTCCCGATTTCTGAGTCTGTCAACGCCCTTGGCTGGCTTAATGTCCACTTTATCGCTTTATGCAAAGTTTTCGGTCTCAATGACGTTCCTGTCATCCCAAGATGGAGGCACTACATGTAGCCTCGTTACAGAAGGGGGCTGTGTCTGCTCGCCACTGTTGTCTGAGTGCTGAATCAAGGGTCAAGGCGTCCTGTCTAGCATACTATAAGCACCCTGTGACGTACTTCAGTTCTTCCGAGTGTTGACAATGGTTGTGCCGACGTTGCGTACCCGGCAGACTTTCTCCGCCTAGCGTCGTCCCAGACGGTTCTGATAAAATTTTATTCCTGCTCTTAATCACTATTCTCCTGAGGAACATTTCGTTACATAAGAGATGTAGCCATCCATTTTCTGAGGCTGGAAGTTAGCTGAAGCGTTGTGCAACTATCTCATGTGCTTCTCTCAAGCATTATATCGCTAATACCGTAGGCTTAATTTCAGTGCCCCTGTAACGGCGTCTTCTTCGTGTTTGGGAAGGACTGAAACCATTTGACTCACGATGTATACTGTTCGATCACTGTGCCAAATCTTTACATCTGAAGGAATCACCGGTACTTACTTTTCATAGAGTGTACGTTATTCACTGCGCAATAGAAGAATAATTCTAGACACCTTTCTTGCCGTTTCCTTTCTAGGTAGTAGTTATTCTCGCCTTGGGCACTGGTGAAAAGATGGTATCTGTTCTTTCGGACACCGCGTATATATATATATCCACTGAAAATGCTTTTGATGCTATCCTTAAGACAAAGTTGCATCGTCTGTCTCAGTTTGATAAATCGAGCACACCGCAACAAACACCTCAGTTGTGCCCTTTTCCACCATGTTCTGTGATGTTCACTAAAAAGTGCCATTCCAGCTTCATTCTAACTGTAAACTTAAAGTTTCACTTTGTCTTCCGCGAATGAAGATAAAGATACTCGAAACTGAAGAGATCTTACATCATATGTGATGCAGAGACTCGATGTGCTGCGAGGGCCGCGAAGTGAAATTAATTGCCGGCAGTAAGCTTGGGCTGTGTCACTGGCGTATCGGCAGCGAGCACGAGGCAAGCCCCCCTTTCTCCTCCTACTCCTCTACCCTCCGCCACACCCAACCACTGTGCTGCCTGCGAGTAAACAGGCGGCCGGACGGCAGGGCGGCGTTCGGCTCGGAAACAATTGCCTGCCAAATGAAGCCCTGGAGGGCCGGTATTAAACACGGCCCGCCGAGCGCTGTCACAATATTTATCAGGCCCTCCGCTCCAGAGTGCCCGGCGCAGCTGGCCACTCCGTAATATTGCCGTAAATTATTGTTCAACATCGCGCTGCCTTTTTTGCTATTAGCCTGCTTGTGTTCTGCACTGATGCGGTTATAAACCTCATGTACACTTTCTCTGATCTCGAATTTGTGATTTAGCGCTGCTGCCTGAGGCCCTATCTATCGACCTCCTTGTTTGCTTCCTCATTCAGTTTGTATGACTGTGAGTTAATATAATTCTCCCAGTTGTAATTTACTGACTGCAAACGCCTTTAATAATTATCACAATATTATTTCCTCGATGCGTTCCTGTATAATGCTTTACAAATGCTAAGAAGTGAATTTAGGTTCTGTTGTAGGGTTTACTAACACGGGGACTAGGACATGACGTTACTTGTTAACAAGTAGATTACGGAACGAGGCAGTTGGTTCTATAAAAAGTGGGTTAACTTACACGGCAAACAGCAGAAAACAACTACATTTAAAGTAAAGGATAAAATTTAGAACATATGGATTACTGCAGAATTACTGGAGAAAATGAAAAATAACATAGAAAGATGTTCGGAAAAAAGTGCAGAAATCTCGATAGTGAAATCTATAAAAATAGTCGACGTAAACGTCCAGAGATAGAAGGTATATATAGGAGAGGACGGTATAACCACGAAGTGAATCAGGCGGACATTAAAAAGAGCAGCTCTGGACAATGTCAATGAGAGAAGATGAAATTATAGAGATACGATGTTTTATTAAGCAGTGGAGTAGTTACGTCGAAGAATTTTATTGAGATAAGAATCGCCTATAAGTGTTAAAGATGGAATCAGAAAATTACTGAAAGGAACTTGGGATATCCGATTCACTTGAGAGACAGACACACCTATCAAGAAGTTGAAAACGGAAAAGTAAGCAGAAGACGTAGAAACTATTCTGGTACAATAAGTAAATTCGTGTGGCATGAGTGGCTTGGAGTCATTAGAGAGGGATTTTCAGCCACCAGTTTGGAAGTTGTTTCAATTGCACACAACTTCGGCGACTAGCGCGTCCTTAGTCCTTTGAACACCAGTAGTGTCTGTCAGACACGAACATTTTATTAATTTTGCTTTGAAGTACCAGCGCGTTTGGCATGAACCGCGTGTTGCAAGACAGAGTCATCTACTTGTGCACTGACTTCCTTCTACGAATTGCACTCATAGCATCCAAAGCAGAAGTCGGCGCGGACGGTGTGCTATCTGACTACGATTTTTTTCCTAGTGGCCATATTGAGGAGGTAAGTCCATCGAGTTTTTACAACTGCTTTTATGAGTGGTTTGCAAATGAACTAAAGGGGCTATATGTAGTTCGGATAGAAAGTTTATTACATTTTCGTCCCACTTTTGCTTGTAATTCAGGACTTTAATTTGTTTTAGACGTTATGGATTCATGGAAGTGTCGAGATGTGGAATGCTGTCTAAGGAAAAAGCATATATGCTTTCAAATATATCATATGAAATGACGAGTGGTTGAAAACTGTGTCCCAATTGTTCCAACTGAAACCAACTCCTTACAAAATTGATTGTTTACTTTTTGGCAATTTCCTATTGTACTCATTTATTATTATGGCAACAAAGGTTAGTTTTATGAAAAATTATAAAATTTCATTCCGAATTGAAACCGTCTCCTTAAAAAATTACACTTTTGGCCCATTTATTCTTATATTCTTTGCTTACTATCATAAAAGTATATATTTTTTCATACTGTTGGGACTCAAAAGGCTATCCACGCCAGTAACCCTGAGAGGGAAGAGGAGAACTGCAGTTTAATATGGAATCCGATCACATGTCTTTCCTGATATTTCCTCAGATAACTGAAAGGTGAAGGTTTGTGTAAAGGGTGACCGAAATATTCCTATGTCTTCCTGGGATTCGATCGAGAGTCCTTACGGTCTCCAGGCTCGCACTACGCCACCTGGCTGCCGACCCCGACACTCCAGCAGCATAGAGAATCATTATTGGGGATAAAGATGACATAAAGATTTCTCCGAAACGATTATCCTTCCAGATAGAAAGGAAACTGATGCTCAGAACATGCTGCAATTACAGATATACTGTGGATATAGAAAAAGCATTTTACAGAGTAAAATCCTGCACAAATTTAGTATGGATTCTTGAGACGCTTATTATGTGAGTTATGTATGACGCAACTAAAATAAGTAAGAATTAGAAAATATAAAATAACGGTAGTTATAAATTGTTTCTGTAAGAAGTTATAGCTGGAGAGGGAACAGCAATAGCGTAAGTTTTTCAGATGTTACGCTATTATAAGTCAAAGGCAATCATTAGTAATCCGGAGGGACTGAGGAGCAACTGTTTCTTAGTAAATGAGAGAAAGACAAAACATGTTGATAACACTGGAAAGAGGAAGACATATAACTGAAAAAAGTGTTGTAGAACTACAGTTTCAAGCGCTTAACGTGTACAATAAGCAGTGAAACAATATTCGCAAGAGATTGGAAAATTTTATTCAAATTTTTCAATATACATTGGATAAACATCTAGGGAAAGATTTGTTTAAGTAATTCGTGTGAAGCGTTGTGCCGACCGAAGTGGCCGTGCGGTTAAAAGCGCTGCAGTCTGTAACCGGAAGACCGCTACGGTCGCAGGTTCGAATCCTGCCTCGGGCATGGATGTTTGTGATGTCCTTAGGTTAGTTAGGTTTAACTAGTTCTAAGTTCTGGGGGACTAATGACCTCAGCAGTTGAGTCCCATAGTGCTCAGAGCCATTTGAACCATTTTTTTGTGAAGTGTTGTGATACATAATGCTGAAATACTTGTCTGAAGGACGATGGATGGTTCAGCTGGAAAGATCAAATTCGGAATTGGGAGGTTGAACGAGGAAAACAGTTAATAGGGACAATGAAGAAATGGTTCAAATGGCTCTGAGCACTATGGGACTTAACTTCTGACGTCATCAGTCCCCTAGAACTTAGAACTACTTAAACATAACTAACCTAAGGACACCACACACATCCATGCCCGAGGCAGGATTCGAACCTGCGACCGTATCGATCGCGCGGTTCCAGACTGTAGCGCCTAGAACCGCTCGGCCACTCCTGCCGGCGATAATGAAGAGCTCTGATATAAGCTGAACAGGGGCAGTCGAGATTAGAATTGTATAATGGACGTCAACGAAGAAGATGACGCGAGTTAGTGGGTGATACCGAAATAGTGATCATACCGAAAAAAATAGAAAAGAAAGAATAGAGATAAATGGAAGAGAAGCGAAAAGGACAAAAGACGCTGAGATAGCAGTGGAAGACCTTGCTGAGTGGTAGAACAAACAATAATGTGATGTCTGGGACATCAAAGTACACTTGAATATCTAATCGATATAGGAACTTACTTCTTCATAACTTTCCTCCCCTCTCCTTTTTTGTAATTTAGATTAATATCTCGAGCTTTCGGCCACTTCTTTAATGTGTTTCTCAATCTAGGGTTAGAGTTTTAGACTGCATGCGTTATATTTAACAGTTTCTGTTGGAAACAGCTGTTAAAAGGCGAGTGAAATACCTGTATACTTAGAAATGCATTAATTTATAATTTACATCCACTGCCTGATACAGCTCTTTCCGGTTGTTTCTTCGCACTTTCTTTTATGAGCTTGTTGACTATTCCATTGATTGTTCCAGTTGACACAGGATTTAGAGAGGTAACTCAATCTTCTTCTGAAGTTGCCGTTAATACTGCGGCGAGTTCATCAACAAAAAGCACGAACAGCAAGGATTCCAACACATTTTCTGGTGGCGCACCTGAAGTAACTTTCACTTCATTTGATAACGCTACAGAAAAAATAATGTGTTGTCTCCTATCTGCCGGTCTCAAATTTATTTCTATGCCTCATATGGCCGTACCTCCGTTTATAACCACTGATGTACTGACTGATAATGAAATCAGGAAGAAATATTGCATCCACGTGACTGACTTGACAGCAGTGTTTTCAGCATGTCACAGGATAAAAGCGCGAGTTCGGTTTCGCATGACTACCTCAGATTAGTTTGATCCCGATGGTAACCATAGATACAAGTGTTATTTAACAATTAAATCGTCTAAACAGAAATTGACCAAATTCTTCTTCGTGAAAAAATGAGCTATACTGTACGATTGACCTATGAAGTATTTCTATCTCATTACTGCGTGGCTATTTCTCAGTTGGAAAATGCATCCCGATATGGATGTAACAAGATTCACTCAAGTTGTTGCCGAGCAATTCAATACATCTTATAGAGGGAAAAGCCGGCTGAACTCCTGGCAGCCTTACTGAAAACTAAACTGAGGTCTCACACAACTACTATGAGCCACAACTTTACGAACAACTGGATGTCATCTCTGAAACGCAATACTGCGGTGGGCTTGAAAAGTGCTCGATAAGTTTCTGGAGGTATTTGATACCAGGTGTCTCCTCAAAGGTCACGCGATTCCCGTAAATTAAACGCCGGTTAATTTGGTAGCCAACGCATAAAGTTCACTTTCATGCCCGGCAAAACACTGTAACTTTATGATTACTGACATTTATACTGCTATGAGGTACTATCGCCTTTGGGGAGGATTCAATCGCAAAGGAATCTCGATGGTCCTAAATAGCGTTCACGTAGTCTACACCAGTAACTGTGGCATCGATTACTGACATTGATCCCGTAGAAGCCTAGGTGAAGGTCACTATCGGTCATTGGTCTGCAGTGTTGGGCATGTTTCGAGAAACTATTCACCTGTATGAAGACATATCTGGACACAACGATCGATCTCCTGTCACAGGAAACGTGATTTACCCGATGTGACACCTTGATCCACTGTCCAAACTCTGTGATCCTGTGCCAAGGTCATTTTAACTGATGATGTTGGGTCAAAATGGGAAGATATGGGGGCTGCGGAGCTCCACGTTCAACAGTGTGCTTGAATGGTACGCTCCGAAGCAGTTGTGCCGGCACCACCATTGTGCTCGTACTCTGCCGCTAGATGTGGCACGGGTCGTCACCCTCCTGCTTTACAGAGCAGACAGACCTCCAACCCCCAGATTCTGTGATGAGACGTGGACGTCGAACACTTTGTCCGCTACTCGAGGTTTTCCTGTGATTTTACCAGTTTTCACAGATGCTCACTACAGTAGCACGTGAACAGCCGATCATCTTCACAAATTCCGAGATGCTCGTTTCTAGACGCCGGACCATTACCGTCAACCTTTTGTGAAAGTCGCTTATGTCAGTGGACTACCAGGCCGTACTGTCACTAGAATTATTTTTCACAGATTCACTTACACACTTTACTTGTCACGTCACAAGCCCTCATCCCCACAAGGCGGTGTTCAGTCCCTCGATGGACTGTGGTCGTAACCTTCTGATTCATCAGTGTACGTCTTAAAGTGGGTCCACACCCACAGTAATGTGACCCCCACCTATGTTGAATGTCAACCTCCTATAAACTCTCCCAGACAGCAGGTAGTAGCACTAGAAGCGGAGGGTATATAAAACGTAACGGGGCACGCGAAAAAATGTGCAGTACTTGTTGCAATGCAGAAACGCATAAATTTATCTGACGTCCAAAACGCATGATCATTGGTTTCCGGGCCAAGAGAGGAAGCACTTCCGAAACGGGTACGTTTGTAAACTGTTCACGTGCTGCCGTGGTTGGAGTATATCTTAGATGGAAAAATGCCGCTATCCACAGCTGGCGTCATTGCGCTGTGGTACACCACACCCGTAGATGACAGGGGCCAACGACGGCTGCGAAGATGTGTACGGGCGAATAAACGGGCAACTTGTGAACAACTGACCGCCCTGATGAACCAAGGATCTACCAGCAGCGTCCCTTCAATGACCGTTCCGAATTGATCTCTTCAGCAGGCATCTGATTCATGAACCCGTGCTGACTGCCGTTCATCGGCATCTGAGAATGAAATTTTCACGTTAGCAGCGCAACTGGATGTCCACTGAGAGGCGACAGATGTTGTTTCCCTTAAGAATCACGATGTACGCTCCGGTGGACAGATGGTCGCTGGCGTGCACGCTGGAGGGATCTAGGCCAGGCTGATTTACCTGGATCACCTCCGTCTGGAAGCCACAATGGATCAACACCCCTACAGGCGGTTAGATTTTCCTCGGTAAGTTTGCATCTATTATCCGTGCAGCGCAATGTGCCACACAGCCTGCTGTGTACGTGAGGGGCTGGAAGAGCACCAGGACGACTTTACCGTACTCCGCTGCCCACTTAACACCCCGAACGTAAACCCATTCGAGGACCTATGGGACAACCTCGATCGGGCTGTTCGCTTCATGGATCCTCAACCGAGGAACCTAGCGCGCTGGCCACAACGTTGGATTGTCATGGCTCCACATTCCTGTGTGTCTTCCAGAACCTCAGTGACTACCTTTCTACACGTCCCGCATCTTACCGCGCTGCAAATGATAGTTACTCCGGATTTTGCCAAGTGGCCTAATTAATGCGACAGGGCTGTGAACTTGTGTAACGTAATATGCGTAAATAGATAAATGCATCCGTCATTTTCTATTTCTTAATGCCAAACTACCACTGCACTCACTTGCAGCTGTCATCTCTACAGTACTGTGGCCATTGCATGTCAGTATAAGCAAAGCGGATGTCAAACTGACATTAGGAGCAATCGCATGAAACGTAATTGGTCAACGATTTAAGTCGTTTGTACAGAGTGTAAGAAACCAACACTGACAACATTTGGACATTTGTAGGGGGTGCCTAGAGGACCAAAATGAGGACTAGAGCTGGCCACGGTGGCCAAGCGGTTCTAGGCGCTTCAGTCCGGAACCGCCCGACTGCTACGGTCGCAGGTTCGAATCCTGCCTCGGGCATGGATATGTGTGATGTGCTTAGGTTAGTTAGGTTTAAGTAGTTCTAAGTTCTAGGGGACTGATGACCACAGATGTTAAGTCCCATAGTGCTCAGAGACAGGTTTTTTTTTTTTTTTTTTTTTTTTTTTTTTTTTTTTTTTTTTTTTTTTTTTTTTTTTGAGAACTAGAAAACAAGCACGGAAACCACATCAAATGCTACAGCAAGTAAATGGTTACAGCAAGTAACACCTGCCGCTAGGCACCGCCCCAGCCATCCTTGCTTAGTTCAGAGCTATTATGACAAGTGTTCGTCCACCACCCCTTTTAACGTGCTGAATGTTTCCAGGCTTCGTGCGTAGGAGCTCCGCATTTTCTAGAATTGGTGCGCGCGTTGCACAGTACAACTTCCACGCTCTGTAACGTCGCTGGATGGTCTGCGCTTCATTTGTTTTTCTAGACACTCTCCTCAAACACCTAGAAATTTTTCGGTATAGATATGTTAAACTCTGTATACTATGCCGGCCGAAGTGGCCGTGCGGTTAAAGGCGCTGCAGCCTGGAACCGCAAGACCGCTACGGTCGCAGGTTCGAATCCTGCCTCGGGCATGGATGTTTGTGATGTTCTTAGGTTAGTTAGGTTTAACTAGTTCTAAGTTCTAGGGGACTAATGACCTCAGCAGTTGAGTCCCATAGTGCTCAGAACCATTTGAACCATCTGTATACTACTTTGCCACATGGATGCCTCTTTGCAAACAAAAGTATAAATCACTGCCTTGTCTTCCTTCAGATCTACGTAACTATTGACACATACAATTTGAATAACTGGGAATCATTCTTGTTTGTTGCAGGTATGTACACACTTACCTCACCGAAGTCAGCAAACGTGAGGGCACTTCGTGAGGGTGAGTACGTGTGTTACGTAAAACTCTCAAGTACTGTCGATATCCCTTTATTAAATACTGTACAAGCCTTACCCGACTCATCCTCGACTTTTATTCGCCAGTCTAGAACACTTAGCAGTTAGGCGTAATAGCAGAAGTACAAATTGGACAAAATAAAACTAGCTCAGAAAATATTTCACGCACCTTAAGATAGGCAATCCAACTTAGACATTCCACCCAAGCTGTAAGCTGGGTTGCGTATATAAAGGTACATGAAATACGTTCAGGGCCAGATTTATCTGCCCTTCCTGTAGCTGCGATTCACAGATCAGCTGCACAATTCGTAACGGGTATTTTTAGTCAAGCGAAAAAGTCAAGTAATTCTGAAAACTGTCCACTATGTGACCCATCAGGAAAGAAAATGTATGGAACGTAGTGGCGTACTCATACATTCAAAGAGTGCAGTTTCAAATATCAATCAAGAACGTTATTCCTTCTTCTTCAAACCCACGTGTCACGCTACAAGAAGTACTGCAAAATTTGGGGAATTGCGGTTTACAGAGGATCATACGATAAATCTAGTCAAACAATAAGCTGACCGAGGGAATATATCGGATTAATATCTCAGTACCACATATATTCACATGATTTATCATCCGCCACCTTCATTTTGTTTTCTTAAGTCGAACAAAATAGTAGACACAGATATTCACATCAAGAAGCTGTTGAATCCTCAGAAAATCATGTTTTGTGGTAACAATATCACAACGTAAAAATGGGGCAGAACTGATTCAGACACACACAAACGTTTGACAGTCATAATGACCAATAGCTTATTTTGATACAATGAAATGGTTTGTACCAGTAATTGTAAAGAAAAAAGAATCGGTAGTTTGCGCCATTTCCGAGTTATTTTGCATTGACATTAGACAGTCAGGCCGCTTCGAGAGCAAATCCAAGCGACTCATCAGAGACAATATCGCCAAACGTGTTCTTCGTTTGGTTTCCTAAAAGCGAACATCACAGCGATACAAAAATTGGACATGGGACGGTAGTAAGAATCGAACCAGAGCCAAAGTCTGAGCAGAGTCGTGCTCTATGACAATAAATTACACTAATAACTGTATCTGGAGGGCCGCTGTAATTTGGGCGTGCATCGAGCTTACGGCGCAAGTGTTGAATTATTTATTAACAATTATTTCTCAGCGCTAGAACCTTGCAAAATGCTTACAAAATTTTCAGACTGTCTTCGACCAATTTGTGTACGATGTCGTTTTATGCAGCCTCACGTGACAGAACAATGTTCATGGCCAGTTAGCTCTGCAAATGTGAAGCAACTTGGCAAAATCTCTAAAAGTAACTGCTAAAGTCTGCGAAGACTTCTTAGACCTATTGTACAAGTTCTGTTTCTGAAAATACTCTAGCATGTTAATGTGGCGAGCCATAATCGTATATCATTCTTTTAGTTTGGTTACATACCGGAAAGTTGTTACTTCCACGCTTCCCATATTGGTATCTCCACTTGGTTTAGTTCTTTCTGATGGTGAAACACACTGTTCCTGAACCATTAACGAAACATTAAATACTACGGACGGAATGAATTTACAAAAACATCCAGAACTTGAATGACTAAACCGGTAATAGCAGAACAAAATCCTGGTAACATCTCGGTAAGAACCGGGCGGAGTGTCCGAGCGGTTCTAGGCGCTCCAGTCTGGAACCGCGCGACCGCTACGGTCGCAGGTTCGAATCCTGCCTCGGGCATGGATGTGTGTGATGTCCTTAGGTTAGTTAGGTTTAAGTAGTTCTAAGTTCTAGGGGACTGATGACCTCAGAAGTTAAGTCCCATAGGGCTCAGATCCTTTTGAACCTTTTTTTTTTTAATATCTCGGTAAGTGTGGTAGAAGTAATGTATATCTTGGTACAGAAATACCCTGTAACTCAGGCCAGTCCTTACTTCACTGTATGATTCCGTTTGCTAAAATTTGGCCAATGCTCTAAGAGGGAACTTATATCGTTTACATGAATGTAGCTTGTCTGGGTACAGTTTCCGATACAACCGTAGTGCAGGTTGCATAAATCACACGTCAGTAGCAGCAGCTGGATCACACTGTGTACACGGTTGCCAAATAGATACGCTTTAGACAGGTTAAGATGGGCAGCCGAACTTATCTGCTCTGAGTGTGGGTAGCGAAAGTTGTCTTCCTTGTATTTTCTGAATCGCTTTTATTTTGCCCAACCTGTCCATGAGTGAGATGTCACCGTTACCTTATTTATTTAACCACCCCCGCAGATTACGGTCCTGTGGATTCTACGCCGGACTCAACGGCACATGCGTCGTTACCATGCGCGCTCTAACAGCGGAGTAACTGGTGAGTCACGATACGCGGCAGTGCCACTGCGGACCTCAACAGACCCCTGACGGGCGCCATGCTGCCCGCAGTACGTGCTTCAGAGCATCCGTGGCAGGCACTATGTCTACGCCGGAAGCCGATATCTGCGCCGTGCCGGAGCAAACAGCCTAGCGAGACCCGCAGGGACTGTAGAGATTGCGGGAGCGCCATCTCGTGACGGTTACCACCCCGCATACGGCCTCGTGTACACGCGGCGATAGGGCGTCACACGCAGGGCTAACAGCAAGCGCCGCTGCACTCCCACTAAACTGTTGCAGGCCCTGGGCGATTTGTATCGCATCTCCAGCAACGTCTGGGATGGAGCCACGCCTTCCTTTAGCACGGATTCAGAAAATATTGTTTTCGTGAAATGCAATTGACTCTTTATTCACGTGAAGTAATTAGTGCTACCGAAAGGAGATAATAAGCTGTTTCCATATTAGTAGATTTTTCAGAAAGCTTTTGACACTGTCCCCCATAGGCGGTTGCTGATAGAATTGTGCGTCAAAGGAGTTTCGTCTTAGACGTGAGACTGAAATACACTGAGGTGACTGAAGATACGGGATACCGATATGCACATATACAAATGGTCGTACTATCGCGTACACAAGGTATAAAAGGCCAGTCGGAGCTGAAATTTGTACTCAGATGAAAAATTTTCTTGCGTTTTTATGGCCGCACTACGGGACTTAAGACTAAACGTGCAATCGTAATGGAGCTAGACGCATGGGACATTCCATTTCGGAAATTGTTACAGAATTCAGTATTCCGAGGTGCACAGATTAAAGAGTGTGCCGAGAAGATTAAATTTCATGCGTTGTATCTCAACACGGACAGCACAGTGGCCGGCGACCTTAACTTAACGACCGAGACGAGCGGCGTCTGCGTAGAATTCTGAGTGGTAGGGGGCGCTGATTGCCGCGCAGTTGACAGCCCAACAAACCAAACATCATCATCTGAGTGCTAACGGACAAGCAACACGGTGTGAAGCAACCGCGGAAATCAGTTTGAGACGTACGAGAGACTTATCTGTCAAACCAGAGTGGGGAAATTTGGCGTTAATAGGATATGCAGTAGAGACCGATGCTCGTGCCTTTGCTGGCAGTACGACATCGCCTGCGGCGCCTCTCCTATGTTCTGAACATACTGCTTGGAACCTACATCTACATCTACATCTACATCTACGTTATTACTCTGCTATTCGCAATAAAGTGCCTGGCAGAGGGTTCAATGAACCACCTTCAAGCTGTCTCTCTACCGTTCCACTCTAGAACGGCGCGCGGGAAAAACGAGCCCTCAAATTTTTCTGTGCTAGCCATGATTTCTCTTATTTTATCGTGTGATCAATTCTCCCTTTGTAGGTGGGTGCCAACAGAATATTTTCGCAATTGGAGGAGAAAAATGGTGACTGAAATTTCATAAGAAGATCCCGTTGCAACGAAAAACGCCTATGTTTTAATGATTGCCCAACCAACTCACGTATCATGTCTGTGACACTATCTCCCCTATTTCGCGATAATACAAAATGTGCTGCCTTTCTTTGTTCTTTTTCAATATCATCCGTCAGTCCCACCTGATGCGGATCCCACACCGCACGGCAGTACTCCAGAATAGGCCGACAAGCGTGGTGTAAGCAGTCTCTTTAGTAGACCTGTTGCATCTTCTAAGTGTTCTGCCAATAAATCGCAGTCTTTGGTTTGCCCTACCCACAGTATTATCTATGTGATCGTTCCAATTAGGTTATTTGTAACTGCAAACCCTACAGATTTAGTTGAATTTACAGCCTTCAGATTTGTGTGACTTATCGCGTAATCGAAATTTAGCGGATTTCTTTTAGTACTCATGTGAATAACTTCACACTTTTCTTAACTCAGGGTCAATTGCCACTTTTCGCACCACACAGATATCGTATTTAAGTCATTTTGTAATTCGTTTCGGTCATCTGATGACTTTACAAGACGGTATATAGAGAGCCTATAAACACTTCCTTTCCGTCTATTACTACGAAATGTGATCTTTCTGACAGGATATCACGAATCCAGTCGTACAACTGAGGCGATATTCCATAGGCACGCAGTTCGGTTGGAAGACGCTTGTCAGGAACGGTGTCGAAAGCCTTCTGGAAATCTAAAAATATGGAATCAATTTGACATCCCTGTCGATAGCGCTCATTACTTCATCGGTATAAAGAGCTAGTTGTGTTTCACAAGCGCGATATTTTCTGAATCCGTGCTATGTGTCAGTAAATCCTATTCTTCGAGGCAATTTATAATGTTTGAACACAATATATGTTCCAAAACCCTGCTGCAAATCGACGTTACTTTATGAGTGAGTGTAAAGAGAGAGAGTTGTGTTTCGCAAGAACGATATTTTCTGAATCCGTGCTGACTACCTGTCAATAAATCGTGTTCTTCGAGATATTTCATAATGTTCGAACACAGTATATGTTCCAAAACCCTACTGGAAATCTACGTTAGTGATCTGGCCTAGGCTACTGAAAAATCGTGACATGGTCAGATTGGTCCCGATTTTAGGAATGTGGTGCAGACCTTACGAAGCCATGAACCCAAGTTATCAACGAGGCACTGTGCAAGCTAGTGGTGGCTCCATAATGATGTGGGCTCTGTTTACATGGAATGAGCTGGGCCCTGGCTATGTTCAGCTATATGAAGGCCTTTTGAAGCCATTCATGGAGTTCATGTTCCCATAATTAGACGCAATTTTTATGGAGGACAGTTTGGCTTGTCACCGGCCACAATTGTTTGCGATTGATTTGAAGAACATTCTAGACCGTTCAAGCGAATGATTTGACCACCCTGATACCCCGAAGTGAAATCCCATCTAACATACTTGGGAAATAATCGAAAGATCAATCCACGCACAGAAGAAAGTTTCGCAATTGCTGACGGCTATAGAGGCCGCATAGGCTAGTATGTCTCAGCAGTTTTCCAACGACTCGTTGAGTCCTTGCCACGTCCTGTTGCTGCCCTACCCCGGGCATAAGGAGGTCAGGCAGTATATTAGCAGGTATCACATAATTTGGTCTTCTCAGTGTAGAACAGAAGAATCTCTGTTGTTCTTAATTCATGTAAGTGACTTACGAGACAACCTGAACCGCCGTTTTTACGTTGTTTCAAGATGGTATCCTTTATCGGCCAACAAAGACATCTGAAGGCGAAAACCAACTGCTAAACTATTTGGGCACAATATCTTCTTGGTACCAATAGTTGCAATTGACCCTAAAAATAACAAGAGGTAGGTTCTTTACACGAGTAGCCTGCTATAAATTTCAATTACGTTTAGATTACACGAAAAATTACGCAAATCTAATGGTTTTCGTTTCAGGTACATGCCTAGCGGTTACAATTATAACTGAAACTGGAAGGATCACACAGAAAATGCTGTGTGGGAACGTAAACCAAAGACTACTAGTGTTACAACACTTACAAGATGCAACGATACTAGTAAATAATCTACCTACAATACCGTTGTCCGTTTTCATCTGCAGTACTGCTTGTGGCGTGAGATTCTTATCAGCTGGCATTGTAGGAGAATATAGAAAAAGTTCAAAGAAGAGCAGCACGTTTTCTATTATAATGAAATAATGGTGAGAGTGTCGTGGATGAGAGAGGAGAGTAGGGACGGCTATCAATAAACTAAGATGATTTTCGTTGTCGCAAGATGTTGTCACGAAAATTCATTCGGAAAGTTTCTACTCCACGTGCCAAAATATTTGGTTGATACTCAGCCTACGTTGGGAGAGGGTGATGTACGAAAAATGAGGTATCGCACGAAATGATTTGGATGTTTGTCACACGTACTATTACAGAGACGAGTGGTACGGAAATATGGAGCTTTTCGTAGGTGATCGTTTACAGCTGTTAAGTAATTTGAAAACATCATTTCTGTGCCATCAGCTGTACACATTTACGTTTATTTTCTGCAGGTTTCGTTTGTTACTATCATCTTCAAGCTGAAAAACATTGTACATCAGTGGATCAACCATCAATTTTCGTCATGTAAGTGCCACACAAATGTAAAATGTATCTAATTATCGTAATAGTCTTTCTTAACGTAGTTCATATAAACACACTCTGCCTTGGGAAAATTATATTAGTGCACATTCGGAGATCTCTCTACACTTGTATGGCGTAAATGTGTGGTTGACCCATTGATGTACAACGTTTTTCTCCTTGAAGATGACTGTAACAATCTAAACCGGTAGAAAATATACATAAAACTGTAGTGAAATAGTTCGAAAGTGCCTGTCAAACACTAACGTGTAAATGTCAGAGTAATGATGTAGATGTACGAGGGTGGATAAAACAGCAACATCCCCTGCGTCATACCAGAATTAATAATAAACTTACAGCAGCGGAACTAATTCCGCTATAGATCATAGCTTCATCCGTCCTCCACAAAAACATCGCCTGTCAACTTAGTCACTACTCATTTGTTGTATATATTTGGACCAACGTTGAATCCAGGCATAAAAATGAAGAGTTCTGCTTCTTCACCAATGATTTTGAAATAGACATCAGAAATGAGCGGAATTTGGCGAAGGAATTTGGTAACGCAGAAGCAAACACAGCACGTAAACCCCGCAGCGGCCGTGCCAAACGAGGACGTCATGATGAGGTGATTCCAGGAGAGAGACACGTTAGATTTCACAAGCAACTGCGAAATTGTGTAGCGACAAATAAGAAACTTAAGAATGCAACTGGTGCGCGCACTCACACGTTATTTTTCACCGCCCAAGCGATTGCAAAAATCGTCTGATGAGTGATGCCTCGTGCACCCTACAGCCGTGATCTGCTGCCTTCTATGTACTTGCGCTTGTGAAAGACAACCTACGTGACTGCAGATTCGGTGAAATGGAAGACTTTAAATCATATTTTAAATCATGGGTCAAGAAGTGAAACCCTGAGTTTTCCCACACTGGTTTTGATGCATCGGTTCAATGATGTCGCAAATGCGTGTTGACTTTGTTGAACGGTAGTGTTGTGTAGAGGATGTTAACGTTATGATATCTACTAATTCCACTGCTGCTTGTCCATTATTAAATTTTTTATGGCGCAGAGGGCATTACTTTTTGATTCAAACTCGTATATGTAGTTCAGAGGTGTTAATCTTCGTCGCTGGCTTATTCTACGACAGGACGAAGAATATCTCGACAAGGGTAGGTTATATGTTACGCTTTTGGCCGTATATAACTGGAAACAGCCATCAAATACCTAAGAGTAACCGTCCAGGGCGACCTAAAGTGGGGCATTCACACAAAACTATTTCTAGCAAAAGGAGCTAAGAGAGAGAGACAATGTGTATCACGGAGAGGTTTACTGCTGACATTACGAGGCGTAAGTTGCAAGAGGTCCGGCGACGTATTACCTCCTCCCTCACAAGTCTCGCGAAGTGACTGTAAGGAGTAAAAAGTAGTAGAGACATTAGAGATCATAAAGAGACTTATGTACAATCGCTGTTCTCGCGTATCATTTGCGAATACATCAAAGGAGGAGGGAAATGATTTTGGTGCCAGAAGTACCCTCCACCGTACGCCGAAAGATCGATTCTAGATTATAGATCTAGATGTTCCGTGCCACAAGGCTGTTCGTCCACTTTATCAAGTAAAGGCACTGTAATACGAAAGTGTCACAGAATTCGTTTTGAGGTATAGGTTTTAGGTTTTCTTGATGCTATCTTCCGTCAGTTTCCATTCTATGATCGCACAGGCGTATTTACCAAACTTTCTTATTAGTCAGTCCTGACACGGGAAGTACCTAAGCTCCTGTAAAACTCTGCATATGTGTACAATCGATGTTGGGAGGCTAAAGCACGTAAGAACTAGAAAGCAGAAGTCACTTATAACAGACATTTGTGACAGCAGATTCACGGTACTAACACAAGAGGTATTATTTGACAAACATTTAAACATTTGTTTGATATCATATGTATAAACTTTTCGTGCGGATACACAGTAAGTGACATTGCATGTACATATTACAACAATACAACATGTTAGGCGACATTTTTACATTACACAGACTTATGATAGTATCTCTTCGTTTTCGGCCATGGATATGCTTTTTTCCAGATGTGTAAGATGTGTAGAACGTAATTCCTGTTTTTAGATATTTACACAATGTTTAACAGCCTGGCGAAGTTCTTCTACACGTAAAGTTTGTTGTTTGTAGATCGATATTTGAGCTATGTTAATAAAATTGTTCCTAAAAATGCCATAAACATTCTCAAATATAATTTCGTTTTCAATTTGTTTTATAAAATCAAAATACTGTCATTTACGAAAAAAATACTTAAGTTTCGTTTAATCTACCAACATGAATTGTGCTGATAACATGACTCAACATCTATATTTCCGAAAAACAATTTATCTCGTCGTTTTTGTAAATATCTTCTACTTTTATAACAATTTTAAACTATTTTTAGATGTGAAACATTTACTAGCATGGAGTCTTAATTGTTTTCAAAATCAGAAATGTAAATAACTTTTATTTTGAATGACAGAAAGTTCGAGAAGATTCCAGAACGATATCTGTTTGATGTATAAATTGGCACTTAACCCACAATCAGTTACATACTATTCCTGCGACCATACACACGTGCTGTACATTCATCTCTTTCATTTAGGTGTGGTACAATAACGAGTTTCTACGCACTTAGATTTATTACGAAAAGTGTGACTTTCTTTCATATCAAAAATATTAGTTTGGTGTTCACTGTATTTGAAGATATGCAAGTAAAACATGAATATGTGACAGTTTAAGCTTTAGACTTCAGTCTCATCAGAAAACCAGTGCTGGACAATTATCAATTTTCTTTAAGGTTATCCTCAAACCAAGAACCTATTTTCATTGTCAAGTTTTCGTCTTCACTAAATGTTACAAATATTGCTGTAGTAGAGGTAAGCAATGAGCTGCAATGAATTGAGACCAGCTTACTTCGATACAGTGTTACGTGGTTCTTTATAAAATGCTTCCCTGAGAAATTTACATACTGTTCCATTTCTCTGACTCTCAATCAAGTGAATGAAACTCCACATTTGGAGATCGATGACGAATAAGGTAAGACCTTAAGACAAGATATTAAATTCCATTTGGAAAATATTACTCCGTTGGTACTGTATGTGTTAACATACTTAGCAATCGTATACAGCTGCTCACTCGACGAAGGATCCTATCAAAATACTGGAAAGTTACACAGGTCACACCAATATACAAGAAAGGAAGCAGGAGCAACCCGATGAATTTCAGGCTCATATCACTGACATCAACTTGCAGTAGGATTCCGGGACATACACTCCGTTGCAATAATATGAGTTATGTATTTGGAAGGTCACGGTATATTAACACATAGCCAGGATGGATTCAGAAAATATCGTTCTTGTAAAACACTACTAGCTCTTTAGTATCGGGAAGTAATGAATACTATCGACAAGGAATTGAAAATTGATAACTTACTTCTAGATTTCCAGAGGGCTTTTACATCGTTCCTCGCAAGAGACTTCTAATCAGATTGCGTACCTATGGAGTATCGCTTCAGTTGGGTGAATGGATTCGTGATTGTCTATCAGCGTGCCACAGCACGTAGTGATCGAAAAAAATCGAGTAAAGCGAAAGTGATATCCGGTGTTTCCCAAAAAAGTTATTCCATTCTTTGCTACTCCTAATCTATTAAAGATTTAGGGGACAATTTGACCATTCCTCAGAGACTGTTCGTGGATGATACTGTCATTTATCTTATAGTTAAGTCAAAAGATCAAAGCCGATTGAAAATTAGCCGTAAGGTGCTGAAAATGGCAAATTGTCTCTGAATAAGAAAAAGAATGAGGTTATCAACATGACCACGAAACGGAGTCCCTTAAAATTCGGTTACACGATAAATCACTCAAATTTTCAGGCTGTCAGTTCATATAAATACCTAGTAATTATAATTACGAACAACTTAAATTTGAACCATCACATACGTAATGTTGTGGGGACGACAAACAAAAGACTACGTTTTATTGGCAGAACACTTAGAAAATGCAATTGGTTTAGACTGCCTACGCTACGCTTGTTCATCCTCTCCTAGAACACTGGTGTGCGGTGTGGAATCTTTAGCAGACAGGATTAACAAAGGACATCGAAATATTCTAAAGAATGGCAGCTCTTTTTACATGGTCATGAAACAGGGGAAGTAGGGTCACGGATATCAGCGAGTAGGGGTAGAAATCATCAAAACAAAGGCGTTTTTCGTGGCGGCTACAACTTTTCACGAAAATTCAAATACCACCTTTCTCCGTTGATGTGAAAACATTTTAGCATCGCGAAACTACGTAGGGAGAAATGATCATCATAATAAAACAAATCAGAAGTGGTACAGAGAGATTTAAGTGTTAGTTTTTCCCATCCGCTGTTAGAGAGTGGAGTGGTAGAGAAATGTTCTGAAGGTGGTTGGAAGAACCCTCTGCCAGGCACTTAAGTGTCAATTGCATAGCAGTCACATGGATGTAGAGGTCCTGTTTGAGAAAAATGTTTTGTCTAGATACTATCTCGTTTTTCAAGCTTAATAATCTGATGGTCGCTACTGTTAACATACATTCGCAACTGCCTTATTCAATCTTGGGAGACTGCAGAAAGTAAAAGTCTAGACTGTCGGAAGTGTGCTAGAATCCCACTCCCCTCCGATGCGAGGTGAATGCATTACACTGCGCCGCTTCTCGCTATAAGACAAAATATGGTGCCATGGTAATCTTCATAAATAAAAAAGAAGGAAAGCGAAATTATTGTATATGTTTATGTCATTTAACTGTCCGAATATGAACACTCCAGCAGTGTAATAACTTCCTCTAAAGTAACAAGTAAAGCTGTAAGTTGGACTGAACAACAGAAAATGTCAGTATTCGCAATTTTCGCTAATATTTTAGAAATTTCGTCTGGCATCCTTGAGCCAAACTAAATTCAGCTATATCATTCTGGTAATGGAAATATGGACAAATGCCAGAGAAATGAAATACAGCTGGAATGCATACTGTATTTAGGTATGGAGACGAAACTAAACTCACAGATTACCAAGGAACAGTCCCCCCAGTTAGCTGAGTGGTCAGTGCGGCGGAATGGCACACCAAAGGGCCCCGGGTTCGATTTCCCACTGGGGCAGAAGATTTTCTCCGCTCAGGGGCTGGATGTTGTGTTGTCGTCATCATCATTTTATCCCCATCTCCGACGCGCAAGTCGTCCAATGTGGCGTCGAATGCAATAAGTACTTGCCCTCGGCGGCCGAACTTCTCCGAATGGGGGACTCCCGGCCCACAATGCCACACGTTCATTTCCATTACCAAGGAACAAGCTAGTCACCTATAGTACATTAAATACGAGCAAAGATACCGAGAAGATTTACTGTAATATCAAAAGCAATCAAAATCATGCACATAACTAGTTCTGAAGGGATCGTCTATAGATTGTACCTTCTTAGCTACGAAAATGCATTTGACGGGGTAAACAGAACCAACCTTAAGTTTATTGGATTGAGGGGTTCAGTAGAATTTGTTAAGAGTAACACGAAGTGGATATGACAGAACGTATACTAATACTAAAAAAGCAATAACATAAACCGAATCAATCTACGGATTTGAACAACAGTGCCCTCTATCACCTATTTTCTTTAATTTGTCTTTTAAATCTCTACCTTCAACAGAAAAATGTATTTCTTCTCCTGTTAATCCCACAAAGTCTGGACAATGTGACATCTTCTGTGGATGCTGATTTAATTCTGTAAAAATATCGTACAAAGTTCATGGATCATGTTCGGCCTGAGAATTATAACATTAGCATATTATGTAGTTTGGTTTCGATTGCTCAACTTAAGCTACGTTGTTGGAGATGGAGTATTTGTATAAATCGGTTTGCTTTTATGTCTTTTTTATCGATTGGGAGCATCTCATCTGCAAAATACTGGGAAGTATTTGTTTAAAGAGTTTTTAACTATGAAAATAATTCTTCAAGAGTAAAGTTGTGTGTTTCCTGTTCTTATGTGTTTCGTTCAGTTGTGTATATCTGGAATGGTTTCTTTTTCTGTTGCAAGTGTATACACCTAGGCCGTCACACTCACCGAGAGACGCTATGTTATTGACTCCCACTTAAATGTTCTTCGCGTTGTGTGTGGTCATTGTGGAGCTAATTTTGATTGATTAATGAAACTATTTTGTGGTTCCTGTGCTAGGAAAGAACTGACAAACTATATATATATATATTGCGTGGTGTGGAATGAGAGAGAGAGAGAGAAAAATCTTCAATTTCCAAGGACATCACAAATATGCCTGTAGTGTTTTCAAAACAGTGTGTGATCAAAAGTGCCTGTTAAATCACCGCATACAGTTTTTCAATCGTATTGCTTCTTCGTCTCACAGAAGGGTATTGACAAATACTTTTCAGTTTCTGTGAGCAGCATCGACTACTGACAATCATAATGTATAGTGTGTCTTTGTGATGTTCGAAGGACTGGCAAATCAGCGTTTAGACGGTTTGGAAGCACGTTGCTTACTTGCATTTCGGAAACACTTCTTCTTGGAGAGGGCTGGTGGCAGTTAAATTCTGTTTCCTTGAGCTTGCACTTGCTGCTGAGGCTCCTTCATTTATTGCGATGGTCAAAAAGATGTTACACAGTTGCATACAGTTAAACCACACATGGGACTATCATACTATAGGTCTAAACTTTCATTTGTTATGCGCTGCTAAACTTGCTATGAGATTCGGAAGTGAACATGTATTCATACTCATGATTTTAATGTACGCGTCTTTGTGAAGTAATCAGATACGAACCGGTTACAAAATCTGCCTTACGTCATTTAATCGGAAATGTTGCTTAGGGATTTCAATCATTCTTTCCCTCAGTTTATTTCATCTAACGATTTACTTTAAGTCGTGTACAGAATTGATTCCATGTGATTGCATATTTGCGTTCTTTCAACCCGTGTGTCTGTAATGTGAAGTCAGCAGGTCGTGGTCTCTGTCAAGGCACCCCGGATTCAGTTCCGGGGCAGGTGGTGGATTTTTGTCTTCTCCATGAGGAGTGGATGTGTTGTCATCATCATCATCATCATCATTATCATCGATGCGCAAGTCGCGGAAGCGCTGTCAAGTAAAACTGCACCAGGTAGCCGAACGCCCTGGAATGGTACTCTAAGGTAAAAATGCCATAAGTACATTTGATTTTTGTGATTCCAACAGCTCCTGTGTTACAACGTTCTCACGATTTTGAGTTAACTATATACTTAAATTTAACTACTGTTTTTCATTTTTACCTTCCTGATTCGTTTATTGAATATTTAAGTGTGAATTGGCACAATATTTTGTTCGCGACCATTTAGTGATCACTTGTTATGAGACACTACTTTTCTGCTAGCTCAGTGTTGCATTTGATGATTTCCACCGCACAGTTCACTTTTCAGACATCTCATACTTTTAGTAGGCTAATTAACATCCCATTCTCATGCAAGCAGTTTCGGCCAACAAGGTCGTTTCCGGTGATGGACCGTGATTGGAGTAACGCTGTAGGTCATTGTACGAAAGTGTATTAATTCATGTCTCTCAAGTCATTTCAAGAGATTTTCGTCTCAACGTGTATAGCTCGACATGGCAAAGCATGCATATTCTAATATATTAATGTAACGCATATGTCCATCTCCTTACTTTCCCAGAGTACGTACATGTCACATATACTTAACGTCTATTTAACATATTACACACGTATTTTTCCACATATTTCATCTGTATCTCTAGCGAATTTTGCCCTGCAGTTTCTTTTTCGTGCAGCTCAATCTTCTTGCCACATCTTCTGATCAATGAGTAACAGAATGACAAAATTCTGCATATACGTTCAATGGTATATTTGCATATTGTCTGGCAACTGTGTTGCGAATAGAGTTAGTAAAACGTTACACATGATGCGGCAGTTATTCACGCACCTCAATTTATTACATCACATTTCTTGAAATGATTGTCATCCATTGATATAATTTCGTAGGTACATTAACAGATATATGGCAATACTGCTTGAAAAATGTGTTGAGAATATCGTTGGTAGTAAAAAACTAATAAATTAAAGCATAATGCCTAATGCGGCAGTTTTACTGTATGCACAGCGAAAATGTAATAGTAGTAGTAATAGTAGTATGGTATTGTGCCTTACGGCAGGTCTTGTCATGCGTTAAGCCTCTTCCACTTTTGTCTGTCCGTAGCCAGTCTTTTAATTTCTCAATACTTGCCTCTTTTGATATTGTCCAGCATTTGATATCTTCTTCTTCTTCTTCCCCTTTTGTCCTCCACCATTCCTTCTATTCCGTCCTTCAGTAAACAGTCCATCCTCAAACAATGTCCAATTCAGTTCCGCTTTCTCTTTCTGATGGCTTCCAGCATGTTTTCTTAAACTATTCTTAATAGTTCTTCATTCCTTACTCGGTCTTCCTATTACACTTTTTCCATTCTTCTCCACATCCACATCGCTAGTGCCTCCTATCTTCTTTCATATTCCTTCCTCAATGTCCAGGTCTCGGCACCATACAGTGCAACGCTCCAGATGTAACACGTGGCAAGTCTTTACCTCAGATCTTTCCTTAGTGGTCTGCAAAGTAATTGTTTCCTCTTGACACCTCCTTTTGCCATTGCAGTTCTTTTCCTAATTTCTGTTGAGCAATACATATTATTCATTATTACACATCTCAACTATTTGAAGTTATTCACTTGCTCTATTTCCTCTCCCCCTATTTTCAAATGGCATTTTTCCCCTTTCCTCCAATTACCATGCTTTTCGTTTTCTTCTTGTTAATCTTCGCCGGCCGAAGTGGCCGTGCGGTTAAAGGCGCTGCAGTCTGGAACCGCAAGACTGCTACAATCGCAGGTTCGAATCCTGCCTCGGGCATGGATGTTTGTGATGTCCTTAGGTTAGTTAGGTTTAACTAGTTCTAAGTTGTAGGGGACTAATGACCTCAGAAGTTGAGTGCCATAGTGCTCAGAGCCTTTTGTTTTGTTAATCTTCATTCCATATTCTTGTAATTTTGAGTCTAGATCATCTAACATTTGTTCCATCTCTCTTGCACTCTCTGCCGTCACAACCATGTCGTCTGCAAATTTTATACACTCCACTCTCCGAGCCCCCATACAAACTCCTCTCCTTCCGTCAAAACTTTTGCTAATAATTTCCCCCAGATAGATATAGAACATTGTTGGTGATAAACAACCAACTTGTGTTACACCTCCTCCCAGTTCAATCTCTTCACTCATCACTCCTCCTATTGCTACTCTTGCTCTCTGGTTCAAATATAAATTTCTAACTAGCCGTCTATGCCTCCAGTCAACTCCATGTTTCCTTAGGATTTCGAACAGTTTGTTCCATCTGACGCAGGCAAATGTCTTCTCAAGGTCACTGAACACAACATTAACCTTCCTTTTCTTCTCCATGTACTTCTCCCCAATCACTCTCAGTAGACGAATGGCATCTCTAGTTCCTACTACTCGCCTGAAACCAAATTTTTCATCTCCTATTACACAATTCAGCTTTCCATATAGGCTTCTGTAGAGCGTCCTCATCAAGACTTTCGCTGCATGTGATATCAGGCTTACTGTTCTATGTTCTCACACTTTTTGCTGTTCCTCTTCCTTTCTATAGGTATTAAGATTCTTTCGGTAAAGTCCTTTGGCCATTTTCCTGTCGTGTATATTTGATTACACAATTCAATCCACTCTCTTTTCCCTTCTTTCTCCAGTGACTTTAACAATACCGCAGGAATCTCCTCAGTTCCCATTGCCTTTCCATCTTTCTTCTCCTTCATAGATGCTTCAATCTCACTAGTTACTTTTGCATATCATTTGTCATCATCTGCAACTTTTCCTTCTTCGTCTATCCCAAGCTCTTCTTCATTTGGTCGGCAGTTTGCAGCGTATAGCCATTCTATATATTCTTCCTATCTTCTCATTATTTCTTGGGGTTAACTCACCATTTTACTGTCTGCTGCCTCTACTTCTTTTAGGACATTGTTGTTTCTCTTTTCCCAGAATGCCATTCCGTTGCTTCTTTGTATGCCTAATCATATTTTCCTTCTTTCTCTAATTTCTCAATCTTGCATCACTTTTCTGTCAGCCATTTCTTCTTGGCTTTTTCTGTCTCCCGTCTTAATTCATTATTTAACCTACTTTAGTTGCGCATCAATTCTTCTGTGTTTACAGTTTTCTATTTCCTGGGGTCATCCATCTTGGCTATCATATCTGGTGTTACCCATTCTTTCTTTACTTTGTTCGTCTCCTTGACTCCAAGCGTTTCCTTAGCTACCTTTTCCGTCCCATTTTTAAAAAGATCCCATCTTCCTTCTGTGCATTCCGTTTCCTGTCCTTGCATCATGATTTCACAATATGCATTCCCTGATTTTTCACAATTTCCTTAGCCTTTCTGTTTCTCAAAGTTAATGTGCTCTCTCACCTGTCGTTTCAAGGTTCTTTTAAATTTAACTAGGACCTCAGCTACTACCAATATATGATCTGAGTAAATATCTGCCCCTGGATAACGCTTGACACTCTTTAGGCAACTTCGGTATATTTGTTGTATCGTCATGTTATCAATTTGATACCTTTTGTTCTCAGCTCGAGATATCCAAGTATACCATCGTCTTTTGTGGCTGTCAAATAGAGTATTTCCAACTACCATGAAATTTTCATTCCAGTATTCTAACAATCTTTGCCCTCTCTCACTTCTTTCTCCCAGTCCAAATTTTCCCAGAGCTTTTCCTTCTTGTCCTTCAGCAACTACCGCATTTCAATCACCCACTATAACAAGACGTGCATTTCTCTCTCTCTCTCTCTCTCTCTCTCTCTCTCTCTCTCTCTCTCTCTCTCTCTCTTTCTCTCTTTGCTAAGTTTTCCATCTTCTCATAACATTCTTCTACCTTTACATTTGAATGGTTACTTGTTGGCATATGGACCTGGTTGATAACTATGTTTTTCTTTTTCCCTTTCAGTCTCACCATCATTATTCTTCCACTAATATATTCAAACATTAAAAGCTTGTTCCTCAGTGTTTTACCTATGAAAATTCCAAACCCATACATTCCATTTTTATCTTCACCCGTATAGTACACTGCTGGCCACCGTAAATGCAACACCAAGAAAGACAAGAGGTAGCACAACAAAATCTATTTTGTAGATAACATGTTGACCAAGTATCAAATGATTACGTTTACAGATGTCTGTGACATGTGGTTCCTGCCAGAATCAGTAGCCAGAGTAGCCGCCATTGTTGGAGATCACCGCTGCCACACGTCTCGGCATTGAGTCAAAGAGACGTTGGATGTGTTCCTGGGGTACAGTAGACCAAGCAGCTTCCACACGTTGCCAAAGATCATCTGGTGTGGCAGCTGGGGATGTAATCTGGGTCACTCGTTGAGCAACCATGGACCACATGTTTTCTATCGGCGAAAGATCCGGAGAGCGAGCCGGCCAGGGAACCACTTCAATCTGGTTATTGACGAAGAACCTTTGGACAATGCGTGCCACGTGTGGTTGCGCATTATCCTGTTGAAATATGGCTGTGGCCCAGCCCTGAAGCTAAGGAAGGACAACTGGCTCCAGCACCTCGGAAATGTAGCGCCGGCTATTTAAAGTACCGGCAATGCGTACTAGAGGCGTGCGAGAGTAATATCCAATACCGCCCCATACCATAATACCCGGTGCAAGACAAGTGTGGCGGTGCATAATGCAGCTGTCCAGCATCCTCTCTCCACGGTGTCTCCACACTCGAATCCGACCATCTTGGTGCTGCAGACAGAAGCGTGCCTCGTCAGTAAAGACAACGTCATTCCATTCTGCCGTCCACATCCGTCTGTCATCACACCATTGGCGACGGAGACGTCTGTGGTTCTGCGTCAATGGTAGACGAAGCAAGGAACGTCTTGCGGACAGACCACTCTGCTGTAAAAGGCGTCGAATGGTACTCGCAGACACTGGATGATGCGTTACAGACGCTATGTGCTGTGCTATGTTTCGGGATGTCACTGAGCGATCCGTCACTGCCATGCGCACAATTTGTCTATCAGCACGTGCAATGGTGCACCGAGGTGAATGCGATCGACCACGTCGGTCCGTCGTACCCTCCTGCATCCAACGGTCACATACCCGCATTACAGTTGTTTGGTTTCTCCCAACACGACTAGCGATTTCTCTGTATGATAATCCAAAATCTCGGTAAGCCACTATCCTTCCTCTGTCGAACTCGGATACTTGATCAAACGATGTTCACTGTTGTCTACGAGGCATAACTGATCGTCTTGTGAAACAACCACAAGGTAAACACACGTGCCGAACGTACACTCGTCGAAATCGCCAAGCCTTAAATGGCGCTATGAGGTGGCAGCACAGGCGCGCGTGATATGCGTCTGCGCTGAAATTCTAATCAGTTGCATATCTCATCACTGCAAACTCATGGTGTAAATTTCACTTGATTCGGATGCTTCCTTCAGGGTGTTGCATTTACGGTGGCCAGCAGTGTATAATCGGAAGTCGACGCTTTCTGGTTCTCCACAACCACCCCACCCCATCTCACCTCACACATCTCGAGTACGTCCAATTTGTTTCTTGTCATTTCATGTTTGGAGTTTTCTAATTTTCCTTCCTGGAGAAGGGTTAAAATATTTCAAGTCCCAATCCTCACTAAGTTTTCTTCTTCTCCTCCTTCCTTCCTTTTCCATTTACCCTAATCTCTAGAGGTCTCGTTGTATTTATCTCCCGGAGATCCGATTGAGGGGAAGCTTCACCTATGGAATATTGTACAAAGAGGTCCATTCCACGAACGTCTAGGGAAGTAATTCCAGTGGTGGTTTCCCGTTGCCTTCCACTGTCCTTCACATCCGGTCGGCTCGCTCATCCAGTTTCCCACTGGGGTTGGTTACCCAACCTTCCACTGGGTTGCTCAGCTTAACAGGGGCACCATGTGTAGGTAGGATTGTGGAGAATTGAGGTGAGAGAAGCTAAGCGAGCTCTCTTTCTGAGTTCTTATAGTCGCATTTCACCCCCATCTTTAGCCAGAGTAGCAAGGTTGTAGCAGCGACTTCCCCAGGTCTTCTCACGGGCAATGTAGTAAGCAATAAATTTGCCGGCCGCTAAAGCCGAGCGGTTCTAGGCGCTTCAGTCCGGAACTGCGCTGCTGCTACGGTCGCAGGTTCGAATCCTGCCTCGGGCATGGATGTGTGTGATGTCCTTAGGTTAGCTAGGTTTAAGTAGTTTCTAAGTCTAGGGGACTGATGACCTCAGATGTTAAGTCCCATGGTGCTTAGAGGCATTTGAACCATTTGAAGCAATAAATTTCTTTTCCTTTCATGTTTTAGTTCAGAGACAAAAAGATTCGAATACGTTACAAATTATGTGTAAAGTATTTTACAGGTCAATGAGTGCAGTTATTCTGTAATACGAGATGAGTACAGTGCGTAGAGGGCTACACACCTTTTCCAACCTCACCCCATCCCTTTGACAGGTAGGTGGTTCTTACCTCCACAGCGATGATTTTAGTGAGTGATATGTGTACAAAGTGTGGCTGACATTGGTCCAGCGGATTAGAAGGAGATGTGGTACATACATACACATACACTGGTGAGACAGACCATTGTGACCACTGTCTTCCGCGACGTTGGATGCCGCATAGTGAGGTTGCGGGCACGTGACACGGTAACACAAATACAAAAGTGGAGCAGACACAGATGGGGAATCACCTCGGGCTGCAGATTGGGAAATTACTGAGATAAGAGACTCTGACAAAGGGCAGATTAATAT
Source organism: Schistocerca americana (assembly GCF_021461395.2). NCBI lineage: Eukaryota > Metazoa > Arthropoda > Insecta > Orthoptera > Acrididae > Schistocerca > Schistocerca americana. The sequence goes on from NC_060121.1 coordinate 95,566,155, forward strand.
TACACAGTGTGGGAGCGAGTATCTCGAAAACGGCGAAGCTTGTCGAATGTTCACATGCTACTATTGTGACCATCTACAGAAAGAGGCAGAAGGATAGTGAAGCTATCACTGGGCACTGAGTGGTTGAACGTCCACGATCCTTCACAGAACGTGGGGTTTGGAGGCTTGTCTGCTTGGTAAAGTACGATAGATGATGATTTGTGGCACCTCCAACGGAAGAGCGCAATGCTAGTGCGCGCACAAATGTTTTGGAGCACACCGTTCATCGTACATTGTTGAACATGCAGCAGACCACCCCTACGTGTTCATATTTTGACCCAACGACATCGTCAGTTACTACTGCAGTCGGCAGGGGACCAAAAGGATCCGTCCGTCGATCACCAAGACTTGCAAGCACCTATTAAGCATGTGGTCACAATATTTTCGATCATCAGTGTATACATAGATACTGTACATACTTACATACGTATTTTTATAGTATGTGTGGATTTTAACAAGACTCTAGTAAATAAAAATTCTCCTTCTCACACTGCAGCGGCTTGATAATTATTTGACAACCAAGTGGCCGTTTTCCTTAATACAGCAGTCCTATAATCATTGGAGTTAGCCTGAGTGTTGATCCACTGGCATGAAATCCTGTCGACGTCTTTCATGTAGTGTTAATTTCATTACGGAGTAGCGTTACGTGCCTAGCTAAAGACGTTAAGCCGGTAGCGCTCAGCGGATAACGGATGACTGTCGGCAGAGCAGTGATGCAGAGTGCGTCTGCGGCTAAGCAGCGAGAAACCAGTAGCCTGTGACACGGCGGAAGGTTGGCAGCGCCGCGCGGCGCCACCACAGTGACGAATTATTCGCCGCAGTCGCCAGCAGCAGCCTGATCCGCTTTAATTAAGGCCGCCCTGTCCGGAGCCACCCGCTGGCAGCTCCGCCGGAACCACTGCAGCATCCACTGCCGACAGCCGCCGAACGCCGCCCGCCAATCCCTTCCGCCGCGCGCTCACCTGCTCCCTCTCTCGCTGCCCACAACAGCCCGCACTCGTCCCAGTCTCCCTACATAAAATATAACTCTCCATTCTGCGGATTCCTTTCTTACAAGGAGAAAAGACTAACAAAGGACTTCTCTTTCGTCTACAAAGTGTACATTCCCTCTAGTCTCTCTCTCTCTCTCTCTCTCCTTCTCTCTCTCTCTCACTATCTATCTATCTATCTAACTATCCATCTCACTCCATCATATCATCATCATCATCATCACGATAATCATTATTGCTCTACCCTAAGACAGATGCTCATATGTAGCTATCCATGCAGTTCTGTCATTTTCTACCATCTTCGTTTTCTCATAACTGTTTCCTATTCCTTTACTATCACCCATCTGGTACCTACTCCGCCCTCCTCCTTCTTCTTCTTCTTCCATGCACCATTCCTTCCACAGCATCAATCAGTAAACAATCTCTTCTCATACAGCGTCCAGGTCAGTAGTATTTTTTCTTCCTGATTACCTTTCAAATTACTCTCCCTTCCTCCACTCGTCTCAACGCTTTCTCATTTCTCACTTTCTCTACCAGTTTCATCTCTTCCATGCTCTTCCAAATCCACACCTCAACTGCTTCTATTCTTCTTTCTTTCTTTCTCTTTCCTCATTGTCCTTGCCTCAGCTCCATATAATACCACACTCCATAGAAAGTACATCGCCAGTCTCTTCCTTAGATCCCTGTCCATGCACCCACATAGAAGACTCCTCTTCTTATTAAATTCCTCCTTGGCAATAACTGTACGTGTTTTCACCTCCTTGTTACATACCATATAATACATAACTATGCTTCCTAGATATTTCAAAGCACTAACTACTTCTATAGCCTCCTGTCGTAGCTTTTAGTTGATCTTACTTTCCTTGGACAATATATTTTATCTTTTTCTTATTAATTTTCGTCCTTTGATCCTTGCAGGTTTTATTCGGTTCTTTCAACATTCCAGTCATAGTTCTCTCGCTGTCTGCCAAAAACACCACATCATCTACAAATCGGATACACCCTATTCTCCTACCACCAACCCATACTCCTTTTTTCGTTTCAAACATTTCTGAATAATATGCTCCAAGTATATGCATGTTGAACAGTATTGACGAGAGACAGCAAACCTTGCCTCACTCGTTTTCCAGTGGTACTTTCCCATTCTGCACTCATATTTCCTGTTCTTAGGATAGGTTCTTAATCAGGCTTATATCCCTGCTCCACACGATTCTTCCTCAAAAAGTCCATTAATTTATTTCACTGTATTCTTCTAGATGATCCCTCTAAGTCAATGAACACATTACAAACTTCATTTCCTCTGTCAGTGTGTTTCACACATACAATTGTCAGCAGTCCTATTGCATCTCTTGTATTTTTCCCTTTTGAAAATTCGTAGTGAATCTCTGCAATATTTTTTCCAGTCTTCCATGAATCTTTAAGTTTTCACCGTTTGTATATCTTTCGCTGGCTGAGAAACCAAAATGATGGTTCTAAAATCCTCACATTTTTTGGTATTGCTTTTGTTTTCAATTAGCACCATTACTGCTGGGAGAAAGTCATCCAACCATTCACCTTTTTCATATATCGCATTACATAGTTAATTCACTCTTTTGCACCAATGCTCTCAAATCTCTTAAGCAACTCTGCTGGTAATCCAGCAATTCCATTTGCTTTATGATTGTTCATCTCTCTTAAAGACCTTTCTGCTTCTCCTTCCATGTTGCAGCAGGCTTTGTCCTCGTCTATAACTCTCGTCTCTTCTTTTAATTCAATATCATTTGGTTTTTGATCAGACTCACATAGGCACTCAACATATTCTTGCTACCACCGCAACACTTCCTCCAGCTTATGAATCATAGCACCATCACTTCTTTCTGTTACTGCACTTATGCAACGTTTCTTTTCTTCAAAGACTACATCAGCATTCAATAATATACATTATTTCGTAGTTTTCTTTCTTTTCTACATTTTTCTATTTCTTTACATCTCTGTTTCGTCCATGTCTTCCTTGCCTGTTCTGTTTATCTCCTCGATTCATTGTGCAGCTTTCTGTGCTTTGTTCTCTTCTGCATTTCTTACTTATTCCAGTTTCCTTGTTTCTTCCATCTTACCCAGTATTGTTTTTGTTACTCATTCTTTCCTCATTTTTTCGAATTTACGCATCCCAGATACATCTGCAGATTCCGTAAGGTTTTGTCTTATCCGCTTCTATTTCTCGTTTGCACACTCTTCATTGAGCCCTATATCCCATTTTGCTACAAATATGTTTTACAGTTCATCATTCTTACCCTCTTCCATCAGTCTTTCTAGGTCAAATTTCCGTCTTGTTTTTTGCCCTCTCTCTCTCTCTCTCCAACCTTATTTGCTAGTCCCCCATCAGCAAGTTGTGGTCCGAATCTAAGAATGCTTCGGGATATGTATGCTCTGACATTCTATAGGCAGATTTTGCACCTATTGTGAATTACGACACAGTCCGTTGGTACCTGTCGTCATTCAAGTTACTTATCCAAGTATATTATCATGTTCTGTGACATTCAAAGAATGTGTTTCCAGTCGAAAAAGAATTTTCTCTGCAGAAACTAAATAGCCCTACACTCTCGTCGTTCGCATCTCCCAATCAAAATTTTCCAACCACACCTCATCATTTCCCTCTGCTACCACTGCAATAAAATCTTACATTACGATGATGCAGTAGCTTCTTTTTCCATTATCCATAATTTCTTCAATATTTTCGTAATATTCCTTTACTTCCTCATCACTGTGATGAATAACTCGTTGAGCAGACATGCAAACATGTTTGTAGCTGCAGAGCCCCGAATCAGCAACGTGCGACGAATGTGGTTCATCCGACCAGGTGACTCTTTTCCATTGATCCACGGTCGACGTCCGTTGAATCCGTGCCCGCTGCAGTCGTAATTGACGATGTATTTGAGTAGACATGGAAACACGTTGAGGTGAACTGTTGCAGAGCCCCGTGATGAACAGTGTGCGCTGAACAGTCTGCTCTGGAACTCTTGTGTCTGCACCAGAATTGTACTCTGTCTCCAGACATGCTACAGGTCGCCGGCCTTCCTGTTTTACACAATGGACAAACTTCGTTCGTGCACGTCCTCTGATGAGGCGTGGACGTCCAATGCGCTGTCGCCTACTCGTGGTTTCACCGTCCTTCAGTCACTTTCCATATATGATCACTGCAGCATCTCTGCTATTTCCGAGATGGTTTCTCCCATGCACAACTATCTGGCTTTCATCGAAGTGATTCATGTAAGACGAATTCCCTGTTTTCTGCCCATGTCGACGCTACAGTGTATCTTCTTTGGCCAAAACATACGCATTCCTTAACACATCTCAAGGCTTGAGCTCTATGTGATATCACTGTCTGCCTCAGCGACTTCGTTCAGATAGAAGTAATCCACTTTGAACAATCCAACATAATGGCAATATCTGTGGTTACTAACAACTTCCAAAGTATACAAGAAATGTACTTACACATAGCTAAGACGTTCACCATATCGTCGCAGATATTTTGTAAAATAATTTAAATAGGCTTTATAAAGATTTTATGATGTAAAACGGATTCTAAAATGACAGTACTCACAGCTTAAGTACGTGGATCGTACAGCACAGACGACAATAACATGTAAGTCAGCTTATCATCAATAAAGGACTGTAGCCATGTTCATGAGTCAACTTTAATATATAGAAATAATCTTGGTATTAGAAATCATTCAGCAATAAACAGTAGTGTTTAAGGCACACTCTTCACCAATTACTGTAATCGGAATGCTAGTTGCTGCTCAGTGCCACCATGACAAACACTACCTAGACAGTATATTTTCGGTAGTGTAAACGTGATTATTGATATATTGTTGTCAGTTTAACATAATTCATTGAACACAATCAAAGTACAATTGTAGTACAGATAACTCTATACAGACACTTTCAGCCGTGAAATCTCGATGCCATCTACGGAATAAATCATTAATTCCTGCCAGAACCAATATCCAGGCCGCAAAAGGTTCCTCAGCAATAGGTGCCATTACAAAGCTCTAATTTGTCATCCGAATAGCACCTGGCTGGAACAAACAGACTCATTGCTCCAAAATTCCAGCAGCCATATTCTTGTTCTTCAGGATGATATATATATATATATATATATATATATATATATATATATATATAAAGTGATCGTGCTAACAGGTCAAGAGAACTACGCGACGCCCATTATCCGCCGAGTCGTCCTCTACCTAATGGTGTCATTTGGATGGTGCGTGGAGAGCCATGGCGTCAACAGACTGTATTTCCGGCCGCTCTCAGCTTTCCATGTCTTTGAGCCGCTACATTCCAGTCACGTGGTTCCAAGGTAGTGGCAACTGAACCTCAGTTCTGCACTGATTAAAATAATGGGATTAAAATTGAACAGAAGTTATTTCCTTTAGTGATTTACTGCTAAAGATTTATGACGATGGTGTGTTGAAGATGTTCTATTTGGCAAGTACACCGACATCATCTCCAAGTGAATGTTGTGTGGCTGGAGAGATGAGGGTTAATGCAATACAAATACAGGGGTTACTGTCTCTGGTTGTCGGTAGGACGAAATTGGGCAAGTAAGTTATTTATTTAAGTGGAGGATGGAACAGGAAGGAAACTGAGAGGATAACGCTGGAAGGGTTTTGGATCATTCATGTACAGCAGGACTAGGAGGACCAGGGCTGTAGCTGCTGGGATGAGAACAAGACAGGGCGGGTCACAGGGCCAGGAAGAGGGCGTCCATTGCGGTTGCCGTGATACTGGACACTAAAATTTTTGAGACAGACGGAGGGTGTGATGTGTTGGTGTAGGAATGACGGCAGGCTAGGAATGGGGAGGATTGGCAGACAAACGGGATTATAATCTTATAATTTACAGGTTGTATGGGATTTATGAAAATGTTCGTGTAATTTTAGGAGAGAAGAAAGTTTATCAAGTGGGAAAGGACCCCTAGGGCTCTAAAAGGAATATTTAAAGGGCATTGTTGTTTAGGTGGGGGTACTGTTTGACACAAATGTTCTTCCATTTCTTGTAAGTAGTACCTACATGGAGAGCACGTTCTCCCCCCTGCCATCCCCTCTCCCTCCCTGCCCCAATCCCCCCATGAGAATTTCATGAGGCTGAAGTCGACCTTCATCCAGTGACTGTGATTGCAGTTCCCAGAGCATCTTGCAAAGTCGCTATTTTAATCGATGACAATGACAGTAGTGTGATTCTGATTTCGTTGTATTTCTACCCTTGTGCCTACTTCAAAGGCCACAACGATACTCAAAAACCTGTACCACTGGTGTCATGTATGTGATTTCATCTACATATTTCTTCTTCACATTACATTTCCAAAGAATTTTCAGACAAATCCAGCACTTCCATTTGCATTACCTATTACTGGATTCAGGTGTTCATCCCATTCCGTTTCGATGTGCTGTATCTAGGTTTCCCCCACTAATTCCGCTATAGGTTACAAGAAGACTCATTCTCTTTGTTATGGGTACTGTACCATTTACCCATACATAAACTGAGTTTCCATGGAATACAGTATATTCAAAGAAATAATATCTGCGGCAACTGAGAGATTTATATCAAATAAATTAACAAAAGACGGTACTGATCCCCCATTGTACACAAAACAGGTCAGAACACTTTGGCAGAATCAACGAGAAAAAGATGTTGCATTTAAAGGAACATAAAGTCTCAAAGACTTGCGATGTTTCACGGAAGCTCGAAACTTGGTGTAGACTTCGATGCGAGATGTTTATACTAGTGCAAGGAAACTCGTCTCGAAAGCTGACAGAAAATCCAAAGACATTGCGGCCGTATATAACGAACTCCAGCGGCAATACACATTCTATACTTTCACTGCATGTTTCCAATGATAATATTACCAATGACAGCTCCACTAAGTGGAGTTTTTAAACACACTTTTCCGAAATTTCCTCACCAACGCAAAGGAAGTACATGTTTCAGAATTTGAGTCAAGAAAAAATGACATCATTAACATAGCAGTCCAGCGGACGCTTAATAAAAGCAAGTCTTTCGTCCAGGTACTGCACCAGTTAGCTTCCTTCCAGACTATGCTGACAATAGGCCCATACTCAGCATCTATATTCAACCGCTCGATAGATGAATGATCCGTACCTGAAAACGAAAGTTGCGCAGGTCACACCAATGCTCATGACAGGAAATAGGAGTAATACGATCAATTACCGACCCAATTTTTGAAACATATGCTGTGTACGATCATTATGAATTGCGTCGAACAAAACGATTTGTTGACAAAAACAATCAGCACAGATTCAGAAAATATCGTTAGACTGCACATCTCAAATTACTTTCATGTTTCTAGATATCCAGCAACATGTTGACACTATTCTACACACTAAATTTATAATCAAATGGAAGCCATAAACAACATGGGTTTAGTTGGGCGACTGGATTCGTGACTACCTATCAGAAAAATCTCAACGCAGAAATCGAGTTGATACAGAAGTGCTATATGGCGTCCCACATGGAAGTGTTATAGGTCCTCTGTTGTTGCTAATACAGATAAGTAGTTTAGGAAACAGTTTGAGCAGCCCTCTAAGATTGTTTGCAAATGATACTAGTACGAACGTCAGAAGATCAAACCCAACTAGAAAAAGATATGACACGATATGTGCGTAGCGCGAGAAGTGGCATATATCTCTGAATAAGGAAAAATGTGAGTCATCCACATGAGGAAGAGAATATAATCCGATTAATTTATGTTACCCGATAAATCACACAAATGTAAAGCCTATCTATTCAAGTAAATAGCCAGGAATTAGTGGCAGAGCACTGAAATCACACAGGTATTGTAAACGCATAGCCTACGCTGAGCGTGTCCGTCATCTGTTAGAGTACTGCTGTGTTGCGTGGGGTCCTTACCAGATGGGATTGAAGGAGGATATCAGAAAAGTACAAAGAAGAGCAGATCGTTTTGTATTGCCGCGAAATAGGGCAGAGTGAGTCACGGACACACAGAGTGAACTGGGTTGGCAGTAATTAAAAAAAAAGGTGTTTCTCTTTTCGGCGAGATCTTTTCACGAAACAGCAATCACCAACTTTCTGCTCTGAATATGAAAATATTTCGTCATCAATCTACATATGGAGAAATAATAATCATAATAAAATATGAGAAATCAGAGTTCATACACAAAGATTTAGGTCTTCATTCTTCCCACTCGCCGTTAGAGAGTGGAAAGGTAGGGAAAGAGCCTAAAGGTGCTTCGAAGAATTCTTTGTCAGTAAGTTAAATGTGAATTGCAGAGCAGTCATGTAGATGTACATATAGATGTGGATGTGGGTGAAAATACTGTCCAATGCTTCCAGCATCTTGTGATGTTAACTGTATCCTCCGTCGGGGCTTGGCGGGTAAATCCGAGAGAGGCGCCGCATGCGGTATAGGTTGGGCAGGCTTGTCGTTTTGGCAAATACAGTCGGGATGTGCGCGTATCGGCACTGCAGTTTCTCGGGGATTCCAGGCCATAATAAGTGGTTACGTTTCGATCGATAAAGTTTTCCATAAGGGCTGTGGGAATAACTGAGGGAGGTCTATAAGTGTCCCTTAAATTCTATTTCACCGTCACGCTTAGTTCTTAGTGTATGCCAAATAGCCAAATATTCCCAAATGTTTGAGTAGTCGTATTAACGCTAAGTTCTACTAGAAATGTTTTGATTCTAATGTGACTATTTTGGCTTACAGTCTATGAATTTATAAGGTGCGGCATCTCTCCCCTACAGATGGAGATAAACGCCGCATTAAAATACAGTACATACGCCACACATTTTTTCTTTAGGAATACTTGCCGTACAACTCAAATAACAGTTGCAAATAAATGAAAACATTTCCGTTTTGTTTGTATATTAGTTCAAATGACATACACTGAATTTTTAAGATATTCGTGAATCTCATGAAGATCAGTACACAATATTATTCAGTATTTCCGAATATCTAAATTAGCCAACAACTCAAAATTTGTTATACCTGAAAACTGCAAAAATGTGATTGGTTATGTTGCGCAATTGTGCTACACGAGAACTGCACGATTTTTGGTATGTTTTGTGCAGATTGTGGTCGAGAATGCAAAAAGGAAAGTAAACGAACAAAGTTTGTAAATATTATTTCTGTTTCTCTCATTTAATATTATGGTAGGAATTACTGTGTTAACTAAATCTAAATGCATTATAGGTCCTAGTTTTAATGTTTTCAACTATCAACACATAGCATAAGGGATAGAGCCTCAATGTAAAGACTTTTCATGGGCAAATATTTCGTATAAATTTCACACTGAAAAACATCAAATTGTATGTCACAGACAACTGGTGTGTTTAGTTGTTCAAAGAATATGTTTAGTAAAATTTCACCAAGGGACCTCTCCCATGCGATTTTCAAAATGAGCGGTGTCTCTCCCGGACTTAAGTTAGAACAACAGTGTCGAAAGAACCTCTTAACGTGGTAAACAGTAGCGCCACAACATAATTATGTGTCTATCTATATTACATTTCCCTACTATAGCCAAAGGATAGTACATCACTATAGACGACAGCATCGTTGGTGGACAACGTGATTGTGCTGTTGATTCATGCTGACTAATCTTTCATGTATACTGAGAACATCAAGTAATCTAGTATGTTCCCTTCGGGTCACTGAATAACACATTCGTTTCTGTATAACATAACGGACTCGGTTCTGTCTCTCAATTATTCTTCGCCCGCCTCTCGTGGTCGTGCGGTAGCGTTCTCGCTTCCCACGCCTGGGTTCCCGGGTTCGATTCCCGGCGGGGTCAGGGATTTTCTCTGCCTCGTGATGGCTGGGTGTTATGTGATGTCCTTAGGTTAGTTAGGTTTAAGTAGTTCTAAGTTCTAGGGGACTGATGACCATAGATGTTAAGTCCCATAGTGCGCAGAGCCATTTGAATCATTTTGAACCAAATATACTTCCATCTCGTCGCATATATCAAAGTTTACTCTGGATAATCATATCTTGACTTTCAATCGAGCATGTGGTACAGTGTCGAACCTTGGCAGATCGTACCTGTACGGCTCGTCTCAAACGGTGTACTGAAACATTTAACTGCATGGACGATCGGCTCAAGATTTGTTTAATGGCGAGAGAAGATTTTCCATGGTGACGTAAACATTATCGGTACACAGGACAAATAAATGATGTAACAATCTGAATAATCAGAGTATTGTAGTGCTAACATTTATTTATTACTCTCGATTCAATAACTTTAAAGGTTTCTGTGCATAAATTCTACAACGAGTGGAATGAGTTTCGCTACAGGATGTTCATTAATTCAGTTTTAAACTCCACCGTATTTACCAATACGACGTTTAATAGCCGCGTGGGATTAGCCGAGAGGTCTATGGCGCTGGAGTCATTGTCTGTGCGGCTGGTCCCGGCGGAGGTTCGAGTCGTCCTTTGGTCATGGGTGTTTGTGTTTGTCCTTAGGATAATTTAGATTACGTAGTGTGTAAGTTTAGGAACTAATCACCCTAGCAGTTAAGTCCCATAAGATTTCTCACATATTTGAACATTTGACGTTTAATATGCTCTGAAAGGTTGATGAATATATGTGAATACTCGAATATACTTCTTCAAATGATGTTCAACTAGTTAAAATCCTCACAGTAGGTCTTTCTAATCTCTTACAGAGATTGTTTTCGGCCAAATTGTATGAGTCACACTTTTCACTACTTTTAATTGAGAATTAAAAGGCTAACGTTAACTGAGTATGCATACACCTACAGTGAAACTGTCATCAGAATAAGTCCTTAGGAGACGTCTGTTCACCATGTTATATAATTAAGACTTAATCTAATCCATATGAAACACTTCTGCGTTCTGAAACTATTGTTCCCAGAGGTGAGTTTCCCAAAAAAGATTCGTAATTTATTAGTGATTGAAAAGGTGCGCATCAAACGATATTTTTCATTTTACATCACATGTAGATGCAGTCATGTGTAGCACAAAGACGTGTAAGGAATTCCATTGAGTGGAATTTCCACTTACTGTTACGATCCACCCCAAAAACTGAACTCCATCCACTTCTTCTGTTTCGTAATTTTAACAGATTACTTTCATAACTAATGTCGTTCTATGAGTAGCAATCAACTGCATGTACTAAGACTTCTGAAAATTTTATGACAATCCATTTCCCCTGAGTCATGTGTCAATTGTATCTTGTATCTCACTAATGTCCGTTTTAGTAATGGTACAGATATTAACTAATGTCTTTCCTTACACGATCTGCAAAAAGACAGAATTTTCACCGTTGGACAGTGCAAATTGAAATTCATTTATGCTTAGCACAAACAACATGCAACACAAATATCGATATTACTTATGCTTATCTCAAACAATTTCCTGGGCTGCTTTTACTTAATGTGAGATATGTATAACAAAGCTTTTAAATCGTTTATTCATTGTTTATGTCCTTTTATGTGATTGTAATTTATTTGTGGATGGCGCACTTAGGTTCGTAATCATGTAAAAACTGGAGGGAAGTTCCTCAAGAACGAAACCCACCTAGCGGGAATAGGAACGGTGGATTTGGCTGTCGAAGTGGAAGGCTTCTTTGTGGCAAGAGTCAGTCGGTGACTGGCAGGCTGCCAGGCAGCGTGTCCACATCTTGTGTGTTGAGAGAGGCAAAAGGAGAGCTAGATTATATACTACAGCCTTGAATATAGTAGCACTCGGTTCTGTTATTCATGGCACACATAGGTGAACTAGAAGCTAAGAAGAGAATTTCCAGAGCTTGTTACAGAGCAAGAGCCATGGCTAATTTTGCCACCATTTTCAGTAGCCACAGGAAATCACCGTCGTCTCAAATTACGGGTTGAGTAGCATATAACTGCAAGGAAAAGTTATTCGCTTTCTTTTTCAAATGATAATGTTATTCCTTAAACTTTGTGTGGAAGTCACATATTTCATCGCTAATCATTTACCGATGCAGGTCTTTTCCCAAGTATTGCAACTTTTCTGAATATACTGTTGTATTGAACGGATCATTAATATCTTTCTAGATAAAAATTTTATAACTTCTGTGGAGCAGTAAATTTCATAAATATTCAGTGGGCCTAGTTCGTAGAAGTACTCAACATGTTTTTCATAAAAGTACAGCTGCGAAGAGATGCTCTAAAGTGTTTCATTTGAATGTTGCATTTATTTAAATTTCGGTACAGTGTAAAAGTTACATGAATAAAACTGGGAACATGCAGATTAGTTTACTGGCTATCAAAGTTGGAGGGCCAACTCTAGGAATGATTATTGTACTGGTCTGCAAATAAATGTTTATAATTTGATGTGTATATAGTTAATATTGTTCCTCATACTGTGTTGTAACAAAACGAGTCAGCCTTGATCTTTGTAACTGGTAGGTTACTTTTTGGCGGCCAATACAAATTGTTGAGCTAGCTTTTCTTTTGAAATGACAGTTAATGCTATGTTCATAACATTTGTGTGCTGTAATAACTACATGGATACCGCTGTTAAAATCACTACAGGTTCAGCGACCACGTCTTGTGTGTGCTATTTGGTATACAGAAGTAAATGCTCCCTGATAAAAGTAAAACTAGTATGGAAAAGTAGCACAAAGACTTCAATATCGTTTCATTGACAGTATTCCCGAATAATTAAACACATAGAAGTTCCTGATATCCAGGGTAGCAGTTCTCCGCCGATTATAAACATTTACCTGATATTATCATTAGTTTTCTGCTTCAAAACAGATATAGTGATACTAGAACCAGTTGTTGCCAAAACGTTCAATACACCTCTGTGTTATTAATGACAAACCACCCACATATTGCTTGCTAAGGTGTACTACTGCCTTTAGTCCTATATGCAAAAAGGGTATTTCAATACCAAGTAAAGCAAATACTAACTGCTAACTTTCAGTATCAATAGCGCTAGCACTTGGTACATTTGTGCCCAATTAGGCTGGCGACCGTTTCCTTTTGCGTGATTGCAGTTTACTTCATTACTAACGGCTTACTGACTCGATTTCCATTTGTGTCACTCAATAGAGAACAATGCAATACCTTTCCATTATGGGCGAGCACATTCAAATTAAAACCCCTTAACAGGGCAAATTTATCACTAAATTGCAAATTTAGTAGTAAGAGCCGGTAGTGCTGGAAACAGAGGGCATATATCGTAGCTTTGTAGAGCACCATCCCAAACGGATTCTAATTAAGAGTTCAAATTACTCTGTGATCGGCACGGAACTAACGCATACTATTTCATGTTACGTAGATGATTTAAAACTATGAACAACCTGTTGTAACGCAATTAAATGCACTATAGAAAAACGAATTACGTGACAACATGTACTAAACACGCTGGCCTAGTCAGGGCGATGTGCTACTGGAAACAGTCAAAGGGTGTATCTGAAGTATGGGACACTGTCGCTGGGCTGGGACGCGCACAGTGCAGTTGAGTCTGGCATGCGTTGCTGTGCAGTTGAGTCCGACAGAAGCGCTCAGGCGTTGTGGTTGCTAGCGGTATGTAGTGCCGCACATTGTGATGTACCAAACTGGAAGAATTGTGTTATGGCCAGGCATAATTACAGTGGTAACTGGGCACAGTGCAAAAAGTACCAAGAGGAACTAATGTGAAAGAAGGCCATCGTAGACCCGAAACAGTTTATTGCAAAGTGAAGCTATGAACAGGCTGTTTCCATGCGTTGTCGGCGGTTACTATATTACGCAGCACCAGCAGCCACGCACTGAAGTAAGACCAGACAAGTTTTAGTATTTAGAAGTGTATCGCGGCTAGCCAGCGTAGTAGTTTCACTTTGTGAATAATTACCAAGTTAACGTGAACGCTATGTCAAAAGTGCTTAAACTTGAACGATTAACAACTAGGGCTCTATTATTAATTAAAACAGAGTGTCACTGTTGATGATAATCTTCAGTAATTCGGAAAAAGGAAGTTCAGCGATTTTTTAAAGATTATTGTAGATCAGAATGTTTAATTTTTGTGTGATCAATAATTTCTGATCTCATTTGCAAAATACGTAACACTGTCCTGCAAACATTAAACATTAGTTACTTAATGAAAAATACACACTAATGCGACATATTTTACTGAACAGAAAACATTTATTTAATAAGAGTTATAACATTATAAATATTAACAGTGGACATTTTGATAGGTTGCGCAAAGCTAATTATTACGCAGTTCAGTGCCAAACAATTAGCAGTCAAGTGCATATACTTAGCACACTTTGCACTAATGATTTCATGATTACATTTATTTCAAAATTTCAACTGTGATTTTTAATCTGAGCTCGAGTAGGTGCTACTGTGCCCGTTCATGCCTGACTCTTACATTAATTTTTACATAAATATTTTTTTCCAAATTGATTAACAACTGCAGAATACTCTTCTTTCAGAACGTGAGCTGGCGTCGGTTTTCCGTAACCATTGTAATCCAAACTAAACAAATCTTTAACTTTATTATCTGAAATTTCACTTACTACTTTGCAGTGTTTATCATTTTTCAAGATTTTTCCGATCGGTATTACGTAAAAGTAGTCGTACGATAACGACTCCTTTATTACTTATTTACATATTTTTGGATTTAATTAGTTCTTCATAGCCCATGCCATTTCCGAGACATGTGTCATCCATTATTGAAATTATGTGGCTTAAAACTACATTTTAGGTATAGGGAATTACACATTGAAGACATACTGCTGAAGGTTATCTCTTCAAAAATTAACTGATTCCATAATTGTGATACTATACATGATACATACAGCAGCACAGACAATGATGCCCGTGCAGCTGCCAGGTTACTTGGTTTCTGGTGGGCAATACGTGCTTTTCTGCACTGTTTTGTAGTAAAGGTAAGCACTACATTTTCGAATATCGAAACAGATTGGTGACAGAATAAATCTAGTTTTAGCAGATACAGCCCAAAAAGACTTCCTTAATGGTATGAAGTTGCCAAGTCAGTCTGGTTCTGTACCTATATCAAGAGAATATTATTGAAAGAATCTCAACGGAGGTGTATTTTGTAAGGCCCATTTTCATAAGTGGCCTCTTGCTCGTAATTCAGACTGTATGAGTGAGACCTTCGAGGTTTTAGCACTTACTGAACCGTTTTCTAATAAACACAGGACGTCGCTAGTAACGCATTTCATGTATGAATCGTTTTTCTCCACTTTGCGTTAATGTTTATGAATGCTTAGTGTGAGAAGCTTTAGAGAATGTGAGTTTTTAAATATCTGGCGTAAGTTGCAAGTAATCTACGTTGTTCTACAAAAACCCGGACAGCTAGTGTATTCGTATCTAAAAATCTCATTAAATCTGCGAAACTATTAGTCATGTGCAAGTAATCAATATTAAACAAGAAAAAGTAGTAGATATATAACAAGGATCGTGTCAGAAAACAGCAGCACTACGACAGGCTATATATGCTATGACAAAAATTGTTTCGAAAATAGAATCCATACAAAGATAGCTAGTTCAGATAGGATGCGTGAAGGGAAAAACAAAACTTCCCAAGCCAAAGAAGTAAACTGCCTAGTGGTACCAGTAAGAGAAAAGAAGCAAAGGAATCATAGCACTGTACAGTCTGTTGAAAGGATCAGAGTTTAGGTAGAGAACTATGAGTGATCAGCAAGGGGTAGGTCTATAAGGAAAATGTGGTGAGCCTTTTATTTGTCCTGATCGTGATGACGACCTGTAACGTGACAACTAAAGATTTCACTATCAGTTTACTTTGAATTTTCTTGCTCTTTTTTACATTTGTTGTGATTCTTTTCAGTCATTCCTTCAGTTTGTAAATGCCAAAAGATATTTTTAAATCCATTGCTACATTTGTACTAAACTGAGTTATTTCCATTTACAACAATGCAACAACATTTGATATGATCAGTTATACTTTTTACTCCCATAACAATTTAAGAGCATGCGCCTTATTGAGTATCCACTGGGACTTATTTAGGATCCGTGGTTTTTATAAGGCCCACTTGATGGTTGCCTATTAGTTACACACTCAAGCAAAATTTTGAAAACTGAAGGAAACCGTAAGGTAGTTGCTTAACTCACAATCTTTTATTGGTACACCTCCAGTTCCAGAAAAGTTACAGTTCCATCATCTGATGTTAAAAGTAAACTCACGTTATCACGTAAGTTACTCCTCACCCAAATACTATTGTTGAACCAAAATTTCCATGTCAGAGGAGTAAAAGGTACATAAATGCCATAACATCCTTTCGCCTGTGCTACGTGACTAAGAACACAAACAGGAAAACTATGCAATAGTAAATACTAGACCTGAGCGTATAAGAACAACTCAAGTAAAAATTATTTAGGGCTTTAATTTCCCCTTTTTCCCTAACAGAGAAAAAAATTACTCTTTATAGTAGTGTGCATGAAATTGATAACGTTCAAGACCAGATCATTACATAAAATTACCTGTCCTGTTTGCTGCCATTATTCTATGGGCAGATAAAATTTATCTTACCTGCATATCTTCTATCCCCTGACCGTGGCAGCATCGGAGATCGACCCTACTGGGGGGTGTTTCCACCAGGAGTAGTTACATAACAAAGGACAGTGAGAAGGACACAAACACGTAAAAGACAAGCATTAAGTCGTTGGAATAATTGTATACTGTCCCTTTAAAAAAGCAATTGAATCTGAAATAGACGTGTTAAGTCATGTGACAACAGTCCACAATTATAGATTACTCGTCGGATAGCCAGTGCTCTGAAGCAATTAAAAGTTACAAGAGAGAAACAATTGAACAAGAATTAAGAGTTCGTAGAGTGCCCAGAGAATCGTTACTAAGTACAGCGTGAGTAAGCGTCCTAAGAAAAGAGACCAGAGTTTAGAGTACAAAGGATGTTAAGCGCGGCAACTCTTACCCCGTCAGCATGCGATACCCCACCCAGTTCTATCCTTACATCGATCTGTTTCCGCCTGTAAATGAGTGTGGTTGGTGATCGAATTCGTAATTGTAATTGACGGGCACTCGCGTGTAGTAAGACTTCGATGTTGATTTTACTAATTGCTCTAAGCACTGTACAGCTTAGCTGTTGCCACACAATCTTTAACTTTGAATAATTGGAACCGATATAGTAACTTGACAAGCAAACAAGGGCAAGGCGAGCACACAATATAAGTCATAACCAGTTTGAAATAGCGACATACACTGCATGTGGACAATATGGATCTATATTTGTATTACTTTCGTTACCGCAGCGAAAGACACTTTCATCCATACAGAATATATCTTTCTTGAACTTGAGACACTTTTATGTAAAATAACACTGAAATGTAGAGTGAAAAGATCCTATTAAGCATGAAAAATGCATAGCTACTGTTGTGGAATCTTTCTTTAACCACTGGTTGAAAATTGCTTTATACACTGATGTTACCGGATAATTTTCAACGTGAAGAATTTTTGGACTAGTAGTACTTCAATGCAACGTATCAACACCACTTTCCTGCACTTTTTGAAATATAAATTTACTTTGTTACATGCCATTTATCAGTAAAACTGTATGTTCTGAAAACCACAGTAATAACCTTTTTGGTAGTAATGAAAATGTGCACGATACCTTTCGTTGTCTGCTTCTGCAACTGCTTTCATTATGCTTGTCAATGTAATAAAGTAGCTAGTACTCTGTACACAATCTAATACTTTTCTCAAGACGCTAATAATAATTTTAAGCATTTTATATAGGCTTATGTATATCCAAGCTATGATCGGAAAATGTAGCAAATTAAATACCACAGTATGTGAGAAGCATACACTAAACATCTACTGAAATAATACTGTGGTTAAACTTGTTGCTTTTAAACAGTTGTATTACTTAGCCTGTACAAGAAGATGACGAATCATGACTTTTAAAACATATCCGTCACTATGAAAAATAGACACATTTCGCGGTTGAAGACGAGGTTCCCAGAGCAGTTACTACAGGAAGGTATCCTTGACAACCTTCAACTTTGCTGACATGCTCGGACGTCTCAATCATTCTCTATGGAGATTGTGGGGTTGCATCCCTGTTGAACATACACCCGTTTGGAGTGCAGCAAGACCGCCATTTCTGCTTTCGTGTACCAGATGGAACAACAAGGGTCTGTTGAAAACTATTCGACATAATTTGAACGTGATTCGCAGCAGGAAAGTGTACTTATGATTTTTCAACCCTCCTTTTTTTTCCGCTCGCCTTCGCGTAATCACACGTTAACATGTAGGCGAATAAAATTAGCAAAGGGTCCCTCCAAGAGCCCCCCAGTTCCGCAACACACTCAGTGCCACCCACACACGTTTGTTGAGCACGACTGTAGTGTACTTTTTTGACACCAAATCAGTGTGGCAGCTGCTGTAGCGCGCGAGGGTTACGCAACCCATTCGACATCCACTGCATGTGGTTTGCCTAACTTCAGGCGCTAGAGCAGACGCCAGGCGGAACTGGTGCAAAAAATTCTGAGAGGGACATTGTACGTGCTCAACAAATTTGTTTTGGTGGAAACGAGGATGTTACAAAACTGGAAGGTCTTCGAGTGTTCCTTTGCCAGTTTTATTCACCCACGTCGTACTATTGGGCTCCCGAATGATCACGTCACGTTTCTAACCTCCATCGCACAGGCGTGGAAAGAAGGGTGCAATGTGGGTAAGAGGAGATGCGAAGATCTTCCCATCGTGTGACAAATCCACGGTGGAGTATCGTGGAAACTGAGTGCCAGTGTGACCCTATTGATTCCCCTTATATCTTAGATGGACTTCTTGAGGTGTGGTCTTTGTCTCAGCACCTTGCTGTTCGAAGCATTGCCGAGCTCGTGGGTGATGTTTTGTATTACTACTGAAATTTGCTATTTTGGTTGCCCACTTCTTAAGTATTGATACAATTGGACCACTATTACTGTCGTTGGATTGGTAATTCTGCCTTCTATATGTATCTACTGTCCAATATTAACCAGTAAATAAGTATATTTATTTTGCAAGAGATTGGACAACACAGCCACCGATGCTTGTCAACATGTGGGTGATGGCCCGAAAAAGAGTCACACGTTCACACAATAATTACTGTAGGTACCATATCCCTGACTATCCAAATAAAAAATACAAAAACTGCCGAACCTTACATGGGCATTAATAGATAAACCTACCGTATATTTTCATCTACGAAGACATGTGTTATAAAAGCCTCGTTTCATTTATTCCTGACGCCTTGATGTCAGCCTGTGATCCTTACTAGCTAAGATTGGGAGGTAGCGGTGACTTTCGTCAAAGGTTCGTTTAGTAACGAGCAAAAGCCCCTATTCTTTAAGGAATCCAATTCGCATCTGGAAGACAGTTCCAAAGGTCTAATTACTTCACTAACGAAGTTGTGTTAAATATTTCACTGCAAGCACGTAAAACAGGAAAAGTTAGTGAAAGACTTGAAATTATGCTTAATGTTTATTTTGAGTCACTAAGTGCTCCCAGAATGAAACACTGTATGAATACGGCCTGGGTAATGTGCGCCCATTTTAAACAAAAACTAGTTTTTGACATTTCTCAGTGTTTATGACGTCGTACCTGCTGAACTTATGTCGAACAATGGTATAATCCAGGTACATTCAGAGGCATATGTAGATTCGGACATTAGTAAAGTAGGAAGAAATTTAAAAAAAAGTGATAGTTAATGCTCAAGTTCCACTGCGTCAACAGCGAAGACGCAGCAAGCGACAAACTTTTTTCCTTCCATCGTTTTGTGGTGGAGTCAGCGAGAAACAGTTGGTAAAAGTTTGAAACTATATGTTAAGTTTTTTGGAAGCAGCTAAGTGCTCTCTTTCTCAAATACTGGATGAAATCTCACGAATAACACACAGTTTCTAACCGTAATTCCTGTCCTATTGTGTTGTCATGTGTCGTAAAGAGTAGAGTATGACAATTGTTTTCAAATTCCGACAATAATTACGCAAAATACTTAAAATAAAATCTTTGCCATAGAAACTGTTAATATGCATCTTGCAACTGGTGCCCTGTTGCGCGATAGCGGTTTACTATTATATACGAGAATTCTACAGAAATGTACGTTAGTCTGTGGGAGAGGCTTCAGTCGAGATACTGTAGTGTACTTACAAAGGAAACTCCCCATCTCACCCTCTCAGATACAGTTGTGAAAAGGCGCATTGAATAGCCTGCCAAAAACTGAACACAGATCAACTATGAAAACAGGAAGAAATTATTCTGAACTGTGAAAAGGACGCAAAATAGAAAAAGTGAACGGTACAAGTTCGAAATGTACAGAATCAAGCGAATTGCAAGAAATCTGGTGCCGTGGTTGTGCGTGACACGGTGTTGGAGTGCAAAGTGGGAGATCAGTGTTCAAACCAACCTCAGGCTCTTTTTCCTTTTCACAAAGTTATGAACTTTCGGTCAGGTCATACACGAGTCCTTTCTCCTTCTGTAGTCCAAGCAATTGTCATACCATACAAAGGTTACAGAATATGAGTCATGTGTGTAAGATTGTGTTGCAGTCGCAAGTAAATGTGATGGATAGCGAGAGCAGGCCAGTTATCGCATAGACTTCACATAAAAGGTAACGTAGAATAAACGGGTGTGAACTACGTTACAACAAAGGAATTAAAGAGTCAAAACTTCTAAAACAGAACGCCAGCGTCATAACATATGATACTGGTATAGAGCAGGTAGCAGGTAGGGGGCACGTACGTCTGGAGGTCCCCACTTTATACCTCTCTGTTGCAAACGGACGTTGGACCACGACACAGACACAGATTTGAATACAGCGAACAGACACGTCAGTGACAGGAGGATAGTTCATAATTTTGTGAAAAATTTATGATGCACGAGGGACATCTCACCACGGATCTCACCCTTCGCAGTTGGACACTGTGACCACACAACCACGACTTCGTCGCTTTCCAAATTCGCTATATGTGGCACATCTTGAGCGTCGATCGTTCACTGTTTTTGTTTAACTTCTTTTTTCGCAGTTCACTAGACTTTCACCCTGTTTTCATACTTGACCAGGGTTCAGTTTTTGACGGGACCATTTTACCACTAAATTTAATGGGACTGCGATGGGGAGTTTCCCTTGTGAGAGGAGAGTTTGCTACAGTTGATAACAGAATTATCGTGGTCGTCCGTCCGCAGCAGGAAGACCGCTGCGCACAAATCCAGTCACGCTAACCTGGTGAATCAAGCCCTCTAGTTCGGCAGTGCCACCAGGAAGAGAGACGCGTGGTTAAGTAACCGTGCACGAGAAGAAGCTGTCAGCTGCCAATCAGTCCGAGTTTTCCTAGGGAGGTACTGCAGAAGGTTTGTCAGGTTGTCGTGTCAGAAGTCAGATCTGCAAGCTGGAGAGATCTGTAGAGATTGAATAAGAGTCCCTAACCCTTATTTCGACCAACCTGTCGTCTTCTAAAGTTGTGTCCTCAGCGCAGAAGACAACTCGTCGGTCTTGCGTTCTTCTGCGGCGGAGGCTGCTATGCTATCGTGTCGAACTTGAACCTGTGATTCTGCTTCTCATGGGATGCCACTTGCCCAGGTTAGACTCTGTATCTGCAGGGGGAAAGATCTGTAGTACTGACAGTGATGGTAGGTGACACATCTCATTGATGTATCCTGTTTGTTTATGTTTTAAAATATCACTTTCTACACTACTCCAACACTCGACACAGCTTTCTCAGTAGTACGGTAACTTTTCTGACAAATTCCGAATCAGAGATACACGTCGAACTTCGTCTCCTAGGCGCGCCAAAGCGACCCGAAGGTGTCCGAAGCACTTCGGTTGTAATATCATTACTCTTATGTTCTCTCAAAACTAGTGAAATTTAATAAACAAAAACAGTGGACTCGTACGGTAACCATGAGGCATTGTCATCCTGAAAACTTGGTTAAATACAATGAAAAGAATATAAGTAATTAATCAGAGAGGCGTTTTGTCGCCTTTCACCCGAATGTGCCGACCGATCAGAAGGAAGTTCAGTACAATTGACGGACTCTCCCACGGGACTGGTACATACTGTACCGTCTGCTGCCTGTACGTCACCGCCGGCCGGTGTGGCCGTGCGGTTAAAGGCGCTTCAGTCTGGAACCGCGTGACCGCTACGGTCGCAGGTTCGAATCCTGCCTCGGGCATGGATGTGTGTGATGTCCTTAGGTTAGTTAGGTTTAACTAGTTCTAAGTTCTAGGGGACTGATGACCACAGATGTTAAGTCCCATAGTGCTCAGAGCCATTTGAACCATTTTTTTGTACGTTACCCCACTTTTGTACCATATTCTACTTCACGTGTGCCAAGCGGCAGCAAGGCGAGCTTCTAGCAAGATAAAATACTGCCAGGAATATCACGAGGTGTTGAAGTTGTCGAGTAAAATAGGAACAGTGGCTTATAGAGAGACAGTGGTTGGTCTGCAGTAGAAGCAGAACGGAACAGCACCAACATAGAGGTCTGCATTTCGATGAAAACAACCGCTCGAGCATTTCCCATTTCATGCCGCCGCTCGACGGCTGGGAAAGGCCCACGCTGCGACACGGCTGTGGCCGTCTAATGCACCATGTGGCCGGTTGTCCTCCACCTCTCGGTTATCGGCTGGACTGTCGAGCACTGCCGGGCGCTCGATCGTACTCACAATCTCGGCCGGTGACAGTACAACCGCCGCGCGCTCTACAGTGCCGAATCGCATTAGAAACCGTGTGTAAATGCAGTTGACGACCTGGCTTTAAGCTGCGCAGACAGCGTTATGAAACCAAGCATAGGTAGTAAACGTTCGATTCATGAAACGAAGAGAAGTATTATGGAGAGAATTAGGAGCGGCTCATTAGTCCTGAAGAAGAAAGACATGTCGGAAGAGAAGGCGAAAAGTGAAGCTTGGAAATCGCTTGCACTTGTAGTGGATCCTGTCACGCAGGCTTCTGCTGGTTTCGTGCAATGTACCACATGTGATACCATACTCTCGTACCAGTCAAGCAGAACAGGTATGATTCAGCACTGCAAAAGTAAATGCGGAGCAGAAGTCCACCGGCCACTTGCAGTACCAAGTAGCATGAAGAAAGTTGTTGTTGATAGGTTGGTCGATATGAGTGGAATAGATTTGCTACCGTTAAATACTTGTAGTAAGATTGGCTTCAAGAATTATTCGCAGGAGCTCATCAATGTTGTCGCCACTTACGGCAAAGTCAGTATAGAAGATGTTCTTCCGCACCCTACCACTGTATGGCGGCATATTAAAGAAAAGGCAGACAAAATACGGGTGACAATGGTTCCCAAGCTAATAAGTGCCTTAGACAACAAAATGTGCGCTTTAGACAATGATCTGTGTGTGGTCTGATAACTACATGAAGAGAAGTTTTGTGACGTCGCACGATGTGAATGCTGAGTGGCAGCTAGAAACGCTTGTTTTGATAACAACCGAGTATCCAGACGTACCTAAGACTGGAGAGAACATGCGGCACGAAATCGAAGAGCGGATGCTTGAGTTAGGAATCAGCAAGAATGATCTTACGAAAAGTTACTTTGTCACTGACCAAGGAGCTGATATGAAGAAGGCACTTGAATCTTACGACCGTTTGCCTTGCTTTGATCACTTCTTGATGACTGCGCTTCCTCACACATGTCAAAAGATGTTTTTCGAAGACGAAGCCCCTGAAATTCTGTCGTGTCTGATATCAGCAAGAGCTATAGTAGGCTATTTGAAGAGATCGGGTCACTCGGGGCGTCTGCGGCAGTCTGTGAAGCAAGAAGCTGTAACTCGGTGGAACAGTATACTGTTAATGCTCAATTCCGTCATAAGTCAAATCGACGATATTCGAGATCTACTAGAATCCTGGGGCAATCGACACTCTTAGAAACCTTCCAAGAAGGGTGTGTATTAGACGTTGTCGCTTTTGTAACCCCCTTTAAAGAAGCGAGTTTGGATTTGGAAACTGCAAAGATAACAACGCTGGAACGTCTACTGCCGTGGTACAAGAGTCTGTTACATCACTGTGAACCAATAGACAGTGACAACGAGGTAAGAACACTTTCTATAGGTTACGATCCTTTATACAACTGTTGAATTATCAGAGTGCAGTTATGTATATTGGGTTTCCTTTTCAGCTCATGGAGAAAATAAAAAGGAGAGCAGCATACTTCATCACAGAGAAGTGCAAACTTGAGGCTATCTATTACGTTGCCACGGTTCTATGGCCATCACGGCGTCATTTGAAGAAACTCACAGCAGACGAAAAGCAAGGCGCGTATGCTGAAGTTCGACAATTGTACTCGGAACTGCCCGTAAATGGTAAGGTTCACTCACTGAAACCAATTAGTAAACGAATGTTTGTTTGTCTAATCTGCCATCTTTCGTTAGATCAACATTTATTACGTCTACAATGTGATATTTGGGAAAGGTTTCGCAGCTTAAACATTCCAAAATGCGTTTTGATGTAATTTGTGCGATATATATAAAATGTCACCGTAAATATAGTCGTTGAGTAACCAGTAATTCTAACTACGCTGTATACATATTTGAAGGTGACAGGAATATCTTACGGATGTTTTCATTCATGTTTAGAGTCCATTAAAGCAAACAGTGACCAAGTTCTTCCCATGAAAAAGTCCAGGATGGAGTTCGGATGAGGACGACGAAGATGGACACTCAGTTACTACCAATGAACTCGACAGGTACCTTTCGCTCTCCAAATCCGACTGTAACTGTGCCGAAGGACAAATTTTGCAGTGGTGGAAAACGCACGCGGGGCTATTTCCAAGGCTGTCGGTAGTAGCCAGAGGAGTTGTCTGTATTCCTGCCACTAGTGCTGCCAGCGAGAGAAATTTTAGCCAGGCCGGTCACCTGCTGTCCAGCAAAAGATCGTGCCTGGAATCAGACAAGGTGAATGATCTCTTAATGATCCATCACAATTACGTAAATATTCACAACACACCCTGTAATCACAAGGAAGGAAACATTCCTAAAATTCTATAAATGTATGATTCCACTTTCATTGACTTCACAGGAAGAAGTTCAAACCACCAGCTGTAGTAATAGCTCCAGGAACACAAATGACGCCTGTGTATCAGGGAGCACCAATGACGAAAAACGAATTGTATAGTCATGATTCACTTGTAACGTTATTTACAGGTCATAATTTGTTCAGAAATTAACGTTTGCGCAACAAAATTTCGTGAGTATTACTTTTAACTCCGTCATTCCTTCCCGATCCTGCATTCAATATTAGTACAACGTATACGTAGTCGAGTTTGGAGATAGGCTACACATAGTCCATGATTAGACTACAATGTTCCCGTTTGTCTACCGAACGGAACAAAGTACTAAATACAGACACTACAGTTTTTAACGTTACAGTTACTGGAATACATTATAACCTCAAAGGCGTAACTCTAGTACTAAAATGTAAACTTTCACGGCCGGAAATATCATGTCCATTATAATTATCCGGGCTGTTATGCCGTGGTCGGTTGATGAATTCTGTGGTGATTCCCAACGTTTCGTCTCCGACTGCGGGAGACATCTTCAAGGGGGTCCGTAGCTTGATGGAAGATCCAACACACACACTGGCTCGCTACTGACTGCCGCTAAATTCCGTGTCCGCGCGCCCCCGCGCCGCGGCGTGACGTCACGTGTTTTGAAAACGTCAGTGCAATTGGCCGCTGTCCGTCGCCGTCGATCGCCGTTGCCATCACCCAGTAGTGGACGGGTGGTACACATCTTCTTCAACACCAGCATCCATATACCGTTTAATTTGATGCCCTCCTCCTTTCGGTTGAAATTATTTGGGTGTTTATCGATTTCGATTGCCTCCCTGTAGAGCCTTTCGTAGTATCCGCTCGTGGCCGTTAGTACTTGCGTCTCCTCGAAACGAATATTGTGGTTCCCTGGCTGGAAAGCATGCTCCGCAACAGCTGATCGTTCCGTTTCTCCTCTTCTACAGTTTCCCTTGTGCTCTTCCAAACGTTTAGAAACAGTTCTTTTGGTGGTACCCACATAAACATCACCACAGCTGCATGGGATCCTATACACTCCATATTTTTCCAATGGTTTGCGAGCGTCCTTGGCAGGCCTAAGGTATTCCTGTATCTTCCTGGTGGATAGTGGTCCAGCCGGAGGACATATTGGTCAGCTTCGATGTGGTATCGCTGTTTACCATGGTTCCACTTAATGATGTATTGGAACAGCTGGATCGAATTTTTCCTGCCGATATTTTAGAGCTGTTTAAGTGTTGTTTGACGACCACATACTTCAAGTGGAATGAACAGTTTTATGAGCAAACGGATGGCGTGGCTATGGGAAGCCCCCTAAGTCCCGTAATTGCTAACTTCTTTATGGAGAAATTCGAAGAACAGGCCTTACGTACTGCCAGCAAGAAACCAAATGTATGGTTCCGATACGTGGATGACACGTTTGTGTTGTGGAGACATGGTAGGGAGGAACTAAGCCGGTTCCACGAACATCTGAACATTATAAACTCAAGAATTCAGTTTACAATGGAGGAGGAGGTAGACGGCAAACTACATTTCCTCGATGTGCTTGTGTTTAGAAACGAAAATGGTAGTTTGGGCCACTCAGTGTACCGCAAACCCACGCACACGGACCGTTATTTGCACCGGGATTCGAACCACCACCCACAACAGAAGCGGGGTGTTATCAAGACGTTAGCGGACAGAGCTAGAAATATTTGTGAACCTGAGTTGCTCGACGCTGAGATGGAACATCTCCACAATGCACTAACGAAGAACGCATATTCGTCCGCCGAAATAAAACGTGCGTTGAGGCAGCCACGCAGAAATCATACTGACGTACATCCTACTGCAAAATCTAAGGTTTTCCTGCCGTTTGTTAAAAATGTAACGGAAAGAATAGGGAGGATCTTGACGAAGCGGAATATTACCGTAATTTACAAGCCCTTGAAGATGTCTCGCGCAGTCGGAGACGAAACGTTGGGAATCACCACAGAATTCATCAACCGACCACGGCATAACAGCCCGGATAATTATAATGGACGTAACTCTAGTAGTCTGCAACATATTAACAAACATCAGATGTAACATATACAAGTGTATTATCTAGGTCATAGAACTGGTAGTAAACAACGAAAGACATTTGTAAAAGAAATAAGTGGTTGGTTAATGTGAAGCGGTGGCCTCTGATCTCAAGGAGTGTGACGAAGCGCCGCTCGCTGGCACTGAGTCCACCGGTTGCTGGCGACCGGCCGAGCGTTTGGCGCACTCGGCCGAGCGCTGGCGGTCGGCTGCCCACAGCCGGCAGAAGACGACGCTCGGCCGCATACTCCCGAGAACCATAGGGGTGAGCGGGACTCGCCGGTTAAAATCGGAGGTAATGCAGATCTCTGCACCAACATGCAGCTGCACAACAATGCAAATCTCCTATTATAATTTTAATCGTTAAACTAAGGTGACGAGATGTACTCATTTTCTGGAGACAGTCCTCAATTCAATTGAGACATGACAAATGATCTGTAGAGACAAAAATACAAGGAGGAACTGTTGAAGGTATGGTATCAGGTCGCAACATGACAGTAAGCCAGCGCACGTGCCCCGCCACACTGTTCGACGTAGATGAGTGAAGTTACGTTCGTTTCCGTTTTGTACTCATTAGCGGCTGCTTCAGTTCTGACGTCGGTAGAAGCAATATGCTTACTTTCGTCGAAGTAAATAAAGACTTACTACGTAACTGTTCCGTACGCTTCTGAAAACAGTACGGTGTTTTGACTTTACCGATTTTACATTTCATCTCCTAATTTGCACAATTTTTTGATGCTTGTTTTGACATTAATTTTTTCCGTTCTTTTCCGCCCGTAAAGCTTTGCCGCCGTAGGTGGCTGCCTACTCTTGCCTAATTCTAGAAACGGCATTACTGTTACACGACTTTCTATTTATCGTAGATGTGCAAGTGGTTTCGGAAACAAAGACTGGGCTAGTAATTTATTTAGTGGAAGGAAGGTCAGTTTCGTGTGAGAAAACCGTAGTAAATTCAAAGAACAGGACTGAAACGAAAAAAGTCCACAAACTGACGTACTCAAGGAAGTGAGTGGGTCCTTTCAAAACTTTAAGAACAAGGGAATAAATGAGTACTTTGTGTACCACAACCGTTTTTCGTGTTCCAGTCGCAAACGCTCTGCGGGAAGAACGACTGCTGGTAAGCCTCCAACTGAACTGAAACTGAGAGCCTTCATAATAAAATAACTTCTTAAGGGGAGTACGTACGTCCTATACCCACAGTGTTAAATTTGCAATATTGATGACCCATTATCTCAGAACCTGCGAGGAAGATCTGAAATTTTTGATATGTATAGTATTATTGCTTTTCTGATTACTGAACCAGAATCAAAATGTACAGAGAAATAATTAGCTAGTTGTGATTTTTTGAAAGTGTTGTTCAATATTTTCTATTAAAGGTCCACTTTTTCTTCCGTAAGTAAAAAACCGTTAGAGGTAGAGATATTTGGGAGGTTCAGAAGCTGCAATATACTAAGTGGTAACATAGTGTAAGATTAGAGATATGTATCTGTAATAGTTCCTGAGATAATGAGTCAAATAATGTTAAAAATGTCATTTCCGGCAAATCAAGTTTAAACAATATTTATTTGATATTAACTTACACATGGAGGCATGCCAGCTTCTAGAAGCAGCCAGGCCCATAATCAGCATTATCTGGATCCTGTTCTTGACTATCCTGCAAACCTAGAAGCTTCCTTCTTTTCCTGCCTCTTGCTTCTTTAGTCATTTCCTCTGCTGAACGCTTGGCTTTCATGATCCTAAATCGATCCATTCGCTGAAAGGCTTGCAGTGTGTTGGCACCTGGAGTGATACCAAGCTCCTCTAGTACCCCAATTCTTCTCTTTATACCATTATTAAACGTTATCACAGCAGTTTTCCTTCCTAGAAAGACATTCTTTGGTATGCGGGTCCAAATTACATTATTGAATGTCTCATTCGGGTTTGGTGTTCGACCATGGAGACATTTGGAAAGACGGTCAGGATAAGCTAATTCTATAGATATTGGTTTAATAGCTTCCATTACTGAAGATGGTATGCTATTTTTGTGCCTAAATTGTTCCTCGCTACCCGCTGCCTGAGCTTTGCGGTAGTTTCACCATGAATCAGCACCAGGTGGACAAAGACCATGTATAGGTGTATCATCAGTGGAAGATTTGTGGAGGAATGTAGCCCATACTGCTCGTTTCATCCCTTGTAGGTCATGTGTATTGTTCCTTATTGCCATTCCATAATAATGCTGGAGTTCATCAATGCTTTTGTCTGTAAGTCTTCCTTTACCATTAAGAGTCTTTCCATCTGATGACTTCTCTTTTCCTTTTGTCTGCTTTGATTTTCGGAGAAGTGTTCCCATCCATTTTTGAACGTGGCACACACATCCAATCTTAACAATCTGCTTATTACCATTAAGGTTCCAGAATGAGATTTTCACTCTGCAGCGGAGTGTGCGCTGATTTGAAACTTCCTGGCAGATTAAAACTCCGTGTGCGACCGAGACTCGGGACCTTTGCATTTCGCGGGCAAAACCTCTACCATCTGAGCTACCGAAGCACGACTCACGTCCGGTACTCACAGCTCTACTTCTGCCATTATCCCGTCTCCTACCTTCCAAACTTTACAGAAGCTCTTCTGCGAACCTTGCAGAACTAGCACTCCGCCGGCCGCGGTGGCCGTGCGGTTCTGGCGCTGCAGTCCGGAACCGCGCGACTGCTACGGTCGCAGGTTCGAATCCTGCCTCGGGCATGGGTGTGTGTGATATCCTTAGGTTAGTTAGGTTTAAGTAGTTCTAAGTTCTAGGGGACTTATGACCTAAGATGTTGAGTTCCATAGTGCTCAGAGCCGTTTGAACCATTTTTTGAACTAGCAGTCCTGAAAGAAAGGATACTGCGGAGGCATGGCTTAGCCACAGCCTGGGGGATGTTTCCAGAATGAGATTTTCACTTTGCAGCGGAGTGTGTGCTGATATGAAACTTCCTGGCAGATTAAAACTGTGTGCCCGACCGAGACTCGAACTCGGGACCTCGCAGAAGAGCTTCTGTAAAGTTTGGAAGGTAGGAGACGAGATACTGGCAGAAGTAAAGCTGTGAGTACCGGGAGTGAGTCGTGCTTCGGTAGCTAATATGGTAGAGCACTTGCCCGCGAAAGGCAAAGGTCCCGAGTTCGAGTCTCGGTCGGGCACACAGTTTTAATCTGCCAGGAAGTTTCACCATTAAGGTTGGCTTTCCAATACTCATTTGTAAGCTTTTAAATCACCATCCCCCAAGTACTCAGTGTAACACACCTCTCTCCTGTTGTGAACGTCTGAACATAGAAACAACTGTAGTAGCCTCCATACCCCCACTAGTTCCCTCATAATTCTTAGCACAATTTGTTTCATCAACTGATTTACACTAATGACAGTATTTAGTTAGCGCTTCAATGTCTAAACCTTTACCTATGTCAACACTAGTGTCAGTTGCTACTGCATTTTTTGATGTGTGACCTGTCTTCTGCCATGTGCCATCAACTGCCACAGATAAGTCTGTCGTGTTATATAATTCAACTGCTTCTGTAGCAGCAGCTTTCATAGAAGTCAGAGCAACAGATTTGTCACATTCACCAATTACTTCTTTGTACTTACTTGATCTGGTTGGTGGGTTTGGTAAGTTCAGCGTTGTATGTAATACTTCAGCTGCAGTCAATCCTTTCCCAATGCACCTCATTCCCTGTAGGAATCTAGCATTTCTCTCAAACAAGTCATTCTTGCACTTTTCAGAAGTCCAAAATGATGTCGAGAGCCTGCAAACTTCGCACTGAATATCAAGTTTGTTAGCCAGTCCAATCCTTGCAGATGAATCCTCAGAGATGCTAATTTGCCCACTTCAAACCTTAAATGACACAGAATCTTGCAAAACTTGTCCTAACATACTCAAATCTAAAAGAACAAAACCTAAACTATTTTGATCTTTGCCAATAAATAAATCCTCATGGTCTCCAAGTTTCCTCTTCGAAGCACTAGTAGGCGTGTCCTTATCAGCCGGCCAGTGCGGCCGAGCGGTTCTAGGCGCTACAGTCTGGAATTGCGCGACCGCTACGCTCGCAGGTTCGAATCCTTCCGCGAGCATGGATGTATGTGATGTCCTTAGGTTAGTTAGGTTTAAGTAGTTCTATGTTCTAGGGGACTGATGACCTCAGATGTTAAGTCCCATAGTGCTCAGAGCCATTTTTGTCCTTATCGCGGGTCTGTGAAAAATCTATTTCAGGATCAACACTGGATTCAGATTTTGTGATATACTGATTTCCATGGAAACGTCGTTTCTTAAAACAACCCTTTCTTTTCGTCATGTTGAAAAGAGTATGTTTTCAGTTCAGTTCAAAACTCATGAAACACGACAACCACAAAGTAAATATACAAAAGGCATGTGCTATACCGCCATTTCTGTTTACACAGTGCATCCAACCTCTTAACACGAACATTAACATGATTTCAAGGAATAAATAGCTGAAAACCACATCCTTCTAGATTGAGTAGTTCAAGAAATAGAGATACTTAGGGAAGTCAGTGCAGAACGACCAGATCATTTCACACACGCACTATTAACTTTGAAATCATAAAAACTACACTTCCAACTGGAATTTTTTGACAAATAATGCATCAAATTATTCAGGAGAGATCAAATATTGATAAGGGATAATAATCCGAAAATGTCACTTTTTGACCAATTTCGTCATACGTACTCCCCGTAAGTTAGATGGATGTTGGTGAATTTCATTGAGAATGACTAACGAAGATTGAGGCTAGGAGGGTTACGGGAACGTAGGATATATGCAGGGAAAGTTCTCACCTGCGCAGTTCAGAAAGGCTGATGTTCGTTGGAAGGAGCCATATGGCACAGCCTATGAAGCAGTCATTGAAATGAAGGATGTCGTGTTCCGCAGCGTGCTCAGTAACAGGACGGTCCGCTTGTTTCTTGGGCATAGTTCGTCGGTGTCCATTCTTGTTGATTGTCGTACCCACATAGAATGCAGCACAGTGGTTGCAGCATAGCTTGTAGATCACATGACTGGGTTCATAGGTAGGTCTGGCTCCGATTGGGTAGGTGATGTTTGTGACTGGCCTGGAGTAAGTGGTGGTGGGAGGATGTATCGGATAGGTCTTGCATCTAGGTCTGTTACGGGGGTGTGAGCGATGAGGTAAGGGATTGGGAGCAGGAGCTGTATAGGCATGGACGAGTATATTGTGTAGGTTCGGTGGACGGCGGAATGCCACGGCGTGAGGAGTGTGAATCTCAGTGGGCAGGACATATTTCATTTCAGGGCACGACGACAGAAATAATTTTTACTAGCCTCAGAAAGATTCCTAACCGCATGCGTATAGTCTTCAAAACTTGCGAATCTTGTGCCGACATTAAGTCAGTTGCTGCGGCGGCTTGAATCCCCGCCCCGCCCCGCCCCTCCTCATCGGGACCTTCTGTGGCGCGGCGCCGCGTGCTGGCTGCCGCCCCTCGCCGGCCACACCGCGAGACCCCTCCTGTGATTCAGCCGTCCGTCTGCGAGGGCCGACGAGTGTGGTGGGCTCGCCCTCCTGCAGCCCGACACACGCCACATCACCGCGTTCACGTTTTGGTCGGTATCGATGTCAGTGCCCCTGCCTTTGTTGTACTTTGTTTTTACAAGTGGTTAACAAAGTGCTGGTACTGGAACATGTCGGGCGCTGCTGAAAGACTTGGCCTATGTACTTCAGCGGCAGCTGGGTCTGGTTATGGTACCGACACCGTTTAACGCAAGCAAATTTGTTCTTTTCGTAAACATACACGTAGTGTGCGCTAACCTTGTGTTTAGGATTTTGGGGCGGTCTGGTTCCTGAATAGAGTGTTGAATTTTATGGTTTTGAGGTGGTGCATTCCCAGTCATTTACCTGTGTACAGCCCGCAGCTCGTGGTCGTGCGGTAGCGTTCTCGCTTCCCGCTCCCGGGTTCGATTCCCGGCGGGGTCAGGGATTTTCTCTGCCTCGCGATGACTGGGCGTTGTGTGATGTCCTTAGGTTACTTAGGTTTAAGTAGTTCTAAGTTCTAGGGGACTGATGACCATAGATGTTGAGTCCCATAGTGCTCAGAGCCATTTGAACCATTTGAACCTGTGTACTGGCTCAGGCGTTCAACTCATTCAATTATACGTCCAACTGACCCAAGTCATTGAAATCAAGTGTTTGAAACTGTGTACCATTTATTGTGTCGAGTATCATATTAACCATTTATTTTATAGGTGATTTTGGGCTTTCCAAATATTTGCAGTTTTTAAAATTGCAATAAATAGTTGTTCAATAAAAGGCACGCCCATTTTCTCCTAGCCCTTCGACACACTAGATCTGTTACAGTTGTGAATTTTTAATAGCTGTGAAAACACTCGTAAAATTTAAAACGAAAAACGTAGAATATGTAATCAATGCATCTGTATTCCACCTCCGTACTACCATCTATTGCATGCACGCTAATTTTCTCTTTTTAAATCTTACAAGTGTTCTCAAGGCTCTTAAAAATTCAGAGCCGAAAACTTTCAGGACTATCTGTATGGGGTTAGAAATATGTGCAGGGCTAGAAGGAATTATTTTGTACTTTACGGTGCGATTCAAAAAGTGGTACAATCGAAGTTCATTATTATTCAAATAACTGTTAAGTTAATATTTTTTGTTTCCAACTCATGTTGATATTTGGTTGTAGATAAATTATGTGTAGTACTAAAATACGTATGCTGCCCCTAACTCCCTAGTTACTTCCACTCCTTAGCCCATTCTGCTATCAGGAAAATCGTAAAAATCGAGCGTGTTTCACAGAAACGGACGTCTCTTATTTATTTCACGCCTCCCACTTCCTGCGCCGGATGGAATCTGTGTACCCCGTGTGACTTGGTGTAGAGTAAACAAAGTAAATATCATCAGAAACTGTGAGAACGTTTTGTAAATGTTACGGTAACGCGTATTTGATGCGGGACGTGAGTACCAGCCAGGGTCTTTCCTAGTGGGATGTGGGAAACCGAATAAGAGTCACATTCAGACTGGCCATCTCACCAGTCCTCATCGTTAATCCACAATGCGGATTTGACTGGCATCAGGCTCTCCTCCCTGTGTCCTGTGAGTGGCGTGTCAGTACACTAAGCTACCAGGGTGTCATCCGTCACATGTACACTCCTGGAAATGGAAAAAAGAACACATTGACACCGGTGTGTCAGACCCACCATACTTGCTCCGGACACTGCGAGAGGGCTGTACAAGCAATTATCACACGCACGGCACAGCGGACACACCAGGAACCGCGGTGTTGGCCGTCGAATGGCGCTAGCTGCGCAGCATTTGTGCACCGCCGCCGTCAGTGTCAGCCAGTTTGCCGTGGCATACGGAGCTCCATCGCAGTCTTTAACACTGGTAGCATGCCGCGACAGCGCGGACGTGAACCGTATGTGCAGTTGACGGACTTTGAGCGAGGGCGTATAGTGGGCATGCGGGAGGCCGGGTGCACGTACCGCCGAATTGCTCAACACGTGGGGCGTGAGGTCTCCACAGTACATCGATGTTGTCGCCAGTGGTCGGCGGAAGGTGCACGTGCCCGTCGACCTGGGACCGGACCGCAGCGACGCACGGATGCACGCCAAGACCGTAGGATCCTACGCAGTGCCGTAGGGGACCGCACAGCCACTTCCCAGCAAATTAGGGACACTGTTGCTCCTGGGGTATCGGCGAGGACCATTCGCAACCGTCTCCATGAAGCTGGGCTACGGTCCCGCACACCGTTAGGCCGTCTTCCGCTCACGCCCCAACATCGTGCAGCCCGCCTCCAGTGGTGTCGCGACAGGCGTGAATGGAGGGACGAATGGAGACGTGTCGTCTTCAGCGATGAGAGTCGCTTCTGCCTTGGTGCCAACGATGGTCGTATGCGTGTTTGGCGCCGTGCAGGTGAGCGCCACAATCAGGACTGCATACGACCGAGGCACACAGGGCCAACACCCGGCATCATGGTGTGGGGAGCGATCTCCTACACTGGCCGTACACCACTGGTGATCGTCGAGGGGACACTGAATAGTGCACGGTACATCCAAACCGTCATCGAACCCATCGTTCTACCATTCCTAGACCGGCAAGGGAACTTGCTGTTCCAACAGGACAATGCGCGTCCGCATGTATCCCGTGCCACCCAACGTGCTCTAGAAGGTGTAAGTCAACTACCCTGGCCAGCAAGATCTCCGGATCTGTCCCCCATTGAGCATGTTTGGGACTGGATGAAGCGTCGTCTCACGCGGTCTGCACGTCCAGCACGAACGCTGGTCCAACTGAGGCGCCAGGTGGAAATGGCATGGCAAGCCGTTCCACAGGACTACATCCAGCATCTCTACAATCGTCTCCATGGGAGAATAGCAGCCTGCATTGCTGCGAAAGGTGGATATACACTATACTAGTGCCGACATTGTGCATGCTCTGTTGCTTGTGTCTATGAGCCTGTGGTTCTGTCAGTGTGATCATGTGATGTATCTGACCCCAGGAATGTGTCAATAAAGTTTCCCCTTCCTGGGACAATGAATTCACGGTGTTCTTATTTCAATTTCCAGGAGTGTATTTTCGTTGACACCTCAAAAAATGGTACTATATTGCCCAGATGCCTATCAAAACTAAGCCGGCTGGAGTGGACGAACGGTTCTAGGCGCTACAGTCTGGAGCCGCGCGACCGTGTCCTTATCAGCCGGCCAGTGTGGCCGAGCGGTTCTAGGCGCTACAATCTGGAATCGCGCGACCGCTACGCTCGCAGGTTCGAATCCTTCTGCGGGCATGGATGTATGTGATGTCCTTAGGTTAGTTAGGTTTAAGTAGTTCTAAGTTCTAGGGTACTGATGACCTCAGAAGTTACGTCCCATAGTGCTCAGAGCCATTTAAACCTATCAAAACCAACATTTTCATAGAAAAAGACCAATCCAATTATTGTCGCACTAACTGCAGAGTACATTTCAGTTTTCATATCATGCAGAGGTAAACAGCGTACATTCTAAGACAAGAAAAAAGAAACGCCACGAAGAAATTTTTCGAATGGGACGGAGATCGGTAGGTGCGATGCGTATGTACAGAAATATAGACGATTAAAATTTCAGAAAAATGCATGATTATCCTAGAGAAAGACCTTCACTAATTGAGTAAGTGAATAACGCGTTGGTCCACCAAGCAGTTATTCGGTTTTACATTGATTCACAGAGTAGTTGGATGCCCTCTTGAGTAATATCGCGCCAAATTCTGTCCGACTGGCGCTTTATATCGTCAAAATCTCAAACATGTTAGAGGGTCCTGTTTATAGTGCTCTAAACATTCTCAACTGGAGGGAGATAAGACGACGTTGCTGGGCTAGGTAGGGTTTGGCAGGTACGAAGACAGGTCGTAGAAACACTCGCCATGTGCGACGCGGGTGCTGTCTTGCTAAACTGAAAGCCCAGAATTATCAAGAAGGGCAACCAAAAGGGACGTAGAATACCGTCGACGTACCGCTGTGCTTTGGGGATGCCGCGGATGGCAGACAAAGGGGTCCTGCTGTGAAACACAAAGGCGACACCAGACCATGACACTTGATTGTCGAGCAGCGTAGCGCCAGACAGATGTGATGCCATGCCACCTCCGGGGCGTCCCCAGCATCGTCTTCAGATTGGAATCTCATTGACTGGAGCAGAATTGCCTTCAGTGATGAGCCCAGCTTCGATATGAGCCTTCGTGACCAACGAAAACTGTCTGAAGGCACCCTTACCGCATAGCTGCAGGTCGACGATATTTGGTGTCCGTTTTGCTACTCTTCCAGGCAAGCCACACTGAGCTTTCACTTCAGCAAGAAAATGCCCGCCCACACGTGGCGAGAGTTTCTACTGTTAGTCTTCGCGTCTGACACATGCCACCTAGACCAGCAAGGTCGCCGGATGACTCCACATCAGAGAACGTTTGGAGCATTATGGGTATGGCCCTCCAACTAGCTCGGGGTGTTGACGATCTACCGCGGAAGTCTGACAGTATTTAGAATCATATCCCAAGGAGGAAATCAAGCAACTCTATCAATCAGTGCGAACCCGAATAACTGCTTCCAAAAGGGCCGGAAGTGGACCAACGCGTTAGTCACTTACTCAATCTGTGAAATACTTTCGAACCAAAAATTAATGCAGTCTTTTTTTTAATTGCAGTCATTTGTATCTCTGTGCGTATACATGATATCTACCGATTTTCGTCACATTCGGATAACGGACCCGCGGTGCGTGGCTTTGTCTTGAAGTGTACTTCTATTTGCCGGCCGCGGTGGCCGAGCGGTTCTAGGAGCTACAGTCTGGAACCGCGCGACCGCTACGGTTGCAGGTTCGAATCCTGCCTCGGGCGTGGATGTGTGTGATGTCCTTACGTTAGTTAGGTTTAAGTAGTTCTAAGTTCTAGGGGACTAATGACCTTAGAAGTTGAGTCCCATAGTGCTCACAGCCATTTTTTTTTGTACTTCTATTTCATCGCGCTCTCCATTATTGGTTGTGACCTTCACCCTGGCTGTCTGTTACTCCGGCATCTCCTGCGACTGTCTGGGGGCGCGCCTCACACCCTGGCAGTCGATATCCGCCCCCAGGGGGGCGCGACGTCTCCAACAAGCGGAGCCGCCGGTTCGCAGTCGGCAGACAGCTTATCGGCCTCCTGCTGTATCTCGGCAGACACCCGTGTCTTCAGTATTACGTGATTCGCTGTTAAAATTATTGATGAAGCTGAACTTCCTTATAACCTATCTTCAACCAATCCTTCATCACAATTTTTTTTCCGTGAGTCCTGGAAACAGATACTAGTTCATCCACTACAATGCCACAGCCCCCTCTGACTATCGACCTGTTTGCATTCTTCCTGCATTATCCAAGACCTTAAAATATAGGGTCCACGACCAGCTAACAAACAACCTGATTTCAAAGAACCCGTTACAGGAATACCAACCAGGTTTGTGTAAAGCTACATAATACCACATCTGTCTTAATAAACGTAACAGATTACATCGCGCTTGAGATGGATCCACCAGAGGCTTCTTAGACTTCAGGATAGCCTTCTACACTGGAGATTTCGACATTTCAGTCGACAAACGTAACAGCCTAAATATCTCACCAGGTGCAGTGAAATGGTCTCGCTAATATCTAAGATGTCGCGAGCAGTGCATCATATCTGCCACCATAAAGTCGCAATGGAGACCTATAGAATCAGCCGTTCCCATCAGAGCAAAATCCTTTTTGTCCCTCTCCATGGTTCAGTCATTTTCTCAAGGTCCCTCTTAGTAGCAGAAACCCAATGCTGGAAGAACTACCCGAGGTATATTACAGAACTGATTAACATCTCCAGCTTCTAAGTGTAGTTGATGACGTATCTAGTACAGCAACAACAAGAATTACCGTTGTCCCTGTACGCACTCGTTTTCCTTGTACATCTTTCTTTCCAATCAGATTTTCCTCATTCCCCAGTGCTCTTAGCCAATGCAGTCTCCTTAAATTTCCTTTCCTGTTTTGTACGCCTTCAAGTTCTTTTCAAGTCTGCCACTCTGTTATTATTATTATTGTGATTAATTTTACTACTATTACCACTATTAGCGGCAGCGGTACTGAGAGTATTAACAGTTTTAGATCATAGTCAGTATTATTTAATTACATTGCCGCTTCAGACACTCAAATTATTTTGATACTATTTGTAATACTAAAAGTCTTATTCATTAATTAAATATCATGTAAGAAAGGAAATAAACGTGCGAAATCTTTGTCCGATGTAAGAACGGGTCTGATGACCCTAATCACATCAGGCTAATTAAATAAATAATGGATGGGTCGGTGTAACAGTAGTTTCTAGAAATTCAGTTCATGTAGAAGAGATATATGGTGGGTTGTTCTGACTGGGCAGAAATTAAATGGTCATAGATATTTATTTCATTCACATAAGACTGCAAAGTCTGATTATATTTAACCAGATCGTTGATCTTTTGTTCATTATTAGCCATAAAGAATTGAACTCTGACGGTATAATCTGTATTTATTCCTGTGGCTATCTACACATATTATACATCAAAGTCCATCGTTGTGGTTTCTGTCTGACGATTTGTGTCGCTAATTATTTATACATCAGGTTTTTCGCCGCTAGAGTGATTAAGAAGGAATATTTGCGTATATAGTTGATTACCGCTAAATAACGAAGAGTGTGTAATATATGTATTTCACATTTTATGAGCATTTGGGAGGAGATGGCGAGGTGTGAGCTACAGGCAGGTCCGCTAGGGAGGAGGAGGTCCCTCGGGGGGAAAGCAGCAACATAAAGAATTACTGCAAATCCAGAGAGCAGCGAAGTTCCACCAGAATCAATAAATATTAGAAATTAAAATACACCGCTGCGTTTTTACGTCTGTATGTCAATACTAATCTTAGAAACAGTTATATGCATTTTGATACTGTTTTCACTAATAGATACACTGATTCGCGATGGGTGTGTTTGTATATTAACTTACGTTATAAACATGTAGTCCGGTCGTGCATATTAAGTGTTACCCATGGATAGCCGATTTGTGTTTCTAATTATTTATGCAACACTCCTTCCGCAGCACTATTTTTATATAAAGTGTTTCGAAGATAAACAGTTTATCACTGAATCGTAGCGGGACATCATAAATACTATCTGTAGCCTTTTTTAAATACTTCAGTTCAACTTCCATCAGTCTTCCCCGAGTTTCCACGACCTATAAATAATTATTAAAGGGCTTTCGCATAGCATTTTTGCTTCTCGTTCATTCTGTCACCAATCGTTGCAACAAACACCATTACTCCCCCTTTACTCAGTGCTCTTCAGCCGTCTTCGTACACTGTTCCTCTGAATTTACAGTGATTTTAATCTCTTTGAACACAGTACTTAGAAAATACACAAGTTTTTATATATAAATTTACACATGTCATACAATGTTAGTGGAATAAATGAAATATAGAGAATAGTAAATAATTTACTAAAAATATGTTCTGTCACAAGTACAAATGCTGGAAGATAAAATACAAGATGGATACCAAATGATTAAATGTTGAAGGCACAGCGCGTCAAAAGATCTATAACTCGATGAAAAACGTAAGTAGCAGTTTTTTTAAAAACTTGAAACAGGCCTAAGGATCATTTTTACACAGCTGCCTACGCCCTGAAGGCTTCAGAACACGATGTTCCAGGAGAGCAGGTGGGGGAGGTAGAGACATGGGAGGCGCTTAGAGGAGCACTCAGTTACTCTTCCGAGATACGGCAGGAGGCCGATAAGCAGTCTGCCGTCTGCGAGCCGGCGGCGCCGCTTGCCGGAGGCGTCGCGCCCCCTGGGGGCGGATATCGACTCACAGGGTGTGAGGCAGGGGGTGCCGGAGTGACGGGCAGCCAGGCTGACGGTCACAAACAATAAGGGAGAGCGCGATGAAAGAGAAGTACACTTCAAGGTAAAGCCACGCACCGCGGGTCTCTTATCCGAATGTGACGGAAATCGGTAGGTATCATGTGCAGCGATACAAATTACTGCAATTTCAAAAAAATGCTATTGTAGCGTAGCCGAAAACATTCACAGCCAGCAGCCCATCTGTGAAGCGAAAAATGCTGCAGGCGAATACAGTAGTCGTCTATACAGATTCGACCACATTGGGGCGTTGCCACACAGACGAAACAAAAATTGCGTGACACAAATTGTTGCAGCAGGCGCCTGAAGCAGCTGCGCCAAGCGCACTGCAACTGCCAACGATCATCTTTTTCCGACTCTAAAACAGCTGTGTTCATGCACCTATCTTACTCGCATATATCATTCACCGCAGAAAACTTAAACCGCAGAAATGAAGCAAAACACATACTTAGCCACTGGTACATTTTGAACCACTAGGCAGATTAGTGACTAACCTCTCACATTTAATGAAACAAATTAGTTTAGAAGTCTAACGCCATCGCTAAATTTTGGGCCTTATGGAATCACGCAGCACGATTGCAGCCGTGTGTTAGGCAGTGGACTGGTACACAGGCGCTGTGATACGTCATTTCACAAGAGAGCATGTTCATACCCCGCACGGTCTGCTGAGTAAAGCCACGCAATTTTGATATCGCAGAAAGGCCATGCAGTGACTAGGTGGTCTGCAATACATTCCCACACCGTTGGGACACAGAGGCGCTGATCTGTACGTACATTGAAGCAATGAAATGTCACAACAATGGTGCTACTAACTACGAGACATAGCCTCTGTCTGTAGCACAGTGTGGCAGCACCCTCCACACTATCGGGTCCACACCAGTCTCCAGCATGCTCTGGGCCAGCCAGCAGCCAGCTCCACCAGACCAGCTCAGTATTCTAAGTCCTCCCTACGGACGTAGGTGAAACAACAGTGAGCCATGCAGCAGGTGTCACAAAACCAGCCAACTCCTGCCTGGCAGGCCGGCAGGTCGAAGCCAGGCCGGCACTTCCGCCGTCCCTCCGCGCCAACGTGAGCTCCTAACCCAGTAGCCGTGGCCGCCGACGTGAATTCAACGGGCGGACGCATTGTTGACACTGGTGACTCTGGGCCGCGTATCGCTATTTGAGGCTCGCGCTGCTGACACTGGTACACAGTGTAAGCAAAGCAGGACGCGCTGACGCCAAACGGCCACCCCACCTCCACGGCCTTTCGATTTCATTGGCATCACTGGTGGTCCACATACCTGCGGAGCGACGAATCTAAGTTACTAGAACAGTTGTTATGCTTCTTCACTGGTGCTGTAATGGACGTGTTTAAAAAGTGACAAGCTTATAAAAGCTGCTAATAGCCTTGCAGGTGGCTGTATGTTACTGATAAACGTTTCTTAACCGGTAATTCACTCATTTTGGACGAACAGAATAACAGTTCCACTAAGAGCAAGTTTTTGAAAATTACTAAAATTCTACGGACACGCAATGTTTGACATGTCTAGCAAATACATGTACGACGTGAATGCAAATCTGGCACATTGGGAAAGTTAAGCAGTGGGAGAATTTCAGTGACGTAGAATAATGATATAATTATATTCCACACCTAGGTGTTAGCGTTACATTGATAAAACTATTTATTCATTCGACCTGTAATGTTTGTGATCTCACCATCCATTACTGTAGCGTATAAACTTATCACCCGAATTCCATTGTTCATATGGTAAACCAGGTCCACATTTTTCAGGCCAGAAAATCTATCTGTATTGACTATACACACATTCTGTGATACAGAAGAACGCCAAATGTATCAATCATCATAAAGCACAACGGACATGGAGCCTCTTCATAAAGATGTAGAGGAAAGGATATAGTCACTGAGAATGTCGAAATGCCACAGAACCACCTCCAGCCTGAGCGACATCATACGCACACATTGGAAGTAACTGTAAATGATGCACTGGGCCGTCGACGCATTCAGCGCATTGCATCATCTGGAATGAGGCGAAATCGTGGTTCGTCGGCCTACAATACACGCCGCTAGTCATTTTCTTTGCAGTTTCCGTCTTCTTTGGACAATTCAGCCTTGAAGCTTCATGAGCCGTCTTCAGCAATGGTATTTTGCGACGTACTCCGTTGAAAATGTTTATTCTGTGGAAAATGGTTCAAATGGCTCTGAGCACTATGTGACTCAACTCCTGTGGTTATCAGTCCCCTAGAACTTAGAACTACTTAAAACTAACTAACCTAAGGACATCACACACATCCATGCCCGAGGCAGGATTCGAACCTGCGACCGTAGCAGTCGCACGGTTCCGGACTGCGCGCCTAGAACCGCGAGACCACCGC
This sequence comes from Schistocerca americana, assembly GCF_021461395.2. Taxonomy (NCBI): domain Eukaryota; kingdom Metazoa; phylum Arthropoda; class Insecta; order Orthoptera; family Acrididae; genus Schistocerca; species Schistocerca americana. The sequence goes on from NC_060121.1 coordinate 95,608,991, forward strand.
GGCCGGCTTATTCTGTGGAGTTCGCTTCGCAATGTTCCCAACTAAACTGGTTGGGAACGAGTAGCGTTCCCTGACAACAGAAAATCCTGCTGGGTTTTAACCCGATTATAGCCGACAAGCCGTTCCACTGGTCACCGGTGCCTGTGGTATAGGACCCTGTAACGACCACTCATCTCACACTGTTTAAGTTGCCTGTGAGTGGTATTGTACACGATTCCGAGACACGAACAAATCGCGCATCATTATTTATGGTGTCGTGAGCACGTATAAACACAGACGACGCTTTCTGCCACTTTGTCACGTCTAAACATTGACTAATCTTACTGCGCTGGTTCCACACAGCCCAACAGCAATCGCGCGTGCGCGCGCACACACGCATACGCACACGCGCGCGCACACACACACACACACACACACACACACACACACACACACACACACACACACACATACACATACACAAACACACACACACACACACACACACACACACACACACACACACACACTACTCCCATGACTTACGTCAGCGTTGAGGGGCACGTGAATGCTTGGGACGAGTTACACACCACCTACCTGAACAAAATATAGGCGTACACCGTATGTGCGCTCATTCAACTCTCCTGACTATAACTGTACTCGTCTTGTGGCGTGACGTAGAAAATCTAGTGTAGCGCATAGCAGTAGACATTTACAGCATCTCATGCTATAATATGACGCTTTTTGGACACTGTCCCGATAACCCAATAGTTTTTGCAATGGATACCACAGAACTTTGTGCTACAATGTTGTTCGCGCATGGAAAATGCATATCGCCACATTGCACAGATGTCGTAAATGTTTCACGTTTTGACAAACCTCGCATTATCTATCATCTATGAATGTTTGTGCCAATACGACGAGGAGTTTCGTCACTAAGAACCATGGCAAAATCTACCAGCTTACGCCCGGAAATCGCAGCATAGAAACGTGGTCAGTGTGCCTGGATTGTTTGAGCGCACCTGAGTTATCTTCCCTGGGACCAATGTTTGCTGGTGTTCAGTGCACAACTATGAGCTCCAGTTGACATAACGGAGTAAAGTGATTGTGATGATCGGTACATGAACAACAGTTTCACACTCCTCATTCATTCCAGTGGGATGAAATTACTGTAATGAATCTGTCAATTTCAATTAACAGTTTTTAAATCATACCTAATTTTCATTTTACTTGTAAACTTTGATTATTTGTAACTCCACGCAGGATCTCCACATCTAGCTTTGTAGCATATTCGACACAACTAGTAGCTAACAGTGCGATTATGAACGATGTTACTTCACATCCTCATCTCACAATAGGTTGCCTTTCACAGTTATTTTCTCATTACTTTACTTTCTTCTTGCGGGTAATGTGAATTCATGTATAGCTCTACATTTTTCCTTATTTTACTCACGACTCTTAGTAATTAGTTCTGTATTTCGTCATAGAAATCTGCTCTAAGTCTCTAAATGCCGAAGAGGTTTCATAGTTACTTTCAGTTCATAATGGTTTTCCTACCGTTACATTATAATTCTTCCTACAAAACTTGCCGTTTCGTTATTACGCATCAGTAACAACCTCAGTCCTAGAAAAAGTTGCGAGTCCAATTTATAGCCGATGATTAGCACAGGCAAGATATGGGCAGCAATGAAACATTCTCTTAATTCGCCCAATATATGTTGATAATCTTAGATGGATTTGTGACTGCTATGGGAACCTGGACTGTCAGTAATAAAATGGCTACTGAATTCATTTTTTTCGTGGTATTACATATTTCAGAAGATAAACTCAGACGTCAGGTGTTTTTAGGTGTAAAGTAGTATGCGAGAGGTATCGTGCATTTGCAGATGTGTTTAGGGTTCACCCAATGCGTAAACGATATCTTCAGTCCTCAGGTGTATAGCATTATTCTAATACATGAAACTTTTCTTCCATCTTCAGCTGTGTTTAGTTTTCAACTATGGTAAGAAAACTATCTTCCACAGTCAAACGTGCTTAGATTCCGCTTAATATATGAAAGACATTTTCCATCTCCAGGTGTAAAGAAACGTATAACACGTATCTTGGGCAACTTCCGTAACTGAATGGTTACAGCCGGGTTTTTCTGGGTACCACCACAGATTTTTTCCAGGTTTGAGAGGTCACATGAGGAGCTGCTTCAATAATGAAGCAGCGGCATCATCACGATTCACTAAAAACTAAACTCAGACTGAACAGGTCTCCGAGGATCCAACGGTAGAGACCGGCCGCCGTGTCATCCTCAGTCAACAGGTGTCACTGGATGCGGTTAGTAAGAGGGGCGTGGTCAGCGCGCCGCTCTCCCAGTCGTCAGTTTACATGACCGGAGCCGCTACTTAGTCAAGTAGCTCCTCAATCTGCCTCACAAGAGCCGAGTGCACCCCGTGTGCCAACAGCGCTCGGCAGAGGAACGGTAACCCATCAAAGTGCTAGCCAACCTCGACATGGCTTAATTTCGATGACCTGACGGAAATTGTCTAACCATTGCGGGAAGACCGTTCACCATCAGGATTCCTCTACATTAAATAATGCCTGGAAGGATTGGCAATATGTTTTACTTGTCCCAAGAAACTTGGATCGCTCCTCACATTGCCTTGGAGGCAGCAATCCGTACTCGGAACAGACGTCAGGCGTAACCTCTGAGTGGTGTTTACGTTTGTATATTATAAAATAACAGTCTTAACTAGCAATCTTCCATCTTCGGATGTATTTAGATTTATCTAATATTGTTCTCATCTTTCAGCCCTCAGGATAAGATCTGCAAGAAAAGGAAAATACGCGTCGCGTGATACGGGGTCGTAAAACAGAAACAGTATCATACTCGCTCTTCGGGATATATTGCTCTTCCTCCAGAATATCCCTCTGCATTCTTAACCACTGAACTATCTTCCGTTACTGGAAGCACAAGTTAATGAAATATAGGATTATTTATATGTTGTCAAAATATTTGAAAATGAAACTTAATCATTTAATGAAGTATTTATGCAAATGCATAAATTTGTTAGTAGATCAAACATCAAAGTGCCTGTCAGGTGTTAATATGACAGAATAAAGCTTTGTGATTTTCTTTATCTCTTTGGCAATAGTTAGTATAAATTTTAAATCAGTCACAAGACGTCAGCAGGTTTTTTCTTTGCCTCTTGTTTTAGGGGTTGCAGAGTGAAAATAGTCGTCACTTTCTGCAGCAACATTGCCTGTGTCTAGCAGCACATTCAGTATTCCAAGGATTTTTCAGACTTGTTTTACCAACCTTTCTGCGGCGATCTTCCATTCGGTGACGCTCTACAAGCATTACGTTTAGACTATTAACATTCCATTATTCGACACACAGTTGTCTTCCGTTACTGTGGGCAGCTCATGGGCTTGTGGCTAGTGTTGCTGCCTCTGGATCGCAGGGACCCGAGTTCGATTTCCGGACTGGTTGGGGGACTTTCTCTGCCGGGGACTCGGTGTCTGTTTTCATCATTTCATCAAGTCACTAGACTGGACTGTGGAAAAAATTTGGACTGTGGAAAAAATTTGGACTGTAGAAAAAATATGGACTGTGGAAAAAATTTGGACTGTGGAAAAAATTTGGACTGTGGAAAAAATGTGGACTGTGGGAAAAATTTGGACTGTGGAAAAAATTTGGACTGTGAAAAAAATTTTGACTGGAAAAAATTTGGACTGTGGAAAAAATTTGGACTGTAGAAAAAATTTGGACTGCAGGAAAAATTTGGACTGTGGAAAAAATTTGGACTGTGGAAAAATGTGGACTGTGGAAAAAATGTGGACTGTGGGAAAAATTTGGACTGTGGAAAAAATGTGGACTGTGGAAAAAATTTTAACTGTGGAAAAAATGTGGACTGTGGAAAAAAATGTGGACTGTGGAAAAAAATTTGGACCGTGGAAAAATATTTGGACTGTGGAAAAAAATTGGACTGTGGAAAAAAATTAGACTGGAAAAAAATTGGACTGTGGAAAAAAATTGAACTGTGGAAAAAAATTGGACTGTGGAAAAAAATTGGACTGTGGAAAAAATTGGACTGTGGAAAAAAATTGGACTGTGGAAAAATTTGGACTGTGGAAAAAATTTGAACTTTATATGGGCGCTGATGACTGCCCAGTTGAGCTCTCCACAAACCAGACATCAACATCATCCGCTGTTCTGGTGGATTGCATTTGTTGTACTGTGTCTTCTTACTGAAACCAAGTCATCATAGATTTGTTAAGTGTCAGTAGCTGTCGTAATGATTGGTTGAGTGCAGCAGAGTGTACAAAATCTCGTTTGAGCTGGCAGCCAAGAATGTGTGAGACTGCACCATCACAGGGACAGCCATGGTACGAGCTTGAGGGACCAGAAAATCAGTAACAGTCGGGTCGAACAGGTGACAGTATTTGCTTCGTGGTTGACTGAGGAACCTGCTCGAACCAAAACTGAGAATGTGGGGTCCTGCCCACTCGGCTTTTAAGGTATGCCTGAAGGACGCTGCATCCTCGAATAGCTAAACAAAGTGAAGCAAAACACATTAATGGTTTTTATTATAATAAAGCACACACATCAAAAAAAGTTTCGCGTCATCCCAGTTCTCAGAACTCCTAAAGATAGAAGTAGACTGGGGATATTTTATCACAGACAAAGTCCTTTTGTCAGTTCAGAGGCGACACTAAACCCACCCAAAGATGTAAAAAACCATGCATGAGCAGCGCTTATTAGACGGAGGGGGTCCGACAGCCGGTCAGTTACAATCATTCCGCCGGGAAGGAGGTACACGGCTCGTGTTGTTTGCAGTTCAGTCATGCCTAGACTGTTAATACCTCGGTTCGATCGCAGTCCGCATTGTGCCAGGAAGCGATATTTTTAGGACATGGAGGAGATACAGAGAGACAGGGTCAATGGCCTGCCTCGCTCAGACCGCCCAAGGGCTACTAGTGCAGTCGATGGCGGCTACGTAGGGATTATGGGTCGGAGGAACCCTGACAGCAACGCCACCATTTTGAATAATGCTTTTCGTGAACCCACAGGACGTCGTGTAACGACTCAAACTGTGCGCAGTAGCCTGCATGATGCGCAACCTCTCTCCCGACGTCCCGATGTCCATCTTTGCAACAACGACACCATGCAGCACGGTAGAGATGGGTCCAACAGCATGCCAACCACGCCATCGTCGAAGATGTGTTTGGGGGCAACATGGTCATGTTGGAGGCCTTAGACACACTGTCCAGCGAGTGCAGCAAAGTGGAGCTTTCCTACTGTTTTTGGGGTGGCATTATGTGGGGGCGACGTACGCCGCTGGTGGTCATGGAAGGCACCGTAACAGCTGTACGATACGTGAAGCCATCCTCCGACCGATAGTCCAACCATATCGGCAGAATATTGGCGAGGCATTCGTCTTCATGGACGATAATTCGCACCGCCACCGTGCACATCTTGTGAATGGCTTCCTTTAGGATAACGCTATCGCTAGACTCGAGTGGCCAGTATGTTCTCCAAACATGCACCCTATCGATCATGACTGGAATAGGTTGAGAAAGCTGTTTATAGATGACGTCACCCAATAACCACTCTAAGGCATCTACGCCGAATCGCTGTTGAGCAGTGGGACAATCTGGACCAACAGTGCTTTGATGAACATGTGGATAGTATGCCATGACGAATCCTAAAAAAATGGTTCAAATGGCTCTGAGCACTAAGGGACTTCTGAGGTCATCAGTCCCCTAGAACTTAGAACTACTTAAACCTAAGTAACCTAAGGACATCACACACATCCATTCCCGAGGCAGGACTCGAACCTGCGACCGTAGCGGTGGTGCAGTTCCAGGCTCAAGCACCTAGAACCGCTCGGCCACCAGTGGCCGGCCGACGAATACAGACAAGCAACAATGCATGGGGATGTGAGTACTGGGGCTAGGGTGGTTCTACCCCAAAGTACTGTTATCCAAGATGGTGGCGATGACATCTTCCAAGATGGCCGCTATGACGTCAATCAAGAAGGCGGACTGTGGCAGGAGGTTTGAATTTTGGCGGGAAAGTACCACGCCCCCCTCGTCCAGAAAAATGGCGGGAAGTTCAAATTGCAACATGATAATGCGTCATACCACACATATCTCTACTAAGCAAAGAAAATGGCGGGAAAAAAGACTTTATTAATTAACAAATTTCAAGCAATTGTGATCTGTATTAGGTCTGGACTTAAACTGGCTTAGATCATATCAGTGCCACCAGAGGGCATTCTCCTGACGCCAGATCATGACGCAAGTACTGGTACTCAAGATGACGGCACCCACTATGTTCACCGCGAGCTCCAGAGCCCAACTGACTTACTTCGCATCGTGACCATCAGAGGTCGCTACCGTGAAGTGGCGTCATGACACCAGATCCTCTGCTCTGTCTCATGTGCCACCAGCCCACAGGCGTCCGACTGCTTACATCACACACCCTCTGCTGCCACCTCCATACTTGCTCTGGACATAGTCTTCTGTAAAGATTGTAACTAAAGTAACACCAACATCATGCATCTAACCTATCAAATTCTGAAGTACTTAATTCCATTTCAATTTTAATCATATTCGATAAGTCAATTTACAATTTCAGTATTCAATGATCAAATGAGAAGTTCAACATTTTCCCACTAGGAGTGCGGTGTTCATTCATGACCTAGCACCCCCCACCCCTAGACTGCTGCGCTCCTATTACCTACTGCATTAGTTACGTGATTCGACTTCATAGAACCTAGGACTTGGAATAAATTTTCACCAATGCCGCACCCACCTGGACATGGAATCAAGTAGATAAATTCTCAACAATAATACTCAAACCAGTACCACGCACCTTTACCGACCCATTTTTGCGGGCTAACGTGCACTAACGGACACTAACCTGTACTAACCTGCAATAATGTGCAATAACCTGTACTAACGTGCACAGTGAATGATGTCATCCAAGATGGTGTAGCAAAATGATGGGAAAACAGATCTGAACACAATTGTTTATTTTGCAGGCTGTGTCTCCGCCACGAGGTTTAACCGTCCAAAAGACATAGTACACATTACTGCCATCAGATCGTACTGTCATCCCTCCTGTGACCTAATCCCAGATGGTGGTCTGTAGGGGCAAGAATTATGCTAAAATTACTCAGACTGCGCTAGGCTGCTGGGGAGAGTAAGGAAGGAGTCCACTCTGTTTACTTTCGAACATTTATTAAGAGATCGAATATATTTGTCACTCTGAGGCAAAACACTCTCCATCTCATGCTTGCGCTCAAAGTCAGCAGACACGCAAACAACTCCTAATTTACGCAAATAATTTAATTACAGACATTCATACTCCTCCTAAATAATTCAGCACAGGTATGTCTAGACACGCTCAGTACTCGTCAACTGTCCACATAACTCATAGCACAGCCTACACACCTCCTCGCAAAATAATTCAATCAACACCCACAAGCACCCTCCGCCAATCCCCATCCAGTAGAGCGCATAGACAAGCCCAACGACGTGGCGCGGCCGTCAGCTGTCAAACCACGTACAGGCACCCACCCGGGTCCCGCAAGCAGCGACATCTCATTCACAGATCATTTCTGAGAAATTCCTATCCAAATACGTGTTCACCTGGACGCCTATGATGAAGCGATCGGGTGGGAGCGAAGTCATATTTACAGAGTGCAAGCGCTAGAATCTCGTTCGCGCGCATTTGCAGTCGATGCGGCCGTCACCTGTCAAAGCACGCACAGACGTCCATTTAGGGCTGCACGAAGTGAGGCAGCCACAGCTCGGGTCCCGCGGGCTCCTTCACAGTCCCCGAGCCGGCGTCGTCGAACACAAGTGGAAGTTGCATGCCTCTATACAGCCACGGTTATATTGTCACAGCATTCCAAAGCGCGTTCACACCAGTCTCATATTTGAGGCATCTCCAGGCGCCACTTGTCTTTACCATTGAAGGCAGAACAGCACAGAGCGTGTTCACACACGCGTTCGCCCGCGCATACCCGCCTCCAGCTTGACTGACACCTCACCATTTAAAATATTCTCAATCTTATTCTTACGTCACATGGTTTTCTGAAGAAAAAAAAAACAGCTAAGTCCAGTTCTCCATAATTTTATAGTGCACCAGAAATAGTTAACTCTCGCTTTCTTGTAGTCTCAGACTGTATGCGCCAAAATTCCCACCCTAACAGAACCTGTTTACGAAAATATCGCCGAATCTAGTCTTCCTCCCAGACATAACGTGATAGCCTTCCTGCTCTCAACATACGCAAATGTTCTCACCGCTCCTATATCCCACCACAATCAATCCAGCATTCTGACTTGCTCTTACCGAATTTACCAGTCGAATTACTTACGCTGCCGATATCAAACCACCATCCACCTTTCCTTTCTGGGGCTTTCTATGGTTATTTTGCACAGATTACTAAATTGCACCAACAGTTCCTTCAATCTATACACCCCCAACCTGTCCTTCTTTTATACAGACGCTATACTCAGCGGTAATAAACTATTTTACACTGATAACAATTTTTCTCCTACAATTAAACCCGCAAAGTTGTCTACAGATAATAAAATACATACTATACTCACAAGAATATTCTAAACCAGGAAGATAGTTACCAGTATAGCTACAATTAAATACTACAATTGCTGCTACAGTCTGACACCGATAGGGAAGCACCATCAGCCTTTTCCGTCATTCTACAGACACGACATTCAACGGTAATCAACTATTTTACACTGATCACCGTATTGCACCGACAACTAAACCTCACAAAGTTGTCTACACATCATCTAATACATACGAGACTCGCAAGGGTATTAGACCGTGAAACCGATCTCCATCCCGGCAATATATCACCGAGTACAGTCTCGATATAGTAAACATGCAACTCATATCCCCCACCATACAAAATTATCCCTTTTACATCAGCGAACCGAAGTCACTCGCAGAACTGCTGTGCAAAGACAGGCTCCATTCCCTACCGATACAAACGCCCACTGTTTCTAGTCCGGACCTCTCTGCTTGCCTTTCTATACCCATCTTCAGACTTGTCTATTACAAGATCACACTTATTTTCACGGTAATATTATTTCATTATCCCAGTACTTCTCGATATCAAGAACACAGCAGCAGCCTCCCGATCGCTCATGCAACGTAATTCCCAAGATATAGGCTCGCAATTATTTCTCTACAAAGCCGAAACTTTAACTGTGTGGATCGTCCTCTAGACCACTGAGTAACTAGAAACAAATAGAGCAAACTGATATTTGCACTCTCGAATACCGAACGCTGCAGTCTGGAACCGCAAAACCGCTACGGTCGCAGGTTCGAATCCTGCCTCGGGCATGGATGTTTGTGATGTCCTGAGGTTAGTTAGGTTTAACTAGTTCTAAGTTCTAGGGGACTAATGACCTCAGCAGTTGAGTCCCATAGTGCTCAGAGCCATTTGAACCATTTTTTTCGAATACCGAAGTCGGTGATGTAACAGATTCCACATGATCAATATTGTCTACAGGTCCACCAAGGTTTCTCTCATGTTCAGAGAACAAGCAAACGTGCGTCCAACACACCACAATCAATCTTCCCACAACTAAATAATGTCACCCAATGTGCAGAAGCAGTCGACTGAACAATTTATATAGGATTGAATAACGCTCCATCGCAAACGCACCATCTTCTCAAAGTTACACTTGATCACGAAAGCCGCCCAACACATACTAAGTATTAGTTCGCTATTCGGTCATCTAGAGGATGGTAAAGTTAACTCTGAAACATTCCTACACTCCAACAGGCCTCTGCATTCGGACGGCTGCTACCATTAACATGGGAGGGCGAATCACTACCACCTCAGACTTTGCATACACGGACAAATTCTAGAAAACCCCTCACATATATTTTCTATCATTATACTTACAATTAAATGTTACGATCGCAGTCTCAACTGGACAGTATTCGGCAATGAGCGAAGTATCGGAAATACACTCTGTTGACCGCTGTAGCTCTGGAAATACCTGTACCTTCCCTACGACTAGACATACTCTTCCCTTCGCTATTAGAGTACTCCAAGTCAAATCGATACAACAGCACATAGGCATTTCCTTTACACAAACACATATACTTTTTTAAATTTGAACCGCAAATTCGAACATACCACACACCCGTCACCAATACTAAGTATAATATTACCTCATCAATAACTGGATGCATATGATACCAAATAGTACTGGTATCAACGATGGGTGTGCATGACTCTTACGTTCTTCCTGCGAGTCATACCACCGTGTCATAGACATAATCGAGCAGATGTCAAAGAAAAAATCCCGATCCCAACAACTACTGCATGTTACTCTCACAACCGCTCTTCGTTCTACAGGTGCACCCAAGTATCCATGTTAAAACCTATAACCGCCTTACTAATCGAGGTACGACGTTACCTCTGAATGAGGTGGTGTTTTCCGGACAAATGCCGTGATGGTGATCGTAGAAATGGGTGTGTATTAACAGCCAACGATGGAACCTCGGGATAAACTCAATGAACTTTGAGAATCATTCGGCTAAGGAACGTCGTATGCAAGTGCTATCTGGGACTCCATCACACCGCACCAAACTACATAATTCATTAGTTTTTGCAGCGCATTCTGTCTCGAGACCATATCAGACGTTCCGCGATATATCCCCTGAGTTATAGGCGATGACAGACAGTAGCAGTAGATGATATGCTGATTGAGGTTCTAAGAAGAAAAATATACACTAACTTCTCAGATCTCTAACGTTACGCTGTATGTTAGAAATTACGTCCATTTACACACACACTTGCATATGCTCACACCCACAAGTCAGTCATATTTCACTCACTCTCATATCTCCAAACGAGTCATCTTCCTCGAACCTGTCTGCTACAGTAAAATTACAACCTCGTTTTAATGACACCCTACACATGTTGCAGCCGCACCCATTTCTACAGCTTTCCACAAGTGCTAGATCCAATTGAAGTCGGAGAAAGACCTTCTGCAACCAGTGTAGAAACAGATCGAGCTGTTACTGCAACAGGACCGTGTTTTGGGTATTCGGTGGAAATGCGCGCAATGTGGTACGTCCCCAAACTAGATACAAGTACTACAGATCCCCAACATACTATCTTTGTTATTCTATACCCACCCAAACATAGAAAAATTACCAACTATAAAAGCTCATCCTATTTGCAAGTCACCTAGACGTTGATGCGGGCACAATTACGTGTAGCTACGGTGGGCCTCCAGCGCGAAGAAAGAGATTTCACAATACTTCCCTAAAATAGCGTAGCGTGCAGCCATCCAGGCATTCCTAACAGTTTACCCAGTCCGACACCTCAAACTGTAGCTGCCTGTGTGGAAACGATGATATTAAATATAGAGACATTGCAGAGACCATTTCAAGTTTCATCACCTATACTGTAAACGAATTATCATATGAGACCCTCCCGAGGGACCTGATTCAAACACTGTTTTCTAACACTTTTTTGTTCATTGCCAAAAATGTATTTTTCTGCCATGACTTTGAGGTATGTTCCAGATTCTAAACTGATATTAAGACGCTCTGATCCACGACCTCTCACAGAAAACTAGACATCACCCCTTTTGAATCATATTCTTCCAGCGGATAGCATAACACTGGATGATTTTTTAAATAAAACACACTTACAACATAGGGAAACGGGAAGAGTGTGGCAGCGTTGTGGTGAGTTTCCAAACCACCGTCCGAAAGTGATTAATGACCTCTACACTGAAACTCATACGTCACAGTGACGGAATAGATGAACGCTCTGCGTTCCGTTTCGACTTGTTTCTAATTTTGCACTCATGTACGCTAACGCTGTTTAGCTGCTAGCAACCCCCAGAAGTTGACACCCATCCACAAAACTTCTTACCCAACTGAAACAAGCGATGTCACTCAATCATTATGTGGTACACAATGCACGGATGTGATGGAAGAGACACCGCTTATGTATTGCAATATTAAGCAACAGACTTGATAGCGCGAAGTTCAGAACTGGCCAATCATGTGACAGCATGTTTCCCCCAATTTCAGTTTCATTGCTAAACCATGCCCTCTCCACGGTGCGAGTATCATTGCGAAAATCGATAGATGACTGAGCAGTACGTCCATTAACTCTTAATTCTCGAACACACAAATCATCAAAGTATGCGAGGAAGCGCTATATATATTCCTATTACCTCGAGCATAGTGTTTAATTTACGATCTATCTCACAGCGTGTCGGAATCACAGAGCATTCTCACCTTCCTAGGGTAAAAGACCATCCTCACACTGTCATTGACCAACCAGCCCTGCAGCACAGTTCGCGAATTAATCTGCAATTGACCATAAGAAGACCTCTACGCTCCATGTCTCGTGAATGAATTGAGCTTTTTGAGTCCTAACCTGTCCAATTGCACGAGATTTCTCGAGATGCGACATGTCGAGAAGCTTAGCACCCCTTATCGATGTATAGTAATTGGTTCCAAAGTGCGGTCATATAATAGCAGGCAGTTAAGAAGAACAACAAACGATTGATTTTTATATGCGATGGTGCCCCCACACGGACGGGGCTCGACGCATTTTTACTTAAATCAACCAAGCTATCAACTCTGAAGTATTGTTGTAGAGTCTAGGATCCACACCGAGAAAGTATTCCTGAGAGAGAGAACATAATCACACGCACTTCTAAGACTACAACGTTCTGCACTTCAAAACTGGCTATAATGTTAGGTCGCATACGTTTCCGACCTATCAGATAGACATCCTTCTTCCCGGTTTCTCTACCCTGAACTATCTTTAGAATCGTAAAACATTTGCGTTGCAAGATACGAGCACAATATAGCTTTGCGGAGACGTATAGTGTCCACTATTCACATCCGATCATGGTTCAGGAATTATACGATGCCTGCATCAGGTCTATATATAAAATTATATTTAGTAGCGGGGGATACATCCAACAAGGAAACAGATAAACGCGTAGCAGCAGTGTCCACCATGTGAATATTACAAGTCATTCCGTCACTAAATCTATAAACAACACATCAATCGAGCAAATGTGTACACAAGGATTGCAGCGCATAACAAGCTCTTACCGCTAAGTTAGTTATGACCCTGAAGTCTCGATTTTACACCCAAGATGCGACAGGGGGATCGCATAAAATTAAAATTCGTTTAGAGGAATTTGTCAAGTTTCATCATACATGAGATGGAAGTCCTCTGATGACCGAACGGTTTACCGTTAACGATCGCAAGTAGACACTGCTTTAAGCCACATACGGAACACGTAGTTTTATACTAGCAGAACGCCGGATATGTCGCGTGACTCATGAATCCGGATAGAACACTGGGAAAAAAATTGGCCTGCACCAACTTCTCCTTCTCTGGATTGAATTAGTCAACCTTTAAATCGTACCTCGTTACAGCTCTTTCTGATATGATCAACCCCTTCACTCTCTGTTATCCTATAACGCAGATGCAAGTAAGTTTAGAGGAGAACCGACCTCTGTACTTCTCAAAAGCACCAAATACAGTAGTCAACTCGCGTTTATCACTGATACCTCAACAGATATACGGTATAATACTGACTGATTGGGAAAAAATTGACTTCCTCCCTAATTACCCTTCTTTTCGATGTCAATGGTCTCTCGCATTCCTCTTGTTAGTGCATACTTGATTCCATGTACAAACTGTTCGGCGCGAACCAGAACATACACCAGTACTTCCTCAATCTCCCCTCATTTCGGTGTACATTCGATCAATTTATACCTATTCCCTAGACATTTTTCGCAATTCTATCGATTTTATGTCAGATATGTACATGCGATCACGACGTAACCGCTCGTTCTGGGTTTTAAAATTACCTGTAAATGTAACACAGCTGCCAAAAACTAGCCCAAATGCACTAATCGGGAGGCATAATACAGCACTGTGCGCGACTGTATCCAGCCACCTCCAGATTCGGGGAACGTTTGCTCTCTTTTCTGCTAACGTTTGCCTAATTATGTGAAATAAATTACCATAATTCTTCAAAAATTATATTATGGGTGTACTCGTAAATAAGCATTTGCTACAACACCTGATGTAATAAGGGTTGTGTTCTGGTACCGCAATAAGCTGCACATTTATATGCTCATTTTGGGTGTATTCAGATGTAACGCAGCTTACATAGTTTAAATGTTTTAAAAAAAAATTCCATCCGGGTGTAGCATCTAAAGGTTGTACAGCGGTACCGCTGAATGAACAAGGGACACACGGACGGACACTGCACTGTTTCCAGGGATACGACGAGGTAGTTAGGTCGCGCAAGTGTTAGCTGCACTCAGCCTGAAACCTCCATTGTGGATTGGTGCGACATGTACGGTTTCGCTAAGTGTAACTCTTAGACACGGAACATTTCCTACTGCAGTTCGTGGAATACTCACTGTGTAATATTGTGTTCTTTCCGTTCGGATTGCGCGATGCTACATTGGACTCTCCATTAATTCACTTGACTACAACTGATGCTGATGTTAGCTATAAGGAGCGAAGGTCGTACAGTCCCAAATCGGTATGCTAATCAGGCAAAAGCGCCATGAGCAGTGAAGCCATCATCACTAATCCCTTGCCTACATGTTGGTGCTTATATACCCACATCGGTGTCGTAACACGTTACATTCACGGTGCAGCAACGCCCTCAAACGCAAAAGTTTTGATCTTCAACTATACGAATATAAATATTAACTTGAAAGTTCCTAAATATTAGCCCAATTTTTGAGCATTATCAGTATACTTCTACGCAATCGAACCTGACATTATTTGTCAATGAGCCGACCATAAGGCTGCAAGAGGCTTAGTGTTTGACGTGACCCATCGCGATAAGTGGAGTACCTGGGCTAGAATTGGAGTACCAGCCCGCCACAAATTTGCATTGGTCACTGGTGGCTCGTAGATCCATACCTAATGCACCTGATTTCAACGAATTCACAGTCAGAGAATTAATTTCGAAATATTTCATACAGCTGTCGAGCGTCAGCATTGTATGTTCTTTAAAACATGCATTTATGTTCGTCTTGTTTAGCGTTAACTGAATAAATTCGTGTGGTTAATACACCATGTGTCACCTAAATTCAGTTTAGCAACTATTTCACAAATGTTCAAATGTGTGTGAAATCTTATGTAACTTAACTGCTGAGGTCATCAGTCCCTGAGCTTACACACTACTTAACCTAAATTATCCTAAGGACAAACATACACACACCCATGCCCGAGGAAGGACTCAAACTTCTGCCAGGACCAGCCGCACAGTCCATGACTGCAACGCCTGAGACCGCTCGGCTAATCCCGCGCGGCAACAATTTCACCTCTGGTTTTAAATTACGGGTCATTCGCAGTTAATAACTTAGTGCTAATCGCACAGACCATAATGTGTTGTACCGACTTCTTGACAAGTTTCCATACATTTTATTTTATTGCAGTATGATTTATCTAGTACTGCGACTGGGTGCGTCGAAACCTGTTGCCGGTGTGTCGTGTAGTGCCGTTTACAACTGCCGTTTTTATTGCTTCCGAAAACGTAATTGCATTTATATCATTACGTGACCATGAGAATAAACAGTACGCTATCCGATCTGGGAACTCACATTTATCGTGGGAAGCCGCCACAGAATGGCAATGAAGTAAAGTTCTTGACGAGTAATGACAATACATGACGCTTTTCCTGAATTTGAAACTTCAGGTAATAATGACGCTACTGAATCAGACACTGTCACATTTTAACACATTCAAAGGGGTTTGACGAAATTATGAGGCACAGCGAAAATGCTTGCTTGAACATGAATGCAGATGCTATCCCAGATTAGAGGTTAGGCTGTTGTACTTGAGCACGAACGTAATCTGTGCAATATCCCCAACACATTGAGTGTGTCAGACGTGGTGAGAGCAGTATTCTGTGTAGTGTGAGCGCATTATGTCGGAGTTCTTTGGGTTTTAATGTACGCAAGTTGCCCGTGCTCGTATGGTGGTGCTTCCTCAATCAAGGAAGACGAAGTGACTGATTCTGAAGAGGCAGCTTATATAAGATTCATACCGTATATAGGCAAAGCGGAAAAAAACCCAATAATGATCGAAGACACGACGCAGATCTCTCAGCGTCAGTTTCGAGCAACGTTATCTGTTTCCGTTGGTTTATTTTACACATTTAGCTATTATCTAAATTCATATTCACGAGTGGGGACGAGACAGAGAGAGAATGTATCTTATCTTTATGTAGATATTTCTAATACTTCGACGTAGAATACCAAACCCAGTGTC
This sequence comes from Schistocerca americana, assembly GCF_021461395.2. NCBI lineage: Eukaryota > Metazoa > Arthropoda > Insecta > Orthoptera > Acrididae > Schistocerca > Schistocerca americana. Next base: position 95,625,301 of record NC_060121.1, read on the forward strand.
ACCAGTGATATTCCTGGTTTTTCAGAAAACATATTCGTTGCCACAGAGAAATCATGAAAGTCGCCAAATGATGATATATTTGATTTCATAGCTTTTCTATGTGACAGAGCATGGAATGATTGATCGGTTGCACTCTCAGTCCACAGGAGAAAGATCTCAAGCCAATTTCCATATTTAGGTTGCAGTTGTTTCCTGACATCATTTGAGACGACTGCCCCATCGTTCAAAGGGCTCTGAGCACTATGGGACTTAACATCTACGGTCAACAGTCCCCTAGAACTTAGAACTACTTAAACCTAACTAACCTAAGGACATCACACAACACCCAGTTGCCCCATCGTTGCCCAATCTGGGAATGTGCGCCGTCTTCAAGATACTCGTAGTAGATGGCTTGTTTAATCTTAATCTTGTTTTTCTTCCTTTCCTAGGGAAAATGAAAGAACGGTTTACTCATCCACGCCATACGTACGGTTTCAGGCAGCAAGAAGCTTTCCCGCAGGTAATGGCTACACTTGTCGCAGATAAAACCATGCGATACGTAGTTGTCGGCTGGAAAGTATACATCCAACCTGTCCTTACAATGAAATCCGTCCATGTCACCAATTGGAAGACTAGGATAAGATAGCATTCATGTCGAGGACACTAGAGACGGTAACGCCTTCGTGTATATCTGCGATAAGGTCTGTCCATTTTCGCAAATTAATTTACTACATATAGAGCAACCGCACTGGATCGAAACTTCATAGTTCTGAATCGCATACGTTCTGTAGTTTCAAGCGACCAATCTGTTACACAGTATCCCTTACTTGTTAGACTTAGTATAAACTGTTGGGTCCTGCCCACTCGCCTCGTATGGGTGCCTAACGGATGCTGCATCCTCGGAATGGTACATAACAATTCAAGCAAACCACATTAATAGTTTTTATTACAATAAACAACATAGACAATACTTAACTTTGTATTACAAGAACGTGTCACAAGCGATGGTCGACAGGCAAAGAGTCAGTGTCTTTCTCTATACACTACGTCCATACTAGCAGTGGATATGGATCTCTAATAGTGGCTATCGTAGTGCTCTCCTATAGCCAGTATAGTACTGTCCGGTCGAGGCTGGCAGCAGCAGCTCTTGTATTCTCTTCATGTAGAGGCCGCTCCTGTCGCGGTGCGGTCCCAGTCAGCGGGCTATTTGCTGACGTCACCTCACAGCCTTCTCTGCTCTTGTGTTCTTAATCTTTCTGCTGGCGCTAGTCGATACGCCGGAACATAAATATTTTTGATAAAAAACGAGTATGTTCCACCTACCTGACGACGGTGGAAGTGATGCGGTAGATGCAATAGCTCTGATACGAGGAAATTGTTACAGTAAGGCTACTTTAAATTTCATATTTACCGTCCCTGTACTGTACGAATACTGTAAACAGTCACGATCCAATTTCGTATGGCCCTGTCAATATGGATCCGTTAAGCATAGGCGTTGCATGTTTGAGTGCTAATGAAATCCCTGCAAATGTAATTTTGGTGAAAAGATTTGTTTGACAGGAGATAAGAGATGTGTAAGGTCTCTAGACATACATTGACAATAAGGAGGAACAGAATGATATGCCTTATGTGAAGGCATCAAACAGTTACTTAGATTGCTGTAGACGGAGCTGTGAAGGGTGAAAATTGTACAGGAAGACCGAGATTTAAATTTATTCAGGACGTTAACTGCAAGTGCCACTGTGAAATGAGGGGGTTGACGCTGGAGAGGAAGTCGGTCCGATACTCGATAACCTCATGTTTCCTACGTTAATCGACAATATGGAACTTTACCTATTGACTTCCTTATTTCAGGGAACATGTCTTCATCCGTTGCTTACGGTTATCTGGATTTCATGAACGAAAGAGCGAACAGAGTTTCGTAAGACCTCTATTTGCGGCAATCTATTTTGACTTCTATAGCGGGCAGTTTAGTTTTCCAAACAGTTCATAATATGTCAGCGCAAATGTTTTCCATTATTACATAACTGGTTGATGTTGCATTCTATAGCTTACCTGTAATTTTGTGAATAAGTCTGATGACCCTTTTGGAAACAGAGATAGCAAAAGCAATATTAGCGTAGAAAAAGGGCAGGTACGCAATTGAGGATGTTACAGCAGAATTTCGGCATTTAAAAGATTTGCAGATGTGTCTTTAAGTCTTTTTGTTAGCATTCAGAGGGGCACGTCCGAAATGTCGAACTTCTGTTGTATTGTGTACTCGGTACGGTGTAGCATGTCACTAGGCTTGTTCAAATCCCAGAGAAGATGTTTGAAATATTTATTACAAAGTGGTCTTTATGCCAAGCAGTGCTCCGCTGTGCAATTTGGAGCACCATGCGTCAAGGATGCCTCCATTTATGCGCGGTTTGCGTCGAAAGTAGAGTACATACAATCTTGAGTTTGAATGAGTTGAACGACTTTGAAAAGGAAGATCATCTGGCTTTCAAAAATACTACACTAAGTTGAATAAAAGAACAGACATAACAAAGTTTGCCTGATAAATCTATGAAAAGAGGAAAGCAAGACACAGACTTTCTGATAAATAGCCACCGAACCATGACGTAGTATCTCTTATTACCGATTCAGTAACAAGCTTTCTGTGGTGTCACCGCCAGACACCACACTTGCTAGGTGCTAGCCTTTAAATCGGCCGCGGTCCATTAGTATACGCCGGACCCGCGTGTCGCCACTGTCAGTGATAGCAGACCGAGCGCCATCACACGGCAGGCCTAGAGAGACTTACTAGCACTCGCCCCAGTTGTACAGCCGACTTTGCTAGCGAAGCTACACTGACAAATACGCTCTCATTTACCTAGACGATAGTTAGCATAGCCTTCAGCTACGTCAATTGCTAAGACCTAGCAAGGCGCCATAGCATTTGATAATTACTATTGTGAAGCTTGTACAGTAACGAGAGATGTTCTGCAATTGTGGATTAAAGTTAAGTATTATATCAACTACGTACTTTATTTACAATTCTCAAGATATTGTCCTGTTGCAGACCTCACGCCAGTCAGCGTGCAATTAAACGCGTGCATTTCGGCCTCCTCTAGAAAAACAGTGTTGGCTCTTCTGCCAACACTACACTTTCTGCTTTTCCTTCATTCAGCTAATGTACTAGAAGTAGTATTCGCGATCTGACATCTCATTTTACAGTTGTGAAATACCTGGAGCAGTTTCTACAGTCTATCATATATCATTGCTTTAAGCTTCCAGCAAATGCAGTTATAAATGCAGTGATACATAGCTTTCCACTGGAAGCTCACACTTTTTAATGATTATTACGGAGTAAAGAGTGGAAATGACCAAGGAACTTAACTATCACGTTTACTGCAAATCATCGAAATGAAGCGACGCAGACACGGCACGTGCGATAATCCAACAGACATTGCTGCTATATTTATGTAGTTGTACTGTCGTCAGTAAAACGTAGGGTCTCACTACTAACTGGAATGAAAACATTCTTATTGCCACATAATCATTAGTACCCTGGCATGCCACCTGGAACGTTCCAAACAAGTTACATATTTTTTAATATGTCTAAATTTTTCAGTGAGATGAGTAACATAATTATGTGATGTCAGAATATCTTCTCATTTTTTTGGATACAAAGAAGTTAGGTGCATAAGGGGAAGCGATATACTCTTTTTTAATCATAGTGACAAATTTGAGATTTGGCAGCACATCGTTTGACATATCCGCTCTTGTGTTGCTATATACGGATTCCAGTTGCCGAATTGTATTACAATCTGAAGTTTACAGAATGCAACGTGAGAATTTCATTTAAATATTTTTGATCACTTCCCAGAAAACTCCCTAATGGAATTATTAATACGCGCGCTGACTTTGAGAACGTACAGGGCACATCAACCGGACCTTTAAGTCCACAGCGGGCACGCAGACCCCACAAAGTAGCAAGAACCGCGCGATGAGCTTTAGTTCCGCCAGGGCGTCGCAAGGATGACAGCTCCAAATCACGAGCATTTGGCAGCCCTGTGCCGCAGTGGTGGCGCGCAACACGGAATCTGCATTAGCAATGTCAGCGCTCGCCATGTTTCACACGTGGCTGGCTCGAATACTTCCTAGGTGGCTAATGCCACCTGCCACCGAGATTTCAACGGAAGTTCAACCTGCAATTACTGGAAGGTGCCCTGTAGAAATCAACATTTATTTTGGAGTAGCCAAACAAAATATTCCTCTCTGCTGTCCACAAACTGACAGTGGATAAGCACCAGCAAATCTGGGACAAACAAAGAAAAGACAGGAGGAGATATGTTGTTCTGATCAATCAACTAGTTCACCTAGAAATTGTCAATTCAACTCGAAAATGATTCTTTTCGTAACTGATAATGATACATAGACAATACAGACGCACAAAATTATCACGATATTTTCAGAGATGTCTCCCTTCTTAGGGACAGAGAAGTATAAATGGAAGTAGTATTCAGTACCAACACGTAATCTTTTTCTGCCTTTCGACATGACTCATCAGTTCTTCGGGCAATGTTTGTGTCTTACGTTTTTGTGATGATTCTGCCAGTAGAAGAGGCAGACGTGTCCAAAGATTTTCTTTTCATAAACGATGGCCACCAGCTAAACTGCAAACATGCTGGAGTTTCACTGGCATTTAATTTATCAAGATTGTTATAAAGTTACGTTTAGGACTCTACCAGAAAACACGTTCTGCTTAAAGCAGCAGCCACATTTAGTCTTTCAAATATTCATAATTTAGGTGCACCTTCCGCCTCCTGTACTCAAATAAACTGCCATATATTACAAACACAAGAACCTAGCATTCTTACAAAAAATAACTTCACATTCTTACACAGTTTTCTAATACAAGGAAGCTAACGATAAAACCATGATCACGGCGGCGTCGACTACAATACAGTTGACAGCAGCGTGCCCTCGACGTGGAAGACTGGGACGAAGGCGAACACGCATGCACAGCCAAATCAGCATTTGCATACCGCAATCACGGCCATCACGGAGACGTGCATGACCGAAACTTTAGAAAAATGCGTCTCTGAAGGATAATGTTGCGAAAACTAGTGTCTGATTTCCAGTATTAAGAAACAGCATTAAACTGCTCGTCCACTCCAAGTAATTTAATAGAACTGATTGGCACTTATCAGAACATAAGAGGACAATTCAGTGTTGAACAGAGTGCGAACACTAAAAAGTGACGACAAACAGCTTCATACTGTGAACTCGTTATTTTTCCAACTAAGCTGAGATACTTCGGAAGACGTCTTCTCTGTTAAACAACTTGTTTAGATTTAAGAGACCATATTCGAGTGTTTGAACCGAGAAAGGTTAAATAGCCACGTAAAGGGCAACGAAATAAAACTATGTGATGCCGTTCGTGACGGTCTGAAAGGTAGGCTTTGCACTTACGGCTGAGAAAACCTTTATTCTGTAGGATCACTTTTGTGTTCACCAAATGCTACTAGCTCAAACCAGTAAAAGAGCTCCCTACCACTGCAAGTAGATGACGTTGTTGATATGGCTTACTCGAATGCAGAAACTACGAACATGCCTCGTCATAGGGTCAAATAGGTTTAGGCAACTACGACAAAACAGAAAACAACACAAATTAGCAACAATTTGCAAGAATTCATTAAGAAAAAATTATACGTCACACAATTTGAGAGTGAAGATGATTGTGGTAATACTGTTAAAAGTTCCCTTCGACTCGTCTAGTCTTGAATAGAGTGAATGATGACCAATATAACTAGTGGAATGTCCAGTCTGCATCTTCTGGGCATCGACTATACGGAAGACATATGCTGTTTCCTGGCTCGGTGTTGCTACTGTGCTACTAACCGTCAATACACTGTCCAAATGCCGCGCTTGGGAAATATTTGGGTGACGGAAAGGAGAAGCATATTAGTGTCTGTGTTCTGTGCGCCGTCTACGGCGTCTGACCAGAAATATGTTGCCTCTCTTTGAAGGATGGTCTTTCCGTTTGGCGCCCTGTGTATGGCTGAGCCTTGTATCTGTGGAGTGCACATCAATTACACCATTGGCGATAAATCACTCAAAATAGTAACAGTCGTCAAATATCTATAGGTAGTAGTTCGGGTATGAAATGTAATGGCCACATAAAACTAATTGAGGTAAAAATAGTTCTTCACTGGAAGAAAAACCCTTTTCCTGCTATAAGTCCAACAATTGGTTGTCCAGCTTGATGACAAGCATAATCTTCATAGTGTTCAGCAGAAGTATTGATTTGTCTGCAGCGGTCTAGGTGTCTATCGCTTGATAAAATCTATTTTCTACATCCGTATTGCACGAAGAGATGATGGCGATATTACTAATTTTCTTGCTCATTACTGACGTGCTAGCATCAACGACGTCGAGACCTTTTAAAAACGGATAAAGCTGAAGTTCAAGCACGAAGCTTCCTACAAACACCTCAACCGTCTACTAACTGTGAACAGTGAAGCTTCCTCAAAACAGATATAGGATAATCCTCGCTGCTCAAATGATTAGCGAATGATGTAGCAGTTGTCGACCTCTATAAAAGGAGAATTACAGTTGAGTTAGCGAGTGAGAAAGAGCAGTGAAATGATCAAACAGTCGTGTAAAGGTGAAAAGTAAAGAAAGGTCTTCTCGTTCCATAAATATTTATTACATGTTAGTTTACGGCTTATTAGGCACTCATCGGGTAACAAGTGATAAGCGCACCCTTAAAGCCGAGTTTACACGGCGACACTAGTTTGCAGGTAACTGCGCTTCCGGCCACTGCGCATGCGCGCCGCGCGTTTGCGCAACTCGTTGGTGAAACTGAACACTTTCGGCGTGTTCCAAGTTTCGCGACCCTAGTTGCATGACTTTTGAGGTTATGTGTGTTCGTAGAGTGTAGACAAACTGAAATACGAAGTGGGGAATGGAGAATAATGTTCGCTTTTTGCATTTCTATGCTTTGCATATCTATGCTTTGCATAGGTGTTCGTAGGATTTCAGTGATGCTGATTACAAAAATAAGCAACATATTGCTGCCGCTGTGACCGTCATGTGCGATCATAATACAGATGGTTTGACAATATCTGAGCTGCAGGAAAATTATTGAGTTTGGAGCACATACACAACTGAATTAAGAAAAATACAAACAAGTGTAATTCTAGCTGTGGCAATGCTCTCTTCTACAAGACTAAAATCCCATCGTTCGAGCTGGCCAGCTCTTTGATAAGGAATATTGTTGACAGGAGGAAAGGCTACACAAATTCCAGAAGCTGCATTCTTCTTTCATTATTCATCTATTAAAACGTCGCTGCAGTGCTCACCATCATATATGTTAGAATTTTGAAGTATTGCCACTGTACAGAACTATCTTCAAGAGAGTAGTTAGCAGACCATCTCTTCTTAATGCGGCCTGCTTCGAATAATTATTGTTGCTAATGTTAATAATTATTGATGTTAATGGAATAGCTTCATCACTAACTAAAACTGTATTTTATAGCATGCCGAGTGTTCTCAAGTGTAATGCATGCAATATGATATGTAATTTCAGCTCTGGCGACAGTGCTTCATGCATTACAGTACTTTTATTCCTTATCGCATAATGAACAATATTTAGAAGAAACGTGAACAGTTCTGGTGACATCCTAATTAAAAGAACTTCTGGATATTCCATTATAAATTATTTCATCAAGGATACTGAGCAACCGAGCTGACGTCTTTTCTTCATCCAGTCACGAATCGAAACGTTTCTTATTTTTCCACTCAACAAGCTTTAACTCCTCCATAACCTGTGTGTCACGCAGCTGCCAAAACTTTCATTTGAGACACGACTCAGGGACGAACAAAACGACGAAACTGAAGTGTATATTGGTGTCGCCGTGTCTACGTAGCCGTGTCTAAACTCATATATGAAGCCACTTGCGTGCAACTCATTCTACGCAACGAGTGGCGCAACCCAACGTCGTGTAAACTAGGCTTAAGGCATTATTAGTGGGGAATAACAGGAATCTTGGGAACTACAGATATTACCAGCGCACAGAAGCTTTGCTCATGATCTCAGATAACAAATTTCGAATTAAATGTTCACCACTCGCAGTGCCGTGTTTGTCGTAGTGAGGTTAAAAAATACAGTTTAAGACAAACGCACACTCACACACACACACACACACACACACACACAAACTGATGACAATTTAGTGGAGCTGCGTCACAAAGCTTTCTCGTCCCCTTTTGGATTCAGTACCGCTTCATCAGTTACTCAACCTACCCACCTAATCTCTAGTATTCTTCCCCAAAACCACATTTCAAACGGATCTACTCTCCTCTTGTCTTCATTGTTCATCTTCCACGTTTCGCTTCATAATGAGGGTACACTCCTTGCAATTACTTTCAGAAAAGAACTCCAAATTTCGATATTTTGATGTTAACCTTTCTTTTTAAAGAAAGTCTTCCTTTTATATTGATATTCCGTAATTAATATCCTCTTTATTTCCGCCATCGGCACTGATTATGCTGCGGAAACACATGCATCTACTACTTTCTGCATACAATTCCCCAGTCTGCTTAATATTTATATTGACATTTTGAGACCATGGAGAAGTAACCAAAATTTTTCTGCTTATGACTAAAACAGAAAAGAATTATTCTGTGACACCACTACTTTGCTGATCATAAAATTGTGGTTTCTGATAGCGAGAAGACCCTCTAAACAGCTGCTCACATTTTATCCATGAAAGCTAAGCTATGTCCTCAGCCTGCCGGTGTGGCCGAGCGGTTCTAGGTGCTTCAGTCTGGAACTGTGCGACCGCTACGGTCGCAGGTTCGAATCCTGCCTCGGGCATGCATGTGTGTGATGTCCTTAGGTTAGTCAGGTTTAAGTAGTTGTAAGTTCTTGTGGACTGATGACCTCAGATGTTAAGTCCCATAGTGCTCAGAGCCATTTGAACAATTTTTTTATGTCTTCAAAGAAAACAATTTCCTAGCAAAATAATAATAAATGAGAAAATAGAAATAATAAACACGTTCGACCTCATGCGCGACAGAAGTCGCCATACAAAGAAAGTAGAAAGATTTAATTACTACGGCGTGCTGAAAAGCAATGCCACCGAATTTTTAAAGTGATAACTCTTAAAGCTATTCTGTATCATATAAAGGTAAGTAACTCTCTGTATGTTTATCCTTCATGCCACACACTTACTTCTCAGCATAGTAACCCTGGTGACGAATGCGTTTCTCCCAACGGGAGTTTGTTGGCACCCACTCTAGAATTTTCAACTTCGTTGACAAAGCCAGAACCTCAACTTTGCTTGCACTGTTTCATCACTATCAACGTGAATTTCTCGAAGGTGTTCTTTAAGTTTTGGAAACAGGTGAAAATCAAATAGGGGTGAATTCAGGGCTGTACTGAGGACGACAGTTGACGGTGAACCCAAGGCGTCGGATTGCTGCAGATGTCGCAGCGCTCGCGTGTGGTCGGCGTTGTCATGGTGAGGGACAAAGTGATCCATACTTGGAACAACTCTTTGACTTCGAAGCTCGACTGCAGCGCAATGTTTCTCACGAACAGCCATAGTTAGGCCACACACCATCACAATACATGCTAAAATTCGTAGTTCTCCAGCGGCAGAGGGCTGTAAATTTGTAAACATGAAGAATAAAGGTGAAGAACGTTAGAAATATTTGTTTTATTTAAAAAGCTGTAAGAGGTTTCGCAGAAGAAATTCGGAGGCATTACTTTTCAGCACATATTCATAGATCAACGAAACAATGTACAGAACGCTCGGAAATAAATAAGAAAGCGATCTCTAGTCCCGTTTTACAGAACTGTCAGTACTAATCATGGCATACGGGAGAATAGCAAGTGGGTGCGCACTTCCCGACAGGAGGCGGAACGCTGGCATCGGAGAATAACTTGGAGTGAAAAGCTTAAATGGTGAGATTAAAGAATTCACCATATTACAAAATGTAAGATGACAGGGTACCAAAAGTAATGATGAATTATTACCCAGTGGGCTGAAGATCTTTAAGAAGACCAAGGAAAAGATTTGGAGAGTTCAATAATTTCAACCGAGAGAGCGAAGCAGGTAAATGCCTAAACATTGGTAACTGTTCATTGTTAATCTGATCTTCCTTCCCTACACAGTAATAGCAAACTATAGCTTCGTTTATGCATTAGGGAGCTCTTTTGAAGCTCAGTATTTGAATTTGACACATTTTTGTTCGATCTGTACTTGTGCGTAATAAATTTACACAAAATTGCCATTCGTGTGTTTCATTTTAACCTTTACCGTGGCCTACTGTACTGGAACCCTATTTTATGTTGGCATTTAGATACACACTGCCGTACTGGTTCAATGCACATGCCATGCCATGCCATGCCATGCCATGACTTATGGAATGACGCTTGTAAATCATGAGAAAATACAAAAAGTGACGTGTCAATTTCGTTATTTATTTTGTCTAGCAGTCCCTCGTGAGAGAACTACTCCCTCTTACGGACGTTTCCATCTTAGGAAAATCTGACGTGGTCACCATGAATAGAAACCGAGATCTCCGCGTCAGTCCACGCACAACAGCAGAACGTGTAGTGGGAAAATGTTTGGAGATACGCCTTTACTGCGAAGGGAAATCTACAGTCACGAATTCGAGAGCTGCTTACCTCCATGTAATGATCGATATAGCCCATTCTTAGGGACAATCGACAGCGTGAATCAAAGGCATTTATACGTAATCACACTGAAAGGAATGGTTTTCACATACACTGGCTATCGGTATTCCCTTGTAATTTAGCGCTCACAGTTGCGTTATATAAAAGTGTCATAATGCTTCTGAGAAGTAAGGAATCCAATCGAAGAAGGTGGAAGTTTTTAAGTCGTGTTTTGGACATATGTTACGCTACAAACTATTCCTTCTGATGTTATTTCATCTTTCATAGTCAATTTTGTGCTTTTCTGCTCATGACAGCGCAAAGGCAACAGTCCTTGTATGTAGTATCAGATGTAATTTGTTCCTTCTTAGGGTAATGAGTTTTCAAACCGTTCTTCCCTCGTCTATTCATTTCATGCTTAATCTAACTGCTTAGTTAGTAACTACCTTCTACAGTGCTATAGTTCTGATGCTTCCAGTTTGTCTTTCTCAGATTTCAACAAGGCACACACAGCACTTTCACAAAACGCAGTGATGCAGACATACGCTTCCGGAATTTCATCCCAGTTCGATGCCAATATCTGATAACAGCAGAGCACCTTTATGCGGCAAACATTCTTCTCCTGCGCTAGGAAACTCCTAATACACTTCGTACGTCTGCCTTCTCCTACAACTGTCCTATCGAAAGAGGGGATATCTTCCACTTCATCTACTGCAGTATATTCCAAACTCTGAAGTTACACGCGACTCTGTTGTACGTTTCACAACTTTCCATTACTTCCAGTTTTGATTGCTTTAACCGGTTTGCTGTATGATGCGATTGTATCCAGTGGGCCTTTCGACCAGAAAGGCTAGAAGAAAAACAAATCGCGTTATTGGAGGCACACCTCTTCTTTCTTCTTCTTTTATTGTTCATCTGAAGTATCCTTTCACTTCAGTTACTGTATCTTCAACGTAGAATTACACCGGCCGCGGTGGTCTAGCGGTTCTAGGCGCTCAGTCTGGAACCGCGGGACTGCTACGGTCGCAGGTTCGAATCCTGCCTCGGGCATGGATGTGTGTGATGTCTTTAGGTTAGTTAGGTTTAAGTAGTTCTAAGTTCTAGGGGACTGATGACCACAGATGTTACGTCCCATAGTGCTCAGAGCCATTTTGTAGAATTACAGTTATGATAAACAGTAATTGCCGTATGCACCTTTCTGCCTACGAAACGGTCTTCCTTATCTCTCTGAATTAAGGTTTAGCTGGCCTTATCTAGTTCAGTGGCTCGCAGAAGACCTACTTCACATGTTCAATACCTTTCATAACAACAGCATTATAATCCTTACATTATTCCTAACCTTGAGATAAGCTGTACATCGTTTGCCTCCCTATGAACATGTAACAGTGGGGACTTGCAGGCATTCAGAGGATCTCAGTACTCGAATAGAGCATCAAGCAGTAGATACGCAGAGTTTATTTTAATTTCCCACTAGTAGTTTCCTTCGCAGCACTGTGGAAACGCTGGGTTGGTCGCGTATATTGGTTGGTTGGTTGGTTCCCTTGAAAGCAACATTTCCGACATTTGCCAGAAAAGATTTAGGGAAATCACGAAAATCATGGAAAACCTAAATCAGAAAGGCGGGACCCGGGTTTGAACCGTCCTCCCGAAAGCGAGTCCCATATGTGCAGCAATGACTACCTTTTCTCTTCCAATTATGTGTATAAGTACCGATATCACAAAATTTGTGGGGTTCAATAACATCTATAACTCGCTTCCTTTTGATCTGTCTCTATCTTTCTTCCGACTGATTTGCACGATACACAATTTGTCCGGCTCGGTTCTGAGCACTATGGGACTTAACATCTATGGTCATCAGTCCCCTAGAACTTAGAACTACTTAAACCTAACTAACCTAAGGACTGCACACAACACCCAGCCATCACGAGGCAGAGAAAATCTCTGACCCCGCCGGGAATCGAACCCGGGAACCCGGGCGTGGGAAGCGAGAACGCTACCGCACGACCACGAGATACGGGCATTTGTCCGGAGTGGGCTATTGCGATGGCGATATGTTGATGGTTGGTTATGATACAAGGAGAATTTAATGTTTTATTTGCAAAGTTTCATCCACATTTTTTTCGTGAATCTTCAGCAATAAAACCTCCTCCGTCCGAACAGGCCTAAGACGGCCCATCGGTACCTACCGGCTACGTCATCCACAGCCGACGCCAGGCGTCACTGGTTGCGGGTATAGAGGGGCGGGCATGCGGTCAGTCTACGGCGGTCCCTTTCTGCCGTTGTCGCTCCACAGTTGGCCTCCCAAGTGTTGAGTGCATCCCGCTTGGCAAAAGCGCTGTGAAGACCCGGACAGCTACCCGTCCAAGCGTGACCCAAGCTCAACAGCTGAAGAACAAAAGCATTTCTGAGAAACCAAACAAAAATTTTTCACTTCGAATAATGATTGATATATTAGGAAGCATTTTCTGAGAGCATTTGTCTGGAGAGTATCCTAGTACAGGAGTTAAAATTAGATGATGAACAATTAAGAAAAGAAAACTTTGAAATATGCTACAGAATAATGCTAATATTTTGATAGGTAAATAGAGCTACTACCGAGAATGTACTGAATCTAACTGGGAAGAAAAATTTATCGCAAAACTGGCCGACAGAAGGGATCAGTAAATAGGTCTATCCTGAGGCAACAGCGAAGAGGTAATTTGGTACTGGAGGTAGGTGCGCGGATAAAAACTGTAACAGCGACCAACACATGACTACAGTAAGCGAGGGCAGACATAGTAGCTGCCAGTACCAGTGCACAGGTGAAGAGCCTTGCGCAAGATACACCAGTGTCGAATGTCATCAGACTAAAGACCACAACAGCAATAGGTTGCTGTTAACACGAAGACGCCGGCCGCGGTGGTCTAGCGGTTCTGGGCACTCAGTCCGGAACCGCGTGACTGCAACGGTCGCAGGTTCGAATCCTGCCTCGGGCATGGATGTGTGTGATGTCCTTAGGTTAGTTAGGTTTAAGTAGTTCTAACTTCTAGGGGACTGATGACCACAGATGTTAAGTCCCATAGTGCTCAGAGCCATTAACATTAACAACACGAAGACTCCGTTCCTTTCCTTATGCCTCTGAATCACGGAGATGGAATTAATAAGTGGTCATTAAATAAATTATAGAGCATTTTATGCATAAAAACTAACAGTAACAATGATCTCTTCTTCCTACAGAGGAACGTTTCTTATCTCAGTTTTGTCAGAGAACCTTTTTTGATACTTTGGATGTGCGTAATATCCGGCAGCATGTCTGCACATCCTATAAATTCGCGACATGGCTGTGTTGATGTCTTGGTCTCTTCCATGCAGGCGATATTTACCCAGTACCCCCCGTCGACACACAACAGCAGTTTGTGAGAGAACGAATCTTGCTCCATTCACTGTATTCCACAGCCGAATGTTCCTCAGTCCTACCCAACAACCACTCTGTTACTTTGTTCGATGGCGTAAATGTACAATATGCGTATCTCACTAAAAGTGTAAATTACAGCTTTCCACTTACCGCCTCCTAACGCTTCCCATCGTTCGAATGCGAGTCCACTGTCGTTATACACTCGTATAATAAGAACTCTCCGTTTTCCATTTACTATGCTGTTGATTTGGGGTGCGACAAGCAACTCAATACGAAACTTCACAGTCGAGCGCAGTTTAATCACGGGAATGGAGCATCCCTCCGGCAGCTCTGCATTGCCTCCCTACTCCCTTCCCTCCTTTAACGTCAGGCACGCATCTAGAAAAGTGGAAGGCTATTTTTTTCTGGAATTTATACTTTTAACTATACCAAAAATTTTCACACAGACATCACTTTCATCCAGTAGCCACTATGAATTAACGCGCAGAACAGTCACAGACACTGGCTGTCAGTGGGAATTGATTTAAATCAATGGGGAAGGTTGAAATTTTGTGCCGAATCGGGATTCAAAACCGAGCTTCCGGCTTACTAGGAAGATACAAGAACCACGTTATAGTTTTTTTTTTTTTCTTAAGCCACAGGTGGAGGTCAGAATGGGCAAGGGTCACGCTTGGAGACCTGCCCACAGTCTCCCCCGGCTCTTGAGAGGACTGTGAGGCAGTACAAAGGAAACATTGTACCACTGTCTAAGCTCCATTTTTAATCTTCAGTCCCACAAAAAACACACCTGAAAAAGAAATGTAGGGCCGAAGTAATACACCCGTCACTCCACTGGGAGCAGTATCCTAGAACGTGAAGCTGCACAAACGTGGGACACCCCATTGCTCCGGGGTTCATGAAACTTGTTGTCTAGGAAGTTCGTAAAGTATGTTTTGTATTTCGAGCGACGCCGTATGATCTCATGTTAGTCTAATAGACAGAGCCAACAACCCACACACGACATCACAGTTCCTGAGGGCACGCAGTGCCATGCACGTCCTGCAATCCAGTGGATTGCCGACGTTTCGTGGTGGTGCGAAAGGACCGCGTCCGGGAAGAATACAGCGTCCGTCGTGATAGCGGAATCGTCAGTGCGCTGGAGGAGTGCCATGATGCGTTTCGCAAACCGCCAAACATCCTTCGCCTTACCGCACTTTACATAATGTTCGTCGGTGTCCTGCATGCCACATGTAAGGCGTAGTGGGAAGTCGACCATGCGAACGTCGTACAGTCGTCGGCGTGTGACTGTATTGCGGTTGATAGGTGCACACCAAGACGATATCGCTGTCGTGGTGAGGAGAGGACTGTGGACAGGTCGCCAGATTGGTCGCCAGTCCATTGTCGGGTATTTAAGTTGGACAACATTGCTGCCGTGATCACACCACAAGTATCAGTTGCGGGGATCCTCGTGGTAGGTACTTGTACCTGAACACGACCAAATTCTACAAAGAACCGCGCGACGTGGGAAAAGGAAGGTAACATTGCGCTTACCGCCATCGGTGGTTCAAAGGACGGCGGACACGAATGTCCAGGATCACACATGTGATGACGTATTGCTGTTGGTTCCAGTTCCGTGCCGTCTCTCACCCTTATATTTGTACTGGGTTTCGTAATTTTCCTATATTGTCTGAAAACGCCATTCAATATAACCGAAACGCGTCGCAGATGAAAAACTAATAAATCCGTCCTTACTGCAACTGTGGCTGAATTCGGTCTATAACATTGCCCTGGTTCTTGTACCACTGCCAAATAGTTGAGAGTAGAGTGACTTGAGTTAAGGTCTCCTATTTGATCTTGAACTGCATCCCTTCGCAGACATAGTATCCAAATGCCGCCATTAAACCGCCATTAAACGGTGAGGAATATCGTAGGGCATTGGCAGTATCTGTGACAGGTGTGGCAGTCGTGAGGCAAAGTGAACATTAGCATATTCCACCCTTTCGAGCAGGTCGTGAGTTCGGAGCAAGTTGTTGCGTATGTGCAGTGGGACGTGTTGGAGCAGCCACCGATAGCTCGCAGTCACTGATTTCCGTAGCGATTGGGTGGGAAAAAAAGAGAAAAGTAGATATCGCAACATGTCTACCGTCACAAAGGGACTGTGCAGAGCGTCCAGCCCCCGTCCGGTGTCCACATTCCTGGTGTCATTAATTTTCGCCCTGCTTTCCCCCGCCATGCCGTATGCAGGAAGAAGGGCAACCAACTTAAGTTCTTCGTTATCCGATCAGACGAGTATGATAGTCATTGGCATATGTTCGATACATGAAGGAACTCGCACCGAGCTGAACACCGGTAAGAGTCCGTCGAAGAGTCTGCATCAGTGGTTCGAGGGCTATTGAAAACAGCACCCTTGACAAAGGACATCCTTGCCTAACTGAACTGTAAACGGGAATCGTTCCTACCTCACTGACATTGTCTCTCACCGCCGTAGGAGCGCCGCTAAGAAGGTGCATGACGACGGTAAATAAATCCTGAGATATCGCCATGAGTCACAGGGTCGAGTCAAGGAAATCATGGTTGATCGTGTCAAGGCACGATCAAAATCCACTAATATAAACGCCGCTCGCATGCGAGATACTTCCATGAGGGCAGTGATGTCACAATATTCACCCCTAGACGAGCCTGGACTGGTGGTAATGCCTTAGATATTACAGTCTTTAGTCTTGCTATTATCACTCCAGCAATGATTTTGTAGTCAGTATTGAACATCGTGAGCGGTCGAAATTGGTGGGCGCTGACGCTCCCTGCCGATTTCGGTACCGGTATAAGCATCCCGCCGTGAATTGCGACAGGACGTCCGCGTTGGGGCACAATAACTCTGTATACATCAACACCCATTGGGGCATCGTTGGAGGTATAAATTTTCGATAACTTTCGAGTGTTAATCG
This sequence comes from Schistocerca americana, assembly GCF_021461395.2. NCBI lineage: Eukaryota > Metazoa > Arthropoda > Insecta > Orthoptera > Acrididae > Schistocerca > Schistocerca americana. The sequence goes on from NC_060121.1 coordinate 95,642,252, forward strand.
ATCTGGTCGAGAGGACTTAGGCGCTGGTCCTGGCTTGAGTGCCACCCGTGCGTCATCTTCCGCTAAGGGTTTCAATAAGGCAGCTGCATCTGAACCATCGGCCCCCGTCAGCATCTGTCGCAGATGCCTTTTCCCATCCGATTGTCCGTCGGCGCTCCGACGAAAACGAGGTGGTAATGCTCCAGAAATGCAGAACCATGTCCTACTGCGACGTCACGGCTGATCATCCCTTTCATGGAGCACTGCCATCAACGGTTGGCGATTACGTGTATGAACCGTGGACACACTGATACTTGGTTCTTACTGGAATTAAGGAAAACAAAGAAGGGAGGACTCACCAATATAACTTTCTTCTCACACAACGTTCAGATGGTTCAAACGGCTCTGAGCACTATGGGACTTAACATCTATGGTCATCAGTCCCCTAGAACTTAGAAGTACGAGGGCAGTTCAATAAGTAATGCAACACATTTTTTCTCGGCCAATTTTGGTTGAAAAAACCGGAAATTTCTTGTGGAATATTTTCAAACATTCCCGCTTCGTCTCGTATAGCTTCATTGACTTCCGACAGGTGGCAGCGCTGTACGGAGCTGTTAAAATGGCGTCTGTAACGGATGTGCATTGCAAACAACGGGCAGTGATCGAGTTTCTTTTGGCGGAAAACCAGGGCATCTCAGATATTCATAGGCGCTTGCAGAATGTCTACGGTGATCTGGCGGTGGACAAAAGCACGGTGAGTCGTTGGGCAAAGCGTGTGTCATCATCGCCGCTAGGTCAAGCAAGACTGTCTGATCTCCCGCGTGAGGGCCGGCCGTGCACAGCTGTGACTCCTGCAATGGCGGAGCGTGCGAACACACTCGTTCGAGATGATCGACGGATCACCATCAAACAACTCAGTGCTCAACTTGACATCTCTGTTGGTAGTGCTGTCACAATTGTTCACCAGTTGGGATATTCAAAGGTTTGTTCCCACTGGGTCCCTCGTTGTCTAACCGAACACCATAAAGAGCAAAGGAGAACCATCTGTGCGGAATTGCTTGCTCGTCATGTGGCTGAGGGTGACAATTTCTTGTCAAAGATTGTTACAGGCGATGAAACATGGGTTCATCACTTCGAACCTGAAACAAAACGGCAATCAACGGAGTGGCGCCACACCCACTCCCCTACCAAGAAAAAGTTTAAAGCCATACCCTCAGCCGGTAAAGTCATGGTTACAGTCTTCTGGGACGCTGAAGGGGTTATTCTGTTCGATGTCCTTCCCCATGGTCAAACGATCAACTCTGAAGTGTATTGTGCTACTCTTCAGAAATTGAAGAAACGACTTCAGCGTGTTCGTAGGCACAAAAATCTGAACGAACTTCTCCTTCTTCATGACAACGCAAGACCTCACACAAGTCTTCGCACCAGAGAGGAGCTCACAAAACTTCAGTGGACTGTTCTTACTCATGCACCCTACAGCCCCGATCTCGCACCGTCGGATTTCCATATGTTTGGCCCAATGAAGGGCGCAATCCGTGGGAGGCACTACGCGGATGATGAAGAAGTTATTGATGCAGTACGACGTTGGCTCCGACATCGACCAGTGGAATGGTACCGTGCAGGCATACAGGCCCTCATTTCAAGGTGGCGTAAGGCCGTAGCATTGAATGGAGATTACGTTGAAAAATAGTGTGGTGTAGTTAAAAGATTGGGGAATAACCTGGTGTATTTCAATGCTGAATAAAACAACCCCTGTTTCAGAAAAAAAAATGTGTTGCATTACTTACTGAGCTGCCCTCGTTCTTAAACCTAACTAACCTAAGGACAGCACACAACACCCAGTCATCACGAGGCAGAGAAAATCCCTGACCCCGCCGGGAATCGAACCCGGGAACCCGGGCGTTCACACAACGTGTTTATTTAACAATATATAGATTGTGTTTCACAGATTATCGAACCATTTCACCGTAAAATTTACTTTAATAAAATGGAAAAATTTGCAAAATTCTGTTCACAATAAACCTTAAGTTGGATAAGCTGTCAATCCTTGCAAAGGAAATTTGAGGTGGTGTATTGAAAAACAGCAAACAATATGACACTGATTACAGGACGGCCGGACCTACAGAACGCCCTTTACCGGGTAAAACAGCAGTGGTTACTACCGCGCTGGGCACAGTCTGTCTTATTAAACGACCTTCTGCAACACGTGAAACCTATGTGAGCACCACTGATGAAAAGAGCGATTCAATTACTCAAAACAGATGACTTAACTATTAATTTGAAAGCTGTATGTAGAAAGGTTCGGGGTTAAGATGTGCACCTGTGCTTTAAGGTTAAACAGATTAGCAAACAATATGACAACGATATGGCTTACTTCAAAGCACCCAACCTCTTAATTTCAGTCGGCAAGCAAGATGCGACTGGATATCAACCCGTCCCTTCTGACAATTTTATTTTGAATAAGGCAATGGTGACAGTTGGCTGTTAATATTTTCAAAGATAAACTGATTGTCAGTTTTTAAGACCGCTCTGAAATACCGTCTTAAAACATTACTTTCGAAGGCTTCCATCCAGTTAATCACTGATCAGTCTGGCCTGGCAACGGAAGACAGCAAAACGAAAGCTGAAATTTTAAATTTAGCATTTGAGAAATCTTTCATGCAGGAGGATCGTACAAACATACCGCCGTTTGAGTCTCGTACAGATTCCCGGATGGAGGACATAGTGATAGTCATCCCTGGGGTTGTGAAGCAGCTGAATGGGTTAAAAATAAATAAATCGCCAGGTCCTGATGGGATTCCAATTCGGTTTTACAGAGAGTACTCTACTGCATTGGCTTCTTACTTAGCTTGCATTTATCGCGAATCTCTTGCCCAACGTAAATTCCCGAGCAACTGGAAAAAAGTGCAGGTGACGCCTGTATATAAGAAGGGTAGAAGGACGGATCCTCAAAATTACAGACCAATATCCTTAACATCGGTGTGTTGCAGGATTCTTGAACATATTCTCACTTCGAATATAATGAATTTCCTTGACACAGAGAAGTAGCTGTCCATGCATCAGCACGGCTTTAGAAAGCATCGCTGCTGTGAAACACAACTCGCCCTATTTTCACGTGATATCTTGCGAACCATGGATGAAGGGTATCAGACACATGCCATATTCCTTCACTTCCAGAAAGCGTTTGACTCGGTGCCCCACTGCAGACTCCTAACTAAGGTACGAGCATATGAGATTGGTTCCCAAGTATTTGAGTGGCTCGAAGACTGCTTAAGTAATAGAACCCAGTACGTTGTCCTCGATGGTGAGTGTTCATTGGAGGTGAGGGTATCATCTGGAGTGCCCCAGGGAAGTGTAGTAGGTCCGCTGTTGTTTTCTGTTTACATAAATGATCTTTTGGATAGGGTGGATAGCAATGTGCAGCTGTTTGCTGATGATGCTGTGGGAAGGTGTCGTCGTTGAATGGCTGTAGGAGGATACAAGATGACTTGGACAGGATTTGTGATTGGTGTAAAGAATGGCAGCTAACTCTTAAATATAGATAAATGTAAATTAATGTAGATGAAGAGGAAAAAGAATCCTGTAATGTTTGAGTACTCCATTAGTAGCGTAGCGCTTGACATAGTCACGTCGATTAAATATTTGGGCGTAAGATTGTAGAGCGATATGAAGTGGGACAAGCATGTAATGGCAGTTGTGGGGAAGGCGAATAGTCGTCTTCGGTTCATTGGTAGAATTTTGGGAACACGTGGTTCATCTGTAAAGGAGACCCCTTATAAAACATTAATACGACCTATTCTTGAGTACTGCTCGGGCGTTTGGGATCCCATTCACGTCGGATTGAGGGAGGACATAGAAGCAATTCAGAGGCGGGATGCTACATTTGTTACTTGTAGGTTTGATCATCACGCGAGTGTTACGGAAATGCTTCAGGAAGTCAGGTGGGTGTCTCTAGAGGAAAGGAGGCGCTCTTTTCGTGAATCGCTACTGAGGAAATTTAGAGAACCAGCATTAGAGGCTGACTGCAGTAAAATTTTACTGCCGCCAACATACATTTCGCGGAAAGACCACAAAGATAAGAGAGATTAGGGCTCGTACAGAGACATATAGGCTGTCATTTTTCCCTCGTTCTGTTTGGGAGTTGAACAGGGAGCGAAGATGCTAGTTGTTGTACGAGGTACCCTCTGCCACGCACCGTATGGTGAATTGCGGAGTATGTATGTAGATGTAGATGTAGAACACCTATTACAAGAGAACTCACTCGGTGGAGCCACAAGTTCCACCTAAAATACAGCAATAATGACCCGGTCTTTAAAACACAGAAACGAACAGCTTAGTACAACAACTTGTTGAGATTATAACTAACGACTGAGAAATGCAATTACAATCAAAGAACATAATCGGTTAACTGCTAAATCAACAACAACGTTTTTTGGTTAACGAGAACCTGTGCTTTACTACAATTGTTCCGGCTGTATTTACGACCAAGAGCTGATTAATTAGAACATTAAAGATCGGGTACAAACCAGGAAGAAAAGGCTATATAATAGCGGGAAACTTTTTCAAACGACTACTAGCGTCTTAGTACAATATTACTGTCTATATTTACGGCCAAAGAGCCGAGCGAGTTAAACTTTGAGGGTCGGGTACAATCCAGAAAAAGATGGGGGTAGGTAGAGAGTGAAACAAATTTCAACAAGGATTACAGAATGCTACTCCCCTCTATCAGCCAGCAGCTCCATGGATCCACGGTGTGTTGCAGCGGTTACTGAAGGAAGCCGACCGGTGAAAGCCAGGTAGAAGAGGGCAGCCAGGCCACGAGCGGTCGTCCGACACGAATGTTGCCTACCAACCGACGGGATGTCGGCCTGCTGCTTGTAGTCGACGCTGACCCCGGTGAAATACTCCGGTATCTTTGCTCTGCGCAGGCCTTCCTTGTGCAGCTCGTGGGTTTGGCCGCTCGGACCTCGTGTCCACCTCTTTTCGAGACGCTACCGCCAATCCCCAAACTTTGTGCCTCCCTCTCGGGCCAGCGGACCCCGTATATATATCGGCAAGCAAAGACCTTTTAAGGACACAACCCACAGATACCAACTTTTCCTCACAAATATTGGCAATGGGGTCGCAAGAGGGGTCGTCGGTAACACGCCTAAGCCAGTTGCGCCATTTAGAGCAGCCTACTAATTCAATGGCGCCACGGACTCACACATGTTGCATGGAATTACGTTCCCCATAGACGTTGTCCAAGCATCGAGCACGGATCGAAAGTCCCTTCAACCGACGTCTCGTCACTGATCAAATGCTCTCCTGAATTGGATGGACTTCCGCTTGACGGTCGGGCGATGGAGCCGTGAGGGACAGGTCAGGTAGCAACATGTAGTTTTATTTAAGTGTATCCTGGAGCCTTCTCACTTTCTGCTTCCTATAATTTACGAGAGCTCTTCGTATCGCCGATTTGGCACGTTACAGCCACCATGAAAGAACAGTACAGCACATAGGGAGAAAATGAGCGCATATCTGCCACTCTTCTTCGAACCCCAGGGTCATTCGGCATGCAGCAATAACGATGAATTAAGTTTCCACAACTACGGCTCCACCAGACCTGCTGCCGTGGGAAGGTTAACGTGCATACATCTGCAAATTGGTGCGTAGAAACTGTGGGCCAACGTTCAGCAGCCAAAACGTGATCTCGTAATTCGTCCGAAACATAAATCAGATCCAATCTGCTCGCCGAGTGGCAAGAAACAATCGTGTAGTCCTCACGCTGCCCATGGATCTTTTCCCATGTGTCCATTAGTATTATGACTCGACAGATCGAGCGCAGTGCATAGCAGGAGTTAAAATTCGCGGTTTGATCTTTCGGCGTTAGAATACAGTCAAAGTCCCCTCCCATCAACATGTGGTTACATCTGCCACGGGAAAGGGGCACAATCTCTTCCAAGTACAATTACACACTCGCCTGTCGATTTTCTGATCTGGAGGGTGAATAGATGTTTGCAATACGAATGCCAAACCCCGGGCTGAAGAGAGATGTCGAGGTCACACACTGGAATCCCTTCCCGTAGCAAGATTGTCGTGTGATGTCCTACATCTGGAGTCGGCGGCAGGTTAAGTGCTACAACCAAGCATGTCTCGAAGGGCAGCATTGCAGGTTTCCTGCAGCCGCAGGAAATACACGTCCGTTGCTTAGATCATACCCCAGAAAAGTTGCAACTATGCAAGCGACCGTGCGGTATTAATATTCGCTGTTCCCACTTTACATGATTGATTCGTTGCCGTCGTCAAGTTAGTGTCACGCCACGGTAAACTCCAAGCTATAGTCCACTGTCCGTACTCGGAGTATTGCCCTCCTGTAAGTGAGTTGTCATCAAGTGGGGGTGCAACGCCGCTATCTTTTCGACTTGCTCTGCCCAGTCATATACGTCATCAATCACAGAAACGCTCTCTTTCTCAGGGTTGATGTGACTACGGGAACGCTGACACTGACTCCTTCATCGGCATTGTCAGATCAATCCGTGTCAATGAGGAGGGACCATCTGGAAGGCAATACATCCCGTCACCATCATAAGGAATCCTTTCGACGTTCTGTAAAGGAATGTGTTCTATGTCATTTGTTCCATTTCATGTGTATCTTCGGCTCGAAGATCCTCCGTGTCCACTAGGCTAGGAGAGGACGTGTCGCCCAAACTATGGGGGGTCGTGTTGCGGCGCTTCGGAGAACATTTTTTTTTCTCTCTTTTTGCGCCCTGACTTCTACCGCCTTAGCGTCGGCGCCTTACTGTGTTTATCGAGCGTTCGTTGGTCCGTTGCTGCCGCCACTGTCTGTGTCTCGACCTCCATTTCCACGCTACGTGCTATTTGTGAGGTTCCGAGAGGCCTTTCCCTCATCCGCCCGGGGACTGGGTTCTCCTCGTCATTTCATCATCATCATTCGTAACAGTGGCTAAACTGGGTTGTGTAAAAATTTGACTGCGTAAAAACTGGGACTCTGTACGGGTGCTGATGACCTCGCAGTTGAGCGCCCTACAAACCGACCATCTTCCCTCGTCTACCTTGAAGTGGGTGTGGGGGCATCCTCCCTGTACCCTCCATGGTCCCCTGACTCGGTCCGCTCTTGCATCAACGTGTCCGCATCACGCTCCGAACTTGGAAACACTTCCCGGCGGACCACTGAGAAGTAGGTCACTGGCAGTTGCGTGGGAACTTCTCGATGTGACGCTTCTGCACCTGGCAGTTGCATGATGCGGCGTTCTACGCACTCCAAGCTGGTATGTCCTTCTCCACCGCAGTCAGAACATTTCTCTGGCTGGCCGTCGTGAGTCACAATATCTCAGTATCCTTCAGTATATGAGAACTAAGGGATATGTGTGTTAAGGACTATCCGCGACTGTCGGATGCTTTTTAGCACGGGATAGCTGCTAAAACTCACCCAGCGCTTAGGCGTATCGCTGAGTACCGTCCAATATGGTCGCAGCGAATAAATAACTATAGATTCTGGTACCCTAAACGCCATTTCAAAGATCCGAATGACTCTCACAACCACAACTGAAGGAGCCACTGTTACATCGCCGATATGGCTATCAGTGTGTCGAAATTTAGATCCCCTATGAGCTGCGGACATGCAGTGTCATCGCTCAACTTGGCGTACATTGTGCTGCTGTACGCGAATAGCTGTAACCCACTTAGGTCTATAGACTGCAGGTAAACGATGTTCATCCCTAAAAAAATATATTTATTTCAAAACGCTCGGGCAGTGTGGATAGGTTCAGAATTAGTGTCTGTCGGGAGAAGTGCAATGGTAATCCATGCCATGACGACCATGTTCGCATGGGGCCATGGTCAGCGCATCTGCCTAGTAAGCAGAACATTCGGGTTCGAATCCCGAAGTGTCTCAAATTTTCAACCTTCCCCACTAGTTTAAATCAGTGCCCACTCGCTGAAAAGGTCTTTAATTTGGGTCATGATTGAACCATGGAAAGAAAGTCTGGTTATGTATTTCTGTAGGATTCCACAGACTCCGGTAGCTGACACATACGTAAGCATCCTGTCTGATCATCTGCTTCAATTCATGCTCATTGTGCATTCCGACGCACTTGTGCCATTCTAGCAGGACAATGCGACACCCAACACGTCCACAACCACTACAGAGTGGCTCCAGGAATTCTCTTCTGAGTTGAAATGATTCTGCTGGCCACCAAACTCCCGAGAGATGAACGTTATTGAGCATTCTGGGATGTCTTGCAACGTGCTGTTGAGAAGAGATCTCCACTCCCTCGAACTTTTACGCATTTATGGACAGCCCTGCACGATTCAGGGTGTCCTCTCCAGCACTATTTCAGACATTACTCTAATCCATGCCACGTCGTTCTGCGGCACTTCTGCGTGCTCGGTGCCCTAAACGATACTAGGCAGGTGTAAAAGTTTCTTTCGCTCTTCAGTGTATATCTCTGTATTTGAATACACATGCCTATACCAATTTCTTTGCCGCTTCAGTGTCTATGTTGCATTAATTCAAATTAATGATTCTTTGAAGTGTGATGAGGGTTGTTGGTGTTTTGGTGTCAGGAAGGTGATGTACCGAAATTTATCTCTCTAGAGAAAGACTAATTTATTTCATTATCTATCTTACGTGGCTGTATCTGTGAATCGTATCATTGATGTCTTTACTTATACACTTTTGTTGAATGCGTACTTGTGTGGCGCAAAGAGCGCAGGGACTAGTAGAGCACTAGATCTTAACACTTTCACAATCAGTTTTCACATTCCAAGGATTCTAAAGTGAAGGCATAAGACTTATTTCAGTTGCTATGCATAATTATGTCATAACACATCTTCTTATCTATATCAGTAGTAATAACAAAATTGTAAGACCACCTTGGTAATCTGTGTGTTTGAACACGCTTGTCTCAAAAAGTCCACGACGAATTTTCATGAGACTTTCACATGTACCTTGAGTGTAGCTTGGGACTACGCATAAGGTTTATCTCATCAAAATCGAACAACTACAAAAAACATGTGATATAAGATTTTTTCTAATGTCGCCTCCTCAGCTTAGTAGTTCGGATGTTGTCTCATCCGGGCGTAGTGCAAGAAAGAACCAATACATACAATAGAGGACTATGTGGTCTCAACAATCCACTGAAAATTGGGAGGCGAGGTTTTTTGTAGCTTGAGAACACCAGACTTTAACTCGCTCATTGGAAACTCCTTAATAGAGTAAGGCGTGACGTAACTCTGATCGAGAACCTAATGCATTATCTCGTTCCTGAGAACGGTTCATTCACAAATGCTTAAAGTTACTTCTGTCCAACGTAACATCATAAAATATGAAAGTTTGATGAGAAGTGGTGCAGCTGAGTGGGTTTTTATACCTTGAATCCCACTTATGCCTAAGAATTTACCATTTCGCTTTAAACGTGTACAATTCACATTGAGCTTATGTTATGCAATGAATATAAACGAAGCACTGGTCCAGATTCTGTGTGTTGTGGCATGGATCTCAGTAGCAGTTGGCAGCTCCATGTGGCTCTCTCCCAATTAGCGAAGCAAACAGTTTCATCGCTCATGTTCCACATCATACTACACACATTGTATTCAAATCGCTCTGTGAGTCAAAAATAAATTCCACACATATGAGTAGGAACAGCTACAAATAAATATCCAGATAACGCCAGGTTTCTCGGGTAGTATTATATAATATGTTTATTCAGTAACTCTAAGTTGTTCGATATAGTCAAAATTTTTGTTCGTATAACCAAGTCTCTTTGTAGTTACTTACGATCCATCACTGGAGAGGAAATCTACGTAGTGGCTTCAATCTCCTTCACGACAAAGCTATATTGTACCCCTTATACAGCTGCTACTTCTGAATTCCACGTCATTGGACACTTTCAGATGAAAACCATCTGATAGTGATGAACAGTCCGAAAAAATCGTGGTCTTGGTGTAATTCGCAATCAGAGACGTTTTTATTTCAAGTGAAACTGTTGGTTCAACGCTCTGAAACCTGTACGTTTATATTCTTTCATTTCTGTGACATTCGTGAATGGCACAGAATCCATACAATCTTAGTTTTCCTGATTGAAGGGTCGAGTTCATAAATGTGTCATGAATTTTTCTGGACGTTCTTTGAAAAGACACTGTGGGTGCTGTACATGATACGCATCGGCTGCCTTGCATTCTCTGTCAAAGTGAGCTACATGTCATTCCTGTGCTGAATACCATAAACAGACATAAGGGGAAACGTGCTGCTCTTCTTTGTATATTCTTTGGCTCCGCTGTTTACCCTATATGAATAGAGGCCTGACTGTCTAGGTTAATAAGTCTATAAATTTCATACATTTTGTGGTTTTAACTGTAATGCAAATATAAGAGAAATGTAATTTGTCGGCACTCTTCAACATATTTTCGTGTAACAGTACCTGCAACTTACTAGACCTGGCAACCCAGTTGTTGACAAAACACTTCTGGAAACCTGCTAGTAAATTGTGTAGTAGCTAGTCAAATAGGTTACTCACTGGATAATGGTGAACACCATCTGTCCAGCAGAGTGCGTTACTCGTCCTTCGTTAATACGTTACCTCCTTCTTTCTCTCTTTAGTCAGTTGTAGATTGTGGGTCTGAAATACCGATCGTTGGATAGAAGATATACCGCTCAGATTTTTTACTTCTTATGTAGAAATTGTATGCTTTTGCTAGTTTCATGAGGTACTACGTGCAGATCATCCCAACTATTCCTTCTCAGTATTCAATTTCTCTTCTTCACATTTCCAAAACTTCTTTCGATCTTCCCCGTGTTAAGAAATGCTGCAAGATGTATTACTTGATTCACCTTCACCTTCCAAATAGTTCCGCAGTGCAACTCCGCCGAAATCGACACGACCGCCAACTAAACCGTCTGTGAACACTCACTCGCCTGTTTCCCGTTTCCTCTTTTCGTAGAACCAGCACATCACTTACTGCGTGACTATATTAATCGCCAAGCGTCAACCAGCTTTAATTCATAGTGCCAGTTAATTCTTAGTACTAACTAGACGTATTAACTTAACCTAGACAAGAACGGAAGAAAAAAAGCTGTAAAAATAATGAAACTAACTCATATAACAGGAGAAAAATGTGATTTGCAAGTTGTTCCGTAGCAGCAGTATTGAAACTATGGAGCAGGGCGCGTGTGCGACTCCATAAACTGTGGTCACGCTCAGCGTAATCGCCTAGCGAAATCTCTGTAAGCAATTATGTGGAGAAGCCGGTCGGACATTGTAAAGGGGAGAGTGGAGGGGGGAAGCGGGCAGCTGTCTGTACTGCTGTTCTGGCGCATAACCCAGCAGCACGCCGCGCCGGTAGGGCCTTCCAAGTGGTGGGGGTGGTTGGGGCAAGGCGTGGTGGGGGCAGGGGCAGGGACCGCGAAAAATACGGCCAGCGTCCATCCCCTAAATTAACTCAATTAATTCGCTAAAAGCCCGCTGCGTCAGTGCTGGCCGGGGCTGGCAAACAGGCAGCGCGCTCGGAAACACAAGAGCCTGGAGAACAGGCAACCCGTGACGCGCATCAGTCTCCACATGTACCACGGGCACTGCGACAAATTATCACAGGGACATTTTTGTGTGGTATAGGCCTCTTCCTCCCTCCCCCATATCTTTATAATGCATGGGCTTACCACCTTATTTACCTTATTTAAATTTACGACAATACACTGATGTTAATACTGTGAGATATCTGCAAATGTGTCCCTGTCTTGTGGTTGTTGTCTGTGCTGGGGTCTGTTTCCGAGATCCGAGGGAGTGAAACTTCCGTCTTGCCAAGGGAGGTTGAACTGATCTTCCCCCAAAATGGGGTTTCCACCTGTGTAGGTTTTCGTGTACATTGGCTGCATGCCGTCGCTGCACGTAGACGACATTGGGTACTCGTACCGGTGCAAAGTTATGCAAGCTTCTGATTTGTGCACACACGTGACCATGGGCAGGCGCAGAACTTCCTCCATCCCAACTGGGTAGACACATGCAACAATCGTGCGCCTTCCACGGTTCTGTTAGCTTGGTGGTTTGATTTGTTACTTCTCACTGTTGAAAGGAACCGTTTTTTGCACGAATTAAAATTTTATCTTTGCGTTAGCATTTCAGCCGTTTGGAAGATGAGAAATATGAATTTCGAAGAATATTTTCGTACATTTCCTTATTTGTGTCTAGATCATTCCACGGATTATAAGGAAGTTCCTCATAAATAGTAACAACATGAAAACAGCAATGGCAAGATTCTGCAAAATGAAAAGACTTTAAGATATCATTGAAATTCGGCTTCAAATAGCTGTTTCTACTGTTCTGTGGATATCACAGAGCTATACGCTTGCCGTCCAAAGCTGTCAAACTGTGCGGAAAATTCCACATCGCTTCAAAATCTCGTGTGATATCCAGTCAACTTTTTCTAAAGGCTGAAGGTAAACAGCACACGCACACCCACACACACAAAACCAACAACATTGATGTGCTTTGGCTAACGTATAAGCCAATGGAATGGTGTTATCTTTTCTGTAATTCCTTTCCGTACACTTACAGTGTTCAAAATTAAATAATCAACAAATTTCACCAAAGAAATTTAATTTCTTTACCGGTTTCGGGTATTTAGTGCCCTTCGTCAGAAGGTTATGCCTATCGCATTATTTGCAAGTGTCAATAATAAAATGCATACGGCAAAATGACACGGTCCTAGACAATATATGTAGGAACAATAAGTAATACAATACTGAATCCACTTCATTTTACTAAATGCCCAACAGTAGCAAAGAAACTAAATTTCTCTTATGCAAATGGTTGTCTATTATTTCGTTAAATACGATTTCATTTGCGGAAGATGGATAAAGTACTGAACTCTACATTGTTACATGTTTATAAAGAAACATCGATTCGCACATTCATGCATTCTCTCTCAACGGTATCTACGAAATTTGTGTTTCGTCTTCCTGAGAAGTAAACGTTAAGTGGTCTCCTTCAGGGATATCACGTGAGGGTGGAAAATCGTCTGAATGATGTTAGTTTTTTATGCGCTACGTAACTTGAACTGGAACTTCAGACAGAAGCAATTTGTTCTGGTAGCAAGATTTCTAAGTATCAGAGCTGATAAAGTCATCACTGTTATAGCCTTTATGTATTTTGTATTTTCTTTCATATCAGTGTCTCAACAGATGAAGCATTTCTTCGAAACCATCGATACAGTTATTAACAGTAGTACTCTTTGCCATTTTTATCTCTTTCTACACGCTGGCACATGTACTACGCAAAGACTGTCTTAGTAGTTGAGCTACTATCTACAATTTCGCCTTCATCTGAAAGTAAACAGACTGCAGCAACAGTTGCTGATAGCCGAAGAGAGGGTTTCTTGATCACTGGAAGTCAGCGACTGACTGTGTCCATGTGTGAATGGAATCACGCATCGCACATATCAAGAAATACGCTAACACAGCAGCACGGCGACTGGGTGTGCGGTGCACTTATATAAAACCACCTTAATCGTCCTACATGGGTTGTGATCGAAGCTGACTTCGCCGCCTTAAGTGCTTGTGGCTACTCATAATGGCTGCTGTTCTCTAACTTCAAATGCCCAATCAAAATTGCCTCCTTTTACTGATTTCTTTTGCCATCTGAGCTGAGGTGTGTTTCGGATGTCAGTAGTCAGAGGTCCTCAGTGATCACTACAGCTGCATCTTCAGAATGTTTAAAAAGTGTTCCTAAATGCGTCCCCGTGAGTAAGAACCGGCTTATTCGTTTCTCCGTTTTCGGGGGTGGGAGATGTCATTTCAATTGGCGTACAAGGACTCAGTAAGCAGCGACTGCATAGGGGAGTGTGCAACCATTTGCTAGTCGGAGTGTGTGTACTCCTACGTTTCGATTTTGGACTTCTTTCCAATTCTTTTTATGGAGGAGATTACGAACAGGAGAGATTAGAAACACATCCGATACAGTACCGGGATGTGAGAGTCTTTTGAAAGTAGTGAGGTTGCCACAGGATACTGAACAGCGATACAGCAGAAGTGACTGAAAGATCTTGGACGAAACATGTCCTTTGCGTAGCTGACATTCACTCAGAATGCCTTAAGTCCTTAGTAGAGCCATTCACGAGAAATGTATTCGACCTGGCAAACGAACTATACAGAGTAGGCGAAGTACAACCAGACTTCAAGAGCAATGTAGTAATTCCAGTTTCAAGGAAGGCAGATTATGAGGTGTATACATATAATTAAGAATCAGGTTAGTAAATCGTGGCTGCAGAATACTCAATCGAATTATTTCCATAACAGCGGGTAAACTGGTAAAAGCCAATATCAGGGAAGATCACTTGGGGCTCCAGAGAAACATGGAACATGCTACGCAGTACTTGTCTCAGAAAATAGTTTGAAGAAAGACAAATAAACATTTATAACATTTGTAAATTTAGAGAGAACTTTTAAAATGCTGCCTGGAATACACACTAGAAGCGATATAAAAGATTATCTACTATTTGGTGTGGTTGAGAATGGAGTGAGACACGGATGTAAAGGCCCTTGACACATAATACGAAAGACAAGAAAGGGTGCTGGATATTTAAAATTATTTTCAGGTGCTAATGTGGTGTCCAAACACTTGTGAATAATTGTGAAGTCACGAGAAAGACTAGTAGTAAAAAATATTCTTGCAGAGTATTCGTGACTTCAAAACCAACAGTTTCATTAAACTTTACATTCGTTTACCTACACCCGAAAGAGACTAAAATAAATGGCGAGAGTTATCTTAAATGCTACTCAAATGCGTTACCCTCTGCAGTGACGTCACACGAGTAAAAATCAGTACGCCAAATCACTACTACAAGTTTACGCACCCACTGTAGCGAAGTTAGAAGGAACCATTATAGAAGAGAAGTGTAAACACATGACAAAATGTTATTGCGTTACTTCTGAAACAACGCTGCTTCACAAAATTATCCAACGAAAAACACTGAGTTGTCAAATTAGCAAAATAAATTGAATAAAGACTTCCGTCATTTTAACAGGGGCTCCTGTAAGATCGTAACTTTAGCCTAAAACTCGATAATTAGGAACAAATCTTAATACTTGACATTTCTGCCAATGACAGTAATTCTATCATAGATATAAAAGGTCTGGGAAGAGCAGTTGAAATGAATGGATGATGTGTTGAGAAGAAGTTATAAGATTAACATTAATAACAGTAAAATAGGTACTCGAATTCAATGGAATTAGATTAGGAAATCAGACACTAAAAGCGGTAAAGGAGTTTTACTACTGGTAAAGAAAACTACTGGCGGTGGCAGGAGTTGACATAAAATGTAGACTGGCACATCAAGAGAAGCATTTTCGAACATGAGAAATTTTTACATGTACTATAAATGTATGTGTTATAAAGGTCTTTCTGAATGTATTCCTATGGACCATAGGCTTCTTCGGAAGTGAGGACATAAAAACTTCTGGAATACGGTCAAGCAGAAGACTGTTGAACATTATATCGGTCCATGTAACAGCTGATGGAGAGACAATAAAACGAATTGTGGAATAAAGACATAACCCGAATGGAACAAATAGGGTGATAACTCCTTAGGCATTAAGGAACCATCAACTTCGTAATGAATGGAAATGTAGGAGCGAGGGGAGACAAAATGTAGAAGGACGAAGTGGGAAGTACAGTCAGCTGGTTCAAAGAGATTTAAGTTGTGGTAGTTATGCAGAGGTGAATAAACTTGCACAGGACAGCCTAGCGGTGACAGCTGCACCAGACCAGTCTTCTCTCTCCTTCTGTTTCGCTGCACTGTATTAATCTTTTTATTCTTCCGTAACTATTGTTCGCAACATCCCCTACAGCCTATTTCCTTGTCTGGCCGTACTACAGAATGGGCGAAGTAGAACTGGCGCAGAAAATATTTCACGCAGCTTGAGATAGGCAACCTATCGCACACCCTCTGTCCCAAAAGCAATTAATGAAAGTTGGGTTGCCTATCCTAAGAAGCATTAATAGTTTAGACGCCAGTTTTATTTTGCTCATTCTGTATATTATCCTCTTCTGCCCTTTTCAATGCCAACTTAGCTATTCCTAAATGTTGTAGCAGAGTTTCTGGTTACATGTACCTTTTTAAGCTAAAGGACTGTTACAGATTTCTTGCCTTACTTAGCATTTTTACGACTCAATCACTTCATACTTTATATGGCCACTTCGTTTTTAACGTTGATGGATAACATCACATCTGAAACGTGTCCAGTTTATACTTATGTGGATTTGCGATGGTCCACTATTCACTTCCATACGACACTGTTCTACTAGGCAGTGTGGTAGTGCGGTCTGTATACATCGTAGGACCCCGAAAACTCGTACGTATGTTCATTAATCGGTGTTGAAAAAAATAATAGTTCCTGTCACCAGTTGAAAATATGGCGTTGCAAGCTGTCATAATGTGAAATATTTCTTCTTTTGACATGAGTATGCTGTTTGTCGTTTGGAGACACACATTGATTTGCCTTATGGAGCTATTGTTGGTGTAAAGGGCTAAGAATGTTCAAGTTTTGCGTACAAAACGCAATAACTATGAAGAGGAAAGACCGTGTATTGCTGGTAAAGTTGTTTCATCAGAACGGCAGCAGTAGCAGTGCTGCGTTGAGAGAAGATCACCGACAGAAACAGGCTCGAAGAGGCGCCATGTCAATAAATGGACTATATTACGTGATCAAGAAATTTGAAGAAACTTGCGAATTCGGTGGCGCAGCACGGAGAGGGAGGCAACCCGCTCCCATGGCGGTTGTTGATGAAGTTGCTGTAGCTATAGCTGACCGTATAGTTCATGCCTAAAATTCTGTAGCCAGTGGTCGACCTGTGTCACGGGAATTATCTCTACCTGGTCAACAGCTCAAAAGATTTTGCGTCAGATTTTACACTGTTATGCCTAATAGATTACTAATGTGAACATGATGAAGACCTAAGGTAGACTAGAACGCAGTGATTTTGCCCTTCGTTTTTTGGCACGGATGGAAATGGATGGATGTGACCAGAGAATATTCTTTGCGCGGACGAGAAACATTTTACTCTACAAGGTGACGTGAATGCACAGAACTATCGCATATGGGATTCTACCCAGACACATGGTATGCAGAAGCATCCACTTCACTCAGATTATGTGACTAAATGGTGCGGTTTCACAAGTTCCTCCGTTCCCAGTGTGTTTTTCTTCGAGGATATAACAACTTCAGAGGGTGTTAGGTGTTCGGTGACATCTGCATGTTATAAGGACCTCCTTGTGCAACAAGTGATTTCGGCTTTGCATGAACGAAACTATGTCCACATTACTACTCTCATGCAAGATTAGGCGACTGCACATGTCGCTTAACAGGCCAAATTTTTGCTTCGAGATAACGATCGCAGCATCTCTAGGCGATTTAAAGATGTGGGATAGATGGTATAAAGCACCTCTGGTTGGTAGACCTGCTAGTTTTGTGGAATCTTCTCTTCGCAGGACATTTAGTCCCTAACAGTACTTGCTTCCCATGAAGTGATCTATCATTTCTAGTTATTTAGTGTAGAGTCAATGAAACACCCTGTACATACGAACACGCATTTTCCCGAGCACACCTACCCATGTATTACTTACACAGAAACTAAGCAGAAGTGAACTGATGACCAAAGCACGTTTCACGTTGTTTTTAAGGTCAGCATGTCTAGATTAATAGGGACACGGTAGCGTACTCACTTTGGAAGCCTTCGGATTCCATCATTATAATTTTCTTCACTCTTCTTTTCACGCACGAGTATATCTAATTGATTCAATGTTGTAAATTCTAATCTTCAGTGCAGGTAGCCTACTGGACAATCCATGAAATTAGTATTTACACTAGACAATATTAACGAAACTATAATTAATTAGTGGATTTTTAGTTAAAGTCAGGACAAAAGATAAACGACATGAATGTAATGCTGTTTTTATAGATTAAAAGTTATTCATCTCTCCTTCAGAGAGAAAATTCCACAGGATAATTGTAACAGGGCTGACTACCGCAACACCTGTTTTCACCACAAGTAAACGCAAAATATATCTACCTAAAAATCCGATAAAAATTCGCTTGATGCCTCCCGAAGAAACAGTCTCCACTCCTTTTCAGCAAACTGTCACTATGGACCAGATGGGGCTTGAATTCAGGGAAATAGTATCTGAGGCAATTGAGAGAGTTATATCAAATAAATTAATACAAGGTGATAGTGATCGCCTATGGAACACAAAAAAGTACGCCAAAATTAAAAGAACACAAAATCTCCAAGATTGGCGATGTTCTACGGAAGCTCGTAAACTAGCGCGGACTTCAGTGTGAGGTGCTTTTAAACCCTCCCACAACGAAACTCCGTCTCGGAATATGACAGAAAATCCAAGGAGATCCTGGTATTTTGTAAAGTCAGCATAGGAAAGACACAATCGATATCTTAACTGCGCGATACCAATGGTAGTATTACCGATGATGCACCGCTAAAAACGGAGTCATTAAACACAGTTTTCGGAAATCTCTTCACTGAAGAATACGAAGTAAATATTACAGAATTCGAATCAAGAACAACTGCCAACATCAGTAAGTGAGAAGCGGATACCCTCGATGTAGCGAAGTAGCTTAAAGAACTTTAAAGGCAAGTCCTCCGGTCCAGATAGCATACCAATTAGGTTCCTTTCAGATCACGCTACCCTCATACTTAACAAATCATATGCAACCGACAAACCGGAAAGTTACACAGGACAGAAGAATTCTTAAGAAAGTATATAGGACTAATCCACTGAATTACAGACCCGTATCACCATCGCCGATTTGCAGTAGGATTTTGGAACAGGTACGGTGTTCGAATATAGCTATTACCTCGACAGTAACGGTCTGTTGACACAGAGTAAGCACAGATTTAGGAACTATCGTTCTTGCGAAACACAATAACCTCTTACTTTATAGGAAGTAATGAATGATATCGACATGGGATCTGAAACTGATTTCATATTTCAAGATTTCCAGAAGGCTTGTGGCACAGTTCCTTACAAGCGACTTCTAATCACGTTGCGTGGTTATAGAGTAGCGCTTAAGTTCTTCGAACGAATTCGTGATTTTCTGTTACAGGGATCACAGTAAGTAGTAACCGATGGAAAATCGTCGAGCAAAATAAATGTGATACCTGATTTTCGCTGGTGTTAGAGGCCCTCTGCTGTTCCTAATCTGCGTAAAACCACTGAGGAAACAATATGAGGAGTCCTGTTAGATCCCTTGCATATGAGTCTGTCATTTATCGTCCCGTGCTGTCATTTATCGTCCCGTGGTGTCATAGGAAGGTTAATATCAATTGCAAAATTACTTAGACATGATATCTGTATGGAGCGAAAAGTGGCCATTGTCTCTGAGCAAGGAAAAGTGAGGTCATCTACACGAGAACGGAAAGAAACCTTTAAATTTCACTTACACGAGAAATCACAGAAATTTATACGCTGTCAGTTCAATAAAATACCTAACAACTACAGTTACGAACAACTTAAATTGGATGATGATGTTTAGTTTGTGGGGCGCTCAACTGCGCTATCATCAGCGCCCGTGCAAAGATCCAATTTTTCCACAGTCCAGTTTTTCCACAGTCCAATCGATCCACTTTCCCGAATGATGATGGTGATGATGAAATGATAACACAAACACCCAGTCCCTGGGCAGAGAAAATCACCAACCTGGCCGGGACTCGAACCCGGGACCGTGGGATCCAGAGGCAGCAACGCTAGCCACTGGATCGAGAGCTGCGGATAACTTAAATTGGAACGAACACAAAAATGCTGTTGTCTGAAGGAAGATTTAAGTGTTCGTTTCTCCTGCGCTTAAAGAGAGTTGAACTGTAGGGAACTGTGTGCAGGTGTTTGGAAGAATCCACTTCTACGCACTTAAATGTGAATTGCAGAGTAGTTATGTAGACGTATATGTAGCTTTATACAAGTTCAAGTAGACATCTTTTATAGGTCATTTACTGTAAGCGAAGCTTTCTTTCTACTCTCACTGTTTCAAATCCTTCAGGAGACATGTGTTTCTGTTTACGTTGTATTAGACGAAATAAGAAAAAATATTCTATGCCCATATTCGCAGGAACATACGGATCATTTTACTTGTATTGAGAATTATAACAGTGAATGGTGTAAGTTGTCGTCCTGTTGACGTGTTGTTATTCGTTGTGTTTGTATTTACGAGATGCTTACTGCTGTCAGCCACAGCACTTACAGCTGTATTTTACGTCAGCCACATGTCGTTTTGAGGGTGCTCTGAGATCAGAACGAGATTAACGGACAACTTAAGCAGAGAAATGAATTCCTGTTGTTACACGCGTAAAACATCAGTCGTGGTAGTGTGTTCTGGTTTGACAGACTGCGTTTATCGGCAGGCACACAGCATGCACGGCGAACAACGTTCTCCACCTCAGTAATATTCAGCAGGCTGAGGCGGCGGCTCACTCCCAACAGGCACACAGATGGTGGCGGCAGATCCCGCACGATTCGTCCGCTGGGTAAGAACGAGCGAGTGGTGACCAGCAAAGAATGATCCTGTAAGAAGTGTGTGAAGAAGCGGAGCTGCTCAAGTCATAGACAGCGTCTTGTCTCATATTTCTGCATGAGCAGCTACTTGGTCCAGATCACTTACATACAGCGTGTGTATGCTCTCAGGTTGCAAAACCACCATGCCACATAAAATAACTGTCGTTACAGTCCAAATCAGAACACCGAAGATTCGAATTTCAAGCCTTGCATTTTATTTATGGTTGAGATGAGACGATGAGTTACCCTCGTATCCGCACGTGGCCACATTCCTGCACTCAAGCGATGATACAAGCAGGGCACCTGACTCGGTTTGATATCAACCAGTAATACCCACCGCCTCTCCTTGTCCCCTCCACCACTGACTCTTTAAATAATTTAACTCCTTAAGATAAAAAAAGTGATTGCTTTATAAATCAATCAATGTCCTAAATATTTAAAGTTAATCATGTACAATTTCGGAACTCGAGAAAGTATATAAAACGTTTGACACTGTGTTTAAACTGTGCTGGGACTTGATAAGTGCTCTCATTAATGAACAGTGCAAATGTGTACTCTGGATAATTTATGCTCTGTTTCAACAAAAGTTAGTTTTTTCAAGCATCTTAATATTCATGAAAGTAAATACCCAGTAAATTATGAAAGCAGGCTGTGTTATATCCTATGATTATTAAAATGTTTAGTATGAAAGATTACACGTGTGATTCTCTTATGTCTTCTTTAAGTATTCACTTTTATTTTGAAACCTGACATGGAAACAATCATCGGCCTGAGCCACCGAGGTGTGCGCATAGCTGCTGCTGCTGCAGGTGCTGCTCGCTACCCTTTCTAGGCCGAGGAGAGCTCCAGAAGAAGTTCTGTGCTGTGTGTGCCTCGAAAAACAAATTGTCGCGTGTTGTTTTTACAACGTCAGCAAACTGTCGTGTTCTGCGCCCCACAGCATGGGCAAGAAAAATGGACAGAACAAAGCAGCTGCCACGAGGGGGCCTTCGGTTGTGCAACTCACTGCTTCTGCCAACCAAGCAAGGAAGACGAGGCGCAGACTGTTCCCCCTTTGTACGTCAAGTGCGAAGGCGCGTGGCTCAAATGGTTCAAATGGCTCTGAGCACTATGGGACTTAACATCTGATGTCATCAGTCCCCTAGAACTTAGAACGAATTAAAGCTAACTCACCTAAGGACATCACACACATCCATGCCCGAGGCAGGATTCGAACCTGCGACCATAGCGGTCGCGCGGTTCCAGACTGAAGCGCCTAGAACCGCTCGGCACCACCGGTCGGCAAAGGCGGGTGGACAGCGCTGTTCGACTTAATGACGAATTGCGCCAAGAAGGAGGTGGTGTACGAGTCTGTCAACACGGACGCCCTGATGTGCGTTCTGGCAGCAAACCTAGCCGACCACAGGGCGAACAGAAGTGCTGTGGCCACCCACATCGTCGACGCGCCACCGCCACGTGAGAAGGCGCCTTCCGATGGAAGGATAAAGACGATCAAGGCAGTCCTAAGGGGGTTGCATTGGTGCTGTGATGAAGCAGAGGTCCGGGAAGGGCTGCTGCCGGCCGGTTTCGGTAACGCAACCGCAAGGTTGGACAACCGGACGAACAAGAAGAGGGCGCCGCTCTTTGCCGTGACCTTGCAAACGGCCGACAGCGAGGGCATCATCTTCGGCTTAAGGCAGCTGCTGGGCTTCCCGGTTACGACAGAGGCTCTCCCGACCGCCATGGACTCCCAGCCCCAGTGCTTCAAGTGCCAGGGCGAGGGCCATGTCGCGAAGTGCTGCCGCGATGCGGCGAGGTGCGTCAAGTGTTCCGGCGGGCACGACAGCCACGCCTGCGATCGCGGCAGAGAACGTCTGCTGACTTGCGTCCGGTGTGGCTGCCCGCACGTCGCCAGCTGGCGCGGCTGCCCAGCTGCCCAGCTTCTTCAAGCCATAGTTGCGCCGAAGGCGGCGAGGTGGCCGCGGCCGCGGCCGCGGCCGCACCGACGCAGCGGAAGAGACGACGACGTCGGCGACGACGGCGGGCGCAGACCAGCCCGGCTCAGCTGAGGGAGGTCGCGATAGCAGCTCCCCGCCAGATGCGGGAACGATCGCCCGGAAGCGGTCGTTCGGGATGCAGTCCGCGCCCCTGAGAAGAGCACCAGCGTCGACGTCAGCTCCGCCGTGGAGGAGGCCACAGCAGCCCTCAAAGCCGCCATGGCGGGCGAGAGGGCTACCTTCGCAGCCGCCGTAGCTGCAGAGAAGGAAGAGGCCTTGAGGTAGCTGCGTGCAGTCCTTGCCCAAGGCCTCCGTGCAGCAGAAGGGGTTCCTACCCTTACGAACGCTCCTACAAACTCACAGAAGGGCGTTCGGGTGCCCTCCCGCCGGCCGCCTCAGCAGCGCCGCGGGGGAAGGGTGCAAAGACGACGATCGCCGCCCCAACGGTATCGGCGGCGGCGCAAGGGACCGAGAAGTCAGAAGGGCAGCCTACAATGAGCATGCGTGAGAGAACGGCCTGCAGCTCTCCAATGAAACTGCGGCGCAGTACGCCGAGCAAGCAGACATGCTCGAGATCCGCATAACTGCGCCACGCAGCAGCAGGGGACGCCGCCCAACAGCGAACTGCCGCCGTTCAGCTGCAGCCTGATGAAGCTGTGCCAAGTCACTGACGACACGGCGCAGCCGAGGGCTCAAGGCAATGAACGCACTGCGCTGCCACACTGGACTCCTTCATTACAACGACTATGGCACCGACACAGTAACTTCTTGCATGATACCTGCCATTAACCTACCCTTGCATGAAATGTCGCAGTCAGCAAGACATCCGCTACTGCTCTTACTACGCGACCAAACTATCGAAAAGGTTTTTTTTTCCCTTGGCGCTTGCCTTGGCACTTTTTTCCCTTCTGCCCTTCACACTGCTACCCTTCGTTCCACTTTCGACCCAGTCTATCTTCAGATGAGCAGGTATTAATAGTTAAATTTAACCAGACGTACGCAAACATCGTAGTACCTACATCCTGCTACATCTCACTTAAATGAAAACTAACCCATATGCAGAGATGGCAGTAGACCTTTTGAGTAGGCCATCATGCCGGTGTAGGGGTGGAGGGGCTCTACCTTCAAAACAGTGTATTTAATCATCACAAAAGTTTGGTTTATCGGAAAATAGGTAAGCTGTTAAATATTCATTGTTTCTTCGCTTAAATTAAATAGACATTTATATGCCCTCCCCTTGATGAATTTATTGACAGTTTCATTCCTCTTTTACTACCTGAAGTATCAGTTTCCTTACACAATTCAATGTAAGACCAAGTAGCAAAGATTCAAATTCTTTGGTGTGCTGTAACAGCTCGATAATTTTATTTCCAATCCGTTGAAGGTCTTGCGCACGTAGTTCCTGAAGCCCAACCATGTTCAGAATCTTATAATTTTATTTTTTATTTATCGTATTGCAATACATATACAAATATTAGAAAGCTACCACTTTTCAACATTCAAACACAGTTCTACATCATAAAATAACATAAATGACAATAGCTGCATGCGGATATCAAAGTTTTTATGTACTTTATCTGACCATTTGTCGGTGTGAGCAAATCTCCGAAAGGACACTAGTTGGCGCGTACGCGTCATGTCGATACAACACGAGCAACTGTTTGCCGTTCCGGTCCACAGTCACACAGTGTTGATGGAGATTTGCCCCACTTGTGCAGAAAGACTGCACATCTTGCATTGCCGGTTAGGATGCAGTTCGGGGTGGTTCGGATTTGCCGAGGCTGGACGAATCCAATTTTGCTGCCAGCATCGTTCCCATTCATCGATCGCATTGAATTCAGTTTCATGACAGTCATGACTGTGATGAGAGTGGGATGTCTACATCTTAGTCCTTAACGCTCCGCACGAAATACATCAGTCAATATTAGGTCGGTGTTATCAACAATTATTCATGCAGCACGCGTTTTTCCATGTGATAGCAGGAGGTGGAAAGTGACACAAGATAGGTAACCAGTATTTTAGAACAGGTCGTATTGACCCATTAACAATGCACATGCCATCTTTAAGAGGAGCAAGGACGGATCGATGTGGTAAGCCGTTACTTCTGCGATCCGTCTGCGTTACTTCTGAACATCTACTGTCTTTCACTGTAGTTACTGTAAATGTCCTTCAGGCCAAAATGTTGTCAATTAGTCTGTCTGGCCACATAGGACAAGTTGCAATAATTTATAAAGCAGGCAACTGTTTCCTGCTTCATTTAGTAGCCTGCTCCTTTCTGGTTTAAATCCAGCTTGCTCAATAAGAATGTTCTGAAATATCACTTGATTAATCTGATTGTACTGAATTATTTCCAAAAATTTATAAATACTGTTCAGTAGTGCTATTGGCCGATACATCTTAGGTTAGTCTGATGCCTTTTCCGGGCTTGAGTACTGCTATGATTTTTGATTGCTTCGTTTTGAGTGAAACAGGTATGATAATGTCAGAAAAGAAATCTACCAGCCATCTGTTTGCATAGTTCTCACTATGCAGAAAAAATTCTGGGTGGATTCCATTATTTCACGGTATCTTCGAGGCTTGAGTTTTATCCCTTGGTGCTCTTGATGTGAACACTAAAAGTAAAGCAATCCTGTTAGCTGACATATTATTGTTGTCCCTTACTTTTTCGCCCATCTTCCTTAGTAATGGCAATGTTTCTTCTCTACTAAATCTTTGAAAACTGATTCACTCAACAGTTTCTATCCAACTAGTACCTCTTGTTATACCGAGATTATGAAGTTGGTTATCCGCTATTTGCTATTCACCACTTTTTAGAAATTCATCATATTGTTTTTCAGTAGTTCAGTTCCAACCTAGAATATATTGCTTCTGGTAGTCCCTACCGAGTGCCTTCTTTACTGCACTTATCATAACTCCAACAAGCCTCCCATAATATTTTGTTGGAGGAGTCAAACCAAGATATTTGTCCAGATTATTAGCAACTATTTCCCACTTCAAATCAAATATGTAAAACCAGGAAACAGAGGCAGCCAGATAATGTCAAAGATCTATGGCTAAAGTGAATTTGTCATAAGACGTGGATTCTGTCGATATTTGTAGTAGCCGGCCGTTGTGACCGAGCGGTTCTATGCGCTTTAGTCTGGAACCATGCGACCGCTACGGTTGCAGGTTCGAAGCCTGATTCGGGCATGGATGTGTGTGATGTCCTTAGGTTAGTTAGGTTTAAGTAGTTCTAAGTTCTATGGGACTGATGACCTCAGATGTTAAGTCCCATAGCGCTCAGAGCCATTTGAACCATTTTTGATAATTGTAGGAAATACTGAAAACCAGATTTTTGTTACCCATGGAAGTCGTTAGGCAACCTACAACTGATAACAGGTAACGTTTTAGCCATTTACTAATGTAGAAGCGTGGTCAGGAAGCGTAAGTCGCAAACGCATAGGGTTGTACACACTATGGCCCAAACCAGTCCTTGCTGTTTGTCACTAATATTCACCCGACAAAAAACAATCCTATTTGCGATATCCATTACAGCAGTACTTCACACTAATGGCAGTCAGCTATGAAATTATAAAAGACGTCCAGAATCACGGCCTCCTCGATTACCTGGTCATAATCCCTCAGATTTCTGCCTATGAAATTAAAGGTCAAATGGCACTATTGAGCGCGAGACCCGGTCTGCGGTACTTCGACCGTTCTGTCCAAGTCTCTTTGACGCAACTTCGCCTACGACGACATTTCAAGGCATTTTCGTATTTACCATCCGTCGACAGTGCGCTACAGGAGCGGGTGTCCCGAAGATGTTGCTACATCCGAAGGAAGGTAGGAAGGTACCGTCGACAACGTGACCATCATAGGCAGTGCGCAAGAGAAAGTTTTCTCTGTGACGGGGAAATGAATCGGCCAAAGGGACGATACCCACATTTACCTCCAGCGATTTAGCGAAACCACAGAAAACCTAAATCTGGCCAGTAGAACGGAGGTTTGAACCCTTGTCCTCCCGAGTCAGAGTCCAGTGTGTGTGGTAACCACTGCACCACGCCGCTCGGTACTAAATCTGAGGCCACAAGGTGGTTAGAGTCCTTGTCCCTTTGAGAATGCTTGCCGAAGCATGTGTAAGAATGAAAGGTAATCACATTGAGCACCTCCTATTGTGTCAACCGATACACACTATCATAGGAAGGAGTGGCTCAAATCTCAGAAAATATTTGTTTCTGGGCGTGCACTTGCAGTTCATTCCTTTGGCTCTAGCTACTACCTCTAGTATGAATTTGAAACTTAAAAAAAAGAGAAAAAAAAGAAAGAAACGCACGATATATTAGAACCTAAAAATACTGAAAATGTACACGTTAAATGACGACATTAACAAAAGTCTCTGATTGTAGTTGTAAAACCAAGAAAAGGGAAAGGCAAGAACTTTGAAATAGTAGCTGCTCTTCATGGTAACAAAATATTGATCAATAAGTTTCTAAACAATTAGATGTAAATCACATCAACAGGCACAACGATGTCTAATGCTACATCTTTTATCACAAAGAGTGTTACAGTGAAGACGGTAAAAGGGATTGCACTAAAATATAGAAACACCTCGGTAAACGCGCACTTGAACATGAATCCAGATGCTAGTAAAGCCTGCATGAACATGCCTTGTGAGCACGAATGGCCCCTCTGGAACGTCCTCAATATATCACAAGCGCCAGTCGTCGTTAGAAGTGTTCTGTGTAGTTCTCAGTGCTTTATGTCGGAGTTAAGTGACGTTAGACGTGGATAAATTGTCGATCCTGTTAAGGAAGGTGCTTCCTTAACCAATGAAGCCGAAGTGTTAAAGAGGCGCCTTATCGGAGACTTCTACCACATACAGGGAAATCGGGGAAATGCCATCCCCCATGTCGCAACGCTGACGAAAGTACGTCTTGTGTGATTGTGACACTGAAGAAGATTCTGACGGAACGTAAAGGACGGCAGCTTTAGAAGTCACTGCAGAACTAGCATGTCGCACTCATGAACCACGTCAGCACCAAACCAACACGGGGAGAGCTCCGTAAACTTCGAAATTCCAAAGCCAGACGCCAGTGATGCAAATGCCCGTAACAGTGGAATGAAATCTGGACTACGAAGCAATGGAAGGATGTCATCTCTTCTGGTGGGTCTTGTTTCACACCGTTTCCAAATTCTGCCCGAGTTCACATCCAAAGAGTATACATGACGGGGATTCGGTGATAATCTGCGCAGAATATCGCGGAATAACGTGCGTCCCAATTGTACTGTACAAGATCGCATTGCTACTGTGGATTATGTGACCATTCAGGCAGATCAGGTCCATCCCATGGCACAGTGTTCGGTCCCTACTAATGATGGTCTTAAAAGACAATGGGGCCTCTGGTCCCAAAGTTCTCATCATGTGTTGTGACCACGAGAATTAATCTTCGCTCCTCCCATGTCCACCATAGTCACCAGATATTGAGCCTTTGCAGTGTACATTGCAGAGAACGATGTGTGATCGCTTTCTACCTCCATCATCACCACTTAAACTTGCCATTATTTTGCAGGAATGAAGGTACAATATTCCCTTGAAACACACACAGGCGTCATATTCATCCATTCCGAGGCTACTGGAAGCTGTTTTGAATGCCATATGATTTTCCACACCGTATTACGCATTGTAAAGTGCTGTGTTTTGTTGTTTCCATATTTCTGTCAGCCCCTGGATATCTGAAATAAAGGAGGGTGCTAAAAAAGGAATACTTTGATTGATCTCTCCAAAGCTTATAATTTCAGTCCAAAATTCAGAATATTTCAACTTTATGGCGGAGCTAAAAGTTTTTTTCAATTATTTTACAAACAAAATGTTCCCTGGGCACTCGCTCGTGTTTTCTGTTGCGTTGTTGCACGGAGACTAAGCGAGAATGCATCAAATTTAATGCATGTATAGCTAACGTCAACAAATTCGCTTTCAGCGTAAATCTGTAGTGTAGTAGGGAGACACGCTTCGGTGGACAATAAAGCGATAACTCAATGCGCCACCGCGGCGACTGCGTAACAGCGCCGCGGCGATAGCTTTGTCCCGGCCGTGTTGTGCGGTGCTGTTAGCGCCTGCCCAGTTACAGCTCACAATGGAATTGCGTTAGCCGCGCTAACCAGTGCCTGTTTCGTTCTGCCACACGTCCGATCTGCGCAAACCCGACCGCTGTGGCAGCAGTTTACCCAGCGTGGAACACTCTTGGTCCAGCTCTGATTTTCACGCGTTATTAATTTTGAGTTTCTTTTTTTTCGTTGTCAGAATCGAGCACAGTTATTAACTCCACCCACGATATGAAATAAATATCATTAATACAGGATATGTCGGTACATACAGTTCTGTCTCTCCTGAAGAGAACAGGTTAGAGATGTAGGGAGAGAGAAGTTAACTCAATATCTACAATGTCGGCATAAGAAATAGTCTCACATTTCGTTGCTTGAAATGGGCATTAAACCGTTGTGCGATTGGTGGCACTCAGAAAACATTTTGCGCGTAATAAAGGGTGATTCAGCTGCCCCTACCGGTGACGTTCAATGCAACTTGCAGTGTTACATCTGGTCTCCAAAACCACATGCCAGATTATCATTTTGTCAAGCTTAGAAGAGTCCGTTTTGTAAGCAATATAAGAAGTATACTTTTGTACTTTGGCTTGTTTTCGCTAGAGGCTGTATTTTTCGAATTATTCAAGAAAACCTTACAAAAATGACTTTCAGACTCATCCCACTCCCACAGTCAGCCTCCACCCGAAAGGATTTCTTGTACGTTGTCCATGGCATCCTCTCCTATCACTGTACAAATATTTGTGACTGTACGAATTATTTCCTACATTCAACCTGTTTTGGTTTTCATTGACAGACCTTATTACGCCTCCGTCTTAGTCCATCACTTACAGATTGTAAAATTGACTCTCCTTAAACAAGCGAGGCGTTGTTTGTCATTTCCGGCGTAATGTGTGGCTTATGAGCAGTCGCTCGACCATGAAATCTAAATTTTCTCAACTCCTGCCTAACTGTCATAGTACTTGCAGTGGATCCGGATGCAGTTTGGAGTTCCTGTGTGGTGGTCTGGATAGATACCTTCCTATTACACATTACGACCCTTTTCAACTTTCGGCGGTCTGTCAGTCAACAGACGAGGTCGTCCTGTACGCTTTTGTGCTATACGTGTCCCTTCACGTTTGCGCTTCACTATCACATCGGAATCAGTGGCCCTAGTGATGTTTATTAGTTTGGAAATCTCGAGTACAGACGTATGACACAAGTGACACCCAATCACCTGACCACGTTCGAAGTCCGTGAGTTCTGCAGAGCGCTCCATTCTGCTGTCTTACGATGTCTAATGACTAGTAAGGTTGCTGATATGGAGTACCTGGCAGTAGGTGGCAGCACAAAGCACCTAATATGAAAAACGTATGTTTTTGAGGCTATACGGATACTTTGGTCACATAGTGTACTGGAAGAACTTGCTGGTGAGAGATGAGTGGGAGATTGGATGTTTGTTTGAAGGTCACTTTGTACATTTTTTCCTGAATAACTCAAAATTCCTAGTACACAATTTAATTACGTTGCACTTCCTACCAAAATGCCTTGATAATTTTTCTGTAGTACTAATAGTTGGCGAGATAATATTAAAATCTTGAGCGTCATGGCCCGAGACATTGAGCGTTGCATAAAACGACATGGGTAGGGGTAGCTGAATCACCATGCATATACAGGCATTAAGAGGTTGGAATAAACCAAAGTAGACCATACTTCCAGTGCTGGCGTTCTGATATCTATCAGTGTATCTTGCTCGTAGTGGGATTTGACTGACCTACTGTCACGTTGACAATAACAGCGTAAATTCTAAACGTCCTTGTAGTTGATCCACCTGTTGCCATAGTTTCTATGGGGTGTCAATGGATAACTTACGAGGTTTCGTTCTAGGGAAAATAGTTCATCGTGAAACGATACTTTCCATAAACGAAAGTACGTCCTGTGCAATCCTCCTCGTCTCTGCATAATTAACGCTGCTTATATTCTTTCTAACCTGGTTGCTGTATTCACGTGTTGGGCTCCCTCTTCAATTTTTATCATCCATACTTACTTCCATACCAGACTTACGATTCCTTGATATCTGATAACGTGCCCTTTCTTCTTCTTGGAGATGGTACAGCTCACTGCCGTGTCTGTTCCTGTAGGTGCTGTCCTCTTATTGGCCCTAGTATTGTTATTACGATTTTCCGTTCCTTAATACCTAGTTTCTTCAGTCGACCTTTCTGTTCATCAAGAGGCATTCAGAGGTTTAGAAGACGGAGGGTCTTACCGCCCAGTTCTTTGTGTTTCAGGTTTTTGGAAAGTCACTTGGAGATGCAAACACTCGTGCAAGAGTGGTAGACCCTCTGGGGCTTGGCACACCTGGTATCTGTAGCCAGGTTCATACTCTCGTTTGATGAAACCCACTCTCATAAACTGTAGGAACTTTATGAATGATGGTGCATTCTAGTGGAATTGCAGATGTGGGTCCCTTTACATTAGTAATTAACTCAGTGTCTTTTATAGCGACCTTCAAACTATGCTGTAGAGCGTCTGTCGATCGTGAGTATCCTCCTCCATATTATTGGGCAACAAGAGAAGATCATCTCCAAATACTAGACAGGATAATTGTATCCTGTATCAAAAGAACATTGTATCCAATATTCACACCATTTCCCGATGGCAGTGTGCAAGTCCATTCTCTGATTTGATTTTGAAGGTAGTAATCCTCAAAGTGGTCTTCTCACTTTGGTCCCATTCATATAGGGTGTTCTATCGAATCATATGCTCTGGATAAAATCTTGTAGGCGACATCTAACAGAGATATGCCACTGTAGTGGTTGACGCTGGCCCTCTTGTGAAGAGGATGGATCACAGCTGAGGTCTATCCTTCTGGTGAGAATTCTTTTACCAATACGTCCCTTATAATCTGATACATTCTCTGTACAGACTGTTCATCTGCACTTTTCCAGACCTTCGCTATTATGTCATTTGATTAGGCCTTCTTGTTCCTCTGTCATCCCTAGTTGTTGGTATGGAGTCCCGATTCCTAGAAGTGAAGTTTCTCTTCAGGTTTCTTTGCGTTGAGGAGCGTTTGGAAGTACCGTGGAAGGGTATTTGTGCAGTTTTTATTGTTTAACTGAAATTCCCCAACAGGTTCACGAAGTTGAATAGTGGAAGCTGTGTACGGTTTCGTCTCCTTCTTTGAGTTGTCCTTCACGTTCCTCTGCCTGTTGTATCAGGGACCTAGTATATTTTTCTTGATACTGCAAATAGTATTCGCATTAATTTTTCCTTGTGTTAAAAGACCTAGTAGTTGGGCTCATCGTTTCGCTGGTTCCACTTGGTCCTTGCTCTACGCCTTTCCTGTGCAGCCTGGTCGCATTCTGTGCTCGATCAGGGATGCTTCCCTCTGTTTGATGATGCAGGATTGGTTTCTAGTGCGGCATCCTGCAGACTATTTTTTTATATTGGCTCGTCCTTGTTTTTGTGAGATTTTCCTTAGGGTGGTCTGCAATGTGCAGTCCTCGTTATTCAGACGTAGGATGTCGAACTTCAGAATCCTACAACTTTTGGTGATGTTAAGTGATCTCCTCAATGGTTGTAGCTCGCTCTTCACTAGAGAGACGCAATGGTCAGAGTCTAGGTTAGCTCCTCTCAGTACCTTGCTGTGGTACCTCAGGTTCATAGCCAAGTGGGCTGCCTGGAATTCACCTTACAAGGGATTTGGGATTTTGCAGGTTTAGACTTCTTAGGTAGGTACTTGCATTTGGTTGAACTTGCTGTTTGTTGACTTTAAGCCGGCCGGGGTGGCCGAGCGGTTCTAGGCGCTACAGTCTGGAACTGCGCGACAGCTATGGTCGCAGGTTCGAATCCTGCCTCGGGCATGGATGTGCGTGATGTCCTTAGGTTAGTTTGGTTTAAGTAGTTCTAAGTTCTAGGGGACTGATGACCTTAGAAGTTAAGTCCCATAGTGCTCAGAGCCATTTGAACCATTTTTTTGTTGACTTTAGAAAAATGTTATATTTGTCGAAACGGTCAACAAAGCACTCTCGATTCGTACTAGTCCTTTTGTGGGTTCGATAATAGACAACTATTACACAATATTTTCTCTCTCTGTCAACTTGTTGTTTCAAATCTTACATAAACATAGAGGTGTGGTATTGTGGGACCTTGTCTGCAGTTTCTTCTAGAATACTCCAGTAGTGTTTAAGCACCTCTAGGGTTTTCCTGATAGTGTTGTTTGTAGCTGGATAAAAGTGTTCACTATAGTACATGCTCTGTTGCGAAATCTTATGAATAGTGGGGAGGTCCTAACATTAAGTGAAGTAAAAACTATTTCGTAATGGAATACATTTGACATACAGCCAACCCAGTGACTTCAAGACTATGATGCCTGGTTTTCATTTATAGATCCTGTATCCTCGAGATTCCATCGCATCTTCGACAGTGAACTGAGTCTCTTGTAGTGTTGTTACCTTGATCCTACATTTGGCCAGCACATCCAGGGTATGTTACAGTTTGCCTACGTTTGAGAAGGACTAGATGTTGAGTGGGGTTAGGTTTATACGTTAATGTAAATAATGGAGCACAGATAGATGCAGGCTCCCCAGAATCCGATGACCCGCTCGTCCCATCACAAACGAGTCTAATCTGGTTACCACTTGGGTTATGCTCTGCGTTACTATTTCCCTTCATATAGAGTCTGATGACGGATTGTTTACCCCCGAGGCTGTTTACCCCGAGGTTTATACACCGAAGTGCCGAAGAAACTGGTATAGGCATGCGTGTTCAAATACAGAGGTACGTAAACAGGCAGAATACATCGCTGCGGTCGGCAAGCCCATATTAGACAGGAAGAGTGTGGCTCTGTTTTTACATCTGTTACTGCTCCTACAATGGCAGGTTATAAAGATTTAAGTGTATTTGAACGTGATTTTTTAGTCGGCGCGAGAGTGATGGGACACAGCATCTTCGAGATAGCAATGAAGTGAGGATCTTCCTGTACGACTATTTCACGAGTGTACCGTGAATGTCAGGAATCCGGTAAAACATTAAATCTCCGACATTGCTGCGGCCCGCAAAGAAAGGGGCCAACGACGACTTAGGAGAATCGTTCAACGTGACAGAAGTCCAACCTTACCGCAGATAACTGCAGGTTTCATTGCTGGGCTATCAAAAACTGTCAACGTGCGAACCATTCAACAAAAGATAACCGATATGGGCTTTCGGAGCTGAAGACCCATTTGTGCATCCTTGATGACTGCACGACACAAAGCTTTATGCCTCGCCTACGTCCGTCAACACCGACATTGGACTGTTGATGCCTGGAAACATGTTGCCTGGTCTCGTTTTAAATTGTATCGAGCGGATGGTCGTTTACGGGTATGGACACAACCTCGTGAATCCATGGACCCTGCATGTCAGCAGGGGACTGTTCAAGCTGTTGGAGTCTCTTGAATGGTGTATAGCGCGTGCAATTGGAGTAATATGGGACACCTGACACGTCTAGATACGGTTCTGACAGGTGACACCTACGTAAGCGTCCTGTCTGGTCAGCTGCATCCATTCACGTCCGTTGTTCATTCCGACGAACTTTGGCGACTGCAGCAGGACAATGCCAGATCCTACACGTCCAGAATTGATTCCGAATGGCTCCAGGAACACTCCTCTGGATTTAAACACTTCCGCTGGCCACCAAACTCTATAGGCATGAACATTATTGAGCATATCTGGGATGCTTTGCCACTTCCTTTTCGTGCTCTTACGGATTTTTGGGCAGCCCTGCTGGATTCATAGTATCACTGCCCTCCATTACTACTTCAGACATTAGTCGGGCCCATACCACGTCGTGTTATGGCACTTCTGCGTGCTCGCGTTGGCCCTACACGATTTTAGGCAGGTGCACCAGTTTCCTTGGCTCTTCAGAGTGATATTATCAGCCATACATAACCGGGAGGACAGGCGCTGTCTGCAGTCGCTCGATCCGAGGTAGAAGCTGCTAGAAACAGTCCCTCCACCTTCTCCGTCGTTGTGCGTTGTGACTTGCAATTTCCATCCTGTGTGAAAGCTGTTGACCATCTTCACCAGGCAGGGTCTTCATCGGTGCATTACCATAAGAGTCATAAATGCAAAACCACGTCAGCGCATAAACCTGTGGCAATTGACGCTAGCCATTACTTGTCAGAAATGAAACTAGAGTTCTTAAAGTTAGGGCAGACAACACGATCTGCAAAAAATTACGGATTTCTGTAACGGCTGTCATTCTTCACACTTGAATATTCAACTTTCGCTATGTATCACCCGTATCTAGTGGATTCCAGCTTAGTTTTTTAACGAGGTTGTTATTGTCCCTCTCTTCCTTTCCCATCTGGACTTGGGATTGGCTCTGGCGGAGAAAAGCTTTTCTTGCTATTACCAGCCTGCACATTATATGCTCTCTACTTCAGATCGCTTGATGTCGAAACAGCAAAATTAGTTATCTACTTTTACTGTCTCCATCCCTAACTTAATCTACACAACATCGCCAGATTTCATTCGACTACATTCCATATAAATTTAAAACCTGTTTTCAAGAAACTGTCTACCTCATTTAAGTGCTATTCCGTAGCCTTTGCGTCTGATAGAATTACATGTCAACGCCAAAATGCGAAGTCTTAATTTTGTCGTCTTTCCAATTTTATGCTTTGTTTTCTATGCTGCTTGTGCGTTGTTTAAACTGAATAACATAGGGGAGAGGCTTCAAACCTCTAGCAATTCCCTCTAAATTACTATTTTCCTTTCATGCTCGTCGACAGTTATAGCTGCAGACTGGTTTCTATACACGTTGGAGATAACTTTTCGCACTCTTTATTTCCCCTGTTTATTTCAGAATTTCAAGTATTACATTCCACTCACCATAGACAAAAGCATTCTCTAAATGTATATGAATGTTGTAAACATTGGACTCCTACTTTAATTTGTTTACAAAGATAAGTCGTAGTTTGGAGATGTTTCGACACTATTCACATCGGTCAGCACCTGCCCTCTTTGAAATATGAATTTATGCTCATCTTTAACTCTGAGGGTATTTCACCTGTGTGATATATCTTGCGTACAAATGGAAGATTTTGTCACGCACGGTTCTCGCAAGAATCTCAGTAATTCTCAGGGAATCTGGCCTGCTACAGAGACATGATTCAACGTAGACTTCTAGAGCCCTGCCAAATACGAAGAACGTGGTATACAGTAGTAATCACCTACTTCTATTCAAGACCCTACATCTATTCTCGCATCAGCAAATCTCCCATTTTATAATCGTTTGGATTTTCTTCTCTTTCTATAATGTTACCTTAAATCTCATTTAGCATATACTTATAAACTTTGTATGTACTCCTTCCATCATTCAACCTTCGTTTTCTTGATTAGCCTAGATTTGCCATTTGAGCTCTTAATTTCTTGTGCGTGCTTCATTTTGCTCCATAGGTCTGTTTACTTTTCCTATACGCTGCACCTGTCTTTCCGCTAGCCATGCTTGCTTGTACGTCCTTCCGTATCCCTTCTACCATCCATTGTTGCTTTACCTTAAAGTATGTCCCATAGAACATACAGGCAACAAAATAAGTACTGCAGCAAAACTGTAAACGCAAATGCAATGGCAAAGTCGTTGTAAAGCTTCAATGACGGGACGATAATTAACTTCTACCTACCTGTCAATTAAAACGTGTATTGGTGTTCATTAACATAGTTTCCTTGCGAATGGCCTCTAATTCAAAACTTTTCTCTGACAAGAGTCGCGGACAGGCCAAGATTGTTGCCACCCCCCTCCCCCTCCCCCGTAACCGGCTGCTGTGACTGAGCGGTTCTAGACACTTCTGTCCGGAACTGTGTTGCTGCTACGGTCGTAGGTTCGAATCCTGCCTCGGGCATGGATGTGTGTGGTGTCCTTAGGTTAGTTAGGTTTAAGTAGTTCTAAGTCTAGGGAACTGATGACCTCAGAAGTTAAGTCCCATAGTGCTTATAGCCATTTTTTGCAGCTCCGTCGGATCACAAAGACGAAGTTGATAGTTAAAATTATTTTACATTTTTAACTGTATTTCTGGATTGTTTGTAAAGTTACGAACCTAATTATATCCGCCGCTTGTTGATAATGTTCGTAATTCCACGGACGACACTTAATTGTTGAATAAATGCTATAAAATCAGTTTTGCCCAATAATTTGAGACCAACGGTGACTCACGTATTGATTTGTGAAGGTAGGGAAATTTTCCAGACCACATGCAATTTTTTGCTAATTCCTCTAAGAAAAATTATCTGAATTGGACGCAAGTCGGTAGATGTGATGTGCCTGTGCAGACAAACAAATGATAAAATCTCAAAAAATTTTCATGATTCGTTCAAGAGAAAGAGCCTTGAGCAGCCACTGGTGAAGTAGCAGTGCAGCAGCAGTGCAGTAGCGAGTCGCATATTTAGTTGTCATATTTCTTTTGTAGTTTGATTCTCAATTTCTTTCCGAGTGTTTGGGCGCTTGCATATTTAATTACATAAAACCCTTGCGAATTCTCGTAGTTCAGAGTATAAATTCACGGAGTCGTTAGATACTAGCAGCAGGATGGATAGGGTGCGTGCGTGCTGTGTGCGGGCGCAGGAGGAACTGGCCGCGGTTCGCGAGCAGCTGAGCGTGCTGTTGGCCACGGTCAGCCGCCTTCAGGCTGCTGCCTCGAGGTGCAGCGACGGCGTAGGGTCTGGCGCGTAGCTTGAGACACCCCAGGTGTCGCTTGCTGCGTTCGCTGACTCAGTCGCCGAGGCACCTTCTAGTGTACGCGGCGCGTTGGGGCCGCCCTCACCTCAGGGTGAGTGGCGGACTGCAACGCGTTCGCGTCGCTCGAGGCAGTGGGTCAATGTGTAGGCTGGCCGGCTGGCCTCGCCCGTTCATCCTGTCAGTGGGCAGGTGGCCGCTCCTTCAGCAGGGCCCGAGCAGGCACTCGGAGGCAAAGGCTTGCTGGTTATTCGGAGCTCCCCTTATAGAAATAGCGTAGAGGGCTGGAAAGAAATCCAACGGGCACTCGGTTTGTCTGCCGGGGGGGGGGGGGGGGGGGGGGCCTCATCCAAGATGTGGAGGCGGCGTTGCCTGCGGCTATCGATAGTATGGGGTGCAGTTGTCTGCAAGTAGTTGCTCACGTCGACACCAATGATGCCTGTCGCTTGGGTTCTGAGGCGATCCTCAGTTCGTACAGGCGGTTGGAGGATTTCGTGAAGACCGCTGGCTTCGCATGCGGAGTGCAAGCAGAGCTCTCTATTTGCAGCATCGTTCCCAGAGTGGATCGGGGTCCTTTGGTCTGGAGCCGAGTGGAGGGTCTCAACCAGAGGCTTCGTCGACTCTGCGACGGTCTTGGCTGCAGATTACTACGCTTGCGCTATCAGGTGGGGAATTGTAGGACGCCCCTAGATAGATCAGGGGTGCACTACACAAAGAAAGCGGCTACTCGGGTAGCAGAGTACTTGTGGGGAGCACATGGGGGTTTTTTAGGCTAGGCAGTAGTGCGAGGTGTCCTGATGAACACTCACCAGTCACCGTGCAGGCAGGGAAATCAGGACGCGCTCAGTGTAAAGACACTTCAGCTATCAAGATATTAGCAGTAAATTTTCAGAGTGTTCGGAATAAACTTCCTGAATTTACTGCCCTCCAGGAAGCGTGTGGCGCGCAAATTATTATCGGGTCTGAGACCTGGCTGAACCCTGAGATAGGAAGTTCTGAAATATTTAGTGAGGGTTGGAACGTGTACTGGAAAGACAGATTGGACACCGTAGGAGGTGGTGTCTTCATTGCAGTTGACAAAAATATTGTGTCTACTGAGGTCGAAGTAGAGTGTGATTGTGAAGTTATCGGGACACGTTTAAAAGGGCTAGGGGAAATAAAGTTAATTGTTGGGTGTTATTACCGGCCACCAGGTTCCACCGTGACAGTTCTAGAATCATTCAAAGGGAGTCTACATTCTGTATCGCAGAAGTACCCGGATCATGCTATATTAGTCGGAGGCGACTTCAACCTACCTGGTATAGACTGGGATGTATATTAATTCATTACAGGTGGTACAGACAAGCCGTCGTGTGAATTACTTTTGAACACATTATCCGAAAACTGTCTTGAGCAGCTAACTCGACAGCCAATGCGTAATGGAAATACTTTAGATCTGGTAGCCATGAACAGACCAGACCTCAACGTCGGTGTCAGTGTTGAGACAGGGATTAGTGATCATGATGTTGTCATTACGACTATGTGTAACAGTTGTGTTACTAAATGTAACACTTCTGCTACTAAATGTAACTGGGCTTTCTCTTTGGATGCTGTCAATTGTCAGGATGAGCATTCTAAAGCATTCTGTCAGGGTGAAAATATTAAATAAATTAACTTTTCTCTCTTAACA
Source organism: Schistocerca americana (assembly GCF_021461395.2). Classification (NCBI taxonomy): domain Eukaryota; kingdom Metazoa; phylum Arthropoda; class Insecta; order Orthoptera; family Acrididae; genus Schistocerca; species Schistocerca americana. Next base: position 95,681,199 of record NC_060121.1, read on the forward strand.
ACATGTGGGCAGGGTGGGTTCTTCCTTGGCTCGGGTATGAGGTCGAATGAAACATCATTTTTACATAAGATAACTTTTATTGAAGATTTGTACAACTGTATCTTACGGGATGTTCTGGTTCGGAGAGCGGCAGCTGTGTCGTTTGTGAAGTCTTCTGCTGCGGCAGCGGCGGCGGCGGCGGCGGCGGCGTCTGATTACGCGTAGCGGTGTGTATCTCGTGTCGCCGTCTCGCCCAGTTGACTGGAGACGCGCAGCGCGAAGTGGCCCGTTTAATTATTGCGAGCGAAGTCGTGCATCGGATGGTGATACCTTGGATGTGGCGTCCCAGTGTTTCTCTTCTCTAAGCGGCCGCGTGTGTTGTCCGTCGACCAGCGGAGCAGCGCGGCGGGGCAAGGCCAGTGTCCCGAACTCGAACCACGGACTCCCGCTTGCCAGTCTTCGGCTGTTAGGTCTTCATCCCAGCTCACAGGTGACTGCTGAGGTGAGGCCGTCTCCTTCCCGTCCTCACGAGTCACCCGGGTACGTAAAAATCAGACCTCAAATACCTTTTAACTTTTCTCTTCTGGCGCTGCGGCTGCTGCTTGCTATTCCATTACAGCGGCGGACTTGGTGCGTCTGTGTATGATGCAGTCTCTTCTTGCATGACGGTCTTCAGCACCGAAACTGACTGAAAACTACTGCTACTCTTCTTTTCTTCTTTCATCTCTCGTCTTCGTCTCCGTCCCCGTCTCCGTCTTCGTCTTCGTCCCCGTCTTCATCTGTCTTCATCTGTCGGGCCCACCGCGTCTCGCGTATTTATTCACTTCAGTTCACTGGAGGTGAACGACTTCACGGCCATTGCCTCTTCTGTCACATTGAGAAGCTTCTCGAAGAATCTTCTTAACGTCGGTCATTGGCTCTTGGAATGTCGGTGGGGGCCTTTGCTCACATGCGACAACTGAGAAACACGTGAGCCGGTCGGGCGATGCCCTGACGGCTGAATCGACAGCGCCCGCTTATGTGAAACTTGCTGACTTCACGGTCATTGTCTCTTCTGCTCTGCTGTTGTGCCCGCTGTGTGCCAGTATGTAACTCTCCAAACTAAACCAAGTTTTCCATTTGTATTCTAATTTCTAGTTCACTTTGATTTCACTAATTTATTTACTTAAGTACCACTCAACATATGGTTACTAAAGTTAAGAAGTCGGTCAAGAGGGCTAGGAGAGTATTCTTACTAGATAGAGCAGATAAGCAGTTGTTAGCATCCCACTTAGTAAATGAATCGACTTCATTTACTTCCGGTACGATGGACGTGGAACAATTACGGGCAAATTTTAAACACACTGAAAATACACATTGGACAAGAATGTGCCGAAAAGTGGGTTATGGACAGAAAAGACCCACCGTCGTTTAACAGCGCAATTAAGAGAATGCTGAGGAAGCAAAGGCAGTTGCACTCGCGGTACAAGAAATATCGGGAGAATGAGGACGGGTAAAAGTTGGTAGAGATTCGTGCTGATGTAAATAGAGCGATGCGCGAAGCATTCAACCACTACCACCATCATATGTTAGCAAAAGATCTTGCTGAAATCCCAAGGAAATTCTGATCTTACGTAAAATCGGTCAGCGGGTCGAAGGCTTCCATCCAGTCGCTCACTGATTAGTCTAGCCTGGCAACGGAAGACAGCGAAATTAAAGCCGAAATTTTAAATTTAGCATTTGAGCATTTTTTCACGCAGGAGGATCGTACAAACATACCGCAGTTTGAGTCTCGTACAGATTCCCACCTGAAGGACATAGTGATAGACATCCCTGGGGTTGTGAAGCAGCTGAATGGGTTGAAAATATATAAATCGCCAGGTCCTGATGGGATTCCAATTCGGTTTTACAGAGAGTACTCTACTGCATTGGCTCCTTACTTAGCTTGCAATCTCTTGCCCAACGTAAGCTCCCGAGCGACTGGAAAAAAGCGCAGGTGACGCCTGTATATAAGAAGGGTAAAAGGACGGATCCTCAAAAGTACATACCAATATCCTTAACATCGGTTTGTTGCAGGATTCTCGAACATATTCTCAGTTCGAATATAATGAATTTCCTTGAGACAGGGAATTTGCTGTCCATGCATCAGCACGGCTTTAGAAAGCATCGCTCCTGCGAAACGCTACTCGCCCTTTTCTCACATGATATCTTGCGAATCATGGATGAAGGGTATCAGACGGATACCATATTCCTTGACTTCCGGAAAGCGTTTGACTCGGTGCTCCACTGCAGACTCCTAACTAAGGTGCGAGCATATGGGATTGGTTCCCAAAAATGTGAGTGGCTCTTCTTAAGTAATAGAACCCAGTACGTTGTCCTCGATGGTGAGTGTACATCGGAGGTGAGGGTATCATCTGGAGCGCCCCAGGGAAGTGTGGTAGGGCCGATGTTGTTTTATATCTACATAAATGATCTTTTGGATAGGGTGGATAGCAATATGCGGCTGTTTGCTGATGATGCTGTGGTGTACGGGAAGGTGTGGTCGTTGAGTGACTGTAGGAAGATACAAGATGAGTTGGACAGGATTTGTGATTGGTGTAAAGAATGGCAGTAACTCTAAACACAGATAAATTTAAATTAATGCATATGAATAGGAAAAAGAATACTGTAATGTTTGAATACTCCATTATTAGTGTAGCGCTTGACACAGTCACGTCGAAGAAATATTTGGGCGTAACACTGCAGAGCGATATGAAGTGGGACCAGCATATAATGGCAGTTGTGGGGAAGGCGGATAGTCGTCTTCGGTTCATTGGTAGAATTTTGGGAAGATGTGGTTCATCTGTAAATGTGAACGCTTATAAAACACTAATACGACCTATTCTTGAGTACTGCTAGAACGTTTGGGGTCCCTATCAAGCCGGATGGAGGGAGGACATAGAAGCAATTCAGAGGCGGGCTGCTAGATTTGTTACTGGTAGGTTCGATCATAACGCGAGTGTTACGGAAATGCTTTAGGAACTCGGGTGGGAGTCTCTAGAGGAAAGGAGGCGTTCTTTTCGTGAATCACTACTTAGGAAATTTAGAGAACCAGCATTAGAGGCTGACTGCAGTACAATTTTACTGCCGCCAACTTACATTTCGCGGAAAGCCCACAAAGATAAGAGAAATTAGGCAGTCATTTTACCCTCGTCCTGTTTGGGAGTGGAACAGGGAGACAAGATAATAGTTGTGGTACGAGGTACCCTCCGCCACCCACCGTATGATTGCGGAGTATGTATGTAGATGTAGAAGTAGATGTAGACCCCCACAAATTCAGTAAGTCAATAACACGTTGGACTCCCTCTGGCCCTTGTGCAGGCAGTTATTCGGCTTCACATTTGTTGATAGAGTTGTTAGATGTCCTCCTGAGAGACACTGTGCCAAATCCTATCCAACTGGCACGTTACATGGTTAATATCCCGAGATGGTCGGAGGGCCTTGACCATAATCCTCCAAACGATCTCAACTGGGGAGAGGTTCGGCGTCCTCGCTGGCCAAGGCAGTGCAAGACTAAACTGGACTTGCGGTATATTTAGGAAGGTGACAGGTAACTCGGAGTTATCGCCCTGAGAGCAGTTCCTTTACGAGTAAATCTTCCAATTTACCACCTGTCCCATGCCTCTGGTAAATTGATGTTTCCCCGTCAATTGTGTTTGCTGTTGATAACCTGCATTAGAGGTTATCACATTTATCAGAATCAAAATGAACTTGAATGCTGAAATAGTGTTAATGAAATGGTGGCCCTGTTATTATTCTGTCAACTGCATATGGCTGATTAATATGTCAACATGGTATTGATCTTTTATAAAAGCTATGGAACAAGTTTATTGATTAAAATATTACGTGTTAAGTGTGATGAGAAAAATAAAACATGATCGGATGGCAGCACAAATATGCAACGAACAGTGAACAATCCTGTGTGTCGGCCGGTTGGCAAAGACTAAAGTTTGACTGTCTGAACTATTTCCTGTGGCCCCAAAAATATAGTTAACGGAATCTGATATTATCTTACAGTTTATGGACCTTGATGGTTTTGTTCTCAACAGAAGTTAAACTACGTTGATACAGCTGATATCAGGTGCCAAGACTGTGACCTTGTTTGCCCTAACAATGCGGGGGAGCAGTGCGGCCACCCCATTTCTCGAAGTGTATCGCTGCCTCAGGTATCGGTCGTGATTCAAGCATCCACAGAACAACGATATGGGCCTCTGTAATTCCCCATCGCGAGAACGAAGTATGTCAAGTCTCCCCTAGTGATATATTAGATGGATTGCAATTACTCTCCAACCAAAGCGTGATACCTCGGCAGGTGTCAGTGTGTGACATTCCCATTCACCGTTCGTGCCAGGGACCATTCGACTGACTTATATGGCGGAGCACACAAGGAGATCAAACGTCAAAGTGGCAGCCTTGTCACAAACAAGACTGCCCTCGGCACAGCGAGTTCTCCGAGATGACTGAGGTGTAAACTGTCGGTACAGCTGAGCCCTCACCACAGGCTCCCCACTCAAGACCTGTGCTAGTACGCCGGCCGCGGTGGTCTCGCGGTTCTAGGCGCGCAGTCCGGAACCGCGCGACTGCTACGGTCGCAGGTTGGAATCCTGCCTCGGGCATGGATATGTGTGATGTCCTTAGGTTCGTTAGGTTTAAGTAGTTCTAAGTTGTAGGGGACTGATGACCACAGCTGTTAAGTCCCATAGTGCTCAGAGCCATTTGAACCATTTGAACCTGTGCTAGTACGGAGTTACGCTCAGGACAAGCGTCTCATAACAAAAGTCAAAACCAGTTTCCTCTCCAGACTGGAGTCCGAAGATTCAGTCCAGACAGCTGTTTGAATCTAAAGACCAAGTATCCTTTCCTCACTTTCCATCAAATATCAGTAAACTCCCAAAGGAACTTCCGCCATGGCACCCATAAGGCTTTCGTGCCACCCACAAGACACCCCGAACTCCACGTCTCCTCTCTAACTCATCTGCTCTACTTATCAGCCAATACAAACAAACATAACAATATTCTTCTCTTTTCAGGAGAAGCGACCAATTACTGACTCCAAAATTCCGTCGGAGAGAAGTGTAGACATTGTGCTCCCGACATTTTTTTTTTTTTTCTACGGTCACTTTATACAGTGTGTTGTTTTGAGTTTCTATAAAGGTCTAATGTGAGAAACACATTTGTCATGGAATTCGACAGCCTAAACAATACGGCACGTGCGACCAGGAGCCCGGCTAAAGTAAGAGAAGTGCTTTTTGTCCCAACGTAGATTGTTTCAGAACCACCGTAAATGTTGCGTTCCTTCTAAAATTGTTTGACCACGTGACCTCTCCCTTGGTAGCATCCTGTCCATGGTGAACACGGAAACCCGGTAATTTTTATGATCGTCGCCGTCCCTGTTTACAAAGGCGGTTCACGGTGCTGTCGTGATGCGCTCTCTGGGTCGACCTAGATTTCTCCAGCGCCACTCGGCTTCTGCAACAGCAAGAGGCGCCCAACAGGTGGGTCCAGGCGGATCGTTTTTCCGCCCCGGCGACCGAACGTATTGTTTGTACAGCATGGGGAAACTTGGGCCCAGCATTCTGTCCCCAGTAAGTGCTTACAGAATTTCCTTTCGCTAATAGCTGCTCATGGCTTCCGAGTCCCAAACGTTCACTGCAAGATTTACTGTTAAATGATCAACTCGTTGCTTATCCTCAGCCCTAGAAAAATACTATTCGAAGGGAAGCCACCAAAAAGATCCCGCAAGCATTAATAATGTACATGCTTCCATCACTGCCTGCTCATGCTGATAACTTCCTGTCGTCTCACAGAAACAATGTCCTGAGTGAAACAGCAACATTAAATTATGCTCTTGAATATGGAGAATAGTGAGAGGGTGACTCGTCCTCTCTCAGCAGGATTTGGCAAGCATGAAGACAAGTAGTAGAAACTCTCGCTTTGTATGGATATGCATTATCTAACTAAATTTCAGCCCAGGGCGGTTTGCCATGAAGGCCAATTCAACAAAAACTGGCATAGAGTATCATTGCTGTACTGCTGTGCTGTAAGGGTGGGATCATGTTATGGAATAATTGGCATCGCAGACTCTCTATCGTGGTTGTCGGGCCATGTGGTGGTCGACAGTCAGGGTGGCATCCCATCGTTGTCTGTGGAGCCTCCAGATACGTCTTCGAACCGGAGTCTTATTGATTGGAGCAAAACTGTCTTCAGTGATGAGCCGCACTTCGCAGTGAGCCCCAGTGACCACCAAAGACGTGCCTGGAGACGCCTCAGACGTCACTGTCGCCGACTGTGTGGTCCAAAAACAAGCAGTGATGGTCTCAGTGCCATTTCTTTTCATAGCAGGATACCACTGATTGCCTCATCGACACACTTATAGCACAGCTGTACGCCGCCGATATTCTACGCCCACTATTGTCCTTCATAGCAAGCCATCCGGGGCTTACAGTTGAGAATGTTTGGAGCATTATGATCAAGATCCTCCGGCCTAACTCGCCCATTGGAGAGAATGTGGGACGATACCCCTTAGGACAGGCCATGCCAACTCAGGTGCTTCGCGAACACCAGCCGGCACCGGCAAAAGCACTGTTGCTCCGCTGTAGTGCCAGTGGGGTGGGGGAAGATGAGGGACGCAGACACACCACTGTTGTTTGAGTGGTAGGAGAGGAACGGGTTGTGGCAGCACATAGTGAGACGAGAGTCGTGTTGTTGTTCGATGAATGGGGCTCGGCAAATCAGCGGGCGCCAGGCGGCGTACCGGTATGAAAACGGATGATGTTGATGATGATGATATTATAATAATAATGCCAAATTTGTGTACAGACAGAAAAAATAGTTGTATTGCACTCCTTATTTTGGACTAATTTACAACATACTTCGTTTATCATCGGCATGGCTTTGGAGCCACTAGTTATCCGATATTTAGAACAATCGTTTTGGCAGCTGCAATTCGAAGTATATGTGGTGTCACCGCCAGACACCACACTTGCTAGGTGGTAGCCTTTAAATCGGCCGCGGTCCGTAGTATACGTCGGACCCCCAAGTCGCCACTATCAGTGATTGCAGACCAAGCGCCGCCACACGGCAGGTCTAGAGACTTCCTAGCACTCGCCCCAGTTGTACAGCCGACTTTGCTAGCGATGGTTCACTGACAAATTACGCTCTCATTTGCCGAGACGATAGTTAGCATAGCCTTCAGCTACGTCATTGGCTACGACCTAGCAAGGCGCCATTACGAATTACTATTGATGCTGTAAAATATGTACGGTCTAGAGCGATGTTCACCAATTATGGATTAAAGTTAAATATTCCAGCAGCTACGTACGTTTTTTGCTAGTCTCATTTCCTTGACCTGTTACAGACCTCACGCCAGCCTGCGTGAGCTAAAACGCGTGCCTTTCGGCTTCCTCTCATAGTGGGGTGGCTCTCTTGCCAATCCACAACAGTATAGCTTCCAGGAAAGTATTAGACAACCTTGACCTTATTTTTGTTTTGTTAATATTCGTAATTGAAAGCATATTTTCTCAAACGAACACTGTTCCGATCATAGCAATGCATTTCAGGGCAAGGGCATGAATCGTCGGGAATTCTTGTTGATCAGCGCCTTTATAAATTGAAATCAAATGACCATTGTAATGTTAATAGCGGTATGTAAAAATTGAATCGCAATGTAGTTTTATCAGCTCAACTTGGAGACTTCATGGGGTTTCGTCTGGGCGCACCGAAAAATGCGTCGTAAAAAGCTTCGAGAGCCGGTTTTACGTCCATTTCTTCAATCCTATCTTCAAATTCCTTATGTGATGACTCGGTGGTTCCTAAATTCAAGAATTTTAGAGTGGGGAAAATTGTCCACATTTCCTCCTTGAAGCTGACTTTTAAAAAGCTAAAGCTACAATTTCAAACTTTCAATATGGTGCCACATAGTACCGATTAATTTATTTTTACTTCACAACGAGATATTTAAATAATGTAAATACCTCTTGATGTCTTCCGTGAGAGTGAGCTTAGCGATCCATAGCTCACCATCCGAGTCTGACTGTAGTCGACCTTTCATATCAGTGAACGGAACTGTTTTTTGTCTCAGACGAAAAAGATTGAGAGTACTTTTGAGCAACTTAACCATCGTGAGTCACAATAAAAAGGAATGTGTTTGTGAACTCATCAAAGATCCCCCAAAAAATGTTTAAATACCCGATGATTCAAGCCTCGCTTTGTGCAAAAATTCACAATTTATGCAACTTTATCGACGATGGACCTAAACATAAATGTGCTTCATGGAAAAGACAGTATATAACTGCATATCGTTCAAAACCACCTCTACAACCAGGGAAATATCTTCCCCAGTTGTGGTATTTCTCAAGGAAATAACATCCAACAGTTCCTTGGTAGCACGGAAATTTTTTTAGACACCCCTTACGAAAACTGCAAGTTGAGCTGTGCTGCGATTGTCAGTGCTCTTATAGAGGGCAATAGAGCACTGTACAAAGTGACGGCATTTACTGCGCAAATACAGACGGGCGTATTACCTCCGAACGCTCTACATAACACTATTTTACAACTTGGTCATTCTGAAAAGGTATTGCAATTTTCACTGCAACAATGTAGCTTGCCCGAACTGCTCTTTCCTATTTGCAGTCAGGTCAGATGTCTGCGTGACAACAGCAGCATGAAGTAACTTTAAAATCATACCACACAAAATGGTGTCATAATTTGGTTTAACAACAATATCTAAACAAAAACAGCGCAGTTTCCTATAGATGAAAGTACAGAAATGTATTTTTTTTTCTTTTAGAATGAACAGTATAAACAAGGCTTACCTCTTCAGATTGTGGCAATTCTGATTTTAATTTGGTAATCAGTTCGCTTCAGGCCAGTCCAATAATTCGCTCGTGTGTTGAGGAATGTTTATTTTCTTAGTGTCTGCGCAATGTCGACGTTTTGAAATATACGATAGAGTTTCATATTCTCAGTTCGAATATAATGAATTTCCTGAGACAGAGAAGTTGCTGTCCATGCATCGGCACGGCTTTAGAAAGCATCGCTCCTGCGAAACGCTACTCGCCCTTTTTTCACATATCTTGCGAACCATGGATGAAGGGTATCAGACGGATGCCATATTCCTTGACTTCCGGAAAGCGTTTGACTCGGTGCCCCACTGCAGACTCCTAACTAAGGTACGAGCATATGGGATTGGTTCCCAAATATGTGAGTGGCTCGAAGACTTCTTAAGTAATAGAACCCAGTACGTTGTCCTCGATAGTGAGTGTTCATCGGAGGTAAGGGTATCATCTGGAGTGCCCCAGGGAAGTGTGGTAGATCCGCTGTTATTTTCTATCTACATAAGTGATCTTTTGGATAGGATGGATAGCAATGTGCGGCTGTTTGCTGATGATGATGTGGTGTACGGGAAGGTGTCGTCGTTGAGTGACTGTAGGAAGATACAAGATGACTTGGACAGTATTTGTGATTGGTGTAAAGAATGGCAGTAACTCTAAATACAGTTAAATGTAAATTAATGCAGGTGAATGGGAAAAAGAACCCGTAATGTTTGAATACTCCATTAGTAGTGTAGCGCTTGACACAGTCACGTCGATTAAATATTTGGGCGTAACATTGCAGAGCGATATGAAGTGGGACAAGCATATAATGGCAGTCCTGGGGTAGGCGGATAGTCGTCTTCGGTTCATTGGTAGAATTTTGGGAAGATGTGGTTCGTCTGTAAAGGAGACCGCTTATAAAACACTAATACGACCTATGCTTGAGTACTGCTCGAGCGTTTGGGATCGCTATCAGGTCGGATTGAGGGAGGACATAGAAGTATTTCAGAGGTGGGCTGCTAGATTTGTAACTTGTCGGTTTGATCATCACGCGAGTGTTACGGAAATGCTTCAGGAACTCGGGAGGGAGTCTCTAGGGGAAAGGAGGCGTTCTTTTCGTGAATCGCTACTGAGGAAATTTAGAGAACCAGCATTTGAGGCTTACTGCAGTACAATTTTACTGCCACCAACTTACGTTTCGCGGAAAGACCACAAAGATAAGATAAGGGAGATTAGGGTTCGTACAGAGGCATATAGGCACTCATTTTTCCCTCGTTCTGTTTGGGAGTGGAACAGGGAGAGAAGATGCTAGTTGTGGTACGAGATACCCTCCGCCACATACCGTATGGTGGATTGCGGGGTATGTATGTAGATGTAGATGTAGGTATTAAGCACAGCACTTTCACATCAAACTTTGCAAACAAATACGAATCTTTCCACTGAGCGTTAAAAATGGCACACCAAAATCCGAAGCTCTTCTGCTCATGCTGATCGCTAAGGTGATAGAATATCAGTGTCCCATTTGACAAGACTCCCAATGGATACTTCAGCGCATCGGAAACGACGCGAGAGCGAGCGGGTTCTCTGTGACACAGTTGCTACGAGGTGGCGTGGCCTGGCTTAGGAAGACATCCAACAAATTATTTTGAATTTCAAGCTATGGCTGGCTCCATGTGTAAGGTGTTGGCACCACATCACTCTCCCCAACTTCACAGCGAGGAGTCGGATCCCCGACTGGATGGAACACATTATAACTGCCGTACCAGTTAGGTTGGCCACAGAATCCTCTTTCTCACAGCGGACACATACTGTGTTGAGGCGTCTGAATCTACAAAATTGAATAGAGATGCTCTCCGCACCACATTCTGTCGAAGTTTGTAGTCGGAGCAACATCGTGATAGCAGTAGCGTGGGCGTCGCCGCCCTTCCCAGTCCCCGTGACTTGCTTCCGTTACTTAGTAGCAGCCATGGAACGAGCAATTCGTTTCATTACTATCGTTTCTCAAATAGAAAGCTCGTAGTAATCACGGTCGCTGTATCCAGAAGGTGCATCAGTTTACATCGTAATCGATAGGCATAACGACTTTACCTAAGCGTCCACGACAACCTAATTCGTGTTGTTCCTGTATGGGCTTTCGTTCAAATGCATATATCATGGCTAGTAACAGTTTCTACTTTTATTACGAGATCTATAGTTTCGTCACGATGTTTTGCTAACACAATGTCGCCATAGAGCTAGGCGAGTATTCACATTTAACTTCTTACGTTCAGTGCAGTTTTACTGTTTCTTCTTGACCTGCAGTAAGAGGTTGTCATGCCAGATTATTACCTTAACTGACAGTGACTCGATATCCTGTAGAATGTGGCAGGCCGCCTTGCATTTTATTTCTTTCGTGACGAACGTGTGTGATTCATTTATCAGCTCTGTTTGCTGGTCGGCAGCAATCCTCTGTAGCCCTGCATCAATAAGTCTGTTTGTTTAGCTACTGAAACCCCGGCTCAATGTGAAGAGGTCGGGTGTCACCACGTTCGGGGGAACGGAAGATGGCACATGAGGTTCGTTTTCCAGGTAATACGGAATCAGTGGCAGACAATTTCTTAACTACTACACGCATCACATTTCGCACAACTACAAGTAAATACCTAAAATGCCTGCTGCCTGAAAGACAATAATATACCAGCGACCACGATCAGATTATTTTTCAAATGTTTCAGTTGTTGCTGAGAATTCGTTTGGGCGTTTGTGAGTGCTAAGCTATCAACGGATCAAACATCCGTAATGCACAAAGAATACAGAAAGTCGATTCTTCACGCAAAATCTTTCATAGCATCCATTATTATATCTCCTGAGATTTTTCACTCACAGTGAAGTTTTCATTATGTAATATATTACAGCGCATTCTCTCGGTGCTTTTGTCTGTGGTTTCGAGTTTTGTAGGAGAATCAACGGGTATCAACATAATGAGAAGTATATTGAGCGAAAAAAAAAATCGAAACTTGAAGAAGGAGTTGTGCGATATCAACCAAGATTGGTAGACGTTTTTCTACATTAGAGAGATGGTGTGTTCAGATTTCGCGCCAGTCGCACAAGAGTGTGAGTTGATATTAGTCAAGAATGCCCTTAGAGCGACGGGGATGCCATTCTCAGCACCTCACTGAGTTCGAGCGAGGTTGTGTAATAGGTCGACGAGGTCTTAGGTGTTGTTTCTGCAATGTTGTAGCAAGACTTGGCAATGATGTGGCCACTGTACATGATTGCTGGCAGCCGTGGTCACGAGAATACGCAATCACAAGAAGATCGGGCTCCGGACACCCACGTGGCACTACCGAGAGGAAAGACCGCCGTGTCCGGCATATGACTCTGTGCACTGAGCTGCATCTTCAGCAGCAGTTTCAGCAGTTGGCACCACACTGACACAACGAACAGTTAGAAATCGGTTAATTCAAAAACAGCTCTGTAGCGTGCATCCTACTGACCCTAAATCACCGCCAATTGCGACTTTAGTGGTGTCATGCAAGAGGTCATTGGAGGTCATAGTGGAGGTCCGGTGTGGTTCCTTGTGAAATATGGTTCCATCTCGGCGTCAGTGATGAGCATGTGTCGATTAGAACAAGGCCAACCTGGGGCCAGCAATAAACCTGTCTTGCGTGCTAGACAGGCTGGACATACACCTGAAGTCACAGTCTGGGGTGCGATTTCATATGACAGCAGGAGCTCTCTCGTGGTTGTATCACGCACACTGTATGCCAGTTTGTATGTCAGTCTGGTGATTCGACCTGTTGTGCTTTCTTTCATGAACATCGTTGTACGGGGTGTTTTCCAGCCCGAAAACGCCCCTCAACTTATCGTTGTTGTAACCCAACATGCTCTATAGAGTGTCGGCATGTCGCCTTGGCCTGCTCGGTCACCATATCTGTCTCCAATCGAGCACAAATGGGACATCATCGGACAACAACTCCAGTGTCATCCACAAACTACATTAACCGTCCCTGTATTGGCCGATCGAGTATCATAGTCATGGACCTCCATCCCACAGACAGACATCCGACACCAGCACAACACAACGCATGCTTGTTAGCGTGCTTGCGTACGATATTCTGGCGATTACGCCGGCTATTAATGTACCAGCACTTCGCGTTGCTTATCTCGCTCCTACTTTAAACTGTGATCTTGAGATGTTAATGACTTGCATGTCACACGTAGACAAACGCATTGCATTACTCCACATTCTTGGTGTTGCGATTTCGTTTCCTTAAATGTACTTGATCAGTCAAAAATCGGCAACTTAGGAACATATTCGTGTAATAAAAACTCCGCTTCAGCTGTCAATAATTTCTTAGTTACTGCACAATGTTTTTCGAAGCATAAACCACCATCTTCATGTGCCACTAAGTAATCATGGGAACATAAATGTTTGATGGCCACACCCACGTCAAACAAATGCATGCACTAGGCACTTACTTGGCGTGCCGTCCAAGCGGACGCTGTGGATGCTGCACCTACACTTCCGTGCGTTTGTTTGACGTGGGTGTGACACCTCCCCCCCCCCCTCTCCCGACAACATCTCCCCTCAGCCACACGTTAATGTTTCCATAATTACATCGTGGCACCTGAACATGAAGTTTTACGTTTCGAATACATTCGTGGAATTAATAGGAAATTACTGGCAACTGAAGCGGATTTTCATTATATTAATAGTGATAAGTATAGAAACGGTTAAGTTTGGCCGCTACATTAACTGCTCAAAGTGAAAGGTTCATCTTCTACTTTATACGCGTTAGTTTTAGCAGAACACAGAATTTGACGACGACATGGTTTTATTTTTTATACACTTTTAGCAAATTTTACGAACAAATCTGTGAAAAGGTGTACAAACATATCAAGTAGGCGTTTAAATTTCATTATTGGACAACAAGTACCAACGTAATAAAATTTAAAAAAAATGTCATTTAACGGCATTTTTTGGCCACAGCCCTTATTTTTTCACCTTGCTATCTCGTTTAATCGCTTTTGTCGATCTGCTGCGAAGATTATCTAAAGCGGTGGGCCAACACAACAATAACCTTTTGCTGCAATAATAACAATAATAATAATAATAATGTATGTTCTGCCAGTCGTAAAAGGCAACGAAAACAACAAACTACTAATAGGGGTAACCCCCCTTCTAGTGTGATTAGTTGGTTCAGGACAGAACTAATGAAGCCGCGGACAAGCGCTGTCATGGTCAGGAACGACGCTTGAACCCTATGCCCGTCCACAATGGTAACGACACTGCTAACCATACTGAAAATGGTTTAAATCCAAATAGAGGTGTTTTGTATGATACGCTTCTTGCAACCACTCTAGAAGGAAAACAGAGGATGAGATGGTCAGATGAAGTTAACTGACACCTCATGTTCTGTTATTACCAAGCAACAGACTTAGGAACCAACACGAGTGGATACAGATCACAAGTATACACAACATCTATTACCAGATACCCAGAATTAAAATTTTTAACAGAACGACGACTAGGTGATCAGATCGGTGTAATAATAAAAAAATAACAGGATACCCCAGCCAGGATTAGAAAACATCAAACAACAAGTACAACAAATACTGGAACAAAATAATGTGCAATCAGAAGAAGGAGAAAATACAGTAATGGACTCAAACATCCCATAGCAAACAAACAAAGAACAACATGCATCAATTAAACAATCAGAGGAAAACGAAATCTTAAGACAGCCACCAGAACAAGCACAAAGAGAACACGAAGTGACACACATGTTAGATATAGAAAAAAATTTCAGCTGACATATAAAGAATACAAAGACACAAATACAGACATTAGACCATTCTTGCATAGACCACCAAATAGCCCACAAGTCGAAACAACAATAACAACTACCAACACAACCATACACAAGAAAATAAATGAAAATATAACTATGGAAGAGTTACAACTACTGGTTTATATAGGAGCACTCAGTACACTAAATATACACACTAGGCAGTGATCAGAACCAACCAACACACAGAAGAAACCCACAAAACCAGCTTAGTAACACAGGCTACAGATCAGAATACAAAAACTGAGAAAATACATCAGACAGCTAACACAATAGAAACACATTAGAAATGAAATATCAGACAAAAAATGAGAAGGGTTAGATCAAATATCACAACAAGAAGCGATAGAACAACTGGATGAAGAGAAGCAGAAATTACAAGCATTGGCCAAACGACTTAGAAGATCCAAGAAAAGTGAAAATAGAAGGAAACAAAACCAAACATTCAACACAAACCAAAAGAAATGTTACCAGACAATAGATAACACACACGTTAGAGTAGACAATCCACGAAACATAACAGACATGGAACGCTTCTGGGGCAACATATGGTCAAACCCCGTACAACATAACAGACATGCACGGTGGATACAAGCAGAAACAGACACATACAAGATCATACCAAAAATGCCTGAAGTGATAATTTTGCAACATGAAGTCACCCGGGCATTTAATTCTATGCACAATTGGAAAGCCCCTGGAAAAAATAAAATAGGAAATTTCTTGCTAAAGGAGTTCATCTCAGCACATTCACATCTTAACTAAATTATTTAACAGTTACATTGCAGACCCGTACACAGTCCCTGATAAACTTACACAAGGAATAACTTATCTGAAACCTGAAGATCAAGCAGAGACAGCAAACCCAGCAAAATATCACCCCATAACATGCCTACCAAAAATATACAAAATATTAACTTCAGTCATTACACAGAAGTTAATGACACATACAACACAGAACAAAATTATAAATGAAGAACAAAAACGGTGTTGCAAAGGAGCACGAGGATGTAAAGAGCAATTGATAATAGATGCAGAGGTGACATATCAAGCTAAAACTAAACAAAGGTTGCTACACTATGCATACATTGATTACCATAAAGCTTTTGATAGTGTACACCACTCATAGTTACTACAAATATTGGAAATGTACAAAGTAGATCCTAAACTGATACAGGTCCTAAACATAGTAATGAAAAATTGGAAAACCACACTTAATATCCAAACAAATTCAAATAATATCACATCACAGCCAATACAGATTAAGCGTGGAATATACCAAGGAGACTCATTAAGTCCTTTCTGGTTCTACCTTGCTCTGAACCCACTATCCAACATGATAAATAATACAAAATATGCATATAATATTACTGGAACATACCAACACAAAATCACAAATTTGCTATACATGGATGATCTAAAACAGCTGGCAGCAACAAATCAACAACTCACTAAAGATAACACAAGTATTCAGCAATGATATAAATATGGCTTTTGGAACAGACAAATGTAAGCAAAATAGCATAGTCAAGGGAAAACACACTGAACAAGAAGATTACGTATTGGATAGCCGCCGCGACTGCGTATAAGCGATGGAAAAGAGAGATGGCTATAAATATCTAGAATACAGACAAAAAATGGGAATAGGTAATACAAATATTAAAGAAGAACTAAAAGAAAAATATAGACAAAGACTAACAAAAATACTGAAAATAGAATTGACAGCAAGAAATAAGACAAAAGCTATAAATACTTATGCTTTACCAATATTGACCTATTCATTTGGAGTAGTAAAATGGAGTGACACAGACCTAGAAGCACTCAATACACTTACACGATGACAATGCCACAAATATAGAATACATCACATACATTCAGCAACAGGAAGATTCACATTAAGCAGAAGGGAAGGAGGAAGGGGATTTATCAACATAAAAAACCTACATTATGGACAGGTAGACAATTTAAGAAAATTGTTTATAGAAAGAGCAGAAACTAGCAAAATACACAAAGTAATCACTCATATAAATACATTGGCTACACCATTACAATTTCATAACTACTTCTACAACCCTTTAGATCACATAACAACAGATACGAAGAAAGTAAATTGGAAAAAGAAAACACTACATGGCAAGCACCCGTATCATTTAATACAGCCCCACATCGATCAGGACACATCCAACACATGGCTAAAAAAAGGCAATATATACAGTGAGACGGAAGGATTCATGATTGCAATACAGGATCAAACAATAAACACCAGATATTACCGCAAGCATATTATTAAAGATCCCAATACCAAAACAGATAAATGCCGACTTTGCAAATAACAAATAGAAACAGTAGATCACATCACAAGCGATGTACAATGCTAGCGAATACAGAATACACCAGAAGACATGACAATGTAGCGGAAATAATACATCAGCAACTTGCCATACAACATAAACTAATAAAACAACACGTTCCCACATACAAATATGCACCACAAAATGTACTGTAAAATGATGAATAAAAATTATACTGGAACAGAACCATTATAACATATAAAACAACACCACATAACAAACCTGACATCATACTCACCAAGAAAAAGAAGAAATTAACACAACTAATAGAGATATCTATATCCAATACAACAAATATACAGGAGAAAAAATTGAAAAATACATCTAACTCGCTGAGGAAGTCAAGGACATGTGGCATCAATATAAAGTTGACATTATACCAATTATACTATCAATTACAGGAGTCATACCACACAATATCCACCAGTACATCAACGCAATACAGCTACATCCAAACATATATATACAACTACAGAAATCTGTAATTATTGAACATGTTCAATTACCCGAAAGTTCCTAAATGCGATGTAACATATACTGTACAGTTAAAAGTAAGTCACGCTTGATCAAGGTCCGCGTCACTTTCCATTTTTAACTAGACATAAGTCTGAGAAAGGAAAGAAATAATAATAATAATAGTATCGATTGTACGGAGAATGTGGTTTCCTTCCAACAACTGCGCCAATGTCAGATTTTTGTAGCCATTAAACAAAATCAATTAATCTAGGTGCGAAAACTCCTAGCTCTCCAGGTGGCTAGATAGATCTGTAGACCTGCCGAAATTGGACCAGACAGCGTATGCGCGACACGGCGATGACATGTCTTTGGTTGACGAAACATCGATAAGCAAATAACTCGGCACAAGGCGATTAAAACTTCTAAAGCGTATTTCAGTTTCCATTGATAGTTACTCACACAATTATTCACAGTTGAATTTGCAACCCTTTTTAATGTCCATAATAATTAGCAGCTGCCTTTAGAATATCGATAAGTGTTACCAGTGGAGATGAACCTAGTTAATTTTCTTTGTGATTTTGTGGCTTATACTTGCTAATAGCATGTGACTCTGTGGAGGTTCCAGCGTTTCAGAGTAATGTAGAATCCAATTAATGTTTTCAACACTGCAAATATAAAATGCGAAGAACGTGGTATACAGTAGTAATCATCTACTTCTATTCAAGACCCTACATCTATGTTACTTATTAGTTCATTTTTACGACATTCATTTCAATGTTCTCGACATTTCGATAGACGTCGTGGTAACATTAAAAAAGGAAACAAATCGGACAGTTCCATGAACAGTGGTTCAAACGATGACTTAAGTCCAGAAAAAGAACAGAGTACCTTCCAAGCCCAAAGAAAACAAGTACAGTAATAGTTCTCAGTGACGAAGGAAAGGCTGTATATATTTTAGTTAAACGAAAGAAGGAGAAAACGTTTAAAGTTAAGCAATGTGCAAAACCAGTTTAGTTTCGTAAAATCTGAACACGAATCGTATAAATGGAAGAAAGATGTACACTAAGCACGAAATATGCGCCAAAATGAAACTCGAAAACGTGTGGAAGAGGAACTGTTCGATAGAACTGCTTGTGAGAGTCAATGTGCAGTTAGCCAGGGAGATCTACCAGCCTGGGCGGTGTGAACTGCAAGTGAGGTGTACGTTACTGAATTACAGGCTTCTTCGACCTAGTTAAACAGAGTCAGGAAATTATACAGAAGAGTAAGTTCCAAAATTACGAACCTTACCTCAAGTAAACATGTAGAGGAGATGTCGTTAATAGGTAATACTAAAGAGAAATAGTGTTAACGTGAAAATGAAGCTTCAAGTTGTCGCCCACAAGTTGTGTTAAAAAGCCAGTCAGTCAGGTTTTGTGCAAACCGTACTTTGATCATTTCGAGCGACAAAAAAGACAAAGTCTCTCTCGGTGAAAGCACCCCATGTTGACGTATGCGATGAGGTGGGGAGCCTAACAATAGGCGAGGCTGTGCCACCCGCACCCTGCCATTCAGTCCGAGGGGAGCTAGGAAACGCCTGAAAACCTAGTCCAGGGTGCACGTTAACAGGCGGTGTATGCGCCCGTATAGAGACAGGAGGGGCCGAAGGGTCGACCTCCAGTGCGTCGGGGAACCCGACGCGCGAAGACGCCATGTGGCCTGGAGCGGGAAAAAGTTCCATGGCGGAGGACATCTGGTCACGGGAAGCGATCGGCGGCGCGGGACCCAGGGAGGCCCCAGGCGGTTGCAGCGACGCGTCTACTGCGGGCGCCGCCGGCGGGAGAACAGGCGGCGGCGGCGGCGGCGGGGCGGGGCAAAATGGAAGGCAGCGTCGGTAACACCTGCGGATGAGGCGAGCCAGTAGATGGGTCCCCAGGGCGCTGACCGGACGGCACCGTCGCTGAAAGCAGACGGGGAGCGGCAGAACCCGTGCGGCGACAGAGGCGCGGCTGATTGAGATGCCGACTCACCTCACCAGAGGCCCCCAAAACCAAATACATCGCGCGGCCGAGGCAGCGAAGAATGCGCCCTGCGAGCCAAACCCGTGAACCGCGATAGTTGCGATAGAATACAACGTCGCCTGGAGCAAAAGCAGGAGTCTGCCGCTGCACAGGAACCTGATGCGGCGGATGCAGCAAAGACATCAAGGTTCGATGAGGACGACCGTGGAGCAACTCAGCCGGCGAGCGACCATCTCCGGGCTGAGAGCGATACGATGACAAAAAGAGCAATAACGCGTCCTCCCGAGAATGCGATTCTTTTAACTTCAACATCTGTGACTTGAAAGTCCGGACCAATCGTTCAGCAGCACCGTTTCACTGAGGCGAAAACGGCGCGGATGTCAGATGTTGAATACCATTGCCCTTGCAGAAAGAGTGAAATTCTGCAGACATGAATTGTGGGCCATTGTCGGAAACAATAGTCTGCGGAAGACCTTCAATGCAAAAAATAGCAGACAACGCTTGGATGGTGGCAGATGACATCGTGGAAGACATCCGGACAACAAAAGGAAAATTACTGAAGGCATCTACCACAACCAACCATCGAGCATTCCAGAATGGACCAGCAAATGAATTTCTGCGCTGTACGTGGAGGTACAGGCTTGTTCGGATGAAAAAGCGATGTCAAAGGTTTGTGGTCTGTGATGACGGTAAAGTGACGACCATACAAGAAATCATGAAACTTTGTAACACCAAAGACGAGAGCCAAAGCTTCTTTCTCGATCTGTGAGTAAGTTCTTTGCGCAGACGAGAGCAATTTGGACGCAAAGGCAATAGGGTGGTCATGCGATCCATCTTTGTGCGCAAGCACAGCACCGATCCCGAAATCCGATGCATCGACCATCAACAAAAGGGGTTTCTGGGGATCGAATGGCGTAAGGCAAGTATTTGAAAGCAACGCCGATTTCAACTGGCGAAAAGCGCGTTCGCATTCCGTCGTCCAGACGAACGGAACACCTTTAGGGCGTAAACGATGAAGCGGAGCTGAAATGGAAGAGGCATGCGGGATAAAGTTATGATAATAGTTAATTTTTCCCAACACACTCTGTAGCTGCTTCAAATTCTGCGGCGAAGGCAAGTCGTGGATGGCACGGAGGTGCTCTGGACTGGGGTGTATGCCTTGAGCATTGAGTACATGTCCCAGACATGGTAAGTCACGAGCAAAAAACACACATTTGTCCTTCTGCAAGCGAAGACCATTTTGCCGCAATACCTGAATAAATGTCCGGAGGTTTGGTAAATGTTCTTCTGCCATCTTTCCGGAGATCACAATGTCGTCCAGATAGTTCGCAGCAGTAGGGACCGACGCACAAACAGTTTGTAAATATTGCTGAAACAATGCAGGGGCGGATGCACACCCGAATGGCAGTCTTTTGAATCGGTACAAACCAAGATGCGTGTTAACCACCAAGACGCACTGGGATTCCTCGTCCACTGGTATTTGCAAGTACGCATCTGCTAGGTCCAACTTTGAGAAATATTTACCCGGGCACAGTTTATCAAAAAGATCTTCCGGGCGGGGTAAAGGATAAGTTGCAATGACTAATTGTGGATTCACTGTTGCCTTGAAGTCCACACAAAGTCTCAATTTTCTGGAAGGTTTCGGCAAAATTACTAAGGGTGAGGCCCAGAGAGAAGCTTGCACACGTTCAATTACACCTTGTGATTCTAAATCATGTAATGTTCTTGCGACCTCATCATGCAATGCGTGAGGAACATTGCGCGCTCTGAAAAATTTCGGTTGCGCGTTGACTTTCAGTTCCAAATGTGCTTCATAGTTCTGAGTGCAACCTAAGCCCGGTGCAAAAATGTCTGCAAATTCTTCACACAGACGAGAAACACTGTCTGAAGGCACAGTCTGATTCACTGATAGGACCTGATTTGCTATAGACATGTTAAACAACTGAAATAAATCTAAACCAAACAAGTTCACTGCAGTAGAAGAACGAAGAACGTAAAATGACACAAGTTTTGTTTGTCCCTTGTATGTTGCAAGAAGAGTGCACTGTCCTAACACAGGGATATGCTGTCCTGAATAACTATTGAGCTGAACATTTGCGGCACGCAATGGAAGTTTGCCCAGTTGTTTGTACGTGTCGTGGTTGATCAATGAATCTGCAGCTCCGGTATCGAGCTGGAATGGTATGACCTTGCCATTTAAGTCCAAATCTACAAAAAGTTTATTGTCCTGCTGACGACAAGAGCGACTGTCTCGTGCAATTTGAACTGATACAGGTACAGCATCACTTGCTAATTGATGTGATTTCCAGCGACGTCAACGCACACTTTTTGTGGGACGAACACAGTCACTGTTAGAAAGAGTGGCACTGGGCGGAGTGGAATTAACTACATGAATGTCCATGGGGGAAGGTCCACGAGCCTGAGTGTCCTTGGTTCGATTCCGGCGCGAAGCAAAGGGCCTGGAATGATTAAGAGTGTCTGATCTGAGCTTTTTCAGGCAAACACTTTGAACATGTCCTTTCTTATTACAGTAAAAACAAATAGCTTGGCGTGACGGGCAATTGTCACACGAATGTCTAGTTGCACACCGCGGGCGTGATTTCACTGCATTTGTATGCTTGCGCGGCACACATGGAGAGCTAGGCGGCAGCTGCGCGGACGAGCGCGAGGGCTGTTTATCGTTCCGTGCAGCGCGCCCGGAGGGCCGGTTAATGTGACACACGGCTGGCGAAGTTTCAAATGATTTCTGTGCAAAGTCAAGTGTGTCTTGTCTATCTAATATGTCTATTACTTGTTGAAGAGAGGGATTAACTAGTTTCAAAATCTGTTCCCATATACGAACATCAGAAACGTTCTGTGCAATTGCATCACGTACTATTGTATCTGAATAAGGGAGTCCACATTCACACTCAAAAGCACAATCCCTTGTAGGGCCTTGCTATGTTGCAACCCACTCCCTATTAGTCTGACCGGCCGTACGTTTCGTACGAAAGAAAGTATACCTCTTTGCAACTACATTGACTGTTTCTTTGAAATAGGCTTCTAACGCCGACAAAATTTCTTCATAGGACTGAGTTGCTACGTCACGTTGGGGAAATAATTTCACTATCACATGGTACATGTGCACGCCCACACAAGACAATAAGTGAGGCTGCCGCTCGTTACCTTGAATTCTGTAGGCGGCGAGATGAAATCCAAATTGGCGTGACCACTCCGTCCATGTTTCCTTCGCTGGGTCAAATGGCCGGAACGGGGGTGCAACAGCATGTTGTGGCTGCGGTAGGAGTGAAGCGGCGGCCGCCGCATCGTTTTGCATTGCACGTTGACCCTGGACAAGCTGTCCAAGGGCATCCAATAACGCCTGCGTCTGCTGATTCTGCAAGCGATAAAATTCGGACAGTACATCTGGAGAAGCCATGACACAAGTAAATGTAAGCAAGTAGAAAGAACAAGACCCTTTTTTGACTCGTCGCCATATGATGTGTCGACAGAAGTGCCGAGGGGACCGCAATGCACGCTATAAACACACGAAGGATGGCGTGAGGTCTGAAACAGGATACGTAATGAATGCTATAAAGAAAAGTACGTAGCTTTTGGAATACTTAACTTTAATCCATCCTTGTTGTATACATCGTACTTGATGAGACATGCTTTATACGATAAGTACCAATTGCTATGTAAAGCTAATGGCGCCTTGCTAGGTCGTAGCCATGGACTTAGATGAAGGCTATTCTAACTATCTGCTCGGCAAAGGAGCGAGGCTTCGACAGTGTGCATCGCTAGCTCCGTCGTCCGTACAACTGGGGGGAGTGCTAGTCCGTCTCTCGAGACCTGCCGTGTGGTGGCGCTCGGTCTGCGATCACTAACAGTGGCGACACGCGGGTCCGACATGTACTAATGGACCGCGGCCGATTTAAAGCTACCACCTAGCAAGTGTGGTGGCTGGCGGTGACACCACATATTTTACCTGCGTGATGACTTTCAAAATAGGTTTCGAGATGTAGACTGGACTATTCGCAAGTGAGTTCCGCAACTCTTAGTTACCTACAGTAGTAAACACCTGCCCAGACACGAAGTCCGTAGCTATGGACAGTGGCATTTCTAATTCTTGTGAATTTTTACTTTACAGAGTGTTCCAGTATGCCAGTTGCTAATTGCAAACTAATTCACCCCTTCTCCAATGGTTGCGTTGAAGACACCTGACTACTGTTCACTGTATACTCATCTCGCTGAAGACTGTATACTGCTGGCAGAAGACTGTCTTGTCAGACTGTCGGTCTGTCAGTTACAATTCCCATGATTTCCCAAACTCACTCCACGCAAATTTCGGGAAGTTTCCTTTGAAACGGCACGGCCGATGTCCTTCTCTGTCCTTCAAACGTTTCGAGCGTGTGCTCCTCTATCTCTGATGACCTCGTTGTCGATGGGATATTAAACTCTATCCTTCCTTGGTAAATCTGTAAGAAACTTAACCCATTTCCTTTCAGTAGTAATATAGCAAGTGATTTGCGTTTCAATTTAGATTCATTGCCATAAAATTCCATATATGATGAAAAAGTGTATTGAGCTTTGTCCCCGCCAAAGCATGATCATGTGCTGTCAGTATCAGTTATGGTTAAGTTCGACACCTTATTCTGAACTTATTTGAGAAAGATTATTATTTTGCGGTGTGCACAATGACTAACAGATCGAGTTTAGTGATTTTCTAACGAATGACAATGTGGTTCACTATGAGAAGCAATCACCTTGCCTACATTTTACAATAAATTCACGAACATTTCCCATTTTTTGGACTATTTGAGACGCTTCCTTGGTATCCAACGTGAGCCCTTTGTGTGTAGATCATACCACGTGCTATCCAGTCGATAGTATTAGAATAACATAGTGCGACTTTTTATAGTATGTAAAATTAGTAGTTGAACCAACCCCTGCTTGTATGAAGGTTCTTCCATTGTTAACAATTTAGCGTTTTAACATACTTTTTTAAATAAGGAAAATCTTTGGGCAGGCTGACAGGCTGATCGCTACCCTGGGGATTGCCTATAGGATTAGTTAATTTTGGCTGAGTAATGGGTAAATTAGTATCTGTATTTCCCCAGTGTGAGTGATTAAACGAATTTTAAAGTATATTATCTCATCGTTAACGATGTTGTCAATTATGTTTCCCTGTCTCACACGTGAGAGCATTTTTGCTAACTTTAGGATTGGAGGACTCAGCTTGTTTCTTCATTATGGGTTCCTTATTTAATTAGGTTGTTGAGATTACTTGACCCATTTCCTAAGTAGCGACTAAATTACGGCATTCCACAATGAATCACTCTGGTTACTGATTATACTGCCCCTCCATCACTTCTCATGAACTTCGCCCTATCCATCTTTAAGTTTCATTCTGGTATTTGTGTACTTGAAATGTAAAACGGAATTTCTTTTACTAAATTGTATTTTGGGATAAAAGCAACGTTGTTGCTCTGTCCTATGTGCTCACACTAATCTGTGGTTGTTATCCCTTACGAGACTATAATAATCTTAATAATTAACTGGACTTAGTATTTCAATGGATTAAGTTCATTCCGGAATTTAGAAATACACTCGAGAGTGATTGGCTTGGATTAGAGATTAGTGTTTAACGTCCCGTCGACAACGAGGTCATTAGAGATGGTGCACAAGCTGGGATTAGCAAAGGATGGGGAAGAAATTCGACCGTGTCCTTTCACAGGAACCATCCCGGCATTTGCCTGAAGCGATTTAGGCTCTGAGCACTATGGGACTTATTTTCTGAGGTCATCAGTCCCCCAGAACTTAGAACTACTTAAACCTAACTAACCTAAGGACATCACACACATCCATGCCCAAGGCACGATTCGAACTTGCGACCGTAGCGGTCGCGCGTCTCCAGGCTGTAGCGCCTAGAACCGCGCGGCCACTTCGGCAGGCGAAGTGATTTAGGGAAATCAAGGAAACCCTAAATGAGGATGGCCGGACGTGGGTTTGAACCGTCGTCCTGCGGAATGGGAGTACCGTGTGCTAACCCTTGCGCCACCTCGCTCGGTCCTACAATGAGACTTTCACTCTGCAGCGGAGTGTGCGCTGATATGAATCTGCCAGGATGTTTCTTATCAGCGCGCAATCCGCTGCAGAGTGAAAATATTGTTCTGGAAACATCCCCGAGGCTGTGACCAAGCCATGTCTCCGCAGTGTCCTTTCTTACAGGAGCGTTAGTTCTGCAAGGTTCGCAGAAGAACTTCGGTGGAGTTATGAAGGTAGGAGACGAGGTACTGGCAGAATTGAAGGTGTGAGGACGGATCGTGAGTCGTGCTTGGTTAGCTCAGTTGGTAGAGCACTTGTCCGCTAAAGACAAAGATCTCGAGTTCGAGTCTCGGTCCGGCACACAGTTTTAATCTACCAGGAAGTTAAAAATATACTCTTAGTAAATGAGAAATAGCATGCGAGTGAGCCAAGATCAATTTGGAGACATGTAAGAACCACCGATTGGCACTATGATAGAATTTGTGGAAGACAAGTCAGCCATTTAAAGGTAATTATATTGTTAAGTTTTTGGCTGACCATACTGCGAAGTAGTATAAAACACCTCCATTACAGTGTGAAAGGTTTGGTTTTTCAACATATCGACAAGCAATGCTGCGATAAGGAATACTCTGTGTTCTCCAGAACAGTGCAGTATCGTAGCCAGAAGTAACAGAGGAGGACCTTGTCGTCAACAAATTTTACTGACGTCCTGCTTGAGGCTGGAGGAGGCTGCGATGGGCAGTGTGTGCCGAGTGGGAACCGCGCCTGGGGATCGGCTTCCCAGCTGTTTACCTGCGTGGGCCGGCGGCCATTACGGGCTCGCGGCTGTTAATGCGGGCTCTCTGAAAGGGCCCCTGATTACGCTGCCTGCCCTCTCCCTGGGGCACGCTGCACGTCAGCATACGGCTTGTATGTGGCGCGGCGACACAGCGGACTGTTCCGTGTATGCGCGAGACCGGGGAACCACGTTCTCAATTGGGCTGCATTCAGAGACCGAACAAAGCGTACTGCCCCAGCACCCAACACGTCAGAGCTGTCATTCGTAATGTTCTAGCTCTTCAGAGTTCTTACTGAGTTCTTTCAAGGAACTCAGTTATATTGTCAAAAGCTGTATTTGATGAAGCGGGTTTCTGAAGCAAAATACCGCTTATGATATGAAGCATTTTTCTGCACTTTTACAAGGAAACCCATAACTTAGGTACGGTTGGTGTAATTGCCTGTCACAGAATCTATGATACACGAAATTATACATATGGTTCGCGTTTGTGGCGTGTGTCGCCCGACTGTGAGAGCAACGTTGCGATTGTATGCTGAAAGGTTTCTTGATCGGGTCAAGCTCTCACTATATGCGTTATTGGAAAAATAGAAGAAGGATGGATGCGAGAAGAGCGAAGTTTGTCAACGATGGATAATAGCAACTGATGATGACAAACACATTTAACATTGTAGCAGCTGTAACAAACGACCCAAATGTGTCATTGCGAGGCAGCTGTAATATGCGAGTGGTACGGGTGAAAGCAGTGTTGTGCTAACATTACATCATTCCAACGCACTTAGCCGCGCCGTATAAGGCACCTTGTCACTATCCTCCTTCTAACGGGGTTGTGTTTGTTTGTCCTTAGCGTAAGTTAGTTTAAGTTAGATTAAGTAGAGTGTATGCATAGGGACCAATGACCTCAGCATTTGGTCCCATAGGAACTTACCAAAAATTTTCATTTTCCGGTTCACTGAATCCTCTCCACATTTCTCTCCATCAAGAGCTTCATGCAAATTACTTTCAATGTGGGTCACAGTTCTCGGAATGGTCTCTACAAAAACTGCAAAATTTTGTTTACTAAGTTGCATTATTTAAAATGATCTTCATGGCATGTATTACTGATGACATGAAAATCTACACTGAGATAAGATGGAAGTTTACTGGTAATTGTATCACAAGAAAATTGTGGAAAGTGGAGCTGTTATAGAAGTAAAATGTTTTGGTGCTGCTATTAATCAAAATCTAGGACGTACCAGTCGTGGTGGCATAAATGAACCGCATAAGGAAACAGTAACCTGTAATATCCCACTACCCTGTGTCTGTCTTGGACGTAACTAAGAAGATCAAATTATTTTCTCGGCATAATTCCTCCGATCTTAAGCATAACCGAAACAACATTTATGCCTTACTTCCAGGATGGGATGAGACGAAATGCATAGCAAGTGAAACAATGAAAGAATATATAGACATATTCTCTGTAACGGAATCCAGTATCTCATTACACTGTTTCTATTCCTAACTAAAACAACCTCAAACACAAATTCAATTCACGATATTCGCTAATTAAAACTACCGTACGTTACACGTCTTTGGCAATTCGCGGCATATCGTACAAGTAATAAGGATAGGTATGTACTACTCACACGTTAGGAAAATCGAAGTACAATTATCTTATGAAGCCATCAATTATACTATCTGAAGCGGAGATGCGCGCGGCCGATTTCAGCTGAAGAAATGCAGAATTTTTTGTGGATCATCGTCGAATACTCCAGCTCCCGCATCCACAGTTTCATGACGTTCCGATACTTGGCAGCGCTATAAATATCCTTCAAAATTGCGACTTTAGCGGAGGTGTGTTTCAAGCCTTTCGCTGGGTATCTTTTTACGGAAAACCAGAGCATCGCAGATATTCATTGGCGTTTGCAGAGTGGCTACGGTGGCCTGCGAGTGAACAAAAGCACAGTGAGTCGCTTGGAGGAGGCATCTCTCATCATCTGAATAAGGTCGCGCAAACCTGTTCTGTCTCCCGCGTGTCGGCCAGCCGCGCACGACAGTGTCTTCTGCAGTGTAGGAACGTGAGTACACTCCCATTCTACGTGACACTAACGAACTTCTCCAACGAAGGACTCGTACCCGAGAGCAGTTCATAAAACTTCACTGTTCTTTTTCATCCACCCTACAGTTCGCATCTCGCACGTTCTGACTTCCATTCGTTTGGCCCAATGAAGGATGCACACTGCAGAAAGTACGTTACAAGACGTTGGCTTCGACATGGAACAGTAGAGTGGTAACGTGCGGGGACACAGGCCCTCCCAGTAAGTTGACGTAAGGCCGTCGCATTGATCATAGATTATGTTGAAAAACAGGGTTTTGTAGCCAAAAGAGTGGGGAATAGTACAGTGAATTAGAATCCAGAGTGAAACCGACCTGCTTTCTGAAAAAATACTTATTGAATGCCACTCGCTCATGGACAGGAAGAGTGAGGCGCCTACTGCACACACAACAATTTCTTCAGCGTTAGAAAAAACAACCCATCAGGAAATTAGAGTAGTCTTATGATGTTCCGATACGTGGCGGCGCTACACATAAACTTCAAATTAGCGTCTGTAGCGGAGGTGTGTTTCAAGCAGAGACCAAAAACTACCACCTTCTAATTCTCAAACAGTGAGCCCAAGACTCGTGAACCGAATCCACAGTTTAGCCGGCCGAAGTGGCCGTGCGGTTAAAGGCGCTGCAGTCTGGAACCGCAAGACCGCTGCGGTCGCAGGTTCGAATCCTGCCTCGGGCATGGATGTTTGTGATGTCCTTAGGTTAGTTAGGTTTAACTAGTTCTAAGTTCTAGGGGACTAATGACCACAGTAGTTGAGTCCCATAGTGCTCAGAGCCATTTTTTCGAATCCACAGTTTACACAAGAGCAGAAAACAAAATAAATTCTATATCGTGTAGAGAGAAAAGAAGCCATCATGGAAGCATTTATTTGGCGCTGAGTGCATCTATCTGAAGATACAACGCATAACATCGGTCAAAGGAAACATCCAGAATTCAACACTTATTTGCACAATAGATTTATAGGGCAGGTGTTCACATTTGGGAAAATACTCCTGTATCACTTACAATGTCTATAAACTATCGCTTTACAAGAAAAACCTACTGGCTCCTATTGCACCCACGCAATCAGTGCAACAATCACTTAATTTTCTAGATTATTGAATAAACATCAAAACAATATAAACGAGGTACAAATTCCTGTCACTGAAACAGCAGAAACCAAGATATTCCATCAACAACTAGGTTTCGTAAATTAGCGTGCCAAGACATTGGTAGGAGTTCGTCACGTTCTTGCGTGTGAGTTGATAAGCTGTTATTAGGGTCTCATGAAGCGCATCTCGTAAATACTTGGGAAATTCCTATGTCGAAATGTGAGGTGCGCCCATAATTCCTTAGAGAGGAAATAATTGGTAAATTCGACATTTGGCGTGCCACGTAGTGGTTGTTCAACCTCAAGTTGTTTGTCTTACAAGGTCGTGATTAATGAGGTCAGAACTGTCGTAGCTTTTATAAGACAAGAATTCTCTCTTAATTGATGCCTGAAAATATGGTTATTTGAATCATCTTTAAGGTGTTCCTTCGTTAACTTTGGGTAACCAATGCCTTCATGGCAAGTATATGTAGAATCCGACACAGTTTGAAGCGTCGCCTTAGAGTTTTTTGCACATAGAATCTAAGGGATAAACAGACATCGTGAGTTTTGGTTAGAGATTTGCCTTTTTCTTAAATTGCTTTGTCCTGGGGTGAACGATGGGCGAGATGTTATGAACACGCGTGCATTTTGGTTGAAATGCGAGTGCAAACTTTTCTTCGTGCAAATGATGCACTCATATCTTTCTCCTCCTGTGTTTTAATAACATTTATTGAAGATTTGTGTCGCACTTGTCCACCACACGCTACATATTTCTGCAGCGTCGATTGCTTTTTGTAAAGACACACCTCCTGTGTTGTGGCGTAACAAGCTAGCTACGCCACACTGAGAAGGGAGCCGAAAGGCACGCGTACACACACGCCGACTGGCGTCAAGTCTGGAACAGGATAAGTAGTGAAAGCTAATAAGAAAAGTATGCAGCTCCTTGAATACTTAACTTTTAATTATCCTTGTTGTACATCGTTCTTCTTGTTGAGACATTTCATACGATAACTATCAAACTATGTAAGGCTAATGGCGCCTTGCTAGGTCGTAGCCATGGACTTAGCTGAAGGCTATTCTAACTATCTCTCGGCAAATGAGAGAAAGGCTTCGTCAGTGTAGTCGCTAGCAATGTCGTCGTACAACTGGGGCGAGTGCTATATCGTATCTCGAGACCTGCCTTGTGGTGGCGCTCGGTCTGCGATCACACAGTGGCGACACGCGGGTCCGACATGTACTAAATGGACCGCGGCTGATTTAAGCTACCACCTAGCAAGTGTGGTGTCTGGCGGTGACACCACATCCTGTCTTTATATTAACCCATGAATTCAACCACAGAATTAATAAGGAAATAGTAAGCTAAAACAACAAAACGTCTTAGGTGGTCAGGATCGAAGCACTTCACTGGACGATTACTGGTTACAAGGCAAAACACAACATTGCTTTGTTTCAGCTTTCAGTAACCGCGCCAAAGATCACGGATAGGTGGAACTCTGTCCGCTAACTCAAAAAAACAGTTACAAGAACTGTTAAAGTCTGGTTGGATACAGAACAGTGGAGCAGATAATATGGTGATATTGTGCAATCTGAAACATTACCCGAGAGAACATTATTGTCTACATTACGGGACCTAGAAAGTGTTTCAGAGCATATGTGCTTTCTGATTTCGACAATTAATTTTTTGCATCGGGTGTATTCCTTTGTAATAAAGCTGAAAACTTGTTATGAAAATAACGCAGTTTCAGTGTATAAACTCTAACGTTACATGGTATTTATCATTTTCTGAAGAGAGAGAGAGAGAGTGGTTTGGTTGGTGACCACAAACTATTAATAACTTCATAAGGAACTTGTGCACGCTCTTGTACATTTCCCTTGTTGGTGCTGCAAGCTGTACGAAGAAAGTACTTCCCTTACAGACCACAACAAATTGAAATGCATAACAATCAATTTGTCCTTAACTTCAGTTGCTGTGGATCGTTGTTCAACTGAACTACTTAGTTGTCATTTACGACAAAATTAACGTAAAATAAACATTTCATGCAACACTCTACGCTACATCCTATACCGTTCCCACAGTTTTCACTCAAACCATATCTCGACGAACCTTTCTTGTCTTGTCTACTTGGCAAGACGAATAGACTAATGGCAGAGAGCCTCCTTCATCCCCAGACCCAAAAAAAAAGTTAACTTGAACCCAAACGACATGTAACTGGTTATGGACGAGGTTAAATCACCCATCAACATTATAAAAATTATTTATAATGCATCGCGTAGAACTGTTATAAATTCATAACTAAACGGGACGTCTAGCCATGTTTTAGACGCTACACGCTACACGAAGTTGAATACATTATTCGTTGGATGGCTAGCTGCTTTTGAAACGAGTACCAATAGGTCTGACAGAACTTTCCACACACATTGCCACTGGCTGTACCTCCAACACTGTTCGTGGTATGGACGCTCTGCGAGGTGAGAGCATAAAGTCGTAGGCCCGGAAACGCGAACATGTGGGACGTGTGTGACCATGCAATCGGGCGGCAGTACCTGCGCCGGCTACTCACTATGCCGCGCAACAGTAAGTCGCGGCAAAAAAAAAAAAAAAAAAAAAAGAAAAAAAAAGCTCTCTGCACTATGGGACTTAACTGCTGAGGTCATCAGTCCCCTTGAACTCAGAACTACTTAAACCTAACTAACCTAAGGATGTCACACACATTCATGCCCGAGGCAGGATTCGAACCTGCGACTGTAGCGGTCGCGCACTTCCAGACTGTAGCACCTAGAACCGCTCGGCCACCCCGGCCGTCAAGTCACGGCGCAGCGTCGACAGTAAGCTGACAAGGATGCCGTAGCCTAAACGCAGTAAACATTGATCACTTACCTTTTTTACACAAGAACTCTTGCGGCAAGGAAATTATCCATATTTTTCCTCACACTGTTTCTACTGTAGCCGCGTCTACTACCATCTTGACTAACGTTAATTACGAAACCAGTCTGTGCCTGTGGTGGAGATCCTATGATGAGGAGTTTTTTGGTATCTAAACAAAAAACTAAGTGAACATCACTAGTGGATTAGACCGATTGCTCCCTACACAATCCTTCCTGCCGGTGTTGTAGTAAATGAATGACGCCACTGCTTAAATATTCAAGCAGCCCAAGTGGACCCCATTGCAGACATCCCTACCTCTGGAAAAATACCTGAGCAGTTTAAGGGAAGCGAACCCGGGTCCTTCGGCACCAAACGCAGTGACACTAACCGCTAGACTATCCGCAAAAATATTATGTTATAGTAATTTTCTAATTAGAAGTCTAGAAAGCTACATTTAAGATGTGTTATTCGGCAGCAAATAATTTTAGATTCATAATTTAATATATTGATGAATTAAAATATGAAAATAATTATGATCATTATGATGCTCATCAAAATTTGTGAACATCGCTATGAACGACAAATTTTTTTAATAAACTGAGATTGATAATTATGTATTCATATTTCAATTACAAAAGTCACCTGTTGCAACAAAAAGTCAGTATCAGTCTGGCACACAGTTTTAATCTGCCAGGAAATTTCAATAAAAAAACACGTTTGTTAAACAAATGCAAAATAACGCAAGCAATATTTCCACTAAGAAGCTAAATCATACCCAATACTTTCCAAAATAATCAACCTTAAAATGAAAGTCTTAAATAACCTTACTGGCTAATTTGTTTGATTCTACACATCACACCAATGATTCTACTTATACACAGTCAAGTTACATTAATTTGACCACTGCCTATGTTCGACGTCACTATCGAATAAGCACTCACAGATGGAAGCAGTAAGCAGTGGAAGATATGTAGGGTGTGTTTCTGGGAACGCGGAAGACACTGAAGTCGTCGTCGTAACACGGCAACGGAGAGATTCATGTAAGGTCCAAAAGGGCATCGTGGTTGGCTAACGGACGAAGGATGGAAACATATCCGAAACGGTTAATTTTATGAGCTGATCCCATGCTACCATGCAAGACGCTGTCTAAAACTGGCGCCAAGGCTACTGGGGTGCACCATGGTCCAGCGATGAAGGAGTTATAGACGGCTGCGGAGATGTGTACGTGCGAATAGACGTACAACTGTTGCGCATTTCAATCCCCAGATGAACCAACGGGATATCAACAGTGTCTCCTCAACGACTTATCAGCGAACGTTGCTGCGTATTGGCCTCCACAGCAGGTTCCTGGTTCATGCATCCATGCTCACTGCTATTCGTCGACAATGAAGGACGGAATTTTCACAACAGTACCGCAACTGGACGTCCACTGAGTGGCGACATGTGATGTTTTCAGATGAATCAAGTTTTATGCTCCATTCTGAAAGTAAACATCCTGCAAGAATCTTTGGAAGGGTTCAGGCAGGAGGGAATTTCCTGAGTGATCTAGCCAATCGGGAACGAACAATGGATCAACACTAGTTTCATCTACCCTTGGAAATCATGCCCACAACTACATGTGGTTTTGTTTTTTTCCCAGCAGGATATCATCTGCCAGCAGGGCCATGCACATGTTAGACAACCCGCAGTGTGCATGTGTAGTTCGAAACCCACCAGGATGAGTTAGTAGTGGAACAAAGCAGTCATCACCCCACTCTCCATTCTTTCCAGATGTATCCAAGATGGCGGCGATGACGCCATCCAACATGGATGACTTTGGCAGGAAGATAGGTCAATTGGGCTACCTCCACTAACCTAACCCCTCTCTCCTCCCCCAGAAAATGGCAGGAAGCTCAAATTCCATCAGGTCAATGCAACATCTCTCTACTAACCTAAGAAAATGGTGGGAAGATAGGTCACTTGGGCTACCTCCACTAACCTAAATCATCCGGCCACCATCTCTTCCTAGGAAGTGGTGGAAAGTTTGAATTTTAGCAGTAAAGAAAGGTCAATTGGGCTATCTCTACTGACTTAAGAAAATGGCAGCAAAGAAAGGGCAGTTGTGCAATCTCCAGTAACGTCTTGCTAGGAAATGGTGGGAAGAGGACGTGACCTGTGCTGGACATAAATCTCTATTTTCAGTCCTTATTTAAACAGTCAGAGGCAGAACCACCATCAAGTCTAGTTGTCGTGGGGTCCAGAGTCAAACTGACCTAATACACAAAACTGACACCAGAGGTCACTGTTGTCGATTCTGTGACGTAATCCAAGATGGTGGGGGAAATGGAGGGGAACAGTGTGGTTGCCATGGGCACTGGATTCTAACTGGCCTAACATACAGCACTGCCACCAGAAGGTGCTGTGTTCCATTCCGTGACATAATCCAAGTTGGTGGTCTGGGGTGGAGGAAACCGGTCACCATGAGGTCTGGAGTCCATCTGACACAGTACACAGTACTGTCACCAGAGAGCACTGTCATTGGTTCAATGAAATAATCCAAGACAGCGGGGAAAATGGCTGGTAATAGTGTGTTCACCACAAGCTCTGGACTTAGTACACAGTGCAGCCACCAGACAGCGCTGTCATCTGTTCTGAGACATAATCCATTATGACAGTCTGCGGTGGGGGGAAAATGGTGGGAAAACCTGTGGTCGCCATGTGATCCAGGGTCCAACTGATCTAGAACACAGTACCACTACCAGAGGGCACTGTCATCCATTCCATGACTTAATCCAAGATGGCGGGAAATATCATGTTCAACATGAGATCTGGGCCTAGCACACAGTACCACAACCAGAGGGCACTGTCATCTGTTCCATGACATAGCTCAAGATGGCGGTCTGGAGGTGGCATTGTAGAGAAATAATTTCCAGTCTATATTTATTACATTGATACAAAACACTCACCCTTTTGTGCTTGGGGTCACATTACACAGTCTGCAGACCTGCAAACGACTCGTAAATAATTCATTAGACTGATGTACAGAAATACAAACAACTCATAAATTCCCCAAGTAATGCATGTAAAACGCTCAGAGACACTCTCACTACCCGTAAACTGACCAAATAACGCATAGCAGAGCCTACAGACCTGCTCACATAATATGCAACAGACAAGCAAACAACGAGCACAGGCACTGCCCACCGTCCCCTGTCCGCTGGTCAGGACAGAACACTACTGCACATGCACCCAGAAGTCAGGATGCACTGGCAGCCCCCACAAAGTGATGCACAGCTGCCCGTTTGGGTCCTGCAAGCATGAGGTGGCGACATCCCTATCATACTTGGTACCTGAGAAATTCATCTCAAAATATGTGTTCACCTAGGCACCGTTCCTGACGCAACCACCGAGCGAGGTGCCGCAGTGGTTAGCACACTGGACTCGCTTTCAGGAGTACAATCCTTCAATCCTGCATCTGGCCATCCTGATTTAGGTTTTCCGTGATTTCCCTAAATCGCTCCAGGCAAATGGTTCCTTTGAAAGGGCACAGCTGACATTCTTCCCCATCCTTCCCTAATCCTATGACACCAATGACCTCGCTGTTTGGTCTCTTCCCAAAGACAACCCCCCCCCCCAACCCTGATGCAACCGGATGTGAGTCAAGAGCTATTTGCAGAGTGCGTCGACACTGCTGCAAGCCACTTCTGGATGCAAGTCAGTGTAAGCCATTACTGTCGCTATGTTGCTGATGCCATGTGAAAGTTTTTGGAGTGTTATACTGACGTCACATGTCTATCTAAATAAGCATCAAGACATGATCTGGTCTGTGTGCACATGTGTTTACTGCTGCCGACTGCTTTTGTTGGAGCTTTTGTGATGTCTTAGCTTGTCTGCATGAATATTCTTGTCCTAACTGAACCTGTTTACAAAAATAGCGCAGAATAA
This sequence comes from Schistocerca americana, assembly GCF_021461395.2. NCBI lineage: Eukaryota > Metazoa > Arthropoda > Insecta > Orthoptera > Acrididae > Schistocerca > Schistocerca americana. Next base: position 95,717,403 of record NC_060121.1, read on the forward strand.
TGCCAAATGCATTCTTCCTTGTGATCCTAACATGGATACCTGTCCATAACATAGTACACTCCCTGCTGTCATCATATGCAAACGTTCTCACTGCTGTGTAGAGACTCCTGTAACACAGCACAAAGGATGTCTTGTGAATGAATCGAGCATTATGATTGGTTCTTATTGAATTTACCCTCCAAATTACTGATACTGTCAGTGTGGAAGCACCATCAGCGTTTCTTTCTTTCTACAAGCAAGGCTTTCAGCGGCAAAAATCTATATTACACAGATCACCATATTGCACTGGAAATTAAACCCTGTAAAGTTGCCCTACATATCGTCAAGTACAGAAAGACTCTTACTCAATTACATTGCTCTCCCACTGAGTACAGGAGCTTGAAATTTAGAGCGTGAAACCGATCTCCAATCTAGCAATATATTACCGCGTACTGTGATGATGGAGTAAACCTCATTTACACCATTCATACATATACCGTGAAGACAGACAGCACTGTATGTACCCCTCACAGCACCAGATAGTTTCCTGCAGCCAATGGTCACATTGACCAGAGCGTCCTCGACAGACTGAAGTCAGATTCAGAACTGTTCTAAAAATTTGGCATCGTTTACCCTCAGAACAAACTTATTACTCTTTGCTCGCTTGCTTTTCTACACCCATCTCCAGACTAGGGGATTAGAAGAACAAATGTTTTTTCGAAAGGTTTCCCGTAATATTATACCATTGTTGCGGTACTTCTTGATATCAAGCACACAGCAGTATCCTACCAATCGCTCATGCAACATAATTCCGAAGATTTAACTGGAAATTATTTCTCTACAAACGCTAAGCTTTAGCAAGTTGGAGCACGCTGTAAAACACTAAGTAACTAGAAACTTATCCTGTCTGCGAAGCCCTTTCGTGAGAACTCGAAAATAATAGAGAAAGCTGATATTTCCAATCGCAAATACCAATGTCGGTCATGTAGCAGATTCCTAATCACCCCTATAGTTTACAAAGTCAAATAAGGCCTTTTTCATATCTAGAAAACCAGCAGACATGCCTTTCACCTGGTAGGTGCACACACCACAACCGAAATGTGCAGAAGCAGTCAACCGGACAATTTACATGGGAGGGAATAACTCTCCAGCGGAAACACATTGAATCTTCTCAAGTTTGCACATGATCACGAAAGCTATCCAACACATACTAAGTATTAGTTCGCTATTCGGTCTTCTAAAGGACAACACTTAAGTCAGCTACATTCCTACACTCCAACAGGCCTCTACAATTAGATGGCTCCTAGAATTCATGGGAAACACGAATCATTCCTGCCACAAGTCAACGGCACTGCATGTCAAGCAAGCATACACAGAATCGTCCTAGGAAAGAAACTGGCCTCAGATATATATTTAATCCCTGTATTTACAACTAAATGTTACAATGGCAGTCTCAGTTGAACGACATTCAACAGTGAGCGAAATACCGGAAATGCACCCAGCTGATCACTTTGGCTATGGAAATAGAGATATCGGTACCATTCTTATGACTTGACATACTCTTCCCTTTGCTATCACAGCACTCCATGTCAAATCCATACCTTCCTTACGACTGGACACAATCATTTCCTTTGCACATGTCTGAGCACAAACGCATACTGGTGCTCAAGGTGGACCTATCAAGCACCCCTTACTACTAAATACAATACTTTGTCAATAACCGATTGCTGGTGATACAAGATAATACTGACCCAAAATCATTGCTCAGTGGACATGTCTCACAAGTTTTTCTTGCGAATGCTACCCCTGTGTATTAGAAGTAGAAGTGTAATCGTCTAACAAACAGGTAAATGTTAAAAAAAAGAAAAGACAAACATATTGCAATCATAAGTGGTCTTCGTTCTACAGGTGCACACAAGTATCCATGTTAAAAGCTGTATCAGCTTTATAAACCCACGTATGGCATTACCTATGAATGATGTGGTTGTTGGAGACAAATACCATGACACTGAATATAGACGGTGATCGCCAGATTGTATATTATCACACCAGCAGTGCGATTACAGGTCACCGGCAGTCCACTCTCATAATAAAATTATCGAATTTTGAAAGTGATTCCACTGAGGAACGTTGTATGAAACTGGTATTTGTAACCCCATCACCCTACTGTCGCTGGATATTTCTCCAGTGTTTGTAACACATTCTGTCTTGATGCAATGTTGGAGGATTAGTGATATATACATTCCACTATAGGCAATGGTTGATTGAGAAGGATCATAAACAGTAGATGGTGAGATGATTGAGGTTGTAAGAAATATACACTATGCTGGAACTAAGTCCCCCACATTCAAACACATACCTGAATTGGATCCTACAGAAAGCCTTTTACGATTACAGTCACTAGTGAATCATATTTCTGCCAATCTCATACCTCGAAACGAGTCACTTTTCACGAACCTATCTGCTACAGTAAAACTCCCACATCATTTTAGATAGCCCCTATGCATCCTGTAACTGCCCCCTCAGACCCTGCGCTTCCATTCCTGCAGCTTTGCGCACATGATCGTTCCAATGTAAGTTGGAAGTGAGTAGGGGTCGGAGGAAACTATATCTACCACCTTCTTCAACCTGGGTGGAAACAGGCAAAGCTGAGTTACTGCAACAGAACTGTATTTTGACCATTCAACAGAAATGCAAGCCTGCTCCTGCAACACGAGGTAGTATTAAAGACAGATCTGGAACTGGGGAATGGACATGGAATTTGCTACTACACTGTGTTGCTTCTCCAGACCACTAGCAGGTACAATAGATCCACACCCTCAGGGCCCATTCACGTCTCTCTTCCCAACATTCTATCGCTGTTATTCTATTCCATCCCCAGAGAAAAATTACGAACTATAAAAGGTCCACTAACTTCATCTGATACAGAAGTTGATATTTTATCACACCTCTCTCCTCCCAAATATCAAAAACAAATACCACATGCATGCTGGCATTGAGCACATGTGACGATCCTATTAAATATACATGTATTGATCCACTGCACAGATCAGTTTTAAGTTTCATCACCTTTATTGTGCGAGGATGCCCGTATCTGGCGGACCATACCGGTGTCGTTGTTTGAAACATTGTTTTTTTTCTGCTGTAACACGCTTTGTACACTGCCATGCATTTTGTTTTTCCACCACAACTTCGAGGTTTGTGTCAGGTTCTAAATTGATATTAACACGTTCTGATCCACTGCCTCTTGCAGAAACCTAGACATCGCATGATGTAAATCATCTTGTTACTTCAGCTACCATAACACGCCACACACACAGGATGATTTTAAATGAAAGGCAATTTACAACATAAGGAAACTGGCGGAGTTGTGGAGAGTTTTCAAACTGCTGTCCGAAAGTGATTGACGTCCTCAACATTTAAAGTCATCTGTCACAGTGACGGAATAGCTGAGAGCTCTGCGTTCCATTTCGACTGATTCCTCACATTACAGTCATGTACGCGATCGCCATTTCTGTGCTACCCATTCCCAGAAAGTGTTGTCCCTCCACCAAAACTCTTTCTCCAACTCAAACAATCGATGCCAGTCAATTATTATTTGGTAACCAACAGGGTACCACGGTATTTATGGGATGGAAAAGACACCATCAATGCACTCAAACAATAAGTATCACAGTTAATAGTGCGAACAATGTTAGCAATTTTACACAGAGCAGTCTCACGGTCTTAGGGTAAAATTAGAGACTGAAGGACTCTTCACACTGTCACTGACCAACCCGCTGTGCAGCATTATTACCGATTTAATCTGCAACCGACCAGAAGTAGACTGTTACAGGTATATATATCACAGAGATATATAGTGTCCACTGTCCACATACGATCATGGTTCGGAAATTATGCTACCCCACGTCAGGCCTATGTAAAATGATCGTTAGTAACAGAGAATACATCTTACAAGGAAACAGATAAACGCATAGCAGTGGCATGCGACATGTGAAATTACATGTCACCACTAACTTCGTAAACAGCACATCTGTCAAGCAGATGTATAGAGAGGGTACTGCAGTATCTCACAAACACCTATCCCTAACTTAGTTACGAAACTGAAGCATCGATTTTACACATAAGATGCGACAGGGGAATGGGGTTGATCGCATAAATCTTCATTCATTCAGAGGAATGTGTCATGTTTCAACACATGTGAGATGAAAGTCCTCTGATTGCTGAGAGATTTACTGTTAATGATCACAAGTAGACACTGCTCTAAGACCCACACAGAACAAGCGGTTGCATACGAGTCCAACGCAGGCTATGTCACACATCTGATGCACCTGATGGAACACAAGGAAAAAAATGGTCAAATGCCCTGCAGCAACTTCCCAGCTCTCTCTCTCTCTCTCTCTCTCTCTCTCTCTCTCTCTCTCTCTCTCTAGAATGCATCATCAGTCTACCATTAAATCACGTCAAATGCAGTAGTCAACTCGCGTGTATCACTGTCACCTCAATAGACATGCAGTAGAATGCTGCCTAGACAGGAAAAAAGCGACTGTTTTCCTGGTTCCCTTCGCTTACATGTCCATGTTTTCTCGGATACCTCTTTATATCGCATACTTGTTCCCATGTACTAATTGTTCTGCACCAAGCAGAAGACACGCAAATACCTCCTCCATTTCACCGCATTTTGGTGTATATTCCATCAATATACACATATTTTCTGCAATTCTATCGGTTTTTTATGTTAGTTCTAGCCATGTAATCATGAAATCACCTCTCGTTCTGTGTTCTAAAATTGCTAGTAAATGTAGTACAGCTGCCAAGACATAGAGCAAATGCACTGATCGGGAGGTACAGTAAGGCACTGTACTCGATTGTCTTCGGTCGCCTCCACCCTGCTTATTCCACATTTGCAGAGCAACTGCTCTGTTTTGTGTATATCTATGTATCTGCATGTGTCACAGATGGCTCCCAGATCCTGGACCTCCTGCTGGTGGACACGACTTAGAACAAAGAACACATCTTTGGACGTAACACACTGTTGGTCCACCTGCGAGCCCTATCCCAGATGTGACATGTGGTGGATCCACGCCTGAAAATCAGTCTAGGTATATAATGCATGGCAGATCCACACTCAGATGTTAACTCGGATGTGGTACATTGTGGATCTGCATCCCAACATCACTCCGTGTATTGTCCATGGTGGATCCACCTTCAAACCCTATCATGGACATGGCACATTGTGAATCCATGTCCCAACATTGCTCTGGATATAACACACAGCGGAAAAACACTGAGCGCTAACTTGGGTCTACAGAGGTTCCTGGGAGCCATCTGAAACATATGGTCATACACAGGCCACATAAAGGTCTTTGCAAATGGGATAAGTTTCTAGTTAATTAGTGGCTGACAGCACACTCCACCTCACTAAAGATTCTGGTTTTGTAGAGAAATAACTTGCAGTTTACATCTTCAGAATTACGTTGCATGAGCGATTGGTAGGATACTGCTGTATGCTTGATATCGAGAAGTACCGCAAAAATGGAATAATATTACGGCAAACCATGAGAAAATACATGTGCTCTTGTAATCCCTCATCTGTAGATGGGTGAAAAAAAACAAGCAAGCAATCAGGTCTGGACCAGAAACAGTTACGTATTTGTTCTGAGGATAAACAAGCCCGAATTTGTAGAACAGTTCTGAGAGCGACTGGTCCACTGAGGGCGCACTGGTCACATGTCGGGAGTGGATGACTCGTGACCTTCGGATGCAGGAAAATATCTAGTGCTGTGAGTGGAATATACGGTGGAGACTGTCTTCATGGTGTATGTACGGATGATGTCGAAGAGATGATTCTGTATGGAGTGATACGAATTATACATTTACAACATCGACACAGTATGCGGTAATATATTGCTGGGTTGGAGATTGGTTTCATGCTCTAATATTCAAGCTCCTGTCCTCAGTGGGACAGCAATGTAATTGAGTAAGAGTCTTTCCATATTTGACGATATGTAGGGACACTTTGCAGGGTTTAATTGTCAGTGCAATATTGCGATCTGTGCAAAATAGTTTTTTGCCATTGTAAGTCTCATCTGCAGAAAGAAAGAAATGCTGATGGTGCTTCGGCAGTGATAGCATCAATAATTTGGAGGGTAAATTCAATAAGAGCCAATTATAATGCTAGATTCATTCACAAGAAATCCTTTGTGATGGGATGCAGGAGTCTTTACATAGCATCGAGAATGTTTGCATATATTGACAGCAGGAAAGGTAACTTGTGATGGACAGGGTGCCACAACGCAGCTCGAGGAAGAATGCATTCGGCCATCTTCTGTGGTATTTTCGTAAACAGGTTCTGTTACGTCAAGAATTTCCGTGCTGACAAGCTGAGACATCAGAAAAGCTCCTAAAAAAGCGACTGTAAACTACTTGTGTTACAAGAGGTCGACTTGGTGTTTATTCAGATAGACATCTGATATCAGTATACAACAGTTTCTCTAGCGCATGCTAGATGTGTCTCGCATGTCCCATTAGTTCACAAGGAAGAGGCAACTCTGGAACATCTCTCTCTGTGCTGGACCCACACTGCAGCTATGTGTTATCATGCCAGGCTGGCCGGAGTGGCCGTGTGGTACTAGGTGCTACAGTCTGGAACCAAGCGACCGCTATGGTCGCAGGTTCGAATTCTGCCTCAGGCATGGATGTGTGTGATGTCCTCAGGTTAGTTAGGTTTAATTAGTTCTATGCTCTAGGGGACTGTTGACCTCAGAAGTTAAGTAGCATAGTGCTCAGAGCCATTTGAACTATTTTGTCATCATGCCAGCAGTGGTAAATACATGCACTTGTCGCCCATAGAATGACTTGGTGCTTATTTAGATAGACATGTGACATCAGTATAACACTCGAAGAACTTTCACATGCCATTGGCAGTGGAGTGAGAGTAATGGCTCACACTCACTTGCATCTAGTGGTGGCCCGTGCCAGCACTGACGCACTCTTCAAATAGGTCTTCACTCTCGTCTGGTTGTGTCATCAATGGTGCCTAGGTGAACATGTATATCGAGAGGAATTTGACAGGTACCAAGTATGAAAGGGAAGTCACCGTCTCATGCTTGCAGTACCTGAGTGGACAGTTGTGCATCACTTCATGGGGGCTGCCAGTGCATCCCGATTTACGGGAGCATGTGCAGTAGTGACCTGTGTGGTCCAGTGGACAGGGGGTGGCAGGTGGTGCCTGCACGCAGTTGTTTGTATGTCTGTTACATCATTATGCAAGCAGGTTTTTAGGCTGTGCTATGCGTTACTTGGACAGTTTACGGGTGGTGAGCATGTCTGCTGAGGGTTTCACATGAGTTACTTGGGTCATTTACAAGTTGTTTGTATGTCTGTACATCAGTCTGGTGAATTATTTAATAGTAGTTTGCAGGTCTGCAGACTGTGTACTGTGACCCCAAGCACAAAATGGCGACTGGTTGTATCAGTGTAATAAATATAGACTGTAAATTATTTCTCTACAAACCCCGCTCCAGACCCCCATCTTCTGCTACATCAAGGAATGGATGACAGCGCCCTCTCGTTGCAGTACTGTGTACTAGGCCCAGACATCGTGGTGGACACACTGTTCTACGCCATCTTTGATTACGTCACAGTACGTACGGCAGTGCCCTTTGGTGACAGTACTGTGTAATCGGTCAGATGCACTCCTGACCCCATGGCGACCACACTGTTTCCTGCCATTTCGCCTCACTCCAGACCACCATCTTGGATTACGTGATGGATTGGATGACAGTGCCCACTGGTAGCAGTAGTGTGTACTAGGTCAGTTGGACTCCGGACCTCGTGGTGATGTAACAGTTTCCCTCCATATCCCCCCTCCCACTATCTTGGATTATGTCACAGAATGGACATCAGCGACCTCTGGTAGCAGTACTGTGTACTGGGTCTTCTTGTCTCTGGATCCCATGGCGACAACACTTGATGGTGGTACTGCCTCTAATTGTTTAAATAAGGACAGAAAAATAGACTTATATCTAGCAGAGGTCGAGTCCTCTTCCCAGCATTTCCTAGGAAGAGGTTAGTGGAGGTAGCCCAACTACCCTTTCTTTCCTGCCATTTTCTTAGGTCAGTAGAGATTGCCCAATTGGCCTTTCTTTACTGCCAAAATTCAAACTTGCTGCCAGTTCGTAGGATGAGGTGGCGGTCAGATGACTTAAGTTGGTGGAGGTAGCCCATGTTACCTACCTTCCCGCCAAGCCCAGACATCTTGCATGATGTCACAGGCGCCATCTTGGATGACGTCACGCACTGTTTCCACGTCTACAGGTCACCATCTTGCATGACAATATCGCCACCACCTTGGATACATCTGGCAACAATGGAGGGTGGGGTGACGACCACTTTCTTCCAATAGTTGAGTTTACTCTACTCCCCTCTCCGCCACGATCCCCGGATTTAAACCCAATCGAGAATTTTTTGGACCACCTCGGGGACAATAAGCTCAACAGAGAAATCTGTCTTCTGTCGCCAAGGCACTGATGTCGGCTCCACATTCCTGTTGCTACTTTCCAGAACCTCCGCGGACGGCACTGCATAAGTTGATCATTGTCGCTTTTTACAGGTGGTCAGATTAACGTCACGGGACAGTGTAACGAGCTTAAGTGTATTAAAACGTCACTTTAAATAACCAGCGAACCGAAACCGTTGCGCCTGTTTCCTAATGTTGAAGTTCGAAGTCTGCTTTTGATAAACGTGATTCGAAAAAGACTTTCTTTTCCACTGATATTTTTGATTATAAGTGACACGTACATTCGTGGAGCGACGTCGATCTTATGAAAAGAGTGTCTGGCCTTTTATATGTCCCGCTTGGAACAAAATGAGGTGTGAAGTGCATTGTTTTTGTTACAAAATACAGTATCGCACTAATTATTGTTTCAAAAATGTAACTGGTTTTGTCAACCGCGAGTGAGTGCAAGGCTGCAGCCTCGAGGCTGCAGCCGTGAATTGTGACTTAATTCAGATATCATTAACATTAACGTATTTTTAGTTTTGGCTACGTGTGTTATAGGTCCACAGGCTGATAGCTAGGTAGCCCACACTCTGTGTAATCCATAATTCCATCTGTTCGTCAGTAACAATTTTCTGCTCTTCAACGGCAGAAACGAGACCATCCTGGACAAGTTACTGCACTATTTTGAACAACATGTCACAACCTGTGTTGGATGTTCTCACGTTTTACTTTCACTTAAGACCAATCTTGATTTATCGCATTAACATTACACAAATATGGCATTATTACAACAACTTAATGGCCGTAGCTAGCTAGTATAGATTAAATACAACGAATGTTCAGTTTGGGGTGTGTTTGTTCTATTTGTATAACGAGTGTATATTTTCGAATTACTTTGTACAAAGACCCATCGTGTCTCCTCAAATAATAAAGCGTTACGTGAATAGTTTCTTCCACTTATTTTCCAAAATAGGAGTTCATGTGACCATGGTAATCATCAGTCACTATTGTTTCCCTTTGTAAATTCATTCACATCCTTAAAAGAAGTCTTAAGACTTCCTCAAATATGTACCATATTACGTATAAATTTACCTTTCGCATAGCTATGTTGCCAGTAGCTTTTTGAAAGCCAGTTTTTAAATAATCCAACTACCTCTGATATAAAATACTCGTTAAGTTTCAGTCCTTAATCTTTTTTTTTTCCTTTTTTTTTCAAATAGTGTTCCCTTCACTTTGCATTTCTCTGACCTTCTATTAATAACTTTATTCCTGAGGCGCATTTTCCACACATTAATCCCGTTTTCTTCAGGTTGAGACTTAACGACTTAACGACAATGATAGAAGCGAAGGAATGAACTAAAATTTGTACCCCCGTCAAGTCTTGAGTATCCTGTTTGTTAGACAAATGTGCTGCCCCTTGCACCACGAAAGCAGCACAGGTTACACGCCTGTGGCAGCTGTACTGCTGTGGTGGGTAATGGCTGACCCTTCTGCCTAGTAAGCAGGAGGCCTGCGTTGATGCCCCCGCCACGGTAATAATTTTAATACGTTAGCCACAGTAATAATTTTAATACGTTTCTGTAACTTTTGTCATTAACGGAGATAATGGTGAGACTCAAACGTGTCAAGGAAAGTATACTTTTATCAGATGAGTTAACGTTGTGTCATCCCGTTGGTAATTTATTTGTCCTTTGAGAATAAGCCGGTTTGGGAGGTGTACGAACGACGTTCTATGCCATATAAGAACCTCAGTACCGTCTACATTTTCGCTACTTACTGCTACGTGGTTGGCAAGAAGATGCCTTCTTTGTTACATCTACTAACTGTGATTCTTACCGGTTGAGTTGCTTTCTCCTAAACGTTACAATATATTGTAACGCCGGCAGATGGCAGTTCGTTTCGTGATCGTGACAAGATCATTCTATCTAGATTCTTCATTACGTCTCTTGGTAACTCGGGGAAATAAATACCTTTCTTCACAATGAATTTCACGACGTAATGACTTACAGGTGTTGGACAAAAGAATGGAAAAACAGCGAGAAATGCGTGCTTGAAAATAAGCAGTGATGCTAGCCAAGCCTGCAGCTTGCGCTGTTGTAAAGGCGTTTCACAGTGTTTTGAGAATTCCACATTTGAATTAAACCTGCTAAAATCAAGTTACAGCGACGGTGGCCCTGTGTATTAGTAGTGCGAAATGCGAATTTCATCCCATACGCGAGTCAGTAATCAAGTCATACTGATCGAAACATCATCGCGCATTCGCGGTGTGATGCTAATTTTGCTCTACTGCGGATTTGCAGAGCACTTGCAACGTGCATTCGCAGATTCAGCCGTAATATCCAGTTCCTGGTAGTGGAACAATACTGGACTGGGTAGAAAACCTCAGTTCAACTGCCAGTGCATCAAATCGAAAGGTAACGGGCTCTCGGAAAATCGACCGAACTCCAGAGAGTACCAAATGTGTATGTGCAGTAGTTTGCAGGCGAAACCTCGTCATTACGAAAACGTGCCCAAACGCTAAACGTTTCACTGACGTCCATTCGTCGCGTAATCCGTTGTGATCTGATTATCATCCGCGTCGAATGGTCGCCTCGCTCGTCTGATTTAACCGCGACAGACTTTTATCTGTGTGGCTATTTGAAGGTGAAAGTGTGCTCCGACCGGACGAGAAGCTTGTAACATTTAAAAGATCGAATTCAGGTCTGAATTTCCAGTGTTTATCCGGCAGCTAAGAATGATGTGTTCCAAATCTGGATGGAACGCCTCGATTACTGAGTAGCCGCGAATGTATTCCGACGTAGCATTTCGTAATTTAGTTTGAATAAATGTTGTACCTCGTGTAAAATGTTCAACTCCATTTCGCGATTGTTTTGTATGTTATTCAAATTTGAACTCGTTAAAATGTTGTGAAACACCACGTACGACACCTTTGCCGTGTCCTCAACCCGTTGCAAGCGTCACTCGTGGTCAGAACAGTGTTCTGTACAGTTGTGACTGCATTATGTTTGACCTAACGGCTTTCGAACGTGGTTGTTGGTGCTCGTATGATGAGTGTTGCCGTAACCAAGGAAGCCAAAGAGTTTGCTGTTCCAAGAAGCGCCGTGTCGAAGGTTTGTACCGCATGTAGGGAAAGCGGAATAATATCATCCGCTAAGTCACAACGCGGACGAAATCGCCTGTTGAGTGATTGTGACAGGCGATCACTGAAGAGGACTGTGACAAAAGATCAGGAGACGACAGCTGCAAAATTCACTCCAGAGCTGAAAGTCGCACCCGCGAATCGTGCCAGCGCCTAAACAACACGAAGGGAGATCTATAAGTTCGGAACTGGATGGTAAGCAGCGACTCCAAAAACACTGATCATTGATGCAAATTGACGTAACAGGAAAACGTAATGCTGAAGTCGTGGAACCTGAACTGTGAAGGAACAGAAGACTGACATTCCGTCGAATGAGTCTTGTTTCACCCTGTTTCCAATTTATTTTCGAGTTAACATCCAAAGGGCGAAATACAACAGAAATACAACATACTCCTAACGCCCCAGGTGCACTTCCCAAGGTCACATTGCTGCCAAGCATACTGCGTCCATTTTGGGTGATCAGGTCCATACCATGGTACGATGTTAGTTACCCTATACTGATGCTGTGTTCCAAGACAAGGGTCGCATTTTTACAGACTGCATCATCCAAGATTGGTTTTGTCTGCGCGGGGATGAAGTATCGCATCTCACCTGGCTATGACAGTCACCAAATCTCAATATTAATGAGTCTTTGTGGTCGAGTTTGGAATGAAGTTTGCGTGATTGCTATCCATCCCCATCACCCTTATTTGAATTTGCCACTATTTTACAGGAAGAAGGGTATGAGAGTCCCTTGAAAAAACACAGAGGATCTGTATTTACCAATTCCCAGATGAGTGGAAGCCGTTTTGAACGCTAAGGTTCTCCTATACCGTATTAGGCCTGGTAATGTGTTGTTCTGGAGTTTCCATATTTTCGTCCAACCTCATTATAGGTGCACCATCGTGGCACCAAAAAAATTTCGTGTTACTGTAAATAGCGAACCTCACAATATGGCAAAGAAGCAAACTATGCGTTGGTAATGCAATAGCTGGTATTTCCCACTACGACTCTGGAACATGTGCATTTTATGCGCTAGGTCATTTCATTCTAGCCGTGCCGGTCACTACTCGCCACGTGACAGAGGATTTGTGGCACGTGGTCCGTGTTGGGGTGGCTCCCCTGCTGTGGGATTCCCCGGTCCCCGGCTGCACAGTCACGCTCGCTCCCTGGCGGCCGTCTGGCACCTGTCTGCAGTGTCCGTGTCCAGCAACAGGTGGCACTGCAAGCTCGCGTGCCAGCGACACGCTACTCGCTGGTGCCGCGTGATAGCTAGGCAAACCCGCGGTGCACTCTCGCCGCTCAGGGAGCGTAGGCAGACAGCTCGGGTCAGATACAGCATGACGTCAATAGCCGAACTTTTGCATCACTAACGTACCGGGTTGTTGTAGGTAAAGTGTAATTACAGAGGGAGAGTGTGAGGTTTAACTATCGTATGGCAGCGAAAGTTGATAGATATTCTAATGCGGCAATGCAGAACCTGTGTACACTGGGCATAAGATTGTTTAAGTTTTGGCCACCAGGTTTGAACTGGCGCTGTGAATGCAAGAAACACTTACAGAAATGTTTGTGTGTAACGGATTAGGAACAAGATGTGGGACAGAAAAGGCCAAACAAGTGCTTACACAGTTTGTTCAATATGAGCATCTGAGACGTGGAGGAGATGCTTACAGGGCCAGATTTTCTCCTGGTGACCTAAGTTGCAACTAATTTTTTTCCAGCTTAAATCGGTTCCCCATTGATGCATTACCATATACAGGGTGCTGCAGAAAGATACGGCCAAACCTTCAGGAAACATTCCTCACACACAAAGATAGAAAATATGTTATGTGGACATGTGTCCGGAAACGCTTACTTTCCATGTTCAAGCTCATTTTATTATTTCTCTTCATATCACATTAATCCTGGAATGGAAACACACAGCAACAGAACGTACCAACGTGACTTCAAACACTTTGTTACAGGAAATGTTCAAAATGTCCTCCGTTAGCGAGGATACATGCACCCACCCTCCATCGCATGGAATCCGTGATGCGCTGATGCAGCCCTGGAGAATGGCGTATTCTATCACAGCCGTCCACAATACGAGCACGAAGAGTCTCTACATTTGGTACCGGGGTTGCATAGACAAGAGCTTTCAAATGCCCCCATAAATGAAAGTCAAGAGGGTTGAGGTCAGGAGAGCGTGGAGGCCATGGAATTGGTCCGCCTCTACCAACCCATCGGTCACCGAATCCGTTGTTGAGAAGCGTACGAGCACTTCGACTAAGATGTGCTGGAGTTCCATCGTGCATGAACCACGTGTTGTGTCGTAGTTGTAAAGGCATATGTTCTAGCACCACAGGTAGAGTATCCCGTATGAAATCATGATAATGTGCTCCATTGAGCATAGCTGGAAGACATCACCAACAATGCCTGCCCAAACGTTCACAGAAAATCTGATGTCGTGATTGCACAACTGCGTGCGAATTCTCGTCAGCCCACACATGTTGATTGTGAAAATTTACAATTTGATCACGTTGGAATGAAGCGTCATCCGTAAAGAGAACATTTGCACTGAAATGAGGATTGACACATTGTTGGATGAAACATTCGCAGAAGTGTACCCGTGGGGGCCAATCAGCTGCTGATAGTGCCTGTACATGGTACGGAAACAACTGGTTCTCCCGTAGCACTCTCCATACAGTGACGTGGTCAACGTTACCTTGTACAGCAGCAACTTCTCTGACGCTGACATTAGGGTTATCGTCAACCGCACGAAGAATTGTCTCGTCTATTGCAGTTGTCCTCGTCGTTCTAGGTCTTCCACAGTCGCGAGTCATAGGCTGGAATGTTCCGTGCTCCCTAAGACGCCGATCAATTGCTTCGAACGTCTTCCTGTCGGGACACCTTCGTTCTGGAAACCTGTCTCGATACAAACGTACCGCGCCACGGCTATTGCCCCGTGCTAATCCATACATCAAATGGGCATCTGCCAACTCCGCATTTGTAAACATTGCACTGACTGCAAAACCACGTTCGTGATGAACACTAACCTGTTGATGCTACGAACTGACGTGCTTGATGCTGGTACTGTAGAGCAATGAGTCGCATGTAAACACAAGCACAGAAGTCAACATTACCTTCCTTCAATTGGGCCAACTGGCGGTGAATCGAGGAAGTACAGTACATACTGACGAAACTAAAATGAGCTCTAACATGGAAATTAAGCGTTTTCGGACACATGTCCACATAACATCTTTTCTTTATTTGTGTGTGAGGAATGTTTCCTGAAAGTTTGGCCGTACCTTTTTGTAACACCCAGTATATAAAGTTTCACCGACATATGATAATTACAGCCGACAGTAGTTCGTGAGTAGCTGCACTTTAATTATATCTACCTGGTATCATCAAACATGTGTGGTCTTAGATTCAAGTGAAGCAGATAATGCAAAAAGAAGCTTTATGAAATTAAAACAAACAAATAGTATGAAATACAAAGAAAACAATAATCTAAATTGTAGCAACTGAAGTACATATACCTTGCATCAAAATATTTCGCTTATTAATATTCAGTACTGTGGCTGTACACTCTTGCATCATAACATGCTTGGCCCACCCTTGGCGTGCTGCGCACAGGGTGCTCGAGAGGTCACTGCTGAAGCCTGGTGCACACTTGGAAGTCGGCTCTCCTGAAGTCATAACTGTCTGAGGACGACGCGCTGTAAGTTGCAACTGGTCCCAAGGCTACCCAGTCAGTTTCATGTCAGAAGGTAGGCAGGCCACTCCATTTTACTGATTCCTGCACCCTCGACGATCGGTTCCATGTGCTCGTGCATTGTTATATTGAAAGAAGAGGCCATCATCGAGATGTTGAGTGT
The DNA here is from genome assembly GCF_021461395.2 of Schistocerca americana. NCBI lineage: Eukaryota > Metazoa > Arthropoda > Insecta > Orthoptera > Acrididae > Schistocerca > Schistocerca americana. The sequence goes on from NC_060121.1 coordinate 95,732,863, forward strand.
ATACGTTGACAAGAGGTAGAAGATTATTATCCCAATACCTACAAGCTCTCATATTACCCTACATAGGCGGACAGTAAGTCATGAATCCAAAAAAAGACCGGCCGTCCTCATCGCTGAACCTTGCGACAACGTGGCTGAGATGTGCGTTGGTATACGGCGCCTTCCACGTTCTTCTACGTCGATTGTCAGCTGTCAGACGGTCTGGATTTGTCAGTGAGGAGGATGTTATATCACTGAGGTCCAGAAGAGAAATTCATCATGCGGGGACGGTGGGCTACACTATGGATCGAGGCAGCAACAGATCTGTGGCATTCTCCTGAAGGCACTTACAACGCACAGTTTGTGGAGGAGGATGTGGCAGATATTCAGTGCTTTTTTTTGTTCACAGAGGGGCAGTAACATGAATGACGCTCCCGTGGTCGACTTGTATTGGTGACAACCTCTGCCCACTAAGTGGCAGCATGCGTACAGTGTAAGCTTTTCTTGAGGCACAAACGTTTGTCCATAAATTGGCACGGATGTAGAAAGCATCTCTAGCGTCAAACTGAGCTTGCTCTTCTATCACATGATATGCTACAAACTAAGAAAGGAGCGTAACAGGCAGATCCGATATTCGTGGATTTGCGGTAAACATTTCACCCGGTGCGGCTGTCTGCTGGTGACGCTGCGGTGTACGGGAAGCTGTCGAAGTTGAGTGACTGTAGGAATCTACAAGACGGCTTAGAAGTGACGGCGGGTATCTGTAAGATGACGTGGATAAAATTCCTTGTTGGCGTGATGAATGGAAGCTTTCTCTGAATTTATAAAAATTTATTTTGGTATGGATGAGTAGGAAAAATAGTCCTGTAACTTACGAGCTTAGCATTAGTAGGGTGCAGCTTAATATAGTCACTTAGATGAAATACCTACGCGGAACGTCGCATGTCGATGTGAAATGGGATGAGCACTTTAGGCTGGTAGTAGGGAAGGTGGATGTCCGACTTAGTTATATCGGTACGATTTTGGGGAGGTGTAGCTCATCAGTAAGGGAAACGGCGTATGGAATGTTAGTGCGACTCCTACTTAAGTACTGTTCAAATGTTCGGGATTCGCACCAGGGTGGGTTAAAGAAAGATATCGTAACAATTCAGAAGCGGGGTGCCAGATTTGTTACCGACATGTTCGATTAGCATGCAAGTATTACAGAGACGCTTCGTGAACTCAAATATGTATCGCTGGAGGGAGGACGACGCTCTTTCCGACAGGCACCACTGCGCAAATTTAGAGAACCGGCATTTAAGGCAGAGTGCAGGACGAGTCCATTGCCTGCAATGCACATTTGGCGTCAGGACCATCAACATACGGTGAGAGAAATTAGGGCTTGTATTGCATTCGTTTAGACGGTCGTTTTTCCCTCACCCTGTTTTGCGAATGGAATGGGAAAGACAATGACTAGTAGTGCTACAAGGGATCCTCCACCACGCACTGTACGGTGGTTTGCAGACTATGTATGCATGTAGTTGCAGAAACCACCCATCGCGGCTTGTTGGTTGACTGAGCGACGTACGCCAGCTGACATGTCCTGTTCACGACTGGAGACAATGTGCGCTTTACTGAACCGCAACTGAAAACGCAGGTTTACCGGGACGTATTGAGAAAAGATGTCGAAGTAGTTCACAGAATTGGCTCCATTTCACAGGAGCTTGCAGACAAAAAATTTCTTGTGGTATAAGAAGGAAAAAGAGGTTTTCGGTCAAAAATACACGAAATATTCAACAAGCACATATTGCACAACCTATTTTAGGATTTCACTTGCTAATCGGCCGTATTTTCAAAATGTTTAGGATTTGCGCCTGCCGATCCATTCCTCCTCCCTCTCCACCTCCTCCTCCTCCTCCTCCTCCTCGTTTTGCTGTGTTTTATTCACACGTTTTTTTCTGACTTTTTTGTTAGCCGCAACACGTAATTTCTCTCCTCCGCAAACTTCATCTCAGAACAGCTCTTATTCCCAATAACGTAATTATTTGTTGCCTATATTCTAATTTGTCTGTCCCTACAGTTTTTACCCACAACACCTTCCTCAAGTACCATAAACGTTACATCACGATGCATTAACACCTGTCCAATCACCTTACACCTTGTCCACAGCTTGTGTCAGTTTACTGTCAATCAACAGTGTGTGCTCATTAGATTATTTATTCCATTCAAAAGGTCTTGTGATTTTCCTCAGTTTCGCCGAGAATATCAGTGTCAACTGCGAATCTTATCACTGATATCCTTTCGACCCGAATTTTATTCCCACTCCTGCAAGTTTTAATTTCACCATTGTTTCTTCGATGTTTAGACTTAACGGAAGGAGTAGACTACTCCACTCTTACTAATCCGAGCACTTCCTTCTTGGTGTTCCACACTTACTTTTCCCTCTTGGGTATATAATTGTGACATTGTAGTACAAAATGTGTAATCAATACTGTGTGAACGTGCAGCAGCATAGCAGTGATCAACATAATCGAGTGGTAACGCCAATACGAAGGGAGTTTCCGAAGTAAGAATACTAAGAATACTTCCTGTGCACAAGAGGTGCGTTTTCGGAAAATTACGCACACGTTCTTCTAGATCTGTGGTTGCCAACCTCTCTCAGACCATTACCCCTGAGTCCAAACAAACATTAGCTAGTAACCCCTATCCCTCACCCCCCCCACCCCCCACGCGCCAAGAGTTGCCCACACCTTGCCCCACATTATCACCAACTTTAGCACCTAACTAAATTCTAGAATGAAAACTTTTCTTGGAACACCTTCAGTATTAAAATTGTGAAAGATAGATAATATTTAGTTGGTGTAGCCGGCCGGAGTGACCGAGCGGTGCTAGGCGCTACAGTCTGGGACCGCGCGACCGCTACGGTCGCAGGTTCGAATCCTGCATCGGGCGTGGATGTGTGTGATGTCCTTAGGTTAGTTAGGGTTAAGCATTCTAAGTTCTAGGGGACTGATGAGCTTAGAAGTTAAGTCCCATAGTGCCCAGAGCCATATGGACCATTTAGTTTGTGTATGTGCGGGGAAGGGGCTGGTAGGGGAGAAGGGGGGGGGGAGGAAGTTACAATGAATGACAAAGGAATTCGTGGTGCATCGCAAGTGCTACCCACAACTGCTTCATAAATAAGAAAGCTAACTAACCACAGTGATGGGAGACATTTTTTACAACAATACTTCCTCTGCATTACTCCTCTCCGTTATCACACTTGCTTGACCTGCACACTAAAATTCTATTTAAAGTCAACCAAGTTAAAATGAGTGCACTATGCTTTTGTTCGTAAATCACTTCATTGCTGCACTCCTTATTTCTGAACTGGCAGAAATTGAAAGACTTCAGGCTGTTAATGCTTTGTGTGTGACCACAACCACTTATAGTAACAACAACAATGATAATAATAATTATAATATAATAATTTTGTGCACCACCATAGCAACATTTATGTAGGTACTGCTGTGTTCCGCTCTCAGTTAATTCATTTATCCGTTTTTAATTGAGTAATGAAGCAATTTCTGAACTACTGCAGGTACTATCTGCAACTTGCAGAAGATATTTTCTTGAGATGTTTAGCATTTGTTACGCGAATTTCTCACTTCTATGATCAGAGATGTACGAGACAAAGCACAACTACGTGTTTAGTGGATGGACTATGTGAGAAATCAGTAATCTCCATCGCATTAACTAACTGAGAAAAAGTAATTATTGGTAACTTATATAATCGGTATTACAGTCTTACAGAATTGTGATAGTAGTAATGATCTTTCGAAAATAATTTAGATTCTTAATTGAAACAATCAGATCGGTTAGTTTTTACCCCTCAGAAAATTTAATTTTATCCCGCAGGGGGTAGTTACCCCAGGTTGGGAACCATTGTTCTAGCTAAACTGCCCGAAAAAATGCAACACCTTCAAGGTCAAGGTAGTTTTATTGACAACTGAGTTTCAAGATCGTTTCTCTGTGTTGGACTGTATTACAAAAAATTCAGAGGAACCAAATCACACACGTCATAGTAAATGGATCCCAAACAGTCACAATAATACACTGAACCATCATCTTTCACCAACGCAGGCGCATATTCTCCTATGCATACGATAATAGAGACACCGAAAGTCATCCTGTGAATCATGGGCGCATGCATATTGTGCCTTTTGTATTAATTTGGCAATGGTTGTTGCAGGCCTTAGATAAGCAGTAAGTTTTCCCTTCATCATACCCCATACGTATTCAACTGGCGGGAGATGTAGTGAACTTGCTGGCCGGGGCAAGTTTTGTCCACCACCAGGTGCACGTTGCGTCACAGCAATCCTATATGGACACACACAGCCATGGTGGGAAGCGTCATCTTTCTGTCCAAGAAATGGCAGTGCCTCGGGGTTAACAGGTTCACGTTACGTCACAGCAGTCGCATGTTAACATCATAGTCCTACTGTAAACTCACGTTACCTTCCTACCGAAGTAATGGTTGTAGGACGGGGATATCAAGTTGTGCAATGTAGTGGACACAGGTTACTTTACCCTGCAGAAACACCAAATCTGACTGATAGCCCCTCACACGATAGTGTTTGGAGTGGAACAAGTGTGTTGTGGGTGAATGCATTCCCGAACAGACGGCTCACGGGACCTACGCCATACACGTTTATCACACGTGTATCACACGGAAGACAACAGAGCTCCTTTCCACTGTCCAGTCAACTCTTTCACGACACCAGAGCAGCCATGTTCGGCGGTGTCGTGCTGTCAGCAGTAGCTTAGCCAGAGACACAAGTGATCTTTATAATGCTTCAAGCAGACGGTTGCCAGTGGTTCCTGGTAACGCAGCAGGTGTAACATGAGAAAGTATTTCGTCCCCGGATGATGTTTAGTCGGCTGCCACAGGTTGCACGTTGCGTCAGTTACGACGTGCGTATGTATTACGCAGACGACTTGAACCTGGTCCACAGATGTGGGAATGTTCCACAAGCCACTGTTGAAAGTAGCGACACACCACTGATAGATTGTGCACTTTGTGACCCCGCTGAAATGTTAAGTAGGAGCATACGTACGTCGTTGGAGCGTGGTTCTGCCCTAAAATGAAAGTTGGAAACACTGTTCACCTCTAAACTCATAAAATTTACTTCCTGCAGAGTCAAACCAGTGTGTGCTCACACAGGGCTCCAGAGCGCCATCTGATCGCTGGTGACTGTAAGATGTGAATCATTACGGTCGCTCACTACGCACGTATTGTACCCTAGTGCCACTGAACTCAAACCTCGAGGTTGCTGCATTGTTTTCGTGGCAGTATATGTTCATGTGATACTGACAACTATTTAGGTACGTGCTTTTCCATTCAGGTAGTGCTGTCATCAGAGGCTGTACGGTGTGGTGATGAACTTATTACAAGCGTTGAAAGAGTGAGTGTTGACGGCGGTTCATGGAAAGATGACGTCGACACAGAGGCAGCTGCTTCCAATACGGTGGCTGCAAATATCGCGAATGGAAGTGGAACTCATTTTGTTTACAGGAAGAAGCTGATATCTTCGATAACCTGAAAAATAATTGCGATGTAGCCTTCGATGGAAAATTTCAACTTCATAGAAACACCTACTTCCACATATAAATGACTTTCTATAACAGAGAACGTTGTGATTTACCATCCACAGTTTGGTTCCTAGCACAAACCTTCGTCTGATTCTATGAGCTGCTTGTTACCTGCCATAAAATCTACATACAAACACGAGCTGGTAGTTCCGAGTAGGTCCATTGTAATAAAGTAATGGAATAACTAGTTCTGCACCACTTCTCGTTCTGTGGCTACTGCATACTGATGTACTATCGAGGAACTGCTTAAACCATCTCAGTAATCCATCTCCTCAACATACACGCATTTCTTTTGCATATATTTATTACCAGTACTTCGTAATTTCAGGTAAATTTGTTGTTGTTGTTACTACATTAAACATTTAGTTTTTTTATCTTTGCAGTTCTAAATTTTCGTTTATGATTTACTGATAATACTTTTATACGTAATTGGTGGATGTATAAACCTAACTATGCTTTCTGACTTTTATTCTCAAAAAAGTAGTTCCTCCAGTGGCAAGATTTTGTGAGTTTTGGAGTGTGCACAAAATAACTTCCATTGTAGCTGCGCAGGCAGCGTGGCAGGGGAGGGAATGCCTGTAATGTTGATGGCACCGTTGAGAACGCAGACTGCGCGGTGGTGGCGCTTCAGTCCAACTGCTGGATTCCGGTCACAAGTTCGTAGCTCGTAAAAGTCTAGCTAGTGGGCTGAAAACGATAGTATTAACAGTATGTATCAGTGCGACCAATAATTCGACAAACGCAGTTGCTGAAAATCAATAGTCTGTGACTAAAGTAATGAATAAAATAACCAGCGAATGGTCGGAATGCAGCTGACGACATGCACACCTGAGCGGGCGACACCCAACCGTGTCGAACGCCTCTTGGCAACAAACCAGTGGACTCGCTCAGTGGTCCGGATGAGAATAGATTTTTGCACGTGAGCCCAGTTCTCTTGCTCAAACCCAACTGATCATACAACTGTAACGTATATGATTTTTTGAAATGCGTTAATGACGTTGCCATGTAAGGTAATAAGCTTGCTAACCAATGTAAGACAGTATTTAAATACGTCCACAGTCACGTTATGGCACTTCATTTGTAAAGGTACGTCTTGATGACGTAAGTTGTACATTTCACAGTTATCAGATTCTTCAGATCCGTTACAAACAGAAAACCAGAGTTGTGACAAAAGAAGTTAAATTATATGAAGCTAAATCTACAAAAGGCATAGGAATCCACGAGATACAACACTAATTAACAAAAACATGAGTAATAGCCACACATACTATCCTAAGTACCATAAAAATGTTGCAATGTCATTCTCTGTATTATGCACCTTTGTCTATAAATTCTGACCCTGATACTTATACTAGAAATTTGTATGGTATGTATGGCTGATAGGCATTGTTGTTGGCCATGTTGTTATTTTTTATGGTTTTTTATGCAGTCCTAGGGCTTTTACAGACATAGATTCATCTAACTGAACTTAGTCCATCTCCGTAGTGGAGTGGACAGCGCCGCTCTCTGCCATTCCAGAGACCCAGGTTCGATTCCTGATACTACCAGGGATTTTTCTTTGGTGGCAGGACTGGTGGGGTGTACTCAGCATCCTAAGGCCAACTGAGGAGCCACTCGACCGATTAGTCACGGCTGCAAAGTCAAGGCAGCCAATAGTGATAGGGAGAGCAGTGTGCTGTCCACACGACGCTCTGTACCGTATCCAATGACGCCATTGGCAGAGAATGACATGGCGTTCTGTCGGATTCGATTGGTGCCTTGACGACTGGAAAGCGAGACTTTACTTACTTACTTACTTACTTACTTATCTGAACTTAGTTCGCCACACCACTGTCTGATGTCGACAATTGTCAAAACCAGTAATTGTGAATTGTACAGTTCATGTAATCAAGACAGAACTTTATAAATAAAGCTTTTTTTTCCGGCCGTGCGAAACAGCTCAGTGTTCGAGTTTCACAAATTGTGACACACTGGTGATATACTTACATCTTACACATCTGATGATCGTCGTAAACCTGAAATCTTGTGTCTTTTTTTATATACACAATAAAATTGGAGGAAGAGCGAGAATGGTGACATTTATGCGCACATCACTGCAGTGTTTGAATAAGTGTCGTCTCAAGTCTGGGTCAAGCCATGTAATGTGATGCCTGTCGACGGCTTTCGTGCCGATGTGGCTGCTAGTTTAAGCAAGTGGCCTTTCGCTCGTACTCTGTTGTGCACCATCCAGTCGCACTGATGTAACGACCTGTCAAAAGCCTGAATGATGACCCTTTGCAGTGCGGACCGCAGCGAGCTATGTAGGAAGATGATGATGACGTTTGGTTTGTGGGGCACTCAATTGCGCGATTATCAGCGCCCGTACAAATTCCCAACCTTTGCTCAGTCCAATCTCGCCACTTTCATGAATGATGATGAAATGATGACAACACGAACACCCACTCATCTCGAGGCAGGTGAAATTCCCTGACCACGCCGGGAATCGAACCCGGGACCCCGTGCTCGGGAAGGGAGAACGAGACTGCGAGACCACGAGCTGCGGACTTACGTAGGAAGAGCTTCAGTGAGGTACTGGTGGGTATCGACAGGGATATGCAGCCATGCCGTCTCCATTGCCGTGGCCAGCTGCTCCAGGTATCTCGGTTGAAGATCCGTGGCGCGAACAGCCCTATCGAGGTGGTCACAGTGATCTTTGATAGGGTTTTAACCCAATGAGTTTGGTGGGCAGGAGAGAACGGTAAACGCTTCCTTGTGCTCTTCGAACGACCCATGTAATCGTGGACATTGTCCCAACGATAGATGTATACTCCCGTTGATCCATTGTGTCTTCCAGACAAGACTGCCCAGTGAATGCCACGGAAACAGGCTCCAGACCGTAACCGCTCCCTCCTCCGACCTGGAACCTTCGGACGATTGTTGCAGGGTATTTGCCATCGATATGATGGAGCATAAAATACGATTCATCCGGAAAGACTACCTGTCGCCACTCTGTGGATGTTCAGTTACGATATTTGCATTCTTCGTTTCCAGTGAACAACAGTCAACATGGGTGCCTGAATCAGGTGCCTGCTCTCGAGGCAGCAACGGCCGCTGAATGAATGTTTGATGAGGAGAGAATGTTGGTAGCCTCTTGTTTCATCCCGGCACACAGTTGCTCAAAAGTTGCTCGTCTATTCGCCAGTACACACCGCAGTCGTCTTTGACCTCTGTCATCTATGGCCCATGGTAGGCTACAGTTGGCTCGGCGCCGGTTTTGGTTAGCGTCATTTTGCCATGCAGAGCATACTCCATCCACATTGGCACACGAACAGTTTAAAAAGTTAATCGTTTCGGAAATGATTTCACCTTTGGTCGGAAAGCCAATGATCGTGCCCTTTTGGATGTCTGATAAAATGTCTGATAAACCGCTCCGTTTCCACAAAAAAATTGTTCAAATGGCTCTGAGCACTATGGGACTTAACATCTGTGATCAGTCCCCTAGAACTTAGAACATCACATACATCCATGCCCGAGGCAGGATTCGAACCTGCGACCGTAGCGGTCACGCGATTCCAGACTGAAGCGCCTAGAACCGCAAGGCCATCCGTTTCTACATTCCGACAATGACTGCACCGTTTTCCGCCTCCGCCCGACACGTTTTATATACCCCTCACTGCTAGTGCTGCCACCCGTCATCTGTGAGTGGTTATTGCACGTTGACATCGAACAGGTGGTGGTCACATTAATGTGAGTGGACGACGAACAGCTGAGGACTATCATGACAAGTTCTCTGACGCACTATGTCTTGTAATGAGGAAGAACCTCCTCTGAGGTTGACGCAACTCTGTTGAAATGTGTCTGGGCCACTTCAATCGTAAATAAAGGAGAAACAACTATCATAGACTGTATCAGACTCCTTTTCAGTTACTCGGTACATTGGCAATGTAGTTTAATAGGCGATAAGACAGCGTTGCACACGGGGCACATTTTACACGTAACTTGTGGGGGAAATAGTTCACATTCTAGCTATAAGGGAAATTAACGTTGGTAAGTGGCACACGAGCAGGCGATGCAGCCAGCAGCACGCCGCGCGCCCCACTTGTCGGTACTTAAGTGAAGGCGCTGTACGGGCACTTGTCTCGGCGGCTGCTCCGAGAGCGCCAAGTGCTATTAGGCTGATGAGGGACGGGAGGCAGCAAAGAAGGAAGTAAGTCTCCGGCCCGGGTCCGCTCTGCTCCCGCTGGAAGGCCTCCAGCACCTGGCGACACCCCGCCTCCTCCCACACCCCGCCCCGCTTCCAGTTTGAATGCGGCACACCAAAAGGCGCCGCCGCCGCCTCCGTGTGTGCGCGGCACGTGAGTGTGAGTGAGTGCTCTATTCACTGCCTCTGCCTACGACGCGGCTTTCCGTAGCAGCGAAACACTGCTCTACCGTGCCGGAAAAACGCCCTTTGAAATCCCGCTGGCGGCGGAGCTGCTATTCATCGCACCCGAATAACTTATTCCTTTCTCCTTTTTTTAGTCACTTTGCGCTCTTGACGCACCCGCTTCCGCCGTTTCCGTCCTCGACCTCGCTCGGAGGATAACTTCGCCTCTCGGATTTTTCCTTTGATGAAAAAACCTCGGAGAAGAGTGTCAGGCAGAGCACGGCCCGCTAATGTGCTTAGCCGGGACTCGGTGCACTTCTGCGTAACACATTCCGCTTGTCTGGGCATAAATCACTGTGATCTTTTAGGTTTCTTCCCAGACCTCTCATACCAATGGTGTGTCCCCGTCGGTACAAAATGGAGCTGGCAGAAATACTCTGTTTCCTTGCTACGCACTTTTTGACGGACCATTCATTAAACTTCATTAAGTGCTACACTTTCCTAGTTACATAGTGAATATGCTTGATGCTTTACTGTACATGCCGGGAATGACACTAAAGTTCAGGGTAGAGGCTCCAGTTAAAAACAGGAAATACAGATATTTTATATTCAATTTTAATTATTGAAACCCTCATCAAATAATAATCGGGATTGCCTCAATTTACTCACAAGTGCTCTATTAACAAAAAAAATGAGCCTCTAACAACCACAGATTTCGTAAATAACACAGGCAGTTTCCAAAGTAACAACCATAAATTGTGTGATCAGTAAGGCCTTTAAGTTTGTAGCGATTAACGAGCTGAAATTTCATACAGTGTCTATACATCCGCCGTCTTTGAAGCGAACTGAGGCCCTGTCCTTAATTTTCTCTTTAGTCATGGCCGTGACGAGTTTTTTCACATAGCCTTCGACTAACTTGAAAAAGTTGATGCTAGTTTTATGTCTTCTGACGAACGAAAACTGTAAACCAAGGTGATTTCTGTGTAAATCGACAGCAAAAAGGAAAGTTTTTGTCGAAATATGGATAAATTTATCAATTCAGACAAAATTTCAGTACTACTCAAGATATGATTGTCCTCCCACGATAAATTCAGCTGTTGTTCGCGGTCTGAGCAGGTACCACCGGAAGATTATAGTATCAACTTAAAAACGCGTTGTGTTTAGTTTATGAAACCTGATACCGGCGCAGAAGTTCTGTACTTTTGTTCGTATTTTAAGCGTACTGCCAGACACTGCATAACAAGTCTACCATGAACGAAAACGTTACAAATATTCAACACAAGTAATTCAATAATAATAATAATAATAATAATGTCATGCAAGGCAATACCTCGCTCACCGACATTTTATTGTTACGGTGTATTTTTGACATTTCATTTTCACGTTTTTCTTTCCATTTCACTTTACAATAGCTTCATTGATATTCCATTTTTACATTGTTTTCACTGACCTTTAAGTAAAATAAGCTTGGCATGTAGTCGTTTTACATCATCACCTATACGCTCAAAAGATTCTGGTTTACCTAAACGACTCATTCTGCAAGTACAACAATGGTTGAGAAGCAGTTTTATAAGTCTCACATAATGAATCTTTTCCTGAAATTCATCTGTTGTAGGGAAAATCCTCACTGCTTGTAAGTAAGGACGTTGTTAACATTTGAAACATTTCTGTTTGCAACCTCAATCAGCAACTAAAGTTTCTCGCTGCACTATTCTAATTCTTACCTCGCACATTAAGTTGCTAAATTTGTCTCTTCAGTAACACATTCTCTGTATGCACTCCGTAATTTTGTGCTTTCAGTTTTTTTCCACTTGGAACACAACCATGGGCATCATAAACCAGTGTACTAGGCACTGAAAGAACGAAGTGCCACCATAAAATTGTAATAGTAATTTTACTGCGTGCAGTACATAAATTATCTACATCTTTGTGATAATAACATGAAATAAAATTAAATTATAGTCTTACTGTGTGCTATTGATCCTTAAGTAATTAACACTGTCTCGCAAATTGTCGAAAGCTCATTTTTGTGAACGTAGTGGAAAAATAAAGATAGTTGGTACCACCTTGAACAAACGGCTCATCTGGTCATTTGTTTAATACGTATGTTTCTGTTCAAAATTAAAAGAGAACAGCCAAGTGTCTTTAGTCAGAAACAAATTGTCTTCTTTCTTATGTACAATCCATATTTTTGCTAGCTCCTTGACTTATAAGGAAATCTGTAATTACTGCAGACCATATTTTTTCCCACATTTATCTTAAGCATAATGAAAATTACAATGCAGTAATTGACTCTGTAATAAACGTCAAAATGTGTGTTGCATTTTAGTGTAACTGAAATAGATTAGTTACACTAATACACTTTATTGTAATATATCTTTTTGTTTTATAGTATCGATTTGTGCAAATGAGTCCCACAACATTGTAGGATTATTTAATTTATATTTTATGCCGCAAATCTTCCAAAAAGATCAAATATTTCACTAATAACGGAACAGCTTGGAACCAGGTGGATAGGTACTCGGAGAGCGCACAGGATAAGATTATGCTTGTGAATGGGGCTGTGAACGGTTACTGTGAGTTGCACAATCAAACATACAACTTTATTTTTCTAAGAGCCACTCATTTACACATTGTTGTAAAAGATCACTGTTAAACAAAATGGCTGAAGGCCTGGTTAAGGAACTTGAGATGCTTTCTGGGCTGAAGGCCCTAAACCACACCAAAAACAAGAACGGCTGAAGGCCTAGCTTAGAAATCAAAAGCAATTAGAAATAGATGGTAAACATCTTTTTCTTTAAAAAAAAACATGCAATTGAAAACAATTAGCGGCTGAAGGGCAACAGTACACGTCTGAGGAATAACTATAATTAAAACACATTAATAAACGATTTTTCCAACCAAGAAATTTCTTTTTAAACTTACAACAGAACAGCCGAAAGCGTAATTGAAGAAATATTAACTTCTTCCACAGCTGAAGGCCACAAACAAAATTGAAACAACGGCTGAAGGCCTGAACAACATGTTAGACAAACAATCTAAAATAAAGGTGAGGTGAGACAGGCAGCCAAGAGTTGAAGTTAAATAATCGGATGGCAACCCAAACTAGGGATGGCCAAAGGACCGACCAACAATTTAACCAATTGCCTTCCATCCGACCAATGGCACAACGATGGAAAATATTTTCTGAGGACGAGGATAAGAACAGCACTACGTCTTCAGAAATTGGCGTTTGAAAGCAGCCAAGGGAACAATAACCACTCTAAGCAAATATGATCCAAACAAATTAAAAGGCTGTCGAAGTACACGCTGTGCCGGACAGCATCAACACGAGGAAAGGCAAACTGCTGTAAAAGTACGCTCATGACCAGGGCAGACAACTGGGGCGTTAACGGCCACAGGCACTTCACTAGTAAGTAACATTCAATTTCATAATTAATCACAACATGGAATGACGACTGCAATATTTTGCCGACTCCAACACATCATACGATGCTGCTATCCCGAACAGCCCAGGGAGCAACTACCCGCATATGAACGAATAGATGTCGCGGCAGTTGAGGCTTCATAACAGGTTAACTGATAGCTTGCAGGTTCGGTGGGCTACGAATTTCGTCGCTCTCGCAGCTAGCACGTAACGATCTGACAGCGCGAGCACGCCGCCTGTGGACCCGGCCTGGCCTCACAATGCAGAGAGCTCCTCACTGCTCCGACGCAACTAATTGACTCAATACAGCATGCAGACAGCATTAAAGTAACGGCTTAGTCAAAGCCACACAAGCTACACAAAGTTCTGCGAAACACCTCCACAAACAACTCGAACAATACTAAAACCAGTCACTGTGAAACAACTAGAAGGTATTGCAAGTCGACACACGTAGAACCCGGAAGCGGTCGGCGACCGAATACACGTTGTCCGATGAGACGGTCGCCCCCACTGAAGTCATGTGTGCCGGCAACAGTCGGGCGAGTCATGGCTGTCCAGACCTAACTGCTGCTCCGTCCCCTACTGAGCTACCTACACACGACGACTCGTAAATACTAATGGTCACTCCAAAGATAGTACGACAGTGCTCTTATCGGTAAGGGCTGGTGCTGCCACTCACGGGCAGGCAAGCCAGCAACTTATTGACGCCAGTAAATCGAATAAAAAACGAGACGGGAGTACTGCCAAGACAAAATGTCAAGCAATAACTGCCCTAACACGAGCCGCGCATGACTCACAGTTAACACTTCTATCGAAGACAGCACAGTCGCTTCTCGTAATATTTGGGCTACAATAGCACGGTGGGCGAGTGAGCGTTGGTTGTCACAAGGAGTACTGTAGCTATAGTCTAAGCCACCGTATGAAGTTACAACTCGTTCATAGCGATCCAAAAATATTGTACCAGTGCATCTCTACGTAGACTTTCTGCGATGCTAGAATCTTAGCGGAGCACTAAAGATTCAGATTTCCATAAATAATTCAGTCTGCATGTATAATAGTGCTTAAGGAGCAGTTTTGTGAGTCTCATATAAAGGAGCTCTCCCGGAAATTCTATTGTTCAAGGAAAGATGCTCTCTGCTTATAAATAAGGAGCTCGTCAACATCTGCAACATTTCTGTTTGGAACCTCAACCAGCAAATAAAGTATCTGACTCCAGTATTCTTCTTTCGTCTAATGTTAGCACTTACTTGCTGATATCATTTCTTTATGATGCTATTACGTATTATCTTTCTCATCCTACAAAATACACCGACTTTTTTTGAATATTTTGGATCAAAATGCTAATGAGTCAAATGCAGGTGTTTGCCGTTTGCTGAATACACATCGGGAATTCCAAATATTACCCACTCTGACGCGATGCTGAAACCAGAATGCCAGTTAATGCTACGTAAATTAAACAGAACTGTCAGGGAGAATAGTTACGTGGATTATTTTAGGACTAATAATAAACAAAGAATCTTAGAGATTAAAATACAGTTACGGAATATATCAAAACATAGACAGAATTAAAGAAAGAATAAAGGGATGAACACCCATATTATTGGAACATTTAAACAGAATGAAACACATTAGAAAGGTTCAAATGGCTCTGAGCACTATGCGACTTAACTTCTGAGGTCCTCAGTCCTCCAGAACGTAGAACTACTTAAACCTAACTAACCTAAGGACATCACACACATCCGTGTCCGAGGCAGGATTCGAACTTGCGACCGCAACGGTCGCGCGGTTCCAGACTGTAGCGCCTAGAACCACTCGGCCACCCTGGCTGGAAAAGACAATAGGCCAACAACGGTTACCCTGAAAAGTTTTTAATATTACGAATACACAACTTGTATCTGGCACTTTGAAGCAGTAAGGTAGTATGTGTAAGAGGACAAAAGAGACATAGAATGTGACTGAATGTGAGAGGAAACGAAATATCTAATGAGATGGAATAGTTCATAGCGGCCCATGACGAAAAGAATTAAAAATGGTTTGTTGTTTCGGTTTTTCAATATTTTCTTGTTTACTTCCAAAGTTTTCTCACGCCTCTTCTTTGGAATTGTTTTAAGTTTGTCTTTTTCTACAGAAATTTCTAGATTTATTTCTGAATCTTGAATATTGTTTCTTTGTAGGTAGTTCACTACGTATTTTAAATCAGCGGTGCTAAAATATTTGCTTTCGTACTCAGCTGACACATATTCTGTACATGTTTCTAATGAAAACTCAGATTTCAGTTTTGCCATTATTTTCGACTTATTGTACTTATCCTTAGTATTTCATTCATCTCTAACTTGTCATTCTATTGCAACCGTAATCCAGGGTTACATGTGTCCTCTCCATCACGAAATCCTCAATCCAATAAAACATTTACTCTTATTCCTCATATAATGGTACTTTTACAATATTGCAGTGACTGTTATTCGGAATTGCGATGCAAAGTTCCTTCTGACTTGGGTGAATTTTTGAAGGAACAGGCAGTGCAACGACTACAGCCGTTATGAAATACATTAAGTGTATTCGCAGAATATGGAGAACCGTCAGCTGTATAATGGAATCACAGCAATGAAAATTTGTGGTGGACCGGGACTCGAACCCGGATTTCCCGTTTATAGCGAGCGGTCGCCTTACAATTTGTTGCTCGAGCATGACTCACGGGCAGACCCAAATTTCCATATCTCGTCAAACACGTGTCTACATCTTGTAATCGTACGTCCCTTATGTATAGTCCCGCACATAGGACAGTTTTTACTTCGAAGACTCTTGCCCGGTGTCGGTGGATGAATACGATATCGTAGTGTGTGTGTTATTCCGAATTACGATTCCGCCGATACCGCACAGTCGACTTCCAAGCAAAACGTCTCCCCTGTACGGGAAATCACATAATGCATATACGAGTACAGGTTGCAGACGCGTGGCTGATGATGTATGGAAGTTTGCGTGTGGCGCTGAGTCGTTCTCGGCTACCCAAGTGATGAGGCGGCCACGCGCGGTGTGTGAGAAATCTGGGTTTGAGTCCCGATCCGGCACAAACTTCCATTGTCGCCATACCGTTATACCACCGAGGTTATCGATATTCGCAACTGTTAATGCATTCATGATAGTAGTACTGTTTGGCCGTACACCGAGTTCCGTGTATGCGCTAGAGTTTTGGCATATCTCTGTCACTAAGGATAAATCGGTCCCAAGTTTCACACTTAGACAAGTGAATGCACAATGTTTGTTTCTGCTATCTGCCTCACTAGCTGCCTGAACTCTTTCTCCTGTATCTGCCTCCAGCCGCCAGGGATTGGTGTGACTATAAGGGGTCTGGCGGTGTCCTCGTCAGAAGCGCCACCGCGGCCTGTGTGCGCTCTTGTCCGCAAGGTGGCGACGCAGCGCGCCTCGCCTTGATACTCCTACTGTCGCCTGGTGGGGCGGTGACGGCGGCATCCGGCGGCCCGTCAAAAGGCCGCAACTTGACTCCGGAGGGGCGTCATTCTCCAGAAACTTGCCGGCCGCTGCGAAGATAGCACTGGGGCGTCTCATGCTGAAAGCCCAGCAATGGCGGAGGAGGACGAATAGTAGCTGCGACAGGTGTCCACCGCAAGTTTTTCTTATCTGTATCCCTATACACAGTCGGCAAAACAATCTCATAAAAATACTTCTTTGTGCAGACTGATCTGATAAATATCTCAATTGCACCAATACAGACACTTATACTTACGTTTATAACAACACTAAAATGTAGTGACTGTAAAGTCGCACTTTTATTTACACTGATGTGCTAGAACCTAATACTAGTGCCAACTGCCAGATTTAATGCATCCTCGTGTTGTTATGGCCAAGTGGCGCGATAAGGGATGAATACATTGGTAAGCCAAAACATTATGACCACTGGCCACCGGTTCGTTGGATGCCACCTGGTGGCACAGTAACGAAAGAATGTAAGCGGCGCAGACATGGACAGGGGATGACCCTAGCGAAGACATTAGCTGCAAATGGGGAAAACCATTGAGTTAAATGACCTTCACAAAGGGAAGATTATTATTACGCATAACCTGTGAACGGGTACATAGAAAAGAGCGAAACTGGTTGAATGAAATCTTGCTGCTGTTGTGAGCATCTACGGAAAGAGTGAAACTACCACAGGACGCTAAATCGTTGGATGTCCACGACTTTTTACAGATTGTGCTGTTTGGAGACTTGTCTACTCTGTAAAGGAGGATATATGGTGATTGTGACATCTCTGCCGAAACAGCACAATGTTGGTGCACGCACAAGTGTTTCGGAGCACACCCTTCATCGTACATTGTCGAACAGGGTGCCCCAGAGTAGACCACGCTTACGCGTTTACCTTTCGACCCAAAACACCGTCAATTACGACTGATGTGGGCTCGGGACCTTCCGCATTCGACCGTCGATCAATGGAAACGTTTCGGCTCTTCCGGTGAATCACATTTTTGTTACACTAGGTCGATGGTCGTCTCCACAAACGCCGTCATCGAGGTGAAATGCGGCTCGAAACGTCCAGCGTGCCAAGTACGCAGGCTGGTGGCAGCAATATTATGCTCTGGGAGACATTCTCCTGCATTTGAATGGGATCTGTGGTAGTGATCAAAGACATGCTGACAGCTGCGAACCGCCTCCATCCCTTTATGGTTGATGTCTTCCCCGACAGCAATATAATCTTTCAGCAGCATTTTTTCGTGTCTCGGAGCCAGAATCATGCTAAACTTGTTTGAGGAGGATTATAATGAACTCCCGTTGATGTCTCGGCGAACAAATTCGACTGATGTAAACCCTCTGGAACCGATCTGGGTCGAACTGGTGTCATAACTGCGTACAAAAATTAGCAGCCCGTTATTTACGCGATTTACACGACTTGTGCGTAAACATCTACTGCTACATACTTCCAAAAACCTAACAACGAACTGTCAGTTCCCTGATAAGCAACATCAGTGATGTATTTCGGTCCAAAGACGGACAAACAATCTTTTGACTCATCAGTGTATAAGCGGAACTCACGCGAATGGGGAATCACTCTACGGACGCGGACATCCGATTGTAAAGACCTTGCGCCTGCGCGCGAGCATCTCGAAAATGGGGAAGATGGTCGGCAGTTCGTGTGCATGGAGGTTGAAGGGTTGCCCTTTGTGCGAACCAGGATAGGTAGCGATATGTGTCTGATCTGACAAGATACGTACTACATTTCTGCAGTCATAAGTGTTCCGGAGCTGACGATGAACATGTGTCTCCGCAGCAATAGTTGGCACCGGATTATCGAGACAGGATCGTGAGTCAATGGATAGTTGGCACTTGGGGATGAATCACACTCCTTGTTAAACGAGATTCATGGTCACGTCCGGATAAACAGTCATCCAGGCGGACTGTTCCTCCAAGCATACACTACACCATGGATGCAGCCCTGTGGGGGCGGTATTGTGGTTCGAGGGAAACTCACCTCGGTTTACAAAGGATCTGTGGTAGTAATCAAAGATTACATGATACGTGAAAATTATGCGCACATTATTGCTGACCACCTGCATACCATCTTATTTGACTTCATGTGTTCTATGGTAGCTTCAGAATCTTCCAGAAGGATAACTGCGCCTCTCACAATTGCTTAGCCGCGCTATGGAGGTTTAAAGGAATATGACGGTGAAATCCCACTGATGTCTTCGCGTGAAAATTTTGCGGAAATAGAGTGACATGTACGTAGACATCCGCTGCCACGTACTTTGGAAAACACACGGAGGATTTGTCGAATCCACGGCATTCAGGAACACTAATGTATGGTGTTCCAAAGGTGAGCGAACTAGGTCTTAGTGGGTTGATACAATATCTTGTCTCCAGTGTGTCGCTGAATCACTTTTGCCAAGGTATTTTACATATAGTGTTACTGTTTAATAACAAAGTAACGTAATTCATAGATAAAGGTATTTATGTCATTACAGGTGTACATTGACGTGATGGAATAAATAGTCTGGCGTGGGCCTGTAGTAGGAGCCATCCTGAACTTGTCTGAATTAATTTATTGAAACCTCAGAAGAAATTATTGGATTTGCAGAACATGACTTGTTCTCTGACTCTGAGAATTCAGTATGGTACAGTACGCTAATGTGCTGCTTTCAGAACTCTACGCTTCATGACGAGAAATCGATGAGAGCCAGGATGTATTTACAGGAGAGACAGCTCCAGGTGATTTTCTTCCAATTTACCAGTATTCGTATGTGGAGGACGGCAGACAGTTAAAAGACGTATACAACAAGTGAAATGTGCTTACACTTACCTCGCTACGTGTCCCCTTGGATAATGTAGCTGACATAAGGCTTGCAAATTTGTCACGAATCCCATCACAGCACAAGGATTTTTATTCATTAGGTATCAAGGAAATCTAGATTTCAATATAGGTTATAGATAGTTGTCATTACGCTACGAAAACAAAGCTGCAGTTAAAAAGAAGCTACTGGCCGTTGCACAGGTGAACGAGCATAGGCGTCATTTTATCTAAGAGTTGATACTGAACAAAAGGACAGTGGGCTGGGGTCCGTCAGCGATTGTGAAAATGAATGTTGGCGCGAAAAACATGCAGCACAAGATGCTTAAAATTTGCTCGCCAAAACCAAATTTTCTTTCTTTCTTTGGGCCTTTGTGCCGCGTCACGTGAGGGTCGGCCAGGTTTCTATTGATTTGGCAGTGTTAGTTGCAGAGGGTGGCCAGATGCCCTCCCTGCCGCCGCCCCGAATCCCCCAGGACGGAAGTAGTGTACCTCAAATTTCTGCGTCTAGTGTAAGTCATGAAACAGTGCGAACGTTTTCAAATGTCTTTGAGTCGTGTAATTGAGGCGGAATGTGGGGACCAGACCGGAATTCACTTAGTAGGATGTGGAAAACCACCTAAAACTATATCCAGGCTGGCCGGCATACCGGCTCTCGTCGTTAATCCGCCGGGCGGACTCGATCCGGGGCTGGCGCGCCTACCCGAGCCCAGCAAGCACTGTATTAGCGCTCTCGGCTACCCTGGCGGGTCGGTCGCCAAAACGAAATTATTTAGCAAGAAATAGTAATTATATTATATATTGATTTCGACCACTGCAATGAATTAAAATTTATACCAGTTTATTAAGAGCCATCAACAAGGAATGCAAAATGAATATCTCCACATACTAGTTTTACTAGTTTTAGTTATAGAGTTATAAGGCAGATTAGGAACATTGTAGTCAGACGCAATCTTATTGGTTTTATTATTGTTGTTGCATATCCAGAATTCAGCTACAAATAGCCATCTTCAGTGCTAAAACGCAAGTAAATTACAAAATCAGAGTTGATTTATATAAAACATTAACTGAAACGCCACCTTATCTAACAACAATGACGTATCCAAGTCAACATACAATTTAAGACAGTTACAATCCAACAAACTTTCAACAGTAAATGCCACCGTATCACCTTACTGATATGTAGGTGGAAGGAAACACGTTGTTGTTTACAGTAGGTACAGTGGCCTCAAGTAGCCATGTAGTGAAAGTAACTCCTTCTAAAATATAAAAATAACTTTCTGATTTTACCTAGAAAAAAATCTTAATTACTGTACTGGAATGAGGATGGGTTTTGTAGCTAGACATGGTGATGGCATTAAATACAGCGAACATTGTAATATGCTGAAATATTTTGAATATGCGCTAACGCTTTGATACAGGCGTACATAAAGAAGAAGGTATTCAAATTAAATTAAGAATAATATCAATTAGATCGGCATAGAAACTATATGATAATAAAGACACCCTTTGCTCTACGTAATTAGAATGAAAGTATTTTATTTCTTAACCATTGTACAAGGACAAAGAATTCACTATCAGGCTTCTAATATTCTGGAATGCACGCAACGGTCGGCCACTGAACGTAAGTCTGTAACAATTTAATAATTGTTAAATATATAATAAAATGAGTTATTACTGTTTCATTTAAGTATCCAGTTCTATCCCATGAAGGTAACAGTAATGTTTCTAATTTTCAGTGACTGCAGCAGCGCGGGAAGATCGTGCCAGTAAAAGTCATTGTTGGCCGCCAATACCGGGCGCGACATTTCTCTTAATATTTTCACAGCTTCTCTCAGGCGTGACAGGGTTCATATTAATATACTAGTAATCTTAAGGCATTTACGGTGATATTGTCGTAATTTGGGGACTATCTGTTCTGTGATTCAAATAGGCCGCTTCACGGTCGACTACCGTTTCGAAAACAATATTTTGACGTAAAATAATAATAAATAATTAACTTTTCCTTACGAAGAGACAATAATATTTCGCCACGCGACACCCACAAATAATAATACGTTCTCACGCTTGAGTTAATCGAAAATACCCTGAGATGTTTCATTTTTCGATAGATCAAGTGACCATTTTAGATGTAACACTTTGAGGCACCTCAACTCAAGAATCCGCAGCAAGAATGTGCGTCATTATTTAAAATAAGTTATTTTAATTAAAGGATCAGAGCAGATTCCGGTATATTGACCCCGCTTGTAACTGGAATTCCATTCTTTTCTGCAGTATATATTTCACTACAATACTATTCAGTATAATTTTCCCCCTTCAGGACAGATGCCATAGAAACCAATACATTAAGGCACCAGTGCAGTTAGTTATTTTCGTATTGTAGAAGGTGTTAGTTACACTACATGACGCAGACTGAAGCTCCTCTACCTACTGTAAACAACCACTTCAGTTTGCTGCGTGTTCACCAGGTGAAGTCATACGGTGACATGTACTGCGATTTTGTTGGATTGTAACTCCCTGAAATGGTATTTTGACTGGAATGTTTCAGTTAACGTTTTATGTAAATCAATTTGGATTTTACAATCTACTTGTATTTAATCACTGAAAATGACTATACATAGATGGAATCTAGAAATGCAACAGAAATAGGATTGCGAATGATTACTATGTTCCTTTACGTCCTTACACGGTCGCTGTCCACAACGGTTCCATATGGAGTCAAAGTTAGTTAATTACACTGATGTTTTATTAATAAATTGCTGGCTTTATACCGATACAAAAGGAAATACAGTGGTTTAGACAGCTTTGGGTATTGTTGACCTTCGTCATGCATCCAAGATTTGTCTCGATGGTTCCTCCCATGGACTAAAATCCACCCATTCCTCATTTCATATTCATCAACTTGCTCTCCTGTTTCCATAATATCCTCTTCAAGTTTCTTTTGTAGAGCGTGCTAATGAGAGAAATTTGATGTGCCATTTCCTGTGCCGCGTCACTGACATTACAATGCCTCGTTCTCCGACAGCCAACCCACCCAGCCTGAGACGGACTGTGGAAGCAAAGAACGGGAGCACCGGAGTGGAACTACCTGGCGGCACCCAGCCGCTGGCGCTTCTTGCCCCGGACTGCCAGTGCGGGCAGTGGAGCGCGAACCCCCGACCTACCGGTTACTGGCGCCGCCTCGACTCCCACATTGTCCCGCCGCACAATAGCCGCTGTTCCGGAGGGGAGTTACCGGCTGGCGCTCGCTTCACGCTGCCTCCCTCCCCCCCCCCCCCCCCCCCTCTCACCGTCCTCCTGTTTGCACTGTCTCCCTGCTTCTGCTTTTGTCCGCATCACTGGGGGTGGATAGCGGGGCAGGTGCAGTGGAGAGCTCACATTTTTATTTCCGACGTCAGAATGCTCTCTTATAACCACTTGCGACCTGTCGTAGGAGGTCAGGGTCCACAGAGGAAAACGACGTAGTCGTACTGGTACCTAACAGTTCTGATTATTAACAGAAAGTGCAAGAATAGTGTGTACTTAAGCAAAAATTATTATTTTGACACAATCATAATAAGTAATCTAAAGCAACTGCATGTAAGTTTGCTATACTATCTCTTCTTTTACTCTACTAAATCCTCTTGAATTTAACTAAAATATAGATCTATAGATCTAGGGGAAAATAAGCTGAAGATGTGAAGTTTGTGTTAGGGAACGCACTGGAGAAGTGTACACCAAGAACTATGTCAGCTATAATGGTGTGGTGGTGTAGTGGCTACCGTATCTGCTTAATAACCGAGGAGACCAGTCTGGTTTCGGCAGCTGAGCAGCGAGGACATCTTGTTCGCATCCTGTCAGCAGAGTCGCGATTATGCCTAGTTTGTTTACTTCCTCGCTGCAGCCAGTAAAAAAATGGTTCAAATGGCTCTGAGCACTATGGGACTTAACATCTTAGGTCATCAGTCCCCTAGAACTTAGAACTACTTAAACCTAACTAACCTAAAGACATCACACACATCCATGCCCGAGGCAGGATTCGAACCTGCGACCGTAGCAGTCCCGCGGTTCCGAACTGCAGCGCCAGAACCGCACGGCCACCGCGGCCGGCCGCAGCCAGTACCCGCGTCCATTGACACTGATTCGCTATGGTTCATTCCTACAGAAAATCTGCCATTAAGATCAGCTTCCAACGCGACCACGCAAGACCACGAGCCTTTGAAATCGAACGATTCATCCGTGACGAAGCTCAAGTATCACCACAGCACATCATCGGTATCCTCCTGTCCATGACAAGTAGCGACATCTACGGCAAGATGGCTAAGTAGAAAGCCTCAAGGCAAAGCAGATAGAACAAACACATGCAAGGTGCAATATCAGTGGCTGAAGGCCCCAATTAAGATTCAAAACTTCAAAATATATTACCACAATTTTTTAAATGCAGAAGGCCGCAACATTTAAGCTTGAAATATAATTTGAAGAATAAGGTTGCAAGACTGAAAGCCCACAATTAATTTTGCAAAATTTTTAAAGAAGAAAAGAAAAATATTAAGCCTTAAATTGTAAGTAGCTGAAAACAGATAACTAAACTCCTGTGGGAAAGTCCATGAAGTCAATAGCACTCAGAAGCCTCCAGAGCGGTCGGTCTACCCTCGTTCAACTACACTTGATCCGTCGGAACCCAACCAGTTGACAGCCACGGACCGACCAACACAACGACTTGCTTCCCATCAGTCAGTACATGAGAACTCAAACAGAAATGGTTACAGACGTGACAATCCACAAAGGCGTATACAGGGTGTTACTAAAAGGTACGGCCAAACTTTCAGGAAACATTCCTCACACACAAAGAAAGGAAATATGTTATGTGGACGTGTGTCCGGAAACGCTTACTTTCCATGATAGAGCTCATTTTATTACTTCTCCTCAAATCACATTGATCATGGAATGGAAACACACAGCAACAGAACGTACCAGCGTGACTTCAAACACTTTGCTATAGGAAATGTTCAAAATGTCCTCCGTTAGCGAGGATACATGCATCCACCTTACGTCGCATGTAATCCCTGATGCGCTGATGCAGCCCTTGGAGAATGGCGTATTCTATCACAGCCGTCCACAATACGAGCACGAAGAGTCTCTACATTTGGTACCGGGGTTGCATAGACAAGAGCTTTCAAATTCCCCCATAAATGAAAGTCAAGAGGGTAGAGGTCAGGAGAGCGTGGAGGCCATGGAATTGGTCCGCCTCTACCAACCCATCGGTCACCGAATCCGTTGTTGAGAAGCGTACGAACACTTCGACTGAAATGTGCAGGAGCTCCATCGTGCATGAACCACATGTTGTGTCGTACTTGTAAAGGCACATGTTCTAGCAGCACAGGTAGAGTATCCCGTATGAAATC
This sequence comes from Schistocerca americana, assembly GCF_021461395.2. Lineage (NCBI taxonomy): Eukaryota > Metazoa > Arthropoda > Insecta > Orthoptera > Acrididae > Schistocerca > Schistocerca americana. Next base: position 95,757,906 of record NC_060121.1, read on the forward strand.
ATGATAATGTGCTGCATTGAGCGTAGGTGGAAGAACATGGGGCCCAATCAAGACATCACCAACAATGCGTGCCCAAACGTTCACAGAAAATCTGTGGTGATGTCGTGATTGCACAACTGCGTTCGGATTCTCGTCAGCCCACACATTTTGATCGTGAAAATTTACAATTTGATCACTTTGGAATGAAGCCTCATCCGTAAAGATAGCATTTGCACTGAAATGAGGATTGACACATTGTTGGATGAACCATTCGCAGAAGTGTACCCGTGGAGGCCAATCAGCTGCTGATAGTGCCTGCATACGCTGTACATGGTACGGAAACAGCTGGTTCTCCCGTAGCACTCTCCATACAGTGAAGTGGTCAAAGTTACCTTGTGCAGCAGCAACTTCTCTGACGCTAACATTAGGGTTATCGTCAACTGCACGAAGAATTGCCTCGTCCATTGTAGGTGTCCTCGTCATTCTAGGTCTTCCCCAGTCGTGAGTCATAGGCTGGAATGTTCCGTGCTCCCTAAGACGCCGATCAATTGCTTCGAACGTCTTCCTATCGGGACACCTTCGTTCTGGAAATCTGTCTCGATATAAACGTACCGCGCCACCGCTATTGCCCCGTGCTAATCCATACATAAAATGGGCATCTGCCAACTCCGCATTTGTAAACATTGCACTGACTGCAAAACCACGTTCGTGATGAACACTAACCTGTCGATGCTACGTACTGATGTGCTTGATGCTAGTAGTGTAGAGCAATGAGTCGCATGTCAACACAAGCACCGAAGTCAACATTACCTTCCTTCAATTGGGCCAACTGGCGGTGAATCGAGGAGGTACAGTACATACTGACGAAACTAAAATGAGCTCTAAGATGGAAATTAAGCGTTTCCGGACACATGTCCACATAATATCTTTTCTTTATTTGTGTGTGAGGAATGTTTCCTGAAAGTTTGGCCGTACCTTTTTTTAACACCCTGTATATTACTGTCAAAATTACACACCATGTTAAACAACGATAACATGTGAGGAAAGAACGCTGCCTGAAAGTAAGTGAGTGGCCAGGGCAGGTAACTGGAACACTAACGGCCACTAGGCATAAAATTGCGCTGGTACACTTGAATCTGAAACACGGTAATGTAGTTAACTTCACCCAAAAGAATACAGCCTGAATTTACGTCAGTGCCCAGGGCAGATAACCAGAACACTTAACGACCACAAGGCAGAAAATTCCACTGGTGCCCTCGAATTGTAGTCAACCAAAATAGTTAATTGCACCGCATGGTGGCTAAATTTCAGCAATAGAAACTCTCAGTGTTACTCACAGCAAAACCACCCCAACAGCAAACCACCGAAACGAACCACCACAACATGAATGGACGTGGGTGTGGTAGTTGAAACCATTACAACTTTGACGTCCTGGGTCGTTGAACCACGAAGCTCGTAGCGTTCGGACAGCTCCACAAACACCCCAACACTGCGCAGGGACCGCCAGTGGACCCAGCCGACTGCACCGCGCGGAGATAACATCCCTCGTCCGTAAAAACCGACCGACTGCGTGCCGACCCCTAGCCGGAAACTTTATGCAGGAAACCAAAGATGGTACGCGGCGGAAATATTGATACACATCACTGCTGCCCCACGTAGAAGGAAGAAAGACGACGACTGAGCCGCAAAAAGGGCAGGAAACCAAACACAGATAGACAGCGAAGTTCACGAAAATGCTTAGTACGGAGTGAGCACGGCTCACTTACGAACCTTGGGGGGACGGAATTAAAGACGACTGTACGCCCGCTGTGGTGGATGAGGAGTGGAGCTTTCCTCCCACACTTCGGCCCCTCCCGAGTAGCAAAGGATGACGATGCGGACGCGGCCTGCAGATTACAGGCCCCAACGTTACATCGACGTTGACGGCGGCCCCCATTGCATGGGACGATCTACAGATCTATCGCTTAGCGACCATCAGTGTTCACACCATTCGAACACGTATGAAGTCGTCGCGGCTCCAAGACAAGCTCAACGCAGCAGACGTTGACACTGTCTTCTCCAAGAACTTTTCTTCATCGATTTCCCGTGTATGTATGGTTATATGGATCGTGGGCCCCACGTCTCGCCAACTAACAGTGGCGTCGCAGTTCTACTCAGGGAAGGCCTCGAAGCGGACGAAATGCGATATCTCCAGGGCGCTAGAGGAATTGCCATAACGGTGCTAGGCGTCTAGCTTACCAATGTGTACTCCACCTGCGGAACGAATCGTCGTCGCGACCGATCGCTCTTCTTCGCGGAATGAGTAGCACCGCTGTTTCAGTGCAGTGCAGTGCAGTGCAGGCACACTAAAGTGTTGGGGCGATTTCAGTAGCACGCAAGCACCTAAAAATCAGCTGCGCCGCCATTCATAGAGCTCCGAACTTGGGACACTCAACAGCGCTCTCCAGCTGGTTGATACACGGGAACATTTCCGAAGAAATTGACGGGATACATTCATTCCGCGAGTCACTCATCCAGCCGCATTGGTAGGATTTACGTGTCCCGTTTTCTCGTAGCAACAGTGAGCGACGCCGAGGTGTGGCCAGTAGCATTTTCTAATGACGTGGCTTATATACATGCCGTCACCCTTCGTCGCCAACGGGTGTGGCGCAGCCGACATCCCTGGAAATTAAACCTAGCTCATCTCGCTTCTCCGGATTGTCGACGCGCCATCGAGGACACGTGGAGTTCGTGCGTCCGCCGCCTCTCGACTTACCCTACACCAAACAGTTGGTGGTTGAACTACGACAAGCCAGCCCTATGGAGAGCCTTGATTACGTACGGTCGTGAGAGCGCTGCTTCGAGATGTCAGACGCTCGATTTTTATTTCACCATCCTTCGGGAAGTGTCTCCTTGCCATCCACACGGGAAGGACAGATGACAGTACAGCGTGCGAGGGCACAGATCGTAGCCCCGCCGACACCTCGAAGATACGATCGTCTGAGAGCGAACACACACGACTCGCAATGGAACGACGTACCATGTACCATGTACCATGTCATTCGGGAACGTAACCTGCGAAGACGGGCACTGGTACAGGCCATCACCCCTACGGACGGCCGTCGCCACACCACACAATGCGATATTGGTGCAGCCTTCTTCGGCCATTCCAACGCCTTTATTCCTTCATTGTTCCGACCCGAAGAGTGTGACAGGAGTCTCGCGACTGGTTGGCACTATTTCACAGGATTTACGAACTCAATTATTGAACGACATCACCGAAGACGAAATTATCGACGCCATAGGTAAAGAAGCGGCCAAAAAGTCTCCTGGCCCCGACAGGCTCCCTGTGGATTTTTATAGAAGTAAAAATGGCTCTGAGCACTATGGGACTTCACATTCGAGGTCATCAGCCCCCTATAACATCCATGTCCGGGGCAGGATTCGAACCTGCGACCGTAGCAGTAGCGCGGTTCCGGACTGAAGCGGCTGGAACCGCTCGGCCACCACGGCCGGCTTTATAGAACTTTCCCAAGTTGACAGACATCTGTCGGGTCGGGAGCTTATGTCCCCCGCGGAGCCGATCCCCGCGTCCTTCGTTGAAGGAATGATTATACCGGTCCACAAACCTAAAGGTCGGGTTCCAAACCGTGATTACCACCTCTGACACTCGTCAACTACGACATGAAGATATTCACCAGAGTATTAGCAAACCGTATACGACCGGCCCTGCCTTCCCTTCAAATGGCTCTAAGCATTATGGGACTTAACATCTAAGGTCATTAGTCCACTAGACTTACAACTACTTAAACCAAACTAACATAAGGACATCACACACATCCATTCCCGAGGCAGGATTCTAACCGGCGACCGTAGCATCAGCTCGGTTTCGGACTTAAACGAATAGAGCCGCTCGGTCACGCCGGCCGGCTGCCTTCCCTAGGGGGTATCAATAACATCCACACAGCACTGTGCCGACACCGTGACATAATAGCCCTAGCGTCGGCACGCTGCGTACCGGGAGTGCTGGCATCACTAGATTTGATCCAAGCTTTCGGTCGAATGGATGACGCGTATCTAACGTCCGTCCTCCAACACATGCAGTGCCCGCAGCAATTCACAGAGGGGTGACCTCCAATGTCCTCGTTAATGTGCGTCTCACGCAGTCCCTCCAGATTTTCAAATCGGTACGTCAAGCCTGCCCCTTGCCAACCTTACTCCACGCTCTGGCACTCTGTGGTCTCCGTCAACGCGTCACCGGACTCACCTTCGTGACGTCACATTTAGTTGTCCAGCATATTGTAGAGGACCTGGTTCTCGTGTTACCAGCGCAATAGAGTGGATTACCACACTCGTCATATCTTCAGGCGACTGTCTCAAAGCCACCAAATCGGTCGCCACGGCCATAGGACACGGGATGACATCAGTGTGTGTCGACACCCTACAGCTTCGCGGCACTACAAAATGGCTCGGAGAAGAGATTCACTACAACATAAGGCGCATTGCGGCCCTTAACTACAGCGACTTATTACAAAAATTTCGGGTCCTGATCTCAAACATTCGTCTGCGGACCCTTGACATTGTTTGAAGGACACACTTCGCCAGTGTTTACTCCGCATCGTGCCTTCCACACATATCACGTGTCCTTCCAATACCATTACTGATGGCTCGACGTCTATTAGCGGCATTCGGCGCCTACGTCAGTACAGTCATGCTCTTCGAAGTCAGTTATGAGTCGCTGACCCTTACCCGAGAAAGGGTAGGTCTTCGCCTAGTCCATATCCACGACAAAGCGGTGACCCTATTTGTCAGCTAGCACATCAAACTGTTGCGCCACCACATGGAAAGTTTGACAAGTTTGGTGCTGGAGTCCTTACCACTGTCCTCCCTAATGCCCCTACTGGCCACGCAAGGCGTACCCCCACCCTTCTACAGAATCTGACATTTTTACATCGAACACAGTTACGTCCGTACCGCAGTACCACCAACGAAACAGGTGACGGCATGGGATATATATCGCGTCCTACAACGGAGGCGCCCACCAAACACAGTAGAGCCTAAAAACCCTCTTGTTAGTTGGAAGGTGGCGTGGCGGACGATACACGCGGTTACACTGGACACAGATGTCCGACCCACGTGGTACACCACAGTCATCGGAAAACTCCTCTCTAAGATATATACGATGGGCTCGCCTCTATGTGCAGACTGCGGAATAGCGGACACGGACGAGAACCGTCTCAGAAGTGTCGCGGCAGAACGCGTATGACGCTTGGTGCTACAAATTTTGTCGTATTTTCTACAGCTGACGACGGAACACATCATACCTCGGCTTCTACTATTTCCGGTTGAACAGTATTTCCCGCGCACCAAAACCAACGCCGTCACGTGGGTTCGTGCACATGTGGTACAATATTTATTTCACGATGGACCTAAAGGTGTATATGACTTCGGGAACTACCTACAAGAACGTCATTGCAAGATTGTACAGAACCTAAAATATGGACAGTATTTTTCTAATTACTTAGGGGGTACCTTACGCCACCCTCCTTGCAGCTGGATCATCAACAGGTAGGACAAGATACCCATTGACTGAGCTGGCAAGAACATGTCCGATCATCGGTGGAATAACATACCACATGCGTGAAGACATACCTGGATGATGAAGAATAAGGAGAGTAGGGACGTGTCCTTCTGCATCGTGCACGTAGCACGTCTTCTTTTCCCCATATATATTACGTCGGTGTCGGAAAGTACCGAGAAATTTGTTTCGTTTACTTAGTGCACGATGCGGTGCAAGGTACATTTATTTTTGGTGTGGCATAAAGGAAGTGCAAATTATAAATACAGTTAAAACAAAAAAATTAGAAGAAACCAATTCCCGCTACTGATTTCCCCTCACCATCCCTCATACCTTGACGGGCGAGGGGGATACTGAGGCCAGCCCTCGGATTACGACCTCTGCCCACACAGCCCACTCAGCCCACTCTGCCCTCCATAGAAACAAAATCATGAAAGTAATGACGAGAGATGAAGCAGCTGACTCTTGTTCACCCGTCTCCATTTCTTTTTTCTCTTTTTCTTTTTCGCCTTTGGATTTATGAATGAAGTACTTCTTAATTCAGTAGAAGTATGTGCTGTAATGTTGGATGCTACATACATAAACAGCTCTCTCTCGGGAGTGAGTGACCGTTAGCAATAATTTACAAATTAAGCACGAATCACGCAAATCGAGAGTAAATATTGAAAACACGTTGATCATCTGGTGAAACAAATTACAGCTCAGAAAATAAAGCATAGAACATACTAACATATTTGGAATAGAATTAAAAGGTAATATAGTCTCAGTCATGTATAACGTGCAAAAGAAATTTTACGAGCTAGTTCTTTGCCAACAGAAAACGTCATCTCCGCCTCAGGTGTTCCGAACCGCTCGATGACGAGTGTCGACTGACAGCTCTTTCCATCTTCGTTACTCTTAATCCAGACTGACGATCGCTCAGTGGACCAAATATTAAAAAACAGTGTTGTTTACGATGAAAGTAAAAAAGAATTTTTTAAAAAAGGTAGCGGTGGCCGCCGCAGAAACAGTGAAGGACGGTAATCCGAGGGTTTTTTTATTTTCAGTTTTTACATCACTTACAATGAAAATGAACCGAACTAACGCTCAATATATTCTATTTGTCAAATTTTCATAAAAGGCATGTAAAACAAAGGGGAAGACAAAACAGAGGAATATAGTCATTACTTCATCAAAATCTATATAAAAAATTTTTGACTGTTGTATTGAAACCCTACATACAGGTGAACAAATTTCTTCTGTTAACGGACACATGAGGACAAAAAAAATAAAAAGTAAAAAAGACGACGTGGGTTAAAGTCCAAGTAACGGCAAAAATTTTAATTCAGTTTTTACGTTTCCATCAGTGTTGTACATAAAAATATGGATCATTTATCATGAAGCAAGACAAGTAATGTACCCATGACCAAACCATGGAGAACACTTGTTGTGCTTTAACACCACAGAAACCCCTGAAGTGCGAGTGCGACTCGCACACTGGGTCCATTCAGACTTAAACACGTGCACAGAAAATTCATCCATCACCGGAATCGAGAATCTCGAAGGTTTTGGCCCGTTGTCGATATCGATATCTGCAAGATATCGGTCCTTCGAGTTCCAACACATTATCAAAACCTCTACTGTAGTTCCTGAGACTAACAACGCATAGACAAAAAGAAGCGAGCAGGGGACTACGGTACGCAGAGAGAGAAAATTTTATAAAACGTTTTCTATTTACACACTAAAATGTGACAACTTAATTTTATGCTTGCATGCAGCAATTTTTTTTATTATGTTTTGATACATCATGAATGCACTGTAAGTTCTAAAGGCAAAAAAATAAAAAACTATGTGCTATAATTACAATTTAACAATTTTGGGATTGTTTCCTTACTTGTACTGAGAATCCTTCCTTCCTGCAAAATTGTATTTCCGGTATCTGAATGTACGTTTTGATGAATGAGTTTGAGTGTATCAAAATTTTTGGTTTGACGGTATCGTTTCATTGCAGCGACTTAGAAGCTTAAAGGTTTTACACCGCTAAGTGATCGTAGACCTTAGTATATGACAAATTTCAACTTTATACGATTGCCCGTTCTCGAGAAAAACGATTCTTAACAGACAGACAGGCCGGCAGGCAGAGCAATCCTAAGAAGGTTCCGTTCTCACGGACTGAGTAACCTAAAAACATCACAAGAAGTTATAAGCTGCCCCATGTAATTTACATTACTATATCATGTGAGACTGTCTATAGGAAATTGCCCTGTTTGAAATGCCCTCTCATAACAAGATTGTTTTGACACATGAAATTCTACGACACACTCTGACAATATTTTCAGAACAAATTTTTGAAGGGAAGGCTTTAGTTTTCCGCAATGCCCTAATCTATGGAATGAATTTTAATGTCCAAATTTCCTAAGAGTAAGTTCATGCACATACGTAATGAATGTGTAAATGCACCATGTTATAGATAAGGACATCTGCAATGAGGATACATATCTCGAATTCTCGTCTTAACACATTTCCACACAAAGCCTGAAATTATGTTCTACAAGAATGAACAGGGAATGAAGCAAGGTTTATCGACGATTGCTATGACAATCTCGACGTTAGTTAACCTCAAAAGCTTGACATGTGATGCAGAAGAGCTAAACCTAATGAAGCTGCTGAACAAATAAGTGCTGACAACGGAAACAGCTTGTAAGAGCACACACTGTACAGGATGGCAGCCAGTCAAGGGATATTTTAGGGAATTAGTTGAACAAAATTATTTCATAGGCCCAGTGGACTCTATACAAGTTTTCTCCCGGAGTAATTCATGCCGTGTCTTCGTGTCTTTCAAAACCGAGGCGGTTCTGTCCAGTTAAAGCTGCTGACAGGAGACGCCCTGAGCCCTCTGCTGAAACTGCTAGCGAATTCACGCCATTAGTTTTAGCCAATAGCGTGCACGGGATGCCGATCACGTGTGTGGTCGCTGGAGTCTTCTGCGATGCCGAACACAGTTGCTTCTCTCTCTTGTAATCCAGACTTCGAGCAGAACAGACGTCTTTTTGGAAGGCAGGGCCTCTGGCTCTGCTTTGACGACCGGCCACCAACTTAACATGAACTGCTTCCCCTTCCGTTACCCATTTCATTTAATTGTTCGACGTCCTAGACTAGCCTAAACCTGCTAACGTCTGACCCTAGGTGCCCCTTTTTTACTCCATATATGGAAATACATCCTCTTTATTGTACTTAATTCCCTGTTCTGTCTTTTAACGGTAGGCCTGAACGCCCACTATCAAATCCTGACCGCTCGACCTCCTGCAGACTGACGCCACGAGGCACATTTAACAACCTTCTTCCCCTTTCCCTGCCATTTTATACATTGACATTGGTGTCAAAAGTTTATCTCCCCATCTCCAAACCACGTACTCTTTTACAATTGGTGTCAGAAGTGGGATGTAACAATTATGTCCCCCCTTTCCGGCACGAACTCTTTTACAGAAGAGCCAAACCTAATGAAGATGCTGAACAAACAAGTGCTGACTACGGAAGCAGCTTGTAAGAGCACACACATCGCCTGAAAGCAAATGACACCAGTGGAACTTCACCCTGCCTATCTCTTCCATATCCTTCTCTCTGTCCTCCTCCTCCTCTTTCCTTTCTCTATCTATCTCCTCCTTTCCCATCTCTCTGACCATTTCCCCTCCCGTACTTCTGTCCCTCTCCTCTTCCTCCTTTCTGTACCAATCTCGCTCTTCTCACATATGGTCTGTCCATCTCTTCCTCCTCCTTCTCCCATCTCTCTCTATGTTATCAAGCTCATCCCAGTAAAAAGGTTTTGGTTCTTACACAAACAGTGCATCTTTCCATACTGTAACTCATATGCGTACCAGATTTGAATGAAATCGTTCCAGGGAAGTAGGATGTGCTTCTTGGCCGTATCTTTGCCCATACACGCACATTTCAAATACATTTTACATATGTTTAACATGTTTTGCACATATTTGTATACGTATTTCACCTTTATGTCTAGCGAATTTCGCCGTGCAGTTTCATTTTCCCCTCCTGAAGCATGTGTCGTACAATTATATATTTTTACAGGTAGATCCAGTGTTGTATGTGACTACTGTTTGCCATATGTAATGTGAATGGAGTAGTAGTAAGGAAGTAATAAATTGAAACGTCACGCATAAAGCGGCAGTCCACCACGCATCTCAGTGTTTACGACATCATATTTCCTGAATCGGTAATACAAGTGAATACTGTCTGTAAAATGTGTCACAAATACAGTTAACAGTAAAGAAGTAATAAATTAAAATGTCATGCTTCATGCGGCACTTCACAGCATGAACACCGATAATGTAATAAGAGATAAACTTGAGCGGTTTTCAGCGAGTATAAGCTTCGTAAAGGTTTGATATTATGTGCAAAGTTTGTTGCAGATGGTATCATTTTCAAATACTGGATGACTAAGCTATGGGTACTCGCGCGTCGTGGACTACACTGCTTTTCTCCCCCCCTCCCCCGTCCACTCTTTTGGTAGGTGGGAGGTTATTTTCAGACAATTAGTGATACGTGAATCAATGTTGACTGAAATCGGTTCAGTGGTTTTGTCTTTACCGACATCTCCACATGTGCTACGTAAAACATTTTTCTTGCTGCTCAGTAAAGCACGTTCACACATCTCTCGCGTTCTGTTGTTTTCTTCCATTCCTTATATTCTGCTTCGTATTTTGTTCTTACAGTTTCTATTTCATGGAGTACGCATTTGTTCTCTGAAAGTGCACCATTTACCCCAATTTGTCATCACGTAATAGCGCGACAACTTTGTGTATGTTAAAATTTTATATTCAGATGGAAAATTCAGACCATTATGAATTCAATTACAGGTTTTAAGAACTTATTCACAAAACATTCATCAGTAATGATTGTGACCTACCACACTTGCCTTTCAGATTTTTACAAACAACATCTAGATGGCGCTTTTATGATGTCAGTTACCGTTATTTCAAAATCTGCCTGTCGCTAAGGTAAAAACAATTAGAGCTCGAAATTTTACCGAGTAATTTGTTTAGAGTGTTCGTTTTAAGAAACAATGTTGTGAAAAAATGGAAGCTTCACATGCAGGCTTAGCTGAGACATATTACAATTGCCGCTAAAGCTGCCTCAACAAAACGCTTCGAAACGCTTTGTTCAAGCTTTGACAATCAGTCACCTCCAGACAATACTGTTTTAATTTGGTTTACGGAAAAGCGTCGTAGTCGTGCTTCTGTCAGTGATGAATCAGATGAAGCCGACTAAAATCGATTGCGGCTCCAAAAAATTACCTACGTAGTGTGTAACGTGATGAACCCTACTATGTCCTACACCTATGCTCTCCACCTGTTACTATAACACTGGGCAACTTCATACCACAACTACCAAAATGTTTTTAAAAAAATCACGATTCCAATGGTACAAATACATGTTTTATTCCCATGACAGTATTATTAACAATAGAATTATTAGTAAAATCAGTTTCCGTATGATTAATTTACTAATAGTCAATGAATAAAGACACATGTGTTGTAAATAAATATGCAACTTTTTCACAGGTAACTGTTGTCTTCTGTCTTCATGTGACAAAGGCAACAGCGCAGTGCCATTTTGCAGCAGTATTCTCTTTTGAGATGATTTTCAAGGGCTGTGACGTGAGGTTCTTTCCTTAGCATAACGCTAATGTGTGCCCTGAAGTTAGATTGAAGTCAGAATTTCACTACTCTTGCTTCCATAGAGCCAATTATTGACTGTCGACCAATATTTAGGAAAATACTTTTTGCAGCTACCTCATCTCCTTTCACTGCTTACACATTTATATAAGAGCAGCCATAGCAGCGGCTACGACACAGTAATAAACATCCCTGGCGTAGACAAAGAACCGAAGGCGTTGAAAATGAATAAGTCAAAAGGTCTGGATGGAATCCCAATTTGGTTTTTCAAAGAGCACTTTATGGCATTGGCCACTTACTTAGCTTGCATTTATCGTGAATTTCTAGACTAGAGCAAAGTCCCAAGCGGCAGGTAAAAAGCGGATGTGACTCCTGTATATAAGATGGGCAAAAGAACGGACCCGTAAAATTACAGGCCAATATCACTTACGTAGGTTTTCTGCAGAATCCTTGACCATATTCTCAGTTGGAATATAATAAATTTTCTTGAGATCGAGAAGCTTATGTCCACAAATCACCATGGTTTCAGAAAGCATCGCTCGTGCGAGACTCAGCTTGCTATTTCTTACATAATACTCTGAGCTATAGATGAAGCGCAATAGGCATATTCCATATTTCGAGATTTCCGGAAAGCATTTGACACGGTGCTCCATTGTATGCTGTTAAAGAAGGTACGAGCATATGGAATAAGTTCACAGATATGTCAGTGGCTCGATGACTTCTTACGTCGTGAAGCCCAGTGTCTTTTCCTCGACAGCGAGTGTTCATCAGAGACAAGGGTATCTTCAAGAGTGCCCCAGGGAATTTTAATAGAGCCGCTGTTGTTCTCTACATACATAAATGATTTGGCGGGCAGGGTTGGCAGAAATCCCGGGTTGTTTGCTGATGATACTGTGGTGCACGGTTAATGTGTCAAAGTTGGGTAACTGTAGGAGGATACAAGACGACTTAGATAAAATTACTAGTTGGTGTATTGAATTGCAGCTAGCTCTAAATGTGGAAAAATGTAAGTTAATGGGGATGAGTAGGAAAAACAAACCCGTGATTTTAGAACGCAGCCTTGGTAGTGTCCTGTTCGACGCAGTGACGTCGTTTAAATGTGTGGAGATTGCAAACCGGTATTAAATGGAACGAGCATGTAAAGATTGTGGAAGTAAAGGCGAATGGTCGACTTGGGTTTATCGGGATAGCTCTAGGAAAGTGGTTCATCTGTAAAGGATACAGCATATAGGACGATATTGCGACCTGTTCTTCAGTACTGCTCGAATGGTTGGGATCTGTACCAGGTTGGATTAAAGGAATACATCGGAGTAATTACGAGATGGGCTGCTAGCCTTGTTACTGGCAGGTTTGAATAGCATGCAGATATTACGGTGATGGTTGGGGAATTCAAATGGAAATCTTTGGAAGAAAGGCACTGTTCTTTTCGAGCAAAACTGCTGTGAAAATTTAGAGAATCGGCATTCGAAACTGACTGCAGAAAGATTCTGTTGCCTCCAACATACACTGCGCGTGAAGACCACGAAGATCAGATAAATTAGTGGTCATACGAAGGTATACAAATAGTCATTTTCCATCGTTGTGCGTGCGGGTGGAAAAGGAAAGGAAATAACTAGTATTGGTACATGGTACCGTCCACCACGCACCGTAAGGTAGACTGCAAAATACTGTTGTAGCTGTACGTTGAGTACCCCTTTCACTGCTTGCGTACTTTCATAAGAACTGCCTTAGCACTGCTTGCGTTGATTACTCCTTACAAGGCACAAAGAGACCAGTGTCCTGTTTCTCTCGAGGTACCGTATGTTGAATACGGCTCATACTTTCGTTATAGATTTCAGCTATTTCTGGTTTTTAAGACCTTACCTTGAAGCATCGTAGAAACCAGAACCGCCGCCTTATTTATTTTAGGATAGAATGGTGTCGTTGTGATTCCTCACCCCTTCTGTAACAGAAACAGTGTAGTTCAAACTTCCCTTCAAAGATGCCATTTCTTCATTTCTGGATACATCTCTCTCCTGTTTCGACTAAAAGGACGAATCGGTTTCGTGAGTTCTTTCACGCAAAAATCCATTAGAGGCGTTGATCCATCTGCATGCTTTTTCTAACATATGACAGCACTAACAACTTACAAAGTGTTTGTTGCGATACATGAACACCAACTTTATGCCATATTTTAATTGTTAATGGGCATATACAACTTACGTGGGCATCCATGGAACGAATGCAGTTGTTCGTCAGTAGTAGAGCACGTATTGCACGAGTTTTAACAGTTAGCAACAACCGAATACACACACACACACACCCACACACACACACACACACACACACCTTCTAAAGAGAAATGAGCACTATCAGATTACCAATAAATGCTAGCATTTGCTCTCCATGAGAATCCACCTGTCAGACAGAAAATTTCAAAATTTGTGTGCGCGATGTTGCTCTTTATCATGTATAATTTTACACAAAGACCCTAACTTCCCACTTCGACTGACAAGGCTTTTCCTTTGCACATTTCCACCTGGCAGTTAAAGGACAGTATCCCTATATGGGGCCCTCGACTAGTTAATGACACTGATGCCCATTTTTACCTGGCAGACCACTGTCATTTGGAGTTCTAACTCCATCCGCTCTCCTTTTAGTAACATCTCCAGTCTTAACGATTTTCAAGGGGCTCGACTTCGTCACCGCGAGTTTCTTCAAGAACTCCTTCCACTTCGCATTCTCTTAAACATGGTCAACATTACTGCAGTCATCTTCATCTTTTTCATTGCCTCCATGTTCATCTCCGCCATCATATCTTACATCTTCAACTTCCAGTGTTCTAAAAATCTCCCCGTACAATATTTTTCCCTCGCCTTTTTCAACATTATAAAAAATCTGTTATTCACATATTGTACATTGATAATTTATAGCTATTATCCATATTATTCTAGTTGATGTTGTAACTAGAAACTAACCCACTTTTATATCAAGGTTTAAAACTACTTAAAAACGGAAACATGGAAAGCAACACTTACGCTAACACAGAATTGAGGTATGTGGTGCGTCAACGTTGCTGCTGGTTAAATATACAGGCACTTAAAACATGTTTGGATCTGTGACTGCATAGATTTCTTCGTGCCCAAAAATTAACTGAATCGCAAATCAAATTTAAATACGTTGCAGGTTCTTTTGAATATGTTATTTCCGAGGATGTGACTGGAAAGGATCTTAAGAATTGAGCTTAAATTTCTTTTCGTTTCACTCGCAGCAACAACATTTATAATTTTGTTTTTCACAAATACTGATTGGAATCGCATAACAATCCCTTCGTAAACTCGGCGTTCAAGACAAAGGTCACACAACATAGCCAGCGAGGGACATAACGTGACCGATGTCCTATTTCCTCCCCCCCCCCCCCTCTTTTTTCCCTCTGTGAACGTTATGAAGTAAGAATAACTTCTCTGATTTTCTCATCGTGGTCATTTCACGAGACACGTGCGGAAGGAAGTTATACGTTGTTGCCCTTTTCTCTGAACGCGCGCTCTGCGAATTTGTGGTGTTACGAGTTGGTGTTACGAGTATTTTAATGTTTATTTGATTCTGTGACTTACAAAAAAAATTCTCTCTGTCTAAAGCTCAATAATATATATCCTCTCTGACTCTATCGAAACCATCACCTAAATTAATTTTTAGAAAATATTGTATCAGATTCGTTCTTTCATCAACACAAGAGAGAAAAGATGGTAGGAGAAAAGCCGGGATGGTGACAGTGATTACCTTGTTCTACATTAGCACCGACAGTTAACTCAAATACCTGCCTCTGATCGCCATAGTGTGCATATAAAGGTCAGAAAGTCGCAGTAAATAAAGTTCTTTCCTTACTTGAATATGACAAATTTTATCTGCAAATCAAACTGGCTTTCCAGTTAAAAATGTTCTGTATAAGCCTTCCTCTCCTGCGAGGAGTGAGGCCCTCGGTCCATTTGTAGTGGTGAGCAGCCACTCGGCGCAGCGTGGTTATCGGAGGCGTCACGTATTCTGCTGATGGTCAACAGTAAAATGGACGCATGGAGTAGAAAACAATTTTTTGTGGTTACAAAAGAAACGAACATCTATATTAAAACATAACAAACCTTCTTAAAAAGTGCAGTTCGCCCCTATACAGGGTGAGTGAGGCAGAAAGGTATATAATTTGAGGGGCGATAGTGTTGGTGATTCTGAACATAAAAATTTTGTGTGTACATGTGCCCTATACTGAATGGTTTCAGTGACAGAACACATTTTTAATAAGTTTTATACGTTTTTATTGATTAAATGGAAATCACACTCTCCCGTGAAATCGTGTCATAGTACAACATCAAACAACATAAAACTTCCTACAAAAAACGCTCTATTCATTTCTGCGACTTGGACTAGAGAGCGTGATAACATTGTAAATCTTGCGCTACGCACGTGTGCAGATGCTTTGGTAGTCTTCATAGACCAATTTGAGACAATTTCCCGACTTGATAGATCACAAGTGTCCTGTATCAAATTTTTCTCAACTTCCTCTACACTTCTGTCGTACGTTGTAAACAGTGACAGTGTCTAAATAATACAGGAAATAAATAAAAATGTGCAATAAATGTTCTCTACCTCAGAAACCATTTGGAATAGGGCATTTGTCCATATGAAGTTTTCTGTTCAGGACCACAAATACTATCACACCTCAAAGGGTGTACCTTTCCTCTTGAGTCACCCTGTGTACCGTATATCCCTGCCGCAGGTGAATTTGCTACACTACGGATTTAAAGATGGGAGCTCAGTTGTCACACAGAATGTCCAACTGTTGGCTGTTTGAAGGAGAAACAAAACCTGATTTATTGCGTAAAAATTCATTTTTCTCCGTTTAGGTGGAACAAAGAAGCATCGACAGTGAGTTACCCCTCCTCAAAAGCTTGATAATTGTTTCAAAAACCAAGACTTTGAGGTTCCTTCACCACAATGGAAACAATATTTCTGCAGCTGGATCGAACGCATTATAGATGTACATCCACATTCGAATTTACATATACATCTACATTCACACTCCATATGGCGCGTGGCGGAGGGTACCCTGTTCCCCAGTTACCCATTCCCTCTCCTGCTCCACTAACAAATGGAGCCAGGGAAAAACACCTTCGTACAAGCTCTAATTTCTCTAATTTTGTTTTTGCTGTGGTTTTGTGAAAGAACATTGACCGTTGTACAAACTTTCCCAATAGTGCTTCGAGAAAGAACGTCCACTTACCTCCAGTGATTCCCATCTGGGTTCACGTACATTCTCCGAAGTGCACGGGTGTTGATTGAACTCAGTGGTGACAGTTTTAGCAGCACGCTTATGAGCTGCTTCATTGTCTTCCATTACTCCGAAGAAGTGGGAATCTGAAAACTGGAGCAGTGCTCACGAATAGGTCACAATAGTTTTCTATACGTGGTCTCCTTTACAGATCACATACACTCTCCAAAAATTCTACCAAAGAATCCAAGACAACCATTCGCATTGCCAACAGCTATTAACTCAATCACTGAACACTATTCGGGGAAGCTGATTGTAGTTGGATTAAAAAACATAGTAAAAAGCGAGCACTGTTCCGCAGTTTTCATTTTACTGTAATTTCAGTAACACAGGAAGCCTTAGCTGATGCTTTGCAAAAACAGACATAATGTCTTATGGGATAACAGCAATCAGTGATTTTATAATGTTACATAAAATCCGTCTTGATTGCAAATTTTTTTTATTATTCATATGACCGGTTTCGGTTCATTCAGAACCATCTTCAGATCTGATATTTCAGTTACAGGAGTAACCCGTCCAAATCCAGCAACTTTCACATGCTATGTGACGTAGCATGTGAAAGTTGCTGGATTTGGACGGGTTACTCCTGTAACTGAAATATCAGATCTGAAGATGGTTCTGAATGAACCGAAACCGGTCATATGAATAATAAAAAAATTTGCAATCAAGACGGATTTTAAGTAACATTATAACCTTAGCTGATGTATTCCAGATTTTCAAACTAAGTTGAAAGACATACTTTCCGCACACTTTCCTTTTATTCAGTACAGAAATGTCGCGTAGTACTTTAAAGCCGTATACTGTAATACCATATTTATTTTCGTAAATTTGTAATGTTCATTTTTTATTGTATCGTTTTTGTTTTCTGAATTTCCTTATTTGTTTTCTGATGATTGCTGGGGACTCGTTCAATGGCCCGGAAACTTCTGCTCAATTGTTCCCACGACATTGAAGAATTTAATTAAATGAAAACCAATTTTGTTTTGCATTGCTGATAAATTTGGAAGACTCGTTTCAAGTGCCCGTAGCTCCAAAATCCGCCATTATCACTTGGTAATGAAAATAATGCCTAACGTAACGTACATTTTTCTTTCCTTTTGAATTATTCATATACTCTGTTTCTGTGACCATTATATTCAGGATGTATGCACAAATGAAGTGGCGGTAATGCATATTTCATGACAGGAAGCAATTCGTATACTTGGAAAATATTTTACGCCTTGTTACACTGCACTAATGTACAGCCTAGCCTTAACGCAGAATATTTTTCCTGCAATAATTTATCAGATATAATCATTGCTTGTCCATGCTTTTTCACTTTTTGTTCTTGATCATATTTTAGACTATATATATCTTTTCCTCCAGCATGTTGAGGTCTGATTCAGAATTGCTTCATGGTACCAGTTTTGACGGTAGTTCAAGGAACCACTGTTTTGTAACCTAATGTTGCACAAGGAGCTTGATTCTTCGTTTCCAGAAACTGTACATTGGTTTTTCACTGACCAAAAATGAATTCCCTCCATGCGTGAGGTTGGTTGCGAAGGAACAGTTATTATAACTGTGAAACGACTATGTTAACCATTTACTCAAAAATGAATTTTTGTTTCCCATACGTAAAAATTTGTAATAGGTGACAAGTACACCGTCGTATTGGAGTAATGAAAGTGATAAACGTATTCTTTGCTTTCATGTCATGCACCATACCAATAACTGCCATAAAATTTTCTCTGTGCTTCCAAACTAAAAGAAGCTTTAATTTCGTTTCAGGTAAGTTTGCCGTAACCAAACATCCCAGTATAAGCTGTTTAAATGACCTGCGGAAGTTCAGCGTGACGTTAGCAGACATCTGACTGCTTACCTAAAAACGAGGAAGTACCCGAGAGGTATAAACCGAATCCAGAAATGACCTTCCTGTACATTGTGGGTGAGTATTTAATATACTCGACGTATCGCCTAGAACTGAAGTTTTTCTTGCAAATGTTTTTCAGACGTACTATATATGCAGAAATAATGTCACTGCTGTACATCTCTGGAAGACAAGAGCCTCACTGTCCGCTACCAGAGTTCTCATGAGAGTGACATTATGCACAGCAAGTTTGTTCTCATTAACCATACTACCATTGGGCTTGGATTTTTGAGTATGCTGCACTAACTTAATTTAACGACGATTTCTGTCCTCCATTATCGTCAGTTTTGCGTATAACACATTTAGAGGTGTCGCTCACGTACCTTCCGGAACCGAACGTATGTGTTTTCGCATGCATTTACATCCCTGAATGACACTGAAAAAGGTTTAGAAAATGCAAAAAGTTGAGGTAAACGTAAAACCACGTAATCGTCGTACCGCTCTCAAGGGATGTTGGTATTCAGAAATATGGCATTATATTTGCATTTTATTTAAAGAGACTGATTCGGTTTATATTTACAATTTATCAAGTACATTTGTTGATATGTATGTATATATATGATTTGTTTCTATAAATAGATCTGTTTGATGTGTGTCTGTACTTCCAGTTGTTCCTAGAAGTTCTTCATACTCTCCTCGCTCAGAACGCTACACACATGAGCCAAATTTTCTTCGGAATGTCTTCTACATCGACAGCAGTTTATAGAGCTAGGCTTAACATCTTTCCTATAACTACACAGTTTTCAGACACAGGACGACCTTTATTTTCACATAAAACTGTCGTAGCTCCAAAATTCGACACCCCCCTCCAAACAGCCATTACGAAATGGAACAAAACTACTGGTTCCATTTTATACCTAACAGGAGTCTTGTTACGCCTTGACTCAGAATTTTAAAAGAATTACAGGCATCACAAAACGAAGAGAGGCACTTAAGAAGACTGCACCGATATGAAGAGTCCAAGTCAGCTTACTCTGGGTAGGACTAAAAGACCCTGCACTAATTGTAAGATGTCGCATTAGAAGGCCCTGTATACCAGCAAGAAAACTCTTAATTCATCGGATAAAGTTGCGTTCGCTAGTACGAAGACGTTACCGCACCGAAATTCTCGTTCGTGCAGGTGACTCCGATTCACATGGCTCAGCATCTGTGCCACTTTTTCCAGAAGACCTATAAGAACTACAAGCGTGCATCAGCCTTTGAAGTTCTATGAAGTTATACGTACTGCCATGCTGAATACCATGATATATAATTCAATTGAGGAGGAATGGACGCCTCTAAACAGGGTAATCAAAGAAGTTGAACAGACAAATGTAGGTATAACTGTGGTGTCGATAGCAACGATGCCACAACATAGGTCCGCTCTACTAGGTTGGCACTACGAGGGACACAGACGTCAGCGCCCTCTAGCCGGTGCTGTCGAGGTCTATGAGCTCCGCGACTGCTTCAGCCCATTTTCATCGGGTACAGCCAGCCAGGACACTTTGCTTTAGCATCGAACCTACGTACAAAGTTATGTAATCGTTTACACCTTGTGTTTGCACCAGTAAACCACGTTCTTGCAGTACCGACTTGTATTACCTTTTCCCGTTCCTACCCACGCGCCGCATCCCAGGCGGGATAGAAAAATAACAAAAGTAACTGCAAAGGAACTGCAGGTGACAAAAGAAACGCTTCAATTGATAAAGAAATAAATATATACAAAACTTTTCAGAAAGGAAGGGAACAGGAAGTGTAAAGGTGCTAAAGTGAAATGCCTACAGGAGAAATGCGAGAAAATCTAAAACAGAAAGTTTGTCAGGACAAATTCAGTATATAGAAACGTGTCGCCTGGTTAGATTGTCGTGTCCTAACAGAGGATGGAGGGAAGACAGGGTGTTACAGATCAGGCTGCAGTTTCCGAACGGTTAGGAGCAACTGCAGAAAGAAAAGTTCCCAGTTAAGGCAGAGTGATAATTTGCAGTAGAGCCAGGCACTGTGCAAGGCATCTAGGATAGGTGCGGATTCTGAGACTCGACAGCATTCTCGCAGCGAGACATAGGAATATTGAGGGGTGTGATTAGTATTCCTTATTTGCACTCAAACCAGCTGCTACGCTGGAGGTTAATTCTAAACACGGGAAAAAGCAACAGGTGTTACTGGTAGTAGAACAGAAGTCAGTGACGCAGCCATTGGGATCGGAGCTAACAGGAGCGGCGAACACTAGCAACATTTTAAGAACGAACTTTGAGAGCAGCACTCAAGTGAGAGAAACAGAGTTGTAGGAGCTTACTGAGGCTGGCAACGAGGGACGCGGTCTGGGCGTCCCAATGATCTGACTGAGAACTCCCTGTGAACACAAAAATTGAGTTTTTGAACTATTGTGACAGCGCACTATTTCTCCCTTCTTATGATCCGCCCACAAATCCACCGGCAGGTTACAGGCTCCATAAAATCTGACGGGCGGCTCTGCACCTCCAGGGCGCCTCTGTCCAGCCATATTCAGGTTCCTCCCCTTCTCACACTCGCCATATAAAGGCGTATCTGGACTTTACATTTATTAATCCAAGTTTATAAACTGTGTTCAAATGAGCTGAACATCACTACTGTTCTTCTTATGGCCAGCAACAACAATGGTTTACGTCACTTGCCCCGGCCCAGAGGCCTTTTGTTAGTGGGGATCGCTACTGTTGCACTCCGACCAGTGTAAATCCACTGGCGTCGCGGTCCTCAGTGGTATACTAGGCAGTGGAAGCAAACGCCAGTTAATTCTCTGGAGTCAAACTCCCCCCCCCCCATCCCCCCCCCATCCCCCCCCCCCTCCACCCTGGGACAGTTGTCTACAGCTTCTGCAATTTGCACGGCTCCAGAGTTACTGATGACCGCTGGTAACCTATAGGCTACCACCTTCGCTTGCTCTCTCCATTGTCTCGCTGATTTCCTATCTCGGAGTGCCCTTACTGGCTTTCAACAGCTTTGTGCGTAACAATGTACAAGTCATTACATTGCCAATATATGACTGGCTGAATCACGTTTCTTGTTACACCAGGTCGACTTCGTCGTCACCCAGACGAACGATTACTCGAAAAAATGCACCGTACCACGAGTCAGGCCGGTGAGGACAGTATTACGCTTTGGAGGACTTCCATCTGGGCTTAGATGCGACCTGTGGTAATAATCGGACTCTGTGGCCTGTGTGAACGTTACTGAGGATCACAGGCGTCTCTTCACGCTTCATGTCTTCCCCCGACGGCGATCCCATCTCCCAGCACCACAAATTCGTGTCCCAAAGACAGAGTCATGTTACAGTAATTGAGGAGCATTTGGCTCCGTGAACTTTCCCGACGTAATAATTGGTTGTATTCATGTCGGATCTCCGACCGGAACTGATCGTCTTCTGCACACAATATTTCGTGGTCCAACCGACCACCATATTGAGGTGACTAGGACGTTTGATGGCGTGTTTTTGTATTACTTTCATAGTAAGAAGCGAAGTCCAATTTACACTATTTTTATAATTATATAAAAATTCTCTACGTGATATACTTCTCAACATAATTTTCTCCAATATTGGTGGATTTATGATAACTAAAAACGATTTTCGAATTCCATTCCCACAAATATCTGCCAAGTAACTAGCAAAACTCTGATGAATGGCCATTTTGTCGTCTTTGTCGTTATCGTGATCCTGACAGCCTGAATGTAGTTTCTTGAAACTCGAGAAACCATAACATAAACTTAAATCCTGAAACACTCTACTCACAAACAGTATTACCTTTGCCTATCAAGTCTTGAGTGATGAAAGACTGTTTCCAACGTACACTTCATGACTGATATTCTCAAGGCAGCAATTGCATCCGATGAAAGACTGTTTCCCAACTCACTTTTCATGACTGATATCCTCAAAGCCACAATTGCATCCAACGTCCTCAGTTATATTTTGGATGTTTTCCAACCTCTATCTGCCCCTACAACTTTTACCCTCCACAACTCCCTTTAGCTCCAATAATGTAATCCCCTGGTGCCTTAACACATGTGCTACAATAATGTCTTTCCTTCCTGTCAACGTTCCACACATATTTCTAAAGTCGCTGAGTCTGCGAAAAACCACCTCATTTGTTACTATATCAGTTCACCAAATTTTCTGTATCCGTCTACACCACCACATCTCAAACTTCGTTTCACTTCCTTTTCGTTCCTGTAGTGCTTGATTCTCTACAACAGAATGCTGTGTTTATTCTACAAATTATGGCCAATAGATGCTAGGGGACATCATTTGGCCAAGAACGCTCTCTTTCTGTGTTATAGTCTGCTATTTATATACTCAATGCTTCGTCCACCGTTTGTTATTTTGCCTCCAAGGTAACAGATGCATTCACTTTCTCTATTTCTTAGCCCCGAATATTTGTGTTAAGGGGAGTTAGAATGGCAAAAAATCTTTTTCACATTTTCGGATTTCTTTTCACATTATAAAAACTTCAATTTTCCGAATAAAATGATATATATATCATCACTTAAAAACTGTCATGTTTTATGAAAAATAATCTACACCAGTTGAAAATGTTAAAAATTTTACGTGCACTACATCAAGATCTAATAAAATCGCTAATTTTTTGTATAGAAGGCTGTGGATTACTGTGTTATAAACAATAAATTACGTATTTGTAATCGTAGGAATGGCGAAAAGAGTATCGTATCGTTTCATAGTATAAACACGTGTTGTATGTCGAAGCTAACGTTTTTCCGAGGAAAAGTGAGGAATAGATTGGTAAATCTCCCAAAAAGTAAAGTATGACACCAATACGAAGTGTTTCTAAGAAACGTGGGTTTCATGGTAATAGATTTTCGAATAACGGGAAACTTTGTGTTCAACATGTGGCATGTGAAGTTACAGATATTGAAATACAGGCAAACTCATCAGTGTCTAGAGAAACACCCGTTATTGCCTCGAAGATTAAAATAAAACCTTGTGATACACAGATTTCTCGAAACGAAAGTGATGTAAATGGTAGGTTAGGTTATGTTATGATAGATTTATACATCCTAACAAGGGTGTCAGGTGTATGTGTGTGTTGTAAAATATGGGGGGGGGGGGGGCAGTTAGTTTACATGAAAACAGTGAGGTACCAAATGGACTACCCAGGAAACTTATCCTTTATTGTGCCTTTTGTAAGTATACTAATTCATTTTGGAATTCTGATAAGTGTGAAGATAATTATTTTGAAGTAAATTTTAGGTGGTTTTGTGGACTGATAGCTATTATCAAAGGACACACTGCAGCAGAAGCAGTGGTGCCGTATGAATATGTCACGCCCATCTTCTACAATCGACAAGTATGCAGAATTTATTGGAGCTGCTGTGGAATCTGTTACATGTGTCAACGAAGGATGCTGCAAACAAAGCTGTTGAAATAAATGATGGTATAACTGACATACCAGTAACTTTTGATGGAACTTGGCTGAAGTGCGGGAACAGTTCTAAGAATTCTGTTGCTACGGTGACCAGGGTAGGTAGTAGATTTCCAGATTTTAACCAAACATTGTTTCTAAGTGTAAATCGGGGAATGGAGAAGGGCAATCTGTGACAAATTAAGGAGAAATAAGTGGTGGTATAGAGACCCCTGTAGCCACTGTGAACAAAAGGGAAGTGTGTTATCCTAAGTTCTTAGGAGATGGAGACTCAAAAGCATATAACACTGTAGTCCACATGCTGTAGCACTTTCACCCTACCAATGTCGCCATCATTAAAACCAGTAACAGAATCACTGACCTCCCCCCTCCCGCCCTTCACTTCATTGTTTTTATTCCAACAAAAACATTTTTGGTAACATGGTGAGAAGATTATCACACAACTGGAATGTGTTGGTTATGTCCAGAAGAGGATGATCACCAGTATGAGGAAGTTCAAACAAAGTTTGAGAGAGAAAAAACTTTCTGATGGCAAAACCGTAAGAGGCAGACTCAATTTACTGGTGAACTACACCAGTATTATGGGATGTCCATTAGAAATAATACCGAGGATTTGTTGAAAATGAAGCAGGTGGGCTACCTTGTTCCACAGACTGTCAACTGATGAAAAACCAGTACACCACCTTTGCCCTCCTGGATCTGATTCATGGTGCAATTACCGCAATATCCAGTACTCGAACAGCTCATACAGCCACAAACATTCCATCCCAGCAGCAGTCATGGATATAATAAAACCTTTTTACAGAGACCTGGCAAACACTGAATTACTGAAGAATTATATGCATGTTCAGATTCAAAATCCCAGTGAGTCGTTCAATAATCTTATATGGACTCGCTTACCAAAAATGTTTTTGTTGGAATAAAAACATTGAAGTGAAGGGCTGGAGGGGGGGGAGGACAGTGATGCTGTTACTGGTTTTAATGATGGCAACATTGGTAGGGTGAAAGTGCTACAGCATGTGGGAATTAATCCTGGAGCAACTGCATCAGAGAACTTGAGCGGATGAACAAGTTCCGCATTGATAAAGCAGAGTATGCAGCGCAGTTGGCCACTATGGAGTCCAGAAAGAAGAAAAAAAGAAAAACCTTGGAAAAAGATCAAGAGTATGATATATAGTATGGTGCAGGGTGTTTCTGAGTGACTAAAAATAAAAATTTAAACATACATTAAGTGAGTTACTGCCTTTGAATCTTTAGAAGCCATTTCTGAGAATCTACATTTTTCCATAAATCTCACAAACCACTTTGAATACTGTATTAAAATTTTTAGGAAGTAATAATACACATACCCTGAGCCTACTGAACTAAAAGAAGAACATAATGTTATGTATAATTAAAATTATTTAGGGTAACGAACAAAAATGTACACAACATTTTAGCCGTGTAATTAAAAAATTGTATTTCCGAAAGTAGTGGCTGAAATGCAATTATTATAGTTCAGTAGACTCATAACATACAGTTTAATGTCCTGTAAAAGTTTTATTTCAATGACTACAGTGGTTCCTGAAATACAGGGAACCAAAGTCACTAAATTTAAAATTGACGGTATGGGGCATTTCAACTCCCCTTACGTTTATCGGTGATCTCACTTCAGCTGCACCTCATTACTTCTGTCTTTCTTCAATTTACTTTCAGACCATAGTGTGTGATCCTTAGATCATTCATTCCACTTGCCATTCAAAAGGTTTTCCTCACTTTGACTAGGAAGATAAATGTCATCAAGTAAAATTATTATTGATATCTTTTCTCTCTGAATTTTATTCCCGCTCCTCGAACTTTTTTTAATTATTTCAATCATTGCTTCTTCCTTGCAGAGTGTGAACAGTATGAAAGAAAGACTACATCCATTTCCAACCATTTTTAACCCGAGCACTTCATACTTGTTCTTTCATTGCTTTTTTTCTGTTTGTTCTTGTATATATCGTATAGTGTCAGTTTTTCCCAATAGTTTACTCCTATTTTTCTCTGAATTTCGAACATCTTGCACCATTTTACATTGTGAAACACATTTTCTTAAGTTCCCAAATTCTGTGAACTTGCACTGATTTTTCTTATCATTTCTCAAAGCTGCCTTTCTGGTAACTTTATCTTTCCTAAAGCCGCACTGATCGTCATGTAACATATCATCAATTTCTTCCACCCTTTATAAATATTATACTTTTAGCGGTCAGGATGCATAAGCTATTGAAATGACTGAGAGGTAGTTCTCACACTTACTGGACTTTGCATAAACGTTGCAATATTTAAAAGCTGGTACAGATTTTCCTAGCATCTCACCGTCTCCATAAGCTTCACTGATCTCCACACTGATTTCTGCCGCTTTCACGTTCTTTCCGCACGGGAAATGAATCACGTCACGCATTTCACACTCCCTGGCTTGGTGGTATATATTCCTGATCACCAGATTTGAGGCCAAGTCCTGTATTGCGAGCGTGGTTTGATAAGTCTGGTAAAAAAACCAAAATAAAATGTCTGTTTCGAAAAACAGCTCACCTAATTTATCGACATAGTCTTCTTTGAGGGATATACACTTAGTGCAGCGATCCTCCAGCTTTTTCATCCTATCGGAAAAATAGGTTCTGTCCCAGTCTGCAAAATATTCGTTGAGTGCAAGTGTCACATTTGATGAAAATTTCTTCCCGGCAAGCGAGATCTTCAAGTTACGGAACAGGGAGAAGCCACTTGGTTGCTACGTCTGATGGACAGGTTCGATGAGGAATCAACTCAAAGCTCAGTTCATGCACACCGGCCATTGTTGTCGACGATGTGTGGAACGGCGCATTATACCGTGGGAGTGCACTTTCTTGCGTACCCGCCGAACTGAACTGTGGAAGACCATTAACAGGTAGAAAACAGACGTGACAAGGTGCAAGATGAATTTGAGGAGGTGGGTTATAGGTGGTGATGAGCTTTGTGAGTGTTGAGCAAGGCAGATCTCTGAACACTTGTTGGTTTGCAGTAATCTGAGCGAAAGCTGTGACATGGAAGACTTGTTTGCAGGTTCTACCACCCCCTTCTGGCTGCTGGACACTGGAATCACAAGCGCGAAATACTCTCAACCATTAATATTACACTTTAGTGACGGAAGTCATCGGGTACGTCCTGACATCGTGTAGAGCCACCTTTTGCCTGGCGTAGTGTTTTCAAATGCGTTTGAAATCTTATTGGACTTAACTGCCAAGGTCACCAGTCCCTAAGTTTACACACTACTTAGCCTAAATTATCCTAAGGGCAAATACACATACTCGAACCTCTGTCGGGACCAGCCGCACAGCCCATGACTGCAGCGCCTAAGACCGCTCGGCTAATCCCTTGCGGCCTTGGCGTAGTGCACCAGCTCCATGTAGCGTGGAATCAACAAGACGTTAGAAGTCACCTACAGAACTATTGATCCGTGCTGCCCCTACAGCCGTCCATAACTGCGAAAGTGTTGCCGGTGCAGGGCTCTGAACACAAAGTGATCTGTCGATTATGACCCATAAATATTCGAAGGGACTCGTGTCGGGTGATCTGGGTTACCCAATCATTCGCTCTTATTGTCCAGAATGTTCTCCAAAGTAATCGCAAACAGTTGCCCCAGGTGATATTTCCGTCGTTGTTTGGGAGCATGAACTCGATGAATGGCTGCAAACGGTCTCTAAATAGTCGAACATAATCATTTCCATTCAGTGATCGGTTCTGTGGGACCAAAGGACCCAGTCGAATCCGGGTAAACCCAGCCCACACTATTATGGAGCTACCGCCAGTTTTCACAGTGCCTTGTTGGCAACTTAGATCCTTCGCTTCGTGGGGTCTGCGCCACACTCGATCCCCGGCATCAACTCTCGCCAACTGAAATCGGGCCTAACTGATAGGGTCACGTGCCCAGGACAGGCGCTACACGTGATCTCGTGCTATTGACAAAGGCACTCGCGTCGGTCGTCTGCTGCTATAGCCCATTAACGCCAGATTTTGTCCCATTGTCTTTAACGGACACGTTTGTGATACGTCCTTCATTGATGTCTGCGCTTGTTTGAGGAAGAGTTGCTTGTCTGTTAGCAAAGACAACTCTACGAAACGCTGCTGATATCGGTCGTTAAGTGAAGGCTGTGGGCCACTGTGTTGTCCGTGGTGATGTGTAATGCCTGAAATGTGGTATTTCGGCTCAATCGTGGGACTGTGGATCTCGTATTATTGAATTTCCTAACGATTTCCGAAACTGAATGTCCACGTGTCTAGCTCTAACAACTACTCCACGTTCAAACTCTGTTAATTCCCGTCGCTCGGCGATGATCACGTCTGAAACCTCTCCTCACAACTCGCCTGATAACAAATGACAGTTCCGCCAATGCACTGCCCTTTTACAGCGTGTGTACTCCATCTACCGTTATCTGTATACGTGCGTACAACCACCCCATGGCTTTTGTCACCTGAGTGTATATTGAAGTTTTATGATCGGATTTATTCTGCGACTGTTCCACCGGAAGCGATCTCTGTTTGAGTACTCTTCACTCACTGCTTTCGAAAACTACTGGTATCAGTATTTCTAATTACTTTCGGTCTTCTTACCTGGCTTCTAAAGCAGGATTGTCATGCACGGAGAGACGGTACCCAAGCAGCACGAAGCGCACTCTGCGCGGCTAAACACAGCTCTGTGGAGAGCCCGCGTCACTGCCCCGTGAAGTGGAGCGGGAAAGGCGCAACTTTGGTCATTACAAACCGCGCAGCAAAACTCTGCGGGCGGCGAGGCGCGAACAGCGAGCAAACACCGCCGCCACCTCCGCCGCCTCTGGAGCACAGCCTCTTCACGTCGCGCTTCTCACGCCGTCCCTGACCACGCCGTAACGGAGGAGCGAAGGAACTGTTCCCGGCCTGAATCCGCCGCTTGCAAAGCCGAAAATGAAGACCACACCGTCCTAAAGATTTCAAGGATATGAAAGAGAACGAACGGAATTAAAAGGATGTTTACTGTACAACTACTTAGTAATAAAGACTGTCTTAAAAGAATGTATTTCCTAGCTTTCTGAATTAGGTCTACATCAGAATACAGAAGAAATAGATATTATTCAAGGATATGGGGTTCGTTTCTTACAATCAGCAGCGAAAATCTGACACGATATTAATACAATGTAGTTTGACTAAACTTACGAAGTAGCTGATAGTGAGATTGTTTATCAGTCAGTAAGAATTTTACTTTCCGTTCGTGTTTAATATTTCCTGGCACATCCTCGACGTATGTTTCTGCGCTCATTTTTCAGGTTCAAAAAGGTTCAAATGGCTCTGAGCACTATGGGACTTAACATCTGTGGTCATCAGTCCCCTAGAAGTTAGAACTACTTAAACCTAACTAACCTAATGACATCACACACATCCATGCCCTCATTTTTCAGGTTTCAATTTATTTTTGTGTCTCACGATTTCGTCTGTTTCGTTAGTTTTATCGCCTTTTTCCCCCGGCTGGGGTGGACTTGAAGAACTGTAATCTTCACTATAGGTTGAACTAGCCATTTAATTTATTTTATCACAATTGCTTCTAACACGTATACAGAATCCTAATGAACGTTATTTCAATTTACGACAAGGTGTATGCGCACTTTATCAGGTAATTGACATCATTTATTAAGTGGAAACACAATGTTGTCCTGCAAACGATGGCATCTGTACGGGAACACGTTAAACTAACTCGAGTCAGAGGTCTAGTTATTTCCACACGCTCTGTCTCACACGGTCCGTCTAAGGGAAAATAGAAATAAAAAAATTACAAGAATTAAAATTCACTCGTGAGTCGAACCACTATGTAACCACAGTGTTTCGCAGCAGTTTTATCTTATTCGATGTTCTCGGCACACCTCTAGAAATACTTCTTTTCTAAAGTCCGAGCTCTCAGTCGTATCCCCAATTCTCTTTGTCAGGAGTGCAATTGACTGTCGAAGTACTGACAGAGTCTTAAAATTGCGTATGCCGAAGTGATGCGAGTGATCTCCAAACCACCTGGATGCTGAACTTCTGTCACTGAACTGCATATCATACTTAGGGAAAAAGTTCTCTTTAGGTCTGCACTTGATTAAGCAACATTTACTTACTTCTCGTTATATACTATGTTATACTGACAGTAACAAATTCAAATACAAAACATCGACACCTGTAGAACCGTCAAAGTTTCCAACAGTTTCTGCTAGAGGAATTTACATGCTGCACGAAGTTTTCACTAACATACAATCAACTATAGGAGTACAATAAATTGACGTAAAGTTTTTTTTCACGTTTAAGGCCACTCGTATTAATGAGACAGTAAGTGAATATAAGAACTGTCCAAGTACCTTCGCCTGGTTTGTACAATTAAATACCAGATGAAAGTCTTTAATCATTCGATTGGTTTAAAAAAAAAAAAATTTAATTCAATGTCGTGTGACTAGGGCCTCCCGTCGGGTAGAACGTTCGCCGGGTGCAAGTCTTTCGATTTGACACCACTTCGGCGACTTGCGCGTCGATGGGGATGAAATGATGATCATTAGAACAACACAACACCCAGTCCCTGAACGGAAAAAAATCTCCGACCCAGCCGGGAATCGAACTCGGGCCCGTAGGATTGACATTCTGTCGCGCTGACCATTCAGCTACTGTGGGCGGACAAAATATAAATTATTGTTACACATTGAATGCACACGTGACTCAATTTATTTCTGATTTGCTTCTGCAGTTTGTTCTTGTGCTCATATGTATCCAAGGAAGTTGGGGCTAAAATTTTCAATTTACTTACAACTGTCGATTTTCGGTGGACTTGATCGGAGCAATCGACGTCAGAGATGTTCGACAGTTCCCTATCACATGCTTCTAGGAGTTATAGAGAGGAGTTAGTAAAGTCTTAATAAGGAGCCCATATCCAGAAATGTACCGTCTGGATGTACAGTATATTTCAAGACTGGATCACTTTCAAATTTTCCATTTCACGGTACGCACACTTTGGAGAGAATGAACTCTGACCTGTGCACACTACAGGAGTCCATGTCATGGGGTACGTCTCGAAGAGTTATCGTCGGGTTCCCTTCTATATCACAATGGACGTCCTGTTCCAAATCGAGAGCGCGGAATGCCCGTGAAGCACCACGGTCAACCTCCTAGAGGCGAACGCACCAGGTTCTCGCATCCGTCGTTGTAGTCTGACAACTGTATGTGACGTCACAGTTACATACACCACGGACTGGCAGTAGCGCCCTCTTCAGTTGGCGAGCGTAGAGAGTTGTGGGAGATATGGGACTAATCCGATCTTTAAACTTATTTTATGCCGCTACATAACTTCCGGACATGGATTCCTTGGCAGAATTTTATGTGCTACGTCCCCTCCATAATTCCCACACACTGCTTAATTCTACACACACACACACATACACACACACACACACACACACACACACACACACACGTACGTTGTCTCTCTCTCTCTCTCTCTCTCTCTCTCTCTCTCTCTGTGTGTGTGTGTGTGTGTGTGTGTTTAATCGTGCTCTTAGAATTAACCAGTGTGTGGGAGTTGTAGAGAGGAAATGCAAATGACCCCATCTCCACAAACTCTAGGGGTTGATCGATGAAGGATATAGAACAAGAAAGGTCTAATTATCTTACGTCTGGAAATGCGTGGTTTCCATGCTAGAGACCATGCATATAATCGTATTTTGTTACAGAGATTGCGGACTAATACGCGCTGTAGCATGCAGCCGCAGTTACAGTAAGTGTTGAAAATGTTATTTCTGTGCGTCAACGCATGCGTGTACGCGCCATAACGTGTTCTGTCTCACGCGTTCCCATCGGCCAGGCTGCACCCGAACGGTGTCAAAGGCAGCATGACTACGCTGTCCCATAGTCTCCACATCTGGACTGGACTCTGCGTACAAGATGCTTTCGGGATGGCCCCATGAACAGAATCTCTCGGCTTGAGAACCGGTGATCGATCAGGCCATGTAACTGGACGTCTTCGTCCGATCCATCGACACGATTGAGACGCGTCCGGACGCCAACGGGAGTGGACACCATCATGTAGCAGCCACATAACCCTTCGAATCATCAATGGCACTGGTTCTAGCGGAGGAAACAGTCACCCGCAAGAAATGCCGATGGTTCCGGCCTCTTGGGTGATGCGGGACGGAGACTGGTCCCAAACTACGGTCGCCAATTATCCCGGTCCATGCATTCCGGCTGCACCGATGCTGATGTTTCGTTGTTACCATATCTTGCGAGTTCCGCATACTATCACACAGACGATAGTTATGGAAGTTGAAGATACCACTCCACGTAGAGGCGGCCCACATCTGTAAATAGTATCGATGACATAAATACCGGAATTGGATTGCCTTGTGGAAAAACCACTGACAAAACTGCTACCGTTGAGGATAGTCTGTAGCTAATAAATCCTCCACACACTGAAAGTGATAAGTGTAATAACAGTTGTCACTGAGAATGTTCCACTCTGTCGCCTGGCTTACACCGTACTGCTAGGCTAACTGCCTGGTACAGGCACGGCTGTCGCCTTACATTGTATTCAAAATTGGTTCAAATGGCTCTGAGCACTATGGGACTTAACTGCTGTGGTCATCAGTCCCTTAGAACTTAGAACTACTTAAACCTAACTAACCTAAGGACATCAGACACATCCATGCCCAAGGCAGGATTCGAACCTGCGACCGTAGCGGTCACGCGGCTCCAGACTGCAGCGCCCAGAACCGCACGGCCACTCCGGCCGGCTCTTACATTGTATTAATCATGTTTTCCTCCAAGTCTGGTATCCGAACATTTCGGGCACTTCCTTCATGATTTCTTGCTTCCTGAAACGGTCCTGTCTCAGACAAATGACGAAACACCGTTGCAAACATTGAATGCTGTGGTTATTGTTGGCGAAGATAGGTTTCCTGGTACAAACCTACTGCCCGCCGCCCGTTGCCATTTGCCCTTTCGTAAGTAAACATCATGTCTACAAGTTCTCGATTCGAATACGCAACCACAGTGTACAACGCCGTATCACATCAATCACAAGGTGAGTCAGCATAAGAAATGAATCGGACACATTACCCATTGTTATGGCAGTAGAGAGCGCTAGGGCATTACGTAAGAAGAACAGTAAGACCCACTGAGAGGAAACCATGCATACTGCAACTGTGGCTGCGTGGCACTGGGCGTATCAGGCCGCAGTCTCTGTGACAAAGTATGATTGAATACATCGTCTCTAGGAAACCTCACAATTCCGGACATATATTCATTAAACCTTTTTTGTTCTATACCCCCTCATCGATCAACCCCTGGAGTCGTACACGGCAAAAAAATATCAAGTTGATGCTATGCCAGCACAAAATAAGGTCCACTAACCAATCACTGACGACCGTGTTTTAGCAAAAGTCGCATCCTTCCGTTATCTACATTTCCTCTATGTCTATGAAAACCTTTACAACTTTAATCGCTTGAAATCACACATTGTTTACTCCTCCTCTACACAACTTTTTCGCTGGCTTTGGAGTTGTCCAAATCCGCATTTTTTGTACCTCTGACGTTCATAAAGTCTCAAGACGGCGTTGCTCTCTCTCTCCCTCTCTCTCTCTCTCTCTCTCTCTCTCTCTCTCTCCCCTCTCTCTCTCTCTCTCTCTCTCTCTCTCATCTGACCGCTTTCTCTGTTTGTACACACATATTAATCTCGCTGGGCCCAGCACTCATACAACAGAAACCCTGCCGACTCACATAATACTTATACAGCGTGGTCCATTCATCTTGACTGGGACAAATATCTCACGAAATAAGCGTCAAACGAAAAAACTACAAAGAACGAAACTTGTCTAGCTTGAAGGGGAAACGTGATGGCGCTATGGTTGGCCCGCTAGATGGCGCTGCCATAGGTCAAACGGATATCAATTGCGTTTTTTTTTTTTTAATAGGAGCCCTCATTTTATAACATATTCGTGTAGTACGTAAAGAAATATGAATGTTTTAGTTGGACCACTTTTTTCGCTTTGTGATAGGTGCCGCTGTAACAGTCACAAACATATGGCTCACAATTTTAGACGAACAGTTGGAAACAGGTAGGTTTTTAAAATTAAAATACAGAACGTAGGTACGTTTGAACATTTTATTTCGGTTGTTCCAACGTGATACATTTTCCTTTGTGAACTTATCATTTCTGAGAACGCATGCTGTTACAGAGTGGTTACCTATAAATACCACATTAATGCAATAAATGCTCAAAATGATGTCCGTTAACCTGAATGCATTTGGCAATACGTGTAACGATATTCCTCTCAACAGCGAGTAGTTCGCTTTCCGTAATGTTCGCACATGCATTGACAATGCGCTGACGCATGTTGTCAGGCGTTGTCGGTGGATCACGATGGCAAATATCCTTCAACTTTCCCCACAGACATAAATCGGGGGACGTCATATCCGGTGAACGTGCGGGTATTGGTATGGTGCTTCGACGACTAATCCACCTGTCATGAAATATGCTATTCAATACCGCTGCAATCGCACGCGAGCTATGTGCCGGACATCTATCGTGTTGGAAGAACATCGCCATTCTGTCATGCAGTGAAACATTTTGTAGTAACATCGGTATAACATTACGTAGGAAATCAGCATTCATTGCACCATTTAGATTGCCATCGATAAAATGGGGGCCAATTATCCCTCCTCCCATAATACCGCACCATACATTAACCGGCCAAGGTCGCTGATGTTCCACCTGTAGCAGCCATCGTGGATTTTCCATTGCCCAGTAGTGCATATTATGCCGGTTTACGTTACCGCTGTTGGTGAATGACGCTTCGTCGCTAAATAGAACGCGTGCAAAAAATCTGTCATCGTCCCGTATTCTCTCTTGTGCCCAGTGACAGAACTGTAAAAGTCGTTCAAAGTCGTCGCCATGCAATTCCTGGTGCATAGAAATATGGTACGGGTGCAATCGATGTTGATGTAGCATTCTCAACACCGACGTTTTAGAGATTCCCGATTCTCGCGAAATTTGTCTGCTACTGATGAGCGGATTAGCCGCGACAGCAGCTAAAACATCTACTTGGACATCATCATTTGTTGCAGGTCGTGGTTAACGTTTCACATACGGCCGAACACTTCCTGTTTCCTTTAATAATGTAACTATCCGGCTAACGGTTCGGGCACTTGGATGATGTCGTCCAGGATACCGAGCGGCATACATAGCACACGCCCGTTGGGCATTTTGATCACAATAGCTATATATCAACACCATATCGACCATTTCCGCAGTTGGTAAACGGTCCATTTCAACAGGGGTAAAGTATCACTAAGCAAATACCGTCCGCACTGACGTCATGTTACGTGATACCACGTACTTACACGTTTGTGACTATTACAGCGCCATCTATCACAAAGCGAAAAAAGCGGTCGAACTAAAACATTCATATTTCATTACGTACTATACGAATATGTAATAAAAATGGGGGTTACTATTTTAAAAAACGAAGTTGGTATCCGTTTGATCCATGGCAGCGCCTTCTTGCGGGCCAACCATAGCGCCATCTGTTTTCCCCCTTCAAGCTAGACGAGTTTCGTTCTTTGTAGTTTTTTCGTTTGATGCTTATTTGGTGAGATATTTGGACCGGTCACGATCAATGGACCATCCTGACTACTCTATATAAAAGTTTAAAATTTAATGAAATATTGGTAACATTAATTGAAGGAAAGGAAAGAAAATATACATACACCAAAAAAAGGCTTTTATCACCCCGGTTCCCAGAACTTCTGAAGATAGACGTTGACTGTGGATATTGTATCACAGACACAGTCCCTTTGATTGTTCAGAGATGTCATTTAGCCCGCCATAAGATGTAGACAACCATCCATGAGCATCGCCTATTAGACGGAGGGGGTCCGAGAGGCGAACAGTTCCAGTGATTCCACCAGGAAGGAGGTACACGTCTCGTGTTGTTGGTAGTTCAACTGTGCCTAGACGGCCAGTACCGCGGTTCGATCGCGTCCGCATTGTCACATTGTGACAGGAAGGACTCTCAACAAGCGATGTGTCCAGGATTCTCGCAGTGAACCAAAGCGATGTTGTTCGGACTTGAGAAGATAAAGAGAGACAGGAACTGTCGATGACATGCCTCGCTCAGCCCAAGGGCTACTATTGCAGTGGATGATCGCTACCTACGTATTATGGCTTGGAGGAACCCTGAAAGCAAAGCCACCATATTGAATAACGCTTTTCGTGCAGCCACAGGACATCGTGTTACGACTCAAAATATGCGCAATACGCTGCATGATGCGGAACTTCACTCCCTACGTCCATGGCGAGGTCCATCTTTGCAACCACGACACCATGCAGCGCGGTACAGATCGGCCCAGCAACACGCCGAATGGACCGCTCGTGTTTGGCATCACGTTCTTTTCACCGAAGAGTGTCGCATATGCCTTCAACCAGACAATCATCAAAGACGTGTTTGGAGGAAACCCGGTCAGGCATAACGCCTTAGACACACTGTCCAGCGAGTGCAACAAGGTGGAGGTTCCCTGCTATTGTAGGGTGTCATTATGGGGGCCGACGTACGCTGCTGGCGGTCATAGAAGGCGCCGTAACGGCTGTACGATACGTAAATGTCATCCTCTGACCGATAGTGCAACCATATCAGCAGCATACTGGCGAGGCATTCGTCTTCATGGACGATAATTCGCGCCCTCATCGTGCACACCTTGTGAATGAATTCCTTTAGGATAACGACATCGCCAGAGTGGCTATCATGCTCTCCAGACATGAACCCTATCGAACATGCCTGTGACTGATTGGAAAGGGCGCTTTATGGACGACGTGATCCACCAACTACGCTGAGGCATCTACACCTCTATGAACTTGTGGATAGTATCCCACGACGAATGCAGGCATGCATCAGTGCAAGAGGACGTGCTACTTGGTATTACAGGTATCGGTGTCTACAGAAATCTTGACCACCATCTCTGAAGGGCTCGCTGTATGGTGGTAGAACAAGGTATGTGTGGTTTTCATGAGCAATTTAGAAGAACGGAAATAATGTTTATGTTGATCTCTATTGCAATTTTCTTTACAGGTTCCGGAACTCTCGGAACCGAGGTGATGCAAAAAATTTTTAATGTGTGTGTATTAGTAAACACGTTAGAAAAATTCCGTAACGGGATATATGAGGATAGTCTAGCAAAACGAAGGCGATAATGTCATTGATTTAATGATATCACGTAGTACGAGGATGAACGAAAACAGTACGGTGAGAAAGCCAAACTCCGCAGAAGGCAGCAGAGAGCGACATAATTCAATCTGTTGCGACGCATCGCCAGGTGGAGGCGAGATAATGTGACACAGAGGGGAAAACGTCGGAGCGACAAATTGCCGACACAGCACCGGCCGACGTTAGGGAAAATGGCGCCATGTATCAAGTGGGGAATGAAATATGGCGCCTGTAGACAGGTCGCCCGATAAATGCAGTGTAGCCGGTCCCACCGTGCGGAATCTCAACAGCAGACACCACCTCGACGTTCCTCTGTGCATCAACGGTGGCATCAACGGTGCCTACTGGGCCAAACGACATCGACTAAATAATCGCATTTCTGTTTTACAGTTCCGATTCTGCCAGTGGTTGGAACCTAGCAGTTATTTATTATGTAGTGAGGAACTGATGCAGTGCTTCGTACACAACATACCGCTGTAGCTTTGACAGCTAGAGACTTGTTGGTCAGTCTGGACGTACATACATTGATGGAAAAAATAGTACTCTGGAAAGATGATGTCGAGTTTGATACGATGGTGGCGTATGCCACCTGGAGGACAAAAGATGTCCTGATAATGATATCAGCGTTGTCCTCTAAAAGACAGCGTAATGGCACAGCTACCAAAGTGTCATTTATGTCTACCCCTTAATACAGAATGCTCGCACCCAGAATGATCTGTGTGGTCCAAATGCTTGAAGCAAACAGGCAATCATGCCACGGACGTACACTCATGCTTCGTACAGCGAAGTGAACGCGTTTGAAACGGCGCAGTTTGTAGCCTTTCGAGTGGCAGGTTGGTTCTTTCGGAAAACTGGCACACAAGCTGAATGTGCTGCGTCATTTGTGCAACGATGCTGGTATCAGTGGTCACGTGATCGTGCTCACATCCATAGACGAGGCTCTGGACGTTCGCGCAGCACAGACGCCCGCCACGATCGCCATACTATAAGGTCAGCAGTGGCGGATCATACAGCTGCCGCATCCCAGGTAAGAGGGCTTTTGAGCCGAGGCGTGTCAGCACGAACTGTTGCTGACCAGTCATTAGCTCTCACACGTCTGCCCTGTCTTCCACTCACACCACAGCAGCGACGTGAACGGCTCAACTGGTGCCGTTAGACGATCACTTGGAAGACAGAATGGCGCGCCGTAGTGTTCAGTGATGAAAGCAGATACTGCCTGCACGCAAGTGATGATCGTCTGATGGTACGACGTAGACCTGGTGAGTGCTGTCTCGAGGAGTGCAGTCGTCCAAAACACATGTGGCCCCACCCCAGGCCTTGTGGACTGGGGCGTGATAGTATAAAGTCTAGTTCACCGTTGGTGTATCTGGAGGGGATGTTAACCAGCGATCTGTACGTTCAGAATGTTGTTGGACCCGTTCTTTTACAGTTCTTGCAATAGGAAAGTGATGTGTCGTCCGAGCAAGATAACGCCTGCCCGCACACTGCCCGTGAACTTCAACGTACTCTGCAAGACACGAAGCATCTGCCAGATATTTAATGGAAGTGATTGCTTACAGTAATTCTTCTGCAGTTGTGTAACTATAGAATAATGGATCCTTCTTCCTAGTTATTCGCAATACGTCAGATCTTTTATGTTAAGTGTCAATTGCGAATCCATGCATCAAGCATAGATCTCCAGCAGGACGTTTCCCGTCTTGCTATAATTTTCTACTGTTGCAACTTTTCTGTATAACATCATCGTCAGAGAAAACCCCTAACGGAATTTCCGACGGTATCCACTATGTCTCTGATATACAGGGTGGTCGGAAACAGCTTGAAAAACATTTAAGGATTTAGGAGGATTGGTTGTACTGAGAAATAATTGTCAACAAAAATAAGTCGCATACGTTGCGCCGTTTCCTAGTTAATAAGCATTGCAGTTAGCCAATCGGGCCGTTCTGAGGGTCAATTCAAGTGGACCTCCAGAGACAGTGTCGCCAAACGTGTTCTTCGTTTTGCTTACTAATACTGAACACGAGAGCGACGCAGAAAACGTACATCGTATGGCAGTGAGGGTCGAACCCGAACCAAAGACTGAGCAGTCTCGTGCGCCATCATCTACGTTGTGGGAACAACTGGCACGTCTTAGTGTGCCTGGGGAGCCGGCTTGAATTTGAGTTCGCAATGGCCTGACTGCCTAACTTTAACGTCAGTTAACTTGGAAAGGGTGCAACGAAGCGAATATTTTTCTTAACTATTGTTTCTCAGCACAATATACTCTGTAACTCCCTTACAACCTTTACAGACTTTTTCTGACAAGCTTGTACGTTATAGAAAGTAATGGTCCTAACTTCGTTGGGATCTTAGGTCTGAATATTTACCTCCATTGAGAATGACACGCTGTGTTCTGTTTGCTATAAATTCTCCAATCCGCTAATACAGCTGGTCTTTTACTCTGTTCACCCGTATAATGTGCATTAGGCGGGAGTATAGGAGTGTGCTGAGGTGGGAAAGGAAATGGGCGTGATATTCCAAAGGAACCATCCCGGCTGAGATGATTTCAATGGATAATTGTTATCCTAAATATAGATCGTCATTTTCGAGATTTCAAGTGCTGCCATACTGACTATGTCATGTCATACTACTGTGTGGTGGGCAGTCTGTTCCTCTCTCAGTAATACGGTGGGTAGACAGTGCCTCCTCAGCCGTATACAATTAAGTCAAGACATTAACATTGCTTATTTCCAGCTCTTTATGTGTTAGGTTTCTCCTGCGTGGCTGCCGGTGTGAAGCCCACGAGAAGGCGGACGAAATATCAGTGGTGTGCCGAGATACCACACAAGATAGGTTTGCGACAGATGGTACTAGAAGTGCCGTGAACGTCTGTCTGCAGCAGGAAAAACGCTTCGCGCAAACCAGTCATGCAGCCTGCGAGAATCACGTCTCCTGGAGCGGCAGGCCCCCCAGGAAAAGAACGACGCGATCTTAAGTAACAGTGAACGAGCAGAAACTGTTTGCTGGCACACTTTCACAAACACTTCCTTTCGCCCTTATACCTACACACACTCCATATCCCATCCCAACGGAACTTCAACCAACTCACTCTCCCAGACAATGAAACCCACCCCAACATTTATCCTTCCTACCAACTTTAACTGTTTCCCACCTCTCTCACGCCACATCAGGGCTGCCCTCTCCTTTCCCTCGCCATTCATTCCCCTTCCTTTTCTCTTGGAACCCCTCCTCTGCCCACGCGACACACTACTCCTCACTCTCTCTCTTTCCCGCCATACACCTAAGCTCCTACATCTTATCTCCATAGTTTTCCTAACAGACCTCTGTCTTCCTACCCGCATCCCTCAACCATATGGAATATACTCTGTCCTCTAGCAGTACCTTTCACCCTAGCGCTGGTCCTCAAATTTTAAGTGAAAGTGCAGTGTTTCGGTGTTTTCATCAGAAGAAATTTAACTTCCTGTGAAGTGTTTTTAAAATGTATGTATTTGTTGTTTCGCGCGATCTTAGGCGCCTTGCCACTGTACTCAGACTGTGGTTAGTCTTCAGTTAAAACAGAATTACCATGGATGGACAGAAACCGCCTGCCTAGAGATGTAACTGGGTGTTGTTAGACCTGAGTTTCTCCTGGCGTATACAACTTTCAAATAACTTCCGGGAATTCAGCCAGGTAACACTTTCAGCGACGGCCGATATTTCGGCGGGAGAACACCCCGCCATTTTCAAGGCAAACTGCAACGGACAGGCGGCGTTCATGCAAATTTACGATGGAGGTGGAAGAGGATGGTTGCCTTCCCATTCTCGACGTGTTGGTTAGGAGGAAGGATGATGGATCATTGGGACATGCAGTCTACTGGAAACGTACTCACACCGACTTGTACTTACAAGCTAATAGTTGTCACCATTCGGCTCAGCGTGAAGGGGTACTTCGTACCTTGGTACACAGGGCACATGTCGTTTCTGACGCTGAGACTTTGCCAGCTGAGCTGTCCCATCTTGAAGTTACATTCCGTCAAAATGGTTATAGTGATAGACAGATTGAACGTGCGTTGCGCTATCGACCAACTGTACATCGGGTGATTGATGATAATTCTGAGTCAACACCTAAGTCTACTGCCTT
Organism: Schistocerca americana; assembly: GCF_021461395.2. NCBI lineage: Eukaryota > Metazoa > Arthropoda > Insecta > Orthoptera > Acrididae > Schistocerca > Schistocerca americana. The sequence goes on from NC_060121.1 coordinate 95,799,064, forward strand.
TTAGCCTTACGTAGGGAACACGTCCAATAAGATCGATCGTATTTTACGGAAATACGATCTGAAATGTGTTTTCCGACCTCCATCTAAAATTAGAGCACTTTTGAGTTCCGTTAAGGATGATCTTGGACTGCGTAAGGCGGGTGTATACCGTATTCCTTGTAGCTGCGGCATGGCATATATTGGTCAAACTATCAGGACCGTGGAGGACAGATGTACTCAGCATAAACGGCACACACGATTACAGCAGCCAAGTAGATCTGCTATTGCCGAACATTGTTTGGATACTGGTCACCCCATGTTATATAATAACACCGAGATATTGGCATGCACGTCCAGCTATTGGGACACTGTCATTAGGGAGGCAGTTGAGATTAAATTAGCGAGCAACCTCGTTAACAGGGATGGAGGTTTCTGTTTAAACTCTGTTTGGAATCCGGCTCTCTCCCTTGTTAAAAAAACAGAGGAACAGAGTTAATGCTGCCTCACCTGCGAATTCATAGTCTCACTATCGATAGCTCTGACTTTGGTCATTTTTGGTGGCACTAGTGTTCAGCGTGTGTGTGTGTGTGTGTTATCTTTCCTGCTTCTGTCGGAGAACCGAGGTATTAAATTTGCATGAACGCCGCCTGTCCGTTGCAGTTTGCCTTGAAAATGGCGGGGTGTTTTCCCGCCGAAATATCGGCGGTTGCTGAAAGTGTTACCTGGCTGAATTCCCGGAAGTTATTTGGGTGTTGTTAGTTTGTAGCTATTCTTCGAGTAATAGATCATGACAAAAAATTAGTTTTCTTACGACTTAAATTCAGAAAACATTATTTAGTTTCTGTTCATGAAATTGTAGTCAACGTAGGACAATTAGGTTAAACCTGCATCCTACAGTTGCTGTTACCAGTGTTACCAAAGTCGTGTAATATGGTTTACTATTCACTGGCTTTTAATTGTGTGTGTGCTGCCATAGAGCCCATGCATGCGACCTTACAAGACACCTTTATTAGTCTATTTCAGCGGCCGTGAGATTCTCATCAAAGCGGTCGCCTCCAGTCCACAACATATTTCGCTACTTTTAGGGAAGATATATGTGAGCAGTCATTTGGCTGTCTTAAGAGAACCGCATAGTACAACGCATTTGGCTATCTTAAGAGAGCACCACGTACGAGACACTTGAATGTCTTAACAGAAACGAAATGTATCGAGCCGTTTGGCAAACTCAGTAAACCAGCCAAGAGCCGAAGCATTTGGCCGTTAAAGCAGATTATTGTTCTCAAAAATTATTACAGTGGTAAAATCTAGAAGTCATAAACATATGTGCACTTTCAGAGAAATACAAAGAAGTGAAGCATAAAATATCGACCTCCAGTTGCGACGACCCAGGAGCCAGTGCAAAGAGGTCCATTGTCTATCCAACGGCGACCTTCGGTATCGGCCCTGCAGCTGTCATCCCTTCAGTGATGTTGGTGCTTACCGACGCTGACAAAGCCACACTAACGCCGAGCACGCAAGGTTTATAACTCCAGAAGCCAAGATGCAGGAGCTTCTTCACAGACGCCGGTGGCCCCCTGCTCATTCCAACCTACCCTCCTTTTCCATAAAACTAACATTTTGTTGTTGTTATTGTGGTCTTCAGTCCAAATCTGGTTTCATGCAGCTTTCCGTGCTACTCTACCCGGTTTAGGCTTCTACATCCCCCAGTACCTACTGCGACCTACATACTTCTGAATCTGCTTAGTGTATTCATCTCTTGGTCTCCCTCTACGATTTTTACCCTACACGCTGCCCTCCAATACTAAACTGGTGATCCCTTGATGCCTCAAAACATGTCCTACCAACCGATCCCTTCTTCTAGTCAAACTGTGCTACAAATTTCTTTTCTCCCCAATACTAGTCCAGTACCTCCTCATTAGTTATCTGATCTACCCATCTAATCTTCAGCATTCTTCTGTAGCATAACATTTCGAAGCTTCTATTCTCTTCTTGTCCAAACTATTTATCGTCCATGTTTCACTTCCATACATGGCTACACTCCACACAAATACTCTAAGAAACGACTTCCTGACACTTAAATCTATACTCGATGTTAAGAAATTCCTCTTTTTCAGAAACGCTTTCCTTGCCATTACCAGTCTACATTTTGTATCCTCTCTACTTCGACTATCATCAGTTATTTTTCTCCTCAAACAGCAAAACTCCTTTACTACTTTAAGTTTCTTATTTCCTAATCTGATACCCTCAGTATCACCTGATTTAATTCGACTACATTCCATTATCCTCGTTTTGCTTTTGTTGATGTTCATCTTATATCCTCCTTTCAACTGCTCTTCCAGGTCCTTTGCTGTCTCTGACAGAATTACAGTGTCATCGGCGAACCTTAAAGTTTTTATTTCTTCTCCACGGATTTTAATACCTACTCCGAATTTAGTTTTGTTTCCTTTACTGCTTGCTCAATATACAGGTTGAATAACATCGGAGATAGGCAACTACCTTGTCTCACTCCCTTCCAAACCACTGCTTCCCTTTCATGTCCCTCCACTCTTATAACTGCCTTCTGGTTTCTGCACAAATTGTAAATAGCCTCTCGCTCCCTGTATTTTACCCCCGCCACCTTAAGAATTTGAAAGAGAGTATTCCAGTCAACATTGTCAAAAGCTTTCTCTAAGTCTACAAATGCTAGAAACGTAGGTTTCCCTTTCCTTAATATATCTTGTAAGATGAGTCGTGGGGTCAGTATTGCCTCACGTGTTCCACTATTTTTAAGGAATCCAAACTGATCTTCCCCGAGGTCGCCTTCTACCAGTTTTTCCATTCGTTTGTAAGGAATCCGCGTTAGTATTTTGCAACCGTGGCTAATTGAACTGATAGTTCGGTAATTTTCACATCTATCAACACTTGATTTCTTTGGGATTGGAATTATTATATTCTTCATGAAGTCTGATGGTATTTCGCCTGTCTCATACATCTTGCTCACCAGATAGTAGAGTTTTGTCAGGACTGGCTCTCCCAAGGCTGTCAGTAGCTCTAATGGAATGTTGTCTACTCCCAGGACCTTGTTTCGACTTAGGTCATTTTGTAATTATTTTGCAATTGTATGATTTTGTAAAAGAGTTTAAACAAAAGGTAGCTTTATTGGATTTTTTAACGCAAATCGACTACATTTATTGTACACAACAATTTAAATGTATATTTGTAGTAAAAAAATTAAAAAAATTGTAAATTACTAAAAAAATTAACGTGGAACAGTATCCGTATCTTTTTGTTAATGAAATTTACTATTCATTCGGCTTTGTAGACTATGCTAAACAAAAAAATTTTAGCTCCCCATGAACTATACAGGTCTGCAATAGGAAATATTTTTAATCATTGTTTTAGTGTTGACAAATGATTTTTAAGTAGTTTTTGGAGCTGATTTCTGAAATGAAACTGGCTTTTTTCTATCATGTTAGGTTTGTCTATAAAAAGAGGTAAAACTTTTAAGAACAATCCTAAATATCCAATTTTTATATCACTATTCCTTATGTACAACACCCGCCAGGGTAGCCGAGGGCGCTAATGCGCTGCTTCCTGGACTCGGGTAGGCGCGCCGGCCACAGATCAAATGCGCCTGGCGGATTAACGACTTGTGTTTGAGGTCTTTTTTATTTCCCTGAAAGCCGCTTACCACATGTTTAAAAGACTTCCATGCTTTCCTTTCCTGGTTTTCCATTTTCGACTCTACGATTTGATCCTTCTCAAGTTTTGTAATATCAGGCCCAACAAACACCACTTCCATAACTTTTGTTTCAGAGAGGTCAGGGAATGGATCACAAAGATATTTAAAACACTCTCTTTCTTTAGGCAATGCATAATGAATTGTTTCGTCAGTCCCAAGTTGACGTGAAGTGGCGGAAGCAAGATCTTTTTGGATCCAATAAACTTTCCTTCTCAACGTCCTATAAGAACCAAAATTTTTCTTACTCGCCATTGTGGTTTAATATAATGCTGTTTACAGTCACGGGTATCCCTTTCACAGAGGAAGCAGGGGAACTTTGTGTAGCCCCCCTGTTGGTCTAGTAGCACAAGGATCACTTTCAGATTCCCACAAACTGTCCACTTATGATCAAAGTAGCTAAGCTTGTTAAGGACCAATGCAAGACTCTCACAACATTCTTTCAAATGAACTGAATGGCCTACTGATCCAAATGCATATTGTTTGTCACTGTGCAGAAGGACAGCTTTCCGACTTCTTTTGAAGGAATCAATAAATTCTCGATTTATCAGGTTCGTATTTGAGGCACAAACTCTTTATCCCTACCCCTGTACCAAGAAAATGATGCTCCAGCAGTCAACAACCCTTTTTATTCCAACCTCGACCGTAAAACCCCGGCTGAATCCTTTGAAAGGCTTAAGTCTCTAACAAGATCATTTAGTCCGACTGTGTGAAGAGTTTGGCTCACTGTTGGGGGGGGCTCGTAACTATCATCATTGTCATCGTCATCACTACCTTGAGACAAATGATCATCAGCATCTAAAATGTTTTCAAGTGTAGCTGAGGGACAAGGTACAGGTAAATGACGCCCATAAGGAAGAAGGCTGAAGGAATGGTCGGATGCAAAATCTCTTTATTTTTCAGATTAAAACCTTGCACACAGAAAGAGCAAAAACAATTGCCTTCACTGTGATTTTTCGATTCTTTCCAAATCATATGTATTACAAAACGAAATAATTTCTTGTTACCTTGAATCCATTGTCTCCTTCTACACACCTTGTGAGTAGCCCATGATTTGTCTCGATCGCCTGGTTTCACACTAAAGTAAGCAAAGTATACCCTTCTAACAAAACCAGGAATGCTTCTCTGTTGATTTTTCACAGTATATGTACCACAAATATAGCACAAACAGTCAGGAGACTCCAGACATTCGTCAGAAGCCATTACAAACACAAAACTACATTTCACTTCAACGAAGAAATAATGGAAGTGTGCTCAGCAGAGGGTTTACATCCACACTGATAGCAGCGAATCTAGTATGAACCGGATTCTACCAGTTTTACCGACCGTTATTTTTGACAAAAGAAAGGCTGTCTCATGATGGCAACCTACATTTAGATTGATTATTTGCAACTTAACCTGTTAGGCTAAAAATGTTATATTTTAGAGTCGTTATTTAAATTTTACCGAAAGGTTATAATTAGGCGGCATGTTATAAATATCTTAAACGCAAAAATTCAATTTATGATTTGTTGGTAAACAACTCGGATGGATTTTTTTCCCTATTTTTTCTATAATCATCACAAAAAATACCATCATAATCATAATAAAAATTGGAAAGAATTTTTTCATCACAGACCTGTGTTATTAATAACGCGAAAATTATTAGTTTAAATAAAAGCAAAATGTTTATAATTATGAGTTGAAACAATGTCCGTTTCACGTTTGTATATGGCAGAACAACAAACAACTTCCGTAATGTCATTAATTAGCCACGGAAGGATCATTCCTGAATTCTTTTCCGTTTGATCTGAAGATAATGCTAACCGAGCCCTGGGAGCAACAAAACTAATGGCTGGAACGCAAGTACCTTAGACATCAACTCTACCATTTTTGCCTGTTTTTTCCACTGTCGCACTCGCTCCCGACCTCAGACATCAGAAGTCAGCAGAAATCGGAACTCGCGAACAGAATTCCATTGTTGAACGTACACGAGCTCTGTAGGTGGCAGCTGAGTTAACGAAGTGCACTGTCACGAAACAATAGGCGTTTGTTCGGTAGGACTCGTTCGCTTACTACGCTACCTGGACGAAACGAAACTGTAGAAATAACGTTCTGAAAACAGCGACTGTTTATAATCGCAGGCCGTGGGAAGTACCTGTACTTAGTAGAAGACAGGAATACGAAGGTTACGAATCCCAACTCCACGAACGCCGGGGGAATACCTAGAGCAGCGTGCGTAGTATACACGCGGACATCACCATTGTCAGGTAGCGACTTTGTTCACCAGTGGAGCGAAGTTTAAAACAGGTTATTTGATACTGCGGCACCCTGTCGAAACAAACAGGGATAAAAGCCATAAATGTGTACATATTAAAATTTTGATCAGCATGTAAGTAAGGATTGCTACAGATGCCTGTCGAGGTTCCTTAATCGTTAGTGATAATTACGTGAGACTGGCATGCAGTAGCATTTATTGTGAAAACACGATGTACTTTCTTTCCTCTGCTTCGACTAAAAATAATTATCCTCTTCTTTAGTGTCTTGCCTTCTAGAAGGAAACTGCTTCCATCACCTATTCTAAGAGATCTTCCTAAAAATCAATTTCAAAACAGTTCTTGGGCTGTTGTTGGTACCCCGCCATTCCATCTGTTGATTATTACAAGAACCTCATCATACTTTCTGAACGGAGCATTACCGTAACAAAAATGTAACCTTTAACCCTCAGCACTATGGTCTGTCTCTCAAACAGCGACGATATTTGTCTCGTTGGAGCCTGTGCACCGAAGTGGACTCCTCTGCGTTCCTTCCCACAGGCTGACAAGCTACACGTACCAGAGTTCTTCCATTGTTGCCGTGCTTTGTTTCTAATTTTTGTCTTGAGACGTGTCACGGACGTACCATAGTGTTTGTGTGTCACGTATTTGTTGAATTTACCCTTACTCCATGATGTGTAAAGCTGTATCTTCCATACAACGTGCTTAACGTAAGTTAGATGTGTGTGTCCAAGAACAAATAATTGTATCGTCAGACGGAGATTTGGAACACAGTGATGATAATCCTGCTTTCGAGATAATTAGTGATCACGACACTAATTGGGAGCGGGAATATGAAGGTGATGAAGGCCCGAAGCTGCTGCCTGAACTGCGACAGATGACGAAAATTCTCAGAGAAAACCCTGCTGTTTTTCGAGGTATGGGCTCTGTTCATTTCCCACGAAGGGCATATGCTGTTTTCCTCCATCATTTGAAGAGAAAAATGAGATGTTCGTGACAACAGTGTCGTGTCCCGTTTTGTTTGGAGCGTTCTAAGGTGGTCTGCAAGATATACAGGCTGAAAGTGAAAAAAATATGATCGAGGGCTTCATAAGAATACCCGATTACTTTATAATTCATCTTTTGAAACAAACTAAAGCAAAGTTTCTGTCTTCATAGATTAATAGGGTGCAGTTGTGGCTCTACGCTGAAATGATAGCGCATACAATTTCCCATAAAGGGAACGTGCTTTCCCTCGTAGTTATTATGTTTAGCTGTAATATTAACTTTCTGAAGGTAATGTGTCAGTAAGTAGAAGGGTAACTATATACCGTTATTTTAGCAATACATGAAATTAGAACATACTGCAAATTTTGCTGTGTTTTATTTCCTGCAAAGCTAAAGATTAAAATTCCCTTAAAATCAGCGGCCCAACAAGTTTAATGAACGACAAAAAGTCATGAAAATATTTGTTTACTAAAACAATAGATTTACATACGAAAAATAAAAAGGCTGTATGAGAGACATGCGAGTGGTAACTGAGTTGTTGCCATCGCCCATAGCAGTTACGGGTTATTATGAAACTTCACTATTTCATCCATGCATATCTCGGATAACTGGGTAATTTGTTCTTGGGCCCACTTTTTTGCGCTCCCCACTTCGGTTATCACTTCTAGAACTGAGTCGTTTAGTTCACAGAAATCTTCAGACACTTAAAACACTTCTCAATTTCTTCAACCAATCTTCCTAAGCACACAGACGTTACAATACCTTCTTTAGATTCCCTAAATTTGCGACACGTGTAACCACTGTAATGAACAGAAAGGCTGCCTTTGATTGTTCTAACAGATAGCGGCACTAGGAACTTCGGCAGGGAAGTGAGAACGCTTGTGATACCTGGGGAAGGAGTGTAAGTAACGGCTATATGCAATATTAGCTAAGCTACACAGAGCAGTGAGTCGGGAGCTCGTTCCGCCGTGATTAATTGTGATACGAACATGTGCACTACCAAGTGTATCAAAGATGTTTAAAAAGAATGCCAGAGACCGTAGTATTAACCCATTTGCGCATGGTAATACGTTTATGCTCCATGCAGAATTTTTACGATGATTATGGAAACAAAAGACGATAGATACTATTTCCTTCTCTTTCCTCAGTACAGCAAAGATTTGATACTAAGTGTTCAGCATTCTTGTATTGGTGAATTGCTGTAGTGTGTTGTTGTTTTCAGGGATCAAAGTATTATTTCGTTTCAGAGAGCAAAATGGCTGCACATCATAACATAAGGTAAATATATTGCAAAAGTGTTATATATTTAGTAAACTGTTGTTCGGAATGCCTTTGGTGAACTGCCTTCCGTAGGTGTGTAAAATGGCATGAGGTTAGGCACAACGCTCTGGTAGCCACAAGCGTATAACCTATGCCGAAACAGCAACTTTACATTCTAGCTTAAATTAAAGTATGAAGTACAATGCTCATAGCGCAATTAGTATATTGTTTTTTACGTCGCTAGGACATCAGTATTTTCTTTGCCGAGGTTTAAGTGTGAAAGAGGTCTTGACTTTCCTAGACGAGTCTGATACTGAAGATCTTGAAATGGCATATTCGTTGGATCTCTGCATTGCTCCCCCTTATGTCAGGGACAACACAAACAAAGACACTGCAGACGAGAATTTTGGTGGCGACACCAGTATTTAGAATTGTCAACAGTTGACAGCAGATTGTGAATCAATTGTAAGACAGATAAATAATTGTTTTCTGTGATACTAAATCTGAAAATAAAGGGATGAACAGCCATAAATTAACTCCAGAAGCTGAAGTAACTGTAAGAAATAATAATGAAAATAAAATAGTTTGTTTCAGTAAAAAAGAACAAGGTAATCGATGAACCTACCTCATTTCACATAAAGAAAGAACAAAACGGCTGGCAGAAGATGGTTTGCATCTGAGTGCCTGAGAGATACGGAATGAAAAGGAATATAGCTGAACTTGGTTACTTGTTCCAGAGAAATAGTCAAGTAGAAAGACCACTGTCTCGACCGAATATATTTGAACCGTTTTCAGTGATGATTTTATTGATTCATGGGTATGACGTCCAACCTCGGAATCGAATGTAGTGGGAGGAAAGTGATGATATACAGAACTTTGGTATATTACAGTTAATGAGAAGAAACCATTTTGAAGACATCATGTGTAATTTCCATCTTTGACAGTACTAAACTAGATAAGAACAACGGCTTCTCAACAGTTCGGCCCTACTTAGAACATCTCAGAAGCTGTTTTCTTGAGCATGCTGTGTGACAGAAAGAGAGCACTTACACTTGACGGCGTGGCCTCAAGCAATTCCTTAGGGGCAAACCTATGGGTTTTGGATACTCGGTTTGGTGCCATATATTCGGACTATGTTATCTTGTAAATTTTGAAGTTCATCAAGCATCAAAGCAACCATAAAATAAATGCAAAGAAGATAATGGTTGGGAGGGGAAACCCTTCTGTAGTTCACTGAATATCTGCCTATGAATTGTTGTTGTGACGATTTGCCCCTTAATTGTGTTCAGACAACTACTTCATATTCTTGAAAACAGTAGACAAAAATACTGAAATTGGTACTGGTATAAGTGGAACCACCAGAAGCAGCAGAACTGAAAATCGCCCACTAAAAAGTGTACCAAAAGTGTGAGCTATTACGCGATAAATATCAATCCAAGAAACGGTGGTGCCCAGTTTTTTGTGGAGTTTAGATGTATCTATTCAAAATTCGTAGCTATTTTACAGACATTTTGGAATAAATAGGTGGCTCCTTCCCCATTAACCATAGACCTTGCCGTTGGTGAGGAGGCTTGCGTGCCTCAGCGATACAGATTGCCGTACCGTAGGTCAGCCAAAAAAATGGCTCTGAACACTATGGCACTTAACATCTTAGGTATCAGTCCCCTAGAACTTAGAACTACTTGAACCTAACCATCCTAAGGACACCACACAAATCCATGCCCGACGTAGGATTCGAAAGTGCGACTGAAGCGTCTACAACCGCTCGGCCACATGGGCCGGCGTAGGTCAACCGTAACGGAGGGTTATCTATTGAGAGGCCAGACAAACGTGTGGTTCCTGAAGAGGGGCAGCAGCCTTTTCAGTAGTTGCAGGGGCAACAGTCTGGATGATTGACTGATCTGGCTTTGTGACATTAACCAAAACGGCCTTGCTGTGCTGGTACTGCGAACGTCTGAAAGCAAGGGGAGCCGCAATTGTTCCCAAGGGCATGCAGCTTTACTGTATGGTTAAATCATTATGGCGTCCTCTTGGGTAAAATTTTCCGGAGCTAAAATAGTCCCCCATTCGGATCTCCGGCCGGGGACTACTTAGCAGGATGTCGTTATCAGGTGAAAGAAATCTGGCGTTCTACGTATCGGAACGTGGAATGTCAGATCCATAATCGGCAGGCAGGTTAGAAAATTTAAAAAGGGAAATTGATAGATTAAAGTTAGATATAACAGGAATTCGTGAAGTTCGGTGGTAAGAGGAATAAGACTTCTGTTCAGGTGAATACAGGGTTATAAATACAAAATCAAATAGGTGTAATGCAGAAATAGGTTTAATAATGAATAAAAAAATAGGAATGCGGGTAAGCTACTATAAACAGCCTAGTGAACGCATTATTGTGCATAATATAGATACGAAGCCAACGCCTACCACAGTAGTGAAAGTTCATATGCCAACTAGCTGCGCAGATGACGAAAAGATTGATGAAATGTATGATGAGATAAATGAAATTATTCAGATAGTGAACGGAGACGAAAATTTAATAGTCATGGGTGACTGGAATTCGATAGTAGGAAAAGGAAGAGAAGGAAACGTAGAAGGTGAATACGGAATGGGGGTAAGGAATGAAAGAGGAAGCCGCCTGGAAGAATTTTACACAGAGCATAACATGATCTTAGCAAACACTTTGTTCAAGAATCGTGGAAGAAGGTTCTATACACGGAAGAGGCCTTGAGACACAGGAATGTTTCAGATAGATTATATAATGGTATGATAGAGATTTAGAAACCAGGTTTTAAATTGTAAGACATTTCCAGGGGCAGATGCGGACTCTGACCACAATCTATTGGTCATGAACTGTAGATTAAAACTGGAAAAACTGCAAAATGGAGGGAGTTTAAGGAGATGGAACCTGGATAATCTGAAAGAACCAGAGGTTGTAGAGCGCTTTAGACAGAGAATTAGGAGACGATTGACAAGAACGGGGGAAAGAAATACAATAGAGGAAGAATGGGTAGCTTTGAGAGATGAAAGCAGCAGAGGATCAAGCGGGTAAAATGACCAGGGCTAGTAGAAATCCTTGAGTAACAGAAGATATATTAAATTTAATTGATGAAAGGAGAGAAAATATAAACGCAGCAAATAAAAGAGACTAAAAGTAATACAAACGTCTCAAATAATGAGATCGATAGGAAGTGCAAAATGGCTTACCACTAGGGGTAAGATAGATACTGCCTACAGGAAAATTAAAGAGACCTTTGGAGAAAAGAGAAATACTTGAATGAATATCAAGAGCTGAAATGGAAACCCAGTTCTAACCAACGAAGGGAAAGCAGAAAGGTCGAAGGTTCAAATGGCTCTGAGCACTATGGGACTCAACTGCTGAGGTCATTAGTCCCCTAGAACTTAGAACTAGTTAAACCTAACTAACCTAAGGACATCACAAACATCCATGCCCGAGGCAGGATTCGAACCTGCGACCGTAGCGGTCTTGCGGTTCCAGACTGCAGCGCCTTTAACCGCACGGCCACTTCGGCCGGCAAAGGTCGAAGGAGTATATAGAGGGTCTATACAGTGGCGATGTACTTGAGGACAATATTATGGAAATGGAAGAGGACGTAGATGAAGATGAAAAGGGAGTTATGATACTGCGTGAAGAGTTTGACAGAGAACAGAAAGACCTAAGTTCAAACAAGGCTCCGGAAGTAGACAACATTCTATTAGAAATACTGATAGCCTTGGGAGAGCCAGCCACGACAAAACTCTACCATCTGCTGAGCAAGATGTATGAGACAGGCGAAATACCCTCAGACGTCAAGAAGAACATAATAATTACAATCTCAAAGAAAATTGGTGTTGACATGTGTGAAAATGACCGAACTATAAGTTTAATGCGTCACGGCTGCAAAATACTAACACGAATTCTTTACAGAAAAACTGATAGAAGCCGACCTCGGAGAAGATCAGTTTGGATTCCGTAGAAATGTTGTAACACGTGAGACAATACTGACCCTACGATGTATCTTAGAAGACAGATTAAGGAGAGGCAAACCTACATTTCTAGCATTAGTATACTTGGAGAAAGAGAATCAGTGGTTGGGAAGGGAGTGAGACAGGGTTGTAGCCTATCCCCAATGCTATTCAATATGTATACTGAGCAAGCAGTAAAGGAAACAAAAGAAAAATTCGTGATAGCAATTGAAATCCTCGGAGAAGAAATTTTGCCGATGACATTGTAATTCTGTCAGTGGCAGCAAAGGATCTGGAAGAGCAGTTGAACGGAATGGAAAGTGTCTTGAAAGGAGGATATTAGATGAACATCAACAAAAGCAAAACGGGGATAATAGAATGTAATCGAATGAAATTGACTGATGCTGAGGGAATTAGATTAGGAAATGAGATACTTAATGTAGTAGATGAGTTTCGCTATTTGGGGAGCAAAATAACTGATAATGGTCGAAGTAGAGAGGATTTAAAAGGTAGACTGGTAATGGCAAGGAAAGCGTTTCTGAGGTCGAGAAATTTGTTAACATCGAGTATAGGTTTAAGAGTCAGGTAGGTACTGGGAGTTGAAGAAGCTTGCACAAGGAAGAGTAGCATGGAGGGCTGCATCAAACCAGTGTCTGGACTGAAGACCACAACAACAACAACAACAAAGTATTTGTATGGAGTGTAGTCTCATGTGTGGAAGTGAAACATGGACGATAAATAGTTTAGACAAGAAGAGAATAGGAGCTTTCGAAATGTGGTGCTACAGAAGAATGCTTAAGATTATATGGGTAGATCACATTACTAATGAGGAGGTACTGAATAGAATTGGGAGAAGAGAAATTTGTGACACAACTTGACTAGGAGAAGGAATCGGTTGGTAGGACATGTTTTGAGGCATTAAGGGATCACTACTTTAGTATTGGAGGGTAGCGTGTAAGGTAAAAATCGTAGAGGGAGACCAAGAGATGAATACACTTAGCAGATTCAGAAGGGCGTAGGTTGCAGTAGGTACTGGGAGTTGAAGAAGCTTGCACAAGAAAGAGTAGCATGGAGGGCTGCATCAAACCAGCGTCTGGACTGAAGACCACAACAACAACAGTTGGATCTTCCCGTGTTTAGAAGAAGCGTAGCAATAGATGCCTCAGCAATAAGTTCTTACGAAAATATCAGAATCGGGAATGTAAGGGAGGACAAAGTCTCACACCAGTTGCTAGTAGAGTCTCTTTGGTGATAAAACTGTCATTTTATTGTTCCTCGACCAAAAGAAAGAGATGTGCTCTCTGTAAATCACACACAACTCGCATGCGAGCAAAAACTAATGTACGCCTGCATGAGAATTGTTTCTGTTCTTTTTATTCTAGAAAACAGTATGTGTTACTCCGTGGTTTGTTTCTGTGTCTGCTCATATTCTGTAATGCGTATACAGAACACAATAAAAAACAACGTGGTTATGATTTTTTCGTTTATTTAAGCTATCCTAGCAATATGAATCACTTTTTCACAAAGAAGTTCTGCGCACTAGTTGGTTAATTTTAGTTAACATTATATAATATGGTGTAATTTTTGTTTATTTTAAATATCCGTGTAAGTTTCAGTGCTATGGAAAAATAAATGAAATCATTTATTAACCAAGTTATTAAGTGATGCCAGTGATAACCGTACCTGGCTGTGTCTGGGGCCCATTCTCAAACCTGACGACAGTGTTCATTTCAGATCAGTAGCACATTAATTATTAAATCTCTGTTCTGAACAACTGACCAAAGCACATTCACGTATGTATCCATATTAATCATGTGGGATACAATAGTACTTGCAGCCGCCACTGCACTGCGTAGTCTTAGGCAACATTAAGTGTCTGAAAATCTCTGGTGTCCGCAAGTCTCCATGTCCGCATATCTAGAGCACGCTCAGTACGGCCCTGGACTGTAACACAGACGGCTCGGCAGCTGTACTTCGTCGTTTTCTCGTGATGGCACCAGTAGAGCCACAGTTGGTCCCGTCTATCTGATCGTCCACTGGGCAGACGCTGCCATCTTTGTATCGCCTAGACGTGCAGTTCTGGATACATTCCCATGTATGAATGGACTGACGTCGAACCTCCACTGTGTGCAGTAGAGAACAGCCAAGTGACAAGGAATCCATTTGCCTTAAGAGAACTGGAAAGTGATGAAGTTTGGGTAAGGTAAGAGACCCACCATCTGATGAGGCATTTGGCTACCTTAAGACAAACGCCAAGTGACGAGGCATTTGGCTCTCCTTAAGAAAGTAATCAAGTGGTGAGGAATTGGTCACCTCGAGAGTCTCATCAAGGGATTGATCATTAGCCATGCTCTTTTGCCCCTGTTCACGTGCTGAAATTCTCAAGCACAGCTGTGGGTGTGAACCCCACGGGAGGGCGGGACGACCTCCCCACCCAGCTGTGCCGGAGCGCTCTTTGTCCTCCGCCGGCGGCGGCGCTATCGATCACCGGCAGTTGCTGCGGCGCTGTGGAGGCAGGCGTGGAGCCAAGTAGAGGCGTGGCAGGGTCTACAGGTCTCCCAGCAGGTTGGAGGAGGGGGAGGAGGGGGAGGAGGATGGGAGGAGAAGGGGACCAGGGAGCCCACCCACACCCCCACCTCACAGGGCGCCACCAATCCATTTCCTTGCTGCCTTCATTCCGCCTCCCTCCGTGCAGATGCAACACGTTCCGATGATCCGTCCTGCCATCAGAAGTGATGAAAGGGAGGCCGGAGAGGTGCTTCGATTTTCTTTCTCCTCGGAGAGATGTGCTCTGCCTAGGAGAAAGGCTGCATTGAACAAACTCGAAATATCACAATGGCACTGCAGGCGCTAAGAAAATGAACGGGAAGCTCATACGCCTATGGCTACACATGTAAGTCAGCTGTAGAAAGTAGAATACCTTGATGTTTCTAAACATATTAGCTGATCAAACAGGGTCTGCGAGTGCACACTTCATTTGGTCCACGACGGACATCTACCAAGCAGCTAAAGTTTAATGAAATTTATCAGTCGGCCACTTTCTAAGCTTTATATCAGCATCACCAATGCTCTATACAATATCTTCACAATATATGTTAAATCGGTGGTACATAGACCCAAAACGTAACAAAAAAAAATGGCTCTGAGCACTATGGGACTCAACTGCTGAGGTCATTAGTCCCCTAGAACTTAGAACTAGTTAAACCTAACTAACCTAAGGACATCACAAACATCCATGCCCGGAGCAGGATTCGAACCTGCGACCGTAGCGGTCTTGCGGTTCCAGACTGCAGCGCCTTTAACCGCACGGCCACTTCAGCCGGCGCAAAACGTAACTGTAATGTGGCTGAAACCTGCATTTCTACGGTTATTCCAGTGATTTATGAGGCCAAATTTTCAGGAAACGTTCTTCACAACTAGAGGAATAAAACGTGTTACATGCTCTAGAAACTCTTTATTTCCATGTTAGAGCTTGTTTTCTGCATGTCTTCATAATCCCATTAGTCACTGAAAGCACACAGAAACAGATTGTGCCATCATTACATGAAACTTTTAGTTACATTAAATGTTCTAAATACCTTCTTATTTACGTTTGGTTAGAATGTGAATAAGTTGTAAGTCTTAGGTTCGCTGCTACTGTTTATTGTTACAATTGGACGAACGTAATGTTGACACGTGTTTGACTTCATTGTCTGTCTTGACATATGACTCTCTTCGTTGCTCTAGTAGAGCCGAGCACACAGAACCAACTTTCGAGTGTTCATCACGGACTTGGTTTCCGCTACAATGCAGTGCAGACCTGGAAGATGTCCGTTTAATGGACGGATTAGAGGATGGTAACGGCCGTGGCGCTCGGAGTCTGTATAGCGAGAGATTCACAGAACGACAGTGCCCCGAAAGGAGATCGTTTGCATAAATTTATCATCGTCTTACGGGGCATAGGCCATTCAGGCCTACTATTCGCGACCTAAAAGGCTGAAGACACCTCAGCTGTAGGATGTTCCCCGTGCAGTTGACAACAACCATATTGTCAGCGTAAAACAACTGGCTGCAACAAGAAATATTGTGGGAGGCCCAGTAGGACGATGATATTTTAACTTGAGGAAGATCTTCTTCGCGCAGTTGACAGTAATCTAAGCGTCAGTGTAAGACATCTGCTATAAGTAGTGTTCACCACATGAGTGGAGAGTGTTACGTGAGAAACTGCTGTATCAGTTCGATGTACAGCGTTTGTAGGCACTATCAGCTGCTGATTTTTCTGCGATGGTACACGTCTTGGTATGGTTCATTCAAAACTGTGTTAACCTTCACTTTAGTGCAAATGCACTGTTCCCAGATAAGGATGCGCTCAAAAGCAGATGATTGTGTCGAAAAGTTGTAGAAAGTGAGCTCGGGACCAGAAAAGCCAGGCTGAAAACTCAATGCATCAACGAACTGTGAAACTTGGGACAAATACTTTTGAGAAATATTTCCATAACCTGCAGAGATCTTTCTGAGGTTACAGAATTTCTACTAACGTAAGTACTGCAAATGCTGAGAAGTTATTTGAGCACGAGAAAAATTTTTCCGTGAGTGGCCCTTCACTGCGTGACTACTGAACAATGAAAGGGCGTGACTACACAGCCTTTAAAGAAATTTCAGATTGAATCGAATTGTTGGCCCTCACAAAACATAAGGGACGTTTCTCGATCCGAATTTGAAATCATATAGCAATGTGAGAACAAGTATAATTGGCTTAAGTAACTAAAAGGTAAGGACCTTAGTCAGAAGCCAAATAAGTGAAGAAGGTGTCTTAAAATAATATAGAAATCGTAATGACAGAGACATCTCCGTTTATTATCATTACTTCGCAAACGAACCACCTCCATACAAGTCATTCTGGTAGTTGCTTTCAAGATTGGTGAGTGGTCTCCACCTATCTTAAGACCATTGGCTACTTACGTAATTAGAGATTAATACATATAAGGGAAATCGTATCGGAAAAAATGTGGCTCCCTTTAGAAAACTCCCTTGCCGTGCAAATTGGTTCTCTCATTTCCATTATCAAACTGACGTTGCGTTGTCCTTGCAAATGATAGCTCGTACTGTTAATATTTTTATCGCTCTTGATTCAAGGTCTGCTGGCAGTTAAATTGTTTCCTTCGCAGTAAGAGTCGTTCTCCTGTAACAGGCATCTCATTATTACCAGGTTTGAAGGAAGATAAATAAGTAGCTTGAGCATTCTACTGCCCCTAAGAGGACCGCCCAAAAATTCACAAAGCGCTCTCACAGAATTGTGGCTCGTTGGCTTACTAGTGTTCGCTTGGTGGAGACGCGTAATAGACTACCGAATGTGTGCGGCAGTTCTCGGTCCTCGAATGAAAACAATTGATTAATTTGGTGGGTAATCCAGGCGAAAGATCTCATGAATAGCAGCTCGCTGCTCGTAGTACTTAGAGAGTCTGGCGCTGTTGGCATCACATCAATAGAATCCTTGTGTGTGGCTCTGGGGTCTTGCCCCATTCGCATCACTACCCGTCACAGAGAATACTAGCTAATGAGGGACAGACACAACAAGGTTATAAAAATAACAGGGGAAAACATCGAACAAATCCGTCAGTTAAACAGCTGGCGCCTTGACATACGGCAACGGGAATGGGAGACGACCCACACAGACTGTCGCGTTTTCTACTTCTTCCCCAAAATGCGGGGAAAGCTGAAGCTGAAGCATGCGGATCAAGGCCGCGGCAAGGACCACATTCTGACCGGCGAAGGCCCACACGCAGCGTGGATGAACCGCCAGAGCCGTACGAACACATGCGGGACATAGGATTCTCCTGAACGTGGCAATACATTGCCACACCCTCACACACGTAAGACCTGTGACAGAATATAATGACATCAAAGCAATGTTGCGCGTCCCACACAAATGGTGTTCTCTTGGTTACATCACTGATGAGATATCAAGAACACAGCATAGAGAAGAAATCCGTACGGAAGATCTCAAACAGATATACAACAAATACGACAGCAGGATCCGAGAGAGAATGCAAACTCCGACACAGCCACAGACACTGATACAGATGCAGATACATAAAATGACAAAAACACTACGAAAACATAACACACAGGCTCATATCACAAAGAGTATAACACGTAAAATAGATAATTATAAGAAAAGCGGACACAGCACTTGCTTTGTTTATGTATCTAAACTGTATTTCAAGAACGATAACTAAATAATATGAAGGAAAATGACTAATAAACTCAAGATCCAAAGAAACTGGTACACCTGCGTAATATCGTGTAGGGCCCCAGCGAGCATGCAGAAGTGCCGCAACACGACGTGGTATGGACTCGACTAATGTCTGAAGTAGTGCTGGAGGGAATTGACACCCTGAATTGTGTAGGGCTGCCCATAAATCCGTAAGAGTACGAGGGGGTGGAGATCTCTTCTGAACAGCATGTTACAAGGCATCCTAGATATGCTCAATAATGTTCATGTCTGGGCTGATTCGTGGCCCGCGGAAGTGTTCAAACCCAGAAGAGTATTCCTGGAGCCACCTGTAGCAATTGTACAAGTGTAGGGTGTCGCATTGTCCTGATGCAATTGCCCAAGCCCGTCGTAATGCATAATTGATATGAGTGGATACATGTGATCACACAGGATGCTTACGTACGTTTCACCAGTGAGAATCGTATCAAGATGTATCAGGGGTCCCATATTACTCCAAATGCACTCGCCCCACACTATTTCAGAGACTCCACCAACTTGAAGAGTTCCCTACTGACATCCATGGACTCATGAGGTTGTCTTCATAACCGTGCACGTCCATCCGCTCGATACAATTTGAAACGAGACTCGTCCGACTAGGCACATGTTTCCAGTCATCAACAGTCCAATGTCAGTGTTGACGGCCGAGGAGAGGCGAAAAACTTCTGTCGTCAAGGGCACACGAGTTGGCCTTCGGCTCCGAAAACCAATGTCGATGTTGTTTCTTTGAATGGTTCCCACGCTGACACTTGCTGATGGCCCAGCACGGAAAACTGCACCAATTTGTGGAAGGGTTGCCCTCCTGTCACGTGGAACGATTGTCTTCACTCGTCGTTGGTCCAGTCCTTCCAGGACCTTTATGCGGCAGCACCGATGTCGGAGATCTGATGTTTTACCGGATTCCTGATATTCACGGTACACTCGTGAAATGGACGTACTGGAAAATCTCCACTTCTTGGCTTTCTTGGAGATGCTTTGTCGCATCGCTCTTGTGGCGACTGTAACGCAACGTTCAAGCTCACTTTTTGATAACCTTCAATGTATCAGCAGTAACCGATCTAACAACTGCGCCAGACACTTGTTTTCTTACATAGGCGTTGCTTACCACAGAGCAGTATTCTGCCTGTTTACATACCTTTGTATTTGAATATGCATGCCTATACCAGTTTCTTTGACGCTTCACTGTATAAGCAACGACAGAATCGTTTCATCTAAGAAATAATCCATACGGGGAGAGAAGGCTCGAAGTTCCGAAGCTTCCTTCCCGCCTACGGCACTGGTCGTGTGTACAAACATACAACATAACAGCACAAATGCAACATGTAGAATTATATCTAGTTATAGAAATACATATAGTGCAGTGGGTATTCCCTACATACGCACTTAAAAAATGTTAAAGTAGTAATACACCCAGTCGATTAAGATGTAGTACTGTGAAAGGACATAATATTGTATGCCACTTCAGGTTCGTAAAACTCGATGTTTCTGCCGAGGAATAGCAACACGAAGCATAATTTATACGTTATATTTTGTTTTAAAGGTAAGCAAAAAAGATGATTGTCCTTTCCTATCATTCTATTATTTTCTTCGAAATTACTAACATTGGTTATCTTAACACTCCGTTTCCTACACTAATTTAAGTTTCCTTGTAACTCATTGTAATTACCTTTGATCACAGCTCAAAACATATTTTTGCTAGTAATGAAGAACAACGTACTATTCCATGTAAAATTGTGTTATGTACGACCTATATTTTTTAAATATCAGGTAGCAGGTCTTAAAATATGCACTTAATGAAATGAACGCTCATAACTGCTTATAGAGAAAAATTCGGTATAACTACAAAATCAATGCGAACAGAAAGTTTACCTTTTTCTTCTTCGGAATTATTAAAATGTGTTTAGCCTTCATCTGTCATGTGTGTTTGTTTGTTAAAAGTGATAATGCGGTGTAGCATACCACTTTTTGTTTCCTTTATCTCATTTTTGTTTCGTTTGGTAATATCGTTCCACTATGTGTGACTGAATGTTAGAGAGCTTATATTCTTAGTCCTTTCTGTCTCCAGCACTCAGTTGCATGCAGTAAATATTTTCGATTATTAACCTATGTTTTTACGAATATTCATACCAGAATACTGAAAATCGAACAACTGAGAAAAGCTGCACACTGTTGGTAAACAACTCCTGACAACTGTTTGTTCCCTAAGGAAGCAGTTATGAAACATGTCGGATATCCATCAAACGGTGTCAGATAATTCGCAACAAATCTTCAGTGATAAATAATGAAAACAGACAATTTGTTGTTGAGGGCAACTGAAGCTAAAGTAATCCTTGTTTCAAAAATAAACCCCTTTCAGCTGCGCATGAATTTTTATTTACAGGAATACGACCCATTTAGTGATATTAAACCACATATTCTAGTGTACGTTATGTTTCCTGTCTACAAGAAAGGAAACATGTAATCGTTATTGCGATAAAAAAAACGGATACGTGTCCTAATAATCTAGGATCTGTGACAGCTAACATGAAGTACTCACACGTCACTAAAGCATTGAGCTGTTGACGGAAGCCGCGCGGGGCAGCCGTGAGGTGTAGGACGCCTTGCCACGGTTCGCGCGGCACTAGAACTTCCCACAAATATCCAGAAAAAACTGTTGAAAGGGAAAGAGGAGGACTCAACCCTCAAAAAATTAAATACTGTTATCCGAAACAAGCAGAGAGTCACAAATCAAACTGACCAGCCGAAAAATTGACGTGTTAAAAGTGTGTTAGACTACCATGAAAATATCAAAATAGGAAAAAGGTAGAAAGTTCCAGCTTGTAGCGGTGTAAGCCCGTTGGTTGAGAAAACTCACATCACACCGGGAAGCGGAGGGCGGCGACCCTGCAGGGCCACACCGCCTGTGCCTGTCAACGTGCTCGTGTGCGTCGGGGAGGGCGCTAACGTCACCGCGTACATGGTGGGGAAAGTTATAAATATTTTCTCGTGTATCCGAATATCTTGGGAATGACTGAGGCCCACGTTAAAAAACACAAGCATTTAAATAATTCACCATAAAAATAGGTGAAACCAAATAGATGACACGCAAGAGCTTACATCAACAACCCCAGAATCAATAACCAAGAAATGGTGAAACTATGTCATTATGTCATTGAAAGACAATCAAAATTAGAGAGTATACTGTATTGTCTTAAGTCCCCTGATTATTAAGAGTGTGTGGGAGTATAGCTTTAGATTCCGCAGAGTTTTAATCCGTCGCAGAATGTTGGTCTGCCCCTGTACTCCTCCGTGTAAGGCTTTAAAATTATTTGCTGCGCCTGTAACGAAGATATAAGAATCACATAAGTGCTTACTTCACGTAGACGTCGACTTTCTCAGACTTTTGTAGCCTCCGAAACTAATGCCAAAACATCTGCCAGTCTGCAGAGGACACATGTGGTTGTGTTGTATAACAGAGGCCTTAGTCATTATCATGATATTTCTTTATGTGAGAAAATGTTTGTTCTTTCCCCATTATGTGTGAGGTGGCGCTAAAGAGCCTTCCGTGCCACACGTGACTAAGTTGACTAGCAGTGTGGCCCTACAGTGCGAGGCGGCTGTAGGGCTGCCGTCTCACATATCCCAGTGTGAAGTTAGTTTCTTTAACCATTGGGCTTTTAATGTTACTAGCTGCGACTTCTTACCTTTCCTTGTTTTCCTATTTTGCTCTTTTCACTGTAGGCTAACGCGCTTTTAACATGCCAGATTTTGAGCAGGGCATTTTGGATTGTAGAAACCTGCTTGTTGCGAGTAACAGTATTTTATTTTGAAAAGGTTGAGTCGTTCTCCTGCCCTTATCAAGAGCTCAATGTTTTACTGAAATGTGAGTATTTCATACACCTTAGATTACTACCATAGTTGTCCGCTTTTTCTGTCATAATGATGAATGTATATTTACAGTTTGTGGATGTACCCCTCAAGACGTGGTTTAATATCACGAAACCGGTTGTGCTCCTGTAGGTACAAGTTCACATCGGAAGTTGCCGCGATTGTTTCACTCCTCGTAGCAAATATCATGCAAAACCCCGTGCCAAATTTTTGTTGCTGATACAGACTGGAGGCTGTAAACAGATGTTTAACGTCGTAGTGAATGTAATGGAGAAATACCTATTCTGAGACGTACTTTTCTGTTACGCCAGCGACTGGGGATCGTATTTTCCAGTAGGTGCAGATAAATTACCACCACATCTTTGTCAACTGTAAAACATTTCTCTTAAAGTATATGTTAATAATGAAAATGAACTTTAGGTTTTCTGCAGCTTTACTACGTTTTTAATTTGTTCTTATTTATTTAGTCTTCATTTTCAAACCTTTAAAATACACTGTTATGAAGTTTGAACTTCAAAAATTGTTTCACCACGCAGTGTAGGTGATGGAGAAAACCTAGAATGCACTTCACTTGTCAATGGAGATCTACAGCGGACGCCAGAACAGCATTTCAGCAAAAATCAGACGCGATTATTAACTAGAGCTTGCAACTACGTTTACATTTTTAAAGTAAGCAACAAATAAATCTGACATATGTGTGGAATGATGTAACTCTGAAAGCTAACAGTGTGTTGTTACAACAAAGGCTATAAAATCATGTCAGTACAGTTCTAAAGAGAATTCGTTCTGGATGCGAATTGCATAGTCGTAAAAACGAAGCTGCAGTAAAATAAAATACTAGACCTCAAATAACAGCCCCTTTTTGCTTTTGTTTTGTAAAGTAGATAAAAATCATATACTGTTAGCTGTATTATTCTGCGTGACTGAACTTGAGACGAACACACAAAAAAGAAGTTTTGCATCACCTCGGTTCCGAGCGTTCCGGAGTACAGATCAACATAAACAGCATTTCCGCCCTTTTTGTTGGTCATGAAAACAACCCATTGACTGTTGTACCACCTTACAGTGAGACCTTCAGAGGTGGTGGTCCAGATTGCTGTACACACCGGTACCTCTAATACCCAGTAGCACGTCCTCTTGCATTGATGCATGCCTGTATTCCTCGTAGCAGACTTTCCACAAGTTCATCAACGCACTGTTGGTCCAGATTGTCCCACTCCTCAACGGCGATTCGGCATAGATTCCTCAGACTGGTTGGTGGGTCACATCATCCATAAACAGCCCTTTTCAGTCCATCCCAGGCATGTCGATAGGGTTCATGTTTGGAGAACATGCTGGCCCCTCGAGGGGAGCGATGTCGTTATTCTGAAGGAAGTCATTCACAATATCTGGACAATGGGAGAGCGAATCATCGTCCATGAAGACGAATGTCGCGCCAATATGCTGCCGATATGGTTGCCTAGTCGGTCGGAGGATGGCATTCACGTATCGTATAGCAGTTACGGCGCCTTCCATGACCACCAGCGGCGTACGTCGGCCCCACATAATGCCACCCCGCAACAGCAGGGAACCTCCACCTTGCTGCACTTACTGGACAGGTGTCTGGCGTTCAGCCTGACCGGGTTGCCTCGAAACACGTCTCCTACGATTTTCTGGTTGAAAGTCTAGGCGACACTCATCGGTGAAGAGAACGTAATGCCAATCCTGAACGGTCGATTCGGCATGTTGTTGGGCCCATCTGTACCATGCTGCATGGACGGCGGGAGTGAAGTTGCGCAGCATGCAGCCTACTGCGCATATTTTGAGTCGTAGAACGACGTCCTGTGGCTGCACGAAAAGCCTTATCCAACATGGTGGCGTTGCTGTCAGAGTTCCTCGGAGCCATAATCCGTAGGTAGCGGTCATCCACTGCAGTAGTAGCCCTTGGGCAGCCTGAGAGAGGCATGTCATCGACAGTTCCTGTCTCTCTGTATTTCCTCCATGTCCAGACAACATCACTCCGAGACGCCTGGACACTTCTCTTGCTAAGAGCTCTTCCTCGCACAAAGTAACAATGCGGACGAGATCGAACCACGGTATTAACCGTCTATTTATGGTTGAACTGCAGACAACATGAGCCGTGTACCTCCTTCCTGGTGGAATGGCTGCAACTGATCGGCTGCCGGACCCCCTCCGTCTAACAGGCGCTGCTCATGCATGTTTGTTTACATTTTTGGGCGGGTGCAGTGACATCTCTGAACAGTCAAGGACTGTGTCTGTGATACAATATCGAAAGTCAACTTCTATCTTCAGGAGTTTCTGGGAACCGGGGTGATGCAGAACTTTTTTTTATCTGTATAGTTTACATCTACATCTACATTGATACTCGGCAAGCCACCCAACGGTGTGTGGCGGAGGGCACTTTACGTGCCACTGTCATTACCTCCCTTTCCTGTTCCAGTCGCGTATGGTTCGCGGGAAGAACGACTGTCTGAAAGCCTCCGTGCGCGCTCTAATCTCTCTAATTTTGCATTCGTGATCTCCTCGGGAGGTATAAGTAGGGGGAAGCAATATATTCGATACCTCATCCAGAAACGCACCCTCTCGAAACCTGGACAGCAAGCTACACCGCGATGCAGAGCGCCTCTCTTGCAGAGTCTGCCACTTGAGTTTATTAAACATCTCCGTAACGCTATCACGGTTACCAAATAACCCGGTGACGAAACGCGCCGCTCTTCTTTGGATCTTTTCTATCTCCTCCGTCAACCCGACCTGGTACGGATCCCACACTGATGAGCAATACTCAAGTATAGGTCGAACGAGTGTTTTGTAAGCCACCTCCTTTGTTGATGGACTACATTTTCTAAGCACTCTCCCAATGAATCTCAACCTGGTACCCGCCTTACCAACAATTAATTTTATATGATCATTCCACTTCAAATCGTTCCGTACGCATACTCCCAGATATTTTACGGAAGTAACTGCTACCAGTGTTTGTTCCGCTATCATATAATCATACAATAAAGGATCCTTCTTTCTATGTATTCGCAATACATTACATTTGTCTATGTTAAGGGTCAGTTGCCACTCCCTGCACCAAGTGCCTATCCGCTGCAGATCTTCCTGTATTTCGCTACAATTTTCTAATGCAGCAACTTCTCTGTATACTACAGCATCATCCGCGAAAAGCCGCATGGAACTTCCGACACTATCTACTAAGTCATTAATATATATTGTGAAAAGCAATGGTCCCATAACACTCCCCTGTGGCACGCCAGAGGTTACTTTAACGTCTGTAGACGTCTCTCCATTGATAACAACATGCTGTGTTCTGTTTGCTAAAAACTCTTCAATCCAGCCACACAGCTGGTCTGATATTCCGTAGGCTCTTACTTTGTTTATCAGGCGACAGTGCGGAACTGTATCGAACGCCTTCCGGAAGTCAAGAAAAATAGCATCTACCTGGGAGCCTGTATCTAATATTTTCTGGGTCTCATGAACAAATAAGGCGATTTGGGTCTCACACGATCGCTGTTTCCGGAATCCATGTTGATTCCTACATATAGATTCTGGGTTTCCAGAAATGACATGATACGCGAGCAAAAAACATGTTCTAAAATTCTACAAGAGATCGACGTAAGAGATATAGGTCTATAGTTTTGCGCATCTGCTCGACGACCCTTCTTGAAGACTGGGACTATCTGTGCTCTTTTCCAATCATTTGGAACCCTCCGTTCCTCTAGAGACTTGCGGTACACGGCTGTTAGAAGGGGGGCAAGTTCTTTCGCGTACTCTGTGTAGAATCGAATTGGTATCCCGTCAGGTCCAGTGGACTTTCCTCTATTGAGTGATTCCAGTTGCTTTTCTATTCCTTGGACACTATGTAAGTTTCCGTTTTTGCGTAAGAGAAAGGAAAACAGGCCGATGCCCACATGATTGTGATAAGCCGCTCATAAATCGAGGTTCATTGTGCATAAGAATAATTTGATCGTTGTATCAATATCTGGCGTTCTGCAGCAGCTACAAGTATTAAATGTTGGCGTGTTGAAAATGTATTTATTACGTAAATTCCTTGCCATTTCAGAAAGAATGTAGGACATATAGCGTGGCACTCTGAGCATAATACAAGGGAGAATACAACATATTTCCTATTGTACAAAGGGCGCTCAAAATGTTTTCCTCACCCGTCGCTAATTTTTTTTATTTTTGGAGGAGGAGAATGACATTTTTTGTGAACACACTTCGAACATTTATCTATACATCGAACCTGCTCAGTGTAGCCTTCATCAGCTGTAACACATCTGGCCCAACGTTCTTTCCATGACGTGAATACTGTTCTGGTTGGCAAGAGAGCCAACACCGTTTTACTAAAGGAGGCCGAAATGCTCGTGTTTTAGCTCACGCAGGCTGGCGTGAGGTCTGGAACATGACAAGGAAATTAGAATTTAGAAAAACGGACGTAGCTGGTGGAATACTTAGCTTTAATCCATTAATGATGAACATCAGTTTTGACGGTACATGATTCACATGATTCTTAGCACAACCGAGGCCCGGTGCAAAAATGTCTGCAAATTCTTCACATAGACGAGAAACACTGTCTGAAGGCACAGTCTGATTCACTGATAGGACCTGATTTACTATAGACAAGTTAAACAACTGAAATAAATCGAAACCAAACAAGTTCACTGCAGAAGAATAACGAATGATGTAAAATGACACAAGTTTTGTTTGTCCTTTGTATGTTGCAAGAAGGCTGCACTGTCCTAACACAGGGAACTCTTGACCTGAATAGCTAGTTAACATTTGCGGCACACAACAGAGGTGTCCCCAGCAATTTGTAAGTGTCTTGATTGATCAGTGAAACTGCAGCCCCAGTATCGAGCTGGAATGGTATCACTATGCCGTTAATGTCCAAGTCTACGAAAAGTTTATTTTCCTGCTGACGACAAGAGCGACTGTCTCGTGCAACGTGAACTGACACTGGTACAAAATCACTTGCGACTTGACGGGAGTGCCGGCGATGTCGACGCACACTATTTGTGGGATGAACACAGTCACTGTTAGAGAGAGCGGCACTGGGTGGAGTGGAATGAACGACATGAATTTCCATGGGCGAAGTTTCGCGAACCTGAGTATCCTTGGTTCGATTCTGATTCCGGCGCGAAGCAAAGGGCCTGGAATGGTTTTGAGCTTCCAATCTGAGCTTTTTCTGGCAAACACTCTGAACATGTCCTTTTTTATTACAATAAAAGCAAATAGCTTGGCGTGACGGGCAATTCTCTCGCGAACGTCTAGTAGCGCACCGCAGGCAGGATATGAGCACTGCATTTGCTTGCCGGCGCGGCACACATGGCTGAGGGCCTGGTGGCAGCGGCGTGGCCGGGCATGGGGCTGTTTACTGCTCCGTGCAGCTCGCTCGGCGGGCCGCTTAACCTGACACATGGCTGGTGAAGTTTCAAATGATTCCTGAGCAAAGTCAAGTGTGTCCTGCCGATCCAATATGTCCATCAGTTGTTGAAGGGAGGGATTGACTAGTTTCAAAATCTGTTCCCTTATATGAACATCAGAAACGTTCTGTGCAATTGCATCACGTACCATAGTATCTGACTAAGGGAGTCCACATTGACACTCAAAAGCACAATCCCTAGTAAGGCCTTCCAAGGTTGAAACCCATTCCCGATTAGTCTGACCTACCGTACGTTTTGAACGAAAAAAGGTATACCATTTTGCAACGACATTGACTGATTCTTTGAAATATGCATCTAATGCAGACATAATTTTTTCGTAGGACAGAGTTGCTACGTCGCGTCGGGGAAATAATTTGACTGTCACACGGTACGTTTGCACACCGACCGATGATAAGAGATATGGCTGCCGCTTGTTACCTTGAATTCTGTAGGCGGCGAGATAGAATCCGAATTGGCGTGACCACTCCGTCCAGCTTTCCAGTGCAGCAGCAAAAGGTCGAAAAGTTGGTGCAACAGCGTGTTGTGGCTGCGTTAGCGGTGGAGCAGCGGCTGCCGCATCGTTTTGCATTGCACGTTGACCCTGGACGAGCTGTCCAAGGGCATCCAGTAATGCCTGCGTCTGCTGATTCTGTAAGCGATAAAATTCGCACAGCACATCTGGAGATTGTGGCGAAGCCATTACACAAGTAAATCAGGGCAATATCGATAAGAACGCGGTTTTGCCTCGTCTCCAAATGTTGTGGTTGGCAGGAGAGCCAACACCATTTTACTAAAGGAGGCCGAAATGCGCGCGATTTAGCTCACGGAGGCTGGCGTAAGGTCTGGAACATGACAAGGAAATTATAATTTAGAAATACGGACGTGGCTGGTGGAATACTTAACTTTAATCCATTAATGATGAACGTCGGTTTTGACGGTACATGATTCACAATATCAATAGTAACTGATAATGGCGCCTTGCTAGGTCGTAGCAAATGACGTAGCTGAAGGCTATGCTAACTATCGTCTCGGCAAATGAGAGCGTATTTTGTCAGTGAACCATCGCTAGCAAAGTCGGCTGTACAACTGGGGCGAGTGCTCTCCAGACCTGCCGTGTGGCGGCGCTCGGTCTGCAATCACTGATAGTGGCGACACGCGGGTCCGACGTATATTACTGGACTGGGGCCGATTTAAAGGCTACCACCTAGCAAGTGTGGTGTCTGGCGGTGACACCACAAATGCACTTTGGTAAAATCCTAGGGTTGACTTTTACACCATCGCTTGACACAGGAAGTAAGGTCTCTCTCACTATCAAATGTTTTACTGCGCAGGTGGGTCTTCAGACGACAAAGAGGTAAAAATCAGACGGAGCCAAGTACGGAATGTAGGGAGGATGAGGAACAATTTTGCAACCCATTTCCCTGATTTTCTCCTGCGTCATAAAGGCTGTATGGGGTTTGGCATTGTCAAGGTGTAGTCTGATTAGCTGACTGAACCAGTGATATCACACTATCCAATGACAAACGAGTCATTTCAACAAGCTGTCGTGTCGTCACACATGTCATTTTGAATTATTTGACCAATGGTCTCATTCACGTCAGTCACTGCCATCGATGGTCTACCGCATCGTGGATTGTCCAGTAGAGAGAAATCACCTTCTTTAAACATCTGCAACCACCGGTGGATACTGCTGCGATCCACTGTGTTCTCCCCATAAACAGAGAGCAACTTCCTATAAATCGATGTGGCAGAGCCACCGCCGGTGTTGAAGAGGAACTCCGACCGTCGTTGCAACCTGACACCTTCACGGTCCATTGTGGCTCACCTGTAAATAAAAGAATATACTTTTATACGCCAGCTTATAGCTAAATGTTCCAAGTATGTTCACAAAATATTTCATTCTCCTCCTGCAAAAAATAAAAAATTAGAGACCACTGTGCAAAACTTTTTGAAAGTCCTTTGTATATTAAAATTCATTTTAGAAATTTTTAGTTTTATTTGGAACTTAAGAGTTCGCGTACTGGGTCTTTGCAAAGGAAAATTTACCACCAGTGCAGAATTTTTTATCAATTTTGAGGACAAAAAAAAAGCAAGAAAAACTGATTCACTGAGGACAGACTAGACTTTCTACACGTAGGGAATACAAATGAATTCATCCGGGACGGAATTTGTTTTCGAAACCAGCCATGGCACACACGTAGTTTTCAAAGGCATTTCTTATACTTCTGACTCTCTATGTGGGTGAGTTTGTTTACTCATCCAGTGAAGACAGTGATTTGTTAGTCATTTTCAGTGTAACTGTGTCGATGCAAGGCTGGAACTGACGAGGCGTGAACACAGAAGCTAATAAAAAACGAATGTATGCCAGAGTCCAGTAAGAGACTCCGAAGCAGGAGAAAAATGAAGGCGAAGAAGAGCTACGTTTGCACATGAGGGGTCTGACGCATTCTCAACAGCAAAATTTACTGACGACTGGTGAAGCTGCAACATTTCTCATTTGGAACGGGGATGTAGGGCTCTGTAAAAGTATTCAGGCTGTATCTCCTTCCATTTTCATAATCGACTACTCCACAACAACAGAAGCAAACCCCAAGATAAGATCTGTAGGTAGCATATTTAGCCGCCAACATCACATTTTCTGACACTGTCACAGCAGACCCTACTAAAAGCGATGCGTTTTTAGAGATCTTTAATGAGGTGTATGTTAACTGTGCTGCATGCTAAATGTTCTTCGTGTTTTCCGTTCCTAGCTTTCGACGTTTAATGTTCTTCGTTCTTGTTCAGTCCGAGGCGTTTACGAGTTCGCGTGAAGAAATAATGACGTTCCGTGACGTTACTGGTGACCGGTTCGCAAAAGCAAACTCAACCACCTCATATTGGTTTACGCATTATGGATCTAGCATGCCGTCTTTCTCTCCTTTGGTATTTAAATTTGCTAAATTATCCAGGGAGAGCGATACACCGCATTAACTATCTCTCCTGAAATATGCAATTGCAGTAAGGTTTGTTGTGCTAAAGTGTCTGGAAATAAGATGTCGATTGTTAAATATGTTACTGTATACATTTATCGGGTCTTGGCGCACCAAGTTCTTTCACTTTCATCCTAAGCTCAGGTTCCAAAACTTACCTGAAGTAGATTGCAGACTGAATTCATATTGTGCCGTTTTCAGACTCACGGTAAGCTACAGTTTTTGGCAAGAAAATGAAACAACTCACGCACAGTACACTCACAAAAAGAAAGTTGCGTGTATTCAGCAAACGCCGTCGTCGAACGAGGAAATTCGTTGCAACTGAAGGTAACGGGAAATGTTTCGCGATTATTTCCTCTAATCATTCGTGAGACACTCGCTGGTTGCTACTACCTATTTTACCGTACTTTTGTTGACTCTACGAGACATTAATGAACTTAGCCAGCCTTGCATACAGCGGGTAGGTTTGCCAGTGTCTGAAACGAAAAAATTATCTTCAGCACCATAAAAAATATATTTATATTAAATGTCGATTAATGACGTATCAAAGTATAATTGATATATGCACAGACAGGAAGTCAGTAGCTAACGTTCAAGCCAATCTCTCGAGTCACTTTCATCGCAAGCAGCACGACATTCATGTGGATGTTGGTAAACACATCTTTATTTACAAACGTATCTTGTTATGTGGTTGGAGAAGTATCGCACGTAGTGTCATTTACGGTACTTCTGCAAGATGTGTGTATCGTATTCTGTTTTTAAAATACGGAAATATTCTCAACAATTCTCGAACACAGCAGCTCCTAATAGCAAGGCCATGAGCGGACAAAAACATACAACCCGGAGCACCGGAATAAGGGCATAAATAATACTAAATACTTGAAATGACCCCGCGCTGGATTAACCGAGCGTTCTCGGGCGCTGCAGTCATGGACTGTACGGCTGCTCCCGGTGGAGGTTCGAGTCCTCCCTAGGACATGGGTGTGTGCGTTTGTTCTTAGGATAATTTAGGTTAAGTAGTTTGTAAGCTTAGGGACTGATGACCTTAGCAGTTAAGTCCCATAAGATTTCACACACATTTGAACACACATTTTTTGAACTTGAAATGAAAATCGATACACAAAGGCCACAGTCTCACCAGACCGTACACACCATTACGCGAAAAATTAGTAAGGATATGGTGGGGTAAACTTATCTAAGGACGAACAGCTGGTGTTAATCATGTGGAAGTATCAATGTCCACAAGCCGGGAAGCGTAAACATTTCAACACCGGTACTCGATCAGAAAGACAGCAACATCGACGCTCTTGTGTGCGACCACGAGCTAGCTCAGCAGAAAACGGTAAGAGGAGGGCAGACCGGACTGAATTTGTAATGTTATGGGAGACACTAGGTAGAGCACAACATCGGCTAGCAAGGTCTCACTGAGCAGTACAGATATGGTAACTAATTGACTAACCGAAACTGAAGACGACTCGAGGAGGGCAATAACCGATTCGGCCATTATGAATGACGTCGCACAGTGGAGCCTCTACTAGACGACATAAATGCTCCATCCTCACTAGCCTAGAGCACTCTATCATTAGGATCAGTGGCATTCCTGTCGTTCGCACTCGATTCTCGGGTTATGATATCTCGCATAGCATAGCATCTTGTGTTGATCTTACACTTGCTGCCTTACGATACGATGAACGATCCATAGACACCGATAATGAACACCAGCATCCGACACTGTAATCAGCATAGCAGCCAGTACTGATGGGCAGTTCAGGGGTCTACCAAGGAGACTCCAGTCCACGGCAGAAGCTGCCCTCAGACTCCAGCATCGCACGTTTATGACGGCCTACCGTACTGGAGGGCCAGGCTCAGTATTGAGCACGACGTCACAGCATTCGACAGTGTGGTCCAACTAACGGGACAACGTAGACAGTTATCTGGGGGGAATCGAGTATTCTCCGACACAGCATGTGATTCGAACATATACGACGTGGTCACCACCATCCCAACGCAAGGCTACCGACTGGGTGAGTCTGCCTCGCCAATGGGCGGCAAACCGTTACACCAGGGTGTCATCGACTTCCGCTCAGAGCTGACGCAGCGTTCTCGGCAGCCGTGAGTCCGCTGTTGGATTCAGCGGATTACTCACCGGATTACCTAGCCACCAGCCGTCGCAGAAGACACGGCAGAGACTTGTATTCTTAGTAATAAATGAAATAACCTTGAATACTGTCTTACTGTTCCTATCGACGCCACACAGGTCCCCAATCTGCATCCTAGCTCGGCAGCGGGCCAGCCTTACTATACATTTGGTGATTTAGCTATTATATCAACATTTCTTGACATTGTACGTATTCTACAGATAAGTCAATATCATAGCAATTCTAATAAGAACTTACTTTTTTCGCAAGTTAACAATAAAATTCCGTATCCACGTCTCCTCTTTCTCATTGCGAGCAAAACTGGCAAAACAAATCAACTGTAGCCGCTTGTTATAAACAATGCTGTATCTTGGCGTTGCACTCTCTAATGGATCAGCAAACAGAAATATATTTTGTATGTTTTGAGAAACGCCAAGGAAGTATCAAATATACACTCCATGGTACATTTAATGCTGGGATGAAGACAACTGAAGTGGTCCAAAAATCTGGTGATAGCACCGCGTCCATATGGACAGACGAAAAAGGTATCACCTAAATACCTCCAGAAGCACCTTGGTGGCAAAGCCATGTCCTTGAAGTCCTCCATAAATAAACTGGCGACTATGGGTGACAAAGGACTGCCCGTAGACACTACGTCATTCTGTTCTAAAATGTTGGCGTTAAATCAAAAATACGTAGATGTCACGACATGACGACAAATCCTCGCCACCTCTTCACCCAGATTTTCACTAATGAAACTAAGGGTCTGTTCCAGAGGGAGTCGTGTAAACGAATTTACAAGCTCATGAAGTCATATTTTAAAATGTGCTTTTTTGGGCGTGGGACGGGGACTCCACCTTAGGATTCTCAGCTACAAGCACCACTTTTCCTTACAATTCCCATAGCTTATTCGCAGACATATGTCGGAGACTTCAAGCTACGGACGCGAGCCCTTATTTAAAGGCTATTAACTAAATAAATACGAGCCGCAAGGTGAATTTGTGGCCACCGGCTGCACTCGCTAGTTGTTCTGTGGCGTTAACGGCGGCCGTTGGCCGGTGCTTTTACGACCTTAAGTGGCGCGGCCCGCCGGTCGGAGCTGCAAATTAGCTGCCAACCGAGAGGCGGCTGGGAGTCTCCGAGGCGGCCTGCACCAGCGGTCGTACGTCACGGAGGCGGCGGCGGCGGCGGCGGCGGACCAAGAGCTCCCGAAAGGCCGGCCGACTTAATTCCACGGCGCTACACGTACAGGATGTTTCACAGCTCAGGTTACACGCTTCTAGAGGTTGGAGAGGTGACTTAGTAGGTCAAGTTTTCCATAGGAGCCCACGTCCGGAAATGTTATCCAACGGCGCTACAGTGCGTCAAACTTACTGGCGTTGGTGCCAATAAATGTTTGTATGTACAGCGTGATTCCGTGATGATATCACACACATTCTAGTATGATGGCGAATGATAAATGTACCAATTTGACGTAATGGCCAAATGACCTACGGATTATGACACCGAGAAACCCTGACAGCGACGCCACCATGCTAAATAATGCTTTTCGTGCAGACACAGGAGGTCGCGTTACGACTCAAAATATGCGCAATAGGCTGCATGATGCGCAACTTCACTCCCGACGTCTATGGCGAGGTCCGTCTTTGCAACCACGACCCCAGGCAGCGTGGTACAGATTGGCCGAACAACATGCCTAATGGACTGCTCAGGATTGGCATCACGTTCTCTTCACCGATGAGTGTCGCATATGTCTTCAACCAAACAATCGTCAGAGACGTGTTTGGAGGCAACCCGGTTAGGCTGAACGCCAGACACACTGTCTAGCCAGTGCAACAAGGTGGAGGTTCCCCGGTGTTGTGGGGTGGCATTATGTGGGGCCGACGTTCGGCGCTGGTGTTCATGGAAGGTGCCGTATCGGCTGTATGACACCTGAATGCCATCTTCCGACTGACTCTGCAACCATATCGGCAGCATATTGGTGAGGCATTCGTCTTCATGGACGATAATTCGCGCCCCCATCGTGCACATCTTGTGAATGACTTCTTTCGGGTTAACTGGCAGCTTATCAACCAGCTGATCACTGGCAGCAGGAGCTGCCCTCAAACAACCTATGGATCAGGATCCTCTGCCTCTGGCTGAGTGCCATTCCACACCATCAGCCACCGGTTCTCATCAGTTGCTGAGTTGACGGCAACTGTGGCGAGGTTTTTCCCTTCTTTGTCCACCCTATGTCAATTATCCATTGGAATATCCGCGCACGTCGCTCCAATCGGGATGAACTGTCGATTCTACTCTCCAGTTGTCTTCTTTCTTCAGACATCGAAGCTACATAGCTAAATTCCCATAATCACATTGTCTTCTCTGATTTCCAATCGGTTCAGATTGATCTCTCCTCTGTTGATGGCGTTCCAGCACATAGGGGACTTATGATACTTCTCCATGTTCTTATCCATTATTACCCAATTCTCTAACACAGTTCCTTCCAACTGTCACTCTACATCCTTCTGGATTCACCATCCCTCTATGTACCATCTACATTCTATCGTCCACACTGCTGGCAAGAGCCGATCTCCTGCATGTCCTTGGTCAGCTCCGAAACCCCCTATTTACTGATTGTGGACCTCAACGCCCACCACCCGCTTTGGGGATCTCTGTGTCCTTGTCCGAGAGGCTCCCTATTAGTTGACCTCTTCCACCAAGTGGATCTTGTATGCATCAACACTGGGGAACCTACTTTTTGGTCTGCCTCCACGTCAGCCTACTCTCATTTGGACATTTTTGTCAGTACCGTTCAAATATCTTGGAGCTTTGAATGGTTCGCTCTTGTTGATACACACTCCAGTGACCATTTTCCATGTGTCCTTCGATTACAGCCCCAACTGCCATCTATGCACCCAAGACGCTGGAAGTTTTCCCAAGCCGAATGGATACTTTTCTCCTCTCTAAAAACATTTGACGACAGTAAATTTCCTAGCATCGACGATCAAGTTGCGTGCGCTATGTCGTCACACCATACACGATAGCAAGAAGGCAAGCTGGGATTTCTTTACCAGCTCCTTTAACACCTTCCCTCCCTCATCCGTAGTTCGGAGTCGAAATCGACTGTTACCTGGAGCGCCTAGTTTCTACCCGACCTCTCGGCTAAGTGTCGCGAACGATACCCTAGTCGACCAAGTCGCAATTTCTGACTCACTGGATCAACACTTTGCTGAGATTTCGAGCTCTTCAAATTACCCACTAGGCGGATTGAAATTGATATGTGGGATTATTGTGCTTTAAATTTTTCCATCGAATTTATTAAGACAACGGTAGTTCGGAAACTCTACGAGTAATTTATTGACAATGGACAGTTAAGGAGACTGTGTTGAAAAAAATTTGAAATTTCAAGTGATAGTTTTCATTGGACGATTTTTTTTAGATCTGACTCAGTAACAAATGCCTCTAATACCTCTAATTGA
The DNA here is from genome assembly GCF_021461395.2 of Schistocerca americana. Classification (NCBI taxonomy): domain Eukaryota; kingdom Metazoa; phylum Arthropoda; class Insecta; order Orthoptera; family Acrididae; genus Schistocerca; species Schistocerca americana. The sequence continues at coordinate 95,835,337 of NC_060121.1, forward strand.
TTAACCCTACTTTCCGTAATTAACTACCTTCACAAAAGGATTCTTAGAATTAGGTTGCACATTTTCTTTGTCGTCATTCTACCGCCAGCGATGAATTTCGTGAAAGTCGATCAAAATCTGTTTCTCATCCAAGAAACCACGACGTTGAGTACAATACGATTGAAGGGGGTGCGCCTGAGATTCCCGTGAGACTGAGCCCTTGTTAAGCACTTCACGCTACATTCGATTTTGCAGCAACATTTGGCTGTGTAGAAGCCCTCTTCCTCTACTGATACCTGTCAATTTGATCGAAGGTTAAAAACTGCCGCAAAAAATACGACCGACGAGATGTAAACATCTGGTATGACACTGTAACAGAAGACTTCACTTTTTTATAGTCACATGAGCCGGAAAATAATCAGCAGTGAAGCTCTTGAGTGATCCGAGATGAACCGAAACCGACAACAGTGTTTCGTTTGCGAAGTGCTACCAGGTCAGTCGTGACTAGTGTTGCTCTTATGACGGACTTTCGGCTACTTCAACCCTTTGTCTTCCTCAGCTCATTCAAACATGTTGTTGTTGTTGTGGTCTTCAGTCCTGAGACTGGTTTGATGCAGCTCTCCATGCTACTCTATGCTGTGCAAGCTTTTTCATCTCCCAGTACCTACTGCAACCTACATCCTTCTGAATCTGCTTAGTGTATTCATCTCTTGGTCTCCCTCTACGATTTTTGCCCTCCACGCTGCCCTCTAATACTAAATTGGTGATCCCTTGATGCCTCAGAACATGTCCTACCAACCGATCCCTTCTTCTGGTCAAGTTGTGCCACAAACTTCTCTTCTCCCCAATCCTATTCATTACTTCCTCATTAGTTATGTGATCTACCCATCTAATCTTCAGCATTCTTCTGTACCACCACATTTCGAAAGCTTCTATTCTCTTCTTGTCCAAACTATTTATCGTCCATGTTTCACTTCCATACATGGCTACACTCCATACGAATACTTTCAGAAATGACTTCCTGACACTTAAATCAATACTGGATGTTAACAAATTTCTCTTCTTCAGAAACGTTTTCCGTACCATTGCCAGCCTACAATTTATATCCACTCTACTTCGACAATCATCAGTTATTTTGCTCCCCAAATAGTAAAACTCCTTTACTACTTTAAGTGCATCAATTCCTAATCTAATTCCCTCAGCATCACCCGACTTAATTAGACTACATTCCATTATCTTTGTTTTGCTTTTGTTGATGTCATCTTATATCCTCCTTTCAAGACACTGTCCATTCCATTCAACTACTCTTCCAAGTCCTTTGCTGTCTCTGACAGAATTACAATGTCATCGGCGAACCTCAAAGTTTTTATTTCTTCTCCATGAATTTTAATACCTACTCCGAATTTTTCTTTTGTTTCCTTTACTGCTTGCTCAATATACAGATTGAACAACATCGGGGAGAGGCTACAACCCTGTCTTACTCCCTTCCCAACCACTGCTTCCCTTTCATGTCCCTTGACTCTTATAACTGCAATCTGGTTTCTGTACAAATTGTAAATAGCCTTTCGCTCCCTGTATTTTACCCCTGCCACCTCTAGAATTTGAAAGGGAGTATTCCAGTCAACATTGTCAAAAGCTTTCTTAAAGTCTACATATGCTAGAAACGTAGGTTTGCCTTTCCTTAATCTTTCTTCTAAGATAAGTCGTAAGGTCAGTATTGCCTCACGTGTTCCAGTGTTTCTACGGAATCCAAACTGATCTTCCCCGAGGTTGGCTTCTACTAGTTCTTCCATTCGTCTGTAAAGAATTCGTGTTAGTATTTTGCAGCTGTGACTTATTAAACTGATAGTTCGGTAATTTTCACATCTGTCAACACCTGCTTTCTTTGGGATTGGAATTATTATATTCTTCTTGAAGTCTGAGAGTATTTCGCCTGTTTCATATATCTTGCTCACCAGATGGTAGAGTTTTGTCAGGACTGGCTCTCCCAAGGCAGTCAGTAGTTGCAATGGAATGTTGTCTACTCCGGGGGCCTTGTTTCGACTTAGGTCTTTCAGTGTTCTGTCAAACTCTTCACGCAGTATCATATCTCCCATTTCATCTTCATCTACATCCTCTTCCATTTCCATAATATTGTCCTCAAGTACATCGCCCTTGTATAGACCCTCTATATACTCCTTCCACCTTTCTGCTTTCCCTTCTTTGCTTAGAACTGGGTTTCCATCTGAGCTCTTGATATTCATACAAGTCGTTCTCTTATCTCCAAAGGTCTCTTTAATTTCCCTGTAGGCAGTATCTATCTTACCCCTAGTGAGATAGGCCTCTACATCCGTACATTTGTCCTCTAGCCATCCCTGCTTAGCCATTTTGCGCTTCCTGTCGATCTCATTTTTGAGACGTTTGTATTCCTTTTTGCCTGCTTCATTTACTGCATTTTTATATTTTCTCCTTTCATCAATTAAATTCAATATTTCTTCTGTTACCCAAGGATTTCTACTAGCCCTCGTCTTTTTACCTACTTGATCCTCTGCTGCCTTCGCTACTTCATCCTTCAAAGTTACCCATTCTTCTTCTACTGTATTTCTTTCCCCCATTCCTGTCAATTGTTCCCTTATGCTCTCCCTGAAACTCTGTACAACTTATGGTTCTTTCAGTTTATCCAGGTCCCATCTCCTTAAATTCCCACCTTTTTGCAGTTTCTTCAGCCTTAATCTACAGGTCATAACCAATAGATTGTGGTCAGAGTCCACATCTCCCCCTGGAAATGTCTTACAATTCTAAACCTGGTTCCCAAATCTCTCTCTTACCATTATATAATCTATCTGATACCTTTTAGTATTTGCAGGGTTCTTCCATGTATACAACCTTCTTTCATGATTCTTAAACCAAGTGTTAGTTATGATTATGATGTGCTCTGTGCAAAATTCTACCAGGCGGCTTCCTCTTTCATTTCTTAGCCCCAGTCCATATTCACCTACTATGTTTCCTTCCCTCCCTTTTCCTACACTCGAATTCCAGTCACCCATGACTATTAAATTTTCATCTCCCTTCACAATCTGAATAATTTCTTTTATTTCATCATACATTTCTTCAATTTCTTCGTCATCTGCAGAGCCAGTTGGCATATAAACTTGTACTACTGTAGTAGGTGTGGGCTTCGTATCTATCTTGGCCACAATAATGCGTTCACTATGCTGTTTGTAGTAGCTTACCCGCATTCCTATTTTCCTATTCATTATTAAACCTACTCCTGCATTACCCCTATTTGATTTTGTGTTTATAACCCAGTAGTCACCTGACCAGAAATCTTGTTCCTCCTGCCACCGAACTTCACTAATTCCCACTATATCTAACTTCAACCTATCCATTTCCCTTTTTAATTTTTCTAATCTACCTGCCCGATTAAGAGATCTGACATTCTACGCTCCGATCCGTAGAACGCCAGTTTTCTTTCTCCTGATAACGACATCCTCTTGAGTAGTCCCCGCCCTGAGATCCGAATGGGGGACTATTTTACCTCCGGAATATTTTACCCAAGAGGACGCCATCATCATTTAATCATACAGTAAAGCTGCATGCCCTCGGGAAAAATTACGGCTGTAGTTTCCCCTTGCTTTCAGCCGTTCGCAGTACCAGCGCAGCAAGGCCGTTTTGGTTATTGTTACAAGGCCAGATCAGTCAATCATCCAGACTGTTGCCCTTGCAACTACTGAAAAGGCTGCTGCCCCTCTTCAGGAACCACACGTTTGTCTGGCCTCTCAACAGATACCCCTCCGTTGTGGTTGCACCTACGGTACGGCTATCTGTATCTCTGAGGCACGCAAGCCTCCCCACCAACGGCAAGGTCGATGGTTCGTGGGGGGGCATTCAAACATAGGTGCCAAAAATGTGAGGAGTTTTGCCCTAGTTTGTGGAAATGGTAAATATTAACATACCACTGAGATTTAAAAATTATTTACCTATCCAGAATTCAACTTGGCTACGTTACTACGTGTAGGTTTCCCTTATTTGATGGGTACTGCGAAAGACCGGAGCATACCATAACGTTTATGAAAAAGAAACAAGGGGACAAAAATATACAGGGTGTCCGGAAATTACCATTACAAACATCTAGGACTAGGAGAGGGGACGGAATAGAAAATAATTTGAATAGGAACCCATGTCCGGAAAAATACTGATTCCCTGCTACGGCCGATTGAAAACATGTTTGCTATATAGGTGTAGAACAGGATAGTTATGGTCGTGGGGGTGCTTACGTCGGATTTCCTGATGTCCTTCGACTTCCGTCCAACTTCTGCGACATAGTTCGAGCTCTATTGACGTATTTATGTGTGTTCGAGCGCAACATGGTTGAGTGCAACTTTGGAGAATACACGGACAAGATCCTTGTGCATGGTAAAGCTGATGGTAATGGAACTGCTGCTCGTCACCTTTATCAAGATCATTATCTACAACGTCCGACTAACATGTGATAAACATTAGATCCCTGAAAACAGGATTGTCGATAACCCGACACTCCAGGAAACTCGACAAGCCTGACACATTTTTTGGCTTTGAAAAAAGAAACAAAACATAAACACAAACAGTATTGTCAAAAAAGCTAATTTAATTTACAGTAATAATCAATCTCACTGACTATTACTGAGCAGTGAATATATAGCTCTGAAAAGAATAAAATTATATTTAAATAAATCCTAAACTATCATTAAAAAAATAGAACATAAAATATTGCTGCCGCACAGTAATAGACTTTGATTAATAAGTGAAATAGCTAATATATGCTTACTTGCAATAAGGCTCAGGGTTCATTAAATAAAAAAAAAATATCTCAAAGTTAATGTTTTGATACAGTTAATAAAGTTAATACAGTATGCCTAATACTTTCAGACAAAAAGTGTGTAAATAGCAGTTTTCAGTTGGGTCTTACACCCTAAAAATATTTAACTATTTGAAAATAACTGACACAGAAGTATAGTAATACAGTAATAACCTAGGACGAATATTTCAAAACTGAAAACATTATGTATGTATTTCATTCTCTATTTTATAAAGATTTTATAAAGATTGCTCTAAATTCCATTATTAGGTGTTAAGTGTCTTTAGAAAGGTGCAAATGTCGACTGTCTGACTGGATTACTGAATATGAAGTCGTTGATGAGTGGTCGGATATCGAATTCATCCAAAACATCTCGGTGGACATGCACAACAGCTACATTATTCAATCGCTTATGTCCCATTGTTGATCAGAGATATGACTTCAGACGACTAAGGGCGCTAAATGACCGTTCTGCTGTTGCTGTCGTGATTGGAAATACTTGGAGTACCTTAATGCACTTCAGTACTTCACGTAAGATTTCTCCAACTTCAGGCTCTTTTGTAATGTACTTTCTTACATTACACATGTTTCTGAGAACAGTTGTTTTTATTAGCGATATGGGCAAAGAAATTCAAGTGCAAGCGCAGTCTCTGAATGTCTAGGTCATTTTTGACAAAATTCAATTGTATTTTTCCAAATTTGCTTCACCTCTGTTTACTAAAAGCAAGAACCGCTTCACAAATTACAATGTAAGTAGCTTTGTAGTATTGCTTTGGGGTTTTGAAAGTGTGTGCTTAGCTGGCTTCGTTGTTTTATACGTCTTTGCTATTGTTCGATTCTGAGGAAGTGGAGGATCATCAACTTGCGAAAGTTTTTCCTTTAAACACAATTCCCAGAAGTGTTCAAAACGATGACGCCTTCCATTCAATATACAAATCAAGCCCTAATTTTTATTTCAGATCAGCAATGCTTAGATAAGGGCACTGAATTTTTTCTTTGACATCCTCCAGTGGGTTCATTGCATGGCAATAAAGACGTAAAAAGAAATGTCTTGCATTGTAACATTGACTCTAGGTAGCCTGCACATTTGTAACCTGCCTCTGTTTTGCCCTGAGCAGAAAATGTTTCAAAAAAAAAAACTCTAGAAGTTCTTCAGAGGTTTTCAATATTGTCAAGATACTAAAAGCTCGCATGGTCTTTCGAGTCGGGCCAAGGGGCCATAGCCCAGCTTGGTCGTTGGTACTGTCGCAGCGTATGCTTCTGAAAAGTGCCATCCTTTTGTTGGATTCCCTTATGGTGTTCATTAAGTCCTTGGCTAAAGCCATAATATCCCTCATAAACTTAAGATGGTGGAGACTGTCTAAAACTGCCAAGTCTAAACTGTGAACAGTGCAGTGTACGTAATGTGTTTTAGGTTGTATATCCAAAACTAACTTTGTTAGTCCTTTGAACTTATCTCTCATATTCCCGGCACCATCATAGTACTGTCCTTTTATGTTATCCACTGACGATCAAGACGAGCAGAAACGTCTTTTAAAATACCAAACAGAGTTTGTGATTCAGTGTTGGGAGTATAGTATAAGCCAGTCAAGTGTTAATTGATAATTAAGTAATCATCGACAGTACGAATACAAAATGACACAACTTCGTGAATGGAAGAATCACTTGTTTCGTCAACCATAATAGAAAAATATTCAGTCTTCTTGATTGAAGTCAATACTTCCCTCAAAACAGACTTTCCTAGATGATCAATGATCTCGTTTTTAATATCTTGGGACGTCCTGTTATACCCCAAACGCACTAACCAATCTTTAAACTCATGTATGTCATTCTCTCGGAGTTCCAACAATTAGAAAAAAAACTTGATTTTACATCTTCATGTCCTCTAATTTCTAGGCCTTATCGACATAGAAACTGCACAGTAGTAAAAATTGTCTCAACAGCTAAACGGCCTTTCTTCATATCACAATCTAACTGTTCATTCAATTGGGTGGCCACACTTCGGTTAGTGATAGAATTTAGTTTCTGAACACCTTCTTTTTGCGTAAACGTATTTTCATGAAGACAGAATTTTTCACAAGCCGGTTTCCAGTTAGAAAACCTTACGGAAGTAAATGCATCTTCTTTTTTTGAAGAAAATTGTAATAGATTTTTGCATCTGCCTCTTTGTAGGTTTGCAAAAACTTTTTCAGTACATGCTTCATACTCTATCCAAGTATATTTGATCAACCAAGGCTTCTGAAATGAACTTCCCCTGCCAGATTGTCCACGTTGTGAACGGTTCTCGCCTGAAGACGACGAAACAATTGACGACACAATAGTTGTAGGAGGTTGACTTCCAGTACCATCAACTTCCAAGCGCAGCATTTTGTTAAAAAATTTATCCATTGCAAACTTAATACACAATACCCTAAGAGACTAAAGTAAACGAATAAAATATAGTCATACAAAACAGTCCACTAGACACTAAAGTCAGAACGCTAAACACCTCTGCAGTGAGCACTGAACGAAACTATCCACACTGAATGACTGCAACTGCAGGGTGGGCTTTACATAGCCGCAGCATCGTAATGTCTCGAAGCGTCAAGGCGACACGAGGCAGAGGGTTCTTCGCACTTCTGATCCAGTCCTCTTGATGTCGCACAGCCGCAGTGCTGGCCCACCAGGCTTTACCCGAAAGTTCACGTACCTGGTCATATTCGAAGTGTGCCCACAGCACTACAAGGCTATCATGATTCACAACACTCGTTTCCACTTAACCTGCTTACTACCATAACAATTATTTGTTTTAACCCATTACTGAATGTATTTTAATAGGTAACTATCCTCAAACAAGGATAATAAAAAAATTTAAAAAGCATAATGTAACTAATAATTTTCTTAAATTACTTGGGGGCTCCACCCCCAGAAACGAATTTTTGTGGGGGCTCAGGCCCCATGGAGTCGGCGCCTGTGTTTGTCAAGCATATTGATCATATTCATTGAGAAACTAATATTATTGCTACATTCAAGCCTAATGCTGAATTAGACGTACGACTAATTCATGAGCCACATTATCCTGTATTTATTCTAGTTCACGATAAAATACAAGATTTAGAAATAACTGTCACTGAAGAAAAATAATTTGATTTACTTCAATGGTGATACTGTAACAGTTGTTTTAGAAACGGCTTAATAAAATGTACCCTTATTAAGTGAACAGGATTTAAAGCTGTTAGTTTCACACATCCCTGTGAATGAGAAGATACGAATACCCCAAATCTTCCCAACAAGGATGCAGAAATTAATATAAATATTGGAGATGATTGCGTTCATCCTAATCATAGTCACCTGCATATGATATTCTGTGCCAGTGGAACTAATCGTACACATTACTCAACATATGACGGAAAATACAATACAAATTGGTTGATAACTACATGGCAAAGCTGTTTAAGATTATTACCATAAAGAAAGGAAACAGTATTTTGTGTAGAATGCAACATCCATTTATTTCTTCATCTGTCCTTATGTGATGATTTTTACCTCTATTCAATGACTTAACCGTGGAAGGTCATATCCTCAATAATGGGAAAATAAAAAGTAAGAAAAGATGAAATACCTTTTGCACTAGATTTGTATGGTGAATTTTTTAAACATGATAAATCAGTGATGTCAGAAAACAATTTAACTGTAATTTTTAGTTGAAGTTCTAGTGTAAATGACGCCCTTTCCTCGATGGGCTTATAATAATCAAGCTGATGTGCAAGATGTAACCACACTTACTAAGGAAGGCAAAATTGTTGTACAATAAATGGAAATCCATGTGAAACATAATGGCCGGCCGGGATGGCAGAGTGGTTCTACGCGCTACAGCTTGGAACCACGCGACCGCTACGGTCGCAGGTTCGCATCCTGCCTCGGGCATGGATGTGTGTAATGTCCTTAGGTTAGTTAGGTTTAAGTAGTTCTAAGTTCTAGGGGACTGATGACCTCAGAAGTTAAGTCCCATAGTGCTTAGAGCCATTTGAACCATTTGAAACACAATATTCATTCAAGCTAGAGCAAGTAAGATGAAAAAATTCGAAGATACTCATATCTTTCTTTGAGCCATAAGCCACAGAAATTGCTGGATTGAATGGAAAGAGAAATTTTAAGTTAGGTATCACATCACTATAAATCTTCAGAATTTGATGTGCCTTGTTCTATTTTCGCATGTTTCAAATTAATTGTTAAAATAATGAATTGATTGTCTCATGACTGACTCTTTGATGACATCAAACTACAGAATATTTACGTGAAGAATGTAAGGAATTACGTTTTTCCTACAAAAATGTGGAACTGAGTTTCCACCAGGTAATTATATGAAAGCTTATGATTCTTTATGAGATTTTAAGCGAGTCAGAGAATTGAATGGTGATATCAATGAAAATCAATGCAATTTCATAACAAATTATTTTATCTATGTCATAAATATGTCGAGATAAATGAATTTATTGACCACAAAGGAAACAACAACAAAGCTGTGTGGCACACTCAGTGATAAAATTCTGAATGAAATGCTTCCCTATATGTGCTGCAAAGAATTTTCAGTGGATATTTTAAACTTATTTATCGATGTATTTTGAAACTGTTAGCAAGATTTTTTTTAACCTTCCCTATATGTGCTGCAAAGAATTTTCAGTGGATATTTTAAACTTATTTATCAATGTATTTTGAAACTGTTAGCAAGATTTTTTTTTAACCTTTCTAAAGGTTTTCTCCATATATATGAACACTCTACTCAAGAAACTCAACAGGCTGTAAAAATTGGGTGGAGCTCTATAACGATTTTGAAATTATTTTGCCAAACAGGTATTATAAACTAACTTATGCCTATGATTTTCAGTTTTCTGAACATAAAAATGTTAAACTAAGATATAAAGAAATGAAGAAACTGAAAGAAAACGAGAATGAATTTCATGAACTTGAATTTTAAGTTTAATTGAAATTTTGTATCTTACTTACTCACTTTATTTGAAGAGAAAAGCATGTTAGCTATTAATGTGTTTTTATGCTTGGTTCATTACTGTATTTCAGGCAATGTGAGGCCAGTGCCTGAAAATATTGAAAAATATAAATAATAAAAATATGAAAAAATAAAAAATTAATGAAATGAAATAAAAATGAAATATAATTTACACCTGTATCTGGTCATCTGGCTGTTCAGTTACTTATTTGCTCTGTCTTGTCTCAGACTGAAATAATACACAAAATTGATATGAAAATTATGGATAGTCCGTGTGCTATTCATTACCATGGGATCCTAAATCGGATAAATTACTAATTAAATCGTACTCAGCTCGTTTGTTTCTGAGAAAGTGCGTTGTGCTTCGATATAGCGCGAAGATTACTTTGGGGGATCGAAGAGCAGGTAGAGCTAAATCGTAGACAACGATTTGTTTGTCACAAGTCATCGATGAAATCGGAAAAACAATCGAGAACATAGCATCTTTCTGCTTTGATAGTATCAGCATGTTTTGCATCCAAGCGTGTGCCTAACGTTAAGAAAAATTTATCTTCTCCAAAGAAAGTCATATTGTAGAATTACCAGATTAGACATATTTATTTACTAAAACTGCCAATCGAAAAGATTGTCATCAGCCAATATAAAATTGCAGTAGCATCAGTTCGAAACTTCGCTTTACAAATCACTGACGCAGGAAGATCGTAATGACTTACCATCGCTTGACAGCCGCACAGACATTCGTACGGAGGACAGAGTACTAGCCGTCTCTGGAGAAGCAGCTGAAAGGGTTGAAAACAAGCTAGTCACAAGGTCCAGATTAAATCCCAATTTAGTTTACAGAGAGTACTCTTCGACATTGGCTCTTTACTAAGTTTCTATTGTATCTTTCGCCCAGTGTGAACCGACAAGCCACTGGAAAAAAATGCAGGTTACTCCCATAAACGAGAAGGACCCCCAAAATTACTAACCAATATCCTTAATACTGTTTTGCTGTAGAATTCTTCAGCATAATAAAAGTTCGAACGTCACAAATTTGATTGAGATAGATAAGCTTCCATCCACAAATCAGTACGGATTCAGAAAGCATCCCGTGTCCGAAACTGAGCATGCCCTTTTTCCTCGCGATATGACGCGAGACATAGGCGAAGGTCAACAAGCAGGTTCCATAGTCTTACCTTTCCGGACAGCTTTTGACACAGTGGCCCACTGCAAATTGTTAACGATGGTCCAAGCGGACGCCATAGGTTCCCGTGTATGTGAGTGGCTCGAAGACTTCTTAAAAAATAGAAACCTGTACCTTGCATTGGATGGTCGTATCGATCAGAGAGAAAGGTATAGGAGTGCCAGGGGAAATGTGATAGGACAGAACCTGTTGCCTATGTACGTAAACGATCTTGGGGACAGAGAGAGAGCAGCAATCTTCGACTCTACTATTAACGTTGTACAGTATGGGGAAGTGTCGTAGTTGAGTGACTGTAGGTGTATAGAGGCTGATGAATGACAGCTTGCTCTAAATTCATAAATAAGTAAGTTTAATTCAGGTAAGCAGGAAACGCAATCCCAGAATATTATTGGTGTGCTGCGGGACACAGTCATTCCGATTAAACATCTAGGCGTAACGTTGCAAAGTGACATGAAACGGGAGAACTTACGGCCGGTTATCAGAGAAGGCGAAATGTCGACTTCGGTTTACTGGAAAAATTTAAGAAAGTGCAGCTCGTCTGTAAACGAGACCGTTTATAAAACACTTCCGCCAGCTGGGGTGGCCGAGCGGTTCTAGACGATTCAGTCTGGAAACGTGCGACCGCTTCGGTCACAGGTTCGAATCCTGCCTCGGCCATGGATGTGTGTGATGTCCTTAGGTTAGTTAGGTTTTAGTAGTTCTAAGTTCTAGGGGACTAATGACCTTAGAAATTCAGTCCCATTGTGCTCAGAGCCATTTGAACCATTTGAAAACACTTGTGCTACCAGTTCCTGAGTGCTGTTCAATGTTTCGAACCAAAAGAAGATGTCGAAATAATTCTGAGACGTGCTAGATTAGAGTTTTTACCGGCAGGTTCAATAAACATGCAAGTTTAACGAAAATTATCCCTTAAGTCGAGCTGGAATCTCTGAAAGGAAAAATTGTGAAAGCTTAGAGCACAAACACGTCATACAGAAGGCAGAACGATTCTACTGACGTCAACGCACTTCTCGCGTATGGACCGCGAAGTAAGATTAGAGGAATCAGGGCTCGTATAGAAGTATATAGACAGTCATAATTCCTTCCTCGATTTGCAAGCGCCAGTAGAGGGGGAATGATTAGCAGTGATATAAGGCGCTCTTCACCACACACCGTACATCACCACACACCGTACATTGGTTTGCGGAGTATGTACTAAGATCTCGAAGAAGGTTAAAAAATATGGCACGTTCCGCTGGAGAGTCAAAGTTTCATCATGGAAAGAGTTAGTTTTCTAACCTCTCAGCGTAACGCTGGGCGACAAAGAGTAATATCTGCAATTCTTACTTAATAATATGGTTAACCATACCTAAATTTTAAGAATAATTATTTTATGCGGGGTCAGTTTTGCATGAAGTGTGCAACTAATTCACTGAGTTGGGTTTCAGTCGGGATATTTCTACCATTCAGTCACCTGTGCGGTGTGTCTTCCAGATGTGGTGAATTTCCCGACAGATGGAAATACTCGTTGGAGAAACCATTTTGTAACAAGGGTGGAAGAGGTAATGTACGTAGACAATTACTGGTCAGTTTATTTGCTATCAATGTTTCCAAACGTTATGGATGAAGAAATGTGTAGAACAGAAGCGGCACATTTCAGTACACACAACTTTTTGTCAGACTCGTAGTTTGGCTTCGGAAAAAAAACCTTGTACGTATCCACCAAGAATGAAAATTTTGTTTCTTTCATGCGTGAGGCGCTATCTGGGCTACAGATTATTCTGAGGACGTTACGTACTTCTTGATTTACCAAAACCATTTGTTGGTGTAGTTCATGCAATAACTTTGCGTAAGTTGGAACATTAGAAGATTACAGAGAAAGGTCAAGACTGGTTCATATCTGGAAAGAAAGGAGAAAAATGTTATACTCCAGTGTCAACAAACAGGGAGATGCGTGAATGCCGCTGGGGTCATGTAAAGTCGGGGGAGGGGAGTGGCACATATTACGTTCAATTGGCGTTGGTAGGCATCAATGATCAGCGACAAAAAGTGACGGATGACTCAAAAAATTTTCTATTTGCAGATGACGCATGTGTTACTGTGAAGTACGTGCAACATAATACAAATGACGTAGCTCACAGGATAGTCACTGATATCAGCACATAGGTTTCAGGGAACAGATTAACGCTTAACTGAAACATAACGCAATGCGTACGATTTCTGACGGGGAGATAATGTAAAAGCGATAGTTTTCTGTCCAAAGGTGACTAGATAGTTTGTAAACTCGACCACTGTAAACTTATAGGACTAAGGACAGATTTAAGGCTTTCTTGACAGTGTCACGTTGGCGACACTGTGCAGGAACTGAGTGCGCCACCTGCACTACAAGTAAGGCCTCCACTGCGGCCAATGCAAAAACGCAGAGACTTGTTCACTCTGAATACTTTCTCTCTGTTATGCCGTATGGTGTACTGAAGGGAACCTCTGTGCAGTCGTCAAGAAATATCCTTAGCCCGTCAAATTGCTTGAAGTTACCATTTCATGAATCTCATGTACCATTGTTAAGGGGTCTCGAAATTCAAACTCTGTGTTCCCTGTACTCCATAAAAGGATTTACTGTTGACATTACCGACTCAATCAGGAGATACTGCAACATTAATTTAGCCAACATTAGACGGAAAAACGGCATGCAGTTGGATATCACTTCATTAAGCATTGAACGAAAGGCGGTCAATATTCAGTAGGTTTCCTTTTCAACAAGCTTCCGGCACAACTGAAAAAGTTGAGTCATGAATCTCTATTATGTAAATAGAAGTCAAAAGGTTTCCTTCTGGCACGCTCATTCCACTCTGTACAGGACTTTGGATGGTTCAAATGGCTCTGAGCACTATGGGACTTAACATCTATGGTCATCAGTCCCCTAGAACTCAGAACTACTTAAACCTAACTAACCTAAGGACATCACACAACACCCAGCCATGACGAGGCAGAGAAAATTCGTGACCCCGCCGGGAATCGAACCCGGGAACCCGGGCGTGGGAAGCGAGAACGCTACCGCACGACCACGAGATGCGGGCGACTTTGGATGAGCAGTTGAGAAATTATGTATGAAATTTGTTACTCATCCTTACACTCTCTCTGTTTATTTCGTGTTCTGTTAATCATTTAATTATTTTGCTTAGAAACGCTACAGTGATCATTCTGCAAACTATGTATTGCCTCGTTCTACGACAAATAGCTTCGGCTCAAATAGTTCAATGGAATCTCGTAACTAATTCAGTGAAATAAATACTAGAAATCGGCGAAACGATGGTGCAGTATGCAGACAGTCCTGAAGAAATAAGAAAGAAACGTCGTGTATCCACCAATGAAATATTATAAGTCGTAAGTAATGTCTTCAAACATTAGAAGTAAAGGTAAACAACACAGTAAAATGATTGACAGAGAAAAACAAATGTTTACTGTGCTGGCCCATACCTGGACGAGGATTGAGAAAAGCACAGGGCAGCCGTGAGGTCCGGCTCGATGGCAGAAAAAGAAGCGGCGGCGGGGACGGAGCCAGATGTGCGCAGCAGTGGACTAGCTGTTGAGTGTTGAGAGGTGGAGCAGGGGGGGGGGGGGGGGGGCGGCCAACATTCAGCAGCGGCGACCGGGCCAGGATGGCCCTGTGTGTGTGTGGACCGCAACCCGGCGTCTCGGATGGTCGCTGAAACTGCCAGAGGCAGGCCCTGGGCCAGCCGCCAGAGCCAGACACAGCCGAAGGCGGCACCTCAGAGCCAGCCAGGCTCCTCCGCTGCTCCGGTACTCCAACAGGACGGACCTGTGAGTGCCGAGTGTTCTTCCTCAGCGCTTCAACCAAACTGCACTCTCCAGCAAGCTGTTCTCCTGCCCTACGTCCCGTTCCCCATGAATTCGTCAGATTAGTTCATCAGCTGTACGTCGCCCAACCAGTACAATGTGGCGCTCATAACGAGTGAGTCTGTGGCATCTGTTTCTGTCGTAGTACGTGTCTACGACGCATAATAATACAAAAAAATTAATCTGTTGGTTGAAAACTAATACTGCTTCATATAATAACTGAAGTCTTAGTTTTATAAACAGAGAATAAACTAATATTGCTTGAAGATTAACTTTCTTCTTTCACGTAACGTTAAGTTGGGCTTATCACCATATCACATTACCTTTCCTAAGTAGAGAACATCACGTCATGTACTTCATGGGTCAATGTTCGAGGATATATCGTTCACTTAATACCTTTCCTTCAATAAAAGAGAAATGTTTTTCGAAAGGATTATGCACCCCGATGCAGACGAAATAGCTGAAAATTATCATAAAATTTTTTTGACAAACAGTTAAAGCAATAACGGCCTCTGTGGCTGTATTCAAACAAGTATGCCGTAATGGTGGTCAGCAATTAAATAATGTAAACACACTGAAAGCTTTATTTTTTATAGTAAATACCGCTCATTAATCTAATACGCGGTTTGGGATACTACTTCTCATGAGTGAAATGCATTAACATTTAACAACACTGAATATATTTTCATATTGTCTTACAGATAATACGCTTTACAGACCTGAGCAGATAATAGCGGGCAATACTCAAGAGAAGAATGATGAAGCGCATACCAGTCAATTGCGCACCTTTACTTACAGCGTCTTTGTATATTGATATTCTCTTACACTTCTCGTTATGACTCTTTCTCAATGGGTCGTTCATCTACGAACATTTCGCAGTCGACGCACGCTCAAAGTTTTGTTTTCTTTTTCTTTTTTTCATTTATGGTATCCCACGAGACGGCAGACGCTACGCAGTTGGCTTGTACTATGTCTCCTTGGCGACAGTTTGTGCATCCGTGAAAAACAAGTATCCACAGAAACCGACACCCATGTAAAGATGCGGCTACGCCGTATTTCGGGCCACTCGGAAATTTCTTTTATTGCGCACGGGTTTCTGTACACTAGCGTCTGTGGTGCGATTGGCAACCGATGTCACTGACGATCTCTGGGCAAGACGTACAAGAAAGATATGCCAAACCATCTCCCGACAAAAACCTAATAGACTCAAAGAAGGCCTCTTCCTGTCTCAGCATTATGCATTCCTTTAAAATGAAATGCCGTTGTGCAACTAAACCATATAGAGTGCCTGCATTAGTGACTGGAACTAAACAGAGCCTCTCGCATATATATATATATATATATATATATATATATATATATATATATATATATATATATATTTATTGTCATCAGTCTACTGACTGGTTTCATGCGGCCCGCCACGAATTCCTTTCCTGTGCTAACCTCTTCATCTCAGAGTAGCACTTGCAGCCTACGTCCTCAATTATTTGCTTGACGTATTCCAATCTCTGTTTTCCTCTACAGTTTTTGCCCTCTACAGCTCCCTCTAGTACCATGGAAGTCATTCCCTCATGTCTTAGCAGATGTCCTATCATCCTGTCCCTTCTCCTTATCAGTGTTTTCCAAATATACCTTTCCTCTCCGATTCTGCGTAGAACCTCCTCATTCCTTACCTTATCAGTCCACCTAATTTTCAACATTCGTCTATAGCACCACATCTCAAATGCTTCGATTCTCTTCTGTTCCGGTTTTCCCACAGTCCATGTTTCACTACCATACAATGCTGTACTCCAGACGTACATCCTCAGAAATTTCTTCCTCAAATTAAGGCCGGTATTTGATATTAGTAGACTTCTCTTGGCCAGAAATGCCTTTTCTGCCATAGCGAGTCTGCCTTTGATGTCCTCCTTGCTCCGTCCGTCATCGGTTATTTTACTGCCTAGGTAGCAGAATTCCTTAACTTCATTGACTTCGTGACCATCAATCCTGATGTTAAGTTTCTCGCTGTTTTCATTTCTACTACTTCTCATTACCATCGTCTCTCTCCGATTTACTCTCAAACCGTACTGTGTACTCATTAGACTGTTCATTCCGTTCAGCAGATCATTTAATTCTTCTTCACTTTCACTCAGGATAGCAATGTCATCAGCGTGTCGTATCATTGATATCCTTTCACCTTGTATTTTATTTCCACTCCTGAACCTTTCTTTTATTTCCATCATTGCTTCCTCGATGTACAGATTGAAGAGTAGGGGCTAAAGGCTACAGCCTTGTCTTACACCCTTCTTAATACGAGCACTTCGTTCTTGATCGTCCACTCTTATTATTCCCTCTTGGTTGTTGTACATATTCTATATGACCCGTCTCTCCCTATAGCTTACCCCTACCTTTTTCAGAATCTCGAACAGCTTGCACCATTTTATATTGTCGAAAGCTTTTTGCAGGTCGACAAATCCTATAAAAGTGTCTTGATTTTTCTTTAGCCTTGCTTCCATTATTGGCTGTAACGTCAGAATTGCCTCTCTCGTCCCTTTACTTTTCCTAAAGCCAAACTGATCGTCACCTAGCGCATTCTCAATTTTCTTTCCATTCTTCTGTATATTATTCTTGTAAGCAGCTTCGATGCATGAGCTGTTAAGCTGATTGTGCGATAATTCTCGCACTTGTCAGCTCTTGCCGTCTTCGGAATTGTGTGGATGATGCTTTTCCGAAAGTCAGATGGTATGTCGCCAGACTCATATATTCTACACACCAACGTGAATAGTCGTTTTGTTGCCACTTCCCCCAATGATTTTAGAAATTCTGATGGAATGTTATCTATCACTTCTGCCTTATTTGACCGTAAGTTCTCCAAAGCTCTTTTAAATTCCGATTCTAATACTGGATCCCCTATCTCTTCTAAATCTACTCCTGTTTCTTCTTCTATCACATCAGACAAATCTTCACCCTCATAGAGGCTTTCAATATATTCTTTCCACCTATCTGCTCTCTCCTCTGCATTTAACAGTGGAATTCCCGTTGCACTCTTAATGGTACCACCGTTGCTTTTAATGTCACCAAAAGTTGTTTTGACTTTCCTGTATGCTGAGTCTGTCCTTCCGACAATCATATCTTTTTCGTTGTCTTCACATTTTTCCTGCGGCCATTTCGTCTTAGCTTCCCTGCACTTCCTATTTATTTCATTCCTCAGCGACTTGTATTTCTATATTCCTGATTTTCCGGGAACATGTTTGTACTTCCTCCTTTCATCAATCAACTGAAGTATTTCTTCTGTTACCCATGGTTTCTTCGCAGCTACCTTCTTTGTACCTATGTTTTCCTTCCCAAATTCTGTGATGGCCCTTTTTAGAGATGTCCATTCCTCTTCAACTGTACTGCCTACTGCGCTGTTCCTTATTGCTATATCTATAACGTTAGAGAACTTCAAACGTATCTCGTCATTCCTTAGTACTTCTGCATCCCACTTCTTTGCGTATTGATTCTTCCTGACTAATGTCTTGAACTTCAGCCTACTCTTCATCACTACTATATTGTGATCTGATTCCATATCTGCTCCTGGGTACTCTTTACAATCCAGTATCTGATTTCGAAATCTCTGTCTGACCATGATGTAATCTAATTGAAATCTTCCCGTATCTCAAGGCCTTTTCCAAGTATACCTCCTCCTCTTGTGATTCTTGAACAGGGTATTCGCTATTACTAGCTGAAACATGTTACAGAACTCAGTTAGTCTTTCTCCTCTTTCATTCCTCTTCCCAAGCCCATATTCTCCTGTAACCTTTTCTTCTACTCCTTCCCCTACAACTGCATTCCAGTCCCCCATGACTATTAGATTTTCGTCCCCCATTACATACTGCATTACCCTTTCAATATACTCATACACTTTCTCTATCTGTTCATCTTCAGATTGCGACGTCGGCATGTATACCTGAACGATCGTTGTCGGTGTTGGTCTGCTGTCAATTCTGATTAGAACAACCCAGTCACTAAGCTGTTCACAGTAACACACCCTCTGCCCTACCTTCCTATTCATAACGAATCCTACACCTGTTATACCATTTTCTGTTGCTGTTGATATTAACCGATACTCATCTGACCAGAAATCCTTGTCTTCCTTCCACTTCACTTCACTGACCCCTACTATATCTAGATTCAGCCTTTTCATTTCCCTTTTCAGATTTTCTAGTTTCCCTACCACGTTCAAGCTTCTGACATTCCACGCCCCGACTCGTAGAACGTTATCCATTCGTTGATTATTCAATCTTTTTCTAATGGTAACCTCCCCCTTGGCAGTCCCCTCCCGGAGGTCCGAATGGGGGACTGGCTGGCTCTGAGCGCTATGGGACTTAACATCTGAGGTCATCAGTCCCCTAGAACTTAAAACTACTTAAACCTAACTAACCTAAGGACATCGCACACGTCCATGCCCGAGGCAGGATTCGAACCTACGACCGTAGCAGTCGCGCGGTTCCGGACTGAGCGCCTAGAACCGCTAATGGGGGACTATTCCGGAATCTTTTGCCAATGGAGAGATCATCATGACACTTCTTCAATTACAGGCCACATGGCCTGTGGATACACGTTACGTGTCTTTAATGCAGTGGTTTCCATTGCTTTCCGCATCCTCATGTCGTTGATCATTGCTGATTCTTCCGCATTTAGGGCAATTACCCACCCCTAGGACAAGAGAGTGCCCTGAACCTCTATCCGTTCTTCCGCCCTCTTTGACAAGGCCGTTGGCAGAATGAGGCTGACTTCTTATGCCGGAAGTCTTCGGCCGCCAATGCTAATTATTTATCAAAATTTAGGCAGTGGCGGGGATCGAACCCGGGACCGAAGACCTTTTGATTATGAATCAAAGTCGCTGCCCCTAGACCACGGGTCTACTCGAATAGACAATCAATTTACTCCTGCATTCGCCGCCACATATACAAATGGCTCTGAGCACTATGGAACTTAACTTCTGAGGTCATCAGTCCCCTAGAACTTAAATCTACCTAAACCTAACTAACCTATGGACATCACACACATCCATGCCCAAGGCAGGATTCGAACTTGCGACCGTAGCGGGCGCGCGGTTCCAAACTGTGGCGCCTAAAACCGCTCGGCCACTGCGGCCGGCACCACATTTGCGCGTTTCGGTTACTGTCCACAGCACTGCCACTTCTTAATTTTCATATGTCTATCACACTGAATTATTTTGTAACACAAAAAAACTGTAAATGGGTCATTCGCCCACACGTTGTTCTACTGACCTCAATTTTTCTTATACCGGGTATTTCTGTAAAGGGGTGCACAAATTTGACAGGACGTAGAGGATGCTCCACTGAGCAGTTTGAGGTTGGGAAGCTGGGGTCGGAAAAGCCAGATTAAAGAGATAATAGGAATAAAATCACATTACTTTGTACTTTTTTACTTAGATTACTGACAGTTAACTGCAAATACCATCACTGACACGATGAACGTAGCAATTGCGCTGTATCTTACAAAATGTGCTGAAACCTCGATGCAAGGATGACATCGATGGAAAAGATTCTGACACACCCTGGCAAATATCCCTGGTCTGTCTAGAATCACATTACAGGCAGCTACAATTGTGGCAACTAATTATATCTGCATGTCCACTGGGGTCTCATACACAAGGACTTTAGGAACCCACATAGGAAATAATCAACGGGACTTCGGTCAGGTCATCTCGATGGCCATGTAATAGGACCTCGCTTTCCAATCCAGCCACCAGGAAATACAGCACTGACACGGTTGCGGACATCCACAGCGAAGTGAGGCGGTGTACTGTTATGTGGTATCCACATCCTCTTACAAACTGCCAAGGGTGCGTTCTCAGATAGAATGCTTTCAGCAACGAGAGCAGTGTAACGTACTTCCACATAGACAAGGTTCATGTCAGTGAGCTATACGAGACTGTATCAGTAGAACTCCATCGTATTATGCTGTGCGGCTCTGAATAGCACTCAGTAATAAAAAAGGGTATGTCGTTGATTCATAGCTTGTTCTCTCATGGGACAACGTAAATACGATATAACAGAGCCACCTTATAGACAAGGAAAGTAAACAAAACCCGCATCATGACTTCCTAGTAATCAGGCTAGTCTTCCTTGTTTCCACGATCGAAATAAGGAATGTACACGTAAATAAACGGCACAATACGTGTAAACTTGTACGCGTGTTAGTTGTACGACGGTTGCCCATAAAGTAATGCACTGCATTTGTTTTCTTCTACGGTTAGTTATTGAACATAATGAGGATTATACAGATGAGAATTATACACACACTATTCTTCCACGTAATCTCCACCCCGTTCTATGGCCTTCCTCCAGCGCGAAACAAGGGACTGTATGGCCTGTCGGTACCAATCCTTGCCCTGCTGGCGGAGCAAGTGCTTCACTGTGTGAATCATCTCCTCATCGGTCACAAAATGTCTTCCGCGAATGGTATCCTTTAATGGCCCAAACAAGTGGAAATCCGAGGGGGCTAGTTCAGGTCTGTAGGGTGGATGGTGTAACACTGTCCAACCCTGCTTTGCGATGTGTTCAGCAGCCCTCAGACTTGTGTGCGACCTCGCGTTATCGTGTTGCAGCAAAACATCTCCTGTGTTACTGTGGCGCCGAAGTTGCCAAAAGCGTAACTTAAGTTTTGTTTGTATGTGAACGTATGTTACTGAATTAATGGTACCGCCTCTTGGCATCACATTTAAGAGAATCACACCTTCACAGTCGCAGAACACGGTGATAATGACCTTACTGATGGAAGCAGTTGCTTTGAATTTTTTCTTTTGTGGGGAGAGGACATGGCGCCAATCTATCGACTGTCGTTTTGTTTCGGGCTGAAAATTGTGAATTCATTTTCATCTCTTGTCACAATCCGGAACAAGAAGGCCTCTACCTCAGCTTCAAAACGTTGCAACAAACAAAGACAAACGTCTTTTCTGTCCGATTTGTGATCCACCCGTAGATACCGTCGGACCCATCTTGCACAAACATCTTAATATCCAACAGTGACGATAATTGCATCCACACTTCCTTTGCTATTTGCCAGATGCAGCACCAGCTGCCAAGGGGTAATGAGTCTGTCCTTGCGAATGACATCACTAGCTCGCTGCAACACGTCAGGTGTGAGCAGTGGATGGTCTTCCCGAGCGCTGAAAATTATGCATCTCCGCATCCTCCATTCCCAGCGACTAATTGTACTTCTATCGGCAGCGGATGCTCCATAGACTTCGCACAAGCGTTGGTGAATATTCCCCACAGTGTCTTTCTCTGCAGTGAGAAATTCAATGACGGCACATTGCTTGCAACGTACATCGTTTAGAGACGCCATTTTCACAGAGTCCTGCAGCTGCGCTATCTGTCGTAAGTGACGGAAACTTGGCGCGCGCAAATAATACATACATAACGTTTCGCAGTCGTAACATTGCTTCCTGTCGAGAAAAAAAAAGTAGTCACTTACTTTCGGGGGTATTCCTCGTAAATAAGCTGGAAAACAGTAGTGCTAGACAAAGCGGTATACAAGTTTACTCCTGAAACTTCCTGGGAGATTAAAACTGTGTGCCGGACCGAGACTCGAACTCGAGACGAGGTACTGGCAGAAGTAAAGCTGCGAGGACGGGGCGTGAGTCGTGCTTGGCTAGCTCGGATGGTAGAGCTCTTGCCCGCGAAAGGCAAAGGTACCCAGTTGGAGTCTCGGTCCGGCAGACAGTTTTAATCTGCCAGGAAGTTCCATATCAGCGCACTCTCCACTGCAGAGTGAATATCTCATTCTGGAAGTTATTTCTATATCCCGTTAATCGGCTTCTCCGTCCACAGGTTCCCTTCCTCAAGATGTTCAGTGGAGCATTTTGTATGTCCTGCTACATTTTTGCACGCTCCTACGGAAACACCCTGTAGAGGTGGCAGTGTTTCTCGTAGCGTCAGTAAGTTTCCTGGCTACAGGGAAGTCCCACGCACAGCAGGTGTGTGCTGAGGAGAGCGGCGTCCCGTGCGCCGCCGCCACCGCCGCCTCTTTGCACGGCCGTGACTCGCGCAACAGGTGGCCCCCGCCGCGCGCCGTCCTGTGGGTGTGTCAGCGCCTCCCTCATTACAACACTCCGCTGACGTGCACGTGACGCCAGCAGTGAGGCTGTAACACGGTACCACACTGCAGCACTGACTGCCAGGGTGGGCTTTTGCAATTACTGCCACGTCCACCGGTTCCGCCTGGTACGACATAGAACAAAGCTCTCGTAACAGGCATGTACTTTCCAGCTGGAAACTATTCCAAAATAATGATATTTTCATATGTTGTTTTCACGTACTCTGCGGAGTAGTCGCAGATTTCTGCGTCATGGAGCCTGTTCTAAGTTGGGGGGAGCGTGGTGGAGAACCTCGATCTGTTAGGCGTCTTTTTTTTTTCTTTTCACTTATAACATCTAAACTACGAGTTTTTAGCGGAACACATCGATTTACAACGTTCACCAATTTTATCTTTCCAGCGCATTCGACTGGTCAAAAATATTTTTTGATCTAACAGCTCCCGAGATACAATCGATAAAAATACAATACATTTTCTAAAATTATCGAAAAGAGCAGCAAAACGAAGGTTTGTACCTCATAACTTTCACTTTCCAACATTTCAGTCCACATTCTGTTACGTGCCTGCCCACAAATTTCGACACATAGAAACAAACCATGGAGGTAGCACACTATGGTTCAAATGGCTCTGAGCACTATGCGACTTAACTTCTGAGGTCATTAGTCCCCTAGAACTTAGAACTACTTAAACCTAAGTAACGTAAGGACATCACAAACATCCATGCCCGAGGCAGGATTCGAACCTGCGACCGCAGCGGTCGCGCGGTTCCAGACTGAAGCGCCTAGCACACTATCACTGGCAGCATGGCCACGAGTGAGCTCGACATAACTCTTCATGGCACGCATATAAATCTGTTCTCTGGACATGTCGGAGCACATTCCTGACCAGAATTTCCTTCAAATTTCAGTGGCTTACGATGCATGCAAGAAATTAACCCAATTAAATAAAATATCATTAACTTAACAATAAAACCTCACTCGTCTCAAGAATAAAACGTGATTAACCTATTACACAGAAAAAACATTCGCTTAAAAATAAACGTCCGGCGTCCGCACGCCTTGACCTCTTTGACGCTGATGGCATGTCGTCGTCGTTTGATCATGGGCCTCTTCCTCCCGAACTACAATTTCGTCGAAGAGGTTGGCCTGTTCTTCGTATGCAGCGCCAGTGAAGTCTATTTCTGGAGAATTTTGGCATGCGGTACGAACGCAATGCTTGCAGCTGGTAGAGTACCGGAGACCAGCTTCAGACTACTTTGCCGTAGACTGCAGCACGTCCGCCGCGAGTAATGTTGAGGAGCACCATCCACGTTCTTAGTGAAGAGGATAACACCTGTAAACAAACAAACAAAATAAGTAGATGAATATGTCTGTTTTCGCATAGCACAATGAGTTATTACAAAGTAGAGCAGTCATTAAACAACAGTCAGAAATGCTGAAAATTTAACGAACGACAAATACTCTGAACGTGTACAATACTAACATCATTTGGTCAGACTACAACCCCAAGCAGATGAAGGTACTTGTGGGATCCCTTCGCTCCTCAGCCATATTTACACTTGCTGTATGTTCTCAAGGATAGCTATTCGTCGGCATAACGTCCAGGTGGAAACGTGCCCAGTTAAAGTTTTGGTTGTATTGGAACGTTAGATGAGAATATTCGGCACCACAGACCCTCCAGTTTATTTGCGTGATGGTTCCACTATATAACTTCACAAGAAACTTCTCTCCTGGCCCAGATATTTGGTGTGGTGTTGCCTTAGAGTCTTTCGAAACACCAACTGTGTCTGACACCCAAGGATTTTTCTCATACAGTTGTATTACTTGTTTCTTAACAGTTCTAAAGCATTCGCAACCAAGTGCCAGACATTGAAGCGCTCATGAAAAGCAGTGAAGATCACATAATCCTTGATTAAGAAAGCTGCTTGAAACCTGTGACTGACAGGTTTTGGGAAAAATTTAAGTGCATATCGAAAGAATAGGCAAACGTTAAATGGTGGTAGTGCATTTGTGGCAGCAGATGAGAAAATCAAATCCACAAAGATAGAAATTGAAGCTGCATGTGGAACTGTTTGGGCAAGACTCGGTACCAGGGGTGGGCCTAAAATAATTGGATCCTGCTATCGCCCACCATACGCAACTCTTGATAGAACAGAAAACTTTAGAAAAAATCTCAGTTCACTTTAACGTAAGTTTCACAG
Organism: Schistocerca americana; assembly: GCF_021461395.2. Classification (NCBI taxonomy): domain Eukaryota; kingdom Metazoa; phylum Arthropoda; class Insecta; order Orthoptera; family Acrididae; genus Schistocerca; species Schistocerca americana. The sequence continues at coordinate 95,860,430 of NC_060121.1, forward strand.
TCACACTGTAATCATTGGTGGAGACTTTAATCACATGACACTTAATTGGGAATACTACAATATATTTAGTGATGGGAGTGATAAGATATCCTGTGAAGAGTTACTAAACGCCTTCCATGAAATCCAGCCTGGATGGCCGAGGGGTTCTAGGCGCTTAAGTCTGGAACCGCGCGACCGCTACGGTCGCAGGTTCGAATCCTGCCTTGGGAATGTATGCGTGTGATGTCCTTAGGTTAGTTAGGTTTAAGTAGTTCTAAGTTCTAGGGGACTTATGACCTCAGAAGTTAAGTCCCATAGTGCTCAGAGCCATTTTTGAACCTTCCATGAAAACTAGCTAGAACAAATTGTTGGAAACCCCACTTACGACGGATATATGGATCTAATGGCAACAAATAGACCTGACCAGTTGAAGGATGTCCATATCGAAACTCGTAACATTGACCGTGGTTACCAAAATACAAACAATAACTAAAACAAGCAGAAAGATATATATGTACAGTAAACTGCACGAAGAATCAGTATAATGAGAAACTTGAAACATTCAGCACAGGGCAGGGGCATGTAGAGGAGCTATAGCTCAAGTTTAGAACAATAGTTGACCTTGCCTTGGATAGATACGTACCAAGCAGAACAGTTCATAGTGAGGAAACTTCCATGGTATATAGTCACTCTAAAGAAACTTGTAAAGAAATAGGAGTTACTGCATAACACGTGTGAAACAAAGCATTGGGCCATAGAGACATGCTGAATGACACGCGTTTGGCTGTCAAGAGAGCAATGCGTGATACCTTCAATGACTACCATAGCAGAATATCCTCAAATAATATTTCAAACGACGCAAATAAATTGTGATCGTATGTACAGACTGTCAATGCGCCCCAAGTTAGTGTCCAATCCCTAATGAATGAGACAGAAGCTGAAATTGAGATAGCAGAGCATAGAGTGAAATGCTTAATTCAGTTATCAAATGTTCCTTTACTAAGAGAAACCCAGAAGAATTGTTCAACTTAATCCTCGTACAACTGAAAAGATTAATGAAATATTTATTAGTATCAGTGGCGTTGAGAAACAGTTGAAATTTAAGAAAGCTCCAAGACCCGATGGAATCCCTGACAGATTCTATACTCATTTTTTCGACTGATATAGCCCCCTCTCCTAACTATAATCTATGTCATATCCCTCGAACAAAATCCCGTGTCTAGTTCTCGGAAAAAAGCAAATGTCACATCTGTCTACAACAATGGTAGTAGAAGTGACCCACAAAACTGACGTCCAGTATCCGTGACATCGAATTGTTGTAGAATCTTAGAACATATTCTGGGCTCGAACCTAATGAGGTATCTCCGACAGAATGACCTCCTCGCCGGCCGCGGTGGTTTCGCGGTTCTAGGCGCGCAGTCCGGAACCGTGCGACTGCTACGGTTGCAGGTTCGAATCCTGCCTCGGCATGGATGTATGTGATGTCCTTAGGTTAGTTAGGTTTAAGCAGTTCTAAGTTCTAGGGGACTGATGACCACAGCTGTTAAGTCCCATAGTGCTCAGAGCCATTTTTGAATGACCTCCTCAATACATACCAGCAAGAATTTAGAAAATATCGATCATGTGAAACCCAACTCACAAGTTTTTCACATGACATACTGAAAGCTTTGGATCAAGGCAGTCAGGTAGATGCAGTGTTTCTGGATTTCCGAAAATCATTTGATTCAATGTCATAACTAATAATATTGTCAAAAGTACGATCGTATGGGGTATCAAGTGGAATTTGTGACTGGACTGAGGACTTCTTGGTAGGACGGAAGCAGCATGTCATCCTGGATGGAGTCATCGTTACATGCGGAAGTAACTTCGCGTGTGCCCCAGGGACGTTTGTTCGTACCCTTGCTGTTCATATTGTATATTAAAGACCTTGCATACAATATTAATAGTAGACTCTTTGCAGATGGTGCAGTTATACATAATGATGTACTATCTGAAAGAAGCTGCATAAATATTCAGTCAGATCCTGGTCAGATTTCAAAGTTGGGCCAAGGTTGGCAATTTGCTTTAAATGTTCAGAAATGTGAAGTTGGGCACTTCACTAGTAAAAAAAAAACATAGTATCCTTTGTCGACAATATCGACCAACTCATACAAACACCTTGGTGTAACACTTTGTACGGATATGAAATCGAATGATAGAACAGGTTCAGTTGTGGGCAAAGTAGATGATGGAATTCGGCGTATTGGCAGAATACTGGGGAAATACAATCAGTCTACAAAGGAGATTGCTAGAACATCACGTTTACTACTGGTTCTAGAATATATTTCAAGCGTGTGTTAACATTTACGTAATCACTTTGCTCTTCACAATAAAGTGCCTGGCAGAGGGTTCAATGAACCACCTTCAAGCTGTCTCTACTGTACCACCCTCTAACGGCGCGCGGGAAAATCGAGCACTTAAATTTTTCTGTGCGAGCCCTGATTTCCCTCATTTTATTGTGACGATCATTTCTTCCTATGTAGGTGGGTGCCAAGAGAATCTTTTAGCAATTGGAGGAGAAAACTAGTGATTGAAATTTCATGAGAAGATCCCGTCGCAACGAAAAACGATTTTGTTTTAATGATTGCCACTCCAATTCACGTATCATGTCTATGGCACTATCTCCCTTGTTTGGCGATAATACAAAATGATCTGCCCTTCTTTGAACTTTTTCGATGTCATCCGTTAGCCCCACCTGATCCGGATCTTACACATCACAGCAATATTCCAGGATAAGGCGGAGAAGCGTGGTGTAAGCAGTCTGTTTAATAGACCTGTCGCACCTTCTGCCAATGAATCGCAGTCTTTGGTTTGCTCTAGCCACAGCTCTATCTACGTTATCATTACAATTTAGGTTGTTTGTAATTGTAATCCCTAAGTATTTAGTTGAATTTACAGCCTTCAGATTTATGTGACTTACCGTTTAATCGAATTTTAGTGGATTTCTTTTAGTACTCATGTGGATAGCTTCACACTTTTCTTTATTCAGGGTGAATTTCCACGTTTCGTACCATACAGTTATCTTATCTAAATCATTTTGCAATTCGTTTTGGTCGTCTGATGACTTTACAACACGGTAAATCCCAGCATCATCTGCAAACAATCTAAGACGGCTACTCGGATTGTCTCCTATGTCGTTAATATACATCAGAAACAAACACTTCCTTGGGAAACGCCGGATATTGCTTCCATTTTACTCGATGACTTTCCGTCTATTACTATGAACCGTGATCTTTCTGACAGGAAACCACAAATCCAGTAGCACAACTGTGGCGATATTCCAGAGGCACGCAGTTTGGTTAGTAGACGCTTGTGAGGAACTGTGTCGAAAGCCTTCTGCAACTCCAAAAATGTGGAAACAATTCGACATCCCCTGTCGATACCACTCATCAGTTCATGAGTATAAAGAGCTAGTTGTGTTTCACAAGAACGATGTTTTCTGAATCCCCGCTGACTATGTGTGAAGTAAATTGTTTTCTTCGAGGTAATTCATAATATTCGAGCACAATTGTTGCGGGGTATCGGGATGGTTGAACCCGGGACTCCAGATGGCCGAGCTGAAGCCGGAACACACCGCCGAGCGCCACTGGGCAGTTCAAAGTGATACAGCGGTATTTGGTGGCACTAATTTGTTCTCATAATTCACAGTGCTTCGATGAGTGCAGCGTAGTGTCGGCGGCCGCCCGCACGCTGTGCCACGGCTCCAGCCGGCTCAGCAACTGCTGGTATGCCGACACCGCTGCTGCCGCCTGCAAGGCCGCTCAACTGGAACTCAGCCGTGGTCGCCCGGTCGCCCTCGCCTGCCGGGGCGTAGTGGCTGGCGCCGCGCCGCTGCCTGCTTTTTCGGAAACTGCTACAGTCCCTGATCCTCCCGCCTCCTGCCCCGTTTGGCCTGCTGTGTCCGACCATGCGACGAAGTTGGATGTACCGGTCAGCCGTGGCCCTCGGCCGCTGCTGCTCCCTAGACAGGACCGCACTCGAACAGATGCCGTGCTGGACGCTGTGCCGCAGCTTGCCGCTAGCGGTGCGTGCCTGGTGGCAACCCCCGCTGCTCCAGCGCTGCCACGCCTCCCGTAGTGTAGGCCTCGCCCTGACCCCGGTATGCCAGGTGGGAAGCGAACGTGGATGCTGCAGACCGCTGCCACTGCCTTCCTTTAGGCTGAACGTGCGATATCCAAGTACCCAATTGCTGTTCCGTCACGCCACGGTGTTGCGACCCCCGGAGGCGGAATACAGCCAGAAATAAAGTAAGATTTACATAACTTAGTTACAACATTGCTGCCAGACTGGCCCCTATAAGCGTGGACCAGCACAGCTCATACCAAGGTAAAAGTACCTCACTATTTACACTGTCTCTCCCCTCGCCTCTGGCGTAGTGTCAGAGAGAGACAGAAACTGTGGCAGATATAAATTCCCAAACGTCAGCCATCTCCAGGTCTCGGCTCTGGTCTGGTTCCTCGCCTCATATCGCGGTAACTTCAAGCAACGCTGCGGTTTGCTGCCTCGTCGTTGCTTCACACAAAGCAATTCTTTCGCGCAATAGCGCCGTCGCCGCACCGCGCTCTCGAGTGCCATGTTTGAATTTCCTGGCCTACTAGCTGTCGACTGCTTTAACACTCTGCCAGCGCCCCCAGATTCCTCCGTCCAACCGTGCATTCGTTGACTTTTAATAAAATTTCCCCTTTCCTACTACCAAGACTAATAATAGTGCAGCACAGTATATATTCCAAAACGCTACTTTAAATCGACGTTAGTGATATGGGCCTGTAATTCAGCGGATTACTCCTACTTCCCTTTTTGGGTATTTGTGTGACTCGAGCAATTTTCCTGTCTTTAGGATTCGGATCTCTCTGTAAGCGAGCAGTTGTATATAATTGCTAAATATGAAGCCTCTGTATCAGCATACACTGAAAGGAATGTGACTGGTGTACAATCTGGCTTCATGAAGTGATTTCAGCTGATTTGCTACACCGAGGAAATCTACTTCTATGTCTCTCATCTTGGCAGTTGTTCTTTATTGGAATTGTTTGCTGAAGGGGTTTCGGGAAACCGTGTTCAATAACTCTGCTTTAGTGGCGCTGTGATCAGTGACCACCTTTGTTATCGCGCAGTGAAGGCACTGGCTGCGGCTTGCTACTGACGTGCTTTATGTATGACCAGAATCTCTTTGGGTTTTGTGCCAGATTCCGAGACAGAGTTTCGTTCTGGAAATTATTAAAAGCGTCTCGCACTGAAGTGCGCACCGTATTTCGAACTTGTGCAAAACTTTGCCAATCTTGGGCATTTTGCGTTCTTTTAAATTTGGCATGCTTTTTTCGTTGCTTCTGCAAAAGCGATCTGACCCGTTTTGTGTACCATCAGTACAATCACTTATTCATTTATGTGGTATATACCTCTCAATTACCGTCGATACGGTCTCCTTGAAATCATTCCGATTCTTTACTACGCTTACATTATCATATCGAAAGTAGCGAAGATTGTCGCTTGAAAAGGTGTTAAGAGCATTTTTAACGGCTTTTAAACAGATAAACTTCGCGTTTCTTCTTCATGGTTGTAGGTATTACGGTATTCAGACTGGCAGCAACTGCCTTGTGATCGCTAGTGCCTGTATTCGTCACGCTATTCACTATTGGTCCAGGACTATTTGTTGCTAAGAGGTCAAGCATACTTTCGCAACCATTTACGCTTCTAATGGGCTCGTGAACAAATTGTTCAAAATAATTTTCTGAGAAAGCATTGAGTACAATTTCGGATGACCGATACCAAAGAAGACTAACATGAGATATTGAACATAAACAATGGTCACAGATTTGTTTGATACGTGGGAGAGTGTCATGGGGATACTGAAGGAACTGAACTGCAAGGCTCTTGAAGACAGGCGTAAACTATGCAGAGAACCTCTATTAAAAACGTTTCAAGAATTGACTTAAAATGGTGATTCTAGAACTGTACTAAAATCCCCTACGTATCGCTCATACAGGGATCGTGAAGATAACACGAGCATAATTACTGGACGCACACGGGCATCCGAACGACCACTCTTCCCGCGCTCCATACGTCAATGGAACCCTAATAACTGGTACAGTGGGACGTACCCTCTGTCATGCACCTCACGGTGGTTTGCAGATTGTAGATGTAGACGTAGATGTAGATGTGTTGAATTGGTGTCGCACTCACTCAGTCCATGAAGGAGGATATTATATTCATTGCTGCAACACACGATACTCCTTGTGTTGGATGAAAAAGAGATGATTACTTCATTCATCTTCTCCAGATGATTTTTCAAGTGTTTAACATATGGATGAGAATTATCACATATCTCATCAAACAAGTGTCCAAGGCAAACTGGCACTTGTCATTTTTCTCCCCGAGAAAAATGAACACAGATTCCATGGCTTTATCTGAGTCTGGAGTAGGGTGTCTCCCGGAATTTTGTGGAGACGTCCAGGTATTAAGAAGAATTTGTGGATACACTTTTGGGGATATTCCGCAGTTAATAGCGAGTAAACCTGTGACCATATTATGCAACGCGCTTTTTCGTTCTTCAATTTTTTTGTCCCCATTAATCACTTGTAGTCTTCTACACGACTAAATGGTGCTTGCAAGCTCTGGTAGCGTTACTTTGATCACGCGATTGTTCCTTTCCCTAGGTAACTTAGTGTGTTTTCGACTGTACTCGCAGTTAACCTCTTCCTCACATAAGAAGTATTTGTTGTTGAAATCAAATGAGAACGATTGCTTACCTGAAAGGGTAAAAGAAAACAGCATTTAGCTTAGGAAACTAAGTTGCACATAATTTATACAGAAAAGTTAAATAATGAAAGTTATAAGGCGAAAACCTGCATTTTCTACTATTTTTGATGATTTGAGAAATTTGGGTCAAAAAATTCATTTGACCTGTGAAATGTGCGGGAAATTCTACGCTCTATACCTTTGGTAACCGGTGTGTTACGCTGAAAATTGAAGTTGACGGGAACATACAGCACAACACCGGCTGAGGTTCTTCTGCTCACTGTGGGAACATGTCGCGCTTACAGCACAGTACGATATCGTGCCGAAGCGTAACGGGTGCGGCGGGATACCACAGAGTACAAGAAGTTACAGGTACCAAAATATCTAACAAAATCACTTGACGAATAGTACGGGGATTTCAATAGTGGAAAGAGAAGACCCCGGTTACACGGTCTCCTTTGGAGCTTCAGAGATACTACAAATGAATCATACAGTCTCCAGCAGAGGTATGGCTCATTCTGTCAGAGGACACTGCCATTACTCTCAATACGTACTTAGAATAGGAAAGAGACTGTCAGCACTGTGTGACTATAGTGATTTAGGATACCCTCAGTACGTGGTTTTTCACGTGCCCACTCAGTGGAAGCAAGAAAACGTGAAACCTCTCAGGGTTACTAATTAGGAACGCTGATATATTCCAGTTCCTGGAGTAGTCACAAACAATGTATCTTGAAATGAACTAAATAAGTTCAGAATAGGTGTTAGAGAAGGACACACACCTACAACAGACGTCAGGAGGTGAGAGGCAGTGAGAAAGGGGCAATATTCCGTTGCTGAGGAGATAAGAGGAGATGATAAGGTCACAAGTAGTGTAAAGACGCTGTGTTGCTAGTGAAGTGTTACGTCGGGTAATAACGGTGTGTCTACTCCTAATTTAGTTTAATAATCCATTTGTAATATAATGAGCTGCTAAAGAAAACGAGAGAGATGGAAGAAAAGGAAACAAACCGACGAATTTTAAAAATAATCACTGTAGCTATTAATACATTTATCCCACTCTGAGACAATATGATCAGTGCCTTCATGGAAAAATGGTCGTGATTGCCTGCGATGATACGATTGGACGCAGATGTACACCTCTTCATCCGAAGCAAATTCAAGCCACTTACGTCTTCCTTCAGGGCTCCAAAAATACCGAAGTCTCATGGGAGAGATCGGGACCATGTGGAGAATGTGTTACGGATTCCCAGGGAAGATTCTTCAAACTCGTCGGAACAATCTTGGCAACATGTGAGCCCACTCAAATTCGCTGTGAAGCGCTTATACATTCTCCATACAGTCCCGATATCTCCCAGTGCGATTTTAATATTTTGGGAGCTCTGAAGAAAGACATTAGAAAGACATTCGTGGCCATCGCCTTGCTTTGGACAAAGAGGCGCACGCCTGCCTACAATCATAGTCCCCAAGTGAACAGCAGACATTTTACAGGAAACGTGGACCAACTTGTCTCCAAGGGGGACGAATGTATTAACGGTTACGGTGATAATTTTTGAAATAGTGAACAGTGTACTTATTCTACACTCCTGGAAATGGAAAAAAGAACACATTGACACCGGTGTGTCAGACCCACCATACTTGCTCCGGACACTGCGAGAGGGCTGTACAAGCAATGATCACACGCACGGCACAGCGGACACACCAGGAACCGCGGTGTTGGCCGTCGAATGGCGCTAGCTGCGCAGCATTTGTGCACCGCCGCCATCAGTGTCAGCCAGTTTGCCGTGGCATACGGAGCTCCATCGCAGTCTTTAACACTGGTAGCATGCCGCGACAGCGTGGACGTGAACCGTATGTGCAGTTGACGGACTTTGAGCGAGGGCGTATAGTGGGCATGCGGGAGGCCGGGTGGACGTACCGCCGAATTGCTCAACACGTGGGGCGTGAGGTCTCCACAGTACATCGATGTTGTCGCCAGTGGTCGGCGGAAGGTGCACGTGCCCGTCGACCTGGGACCGGACCGCAGCGACGCACGGATGCACGCCAAGACCGTAGGATCCTACGCAGTGCCGTAGGGGACCGCACCGCCACTTCCCTGTCGTCTTCAGCGATGAGAGTCGCTTCTGCCTTGGTGCCAATGATGGTCGTATGCGTGTTTGGCGCCGTGCAGGTGAGCGCCACAATCAGGACTGCATACGACCGAGGCACACAGGGCCAACACCCGGCATCATGGTGTGGGGAGCGATCTCCTACACTGGCCGTACACCACTGGTGATCGTCTAGGGGACACTGAATAGTGCACGGTACATCCAAACCGTCATCGAACCCATCGTTCTACCATTCCTACACCGGCAAGGGAACTTGCTGTTCCAACAGGACAATGCACGTCCGCATGTATCCCGTGCCACCCAACGTGCTCTAGAAGGTGTAAGTCAACTACCCTGGCCAGCAAGATCTCCGGATCTGTCCCCCATTGAGCATGTTTGGGACTGGATGAAGCGTCGTCTCACGCGGTCTGCACGTCCAGCACGAACGCTGGTCCAACTGAGGCGCCAGGTGGAAATGGCATGGCAAGCCGTTCCACAGGACTACATCCAGCATCTCTACGATCGTCTCCATGGGAGAATAGCAGCCTGCATTGCTGCGAAAGGTGGATACACACTGTACTAGTGCCGACATTGTGCATGCTCTGTTGCCTGTGTCTATGTGCCTGTGGATCTGTCAGTGTGATCATGTGATGTATCTGGCCCCAGGAATGTGTCAATAAAGTTTCCCCTTCCTGGGACAATGAATTCACGGTGTTCTTATTTCAATTTCCAGGAGTGTATATGCGTAGAGTTTTTATTTGAGTGCCTCTTATAGAATGGCACTGTCATTAACAAGTATTTGTGATCAATCGATACATATATCGAGCCACTCAATAATTGGGCAATAAATTATATATCCAATTTTAAATGTTTCAATTTAGATTTATGGGTATAATATGTGTAGGAAATGAACAGATGGATGAAGTGTAGCCTCTTTCTTCACCCAACGCAGGGAAAACAGGAAGATGTACAGAGGTAGCCGCAAACCGAGCTAGAGAAGCTTACATACTAAATAACACAATACACTTGTTTGTTTTGTCTTGTTTCGTGACTCACCTTCGTTTCATATTCTTTCCAACTTGTTATGTTACCTTTTTACACATATATACTCATTATCAAGAAAACTGTATAAATTAGTACTTTAATATTGTATGATTAGCGTTAAAAATGGATACCATTATGTTGAGACTTTTCAGTGTACTGAATGTATAGTATGATCTGCTTCACACTCACACGATGATTGCATTAAATTAATAAGTAGCGACATCACTAATATGCATGAATACTTCGGTTTGTTCCTTGCAAAGCATGGTCAGGCCATGCAACACGAAGGACGATATGTGTCAGTGCGGCCATGTGAGAACATTCGAATATATCGGTTTTACCTACAACGCCCGTAAGGGAATTAGAGAACATTAGGGCAGCCAAGGAGGAGGTAACCATCAGAAAAAGATTGAATAACCACCGAAACGATAACCTTCTACGAGACGGAATTTGGAGTGTGAGGAACTTGAACGTGGTTGGCAAGCTATAAAATCTGGAAAAAGAAATACAAAGGCTCAGTCTATACAGGGTGTTACTAAAAGGTACGGCCAAATTTTCAGGAAACATTCCTCACACACAAAGAAAGAAAATATGTTATGTGGACATGTGTCCGGAAACGCTTACTTTCCATGTCAGAGCTCATTTTATTACTTCTCTTCAAATCATATTAATCATGGAATGGAAACACACAGCAACAGAACGTACCAGCGTGACTTCAAACACTTTGTTACAGGAAATGTTCAAAATGTCCTCCGTTAGCGAGGATACATGCATCCACCCTCCGTCGCATGGAATCTCTGATTCAAAAATGGTTCAAATGGCTCTGAGCACTATGGGACTCAATTGCTGTGGTCATAAGTCCCCTAGAACTTAGAACTACTTAAACCTAACTAACCTAAGGACATCACACACATCCATGCCCGAGGTAGGATTCGAACCTGCGACCGTAGCGGTCGTGCGGTTCCAGGCTGTAGCGCCTTTAACCGCTCGGCCACTACGGCCGGCTGAATCTCTGATGCGCCCTGGAGAATGGCGTACTGTATCACAGCCGTCCACAATACGAGCACAAAGAGTCTCTACATTTGGTACCGGGGTTGCGTAGACGAGAGCTTTCAAATGCCCCCATAAATGAAAGTCAAGAGGGTTGAGGTCAGGAGAGCGTGGAGGCCACGGAATTGGTCCGCCTCTACCAATCCATCGGTCACCGAATCTGTTGCTGAGAAGCGTACCAACACTTCGACTGAAATGTGCAGGAGCTCCATCGTGCATGAACCACATGTTGTGTCGTACTTGTAAAGGCACATGTTCTAGCAGCGCAGGTAGAGTATCCCGTATGAAATCATGATAACGTGCTCCATTGAGCATAGGTGGAAGAAACTAAAATAAGCTCTGACATTGAAATTAAGCGTTTCCGGACACATGTCCACATAACATCTTTTCTTTATTTGTGTGTGAGGAATGTTTCCTGAAAGTTTGGCCGTACCTTTTTGTAACACCCTGTATATGTATATGGTGGGGGTCAGTGAAATTAAATGGAAATAAGACAGGGATTTCTGGTCAGATGAGTATAGGATAATGTCTACAGCATCAGAAAATGGTATAACGAGAGTAGTCTTCGTTGCGAATAGGAAAGTAGGACACAGTGTGTTACTGTGGCCAGTTCAATGACAGGGTTGTTCTCATCAGAACTGACAGCAAACAAACACCGACAACGATAGTTCAGGTATGCATGCCGACGTCGCAAGCTGAAGATGAAGAGATAGAGAAAGAGTATGAGGATATTGAAAGTGTAATACAGTACGTAAAGGGGGATGAAAATGTAATAGTCATGGGGGACTGGAATGCTGTTGTACGGGAAGGAGTAGAAGAAACGGTACAGAAGAATATGGACTTAGGACAAGGAATGAGACAGGAGAAAGACCAATTGAGTTCTGTAATAATTTTCAGTTAGTAATAGCGAATACCCTTTTCAAGAATCGCAGGAGGAAGAGCTATACTTGGAAAAAGTCAGGCAGTGATTCCGAAATCAAATATTGGGTTGTAAGGTGTATCCAGAAGCAGATACAGATTCGGATCACAATTTAGTAGTGATTAACACTTGGTCGAGGTTTAAGAGATTAGACAGGAAGAATCAATACGCAAAGAAGTAGGATACCGAAGTACCGAAGTACGCTTGAAGTTCCCCAAGGCTAAGATACTGCAATAAAGAACAGCTCAGTAGGCAGTAGAGTTGAATGAACATCTCTAAAAAGGGCAGTCACAGAACTGGAAAGAAAAACGTGGGTATAAAGAAGGTAACTGCGAAGAAAACACGAGTAACAGAAGAAATACTTCAGTTGATCGATGAAAGGAGGATGTACAAAACTGTCCAGGGAAATTCAAGAATACAGAAATACAAGTCGCTGAGAAATAAAATAAATAGAAAGTGCAGAGGAGCTAAGATGGAGTGGCAGCATCAAAACTGTGAAGAAATCGAGAAAGAAAGGATTGTCGAAAGTGTTGACTCAGCATATAGGAACGTCAGAACAGCCTTCGGTGGAATTAAAAGCAAGGATGATAACATTAAGAGTACAACGTGAATTTCACTTCTAAAGAGGAGGAGAGAGTGGATAGGTGGAAAGAGTACACTGAAAGCCTCCATGAGGGGGAAAATCTGTCTGATGTAACAGAAGTTGGTGTGTAGAATGTGTGAGAATGGAAATATATCATCTGACTTTCAGGAAAATATCATCCGAAGAGTGCAAGAGGTGACAATTGCGTGAATTATCTCACAATCGGCTTAACAGCTCATGCATTCAAGTTCCTGACAAGAGCAATTTACAGAAGAGTGCAAGATACTGAGGCTGTGTTAGATTACGATCGGTTCGTCATCAGGAAACGTAAAAGCACCAGAGAGGCAAGTCTGCCGTTTCGATTGTTAATGAAAGTAAAATCAAGACATGTTCATAGGATATGTAGACCTGGGAAAATCTTTCCACAATGTCAAATGGTCCAATATTTTCGAAATTCTGAAGACCAGTACTGTACAATATGTATAGGAATCAAGATGGAATCATGAGAGTGGAAGGACAAGAACGAAGTGCTCGGATTACAAAGGTTGTAAGACAAGGATGTAGTCTTCCGCCCTTGCTGTTCAAGCTATACATCGAAGAAGCAAAGAGGGAGATAAGTGAATTAAAATTCAGGTTGAAAGGATATCCACGATACGATTTTCTGATGAATTGCTGACCGCAGTGAACGTGCAGAAGAATTACGTGATCTGCAGAATGGAATGAACAGTGTAATGAGTGTAGACTATGGACTGACAGTAAACCGAAGAAGGACAGAAGTAATGATATGTAGCACAAAAGAGAACAGTGAGAATCTTATCATCAGGAAGTTAAGAAATTCTAAAACATAAGCAGCAAAGTCACCAGTGACGAACGGAGCAAGGAAGATATCAAAAGCAGACCAGTAATGTCAAAAGGGCATTCCTGGCCAAGAGAAACGTACTATCGTCAAACATAGGCCTTAATTTGAGGAAGAGATTTCTGAGAATGTACGTTCGGAGCACAGCATTGTATGGTACTGAAACATGGCCTGTGGAAAAACCGGCACAAAAGAGAATCGAAGCATTTGAGACGTGGTGATACAAACGAATGTTCAAAATTGGGTGGGCTGATAAGGTTAGGAATGAAGAGGTTCTGCGCAGAATCAGAGGGAAAAGGAATATGCGGAAAATACTGACAAAAAGAGACAGGGTAATGTTAAGGCATCAGGAAATGACTTCCATGGTACTCGGTGGTGCTATGGAGGATAAAAACTGTAGGGTAAGACAGAGACTGAAATATATCAAGCAAATAATTGAAGAAACATGGTGCAAGTGCTATTCAGAGATGAAGAGGTTGGCACAGGAGAGGAATTCGTGACTGGCCACATCAAAGCAGTCAGAAGACTCGAGACTCAAATGTATAACAAATAAAGTAGTCAGCATGATTTTCCGACGTAAGAGTGGTAAATATGTTTCCAGTCCCCCCAGCATAATCATGCAGCATTGAATGTGCTCTTAACGAGGATGCGCTAGCAAGTGAAAACTTGTGTCGCAGGCGATGTAAATAGGGATTATCTAAATGAAATTACAGAAAGCGCGTGCGCAACTAACAACATAACATCAGAGGACACAGAACTCACAGTATTACAGTATTATCCCCACGCCGGCACAACATCCAGTTCATCAAATTCTTGTAAGTTGGTGTAAAAGTTGTTTTGTCTTGTAAGGTTCACTAATTCCGTTACAGGAGTCACAGGTAAAAAGACGTAGTCGAGTGGTCCCATATGGCCCCATTGGCATTTCTTGTCCTTCATGTTGAACTGGTGCCAACTGGGTACAGGCTCTGTACCCCTTCAGTAATGTACCCTGGACTGGCAAGTGTTCACAAGCTACAGAGCTAGGCATGTATTCCTGAATATTGCTGGTGTTACATACAATAACGGTGGGGTGGAGCAGTTGTGCGTCGGAGAGAGGACGTCACACATCATGACTCGTACATGGGGGTGGAACAAACTGTCCCGACACCATCCGGAAAGCTTTTTACCACCGAAAATTGTGATGGATAGGGTGGAGAAAAAACGAAATGCTCCAATGCTCGTTTACTAGTTATTCTTCCTTTTCAATTCAAATTTTTCTTAATTTTTCCCCAATACATAAGCATGTACCATCTCAGTTGATATTACTTCTAACACACAACATTTTTACTATTTCTGCTATTATTTAACCATCAATATTATTGTTAGCAACCCACTGGTGTCACACAACTTTGTTATGAACTACATCTTTTAAAAACACACACAGTATGTATGTAGGTAGTGATCAAAAAGTACATAAACGGTCAAAGCACTGTAATAGCTGCACCAGGAAAGAATCTTTTTTGTTTTTCCTCTCTGTTGTTTATTCATCTCCGTTAAAGCATTGTCTTGGTAGTCTGACAACAGTATTCTTCAGGTACAGTGAGGTCGTTTGAGTATATTTCACACTGACCAGGTGATTGGTTTTTGAAGCTTACGATTCGATGGTCATGGGACTTCCCATGTGAGAAGGAAGGTTGTTAAACAGAAGAAGATGCCTCTCAAAATGTTGAATAGGAGCAGCTCTTCTCTCTATTAATTTGCTAACTATGACCTTGCTGTGGTAGTTGATAAAAACTTTGAACAGTTGATAACATTCAACAGGGAGTAACACCATCCAAAACGTAACATCAAGTAAACAAATGTGCGTTCCCTAATGCTATGAATACGAAATTCCTTATGGTAGGCTAAAAAACGGGAAAAGAACAAATGTATACCAGCGAATTTTGTAAGAAGCAATTTATATAATACGTTATAGATAACCATTAGGTGTCAGAACTGTTTATAATCTCAATGTGTAATTTAAATATGTAAAGCACAACAGTTTAAACACTAATATATTTATACTGGCGATGACTTGCAAATAATAAATGTGAAAAATCTCATCACAAAATATATAACTATCTTACCAGAGTGCCATGTTCCTATCTTCTGGTTAGCTGAAGAGTGTCAGCATCATTTTCCGACATAAGAAATCAAGGTTCGATTCCCGATCCGGGTAGCAGTTTTAAGCTACCGGGAAGTTTCCAGTCAGTGCACACTGAGCTGCAGAAATAAAATTTGCTCATTGTGTAAAAACATCAGTTGTGGATACTCTTGGCATAATTAGACTGCTTGGGTGCACAGTAGGTTCCCGACACTCTGAACCACAGGACAGAGTTAGCCGCAATCGCTCGGCGTAGACGGGCGGCGTGCAGGGCGTGGCTGCCCGCGGCGGTTGCTATGGCGACGGCCGGGATGGCTGCTGCGGGGTCAAGGCGAGCACACGTGGCGCGCGGGGGTATTCGGGGGCGGCAAAGGGATCCAGACCACCACAACCAGAGAAGACTGCAAGGACACTGAGTTCCCTTCTGTGTAATGGCGAGTGTGGACACGATTGTCTTTTGGTTAAGAGGACTGTGGATGCAAATGGCCACCAGAATCTTTAGATCGCAAATATCGATATTTTTTCAAGTTTGTTTCCATCAGGAACAGCGTACTCCAAGAACGTATTAATGAGGCAGCATAGCTCGTGAATTTTGAACCTGTTTATTGCACATCGATTTCAGTTGCTGTTTAGATATCTTCAGATCAAGAACACTGACGGAAAAAATATCACGACACCAAAAAATACTTTATACAGTGTAATGAAATAAAGGGAGTACAATTGTCTAAGTAACACATTTAAGTGATTAACAACGCGAGAGATAAGCTATGTAAATGTAAAATACTGGTACATTAACAACAGGTGAACCGCCAGGATGCTGAATGCAAGCATGTTAACGTGCATGCACTGTGTTGTACAGGAGCCAGATGTCAGTTCGTGGGATGGAGTTACATACCTGTTACACTTGGCTGACCAATACAGGGACGGCTAGTGCGGGTTGTAGATAACGCTGGGGTTGTCGTTCGATGATGTCTCACATGTGATAAACTGGACAGGTCTGGTGATCGAGTACGCCAAGGGAACATGTCGACGGTCTGCAGAGCATGGGGGTTTACAGCAGCGGTACGTGGAGCAGCGTTATTCTGTTGGGAAAATCCCCCTGAAATCCTGTTCACGAAAAGTGGTACTACAAGTCGGATAACCAGTCTGACGTACATATTTGCAATTCCGTCATACAAGCCGCACCCGAGACCATAACTGTAGGTGTAGGCCCAGTGTGTCTAGCACTTAAGACAGGTTGGCTGCAGGCCCTTAACGAGCCTCCTTCTAACCAACGCACAGCCGTCGCTGACAACGAGGCAGAACCGGCTTTCATCAGCAAACACAACAGACCTCCACCCCGTCGTCCAGTGACCTCTCGCTTGACACCACTGAAGTCGCTAACGGCGATGGTTTGGAGTCAGTGGAATGCACTCTACTGGGCGTTTGGTTCGGAACTGTCCTTGAAGCAACAGATTTACAGCAGGCCATTGCGTCACTGTCCTGCCAGCTGCTGCTCGAACTGCCGCTGCAGATGAAGTACGATACACGAGAGTCGTACGCCAGACACGAAGGTCTTCCGCCTCGGATGTGCCACCTGGCTGCCCGTAGCCTGATCTTCCTGCGACTGTACACTGCCGTGGCCACCACTGCCAACTCCAATCTCAAAGGTAGCTAACGCTCATGACCGCTACAACGAGCGTTTAAAGTAAACCCGAACTGCATCTTCATAATATTGCTGCTAGCACCATTCTTATGAGACTAGAGAGAAATTTGAATAGACGCTATCTTTCATATGTAGAAAAACGTCCACGAACTTTCGTTTGTGTCGCAAAAATGTTACCAGTTGACGTTACAGATAAAAGCATCAGCTAAACTCTTTTTATCTGAGACGTCAGGAGGTACCATGTGCGATTAAGTTTATGATGAGTCATCATCACTTCTTCCTTCTAACTTTGATCGGTATTTTCTAGAAATAATGTCGATATGTCACCACCGATATTCTTTTTTCCCCGTTGTTCAGTCAGGAGACTAGTTTGATGCAGCTCTCCTGATCGAGGCTCTGCATCTCTTTGCGTAATTACTGCGATCTACAGGGTTATTACAAATGATTGAAGCGATTTCACAGCTCTACAATAACTTTATTATTTGAGATATTTTCACAATGCTTTGCACACACATACAAAAACTCAAAAAGTTTTTTTAGGCATTCACAAATGTTCGACATGTGCCCCTTTAGTGATTCGGCAGACATCAAGCCGATAATCAAGTCCCTCCCACACTCGGCGAAGCATGTCCCCATCTATGAGTTCGAAAGCATCGTTGATGCGAGCTCGCAGTTCTGGCACGTTTCTTGGTAGAGGAGGTTTAAACACTGAATCTTTCACATAACCCCACAGAAAGAAATCGCATGGGGTTAAGTCAGGAGAGCGTGGAGGCCATGACATGAATTGCTGATCATGATCTCCACCACGACCGATCCATCGGTTTTCCCATCTCCTGTTTAAGTAATGCCGAACATCATGATGGAAGTGCGGTGGAGCACCATCCTGTGGTACGTTTAGCTCCCTGCTTGCTTTATTCGTCGACTTCCGCAGGCTACGCGTGAAACTTGCCCGCACGCGTTCAACCGTTTCTTCGCTCACTGCAGGCCGACCCGTTGATTTCCCCTTACAGAGACATCCAGAAGCTTTAAACTGCGCGTACCATCGCCGAATGGAGTTAGCAGTTGGTGGATCTTTGTTGAACTTCGTCCTGAAGTGTCGTTGCACTGTTATGACTGACTGATGTGAGTGCATTTCAAGCACGACATACGCTTTTTCGGCTCCTGTTGCCATTTTGTCTCACTGCGCTTTCGAGCGCTCTGGCGGCAGAAACCTGAAGTGCAGCTTCAGCCGAACAAAACTTTTATGAGTTTTTCTACGTGTCGTGACCATATGTCAATAAATGGAGTTACAGTGAATTTTTGAAATCGCTTCAATCATTTGTAATAGCCCTGTACATCCATTCTGTCTGAACGTGCTCACTGTGGTCAACCTTCCCCCTCATCTCCCTCTCTCTCTCTCCTACCTTTACCTCCCACATACCTCCCTCGCTTACCAAACTGACTGTTACTTGATTCCTCAGGAAGTGTCCTGTCAGCCTATCTCTAATTTCAGTCGGATTGCCCCAAAACATAATTCCCCCCCCCCCCCCCCACACACACACACACACACACATCCAAATTCTAATCACTACCTCCGGATTACTTATACGATCTATTCACGTAATCGTCAACATTCTTTTCTAACACCACATTTTGAAGCAGCTATCCTCTTCCTATCTGCAAGCCCAAGTGGCGTACCTACAGCATATGTCCCTAAGAACACATGATGCTGTTTGATCAGTACTTCACAGTAATGCTTTAGAATCCTCTCTAAAGCGCACTAAAAGCAGTTTCTGCCATTTTCTAGAGTTTTTGTTGTTGTTAGACATCAGGTTGTCTTTTGTGCAGCATTTTTAAATGTTTAACTGCAAATGCCAATATTTTAAGTTACCCTTTACCGTGACTGTTATTGATATCGAATGAAATAAGAAGTTTAATGTTACCAGTCACTGATCTATGCATATCCGCAAGGCGTTTCGTAGATTTAAACCGCCATCACCAGGTGGTTACAGGTGTTAGTATGATCTATGTGTGTGTTCTGTTAGGATTCTGGGGTAACTTCTGGCACTGTGTAGTGAACAAACAAAATACTATTTCAGAAAGTGGTTCTGAGGAAGGTTTTTGACTAAAACTAAACGTGTAGGTAAAGGTGAAGGTATTCTATTTTAAGTGTTAATTTTCAACTTCAGATATACGTTCATTTTTAGCCAAAAACTTCCTCAAAACCATGTTCTGAAATAGTTTTTTGCTTCTCCACTAGACAGTTCCACGAGTTACCACAAAATCGTACCACAACACACACATATGTTGTACCAACACGTATAAAACCACCTGACGTTGGAGGTTAAAACCTTCGAAACAGGGTGTGGATATAAATAAATCAGTGGCTGGTGAAACACTAAACTTGTTGTTTTATTCGATTTGTAAATATTTCGAATTATGCTCAGTGAAGTGCTGTATAGTATATTAAAACTAGTTATCATTCATACCGGTCCTCACAGCTTTTATTTTCCGCCAGCTGTGATGACGGGGCGTAAGTCGTGCTTGGGTACCTCAGATGGTAGAGCACTTGCCCGCGAAAGGCAAAGGTCCCGAGTTCGAGTCTCGGTCCGGCACACAGTTTTAACCTGTCAGGAATTTCGAATCCTTATGGTCTCTAAATAACATGAATCCAAAAATCCATTCTGCAACGCAATTAAAGATGTCAATGGCATATCTTTGGATATTTTGATTATGAGTCATACCAACGGAAAGGTGGAAAATGAAGCTTTTCGGAAAGTCAGATATTCACGTAAGAACTTCAAGTATCATTCACAGCAGAAGAGGACTGTCAACAAAAGACCTATTGACAGCCAAATAATTTGGCACCGGAACACCTAAACACCGAATTAAAACATCTGAAGCAGACTTTCCTCAACAACGGCTAGCAGCGAAAAGAATTAAATAGAATTCCGCGATCAAATAACAGTACGCTGAAGGAGGAGGATAGATACCAACCATGCAGTTGCTCAACCTTTTATTACAACTTAATTGCACACATACGAAAGATTTCATAGAAATTACAACTACATCTCCTATTTCAAGACTGACAGAATTGACCTTCTCATAATGTCCAATTGTTCTCCCGCCAACGCATTTATCACCGTTTCCATAGCTAACTTGTACTACAAGCAACCAAGGGAGAGGTTGTTTAATGGGGGGGGGGGGGGGAGGGTGATATGCTCATGTCGATTGACAAGGTTCTTTATCTACATGACCATTTACTTAACTAGAATAGAGTCCATGTGCTGTCTTACAAGCTCATCAGTAATCGTCCTCTTGCAGACAATATCGGTAACCTTGCTATTACAAACTTTAGTCTCACTGCAGGTAAAGTGCAAATCCCACTATGGTCACTGCTGTGGCCGCTTTGTAATGTCATAAGCAACCGGCTTTGTCGCAGTGGTAACACCGGTTCCCGTCAGATCACCGATGATAAGAGTTGTCGGGCTGGGCTAACACTTGGATGGGTGACCATCCGGCCTGAAGAGTGCTGCTGGTAAGCGGGATGCACTCAGCCGTTGTGAAGAAAAGTGAGGAGCTGCCTGATTGAGAAGTAGCGGCTCCAGTCTCAGAAACTGATACACGGCCAGGAGAGCAGTGCGCTGACCACATGTAAATCCACATCCAGTGTTGCCTATGAGCTGAGAATGACACGGCGGCCGGTCAGTACCGTTGGGCCTTCCAAGACCTGTTCAGGAGTAATTCTTTAGTTTTTATGTAATTTCATAGCCTGTGATGTGAAATGAGTCCGCTCTGTGATGATACTGACAGACACCAAACTGAAAAGAGTGAGTCTGTGAGTCCAGTAAGTGGCAGCGGGCCTAAATTCACGCCGTCGAGAGGACGTTGCCGGCCTGTTGCTTGCTGGTGTGTCTCTGGCATCTCCTATGATGGGGGCGCTTGATCCAGCGCCTACTATCGATCTTGGCGCTACACCTTTGCCGACTGGCGTGCTGGGGACAGCTTGTGCCTGCACAAACCTCCTCTTTTGTTCCAACGCCACTGGAAACTCTCTTTCTTCCATGGTGACATAACTCTGGTTTCTATGTAATGCGAGTTCCCATTGCGCCAATCCTGTGACTTCAAATCACAAGTTGCTGATGACTGTCATCACGCCAATCCTGTGACTTCAAATCACAAGTTACTGATGACTGCCTGAAAGACACGAATATGACCAACAAGACGAATCATTTTGTAACAGTGTGTATTGCACAAACTGTTCAACGCTTCCTTTATTGTTTCACTAAAATAACCCCACAGAAAGTACATAGAAATGTGAACAAGTTTTATGTTATAAATCTCTAGATAATTCTGAAATAATACAATAATAAACTGACCCATTATAGGAAAACAATCCCGTTGGACTCCCAAGGGTATGGACGTAAATCTCGGCCTGCTGACATTTCCTTGCTAGTACTTCAAAAGCAACTTAGCTTTAATCTCCTTAACTGTTTGGCAGGCATCAGCAGTTACTGCTGCCCAAGGAAAGGCTTTGTCACTTGCATTACTTTTCATAAACGATTTTTTCTCCTTTTCATTCCAATAACTGAATTTTAAAAAACTCTCCAAAAAACCTAGAAAAAATGTACGGAGTGAAAAATTCTAAAATTTAAGAGGAACATTTTCTACTGACATTCTCTTACCAGAACATGAGACAGACTCCAGTAAACCGGCACATTGCTCTGCGTTTTGCTTAACGTCATTTAATCCTTCAGTTTACTTGGCTTCTAGGCCTTTATGATCTGCCACACCTTGTACCTGTACCAGAAATAAGCGCTTTTCTAGAGAATATTTTTTTACACTGTGCCTGTACCTGTGCCTGTGCGTTAAATCATCTGTTCAATACACTGATTCTCCAGTACTGGAAAACTGACGTTATAGTAACTGCACAGCTTTTCTACATCATCCTCTCAGCGTTTACAGCCTTCCATCTGATCACTACGGACTAGTCTGGTGTGGCACTTGAAGGTAGCAAAACGAAAGCCGAAGTTTTACATTACGTGCTTAGGAAGTCGTTCACGCAGGCGATTCATAGCAATATGCCGCCGTTTGACCATCCAACAGACTCCCGTTTGGATGGCATAGTAATAAGCATCACCTGCGAGCATAAATAACAGAAAGAGTCGAAAAATGGCACCCCTTACTAAGCTTCCACTTATCACAAATGTCTTGCCCAGCATAAAGACCCAAGCGACTAGAAAAATTCGCAAGTGATTCCAGTAAGTAAGAAGGATAAAAGAACGGAACCGAAATATTACAGTCCACTATCTCTAACATTGGTTCGCTGATTGAACGTATTCTCAGTTGTAATACAACAAATTTCCTGGAGACCAAGCTTGTATCCACGAATCAGCACTGTTTTACAAAGTATCGCTCTTCCGTAACTCTGCTTGCCCTTTTCTCAAATTACATACAGCGAACAATGGATGAAGAGCAACAGCAGATCCCATGAATCTAGGTTTCCGCGAAGCATTTGACACGGTGGTCCAATACAGGCTGTTAACGAAGGTAAGAGCGTATGGAATAGCTACACAGACATGATAGTGACTCGAAGACTTCTTTAATAATAGAACCCAGTATGTCGTCCTCGAAGGCGAGTGTTCACTGGAGACAACAGGGAAGTGTGACACACCGTTATTATTTTCTATATACATGAATGATATGGCAACCAGGGTGGGCAGCTACCTGCGGTTGTTTACTCTCGATGCTGTGGCATACAGTAAGGTGCCGAAGTTGAGTGACTGTGGGAGTATTCCTTATGAAATAGACAAAATTTCTAGTTGGTGTGATGAATGGCAGTTACCTCTGAGTGTAGAAGAATATAAATTAATGTGGATGAGTAACAAAAATAAAACCGCAGTGTCTGGAAACAGCACTTGTAATATTCTGCTTGATACAGCCATGTCGTTTGAATGTCTGGGCGTAGCGTTCCAAAGCGAAATGCAATGGAACGAGCATTGTGGTAAGGAAGGCCGATGATCGACTTCGGTTTAGTGGGAGAATTCCAGGAAAGTGGTTCATCTGTAAAGGAGACCGCATGTAGGACGCTAGTGCGACCTATATTTGAGTACTACTAGAGTGTTTGGGATCTCTACCAGATCTGAATAAAGGAAGATATCGAAGCGATTCAGACGCTGACTGCTAGATTCGTTGCTGAAAGGTTCGAACGACACGCAGGTTTTACAGAGAATCTTCGGGAATCGAAATGGGATCCCTGGAGGGAAAGCAACTTTTTTTTCGATGGACACTATTGCGAAAATTTAGGAAACCAGCATTTGAAGCTGATTGCAGACCGATTTAGCTAAGCCAACACATATTTTGCGTAAGGATCACGAAGATAAGATACCCAAAATTAAAGCTCATACGACGGCACATAGGCAGTCGATTTCCCTTCACTCTTTTTGAAAGCGGAACAGGAAAGGCGACGATTAGTAGTGGTACAGGGTACCCTCCGCCATGCACCGTACAGTGGGCTGTATGTATGTAGATTTAGATATAAAAGAGATTTATTAAGTTCGCATTTCACTGAAGGTATTCTATGATCACTGTGGATTTTGGTTCGTCCTTAAAAACCTTGTGTGTGAGTCTTGCTTAACGCTAGCAAACATTGCGGTTCATAGCTTGCAAGACTTATTGTAAGCCTGTGTCCTCACTGGACTTACTTGCATTGCCAAAACTTGCTGCCGCCTCACAGGACAGTGTCTCTGTTTCGATTTTAAATTCCAGTTGAGCACTGCTCCCCAATGCAGCTCCTAGCTCCTCCTTCAGAATTATTGACTACTATATTCTGGAGATATTCAACAAACTTCGGTAACAATTAGAGTTTCGAAACCTCTTCACTTTAGAATTCGGCAGGTCCCATACTTTTTACACACACAGCACAAATAGATTCAAACACACACCGATTGCAGACGATAACTGTTTACAAAACATCACAGTGGTGTGCCTGAAGTCAAGACGAACAAATTAATACAGACTCTCATTGTCTGTCAAGCCGGTGAACAAACCTTAAACTGGCATACAAATGCCGCCTAAGCCGCAGCGCATACATCAGGTTGGCGACTGTCTTTGTGCTATTTAAGAGTAACTGGTTTTGTGGCTGGTTTTAGTTCCCCCATTTCTCGTCGGCATCAACGACACAAAAACAATACATCAAGCATCCCACTTAAATTCACTTACACAAGGCAAATTAAGCGGCTTTTGGCAGAAACAGATCAAGTTGAGTGAATCAGAAAGCCTGTGATGGCATTTCCACGTATTTATGTTGTAAACTTTGTTTTCCTTAAATTAATGCTGTCTCCAGTACCCAAATTATGCAAACTGGCAAGAAAATAAGTGGCGTACTCGTGTATTTTCTATTGTCCGCGTCCTACGCTCACAGATATCAGTCAGTATTTCTGTAAAATCAGAATAATGGACAGTTGAAGAACAAGAAGTACAGAGAGGGAGAGTAATGATGTGAGAATTTCTCAAGATCGATTGATAAAAACGACGATTTTAACGAATCACCTTTTTGTAACAGCGGATTGTAGATGTGGAGTAGAGAACGTGTGATTCTAGTTTATTAAAGATGTTGATTTTCTGTTAGTAATTTATAAACATAGAGGAACTGATCTCTGAGCTTTAAATGGCGGATGAATGTGACAACTGAATTATGGTGAGAAATGATTGATCACTCCGTAACACTTTTGTGAACACTTAGTACCTTTACGTCCCTACAGTTATATATCGGGCCTTGCGATCACATAAACTGAAAATCGGCGATTGTGAGCAAACTGAAGATATTCCCCCTCTTCTATACACTGCTCGGAGTACTTTTCAGAAGAATCTGTTTGATTCAAGCCAATTTGTTGCCCAAGAGCGTGAAAAATCATTTTAGCGTATATTCGCCTAAAATCACGATCGGCGCCGAGACTTCATAAATCACGAGTTAGGAGAGACTTCTTTGCATGTATATTTGGGCATCGAAAAACACTGACGGCAGAAGTGAACAACATATACATTCATGTGTACGTAACCAGATAAAACATAAGGTTTAAAGACCTCCTTTTCTTTTGCAGTAAAAAGAATAATCATTTATTTGGAAGAAATCACGGACTATTGATATATTTTTCGGGTTTCGTTGGAACATGGATGTATATAATAACACATTATTGAGTAATAGCATTTCAGTCAGCTCATACAGAACCAGACAAAATTCTCTACATGGACTACATTTTCAAATTTTTCGTGTTCTACGCAATTAGACATAAATTCTCTATATAAACAAAATTCCAAGATCGCAGTGTCATTATATCGAGGCCACTAAAGTAATGTGAAGATATACAAGTCAGAACAACAGGCAACCAATCCTATTTGGGTTTTTTTCGACCGAGAGGTTTTTCCGTCAGCGGGGAGCCGTAAGACGAATACTGGGATTTGGAATTAAGAAAATTTAAATTACATCTTCCTCTCAATAGTCCATACATATGCCATTAAAAATCCTACAAAATTAAATAAACATCCAATTACCATAAATAAATGGTTTCACAACACAACAAACTAGAGCCAGTAGCTGAAAATCGCTATGGTCTCCTGCAGTTATAAAACTAGCCAGCTTAAGTAAAATTGGTTTTAGTTATACAAAAGGATGTTTGGGAACAGCATGCAATTGAACAGTTTTAGTAGGATAAACATATATACTGTATTTGTGCCCATGAATAATCTATATGCGATGTGAATGCTATTTTTCGACTGAAGTTAAATGGTGAGGGAACAGTAGTGAGGAAGTGAAATAAAAGGAATACCGAAAACAATTGCAAGGCTTTCATAGAAGCGTGATCCTTTCAGCTTCCTCCGCAGTTTCCCATTAATATATAAGCTAAATAATGTATTTTTATAAAGCATGAGACTAGAAACAGCACTATGAGTTGTCGTAATAAACCTGCATACAGTTGCAAAGTTGTAAAGGGCTTATCGAATCGTCCTGCCCTTCAAGAAAACCATCCACCGCCAGTCTCCGCCGTTCCTCCATAAAGTAGAGCGGTGGACGCCAACTATTTCTGCAGTTGGGCGAAATGCCAGAGGCAGAGATATCAGAGACCTGGTTACAGAGCAGGAGTCGTAATTTAGCTCAGCAACTTTACGGGCTAAAGCAAGTGCTCCGCATCTGTGTTGATCCATGCCTGAGATTCGCGACTCGAACTAAAGACGCAGCAGTATCTCAATTGCTTGTTCTCATGCAGATACGGTAGTACTATCCGTTGGCAGTGTCTCCTCCAGTAACAAAGTGGTCCGTGCTGCGGGTTGCAGCTCTCTGTCTAGTGTAGCCTTGTGTCAGACTAGACCTCCAAGTACCTACGCTTTTTGTTTAAATAACGAAGTAAGACAGAAGCGTTGGACGGAGATTGATGTTTATTATAGAGAATATTACTACCTGACCAATAGAGAATTTAATTGCGATTTTGTGGTCGAAGAGACAAGAGAAGGTAATCTGAAAACACGAAGAACAAATTATTAACTAGTAGAATCATATTGTCTCTGAGTTGCTGTTTCTGTTGATCAACAACAAACATGGTTCCGACGCAGAGTAAAGAAGATATGTTTGGAATTATCTTCGCGTCATTAATGACGGAGCACAAACTGGAATCGGGGGAGGATGAGTAAACAAATTTGTCTTCCTCTTTTCAGTGAAACCACTCCATAGATTTTACCTTGCGCGATTTATCAAAATCACGCAAAACGTCATTATTGATGATCAGAGGTTGATTTAAAATGCCGTCACCCGGACGATTGCTCACCACTCTGCAACTTTACTAGTTACTTGTAACTTATGTCTTGATTGTCCAGAATCCGGAATCATCCTTACAGATTTCTTTCATTTATTTTTTAAATGTAAATTTTATCACAGCGTTGTCATCAGATTGTCATTCTCTTTTGGTAGTGCATAGTATCACAAATGTTTTCGAAAGACAGCATGTGTTGTGTTCTCACGCATTTTCGGGAAATTTATGCCCAACTTTGAATTCTTTTCTCATATTTGTTAATTTTTTGTTACAAACATGACGCCAACATTGTTCAACTGGTACAAAAGAATTGTACGAGTGGTTGAGCCGTAGGTGGCAAGAGTTTAATTAGTCTATGGGCTATCACGTAATTTGAAATATATTCATCTTTGAAACTTCAATACTATTACCACGGTTTGGCCTACTTTAAGATATTGAGCTGGCTACCATGAATGAATCACAATCAGGGATAGCATACAGGGTCATTACTGGGGCACACCCAGGCGTAGTGCTGAGCCTGGAGTCAATGACTAGCTACGCGCCCGTTCCAGCTTTGATTCTCACATTTTACTAATACCTGTAATGTACTACATTGACGAGCCAAAGAAACTGGTACACCTGCGTAATATCGTGTAGGGCCATCGCGAGCACGCATAAGTGCCGCAACACGACTTGGCATGGACTCGACTAATGTCCGAAGAAGTGCTGGAGGGAACTGACATCATGAATCCTGCAGGGCTGTCCATAAATTCGTGAGAGTACGAGGGGCGGAGATCTCTTCTGAACAGCACGTTCCAAGGCATCCCACATACGCTCAATAATGCTCGTTTCTGCGGCGTTTGGTGGCCAGCGGAAGTGTTTACGCTCAGAGGAGTGTTCCTGGAGCCACTCTCTAGCAATTCCGGACCTGTGGCGTGCTGCATTTTCCTGGTGGAATTTCCCAAGTCAGTCGGAATTCACAGTGGACATGAATGGAAGCAGTTGATCAGACAGGAAGCTTACGTATGTGTCACCTGTCAGAGTCGTATCTATAGGTATACCTCTCCAATTGCGCACGCCCCACACCATTATAGAGCCTTCATCAACTTGAACAGTCCCCTGCTGACATGCAGGGTCCGTGGATTCATGAGGTTGTCCCCATGCTCGTACACGTCCATCTGCTTCATGCAACATACTGAACGATCCCCTTCAGTCGTCATTGGTCCCGTTCTTGCAGGATCTCTTTCCGGTCCCAGTGCTGTTGGAGATTTGATGATTTACCCCATTCCTGATGTACTCGATACACTCGGGAAATGTACGTACGGGAAAATCCCCACTTCAGTCGGGGATACTGTGTCCCATCAATCGTGCGCCGACAATAAGATCACGTGCAAACGCAATTAAATCTTGAAAATCTGCCATTGTAGCATTCAGCAACCGATCTAACAACTACGTCAGACAGTTGTCTTACATAGGCATAGCCGACCGCTGCGCCGGATTCTGCCTGTATACATATCTCTGTATTTGAATAAACGTGTCTATAGCAGTTTATTAGGCTCTTCAATGTATATAATGTATCTACGACTAACTACGAGTTTATTAACAAATTTCCCCCTTATTTGGGAAACAATCAATAATTTTTATTGACAGGAACATGTTCCGCTTATCTTCGTCAGTATTTCGGGTTTTGTTCGTGCTACAAAACTGTATTGAGTGCTCTTGAAGCTGGTACACGTTTCTGGATACAAAGAAACATTAGTAATCGTATCGAAAGTTTGATGTTAATAGATAACTTTATAGCTGCCACAATTGTATGAACGTTTTTCAAACTGCGAAATCAACCACAAACAGTATTGGTTGTTGCGTTCTTTCATCTGGCAGGAAGATGTACAACACGTTATTAATAGTATGACATATAAGGAATAGAAAAAGGAAACTGTATTTTTTTAAATATCAGAGTGTAACTAATCAAAACTACATTTTAAAATTGTCATTTTTGTGTGTAATAACACATTACAATGAATCTGCTTTCAGAATTAAGAAAGCTCACTATCCAGGGTGAACTACTACCGAAATTAGTTTGGAGATAAAGAGATGGATTTTGTATCAAGATGGACCCAAAAATACCACACCGTTTTTGTGAGGAGACCGACCGATCAGAAAAAGAGCTCATGTGTGCAGTGATTAGAAACAGATAATGTCAGTACATTGAGAGAAACGAGTAGCTACACTATGCAACATAATTAGGGGATCAGTTTTTCGAAACGGTGTGATTGTCTCCCATCGCGATAAACTAGTTTGAAATTTGGCTTAAAGGTGCCTACAACCAAAACCTTGGCGTAATGCGATGTCATCCTCGGTCTCGAGGGCCCTTCAAATAACAAGGTGTCGGCACATGCCAGAAAAAAGCCAGAGCTCAGAAGTTCATGTGACGTGTATGGTGAGTTGAAGATGTCACATTGGCACCATATTTCATCACAGCCCCCCCCTCCCCCCTCCTAATGCAACGGTGGACTTGTCGCACGAAGCGAATGTCTTCACACCCCTTACTACACTGATATTACGGACTTCTTTTGACTATTCTGCAGTGGAGGTCAGAACCGCTACATCGAGCGTTGAAATAATGGGTTTTTATTTGGATGGCCGAGAAAAATATTTCACACACACCGCCGCTCAGAATCGCCTCAAAAAGGTCTGAGAGGGTGGGATAAAGGGCGTCAATGAACCACCCATTTCCTCGGAGCGCTAATTTGGCACACATTTTGCGGTCGGAAACGACGGTTCGCGGTGCTGTGGGCAACAGGGCGGTGTTACTGACACAGCAGACACCCCCGAACGTTTCAACCGTACTGTAAGGACACTGTGGGGCTGCATCCCCATTCGAGGTGATCGCATCCGTAAAGGACGCAGCATGACTGCAATTTTTGATCTCGTGTACAGGCTGGAACCGTTAGGGACAGATTACAACCATTCAACGAAAAGTGAATGTGACAGGAAGCAGCAGAGGGTACTTTCGCATTATCAACACTCCTCTTTAACGCCCACCTGTGGCATGATCATGGTGGGCAGTGACACTGAGACATTTACGGAGAACTTTAAAAATGTCCCTTTGCAGGGACAACTTGCGAAGTAGTCTTGGGCGCCTGCATGCTGGCATCTGGAATCGGAGCGGTGTCAAGGAGTTGCCTGCTTGCAGGCGCATAGGACTGGATTATGTTAAAGGTTTAATGCAACAGGGCAACTATTACAATTAGAAACTTTGTGTATGTCTTGACACAGCATGACTCATGTCATGCAAATTTCCATGACTTCATTCTCAGAATGAGAGTACTTTGTTGCTCTTAACAAACTATAGACATAATTTCCAATGTTTACAGAACTGCTAACTGTCACACTCCTATAACATAATGAAATGAAAAAAGTTTATCGCTTTCTGTAAATTTGAAAATGACATTTTGGATTATTACTTCCTTACAATTTACTCCATTAGCAACAGAAATTTCACGTGATATCCACAATACCATTGAATATACCTGCAAATTTATATCGTTGTATTACACACAATTCAGGATATATGACCTCATAAGCATTCAGATGTGTGAAGACGTTGCTTTTGTTTAAAATGGAAAGCAATTATTAGTCATCCAGTGTGTGATAATAAGACCACTTAGCAACTTCCAATAAAGATGAAACATAATTTCAGACCTTTCCCAAACTTTTTCACGCTCGCATGTGTAATGCCGAATATTTAACACATTAACTGATCTCTACAGTAAACTTCTGTTTGTAGCTTTTTTATGCACTCGAGCTCGATTCTTTAAGGAATCGGTTTTTTTTTTTTTTTTGGTTTATTACTTTTAATACCCATGAACACATCAGTTTCAAGGTAATACATTCCCTGGATCGTGAAGCATAGATTGTATAAATGTCATTCCTAAGAGTAATGTCATTTTTGATATGTAAAAAGTTCTCTTTCATATGATAGTCAAATTGGCGTCATTTCCTTTTATTCGTGAAGACATCTTGTATTTACTGAATGTCTTGACATATATTTTCTATTGCTGTTTGCATTTGTTATAGTCTAGCCATTTCGCAATTTTTGAACACAACTATCAGCTTACTGAATGCGCAGCTACATTACGTCAAAGTGCAAGTTGCCGTACTATGCCCAAAGCCTGTTCTCTTATATTCACGTTATAGGCGGGATTGTGAAAGAATGCTGAAATTCGTCTCACGCTTCACACCCTTTTTAATCAACTCACTGTGCCGTATTTATGTCTCACATCTCACAACTGCTCTCGTACACACGTTACTGGTCACTCATGGCTATTTGATAGAATGAACATATGAAATTGCTGTGGAGGGAACGAGGTCTGATTCGTGCACATTCATCCAGTATCGCATTCACTTCGTTGTCGTAGGAGGATACTCGACTGGTTCCATCAATAGGAACACGATTATGCTTGATGTTTTTCATCTTCTTTATCGCCTGGTGTTTCATAATAGCAGACACCACTACAAAGAAGACTTTGTACATCAAGTCTGACATATATATCTCCAGAAAAGGCCAGTTTGTATGTCACAAATGAGACAAAAGAGATTAACGTTTCTAGCTATGCAGTTGCTACAAATTTCTATTACGTAATCTCCCACAAAAGCCACTCGCTATAGTTATCACAATGTTCAAAATGCTTGATGAAATCACATTGTATCCTACTGTAAGTTACACATTCGCGAGAGTAATTACATTCGAACCCATAATCTATTAACAACGTCTTCACCAGTTTGCGCAGGAGTCACCAAAGCGAGAATTCCTATGCAGCCCCACAAAAATGGTGTGTGGTCTCCGATCTCCAGACGAGTCGTTAGAGCCAATCTTCCACGGTGCTCTGTCCTATGGAAGTTTCTCCACCTTGCAGAACTATTTCAACCTACAACCACTCTTACATACTTCGTGAACTTCGATACCTGCATCTACATCGATACTCTCCAAATCACACTGATGTGCCTGGCAGAGGGCTCATGGAACCGCCTTCACAATATTTCTCTATTATTCCGCTATCTAAGAGCGAGGGGAAGAAACGAACACCTATATTTTTCCGTGCGAGCTTTAATTTCCGTTATTTTATTATGATGATTGTATGTCCCTATGCAAGTTGGTCCCAACAAAATAGTTTCGTATTCGAAGGAGAAAGTTGGTGATTGAAATTTCGTGAAAAGATCCTGCCACAACGAAAAACGCCTTTGTTATAATGGCGTCCATCCAACATCCTGTATCATGTCTGTGACACTCACTCCGCTTATTCGCGACACTACAAAACGTAAAGCACTTCTTTGAACTGTCTGGTAAGGATACCAGACCGCGCAGCATGACTCCAAAAGAAGACGAACAAGCGTAGTGTAGGCAATCTCTTTATTAGGTCTCTTACATTTTCTGTGTGTTCTGCCAATTAAACGGAGTTCTTGGTTTGCCTGCTTCAGGACATTTTCTATGTGTGGTTCCCTATTTAAATTATTCGTAATTGCAATTCCTAGGTATCTAGTTGAATTTAAGGCTTTTGGATTAGACTGATTTATCGTGTAACCGCAGTTAAAGGATTCCTTTTAGTACTCATGTACATGACCTCATAATTTCCGTATTTAGAGTCAATTACCAACTTTCGTACCATTCAAATATCTTTTCTAAATCGTTATGCAAATTGTTTTGATTTACTGATGAGTTTACTAGACGATAAATGGCACCATCATCTGCAAACAACCTAAAACGGTTGCTCAGGTTGTTTCCTAAATCGTTTACACGTGTCAGGAACAGCAGAGGACCTATAACACTGACTTTGGGAACGCTAGAAATCACTTCTGTTTTACTAGATGAGTTTCCTTCAGTTACTTCGAACTGTAACATCTCTGACAGGAAATCGCGAATCCAGTCACATAAGTGGGACGATATTTCATTAGCACGCAATTTCATTACAAGCCGCTTGTGTGATACAGTGTCGAAAGCTTTGGATATGTAGAAATACGGAACTATTTTTCTTCAAAATGGGCGTTACCTGTGAAACTTTCCCGTCTTTGGGTACGGATCTTCGTCGAGCGAGCGGTTGTATATGACAAGTATGTAGCTATTGCATCAGCTTACTCTAAAAGGAACCTAACTCGTATACAGTCTGGACTAGAAGACCTGTTTTTAGTAATGATTTAAGTTCCTTCATTACTCTGAGGATATCTGCTTCTATGTTACGCATTTTGGCAGCTGTTCTTGGTCCGAATCGCGGAATATTTACTTCGTCTTCTTTGGCGAAGGAATTTAGAAAGGCTGTGTACAGTAACTCTGCTTTTGCAGCACTATCGTCGATAGCATTTCGTTTATAACGCGCAGAGAAGGCGTTGACTGTGTCTTGCCGCTAGCATACTTTGCGTACGACCATAGCGTCTTTGGATTTTCTGCCACGTTTCGAAATAAGGCTTCGTTGTGTAAATAATAACCATCCCGCATTTATCTCCACGATAGATTTAGGGATTCTATAAACGTTTGCCAATCTTGGGGATTTTGCGTTCGTTTAAATTTGGCATGCTTTCTTCGTTGTTTCTGTAACAGTTTTCTGACCAGTATTGTGTACCAGGGGGGATCAGATCCGTCGTTTGTTAATTTATTTGGTATAAATCTCTCAATTGTTGTCGACACTACTTCTTTGAATTCAAGCCACATCTCGTCTACGTTACTTTGTTTATATGGAAGGAGATTGTCTTTCAGGAAGGCGCAAGTGTATTTTTATGTTTCTTTGATCATGTATATTTTTCGTTTATTTTTGGAGGATCTGCATTCCATATACACTCCTGGAAATTGAAATAAGAACACCGTGAATTCATTGTCCCAGGAAGGGGAAACTTTATTGACACATTCCTGGGGTCAGATACATCACATGATCACACTGACAGAACCACAGGCACATAGACACAGGCAACAGAGCATGCACAATGTCGGCACTAGTACAGTGTATATCCACCTTTCGCAGCAATGCAGGCTGCTATTCTCCCATGGAGACGATCGTAGAGATGCTGGATGTAGTCCTGTGGAACGGCTTGCCATGCCATTTCCACCTGGCGCCTCAGTTGGACCAGCGTTCGTGCTGGACGTGCAGACCGCGTGAGACGACGCTTCATCCAGTCCCAAACATGCTCAATGGGGGACAGATCCGGAGATCTTGCTGGCCAGGGTAGTTGACTTACACCTTCTAGAGCACGTTGGGTGGCACGGGATACATGCGGACGTGCATTGTCCTGTTGGAACAGCAAGTTCCCTTGCCGGTCTAGGAATGGTAGAACGATGGGTTCGATGACGGTTTGGATGTACCGTGCACTATTCAGTGTCCCCTCGACGATCACCAGTGGTGTACGGCCAGTGTAGGAGATCGCTCCCCACACCATGATGCCGGGTGTTGGCCCTGTGTGCCTCGGTCGTATGCAGTCCTGATTGTGGCGCTCACCTGCACGGCGCCAAACACGGATACGACCATCATTGGCACCAAGGCAGAAGCGCCTCTCATCGCTGAATACGAAACGTCTCCATTCGTCCCTCCATTCACGCCTGTCGCGACACCACTGGAGGCGGGCTGCACGATGTTGGGGCGTGAGCGGAAGACGGCCTAACGGTGTGCGGGACCGTAGCCCAGCTTCATGGAGACGGTTGCGAATGGTCCTCGCCGATACCCCAGGAGCAACAGTGTCCCTAATTTGCTGGGAAGTGGCGGTGCGGTCCCCTACGGCACTGCGTAGGATCCTACGGTCTTGGCGTGCATCCGTGCGTCGCTGCGGTCCGGTCCCAGGTCGACGGGCACGTGCACCTTCCGCCGACCACTGGCGACAACATCGATGTACTGTGGAGACCTCACGCCCCACGTGTTGAGCAATTCGGCGGTACGTCCACCCGGCCTCCCGCATGCACACTATACACCCTCGCTCAAAGTCCGTCAACTGCACATACGATTCACGTCCACGCTGTCGCGGCATGCTACCAGTGTTAAAGACTGCGATGGAGCTCCGTATGCCACGGCAAACTGGCTGACACTGACGGCGGCGGTGCACAAATGCTGCGCAGCTAGCGCCATTCGACGGCCAACACCGCGGTTCCTGGTGTGTCCGCTGTGCCGTGCGTGTGATCATTGCTTGTGCAGCCCTCTCGCAGTGTCCGGAGCAAGTATGGTGGGTCTGACACACCGGTGTCAGTGTGTTCTTTTTTCCATTTCCAGGAGTGTATTACAAAACTGGCTAATCCTTGATGTCTCAGGCTGCACTACCCTATCTTGTAGTCAAGTTTTGCCATATATTTCTTTTCTCTCCTCTTCGTTTTATTATTACTTCATTAGTTATCTAATCCATGAAGTTAATCATAAACAGAAGCTCTCCTGCGAACGTTTCATAATCTTGTTACAAAAATAAGTCCAAGAAATTCAATAAATATTCTTAATTTCTGATTACCATGATAGTGAAGCAGCTGATATGTAGTTATTACTTACTTAATGGTCACGTATTTGTGACTGTGCGCTTCATCCTGGGTGAGGGAGCCAAGTCATAACACCCCTTGTATTTCCCCAACCGCAACAGATACAAAGATGCTGTTTGGGCAGTGAACTGCAGGGACAGGGCTACTTGAATACATCACATTTCATGTTTGTGCTATTTTTTTATTACAGAGATGTGAGACCATGTTTGGTTTTTTTTAAATGGAATCCTACGTTAAATTTTAGCGCAGGGCTTAAAAAGACGGTTTCAAATATGTGTATATCATAATATTTAGGCATGTAGTTTTTGAGACACAGATATGTTCTGGTATCGCATTCGTCCTTCGAAGTGGCGTTGTCCAATGCGACCTTTCCTGTTGTGTAGAGTACATGGCAAACGTCGCGAGTCCATTCTTTCACGAACACGCCCATTTGCCTGACAATAGTAATACATACTGCGATATTTTGCGCGGAAATTAACTGATGATGTCGCGCAAATATTATTCAGATATTTGACAACTGTGATACCAAAATAGTAGACAACATGTAGTATTAAAATACTACAAGATGTTAATACATTTTAAGTAACAGAAATACAAATGTAAATGAGGAGGCCCTTATTGGTCACAATGATTTCGTACGTATTTGTGTTTTATTTGAAAATATTTACTGTTGATCACAATACGAAGTAAATACCCACAAAGATGCAAAATACATACGGTACATGTAACAAAACTTTACTGAAGCATGTGCTCAAAATGCTTCCCCTCTCCTGCAATGCACATTTGTAGTCGCCGTTCGAATGATTTGTGAACGGCTGAGAAGGTGTCACGTGAGATATCAGCACGCGATTCGATGATACGTTGCTTCATATCTTCTGGCGTAGCTGGTATTTGAGTATACACTTTATGTTTGATTGCTCCCCACAGAAAAAAAAATCAGGAGGGGTCAAATCAGGAGACCGGGCTGGTCACTTCAGTACGTCGTCCTATCCAACAGTCCGGCAACTTTTCATTTAACAGGGAAGAGTGAGCAGAACTGCCGTCATGTTAAACCACACGCACTGACGAGTAGTTAGTGGTACCTCTTGCAGCAAAATGGGCCGAACCTGTCGCAGGAACTGTGCATAGTTGTTGCCATTTAGTATATCCGGAAAGATGTACGACCCCACAATGACATTTCCGAGGATGCCGCACCATACGTTAACACCCCACGGCTACTGATACCGTACCTGTCGAAGCCAATGAGAGTTCTCTATTGATCAGTAATGCATATTAGGCAAATTCGCATTACCGTGGTTAGTGAAAGTAGCTTCATCAGTAGAAAGCACCCGCTGGAAAAACGTTGGGTCATTTTGTAGGCGCTGCAGAACAAACCAGCAAAATTCTTGGCCCCGTTATAAATCCACACCGGAGAGTGCTTGATGTAATGATAGGTGAAATTGGTGAAATCTATGCTGGTGCAATATGGGCAGAACACTTCTCTGATTATATCACATTCAGAGGCGATACGTCGCGACGAAACAGTAGGGTCGTTATGCGCCAACGCTAGAACGCCCTCTTCATATACCTCGCCAGTTGCGGTTTTCTGCCTTGTCCTCTGTATGGCGTTACATGATCCCCATTCAAGTAGTTTCTTGCAAATACGGTCAAGATGCTGGCGCGTAGGACGCTGACGATCTGGATGCACCTCTCCATATCGCTTTATTGATCTAACAGCATTTCTTCTGTTTCACCGTACACTAGAAGCATGTATAACTTTTCTTCGTTAGTGTACATGTCTACTCCAAGAAACTGTGACGAAAATGCTATGTCTCATTACTCCAGCAGCACATTTATACCCTTCTCTCCAGCTACCTCATGCGTCACCTTGCGGCGGTATCGAGAAGCAGGAAAACAACGCCTTCCCTGTTAAGTTCCTCAATGGCCAACAGGAAAGGTCGCATTGGACAACGCCGCTTCAAAGGACGAATACGATACGGGAATATATCTGTGTCTCAAAAACTATTCGCCTAAATATTATGATATGCACGTATTTGAATCCGTCTTTTTAAGCCCTACGCTAAAATTTAACATAGGGTTCCATTTTAAAAAAACCACAGATGGCATCAGATCTCTGTAATAAAAAATAGCACAAACATGAAATGTGACGCATTCAAGTAGCCTTTTCCCTGCAATTCACTGTCCAAACGGCATCATTTTATCTATTACAATTGGGGAGATGCAAGTGGTATAATATGTATTAGCTGCTTCACCCTGTATATAACGGAGAAAAATAGCAGTAAACTATATCAAATATATCAGCGAGGAGCGGTTTCTGCTCAAGCATGTAATGTTTACCTAGTAAAAAAGTTTTCTGTTTGAAGTTAACTGTTTGAAAACCATCAGGACCAATGTTAGCACATCTTGTAATTCCCTGACAGCGTTTTATGGCTCTTCAATTCCGGCTAACACTCTTTTTAAGCCAAAACTAATCTTTCAGATAACAAGAGATCTTCACAACAACTTCGTAAGTACTTTGGCGAACAATGTCATCGATATAGATTTTTCACTAGCTATCGAAAGCAGTTAAAGTCGATAGTCTGCTTTCAACAAGAACGTACTTTTTTCGATGCCGCGGAGATATAAAAGAGGTAAGTTTCAGCGATATTGAATCAGCTACCGAGTATTGGGGTGTCAACGTCTGCAAATAATGAATGAAGGTTACACTACGCCGAAGAGAGCGAAAATTAAAAACAGAATGTTGTGGGTTGGCAGGAGAGCCAACACCGGGTTATTAGAGGAAGCCGAAAGGCACGCGTTTTAGCTCACGCAGGCTGGCGTGAGGTCTGGAACAGGACAAGGAAATCAGAATTTAGAAAAACGGACGTAGCTGGTGGAATACTTAACTTTAATCCATTAATGATGAGCGTCGCTCTTGACTGTTCTTGATTCAGTATCAATAGTAACTGGTAATGGCGCCTTGCTAGGTCGTAGCAAATGACGTAGCTGAAGGCTATGCTAACTATCGTCTCGGCAAATGAGAGCATATTTTGTCAGTGAACCATCGCTAGCAAAGTCGGTTGTACAACTGGGGCGAGTGCTAGGAAGTCTCTCTAGACCTGCCGTGTGGCGGCACTCGGTCTGCAATCACTGATAGTGGCGACACGCGGGTCCGACGTATACTAACGGACCGCGGCCGATTTAAAGGCTACCACCTAGCAAGTGTGGTGTCTGGCGGTGACACCACACAGAACATCGATTTTGAGCTTTCACAGTCTGCATCGTTACTTTCTCCACATATCGTAAGTACCTCGACTAGTCCCATATTTTTGTAGATGCTATTGCCATAGCATCTGTTCTCTAAATACCGCGCGAATCGCGCTGGTTACAATGGGAAATTTCGTGATGTGCACGTCGATTAGTACGGCAGTCATTTAGGTTTAAATGAAGATGTACGTATTTTGAGCTCAGTGGCTCATCAGAGCCGAGGAGCGGATTGTCGCCAAAGTGCAGCTGCTCGTTAAGTACAAGAGCCACTAGTGTTGGCAACACAAAAACTCGTGCGCGAGTCGCTTTCGCGATTCAGGCGTCTGTCGTGGCCGCCACCTCTGTCAGCGGCCTTCCATCCAGAGCGACAAACAGTAATTACCAGCGGACTCCGTGTTCCGAGACAGCAGCGCAGCGCAAAGCCACTAAGCTCATTAGGGTCAGGCGATGACGTTGACTACTGTGCGGGGAAGTCGTTAACCCGAGCCGCGCCTCTCGGCTGTGCCGGATCGTCCAAGCAGCGTGCTGCGAGTCTTTTGTAGTGTATATCTTAGCTTACGACGCTCACTCTGGTATGAGGGCGAATTACACTGAAGAACCAAAGAAACTGGTACACCTGCGTAATATCGTGTAGGGCCATCGCGAGCACATAGAAGTGCCGCAACACGACGTGGCTTGGACTCGACTAATGTTTGAAATACTGCTGGAGGGAATTGACACCATGAATCCTGCAGGGCTGTCCATAAATCCGTAAGAGTAAGAGGGGGTAAAGACATCTTCTGAACAGCACGTTTCAAGGTACCCCAGATATGCTCAATAATGTTCATCTATGGAGAGAGCAGTGAGCAGCGGAAGTGTTTAAACTCAGAAGAGAGTTCCTGGGGCCACTCTGTAGCAAATCTGGACTCGTTGAGTGTCGCGGTTTTCTGCTAGAGTTCCCCAAGTCCGTCGGAATGCACAGTGAACATGAATGGATGCAGGTGATCAGAGAGGATGCTAACGTACTTGTCACCTGTCAGAGTCGTATCTAGATATATCTGGGGTCCCATATCACTCCAGCTGCACACGCTCCATGGCCAATACAGAGCCTCCACTAGCTTTAAAAGACCCCTGCTGACATGCAGGGTCCATGGATTCATGAGGCTGTTACTGTACGCGTACACATCCATCCGCTCGATACAATTTGAAACGCGACTCGTCCGATCAAGCAAAACGTTTCCAGTCGTCAACAGTTCAATGTCGGTGTCAACAGGCCCAGGCATGTTTCATTGAATGGTTTGCACGCTGACACTTGTTGATGGCCCAGCACTGAATTCTGCAACAATTTCCAGAAGGGTTGCACTTCTGTCACGTTGAACGGTTCTCTTGAGTCGTTGTTGGTCCCATTCTTGCAGTATCTTTCCCAGGCCGCTGCGATGTCGGAGATTTGATGTTTTACCAGCTTCCTGATATTCACGGTACACTCGTGATGTGGTCGTAGGGGAAAACCCACACTTCATCGTTACCTCGGATATGCTGTGTCCCATTGCTCGTGCACCACGTTCAAACTCACTTAAATCTTGATAACCTGACATTTTAGCAGCAGTAACCGTTTTAACAAGTGTGCCAGACACTTCTTGCCTTATATAGGGCATTACCGACCGCAGCGCCGTATTCTGCCTGTTCACATATCTCTGTATTTGAATACGCATGCCTTTACTAGTTTCTTTGGCGCTTCTATGTAGATCTCTGCATAATAGAGTCCAGACGTAGATGGACATTTCGGCAGTTTTTTTTTCCCAACGGAAGTATCCCAGCTCGAACTGCAAAATTCGTCAATGTAGATCATTTTCCTATAAAACTATGTATCTTTGTACAAGCATCCAGTGACGATTAATAAATCTAAAGAGTACAGCTGCACATTTCACTGGAGGCACAATACTGTTTAACAGACATTTACGAGTAGTAGATTCACAAGTGTGAGAAATGAGATATTATTTCGTAATCAACTTAACTTTTTATACACATACTAGGCATACTGCATTAACCGAATAAAACGATTCTCCTATAAATGAATTTTTAATTGCAAATTTCAACATAGGTCACACAAATCGTATCATAGCCGGTTTCGACTTATCACCCCAACATCTGATGATCTGCTTGAAAAGAAAGAAGAAGGAGGACGATTAAATACTACGAAACTAATTCATTATAACTCTTAACTTTCTACAAGACTAAACTTCCTTTAATAAGTTATGTAGCAGCTCCTCAAAGTACATTACTGTACACTGAATGGTCGAACTGAAGACTGCAGCTAACAGCATAAATCTGTTAAGTTCATAATGTTTAGATAACGAGAAAACAAAAAAATACAGCGAAGGAAACAGGCGAAAGAGAAGACAGACAACGAAAAATGAGACTGACAGAAACGACGTAATAGCTAAGCACGAATTCTAGAGGACAAATGCAAAGCTGCAGAAACACGCATGACCCGGGGAAATACAAATGCCACCTATAGGAAAATGGAAGAGATGTTTGGAGAAAAGCGAAACAGGTTTGTGAACATCAAGAGCTCAAAAAACGAGATAGTACTAATTAAAGAAAGGAAAACTGAACGGTGAAAACAATATTTAGAGGATCTATATAATGGAAACAGATTTGTAAAAACAGAAGGCGAAGTAAATGAAGATGACATGCGAGATAAGATACGGCGAGACGAATTTTCTAGAGAATGAATGACCTAAGTCGAAACCTGGTCCCTGGAGGCGGAAAATATATTATGAGGTGAACATCAACAAACTAAGAAATGGGTAATGGAAAGTTGTGGAAATTAAATTCGGCAATGTCGAGGCAGAGCATATAAAATGAAGCATTTCAGAAAAAGGGGAGTTTGTTGACATCTAATATAAACTTATGGTTTAAGAAGTATTTTCCAAAACATATCTGCCTGGAATGAAGCTTTGTGTGGAAGTGAAGCGTAATCACATAAAGAGGCAATACAAGTTTTTGAAATGTGGTGCTATAGAAGACTAGGGAAGAACAGATATGTAGATAGAATAATTAATAAATATTCCGATTGGAACTGGGGAAATATGAAATATACGGCGCATCTTGACAAAATGGAGTAATCGTTCGATAAGGCGTATCCCGAGGCATCAAAAAGACTTCAGTTTGTCACTGGAGGGAAGCGTGAAGGGTTAAAAGGGGGGGAGGGAGGAGGCACCTAGTCATGAATGCAGTGAGCAGGTTAAAACTGATGCAGGTTGTAGCTGTTACCAGAAACGTTGTAATAGTTACGCAGGAATGAAGAGACTTGCACAATATATCCTAGTATTGAGAGCTGCATAAAACCACTCTTTGGAGTGAAGACCACATCAGTCACAACAACACAAGTTTTAGATCGGAAATACAAAATTAGAATATGCAGAATATAATATTTGTGGTGAGATCCACCCTTATAGAACATAGGACGTCATTAACTTGCATAATAAATTAATGAAGAAGCGGACGGTCAGCGTAGATGATAACGGGGAACGCGAAAGAATAGTTCCTTGAAATGACTTACAGCAGAGAAGCTTCTAAACAGATTTCTCATTCTTTCAGTAAGAATAAACCGTTTGTAGCCTTCCGTAATGCTAATCAACTTTAGAATAACAGATGCGTAATAAGTACACAGTCTGGTACGTGTAAAATAAAATTCGCGCTTTTCCGAAATTTCACGTCGGCCAAACAAGAATATCATTTGACGTTAGTTTTACAGGACGTTTTAAGGCAGTAATGAACTGCTTTTAGTCTTATATTTACGACTTAAAAGTTCCCAGCTTTCTGTCATTTCGTAGCAAACTGCAGCCATCAGTTTCCACAATCAGAGAGCATATGTGATTACATTGTACGTGCCTCTCCTGGCTCGTTCTGTTATAATTCTACGGATCACTATGTTTATCCGAGAGCATGTAGTTAGGTGTAGGAAGACTGATTTTGTCAATTGTTTCACGGCGTTTCAGTGTAAACGTTTTTACTTCTTTTCACGGAGTGTCTCTTACGATGATTCGCTAGTATATCCAAATCGGTTATGAGGCCGCTTGTGTGACCGGGGGTTGCAAATTATGATAAAAAGAGTCAAGTGCACGCACCCCTCCACTGCACTTGAAACTAACTCTTTAATTTATTTTTTTTAAATCACTGACCAACACAATTTTCCCTGACAAAGGCAGCTCGAACTTAACTTATTCATTTATTACCTACAATCTATAAGCCCAACGTAATCTGACTGCTATACATTCATAACATGACTTCCAATAACTAACACAAAAGAATGGCCCTGAACTGCAAGAAATCCTAAGAGTAATAGAAATCCCAAAAATATGAAATTAAATAAATATAAAACTACCTCCTACTCTGTTAATTACCTAAATTCATTTCAGGCAAGCAACCCGATAGTGGAAACCCCATTCTTTATCATATGTCATTTACCTCACAGAAAATCTTCATAACACGAATACAGCAATTACAGCATGCAGCAACAACAGCCAGCTAAATGAAAGGATTCTATGTACTATAGACTTTAACTACTAGGAGGCCTATGTTAGCAAAAAAAAAAAAAAAAAGATTTTGTGAAGAGCAGACAACGTATTTAGAAAATTTTACTTTATTCATGTGACATCCAATTCCAAAAATTATATAGTTGTCAATAATTCTACTACCCAAACATTGTCAACCATACATCCATTATCATACTTTTCCTTGATTTTATCTCACTTTACATTGCGTATGCTAACAACAGAGGGTCTCCACTAAGAAAAACACGTCCATACACTTCTCGATCCACTCGCTAACTGCTAGTCCGTCCAACCATAGATTCTGTTGCCGAGGGCGCAGAACGCTGTCAGCGTATTAACGCAGTCTATAGCGCTGCCAACATACAAACAGGCTACTTTTACATACATTCCTTGTAACACAATTTCCCCCCTTTTCCCTCACTGGTTGCAGATCTAGGAAATTAAATTGCTCGTGACAGATAAAAATAATGATTTACATTTCAGCTGTATATATTCATATATACGTTATATGTAATGTATCTATATTGTATCTGATCACAACCGCATATAATATTTTTATTTCAATAAATGTAGGTCGTATATAACACTACACTTGTCTACGAATTTATGAATTTCACTGTCCCAAATTTGCTGGATGTTGAGAGAGAGTAATTTTCTGTGAGTATAGTAATTACTGCATTCATAATGAGGTAATTAATATAATAACAGTACCCTGCAAAGGGACAAACAATACGTATTCATATTTCATGTTATCACTCCGAGTCTCCTCTACCAGCGATATTCAACATCAGCACCACTACACAAACTTTTGGCATTGAAGATTGTTACCAGATTAGATCCCTAGAAAACGTTCATAGTCGAGTATGTTTGTCTTATAATCATTTGTGAGTCCAATGTTGGGTGTACATAGATTGCTGCTCCCTGGTGGAGCAGAATCTATACTTCCATTTCGTATCACTATTTCCTCTTCTTTCCTACGCTGCCTAGTATCACTCGCTGTTTTTTCGCTGTTTACTTCGAAAGACGTGCCCAGTGAGGAAGAAGTGGTCTCCAGGACGAACGTTCGAGGACTGAGATCTCCCATTTATTGACATTAATGTGATGCACCTGTATCTTAACCTTCCCCAAATCCTTACATTGTGTCCTCTTACCTCTTACAAATCGTTTTCCCACTTAACAGAGAATAAAAGACTTGTTGGGGGATTCAATTACTGTGCATGCGGACTACGTCCCGTGCCCACCGTAACTGGAGTCTTGAAACCATCGCTTCTATACTAATCTTATGCGCCTAGAATTTGTGCAGCTATCTCGCCATGTTATTTGCAGGGCTCTTCACAGGCTTAGCTCGTTGCTAATGATATTGTTTGAGCTTTCCATAATGCAGGATGGG
Source organism: Schistocerca americana (assembly GCF_021461395.2). Taxonomy (NCBI): domain Eukaryota; kingdom Metazoa; phylum Arthropoda; class Insecta; order Orthoptera; family Acrididae; genus Schistocerca; species Schistocerca americana. Next base: position 95,904,921 of record NC_060121.1, read on the forward strand.
AATTAAACATAAATGTATACGAGCAGATCGTCACAGCATTCAAATAGTGACTGCCTAGTACTCGAGGTATCAGTCTGGCAGAGGATCTTCGAGCACGGTTAATTCGGTGTGAAATTTACGGACTGCTTGAAGATTCACTCTGTCAGTGGTGACGCTAATATTTATTTGCCCTTCCCGAGCTACTGGCTGGTGACGCACCTGTGTTTTGCAGGTATTCAGTTGGAGACCAACCTGTTTTATGCTGCGAGGAAGGTTCTTCTTCGGGCTGAGCTACAATCATTAACATCAGCGTACTGTTCCTCAACAAATGCTGTAGAAAATGTTAAAGTCCTCGTTTTTAAAAGTCTCAGTTTAAATAGTTTCTCATTCAGTCTGTACGTTAAGCGTATTCCTAGCGGAATATCATTTATAACTAACGTACAGGGAAAGTAACGTGAAGGCAATTACACATCCTTGCTTAGCCTCGGTATCGGTATGGAATGGCTCACCGACAGAGTCGTTATAAATGTCAGATGATGTCATATGTTCTTTGAGAAATTTGAATATGGCGGTAAATTTCTGTGTAAAACTATGAGCAGTTATAATTGTCCATAAAGCTTCAGAGTTTATGGAGTCACTTGGACAGTGAGTCAATAAAAGCAACGTATAGATGTCTATTTTGTTTCCAGAATTTTTTTATCTTATTTATTTTTTATTTTTTTGCCGGCCGCGGTGGTCTCGCGGTTCTAGGCGCGCAGTCCGGAACCGTGCGACTGCTACGGTCGCAGGTTCGAATCCTGCCTCGGGCATGGATGTGTGTGATGTCCTTATGTTAGTTGGGTTTAAGTAGTTCTAAGTTCTAGGGGACTGATGACCACAGCAGTTGAGTCCCATAGTGCTCAGAGTCATTTGAACCATTTGAACCAGAATTTTTTCTAAGTCTGATGAGCTGTTAGTATCGTATGCGTCGCTCCTCTAGAAGGGGTGAATCCACACTGTCTCCTAGTAGTTATTCTTGCAATACGGGGAGATAGTGTTTAGCAAGAATTCCAGTTATAAGTTTCCTTTAATTTACGTCTATGCTCACAATCTTTTTGTTTAACAGATTACCGGTTTCGTTCTTTGATGACCATTTTCACATCTGTTTCATAAAAAGCAAAGTCCCAATGTTTTTGTGAAATAGATCAGATGATGATCATTAAAGACCGAAACCGGTAATCTGTTAAACAAAAAGTTTGTGACCATAGACGTAAATTAAAGGAAACTTATTACATATACGGGTCACTGTATTTTTTCGCGACTGTGTCACAGCTTGTGAAAGAATTCCAGTAATTAACTTACCCAAACTAGGCAGCAACAGTATTCCGCAGTATTATAGTAGTCTGCCCGATGTCGTTTCTTAAAATTGGGGACAGCACTAAAACGAGCACTAAACTGGATGTATAATAATACAGTCCAGTTAGCGATGTAATTTTAAGACGAATGTCTAAACAAAACAAAGCAAATTGCAGATATTGTATTTCTTAGGCGTACAGCAATTAAACTAATACAAATGTGATATTGTACTTTACAGAAATAAAAATTTGACCCACAGAAGATGACACATTGGTGTCGAAACATGTCTGGGTAAATATAAAAATAAACTAGTTGTGTTTGCATGAGGCCGATTTCCATAACAATCCAGTTTTTAAATCGTAATCACATAAGAACGAAAATACGAGCTTCAAACCTTAGTAAAATGAGTAAATATATTCATACTTACCACGCACTTCTAAAGCAACAAATTGTTCAGAATCTTCCTGAACGACTGTGTTATTCTCACATTTACTTCTGAAAAACGTTTTAGATCGCAACCAAAACCAATTACCTTCTGTGTGATTACTAATCAGTCTTGCAAATTAAACCCAAAGCCATAACAGACTTCTTTTAGAAAATAGACATTAACTTCTCTTACAGCACCACTGCGTGTTATATCTTATGGACAGGCGCCGACATTTTTCTGCTCACAGCTTTTCTACTAGAGACATAAGAAAAAAATTACGTTGCATCGCATGACTATTTTTGAGATCAACCTCTGTATTCGTGCTGTTCATTATTCGCCAATATATCATGTCCACAGTGCTGCTGAGAGGAAGTCGATTCCGCCATCACTGGCAGCAGAGAATCTTTAAAGCAGACATATTTCGCAGTGCTTCAGATAAGCCAGCACTGGAGCTCCATATCCGGCGTTGGTGCGTTTTACGCTCAGCACTGGATGCCGCTGTACCTTTTCCAATGCTGATGGTCTCTCCGTTCATGTTGCCCTACAACGATTTCCCAGATGCTTCAAGTTGAATGCACAGGCATAAGAATCCCTACGTGCCCGAATTACAAAGAATGATTGATGAGCAAAATACAAATCTTATGAGCACTAGTAATATGAGAGCTTATCAGGCTTAAATTTCATCTGTAAAAAGAAGAAAGCATTGAACCCTAGCGCAGAGCTACGACGACAAGACTGCTAGTGTCTTGCAACAATGACATGCTACTTGGAGCTGGCCTTCTGCTTCTATAAATTTCAAACCAGTTTGTACTTCTTCCGACGATTTTCACATTCAAGGAAGGTGGATTCGATGGTTTGTGTGCTTAAGTATGTGCATAATCAAGGAACTTCGTGTCAAAACTGCATATTTGATCACCCCATTATAAGCAACATGAAATAGATAGGTACATTCTAGGAACTCAGTTGCAGGTGCTACTTCACTTCTGCACTGCCTAATCACAATGGCAATAATCACAATTTGTTGGTTAAAAGAAAATTGTTACTCCTGTCGAACTTGGGTATGATAAGCTAGGTTGTGTCTTCTCCAGGAGCCAAAGCAACTGGTCAAGACCACTGGCTTCCTCCTGGAATGCAGGTAAGATATGCCCTCGACAAAGTATTGTCCATTCTTATATGAATCAAGTAAGCATGAAATATTGTCGCTATAACTCTGACTATATTTACAATTCTTCACTGAGATCAAATGTTCGAATGTGTGTGAAATCTTATGGGACTTAACTGCTAAGGTCATCAGTCCCTAAGCTTACACACTACTTAACCTAAATTATCCTAAGGACAAAACACACACAAATGCCCGAAGGAGGACTCGAACCTTCGCCGGTACCAGCTGCACAGTCCATGACTGCAGCGCCTTAGACCGTCACTGAGATCGAACATGATCCCTCGGCATCTGCTCCCAAGATCCAGAGTGTACTTTTCGATACAGGAAATCCTGAACTGTTTCCAATCACGAAATACACTTTCTGCAGCGTATTTCTATTGATGGATGTTCTCATACACAACTTTCCATTCTGCTACTGAGTTTTTTACTTCCCTATTTTCGAAAGCCATCGTAAACTTCAAACGTTAATTGATGCTTCGCGATCATCCACTTCCATCGATATTATTTCATTCCACTGGGAATTATTGTCTGCCGCCTTCGAAACTAGCACGCATACTAATTGCTCCATCAATTTATTTGGATTATTCAAGTGAACAAAATGATATGCGTTGGCAATTCGGTTGAGTCTGCCCTCCAGTCGTGAACGTCAAGTACACTTTTGGTTATCTCCCATACAGATATTTATGTCTTCACTCTCAATGCTGATCTGCCACTTCTATTTTAAGGCAGAATTAACGATTTGGGATATTTTTACAGCCTCTGTTTGAATTCAGTGGTCTGTGGGAGACACCGCTTTCCTTGTGAACATTAGAAGACTTCAGAACGTAACATAATTATGAAGATTTCGTGCTGCCGTTTCCGAGTACCTTAAACATCGTGAACTATTAAGTCATCTCATTCGACAGTTACTTATAAATTACCACCCCTTTGCTATCTGATTCAATCTCATGCCATATACAATAGCACACGTTCTGGTTACTAGTTTGCTACAAAATAATGGTGCTAGTACGTCCTGTCTCTCCTTTATTTTTCTTTCGTCATTCTTCTTCAAAATTTTCACCATCCCTCATCATATTTATTTTCTTCTTTCCTCTGACCTCTGCTTTTATAAATATAATGTTATCTTTGGCTTGGCTACGTCTTGGCCTTGCTTCTCCTTTCCTAACGCCTGTCGTTCTTGAATCATTTTTCGAGTGGGTGAGGAATAGGTGTAAATGCGATTTCCAATAATGACATACCATCGACTTGTCTCTTTTGCAGAAATGCCAGTTTCCCGGGAAACGAATATTTTGTGCAGATTTCAACATCTGAGTGTTAAGACTAATCATTTGGCCAGTGGAATTTAGAGTTACTTTGACAACTGCAATAGTCAGTGCACATATGAAATGATTATAAGCAAACTTCTCAATCTATGTCACAATACGGAACTGGTCAGAAAGGCGAGATGACCTCAAACATAGATACAGTTATGGAATTTGATGTGGGAAAACCCAATATTTGAAAAGTCATATCATATTTGCTTATAACCAGAAAATTGCATGCATACTTATTCCACGCGCGATTGCACATTGCGAATAATGCATTGAAACTCATATCTGGGTCAAAATTGCGACGAGTCAGTCTGATCTGGGCCTCCCCATCCCATTTTAATTCCGTATTGATATAAAACCAACTCAAGTTTGCATGACTTCGTCTCCATTTCAATTGCAGTTTCATTTTTCTGTCAAAAAGTGAATGGCTGCGAGTTACAGCTGTTATGATATTTCAGTAATTTCTCTTCGTACTATATCTCGCAGTTAATATTTAAACAGGGTATGTATGTTTGCGAGGAATAGCTTTCTCGATGGAGTGCTCGGCAAAGTGATGCGAAGCACGTATTTGGCTGGGTACTGTGATGTCGGGCTCGCTGGGGGCCCCGCACGCAGCAGTAGGTGATGGTCTTGCCTGTGCTCTGCCTCACCGGCATGTCCGGCCCTTCTCTCAGATGCAAGCACAGCCAGGTGGAGCTCGGACGCTGACTTCAGCTTTCAGCTGCGGAGGCCGGATGGCTAGGTGCCTGTTGTTTTCCACTCTAGCCAGAGGCTGAGAAATTTAGGTGGGAGAGATTTCAGGCTTGGTAGAATCTTCTCCAGTTTTGTGAGTTTACATAAACAATACAGAATAACATGCTTGGAACTTGGCTAAATTCTTGTGGGACAGGAAGCTAGGCACCGGTGTGTCTTTCCTCCGCTAGTTAGTGTCAGTCTCTAGCTGTCTGTCTTGAGTATAAAGTAGATATGTTTTTAAAACCCTTGAAACGGATTTTCAATCACCCGCATTTATCGATTGCGGTGATCCAATTTATGCACCATTTGAGTGAACGACCTGGAAAAAGCGTTCGACAATATAAAATGGTGCAAGCTGTTCGAGATTCTGAAAAAAGTTGGGGTAAGCTATAGGGAGAGACGGGTCATATACAATATGTACAACAACGAAGAGGGAATTATAAGAGTGGACGATCAAGAACAAAGTGCTCGTATTAAGAAGGGTGTAAGACAAGGCTGTAGCCTTTCGCCCCTACTCTTCAATCTGTACATCGAGGAAGCAATGATGGAAATAAAAGAAAGGTTCAGGAGTGGAATTAAAATACAAGGTGAAAGGATATCAATGATACGATTCGCTGGTGACATTCCTATCCTGAGTGAAAGTGAAGAAGAATTAAATGATCTGCTGAACGGAATGAACAGTCTAATGAGTACACAGTATGGTTTGAGAGTAAATCGGAGAAAGACGAAGGTAATGAGAAGTAGTAGAAATGAGAACAGCGAGAAACTTAACATCAGGATTGATAGTCACGAAGTCAATGAAGTTAAGGAATTCTGCTACCTAGGCAGGAAAATAACCAATGACAGACGGAGCAAGGAGGACATCAAAAGCAGACTCGCTATGGCAAAAAAGGTATTTCTGGCCAAGAGAAGTCTACTAATATCAAATACCGGCCTTAATTTGAGGAAGAAATTTCTGAGGATATACGTCTGGAGAACAGCATTGTATGGTAGTGAAACATGGACTGTGGGAATACCGGAACAGAAGAGAATCGAAGCATTTGAGATGTGGTGCTATAGACGAATGTTGAAAATCAGGTGGACTGATAAGGTAAGGAATGAGGAGGTTCTACGCAGAATCGGAGAGGAAAGGAATATGTGGAAAACACTGATAAGGAGAAGGGACAGGATGATAGGACATCTGCTAAGACATGAGGGAATGGCTTCCATGGTACTAGAGGGAGCTGTAGAGGGCACAAACTGTAGAGGAAGACAGAGATTGGAATACGTCAAGCAAATAATTGAGGACGTAGGTTGCAAGTGCTACTCTGAGATGAAGAGGTTAGCACAGGAAAGGAATTCGTGGCGGGCCGCATCAAAATAGTCAGTAGACTGATGACAAAATAATAATAATAATAATAATAATAATCTGGATCATGATTTTTCATTCAGTAATTTTAATAATTTTTTTCAATAATTTATGATTCACCTATATCACTGCAGCTCTGTTACTATTAACTGTAACCTAGTTGTTATAGACATTATTAATTAACAATGAATTTGCGCATCACTCACTTGAATGCGTTTCCACTTGCGTAACAGTCTTGTTGGAGGCCGCTTGCATCACAGGATCCAGAGTGGCAGGGATTAAGATTAACAAGTGTGTTACGTCATGAACCCAAGGATGCAGGTGGCTGCCACCACGACCGTTGACTGCATGCCTCAAATTACGGTTGTCTGCTTGAAAAGAATATTCAGATTAGCATAGTCTCCAATTAACTGTTTCGTAATTTTTCTATACGTTGGACATAAACCGTCTGCACCATAATGGCGACCCATAGAATAATATGCCTTCATGAGATCTTACTTAACACAAGTAACATTTTCAAAAGTACAATTCGAAAATGGTAGCGCCTCATTTGCTGATAATATAACCCCCTTATTTGAAAATGTGCAATACCCAGTATCATTCAGGTTTTCTACCACTTGTCCTAGAAATTTGTAATTACACTGAGGAAAACATTTGGGATTGATGTATATGTTCTTGAATTTGAGACAATAATCATATTCGTTTTTCCACATTTGGAAGGATCAGTTATTATTTCTTGAAATAAATCCCAAGTTCGTGATTTTGTGGTCATACAACACATTTAGCAGAATACGAGTCTTGGGAAGTTGAAGTGCGTGCTTCTTGAACTGCATCTTCAAACTGACCAAAGATTCTTTCGCCTTGCAGCAACTGATATATAATTGTAGGGTTTAGATTCTTGTACACAATTACCTGTAAGGTGGAATTTGTGGAATTAATAAGTAAAAGAAGAATCAGGGTTGATCTCCACTTACTGATGTTATTAACAACTTTTCTATAGAGTCCTCCTTCGGGCATGTGTGTGTGTGCTGTGATTAGGAAAAGTTAGATTAAGTAGTGCGTAAGCCTGGGGACCGATGACCTAAGCAGTTTGGTCCCATAACCCTTACCACAAATTTCCAATTTTTTCGGATATCTGATTACTCATACTGCAAGCCAGAAACAAAGCCAATGAAACCTCTAAACACTGATGACATTGGAGTCTATTCATTAGATGAAGCATCCGAGGAATATGATATTTAACAAGCAATTGACCCAGAACCTTTGTCGGAAGAACGCTGAATATATTGGACTCGAATGTAATATAATGAACAGAACAGTGGATTTGGTGTAAGTTATATGAAGGCGGGCAGTAATTTCATAGCAGCTGCAAAAGTTGTTTGTAGAATGAAGCAAGTCGGCGATTTGTTAGCATTAATAAGAAAATAAAAGTGAGGATCTGCTAGATGATCAGTTTGGCTTTTGAAAAAGTAAAGATACCAGAGACGTAGTTGTGACGTTCCGTTTGATAATGGAAGGAAGACTAAATATAAATCAAGACACGTTCATAGGTTTTATCGAACCGGAAAAAGCGTTAGACAATGTCAAAATGTGCAACACGTTCGAAAATCTAAGGGAAGTTGTGGTATACTATAGGGAGAGACGAGTAATTTACAACATGTACAAGAGACAAGTGGAGGTAATAATAGTGGAAGACCAAGAACGAAGTGTTCGGATTAATAAGGGTGTAAGACAGGGATAGAGCCTTTCGTCCGTACTGTTCAATCTGTACACTGAAGAAACAATGAGAGAAATAAAAGAAAGGTTCAGAAGTGGAATTAAAACTCAAGGTGAAAGGATATCAATTATAAGATTTTTTTACTGTTATCCTCAGTGAAAGTGAGGAAGAATTACAGGGTCTGCAGAATGGAATCAACGGTCTAATGAGTACAGAATATGGATTAAAAGTAAATCGAAAAAAGATGGAAGTAATGAGAAGTTGCCGAAATGAGAACAGCGAGAAACGCAACATTAGGATTGATGCTCACCTGAGTAGATGATGTTAAGGAATTCCGTTGCATAGACAAAAAAATAAGCCAAGACGATCGGAGCACGGAGGGCATCAGAGCTGACTAGCACTATCAGAAAGAAGAGGAGGAAAGAATATATCGAAGAGACTTACAAGAAGAAGGGACAGGATGATAGGACAGATATAAAGACGTCAGAGAATAACTTCCATCGTATTAGATGCAGCTGCAGAAGGTAAAAACTGTTGACGGAGACAGAGATCGGAATATATCCGACAAATAATCGAGGACATAAGTAGGAAGTGTTATTCTGAGATAAAGAGAGGAATTCGTGGCGAGCAGCATCAAACTAGTCAGAAGAACTGTTGACTCAAAAAAAAAAAAAAAAGCAAACATACGGCAATTTTCGATTAAGGTGTCCCCTTTTACCATCTACCCCGTCCCCTTTGGTCTAATAAGATATTTAAAATTCGAACAGTTCAGGATATAGACCAAAAAACGTATCTGCTAAACGAAAGCAGAAGGTTTCTACAGCAGAGAACAACAAAAATCCAGATACACATCCACATATGTGATAGAAAAAATCATGTGAAGAAAAGGAACAAAGTTTTCGTAAAATGGTGGGGTTTAGATAAAACACTTAATTTCTGGATTACTTTGTAAGAGAGACGGTCTCGTAAACTGACACACACCAGGGGGAGCGGTGTGCTGACCACATGCCCCTACGTATCCACATCCAGTGACGCCTGTGGGCTGAGGATGACACAGCGACTGGTCGGTACCGTTGGGTCTTCATGGCCTGCTCAGTCCACCCTGCGGTCTAACGCACGGCTTTCCGGATTGGGAAGAAGCGCCGGTCCCCGACACGAATCCGCTTGGCGGACTTGGGTCGAGGTCTGGTGAGCCGGCCAGTCTGTGGATGGTTTTTAGTCGGTTTTCCATCTGCCTCGGCGAATGCAGGATCGTTCCTCTTATTCCGCCACCGTTACACTATGTCGGCGATTGCTGCGAAAACAAGTTCTCCACGTAGTCGTACATCACCATTACTCTACCAGGCAAACATAGGGATTACATTTGTCTGTCGTGAGACATTCCCCAGAGGGGTCCACCCGGGGCCGAACTGCACAATAACCCTGAAAGAGTGGTTCGGTGTGGGACGGCGGAGGGGTGAAGTGGACTGCGGTAGTCGTACAATACAATGGTCTGTTCGGGTGGAGTTTAGTATAGTTTAGTTTTTGTAAGAAAGACAGGGAGAAAGACAAAGCGTGGATGTATATTCTGGTTTCTCTCTCTGCACGAGCAGAAAGTCACAACAGCAGTGGCAAGCAACTGGACAGTCATTAAACATCTCACACGTGAGGTGCTCTCTCTCTCTCTCTCTCTCTCTAGCCCAAGAGATCGGTCTATTTCCCTCACAGCGATATAGCCCGTTACTTTTTCAATCTTCGAACATTGCATCAGTTCTACTCAGTTTAACTGAAGCGTAGTTTCACAGCTGCATTGTGGTTGGCTTCCTCATGTTAATACCTGTTCTGTTACTGATTACTTCATTTTAATGTCCTCTGAAATACTGTGCTTTGATTGGCTGAAGAGGGGCGAGATGGTTGATGGGAGAAAAAGAAGGGGCTCGTATTTAGTGGTGATGTCACCAATGATAAGATAAGCAGATTGTCATGTACACATGAAGGCCAACACGCACTGGACACGCCGTGCCCGTTTTTCATGCAGAACAACCTTAGCATTCCTACTAACACAGAACCTCATTCCTTAATTCACATCGATAATCACAAACAAAATGTTGTCAGACTGTCTATTTAGGTACACGTATTATGTTCGAGTATAATGACTTTTCTGGAGACTAGAAATCTAATCTGTAGTAATCAGCATGGGTTTCGAAAAAGACGGTCGTGTGAAACCCAGCTCACGCTATTCGTCCACGAGACTCAGAGGGCCATAGACACCGGTTCACAGGTAGATTCCGTGTTTCTTCAAGACGTTCGATCAGTTCCCCATAGTCGTTTAATGAACAAAGTAAGAGCATATGGACTATCAGACTAATTGTGTGATTGTATTGAAGAGTTCCTAGATAACAAAACGCAGTATGTCATTCTCAATGGGGAGAAGTCTTCCGAAGTAAGATTTCAGGTGTGCCGCAGAGGAGTGTCGTAGGACCGTTGCTATTCGCAATATACACTCCTGGAAATGGAAAAAAGAACACATTGACACCGGTGTGTCAGACCCACCATACTTGCTCCGGACACTGCGAGAGGGCTGTACAAGCAATGATCACACGCACGGCACAGCGGACACACCAGGAACCGCGGTGTTGGCCGTCGAATGGCGCTAGCTGCGCAGCATTTGTGCACCGCCGCCGTCAGTGTCAGCCAGTTTGCCGTGGCATACGGAGCTCCATCGCAGTCTTTAACACTGGTAGCATGCCGCGACAGCGTGGACGTGAACCGTATGTGCAGTTGACGGACTTTGAGCGAGGGCGTATAGTGGGCATGCGGGAGGCCGGGTGGACGTACCGCCGAATTGCTCAACACGTGGGGCGTGAGGTCTCCACAGTACATCGATGTTGTCGCCAGTGGTCGGCGGAAGGTGCACGTGCCCGTCGACCTGGGACCGGACCGCAGCGACGCACGGATGCACGCCAAGACCGTAGGATCCTACGCAGTGCCGTAGGGGACCGCACCGCCACTTCCCAGCAAATTAGGGACACTGTTGCTCCTGGGGTATCGGCGAGGACCATTCGCAACCGTCTCCATGAAGCTGGGCTACGGTCCCGCACACCGTTAGGCCGTCTTCCGCTCACGCCCCAACATCGTGCAGCCCGCCTCCAGTGGTGTCGCGACAGGCGTGAATGGAGGGACGAATGGAGACGTGTCGTATTCAGCGATGAGAGGCGCTTCTGCCTTGGTGCCAATGATGGTCGTATCCGTGTTTGGCGCCGTGCAGGTGAGCGCCACAATCAGGACTGCATACGACCGAGGCACACAGGGCCAACACCCGGCATCATGGTGTGGGGAGCGATCTCCTACACTGGCCGTACACCACTGGTGATCGTCGAGGGGACACTGAATAGTGCACGGTACATCCAAACCGTCATCGAACCCATCGTTCTACCATTCCTAGACCGGCAAGGGAACTTGCTGTTCCAACAGGACAATGCACGTCCGCATGTATCCCGTGCCACCCAACGTGCTCTAGAAGGTGTAAGTCAACTACCCTGGCCAGCAAGATCTCCGGATCTGTCCCCCATTGAGCATGTTTGGGACTGGATGAAGCGTCGTCTCACGCGGTCTGCACGTCCAGCACGAACGCTGGTCCAACTGAGGCGCCAGGTGGAAATGGCATGGCAAGCCGTTCCACAGGACTACATCCAGCATCTCTACGATCGTCTCCATGGGAGAATAGCAGCCTGCATTGCTGCGAAAGGTGGATATACACTGTACTAGTGCCGACATTGTGCATGCTCTGTTGCCTGTGTCTATGTGCCTGTGGTTCTGTCAGTGTGATCATGTGATGTATCTGACCCCAGGAATGTGTCAATAAAGTTTCCCCTTCCTGGGACAATGAATTCACGGTGTTCTTATTTCAATTTCCAGGAGTGTACATAAATGACCTTGTGGATGACATTGGAAGTTCACTGAGGCTTTTTGCGGATGATGCTCTGGTATATCGAGAGGTCTCCCTGGAGGCACCACCTTATCGTAGCACTGTCCGTGCGGGTGGGAGAGTTTGCGTGTTCCTGTGATGCTGAGAGCTATACCGGTGGTAGCGTAGCTACTGGCAGGTTCAACCTAGCCGGTCAGGTCTCAGCAGCGGAGCCAGACGAAGTGTGCGTCACAACGACCTACCGTCCTTTCCTCTCTTTCCCTTCCAGTCCCTTCCCTTTCCTTCTTCCCTTCTGTCAGTCTCTTCATCGGTGTAGGAGGCGGGTAATATCGATAGGTAAACACTCACGGCTTCTGTACCGACGAAGCAAGGCACCTGTGATGTGCCTTAAGGGCGTATGTCAGGATACTTCCAGTGGCATATGACCATTCACTGCATCCCCTGCCTCTTGCCAGTCGTATCGGCCCTACGATCCACTGCCAACCAGAGGCAGAGGACGAGAGAGTGGATCTGCATCTGCGCAACTGCTTGTCCACTTTAAATACCTTCACGCGCAGATGACTCCGCCAAAGTTTCAATGGACTATGAGCTATGAAAGACCTGCGGCGATGGAGTACTGATGGTGAGGCTAGGATTTGGTGTACCTGAACCTTAGTTGGTGCTCTGCACGTTAGACGGTCAGACGGTGATGGTCGTTCAGGTACTCGTGAGAGACGGGAGGACTGGTTCGGCAGCTCGTCAGACGACAAATCAGCCCTATTTAGGATCGCTCTGCTTTCCCTAATCCAGGGAGGGGCCTAGAAAAGGTGGCCTAAACATAGCCCGTCTCAACCCAGCACAAGTGGCAAACTGCGGTTACTTGTTCACTAACATATGCGGTCGAAAAATAATAAAATAAACAGTTACCTTAAATATCTAATGATTGGAGTCTGGAACGTCCGTACTTTACAGGATAACGACCATAATCAGTGCCCAGAGAGAAATACAGGACTTATCGCAAGGGAATTGGCTAGATATAACATCGACATTACCGCCATAAGTGAAACACATCTTATTGACTCTGGACAGTTATGTGAACCGCTCGGAGGTTATACCTACTACTGGAGTGGAAAATCATCCACTGAAAGGGCGGAAAGTGGGGTAGGCTTTGCCATACGCAATAAATTGGCATGTTCACTAACAGAACTCCCAAAAGGTATCAGTGACAGAATAATAACACTCAGACTTCACCTGGCATCTAACAAATAGCTTCACTTGATCAATGTATATGCACCTACATTGCCATCTCCGGATGAAGAGAAGAACAAGTTCTACCAAGACCTCCGACATGTCCTTAGGGATACTCCTTCTGCAGATAAACTTCTCTTACTTGGTGATTTTAATGCTCGTGTTGGGAATGATTTCAGTGCTTGGAATGGAGTCCTCGGTCGCCATGGGATTGTAAAATGCAACTCGAATGGTTTGGAACTTCTAACTCTATGTGCCGAGTTTGAACTCTGTCTGACAAATACATATTTTCGTCTGCCTGAAAAATATACAACGACATGGATGCATCCGCGATCTAAACACTGGCACCTTCTGGATTATGTGATAGCACGGAAAAAAGATCTTGTTGACGTACTGGTCACACGTGCAATGAGAGGCGCTCAGGGATGGACAGACCATCGACTCGTGAGGTCCAAATTAAAGATAACATTGAAGGCACCACGCCGAGCTTCACACAAAATACCAACAAAATTGTCCTGCAAAATCTTGGCCAATGATCAAACTATGAGAGCAAAACTGGATGAAAAATTTGGTGTCGATGGCCTTTTGATATCTGAATCTGCCCCTGTAGATGAACAGTGGAGTGCATACGCTAGCAGACTGCGTGGCTGTGCTTCAGAAGTCTTGGGAAAGCCTCAGAAGAAGCACCAGGACTGGTTTGACGAGTCAGATCCAGAGATCAGAAAGCTAATTAATGATTTCAGAACCTCTCTTCGCGCCCCTGATGATAACAAGCGTAGAGCAGCGCATTACAATCTGAAAGTGAAGGTACGTGCTCTCAAAGACAGTTGGTGGGCAAATAAAGCAAATGAAATACAGTTATATGCCGACACACACCAAACAGGCAGATTCTTTGAGTCCCTGAAAACTATCTTTGGTCTAAGAGTTGGGAAGATAGCACCAGTCTATAACAAAGATAAAAGTTGTCGGCTGACGCAACGGAGTGACATCCTGTCTCGGTGGGCGGAACATTTTAATGACATTCTTAATCCCGACCATCAGACAACCGATATTCCATACATAGAAGCACTTGTAGACCTGCCAGTTGAGGAACAACTTGCGGATGCCCCTTCCTACGATGAATTCATTTCAGCACTGGCTAAGCTGCAAAATGACAAAACAACAGGATTAGATAACTTGCCATCAGAGCTATATAAATATGGGGGGCCAAACATAAAGAAACCATTGTTTGCTCTGATCTTAAGGATTTGGGAGTATGAAATGATTCCACAAGACTGGAAAGATGCTTGTATTTCCAAGATCTATAAAGGCAAGGGTGACATATCAGACTGCAGCTCCCACAGGGGCATTTCTCTTCTCTCAGCAGCGGGAAAAGTCCTTGCCCACATAATTAACACCCGGTTAACACACTTTGCAGAAAAACTGCTACCAGAGACCCGGTGTGGCTTTCGCCCAAACAGAGGCACAGTGGATGCCATATTTGTTGTCAAACAAATGCAAGAGAAAAGTTTAGAGCAACATCGGCCTTTGTTCATGTGCTTTGTAGACCTGGAAAAAGCTTTTGATCGTGTCCCACGGGAAGCTCTCTGGATCATACTAAAGAAAACTGGGTGCCCTGACAAAATTGTCAGTTTGATTCGGCAGTTTCATGAAAACATGATGACAAAAATCCGCCATGAGGACAAGCTCTCAGAACAGTCTCCCGTGCCATGTGGTGTAAAACAAGGCTGTGTTCTGGCTCCCACACTCTTCTCACTTTACTTCGCTGTTGTTATGAGAGACGCGACCAAAGCCTGTAGTAATCAAATTAGTCTCGACACAAGGACAGACAAAAGTGATGATGTTGAAGAACATCTCTCGCCTCAGAACAAAAAGTCGCGTAACCAAACTATCCATCTTAGAGATTCTCTACGCGGATGATGTATGCATGATGGCTAATTCTTGCGAAACTCTTCAGACTTACATAAATCTGCTAAATGCCTCCTGCGGAAGATTTGGCTTAGCCATTAGCATCACTAAGACGCAAGTTCTCTAACAGCCACTAAGAGGTCTTAATGCAGATGACTCCAGTATTGAGATAAATAACAAATCCTTGCAAAATGTGTCAAATTTCAAATACCTGGGAAGCCAAATTAGAAGTGACAACAGCCTGACAACGGAAATCGCAGCGCGTATAGCCAGCG
This sequence comes from Schistocerca americana, assembly GCF_021461395.2. NCBI lineage: Eukaryota > Metazoa > Arthropoda > Insecta > Orthoptera > Acrididae > Schistocerca > Schistocerca americana. The sequence continues at coordinate 95,920,251 of NC_060121.1, forward strand.
CAGCCTCAGCCTTCGGTAAGCTTAATGACCGAGTATGGAAATTACATGATCTCAAACTACAAACAAAAATTTCAGTCTACAAAACAGTAGTATTATCCACCTTACTCTATGCCTCGGAAACCTGGTGCTGTTACAAAGCTGACATTAAGAAGCTAGATAAATTTCATCTTCGATGTCTGAGATCAATTCTGCGCATCAAATGGGAAGACCGTGTCCCAAACGCGGAGATTTTGCGCCGCGTGAAACTGGCTGGTATTGAAGCTTTAATAATGAAACATCAGCTGAGATGGAGTGGTCACATAGTACGCATGGATGACAATAGGCTACCAAAGCGGTGTTCTACTCGCAGCTCTCGTGCGGGAAGAGGAGGAAAGGTGGACAACACCTGCGATATAAAGACACCATTAAACGCCACCTTGCAGCCTGTGGCATTCCAAGCAACCGTTGGGAGGAGCTAGCATTGCGCCGATCGGAGTGGCGATCAACTGTACATAAGAGCATCGAACAATTCGAGCAAAAGCGTCTAATGAACCTGGATGCTAAAAGAGAGCTCCGAAAATTTCAGCTCAAGCCTGTCTACACGTATACTTACAACTCTGCTGGTCAACTTCACTGTGCTTCATGCAACAGGATATTCAAAGCGAAATTCGTATTCGCGAGCCACATCCGATCCTACCACAACACGGACAGAGAAGACTGACGGAGTCGCTGTCGCCGGACACGGCGAGGAGGACATCATCATCATATCGAGAGGTTGTAACAATGGAAAATTGTACTGAAATGCAGGAGGATCTGCAGCGAATTGACACATGGTGCAGGGAATGGCAATTGAATCTCAATTGAGACAAGTGTAATGTGCTGCGATTACATAGAAAGATAGATCCCTTAACATTTAGCTATAATATAGCAGGTCAGCAACTGGAAGCAGTTAATTCCATAAATTATCTAGGAGTACGTATTAGGAGTGATTTAAAATGGAATGATCATATAAAGTTGATCGTCGGTAAAGCAGATGCCAGACTGAGATTCATTGGAAGAATCCTAAGGAAATGCAATCCGGAAAGAAAGGAAGTAGGTTACAGTACGCTTGTTCGCCCACTGCTTGAATACTGCTCAGCAGTGTGGGATCCGTACCAGATAGGGTTGATACAAGAGATAGAGAAGATCCAACAGAGAGCAGCGCGCTTCGTTAGAGGATCATTTAGTAATCGCGAAAGCGTTACGGAGATGATAGGTAAACTCCAGTGGAAGATCCTGCAGGAGAGACGCTCAGTAGCTCGGTACTGACTTTTGTTGAAGTTTCGAGAACGTACCTTCACCGAAGAGTCAAGCAGTATATTGCTCCCTCCTACGCATATCTCACGAAGAGACCATGAGGATAAAATCAGAGAGATTAGAGCCCACACAGAAGCATACCGACAATCATTCTTTCCACGAACAATACGAGACTGGAATAGAAGGGACAACCGGTAGAGGTACTCAAGGTAACCTCCGCCACACACCGTCAGGTGGCTTGCGGATTATGGATGTAGATGTAGATGTAGGTCCGTAAAGACCATTTTAAGAGCTGTCTGGTAAAAGGAAACAAAACACAAATGCTGGATAATACGAGTCTTGTAAACAATAAATTATATAAAGGTACTAATTTAATATACAAGGAAAAAAAAGAACTTAAAAGCCCGTTATGCAACAGTCTGATGAAGATTCTCAAGCATCTGAAGAGGAGCCTCGCACCGCTGCTGCTGTTTAGAAGCCTGTTTTTGAACACACTTTTAGAGAAGAATGGCGGGCTGCGACGAGGGAGGAAGGGGGCTCGGGAAGCCTGGGGACAGGTGGTAGCACGGGCAGCTCCGTGACGACATCCAGACCATCGTCAAGTCTGCCGCCCGCCTCCTGGCGAAGCGCGTCTCCGCTCTCATCTTCTACTAGGAGTCCCCCGGAGTGCTGAAGGAGTTCATGGATTAACGTGGTCGACGACGCGATCGCGTACACTGACCGCACCAAGCGGAAGACGGTCAGGCGTTTGTGCCGCTGTGGCGTTCCCGCGGCGATACTGACCTTCAAACTCGCCTGTGGAAGATGAGGAGACTTAAGTGGCCTCGTCATTATATGTATAGTTGGCATTGTCGATCTTCGTTTATATCTAACTAAGCGCCGTCTGCTTCGCTCGTGTAGACTGTATGGCCATCCTAAATTTTTATTTTTCCTTTAATCGAGTTTTTATATTGTTCGCAAATCATAACATCTAAATATTTCACTCTCGTTATGGCCGTAGAATAGTGGTCTTTTTTGAATTTGCTTCTGACCAAAAAGTAATTTTGGTATCTGGAATCCAAGGTTTTCCTTAGTTACGCCTTTGCGTTCACATGGTGATATTGCAACAGAAACTTTCCGCCGTAAACACAAATTTCTTTATGGCTAACCGAAAAATGAAATACCAGTCTTCATAGAGGTGGCTTTAAAATTTTTTTTAATGTAACGAAATGCTTCCTCCAAAATTTTCATTTCCCTGTTTTATTCTCATAGGGGTTGAATTTCCGAAAACAGTAAAACAGGTATTTTTTTTATATTTCTAACAGTGAATCCAATATAAATTTTCGTAAAGATAGCTTTGAAAATACTTTCATGATGAAATTAATTCATAAAACTTTTCATGCCCTATTTTACTCACTTAGGCGGCTGAATTTCCAAAAACACTGAAGTATACATTTTTTATTTCTGACCAAGAATTCAAATACCAGTTTCCGCTTTAAAATGCTTTAGTAGTTCTCTAACTATTTATCCATAAAAAAAACAGTGAGCCACTATTTTATCTCCTTCGTGATTGAATTTGCAAGACTACTGAATCACTTTTTTTCTGAACGAGGAACCAAATATTAGTTTCCCTGATTCTAGATTCATAATTGATTTAATAGTGACATAGTCTTTCATCCTCTATTTGACCACCTCAAGAGTGGAATTTCGAACAATCACTTCTTTAACGATGCCTACAGTACTTGATCCATACCTTTCTGTCCTTAGTAATTTTTGCTCGGAGATGATGTCAGTGAATCAGTCTCACCCCATTTCATCCCCCTTAGGGACTGAATTTCCTAAAACAGTGAAAGAAATATTTTTATATTTTTAGATCAGAACCCAAATACCACTTATGATAGATTTAGCTTTAAAAATATTTTCACAATGACGTATTCTTAAAACCACGTTTCACCCCTACATAACACCTTAGGAGTTGAATTTCCAAAAACACATACATATTTTTTTATTTCTAATATAGAAGCGAAATACAAATTTCCATAGATTTAGCTTTAAAATACTTTCATAACGAATATTTCATAAAACATTCCATCCGATGCTTTAACTTCTTCACGATGGAATGCGAAGCCTACAGTACAAGATCAACCCCCTCTGCAAAGGGGCTGGACGATTTTGAATCCGTGAGTGAGCTACTCAGTTGAGACACTGCCTTATATATATATATATATATATATATATATATATATATATATATATATATATACTCCTGGAAATGGAAAAAAGAACACATTGACACCGGTGTGTCAGACCCACCATACTTGCTCCGCACACTGCGAGAGGGCTGTACAAGCAATGATCACACGCACGGCACAGCGGACACACCGGGAACCGCGGTGCTGAGCAGACTTCGACTGATAATCTACAGAAGTTTATATGGGTGTAGCTGAGATCAAGTGACGATTGTGATTTGTACACCCTGACTTTGCTGGAGCAGCAGTACATTATCCAATTTGCTTCGTGTGGTGATGTCGATTGCAGCTGGCGAGAACTGCGCGGCGGTGGCGAGACGTGGAGGCGGCACTTGTGATTCGATCGCGGCCACGAAAGAAATGTAAAAATCTCACTGTCTAGCGATCAGGCAGACGGATCGCCATTTAGTCTCTACCAGAGCCCTGAAGTCACCGTAGATTTCAGTGTGTCACACAACTGTTCAATAGTTGTACCAAGGACCAAATTGGCTCATTTATACGACAGAGTGCACAAGGATACCAAACGTCAAGACTGGTAAGCCGAAAACGAATAAGTGTGCCCTCGGCAAACTAGTAGTCCGAGACATTTGAAGTCACACTGTCAACTCAGTACAGTATCAACGTCAGCACATGCTCCCCAGTCTAACTACTCGCAACTGAAGTAAGTCTCAGGACAGGTCCCAAGTACCAACCACACATGCCAGAGCTTGGACGAGAAGATGCTTCCAGACCAAAGTCCAGACCCCCACTGCCTCGCACCTCTCCACACAAAAAAAATCAGATTTCCTGCAAAGTGTACGAATGACACGGCCATCACGGCATCTTGAGCCAATCACAGGGCTTTAGGGGCGCTAAATCTCCCCTCCTACATGACAGCACAAACTCATGTCGAACCAGCACAAGAGTTATGAAACGTGCGTCTCTGAAAAGAAATCGAAACCACCAATTACTGGCTTTTTTTAAGTTTTAATCAGAGGGGTAGACAGCTTTCTTAAAGATCTTTATCTAAAAGACAGCTTTCTTAAAGATCTTTATCTAAATCGCCTATGCCTTAGGGAATGTTAGTCCCAGCTATGAGGTGTAATAAAGATTCTATCTCTAAACGTTTTTCAGACGCCGGCGTTTCTTATACGACCAAGGCAGCCGATCGAAGGGGGTCACAGGCCTATTTGCAATATCGGCAAACAATAAAACTTGTGAATTTTTATTATGCATGGTTCTTCACAGAATGGCCAGTTTATGACTTCCCTGTGCAGACCCATGGTTTCAGTCCATCACCCCCAGCCGAGCCTTCCACTGGTGCTGTGGCAGGTAGCTCGGCATTGTTCTGCTGGAGACCTGTCTTGGCTAGGGGCTGGTCTGCCCTGTACGACTGTGAGCCTGTCCAGCACGATTTACTGAGAGATGGGCTCACTGCCAATAGCTTTCAACTTCTAACATGCCGTTTCTGTGAGCTAAGTACGATAAAAATACCTCATGCTTTTAGCGCCCTACAAGGCTCCGTCAAAGTCTGCTCAGACCATTAACTTCCTAGAGTCTCGCACAAGGTGCATAAAGTTGTAACAAAATCTTTAATAATTTTCTGTAATGAAAAATAGGTGAGAAAGTAAGTTGTTCTCTCTCAATGAAAACAAGATCATATTTTTAAGCTTGTGTTTCACATATATGTACGAAAGTACTATGAGGACACTTTAACATAGGATGTAGTAACATGACCTACAGGTATTCTTTTTGCAATATTGCTTCATTTCTTTACGATTACGTGATAATTAATTTTATGAGCTTGGTACATTTTGGTGGGACTGGAAAACATTCCATTCATCTCTGGAAGGGTCTGAGTGGGGCTGTGGAGGGCTTGGCTGTCCCTCAGTGCTGATAGATGGCTTTCCACTGTGTGTCAAAAGCAGCGAATGGCCGTCTCCCGCGTGGCAGCCAGTTTTCACTGAGTCAGATCCTGTTACCCGAAACGCTGACTGTGGGTTTCCACAGTTTTAAGTGGGTAAATTTTTGAATTGTAATTGCTTGTGTACAGTCTAACCACATTAATGCAACAACCACTTGTGTTCGATGTGAGACTGCAATAACCATTCACACAGAGCGTGGCAGCACTAGCAGTGGATGCTACACAGGATGGAGCAAATAAAAATTGTCCAGAGAAGTGAATACAACTGGATGTGAATTTGGAGCAGCGTTGACAGAAGAGGAAAAGACCTGCAATTACTTCCAAAAGGATGGACCAACTGCTCATTCAGCCCATCGAACCTTGTAGATTTACACAACCTTCATGCCTGACTGACTTCTTAGCAGAGGTCAGTCTGGTGGCGGTCCCAGCTGGCCACTCAGGTCACCGGTTCTGTCAGTATGGGATTACTTTGTGTGGGAAGCCTCAAGTCTAAAGCATATCGCAAAACCCTCATAGTCTTCAAGAATAGTAGCAGAAGATTTCGGATGTTCACGTGCCAATGTGGTTGGAGGATACCGTCCATAGCAAAATGACACCATCCTAATCTGGTGCCGAGGCAACTCTGGAGCACCAAGGGCCTTAGATAACAGGGGTAGATGTCAACAGGCGAATAGAATTGCAGTTCTTGAGCAACTGATTGCCAAGATGAGACAAGGGGCTACCAACACTGTCTCCTCAATGAACACTGAGTGGACGTCACTGCTCATGGGTATCTGCAGCAGGCATTTGGTTCATGCACCCACGCTGAGTGGTGTTCTTTGGCGAAGAATCCTAGAATTTCCACGCCAGTAAAACAGCAAGACGTCCACCGAGTAGCGACAACTGGCGCCTTTAGATGAATCACGTTTTACGCTCCATCAGAGAGAGGCGTGTACGGCGTCAAACGTTTGAAAAAAAACACCTGCAACAACCGCCTGCAGAATCTTTTCGTGGCGTTTCCCGTGTGATATAGTCATTCTGTAAGTCACAATGTGTCAACACAGGAATGCATATATAATTAGAGACCATGTCCACTTGTACTTGCAGTTAGTTTTTCCCCGGCACGATAGCAAATACCAGCAGGACACCACAATGTGCCACATAGCTCGCAGTGTATGAGCGTGGTTTTTAGAGCACCACAATGAGTTTATCGTACTGTCTGGCCACCAAACTCCACGGATTTAAACTTAACCGAATTCTGTGGGGCCACCTCGATCGGCTGTTAGCGCCGTTAATCCTCAAAAAGAAACCTAGCGTAGCTGGTGTTGGCATTCGCGTCGGCATGGCTCCACATCCCTTGTCGGTACCTTCGAAAACCTCAGTGACACAGTTCCCGCACGTCTCACAACGGTCCGCGTTGCAAAGGTGGTTCAAAATGTTCAAATGTGTGTGAAATCTTATGGGACTTAACTGCTAAGGTCATCAGTCCCTAAGCTTACACACTACTTAACCTAAATTATCCTAAGGGCAAACACACACACACACACACACACACACACACACACACACACACACACACACATGCCAGAGGGAGGACTCGAGCATCCGCCGGCACCAGCCGCAGAGTCCATGACTGCAGTGGCTTAGACCGCTCGCCTAGCAAAGGTGGTGATTCAGGCGTTTGACAAGTCGCCACACTAATGTGACTGAACAGCGGAAAAGGTCGCGTCCGACAGTGCTAAACTCATCAAACAACTGCGCCGTAGCCGTTAGCGAATGCTTTGTGAACTCCGCTTGGCTGTGTGATGCGCGTTGTTTGATGACTTCTTTCATTACTCTGGAATGACTGAAGAGGCTAACCGTGTTCCATGACGGAGATGGAGTACGAGCCGGCCGCGGTGGTCTAGCGGTTCTAGGCGCTCAGTCCGTAGCCGCGCGACTGCTACGGTCGCAGGTTCGAATCCTGCCTCGGGCATGGATGTGTATGATGTCCTTAGGTTAGTTAGGTTTAAGTAGTTCTAAGTTATAGGGGACTGATGACCATAGATGTTAAGTCTCATAGTGCTCAGAGCCATTTGAACCATTTGAACCATGGAGTACGGCCCTCACAGCACCAGAATGGATCGGCGACCCCTATGACCATTATGTCAGTTCTGCCTCGGCAGGAGCACAGCACAGCACAGCACAGCACAGCACGCAGCCGCAGGCCAACAGCCCTGTGATAGGTAATAGGTACGTGCAGCTCCTGTCCTCACCCTCCGGAGGCCAGAGTTCTCGTTCGATTACACTTGCTACCGACTGCCAACCTGTATTGTCCACACTCCAGCAGCTTCTGATTATGTCACGATTTTTTTGTTTACCAGATTCGAGTTTTCCAGTAGTTACACTGATCAGCCAGAACATTGTGACTATCGACCTACTACCGATATAAACCCGTCCAGACGGTAGCAGCGTCTCTTGGCGAAGAAGGACTGCTAGTCAGACACAAGCGCAGTGCGTGAAGTATCAGTGGGCGTTCTGACCGTGTCTAGAATGTGGAAGGCGCGCGACATATCTGAATCTCACCGAGGGCAGATTGTATTGGTATGGAAGCTCGGCACGAGCATTTCGGAAACTGCGCGACTTGATAGCTCTTCTAGAAGTGCTGCGGCGAATGTCTCCACCAAGCGGTGAAACCACGTCCAGACGTCATGGGGTTGGATGGTCACCTCTCATTACAGATGTTGGACGTTGTAGGCTGGGCAGATTGGTAAAACAGGACGGGCGGCGAGCTGTGACAGAACTAACATGAGAATTTAATGCTGTGCAAAGTGTGTATGAATACTCAATGCACCGAACAGTTCTACCGAGGGGCCTCCGCAGCCGACGACCCTTGAATGTGCCAATTTAAAATTAAGGCATCGGCAGTTGCTATTGAAGTGGGTATGCGACCATTGGCACTGGACTGAGCACAGTAACAGAGCGTTGCGGGGTCTGATGATTCCCGATGCCGATGGTAGGTCGTGAATGCGTCGTCTTCCAGGGCTATAGTTCCTTGAGACCTGTGCTGAAGTACGGAGCTATGCTGGCGACTTCACCATTATGCTTTGGGTAACATTCTCGAGGGCATCCCTGGGTCCAGTGGAGCTCATAAAAGGCACCGTGACGGAAAAGGGGTATCGTACACTGGTTGCAGATCGTGTACACCCCTTCATGACGATTATTTTTACCGACAGCAACGGCGTTTTTCAGCAAGATAATGCGCCATGTCACAATGCCAAGAGTGGGATAGACTGGTCCAAGGAACACAGTGACGAGGTCTAATTGATGTGCTGGCCACCGCAACCCGCAGATCTGAACCCGATCGAACACATCTGGGACGTGACTGAATGCGGCGTCAGAGCTCAATGCCCCCTTCCCCGGAATTTACGGGAATCAGGTGACTGGTGTGTGCAGATGCGGTGCCAACTCCCTCCAGCCGACTACCGAGGCCTCACTGGATCCACGCCACGACGCAACATATTCTGTTCTTTCTGGGTCACAGTACTCTTTCGCGACTGTGTCGCAAATTACATGAGAAAGAACAAGACGCACACACCAACCGCGTTTCTTTAAACAATCCGACTCCAATGTATGAAATAGTTCAAACGTCTCATTGATTACAAACGATTTAATCAATAAGTGCTAACATTATTAAACACTGAATCTGTATAGTGTAGGTAAAACTACTCCGTTTTGAGAAAACCTAGTTTTCGCTGCATATCTCTTGAACTATGTTTCATGCAATGATATACTTTTGCAAGTACATTCGTTAGTATATGTGGATACTATTAGCAAAATTTACCTTGAATAGAGGTAAAAGTAAAAAATGAATTAATTATAATGCAATTTCTGATGCTGACGTTTTACTGTACCAACAGCGAAAACGTAGTGAGCAATAAACTCAAGAGTTTCGAAAGGGTTTCAAATTATGTTTAAAGTTTGTTGCAAGAGCAAGTCGATAACACGTTGGTCCACCGCTCGCCCTTGTGCAAGCAGCAACTTTGCTTGGCATTGATTAATAGAGATGTTGTATGTCCTTCTGAGGGAAATCGTGTTCAATTCTGTCCAACCCGTTTTAAATCATTAAAATCCTCAGGTATTTGAAGGATCCTCGCAAGTGCACCACAAACGTTTTTAATGGGACAGAGACCCGGTAACCTTGCTGATCTGGATCCGCTTTGGCAACCAAGAAGACAAGCAATAGAAACTACCGCCGTGTGCGGGCGGGCGTATCGTGCTTAAGCCCAGGATGTCTTGTCATGAAGAGACATAAAACGGGGGCGTAGAATGTCGTTGACGTTCCGCTGTGCTGTAAAGGTGCTGCCGATGTCGACCAGCGGGGTCTCGTCATGAAGCAGAATGACGTTCCTGACCACCACTGCTGGCTGTCGGGCCTGTGGCGGGCGACACTTGGGTCAGAATCTCACCGCTGTCCGAGGCGCCTCCAGACTCGTCTCCGCTTGTCGTTGGGGCTCCAGGCGGTAAGATTCCATCCGAATATCTCCGGCACCACTGCAGACGGACTTGTTGGAGTACACGGGTCAGTGGAATTCGGCGCAAGGGGCGCACTGAGCCCAGTTCCCTTCTGTGAGACACCTGGTAAAGGAGCCTGTGACCTTTGAAGGACGAATTCCAAGTCAGATCGATGATAATAATGAATCCGGAGCACTGGTTGCGTGTCTGACGACTGCTCGGTCCTGGCGTTCTGTCGCCTCTGTAGGTCGACCGCGTCCTTCTTGGCGCCGTGTTCGTCCATGTTCCACCAATTCCTGCCGACATCGTTCAATAGATGCATCGCCCCTATTCAAATGTGGAGTGATTCGCCGATTACTCTAACCAGCTTTTTTGATCCCAACTTCATGTTCCCGCTCAAATGCTGAGCCTTCAACATAAGATTATAACTTCCAATGAGTAGATTATGACAACATTACACTCTTCAATTCCGTCAGTAGTTAAATGAAATCGTGAAAATCAAACTTTTGTTGCCCCTAGGAGCATTTAGCTATACAAATAGCAACTAGCAGTGGGCGACCGTGTGGCTGAAGTGACTTGAATAAGAATATCACAAACATGTGCCAACGCCAGACTCGCAGATTTACAGTTGAACAGATCTACTAACAAGACACTGTAGCGCGAGCTTTGCAGTTCATCGTTGTGCTGTGCGGTAGCGCAGAATGAAAACTTCAAAACGCTTCACTGACGGCGAAGCCATTTCAGCGTCCTATACAAAACAGAATGAGGGTACTCCACAGTTTAATCCTCTCTACGGTGTAAAAGCGGGAAATTACGAGACGACCCAACTCCGCTGACTGCCGCAAAGTAATTTAATATTGCCGTGTCCCTCCACCCTCTCTCGCTACCAGCTTCCGCGCGTCGTAATATTCCGGTACACGCAGAGAGCAGGGGCTGCCGCCTCGCGCAGCATAAATAGAGCGTAAATAAGTAAACGTTCCGCGGCGCGCGCCGGTGCTGCGCCAACATCTGTGCGGTTTGCTCCTGCGGGCGCGCCGCCGGGGGGAGCAGGAGGCGCGCGCGCGGCAGTCGCGGCCCGCAGTGTCGCTCAATTGTTCCGGGCGTCTTTTGTCGCGGCCCTCCACTCAGTCTCCTCACCGGAAAGCATACATCTGCAGTAGCACGTCTTCAGGGGGCTTAAGGATGCGCTCGCAGCCCCGCCACATACAACAGCGGACCTCTTCCGCTTCTCCGAAGCCGGAGAGCCATGGTGTCCTCTACCGCCTCTGAAGGCGACTCTAGAGTACCCTGCGGAAGCTGGAGCAAAATAGCATTAATTGGATTACAGTCGCTCACGTTCCAGCCGGTACTCCTCGTATTACTATGCTACTGGTTCGAGGCGCACGGCATTTGAGACACATTTGTATCCTAGTATGGTCACGAACACAAAGTGAGGACACTTGTCTACATCCACGTGGACATTCTGCAAATCACACTTAAGTGCCCCGCAGAGAGTTCATCGAACGACCTTCAAAATAATTCTCAAATACTCCAAGCTCGAAAAGCGAGTGGAAGAAACGAACACCTACATCTATCATTACGAACTCCGTTTTTATTATGACGATCACTTTTCCCATGTATGTTGGCGTCAACGAATCGTATTAGGAGGGGAAAGTTCGTGATTGAAATTTCGTGAGAAGATTCTGCCTGCATGAGAAACGACTTTCTTCTAATGATTTCCAACCTAAATCCTGTATCATGTCAGTGACAGTCTCTCCCATATTTCGCTATAATTCAAAAAGTGCTGCCCTTCTTTGGACTTTCTCGATGTACTCCGTTAATCTTATCTGGTAAGGATCCCACACTGCGCAACAGTACGCTAAAACATTTTCTAACTGTTCCGCCAATAAAACGCAGTCTATAGTTTGCTCCCCCACAAAATTTTCTACATGTTCTTTCCAATGTAAGTTGTTCATAATTGTAGTTTCTAGGTATTCAGTTAAATTTACGGCTTTAGTGTTCACTCACTTATCGTGTAACCGAACTTTAACGATTTCCTTTCAGCACTCATGTGGATGGCCTCACGCTTTTCATGATTTTGGTTCAATTGCCAATTTTCGAACTATACAGATATCTTTTCTAAATTTTTTTGCAGTTAGTTTTGGTCTTCTGATGACTTTACTAGACGATAAACAAGATCATCATCTGAAAACAACCTATAACGCCTTCTCAGACATTCTCGTAAATTGTTTGTGTAGACAAATAATAGCAGAGGGCCTATAACACTACTTTGGGGAACGCCAGAAATCACTTCCGTTTCACTCTATGACTTTCCGTCAATTACTACGAACTGAGACCTCTCTGACAGGAAATCACGAATTCAGTCACATAATTGAGACGATATTCCATAAGCACTTAATTTGACTACAAGCCGTTTTTGTGATACAGTGTCGAAAGTCTGCTGGAAATCTAGAAATACGGAAGCAATCCGTGGCGACGACCTTTCAAAAATTAAAAATTTCATGTCTGAGTCCCGAGCTCAGAGGTTCACATGAACTGAGTTATTAAGGTCTGTGTCGGATGAACCACAGGTACTAGGAGCCCACAGTGAAAATTAAGAAACATAACTGGGGCCCTAGAACACACATCTGACTGCTGTTAATGTTCCACCGCTCAAGGCGTTGTTGAACTCCAAGAATACTAGAGAATAGGAAAATTAGTTTCTTGTCCAGTTTGTGAAGGTCCAATGGATGCCCGGCGGCCGCCGTGCCATCCTCTGCCTTGCAGCGTCATACGGAACGGGTCTGGAGAGGCAAGTGGTCAGCACAGAACTCTTCTGGCCGTTCCGCCGACTCTCCACACCCTGCAGGCACCACTTCTCATTCAAGTAGGTCCTCAGTTGGTATCAAGAGGCTGACAGCATCCCGTATTAATCCCCCCACCAAGCAAAAACCATTGGCAGTGCCGAGTGTCGAACCCATGTCCTGTGGCAAAGAAGCCATCTGTTTTGACCACTCAGCTATAGATGCGGACTATATGATGAAACATGAAATAATATATGGCACAGCTTTAAAGAAAAAATTCGCACTCTGTAAACTGAAGATAATTTCCCTTTACTCAGTTTGGCTTTGTAAAGGAAAAAGAAGAAATACAGAGGACAAAAATCTGTACGAGAAAACGGCTATACCCGCTCGTGGTTCATGGTCCATTGTACAAGGATTCACTTGCAGGGCGCCTGTCTAACGGCTACCAGAGGCTACAGAATTCTGAGTTAAATACATTGAGGGAAGGAACGCTGAGAAGGGAATTCTGCAACGTAAATCAAACTTGGGAGGCGTGTTTCTAGACTTGCAAAAATGACGTCTATACAAATTTCACTCCAGTCGCATAAGAGTGCGCTACTAGCGTGATTATGAGAATGCAAACCAGGTTTGATTTAAATGCTGCAACAGTCAAGAGAGTTAGTTAGTCGTGACTTGATGTTAGTCAAGAATGTCCTTTAGGTGACAAAGACGCCTTAACCAACATAACACTGATTGTTTGAACGAGGCTGTGTCATAGGTCTACGAGAAGCTGGATGTTCCTTTTGCGATACTGCAATACGACTTGGCAGGAATGTAACCACTGTGCATGATAGCTGGCAGCAGTGGTGACGGGAATGTGCGGTCGCAAGGAGAGCGGGCTGCGGCCAGCGACTTGGCACTGCCGAGACGGAAGACCCGTGTTCGACGTATGGCTCTGGCACTGCATCTGCAGCAGCTATTTGAGCAGCCGTTGGCACCACTGTTACACAGGTAACTGTTACAAATCGGTTACTTCGAGGACATTTCGGAACCAGATGTCCTGTAGCGTGCATTCCATTGACCCCAAATCGCAGCCATTTGCGACTTCAATGGTGTCAAGCGAAAGAGCTCACTGGACGGCAGGATCGAGGTTTTCTGGTGAAAGCTGATTCTGACTCGGTGCCAGTAATGGCCGTGTGCTGATTGGAAGGATGCCAGCTGACGGCCTTCAACAAACGTGTCTGCCTCGTAGATACACTGGAGTTATCGTCAGGGGTGCAATTTTGTTTGACAGGAGAAATACTCCCGTGATTATATCACACACTTTGACTGCAAATTTTTACATCAGTGTGGTGATTCGACCTGTTGTACTGCCATTCATGAACAGCATTTCACGGGGTGTTTCCCAACGGGATAGCCGGTCGTGGTGGCCGAGCGGTTCTAGGCGCTTCAGTCCGGAACCGCGCTGCTGCTAGCGTAGCAGGTTCGAATACTGCCTCGGACATGGATGTGTGTGCTGTCCTTAGGTTAGTTAGGTTTAAGTAGTTCTAAGTCTAGGGGACTGGTAACCTCAGATGTTAAGTCCCATAATGCTCAGAGCCATTTGAACCATTTGAACCCAACGAGACAGCGCTCGCTCACGTACCGCTTGCGTTCAATATTCCGGTAGTCGCAGTGGTTATTAATGTACCAGCATTTCATATTTGCAATGGCTTTTCTGACACCTACTATAACCTGTTATCTTGCAACGTTACCCACTTAAGTATGTTATCCAGACAAATGAATTCCGCAAACTTCATTTTATTTTCTGGTGCTCCGATTTTTTTCCGTCGGCGTATATTGTTTGTCAAGTCAACATCACTTTTCCTCAACACATACTAATCGTACAGAAATAAATGAGGCATCATTGAAAGGTTTTCTACCGGCATCTAACAATGCATACCGATTTTGCGCTAAAACTTCACTATTTGTGGAAATGGTTAACATTAAAGAGAGTTTTAACTGTCATAGGCAAAATGGTTTCATGGATGTCCGGTTTCATGCCTTTGTTTTACTAATATAAGTTACTTGTACCGAATTTTCTTATTACGAATAGCATTTAATTTATTTTAAAGTATTTGTTAACTGGATAATTTGAATACAGCATTGTCAGCGGCAATAACCGAGACCACTGCGGTAATACACTACATCTGCCCTCGTACAAGTTGACTTTTCTGAACTAATGTCACCTCTGAAACGACAAACGTCCTGTAGAATTCTCACAATCGTCAGATCCTTCAGAATTACGGCCACATAAACTGATATTAAGGAAGACATCTGATCTATAAACGGGGCTTTGTCAATAGGCGACACATGGTTGTAACAAAACTCGATGAATTTAGAATTAATGCTCAGTTGACTGACACCGGGAAATCCGTTGTAATACCACGGATAACCTAATCATCATCGGATCCAGGCATGAGTATTCAATTGACATGAAGGCAGTTGCCTATTAAAATTGCATTTGTGATCATTATAAAAGACACTCAGGAAGAAATGCTTCAAAAGCAGGACTCTGTTTACCAAATCCCCTCTTAGCTCACGGACAACAGTGTCTAGTCTTTGCGAGAGTAAGTAAACCAACTGATATTTTTGATCCCTTAAAGAAAATAAAAAAAGAGGTACACGAAGATTGCATTGTTACTTCGAATATCTTTTACGCCGAGATATTGTAATGCTCTGTAAAGAGCTAAATACTAGCTTCTGCTTTTGCTTAAAATGGAGTGCAGATTACCTAGACTGCACTCATCCATTTCTTTTACTTCGAAAATACAGCACATCAACTAATTTTTAATCCATTGTGAGGTGTGAAGCTGTTTTATACATGAGATTTCGATTTTTTTTTAGATCTGAGGTTTATTGATAACGTATTTTTTGTAGTAGTATCACAGGCACTGCCTCTCGTGTAATTAAACTTCGTAACTGTCTTTTAAATATGGATGTTACTCCAATAATTCTGCACAGATGTAAACAAGTCAGTCTAAATTGAATAAAGTACTAACACTGAGAGTCAAATCGCTCAGATTCTCTTCTGTTTTTAGTGACAACGGCAGGTTGTGGTCGCTGTGCTCCTTACAAGGCCGTGGCACGCCTCCGCACCTCACACATGAGTACTCGGTGAACTGCATATCCACGAACTGGAAGCTGCATGCCGGCTCCGAAGTACTTTGATGACAATATTTGAAAACTTTTTCTACAGATCTTTAATATTGTCCATTTTCCCTCGTTATCGCTCTTCTTCCATCACTCACAATAATTTGAAATTAATATTTTCCTCAGTGGAACTAAAAAGCAGTCCAAAGTTGCACAGTCGAAAATGGAATTCCGAAAACGGGAAAACTATGCCAAAAATGTGCAACGACCAGTTACTGCGCTGTAACTGTCCGTTGCACATTTTTGGCATAGTTTTACGATAGTTTGGAAATAGGTCTCGGCCCGAAATTAGTCATCGAGTGATTAAAAAAAGTAAAAATATTCAACTGTGGACGGATTAACAGAAGTTTATGACCAGCACCTACTCCAATATGCTCGAAGTTCGTAATATTTTCCTATTTGAAATTAATATTTTAAGAGAGAATAAAAAAGTTTGTGTGATACTGCACGGTGCATGGTGGGATAGGCCTCTTGCTATCGTTGTTATTATTTATTAGCTCACTAATCTTTGAATGACATTCATACGATTATGATTCAAAAGTAAAAGCTGATGGTAAAAAAATATTCTTAACAGTTGTACAATCGATCTGAAAACTGACAGGATTTATCTTTGTCTTTCGAGAAATTAACAACAGTAGTCAAAGCGCTGTTGCATCACAGCAGAGAGACCTCTGTTTGTAGATGGCCGCCACATTTCCGCTTCACACCGCGTTGTGGCAGCGAACTGTAATACCTGTCTTGGGTGGTAAAGGTGTTGTTGTTGTTGTTTTTGTTGTTGTTGTGGTCTTCAGTCCGAAGAGTGGTGTCACGCAGCTCTTCTTGCTACTCTGTCCTGTGCAAGCCTCTTCATATCCGAATAACTACTTCAACCCACATCCTTCTGAATCTGCTTACTGTGCTTATCTCTTGGTCTCTCTCTAACCCTCACACTTCCCTTCACTATTTTGATGTCTCAAAATGTGTCCTTCCAACCGATCTCTTCTTTCAGTCAAGTTGTGCAACAAATTCCTTGTCTTCCAGTTTTTCAGAATTTCCTCATTTGTTACGTGATCCACCATTCTAACCTACAGCAGTCTTCTGAAACACCACAATTCAAAATCAATTCTCTTCTTGTATAAACTTTCATACATGACTACATACCTTCCAAAAACACTTTCTACTCTTATGTCTATATTCGATGTTAATAGATTTCTCTTCTTCAGAAACTGTTTTCTTGCCATTGCCAGCCGACATTTTACATTTTCTCTGCTTCGGCCATCATCAATTATTTTGCTGCCACAAATTGCAAAAGTCATGTACTACTTTAACATTCTCCGTTCCTAATCTAATTCCTCAGCATCGCCCGATTTAATTTGACTTCTTTTCGTTATCCCTGTTTTGCTTTATTTGATGTTCATCATACATCCTCCTTTCAAGTCAGTGTCCATTCCGTTCAGTTGATCTAAGTCATTTGCTGTCTCTGACAGAATTACAATGTCACTGGCAAAGCCGAAAATTTTCATTTCTTCTTCTGAAACTTTAATTCCTACGCCAAATTTTCTTTTGTTTATTTTACTGGTTGCTCAGTCTAGACGTTCAATAACATTGGGGATTCGCTACAACCATGTCTCACTCCCTTCTCATCATTGCTTCTCTATCACGCCCCTCGATGTTTATAACTGTCACACGGCTTCTGTACAAATTGTAAATAGCCTTCCGCTCCGTGTATTTTACCCCTGATACCATCAGAATTTCAAAGAGAGTATTCCAGTCAGCAATTTAAAAAGCTTTCTCTAAGTCTACAAATGCTACTAACGTATACTTTCCTGGCTCTGACGCATGTTCCAAGATAATTCGCGGAGTCAGCATTGCCTTACTACATTTCTCCGAAATTCAAATTTATCTTCCGCGCAGTCGTTTTCTACCGGTTTTCCATTCTTCTGTAAAGAATTCGTGTTAGTATTTTGCAAACGTGGCTTATTAAACCGACAGTTCAGTAATCTTCACACCTGTCTGCAACTGAAATCGTTAAGCCTGTGGAAATGCGTCGCAGGATAAAAGTAGAGTAAAGTGATGATTTAGTCCCTACAGTATGTGTACGAGTGGTGTACAAAATCTAATACAGGTACGGCTTCTCTGCAAGTCGCTACGCGGCCGGTTCCGGCTCACTTCGTACAGACGAATGAAGACGTGGATGCAGAGCTTGCAAAGAAAACCAGGAATGTCACCGTACACTATTAGACATACGAAAAAGACACACATCAGTGGTAGAGCATTTCATAAATTCTGTGCACCGTTTGTGACGCGATACACGTCATTACGTGTGCAATTCATAGAGACCGCTAGCACATATTCTCCTGGAGGGCGTGATTGCAGTCAGTTTAGAAATCTGTTCACGGGGTTCCCCTTCTGCAGCCGTAGACTAATTTTGTGTGACAATACGGAATGCGTCCATTCCTCCGTGTTTTTACACACCTGCCTTCTTGTGAAAATGAGCCAAAACGTATATTATGAATCGAAACTTGAGATGCTCTGTCCACTGATATGTATCATTTATTAATATAACTTGTACTTTTAGGGCAGACATCTTCTGAAATCACACAGGTCATTATCAATAACGATGTACTTCTTGGTTGACGGCCATCTCAAAGGATGGTAGAGCTCAATGTTTCCATGAGGCTCATGACGCGCATTGGCAGTCAATGATCAAGAAGTACATTGGTGTTCAAATTTAAAGCAACAAGCGGAATTTTGCAAGGTTGCGTTTATTTTGCCACGAAACAGAACATAAATAACAAAAATGATCTTTCTTTTTTGGCACTTCACTGATTTGCACACACACATTCCGACAACTGGCTAATGTGCTCAGTGTGAGGTATGACCACCTCTGGCAGCAGTACAGACCCGACAACGACAGGGCATGCTGTGAATGATGTCTTCAATCTCACGTTGAGGCACTTCTCCCTACAGACCTGCCCGCACTCGTGGAGAGTTGTTGGTGGACGCTGACATGATGCAACCCGTCTCCTTAGTGCATCCCATACTCTATGGGATACCAATTGGGCGAATGAGCAGGCCAAGCACGAGTGCTGTATCTTCCTTTTCCAAAAAAACATCAACCACCCTTGTTCTACGAGTTTCAGCATCCTCGTTCATTAATACCAAGTATGGGTCCACACCAACTACCAAAAACCGCACATGAGGTCCCGAGATCTCGTCACGATACCTGATAGCATTTAAACCTTGCTGTCTCACCCGTACAATTTCGTGCAGAGTTGTTCGTGTGGTCCACGTAATCCCTGTCCACAACATTAGGGATACTCCTTGGTATCGGTCTCTTTCCACAATGCTTTGGTCCCGAAATTGTGTTTCACGTTCCTTCAAGATGCACTGCTTGGAGAACTCTCCAGACGAAATCGGGACTCACCTGCGAAAAGAACATTGGCCCACTGTAAGACGACCAGGTGCTATGTTGACCACTCCACTCTAGACGTTTCCTTCTGTGATGACGCATCAGAGCTGCACATACAGTTGGTCTCCAACAATAAAGGCCACTCCACCAAAGCCTTCTGAACACCGTTTGTCTCGGTACAACACGTCCAGTGGATGCTGCGAGATCAAATGCCTGTTGCAGTGTTGCCCTAAGGCAGTACCGTCGTGCCCTTAGTTCCAACTAACACTCCTCTCCTTCTGATATCACACGCGGTAGGCCCTGCCCTGGTCTTCGGGACACAGTTTCAGTCTCTGTAAGTTGTCGCAACATCCGAGAAAGAACGATTAACATTACGTCATCGAGCCACATCATTTTGGAACTGTCCATTCTCCTAATGGCCGTCCACAGCAGAGAGTCTGATAGGTATCTTCTTGGTGCCATACCGCCCAGTCTGTGATTGTATATACAGCGATTGTGGATGTGGGACTACCCAGTACGCACCATCGCGTTTGATAGGTACCGTGACGTCATAGTTGGCGTGATCATCCGTTGACTGGAATGCCACCTTCTGCGCACGGACATGTGTTGACAGTTTATATGATTATACCGTGAATTAGAGACACGACGGGGAAATAGCGGTTTGTTGCTTTAGTTTTGGACACCAGTGCATTTATGGACTACTGATAATGGCTGTCTAGTGGAATGTGATACAGGGTTGGTTCAAATGGCTCTGAGCACTATGCGACTTAACTTCTGAGGTCATCAGTCGCCTAGAACTTAGAACTAATTGAACCTAACTAACCTAAGGACATCACACACATCCATGCCCGAGGCAGGATTCGAACCTGCGACCGTAGCGGTCGCTCGGCTCCAGACTGTAGCGCCCAGAACCGCACGGCCACTCCTACCGGCTGTGATACAGGGGTTAAACAGTTTATGAGCACAGTGGCTGATACAAACTCTATCACGATCATTATGAACTCTGCTTCCTAGAACGCAGCCCGCCAGCGTGACTACGTTGGGCTTGAGACGGCCGTCAGCATCAGCCCCGCCGCCGCGCCACAGCCCTCCTGGCCAGACAGTGGAGGCCTCGCTCGCCGAACGGACCACTCCCAAATCCCACTGGAGAGCGCGGAATTCGCCTCAGCCTAATCCCTCCCGACGCAGACGGCTGCGGAGGTAAGCTGCCGGGAAGCGCCGCCTTCGCTGAAGGTCATAGGTCAGTCACGTCACCCGCAGCCGAGTTCCAGCAACTCAAGGAGGATGGAAGTTTCCCTCACCTCTCCTTCTGCGATGTGACAGCGAGGTGTAAAATAATAATAAGCGCATCGTCTTGTATCACCCGTCCCTTTCGATAGTGAGCAATATTTTCTCTGTGTTTTGTTACTCTTGCAATAATCTCCGAAAACTACCACTACCAGAAGGAATAATGTAACACAAAATACTAGCCACTGTAAATTTACTAAGCCGTTTACTTTGAACCCGTTTGCGCGCATTAAAAACTTAGCAGAAGGAAAAAGAGATTTACAGAACAAAAATGTCCCTCGCTTCCTTAAAAGATCCGGCGGACACATTCTTTGTTGAAGAGGACCCACCTCGCTGAAATATTTACTTCACACGTCTTAACCAAGTCGCAATGGCTTTCGTACTGACAATACAAAACGTTGTCATAACAGCTTCGAAATAACAGACGACAACTGGCGGGCGACAGTGAGAAATCTAGTACTCGGGGCGGTTTTTCGTGCGTCAACCTGTAGTACAGGAAGGGTTGCTTCCAAAAAGCCAGGTGAGGGCCGTCGTTAGACTAAAAAATTAGAAAAGATCGATTATTGGCTTGAAATGTGCGATAGTTTATGCCATCGCGATACGCGATTGATGATATAAATGAAATAGCTACTGGTCGAATTTGTTACCTTTCCTCTTCTTGTAAGGTTCCAGCATTCGGTGAATGGTTAAACTAACGTGGCACCTAATCCAAAGGTCCGTGCTGTCTAGATGCACACCACTCAACCACCGAAGCATTCGCCTTTGAAAATGATATCAGCTAGTGATCGCTATCTGGGCCTTAACTAAACACAACAAAAATCGGACAAACTGCCCCTATGCACATCATTACGTTGTCGACATCTCTCAGTCGCCCCTGGAACAAACAACGGCTTTGTAAGGTTCACCCTGTAAAAATCCGCTTCTCCATTCATATTTGTTTTCATTTATTTGGTTGTCAGTTTCGTTGGGACCATGCTATCCAAAGTTAATTGCTCACGGAACGAGTCAGTACATGTTTACAGAATACTGATCAGTAAATATCTTAACCATCAACACTAGAATCGTTGACGGGTCATTATTGTCCCATAGCAAAATTTTAACCTCTGTCCCTCTTCTAACTGATACAGAACATGGATGAGGCTTCGTGGGTTTTCATACTCGTATCTTAGCCTTCACGTGCTCGCCTGAGCACCTGCTTGATGCTCCCGCCGTGAAGATGATGATAATAATGCTGATATTGATTTGTGGGGCGGCCAACAGCGTGGTTATCAGCGCCCGTTAAAATTCCCAATCTTTTTTCAGTCCAGTTTCGTCATTTACCCTAATGATGATGAAACATTGACTACACAGACACCCAGTCCCCGGGCTGAGAAAATTTCCTACTCGGCCGGGAATCGAACCCGGGACTCCGTGATGCAGACACAGCAATGCTAACCGCTAGACCACGGGCTTCCTGCCATGAAGTTACGGCGACATCTCTATGTATTATGTTTAAATGTGAACACGTCTTCGTTAGTGCGGACCTATCATTGCACCCGTCTGGTCTGCTGGCACGACTTTATTAAGGTCTCTGCAGGTTCGTCTGATTCGACGGGTCCTCCAGTCTAGTACAGAGCCGTTTTATGGGTTTTAATATGTTGTAAAAGAGAAATTTTAAGATAATCCGAAAATGCTCCACGAAAGCGAAAACGATAAGTTGCAAACAAGACTGTTTTGAACTCAAAAACTCAGTGAAAAGTGATGGAAGAGGGTGGCCTGTTCACACCTCTTATAATAGTCTACATTTTGCAGGCATCGATGATTGGGTAAGTAACAAACATCTAAATAAGGAGATGAGATTACCTTCTCAACGTCATGGAGGAACTTATCAAAGATTATAGAGAAGCCAGAATTAGAGCTCTAGGAATTCACATTGTATTAACAAACATAGGTGGATGCCACAGCAACTACCAGGTATGAAAATCTTTGAATGAAGCAAGAATTCATTTAAAAGGGCTTCTTGCAACAAAGTAGTATGCAAGAACTATGTTGTTTTTAGATGTTAGTGCAAACTGAAAAACTCAGTCTACAGACAATGATGATCTATATGTATCCGACAAACACTTTTACTTACACAGAATGTTATTTTACATAATGTGTATCAAACTGTAGACTAACATTACACCATCATAATGTACTGATTGTATATTATGCATTCTCGATTACTTGTTAAAAATATCATACCATGCTGAATGATTTGGAGTCGACTGTATTTCTATAATAAGAAAAATAATTTCATCATGTAGTTATCAACGGTTTTCAAGTATTTCATACTGAAGTTGAACTGGAAATAAAAATTAGGAAAATATTCCATTTTTGTGTTGATACATGAAAATATTTTAAAACAAATCGTATCTGGCATGACAGTACTTTAGTATTAAAATGTAATACTAGTAACAGTCCATTAGAGTGGCTTCTTGTTAGAGAAAAACTTATTCTCTGAAATAGAAAGTCTAAGAACAAGGTATCGACGCATGGACTAGAGCCGGGACATTTTTGTTCCTAAGGCACCTTTAGTGCTAAAGATTTAATAAAACGGAAAAAATAGTTCTGAGGGAGCATATGAGTGAGTGATACACCACAGAGGAAAGTTGTCAGTTACTGTGAGGAACTCCATTACCGAATTGAAGGTAATTCCCTGAATTCTTCAAATTTCATATTGATTACTTCATTGGCCCTCCTATTTCTACCAGTTTCAATGCGAAAATAATTACAGTTGAAAAAAGCTGCAGAATGCGTATGTTGAACGAGTACAGGTACTTTGCTCCGCACCGAGATGCCTCGCTCACTACACCAACTGCGCTTTCGCTACATAGCGTCTACGTCACGGTTACGTACGTAGCGGCTGTAACACTTTCTTCCCCCAATTTGAAGCCCTCACCTGTGTACATGAAAAGTGCTCAGTTTTCATTTATTTAGCGATCCTATCATTTTGAGACGATTGCTCCCTTAACTTTAGGGGTGCTTTTCTCAATACCGGAGGGGTGTTGAGCGAACATACTTTACAGCCTTTCAGTTCATATTGTAAACAGGCGACATACCAAATGTGAGCCACATCGGTTCGCCGTGTCTGTGACCTACCCCATGTCAGATCTGAACACATTGGTTTAACGCTCAACTTCTACAGCTCTGCTACAGCCTATTCAAAATGAAAGCTGCAGTATAGTCCACACGTTCCTGTACAGTTGTTCAGGTAGTGTTATTTAAGTGCATGTCGTTTTTCCGTTTAGTATTCACTGGAATAATATGTCAGGTCCTTCTAAGTGAG
Organism: Schistocerca americana; assembly: GCF_021461395.2. Lineage (NCBI taxonomy): Eukaryota > Metazoa > Arthropoda > Insecta > Orthoptera > Acrididae > Schistocerca > Schistocerca americana. The sequence continues at coordinate 95,944,069 of NC_060121.1, forward strand.
TCAGTACTGTCAACAGTGAATCCCACGATCGGATGTACATACACGGACACACGGACGATAGAATTCCAAGACATCACCCCAGTCGAAATCACCTGTTACTTGATCCACCAGGTAGCTAACTATTCTCTCGTCGAATGGCTGTCTGCTTCCTTCATTTGTTAAGCCAGGTTCTGAGCCGAGCGGTTCTAGGGACTACAGTCTGGAACTGCGAGACCGCCACGGTCGCAGGTTCGAAACCTGCCTCGGGCATGGATGTGTGTGATGTCCTTAGGTTAGTTAGGTTTAACTAGTTCTAAGATCTAGGGGACTGACGACCTCAGAAGTTAAGTCCCATAGCGCTCAGAGCCATTTTGAACCAGGTTCTGAGTTGTTCATCGACACCGACAGTTTCAGATGTATGCAGTAGATGGCACTCTACTCTCAAGTTTGCGGGATCGACCCGCCAGCTCTGAAGTATCGCTCGCGTGCTGGTAGCATAATAGCGGCTAATGCGTAATCGGTATGAAAAATTCTACGTCGGCTCACTCGGTCCACATGGCAATCGTGTTTTCGGTGGAAGTTGAGTGGGCTCTTGTATTTTTCTGTGAAAGGTGCGAGAAAAGGGCCAGATGGAATGCAGAATGGTTGGAAAGGGTTCATTCGGTAGTAGAAAGAAAGGCAGAGTGGCAATACTTTGCTGTTGCAGCTCCTTGTGTAGCAAGATTCCAGTCACAAAGGACGCACTCTCTTCATACCTGAAGGACAACGAAGAGCAATCCTACCACGCAGTATCCGTATCTCCTCGACTCCTGACCATTTTGAATGCTGAGGAAACGTCATTTTGATCGGTGTCCTTTGCATCTTAAATGTTCCGATCAAACTCCCTCTTCTACAGGAGCGACAGTAGTCCACCTGGTACAGCACGGTGTGTAGCGGTGGCACCTCGCAGGAGGATCCAACGCCGCCACCTCTCCTCCCGCCGCAAGCAAATTATTCTAATTCTCCTCACCCTCCCCCAACTGACAGACTTATCTACCAACGTGAAACTTGGGAACCAACTAGTTATTATTTTAAACCAGCTGATAGGAATGTGACTGGGAAGTTGCTACCTTGAACCTCATTTATTGTGTGTTAAGAAAACATCAGTTTTCATTTTTATTAGCACTGATGTATTAGGACAGAGAAATCGTGCAAATTTATGTTTATCTAAGTATTAATTATGTTGCACCTATGTGCTTCTTGTAAGGTTAAACATTCATTACTGACCAAATTTAATTGATTTATAATTGCTGCTTTACACACAGAAGTCTTAGGACCCCAAAGTAAGCAATGAATCAGCCTGCTGCAATAATTTTCTTGTTTTCGTGCACCCTTGAGTAAAAAGGCATTATGACCTGGAGAACATATTCATGTGACATGTACCCTCCCCCCCACCCTCCTCCTTTTATGACGAGTCAGAACTAAGAGGACCAGTTCTAAAAAACAGTTATTTTTCTTCTATTTTGCAAGAGAATGAGTCTTTTACTTTACCCCATTTTTGTTTGAGCTCGAAAGTAGTAAGGTTACGGATGACACCAATAACACTAAGAACCATTCGCCAGTGGGTAATCACGAGACAAACGCGACAACGATGGAAAAACAAAGAAGAAGGAGAGGAGTTAGTGTGTGAGCTCACACCAAATGCTATGAGATATATTATCTGAACAAGAGAATGCCTTCTTTTAAACTATCGGACACAGCATGAAATAACTACTGTGTTCATTTACAAAACTTTAATTCTCAATTACATATCTTTTTCTCGGTCATCGGTGGTACTCGTCTAGTACTGCTATAACTTTTGCAATACAGTTGACTCTTTCATCACTTCTCATCCTGTTTGACAATTCTCCCTGTTTTCCTGATCAGAAACTACTACCTTCCTTTCCAGTAATTCTTTACTCAATTCCATTAGCTCTTCATCCGGCCTACTTACTCGATTCGATGATTCCACGAGACAGCTCCCAGCTTGCTGAGTGGGTAGTGTGAAGGATACTTACATTTTGTTGCAGTTCAGTGAGCTTTCCTTAACAACTTCCGAAACAATGTATGCAAACCTGTTAAATTATTTTTGTTTGTTTCAATCCAACTGTTTACTTCTACAAGCTGCTCGTGTTGTTCGGATAACTCTGGTTTTATTCTTCGACAAATTACATAGATTCGAATCGCTGATTTTACATTACCATGCTCATCGTTAGTGGACTTATTTTTCGTCTTTTTACATCAGATTTTACCTATACTACACACCCAGTAATTCTGCTAATTAATTTATACTTTTCTTCATGTTTTTTTCTTCTTCTGAGAGTCCGTAATGTGAATTTCGAATTGAGATTTTTGTTCCACATCATCAGCTTTAACTTCATTTATAGATTTACCAATTTTAATTTCTAGTTCTGCATTATTCTGATCAACTTGAAGTCCTTCTTACACGATGAACGAAAGTGTTCGATAAAGTTTATAATCTAGTGAAGCGCTCCAAGCGTACTTGGCCCGAGCTATAAACTCGTACAAGATCTTGTTGCAGCGTGTTTAAATGATGAACGTAAACGCAGCGTACCACTACCAGCGTATCAGAGCCAAAATCGTGATTTCACATTATGATGATGAGGTCCCATATTCCGAGGAGCGTAGGGGACGATGCTGGAGACCCGCACCGCCGTACTAGGCAAGGTCCTAGCGGAGGTGGTTTGCCATTGCCTTCCTCCGACCGTAATGGGGATGAATGATGACGGTGAAGACGACACAAAACCCAGTCATCTCGAGGGAGGTAAAATCCCTAACCCGGCCGGGAATCGAACCCTGGACTCCTCGCACGGGAAGCGAGAACGCCACCGCAAGACCACGAGTTGCGGACATTTCAGATGAGCGTATCATTCATTATTATGAAATTTACAAGGATTTAAAACTTCCGTGAAAATATTTACGAAAAATGCATTGTACTCACTTGCTCAGAAAGTTCCTTGTGGTAACGAAACAACCATAAACAGAAAAAATACACAGTAAGTGCACCAGAAAGCAATATGGCAGACTCAGCTGAGAAGTGTCCGCAGCAGACGACCACCAGTTCGCGCCTGCGCAGTGAGGCCACTAGTACCGAACTTAGAACTGGTCGTATTCATTTTCCCCTATGATTCTCGTGCGTCGCTGCTAACGCGAGTATAATAGTGAACCATTTCACACGATAGACGGCCGTCATTCACACAACTGGTTGTCAGTCGGTTACAAACTCGTTCATCGTGTAAAATGAGCAGTAATGCTTACGTTGCCCAACAATAATGCTGTTCAGGCCTATCAGATGAGTTTCGGCTCTTCCTCGCCACTGCTATCACACTCACACACTCAGTACGTTTTCTTTTCTTGTGAGTTTTATTTGTCACCCCTTCAGTACCAGGTAAACTACTCTCTTCCCTCCTTTCCGTACTTCAACTCTTTCTTCCACAGGCACTCTATACACTGGGTCACTTACCACTAATACATTAGTTGGCTCCATACTTGAAATAATAATACACGTGTCGCCATGGAACCTCCCTCTTCACCAAACACAATTAAAAGAATTGTAAGACTTATACATTTGCTGTTTGCGGCGGCATGTAAAGCAAATCAAAAACTTCTGAAGAAAGAATTAATACACTCAACATGGACTACTTTCGTAACCCCTTAAATGTGTACCCGATTCTCTGTCTCATCGCATGAACACACTAGAATCTCTGGGCTGACAGATGTCACTGTATTCACATTTCCTCTACGCAGTGGCATAGATCACGTACAGGCGAGGCATGCGCAGCGACTTTCTCATAAACCATAGAAATCCGGAAGGATTATATCTGGTGGCCATTTGGTTGGTCAGTCGCGTCCTGCCCATCTCTATGAAAACGTTCGGTCGAGCAGGACAGGTACAACCAAGTGCACCGGTGCACCTCCTGCTGGAAGATCACATTTGGCTGAAGGGGAAGAAGCAGAGACACAGCAACCGCTCAAGCATCTCCCTGTAAACGGTACTTTTTACTGCGTTCTCGACAAAAACCAACGATTCACGTATGATGTCTTTCATCAGCGCACACTGCACATTCATCTTTTCGCCGTATCTGACTTATTTTCGAAACCAGGTCGTTTTCCGAACTCCAAATGCAAATGTTGTCCCGATTAAACTTCTACAGGTATGAGGGATACTTTGTCAGACAAAACGAAATTTCCTACCTAAAAAATCCACTACGGGTGTAAAAAAAATTATTTGTAAAAAGGGAAGCACTACCTGGTTTCGGGACATGCATCTGCGGAATTTGTAAAGGAACAGTAACATGGGGTTAACCTAGTCAAGGCTAAATGGAACCAACAGAAATTCTTAGAAAAAAAACCCTACACATACATTAAAATGCGAGTACACGATACCGTCGATAAAACAGACAAGAGAATGTCCTCTTCAATTATAGGTCTGCATAAAAAGAAAAACGTCCCCTATTAGAAGGGCGGAAACCACCGTTAAATGGAATAAAATGTGTAAAGAATTAACGGTCCGACATCTCAAGTGTCCCATTGCAAAACTTATGGACGAACACTGAGACGTCTAAAAAGGGGGGGGGGGGTATATGGGGGTATATAGACTGCGCCCCAGCAGTTACGTGAGGAAAACAATGTAACCCCCCGAGTAAAGTTTGCGGCTCACCAATACTTCATAGACACCCATAGCACCAGCACCAGCACCAGCACTGCACACAACCTTAACTTTAAATGCTGTCAGGAGTGGCCGTGTACAGTTAGCCCAAGCGAGAGGTCGACTCACGCTATCTGACGGGCTGGACTTAGATTACTGTACCCACTAACAACAGGTCTAAGAAACCACCCACTGCCACCGCTGCAGTGACATGTGTCCTGAAACTGGGTAGTGCTATCATATTAAGAATTGAATTATTTTTACAACTGTAGCGCATTTTGTCACTGACATTAACAGTTGTGGATGTCGCTCGAAGAGAAACGTAATTTCTTAGATAGTTGGGGTTTTGCCTCGTCCGGTCCAACTTCCGAATAGCAAATTCGTACTGAAGGTGCAAGTCCTCTTGCTTCAATGCTTGCACAATTTGAACTTTTTAAGCGTGCAGACGAAGACGTTTACCTTGCGAACTGTAGAGCGAGGGATGTCGAGTTTTAGTGATGCTCGGCGAACTGACTTCGATGGGTTTCTTTAGCAGCTTTCTCTGATTTCTTCTACCATTTCATTAGTTGTACGTTTTCTGCCAGGACCTGACAGACTGTAATCCCAGTGGGCAGGAACTTGTCATACCAAGCCTTAATTACGTTAACGTTTGTTGAATCTCTTTGAAACTGACATCGGAAATGTCTTTGGACAGCAATTGATGATTTTTTCCGCATACCACACCACGAAACGGGATCTTGATTGCAGTGAACGAAGTGTGTACTATATTTACAAACATACCGATCATCCCACAGTACAGCATTACGTACCTTACAAAGAGATGCAAAAGTTTTTGACGTTAAGAGTTTCCATTCGACGTAATGGCTTTTTCGTAGTACAGCAATTCTCATGCCTATGCTGTTTCAAACGCCTCAGGTGCTCAAATGGTTCAAATGGCTCTGAGCACTATGGGACTTAACTTCTGAGGTCATCAGTCCCCTAGAACTTAGAACTGCTTAAACCTAACTAACCTAAGGGCACCACACACATCCATACACGATTCGAACCTGCGATCGTATAGATGGCGCGGATCCAGACTGTAACGCCTAGAACCGCTCGGCCTCCCCGGCCGGTGCCTCAGGTGACAGTGGAGTGAGGTAGAAGATGTGGGACGTCCCAGCCTGCGAATCCGACACGCGAAATAGCATAACTGTACTCTGTTATGTGTGTGTTTACAACAGAATAACGTCAACACCCTGTCTCAACACAGTAATCCATTTACGTGCGTGTATGGCTTGATTCAGGGCTATGTATCGTAGATGAATGGTACAAATAGCAAGCCACTTCGGGTAAGCAATATATATATATATATATATATATATATATATATATATATATATATATATATATATATCGGAACTATGGAAACACTTCAGAAAATCAGTAAAACTCTGTCGCGACATTTTCTTGCTGGATATCCGTGTTTGTACTCACAGTGTAATGGAAGTGCGTCAGTTCACACTAAAACTTGGGATTTTACCTGTCGTGCCGAGTGTTGGTTCTGTGATTGAAGACCAGTGTGTAATCTTGTCACCTGTACTGGAGAAAAGCTAAGCCAGTATTGGGGGTGTTTTAGTGGTGGAGGAGCTGCAAGTTGCGATGATGGATGTTGTAGTTTTGGAAACAGTTTATTGCATTATGGGTGTGTTCTGATACACAATTTGACCCTGTTTGTGAGCGTTTTCATACAATGTTAACCTCCCAGACACTCAAGACTGAGAAAAGTTTATAAATTATATTCTGTCTGCATTCAGCTTTAATCATCCATCTGTAAACTACGTGGGGATTCGTAACAGCGACTCAACATAGACGATAGCAGTTTTAGACCGGAGCGTTATATTAAGCAGACGAAAAATGTTTCACCCCAATCCAGGACAGTAGTATATAGATATTACCGAACTACAATTGGTTCTCGCAAACAATGTTTCTTCCACAAGTTTCAAGGCGAGGCACCGACGTATGGAACTGACTTTAACCGTTCAGTATTAAGAAATGACAACAAATTCATGAAACTAGAACTGGAATACACGGCGAAGACAGATGTAACATAAAAACGCAGAGGCAATTGCAGATGTGTGAGGATGGTTTACATGTGGGTTCAAACATAGTTCTCATATAATTAAATTTTCCTTGCGACGCACAAGTCTGTACTTCATCTACTAAAATGAAGGAAACTGAACGAATGAACTAAAATTTGTACCATGCCCAGGACTTGAACCTGGGTCTTTCTGCTTACTCAGGCAGGTATTCTAGACATTAAATTACCGTAGCAGTGTAAGCAGGATTTCTCCATTACGTCCAAAGCAGGGATGCTATTCCTAGACCAGAGAACCTCAGCAATACTGACAATTTAAAAAGGTGAAAGTAAGCTGAAGACTTGGATTGGAGTTTGTGTTAGGGAGCGCATTCAACTAGGGTAGTCTGCGCATCTCTGTTACCTATACTGCTATGATGGTCTTATGACTACCACTTCTGCCTATTAAGCAGGGATACCTGTGTTTAAATCCCAGTTGTGGCACAAATTTCAGTTCATTTCTACAGCTTACATGATTATTTGAACATAGTGTATGGGGAAATGTAGTTACGACAAGAGAACTACCAGCATTTGCATTTACAGTAAACAGTAAGGGGAACTGGGCACCTGCTGGAGTACTGGCCAAAATCAACACAATTGCGTATTCTGGCGGACAGGAGACTGATGATGCATATATACATCTTAGTAGTGGAAGGAGAGGGCATTATAGAGATGTTTATTAAGGCAAAACTGCCATATACCCCTACGTAACATCAGATCATCACTGTTGTCATACCAAGAGCTCCCCCACATTCACTTACGCATTGTAAGCTATAGAAATGAAAGCACCCTGAAAGATGCAGTGATGTGGTAATGCTGAGTGTGTCCAAAGATTTTGGGTATAGGATACTCAATTTCTGATTGTCCTGTGTGACGTTAAGTTGCCAGAATCTTCCAAGAAAGGCATTGCTGTCTCTGCTACAGGTCTGCAAGCAAAAGCACATTTGCGGTAAACACCCATCTTTAGGATCACACACATACAGAACGGGTCAACATTTAGCAGTACGCTTGAGGGACTTCACTGACTGTATTCTTTTAATCAATGTCACACAGACATTAGTAATGGAGTGCTGCTTCAGTAGCGATACAGAAATCGAGGACCATGTTGCAATGTCACTGACTGAGAGCATCATTTGGTCGACGCAATGAAATGTTTTCTTGATGTGGCAAGTCAGAGAGACCAGTGGTTTCGAACATAATTTGACAAATTGGGTTAAAATTATCATAAACCGGGTAAAATGGGGAAAATTTATGTAAAATACTTAAAAATGAGTAAAATACAACAAAAATGAGGTTGCTTACATGCCAGCCTGGGTGTATGAAAATCACTCCATTCCTACACCGGTTCAACTGACAACTGATGGTCTATACATGCTATATGGGTTTAATCCCTAGGGAATGCACACTTTACCACATTCAGTGTCATTATATGCTTACAATGCCATAGAAATGAAATATGCTGTCTCCAAGGATTTGGATCATATACTTGTGCGCAGTATGAAGAATGAGTGCTCTCGTTCTCTTCCAAAACGGAACACCGAGACATCTGTTAGCCCATCACTGTAGAACATAAGATTACGTGTATAGGTCATCACCTTTGGACATCTTTGGAAATCATCCACCATGCTGCATTCCTTCCCAACTTCCATGTGCTGCAATGTCTTCCACATTTTTGTTAGTAGGAAATACGGCATCTGTCTTTTATTTCCACCAAGCTGAGTGTTCTGAGGGCAGCACATCCTATACTACATAGTGACCAGCCTTCTGTGAGAGACAATAGGTCAAAATGTGTTAATGCTGGCTTAACACCTTACATAGACCTGATATGAAAAGAATATGTGGCTGTGTACAAAGCTGTAGTCATACACTGTTTGGATGTGTTACATCAAAATATAATTTGTCAACTGCTTATGAAACTACAACACAGAAACCCTGTATTATGACTGATAGTCTGTGGGAGATGATCTTCTTCCAGAAGACACAAAAAAATTTATATTGGTCTGTGGAAGCAACTTTGATCACTAGCAGTCTGCTCCAGTGGACCAATATGTGTGTGCTTAATGAAATCACTACATATGCCACATATGCAGACGGTATTTGTTTTAGATGTATCAGAAGGGGAGATACACTGTAAAATCTTATCAAGTTCTCTACCAGGTGACATTAGTGAAGTTCATTCAACTTGTAGTTTTACTCCATCAGATATTACAAAGTAATCCGACGTGGTTAGACTAGGACAGATCTTCATGAATCTTGCCTTTACACCTTGTGTAATGTTAGATAACTGTTAATTGTATAGGTTTTGTGCGCAGTTTTAATGGCAGTGGTCTATATTCACAAAGGTTTTACATGTAAATTCAGTTACTCACATACAACTGCACTGACACTTGTGTCCATGTTGTTCTGTCAAATTACTTCATGACATTAGACGTGGCACTGTTGTGCTGCTGAGTTTGTGAGACATTTCCTCCTACGCTGAGTGGACATAATTATTTACAGAAGTGGTACCTTTTATAGCCAGCTAACCAACAACAAACATAATACTGTTTATAAGGTTTTTGAATGGACTTACAGCTAGTCTCAGCCTCTGAGATCATTACACATAGTGATAGGATCAAACATCATATGCAAATTTGGAATCAAAGTAATGATATGAGGTCCAAATAATTGTTTAAAGTGTGACATCCAAGAGGCTGAATGCCAGTCAATGTTGAATGATGGTTTGTGAGTCTGGAAAGATGGTCATCAACACTAGCATTAAATACGACATTAGAGAGGAATCTGAGTCGATACAGCGACGCAAATTGACCAGCTCTTCTGACATGACTTGTGGCATGATGTTGTGTGGTGTGGCCTGCTGCCAGTGTTCTTGGATGCGAGCAGAATGAATAGACATTTCCGAACTAAGGCGTGCGCCACACCAAGCTCACATAAACCAGTCCAGTGGGGTGCGAGAGGTCTGTTGACCAACGAATGTGTTTCTGCCATGTCTGTGATCGCTTACATTCAACCATTACAACTACAGAGTGGATCAATTTACAATGTGCTCTGACCATAAGTCGAGTTTTCGGTTTCATAACTGCAGTGATTTCAGATCAGTGATGGGGATTTGTGAGGTACTGCAAACCCTGTATATACATTTTCTTGGCAGATATTGTGTATGGACGAGACTGTGTTCTGTTCACAGAGCTAGTGCAGTATGGCATGTAATTTCATACGTCAAACACTGATGCTATGCATTTGTCTGTTTCCTCATAAGATGTCATTGTTTCATGCATTTTCCTTTCCTGACGACCATTTTATAGGACTGATGCGATCATAGCATAATTTCCAAATTGTAATCGGAAGTGAACAGGTGTTGAATGTATGCAGGATGTTGGAAATATACTTTCCTGCATTGGAGTATTAACAGCGTTGCATTCCACACAAAAAATATCGGAAACAACATGACGTTAACATTATAGTGTGTTTAAGTGCAGAACCATGTAGGCTTACGACTGTGTGTCTATGACCATTTCTTTCTTCACAACATCTTATTGGTATAGTCTCCAAAATTTAGAACAATATTCCTAAATTGAGAGCACATATGATTTCCGGAAAATGTTTCAAACTCCTTTTGTCTGGAGCTCCTTCAGGCATAACACATAGTTTCTTCTTCGTTTCTTCCTCTTCGTCTTCTTCTTCTTCTAAACCATCTGTTAAATCACTATAACATTCTCAAATGTTTCAGGCTCGTATCTACTGTACAATAGTAAGGTGTGCTAACCTCCTCAGTACGCTTGCATCTAGGGAGATCGTATGTACTTGGATGGGTGCCTCGAGTAACACTGGTATGGTGCAGTCCTCGCAGAATATCAGTTATGGTATTGGAATGAGAATGCCAGTCTACATCATTAGCAATGGTCACTTGCACAAGGTTGGAACACATGTTAAGCTCTTTCCAAAAGCAAAATATCGAAGTGTATTAATTATGTGGAACTCAGATAGCTCTGTTTCATTACAAGACATCGAATGTTGTGGGTTCAGTGCCCTCCTACTTTTGGTCAGTTCCAAAAAGAATCGGAGACAGTTGCAGCGAGGGTTGGCTAAAGACATAGGAACAGCTTCTAGATGCAGAGGGAGAGAGAGAGAGAGAGAGAGAGAGAGAGAGAGAGACCAACCATCTATAGCCGTCAAGTGGAACGAAGGGGCAGCTCACTTCCGAATAGAGGGCAGAGTCCTGGTGACATAATTTGTAGTTTTACTCCGTTGGATGTTACAAAATAACGAGGAGAGAGGGAGAGATATTCGTTGTAACTTGCTGTCAAATGTAGAAAGACCGTGGATTTTTTTACATGTGAGAAAGCCACTGTTCTGTATTGACATTTCATGTGTCTGAAATTTATGTAATGTCCACATGATTGGCAGTTTATTTACGAGACTTCCAGATGCTAAGTTTTAACGTGAAGTTACCAAGTATACCAATTTGTCCATTAAACTCAAAAAGTAGATCGTCATTGCAATAGTTAGATGTTTTGGAGCTTAAATTTAACCAAAAATAGTTTTCAATTTTACTCAGATGGATGTTCCAAAATAACAAGGACCTTCTGCGGTAATTGGTAATTTTCACACCAGAACAGTGGAATTTTTCGATTCATTTAGGATGTGTTACCAATTTTACACATGGTAGACATACACAAGAAGTGTGTCATAGGTTAATATACACTCCTGGAAATGGAAAAAAGAACACATTGACACCGGTGTGTCAGACCCACCATACTTGCTCCGGACACTGCGAGAGGGCTGTACAAGCAATGATCACACGCACGGCACAGCGGACACACCAGGAACCGCGGTGTTGGCCGTCGAATGGCGCTAGCTGCGTAGCATTTGTGCACCGCCGCCGTCAGTGTCAGCCAGTTTGCCGTGGCATACGGAGCTCCATCGCAGTCTTTAACACTGGTAGCATGCCGCGACAGCGTGGACGTGAACCGTATGTGCAGTTGACAGACTTTGAGCGAGGGCGTATAGTGGGCATGCGGGAGGCCGGGTGGACGTACCGCTGAATTGCTCAACACGTGGGGCGTGAGGTCTCCACAGTACATCGATGCTGTCGCCAGTGGTCGGCGGAAGGTGCACGTGCCCGTCGACCTGGGACCGGACCGCAGAGACGCACGGATGCACGCCAAGACCGTAGGATCCTACGCAGTGCCGTAGGGGACCGCACCGCCACTTCCCAGCAAATTAGGGACACTGTTGCTCCTGGGGTATAGGCGAGGACCATTCGCAACCGTCTCCATGAAGCTGGGCTACGGCCCCGCACACCGTTAGGCCGTCTTCCGCTCACGCCCCAACATCGTGCACCCCTCCTCCAGTGGTGTCGCGACAGGCGTGAATGGAGGGACGAATGGAGACGTGTCGTCTTCAGCGATGAGAGTCGCTTCTGCCTTGGTGCCAATGATGGTCGTATGCGTGTTTGGCTCCGTGCGGGTGAGCGCCACAATCAGGACTGCATACGACCGAGGCACACAGGGCCAACACCCGGCATCATGGTGTGGGGAGCGATCTCCTACACTGGCCGTACACCACTGGTGATCGTCAAGGGGACACTGAATAGTGCACGGTACATCCAAACCGTCATCGAACCCATCGTTCTACCATTCCTAGACCGGCAAGGGAACTTGTTGTTCCAACAGGACAATGCACGTCCGCATGTATCCCGTGCCACCCAACGTGCTCTAGAAGGTGTAAGTCAACTACCCTGGCCAGCAAGATCTCCGGATCTGTCCCCCATTGAGCATGTTTGGGACTGGATGAAGCGTCGTCTCACGCGGTCTGCACGTCCAGCACGAACGCTGGTCCAACTGAGGCGCCAGGTGGAAATGGCATGGCAAGCCGTTCCACAGGACTACATCCAGCATCTCTACGATCGTCTCCATGGGAGAATAGCAGCCTGCATTGCTGCGAAAGGTGGATATACACTGTACTAGTGCCGACATTGTGCATGCTCTGTTGCCTGTGTCTATGTGCCTGTGGTTCTGTCAGTGTGATCATGTGATGTATCTGACCCCAGGAATGTGTCAATAAAGTTTCCCCTTCCTGGGACAATGAATTCACGGTGTTCTTATTTCAATTTCCAGGAGTGTATGTATGGTGGTGGTACAGAGGGGGAGCCAGAGGCAATGGAGTTTGGAGGCAGCTGTAAGATAAGTAGGGTGTTTGTCAAGTGGTATTGTGGTGTAGTGCATACACCAAGGCGAACATACACTCATACACATGCAATCAGAAGTAGTGAGAGGGCCTGTGGGTAACAGAAAGTGGGGGTACAAGTGGGTGGTGGAGTGTGTATGTAGCTGTAACACAATCCAGCAGGATAACACCCACAAAAGTAAGTAAATACATACCTTAAATCCTTCCTCTCCAGCAGCTCAGCACAGACGGTTTTTCTTCCCAACTAAGTCACAAGTGAGGAATGGGATGGGTTCTGGGCACGGTTCTGGGCGGGGTTGGGGGAGAAATTTAGTGTAAGGGTTCGAGGTGCAGGAAATAGCCACTTCAGAGAGAGTGGAGATGGTTTGGTGGGATTTTTTTCCCGTATATCCAACATGAGAGAAGGCAGCAGTCGCTGGATTAAGATATGAAAGGAAGCCAACATCCAGTATCACACATTCGTTGGGTGGGTTAAGTCACAGTCCAGCCAGGTGGGTGGTTAGAATAAAAGTTAGTTTGCGCCTGCTGTTGCGGCACTCTACAGGTGGATGCATTGTGGACTGCTACTCAGTATGCATTGGACTGTATTCATGATCAAGTATGATGCATGTTACGGGCAGTGAGTGGAGGAAGCTGCTTGTGTTCTCAAATGTCATTTCATAAAAGACTTTGAATATATGTAATTCTCTGGTGAGTGTTTTTTTTTTCAGTTAATACTTGATGTGCAGAATGTATGTCTGATTCTTGCGTGTGTGTGTGTGTGTGTGTGTGTGTGTGTGTGTGTGTGTGTGTGTGTGTATGTATGTGTGTGTGTGTTTGTGTGTGTGTGTGTGTAGCATTGTGATCTGCTATTTACAAGTGGAGGGTTTTTTGTCGACAATTTCCATGTGTAATTAGAGCAGTGAAGCCTTTTGTGTCTTTTATAGTGGCGTACACTGAACCATGATGTGTGTGTACTTGAAGCACCAGGGCTGTAGGGTGTCAGTTCAGAGTGGTATGTGTATTTTCTTAACTGATAATCTGTGAGCTATACCCATAAAATGGATGAAGGAGGAATGCTGCATTTCCACCAGTTTTGAACCTCGCCCAGCCAGCAGCCAGGCTTCTTCAGGTCAGTGCAGCCATGGTTCCTGACACTCCTACAGTCAGCAGGCGGCATGCACAATGACGCGAATTTGGATTTATTTCATTGCATATGTTTCATGGTGGTGGGTGTTCCAAAATAGTCAAGTTTGATGGGATATGTCCCACCAAAAAGCTGTAGCGATTAGTCTAATTAAGCCTATCAATCAAAAATGTGTCAGTATTTCCAGAAGGGAGTGGCAGAGAAGGATATTGATGTAACAGCACCTGTATGCACCCTTATGTAAGAGTGGAGATACCACAGTTGAGCTCTTTCCCACTAAATGTTGTGACATCAAGAGCGGCACAGGGTTTACAGGAGGAGAAGAGTGAGAAGTGAGGAAAGTTGAGGGGATTTACCAGAGGAAAAAAGTAACTCTGTCCTGAACTGGGCAGGGTAGACAAAAAAAGTGGCCCAGGTGCGGCATCCCTTTTCCCACATTAATTACTTCGCAGGATGAACGACTGTAGCCACAAAAAATTGTCTGAAGAATGTTACTTGCAGTACTGTCAAAAAAGCAATCATGTATATCAGATCAGCGTCTACAGGACACCATGGCATCGTAGTCAAATAATGAAAGCTTGATATTGACCCATTACCTCCCACTACAACAGATATCTTCAACCACTCCTTACCAACAAGTGTTTCCACTGCGGCCTGGAAATAGGTACTAGTTAAGCCACTACCTAAAAGAGACACTGCCATTGCACGTTCTGATTACACGTTTATACACATTCTTCTTGTGATGCCCTGCACCTTAGCACACATAATCTATGATCAGCTAACAAACTATCTAACTGCAAACGACGTACTAGAGAAATACCAATCAGATTCCTGTAAAAATTGAAGCACTACATGTGCTTCATAAAGACAATAAATGACCTGAAGCTTACCATGATAGCACAAAAGGCAGCTATCATATAATGCTTTGACACAAACTTACAGCCTAAATTTCTTGTCAAGTGCCGTGCAATGATTTCGCTCTTACCTGACGTCTCGACAGCAATTCGTCATATGTGGAACCATAAATTCATAGTGGAGACAGGTAGTATCGGCCGTCTACCAGGGTTCGGTATTCGGTCCTACACTCTTTCCTTTGCACGTTAATAATACATAATCAGTTTTGTCCTACAGCAAACAGCACAAGTACGCTGATGACCTCCAGTTGACGGATATGCTGCAGAAATTGTGTGACCCATTTTTAGAAAAAAGGAGTTAAGTTAAAGATCACATATAAATTAACTGTTACTGCTAAAAAATTGTTCTTAGTACTTGCAGTGATTCTATTAAACGTAAATTTTTGTTATCTATATGAACTTAAAAATCGCATTTTCAGAGCCAAAATTCTGGGTTACACCATTTTACCTCCAAGAATAATTTGAAACCTTATTGGTGTATTCGACATTTTTGTACTTTTATACGTCACTGTTGCTCTCTACGAACAATATATGTATTTACTGCTACAATGAAGTAACCTAAACTATCATAGTTTTAAGAAAAATGATGGCAATACCACTATTTAAATTAAATATATATTAAAGAAAATAAACAACATTTATTTCACATTTTGCTACAAACACGGGATACAAAGTACAACTTCTTTCTTTACTGACATTAGTACTCAAGATAATGTAACTTTTTAAGGTAATATTACAAAAATGTGTAGACATTTCTCCTAGTAAAAAAGCAATCATTTTCGCCTTCTTCGCTCAAAGATATGCCTGATATAGACTATGGAAGTGTAGCCTGTGAATTAATAATATCTTCATAAAAGCTGCGATAGATGGGAGGAACATATTTCATCAGCTTCCTTACATATTTAGTTTTAGAATGTGTTATTGTAGGTCTTTTTCACCTCATATAACTTCAAAAGTGTGACTCAAAGTGGTTGATGCATCTGATGTCATTTTCTGGTTTCCTTGCAGTTCTTGGACCTGTATGGCATATTTCGATTTACTGTTTCAGAAAAATCAGTTTCAAAACGTTTTTCGTTGTGAAATTTCACCTGCTGTATATTCAGCCATTGATTTTGTCACCATCCATACATATTTCCTTCCTAACAGATACATCTTTCAAAGGCGTGATGCTTTTAAAACCGTCTTCCTGTAGATGAGTGACTTGAACTTTGTTTCCTTTCTTCTTTGCCAGTAATTCTATCTTTCTTCATCCTGTGATGTATACATGAGAAATCCTGGGCACAGGACATAAAGGAGTGTCCTGATACAAAAATACAGCTCAGTTGACTCAACATTAATCTCCCGATTTGTGACAATATACAGAAACTTAAGAGACAGATTGAAATTTCGATTTTGTTCTCCAAAAGTATCACTATAACAGACCAATTTCTTTAAATTCAAGGGAAGATTTTGCACATAATGCAAAATTCATTAAGCAACTTGTTGCGATCCTTTGCCTGCTTGTGCCTCTGTCCCGAAAGGCATGGAATACACTAGATTGTGAATACAGAAATTGAAGCAGCTTAACTGCCGTAGATTGTATATCTAAAAAAAATCGGAGTTTAGGCAATGAAAGAACACTCTACAAATCGATTGCTATAACAAATATCTCAGGATCGGGTCTGACCAGTTCTTCATCTTCCTTCATTTGGGACCTTGTCAGTTCAGCTCTTCGAAGTTGTAGTTGATGTGACATTTCCAGCATTTTCTTTTCATTACCATAAGTTGAAGGTGCTATTACTGTTTCCTTAATTTCACAACTTTTACACGTATCAGAATGTGGTGGATGGAATGAAAGATTGACATCTGAAGTACATACCTGATAGTAAAGAGATTCCTTTACTGCGATATAATCTCGTTCTTTACATCAATCCAAATACAAACGATGCATTTTGGCAATGTGCAGGTCGGGTTTAAGGTATTCTCTATCTGGATTGTCCCTTCTTGATTAGTGTGAGTGGTACCTCGTGAATGATTCTGTGTGGTCTTTAGCTTGACGTTTGACTTCTGTAGGAGTTTTGTTTGCAGGTTCACACTTACCACGGTGATCTGAAGCTACTTCTCCTTTTAGTTTGTAAGAAGTAACTGCAGGATCTAGCCAATCAGACGAAATTATAAAGGTGTTTTGGAAAGAAAGTCTGCACAAATTAATATTAGTACCAACCTGTTTTTTTTTTAAGGTGTATGTACAAGTGAATGAAAGACGTGATTCTGTTGAACTATCTCACAGTTTCTTCATTGTTTGTTGCACCAGTCCACGGCTAAAACTTTTTGAGCTAATTCACCTTCTTTTCCAAGGGAATAGAATCTTTCAAAACTGCACTACCTGGCTTCTTCAGGAACATTAACCTCACAGTTTTATGACAAATGCAGTGACAGAAACTAAACTTCTTGTACTTGCAAGTCATGTGTTCCATCTTCTTTACGTTTCGTTTCCACAAAGTAGGATTCCTTGTACTATTTTGAATGTCAAGAGGGTCGTCTTCAACATCAATAAATTTTCCACCTGTATCCAGATCAGCAGTTTCATCTCCTTCAATGACAGTAACTGTTGTTGTTGTTAAAGTACGTGATATTTGTCCATCATTTCCAGGATCTCTGAGAGTAGGGTTACCTCTTTTACTTTGTGGATCATTTATAGGCGCTGACACAGCACGTGCTCGTAGTCTTGGTGTTTCAGCACCGGTTTGTCTCTCTCTACGCATCTCTCTTTTTAAGCTTCCTGTGGGGGTTTAATAATCAGTCCTGAAGAAGGTTGTGGAACTTATTCTTGATCAGAACCAGAATCACTCAGATTTTCTTCTCTAAGTGACTCCATTGTGGGTTACGCAAATTTTGAACTCAATAAATTTCAAAATAGTTGTCTACAAGTTACACCACTAATGTTCGACTCCAGAATGGCACCTGAAAGAAGTACAAAAATGATAAGCTATAAAAACAATGTAATGAAATAACAAAAAACATAAAAATATAAAAAATTGGTATTGGTGGGTTACACCGTTTCTGCACCAAACCCCTCAGTTGTATCTAAGTGCAAAACCAATAAATCTGAAGACAGCTATCGAGAATCACGGTACCAACCTGTGTCCACTATCAAAATAGGCACAGGATACAGCGGTAAATCTCACTCCATCCAAAACCCATGCAATATTGGTTGCTCATTCTTGGCTCATTACCTCGAAATATTGGGAATCCGCACCGTCTTTGACCCTAAATGAGACAACTGCCAACATTTACTCTACATCAAACAGTCTGGCAGTAATAATAAATGGAATCCAAATTGGATTGATTTTTTTCTGTGTCGTCAGTATTCTGACAGTTTGATGTGCCCCGTCAAGTATTCCTCTGCTGTGCCAACCTTATCATCTCAGAGCAGCTATTGCTACCTGCCTCCTCAATTACCTGGTTACAGCTTCCTTTAGTACTATAATGGAAGTTAGTACCTGATGTCTCAACAGACGTCCTATCGTCTTGTCCCTTCTTCCTTTCCAGACCCGTTCTCTCTTCATTCCTTACTTTATCAGTCCACCTAATTTTCCACCGTCTTTTGTCGCACCTTTTGTCGCACAATAGTTCAAATTACTTTATTCTCTTTCGTTCCAGTTTTATTACAGTCCGTGTTTTACTACCATTCTGTGCTGTGCTCAAAATGAACATTCTCAGAAATTTCTTCCTCAGATTAAGATTTTGTTTGATACTAGTAGACCTGTCTTCGCCCTTTTCTTCAGCGTTAGTCTGCTTTTCATGTCCTCTTTGGTCCGAGGGCTGTGGGTTATTTTACTGCATATGTAGCAGAATTCCGTAACTTCATCTACTTCATGATTACCAATGTAGATGTTAAGTTTGTCGCTGTTCTCATTTCTGATACTTCTGATTAGTTTAGTCTACCTTCGATTTACTCTCGGTCCGTACTCTGTACTCACTAACCTGTTGATCCCATTCAACAGATTTTGTATATCTTCTTCACTTTCACTGAGAATAGCAATGTCATCGGCGAATCTTACCATTGATATCCTTTCACCTCGAAATTTAATCCCACTCTTGAAACTTTCTTTTATTTCATCCATTCATTGATTGACGTATAGACTAAATAGCAGCGCCGAATGACTACACCCCTATCTTACACGCTTCTTAATCCGTGTACTACGTTCTTGGTCTTCCACTTATTGTTCCCTCTTCCTTATTGTACATATTGTCTATTACTATTCTTTCCCTATAGCTTAACCCTATTTTTCGCAGAACTTCCAACATCTTGCATCATTTTACACTGTCGAACGCTTTTTCCAAGTCTACCAGTTCAATGAACGTGACTTGATTCTTTTTCCGTCTTGCTTCTATTATCAACAGCAACGTCACAACTACCTCTCTGGTGCCTCTACCTTTCCGTCAGCCGAACTGATCGTCATGTAAGAGATCGTCAATTTTCTTTTCCATCCCGTATTATTGTTGTGATCAAATTGGATGCATGAGCTATGCAGCTGATTGTGTGGTAATTCTGGCACTTGTCGGTTTTAACAATATTCGGAATTGTGTGAAAGGTGCTCTTTTTCCGAAAGTGTGATGCATATCGCCACTCACTCACATGCATTCTACACACCAATGTAGGTAATCGTGTTCTTACTAGTTGCCCCCATGACTGTAGAAAAACCGGTGGAATGTTATCTATCCCTTCTGCCTGATTTGAATACTGGATCCCCTGTTTCTTCCCTGTCGACTCCTGTTTCTTCTTTTATTACATCATCAACCGTTCTCACCTTCATAGAGACCTTTCCACCTATCCGGTCTCTCCTCTATATTTAACAGTGGAATTCTTATTGCACTCTTAATGTTACCGATCTTACTATTCATTTCATTTTGGGTTTTCTATAGGCTGAGCGAGTCCTTCTGACAATCATTTCAAATAAAATGTTCCTGAGCTCTATGGGACTTAACATCGGAGGTCATCAGTCCCCTAGAGCTTAGAACTACTGAAACCTAACTAACCTAAGGACATCACACACATCCATGCCCGAGGCAGGATTCGAACCTGCGAACGTAGCAGCATCTTGGTTCCGGACTGAAGCGCCTAGAACCGCTCGGCCACAATTACTGATTACACCGATGTTACCCTGCGAGGCCTTTCTCAGGAAAGCTTTCAGTGCCTGGAACTGGTTACGGATGCCTGTCTTCGTTATAACTTTGAGATTCACTTCTTCGATAACATTTCACCGTCAGATATCCTGGATGTGTTCCCAGACAAACGCAGGGATTTTCACACCCTCTGTCTTCTCTACTGTCTTATCAACGCACACTGTCCCACGTATCCTCCCCTCGACCCTAATGCTCTCACCTGAACAACATGGCAGAAACACACGTCCCATCAGAGCGAAATCCGTGCTGTCCCACTCCACCATTGCGCCACTTCCTCGAAGTCCCTCTCAGTAGCGAGAGCCCGAGTCTGAAATAACCACTCGCACTGTATTAGAGGCTTGATAACATCTGCAGCTTCAGAAGACAGTTAACGACATATCTACTAACGCAATAATAATAATTACTACTGTCCATGTACGCACTATTTACCCTTGTACATCCTTGTTTCCAACCAGTTTTCTTCATTTCTCAGTATTCTTAGCTGGTGTTGTCTCTTTAAATTTCCTTCCTTCTGATCTCTCTACAGCAGAAATACTGAATTTGTACAACTACAAATTCTTTTTATATCTTCCATTATCATTATCTTTATTACGATATCGCCATTATTATTATTATTATTTCTTTCTTGTCTCAGACGTTATGTCTGGTTAAAAATGGAAGGTGACGCGGACCTTGATCAAGCGTGACTTACTTTGAACTGTACGGTATATGGTACATTGCATTTGGGAACTTTCGGGTAATTGAACAAGTGTCAATAATTATAGATTTCTGCAGTTGTATATATATAAATTTGGATGTAGCTGTATTGCATTGATGTACTGGTGGATATTGTGTGGTATGACTCCTGTAGTTGATAATATAATTGGTATAATGTCAATTTAATCCTGATGCCACATGTCCTTGACTTCCTCAGCCACTTGGATGTATTTTTCAATTTTTTCTCCTGTTTTCTTTTGTATATTTGTTGTGTTGGGTATGGATATTTCGATTAGTTGTGTTAATTTCTTCTTTTTATTGGTGAGTATGATGTCAGGTTTGTTATGTGGTGTTGTTTTATCTGTTATAATGGTTCTGTTCCAGTATAATTTGTATTCATCGTTCTCCAGTACATATTGTGGTGCATACTTGTATGTGGGAACATGTTGTTTTATAAGTTTATGTTGTAAGGCAAGCTGTTGATGTATTATTTTTGCTACATTGTCATGTCTTCTGGGGTATTCTGTATTTGCTAGTATTGTACATCCGCTTGTGATGTGATCTACTGTTTCTATTTGTTGTTTGCAAAGTCTGCGTTTATCTGTTGTGGTATTGGGATCTTTAATAATATGCTTGCTGTAATATCTGGTGTTTATTGTTTGATCCGGTATTGCAATCATGAATCCTTCCGTCTCACTGTATATACTGCCTTTTCTTAGCCATGTGTTGGATGCGTCTTGATCGATGTGTGGCTGTGTTAGATGATACGGGTGCTTGCCATGTAGTGTTTTCTTTTTCCAATTTACTTTCTTCGTATCTGTTGATGTTATGTGATCTAAAGGGTTGTAGAAGTGGTTATGAAATTGCAGTGGTGTAGCCGATGTATTTATATGAGTGATTGCTTTGTGTATTTTGCTAGTTTCTGCTCGTTCTATAAAGAATTTTCTTAAATTGTCTACCTGTCCATAATGTAGGTTTTTTGTGTCGATAAATCCCCTTCCTCCTTCCTTTCTGCTTAATGTGAATCTTTCAGTTGCTGAATGTATGTGATGTATTCTATATTTGTGGCATTGTGATCGTCTAAGTGTATTGAGTGCTTCTAGGTCTGTGTTACTCCATTTCACTGCTCCAAATGAGTAGGTCAATATTGGTATAGCATAAGTCTTTATAGCTTTTATCTTGTTTCTTGCTGTCAATTCTATTTTCAGTATTTTTGTTAGTCTTTGTCTATATTTTTCTTTTAGTTCTTCTTTAATATTTGTATTATCTATTCCTATTTTTTGTCTGTATCCTAGATATTTATAGGCATCTGTTTTTTCCATCGCTTCTATGCAGTCGCTGTGGTTATCCAATTTGCAACCTTCTTGTTTAGTGTGTTTTCCCTTGACTATGCTATTTTTATTATTATTATTATTATTGTTACTATCACTATAAGTGACAGCAGGTGCAGTAGTAAAAGTGCTGCCAGTATTATCTTTATTAATTCATAGTATTGTTTACTCATACAGGCACTTAAAACACTCAAACCATTTGTCATATTAAAACCGTTATTTCTTAGGTAACTACGATTTTAAAGAAGTACTGTATGTGTGAATACTCGTCCCGTGTAAGAGAGAACCTGATGGCCGTAATGTGATTAGGTAAAACAAGTAAATAAATAACCTGGAACGAATCACATCGGAAATGTCACTTTCCTTTCCAAGAAAGTTTAATTGTGCCTACATCGATTCCAGAACCGTTTTGTGGCAACGTTATGGTGTCTAAAATCTATGATCAAGTGGTATAGCCGGCCGACATGGCCGAGCGGTTCTAGGCGCTTCAGTATGGAAACGTGCGACCACTACGGTCGCAGGTTCGAATTCTGCCTCGGTCATGGATGTGTTAGTTAGCTTTAATTAGTTCTAAGTTCTAGGGGACTAATGACTTTAGAAGTTAAGTTCCATAGTGATCAGAGCCACTTTGAGCTTTATGCAACCGACATGACACAAAAAATTTGTTGGCCAATTCGCTCCGTAGATGTCAAGCACATTGTCAAAATGATTCATAATAACTGCTTAAGTATACGAATACATGTTAGACCTACTGCACAAATTTTATTTAAGAAACTACTCATTGTGTTATATACCACAAAGTTGTTATTTCCACACTTCCTGTTTTCATATGTCCTGTTAATTTTGTTATATCTAAGCGTGAAACACATTTTATAAGGCAATGTTTCTGAACAATTTACGAAAGATTAAGTGCTATAAATAAAATAAACTTACAGAGACATCCAAAACATGTATGACTCCACCGCTGATTACGCGAAGAAAGACTGGAGACACTTGCATGAGTATGTCAGAATTAAAGTATATCTTGGTCCAAATATACCGTGTAACTCATAGATAATACTCATTTATATTTTTCGCAGTATCATTCCATCTGCTAAGAGTCGCCCAAAGCTCTAACAGGAGACTTGTATCGATCATGTGAATGTCGCCTTTTTGGCTACCTGCAGCGCGGGCTGCATAAAAATCAAATCGGCAGCGGTAGCTGAATCACCCTTAAGTCAAGTCACATACGCAGGAGTGAACAAAGATATCAGACACTATCTCATAGCTTCTACATGGCGCCCTTCGACGTCAGGAGAGAATTTTTCGTTACTTTAGAGTCTGTGTGCACACAATTATTACGTCCAACATCCCCCACACATTCCCAATGACTGGCCTGTTATCTTTCACCGTTGAAACTAAGTTACTTTTTCAATGTCCGTCGCATTTTCATGCACATTGACATACACTGCCCGAAAAAAAAAATAGTACACCTGCAAAGACGACGTCAATTTTTATCTGATGACGACATATGCCTTTTGGTGGGATAGTAGATCTGATAATGGTTTCAGTGTTGTCTGCAACATATTGTGTAGTGTCAAAGGTACCAGAGCGCCATCTGCGTCTTTCCGTTAATAGGGGATGTTCGTAGCCTGAAGGCTCAGTGCGGTGCAAACGTGTGCAGGAAACAGTCCACCATGACACAGAGATGTACTTATACTTCCTACAGCCAACTGTACGCATTTGAAATGTGTCACACTGTGGTCTTTACAGTGTTAGGATGGTCGCCTAGGCAAATTGCCACATAAGTTGGACGTGCTGCGGCAGTTGTGCAACGATGCTGGTGTCAGAGGTCACGTGAACATTCTCACACACGTACTCGCAGCACGGACGCTCGCCAGGATCGTCGTATTGTAAGGGCAGCAGTGGCGGATCATACAGCTATCACAGCACACATGAGAAGGGCTTCTGGGCCTGGGCATCTCAACACGAAATATTGCGAACCGGTTATTAGCAGTAGGATTACAGGCAGACGCACCTCTACACCTCCAGCCCATCTTCCACTCACACCACAGCATCACGTGCACCGCTTGACTGTTGCAGTCAAAGGGTCACTTGGAAGGAGGAACGGCTCGCCGTGGTCTCCTGCGGTGAAAGCAGACTCTACCTGCACGCAGTTGGCTGTCGTTGGAGTGTACGACGTAGTCCCGGTGAGTGCTGCCTCAGAAAGTGCATTCGCCCAAGGTACGATGGCCTGTGGTACGATTAGCTACAACTCTCGTACGCCTTTGTTATTTCTGGAGGGGACGCTAAACAGCGCTCGGTATATCCAGAAAGTTGTTATACCAGCTCTTTTGCCGTTTACGTCACAAGAAGGTTATGTGTTGTTTGAAAAGGATATTGTTCGCTCACACACTGCCTGTGAAACTCAACGTGGTCTGCAAGATGAGCATCAACTTCTCTGGCCAGCCCGACCTCTACACTTGTCTCCAGTTGAGTACGTGTGGGATATAGTGGGACAAGATGTGACTCGTGGGACTCATCATCCACCAACTCTTAGAGGACGACATGAAGAGATCGAACAGGCGTGGCATAACGTATCCCAGGAACTTAATCGTCATGTGTACTATCTACGAGATGACATTCATCCGCCTGCATTACCGCTGGTGGAGACTACACCAACTGCTAGTGTGGTTACTTCGGCACTGGTCGATACTTAGTACCTCAGCACCGCTTCTGCTATTGACCTGTAAATTTAATCATTTAATATACTCCATATACGCTAATGCAACAATAAATCTTGAGTGACGTGGAAACCTCGAAAAGGGCGTACTAATTTTTTCCGGCACTGTGTTTAAGTGTACGCACAATTTTTTCCTTGTTGGTACTCGTCCTTAGCTGTGACAAGGTGTCTCCCCCCTCCCCTCCTCCACTAACTCCCTCCCCACACACCGCCATTCTTGCCGCCATCTCTCTTAACCGACGCTGGAGTGCCGTTCCGGAGCGCAGTACCGCCGCCGCTCTGGTAACCCAGTTTGTCGCGTGGCGGCGCTGTGATCGAGTTACCGTCGCGAGCAGTTTGTCCGCTGAAGGCGTAATCAGTCTCTCGCGTCCCTAATGAGGACGCCGCTGCCCGTCAAGGCGGCATTATTCTCGTTTCTCCTCGCAAACTGCGGCGCGCGTCTGCTGTCGTTAGCGCCCGCCGGTCCCTTAATTGGCGTCGCTCCCTCGTCGCACGCCCGTCATTCTCTTTAATTAAATTGTCAGACAGCTCGCCTTCCCAGCTGATGTGCTTCTCCGCTCTCTCTATAAACAAGCTTCCTTCCGGTCAGTGAAGCGAGACACGAAGCTTGAGTCAGAAAACGTTAGCCGATTACCGTTTTCTGTAATGGTATAGCCCCATCCGATGCCCTTTGGGTAGTTTACAAAGACTGTTTTGTAACCAGACGCGACTACCAGTCACACATTTGCGCTTGCACTATTATTAATAACTGTCCTAACACAGGCTACTTAAAGAAAAGTCTCGGAACAGGAATTGCGCCACCAAGTAACAAATGGAAAATCTACTATAACCACGAAGACTTTAACGACTGATTTGTTGTCCTGCATGTTTTTTGTGCACTTTTTGATGAAGCGGGTCCCTTTAGGACGTCTTAACCATTGATAAAGAAATAAACTTTATGAAACGACCCTGTGCTATCCCTTCTCCGACATAACTTCTTGTGATATTTAATGTCATTGGACAGTATATGTTAATGTCGGGAAATTTTACAGATTTTCCTCACATGAGAAAGAATACGGCCACAAAGAAAAATTTTATAATCACTACCAGAAAATGTTGTTAATGTTTCGTTGCTCAGACAACAACTGATGATATTTTAATCAGACACTCAGTCAAAACCGCTGGTTTTTCCTCTGACAGCTATACTTGAAATTAAAAATAACATTCATGCGATTATGCCCAGGGAATCGGAATTTACATTTCTCATAACATACCGCTTATCATTAATTTCTTTATTTCAGTCATTAAAGTACTGTTTTATAAATGCCCCTCGGCGAAGTATTATAAAACCTAAGTTTTCCTTTGGGACTTTTCGTATTTCTCACAGTTCAACGTCTTTTTCAAACGTGCAAATGTGCAAACATTTGATTAAAATTTCCACAAGAAGGTCAACTGAAATAAATTTCTTCGTCGACACATCAGTTACTCACCATAATTAAATGATTGTTAATCATTCTCACAATCGCCGGCCGCTGTGGCCGAGCGGTTCTAGGCGCTTCAGTCCGGAACCACGCGGCTGCTACGGTCGCAGTTTCGAATCCTGCCCCGGGCATGGATGTGTGTGATGTCCTTAGGTTAGTTAGGTTTAAGCAGTTCTAAGTCTAGGGGACTCATAGTGCATAGAGCCATTTGAACCATTCTCACAATCACTTCAGTCTTCTTAAAAGCTGAACTTCATTGTACTGTTTTAGAGACTGAATACATTTTTTAAGACGTTCATTTCATCCACCCTTCTTTCAGTTATTTCATTAACAGGTTACAATCACCACAGGAGACGTAGTATAATTTCAGGATTCTTGTTGTCCTAACAGTCGTCGACAATGTGGCTACGTATTCGCGAAGTATGATGAGCTCGTACTGCCCGAAGTATAGCCTTCCGCGCTCGCGAGATCTCCGCACTTGTGTATAACATGGAAAAGAATTCGTAATTCACACAAATGTCATCATACCACACTGGTTAGATTAATTATATGAAGTGCCGCATATCGTGTTGGTGAGAAAGTTCCCGGCGATACTGCGCAACTTCTGTGTCACTACAACCTGTCGCATTAAACCCCCATGAGAATCCAGCTTTCAACAGTTCCACCATTGTCTTCGTCATAAAACAATCTGCATATAGAAATGGTTCAAATGGCTCTGAGCACTATCGGACTTAACATCTGAGGTTATCAGTCCCCTAGAACTTAGAACTACTTAAACCTAACTAACCTAAGGTCATCATACACATCCATGCCCGAGACAGGATTCGAACCTGCGACCGTAGCGATCTCGCGATTCCAGACTGTAGCGCCTAGAACCGCATGGCCACTCCGGCCGCCTCTGCATATCGAAGAATTAACGAGTGCAAAATCACGTAGTAGCGCCCGCTCCAATCACGGATTACACGGGTGCCGGCGTCACACGCATCACAACGTATTACACGGGACGTACTGCCGTGTGGCTTCTCTGTGTCGAGTGCCCGCTCCCCCGAGCTGCCAAGCCCGTGGCCCTGTCTACTGAAGATGGTGACACACATTTTAATTTCGAAAGCGCCTCTGGTAGATGAAGTTTGTGGTAGAACACGTGTGTTCGTAAACAATATTTGTAAGACTGTGTACGACAATCCAGATTTTTGTAGTTTTTGTCCCATTGATATTCTGTGTATCAGTATGAAATGCTTCGAAGGGAATGCACGACTAAACAACTGCTACATATACATGGAGTAAAGTAAGGGAGAAGTAGTTACGTAGGTACCGCATGGATCACATAGTAGCAGTAGCAGTAATCGTTTCATCCATCAGTGGATGTTACAACACAAGAACCAAAAACATAATTCATGTACACAGACATATAAATACTTCGATGAGTTTATGAGAGGAATTTGGCAGTCACTTTAAAGCAGGAAACATCTCAGCATTGCCTGAAGAAATCGGGAGAAACTTCAGCGTCAGAATACTTCTATGAAGATTACTGCGTCAGTACCCCATAATACAAGACTAGCCTCTTAACACGAGTGCGTAATGGTTCGGTTTATCCCTAATTTGCAATACTATTTTGTTTCTACATTCCTGAAAATAAGTTTTTTTACAATTTTAAAACCTACAGCATCGTTTGTCAATTAATTATCAACACCAGTCACTTCATATACTGCAACACACTATGAAAGGGCACCAGAACTATAACCAAGATGGTTGGTTTCTACTGTGTGAATTGCAGTTCCTCATTTTCTTACATGAGAAAGTGATGCAGCGTTTCCTCCTAGAAAGTGGGATTTTGAACACAGAACAGGATAACATGCCAGTCATTTCAACTGCAGAACTGTGTTATTTTGGATTTTTCATCACGCCCCCTGCTCTGTGTTACCTAAGTAATCAAACACTTAAGTGGAATGTTTTACTGAATAGGTCTTTTTACTGCTTTTGCAAACGCCTTCGTTTCAGTAATGTCTTTAACGTACTTTAGCAATTTATGTTAAAATTTTATGCCATGGCAGCGGCTGGTGCTTTAAATGTTACGTTTATACTTTTGCGATAAATATACGTTCAGCCTAGATATTGTCCTATTGTGCTGGACAGCGCTGTTTGTGCAGTAGTCTACTCAAATGATGAAGTTAGAAAATTCTGTACATTATTGTTACGCTCTTTTCTGTAGTTTTTCAGTTGTGCATCTAACCCCATAAAAAGATTTCTGCAGCCAACAACTGAGTATAACATATGGACAGTATGTAAATAAAAGATTATGGCTGTTGCACTTTGATGTCAGGAATCCAAAGCCACAACATGCTAATGACGTTTTGTTTGCTAGTATATTTGTGTGAATAGTACTATTAGACTAACTTTACAAGGTAAAGTACGTAAACAGACAAATTATGATGTTCTACACAACAAAGTTATATGTTGTTGTTTTGTCTGGAAGGAGGACATGCTAAGAATGCAGAGTGCAGAAATGATACTTCTCAGACTTGAAGGAGGATACACAATCCAATATCGAAAAGAAAATACTGATATAAGACCATAATTAGGACAAATATCCGCAAATGAAGAAAACAGAACATTACAGAAGGGAGTGGAAAGGGCACATCTGATTACCTGAAGTGGTGTATACATACAAATCAGAGCACGAAGAAGCAGAGAGAGACCCGAAGACCGGGTGGACAGACTTGTCCTAATGTCTTTCAAATGTAAAGTTAATTAATTGTACTTCATTTATCTCTAATTCACTTAACTGGAAACTAGCTAGCGAGGATATTCGTATAGGGTTATTTGTCAATACCTGTGCGCTTTCAGAAAACAACTGTGTGCGAAACTACAAGATATGCAGAAAAGAGAACAGAGCATGTCTCCAAACTTTCAACTAACGCTACAGGTACTCAATTTACGCACCATTTCTGCTGTGGCAGTACATGCATCGAAGTCACTGACCTGAACTGCCTGGTAAGGCGCGACAGCAGATCGCTCTGCAAATCTGTTCACTGAGTTGCTCATCAGCAGGTGTGAATTAATCCGTTATGGCGATGCTGAGGGGTCTACATCCGTGCCGGCCGTGGTGTGCCGAAGTTCACGCATGCAGGGCCATGGGTTGCGTGCAGGTAATGGTTTGGCCTGCCTTGCCTTTGCTCGTTCTTTCCTAGAACTCGATAAAGCACGACATTTTATTTAGTATTGCAGTCCGCCATTGTTCGGTCAGCACAATTCTCTTCTCTTCAGCAGAATCATGGTGCCAGTGCTGTTTACCCTTCACTATTCGTTTGTTGTACGAAGGACATGTGCTGGCGTAAGCCGTCAACAGCACACCAAGCAGCGAAAAGGTTCAGAGAAGATCGATAGTAGGTGCAAGCAACGCGCCTGTCAGGAGAGAGGCTTAAAACAGACTTGCAGGTAACACGCCGCCAACGCCCTCTCGACGGCCAGTATCTACGTCGCCGCCGTAGGCCGGAGGCCCGGTCAGTCAGTCATCCAGTGAGTCAACGAGTCGAGTCATCAGTCACAGCTCAGCCTCTAGCTCAGAGTCAGTTAGTACCTAGCGCCCGGAGTAGTGTACGTAGCGGACTTGTTCTTCACCAGCAGTGAGGCTAACGTGGACTATTACGGAAGAGCTTGTACCACAATAACTAGCTTAAGAAAAGTAACTTCTTATTCTTGTGAATAAAGAACCTAGTTAACGCATGCATGCAGTTGTGTTATAGAAAGAAGATGCCGGCCATAAAACAGCATCCTTTCCTTGCTTCCCATGGTACAAGCCTACAGTAACAACGTGACGACACAAAAGGATATCCATAGGTTCAGTGATTGTTTGGACAAAATGAGGCAATCTAGTGATCTATTGTGACGAGCGTTTAAAAAGGAATGAAAGTGAAAGAAGAGAGGAATGGGAATACTTAATATCTGTTATGCGGTCATATAAGCGATGGATACTACAAATGCACTGTGAAACGATATTACAGTACCACGTAGAAAGAATTTAAAGATTTAGTTGACAACGAAATAGCAAAGACTTTCAATGCTCAAAAGGGAGGATTCATTTTTCAGTACATCAGGAAGGACTGTGTGCCGCATTTGCAGACTTGCAACACATGAAGAAATTGGTGAAATGAATATTAAAATTCATAAAGTCGCATGCATTATTCCACTTTAAGTTGCAAGAGTTTTCGACGGAATTGAACAAAGAGTATAGGCACTTTATATATTACTTCAAAGTACTTTCGTTAAGTCAAGAGGGTATCCCGGTACGATTTTTCGATTTAAAACTCGCTGTCGTTGAATTTGAGAATAAAAAGGGATTTCAGGAATGAAAACT
This sequence comes from Schistocerca americana, assembly GCF_021461395.2. Classification (NCBI taxonomy): domain Eukaryota; kingdom Metazoa; phylum Arthropoda; class Insecta; order Orthoptera; family Acrididae; genus Schistocerca; species Schistocerca americana. Next base: position 95,974,809 of record NC_060121.1, read on the forward strand.
GCAACATCCCGAATGTATTGCAGCATTGTGAGTGGGCTGCACACTGTCCACAGTACGACACTACAAGGTGAGAAAAATATTTTATGATTTAATTTTGATGCATTTACAAAGAAAAGGGCGTTGTGGGAGTGACACGTTCTGACGAACCCACTCCAGTTCCCTAATCTCACTGTTGTTAAGGAAAACTCGAGGCTGGAAGAATTCATGGTGGGTGTGACGGAATTACCATGACAGTGTCCTAAACGTTTTGATGGCACTGTCAGTCGTACATCTATTTTCGAGTTGTTCCTGAGACCGATTGGCATTTTCGTTGAAAGTGTCTCTGCACATGCACGGATTGCCTGACTGACTTATAATGAGAAATAAAGTTAAGACGATCCACGATGTATTTATTGCTTTCCTCAAGTAGAGTTTAGACGTCTGTATAAGAAGGTTGCGGAAGCAGTACAGTTTTTCGATCTGCATATTTGTGTGAAACACCACTTTTTGGTTATGATTCTCAATAAATCAACTTGACGGCGAAAAACTGTGAAATTGTTTGCGTCTGTCACTATTTCTACAGTTTGTAGCAGATAAAATTGTATTATTTTCAAGCGTGGCAAAAAGAATTAAATAATATGGAAAATATGTTTTGTTGGTGATCTATGTTGTTGATAAATGTGAAATATTGAACCGAGCCGTATGCAATGCGTTCGCAGTCTTCCTCTCTTCCCCTCCTCACACAAAGACAGAGTGGAGTGGCGGTGGGTGAAGTGTGCGGCAACACCAAGCGCCACAGTACTCATGCCTGGGCAGCCCATGAGCCAACATCTAGGCCACACCTTGTCTAACAGTGTTCTCGCATGCCTGCCCCATAGTGGAACTACACCGTAGTTCGTGATACGAATCGAAATTAGGGGAGACTTTTCTCTATGAGCTGTGGTTTTTTGACTGTCGTTTTCCTAAACCCGAGTGGTGAACTCCCTGATAAAAACAGTGAACCACCATGAACGGCATAGGTTGGTGGGATATGTGTTATTGTTTCAGTGGTCAGAAAAATGTAAATTCATAGAACTTGGAAGTATGAGCCTTCGGTGACTTTGCACCCCCTAGCCTGATTCTGTCAAAATGCCTTTGAATCCTTTCCTGTGGCAAGCTGGGTCACAACTGTTGTAACTCATCCAAGATATCTTTGACACTGGCACTGCAATGGAGTTCACATCCAAGCTGGTCCCAGAAATGTTTCTTGTGGGATAAATCTGGAGGTCTTGGCAGCCATAGGGATACGTCACCATCTTGGTTCATAGAGACAGGTGTCATATGTAAACGAGCATTGTCCTGTTGAAAAATGGCACCAAGAAACTGTCACATGAGAGGTTACACATGAGGACACAGAATATTTGTGCCGTATTGTGGAGTCACAATTCCCTCAGTCGCTACCAGCCATGACCAGAAGTCATACCAAATGGTTGCCCGCGCCATGCTGGCAGGAGTAACTGTGCATCTCCAAAACAATTGAAGAATGGGACTTCTCCTCAGGTCGCCTCCATATTTGCTGACGATTGTCAGCCACAGTAGTGGAGAATCTCGACTCATCACTGATCGCAGTGCGACACCATCCATAAACAGTCCGTGCCTGCTGGTCACAGCGCTACTCCAAACGCAGACATTTGTGTTGCTGTATTAGCAGCAGCCCACGCATTGGACTGCAATTTCCTAAAGTGCCTCAATCTGGTCTCTAACTAACGTTGTGAGATGACACACAGTGTCGTAGGGTTTTCATTACTTTGAAAGGGTGCAGTGTTACCTGTCACATATCTATTTGCTTCGTTGTTCTTGTCAGAACACATTTTTATTCAATACGCAGTTAACGGTGGTCGAAGTGGGAAAGAATGAAAACTTCAATTCATTTTCCATATGTGCACTTCCTAGTGGATCAGATCCTTGCGTCCATATTCATATGTTCTGTGTTTTGTTTTGAATGGATAACGTGTGACTAGGTCGTCTGCATGGAAGAAATCACATGTGGTGCACGTAGAGTTGCTAGTGGTCTTTGAACAGCTTCTTCCTTGACAGTAGTAAAACCAAAGAAATTTAAAAATAGTCAGTGGAATATCTGGAGGCTAGCTGACCAACGCGGTAACAGGGCAGTCTTCTACCAGTGACGAAGTGGAGGATCCCTTCGGGGAAAGACCTGTCCAGCGCTCTGCCGTTGGTTAGCCTTATGGATGAGCGACAGTATGTGAATTTAGTAGTGGACATTCTGATCCTATCCACAAAGTGCATAGTAGGGTACACTTTTACGAGAACATGGAAGCTCTATAATATTAACGAAGTATCATGCCCACTGGATAAAGTTATATATTGTAAAAGATATTTTGTTCAGTTTTTTTGGAATGGGAAACACCGACAGAAAATCTGAATCACTAACATAAGTTGATGGTCACAGTTAATTAGTAGAAGGCAACCATTTTTCTCTTGACAGTTTATCATGTGTTCCTTGTCCGCCCAGAATCCCAATGATATTCAATAGTTGGACAAAGGTTAACAGTATGTGAGATTACGTGAGCAAATTACACTGTGGTTTTGATAGAGCAGAGTCGCTGTAGCGGTAGTATTAACTGCGTAATATTGATTGTCTGTGTGTCAGAAAATTCAGTTTCCCAAATTTAAAACAATTTAAATCATACTACAATTATAAAATCAGATACTCAGGGCATCGATGTGATTGACTGTCAATGACGTTATGATTAGAGGAACACAGCACAATACTTTGCCTGATATATCGCTAAAAATACGAAATTAATTTCCTCGTCACATCACATACCTAGTGTTCCTGATACACAGAGAGAGTAGTACCCTCTCAGCCTCTTCCCCGATGGCAGGCGCAAATCTGGATACAATATGCTCAGTGCCCAATATGTCGACCCTCTCTTGTGGTGGCCACATGTGCTCGACCGGAAGTTAGACGACAAGTGTGTCTGCCTTCACTTCCTCTTACAGTCCAACATCCAGCCAGCGTCACATCCCAATGCCCCAAAAATCTGAATATTGCACGATCTGACCAGTCTCCCAAATAGAAAACCGTAATGAGGAACCTTTCCCATTCTGGCAAGTACCGATAACGCTCTCACACGATTATGTGGCATCTGCACGTCCTATGGAGAAGTCACGCAACGTCTGATGCTGTTCACGCTACTTATGTACACTGCCGAGCCTGATATCAACTGTAAACACAAACAAAACCAAAGAACTCTGATGGCTGTTTCACCTGTCACAGAAAAATGCAACTCATCATTTGTTAGGTTGGTGCATATTTCTTGTAGCGTTTTTGGTTGTGCATGCTGGTATTCCGGTTGCTATGGGTTTTTGTTATCTATTGTCATTTTTTGTTTGTCATTGATATTCGAGTTTAGAAAGCGTCATTTTGTTTGTTGGAGTTAGTGAGTGGAGCTGTGGGATCTGGTAAATGAAGCAGCAAGTGGAGAAATTGGAACACATACGACATATTCTTCTCACCATATAGCGGAGATGTGGAGTCGCAGATAGGCATAACAATAAGACTGTCACAATATAGGTTTCGACCAACAATGCCTTTGTCAAAAATAAACCACACACACACACACACACACACACACACACACACACACACACACACACACGACTGCAGCTTTTGGCAACTGAAGTGTGGCTTCACCTGCCAAAGGCTGCAGTCGTGTGTGTGTGTGTGTGTGTGTGTGTGTGTGTGTGTGTGTGTGTTTGTGTGTGTGTGTGTGCGTGTGTGCGTGTGTCGTCTATTTTTGACAAAGGCATTGTTGGTCGAACACGTATATTGTGACAGTCTTTTTGTTATGCCTATCTGCGACTCCACATCTCCGCTGTATAGTGAGAACCAACTTTCCTTTTCATAATACTGTTACATTCCATCCTGGATTTTCCATTATTCGACGTCTTCTTCTGTTTGAGACCAGTATATGGGTGACAGTAGCGGAGACAGCCAGCAACATTTGCGCCCTGTATGGGGAGAATGTCATTGGGCAGAGCACGGCAAGCTAATGGTTTTCTCGTTTGAAGGAGGTTCGTTTTGGCATTAGCGGATCTGTGCGCTGAGGTAAACCATCGGGGTTTCATGAAGACAGTTTAGGCGCACATACTGATCCCCGTGAGCGTAGTCTACAGCTGGCAGATGTGATGGTCTGTGATCATTCGACCACCGTGTGACATTTGCATGCAACCCGGAAGATTCAAAATCCGGTGTATGGGTACTCAAAATCACAAAAATCAGCAGGTGGCCGTGTGTACATCTGTTTTTGCCCGTCATGAATTGGCTCGGGGACAACACCGATCATTATTATTCAGTGTCATTACTGGGGAAGAAAAATGTTGTCTTTATACTCAGGTAAGGAAAAGAAACGAATGGTTGAGGCTAAACAAAGCAAAAACTCCCCGTAAAAAGATCTAAGAGCATCCACAAAGGATCTGGTGGAACTGCGACGATGTGGTGTGCTCTTAACTGCTTTTCCGATGTGTAACCATCACTGCGGACATTTATCGTCAACAAATGAGACGTGTTGCAAACGTAATCCAAGAACAGCGACCGGAAAATACATAGGAAAAGATATCCACTGCTGTACAGTTACACTTTTGATGAAAAACCACCTACCTACCTTAAAATATCTAGGAGTAACTATCCAGAGCGACGTTAAGTGGAGTGAGCACATAAAACAAATAATGTGAAAAGGAGATGCCAGACTTAGATTCATAGGAAGAGTTTTAAGGAAATGTAACTCATCCACAAAGGAAGTGGTTTATAAGGCGCGTTTTCCATTTATTATTGTGTACTGTTCATCTACCTGGGATCCGTAACAGGTAGGACTGATAGAAGGCACAGAGAAAATCCAACGAAGAGCGGAGCATTCAGTCACGGGGACGTTTACTCGTCACGAGAGCGTTACGGAGATTCTCAACAAACTCCTTTGGCAGACGTTACAAGAGAGGTGTTGTGTATCACGGAGACATTTACTGTTGTAATTTCGAGGGAGCACTTTTCGAGAAGAGTCGGGAATCGCATCAATTACCCACAAATACGTCTTGAGTAATGACCATGAGCAGAGAATTCGAGAAATTATAGCCAATACAGAGGCTTACCGACAGTCATTCATCCTAGTCGCTATTCATGAGTGGGGCAGGATTGGAGAGCTCAGTGAGTGGTACCAAAAGTACCGTCCACCGTACGCCATTAGGTGGATTGAGGAGTATGACGTAGATGTATATGGAACACTGTGTGAAGTGACGCTATTTCACGATAACGTCCATTCTGCTGGTCACAAAAAACACTACACAGCAGTTCGGTTTGGAAGCCACTCCGTACCCATCTTATTCATCTCATGTACAGGAGTCAGATTTTCGCCTTCTCCGCTCTCTATCGGCCAATCTTCAATTGACTTCGTTTCCGAATGAAAATACGCTCCGGACATGGTTCGACGACTTCCTCGCCTCTAAACCACGTGATTGCTATAGTTGCGGAATATAAATTGTAAATAGTGAAGGAGAATACACTACTGACGACTAAAGACTCTGGTGAGCGTATGTCGTGTTCATTAAACATTTGGAAAAACGCTACGAAGTTGTGAAGCAACCCAATACATATCTTGCTATGTTGTGACCGTGTCCGAAATAACATTGACACCTGACAATGTCTTCTGGGCGCTACACTTCTTTTGACAGGCAGTGGGGTTGTAAACAACACTGCAGATGATAATGTTAGCGTAGGGTAGCACTTACAGCTAGTAAATCAGTGCTAGGGCTCATTTTACTTAGCTTTGATTGGAGCTGAAGACTGTTTCGTGATGATGACTTGAATGATACCGATGGGACTCAGTGGAATCCTGTTGTACGATAACAGCCCCCCTCTGAGCTTGGTAAGCGCTCCGCGATGCCCCGTCAAGGTACTGGGACAGTAGGGTACTGGGACAGTAGGGTACTGGGACAGCATGGTACCAGGACAGCAGGGTACAGAACGGACGGCGTCCTGTCCCAGCTGCCTTTGTTGGGCTCACAGCCAACCACAGCCATCCCACACAGCGTCGGCTGCTGGCGGCTGCAATTTCCCGCGGCGGGTCCCCCTCGCGGGATTCAATCTCTGGTCGCAGGGCGGCGTGTGGCGGCCGAGATAAAGCGGCAGCAATCTCCCAGCACGCTGCGCTCCCTCTGCAGCCGTGAAATATTCCACGCAATAGCCTGCGCCGAGGTCTCTTCTCTTCTCACCTCACCTCATCTCATCTCATCTCATCTCCCGCATCACCTCGAGCACAACAATTTCATTACTAGAGAGGCGTCTTTCCTGCCCCTGCCTCTTTCACGTTTACCTGTGGCTCTATACCTAAATAGCAAACAAGGTCAGCGAAATATCGAAACGGGGTGAGACGGCGCATTAGTCATGCTGTCTGTTGCTCCCGAAGACCACTTAAAGGAAAAGCAAGAATGAAAGGTTCGTTGAAGAGTGCAGCACAAAGGCCGTATTCAGGCTGCCAAAAAAAAAATGGTTCAAATGGCTCTGAGCACTATGGGACTCAACTGCTGAGGGCCCGTAGTGGAAACAAGTGGCTCGTATTCGGAGACGTGTTGTCCATATTCCTTTCTGGACACCTTACTCATTGTTTCTCGTGGTATCCAAGTATCAAATGGGGTCATTTCTGCTGTGATTCAGTTACTAAAAGCAGTACCGATTTCTTTTCTAACGCCAGCAGAACCGAGAGTGTTATACAAATAGACAGAACTAAATACGCTGTTCTTAAAGGGGGAATCCGACATATCTGAAAGTAACTCCAGGGAAAAATATACCGAAGTGCTCTTGTGCCCCCTCTGTGCCACCTGCCCCCCCCCCCCCCCCCCCACCAACCAAGCAAATTTTTTGACATTTTCGTACCCATATTTAGAAACATCTGTAATTTTGTAAGTAGTGATTATAAATAGGATCGTTATTGAGTAATGTTACTTTAATTAAGTACAGCGGTGAGTAAGTATTACACACCACAAATTAAAGGTATCGTTATTATCAACAAATTACAAATTGTGTAAAGTTTCTGAAAAAATGGAAAGAAAACCAAAATCTTTATATTTTTTTTTATGTCGGCCACTGCACACTGCGTTAAGTGTCGCATATAATAAAGAAGATATTTCACCTGCTCCTCGTGAAAAATTATTATTATGTACATTATCAGTGCATAAAAATCATGAAAATAGATGTACATATGTATGTGTATATCAATGTAAGTATGTTCCACATCTCTTACTAAACCACTGAACCGATATCAATAAAACTTGGTACCCACATCATTTACTACATGCAAAGAATCATGCCAACTTATCATTTACTGTCTGAAAGAATCGCTGTGGTATTAAGAACAACCCACCTATCAACAAGGTGAAGGTGGAGGTGAAAAAGCAGAGTCTTCCCGCCGCAAGATTAGGCCATGTTTTAGTCATGCAGTGTTCGAGAATGACAAATCTTAGAGACATGTAGCAAACGGAAAGCATATTTTCGAAACTTTATGAAATTTATCTCGCTAACGACCTCCACAAAACGATGAGAGGCAAAAAAGTTTATCGCATAATATTTTTGCTGTTCATGCAGTAAAACTGCTAAATGAAGCATACCACTGAATGTATACCATACAGCACAAAAAGCGGACCACACCTGATTTCCAATGTGTAGGTCGCACGCTAATATATGCAACCAACAATTCATATGTGTGTTGCAGGTCCTCCAAAATTTCTGCAGTACAGTCGTTTGTCTATACACAATGGCAACCACAACAGACTACTAGAGAACACTGCCGACTATGGCAATCACGCCAAATGTAAAGCAATACTGACATACAGCAAATATCACAAAACACGTTATTAGAGTGAGGCAGTCATTAACACTTGTAAATCAGGCTTGGTTACAATAGTGACACTGAGCAAGTCTTGCCACACTCATTAAATGACACGACGAGTTGCTGTTTGTGATCCGAATTTGAACCCACTATTAACCAAATAAAGCTTGTATGTCTGATCCAAACTCAACTGCCCATAAATAGACATAAAGTATTGAAGCTTTCCCCAAATCAGTTTAAAACCCCCAATGTCCGAACCTGGAAACTAATGATAATACGTTTAGCACTGCACCGTGAATCTTATATTTCCCCCGAGAAGTAACCATGAAACGTGTGTAATAAAATGGCAACGCACAGCTGTAAAACGCCGCCGGCCGCAGTGGCCGAGCGGTTCTAGGCGCTTCAATCCGGATCCGCGTGACTGCTACGGTCGCAAATTCGAATCCTGCCTCGGGCATGGATGTGTGTGATGTCCTTAGGTTAGATAGGTTTAAGTAGTTCTAAGTTCTAGGGGACTGATGACCACAGATGTTAAGTCCCATAGTGCTCAGAACCAATTGAACCATCCAGCTGACTTTTCTGCGCTCGAATTAGCAAGTGTAGCATTACGTAACGCTGCGGATAGTATGCTGCGTTTCAGCATACCCCGTGGCTATCTTATATGCCATTTTGCTATAAGCACATTTAACCGTTGCCTTATTTCGTTGATATAGTAGTGGGAAACATGGGGAAGTAAGTCCTCTGTGCCCATTCAAAGATTTGATCCTGGCATTTGTTGCATAGATGTAAGGAAGTCATTAGGGCCGCCTGACGGCGATTTCAGGTACCTTATGGTAACTTCATAAGCAGAAAATGGTGATTGATCTACAACAGAAATTATCTTAAACAATTGTCTGTATATGTCCAGAAAATGTATTGTTGTTGATGTACATCTGCTGGCAGAAAGAAGGTGTTTTGTATTACGAACTGCTTCACAGGGTTGAGTCCTTTGGAGCTGATATTCGTTGCCAACAAGTAAGATGCCTTACTGTCGCAGACTAACAAATGCGACCCGTATGACACAACAAGGAGCTTGCTTGACAAATACGCCCACCACACGTCTTCTAACCTGGCTAACGCATGTGTTTACCTTTCTCGCCTCTTATCGATGAACCACCAAGAAAGTGAGATTTTGTTTTCTTTTGCTTATTTAGTTTTGGTGATTTCACTTTAAACGTGGCTTAACTCAGAATCAGCAAGTCGCTACATGCATAGGATCGGAAAACTACCTGCACGTTGTCAGACGTTTTTGATAACAAAGTGGAACATATTGTTGACAGTTTCATTGACCTTTGTGACAGTTTTGTTCCATAATCTAACGGGAAAAACTCTTAATATGCGCTACACTAATACAACTGGTGTTTCGTCCTCATACCGTGCAACAGTTGGCAATCTTAATTAAACGTGAAGTCTTTTGTCATACTCAAATAGCTTTACCAGTCCACAATGTAAATACGACACTGTGGCGGAGAGAGTAGTTGCTGAATGAAGCACAGTTTACAAAGTATTCAGTTATACAATTTTATTAACATATTTGTGCATTTTCAGTATCGGTTTAGCAGTATTTTATGTCTATTATCTCTAGATCTACTGGCTGCTGAATATGGTGAGACGTCTTATGATGACAAAATTTCTAAAGACGTCATTCTGAGTTGGACATAGCTGTTTGTAGCTCTGTCGCAGAGGAGGTAAAATGTTATTGTCGTGCCAGTTTGGAACTGAGAGCTACTGCCTCTTGATCTTTACAGTGTGTCGACATTTTCATGGAGCAAGTGACCAAATGCAGCGGTTATGGCCTCCTCGTTTCCCTTGTGATGGGTGATGCAGATAATTTGGAATGTAGACAGCAACATTAGTTGCAGTTGTTGAGTGAAAGTAATCTCCACCTTCCTTAAACATATATTTGATAATTCGATGACACACCGAAGTGGAATTCATTCAAAATCTTTGATTGGTACACCAGAATATATCAAGTGAATCTTGCAAGATACTTATCTGTCTTTCCAGGAAGCAACAAAACTATCTCAGCGTTACCAGGATGCTCCACTATGTTGTCATGACCCTATCATATTCGTAGCAGAACGATTATGTTTCTACAAGCAATGTCTCTCTTGAGTAGGCCCACAGTTTAGGAGTGCGTATTGTGCGTCAGCGATGCAGCGGCTTAGTTACTTTCCCTACGACGTCACGAGGACCATACCAGTAATTACGGTGAGGGCGAAGATTGGGCAGTTGCGCAGACCACTGCAGTTCATACGAAAGAAATCAAACACAATTCACTGAGTTCAAGACGCATTTCCTTGACATCGAAATGCAGGACGATGTGTGAAAAAATACTTTGTTCCAACGGTATGAACACGTTACTTGGTGACATAATAACCAGCATGGATTAAGAAAGCATCACTCATGTGAGACATAGCTGGCACTTTATTCGCATGATTTACTGCGTACAGAGGCTCTGAAATTGTTTCCGTATTTAGAGTTCCTAAAAGGTTTTTGATATCGTTCCTTATAAGCGGTTTCGAGGCAAATTGTTGTCCTATGGTCTATCTTCCTAGCTGTGCAACTGGATTCGTGAATTCCTGTTGAACAGTCACAGTTATCAATATGTGACGGGACGTCACCTAGTGAAATGGAAGTGATCAGTGTGATTCCGCAACTAAAGATCTTCTGCTATTTCTAATATATATAAACTCTTTAGTAGATAATAAGATCATTTCTGTTAGATTTGTGGCATGTAATGCTGTTGTTACTAAACTCATCAGGAGAGCAAAGAGAACTGCAAAATGATGTTGAAAACATATCTTCACAGTGTAAAACGTGTTACTTTACACTAAACAGTAAAATGTGTGGTAGTCTCCACATGAATACCAAAGTAATTCCGTTAAAGTTCACTTACACGATAAATGAGTCACATGTGAGGGTTGTCGATTCAGCTAAATATCTAGAAGCTACTGCCACGAACAACTTAAATTGGAACCGTCACATGGAAAATATTGCGGGGAAGCAAACCCAAAGCCGCGTTTTATTCGCACAATGCGTAGAAGATGCAACAAAACAGTTAAAGTGACCACCTAAAAGACACTTGTCCATCCTCTTCGTGGGTATTTCTCCACGGTATGGGATCCCTACGAGGTAGGACTGAAGGCAGACATCGAAAAAGTTCATCGAAGGGCAGCTAGTTTTGTATTATCACGAAATAGGGGAGAACGTGTCACGGATATGTAAGCGAGTTAGGATGGAAATCATTGAATCGCAGGCGTTTTACATTACAGTGAGATGTTTTCACTAAAGCGCAATGGCCAACCTCCCCCGCTGAATACCAAGATATTTCGTTTATCCCAACGTACATAGGAAACATGACCATTGTGATAAGAGACATCAGTGCTTGCACGGTAAGGTTTAGTAGTTCATTGATGGAGTGTGGAACGGTAAAGAAATAATGTGACAGTGGTTCAAGGAAGACCCTGTCAAGCACTTAATTTTGAATCGCAGAATATTGATGTAGATGTGACTGCAGATGTCAAGGGAGGGGCAGCAGGAAGGAAGGAGTGATCTGGGAACGGACAGGAGCGTAGAAGCGCAAAATAAAAGAGTAAAAAGCTTGCAAAGTATTCCTTACTTAGACGTAGGCTACAGTTCGTTTCATCTTAGGACAGACATACTTTTAGAATACAGGAATACTTTTAGAACGAAGAATGGGTAATAGGAAAGGAGATATTAAGGTTTCATGAATTTTGACAGGAACGATAGAGGATAATGAAGGAAGGAGAAATTGAACAGGAAAGTATAGGTACAATGGAAGCCGCTTGATTCGTTTATAATTTTTTAGAGAATGGCGTAGAAGGGCAGCTGAGGTGACAATGTAAGAGAGACGAGAGAGAAGGCCGGCGGAAGTGGCCGTGGGGTTCTAGGCGCTACAGTCTGGAACTGCGTGACCGCTACGGTCGCAGGTTCGAATCCTGCCTCGGGCATGGATGTGTGTGATGTCCTTAGGTTAGTTAGGTTTAATTAGTTCTAAGTTCTAGGCGACTGATGACCTCAGAAGTTAAGTCTCATAGTGCTCAGAGCCATTTGAACCATTTGAACGAGAGAGAGTGAGAGAGAGAATGGTGGAGAAATTAACAATGAATAAATGTAAGACGAAATCGTTTGCATATTTTTTGGAGGCTGGAGGGTGTTTTAATGAACGGGAGGAAAGAGAGAGATGTATTTGAGATAGTACAAAATACTTTTAAAGCATACATCCTTACTGGTTACTTTGTATCTCGACAGGGTATAAATCAAATAGAAATATAATATTTAACAAACTGTATATTCACAAGAAACTTCCATAGTTAAAAAGGCACCTCAAAGGAAACTAACTCAAATTTTATTTTATCTGTTGCCAAGTGATCTTCCGCTGGCTCTCAATAAGAAAAAAATGAAGGAAGAGACGACACAACAAAACTTTTTATGGACTCTAATATTTTATGCAGAATCCCACATTGTTTTGTACTTCTATCATGCGTCTTTGCATAGAATCATAAGCCTTAGGACGTAACAGCCTGAAGATGTAATTCCCCCCCAGATTCGAAGAAGGCAGTCCCAAAGAGCGTCAGCTGTAGTTCGTTGATTTTGTTGCCACTTCTCTGTTACAGTTCTGGCGAATTCAGATCGCATGTTTTCCATAGAGTTCATATCAACAGCGTATGGTGACTAGTCCTTGACCCCAATCGTGGAGAGGTGCTGTTGAACTAATGCAAACTTGTGAATCGGAGAATGATAATCTTGCAATGTTAAGTCTCCTCCTCCATAAAGCTTTCGCAGTGGCGGAAGCATTACATTTTCCAGTATGTGGGCTTACTGCCCGCTATCGAGAATTCCTCCTAGCCTGTGAAGAATTCCTGCTCCTCACACAGAAATCCATTCCCAGCAGGAAACAGATATCCACCCATTTCTTCTAGTTGTCGTTACGCATTCGCAACGATGGCGAGTCCCATGCGGCCTGTAAACAACTCTTGAGCTGTCACTGCTGGTGGAAAACACCGCCTCGTCAGTGAGAATGCCCGCATCTCGTGGTCGTGCGGTAGCGTTCTCGCTTCCCACGCACGGGTTCCCGGGTTCGATTCCCGGCGGGGTCAGGGATTTTCTCTGCCTCGTGATGGCTGGGTGTTGTGTGCTGTCCTTAGGTTAGTTAGGTTTAAGTAGTTCTAAGTTCTAGGGGACTTATGACCACAGCAGTTGAGTCCCATAGTGCTCAGAGCCATTTGAACCATCAGTGAGAATGAAGTTTTCACGCGACGCACTCAGTTGGAGCTCCACAAATGCCCGCCAGTATAAAACATTGTCTTCCCTGAGCTCTTGTTTCACGGCCGATCGTCGTGCGTGCAGCCTAGCGTCCCTCAACCTTCGGCGAATCGTGTCACTGGAGCCGCGGAAGTTGGTCGCCCGCCACAACTTCTTCGTGTTCAGTAAGGTATTTTCTCTGCTCTTAGTCACTGTACTGTTTTCATCATAAGAATATACGTAAGGTAAAAATTACACCGTGTATTCTTCTGCATTTGCTTGAATCTCACTGGATTTCGTTTCACGTGGAGCGGGAGCCAAACTGTGTCCAGTTCAATCAAGTATGATCATAAGGATACGTTTTGTGCTGTGTTACGTGCACACAGAGTGAGCGACAATGTGGGACAACAGCTTTACCGGCGAACTAAGCTTGACAGCACTGGGCAGCCAGCTGTTCCAACTAACCTGCAATGATGTGAGCAGTTGCAGTTCAGACGTGAAAAGAGACGAGCAGAGAAACAATATAGATTGCAATGTCATTTAATTTTTAAAGATAATTAAATAATAAAATCCAGCACTACCACACTTCTTAGGTGAGCAGACGGAAACCATATAATGCCCCCGTTCTCACCTAACACAGTATTCTAATTACAAACAAGAGTGATGAAAATTCCTAATTTAAACACAGGGTAATTTTTCTTGGCGAGCCGTGTGATGCAAAAGCATGCTGCAGGGATTTCACAGTATTGTGGAACACTGAAGCCGCTGAATGTATTAATTACAGTCAGTCGTCTGGTAATTTCTTAGCTAATTCCTCATCCGCATTCGTGAGATACATTTCAGTTCAGGGATTGTCACCTGCTACGGTGATAACGCGTCGATCAACAACAGAATCCGCGAGGCCACCCAGGCTCCGCACTTTCCGTTAAAACGAACCGTTCTACATCCCGCAAACGTTCGGCAGTGACATGTGGAAAAATTCCGTGTGTTAGTTTCACTATGACTGGCAGCATAATAGTGCTGTTATTTCTCGCGACAAATCCGTTAACTTGGCTCCAAATCCGTTCTGTTGGGTTCATACTATAAAGGTAGTGTGGCAAATGTAAAAATGCAGCATTTATAAAGTGTGCTTGACGCTTTGAAAATGACTCTTTCTATGTTTGTACTACACTTGTCACTCTGGTTCGTGTGAGACCAAATCTATGGTATAAAACAATGAACACAGTCCAAATAAATAGTATTTGGTTTTTCATTTTTGTCTAAAAAATTAAAATTATATGTTTGCTTAATTCAATCAACGTCTTATAAATTATAGATAATTAAGAATTTATATTTCAAATGAAAACAGGAATTTTGAGTGCAATATGTAGCTAAGAACAAGAAGACGTGCATTATTAGTAGAAAGTGACGATGAATTTTACAATTACGAGATGTAGATACTTCAGAGTGAAGGAAAAGATAGGATGCCCAAGGAGGGTCTTGTCGACTGGACGTTAAACACTAATCTCCTCCTCTTAGGATACTCCTCGTGACTCCGTACGAAAGTAATTAAGCCACTGCATCGTTGATGCACAAGGTGTGCTCCTAAATTGTTAGCACCTGCTAAGACGTTGATAGGTTCATGACAACGTAGAAGAATATGTCTGGTAACGCTGTCATAGTTAGGTCACTTCCTGGAACGACATAATTATCTTGCAAGATTCTGAATGAATCTTACCGAATATATTTGTCCAGGCAGAGGATATTACTTTTACGCAACAGCTACAACTAATCTCGTAGTCTACAGTGCGAATTGTCTGTATTAGTCATCACCAGGGCAAGGAGGAGACGATGAAAGCTGCAGTTGGTCGCTTGCTCCATGAAAATGTCGACATACTGTAAAGAGTAAGAGGGAGTAGTTCTCAGTTCCAAACTGGTACAAGAGTAACATTTTACCTCCTCCGTGACAGAGATACAAACAGCTATATCCAACTCAGAAAGACATATTTAAAAATTTTGATATCATAAGACGTCCTGCTGCATTCATTAACCTGTAGATGTAGAGGTAATAATCATAAAATACTGCGGAACTGCTACTTAAAATACACAAATCCGTTAGTAAAATTGTATCACTGAATACTCTGTTAACTGTATTTCATTGAGCAACGACTCTCACGTTATAGACGGGTTAAAACTAATTGTGTATGACAAAAGACTTCACATTTAATTAAGATATCCATTTGTTGTATGGTATACTGATGAGACACCAGTTCAATTAGTGTACAGCATATTAATAGCGTTTCCCCTTAGGTTGTTGAACAAAACAGACAGAAATATCAGAGATGTTGTCTACAATTCATTCCACGTCGTTATCTGAAACCATTTGATGATGTGCAGGTAATTTTTCGATTCCATCCATGTAGCAACTTTCTGATTCTGAGTTAAGCCACGTTTCCAGATCAATCGCCAAAACAAAACAAACAGAAGAAAAATAAGAGGCGAGAAAGGTAAACACACGCGGGTGGCAGATTAGAAGACTCGGGGCAAGCATGTTTGCCAACAGAGATCAGTGGTGCCTGCTTCCAGGCTTCTCCGACTGCAAGGCATCTCTTTTGTTGGCAACAAATGGCAACTGCGAAAGACACATCCCTGTGAAGAAGTTCATAACACAAAATAACTTCTTTGTGGCACAAAATGTATATCAACAACAATACATTTTCTGGATGTATCCAGGACGTCTTTTGAGATAATGTTTGTTATGGCATACCCACTGCCATCAGGCAATACTGATTTGGGTTTACGGTGACCTCAGTAAATCTATTACGGCAAATGCCAGAGTTAATTCTTAGAAAGGGCATAGACGACTTCCTTCCCCATGTTTCCGAGTTCGAGATTCTGATTCGCGTCTAATCATGTTTTCGACCAGACGTTGTACTGTAATCCTCCTTCCTTTCATTTAAGCTCAGTGTGAATATTGAAGGTTAAATGGTCATCATATTTGCCAGTTATCGGATTTAATGTTGTTGATCAAAGTAGGAAATAGCAGAAACGTCTTTTGTCAAATCCTTTTTTGTCTTCCTGAATGTGGTGATAAATTGATCTCAAAACGATCGTACTAGAATCGATATAACTTGGCTTTCTGGATAGAATTCACTCCAAACAGCGCACAGGCGTTACAAATTGTCTAAATTACTTTCACCCTTCTATTAAGCACAAACAGAACAAAATGTCATAAATGTGAGACTTTACTCCTTTTCAGATTCCCTTTTCTAATGCATGAACTACGCGCCTCAAAATGTCAAAAATGAGGAATATTGAAGTTGTTATGGCTCTAGCTACACTAATACATCAATGAAGTAAGGCTACAGTTAAATGTCCTTATAGCAACATGCCTTAAAAAATCATCATGGAACATTCTGAAACATAACATTATATCAAACGGAACGTTACCTAATTCTATACTTGCTAATTCGACTGCAGAAAAGCCAGCTGGAGTTCACAGGCTCTATGCCCGATCTGTCGCGATCACCTAGGCGGATTGCGCTGAAATTGGTCCTACAATGACAGACCACCACGATCCCTTTAACATATATTTTTCCACACGATTTTTCTATTACTAGCAGGTTATAAAATGAACAAAACTGTCTCTGACATTCTGTCAGATGCAGTTAGCAGACAGACGCAATACCGCTTAAAACCCAAAGCAAAAGGATGGGTTTTGAAAATATTGGCACTGGCCTGGGATTAGAGCTGAGATTTCCAATTTCTGTTTTGATTTGAACCTTTTGAGATGACACTGTCCTACCACTTTTTTGTTCCCTCAGGATACCAAACTACGCCAGGGAAAGGGAATTTGATAGTTGATACCTCTTCGTCTGGGGTCAAGAACGACGACATGCGCGGGGTTGGAGACCCAGGCATCACTGAACTATTTCTTGCGTCACCTCTTGCTGAACATGTGCACATCGCGCTAGTGGTGAAGAAACAAATATTTCAGGTCTATTTGTAGCTGTAAAAGAATAGCGAAAGGTGCCAGGTTCGAAACCCTACCAGGCAAAAATCATTTGTATCGTCGTTTCAGGTTCCAATAGAGCGCTGTTGGTAAATATATTTAATATCTGACATCTGATTATATTTTGTTATGAATTCATAGGGATACTGGGTTCTAAAATATGGTTCAAATGGCTCTGAGCACTGTGGGACTTAACAGCTGATGTCATCAGTCCCCTACAACTTAGAACTACTTAAAGCTAACTAACCTAAGGACATCACACACATCCATGCCCGAGACAGGATTCGAACCTGCGACCGTAGCGGTCGCGCTGTTCCAGACTGAAGCACCTAGAACCGCTTGGCCACACCGGCCGACTACTGGGTTCTACTCCCCATCCATCACCACAACTTCATAGAGTTTCACACTTGTATACACCTTTCGTGGTTACTTCTCATGGGCAACATAAACTTCACGGGGTTCACGGCGCAGTGTTAAATATACCGTCATTTATTTCCAAGTCCGGACAGTAGGCCTGGTAAGTTGCTGGACCCTTCGGTATTTTGCGTCTCTTTACGCTTAGTCGAGTCTCGATCAGACACAGAAGCCTTGTTTGGTTAACAGTGGGTTCAAATTTCATTCACGAACGGCAATTCGTCATGCCATTTGATAAGTGTGATAAGGCTTCCGCGGTGTCAGTTATGGTAATGAAGCGATTAACAAGCATTTGAGACTGCCTCATCTCTAGTAACGTGGTTTATAGCATTTGTTGTATCGCCGTATTAGTTTACATCTGGACTGATTGCCGTAATGAGCAGTGCTCCCGATTGGTTTCTCCTGGTAACCATGACGTGGCCTTCAGAGGACCTGCGACGCAGCAACGTTGTGTCGGTGCACTCGGCAGTGGTCCACCTTTTCGCTGTTAAGTGGACCTACCTATATCATTTTACAACATATAGTTCGGGACAAACGACGACAAATACAAATTCGTGAAAAACTGCCGTATCATGTATGTCGTTTAAATTTATTACTTCGCAGATGGCATCCACATCGGCCGCTGAATGATCCTAAAAAATATGTCATTGTACAATATGTATTTCAGAAATGATGTTATGAACAGTGAAACATGTGAAAAACTGCCACATCACGCATGACGTTTTAATTTGATACTTCTTTAAGGCTAATCTTTTCATAACACACTTCGCAAATAGTAGCCACATTTAACATTCGATGTGCCTGTAAAATTATATCATTGTGGAAAAAATTCAGAAACATCGTCCAGTACGCCTTAGATAAGTTCGTACCGACTAAGGTCCAAAGCGAGGGGAAAGATCCACCGTGGTATAACAATCATGTACGAAAGGTACTACGGAAACAAAGAAAGCTTCATCATAGGTTTAAGAGTAGTCGAATCATAGCTGATAAGGAAAAGCTGAACGAAGCGAAAAAGAGCGTAAAGAGAGCAATGAGAGAAGCATTCAACGAATTCGAACATAAAACATTGGCAAACAATCTAAACAAGAACCCTAAAAAGTTTTGGTCATATGTAAAATCGGTAAGCGGATCTAAATCCCCTATTCAGTCACTCGTTGACCACGATGGCAC
Source organism: Schistocerca americana (assembly GCF_021461395.2). Taxonomy (NCBI): domain Eukaryota; kingdom Metazoa; phylum Arthropoda; class Insecta; order Orthoptera; family Acrididae; genus Schistocerca; species Schistocerca americana. Next base: position 95,993,550 of record NC_060121.1, read on the forward strand.
CGAAACAGAGGACGACCGAAGAAAGGCAGAAATACTGAATTCAGTGTTCCGAAACTGTTTCACTGCGGAAAATCGTAACACGGTCCCTGACTTCAGCCGTCGCACGGACGCCAAAATGGAAAATATTGAAATAAACGATATCGGAATTGAAAAACAACTGCTATCACTTAGTAGCGGAAAAGCATCCGGACCAGACGAGATACCCTTAAGATTCTACAGTGATTATGCTAAAGAACTTGCCCCCTTTCTATCAGCAATTTATCGTAGATCGCTGGAAGAACGTAAAGTACCTAGCGACTGGAAGAAAGCGCAGGTCGTTCCCATTTTCAAGAAGGGTCGTAAATCAGATGCGAATAATTATAGGCCTATTTCGCTTACGTCAATCTGTTGTAGAATAATGGAACATGTTTTGTGTTCTCGTATTATGACGTTCTTAGATAATACAAATCTCCTTCATCATAACCAACATGGATTCCGCAAACAGAGATCATGTGAAACTCAGCTCGCCCTATTTGCCCAAGAAATTCACAGTGCCGTAGACACTGGCGAGCAGATTGATGCCGTATTCCTGGACTTCAGGAAGGCATTTGATACGGTTCCGCACTTACGTTTAGTGAAAAAAATACGAGCTTACGGAATATCGGACCAGGTTTGTGATTGGATTCAGGATTTCCTAGAAGAAAGAACACAACATGTCATTCTTAACGGTTCAAAATCTGCAGATGTAGAGGTAATTTCGGGAGTACCGCAGGGAAGCGTGATAGGACCTTTATTGTTTACAATATACATAAATGACTTAGTTGACAACATCGGTAGCTCCGTGAGGCTATTTGCAGATGACACGGTTGTCTACAAGAAAGTAGCAACATCAGAAGACTCGTACGGACTCCAGGAGGACCTGCAGAGGATTAATGCATGGTGCGACAGCTGACAGCTTTCCCTAAACGTAGATAAATGTAATATAATGCGCATACATAGGGGCAGAAATCCATTCCAGTACGACTATGCCATAGGTGGTAAATCATTGGAAGCGGTAACGACCGTAAAATACTTAGGAGTTACTATCCGGAGCGATCTGAAGTGGAATGATCACATAAAACAAATAGTGGGAAAAGCAGGCGCCAGGTTGAGATTCATAGGAAGAATTCTAAGAAAATGTGACTCATCGACGAAAGAAGTAGCTTACAAAACGCTTGTTCGTCCGATTCTTGAGTATTGCTCATCAGTATGGGACCCTTACCAGGTTGGATTAATAGAAGAGATAGACATGATCCAGCGAAAAGCAGCGCGATTCGTCATGGGGACATTTAGTCAGCGCGAGAGCGTTACGGAGATGCTGAACAAGCTCCAGTGGCGGACACTTCAAGAAAGGCGTTACGCAATACGGAGAGGTTTATTATCGAAATTACGAGAGAGCACATTCCGGGAAGAGATGGGCAACATATTACTACCGCCCACATATATCTCGCGTAATGATCACAACGAAAAGATCCGAGAAATTAGAGCAAATACGGAGACTTACAAGCAGTCGTTCTTCCCACGCACAATTCGTGAATGGAACAGGGAAGGGGGGATCAGATAGTGGTACAATAAGTACCCTCCGCCACACACCGTAAGGTGGCTCGCGGAGTATAGATGTAGATGTAGATGTAGATTGTATAGCACATAATTCAGAAGATACAACGTTCTAGACACTGAGCCGCGAGAAAACGAAACTGCAGGGTGATATTAACTGGACATACGGGAAATATATGCGTACAATCCTCTTGGAATGTGTTAAATAATTGTGAAACATTTTGACATGTGCATATGCGGGCAACTCCAAGGGTAGAAAGGTAATCCTAAACACCTGGAACGATTTGAATTAAATTGGTTACACATATTACTTACAATCTAGAAAGAAATTCTGTAGGAGCAACGACCACCAGCCTCCGGTTGGAGTGAGTGTGACAGCGTGGAGCGAAAAGTGAGGACGAGGAGATGGACAGGCAGCGAATAGGAAGATATAGGAATAGATAAGAACAGAATGAGATGAATAGATATAGGGGAAATGGACAGAGAGTTGGGAGAGGAGATGGAAGTTGAAAGAAAAGAGGAATTGGACAGACACAGAGGAATGAAGGGATAAGCAGACCGAAGGGGGATGAGGATATGAACAGACAGAAAGGGAAGAGGAAATGGAGAGAGAAAGGGAAGAGGAGGAGGTGGACAGAGAGCTGTAGGACGGGGAGATGGGCATGGAAAGGAATGAGGAGAAAATCAACAGGGAAATGAGGGAGGAAGAGATGGACAGATGGAGGTGAGAGGAAGAAACGGGCATGGAGCGGGAAGGGGAGGAGATAGTACGGAAACGGGGAGAAGGAAAGACAATGAGGGTGGATGAGGTAAACAGTGAGAAAGAGAGAGAGAGAGAGAGAGGAAAGTGGAAGGAGAAGACAGACTAATAGAATATTTGAATAAATACGTCCCTGGGCAACGCCAGCTACTCAGCTAGTTAGAAATTTAGGGGTTGAGAACATCTCACTGTCTAGGAACTGAGTACTAACGATTTTGTTGATCACAAAATATTGCTTCAGAAGTTGGACCATTACGGAATACGGGCAATAGCTCACAACTGGTTCACCTCTTACTTTAGCAACAGATAGCAGAAGGTCATTATTCACAATGGCTGTGATGTGGGGTCTGAGTGGGGTACGGTCAAGTGGAGGGGGGGGGGGGGAGGTGCCCAAGGTATTACTGTTGGGGCCAATCCTGTTCCTTATTTATATAAATGATATGGCCTCTAGTATTACAGGTAACTCAAAAATATTTCTGTTTGCTGATGATACTATCTTGGTAGTAAAGGATGGTGTGTACAACACTGGCGCAGTTTCAAATTGTCCAGTTTATGGCATAAGTTCATGGCCTGTGGAAAATAAACTAACGCTGATTCACAGTAAGTCTCAGTTTTTACACTTTCTAACACATAATTCAACAAAACTCGACGTTCTCATTTCAAAGAATGGGCGTATGTTTAGTGAAAATGAACATTTCAAATTTCTGGGTGTTCAGATACATAGTAAAATGTCGCGGAAAGAACTTTACCTGAAGTAAGTGTTTATTCGACACGAACATTAGTGTACTTTCCTTATTTTATTTCGCTTATGTCATATGGTATTATATTTTGGGGTAACTCTTCTCATTCTAAAAGGATAGTTTTGGCTCAGAAATGTCCGGTTCGGGTAATAAGTGATGTAAGTTCACGAACCTCTTCTCGACCTCTGGCCACTAGTCTGTGTATTTTGACATTGGCCTCCTAACATATATATATTCTTTACTGTCGTTTCTTGTTAACAATATCAGCTTATTCCCATGAATAAGCAGCTTTCACTCAGTTAATGCCAGGCAGAAATCAAACCTTCATTTGGATCGGACTTCCTTAACTCTTGTGCAGAATGGTGTGCGGTATACTGCTGCACCCATTTTCAGTAAGATACGTCAAGAATTCAAAAACTTTAGCAGTAATCCACACACTTTCAAATCGAAACTGAAGAGTTTCCTCATGGGTCACTCCTTCTGTCGAATATTTCCTTGAAAAATTAAGCTGATTCTTGTTGTATTGTTGAGTGTGTTTACTTAAACTAATGGACTGCATTATTTCGGATTCATAATCATTGTATTTTTATCAGTTATTACTTTTATGTTGTAATTTCTTTTACTGACACTTTCCGTGACCTTGGAGATTTGCTCCTCAATTTGGTTCTACGGAACTTGGCGTGTAAATAAATAAATAAATAAATAAGAGGGTTCAGTGTAAGCGAGCAGATCGTAACTGTGCACAAGGTTTATTTTTGAAGTATCTTCTATTTACACTGCATGTCGATGATGATGATGACCACGACGATGATGCTGCTGCTGCTGCTGCTGCTACTGATGATGATGATGGTTGGTTTGTGGGGAGCTGAACTGCGTGGTCATCAGCGCCCTACACTGCATGTAGTTCCAGAGTAAACTTGGGAGCACGAGTGCATAGGCTGGACGCCCAAGTAAATTACACAGGGTGATTAAAAGGTCATGTCCCACCGGACAAAGTCTACATTGGTGGGTCCATAGTGTTGTCTCGTAGACAGTAAGAGCTACTGAAGGAAATTACGGAGAAAAGGACATTGGACAACATGATACAGAGGAGAAAAACTAAATCAGTAGGACACATAGTAGACATAGTAGCTTCAGCAAAAAAATGGTTGGCGGTGAAAGTCCTCCGCAAAATATCATAAGGCCGACCCAGAAATTTCATATTACAGATTTGTTGTCAGCAGAATGAAATGCAGCAACAACAATAAAAAGTTATCAGATGATGAGCCACAGACGACGATGGCTACCTCAACAAGGTGTTGCTTCTATTTTCTGATAGTAGCACTTACATATCTACAATTGATTAACGAGGAGCGTTCAATACGTAAAGCAGATTTTTTTCTAAAAGCAGGTAGGGTTTATTAAGGATCCAAATGCACCAAATTACTCACAACTCCTTTGGCTACAAATACCTATTTTTTACATAATCTAAGTTCGATGCAACGTCTTTACGCCACCTTATTGGGAAGGCCTGTATGCTCGCGTGTTATTAATCTACTGGTCGATGTCGAAGGCAACATCTTGCTGGATCAATAACCCCCCCGTCATCCACGTACTGCTCTCCGAAGACGAAGAGGGCATCTTTCACTGGCCCAAACAGGTGGAAGTCAGAAAGTGCGAGATCCGGGCGGTAGGGGGGATGAGGAGGAACAGTCCAACGAAGTTTTGTGCGCTCCTCTCGGCTGAGCCTTCTTGTGTGAGGACTTGCGTCCTCACGGAGAAGGAAAATTTGGTTTGCGTTTTTGTGGCGACGGACACGCTGATGTTGTTTCTTCAGTTTCCTGAGGGTAGCAGAGTACACTTCAGAGTTGCACCATGAAGTGCAGAGTGAGAGAAGACCGTCGCCATGACCTTACCGACAGACCGTCTTTCAACTTTTTCTTCGAAGTGGTGCTAGGGTGCCGCCACTCCAAGGATTGCCGTTTTATTTCCGGCCAGAAGTGGTGAACTTATGTTTCATCGCCTGTGACGAGGTTCGACAAAATATTGTCACTATCAGCCTCGTAAGATGCAAGCAACTCGCACACCTATCAGTACGCCAACTGATGTACGAATGTGTCGGCACTACCAACAGAGACGGCCAGTAGAGCAGCGCGACGTTTAGATTGAGATCCGTCGATCAACTCGAATAAGAGTGTCCACACGTTCCAATATTGCAGGAGTCAAAGCTGGCCGGCCGCGGTGGCCGAGGGTTCTAGGCGGTGCAATCTGGAAACGCGCGAAGCTACGGTCGCAGGTTCGAATCCTGCCTCGGGCATGGATGTGTGTGATGTCCTTAGGTTAGTTAGGTTTAAGTGATTCTAAGTTCTAGGGGACTGATGACCTCAGATTTTGAGTCCCATAGTGCTCAGAGCCACTTGATTTGAGTCAAAGCTGGATGCGGCCGGCAGGTGCGGGGGAGAAGGGACATGTCTGCGCAACCTTGTTGAAATGAAGACAGATGCCTCGTCCAAGAAGTCACAGTGCTTTTGTTCACTGCCAATGAGCCGTGGTAAAAACTGCTGTTTTGAAGAGCGCGCCGCAGCGCATAGTGTGAAGCAGTCGCCCTCCGTTCCTGGCAGTGGCGCCGCTATGGCAATGGCAGCTTTGGTGTCTCCTTCTGGTGGGAAAGGGGAAAGGTTGCCTGTTCAAGTGCATTTAAGGGGCGCTATGAACTCGCCAGTCGGTCAGTCTGGGTTAGTCTCTCGTTCCCAGCTTGCTAGTCTGTCTCTGGTCCGCATTTGTTATGCGGTTAGTGCCTATCTGTCGTTCGGAGTGCTAGTATCTGTCGTTCGGGTCAACCTTTAAAGGTGGCAATATGATAGTCTTTCCACTCCGCCAGTAAGAGATCTCGGCGAGTGATCGCCCGGTCGGGGCTTAGTTCCTGCATCTGAGTCTGCGCGTTAGGCCGCCAGTCTGCCCGACTGCTCGAGTTTGCTCAGGGAATGGTCATTGGCAGTTGGATCGATCGGTTGGTCGGTCGCGGACTGAGACACAAGATAACTTGTCCGTCTTGAGCGTCGGCGCATTTGAGGTCGCCACGTGAGTCCATTGGGCAGCGCCGTATATCGAGGGGTAGTGACTTCGCGGTCGACACGAGAGCAACACGCGTCAACCCACGACATCAGTCTGGCCGGTGCGGGCTGCGACGCCGTGAGACGGCAGATCGGCGCGCCTTCCTGCGTCCGTTGAAGCGGACGGTTCGGGAGAGCACTTTGGGGGTGCTGCGCCAGGTCTTCTCCAGAAATCATAGTTTATCAGAAGTTAGGTGATTTGTGATATGTTGTTTCATTTACATGTTAAATTCCACTTGTTTTCTTGGTAAGGGTTCTTTCATTTACTTGTTAAATTCTACTTGTTTCCCTGGTGAGGTCACCAGCCGCTTTGATTTGGGGTCGTCTCACCATTCTTCTCCGTTTGCCCACCCGCTGGGAGGTGGTTATTTATGAATTGGGTGGTCCGTTGTTCCCTTGTGCAGTAGGGGAGGGTTAGAGCAACCTGCGGATCGGGTTGTTCGGTAATCTCCCTATCGATCTGCCGTACGTTAGTAGCTGCCTCTGTCATGTTTGTCGGATTCAGTGTGTTAACGAATTTATTGCTTGGAGTGTTACGGCCTAATTCCTGAATATGTTTTGATCTTGCCTATTACGTTGAGAGTCGATATCTGTGTACTGTAGAGCATGTTAACTTGTTTGGCCAAGCTTGTATAATTTTATATAAGATTGCACTTCATGGGCTTTTATTTAAATGGTCATTTTAATATATAAAGTTGCCACCTTTCCAAAAAAATGGTTCAAATGGCTCTGAGCACTATGGGACTCAACTGCTGTGGTCATCAGTCCCCTAGAACTTAGAACTACTTAAACCTAACTAACCTAAGGACATCACACAACATCCATGACCGAGGCAGGATTCGAACCTGCGACCGTAGCAGTCGCACGGTTCCGGACTGCGCGCCTAGAACCGCGAGACCACCGCGGCCGGCCCACCTTTCCACCATTAGACATTTCTTCGAAATTAAAATCAAGTTGCACCTTCAGTGGCAAAGTTAATATTTTAATTTTAGTGTTTTGTACCATTTCCATTTCTTATACAGGGTGTATAGTTTGTGCACTTCTGTGATTTGTTAAAACTTTTCTTTTAAAGTAATCTGGTGCGTTGCAGATTTGCACCAGTGTACTCTTTCAGAGGTCGTTCTTAGCGGTCGTAACTACGGCCGTGTCAAAAGGGAGCGCGAAAAGGTTATCAGTCCGAAAGGTCATACAGTCTAAAATTTTTTCTTTCTGCCTCTGAAAAAATTGTAACTTGATATTTAGAGGGTGGTTTCTGATTATAATTTTAAATCTGTTTCTTTCAACATATGCTTTAGGCACCATTAAAGTGAATAAATTACCATATGTTCAAAAGGAATTTGCTTATGATTTCATCAGTTACTCCCTGGCAACTACTTCCACGCTCACATAGTGTGATTAAATGTGTTAATGTCTTGATGAGTCGCTGGTAAGTAGAATAAATTCTGGAGAAAATTCTTTAAAAATAAAGCACGGTTAAGCCAAGTCTCCGTAAACGTCCTGCAAGCCCCTATGAATGAGTGCGATAATCTGGGTTTTCGCCAAAAGAAAATGACGCACGTCCGTTAGAGACTATTTTGAAGGCCGCGTACAGCGCCGCCATCTATCGGAACTTAGCGAAACTAAAGGGGCTGAAGCAGGGCAACTCCACGATGTCAGACAGCAAATCTGGCTTTTTTGCGAAGGGAATTGGCCGAAAAAAAAGTGTTGCATTAGTTATGAGCTCCCTTCTATTCAATTTAACATGGATAATGTGAATTAGCGGAAAGGAAATAAGAATATGTAAGTAAACTTTCCAGGAAGTCCCGTGACAGCAGTATACTAGTGTAATGACGTCAGGTGGCTGTCAGATTTCAGACTGTACACTTTCATTACCCTCTGCTTCATGAGAACGCACACTGCCACTATGACCCCCCCCCCCCCCCCCCCCGAGTCCTTTTGTACTCCCCTCCTCTGCCTTCCCCACTCCCTGGCACGTCTGCTCAGCACCCCCCACCCCTCTTATGGATCCTCATCTTCCATTGGCTCCTTCCCCCCGCTCCCCCTTCACATTTCCTCTCCTTCCCACCCTTTTTTTCCCGTCATCTGACCAGTTTCCCCCCATCTGATCTCGGGTGTGGTATGTCATATTTGTGCCAACTTTTTAGTGCAGTGTTTAAGTGAGTGTTCAGTGTTGTGCGTCTTTCCACAGTGTTGCGAACAGAAATCATGCTGTCGCTGGGTGCGCATTTTATATCTCTTACGAACAGAACCGAGACTGTCGCCGTGTTTTTTTAATTGTCTGTCCATTATTTTTCTGCTTCCTGTGTATTTTATTAGCATCATCAACCCTGTGTTTTATGTTTTAAGCTCTAGAATTTTCTGCCATTTTACCTTTAAGTCACCGATTTTATAGCCAACTGTTATTATTTTTTATTATCTTCATCTTTTTTAACCAAATTCTGTAGGCTGAAGAGCGGCGTAATAAGCTGCTGCCAGCCCGCCCCCTTTAGGGGGAATCGAAACTCAATAAAGAAAAAAAAATGCCAGTATGACGGCGCTCTGCGCAGCCGCTAGAATCCAATAGCACCGTGGGAGCTGGGATACACGGGTGGACGGACGGGTGAACGAACGAATAAATCTCCAATCCCCCTTTCGGGGACTCTCGCCGACAGCAGACAAAGGCCGGAAACCGCGCAGGCCGTCGAGTGCCGTGGTGCATGCCCACGTCCCGTGGCCGGCGCTCTTCCGGCGGAATGCGATTTCCTTTTGCGCCGCGCGAAACGTGCTTTTTGTGCGGAAGCCCGGGGTGGGCCGGGCCGGGCGCGCGCGCGCGTGCCGCGGCGGCGGCGGCGGTGGCACACAAAGTGCCCGGCCGCCCTGGATGCGCGCTGCGCTAACGAGCGCCGACCGATCGCGCCGGCAGGCGGCAGCTTTCAGCGTCAGTCCCGGCCGGCCGATACTCGCACGCCGGCTAACGAGGTCGTGCGTGGCCAGCCCACGCGCTCTGTGCCGGGGGCCTGCTGCGCCCACGCCACGGTCTCTGTGTGTCGCAGGTGCAGACTCCTCGACTCATGCCGTGTTCACGCACATTAACTATAATCGAACCCCATATAATGGCCCTCATTGATCTGGATCTCCAGTTAATCCGGATCCTTGTTTTTAGGTTTCCATGCCTCAGTAGGTAAAAACTGAATCCTTATAGTACTGCTCTTTTGGCTGTCTTTCTTTCTGTCTGTACCCGATTGTTAAAACCCTTTTTCCCAGGAACAGATAGACGTATCAAGTTGAAATTTATGTCACATACTGAGACCTATGGGCCCATGGAGGTGTAAAGAATGGAAGTTTGTGGATCACTGTATCCAAAAGATACTTCCATTTACCAAGTATATTTTAATACTCGCAAGCTCATCAAAATCAATGGGGTGCGCTATGACTAGGGTAAAAGGAAAATTTTGATACTACAGCCGAAATAAACAATCCGAAACTGTAAATTGGCAATGAAGTCACACGAGAAAGAAGTTGCCATTTCTTATCTCTCTCTCGCTCTCTGTCTGTTCGTCCGTCTGTTAAAACCAGTCTTTCTCAGGAACGGATAGATATTTCAAGTTGAAAATTACGTAACGTACCAAGGTTCATGTTTCATTGGCGGTATAAAAAATTTAGGCCTCTAAGTCGTTGCAATCAAAAGATACGGCCATTTATGTCACACGGTCTGATGAAACTGAATACTAATACTCGTGAATACTAATGTCGGTGATGTAACATATTGCAAATCCTCCCTATAATTTCCAAAGCCAACTAAAGTGTTTCTCATGTCTACAGAGAACCAGCAAATGTGTCTTTCACCCGTCATTCACCTGCTACATACACAAACCACAATCGATGTTACCTCAATTACATTGTGCGTTGTGGATAAACCTTCAAACCCTATCCCTTGCAAATTGTGGATCCGCATCCCAACATCGCTCTGGATATAACATGTGGCGGATCCACACTCGAACGCTAACTCGGGTCTACTGCAGGTCCTGGGAGCCACCCGCGACACATGGATATACACAGACATACAGAAAACAGAGCAAACGCTTTTCAAATGTGGAGGTGACTGGATACATCCGAATACAATGCTATACCACCCTTTCCGATAAGTGTATTTGGGCTAGGTGTTAGCAGATGTACTACATTAACAACCAATTCTAGAACACAGAACGAGAGGTTATGTCATGACCGCGTGGATGGAGCTGACATAAAATCGATGGAATTGCGAAAATGATGGGGATATAGGTATAAATTGACCGAATATACACCGAAATGCGGGAAAGTTGAGGAAGAACTTGCACATCTTCTGGTTGGCGCAGAGCAATTTGTACTTGGGAACAGGTATGTGGCACCAAGAGAAATCGAAGAAAACGTCGACATGGAAGCGAAGGGAATCAGGGAAGCAGTCATTTTTTTCCGTCGAGGCGGCATTATACTGTGTGTCTATTGAGGTACCAGTGATACACGAGCGTTGACTACTGTATTTGATGCTTCTCAGGTAGACAGAGGACCATCCGCCTCTAAACTCGCATGCATCTGCCTCAAAGGATGGAAGACATGTACGATTTACTGGTAGACTGATGATGCATTCTAGAGAGGGAGATGTTGATGTAGGTTAATTTTTCCACTGTTCTCTCAGGATTCATCAATCGCGTGACATAGCCTGTGTTCGACTCGTACACAGCCACATGTTCTGTATGTGATTTAAAGCACTGTCTATTTGCTATCGTTAACGGTAAACCTGTCGGTCATCAGAGGACTTCCATCTCATGTGTGATGAAACGTGACACATTCCTCTACACGAACTATGATTTATGCAATGTATTCCATCCCCCTTTCGCATCTTGGGTGTAAAATCAAGACTTCAGCATCGTAACTAGGTTAGCGATAGGTGCTCATGAGGCACTGCATTCCCCATGTATACATTTGCATGACAGATGTGCCGCTGACAGAGTTAGTGGCGGAATGACTTGTAATTTCCACATGTCGGACACTGCTGCTATGTGTTTAGCTGTTTCCTTGTAAGAGGTATTCCCCGTCACTAACCGTAATTGTGTATAGGGCTGATGCAGGCATAGTATAATATCTGAAGTGTGATCAGATGCGAACAGTGGACGCTATACATCTCTGGAAAGCGATATCGTGCTCGTATCACACAGCTAATGTTTTCAAGAAGTAGTTTTCTTGTTTTACGGTTCGATAACATAGTTTATTGTAGAGGAACCGGGAAGAAGGATGTATGTCATGCGCTTGAAATATATTTCTTACATTGGAGTATTAACAGCGCTACATTCCATACGACTGATCGGTCGGAAACGCAAGCTATCTAACATTATAGCCCGTTTTAAGTGGAGAACACTGTATCCTTAGAAGTGCGTGGGTTTATGTTCTCTCTTACCAATACCTTCCAGGTACTGAGCCTAGAATCTGGAATGTTACTTTAAAACTGATAGTCTGCTTGATTTACGTAAAAATGCTTCGAAGTCCACCCGACTGGAGCACCATCGTACATAAAAATCAACCTTTCTTGTTATTCTTCACCGTCTGTTATTACATCACAGCGCTTTCAAATCTGTTACTATACATCGATAAGGAGTTCTATCCTCCTCGACGTGGACGCATCTCGAGAAATCTCGTGCACTTGGATGGGCGAGGACTCGGCAAGCTCCATTCATTCACGAGACGTGGAATGTAGCGGTCTACTTCTGGTCGATTGCAGATTAAATCGGTAACAGTGGTGCAGGGCGGTTGGTACGAAAGTGTGAGAGGGCTCTTTCAGTCTCTAATTTTACCGTAAGACTGCGAGAACGCTCTGTGACTCCTATTAACATAGAGATAGATCGTAAATTAAGCACTATTCTCGAAGTGTTAGAAATATGTAGAGCGCTGCCTGGTAATCTTTGATGATGGATGTGTTCGAGAATTTACAATGCTTGGACATACTGCACAGTTATCTATCCACATTCGCAATGATACTTGCAAAGTGGGGAGGGGGCGGTTTAGCTATGATACTGTAACTTTGAGCTATTCTCCTCAGTCGTCATTGGTCCCGTTCTTGCAGGATCTCTTTCAGGCCGCAGAGACGTCGGAGATTTGATGTTTTGCCGAATACCTGATTTCCTGATACTCACGGTACGCTCGTGAAATGTTCGTACGGGAAATTGCCCGCTTCATCGCTACCTCTGAATTGCTGTGACCAATAGCTTGTACGCCAACTATGACACCACGTTTAAACTCATTTAAATCTTCTAACCTACCATTGTAGCAGCAGTAACCGATCTAGCAACTGCGGTGGACACTTGTTGTGTTATATATGCGTTGCCGACCGCAGCGCCGTATTCTGCCTGTTTAGATGTGTCTATATTTGAATACGCATACCTATACCAGTTTCTTTGGCGCTTCAGTGAATAATCAAGAGTTATTTGAAAAAATAAAATTGCGCAAATATCGAATGAGATCTTGATAAGATTTCAAAGTATTACAAAGATTGGCAACTCGCTTTAAATGTTCGTAAATGTAAATAGCAAAAAACTCTATTATGTCATTAATTAATAGTTTGAATCAGTCAGTTTATACGAAATATGACAGTAACAGTTTGCGGTGATTTAGTGCGGAATAATCAAATAGGCTGTAGCGTTGATAAAGCAAGTAGTAAATTTCAGCTCATGCGTAAGATTCTGGTAAAATGCAGTCAGTCTAGAAAGGAGATAATTGAGAACAATATTACTCAAATGTATGGGACCCATACGATATAGTGATTACTTTAAAACACTGAACGTGTACAAAGACTGCTGCACGAATGGTAACTGGTGTATTCGAGCGACAGGAGACCTTCAAAGAAATACTGAACATCCTGACCTTTCAGACGTACGCTCTGTAACACTTATGTTCAGATGGAATATAATATGCATAATATAGCACAATGTCACAAGACCTATCGTCTGGGCAGAAGGGCATGTGAAGGGACATATTTAGAAGATAGAAGGTAAAGGTCTTCTAGAAAACTTTTCCGAGGTGTGACGGATTTGCACATCTGCAACATCGCGTTGACGGTTCGTCTGCCGGCCGCTGTGGCCGAGCGCTTCTAGGCGTTTCAGTCCGGAACCGCGCTGCTGCTACGGTCGCAGGTTCGAATCCTGCCTCGGGTATGGATGTGTGTGATGTTCTTCGGTTAGTTAGGTTTAAGTAGTTCTAAGTCTAGGGGACTGATGACCTCAGATGTTAAGTCCCATAGTGCTTAGAGCCATTTCAACATTTGAACGGTTCTTCTATTGGAACCAGACACTGGGGCTCCTGCTGGTTAATACAAGAGGAGCGATGTAGCTTGAAGACTGACGCCAATTATCAAGGGAAAGCTGACTCACAAAGTTTCAGAAATCATTATTGTGAGTGAAATCTAGGAGTACACTGGAAACCACTATGTAATGCTCCCGTAGGGTCTGTGAAGACAACGTTAGACTAATTACAGCGGGAAAAGAGGTGAGTGGCCATATGTACATCTGTGCTTTCCCGTCATCAAATGACTCTTGAGCGACATTGACCGCTTCTGTTCCGTATCGGTACTGATGACGAGAAATGGTGCCCTTATGCTAACAGAACGAAAAGAAAGCAATGATTGAGTCGAATCAAAGCAGCAGCTGCCCGTAAAAAGACCAGCCCGTATCCATAAAAGATAATGATACGCACCTGGTGGAACAACGACGCTCTGGCTCACCACAAGTTGTTTCCAAGGGGTGTAACCGTCACTAGTGACATTTGATGTCAACAGAGAGACCGCATTGAGGTTAGACACCTAACATGAGTTGGAGTGGGAGGTCATTCCGGACCTACCTTAATCACCTGACTTTACACCCTCAGATTTTCGCCTTTTCCGCTCCTTATCGAACAACCTTCAAGGAACTTTCTTTCTCGATGGAAATTCCCTCCAAACATGGCTCGAGGAGTACTTCATTTCAAAGCCACATGAGTTCTACAGTTGCAGACTTGTAAATTTCCAAATAGTGAAAGAAAATATATTGACGGGGTTAAAGTCTCTATTATGTGTATCTGCTATGTTTATTAAACTTATGTAAAAACAGTACAGACCAATCCAATAGATTTAGATGCACGTTCTCCTTTACTGTGACTGAGTTTGTCAGCGTAGGAAGACGCATGGAAGGAGGTGGCGGCGTGAGACTGGCGGCCCCCGAGCTGCTTTTATGGGCCACCAAGAAGAACCAAAAACAATTATCGTGTTCCTTAAGGACCCATCCGCTGAGCACTCCTAGAGCTCTTGAAATAGCATGCTGGGCTTGCTTTTACGGCCAATAAAACGGGGCGCATGTCCTCCACTCGTAGATGCACACCGAAACTCGTTTCCGCTGCTCTCCGCATTGCCGAATCGATAACCCTGGCTCCTTGCTGTAACCTTTTGGTGCTCTAGAAAGGTGATACGGGTCATGGATGAGCGGTGTGCAAGGAATACGTGCCGTTCTCTGCTGTGAAATAGTTGCGTCTGTGGTACGAGAGTTAAGATACTCACTTGAATTTGTTGTAACCCCTTTCCGAGCAATACGGTTTAGTTTTTCCTCAGTTTGTCGAAGCACCTCAGGTTACTGTCACTACGGTTCTTTAAAAAATGTGCAATTTGTCAACGTAACATATCAGGTATGTTATTTATATTCAGCAACAAGGAGAGTAAATATAACACTGTTCTACAGTTTCATAATGTTGAATACTGTGATAAACAGAATACGATTTTCTTACTTTTGTTGAGTCTTAAAATCCGGAAAAGAAGCTGACATGTATTTATCATATGTAAGGTTTGAGCTAACGGTATTACTTTTGTATATCTTTAAATAAATGATGAACAAAGATGAAAAAATATCAGATACCGTATCTTGTAGGTTTGCCTGTGGTATTGTGTTTCAGGGGCATCCCGTTACTGCATGCAGCAATAATCGGTTAACACGGCGGACTGCCACTTCCCTTCCGATAAACACTCCTGCTCCCAGTTTTTCGGTGAAGGGATTCAGGAAGAAGAATATCTTTGTCATGTAGTACGTAGCGAATTGTGGAGCATAAATTATATTACATTGTGGTATTTAGCACCCATTTTTTTCTTTGTGAAGACTTCTTTGCTTATAGAGGGAGCCATATATTAAAAACCATCATTCAAATCTTCAATAGCCTTCCTATAAATAATCAGCGTTTTAAAGGGCATATGACGTCTTTTCCATTCATCAACCTGTTGTTCATTAATGTGTTATACTTTAATGAGCAAGTAGAAAATATATGATTTCAATGTTTTGTCGCGGTCGCGTAACTTAAATGAACACACGAGAAATAGACAATTTCTGCAATAGATTTCAATGAATACTTCATCGACTCAAATGTCAGCTCACAGAAAAATATAACAGAAGTGAAGTGCATTGTTAACGCATTTCCCAGACGTTGCTGTTCATACCTGGCAATAGCACACTGCGTATTCACGTAAACCTGATGAAAGCACTGCGGGAGAAAGACCAGTTACTGCAGACTTCCGTAACAACTGCACACCCTTACCTGGTCACAGCACTACTGATGGTGCGTAGGCTACCCAGACAAGCAATGATTCTGTGCTGTGAGAACAACGTTATACCCAGGCAATGCTGCCCTCTGCTCGTAATACAGGCATTGCAGCGCATTGTTTAGTACAAGAAAGAGTAAATCCAAGCATGGTGAGAACAACAATTTCGAATTCGGCAGTGCCACGTTATCAGAGTACAGCTAATTTCATTTCCATAATTTTTTGTTTGTTGAAAATTGGTGTTACATCGGATCACCGTATTAATAACTTCAAACATTGTTATAATTCTATGTGGTGTTTGTTTACAGCTGATTTTTTAAATAAGTCGTTTCGGAATGATGCGTTGGTATTTTTAAATGCACCGCCATTATCGTCCAGTGAAAACGTCATCGCCGCACAATAGCCTTTGAACTTTCACGCCAAAAGTTCTTCAGAGACATTTGGCGAAAATCGGCCACCTTAGATCACTTTCATCTAATTTAAGTGAGTAGCTGCTCAATGTTGGGTGCTGCAACCGTATAGCAAAATAATGGAAGCAAAACCAGAAACAGTGGAACACAGAGAACATAATGAAAGTTGCATGACTAAGAATTAAGTTGGTAATGTCGCTACAAAGTAGCACAACAAAGTATGAGGACTAACTGTGTGGTTATAACAGTTTACGTACTACAGAAATACGGCGCTCAGCTAGATACAATGCATGATGTAAAGATTGTAGTGCACGTAGAAACCATTACCTAAATGTAATACAACGCTAAACGAGAAATACCTGCTATGGAATTCAGCGCACATAGGAAGAACGGCAAGCTGTTAGTACCTTTCGGGAACGACATTATTCCTGCTAAATGAAGTTTAACTGAGTCCCAAAGGTTTTATACTGTTAGGGACAGTGGAAAGATGACACCAAATGCCCTTGCGTAGGAGAGCAGCTTGCCTGTTAACGTGATGGAAGACGAAACGGGCGTCGATTTGGAGGGCGTTATGGGTTCACTGTTAGAATTTGGCAGAGTTTTGTATGAATTGCTATCAAACAAGGTAAAGGTGATAGAAATATTCCTGTAGATTTTTGGAATCGTTATGGGATGTAGCAACCAACTCATTATTCACGTTGAGACTGTATATATGCTGTCGGACGCTCGCAAAATATAGCATCCACAAAATTTCTCTAAGTACGACGTTACCTGTTGAAGCTATGAAGCCGATGACGGCAGACCAACTGCTTCGTGTGTGGCGGGAAATGAGCTACCGTTTTGATAAATGTTGTGTAACATATGGTGCTCTCATTCAGTGCATAAAAATTTGAACTTTTCTCTTTCCAGGAACATTGGAATTGTGTTTCTGTATTTCGTAGTTTGAAATCAATAAATTTTCCCTATTTTTTAATATCCCTATTTTTCTGAGGTACATCTTCCTTGTCAGTACGTGATATAAATGTGTTTAAATTAACAATGAATGGTAATTTCCGCCATTTCAATAAATATTTTGTTGTACGTTTGGCGATTTCGTGTTACAGGCTTTTCCACTGTTATGAAAGTATCTACAGAGCTACAGAGGTAAATGGGTTAGCAAAATAAATAAATGATTGCGGAATTACTACTCTGTAACGAGTTGCCAGAGACCCCGTGTCCCATATATTAAAATACTCGGAAAGCACCACTGATAAACCTCTAGAATTTGATCCTACACAGTTACAAGTCGCAACAGGTGGACGCTACAAATTAAGACCATTAATTCTGAACGCTTTGTTTACGGTAATATAGCCGTGTCCACTACCACGGTACAATATTGAGCACATAATGTGTCTAAATAAACTGGATTAGGAAGAGTAACAAATAAATGAATTACTAAAGTGCGACACGATCTTTAGTGCACTAACAGGAATCTTTCTGGGCAGAATTATGTGCTGACACGTCTCTTTGAGAAGGACTGCCCCGTTTGACCTCAAAACCTACGAATGTCCTTCCAGCGCCGTGGTGACAATCTTAGCGCGCGTACGCGGTTGGGATAATCACCCTTTCGCCCCCTACTTCTACTAGTCTAGGATGCGCACGACCACAACTTCAACATTAACACTTAGGACCAGGAAACATTGTCCTGTGGGGACTTGCTGCATTGACTTCTGAAAGAGGAATAAGGATGCCGCTTTTTAAATCTGAATGTTAGGCTCTATTCATTCAAACTCGTGCGGTATTCGTAAAGTTCACTACTCTGCCTCACATATTTGTTTTATTATTACATTGTGTTACATAACGTGTATATCGAAATTTAATGTTTTTCAAATTAATGAACTTTCAAATAATCTTAACGATAAAGGTGTTTCTACTCTGGGTTGTCATAGGCAAACTCCATATACGGCATGGTGAAAAACTATAGCGAAAAACATCGAAGGGCTGCAGAAGGTGTTGCGAAATATTGTATGTCGACACAGATCCAGATGCGGAAACATGATCCACCTTTGCCGTACTGTGTTGAAGCTAAACCATCCCTCGGGCAGCAAAACCTAAGTCTGCACGCTGCGCTTTGTAGTGTTGTAACGGGCGTGATGTGTTCGTCACCGTACAACTTAAGTTACTTACGTCAGCTACAACCTCGCATTTGGCCAAGTTGGTATCCTAATTGTCTGTGGATATTCTCCTCAATTTATTTTCCAAGCCATTCGCTGTAGCGTCCCCCCCCCCCCCCCCCATATAAACGCCTCCATCTCATCTCCTCCCCTCCACACTCCCTACAAGTTTGTCAGAGTAACTTTGTTACACATTGTGTAAATTGTTTCCCACATTGGAAAGCGACAATCGCAGGCAGCGTAGTGACTCAGTACTACACCTTCCCATCCTCCAGATAAGGCGGCAGCATCTGTGACCGTTGGACAGTGCCTCATGCATCCACCATCGACTGAAGCCTGTCGTGGACAAACCTGTTTTCAAAATCGAAGGAGATGGAGAAACTAAATACTGAGTTTCGTGTTAGAAACACTTCACACGTGAGAAAGTAGTGTCGCACCATAGCGTGTCTGCCAGATACACGTGCAATTGACATGTTGAAATAAGCACTGCTGGTGTTGTGAAACCACTGAGCTCAACTCAACGAAAGCGGGAATGGAAACTGCGTCACTCTCCACATTGAATATGCTGCTGAAGACACCCGTTTCTTCGCTTTTGCCTGGCTACAATTTCTACGGTACAAATAAATCACACGCACTGATCACATCACACCTGTTACCAAAAACCGTAAAAGAAAGTATGCAGAGAATTTGAGGAGAATCTTCATCTGTCAATGTGTAGCGTGATGCTAGAGGATAGTCCACGGTTAATTTGCCTATGAGAAAGGAAGCTTCTCTCAAATGGTTCTTTATTTACGTTTTAAGCCTACAAACCACCTCCTCGTTTGTGGCGGTGTGTACTTGGTGTCCCTTTCCTATTACAGTCAGCAATGTTACGAGGCAGGAACCACTGCTGGTAAGCCTCAGTATGGGCTCCATTCACTGTAATGTTTGCTTTATGGTCTTTTGAGGGCATAATTGAAGGGGAATGCCGTATGTTAGCTTCCACTTACAGGAATTTACACTCCCGAAACTCCGGTCAGGAAGCACGTAGCGTCTGCCATTGGACTTGGGATGAGCCTCAATGTGTTGCTTCGTGATTTCCATAAGAACCAGAGACGAAACAGGCTGATTTGCTTTTTATATTCTCTGTTTCCTCTTTCAGACCCACCTGGTAAGGGGCTCAGACGCATGAGCAGTCGAGGGTCTTGTAAGCTACTTCCTTCGTGGGTTATTACGCTTCCTGGGGGTTCTTCAGTCATTAGCCATCCGCCTTTCGGATTTGCTGGGATCGGTGAAGGATGATTTGTAACTGCGGAAGGCGGGAATTTACAAAATACCGTGTCAATGTGGCATGGCCTGTATAGGACAGACAACGTGCGCAGTGGAAGAGAGTTGTACAGAACATCAACATTGCGCTCGCCTACTGCAACCCAGTAAGTCTGCAGTTGCGGAACATTGTATTTCTAACGGAGTACGACAAAACTTCCATTTTGGCCACAGCAACAACTTTTTGGGACTCCATTATCAAAGAATCCGTTGAAATACACATTGCAGAAAATCTAATGAACCGTGACAGTGGTTAGCAATTGAATAACGCGTGGAATCCCGTCATCTCCGAAATTTGCTCGAGACGAAGACGCGAGAAGACTTGGATAGCTGCGGCCAGCACCAGTACCGACGGCAGCTGAGTACTGCAGTTCCACCAGCGAGGTCACTGTCTCTGGGCAGTGTGGCCCTTCTGTCTCAGCGACTGGAACGCATGCGCGGCAGTACTATCAGCGCACCCGGCTCGCCTGAAGATGGCTGGCAGTTTTCCAGCCGAAATATCGTGGAATGAAGTTTACGTTGACTGGCTGCAGGTCCGAAATCTTTTTGAACAGTTGATTAGCTGGAAAAATTTCAATTTTACAGCTAACATAGGTCACATCAAAAGTGTTAACAAACGCACGATTGAATTACAGTATTTTCGATTCACAGATTCGAGTGCAAAATACTGGACACTCACTACTCGTCAGAAAGTAAACTATTATCTAGTATGTCACTGGATGCGTTCTGTAATGATGTGAACAATGATTTATTATGTATCGATATATTTTTCCGGTAGAATCAGCGGCCCATCTGCTACACTGATAACGCCCTTGAAATGTGAATAAACGCAAGGTAATGCGAGCATGAAAGAGAAAAAGCCTTCTATCATCATATTTCGAGAATTTTGACATTTCAGGAGCCTATCAAACAGCTCCGATACGCGGCGGTAATAACACAAAACGACATGAAATAAGACAAGGTTGTATAAATCAGTGCTGTGGAGACGAATTGTAAATCTGAGTCATTTCTGTACGTTTTCTGCGAGATAATGTGCATTTGTAAACCAAACCGCTTCCACTACGCTAGTGTGAACCATTAGAGGATATTTCTCTAGCGTCTGAAGTGTTCATCGAACAGCCATGACAGAAAATATCATGTTAATTTATTGGTCCGCTGCTGCAATTGCAGAAGCTCTGTGCAGCACCTACCGAAATATACGTTACATGTTCAGCAAATTAGAAATTTAAAGAACGTCGTAGTAAACAAGCAGAAAATGGTGGCTGAACAATACTTTATTTCCAACGGGGTTCATTCACTGAGATCGTTATCTAGCAACACAAAATGCCATTGTAGCACCAGTAGTATCAACTGTACTGGAATCCGGAACCCAATACGAGTTCCACATTGCCTGTTTAAGGTCTTCCAGGGGAAACAAAAATTTTATTTTCAAATTATTCATCGAGTTCAAACAATTAAAGGCTGTCGCAAGTACTCACTAGGAGGCATGCTGTTCGGCGGGCCGCGGAAGTAATCAGGCGCCGACGCAACCCAGCACCACCCCGGCCGCGCCGCGGCCTGCAGCGAGCGCAGCCCATGTCACTCTGCGACTGCACAATTCAGCGGGCCGAGAAACGTGCAGTTCAGCCCGCAGAGGGAGTTCACTTTCACCAAACACGAGAGCAGGTGGAAGGCACCACCGCGGCTGGGGTGTTCCCTACTGCGGACCTTCTGCCGTGTCACGTGCGACCAATTAAATGCTAATATACCTCCGCCATATTAGTATATAGGACCTCGCCGGCCCCAGGCCAGCCAACGGATGTCTTCTCCACGAACTCAGCACCGCACCGACTACATGCTGCCTTCGCAGCAATGGCTCTGAGCACTATACGACTTAACTTCTGAGGTCATCAGTCGCCTAGAACTTTGAACTACTTAAACCTAACTAACCCAAGGACATCACACACATCCATGCCCGAGGGAGGTTTCGAACCTGCCACCGTAGTGGTCGCTCGGTTCCAGACTGCAGCGCCTAGAACCGCACGGCCACTCTGGCCGGTGCTAAGTTCGGCGACGTACTCGGAGGAACTGTTCGTAGCAATCGTTAGTATAGCATTCTCCCGCTGAGATTTGAAGAACTTTGAAATTATTCCGATCTTGCCGCAACCTTAAGCTTTATTCTGCTCAGACTGACGCCTCCCAGTGGGAGGCCCGATCAAGTGGGAAGACTGTATAATATCATAGAAAATACCTCTGGGGTGTTCCAATAATACAAGGACTGTCTTACCAAGCACTGAGTGAACTTTCCGTTTAGTCTAAATTTTCTACCAGATAACTGACATTTTTGACCTTCGTTGTCTTTTTTGAACTTCAGTATCTGTCAAAGGAGCCCGTTTGTACCAAGTTGGGCAAAATCATTTCGTTAATAATTGGAGACAGAACTTTATTCATACGTTTTCTTCTGGGATTGTTCCAAGCCTGGAATACTTCACTCTTACGCTAAAAGCGTAACACAATATGAAATCTATTAAATTTAGAAATGATGTTTTTGTGTTCAGGCAGTGCAAATTACGAGGGTCAAATGCCCACACTTTATTCATCCAGTATTTTGACAATGCCTCATCCATGAACCATGGACCTTGCCGTTGGTGGGGAGGCTTGCGTGCCTCAGTGATACAGATAGCCGTACCGTAGGTGCGACCACAACGGAGGGGTATGTGTTGAGAGGCCAGACAAACGTGTGGTTCCTGAAGAGGGGCAGCAGCCTTTTCAGTAGCTGCAGGGGCAACGGTCTGGATGATTGACTGATCTGGCCTTGTAAGACTAACCAAAACCGCCTTGCTGTGCTGGTACTGCGAACGGCTGAAAGCAAGGGGAAACTACAGCCGTAATTTTTCCCGAGAGCATGCAGCTTTACTGTATGGTTAAATGATGTTGGCGTCCTCTTGGGTAAAATATTCCGGAGGTAAAATAGTCCCCCATTCGGATCTCCGAGTGAGGACTACGTAAGAGGACGTCGTTATCAGGAGAAAGAAAACTGGCGTTCCATGGATCGGAGCGTGGAATGTCAGATCCCTTAATCTGGCAGGTAGATTAGAAAATTTAAAAAGGGAAATGGATAGGTTAAAGTTAGATATAGCGGGAATTAGTGAAGTCCGGCGGCAGAGGAACAAGACTTTTGGTCAGGTGAATACAGGGTTATCAATACAAAATCAAATAGGGGTAATGCAGGAGTCGATTTAATATCATTATCATCATCATCATTTAAGACTGATTATGCCTTTCAGCGTTCAGTCTGGAGCATAGCCCCCTTATAAAATTCCTCCATGATCCCCTATTCAGGGCTAACATTGGTGCCTCCTCTGATGTTAAACCCATTACTTTAAAATCATTCTTAACCGAATCCAGGTACCATCTCCTTGGTCTGCCCCGACTCCTCCTACCCTCTACTGCTGAACCCATGAGTCTCTTGGGTAATCTTGCTTCTCCCATGCGTGTAACATGACCCCACAATCTAAGCCTGTTCCCCCTGACTGCTACATCTATAGAGTTCATTCCCAGTTTTTCTTTGATTTCCTCTTTGTGGACACCCTCCTGCCATTGTTCCCATCTACTAGTACCTGCAATCGTCCTAGCTACTTTCATATCTGTAACCTCAACCTTGTTGATAAGGTAACCTGAATCTACCCAGCTTTCGCTCCCATACAACAAAGCTGGTCGAAAGATTGAACGGTGCACAGATAACTTAGTCTTGGTACTAACTTCCTTCTTGCAGAAGAGAGTAGATCGTAGCTGAGCGCTCACTGCATTAGCTTTGCTACACCTCGCTTCCAGTTCTTTCACTATGTTGCCATCCTGTGAGAATATGCATCCTAAGTACTTGAAACCGTCCACCTGTTCT
Source organism: Schistocerca americana (assembly GCF_021461395.2). Classification (NCBI taxonomy): domain Eukaryota; kingdom Metazoa; phylum Arthropoda; class Insecta; order Orthoptera; family Acrididae; genus Schistocerca; species Schistocerca americana. Next base: position 96,017,027 of record NC_060121.1, read on the forward strand.
AACTTTGATCCTCCTGTTTGGCGCTCAATCCGTTTATATTTCCTTCCCACTGACAGTACTTTCGTTTTGGAGATGCTAATCTCCATATCATAGTCCTCACATTTCCGATCTAGCTCTGAGATATTGCTTTGCAAACTTTCAATCGAATCTGCCATCACAAGTAAGTCATCCGCATATGCAAGACTGCTTATTTTGTGTTCACATATCTTAATCTCACCTAGCCAGTCTATTGTTTTTTCAATATATGATCCATAAATAATATGAACAACAGTGGAGACAGGTTGCAGCCTTGTCTTACCCCTGAAACTACTCTGAACCATGAACTCAATTTACCGTCAACTCTAACTGTGCCTGACTATCCAGGTAAAGACCTTTAATTGCTTGCAAAAGTTTGCCTCCTATTCCATAATCTCGTAGAACAGACAATAACGTCCTCCTAGGAACCCGGTCATATGCCTTTTCTAGATCTATATAGCATAGATACAATTCCCTGTTCCACGCATAACACTTCTCCATTATTTGCCGTAAGCTAAATATCTGGTCCTGACAACCTCTAAGAGGCCTAAACCCACACTGATTTTCATCCAATTGGTCCTCAACTAATACTCGCACTTTCCTTTCAACAATACCTGAGAAGATTTCACCCACAACGCTGATTAAAGAGATACCTCTGTAGTTGTTACAATCTTTTCTGTTTCCATGTTTAAAGATTGGTGTGATTACTGCTTTTTTCCAGTCTGATGGAACCTGTCCCGACTCCCAGGCCATTTCAATTATCCTGCGTAGCCGTTTGAGGCCTGACATTCCACTGTATTTGATGAGTTCCGACTTAATTTCATCCACCCCAGCTGCTTTATTGCACTGCAATCTATTGACCATTTTCTCCACTTCCTCAAATGTGATCCTATTTCCATCATCATTCCTATCCCACTCTACCTCGAAATCTGAAACATTACTGATCGTATTTTCACCTACATTGAGCAACTCTTCAAAATATTCCCTCCATCTGCCCAAGACATCCACAGGTTTCAACAGCAGTTTTCCTGACCTGTCCAAATTACTTGTCATTTCCTTCTTACCTCCCTTTCGAAGACTGCTAACTACACTCCAAAATGGTTTTCCAGCAGCTTGACCCATAGTCTCCAACCTGTTCCCAAAGTCTTCCCAAGATTTCTTCTTGGATGCTGCAATTATTTGGATTTGTTTCTTTCTTCAACATAACTTTCTCTGTCTACCTGAGTTCTAGCATGTAGCTATTTTTGATATGCCTTCTTTTTCCTTTTACAGGCTGCCTTGACTGTGTCATTCCACCAAGCTGTTTGCTTCATTCTACTTTTACACACTACTGTTCCAAGACATTCTTTAGCCACTTCTAGTACTGTGTCCCTGTGTCTTGTCCATTCCTTTTCCAATGATTGTAATTGACTACATTCAACTAACTGGTACCTTTCTGAGATCGCTGTTATGTACTTGTGCCTGATTTCATTATCCTGAAGTTTCTCCACTCTTATTCCCCTACATATGGACCTGACCTCCTGCACTTTCGGCCTCACAATCCCGATTTCACTGCAGATTAAATAATGATCAGTGTTATCAAAGAGTCCCCTGAATACACGTGTGTCCCTCACAGCCTTCCTGAATTCCTGATCTATTATTATATAGTCGATGACAGATCTGGTTCCCCTGCCTTCCCAAGTATATCCGGTGAATGTTCTTATGTTTAAAAAAGGAGTTTGTGATTACTAAGCCCATACTGGCACAGAAATCCAAGAGTTGTTTCCCGTTCCTGTTGGCCTCCATATCATCTCCATATTTACCCAAAACCTTTTAATACGCTTCTGTTCGATTTACAATCCTGGCGTTAAAATCACCCATGAGCAGAACACTGTCCTTGTCCTTTACTCTAACAACTACATCACTGAGTGCCTCATAAAAAGTATCCATCTTATCTTGAGCTGTCCCTTCACAATGCGAATATACTGACACAATCCTAATTTTCTTGCTAGACACTGTCAAATCTATCCACATCAGTCGTTCGTTTACATATCTTATTGCAACTACACTGGGTTCCATTTCTTTCCTGATGTAAAGCCCTACGCCCCATTGTGCTATTCCTGCTTTGGCTCCTGAAAGGTAGACCTTGTATTCTCCCACTTCTTCTTCTTTCTCACCCCTTACCCACATGTCACTAACAGCATTACTTGCAGCCTCTGCCAGCTCTACCTTCTTCCCAGAGTAGCCATTGATATTAATAGCTCCCCATCTCATTACCATTTGTTTGCCAAGTCGTATCTTAGAAGTCCCTGGTTTGTCAGTTAGAGGTGGGACTCTGTCACCTCCAAATGTCCGAGGCATTTTGCTTTGATTGTTGCCAGCATCATATTTAAAGTAACAGGGAAGTAGGTTGCTAGCCTTACTTGCCCCGAGTCCCATTGGGTTTTACCCCTAACGGTTGAGGGACTAACCGGTGCCGGCCGCGGTGGTCTAGCGGTTCTCGGCGCTCAGTCCGGAACCGCGCGACTGCTACGGTCGCAGGTTCGAATCCTACCTCGGGCATGGATGTGTGTGATGTCCTTAGGTTAGTTAGGTTTAAGTAGTTCTAAGTTCTAGGGGACTGATGACCACAGATGTTAAGTCCCATAGTGCTCAGAGCCATTTGAACCATTTGACTAACCGGTGGATTTGGTAGTCGTTGCCGTATGAGCACAAAGGTGACCACGACTCAGAATATGCCCAGCCTTATTCCAAAGTGACTGGTATCTCGACTGTCGGGACCACTTACTCGGCGACTCATACGTTGCCCGTGGTTCATGAACTAGGACATGACTACAGGAACCGACACCATGATAATGAATAAAAAATATGAGTGCGGGTAAGTTACTACAAACAGCATAGTGAACGTATTATTGTGGCCAAAATAGACACGAAGCCCACGCCTACTACAATAGTACAAGTTTATACGCCAACTAGCTTTGCAGATGACGAAGAAATTGAAGAAATGTATGATGAGATAAAAGAAATTATTCAGGTAGTGAAGGGAGACGAATATTTAATAGTCATGGGTGACTGGAATTCGAGAGTAGGAAAAGGGAGAGAAGGAAACATAGAAGGTGAATATGGAGTGGGGGCAAGAAACGAAACAAGAAGCCGTCTTGTAGAATCTTGCACAGAGCATAACTCAATCATAGCTAACACTTGGTTCAAGAATCATAAAAGAAGGTTGTATACATGGAGGAATCCTGGAGATACTAAAAGGTATCAGATAGATTATATAATGGTAAGAGAGAGATTTAGGAATCAGGTTTTAAATTGTAAGACATTTCCAGAGGTAATCTATTGGTTATGAACTATAGAGTAAACCTGAAGAAATTGCAAAAAGGTGGGAATTTAAGGAGATGGGACCTGTATAAACTGGCAAAACCAGAGGTTGTACAGAGTTTCAGGGAGAGCATAAGGGAAAAATTGACAGGAATGGGGGAAAGAAATACAGCTGAAGAAGAATGGGTAGCTCTGAGGGATGAAGTAGTGAAGGCAGCAGAGGATCAAGTAGGTAAAAAGACGAGGGCAAGTAGAAATCCTTGGATAACAAGAAATATTTAATTGATGAAAGGAGAAAACATAAAAATGCAGTAAATGAAGCAGGCAAAAAGGAATACAAACGTCTCAAAAATGAGATCGACAAGAAGTGCAAAATGGCTAAGCAGGGATAGCTAGAGGACAAATGTAAGGATGTAGAGGCACATATCAGAGGGGATAAGATACATACTGCCGACAGGAAAATTAAAGAGACCTTTGGAGAAAAGAGAACCACTTGCATGAATATCAAGAGCTCAGATGGAAACCCAGTTCTAAGCAAAGAAGGGAAAGCAGAAAGGTGGATGGAGTATACAGAGGGTCTATACAAGGGCGATGTACTTGAGGGCAATATTATGGATATGGAAGAGGATGTAGATGAAGACGGAATTGGAGATACCATACTGCGTGAAGAATTTGACAAATCACTGAAAGACCTGAGTCGAATCAAGGCCCCGGGAGTAGACAACATTCCATTACAATTACTGGCAGCCTTGGGAGAGCCAGTCCTGACAAAACTCTACCATCCGGTGAGCAAGATGTATGAGACAGGCGAAATGGTTCAAATGGTTCAAATAGTTCTGAGCACTATGCGACTTAACTTCTGAGGTCATTAGTCACCTAGAACTTAGAACTAAGTAAACCTAACTAACCTAAGGACATCACACACATCCATGCCCTAGGAAGGATTCGAACCTGCGACCGTAGCGGTCACTCGGCTCCAGACTGCAGCGCCCAGAACCGCACGGCCACTCCGGCCGGCACAGGCGAAATACCCTCAGACTTCAAGAAGAATATGATAATTCCAATTCCAAAGAAAGCCGGTGTTGACATATCTGAAAATTACCGAACTATCAGTTTAATAAGTCACAGCTGCAAAATACTAACGCGAATTCTTTACAGACGAATGGAAAAATTGATAGAAGCCGACCTCGGGGAAGATCAGTTTGGATTCCGTAGAAATGTTGGAACTCGTGAGGCAATACTGACCCTACGACTTATCTTACAAGAAAGATCAAGGAAAGGCAAACCTACGTTTCTAGCATTTGTAGACTTAGAGAAAGCTTTTGGCAATGTTGACTGGAATACTCTCTTTCAAATTCTAAAGGTGGCAGGGGTAAAATACAGGGAGCGAAAGGCTATTTACAATTTGTACAGAAACCAGATGGCAGTTATAAAAGTCGAGGGGCATGAAAGAGAAGTAGTGGTTGGGAAGGGAGTGAGACAGGTTTGTAGCCTATCCCTGATGTTATTCAATCTGTATATTGAGCAAGCAGTAAAGGAAACGGAAGAAGAATTCGGAGTAGGTATTAAAATCCATGGAGAAGAAATAAAAACTTTGAGGTTCGCCGATGACATTCTGTCAGAAACAGCAAAGGGCTTGGAAGAGCACTTGAACGGAATGGACAGTGTCTTGAAAGGAAAATATAAGATGAACATCAACAAAAGCTAAACGAGGATAATGGAATGTAGTCGAATTAAGTCGGGTGATGCTGAGGGAATTAGATTAGGAAATGAGACACTTAAAGCAGTAAAGGAGGTTTGCTATTTGGGGAGCGTAGTAACTGATGATGGTCGAAGTAGAAAGGATATAAAATGTAGACTGGCAATGGCAACGAAAGCGTTTCTGAAGAGGAGAAATTTGTTAACATCGAGTATAAATTAAGTGTCAGGAAGTGATCCGTTACTAAACAGAATTTTCTGTCGTGCAAATAGTGGTGGAATTTGGTGACATCATACACAATAGTCAAAGCGTCTTTTTCAATTTGTGGGTGGTTACACTGAGCTTTGGACAACACTTCTGATGCGTAAGCAATAGGTCTACCTTTATCACCAGTTCTGTGGAAGCTCGAAGCGTGGTGTCTTGTATTATGACTGGTTGACTTCGAACGATATTACGGTTTTGCTTTTGATTACTTGCTGGCAAGCAGCAGGAGGCGGCGTATGAACTTTGGCGGTCGCATCTGAGGGCCTTCTGAGAGTGATAATATTGCTAGAGGACATTTACTAGCGGTATAAGACGAGAAAAATTTGATGGAACAGTGAAGGACTGAAGTCGAAATACACTCCTGGAAATTGAAATAAGAACACCGTGAATTCATTGTCCCAGGAAGGGGAAACTTTATTGACACATTCCTGGGGTCAGATACATCACATGATCACACTGACAGAACCACAGGCACATAGACACAGGCAACAGAGCATGCACAATGTCGGCACTAGTACAGTGTGTATCCACCTTTCGCAGCAATGCAGGCTGCTATTCTCCCATGGAGACGATCGTAGAGATGCTGGATGTAGTCCTGTGGAACGGCTTGCCATGCCATTTCCACCTGGCGCCTCAGTTGGACCAGCGTTCGTGCTGGACGTGCAGACCGCGTGAGACGACGCTTCATCCAGTCCCAAACATGCTCAATGGGGGACAGATCCGGAGATCTTGCTGGCCAGGGTAGTTGACTTACACCTTCTAGAGCACGTTGGGTGGCACGGGATACATGCGGACGTGCATTGTCCTGTTGGAACAGCAAGTTCCCTTGCCGGTCTAGGAATGGTAGAACGATGGGTTCGATGACGGTTTGGATGTACCGTGCACTATTCAGTGTCCCCTCGACGATCACCAGTGGTGTACGGCCAGTGTAGGAGATCGCTCCCCACACCATGATGCCGGGTGTTGGCCCTGTGTGCCTCGGTCGTATGCAGTCCTGATTGTGGCGCTCACCTGCACGGCGCCAAACACGCATACGACCATCATTGGCACCAAGGCAGAAGCGACTGTCATCGCTGAAGACGACACGTCTCCATTCGTCCCTCCATTCACGCCTGTCGCGACACCACTGGAGGCGGGCTGCACGATGTTGGGACGTGAGCAGAAGACGGCCTAACGGTGTGCGGGACCGTATCCCAGCTTCATGGAGACGGTTGCGAATGGTCCTCGCCGATACCCCAGGAGCAACAGTGTCCCTAATTTGCTGGGAAGTGGCGGTGCGGTCCCCTACGGCACTGCGTAGGATCCTACGGTCTTGGCGTGCATCCGTGCGTCGCTGCGGTCCGGTCCCAGGTCGACGGGCACGTGCACCTTCCGCCGACCACTGGCGACAACATCGATGTACTGTGGAGACCTCACGCCCCACGTGTTGAGCAATTCGGCGGTACGTCCACCCGGCCTCCCGCATGCCCACTATAAGCCCTCGCTCAAAGTCGTCAACTGCACATACGGTTCACGTCCACGCTGTCGCGGCATGCTACCAGTGTTAAAGACTGCGATGGAGCTCCGTATGCCACGGCAAACTGGCTGACACTGACGGCGGCAGTGCACAAATGCTGCGCAGCTAGCGCCATTCGACGGCCAACACCGCGGTTCCTGGTGTGTCCGCTGTGCCGTGCGTGTTATCATTGCTTGTACAGCCCTCTCGCAGTGTCCGGAGCAAGTATGGTGGGTCTGACACACCGGTGTCAATGTGTTCTTTTTTCCATTTCCAGGAGTGTATGATGCCTGCAGCAGACAACACTTCCTCAAAGTTGTTGAGATCCTTCGGGTAGCCAGCCATGATACAACTATTCAGTCACTAGCGCAAGGTAGTAGAGACTGACACAGTACTCTCAGACCTCATGAAACATATAATACTTCCAAATCCAAAACAAGGTAGCGGAAGACTTGACTGAATATTTACGAAACATCAGTTTAAAGCGTTGGTTGCAAAATACTGACACCAATATTTTGAAGAGTAATAGAAAGACTGGCAGAGGCAGACTTTGAGGAAGATCATTCATCGCTAAGTTAAGGATCACAACTAGCTGTCCTTGTAGCACTCTCTGCTAAGCCGTGCTATGCTCTGTAAATACGTTCCAATGATGTCTGTATACTGAGCCGATCTGAGTGGCTGAGGCTATTCTTTATTGTGATTTCATTCCCCTGCCCCATATGGACAGGGGAGGGATGTCAGCGGCACAATCCCGCACTCTTGAGCCGAGTGACATCACAGCTAACACAAGAAGAAAACGTTACATACAAGGCGATAAAAAAAGGACATAAAACAGAGTAAGGGGAGATAATGGAGGTAAAAATACACTGACATGGAGACGTTCACAGGGGGACAGTTAAAAATGTTGACACAAAGATAAAAAACACAGTTGGCGATTCGTAGAACACAAAAGAGACACTGAAACACGCAGAGGTTAAACGTTGGCCACAGTATTAAAATCACTCCAGAACAACACAGTTTAAACCCATTTCGAGCGCACACGAAGAAGAATAAAACTGCCAGGTGGGATCTGCCGAGGGAGAGGCCTGAGAGGATGTAAAAGGAGGGGAGAGCAAGGTGCAGCAGGTGACGGGGGGTGGGCTAGCCGGAGGGGCGCTCATAGTCACTGCTTGAAGGGTCGCTCCTGGCATGGCGCGGTCCTTGTCAGCGGGCTATTGGCTGACGTTTCCTCACCGCCTTCTCTAGTCTTGCATTCTTCCTCTTGGTTCCGGCGCTTGTGGTTATGCCAGAAGAAAATTAATGCTCAGCTAATAGCAACATTTGTATGTTCACTGTCCAGATTTTACGTGCAAAAACAGTTTGTTTTGTTCTTGTATTTCAAGCTTCTTCGATGGCCATGTAGAAAATTAAATTCGAAAATTGCTTCAAAATTTATTCTCAGAGAAACAGATTGTGTTTTATTGCGTTTTCCTCAAAAACCATTTTAATCCGTCGTAGATAATTTATTTTCAGACAAAACAAGCAGAAGTTCATAAATTTTCATATGGGGTTGAAAAGTCGCATTTTGTTGTGTATAAATTGTTTCGTTCTTCTTCTTATTTCAGCCAAGAATACTCATACTTAATTCAGTTTGGTAGTTATAAAATTTGGCGCCAAAATTATTCAATTAATTATTCTAATGGCGATTTCTTAAGATCCAATTTTTATTATTGCATACCTTAAATGAACAATGACAAGAATTTAAAGATCAAAGGCAATAAGATGTATGCTTATCGACAGTTTACTATTCGTTGCTTGACTCATTCACCTTGCAATGTAGCAAGCATTTCAGTAGGTTTACCAGCATAAAATGTCAGTGTCATAAGTTTATCGATGTAATATACACTAAAGTGACAGAACTAATGGGATATTGATATCGACATATACAGGTAGCGGTCGTATTACGTACAAGAGCTGTAAAATGTAGTGTACTGATCGAGCTGTGATTTGCACCTAGGTGGCTCGTGTGAATTGGTTTCCGACATGATTGTGGTTGGACAACGGGAATTAACAAACTTTGCATGCAGAATGGTAGTTGGCGCTAGACACAAGGAACTTTTCATTTCACACATCGTTAAGTAATTTAATATTCTGAGATCTATAATGCCGAGAGTAACAAATTACAGGCGTTGCCTCTCACCACAGGCAGCGCAGTGGACCACAGCCTTCATTTAACGACCGAGAGCAGCGGTGTTCGCTTAGAGATGACAGTGATAATAGAACAGCAACAGTGTGTGACTAACCGCAGATATCAATGTAAGGCAAACGACGAATGTATCCGTTAGGATAGTGTGGCGAAATTTGGCGTTATTGGGCAATGGCAGCAGACAGCTGACACGGGTGCCTTTGCTAACACCACGACGTTGCCTGCAACGCCTCTCCCGGGCTTGGACCTTGGACGCCTGGAAAACCGTGGCCTGCTCACATTTCGGTTCGTAAGGGTAGGGTTAGAGTGTGGCGCAGTCTCCACGAAACCATAGCGCCAAGTTCTCAAGAAAGCACTCTGCAGGCTGGTGGTGGCTCCATAAGTGTGTAGGCGGACTGGGTCCTCTGATCCAACTGAACCGGCCATTGACTGTAAATGTTATTTTCAGCTACCTGGAGGCAACTTGCAGCCATTCATTGCCTTTATATTTCCAAACAACGATGTCATGTCACCAGACTGGTTTGAAGATTGTTCTGGACAATGCAGGTGAAAGTTTTGGCTGCCCAGATGACCTGACATCAATTCCATCGAACATTTAACAAAAATGGCTCTGAGCACTATGGGACTTAACTGCTGAGGTCATCAGTCCCCTAGAACATTTAACATAAATGAGATGTCTGTCTGTGCACAACGTCCTGTACGAGCAACACTTCGGTGACAGAGGCATCTCGGCTCAGCACTTCTACATGAGACATCTAATGACTTGCTGAGTTCATGCCACATTGAGTTGCTGCACTACGGCGGGCAAAAGGTGCTCTGACACAATATTAAGAGGTATCCCATGACTTTGCAACCTCAGTGTAAACTATTTACATATATTATTAACATAATAGTTAACATTTCGTTCGGTATCGTATTTATGTTTGTTGTTATTTCGTGCACTGTGTTAAGTGTGTACGGTTGTTTTCCATATGTTTGCGTATCAGTTTCATGTATATATGAACAAAATGTGTTTTACTATAAAACATAAAATTAAAAAATTAAACGATTAAGAAATTAAAAATGTTTATAAAACAAAAATAACAGAAATAATAGAAAATCAATGTACGAAAAAAAGCTACATTGGTTGCCAGGCTATTGTAGTCTAATGTCAAAATTATAATAGAGTAAAAGTTGGGAACCAGCATAAAGAAGCTCCAATCATAGCACTAAAAAAAGGCGATTATGTCTGGGCAGAGTAGGAAAAGTAAAAGAAGGTAACTTGCTTTCCGACTCCTCTGTCAGCTTCAAAGATATTTAAATCAATCTTCTTGGTATATTCGTGCTTTTTTGCGAGTTAGTCCTGATTCCTCAGCACAGTGAGCACTCATAGATCCATCCCCCGATACATATATGGTGATGGGTGTAAGAACAAATAGATACAAATTTATGTGCTTATAGAGAATGGGATGCATCTACATTAGGAAGTATCTGAGAGTGAGGGTGCTTCTATAATAGGAGGTATTCCGAGGGAGTGGGGGGGTGGGGGGATGCTTGCATCCTAAACTTTAACGGCACGTTGTCTCATGTTGTATGACATGACAAATGCCATGCTGGATGGCCTGATGGCATGTGTCATGTTATACAACATAAAATCGTGTATCACTTTACTTAACATGAATTTTTTATCACATTGGTACTAACACTAACTAGTAAGAAAGCGCGAATACGTCAAGATGTATTGATTTAAGTGTTTCTTAAGCCGACACATGAGCCGGAAAGCTAGTTACCTTCTTTTAATTCTCTGACTCGGCTCAGGACATATTCGCCTTTTTGTGCTATGATAGGAGCCTTTTTCATTTTTCATTCATTATTAATGGTCTGTCAGACAACGTTAATGATAACTTCAGACTTTCACAAGATGGTACATTTATCAGTAATTAAGTAATGCCCAGGAAATGCTACGTAAATGTTCAGTAAAATATTGATAAAATTACAAAGTAATTGAAAGATTGGTAACTTGCTTTAAATGTTCTTTTGACTAAAATGTCAGTGACCCACAATTGGAATCAGTCAACTCAATTAAATAACTGGTTGTAGCAATCTATAGAGATACAAAGTCATCAATAGAGCGGGTGCGAAGCACATGGGATTTTTGCTATGATCCAAGGAAATTGCATTCATTATGTAAAATATATTTCTTACGAAATACTGTCTTGGCTCATCCTAGAATATTGCTCAAGTGTCTGGTATTAGCAGTACCAGCAGCAAATACGGCTAAGAGTGATATTGAACCCATACAGACAAGGGTAACACGAATAGTCACAGAAGTGCTTGACAAATGGTGAACATCACAAGGAAATAATTCAATGGCTGACACTTGAAGATGGGCACAAAGTATTTCGTACAAGTCTACCAATGAAGTTTCAGAACCAACTTCAAGTGAGGAACCTAGGAGTACATTATAACACATTGCAGACATCACAAAGAATGCTATGGTTACTCTGGCACACCTCCTAGCCGCGGTTTCAGATATGGAGGCCAGAGCTGCATGTCCCGGTGAGGACATTTCTGTCCAAGACCTTCTATTATGAAAGACCTTGAATTATGAAGCCATCAATGACTCTGAATGCAGGACATCATCAAAATGGTGAATGGCGAAAACATTATAAATTAATGATGACAGATTGTGAGGGTAGGGGGTTCAATTATATAATAATGATAATATTACATATTCGGTCGTGAGCAATAGGAGAAAATATTTGACTATTTATTCGCAGTCTTTTACGAGGGCCTGCAACTATTTTTGTGGTCAGCCAGAAAGCGATGGAGAACATACTGACCATAGTTCCAAGTCTACATTCTTGACTGGCCCACTGAAAGAAATGTTTCTGTTCTCTATTTGCTCAGCGGAATCAGTACTATGATTATAAATGAAGATTTTGAGTTCTAATTGATACCTATATTTGGTAAAGTTTCACACGTACAACGTTGTAATATTCACTACGTCCATACCGAGAGTAAATCTCTCTATCCTAAACAGCACTTTGAGCAGTTCAGAGGTGACCTATAGTGTAAGTTACTATTAAATTGTCTTTCTCACTGACTTCTGCTAATCAAAACAATTGCTCGCCACAAAAGTGAAAAATAAGTATCAGCACTTGCCACACGGCACACTAACAGTTACTTCTGCAAAATCTAAGCGATCCAGAATGGTGTACAGTCCTCGTGACTTCACCTTCTGTTGTTACTGAAAATAAGCGTTTGATAACAGCCTGTCTCTGATGTCATCCGAGACAGCATGCACTCTGGCGTTTGACTGACGCTGATTGTACAGTGGCCGGAAGTGAAATGAAGTGAAGCCTTGTCTTGTCTCTCAGGCTGTATTTATATATGTGGCGCAGCGGACGCCCAAGGAAACACCTGTTGTCATCCACCCTATGTCCACGGTAGCAGCTTCTAAACTGCCGCTTTCTTGGACACACAATATTTTATAACACTGTTGTGTATTAATTTTGAATCTTCATAATTTTTTTGTACATGTAGTTAAGTAGGTTAAAATCACAGACAAATTTTAACTCACCCGCATTTAAAATTGGCCGTCTAGAATTTTCAGAACGGAACTAACAGTAAAAAGTGACCTCTGGACTACGGCTTTAAGAGATCTTGTATTTGTTATTATTGACATCCAGACCTAGAAACTTGTTATAGCTCTATTATTTAATAGGTTTCTTCATATGCTGTAACCAAAACTTTCTAGCATTAATATAACAGATGCTTAATCTACTACACATAAGGACATTTTAGTTCCAAATTTAGTCTTCTGCAAATTACTCCGAAACTGTTAACGGTAGCTCAATGGGGTTACATAATCAATGTTTCTATGTTGAACTGAAGCTTCATACAAATGTTCATATTTCTAAGTATAATATTTAGCGCATTCTGCATTTCTTAAAAACGCGGATTCTGTCCAATATATTTGTTTAATCACGTTGAGACTTGTACCAGTTAATTTTGACATATATCTGCGCATTATGACCAATTTTTTGGTTTCTAGCTTTATTATTTAGCGCCACTTTTTCTTAAAACGATGTATTTAGGGAAAAATATTGACCTGATCATTCTGAAATTTTTTACCGTCTACAAATTAATACACTAAAGCACATGGTAACAAAGTTTGGAAAAGTAAGTTTAACTTTTAATTCCATTCTTAATCTATGGTGCAAGACTTGTGTGCTACGCACCGACGTGTTGTGGTGGCGTGGCGCTACTAGGAGTGAACTGGGGTAAGTCCCAGCACACTCACTCACCTCTATACCTCTCCAATGACACAGCGCTTGTTTCGCCACAAGATGGTAGGAATATAAAAATTAAAGATGGGAAATAGTGGTAAATTAAAAAGTTAAGGATGGCAGATAGCGAAAAATTTGAAAATTAAAAATAGGTAAAAAATTTTAATATCTCAGATGGTGAAACTAGCACAGGTGTGAGTCGTAACTCTTTGCCCTCCTTTCCCTCACCTCTTCCGCACTCATACCTATAACTTAGCAAGCCATTAAAATGAAACAAACGGTTAGAATGTACCCATCTTGACCATATTGGCTGATCAGTCTTCCGGGCTGTAATGCCGTGGTCGAAGAAGCTTTTCAGTTCGTGACGTTTCGTCCAGAGCCGCGATGGACATCTTCGGAGATCCTCCTGGCGACACTGAGCATCGCCGACTCGGTGAGTGTGTAAGACGCACTCGAGCTGCGACTCACGGAGATGCAGAGGAGTGCCTCACACAGAGAGCATCCCAGAGTGCTCCTGAGAGCTACAACACCAAGAATATTTTCCTGGATTTTGGCGAGATCAATGTGTAGTTTGTCTTTGGGGGAAAGGTCTTTGTTTATGGTAATATACAGGGAAATCACCAGGAAGTTTTTTATAGGTACACAAACACAAGATCCTTTACACCACTCATCCATAATTTCATCTTGATCTACTTCGCAACGTCCACGGGTCCTGAAGAGTATAAGTGTGATGTACCATACGCTTACTGAAAATTTCACCAATATTAAAGGTACGGTAAGTGATAACCAAGGTTACTGAAAATTCTGCGTCACCAATACTCTCATTACTTCCACACCGAACAATATCCAAGGAAAGCCATCCAGTAAAATGAGTAAATTCTAAATCTACCGTCCTTTTCTAGCTAAAAAATGATAATACTATCTACAAAAACACAATGAGCATCCGAAACAGCATACGAATCAATGCCTTTCACCTTCACTTTGTCTTTCTCGTTTACCCCAGTAGATGTTTCAGTATTATCAGTGGCCTAGTAAACAGTATCGCATGAGCACAGGACACACCTAAAACGATGCATTTGTAGCTCTCAGGGGCACCCTGGGATTCTCCGTGTGTGAGACTTCCGTCTTCATTTCTGTGAGTTGCAGCTCTTTTGCGTAGCGCAACGCAGAGGTCTATTGCCGTTCGCGGTTGTGCGGGTTGCCTATTGCGGTTGCCCCGTGAAGGCACTGGTTGTGCATGCCTCCAGGAGCGACTGGTCGCGCTGATGCCGGATGTTGCGGGTTTGATAAGGCCGCTCTGGGCTATTTAAAGCGCTCGTTACCTACGTGCGTCAGCAGTCTGGCTCAATCTGCTGCACAGGCAACTGCTTTGAACGACTCACGAGATGCGTCGTTTTAGGCGTGTTGGGCGCTCTAGCGCTGCTGTAATATTGAAGCCACTGGTAATATTGCAGCCTCTATCGGAGCCAAGGAAAGAAATAAAGGTGAAAGATATTGCTTCGCATGCTGTTCTGGATGGTCCATGTGTTTTTGCTGGTGGTATTAGGAATTTTTCTAGTAAAAGATAATAAATTTGGTCATGGCTTACGTGGCTATTGTTCTGTGTCGAGATATTATCTTGGCAATTGTGGTTTCCCATAATAATTTATTTTTAAAGAATGTATGGCATGTGATATATCTGTGATAATTCTCATAAGTATTTTGATCCATTTTACATTTTTTTTTCTATTTTCCTTATTTCGTTTGGCATTCGCACATTGTCCGTTTTTGTATGTTCTACAGATGCCGTTGATGATAGTTTAGAACCGAAACCGGTAGGAAAGTAAAATAACATTATTACAGACAGCACGGTGTTATACCTCCATTATATCATCTCGACCATGAACAAAAAGGCTCAAATATATACGAGTGCTCAGATTTTTTTGAACTATCTTCAAACCTATTTATTCAAAAAATTACATAAAGGGAGTAACTTGCAGTATTTTTAGCTGTGCTTCAAAGTGTCGGAACACTGAAATTTTTGTACCATTTTGGTATCTGTCCAAAATGTCTGTGGAGGATGTAACTTGCAGCATTTGCACATCTAAAAATACTTTCATGACATCCAAATGAAATAACTAATCACCATGCATCTTGCATGTACTCATAAGTATCCGAACACTCCCAATTTTTTTGTTCATTGTCAATTGTATTTATCCAAATAATTACATAAAGTAGCACTTGTGTACGTCGTCAGTTCGATTTCTTAACTATTAATGGTATATAGGAAACAGAGCCTGAAATTAATATATCTCACATTTAAATAACGCTTCTCAAGTGCCACAATGGAAACAGTAAGTATCAGCAAGGTTGTAGTCGCTGACAGTGCTTTGATTGTTCTGACAAGTCTTGTCTTGTGGGAATTCAAAGCTCGACTCACTGTAGTATGACACACATGATGCATAGCAGAACTCACATTGACACTATTGCTGATCTATCTTACGGCTTAGTGTTTACTTGTCACTGAGAATTGGCAAATTAAACAATGATAAAAATTCCCATGTCTAAATTTTTCTCTAAAACCGATAGCGAAGTCAGACAAACATTACAGCAATTCCATGCTACGGTATTAGCTTCGTCTTCCAGTTCAAACAGTTTGTCATCTTTTGTTGTCACATTGTGGGAACTACATGCCACTTTGGTGGAACATCATAGTCAGCGGTATCCCACAGTAGCATTAACCTCTACACATTTCATCTACCTTATTTCTTCAAAACCCGCGCGCGCGGAGTAGCCGCGCGATCTGAGTAGCCTTGCGACGTTTCGCGCGGCCCTCCCTGTCGGAGGTTCGAGTCCTCCCCCGGGCATTGGTGTGTGAGTGTTGTCCTAAGCGTAAGTTAATTTCAGTTAGATTAAGTAGTGTGAAACCCTAGTGACCGATGACCTCAGCAGTTCGGTCCCATAGGAATTTACGACAAATTTCCAAATTTTCTTCAAACCCATCAACATCATAAACAGCTTGAAAACCTAAATATGTAACATCAAACACTACAGATCTCCTCTTATCGCTTCAAAATCATTAACATCACAACACAGCAAAAAAAAAAAAAATCTAAATACGTACCATCTATCAAATGTTAAATTTCTTAGGTACACGTTAGTAGTATGAAAGTTAAATTCCTCCGAGCTCATATTTCTACAAGTTTAGAGCTCCATGGTGGTATATACTGTATCTTACCTTTATCTATTATCTCCCTAAATTTTATTTTTGTTAATCACTTTTGATTCTAAATTGCTGAAAATAATGTTGTCACATGAAAATGCAATTCTAGATCCTGCAATAAACTTTGATATGCTTCCAAACTGTCTTCGCATTTGCCTGCAAGTATAACATGTCTGAAATATATCGGTAATTTCGTAAATCATATACTTTTGAGTTTAGATGGACTTTAAGAGTTGCACAAATATTGATTCTTTCGCATCTTGTCTTCCAAATAACGTGTGAGAATTGAAAATTATGATCGATCGAAGGTTTTGAGCATAAAGGCTGCATGTTTTACGCTATCTGATGTAGCCTGTCTCCAGTCTGCAGATAAAAATGCATGACAGAATTGTCCCTAAGTTCGAGGTTCTCTCGCCTGAGAGTGCGTCATTGTAGCTGGTTCATTTCCTGAGTATCCACGTATGACTTCTAATTTTTGGCAAATTAGCCAATTAGATGTCAATTAAATTTCAAATGCATCTAGCCAAGCTTGAGGATGAATTTCATAACAAAAATTTCGAAACTCTTTAAATTTTCGAACAGTCAACAAACGCTTGTAATCAAAACAAGCATTCTTTAGTATACTGAAATGATCTTCGTTGCCCCACATTGGCTGCCTGCTATCTTGTCAACAGAAGTAGTTTTGAAACTTCCTGACAGATTAAAACTGTGTGCTGGACCGAGACTCGACCTCGGTACCTTTGCCTTTCGCGGGCAAGTGCTCTCATTGTAGTAGTAGTTTTGTTCCTTAGAATAGTCCCCTCAACGCCGTAAGTTTCCACATTCAACTTCAATGTCTGTGTGAGAATGATAGAAATCATCTTATCTCAAGTAACTTTTCTTTCGATGTGTGTGAACAGATCTTGTACCCTGTCTACTCCGCTTTCCTGTTATTGATTCATTTTCATTTGACCATTTGACAATTTGTAAATTGTTTCGAAGCTTCTTCTGTTTTTGAACAATTACCTAGTAAAATATCGTTTGTTGTAACTTTACAAATGAGAGAGAATCTCCATGTGACTTCGAAAGTATATATCACCTACAACTTTGCCTCCAAATAATTATTGAAATGGTAAGGGACTGGTAAATATGTTACTTCTGAATGCAAGTCAAGTGAACAGATAATTTTACTTGATATTGTCTCGACAGTTACATTTGCTAAGCTGAAGCAATGAAGAACAACCTCTGCTAAAGTTATACGCTTTTTAAACACATCATGTATTATGCACAAGCAGGCAGTGGAGCAATACCATTACCTGAAAATCTTCACACTTCTCAAATTAAACTTAACCGAGGGATATTTCTAAAATTCCTCTGTATCTTTATCTGTTTTCTCTGTTAACAGATTTCAGACCGCTCAGTAGTGTGATCAACACACGACTCACCGACTTGTATTGTGTTGTACTGTATGAGGACCTAGAAACGACGGAGAGGCTTCGTCTCCGCAGTAACCCTCAGTGGTTCACAACCCCACAAGAGGCTACAGCAGTCCACTCACCCCACCGCTGCCCCACACCGAACCCAGGGTTATTCTGCACGGTTCGCCCTCCAGTGGAACCTCTGGGAACGTCTCACACCGGACGAGTGTAGCACCGTATGTTTGATTGATAGAGTAATTACGGTGTATGAGTACGTGGAGCCAGTGTTTGCGCAGCAATCACCGACATGGTGTAATTGAGGCAGAATAAAGAAAAGCAGCCCGCATTCGCCGAAGCAGATGGAAAACCTTGTAAGGAGAGACAGCATTGGTCGAATTTTTTTGTTTTATTAACCGCAAAATCGATTTTCGGTCACTTAGTGACCATCCTCAGTGCTGTAATATACAATTTAAATTACTAGTCACCAGTGTCAACTTCATGGAGTCGCCAATCAATAAGATGGAAAACCGCCTTGAAAACCATCCACAGACTGACCGGCACACCAGACCTCATCACTAATCCGCCGGGCGGATTCGTGCCGGGGACCGGCACGTCTTCCCGCTCGGGAAGCGGTACGTTAGACCGCGCGACTAGCCGGGCGTGCGCTCACGAACTTACTTCTCGCAGAATGCTACTGCAATGACAATGCTACGACAAAAATCACAGCGCTTGTCTCAGAAGCCGGCAGGAGTGGCCTAGCGGTTCTAGGAGCTACAGTGTGGAACCGCGCGACAGCTAGGGTCGCAGGTTCGCATCCTGCCTCGGGCATGGATGTGTGTGATGTCCTTAGGTTAGTTAGGTTCTAAGTTCTAGGGGACTGATGACCTCAGAAGTTAAGTCCCATAGTGGTCAGAGCCATTTGAACCATTTTGTCTCAGAAACTCTGTGGTGCAACATACCTACTGTTGAAGACAACATTCTCAAAAATGTCCATATAGCAGGTATAAAGTGTTACACATCAAATTAAAATATAAAGGTCACATTAAATTCCTTCAATATCAAAAATAAACTAGATATCTCACACTGCCAAAGAGATAATGATAATTAGTTGTGCAGAACGAATGAGAGAAAATGGGCAAATGGGAGTGGATGAGAATGAGCGGCGATCAATGATGGAATAATGGATGTGAGAGAGATACAGTTGGGAGAGCTTATGGAAGTGAGATGTGAGCTGCATGAAAAAAAAAGAGCGAATATGTTTACATTCCAAAAGTTTTGGGACAATTTTGAAAACTTGTGATGAAGGCAGAGTGTATTAGCTGGAACCACACTCTCCAATCCACGCGTTTTTTGTGCTCCGACTGGAGCATTTTTCCACCGCTTTTCTTATTATATACTCCGGTAGTAACGCGTCAGACGGATTATCAAAACAATGACCTCACCCTGGAGCGAACTGGCAATGTATTTCATGCACATTAAGATAGGAAATCCAAGTCATATCATCTTCGTCGAGTGTGAATGTTGTAAGTAGGGTTACCTGTCTTGAATTGTGTTAAATATTTTCTGGGCGTTTTATTTTGCGCACCCGGTATGCGTTTCGAGTTTGGGTAGTACTGCAGCTAAGCTTCATGCAGTCACTAACAGCAAATAAATTGCCTCTGTGTGTGTGGTAGACGAGAGCAAAGTGTACCTCTCCAGCCTGGGAGTGACATAGGTCAGGAGTTTCAGCAGTGAATCCGTCTTCACACTCTACGAGGCAACTAACGTTGAACTGGACGTGGGCGGGACATCCGGCCTCAACGAGAGACAGCGCGTCGTCGGCACACGGGACAAGCAGGTTGAGGTGATTTGCGCTCTCCTGCGGCCTTTGTCATTTTTAAGGTAAATAAAGCCGAAAAAGTTTCTTTACGAAAATGGGACGCTCGTTAACTTTATTAGCGATTGTCGCGGAAGAGTGCAGATAATAGCAAAGGAGCTTCTGAACACTTTGGTGACATGAACAGCGAATTATTGGTAGAGGAAGAATATAGAATGTATTACAACGGTCTCAGGTACATTCTAGAAGAAATTACTCGTTAGTTCAATTGAATTTTCCCCCATTTACGGTTTTCAATCACATATAGTTAAGGTATAGCATCTAATGTCAGTTTTTTCAAGCATAATATCCGTATTCTCGATGTTGCATTGACTAGTAAATAACTCTGAAATAACGTACTTCATCTCACAGACTAGAATATCGAGATCGTTTCGTAATTCCATTGGAATGGAAAGGAAATTTTTTTGAAGGTGACCATCATCACAGGAACAGATGTTTACCAGCTTACAGAAACTTTCGTAATGGCAACAACTTTCAGCCTGTAACTTTTGTTTACTTTCTGACTTTCACGTCAAGATTTCTGACCAATGGGATAACATTCAAATCGTTCCTTTGCAACAAGAGTTGCAGGAAGTCCTTTATTTATAATAGAATCGACTATTGAGGTAATACTTCTATTAAATGAATAACAAAAAGACAAAAAGAGCCAGAACCTTTTACAAAAGAAAAAGTGAAAAAAATTAGAACTACATGGACACGACGCTGTCACTTTTCTTATCACAGGCCGCAGCCCACAATACTATCAACTGGGGTATAGTTTAAACGTATATCCTCCTACATCTCCGTAGTTGACACAATATATAAAGGCTGTGTGTATGAATGTCATTATTTGATATTTAATTTTCAAGCTGTACCAGGAAGATGCGATTTTGATAATTCATGATTGTGCGTAACATTGAAGCGGTATACTTTCATAGCACACAAGTTACAGCACTATAACATCAACTACATGAAGCCATTACCTACCGATATGAATTATGACGCAAGTAATTTCCTACTGTTTTTGTTTTCAGTGATATTATTCCGGATGGCATAGGTTTATTTATCGATGGTCACTCCTCGTGTCAGTTCATTCATGCTGTTTCAGTTTATGTATTGTTATTGTCTTATTTGGAAATAGTGATTGTACCTGTGTACTCTAGAAAATGGAGTTCCAAGAGGATAAATCGGAATATTTACGATATATTCTTTTGTTTAACTTCAATAGAGGGGTGACAGCCAGAAACATTTGTGCCGTGTATGGAGATAATGCTATTGGACAAAGCACGGCAACTAAATAGTTTTCTCTTTGTAAGAAGGATCGTTTCATCATTAGGGGCTCTTCACGTTCAGGAAGACAATCGACAATGACCCATGTCAATGTATTCGAGAACTGGCAAATGAGGTCAGCTGCGATCATTCCGCCATCGCGCGACATTTGAATGCTATCGGTACGGTTCAAAAATGGGGCAAAGTCACAAAATTCAGCATGAGGCCATATGAATATGTCTGCTTGCTCATCATCAACAACGCCGATCATTCCTATCCTGTACCGTTACTGGTGACGAGAAATGGTGTCTTTATGGTAACATAAGGAAAACAAAGGAATGGTTGCGCCCAAACAAAGCAGCAACTGCTCGTAAAAAGACCTGCACGCAACCGCCAAAGATAATGTTATGCATCTGGCTGAACAGCGACGATGTGGTGTACTACAAATGGCTTCCACAAGGCGTAACCATCACCGCTGACATTCATTGTCAACACCTGAGACATCTCGCAAACCCAGTCAGAGATGAGTGACAGGAAGACTGCGTGACGTGATGCTGCTTCACGACAACGATCGCCCGCATTGGGTTGGGAAGTCATTCCACACCCATCTTCTTCACCTGATCTTAAAGCCTGAGATTTTCATCTTTTCCGCTCTCTGTCGAACAGCCTTCAAGGAACTTCCTTTCCGGATGAAAACGCGCTCCGAAAATGGCTCGACGAGTTCTTCGTCACAAAACAACGTTTCCACAGATGATGATATTGATGACTAAAGTGTCTGTTGTGTGTTTCCGTTGAAACGTATGGGAAACCGCTACGAACTTATACACCAACCTATCTCGGTTTTCTTCGTCTCAAAACAACGTTTCCACAGATGATCATATTGATGACTAAAGTGTCTGTTATGTGTTTCCGTTGAAACGTATGGGAAAACGCTACGAACTTATACACCAACCTGTCTCGGTTTTCTGTCATTTTATTACAACAAATCGTAGCTAAAACGACGTATTTTCGAGATATGCTCAATTTGTTGGTGCTTTGGAACAGTTTATGTCCGTACCAAGTACTGTATGAGAGAGAAAACCAACCATATACGATGTTTAACACCGCGCAATATGGCGGATCTTAGGTTCTGCGTCCGCAGCTCGTGGTCGTGCGGTAGCGTTCTCGCTTCCCGCGCCCGGGTTCCCGGGTTCGATTCCTGGCGGGGTCAGGGATTTTCTCTGTCTCGTGATGACTGGGTGTTGTGTGCTGTCCTTAGGTTAGTTAGGTTTAAGTAGTTCTAATTTCTAGGGGACTGACGACAATAGCTGTTTAGTGCTCAGAGCCATTTTTTTAGATTCTGCCTGTTACGTAAATGGATGTAGTGTCTCATTGCCCACGTTTCTTTCCTAGTGGCAAACGTGTAACATGCGAGATTGTTTATTTCGTGCTCCACAGTGCAATGGAACATGGAATTTCACGCTGTGACGTCACCAACTCCTATTTCACGTGACTTTTCACGTCCCTCGAGAGGACTGTTTTGGACTGGCGTCGTCCTCAAGGTTAGACGTTTACGTAGAAGGTGAGCAGCGAACCACTAAGGACCCTAGAACAGTTTTGTATAGCAGGTGGGGAGCACTCTGTCGACTCTAGAGCTGATTGCCGCCGTCGCGGGCGCGCGCGCTCCTAAAACGCGTATCGACCGCGGGAACAATAGGCGGCGCGGCGGCGCGGGGGCCCTGGAGGACGCATTGTGCCGTGACGCGGCTAATGAGCCGGCAGACGCCGTAATTGGCTGCAGCGGGGAGGCGGAGAGGGGCGCGCCGTAACGAGCCTGCAGGGCCCGGCCTACAGCAACGGCGGAGCGGCGACCTCTTGAGGGGGCGATCCGCGACAACAGTTGGGGTGCGAGAGGCCTCGCGGCAAGGGTGTGGTTCCTCCTGGTACGAAAACTTTCGATGACGTTCGGATCGACAAAGCGGCGACCCGTTCAACTTTGCAGTAGAGGTTCTAGCAACAAGAGAGGCATTCATTTACATATTCCGCATTATAAGCGGTATTCGGACAATACACTGAGGGGAGAAAAACGCAGTACCAAGAAGGGACTGCGAGACATAAACGAAAGTTGGTAGGCGTGCCTCTACACTTCAAAGACGATGTCTAAACGAATTTCCTGTCAGTCGCATAAGAATGTCGCTAAGATTGCCACTATGGGGATACAAATCAGGTTAAATAAGCCTTAACGGTCGTGACCGTTAGTTACCTTTGAGATTGGACTTTGTGAGTTGATGTTAGTCTGCGGCAAAGGCACCATTGTCACCGCCTCACTGCGTTTGAACGAGGCCGTGTAATAGGGTGACTTGTGCGATAAAGACTTGGCAGGAACATAGTCACTGTACGTGACTGCTGCCGGCGGTGGGCACGAGAATGTACGGTTGCGAGAAGGCCAGGCTCTGGACAGGAACGTGGCACTAACGGGAGGAAAGTCCGTCGCGTTCTTCGCGTGGCTCTCGCCCACCGTACTGCATCTACAGCAGCAATCTGAACAGCAGTTGGCGCCATAGTGACGGAACGAACTGTTACAGATCGGTTACTTCAAGGTCAGCTCCGCACCAGACGCGCTGTAGCGTGCATTCCGTTGACCCCAAACCACCGTCATTTGCGACGTCAGTGGTGTCAAGAGAGACGTGACTAGATTACATCGTGGAGATCTGTTGTGTTTTCTGATGAAAGCTGGCTCTCACTCGGTACCAGTTATGGCTTTATGTTGGTTACAAGAAGTACATTTGAGGTCCTGCTATCACCCTGTCTGTATGCTACACACGCTGGACCTACACGTAGAGGTATGATCTAGGGTCTGATTTTGTATGACAACTGGAGCATTTTCGTAGCTGTCCTACGAACTCTGACTGCAAATTTTTACGTAAATTTGGTGGTTCGGTGTGTTCTGGTCCCATTCGTGAATACCATTGTTGCGGGTGTATTACAACAGCAGAACTCTTGCTCGCATACCACTGTTGTAACCCAATATGTTCTACGCAGTTTCGGCGTGTTGCCTTGTTCTTATTGATCGCCAGATCCGTTTCCAATGGAGCATATGTGACACAATTCCGACTTCATTCACAAGCAGCATTAACCATCGCGGTATTGACCCACCAAGTGAAACAGCCACGGAAATCCATCTCACAAACTAACATCCGGCACCTGTACAACACAGTGCACGCAAGTTTGCTTGCCTGCATTCAAAATTCTGGCGGTTGCACTGGTTATTAATGTGCCAGCATTTCACATTAGGAATGGCTTATCTCACGTTTGCAGTAACCTGTGATCCTGCAATGTTAATCATTTAAATATGTCACCTAGACAAACCTATTATCTAAATTACATGAGGCTTCATTACTTATTTTTTATGTTGTGCCTTTGTTTCCATCAGTGTAGAAGAGCCACCTTAGAAAACTAGAACATTAAACCTGAAACTAGAAACCTACCTATTCTTTCTTCGATGTGCAGGAACTATAGTGACCGGCACAAAAATAGGGCTTCAATGTCATCTCGCTGTCTTAGAGCATTGCCCGTTTTTTATAGTGATAATTTCAAATGTTCCTAAA
This sequence comes from Schistocerca americana, assembly GCF_021461395.2. NCBI lineage: Eukaryota > Metazoa > Arthropoda > Insecta > Orthoptera > Acrididae > Schistocerca > Schistocerca americana. The sequence continues at coordinate 96,041,569 of NC_060121.1, forward strand.
AATTTAAAAAAAAGACTGGGCAATATTTTAGTGTAGAATATGATGGACTACTTTCCAAAAGAAAATTCTCACTAGCTCTTAGGAAAAAATGAAAACTAACGTTACACGATATTTTGGAAGAAAATTAATTTTTAATTTAAACTGTGGTAGTAACAGAATCACTGATGTAATTGGACTGAAAAAATATATATGCACATCCTCAAAGTTTACAGATGCATATGCTCCGTCTTTTATTTCGGAAATATAACAGTATTCTGAGATAAAAAATGAAATATAAGAGGTGTGAAACTGTGCCGACTACGTAGCGAAAACTGTAGTCACTGATTAATTTTCGTTCTGTAGGACTGCGAAGAAACTTCCCGAGAGAAAGTTCTTAAGAAAACTACAAAATTATTTTCGGTAACATTTCAAACATCATTATTGTATCGTATCACGTACAGAGGCAAGTTGCTTCCGCGATATTCCTTGCGCAGCTGCGCGCGAGTGATTGTAAGCCGTCGCCAAGAACTTAGTTCGGACGGCTCGCTTTAATATGACCGAGAATATTCCCTGTTTCTCAAAAATATTTTACTGGCTGCTAATACGAATCCTTCGTCATTGCATCCATCACTCAAAACGCCAATATACGCTATGCAAAGATAATTGTAGTTATTTTGAAGCCGATATTTTCACTGGAGTCGAGCAAAATATTTGTTCGAAAGGTTTTGTGAAACCCAAGTTTTACCTAAATTTGCTGTAAACCTGTTATATTCAGCACCCAATACGTGCTTGGTACATGAAAACCTCTATCTTACTAACGCAATATCCCAGTCTTGTGCTACAAATTTCTTCCATCATTACAGTTTCTGAATTAAAAACCAAGTGGGCGGAGAAGACAATGCATTGAAGTGACTGGTCAGAATAATTAGTTTTATTATGGGCATTATCCTGTATTTATCTAGCCATCGGATACTATCCTCTGTCATACTAAACTAATGCAATGGGATTATACCGGCAGTGACACGGTGGTAGACGTACTACTTGGTGTCCCTGTTCGTTTGCCAGTTGATCCAATTCGCAAATCTTTTTGGCACCTACAATTTCTTGCTTGGACAGGAGTTCAGCCTTCGTTTCATCAACTGAAAATGAAACATTATCTTTAACCATTCCATAATATCTGCCTTACGCCTATTTGAACGTGACAGCTTTCCTATCTGAATGGAGTGGTAGCTGGCGTTATCCATCACGATAATTGACCCTTCTTCCAGCGCAGACAATAGTCGAATAGACCAATTTTTAAATTTTCACTTGTGAATGGTAATCGGATTGGCAAGAACTTTCCCCACCACGAAAAACAAGTTTGGTCTCTGGTATGAAGCCTGTGGTTAATGAACCAGCGTGGCCGATGATTGATCGGCCACCTCTACCAGTAGGCACTTTCAAACCGCCGTTTCGTTTGGAGTCGTGCCATATGTACTTACTGGTGTAATAATGTCAGACCCAAGTTTCATCCATGTACACTACAGGCCTGGTGTCTTCAGCACGCAGGAAGTTCATTGTACGCAAATACTTCGTTCTTGCTGCTGCAATGTCTCTGTGTTCCATTAAGAATTTCCGTTCGTAATTACACTTCTTCAATCGGAAGCCAAGGGAGCGGAGAAGACGAAGAACGGAGGTCTCTGAGCCCGAGTAATTAATTTTTTCATGGAAGCCAGCCTGTGTTTTTTTAGCCGTTGCATACTCTCCTCTGTCGTAATATCCAACGACGCTTTTGTTAAAATCGTCAAGGTCGGTTGATTCCGTTCACGTTCGTATCCCTTTCATGGAGAATAAAAACACTCATTCATGTCCGGGGATTCTACCAATGACAAAGATTTGCTAATACTGCCTACAGTTGACTTGGAGACACCACACGCTTAAGCAGTAAGCTCATGAATTTGCCCAAAATGTAAGTTATCCTTCACTTCTTCATTGTCGGGCAGATCAGTATGAAACTTGAGTACATTCGATATGATAATTTTCGATTGTTTACGAATGTCTTTCCGCCCTTTGCGCACACCGACCAGAGAAGTACTACAGGTAGGCCGTTGCTCCTGTATTGTTGTTCACCACCGAACACAGGTCAAAACACCTTTCTAAACACAGTGAGATCAGACGTGAACACCCGATATAGCACTGTAACACTGGCCGTGCGGTTTTAGGCGCTATTGTCTGGCACCGAGCGACCGCTACGGTCGTAGGTTCGAATCCTGCCTCGGGTATGGATGTGTGTGATGTCCTTAGGTTAGTTAGGTTTAAGTAGTTCTAAGTTCTAGGGGACTGATGACCTCAGAAGTTAAGTCGTATAGTGCTCAGAGCCATTGAGCCACTGTAACACTGAGCCTTCAGCTGCTCTGACCCACCTCACCGCTAACGGTACCTACATGGCAGCAAAGCCGAGAGGCGGGCTAATCACAGCCTGCAGTCCCTGTTGGCGGCAGCCAGTGGACTCTACTTTCGTGCCGGCCACTCTAATAACGGTCTACTGAACAACACAAAACAGTGCAACTTCCCTGTGTCATAGCGAATTCCGGAATCATACACAGTGATATAACTGACAGATTAGCAAATAACAGTATGACAGACGGAATACCTTTCTTTGTACATTTACACTGTCTAATCGCATTAAAGTGACCTCCGCCCAGGTCCGACATCAAGGTCCAAGAACAACTCAGAGATGACAGATGGCAGCACTAGCGGTGGAGTGTATAGAACTCATGTCGCTGTGAGGTGGAAAACAGCGTAGTCGTTCTCCTAATGCGGAAACCGACTTATCTCATTTTCGATAGGGCGTGATCATTGGCGTTCGGACCGAGGGTGGAAGCATTTCCGAAACGGATAAGTTTTTGAGCTTTTCTCGTCCTCTCGTAGTTAAAGAATACCGTGCATAGCAAAATGACGCTGTCCGAAGCCGGCGCTGAGGCAACTGTGGCGCACCTCGGGTCGTAGACGGCAGGCGTGAGCGGCAGCTGCGTAAAGCGCGTGGCCCAGGAGGCGTGCGGCAGCTGAGCAGCTGAACCAAGGGCCTGCCAGCAGTCTCTCCTCAACAAATGTTCAGCGAACGTTTCTGAGTGCGGGCCTCCGCAGAAGGTGACTGGTTCATGCTCCCATGTTTCTTCCTGTTCATCGCTGACGAAGACCGGAATTGGCACGCCAGTACCGCAAGTGGACGTCCATTGAAAGGTCGCAAGTGGCCTTTGCAGACGAATCAGGTCTTATGCTCTGTTGGCACGTACGACATGAAATGTGGGAAAACAAACATCCTACAAACAGAGCAATTACTGTCTTCTTTGTATTCTTTTTTGGGCATTCCCTGGTTGATGTCATGCTGGAAGGCACAGTGGACTAGTGTGTATTTAACCTGGGGGACCATGTCTATCGCCAGATGCTGTTCGTTTTTGCTCGGCTCGATGACATGGACCAGTAGGACAGTGTAAGGTGTCACACAACCCATGGTGTACGTGCTTAATTCAAAGAGCAGTAGGATGAGTTTATCTTACTCTCCTGGCCACTAAATTCCCAGAATTTAAGATCAATCGAGAATCTGTGGGGCTACCTCGATCGGGCTGTTTGCACCGTGGATCCTCAACCTAGAAACCCGGCGCAACTGGCGACTGCGCTGCAGTCGGCGTGGCTCTACGTCCCCGTCGGTCCCCTTCCGGAACCTCACTGACCACTCTCTTCCTGCACGCCTAGCAGCGGTCTGCACTGCGCAAGATGGATATTCAGGCTTGCCACAGGTGATTACAGTAATGTGACTGGGCAGTGTACCATGTGCAGACTTCGTTACCACTGAAACGAAAGGGACGTCAGATGAGCAGCTGCGATTCTGGGAAACCTCTCAGATGGTGAGAGTAGAAAACGTCGCAAAGATTCCGTCACTCGTTCCTAAAAGAAACATAATTTTTTGATCTTAAAACCTTTACTGCGACATACAACATTCATCATAAGAATGTAAAATGGAGACTGGTGTTACTCTGTAATTTAACACGAAGTCTTAAGCTCTCCATACTGCGATGATTACCCTTTAGCCACAGCAGGTCTAAATCAAGTACTGCACGATTCTTTCCAATACGCATGCAGTAGCCCAAACTCTGCAAGGCAGACGTGAAACTACGAATTTCTTTACCCACGAATGTCACGAATATTGTCCGACAGCAAAATATTTGTGTTCACATATCACGATACTTTCAAAAGACTGACATTCATTTCTTCGAAGTTCCAAGATGTGAAGATACCAAGTCACCGCAACCATATTGCGTGACTGACCAAAACGCGCACACCAACATCTAGTACCAGATGAAAAAACCGTCTGCACTCATTTTTATAATATTGGTGGTTTGTATATAGTGTCAATGTCTATTAGAGTAATAGTTATTTATTTCCAGTGTTTAACGGCATTAACACCATGAACGAGAAAAAATGACTGCCAGTTTTTAACATCATCAGCATAAAAATTGGACAGTTCATAGTGTTTTGTTCTTTGAAGTCGTCGTATGTCCCTAAGAAAGAGTGAGCTATGTCGAAAATGCATTGTAAATACAACAAAAAACGTGTTAAACAACAATGTAATTCGCTAAAGGGGTAGGCAGTCACAGGCAAAACAAATACAATGAATAACATTTAAAAAAAAGCTTAGATACACACTGGGTTGGATTATCAAGGGCATTTAGAGTGGTGGTGGTTTATTTCAGTAGGGAACAGTAAAGTTAGCAACCAGTCGCACTGGTTGCGTTAGCTGCATTAAAATAGCCTTTGCCGGCCTGTGTGGCCGAGCGGTTCTAGGCGCTTCAGTCTGGAACCGCGCGACCGCTACGGTCGCAGGTTCGAATCCTGCCTCGGGCATGGATGTGTGTGATGTCCTTAGGTTAGTTAGGTTTAAGTAGTTCTAAGTTCTATGTTAAGCCCCATAGTGCTCAGAGCCATTTGAACCAAAATAGCCTTTTATTTGGTCATTATCACTATTCTGCGTTTGTATCACCATTTTCAGGTGAATAAAATGTAATACGTCGAATGGACATAATTAGCATATAATTCCCTACCATGACTTAGGACGTTCTCTTGGTGCTTTAACCAGCCTGGAGATGACTGATCAGTCTTTAATAATCCTCCTAAGTCCGTTGTGGATCGCCCCTTTTATCCAGAGGGACCTTCCCTTGCGGCAGCTGTTTTAGGGCACCTTGCAATATTTTTCGCTATGTGGGGATATGGCGAGAACTGCCAAATCTGAAACATGTAGTTGCCTTATTTAGAGGCAGTCACTCAACCCAAATAATGCGATATATGGAAACTGTAATGTTGCGCAGTATGGCATAAACTCAACTGGGCGATAGCGACTGCCTCCTGATCATGAAGTGGATGTGTAGTTTAACACGGGAAGCGACCGAAATACACATTTCTCGTCTGGTATTGGTTGTTCAGGGCACGCTCTTACTGAACACTTGTCGCATTGCCTTTTGTGGCCTCTGACTGTCCTTCTAGAAAATAGATACCAGAATGTTTTGACAGAAAGGCATGGCTAGGCTGTCTGAGGACTAAGACGCCTAGAGAAAAACGTACATAAGGCTGACGAATGTTGTAAACAGCACGAATTTTAGTTATCTTTTATGACAGCTCAGCGTAATTAGGGTTCAAAGTGATGGTGAATTAAGGTGGCAGACTTGCACTATGATAATTCTTCTGATAAGTAACATGTGTTTTCATCCCCCTGAGTAGTGCTTGTTTATTATTGTCAATAAAAAAAAGAACCAAGTGTAATGCGCTGATATATGTCGCGGAATAATGTTGGCACCATCACACTAAATGTAACCAATATAACGCAATGTTAAAAGTATCCACAGCTCTAGGTGTCAAAGTCCGCAGCTCGTGGTCTAGTGGCTAGCGTTGCTACCTCTGGACCGGGTTGAAGATTTTCTCTGCACGGGGACTGGGTGTTTGTGTTGTCCTCGTCAATTCATCCTCATCATTATTATTGGTGACAGTGGCTAGATTGGACTGTGTAATAAATTGTACTGTGTAAAAATTGAAACTTTGTACAGGTGCTGATGACCGCGCAGTTGAGCGCCCCACACACCAAGCATCATCATCATCATCATCATCTAGGTTCCCAGAATTAGATTTTCACTCTGCAGTGAAGTGTGCGCTGATATGAAACTATGTGGCAGATTAAAACTGTGTGCCGGACCGAGACTCGAACTCGGGACCTTTGCCTTTCGTGGGCAAGTGCTCTGTAGGTTGGTAGAGTTGGTAGAGCACTTGCCCGCGAAAGGCAAAGGTCCCGGGTTCGAGTCTCGGTGCGGCACACAGTTTTAATCTGCCAGGAAGTTCCATCATTTAGGTTTCAAAGAGCCTGCTTGGTACACCCGTAGACACGGCGCCAAGACTCTCACCATAACTATCTTCCTTTAGGCAGGGCAGCTTCTTTTATTCTGGTCGCTTGCGACATCATCCTCATGGTATCAAATAAGCCTTAGATCCGAATTACAATGTGTCTTATGAACCAGATTAAGCCAGGAATGGTATACTTGCCCTTCCGCTCTTACCACACGATCAAGCAAGAATAACTCGTGCTTGATCCTTGTCTCCGTCATAGAAATAACGGCATTAAATAAGGAAGTTAGTATTTAGCGTCCCAGATTTCCTTATTTTCGCCACATGGTCAATCTCACAAATGGTTTTCACTAGACTTCGCTGTCCATCTGCTGATTCTAGTACTTCCTTTATTACACCACTTACATTACCTCTTTATAGTTAACATCCACGTTTAGTTGCATTTTTTTAAATAATCACAGCTTCTTCTCTGGACTTCTTATGAACAGTGGTCCACTCCCAGACATTGTTCCAAAAATAGTCAGGGAAATCTTCCAAACATCGGCTCAATATTGGACAATACGATTCTATTAGATGTGTAAACTGAGAAGGCTACATTTCTCTACGACAATGTTCGTCTTCTGTACGTTCATCCAAGTCACCACTCCTTGCGTTTACTTTTCCTTCGTTGACAGCCTGGCATAGGCAAACCTCCAGCTCAGTTATGCAAACAATGGTAGTTATTTGGAGAATTTAACATTTTTTTTATGTTAAGAACAATAAGTTGCCGTCTCTTCATCTAAGAATACATGATGAATGCAGCTAGCCACTAACTTTGTGTAATGTCTTCTCTGTATAGACGTGTATCTGTTGCCTTTAAGATCCCTTCACCATCGCACATAAATCTATACAGTGAAGTAAGGGTCTCCCATTTCTTGGCTGATCCGTGATAAGACACGCGAAAAGTTAGACTAATGGAGGATTATTAGTATTATCTCTATTTTCATTCGCTCTCTCTCTTTCTCTCGTTTATCTATGTACAGTTTTTAATATAACATTTCATTACGTGAAATCAGCCAAATAGAATCTTTGGTGGAGTCCTTCGTCTTGGTAATCAGCGGCTGGCTTGCTGTAAGAGATCTTTACATTTATTATTACTGTTAAACACTGCATTCAGTCGGGAGAATCAATCGTGTGGACAATTTGTTCCTTTTACCAAAGATTGCGAATTCCAGCCTTTTTGGACGATTTAACACAGACTCAGTGATTGCAGGCTCTCTTCGACACAGCTGAAACTTCCCCACTAATTACAGGGCCAACGTGATCATCAAATGATTCAGAAAATACTCATTCGTTCATTCGCTCCAGAACAAAAAAGTCACAAACCTTATTTATGAAGGAAATTGTGTATTCAATCCATCTCCATCACATGTCCAGATCTCCGGTGTTTCCACGTCTTAATTATTTTCCGTTTACAGTCTCTTTCTCTTCAAACAAACCGCTAGCGACACAAATGTTAATTGGCGCGCTTTAGCGAGAAGAAAAGCAAAATACGTATCTCTCAGAAACACGTCAATCCCTCAGCAGATACTCCAGAAGCTGTCCTAGTTACCACTCTAACAACCATGGAGAATGCATATATGCATATCTGTTATTTCAAAGAATAAACGCACTAGAAAATACTTTGGCGTCGTCGAGCTGTCGCCGCATATGTTACGAGAAAATCAGATCAGATACTTTTCCAAAGTGAATGAATGTGGATGGTTTGATTGACAATGATTAATTGGTGCGTGGTAGAGGGTATTTTCTGTGGGGACATTACAAGAATCCATATCCAGCAAACAAACACAAACATTACAGTGACAAATTTGGAAAGCATTTGAAACTACAAATTAATAAGACTTGTGTTTAGCTCGACCATGGGACCGGTATCTTTCTTTCATCTTTATAATCAACGAATAAGTCTACATATTGTGACTTTGTATCGTCGCAGCGTTTATCATTTGCAATATAGATGTCTATCCATAACGAATTATGTTGAATCATTTCATATTGAAATGCATTATTTTTCATAGAGTAATGATTCATGGAGAAAACTGGACTACATTTTAGACAAACTATCCCGTCTGCAATAAAATGCGCAACAGTTCCTCCATCTGTCGAGAATCAGGTAGTGAAGATTAAATTTACTGAAACGGCGTTAACTTATAACGTATAGTGCGAAGTGGATCGTCATCTATTGGCCCAGAACTTTGTAGTTTCTGTAAGGGGCAATACAAGGAACCCTATGGCCTTTCGTATAATAGTATAAGCTAGTTCACAGTCCTGAAGCTATCTATCTTAAGACAGTCTGAAGTTCTTTAATTTGTCGAATAAAAACAGTTGATAACATGTGTTTTAAACGCTTGTAAAAATGGGTCAGTTACATTTAACATCTTGACTTCCTCTGCTGGAGAAAATCTGTCAAAAATTGCGATGGATTTTCTGACTTCCGGATTTTATTGTGATGAAACATCAAAATCCCAGAACAATAAAAATTATGTTTGTTTTTGCACGAATTATATGTGACAATCATCCATAACAAGTGAAAACGACACACTGATAATAACATTTACGATGTCCCGTGGAAATTTCCAAGCTGTTTTTGTCCATCCCGTAGGAATGATGACGGAGCAATGGCAGAAATAAGGAAAAGAACTCCTCGACAGTAGAAAATTAAATAGCATAAATACAGTGTAATATTTTAAGGTAAATCATTTAGAGGTCCTATAATAATAGGCAAGTGTTGACAGAAATTAATGATGCAGATAATAAAATTAAAACTATATGGGGTATTGTGCAAAGAAAGAGAGGTCTATCACTCAGTGTAAAAGATACCACAAAAATTAAAGTAAATGAAATTGTTGTGACTGATATTTCTCAACTGGCCAGTCATTTTAACCATCACTTTCAAATAAAGCAGCAAAAATACAATTGAATGGTTCAAAAAATGTAATAAAAATGTCATTTCACAAACCTTTATACAACTAGAAGCAGCACCAACGTACATCACTGAACTACTATAAGAATTCTGAAAAAGAAAAGTTCATTCGGTGTTCATGGTATTTCAAACTGAATTCTGAGAAGTTTTTCTAACTTAATAAGTACTGTCCATACAACGAATTTTTCCAGGCAGTTTAAAATACGGAACTCTTAAACCTCTATGTAGGAAAGGTGACAAGAAGGACTTAAATAATTGTCGTTCAGTTTCCTTGCTAACGTATTTTTCCAGAATTCTCGAAAAAGAAACGTACTCAAAAGTTACCTCACGTTTAGGTAGAAACAATTTACTTAGCAGCTCATAATTTCGTTTCCAGAAGGGTTGCTCCTCTGAGAATGCTATCCATACATTCGCTCAGCAAATATTATCTGCCATAAATAAAATACCCCAGTTGGTAGGTTTATGATCTTTCCAAGACATTTGACTGCGATGATCATGCTGCATTCTTACAAAAACTTAAGTTTTATGGAATTAACAGTTTACATGCAAATGGTTTGAATCACACTTAACAAACAGAATACCAATACTAGTGCTCAATAATTCTAATATTGTTGAAAGAAGTGACAATTTTAGTGACTGGGAAGAAATCACAAAGGAAATCCCACAAAGGGAGACCTTCCAGTTAATACGCATCAAGCAGAATTGGTACTCTTTGCTGACGGCAATAGCGTTTTAATCAATCCCATTAGAGAGAATGGCTCAGAAGACATTGTTAGTAAAATTTTGAATGAATTATTAAGTGGTTCGTTGAAATTATTCTCCTCTTTAATTTTTAGAAAACACTCCGTATTCAGTTATGCACAACAAGTAAAGGCATGGCAATAACTGATGTAACACATGAACAGGAGTCATAAAATACGGAAGAACTCGTGCTATGAAAACTTGAACTGAAAGAACCATATTACTGAACAGCTGAAAACATTAAGTTCAGTAACTTCAGTTCTTCCTATAATTGCAAGTCTTGGAAACAAACCAATCTACCTCCTGACATATTTTAAATATTTACACTCAATAGTGCCTAATGGAATAGTTTTCTGGACCAAGTCACCACTTATAAATAAAATACTGATTGCACAAAAGCGACCAGTAAGAACAATATGTGGTGTCCACCCGCGGTCGTCATGTAGGAGTTAGGCATTTAACTATACCACTCCATTACATATATTCGCTTGCGCAATTCGTCATTAGTAATCCATCACAGTTTGAGAAGAACAGTGATGTTCATGCCTACAATACTACAGGAAACAATGAGCTTTACTAACCGTTATTGAACCTATCAGTGGATCTGTTAGGACTGCAATATAGAGTAACTCATGTTTTTGTTCATTGATCCAAAACCGTGAAACATCTCACAGGTAGTAAAGCAGATTTTAAATCTATCCTAAAACCATCCTCTTTAGATAACTCCATATACTGCATGGATCAATTTTTATTGCAATATCGATAGCCTGCAAAAAAAGAAACTAGTTTTTAAGTGAAATTGCATGAGTAAAACTAAAAAGATCTTCATTAATATTTACATTAATTATGTGTGCATTGTCTGAAAACTGACACGTTCCACATCATTTAGATAAAAAAATCATTTAAATTATCTATGGAACACGCAACTGAGTGATCAATACAAAGTACGACCTGTGTTCACTCCAGACGTTACTCAAGAATTAAAGTTGTGTCACGCATGTCAACTCACGTTAGGGCCGTCTTAGTAGAGGGTACCTTCTCTCAGGTGAAACAACACAGAGATGTAGGGTGGTCGTTTCAGAAGGCTAATGAGATGCAGTTCTCTTGTTCAATACAAATTTCTCATTTGTGTGACTTTTTAGAAGTTGTTCCATATTCCTAGATTTACGAAATAGGTGTGGTTGGCATAATGGAACACTGCAGACTTGAAAGATTACCCTTCTCTTATTCAACTGTATTTGCTTTGTCCCCTCACCTCTTATCCCTTGCCTTCTGGACTAGTGATGACTGTTGATCTAGTTCCGTACAACGAAACAGCATCTTACTACCAACAGTGGTAAAAAGTGACCTACCAGACTGCATACAACGCTCGGCCCTATTCCACATAAGTCGGTTTCGATATGGTCTGTCACTGAACGGACATCACTATGTAGCCCCTCTCATTCCTTCATATTAACAAAATTTGCGATGAGGGGAAAATCTCAGGAATTATCGGGATGTTTTTATGCAAATGTAGAAACGCAAACTGTAATTTACAAAAATGACATTTTATTCCTCTTTCTTAGAACAAGGACAAGCGCTTCAGTAAATCTTTATATTTTAAATCAGAACTGTCCCAATAAACATCAAATGGTCACCACACACATCGTGGTTTAGATGTAGTGGGACAGAAATTTAAAACGACAGGAAAGGTACTCACCACTGAGTGCATGAGGTCTGTGATGAGGGAAAGTTGGTCTCATTCTCCCACATTAATCCAAGATACAAACAGAAAGCATGCTATTCTTACAAATTCCGAAAATAGTTGTTATGCTAAAATCCTCCCACTATATAAGAACTCAATCTGTTCGGTATTCCAAGCTCCGTTCACTAGCCCATGACAATAACTAGTAACGTGAGAATCACCAACTGATGCCAACGCGAAAACTCATTAAACGAACACCAGAAAACCGCTGAAAGGAGATAAGCCTAATCCTTGTCACATACAAGATTGATTACTTTTAAAGGAAGTCGCAATTAGAGATCTCAGACAATAAGCAACTACCAGAGAGCTACCCACATATAACTGACAACTGTGGTGATCAAAGTTCACCTCACAACAGCTTCACAAAAACGCCAAAACATACCATTAAAATGGAATACTTTACAACAAACACTTCCTCATCATATGGTAAAAGGAATTGAAAACGATAAAGCACAAAATTAATACATTTTGATACATTTCTCCTAAGATCAGACACAACTTATCGACCAGCCAAGAAATATCTGAAAACCGCTCCTGCTAGCGAAACCACTCCTCTGCTTAAGAAAGGTGGTGGAGAGAGATTGTTGAATTTGAAATGTCCAACCATCTCTCTCGCGACAGACTTAGGTTTTTCTCCTTATCCTGACGTGTTTCTTTCTCTTCCACGTCTTAAACGACGCTAACTAGAACACGGTTTCTCTCTTTCAAAAGTGGTGTGGAGAGATTGAGTTTAAAACGGCCAACGAACTCCGTCGCCCCATGCCTAGCTTTTACACCCTTATGAGAACATGTTCTCTTATCTGCCTCCTATGCTTTCTTTTCCAAACACCCACGCCATCATTCAGTGGCGATCAACCATAAAGTACAGGATGAAAGAAAAACAGTATTCTCAGGGGGAAGTTAACTAAAGCAAAGACCTCAGTCCCAGCTCACAGTATAGGTTATCAGATATGTGAATGGATCGAAGACCTTATAAATAACAGATTACAGCTTGTCCTTCTGGACGGTGAGCGTCCATCACAGACAAGAGTATCGACAGGACTGCACCAAGGAAGTCTGATATGACTGCACTTGTCTATACGTATATCCATCATTCAGATAAGGGTGTGCAGCAGTCTGTGGCTGTTTGCTGATGACACTGCAGTGCAAGGGAAGACGTCGTCGTTGAGTAATATTATGAGAATATGTGAAGATTTTCATAGAATTTCTAGCTCTTGTGCTGAATGGCAGCTTGCTCTACATGTAAAATAGTGTAAGTTAATGAAGATGAATAGAAAAACAAACTAGTAATGTTCGAACCCAGTATTAGTGATACGCTGCTTGACACAGCATCGTCTATTAAATATCCGGTCGTAACGTAGAAAGCAGCATAAAATGGAACGAGAGCATAAGGTCCGTAGTAGGGAAGACGAACAGTCGACTACAGTTTATTGGGAGAATTCTAGGACAATGTAGCTCATGTATAAGAGACCACTTACAGAACACTTGTGCAATCTATTGTTGAGGCCTGTTCGTGTGTTTGGGATCCCCTCCAGGAAGGATTATAGGAAGACGTCGAAGCAACTCAGAGGAATGTTGCTAGATACGGTACTAATAGGGTCGATCAACTAGCGAAAATTACGAAATGCCCCGTGAACTTAAAGCGGAATGTATTCAGGGAAGACGACGTTCTTTTTCGTGAAGCGCTGTTGACATTCTTTGGAGAAACAGCATTTGAGGTAGATTGCAGAGCTATTCCACTGTAGCCAACATAGATCTTCCGAAAAGACAGCGGAGATGAGAATCAGTGTTCGTATGGAAGTACACAGGATGTCGTTTTTCCCGCACTTCATTTTCAAGTGGAAAAGGAAAGGTAATTACTAGCAGTAGTATAGCTTACCCTTATCCATGCAACGTAGTTTGTTAGTTAGTTAGTTAATGTCCCTTAGATCTCTTCCAAGATTTTTTATGGAAATGGTCTAGAACGAATCAGTTTTCAGGGTACTTATGGGTGATATATGTCAACGTTAATAAACACATTTCTTAGTCCTACTCCTGCAATTATACTTAAAAACAAGTGTTTTTTTAAGTTACTAGTTTTTAAATAGAAATTCTTCCATGGTGTGAAAGGAGTTGTCTATAATAAACAATTTTAGGTTAGATTTTAACTTGATTTCCTACCTGAAAAACATTTTACGCTATTGGCTAAATGATCAAAAATTTATGTGACCACATATTGAACGCCTTTCTAAGTCATTGACAGCATTAAGAATCGCTAATAACTGTTATTTTTTCCTCTAATATTGTAGGCATCTTCTCAAATTGTGCTGGATTATTTATGATGAATTTCATTAGCGAATATTGTGGTGGTGTAGTTACATTGTCTCACTCCTTGAAAAAGTCCCTACACCATGACCCCAGATGAATACCGCAAAATAGTCTTATTTCTCGCTTTCTGCAATCAGCACACCCTTTCTAATTAGTGAGTGACCCCAGAACATATTCCATAAGACATTACTGCGTGGAAATATGTCAGGAGGTAGGTTCTCTTGTTTCCAAGACAAGCAGTTATACGAAGAGCAAAAAGTGGCTGGACTTAATTTCTTGAACTGTTCTATACTACGTTTCATCGAGTTTCAGTAGCATTCTACTATATTTAGTGAGTTCCGTTAATGTGCTGCAGCAGTTTTTACTAAGCATTTACATGTAGTACAGAACTGAATGCAGTGTATTTTCTCAAGAGTAAGAGAGTCTGTTTTGAGAGAGACACTTAACAATTCTTTGAAAGTCATCCTAAACAATCACTCTTGCAGATTTACCTCTATTGAGATTTATTGTAATACTAGTACTGTGTGCAAAAAGCACTAGTTCTGCTTGATGCATATTAAGTGGAAAGTCTCCGTTTGTGGGACTCCTTTTATGATTTCTCCTTAGTCACAATGTGAGAATTATTCAGCACTACTATTTGCATTCTATTTGGTAAGTGGGAGATCTTAATTCTCTTATTCAAATACATTGACACAAATTTCCGGTGCGAGAAACTGAGTTCGAAATTAGCATCTCATTCTATATATACCTCATTCCACACCACCTCTTTTAACTTGCTCTTAACGTCGTGTATCCTATCCCTTGAACAAGACTCGGTGCTTTTTGTGAACCTGATTCAGGGCTGTAAATTCCTTTGTTGTTTATTTACATTACATTACCCTATTCTCTATAACAAGACTCAGTGCTTTTTGCGAATCTGATTCAGGGCTGTAAATTTCTTTGTTGTTTATTTACATTAACATTGCAGTGTGATCAGATAGTCCATTAACAAATTGCTTCGCAGTGAGCATTGCCATTAGAAATGTCATCAGTCCATGTGCTGCAGTGTTTCGGCAGACGAGTCGGAAATTTGAATCCCAAATAACGATTCCAGTTTACTTTTCCTTTCCGTATTTTTTAAGAAGTCTACATTGAAATCTCCACAAACTAAAACTGTTTCTTCTTGTCTCAGATGAAGCTCAATAATGTCTCTGTGTTTCTCATAAATATCTCAAAGTTTGCAGGAGGGGATCTGCAGACTGTTACGATTGCCAGACGAGTATTCCTCAGTAACACATGACAAGGACATGCTTCTAGGTTCTGATCTATATAGAAAGTATTTCTTTCAATATTTCTCATGTTATCGCCATTTTACATACGTCGGTACTCCTCCTTTTCCATGTCAGCTCTACACGAACAAGACCCTAGTTTATAACCCCTGGTATTTAATTTTTCTATCCCTGTGCTCACGAAGTGTTCAGAGACACAGAACACCTATCACTTCAGAATTTTCCACATCTTCTAGTCATACAAGAAGCTCATCTATTTTATTTTTCAATCACCTGATGTTCTGATGGAACAAATTAATTGTATTTTTTCAGGGACTGTTGCATACATTATGATGTCGATTTGCAACCATTCACTCATTGCATATTATTTCATATTTCTAAATCTAATGGTACATTTACATGTTTCTTCTTTTTCCTCTTGATATCCCTTACCTGTACGGGGCGGCAATCAACTTGGCAATGTTATTGGTAGAGTGTGGTCAAGTGCTCTTCTTGTCTCTGTACCAGCCCTGTATTCACCTAGTGCGATGTGGGAAACCGCCTAAAAACAACATGCAGGATGGGCGGTACACCGCAGCTCGCAGTGGATCAGCCGGGTGGCCCCGACAAGGGGACGGCGTGCCTCCCTGAATCCTGGAAGTGACGTACATACCCACGCATGTATGTGGACGAGTCTACATCAACATCTGTATCTTCATATATTCTCTGTTAAGCACTGTGGAGTGCATTGAAGACGGTACTTAACACGGTTCGAAATGTTATGGGTCCTTCCCGTTCGAATCGCGTATCCAGGGCGGGAAGAATAACTGCACAAACTTCTCCGTGCGTACTGCAACTGATGTAATTCTGTCTTCACCATAAACAACGGTGTGGTACTTCGGACGCTTGAAAATATCTCTATATTCTTCACATAACACTGGTTCGTAAAATATTCTAAATAGGCATTCTAGGTATAATGTGCGTCTTTCTGGAAGAATCTTCCAATTGATGTTGTTCAACATTGTCCGGAAGCCCACTAAATAGTAAAAAAAAACTGTGATCATTCGTCCCTTCCTCCCATTTCTTAATTGGTCCCCACACACTTTTGAAACATTCTGAAATGTCACGCACAAGTGATAAGGAAGTAGTTCCTGGACACCACTGTTACTCGTATGTGGTTTGCTGTCTCCTCGTCTGCAAGCACGGCTACCGCTAGACTTGCAAAACCAAACAGAACGAAATGATAGAAAGTAATCAGTGTCCGTTGGAGACTGACTGAATTTTACCAGTATACAACCACGTGACTTCCTCTTGTTCGTTATTTATTTATTGCAACCAAAAATTAGACAGTGAGAGAAAATCAATCGTTCTGTCAATCTACAATCTACCAACAGTCTATTTATTGTCTAAGATTACAGTTACTTTATTTACGTGTTCTTAGAATTATGATGTGCAAATTACGAAGTTAAAAATCGTACTGACTCATAATAAAATTATTATTTTAATGTAAATCTTGATTGAAGCGCAACTCCCACACAAAAAACTGGTTTCCTGATTCTAGCTACATGTACAAACACACATAGGAAGACGCATCATTTTTCAGAAAGTAAGGCAACTGGAGAACAATTTCTTGAATTTTTAGTTTCTTCTGAACGGTGCCATAGAACGTTATTATTTTCATTACTATTTACAGAGCGTTATGCAAAGTGTATAATATCCTAACAGTCTTTCGCAGATACTAAATCACGCTTATGTACACGCACTTTTGTTGAAACAGTTCCAGAAGTTCCCTATCCGTCGTGGAACACAGAATCTCTCTCTCTCTCTCTCTCTCTCTCTCTCTCTCTCTCTCTCTCTCTCTCTCTCTCTTCCTTCACACACAGACACACACACACACACACACACACACACACACGCACCTACATACACAGCGTGTTTCAAAGCATTCGCATCACACGTCTGAGCTGGCAAATCACATCGTCGGGAACAACTTTTGTTACAGACAGAATGGTTGCTGACATTTCCCGGTGACATTAGACTATCTTCTGAGCTGTTTATGCCCCTGACCGACAGCTAGGTGTTGGCACTCTGCAGCGTCTTGTGCATTTCCCGTAATCAAGACATTTTGTCTGTACGAAAGGGAGAGGCACAAAAAAATATTAGTTCCTGATTAACTTCTAAAATATGTTCCTTCACTTACAGAAACTCATTCTGATGATTTTCTTGTTGAAAATCACTGTGTCATGTTACTGTGGTTGGTAGTGTGCTGGACATCTAGTTAGTATACCCTGCCGGTTCGGTCAAATTATGTCGTCCCAGGGCTGCAAAATACTGAAGCATGCATAGCACCGCTGGGAAGCGTCAATAAAAAAATGGTTGAAATGGCTCTGAGCACTATGGGATTTAACATCTGAGGACATCAGTCCCCTAGATCTTAGAACTACTTAAACCTAACTAACCTAAGGACATGACACACATCCATGCCCGAGGCAGGATTCGAACCTGCGACCGTAGCGGTCACGCGGTTCCATACTGAAGCGCCTAGAACCGCACGGCCACAATGGCCGGCAAGCGTCAATAAGTTGTTATTCGCGTCGTGATCTGTCACACCTAGACCTCTGATGGAAAGGCTTCGAAACGCGCTGTATACGTATACGTGTGTTTTCGTGGTCTTGAGTCCAAAGAGTGATTTGGTGTAGATCTCCGTGTTAGTCCTTCAAAGTGCATAATTACTGCAACCAATATCAATTTGAATCAGCTTACTGTAGTCAGGCCTTGGACACGCTCTACAATTTGTACAAGCTCTTCACACTTCCAAACACTACCAAATTAACCATTTCTCGGTGCTTCAGAGTGTATCCTATCAACTAAGCTCAAGTCAGGCAGTACCATAAATTTATTTTCTCCCCATTTCGATTCAGCACCTCTTCCTTAGCTAACTGATGTACCTACACAATTTAATGGTGCGACATTTCAAATGGATCTATATTATTTTATTGCTTCAGCCACTTTTCGTCCGCGTTTCACTTCTGGAGAAGGCTGCATTCCAGAAAAACAGCTGTGGAAGTGACGTAATTTGGAAATTTGTGGTGAGTTCCTGTGGGACCAAACTGCTGAGGTCATCGGTCCCTAGGTTTAACACCCTACATAATCTGACTCAAACTAACTTACGATAAGGAGAACACACCCACCCATGCCGAGGGTGGGGGGGGGGGGGGGGGGGGAGCTGTGCGTACCGTGGCAAGGCGCCCTCTGACCGCGTGGCTACCCCACACGGCGAAGCGACTTACAAAGATATAAGTTTATATTGGCTGTTAATGATTTCTCTTGCTCACAAAAGCTTTTATTGCTCTTGCTAGACTGCATATTATACCTGCTCTTATCCATTTGCCATCAGCTGTCCTGCTGCCGAAAAACTCATGTAGTACTTTAGTGTCTCAATCCTGATCTAATTCAGTCAGAATCGATTGATCTAATTCCGTTAAATCCCATTATCCTTGTTTTAGTTTTATCGATGTTCACGTAATAACTTCTTTTGAGGATAGTATCCATTCCGTTCAGATATTGTTCCAAGTCGTTTGTTCTCTCTCACAGTTCTATACTGTCGTCGGTAAACGTAAAAGGTTTTATTTTTTCTCGAAGAACTTTAATCCCCTTCCCCAATTTCCCCTTGCTTTTCTTTGCTGGTTGCCTACAATACAGAGTGAATAACTTGATAGGATACAACCTTGCTTCGCTCCTTTCTCATCTTCTCCTTTCTGCTTCATACATGCAGTCTCATACTTGCCCAAGCTGCCAGTAACCTGTATTTTTTCGCTGCTAGCTTCAAAATTTCAGTGTGTTCCATTCAGTATTTTTAAAACCTTTCCTTAAAACTAAAAATGCTATTAACGTCGTGTTGTCTTTCTTCACTCTATCTTTTAAGGCAAGTCGTAGAGGCAGTATTACCTCCCGTGTTCCTACATTTCTCAAAAATAAAAATTCGTCTTTCTCGAGGTAGGCTTACTACCAGTTTTCCCATCCGTCTGTAAGTAATTCGTGTCAGTATTTTGCAACCACGTCTTATTCAAATTATAGTTACAAAATAGATGTGAAACGAGGTCGAAATGTCATACCATCACAAATATGTGGAGTACGGGAAAATATTTAGAGGATCGGTTTCCACTAAGACAAAGCGAACAACGTGGCAAATTTTTCTGACGTATGCAAATAATTTTTAACGTTTGTAGCTGAGGCAAAGTGATACCGGCTTTTTATGGAAGCTGTGTACTTCGAAGATGACTTCAACAAGGCACCACGTGTGAAGCTCGATGAAACAGTAACAAGATAGCCTGTTACTTCCCGTTGGCAGAACTGGCCCGAAAAACGTTTTCTCTTCTGTACTAAATACAAGGAAACTCTTACGCAGGAACGGTCAGTTTGTTTAACTGTGCGCTTAATATGTAACTTCAGCATGAAAAGATGTAAGACAATGAACTATTTATATAAATAAATATGAACTTTTTATTTTTGCCTATGACAATTTTTCCCTATGACAATTTGTTTCCGTCTGTATAGATGGATAGCTGAACTGATTTGTTCTATGCTGTTTATGTCCACCAAGAATAGGTGGCAGCTGAGGAATGGGATTATAAGTATGGGTGAATGGATATCGACCGTGAAATACGCTGATGATAGTACCATCGTTAGTGGAAGTGAGGAACCACAACAAGACCTGTTGGATCGAATGAACAATGAAATAGGCACAAAGTATTACTGAGAGTAAATAAAAGAAAAACTAAAGTAATTAACAGAGATTAGTGACAACCTTGACATCAAAATTCCGGACATGTAGTAGCTGAAGTAACAAAATTCTTCTGGCTCCCAAGCAAAATA
This sequence comes from Schistocerca americana, assembly GCF_021461395.2. Classification (NCBI taxonomy): domain Eukaryota; kingdom Metazoa; phylum Arthropoda; class Insecta; order Orthoptera; family Acrididae; genus Schistocerca; species Schistocerca americana. Next base: position 96,061,790 of record NC_060121.1, read on the forward strand.
ATCATGGAGAATTAAAAAACCAGACTAGAAAATTCAGAGACGGCATTATTTGGTGAAACAAGTCTACTAGTAACAGACGTAGGATTCAATTTTATGAAAAAAATTTCGAGAAATTTTCGTTCCCAACACAGCACTATGCGGATGAGGACCAGAGACAATGGTAAAATGGAAAGGAAGAGAATCAAAACGTCTGCGAAATGAAAACTAAGTGGACTGATAAGAAAAGGAAGGAGGAGGATATCCGCGGAAATGGTGAGGAAAGAAATATGCGGACAGCACTTGCCAGTATAAGGAAGAGGAAGTGACTTTAGTTCCACTGTAGGCAGTCACAGAGGGCAGAAACAGCAGGGCAAGACAGGGACGTGCGGACGTGCGAGTGCTACTCCGTGATGGGTGGGTGGGTAGGTGGGTGGGTGCAGGAGGCGAAGTCGCGGGGAGCCGCACCTAACCACTCAGTCACGAAACAGCCCCCCCCCCCCCCCAAAAAAAAAAAAGAAGTAAAATTGTAATGGTACCCATTATTCAGGCTATTTTTGTCTTCGTTAACATTCGGTCCCGTGGTCGGATATCGGAACGGTGCTCTAGAGAACGGTGATTCACAGAAGAAAGAGGGAATCACCTGACAAAGTTCTTGATAGCGCAATCGTGTGACCGGCAACGGACGCACCGAATTCTCACCCAACGCGTCCCTCACACTTTCGTCTCCACTGCGTATTCTTAAATTCTGCCTACAGCATTTAAAAAATGTGCTCCTATCGTACCTCCTTTGTTAAGCTGTTACATTCAGTGCATTTAAGAACTGCAATGTTTTGCGAGTCATTTAACTGTTGGAAAATCATCCTTTAATGTCTCGTCGACGACGAGTTCATTAGAGACGGAGAACAAGCTCGAAAGGTGGAAGGAAGTGGAAAACAAACAGCAGTGCCTTTTTAACAGAAGCATCCGGCATTTGTCTCAAGCGATTAAGAGAAATTATGTAAAATCTATATCTGGTTGGGCAGATGGGGAGCTGAATCGCTTTTTCTCTTAAATGCGAGTACAGCCTGCTAACGACACTTTCACTTAGCTTTATGCAAGCCTCTGAAATGAGTGCCTTTCGCTTAAAAACTACTGAATGACAGCTCAGAAAATGTTGGCAGACTGAAACTTTCCACCCTGTACACTTAGTGATCAGTTCGAGCGGCAACATTCGTATAAATTTTATAGTCGTTTGTGAGGCGTACGTAAATATTGTTGAAGGTTGGTATTTCTTTCCTCAGTTTAACAGACCTACTTCAAATGTGTATCAATGTCCATGAGACTTTGTAAGCAGCGTAGTTTATGCTTGAGTTACAGGAAAAATGAAAGAAGCTCAGTGTAACACACCTTTTATTTCGTGAACTGTTGCACATATCGAAACAAGATTTTCGGTTTCCGTCAAATATTAGAGCGTCGAAGGACACGCATATTTTGTTTGATTAATGTTTTTAACGCTGGTGTCAACGGAGATATTGAAGCGAGTACGTTTTTTTTAAAATGGAGCTGCATTCGATAGCTCATGAAAAACTAATTACAGTGATATTGCGTTTGTTAATGTTGACGTTGAAGCCTTTCGTAAAAAAAAAATCGAGAAATGAGCTAGAATCTTAGAGCACTGTGGCCGGAAACGGCACTGCTGTGAAAACACCGTCCAGCAGACGCCTCTGACCAGGCTGCGTTGTAGTAAACCGTGAGGAAGGCCTGCGCTACGAGAATAAAGCTTTGTTTCCACTGCAGCCAACTTACGACCCAGATGGAGGTTCAGCTACGAATGTTGTATACGGCCATACAACAGAGGCTAGAATGTAGCGTATCACAAAGGGAGTAAGCAAATTATTTCACACTTGTGTATCCTGCAAGATTTACGTAGCCTGAAACAGAGAAATCAGCTGTTCATTCTTCAAAAATGAAGAGATCTTATACGCTGCTAAAAGCAACTACTGCATTAAATATCTAAATGTTAGAACGGAGATTTGATCTATCTTTTCCTGTACGTGGTTGTGTAGTTCTTAGAGTTGAAATACATGCTGCCAGACGACTGTCTCTACCTACACTGCTCTAAATTATAGCATATGGCATACATTAGCTGTACTAAACATTTTATTAAAAATACCTTGGTGACCACCTACTCACCGTGAAATAAATATTCTTCTTAACAAAACTTCTTTTCATGGTGAACATAAGCGCGTAATGACAATGGTACCAGCTACGCGCAATACACGGTATCGACTTGTTTGACACTGCAGTTCAGTTTCGTACACACGTACGAATTTACTGACAGTGACTTGGTACCCACACAATTTACCTAACGTAAAACTGATGATTTATTTAAGCACGTATTCAAACTATTGACCATGGACTGAAAGGCTCGTTTGCAATCTCCGTTCAAAAGAACGATGAGCAGATCTAATCACAGTGGATGATGCGGCAGAGCGTGTACTGGCGATTCGACGACACATATCGTCTGGCGTAGTTGAAGCTTCGTCATACTCTCCAACTTTGAATGCTCCCCGAAGGGGAAAATCAAGAGGTGTCAAATCTGAGGACCTCGCAGGCAATATGATAACAGAATGTAGTCCTATCCAACGTCCAGGAAAGTTCTCATTCACTAGTTGCGTTGCAACACGGGCCGAGTGAGCTGGACGACCGTCGTGTTGCAGCCACTTACCCTGTTGAATATCCAGTGGTACCTCTTCTAGAAGAACAGGCAGAATGTTGATCATAAAATGTGCATGCGAATGTCCATTTAGAACGCCTGAGTCGGACTAAATGTTTACGGTCCACGGACGTTGATATTGCACCTGGCGAAGACAGTGTGGATTGCGGCTGCCCAGCAGTACATGTTATGCAAATCTACATTACAGTTGTTAGGAGACGTTGCTTCATCGCTGGAGAGCACACGTTGGAAAAACTATAGGTCGTGTCTCAGTTTCTGAAGCGCAAAGCGACAAAATTGAGTGGCTTACGCAGTGACAAATGATGCAGAGGGAGAATCTGTCGATGCAGGATGCGAATGACACTCGTCTGGCTCATTCCACATTCCTCTGCAATATGTCTCGTATCACTGTGCGGATTCATTAGTGTCGTAGCCAGAACAGCTTCTTCGTGGTCTCTGGCAGTTGCAGTCTCCTTTCTTGCCATCTTTTTGAAGTTTAAGCAGCCTGGCGATACGGATAGATAGTCCTATCCGCAGTACTGTTTTTATGGCATTTCTTTACATTCACCATATAAAAGTAGTATATCAAAGTTCTGGTCATTGGTGTACATGTCTGCTCGCAACGAATGTTGAAGCAGTGATGAGCGGCCTGAAGTGCAGGCAAGTAAGCTGGGATATGTGTTGACATTCTGGCATAGCGCGACACGAGAGCTCTGCCAGGTAGTGTTGCCACCGCTAATGCCTTCCGGCCACTGTGCTCTCTAACTGTATGAAATTTCTCGAATGTTTTTACGACAGGTTTCAACGTCAACATTAACAAACGCTACATCACTGTAATTGTCTTCTCAAGAGCTATCGTATACAGTTATAACAAGTACACGGTTCCATTTAAAAAAAATGTACTTGCATCAATATCTCAGTAGGTACCAGCGCTACAAGCATTAGCGAAGCAAAAGCATACGTGCCCCTCTACGCTCTGACGTTTGTCAAAAACTACGTTTCGATATGTGTAACCGTTCACGAAATAAAAAGGGCGTTAACGCCTTACGTGACTCACCCTACATACAGGACACCCTGTATATTGTATTTCTTGCAATTGAAAGTTCATATGTCCGCAAACGAACCGTTAGCGAGGTAACTGCGACTTTCTCGTCACACAGGTGTACACCCGTGCCCATTGTCGCAATGAGTTTCGAATCCTTTCGAACACACTTGAATCAATTGGAAAGTCTTGACATCCATTGACGGGTCTCTGCTACAATTCTTCGCCCTTGTGAACCGGAGTGGCGTACGCTACACATTTAAGATGCCCCCAAACACAGGGGTTCAGATCAGGTGATCTTGGAGACCATGCCTCATGTCCTGGTCATCCCACTCATCCCTGGTCATATCGGCAGGTTAAATTTCGTTTCACCATAATGCATGTACCACACGGTCTGGCGTTGTTCTAAGGGAACATCTTTAAACAATCCTACACGATGGTGCCGCAGAAACCATAGGTAATTTCGTTCATTCAGTTTGTTTGGTTACATACACAGCCCAATAAAACTATCACCTGGTACTCCTAACCATTCTTTCAGTGCGAAATATCGCTGATGTGGAGGTTAATGCGCAACATGCAGTTTGTGGCCTGGATGACTCCAAACCTGAGAACTATGATGGTTAAATTCACTATCACAAGTGAAATCCGTTTCATCTGTAAATAAAATGTTACTGTCAAGCTTACAACTGTCCATCGCTTGTCGTCGAATACACTGGCAAAGCGTCAGTCTACGACCAAAGTGAGTCTCACTGAGACACTGAACTCGGTGGAGGTGGTACTAGTACACAGCACTGAAAGCATAATCCTCAAAACACAGCAGTGGCTCATTCTAGGAATTTGTGTTGCAAGTCACCTTGCCGAGATTCATGGACAGTGTTCGACTGTTTCCAGCACCGCATCTTCAAGCACAGGTGTAATTCGTGCAGGCCTACCCATTTCCACAGCATGAGAAAACTCCCAGTAACTCGGGGGCCTTGATACATCCTTGTAAATGTTTAAATCTCGGGGTGCCTTTGGGTAGGTATGCTTCTTGGTAGAATCTTGCACTCACTAATGCATTGCCGCTAGCTCTGCTATACATGAAATACACATTGGCGTGCTCGTCATTACTGCAATGTTCCATGTTACCACCAACACTCGCACTACACAACTGACACTCCACAGATGACTACGATGAGTAGCACTCTGTGTACTGCAGTGTCGTATCCGTTCTGTTTAAAACTCTACTTCTCGGAAATTTAACCAAAGACAACATCATGGACCAAAATCCAGTGTTCACAGAGAATCACGTTGATGGTGGTTGGTAACCACAATGCCCCAGTTATCTCGCAAACGGTTCGTTTGCGGACCTATGTTTACAGAGAACTTTTGTTCCTAGTATTGTGCACTTTCAACCATACGTGATTACATCATTAATAGTGATATTCCATATATACTTACAAAGTATATAAATTGATGTACTTATGTCTGTATGTATGTTCCACATCTCCTCCTAAACCACTGGACCGATTTCAACCAAACTTGGTACACACATCATTTGTTGTTGTTGTTGTGGCCTTCAGTCCTGAGACTGGTTTGATGCAGCTCTCCATGCTACTCTATCCTGTGCAAGGTTCTTCAGCTCCCAGTACCTACTGCAACCTACATCCGTCTGAATCTGCTTAGTGTATTCATCTTTTGGCCTCCCTCTACGATTTTTACCCTCCAAGCTGCCCTCCACTACTAAATTGGTGATCCCTTGATGCCTCAGAACATGTCCTACCAACCGATCCCTCCTTCTGGTCAAGTTGTGCCTCAAACTTCTCTTCTCCCCAATCCTATTCAATACTTCCTCATTAGTTATGTGATCTACCCATCTAATCTTCAGCATTCTTCTGTAGCACCACATTTCGAAAACACATCATTTACAGTATGGAAATAACAGCTGTGGGGGTAAAAACCACCAGTCTGTAAGAGGGATGGAGGTGAGGGTGAAAAGCAGCGTATCGCACGACGCGAGAATACCCACAATTTAGTGATCCACTATTTGGGGATGAGAGCACTTAGAGACTCGCAACAACTTTACACATCATTTCAAACCTCTACTTTTCTCCTCTGACGAACCCCTTGATGAAACCGAGAAAAGTTTACCACTTACAATATTTTCGCGGTTCATGCTGCCAATCTGCTACATGAAGCATGCTTTTACTTTATTACCTCTTTACTAATAAGCGTATTCGTGACATATTTTGCAGAAAGTATTCACATGTACCACTGAACGTACCAGAAACGTTACATCATTCTACGACACTTACCAGTAAACGTACTCAAGGGATACACTTCGGTTTTGTCGGCTTAGAATATGTTCTAGTCTAGAGCAAAATAAGAGACACATATTTCCTTGTACAAGTCCATACACCCGTTAACAGGGTGAGACACCCCCTCGAAAGAAATTGAGTTTGATGTTTCTGAATGAACACCGTTGAAATGGTAACATATAAAAAAAAGCTTCAAAGTTTTGTGGTTTTTAATGTACGTGACAACAGTGTACAGATTTTTGTCGAAAAAGTCATATTTCGAAATCCCCTCCTCCACCATTACTTTGTTTTTAGACATTTAACTAAAAGTAAAATGTACAGCATCGTTAATACCAAATTCAGCCGTATGTGATGAAGCATTTCTCAGAAATTAGCTAGAGATATACGTATGTGTGTGTCCACTTCAATGGCAATTGTCAAATTCGGTTGTTTAGTAAGCTTTCCTGGATAAATATATTTTAAAAATAAATTCTACGTATATTTTACTATTTTTTTCTTTTAATAACTAAACATAAAATATCTTGCTTTGTAGAGTGTTTCCTTTTTACAATTTTTTTTTTCAAGTTGTAACACTTTGAGATTTAAGTATGTTATATTTAAGATTGTTTGTACATTGCTGTTGTAACATTACTGTAAACCTGTAAAACAATGAGGAAGTGTAGAATAATTTAGGTCAAAAAATGCTCAACGGTCTCTGTATTTGTGCACAGCACGTCGGACAAAGGCAGTTTCATGACAGAAGGGGCAAGGAAGAGATATTCCACGTCTTCCCCTCTGCCGACCAAACGTACCTAAGTACTCGGTCACCGGATTGGCGACAAGAGGTTTGAAGGAAGTGTAACAGAGTCAAACACTCTGGGTACGGCCTTTCTGCCATACATTCCCAGAGTGACGGACAGAATCAGCTGTATATTGCACAAACACAGCGTAAAGACAGTTTCCAAATCGACAAGGAAGATCAAAGAATGTCTTAGATCGGCAAAGGATCAAAGCGACCCACTTGCAATGTCGGGAATATACCGCTTACCAGGTTGGGGCAGATGGAGAAATCGGCCGTGAGACCGACCACGTAATAAAATTCGCCGACACGTAGTTCGCCGACACATTGTTGTAGAGAAGCACTATCACACCGCTTGTTTAGAGAAGCCATAGAATTATACAAACACAGGAACAGCTTCAACAAGAAAGAAGAAAGCCTTAAGGTAAACGGATCGTGGCTTCCCGTACTGCAGCAAATGACCGTCGCAGGTAGCAAGAGGAGAACCGCGCCGGAAATGACCTCGGAGAAGCTCTAGGACGTTGGCGCGCCAGGTACACTCGACAGCAAAAAATGTGGGTCACCCCTGAATTCCAACGTGTAGGCTGCACCTGAATGTATGCAACCAACATGGCATATCTGTGTTGCACATAGTCGCAACCCTCCACAGTACAGTCGTTATAAGATACACAATGGGTACCGCTAGAGACTACTAGAGAACACCGGTCTTTATGACAGTCCGTCCAGATGTAAAGTAACACCACGATAGTACAGAAGAGATCAGACAGTCCTTAACATTTGTAAACTAAACTTAATTACAATAAGTGACATTTCAAATGTTATGGGACAACTAGTTTTGTCACATAAATCGTTCAGTAATCCTTAGGCACAATTAAATATTTGATACAGTATATGAATTTATAAAGTTGTATGGCAATTGGCAACAAGTTCTTTGCTGTCTAAAAGGTTTACCCAACACATGCTGAACGTCGTTCAACGTTCAACAGGGTGTGGTTTCGCATCAACTTTGTGTAATACTAAGCAGTTAAAAGAAAACGTGATTAACGGCGGCAACCACTCTACGGAAATCCCAACATTAACAGCGAATCACAAGTAATATTATTGTTCACATTACTCATCAACAGGTACTTGTACACGAAGTTGTACTTTAAATGACATGACCAACGTCTTCGTTCTGGATACAGATGCAAACCCAGAGCGTAAAGCCATTGTTAACCAAGCAAAGCTTTGTGCCTTATCGAGACTCGATCACTAGGCAGCAAAAGACGTCAAATATTGACGTTTGCACCAGTATCAGTTATCAATTCTCAACTTGAACGTAAATCGCGATAATTGTACAAAAGCAGGAACCCTAACATGACAATTACCTTCTTGGTAATTAACCTCGAAAGACGTTGTATAGTGTTGCATTGTCAAGAAATAAAGGATGCACATGTTTAAAATTGAAATGCCATCATGTAATGCTGGGGACAAGGATGCGAACCCAGCACCTAATCGGATTGATGAATAAGTACGAAAAATCGGAATGTAGATATCACAGTTTGTCACCAGTAGTGGGGTTGGATCCTTAAATGACGACTGAAGTTGTATTGCCTGACCGGGATTCGAACCCAGCGCCTACTGCCGTCGTTGTCTAACCAGGAACAGACGAGAAATGTCCAATGTTGGTCCATCATCAGCGATATGTGCACACTGTAAGTAGGCTGTTTAGGTTTTTTTATTGGTAACGCCACCTCTATGAAAATCACTGGCTATGCTGTGTGTAGTCTGTGGCTGCTTTGCATTGTTGTAATACTCGCCATTGTAGTGTTAGGCAGCTGGCTGTGAACAGCGCGTAGCGTTGCGCAGTTGGAGGTGAGCCGCCAGCAGTGGTGGATGTGGGGAGAAAGATGGCGGAGTTTTGAAATTTGTCATGAACTGCTATATTTATATATGATGATATCAAGGTAAATACATTGTTTGTTCTCTATTAATATCTTTCATTTGCTAACTATCCCTATCAGTAGTTAGTGCCTTCCATAGTTTGAATCTTTTATTTAGCTGGCAGTAGTGGCGCTCGCTGTATTGCAATAGCTTGAGCAGCGAAGATTTTTGTGAGGTAAGTGATTTGTGAAAGGTATAGTTTAATGTTAGTCAGGGCCATTCTTTTGTAGGGAATTTTGAAAGTCAGATTGCGTTGCGCTAACAAAATATAGTGTGTCAGGTTAAGCACAGTCCTGTATAATTGTTTAAAGGGGACGTTTCATATGTCGACCCTTAGCCGAGGATACCTCACTGGAATCTTCTGATTTTTTTCTTGTAGTTTGTGTAATTAGTGTAGATTTTGTTTATTGCTAGCGCGTAATTGTAGAGAGAATCTCCTTTGTAGTTGCAGTCTTTCATTGTTGTACAGTAAAACAGTTGTGTCATGCATGTAGATTTGCACCAAGTATTTCGCTGCTGCGCTTGCAATTAACTAGATATTATTTTCAGTGCTATGTTAATGTGTTCTCTTATTTTTGCTCTTCAAATTGTGTATTTCTGTGTTGTCGTGTGAAATATTGTGAAAATAATGGCGTGTGAAAAACGTAATACTAGGCTTCAAAGTAAACTGAGAAATGACAGTGAAGACGAAAGCAGTGTGTTAGCGCCGCAGAGTAATGAATTAACTAATGTTCAAAGTAGTAATTTGGTAATTGTGCATAGGGAAATGGAGCGGGCTGCAAACAATGGTGTAGGCAGTGAAACATTTAGTGAAGAGGGAAGCATTATCGATCGATCGGTCGGCAATAGCTCGCCTCAGGAATCCGAAATGACAGGACACTATTTTGCAAATACTGTAGATTCAGGTTTTGCGTCCTCACCGTTTTCCCAAATGAGTCAAGACACGTTTTCCGCTTGTCAAAATGTGAATGTTGCCGGTGCAATTTCACTGCCGAAAAGCACTGAGGAACGTGTTTCAGACACCAGTGCATTGTTATTACAGTTAATGCAACAAATGGGACAAAAGCTACAAAAGTTAGACACAACACTTGAACAAAATCAGAAACAAATGGAACAAAATCTTCAAAAGTTAGACACAATGGAACAAAATCAGAGACAAACACAGAAAAAAGCTTCAAAATTTAGACACCACACTTGAAAAAACACGTGAAGATTTAACTACTGAGTTACATAACATTGAATCGAAATGTCAAAAAGTCTGTAATGACGTAAAAACACAAATTTGTGAGCATTTTCAACCTATTTTTTCGCGGCATGAAAATGTATTACAGAATCACGAAGCAGCCATAAAAGAACTGCAAACCATTGTTCGTGAAAATCATGAGACCTTGTGGGCTAAAATTGACTCAGTTGCATCTACCAATTCGGTTACGCAACTTGCAAAAACTCAGGAAAAATTAAAGGACACAGTAGAAAGACACATGGAGGAAATTAGTACTTTATCAGAGCAAGTAGTTGAACTTTCGGATCAGCTAAATAATTTATGTGCCAAGGTAGATGATATTCTGAAAGACACAAGACCTGTAGCCTTCACTGACACAGAAGAGTATGAACAAATTAGAAAATTCAAGCAGAATCAAAATCAAATCAATACACAACACCAAAGAGAAATCCGGGAAGTACAAGATCAGCTGACACAGGTAATACAAGAATTACGTATTTCAGAGGACACTCGCGCCCCAATACGGGAAGAGGGACACAGAAATACGGAACAGCCACAAAATAATAACACAGGGCATTTCGGAAGTTATGAAAGAAATTGGCAATGTGCACCGAATTTTGAGATGGAACGGCCGACACGACCTAACAATGACCGATATGCGACTCGCCGACATGATGATTTTGACTATAAGCTGTTCATTACTACACGTAAATTCAAAACATTTAAGAATTCTGGCAACGAAATTCATCCACAAGCATGGCTCCATCAATTCTCGCATTGTTTTCCTTCCAACTGGTCGTTAGAGCACAGGTTAGAATTTATGTGTCGCTATTTAGAGAATGAACCAGCTGTAAGAATGCGATCGGTCATTCATGATTGTCACAGTGAAGGAGAATTTTACCATGCCTTCCTCTCAGCATATTGGTCTCAAGCTACACAAGACAGAGTAAAACATGGCATCATAATGATGAAACATTTCGAACAATCTGAATTTTCCAGTCTTGTGAAATATTTTGAAGACATGTTGCACAAGAATCAGTACCTGTCAAACCCATACAGCCCCTCAGAACTCATCCGTATTTGCTTAATCAAATTACCTAAACATTTACGACATATTATTTTGGCAGGACGTTGCAAAGACGACATCGAAGCTTTTCAGGGACTCCTACAAGAATTAGAAATTGACACAGACAGTTGCCGGATGCGAAAACGGGAAAACAATCACTACAGGTCACATCCGTCACAATTCCGTGACGACAGAAACAATAACTTGACACGACAAGGCTATTCTCACCACACAAATCGTGACCAAAACAGACACCACCCGTATGACAATCGTTGGCAGAGTAGTAATAATTACAGGGAAAGATCACCTCTCCGCGGTAGTGACTATCACAGAGACAATCAGAGAAACAGACAATTTGGGAACCAAAGTAATTATTATCAAGGGAGACAGAATAACTTTAGACGCAACGGTCCAGCGCGCAGTTACGATTCAGGGAGAAATTCTCCACCACTTAACCGACAAGAAAGAAACTACAGGAACTACCGACATGACGACAGACGATATGATCGTAACGACAGACCTGAATTGCATCAGAGCTGGAGTGATTCAAACAGAGCAGGGCCTTCTCGAAAGAGTGAATTTGTAGAAGTTAGGTCTTCTAATCCCAATAACGGCGTGCGCCAACAAAGAGACAGACAATGACTCGCACAGCAGGCAGCCGCGTGCGCCCGCTCGCTCCGAGAAAAATAAGACGCTAGCCTGGAGAAAAATTTTAGCATTCTTTACCGATGTATACAACATGATAATTGCTTTGAAGTTGAAACTCTGTGCACTAGGAAGAGTAAAGGTTTACACCACATTTCACATGTAAAACCGTTTATTGAAAGATAATCTGCTTTTTAACTTTGTCTTTGCCATAAAACGTTTCACTTCACGTTACTAGCATGCTTTAGAATCTGTTACCATGCAACAATGTTTGAAGTTAAATATCCAGTCAAGAACCAAGATAACTTATTTAAACAGAAATTACGAATCCATTGTTGTAGTGAACAGACGACACAATGTTGTTATTTGTGCATTCTTACTTTAGTTGCACGATTGCGTAACGACTATAAGGCTCACATACTTAGAACATTTACCAGTACTGCTAATGAGATTTTAATGCAACATTTTGGTTTACTTGAAATTTGGTGTATCATGAGGTAAGTACATTGGCTTCTGCAGAACTTAGCTTTCGGAGGACGATAACTACGACACTTCCACAGAGATTATCTTACAGCAAGACGCACATTTAGCGCTACAGGACATGTATTTGAGTGATTAATTTCCCACTTAAAACATGCATTTTTTTAGATATTTGGAGTACAATGATACAAGGGTTTTCCGTGATATATTTCATTCCATTGCTGTAATCTGTAACACCTGAGGGTATAATTACATTAATCCTCAGGGGGGTACACGCTTACTTTGTGTACCATGCGTGTGGCAACCACAAGGAACCCTAGCTAATATGGTATTTGCTTATACAACTTTACACATCGGTACCATATTTCTCTAACACACAAATTACACAGCTATCTGATCATGTAACTGAGAGATAAACTTTTTTTATTACATCAGTGACAGATGTTTATGCAATTACACAGTTGGATAACTTCACACTTATGAAATTGTATTTTGTCTGTACTTTGTGAAATGCTCATATTTTTTCAGAACCATTGTGATACTATGAGAGCTTTGAATGATATATTTCGTAAGGGAGCATGATTTTAAAGTACGTTTGAGGTAGATGACATTATTGAAATGAGCAGAGAATATTTTTTTAGGGTTTGAAATTATTGCAGAAAGCTACGACGATTTTGAGATTTGACTGAGGTGTTATGATGTTATTTTTACGACGACGATGTGTATTATGCTGCTGAGGTATGTTTATGATTAATAGGCTGAGGCTATATGAGTTATTTGATTATGCTTCATATTTATAATGACGAAATATTGACGAGTGTCGATGGATACGTATATGTGTAATAAGGTAAGGAGTAATGAATAGTGGGTAGGGACCCTTGACTTGTGAAACAGGATGTTGGAAACCAAGAATCGTACTTTAGAATTATGAAATGTGTATACATGTGTGAATGTATTACAATGCTGACGAAACATTTTTTGGACACCGTTATATTTATAGGGTTTTGTTTCTACAGATTTGGAACGCTAATTCTTGACCTGTGAAATATTCTTATGTGAGACTGTCACTGTAGCGGAAACTGCTGTCGTAAATATTTCCGTAAGAAAGTTAAGTGACCACCTGCACGTAATGCGTCGCGGGCACCCACCTGGGCGACAGCCGCCGGAAAAAAAAAAAAGCCATTAGCCTTTCAGCGGCACAGGTAGAAAAAAAAAAGGGAGGCCATTAACCTCGCTTCTGACATTCCTTTGTAGAAAGCATCGCAAAAACGACACGGTCGAACTTGAAAACATACGATTACACTGTGCTCTTAATTTATGATATTTACTGAAATGCCTAATGAAATGACGAGAAATATTTTTACATCTGCATACCTGATTATGACAAGCGTCTTTCTATGAGAGTTGAGAGAATTTCTACTAACTTATGAAATGTCACATGACTATTGAATGATATTTTTATGCTTTGGTTTACGTAATTGCTTATTTCATTTGATACCTGTTTTCCAGCTGTGTTACAGCATTAGGTTTCATAAAATAAAATTAAATGCATTTGCTAATGTGAACACTTTCTGTCAACAGATCTATTAAATAATAATTTTGTGATCCACATTCTTCAAAAAAGGAGCACTTGGAAAGGAAAGAACAATAAGAAGGGACTAGTAACAGTAATTGCATACATAATATTCTTTTCAAGTACATGGTAATATTTTTTTTACAATAAGTTGTTGTGGTGCACCACTTTAATTACATAGACATTAAGATGTGAATATACATTTCCCTTATCTGCATTGTGGTCTTTACTGTAATATTTTTTCTGCTTGAGCTATGTCATGTTTAGATATAAGCTGCTGTTTGCCAGGCATAGTGCTACTGAACTTTAATTTGTGTTACTCTGCTAAGCCAGATTTATTTTTTTATTTGCTGCGCATTGCCTCATATTAGTTGTAATGTTGAATTGCTTGGTAATTTAGATTTACTGTAGCTTGCTTTGCGATTTTCCATTTTTTTTATTGCTGTTTATATTAATTGTTTTGTGTGCTGCTGCATTGCCTCGTCCCTTAGTTTAGCATCTGAGCTCAGTAGATTTAAGTTAGCTTAAGAGGGGGTAGACTATATAAGAAACTAACTATTATAAATTTATAAGAAATAGGATACTGTACAGTGGAGAAAAACTATTATTGACAGAGGATGTGAACAAAATACAGAAGGCAGGCTTAGATAGGACTTTTTGGGAATAATGATGAACAAAGGGAGATCTCCATGCAAAATACTGCAGTAAAACAAACCCTGTCCTTTCCCTTTTGTGTTATCCCACTATATGTTTGTGTACCCTTGTGTATTTGTTTTCTTAAGCTACATTCACTATGATGAGGAATACTGTTATCCTCGAATATAATTGGCATTAATAATATGTTATTTACTTTGTAAAGATGTTAGACATTATTAATTCTGTTCTGTTCAATGCTCATGTGTGAAGTTGATGTTTCAAAAGTTATTGTGATCCTTTATGTATGTACTCATGTCATAATTCCACTGATGTATATGTTTATTTCTATTCTTTTGTAAAGCCTGTGTTACTACAAATGTTATCTGTATTGTTATGTTCTTTAATGATGTATTTTGTACCTTTGTAATTGTATTTTCATGTTGTAAATTTATAATTGTACAGACACCAGGTCTTCAAATTAAGTTACATTTCACTGCACACGTTTCTGTTGGTCATAGTATATGGACAATATGTGAGAAGTAGGGACTGTTAGTGTTTGCACGTGTGTTAATAATTCAGCAAGGGACTGGATAACAGCATTGCTGGTTCTAAGAACAATTCCAAACACTTTGTGAGTGCACAAGTGGTGGTTTATGGACTTGCTATATTCTCTGCAAGACTCTTCGATGGTGATTGTGCACCTGCACAGTCGCAACAGATGGCTGCTGGCCATTTCTACAAGGACTACAGTGGGTCTACACCTTTGCTGACTCACCAGTACCATTATTTCTACAAGGCCTCCAGTGGGTCTGGACCTCTGGTGGCCCACCAATACCGTAATCTCTACCAGGACTACAGTGGGTCTGTTCTGTGATGACCTACCTACCAATATTCTTCAAAACGTCGAATGACTCTGCTGTGGGTTTGCTATGTTGTGGCCCATTACCTGTCTCCATGTCAAGAGTCAGCACTGTCTTTCCGTTGGAAGGACAACACTACTTCTTCAAGACTGCATGGAAATCCACTACTTCTATGTGCATTTTCTTTTACTGCTGAGACTTTGAGAAAGACTCTGCATTTTTACTGTGATGAACAATGTGGACTGTCTTTATGGACTGTGAGAAATTTTTAGCTTTTGACCAACATTGTATCAATAAGTGTGTGAATTTGATTTCTTTGTTATTGTAATTATGAAAAATTTTTTTCAAATCTGTATTGGCCACTGCCCAATCCAATTTGTAAAAATTTTTGTGGGGAGCATGGGGGCTATGTAAGTAGGCTGTTTAGGTTTTTTTATTGGTAACGCCACCTCTGTATGAAAATCACTGGCTATGCTGTGTGTAGTCTGTGGCTGCTTTGCATTGTTGTAATACTCGCCATTGTAGTGTTAGGCAGCTGGCTGTGAACAGCGTGTAGCGTTGCGCAGTTGGAGGTGAGCCGCTAGCAGTGGTGGATGTGGGGAGAAAGATGGCGGAGTTTTGAAATTTGTCATGAACTGCTATATTTATATATGATGATATCAAGGTAAATACATTGTTTGTTCTCTATTAATATCTTTCATTTGCTAACTATCCCTATCAGTAGTTAGTGCCCTCCATAGTTTGAATCTTTTATTTAGCTGGCAGTAGTGGCGCTCGCTGTATTGCAGTAGCTTGAACAGCGAAGATTTTTGTGAGGTAAGTGATTTGTGAAAGGTATAGTTTAATGTTAGGCAGGGCCATTCTTTTGTAGGGAATTTTGAAAGTCAGATTGCGTTGCGCTAACAAAATATTGTGTGTCAGTTTAAGCACAGTCACTTGTATAAATTTTTCTAAAGGGGATGTTTCAACACGTTTAACTAGAAATAAGGTGACGAAAATGTCTATTCTGACTGAGATTCGAACGCCGCACACATGGTTATGAAGACACGTTAATAATCAACTTCATATTCAGTAGTAGCTAGGAGTAGCATGTTTAGTTGCAAACCTTAAGGCCTTACTCATCCCTAGTAACGTGTTGCATAATATCTGCGATATCATGATGTTAATTTACAAGTGGATTGACTGCCGTAAGGAGCAATGTTCTCTAGTAGTCATGTATCAATGAGATGTAAATGAAGTGCCTCAGCAGAAAGTAATTTCCGTCGTGCAGCACGTATTGTTTAAGAGACACTGAGTACATGTTATAAGTGCACAAAACGTGTATTATATACTAAGTATATACTATTATTTGGACAAGCTGCGCCAAGCCTGTTTACTTATACATTCCGCTTGGTTGTCGTGGTTGAATACAGGTTTTCTTAAGGCTACATCTAATGCACAGCGCTTAAAAGAAAGTATAGTTTCCTGCGTCATGTTATTGCTAGCTAGGTGGAATATTTTGTGGTAGCTATGTTTAAAATGAATGTATTTTTGCAAGTATTGTTCGTCAAATATTTGAATAAATCGTCAACTGTAGATGTGCCTGCACATGTTATAGCATAATAGCTGTAGCTGCGTTAGTTTGTATTACAGACTTGGGTAGGTTCGGTGTAAATTTTGATCCTTCAAGGGGTGATCGTGGCCATGCGGCCCGGGTCTGTACTAGCCACGGCTCGCGAGCTACGGGCCAGCCAGGCTTGCCGAGGCGAGACGCAAGTGAGCGAGCTGGCGGTGGCGTTGGTAGGCCAACAGCCCGGGACGAGCCAGCACGGCTGCGCCGCATGCCTCTGCCTCTGCCGCTCCGTTTGACGTAAATATGTTTACCTCCTCTCCTGGAATCAGTAAAGCAGAAATACACATCAGGCTGCCTGCCGTAATGGCTCACTGGGAGAGGTCTATTCGAGGTAGAGTCAAAAAATGGTTCAAATGGCTCTGAGCACTATGGGACTTAACATCTGAGGTCATCAGTCCCCTAGAACTTAGAACTACTTACACCTAACTAACCTAAGGACATCACACACATCCATGCCCGAGGCAGGATTCGAACCTGCGACCGTAGCGGTCGCGCGGTTCCAGACTGAAGTGCCTAGAACCGTTCGGTCACTCCGGTCGGCCGAGGTAGAGTCGTCGCTCTCATTGAGGAAGGAGGATGTTCCATCAGAGAAACTGGTAGACGGTATGGCGTACCACATACCACTGCAACGAGATTGTGGAGGATCTGCCTTGAAAGAGGCACCACCAACAGGGCTCCTGGCTCAGGCAGGAAGAGGGTGATCTCAGAGCAGGAAGACAGGCCCCTAGTGTCTAGGAGCAGAGAAAATCCCTTTCTGAACGCGAATCAGTTGCGGCGGGAGACCAACTTCCCCGGCTCCAGTGACACGATTCGCCGAAGGCTGAGGGACGCTGGACTGCATGCACAACGATCCGCCCTGAAACAAAAACTCAGCGAAGACAACCTTTTATACCGGCTATCATTTGCGGAGCTCCATCTGAGGGCGTCATGGGACAACGTCATTTTCACTGATGAGAAAGTGTTTTCCACCAATAACGACGGTCCACGAACCGTTTACGGGCCGCAAGGCACTCGCCATCCACGCGAATATGTAACCACGACGAGAAGAAGTGGCCGGCTATCTGTTACCTGCTGGGGTTTGAATTTTGCGAGAGGGGCAGGAATTATTCAGAGGATAGAAGGACCTCTGGATAGCGCGCAGTATACCCACATATTGGAAAATGTAATGCTTCCGTCAGTGCGAATGCTGTACGCAGAAGGGGACGTCACACTGGAAGAGGACCGTTCTCTCATTCACAAGGCTGCATTTGTTCAGCAGCGGCTCTCCACGATTGGCGTCAACGTCATGGACTGGCCACCACGGGCGGCTGATATGAACTCCATGGAAAACATGTGGGCTGAGGTCGCCAGAACATTAACAGAGAACTGGCCGCGAAACCAACCAATAACTGCGGACGCTCTTTGGGACTGCATCCTGGAAGCCTGGGAGGAAGTTGCTTCTTCAGGCTGTTACGTCCGACGGCTTATACATTATATGCCAAGACGCGTGATAGAAATACAAAATAATGAAGGATTCTGGATAAAATATTAGAGTTCTTAAAATGTTTTGTTATGTCTTCTTTATCGTCATTTTTCCTCATTGGGAGCTAGTGGAAGATCGCGTGACAACAGAAAAGATACAATATGGGTTAGTTTTCCTTTGAGTTGCCCTTTTAATTCAAGTGGGTTTCTTTTGAATATACGGTTTAAGTATTCTATTTTTATTTCATTTATACCCTGTCTACATACTTGCAAACCAATCAGCGTAGATGGACTCCGTCACAGTAGTTTTTGATATTTCAAATACGTCTATCTCTTCCCCTCCATCCATGAATACACCCTCCGTCCTCCACACAATACGCCAAAGATTTCATATTATGTTTACTCGCCGCACGGGATCAGCCGAGCGGTCTAAGGCGCTGCAGTCGTGGACTGTGAGGCTGGTCCCGGCGGAGGTTCGAGTCCTCCCTCTGGCATGGGTGTGTATGTTTGTCCTTAGGATAATTTAGGTTAAGTAGTGTGTAAGATTAGGGACTGATGACCTTAGCAGTTAAGTCCCATAAGATTTCACACGTATTTTAACTCGTTGTTTGTGGTGTCACCGCCAGACACCACACTTGCTAGGTGATAGCCTTTAAATCGGCCACGGTCCGTTGGTATATGTCGGACCCGCGTGTCGCCATTGTCAGTGATTGCAGACCGAGCGCCGCCACACGGCAGGTCTAGAGAGACTTCCTAGCACTCGCCCCAGTTGTACAGCCGACTTTGCTAGCGATGGTTCACTGACAAATTACGCTCTCATTAGTCGAGACGATAGTTAGCATAGCCTTCAGCTACGTCATTTGCTACGACCTAGCAAGACGCCATTATCATTTGCTATTTATCTTGTGATGCATGTACCGTCAGACCATTGTTCACCAATTATGGATTAAAGTTAAGTATTCCAACAGCTACGTACTTTATTTGCTAGACTCAAATCCTTTAACTGTTCCATACCTCACGCCAGCCTGCGTGAGCTTGAACGCATGCCCTTCGGCCTCCCGTCCTAGTGGATTGGCTGTCTTTCCAGTCCACAAAATTGTTAATATCTCTTGTATTCTCTCTCACTCTCTCTCTCTCTCTCTCTCTCTCTCTCTCTCTCTCTCTCTCTCTCTTTCTGACACTATCGCCGCAAGTGCCCTTACACTCCCCCAAATCTTTGTAAACAAATCTAGCGGTTTCCAATGACGCTACATTTTCTCTTTTACTTGCTGCTGTCTTTACTCTCTATCATTCCTCTCACCACCTATGAAACCGTATTCTTTGATCTCCCCTTCCCTATAACCCATTCTCCGTTCTGAGAACAGTCCTTCCTTATCTCTCGGTCCTAAGATAAAACGAACTGTGGCACACATCTAAGTAAGCAATACTTTGCAAGCATTTCACGCTTATATTTTGGCCTTTTGCGCTTCTATCCATTTCTAGATCCCGCCCTCCTTCCTGTTACGCGTCCCTTGACATCTGCATCTACATCTAAATTAATACTCTGCAATTCATAATTATGTGCTTGTCAGGGGGTTCTGTGGTCTGGTGGATTAATCTTGTATTGATGTGTTCACCTCTCACTTCAAGCGTAGATTTTTAACACACACAAGTAGCTCTCCTTCACCCCTAGTAACGCCAAGTGCAGAACGCCAGTAAGCTCCGTAGTTCAATATCCGCAGTTAAGATAACATCCCTTCGCTGACGACTGGGCATTCGTTTGCGCTCTGACAGATGGAGAAACCCCGTAAGGCAGAGACTCTGTCATCAGCAAGCCGTCGTAAACTAGAAAACGTATTTCATTTAATGAACCAATGGCTATGTAAGTTCACAAGGCTCTTACTTTATTTGAAACTGAGACGTTGAAAATTGTGGTGCTGAACTGGGATTAGAATTCGATTTCACTGTGTTCCCGAAGATTGCAAACTCTTCTAGGCTTCCTCGAAAGGCACCTATCTGGTTTCGAATCCTGATCAACACAAAATATTCATTATTTCATTTCAAGCCCTAGCATGTGCACTCCGAACTACTGGTGAAAAATAGTTGCGTTTTCAACGTCTCTTCGTGCGTTGTCAGCTGTAACGTATTCGTTTCAACTCACAGCCACATGATGAGTTTTTTATCACAACATTACAACGACGACATGTTGTGGATTCAACTTCTAGCCAGCAGAGTATTTTCCATCACATCATTGAAAGTACAAACATGCCATTCCTAGCTATTATTGTATTATTGGGAAAGAATTTGATAGTTAAAGTGTCTTCATGACCACGTGTGCGGGGTTTGAATTCCATTCAGCACAGAACTTTTCGTCGCCTGATGTCTAGCTAAACATGCGCCCATCTCGCTACTGGTGAACCTACAATAGTTAGAAAACGACGGTGCTAGTTGCTGGGATTGAATCCCAGTCAGGCAAAAACAATTCTATCGTCAATTAAGGTTCCAGCATTTCGCTATTGGTGATAACATTTGATATTCAACTTCTGATTTTATGTACAGTCGTGCTCAAAAGTATCCGAACGACCTGAATTGCATTTCACCTGATTCCCATGCGACCTACATAACGCAGCTGTCTAGCAGGTCCTCTAATCGCTCCTTGGTACAGTCGTTTGGCCATTGAAAATGGTTCCAACGAATCACCACTATAAAACACTGCTCTGTATCGCAATAACTCAAGATGTAAAGTAATACCACTATACTACAAATATCAGGGAACACCTCATCACAGATAAGACTGTCCTTAAGGCTTGTAAGCTCACATTTATTGCAATAAATGACATACATGAAATGTTAGCACTCTCATTATTACGTCAGATAGGTAATGCAATTAGTAAGTTCGTCGTATTCATGATTTCCTCTTCAAAGTAACATACCATACTTGTTATTTAACACAAAAGTCATTAAAAATTTAGGTTATTCACGAGCAGCTAGTTGAGAATATTTATGAACTTCAAATGACACGACGAACCGCCTCGTTCTGCATGTCATGCAGGCAAGGCCACGGTGGACGTACGGTTCTGGGCACTTCAGTCCGGAACCGCGTGACTGCTACGGTCGCAGGTTCGAATCCTGCCTCGGGCATGGATGTGTACGATATCTTAGGTTGGTTAGGTTTAAGTAGTTCTAGGTTCTAGGGGACTGATGACCTCAGATGTTGAGTCCCATAGTGCTCAGAGGCATTTGAACCAATCATGCAGGCTAACATTTCGTGGCTGACGGAAATTAACAGTCATTCCTGACTAGGCATAAAGAGAGTGATATACCTCATTTTTGGACAGTATCAGTTAGCAAATATTAACTTTAAATTACATAACGTAACATTTTTAACGGACGCGAATTCCTACCTAGCATCTATTATCCATGTTAACGAACTACAAGAGATGTTTAATATTGCTACTTCACAAGTAACTTACTTGAAATGCAGTGAGGTAAAGCTTTGTGTTGGACAGGGATTCGAACCCAGAACCTAATCGGATTGCTATAGAAGCACAATCAACTTTGACATATCGGATTTTCTCGGCAGTAGATAGATGTATTAAATGAAATGACGAGACGAAACATTAATTTTTCCTTGCCAGGACTCCAACCCGGAACGTATCGCTGTTATATTCTAGAGAAAAGGAACTTTATGTATGGGTTTGTTACACTAGCAGTGACATGTGAGCATGTTTGAACCAGAAATATTATGATGAAGTGTTCAGTGCTGACTGAGAAAAAAATGGTTCAAATGGCTCTGAGCACAATGGGACTCAACTGCTGTGGTCATAAGTCCCATAGAATTTAGAACTACTTAAACCTAACTAACCTAAGGACATCACACACATCCATGCCCGAGGCAGGATTCGAACCTGCGACCGTAGCGGTCGTGCGGTTCCAGACTGTAGCGCCTTGAACCGCTCGGCCACTTAGGCCGGCGCTGACTGAGAATCGAACCCCAAACTTATCGTTGTTGACTACACACAAAGAGACGACACTTACCGAATTTTTCTCCACCAACACTTACAGTGATCTCGCAAATAGTTCTGTGTCTAACTGGGAGTCAAAAACGTCAGGTATCGTTAGTGTTGACAACGAATAAAAATGCATTAGGAATAAAAATTATTATCCACCAGCAGATAGGTGTTCTCATGCTAGAGCTTGATAACACATAGTGAATACTTTAGTGCTGGGCCAGGATTCCAACCCATTCATGCGCAATAGAAAAATGGTTCAAATGGCTCTGAGCACTATGCGCCTTAACTTCTGAGGTCATCAGTCGCCTAGAACTTAGAACTAATTAAACCTAACTAATCTAAGGACACCACACACATCCATGCCCGACGCAGGATTCGAACCTGAGACCGTTGCGGTCTCGCGGTTCCAAAAACTGTAGCGCCTAGAACCGCACGGCCACTTAGCCGGCCATACGCAATATGTGGAGATGTTGAGGAATATGCAGTTTTGAACAAACAACAAGTTGTAGTCGAGCTGTATTGTCACGAAGGGATCAAATTCCGCGTTATGGTCGGTCTGAGTTGCATTCCCAGTTCAGAACCAATTTTATCGACATACAGAAGCTCAAATAAAAGATGGAATAAGTGTCCTGTAACCATACACAGGGATTGTTTCGTCACTAAAAATGGCTCTGAGCACTATGGGACTTAACATCTATTGTCATCAGTCCCCTAGAACTTAGAACTACTTAAACCTAACTAACCTAAGGACATCACACAACACCCAGTTATCACGAGGCTTTCGTCACTAGAAATAAATAACTAGTATAAGTAAGGTTACTGGAGAATGAGTTTCTACATGTCGCCACTCCTTACTTTATTGTGGTTCCACCTAACGTCTACTTGATAGAGAAGGATTATCATGTTTAATGCGATTTTCAGACAACAATGCCGTTATACCTTCTTCACTTGGCGCAGCCAGAAGAGAATAGAATCAGCCTCTCCTTATCAAAAAGAAAAAAGAAAAACGGCAGAAGTTGGAATCGAACCGAGACCATCATCATATGAAACTATCATTAGGCCAACAGGCCACAAATACCCTCTTCTCTACGACTCATTTCTCTATCATAACACCGTTGCGGCACACAAGATGAGAATTCTGACACACAGGCTCCCTGTAGTGGTTTGCAGGATGTTCAGTATATTCATTTACTTGGTTGACCGAATCGCCATGAACTAGCTGCCTTGGCTACCCAGTGCATATATTCGACTCTATTTTGTAATCACCGAAATAAAATAACGTAACTGCCACCTACACAGAACTGCCAACAGTGTAGGATGCAGAAATTTAAATAGGAAGTGTTCCTTTCCATTTGAGCTACTCTATTGCGCCATCTGTTTGTTGAAACCATCGTGCAGTGCAAAATAAATGCTGTAACTGTCTGTCTCTCAGAAGTCTATATCCGGCCATATGCATTATCTCACAGCACTGTGGAATGCCGAAGTTCTGGAGGAACTATTGTTCACTTCTAGTGGTACTGTAGCTACGTCACAGCTAGTAGCGTAATGGTAAGCGTCGCGCACTGTCGTTAAGACGTCGCGTGTTCTATTACATTCGCTACTACATTTTTTTAAAACGCAATTCTGCTGTCTGCTGAAGTTAACAATTTAATGGAACTCTGAACATAATTCTCTTCACTTCTCAACACAAAATAGTCGCATGTGGAAAAAAGGCTAACTTCTGCGTCATTTTGTTCTTTTCAGGTTTAATAGACGGCCAGGCAGCAGATGTGCTCGAAGCTTTTGCATTATGTATGGGGAGAGCGCATCGTGCCAAAATAGTCAGAAAAGTATTTTCTACATTAGCTGTCGTCTGGTAGTGGCATTTTATTCATCTTCAAAACTTGTTTGACAGCTTTAACTCAGAACAAGTTTCCTACGTGCATGTAATCAATAAACTGCATGTGCAGTGTCAGACTGTTATAGATAACATCAGAGAATTCGCATATATCGTTGATGATTAATTTCTCTCTCATGTTTAGTATTGTTTTAACAACACTAAAAGAAACCATACGAAAACTTTGGACTGTATTGTAAGAAATGAAATAAAACTACCCACGATAACCTTACGACGAAAGTAAGTCTGTTTTAACAAAACTGCCTTTATCTGCACGAATTAGTAAAGTACTACTCACTTAGATTTCGATTGGGTCTATGTTTAAATGGTATGATGTGCCATACTCAACAGGTATGTAAACGTGGCATTTCATAAATATAGTTACGTATTCCTAGAAACCCAAAATTTGCTTGTCAGCAGCGGAAAGACGCGTTACCTGTTGTGGAGCATTGTAAGTTTTTCACCATTGCACTAAGAGCTGAAAGTATTTTCTTGCGATTTGCTAATCAATTTATTTCCTTCATACTTATCACCCTGGCATGGGAGTCTTAAGTGAAGAACACTATTGAATTTCGTATCGTTGACGGTCGATTCGAATTTCTTCAGAGACCGTCGTATTGTATAGCAGCTTGGCAGTCAGAAAGCCGAGTTCTACGACCATTAACACAACTTACTGAGTCGAGCTGCCAAGAGGATTTGATGTGTAAAGGTTTTCTTCTGATTTTGTTACAGAATTTTTTCTGGGAATTCGCAGCTCCATGAAATAATACACAAAAAAAGCTCGCACGCGCTGCCCCTACCACGGTTAGAACTGACGATTTTCTTAACCGTTGGAACACGAGACACGAGCGGTACCACGGGGCTACGGACACACTGCTGCAAGCACGAAACTCTCGTCATCACGTCGTCGTCTTTACGAAAGTGCCACTCAGTGACGCTCTGGAGCACATCGGTTCCATTTTCCCGCAAGACATCAAAACCCTCTTCATTGCGTGTCTCTCCACGAGCTATTTCACGTGGAATGGTGATTTCTACGAACAGCTGGAAGGCGTCACCATGGGTAGTCCTCTCAGTCCAGTGGTGGCCAACTTTTTCATGGAACAATTCGAAGCACAGGCACTGGACTCGGCGACTTGCAGACCTAAGGTGTGGTACAGGTATGTCGATGACACTTTCGTGGTGTGGAGCCATGGTGAAGAACAGCTCGGTGACTTCCTCCATGCCAACATAACATTTACCATGTAAGTAGAAAAAGACAAGAAACTGCCATTTCTAGATGTGCTGGTCACAAGGGACGGCGAAAACCTGGGACACAGCGTGTATCGAAAACCGACACACACGGACCGATACCTGCACAAACTGTCAAACCACCACCCGAGCCAGAAAAGAGGCATGATTAGTACGCTCGCAACGAGAGCAGGACGAATATATGAGCCGTAACACCTCAAACGAGAAATGTAACACCTCGAAACTGTGTCGTGCGGTAGCGTTCTCGCTTCCCACGCACGGGTTCCCGGGTTCGATTCCCGGCGGGGTCAGGGATTTTCTCTGCCTCGTGATGGCTGGGTGTTGTGTGCTGTCCTTAGGTTAGTTAGGTTTAATTAGTTCTAAGTTCTAGGGGACTTATGACCACAGCAGTTGAGTCCCATAGTGCTCAGAGCCATTTGAACCATTTGAACCTCGAAACTGTTCTGAGGAGCAATGGGTACTCCACAAATTACATTAGAAATGTAAGAGAGCCAAACACTCAGCGAAGTAAGGAACCAGAAGAAGAAATGTCGGGTACGGCCTTTCTGCCATACATTCCCAGAGTGACGGACAGAATCGGCCGTATATTGCGCAAACATGGCGTAAACACGATTTTCAAACCGACAAGGAAGATCAAAGAGTGTCTTAGATCGGCGAAGGAGAAAAGAAACCCACTTGCAATGTCGGGAATATACCGTATACCATGCACATGCGGAAAAGTTTATGTCGGAATGACTGGACGATCCATTAACACCAGGATCAAAGAGCATAAGCGACATTGCAGGTTGGGGCAGGTGGAGAAATCGGCCGTGGCAGAGCACGCACTGAATGAGACCGACCACGTAATAAAATTCGCCGACACGGAAGTTCTGGCGGTAGAGAAGCACTATCGCACGCGCTTGTTTAGAGAAGCTGTAGAAATAGAAAAACACGCGAACAGTTTCAACAAGAAAGAGGAAAGCCTTAAGGTAAACAGATCCTGGCTTCCCGTACTGCAGCGAACGACCGTCGCAGGTAGCAAGAGAAGAACCGCACTGGAAATGACCGCGGAGAAGCCCTCAGACGTTGGCGCGCCAGGTACATATAGTCTGCGGCCGCGTGCTCGGCTCCAGTTCACCACCGGCAATGGAGGGTGAAGCTTTGACAATGCCAGCCACTCGTGCTGGAGAAACGTCAAAAAAATCATTAGATGAACGTCGGCCGAAGAACCCGAGACAGAAGCCAATAGGCAGTTTGTCAGCTAACAGAGCCTGCACCATTCGTCAACTCTCTACAGGTTATTCTGTAAATCGATATTGTTTTCTGGCATTGCTACTTTCATATAGACAATCGCGTCAACTACGAATAGTGTTAAAGACGCTCTCTACTAGACCATATATATAAATCTGGTCCTACACTCGATCGTTTTTTTTCCACTGAACAGCCCCCTTCTGGGCGGTACAGTGAACATACCTCTAGATGGGCGGTGCTATAGGAGAAACGTATCGTGGAGCCGTCACCGTAAAGGATGCGCCGCTGTAGGTGACATCACTGTGGATACTGCGAGGCCTACGAGAGAGACAGGTACTAGGTGTAGCAAAATTTTATCGGTTTGATGAGGCATTACATATTTCATGAATTGAGAACTGCTAAGCGGTAGAGACTAAATGCTAAAAACGAGCTGTTACACCATTTATACAGGGCACAAATCTTAAATTAGAGCTACTACATAGATGCGTATTTTGTTGTAGTACTAGTAATCAGTAAGAATCTATAAAAGCAGATTTCAGCAGAATATGCAATATTTGTTAATATGTAAACACCCAGTTACGAGTTAGCACGATCAGAAACACATTTCGTTTGCTGAGTTGAGCGAGCGAGCCGGCCGCGGTGGTCTCGCGGTTCTAGGCGCGCAGTCCGGAACCGCACGACTGCTACGGTCGCAGGTTCGAATCCTGCCTCGGGCATGGATGTGTGTGATGGCCTTAGGTTAGTTAGGTTTAAGTAGTTCTAAGTTCTAGGGGATTGATGACCACAGCTGTTAAGTCCCATAGTGCTCAGAGCCATTTGAGCGAGCGGGCGAGCTCATGCTGCCCTCGTGACGTGCGCGCCGCGGCCAGTCTTCCTCGAGGCCGCGGGATACTGCCACCGCAGCAAACCACGTCGCAGTACGTCGGCTAAGCTCTGTGGTCAGAGCGAAAACCCTGGCGCAATTCTTCCTTCACTTTCTCCCATGCTTATAGGACATTTGTGCGTATTATCACAACACTGATATGTATAAAGAGTATATGCATTACCAAGATGCCTGTGTTAATAAGTTATTTTACGTGAGCCGCCCAAGTATCATATTGCGAGGTGCAAACCCAGGCACCTTGCAGTTCTGGAATCGACCCATGCTAATGATACTACTTTTAAGCCCTGCAATCAGGGCCAAACCAATGTCTTTGATCCACTGCAGTTTCTCTTCACATATCCGTTGTGTATGAGTGCAGAGATTTACGTACACGTGACATTTGCAGTTGGCGGAATACACACATCTCCGCATTTTCAAATGATGTTATACGGTTTAAGCCATTCGAGCTAGGATAACTCCCTTGAGTGAAGGGAGATAATGATATAAGCTATCGCGGAATAGTAAATCAGCTGCAGCTTGGAAGAACAGCTGGACTGTATTAAAAATCAGCCAGATTGTATAGACATCATGTGACATAATGCATACCCGTGGTTTAAGGGTAGCGTCTTTGATTCATAATCAAAACGTTTTCGGTCCCGGGTTCGATCCCCGCCACTGCCTAAATTTTGATAAATAATCAGCATTGGCGGCAGTAGACTTCCGGCATAAGAAATCAGCCTCATTCTGCCAACGGCCTTGTCAAACAGGGCGGAGGAGCGGATAGAGGTTCAGGGCACTCTCTTGTCCTAGGGGTGAGAAATTGCCCCTAAAGGCGGAAGAATCAGCAATGATCAACGACATGAGGATGCAGAAGGCAATGGAAACCACTGCATTAAAGACACGTAACGTGTATCCACAGGACATGTGGCCTGTAATTGAAGCAGTGTCATGATGATCTCTCCATTGGCAAAAGATTGCCGAATAGTCCCCCATTCGGATCTCCGGGAGGGGACTGCCAAGGGGGAGGTTACCATGAGAAAAAGATTGAATAATCGACGAAAGGATAACGTTCTACGAGTCGGGGCGTGGAATGTCAGAAGCTTGAACGTGGTAGGGAAACTAGAAATTCTGAAAAGGGAAATGCAAAGGCTCAATCTAGATATAGTAGCGGTCAGTGAAGTGAAGTGGAAGGAAGACAAGGATTTCTGGTCAGATGAGTATCGGGTAATATCAACAGCAGCAGAAAATGGTATAACAGGTGTAGGATTCGTTATGAATAGGAAGGTAGGGCAGAGGGTGTGTTACCGTGAACAGTTCAGTGACCGGGTTGTTCTAATCAGAATCGACAGCAGACCAACACCGACAACGATAGTTCAGGTATACATGCCGACGTCGCAAGCTGAAGATGAACAGATAGAGAAAGTGTATAAGGATATTGAAAGGGTAATGCAATATGTAAAGGAGGACGAAAATCTAATAGTCATGGGCGACTGGAATGCAGTTGTAGTGGAAGGAGTAGAAGATAAGGTTACAGGAGAATACGGGCTTGGGACAAGGAATGAAAGAGGAGAAAGACTAATTGAGTTCTGTAACAAGTTTCAGCTAGTAATAGCGAATACCCTGTTCAAGAATCACAAGAGGAGGAGGTATACTTGGGAAAGGCAGGGAGATACGGGAAGATTTCAATTAGATTACATCATGGTCAGACAGAGATTCCGAAATGAGATACTGGATTGTAAGGCGTGCCCAGGAGCAGATATAGACTCAGATCTCAATATAGTAGTGATGAAGAGTAGGCTGAAATTCAAGACATTAGTCAGGAAGAATCAATACGAAAAAGAAGTGGGATACAGAAGTACTAAGGAATGACGAGATACGTTTGAAGTTCTCTAACGCTATAGATACAGCAATAAGGAATAGCGCAGTAGGCAGTACAGTTGAAGAGGAATGGACATCTCTAAAAAGGGCCATCACAGAAGTTGGGAAGGAAAACATAGGTACAAAGAAGGTAGCTGCGAAGAAACCATGGGCAACAGAAGAAATACTTCAGTTGATTGATGAAAGGAGGAAGTACAAACATTTTCCGGGAAAATCAGCAATACAGATATACAAGTCGCTGAGGAATGAAATAAATAGGAAGTGCAGGGAAGCTAAGACGAAATGGCTGCAGGAAACATGTGAAGACATCGCAAAAGATATGATTGTCGGAAGGACAGACTCAGCATACAGGAAAGTCAAAACAACCTTTAGTGACACTAAAAGCAACGGTGGTAACATTAAGAGTGCAACGGGAATTCCACTGTTAAATGCAGAGGAGAGAGCAGATAGGTGGAAAGAATACATTGAAAGCCTCTATGAGGGTGGAGATTTGTCTGATGTGATAGAAGAAGAAACAGGAGTCGATTTAGAAGAGATAGGGGATCCAGTATTAGAATCGGAATTTAAAAGATCTTTGGAGGACTTACGGTCAAATAAGGCAGAAGGGATAGATAACATTCCATCAGAATTTCTAAAATCATTGGGGGAAGTGGCATCAAAACGACTATTCCCGTTGGTGTGTAGAATATATGAGTCTGGCGATATACCATCTGACTTTCGGAAAACCATCATCCACACAATTCCGAAGACGGCAAGAGCTGACAAGTGCGACAATTATCGCACAATCAGCTTAACAGCTCATGCATCGAAGCTGCTTACAAGAATAATATACAGAAGAATGGAAAAGAAAATTGAAAATGCGCTAGGTGACGATCAGTTTGGCTTTAGGAAAAGTAAAGGGACGAGAGAGGCAATTCTGAAGTTACGGCTAATAATGGAAGCAAGGCTAAAGAAAAATCAATACATTTTCATAGGATTTGTCGACCTGGAAAAAGAGTTCGACAATAAAAAATGGTGCAAGCTGTTCGAGATTCTGAAAAAAGTAGGGGTAAGCTATAGGGAGAGACGGGTCATATACAATATGTACAAAAACCAAGAGGGAATAATAAGAGTGGACGATCAAGAACGAAGTGCTCGTATTAAGAAGGGTGTAAAAGAAGGCTGTAGCCTTTAGCCCCTACTCTTCAATCTGCACATCAAGGAAGCAATGATGGAAATAAATGAAAGGTTCAGGAGTGGAATTAAAATACAAGGTGAAAGGATATCAATGATACGATTCGCTTATGACATTGCTATCCTGAGTTAAACTGAAGAAGAATTAAATGATCTGCTGAACGGAATGAACAGTCTAATGAGTACACAGTATGGTTTGAGAGTAAATCGGAGAAAGACGAAGGTAATGAGAAGTAGTAGAAATGAGAACAGCGAGAATCTTAACATCATGATTGATGGTCACGAAGTCAATGAAGTTAAGGAATTCTGCTACCTAGGCAGTAAAATAACCAATGACGGACGGAGCAAGGAGGACA
Organism: Schistocerca americana; assembly: GCF_021461395.2. Classification (NCBI taxonomy): domain Eukaryota; kingdom Metazoa; phylum Arthropoda; class Insecta; order Orthoptera; family Acrididae; genus Schistocerca; species Schistocerca americana. The sequence continues at coordinate 96,092,674 of NC_060121.1, forward strand.
TCAAAAGCAGACTCGCTATGGCAAAAAAGGCATTTCCGGCCAAGAGAAGTCTACTAATATCAAATACCGGCCTTAATTTGAGGAAGAAATTTCTGAGGATGTACGTCTGGAGTACAGCATTGTATGGTAGTGAAACATGGACTGTGGGAAAACAGGAACAGAAGAGAATCGAAGCATTTGAGATGTGGTGCTATAGACGAATGTTGAAAATTAGGTGGACTGATACGGTAAGGAATGAGGAGGTTCTACGCCGAATCGCAGAGGAAAGGAATATGTGGAAAACACTGATAGGGAGAAGGGACAGGATGATAGGACATCTGCTAAGACATGAGGGAATGACTTCCATGGTACTAGAGGGAGCTGTAGAGGGCAAAAACTGTCGAGGAAGACAGAGATTGGAATACGCCAAGCAAATAATTGAGGACGTAGGTTGCAAGTGCTACTCTGAGATGAAGAGGTTAGCACAGGAAAGGAATTCGTGGCGGGCCGCATCAAACCAATCAGTAGACTGATGACCAAATAAAAACAAAACAAAAAAATGCAACCCATTCTAGAAGCAGCTTATCGCAGTTCGCTGGAGGCTACCAAGCGATGGGGGAAAAGAGCAGGTCATCGTCGTTTTTAAGAAGGGTTATTGGACACATGCACACGATTATAATTCCATATCGTTCTCAAAAAGCTATAGTGTCATTATGGAACTTGTTTCTTGCTCACGAAGTATGATGTTTCTTAGAACACAAATACCCTCGACAAAAATCAATGCGCATTTCGTTGGTAGAGGTCTTGCGAAACACAGTTTCGGCGTCCATTGACTACAGAAGCGTGCTGCAAGTCAGTGAAAAAAATGCAAGATGACCAGAAACTGGCCAGTTTTGTTACTGTATTCAGCGCTTGTTAGCGAATGAAGCTCTACATGCTATTCTCCACGGGATGAGACTGAAGGATGTAAAGACAATTGCGGTAGTACCCCGGTGAAGTGTTATAGGGTCGTTACTGTGAGAATACATGAAAGTGATCCAGTAGAGAATGTCCGAAGCTCTGTAAGACTATTCATAGAGAGTGCTGTTGTCTATAGGACAGTCTGCAAATCCAGAGGACTGAAATATAAAGCAGGGAGTCCTGCAGGGAAGGCAAATGATTGGTGCACGGGCTCCCAGTTCACACTGAGCGTAAATAAATACAACCGCATTGATAGACGATGACTACGTTATTGGCGACATACCACTGGAGACACTAACATCAGTAAAATAGCGCCAACTTGGATGAATCTAATATGGTAAATCTTTCAACAGCCAAGATCGCATAAAATTTCTGTTTATTTAAGACAACCGGTTTCAACAGACTTTACTGTTACCTTCAGCGATGACAAACCCTTTATAGTGTGTTATTTTTATCCACTTGACATCTTGTGAGTGAGGTTCAGCGTAAAATGAACATGTTTTACAGCAAAGTGATTTTAATACCTGAAGATGACAGCAAAGTCTGTTGAAACTGGTTGTCTGAAATAAAGAACTATTTTATGGAATCTTGGCTGCTGAATGGTTTTTTACAATTAAAACAGATCGCACTTGAGTGCTCTCAAAATAAGAAAATTCAGTCTAATGTGGAATGACCGCACAAAACTACCTGTAGAAAAATGAGGTGCAGGCTGTGATTAACTGAAAGAATCCCAAGGAAATTTAATTCATACACAAAAGAAACACTTGCTCAATCGAGTCTTGAGTAATGCTGAAATGTTTTGCACCATTACCAAATTAGATTAACAACATAAACAGAAAAAAAACAATGGAGAGCGAAGCGTTTAGCCACGTGTCAGTTAAGCAAGCGCGAGACCGTTATGGACATGCTCAACGAACTCCTGTGGCAGAAGGTATATGAGCGGTGTTACGTATCGCGGAGAGGTTTACTGCTCAAATGCCGCGAGTGTACTTACGAAGATAAGTGATGGCAATGATTACTCCTTCCCTCGTATTTTTCGTAAAATAGCCGCAACGACAAAAGATCTGAGATCTAAGAGCGTAAAGGAAGTTGCTGGACAGTTGTCCTTCCCACGCATCATTCGCGGATAGAAAAGGAAATGACACGTATTACAAAAGTAGCCTCCATCACACACCGTGAGGTGGCATGCCGAGTATAGACGTATATGTAGATGCAGATCTGAGAGAAACAGGACGTCATGGCAGCTGGACGAATATTTGGACATATTCTCTTTCACGACTTTTCAGAAATAATTGCACCAAGTTCCCTTCTGTGATTGTTCGGTTTTTACTATTCCATGACCAGTTTCAAGTCGCCTGGCGACATAGCGTCAGATGGTGCACAATATTAGTGATTGTGGCATTGTGGGGCGGTAGTGTGGTTGTAGCGAGACAGAAAAGACGAAACAAGCAAACACTTAATGTGGCCAGTTATCTGGACTTATTTGCAACATAGGACCGACCTCATGGTTTTATTTATAGTTATTAGCGTCAATGGGAATAATCTGGGGGTCAGAAATCAATCCGGGAAATATATTTCGCGTATTTAATTTATGTTAATCCCACAGTACTACATCAACTTAGTCACACGCGACAACTCTCGCGTTGTGGCCGTGCGGTTCTAGGCGCTTCAGTCTGGAACCGCGTGACCGCTACGGTCGCAGGTCCGAATCCTGCCTCGTTCATGGATGTGTGTGATGTCCTTAGGTTAGTTAGGTTTAAGTAGTTCTAAGTTCTACGGGACTGATGACCACAGATGTTAAGTCCCATAGTGCACAGAGCCATTTGAACCAACCAACTCTCGCGTGCTTTACAGATGGTAAACAAAGAAAGAATATGATTAAAGTTAATGTTCAAAGATTCTGCGTTGGAAGAGGGATTTTGTTCTTTCAACACTCATTTTCGAAAGTTGGTGATCGATGACAGCGGATGAATATACCAGTTTAAGTTACATTCATTACCACAAAAGTAAGACGTACTCATTATTGCAAATGTAAAGCGTGCCATTTACAAACTATTAAAAGCTACGTTTATATATACTTTGTAAAGATACGTTTGCAATAGCTTTTTATGCTGTGGAATTAAAATACCTGGAAAACATAACTTATGTTACCCACAGTAATATGTGCACCAGTATTAAACACGTGGATGCTAAAAATGGTTCAAATGGCTCTGAGCACTATGGGACTTAACAGCTATGGTCATCAGTCCCCTAGAACTTAGAACTACTTAAACCTAACTAACCTAAGGACATCACACAACACCCAGTCATCACGAGGCAGACATGGATGCTAATAACTGTAGGTAATACCTTCCAGTCGACGTTATGACCTAAATAATTCCTGCTATCTCGCCACATTCAGTGCTTGCCCGTTTCGTTATCTCTGTGTTGACATAAGTACACAGCGAACCCTACAATGCAACTAACAGTCACTGAAAGTGTGTACCATCCCGTGATGACCCTTATTGGCACTTGAAACCGGTCATGCTATAATAAAAAGTGAACCATCACAAAATGTGTCTGGCTGCAGTTATTTGTGAAAACCTTCATTTATGACAGCCGTAGTATTCTACTTACATACAAAGAAAGCTTCTTCGTTCACTTTTCATTATTAGGTTTCAACCAGATACCGTGAGAGGTGGTAGTTTGGTGAAGGAATTCTAATGGGGAATACAGGAAATCTTCCGAAAACCTTGATATTGGCAGGGGAATGCATTCCTTTTTAAAATCAATCCTGGAAAAATATGTTCCAGGTAAAAAAACAAAGTATCTAGAAAAGGTCGACGACTTACCCTACGCGCAGTGTACCTGTGTCGCTGGTATTTGAATCCTTGTCTACAGGAATGTGAGGACGTCTTGTTAATAGCTCCGTAGTGCTTAATATTAGTCTGAAAAATGTGAGACAGGAATGTCATCAGTATTCGTCAACACAGAAAGCAAGATGGATGTTGGAGGTGTACGCGATCTCAACATCTGTTAGAGGACGTTAACATGGTGTGTGTCACCCTTCACCCTTGTGATGGCTTGAACTCTGCTGCAGACCCTTTCAATGAGTCGTGTGATTTTCTGTGGAGGAATGGCATCCCATTCTTCCTCAAGGGTCTAAACCAGAGAAGGTAGTGATGTCGGACGGTGGGATCTACAGCCAAGTCGACGTTCTGACCCATCGCAGAGGTTTTGCATTGGTAGAGATGACGTATTGTAATACGTGAAGCTGCTGAATAATTTATTTTTTACTGTGCAAACTGTTTAGGTCAGCGACCATTTTCGAGAACAGTCTTTGGTAATAGTGGGTGTCCATATATCTCACAAAACAGTTGTCAGAATATAACATATGTAAACAATATTCTGTTATGCCAAGGTAAATGACTATGTCACAACAAACAACTTTATGTTTTTCATAACAAAATATTGTTTACAATTGTTATATTTTGATAAATATTTTATGAGATATATGTGACACCCATTATTACCAAAAACTGCACTGGAAAATATTCTCTGAGCGAAACCAATCCTACAAGGAAAAAAAATATTCACCAGCATGACGTGTTAAATTGCGTCATTTCTATGCTATACCAATGCTGTGGAACAAAGAAAAAAAAGAAACGTGTTGCACTGGGTTCAGGGATCGGGACCCTAGGAAGGCGAATCCAGGAATGTTATCGGCCACAGAACATTGCTCCAGAGACACTGCTTTATAACAGGGTGCGCTGTCAAGCTGATACACCCATCGTCTCCGAGTTGCTCCTGCATTGTTCGCAGTGCACAGCGCTGTAAAATGCGTTCATATCGGTCTGCATTTAGTGTTTTTTTTTCTTAAGCGGAATGAGCGGACCGTGCAACAACTACGAAAAAACTCATCGATATCGTAACATCACCTGCTCCATTCTTCACTGTTGGCACCACGCACGACGGTAGGTAATATTCTCGAGGCATTCGCAAAACCTAAACCCTTTGCTCGAATTTCGTTTTCTTTACAAAACCATCTTTCGCTTCAATTTTTATCTGTGTTATTTTGTCCATGCTGTGGGAAGAATTTCTGTTTCAAATGTTTGTGCGACTATAACCATCCAAAAAAGTATCTAAATATTGTAACGAAAAGTAAATTTTTCACTCGGTCGTACAGTCGTTATCAGTAGATTTCTTAGTCTTTTGTTTTTTAACCGATAGGTCGATGTTTTCAAACGTTCAAGTAATATGATAACTAATGTCATCTGGAGATATACTACAAATGAAAAAATTATTTAAGGAAGTAAAAAGTTAATATGTTGATTAAAATGACGCAGCAAGGGTTACAGTGAAGTAAAAGTTATATTAAAACAGATTCACTTAATAAAAATAGTGATCATAGTCGTTTCGACAAAAGTGTACAAAAATTTCTCCAGGAGGATTCGAACCAATAACCTTCAGAATACACAACTTAGGTGCTAGATTGCGGCGCCATTCTCATATTGACACTCTTTCCGAGGATCTAAAGGCTCTAGTGAATCGCAAGAAATTCTGAAATTCTTTTGTGCCAGTTACTCGGAAACGAGGGGCCACCAGTGCGAATGTCAGCAGAGAAAGAGAGATACCTGGGAGCCTAAACCAACACAACCGTAGGTGATTTCGAATAGTCTGTCCCGTCCCTGGAGGCCTCTACTTGTCAGTGAAGGAATAAAACACGAGGGGCGCTGCAGCAGACACACTTGCCACGAACAGTCGCTCGTGTAAATGGGGCTCAGATAAGGTGTGCCGCTTGCACGGAGCTGCAGCAAGCAGCCCCCGGGGCGTCGGGTGGCTGGCAACCCCTGGGGAGCCCCGCGGAGCCGCTGCCCGGGGCGACGCTGCAAACTGCATTACGGCCGGAGTTGGCGACTAGGCTACCCTGCCCCTGCCCCTGCCCCGTCGTGTCAGCAACTTGCCGCCGCGCTGCCTCGCTCCACGCGCTACAGGCCAGCGTGGTGCAGCCCAGGCGGCGCCTCAAGCCTACCACAGGCTTTAAATCCAAGGTGCCATCCCACAGCATGTCCGAAACTGCCAGCAAGAGTAAAATTGTCTGCCGAGGCGGGACTGGACCGTCGATCCTTGGCTCTAGCGGACAGTCCTGTTACCGATTTAGCCACCCCCATCTATAGACGTGGCCGCCTGTCTCCCTCCCCCCCCCCCCCACCCATCGGTTAATTTCTAGGTGTATCTGACTCCTCTTTTGCGAGGTACGATTTGTCGCGCTTTTAACCTCCTGAGTTCAATTTTGATTTTATGAGAGAAAAGTTTGTATCAGTCGTCAATGAATTGTTCTTGGAGAAAATAAGTTTCAAATACAAACTTTAACAAACGAACTTTTCACGAAACCTGCAGAACATGTTGCAAGTGAATACTACTTAAGCTATAAAATAATTGAAATACTATGTTCAGTGCTGAGAAAAGAATACGAAACAGTTTGAAAACAATGCCACTGGTGAAAGTTTAGATAGTTGTGAATGTAGTCACAGTGAGACAAGTATCGGTAAGCGTATGACAGCATGCTCACAAATATGGCCCAATACGCCGCGCATAAAATCGGTGTTTCTGGTGGTCATACCTCGGCTTCTCTTGGTGATAAAAAGGTTGGGAGGCCCTCCTCGTTCCTTACCTCATCAATCCAGGTCTACTAAAACACTCAGCTGCGCCTTGTCTGACTGTGAGTCTTCACCTCTTTCGGTGGCAGGGAATTCACATTTTCGCACAGACGTCTTTGCTTCTTCTTTTTCGAGTTCACAATCGGACACCCAGCAGTCATCCAATTGATACGGCGTCTCAAAACGTTATCAAGATTTGCCAGACACAGCTGCTACATTTCCACTGTGTCTCACTTTGGTGGTCTGCCTGAATTGGTGTGAATAATGGTGGAACGCATCCTAAGGGCGCGTTTGTCATGTTAATAGGTCGTGCAATATGTCTAAAATTGATTTATGAGTGATTTTTTGTTTCACTTTTTCCATTATCGTTTTCATACGCATGTCTTCGGTCTCCAAAGCATCCACTTCGCAAGGTATTTCCCATTCTTCGAGGAGAGACACTCTGCCAATTGTGTCATTCAAACATTCAAACTCGATGACCACACTGGAATTGCCACCTAGCCACTGTATCATATGAAGGTGATGGCTGCCGAACACGTAAGCCATCTTTAGTGTTGCTCCTCTTCAGATGCGGAAGAAGAAGCACCACGCCTCATTCCACCGCGCCATTCGCTCCTGGCTGCTCTAACGAAATGCTGCTGCAGTGTGGGGGCGGACATTTCACTGAGTACTGCGACTGGCGTGACGCTCTTGCAAAGCAACGGAACATGATTCACGCGTCAACTCAGCTTGGCGTGGATTCTGGCGCTAGCGGGCAGCAGTGGCCTAGACCGGACGCACGGCGAGGTGCCTCGAGAATGCGAACGCAACCTCAGTCTCACCCTCGAGCGGACCCCAAACCCCCTTCCCCTCAGCCAGTACAGGGTGGACAAAATAAACCGTCCTGAAAAACAATTCATGCGCCTTAATACATCAGATCACTAGGTCCGGTTAATACGTCAAACCACCAGGTCTGGATGGAGTCCCAGTTCGAGTTTACAAATAGTACTCTACGGCTTTTGCCCCATACCTAGCTTGCTTTTATCGTGAATCTCTCGCCCAGTGCCAAGTCCCAAGTGTCATGAAAAGAGTGCAGGGACTCCAATGTATGAGGAAGGTAAAAGAAAGGAGTCGCAAAATTACAGGCCAATATCTCAACTTCTTTTTGCTGCAGAATTCCTTGAATATATTCTCAGTTCGAATATAATGAACTTCCTTAAGTCTGAGAAGCTTATGTCGACGAACCAGTATGGTTTTAGAAAGCATCGCTAGTGCGAAACTCAGCTTGACCTCTTCTCACATGATATACTGAGAACTATGGATGAATGGCAACAGCCAGGGACCATATTTCTGGATTTCTGGAAAGCGTTTGAACAGTGCCCCGTTGCAGTCTGTTAACGAAGAAATAAGTTCACAGGTCTGCCAATGGCTCGAAGACGTCTTAAATAATAGAATTCACTATGTTGTCCTCGACGGCGAGTGTTCATCAGGAATAAGGATATCGTCTTGAGTGCCTAAGGGAAGTGTGATTGGACGGCTGTTGTTCTCTATATACATAATTGATTTGGATAAAAAATTGGGCAACAATCTGCGGTTGTTTGCTGATGATACCGTGCTGTACGGTAAGGTGTCGACGTTCAGTTTCTGCAGGAAGATACAACACGACTTAGACAAAATTTCCAGTTGGTGTGATGAATGGCAGCTAGCCCTAAATGTTGAAAAATGTAAGATAATGCGGATGAGTAGGAATATCAAACCTGAAACGTTCAGGTACATTCTGCTTGATACAAGCAAGTCGTTTAAATATCTGGGCATAACGTTGCAAAGCGATATGAGTTGAAACGAGCATGTGAGAACTGTGGCAGGGAAGGCGAGTTGTTCACTTCGGTTTATTGGGAGAATTTTAGGAAAGAGTAGATCAGATGTAAAGGAGACCTCATACAGGACGCTGATGAGACCTATCCTTGAATACTACTCGAGTATCTGGGATCCGTACCAGGTCGGATTGAAAGAAGAGATCGGAGCGATTCATAGGCGGGCTGCTAGATTGTTTACCGGCAGGTTCGAATAACAAGTAAGTGTTGCGGAGATACTTTTGGAACTCAAATGGGAATCCCTGGAGGGATGGCGATGTTCTTTTCAAAAAACAATTTTGAGAAATTTTAGAGAACCGGAATTTGAAGCTGACTGCCGAAAGATTCTACTGCCGCCAACATACATTGCGCTTAAGGACTACGAAGATAATATAAAATAAATTAGGGCTCACACACACAGACACACACACACACACACACACACACACACTCGTTCTTGCTCTATTTGTGACTGGAGCAGGAAAGGAAATAACAAGTAGTGGTGCAGCGTACCCTTCGCCCCGGCTACGGTGTCTTGCTGAGTAGGCTATCAATGTAGATATACATGTAGACGAAGAACGCCGTGAGTTGACGAAAGTCATTGGATACCTCGTAATGTCGTGCCCACCTACCTTACGTTCGGCGTAGTGCAGCAGCTAGACGTGGCATGGACGCAACAAGTCGTTGGAACTCCCATACAGAAATACTAAACCTTTCTGCCTCTATAGTTGTCCATAATTGCGAAAGCGATGCCTGTGCAGGATTTCGTGTACGAACTGAGTTCTCTATTAAGTCTCACGAATGTTGGATGGGTGGCCAAATCATTCACTCGAACCATCCAAAATGTTCTTCAAACCAACCGCGGACAACTGTAATTCAGTGGTATGGCGCTTTGTAATTCATAAAAATTACATTGTTGTTCGGGAACATGAAATCCACGAATGGCTGTAGATGGTCTCCAAATAGCCGAATATAACCATTTCCGATGAATGATCCAATCCATTCCATGTAAACAAAGCCTAAACGATTATGGAGCCACAACCAGCTTGCACAAGGCCTTGTTAATAACTTCTGTCTATGGCTTCATGGGGAACTCGTCAGACCAGACCACAGTTTTCTAGTCGTTTAGGGTCCAACCGATATGGTCAAGAGCCCAGGAGAGGCGTTGCAAACGATATCGTGCTGTTAGAAAAGGCACTCGCGTTGGTCGTCTGATGCCACGGCCCACTAAAGCAAAATTCCGCCGCACTGTCCCAACAGATAAGTTTGTCATACGTCCCACATTGATTTCTACTGTAAGTTCACGCATTGTTGTTTGTTTGTTGGCACTGACAGGTCTAAAAAGACGCCGCTGCTCTCGTTCGTTAATTGAAGGCCATCAGCCACTGTGTTGTCAGTGGTGAGAGTTAGGTCTAATGCCTCTTGGCATTGCACTTCTCGGAATATTAAATTGACTAACGATTTCCGAAATGGAATATCCTCGTCCAGAGTCTGTTAATTGCCACCGTGCGGCCATAATAACGTCTGAAGCTTTCGCCCACGAATCACCTGAGTGCAAACGACAGCACTGCCAACACACTGCCCTTTTATGCCTTGTGCAGACTATACCACCGCCTTCTGCACATGTGCACATCATTATCGCATGACTTCTCTCGCCTCACTGTATACAGAACCTATCAGTGTTCGTGTCGTTGATGTAAGTCGGGAAATAAAAATTGGAAATTTGTGGTAAGTTCCTATGGGACAGCTGAGGTCATCAGTCCCTAGGCTTACATGCTACTTAACGTAACGTAAAATTACTTACGCTAAGGACAACACACACGCCCATTCCCGAGAGAGGACTCGAACCTCCGACAGGGGAAAGCCGCTCGAACCGTGGCAAGGCGCCCCAGACCGCTCGGCTACCCAGCGCAGCTGTAAGTCAGGTTGCCTGTCTTCATGAAAGATTTGGTCAGTTTCATTTTGCTCACGCTGTACATTGTGATTAACAGTAATTAAATATTTAAACATTTTTGCTTGTTCTTAAGCGGATGAGCTACAGACATCTTTATGTAAATCGTTATGTCAACATAATGAGGAGTAACTTGACAAAATATTTTTCGGTCTACAACTCGGTAACTATGAGTGTAGCGTAGAATGAGATTCAGTTTGTCAACAAAAGTACGCTGTCACCAATAGACGAAACGAATTAAGTTAGCCTAGCTAACGAAGAACATAAACCGCTATCCCAGTAAACTTAAATCCAAACTCCATTATCTCTGCTACCGGGATTATTTTATGTAGCTTAGTTTGCTTAATCTACGTGTTAGATCAACGAACATCTGTGGTACATGGGTGACACCAGTGTTAAAGTACTTACAGTCGTGGAGGCCTTCGGTGAACCGGTCATGATACAGTAAAGAGACAATTTTATGTTAAATTCCAAAACAATGTTTTTGTAGACAGAGGAACGGTTCACTATTACTATGCATTGTGGCAAGTCTTGTTCAGGAGAAGTTTGAGTGCTTACTACAATAAACTCACAAATTATCAGAAACTTATTAAAACTTGAACGCCCCATATACAAAACCCATTTTATGCACTAGAATGAAATTTTGGGTGTAGATAAAAATCTTTGCACACGCTATCAGAAACCTTATAGATAGCTGACTCCTTTTCACTAAAATCAATATAGTGGCCCATAATCACATCAGCATTGTAATGAGCTATTTAAATATATAAATATAGGGTGTTCCGGAACTGCATACTACATTTAGCTGGTCCGCAAGACGTGGGAGCCATTTTGTTTTTACATGGGCGTGCAGAACCTGCTATTTCTATGACAAGGATTTGGAAAGGACACTGGTGGGCTAATTAAGATACCAAACTTCGTTATGTTCTTATTTTTATTATTATTATGTTCCGCTGTCTTAACATCCATCCGTAGGTAATAAACTAGCAGTTCAAAGGTATTAATCGAGAAATTACATAATACTGTAATATCAAAATATGATTCAATAAAGTGGAGACATAAAAGCCTCCTGATATCCTACAGTTTTGGTGCCTTTACCTGAACAGCTTTTTCAGTACGCTAAACGAAAGTGTTCTGCCTGAAGCTTATCCCCATTTTGCACAGACTTTTAGGTTCATCTACGTCTATGTTATGGATCATCTTGTGCTAAAGTCACCTTCGTATTCTTGTTACGTGTGATTGTAACTTTATTTGACTTCTGGAATTTGAAATGGCACTGGCCTCGATGTTCAAGGATACCATCAGTGTACAATGTCCAACATTTTATTGAACGGCTTTGCCCCAAGTGGATTACTGTAGATGCCTTTATGTCAGAACTGTGTACACCACTGGGATCTCATCACATCCTTATGCCTGAACTCTCTTTCTATTTTACCGAAAATGTTGTGTGGCGGAATGAATGAGATTCCGATAATAGGGAACAACATCTTAACAGTTTCATCATTTTAAAGGGCATCGAAAAGGAGCCAGTGACACAATGTTGCCAAAACGCCACTGTTCTTGTTCTGACCGCAACAACTGTCAGTAAATAAACGAACTCTTTAAAGATCCTCTATAGCAGAGTTGCATAGCCTGTAATGTAGTGCTAAACCAGTTTCATTACACCCTCTGTGTTACTCATTCTTTCTTCTTGTAACGTTACTGAAGGTGAATCTGCTTGTAGCAAGTGACTTCCAATTCGGGTATCTCAAGCAAGCAGAAGCAGATAAACAGCTCTATCAACATAAGAGCATAACGCCTGCATTGTAATGCGCGTGTGCTTGTGGGTTCTGTAAGAAACAAATGAGAACCTGAGAAGCTGTCTCCTTGACAGAGTAAAGAGAAATATCATCTTCGCCCGGTGCCTACTTTCTTGCGGACTGCAGCATAAACATTAACTTTTATTCACAGACGATACAGTGGAATAAAAATTTAGCTGATTTTGCACCCGTGAACTCAATGACTAGGCGGTGGCCACAATAGCTGCGAGCAATATAGTGCCTTTTGCACCTTCAAAGGAATATAACTGGCGCTTCAAGTGTATGGCTGATGCACGTACAGCACTTTGTAGCTCACTGCATTTTCCTTTTCCCGTTTTAGAAGGCTTGTTGCGCGATTTGAAACTGAGGTAATAGCGAAACCTGTTGCTCGTTAAGTAAAAAAGGCTGGAGGATGGAAACCCACAAATCGAATTTTGTGTCGTATAGCCAGTTTTGCAAATGGGCTATTAACACGGCAAATGCTTTGGAAAGTAGTGTTCTCGTAGGTGACGTATAATTGATGCTGTCGCTAATACTTATAACACTTAGCACTTCGTTACATGTAAATGTCGTGTGACTAGGACCTCCCGCCGGGTAGACCGTTCGCCGGGTGCAAGTCTTTCGATTTGATGCCACTTCGGCGACCTGCGCGTCGATGGGGATGAAATGATGATGATTAGGACAACACAACACCCAGTCCCTGAGCGGATAAAATCTCGGACCCAGCCTGGAATAAAACCCGGACCCTTAGGATTGACATTCTGTCGCGCCACCACTCAGATACCGGGGACGGACAGCACTTCGTTAAAGAATGGCAGTTTCGCATAACAGTTTAATCGTCTTTAACATGGCAGTATGTTTAGTATAACTGTTTTAGTCTCACGCAGCAAGATTTGTACTACGACGATACTGTCCAGAAAGCGATGAATGCATTTCCTCGCTGTTTGCTTAGAGGATGGGTTGAGCGACACTACGCTCGGACATAAATAACTTTCCGTCTACGGCGGCGTAAAAGGAAACATTGGTCGGCGTGTTTACACGGACGCCTCCGATTAGCTGATGCGTCTGGCAGCAACTATCTCAACATGTGGTGCTGTCGTGAGCTACTGACTTTTTCGTGATACCTTGTTCTGCGGACAACATGACAACTGTCGCGCTTAGTTACGATGCGCGAGCATACACTTGAAACGTGCCACTAGGTGATATCTGAGTCTAAAGATGCAGAGCTATGTAATGAAAATTTTCTACATCTTTGTGAAGAATATTACAGACAGTGTCCCACCTGCACAGTACAGGACTGAAAATTTTGTTTCCAACACAAGCATTTCCTTTACGTCTGCATGAGAACCGTCTGTAGATTATTCATCAAGTAGAAAGTAGCATCACGGAAAGAACAAAAAGTTCCAATGAATTATTACGTTCTGCTTGAAAAATCCAGGTTGACATTTTTTCGAGTCAACATTGTTTACATCCTTTCTAGAATAAATACGTGTAATACCCACTCTAAGACAGAAAGAACAACATACCATGAAGGATTTATCCGAATGTGACGGAAATCAGTAGATGAGATTTGCATGTTCAGGTAAACAAATGATTACAATTTCAGAAAATTGGATAATTTATTCAGTAAAAAGAGCTTTACAAATTGAGCAGGTCATTAACGCGTTGACCCACCTCTGGCCCATATAAAAGCAGTTATTCGACTTCGCTGGCCTTTGGGGCTCACTTCAAAAGGGAACTCATCACTGAAGACGCATTCCAGTCAATGAGAGTCCAGGCCGAAGACCTGTCTGGGTAGGCTGACCTCACGGACCGACAACGAGAACTGATGGTCTCTGACGCCGATTCCTTTCATGGACCCTTTTGCTCCTCATCTGTAGCCCCCTTACAGCACAGCGTTACGTTTGCGATATTCTCCGCTCCATTTGGTTGCCTTCGTAGCAAACCAAACTGGATAATGGATACTGCCCTCCCGCACACGGCAAGAGTTTCTACAGTTTATCTTCGTCCTTGCTAAATTCTCTAGTTTGAATTTTTGTCTGTGACTCATTTTTAAACATTTAAGCTCTTTTATTACAATTTTCTTCATGATATCACAGAGCATCAAGAAGGTTTTTCAGTAGTATATTATGCAAAATTGTTGATCAAATGCACAAGCAACATTTAACTTCTGAAAATCAGACTCACACTCTCAATTTATCTTGCTTTTAAAAAATTTCCTTTTTTTGTCCACAGGTAAGTGACGCCACCTAGCAGCGCCATGAACGGGTGAATAGAAGATGACGTTACACACCGGCTGGCGATCGGATTCAAGGCAGGCACAGATGGGTAACGTAACGAGATACTTTGTTTTCATAACTTATCGGGCCACTAGTTCATCCGAAGTAATAATTAAAACTTACAAATTTCTTTTGTCGTCATTAATTAAATGGTAGACTATAACCTGTATGGTACTTGTTAACTGCGACTCAGTATCTAATGATTCTAAAGATATTAATACACACGAAAAGTTTAAGTCAAAACAGTAGTGACAGTGAAGATTCAAAGTAAGCTGCGCGTATGTTCCAGAGGATTCTCAGTCGTGGATACCGATTAAACGCTGTAAGCTTTTTGCCACTGAAAAATTCTTTGACGTTACCACATAAATATTTCTCTGATTCGTTCATTTGCGAAAGCGAAGGCTGATATACGTTAAAGTGGTATCGTATCGGTAATTTTTTGTAGTAGAATATAGGATTAAATGACACAACTATTTCGGTGATTTGATTAACTTGCACTTTTCACGGAATTCTCCGGGAAATATCGATAAGAAAATCATTCTTTCACTAATTTTGTTTAATACATTATCGCAGAATATTTATCTCAGACGAAAGAAGCAGATGCAACAGCCATTCCCCAAACTTCACTTCATGAAAATTTCGACGAACTTCCCGTTTTCAGATATTTGCGTTTTAAAAATACTTTCAGGATACAAAGGAGAAAGAGCCAAAGTTTCAAATATTATTTACCTGATGACTAGTTTTGAGTCGGGGCCCATTTTCAAATCAAAACGGTGTTTCCTAAATTATAATAACAGTGTCACGGTAACAAACATACACGTATAACAAAGTGCGAATGAACAGGTGCACAGCACACAGATCCTAGCCTACATAGCTATCTTTGTGCTGTGTAACTGTTCATTCGCACTTTGTTTGTTACCTTGACATGGTTCTTATAAATTGGAAAATATTATTTTCACTATCTGGACGATTTGGAAAGAGGTCTCGACACGAAACTAGTCATCAACTACATGAAAGCGACATTTGTAACTTTGGCTTCTTTTCCGTTGTACTGATCAACACGAGTTGCTTCCATGCAATTACACCAACATGCTTTACTTTAAAAAGTTTGGGCATATTCTGCTGACACTTTGAAACTAGGATCGTAAAAGATTGTGGACGACATTTCAAGTAATAAAGTTAACGAGTCTCTGCTTTTAATAGTACATAATATAATGATGTGACCATAAAATATGTAGCTGAATATAGTTTGACTATACTTACTCACTGACGAAGAAATCCTTTAAAAATTATCAAAAAAAATTTTAAGCTTATTATTGGAAAACCAGGTATTTTTTCTTAATGAAGAGGATAAAACTTAATTCTACAAAGTCCTTGTGCCTACAAAAAAGACACAAATACTAGATCACGCTATTTTGCACCGTCGTGTTGCACCCTCCCAAGAAATGTAAAAAAATAGTAAAAAGCTTAGAAATGGCAATACAAGGGAAGTATACATAAGTAATATTACAAAAGGCAGCACGTTACGAAATACTGTCCCTCGTGGTTCTGTCGAAGTCTGAACGTATACAGTATAGGTATAACACAATTTTATTTGTGTCAAAATCTGTTTCTGTAAATATGGATGTGTTTTGGTATGGTACAAAGTGTCTGCAGCAAAGGCGAGGAAGAATTTCTTTGTGGTTAGCTGGTGTTAAGCAGATTCTATTAACTTCCCCAACTCTGATCGCTGCAGATACTGCCACACTGAAGTCCCGTGTCAGTGTTGTTTGCCTACCCTGCATGAGACGCCTACGCCCCAGAGACACACACGCTTTGCGAGGCTGCCGTCTCAGCGCGCCTCCCACACGCCGCCAGCCAGTGTGTAGACGTGTGGTTGCGCTGCTGTTTGACATGGCGAATGGTGACCGTCCCTCTCGTTTCCGCGACTCGTCTGATGTACGTACAGGTACTCAGGTGGTGTGGCGTAATTCCCTATCTTCGTCGACGTAATCGCAAATGACATATGTTATAGGGTTGGTGTTGGTTTGAAGGTTGTATACTGACAGTAATTGCAATTTTGGCAACAATGTAAATCGCTAGTGTTTGCTGGAAATTACGTTCACTTGTTTTAATACTCCAGCTCGCCTTCTTGTTATTCCAATTTTATAAAAGCTTTTTGTCTGATATTGTTACTTTCTACCCATTCGCATCTATCGATCAATACTGTTGTAAATAGGTGTCACTTACGTGTAATTTACGTAGGTACCTAGAAACTGAAAAGAATTGGAAATCAACACTTGTACGCTATATGTCGGCAGAAAAATATTTCATTTTTATGTGCCACAGGACGTAACAGGCAAATGCCTAAAATTTGAAGGAAGGTGGAGGACACAAAGCAACAGGACACTGTCTGTTGCTTACGAAACATTTATTCACAGACCATCTTCCAAAACTCTGATGTAAGAACATCAGTAGTCGCAGAGTCGCTGATAAACACCTTTCTACTTGGAATGTGCGACTGTCCGTATTTCTTTTGTAATATTTTTTCCAGCATTGTGTCACACAGAATGTATCACAACAGTTAACATATAGCTTTTCAGGGTATGGTGCCGCGTCATATGTTTCAGATGAAGAAAACGCGCCATTCGCGCATATTTCACCTCAGGAAGCCAAGTGTAATAAAGTTTCCCACTCCTACCACTACAGGAGTCCAACGGTATCGACGGTAATAAAATTATGACGGAATGTCATGCTGAGTATAGGAGTCGTGACGAAACATGATGAACCTTCGACAAGAACATACCACAGTTGACCAAGAACAAAGCTGCTTCAGTCGTGGCCGAACCATCGACTTTATCTAGTGGCATTTATTTTACAGTTCAGACGTCACCACATCAGGAAAACTTCTCTGTTAACATACTCAAGATGCGGGAACTTACGCAGTTGTATCGCAACGTATTTAGATTTCGTCTCACGATTTAAATAAGGAACATAGTAACTCATCAAAGTTGTTTTATGAGCTAATACCAAGATATTCAGGACATCTGATGATGACATTCGTCGAAATATGCATAACATACATAACATGTTTAACACGCATCGCAACAATTTATGCTATCTGAGGCTGGGGAAACGGGATGAAAAATATGTATTTACAAGTAAGTTGCTGTGTTCTCTTTGGGCAGTGTGCCAGTGTGGGATGTAACGGTGTTGGAGCTTTTATTGTACCTTTTTAGCGAATTCTAAATAGAATATCCGTAGCTGTTTCAGTGATATTTCTGCTGCCAACTATTATTAAGAATTTTTGCCTCGTGGCAGTTTTTTGTGAAGGACTGTACGAGTATAATTTAAAGTTGAACGCTCCACTTACACTCACTTGGAAGTGAGACAACAGCCGCCGTGAAGATAATGGATTTGCTAGAGAATATAGGGAAAATGTAACACTAATAATCTGTTTAAATATGTTTTCGAGAAGCTATACTCATCATGATCAGTCAAAGACAGAAAAGTATTGCAATGTTTATATGCCGCTACGATGTGTGCTGTTTGCTGGTTACCGGTGAACAGTTTCAGCCAGAACTCTTGTTTTGCTGATTAGATTCAGTGTTTGACGCCATCCATCATTAGCATTTGTTCTTACTCTTCCATCTTTACCATTTACGTATTGTGCCGATGTGTCATGATGTTTCCATTGTAGAACGAATTAAATTTATACACATTGAACAGCACCATTGAAACTACTGTAAGAATGCAGAACAGTGCGAAGACTTAGACATGAACGGGGACATAATATGAAAGGGATGTTGTAATCACGATGCTTATCTTTTTCAAATGTAGGAGCAGTAATTGAAAAAACATCATTGTTGCCAAAAATCACCTCGAAATATTTCTCGAACAAACAGGAAAACTGACCAACTAATTCCATCTGAAAAATTTATCGTTATCAAAACATCACTGCGTGTCGTCAAAACTGAAGGTGATACAGTATTCGGTGTAAAGAACTGAAACACTTAGGTGACTGGATCACGTAACTGACCAGAGAACCGAGACTTTAGAAAATAGAAATGGCAAGTTTGGCTCTCTTACCATGATCACAAAAGGAGCAGTTACAGTACTAATAATGTACTCATTGCACATCTCCACCCCATTTAGGGTTTCTATTGAGTAACTTCGCGGTCGTCCTGCACACCGACGGTTCTATCAACCCAAGAGTACTGATCCTGTGGTGTCACCGCCGGACACCACACTTGCTAGGAGGTAGCCTTTAAATCGGCCGCGGTCCGTTAGTATACGTCGGACCCGCGTGTCGCCACTGTCAGTGATTGCAGACCGAGCGCCGCCACACAGCAGCTCTAGAGAGACGTCCTAGCACTCGCCCCAGTTGTACAGCCGACTTTGCTAGCGATAGTTCACTGACAAATTACGCTCTCATTTGCCGAGACGATAGTTAGCATAGCCTTCAGCTACGTCATTTGCTACGACCTAGCAAGGCGCCATTATCATTTGCTATTTATCTTTTGATGCATGTACCGTCCGACCGATGTTCACCAATTATGGATTAAAGTTAAGTATTCCAGCAGCTATGTACCTTTTTTACTAGACTCAACTCCTTTAACTGTTCCAGACCTCACGCCAGCCTGCGTGAGCTTAAACACGTGCCTTTCGGCGACCTCGTAGTGGCTTGGCTGTCTCGCCAAGTCACAACAGATCCGTTGTAAAATTTACGATTACAGTTGGAACCAACTGCTGCTCCTGCCCATCTGATGTTGTCTGCATAGGGCGTAAACCAGTCCATTTTGCACATATTATGTATGTGATAAATCACTGGGGACATTATGATTGTTATTGACTACTGTATATACTACAAATTATGATGTACTTGGTATAAAATGTGGACCAGTAAAGTTGTGGCCGAATGCGTCATAGGTTTTGCGTCGCATTCATCTCTTACAAAGCAATACGTTCACCACCAGTATCATAGCAGAGATGGGCGAACACATCTTCGATAGATTCAGTGGCTCATTATTCTTTTCGCTACGGAAGAATTTCAACGAACATCACTTAAGCAACCGAAATTTTAGTGCTTCTTCTTCTTCCTCGTCTTCACTGCATGTGTTACGCTAATTGCCTATTACAGCACCCCATCTCTGTATGGTCTTCCTATATTTCTTCTACACGTGCATTTATAATCGAGAGACTTTACCTGCCGTTTTCCTCCACCCATATTCCTTCAGTTTTCTATTTTGTTTCATTCTTTTCTTTTAGATCAGAGATTCCTAATTTTTCATTACATTTCTCTAAGCATCTTCTCTCATAAATCCTTTCACCTTTCTTACAAAGCTGGTCTGTTCAGCCTGTGCTCTTCTTTTTTGGTGTTTTGTTGTCACCCACGCTTCACTTCCTTAAATGTTAGTACTGCTATGTTTTTTTAAAACTGCACCTGCCCCTCTTTTCCGAGTTTTTCTGTAATTTTTTTGCAATCTTGCAACATATGAATGCTACTTTATTTAAATTTTAGTTCACTTCATGGTTGTGTTCCTATACTTTGCCGTATTCTAGATATTTAAAATGTTTCACCTGCTCAAAGATTTTATTGCTCAAAACTGATTTTAATCTTACTGGTTGCATACCTTGAAACACCTTCGCTTTTCTTTTACCTTCAGACAACTTACGGTTGTTTCCTGAGGCTATCTGCTGCGACGTCTAGACTCCCATCTTCATGTTCTCTCCACTCAGTGTTGGGTCATCTGCGTATAGGATTGAATTTCGTTAAGCGTCTTGAGCTAAAAACTTTGCTTTTTGATTCAACATTCTCCATTTCCTGATATCTTTCTGTGCATAGGGTGAAAATTATTTAAACTGACAAACTGTGGGATCTTACAAAGAACACCAAAACAAACATTTCTCTCTAGTGTCATAGTTACTTATGACCATTTTGTAAACCGATACAGGCCATAATCGCTCTCAGCATTCGGAGGATATTAGTGGTTAACGTCCCGTCGACAACGAGGTCATTAGAGACGGAGCGCAAGCACGGGTGAGGGAAGGATGGGGAAGGAAATCGGCCGTGCCCTTTCAAAGGAACCATCCCGGCATTTGCCTGAAGCGATTTAGGGAAATCACGGAAAACCTAAATCAGGATGGCCGGAGACAGGATTGAACCGTCGTCCTCCCGAATGCGACTCAGCATTCGTGCAATTGCGCACAACATGGAGAGGAATTAGATGAGTGTAAGAAACGTCCCTGACGAGTAATTGTTAATCCAACTGTTACCTGGTGATTATCCACTCATAGCGCGGGTTTCACAGCGTTACCTCGAACTGTGGTGTACTGCGTTACCAGACAAGAAGAGTCTGCGACAGTTGGTACAAGAAGTACCCTGGAGGTACGTCCACAGCAGGAACATCGATCGCTGCGCACAAAGCAGTCACGCTGCCGTAAGAATCCCCCCCCCCCCCCCCCCCCTGGGGCACCACCAGGAAGAGTGATGCACGCTTAAGTAGCGGTGGAGTATCATAAGTCGTCAGCCGCAAGTTGTCAGTCCGAGTCTTGATGGGGACTATGGAGTTCCAGTCGAACGTTCGTCTTGTCTTAAGTCAAGTCGTCGAGCGACATAGAAACGGTGGGCGATAAATAGATAGTAGAAAAAGAACTGTGATTAGAATTACCGTGTATAAACAGAGATAGCCTTCCTATACATTTAACTGAGTAGTGTTAGTGTGGAACTGTTCTTCCAATAGTAAATCAAGACAGAAGATTAGTTTTCTCCTCGCTTTAGTTGAGAGAACGTTATTTAGTTTGTATTCCCTCCACGCAAGACGGATAGGCTAAACTTGCTGTTTATAATTGCTATAAACAACGTTACCAAAGTTCGTAATATGTTTTACTACTCACTATTTTGTGCTACTTTGATTGCGTGTGTGCTGCTCTGTAATCCACGCATCCGTACTACCAGGACACCTTTATTACTCTGTTTCAGCAGCAGCGAACTTTTCATCAAAGTGGACGCCCCCAGTCCACAACAGAAACGGTGTGAAATACACCCAGCATTTCCGTCGTATGTGCTTTTCACAGATGAAGCAACGTTTTGATACGATGGGAACTTCAACATCCGCAGTTCGCATGTTTTCAGTGAGGGTAATCCAAATGCCAGGTCTACTCTTGCTCATCGATTGCGGTTCTACGTGATTGAGCGGGCAGATGTTGTTTGTGGCCATTTAATTGAGCCGTATCTCCTACGTAGATCATTAAATGACAGGCATTGTTCCAGTTTCCTTGATGGACGACGTGCCAGTCTCTACAATAGAGCGCCTGTGGCTCTAGCATGACGGGCGCCGGCGAATTCCAGTTGTCCTATGAGTGGATTCTTGAACCGTTAGTTTCCAGAAAAGTGATTTGGCAATGATAGTCCTGTACCATGACCTGCAGGGGCACCTTCATTCCCCCTGCAGAGTGCGGCCGAGAATTGTTACGAAGAACGAAACGCTGACAGTTACTTTATGTGGGCTGCGCAACTTCAGGCGAAATCTCTCACCAGGCCCTCGTACTTGGTGGGAGGCACTATTTTCTAGGCGTCTTTACGTGCTCACTGTGCCTTCAGAACTGAAAGAGCGTCGTGCGGCGATCGACGTTCGTACTAACACTTCCCAACACAACAGTACAGAACTTCATCGGATGTTCAGAGTGGTTTCCATTTCGCCACCGATGGGAACTTAATTTCGCGAATGGAATGTGGTCCACTCTGCGCACTTTACTCGTACGGCAGCACATACTCGAGCGCTCTCTATGTAGCTGAGACACGTATGCAACACACTGGTGACGGCGTGCGGCTAAGCAGCCACGTGGCGAGCAGCGTCCAGAGCCGGCACGTGGCGGATGCAGCCGCGGTCACAGACCACAGCGTCCACGCCGCATACCGCACGTCCGTGCCGGTGACCGCACGCGAAATCGAGGGCCGACCGCGGACGGATCGGGGGCGCTCGCCCTACGCTGCCCACCTGTACTTAGTGTTGTTCTTTTTCCATGATTACCCCTCCAGTGAACGGTTAGCAGCCAGATGTCGTACAGGCTTTTCATGTAAGTGTGGACTCTCTGCACACTCCACATTTATTTTACACAAACTGGTAACACAACAAGAAGTAGTCCCAGTCCTCACGCTACAGGCAGTACCTTTTCATGATCTAACTTTAAGTTTCATATTTATTTGCATTATTTTGTGCTAACGTACTTCTCACAATTATTTACTTTTGATTTTACGGTTCAAAAATGGCTCTGAGCACTATGGGACTTAACATCTCAGGTCATCAGTCCCCTAGAACTTAGAACTACTTAAACCTAACCGTAGCGGTCGCGCGGTTCCAGACTGAAGCGCCTAGAACCGCTCGGCCACCAGCGGCCGGCTTTGATTTTACACAATGCAAAACATTTAGAATAACTTTTCTCTGCCTTATCTCTGTACTCCTTTTCCCATAAAGCAGTAAAGAATTACACCACAGATCACGATATGGCAAAGCTCTTGGTCTTGACGTTCAGTGTTTGTTTACTGTATAACGCAGTGCCCTTAACCCGAGAAAACTAAAGGGGCGAGGGTTTGTTACATTGTTACTAACCCATCGTAAATTTTACTACTCCGTATTTCAGTCAGAGAAAGTCATTTTTATACGTATGCGTATGCTTAGGCTTCCGCCGCCATTCTCACAGTAAATGAAATTCTTCTGGGTGTATCTCCGCATTGTCTGTGTTTAAGAGTTCCGACGTTTCGGGCACATTCCATTTGGCTTTCCTCTGCGTGCTCAAACGTCAGTCAGAGAGAGAGAGAGAGAGAGAGAGAGAGGAGAAGAAGAAGAAGAAGAAGAACCACCCTACCACCCCGAGGAAGTCCACTTGCAATGGCTGCAATGGTGGCCGAATCGTCAGAAGTTTTAAGCACTGACAATGCAGTCACGGACTCAGAACAATTTTAATGGGTGTGTCAATTTTTGTACTAGTTAATTACATTTATAAGACCTCTAGTGGTATGCCACATACATTGTAAGTACAAAATGTCATGTTTTACATCCTTTCCTGAAAATACCAGATTAGCGGGAACCGCAGATAGGTAGCAACTATGTTGAAACATAACTATCTTTTCATTTCGTATACATTTCATTAACTTAAGCCTAAATTTCCATTACTTTCAATAGCGCCTTGATCGTATGGACTATCTGCACACGTCCAGAAAATAATGTGTCTGTAATACCTCCATCTGATACATTCTTTAGAAGTTTCTTACACAATATTATGTCAATAGCAGAGACGTGAACACAGTCATGCGTCTGAGAATGGAGGAATCCTTAATAGATTGTCTTAAAAAAAGGAAGTCCAGCATGAGGCCAATAGAATCACACGACGCTGACCGTCCGCCGTTTTGTCACCTCCCAAATGACATCATTTGGAGCAGGGTCAGCACACCGCCCTCCCGTCTTTCTAGTCCTTGGAGCCGCAGTGAATCATTCCTGGCAGTATCTCGTACTGAACCGGAATTCTTTGAATGGCAGTCAGGTGCAACGAGCGCTCAAATCCAAAATATGTTTTAAAACAAATAATACACCCTACCACGATGATTTCATTAGTTTGTCTCTAAAAGAAAGTGAGCACTGCTGTACAATGTTTCCTCAGTTATTCGAATAACGAGACGAGTTTTACGAATATATGGGATGAAACGTTCTATTACATAAGCTACACAAGGTGCTTCGTGTAGCAATTGAAAAGCCAAAGAAATTCGTCAAAACAGGCATATGTCACTTAACGTTGAATGACCATCAGTCTGGATAATCGTAAAAGACAATCTTAAGTTTTAGAATATGATACTCTGAACACACAAAAGACGATAACATGCAAACACATTCGGTACATCAAATTTGCAAATCATCTTGTATGTCATAATCACCACTCCACTGGTGTAAAAACGCCAGTAAACAGTAATAATAATAATAATAATAATAATAATTGTACGTGGCTAAAGTTCACGTATCACAAGCGGGAAAAGATCCACTACTGTTACTTTTAATATAATACAACGCCACATTTCTGACTTGAACACATTCTTTTTTTGAGGTTATGATTTCACTAACTCAAGGTATTTTCCCAGACAGGTTAAAATATGCCATTGCCAGGCCTCTCTACAAAAAGGGGGAAACCACAGATGTCAATAATTATCGGCCAGTGTCCCTGTTTACAGCATTTTCAAAAATCTTCTACAAAATAATGTACTCAAGAGTGGTTAGACATCTCAACAGTAATGGGATACTTAGTAAATCACAATTCGGATTTCAAAAGTGCTGTTGCACTGCGACAGCAATATACAGTGTCACTGTCCACGTAATAGAGTTTTTTTTTTTTTTAAATAGGAATTTTCTGTGACTTGTCCAAAGCATTTGATTGCGTGACCCATGGCATTATGTTACAGAAATTATAATTCTATAGTATAAATGGAATAGCATATGAGTAGTTTAAGTCATACCTACAGAACAGGAAACAAACAGTTTCTTTATATGGGTCAAGTGATTTAAATAATTTTGCCACTTCATCTAACAGGGGTGAAATTACATCAGGTGTTCCACAGGGCTCAGTCATGGGTCCCTTCTTATCTGAAACAAGAAGCTTAACTGACACTGTTTGCTGATGATACAAGCATCATTATTAAACCAGTAAAAGAAACTCCAATTGAAAATGATACAAATAAGGTCTGTGAAAAAAAGTCATTCATTGGTTATCTGCAAACTAACTTTGGAAAGCACAGTTCATCCAATGTTCTGCTGCAAAAAGTATAGTTCCTTCAATAAATATAACACATCAACAGAAGTCAGTAGACAGTGCAGAGCGTACTAAGTTTTTGGGTGTACATACAGATGAGAAACCTAATTGGAAAATTCATATTTTCGATCTTCTAAAGCGACTAGGTTCAGCAACTTTTGCAATCAGAATAATTGCCAAATTTGAGGATATAAAAATTAGAAACCTAACATACTTAGCATACTTTCACTCTCTGATGCCATACGGAATAATATTTTGGGGTAACTCAACACTTAGGCAAAAAGTATTCACTGCTCGAAAGGAAGTGGTTAGAATAACGTGTGGGGTTCATAGTCACACGTCTCGTAGGCATCTTTTTAAAATATTGGGAATTATTAGAAAAGCCTCACAGTACATATACTCACGAATGAAATTTATTCTGAACAATATGGGCCAGTTTAAAAACAACAGTGACATTCATGATTATAATACCAGAAAAAAGAAAGACTTACACTATCCTTTACTCAAACTATCTTTGGCAGAGAAAGGAGTAAAATATGCTGCTATAAAATGTTTGACAAATTACTAGATGAAATGTTTGACAGACAGTAGTAACTACTTCAAAAATCAATTGAAATCATATCTCCTTGACAACTCCTTCTATACCATAGATGAATTCTTGAATAGGAATAAATAAATCTATTAATATAATAAATTTAAAGGAATGGGGTAAATGATAGAAATATTAATCTTTAACACTGTACTGTAATATCACATGTGCATTTGTTGTGCACTTGGCACGTTCCACATCATATCGGCTTCCGTACCGTGCGATTGATCAGTGGAACACGCAACCAGCTAACTAACTAGCTAAAAATTTCGATAAAGATGTTTGCCTACTTTTGGTTTCCAATAAGCTGCTCTTTTCCGTCCATAGATTCCGAACCATATCCCGATTATGATATTTTTCATCGACATGATGTCACGAACTACTTCTTTCTTGTAGTAAATTTATCAGTTTCTCTCACTTAATATTTCGTGTATAAGAACGTAGGCGATTCGACAGAAGAAAACAAAGTAATTTGTACTTCTCCGACTGTCGTCAGAAGTATGTACGTTCTGGGGATGAGATCGGCTACATTCTACCGCGCTCTTAGTTGATTTAGAAAGATTGGCCGCCTTCGGCTGGTATCAACTTCGGCGGACCCGACCGACTTCGGTGGTACTGCGACCACAGCCTGAGAAGTATTGCGCTATGTAGTCTAGGCTGTACTCTGCCGCATACTTGTCATTCATTTGCGAAGTGCGTACGTTGATGTACCGTGCTGTCAGATTTGACTATGTACACGTTTTACTCTTTCGTTTGGTATATCCAGACTGCTTCATGTAGGAGCATTGGTGTGTACGCTTAAGCCACCGAAGCTGAAGCGTGAAACACACATCGCTGCCGCTGTCGGCAGTTGCAGGCAAGTCAAGAGGTAGGCAATCTAACGGGGCCATTTCAATAGTCATGTCACTGAAAGGCGATAAAGTCGGTCACTGACTAAGGTAAACACCGCTGTAACGAATTCATTACGAGCAGATGTATCGGAGCCCTCGCAACGCCTCTGCCATCTGCAGGCCAGCGGCGAACTGTCTGCAAGCTTTCGACGCAGTCGTGTCATTGGCGCACCAGTAAACATTTGGACCCGAAGTTTCTCCACTTTCTTTAACTTGCAACTACAAATCAAGTGAATTCCTTCCTGTGGCTGTTCGTCAGAACGAAAATAAAACATTCTTTTTCCTTTTCTTAGTTTCAATCCAAGATATATAACTATCACAAAGGAACTAAAGGTTATCAGCATGCAAGAAAGAACTACTACTTTAAGAGGTCCGCATTCTTGCAAGTCCACAGTTTGGATTCATTAACAAACATGTTTCATCACCGTTGGTGCATCATCAATGTATTTTCCTGTCACCGCTTGTTTTGTTACGTAATGTGTTTCCTGTGACTGTCAAACGAAATCGGTCACACGTCTATATAAACATAGCACGACATCATTGCTATGTTACGGATTAGTTGCTCATAAACATACAGTGAATGCTGGGTGCAGACCACAGCAGTGAAACGGCAATCGGATTTCAGCCAATGACTGTGAGACGATGTCGCCTTAAGCATAAAATCTATGTTTGATATTGCGTCAGTAATTGGGGGCGACATTAAAGTTATATTATTCTTGAAGAATCAAGTTTCTCATGATCGCTCGTAACTCTTTTTACTACTATTACTGGTTTCTACAGTCTATGCTGTCATCATCGGATTTTGTAACATTAAGCTTAAAAGTTGCAAATTGCTAATTCATTTGGCAAACAAATACAAAAGAAATACAGTTCCAAACAGGTCAACTGTAGCAGCGACGCCATGATGTGTTAGTGCACACCTTGGGCTAATGCCGTATGACAGTCACAGGATATACATACTCTAACAAAACAAGCAACAATAGGAAAATCCACGCAATACGTCACAAGTGTCGTGAAACATGTCTGGATAGTAAAACAAAACTGTGTTTTTGCAAGAAAGCAGACACATTTGATTGAGTAAGACGACACTCAAGACCTTTGAATTCGAGTTTATATATTCAGCGATGGAGGAAAAAGGGCAGTTTCAGGGACAGCGCAGGTAAACCCGAACATACAGCAAAGATGATCTTCTTAGCTCCATAATGAATCTTTCACAATGGACAGTGCGCTATCAAAATCCTCGTGACAAATTAAAACTGTGTTCCATTCCGTCATTAGAAGGCCCTTTATTGATAGAAACTGTTCCAAACTATCATGATTCACTCGAAGACGATAGGCGTTCACAAGTTATTCCAAAGAGATCTAAGGGTTTACCATGCTACTTGTGAAAATTACTTTTCAGAAAAAGCGGAATGCAACGGTTCTAGCGACAACTTAATAATTTTGCTGTTTCCTTGAAACAAAGTAGCTAGTTCGGGCTTGGGTTATTCGTTTTTACACACATTGTAACTGTCATAAAGTTTCTATTAAAATAAGATATTTTGTAAAAGCCTATCAGTGTTCGATCCTCCAGACACTATGTATAATATTATGGAGAACCATGGGCGAACATAAATATGTACTCGTCGT
Source organism: Schistocerca americana (assembly GCF_021461395.2). Lineage (NCBI taxonomy): Eukaryota > Metazoa > Arthropoda > Insecta > Orthoptera > Acrididae > Schistocerca > Schistocerca americana. Next base: position 96,120,997 of record NC_060121.1, read on the forward strand.
TCAACATTCACTTACCCACAAAATGTCAGTCCAGGCAATTGGTAAAATCACTTTCCTTCCAACAGAAATAGCATTTTCCAATGAAAGCCAAAATGTCGTTCTGCAGAGGTGTTACACACCGACTGCTAAAGTATCATCAGGCTCTCAGCCCAGAATTGTCATTTCTGTCCATGACTATCCACAACCATTTACGATAATCGTACCATCCTATTTCATAATGCTTCATATGTTGCAGACTAATACTGAATACTAGATGTGTAGGTCGGATAACTAATTAAGAGCTACCAAATCTGGTCGGAGAGAAAAGATATTTAATGCACAACCTGATTAAATGGCCACGTCCTAAAGAATCACGGCATGGATAGTTTGATAGTGGAGGGTGGGTCAGAAGAGCTGCGTCAAGAGGTAGCCAACTATCTGAGAGAACATTCTGAGACCCGTCGTCTGAGTCTTTCGAAAGATAAGAGAAAGTGTAACACAAAACCGTAGCGTAGAATAACAGATTGTTGTTCATGTTGCGGTCCTCAGTCCGAAGACTGGTTTGATGCAGCTCTCCATACTGCTCTATTCTATGCAAGCTCCACCATCTCCGAGTACCTACTGCAACCTACATCCCTCTGATCTGCTTATTGTAAGTATTGTAACCTCCCCACCGAAATTTTAAAAAATATTATTTATGAATGCTAATGGTCATTGAGCTAAGTGTAAGCTCCTCAGAGAAATTTTGAAACAGTAATCTCCCTAGCAATTAAATGTACAGACAAAGGCAATAAGAATGTGAATTTCGCAATCTGACTCAAGGTGTAAGCTGTCACGAAAATAATGAAAACAGTTCAATGCTAATGAAACTTCAGTGACAATGAAAATTCAATTAAACCGAAATATCGGTCTTTGGCCCTGTGCAAAAATCAGAATTAATTTCTTACCTCATTGGAAGTGCATGTCAAATTTCTGCTCTCATTGTTGGCCACGGCTTGGGGGAAATGCATTGCAAATAATATTTTTTTTTTTTTTGAAATTTTACTGAAACTTTTCTTTAAAGGAAATGGAAGGAGATCCTTGGTTCAATTAAAAGGTTCTTTTGTAAAAATTGCTTTGAAATCAAAATTATTATTGGGGCGATTATTGCACAAATTAGTTACAGTTAATTTACATTATTAGCTGAGCGCATTTAAAAATAATATACCTCGTCCTGTATCTTGACCAGAATGCCATGTCGACGCCCGCCGACTCCTCACACACAACTGCACTCGACTGCTACTACCGACATACTGTCCTGCTCACAGACTGCCCACTGACAGACTGCTCGCAACTGTACTGCACGACTACTACCGACCGACTACTGGACGCAACTGAACTGAGCTACTGCTACCGACAGAGTGCACTGGCCTACTGCTACTGACAGAGTGCTGCTCGCAACTCTCACGCGGTCAAGCGCAGACTAACCACGATAAAAGGCTCTCTGGTCAAAGCTTTTATCATGCCTCACCATCGCTGCTACGTTACATACGTGTTTCAGTATCTCTTGGTCTCCTTCTACGATTTTTACCCCCGACGCTTTTTCCCAGTACTAAATTGGTGATCGCTTGATGTCCCAGGATATGTCTACCTTTTTCTAGTCATTTTATGCCACAAACTTCTTTTCTCTATAAAAAAAATGGCTGTGCAGTGTGTTGGTGTTATGCAACGCGTTTTGAAACTTCAAACTTCATACTTCGGTAGCTGAGGTACTCGGCTTCTCTCAGGGAGTTCATATGAGATTGTGTGGTCGTTGGAATAAAACGATAAAATTTGAGGTATAAGAGGTAATTTTTTTTATTGAAAACGTATTCTAACTATGAACGATGAGTCTGTGCACTGCATTGTAGTCTTTCTCTTCTTCATTGTACAGTTATGTCATTCTCCACAACTACGATAGCGGCTTCGTCTATCCCAAGTGCACTAAATGGACGTTCTTGTTCTCCATGTGGTGTTTTGTCGGCCTTATAGTCACCAGAAATCATTCAGTCTGGTGCTGCTTTAAACACTTGTTTGTATTCGTGTAACATCCTTTGTACACCTCGGACTACTTCTCGTCTCAATCCACTGATACTTGTACATCGTTGCTCAATATCTGTTTCTTCATTTGCGATAAAATATACTTCCAGAGATTTATGGTCGTCGTTGGGTAGTGGTAGTAATGAGCCCATGTTGTCATAGATTTGTCCTTGGATGGAAGAAACATACTTGAGGGACATTTTCCAACTTCTAACTTTCGCTAACTCGTCTGCGGTACATTTCCTCGCTTTGGTAGACATAGATCTTGTACCATTCACAACCTTCCGGAATCTGGCTAAAAATGACTTCCAATTTGTTTCTTATATCACTCTGAAATAATTGGAACTACGTTCAGCTATTGTTGTTTCCTCACTTTTTGCAAATTAAAATTAGAGATTTACATCCCTGAGCAAATGCAGAGCTAAGGAAGAGTGTTCTAAATGTGGACCTTCGGATACAACGATAACGTTATTGAATCGCACAGTTTAGTTTGCCAAAATATGATATTTCAGTAACAATATTATAATTAAGATCACTCTGAAACTTATTGAGTGCAAAAGTTGCTAACGTATTTTCGTCATTAGCTGTAAAGATACTACACTTACTCATGTAAACTTTGATCTACTTTATTAGCAAGCTAGTAGTCAAGTACATGTTCACAAATGAATAATGAAATCGAAACTTGAAATTACTGGTAATCGTAATTCGTACAATTTTTGGGTAAATCAGTCACACCACTGGATGCAAAGAAGGTTAATTCTTTCGTCACTGGTTCGTTTACTGAGCGGAGGTACTCATGTAACTCCAGTGGCTTTCTTTACAAGAAACTATATAAATGCTTCAAGAACAAATATCTCCCGAGATGATACTGACGACAAAACCAGGGAAATTCGAGTTCATGCGAAGGCTATCTGTTTGCTGCAACTACTGCAACCGCATCATTCTCGAAAGGAGTTGAAAAGCACAAAAAATGACAGTGTTGTACCAAATATGCACCTCCACATATCAGAACGTGATTCTTGGTGTACAGAGGTAAAGGTAGATGTAGAAGTAGTTTCCATGAGCAGGCAGTTGCTTTAACCTATTTCTGGGGTGCCGTCGATCGCATGAACTAGGAGTTTAGTGTTAGTGTTGTGATGTGAATTAACTGTAACAAAATACAGATTCATTGGTTACCAATAATGAATTTAAAAACACCCCTCTCGATGGTTTCCCAGGAAACTGTTCTTCTGAACAAATACTTACCCGCAGACCATCGGTTGCTCAAGTGCAAGTAATAGACAGGACAGGAGACAGGACATTACAGCCCGAGTTATTGCGACGAAAGGTAAATTCATTACATCAGTTCCTGAAGGTTTTTAACAAATGTGCTATATCCCGTTCCTCACACAAGTCGGTATTTTACTCGGCGCTTTTCCTTTTCACGTCATTTCCAACGTTCCATGTCGCGCAGAATACAGCTGGACACACTTTAGTGGTTCATTCATTCACTCTACGATGCCGTTCTATAACCTCCTACTGGCAGTTGTTTCCGTCCCTAGGTGGGAACAGAAGGTCACAGGGGTAAAAAGTGGAGAGTCCCTGTGAATTTTATAGGAGAATAGTTCCAAAAAATGAATCACATTGATTCATACACCAATACTGTGTTCCAGAAATCCTCTTTTATTTTCAGATGGACACGGTGATGGGAGTAGCTGTACACATTCTTTTATTTGTCTTACGAATTTCTTGATAGTAAATAAAAAAGAATGGGAACTAGTATGAGATGAACCTGCAAAGCAACAAAGACGGTAGTACTAAACTATAGCAACAAAATGACACTGAGTTCATTCTGAAGATTTATACATGTTAGAAACATGAAAGTAATTCATTTTCTAGCTAGTTACAAAACACTTAACATTATGAAATGTTTAGAAAGTAAAATACATCGCTTACGTGGCAGTGGTCTTGCAGTTGGGAGGAATTCCTGCATGTCCACGAACTTCTCTCGAGATGCTGGCAGGTTATCTGGAAACAATAATGGAAATCTATGTAGGGGCTAGTAAAATTTAAATTGCAGATACAACTTTTGCAGGCGTACCTTTTTCTGGATATGATACACACCCTTCTATGCACTTTGAGAATGCAGTAGTTTTTCTTTTTGTAGTGTTTCATCCATTTCTTGCTTTTTGCGATCGATTTGTTGTTAGTATGGAAATCATCCATTGTCCATTTCATAGCTGGTGATACACGACGAATAAGGAACGTAACTAAGCTGAGCATATGTTTAAGGTTAGGACAGAAATGGAGAACAATACAGTTGACAATTTGTCGAAGTGGAGATTGACTAACCTTTAAAATGCACCCCACTGCTAATACCATGCAGTACAATATTTTCTTACCCAGTATGTTGTTAACTTGCGAACTGTATTTAATCAACGAGATATTAAATATTACTGTGACTAACCTTTTTCTTCTCTAAGGAATTGGTGTAATATAATGTAGCGTAATTAAGTTACACGAATAGACAATAAAATGCCTTTCACAAAGAAAGTTGACTTAGCCTTTTTTCGCTTGTGGCCTTCTCTCTGTAATGCAGTACAGCTTTTGGGGTGGATGCTCGGGCGCGGTGTTGAATGCTGGAGTATGGCTTCTCTCCGCGGTCCCCTCCAACAGCAGCCTCGGAGCTGGCAGAAGAAGGAGAAGAGAAGCAGGAAGCCTGCAGAGTTTCTATCGACCTGCCGGCACGCAAACACACACACACACACACACACACACACACACACACACACACACACTCCGCCACCACCTGTCGGACACTCCAGTGTGTTCACCTCCCCAGCCCCCAACAGCGCTAAGCACTTCGGCCGCCAACTGGGGATGGAAAACAACCATTTACCCCCACTGTCTTCCCGCTGTAAGGCAGAGGTGGGAAAATGTGGCTCACAGTGAGACCTCTCCAGCGTGAAGCGCCTGTGATTTCAGAAGACGGTACAACCTGCAGAATGATAATTTCATGTCCTCCAATAGCCGCGTGCTATTCTTTCAATTGAACGCCATTTCGGCGACTTGCGTGTCCCTAATCTATCCCAGTTATCTAACTGGGGAAAGCCATAGCCGAAGTTCACTCAGGCATCCGAACCACATGTCGTTCTTGTCGACTCCTCACATCACTCACAATTATAGGTTACATTAAACGCAGACAGAAACTTTCTGCAGTCCAAGCGGGATTCGATATCACGAACCTTTGGTTTCCAGGCATGTACTTTACCACTGGACCACCAGTTCCAACATCTCCACAGTAAACACAGCACATGGGATCACAACGCTCGATTTCTTATTATATCACAAGTCAGACTCCTCCCAAACGTCTAGGACTACTCCAGTGAAATGTATATTAGTTGTGTTTTGCAGTAAGTGTGGTAATGTAAAAGTCTTTCTATTACGTGATACGCAGGGTGAATTTGTTGGCTTCTCTAAAACTGCAAATCGCTTAAAGTCTTTGAGACGGGTTTTACGATTAATCAAGGAAAACTCCCAGTTGGGAAACGGGGCAAAAATTAGTTGGTTGCTGTCGAGTTGCTAGTTACAATCTTCTTTATTGATTACTTCAACCATTAAAAGTCATTTCTTTATCACTTGACCAGGAACAGATCCAAACAAGCTAGTAGGAATGGGCGCCTTTTCAAAACAATTTACCTTACCGTTAACGGCCAAGCCATTTTACTTAAAACCGACTTTGATAACACATTTGATAACAAATCAAAATTTTTAAAGTAATGAAATTAAAAACTTTGCTTTACCGTTAATAGCCAAGCCATTTTACTTAAAACAGACTTTGACAAAGCATTTAATAACAAAATTAAAACTTTCTAAGTAATGAAACCAAAACAACCACCAATTTGCATACAATTTTGCTACCGAACATGTAGGGAGCCAACTTCTTTTAAATTTTGGCACAACAAGGTACTAAATTACAAGGGCTCGCTAACGGGGAGGCAGAACTAGCATTTTCGAAGGATGCCAAGTATATTAAAACAATCAAAGTAAAGACAGTCATTCACCTTTTACAATAACTAACAATTTTAAAGCCACGTAATTTTAAAAACCCACCAATGAAAGGCAAACTTAACCTTTTTAAACAGTGGCCAAAAACAATCAGAGTAAAATACAACCATTTAACATTTTACAATAACTAACAACTTTAATACCATGTCCTCCCACCAAAATGTCCTGTGATGGAAATAATTATCCGACCGGGTGTAAGGGCGGCCACCATTGTTTCCCGAAGGATGCTCAGGCTAGAAGCGGACTAACAGACCCACAACGCCTCACATTCAGCAATCACATCGACCTCGCGCGAGGCCAGGGGAGGAGGAGGAATCAATTCAGGAACCATAATCCCTTCCCAAAAATACACTTCCTCCCAGGCAGTACTAATAAGAAGCCAAAAGATCACTGTCTATAAATACACCGGCGACAGGGACAGGAAACCCGAACGCAGGAGGCCAGAAGGCAGAAAAGACGCTGTTTGCACAAACCAAAATTCTTCAATTAACATCTAAACCTTTAACCAACTTAACTTGCAGTTTATCAGAGAAACAGCGGGTGAACTCCGATGCAAAGGTTCCTCACACCCGACCGTGTACACATCGCCAGTGCACCCAACTGGGCACAGTCACGCAGCCACGCGCTCTTGTCACCGGAGCCCTCGTCTTCTCTGCACCCACGGCGGCGAAATACCACTCCTCAGGTTAGGCGAGTTACTAGTCCATCATTCCGCCTCCAGACGAAAAAGACATCCTTTGCCGCTCCCACCAAGTAGTGACTCGGAACAACAGCAGCGGCCCCCGGGTGCTCACAGCAAGATCTTACACCCTTCTCCCGTCAACTCGTTCCAATCGTCTCGCACCGCCAGGATAAACCACGCGACTTCTCGGAACAACAGCCAACTCTCCACCGCCACACCACGCCGCGGTCTCCTCGTACGACATTCTCTAAGTCCCGATTTTAAACCCGACCGACCGACCGACTCGTCACCGCTAGGCAACCAACCGCCATCCCCCCAAAGATCTTATTCCCTTAGATAAGGCTAACAGGAAACAATGACTCGAAGATCGATAAGACCAGACACGCCGCCAGAGGGAAATCTCAACAGAATCGTACGCAGCATAACGATAAATATGAAAGAATCAAATAACGATGGAATGGAAGGACTCAGAACAATCTTTACAGCGCGATATATGTTGAGAGCCAACACACGGCTCAGTCTTTATAAAATTTAGTTTGTCTATAAACACAGATCTCACAGAAATAGGAATAGGACAAAGATCGCTTGTTGTGCAGGTCAGGATACTATTGTTGGTTTACTATCTTTTTCCCTGCGACTTCACCCACATGTATGTTCAATACGTATAGTGAAGATGCCTTATACCCCCCACCCCCCCACCCCCCTACCCACCCCACCCCCCATATCCACCTCTTCGCCCCTCTTTCTGTCCACCTCTTGCTCTCATATCTCACTCTCTGCCTTTTTCCTTTCCAATCTCTCTGTCTCTTCATCTCCACCTCCCAGTCTCTTTCCCCATCACCACATTACACCTGCCACCTGGCTCAGACATGTTCCCCTCCTCCCCTGTCTCTGTTGTGCCAGCCGGAGAGGCCGAGCCTTTCTAGGTGCTACAGTCTGGAACCGCGCGACTGCTACGGTCGCAGGTTCGAATCCTGCCTCGGGCATGGATGTGTGTGATGTCCTTAGGTTAGTTAGGTTTAAGTAGTTCTAAGTTCTAGGCGACTGATGACCTCAGAAGTTAAGTCCCATAGTGCTCAGAGCCATTTGAACCATTTATCTCTGTTGATTTTCTCCTCCCGTCACTCAGTTCCTCCCCTCCCCTCTCCATCTCAGCCCATCACCAGCTGTGCTCATTGGCAATACGTATCAATAATGCAGGCCTATACTACTCCCACAACACACCTGTCATACAAAATAGGCTACACATCAGAGACCTGAACATCATTTGTTTGCCCCGATACACAGGCTGCCACGCAAAGTAGGTCTATGAAGCATGTTGATACCAGTCCAACACTACTGTCATTCAGGGCTGCCTCCAGGTTGGGGCCAGGAAAATGTTTGTTGCCTCTGACAAACAGGCCGCTCTGCAAGGAAGGTTTATTTGGAAGGGTTATACTGTTCTCACACAACATGTCATGCAGGGAAGACTTTATGCCAGGGGCTGGAAAGACATGTATTTGCCAGTATCCCTGCTCCTATTGGATAGGAGGTTATAAACTCAACAGTGCTCATATTCATTGGGTCTACTGTTTCTGTGCCAACTTTGCTTGAAATCGATCCAGGGATTTGGGAGGAGACTCTGGGCACACAGATCATAGTAAAGAAGTTTTTTGTACTTGGTGGATGGATATTTTATACCAAAAGCATTTATTAAAAAATTTGGAATACTGAATAGTTTTAAGAACTATAATAGCAGCGAATTTTGACAACTTCATAATTCATTTGGAATTAATTTGAACTCAGCGTAGGCCCACACTCAGGGAAAGTGTGTATGAGGGCAGGTGCAGGAGTCGTGCATCCCCAGTCATGGCCAGGTGCTAGTGAAGCTGTTTTTCCATTGCCTTCTTCCGACCTGCTATGGTTAGGGGTGCATGTATGGATGACTGTGATGATTGCTTGGACAGCCTAGTCTTTGGCTTGGATTGTTATGGGTGAAAGCCAGTGATGGCACGGAGCCTACTCCTCTCATACTGCACCACGGGCGCCGCCGAGTTAGACGTCTCCACCCGAAGAACAGATCACCATCAGTAGTCACGTGCCCTCTGTTCGTGAGACGCAGTGCAGACGTTTGGAATATTATCCAGGACATTGGGGCAAATACTAGCCACCAACTTTACGCCTCACTCCTTCCCTTCCGACGATATACAGGCAGCGAAAACTTTCCACCATCAGGATCTGAACCAGCGTACCACTGAGTCGAGCCCGATAGCGACCTCGTCTGGGTGGAGTTGACACTCCCTGTCACTGCAACAGAAACATGTATTTTAAATGTGACAAGTATTTCTCTCAACAGGACATTAAATATAGCGATTTAAAAGCGATATCTACTCTTCTGGGTACTACATGTAACTTATTTTCAAGAGAGACGCACATGTAGAAGCTATAATGTAAATAATTTCGCGGATGGTACAGTAAATACTTGTCAGTTTCTTGTAGGATATAAACAGCAAATGCACTTTCTCTACTATAATTTGATAAATTATTCATGATTTTCTGTTATCCTTTGCAAGAGTGGAAACATTAGAGACACCGAAATTGGCTTATGTGTAGGAAAGGATTTGTCTAGCTGCGTGGTAGACATCAAATTAGGTATTGAAGTCTTTTGCTGATGTGGAAGGTCCCTCTTCTACACGCTGTTATACTCAGCTGCATAAGGTTTGTAAAAATAAATAAGACAACAATATTTACTCACGTACAAACTGATTGAAATTTTTGCCTAATCACAGTAATTGCTCACGTACAGACGACACGAAGATGCACACACGTTGAAGATCTAGGCTCAGAGACGACAGCTACATACCCATAAAGTGTAGTGATCTGTGAGATATAACGAGACAATTTATACATTATTATATTTCACTTCTCTTGTTTTCATGTAAAACATTTTCAGTGCTGCTTTAAGTAGAAAACAGAGGATGGTGATTACAGTTTATTTCCTAGGTGGTTATTGTTCCCTAGCACCTAGTTATAAGTACTCAGTAAAGACTAGTGTCAGCTCCGAACATCAGCTTTTAGCAAACGACGAATGTGTCTACAGCGAGAAATGAACCGTATAGAACTGCAGTGACATCTAGCTATACCCTGACAAAATGGTAACCTAGGGCAAATACTCGAAATAATGCAGAGTAATGCAAAGTTATACTACAACAGGTTCGCTTCAAGCCACATTTTGCTACTGTAGGTGCATCGCTATCTTATTTTTAAAAAGTTTTCGACCTATGGAAAATGTCGTACGGAGCTAGTGGAATTCAGAGAGATTTATTCTACAAGTGGTTAGCGTTGAGAAACTGTATCTACTGTATCGAAGCTCCAGAAATAATGAACAGTAAACCCCTGTTACACAATTGAAAACGTTAGGAGAGCTCACCTTCAAATAAATAATTGAAAATGTTCCTGTCTACGCAGATCCTAGCAAACATTGTCAAATCAGAGCTGTTCACGTGAAACTGAGAAAAGAGACTTAAAATATTCGTTGAGAAAAGCTGAATTGTACAATCCGTAACTGCGTATAGCATCAGGTGCTGGCAACAGTATTCAGGGTGTAACTAACATGTACCACACAATCTCCGGGACACATTCCTCACACGTAGACGAATAACTTATGTCACATGAACATGGATCAGGAAACGCTTTGCTTCCATGTTACAGCTCATTTAGTACAACTTTGCTGTTTACAGATGAGACATAGTTTCAAAGAGATCAGATTTTAAATTTACGGTAGTCGGTATATATGGGAAGACGTCCATCCTCACGCAGCTGTTGAAGCAAGTCATCAACAAAGATTTTCTTTCAATTTTTGGGATGGCATTGTTGGTGACTGTTTTGTAGGGCATCACTTTCTTGCACCTAGGTTCAACAGACAAAGTTATCACAATTTCGTAGAGAATGATCGACCTGATCTGTTACCAGATGTGTCTTTAGCTGTTCGACAAAACATATACTTCATGCATGGTGGAGCACCTTCTCATTTTAATGTTAGTGTCCGTCGAGTTCTATACAACAGAGTCAGTGACAGATGGATAGACCCTCTCCGGACCTAAACACACTGGACTCATATTTGTGGGGGCATTTGAAAGTTCAAGTCTATGGAACCACAGTACAAGATCCAATCTCCGTGCTGGTATTATGGAAGGCTGCGAAACCATACGCAATACTCCAGGGATACCTCAGCGCATCTGAGATTCGTTACGACGGCGGGTTGACGTGTGTATCAATGCCCATGGAGGGCATACTGACCATCTCCTGTGAGAGAGAGTTACATGTGGCATCTTAGTGCGTTCTTTCCGTGTGGCTTTTCCAGTCATCAGTGACCTGGAGAGAATGAGTTTTAACATGGAAGCAAAGCATTTCCATACCCGTGTTAACATAAAATAATTTCTTCATCTACCTGTGAGGAATGTGTCCTGCAGTTCGTGCCATACATTTTGGTATATTTGGAAAGCGTGTGATATTCGGTCGGCAGCTTGACACGTATACGTTTTAACGAATCCGCAATAACATTGTTGACATTAGTAGTTTTTAGAACATTTCTCGTGGATAAACAGTGGTCTGCCTAAAAGTACTTTAAAAATGGAATACAAAACAGGCTCTATCGTGAAAACATTTATTTCTGTACCAGCTGGTTTCGGTCAGTGTTTCACAATCCTCAGACCCTCATCCCAAGAAGGTAGGCCGTGGCGGTGAATGGAGTGGATGTTGTGACTCCACGTTGATGTTCCTGGAGTCATAACACTCGCTCCATTCACTGGCACCGCCTACCGTGTTGGTATAAGGGTCTGAGGATGGTCAAACACTAACCGAAACCGGTTCCATCTATATAAATGTTCTTACAGTCAAGACTGTGTTGTAATCCACTTTTATTATTGGAAATGTTTCCGGGATCTTTTTTGAAGGTGTCATTCTGGCATGTAATTCAGTCACATTCAAATAAGACCAATAAGTTTACCAGTAATTCTCCGAATATCTGACGGAATCTGTTACAATATATATCAATTGTGGTGAAGTAGGCCGCAAGTATACTGCTATTTGGTCTCTTAAAGTGTGGTGGATTATACGGTGCAATTCAAGAAACATTCAAATGCAGCGGCTTCTGACCAGACAATTAAGAAATTACATCTACGACAGTTATGGGTTATAAAGACCTGGAAGGAACGATTCATAAGAATATGAAGTGAGAGATCCACAGAGTTAAGGATAAAGAAAATAACATTATTGTTAACACATAGGAAACTGCAGAGTCCTGCAGAAGTGACAGCTTACGAAACATTTGTACAGCTAGTAATGAACTACAGTTCGGAACATGTTTCTAGTGAGTGGTACCCCTCCCCGGTTGATGAAACGAGTTATACCAAAGAAGGTAAAGGAAACTCAGCTGACAGAGAAGCGCAGAAAGATTACATAGAAAAATGCAGCAACGGATTTTCATGGCTGAATCTAGGAATATCCTTTCAGCTTCTACATGTGACGCTCGTACAGTATGTGTAAATAAAGTGAGATTATCAACAACTCACACAAACATAAATAGCAAATAACGCTTCTTCCTGCTCTCCATCTGTGAGTGGAAATGGAGGAAGGCTCTGTAATTTTTTTTACGTGGTAAAGGCCATAATGCATCGGTTTCTGCCCAAGACATGAGAGCGAAATAGTGGATAGAAAGAGGTGTTGATCAAACCAATTTACAAAAAGGTGTATCGTGGACTGCATGTATTTAACTATTGCTGTATAACAAATGTACGAAGTGGCTAAATGACAAATTCTTATTGTTATCAATGAATAAGCAGTCACGAACTGCTGTATTTATGGCAGATCAGAAATTAATAATAAATAACTAAAAATAGCAGAAAAAACACTGTTTCTTAGGGTGAAAACCTCATCACATTTGGTCCATCATATTTCGGGCTTGCAGCCGGATCACGTTGACATCTTGGAACGATATTTCGGCTAACAAACATGCAGCCATCTTCAGGTGAGTACGAGACTGAAGATTACTGGTGCGCGTCGTTCTATATATACACTCCTGGAAATGGAAAAAAAGAACACATTGACACCGGTGTGTCAGACCCACCATACTTGCTCCGGACACTGCGAGAGGGCTGTACAAGCAATGATCACACGCACGGCACAGCGGACACACCAGGAACCGCGGTGTTGGCCGTCGAATGGCGCTAGCTGCGCAGCATTTGTGCACCGCCGCCGTCAGTGTCAGCCAGTTTGCCGTGGCACACGGAGCTCCATCGCAGTCTTTAACACTGGTAGCATGCCGCGACAGCGTGGACGTGAACCGTATGTGCAGTTGACGGACTTTGAGCGAGGGCGTATAGTGGGCATGAGGGAGGCCGGGTGGACGTACCGCCGAATTGCTCAACACGTGGGGCGTGAGGTCTCCACAGTACATCGATGTTGTCGCCAGTGGTCGGCGGAAGGTGCACGTGCCCGTCGACCTGGGACCGGACTGCAGCGACGCACGGATGCACGCCAAGACCGTAGGATCCTACATAGTGCCGTAGGGGACCGCACCGCCACTTCCCAGCAAATTAGGGACACTGTTGCTCCTGGGGTATCGGCGAGGACCATTCGCAACCGTCTCCATGAAGCTGGGCTACGGTCCCGCACGCCGTTAGGCCGTCTTCCGCTCACGCACCAACATCGTGCACCCCGCCTCCAGTGGTGTCGCGACAGGCCTGAATGGAGGGACGAATGGAGACGTGTCTTCTTCAGCGATGAGAGTCGCTTCTGCCTTGGTGCCAATGATGGTCGTATGCGTGTTTGGCGCCGTGCAGGTGAGCGCCACAATCAGGACTGCATACGACCGAGGCACACAGGGACAACACCCGGCATCATGGTGTGGAGAGCGATCTCCTACACTGCCCGTACACCACTGGTGATCGTCGAGGGGACACTGAATAGTGCACGGTACATCCAGACCGTCATCGAACCCATCGTTCTACCATTCCTAGACCGGCAAGGGAACTTGCTGTTCCAACAGGACAATGCACGTCCGCATGTATCCCGTGCCACCCAAAGTGCTCTAGAAGGTGTAAGTCAACTACCCTGGCCAGCAAGATCTCCGGATCTGTCCCCCATTGAGCATGTTTGGGACTGGATGAAGCGTCGTCTCACGCGGTCTGCACGTCCAGCACGAACGCTGGTCCAACTGAGGCGCCAGGTGGAAATGGCATGGCAAGCCGTTCCACAGGACTACATCCAGCATCTCTACGATCGTCTCCATGGGAGAATAGCAGCCTGCATTGTTGCGAAAGGTGGATATACACTGTACTAGTGCCGACATTGTGCATGCTCTGTTGCCTGTGTCTATGTGCCTGTGGTTCTGTCAGTGTGATCATGTGATGTATCTGACCCCAGGAATGTGTCAATAAAGTTTCCCCTTCCTGGGACAATGAATTCACGGTGATCTTATTTCAATTTCCAGGAGTGTAGAACGACGCGCACCAGTAATCTTCAGTCTCGTACTCACCTGAAGATGGCTGCATGTTTGTTAGCCGAAATATCGTGCCAAGATGTCAACGTGATCCGGCTGCAAGCCCGAAATATGATGGACCAATCAATACGCCGGGAAAACTTCAAGATACACTCATCACATTTCTCACCATTTACAGAGTACATCACAGAGTAGTGTGAGTCGTCGGCCTCCTGTTGGTGTGGCAGTGGTGAGGCCTTCACTGCTAAAAAGAAAACAAATTACCTGTCTCATTTCACTGCAAGACAGGAAATTGAAAGTATTTGTCAGTTTATTATTCAGTGTGGCTATTCATGGCTTCCTGTGCGTCACAAGACCACGGAAATAATTTGAACCAGTCCACTCTGAGTCACTTAAGCGTTGCTTATGGCCTGCGTCTCCTACATTGTGGTGTCGTCCCGAGATCGCGATGCCACATCAGAGTTGGCAGTCGGTGCCACAGGCATCAGCGAGACCTCTCTGCAATCCTCAGTGATACGTGGGAGGCGCTACAGAAGACCAGGCCTCCCTCTCAGCTACAGCAGTGCCAGCACACCGAGCTCAGTACAGAGTCGAGCATGCAAGAGCTTAGCCCCAGTTCGTGACCTCAGCTGCAGCAGCCAACATAATCAGCCAGGACCAACGAGTAGTTAAAATTTGTGATGAACTGGTAGTATTGTTAATGCTGAACACTGTAACTCAAGAGAACAGTTTGTTAAATAGCGCATCAAGTGATCATTTGTTAGTTC
Source organism: Schistocerca americana (assembly GCF_021461395.2). Lineage (NCBI taxonomy): Eukaryota > Metazoa > Arthropoda > Insecta > Orthoptera > Acrididae > Schistocerca > Schistocerca americana. Next base: position 96,136,010 of record NC_060121.1, read on the forward strand.
ATGATAACTGTAAATTATCTAGTACGACTGTGGCAAATAACTGTGGGAAAGTTAAGTAAATCCTTCATCCATTAATGTAATAAAGTGAACTAATATTTCACGTGTTCTTGTTTGATGAACTTTCTCCGAGAGCAATCAAAGAACCCACAGCTGTGTCAGGACGTAAATAGCTACAACAGGTCACAAAAAAAAACATCTTCCATAAAGTGTACCTCTCCTGATTGGACTTGTGGATGTTTTCTCGCCATTACAAGTTCACGTGAGAAGAATTGCGACCATGGAATGAAGAGACACGCTCGTACTATCTAACAAGATTTCTGTGCCTCCAGTACGAACTGTTATAATTATTATTATTCGGGTTACTTGTCTCAGAGAGGAAAAACATGGTAGTGACATGCGACCAAACGCCCCCATCATCTAATGAAGTTTTATGTCCAACAGTCCACAAATTTTAATTCGTGAACTGCGGCTTGATGATGCAGAACCCAGATGGTCTTCTTTTCATAGTACTTCATTCATCACAATGACTGCATATCGTCGCAGGACGGATCTCATGGAAGAACAGAGTGACTTGGGATCCACAAGATATCTGGTTACGTAATTCACTCTGGATGCTATAGAACAGCCGGCCGGTGTGGCCGAGCGGATCTGGGCGCTAGAGTATGGAACCGCGTGACCGCTACGATCGCAGGTTCGAATCCTGCCTCGGGCATGGATGTGTGTGATGTCCTTAGATTAGTTAGGTTTAAGTAGTTCTAAGTATAGCGGACTGATGACCTCAGAAGTTAAGTCCCATAGTGCTCCGAGCCATTTGAACCATTTGCTATAGAACAAATTTCCTTGCTCATAAGAGATCGTAATATACGAGCACAAAATACGATGTATAATTGCACAGGAAATCAGTGGCATAGGCTTACAGTCGTGTGCCCCTGTCCGGAAACTCGAAGACAATGTACAGCGCCTCCTTCCAGACGTTTGGAACTGTTCGTCGTTCCATCAATCTACGATAAACATTTGGCATGATCCAAAAATTAAGTCTAATTTTGGAAATTTGCACACCTTTTTCTTGCTAATTAGTTCATATCACACTTTACTGTTTTGAAAAGTGACGCTTCATTTCTCTTACCTCTAGAATTCACCTACTTCAAAATCACTCATCACTGTCTGATCTCGTTAGCTTGAATGGTTACAGAGAACTACGAGCAATAGAAGAGAATTAACTGTGTTCACACGTCAGTGTCGGATTCAGACGTTTTAATACTCAAAAAAATAGCCGGCCGAAGTGGCCGTGCGGTTAAAGGCGCTACAGTCTGGAACCGCAGGACCGCTACGGTCGCAGGTTCGAATCCTGCCTCGGGCATGGATGTTTGTGATGTCCTTAGGTTAGCTAGGTTTAACTAGTTCTATGTTCTAGGGGACTAATGACCTCAGCAGTTGGGCCCCATAGTGCTCAGAGCCATTTTTTTAAAAAATATTTATTTTTCTCGCTCACAATTTATGGAGAGTTTCAGGCCTCAACAAGACAGCTCTGGCTGACCGAGCTCAAACGTCTAGTTTAATACGCTGGATGCCGCACAAAAACCTGTACTCCGAAACACAAACAAAAGCTTCTCGGCCATGAATAAATCTGCCGCTCGGTAATTAAGTTAGCTGTTTTCTTCAGATTTCCGCTGCACTACTTGAGAAAACAAGTGCAGAGCTAATGAGTTTACGTAGACGAATTAACGTCAAGTTTGCTAGCTACACAACTGGAAACTGCTGTACCGGACACAGGCAGTTAACAGCGATGCCACGTTAACCGATTGAATGAAATATAAACAGTCGCGTTCTGCTTATTGCGCCCCGTAATACTTCACAGAAGTGTCGCCCTTAAAACAAATGTACCAGTGATCACTAGTCATTTACGGTTCATTGTGATGTAAGGAAGGTGGATAACAACTCTATAAACTTTAAGGGAATTTTGAACATCCTGCGCAAATTTCATTACGAAACTGAGTATCCCTAAAGGACATATACAGACTGATAAGGTAGATGTTACGTACAAGGGAACGAATTTCATTTTTATATCGTATGGAAGAATTTTACGTTTAACAGCATTTATTAATGATATTGGTTCTACATTTGTAACAAAGATCTCTGGAAGTGATACTTGATTTAACTGAGGAAAAGCAAATTGTGTTGAGCCGTTGTAGAAATTGCTGTTTTGAAGAGCGCGCCGCATCGCGTAGTGTGAAGTAGTCACCCTCCATTTCTGGCAGTGGCGCCGCCGTGGCAATCGCAGCTTTGGTGTCTCCCTCTGGTGGGAAAGGGGAAAGGTTGCCCGTTCACGTGCATTTAAGGGGCGCTATGAGCTCGCCACTCGCCCGTCCTTCCTATGTCACCATCCATAACACAGATTCCTACACCTTTTTCCCCTCTGCCGGTGTGCCCCAAGGCTCCGTCCTCTCCCCCCTTCTGTACCTTTTGTACACGGCAGACATGCCGCCGCCGTCAGCCCCCATCCACCTTCTCCAGTTTGCCGATGACACCGCCTTCCTTGCCCTTGCCCCCACCCTACAGCGCTCCCAACACCTTCTCCAATCCCATCTTGACCGGTTCACCGCTTGGTGCAACCAGTGGTTGCTCAAGGTCAATCCCTCCAAAACCCAGGCGATCATTGTAGGCAAACCACACCTTCCTTCCGCCTCCTTGATTTCTATATCACCATCTATGGTCGTCCTATCGCCCTCACTCCCACCCTTAAGTACCTTGGCGTCACCCTCGACCGCCACCTCTCCTGGACTCCCCACCTCCGGACAATCCAAGCCAAGGCACACTCCCGACTCTGTCTCCTCAAGCTCCTCTCCGGCTGTACGTGGGGTCTGGACCCCTCCACTATCCTCCACACCTATAAATCCCTCATCCGCCCTATCCTTTGTTATGCCCATCCAGCTTGGATCTCCGCCCCCCCTACCTTTTATAAATCCCTCCAAATCCTTGAACGTCATGCTCTCCGCCTCGCCTATCGCATCCGTCTCCCCTCCCCCACGCGGATCCTGTACGATCTCATCCCCCTCCCCCACCTCCTCCTTTTCCTTGAAAGGATACAGATCCTGTACACCTCCCGCAAACTCGATCCTCCTCACCCGCTCGTCTCCCCGATCCACTCCCACCCCCGCCTGCTGCCGCGCCTGTATTCGCTCGTCCCACCCAGTCTCCATCTCTCCACCCTCCTTACCCTCTCCCAAGGTGTCTTCCGTCAGCTACCCCTCCCTGATGATGCCCTCCTCCCCTCCATCTACCCCTCCTACCAACTTTGATCCTCCCGCCCTCCTCCTGTGCTTGATCCTCTGGGCACCCTCCCTCCCTTCTCTCCCTTTTCCCTCCCTCCTCCCTTTCTCCCCCCTCCTCCCCCGGGCCTCCCATCCCCTGTCCCTCTCCTCCTGCCCCCGTCTCCTCAGCCATTGGCATCCTTTTTCTCCCCTCTCCCCCACCTCACCCCTGTTCCCCTCTTGGCAGGTCCCCGGACTCGCACACGCTAAGTGGACATTCGCGCGCCGGAGATCACCGCCATCAGTGTCTCGTGTGTGCCGTCATGTTTAGTGTTCAGTGTTTCACCGTCACACTCCATCGTTCACCAGTGCAATCGTCTTCTTCAGTGTTTGTGCGTCGTATCAACAGTTTGCAGTGTGGATTATCGTCGAGTGTGAACGGCTCCGTATTTGTCTTTATGTGTCTACTGTTTTATTGCCCACCGTTCTGTAACTTATGTGTCTTCTCCGTGATTCTTCTCTTTGTGTATCCTCTGGCTGAAGAGCGGCGTAGAATGCTGCTGTCAGCCTGCCTGTTGTACAGGTTTAAAATAACAATAATGGAAAAAAAAAGAAACTCGCCACTCGGTCAGTCTGGGTCTGTCTCTCATCCGCATTTATTAGGCAGTTAGTGTCTCTCGTTCGGATCGACCTTTAAAGCCGGCAAAATGAGAGTCTTTCCATTCTGCCAGTAAGAGAACTCAGCGAGTGGTCGCCCGGTCGGGGCTTAGTTCATGCATCTGAGTCTGCGCGTTGGGCCGCCAGTTTGCTCGAGTTTGCTCAGGCAATGGTCATTGGCGGTCGGATCGATAGGTTGGTCGGTCGCGCACTTAGACACTAGATCAATTGTCCGTCTTGAGCGTCGGCGCATGTGAGGTCGCCACGTGAGTCCAGTGGGCCGCGGCGTATAGCGAGGTGTAGTGACTTCGCGGTCGACACGATAGCAACAGGAGTCAACCCACGACATCAGTCTGGCCGGTGCGAGCTGCGACGCCGTGAGACGGAAGATCGGCGCGCCTTCCTGCGTCCGTTGAAGCGGCTGGCAGCGGACGGTTCGGGAGAGCGCTTTGGGGGTGCTGCGGCAGGTCTTCTCGAGAAATCGCACTTTATTAGAAGTTAAGTGATTGGTGGTATGTTGTTTGATTTTCTCTTAAATTCTACTTATTTTATTGGTGAGGTCACCAGCCGTTTTGATTTGGGATCGTCGCACCATTCTGCTCCGTTCGCCCACCCGCGGGAAGGTGGTTGTTTATAAATTGGGTGGTCCGTTTTACCCTTGTGGAGTAGGGGGCGGGTTAAGGCAAGCTGCCGTTCGGGTTGTTCGGTAATCTCCCTATCAATCTACCGCACGTTAGTAGCTGCCTCTGTCATGTTTGTCGAATTTGGTGTGTTAACGAATTTATTGCTTGGAGTGTAACGGTCTAATACCTGAAATATGTTTTAATCTTTGGAAACTTTGATGTTATTGCCTATGATCTTGAGAGGCGGTACCTGTGTACTGTAGAGCATCTTAACTGTTGTTTGGCCAACCTTGTAGAATTTGAAATAAGATTGCATTTCATGCGCTTTTCACCGTAAGACTTTTCTTAGAAGTTAATATCAAGTTGCACCTTCGGTGACAAGTTTAATATTTTAATTGTTAGTGTCTCGTACCATTTCCATCCCTCCTACTAGGGGTGCATAGTTTGTGTGCTTGTGTAAATTATTAAAACTCTTAGTTTAAAGTTATCTGGTGTGTTGCAGATTTGCACCAGTGTAGTCTTTGAGAGGCTGTTATGAGCGGTCTTAACCACGGCCGTGTCAAAAGGGAGCGGCAAGGTTCTCTGCCAGAAAGTTAATACAGTCAACACTTGTTTCTTTCTGCCTCTGAATAAATTGTAACTTTGATATTTAGAGGGTGCTTTCTGATTTTAATTTTAAATCTGTTTCTTTTAAAAATGCTTTTAGGCGCTATTAAAGTGAATAAAATTCCCATTTGTTAAAAGGAATTTGGTTATTATTTCATCAGTTACTCTCTGGCAACTACTTCCTTGCGTGAATAGTGTGATTAAATGTGTTAATGTTCTTGATGAATCGATAGTAAATAAAATAAATTCTTAAGAATATTCTTTGAAAATAAATCATGGTTCATGTGTGTCACACGTTTATCGATTTGAAGCGTCGTCTTTGTGCTTATCTAAACATTATGTAAGACACAATAATGTATATTGTGCAGATGGTTTTCTGTTAAAAGACGTACCAGATAGGTTGAAATTCCATTTCCTTCTCTCCATCTCCTCCGATGTTTCCACAGCTATTTATGAAGTAAGTTTTCTGCTTAATTCGATTTCATTTGCCAGTATTTACTGTCACGACGTAACTTAGCATCATGCTGTCTTCCCCAGCTGCTTTACATTTAGGCGTAGAGTAATTTTTACTCATGGATTCCTTTGGACTGTGGTGAGATCTATGTTCTGGGAGTACCAGTGACGTCATGCATCGAAATTTGCCAATGTCTAAAGATACTGACATATTATCTGTGCACCACACTCTGTTGCATGTTTAAAAATATGTGATACCTGTAGTTATACTTTCGCTGAATACGTCCTTATCTGACATATGGAGTACAAGAGCTAACGCCTTACCATCAGTTCACATTTTAACACGTAGTTGTTTACATTACAGATGTTTTTAATTGCTAGGGTGCAATTGGTTTCATTTCCTGAGGTAGCATATGAACAAAGAGACAAGAGTTTCTTGTGCAAGCATATTTATCTGGTGGTGCAAGTTATCTTGTATGATTATTCGGTATTAATTTATATTAGGAGGGATGAAGCACTATTTACATTCGATTTTATTAGGTTAACACTCTTTAAGATTCATGAAACAAGTAATCTGCACTGGCGAAATTGTTCAAGAAATTTCCGTTACTACTTTCTAGCACATTACTTAGCAACTCGTTTCCAAGTATTGTGCCGCGAATAAGATTTGTAATTCAATTAAATCGATTCTATTATGCCTTGTACATTTAAAATTATATATAAACACTTGTGCGATAGGTATTAACGTGTTGAGTGTATCTTTTTTGGAAGCATCATCCAGTTGGCTGCCAAAACACGTCGCAGCAATAAATAAAAGTAAATGAGAGTGTTGGTGAAAAATTATTTTATAAATTTTGTAATACAGTTGTGCCGACATCAAAAAGTCCCATTCAGCGTGGATAAAGTTAAGTGTAACATCTGTACCTTGATGAGCAACATTCACCTTTCTGCAGTACATGCAAGTTATTTTAGACACACCACTCTGTGACAAAGATTTAATTCTGCCTTTACTACTGAAGCTGAAAGTCAGAACAGGAATCTAGAAAATAAAAGTTGTTTTTGTTCACTGCGTTTAAGAGTAAGGAATTTTCGGGGTTGGGATTGCCAAGTCCGCGAAGCGGGCTGTCAGCGTGTGTACTGTCGGGGAGGGGAGGGACAGCCAGCAGTGCTGATGGGCCCACAGCGTCAGATTGTGTGTGACGGGCGGCGTTTACGCGCGGCTGGTCATCTGACGTGACGCAGTGGCTCACCGGTACGTACGTGATACCTCCTCCTTCAATGAGAATTAACTACTACGCTAGTGACAGCAGATTCTACAGTTTCAATGGGTCCTATTAAAGTTGAAGCGTTGTTTGGGAAACTTATAGCTTTCTACGCTTGCATTAACACTAGCGTGTGTGAGAAACCCAGTTCCTGGATAAAAAAGATTGACCTTAACTTCATACCATAAATTACCGTGGCAATATGTAAGTCATCCATATATATAATCTATTTTATCCCTATGTAAATGAAAGTAAGGTGGTGGTAGTAATTTTTCCTGGACAATAATTCGGATCAATCATTTATAACAACTGACTTTCTGACAATTCATACATTAAACAATTTTTTTGTAATACAGGTGTTAAAACTATTAAACATAAAACTAAATGAAAAGTCCAATAGTGCACTGTAGTTATATTTATTCAAGTCAGTAATAGTTCCACGCAACCGTTTTCGCAACTCGTAAGTTGGATCTTCTGGTGTATCTAACAGCTATTTTGTATGAGGTGAGGAGTTGTTACAGAATGCCGCAGAGTTGCTGTCTGAGTGGCTAGGCAAAGTTCTCAGCCCTCCTCAGTTGAGAAAAAAAGTCATCGGCTGGCAAAAAAGAAAAAAAACATCTATGACGAATGTCATGTCTGTGTTAAAACCACGAACTGTCATCACTTTATTGATTAATATTTGTTCTTTTCGGCCTATGTCAAGCAACAGGCAACCATACATGACGTTTTTTTGAGTTGAGGATGATTTAAGGAGGACTGAGAACTTTTCCTGGCCATGCCAACAGTTAATCTGCGGCATTCTGTAACAACTCCCCACGCCATATGACATAGCATTTGCATACGCCAGAAGATGCAACTTACAAGTAGTGTAGGTGTATAATTGACTTCAATAAAAATTGCAGCGGACGATTGGAATTTTCATTCAGTTTTGTATTTAATAATTTTAATACCTGTGTTAAAAAAACTGTTTGCTGTATGAACTGTCAATCATGTATACCTGTTTTGGCTGTGGTTGCCCCAGTTTCAAAGTTATCAATATTTATGATGTTAAACACGTTAAAATCTGATCATATGAACACTGACTAGGCTGACCTAGATTCAATCTCCGGATACACACCATCGCAGAACTCTTGCAACGTGCAGGAATGAAGGCACGAGTGTTGTTCTTGTTGTAGTCTTCAGTCCTGAGACTGGTTTGATGCACGAGTGTAACAACTGGAAAATTTACAGAATACGGTGTTTTCGATCGCTTCCCTTGGACAAGAGTTCTAAGGACGTAAACGCTAACAATTTATGATAAAATTTCTGAGTTGTCAGGCTTCGCCTTCGAACTTCTAGTGTATTTGACCTTCAAGCACCCAAGGACACCACAAGAATCCAGAATACGATCCCAGAAGAGGTGTCGAAACTTCAAGTATTCTGAGTTTTCAGAGCAATCTGAAACGGTGTAACGAGTCTGATGATTTTATCATCAATGACAACGCCCATGTCACGAAAACTTTCAGATCTATGCAGCATAAAACGATGGTACGGTTGAACATTTTATTTTTGTATAAACCGAATTGTACTTTTATTAATTGAGGTGTTCGGATTATTGTGTCGGTGGCTGAAGACGGGAATTCGTCCTGATATAGAACTCTTACATACTGGAAAACATCTGAATGTGCCGGGTGATCAAAAAGTCAGTATAAATTTGAAAACTGAATAAATCACGGAATAATGTAGATAGTGGTACGAATTGACACACATGCTTGGAATGACATGGGATTTTATTAGAACGAAAAGAAATACAAAAGTTCACCAAATGTCCGACAGATGGCACTTCATCTGCTCAGAATAGCAATAATTAGCATATCAAATTAAGACAAAGCAAAGATGATGTTCTTTACAGGAAATGCTCAATATGTCCATTATTCCTCAACAATAGTTGTAGTCAAGGAATAATGTTGTGAACAGCACTGTAATGCATGTCCGGAGTTATGGTGAGGCATTAGCGCCGGATGTTGTCTTTCAGCATCCCTAGAGATGTCGGTCGGTCACGATACACATGCGACTTCAGGTAACCCCAAAGCCAATAATCGCACGGACTGAGGTCTGGGGACCTGGGAGGCCAAATATGACGAAAGTGGCGGCTGAGCACACGATCATCACCAAACGACGCGCGCAAGAGATCTTTCACGCGTCTAGCAATTGTTTTTTCGGTTCTAATAAAACTCCATGTCATTCCAAACATGTGTCAATTTTTACCTCTCTATCTACATTATTCCGTGGTTTATTAAGTTTTCAGATTTATACTGACTTTTTGATCACCCGGTACTTGCATGGTATTAGACTAGACGTGATTGTGTTCCGTCTGCGAGGTTTTGATAAGATTCACAAAATTACTAACGGCAATTTGTAAAGGATCATGACCGACGAGTTGTCAGCTAATCATAAACGTCGTATGTTACACAGTTACAGATTAGGAATACTACGTTACTGCTCTCGAAGAACGGGTGCAAACCTCTCAGCAAATGGTCACCGGCTGTTTCCTTCATGAACATTTACATTCGTGTTTCGTGGGGACGAATCCTGCGTTGAGCTTTAAAAGGTATTCGATGTAATGGTTTCATTGCCCTCACTACTTAAGATCAAGATTCGATAGTATTTGTCGACCTACAAAAGCTGTTCAGTAATAATAAGTGTGGCGCCATATTTGAAGTCCTCAGAGGAACAGGTAACCCTATCCGGACAGACTACTTTTCTACAATATGTACCAGGTGGTTAGAATAAAAGTACAGCTACTACAGACGTGCAGCGTGGTCCGTAATTATCGTATATCAGCGAAACTTGGTAGACATTATAATGCGTTAATGCAGAACCAATTCAATCTGCCAAAAAAAAAAGTTTCTGATTTTGACCGTTAGGTGCAAATCTGCTGCTGTGAATGCAAGAAAGACGTATAGAAATATTTCCATGTGTAATGGATTAGGAACGGAACGTTTGCAGAAAATAGCAAACTGAGAAAGGTATAATGTTGATTTTATTATTAATCACCGTTTACACAATTTGTTCAGTGTGACCACTGGAGACGTCGACGAGATACTGCATCCGTAAAACTTCGTGATCAGCAGCTGCTCGCAGCAGTTCCAGTGGAATCTCAGAAACGTGTTCCTGTGTACTGGTCTTCAGATCGGGTAGAGATAGATCGTGTCGCAGTTTAATGGGTTCTTTTAGATAGACCCTGATTCAAAAGGCATGGATTCACATCAGGTGACCTCGCAAGCCATGTATCTGGAAACCCCCCTGTTCGTGGAAGGTTACATTAAACAGATCTTTCACTGGGTCAGCGACATTAGGTGATGCCGTATTTTGCACTAAAATAGTAGTTTCCACGTAGCTGCGCTCTTCCGAAGCAGGAAACACATGCCGTACAAGGATGTCTCCGTAGCGTGCAGATGTCACGGTACACGTGACAGGCCCAGAATAAAGCATCGTGTGAATCCACAACACACGGTCACATACGGCGAGTGCAATGGCTCTTCGTGGACAACCAATTGTTCAATGGTACCCAAATTCGGCAGTACTTTCTATTTACTGCAACTAATACTGTAAAAATTCGGGAGGACGACGGTTCAATCCCGCGTCCGGCCACCCTGATTTAGGTTTGCCGTGATTTCCCTAAATCGCTCCACGCAAATGCCGGGATGGTTCCTTTCAAAGGGCACGGCCGACTTCCTTCCCCGTCCTTCCCTAATCCGATGAGACCGATGACCTCTCTGTCTGGTCTCCTTCCCCAAATACAACAGTAGTACTGTAAAGTGTGCTTCGTCACCCAGAGAATATAGCCCTCCCACAGGTCACCAAGTTCGAAAACCAAAGAACAAATTCAGAACGTTTCTACGGATCATAAAGTCTCAGTTGCTACATTGTCTGGATCTTTCACACGGACCAGTGTAAACTAGACCGCAAAACATTCCGTACTGTTAACCATAGGATGCACAATTCTCGTGACACTGCAAGAAGACTGGCACAGCCTGGGGTACGTGCTGCGTGGTCAGTTACAGCAGCAACAGCATCGTCAGTAACTTCCACCGGGCTGGGACACACTGCTATTCCAAGTTCAATTCCAAGCCCACCTGTGTTTTCGAGTTTCATTATCATCTTTTTTTAAACAATTTAATGGCAGCGGGCTTCTCGTCAGCCCTTTTCAACGTAGCACTGTAATTGCTGCCGTTCACATAAAACAGCACGTGGTCTCTCTTCTCGACAGGCATAGTGCTAACTCACACTATGGCTAGTCACATGATAGCCTGGTTGGCGTACAGTGCCAGATTCGCACCTGGTGGCGAAAACTGGAATTATTATTATTTTTTTTACGTAAATCGTTTCTGCATTGACGTATTAGCATATGTATCAAGTTCCACTGTCATACGACAGTTACAGCCCACACTAGCCCGCCTTGAGGAGCTGCACATTAATTTTAACTACCAGACAATGATTCACGACTAAATCAAAGGAATTTGTGACATCGTAAATGTCCTTCGATTGAAAACGGCATAAGGCGGAAAAGCAGTGCGTTATACCTACTGTTCTAAATTCAGTAGGAAAGTGCACTAATGCTTCACTGACGACATTCCTGTCCTCTGCGAAAGCGGGGACGCATTATAGGGCGTGCTGTGTGGAATTAAGTCAGCTGAGGGTACAATGTTAAATGAGGAGAAAATCGAGAAAATACGACAAACTTCACTTCACAACAGGGAACTGTTAATAGACGAAATGAAGGAATATTGCTACCTTGCAAGAAAAATGAAACATGACGGATGATGCTCAACCAACGTAGGAAGTAAAGCATCCCAGGAATACAAATATAGACCCCATTTGAGAAAGGTGTTTCTGAGTCAGCATGTCTGAAGTTCAGTGTTCTTTGAAAGTGAATCACGCACCATGGGGTAGCCTGAACACAAGGAAATCGAAGGTGTTGAGATACGGTGTTACAGAAATATGGTGAAAATTAAGCAGACTGGTAAAAAGATAAAGACGCTAACTACACCAAAAGAGAAGTAGGGAATACGTGATAAACGGTAGCTATAAGAAGAGACAATCGTAACCTGATATACAGTGGCGGTCGAAATAATAGAGCCACCTCTATTGACGAGATTAAGAACTAGGATATCTATTAGTTCGCGAAATCGCCACGAGTGCCGTGTTGTCAGTCCCTTGTAGACAACATCAGGGAAGACGTTGCTGCTATCTTTAGTCGTCCGAAAGGAAGCGTTTGAGCTAGACGTGTGAAAAGAGGCATAAAGGTAAGAATCTTATGGGTCAAAATAATAGAGCCGCTTTACACATGTGCCTTTAAATTGATTTTTATGCAGTTGTTTTGTATGTAAATTGACGTGTGGTTTTGTTTACATTCGTCTAGATGGGCAGAGCAAAGCATACCAGTGAAGATGAGCGTATAGTAATGTTCCGGATGTTCAAAAGTGGGATGTCCATGAGTAAAATAGCCAATGTCTTGCACGTTTCGCGAAAACGAGTCCAGAACGCCATGAGACGGTCAAAACAAACAAAGCCGCAGGTGGAGAACAGGGGGCGACCTCGTGTAACTACTCCTCGCGTAGACAGACTCATCACTAGGGAAGTGAAGAAAGACCCATTTTTGTCAACACCACGACTGAAAGCCATTTTGTTTAGCGACGAACATGATGTTCAACCATCAACCTCAACGATTCAAAGACGACTGAGATCTGCAAAATTGAATGGGCGCATTGCAAGAAAGACGCCACATGTTTCACAAGCTAATGTTCGGAAAAGGTTAGCCTTTGCCCGGAGAAATGAACAAAAACCTAATACTTGGTGGAGGAACATCCTTTGGTCCGATGAATCCAAGTTTAATAGGTTTGCCTCAGACGGAAAAGTCTATGTGCGCCGCCCACCAAACCAGGAATTTAATCCCAAGTACACTTTAAAAACTGTGAAATACGGTGGCGGAAGTGTTATGGTATGGGGATGTTTTTCGTGGTACGGCATTGGTCCAATACACCGTATCAACGGCATAATGAACGCAGAAATGTACAAAGACATCTTGGCAAATGTGATGCTGCCTTATGCTGAAGAGGAAATGCCGCTGAAATGGAAATTTCAGCACGATAACGATCCAAAGCATACTGCAAGGATCATAAGGCAGTTTGTTCAAGAGCACAATATCGAAGTATTAGAGTGGCCACCTCAGTCCCCTGACGCATCACCCATTGAGAACTTATGGGAGATCTTAGACAAGAGAATTGACCGCTCAAAAGCTACATCGTCAGAAAAACTGTGGGAAGAAATCCAGAGAGCCTGGTATGCGATCAGTAGTGACGAATGCAGGCGTTTAGTAGACTCTATGGGTAAGAGGTGCAGGGCAATCCTCAAAAATAAGGGTTACCCCACGAAGTACTAATGCAGTCCTATGCAAAAAAGACTGTTCCTGTACGTTTCATAAGACTGAGATCACGTACAATATATTTGTTTCAATTGGCTCTATTTTTTTGACCCTGTGGTCTGGTATTCTTTTGAATATTATCGATTATTACTGATTATTTTGTGTTGTGTTATCGATATAACTGACTATAGTACAATGTGACTCGGTTGTAATGGTTTCCATCATAGTTCAAACATGTCAAGTAATAAATGTGCACTTTATTCCAAACCTTTGCCAGGTGGCTCTATTATTTTGACCGCCACTGTATGTAGGTGGTCGTCCTTGTACCGACTCAGTAATAATTCAGTAATCAGAAGGCTCCAGGATACTAGCAGGCAGCCGCCAGTCTTGCGTATCCAACGAAAAATATACTGTGAGCAGCTCCGAAGTAACCATAACTAAAGAACACAACATTTTGAATCTGCTATTGGGATCGTTAACAATACACACACTTTAGCAAGGTACTTACACGTCACTGAAGTGGCAGTTCCTTCGGTGTGTCACTTCTACTTCCACATTCGCATGTGACTGTTATCAAATAAATATACCGAGTGGGGCGGGGTAGTGGACTCACATTCGGGAGGAAGACGGTTCAAACACGCGTCCGGCCGTCCTGATTTAGGTTTTCCGTGAGTTCCCCTAATCGCTTCAGGCAAATTCGGGGAAGGTTCCTTTGAAAGGGCACCGCCGATTTCCTTCCCCATCCTTCCCTAATCCGATGGGACCAATGTCCTCGCTGTCTGGACCCCTCTCCCAAATCACTACCCAAGCAACCATCAAATAAATGCATGTGGTGGCAGCACTGCCTGACATAAGTATAGTTTGATCGCCTCAACAGCTCCTTCCTTCCGACATTTCGCACCCCCAGCTGTGCATGCCTTCAGGGAAAATTCAAGAAGTTGGACACAAGTTCGGCAGCTGAGCCGTGTACCACGAGCATCAGTTGTTGACGACAGTCAGTGCCATCAGTTATCGCAAATTATAAACGCAAACTGTGTAGCGAATTCAAGGGTGGAGGACCTGTGCCGCCCGTTGTCACCTCTTTGCTGCATGGTGTTTCCCAGAGATTTACCACTAAAGGCGTAGTCACACAATAATTGATCTTTTCTCGTAATTAAACGCACCGCGCTATTGTGTGCGTGTGTGTGTGTGTGTGTGTGTGTGTGTGTGTGTGTGGGGGGGGGGGGGGGGGAAGTCAGCTGCCAGTCCGTGCATCTACGATCTATCTATCTATCTATCTTCTGTAGATCTTGCAGCATTTCGCTACAGCTTTCTGGAATTACAGTAGACTACAGAAACACACAGCTTCCGACATTGCACCTAAAATCGTAATTCTTGGAAAAGTGATTCTATTCCATAGACGACTTTCAAAGCAAAGACTGGTAGTCCGAACAACCCTTGTTTTTAAGAGTAGCAAAGTGAGACGGATAGAAAAATATTGTGTTCATTAATGTTAACACTATACAGGCGTATGAGTCCTGTAAATTGACTTCTTTTACACTGCTGGCCATTAAAATTGCTACACCAAGAAGAAATGCAGATGATAAATGGGTATCCATTGGACAAATGTATTATACTAGAACTGACATGTCATTACATTTTCACGCAATTTGGGTGCATAGATCCTGAGAAATCAGTACCCAGAACAACCACCTCTGGCCGTAATAACGGCCTTGATAGGCCTGGACATTGAGTAAAACAGCTTGGATGGCGTGTGCAGGTACAGCTGCCCATGCAGCTTCAACACGATACCACAGTTCATCAAGAGTAGTGACTGGCGTATTGTGAGGAGCCAGTTGCTCGGCCACTATTGACCAGACGTTTTCAATTGGTGAGAGATCTGGAGAATGTGCTGGCCATGGCAGCAGTCAAAGATTTTGTGTATCCAGAAAGCCCCGTACAGGACGTGCAACATGCGGTCGTGCATTATCCTGCTAAATGTAGGGTTTCGCAGGGATCTAATGAAGGGTAAAGCCACGGGTCGTAACACATCTGAAATCTAACGTCCACTGTTCAAAGTGCCGTCAGTGCGAACAAGAGGTGACCGAGACGTGTGATCAATGGCACCCCATACCGTCACGCCGGGTGATACGCCAGTATTGCAATGACGAATAATTGCTTCCAATGTGCGTTCACTGCTACCATCATGATGCTGTAAACAGAACCTGGATTCATCCGAAAAATGACGTTTTGCCATTCGTGCACCCAGATTAGTCGTTGAGTACACCATCGCAGGCGCTCCTGTCTGTGATGCAGCGTCAAGGGTAACCGCAGCCATGGTCTCCGACCTGATAGTCGATGCAGCAGCAAACGTCGTCGAAGTGCTCGTGCAGATGGTTGTTGTCTTGCAAACGTCGCCATCTCATAACTCGGGGATCGAGACATGGCTGCATGATCCGTTACAGCCATGCGGATAAGATGCCTGTCATCTCGACTGCTGGTGATACGAGGCAATTGGGATCCAGCACGGCGTTCCGTATTACCCTCCTGAATACACCGATTCCATATTCTGTTAACATTCATTGGATCTCGACCTACGCGAGCACCAATGTCGCGATACGATAAGCCGCAATCGCGATAGGCTACAATCCGACCTTTATGAAAGTCGGAAACGTGATGATACGCATTTCTCCTCCTTACACGAGGCATCACAACAACGTTTCATCAGGCAACGCCGGTCAGCTGCTGTTTGTGTATGAGAAATCGGTTGGAAACTTCCCTCATGTCAGCACGTTGTAGGTGTCGCCACCGGCGCCAATTTTGTGTGAATGCTCTGAAAAGCTAATCATTTGCATATCATAGCATCTTCCTCCTCTCGGTTAAATTTCGCGTCTGTAGCACGTCATCTTCGTGGTGTAGCAATTTTAATGGCCAGTTGTGTACATCGCTTTCATGAAAGAATCTTCCCGATGCTCTATGCAACATAAAAGTAAGTAACCTGTTATGTCTGCCATTGACTCTAACAGGCTACCGACAAAGCGACGTGGGACCGAGAACATCATCTGCAGTACGCTCCAAGACATGTGTACCCGCACACAGCAAGCAATTCGCAGCCCCGTAACTGCCCAATTTGGTTTGAGGGCGCTCGTGCGGCCATGCAGTCACCGTGTTGGCACAACTCCAACGAGCGTGTTGAAGACGACGTGTGGCGGTTGAGTGGCCCTTGATCAGGATGGCTCCCCAACGATCTTGTTGTCTCGTGTGGAGCAACTCGCCTGGATGAACTAGGATGTTATGTACGACTAGGCAGGTGTATATTACGCTATAGCTCTTAGGTGTACGCGTATTGACCTTCATTGCAAATGGCGAACGAGTCTGATTACTGGATACACACAGTTCAGTCAGTTAATTGGACCACTGGTCAGAAGCCTGAATAACCACTTTTGGCTGGCCGGACGTGAAAGAAGAGAATCAGTAAGGTTCTGAAACGTATCGATAGAGAGATGGAACCAGGCTGTCTCCAGCACAGTGGCTAGCTCCACTAGGTTTCTCGGTTGAGAATCCATGGTGAGAACAAGTCGATCGAGGTAGGTTTAAATTCGGGGAGTTTGGTGGCCAGGGGAGTACAGTAAACGATGCACGTACGCTGCGAGCTGTGTGACACGCTGCAGTGTCCTCGTGATAGATGCCACCGTGCCGAGAAGGAACAAGCTGCATGTACTGGTGGACGTGGTCTCGAAGCATAGGCGCACACTTGCGTTGAAACAATGTGTCTTCCAGAACGACGTCATCAACCAGCGAAAGATTCCTATAACCTGAGCTGAACTGTCCGCCATGTTTTCCCCAAAGTACAGGATATTCACACTCGTTTACTTATGAGTCAGGATACGAGTGGAGATTTCTAATAAAATGAATTGAAGAACCCTTGGTAAATATGGTTAGCTGCTCAACTGTTAACTGCACTAACCATTGCAAAAATAGTTTTAGCATGATTAGATTTCCAACTCACCCCAGACGAAGAAAACTGGGAACTATGACCTGACGCTCAATTCTCTATTGTACTTCTGAGGTCATCAGTCCCCTAGAACTTAGAACTACTTAAACCTAACTAACCTAAGGGCATCACACACATCCAAGTCCGAGGCAAGATTCGAACCTGCGACTGTAGCGGTCACGCGGTTCCAGACTGTAGCCCCTAAAACCACTCAGCCACTCCTGCCGGCTGTGTAATACTGCATTTAAATTTTTCTATTGTATGAAAACAGCATTCAAAATGTCCTTATGCACTGTAATTACTTTTCGTACACTTCACACATGCAGTGTCAAATATTTTATTAGTAATTTTGTAAAAGTTGCGTGAACAAATTAACCACACACAAGATAAACATCGCCGAATCCTCAGAGACGGGGAAAACATAGCGGACTATCAGCTTATTATACAGAGTGTTACAAAAAGGTACGGCCAAACTTTCAGGAAACAATCCTCACACACAAATAAAGAAAAGATGTTATGTGGACATGTGTCCGGAAACGCTTTATTTCCATGTCAGAGCTCATTTTAGTTTCCTCAGTATGTACTGTATTTCCTCGATTCACCGCCAATTGGCCCAATTGAAGGAAGGTAGTGTTGACTTCGGTGCTTGTGTTGACATGCGACTCATTGCTCTACAGTACTAGCATCAAGCACATCAGTACGTAGCATCAGCAGGTTGGTGTTCATCACGAACGTGGTTTTGCAGTCAGTGCAATGTTTACAAATGCGGAGTTGCAGATGCCCATTTGAAGTATGGATTAGCACAGGGCAATAACCGTGGCGCGGTTCGTTTGTATCGAGACAGATTTCCAGAACGAAGGTGTCCCGACAGGAAGACATTGGAAGCAATTGATCGGCGTCTTAGGGAGCACGGAACATTCCAGCCTATGACTCGCGACTGGGGAAGACCTAAAACGACGAGGACACCTGCAATGGACGAGGCAATTCTTCCAGCAGTTGACGATAACCCTGTCAGCGTCAGAGAAGCTGCTGCTGTACAGGGTATCGTTGACCACGTCACTGTATGGAGTGTGCTACGTGAGAACCAGCTGTTTCCGTACCATGTACAGCGCATGCAGGCACTATCAGCAGCTGATTGGCCTCCACGGGTACACTTCTGCGAATGGTTCATCCAACAGTGCGTCAATCCTCATTTCAGTGAAAATGTTATCTTTACGGATGACGCTTAATTCCAACGTGATCAAATTGTAAATTTTCACAATCAACATGTGTGGCCTGACGAGAATCCGCACGCAATCGCGTCATCAACACAGATTTTCTGTGAACGTTTGGGCAGGCATTGTTGGTGATGTCTTGATTGCGCCCCATATCCTTCCACCTACGCTAAATAGAGCACGTTATCATGATTTCATATGGGATACTCTACCTGTGCTGCTAGAACATGTGCCTTTACAAGTACGACACAACATGTGGTTCATGCACGATGGAGCTCCTGCACATTTCAGTCGAAGTGTTCGTACGCTTCTCAACAACAGATTCGGTGACCGATGGATTGGTAGAGGCGGACCAATTCCATGGCCTCCACGCTCTCCTGACCTCAACCCTCTTGACTTTCATTTATGGGGGCATTTGAAAGCTCTTGTCTGCGCAACCCCGATACCAAATGTAGAGACTCTTCGTGCTCGTATTGTGGACGGCTGTGATACAATACGCCATTCTCCAGGGCTGCATCAGCGTATCAGGGATTCCATGTGACGGAGGGTGGGTGCATGCATCCTCGCTAACGGAGGACATTTTCAACATTTCCTGTAACAAAGTGTTTGAAGTCACGCTGGTACGTTCTGTTGCTGTGTGTTTCCATTCCATGATCAATGTGATTTGAAGAGAAGTAATAAAATGAGCTCTAACAAGGAAAGTAAGCGTTTCCGGACACATGTCCACATAACATATTTTCTTTCTTCGTGTGTGAGGAAAGTTTGGCCGTACCTTTTTGTAACACCCTGTATAAGAGATCTAAACCAGGGAATGCCACGAAAACATTCCCAGACCACAACGCTCCCTCATCTGGTCTGGACGCTTCCGACTGTTGTTGCTGGATGTTTGCTTTCAGACGTTTCCCGCCATACACGCCAACGGCCATCTGAGATCTAAAAAGGTCACCTGTCGCCACTCTGCGGGTCTCCAGTTGGCGTGCAAACTCCAGCCTTCGTCGCCGATGAACAACAGTCAACAGGGGTGCGTGAATCAGGCGCCTGCTGCGGCACCCAGTACGCTGCAAAGACCGCTGAATTATCGTTGAGCAAATACTGTCGGTAGCCCTTTAGCTCACCTTTGGGGTCAGTTGCTCGACAGCTGTGTGTTGATTCGGCTGCGCACGTCTCCGCGGCCGTCATCTATGCTCGTGGTGCACTACAGTTAGCTCGGCGCCGTTTTTGGATAGCGCCATTTTGCCATGCTCGGTATACTGTAACGACAGCGGCCCGCAAACAATTTACAAAGATACCAGTTTTGCAAATGCTTTCACGGTTGTCCCAAATGCCAACGCTCATGGAGGTTTAGATATCAGATAAATCGCTACGTTTCCGCATCCCCCGACACGTCATCTCTCCACTGCTAGTACTGCTGTCTGTAAGTGTGGTGTGCGTACTGTAAGACCTTCGCTACACACACCATCAGATTATTTGACTTCCCGCTCTAACTAAGTAGGCGAGTGTCAGCTACATGTCTCGTGGTCTTATCGTGGCGTGTTTATCTTCTGCCGTTAGGTCAGACGATAGAAATGCCACTTGCACGCTTAGAGTAGCAGATTGACGGTGACCAACGTTAAGCAGAACTTGATTAATTTTCACACACATTTATTAAAATAATAAAAAGCATAGACATTATGTAATTTGATTCTGGATGCTGTTTACAACTGACAATCTGAAGTTCCTTTGGTCTTGGTACGTTAATCTTATTCTCACATATCTCTGATACTTGACAAAGTGTCTATACATTTATCTTCGTGGCTATGTACAGCAATATGACAATCTTATTAGGCGCAGACTGAAACTTGACCATAGACTGGTACAGACTAATGCAGACTGGAACGGCTGGTGCATACATTTGCAGACTGGGTAATCGGAGGTCTGTACACTCGTTATAATACCTCACGCGTTCAGATATCACTGCGCGAGTGTAATCCGTGAGGAGAAAAGGTTCTACGTTAGCAGCAATCTCATTGGCTGTGTTACATATTAATACGCGGATCGGCGGAAGCAGAATTTGGTCCGTCTCTAAGGCAGCGCCATCTCGTGGTGCGAAGACTGACGAGCGCTGCGCCTGCGCTGTTGTCCTTAGTGGGGCGCGCTCTAGTGGGAAAGTTGTGTACACGCTGACTACGCGGAACTATGTACACAACAGTAAGTGACTATCGCACGTTGAAGTCGAATGTAGGCGGCGGTCACATTAAATTGCCTGGACCAAATTATTAGTGTTGACACACACACGCGAACTTCTTAATTTGACTGCGTCGTCAGGTACCACAGTAAAGTGCTTCCAGGTTTAACTCACATCCTTCTCATTGCTTAGCGATGTTGATGACTTTAGGAGGACGACTGAATAAATGGAGGTGAGTGGCAGAGGGTACTAACAGAGATATATTTGCAACGGAGTCGTTAAATTTAGAGTGCTGGTACTCCGTCAATAGGACGCTGCACGCGTTACGAATCGCTGCTGTTCATTTCAGCACCGGGCGTCCACGTGGGCTGCACGCGGCAGCGTGTCGCGCGGCACGCCAGAGCACGCCCGCGCGCACCTGTTGCGTGTCCCGTGCCCGCCGCGCGCCCACGCAGAGTGCGCCATCTCTCATCCCGAAGACGCCACCCACCAAACAACACTAAAGTGGTCGAGCCTACGCAACTGCATTAGCGGCACACTTTTAGGCTGAAAGAAGTTACATGGTGTAGAATCATCCTCGAGATTTCTAAATAGAACGTGGGCGAAAAAAAAAAATGTCGGTCCGCAGCTCGTGGCCATGCGGTAGCGTTCTCGCTTCCCGCGCCCGGGTTCCCGGGTTCGATTCCTGCCGGGGTCAGGGATTTTCTCTGCCTCGTGATGACTGGGTGTTGTGTGATGTCCTTAGGTTAGTTAGGTATAAGTAGTTCTAAGTTCTAGGGGACTGACGACCATAGATGTTAAGTCCCATAGTGCTCAGAGCCATTTGAGCCATTTTTTTGAAAAAATGTACCTTTGAAAATAAGCCACATAACTCAACATTTTTTGTCTAAAAACTCAATTTGTATCTTACGTTGTTTCGGTGGGATCATAAAAATTCTCATCTTACAGTGAAGCGTTCGAACAACGCTTAACAAAGAAAAAGGAAGTTTGTAAATTACATATACGCTTTTTAATGCTGCAATGAAGAAAAAAGCTTTGTTACCCTTTTAATTTTAAATGTATATTCGTGTAATGTCATAGCCGTTACTACAATGAGCACACGACACTAATAAACTGAAACACATCCTGTAAAGCAGGAATCGGTTTTTTTAAATCTGGTGATAAAATAATTATCCCCTATGAGAACTATGCAATAGAAAATAAATGTAACGTTAAGCAGAGCAAAGCGAATAGTGTTTGTAATCCACAGACTTTATGCACGAAAAACCTGAAGAAATATCAGTTTTTCTCTAAAAACAAAAGTTTAGGGAGCGAGGCCTTCTGGTTCTTCTACTCACTTCTGTTGTCTGACGGCAAGCGATCAGAGGAATGGTGAGTCATCAGTGTAATTGCCGATTATTGCTGAATAATAACTGCTACTTTTCGGTTAAATGAGTCTGCAATCATCTGTATGAGTTTCACATTAGAGGACAGTATATCAGGATTGTGCACGCATTGAGACCAAACGGGCGATAGCTTAGCGCGTCGTGTCCTTTAAGTATTGCGTGCATATAATCTCGAACCTTTGCATTCTTTACTGCGAAATCCGATTCTGTACTATTACTACTTTTTGTATGGAAGTCATTATAATACTTTTACTGTCAGTGGGGTTGGGTTGGGTTGTTTTAGGGAAGGAGACCAGACAGCGTGGTCATCGGTCTCATCGGTTAGGGAAGGATGGGGAAGGAGGTCGGCCGTGCCCTTTCAGAGGAACCATCCCGGCATTTGCCTGGAGTGATTTAGGGAAATCACGGAAAACCTAAATCAGGATGGCCGGACGCGGGATTGAACCGTCGTCCTCCCGAATGCGAGTCCAGTGTCTAACCACTGCGCCACCTCGCTCGGTTTACTGTCAGTGCTTTCCAACAATGACTATGTACAATAACCTCTCGGACCTGATACACCAAGAAGAAAAGAAACGCATACGTAAATCATTAAAGGTGTTGAAATATAATAAAACAGCTGGAGATTTTTTTATATTTGTTAAAGCAGTAGCCGCATCGTGCTGTCGCGTTAGTAACGTATCTTTCTAGAGGCAAGCTTTCCTGAATCTCCTGCAAACGTTTCACCAGATTTAAATATTTCTTGCACATTTTACTCTAACAGTAAGGAAAGATACGTTACAACACATTCCGACAAATATGAAACTGCGATACAAACCTTAGAAAAAAAAATTGTCCTTACTACCAGAACTTCTCCGTTTCACTTTAGCTTGGTACAGTTATTGTTTCCATCTCACCTTAGAAACAACAGCTTCTACAGTTGTTAGCTAGGGCGATTTCCCAAGCAGCGAGTGGTAAGGGCAGTGGCTTGGTCCAGCGAAAGTCTGGCGCTACAGCGTGGACCGGCCATGGTCTCACAGTCTATCCGTCAGAGCCAACCGCAACAGACCGTCTAACAAAGTCCACTACAAATTCGTACAGAAAAAAATATTTTACTCCAAGCTTTCTTGGACGTGGTTCTGGAATGGTCTTATTTTCTCCTAATTACTCGCCATTCGTCACGTTTTTGGCAGGATTTGACTTATTTTGATTTGAAGAACTCAGTGCAGATTTTTATTGAAAATGGAGTCTGGTAAATTTGTCTTTCCAAAGGCAAAAACTGTTTTCCTAAGCCGTGTGGGATTAGCCGAGCGGTCTAGGGCGCTGCAGTCATGGACTGTGTGGCTGGTCCCGGGGGAGGTTCGAGTCCACCCTCAGGCATGGGTGTGTGTGTTTGTCCTTAGCATAATTTAGGTTAAGTACCTGTATAAGCTTAGGGACTGATGACATTACCAGTTAGCTATCATAAGATTCCAAACACATTTGAACGTTTTTTGTTTTCCTAATTCCCTACATCTGTCAGCAACTTTTCCTTCATAACAACTTGTTTTACTCCTTAGAGTCAAACTTTACTTGCTCCTCGTAATAATTCTTTTGCCGTTAATAGCGGCACTTCGCTTCTACATAAACGTGTGAGCTTGTAGCCCTTACATTGTGTTTTGAGAATGAAAGTATGGTCCAAATAGGCTGTATTTTTTATTCTCCGTGCAAATGGCCAGTTTCAACCGTAGGGGATATTTGAGCATCAGTAATCTGTTCAAAAAATGGTGAAGATAGTTTATGTATAAACTGTCTACATGCTTTATAGCCCAAGTTACTTACATATCTTAAGCTTCAAGCTTCATTTAGGACTGTAATACGTCACTGGTACAATCGAACAGGTATGCATCGTGTTTTTATGCGTATGTGGCACAAAAACAATATAATAGTGTACATGATTTCGTCTATTAGCCGATACAAACAGGAAGCTGCCATATCATTATATATGCACAGGTCTTATAATATGACCAGGGATGTTTGAATCGTATCTGTGAATGGTAGGTAACAGTGGAGCAATATTCATTGTCCGTTGTTTTCAGTATGCTGTCCTATTAAAAGTAATGGATCGAAATTCATATGTCACGCCACATCTAAGTAATTACAGTACATAGTCAAAACTACAAAAGAAAAGTCGGGCCTTTTAAATAGGTGTGCTAGTCAGTCTATAAAATAAAACAGTACTGATTTTGTAACAAATGTCATGTGGTACATTAGAATAACTAACAAATATACACTGGTGCAGTTTTTATTGTTATAATAAAACTGGAAACTATATTTGGCTTACACCATGTAAGTACAGTTATTTCACACTGTATTTCAGTACAGATGTTGGAACTCACAGGCATTATGCGAAGGAGGAGGGACCTGCTTTGGACTGCCC
Organism: Schistocerca americana; assembly: GCF_021461395.2. Classification (NCBI taxonomy): domain Eukaryota; kingdom Metazoa; phylum Arthropoda; class Insecta; order Orthoptera; family Acrididae; genus Schistocerca; species Schistocerca americana. The sequence goes on from NC_060121.1 coordinate 96,160,399, forward strand.
GTATGGGCCATCTAAATTACCGTGCAACGTAATGCAAAATGGAAGTATTAGGTACAGTTTTGAGGAAAATAGTCTCATTTAGAGCACACACTTTAAAGTCATATTCTACTACCTGATTCGTAGCTCATACATCATGTTTCAGGTTACACGTACAAAAGTATCATTCATTGTCATGTTAATCCCACTAAAAATATGTCGGACACCCTCATGGGGAATATTACTCAATCTATAAGCTAAAACGTCCGTTAGAAAATTATTAACAGAAGGAGTAGAACAGTTTAAACCAACATAAGCTTGTGCGTGGAAGTGCTCAGGAGGGCAAATTGTAGCCCACAGCTTCTGCAGTACGGAGGGACCGAGTTACAAACAACTACTTCAGAAGTTCGTTATGTGGGTCAGTTAAACGTATACATACGAATTACAAATACTCAGAATGCCGTTGTTCAGGACTGAACACATGTGGTCGCTATCGGGCACCAGCTCGGCCCCTACGAACCACCGGCCCATAATTTACGGCAATCAAGTGACCCGTGTCAGCAGGTCGTGGTCTTATGGTTAACGTTATGACCCTACATCACGGGGTTCCGGGTTTGATTCCCGACCGGGTCGGGTTATCTCCGCTCGGAACTCTCTCTCTCTCTCTCTCTCTCTCTCTCTCTCTCTCTCTCTCTCTCTCTCTCTCTCTCTCTCTCTGTGTGTGTGTGTGTGTGTGTGTGTGTGTGTGTGTGTGTGTGTGTGTGTGTGGTACCGGCAAATAAAAGGGCTTGCACCAGGAGGCCCCACTTCTCAGCAGAGGACCCCCGGCCAGATACGCCACACGCACACTTCCTTTCTTGCGTGACATGTACGTAGACACCTCGTGCAGCATTGTTTCCGGAAACATTTAACTGCCAGAAAATGCGGACTTGCTACTGTGTCGCGTTCCGAAGATGGATTAACACCCCGTTAAAATAGTTTTCATAATGTTTCAGCTCATCACCGTATGTTGGGATGTTGCGTACTTAGGTTTTCCGAGAAGCGACTTCTCCAGAAAACGTCACTTACGTTCCCACCGCTAAGAGCGAGTCATGGTCTTTCTCTCCTTCATAATGTGTCTTAGAAAACTGTGTGAAAAAAATAAGAAATTTATTGTAATAATTGTGAACGACGGACTTATCGTGTCCGCTACCGCACATGTATCACGAAGCCATGAACAGTTACTGTCTCTCTTAAAGCCAGATTCTAAGTTCCGGATTACTGGGCATTGTACGCGACATTCCACTGGAGGCGCTCATTTCCTCCGCCGGAGCACAATCTACCACTCGTCTTATTCCTTGAGGAAATCAGAAAATAAAAAATTGAAAAAAATATGGACGTAAATCCTGATTCACACTTTGAGACAACTACCCAATTAGCTATGCAGTAGAAGTTACATCAACAGCTGCTAACGCAAATTAAATAATGTGGTAAACGTGACACTGTAACCCAAAATTAGCTCCGTTGGCTCGGACGCAGGGATCACACATGCTGGAGCCTAGAAGAATAGTTTCCAACAGCCTCAAAGTGAATGAACATCAGTGTAAAATTCTGTATTGTTTTTAAGCAAGAAGCTCAGAAGAAGAAAACCACAGGTAAAGAGAGCATTTATGGCTTGCTATAAAACGCAGGCCTTACTTCGAAAAAGAAATTTCTGAGATGAATGTCAGGGACTGCAATCTACGATGGTGAATCATGAACAGTTAGGTACACAGGATGTTGTATTGTTGTCAAATTGGATGCCCCAGGTGTCCCATTACGGGTGAATTGCTGTCATCTTGTCACTGAACTGGATAGAGAGGAAGGCAGTAGCTTTGGATAAGTCGCCTCGATGATTGATTTCACATTTGAGTGTCTTGGGACAGGAGATGCTTCGCAACGAATTTGATCCACGTCCTTTGTCGATACTAAGAACATTACACAATATAAGAAAATGTGGAGGAACAGTACGCACATCAGCAAAAAATTGTTTTGACATGTAAGCTAAAGTGGTTCATGGTGTGGGTTCTTGTAGTCATGTCCTAATTCATGAACCACGGGCAACGTATGAGTGGCCAATTAAGTGGTCCCGACAGTCGGGATACCAGTTACTTTGGAATAAGGCTGGGCATCGGACATATTCTGAGTCGTGGTCACCTTTGTGCTCATACGGCAATGACTATCAAATCCACCGGTTAGTCCCTCAACCGTTAGGGGTAAAACCCAATGGGACTCGGGGCAAGGAAGGCTAGCAACCTGCTTCCCTGGTACTTTAAATATGATACTGGCAACAATCAGAGCAAAACCCATCGGACCTTCGGAGGTGACGGAGTCCCACCTCTAACTGACAAACCAGGGACTCCTAAGATACGATTTGGCAAACAAATGGTAATGACATGGGGATCTATTAATATCAATTGGGGCTACTCTGGGAAGAAGGTAGAGCTGGCAGAGGCTGCAAGTAAGACGGAGCTGGACGTCTTAGCTGTTAGTGACATTCGGGTAAGGGGTGAGAAAGAAGAGGAAGTGGGAGAATACAAGGTCTCCCTGTCAGGAGTCAAAGCAGGAATAGCACAATGGGGTGTAGGGCTTTACATCAGGAAAGAAATGGAACCCGGCGTAGTTGCAATAAGGGATGTAAACGAACGACTGATGTGGATAGATTTGACAGTGTCTAGCAAGAAAATTAGGATTGTGTCAGTATATTAGCATTTTGAAGGGACAGATCAAGATAATATGGATAGTTTTTATGTCCAAAATGTCCAAATGGCTCTGAGGACTATGGGACTTAACATCTGTGGTCATCAGTCCCCTAGAACTTAGAACTACTTAAGCCTAACTAACCTAAGGACATCACACACATCCATGCCCGAGGCAGGATTCGAACCTGCGACCGTAGCAGTCGCGCGGTTCCGGACTGAGCGCCTAGAACCGCTAGACCACCGCGGCCGGCAGTTTTTATGAGGCACTCAGTGATATAGTTGTTAGAGTAAAGGACAAGGACAGTGTTCTGCTAATGGGTGATTTTAACGCCAGGATTAGAAATCGAACAGAAGCGTATGAAAAGGTTTTGGGTAAATTTGGAGAGGATATGGAGGCCAACAGGAACGGGAAACAACTCTTGGATTTCTGTGCCAGTATGGGCTTAGTAATCACAAACTCCTTTTTTAAACATAAGAACATTCACCGGTATACTTGGGAAGGCAGGGGAACCAGATCTGTCAATGACTATATAATAACAGATCAGGAATTCAGGAAGGCTGTGAGCGACACACGTATGTTCAGGGGATTCTTTGATGACACTGATCATTATTTAATCTGAAGTGAAATTGGGATTGTGAGGCCGAAAGTGCAGGAGGTCACGTCAATATGTAGGAGGATAAGAGTGGAGAAACTTCAGGATAAGGAAATCAGGCACAAGTACATAACAGCGATCTCAGAAAGGTACCAGTTAGTTGAATGTAGTCAATTACAGTCATTGGAAAAGGAATGGACAAGACACAGGGACACAGTACTAGAAGTGGCTAAAGAATGTCTTGGAACAGTAGTGTGTAAAAGTAGGATGAAGCAAACAGCTTGGTGGAATGACACAGTCAAGGCAGCCTGTAAAAGGAAAAAGAAGGCGTATCAAAAATGGCTACATACTAGAACTCAGGCAGACAGAGAAAGTTATGTTGAAGAAATAAACAAAGCCAAACAGATAATTGCAACATCCAAGAAGAAATCTTGGGAAGACTTTGGAAACAGGTTGGAGACTATGGGTCAAGCTGCTGGAAAACCATTCTGGAGTGTAATTAGCAGTCTTCGAAAGGGAGGTAAGAAGGAAATGACAAGTATTTTGGACAGGGCAGGAAAACTGCTGTTGAATCCTGTGGATGCCTTGGGCAGATGGAGGGAATATTTTGAAGAGTTGCTCAATGTAGGTGAAAATACGATCAATAATGTTTCAGATTTCGAGGTAGAATGGGATAGGAATTGTTGTGGCGTAACAAGACAGCTACGCCACACTGAAGTAGCCGAAAGGCACGCGTTAATCGCACGTATGCTAGAGAGAGGTCTGAAACAGGATACGTAATGAATGGTAGCAAGAAAAGTACGTAGCTGCTATAATACTTAACTTTTAATCCTTCATTTGAATACAGCATTCCTTGATTATACAAGTGAGACTCTATCTTAAAATGGTTAATGGCGCCTTGCTAGGTCGAAGCCATTGACTTAGCTGAAGGCTATTCTAACTGTCTCTCGGCAAATGAGAGAAAGGCTTCGTCCGTGTAGTCGCTAGCAAAGTCGTCGTACAACTGGGGCGAGTGCTAGTCCGTATCTCGCGATCTGCCCTGTGGTGGCGCTCGGTCTGCGATCTCACAGTGGCGACACGCGGGTCCGACATGTACTAGTGGACCGCGGCCGATTTAAAGCTACCACCTAGCAAGTGTGGTGTCTGGCGGTGACACCACAGGAATGATGACGGAAATACGATCACATTTGAGGAAATGGAGAAAATGGTCAATAGATTGCAGTGCAATAAAGCAGCTGGGGTGGATGAAATTAAGTTGGAACTCATCAAATACATTGGAATGTCAGGTCTTAAATGGCTACACAGGATAAATGAAATGGACTGGGAGTCGGGACAGGGTCCATCAGACCGGACAAAAACAGTAATCACACCAATCTTTAAGCATGGAAACAGAAAAGATTGTAACAACTACAGAGGTATCTCTTTAATCAGCGTTGTGGGTAAAATATTCTCAGGTATTGTTGAAAGGAAAGTGCGAGTATTAGTTGAGGACCAATTGGATGAAAATCAGTGTGGGTTTAGGCCTCTTAGAGGTTGTCAGGACCAGATCTTTAGCTTACGGCAAATAATGGAGAAGTTTTATGAGTGGAACAGGGAATTGTATCTATGCTTTATAGATCTAGAAAAGGCATATGACCGGATTCCTAGGAGGAAGTTATTGTCTGTTCTACGAAATTATGGAATAGGAGGCAAACTTTTGCAAGCAATTAAAGGTCTTTACATGGATAGTTCGGCAGCAGTTAGAGTTGACGGTAAATTGAGCTCATGGTTCAGAGTAGTTTCAGGGGTAAGACAAGGCTGCAACCTGTCTCCACTGTTGTTCATATTATTTATGGATCATATGTTGAAAACAATAGACTGGATGGGTGAGATTAAGATATGTGAACACAAAATAAGCAGTCTTGCATATGCGGATGACCTAGTTGTGATGGCAGATTCGATTGAAAGTTTGCAAAGTAATATTTCAGAGCTAGATCAGAAAGGTAAGGTATGAAGATTAGCATCTCCAAAACGAAAGTAATGTCAGTGGGAAAGAAATATAAACGGATTGAGTGCCAAATAGGAGGAACAAAGTTAGAAGAGGTGGACGGTTTCAAGTACTTAGGATGCATATTCTCACACGATGGCAACATAGTGAAAGAACTGCAATCGAGGTGTAGCAAAGCTAATGCAGTGAGCGCTCAGCTACGATCTACTCTCTTATGCAAGAAGGAAGTCAGTACCAAGACTAAGTTATCTGTGCACCGTTCAATCTTTCGACCAACTTTGTTGTATGGGAGCGAAAGCTGGGTGGATTCAGGTTACCTATTCAACAAGGTTGAGGTTACAGATATGAAAGTAGCTAGGATGATTGCAGGTACTAGTAGATTGGAACAATGGCAGGAGGGTGTCCACAATAAGGAAATCAAAGAAAAACTGGGAATGAACTCTATAGATGTAGCAGCCAGGGCCAACAGGCTTAGATGGTGGGGTCATGTTACGCGCATGGGAGAAGCAAGGTTACCCAAGAGACTCATGGGTTCAGCGGTAGAGGGTAGGAGGAGTCGGGGCAGACCAAGGAGAAGGTACCTGGATTCGGTTAAGAATGATTTTGAAGTAATAGGTTTAACATCAGAAGAGGCACCAATGTTAGCACTGAATAGGGGATCATGGAGGAATTTTATAAGGGGGCTAAGCTCCAGACTGAACGCTGAAAGGCATAATCGGTCTTAAATGATGATGATGATGATGATGATGATGATGATGTAAGCTAAAATCATCTGCACTTAAGACTGCTGCTTTTTATCTCTTTTCTGTACTAAACCATTCTGGATGTAAAACTATGAACCACGAAGTTCAGCCTTAACTATCACAGAGATGATTGTCGCCGATTCCTCTCCCCAGTGGTTGCGGAATTGTGCGCTTGAGAAGGGAAATTCGTGTTAAATGTGCATAACACAATCAGCACTTAAACTATCTGCCAATTTCTACTAGTAAGCAAAAGTACAACATTAACATGGAATGTACCATCATTATGAATAATAACTTCTGTTTTTACAGTTCAAAAAATTATGATGTGTTCATTTCTTGGAAAAGCAGCCATTACACACTTAGCATTAGGATGTTTCCTGTTCGTTACCCGCGGCAGTGTTGAAAGCAGAGCAGCCGGCACACCTGTTAGAAAGTTCTTTGATTCTACTTGTTTCTCCACAAATACAACATAATTTATTGGGTTCTTTACTGTGTAGTGATTTCAATAATCCAGTAAACCATTGATTGCAATCATTGTCATCGTAATCACTACAAATACTGGAAACATTCGATAGCTTCGGTGAACTTGTGTTCCGTCCTTACTTCTGGCTTTCTTTTTCTTACTTACCAGCTGCTCAGTAACTTTCACATTCTTGTTCTTCAACCAAGTCTGTCGCTTCTCTTCATTCCTTACGATTTTCTTCTCCGCAGATTCTTCTAGCGTCCTTTTCACGGACATGCTTGTTAAAATTTGTAAGTGTTGTGATCTTCTCCTCGTCTTTATCTTGGCTTTTAGTATAGAAATGGATGAAATTTCGCTGAAAAGAATTTCTTTGTTTGTAGATGGTTTTGGATATTACTGGGTAAGCTTGAAACAAAATGTTGAACGAGACGACGATAATATTCCTATAATGAAAAAATTTCGACCATAAAATCGATTTACGCAGCCCATCATAAGTTAGGAAAACAGTATTTACAAATACCACCATTTGTTTAATTTGTTGAAATACGGGGTATTGTACACACATGTAGCCTTTCAGTGAAACGTTACAAGCTACTGCAATCAGATTATATATGTTAAACTGTTATATATAGGGGGGAAATGCATGTAGTGATACAATGAATTATATTTTAGAAAAACATTCAGATAAGCATCATTTAGTAATGACTGTAAGCTCACCTTGCTATTTTTCTGTCTACAGTGACGCATCCCATAGCTCGAATGGCGCCTGTCTTCTTTGTCCTGTTCGTTGCCTGCAGGAACCAGCAGAGGGCAGCAGTAACCGTGGCAGTCGCCCAGTTTACCGGGATCCTGAAATACTCAATGTGTACGATTGCCCCCTGCGCACAATTACCCAACTCTGCCTTACCATTTACACTTCAGACTTCTTCTGGAGAGCATGAAATTCGGATTGAAATACGTAAATTCGACCATGGGCTTACTGTATAAAGCTAGTAAAGAAAAGAAATTTCTTAAATGGGTATGCAACAATAGTGGATATCTTGTCAATATAACAATCTAGGTCGCTTAATATATTACTTTATTTATTACGTCGTTCCGGCTACTGCCATCGTCAGATTTGCAATTACTATTGAAAGACAATAATTATGAGAGGTATTTGTCATTCATTATCGGTCTGCAGTAGACAAAAACTTAAAACGCTAGAGCTTTTTGAAAAAGTCCACTCACCAAAACTCGGAAATTTTAAAACATCGTTCGGTGACGATCAAATGAAACCTATGCCTAAACGACTCATCAGCTCTCAACGTTGCTCAAAAAGTAATTCTCCATTGAGAGCTGAGAAATAAGAGAGAAAAGAAGCATTGCCGCAATAGTGCTACCTCTGGATTCTCGGTAGTAAAGACTGAAATCCTTTGTTACTGATCGATTTCGGCCGTTGTATGACCATCTTCAGTGCAGTACTTGGATCGGCAGCTGCTAAGGTCACAAGAGAGGCTATTCCGTAATTTCAAAATTATTGTATGCAGTTAAAGTGAAGATATCTACTGGAAGCAATCATCACATGTTACACCTCACAGAAAATGATGTGTTGTTATGATACGGGCCTACAACGTTCGAAAGCTTGCACTGTAGATGGTCACACAGTTACCGAAATCGATCTGCAAAATAAGTGTTTCGATCTCTATGATCGATGCTGCAATTTATCCAGAATATACTGACAACAATACGCTCGTGATGCACACGGTTCCAATGCATTTAGACATAATAATAATAATAATAATGGCGTGTGACGAGGGCCTCCCGTCAGGTAGACCGTTCGTCTGGTGCAAGTCTTTCGATTTGACGCCACTTCGGCGACTTGCGCGTCGATGGGGATGAAATGACGATGATTAGGACAACACAACAGCCAGACCCTGAGCGGATGAAATCTCCGACGCTGCCGGGAATCTAACCCGGGCCATTAGGATTGACAGTCTGTCGCGCTGACCACTTTTTTGTTCGCTTTAGTTCGTTGTATCTGCTCGGAGCAGACGTCGTAAGACATCCTTTTAAGTTCGTTGTTGATCTGTTAAGTCAGTTTCTTTTATTACTGAGGGCACGTTACCCTCTGACCGAACACGCTGAGCTATAGTGCCGGCGCCACTCAGCTACCGGAGGCGGACGATTCAGACATTTAATAGTATCTTTGTAAAAAAAAAAAAAAAAATGTTTAAGCCAAATTGACAGTTGACGGCCTTCTGATGCATAGTTTTGGGGAGTGAACTTTTAAAAACTGGTTTCACCTTTAATTTTTCGTCCTTTGTAGCCCGGTAACGTATAATAGACACGTCTCACTCTTACGTTCTGATCTTAACTACTGATGTGATGATGCTAGTAGCCGCAGAGACGTAATAAAAAGATAATGTGTTAGGCGGTCTAGAGGGCTTTATTCACAACACACCACTTGGATGGAGCGCTGCACAAGCAGTTGACGCCAAACATGAATGGCGATGGGATCGGAGAAGTTGGCCCGGCGCCGAGGGTGGGCGTGTCCGGCGAGGCGCGGTGCTGCCGCCGAGGCTCCACAGGTGCCGGGGGCGGCGGGGACGGGAACCACGGACTCCGAGCCTGGAAGCCCCGCCGCGCCACGCCGGCCTCGGCCGGTATCGATCTGAGCCGCCGGGGCCGCCGCCGCCGCCGCCGCCGCCGCCGCCACCGGGCCACGCCCCGCCCCGCCCCACCCACCGCCCCCAGCTGCAGCACCTGAAGGCTGCTCGCCAGTGCACCGCCACTAACGTACCGCCACGTGGACTGTCTTCCCAATTACAGGTCCGGCTCCACGGACATTTTTAGTACTACTGGATGGTTAATTTTCTACAGGAACGAAAGTAAACATCTTCTGTGCCACAAGGCACCGTATTTGGAAGCTGCAAATGCTCTCAACATAAATAAACGATTTACCAATCAGGATCAGCAGCAGTAAAAGATAGTTCTCTGTCATTGTCGTTGACTATAGGAAGTACCTGATCTACATTTACGTAAATACCTCGGAGGATAATCCTCTAACAATGCCATTAATTTCCTATTCTGTCCCATTCGAAAGGGAAAACGGACAGCCTGTATGCTTCCTTACGACTTCTGTTTCCTTTTATGTTGGCTCTGGCGTTCTCACGCGAGATTTGTGTTCGTGACAACAGGAGTCTCGGTCAGGCACACAGTTTTAATCTGCAAGGATGTTTCATATCAGCGCACACTCCACTGCAGAGTGAAAATCTCATTCTTTTTCAATAGTGTTTTGTGAGAACAGGGATTCCCACTTGACTTCACGGAGCATCTCCGTAATACTCGCATTTTGATCGAAACTATCAGTAACAAATTTAGCAGAACGCTCCGATACCTTCCTCTAATCCAATCTATTGAGGAGCCGTCCCACAAGAATAAGTGGCACTACTTTTCTATGCGCGTTCTCCTTTATAGATGAGCTACACTTTCCTAAAATTCTCCCGATAAACCAAAGTCAAACACTCACCTTTCGTATAACCGATCTCATGTGCTCATTACATTTAGTTTCGGTTTGCAGCGTTACGCGTCGATATTCAGTCGACGTTGTTGTCTCAAGCACCACACTAATAAAACTATATTCGAACATTACAGGGCTGCTTTTCCTACTACTCAACGTTTATCCATATTTAGAACACTACACACAAATTCTGTCCACGTAATCCTGCATCCTCCTATAGTCACTCAATGGTGACACATTCCAGAATACTGTAGCCTTATGTACAAACAGTTATAGGCTGTTGCTCGCCTTATTCGTCAGATCGTTCGTATACATAGAGAAGAAAAGCCGTGGAGCAATCCTGTCGATGTCTTTCTCGCCATTGAGCACTCGCAGTCTAGAAAAACGTACTGGAATCTTGTGTTTAAAAATTCTTCGAGACACTCTGAGGACCTCTGCGCATGCTCGGCCCATCATTTACCGTCTGTACTGTAGCACTGTTTTAAACAATATTTGGAAAATCAAGTAATGTGAAATTTCAATAGTACTTTCATCCATCATTCGCAGGACGTCGTGTGTGAAAACGGCAAGTTGAGTTTCACACCAGCGATACTTTCTATATGCGCTTTATTGATAGAAACTTTCTTGCTCAAGTAAATTGATTGTTTTGGAACTTAGAATATGCTCAACAGTTCTGCAGCAAACAGAGAATTTTCGCTTCGGGCTTTGCGTTGGGCGAGAGAGTCGCGGCAAATGCATTTACCGCTGTCTGTCATATGGTAGTGAATATTATATCCGTACCCCTTTACTCGAGACGAGTTGAAGAACGATTTGAAACAACGTCACCACTCTGGCACTCCACAGTAATCTCTGTTTCATCGTACCTGAAATTTACTAAATGCACTGAAGTCAAATCAATGGATCGGGGTGTATGAAATAAGTGAATGACGTAAGAAATAAGTGACGTAAGAAATAAGTGAATGACGTAAGATGATCTTCTTCTCCTTCTTGTTCTCCTTCTTCTGCCCTCCAAATGCTAGGCCTTTCTTTGTTCTTCAGCCGAACGGACTACAATTTCTCACTTTGCAACGTAGTCAGCCGTACTTCATTCTGTAGAGATGATCACTCAATTTTCTTCTTTTCAGTTTTGTTTCCTTCGTTGGAGGTATTTAACTTCTTACTAAGTGTGCTGGTTCTTAGTCTGCCTTCTCTGGTACAGCCTTTCACAGCCCTAGTAAATCGGCCCGGATAGTATTTTTTGCAAACGACTCACGACTCATTTCCGTATTGCAGAGTGAGGACGGGCGTACTTTATAAAACTTTATTCGTTTGACGTTTGGTATCTTGTTTCTTAAGTATCTGTTTACTGTCGCACGTGTGTTCCCAAATTACTACTTTCTTGCCTGTATCTTCCTCACACTCATACTCGTCACCATAACCCAGACAATTAAAATGGTTGCTCTTTTCTACTACTCCATTGTTCAACTCTATTTCTCTTCTTATGGGATCCTGTCCCATCAAAGCCATTGCTTTCGTTTCCTTTGCGGGTGTAGTTATGCTGTAGTCTTCAACTATTTTGCTTGCAAGGTAAATTTCTCACTCCGTTTGTCTCATAAAACTCAATGTCGCCTGCATACAAAACGCATTAAATTGTCCCTATATATATTGAGATCAGATATAGCATTTCCGATGAAACATAGTTGGAATAAATGCAGAATTTTAATCAAAAGACAAATTTAGCATTTGTTGGTCTGGAAAAAGCCTTTAACAAGAAAAACATTAGATTATAGACAAGAAATGAGGACATCCACTGCATCTTATAAAAAACTTCAGAAGGCCTGCCAGAACAATATGGCCAAGGCAATACGGCCTCCGACTTACTTCCGACATAAGTCTGTCCAGACGACAGGAGCGCCACATGACGAGGAGTGACTGCCAGTCGGACACACGCACGGTGCATGTAGTATTAGTGAGCGTGCTGTCCGTGTGTAGAGTGGGGGAGGCGCACGATCTGAGTTAGACCGAGGGCACTTTGTGATGGTCCGGAGGTCGACACGAGCATATGGGGAACTGCACAACTTTTCAGGTGGTCGAGGAGTGTTGTGGTGAGTGTCTTCAACACGTGTCGAAACCAATGTCCCGACGTCGTGGGGTTGGGCGGCTGCCCCTCGTTACACATGTCGGACGTCGTAGGCTGCGAAGACTGGTAAAACTGGACAGGTGGCGAACTATGGCGGAAATAACATCATATTTTAACGCTGGGCAGAGTAAAAGTGTGTCTGAACACACAGTGCACCGAACACTCCTAACGAGGGGCCTACGCAGCCGTCGACCCATCCATGTGCCAGTGTTGACACCGCGACATTGACAACTAAGACTGAAGTTAGCTCATGACCATCGACACAGGACGTTGGCGCAGTGACAGAGTGTTGCACGGTCTGATGAATCCCGTTTCCTTCTCGATCATGCTAATGGGAGGGCGGGAATGTGTCGTCTTTCAGGTGAACACCTGTACTGCGAGACGGAGACAACCTGGCGTCGGCTCCATGACGCTCTGGGGATCACTGATATCGGCATGCATGGGTCCAACGGAGCTCGTGCAAGGCACCATGATGGCCATGGAGTATCGTACACCGGTTGCAGACCGCGTACACCCCTCCATGAGTATCACGACGGAAGGGGCATTTTTCAACAAGATAAAGCGTCTTGTCACAAGGCCTGAAGTGTGATGGGGTGGTTCACGAAACACAGTGGCGAGTTTCAATTGATGTGCTGCCCAACCCCTTCAACTCAATCCGGTCGAACACATCTGGGACGTGCTTGAACGTGGCGTCAGGGCTCATCACCCCTCCCCGGAATTTACGGGAATCAGGTGACTTGTGTGAGCAGATGTGCTGCCAGGTCCCTCGAGCGACCCGGCAAGCCTCGTGGCTTCCGTGCCACGACTCGCCGCCGCTGTCATCCGTGCCAAAGGCGATCATAATATCACGGCTTATCAGTGTGTAGCCATTGGAGGTGTACTAAGAACTGGTTAGCAGGTTGTACTGGTCTGCACCATGCAACAGTTCTCTCTACATTGGAACACCACAGTATTAGAAAATAACCCCAATAATGGTTCACTTCGTATCTGGAAATTAGCAAACAGAAGACAGTTCTCTGGTGTCACAAACAGGGTGTTTCAAAGTTCTTGCATTAAACGTCTCTGGGTGATAGAGTACGGCGTGGGCAACAACTTTGTTGGAGATCAAATTTTCGCTGACGCTTTCTGCCGACACTAGGAGTCGTTTAATATTTTTTGATTCTGGGACGACGAGATTTCACTGAACTGTCACGGTCTACTAACCAGATCTGCTGCACACTACCTACCCCAGTTAACTGACAAAGTGATTTTCAGCAAGACCTTTAATTTTGCATCGCCTACTTACTATGATATAGAGCAGATGTGTGGGTTACAGGCAACACACAAGGCATAAGCATGTGGCTAAATTCCTGACTCTCTGCCGCCTCTCAGGGGTGTGACCAATACAACATTAGTCGTAGCGTCGCGGGGGAAGGCCCGCGATCATTTTGTTTCTAACAAACGTCAAACGATACGCCGCGTGACGTGATCTATCACCTCTAGACGTTTGACACGAAGAGTGTGAAACAGCCCAAATGTAGTGTCGTTCCAAGAACGAGGTCCCAACGCAAGGTTGGTAACTCGCGACGGGACCACCAGATAAGCCTACTCTCTGTTAGAAGCTACGAAGAATGAGAGACGTCACCGTATACACACCATCCAGATTTCCGCACGCCGCCGCTGCGGAATGATCACTTACCTCAGAGCGGAGTGCCACTCAGCCCAGTCTGCAGCCGTCGCGAAGGACGACAGCACCGTCTCACCGCAGAGCCGGCAGTGCGGGAGCCGTGTTCGTCACGACTTTGCAGCAAAGTTTATAATTGACCGTAATTTAAGAGGCGAGATAAGAATCTTGTGCTGTATCAAACGATATGTTGGAGGTCGGCGACGGTCATAAATATACATGGCAATCCTGTGGCAATGGATTGTTCCAAAGTATTTCCTATTGTTCAAGTTACAATACTGTGATCTAATATTCTGCATCTGTTGTACCAACAGCTCAGCCTCCCCCAGAAGTAAATCTAAGGACCCACCACAGAGCCGACGAGTGTTTTTGGTTTTTCTACGTCATTGCTCAACCAGTAAAGATGACAGAGGACTCAGTATTTTTTCTCATTCCAGATGTCACAAATATTATATTGAAATACGTCCAATATTATATAAATGATGCACCTAATGCGGTATACAGTAACACCAGTATGTCGTTCTCAGAGAGTAGATTGACGCTTAAATGCAATAGAACGTAATGCATATGGTTTCTTACATGGAGCACTTCTTAAACTGAAATTTTACTATCTTAAGTTGACCAAACAGTGAAGTTGTCCATTTTAAATTGTTAGGATCGAGGGTAGATGAGGGCTTTATCGGAAGTATCAAGTTCACGGTCTTCTGCAGAAACTGAAAGGTGCTCTCTTAATTATAAGAATGATCTTCACCGTGTCTGAAATTGAAACTGGAAGGCTTGTCTAGTTTGCTTACTTTCACCCTGTTACCTCGTGTCGTATTAAATCTTGGGACAACTCTGCGCACTCAGGAACAATTTTCTTGTCTCAGCAAACTGCAATAAGACTGACCAGAGGTGTCAGTTGGCGAATTTCGCATAGGCTGGTGTTCAGGATGAAACTAATACATATATTACTTTCAGTAATTGGAGACTGTCTGTGTGTCAAATCCTATCACTAGCAATGTGAAATCAAGTACTTTTAAATTCCGATTACAGTGTGTGATCTAGAGTCGTCTTTGCTAATAATATAACTTTGCGAACTACTTTTGATGTCTCTGTATGTCTATCCATCTGATTCGAGGTATGAGGGACTTCGGCCGTTCACCTAAGTAATAAAATGAAACACCTACAGCCGTCCTTACGATGTTGTTTATCACATGTGTATCAGTTTCTGTGCTTTAGTGCACCAATTTTAGGCCTTAACTGTCGCTCAGGGGGTTAACTCCAATTGTATATACGATTCATCGGTGGCTAACCTCTATGAACTGGTTTTCGTAGACTACCTGTAACAACGATGTTGTGTTTCCGACCGTCAATTACCAGCTGCCTGGAGAAACATTCAAAATAAAATGTCCAAAGACATGAGTCAGCGATTCGTGGAACTATCACACACAATGGCCAACTGTTGTGTAACGGTAACTGTAACTTGTTAGAAAAAACGCATCTGTTGAATTTACATGAAATGTTGGTAATCAGAACTGTTTTTAACGTTCTTTCAAAGGTTCGTTTAGGCCCCACAAAAGATTTTTACATTGGCAATGGATAACTCGGCTCTGCTCTATCTGCACTCCAAAAATGAGTAGAAATAAATCAGTTTGCCTTCTTTTATTATTAACTAAGCTGCTGTAGCAAGTGGCTTTTCTGTCCTCTTTCGGAAATGACGATCACTCTCCACGGAATGTTGCAAGCCGTGGGAGTGCGACTTTTCCCCAAACAAATTTTTCATTTAAACAGTGACTATAGCTCCAGTGAAACTTTCTGTTCAAAAATGGTTCAAATGGCACTGAGCACTATGGGACTCAACTGCTGAGGTCATTAGTCCCCTAGAACTGAGAACTAGTTAAACCTAACGAACCTAAGGACATCACAAACATCCATGCCCGAGGCAGGATTCGAACCTGCGACCGTAGCGGTCTTGCGGTTCCAGACTGCAGCGCCTTTAACCGCACGGCCACTTCGGCCGGCTGAAACTTTCTGTAAATAAGTCAGACAGTACTTTGCAATTAGACTGAAACCCTTTAACAACACAGAAAAAACTAACATGAACGATTACTCTTTTCTCATCATCATCTTTCTCAGCGTTGTCATACACCATAATTAATGCTTTTAACAGACACTTTCTTAAATCACGTAAAATGTACTCTTTTAGATTACTGGTAAAATATATTTAAATTAATCCTCATGGGGAAACTAATTAACACACTGATGACATGACCGATAATGCTCCCTGGGTGCCAACACGCAGATATTATTAAAAGCAACAGAATATTTACGCTATAATAATTACTAAACTAGCGCTTGCAATAAAATAAACCCAATGCAAATTACCTTCTTTTTCAAATAGAGAAAGAGCCATCCCTCTATACAACCATACCAAATCCTACTTTATCCTCAGTGATGCATCATAGGAACAGCTCAAATAAAAATCTGTGTGCAGCACATCCACCATCCAACCTTTCGCTCGGCCATGACACAGAACTCTCTCTCATGTGCTCTGGCCCACAAATGCTTCCGACCACTTCGCTCGCCAGAGTTCTGCTCCATGATTCAACCTCTTGTAGCTTCAGAGTACGTATCACTGATGTGTGCGGCATGTAAAGATGCTCAGCGTGCTTAACATTGCAAATAAACTGTCAAATATACCAAACAAACCGTCATTTCTCATGGCATATTCATCTTTCATAGCCATATTTCCTGATATGTACGCCATTCAAGGGGTGTCCCCATCCTGCCCGCTCTGTATATCGGAATTGCCTTTGACAATATTAACTCTTGCAAAGTAGACTGCTGCAGTGATTGAGGAAACTAGAGAAAAACAAAATTCCATTGCACAACTATTACTTAAGTACAGCAGAGAAAGGTGTGCAGTGTTGGCTGGAGGTTTCATTTTCAATATGCTTTCAGCATAACGGAAGGAATTGTAGTGACATGCCTGAAGTATTCAAACCCAAGTTGAAAGGTTCCCTCGCGGCACACTTCTTCTGTTCCATACAAGGGTTCCTCACAGTAGTTGAGAACTCTTCTCTGTAATGTGTTTTTCATTATGATACTCTCTACCATTCTTTCGTGTTTTACTAATTCTTGCGTTTACACTTCCTCTAATGTGCATTCTGTAAAAAGTGGACTGATTCTTTCCACCACAAGGTACAGGCTGGGCAAATTTAAATTGGCCCGGAAAATATTTGTAAGACTGACGCGGAATTGACTCTTGTTGATGATACGAGAACTGCCCACCAAAGAAAATAATAGAAACCGTGATTTCGATGCACCAGGAAGGTTGCTGCCACATGTCCGCATGTGAACGTCTTCCGCATGCTCTGTCCCGAGTACTTCGCCGTGTCACTACGACTGACGGAGTGACAGAAGTAGCCGTCCTAGTGACCAGTAGAAAGGCGAGACAAAATGGTTCTCACGATAAAACAGCGCGTCTCCAGTGCTGAGCACTACGAAAAGCACAATTCGTACATAACATTTACGGAACTGTTTGCGCAAGAGTTTAATACTGGAAGTGTTTGGCAAAAGTTAGAGCAAAGTCTGAAATGCAAGGCTCAGCAGCAAGATGACGAGAAGTGGTAGACATTTCCAGCATCTCGTGTGATGTTCAACAACAAGGGTCAATCTTTCTGTAAATACTTTTCGGACCAGTTTCACATTGCCTACCTTGTAGGATGTCACAATAATTTAAGTTTGTTGGAATTCAAACATGAAATACTCTGAAAAGCTATCGGACATCCAACTTGGCTTATTACCATAACAGTCAACCATTATAAGTATCGGAGAAAACGGACTGTCAAATATGGAGTAAAAGAGTACAACACACGATGTTATTTCGGGAGTGCAGCGGAGAGTCATTTAGGTGGCAGCCGACGTCTGCCTTTTTTTTGCGTAATTTGCTTCGAGCTTATAGAACAATACTGCGAACAACTTAATACAAGTATAAAACTACTAGCTGACAAACCCAACATTGGCCGGGTATTCATTCTGCCCATTTTCTGTTAGAAACGAAAATAAAATATGAATTGTGTCTGTAGTATAGTATCGAAAAAATTTCATTTCCGTGTATTCGTGGGAACATTTTTGAAATTATGAAACAGTAGCAGAAAGAAATTCGCATAATATACAAAGATATAAGAAACATAATCTGGGACCGCTTCTGTACGCTGGGCGCAGCTGCTTCGTGTGTCTACAGCGCTATTTTGTAAACGTCTCTACGACGACGTCTCTTCACAGCTCTATAGGTGGCTATTGTTCTCGCCTAGAGTCGTTTGCGCTTCACGGTTGGAAACTGTCAAAAGCGCTGCCAGGTGTCAGGGAAGCCCTTAAGTTGACTCCCCTGCAGTAGCGCCTTAGCAGGCCTAGTAAAGAACAAGTTTATTAAAACTTCATGCATGATGCGGCATTGTTCCACGTATTTCAGTATTTACGGCGTCATATCTCTTAAATTATGTGTCGTTAAATGATATATTCATGCAGGCACATTCAGTGACGTATGAGGACACTGCCTGCGAAATATGTTGCGAACAGAATTAACAGCAAAGAAATAATAAATTTAAATGTCACACATGATGCAGCAGTTTCTCATGCATTTCAGTATTTATGACGTCATATCTCCTCATCTGTGACAGGTATGTGGTTCTTACCCCCCAACGACCGTGCTTGACAATAAAAGATACGTGTATCAATTTGGTTGAAATCGATCCAGTGGTTTTGGAGAAGATGTGGAACGTACATACATTCATACGTACATCCAATATTATAATATGTGTGGATACATACGGAGAAATCACAATTTAAATAGTCTGAGTAATGATCCAAAATTATTTTACAGTGTCCACATACGAGAACCTTAGTATAACTAAGGAACATTTAGATATCGCTTGCACACAAAATAGAATATAAAAAAGGACAGCTTAGATTTGGGAGCATACACTTAGATATTACAGTGCTTATGCAACCACAGAGCAGTTGTGAGAAAGGAAATCTCTAGTTTCACAAGGTTTCGCAGTAAACGGTCAGCCAAAAAAATATCGGCTGCGCGTTGTAAATATACTGCCAGTTTTAGAGCTGTATATTCAAGCATTAATTTATTATTAGATATTCTGTAAATCAACAAGCTAGCAGCCTGCTTATCCCCGTTAGAGCAAGAACCGAAAGGAAAACGCTGCACGTTCACGCTTGGCGATAACCACTTTGCTGACAATGGTAACTGCATGTAAGCGGCACAGTAAAAGGTGTCCGACGGGTCGGTCGTTGGGTTTTGTCAGATTCCGGATTTGTCTGGAACACATCATGTCGACGTCTCTGTTTTTTTTTCTGCAAACGCCAGCGATCTAGCAGTTCTATTGTCAAAAGAGCGTGGTGAAGTTAAATTTCGCATTTTCTGCTGGTAGCGCCGAACGCCGATTACCTCAGCATTTCCCCTCACACGTCTCCGCCCACCACAAAGACTAATCTTGTCATTTGGATTTTTGTTTATCACTTTGAGCAACTGTTTCTGAAGAATGCGGATGCGAAGAAATAGCACACTAGCTGCGTTAAAAATTGTTTCTTAACTCAAGTGGTGTGCTATTTCTTCACATCGGACATCTTGTTATTCCATTTACACCGCCACCTCCCAGTGCAATCGGATTTCTTCTTTGTGGCATGTATATTTGTTTCACACAGTCAAAGAGAGGGACTGGACGTGATCAAAGTTCACAAAATAGAAAGACTCCTTAGCACAGTGAAAGTAAAATTATGTTCTATAACTTTCAAAAGGACACTTCAAATATTTATCGAAAATTGCGGAAAAAATAATATCAAATAAGAATATCGGCACTCGATATTGCCTTTTGATATCGATATATCGGTGAAAGAAATGTCGCCAATATACATCGATTTTTTGGGGGGAAATATAGATATATTGATATTTTGTCAACAGCCCTAGTTTACATCCCCTTCTTCCTTCTGACAGTCGCAGAAACGGTTATCCTTTATGCCTATCCAATGTAAGTAGAAAGAAGTTGGAGGCTTGGTTCGTACCCTACACATTCGTATCAAGGTAGTTATCAGCTTACTGTTGGCATTAAATTTTCGGTACCAGGGAGGAATTTCTAGTTAGGTACTGGTTGGATCCCAGCGTGTACTGTAGCTTTGTAAGTGGGCTGCTTCTGTGTTGGCAGCGCTGTGTAGCGCTTTGCATTGGATCTCTGACTGCGCTTTCTTTTTAAGAGGCTCTGTGGCTGATCGGACTCGTTGTTGGAAGTTGGTCGCCAGTGGTGTTGGGCAGCTAGTAGTTACTCTCCAGCAGGGATGGAAGTACTGTTGGACAGCTGGAGCTGAACAGCCAGCAGTGATGGATGTTAAGTGTGAGAAGTTAGCATTGATGGAGGATAGAGGTCTGAAGTGTTAGCGTAGGCCAACGATCTAGATGTATCCGACTTGAAGATTGAAAACTATTCAGGATTATATATCTTTGTACTGGATGTCAATAACGATTTATATTCGTGTTTGCACTGGATGTCACATTATTAAGGTCAAAAATACATTATCTGGTTTGCAACAAAATCTTCCTTTGCTAACCACATACCTGTTAGTAGTTGGTGGCTTTAGTAGTTAGAATCTTTTATTTAGCTGGCAGTATTGTCGCTAGCTGTATTGCAGTAGTTCGCGTAAAGAAGATTTTTGTGAGGTAAGTGCTTAATGAAATGTGTAGGTTATTGTGAAAGTTTACCGTCTAACCTCCTTGCCTAGGGACGCCAGATGAAAGTCGATGTCGTCAGGCTCTGAATGAAAAATTGCGCAACGGATAACTGGGGAGGGGAGCTTGAGAGCGCTACCTAGAGAGCGTGTCCTTTCTGTACGATACTAGGCAAGGGGCTGCAGGGCTCACATGCGGATGTGTGGGTCCCTGCATTCTATAGCTTTTATTTTAAATAAATTCCTTTAACTTGACTTCTTTGTGATTTTTAAGGTATGTTAAAGATTGATGACAGTTGATTACCTATTTATTTTAAACATTATCACTCGACTTTACAGCGATTGCAGCAATTGTTTCGTTTTACAGATACTACAATTTTACAATATATACGGGTATATTGTATACTAATCTGCACGCACATTTCTACGGGTAAGACGGAATTGCGTTGGCCAAATGTATACCACCAAAGTCTCCCAATATTTTACATATGACATTCACTATGTGAGGAGGATAACGGGCAAACTGGGGACCAAATACATTAACACAGGGGGTCAAATTTCCTAAATTAACGAGATCATTCATTTCCTTACACAATCCGAAGCTGGAAATAAAATAATTAGTACAAATATTCAAATACCTCTCATCCATGCGTGAACATTGAGACAGACGCACTGAGGGCACGTCTGCTCACTTACCCGTCTTCTGTAACACCCCTCCACGAATATGGCGGGCACC
Organism: Schistocerca americana; assembly: GCF_021461395.2. NCBI lineage: Eukaryota > Metazoa > Arthropoda > Insecta > Orthoptera > Acrididae > Schistocerca > Schistocerca americana. Next base: position 96,181,615 of record NC_060121.1, read on the forward strand.
CGGAGGTCTTCCTGGGCCCCGGTGGAGGGGGTGGCCGAACCACTTGGCCGTGACCAACCTCTCCACCCCAAATCTTGTGACACTGGGAAGTCTTTGACTTTTACCTGCCTGTGCTGTCTCTCTGATCCCCTACCCAGGAGTAAGGTTGGCACTACTACACTACAGAACTACTTCCCAACAAAGATTTGGCCACGCTTTACGGAAAGGTGTGAGGAGGATTAGGAAAGTTCATGTGCAGATTCACATTCACGTACAAGAAATGCATAATAGACGACACATGTAAATACGTATTATGAGGCCTGACACATTTCTTTTCACCCGTCCACATGGGTTCTGTTGCACCCGCCGCCGGCCGCGTCGTGTAATAAAATTGGCTGCGGAGCCGCTTCTGTTTGTATTTGCCGGTGCGAGCGAGCAGCGAAACCTGCTGCTTGTAGAGCGGAAACTACTGTACCGTTTCAATTGTTAAGATTTCTTTTTTGTCAAGACCATTCTTTTAAATTAATTATTTGACGTCAGGTTGTAATTTTTTTGAGTAGTCAGATTGCGTTGCGCTAGAATCTTGTGGGTCAGTGTTGACATGATAAGAAAAAGTAAAGAGAAAGTAGGCTCAGTACGTTTAGTTTTACTCAGCTGTTTCGGAATCAAATAAGGTAGAAGTTTCATTTTCTCAGTCATTCGGCAATTTACGTACAGATTCACACAATTGAATAAAGAAGATTCAGCTTTAAGGCAGACTGACGTCAGGCGTCAATCCTCTGTCTGCTCTTCCTCGGCCAGTTCCCACGTCCATAACGTGAAACCGGAGAACGGTAGATTGACACTCATTGCAGGACCAGAAACACTGGCCTCTTTCGCAAATTCGTCGTACTTGGCAGTTTAAGCCAATCCAGTATGAGTTGCGGTCCACAGAAAGGAGTTTCTCATACATCTTCGTTTATTTAGCGATGATTTTCGTGTTATTTCCAGTATTTGATTTTTTTTTATTTTGTTGCTCCACTTAGGGTTTTCCGTAGATTGCAGTACGCTTTTTGAGTCAGACACTAACAAAGGGTTCTGGAGCGCCGTATGACTATCAAATTTGGGAGCTTCTCGAATCGCTGTCGCTTCCGCGGTAAAAAAAATAGGGAACCGTGCTGGGCAAGCGAAATAGCTTGGAATATTTCAACTTGGAGCAAGATATACACATCCTATCGCCAAAGTCTCGTGATATTGAGAGCCATCAGTTCTCACAAGATCGAGGTAAGGTCAGTAAAGATTAATACAATCACTGAAACTTGGACTGCTTGGCCGGCCGCTATGGCCGAGCGGTTCTAGGTGCTTCAGGCAGGAACCGCGCTGCTGCTGCGGTAGCAGGTTCGAATCCTGCCTCAGGCATGGATGTGCGATGTCCATAGGTTAGATAGGCTTACGTAGTTCTAAGTCTAGGGGACTGATGACCTCAGGTGTTAAGTCCCATAGTGCTTAGAGGCATTTGAACCATTTGGACTGCTTGTGCAGAAACAGTTTCTCATAAAACTGCAGTAGTGAATAGCGAGAATTTCCAGCTGTTATCGGAATGGAACGATGTAGCCTTAGGTCTAAAACTTTCACCATCTTTCCAGAAGGTCGAAGCTTTATTGTGAAAAATTTACAAAAAATTTTCGATTAAAAGTATAGGCCATCCTGGCCACTACTTTCTTCAATCATTCGGCCAGCATACGAATCCTACGGCGGAAGAACTGAACGTCTTTTGAGGAAAACCATGAATCTCTCCAGTTTTGCCCTCGCTGCTCCTGAATCACTGGATCCCGGGTTCCACTTCCGGCCGTGTCGGTCACTTCCTCCGCTCGGGAAATGTGTATTTGTGTTGTCCGCATCATTTCATCGTCATTCGTGAAAGTGGCGAGACTGGATTGTGTAAAGATTGGGAATTTGTACGGGCGCTAATAACCACGCAGTTGAGCGCCCCACAAACCAAACATCAAAAATGGCTCTGAGCGCTATGGGACTCAACTGCTGAGGCCATCAGTCCCCTAGAACTTAGAACTACTTAAACCTAACTAACCTAAGGACATCACACACACCCACGTCCGAGGCAGGATTCGAACCTGCGACCGTAGCGGTCGCGCGGCTCCAGACTGTAGCGCCTAGAACTGCTCGGCCACTCCGGCCGGCAAACCAAACATCATCATCATTGTTTGTATGGGCGGAAGAGATGAGCAGCCAGGCTGTGCACCATACATCGATGAATGTGGTAGTCAGAGTAAGCAATGTCTGGAGAATATGGCGAGTAGGGTAGGTCTTCGATTTCAGCGGTTCCAAGTATGTTTTCGCGGCTTTTGCGACATGGTGTCGAACATTGTCATGCTGCAAAACCACCTTTCCATGTCTGTCGCTGTATTGTGGCCGTTTGTCCTTCAGTGCTCTGCTCAAACTGATCAGCTGCTTTCGAGTACAATCTCTTGTGATCGTTAACGTCGGTTTCAATAGTTTAGAAAGCTTTCTCTCTTTTTCGACGTCAACAACACTCTTCGTCTTTCACTAATAGGTACCTCACCATAGGTCTTACTAAGCATTTTATGAGTCTCACCCGCAGACTTGTTCATATTAAACCAGAAAGAACAGAACCCATAAGCAGATAAATTCAATCGAGAATAACTTTATGATGCAATCACAAATTTGATGGCGTTATGTTTACAAAAGCCTAAGCTCAGTGCACGACCCATACGTCCTACCACCTGCACCACTACTTCCCAATACTGCCATTTATTGCAAAATGGCGAAATCAATGTTATTGACGTAATATATGTTTGAATGCAACTGTCAATGGTAAGGAGTGAGTCTAATGTTGTTACCAGTAGAGGTCAAAGTTTTCTATGAGCGGAAAATTGTCTTTCATGTCTCGTAGGGCGTTGATTTACTTTTAGGTCGTTGGCTCCTCTGACAAAGTTTTTCGCTTAGCATAGATTCAACAGCTTATGCTAGAAGGAGTCGATAACATTGCTCCAAGGCATATCTGCAGTGTAAATTTAGCAGCGTTGCGATATAAGAAGCATCCACAATTATGCGGACGATGGCTTGTACACTATCAAGAGAATGTAAGGAGCTGCACCACCATAGTAAATCAGTAGTATGAATAACGCTGAGCACAACAAATGGATACAATGGTTTCCGTTTTATATTTTAGTAACAGTCCAATTAAACTATAATTGTAGGTTCATTGAAATTTTCATAGAGCGTCTCCACTCCTCGTCTGTTTCTACCATTCCAGCCAGCACTGTCGAAATCAAAAAGAAAAATATGCAATCCGTTAGCCGTCCATTATTGGATTAATGTGAGCGATGTGTTGCAATGTTTATGATTTGTTTTGTGCCACTCGCTGGTGAAAAGATGGGAGCCGCCCGTCAATTAGGTGACGAGAGCACTTGACGCGGTATAAACGAGCAATTCAGTAAATTCGTCAAGGCGAACTTGGCAGCAATTACCGGCTAAGAGGCACCCCTAATGAGTGCTACAGCGCCCAATGGAATGGGGACTACGCTACCGCCCCAGTCTAGTGGTTAGCACGGTGGGCGCCAGGTGGCAGCACATGTTGAAGGGCTGCAAGTAGTTCGCGCTGAGGCCGCTAGATGGACGCTGCTGTGCGAAACCTGGCAGATGTCGATCAATACGAATTCGGGGGGCGTGGTCGCTTCAGTTTTCTCTTGTGGAACGGAAATAAATAAGAATTTAGCCCCAGATATTCTGATCAGAAATGTTTCTCTTCGAGTCCTTATTTTCACACTTCACTGACATGACATGATCAGAACTGTAATGCTTGTTGAGACGGATGTGACACTGTTCTCTTATAATCATAAGAGACTGGTACGCAACTTTTATATTGACTGTCAAGGCGATAAGTGATGCTGTCCATAGGAAAGCACTACTGACTCATCATCATACCTCAGTTACAGTACTGACGCTAACTATTCTCTACAATGCAGCGCTGTTATAATCTCCCATACTAAATTTAAAATGGTATAGGGTTAACTGTTTCTGCAAAGAATATAAACATTGAAGGGTAAGGAGCGTGTATGTAGCTCATGACACACAAAGATTCACTCCATATTAAAATGTGGATGGATTTCTTGTGTCTCCCAGGTGCTAGTTCGTGCAGACAACATCTGTACGTCATTCAGGATGCACACTGACGTGCTTTCGTAGTTCCACTATGTGAGGTAATAATACCAAACATATACAGGGTGTGATTCTTGAGTTTCTCCCGGCGTATTTGATAGTCAAAATATCCACGGGTGTGCTGCCGGTCTATAGGACACTATAGACCGGCAGCACACCCGTGGATATTTTGACTATATACAGGGTGAGTCACCTAACATTACCGCTGGATATATTTCGTAAACTACATCAAATTCTGACGAATCGATTCCACAGACCGAACGTGAGGAGAGGGGTTAGTGTAATTGGTTAATACAAACCATTAAAAAAATGCACGGAAGTATGTTTTTTAACACAAACCTACGTTTTTTTAAAATGGAACCCCGTTAGTTTTGTTAGCACATCTGAACATATAAACAAATACGTAATCAGTGCAGTTTCTTTCATTGTAAAATGTTAATTACATCCTGAGATATTGTAATCTAAAGTTGACGTTTGAGTACCACTCCTCCGCTGTTCGATCGTGTGTATCGGAGAGCACCGAATTACTTAGGGATCCAAAGGGAACGGTGATGGACCTTGGGTACAGAAGAGACTGGAACAGCACATTACGTCCACACGCTAACACCTTTTTATTGGTCTTTTTCACTGACGCACCTGTACATTACCATGAGGGGTGAGGTACACGTACACACGTGGTTTCCGTTTTCAATTACGGAGTGGAATAGAGTGTGTCTCGACATGTCAGGCCAATAGATGTTGAATGTGGTGGCCATCATTTGCTGCACACAATTGCAATCTCTGGCGTAATGAATGTCGTACACGCCGCAGTACATCTGGTGTAATGTCGCCGCAGGCTGCCACAATACGTTGTTTCATATCCTCTGGGGTTGTAGGCACATCACGGTACACATTCTCCTTTAACGTACCACAGAAAGAAGTCCAGAGGTGTAAGATCAGGAGAACGGGCTGGCCAATTTATGCGTCCTCCACGTCCTATGAAACGCCCGTCGAACATCCTGTCAAGGGTCAGCCTAGTGTTAATTGCGGAATGTGCAGGTGCACCATCATGCTGATACCACATACGTCGACTCGTTTCCAGTGGGACATTTTCGAGCAACGTTGGCAGATCATTCTGTAGAAACGCGATGTATGTTGCAGCTGTTTGGGCCCCTGCAATGAAGTGAGGACCAATGAGATGGTCGCCAATGATTCCGCTCCATACATTTACAGTCCACGGTCGCTGTCGCTCTACCTGTCTGAGCCAGCGAGGATTGTCCACGGACCAGTAATGCATATTCCGTAGATTCACTGCCCCGTGGTGTGTGAAACCCGCTTCATCGGTAAACGGGTAGAACTGCAACGCATTCTCTGTTAATGCCCATTAACAGAATTGCACTTGATGATTAAAGTCATCACCATGTAATTGCTGATGTAGCGACACATGAAACGGGTGAAAGCGGTGACGATGCAGTATGCGCATGACACTACTTTGACTCAGTCCACCGGCTCTCGCAATGTCGCGTGTACTCATGTGTGGGTTCATGGCAACAGCAGCTAACACACCAACTGCACCCGCTTCTCCTGTGACGGGCCTGTTACGGACCCGTTTGCGTGCTACGACCATACCTGTTGCATACAGTTGGCGGTAGATGTTTTGCAATGTGCGGCACGTTGGATGTTCTCTGTCCGGGTACCGTTCTGCATACACCCTGCAGGCTTCAGCTGCATTTCGTCGACACTCGCCATAGATGAGTATCATCTCCGCCTTTTCAGAGTTCGAATATACCATGGTCACAGTTCCTACAACACTACACTATCACAGACGTCTGGTAACACGGTGTACTACAGTTGGTCAGCGTGCGGAGACGACTGCAGAATAACAATAGCAGCAAGCGCTACATGCGGACACTGCAACAGCTAGACCAAACCACAATAGTGCACTACAGCCACACTCGTAAACACGGTCGTCATCGTAAACATGTCCCTGCAGATGCTGCTCGCCGACCGTGGCCCGTGTTTGTTACAACACGCAACTGAACGTCGGAGGTCTCAAGCGTCAACTTTAGGTTACAATATCTCCGGATTTAATTAACATTTTACAATGCAACAAACGGCACTGATTACGTATTTGTTTATATATTCAGATGTGCTAACAAAACTAACGTGGTTCCATTAAAAAAACGTGGGTTAGTGTTAAAAAGCATACTTCCGTGCATTTTTGTATGGTTTGTATTAAACAATTACACTAGCCCCTCTCCTCACGTTCGGTCTGTGGAATCGGTTCGTCAGTATTTGATGTGGTTTACGAAATAAATCCAGCGGTAACGTTAGGTGACTCACCCTGTATATTGGATGTTCATAAGAAAGTATGATTATAACATTTTTTTTATAACTGTTGCTTTACGTAACGTACTAATCTTCCTCTTCGTTTTCGTCCTGATTGTATACTATTACAGGTCAATCCCTCGTTCTCTTTCTTCCTGACAGCATCCTTAATGAGACACCAACTAAGCGTAATGTTCTGTGGCGAAGAACTTGACTATATCCCGATCTTTGATATGCAACTAGAACTGTTGTGCTTTATGATATCCGTAATGGTTTCACTGTATTTTCTTTTTATATTGATGAAAAAAATCTAGAATCAGCTTCATGGGAGCGATAACTTTTTGATTATTGCGTAGTAGTATACTGTATGTTTCTCTGATAATAGTATTAAATAATAGTCTCCAATAATATTGTAATCCTTATTTTATGTACATGAAAAAAAAAAACAATCCGCGTCAGTATAGTTCATTTTATCATTATTTCACTTTGCTTTTTACTACTTTAGTCCAAGTAGATATGAAGTATTTATTTAATTATCTTATTGAATCCTATTAAAATTTTCAACTAAATTCAGTGGCTTTCTGATTCATTATGCTAACGAAAATTTCACATCCTATTCTGAGGTCGAATGCAATGATATTAAATGTTACTAACCACCCTCCACGAATCAGCGTCTGTAACAAAACCGGCTCGTCAGCTGATCTGCGGAATAGCTTTGATCACGTGATGTCTCCTTCATAAAAGCGGAGAGGTTGTCGTTCTGCGTTCATTTCCTGCTAACAGACACTTTTTTTTTAAAAACTGGAAATGCTCCGTAGAAAAATATTGTCTCATTTCAACGTGCGCCTACGTTTCACGCCAGTATCTGCAGTGTGCTTCGTGTGGCACTAAACTACCAGAGATTCAACCTACACACAATAGCTAATGCCATCAGAATTCCAGAAAAAATTGTGATGAACAATTCACTTGAAAAATTATCTAAGGGAGAGCTTTGTTGAACGCTGACCAAAATTAATGCTAAGATGGAATTCTCAGCAGTGTCTGGACCGTCTCAGTATCGCCCAAAATCTCTTGTTGAGCAGATGTATTACTGTAAATTGGACATGAACTCAGAATTCCACGAAAAAACGGAAATAACATAGGGTGAGACGGTGAAAGTCGGTGTCTCTAAACCAATAAGGAAAAACCAGATTTTATCTGGAGGAAAGAACATGGCAAGTGTCTGGACCGATTCTTCTTTAGGATATTTTTCAATGGGCAGATAATAACAGGTTTATACTACTCAAGTAAAGGAACTATACACAATTACGTGCGAAGCGGCCTGCATTGGAACAACCGTAGCAGAGCATCTGCCCATAAAGTGACTTTCTCGATGGGAAAACTGAGAGATTTGAAGCGCTGATACATTTTATTCACGTTACTTAGTACCCTTTGTCTTCCACTTATTCTAACATCTCAGGAAAATCGTGAATTAAAACGTTCATCTTGTATCGAAAAGTTTCTGTTAACTGCTAATGACTTGTTTGCGGAACTTACAGATGCCACTTCTCAGATATTAGATTTTTTTTCTTCCGATGATGGATACCCTTCATTTACCGGTCTCTTCATCTCAGAGTAACATCTACATCTTGCATCTTTAAGCACCTGCTGTACTTATTTCTGTCTGCCTTACCTTGCCGGCCGAAGTGGCCGTGCGGTTAAAGGCGCTGCAGTCTGGAACCGCAGGACCGCTACGGTCTCAGGTTCGAATCCCGCCTCGGGCATGGATGTTTGTGATGTCCTTAGGTTAGTTAGGTTTAACTAGTTCTAAGTTCTAGGGGACTAATGACCTCAGCAGTTGAGTCCCATAGTGCTCAGAGCCATTTTTTGCCTTACCTTAAAATATTCATCTCTACAGCTACATCTCATGGACTGGAAGTTCTTTCCCGATGTGTTATCATACTATCTTTCTCTGTAGTTAGTTTGTGTAGTTTCAGCTTCCTTTTCTATTATCACGTGACAAATTCCTTTTCGGACCGTCGCACAGTCCATGGTTGACTTGGATCCAAATCTGTGCTCTAGATGCACTTTCTAACTAGTTTGTCTTTCTGGTTGTGCTACTAGACTTGTTTTAGAGAGGAATACTCTCTTTGCTTGTATCAGTCTGCTCCTTCTATCCTTTTTGCGTCGTCCGTTATGTGGTGTTCTCCTTCCAAGGTGAGACGTTTCCGTTACTTCGACTACTACATAGTCCCCAATTTTTAGGCTAAATTTGTCATTAACATCATTTATGTATTACTTGATGCTTTATTCTATTTCAGTCCATATTCTGTGCTCAGTAAGCTGTTCATCCCGTCCAATAGGCTCTGTAATTCTAACTCAGTTTTATAGAATTTAACATTGGTATATTTTTACCCTAAATATGAATCTCACTTCTGAACACCACCCCTCTCTCTTGATTCTTCTGCACACACGTTGATCAGCATATGTGAAAGACGGAATGGCTGTCTCCGAATACCCTTTTCTTGTTGTTCCATTCTTATAGTTCCACTTTGGTTCTTGCACATGTTGTGTGTTAGTCTTAGAACATCCTCTTTACCTATCTTAAAAAATCGCTGATCGGTATGTAATGGAATTTACAAACTTGAAAACGTTGGACAATGCACGTACACTGAAAGGAAACTACGTGCATTTTTTAGTTAAAAAAACAGTCATTCATTACATAATCTACAAATTTTAACTAAGCCCTCATATGAAAAGCTGCCTAATGTTCAGTAGGTATGACGGAAACACATACATTTACGTAAATTTTAAGACGTTGGGCACGACGGAAATGGTGAGGATCGCCAAGTGTTGACATGCAGTATTCATTAGCAAGTTGTATGTGACAAATCACTGGATCCCATGTATAGCACTAGTGTCCGAGAACTGTCCCGTCTGTAAATTCGAACATTTAGCATTCTGTGGTGCGCCCGCATCTCGTGGTCGTGCGGTAGCGTTCTCGCTTCCCACGCCCGGGTTCCCGGGTTCGATTCCCGGCGGGGTCAGGGATTTTCTCTGCCTCGTGATGGCTGGGTGTTGTGTGCTGTCCTTAGGTTAGTTAGGTTTAAGTAGTTCTAAGTTCTAGGGGACTGATGACCATAGACGTTAAGTCCCATAGTGCTCAGAGCCATTCTGTGGTGCAATTGACTGCGAGGTACAGTAACGAAAACCCCATGAACTTCTTATAATAAACTGTTAATAGCACACAGTGACAAATGACTAGCTAATAACAGCAAAGCCGCATCTCTGATGGCAACGCGAATCTTTCCTCTCGAATTTTATGATCATGTCACAAGAAATATGCTTTTAAATAATTTAAATAAAATCGTAAATATTTCTAAGCGTATGTGTGATGCACCTCCCTAACAGTGGCTTCTTCATATATTCTACTTCTCTGGTGGCGGGCGGATCCGCATCATCTCTAGCGGTATTTGTCTCATTGTGCTTCTAAGCTCAGAGATTTGGAAATTTGTGCCATGTTAGAAACGAATAAATGACACGAATGTATTCTGCTCAATTGGGACATAAAAGGTTTAAGTATTCCATTGTGATATCCGATTCCGGTTTTACCCATCCAGCAGTTACCCATACAGCCTTGCTTCGATACACAGCGATACGATGAGTTGGAATGTGGGCTATGGAGAGGAGATATTCGGTGCGGAAGCAAACGAGCTCCCCAATATTGCATTCTTTGAATTTTTATCCGTGGAATTTCGTAATCGAATACCTTTGGAATCGATGTGTTGGTGATACGTTACACAAACGTGGTTGGTTACTACATAAAAGGTCGTTGCAACAGATCGTCTTGAAACGGTAGGTACCAAAATGAAAGCTGAAATACTAATTGTGTCTGGCCTAAACCAGTTCCTGCTATTGACAGCGGCAAGGACGCAAAGTAAGTGAATGCGGAATTAAATGACAAATGAATGTACCTGATAATACAGTCACGTGGAGGAACTGGCTCCTTTTCCAGTTACAGTTTGTCATAGGTAACTGGAACAATGGAGAGTCGCAAATGACTGGAAAACCATACAAGCGTTAAGAAAGTTTGTAGAAACAATTCTACATCTTACATGCCAGACAAATGTCAGCTTGGTGTAGAATTATGGAACGCCTTTTACGTTAGCATTCGATTTATTTATTTATTTATTTATTATTTTTTTGGAGCGGCGCCTTGAAAACATCTGTAAAAGTATCATCACGAACTCCATAAATACTCTTAGTGTGAACGGAACCACTGGTGAAGCCGATAGGGGAAACATCCATTCGAGTTCGTATAAAGGTAGGAACACGCGGGGTAAAACTTTTCTTATGAATTATCTTCTAAAACAAGGCTGAAATGAGAGAAAACTTCATTTATAGCATTCGTAGACTCAAAGAGCTATTGACAATTTTTACTATAGTATACTCTTTCAAATTCTGGGGAAATCACATTAGATACGAAACATTAAAACCGTTAGCCTATATTTGCTCTTTGCACAGGAGAGTAACTGAAATAATGGCGTCGGCCGCGGTGGCCGCGCGGTTCTAGGTGCTTCAGTCCGGAACCGCACGACTGCTACGGTCGCAGGTTCATGGATGTGTGTGATGTCCTTAGGTTAGTTAGGTTTAAGTAGTTCTAAGATCTAGGGGACTGATGACCACAGCAGTTAAGTCCCATAATGCTCAGAGCCATTTGAACCATTTTTTTTAAATAATGGCAGAAGTAAAAACGAGATAAATCATAATCTCAAACAGGTTTTCCTGAAAAGAAAAAATAGGTCAAAATTTATCTGTTTAGTGTTGTTTGTTGCATGCTGAAATGTGTTCAGCTAACTTGCTAACGACCCCAAAACTGTCTGACTTCTTAATTCCGGTAGATTGAGATCCAGTATCAGTGTAGATTCCCCACTTTTTAAAAACTACTTATGAGATTGCAAATTACTTTTTAAGAAATTGATTTTAATTATTCTGAAACGCATCTGACTGTAAATCTGATTCCATAAAACAATGATTCATAAAATACTCATAATGACTAACAGTTACATAATTTGAATATGACCTTTTACAGAAACACATCTATTGAATTTGCATGGAATTTCAGTAAAAGGTTCATTTAGGTCCTAGAGCAAATTTTTCCCTGGCGATGGATAACTTCACTCTGCTCTGGCTGCGCTGCAAATAATGACTGAAATATACCACTGGGCTGCAGTTTGCCTTATTATTATTATTATTATTATTATTATTATTATTATTATTTGCTTTTCAGGTGATGCTTTGGGAAAGGTTCTGATAATTATTATTCACGTAAGAGTGCAACGTGTGACAATACAAATTTTACCGAACACGTTTCTTTGAAGAGTGGAATATGTTTGTTGAAATATCTACAAATTGCAAAACGAAGTACTGTAAAAATCTTTTAAAAACACAAAAGGGAACTTCGCATTATCGTACTCGATAATACTTGGTTCTACCAAATATTTCTATTACAAAAATTTGTGTTCTTGAATTCCTACTAAAATATTATTTAACTAACCCAAATGAAGGAGGGTTAATTATAATACTGAATACATGATTGATAGTCCTTCCTGACTGCCAACACGTAGATATTATTGGACACAAAGAAATCTTTGCTCAGCAATGATTCTGAACAGGCCGTTGATAGACCCAATATACGTTGCTTTTTCTGAAGTGTTATCCCATTATCTAGTTATCTTAAAAGCCATCCTTCATCCCCAGGTTACATATCACGTAATATCTCTGACAGAAGCCTGCGTACGGCACCTCCGATATCCACCAAGCTGCACTTTCTGTTCTGCTATGATCCAGCGCCCCCCCCCCCCTCCGCCCCCCTCTCTCTCTATCAATCTACGACTTCGCAACAACGACTACAGCGCAAGCCTGCGACTCGGCAGTTACCTGCTAGCTTACCAGCGCTTTTCGTAATAACGTAACCTCTGGAAACCAGCGACCGTGTCTTGTTCATGTATTTAGTACGCAAAAATATTTAAAGTGGCGATATTCTGAAAGAAAAGATAATTTTCATTATATTTACATCCAGAGAGACACCAAGTGGTAATGATGTAAGAAACAAAAACTGATTTTGTTTATGGATTTTTCCGTCACTTCTTCGTAGAACAATTACAAATTTAACATTAAATAACAAGTAAATTGTTTTAGATCTGCTTATTTAGATTAGTAGAACAAAAAGAATTTAATTGCTATTCAACCTCATATAACTGTGATTTACTATTTTGTGTAATGTATAAAACTTTCAAGGCTATCATGAATATAATTCAGGAATTTTTTTCGATTTTATTTGTCTGGAGTGTAGCCTTACATCAAAGTACTACGTGGATCAGTTGTCCAGAAAAGAGAGGAATATAGCTACAGGAGAATGATTAAGATTACGTGGGTAAATTAACTAATTAAGAAATACAGAATCGAATCGGGGAGAAAGGAAATCTATGGCACAACGCAACGAAAACAAGACATAGATTCTTGTGCATCAAGAAATTGTCAACTTGGAAATGGAGTGACCCGCTGCAATTAGAAATCGTATAGGCAGAACCAAGAGCTCGTTGCAGTAAGCAGGTCTGACAGATCCAGACTACAGTAGTTTTGCGGAGGTGGAGGTGCATGTACGGGACGAAGTGGCAAGTGAAGCTACGTAAAACTCGTGAAACTCAACTTCTTCCGGTTGTTCTCGAGATCGTGGAGGCTACGCTGACGCCTTGCCTCTTGTCTTCCAGAGGAACTCTGCTACCGTTCAAGTGGTATGTAAGTGACTAACAAGACAACGTTTGCAGAGCTCCAGGACTGTTCACAGATGGTGATCCACGAAGACTCAAATGCTTTCAGCGTTACTTGTATGGATCATTAGTTGACACTTGGCCTATACAAATGTAAAGTAATGCGCGTGAATAGACAAAAGGTCTCTGGTATCCCTCAAGCTGTTGAGTTTCTACGAGAATTTATCCGGCGCCCCACGGTAAGACAGAGGCCACCCTGATATCAGTTTTTATCGTAGGAATAAGTGGACATACGACGCACCTGTGAAAGATCTTGCTCAATAAACACTCGGTCGATCTCTTCTTAAGTTCTGGTCGTCATTGCGGGACACTTACAAAGTGACATCACGCAGAACCTTGACACATTTTCCAATACGAGTTAAAAAAATTCCTAATTTTCTCCGACACAGAATAAGAATGGAATGACTTGTATAGGCAAACGTGAAAGATGGTCAGTTTGTGTTCCGGAGCAATGAAGTACCACGTGAGGCAATATTTACGTTATGACTAACCTTGGAAGATAAGTTGAAAAAACACAAATTTACATTTACGACATTTGTAGATAGAAAATTTTTCCACACTGCTGACTGTATTACACTCTTTGAAATTCTGGAGGTTTCACCGGTGAAATACTTGGCGTAAAGCGTTATCCACAACTTCCACAGAAACAAGACTTCACTTGTAAGAGGCGAAGGATATAAAAGGTAGCGAGTATTTTAGAAGTGAATGAGCCAGGTGTCGTAGCCTATCCCTAATATTATACAGTCTATTCACCATTTGGATTTGCAGCTCCTTGTGTTTACCGTGTTTACAGTTAAAATTGTTCCATGTAAGGTCCGCCAGTCATGCAAAACACCGTTTTTTCCAAGTTTCCGAACACGTTTCAGCAACACTGTGACATCAACAGTGGGTTTCAGTTTTATTTAATGTGTAATGTGAACATTTTTACTAAGTGATTACACATTTATGTGGATATTTAGTTCAAACAACAATTCGTTTCCTTTTGTTAATACCTTTACACTTGGTGTCCATAATCTTTCAGGACCACTTGTGCATTATTTATTACAGGTAGCTTCTCATCTGCAACCAAACGATGTTGAGAAATTTTGTTGGGCGTTAACCTATCATTTTATGCTCTATTTAATTTGTCGCGATATTTCTGGCGTACATTCGTTTTTACTTACGATTTCGTGTGGCAAGCCCATTTATTCTCAGCAAAAAAAAAGTTTCAAATGGCTCTGAGCACTATGGTACTCAACTGCTGTGGTCATCAGTCCCCTAGAACTTAGAACCACTTAACCCTAACTAACCTAAGGACATCACACACATCCATGCCCGAGGCAGGATTCGAACCTGCGACCTTAGCGGTCTCGCGGTTCCACACTGTAGCGCCTAGAACCGCACGGCCACTCCGGCCGGCTTATTCGCAGCATCATGGTGAGTTGTTTTGCAGCACACGCAAATGTAACACGTATTTTCGCAAATAAGGTCGTAAAAGCACCAAAACACAGTGTAATTGTTGTTGTTGTGTGTCCCAGCCCAGTCAGTGTTCTTTTGTCCACCAGTGAGTTCGGCGCCAAATTTTAATTTTGTTTACATTTTACGCTACGGGCCATTATAATTGCTACACCAGGAAGAAATCCAGATGATAAACGGGTGTTCATTGGACGAATATATTATACTAGAACTGACATGTCATTACATTTTCACGCAATTTGGGTGCATAGATCCTGAGAAATCAGTACCCAGAACAACCACCTCTTGCCATAATAACGCCCTTGATACGCCTGGGCATTGAGTCAAACAGGGCTTGGATGGCGTGTACAGGTACAGCTTCCCATGCAGCTTCAACACGATACCACAGTTCATCAAGAGTAGTGACTGGCGTATTGCGACGAGCCAGTTGCTCAGCCACCATTGACCAGACGTGTTCAGTTGGTGAGGGATCTGGAGAATGTGCTCGCCAGCGCAGCAGTCGAACATTTTCTGTATTCAGAAAGGTCCGTACAGAACCAGCAACATGCGGTCGTGCATTACCCTGCTGAAATGTAGGGTTTCGCAGGGACCGAATGATGGGTGAGCCACGGGTCGTAAGACATCTGAAATGTTCCAAGTGCCGTCAATGCCAACAAGAGGTGACCGAGACGTGTAACCAATGGCACCCCATACCATCACGCCGGATGATACGCCAGTATGGCGATGACGAATACACGCTTGCAATGTGCATTCACAGTGATGTCGCCAAACACGGATGCGACCATCATCATTCTGTAAACAGAACCGGGATTCATCCGAAAAAATGACGTTTTGCCATTCGCGCACCCAGGTTCGTCGATGAGTACACCATCGCAGGCGCTCCTGTCTGTGATGCAGCGTCAAGGGTAACCGCAGCCATGGTCTCCAATCTCATAGCCCATGCTGCTGCAAACGTCGTCGAACTGTTCGTGCAGATGGTGGTTGTCTTGCAAAAGTTCCCATCTGTTGACTCAGGGATCGAGACGTGACTGCGCGATCCGTTACATCCATGCGGATAAGATGTCTGTCATCTCGACCGCTAGTGATACGAGGCCGTTGGGATCCAGCACTGCGTTCCGTATTACCCTCCTAAACACACCGATTCCATATTCTACTAACAGTCATTGGATCTCGACCAACACGGCAGCAGTGTCGCGATACGATAAACCGCAATCGTGATAGGCTACAATCCGATCTTTATCAAAGTCGGAAACGTGATGGTACGCATTTCTCCTCCTTACACGAGGCATCACAACAACGTTTCAGCAGGTAACGCCGGTCAACTACTGTTTGTGTATGAGAAATCGGTTGGAAACTTCCCTCATGTCAGCACGTTGTAGGTGTCGCCACCGGCGCCAACCTTGTGTGAATGCTCTGAAAAGCTAATCATTTGCATATCACAGCATGTTCTTCCTGTCGGTTAAATTTCGCATCTGTAGCACGTCATCTTCGGGGTGTAGCAATTTTAATGGCCAGTAGTGTATCTTTTTGTGTGTGTGTGTGTGTGTGTGTGTGTGTGTGTGTTTTCTGTACGCTTCTTAGCTGTATTTTACCTGGTGTTACTTTCGTGTATAAATTGGTGTGTCTTTGCAGAGTGTAGTGTATCCATTTATCGTGTGTGTGTGTGTGTGTGTGTGTGTGTGTGTGTGTGTGTGTGTGTGTGTTTGCGGGTAAAATTTATCTGTTTGTGCTTTCTGATTTGTAAAGTTCCTTTAATGTGTTACATACTGTGCCTTTGCAGAGTGTAGTGTATTCATTTATGAGCTGTTTTCCTTATGTTATTGCCTTCTGTATGTGGAAGCTTTCCTCGATGATCACTTTGCTGTATATGCTGTGGCTGCGTTTTAGTGTTCTTAAGTTTGTTTCTATTGTAGTTGGGTGATGATTGTGGGCTATAAGGTGGTTAGCAAATGTGCTATGGGAGCCGTTGCTTTTTAAAGCTCTGAAATGTTCTGAATATCTGGTTTTGATGTTTCTGCATGTTTTTCCTGTGTACAGTGACTGGCAAGTGTTGCATGTGAGTTCATATATTCCCGATCTGTTAAATTTCTCCGTGGGTATCTCTTGTGCTCCGATCTCTTTCTGCGTTGTGTTCTCTGTCCTGTATCCTATTTGGAGCCCCTGTTTCTTTAATATGTTGCCTATTCTGTGAACAATCATGTTATTGTAGGTGAGTATCTGCCACTTCGTTTTGTGTGTGTGTTGTTGCTCTGTTGTGTCTTGTGTGTGGTCATTGTTTGTGTTTTCTGTTGTACTGTGTTGGGTGAGGACTTGTGTGGGTGTGGTATGCTCATTTTTGTACTGTTTACATATTTTTATTTAACTTGTCTACCATATGGGTATCATAACCATTTTCTACTCCTATTTGTTTAATTGTGTTTGGTTCTTGTGTGTAGTTCTGTTTGTTCAACGGTGTTCTGTTTAATCCATGGAGCATGAATCTGAAGTTTGCTTGCCTGCGTGTCAGTGGGTGATTTCACAGGTTGTGGATGGTGTTGCTTGTGGTTATCGGTTTTCTGAATATTGTGAAGTTGTGTGTGTTATTTGTTTTATGTATGGTGAGCCCGCATCTCGTGGTCGTGCGGTAGCGTTCTCGCTTCCCACGCCCGGGTTCCCGGGTTCGATTCCCGGCGGGGTCAGGGATTTTCTCTGCCTCGTGATGGCTGGGTGTTGTGTGCTGTCCTTAGGTTAGTTAGGTTTAATTAGTTCTAAGTTCTAGGCGACTGATAACCTCAGCAGTTGAGTCGCATAGTGCTCAGAGCCATTTGAACCATTATGTATGGTGAGATCTAGAAAATGTAGTGTGCTCTTAGTTTCTCTTTCTACTGTGAAAAAACGGTGTTTCGCATAACTGGCGGACCTTACATCGAACAATTGTATAGTCTGTACGTCGAGCAAGAAGTAAAGGGAACCAAGGGGAAGTTTGAGAAAGGAGTTGATGAGGAATAAAAGCTTCTACTTTTTGTCGATGACATTGCAACTGTGTCAGAAACGGCAAATTATTTACAAGAATTGTCGAGCGGCGTGAATTGTGTCTTACGAAGAAGGTAACAGATGAAAATCAACGAAACGTAAAACAATTGTAACGTAGTGTAGCTGAATTAAATTAGGAGATAATGAGGGAATTAGTCAGGAAATGTAACAGTAAAAACAGAAGACAAAAAATGGCCCAGCAAAATAACTGTTGATGGGAAAAGTACAGATGGTGTAAACGGGCAAAAAGATTAAAAGCTTCTATGCAAAAGAGAAATATGATAATAACAAATATAACTTCAAGTATTCGAAAATCCTTGCCAGTAGTATTTCTCTGGAATGTGGTCTTACATGGAAGTGAAACGTGAACAGTGAATAGAGCAGATGAGAGAAGAATAGTAGTTTCTGAAATGTTGTGTAAAGAAAAATGCAGAACATTTGATCGGTAGATCGAATAACCAATGAAAAGATACTGGCTCGAGTTGAGGAGAAAAGATCTTTATGGTAGATAGTAACCGAAAAAAGAGATTTCTTGTGAGGACATATCCTGTGGCAACAAGGAATATTTAGTGCTGTAACGGTGGGAAGGGTGGGGATGGGGGCGGGGTGGGGACAGGAAAATATTGTAGAGAAAGACCAACACTGACTACAGTAATCACATTAATGTAGATGTTGGCAGTAATAGCTAAGCAGAGAGGTTCGAACAGCACAGATTAGCGTGGAGATAACGTCAAAATAGTCTTCAGACTGAAGAGCAATACAGTAGAACTTCTCGAGTAACTCCCACTGAGGAGTGTGAGAGACCATGCTCACGCAGAGGTATCCCAAACACTCTTTCTCCCGATGGAGCAGATAGGGAGCCAAATGGTTCTGGCCCATCACGGCCCGCATCTCGTGGTCGTGCGGTAGCGTTCTCGCTTCCCACGCCCGGGTTCGATTCCCGGCAGGGTCAGGGATTTTCTCTGCCTCGTGATGGCTGGGTGTTTTGTGCTGTCCTTAGGTTAGTTAGGTTTAAGTAGTTCTAAGTTCTAGGGGACTGATGACCATAGATGTTAAGTCCCATAGTGCTCAGAGCCATTAGAACCGTTTTTTGGCCCATCACGCACGCCCCGCCACAACTGCCCGTTGGCCTGCGAAAAGCAGAGATAGGTGGTGTAGGTGCACATGTAGATGAACCTGTCATTCGCAAACAACTGCGTTGTATTACACACTGACAGATTCGCCTGGCTCGATCTTCATACTGGACAATGTCAGTAGGGACTGAATTATTATAATAATAATTATTATTATTTACTATTATTGCCGTGAATAGTTAAGAAGTAAATTAATGGTAGTTCTGTCAGCATACCACAATGTTTCGTCCATACCGTCACTGTCGAAGAAACGTGTTTTTTTATTGTTTTTATTGTTTTAAATGCTGTCTTGCAGAGTTTCCGGCCTCTTGTTGCTGTTCGTTCTTCTGAAGTCACACCTGTAATTAATGACGTGTAGAACTGCCTTTTCTAAAAATAACTTTGCCTTCAACATTTAATCCTCGGGGAATTTCCCTTACACTCATGAATTTCAAGCAAATTGAACAGTGCGCGTAACCGGATTTGTAATTCATTCCAAACTTCGATGAGGCTGCAGTTGGAGATTTAAGAAGCCCAAGCCCAGCAACTCCAGATGAATTTTCTAGGATCACAAGGGAAATGAAGGTGCTTTGTCGACTGAGGCATTAACATGCGAATACAGATTGAATAGCGTTGCTGCAGTGTAGCCGCTGCATAGTTTTGTAATATTCTTTGATGAAGGCGAGTAGTAATATGTCCCCATTATCGTCCTTTTAAGCAGAAACAATGTGGAGGAGGTGTGTTGATCCGTTGATATAATCTTGGCAGCTTACCATTTCCATGTGTAGTAATGGAAGTAGGATGATTCTAGGTAGCCAACAAGATTGTTAGATGTATGACAAAATGTTCTTCGACTGGTGTTTGGCTCGAAGATTCAAAAGGGATTAAGAGAGTAGTTTCTATTAGGAAATGTACGACATAATGGTACAGCCAGAACATTATGCCACCCTATTTTATATTGTTTTGAGCCACTTTCGGAACGCAACATAACAGCGACTCTTCTTGGTTTGAATCGTCAAGTCTTTGCTGTGGTTAAGCAAGTACGAGACAGTACATGTCT
The DNA here is from genome assembly GCF_021461395.2 of Schistocerca americana. Lineage (NCBI taxonomy): Eukaryota > Metazoa > Arthropoda > Insecta > Orthoptera > Acrididae > Schistocerca > Schistocerca americana. Next base: position 96,201,531 of record NC_060121.1, read on the forward strand.
ACACGTAAGTGACGCAATCCCTGTGAATTATGAGCTGATGGTTTGTGGGCGCCGAGCTTGCGATCGATAATATCCCATATGCGTTCCGTCTGGTTGAGATCAGGTGAATTTGGGAGCCAAGACATCGAAGTGGGTTCATTGTTGTCCGCCTCAAATCACAGTCGCACGATTCTGGCCTTTTAACTAGGTCAGTTATCCTGCTGGAGGACGACATAGACGCCGGGGAAGACACCAAACGTGACGGGGATGCAGGCGGTCTCCAGTAATGTTCACGTAGTCCTTGGCTGTCATCGTGCCCCCCCCCCCCCCCAATCACTACCACAAGTGAATCACCCCTAGTGTGTAGTGTTACTGTCACCGTTCTCCACCAGTAGTGCGGCGTATGTTTCACACAACCGTCAGCCAGGATGACTGCGAAGCCAGGCACGACCATCGGACTGGTGTCAACAAAAAACGTAATGCGTCCGATCAGTCGAGGCACTTCCACTGAACCACAGTCCAATATCAACGAGGCGGTGACCGCTGCATGGTCTACCTCTACATAGATACTCCGCGAGCCACCGTACAGTGCGTGACAGAGGGTACCCTATACCACTACTAGTCATTTCCTTTCCTGTTCCATTCGCAAATGTAGCGAGGAATGAACAACTGTCCATGTGCCTCCGTATGAGGCCCAATTTCTCGTATCTTATCTTCGTGGTTCTTACATGCAGTGTATGTTGGCGGCAGTAGAATGGTGTGGCAGTCAGCTTCAAATACCGGTTCTCTAAATTTTATGAAGTAGTGTTTCTCGTACAGAAAGTCGCCTTCCCTCCAGGGATTCCCATTTGAGTTCCCGAAGGAAAGTCGCCTTCCCTCCAGGAAGTTATGTCTACGTCATCTTGTATCAGCCTACAGACACTTATCTTCGAGACCTTCTTGTACACCACACCATCATCAGCGAACAACCTGAGATTGCTGTCCACCCTGTCTGGCAGATCATTTACGTATTCTTTCTCTGACCAGGGACTGGTTATGTGTGTTGTCCTCATTTCATCATCTTCTCCATCTTTCATGACAGTGGCTAGAATGGACTATGAAAAAAACTGGATTGTGAAAAAAATTGGGACTTCGTACGGTCGCTGATGACCGCGTAGTTGAGCGCCCCAAAAACCAGACATCATCCATTTATGTACTGAGAAAATAGCAACGGTCCTATCACACTTCCCCGGGGCACTGATCATGCTATCCCTGTCTCCGATCAATACTCAATTGAGAGGACAATATACTGGCTTCTATTACTTAAGAAGGCCTCTAGGCAGTCACGTATCTGGGAGCCTGTTCCGTATGAACCAGCTTCGTTAACGGTCTGCAGTGGGGTACCGTGTCGAATGATTTTCGTAAATCTAGAAATATGGAATCAGCCTGTTGCCCTTCATTCATTCGCAGTGTATCATGTTAGAAGAGAGAAAGCTGGGTTTCACAAGAAACGATGCTTTCTAAAGGGTGAACTTTTCGGTATCTACGAAATTTATTACATTCGAACTCAGAATATGGTCTAGAATTCTGCAGAAAACCGTATGGACGACAAGGAAGTAGGCAAATCTGGTGTAGCGCGGGGTAGCCGCGCGGTCTAAACGCGTCTTGTCACGGTCCTCGCGGCTCTCCCCGTCGGAGGTTCGAGTCCTCCCTCGGGCATGGGTGTGTGTGTGTTGTGCATTGCGTAAGTTAGTTTAAGTCAGATTAAGTAGTGTGTAAGCTTAGGGACCGATGACCTAAGGAGTTTGGTCTCATAAGATCTTACCACAAATTTACAATTTACAAATCTGGCGTAGAGAAACAACTGAAAGATTTTAAAGCAAATAAATCACCAGGCCCAGATGGAATCCTAGTTAGATTTTACAAAGAGTATTCTACGTCATTGGCACATTACTTAGTTTGCATTTACCGTGAATCTCTCGCCCAGCACAGAGTCCCAAGCGACTGAAAAAAACAGCAGGTGACTGCAGCATATAAGGAAGGAACGGACCCGCAGTATTACAGACCGATGTCCCTAATTTCTGTTTCTGTAGAATACTTTAACATAATTTCAGTCCGGATGTAATAAACTTTCTTGAGATTGAGAAGCTTATGTCCACAAATCAGCATAGATTTGGAATAGCGAATCTTTTCACATGCTATATTGAGAACCAAGGATGAAGGGCAACTGGCAGAATCCGTATTTCTAGATTTCCGGAAGCTTTTGACTCGGTTCACCATTGCAGGCTGTTGACGAAGGTACGAGCATATGGAATAACTTCGCAGGTATGTGAGTGGCTCGAAGACTTCTTAAACAATAGAACCCAGTATGTAGTCGGCGACGACGAGTGTTCATCAGAGACAAGGGTTTCGTCAGGAGTACCCCAGGGAAGTCTGATGGGACCGGTGTTGTTCTCTACATAGATAAACGATTTGGGACCAGGTGGGCAGCAATCTGGGTTCGTTTGCTAGTGGAATAGGGAAGGAAACGACTAGTTGTGGTACAGGATAGCTTCCACCACACACCTTATGGTGGCTTCCTGAGTATGTATGTAGGTGTAGAATGTGGCTTCATCACTAAACAAGATATATGATACATGTGGAGCGTCCTGTCTTAATGCCAATGTACAGAAGTTAACATCGTTTCCACGCAGCTCTTGATGGGGAGATGTGATAGGGACAGAACCTACGACGATGGAGAATGCGTGGGACACTTGCGTCGCTCGTGCCACTTCCTCGTGCGACTGCGGGGGACCTGAGGCGCAGATCACCTGCAACAGAAGCAACAACATTAATTTCTCCCTCTTCTGTCATCACCTGTTTCCATTAGTTACGGTGTCGAAGTTTCAGCCTACCACTTTCACGTAACTGGTTGAAGAGGTTGATAAACAATTGCCGAAATGGTTAACGTCTATTTGGATATCTTACCACATACGTGATACAAAAACGAACGGCATTCTTCCTACTCTCGCCACACACGAAAAGCGTATCGCCTTTTCCTGCATTTGTAAATACCGTCGTCCACGCATGACCATCTACTCGGACTGTCACACACTAACCGACTAGGAAGTCGCAATGCGCTCAAGGAACGCACTAGCACACTGTAAGCAAACATAACGTCTTACATAGTAACTACAAAGGCTGAACGGCACAAACAAGTTTCGATGTTGAAACTAACCAAAAAACGATATCTTGTCAACGACTCGCACTAGAATCCTACAACAAGCATGACTGAAATTCTAATTTAACCTACCTTTAGTTTGTTAGTTTTAGTAGGGATTGTTCCATGTAAAAAAGCGTATGTTTGTGTAAAATACACTTCTAAGTATTATTACAATCTGCGGATTGGCTAAGAATCCATTGTGTGAAAGCCGCACATCAATAGCCCTTCCCATTGGCGCAATACCTGCGGTGTAACTTTTAGGTGATTTACACTGTATACTGGGTGTCCCACCTAACTTTGCCACCTCACATACTTTCAAAATGAAGCAAAACGTGAAACACAATTTTCTGGGAATGTACCTACGTTACGGCTCACACAATGGGCAACAATTCAGAATCCATGCAAGTAAACAAACATCACTTTCAAAACAAAGTTACATTTTTTTAAATGGCACACGTGTTTTTTAAAACTAGAGGTATAATGCTGGTACACTTGGTTTCACAGCCCTAAACCGTAAACGTTCTGGAATTATAGGGTCTCAAATAATTACGGCGGAAACGATGGCGCCGTTACCATTCCTTAGTCTACGAATTTCAAAAAGCATGACGTTTAGAACAGTGAAAACAAATCTGTCGTCACTGATAGTTATTGTAGTTTCCATTTCCGGATATTTGATCTATGGTGACTGTATACAGCTGCTCCCTTAATCCCTAACATACAAAGCCTAAGTCGTCGACATTGTTTGCAAAGATGGGGTCTTCTGGGGACTTTCTCGACATAGTAGTGTAGAAGATTGCTCACATTACGTTCTTTGGATGTCTAAACGTGTATTTAAATTAAATAAGTATTATTGACGTGTTGGTTTATTGTCAAACCTCAACTGAAGCATACGTACAAACTGGTTGCGTGCCATGGCAGTAATAAAAACTGCACGACGAATATTTTCGTCTGTGGCTCATATTTCTAAAATTGGTTCCTTCGCTAGAGAAAAGGCTCAGCAGACAGTAGCACACTTAAATATGCTATTTGATACAATCTGCAACTGTCGAAATTCTCAATCTGTTCAGAGCAGCATTTGCTTTGCAATGCTGAACAACAAATCACGCTTTAGCAGTGGCAAAGGTTCATATAGTATCTACAATTTGGTCAACAAAGAACACTTTGTAAACTTCAGGCATTGTGAGTGCAAGGTCAACAAATGTTGAAATGTGTGTGAAATCTTATGGCACTTAACTGCTAAGGTCATCAGTCCGTAAGCTTACACACTACTTAATCTAAATTATCCTAAGGACAAACACACACAACCATGCCCAAGGGAGAACTCGAACCTTCGCCGGGACCAGTGCAAGATCAGTCGCATTCGTTGACGCGGGATATTCTTTGATAATGTGATAGATTGACAATAGAAAATCACAGGAGACACTGAACTGTTCCGTTTTCGTTCTGACTTTACAATATACTCATTTTCTTCATCGGGATCCTCGTCACAATTTTAGATGACAGTGTAACTTTCTTCTTAATTTACTTCAATGTTATTTCTCGATTCCAATTGTAATGGTACTTTAATTACGTAATCATTACGGCACCTCAACTCAACCTCACGATACCAGAAATATTCTACTGTGTTTCTGTTAACTATTTAACATATTTCTGAGACAACATTCAGATTTGATTTCATTTTTGATACATCGATATGTTTATATTGCAATGATTTTGTCACTATGATCTTTGACGAACTTGTAACTCTTGATTTTTGGGCGCGTAAGGGGCTATTAGTGAGTCGGACATAGAGAAAGTCGATTCTTGGATGTCAAGTTGGAAAGACGCGTATTGTAGTCAGCTTATAAAATGTGAACTTTAACAGTGAGGAAGATGTTTTCAAGTATGTTTTCTATTGTGAAGTGATGTTTTGTGTGTTACGTGATATTGCAACAAAAGCAATAAAAAGGAAGTGTAACTTAAATTCGGAGTGCTGATTATTTTTTTACATCACCATTGTGCTAACTTTCAAAGGTTTAATCTTCAAGAATGGTTTGTGAAACACATCTATAAAACTTTTGAAAATAGCAGAATAAAACCTTGGCCTCTTTGCATCCGAGCTTAGAATCACCACCACCTAGATTTTCGACGATTGAGCCATGATTTTACAACGAGACCAGAGTGACAAACACGAAAAGATGAGTGCCTAGTTTATTCATTATTTCATGAAATGACTTTATTAACTGTGCTCTAATGACACCTGCCACATAATAACTTTGTTGTTGCCCGAAAATGCAGTATTTAGCAGCTTGAGCAACACCACTATCATTAATAATTTTTGACATTTGTTGTGGTAAGGTTGTTAGATAATGCATCTTGTTCTGGAACGAAGTCCTGACCAGGTTCTCTCAAAACGTCTTCGAGGTCACTGAAATCACATTCATCCAGCATCCGAAGAATATGAACTTAAGAGATTTTTTCCGGGCTATTTTGAAAATTTTGTGGAATTCACATTATGAGAAACAACAAAAAAGTACATCAAACTATGTAGCATGGTAACACCAAGTGGGGTACTGTCAGGTCCCCAACTCTTTTCTTACTTTTTTGAATTTCTTTACTGAATGCATCATAGATATCATGAAGCAGTATTCATCATAAGCAGCTGCATGGCACAAGGGCACAAGGGCACATATAAAAATTAAGACTAAATTGTTCCTCACTGTTACAGCAGTATCACTAAAAATCAATGTCTGTGGGCCCTAGAGGATCCTGCTTGGTATGTCAAAAGCTTAATCACATCTGTCGCACCCTGTGAGTTTGCAAGCTCAGACGGCCCACCTTCGGGCAGAAAGCACCCCTCCAACGATCGTCAATCGAATAAGCAGGTTGGCGTGACCACTGGAAACGCTCCTAATGCGATATTCAACGAGCGGCACACACGCGTGGCTAGCCGCCGCCAGGGTGTCCGGCGTCAGCAGTCTGTGCCTGCTGCGGCAGTAGCTGTGAGCGGGGCGGTGGGAGGGAGGGAGGGAGGGTCGCACACTTTCCATTTCGAGTGCGCAGAGGCGGGTGTTGGCCCCTACCGCGCAGCCTAGCATTTGGATGAATCGTACGCGACACTTTAATATATGAATTACGAAGAACTGGTTTCTGGAATAATGACTGATTCCGGTTCACCTCGACTAAACTCAACGGCGATGGAATCGCAAGCACCACGATATGTTTTCTGGAGATGATTCATTACGAAAAATTGAACGAATATATTCTAGGAATTGTTCTTCAGTTATGCATTAACGAAAATCACAAAAAGTCACCCAACAAAAACATTCGCGTGATATTTCCATTTCTTTTTCACAACACTATTTCTTTAAATGCTCATACTAAAAAAAGTACTCCACCATTTTTTGCCCCACCATAGTATTAAGAACAACAAACGAAAGATTTAAAAGAAGATTACTGTCGCGTTTCAATAGCGACATAGAACTGTCGCTACCAAAAAAAAAATACAGCATACGTAATTCAGAGACGCACTCGCCATCCGAAGTGTGTCACATGCTTTCTTTCAGCCGTCTAAGAAGTGTTTATGGTACTCACTCTCGTTTCCAACAGAACAGACTAATCAAATTTAAAAAATAATAATATGGTATTGGAAACAAACTACTGAAGATGAAGCGAGCACAAACATCGAAAGCATCGGACGATCGACCTGACATCACTGTTTTAAATTACTGACCAATTTAATGCAGAATGTTAGGGTAAGACGATGAGTTTGACTTCAAGAAAATTTCAGTAACAAACGAAGGGCTTCTACTAGTAATTCCAGGAGCATTAAAGAAAAATCTTGGCACTGGCGGTCTCAGAGAAATCTTTCAATTTTACTCAGTAGTACCGAATTACGAAGGCAGTCAAGTAGTAAACAGAAACCAACTTCGAGTAATAAAAGTGAAACTGACGGCATAGTTGGTCAAACACTAACGACGAACGAAGCGGTTCCAGACTGTAGCGCCTAGAACCGATCGGCCACTCCGGCCGGCCTGACAAAGACAGATTAATGAAACACGGACTATAGGTTAAACTTGCAGTAATAGTAGAAAATACAAGATGCATCACATGGGAGAAACACATCAGACTTACGGAGGCTACTAGAAACGAACGGGAAATCTAGCTCTTTAAAGACATCGGCACAATGTCTGGATAACAGCAGTCTAACAAAGTCAGCACGATTTTATTATAACGTACAGTCATGATCACAGTTATGTTGCACAAATTTTCGCATTACCAGCTTAGGTGTTATGTTCGATGGAGACTATATCGTTATGAGCAGGCTACAAGAACCACGCACTGTTGCTGCGCTATGGGTTATGGTATTACCGAGGGAAGATGGCACTGTGAAGACGGTGGTCGGACTAACTAACCAGTTGTCGAACTTAAGTAATTAACAGCTCCTTATACGGATGCCTTATACGAAGGCCAGTGTCAATTTAAATGTAATACTCTTCCATATTTATGCCTCTTCATTTTGTAAGCTAAAAAACTGTGCAGGATAGAGAAAAGTCCAGTAAACGCGAGCTCTAGAATATATACCTCAAAAGCTGTAAGCGCTGGTCCCGGCGGAGGTTCGAGTCCTCCGTCGCGCATGGGTGTGTGTGTGTTTGTCCTTAGGATAATTTAGGTTAAGCAGTGTGTAAGCTTAGCGACTTATGACCTTAGCAGTTAAGTCCCATAAGATTTCACACACATTTTTTTTGAAAAGCTGTAAGCAGTTGTTCATCTTCGCCGTTGCGAAGCACATCAATTCTTTCGAAAAAAGTTCCCATAGTTCTTCATGTATGCATTTTAGAGCCCATTTTTACGAGACGTTTTTGCTTCGAATGATCGTTCCGGTCATACAAAACGGGCTTCTGCAGGAACCAAGATTGGCAGGGTCTGATGACACACCATCGTATTCCCGCTGTCACAGACATAGGACTGTCGAATTACGAGTCGAGATAGTGATGCCGATTGTCGAGTTACAACCAAAATAAGCTGGTGTACAGGGACGTCGTCATCACAACCCCACACTTTACTGGCCGTCAAGGTGAAGGTTTTAAGATGGACAAAATGTCTACTGTGTTGTACGAATAACACCACCACCCCGATTCTTTAAAGAATCCAGTTCCCATTTATAAAACAGCTTTAAGCATTCGATTATGTTTACAGCAGGATTAATGTGTTAAATACGACGTTATGCGAGTAACACCTTCATGGTTGAAGATGTTCCTTTTATTAGTTTTCGGTTATGCACTCCGAGACCAGTAAAAAAAAGCTTATAGAAGGTTAAAAATAATCTTTAAAGCTTGTTGCAAGTCGCCAGCTGTCCTTATAATCAAACAATGGGTGATTATAGTCTGGGTAATTGGCACTCCATTTTAAGAAAACACGAATCTCAATGCTTCTGACATCATATCTCCAGAACGATGTATCGTCCAATGATATAATTTTCCCGGTACATTTGACGGTAGATGTAGATACTGTCTGCAAAATATATTGCGAATCGAGTTGGTAATAAAGAAGTAATAAATTATAACCTTGTGCGAAGCGCTGACGTATTACTGCGTCTTCTTCCTGAAACGATTCTGCTTATGAAGGTCATTTACAAAGCCAATCTTCTCTCTTCTCGCAGTCTACCGATCGGCATTTCCTCCCACGCTAATCCTCTTCATATCATACCATCATTGACATTGTCTCTCCTTATCGATCGTGGTGTACCAATAGGTTTTCTTCCAGATTCTTCCCATTCAAGTGTTCTTCTTCGTGGTTAATCTTTTCCCATTCTTTTGACACGTCCAGAGTATTTCATAGTATTTCTGTCCATAGTCCCTGTTAGGAAACCTGAAGTGTGTTTCGTATTGTACGATTTATTATCCTGTCCCTTCTCATCTTAACCGAGATCCCTTCTAAAAAGCGCAACTCCTTTGCTGGTATTCTACTCAGCTCTTTCTTTGTCCAGGTCTGCCATTACCAACTGTAGGTCAGAAGCGGTACATAATATTATTCACGTATTTTGATCATCCAGGCAGGTATTTTACAGCTCCTAATTACATCTGATGATCAACAGACAAAGGAGAGTCGGATCAAAAACTGCATCGAAAATGACAATGCCTTTAAGCTGACCTAGCAGGTATAACGTCCACGACGGCATAGATAAAAGACGTATTTGTCGGAAGCAACAATTTCACGGCATCAAGAGTGAAAATGTAGTAAGTGATAAACTTTTCCGTTTTCATTATGTGTCTCAGCGAGAAAACGGTTCGAAAAGGTTTGAAATTATGTATCAAGTCTATTAGGAATCTTGAAATTATCCCATTGTCAGGTACTGGTTGGATATAGTTTGGATAACTGGTACACCATGAGCTATGCTGTCTCAAGATATATACACAGTTTCTATCTTCAGTACTCGACTTACTTTGTTCAACCATTCATTTATCCATTTTAATGTTCAAATGTGTGTGAATTCTTATGGGACTTAACTGCTAAGGTCATCAGTCCCTAAGCTTACACACTACTTAATCTAAATTATCCGAAGGACAAACACACACACCCATGCCCGAGGGAGGACACGAACCTCCGCCGGGACCAGCCGCACAGTACGTGACTGCAGTGCCTAAGACCGCTCGGTTAAACCATTAACTCAAGGTCATAGCTCCTACTGACAATATTATTACAGGACGTTCAATTTTCAAATTCTGTGACTAACTATATGAACTACTGAAAATCTAATTTTTGCTGTCCTAGGCGTTTCACAGACAGTTGACCTGCCCCTAAGAGCGTCCACCGCTCTAGGCGTTCAGCAGTGGCCTAATGCGCAGAATGATTTAGCTACCCCAACCGATGTCGTCTCATGCAGCCTGCAGTGTTGTATCTCGCCTTCAAAATTCACGCAAACGATTTTCATATTTTCTCTCTCGCTAAGCGCAAACTGTCAGTCCCATATAAAAAATTAACCGGACCTTTTTTAAGAAATTTAATGTAGTTAAATTTTTTACTGGATACGTTTACGGTGGAGGGCTCTGTTTTCGAGTTATTCAAGAAAAACGTAGAAAAGTAACCTTCAGACGCACCTCCACCCCCATATTCTTCCCCGCCAGTCATGATTTCTAGTATGTTGTTCACGGCACTCCCAGCACGAACTATTCCTCACATTCGACGGTTTTTGGTCTTCATTAATTGGCCTTATAGATAGATTACAAATTGTAAAATTGACGTTTATGTAAATTTTTCCCAACAGTTTTGTGAATTTTAACACCATGAAAGAAAATATTACGTCGCTGTATTTGTCAGGCCTTCTGACTACGAAATACTGTGCTTGTAAGGGCCAAATTTGAATGTACTGTCAACATAATTAATTGTAGCGTGACGTTTACAAAGGTCATTTTTCTTTCTTTACCGTCACGGACAGGTTTAAATTAATAATGTTTACGAATAGTCGACTATGCTGGTGGCGTAATAGACCAAATACTAAGAGTCCAAAAAGGTCTAATGTCGGGAATAGTTCGAGCAGTCGGAAATTTATGTACAGTGGAAAGGGGGAGTGCCACGAACAACATACAATAAATCCTTATTGGTGCTGGATAAATGTGGGGGCGAAGATGCGTTTGAAGGTCATTTTTGTACGTTTTTGGGTGACTAGAAAACTTTGGCCTCCAGCGAAAAAGTATCCCAGTACAAAATTTAAATACGTTATATTTCCTACAAAAGTTGCTGTTCATTTTTTCTGAAGGATTAACAGTTCGCGCTTAGAGGGGGAGAGTATGAAAATCTCCCGCGTGGTTTTTTAAAGTCAGATAATACATTTCGGGTTGCATAATGCGACATAAGTAGGGAGCAGCTGAATTACTCATTATAGCTCTTCTAGTGTTACGAAACTACACAGCATAATACCCAAAGGAATTTTACTGAGTCGACAGTTTCATTTATGAAGGTCCGTATATTATGCCTTGGGGGCCGCCCTTTTACGGGTCACTCCTTGGGCAGCGCTGCACCGGGCTGCTTCGCGGCATCCCAGGGAGATGGATGGGCTACGAGGCGTGCCGACCCATACGAGGCGCTGATCGTCGCCCTCAGGACACCCCCCCCCCTCTCTCCCCGCCCCGGAACAGCCCCACCCCTCCCACCCCAGCCCTTATCGCAGTCGTTAGCGACACCGCCAGAGGGGCGTCGTTACCCTAGGCGTCTGCTGCCGGCCGTCGAGTTGCAGGTAGCCGTGCGTCTGCATACAGAGTGCGTCTACCGAGTGTACACTGGGGAAAGTGTCGCACTGTCCCGACCGCGTCATTATACGCCGGTTAGTAGGCGGGAGCTTTTCTAAGGGACAGCACTACAGTTTGGCTAAAAGCGGAAATTATTCCAGCATTATAACCACTCCTCGACTTCGTGTTCGAGGTGCGGTAGAATACTGTATAGGTAGAGTGAGGCTCATGTCTGGTAGGGTTGGTAGGTTCAAAGTGTGTCAGCTCCTCTGTGTATATGTCTTGTAGGAGAGAGAGAGAGAGAGAGAGAGAGAGAGAGAGAGAGACAGAAAGTTTGAAGAGATATGGAGCTCTGGTTAACTGCTGAAGGAGAAGGGTAGGGAATGGTAGATGGATTGAACATTCCTCTACGATTTGCAGGATTTGAAATTGTAAAATTCAGGAGGGACGCAAGACTTCCAGGGCGATTTAGTCACAATGTCAGCATATTAGTAGTTTTATAGCTTTATTTTATTGTAGATCCATCTACTTAGCCGACATCACTGACACACTATTGCGCAGTGGCGCTCGACTTCCAGGTAATGCGGTTCGAACGCTGATGGTGCAAAATTTTGACTTCCAGTATTTGGCCGCAAGAGGAACACAGAGAGTGATGCAAAGCTCGCAATCACCAAATTTCTCCGCAGCGTCTCATGAAGCGAGAGCATCCATCAGATAGCCTCCTCTTTGCTGCTACTCGAGAGGAGCAATCTATTCGCTGGCACAGGCACCCTACCCCTTCCCTTCGTCCACAGAACAAAACGTCCAACCGTACACTGTACAAGCACTGACGGCAGTCATCCACGCGGCACTGATACACGCTTGACACTTGGTGAAAGGTCTGAGGCAGGCAACGGCAAACTGACTGCACCAGGACCTCGGCAAGAGCGGCGATGCTCCGCCAGCGCTCACGTGTTGATTATGAGACCACTTAGATTTGGCTGCTGTGGGCTTCCTTTTGGTTGGTTAACAATGCGAACTCCAAGGTATTTTACTGTTGTGACAACAGTGAAATGGTCGATCTTAAACACGAGTGATGATGTACACTATATCAGATGGTCATATTCGCGATGATTTGGTGATGCGGACTACAGTGCGCAACAGTAATGGATCACTTTTTCAAAATCCAATAACTGTCTCCCATTGTGATGCATATGCTTGAAATCTGTCTCAAAGGTGGCTACAACCTTCCCCTGTGATGGTACAAAAGTGTGGCGCCCTGTGACTTCACCCCTAGGTCGGCGACGCTCCAAACAGCAAGGAGATCACACATGCGACAAAAGGCCACAGTTCAGAGGTACATGTGAGCTATCACATGCGTTAGTGATGTCACATTGGGACCAAATTTCACGACAGTTAAGCCCAACGCCACCATGGACGTGTCGCACGATGGGAAGGTCATCACACCCTATCTGACTCACCTTTCAGCCCTTCTTTTGATGCCCCTGCCATTGAGCCAGAACCGCGACATGTAGCGTTGAAATCACGCGGTTTTCTTATGAATGGCTGCAGAAAACGTTTCTCTCATCGCCGTGCAAAATCGACACGAAAAGGCCTCAGTAAAGTGCTTCAGTGAAACCATCCGCTGTATGGGAACGCTCATTCCTACACATTTTAGGTTCGGAAACGACAGATCGCAGTGCGCTGAACAACGGGACAACGTTCTTGGAAACGTTCGAAACTGCTGACACCGCCAGGATGGTTGACTCCTTCTCGAGGGACATGACGGGCCTGCAGCCGCACTGAACTTCATCTCACCCCCTCGCAGTGTAACGCGACCGCAATTTTCAGTGGAACCACTGGTGGCCGTTCAAAACCATTCGACGAAACATAAACGTGATACGAAGCAGCAAAGGATGTTTGTTTTTCCAGCCCTACTGTTTCGTGCCCTTCTGTGGCGTGTTCGGGGCGGGGAGGGGTTACAACATTAAGACGTGCGTGGACAGAACTGGAAAGACCACCCAGCTTGGCAACACTCCTGGCGCCATTCATGCACCTTTCCTGAGCAAGTTAAAGACGTGCCTGTGAGGAACTTCAACACTGGCTCAGCCTCGCGGCTGCCCCAGCGTCCGAAGGCAAGGAACCACCACATGAAGAGCGTCGAACAGGCTGCCTGACCACCAGGCGCTAGAACAGCCTCAAACTGAATCTGTTCCATGTTTCTAACAGGTATATTTTGAACGTCCTCCAATAAGGTGTGGACGTCACACCGAGGATGTTGCCGAACTGGAAGATCTTAGAGAGACACTTTGCCGTTTCATTCAAGCACATGTTACTGTTCCGACCCCCGTGTTGACACCACAGGAAGGATCAAAAAGCATTAAACCATCTCACAGCTGTGGCCTTTCCTCCCAGGCGTCTAAACCCAGCTGTTTGAATCGTCGCAGGGAGCCACTATTTTGCAACGTTACAGAGGGGGGTTGTAGGCACCTTTGAGCTAAGTTTTAAACTTACGCGTAGCATATGAAATAATTACGCGGTATCAAAAAAGTGATCCCTTAATTGTGTTGAACAGTCTACTAATGTGCGAAATACAAAAAATTAAATATTCGCGATCTGGACTGGACATATTTTGTAAAAACCATCTGTCAACAGGTAGAGCAGCGTATCAAACTCCGAAAGGTTTACTTGGTATAGAGTATGTGTACAGTACGTGAGAACTGCAACACGCCTCAGCCCTTGGTGGGGCCTTCTACTGGTCCCCAGAGGCTGCAGGAAGCGGTGCCGTCCACTTGACCGTGACTCGCCATCGCCGGCGCCGCTCTACAAAGTGGCATCCCGGCGCTGGAGGCGGCGGCGAGGCGGACCGCTGTCTGCCGACCCCGGGGCCTCCTGGAGGCGGGCAGCGCCGCGATTTATGCCCCCGCGGGGAACCCCCGCCCCAGCCTCCGCCAGAGCGTGGCGCCGCGCCGCGCCGTGCTCCGCTTTATGGAGTGTAAAACGTTCCGCGAGATCGCACGCCGAATGCCCGAGGAGGGCCTCCGGCGCGTGTGCGCGGGGCTGCAAGCGTGTGCTAGCAGCAGCAGCAGCAGCAGCAGCAGGAACAGCGGGCGGCTTATCCGTCGCGCTGAACAGCAGCCGCAGACACGCCGCGCACGGACAAAAAGTAAAGCTAGCGACCGAGATCCAGACGGCTTAAGCGCCTGGCTTAATCGAGACCGTTGCGGTTCCGTGCCGCGAGAGGGCATTGTGTGCTCTTCCAGTGCAGCGTTAGAGGCGATTCTGTCCCTCTCCTGCTGCGTAACACTATTGGAAAAAAAGTCCAATTTCAAATTTCTTTTTAACCTACAACTAGCTGAGTACCCGGCATTACCCCGGTATGTACTCCGATTCTTTTAGTACACTTCCCCGTCCCCCCTCTGTCCATCTCCTCATCCTCCTCTCTTTCCCTCTGTCCACCTCCTTGATCCCCCAATGTATATCTGCTCCTGTATCTCTCACTGTCCATCTACTCCTTTCCACCCTCTACGTCCATCTTCTCCTGCCCCTCTGTCTCTGTGCTTCCCTCCACCATGTCTCCCCCTCACCATCTTCTCCTCCCGCTCTCTCTGTCCACATCCTCTTCTCTTTCTCTGTCCATTTCCCCCTCTTCCTCGATATCCTCATTTTCTCCTCTTTCATATATCTTTCCGTGTCTTCCTTCCTCCTCTCTTTTGACCCATTCCTTCCCTCTTCTCTCTCCACGTTACTACCCCCAAACCAATAGGAGACTACTGTTTCTTACCCGCACAGAATTTCTTTACAGATAGTAATACACTGACGGAAAAAATCGCATCACAAAAAAAAATTAATGTAGAATAATGAAATTTTGGGAATACACTTGTCTAGGTAACGTATTTACAGAGTCCATGCAAGCGCGAAATAAGGCATTGCAGATGTGAAACGCTGGTACATTAACAACCGGTGTAACCGCCAGAATGATCAATGCAAGGATGCAAATGTGCATGCATTGTGTAGTGCAGGTGCCGTTTGTGAGGTTGTGGGATGGAGTTCCATGCCTGTTGCACTTGGTTGGGCAATACAGGTACGGTTAATGCTGTTTGTGGAAGACGATGGATATATCTACCGATCATCTCCCATATGTGTTCGATTGGAGAGAGACCAGCTGATCGAACAGGACAAGGTTACATGTCGATAGTGTGTAGAGCATGTTGGGTTACAAGAGTCGTATGTGGGCGAGCGTTTTCCTGTTGGAAACACCCCGTGGAATCCCGTTCATGAATGACAGCACAACAGTCGATGTTCGTGGGGTAGCCACGAGAATGTCCCCGCTGTCATACGAAGTCGCAACGAGTTGCAGGTCTACTGTGCCTAGCACGCATACAGTTTGGCTGCAGGCCCTCAGCTGGCTCCCTCCTAACCAACACCCGGGCTATCAATGAAAGCAAGTCAGGACCAACTTTTATGACAAAACACAACAGTCCTCCATCTTGCCCTCCAATTGCCTCTCGCTTGACACCCCATAAGTCACAAATGGTGATGGTGTGGCGTCAGTGGAGTGCACTCCAGAAGACGTCCGACTCGGAGTTGTCCTTGGAGTAACCGATTTGCGACAGTTCGTTGTGTCACTGCCTTGTCAAGTGCTGCTCAGAGAGCTGCAGCAGATGCAGTACGGTGCGCCAGACCCATACGCTGTACAGGAGGATGTTCCTCCTCAGTAGAGCCATTTGTCCGTCCGGTTGGTTGTTTGAGATTAAAGGGACCAAACAGCAAGGTCATCAGTCCCTTGTTTCAAATAGACTCCATTCTGCTAACGGGACATCTCAGTATAGTCAGAAAAATAAAACGGATAAAGGGGAAACGTAAAAGGGCAGTCACGTTGTCATTAGTAAAAACAAATGAGGGAAGTTGGCAAGAGAACGAACCCAACACTATGCTGAAACAGCATAGGCAAGACCACCTGTGACTTAAAAGGTACAACTGCTATAATGCAGAAAGTACGTATGGGAATAGAAAAACTAACCAAGCCTTAAAAAGAAGGGGTAAAAACAGAGTAAAAGGGAAAGAAAAGAGAATTCCGGTCAGGGAGGTGAATCGGGAATCTCTGAACACTGCCTACAGTGGGAGACACCCAAACACTCACCGCCCTGCCCCAACACCAGAGGGAGATTAAAAACTTTAAAACTGAGAATAAAAACCACTCTCCCGGAGGAAATCTAGAACCAGAGAGACCATCCGGGAATCGTCAGCCAACATCAAAGGTAAAGTGTGGGGGAGTCTGTACTTAGCACGCAGAGCCAAAAGAAGGGGGCATTCAACCAAAATGTGGGCCACTGACTGGAAGGCTCCACAACCACATAGCGGGGGTGGCTCATCACGCAAAAGGAAACCATGGGTCAGCCTGGTATGGCCAATGCGGAGACGACACAGTGTGGTCGAGTCCTTGCGGGAGAGGCTAAAGGAAGAACGCCATGGGCCTGTATTCACCTTAATGGCACGAAGTTTATTAGACAGTGGAGTAGCCTCCCAAGAATTGGCCCATGACTGTGCAAAGTGGGATTTGATGTGAAGCCGTAAATCCGCTGCAGGAGGGGTTACAGAAAACGGGGGGTAAGTAACTGCTCCCCCAGCCAAACGATCAGCGAGCTCATTACCCGGGATACCCACATGGCCCGGGACCCATAGGAAGTCAATGGAACAAGCAGCACGGTGAAGATCAGCGAGATGGTCATGGATGGCAGAGACCAAGGGATGGCGCGAAAAACACCAGTCAATAGCAAGAAGGCCACTCATCGAGTCCGTACATAACAAAACGCGGTTGTGTTGGGATTGTTTAATAAAGGTAAGGGCCCGGGAAATTGCCATCAATTCCGCAGTAAACACCCCACATGAGGGTGGCAGTAGATGATTTTCCGTTCCAACAAAGGACGTGAAGGCATACCCAACATGATCAGCAGATTTAGAGCCATCAGTGTAAAAAACAACAGCATCCCGAAACTCCAATAAAATTTGGCGGAAAAAGGAACGGAACACCACCGGGGGGATGGAATCTTTCGGACCGCGGCGGAGATCCATCCGAATTCGAGGCCGAGGAACTAACCAAGGAGGGGTGGAGGGGAGGGAGCGAGGAAGACAGGACAAAGAAGGAAGCCGAAAATCACGGGTAAGAGACGCAAGGCGCAGCCCAACCGGTAAACCCGCCCGAGGGCGGGAGTCAGGCGGGCGACGTCCATGGTCTGGGAATAGGATAGAATAGGAAGGATGAGCGGGAGAAGAACGGATAGTAAGCGCATAAGACACCAGAAGCTGTGACCGCCGAACAGAAAGGGGGGGGATCCCAGCTTCAACCAGGAGACTATCAACAGGGCTAGTAGGGAAGGCACCGGTGGCCAAACGGATACCACGATGGTGGACTGGATCCAGCACGTGCAGCGTGGAAGGAGCAGCTGAACCATAAACTTGACAACCATAGTCCAAACGTGACAGAACTAGAGCACGATAAAGACGGAGGAGGAGGGAACGGTCCGCACCCCAGGAGGAGTGGGCAAGGAAGCGAAGGACATTGAGTTTACGGAAACATCCTACCTTCAGGAGTCTGATATGGGGCAGCCAAGTGAGCTTGTTGTCGAAAAGAAGACCTAGGAAACGAAACTGTGGAACCACAGGCAATCTTTGTGCAGCGAGATAGAGCACTGGATCAGGGTGGACCATAGTACGGCGACAGAAGTGGACCACCCGCGATTTTAAAGGAGAGAATTGAAACCCGTGGGAGAGGGTCCATGCAGAGGCACGCCGTATAGCCACCTGGAGCTGCCGTTCTGCAGATTGCATCGAGGAGGAACTAACCCAAATGCAGAAATCATCCACATACAGGGCAGGGGCGACCAAGGGACCGACAGAGGCCACAAGTCCATCGATAGCAATGAGGAAAAGAAGGACACTCAAGACAGAACCCTGTGGGATGCCCGTCTCCTGGGTCCGTGGAGAACTAAAAGCAGTACCAACTCGAACTCTGAATGACCGATGGATCAGGAACTGGCGGATAAAAATCGGGAGTGGGCCCCGAAGACCCCACTGATGAAGGGTTAGTAAGATGTGATGGCGCCAGGCCGTGTCATAGGCCTTGCGAAGGTCAAAAAACACTGCAACCAAATGGCGGCGCTGGGAAAAAGCCTGCCGAACTGCGGATTCCAAGCGAAGCAAATGATCGATTGGAGATCGTCCCTCTCGAAAGCCACACTGGTAAGGGGACAATAGATCCCGAGATTCGAGGACCCAAGTGAGCCGACGGGCTACCAGCCGTTCAAGTAACTTACAACCAACATTGGTCAAACTAATTGGCCGATAGCTATCAACAGATAGGGGGTTCTGACCAGGCTTAAGGACAGGAACCACAATGCTATCCCTCCACTGAGAAGGGAAGTCACCCTGGAGCCAGATACGGTTAAACACCCGAAGAAGATGGTGCCGTTGTGGAGCACTGAGATGTTGAAGCAGCTGGTTATGAATGGAATCTGGGCCAGGAGCCGTATCATGAGAAGCAGATAGAGCAGAAAGAAATTCCCATTCAGTGAAAGGTTCGTTGTAAGATTCTGACCCACAAGTGGTGAAACATAAGGTGACAGCTTCAGCCTGCTGTTTTTGATGAAGGAAAGCAGCTGGATAGGAGGCCGACGCTGATGCCACTGCAAAGTGGGTCGCAAGATGTTCTGCGAGAACTAATGGGTCCGTACAAATGCCATCTGGGAGGTGAAGGCCTGGGAGGGTGGACTGCCGATGGCAACCTTGGAGAGAGCGAAGTGTAGCCCATACCCGTGACAGAGGGACAGTGGAACCAAGGGAAGAAACGAATCGTTCCCAACATATCCGCTTGCTCTGTTTGATTAAATAACGGGCTTTAGCGCGAAGGCGCTTAAAGGTAGAAAGGCTGGCTACAGATGGGTGCCTCTTAAAGTGTTGCAAAGCTCGACGGCGATCACGGATGGCAATGGCAATGGCCGTACTCCACCACGGGACTTGCCGACGACGAAATTGTCCAGATGAGCGCGGGACAGCAAGGTTAGCAGCGCGAACAATCGCGTCAGACACGTCACGTAGGACGTCATCAATACAACCCGACAAAGAGGGAGAAAACTCGACCTGTGCAGTATATAGAGGCCAATCGGCGCGGTGGAAAGACCAACGAGGTAACCTCTCCATCGGGGAGCGGGAAGGGAGCGTCATAATCAACGGGAAATGGTCACTATCACAAAGGTCGTCGTGTGGCGACCAGTGTAATGAAGGGAGGAGAGAGGGAGAAGAAAGAGAAAGATCAATGGCAGAAAAGGTACCATGACCAGCACTGAAATGAGTAGGGGAGCCATCATTAAGAAGGCACAGGTCGTGGTCTGCAATAAATTGGTCGATAAGAAGACCTCGTCTAGATGGAAAGGCACTGCCCCACAAAGGATGATGAGCATTAAAATCCCCAAGGAGGAGGAAGGGAGGAGGAAGTTGCTGAAGAAGGGTGGTTAAGGCAGCAGGTGTAAGACTCCTGTCAGGAGGGAGATAAAGATTGCATACTGTGACTGCAGAGTCTAAGTGGACCCTAACAGCAACTGCTTCCAATGTAGTTTGGAGAGGAATCCACGTGCTAGCAATGTCTGTACGGACCAACGTACAAACGCCACCAGAAGCCCGCAAGGGTCCGACCCGATTTCGACAGAAAACACGGAACCCACGGAGGGTCGGTGAGTGAGCATCAGTAAAATGAGATTCCTGGAGAACCACACAAGCTGCTGAGTAGGACGAAAGAAGGGATTTCAATTCCGGAAGGTGACGATAGTAGCCATTACAATTCCATTGGAGAACCACAGAACGATGGTTTAAATGAGGGCTGAACACGCTAAATCCAGTCATACCGCCGGGTCCCCACCCGTCACCGACAAGGAGGGGGCGACATCCATAAACGACAGGTCAGAATCCGGTTGTGAAGCCGGGGAAGGGACCTCCGGTGACACCAGAGGCTCTTTGTCCCGGGACTTATGTTTCTTCTTCTTTTCAGGCTGAGATCGAGGAGGGCTGTGTGGCATAATGGAGCCAGCTGCAGCAAGATCAGGAACAGAAAGAGACCGGGCGACCTGGGGGCCGATAGACCGCGGCTCTCGCGGTCGCCGCGCTGCAGCAGACCTTTGACCTGGAAGGTGCCGGGAAGGGGCATCCCGGGAGAGGCGCCCTTGACCGGCAGACGCCGAAGGAGTGGGACACTTCTCCGGCTGGGGAGGGGGAGCGGCGCCCAGAGGAGAAGGTGTGGGAGCCGCAGGGGAGGGGGGAAGGAGAGGGGTCCGGGACGGGGGTAAGGAAGGGGGAGGAAGGGATGAAGATGTAACCAAGGCGTAACTAGATGTCATGGACACAGGGTGCAATCGTGCATATTTCTTACGGGCCTCTGTGTAGCTTAAACGATCAAGAGACTTATACTCCTGTATCTTTTTTTCTTTCTTATAGACTGGGCAATCTGCTGAACGTGGAGAATGACTACCATGACAATTTACACATACAGGAGGGGGAACACAGGGACTCCCCTCATGGAGTGGACGTCCACAGTCACCACAGAGAGGGTCCTGGGTACAGCGAGAAGACATGTGGCCAAAACGCAAGCACTTAAAACACCGCATAGGAGGTGGGATGTACGGCTTCACATCACAGCGATAGACCGTAATCTTAACTTTCTCAGGAAGGGTATCCCCTTCAAAGGCCAGGATAAAGGCACCAGTATCAATACGATTATCTTTAGGACCCTTCTGAACACGCCGAACAAAGTGAACACCCCGCCGTCCGAGATTGTCCCGAAGTTCCTCATCAGTTTGAAGGATGAGGTCTCTGTGAAAAATCACACCTTGTACCATATTTAGAGACTGGTGAGGGGTAATGGACACGGGAATTGTGCCAAGATGGGTACAGGCACGAAGGGCCGCAGATTGGGCAGCCGAAGCAGTTTTTATCAGTAATGAACCCGACCGCATCTTGCTCAGGGAGTCCACTTCGCCGAACTTGTCTTCAATGTGTTCCACAAAGAATAAAGGTTTGACACTGGTGAAAGTATCTCCATCAGTCCTGGTGCAAACTAGATAACGGGGGAAAGGTTTTGCCCCTAGACGACGGGCCTGACCCTCCTCCCAGGGGGTAGCCACGGAAGGGAAGGCCGAAGGGGAAAGAGAAGCAGCACTTGAGGAATCAGTACCACGCAGAGAGACGGCCGCAGAAGAGCGGCCAGAGGTTTGGACCCTTATGCGTTTCATCTGCATAGCGTCCGCCCTGATACCACCCACTCCGATCAGGGGCTCTCCTCACGGGCGCCACCCAGCCACAGCAAGGGCCGTCTGGCACGGCGGCCATTGCCGGGAGTTCCGATGCTCCAGGATGACGAGCAACCACTCCAAGGCATGCATGAGGAGGTCACAGCTCAGGTATCAGAAGTGTGATCCCTGTGTGTTCAGGGGGCTCAACCAAAAGGGTACATAGCGACCCCACCACACGGGCTGGCTACCGTGCTGGCTATGCACCCTAGCATCAGACAACGACGTAGAAGAAAAGGTGGAATATACTAGGAGGGCACACGTCGGAGACACTAGGTAAGGTGCTCTTCCCCAAATGGCTCACACTACGGAAGAGAAATTTTGGAATGGAGGTCAAACCCCAGAGGGGGACCAAGGAATGCCAAAAGGAGGAGATGATTACGCAACAAAGCCGGAGTGTAAAACCAACAGAACCAGGAGGATAGCGGGGGCCAACATAAGCAAGGACACCAATAGAGGGAGAGGAGAGGGCGAGGGGAAAGGGGTATGGAGGGGAAAGGAGGGGAAGGGAAAGGAAATGCAGCCCGGGAGAGAAAGAAGGCTGCAATGGCTCGGGGCCCCGTGCTCGCCACGCACGTATCCACGAAAGAGTTGTGGACCCCCTGGGGGGATTTGTCCGTCCGGAGTCCGCTCTTCTTCCGACCGGATTTTCTCGTGACCACTGCCGTCAGCAGTCATGTACAGTGGCTACATTCCTGCCAAGACTCTCTGCACTATCGTAGAAGGAACAGCCAGCTTCTCGTAGCCCTATAACACGACCTCGTTCAAATTCCATGAGGTGTTGAGAATGGAGTCTTTGTCACCTGAATGGAATTCGTGATTAACATCAACTCGTTATGTCCAATCCAAAATGTAACTAATGCTCAAGACCGTTAGAGCGTGTGCTTAAAGCAAACCTGACTTGCATCCTCAGAGGGACGCTAGTAGCACAACGCTTATACGACTCACCCGAAATGAGTCGACATCATCTTTCAGATACAGACACACTTTCGTCTATGTCGCACGACTCCTTCTTCAAGTTGCGATTTTTTTTCCGCCAACGTATATCTACCGATTTGGTAGAAATCGATCCAGGGGTTTAGTAGGAGCTTCTTAGCCGCTGCTTTGCCAAATTCCACAAGTGTCACTTGTGTCTGAAGTATGTTTAACATATTTCACACCTATTTGTATACATATTTAGCGAATTTCATCCTAAAGTTTTGATTGCACGCTTCTCAATCTCTATGACGACATCTTTCCTGAACAATGACATAATTTTTAAGATACATTGAGTGGTACATTTTTATACTGCCTACGAAATGTGTTGCGAATATAGTTAGTAATAAAGACGTAGCAAATTAAAATTTCTTTCGTAATGCGGCACTTTTCCATGCATATCAGCGTTTATGATGTCACATTTCCTGAACTGTGATAGGTAGGTGGTTCTTATTCTGACGACTGGTGGTTGACAGTAGGGTATGTGAGTACCAAGTTTTGTTGAAATCTGAGCATTTGCTTAGGAGTAGTTGTGGAACATAAACACATACATACACACATTCTTATAACATGTCCTCGTTATGACTGGGTGTTGTGTGTTGTCCTTAGTTAGGTTTAAGTAGTTCTAAGTTCTAGGGGACTGATTACCATAGATGTCAAGCATCATAGTGCTCAGAGCCATTTGAACCATTTTATAACACGTATTGATTCAGTTTCACTTGCTGACACACCGACATAGTCTGGAGGTCGTTGACGTGCGCTTTAGCGATGGTGCTCGTTTCGGAGGTGGCCGGCTGGAATTCTGCGTAGACAGATGCTGGGGTAATATGGTTGAAAGTAGTCAACTACACAATCCGCGTGTCGGAACAGTAACAAAAAATGAAACTACAACCTACCCATCACCGTGCACACTTCTACGTTGACACTGAAAGAAAAGTTGAGCAGAATGGATTGCGCTTGAAAAGTTATTATGAAGATCAGTAAATGTAAACCAAGGGCAACAGGACATAGTCGACTCAGATTTGGTGATATTGACGGAAACAGACTCTAAAAGCATGTAAATTGAAAGGGGAGTAGGGAGAAAGGAAAGGAAGGGAAATGATTACTGATGTCAGCTCCATAGGGACATAACGTGGAATCAGCGGCAACGACTGAAAATGTATACCACACAGGGATTCGAACCCGGGATGTCCTGCTTACTAGGCAGGTGCGTTAACCACTGTGTCATCCGCGACGCAGTGTCATCGCAACTATGCGGAATACACGGTCGAGCCACACTCCCATGGAGTTGCGAACTGCGCGTGGTGTCTGTTCTTTCCGACATGTCCGACTACCGAGTCTGCACTATTGCGTATCGCTCTGCAACACTGTTGCTCGTGTTGTTCAGGATCCCACGACTGATGGATTCAGAAGGACCGTCTCATCTCCATCGAGTAACCGAATGTATCCAAGCGTCTAGGCCCGAGAGCATAAACATAGTGCTTGCTTAGCTGTGCAGGACCGTACAGCAACGTCATCTACCTTCAGCCTGAAGCTGAACCGTGTCCACACGGTCAAAGGGACGACACCTCGAACTGAGCGGACTGTCGTTAGGTCATCACTGTGGCGGATTACTTTGACGCATCAGTGGAGAAAGCAACGTCCCCATAACATTGACGTCACAGCACATTTTCAGACAAATCCGCATTCTTTGTACAGAATGACGAGGGACGTAACCATGTGTTGAGGCTACGAGTAGAGCGGACGTCACCAGAGTGGATTCGTCATCGTCATCTGGGCCAAATACCTTCTGTGATGGTACAGAGTGTCATTAGATAGAGAAAAAGATCACCCTGCAGCATGCCCAGTAGTCTGTAGAACAGCCATTACACAAGGAGCATGAATTAGACACGCAATTTTAATTCAGATGTGGATCATATCTCTATGTCTAACGTTAACCTACTACGAAGACTCTTGGCCATTAGTCTTTCCCCAACAGTCACTTGTGACAGGTAGGACGGCTACCATTCTGCGGTCAACGACCAGCAAGATCGGCAGAGTCCTGAGCCGGCAAGGAATCAGATCAGTCTTCCGGCCACCCAGGAAGATTAAGGAAATGCTGCGACCCGTGAAAGATAATCTCGGCCTGAGAGTACCGGGAATTTACAGCATTCCTTGCGAGTGTGGCAAAAATTATGTGGGCCAGTCTATAAGAACTGTTGCCGATCGCTGTGTGGAACATCAGCGTCACCTGAAATACAGGTATCTAGAAAAATCGGCGGTGGCTGAGCACAGTTTGCTAAATAAACATAAGATTTTATTCGATGAAACAAGAGTACTTGCTCACGCTTCAAACTATTGGGAGTCTGTTATCAGGGAAGCAGTTGAAATTAGACTCTGTGAAAATAACTTCAACAGAGACTCCGGTTATGAACTCAGCAATGCATGGAAGCGCGCAATTGATAAAGAAAGAGCGCAGAGGTTGACTTCTCACATTCCTCTCAGTTCTCCACCTGTTGCGATGGATGGCGCTGCAAGCAACGCTGGATAAAGCGCGCAAAGAAAATCTATGGATATAGAGGCCACCACATCGGTACGCGCCATTTTCACCGTGACGTAATCCACCCAATGAGAAGCCGTCCACTGCTTATAAAAGCGGAAGCCTCACCGGTCCACGACAGTCAGTTTTACCCCTGACGAAGATGACGGAGGTAGTCATCGAAAGCTTGGAATGTTATCCAAATTTGACGCGGCAAGTAAACCGAGAACTTTTTATGCAAGGACTCCGTCGCGAAAGACTTCGTAGTCACGTTAGTAGAACTTTCAGTTGATTAAGTTATATTCTTCAGTACAAATCAAAGTTGAGGCAGTCTATCTAGTTTGGTTGCCACTAATTCACAAGACCGGATTATAAGTGGAAACATCCCTGTCACACACTTGAAATTGTTTGAACAGAGTAAGTATGAAATCGGTAGGAAAGTTGGTAAAGTCCAGCCCATAGCATATCGTGGCGTCGACTCCAGGCGTGCGTAGTCTCCACTCTGGTACCTGTTGATGCTGTATTTTCTCGTTGCGATGCAACTTATAGTAAGCCTAGACTTCGCAATCAAAGTTTAAAAGACAGCTAATGGTTCTCCTTCCTTCGTAATAGCCATCTGTCAGTAGCCTACTCTCGCCCATCCCCATACCCCACAACTTTTCCCTCCCCCCTGTAGGTAGAGTCTGTGTCAATTGAAACATCACCTCTTTTTATATCACTTCCCCTTCTAATAAAACTAAACATAACTTCAAATCTCCTGAACTAAACTACACCATTGTTAGTGCCCTCAACTATCATCATTATTATCAGATTCAGTTATTACTATTATCATTATTAATAATATTATCAGTAATTTTAATATTAATATTGTTATTATTACGATTGTCGTGAATGTCTTGTAATATTTTTGGTATGTATTGCTCCTGATCGGCTGCAGGACCTTAAAGTCCTAACCTGTGGGATTAAATAAGCAATAAATAAATAATATACATGTAATCGATCCGTGAATGCAGGCATTCGATTTGTAATTTCATCAACTGTCAGAACCTCTTATGTCACTTCAGTTGTCTGAATTATTAAAAACCTTTTTGTTTATATGTGCTGGATTTGGTGGTTGTCTTGCCATTGTTAACATGAGTGTGACTCGCTGTGGGGAGGTCTGTCATCTACGTTGCGCACTCTGACATGACAAACTGAAACCGTTTGCTGAATGACGTTTGTATACACATAGAATGTGACAATTATTGAACTATAACAAAAAAAACGTAAATTATTTACTAACTACGGCGTACACACACATTATTCAACATGTAAACGCCACAACAGATATTCAGATTTAGCTTATGACATGTTCGATATGCCTGCCATCATTGGCGATGATGTGGCACGGACGAATAGCGAAATTCTGCATGACCCTCTGAAGTGTCCGAACATCGATACTGTCGATGACCTCCTGAATGGATGTCTCCAGCTCAGTAATGGTTTTGGGTTTTTTTCTCTACGTCTTGTCTTTAATACAGCAGCACAAAAAGGAGTCACATGTGCTCAGATCCGGAGAATATGGAGACCAATCGAGGCCCATGCCAGTGACCTCTGGGTACCCCAGAGCCAGAATGCGGTCCCCAAAGTGCTCCTCCGAGACATCACCCTCCTTCTTCGATCGAGTCGAGCTCCGTCTTGCATGGACCACATCTAGTCGAAATCATGGTCACTTTGGATGAAGGATATGAAATTGTCTTCCAAAAATTTCACGTACTGTTCGGTAGTCAGTGTGCCATCAAGGAATATCGCACCGATTATTCCGTGCTCACCACACAGTGACCCACACAGTGAAGAGACTTCTCGGTCGCAAAATGCGGATTATCAGTCTCCGAAATGCGCCAATTTTGCTCATTTCATGTGTAAATGGCCGACAACAACAAGGCGCGTGCGCATACTAATTCTCATCATGCCCGTGATCAACCGTGCAGTTTGAACGTCTTAACACAGACATTTCAGAAGTTATAACGATTTTATTTCAAGAAGTTCAATAACTGTCACCCCGTATGTGGCTCTCATGAGTAATAAGCTAACATCTTGAGCCATCTTAGCAGACTATGTGAGCCGGTCCTTTGGCCTTACACAGTTTCAGTTGTTCCTTCTGGGAGATACTTACTTACTTTCATTCCATCCATAATACTGCGTGTACTTCAGTAAAAACGGCGCCTCGGTTAACTGAGCGACACGACTGTCTGCAGACACTGTGGCTCAATCGAAAAACTACACCAGGCACCAACTCCCTCTGTTAGCCGCACATCGCTTGGAAATAGCCAACTGCAGTGAATTTTTCGCAAGCTGGCTTTCCCCTCAGGGAAATTAAAGCTCGCTGTAGTTAGTCGAAACCGGAAAAGAACGGAGAAGGGCAAAGTTGTTCCTAAATGCAGTTAGCGTGTTAGAACAAAGTTCTGAACTTTCTAGCAACTAGACGGTTAAAACTTCCTTCCCTTCAAGCGATACAAGCATCTGAATAATTTATTGGTACATAAGCTGCCAGAATGCGAACTACGCTCAACCCGAATTCTTTGATAGTTTCAACTTTACTACCACGCTAGCACTCTCGCCGTTACATTCGCAGTTCTTGAGAAATTTTCTCGTTTATCTTTTTCCTGAAGACAGTGTCTAAATCCAGGCAGAATACATAGTTTCAGAACAAATTATTCAAGGCTGCAGTTCCTTTTCTACTGTCGCCATATCAGCCGAGCAGTACATTCGCATATTTTGCTGTTGTGATTCCGACTGCGACATGAAAACATAAGCCTCTGCGTTATCTCCTCAAGCACGAGCGGGTTAGAACTGCGTTACTGGCAGCAGAAAATGCTATAGTTCCATTTCAAAAAGCGAAGTTGATACCGATATATCTGTAAATTATGTAGCTATGAAGGAAGTTTATACATCGTTTAGTGAGGACTTTCCCACAGTTAACCTGGGTGAAAACAGAATTAAGATATCTTAAACATTTCTGGAAATACTGGTGATAAACACTTTAGCCGTATCTTCCTGCTCGGTTGAAATCGTTCGAAGCTAGGAACTCTTCAGCCCACGCAAGATTATAGACAGGAGCGTACGAATGAGGAGAAAAGCAAGCGAGACGTAAGACAGGGTGGACAAAATATGAGGTCAGCTGAAAACCGAACACCATCCACAGCGGGACGATGAAATGTTTCCAATCAAAAGTAATCACAACTCGCGTTTAAGGCATTTATCCCGCTGAGAGGCGAAACGGTCAGTCCCTGTTCCGTAGAGCGCGGTCTGCCGCAGACTGCGCTGTAACTCTCTGCGTGTCTGGTGTAGTGTGTGTGTGTGTGTGTGTGTGTATGTGTGTGTGTACACGAAATTAATTACTGAAAAATGGGACCACTTAAGTCCTGTACTGCAGAGTCGAGTGGACAGTGGTGGGTCGCCTGACGTCGCAGTGCACCGTTACCAACGTCTCAAAAATATACCAAACTCGAACCAATTAAAAAATTACACGTCGAATGAACTACTAAATTTTGTGTGAATAACTTATCCAAATCACTTTAATAGAAGTCCACTGTTGATTTACGTACCTAACTTGCGAAACCAAACTCCGAATACGAAAAATTTTTCTGTTGTGTTGGCTGAAGAGCCAACACCGTGTTACTAGAGGAGGCCGAAATGCACGCGTTTTAGCTCACGCAGGCTGGCGTGAGGAGGGAAGAACTATACTGACGTGAGGTCTGGAACATGACAAGGAATTAGAATTCAGAAAGCGGACAGCTAGTTTGATACTTAACTTTAATCCATTAATGATGAACGTCGCTCTTGACGGTACATGATTTACAATATTGTCTGTTCAGAATTCATTCTAATTACTGAATATGGCGTATTGCTAGGTCGTAGCAAATGACGTAGCTGAAGGCTATGCTAAACTATCGTCTCTGAAAATGACAGCATATATAGGCAGTGAACCATCGCTAGCAAAGTCGGCTGTACAACTGGGGCGAGTGCTAGGGAGTCTCTCTAGACTTGCCGTGTGGCGGCGCTCGGTCTGCAATCACTGATAGTGGTGACACGCGGGTCCGACGTATACTAACGAACCGCGGCCGATTTAAAGGCTACCACCTAGCAAGTGTGGTGTCTGGCGGTGACACCACAGTTTGACGCACTCATATATCAACATGTTCACTGAAATTTACTTTGTATAACAAGAAAATAACTTCAAAACTGATTATAAGTTATCTGACCTAATCACTGATCAAGTGTGTAATGGTTTTGTTTTGCATGTGTTGTATAATAGTATGATTATGGCCCTGAACTATTCTTACACTTACCGTACCTCGGTACAGTAGAAGTTCTTGAAAATGGAGCATAGCAAGCAGCGTGGGCCACAGTAAAGCCAAGTTAAAATGCTAAACTAAAATGATATTCAAGCATGTGTACCGCCACGTACAATGCGGACACAAGCAACATAGTATTTCAAGCATA
This sequence comes from Schistocerca americana, assembly GCF_021461395.2. Taxonomy (NCBI): domain Eukaryota; kingdom Metazoa; phylum Arthropoda; class Insecta; order Orthoptera; family Acrididae; genus Schistocerca; species Schistocerca americana. Next base: position 96,231,192 of record NC_060121.1, read on the forward strand.
GGAATAATTCTGTGTTCTAATGTTCTGCAAAATGTTCTTCTTATACCGAAGAATTACCTTCCAACTTCAGTGTCAAGATCGTGAACAGTATTGACCTTATACAAAAATTACTGGTTTCAGTAACAGCTGTAACAGGTTCATAAGTCAAAAATTTACTTTACACAAAAGGTTAATCTATCCAAAATGATCTCGTTCTTTCACGAAACGTATATGTGGGGGAGAAGAACTAACTTCCCTATATAAAAGCTTCAACCAGATCACCGAACGACAATTAGCCTTACCACACAGTGCTAACTATCTGCAAGTACGCAAACCTGTGAATTTATCTTGACTCTCAGTTCTTCGCTAAACTCTCTTCAGAATCCTTAAATACCCTCAAATAGTCTTATTCAATCATTTTCATCAGATCTGTATTCAATATTTAGCTGCTCAATTCCAGATAAATATTTCGTGACCATTCAGTTCAACGTTTGCTTCCCAACACAAGTCCACTACTAATAATGCTACCTCAGTGAGCGCCGTTAGCTAGAGACGGTGTAACAACACAACCAAAGATCGCAGATCGTCGTGACTTGCTCTCAGATGTGTGCTTATCAGTATATGAAAATTAGAAGTTAACAGTTTTGTAGTGACCAAGATGACAGGCCCACGTCACAGCCCACAATCGCATCCACTCTTGCACTTCCTCGTCCGATTGAAACCAACGTCCACGCATATCTTTCTCCAGGTCGCAAGAGATGTGAAAATCACACAGTGAAATATCCGTGCTATACGGAGGATGAAGCAATGTTTCCCAGTCATTTCGCTGAAGCGTAGCCTTCGTCCGATCAGCACTGTGGGACCGGGCATTGTTGTGCAGCAGAATGATTCCGTCCATCAGCATTCAGATAGTCCAAGGGCAAACTGTGGGAACATTTCACATCCTCCCCGCCACAGAAATCCAGAACCATTCAGTCAAGTTCCGATAAGGCCACGATGACCTCCTCCTTTGACTGCAGGGGCCTTCTGTTCGTTGAGATCCTCGGGCGTGGAGCGACAACGAATGTGCAGTGCCATGGAGTCACTTTGTTGAAACTGCGATCTGCCTTTAAGTCAAAATAGCCAGGAATGCTGTCGGACAGACTCATCTTTCTTCAGGATAACGCCCGCCCCACACTGCCAATCCAATGAAGGTTACGCTTCACGATTTCGTTGGGAAACACTGCAAGATCCTCCGTACAGCCCAGATCTTTTACAGTGTGAGTTTCACATCTCAAGCGATTCGAAGAAAGACCTGTGTGCACGTCGGTTTCAGTCTGACGAGAAAGTCCAGGAATGGATGAAGTTGCAGATCCGTCAGCGGACGACCGCATGCACGAAACAGAAATTGATCGTCTTATCTCACGGTGAGATAAATCTATTGATGCATGTGATGATTACTTTTGAGTGAAACCATTCCATGGGCCCGTTGTGGTGGTTGTTCGGTTGTCATTTGACTGCCCCTTATAAAAATTGGCCCAAAAATGTTTCGTGCACCTTGAGATAGGCAACCCAATTTACGTTATCTGCTTCGAATGTGGATGACGTAAGTTGGGTAGCTACCTTAAGGTGCATGGAATTTTTTTTTTTGGGCTAGTTTTGTTCTGATCATTCCATACACCCCTTGGCAGTAGTTGTATCCTCGGGAGGAGAATGTTGACCTACATATAACCTGAGCCCCAGAAGGCGAGCTGATGGGCCCTACCTAAGAGATGGTCAGCGGTATTGTTTGTTGACCTGCAACGCGGCACTGGACAGCTAAATATTCAGAAATGAGGAGCTGCTTGATTTTAATAGCATCGCAATTCTTCTAAGAAGACTCTCCTTTCCATCCTTATGACCACGTGACTTCGGAGACTACTCCAAATTATTTCCTTTTCGACCGCGCAGCTGTTTGAATAGATGGCATGCAGACCTTCTGGTCACTTTGGAATATTCACCATAAGCTCAACTGTCTTCAAAATTATCAGACAGAGTCTGCAATTATTTGATACCCACTAACTTATTTAAAATATATGAGTAATAAGGAGCAATATCACAAGGTATTTAGCTGGCAAACTAGCTCTTCTATGAACTATCGTAAACGGCGAAACTTCAAGAAAATGCTACATTTGAAGTATATGTGTCATACATTTTTGGCCTGTAACTTTCTCCGAAAGAGAAGTGCTGATTTCCTTCGATTACAGAGCTGTAACACATATCCAGTAGAACATAACGTATTCTATGCCTAACGTGTTCTGTGCCTACCACGTTTGAGTTTATTTGCTCGGTAAGAGCTCTGCCACTTTCGTGCTAATGTTACTGCCTTTCTTCCGAATTAGAGTATGATAAAGAAAGGGCAAACAGAGCAAGGAAACGATTTTGTATAGTAACTGGAAACGGCTGTTTCATAAATGTTTCCAACCTTCTTTGTCTTAAGAAAGAAATGGTACCCTTAAACGGCATGCATTTTTATCGCTCCCTCTTCCCGAGCTATCAATCTATGCAATCGTTTTCCCTTTCAAACAAAACTTCCATCTTTTTCGATAATAGTGGCAGCATTGCCAAGGACCATTCATATTTGCTGAGAAGTTCAGAGGAAAGTGCCGTTCGTTAAAACTTCCGCACGCGCCGGAGAGATAAATCACCAGAGACAGAATAAGGGCAATTTCTATCTCAAGAATAAGAATAAGCTTCAGCCGTATTTTAGACAGGGAAACGAAGATGCTGTTGAGAAAATATTGTTTCAGAAGCCAAACTGCCAGGATTGCTCAGGAATCCAATTTTCATGAACTGGCTTGTTATTTAAGAAATGTTCTTAACTTGTTGCGAAACATCGAGACTGAGTACTTTTTCAGTATGTTGAAATGTATGGGAATTTCGTCACTGCATTTGTAATATTACTTAGAAGGAATTTCACGATGTCGCATCTCGTCTTCGCCACTGAAAAAGTACCATGGGGTCTATAAACGGCAATGACTTAGCTCTTGACTTTCTCAGAAGATGGTAACAAATTTCATCGAAACCCAGAAGTGTAGCTACATACCGATCTGTTAGGATCCCGTGAAAACTTCAACTAATTCCGGCAGGAAATAAGTAGATTCGCACACGTTTACGCGGCTGGTTTCATCTGACGAATGCTTAAGTGAATATATTACTTCAGATATACATATGCATCGAAAAATTCGTTTAAATTTGACAGTCAATACCGTACCCTCCTCAGATCTCTATATAAACATTTCGGTGGTAAATACAGGTTAATAAACGACGTACAATAAAATTAGTTTAGAAGCTTAGAGGTATCATTTTGTACCGGAAACTTCACTTGATGAAAAGTCACGAATTTCCAAAGCTAAGAGAGATACAAGTGTCTGCTATCAATCATCTCGTTTCAGGCGAAACGTATCACCGATGCGAATACGAAGGTAAATAGGCCACCTGTAGCTTATCGCAAATCTCTGACAATGGTTTGATTGAAAGCGAGCCGTCATGGCGGGCAGTCGCATGCTGTGTACATTTCATTTTCAGATTAAACACAACAGTAAAGTCATTATTTGTTTAATGTGATCAGGTATACGATATTTACGAGCATAAGTTAGATGTACTTGCTACGCTGGAGAAGTAGTGTTTTTATCTGATCGTCAACTGTCGCACTTCGCTGAAGCGCGTGACTGTGACGTCATCACGCGGTATATTGTTCCAGTGAGTGACAGAGGCACGCAAGATGAGCGATGCTTTCGATGTCGATGAACTTCTCGCTTACCAGATCATCTTGGTCACACGCATCGAGTACTCCAATCCCAGAAACTAACAGGCACTGGGGCTTTTAGTCGAACCACGGTGTCAGAATCATATCAGAAGTGCCGCATGATCCTCATCACTCACAACTGGCATTATGGTTTAGGCCGTTAGACTATTCTGGATTCTTAATACTCCAGCCATGTTTCGTAAGGATGCCAGGCCAAGACACTGTATTCGCATCCGGCAGGCTGTCGTTTCAAATCCCCGTCCGGACATCCAGCTTTAGGTCTTCCGTGATTTCCCCTAGGCGGCGTAAGACAAACTTCTGGATGGTTCCTTTTAGACATGGCCGATCTGACTGAGTATCCTTCGCCATCCCGAGACTGTGATCAGTCTGTAATGACTTGATTGTGGACGCGACGTGAAACACTAATATTCCTTCCTTCCTTCCAGTGAAATCGCAGTGTTCTCCGCCCTGATGGTGTTGGCCAGTGTGGATACAAATAATTACGCCTGGATTTCGTTATTTTTCTTCTAACCTAAACCTACGCTTGAAAGAATGTATATGTAATACAGTACACTGATAAACATGAGTTTGTAAGTCTCACACATAAACATACGTGCAACCACGAGAATGTAAGTAGACAATATTCATATCAAGAAACAGTCGAACAATCGTGTCAATAAATGCATAGTGCTGCAAGTCAACTTGGATTCAGGTAAAAAAACGTCAGTGCAAAACGCAGGAATATGTGGCTTATTTGTAAAGAGAGACCACTTCCAGACATAAGTGGAAATCATTCAAAACAACGTCAGAGGTAGAATCTTGTCTGAACGAAGGAGGACGCCCGCACGGATTTTTTAGTAATTACAAAAATGGGTTTCATATACCTTTGATAAATGTAAAGCAGCTACGGTCGCCATGGCTACACAAATAAGTAACTGAATGTTTAATTTTCTGTCAAACTTCATTTCGCTTACGATTGTTGCCAATCTGCTGTTCTTGACTGTCTGTTACACCGTACTGTCTCCTCAGCCACTTGCTGGGCTTCTCAAGTCTTTAGATTCATTTACATTCAAATACAGATTGTGCTCAAATACAATATTTCACAAATGAATAACGTTGATGGCTTGTAGAGCAGATATGCGTTCGTATTTTTAAATCTTCTTTATTCGGGTTTAGTCGATCGCTCTGGTGTACTCCTCTTCTTAGACTCTAGAATTTATTTAATTTATGAAACATTGAGTGAGCTGTTACATTAAAAAATTCATGTTAAGAAAAAAAACTCAAATTTTATAGTTAATTATCTCAATTTTTACCACAGTTTTAGAGTTTAACACACCTGTAAGTATGGTTTGTACGCTGTGCAAAATTTATTGAAGAATCTCTCTTACGTAAAGTGTACCTATAACATCAAATGCAGCCAACAGTAAGTAAAAAATGGTGAAGTTTCACATGCAAAAAAAAAGTATTTTGCTATGTTTTTGAACTTCCACTGTTATAAGTGTGAATTCCGAATCATTCCTGGTCATGATAACAAAGTTTTATGAATTTATTTGTAAAAGTGTAGACAGCGGAAATTAAAATGCCCTATGGTGCCTCTCCTGCTCCAAGTCCGCTCGTCTGACGTCCTACCCCCATTAACGCAATGAATCGCATATTAAAGTTACAAACATGTGTATATGTCTTAAGGCAGCGTATCTCAAGGAGCGCAAATCGGCCAGACTATAGTCGTCCAGTACTTGAGAAAGAGAGTAGCCTACTGAACGACTTTCAACATGTTCATAGTATCATAATGTCAAATGTTTTCTAAACTTTTTCTCACTGACCACCACCCCCTGCCACGGGCCACGCCAAATACAAACATACAAACATAAACAAAAATTAGAAGAGGTGCAAATGGCTCTGAGCACTATGGGACTCAACTGCTGTGGTCATTAGTCCCCTAGAACTTAGAACTAGTTAAACCTAACTAACCTAAGGACATCGCAAATATCCATGCCCGAGGCAGGACTCGAACCTGCGACCGTAGCGGTCTTGCGGTTCCAGACTGCAGCGCCTTTAACCGCACGGCCACTTCGGCCGGCTTGGAAGAGGGAAACGTTTATCGCTGACTACATTTTCGGTCTTCATGCACTACAGTTTCAGCATGAGACATGACGTTCTAACCGGCCGGTTTGGCCAAGCGGTTCTAGGCGCTTCAATCTGGAACCACGCGACCACAACGGTCGCAGGTTCGAATCCTGCCCCGGGCATGGATGTGTGTGATGACCTTAGATTAGTTAGGTTTAAGTAGTTCTAAGTTCTAGGGCTGATGACCTCAGATCTTAAGTCCCATAGTGCTCAGAGCCATTTGAACATGACGTTCTAATTTATTACTTCTCTCTAACTACATGTGTTCACAAAACATTTTGCTGACAGTACGTGCATATTGCGCTGAATGTACCTCCAAAATTATATCACTGTACTGCACATAGTACAGGAGATATGACGTCATAAACATTGGATGGTTGGTTGGTTTGGGGGACGGGACCTAAAAGTGAGGTCATCGGTCCCATCGGGTTAGGGAGAAATGGGGAAGGAAATCGGGCACGCCCTTTCAAAGGAACCAGCCCGGCATTTGCCTGAAGCGATTTAGGGAAATCACGGAAAACCTAAATCAGGATGGTCGGATGCTTTCCCAAATGCGAGTTCAGTGTGCTAACCACTGGGCTACCTCGCTCGATCATAAACATTGAGATGCGCGCAAAACTAGTATTGTTAAAATGCAGCGCAAATTATGCAGACTATATTCATACAGTGTTTGATAATGATAGCACATTAACTAATTTGTGGAGTACTCAGGTGCCTTAAGTTATTTTACATTTGGGAATTAGATTCTGTAAAGAATCGCCATGTTTAATCACAACGCCCGTAATACGCCACGAACAGGTGTGACAATTCATGCTCGGGAGAACCATTAAAACAGGACAATTTTGTAGTAAAATATGTTTACCGTGCCATCAAATGACATTTCCGTAAGTAACTTGTGTGTGGTTGTCGAGACATTTAGTAAAGGTGGCCTGGAACGTGTGTCTCAGCATGCAGTGGCTGGCCGAAGTATTCCTGTGAAGCAGCGGGCTGTTTTACAGTCGATGCAGCGTCAGGCGACACACACGCGCAGGCGGTCGATGGTGGGAGACACGCGAAGTCTGTAATCGCAGTGGCCCGACGTCGTTCGCAGAACCTGCTCAGCGGCCCGGGGCTACGCGCGTACCGATAACGCGAGGCCGTCAGGACACCGCGCTCTCGATCGAGAGGATCGGTGTTCAAACCCCTGTCTCGAAAATCCTCATTTATGTTACCCACAGTTCCTCTAAGATCGCTCGAGATGAACACCGGAATGACTCCTTAAGAAAGGGCACGAACGATAACTTTTTGTAGTCCAGTAAAGGTCTAACTTTTGCCCCGCGTGTAATGACGTTGTCTGCGATTACACTTGTTCCCATAGAGCTGATAAGCCATAGATGGGTTGCCGAGTTCAACACTCCCATTTGTTTGACGGATCACTATCAACATTGTCACAACATTAATCACTCCGCTTAAGCAAACTGTCATAAAGTCTTGCGAGCACCATCTATAATTCCCTTCCCACCGAAATTGTAAAACTGAACATTTCTCCCACTTACAAGATTAGAAGTGATTACATCTACGCGTAGGAATTCCTAAAGCCCGTCTCCCACCGTGTAAGGTTCTCCGCAAGTTTTCTAGATGGCTGCCGGAAAGTAAAGCTCTGTATAAAGGAAAGCGTGACCATCTTTTTCCCCTGATTTTGCCGCCTTTCGCGCTTCAGGACTGCCTAAAACAAAGTCACGTGACATTAGCAGCCACTGTGGGTCCAAGCATTATGTGTGAAGCATAGGAAGTGCTGTGTATCTTCGAAGTTTTAAGTAGAATAACGCCTTAGTGCTGTGCTTTTGGCTGTTCGTTTCGAGGCGAAAAGGGAGGAAAACTGTACAGAAGATGCAACAAGAAGAACAACATTGGTCGCAATGGGAAAGGTTGCAGGAAATCGACTTAACCATTCACTTAATTTTATTCATTTTTGGCCTTTGTCTCCTTTTTATATTTCAGTTACTTAGTTTCCACACCATTGGAACAACAAAAAAGTCAGAAGAGCTAATAGGAATGTTTAATGGTAATTTAATTATAAAATAGAAATGTTAGAGATAAAAGTGCCACTGTTAGCACTTAAAAAGAAAAACAGTGAATGATACCCTACAAAGTTATCATGAATGGTAAAAAAATTTGACCTGATTTACTGTACAGTATGGTTAAACTTATATTTATGATGCTCACAATAATAAATTGTACTTTGTACCACACAACGTAATGTACAAAAAAGAAAAATTGTTCGCACTAGGCAAGTACCGAACCTACGATATTTCGTTTAGTAACCATTAGCGTTACCAGGAGCCTATTATTACTGTTGCAACGTAGCTGCCATAACAGATAAAGTTGTTACTGTTTCCTACAACCTACTTATGATCGTAAGCCTAGTTTTATCCGAACACATTGTAAGTATAGGCTGTTTAGGTTTTTATGCTGGCAACGCCACGTAGCGCTCTGTATGAAAATCACTGGCTCTGCTGTGTGTGGCTGGTCTGCATTGTTGGAATATTTGCTATTGTAGTGTTGGGCAGTTGAATGTGAACAGCGCGTAGCGTTGCACAGTTGAAGGTGAGCCGCCAGCAGTGGTGGATGTGGGGAGAGAGATGGCAGAATTTTGAGAGCAGACGATCTGGACGTGTGTCCATCAGAAAGAGTAAATTTGAAATATTGGACATCATGAACTGCTATATATACGATGACTTTTGAACATTATTAAGGTAAATACATTGTTTGTTGTCTGTCAAAATCTTTCATTTTCTAACTATGCTTATCAGTAGTTAGTGCCTTCAGTAGTTAGAATCTTTTATTTAGCTGGCAGTATTGGCCCTCGCTGTATTGCAGTAGTTCGAGAAACGAAGATTTTGTGAGGTAAGTGATTCATGAAAGGTATAGGTTATTGTTAGTCGGGGCCATTCTTTTGTAGGGATTATTGAAAGCCGGCCGGAGTGGCCGAGCGGTTCTAGGCGCTACAGTCTGGAACCGCGCGACCGCTACGGTCGCAGGTTCGAATCCTGCCTCGGGTATGGATGTATGTGACGTCCTTAGGTTAGTTAGGTTTAAGTAGTTCTAAGTTCTAGGGGACTGATGACCACAGCAGTTAAGTCCCATAGTGCTCAGAGCCATTTGAACCATTTGATTATTGAAAGTCAGATTGCGTTGAGCTAAAAATATTATGTGTCAGTTTAGTGTTGATCAGAATAAGTAAAGAGAGAAATGTCAGAGTACGTTCAGTTCTGCTCAGCTGTTTGAATATCAGATAACGTAAAGGGTTTACCAGCACTGTCTGTCATTAATTTTTCTCAGCGGATGTTTCAACATTTTAAAAATATTTTATTCTCTTGTACTTTGGTAATCATTCTCCTAATGTCATAGAACAATTGCAGACAAAATTTTGTGGGGTAGGTCTGACAAAAATATAAAGAATGTATAATTATATTGGCACGTTTATCAGTGGTGTTTACTAAGGTACCGCGCATATACATTGAATTCATTGCCTTATTTCGTATAAGAAAAGAGACATTGGGCGAATTTTCGTAGTACCGAGTAGCACCAACAAGAAGTAAGTCGATACAGAGCTTTAAATTAGCGATGAATATTTCCTTGTACTTGAGAACTAATATTGGTTACCTTTTGCCCAGCTGAATAGGAGCAGTTTAACGGTAATTACGAAAACAGGTTTACAAACACGATACTGCAACAAGAACTGCGAAATCTGCTTTCGCCATTAATAAAGGGTAGCAGGGAAAAAAATCATTGTTTCTTGCTCGCCACAACAAATGCTTTTCGACTCAAATGTAATAACTCAGAAGAAAAACACCCTTGGACAACGTTTGCACTGGGCGGCTGTACTCTATCCCTTGGATTTGCCGGGAAAAAAATGGCATAAGGCGCTTAATTTCATTTTAATATAAGTTCGGAACTTCGAATCACCTTCACCTTCTTTCTTCTCGCTGGTCTGAAGCGCCTTGAATTCCTCTCCTGTGCCAGTGTCTATATCTCTGGTTTTCTCCAAATGGCGGCGTTCTGTGGAATTTACTCCCTGATATGTTAACATATGCCTTACCATCCGGTCCCCTCTTTTTGTTGTACATACTCCATTCCTCGCCTGTTCTGCGCAGAACCTCCTTAGCACTTATGTTGTCAGTCATTCCACAACTGGTCTGTTATTCCACATTTCAAACGCATCTTATTTTATTTTGTTTCTGGTTTCCTCACAGTCGACGATACAATGTCCACTTGGTACATGTGCTTGTGAGTGAGAATCCATTTTAAAATTCAAGTGATTGTAGCGAGAAGTAAAACATTTTGAAGAATATTTATTCTTCAGAGGTCTCTGTCACCACTGAAACGGCCGTTTTTTCACTAAGGATCCCGTTGTATGTACTATTCATCGTCTGACATCGTTCTTACTTCGTCCCTCATGCGGCTTTATGCTTCTCAGTTAGCACAAATAGCTATGACGTCCTTAAATGTTATTTAAATTTCTCTCTAATCTCATTCCTCCAGATAGCTGCTGAATTCTCCTCTGTGACATCCGTGCCTCCCTCCCATTCCCAGCATCAGTGGCCAAGTCTTAGTGGGGACGGTAATCAACATCCATGCCTTCGCATGGCAGTCGTACACAAGAACAGCTCGTCTGTGGAGGACTACTCGTAGTTGCTAAGACAGAGATCAGGTTTCCCGATTATAAACGTAGTGGGTAAAATAAACCCCTCTCGGAAAGTAGTTCATACACCTTAAGATAGGCATCTCATCTTACTCCACCTGCCCAAGGTGCGGATGACGTGATTGGGTTGCCTGTCCTACCATGCATGAACTACTTTCCGGGCGAGGTTTATTTTGCTCACCGTGTACATTTGTATAGAGGTCGCCGCAGAGAACCAACTCATAGGAAAAGATTATCTATTTCTTAAATTGAAACTTAGGTATACCACATCGGTCCGTTAAAACTTCCAGGGCTATTTTTCCATCTAAGGCATCAATCTGCCTCTTGCACAAACTGCTGAGTAATTTAAAACACAAATTTCATACGCAGTAACACATTTTCTGACGAAGTAGTTGGTTTAATATCACAATAATTCTATCGGTACCTCTTGCAGGCATGTGGCATCTCGAATAATGAATTCCCGCCCTATGGCTTAGTGTGCGCTAATGGTCGATCTATATGTTTTAGCCTCAATCGTTGCTTGATGGGTGGGAAAAAGGTGTAAATGTTGTAGTATTTCTGGCTTATTCAGCCATTATATTAGGCTCCAGGAAGCTATTCCCAGGGCAGTGGAGCTGCAAGAAGCATAGAGATGACGCAATGTGGGATGATCTACCGCTGACAGATGTTAGATTCGGTACCATTCCCGTGAGAAAGACCGCCTGCATGATGCTTTGCTCTGTGATTGGCTGCTGCGTTCGGCGGTAGGGCGCCAAAACGTTAAATTTTAGTCGCTATTATTAATTAAACCTATTATCCAAATTACTTCATTTTTTTAAATAAAAATCTCTCAGCAGCCAGATATCAATCAGTCATTTCAAAATTATTAAAATCAAAGTATTACTAAAACGAAAGACTGATGATATTAGTGCCGATGCACTTCAGTGGCGTTCGGATCACGCCGTGTTGGCTTGGCGCGCGAAGTGTCTCGGGCAGTGCGGCTCTTCAGTTCTGACCGTTCCAGTAGAGAGACATTTTGACTGTGGCAGGATGTATTTCATGTTATTTTAGCCAGATATAGTGACTGTGGAAAGATATGTTCAATCCGTTGTGATCAAGAATAGTTTCTCGTGTCTATAAACGCGAGTGGCATCCCAAACGAGTTATAGTTTATTCGTAGCAGCAGTTCCTTGCGAAGTTAATTTCAGGCTCAAGAAAAAGAATCCACAACCTGCGTGCTGTTTTCTGCGCTGGGGACATCATCATCATGGAGACATCAGGTTAGAGAAGTGTACAAGAACTTATGTATTCCCCACAGGGCAGTGGAAACAACTAGGCACCTCACGTGTACTGCATGCACAGTACAAATGTGCTCAGTGACACGTCATCTGCAGTAATGCAGAGGAGGTAAAGAAGAATGAAAGTAATAACACTATCTCACTTTTATTCCTTTTTCTTGCCGTACTGTGACACCCCGTTTCTGTCGTACTCCATTCTCTCTGCCAGGTATCATTTCGCGAGCAATCTGTTTGGCGCCTTACCAGGGTGTCCTCTCACATAATTTCAAATACCGTGCCGCGTCTACCTTTCTTTAACTAGTCCGCTGCTGCTCTTTGACGGATGGCGACGTGACTGGGGGCGGTGCACACTTCCATCGCCAACCGAGTACAGCAACTAGATCGACAACAGCTAGAACGAGTCTAGCTGCAGCCGCGGCCGTGGCAGAGCTGTTGGTGGCCCGGCGCCGCGTCCCGCCGCCCGCAGCACTCTACAGCTGAGGCGACGCGGGGCGCAGCGGCCGCGGCTGCCGCTTAATGAGGTCCGCCCGTCCCGCGCAGTCTGTCAGCGTCGGACGCGATCGATGGCCCCCGCGACGCCCGGCGCCGCCCCCATCCTCCACCTGGCGCCTGTCCTCGCAGTGGGCCCGGTAGCCGCTGCCCGACTACTGTGCACTGCCCACAGCCCTCACGCTTGTCTCGCCTCACGAGGTCGTATGACAAGGCCACTGGATTGCAAAAGTGGGTACAGGCCACGCCAGAAGCATATCCGAGGGTTCACCAGCTTGTCTACATCTACAGCTATACACAGGGTGGTCCATTGATAGTGACCGGGCCAAATATCTCACGAAATAAGCATCAAAGAACGAAACTCGTCTAGCTTGAAGGGGGAAACCACATGGCGCTATGGTTCGCCCGTTAGATGGCGCTGCCATAGGTCGAACGCATACCAACTGAGTTTTTTTAAATAGGAACCCCCACTTTTTATTACATATTCGTGTAGCACGTAAGGAAATATCAATGCTTTAGTTGGACCACTTTTCTCGCTTTGTGATAGATGGCGCTGTAATAGTCACAAACGTGGTATCACGTAACATACAGCCAGTGCGGACGGTATTTGCTTCGTGATACAATACCTGTGTTAAAATGGACCCTTTACCAGTTGCGGAAAAGGTCGATATCGTATTGATGTATGGCTATTGTGATCAAAATGCCCAACGGGCATGTGCTATGTATGTTGCTCGGTATCCTGGACGACATCACCCAAGTGGCGCTGGATAGGTACGTTATTTAAGGAAACAGGAAGTGTTCAGCCACATGTGAAACGTCAACCACGACCTGCAACAAATGATGATGCCCAGGTAGGTGTTTTAGCTGCTGTAGCGGCTAATCCGCACATCAGTAGCAGTCAAATTACGCGAGCATCGGGAATCTCAAAAACGTCGGTGTTGAGAATGCTACATCAACATCGATTACACCCGTACCGTATTTCTATGCACCAGGAATTGCATGGCGACCACTTTTGATCGTCGTGTACAGTTCTACTACTGGGCACAAGAGAAATTAAGCGACAACGACAGATATTTTGCACCCGTCCTATTTAGCGACGAAGCGTCATTCACCAACAGCGGTAACGTAAACCAGCATAATATGCACTATTGGGCAACGGAAAATCCACGATGGCTGCGGCAAGTGGAACTCAGTGACCTTGGCGGGTAAATGTATCGTGCGGCATTATGGGAGTAAGGATAATTGGCTCCCATTTTATCGATGGCAATCCAGACGGTGCAATGTATGCTGATTTCCTACGTAATGTTCTACCGATGTTACTTGAAGATGTTTCACTGCATGACAGATTGACGATGTACTTCCAACATGATGGATGTCCGGCACATAGCTCACGTGCGGTTGAAGCGGTATTGAATAGCATGTTTCATGACAGATGGATTGGTCGTCGAAGCACCATACCATGGCCCGCACGTTCACCGGATCTGACGTCTCTGGATGTTTTTCTGTGGGGAAAGTTGAAGGATAGTTGCTATCGTGATCCACCGACAACTCCCGAGCATTACGGAAGGCGAACTACTCGCTGTTGAGAGGAGTGTCGTTACACGTATTGCCAAATGCATTGAGGCTGACGCCATCATTTTGAGTTATTTATTGCATTAATGTGGTATTTACAGGTAATCACGCTGTAACAGCATGCGTTCTCAGAAATGATACGTTCACAAAGGTACATGTATCACATTGGAACGACCGAAATAAAATGTTGAAACGTACCTACGTTCTGTATTTTAATTTAAAAAACCTACCTATTACCAACTGTTCGTCTAAAATTGTCAGCCATATGTTTGTGACTATTACAGCGCCATCTATCACAAAGCGAAAAAAGTGATCCAACTAAAACATTCATATTTCTTTACGTACTACACGAATATGTAATAAAAATGGGGGTTCCTATTTTTAAAAAAACAGTTGATATCCGTTTGACCTATGGCAGCGCCATCTAGCGGGCCAACGATAGCGCCATCTGGTTTCCCCCTTCAAGCTAGACAAGTTTCGTTCTTTGTAGGTCTTTAGTTTTACGCTTACTTCGTGAGATATTTGGCTCGGTCATGATCAATGGACCACCCTGTATACACTCCGCAAACCACCATATGGTGCATGGCTAAGGGTATCCTGTACCACTACTAGTCATATTCTTTTCTGTTCCACTATATGCCTCCGTACAAGTCCTAATCTCTCTACTCTTACCCTCGTGGTTCTTATGCGACATGTACGTTGGCGGCAGTTGAAGTGATCTGCAGTCAGCCTGAAATGCCGCTTCTCTAAATTTTCGCAATTTTGCTCCTTGAAAAGAACGTCGCCTCCCCTCCAGTGATTCCCATTTGAGTTCCCGAAGCATCTCCGTAATACTTGCGTGTTACTCGAACCTACCACTGACAAATCTAGCAACCCGCATCTGAATCGCTTCCATGTCTTCCTTTAATCCGACCTGGTGCAGATCCCACATTCTCGACCAGTACTCAAAAATGAGTCCTGTGTGACGACTCCTTTACAGATGACGCACAGTTTCCGAAAGTTCTTCCGACCATTCGACTTCCCTATTGCAACCCTGACATGCTCGTTCCACTTCATAGCGCTTTCGAACGTTACGCTCAGACATTTATTCTACGTCATTCTGTCAACAAGCACACTACTAATACTGTATTCCAACATTATGGCTTTGTTACTTCTTCTCGTCTGCATTAACTAACTTTTTTTTTTCATTTACAGCTAGCTGCCATTTTATCTAAGTCATCCTGTATCCTCCTTCAGTCACTCAACGACGACTCTCTCTCTTACACTGTAGGATCATCAGGAAACAGCAGCAGACTGCTCCTTACCCTGTCCGCCAGGTCATTTACGTATACAGAAAATAACAGCGAACCTACCTCACTTCCATGGGGCACTCCAGACAAAAAAACTCGCTGTCGAGCACAACATAATGGGTTCTGTTGCTGAATAAGCATCCGAGGGACTCATATCTGGGAATCTATACCACATGTTTGTACCTTCGTTAACATTCGGTGTTGCGGCACCGTGTCAAATGCTTTCCGGAACCCTAGGAACATGGGAGCCGCCTGTTATCCTTCATCCATGGTTCGCAGTATACCATGTGAGAAACGGGAAAGCTGCGTTCCGCACGAGCGATGCTTTCTACAACCGCGCTGATTTGTGCACAGAAGCTTTCTCGTCTCATTGAAATTTTTTATACTCGAACTGAGAATATGTTCAAATATTCTGCAGCCAATCGATGTTAAAGGTGTTGGTCCATTATTTTGTGAGTCCGTTCTTTTACCATTGTTATGTACACGAGCCACATGCATTATTATTCAGTCGCTTGGTACTTTGTGGTGGGCGAGGGATTCGCGATTAATTCAAGCTATGTAAGGCGCCAGTGATGTAGAGTTTTTTTTTTTTTTTTTTTTTCGTCAGTCTACTGACTGGTTTGATGCGGCCCGCCACAAATTCCTTTCCTGTGCTAACCTCTTCATCTCAGAGTAGCACCTGCAACTTACGTCCTCAATTATTTGCTTGTATTCCAATCTCTGTCTTCCTCCACAGTTTTTGCCCTCTACAGCTCCCTCTAGTACCATGGAAGTCATTCCCTCATGTCTTAGCAGATGTCCTATCATCCTGTCCCTTATCAGTGTTTTCCACACATTCCTTTCCTCTCCGATTTTGCGTAGAACATCTTCTTTCCTTACCTTATCAGTCCACCTAATTTTCAACATTCGTCTATAGCACCACATCTGAAATGCTTCGATTCTCTTCTGTTCCGATTTTCCCACAGTCCATGTTTCACTACCATACAATGCTGTACTCCAGACGTACATCCTCAGAAATTTCTTCCTCAAATTAAGGCCGGTATTTGATATTAGTAGACTTCTCTTGGCCAGAAATGCCTTTTTTGCCATAGCGAGTCACCTTTTGATGTCCTCCTTGCTCCGTCTGTCACTGGTTATTTTACTGCCTAGGTAGCAGAATTCCTTAACATCATTGACTTCGTGACCATCAATCCTGATGTTAAGTTTCTCGTTGATCTCATTTCTACTACATCTCATTACCTTCGTCTTTCTCCGATTTACTCTCAAACAATACTGTGTACTCATTAGACTGTTCATTCCGTTCAGCAGATCATTTAATTCTTCTTCACTTTCACTCAGGATAGCAATGTCATCAGCGAATCGAATCATTGATATCCTTTCACCTTGTATTTTAACTCCACTCCTGAACCTTTCTTTTATTTCCATCATTGCTTCCTCGATGTACAGATTGAAGAGTAGGGGCGAAAGGCTACAGCCTTGTCTTACACCCTTCTTAATGCGAGCACTTCGTTCTTGATCGTCCACTCTTATTATTCCCTCTTGGTTGTTGTACATATTGTATATGACCCGTCTCTCCCTATAGCTTACCCCTACTTTTTTCAGAATCTCGAACAGCTTGCACCACTTTATATTGTCGAACGCTTTTTCCAGGTTGACAAATCCTATGAAAGTGTTTTATATTATTTTTGCCTTGCTTCCATTATTAGCCGTAACGTCAGAACTGCCTCTCTCGTCCCTTTACTTTTCCTAAAGCCAAACTGATCGTCACCTAGCGCATTCTTAATTTTCTGTTCCATTCATCTGTATATTATTCTTGTAAGCAGCTTCGATGCATGAGCTGTTAAGCTGATTGTGCGATAATTCTCGCACTTGTCAGCTCTTGCCGTCTTCGGAATTGTGTGGATGATGCTTTTCCGAAAGTCAGATGGTATATCGCCAGACGCATATATTCTACACACCAACGTGAATAGTCGTTTTGTTGCCACTTCCCCCCAATAATTTTAGAAATCCTGATGGAATGTTATCTATCCCTTCTGCCTTATTTGACCGTAAGTCCTCCAAAGATCTTTTAAATTCCGATTCTAATACTGGATCCCCTATCTCTTCTAAATCGACTCCTGTTTCTTCTTCTATCACATCAGACAAATCTTCAACCTCATAGAGGCATTCAATGTATTCTTTCCACCTATCTGCTCTCTCCTCTGCTTTTAACAGTGGAATTCCCGTTGCACTCTTAATGTTACCACCGTTGCTTTTAATGTCACCAAAGGTTGTTTTGACTTTCCTGTATGCTGAGTCTGTCCTTCCGACAATCATATGTTTTTCGATGTCTTCACATTTTTCCTGCAGCCCATCCGTCTTAGCTTCCCTGCACTTCCTATTTATTTCATTCCTCAGCGACTTGTATTTCTGTATTCCTGATTTTCCCGGAACATATTTGTACTTCCTCCTTTCATCAATCAACTGAAGTATTTCTTCTGTTACCCATGGTTTCTTTGCAGCTACCTTCTTCGTACCTATGTTTTCCTTCCCAACTTCTCTGATGGCCCTTTTTAGAAATGTCCATTCCTCTTCAACTGTACTGCCTACTGCGCTATTCCTTATTGCTGTATCTATAGCGTTAGAGAACTTCAAACGTATCTCGTCATTCCTTAGTACTTCCGTATCCCACTTCTTTGCGTATTGATTCTTCCTGACTAATGTCTCGAACTTCAGCCTACTCTTCATCACTACTATATTGTGATCTGAGTCTATATCTGCTCCTGGGTACGCCTTACAATCCAGTATCTAATTTCGGAATCTCTGTCTGACCATGATGTAATCTAATTGAAGTCTTCCCGTATCTCCCGGCCTTTTCCAAGTATACCTCCTCCTCTTGTGATTCTTGAACAGGGTATTCGCTATTACTAGCTGAAACTTGTTACAGTATTCAATTAGTCTTTCTCCTCTTATTCCTTGTCCCAAGCCCATATTCTCCTGTAACCATTTCTTCTACTCCTTCCTTTACAACTGCATTCCAGTCGCCCATGGCTATTAGATTTTCGTCCCCCTTTACATACTGCATTACCCTTTCAATATCTTCATACACTTTCTCTATCTGTTCATCTTCAGCTTGCGACGTCGGCATGTATACCTGAACTATCGTTGTCGGTGTTGGTTTGCTGTCGATTCTGATTATAACAACCCGGTCACTGAACTGTTAACAGTAACACACCCTCTGCCCTACCTTCCTATTCATAACGAATCCTACACCTGCTGCTGTTGATATTACCCGATACTCATCTGACCAGAAATCCTTGTCTTCCTTCCACTTCACTTCACTATCTAGATTGAGCCTTTGTATTTCCCTTTTCAGATTTTCTAGTTTACCTACCACGTTCAAGCTTCTGACATTCCACGCCCCGACTCGTAGAACGTTATCCTTTCATAGATTATTCAATCTTTTTCTCATGGTAACCTACCCCTTGGCAGTCACCTCCCGGAGATCCGAATGGGGGACTATTCCGGAATCTTTTGCCAATGGAGAGATCATCATGACACTTCTTCAATTACAGGCCACATGTCCTGTGGATACACGTTACGTGTCTTTAATGCAGTGGTTTCCATTGCCTTCTGCATCCTCATGTCGTTGATCATTGCTGATTCTTCCGCCTTTAGGGGCAATTTCCCAGTCCTAGGACAAGAGAGTGCCCTGAACCTCTATCCGCTCCTCCGCCCTCTTTGACAAGGCCGTTGGCAGTCTTCGGCCGTCAATGCTGATTATTTATCAAAATTTAGGCAGTGTCGGGGATCGAACCCGGGACCGAAAACCTTTTGATTAAGAATCAAAGACGCTACCCCTAGACCACGGGTACAGTGTAGGGTAGAGTACCCTACGTAAAACCGAAGTGGGATAAAATCAGGACGTGGTGACCTATTTGCTTTCAATTCCTTCAGATGTTTCTGTACACCAGTGATGCTTATTACTATGTCCTCCATACGGGAGTCTGTGTCATGGTCAAACGATGATATGTTCCTGCGTGAACGATTTCTTAAACCCGAAATTTAAAACTTGCAATTCACTATTGCTGTCTTCTACTGCCACATCAGACTGGTCAACAAGTGACAGGATAGAAGCCTTAGACCCACTTAGGGATTTTACGTATGTAGGACCGCCCTATCGCATAAATCTATGGAGAGAACATCTCTCCATTGCCGATGTCGGTAACGCACATATGCGAAGACGTAAAGGGTATTTTTATAGCCGTTGTGTCAGCCTCCTTTCTTAAAAATTAAATCAGGTTCCAGTTTAATTAAATTTTGTTCAAAAGTCTCGGATCCCGAACGTTAAACTTGGGTAATAAATTTTAATCGAGTGAATAACAGTTACAAAGAGGCCTAACACACGAATCGCTTGGAGAATTTAAGTTACCGGTATAGCAATTTGTGCTCCAGTATTCGCATATGACAGCATTCAATAGCGTTATACAGTTCCGCAAACCGCTTTAAAAGCAAAGAATACCAAATACAACACAGACAGTACCTAATTGTCTCAGGCTTAATGCCGCATTTGGACGCTGCGTTAATCTGATTGAAAATAAGTAATCTCACGCCAGTCCACTTTGTAAATGAAACGCCGGAATCGCGAGAATAAAAGAGAATATATATTCTTGAAATAATACAGGATGCATAAAAGTAAAACCATCCTGTGAAATACACTAAGGGGAAAAAGAGATAACGACCTACCACAAAGGAGTTATCCGAATGGGACGGACGGTGATTGTGATGTACCTGTGCAGAGCAACAAATCATTCCAGCTTCAGAAAAACTGGATGATTTATTCAAGAGGAGGTGCTTGACAAATTGAGCAAATCAGGAACGCGTTGGTCCAACTCTGGCCCTTCAGATACTCAGTTTGATGTTGACTGACAGAGTTGTTGGAGGTCCATCTGAGGGACGTCGTGCCAGACCGCACATTCTGTCCAACTAGAACGTTAGATCGTCAAAATCACGAGACAGTTCGAGGGCTCTGTTCTCAAATCCTGAGGGACCTGGATGCTGGCTAAGTCAGTCCAGAATGGCTTGCAATGAAGGGCAACAAAAGTGGGCGTGCAATATCGTCAACCTACCGCTACGCGGTAAAGGTGTCAGGGATGACAATCAAAGGGGTCCTGCTACGAAAATAAACGGCACCCCACGCCATCAGTCCTGGTCGTCGGCCCGTACTGCGAGTGACAGCCAGGCTGGTATCCTACTGCTATGCGGAACATTTCCAGACACATCTTCGGCCTAAAATCTCATATGCTGGAGTAGAATTCAGTGACAAGTCCCGTTCCGAAGTGAGCCACGATGATAAGCGAAGACACGTCTGGAGACGCCCAACTTGACAGACTGCCACGATACTCCTCAGGAGGACATCGAACAACTCTATCAGTCAATGCCAAGTCGAATATTCGGTTGCATAAGGCCAGAGTCGGACCAGCACGTTATTGACTTGCTCAATTTGTGAAGTCCTCCCCTTGAATAAATCATCCATTTTTTCTGAAACTGGAATGATTTGATCGTCTGCACATGTACATACATTTATTGATTTCCGTACCGTTCGGATAATTTCGTGGTGCGTGTTTTTTTTTTTTTTTTTTTTTTTTTTTTTTGGTCTTACAGTGTATTTTGCTGTCCGCTGCTATTTTGCTCATCCTCTATTATCGGCAGTGTACCTCGTAGTTACAACTTCCTGACAGTCTCTAAGAAACTATTAATAATAAACGCAATAGCCCTATCCTGGCGCAAATATAATCACGCCAATCTAGAACGACTACAATACAAAGTCACTAGCACAATATCTTAATTTTCTTGTTTTGTAGGAAATCGGCGACTTGTGAATCTCATGCCTCTTAGTCCAGTGTTTCGCGCTTCCGCTACATCCACAACAGTTCTCTTCGCACTGCAGTCTCGGCAATTTGAACCTGGGTGGCGGCTCGGATGTTCTTACGGGAAAATGAAAAGATTTTTCCTCATTTGTCGCCATTCTACCATCACTCAGCGTCAGTTCCAAAACACACACATCAAAAAAAGTTTTGCATCACCTCAGTTCCGATCGTTCATGAACCAGTACAGAAAATTGGAATAGAGAGCAACATAAACATCATTTTCGACCTTTTTACTGCTCATGAAAACCACACATTGCATGTTTCACAACCATACAGCGAGACCTTCAGAGCTGGTGTCCAGATTTCTGTGCACACCGGTGCCTCTAATACCCACTAGCAGATCCTCTTGCGCTGATGCATGTCTGTATTCGTCGTGGTATACTATCCACAAGTTTATAAAGGTACTGTTGGTCTAGATTGTCCCACTCCTCAACGGCGATTCGGCGTTGATCCCTCAGAGTGGCTGGAGGATCACGTCGTCCATAAACAGCCCTTTCCAATCTATCCCAAGCATGGTCGATAGGGTTCATGTCTGGAGAACATGTTGGCCACTCTAGTTGAGCGATATCATTAGTCTGAAGGAAGTAATTCACAAGATGTGCACGATGGGGGTGCGAATTGTCGTCCATGATGACGAATGCCTCGCCAATATGCTGCCGATATGTTTGCACCATGGGTAGGAGGATAGCAATTACGCATCGTTCAGCCGTTACAGCGCCTTCCATGACCACCAGCGGCGTACTTCGGCCCCACATATTGCCACCCCAAAACATCAGGGAACCTCCACCTTGCTGCACTCGCTGGACAATGTGTCTAAGGTGTTCAGCCTGACCGAGTTGCCTCCAGACATGTCTCCGATGATTGTCTGGGTGAAGGCATATGCGACACTCATCGGTGAAGAGAACGTGAAGTCACTCCTGAGCGGCCCATACAGCATGTTGTTGGGCGCATCTGTACTGCGCTGCATGGTGTCGTGGTTACAAAGATGGACCTGGCCGTGGACGTCGGAAGTGAAGTTGCGCACCATGCAACATATTGCGCACAGTTTGAGTCGTAACACGACGTCCTGTGGCTGCAGGAAAAGCATTATTCAACATGGTGGCGTTGCTGTCAGTGTTCCTCCGAGCGGTAATCCGTAGGTAGCGGTCATGCACTGCAGTATTAGCCCTTGGGCGGCCATAGCGAGGCATGTCATCGACAGCTCCTGTCTCTGTATCTCCCCCATATCCGAACAACATCTCTTTGGTTCACTCCCAGACGCCTGGACACTTCCCTTGTTGAGAGCCCTTTCTGGCACAAAGTAACAATGAGGACGCGATCGAACCGCGGTATTGACCATCCAGGCATGGTTGAACTACAGACAATACGAGCCGTATACTTCCTTCCTGGTGGAATGACTGGAACTGATCGGCCGTATGTCCCCCTCCGTCTAATAGACGCTGCTCATGCATGGTTGTTAAAATCTTTGGGCGGGTTTGGTGACGTCTCTGAACAATCAAAGAGACTGTGTCTGTGATGCAATATCCACAGTGAACGTCTATCTTCAGGAGTTCTGGGTCTTTGTCTTTTTAATTAATATTTTATTGGAGAACAAAGTAATGAACGTAACTGGACCGCTACACAGTGTTCCTCCAGCTGGGGCAGGACATATGCTGGTATTAGGCCATGACGGTGGCCTAGTGATAGAGGGGTTGACGGGGGTAGGGGGAAGGGGAAGTAAGGGGAACTGGGAGTTCTGCTGAGTTGCGGGACATCACGCAAGTGGTCGTTTTGGCGCATTCTCTAAAGCTTGTTTCAAAAGAGTGAACGTCATAAACGCGAATTTAATTCGTAGAAGTTCCAGTTTCTAGCGGTAACAATACTATCTTTTGTATAATTTATAAAATACGTCGCAGTTGCTCAGGATTGGATTCTGGAGAATTCAGGAACGTTTCGGCGCCAGTTTTTGGCCGGAAACTGGAGGAGAGGTGGTGGCGTGAAGTTACTGGTTGCTCAATCTTCGTGTTCCGCTCTAAACCACAGTGTCCCATCCAGGTGGATCTGTTGGTGGTGATTAGTCTGCTAGGTGTGAATGTTTGGCAGACATGACGCCACTCTCTTCACGCAGCATTTACGGTTACGTACGCAAGTAAGTTGCATTTAGCCAGGCTGACACATAAGCCACCCAGCAAAGTAACGGGTGCATCACGTCGAATAATACGTGTGGATCCCAGAGAAAGAGCCGGCCGGTGTGGCCGTGTGGTTCTAGGCGCTTCAATCTGGAACCGCGTGACCGCTACGGTCGCAGGTTCGAATCCTGCCTCGGGCATGGATGTGTCTGATGTCCTTAGGTTAGTTAGGTTTAAGTAGTTCTAATTAATGGAATTAGTCATGAAGAAATTATTCAAAATAGTCCCCATTTGCTTCACTGCATAAAGCCAATCGTCTGCAAAACTTGTCCATAGTTTTGAGCAGCACATCCCATGGTATGGCTGCACACGCTCTTCGGATGCTTTGCTCCATATCGTTTTGGGTAGTGGGCTGTCTGTCATAAACAATATTTTTTTTTAAATAACCCCACACGAAACAATCAGGAGATGTTAGGTCTGGCGAACGTGGAGGCCACTGAATTGGTCCGCCGCGTCCTATCCACTGACCATGGTACCGAAAATAAAAAATTCCACACATTTTTAGCATAATGGGGAGCTGCTCCGTCCTGTCGGAACCACATTCGTTGCCTAGTTTCTAAATCAACATCTTCCATTAGCTCCAACAAATCATCGCAGAGATGTTGTAAATAAGATTCCCCAGTAACATTACGGTCAAAAAAATACCGTCCTATCAAGTAACCGTTTAAAATTCCACACCAGACACTTAACGATCATTTGTGTTGATTATCAACGTGTCTGTGCCAGTGTGGATTGACAGGGGACCAATAATGACAATCATGGCGATTTAATTCGCCATTGTTTTTGAATGTGGCTTCATCGCTGAACATAACGCATCAAAAAAAAAAATCGTTGTCACCTCTTATCATTTCCAAGGCCCATTGGCTGAAATGCACGCGTATTGGCATATCTTTCGGCGTTAATGCCTGTGTCAGTGTGATATGATATCCATGATATTAATGTGACTTCAAAATCCTCAAAACAGTTTATTTCGATATTCCAGTTTGTCTCTGAATCGCACAACTAAACATTTCGGGATCCAGTTGAACACAGTCGAGAACGGTAAGTGTACGAGCGTCATTTTCATTGTATTCACGTTGACGAGGTGGACGGTACATGTATCAATTTCGAGCTCGTTGAGTGCAATTTCGAATAATGTTTTCGCTTGGATGTCATCTGTTTGGGAAACGATTCGCGTACAATTGCCCAGCTGCAGCTATTTGTTATGGCATTCACCTAAAATTAACATAATATCAACAATCTCTGTAGGAGGATAGTGACCCATGTTTCGCTAAAGAATAATTTACATTCGTCAGTTGATGTTTACGGTTCACAACCTGAAAGTGAAGTGACGTCTGATCGCATAGCACCGACCCTTATACTAAGTCATAGTTCACAGTTTAGACACGGTAGCGCCACAATCAGGTTAGTAATGCAATTGTGAAGAGTTCCCTAACGAGAGTTTAATACCATTCCGCCTCCCCCCATCAAGAACTGTGGCGGGTAGGACACATTTTGTAAAATAAATAGCTTAATTTGTCGTAATGAAAGAATTGGTCCACATTTTGTATCGATTTAATGCGTCCTTCTTGGATCATTCTACATAAATGGGAGTTCTTCCCCAATTTTAATTATTCTCGATTTCAGCTCCATCTGTCAATGGTTTAAAAATTTTTTCAGACAAAAATGGTTCAAATGGCTCTGAGCACTATGGGACTTAACTACTGTGGTCATCAGTCCCCTAGAACTTAGAACTACTGAAACCTAACTAACCTAAGGACATCACACACATCCATGCCCGAGGCAGGATTCGAACCTGCGACCGTAGCAGTCGCGCGGTTCCGGACTGCGCGCCTAGAACCGCTATACCACCGCGGCCGGCCTTTTTTCAGACAAAACTTGATTATTTTTTATGGACCACCCGAATCTGCAACAAAAAATGGGGGTTTCCATTTAAGATTTAGAAGCTGCCCCCCGTCCCGGGGGCTGTAAGTCACGTGTAGTATCATTTAATGTCCCCCTTTGAACTTACGAACCTGTCTTACGCACTATTTTTACCTGATTAATAGTTTTCGAGATAATCTCATCCAAAACTTTAGATGGACCACCGCTTCAAAACCAAGCTCGAAATTTTCAAATTCTTCCTCTCTACGCGCAAACATCAACCGAAAAAATTAACGGGACCTTTTTGTAGGAAATTAAATGTAGTTAAATTTTATACTGGGTTATGTTTTCACTAGAGGCAAAAATTTTCTAGTTATTCAAGAAGAACGTACAAAAGTTACCTTCAAACGCACCCCAGCTCCTACACTCAACCTCTCCCCCCCTCTCCCCCATTGGTCAGGATTTCTGCTGGTTGCGGCAAATAAAAGTGGTCCGGGAGAGTGGATACGAATGATCGTGAATTTGCGGTAGCATTTTCGGAGGAGGAATAGACCTACAATTACTTCCAACTGGATGTAGCAACTGAACATACAGCTTTCCGAACTTTGTAGCACATTTCCAGAATCTTCATAGCTGACATAGTTATTAGCAGAGGCATTCTGGTCGCTGCCACCCAGGTCACCTGATCTGTCAATGTGCCATTACTTTGTGTGTGGAGCCTTCAAGTCTAAAGTGCATCGCAACAACCCTCATAGTCTTCAAGAACTGCAGCAGAAAGTTTCAGTTGATACTGCAGCAATTCCAGCAGTCCAGCTTCGATCCGCCTCCAGCAACTTTTGACCAGGTCCCAAAATTGCGAAGAGATGATCTGCTGTCGTGAGATTAGTACTGTATTTCCTTTCCTCTGCGGTGTTTCGTTGTATGCTGGAACTCTTTTCTCCACTTCTATTTGCCGCACCTTGTAGTATATCATCCATGGCACTCGCTCCTACTATTGTACAAAAATTTGTGACTGCTGGAATTGTTTCCCAGATTCCACATCATTTGGTCTCCACTGACTGGCCTTACTACGTCACCGGCTTAATAGAGTACTTATAAATTGTAAAATGGACGTTTGTGTAAATTGTGGATGGCAATTTTGTTAATTACAGCTGCACAAAATAAACAATTACATCGCTGTATTCGTCAAGCCTTCCAACTACGAAATTACTATGGTGACAAGAGTTAGGTCTGGATCGAATTATCGACGTAATTAGTTTTAGCCCTAACGTTTACAAAGTCGTTTTTCGTTCATTGCTCTCGCTGGCTCATTTAAAATAATATTACCAACAAAATACCTGTTTTTGCTGGTAGTTAGCCCAATCAAAATAGGTCGACTACGAGGAATAGCTCGCATATATGGAATTCTTTGTACAGTCGTAGGTGGAAGTGCCCTAATAATATACCATAAATCCTGATTGGTAAAGTATGAGTGTGGGGTGGAGTCGCGTCTGAGGCTGACATTTTCTTGAATAAGCTACAGCTGGGCCATTGCCGACTCTAGTCACTTGAATGGAAGAACCGTCGCGTCTAGTGGAAACGTTCAAAAATGGTTCAAATGGCTCTGAGCACTATGGGACTTAACATCTGAGGTCATCAGTCCCCTAGAACTACTTAAACCTAATTAACCTAAGGACATCACACACATCCATGCCCGAGGCAGGATTCGAACCTGTGACCGTAGCGGTCGCACGGTTCCAGACTGAAGCGCCTAGAGCAGCTCGGCCACACCGGTCGGCAGCGGAAGCGTACCCCAATACAAACTTTGACTACGTTACATTTCCTACAAAAAGGGGGTCTTGTTCATTATTTCTGTAGGACTAATACTATACGCGTAGCGAACAAGAGAATATGAAAATCTCGCGCGTGATTTTTTGAAGGCCAGAATGAACATTGCAGGTTGCCTGAAACGACATCGGTAGGGAATCTGAATCGCCGTGTATATCGACGCATGCGTATGTCTACTTAAGGACGTTATTTCCGAAAGAGCTAAATTTATTAGTGCCTCTCCCCCATGATATGACGCTATACTTAGTGGAAATGTACAGTTCGTATCTCTGTCAGCGCAGCTCCCTATTCACTGCAATGTTTTCAGCCTGCCCAGCATCAGCACAGCCGTGCGAACTAACAGGATCTCTGCCCGGCCGCCGTAGTGTTTTCTCCCTTTCTTCTCATTTAAGACACGTCCTTTGTGCGCGCCGCCCCTTGCGTCAGGGAGGGAGTCGATTGTGCGGCATTCTTTTGTCTCCGCGTCTGCCGCACTGTCGGCTTCAGTTCTCGACTTTCTTTTGTCTGTGGAGAGATTTGTTACGTGGCACGTCATGCGCCAGGCGCGTTTTCACACCACCAGCCGTTTTCCCCTGACATTGCTGTGCGCTTTCTGCTCTGGTTTTAGACACCGAGCAACTTCTATTGTACAAATAAAAAAAATAAAAAAAAACCACTTCCAAATAAATTCTTTTGTGTGGCAATGACATTAACCTCTAAAGCGTGCTCGCACATGCGTTAACTTCATCGCTGCAAGTTACAGTACTATTTCATTTGTTTGCCTTAACATACACCCAGTCACTCTGAGTAATAAAATGCACCGGCGCTTTTCCATCACAAAAGTTTTGTGATCACTGTAACTTAGCGCTTCTCGCTTAGTATGCTGCGAGCGGATACCTCGGTAGGTTGTCTTATAGTGTTAAGCGCCTACTTTAACTGACAAAGGCTAAAGATTTAAGTCGCACTGTGAAGTATTTTGTTGTTTTAGTTTGGATTATGCTAATTAGTTCAGAGGACCGTAATCTATGTGTATAGGTTCTGCTTTCACGGGAACGCAGAGAACTGATATCAGTTTGTTTCGTCTGTATCTCGCCTACCCTAGAAGACCAGTCCAGGTGAGCGACATACCCACTTCCAGCAGCCACGCACCAGGTGCCAAAGTATTGGGACCATATAGTAACACTTTCGCTATACATTATAGGTTCGTCAGATATAACTTGGTTATTATTTGACAGGCTGGGGACTAATAAACAGCCGGCCGGTGTGACCGAGCGGTTCTAGGCGCAACTACGCTTACACTGTGTAAGGGTAGTTGACCAGACCCCTCCTGAGCGATCAGTTTCTATGCATATAAAAATGTGGCATAAGTTGCTGCGGTTAGTTCATGCATTGCACTCTGCATGGGTCGCAGTATTGCGTTTGAAGTATTTTAGCATATTTCTCATCATGCTGTTGCAGCGGGAGGACGAGGTGAGCTGTCTGCTGCGCATAGGAGCATTGCAGAACAGTTGTTGGGGACATTAGAGAATTTTAAAACTCGCAGTCAGATAATTGAGAATTTATTTCTTTATAATTCGTAGGAAGGTAATAACAGTGTATGAGTATTAGTTTGTAGTGCCAGTCTGTGTGTATGTTTCTTGGTGATAGTAACTCACAAGCATGAACTGGGAAGTACGAAAAATTATTTACTGTAATGGTGATTTTAAATTTGTTATGATATAGCCAACTGGGTTTTCTATAGCCAACTGGAGTTTTCTATGCATTTCAAAAGTCGTTCCATAGAAATAAGCCATTGCTAACTTCTTGTTCTTTACTTATCGTATATGAATATTTGTAAAATTAAATAGTGTCTAATGTTGTTACCTATATTACTGTAATTATATTTATTATTTTCACTTTATTTGTGCTGTATCATGGTAGGCTGCAATAATAACGTGGTAGAAAAGTTGCACCTCCCAGATACAGCATGTGGTGTAATTTTTCTAATAGAAGTAGTAAACTTACTTGTTTTGTACGTTCGTTAGCGCACATTGTTCAGACCTATAAAAACGTATTGAGGGAAGGAAATTTCTGTCAGACTTAGAAACTTATTTTTTTGGAACTAGGTGGAAAGAGTATTGAAACATGCCTGTAGGTTTTGTCGAGATCACCAACCCCCCCCCCCCCCCCCCACCCTAATGAAATAATAAATTGTCAATGAAATGTCAGCTTTGTTATAGAAATACATCAAATATGCATGTGGCAGAGAGATATATTGTTAGTTTCGATATTTAAAATTTCACCGAAAACTTCTGGTATATTTTATAACACGATTCAATAAATTTTGATTTTTCAAGGCATTTATATGTAATGAATACGATATCTGAAAATTTGCGTCCATGTTGTGGGAAACAATCGAATCAATATTATAAAAAATAAATCAATTTGAAAGTGATAATTAAAAATCATTAGCCGAAAACATAATACTACAAGCAACATACACTTTGTAGAGCTGGGACACTTTTTTTGGAGCATACATCTTCAAGGCGAATAGTTACAGCAGTTCCTTGTCATTCCAGATCTGCATGTTCGAAGAATTAGACAGTTGGTGTCGTCCTTCCAGTATGTGACTTATATTTCAGTCTATGAGCAAATCACTTTTCGAGCAATGGAATCGGAAATTTATGTATTTATGATTATTACACTAACCGAGCCGAAACAAGTACTTCACGGGAAATCAATCCAGAGATAAATATGATGCCGCATATACTTTTTTTTTTGTGGTTTTAGGGTGCACAACTTCAGTGGTCATTAGCGCCCAGACTACGTTAGGAATGCACCGCGAGGCACAAGTTTAAAACAGCAACTAAAAGGGAAAACCCGATAAAAGACAGATTGACAGGCATAGGATTAAAAAAGCAGCATAATCAAATGTCCTTAGACGGGTTTGTCAGTTGATAAAACGAAGAACGCCAGCAGCTGCTCCTGGGTCATCCGCTAAAATGGCATCTAGAGTACATGGCAGGCCAAGATCAAGACGCAGTGTAGTAAAATCCGGACAGGACGTTAAAATGTGGCGGACCGTCAGCAATTGCCCACATGGCCAGAACGGCGCCGGCGCAGCCGTCAGCAGATGGCGATGGCTGAACCGGCAGTGTCCAATTCGTAACCGGGCCAAAACGACCTCCTCCCGCCGAGAAGGGCGTGAGGAGGACGTCCAAGCCGCGGGAAGAGGTTTCAAGGCCCGAAGCTTGTTGTCCGTAAGTGCAGCCCAATCGGCATGCCACAG
This sequence comes from Schistocerca americana, assembly GCF_021461395.2. NCBI lineage: Eukaryota > Metazoa > Arthropoda > Insecta > Orthoptera > Acrididae > Schistocerca > Schistocerca americana. The sequence continues at coordinate 96,261,389 of NC_060121.1, forward strand.
CGATAAAATGCGCTGACAAATGACCCTGCTACAATCTGATGAAGGGACACAACAAGAAGCTGTCCGAGGCTGGAGGACCGCAGCCTTGGCCGCGGCATCTGCAGCTTCGTTCCCTGGGATACCGACATGGCCAGGAACCCACATAAAGGTAACCGGAGAACCGTCGTCCACCAGCTGCTGAAGAGAGCGTTGGATCCGGTGCACGAAAGGGTGAACCGGATACGGATCACTGAGGCTCTGGATGGCGCTCAGGGAATCGGAGCAGATGACATAAGCAGAATGTCGGTGGCGGCAGATGTAAAGAACAGCCTGGTAGAGGGCAAAGGGCTCAGCTGTGAAGACCGAACAATGGTCATGGAGCCGGTATGTGAAACTTTGTGCCCCGACAATGAAAGAACACCCGACCCCGTCATCGGTCTTAGAGCCATCTGTATAAATGAAGATCGTATTAATGAACTTCTAAGTTCGACAAACCGCGAGCGGTATACCGAAGCTGGGGGTAACCTCCTTTGGGAGCGAGCTGAGGTCAAGGTGAACGCGAACCTGAGCCTGGAGCCAAGGTGGCGTGTGGCTCTCGCCAACTCTAAATGTTGCAGGGAGTGAAAAATCAAGGTGTTGAAGGAGGCGACGAAAGCGAACTCTAGAGGGTAGCAGGGCAGAGACATACAACCCGTATTGACGGTCGAGAGAGTCGTCAAAAAAGGAACGATAAGACGGGTGGTCGGGCATTGACAGTAGCCGACAGGCATACCGACAAAGCAGTATATCGTGCCGGTAGGTGAGTGGCAATTCACCGGCTTCAGCATAAAGACTCTCGACGGGACTAGTATAAAATGCTCCGATCGCAAGTCGTAAACCCCGATGTTGTATGGAGTTGAGGCGGCGTAAGATGGATGGCCGTGCAGAGGAGTATACGAAGCTCCCATAATCCAGCTTGGAGCGGACGATCGACCGATATAGACGAAGTAGGACGGTTCGATCCGCTCCCCACGACATACCACTGAGAACACGGAGGACATTTAAAGAACGGGTACAACGGGCGGCCAAATATGACACATGTGGAGACCAGCTAAGTTTCCTGTCAAAGGTAAGGCCTAAAAATTTGGTTGTCTCCACGATTGGGAGAGCAAAGGGACCGAGGCGTAAGGACGGTGGGAGAAACTCTTTGTAGCGCCAGAAGTTAATACAGACCGTCTTCTCGGCAGAAAAACGGAAGCCATTGGCGACACTGCAGGTGTAAAGACGGTCAAGAGAACGCTGAAGACAGCGCTCCAGGAAACATGTACGCTCTGCGCTGCAATAGATGGTAAAATCGACCACGAAAAGGGAGCCTGATACATCAGCTGGGAGGCAATCCATTATTGTATTGATTGCTATGGCGAAGAGAGCGACGCTCAAAACTGAGCTCTGTGGCACCCCATTCTCCTGGCGAAAGGTGTCTGACAGGACAGAACCCACATCTACCCTGAACTGTCGATCCATTAAAAAGGAACGAATAAAAAGAGGGAGGCGACCGCGAAGGCCTCGTGTATGCATGGTGCGGAGAATGCCCGCTCTCCAACAGGTGTCGTAAGCCTTCTCCAAATCAAAGAACACAGCCGCGGTCGGGCGCTTCCGCAAGAAGTTATTCATAATGAAGGTCGACAAGGTAACCAGATGGTCAACAGCAGAGCGGCGCCTACGAAATCCACATTGTACGTTGGTAAGTAGGCGTCGAGATTCGAGCAGCCAAACCAAACGAGAGTTAACCATTTGCTCCATCACCTTACAGACACAGCTGGTAAGCGAGATGGGTCGATAACTGGAAGGCAAGTGCTTGTCCTTCCCCGGCCGGCTTAGGAATCGGTACAACAATAGACTCGTGGCAGCATGCGGGAACATGTCCCTCAATCCAGATGCGATTATAAGTACGAAGAAGGAAACCTTTACCCGCAGGAGAAAGGTTCTTCAGCATCTGAATATGAATAGAAACAGGCCCTGGAGCGGAGGACCGTGACCGGACAAGTGCATTTTCAAGTTCCCGCATGGTGAATGGGGCATTATAACTTACACGATTCGAGGAGCGGAAGTTAGGTGGCCTAGCCTCCTCTGCCTGTTTTCGGGGGAGGAAGGCAGGGTGGTAATGATCGGAGCTCGAAACCTCTGCGAGAAAGCGGCCGAAGGCATTGGAGACATCCTCAGGGGCCACAAGGACGTCATTCGTGACCGTCAAGCCAGAAACTGGTTAGTAGACCTTAGTGCCAGACAGCCGGCGCAGGCTACCCCAGACAACAGAAGAAGGAGTAAAACTGTTGAAGGTGCTTGTGAAAGCAGCCCAACTGGCTTTCTTGCTTTCTTTAATAATACGACGACACTGCGCACGTAATCGTTTATAATTGATACAATTCGCCACTGTATGGTGGCGTTTAAAGGTGCGTAAAGCACGTCGACGAGCACGTAAAGCGTCTCTACATGCTGCGGTCCACCAGGGGACCGGTACGTGACATGGAGAAGAAGTAGTGTGAGGGGTGGAATATTCAGCAGCAGTGAGAATGACTTCCGTGAGGTGTGCGACCTGACTATCGCAGCTGGCGAAGGTTTTATCCTGAAAGGTCGCTCTGGAAGGGAAGAGTCCCCAGTCTGCTTTGGAGATGTTCCTACTAGTTGAGCACGGAGAGGGGTATGATGCAGGAGATGGATAACACACGGGAAGTGGTCGCTCGAATATGTATCAGAAAGTGCATACCACTCAAACCGGCGTGCAAGTTGGGTAGTGCATATAGAGGGGTCTAAATCGGAATAGGTGTGACATGCGTCCGAAAGAAAAGTAGGGGCGCCAGTGTTGAGGCAGACAAGATAGAGGTGGTTGAAAAGGTCTGCTAACAGGGAGCCCCTCGGGCAGGATGCTGGAGAGCCCCATAGGGGATGGTGGGCATTGAAGTCTCCAGTTAACAAAAATGGTGCAGGGAGCTGAGCAATAATTTGCATCATGTCTGCCCTGGTAACGGCAGACGACGATGGAAAATGTAAAAGTGGGGAGAGTAATTCGAGCAGCAACTGCCTACAGGCCGGTGTGCAATGTGATGGGATCGTAGTAAATATCATCCCGGACCAGCAACATAACCCCTCCATGAGCCGGAATACCTGCCACAGGGGGTAGGTCAAAACGCACAGAGGTGTAGTGTACCAAGGCAATTTGATCGCATGGGCGTAGCTTCGTTTCCTGGAGGGCTACGACGAGCGGACGGTGCAAGCGGAGCAGCAACTTCAACTCCTCTCGGTTGGAGCGAATGCTGCGAATATTCTAGTGAATAAGTGCCATCGTGAGAAGAAAAAGAAAAAGAAGATGCAAGAAGGGGTCACCTCGAAGGCCGCTGAGGGCCTGGCTTCGAGCGAGCACTGCCGCCGCTATCAGTAGGCGGACAGTCATCGTCCATTGGTTCTATAGGTTCATCGGCCATCTTGTTAAGATGGCCGGGAGGGGGAGCTTCCTCCGCCGGTGAACGGCCAGATGGGCTACCAGCGGTGCGGCCAGGCGAAACGGATGACGGCCTGGGGCGGCAACCGCTGGGTGGCGCAGGAGAAGAAATGCGCCGTGGCGGAGAAGGAGAACTGTGCTTCCTATGAGCCTTCTTGGAAGGTCGTTTAGTGGAAGTACTGGTCGATGGCTGGGAGTTCGAGGTACGTAGGAAGTCTGCACGGGACGGTTCCTTCTTGAAGGCCCGTGCATCTGACTTCTGGGTCTTCGTCTTGGCAGAAGCTGATGAAGGTGCTTGTGTCTGAGGGGTGACGGGAGGAAGAGGAGACGTCGACTGGGCGATCTTAGCACTGGCCGAACGGACGACCGTAGTGCTGAAGGTCAGATCACATGTCTGCGTCGCCACCTCCCTGGTAGTCCGAGGAGAGGCGAGGACAGTACTGTATTTCCCCTCTGGGAGCAGCGTGGGCTTCCAACTAGCAAATAGCTTGCGAGCGGCCGAGGTGGACACTTTCTCTTTGACCCGAATTTCCTGTATACAGCGTTCTTCCTTGTAGATAGGACAGTCGCGGGAGGACGCTGCATGGTCACCCTGACAGTTCACACAACGAGGAGACGGAGGTGGACAGTCACCCTCATGGGCATCCCTGCTACAAGTGACACATTTAGCCGCATTGGAACAAGACTGTCGAGTGTGATTGAAACGCTGACACTGGTAACAGCGCGTAGGTGTCGGGACATAGGGGCGAACAGAAATAACCTCATAGCCCGCCTTGATGCGCGATGGCAGCTTAACACTATCGAAGGTCAAGAAAAGTGTCCGGGTCGGTACAAGGTCATTGTTGACCTTTTTCATGACCCTATGGACAGCCGTCACGCCCTGCTCAGCGAGGAAAGACTGAATCCCCTCGTCAGTCAATCCGTCGAGTGATCTAGTATGTACCACACCGTGAGATGAATTCAAAGTGCGGTGAGCCTCCACCCGGACAGGGAACGTGTACAGGAGTGTGGCCCGAAGCAGTTTTTGTGCCTGAAAGGCGCTCTCAGTTTCTAGTAACAAGGTACCGTTACGCAACCTGGTACAAGACTTGACAGATCCGGCTATGGCATCTACGCCCTTCTGGATAACGAAAGGGTTGACAGTGGAAAAATCCTTTCCGTCTTCAGATCGGGAAACTACGAGGAACTGTGGGGCAGGCGGTAGTACTTTTGTCACTGGTGGCTGGTCAAGTTTCCGTTTTTGGGCAGAAGTCGAGAGAAAAGGAGAGAAATCCATTGCAGAGGAATCCCCCATGATTGCCAGCGTCTCCGATGGCGCGCTCCTTCCTTGTGGGGACCCTCTCAGAGGGCACTCCCGCCTTAGGTGAATGTTTACACCTCAGGTCACACCTCCCGAGAAACAGACGGAGGGACCAATCGGCATGGTCGGAAGGTATCAGCTCAGGCAATCACCCCCCCCCCCCCCCCCTGGGCCTGACCTTTACCAGGGGGTATGTGCGTGCCTTACTTGTCTACCCAGAGCGGGGAATTACGCGTTACCCCGTCACCGGCTACACGTGGGAACGCGTGGGTCGGCGTTCAGGCACGCACACGGAGGAAGGAAGAAGAGGAAAAAGAAGGGAGAGAGTGAGAGAAAGGACAGACTGTCTCAAACGCCGAGGCGGATACCAGAGAAGGCAAGGAGAAGAAGGCAAGGAGAAGAAGGCAAGGAGAAGAGTAATTAAGACAGTGAGATGGAAAAGAACAAAGAAAGGAACCAACCAAAGGAAGGAAGAAACCAGAAGAAAAGAAAAACCAAAATGACCGCAACTATATATCGTGGAACCGTCCGTCTCCGTACGCAGGCGCTAACTACCCCCTTGAGGGGGAGGGACTCCTTTTAGTCGCCTCTTACGACAGGCAGGAATACCTCGGGCCTATTCTAACCCCCGGACCCGCAGGGGGAGATGCCGCATAATGAACACTGACAGCAACGGCGATTCGTCTCCAGTGATACTATTTAGCTGAACTTCTCATTCTCAGACGAACTGTAGATAAATGCGCAAAAATTAGTTTTCATTGCTGTATTGTATGAATTTATGTGTTAACCTTATCGGGAATAGGGAAAATACAAGACCTGTGGTACGGCTCGTCCCGCCGGAGGTTCGAGTCCTCCCTCGGGCATGGGTGTGTGTGTTTGTCCTTAGGATAATTTAGGTTAAGTAGTGTGTAAGCATAGGGGCTGATGACCTTAGTTGTTAAGTCCCATAAGATTTCACACGCACACACAAGACCTGCGTGACTCACAACAATTTGCTGGAGAATTATGGGCCATATTTCTTATTGTTGTCTTCGATACACTTTCACATCGTAGTTGCATACTAAACAAAATAACATTCTTTCGAAATATGAGAATTCGAATAAACACTGTTTGGATGACAGAACTCAGCACTTCCTTCGCAAAGGAAACACTCTGTCAACAGTGAAACTGGAATCCGGTGTACCACAAGGATGATTATATATATTCCACGGTTTGCATCGCGTATGTGTTCGACACATCTACATCTACTGTGCAATTCACAATTAAGTGCCTGGCAGAGGGTTGATCGAACCACCTGCACACTATTTCTCTATCTTCCCGCTACCGGACAGAAGGCAGAAAAACGAACTCTGATTTCTCTTATTTTATTATGATGGTCACTCATCCTCATGTAGGTGACCGCCAACATAATATTTTAGCAATCTAAGAAGAAATTTGGTGATAACAATTTTACGAGGAGATACTGCCGCAACGAAAAACGCCTCTTTTCTTTAATGATTGGGGCCCCAAATCACGTATCATGTCCACGGTATTTTCTTCCCCATTTCGCAATGCTACACAACGTTCCCACACTGCACATCAATACGCGAGAAGAAAGCGGACAAGTGTGCTGCAAGCAGACTCTTCAGCAGATGTGTTGGACTTTCTAAATGTTCTGCCAATAAATCGCAGTCTTCAGTTTGCTTTCTTCACAACATCATCTATGTGATCGTTCCAGTTTAAGTTATTCGTAATCATAATCCCTAAGTATTTAGTTGAGTTTGCGGGCTTTAGATTTGTGTGATATAGCGTGAACCGAAATTAGGCGGATTTCTTTCAGTAGTCGTGTGGATGACTTCACATTTTTCACTATTTAGTCATTTACCAGTTTTCGCACTATACAAATATCTCACCTAAATCATTTTGCAGTTGGTTTTGACCATTTGATGACTTTACAAGGCCGTAAATGACAGCATAATCTGCAAACAACCTAAGAAAGCTGCTCAGATTGTCTCCTATGTCGTTTACGTTGATCAGGAACAGCAGAGCTCTTACACTTCCACGGGGAACGCCAGGCAGTACTTTTGTTTTACTCAATGACTTTCTGTCAATTACTATGAACTGTGGCCTTCCTGACAGGAACTCACGCTTCCAGTCGCACAACTATGGCGATAGTCCATAGGCACTCAACATTATTAGAAGCTTACGATGAACGATATCAAAAGCCTTCTGGAAATCTAAAATTATGGAATCAATCATATGTCGATAGCTTTCATTACTTAGTAAGAATAAAGAGCTAGCTGTGTTTCACAAAGAACAATATTTTCTGAATCTGTGCTGACTGTTTATCAGTAAATCGTTTTCATCGAGATAATTTATAATGATCGAAAGCAGTATATGCTCCAAAATTCTGCTGCAAATCGAAATCGAAATCAGTGATAAGGGTCTGTAATTCAACGGATTATCGTATTTCCTTTCCATCCATTACACACAGTTCTTTCGAAGAGCGAGCGACTGTTCTGCCCCCCCCCCCCCCCGCTTCGCTGTCTCGACATCTACCGTCCCCATCTGTCCACCTCATCATCCCATCTGTATCACTCCCTCTCCCCCCCCCCTCTCTCTCTCTCTCTCTCTCTCTCTCTCTCTCTCTCTCTCTCTCTCTCTCTCTCTCTCTCTCCCCATCTCCTCCTCGGCCCTCTTTGCCCATCTCCTCCATCACCTCTCTACTACCACGACTTCATCCCTCTGCCTCCCTACCCATATCCTCCTCCATTGTCTCTGTCCATCCCCTCCTTCCCCTCTCTCTCTGTCCAGCCCCTTTTCTTCTCTCTGTCTGCCCATACTCTCCTCCTCCTCTCTGTTCATCTTCTCCTTCCCTCTCTCTCCGACGATATCCTCCTGTCGTTTCTATGTCGACCCCTCCTGTTCCCACTCCCACTATCCATCCCCTCTGTATCCATCCTAACCTTGCCAATCCATACACACAGCCCCAGCAAAGCAGGTTGATAAAGAGGGCCTATACTAGGGACAATACGAGTGCAAAAAGAGAAATCCGACAGTGACAAAGGGTATCTCGGTAACGGTGAAGTTTCTCTGTTATTGCGACCTACTGTAGTAAGCATTTATGGAAATCAGTGTGTGAATTTGCAATTTCAAGTTCCTCAATTTTCTTTCCTTTCTTGTCTTCGTGCATCACCTCTAAATCCTTTTTCGATCTTTTTTGAGGTTACCATTAGTACAGTAAATGTGAGCGGTTTTGTATCGACAACCATTGGTAAGTTATCTCTTCATGACCTTTGTAAACAAATGGTTCAAATGGGTCTGAGCACTATGGGACTTAACGTCTATGGTCATCAGTCCCCTAGAACTTAGAACTACTTAAACCTAACTAACCTAAGGACAGCACACAGCACCCAGCCATCACGAGGCAGAGAAAATCCCTGACCCCGCGGGGAATCGAACCCGGGATCCCGGGTGTGGGAAACGAGAACGCTAGCGCACGACCACGAGATGCGGGCCTTTGTAAACAACTTTGGAATATTATGGAACGTCTGATGGCTCAGTGCAGTCTGTTGGGGCGTACGCATGTCTACTGAGCTAGCCGGTGCACATAGTTAGTGGGATGTGTGTCTGATGCGACTGGTGTTCACTGCTATATGAAAGGAACGCTTGGTGGGTGGCCGCTACCATGGATACGTGGAGCAGAGTTTCTGGTGTTGCTGTAAGTAAAATGAGGACCTCATCGCCAAGTAATTTAATTTGTTTTCATTTTTTGAATTTGTTTGTTGTTTTTTAAGTTGATCTTTAGGTAGGGTTAACAAAGACATGCAAATTATGAGGGCTTTACTCCCGAAACGCGTTGCTGAGGGTTATCTTCCTAAAATTATTTGTTGTGTACTAAAGTACTTTAATTGTAACTATGTATGGAAAGTGGTTGAAGAACGGTGAAATAACAAGTAGGTGACAAGGTTTTCAACACCCACGCCTCATCACAGAGAGTTGATGTCAGAGACTACCCATCTCTGTAAAGCAGGATACGGCAGATCTGACGACATAGTACAATTCTGGTGCAGGTGTAAGCGTTTTGATCCACAATGTTCAGCGTACATTGCGGAACAAGGGGCTCTGCAGCAGACACTGTGTGTTCCCATGTCCACCCAACTACATCGTCAACTACGACTACAGTGGGTAATGAATCATCTGTATTCGACGGTGGATACCGGAGAAAGGTCGCCTGGTCGGCTTAATAATGTCTCTCGGTGCAACAAGTCGACGGTCGTTTCCCAAAAATTCACACGAACCGCTGTCCGAAATGTGCACCGCGCCGCGGGATCACTCAGATAGTGCCAGTATTGTTGCTATGGGAGACATTCACTTGGTTTTCCGCACTCGCAAACACAGGACAGTAATTTGCGGGAGTTACGTGACCGATACGTAGACCTTTCGTGCCACATACCTGCAGCAACCTGCCAGATTCTTATCAGTCCGTGTTACGCTGAACTGCTGTTCAGTTGGGTTCCAAATGCCGACCGACACGCTGTTACGCAGCTGGTCTCGTCAGTGTACGCCCCGACAGGAGCGAGCGGCAGCTTTGCCGGGTCAGCTTGTGTTCTGAGGGCCGGGGCCGGCGGCAGCACGTGGCTGCGTGGCGGGTTCACTGCTCGCCCCGGCGCCCACTGCCTCAGGGTCGGCCCTGGGCTATTGACCCACCGCTGCCCCCTCTGCTGTTCCCTCTATCAGATCGCGCGAGCGGCCGCAATGAATATTGAACAGGAATACGCGTGTCTTGTGATAATAAAAATTTTTCCTTATCAGCTGCCGATCTCTGCGCAATACGGTTTTCGCGTCGCTGCTGGAATTGGAGTAATAATTTACTAGAACTGCGAGGCGGTATGCCGGCCTTTTTGTCGTGCGCTTTTCACTTCAGTGTGTGTGTGTGTGTGTGTGTGTGTGTGTACAGCAAGGGAAATTTGAGAACACTGGCCACTTGTGATCATGCAACACTCATTTTTGTTCGAACTGAATCCAGTTGCACTACAAGCAGAACCTGATGTCTCTTGTTATAGTATGAAGTCTCTTAATTCAATACTCAAAGGGGGCGGGGGGGATGTTACAGTGTTACTAACCCATCGTAAATTTTACTACTCCACATGTAATTCACAGTACGCCATAATTTATAGTTTATAAACTAATTAATTACCGTTTTAAGGTCTCTAGTAGTATGCCCCGTGCAAAATGATCACAAAATGTCCTGTTTTACACCCTGTACCCACGATACGAGATTGGCGGGAAAAGGGAATTGGTAACAACAGCAATTGGAAACTTCGCGATGGTTTAATGATCTTGTGTTACTGACAGCTATAATAGGCTACAAATGCTCTTGTAGAACTCTTCAGTACTTCTTGGAAATTTTGTTTAGAATTACTACAAACACACCAGCGGAATACTGGATAAAACTACAGTAAAGACTTTCAGAAAGACCGTTTCCCTCATTTGTTAATATGTCACTGCATATGAGGTCAAATTTTGGCCAGAATTACGGACATCGAGCACGAATACGTAGACGGCAAATTTTGAAAGGTGAAAACATCGAAATCACCTGCCTAGACTCAAAACCAACACGGAATAATGGTGCCAAAGTACGTTAGGAAAGGAAAGAAAAGAAACTATTTAGTTTGGTTCAGATATACACCTGAGAAATGGGGATAGAAACAGTGCTGGATGCAGACCAGTCGCATACACTCGGCTTACCCAGAACGCCTGCGGGTTTCACCAGGACCAACTACTACGTATGACAGTTTACTTGTGAACTTTCAAAATAGTAGACACCACTGACGTTTACACGAAAATAACTGCGCAGCCGATAAATATTTTCGTTTTACTGCCACACGTTTTCATCTCTGAAGCTATCTTTTGTTCAGAGCACTGTCGCCTTCAGTTCCAGAGATCAGGTGTGACCCCTGTTCCGTATTCTTGGGGCAGTCGCATTCGTGCAACCTCTTCTTGCGTTTTTCATCACTCGTTTTCTCCTGTGGTACGTGTATATTAGCTTGCATTGGTAATAAGCAACTCTTTCTTTCCACATCGTCGTCCCATTTACTTCTTTCTTTTTTCATCTATTTGATCGTTTATTGGTTAATTTTATGTGCATCAACATCTGTGCCGCGCAAGCCCTCTTACGGTGTATGGCGGAAGGTACTTCTGATAGCACTGTCCGATCCCCCATTCACTGCTCCATTCATGAGTGGCACGTGGGAAGAATGGTGGACGGTAAAGCTGCGTGTGACATGTAGTTACTCTACGTTTCTCGTCGCGAGACGCCTGTGGGAGAAGCAACGTATTGCCCGACTCCTCTTGCAAAGTACGCTCTCGAAATTTCAACAGCAAACATCTCCGCGACGAACAACACCTATCTTATAGTCTTCGTATATCCATAATTGAAACGGACGACTTGGGACGTCACGTAGTGTAATATATGTTAAAAAATGAAGAAATTTTTCCAGCTGTATTAAGGTGTTAGTTTTATTGGCAACTAGTTTCGATGTTGTTACATCATCATCTTCAGGCCCATACTTGTTGACAGCAACCGTATTTGTCTTACACGTCTATCTTATAGCGTCTGCCACTGGAGTTTTGTAGAACATCTCAAGGCTCTGTCGTCGAACAGTCGATCCCGCAACGAAGCCCTTTGCTCTACTTTGGACCCTCTGTACACCTTCTGTTTACAGTATCTCGTAACGGTCCCAGACGAATGAATAATAATCAGCTATAGATACAAGAAGCACTTTATATACCTCATTTTTCGTGCATGAATTACTTCACTGACATTCTCCCAGTGCATGTCAGCGTGACACCTGCTAAGTGTACTGTTTGTTTTATATCGCCATCCCCCTTTAAGCCGCTCTGGATGGTTAATTGAAGGTAGTTTACGGCAATTACTGCTTCCAGCGACTTGTCGCTGACAGTGTAATCGAACAGCAGTAGATGGGTCTGCTTACGCGCAGTTCGTTACGCTTATTTACGTTCAAAGCCAACTGCCAGTTCTCCGTCCGATCATCGGTCCTCTGCGGCGCTTCGCCTATTTCTCTGCAGTTTTCTGGCGTCGCTACCTTTCGACAGACAGCAGCATCGTTCACGAATATCCTTAGCGAGGCTCCAGCGTTGTCCACTGAATCATTAAAATAAACTGAAAACAGCAAGGATCCTGCAACGCATTTGCTGATTTTGTTCCGTGAAGAACACTATGTTGAGTTCTGTCTGCAGTGAAGCCGTGAACCCATTCGAAAATCTGGTCCGACACTTGTTAAGTTCGTATGTTGTTCTTTTCTAGCACTTTAATTTTATAGTTTAACTAATTTTGTACATCCTTTCACAACTCTTAAAAATTTCATTCCGGAAGCTTAATCGTATTTATCTTTCACTTGATAAGAGTCCAGTACTCACAGCCGTAGAGAACTGCTATAGTTCAGTTTGCTTTCTCTTTTCGCCTTTTTTAAGTTGAAGCTACAGGAGAGAGTAGTAAAATTTTACAAGGTTATCCGATACAGTTGACAGTATCTGATCTTAGTTGCTTCGAACGAATTTTGAGTTGTAGAAGAGTACGAAACCGATAAAAGTATAAATAGAAAGAAATTCCGCTACGAAATAGTGTAATTGGTTGTTTAAAGCAATAAAAGAAAGTTTATTGTACACAAAATAAAAGTTCGGGGCCTTTGTTATCAATGTGGGAAACAAAGGGGTACGTATTTGCATAGAATCTTACCACTTTTCTTCTTTTTTTTAGTAAATTAGGATTTGCGCTGGCTTTTCCTTTGCAGAAGGCTGCCCCACGTAATTGTGACTCGGTAGACTATTGCAGCTTCCGCATACTTAGACGCCTGCGGCAGCTGTGGACACGATGGTTTCCGGCAGAGAGCCAAGGCTGCGGGCGACACTTTGCGCCCACCTGCTCTCCCAAGATATTCCTGATATCTGACTCTGCAGCTTCAGCTCGAAATCCGCAATATGGTGTACTGAGCATGGTACTAATTGCACCGTATAACTACACAGCTCATACGAAACATTATGCCCCTGTGCTTAATATTCTCTTGTAGCGTCTTTGGAACGCACTGCAGTAGCGATGCTGCGTCCCACAGATTCGGTACGTTGTTGGTAGATTTCCTGACGTATATGGCAAGTAAATTACGGTCCTGCAGTTAGCTACTGATACGTTGGCGCCATATAGTATCCTAGATGTGTTCCAGTCGTTTCAGTTCAGATAAATCTTGTGACCAAGGTATCCCTGTGAGTTTGTTATCACGCTCTTCAAATTACTGTAGTGCCATTCAGGCCTTGTGACACGGATAGCTATCCCGCTGGAAAATGCGATCTCCATCTGGGTGACATCAATCATGAAGGGATGCCGATGGGCCTCTGTAACTTTTACATTGTCCACAGTTGTCATGGCACCCTCGGTTACTATTATAGTTTCCATAGAAGTCCAAGTGAATGTCCCCATTAACATAACACTGCCCCCATCGGCCCACGTCGATGGCACGGTACAGTCATTCAGCATTGTGACAGTGTATCTGGACACGACCACGGACCTGATGTAACAAGAGACCTGATCCATACGACCAGGCGACACGTTTTCCTTGATCCATGATCCAGTCTCGATGATCCTGTGGCCCATTCAGTTTAACTCACGACGATGTGGGATCAGTATGGGAACACGTAGGAGTTGTAAAATGCAAAACCCCTTTTCACCAATGTTCACTGAGCGGTGTGCGCCGAAACCCTTTTGCCTGTACCAGCGTTATACGCTGATAGATTTGCCGCAGATGGCTGCCTATGCTACTTCATAGAACAGGTAAGCTTTCGACCTCTACGTTATTTGGTGAAGCATGGACGTCTGACACCTTGTCGCCTTCTTGTGGTTTCACCTTTCTTCAAAGAGCTGATCAGCTTTACCGTTTCCGATATGGTCGTTCACAAACACGGGATCATAACAACGTACCGTTTCTCAAAGTCACTTATGTTAGTATATTTCCCAATTTGCGACCCGCGTCGTTCTTTCTGCTGAACTTCTGTACTTCCAGAAGATTATGGCCACTAGCCACCTCTAGACTGACTACCCATTCTGCGGATACAGAGAGCCATGTATCCGCAGAATGGGCACTCAGTCTAGAAGTGGCCAGTGGCCGTAAGCTTGTGGCTCACCAGTCAATCTGATCACTGCGAAAGTAATTCACCCCTTCGCCCTTGCATTGCGTCGTTTTATTGACATTTTTGATGAGTTGCTGCGGACATTTTTTACTCGTTAGGAAGAACAACTTTTGTAACACAAGTGGGATGTACTCGAAATCTCACACTTTTTCAACAAGTCGTCCAAGCTTTACATTCATGTCATTATCCAAATAACGAAAAGTTCACCAGTTTAGGTTTGCGGATGAATATAGTCGTCTGTGGAAATGAAGGTATCCTCTTTCGCACAGGTATGTACCAAATAAAAGTGTCGAATGCATCATTTTGATGCGTATGAATAGTAAGAAGACCGTCTTTGTTACCTTCTACAAATACAACATCCAAGAAACCATTGTCGATATATAAAGCCGTTCCGTGACGATACGTCTCCAACTGCGTTAAGGGCTAGAGGGGTTTCCGCAGTTGAGAGGCCCAGTGGAAAATGGCCACATGCCACCTGCTCAGTGATTTTGTGATTCTGGTACAGGAAGACAGCCGATGCCACCTAGTATCGTAGGTGAGAACTTCTAGCACAGTGGCATGTGCCACTTCCTTTAAAGATAGCGTATTATATTTGCTGTTATTCAGGACTGACACATTCCCAGTGAAAAAGAGGCCCATGACAATAGTATTTCTGTGTCTCAAAGAGTCGATTCGTCTCATTGGTTGACTTGGTTTCTCAAATGTTATTTATATGTTTCCAAGATGGCGGCAATAGGTGTTGCAATTAATGTTACTCACCAAGAAAATGCAACAGTTCATGTAAAAAGAAAAGAATGTGTAAGGAAAACGAGTGGAAAGATAATGAAAGGAACAGATTAAGAAACAATGGAAAAGAATATAAATCACGACAAAATTAGACTGTGCCCGAGAAGGTGTTTCGTAGTGCCAGTAATCCATGCTGCAAAACTAGTTTCTGCAAATACTGAGCATTGAATGAATAGCAGAACTAGTGCGATATTTATTGAGTTTTATCGGTTTGGAGATTATAATAAGCAAAATGCTTATTTATTTGGATTAGTGTGGCCTAATAAGTGAAAAAAGTGTATCCAAAGCAGAGTAAGGTTCCAACAGTAAGCCAGAGGAACATTTCTTTCAGGTATTTCATTCGTGACACTCAGTTACTGAGGAATGTGACACTGAGAGACATGAATTTACAACACATGTATCTGTAGATACACCAAGACAGGATAGAAGAAGCAAGCATTCTAACAGACCCCATGCCATTGATAACGAGACAAAAAATAAGATTAGAAATCACATCTAAATGTTTCCAAGGTAAACATCACATTATAGTAGAACGCAGAATCCTAAAAAGTTCTACATAGCCTCTGTTCACTCGATTGCTACAACGTATCGCTTCTACTGTGAAGATCCTAAAAATACAGATGAAGTCCCAGTGAAACAACAATTGTATGAAACCATTTTCAACATGGGATACAATATTGGTTTTAAATTGCCGTCGAGTGGTACGTGTCGTATTTGTGATTCTGCTAAGGCACGTAATAACCCCGAATCCACAAATATCAAGCTACAACTTGAGAAAGCTGAAGCTGCATATAGTGCTCTGAAAACTGACTCAAATGAGTCAAAACAGGATGGTAGTGATGCAGTCGTTTCGTGCATGGAGTTACAACAACACCACATAGTTTGACGGAAATGGTTTTTTATAAGAGACAACTTTGGACATATAATTTCTGTATTCACCGTTGTAGTGATGAGAAGGTAGTGATGTGTATCTGGTCCGAAAATGTTGCATCTAGAGGGGCCGATGAAGTAGCCAGTTGCGCTTTAAAGGCTTTAGGCATGGTGAAGGAAGAACGTCATCGAAGGCTCTAAATTTACTCTGATTCGTGTGTTGGACAGAATAAAAACTATGTAATCCTAGATCTGTGATTGTGTCTCCTAGACAAAAAATGTTTTGATGTTGTTGAGCACGTGTTCCTACCGTGTGACACGAATTTTGTAGTTACTGAGAAGCTGAAAAGAAAGAAACAGCCAACAGCAAAATGGGTTAAACTGATAAGAAAGAGCAACCAAAAGAACCCATTCACTGTGGTTCAAATAAAGAAAGACGACTTCGTGTCTTTGTCGTATATAATGAACATTATAGTCAAACGTAACGTTATTGTTGACAAAAAGACTGTAGAGATCAGAAACGCAATGGCTTATAGATTAGTGAGCGGTGAACATTCTGCATATACCAAATATTCACACACTCAAACAGAGGAACTTGCGCAAGTTAGTTTACAGAAGGGTCGTAGACGATTTACGAAGATTGCAGACTGCCAGTTGGTTCCTAAGTATCCAAATGGAAGTCAAATTAAGGTAGTAAAGTCCAAGGACCTAGCTTACTGCAATTTGTGGCTCCAATATATTCAGGTTTTTGATAAGTGATGGTAGTGACAATACAACTGAACAGAGAACCATTGATGAGGAGTTTGACTATTAATGACATGTTATGTAATGTGTTATGCTATAGGAGTTTTGCTATTTGGGGAGCAAAATAACTGATCATGGTCGAAGTAGGGAGGATGTAAAATGTAGACTGGCAATGGCAAGGAAAGCGTTTCTGAAGAAGATAAATTTGTTAAGATCGAGTATTGATTTAAGTATCAGGAAGTCGTTTCTGAAAGTATTTGTATGGAGTGTAGGCATGTATGGAAGTGAAACATGGACGATAAATAGTTTAGACAAGAAGAGAATAGAAGCTTTCGAAATGTGGTGCTAAAGAAGAATGCTGAAGATTAGATTGGTATATCACATAACTAATGAGGAGGTATTGAATAGAATTGGGGAGAAGAGGAGTTTGTGGCACAACTTGACTAGAAGAAGGGATCGGTTGGTAGGACATGTTCTGAGGCATCAAGGAACCACCAATTTGGTACTGGAGGGCAGCGTGGATGGTAAAAATTGTAGAGGGAGACCAAGAGATGAATATACTAAGCAGATTCAGAAGGATGTAGGCTGCAGTAGATACTGGGAGATGAAGAAACTTGCACAGAATAGTAGCATGGAGAGCTGCATTAAACCAGTCTCAGGACTGAAGACACAACTAACAAACTATGTAATGTGTGTACATGTCAAGGATTTAATTTTTTTGTACTTTAAACTGTAATAAAGTGGCCTAATATTTAATGGTATTTCCATCACACTATCTAGTTACTGTAAGAACTGTTGGTATCACAGCAGGAGTTCGCTATACAAACTCATATTTCCTTACTTCTCATTTCCTGACACAACATACTCTGGTAGGATGTGCCCCTTTTCCACTGGGCCCCTCATTTGTAGCGCTGTATAGAGCAACGCAGTTTTCGTTTGAGCTGTTGCTTCATCTGATCAATTAGGGCGCACAAAATTGAACATCTACAACGGCATACAAAGAGAATGAAATCACACTACGAAGTCATATCGTAGGAAACAGCGTGCCATTCACACGTACAAGGTATGCTGAAGTATTTCCCGGGTGGTCCCCTCTTTTTTAATTGAATTCCTGCGTTTAAATTCACTTTTGGGACTAAAATGACCTTCCACAAGTTTCCAAACGGTGCTTCGCTGACGGTACCTGGCGTATCATTATCACGTCTCCTCTAGCTTTTCAATTCAATTCCGTTGTCAAACATCCCCAAACGTCAAATGAGCAATCAGACAAGTCAGTGCTTCGCTTCATGGAGGGTAGCGTGGCCAATAAGACGCAAAATCGTTTTTAATTAACAAGTAGAGTTTCTACGACGCCTTGTTGGATTACGATGTTTGCATTTGAACCTCTTGTTTGGTGATTTTTATTTTATCACTTGTGCATTATGAAAATATGCTGTATGAAATCAGTAGTACATTGAGAAAATCTCGTAAACAAGCCGTTTTCGGTACGATTTGTTATAATGAAATAACAGGAAATGACGTATTGATGGTGAAGAATTTTCGGACTTGGAGCTTTTCCTGTTATATTTCGTGAACAACTGAATGCCGTTTCCAGGCACTGGCGCATTTATCTATAAAAAACGCGTCCTTGTTTGTATGGTTCGTTATAATAAAATGTCAGCTAAACACATCTCTCGCTAAAGCCTTCAGGACATCGTAAGATGAAAGACATAGACTCAAACTGATTTGCGTAACTGTAGTGTATTGCATATAGTGTGAAGGGTTGCCTAATCGCTTCTTGCTTTCTTCGTATGTTTTGAATTGACTTTATTTTTTCTGGGACTTTCTTAATAATTTATAGAAGTACATTTACAGTATTAGATGTAATGTACACTAGTGAGTAAAACTTAAGGAAGATGTACACTGCGAAGCAATATAGCTCCATGAATCTTGGGCCATACATTGGAAGAACTGCTGTAGTGTAGTGCAGAAAGTAACTAAAAGAAATACACGATAGAACAAAAATAAATGAATGTTATTAAGAGACAATAATTACGCTGAAGTCGTCGCGATTTATCACGGTGCCCTGGACATGAAAAAGCACCAGACGTGGTTCGAAACGCTCTCGATGCACGTGAAACAGCGCTGAGAGCAAAAGTAAACTCCGGGACCGCACTCGTCACACATCGTCCTCCTTCCAGTTTCCCGTGGTTCGTAGCCGTTTAGAGTCAAGGAAATGTTGTACCCGGATCAGCCCTATTCGGAGCTATAGTCATGCAGACGTCACGGCGCGACACTCGAGAAGACCGGCCGTGGCGTGTACGTCACAGCACGTGACAGACACGGCACGCCTCACGAGTGCCACACCAACCGTCTTCGGCGGGCAGCGAGTGACTACTTCAGACGAGTGTAATAATTCCTGACAGCGTGTTGAAATGCATGCAAGTTCTCGACCGCACACGACAAGACTATGAAGTTTAGCGAGTACGTTTTCAATTAAATATTGATTTCCCCTGGGCCCTACATGGAGCGCATTAGAGTGACGCCACAAGTTAGTTGCAAGCCTCGTATGTCTCGTTAGCGCCGCGTCAAGCCATGCGACGCCCGTCTTCCTGGGTACGGCTGAGAGATTTCTGGCAACATGCTGCCGCACCTTCATCCGTTTCTACCGAAGGTTAATATGATACTTTACTTCAAGTGCCTCGTAAAATTTTGCACAGCTGTGTACATAGAAGAGCGTTCTTCGTTCAGTAGTGACTTTGGGCAAGTGTGCGAATGTCGAAGGAAACCTGGACCAGTCAATTGCAAAGATTGCTGTTTGTTATGCATACATGTAGTCACACACACACACACACACACACACACACACACACACACACACTTGCATAAATTACAAAGGAATTAACGGTACGATTGCTGTACATAATTGATGTTTTGGATATATCTACAAGAGAGCTTGCACTACTTGCAGTAGATTTTGCATTTCCAGTTTCAAGTCTTCTGTATTTCTCTTGTTCTAAAATCTCTGCTATTGAATAGAGGCTGGCTGGTGTGGCCGAGCGGCTCTAGGCGCTACAGCCTGGAACCGCGTGACCGCTGCCTCGGGCATGGGTGTGTGTGTCGTCCTTATGTTAGTTAGGTTTAAGTAGTTCTAAGTTCTAGGGGACTGATGACCTCAGAAGTTAAGTCCCATAGTGCTCAGAGCCATTTGAACCATTTTTATTCAATAGAAACCTAATAGGATTGCCTTTATTGTTCTCGTAAAAAGTGATAATAATATAATTAAATAATTTCTATATTACGTGAAGAACCATCGAAAATGGGTGTCACATCAATTGTAATTGAAGTTTGAACCCCGATGAGCTTACTGACTGTACATGGAACTTCTTTTTTGTCTACTATCGTGAACATGGATTTATTTACATATAATACGTACAGAAAACATGGTTAGCATATCGTTAACAGCGCAGAAGCGCTCTAAGAAATATATACATGAAAAGGCCACATGCAGAATCGAGGTTCGGGGGATCTCGGTTTTTGGTTCCTATTCCGGCCTTGTACACGGGGTGAAAACATTTTGGTTTAGTCCGGACATGCGGCCATCTGTGTAGCCACTTGACCATCCGCCTTACTGTAGCTGTGCTACAGTATATTAAGCAAGGTTTAAACGACGAACTGGAGCTGGCGCCCGGGCAAATTCATCAATTCCTTTCGCAAAATTAATGGGGCTGAAATTAATGCTCAACTAATGCCACCATTTGGATGAGCAACCTTTGGTTTTAATGTGCAAAAAAGAGGAAACATTCATTTTCTTGGATGATTTTACAGGGTACCACTGCTATTTTTTAAACTTGTACGAATCAGTTGCAACTTTGCACGAACGTGGATAAGTGGATCAAGTCAAAACGAACTTCTTTCATCCAATAATTTTCATCCGTTTTCGGGATACGATGATCTAAAGTCGCGCCAAATGCGGCACGTAAAATTCGTTCGTACTTGAACTGAATGTGCGGAAACTGTAAAGTGAGTCAAATAATTAAGAAATGCATTCATACAATAAATTAAAAATCGCTTTAACATCTAGGTTCATTCGGATATTACGTGCGAAAAGCACGTTTTTGGCGAGTTTTCTTTTATAAGAGCCACTTCTGTGTTTCAGACTTGTGCGAATCGGTTCAAATTATGTAAGAAAAAATATAAGTAATTAATGGTCGTTCTGTTATTTTGTGAAAACATTATCCATTGTCACGATATAACCGACATGTTTAGAACCATAATAACACAACCCATACCAGATCAGTAATTTCCCGAGTAAACAAAAATTAACATTCCAGAATGAGATTTTCACTCTGCAGCGGAGTGTGCGCTGATATGAAACTTCCTGGCAGATTAAAACTGTGTGCCCGACCGAGACTCGAACTCGGGACCTTTGCCTTTCGCGGGCAAGTGCTCTACCAACTGAGCTACCGAAGCACGACTCACGTCCGGTACTCACAGCTTTACTTCTGCCAGTACCTCGTCTCCTACCTTCCAAACTTTACAGAAGCTCTCCTGCGAAACATGCAGAACTAGCACTCCTGAAAGAAAGGATACTGCGGAGACATGGCTTAGCCACAGCCTGGGGGATGTTTCCAGAATGAGATTTTCACTCTGCAGCGGAGTGTGCGCTGATATGAAACTTCCTGGCAGATTAAAACTGTGTGCCCGACCGAGACTCGAACTCGGGACCCGAGTTCGAGTCTCGGTCGGGCACACAGTTTTAATCTGCCAGGAAGTTTCATATCAGCGCACACTCCGCTGCAGAGTGAAAATCTCATTCTGGAAACATCCCCCAGGCTGTGGCTAAGCCATGTCTCCGCAATATCCTTTCTTTCAGGAGTGTTAGTTCTGCATGTTTCGCAGGAGAGCTTCTGTAAAGTTTGGAAGGTAGGAGACGAGGTACTGACAGAAGTAAAGCTGTGAGTACCGGACGTGAGTCGTGCTTCGGTAGCTCAGTTGGTAGAGCACTTGCCCGCGAAAGGCATTGGTCCCGAGTTCGAGTCTCGGTCGGGCACACAGTTTTAATCTGCCAGGAAGTTTCAAAAATTAACATTGTTCGCCAAGATATGTCGGTCTAACGGCAAAATTATGATAGAGTAAAAGTTGTGAACCAGAATGAATACTGCTCATGTCATAGCACAAAAAAGACGAATATGTCCTGGACACAGTTAGAGATGTAAGAGAACGGAACTAGCTTTTCCACTTATGTGGCAGTTTCTAAGACATTCAAATTAGAACATCTTGACATATTCGCACTTTTTTACGAGTTAACCATACCTCCCAAGCGCAGTGATCTCTCTTAGCTGCAAGATGTTGGCATCCCTGTATCTTGCAATTTATAGGCTCAAGTGCCCGATCCTGTGCTGAAAATTCATAAAATTCGACAGCCGTATGATGACATGAGATGATGACATGTGTCATGTTATACGAGGTGATATCCTGTACCATGTTACCTTACTTGCATTATGTTACATGACATGGGTACTACTACTAACAAGTAAAAAAGCGCGGATATGTCAAGATGTTTTGATCTGAATGTCTTAGAAGCTGCCAGATAAGTCGAAAAGTACGCATCTTGTGCCCTACCAGGTCGTTCCTAAGCGTGCACCAACCACGACGAATGTGAAACCTGGAGTGATTGGCCGTGAGATACATGTTGTTGTTGTTGGTTGGTTGTTTTTCTTGGGGAAGGAGACCAGACAGCGTGGTCATCGGTCTCATCGGATTAGGAAAGGATGGGGAAGGAAGTCGGCCGTGCCCTTTCAGAGGAACCATCCCGGCATTTGCCTGGAGTGATTTAGGGAAATCACGGAAAACCTAAATCAGGATGGCCGGACGCGGGATTGAACCGTCGTCCTCCCGAATGCGAGTCCAGTGTCTTACCACTGCGCCACCTCGCTCGGTAGTTAGGTTTAAGTAGTTCTAAGTTCTAGGGGACTGATGACCACAGATGTTAAGTCCCATAGTGCTCAGAGCCATTTGAACCATTTTTTTTTTATAAGCAAATTTCAAGAACCCGTCGATCAAGTAGTTTATGTTTTCCGAAGTTGTTTCATTTCGAATCATTACGGATGTATATACATAGGTGTTTCATGGTTACGGCAGTTTTGAGTAATTACCCTAAAAATGCGTGATCGAACAAGAATAATGATTATTCCCGCAGTTTATGCGCTGTACGTTATGTAAGTTAATACTGAGAGTTGATTCGGTGTTCCCTTATCCGTTGCAGCAGTCCGCGCACACCACTACCATTTCCTTGCTTAGGACTTGCCTGTACACACGAAGAGGCGCGCGCCTGGACCCGACCACGGTTCCGTAGGCAACGGCAAACATTTTCCCATGAAGGTGTTGACCGTCTTGTCTCTCAGTGGGATAAATGTGTTCCATTTATGGCGACTACTTTTCAGATAATGAACAGTTTACTTACTTTCTAGGGTTCCCTACCTCAGTCGGTAAAAATGAAACCCTTTATGGGATAACTTTGTTTGCCCGTCTCTGTGTATCTTTCCGCCTGTTTAGAACCCTTTTTTCTGGGGAACGGATGGAGGCGTAAAAGTCAGATGTCACATGCTAAGGACTATTGTCCTTGGCAGTGTAAAAGTTTAAGCTTTTACGTGAATGCCGTTTATGTCACATATTTTGATACAAACTCACGCGTCAGAACTTGTTGGGTACTTCATGTTGACAAAGAACCATGAAATGTGGCAAGAAGCAAGGTTTGAGAGTACAGGTCGGCTATAGTGACTCGTAAGCATTGTAATAACTTGGTTGTCGCAAACTGTGCGAGGTGGGTCCCGCAGGTGCTTACCGAAGATGAAAAATTCATCGGAACCTGCTGGAAGAGTATGAAGCTGAAGGTGACAATTTCCTCAACAGCATCGTCACCGGAGATGAGACGTAGTGTCACCACTACGAGCCGGATTCCAAAAACATTCCATGGAATGGTGACATACGTGAAAGAAGAAATCCGTGACCCAGCTGTCCGCAGGCAAAGAGATGTGCACAGTCTTCTGGGATAACCAGAATGTCCTGTAACTTGGAGAAACTATCAGTTGCGCATGCGAACTACGCTAAAATACCGAATTTCCAGGGTAAGGCCAGAGAAGAAGACCAACTTCCACCAGGAACACGATAAAGCCAGGCCCCACACGAGTTCTGCGACCACGCAACTCATTGCAAAATTCGGAAGGACTGTCTTACCACATCCGCCGCACAGTCTCGATTTTGCGCCTTCAGGCTTCAATCTCTTTGGACCTCTACAAGATGGACTACGTGACGATCATTACCAGCACTCGGATGCTGTTGCCAAAGCTGTAAGAAAATGGTTAGCCTCAGTTACTTCTGATTTTTACAACCGCGGCATGCAAGTTCATCGTTGGCAAAAGTGCATAACGAATGATGGTGACTGTGTGGAGATATGACAGTCTGTAGCTGAAATATTGCTCTGTTTAACTGTGCTGTTGTGATTTAAGTATCTGGAGTTTCTATGAATAAAAATAAGAGGCATTACATTTGGAACGACCCTCGTATATACGTATTTAAGTTTGTACGGAAGCCGGCCGGTGTGGCCGAGCGGTTCTAGGCGCTACAGTCTGGAACCGCGCGACCGCTACGGTCGGAGGTTAGAATCCAGCCTCGGGCATGGATGTGTGTGATGTCCTTAGGTTAGTTACGTTTAAGTACTTCTAAGTTCTAGGAGACTGATGACCTCAGAAGTTAAGTCCCATAGTGCTCAGAGCCATTTGAACCATTTTGTACGGAAGTCCCGGTACACGAGTCTCAGTTGCACGTACCCGAAATTTTTTTCCATCTGGCTCGTTTTCACTTGACTGCAGCTTGTATAAGTGATCTATCAGGTAACGCTGGAAGCTCCGTGAAGCTGTATGGAGACGATGTGGTTGTCTGTAAGATGCCAGCAACGCAAGAGTGTAGCGAGTTGCAGGAACACCTGCAGAGGTCTGAAACTCATGCCTGTTGCAGCTACTGCTGTTTGACGATGCACCAAAATAAATGTGACGCATTGTGGATAAATAGGCCAGGAAATCCACCTCTGGACCACTCCACTACTTCCGAGAAACGTAATGCTCGCATAAAACAAATTGCAGGAGGAGTTGCGGCCTGGC
Organism: Schistocerca americana; assembly: GCF_021461395.2. Lineage (NCBI taxonomy): Eukaryota > Metazoa > Arthropoda > Insecta > Orthoptera > Acrididae > Schistocerca > Schistocerca americana. The sequence goes on from NC_060121.1 coordinate 96,285,870, forward strand.
TGAGATTTTTGGAAGAACGTTCAGGAAATGTAATTCACCCAAGAAAGAAGTCGTTTACAAACGCTTGCTCGGCCGATTCTTGAGCATTGCTTAAAAGTCTGTGAGATTCTTACCTCGTTGAATTAACAGACGATATAAAATTGATGCAACAGAAAGTGGCTCGTTTCGTCGCGCGATCGCTTACTCGGCGCGAAAGCGCTACAGACATACTGAATAAACTCCAGTGGCAGACACTACAACAGGGGCATTGCGCATCGTGGAGACGTTTCCTGTTGACATTAAGAGCAAGTTCGTTCCGGGAAGAGTCAAATGACATACTGCTGCCTTCCACATACGGCTCGCAAAATGACCACGACGAGAAAATCCGAGAAGTTAGAGCCTATAAAGAAATTATTCCCATGCACATGGGTCGTCGACGGGGGGAAAAGTAGTGACCACACTCCGTGATATGGCATGCGGAGTGTTCCTGTAGATGTAGATGAAGACGTAGCTGTCGTTCCGCTCTGCTAGAGAACAGAACTGCCTCTCACTTGCTGGCGTCTCACAAACATGTCACTTCTCCTACCATGCATCGACAATTGTGAATACTTCTCTGAGTTAATGTTTCATGGTTGCCAGTCCTGAGTAAGGACTGCTGTGTCATCAGCGAAGATGGCAATCGCGTTGTGTGCCTCTGGATACCGTCAATGAAGCGTTAAAACTAGAAACCTCTAAACCCTACGCTATAATACTCTCGCTTCTACACAGCGTTGTGTTGACTGTTTCCCGCTGTTGAGAGGTCTGTTCGTGAAGACGAATTCTGCTACAAACAGACCGTCACTAAGTCAGACACTTCAAGGTGACGCCTTCTGCCTGCAGTCCGCAGACGCTCATTTTTTGTGAATACGATGGAGAGAGCTGTAAAAGGAAAAGTCCAATATTAACTTTCTTAAATATCGGACATTAAAGTCAGGACTCCACACCTTACCGACATTGATCTTAATAGCTTACACAACACCGAACAGTTAGAACATATCAGGTGATGAGTGCCGTGTACTGCCCGCATCATACGCTACACGCCGTTAACACTGCAGCTGGTCGGCGCCAGCTGGATGTTCAGTGTCTCCGTGTGATATCTTGCGTTCACGTGTAGTTTCTGCCTTCCGCGGTGCAGTGCCCTCACGTGTGTATGGCAGTTTAGCGCTGCTCCTGTTCGTGTGGTTAAACGACAGGACAGCTGAAAACAAACTAAGGCTGTCCTGTAGAACGTATTAAAGATATTTTTGTTTTCTGATCCGGCCAACAGTGATGAATCTAGGAATAGTAAAAACTATGAGCAAGTTGATAAAATGACACGACCTTGTGGTAAATCTCTACATGTGATCACGTGTTTCGATTCTCCACGAAAGGGACAGAAAAGAGAACGGAAATATACCAAGCTGTCGATTTCAGCCACGGCTTTAGTACATACAGCTATACCCCTACGCTATGGTAGAATATTCGAGGGATAGAAAAATATGGGGTTTTCTACTTGAAAAAATAAATTTTTCTGGCTGTGCTTCTCTGGTCATTGCTTTTTGATTCATATAATGTACAGATGGACGAAAAATTTTAATGGTATGCTGTGACACTGCAGCATCAAGAACGAAGTTTTGTAAAAAATTTCCCATTCCATTGTGGCAGGCTGTTACAGAAACTGATTTAAAAGCGTACCATAACAAACACAGTCTCGGTTGCGAAATTATTACGTATGCAGATACTTTCACATAATTTGTTCAATGTCCCAAGAGGGTGAAACGCGTCTCGGAACCGAGACTGTTGCTGTTCTGAAACGAAGTCTTTGCGTGCTGAGGACAACACTCTTGTAATATGATAAAACTTGGGTTTCACAAAATGATACGGACAAATACGTTTTGGTTGACTACGACATATCTGTTGGCCTAAAAGCACTTTCAGTTACTGTCGTGCAGCGAATATCGGCGATTTTGTTGATGAGTGCAGTGACAAAATGTCAGTAAGAGCTACAAATAAAAAATATACGGGAGGCAGGGAATATTCTAGCTCATATTAAGGCCAGCCGTCGGAACTAAAATACTAGCTGCGGCGTATAAATACTACGAGTCTCTCGTAGACAAAATGGGTTCGTAGGTGACATTGTACGATAAAGAGGTCTCACATGATACCAAAATTAATTTTATAGTTTTCGTAACAACCTCCTCGCTGGAAGTTTTACAAGGTCCCAACAAATGCATATTTATGAGCGACGACATTTTTCGTTGCACAGTGGGAACCATTTCATATCTCTTACAGTACTTTAATTTTTTACATCGTAACCGTTTTACTTATCTCGTCTCATGCAGCGCTTGGCTCTGAAAATCTTCATGTGTTTTTTTTATCGGTCTAAATATATGAATGGTTTCGCATTTTTCACGGGTTGAAGTAAGAAGTTACTTTTCCTCAAAATATCTTGTGACATTCGTTTTGATTTTTTCCGAAGTATCTGGTAAGTATTCTTTTTCCGAAAGTACTCCACCATAATCGACGCTAAAACTAGAGATGTCTAATTTTTATTAACATTTAAAGTTACCATTGCCACTGCTGTACGATGGTGAGATGACCTTGAGACGTCTGTTTACATGGCGGCCTCTTAGTGAGCTAAACTCTGTCCGAGAGTAAAGCTCTCTAACATCTACCGTGAAGAATTTATCCATCGATGTCGCTCGATGCAGCAGCCTCCACCTCGAGTACCTCTGCAGCGGGTGTCTCTGGCAGTGTGCTTGCATTCATCGCAGAGCAGAGCAGAGCAGAGCAGCCAGGCAGCTGGCGCTGAGTGGTGCTGGCGGCCGGGCCGCTGTTGACTCGGCAAACAGCGCCCGGCGCTGCCGCGGGCGTCTGTACCACGCCGCCTCTTAAGACATCCGAGAGCCGCCAATAACGGTGTTCTGACGCAAACCCGCGCTGCGGCAACTCGTCTTAACGAGTCGCCACCGGCGCGAGAGGATGCCGCTGACGTTACACGGGAAGTTCCTGCCTGGGAACGTTACTGTCACGCAACCCAACCGAGAACGGTAGCATCGGACCAAGCCCGGCGGATAGAGACCGGGGGGGGGGGGGGGGGGAGACGTTGCAAACCGGGGTATCTGTCCCGGGTGGCAATTTCAGGGGCCGCCAAGTTAACATTCTTCAAGTAAAACATCTTGTTTCATAAAGATTCTAGCATCCAACGCTCACGTTGGTCTGTCGATTGTTCATATGATTTTGAAACGCACCCCTGTTGGTTCTTGAACATTTTTTAATACATTCTAAGTTGATTCGTGACTGAATCATAAGTTGGTTTTTGAATGTCGCATCTAGTAGCAAGAAGGTTTGCCGCAAATAAAAACGGACGGGGCTATTCGAGGTGAGCTGAATAAACCTGATCTGGTGACTGCCAATAGTTGTCGGTTCATGTGATTGACTGGGTGCGCGAATCATCAGCGTTGTTATAATTATTAGAGAAATCCACAGATTCAGACTACCAGAGTGGAAATAAACGACTAACGGTAATTACAGGTAAGAAAGATTATATATAATCTGCTCGGTGTGTCCAACAAAATGAAATTCTGAAAGAATATTTCTTTCAGGTCACTGCACTACTAAAAGCCAGTTGCACAGGCCCCGGTTAGAAGCCGCTTAATTTTATTCTCGGAATAGGGCAGAAAATACTTAATCACGCCCAACGTGGAGAATAAACGCGGGATAACTAAACCGTTGATACTGGGAGGAATAGTTACAGAATTAGTGATGATAAGATTGTTTTTTACAAGGAGGTAGGACAAGAAGCGGGGACATCACACAAACTATATGGAAGCATATGACGATTCCAAATTTACATAAAAATTTCGTAATACCACTACTTTTCGATCTCATGCTTCAGAAACTGCAGCATATGAATGAAATGTAAAGCCATTTCCTAACATAAAACTTTTTGCTTGTAGTAGGCGTGATAGGCATTTGACATCGCTACTTTTCGAATTATATTCCGTCGTGTTATTTACGTCAGTGAGATAGGCAAAAATTACCATTTGTGTCAACACAGTCTCGCTTATTTGGCGTGTGTTGCAATCGCTGCAATATTAAAATGGCTTATTTCGTTTCATCTAGCAGACAGTGGCAAAATAGACGTAATGAAATCGAGAAATCACACCAGTCTTCGGTTGTAATCGTATTAACAGCCTGTAAGTACCCTGTTTATATGTTTGTGTGTTGGCAGCGCTTTTGACTGCATTAATATCACTGACAGCGCTGTGTGCCCTCTGTAAGAGACTCTATGGCTGGTCGGACTCGCAGTTTCAAGTTACGTAGTTAGCCGTGATGGAGGTCAGAAGCAGCGTTAGCGCGAGCGGACGGTCTGGGCGTGTGTCCGCCATGGAGACTTAATATTGGTCGGACATGGATTGTAACCCCCCCATGAACCATGGACCTTGCCGTTGGTGGGGAGGCTTGCGTGCCTCAGCGATACAGATGACCGTACCATAGGTGCAACCACAACGGAGGGGTATCTGTTGAGAGGCCAGACAAACATGTGGTTCCTGAAGAGGGGCAGCAGCCTTTTCAGTAGTTGCAGGGGCAACAGTCTGGATGATTGACTGATCTGGCCTTGTAACATCAACCAAAACGGCTTTCCTGTCCTGGTACTGCGAACGGCTGAAAGCAAGGGGAAACTACAGCCGTAATTTTTCCCGAGGACATGCAGCTTTACTGTATGATTAAATGATGATGGCGTCCTCTTGGGTAAAATATTCCGGAGGTAAAATAGTCCCCCATTCGGATCTCCGGGCGGGGACTACTCAAGAGGACGTCGTTATCAGGAGAAAGAAAACTGGCGTTCTACGGATCGAAGCGTGGAATGTCAGATCTCTTAATCGGGCAGGTAGGTTAGAAAATTTAAAAAGGGAAATGGATAGGTTAAAGTTAGATATAGTTGGAATTAGTGAAATTCGGTGGCAGGAGGAACAAGACTTTTGGTCAGGTGATTACAGGGTTATAAATACAAAATCAAATAGGGGTAATGCAGGAGTAGGTTTAATAATGAATAAAAAAATAGGAGTGCGGGTTAGCTACTACAAACAGCATAGTGAACGCATTATTGTGGCCAAGATAGACACAAAGCCCACGCCTACTACAGTAGTACAAGTTTATATGCCAACTAGCTCTGCAGATGATGAAGAAATTGATGAAATGTATGACGAGATACAAGAAATTATTCAGGTAGTGAAGGGAGAAGAAAATTTAATAGTCATGGGTGACTGGAATTCGTCAGTAGGAAAAGGGAGAGAAGGAAACATAGTAGGTGAATATGGATTGGGGGGAAGAAATGAAAGAGGGAGCCGCCTTGTAGAATTTTGCACAGAGCATAACTTAATCATAGCTAACACTTGGTTCAAGAATCATAAAAGAAGGTTGTATACCTGGAAGAATCCTGGAGATACTAAAAGGTATTTCATAGATTATATAACGGTAAGATAGAGATTTAGGAACCAGGTTTTAAATTGTAAGACATTTCCAGGGGCAGATGTGGATTCTGACCACAATCTATTGGTTATGAACTGCAGATTGAAACTGAAGAAACTGCAAAAAGGTGGGAATTTAAGGAGATGTGACCTGGATAAACTGAAAGAACCAGAGGTTGTAGAGAGTTTCAGGGAGAGCATAAGGGAACAATTGACAGGAATGGGGGAAAGAAATACAGTAGAAGAAGAATGGGTAGCTCTGAGGGATGAAGTAGAAGGCAGCAGACGATCAAGTAGGTAAAAAGACGAGGGCTAATAGAAATCCTTGGGTAACAGAAGAAATATTGAATTTATTTGATGAAAGGAGAAAATATAAGAATGCAGCAAATGAAGCAGGCAAAAAGGAATACAAACGTCTCAAAAATGAGATCGACAGGAAGGTTCAAAATGGCTAAGCAGGGATGGCTAGAGGACAAACGTAAGGATGTAGAGGCTTGTCTCACTAGGGGTAAGGTAGATACTGCCTACAGGAAAATTAAAGAGACCTTTGGAGAGAAGAGAACCACTTGTATGAATATCAAGAGCTCAGATGGCAACCCAGTTCTAAGCAAAGAAGGGAAGGCAGAAAGGTGGAAGGAGTATATAGAGGGTTTATACAAGGGCGATGTACTTGAGGACAATATTCTGGAAATGGAAGAGGATGTAGATGAAGACGAAATGGGAGATAAGATACTGCGTGAAGAGTTTGACAGAGCACTGAAAGACCTGAGTCGAAACAAGGCCCCGGGAGTAGACAACATTCCATTAGAACTACTGATGGCCCTGGGAGAGCCAGTCATGACAAAACTCTACCATCTGGTGAGCAAGATGTATGAGACAGGCGAAATACAATCAGACTTCAAGATGAATATAATAATTCCAATCCCAAAGAAAGCAGGTGCTGACAGATGTGAAAATTACCGAACTATCAGTTTCATAAGTCACAGCTGCAAAATACTAACGCGAATTCTTTACAGACGAATGGAAAAACTGGTAGAAGCGGACCTCGGGGAAGATCAGTTTGGATTCCGTAGAAATGTTGGAACACGTGAGGCAATACTAACCTTACGACGTATCTTAGAAGAAAGATTAAGAAAAGGCAAACCTATGTTTCTAGCATTTGTAGACTTAGAGAAAGCTTTTGGCAATGTTGACTGGAATACTCTCTTTCAAATTCTGAAGGTGGGAGGGGTAAAATACAGGGAGCGAAAGCTATTTACAATTTGTACAGAAACCAGCTGGCAGTTATACGAGTCGAGGGACATGAAAGGGAAGCAGTGGTTGGGAAAGGAGTGAGACAGGGTTTTAGCCTCTCCCCGATGTTATTCAATCTGTATATTGAGCAAGCTGTAAAGGAAACAAAAGAAAAATTCGGAGTAGGTATTAAAATTCATGGAGAAGAAGTAAAAACTTTGAGGTTCGCCGATGACATTGTAATTCTGTCAGAGACAGCAAAGGACTTGGAAGAGCAGTTGAACGGAATGGACAGTGTCTTGAAAGGAGGATATAAGATGAACATCAACAAAAGCAAAACGAGTATAATGGAATGTAGTCAAATTAAATCGGGTGATGCTGAGGGGATTAGATTAGGAAATGAGACACTTAAAGTAGTAAAGGAGTTTTGCTATTTTGGGAGTAAAGTAACTGATGACGGTCGAAGTAGAGAGGATATAAAATGTAGACTGGCAATGGCAAGGAAATCGTTTCTGAAGAAGAGAAATTTGTTAACATCGAGTATAGATTTAAGTGTCAGGAAGTCGTTTCTGAAAGTATTTGTATGGAGTGTAGCCATGTATGGAAGTGAAACATGGACGATAACTAGTTTGGACAAGAAGAGAATAGAAGCTTTCGAAATGTGGTGCTACAGAAGAATGCTGAAGATTAGATGGGTAGATCACATAACTAATGAGGAAGTACTGAATGGGATTGCGGAGAAGAGAAGTTTGTGGCACAACTTGACTAGAAGAAGGGATCGGTTGGTAGGACATGTTTTGAGGCATCAGGGGATCACAAATTTAGCATTGGAGGGTAGCGTGGAGGGTAAAAATCGTAGAGGGAGACCAAGGGATGAATACACTAAGCAGATTCAGAAGGATGTAGGTTGCAGTAGGTACTGAGAAATGAAGAAGCTTGCACAGGATAGAGTAGCATGGAGAGCTGCATCACACCAGTCTCAGGACTGAAGACCACAACAACAACAACAACAAGGATTGTAAAATGTGAGTAATCGTATTATTGACGATTATATAATTTCTGGAACTGGATATCACGGACGATTATATAATGTTTGGAACTGGATGTCGCATGATTAAGGTAATATCTGCTCAATACATTGTTTGCTCTGCAACAAAATCTTTCCTTGCTAAGCACTTGCCTGTTAGTAGTTAGAGCCTACAGTAGTTAGAATATTTTTATTTAGCTGGCTGTATGCTGTAGTTCGTGTCATGAAGATTTTCTGTGTGGTAAGTGATTTACGAAACGTATGGGTTATTGTCAAGATTTCTTCTAATTCAGGCCCATTCTTTTGTGTCAATTAATAGTCAGATTGGATTGCGTTTGTATATTGTCGGTCATTAATGAATAGAATAAGTTTGAGCTGTATTGGTCAGGGAAAATACTGTAGTTCAGTGTTGAAATGATAAAGACAATACGTTTAGTTTCAGTTTTAGAAGGTTCAGTTGTAATAAGCAATTTAAGTAAAGAAGTAGTAGTTTCACTTTCTCAGTTATTTCAGTTTAAGTAAAAATTTAAATAAATAAGTTTCAAGCTTATACAGTAATAGACCTCGACATTTTGATTTTTCATGTAGCAAAACTTTTGCTATCTTTCATACAGTAGATTCTTTCGCAGAAAGGAAAACACGCCGTGTAAAACTCTAGCAAGATTCGGGAGAAAAAATGCTGGGACCTGAGTACTGAAGTAATGTGTACTGTCTTACTTGTCTCTTTGTCTTCACTGGTTATGTGTTTCCTACATTTAATTTTATGTCACACAAAAGAGAAAATTATTAGCTAATAGACAATATAGACTGCGAAAAGAAAAAGTGTTCCGGACAAATCCGATATGTGGCGAAACTGAACGGCGGACCCGTCGGACACCTTTTATTGCGTCACTTACCATTGTTTGCTAATTGGTTATCGCCAAGCGTTAATATTAATTTGTTATTGATATTGCAATTTTACGCCGTTATCTTAGACGTTTCCACTTGCCATTTCAGGGTCCCTTATATCTATATTTGATGGCTGCGGTTTTCCGGTTTAATGCGGTTATATCAATGGTTTTAAATATGAGTAACGTTGTGCGGAATTAGTATTTGATTTAGGGGTGACTAGACACTTCAGCCAGAACAACAAAGCCGGCCGCTGCGGCCGAGCGGTTCTAGGCACTTCAGTCCAGAACCGCGCTGCTGCCACGGTCGCAGGTTCGAATCTTGCCTCGGGCATGGAAGTGTGTGATGTACTTAGGTTAGTTAGGTTTAAGTTCTAAGTCTAGGGGACTGATGACCTCAGATGTTAAGTCCCATAGTGCTTAGAGCCATTTGAACCTAAATCGCTTAAATATGTACCAATGCACGTATTTTTGTTAGTAATTACATATCACACGAAAAATTCCAGTTTCTTGTTTTGAAGCATAATAAACAACAGGATTAGCGTTGCCACAACTTAACAAATAGACCGTAGTCCCCTAATGTTACGTCAATGCCCGCTTCCAACTGGCCATGGTTGATTGGCTAATGGATATGAGAGCCTTCAATAACTGCTTACGCAACATTACTGATTTACGTAATTTATTAATAGTAGTTCACTCAAAAACAGAATCGCTTCATAGAAAGGTTGGATAAATAACTGTTCCTTTGATTAATCGGGTAATAAATTCTCAACCAATAACAGTAGCAAACAACATCACAGTTACTGCTCAATCTCCACATAGTTAAGTAAACCAACACCGCAGAAGTCATTGAAGGTTAATACACGTACCGTATTCCACTGCTTTCTTCTCCAATATCATGACATCCTTACTGAGGGCTAAAATGCTACAGCACAGAGTGTTCATGTTGGGCCCACGCTGTATTTTTTTTTATCTGCCGTGGGAAAACACCCACAAACGACATCGGCCACAGCTCGCCGTAAATTGCGACCATACAATGGCGGAGCCCACGGGTTATCGTTCCACAGCAGCTTTGAATTCCCAAGCGTCTCGGTTTCACCACCATTTCATTGCCACACAGTGCCAAAACTATTAATATAAAATTCGGACCATCCGGCCCCCAACACTCTGCCGTTCTGCCCTTCTCGCTCGGTACTCTACAACCCTCCTCTCCTCGCCGCCAGAGGGTCACACGCCGCCAACTCGGTGCCCCAGTATCTCTGGCGAGGCCAATGTCGACCATCAACACTCGCGGCCGGAACACAATGGTGCCGATATCCGCACAACGTGATCTTCGCTATTCAAGGAAAATGAATAGCTTCACTTCTCAACTTCAGTTTCGCTATGCTATTGATCGCATATAAACAGTTATATAACAAGATCATTGATATTTGTTGCACATAATCAATAGATGCAACTGAGCGAAACACGTCATTATTAACAAAACATTTGCAACAGAGACTGTTTTCTATGTTTGGAACATCAAACCTCTTTTGCTGCATCAGGCCAAAATGGAGCGGAATAATGATATGTCGTCATTTTGTAAAATCGTTACAATATGAGGAGTGGAAGTTTTTTTAGATGTTTGCCACAGTGAACACTTTATCTACGTGTTTGTACAAAGCAGACCCCTGGATTCCAAAGTTTATGATGTTGTCAGGCAGTCAGTCCTCGTGAGAAATACTTCGGTATCGAGCGCTCGGTGATGCAGGCCTGAGTTCGGAATGCCATTGGTGGAGGTTGGTGTATGTGATAGAAGTTATTTGCCGCATGCGCTAGCTTTGTACAAAATGGGTTGTTGCGTTTGAGGAACACTTTCAATTTTTGGGTTGAATTTTTATAACTGTCATTGTTTGACTATTTGCATTGTTGCTGCATGTAGTGGAGAATAGGCATACACTCAAGAAAGAATGAAATCGATCTTTACCCCTTTTTATTTTGAAATACTGAATGTAAATTTTGTTTAAAGAGTTAATTTCGTGAATGCAATAGGCTTTTCTTGAAGAATTAATTTCAAGAGCTTTTTGTTTGCTTTTCACGTTACAGTAACCATTATCAATGATGCACGCTTGTTACAACTATTTTAATGTAGCTGGTTAATATATAACTGAACCAAGTTTTCAAATTATTCGATACTGAGTGTCCACATCCCACTGACTATTCAAAAGTTTTAAATCATAGCATTTCGGACTCGCTTACAGCTCCGAAAGTTGTATTTAAGTAATGTCAAAATTAGCGTGATTTATTTGAGCATATTCCAGAGAAACGACTGCACTGCAGCTGCCGGTTTAACCGTTGTCACACAGATAAGACAAGTGATTATCAGGACCAGAATTAAACATTGTCTTGTGTCTTGGGAACAGCAATTATCAGTTCAGATTACATTCAGTGAAACAATAACTGATTTAAAGTACATTCTGGTATAAATTAGTTCAGCGGATCGGTGTTTTTCATTGGGAATCTAAATATTGAGATTACGCACAAAGTTTATACAGCAACCTAATATTCACATGTGGTGGATTGACTGCGGCTTGTGCATAATGATTGCACTTCATGTACTTAATTATGCACGAAGGTACTTTAAACACAGAGTTACATACATAAAATATACAGTCCGGTTCAAATCTGAAGGTTTCACTGAAATACAAAAGTAAAACTTTCGTTTCAAATGTTAGCAAAAGCATAAAAGTTACAATGAATATTATAGTTGAAATGTTGTACTTTTATATGGCTGAAAAGTTACGCTGAGCATTAAAGCTGAAAAGTTACAGTTTTCTAAAATTCTTTTCATGCTATTCCCAGTATGGCGATTATATCGTCTCTACTTATTCCGTCATCAGCTATTTTGCTTAATATCAAAACTCTTCGACTGCCTGTAGTGTCCCATTTCCTAATTTAATCGGTCCAACGTCATCTAATTCGATTACATTCCATTACCTTTGTTTTACATCTGTTGATTTCATCTTATAATCTGTTTTCAAGACACATCCGCGATACATGTAAAAGTTTAAACTGGGTTCGCATGGGGCACGGTACTTGTGGAGAAAATACACACAAGTGGCGAAAACTTCCAACGATCCTTTTCCTTCTCGGAGAAATGGTTCAAATGGCTCTGAGCATTATGGGACCTAACTTCTGAGGTCATCAGTCCCCAAGAACTTAGAACTACTTAAGCCTAACTAACCTAAGGACATCACACACATCCATGGCCGAGGCAGGATTCGAACCTGCGACCGTAGCGGTCGCGCGGCTCCAGACTGTAGCGCCTCTTCTCGAAGAATTTTAGGTGCGAACACACCACGGTGATTCAGTGTAGCCTTCGCTGCAACACCCATGTGCCTTGTGTAGATACCTGCAACTAGTCTCAGCATATAAAATTTAAATGGAATCGCCTCTTAAATTGTGCAATGGACAATGTAATAAAATCATGGGGAAAGGAGTTAGCTAACCAGGGACTTCCAAATTCTGCCTGTCTGGGGCACAACCACAGTGGGCTCGACATAAATTACCTGGCACCTGCCGACGACCTGCAACTTCTGTGAAAACATCAGTTCAGTGTTCTCAGGCGATAAGCAGGAAAGATAGAGCTCAGTATGTCACTTGCAAAATCACAATACATCATGAACAATAGTGATTCGCCTTCCACACTGCACCTGTAACTGGAAGAAATCGAGAAGAAGGTTTAACTATCAGGGAGAATGACTGGAACCCACAGAATAGCAGTATCAATAGGAGTAAACAAGCTGGAATTGGCATACCAACTGTTCAAGAGCAGTTTTAACAAAAAGTTTATCGCCCATAACACGCAAATGAACCAGACTTGAAGCTTCGCTTGTCTAATACACACTTTTTATCTGATGAAAATTGCCTTATACTTTTCGATATTACATCATTTCCAAAGGCTAAAAAACTGTGTACTCAGTGTCATAAATAAGTAGTGATTACATTAATATCACAGTGAATTTACCAAATTTTGATAGTAAAAAAATCATGCTCAAAAACTGTTTACTTGTTGACATATGGGTACATTGTGCCTCGGCATCTGCTGTGAAACGCAGCGAAGTGCGAACTGATCGTAGTGCTAGGTGGGCTTGGTTCAAGACGGTTACAAGAGGGCGCTATCGTAATGATTGCCAATTACCTGCAGCTTGAACACTGAAATTTTAAAAAATTCAAAGAATTAAACGTAGGAACCATCAGACTAATGATTTTTCTGTTACATGTGTCTTACAACTAACTGAATACTCGAAGAACTGAGTGGAATTACCACACAAACCGACAGAAGGCACTGCTTATGGGAAAAAGTACTAAGCAGAGCAACATCACAAACCGGCAGCTGGCACTGCTTATGGTAACAAAATTCAGCATTTATATATCAGTTAAACGTATGTACAAAAGCATGTGACAAGTTATAAATGCAAACGATGCTGATACGAAATGAGTAAAAGTACTTTATATTGTTCTTTAACATATGTATGTGGTGGATTGACTGCGGATTGTGCATAATAATTGCACTTCATGCTTCATATGACGTATGTGGTTGCAGAAAAAAAAAACTTGAGAGTTTATTTAAAATGTCTAGAGCATAGCCTCTTTGCAAATATCAGCTACTATATGTAGTTCGTCGTGGACAGCATTATGAATACCTTTGAATTACATAAGATTCATTAATTAGCAACAAAAGTTGCATGTAACCCAGCGGGTGTGCATTAAGCACAGACTCCATTTTCACATATATTATTTTTCATGTGCACATGGAATAAAGCGAAATAAGACAAGACCAAATCGTCATAATAGATAGAGGTACAGATACAAAAAATGAGTGGGAAAATGGGGGAGGGCCGGGGTATATTGGGGGTGGGGTAAATTTAGGATGGGTATGGGGGATGGGAAAGGGTGAAGTAAAGAAAGATAACATTGAGGAATAAGAATGAAGGAGGGGGGCGGGACAAGTGAGGGGGAGGACAGCAGTTGGAGGAGGGGTTGGGAAATCAGAGGTGGTTTCAAAGATACCAAACTAGCCACAAGATTAGTACATAATCAGTCACATTTGTTGTACAGTTAATTGTATTGTGACCACAACAGGACCTCCATCACATAAAAAAATAGAGGGCATTGCTTATGGAGACAAAATTCAATGCAAAGTACAACGAATTTCAATCTTTTTACAAGTATATGTTACATGATGCAAATACGTAAGACTACGTAGCAATAAAAATTGTGAAATCACCTTACGCTGACCATATACCAATAGATGTTGGTGTTTAAGCTAGCATTTTGTAAATGTAAAATTCATGTACAGTCCAGACTCTTTGTGAACAGTTACTAAGGTCTATAGTTGATCATAGACACTACCATCCATTTACTTGAGTTATATAAATTCAGTGAAGTGGGAAAATGACAGCGACGTCTTGCACAGCGTTCTTGCAGGCTGTCTTGTAAGCACCACTAGAGTGTCATCCGACCTGAAAATCTATGTGCTTGAGAGTTTCAAGTACTGAACAGGAAGGGCCTCCCAGACAAACCAAAATGTCAGTAGAGAAAGATAATGAGGGAGGCAGAGCGACCAGTTAAGGAAGATAGCAAATATAAAGGACGACCAAATCAGCTGTACTAATACTGTGAAAAAACAACGGACATGGCTAGGCCTTCTGAGGACACGTCTACAGGATTCATCACAGTAGGTTGACGACTAAGTTCTCGCGTGCTGATAGGAGTACTAAGTTACTATGGTTAATGGAAGGGATAAAAGATCTGCAGGAAATGGACAGGTATAGGAAGTGACCTGAAAGACCGGATATTTGTCAGGAGAATGCTTCGGCGAGTGAGGTTCCGGGAGAAACAACCGAAACAGGAGACAGCGGCGCTCTGGAGAAAAGAAAGGGAGGAACGACACAGTCAGAGGATGAGCATATACTAACATGAAAACGACCTCATTACACATCAGTTGAATGTCGTGGCCCTCAGTTGGCATGTACGAAACAAGAAGAAGAAGTTACTGACATCTCCTGGAAAAAGCGCATGGTGTGTCTGTATAGATCTTATGATCCCTTTATGTGTGTGTGTGTGTGTGTGTGTGTGTGTGTGTGTGTGTGTGTGTGTTTAACAGAGAGAGAGAGAGAGAGCGTGAGCGCTTGCATGCCGGATCGAGAGAGATAAGCGCCAAGCTAAGCGTTTTCTCGCGCCAGTCCTCCGTCCGACGTAAGCCCGGTTTTTTTCCACAGCGGGTCCGCCTCGCGTGTCGCACCACAGTCAGTGATAAGACGTCGCTTGCGCCTGCTGGTCAGCCGCTTGTGGTTGTGGTTGCGTGCGGGTGGCGCCGCTCCTCGCTCCAGCAACGAAATTGCTGCCTTAAATTCTGAATTCAGACTCACGCTGTTGCTTTGCCGTAAAACGCGCTAAAAAGAGAGGAACATTTTGATAGCCATTTAGTGCTACCTTTACTGATAACTTTGAAACTTTTATTTACTACCTTATTACCCTTATTTTCGTAGCATGATCCAATCCGATTGTGTCCGAATTTCAGGAGAAACATTTTACTCTTTTTAGGATTCCGTACCCTAACCGGTAAAAACGGAACTCTTACAGCATCACTCTTCTGTCCTTCCGGCAGTGTGTCAAATTGTTAAAAATGCATTTTCTCAGGAACAGGTAGATGTATTTAAATTGATGTCGCGTATTAAGAGCTAAGGTTCCTAGGTGATATAAAAAATCGATACTTTTAAGTCGATGAAATCAAAAGATAAGGCCATTTATGTAACTCGCTAAGTCATTTATCAAAATCTATACGATACTTCCCATTGACCTGGCATCAAGATGTTTCTTAAAAATCAAGGTTTCACAGTACAAGGAAAGGGCAGACTCCGAAAATTATTAATCTGTATTTATATCGTACGAAAAAAAAAAAAACAAATTTATCTGTCTGTCTGTCCTGTTGAGAACCTTTTTTCTCGGGAATGGATAGATGTGTATGTTGCCTGTATCGATATCGATTCCCGGTAACTATTTATATAATGAAGTTTGTACGGAAGCCTTGGTGTGTGTGTGTATGTGTGTGTGTGTGTGTGTGTGTGTGTCCTACTCCTAATTATCCCGATTTGTTTCTTTTGTATCTTTATGTAATCCGTCATTGTTATTGCTCCTCAAATAGTAGTAAGAATTACGACAGTGTGATAACGGCAGGCTAGTCATTTGCACATGCTCCATTGATTAGCCTCAGTTACTGCGAATCATCATTCCCCTCTGGGACCTACTGGACCGCACGATGCGCAACAAAGGCCACTTTCAGAGACCTGTTAGGCTTCTCCTTTGTTGTGTCCACACCGCTAATTACACTCTCTTAAAAAGGGTTCTTTTCTGCTCGATAGATCACGTTGTCTTGATGTTCTTGCATTTCTCTGCCTGGCCAACTGTCCAGTTGCGGATTTTGTGCCTAAAATTTCTTCTGTCTGACACAACAAGGTCCTTTTTTTCTACTGTTTAAATTTTAGTTTTACTGCGGGTTACTTTAAGTAAACTACGACAAATATCAATGACGCTACTTATTGCGAACTTTATGGCGAACGAACTGACTTTACTTCTCTACGAATTCTTCGCAATTGGAAGAAATATTGTTACCTCTTAATAGATTCAAATATTTCAGACTACATCAAATCTTTTGTCTTTGAAAGCAAGTCAAAACTGTTCATGGTAACTTTACACACTTCTTCATAATTTTATTTCATTCTCCTCATTCAACATGAGTCACACGAGATAAGAAATGACTCCTCTTGGCGTACATTACATTATATCACAACCATCTTGATACAGACTGACAGCACAGAGTTCAAATTTACACGACATCGCATTTCATTTCTTCAAAAAACGTCGCAATCGGGAATTGACGCGTGAGGAATCTTGTTATCCGTGACCGTCGAATGGATGGCGACGTCGACCAGATGCGACTACGGCTCGTCGGTTGGCTGAAGACTGCCACCGCCGTCGGTGCTTCCGGCGTCGCTCGTGTGACGTAGAATAGAAAATCGTTTCTAGAAACCAGACAAACAAACATGTTACGATGCACTAACAAGACAATATTTAACAGCTACACTTATGTGTATCCCTTGTGCTGACCAAGAAAGCTATGGAGAAATCTCGTATCATGACAAAACAATGGGCATCGATATTTTCGTATAAACTCTAACACGCATTCTTATAATTGTTTTGTAATTAATTTAATGCCCGCTTATATACCACCAATGCTGTAACAGTAAAGAAACACGTCTAAGTACTTGTGGGTTTATTAAACTTGCAGGCAATCGCAATTAAGGTACACCCATAATTAAAATTTTTTACACTTGTTTTAATAATCATGCTCCTGTAATTTTAATTAAATGTATGGTTCCCTGATACTTTGTGCATTGCATCTGGCAGTGTCATGAGCAGTGAGGGGGCATTTATAATGGGAAGTTAACATCAATTTCATTTCCTTTTTAAGTACCTGTGGCGCACGTTACTGTGTAAAATGTATGTCAGCTTCGTTTACATTTCATAAGCGGAAACAGAATAGAGCGATATTATATTTTGAGAACATGCAACACTCTTCATATATTGACCTAAGCGTCATTCCATAATGAAGTGCGCAATCCTGTAACTACTCGAATACAACCAAGAGATTTCAAAAACACACTTTGCGTTAATGTCATACAGTGTTCTATATTTCGCTCATGGAGTGGGTACAGTTCAGGAAGGAGCGCCAACATCGTATGAAGAGTGAATCGCCTAAAATTTGCACTGCAGATATTGCGGAAATGAGAAGTGCTAACGATGCGCGATTTCCACAGAACGGATTCTTAATCAAGAGCTCGCTTTGTTACCCAATCAACAGTCTAATAATACTTATAAAATGTATTTTTTGTGCAAACATGTAATTTTTAAATTGACGTTAACAAACTAAAAGTAGAATGTCAGTGGTCTTCGTCGCAGCATTGTAGTACGACTCGTTTTCGAGATACCTTCGTCACCGACAGTTTTTTGTGACGTTCAACCAGCGTAGCTGCCAGCTACGATGTTGTCATGATTGCTTACGGATTGCGTGTGTCTTCCTTGAGTGCTTCGCTACACGCTAGTCTGTTAGCGTGTGACAGTCCAAACAGCAGGTCGCGAGTGGACTATAGGATTTTCCAGTGCAGAAAAAGCAGACATGGTCATGGTGTATGGAATGTGTAGGAAGAATGTAGTTTGTTCTTGTGCGGTATATGCGGGAATATATCCCAATAGATGTCAACCACCTCGGCAGTTAATCAACCTCTTCAACCAATTACAAGAAAGTTGTAGTACAACACCTGGACAAAGTAACAGAAGGGAACAAGTGACGACAGAAGAAGAGGAAATGAATGTTCTGCTGGTGGTGCAGTTGAGCGGCACGTTAGCTCCCGCGCAATCGCACGAGGAATAGGTATGGTTCAGGCAAGTGTCCTACGCATTTCCATCGACATATGTTCCACCCCTGTTACATCTCTCTCCACCAGGGGCTGCATGAAAAGGATTATGAAAATCGTGTTACCTTTTGTACATGGGCATCAAGGCAAGATATTCTAGATGTGACATACATTTTCTTTAGAGGTGAAGCCACATTTACCAATCTCGGCCAGGTAAGCCGCCGAAACATGCACTACGCGTGTTGGGCTGTTGACAGTCTCCGTTGGCTTCGTCAGGTGGCACATCAGCGCCCATGGAGTGTAAACGTGTGATGTAGCGCAGTGAATGATCAGCATATAGGCCCGTATTTCAAAGATGGAACTCTGAACGAGCACAAGTATCGCAGTCTCCTAACAGACCATCGTCCACGGATGCTAGTTGATGTTCCTCTGCAGACTCGAAGGAACCTGTTGTACTAACATGACGGTTGTCCAGCCTGTAGTACACAAAGTACTACAGCATGTCTTTATGAACTGTTTCCGAATCGTTGGGATTGGATGCAAAGGACCCTGAATTGACACCTGCTGACTTTTTTTTCTGTGGGGAAAGCTGAAAGACGCTGTCTACAAGGACATAGCAACTACACCCGACGATATGCAACGACATATTACTGCAGCCTGCTCGGGTATCTCCGCTGAAATGCTAGCGTGTGTACAGTAGTCTGCCATACCAGACTGGAAGCGTGTATCGCCGCTGCCGGTGGTCATTTTGAACGCAGCTGCCTCGTTATTGGTCAGATTCAGCACAACTAGTGTATACACTTACGTTGTTCTTTAGTGTGTGCTACTACAGGTGTTGTGCAAGTATCGGTGTGGGAATACTTCAAAATAAATTAAGGATAGTTGCAGAATGTGGTGCCACACAACGTGGCGTTACACTAAACTGGCGCTAATAGCATAGACACACAGGGATCACACACGACACAGATCTGTAAGTCCACAGAAAACCGTCCCGAAACACGTGCTACAAAACGCCACTGTTTCCTGCATATGTACCCCGTCATCAATATGGGCTCTGATCACCATTCACACGTACACAAGCCGCACACAATGGGTTGGCATACTCTGGATCAGGTGGTCGAGCAGCTGCTGGGTTATAGCCTCCCATTCTTGCACCAGTGCCTGTCGGAGCTCCTGAAGTGTCGTAGGGGTTTGAAGACGTGCACCGTCGAAGCGAGAGCATCCCAGATGTGCTCGATGGGGTTTAGGTCTGGAGAACAGGCAGGCCACTCCATTCGCCTGATATCTTCAGTTTCAAGGAACTCCTCCACGATGGCAGCTCGGTGGAGCCGTGTGTTATAATCCATCAAGAGGAAGGTGGGACCTACTGCACCCCTGAAAGGCGGACTTAGTGGTGAAAATTGACGTCCCTATACACGTGACCTGTTACAGTTCCTTTGTCAAAGACATGCAGGGGTGTACCTGCACCAATCATAATCCCACCCCACACCATCAAACTACGACCTCCATACAGGTCCCTTTTAAGGACATTAAGGGGTTGGTATCTGGTTCCTGGTTCACGCCAGATGAAAACCCGGTGAGAATCACTGTTCAGCCTATGCCTAGACTCGTCCTTGAACATAACCTGAGACCACTGTTCTAATGACCATGTACTGTGTTCTTGACACCAGGCTTTACGGGCTCTCCTGTGACCAGGGATCAGTGGAATGTACCTTGCAGGTCTCCGGGCGAATAAACCATGTCTGTTCAGTCGTCTGTAGACTGTGTGTCTGGAGACACCTGTTCCAGTGGCTGCGGCAAGGTTCCGATCGAGGCTACCTGCAGTACCCCGTGGCCGTCTGTGGGCACTGATGCTGAGATATCGGTCTTCTTGTGGTGTTGTACACTGTGGACGTCCCGTACTGTAGCGCCTGGTTACGTTTCCTATCATCTGGAATCGTTCACATAATCTTGAGATCACACTTTATGGCACACGGAGGGCCCGCTCTACGACCTGCTGTGTTTGACCAGCCTCCAGTCGCCCTAGTGTTCTACCTCTAGTAACTTCATCAGTATTAGTCCTTTGAGCTATTTTCAACCCTCAGTCACCTTTACCACGTCTGGAAACGTCTGCACACTTACTCGCTGCACATGCACCAACACACCTCTGCTTATGTGGACTGCTGCCAGCGCCACCGTGCGACGACCTCAGGTTAAATGCACCGCATTGTCATACCCCAAGGTGATTTAAACCCACAAGCCGCCCACCAGAGCGTTGTTTCACCATGTATCAACATTATCCTTAATTTATAAGCATGAGTGTAGTAAATGATCCGCAACCGCAACAAAGAGCACTGACATTTTAATTTACTATACTTTAGCTGGTTAATGTCAACAGGCATATTACTGTTTAAAGAAAGTGTACATTTTCACATAAATATACTTCCTATGTATTATTACAATCTGTTGATTGGCTAACAATACGAGCCCCTGACTACCAATCCATTCTATGAAAACCACATCTCAGCAGCACTTTTCGATTTTTGCAATTCCTGCGATGCAAGTTTTAGGCGATTCACCTTATATAATACGAAGAACGTTAGAAAAATTTCGTATTTTGAGACATGGTTGTCCGGGCAAATACAAGGAAAAACTATCTTGTAATCACGCACTCTAAAATGCATACCGTATGAGCTTGAGTACTTGTTAATTTTCGCTGCTGTGAAACATCTTTTTTTCTGCAAGTTCTTTGCTGTTACGAACGACCTATAGTATTTAGTAAACAAATAAGGACACACACCTCTGTGATATTCGATGGAGAGGACGTGCATTAAATATCTATTGGTGTCATTACTGTAAACTGTATTCACAGTTCTGCGTAAGAGCAGTGCATACATTAGTCGTAAGGGAAACAGTAGGTGATTTTATAAGCCTGTGAAATGTCTTTTTATTGTAGTTTCTCTCTGCACTTACCAACGAGATGGTGTCATTGTATTATGGTCTGGTGAACTTACTCAGAAATGTGATTACAGTTTACAGTAATAACATAACAGATGTTTACTGTATGCTGTATCCATGGACTATAACAGAGGAATGTGTTCTCACATTCTGGAGGTTGTCTGTAGCAGCAAAGAGCTTCCAGCAGATGAGATTTTGTTTCACAGTAGCGTAGATGAACAAGTGCCCATACCTCTTCAGGAATGCATTACAGCGTCCATGTGTAGTGTTCTGTCAATATATGGATTTTTATTTTTTTATTTTTTTTTATTTTTTATTCTTTTTTTTTTCATCAGCCTCCTGACTGGTTTGATGCGGCGCGCCACGAATTTCTCTCCTGTGCTAACCTCTTCATATCAGAGTAGTACTTGCAACCTACGTCCTCAATTATTTGCTGGATGTATTCCAATCTCCGTCTTCCTCTACAATGTTTGCCCTCTACAACCGCCTCTAGTACCATGGAAGTCATTCCGTCATGCCTTAACAGATGTCCTATCATCCTGTCTCTTCTGCTTATCATTGTTTTCCACATATTCCTTTCTTCTCTGATTCTGCGCAGTACCTCTTCATTCATTACCTTGTCAGTCCACCTAATTTTCAACCGTCGTCTGTAGCACCACACCTCAAATGCTTCGATTCTCTTCTGTTCCGGTTTTCCCACAGTCTATGTTTCACTACCATACTGTTCTGTACTCCAGACATACATACTCAGAATTTTCTTCCTCAAATGAAGGCCTATATTTGATGTCAGTAGACTTCTCTTGGCCAGGAATGGCCTTTTGCCATTGCTAGTCTGCTTTTGATGTCCTCCTTACTCCGTCCGTCATTGGTTATTTTACTGCCTAAGTAGCAGAATGGAATACTGAATGTTTTAAACACCCGATATAGAAATGTAACTGCCGGCCGCGGTGGTCTCGCGGTTCTAGGCGCGCAGTCCGGAACCGTGCGACTGCTACGGTCGCAGGTTCGAATCCTGCCTCGGGCATGGATGTGTGTGATGTCCTTAGGTTAGTTAGGTTTAAGTAGTTCTAAGTTCTAGGGGACTGATGACCACAGCAGTTGAGTCCCATAGTGCTCAGAGCCATTTGAACCATTTTTTTAGAAATGTAACTGAACACAATTACGTTCTTTGAGACACAGTTTGTGGGTCGCATCCAATGGCTGACGACGGGACGTGTCCTGCAGAAACACATTTTGGTGAATTATAGGAAGTGATGAGTGCCCCTCAAAACGATAGAAAAGGATTTAATTATGGAACTTTCTGCATTTGCAAAGAATTTTACAATCTCGACTGTGTCTGTTTCATCAACGGTGATCATTTACGTATATTTCTTTAAACCTGTACTACAAAATTATAGTCAGACAGCTGTGCTGGACTAGTTATTTGATTTTGATAGCAATTTTCTGGAGAGAGCCGTATCAAATTATGATCTTTACAAAAATTTATTTTTGTGACCAAAGTAAGTTAGGTTCAAGCGTGGAGAGCTGCATAAAACTAATTTCACACTGATGAGCGCAAAAACAACCGACACTACGCCTCAGTGAACTCAGAGTGTTTCTATGTTGCTTCTTAAATTATGTAGCATTCATTCGTCTGCCACTTGCATATTACCTCACGACATTCTCTCCCACAGCGATCTCTCTTCTGACTTGTACTTGCACTGCCCCGTCATTGACACCTGCACACTTATTCACTCGATCGCCCTGATAAATTTCTCTCAGACCTGTGTTTATATCTCTATTGTTAATACCTACTCGAAACATTTGTAGTTCATTACTATACTTATATTTTTTTTGTTACATGTTCGCTAACTTTAATGTATCGGTATTCCAAATTAACAACTGTGTTTCATGGTTCAAAAATGGCTCTGAGCACTATGGGCCTTAACTTCTGAGGTCATCAGTCGCCTAGAACTTAGAACTACTTAAACCTATCTAATGGCGGTCTCGCCGTTCCAGACTGAAGCGCTTAGAACCGCTCGGCTACTCCGACCGGCTGTGTTTCGTGGGGTCAGGCCTCCTAGATGCAACTTGGGCCTGCTCAGAAGCTCCTGTACCACCTCAGTCATTTACTGCTGATCATTGTTTGCCTATTCAACCCTAAGTATTGTGGCCACTGGCCGTGTCCTGTCATAAAGGTAACTTTTGCTTTGCTGGGAATAACGTGATTCACTTGTTCTCTCTCTCTCTCTCTCTCTCTCTCTCTCTCTCTCTCTCTCTCATGTTTTGAAGAAGACTGTGTACTCGACGTCCCGTATATCTATTTTCCCAATCGTGACCTTTGAGATATTGACTGTACAATTCGTACCATATACTTCATTTGACATGTAAACACCGTCTTTTCTGCCAGGAGATGATTGTCTGCCGGGAGCAAGGTCTGCCACATGTATAGTGGCGTTGAAGCTTGCCACTGGAAGGGTGACGCCGCTTGGTGTTCGAACTTGTATTCATGGACTAACGTCACCTGGACAGCGCGATCCACATGCGTAAATGCGAGAAATCGACAGTGAGGTAATAAGCCCCCTCGCAAAATGTATCTGAAAAATGCGAAGAACTTTCAACCCATTTAAAAACTATTACATTACAGGTAGTATATAAAGTAAACGCTTAATTAAAAAGTATTAAAGAAAATTCAGAGAGTCTACATATGAAAGGTAAAACCAATGTATACAGAAAAGCCACATTCATTGAAGAAATTAATTTTTAAGGAAGTAGAGACTTCCTCTTTCTGTGACTTACTTCTGGCTTCGCCGTCGACGTATTAAGAGGTAATGTTGCCGAATCCTCTGTTATGTCCTTTTACGAAATAGTAATGATATTCTTGTGTCAAATTTCTGCCAGTTGTTGTAACTGACCTTTTACTATCACAATACTGCTTTACAAATAATGGATTTATATGTAACAGAGAGCTGAATCGGGTAATCGCGCTCACGTCGTTTGCAGGCAGAACTACTCATAGTTCATCGCGTTGTACCGTATAAGTATTTTATTGTTCAAAAGTCGAACCGGCAGATCTGTTTTCAAGAAAGTCCGATCGAATATTGATTACCATCTTACACGTGGAAGTCGCAATAGTATTTTTACTGTCAACGAGCCTCCAAGGAATTATGATCCTCAGTAGCAACCAGGGCCTGAAGTGTTGAAGGAATATATTCGTCGATGGCACAGAAATTTGAAATGTAAAAAAGTAATAGTGACTAAATATCCTAAAAGTCTCTCTCTCTCTCTCTCTCTCTCTCTCTCTCTCTCTCTCTCTCTGTGTGTGTGTGTGTGTGTGTGTGTGTGTGTGTGTGTTTGTGTGTGTGTGTGTGTGTATGGTTCCTAAATGGCTGGCCCCGCGGAAAGATACATTAGCCCTCCCCATCTAGGCCGACTGAGGGTACAGGGCGATTGGAAATCACGCCAACACATTGCCTTCAGAATAAGGGTTTTTTGTTTTATTTCTTTGAAGATCGTTCGCATCAGGAGCTCATTTCGAGGAATCACTGAGATTATAATCTCCAACTCTGTTGATACTCCGTATTAAAACAAGCCCCACAAATTCGTCCGTGCGCCGAACAGTTTTAATGGTGCCTGGAAACGAGCACATGAGGCAAAGCTTATTCAAAATAGAAAAACCGAAATTCCTAAGGTCATATGTGGGGAGTGATTAATTCGTGGTCCGGTGGGGAGGGGAGTGGGGGGACTGCCTCACTGCCAATTTCCTGCATTTTAGCATTCGAATCCCGGCCTTCGAGTGACGTTAGAGTCGATACTGGAGTACTGAGCGATGCCGCCCGACCAACGACATGTTTGAACGCCACTGTAAAGGAGGCAGACCTCGCTACCAGCAGTAGTTATCTTCTGACGACGAAGATGGTGATCATCTCCGAAAGCTCGAACCTTAACTCAGATTTGGCGCGGTTTGCACAACGAGATTTTAGGAGAGAGCTGTTTGTTAGAGACGAGGAAACGCGCCAGGGTAGGTGTTTGCCGGGGGCGCCACCGCCTATTACTGTGTGGCGCGCTGTCTGGGCAAAGGTCCAGGGCGGTCGGAGATGAGAAATGGGGGCCAGCTCTAGCTCATACATACATACAAACGTACAAACAGGCGGGCAGTGGCGGGCGGGCGCTGATACGACGCGGCACAAAGCTGCGCAGAACAAAACACCGGCAGCCGCCACTCACAGCGGCCGCTGCTGGCTCTTCCACCAGCCGTTGACGCGTGCGCCGCACGTTTCTCCTCTTGCCTGAGTCAAACGTATCCCAGGCAGCGGGAGAACAGCCTCACCGTGCGTAGACGCATTGGAGCACAGCTGTAGGACTAGGTCTTCAGTACGCAGCAGCATCTGCGAAGCAGCACGCAGCATCTCCGGACGTACTAAAACGTTTGTCGGAGCCGCATCGAGTACATTTATAGTGTGCCTCAAACGAGAGTTTATATATGATGTGACAAAACAAAATAAAGCTTGAAGTCTATCAACAAAATCTTTACTTACTATTGAAATATACAGTTTGGGAATTTAGGTCTTAAAAATGTGTCATTTGAATGAAATCCAGCAGGCCTACGGCAGTCATTTAAACGATGAATAAAATTTTGCGTGATGGCTCGGCATGTAGACACTGGGACGGTTGACGCCTTGCTACGGAGATTTTCCTTCTGTTTTTCCAGAGAAGTTAGATTATTGACATACACTTTAGATTTGACATTTCCCCATAAGAAGAAATGCATGGGGCTCAAATCTAATCTCCATGGGTGCTAAATTATGTCACCCACCTGAATATCAATATGCCAGGGAAAATTTCAAGAACTCGCAATCCAGACGGATTGGACGTGTGTCTCGCTGAAACCAAGTTCTCTGGTTATAACCAGGAAAGTTTTGCATTTCAGGCACCAAACAAGTCATTTACTATCTGCACACATAACGTTTCGAATTCACGGTAACTGCAAGACCCCTCCCGTCCTCGAAAAAGTGCGGGTCAGTTATTCCTCGAGCCAACATGGCAGCCCATACAGTAACTTTTGGCGATTGAAGGAGTTTCTCGTGCTTCTGTTTAGGATTCGTTGCACTGCAGAAGCGGCAGTTTTACTTATTGACGTGACCGTTTAGGTGAAAATAAGCCTCGTCAGGGAACAAGATGATCTTAAACGAAGGGCACTCAATAATATCATAAACGAACTCCAGCCTATGTCTCACGTCCTGTGGCTTTAATTCCTGCACCAACTGGATTTTGTAAGGGTACAGTTTAAGATCGTTTTGAAAAATTCGGTGCAGGCCTCCTTACTGTTACTGTCATACACTAGGTAACCAACAATGTGAAGCTGTGGCGCGTAGCAGCGTGTCGTGGCTAAGTTTTATAGGGTTTAACAGAACTTTCCGTCAGTGCTTGGCTGAATATTTTCCTTTAGAATACTTTTATAGGGTTTAGTGACAAAAGAGGATTATTATACTCCTCTGCACATTTCTTGCATACACCTTCAGTCACTAACAACGTGCTTAGCTGTAAGTATTGTGCAGGTTCTGCATGGTCTGTTTCATCAAATACATCGACGTACAAAGAGTTAAGATGGATTATAGAGGAGCTGAAACCCTGTGGAACAGTTCGGCATCGCCAGCAGTTACACGTTTTCTTCCTTCGTACGTTTCGTGGTCTGAGCCGACAAGAAACTTAGTCGAAGCACGTCTTCCTATTGCGCTCCGAACTACCCTTACAGTGGAAATTGCCACTCGGGCTGGGAGGAAGGAAGATTAGAGTTTAACGTTCCGTCGACGACAAAGTCATTAGAGACGGGGCATAATCCCAGCGTGGGGAAGGAAATCGACCGCGTCCTTTTCAGACGAAGCATCGCAGCATTTTCCTGGAGCCATTTAGAGAAACCACACGGGAGGCTACAGCCGGATGGACGGACATGAATCAACGAGTCCCTTGAGCTACCACTGAGCCACTTCTGCCCTGTTCGGGTAAAAATTTCGTGATAGATCCCACATGTTATTACATAGTACTTCCGTATTTTCGTTTGATGTGCCATGTTTATATATACTTCCCATACGGGTAAAGTCGATTCACATACGGAACGAGCATGGAGCTCATGGATTACGCAGAAGCAGATTTTTGTGTAATCATTTTGCAATTGGTATTATAACTAATCACGGGAGTTTGTTTTACCTGTACGTAATGGTAAATGTTCCCGAAAAATTCGCGACTGACGATTAGAACTGATAAGTGAATGGTTCTCTGTTCACTAGTCGCTTAGCGTATTACGGTTGATTAACCGAAGAAAGTGCAGAGGTTGGGCAAAAATATGGAAAGACCACGAGAAATGGACGCTTGAATATAAATGGAGACGCTAGCCAAGCCTGCAGGTAACGCCTTTGTATGTGACCACGAGAGGCACCTGTGCAGTGCTGTCAACACGTTGTACGTGTCAGATGTGGTCGTAAAAGTGTTCTCTGTAGTTGTGAGTGCAATATGTCGGAGTTACGTAAATTCGAACGGGGTAGACTGTTGAAGTTCGCACGGTAGCTGCTTCTGTAGTAATGATAGTCGAAGTGTTTTGTGTTTTAAAGAGGCACCGAACCGACGATTCATGCCGGTTGCAGGGGAAAGGAAGAACATCGTCGATTAAGTCACGACGCAGACGAAGGTCTGTGTTGAGTGATCGTGACAGGCGGTTGTTGAAGGGGATTGTGACAGACAGAAAGAGCGGCGAATGTCACTGCAGGAGTGACTGCCACACTCGCGAACCTGCGCCAAAACAACACGAACGGACGTCCATAAGCTGGGAAGCGCAGTGCGAGGTGTAATTCCAAAACCGCTCATCAGTGGTCCAGCTCCCCGAAACGTGGTGCCGGCGCTACAAATTGGGGACTACGAAGTAAGGGAAGAAAGTCATTTGGACGGCTGGGTCTTGATTCACACTGTTTCCAACTCCTGACCGAGATTCACAGGAGTGACACTTGGCGGAGGCTCGGTAATGATTTAGCCCGCATCTCGTGGTCGTGCGGTAACGTTCTCGCTTCCCACGCCCGGGTTCCCGGGTTCGATTCCCGGCGGGGTCAGGGATTTTCTCTGCCTCGTGATGGCTGGGTGTTGTCTGCTGTCCTTAGGTTAGTTAGGTTTAAGTAGTTCTAAGTTCTAGGGGACTGATGACCATAGATGTTAAGTCCCATAGTGCTCAGACCCCTCGGTAATGATTTGGGCAACCATACAGTGTTATTTCATGGTCCCCATGGTTACTTTGCAACGTTGCATTCCTGGCAAAGATTACGTGACCATTTTGGCTGATGAGGTCCATCCCAAGGTATAATATTTGTTCCACACTGGTGATGCTGTGTTACGAGACGACGGGGTCACTATTCGCACAGTTCGCACCGTTCAGAGCTGATTTTTTGAGCACGTGGATAAGTTGTCGTCGCATGTCCCCTGTACACTACTGAGCTTTTGTGGTCTTGTTTGGAGAGAAGGGTGAACGATCGCTAGCCACTTCCGTCATCGTTAGCTGAACTTGTCAGAATTTTGAAAATCGTGCAGTACCTGTAGTTATCCATTTCGAGACGACTGGAAGCTGTTTCGCATGGCAACGGATTTCTTACGCTACACCTGGCATGGTAAAGTGTTGCTGGTGGAAATGTCGTTTCGCAGGATAGAGCGGATAAGGTTATGGTTGTGGAGTAGGCCGCGATCAGTTACTGTTAGTTGCACAAAACACACAAACCTTTATTTTCCTAAGAACCACTTAATTACACACTGCCTTAAAAGGATCAAATCAAGTCCTAGTTAAAAAAACTTGCGATACCTCCTGGGCTGAAGGCCTGAACACAAGTTATAAAAATTCCTTTAAAGAATACATGCGGCTGAAGGCCTTACTTAAAAAACTATTTCACGTAAATACTCCGCTGAAGGCCACACAGAAGACGTAAAACAACTCAGGGCTTAGGGCCTGGATAACAAGAATTTCAGATAGAACAAACTTTCAAAATTTAGTTTTTAAACAAATCAATCTTCAAATTTTAATGTGAGTCGGCCGAAGGCCTTATTTTAAAATTAAAACAAACTAAATTAATAGATGGCTGAAGACCTCGCGCACTGCATCAGACTAAAATGAAAATGACAATCTAAAACCAACAGAACAGTGGTGTTCAGAAGTGTTACAAGGGTCGGCCTGAGGAGGTAGCTCTAACGTAAGGTGAGGTGAAACAGGCAGCCAAGAGTAAGGTTTAATAATCGGATGGTGACCCGACCCAGGAATGGCTGAAGGACCGACCAACAACCCAATCAGTTCCCTTCCACCCGACCAGTGGTACGGCAACTGAAAATATCAGCTGAGGACGAAGATACCAGCACCACTACGTCCTCAAAATTAGCGTACAAAAACAGCCAATGCACAATAACGACTCTTAAGAAAAAATATGAAGAAACAACTAAAAGGCTATCGAACTACACACCGTGCCGGACAGCGTCAACACAGTGAGGAAAAACACACTGCGGGAAAACTATGCTAACGACCAGGGCAGGTAACTGGGGTGTTAACGGTCACAAAGCAGAAAATACCGCTGGTGCACTTCACTGGTAACAACCAATTTAATTGTTAAAGACTATACAGGAAGACGGCTGCAAAATTTCGCCGACTCCAACTCACCATATGTTGCTGATAGCTGGAATGGCCCAGGAAGCAACAACTGGCAATGAAAGAAGAGATGTCCCAGCAGTTGAGGTTTCATAACTCGTTAACAGATCACTCAACTTCAGTGTTCAGGTTCGGTGGGCAACGAACTTCGTCACTCTCCCAGCTAGCGCCTCACAATCCGACAACGCGTGCTCGCCGCCAGCAGTCCCGGCCTGACTTCACGCCGCGGAGACTTCCTCGATGCTCTGTCCCGACCAACAGACTGCGATACACACCACCACACGGAAATATAGCGGTCACACCAAAGATGGCACAGCAGTACTAGTATCGATAAGCGCTGCTGCTGCCACTGACGGAGGCAAGTCACCAACTCGTTATGGTAGTAACTCAGGGAGAAATAAGACGCCAATCGATTGCGACAAAATGCCACAGAACAAACGGCATCAACGCGAGCCTGCCAAGGCTCATTGGTATTCCGTATTTTTTAAGCATGCAAAAGCTGTAGCGAAAGACGGATAATGTGTAATATGTACATGAACCACGATGAAACAATGAAAACGGAAAACCGCGGATGTCCTTGGAGTAAAGAGAGTGTGAGGCAAGGATATAATTGTCCTTCCCTACTGCTCAACTTGTAAATCGGAGAAACCATAATAAATATAAGAGAAAGATTCAGGAGTGTAAGTGGTGAGTGTGAGTTCAGGGTGAAAGGGTATTAATTTTAAGATTCTCCACTGACATTGTTATACACAGCTGATGTGAGAAATAATTACAGGAATTGTTGAATGGATTCAAAAGCCTAACCTGCACAAAATATTGGCTGCGAGTAAACAAAAGGAACGTGAAGTTAATAGTAATTAACAGAAATCAAATTAGTGGCAACACTAACTTGGAATATTTTCTTCATTTAGTACAGGTCATGAAGGAATTCTGCTACATTGGAAGCTAAATAACGCATAAAGGACGAAGTAGGGAGGCCTAACACAGGGAAAGAGGGCATTATTCAGTGAAAGAAGTCTGATAGCAGCAAACGTAGGCCGCAGTCTGAGAAAGAAGCTCCTGAAAATGTACGTCTGCAGCGCAGCATTGTGTAGAAGTTAATCATGGAATGTTCGAAAACCGGAAAAGAAGATAATCGAACCGTTTCAGATATGATGTTACAGAATCACACTGAATATTACGTGCGCCGATAAGACAAGAGAACTAAGAGTTTGGTTGAGGAAAGGATTTTTACGCACTGTAGAAGTGATGGGATGACAGCACACGTGTGGAGACAAGAGGCGAGCCGTGCCCCGTACTGGACTGAACTCATGTGTACAGTCACTGATGCAGCTTAAGTTGTGTCAACAACATGTCGTTTCCAGAATGAGATTTTCACTCTGCAGCGGAGTGTGCGCTGACATGAAACTTCCTGGCAGATTAAAACTGTATGCTGGACCGAGACTCGAACTCGGGACCTTTGCCTTTCGCGGGCAACTGCTCTACCAACTTAACTACTAAGGACGACTCAGGACCCGTCCTCACAGCTTCACTTCTGCCAGTACCTCGTCTTCTACCTTCCAAATTTCACAGAAACTTTCCTTTGAAGGAGAGTGTGAAACCTTAAAAAATGGTTCAAATGGCTCTGAGCACTATGGGACTCAACATCTGACGTCATCAGTCCCCTAGAACTTAGAGCTACTTAAGCCTAACTGACCTAAGGACAGCACCCACATCCATGCCCGAGACAGGATTCGAACCTGCGACCGTAGCAGTCGCGCGGTTCCAGACTGTAGCGCCTAGAATCGCTCGGCCACATTGGCCGGCTGTGAAACATTACACCGGGTCGTTATAACCGAAGTGCAGCTGCTCACAGTGGTACACTGTGGGCTTTAATTACCGTATGGCAG
Organism: Schistocerca americana; assembly: GCF_021461395.2. Lineage (NCBI taxonomy): Eukaryota > Metazoa > Arthropoda > Insecta > Orthoptera > Acrididae > Schistocerca > Schistocerca americana. Next base: position 96,317,419 of record NC_060121.1, read on the forward strand.
TGACAGCAAGTAAGCATTCTAATGCATTAATGTGGAACCTGTTTATGTTGGGAAAAAAATTAGTTGCAATTTCGGATACCATGTGCAAATCTGGCGCTGTGAATGCAAGTGCAACATTTAGACATGTTTCCATTTGTGATGGATTAGCAACAGGACGTCTGTAGGAAAGGTCGAACAAGTGAGGAAGGCATAATGTAAATTTTATTATATACCGCCTCTTGCACAGTTTGTTCGATATGAACACTGGATACGTCGACAAGGTGCTGTACAGTGCCATATTTTAACCTGGTGGCCAAAATTTAATCTATTTCTTTTCCTCCGTAAATCGGTTCCACATTAGCCTATCTACCGCGTTTCCCTGCCGTGTGGTTATTGCGGCCCACACTGGATCAGGCTGTAGCTGCACTTTAATTACAACCACACTGCGTTTTACAAGGGTGACTGATCCGGGAGTAGAAGCATTAGCTTTCATCATATATAACGAGCAAAACTTCATGCTGTATCCAGCTTTCAACTACGAAGTGCCAATGGCTGCAGTTGGAAGCAATAGCAGTTTATAGCCCTCCGGCAGTACTGAAGCTTTGTTGAAGATATGTTTACAAAATCGGGCAAGATGAGTGGTTTCAGTACGCGCACGAAGCTGCTACCACCAGGCCAATGCAACTGATATTTATACAGCGAACCGGCTATAGTAACATGGACCTTGGGAATGTTGCTGATTGTTTCAACAAAACATCTTACGACAGTCCTTGAGTAACGAGACAACATTTTCGCGTAGGTTACTACCGCGAATAAAATGCTTCAGCTTCGATTAAACACCATCAGGAGAGTGAGAAATTGAAATATCAAGCAGGAGTCAGGCAAGAGGATTCAACCGTAATAAAACTCGGCTAAGTAGTAATAGATGATGTTTTCTGACCCTTAAAATGGGATAGTGAAGTGACATAATATCGTTTATTCATACAAGAATAGCATCAGCTTAAGTCGGCTAGAAAATAAATTGTAGTATTACTGAAGTAATTCATTTATGAGCCAAAATACAACAGCGCCTCAATCCACCTCTGCAACGCAGAACAGCAGTGATTCTGCGTCGCAAGGTGTCCAGCAAGTCCTTGGTAGGTAGCTGAAAGAACGTGGCACCACACGTATATGCACAGTAATGCAATTGCCGAAAATTAAGGACCAATGGTTTGAGGGCACTGAAGTGTCACGCAATAGCGTCCCATATGTGTTCCATCACGTTCAGATCAGGCCAGTTTTGTGGCTATGATATCAAGGTCAGCTCACTATCATGTTTCTGAAAACAGTGTAGCAGGACTCTGGCTCTATGACAAAAACAATTATTCAGCTGGAAAATACCGTCACCGGCAGGGAAGGAAGACATCAAGAGTTCACTTGGTCCCTAATAATATTCACGTAATCACAATTGTCATAGTGCCTCCGATTACTACCTGGACACCAAGCACGCCCAGGTGAATGTCCTGTACAGCATAGTATGAACCCACTGCTCTGTGTCTGGGGGGCAGTGCATGTTCGGCTGGCCGCTCATCTGAATGATGGCATATGCTCTCAGAAACATCAACATTGAGTAACAAAAAACGTGATTCATTCGACCAGTGACATGTTTCCTCTGATACACATTCCTGTGTTGATGATCCCGCGTCCACAGTAATCGTCTCTGGCGATGTCGATAGGGCAACATTGTAAGACTTAGGGGTCGCCTGCTGTGAAGCTCCATGTAAAGTAACGTAAATACGCTGAACAGTAGCCCAAGAATCTCTTGTGGCAGCACCAGTTTTGTGCTCTGTCGTCAGTCCTGCCACAGATCGTGGCCTACCCAACGCTACAAAGCGAGCAAGCCTCTGTTGTCCACGTTCTGTCATGAGGTATGGACATCCAACCCCTTGTAATTTGCTAGTGATTTCACAGTCTTTCAACATGTTTTCATAGATTCTCACGACGTTAGGACGCGAACAGCTGAGTGTTGTGGCTATAACGATTCCTCATTCATCTCTGCTCCGCTTATACAGGATGTAAGTGCAGATGTTTTTATTGGTGGCTGAGACGGTGTACTGAACAACACTAAATCAGTATTTACTTCAATGCAGATAATAACTATAGCTATTTGGAGTACTATACTTCCAGGGTGATTAGTACATTCAAGTACACATGGCAAGAACAAGCCATTAATGCTTACTTCCGCCCGGGCACCAGGTCAGGTGTTGAAGTATGGACACATGGTTACATAACGGTTAGTCTATAGTCACAAGCGTAGTCCACTTAGGGGTGCAGTTACGACCGTGCATAAAACGTCAGGTGATAATGTTTGTGATGTGTTTGTGGGTACACTCTTCGTACAGTAGAAAAATTACCAGCATACTGAAATGTGTAACATAATAAGGTTCACATATGAAAATACACTATGTGATCAAAAGTATCCGGACACCACAAAAAAACACACGTTTTTCATATGAGGTGCAATGCGCTGCCAGCTACTGCCAGGTACTCCAAATCAGCGACCTCAGTAGTCATGAGACATCATGAGAGAGCAGAATGGGGCGCTCCGCGGAACTCACGGACATCGAACGTGGTGAGGTGACTGTGTATCACTTGTGTCATTTTCGCACTCTTAAACATCGCTAGGTCCACTGTTTCCGATGTGACAGTGAAGTGGAAACGCGAAGGGACACGTACAGCACAAAAGCGTACAGGCCGACCTCGTCTGTTGACTGACAGAGAGCGCCGACAGTTGTAGGACAACCACCTCTGGCCGTAATAACGCCCTTGATACACCTGGGCATTAAGTCAAACAGAGCTTTGATGACGTGTACAGGTACAGCTGCCCATGCAGCTTCAACACGATACCACAGTTCATCAAGAGAAGTGGCTGGGGTATTGTGACTAGCCACTTGCTCGGCCACTATTGACCAGACGTTTTCAATTGGTGAGACATTTGGAGAATGAGCTGGCCACGGCAGCAGTCGAACATTTTCTGTATCCAGAAAGGCCCGTACAGGACCTGCAACATGCGGTCGTGCATTATCTTGCTGAAATGTAGGGTTTCGCAGGGATCGAATGAAGGGTAGAGTCACGGGTCGTAACACATCTGAAATGTAACGTCCACTGTTCAAAGTGCCGTCAGTGCGAACAAGATGTGACCGAGACGTGTAACCAATTGCACCCCCTACCATCGCGCCCGGTGGTATGCCAGTATGGCGATGACGAATATACGCTTCCAGTGTGCGTTCACTGCGATGTCGCCAAACACGGAAGCGACCATCATGATGCTGTAAACAGAACCTGGATTCATCCGAAAAAATGACGTTTTGCCATTCGTGCACCCAGGTTCGTCGATGAGTACACCATCGCAGGCGCTCCTGTCTGTGATGCAGCGTCAAGGGTAACCGCATCCTTGGTCTCCGAGCTGATAGTCCATGCTGCTACAAACGTTGTCGAACTGTCCGTGCAGATGGTTGTTGTCTTGAAAACGTCCCCATCTGTTGACTCAGGGATCGAGACGTGGCTGCACAATCCGTTACAGCCATGCGGATAAGATGCCTGTCATCTCGACTGCTAGTGATACGAGACTGTTGGGATCCAGCCAGCACCCCCTATAGAGAAAAGTGTACAGGATGGGTGTATGGGCAGGCGGTGGGCGTCATGGAATAATAGGGTAATTTTTAGAGAAAGGCCATTTATTGGCTAAAGCATGTTGAACGGGGCTACATAGACCTAGGGAGATGAGGGTGAGCCAGAGCTCACAATTTGGCGAACATTGTTCGCGAAGCTACCGAAAGTTGTTGTCTGCCAAAACTAAGTCCACAGTGCCGCTTAACCGGGAGAAGCGGGAGATGTTCAATGCTACAGGGCGCGCATCCGACACGCGGGTGAGCAAGAATACAAGAGAGCGGGCCCGGCGACGGGCGGCCGGGTATATTCGACGCACCACGCGGCTTCCTCCGCCCTGATTGGTCAGGACCGAGCAAACGGTGCGGGCGGCATGGAACTTTCCAGAGCGTTGCCTGCTAAGCGGCGCCCGGGACGGCGTTACCTCGTCAGCACACGAGAGAGGCGCGTGAACAAGGTGCCCTTCCTCGGTGCTGACTTCCTGTTAGTAGACCGTGGGACGAAAGAATTTACAGGCAGCTAACACTGCCGGCCGTGGCTTGGCCGCAATATAAAAATGAAGTTAAGGTTTGGAACCACATATAATAAAGTAAAATTTCCCACTGTCTGGCTCATCCTTTACATTCCTCCCCCTTCCGTGTGAGCGGAGAACGTACGTGACTCGCTCAATGTAATTATTATTTGAATGTAAACAAATTTAGCTTACCAAACAATGTAAACATTACTTGATTAAGAATGGCCCTCTCGGAAGACGGCAGGGGTCTTAACCTATGGGAGAGTGTTCAAATGGTTCAAATGGCTCTGAGCACTATGGGACTTAACATCTGTGGTCATCAGCCCCCTAGAACTTAGAACTACTTAAACCTAACTAACCTAAGGACACCACACACATCCATGCCCGAGGCAGGATTCGAACCTGCGACCGCAGCAGTCGCGCGGTTCCGGACTGAGCGCCTAAAACCGCGAGACCGCAACGGCCGGACGACAGTCTGCTTTCGGCTGCGGTGGGGCGAGGACGTCCGCTGCGCCTCGCCGTGCGCGACCGTGAGCGCTTGCTTGTGTTTACCTTCTCGCGGCGCGAGTTGTATTTGTTCCAAGTTCAGTCCGATTATGGCACACACATGGCGCCACGATACGATCAGAATTACTTTCCAACCAGATCACGCGCGTCCTCGAGCCTATGAAATAGAACAGTTCATACGCGACGATCTACATTTAGATCCGGCGACTGTCGTCGGAATACATTTTTCTATAACGGCGAGCGTGGTTTATGTTAAAATGACCAGTGCAGAGGTCTGCACGACAGTGGTTTCTAAATACTCGACCTCTCTCCGATTCAAACATTCTGACGGGCATATCGGTGCAGTGACGGTGGATCATGCTGGCATGGGCCTAAGGACTGTAAGAGTTTTTGAGCTCCCCTTCGAGGTCCCAGAGGAAGTTGTCAAGGACGCCTTCCGACCATATGGCAATGTTATCAGCCACGTTGCAGAAAAGTGGCAAACTTTCTCGACGTATAAGGTCTACAATGGTGTGCGCCAAATTAAACTTGAGCTCAAGAAACATGTGCCGTCCTATTTGAACATCGGTGGCTGTCGTGCAATCATCATGTACGACGGTCAACCGCGTACCTGTTCCGGATGTGGGCAGGAAGGCCATGTTCGATCGAGCTGCTTACAACGTAGAATTACGCAGACACCAGTGGGAGACTCCGTTTCCCCGACGGGGACGACAATCCTGCCCCTCACGTACGCTCAGACGACGATGCGCACCATAGTTGAGAACGAAACGGGCGATCAGACACATCCATCGACGCCAGAAGTACCACGGGAGGAAGAGGAAGGACCCTCGGTGCCAACCCATATGTCGCCCCCTCCACAGCAACAACAGCAGCAACAGTCCCACGGACTCCAGACGCAACATAACATTCAGAACGCGATGGACGTGGACGCGAACATTGTACCGACCGCGGCTTTCCTAGCGGAAGGTGATACGACGCTGGATTGCCTCCCACATTCGGATACGGATGTCCACGTTCGTAAGCAACGTTCGCCCCGACGACGCAAGCGACGTCGGCGGACCCCTTCTGACGATTGCCTCCTACACACGGCCGGTCAAGAAGGTGACATCTCATCAGACGGCATGGATGCTGCGCCTGCTGAGGATCTAAGTGGTGTAGACGGTTCACTTGCCCATACTACGAGTGCCCAGTTACTTCTTGCACCACAAACGCGGCAGGTCGCGTCGATGGATGGCGATCCGTCTACCTCTACCAAAGACGACGTACGTGAGAGAGATTTAGGTGCTGATCAGCCACACAGCATCGTGTTGCACCCACTGTGGTCGGACGATGTTGAGGAACTTCCTGAAGAGGGCACGGGTGACAGGGGAGGGGGCGGCATTGGGGATGCCACTACTAGCGTGAACGACTCATAATTTGTAACGGGTTTGGTGGGTCCGGCATCTCTTGCGGTTAGCTTTTATTGCCATGGCGTCTACCCTAGGTGAAGAGGCTAGGCAGCACTCCTTTCGCCTTGCCACAATCAATATCAACGCGATAAGGGCACCACACAAACTGACAATGCTACAACGCATGCTTGATGCGGCGGACATCGACGTGGCCCTCTTACAGGAAGTATGTGTCGCTAGTTTCCCTGACTTCTACGGATATACCGCCCACATCTCCCACGCCTCTTCTACCGATTGTGGTGTGGCTGTTCTGTTAAGGGACGGTTTGGCGGCTACGGACGTACTGTACTTACCGAGTGCAAGAGCCATGGCAGTAACTGTCAACGGTGTACGACTCATCAATGTATATGCCCCTTCAGGATCAGGGAGACGGAGAGATCGGGCCCGCTTTTTTTCGGAAGATATTACGCGTCTATTTATGGGCCACATAGACGATATGGTGATCGGAGGTGATTTTAACTGTACATTATCTCCATCTGATCAGCAGCCACACCACGTCCCGTGTGCGGAATTGGAAATGCTAGTGCGTGACCTCCACCTGATTGACACGTGGCGACACATCCATGGCCCAGCTCCTGGTTACACCCATTATACAAGCCATTCATCAAGTCGGTTGGACAGGATTTACGTCACAAGCACCCTTTCGACGGCGACGAGAGGAGCAGAGCTCTGGCCCACTGCATTCACCGACCACACAGCCTATATTTGCACCATTGCCCTCCAACCTGCACGTGTGTGGCGCAGTAGGCCCCCCTGGAAACTGAACGTCGCCCATCTGGACGAGCCGGCATGTAAAGGTGCTGTCGAAGAGTCGTGGACCGCGTCCTTACGGCGTCGTGGTCGGTACCGATCGACCCTCAGTTGGTGGATTGAATGTGCGAAGCCTGCTCTTAGACGCACCTTCATGGCTTACGGCCGGGAAGCAGCGGCATGGAGGAGGAGCACGGAAAACTTTTATTACACCGTCCTACGGGAATGTCTTGCTATGGAGCCCTCACCTGACAGGCAGATCATAGTCAATCGCGCGAAAGCGCAGCTCGTCTCCTTAGCACGCCATCATTTACAAGGCGCTGTTATACGGTCGCGTGCTCCAGACATGATACAATCAGAAAGGCCATCTATGCACCACGTGCTCATAGAACGCAGGAGGCGCAGCAGGGCACTGGTAACCGACATGATAACCGACGACGGTCGACATGTGGTAGAACAAGCAGATATAGCAGAAGCCTTCTATGGGCATTACGCTCAACTTTATTCAGCAGTGCTCCCTGATATGGCAACGGTAGACACCGTTTCAGCACATGTCCACGGTACAGTTCCACCAGACATGGTACCGAATTTACTGGGAGAAGTGACAGAAGAGGAAGTGCTCGACGCCATTGGTAAAGGTGCTCCCCATAAATCACCAGGAATCGATGGGTTACCATTAGAGTTCTATCGAGCCTTTACACAACTGTTGCTACCGTGTTTGATTGAAATTTGCCAGGAATTGATGTCCCCGGATATACCATTGCCTGCACCATTCTTGGAAGGTCTGATTGTCCCCATCCATAAACCGAAGGGACGGAATCATGTCCGCGACTATCGTCCCTTAACGTTATTGAACAGCGACTTCAAGATCTTTTCGAGGCTGCTATCAGGACGTATTCGCGGCACACTATTGCACGTCTTGTCCGGCGATCAGACGTCCTTGGGGGGACCCAACAACATCAGAACTGCGTTATGTCGTTACCGAGATCTCATCTCCCTTGCACGGGTGAGACGTTTGCCGGCAGCCCTCGCGTCTATCGACTTTAGCCAGGCTTTTGACCGTGTGGGCCACACTTTCCTCACGGCCGTTCTACGGCGCATGGAATACCCCGACCCCTTTATCACAGTGTTGACACGCCTACTACATGGTGCAACTTCTCGAGTTCTTGTCAATGGAAGACTGACGGCACCCATGCCGATCCGCCGATCAGTACGACAGGGATGTCCATTATCAACATTGTTATTTGCATTGGCCTTAGAATCCTTGTTGTGTGGTCTCCGAGACAGGCTCACTGGGATACAGTTCGGCGGCTCCATCTATCGCTGCACCGCATATGCGGATGATTTGATGATCGTCATACGAGGAGCTGACGATATGGCCGCGGCTTTGGACTGGATTGCAACCTACGGTACAGCTTCTGGTAGCCAAATCAACGTTGACAAGTCCGTCGCCTTGAGCATCGGGATTGGGCTACCGCAGGAACACATTGCCCCCTTACGCTTCAGTGATACTGTACGCTGCTTGGGCTTAGATTTCATGAAAGACATGCGACGCGCGACGACGCTCAATTATCGACGCCTTCTTAACCAAATTAGGGCCGGAATTGCAAATCAGCGCTTGCGATCCCTCAACATCGTTCAGCGGGCGTATTATGCCAATGTATACCTTGCGTCCCGCATACCGCATGTCGCCCAAACGCTACCCATTCCGAAGCCCTTGGCTCGTAGCATTATGGCAGCGCTGGGATACTTCGTCACCACTGGTATGTTACTGAAGATCAGATACGTATCTCTTACCCTCCCCAAGGAAAAAGGTGGTCTCGGCCTAGTTAACGTCCATGATAGGGCCATTGCCCTCTATGTTAGCTCACATTTAAGTCTGCTGCGCCGTTGTCCTACGAGCCTCACGAGTCTGCTTCTGACGGCGCTACGTCCTGCTTCACTAAGAGCGCCGGTGCCACTACAGGACATCCCAGCGCCCCTCTTTTATATAGGACGTTTCTATTTAGAACAAAGTTATTGCAGTGTCGCGCTCACGACACCTCAAATGGCCACAACTCGACGCCTATATCATGACATGCTGCAACGCCGCCCCCTAAATGTGGTCGAACTAAAATATCCTGACGTACGGTGGCGCGTGGTGTGGAAGACTGTACACGATGCCATGCTTGATTCCGATGTTGTTTCTCAATGGTACGTCGTCGTGAATGGGAAGCTCGTGACGCAAGAACGTCTCTACAATATCCACATGACAGAATCTCCCAATTGTGTGGGTTGTAATACAGTAGATTCTGACGAGCACCGCCTCAGCTGTGGAGAGGCGGAACCGGTTTGGCACCTAGTGCGGCAGATGCTGGCTTATCTCTTGCGAGTTAGGCCGGAGCATATATCTGCACGCACGTTATTGTTTCCGGATGAGACATTTTACCCCAAGACTCGAACCAACTCTGTCACCTGGATACGTGGACATGCCGTCCATTACCTCTGTCGTGACGGACACAAGGATTTCCTTGACTTCTGGCTCTATTTGCAAGAAAGACATCATGCTATTTCCGGGCATACCAGATATCGACAGTGCTTCGCAAACTACCTATGGAGTGCCTTTCACAGCCCGCCGTGTAGCTGGAATGTTCCAGGCAGTGGCAGATGAGGTCAGAACGAACTGCAAACGACCATATATTGAACAATCTTCTCAGTGGGCGCAGTCGCTGGGAAGCCTCACTACGACGTGGTAGCTTTCTTTTCATGCCATTTATGTCTCATATCTTCGATGGCGTCTTCATTCTGTTTTAGTTTTCCAGGCTTGGTTAACTGTGACTGTTCGCACACAAAAAAAAAAAAAAAAAAAAAAAAAAAAAAAAAAAAAAAAAAAAAAAGTGGGCAGGAGACCTGCTTTCAAATCCACATAAATACACAAGAACAAAAAAAAGAACAAAATGAACAACAAATAAAATTTAATAAAGTATTATACCCTTTCCTTTCTTCTTTTATTTTATTTTTTTATACAAAGTTCAGAGGCATATTTAATTTTTGTTCGTTGGCGGAACCTGAAGTGGCGGCGAACGGCCGTCCTAGTTAGCTTCAGGATGAAAGTGGCGGTGGCACTAGCTTTGTTTTTGTTTTTAGGCTAGATAGGTTTTTGTGGGTAGTATGGGTGATAGGGGCCAACGCCTGAAGTGGAAGAGGAAATTTTCTAAAAAAAAAAAAAAAAAAAAAAAAAAAAAAAAAAAAAAAAAAAAAAGTGGCGTCAAATCGAAAGACCTGCTCCAGGCGAACGGTCTACCCGACGGGAGGCCCTAGCCACACGACATTTCCATTTTTACCTCCAGGTCGCATCGCAGAGCTTGCCGCAGAACTTCTACTCAGATCTCCATGACAAATCTTAAAATTATGACACCATCTTGTAAGGAAGGATCCTGGTACTGTTGAGATAGTAGCGTTCATATTAACAACTATAATATGGTGAAATCGGGCCGCTTCTGTATGAGATGTAGGGAAAGTCAAAGCAGTTCACAACTTTATCATCTTAAACCTTCACTCTAACGATTTACCATGCAAGTCATGAAACGTTTGTTTAAAAAAAAAAAAAAAAAAAAAAAAAAAAAAAAAAAAAAAAAGGGTCGCAAAGGGACTTACACATGTCAACAATATTTGTGTATACAGGAATCATCATAAAACATCAAAACATCATAAAATATCAAAACATCATGAAATATCAAAACAAAATTAGAACAAAACATAACAGTGTGAATTAGGTAAACATGTCAAGTGTTCTTGTTGCTAAGTTGAAGTAAAAATCTTTTTTTTCTTTTGTTAGAATAACTTGAAAACATAAACATATCACCACTGGTGAGTCACTGCGGGGGCGCCTGGCGCGAGGCGGCGTGGCGTGTTGTCCTCAGCGGGCATCGCGCAGGCTTCCGGCGGGAAGGGGGCGTGGCCGTGGCCAGGTCCGTGCACTGCAACTCAGCGCAGGGGGAGTATGAGGGGAGGTCCACACATTAAACACAGTTGAGAAGGAAGTTATCACTAAGGGAACACTTCACTACACTACACTAGTTTCTCCACATTAGTTGACATCTCAGTTTCACTCTTAAAACTAAGGGAGGGCACATGCCTGATAGGTTCTTGTTTTCTCCTTTTTTTTAGGTCCATATTAGTACAATAATAATAATAATAGTGACCGGGGTTATCTTGGCACTGGGTATGATGGTTGTATGGCGTTCAGTGGCGGTTTGCCATTAATTTAGGTGTGCTAACAGGCGAGCGTAAGAAATTTGTCCTTTTTCATGATCTAGCAAGTCATCAATTGACGATAGGAGGTGATTATTTGATTTATTAGATAAAACTGGAACGTTAGCTGACAAGGGAATCACGAATGAGCTTTCAGGTATAAAAAACATAATTAGAGGGGTGCGAATACAAAGTAAGGCGTAGTGGCATGAAGGGTTATAAGTGGTGTTCCAACAGGAACCGTTTGCTAAAGACCTGCGCGGAGGCTACGTCAGAGTGGCAGCTGACTACAAGGCCGAATCTCGCTCTACGTCAGAAAGGCGCGTTGCAGGTAACTTCCAAGGGCAGCGCCGCGTCAGAGCAGCACGCGGCAGCTGGGGAGCGAAGCTGAGGCGGCTACGTGCGCACGCAGTGAGCACGTGGGCGGCGCAGGAAGCAAGCGTCAGGTGTAAGAGCGAGAGAGAGCGATGAAGCTTACCGACGCTGCTCACTGGGCTGTCTGTATTTCACACAACGTCCACATGTTCTTGGGCTCCTGCGCCCGATGAGCGTATTTATCTTCTTCGAAGTGACAGGTGATGAATAAAAATGTCACAAAAAGGGTTATAGCATTACTGAATAAAGGGGAATAGATATGCGTAATCGATATGTTGTTTCTTTTTTCAACAATGACCAACAAAATAGAAGTGGGATTACGCGTGACAAAGCTAGATGAGTTGTTACAGTGGGTTCTGTTTAAAATCACATTATGCATTTGTAAGTTGGTTCGTAACCAAGTTCCTATGAAATCCATTTGAGCTCAAACATAATTCTTACATAAACATGAAAATATAAAAATGAAGTACACAAATATCATATTAAATTTACTGCATATTCCATATCAGTAAACAAAGAAAGTTAAGTGCCTCTTTGGGCTGACCCTCTAAGTGTGAGAAAAAGTTCCTCATGCATCAACATTTTTGCCGAACATATCAAGTAAAATTGACAAAGAAAAGTGACACCAGTTTCGTACAGGTGGGGCGTAGATTGTGTCGTTGGATGTCAACGCTGTTGCTAATGAGGCGAGAAGAACAAAACTCGACGAGAATCTAGAGATATCCAGAATGGAAAAAGAAAGTGTAAGGAATTGAATTAGAAAAGACTAATTTAAGCGTAATTTCTGAAAGACTTTTCCTTTATGAAGATATAGTGCGCAGCACATCCTTGACACGACGGTGTCGCCTACTTAACTGTGTAAATGACAATTCTGCGACTCCAAGATAGCTGCTACATACTTCTTCGTCAAACTCGACTTCTCTGACATAAAAAAAAACCATTACTGTGCGACAAAATTCGCCGTCTTTATCCTCTCAACATTTTGCGAGTAAACTCGTCGTCTCTGTAACTCCGTAGTGCTGGCCTCCTCGGGCCCAGCTGGTTGCTATCCTTGGTTATATCGCAGTGTCCTGGGACACGTTATACAGTCAAATGCTACTACTTCAATAGTCGGTATTCCTTCGGAAAATACAATGGGGAAACAAAGAAGGCTCAAGGTTTTGGACAGAGATTTCCGCTTACTGGCGTTTAGCTGCGGGCTAGACGCGGTTCGCGTCTGACGTTGGCTGATCAGCTGTCGTCAGAGAGCACGGAACACTGTTCTCGTGAACTCTTCTTCGAGATGGAAGATCAAAGTCTGGGCTGAATAGTTTTGTGTTAGGATACGCCCCGCTAATAGACTGCAAAAGGCGTTGTTCGGTTGAAAGTTGTCAGATGAAAGTGGATAGGACGGACTATGTCGCGAAATGGAAAAGTGAAGAAACGACACAGACACCTAAGGGTCCGCGCGATCGCCAACCGCGTCACGTAAGGTACGTGCCCTTGCGGGTGGTTCTCTTGTTCATCCAACAGAATAGGTATATAGCCAAAGCTTGCTCGTTCTGTGGGTGTGATTCACTCTGTTTACGTTATCTATCACGGGGGTAGGCATGTGATATGTCCCTCCAGATAAACATTCAAATACAAATGAAAATAAAGCATGGTTACATCCTAAATTACCCTTCCAAAACAATTTATTACCTAAGACATGATAATTACTAAACAAATAATTGGCAGTGGCTGCGGCGGGCGGTGGTCGGCGGGCGGCAGAGGGCGGCGGCGGCGGCGTCCGGCTCACGTGGCTGACTAGCGTGGGCTGCCTCGCTGCAGCGCGCGCCCTGTGCGTGTTTAGTGCAGCGGCCACGGCCCACGTCGAGCAAACGTGGCGGGCGGTTGGCGCATTCCATGCGCGAAGTTCACGGCGTCTCGCCGGGAAAAATTTAGTGTAGCGACAAAGTCACTACGGGAACGGATCCACACTTCTGACACCAGCTGTACAGGATGGCGCGTATGGGCAGGCGGTGGGCGTCATGGATTAATACGGTAATTTTTAGAGGAAGGCCATTTATTGGCTAAGGCATGTTGAACGGGGCTACATAGGCCTAGGGAGGTGAGGGTGAGCCAGAGCTTACAATTTGGCGAACATTGTTCGCGAAGCTACCGAAAGTTGTTGTCTGCCAAAACTTAGTCCACAGTGCCGCAGCACCGGGAGAAGCGGGAGATGTTCGATGCTACAGGGCGCGCATCCGACTCGCGGGTGAGCAAGAATACAAGAGAGCGGGCCCGGCGACGGGCGGCCGGGTATATTCGACGCACCACGCGGCTTCCTCCGCCCTGATTGGTCAGGACCGAGCAAACCGTGCGGGCGGCATGGAACTTTCCAGAGCGTTGCCTGCTAAGCGGCGCCCGGGACGGCGTTACCTCGTCAGCACACGAGAGAGGCGCGTGAACAAGGTGCCCTTCCTCGGTGCTGACTTCCTGTTACTAGACCGTGGGACGAAAGAATTTACAGGCAGCTAACACTGCCGGCCGTGGCTTGGCCGCAATATAAAAATGAAGTTACCGTTTGGAACCACATATAATAAAGTAAAATTTCCTAGTGTCTGGCTCATCCTTTACAAAAGCATGCGCGCCCGCTCCGTGACGTCACGCACGTAGTCTGGTGCCGGTGCTCGCAGTCCATTGGCGACAGCAATAGACTGTTAAGGGAACCGCACGAGGAAAATTCGTAAAGAAATCTGACATACCTCTCTCATGAATTACAAGATTTCCTTTCTTAAATGACCCAGTTCTTTTGTCTGTAGCTTATTTCTGCACACCTTTTAGCCCCGACGTAAAAATTGGATGTAATAAATTTCACTATCTGAGGCATCAAAACTCCCAAATAAATGGACCCATTTCATTGTAGTTTGTTTTAAAGAAGCTTTAATGGGGATTGTCACGACTTGTTTGATGGCAGTCTGGTTAGCCGTTCAAAGATCGTCAGCTACACAAAGTGCAAGTGTTTGCCACTAGTGTGCTCTTTTCCAATACCATCCCTAAACTGTAAGTGCTGTGGTATAAATTGTAAATCTCGAAAAGGCCAATCTAAACGTCTGCAACGGCATACATGGCTGACCACCATTCACCATTCTTCCGTTTTGCAGTTCCTGTGTAAGACGATTTTTAATGGCAAAAATTTTGATTGAAAGCCACCCGCGAAATATTCTCGTATGCTCTCGCGGACTTTCTATTAGGGTTTTTGTTTTGTTTTTTAAGTTAAACATTGCATCACTTTGACGCAGGTCTAATAATGTGGACGGCACTTTGCAAAGTAGCACACTGGCAGCTAACATTTTACGGACACTGTTATTGCCGCTGTTTATTCCTTATGTAGCGAAATCCATTTTAAAACCTGATTGGATGATATACCGGTGAATTAAAAAAAGAAACACGAAAATTGAGCAAATAGTGTTCGAATTATAACACCCCCTATAGAGAGGCACTGGTAATAAGCAATTGTATGAGTCGTTTCAAAAACTAACACTGCCCTGAAAGATATGTTCTACATATGTTTTAGTCCACCATTTCAGCAACCTTGTATTCATGCTTTTTTTTAAATTTAAAGAAATTTCTCCTGTTAATAGTTTTTAAGTGAAATGCAGTTCTAATGAATGATATGATATCTCTTCTCAGTTTGTGCACCTTTCCCTAAGAAACAGAAAATCTCACTGACCCAATATGAGTATGTAATGGTATTGCCATAAAGTTTTGGTATGCCAATACAAATTTCAATGGATTCTCTTATCTCAGTAAGTCAACTAAATTTCCATTATGTATTGAAATTACATGAGGTCTCAAAATACAGATTACCAGGTTAGAATTTCGCTGCACTAAACTGAATACCTTTGAAGAAAGAATGTTTCTGTTCTAAGAAATATATACTTTGAAACAAACTGTTTGCATGAATTGCACATAAATAAATGTCAACTACGAAGTAAACTTTCATTTCATCTGTTGAGAAGTTTTATGACGTGATGTGACCTGTGATGAAATAATTGTGAAAAATTGACACTTACCTTCATTTGGCATCACATTTGGGCTGCACTCACCAGTGGCTTAGATCCTTCATCCTTCCATAAGTTGGGGGAAATGGGTGGGGGTGGTGGTTCAGCTCTATTTAGTTGCAATAGTTTAACAGATCATCATTCCAAAATATATATACTGGTAATTGTTTAGAAGTGGAACACAAGTTTCATCTACTGAACATGCTGATACACTCCTGGAAATTGAAATAAGAACACCGTGAATTCATTGTCCCAGGAAGGGGAAACTTTATTGACACATTCCTGGGGTCAGATACATCACATGATCACACTGACAGAACCACAGGCACATAGACTCAGGCAACAGAGCATGCACAATGTCGGCACTAGTACAGTGTATATCCACCTTTCGCAGCAATGCAGGCTGCTATTCTCCCATGGAGACGATCGTAGAGATGCTGGATGTAGTCCTGTGGAACGGCTTGCCATGCCATTTCCACCTGGCGCCTCAGTTGGACCAGCGTTCGTGCTGGACGTGCAGACCGCGTGAGACGACGCTTCATCCAGTCCCAAACATGCTCAATGGGGGACAGATCCGGAGATCTTGTTGCCCAGGGTAGTTGACTTACACCTTCTAGAGCACGTTGGGTGGCACGGGATACATGCGGACGTGCATTGTCCTGTTGGAACAGCAAGTTCCCTTGCCGGTCTAGGAATGGTAGAACGATGGGTTCGATGACGGTTTGGATGTACCGTGCACTATTCAGTGTCCCCTCGACGATCACCAGTGGTGTACGGCCAGTGTAGGAGATCGCTCCCCACACCATGATGCCGGGTGTTGCCCCTGTGTGCCTCGGTCGTATGCAGTCCTGATTGTGGCGCTCACCTGCACGGCGCCAAACACGCATACGACCATCATTGGCACCAAGGCAGAAGCGACTCTCATCGCTGAAGACGACACGTCTCCATTCGTCCCTCCATTCACGCCTGTCGCGACACCACTGGTGGCGGGCTGCACGATATTGGGGCGTGAGCGGAAGACGGCCTAACAGTGTGCGGGACCGTAGCCCAGCTTCATGGAGACGGTTGCGAATGGTCCTCGCCGATACCCCAGGAGCAACAGTGTCCCTAATTTGCTGGGAAGTGGCGGTGCGGTCCCCTACGGCACTGCGTAGGATCTTACGGTCTTGGCGTGCATCCGTGCGTCGCTGCGGTCCGGTCCCAGGTCGACGGGCACGTGCACCTTCCGCCGACCACTGGCGACAACATCGATGTACTGTGGAGACCTCACGCCCCACGTGTTGAGCAATTCGGCGGTACGTCCACCCGGCCTCCCGCATGCCCACTATACGCCCTCGCTCAAAGTCCGTCAACTGCACATACGGTTCACGTCCACGCTGTGGCGGCATGCTACCAGTGTTAAAGACTGCGATGGAGCTCCGTATGCCACGGCAAACTGGCTGACACTGACGGCGGCGGTGCACAAATGCTGCGCAGCTAGCGCCATTCGACGGCCAACACCGCGGTTCCTGGTGTGTCCGCTGTGCCGTGCGTGTGATCATTGCTTGTACAGCCCTCTCGCAGTGTCCGGAGCAAGTATGGTGGGTCTGACACACCGGTGTCAATGTGTTCTTTTTTCCATTTCCAGGAGTGTATGAATGAATGTAAATGAAGTAAAAAAATTCTGTGTGTGAATGAATTTATTTATTTCTTTTATTTATCTTCCGTACACTCTTGTCAATCATCACTAACACATGGAGTGAGAAAAATTTTAGATTATAGTGGTTCACAATAGAAAATTATAGATGTACAGCATGAATACTATGTAGGGACAAAATAATTAAGACTTATGGACACCAAGTCCAAACATTAACAATAAGCACATTCTTGAGACTTAAGTTTCATAATTTTAGGAATAATAATGATAAATTTTGAACAACATTAATTATTAAATTACTATTTTATAATCTCCAGGGTAGTAATGGAAGGTCTTTAAGTACGTGGGACACTAAAAGAATGCAAATAAAACACTGCACCATAAAGTTTTGTGTAGGAAGAATGCATATGAAAGCACTGTAGTAGAAAAATGGCGATGCTTATAGACATTATATTAGGTCAACCTGTAAATTGCAAGTAATTACCATCTGTAAGTGTATGTTATGTGGCAAACATGTGTCAAGTGGTGTTGGAATATGATCTGGTTACATTAATTAGATTAGGTGAGTGAAAAGCAATTGTGACAGGTTTAAGCTTTTTGAATATTCTTTTATAAACAAATATATTCAAAAAGCCAACAGAAGGGCGTACCTGAGAGTGTTCCTCAGATATTTTCCTCCTCAGCAAAGATGAGCTAACAAGAAGGCACTTTATGGCACAGAGCAAGCATCTATTTAAAGAGCTCAGTAATTACTCAACCTGAGGATTAGTGGCACTCAATAGTGCTTGTAACAGAAGTGAGAGCTGTTCCACAATTACATTACTAGTAGATGAGGAGACCTGCCAGTCTTTATACACAAAGAAGGCCATGAAAGTACTGCAAAGCCCTCCCCTACCAGCTTCTCCATTTGTAATGGTAGTAAAATATATACACACATGATCTACATAAGAAAATGTTGAGAGAACAACAATTACAACAGCTGCAGAGAAAGTAGTAAACTCAGAAAAAGAGAGGCAATTGTCACAGCGTGCACATCTGCATGCATAACAGTGACAGTAGTAGAAGACAGAGTAACACCACAAACACTACGCGAAATCGAAGTTTGCCTACTAAATAATGCATAAATACTATAGTAGCTTTTTCAACAGTAACAATTAATGAATCATTACAAATTGGCAGATTTCTCACATGTATCACAGTGCTAAAGTAATAACTTCAGTATACGAAGAAAAGTGTTACAGAGAATGTAGAGAACTATAGAGCAATTTTGCTCTTGTCTTCCATTTATCACCAAAACAAACTAACCTTGTTTGTAAAAAAAGTGGTCTGCTATAGCACAGTTTGTGTAAGTTTTTCTCAAAATAATAAAGGAAGGTGATCAAAATGGCATTGTCTTGTCATTGTCAAAGGCATGTGCCATGTTGGGCCACATAACTTTATTACACAAGTTAGAAATACTATGAATAAGGCGTGCAGCAAAGAAGTGGTTTAAGTCATACTCAGAAAAGCAAGTGAATTGATTTTTAGGTTTCACATACTATAAAAAGATTACTATTGATCCTCTCTGCCTGCCACACCCCCTCCCATCCCTCCTGTATGTATCATTCACCACCCAACTTCAAATGAGAAAGAATTAGTGTAAGATTCTTTATATTAAAGATCAATTTCTTTGATAAAAATTTCAAGTTAGGCTATTAGTGTTGATAGCTGTTAGCAGCTGTATATTAAAATATTTATATAAACTCTCAGCCATGAGTTGCAGTTTGGTAAGTTTGACTAGTTTCAGATTGACCTAACTAGTTCAGCTTAAGAGGCATTTGTTGATGTTTCAATATTACTGATGACAGGTTTTGTATTAATGATTCAAAAAGAATCTAAGATAAAGATTTCAAAATTATGTTGTAAAAGTTTGCAGTTTTCGCTGAGTGTATTTTGAAATTTTTTTTCCATTAAAATATATAAACACCAACAGAAACAACACTTTCATTATTGCCTGGGATGAATGTCCATAGCAGCATACCCCATCAAATAATAAAAAATCATTTTCGTGAAGAGTAGCAAGTGCTACTGCACAGGCAATAGCACGTTGATTCGTACAGGCAAGAAAATCTCTTTCATGTTCTTTGAGAAGTTTGCTGATGACAATATAATTGTAGACAATCATATTTAAAATAGTGTCTGATGGGTATTTAAGTCCTCCATGATCAAGTCTCTGTATCAAACTAAAATGTTCGTTTATTGGCAACTCCTTTTCAATCACAATTTCATTAAGGCAACTCTCACATTTCAGCTTCTTAATCACTGCATCCTTACCCGTGAACCATGGACCTTGCCGTTGGTGGGGAGGCTTGCGTGCCTCAGCGATACAGATGGCCGTACCGTAGGTGCAACCACAATGGAGGGGTATCTGTCGAGAGGCCAGACAAACATGTGGTTCCTGAAGAGGGGCAGCAACCTTTTCAGTAGTTGCAGGGGCAACCGTCTGGATGATTGACTGATCTGGCCTTGTAACATTAACCAAAACGGCCTTGCTGTCCTGGTACTGCGAACGGCTGAAAGAAAGGGGAAACTACAGCCGTAATTTTTCCCGAGGACATGCAGCTTTACTGTATGATCAAATGATGATGGCGTCCTCTTGGGCAAAATATTCCGGAGGTAAAATAGTCCCCCATTCGGATCTCCGGGCGGGGACTACTCAAGAGGACGCCGTTATCAGGAGAAAGAAAACTGACATTCTACGGATCGGAGCGTGGAATGTCAGATCCCTTAATCGGGCAGGTAGGTTAGAAACTTTAAAAAGATAAAATGGATAGGTTAAAGTTAGATATAGTGCGAATTAGTGAAGTTCGGTGGCAGGAGGAACAAGACTTTTGGTCAGGTGATTACAGGGTTATAAATACAAAATCAAATAGGGGTAATGCAGGAGTAGGTTTAATAACGAATAAAAAAATAGGAGTGCGGGTTAGCTACTACAAACAGCATAGTGAACGCATTATTGTGGCCAAGATAGACACAAAGCCCATGCCCACTACAGTAGTACAAGTTTATATGCCAACTAGCTCTGCAGATGATGAAGAAATTGATGAAATGTATGACGAGATAAAAGAAATTATTCAGGTAGTGAAGGGAGACGAAAATTTAATAGTCATGGGTGACTGACATTCGTCAGTGGGAAAAGGGAGAGAAGGAAACATAGTAGGTGAATATGGATTGGGGGGAAGAAATGAAAGAGGAAGCCGCCTTGTAGAATTTTGCACAGAGCATAACTTAATCATAGCTAACACTTGGTTCACGAATCATAAAAGAAGGTTGCATACCTGTAAGAATCCTGGAGATACTAAAAGGTATCAGATAGATTATATAATGGTAAGCCAGAGATTTAGGAACCAGGTTTTAAATTGTAAGACATTTCCAGAGGCAGACGTGGATTCTGACCACAATCTATTGGTTATGAGCTGCAGATAGAAACTGAAGAAACTGCAAAAACGTGGGAATTTAAGGAGATGGGACATGGATAAACTGAAAGAACCAAAGGTTGTAGAGAGTTTCAGGGAGAGCATAAGAGAACAATTGACAGGAATGGGGGAAAGAAATACAGTAGAAGAAGAATGGGTAGCTCTGAGGGATGAAGTAGTGAAGGCAGCAGAGGATCAAGTAGGTAAAAAGACGACGGCTAATAGAAATCCTTGGGTAACAGAAGAAATATTGAATTTAATTGATGAAAGGTGAAAATATAAAAATGCAGTAAATGAAGCAGGCAAAAAGGAATACAAACGTCTCAAAAATGAGATCGACAGGAAGTGCAAAATGGCTAAGTAGGCATGGCTAGAGGACAAACGTAAGGATGTAGAGGCTTGTCTCACTAGGGGTAAGATAGATACTGCCTACAGGAAAATTAAAGAGACCTTGGAGAGAAGAGAATCACATGTATGAATATCAAGAGCTCAGATGGAAACCCAGTTCTAAGCAAAGAAGGGAAGGCAGAAAGGTGGAAGGAGTATATAGAGGGTTTATACAAGGGCGATGTACTTGAGGACAATATTATGGAAATGGAAGAGGATGTAGATGAAGATGAAATGGGAGATAAGATACTGCGTGAAGAGTTTGACAGAGCACTGAAAGACCTGAATCGAAACAAGGCCCCGGGAGTAGACAACATTCCATTATAACTACTGATGGCCTTGGGAGAGCCAGTCATGACAAAACTCTACCATTTGGTGAGAAATATGTATGAGACAGGCGAAATACCCACAGACTTCAAGAAGAATATAATAATTCCAATCCCGAAGAAAGCAGGTGTTGACAGATGTGAAAATTACCGAACTATCAGTTTAATAAGTCACAGCTGCAAAATACTAACGCGAATTCTTTACAGACGAATGGAAAAACTGGTAGAAGTGGACCTCGGGGAAGATCAGTTTGGATTCCGTAGAAATGTTGGAACACGTGAGGCAATACTAACCTTACGACTTATCTTAGAAGAAAAATTAAGAAAAGGCAAACCTACGTTTCTATCATTTGTAGACTTAGAGAAAGCTTTTGACGACGTTAACTGGAATACTCTCTTTCAAATTCTGAAGGTGGCAGGGGTAAAATACAAGAAGCGAAAGGCTATTCACAATTTGTACAGAAACCAGATGGCAGTTATAAGAGTCGAGGGGCATCAAAGGGAAGCAGTGGTTGGGAAAGGAGTGAGACAGGGTTGTAGCCTCTCCCCGATGTTATTCAATCTGTATATTGAGCAAGCTGTAAAGGAAACAAAAGAAAAATTCGGAGTAGGTATTAAAATTCATGGAGAAGAAGTAAAAACTTTGAGGTTCGCCGAAGACATTGTAATTCTGTCAGAGACAGCAAAGGACTTGGAAGAGCAGTTGAACGGAATGGACAGTGTCTTGAAAGGAGGATATAAGATGAACATCAACAAAAGCAAAACGAGGATAATGGAATGTAGTCAAATTAAATCGGGTGATGCTGAGGGGATTAGATTAGGAAATGAGACACTTAAAGTAGTAAAGGAGTTTTGCTATTTAGGGAGTAAAGTAACTGATGATGGTCGAAGTAGAGAGGACATAAAATGTAGACTGGCAATGGCAAGGAAATCTTTTCTGAAGAAGAGAAATTTGTTAACATCGAGTATAGATTTAAGTGTCAGGAAGTCGTTTCTGAAAGTATTTGTATGGAGTGTAGCCATGTATGGAAGTGAAACATGGACGATAAATAGTTTGGACAAGAAGAGAAAAGAAGCTTTCGAAATGTGGTGCTACAGAAGAATGCTGAAGATAAGGTGAGTAGACCACGTAACTAATGAGGAGGTATTGAAAAGGATTGGGGAGAAGAGAACTTTGTGGCACAACTTGACTAGAAGAAGGGATCGGTTGGTAGCACATGTTTTGAGACATCAAGGGATCACAAATTTAGCGTTGGGTGGCAACGTGGAGGGTAAAAATCGTAGAGGGAGACCAAGAGATCAATACACTAAGCAGATTCAGAAGGATGTAGGTTGCAGTAGGTACTGCGAGATGAAGAAGCTTGCACAGGATAGAGTTGCATGGAGAGCTGCATCAAACCAGTCTCAGGACTGAAGACCACAACAACAACAACAACAACAACAATCACTGCATGAGCACGGTAGCCTGCAATGAAAGTTAAAGACGTTGCAATATCTTCCACTGAAAGAACATCGTCTACAGTTACACTGACTTCTATGTCTAATGTGTCTGTTTCTTCAACTTCAGAAAACATAAAACTTTTTATGGCCCCTACAGTGATATTGCCATAGGAAGGAGAACATAAAACTAAAGGCATTACACTTTGAATTCGAAGCTTCTTTTCTACTTCGTAGACTTGTGTCACTGAAACATTGTATTGCGAACCTGCAAGCTGTCTATACTTTCCAAAACGCCGCTAAAGCACATCTGTTTGTAGCTTGGCTGACAGTAAATAGCTCATACCTAGCTCTTCAGTACAGTATCGAGCAATCTCTACAACGGCATATGTTGTATGCTGAATAGCAAAAAATGTTTCTTTTGTGAGAAACCCACTTGACAAACCCTTTGCTTTGTACACATCAAGCCAGTCTAGAAAATCCAGCAAAAATTGCATAGAAACGCTATCAGTTGTCAACGGATCCATATAAGGATTCTGTTTGTGTTTCCCTTTAAACACTGATTTCACATTCATGTCATGAAACCATTTTGTTATTATTCGAATGTATTCTGCTGTTGATGGTGCATGTCTCAAATCAAATTTATCACTAGCTACCTCAAGGCCCTCTGACACGTGTCGACTGAATATCTGCAGCACCAGTTTCATGCTCTGTTTTTCTAACGATGTAGGCCAAAGTGATTTGAGAGACAATGTGTGACAATATTTTACTAAAGAACTGGAATCTATGTCATAAATCTGTTTCAGTGTTTTAATAGAAGCTACAGAAAACAGGAAAGTGAAAACAACCTTTGGTGCCATTAAACGCAAAGGTGGTAACATTAAGAGTGCAACGGGAATTCCACTGTTAAATGCAGAGGAGAGAGCAGATAGGTGGAAAGAATACATTGAAAGCCTCTATGAGGGTGAAGATTTGTCTGATATGATAGAAGAAGAAACAGGAGTCGATTTAGAAGAGAGAGGGGATCCAGTATTAGAATCGGAATTTAAAAGAGCTTTGGAGGACTTACGGTCAAATAAGGCAGAAGGGATAGATAACATTCCATCAGAATTTCTAAAATCATTGGGGGAAGTGGCAACAAAACGACTATTCACGTTGGTGTGTAGAATATATGAGTCTGGCGATATACCATCTGACTTTCGGAAAAGTATCATCCACACAATTCCGAAGACGGCAAGAGCTGACAAGTGCGAGAATTATCGCACAATCAGCTTAACAGCTCATGCATTGAAGCTGCTCACAAGAATAATATACAGAAGAATGGAAAAGAAAATTGAGAATGCTCTAGGTGACGATCAGTTTGGCTTTAGGAAAAGTAAAGGGACGAGAGAGGCAATTCTGACGTTACGGCTAATAACGGAAGCAAGGCTAAAGAAAAATCAAAACACTTTCATAGGATTTGTCGACCTGGAAAAAGTATTCGACAGCATAAAATGGTGCAAGCTGTTCGATATTCTGAAAAAAGTAGGGCTAAGCTATAGGGGGAGACGGGTCATATACAATATGTCAACAACCAAGAGGGAATAATAAGAGTGGACGATCAAGAACGAAGTGCTCATAATAAGAAGGGTGTAAGACAAGGCTGTAGCCTTTCGCCACTACTCTTCAATCTGTACATCGAGGAAGCAATGATGGAAATAAAAGAAAGGTTAAGGAGTGGAATTAAAATACAAGGTGAAAGGATATCAATGATACGATTCGCTGATGACATTACTATCCTGAGTGAAAGTGAAGAAGAATTAAATGATCTGCTGAACGGAATGAACAGTCTAATGAGTACACAGTATGGTTTGGGAGTAAATCGGAGAAAGACGAAGGTAATGAGAAGTAGTAGAAATGAGAACAGCGAGAAACTTAACATCAGGATTGATGGTCACGAAGTAAATGAAGTTAAGGAATTCTGCTACCTAGGCAGTAAAATAACCAATGACGGACGGAGCAAGGAGGACATCAAAAGCAGACTCGCTATGGCAAAAAAGGCATTTCTGGCCAAGAGAAGTCTACTAATATCAAATACCGGCCTTAATTTGAGGAAGAAATTTCTGAGGATGTACGTCTGGAGTACAGCATTGTATGGTAGTGAAACATGGACTGTGGGAAAACCGGAACAGAGGAGAATCGAATCATTTGAGATGTGGTGCTACAGACGAATGTTGAAAATTAGGTGGACTGATAAGGTAAGGAATGAGGAGGTTCTACGCAGAATCGGAGAGGAAAGGAATATGTGGAAAACACTGATAAGGAGACGGGACAGGATGATAGGACATCTGCTAAGACATGAGGGAATGACTTCCATGGTACTAGAGGGAGCGGTAGAGGGCAAAGACTGTAGAGGAAGACAGAGATTGGAATACGTCAAGCAAATAATTGAGGACATAGGTTGCAAGAGCTACTCTGAGATGAAGAGGTTAGCACAGGAAAGGAACACGTGGCGGGCCGCATCGAACTAGTCAGTAGACTGATGACAAAAAAACAAAAAAAACATAAAACTTATTTTCTTCCACTTCTTTTCTAACTGGAAACTGAGGATAAAACATATCTTTACCATCATTTTTTTGGTTCAGCCACACATTTCTTATGCATTTAACAATGTGTATGGCATCAATTAAAAAGAAAAGTGGGCGATTAGGATCAGATGTATGTTTAAAAACTGTATTAACAGCTTTATCCATAGAAAACATGGACATGATTTTGCTATTGATTTTGTTGTTGCCAGTTACCACACAAAAAACCCTATACCCTATTAGTTCAAGGCCATTTATTATGGCCAGTAGCACATCGTATAATGCATTAGATGAAGTGCTTTTCACCGGTAAAATGTCAACAACATCCCTGTAGAAAGACTTGACACTCTGCAACATAAATACAAACGCTGAATTTGCAGCACATTCCGAGTTATATGACATGCCCAAAACACTACCTCCTTTATATTCCAAATAAGAATTTAGATGAATTTCATCTACACTCAAAACAACATTGATATCATCGCTGTTCAAGTATTGAAATTTCTGTCTTGCATAGGACAGGAAATTACTTCCCCCAAACCTTTCGTGAGATGGATTCACATTAAATTTGCTGCAGATCCTACGCAGAGTGCTTGGATGTGGCATTTTCATTAATGAGCTGCTACATAAAAAATTGTAAGCATGAGATGAAATTGAAAATAGCAAACAACACAGCATTATAAATGTAGAACTAAACCTATGATTAAATTTCTTGACATTTATGAGACTAACTTGTTCATATATAAAGTCTACCATCTCCTTTTCACTCTCCTGTAAACTGTCTTTCAGCACTCCTAGACTGTCTTTCACTATCTCAACAATACTATCTATAGAAGTTTCTGAGCGCCCACAATCTGTGTCTGAAAACTCCTGCAGTACACTGACAATTTCATGGATATTGGTTACAATTACAGGAAAAGATCTTTTTCCTAATGTCTTAATTTGTATATCTTTCTTTAACAATGAAACATTTAAATTACTATCTATAGTGACAGAATGTGTGATTAATGGTGCTGGATTTCTTATTATCTTTAAAAGACAAACAAAATCACTGTGTTTCACGATCACACCCCACTCTTTGGGCAAATCCACTTCCTTCGTACGCAACATCAACTCTTGCAAAGAACTGAAGCTGAAAGTGTTTTCATAGTCCTTCTGTGATGCTAAACTATATTGTAACGCTGCAGCTAACTGCTCATTTTCAAGCCTTTGCTTTTTCTCCTCTGGCCCTTCACGTCTACTTTCTTCCTTTGAAAGGTAGGAAGGGCAGTTTGGAAGTAGTGATGGAACTGCATCTGGTCTCAAACGTGGTTTGAGAAGGGGGGCTCTTAATAACTGATCAGTCCTTTCATCCACAATTTGTGATTCCCAAATAACATCATCCTTGTGGAAGTGAAAATGACATACCTGTAATTAAAAATGAATAAAAAACGAAAAAGGTGCTTACAATTGAATGTGATGACAATATTAATAGTGTGAAAACAATTTATGAATATACGAGTAAAGTTAGTTTCTAGTTCCAAAATACACTCCTGGAAATTGAAATAAGAACACCGTGAATTCATTGTCCCAGGAAGGGGAAACTTTATTGACACATTCCTGGGGTCAGATACATCACATGATCACACTGACAGAACCACAGGCACATAGACACAGGCAACAGAGCATGCACAATGTCGGCACTATTACAGTGTATATCCACCTTTCGCAGCAATGCAGGCTGCTATTCTCCCATGGAGACGATCGTAGAGATGCTGGATGTAGTCCTGTGGAGCGGCTTGCCATGCCATTTCCACCTGGCGCCTCAGTTGGACCAGCGTTCGTGCTGGACGTGCAGACCGCGTGAGACGACGCTTCATCCAGTCCCAAACATGCTCAATGGGGGACAGATCCGGAGATCTTGCTGGCCAGGGTAGTTGACTTACACCTTCTAGAGCACGTTGGGTGGCACGGGATACGTGCGGACGTGCATTGTCCTGTTGGAACAGCAAGTTCCCTTGCCGGTCTAGGAATGGTAGAATGATGGGTTCGATGACGGTTTGTCCCCTCGACGATCACCAGTGGTGTACGGCCAGTGTAGGAGATCGCTCCCCACACCATGATGCCGGGTGTTGCCCCTGTGTGCCTCGGTCGTATGCAGTCCTGATTGTGGCGCTCACCTGCACGGCGCCAAACACGCATACGACCATCATTGGCACCAAGGCAGAAGCGAATCTCATCGCTGAAGACGACACGTCTCCATTCGTCCCTCCATTCACGCCTGTCGCGACACCACTGGAGGCGGGCTGCACGATATTGGGGCGTGAGCGGAAGACGGCCTAACAGTGTGCGGGACCGTAGCCCAGCTTCATGGAGACGGTTGCAAATGGTCCTCGCCGATACCCCAGGAGCAACAGTGTCCCTAATTTGCTGGGAAGTGGCGGTGCGGTCCCCTACGGCACTGCGTAGGATCTTACGGTCTTGGCGTGCATCCGTGCGTCGCTGCGGTCCGGTCCCAGGCCGACGGGCACGTGCACCTTCCGCCGACCACTGGCGACAACATCGATGTACTGTGGAGACCTCACGCCCCACGTGTTGAGCAATTCGGCGGTACGTCCACCCGGCCTCCCGCATGCCCACTATACGCCCTCGCTCAAAGTCCGTCAACTGCACATACGGTTCACGTCCACGCTGTCGCGGCATGCTACCAGTGTTAAAGACTGCGATGGAGCTCCGTATGCCACGGCAAACTGGCTGACACTGACGGCGGCGGTGCACAAATGCTGCGCAGCTAGCGCCATTCGACGGCCAACACCGCGGATCCTGGTGTGTCCGCTGTGCCGTGCGTGTGATCATTGCTTGTACAGCCGTCTCGCAGTGTCCGGAGCAAGTATGGTGGGTCTGACACACCGGTGTCAATGTGTTCATTTTTCCATTTCCAGGAGTGTACAAATAGACTCCCAACTAAAATGCAGAAGAATACTCAAGAGATAAATGTGGCCACGGCACAGTAACTCAATAAAACAGTAACACTACAATATCAAAACACATGCAGTTACATGTCATGGCAACAAGCTCTTAAAGAGATGGTGAAATGAAGAAAGTACTTGCCCCATCAATAATTACGAACATTGACTAATGTTTGTAGCATAATTCAATAACAGTGATAATTTTTTTTATAATTTATCGTTGAAGCTCATATATTCACTAGAGGGGTGGGATTTTTGCTTAATGTCTTGCTCTATTTCCCCCCTCCCCCCCCCCCCCCACACACACACACCTCGGACACAAGAAAGCATGATGACACCAAACTCACACAGGTGTAATCCATAGAAGCAACTGTGAAACAGTAACAGAATAATACAAAGTAATTGTCACACTGTGTGACCTGTAGAACTATGAAATACTTAAAGGTAGTGATTTTTATCAGATAGAAACTGTTTTGCTTTTGTATTTCAGCTGCTATTTCCTAATCAATATATCAGTTCATAACTTACATAAAAACTGACAATATGATGAACTAACACATTGCCACTTATGTGCTACCTATTAGGCTAAACATGAGCACACAATTGCTTTCAAGTACTTTAGCTGTTTATCTATAAGACAGCTGTGTAGGCCACTGGCATGTATCTGAAATTCCAGACCCAGAAAGTAAGAATTTGTAAAATCCACAAGTATTTTTTATTTTTTACACGTTTTCACAGTTTCTCCCTTTGCATTTTGTGATGGCCTGTTAATCCATTCATGTACTCATTCATTTTTCCTGTCTATGGTTCAATGTAAAGTCTAAAGCCTACTATATTACCTAATAGTAACATTCCTGGCATTGACTTCAAATTCCCACCAATAATTTATTAAAAACAAGCGACTGAGACACTGTTTTTACTTCATTTTCAATTTCTGGGTACACCACATTACTTGTTTTTGAACAGGCAACTTCCTAAAGACTTTTACAGCAAAAAGAAACACTAAATACAGAAGCAGAATACATCGCAAGTCGTCTGTATCTTAAGTGCATGTACTTAATTATAAACCGACTTTTATTCCTAACAACAGGCAGCATAAACAGTAAGTATAAACATATAATGAGACATTTAATTACGTAAGTATGACTGTGCTTAGGCTATACTGGTTGAACTTGCAGAATGCAGAATTCATATAACCTATACCAGCTAAACTGTAGAATTGCCAGGGCAAGAAAACGAAGCACTATTTTCTTCGGCACTTATACAGTTAAGATCTGATTTATTATTCAAAATGTCGCTGACCTTCCTTACTGCATAAGTGCCTATTCTTTGTTAGCACACTTAACCTCTTTTAAGAAATAAACAAAACAAATACTCACTCTTGAACTTGACGAAGGAGTGAAATTATCGCTGCGAATACTTGACAACCATTTCTTCCTCGTTGCTTCATCCTCCGGAAATTTAAACACGGTTACTTTTGGTCCACCGTCGTAATTTCCTCTACAATTCGGCACACAACAACGATACGGCATTTTGCAGGCAACGAAATTTTCACAGGCAAGAAAAACAGATCGCCAGTTTAGTGCACAGAAACTAAACAACCAAATCACGTACACTAACGCAGGAACACCATTCACTATAATAGTAAACTGACGCGAAACTCACCGAACTACTATTCACAAGCACTGTTCCGTGAAACTGTTGAAGAAGGGACCATGTGTGTAGCCATCTTGTGACGTCACGCACTTCGTAGACAGGCTTTCTTTTACAGGGGGTGCTGATCCAGCACGGCGTTCCGTATTACCCTCCTGAACTCACTGATTCCATATTCTGCTAACAGTCATTGGATCTCAACCAACGCGAGCAGCAATGTCGCTATACGATAGACCGCAATCGCGATAGGCTACAATCCGACATTTATCAAAGTCGGAAACGTGATGGTACACATTTCTCCTCCTTACACGAGGCATCACAACAACGTTTCACCAGTCAACGCCGGTCAACTGCTGTTTGTGTATGAGAAATTGGAAACTTTCCTCACGTCAGCACGTTGTAGGTGTCGCCACCGGCACCAACCTTGTGTGAATACTCTGAAAAGCTAATCATTTGCATATCACAGCATCTTCTTCCTGTTAGTTGAATTTCCCGTCTGTAGCACGTCATCTTCGTGGTGTAGCCATTTGAATGGCTAGTAGTGTAAACCACACATCACGCCGGTAAATGCCAAACAACGCCTCGGATCGTGTAAGGAGAGGAAACATTGGGCGATTGAGCAGTGCAGAAACGTTGTGTAGAGTGACGAATCACGGTACACAATGGGGCGATCCGATGGCAGGGTGTGAGTATGGTGACTGTCAGGTGAATGTCATCTGGCACCGTGTGTAGTGCCAACAGTAAAATTCGGAGGCGGTGGTGTTGTGGTGTGGTCATGTTTCTCATGCGGGGGCTTGCACCCGTTGTTGTTTTCATGGCACTGTCACAGCACAGGCATACATTGATGGTTTAAGCACCGTCTTGCTTCCCACTGTTGAAGAGCAGTTCGGGTATGGCGACTCTATCTTTCAAGACGATCGAGGACCTATTCATAATGCACGGCGTGTGGCGGAGTGGTTACACGACAATACCATCCCTGTAGTGGACTGGCCTGCACAAAGTCCTCACCTGAATCCTAGAGAACACCATTGGAATGTTTTGGAGCACCGACTTCGTGCCAGGCCTTACCGACCGACATCGATACCTCACTTCAGTGCAGCACTCCGTGAAGAATGGTCTGCCATTCCCGAAGAAACATTCCAGCGCCTGACTGTACGTATTCCTGCGGGAGTGGAACCTGTCATGAAGGTTAAGGGTGGGCCAGCACCATATTGAATTCCAACATTACCGATCGCCAAGAACTTGTACGTCATTTTCAGCCAGCTGTCCGGATACTTTCGATCATATAGTGAATCTGCATTAGTTCCCATTACATCCTGAACGCATTCCCTATCGCAACATGTGCCCTCAACACCTCCAGGTGGCAGTCATTGTTGCTGTGGGTAGTGGTTTCATTATTTTGGCTGATTAGTGTATTAATGACCTCACATACTACTGAATTAACATAGAACGCTATACAGTGTGTAAACATCAGCCATGACTGTTATCTCAACAGTGCCACTGCCGAAATTTAAAACTAACTTGTGACAACAGGAACCACCATTAATTTCGAAGAATTGTTTAAAATAAGTATTAGTTACTTTCTTTTTAAACTGTTTTTTTTTCAGGTACTGACACACATATTTGGAAATCTCATTAGTTCAAGTACTTTGTGACAGGCATGGACGAGCTACGGAACATTTCGCGAAACTAGGGCTCGTGCATTATTGTCCGCTAGCCAGCGGTTGAAATCGAGTTAGCAGCGCTAATAACAGCAGGAACCAGTTCCGCCCTGAAACGTTGTACGCGTCGGTGGGACACGGAAATGGCCCCGTCTCGCGGGTGTAATAAATGGAATCGTCAGTTAATCCGTCCCCGGGAGCCATAACCGTGGCGTCGGCAGAATCACGGCACAGCGCGGCGCGGCCAGAAATTAGCCCGCGGACAAGGCTCGAGGGATCTGCTACGGTGCTGATCCGACCATCAGCAGACGGCTGTGTAAATTGGCTCGCTGCAGGTCGGCGCCGCGCGCCGCGCTAATGCGACTGCGTGGGGAGCCGGCACGTCGGCAGGCAGAAGCAGCGGCGGCACACCCGGCTGGCCGGCGCATCGCCCGCTCCCAGCTGTCTGGCGCAGTCCGTCCGCCAGTCAGGGGGCGTCACCGTTTGGCTAACCCACTGCAGGCTAATGCGCGAGTAGCAGCTGTGGGTGAGCGAAAAAGACAGTGAAACCCAGCGCTCTGCTCCCATTCCTTGTTTACTGGCGACCTTTATGTTCTGCCAATCTCTCAACGTGTTTACGAATGTGTGTCCCACATTCTAGTCTTTATCTATAACTCTATCGCTACTTTATCTTGCTTTCTAACCAATCCTCTCTCTGTACTTGGGTTTACTTGCGTGTCAAAATAGCATTCACAGGACGCATGTGAGATTCATGCATAAACACCAAACTGCAGACTTGTATACGTTACAACGTACGATAGTTTCTCCCAAACAAATTCTCGATATTGCATGTCATTAATTAGTTTACTAATGGTTCCAAATAATTTGTTCTTTTTACATAGTGAGAGATACAACCTATCACACATTATATAAATTACAGTTGTTTTCTGACATGCACAAATAAAGGGTGACGACTACGTGGAAGGGGTGTTCCGCAATATGGGATACTATGATACTAACGTTGACGTCGTAATGCGTCCAGTGTGTTCTACAATGGCCGTTTCAGTCCACCCATCTCGATCCGCCCATCATCAGGGCTGCCCGATCTCGCATGCCATTCCACGCTTTGCTCGTAGAACCGTTGCTCCACAGCCTTCGTGAACGCCTCTCTGGGACGTCTTCGGTGGCCATGTCTTCAACTGCACTGCTTATGCCGACAATCTCATCGCTCTTCGTATCAGTGCTGACGTCAGGTACTCATTGGCAAACGTTACCACCTACGGCGAAGCTTCTGGTAGCTGCCTTAACGTCCGCAAATGGAGCATCATGGCAATATGTAAGGTACTTCGAGTGGTCAGCGCCCCCCCTTTGTGTGTAGCTGATGCCATACAATGCTTAGGATTTGATTTGGCAAGTGGTCTTCGGCGCACGATTGCCCTCAACTGCTGGTGGCTATTTTTCCGACTACGAGCTCGGCTCTTAGATCACCGTTTACGAGCACTAGATCTTCTGCAACGGATACAATATGTAAATATATATTTGGCGTCACGTATCCCCCACATGGCACAGACATGGCCCGTTGCATGCTAGCGGCATTAGAACGAAATGTTTGCCAGTACTTGCTGTTTAGGTCTGTATCACGTGTCTGACAGAGCGGTAGTCCTTTTCTAAGCCCTCACATGGGACTGTGGGGCTGTTGTCTTTGCCAGCATACTGCTGGACGCCCTCGCACCACGCTCTCTCCCAACACCGCTTTCGGATGTCCCGCCGTCCTGCTTTCACTCTGCCACTTTTTCCTTGAACTAAGCTACGTCCGTACGGCGACAGTGCCAGAGCACTAGACATCCACGTAGGCGATCTATCGTTTCCTTCAGCAGCACAGGTCACCGAACGTGGCTGAGGGGAAACATCTCCACGTCGACTGGCGTGCCGTTTGGCGATCGGTGTGCGCTCCTTGTCTTGACTCTGACGTCAAGTCTGCACGCTATCTTACTGTCAACGGGAAGCAAGTATGCCGGTCACGCCTACACAAGATTCACCTCGCAGACACCCCGTTGTGCGTCGCCTGTGATGTTTTGGACACGGACGGCCGTCGCCCGGTGAACAGATCGACAAGTGGTGCTACGGACGCTGTCCTTTTGTAAGCACGAGACTCCTCGTCAGATGCCTACTCAGCTGCTCCTTTTTCCGGACCAGGTATATTTCCCACAAGAGAAGATGCACTCCGTGAAGTGTGTTTATGGACACACAGTTTTTTGTGGCGGCGTTGGTAGTGACAAGCAATTCGCTGTAGAAACGGCTTACGAAGTCACCGCCACACTTTTAATAGCGGGCCGACCGGTCTGCTGGAACAGTGAACAGAAAGATGAAAACCCAAAAACTCTGATTAAATAAGAGTCGGTACTTATCTTTATTAACGGAAATACAGATACACGGTAGTAAACTCCGTGTCTACAGAAATCTGTCTAGTTCGAGTCGGAGCGGCTAGGTCAGCGTCGGCTGACGACAAACAACAACTCTGCTGCGATGAACACACAACTGACTAGCAAGTACACAATTCGGTGGCGAGTATACAACTGAGCGGCGAATACAGAACTGTCCTAGCGCTCGCGACTCCAGCGCTTAAGAAACCAGAAGCCAGCGGTGGCGCGCGCAGACTTGCGGCGATTTCCTGTCTCGCTGGCGCTGCTTATGCGGACGGCGTCCGGACTTTGATGCTGCCAACCTTTTGGCAGCGGGCTCGGGTGGCATTACTGGCTAGGATATAACACAGTTCACTACTTGTTTTCTGGTGGCGTGAAAAATATCCTTGATTTTTGGTACTCCCTTAACGAAGGCCATTGTGGAGTTGACCGCAATCCCAAATGCAATTTGTCTCCAATTTCCTTTGTAGTGTGTTCCTTAACTCAACCTACAGGTCGACATTACCCGCTGACTATGAACACAACATTTTGGCACAGACCAGCGTAGAAAACTGGCGGAAAGCACATGCGGCTGCCCTCTATGACGAGGATTTTGGAAAACTGACACAACGGTACTACAGATGTCTAAGTCGGAACGGTGAGTATAAGAGAAGTAACTGGAAGCTGTAGATTAGTGTTTTAAAGTATATATTTCTGATTTCACTGTGGTTTCCATTTCACTACTGTATATTAAAGTTATTAAACAAAATTAATATATTTAAAAATCAACTGACGCAACTGTTGTACATAGCGATGCAAGCAACAGTTTTTGCGAGGAATAAAAACACATTTCCATTCTCTTATTTCAGTAAAGAAAACGCTAATAATCTCATACAAGATTAAAAATGAACTTAATATGGATCAGAACCAATCTCTCTCACACTTTCAAGCCAAGCGGTTGCAAATAACTGTTTGATACACTGACCTAGGTTTCGACACCTACTAATGGTCTCTTCATCAGAATGAAATTTTAAAGAATCGTAAAATCACATTACGGGAAAGCAATTGTCAGAATTTAGAGCAGCTATACTCAAGTCAGAAATAAAATAATACACTTAGCGAAGGCTGGTACAAGTTTTATTTTATTTCTGTTTAAAACCACAATCTCTCTCATTTTCGTGGGAAGTGTACTTCTAACATTCAGTTACAGGATCGCACAGAAGTCATCTACACAAAATACATCTCCACGACTGAAGAGCGATACTTGTTTCACAGAAAGCTTCACAAGCTCCCTTAAACCTCTCTTCCGTACCCCCTAGCCTGTTGAAGGGGAGGAGAATAGATAAACCAGAGATCAGTAGTGATCGACAAACGTCGGCACCCTTAAGCCTGTGCGGAAACATCGGCAGACAAGTCACGCGATGGCGTATTCCCTGCCATGAGCATCAACCACAATTTGAATTCTCTCTGATGTACCGTCACAATATGGCACGAGGCTGAACATTGTGTCTTCTTTTTATGGGCTTGTTTGTTACAGTCCTCTTTTTCTTGGGACGAAATGCTGCCGCCTTACTCCCCAGCACGTCGGGTACGTGCAGTGCAGTTTCCTGGCAAGACGCCAGAACAAGAGGTTGGCCGCAACGCCTTCCAAGTTTCTTCGTCTCAAGAAGAGTCAGGCCATATTTTTTTGCTTAAGGTACTTTCTTGTTACTGAGGCCCGTAATTTGGGCAAGAAACATCTATATACTGTTGCTCTCTTCTCAGTGTAAAGCAGCCAGGAAAAGGAAGTTACATATTCGTCCGAATCAAGGAAGTGAGATCAGCGTTTTTCGTTACGGTATAGTGTAACGAGAAAGGTAGACATCTGTCATCTTCCATATTCCATTACAGATATATTGATTATTAAATAAGTGGTTACGCGGCGAGGCGGTTTCATAGAAGAAAATGCAGCAAGAAAAGACTAATTCTCATGGAAATTATTCGACAAAATACGAAGATGAACTTACTTTATTGTAGTTTATGGCACTTCGTGTGTACATGTTAGACAATTATTCAACTCTTTATCATTTTCATAAATTCATCTGTCAATTTTAGTACTGAGGCTACAGATCATAGACAGTAGACGCTTCCCATAAGTTGAGGCCAAGGCCTGTTTCACTCAACATCTTATGTGTCGACCGGTATGAAAGAGACTGAGACGTGGAAACGTTCGAATCAGATAGCAGGTAATTTGTGTGGTGTGAGCAAGAAATGAGGAGGTTCTCCGCAGAATCAACAAGGGAAGGAATACGTGGAGAACACTGACAAGGAGAAGGGATATGATGATAAGATACCTGTTAAGACATAACACAATAACTTCTACGGAGGGAGCTGTAGTAAGTAAACTCTGTAGAGGGAGAACGAGATTAGAATACATCCAGCAGATAACTGAGGATGTAGGTCGCAACTGCTGCAGTGAGATGAAAAGCTTGTCACAGGAGGTAATTCGTGGTGGGTCGCATCAAGCCAGCCAGAAGAGTGATGACTCAAAATTAAAACTCTATCAGAAGTACAGAGCAAGTTCTGTAGCCGTTGGTGTATCGTTTACGTAGGCAACAGAGGCACAAATTCGAGGCATTTCACGATATGTCGCGATAAACGAAACCCCTCCATCCTTCTTCTTGTTGTGTTCTTCAGTCCGAAGACTGGACTAATGCAACTCGACACACTAGTGTATCACGTGCAAGTCTATTTATCTCTGCATATCTTCAGGCAACCTGCATGGTCTTGAACCTGTTAACCACAGTCAACTTTGGTCGCCATCTATAATTTTTATACACCCGCCCCACTGGTACCCTTTATTACGAAACTGATTTTTCCTAGAATGTCCTATTAACCGATTCTTACTTTCAGTCAAGTAGTAGCATAAATTTATATCTGACGATGGAACATTGCCCTTTTTCAGGAAGGCTTTTCTCGCTATTGCTAGCCTGCATTTCATAGTCTCTTTACTCTGGCCATCGTCTTTATTTTGCAGGTCATCTACTAACTTCTATCATCTACTAACTTCTGTATCATTTCCTAATCTAATTTCCTCATCTCCACCTGATTTACATCAACTATTTTGCTTTGTTCTTGTTCTAATTTCGTTAATGTTCACCTTATATACTTTTTTCGCGACACTAATCATTCCGTTCAAATGCCCTTTCAGGTCCTTTGCTATCTGTGACAGCATTATGATGTCACACCCAAGCATTAAAAATTTTATTTCTTCTCCTTGAATTTACTTCCCCTCCCTAATTTTCCTTGATTACTCACATTCAGTAACGTCAATGGGAGGCTCTAAATCTGTCTCATTTCCTTCTCAGCTACTGCTTCCCTTTCATGTCCTTCAGCATTAATTACTAGAGTCCGGAGTCAAGTCAAGTTGTAGATTTACAACAATGATTACCTATCGAAATCGCGGAGTCCAGACGATACATATCGAACGTGCAATCGTAAACCGATCATACGACTCTGGTGGCAGGCGTTATGAATAAGTTTACAGTGGCCGCTACTGCAACGACAAAAGAAGAGCGTTACTAAAATACTTGTAATTGCAAAGGAGACGACTTACCTTACTCGTCGTCGGTGTTGTCATCATGTGAATGTCCGTTGCGGTGGTGTGACTGGATAATTTGGAAGATTCGAACCATGTATTCTTCCTGATACTCGTTAGTTTTCCGCACTGTACGCAATGAAATTGTAAATGGTATTCCAGCATCGAAACTGTTCTTACGAAGTTTTACACACTTCGCACCACCGCAGTGTACATAGTTCCTTTTTCCTCGTCCGGTGGTACTCCATATTTGCGACAAAAAGTCGAACAATTTTCTGCGCGGGATTTCCATGTGAGTGAATCCGCCGAAGAAATGTCAAGAACACCTGACATCCCACTCACTAACGACATAAATCGTCTGGGATTCCCTAGCAACTCACAAATAATTCGCAGAGGTAAGTAATTTAGAGCAACTAAAGGAACGACGGAAAACAGTCACATGATCGATTTACGGTAGCACGTTCGATATTTATCGTTTGGACCCCGAGTCTTCGATAGGCAATCATTCTTGGAAATTTACATATTTCGTTCCCTGTATTTTCGCCTTGCTATAGTTAGAATTGCAGGGACCGCATTCAAATTAACATTCCCAACAGATTGCTCTAAATCTACAAATGTCATACAAAATACCGATGTTGGAAGATTACAAATAGACGTTTCAATAACGATACTGAAGCGTCTGAAACATTACAACTATCCTGAAGACAAAAGTCAACCTTCGACTTTGTCAAAGAAAGCAGGCTACTTGTTACCACTGTCAATAATTTTTCCGTCATCTGAACGAACCGTTCTTTGAATTTGTCTCATAACGACGCCAATGCAACGTTTTTGAGATTTCTCTGAAGTGCGGAGAGGAGGGGGCAATATTTTTGAATTAACTTAGACGGGAATACTTGCTATTGTTGCAGCAAACCGAGGACTAACACATTCCATTTTTCATTCAGTTCATGCTTTCGTGGTATCAATTATAGCATAGACGTGTTATTTGGAATAGATATTTTTTAATTTCTCTAAATGATACTTCGAATTATATTAGTATATTTCTGTTAATAATTAGTGAGATTATATTTGATCCACGTAAAAGTAAGTACTGGTATTTATACAACAAATTTTCGTAGACTTCGTCCACGAGCGATTACAAACCTATATCGAGTAATCAAATTTTTCTAAAAAAACACGTTTCTTCTGTTATGATGCGAGGCATTAACTGGTCCGCGGCCTTTCAATTCTTCGTTAGTGGCGATGTTCAAAGGGCCGCCCCCGGCGCCGGCAGGTATGTTCGAGGCATCGGCTCCTGCGCTATTGATAAACTACGATACTACACATTCAGTCTTAAGGAAAATTCCTACAGTTCCGGACCACGTGGCCTCTCACCACAAAAACTGACCACGAGCTCTTCTCGAGTCAAGTGCGAAATACGAGAGTTGGCCAGAAAGTAATGCACACTAATTTTTTTCTCAGCCTAAAACAATGCTACAAACGCGAAACACTACGTACGTATTATCTGAAGCATTCTGAGAGATGGTTCAAATGGCTCTAAGCATTATGGGACTTAACATCTGAGGTCATCAGTCCCCTAGAACTTAGAACTGCTTAAACCTAACTAAGCTGAGGACATCACACACATCCATGCCCGAGGCAGGATTCGAACCTGCGATCGTAGTAGCTGCGCGCTTCCGGACCGAAGCACCTTTAACCGCTCGACCACAGCAGCCGGCGCCTCCTGAGAGAGAGTGCCAAGTTCCCGTCACTTCCGATAGATAGCGTAGCTGCAGGACAGTTCCAAAATGGCGTCTTCAGGTGACGTACAAGCAACGTGCCGTCATTGAATTTCTCAGTCTATGGAGCATCTGCTGTCGACAGAAGTACAGTCAGTCGCAGGGCACGGAGGGTGAGGTCATCACAAGGCGATGTTGCGGAACTCCACTGTGACCCCGAGCGCCGACGGACGAGTACAGGACGCGGTGTATCGGCAGCGGCCGCAGAGCGCTTCTACTCCGTGGCGGTTGGGGTCGCAGCGAAAAGCTTACAAGTGAAGCGGCATTCTCAATCACTTCTATAAAGCTCAGTTGATGGTGTTCCTCC
Source organism: Schistocerca americana (assembly GCF_021461395.2). Classification (NCBI taxonomy): domain Eukaryota; kingdom Metazoa; phylum Arthropoda; class Insecta; order Orthoptera; family Acrididae; genus Schistocerca; species Schistocerca americana. Next base: position 96,357,008 of record NC_060121.1, read on the forward strand.
GACAGGACTGTTATATAGCTGTTGCGGAGGTATTGAAACTCACCCGCGCCGCCCCTACTCCGTACCTGCAACGAAGCACGGTATGTGAAGCAGTGCATCGCTCCGAAAGCAGTGTCCTCCCACCGTCGACTGCGCATGCACACATGGATAGCAGCCGAGATTCAACCTCCCTCCCATCACGGCTGGTTAGCTCGCACTAAGGCTGTGTATTTTTCTATTGAATCCAGCCCTGGCCATTTCTCGACAAGACACATTTGTAGTTCGTGCATCGTGACGACAAATTTATATTAGTGCCGGTCGATTTATTCATTTTTCCAAGGCTGCATTTAGACAAACAAGGACTGCCATAACACAGACTAGTTACTATGCTTATATTCCACCTCCTTGCTGTGTCCATATTTCAAGTTCTCGTGAGAAATTTTATGTCGATTATTTAACCAGTGAAAAAAGCTTCTTTCAGAGCACAAAACAGGTGAACGTTCATTAAAAGACTGACTGAAAAGCGGGGTACCACCTACCTTATTCTACTTTCGTCAGAAGCTTTAAAAATTTGTCCAAAAAATTTTGGCTGAGAAGATATCACCGCTCTTTCTAACATCCAACTCACATTTCACTCCCACAAGCTCGCGAAAGTGTAACGCGCTCAGACACACTAGTCCATCGCCGTTAGGTAGCTCATGCCCATCCACTCCCATTTCCCCACTCTCTCACTTCTTCATCCCACCTCATTGTCATTATCTCTTTATGTCTCTCTAACTCTTACTGTCCCCTGTCTCACAGCAACAGTCTCCTTCGTTCTGCCCTACTATCATTGGGTTCTCTCACTGTCACTGTCTCCTTATTGCCCTCTCTTACTGCTACTTTCTCATTCATTCTTTCCCACTGCTGCCGTCTCTTCTCACTGTCGCTGCCTCTAACTTTCTCGTTGTTATTGTCATACACTCTGTCTCTCATCACCAGCAGCTCTCACCCACTTCTCCTTCTCTTTATTCCTCTCCCAGTAGCACTATCTCCTTCGTTCTTTTCCGAGCACTGTTCTGTCACTGTCAGCTATGTTGCGTTGTCACTCTGTCCCTCTCTTTCTCTCATACTGTCTCTCCTGCGCTCTTTCTATAATGCAATCACTGCCTATTATCTTCTTGTGTTTATTATTTTTCCGTCTCATTCCAATTGCCACTGCACGTTTCTCTCTCAGCATAAATAAACGCGAATACGTTCGTGTGAGAAAACATGTCTACAGGAGCTAGGAAGGTAGAATGAGTCAGCTGGTACCCTAATTTTAAGTCAGAGTCTTTTATAGGGGAACGTATTCGCATTTTTTGTGCTCCGATAGGAGCTACAACGTGACATGTCACTCATACAAATAGCAGTTAATGCGTCAGTAAAATTTTGATAGTTTACGTAAGTCAAACTGATGTAACGCAGAACTAATTTTTTAAATCTCAGAACGAATTTTATGTGCACAGACATTTTGCATGTGCTTTAGTACTGCAGTGATAAGGGGCCGCAGGACACTTCTGATGGTAACGGAGAGACTTTACAGCATATTTCTCGATGCCAAGTCACTTAATAAACTTTGTTTTCTCCTCACACTGGATATGTGCGTATTTTACGTCTACAAGTAGGATAATTTCGAACCGTGATATATCGGAAACGGATAAAGATATCAATAAATTTTGAAGGCTGTTAGAGCTCGGAATGTTAGGAATATACCGTAAATATGCTGCACGTAACCGTTTAGGAATCCACGGCTTGGTTTTCGTACCCATAAACCATTTTTTAGGGTATTCTTAGGGAACCTCCCATGAACTAAGTGGTCCACCGTACACCACGTCTAATGCAGAAGGAACAAAACCATTTGCCTAAGATGGAAGTAATGTGTAATATTCAAACTTAAACTCTGTACTTTCGGATAGTTACAGTAAGATGATCCTTCTGTTAACCACGCAAGTGGTCTAAAGCCCAAGGGCTATTAGAAAAACCTGACGCTACCTTCGTGTCACCAATACAACATGAGGTATGAGTCCAGGAAAGACAGCGTTTTCATTCGTGACGTTTCGGAATACACACCGACAGAAAAAATCGCAACATCAAGAAGGAATAAACGAAATTTAGTAGGCGTGTTTCTACATCTGAAAGATGATGTCTATTCATATTTCACGGCTGTCGCAGAAAAGTGGTGGTAGTAGCGTCACTATGAGGATGCAAATCAGGTTCGTTTCAAATACACGCTGTAGCGGTCGTGAATTTTAGTTACTTTTCAGAGTGGGCGTAGTGTGTTGATGTTAGTCAACAACACCATCAAGGCGACAAGGACTCCATTACCAGCACCTCACTGATTTTGGGTAATGTCTTGCAATAGGGCTACGAGAAGTTGGATGTGCTTTCTGCAATAGTACAGAAACACTTGGCAGGAATGTAGTCACTGTTCATAATTTCTGGCAGCGGAGTTGACGGGAATGTACGGTCCCAAGAAGACCAGGCTCTCTGGACGGCCACGTGGCGCTACGAAGAGGGAGGATCATGTTGGACGTATGGCTCCAGAGCGTCGTACTGCATCTGCAACAGCAATTTGAACGGCAGTTGGCACCACAGTGGGAGGTCGAACTGTTACAAATTGTTTATTTCGAGCATAGCTCCAAGCCAGACGCCCTGTAACATGCATTCCACTGACCTCAAACCACCGTCATTTGCGACTTCAGTGGTGTCAAGCGAGAGCGCATTGCTGGCATGGTGCAGGTCTGTTGCGTTTCTGATGAGTGCTGCATCAGCGCCACTGCCTGTGATACCGGTGTGTTGCGTAGAATGTGCCTGGTTGGGAAATGGTTCAAATGGCTCTGAGCACTATGGGACTTAACATCTGAGGTCATCAGTCCCCTAGAACTTAGAACTACTTAAACCTAACTAACCTAAGGACATCACACATATCCATGCCGGAGGCAGGATTCGAACCTGCGACCGTTGCGGTCGCGCAGTTCCAGACTGAAGCACCTAGAACCGCTCGGTCACAGCGGCCGGCTGTGTCTGGTTGAGGGCCTGCAGTGTATCTGTCTGCACACTGTAGTTATGGTCCGGTGGGGGGGGGGGATTTCGTATGACAGCAGGAGTACTCTCGTGGTTGTCCCACGCACCCTGACTACAAATGTGTACGTGAATCTGATGAATTCACCTGTTGTTTTTCCGGTCATGAAAAGCGTTCCAGGGGATGATTTGCAAGCCGGTAACGCTCTCTAATACCGCTGTAGTAACCCAGCATGCTCTACAGTGCGTCGACGTGTTACCTTGGCGTACTCGATCACCAGGTCTGACTCCAATCGAGCATATATGGGACGTAATCTGACGACAACTCCAGCGTCATCCACAAACACAAACCTGTGTTGGCCGACCAGGTGGAACAGTCATGGAACTCCATCCCACAAGCCGACATTCGGCAGATGTACAACATAATGCACGCACGTTTGCTTACTTCCATTCAACATTTGGCGGCTAGCTGGTTATTTACGTACCACCATTTCACGTTTGCAATAGCGTACCTCCGCGTACGTTATCCTGCGACCTTGCAGTGTTGATCACTTAAATAGATTACCTAGAGCAATGTTTTTCTGAAATTTTATTATTCCATGTTAATTATTGTTTGGTGTAGCAATTTCTTTGCGTCAGTGTATTAGGTAGCGAACACTGTTGCCTCCGTACCGATTACATTAGGAAGGGACTTACGTTCCTGTACTACCCTGCACGTGCCGGAATATAGCTCCTGTACCGGCGATATTCAGGGTGAAAAGTATTTAAACCGACAAACTCTGGGAGGTTGTAGGGGGCATCCAAACAGATGTTTTTCCTTAATGTCATTTTTTTCTATGATGAGTATTTAAACCGGTAGAGGAAGATTTCTCTGGCGGTAAATTAATAAACCAACAAACACTTTTTCATTTTTTTGTGACCAAGAGACAACACATTAACACAACCCAATTTCAATTACAGCAGATTTTCAAAAATTCCTCCATTGACATGTAAACAAAGGCTACACCGTCGGATCATGTTCTGTCTGACACGGGCAAAACCCCAAGAGTATCCTGAATTGTTCCCGCTGCTGCTACTATCCGGGCAACCAGATCCACTTCTGATGCAACAGGAGTTGCGTACTGCAGTCATGGACTGCGCGGCTGGTCCCGGCGGAGGTTCGAGTCCTCCCTCGGGCATGGGTGTGTGTGTTTGTCCTTAGGATAATTTAGGTTAAGTAGTGTGTAAGCTTAGGGACTGATGCCCTGAGCAGTTAAGTCCCATAAGATTTCACACAAATAGGAGTTGCGTAAACAAGGTTGCGCATCCCTCCCCCCACAAAAAAGTCCAGAGGGGACGTATCTGGAGATCGAGCAGGCCATGGCGCAGGACCACCTCTGCCAGTCCGCGTTTTTGGGAATCGTCGGTCCAGGAAGCGACGCAAACGACGACTGAAATGTGCCGGAGCCCCGTCATTTTGGAACCACATGCGTTGTCTTGTAGGGAGTGGGACGTCTTCCGGCAATTCTGGCAATACTCTGGCGAGACAATTTTAATAGTGCCTGCCATTTAATGGCCTAAGTAGCAGATACGGCCCAATTAAACAGTCCCCAACAACACCGACCTACACATTAACGAAGAACCGCACTTGATGAGCGCTAGTAACTGTGACATGTGGGTTATCCTCACTCCAAAATGTGAATTGCGCATGTCGAAGACTCCATCACGCCCGAACGTTGCTTCATCGGCAAACAACACAGAGGATGGAAATGTAGGATGCATTTCACACTGCCTCAGATACCTCTTCGAAATCTGGGTGGATAATCAACTGGCTCCAGGCTGTGGACACGCTGTAAGTGAAATGGACGTAAGAATTGCTCTCGAAGGACTGTCCTAACATTCGTCTGATTCGTCCCCATGTTACGTGCAATTGCACGAGTGCTGATTGAAGGATCCCGCTCGACAAGCTGCAAGACAGCTTCCTCAAATTGCAGCGTTCTTACCGTGCGAAGGCGTCCCTGTCCAGGTAATCTGCTAAATGACCCGGTCTCACGCAGACGTTGGTACACAGCAGCGAAGGTCGTATGATGCGGTATACGGCGTTTAGGATATTGTTGTTAATAAACCCTCTGTGCAGCTCGTCAGTTGTGGTGCGCTACGTAGTACGCACCAACCATATCAGTGTACTCACTCCAGGCGTATCGCTCCACTAGTAAACAGAGGCAATGCACTACTACACTGGTGGACAGCAGTTGCCTACAACTGAAGAGCGTGAAACGCCTCTAACAACTGAAGATCGTAATACGGCCTCTAACAACTGAAGAGTGTGATACGGTCTCCACCGGTTTAAATAATCCTCATAGGAAACAACGACATTAGGGAAAAATATTTGTTTTAATGTCCCCTACAACCTCCCAGAGTTTGTCGGTTTAAATACTTTTCACCCTGTGTACTGCTACGCCTCAACTCTTGTGCGTACGGACCTCGGTGGGTGTCGCTCCCCAGCTGACAACAGCTCGCTGGCGGCTGGCGGCAGGCCGTCCCCAGCGGCATCAGCGACGGCACGACCAGAGCAAGTGACCGCCCGCCGCCCGCCGCAGCACGTGCACGCGTGCCGCCCACGTGGCGTGCGGCGCCGTTTGCTGCCTCGTTCCGCTGCCCGGCCGCGTCTATCGACGGAGGCGGCGGCGGCGGCGGCGGCGGCGGCGGCGGGCGGCGCCTGGGCGCGCGTGCGCCGTGGGGGGCGGCGGCGGGGGCGGTGGGGGCGGCGGGGGCGGCGGTGGCGGCGGCGGCCGGCAGTGCGGCCTGCGCGCGCCCAGCCTGCCCACGCCACGTGACAGCGCGCCGTCGCATGGCCCGCGCCTCCACCGACGCCGCCGACGCCGACGCCGCTCTCTCACGTAAATACCGCAGCTGCCTGCCGGCTCAGGCGAGCCGCCGCGCCGGGTTTAGCGCTCGCTGCTGGCTGGCTGTTGTCACCTGGTGCCGCTCCGTCCGCCCCCAGCACGCACACCACTCCGGCGTCTACCACACCTCAGCTGGTTGGTCGTACCAATTATCGCGTCATACGGACCTGACACTGAGTGTGCATTTACAGCGAGTATCTGAAATTTTCTGATGTGCTATCACACGTTGTCTTTTACTGTTTTCAAAGTGTTTTGAAGTGAAGAATCTTCGTCATTAGCAGCTAGTTACAAAAGCTTTAGTTCGGTTTGTTACCTAAATTATCTTCGTAACAGTACAGTACTAGAAATAAGTACACACACATGAAAATAGAGAACATGTACTACGCGTTATATGTTGCCACACCTGTTCCGCACAAGAGCCGCTGAACTGTACTAAACGTAAGCTCATACGAAGAATGATATGCATATATCTGAATCTTTATGTCCGGAATTTATTTGATCTCTTCCACTCTCACTTGAGAGTTACTGGTGGAGAGTTTCAATGTCAGAAGTCTTGCTGTCGAGTGGAAACTTGCAGAGCAATGTGTTTAGATTCTCACACTGAACACTTTTGTTTCGTAAAAGATATATGTGCATAGCTACACCAGCAGCTACTGTGAAAGACTTTAATGAGATGCACTAATTTCCGCCTATCAATTCGCTTTCTTCTGCCACTGATCGAGAAAATTGTCATTACATTTTTCATACTGATGCATTATACGCAGTTGCCGTTATATGAAGTTAAATGGACAAGCATCAGTGCTATAATTACGTGTCACTAATTCACTCTTGATATCTTGACACACCGGTACTTCCGTTGCAAAAGATGGCAAGTATGCTTCTTGTAAGATTTACCCAAGTTTTTCTCAAGGATACGGAGGGTATTTACCATATTTTGCAAAGAAACTACACGTGTGTCCAGATAAAATTGTATTAGTGGCATGTAACTTTAACACTGATGCTTGCCTATTTACCGCAGTATTAAAACAAATATATGAAATGCGTAAGAAACCAAACGCTGTATCGGATCACTATCAAATGATGCTGCATGTATAGATGGAAACCAGTAGCAACTGAATACATTTTTTGACAGCAGCTTTCGTGCAAGATATTGCACCTATAGACCTTGACCTTACAAAACTATTTTTAATACTTTTGTGACGGTATTGCACGTTCGTAGTTGTCTAGAACAGAAACTGACTGTAATTGGTAAAGTACTAATGAAACTAATTATAACGTTGTCCAAAGCCTCGCACGGAATCTGTATGCCTATGGAGAAACTGAACTCTTCCAACACACTTTCCCATCTTTATAAATGTTGTTTGTCGAGTGTTGCTACTTCAATAAACCTTGTTCTACGGTGGACTAGTTACAAAGTAATTCGTTCCGTTTTGTTTTTGGCTATACTGCATTTGGAACAATTGAAGCTCAGAAAATAAGTGCAGTATCAAATATGTGTTTCGACATTGAATTCTCATTTCCGACTGCTGTAAGAGTTTTCAAAAATTTTTCATTCCATGTCAGCATGTCTGTCATTTATCCTATCCTGCCCTGTAGTTGGATTAATGTCATCTCAAGGAAATGTGCCTCCTCTATCATGCAGTAATTCACACACATGAATCGGCTCATTCACAGTGTTTGTTTACGTTCAATGATAACGTTGTATGACGCTAGGGAAAGAGAGGCAGAACGACACACGCCTAAACTTATACGAAATACCTATGTAAACTCTGAAAACTCTACAAAATGGAAACCGGCGTAACACGGGCAGTAACGTTATCACTTAAATAGTTAATAACTAAATTGCAGACATTCCAAAAACGAAGTTTATAACATGTGAACGTAATTTGTATTGAGTTTGTAAAGGAACCTATCCACTGACTCACTTTACGTAATGCTGCCAACGAGCAATTTGTCCATATCCTCAGCAGTTTTTTCTATCTAATTTTGTTTCCCCAGCACCCCACACCGCTTCAGAATGCAACTTGGCAATGACTGTACTCATTTTAAACAACGGTTCTGTATTTATTCCTATGTACTGTACTGTATCCTAACACGTTTCTCACAGTACTCGTTGTCTTTCTCGTATGAATAGTACTTCCCTACCTGTCTCATACATGAAACGTGGTGTTGAAAGGAAAACTGAACCATGTACAAGAGCGTTTACCATCAGTCAGTGCAAACAGTTTCTCTACCACCACGATATACGCCCCGGATTGCACGCAGTTTAGTCAAAGTGCTGGTATTGTCAGTACAATTGAGTAGCGAAGGAAATTAAGGTAACGAAACGAATGAGTGGCTCCATAGAGATTCTGATGCTAAGAAAAGTCCATCGACAAGTAGTCAACGCAGATCGTTCTCAGTAGAGTTCGGACTGGCACTGAAGACAGCTTATTTCAGCTTGAAGAAGCTATCCAGTTGTGTTTTGAGAAACAAATTGGGTTTCATATTACTGTTTATTCAGAATGTTACCGAACTGTTCAAGCGTAACAAATGACGTGGTATGAGTCTCCTAGTGCTGGATAACAATAAATTACTAACGGTAGGTTGCAAAAGGCAGTTGGAGATGTCATGTTACAAAAAAGTGTTTTCTGAATGGAGAAGTGTGTCTTTCAGACTTTCCACATACCATTGTTCTTTTTCATAGCAACTTCTTTGCTGAACATTTCGCTTTCTTTCCTTAGACTGCAACTGTCATATCCTAAGAACTGTAGCTACAGATCGACACATGGAGAGAACCCGTTGTATTCAACTGAATCGTCATCGACCGGCTGGTAGCAAACTTTTCATTACGGGCTCACCAGGCGAATCATACGTCAGCATCAACAGTGATTTGTGACGTGAGAAACAGAGTACTTCGCTGGTGGTCCCTTCTCTTCAGGCTGATATAAAAGACGTAAAAATTATTGCCATGGTATAAAATTTTCTGCATTATTATTTATTTTCCGCAGGGTGTCATTTTCGGCTAATATGTCACTTTCAGGCGGTATGTGCAAAGATCACACCGCAATGGCATGAGACATTAATAAAGGAAATAAACAAAAAATGTCCGTAATTAGGGCGCCCAGCACCGGAAAACAAGTCATACTTAGATTACAATGTGTAAAATGTAGTCATTCTACAGACTTCGCTGATGTTTTTACTGCACGGAAACAAAGTATGTTTTCTGATATTTCTTTAAAAGGTTGTGTTTACCCCTGAAGTATTCCAGTTTTTATTTTTCCTTATATAACAAGCTGTACTAAATTACCCTTCGCAACTATCGCAAAGCCACTGCATTATCTACCGTTTCTTTGGGCATACGTTACTAAATTAGATTGTCTGACGTTTACATGGAGTCAGCTGCATTCACTCAGACTAGTATTTAACGATGGCAGCAACTGGCACGGCTGTACGTTAGAAACTACCTCGCACGTAGCCTGACTTCTGTGTTAATTCATTTTAAAACTATTATAGACTTACAGTTTTTAAATAAACTGATGTATGTAGCGTAATTCATCAATTTTTCGAGTTTAGGTACCTCTGAATGCTTACGAGAATTCTAGACATTTCCGTGGTGTCCCTTGCAACCACTTTCGCGCTAAGCTTTGTCAGTGTCTAAGTAGCATTATTGTTAAACTTACAATTCTGTGGATCATAGGAGCAAAGGTAGTCAACTGTGCGTTTCGTATCTTGTAAACAGGAAGCAGGAAGTCTTTCGCTGAAGCCAGCAAACAGTAATCTGTTTTGAATGCGCCTCGTCGCCTGTAAGATGATGCTGAGGAGTTGTTTTCCTCCTCAGGTGATTCTCCTGCTGTATATTAACGACCTACCGCACAATATTATTTGTTATTTTTTTAAATGAACACACCACCACTTGATTGTATTGTTATTTTATTGCGACCAAGGTTTCGACCTTTTGTACCAATTTGAAGAGATTGAGTTTATGTCATTAACACATATTGCAGGACATACATGTTAATGATATAAATGGCATAAAAGGCCGACACGTAGATCGTAATTAAATAAACAATAATACAGTCAAATAGCAGTATGTTCATTTAAAAGTTATTGTACGACTTTTGCTCAGCAACATCAGAAAAAATATTTGCTATATTTTCTATTAGGAGATGTTACAAATGAACTTGCACAAATGGTGAAATATAACGCAAGTGGTTTAAAAAGCAGCGCAATACATAATACCAGCATGAGGCCTACGAGATAAAAATTCTTGCTTAAATGCAACAAAAGTAAGTAATAAATACCGTGTAACGTAACCCTTGCAATTTCACATTCGTCCACCACACGGTATCAAATAATATGTGAAGTTACACAATTCAGAATTGTATGTACATGTACATCCCTCTTGACGTATCGCATTCAGGACGTTGATCGCGAACTTAGTACCGCTCTCTGCATCACAACTATAATCTCCGCTGCCGTAGTCAATGAAGTCGGATAGCGTCTTTATTCTGCTTGCTTCCATATCGTCGTATCCTGTAATGTCGTATTTTCGAATAATGTTCTGCACTCACACGGGATGTTTCAAAACGGTATTGTGAAAATATATAAATTATGTGGTTGATAACATGGTCTCATTCAGAAACAACTGTGTTTTTCTGTTGCGCACAGCAGAGAGAAACGATATTACGTTCATATTATATGAATGCGTGGTTTCTGTTCTTTCCGACATTTCTTCAACGATGAACAGAGAAATGTGGGCCTTCCTGCAATTGGCGGTTAAGTAGACTTCCAGCTAAAATGGGAAACAGTAATGACTGACAAGTCATAAACTGTAGCAATAAAGGCTCAAAGCAGCCCAAATAATCTATAAAAATGAGTAAGTAACTGATGGACACTAGTAGTAGAAAAACATAAAGCCATCTAGTACACGCAACACAGTTCAGTGGTAGGAAAGATCATCCTGTTGACGGCAGACGTACATAAAATGTTTACTACAGTCGACAAGATTGTCCATTAATGTGAATAACTCTCCAACTTCTTTTAACGCATGCTTCAGCTGTGAGCTTTTGACTGTTTCTTATTCACATCTTTTTTACAGCACGTTTTCAGTGGCGATTTCGTTCCGTATACTTGGCTTAAAACATGTGCGATGGCATAGCTTTGTAACATCTGACAACTTACAACAGCTAGGTCAAATTCAAACAGAGCAAAACCGTTTTATTTGCGGCATTAAATAACTAGAGAAGTGTATTTTATTCTGAATTACGCCTATTAAAGTACTTAAAGATTCCGATATCCGTCAGTACTTGCGCTTCACGAAAAGATAACTTACTAGCTTCTCTCTTTCTTTAGATAGCTATGATTGTTCGTTGTGCAGTAAACCCTTGGCGGCAGTTAAACCAGAGCTAGTAGGCATTCAGGAGCGCGAAGTGGCCGACTCTCCAGGAAACTTGCCGTCTGCAACTCATATCCATTGAACAGTTCTACTAAATTCCATTTTTACCATCTTGAAAACGCGTTTTCGAAATATTTAATGTTCTCTCTCTTGTTTTGGAAGCGCTATTGTCGTTACGACACACATCATAATTAAGTCAACACTGTCCCACAGAGTTGTGGTTGATTCTTTTTAGAAATTACTGTAGTTAGAGGTAAGGGTTCTCTTAACCACAGAAAACGCGGAAATATCGGGATTCTGTGAGTCAGTCAGGAGTTGAGTACGTCAGACATCATTTCAACATAGCCGAAGAGGCAGACTTCGCGGTTCATACACATGAGATTCGTTCACTTGTGTAGAAGACTGTGTGTATCTTCCGCAAGAGGGTACTTCATATTAGGGACTCTTGCAACACCCTTCCTAAATTGTCTTCTTGAGGGAACTGTAGAATATTCCAAGATTTCTCACTTATTGATAGTTCCTGAAACTTAGTAAGTGGGCCTTCTCGAAATAGTTCGCATCTATCTTTATGCGCCTTCAATTTCACGTTTTTCATCGTTTCAGTCAAGCTCTCCCGTAAGTCAAAGAAACCTTTGACCTTCGTTGTATACTTCCAGGATCCTCTTTTAGCCCCATACAGTATGGGTCACACACACACACACTTGAGGGGTATTGATGGACGAGACGCAGGGTGTTGTTTGAGCACTCTCCTTGTTAAACTGGCTGCGCCTTCTCAGTAGCCCACTGATGAGCGGTACACTGAGCCCACGTGATCATTCGATTCCACATGCCCAGAAACTGACACATCCACGTATCTGTGTGACTGGTTCCTGTTGTGACCTGCTACCATTTGCAGTCTAGCGACACTACGTTTTCACCTTTTGGGAATTGCACGACTTAACATTTGTGGAAGCCAGTCTACCAGCGCTAGCTCATTTCTTGTCTACAATATCCCCGATTGCCATTACTGTTCATAAATAGTTACAAAGGAAATTATTTTCCACCGAGCTTTGGGGAATGTATTTGTTTCTCTTATGTTTATCTGAAAAAGAACGCTCGTGTTTATCCCAATGTGGACATCGTTATTACTTCTGAACTCAGGAGAGACTATAGCCACACACGGCATAAGTTACGTTTGTTTCTTGATGATGGTTATTGTATAGATCGACCTACGGTCCACCATCGAAATGTTTGGTCCGCTTCTTCTTTCTTTTCAAGTTATATTAAGCCATATGGCTCATATTCTAATGACTTCGTATGTCTTGCAATATTCATCTACACTGCGGCTTGTATTTGTGGATACTTATTTGTATTCTGTTACTTGTGGCCCTATTTAACTAACGGCATCCGTTCACCTTATCCCACTAACACTGCCGACAACGTGGAGAAGAAGAACAAGATGACATAAAGCGCTTAAAGAGAATGCCGACGTGATTTCTTTTAAATGGACATGGCCCATATTTTCGTTTCAGTGTTCCGTCTTATATTAAATCGTTGTCGAAGTGGCATAAAAATCTAATCTTAATGCTTTTTTAAAGATTAAAAAATTCAGCCTCCACCCTGTCCATCCCTCTTTTACGGTAGTTCCGTCACCCCGCAAAATTTTTCTGTCTTCATCCTTCTACTAGTAGAATGTAAGGTTCCGTCTCGAACTATTATTAACATGTCTACATGCCAAACACATTCAGCATACTTCACAAGCTGCTTGCATTTCTAATCTGTCTACGTCGGCGGTTTTGCCTTATACTGTTCCTTCCAGCGCTAAGCTTACTATTCCTGTTTGAGGAAGAAGTCGCCCCACCAGTTTGCCGCTTAACATGGCGATGTTCCTGCATCGACTTCTTTCCATGCTTGTTTTTTCTTTCTAGAAACTCTTCGTTTCTTATTTTATCCGTCTACTTAACTTTTAACACACTTCTATTGAACGACATAGTGTTTCTCTGAACCAGATTTTCTTCAGCTACTTCTTACACCTTTCTGGCTACCACTGCCTCATGCAGTCTCGCTTCCTCAACAGAAATCTTTCACGTCTCCCCACTTGAGTACATTTTTTGTGGTGACAAGTGATTGCCTTCGTAAGCGCAGCGGAAAACACGCTCACGACTCTGAGAAAGAAATAATTAGTTTCTAGTTCGAGGGGAATAAATGGAGCTAAGGGACTGCGAAGACTGTGAAACTCTTAGTTTAATGCTGATCGCCTTACACACTATCTTCCGCGCAATGGATTGTGCCGACAGCAGTGTGAATTAGTATGACAGTTGCGGGATTCGTGGAGAAGTACTGACCCCGTATCGAATCAGCTCAGTGCATTAACGACAAAGGCCAGTATTCTGGCAGCCAGGATATGATTCGTAGACAGTTTTTTACATCCGAATTGATGAATATTGGGTTAGTACCCACACCTCTCCTCCATTATACAATTCAAAAACATTCTAAACACATTTTCACACTTATGCTTGGGATAACACTAGATGCAGACGTATGGGGTACACGAATTCCGTTCCGTGCAGAAAGGGCTGCTGAGAGGAACGGATCCGCCCACCATCTACTACTAACTCTGCCAGATCCAGATTAACAAGCTGATCCCGTGAAGACACGGGATAAGGTCAACTAAAAGAAGAAAGAAAGAGAATCTGAAAATTGTGAAAGTTATTTAAATGCAAAACCTCTGACGTATGAACACAAAAAAGAGCTTTTCTCTAAGCATTTGGTGAGACTTGATTAGTATCATGTGCTGGCTGCGATTCTGAACATCAGCTTGCTGTATGTGCTCTTATCAAAAAATGATGGAGAATCACGTAATATTCGGGGTGGTCAGAAACAGTTTGAAAAGTTTCTAAGGGTGCTGAGAAATATTTGTTAAGAAAAGAGTTCGATAAGTTGCGCCATTTCCGAGTTAATTAGTGTTTATGTTAGTCAATCAGGTGGTTGTGTGCACGATTTCAAGCTGTCAGCCAGAGACGTGTCGGCTAACGTGTTGTTCGTTTGGTTCCATAGAACCCAAGAATAGATCGATACAAAAACTCGAAATGGTATGGTTATAAGGGTCGAATCTGAGCCAAAGGCTGAGCAGCCTCGTAAGCTATCATCTACGCTATGAGAACAGCTGATACTAATGGGACCTGTTAGGCCACTTGGATTTCCCCGAGTAATGGCCTGATTGGCTAATTTCAATGCTAATTAACTCGGAAACAATGCCACGTATCATGTTTTTTTTTCTCTCTCTCTCTTAGCAGGTATTTCTCAGCACATCCTACCTTGCATCACACTTACAAGCTTTTCAGACAGTTTGTGAGACCCAAACCTCCAGATTTGACACTCATATCGGTAGCAAACGTATGTCGATAGAGTATGAACAAAACACCGATTTAGTTCGTGCTGTGTGCTGTAGTCCAGTAGGATATGGGTAAACGGTAGTTAAAAGTATCACCAGAACTACGGAGCACAGGAAAAGCGTATGTGTGAGTAACTGTGGGTGAAAAGGTAGAGCGTTCGGTCGTCGTATCAAAGGTCCCTCTTACAAAATCCAATGATGATAATTTTTAACTGTGAAACTATTACATGGGAAAAGATTTTCCTGATATGTAAAAGAACTTTTCAGAGTTTGTAGCCTTATTGTTTTGGCAGTCTGCTTTTACTTCGCTAGTTGTGTACTTTTTATTCATCTTACTATTTTGTTTATCATTAATTATTATTATTATTACTATTACTTAAGCAGATGTGATGCAATTGGTCATTTATTTTTCTGTTCTGATCGTATATTCTGTGAACTTACAAATGTACTCTACAGGTTTACTGCTTTCAAAGAAACGAAGCAGACTGCCGAGAGACCATTCCTGTAAACGCCAAACAGCTCTTCTACATATCATAAAAACATTGACCCAAATAATACATTGAGGCGTAATACGGTGAAAAACACATGACGCCATTAGTGATTGGAACCAGGGATCCTGAGTGCGAGGATCTAACGCTGTACCAGCTGTCCCACGGAGGCAAGATGTGGTACTCAAAGTTATGTTTTTGATGTTCTCCGTAGTTCTAGTGTTACTTTCAATTAACGTTTACGCGTGTTCTGCTGGACAACATCACAACCACAAACTAAATCGGAGTTTTGGTTGATACTCTATCGACATACAACGTTTGGTAGCGATCCGAGTGTGTGACATCTGAAGGTATAGGTGTCAGCACCTTCTATATCAATACTTGTGGTATTTTGAAATGTAAAAGATATTTATATGTATCTGTGCAGTCAAATTGAGCATGTTATCATTTTATGGGGTACTGCACGCCGTGTGGTTACGCAAGAATGTGGTTGGAAAAAAATAAGAAAGACAAGGAATATTGGAAAAAACGGTACACGAAAACCACGTTTGCTAATAACTTGCTGCAATAGAAAACCATTTTTTTTAGAATATGGAGACGTATGTTGAACTTTCTCAGTCAGCATCGAAATTTAAACTGAGCACAAACGAAACAAATCACCTTACAGGAAACATAACATAGTGATATCAGGGAATCGAACTGACTTATTACTGAATAATGGTTTCGAATCTAGCATGATCATAGATATCAGTATCATTTATGTATATTTCGGTCCACGTAGAACCGTCACTGACACTCTTCGACAAAGAATTCAGTTCCATTTTCAGTCGGAATGCCGAGTAATAGCAGGACATTTACCGTGACCAATAATCACGTCGAAAACCAAGCTCTTCCGAGATGAACACAGGCGATTGCATTTTAATGTGTAGCGATTTCGCCAACGGATTAGCAATAGGAAGATGTGATACAGCAACCTTAAAGTGCGTGATCGATCAGAAACGAGACCAGAACAAGAGCAGAACTCACGAGCAAGTAGGACAGCGCCCTGCCAGATTGTTCTGAAAATTCGCATACCGTCTGATTTGCTGCCACAAAGTAAAGAGCCTTCCGCGACACATATCTCAAGCTCAGCTGGGCCAGAGAGCTGTGCAAGGCAGTCCACCATTCATAGCGTGTCTACGTGTGTCGCCCTTAGAATAACTCAGGAGACCTTTACATCAGCGGACCAGGTGGTTATAATTACAGAGAAGTTAGTCACAGAGGTCAAGTATAGGCCGTAATTGTCGTATGGTAATAAAATTTGGTGAATATTCTAATGCGTTAATGCGGAACCCATGTACGCTGGAAAAAAATAGTTCCAGTTTTGCCCACCAGCTGCAAATCTGGCGCTGTGTAAGCAAGAAAGACGTAAAGAAATGATTCGTTATGTAATGGATTAGGAACGAGACGTGGCCACAAAAGATCAGACAAACGATTTTAATATTAATTTCCGCTTATACAGTTTGTCCAAAATGAGCACCGGAGATGTCGACGAGATGCTTTAATCGTAAAAACACGTTGTGAACAGTTTCTCCCAGCTTTGCCAGGGT
This sequence comes from Schistocerca americana, assembly GCF_021461395.2. Lineage (NCBI taxonomy): Eukaryota > Metazoa > Arthropoda > Insecta > Orthoptera > Acrididae > Schistocerca > Schistocerca americana. The sequence goes on from NC_060121.1 coordinate 96,373,741, forward strand.
AATAAAGCAGCGTGTTCCTATATACCGCCCTTCAGATCAAATAGAGACTGATCGTGTCCCTGGGAAGCGCATTCTCTCTGATATTCCCAGGGCCAAAAGTCACATGGATCCTGATCAGATGATCTTGCAGGTCTTGAATCTGCAAAACCTCTGGAGAAAACACATTCGTGGAACGTTGTATTAAGCAGATCTTTCACTGGGAAAGCAGCATCAGGTGTTGCCCCATGTTGCTAGAAAGCAGTGGTTTCCACACAGCTGCGCTCTTCCAAGGCAGATATCACATACTGTACAAGGAAGCGTCGATAATGCGCAGACGTCACAGCACACCTGACGGACTATCTTCAAAGAAGAATGAAACAGGAATAAATGTACTTGTGAGTCCAGAGCACACAGTCACATACGGCTTGTGGAATGGCTCTTCGTGCACAACGCGCTGTTTAACAGTAGCCCAAATTCGCCAATTCTGTGATTTAACTGCACAGTGTAGTGTAAGATGTGCCTCGTCACTCCATAGAATACTGGCCGGTTACATGTAACAAAGTTCGATCCACGGCAGACACCGAAGAAAAAATCAGAACATTTCTGTGCGTCATGAGGTTTCAGTTGCTACGCTGTCTGGATCTTGTCTGGTACCAGTGTAAAATAGACCGCAAGACCTTCGGTCCTGTTGACCGTGGGGCGGACAATTCTCGTGACGCTGCACGAGCGCCAGCAGCGCCCGGGACACGCGCTGCGTGGCCACTTACAGCATCAGCAGCGTCGTCAGTAACTTCCACCGGAATAGGGCCACCTGCTCTTCCAGATGCCACACCGAGCTTTTTTTGAACCACTTAATGACAGTCGGCGATACTCTCTGTGCTGCACTGTCGTCCACATAAAACAGTATCACCAACAGTGCACCGTCTCCATACTGTTCACTCACTTTATGGCTGGGCAAATGACAGCGTAGACGTCATACCGTCATACAAACGGTGTACAGCACCAGATTTGCACCTGTTGGCTGTAACTAGAACTAATTTGTTTTCCAGCATGAATCGGTTCCTCTTAAACGCATTAGCATATTACGCCGTCAGATAATTACGGCTCATATTGGACCATCGTGAGTAGCTACACCTTAATTGTAACCACCTGGTATCAATGAAACGAGTCGAAGCAGACGTGTTTCAACAGCCACAGCTAAACGTGAATGTGCATGGTCGTAACGACTCGCTGGTCGCGTTACATCTGGATCGAAAAGGCGGTTCGTGATGATGACGTTTGGTTTGTGGAGCGCTCAACTGCGTGGTCATCAGCGCCCGTACCAAGTCCCAGTGTTTACAGAGTCCACTTTTTACACAACCCAATCTAGCCACCGTCACGAATGAGGATGATGATTCTGAAGATGATGAGGAGGAGGACAACACAAACACCCACTCCACGGGCAGAGAAAATCCCCAATTCGGCCGGGAATCGAACCAGGGGCCCGGTGCTCCAGAGGCGGTAACGCTAGCTACAAGACCACCAGCTGCGGACAAGCAGATTCGTGCAGTATGTCTCGAACATTTGTCCCACCCATCTGAAACGCAGTGAAACGCAGCAAGACGCGCTACTGGACCTGTCCCTCGGCAGAGTCCCGCCCCAGCCGGCACGTGGTGGGCAGCAGAGAGAACCGACCCCCTTAACGAGGCAGCGCGGAGGCGCCTCGCCTCGCCTCGCCACGCCTCGGCTCGGCCGCGCGCGGCAGCCGTCCTCCAGAGGCAGCGGGCCGGCCGCGGCGGTCCCTCCTGAATAAGTGAGTCGCAGCGGGCGCGGATTTCGTGGCAGCGGCGCAGCGCCACTCAGTCGAACGCCGCTTGTGTACACAGTCGACACGGACGATCGATAGCCGCTTCCGCGAAGCGCTCGTCGCCTCTGATTCTTCTGATTAAATGTTGCCGCTGCGAGGGCTGCGAGCTCATCTCCCGGAATCTGGATTCTGTCAACTCGAATGCGGCAGACCTGCTGAAGCAAGCGTTCTCTGAAAAAAAAAAAAGTCCGGTCATCTCACAACTACATCTCCCTTCCACACTGCAGACTCATTCTCGGTAGTGTCGTAATCCATGTTCTGCACTCACTCAGTACACACATGGTGAAGGTGTATATTCTCCCAGCGATGCCGCTGAATCTCTATATTTTCCTTATGTATAAAAGGATAAAAGAAACCCGCGGTATCCGACCTACCGCTCTGTCTTCTTCAGTCATTCATCATCAGATACGGTATGGAGAGGCATCGGGACTGTGCACAGTACTTCCAGCTGTTGCCGAAGTTCCAGCCTTGGAGCCGCTACCTCTCAGTCATGTAGCTCCTCAGTTGGTATTATGGGGATGACTGTCCCCTCTCACCGTTTAGTCCTCCCGTGAAGGAAAAACCCCTAACTGTACCGGGGATCGAACCTGAGTCCGCTGCATTAAGATCTGTCACATCGATCATTCGGATATGGAGGTGGACCTTTTTCCCCTCGATACACATGTCTAAATTATACTGAAGAGCCGGCTGGTGTGGCCGAGTGGTTCTAGGCGGTACAGTCTGGAACCGCGCGACCGCTACGGTCGCAGGTTCGAATCCTACATCGAGCATGGATGTGCGTGATGTCCTTAGGTTAGTTAGGTTTAAGTAGTCCTCAGTTCTAGGGGACTGATGAGCTTAGAAGTGCTCAGAGCCATTTGAACCATATACTGAAGAGTGTGTTCCCCAAGAGGATGAACTCACTCTGTCTTCTGGCAGTTTATCCCAATTATGCTTCGGACTGGACTTTCGTCTTTAAAACCATACTTCTGCTTTTCGGGTCGAAATACACTGTTGTCTAAAACTTATAAACGAAAGTACATTTCGCATAACGTGTTACTGAAAAGCAACATAGTTCCATGGAACCTGGACTAATCATCGAAAAGAATTGCTACAGTATAGTACAGAAGGTAACTAAAATAAATAGAGAATGAGACGGCCAGGAATGACAGTTTTATCAAAGACAATAATTACTCTGACGTTACAGCGATTTATGGTGGTTCCCTGGTCCCCATAAATGGTGTACAGTAGTTCTTAGTAGGGTGTGTGAGCACCAAACACAGCAGTGCATGCACTGCCACGTGCTCCAGTGCTGACCGAGGAGCTGCCCAGGAGCTCCTGTGCTGGCGGGACAGTCGGTTCCGCCACCAGCCGCTGGATGGCCGCCGGTGCAGGTGTCCGCGTCGTCGCAGTACGTCTGCCCAACGCAGCCCACGTGTGCTCGACTGGATTTAAGTCGGGTAAACGGAGAGCCAGTCCATTCGCCGAATATCCTCTCGTTTCAGTAGCTCCTCCACCTGCGCTATTCGCAGCAGAGATGGAGGCAGGCAACTACGGTGTCGTGGATCAGGAGAGACCCAGGCGGCTTCCCCAGAGCAAGTCCCGAAAATACTGTCCTCTGAAACTAACTCTCCCCATTTCGAAAGATTCATCATTGGGAGGGGGAGGGGAATCTCCACCCACTGCCATAGTGACCAGCAAGAAATCCGCTTTCTTTCAGAAAACATTGGAACCATGCACTAATATCACATTTTTGGTCCACTGAATGAGTCTTGAAATGCAGGAGGTTGCTATCATCTTCCAGCCACGTCCCTCTCATTGGTCGAACTCTTCGTGCCAAAGTGTGGTGCCAGACAAGATTTGTGTGATCGGATAACAAGATTTTGGAGCGAAGGCAACGAAATTTCCCACGGTGGGCTAACAGCACCGTGCCACCCTCTTCTGTGATATACGTACAGGAAAGTGAACTCGTCACGCACAGTTATATTCCGGGGGCTAGGCGGCAGTTCCTGAATTCGCAGCCAAAAAGGAAGGCCAGGGGTTTGCTGCAAACGCTTCTCCAAAAAGCAGTGCCTGCGAGACCTACTCCGTTTCCCAGAGCCTCTGTGACAGGACATCCTGTGGCAAAGCAAGAACCGATAGGTGCTCACTCGGTCTACTCGCTTCAAGCTGAGACAAATTGAAACCTTTCTCCAGAGCCAGCCACAAATGTTCTTTCCTCAGACATAGCCAAAAATGAGCAAATGAAATTATCAAGCATGACTAGCACTGCGCTAAACAAAAACTGCTGTTCCGTAGTTTCGGTGCAGTGCGTAAGTGACGAAGTAAACGGTAGGATTACCAGAAGTATCAGTAGCATTCATAGCGAAACAAACATAAATGAATGACTGAGAAGAAACTGGAAGCCATCGAATTCTCTTTGTGTGGTTTGTTTTTCATTTAATTAGATCTGGATATCATTCACTGTTAGTCTGTTACGTAGTTAAAGCTCTACAAAAAGTAACTTGAATTTTATAAGTACTAATAATTGACTGATCTTACAAAATTCAACTTTTTTTACAAGTATTAAAAATTAATTGATTTTGTCTCTCCTGTGGTTTTAAGTAAGCAAAACAATTACTTTCGAAGCAAGTACAGTTTGTATGCTGAAACACAATAATTATTGTTGTTATTTTGTAGTCAGTAGAAAGTTCTTCAACAAAGGCAAGAGTTTCCTGTTGTTATGGATACCTGTGAAACTTCTTCATGAGTAATAGAAACATGTTTTACATGAGCTCGATGAAGTACTCGGGTGATCTTTGATTCGCTTTTGTTTTGCCGTTTTCATTAATTTTACTTTTTTTCTAGACCTATATTATAAATCTTGACATTTTCAATTTTGCTATAAATACAGTTTTATGTAAGTAAAGGACAGGAGGATAACGACATAGAACAAAGATGTTCCATGTGCTAAGCAGCGCTCTATATATTCTCACCCAGTTTCTGGGCAGTTCACCAGTTTCCGTTTCTGGGGGTGAAACGCGCTATTTGCGTCCAATAATACGATAGTGAGCAGCAGGGCCATAATCAAACACACACAGCTTGTGTTAAACAATGTTTATTAGCTTGCACATTTTAAATACAATAAAATCGGTCAATTTAATAAGCCCAATACATTTTTTTCTTAAATCCCTGTTGAAATCGTCGTAACAAATACATAAAACGTTAAAAAATTCCTGTTGATGTAAAGACAAGACTATCCTGTACAATGACTTCTCTTGTGAGACATAAATTCATACCGAGGTATAACATTAAGACATAATATAATGCACACAAGTAACAATAAGGCAACTTCTAAAACTTGAACACTCGGCAATGAAGACACCGGGCACACGAACTTCTGACTAACGAATAATCCAGTTAATGCCAGTACAGGTAGGCGTTAACTAAATAACAAACAATCAGTGATGGTTCAAATGGCTCTGAGCACTATGTGACTTAACTTCTGAGGTCATCAGTCGCCTAGAGCTTAGAACTAATTAAACCTAACTAACCTATGGACATCACACACATCCATGCCCGAGGCAGGATTCGAACCTGCGACCGTAGCGGTCGCTTGGCTCCAGACTGTAGTGCCCAGAACCGCACGGCCACCCGGCCGGCACAATTAATGATAAAACACCTCCTCGGCATCTAATCATTCCCTGAGAACATACGCAAATGAAACCCTCCTCTATAAGAACTAAACTTTACAGTCAGCATACAGCGTACAAATGTGATAAAATGGCTGATAAGGACATACAGAATAAATAAGGCGGAGACTCCAGCAATCTGATAGGGCAGTAATTACACAGTGACCCAGTTTAGAAGTTTAAATTTATATTTCGCGAGGAAGATGCATCCGCCAAGGTGGCGGAGAACGAGCTACAAAGCTTAACGACATGGCAGAGTCAGGAACCAAGAGAACAGCAATACCAAACTTAAGAACGATACCGAGACAGAAGGCCAGCAACATGTAGCCCGGTCTAACGAATCACAGTTTCACTAGCACCGGCCAAGCCGTGAGGCCCCAGTGCCCGTACCGGAGGGAGTACACCGAGCTCCGCGCAACTGAAACAAACTGCAACAGCGCACTTGCGATTGCACATTAATATTACATAAAGGAATAAAAATAACATTGAAACAAGAAGGCTGGTCAGTAAAGTTTTTTTTTTTTCTTACTCGCCCCTTAAGAATTCATTTACACACTGCAGTAGGCGCGTAAATAAAATTGTTCCTTGAAACGTAATAGCGACAGCTGAGTATTACCTTAAGCGGGTAATATACCACCAGAACAACACTTTCATGGAATAGTACGTCGTCACTCGTTAATTAATGTGAAAATTTGGTAGTTAATCACTAATGTTACCACAATCTTAGTCACTCAGTAATGTGGAGCACACCGGCTTTCCTTACGTCTACCAGCAGATCCGTCATCAAGTGGTAGGAAACTAAGATGGAAAGTCCAAGCCCCGTTATCATGTCACGTGTGACATAACTCTGACATATCAGACTCGTCACTGAAGACAACATTAGTTAACCATTAACAAACATATAGAAGCACACAATTGCACCCGTTCAAATGGAACACACACCACATGCCCAGGCGAACGGTTAATGCCAGGGCATGCTCCGAAAATCTCTTGTTCTCAACGTGCACTGCGTGGCGAGAAAAATCAAACACTGCGCCTCGTGCCGGAACCCAAAACCTTTCCGCCGTCTCCGGACGCAGCATCCAGTAATAACACGCGCAGTGTGCATGCGCAACAAGTGCGCAACCGACAGACCACACCGTGAGACTCCCGCACCGACGCTGCAGACTTACATAGCCCAACCCGCGGTGAGCAATCAACTCGCTGACGGCCAAAGGGAAATCTATGGCAAAGATGACACTACAAGAACAGGGGGTACCGGCGCCAGCCGCACGACGTGTCAGGGGGAATGTACGCAATAAGCTGCTGGTTGCATATGCAAACAAAGAGGTCGAAATGACGTAACGCCCGATAGGTATGCAACACAACTTTCATACAGGTAACTAACCAAGGCCATCAGGAAAATACCGTAGTCTACAGTAGCCTGCAGTAGTTTTACACCTCTAAGCATGATACAGTGGTATGTGACTACAACGTTATAAGTGGCAGCCACCCAGCATTTGTCAATCTGCCTGCACAGAAATTGTGTAACAGTTGACATTGTGGCATTCACTAAAGAGGTATTTAACGTTATTCAGACCTTTCTGTTTGGAGGCTACACGCTGTCGACCGAACAGTCGTTTTATAATGTACATGCAGGTACTACGCGACCCGCTGCCAGTGGAACGCTGTGACAGCAGGGAAATTTGTGCAGCATAATAACGTGACTGCGACAGGGGCGTCGTGCTCAGCCGCCGGCGCCGTAATTCCGGGAGATATATTGCCTCGCAGTCGAGGGTCGCGTGCCGGCTCGACCGCTCGCCGCTTTTCGGCCCGTTGCAAGTGGAGGCTCTGGCAGTGGCCCCGAGAGTGCAACAGCTCCACACCTCCACTCGCATCCGTGGCTCTCAGACACAGCGACGCGGCAGCCAGTTTTGTGGTCGGTACGTGCCGGATGGCCTCTGCAGAACAGTGGCCAGAACAACCAAATCTACCGACCATCTACGATGTTAAATCTATAACTGCCTCTACAAAGTAAAGCAAACAGTAACGTTGCTTGTGCTAAATATGCAGAATGCACATGTGACGGGACACGTGGCTCGTCATTTGTCAGCCTTCGTCATAGTCCCGGAGTGTGACGTCACTCACATGCCATCATTGCACTGGCCGTTTGCGTGACAGGCGAGCGTCATATGGGTGCGGCGCGCAACGTCGACGACATTTATTGTGGCTCTCTGACAAACTGGGCCTCCTCCGCAATCGGGTAGGTCGCAGATTGACTGAGTAGTTGCCCTGCACTGAGATTTGAAAGAAGCACTGTTGTGAAAAACGAAAATTTCACGTGATTTTTCACGTTAGATGAGTGTATACCATTTTCAAGCAGGCCTAACTCATCAACAATCCTTCTGTGCCATTTACCAAATGCACTTGGCGTTAAACATATAAATTCTGCAGGAAGATAAACCCGAACCTCGTAAAGCAGTTGTGTTATCACGTGGCTGGCCTTAGGCGGTTTTGGACAGGGCCAAAATTAGCAGCAACTTAGAATGATTCATTCAATAATTTTACAATACTTACCTGGAGAGTGAATATTCTGCGTGATTATTGCGACCAACTTTGAGAGGGCGGTAGAAGGAGTAGTAAAGAACAAATCGAGTACAGGTACCCGTGTCCGGAAACGTCATCCAATTACACTACAGAGCGTCGAAGTTACAGCCGCCGGGGTCTGCCACTGTGGCACCTCTTCAGCAGCAAACGTGACTTTGTACGTTGACGGACCGTAAGCGGAACGCCTCGGAATGTTGTTTGTCGTTCAGCGATCGTGATTAACTGTCACTACCACCAGTGGAGAAAATGGAGATAGTTAGTGCGTAGACAGGACTTGTCCCCAACGAATGTGGTACTCTGTTGCCTTTATGCATGATGGTTTCAGACACAGGTTTCATTCGCACTTTTTCTCCTTGACCCCTCTAAAATGTCCAATGTTTTTCGTTTTTCGGTGTACAAGACAAACTGCAGATGGATACCTCCGTCCGCAGCCATCATCCACATATGCAAGAGAGCGTCGAGTTCATAGGAGACGAGGCCTTCTCTACACTGGCGATCGTGGCAGTCAGTTGTGAGACGTTCCGTCTGCGGTCTGTCAGTGTACGAAGTCACGTTCGTTGCCGAAGGGTGCCAGAGTGGCAGGTGCTGGCGGTTTTAACATCGACGCACTGTAGCGTCGTTGGATGACGTTAGCGGACACGGTTCCTGTCCTCGATTTGTTAACACTCTACAACCACTAGAAGCTTGTCCAAACATTTCTAGGACATCCTGATTTTTCCAGTGTCCTCTTGCACAGATATGTCTTTAAACCTGCTATAGTCCTAGAGCCAGTGAACGATGACTAACATCAGTGGAATAATATCTAGTTTGGGTGTTCTTGGCGATGACTTTATATGATTCCTGAGGCATTGATGATACTGTCCTTGCTAACTGCTGAGTGGAAGCACGTGTCTCCTTACACCCATGTTAAGAGGATGGATGTACACTTTGGAACAATTTTTGTGACATAAAGCCGATTTGTAACATAGCTCTTTTAGAGTGTGGCCCCTTTAGAGCCTAACCTAACTATGCTGGCAGCTCGACGCATTTCTGTGCAGGCTGCATCCCGCATTTTATGGTTTCTACAGAAGATTCAAATTGATTCGTTTAACTTATTCGTTCAATTTATTCGTTCAACTTTTGGTAATTGATCACTGTCAGAAGAAGCTGTTAGTAAGTGTTGTGGAGAATTTTGACGCAGCCGTGTCTGGGAATTTCTGGGAGGACGACCCAGATATTTCGTTACTGCAACACCCATCCGCACTGGGTGTAACGTAATTCCAATTAGTCGACATGCGACTCACCGTTAGACGAGGCATATCAAAAATTGGAATGAATTAGTTTTCACATGAACGTTTACTTGTGAAAAGAATCTGTCCCTGATGGATTTCGCTTAATTTGGTGGAAGGGATTTAGCTTAATTTGTTAGAAGGAAATGTTCAGGCGGAAGTCGACCAAGGAAAGGTAGTATCCGTATACAATATCGTAACAAAGAGCTAAATTTGAATAAGTTCGCTTCAGACATAAGCCAAGCAGCAGTCACCTGCTTGGATATTCCAAGAAATCCCCCCCAAAAAAAACATTCGTTCGAGAAGATCTCTCAAGGAAATGATGGCTTCATCCCACGGTTATACTATGCTTTAGGAGTCGAATAACATCTACAACTCTGAATGGTATAAATACTTTGATTTCCACAAGTCATCAATGATATCGGCATCATTCTTTGTCATGAAGATGCTAGCTCTCACATACTACGTGAACCAGTGAATTCCTTGACGGACAAAAGCATCGAATTTTATATCTCGTTGCTCAAATTCACCAGATTCATCGCTTAACAACTTCTTTTTCTTCCCTTCTATCAAAGGAAAACTGCGTGGACAGCCATTTTTCGAACGGTGCTGTTGAATCCTTCCAGAACGGTGTTTTCCAGGTACCAAGTTCAGAGCCATATACAGGCAGGCCTGTATCTCTGACGTCGGTCTGTTGTAGAACTTCGGAACATATTCTATACTCCCATACAAACACATTTCTGAAGACCGAAACTCTCCTCTGTAGGAATCAATATGGGTTCCGAAAGAAAGCGATCGTTTGAATCCAAGCTCGTTCAGTTCTTCCCAGAAAGCAGTAGATACACCCGTCCCGACAGATGCCATGTTCCCTGAATTCAGTAAGGCGTTACAAGCAATTCCACACAGCCACCTAATGAACAAAATAACAGCGTATGGAATATCGGACTAGCTGTGTGATTCAAATAAAGACTTTCTTGCAATCAAAACAACAGCATTTCATTATCAACAGAGAGAAATATTGAAACGTAAAAGTAACTTCGGGCATTCCCCAATGAAATTTTATACGACTATTATTTTTCACATTATGTGGAGGTATTTCAAAATTACACCGACATATTTTGTGGAAATGTACAAGGTGTCTTGAGGAGCAAAATGAGGATAGGAAGCCGTGTCCAGAAACGTCTTCCAGCGATGCTACAGAGCGTCGAAGTTACAGGCGCCGGCCCCTGCCGTTAGGCCACCCCCTCAGCAGCAAACGTGACTTCGTACGCTGACGGACCGTAGGCAGAACGTCTCGCAATGTTGTTTGTTGTTCAGAGACCACGACTGACTCCCACGACCGCCAGTGGAGAAGATTCAGCTGGTTGCTGCATTAACAGGCTTTCTCTCGTATGAATGTGATGCCCTGGACGACGATTTCAGACGTAAGTTTCCATCTGCAGTTTATTTTTCCCCCAGAACCGACTAAAATCTCCAATGTTTCTCGGTATACAGTAGAAGAGCTGTGGATGTAATCCCGTGTCCGAAACCGGTATCCACCGTGGCAACAGAGCATTGCATCCATAGTAGACAATGCGACAATGCCTGTCTATGCAGCAGATAGCTCCATCTTCTCCAGTGTCCAATGGCGATCGTGACAGTCAGTCGAGGTCGCTGAGTGAGAAATAACGTTGCGAGCGTCTGTCCAGAATCCTTCACCGTACAAAGCTATGTTTACAGCCGAATGGGTGTCCTATCAGAAGGCGCCTGTAAGTTCGACACTGTCTAGCGTCGCTGGATGACGTTGCCGGGTAGGGACTCCTATCCTCGTTCTGTTCCTTAGGACACCTTATCCAACACCTCGAAGTTCGTCGGAGTAGAGGGACGACATGGAAGACAACATCAGTAGTTCCGTGAAGCGTTTCGCGGATATTGGTGTTGTATGCAAGGTGGTGGCCACACTAGAAAATTGTTGCAAAGTGGAGAGGATCGCCGCTTGGTGCAAGGATTGGAAGTTGACGAGCAACGTAAACAAATGTAGTATATTGCACGTAAATAGCCATAATGGCCAATTAATGTATGAGTACACGATTGCAGAACAGGCAGTAGAAGTAATCACAAGCATGAAATATCCGAAAGTGTGGGTATAGAGCATTGTCAAGTGGATCGCCCACATGAAGCACATCTCAGGTAAGCCATATGCCACGCTAAGATTCATTGGAAGAATCCTCAAAACGTCTAGTCCCGCTGCAAAGGAGACAGCTTGAAGAAACGCTTTGCCACCAATACCTGAATAGGGCTGGTGGGTATGGGAACTGCACCGCAGATAATATCCAAAGAATAGCAGCGCGTTTCCTTACGGGTTCATTTAGTAAGCGTCAAAGCGTCACAGGCATGCAAGAAAGACGCCCTGCATCATCATATGGCTTACTGTAGAAGTTCCGAGAGTGTGCTTATCTAAAAAGACTCAAATGGCTCTGAGCACTATGGGACTCAACTTCTGAGGTCATTAGTCCCCTAGAACTTAGAACTAGTTAAACCTAACTAACCTAAGGACATCACAAACATCCATGCCCGAGGCAGGATTCGAACCTGCGACCGTAGCGGTCTTGCGGTTCCAGACTGCAGCGCCTTTAACCGCACGGCCACTTCGGCCGGCTATCTAAAAAGAGGCAACCAAAGTAATTCTTCCTATATCTCATGAAAAGACCGTGAAGGTAAAATCAGAGCCATTCGAGTCCACATGGAGGCTTACCGGCTGTCGTTCATCCCGCGATTCATTCGCGGCTGGAACAGGAGGAGGAGGAAGTGCGGATGGTTGACGAGGCGGCTTACGGAGTGTAGAGGTAGGTGTGGGTGTTAAGTGTTGTCACGACTGGTTAGAATGCACGTACAAGTGTGTAAATTTTAAAGACGAATTTTTTGGGAAACAATAAAACGATTTGGACCAAAAAATGTTTTTGTTTCGTTCTTTCGTTATTAAAATACAGATGACTGACCTAGTGTCATTCAGATCAGTATTTTGTTCTTAATTCTTCAAATTCATTGGTGGTTAATTGAAACACAAGCATTTGCCCACGTTCCATTCAGCTGGGGCTGTGCTGGGAGAGTCATAAAGAATGGTACGAGAAGAGATACGGCCACTCCTGCGGCGCACAACAGCGCCCGGATAAACGTGGAGTCGCCACTAGGATAAATTCCCTGTTGTGAATTTGTATTTTAAAGATGAACGTAGTGTCGTTATAGACACTCAGTCATAAAATCTCAATGCGGGTTTAACTTTAAATGCGAACGTTTTAGGCTGAGTTTCACCGTTTTGAATCTCAATGGAAAACATTAACTATTGTAAACAGTCACATTTGTCACACTTACCAGAACGTGTTTCGGAGCACTAGAACTCCATCTTCAGGCGGTTTTTTTGCGCTTAATGAGGGGCAAACGATTTGTATCTTCGACTGGTTGCGGACAATCTTTGGAACTGTCGGGCAGCACAAGACAAGACAACAAAGAATTCATTACAGATCCTTAACTTACGTAGATACTGCCCAGAAATCTCACTGTAAATACCTTTCTACTGTACAAATACGTAGAATAATATTAAAGACAGAAATACAAACAAACACAGCAACACGGAAACTTACAAATAAAGCAGTTTTAGTCAGAAATGCGTAAGTTAATGACCCCATTCCGAAATATGCCTCCCTAGCCTGCCCCATAAAGTAATAACATTTTTAACTCATTGTTACTTTTATGTTTCTTTACTGTAAGCAATATGTGCCTATATAATGGAAAAAGTTACATTATTGCTCGATGAAAACTGCAACACATACGACCTGTTTTCACGTACTAGGTAATAGGGCTTAACAAGGACGTAAATTTATTTAAATTAAATGCCTTTCATTTCTCACATATTTATTTTCCGGCCATACTTGCATCACGTACCATTTCCCTGAAGTGATCTAAGAGAAGACTTTATATTGTGTTCTAGCAAGTGCAAAGAACAGTAAAATAATAATGCAATAACAGTATCAAATTTCAAGTATTTTTTACATAAAACTGATATTGTATGTGTGAGTGTTTCTCTATATTCGTGTATGTGCTTCTGTTTGCGTTGCTTATGCACGTTGTGGGAGGGACAAACATTTGATACTTTTTAAGATAGGCCACCCACCTTACATCATCTGCCAAAGGTGCGGATGAAGTGAGCTGGGTGGCCTACCTTAAGGTACATGAAATATTTTCCTGGCCATTTTTATTTTACCTACCCTATTTATATAAGCAGGGAGTTTCATACTCTTTGCATCAACGGTCTACTGCTGAAAGAGAACGGTAAGGGAAGTACTATTGCAGGAGAGAAAATTCTTTCCACTACTTCTCAGCAATACTAGGGTCCTTTTATATACGGTTATACCCCTAATAGGTAGCAGGGCGCAAACACACTGAGTCGTTAGTATGCAGCGTGTGTAGCCAGTTATCTTCTCCGCACAAGTGGGCTTACTAGAGGTTGTAAAATACCTCTCTCCGCTTACAAACGCAGATTCTTAGAGTTCTCTTGTTGAAAGTCATTCTGTCAATTTACTTGGGTAGGTAGTACCCAGATGCACCACGCCTGGTTAATAGACCCTGGTAGCTCGGTGAAATGTCGTCTTCCCAGCTCCGAAGGTTACAACAGGAAGTGGCCTAACATCACTGGTAAATGTCAGCGAACAGTTTGTGTCCTATAAACGTTGCTAGTCATGACGTGACGCATCACCCCTAGATATTTTATGCGGAGACTTTGAGTCACGCTATAGCGGGTGTCCCAGAAATGTTTCGCGAACTTCGAGGGCTTGTAGGGGGTGTCTTGTGGAACAAATCGAGGACAGAAACACAATCCAACGACGCTACACAATGTCGAACGTATAGACGCTGGACCTGCCACGAGGCCACCTCATCGGCGGCAAACATGACTTGCTACACTGACGGACAATAGGTGGAACGTCTCCCAGTGTTGTGTGTTATTCAGTGACCGCGACATTATCTCGATTACCAGTGGAGAGCATGTAGCTCGGTGCTGTATAGAAAAGCATTTTCACCTATAAATGCTGTGCTCTATTGACTCGCTGGATGATAATTTTGGACGCGCAGCAGCTGAATCAGTTGTGTGTGTGTGTGTGTGTGTGTGTGTGTGTGTGTGTGTGTGAGAGAGAGAGAGAGAGAGAGAGAGAGAAAGAGAGAGATGTTTCTTCCATAGACATCACGCCACAAGGAACGGACTTGTCGGTTTTCTTGCACTGAGAGCAGTTCTTAATTAGGCCCACACATTCGAGTACTGCAGGGCTTTATTCTCGAGTTCCATTTCGCATATTTCCTCCCTCAATACTCAGCGGCGCGGTGAGATATTTGTTCCCCCTGGGGTGATGACACGCGCTCGCCTGGAAATGCAGTGGTCTGCGACTCGAAGATTAATAATCTCGCCCTAACACAGGGAGGAGGTCCCTCTGCGCAAAAGACTAATGACCCTGAAGCGAGATGGATGACGGCAACATCTCACGCGAGGAGAAAGCCGTAAAGGCAGCTAAAAAGATGGAAAGAGAGAGAGAGAGAGAGAGAGAGAGAGAGAGAGAGAGAGAGAAGGAGAGAGAGAGAGAGAGAGGATGGCATTGTGCAGCGACTGTGGGTGCGGCCTGTCTACACGAGCAGAGCTGAAAGAAGCCCATAAAGGCGCCGACGGCTCCTTTCCTTTGCAGGGGCCCCTTTTTTCCCAAAATGTATCAGGCAGAGTGCAGCCAAAGAGATGGCAACGTCCCACCCAGATGTGGCGCTCAAACGAGAATGATATCTCACTCACTTTGTGTGAGCCAAAGAGCCATAAACTAGTTTGCTCTACGTAATTATGTTAAGAAACGCAGGGTGTCTGCAACACTGCGAAATGACAAGAAATGAAATGGAACGAGGACGTACTGTAGGTCAGTAGCAGAGAAGATGAATAGTCTACTAATGTTCGCTATAAGGATTAAGGGAAGGTATCTGGATCTTCTCTACATCTGTTCCCAAGTCTACAGGGTGTTTCGCAATTCATGTTACACAGTTCTAGAGGTTTTAGAAGGCACTTAGTAGATCAATTTCTACATAGGAACTTAATTCCGGGAACTTCATCCAACGACGCTACAGAGCGTCCAAGCATTAGGCGCCAGCCCCTGAATATGTATGTATCTACATGGTGATTCCGTGATGATGTTACGAACTTTCAAGGATCATGGAGAAGGAAAAATATATCAATTGGAGGTGAGGCTCCTTTTACTGGAAACGAACGAGTCGAAAGTTATAGGCGAAAATCGTTCTGATACATCTGATAGTGGAATATATGTACCGCTACTGTTGTTCCTAAGAATGTAGGGTAGGCAACTTGCAGAGGTGGTAGTAGAGACCAAAACAAGAAAAAAAGTCCAGTAAATATGGGCTCTAAAATGCAAACCTGAGGAGCTGTGAGCACTTGTTCATCTTCGCCAGTGTGAAACTGAACAAGTACTCATAGCCCTTAAGGTAGGCATTGCCATACCCATGTTTACTAGACTTTTTTCTTGTCTTGATCCATACTATCACTCCTGAAAGTTGCATACCCTAAATTTTTAGCAACAACAGTAGCGACACCATTATCCCACTGTCAGAGACATCAGGATGATTTTTCGCTTACAACTTTCGGCACAATCCTTTACGAAGTAGGAACCATTATCTCAAACTGATACATTCATTCTTCTCTACTATCCTTGAAAGTTTGTAACATCATCATGGAATCACTCTGTATACAAGTAAATTTATAGGCACCGACGCCTGTATCTTTGAAGTTCTGTAGCGTCGTCGGATGACGTTCCCGGACATAGGTTCTTTCGTAAAACTTGATCCAATAAAAATTCTAGAAGTGTGTAACATGAATTGTGTAATACTCTGTACTTCTACATCTACATCTATACTCCTCAAGGCACCATTTGTGAGTGGAAGAGGGTAGTTCTGGTAGAATAATCTCTTCCTTCTTCGCTGTTCCATTCGCCAAGGGCGAAATGATTTTCGGTTGTCTTCGTATTAGCTCCAATTTCTCTGATTTTCTCGTTTGCGGTCATTTTTTGAGAGGTATGTCAGAGGAATTAATATGTTGTCCGTCTCTTTCTAGAACGCAGTCTCTCGGACTTTCAATAGCAAACCTCTCCATCATGCACAACGCCTCTCTTGTAGCGTCTGCCACTGGACTGACTAAACAATCCTGTACCATAGCACACAGCTCTTTGTTGGATGCTGCCTCTCCTTTCCAATAATCCAGCCACGTAGGGGTCACAGACTGATAAGCAATACTCAAGAATGGAACGAGCAAGTATACTCTAAGCCACATCTTACGTGGATAATCTATGCTTCCTTCAGGTTCTTCCTGTGAGTCTCAGCTAGGCATCTGCTTTTACTGCTATTTGATTCATGTAGTCATGTCACTTTAGCTCGTTCATGATGTTTACGTCTAGTTATTATACAATAGTTACAATATCTGGCGATATGTCACCAGTACGGTAATCGTACACTGCTGGAATTCTTCACCCGATTATGAGCAACATTTCACTGTTGTTTAAGTTTAGTGTCAACTGCCCGTCCCTGCACCAGACATAGACCATTTACAGTGTTTCCTGCAGTCTGTTGTAGTCCTCTGGCGTTACTATCTTCTTAGAAGCAACCACGCCTATTCCAGTGTTCTCCATTAGACCTGTTATCTACACTGAAGAGGCAAGGAAACTGGTATCGTGTACTGCCCCACGAGTACGCAGAAGTGCCGCAACACGACATGGCATGGACTCGACGTATGTCTGAAGTAGTGCTGGAGGGAACTGACACCATGAATCCTGCAGGGCAGTCCATAAATCCGTTAGAGTACGAGGGGTGGAGATCTCTTCTGATCAGCACGTTGCAGGGCGTTCTGAGATATACTCAATAATGTTAATATCTGTGGAGTTTCGTGGCCAGCGGAAGCGTTTAAACTCAGAAGAGTATTCCTGGAGCCACTCTGTAGCAATTCTGGACGTGTGGGGTGTCACATTGTCCTGCTGGAATTTCCCGAGTCTGTTTCAAAGCACAATGGACATTAACGGACGCAGGCGATCAAACAGGATGCTTACGTACGTGTCACCTGTCAAAATCGTATCTAGACGTATCAGGGGTCCCACATCACTCCAACTTCACACGCCACACACCATTACAGAGCCTCCACCAGCTTCAACAGTCCCCTGCTAACATCCAGGATCCATGCATTCATGACTTTGTCTCTATACCAATACACCTCCATCCTTTCGATACAATTTGAAAAGAGATTCGTCCGACCAGATCCATACACCTCCATCCGTTCGATACAATCTGAAAAGAGATTCTTCCGACCAGACATGTTTCCAGTCATCAACAGTCCAATGTAGGTGTTGATAGGCCCAGGCGACGGGTAAAGCTTTGTGTCGTGCAATCATCAAGGGTAGATGATAGGGCCTGCTGCTCCGAAAGCCCATTCCGATGATGTTTCGTTGAGTGGTTCGCACGTTGATAATTGTCGATGTCCCAGCATTGAAATCTGCAGTAATTTGCGAAAGGTTTGCAGTTCTGTCACGTTGAACGATTTTCTTCAGTCGTCGTTTGTACAGATCTTGTATCATCTTTTTCCGGCCGCAGCGATGTCGGAGATTTGATGTTTTACCATATTCTAGATGTTCATGGTACACTCGTGAAATGATCATACGGTAAAATCCCCATTTCATCGCTACCTCGAAGATATTTTGACCCGTCGCTCGTGCATCGACTACAACACCACGTTTAAACTCACTTAAATCTTGATAATCTGCCTTTTTAGCAGCAATAACCAATCTAACAACTGCGACAGACACGAGTTACCTCATGTTGTAGTCCTCTGGCGTTGCTATCTTCTTATCAACAACAATATCTCTTTCAGTGTTGTCCACTAGATCTTTTATATACATTGGATGTAGTAACGACTCCGTCTCATTTCTTTGGCGAACTCCTGGAATTACCTGTACAGTTGTCGATTTTGTTGCGTTAAGGTCGACGTGTTGGGTTCCATCCGCAAGTTAGTCCTGAATACAGTTGCAAATCTGGTTCGGTACTCATCAATCTCGGTTCTTTTTCGAAGTGTGACAGTGCGGAACTGAGTCAGTTGCCTTCCTGAAATCAGGGAACACGGTTTCAAGTTAGGCGCAGATGTCTGCGGCTCTCTGTATGTCACGGAGACACAGACAAAGCAGGGTTTCGCAACATCTCTGCTGAGACCATGTTGATACCTATAGAGTAGATTTTCGTTCTCCAAAAACGTCATAATACGCGAACATGAAAAGTAGTCCATAATTATACACCAGACTGACGCCAGCAACATCTCCTCCTAACCAACGGGACCGATTTCAACCAGACGTAGTACACACATCCCTTACCGTGAGCCAACAACCGCTGTGGGAGTAACAACCACCTACCTATTACGCACCGAAGCGCCAAAGAAACTGGTATAGACTTGGGTGTTTAAATACAGAGATATGTAAACAGGCAGAATACGGCGCTGCGGTGGGCAACGGCTATATAAGACAAGTCTCTCGCGCAGTTGTTAGATCGGTTGCTGCTCCTAGCATGACAAGGTATCAAGATTTAAGAGTGTCTGAACGTAGTGTTGTAGTCGCGCGCGAGCGACGGGACACAGCATCTCCGAGGTAGAGATGAAATAGGGATTTTTCCGTATGATCATTTCACGAGTGTACCGTGAATATCAACAATATCGTAAAGTATCTAATCTCCGACATCACTGCGACCGGGAAAAGGTGATACAAGATCTGGACAAACAACGACTGAAGAGAATCGTTCAACGTGACAGAACTGCAAACCTTCCGCAAATTTCTGCAGATTTCAGTGTGAAGCTACCAGCAATTGCCAGCGTGCGAACCATTCAACGAAACATCATCGATATGTGCTTTCACAACCACAGACCCACTCGAGTACCCTTGATGAACACACGACAAAAAACTTTAAGCCTCGTTTGGGACCGTCAACACAGACATTGGACTTGGTTCAAATGGCTCTGAGCACTATGGGACTTAACATCTGTGGTCATCAGTCCCCTAGAACTTAAAACTACTTAAACCCAACTAACCTAAGGACATCGCACACATCCATGCCCGAGGCAGGATTCGAACCTGCGACCGTAGCAGTCGCGCGGTTCCGGACTGAGCGCCTAGAACCGCTAGACCACCGCGGCCGGCAGACATTGGACTGTTGATGACTGGAGACATGTTGTCTGGTTGGACGAATCTCTTTTCAAATTGTATCGAACGGATGGAGGTGGCATGGGTATAGAGACAACGTAATGAATCCATGGACCCTGCGTGTTAACCGGGAAGTGTTCAAGCTGATGGAGGCTCTGTAATGGTGTGACGTGTGTACAGTTGGAGTGACATGGGGCCCCTGATTCGTCTACATACGACTTTGATAGGTGACACGTACGTGAGTATCCTGTTTGATCACCTGCATCCATTCATGTCCATTGTGCTTTGCAACGGACTCGGGCAATTCGAGCAGGACAATGCGACACCCCACACGTCCAGAAATGCTACAGAGTGGCTCCAGGAACATTCTTCTGAGTTTAAAACACTTCCGCTGCCCACCAAACTCCCCATACATGAACATTATTGAGCACATCTGGGATGTCTTGCAATGTGCTGTTCAGAAGTGATCTCCACCCCTCGTCCTCTAACGGATTTATGGACAGACCTGCAGGATTCATGGTGTCAGTTCCCTCCAGCACTACTTCAGACATTAGTCGAGTCCACGCCACGTCGTGTGGCGGCACTTCTGCGCGCTCGTGGGGGACCTATGCGGTATTGGGCAGGTGCACCAGTTTCTTTGGCTCTATAGATATGACACCATCAACAATGAGAAGCGTGAAAAACTGCTGCATCATACATCACGTTTAATTTTATTTCTTATGTGACAATAAATCTATTCGCAGACAAAATCCCCATTTGCTGTTGAATGTACCTGCACAAATATGACATTGAACGACTCATAGTCCAAGAGATATGTCATTATAAACACAGATACATGGTAAAATGCCCCATCATACACGACGTTTTATGCGTTTATTCTATACGACTAAGGCACTCCTACAGTCGAGTAAATTTAAGGAAATCCCTGACATCTGAGAGCGTTTTTGAGAGCTTTTAACTGCATAGTGCAAACGGTCGTAGGCGGAAACAATAGCCGTCTGTAGAGCTATAAAGAGGTGTTGGAGTAGAGAAAGTCACAAAATCAAATTGTACACATGCAAAGCTGCTTGCGCCCAGAGTACTAAAACTTAGAAATTATGTATATTTCTTTTTTCATAATTTCAAAGGTGTTTTGACGTGTACATGGAAATTAATTATTTTCGATATTATACTAAGAAACGCATGCCATATTTTGTTTTCATTTCTAATAAAAATTAGCAAAATGAATATACCTGGCAATCCGTAGTTGTTCAGGTAGTAAGTCTGTAATTATGTAAACACTGATAAGCCAAAATATTACGGCCACGGACCTAAATACAGTGACGAGATGCAATTGATGTGCTGGCCTTCCAATTCACCAAGTCTGAACCTGATTGAACGCATGTGAGATGTGATTAAACGTATCGTCAGAGCTCATCGCCCCCTCCCCACAATTTACGGGAATTAGGTGACTTGTGCGTGCAGATGTGGTGCTAACTGCGTCCAGTGACCTACCAAGCCGTCATTGCTACCACGCCACGACTCTACGCGGCTGTCAACAGACAACAGGTGGACATACCGGCTATTTGGCAGGTTTTCATCATGTTCTGGCTGATCTACGTATTTGTTCTACGGGAATATACTGAAATTCTCTACATTCGCTAGGTACCCTGTCAAACAACAAGAGGACTGATAGGAAGCACTTAATTCGACACCAGGTCTCCATTCCTCACGTCTTTCAGATATCCTCTTCATTTGTCTATGTGTTTGAAACCCTCAACTTTAACTATTTTGTCTACATGCCTTACACGTTGTTTCCTCCCAGGTCTCCTTCCATTAACACATCTCTCTACAATCGTGTTCAGCAGTCCGTCACGTCTCATCACATGGATAATAAGTTGCACTCTTCTTTTGACAACCGACTTCCACAGGTTCCTCTTCTCAGCCTCTCTTTTGAGGTCCTCTTCTTCGGTAACAATGTCACTGCACTCCGTTCTGAGGAAGCGTCTGTAACATCACATCTCGAAACCAATCAGTTTGTTTTCTAACACAGTCTCCAGAGTACCGGTCACACAGCCAAACATAGCCGAACGAGCGCTTCTCCTCATTTCAGTGGTAGTGATTTTTGGATTTCAGACGTTCTTATTCTTTTAAAGGTTGAGTTTGGTTGAGCAAATCAACTTCAGACTGCTTCTACTTTCTCTATCCGTCCCCATGTAAGTAAGTAAATGAGTCCAGTTTTTCAAATAGTTCATTACCTATCTAAAATCGGACATTTGCTCTCTCGTCCTCATCGCATGCTATCATTTTCCTTTTACACTTATTTACTTTCATATTACATTTCTTGAGACAGTCTTATACATTTTAATTAGTATGGCTCCAAAATATTCTGAACTTTCAGCGATGAGAGCTTCATCATCTGCGTATGTGACATACCCAGTATTTCGCTGCCCCTTAGTATAACTGTGTCTGAGGCCTCTCTAATTATTTTAAGTGCATCTTCTATATACAGATTGATCATAATGGCTGATAATGCGCGACTTTGTTGGGCACAGTTTCGTATCTGGAATTCTCAATCTTTTGTCTTCCAACAACAACAGCTGTCGAATTTTTGTAATGGCTCTATATTGTCTTCTGAGCTGTACAGGATAGTCCAGATTTTTTCCAGACCTCAAATATTTTGCTCCATTTAATAATATCAAAAGCTTTTTCTGTGTCTACGAAAGTTACGTATGTAGATCTTTTTCGTTCAGAGTTTTTCTCCTACAGAAAATTTTATATCTAGTATTGCTTGTCTGGTTCCCCTGTTTTCCGGAGTGGAAACAGATCATCTGAAAGTGTAACTTCAACTTTCTGCTATATGTTGTTTAGGACAGTAGTAGCTATAATTTAAAACTTCAAGACAAAAAAATCATGCACCATGAAGAAATTATCCGAATGGTATGGATGTCGCTAGATGTGATGTAAACGTACAGACAAACAAAAGATTACAATTTCTGGAAAACTGGATGATTTGTTCAAGAGAAAGAGCCTCACAAATTGAGCGAGTCGATAACGTGTTGGTCCATTTCTAGCCCTTATGCAGGCAGTTATTCTGCTTGACTCTCATTGACAGAGTTTTTGATTGTTGTCCTGAGGGGTACCGTGCCAAATTCTGTCCAATTGGAGCTAGATTGTCAAAATCCCGATATGGTTGGAAGGCCCCACACATGATGCTCGAAACTTTTTCAACTGGGGAGAGAACCTGTGACCTAGTTGGCGAAGATAGGGTTCAGCGAGCACGAAGACAAGCAGTAGTAACTGTGGTGGGCATCATCTCGCTAAAATGTAAGCCCAGGAAGGGTCCCCATCAAGACCAACAAAACCATGGTGTAGAATATCGTAGAATTGCCGCTGTGCTGTAAGGGTGCCGCAGATGACAACCAAAGGGGTTCTGCTATAAAAAGAAGTGGCACTCCAGTCAGCCATACACGGTTGTTACTCCGGACGTCCCATCGCTGTCTCAGGCGTCTCCACACACGTCTTCGCTGGTCGTTTGGCGTCAATTCGAAACGGGTCAGTTCCCACTCAAGTGAATGAGATTCGAGGCCGAAGGCGTGTCTGAAGACGCTCCGTACGGCGGTGGGATACCAACCTGACTGCAGCCCGCCATACGGCCCGACAACCAGAAGTGATGGTCTTTGGTCCCATTTATCTTTATAACATGACCCCTTTGGTTGTCATCCGCGACACCCTTACAGCACAGCGGTGCGTCCACGATATTCTACGCCATGTCTTCTTGCCCTTCGGGGCAAGCCATCTTGGGTGAGACTTTCTGCTTGTCTTCGCGCTTGCCAAACCATATCTTGGCCAGCAAGGCAGCCGGATCTCTCCCCAGTTGGGAACGTTTGGAGCACTACGCGCAGTGCGCTCCAACCAGCTATGAACGGTGACGCTCTAACGTGCCAATTGGACAGAATTAGGCACTGTGTCGCTCAAGAGGGCGTTCCGAAAATCTATCAATCAGTTCCAGGTCAAACAATGCTTGCATAAGGGCCAAAGGTAGGTCAACGATTTTCTGTAGCTCCCTCTCTTAAGTAAATCACCAAATTTTTCTGAAATTGTGATCACGGTTCGGAAATACAGGCTGCAAGTGGGGAAATATTATGGCATAAGTTACAACGGACAGATTATTATAATATGGAAACGGCGGGCGAGCATATCGGAAACGGACCATGTCGGCCAGTCGCATGTAAGCCTGTTCCACCTATCTAATCGCCTTTCACCTGCAAAGATCAGTACACAGTTCAGCCCTCGTGGCACAGTCAGATACAACGAAAGCCCAAAATACCTGAGAGTCACTCTGGACAGAACTTTAACATACAAAAAACACCTTTCCAACTCGGCCAAGAAGATAGAAACACGAGTGAACCTTGTGAGAAAGCTAGCAGGCAGTACATGGTGAGCAACCACATCAGTTCTCCGAGGAGCATCCCTTGCACTGGTATACTCTGCAGCAGAATACTGTGCACCAGCTGGGCTCCGAAGCGCCCACGTAGTGAAACTAGACGTCTAACTAAACTCAGTTGTGAGAGTAATTAGTGGTACAGTCCGGCCTACACCTACTTGCTGTCTACCAGTGCTCTCAAACATCTGTCCACCAGACCTCCGTCGAAAGGCTGCTCTTTACAACCTCTGTCAGCAAGTTTTTGAAAACAACTTGATCCCTCTTCATGACGATTTCGTAACACTGCCCAGGAAACGCCTCAAATCTAGAACACCAGCATATGAAATGGGAGTCCAAATGCTATCCGCAGGATTCGACCAGGACGCAGAGTGGAAACGTGAGTGGTAAGCTACAAGAACCCGAAACCACGAACTTGTAGACAATCCAACAGTTCCAGTTCCAGTTCCAGGCTTCCACCATCCAAGGGAGGTGTGGGTGCAGTTAAACAGACATCGGACTGAAGAGGGTAGGTGCAAATACAACATGCACAAGTCGGGCTTTTCCAGTGCCAGTGTGTGTGTGACTGTGGTGACACCCAAACAATGAGCCAGATTGTGAATGACTGTCCAATCAGATGCCTCCCTAGTGGCATTGAGAAGCTCCATCAAGCATCCCACGAGGCACTCCGCTGGATCGAGTCCATCAACATCCGAGTGTAGTGTGAGCCGTTTTAAAACTTGTGTACTATATATAATTTCACATGTTCATTGTTATATATATATATATTTCTTTGTTTTGCTAAATGTGTGTTACTGTAATTGATGCACAAGATAATAATCATAATGGTGAGAACCTCTGGAATGATTTTCAGGGATGGTGAAACGACGAGTAGGCGGTAAGAGTTTGGACTTCCCCCGGTATCAGAGGACATTGAGTTCGGAGTTTTCCCCCTCTACATCAGGAAAGGTGGCAATGTGTGACAGGTGCGGCGACAGAGTACAAGTCTGCTACAGGCGTTACACCGTTCAGTGTCCGTTACTGAACATTGGGGCTCCGCAGTAGGCGACCGTTATGAGTCCCTAAGTTGATCTGACGATGTCGTCAGTTACGACTCTAGTAGGTACCACACCATCGAGATTGGACCGTGGATTCAAGGGACCCGTCACGTGGTCGGATGAAGCAAGTTTCTTGTTGCAATGGGTCATGGTCTTGTCGAGATGCGTCGTCATTCGAGGAAACGTCTGCTCGAAATACGTAAAGCGCCACGGCCGCAGGCCGGTGCAGGCAGTATATTGTCTCGGGGACGTCCACTTACTCTCACATAGGCTTGTGGTAGTAATTGAAAACACCATGGCAGCTATGGAGTACGTGAAAATTTTTGCGGACCACCTGCATTCCTTCATGCTTAATGTCTTCCCAGACGGCGCTTGCATTTTCCAACAGGACAACTGTCAGTGTCGCAAGGTTGAGTCATGTACAGTGGTGTAATCTGAACATGACGGGACACATCTGGGACGATATCAGGCAGCAGCTCCGCATCCCCAAAACCATCGGGTTTGTAATTTACAGGAACTGCGTAACATGTGCGTAGACATTGGGCGCCACGTACCTTTGGAAACACACCAAGGACTTGCCGAGTCCATATCACGCAAAACTGTTGCTCTAATGCGTTCCAATGATGCACCCATATTCTCGCTCATCATTGTGCTTCCACACACAACTTCATTCACTTCACTTACTCAGAACACTAATATTATAAGGAATGACGAATTTCTTTTGTGATGGTGAAGTGGAGTTCCTTTCACCATTGGAGGGGCCAGTTACTTCGGTTTCCAAACAAACCTTGGAACTTGTACCCGCTGTTACCTTTCTGTTCATTTAAACAGATAATCTACATCTACATCCGCATACATAGTCTGCAAGCCACCGTGCGGTGCGTGGCGGAGGGTGCCCTGTACCACTACTAGTAATTTCCCTTCCTTTGCCACTCGCAAATCTAGCGAGAGAAAAACGACTATCTGTATACCTCCGTACGAGACCTGAGTTCCCTTATGTTATCGTACCTTAATGGTTCTTAGGCGAAATGTACGTTGGCGGCAGTAGAATCGTCCTACAGTCAGTTTCAAATGCCACTTTTCTAAATTTTCTCAGTGGCGTTTCTCCAAAAGAAGTCGCCTTCCCTCCAATGATTCCCATTTGAGTTCCCGAAGCATCTACACTTTCGTGTTGTTAGAATTTATCAACAACAAATTTAGCAGCTTGTCTCTGAATTGCTTCGGTGTCTTCCCAAACACTTGAGATACACTCAAAAATATGTCCCACTGATGTCCTGTATGAGGTCTCTTTTAACGACGAACCACACAGTCCTAAAATTCTCCCAATAAACCTAAGTCGACCATTCGCCTTCTCTACGCAAGCCTTACATACTCGTTCCATTTCGTATCGCTTTTCAACGTTACGCCTATATATTTACACGACGTGTCTCTGTCAAGTAACACACTATTACAGCTGTATTTGTACATTACGGGTTTGGATTTACTACGCATCCGCATTAAGTTACGTTTTTCTACATTTAGAGTCAGCTGCCATTCATCACAGCAACTAGAAATTTTGTATTCTTCTACAGTCACTCAACTTCGTCACCTTCCGGAACACCACAGCATCATCAGCAAACAACCGCAGATTGCTGCCCTTCCTGTGCGACAGGTCATTTATGTATATTGAAAATAACTGCTCTCTTATCAGACTGCCCTGGGTAGTCCTGATGTCTCGCACGAACATTCGCCGTCGAGGACAACGTACACTGGTTCTGTTACTTAAGAACTTTTCAACCCACTCAAATGTCTGGCGACCTATTACGTACGCTCACACCATCGTTAACAGTCTGCAGTGGGGCAGTGTGTCAAATGCTTTTCGGAAACCTGACAATATGGAACCTGCCTATCGTCTTTCAACCATGGTTCGCAGGTTATCATGTAAGAATAGGGCAAGCTGAGTTTCGCACTCGCGATGCTTTCTAAAGCCGTGCTGATTCGTGGAGACAAACTTTCTCGTCTCAAGATAGTTTACTGTATTCAAACTAAGAATATGTTCAAGAAGTCTGCAGCAAACCGAAGTTAGGAATATTCGTCCGTAATTTATCGGATCCGTTCTTTCACCCTTTTTCGATGCAGGAGTATATCATCAGATCTTAGAAAGGCAGCAAAGGAGAGGACACGTAATTGTTAACGGAACTGATTAAGAATAGACATCATTCTTAAAGATTTATTTGAATACGAAGCAGCAAAACGTTGAATACATGGAACATTCACTAGTTAGTGGAAAGTTACAGGAAACGAGATCTTGGTAAACAGTATTTCGATAACTACCGCTTTTTCTGACGAATACTTTATCAGCCGACGCTAATCTCTTTGGTGGCGCCTAGGTGTTTAGTTTTGATGTCGAAATTTCTTGTTAAATTTCGCAGAGTTGTATCGTTATTGTTCGCCCACTTTAACAGATCTGTACGATATTCTGTATGTTCCACGTGACATTGTAGGAGAGCCGCAAATGTAATTTGCCCATTAGCCTACCCCAGTGGAACGTGGTTGGCTAATAAACGTCACGCAGCGCTCCACATGCGGCGCTGCACACCTGCGCTCACCCGCTGCGGCGCGACCGCCTGACCACCACAGAATATACTTCATGCATTACAGCTGTGCTCACCGGATTGCTAACTAACTAGGTGCGCCCCTTAAAACTTGGTTAGCACGTGTATCTTTCCCATTCAAAATTATTAGACAAGCTATCTAATGACTAAAATGAATTAGCAAAACCGAGAAAAATAGGTGATGGTATAAGATACAGCAACACGCTAGACATTTTACTTAACTATTTTCTAGAGGATTCTGTAATGTATATAATAAAAAACTGAATCTCTGTTCCATTTCGCCCGCATCTCGTGGTCGTGCGGTAGCGTTCTCGCTTCCCACGCTCGGGTTCCCGGGTTCGATTCCCGGCGGTGTCAGGGATTTTCTCTGCCTCGTGATGGCTGGGTGTTGTGTGATGTCCTTAGGTTAGTTAGATTTAAGTAGTTCTAAGATGTAGGGGACTGATGACCATAGATGTTAAGTCCCATAGTGCTCATAGCCATTTTTGTTCCATTTCATTTTCTTTAGTCAACAACCTAGGAAGAAAATATTACCAATGGTGGTCCTCTATAACTTATACAAGTGGCGATCAAAAACCTTCTCTTTGAGGACGTTGCTGCAGCGTATATTCAACGTCCCACGACTCCTAATGCGAGTATATAAACACCGACGTGTGGCATTTGTGTCTTTCCGACATGCATCCGATAAATGCGGGAACGTGCATTAAGGCGACGTTATTACCAAATGCAGTACCAAACTGCTGTTATCTCTTATTGGCTGCCGAAGGATAAACTCCGGTAGACATTCATCGAAGAATGAAGAATTTGTGTGGGGCAGCATGATTGACGAAAACCGCTGTTTGGGAATGGAGCGTCAAGTTCCGCGCTGGTCACGATTTGACACAAAACGCCGGTAGACCTGCGAGACCAACCTCATCCTTACGGACCAACTCAGTCGGGAGAGACCGAGAACCCGCCCTGAAGTGCTGATCTCTCCCCACACGCGACTATCACGCCTTCGCTCCCGTAAAAAAGTCCCTGAAGAGTCGACGCATCCTTTCCGAAGGGGACGTGCAACAGACGGTTACGGACTTCTTCACGCAGCAGGGCAGAAACGGTGTTCTGCTAAACAGGTATCTGCAACATGGTGTGCCCATAGGATGATTGCCTCAATGATCGTGGCGATTTTGCGTGAGTAGCGTACCGATTCTGGACTGTACAGCCTTCGAAGGGGAACTTCTTTATCACCCCTTATACTTTTAAAAACTATCGACATTGATTATTCCCTTCTGAAGAGAAGACCAAACCTGACTGAAACGAGCTTTGGTACATTTAACTTGTCACAGGTAGCACGCACAAGGGATGTGCTCTAACGTCTAAAACCGAATAAAAATGATTTCAAACTACAGACCTGTGTCTGGCCAGTTATCAGTAAATCAGTGTTTGATGTTTATAAAATGTCAACACAATACAGCCACATAATAAATAATATCTAGTAATAGTTTTTATGACCATCACATTAAGAAAAGTTATTAATGAAGTTTTAACTGGGGGAAAGTTTTATACATTTGCTTGAAACAATGTATGGAAACACACGCAGTACGAACAGAGCCACCTATCCGAAACAGAAATTGTGTTGTCGTACGTTCCTCCCTTATTTGCCATCGTTGTGCAATTTTAGAGTTTGAGTGAAGTGATTGAAACACAGTGAAACGGAACAGTGTGCGTAGATGACAAGGAGAATATGCGGGCAGGCTCTGCACTCCGGTAGTCCAACATCAAAAGACACAGTGATCACGGTATCCAGAGCTTCGCCATGAGCTGTTCTATTACGCTCTACGATGATGCTCATCATTGTAAGAGCATCCCCCCTCCCCTAAACCCCAATGATATTCAACAGTAGCGCTGTTCTGGCTGTGCGCTCTAGTAATGTTTTGTGGTTGCTGGCTGCATGAGGAGAGACCTGTATGATAGGTCGGTGGCCGGTTTCCTCCCATTGCAACACAAAATGCACAGGTGGTTAAAATACATTTTATTACAGGAAGCAATTTAGTGCTTAACTTAAGTAATGTCCAATCTGAATCTTGTTCGTGTCCATATGACAACTACAGGTATATGCAATGACTAACGTTCCCTCACAGCTGTCTAAGGTGCGAGACGACGACTGTGATTGTGGAAGTCTCGAGCAAAGTGCGACGTACTGAGGTGCAGTGGGAACTGAGTGGTGATGCGACGTACTGTGGTAATGAGATTGAGAAACTGAGACAGCTCGGTCAGCGGCGGCGGCAGCAGCCTATACGCACGCTTCCCAGGGGGCGTTATCAGCGCGTAACCTGGGGGCGTGTCTTGACATAGGCGCGCCTACCTCAGTGCCTGCTATACAATGTATCCTAGTGCCGACCGATGTGCTGGTGAAGGCGTGCGCGGGCACACTCGTTGTCCCAGAAATTCATCATTCACACCGTCCAATAGTTAACCTCTCCATACTTTCATTTCGTCTGCTCATCACAAAAATATCCAGTTTTACTCGCGGCGAAAGACAATGTAGGAAAAATTTTTAGAACTAAAACAGTGCAAACTTTTGATTGAAGGTTTTATTAAAACACCTTTCTTCGAATGCGTCGGATGATGGGCAAGAGGATATACAATTTAATTACTGTCCTTTCTGACGTAGTATATAGTGAATGATCGTAGCATTCTGCGTCTGTCACACCTTTCAACAGTTAGGCATCTATATGTCCTGTGGCTAATTCAGTTAACTGCCAACAGTACTAGTCACAACCTAACCTTTTGGCCCCCTCACATGCTGCTGCACGAAATCGCCAATGCTCAGAGAACAACCATGTATAATGCAACTTCCGCCATATGATGGTGACGGTGGTTAACTGTGGAAACACTTAATCGATAAAATAAAACTTCGTGACTGACGCAGAACG
The DNA here is from genome assembly GCF_021461395.2 of Schistocerca americana. Taxonomy (NCBI): domain Eukaryota; kingdom Metazoa; phylum Arthropoda; class Insecta; order Orthoptera; family Acrididae; genus Schistocerca; species Schistocerca americana. Next base: position 96,404,280 of record NC_060121.1, read on the forward strand.
CTGTTTTCCAGTCGTAGTTCTCACACCACAGAACGTAATGGATACAACTAAATTTTTAGTGTCATTTTGTCTCTCTCAAACATATACAAGTTCTTCAGAACGTGGCGACATAGACACAAAACACATCCGACAACGCCACCTTCTTTGCGTCGAGCTTTCAGTTGGAAAGCAATTTTAATAGCAAATTTGTTGCACCAATGCAATTGGTTCCGGTAGCAATCCGGCACGTTCAGCTGAAACTGAAGCATGCGAGACTGTAACGGATCGAGGAAATGGCTGTCGAGGCACGCGCAGAATGCTCCACACATCCACCAGGGCAGTTAAGAATGCAAGGAATGAGAGATATGCCGCAGTCATGGCTGCCTCCCGGCAAACGGGCCGTGGGGTGGGCGGCGTGTGTCTCCCGGGCACTTGTTGCCTCGCACGCGGCACCGCGCGGCCGCCGCTTTCGTTTACACGATAAATAATACAAACGTTTAAACTGATTGCATTCTATCATTGGCTGTCTGGTACAGCAACCGGCTATGATATTTTTTTTAATAAAGGCACCCTCGGTTGCAAAATTGTTTTTATTAACAACAGTTAGACCTTTCTCCCTTGCGAAATAGAAAAACTATCCTCTAAAATAACCTTGGTGTAGACAAAGCAAAAGCTGCAGCTGATCCCATTGTCCCAGCCGTAGAGCTGAACCGGTATTTCATATTACCAACAACCACAATTAAACCACAAACGAAACAGAGACTCAGTGATTACTTCAAGAATATAAACGACTGTAGCCATGAAGAATTCTCTCTAAAGCATGTTACTTGCAACACCGTCAAAAAAAATTGTACGTATCAGATCAGCATCTACTGGACACGATGGCATCACAGTCCAGATGATGACTCTTAAAACGACCCACTACTGTCCACTATGCAGATACCTTCAACCACTCCATTACCACATTTGCTTAACTTGAGGCTTGGAAACAGGGACTAGTTAAGTCACTATCTAAAAAGGCCGTTGGCACCTCACCATCTGATTACCGGCCTATTTGCGTCCTACCTGCGCTGTCCAAGGACTTAGAATGTATAGTCCTCGACCAGCTAACAACCTATCTAAGTACAGCCAACTTACTATACGAATACCTATTAGGTTTCCGTAAACATGGAAGCAAAAGATCTGCCTTAATAATGGTAACAGATTATCTGGAGTTTGCAACAGTTGCACAAGCGGTTTTATCAAATGAAGTGGACTGCGAATCTGACACACAGAAACACAAGGTTGGAGAAGTGATGTTGACCTTAATCCGAATAAACCCACCAAAATAATTACGTCTGCGCCTTTTACGACCGTAATAAGATCCACACACACACACACACACACACACACACACACACACACACACACACACACACACCACAGATTGTATTTTAAATTTTTGTGTTGCGGGCCTCTTTGTCCTGCTACGTCACACTAGATAACCTGAGCGTAAATGCGGAAAAGTTTAGATTAAAACTGTAACAATAAGATCACACTGGACAACTGTAAACATCTAATAGAAAGAAGTACATCCAGAATAATGTGATCCAACGATGGCCAAGATGGAAATAAACAGAAGGCATTTTCTATCCGCGTCACCTTCATAAGTGGACACAGGGATGAGGCTAAACATTATGATCACTGCACGCCATACAAGTGTCAATGCCACCTCTGGCGTTGCATACTCGCAATATGGTAAGGAAAGTACCGGGTTGTTATAATTAAAGTGAATCTACTCACAGAGGTTCAGTGTGGGCTGTAATTATCGTATGGCAGTGAAACTTCGTATATATTCCAATGCATTAATGCGGAACAGATTTACGGTGAGACAAAAATTAGTTTCAATTTTGGCCATCGGTGTAAATCTGGCACTGTGAATGTAAGAATGAGGAACAGAATTGTTTCAGTATGTAATGTGTTAGGAATTGGAGCGAGCAGGAAAGGTCAAACAAGTGACAAAGGCATAATGTTCTGCTTTAACAGTTTGTTCAGTATGAGCAACGGGGACGTCGACGAGGTGCTGCATGCGCAAAACGACGTGATCAACAGCTGCTCGCAGCAGTTCCGCTGGAATCCGAGCAGCGTGTTCCTGTGTACTGGCCTTCAGACCAGGACGAGGCTGAATGTGCCCTCAGTAAACTCGTTCTTTTAGATATCCCCACAGCCAAAAGTCACGTGGATTCACATTCGTGGAACGGTCCATTAAGCAGATCTTTCAATTATTTGCTTGCTGAAAAGACTTTCCAGAGTAACTTCTGAAAGCCTACACAGAAAATCACCGTGGAAAGATTCTCTTTCAGAAGATAATTCTGATTGTTAACCGCTGCATTTGTTGGCAGAACTACCACTTTATCCAACTACCTCTATATCAATTTTCAAAATACAGACAGCGTAACAACGCTTCTGGGGGAACCGCAGAGTATCGTCGTGTTTGCTTTCAACAGCTTTATACTGAAAGGTGGCTACACTGAGCCACAGCGCCAGAGATTGCGCCAAAGAGTATTATTCCGCCGCCTCCACTGGCAGTTCTTGTCGAGAAGTCGTGGTGGAGAGTGCTTGTTGAGAAGTAGCAGTAGTCGGTCGTTGTTGAGGTGTGGTGGTAGTTAGTGCTTTGGAGAGAGGATGTTGATACCTGTAATATTTGAGGCCATGTTGTGTGCAGATGTTTTGATGGGCTAGACACCAGATGCTGTTCGAATGGAGATATTGTAATGATCAGAGTACTTTTCGTCAAGATATATAAAGGTAAAAGAAATTTTCTTATTTTTTTATTTCAAATGTGTTAAACAATAATGCCCCTTGGTCACAGGTTCAGTCAACAAAGCATTTGGCTCGTGTTCTTGTATTAGACTGTATTTCTGGTTTCGATGTGCAATTATAGTATTTATGTTTATTTTTTTAATTTCTTCATGGTAAATTGCTTGTCGTATTGAGGAAGAACCGTGCCAGATGTGTACGTTGAATCACACTTCCACACACAGAACAGGTACACTTGTGCTTTGGTTTCGTAGGTTTTATAGTTGCTGGGGACTTAATTAATTAATTGTGTTAACGGAAGTTTTCTTTCATTCTTTGTTGTTATTCTATGCAGTCAGTTTGCGTACTAATACTGGTCAGGGCCAACCGGTTACGAGACTTCGTAACCGCACAGACAGCGACAAAAATTAAAAATTATTTGCATTCTTATTAATTAAGCCCCCATGCAATACATTGTAGTCTTTTTGTATCTCCGGGTCATTAATTTGAACCAACGGAAAATAAAGGGTATAAAGTATGCAACTCATGCATCAGACCCTTAAAGTATCTGTTGTTCTACTGCATGCCTAAGTGCTGCTGAAATACTGTGATTTAAAAGTTCTTAAGGCGGACCAACTTAAATTTTATCATAATGCTCTGGTCATATCGCATTGCCTAGTGATTTCCAAGCAATGTTCAATGTTTCGTTTTGTGTAAATCAACAGCTTTACAACGGGCTCAATGGATGCCGTTGGAAGAGGCAAATTATTGTCGCCAACTAGTTGTTTGGGAAGTGTAATGCGCTTGGAAGTTGTAAAATGGTTTCTCAGAGTCTTTACACTAGAAGCTACATCAGACATGAAATCCGGTTTCTTAGCACCTTCGTTGTTATTCATCTCAAATTTATCACATCTAAAATGAACCTAATTAATGAAAATAGATATTAAGATGTAATGTGACATAGAATGGCTCTGAGCACTATGCGACTTAACTTCTGAGGTCATCAGTCTCGTAGAACTAATTAAGCCTAACTAACCTAAGGACATCACACACATCCATGACCGAGGCAGGATTAGAAACTGCGACGGTAGCGGTCTCGTGGCTCCTGACTGTAGCGCCTAGAACCGCACGGCCACTCAGGCAGGGTGTGACATAGAATTTATAACTCTTACGAACAAAGTAAACTTAAAAAGTGAGTATCAAGCAAAGATGACAGGAAGGGGAAAACACAAGTTTCTCCCAACAAGGATCGATTTTGCGAACATAGTTTTAGAAGTCCATCACACTACATTACCTACAAGAGACAACATGATCGTATGGAGTGTTTATTTACATGAAACTAATAAATACACTTAGTGACCGTTATCACTTATGGATCTCTGCGAGCGAGTTGCATCCACATTTTACGCATATTCTTATTCCTTGAAACACTTAGAATTTTTTTCAGGAGTTTTTATAACTGTCCTTGCACAGTGGGGTATCCCACACCATCTGTAACCCATTTTCCGAAAGTAAAATTCCCAGGGAAATTTTCCAAACAAGGTATAATTATGAATGGGCTTTACGATAGTAGGAGTAGCATCCTAGCCAGTGACGTCACTGGCAGCACGTGACTCAGACGGAGCATTTTAGTGAACTTTCAAAAAACTGGTTCAAATGGCTCTGAGGACTATGGGACTTAACAGCTATGGTCATCAGTCCCCTATAACTTAGAACTACTTAAACCTAACTAACCTAAGGACGTCACACAACACCCAGTCATCACGAGGCAGAGAAAATCCCTGTCCCCGCCGGGAATCGAACCCGGGAACCCGGGCGAGGGAAGCGAGAACGCTACCGTACGACCACGAGCTGCGGACAGTGACCTTTCAAATTATTTTAATTTCATTTGTTATTGAAATATTGAAATTCAAGAGGAACAAAACACATTTTATGAATATAAGATTGGAGAATTAACCACTTAATACGACTTCCAGAAAACAGTCAAATACTGAATTTCGTGACTTGTGCGTAGACATTTGGTGCCAAATGCCTGCTGAAACCCGCCGAGGACTTCCCGAATGCATACAGCAGAAACATATTGTCACCGGTATCATATCCACGAAGAGATGAGATCATATTTCGGAAAGCGAAAGTACCGATATATTTGGCGATATTCGGAAAGCAATCCCTGTACCCAGATCCGTGGCTTTGTGCTTATCACAAGTTATTCCGGGAGACCATCTCGTAACGGCTGGAGGCAAGACGGCCGCTGTCTCGGACAGAATGGGCGCAGGCGGCGGCCCGGCGGCAGATCGGCGATGCATTGGTTGGGTGGGGTGGGGTGGGGAGGGAAGTCGGCCGCGCAGTGGCCGCGGGCAGGCGGGCTCGCCCCGGCCCGGCCCGGCGCGGCGCTCATGCATAAAGGCCGGTTCCCACTAGGGCTGCCGCGCGTCAAAACGGCGCGTCAGCGGCGTGGTTGCCATGGAAATGGCGTCAGCGGCAAGGCGCGGCGGGCTCTGCGTCGCGGTTTGACCATGTCGAACCGCTTCCGCTGCCGCGTGCCGCGCTCCAGGTGCGCGCCGCCAATCACAGAACGCGCTGAGCGTGACGTCAGGTACGGACTCCCGGGCCACACGAACTTTCGCCGAACCGCTGGCGCGGACGCGGCGGCAGCTATGAAATACTTATCATCCGATTCCAAGGAAACTATTCGGTAGAAAAATTTGATTCTTGGACGTGTTACAGCCTGATATCTTCTCTCGATAAAGGACCGAATTTCTTTTCGTTATTCGTCGTGGTTACTTGCTGTATAGCATTTACGTAAACCTTTACACGAAATTTTAATGAGTGTGCAGAGGTAAAAACGCATTGCGTGGACTTTGCGTACAGTTCATTTTAGGTAATACATTATTGCGTATGAAATTTAGTCAACATATCGAAATTGTTTTTAAAGCTGAGAGCAGATCGATAGCTATCACCGTTCTCGAGATATTGTCTGATATGTCGGCGGACGGGCTATGCCGTGACCGCGCGCAGGTTGCTCGGCGACGCGACCGGTACTTCGTCCTGCTCGTCGTAAACCATGTGGTTGTATCAACCGCAAATTTCGTAAACAGTTCAAGAAATCGAAATTTTTGCAAACGATAACTTGTGAAAAGTCATGTATTTCGTCGCATGATAAATATCCTAAATCTGTTTATCTACCAAGATATGAAAGTAACTACAGTTTTTCAGAAGGGATAGATGAATTTTTTTAAATGGCATTAATAGCATGTCGAATGAGAAGTTAAACCGAAACTAATTTGCTGGTATGTCATAAGATGTAATTTACTAAATATGTAGAGCTATTGATTATTTCCTTTCTTTTTTCTTTATCCAGTGTACTTTACTGATTCAAGACGCGTTTCGCCTTTTACTTTAAGGCATCTTCGGTGGAATCTAGAATGACTCAGTTTTGTTTTGATCTGTGATACTTGGAGATTATAAAACAGTTCACATCTTTGTTTACGTGAATGACTGATTACTTACAGTGAATTGAGTTTTTGGCGGACATATACGTTTCCCCTCACCTGCTCACATGCTGGAGGTTGAACTAAAACTTAGATTATGGAACATAAGCACATTTTCATGTTCGCTCTTTTTTCTTCTGTCACTAGCAGTAGACGTTTTACCGAAAACTCTGATTTAAAGTCGTAACTACAGTGTGTTCACCTCATGTCCCTTCCTGTCTGGTTTGTTTATGTACATGTTGCCAACCTGCAGAATTATATGCTGAAAACTAATGTTTGTTTATTTTTGTTCTCCTTATATCTGTATGTATGTGTGTGTGGCTAGCCAGTGATAGTTATAGAAAGTTGAAAGTGAATCCAGTAGTTGTCAGACAGTGGTTGAAAGATTTGGTGTTCAGCTGATTTCAGTTTTGGTTTAAATGTTTTAAGGAGTGCATGGAAGAGTAAATTCACTGCTTACCTTAATAGATAAAATAGTAGAATAGTATTTCAACAGATGATTATTATCAGAATACTATCACCCAACCCCTTTGTCCTCACTCTTTGACGCCCCACAATACGCCCTGTCAACTAACCCCTATTGTCGTCAAAGTTGTACCGTAATTTCCTCTTCCTCCTCTATTTAATTCCGTACCTCTTCTTTAGTCACACGATCCTCGTATCTAAAGTTCAGCATTCTTATGAATCACCACGTTTTGAAAGCGTCCATTGTCTTCTTGACAGAAGTGTTCATCGTCCACGTTTCACTTACATACGAGGCTGCACTCCACACAAATACCTTTGTAAAATAGTATCCAACCATTAGCATTTATATTCGGTGTGAACAAATTTTCTTTTTCAGAACGCCTTTCTTGCTATTGACAGTCTTCAGTCAGGTTTGCGTCTGCACCAGGAAATGCCTTACAATTTAAAATCTGGTTTCGAAAACTGTTCCAAATATATATTATTCTTTCGTGATTCTTAAGCAAGGTGCTGGCGATGATTACATTATGCTCTGTGGGAAATTCTATCAGGTGGCTTCCACTTTCATCCCTTCCACCTAGCCTTTGTGTTCTTACTGTTTTCGTGTACCTGCTACCGTATCACATTTTAAATTTTTGTCTCGCTTAACTATCTGAATAATCTCTTTTGTCGTACATTGTTTCAATGTGTTAGGAGATAGTGAACAATCGTGAACGGTAGTCATGAAATCTGTTTATGGTGAAATGAGAAAACATGAATAATGAAATATGTGAAAGAGTACATTGTACAGAAAATGAAAAATTTGTATGTCTTCACCCAACTTCGCCTTTCCTTCATGTAGGTATAAGATATAGTTATTCAAACACGCCGGTCGTTTCGGTGGGTCCCACCCCGTACCTCAGTGGCTGTTCGTCATTGGCTACCGCTAGCGTCTGCCGCTTCCAGATGGGAACGCCAATTCCGCGAGCCGCCGCGTCAAAGCGGAAAACGCTTGCCGCTGCCGCTGCCGCACGACGCGCTGCCGCGCTCTAGTGGGAACCGGCCTTAATGCGGCCGCCAGCCACCGTCCTCCGCTCTGCAGGCAGCGTGCGGCCGGCCTGCTCTCCAGTGCCGGGGGGCTGCCGCCGCTGTGCTGGCAGGTAGCCGCGCCCGTCACGCACGGCAACGACAAGGTGAAGGATACGTAGCACGGCTGTGGCGCGTTATTTAGCACTATTGGCTGCCGTGTTTTGTGTGCTCATCCTGTCGTTGTTGTTGTGGTCTTCAGTCCTAACACTGGTTTGATGCAGCTCTCCATGCAACTCTGTCCTCTGCAAGCTTTTTCATCTCCCAGTACCTACTGCAACCTACGTCCTTCTGAATTTGTTTAGTGTATTCATCTCTTGGTCTCCCTCTACGATTTTTACCCTCCACGCTGCCCTCCAATACTAAATTGGCGATCCGTTGATGCCTCAGAACATGTCCTACCAACCGATCCCATCTTCTAGTCAAGTTGAGCCACAAATTTCTCTTCTCTTCAATTCTGTTCAGTACCTCCTCATTAGTTATGTGATATACCCATCTAATCTTCAGCATTCTTCTGTAGCACCACATTTCGAAAGCTTCTATTCTCTTCTTGTCCATACTATTTATGGTCCATGTTTCACTTCCGTACATGGCTACACTCCATACAAATACTTTCAGAAATGACTTCCTGACACTTAAATCTATACTCGATGTTAACAAATTTCTCTTCTTCAGAAACTCTTTCGTTGCCATTGCCAGTCTACATTTTATATCCTCTCTACTTCGACCATCACCAGTTATTCTGCTCCCCAAATAGGAAATCTCCTTTACTACCTTAAGTGCCTCATTTCCTAATCTAATTCCCTCAGCATCATCCGACTTAATTCGACTAAATTCCATTATCCTTGTTTTGCTTTTGTTGATGTTCATCTTATACCCTCCTTTCAAGACACTGTCCATTCCGTTCAACTACTCTTCCAAGTCCTTTGCTGTCTCTGACAGAATTACAATGTCATCGGCGAACCTCAAAGTTTTTATTTCTTCTCCATGGATTTTAATTCCTACTCCGAATTTTTCTTTTGTTTTCTTTACTGCTTGCTCAATATACAGATTGAATAACATCGGGGAGAGGCTACAACCCTGTCTCACTCCCTTCCCAACCACTAATTCCCTTTCGTGCCCCTCGACTCTTATAACTGCTATCTGGTTTCTGTACAAATTATAAATAGCCTTTCGCTCCCTATATTTTACCCCTGCCGCCTTCAGAATTTGAAAGTGGGTATTCCAGTCAATATTGTCAAAAGCTTTCTCTAAGTCTACAAATGCTAGAAACGTAGGTTTGCTCTTCCTTAATCTAGCTTCTAAGATAAGTCGTACGGCCAGTATTGCCTCACGTGTTCCAACATTTTTACGGACCCCAAACTGATCTTCCTCGAGGTCGGCTTCTATCAGTTTTTCCATTCGTCTGTAAAGAATTCGCGTTAGTATTTTGCAGCTGTGACTTATTAAACTGATAGTTCGGTAATTTTCGCATCTGTCAACACCTGCTTTCTTTGGGATTGGAATTACGATATTTTTCTTGAAGTCTGAGGGTATTTCGCCTGTCTCATACTTCTTGCTCACCAGATGGTAGAGTTTTGTCAAGACTGGCTCTCCCAAGGCTGTCAGTAGTTCTAATGGAATGTTGTCTACTTCAGCGGCCTTGTTTCGACTCAGGTCTTTCAGTGCTCTGTCAAACTCTTCACGCAGTATCATATCTCCCATTTCATCTTCATCTACATCCTCTTCCATTTCCATAATATTGTCCTCAAGTACATCGCCCTTGTATAGACCCTGTATATACTCCTTCCACCTATCTGCTTCCCTTCCTTGCTTAGAACTGCTCATCCTGTAGTTTTCTGAAAGTGGGAGATTTGATATACCGTATTGTGAGCTACGCAGCTACCGCATTTGTATATGGAATGATGTCAGCTGTGAGCTCAGGGTATGAATGCAAGCACTCATCTGCAAGAAACATTAAAGTTTGGTTTACTATCTGGCCCACTTTGTACTTATACGCTGAAGAGCCAAAGAAACTGGTATAACTGCCTAATATCGTGTAGGGCACCCGCGAACACGCGGAAGTGCCGCAACACGACGTGGCGTGGACTCGACTAATTCCTGATGAAGTGCTGTAAGGAACTGACACCATGAGTGCTGCAGGGATGTCCACAAATCCGCGAGACAACGATGGGGTGGAGATCCCTTCGGAACAGCACGTTGCTAGACACCCCAAATATGCTCAATAACGTTCATGTCTTAGGAGACTGGTGGCCAGCGGATGTGTTTAAACTCAGAAGAGTGTTCCTGGAGCCACTCTGTAGCGATTCTGGATGTGTGTGCTGTCGTCCTGTTGTCCTGCTGAAATTGCCCAAGACCGTCATAAGGCACAATGCACATGAATGCATGCAGGTGATCTGAGAGGGTGCTTATGTGCGTGTCACCTATCAGAGTCGTACTATATATATCAGTGGTCCCATATCACTCCAACTGCACACGCCCCACACCGGTGTAGAGCCCCCGCCAGCTTGAACAGTCCCCTGCTGAGATGCAGGTCCATGGATTCATGAGGTTGTCTCCATACCCGTACACGTCCATCCGCTCTATACAATATGAGGAGAGACTCGTCCGAGGAGGCAACGACAGTAGACTGTCGGAGTTGAAGGGCCCAGGCGTAGCTTGGTACTTAAGTACATTCTAAGTTAGTAGAAGACTGTAGTTCTATCTTTGTATCACACATTAAATTCGTCTAAATACCTAAAATTTCGTTACGAAACAGACACATTGACACTACTGCACATCTAACGTACAGCTTGAAATGCAATTTTCTATGGGAATTAGCAAAGTAAACTATATTATTCACATACCTTTAATTAGTCCCTGAAACTGAAAGTTCGCTATTCCTACCACACTGGACCTACAAGTTAAATACGTCGGCACCTAAATTGTCTGTATAACTTATTACAATACATGGATCTCTTTTACGGACAACAGTAAATTGATCTAAATACATTAAAATTGGTTGGAAAGCACGAATTAACACAACTGCAGACGCAAATTTCAGCCTGAAGTACACATAATATTGGCACAGTAAACAATGGTGTCATGACAAAAAACACTTCACCGCACATCCTAGAATACATTTCGCATACTAATATGATCAGAATGTCTATCATCAGCACAGCACAAAACATTACCATCTTCTGCCGTTAAATAATGGCAACTTCAGGGAAAAACTGTATTCCCTCTGTAATAGATGACAATGTTGTTTCCTAATTAAAGGCTTTCATTGCTTCTGTAATATATGATACAATGTTGTTACCTCATTAAAGTAAGTAACATGAACACAGAGACAGAAAATTTACTATGGTGTGTAAATCACAGAGATGTTGATGAGAATGATTTGGAAATATTGTTCATAATCTTTTGATGTTGCGTGCACACATGTGAGATAAAAATTAATCATGTGGCAGTATAGCAGCTGAGGGAGATGTGAAACCATCATCCTGCATACTATGTTGAAGGATGATGGGAAACTGTCCGATCGCCATCACCCCACATACTATGTTGAAGGATGATGGTCAGTGGAGAATGTTGATTACTATAGGAAAGGTTATCAATAAGAGAATGGTTGTCAACGGAGAAAGATGGTCAGTGGAGAGAACGATGGTTACTCACTGGTCACTGACACTGACGGTCACTTTTCAGTGTGACCACGATTCCCCTGGGTGGGAAAGAAACAGACTGGAGCACTATCCTAAATAATTGACTGGACCACCATTTAAGAAAATGGAAAGGGGCTCTGTTTAACAATCGATTGGGTCACCATTTAAAGAAATGGAATGGGTCACTGTTTAAAAAATGGAACAAGTCACAGTTTATAGAAAAGGAATAGATCAACACGAAAATAAAATGTAAGTGTTCACCACTTAAAATTACGCAATAGCTTACCATTAAACAACAGAATAGGTCACCATTTAAAGAAATAGAATGGGTCACCATTTAAAGCTGTGATCGGCAAATCACCAACCTTGAGCTGCTACTAGATTGCAGGAACATTTTCCGTGGATCACGGTAACACTTGGACTGGCTAATCTGGATTGCCCCATGGAGCTCACACTGTACTCACAACAGCAGCTTGTTTGTCACATGATATTGCCGTTGTAAGTAGAGACATTTGATAATGTGAGTAGTTTGACAACTCACAGTAGGATTTAAAAGACGTATAGTAGCTCAGAAGCTTTGTAAGACTGGTGACTGCTGGTTTAAGGAAATTGAATTAGTCATTGCTTAAGAAAGCAGATTGGGTCTCCATTTAAAGAAACAGATTGGGTCACCAAATTTTCCCTCCACATTACAAAACGACTGTAAGAAATTGCCCTCCATTTTCCAAACTGACCTGCTGTATGTCACAGCCAAATTGTAACAAATTGTTCGAAAAGTGTGATAAATTGCCCTCAAATTTGTAGAAAATTTCCCTCAAAACTGTAACAAATGTCTCCAAATTTGTAACAAATCGCCTTATGTGACAGAAATACTGTAACAGATTGCCCTCTATGTAACGAACTGATCCACGTTACAACAAGACGGTAATAACTTGACCCACATTATACCAAAACTGTAAAAAGATTAACAATTTACTCATGGTAGAGCATAGATTGTAAATGTCGCTGTCACAACTGTAACAAAGTTACAGCAAAAATTGTATTAACTGTATCAGTAACAATAGACATAACAAATTACCCTACTCGTTGTAGTGAAATTGTAGCAAACTGATCCCAGATAGCAATAAATTTCCCAGAATAGGGCAACAAATTCATATGCAAGATAAGAAGTTCTAAGGAATGCTCTCCCCCTGCTTGCTGACAGCTCTTGAGGAGGAAATTGGAGCAACTAGAGCCAATACAGGGACTTACCGACAATCATTCTCCGCATACGCCACTTCCGAGTGGAATACGGTAGGGTGGTCAGTTAGTGGCACGAGAAGTACCCTCCACCACAGACTGTAAGGGGGCTTGCTGAGCATGATGCAGATGTAAAGGTAGATAATTTCGAATACTATTACATGCACCATTTCCACACCTGCTTCTTCAACATCTCTCTGGTTTATGAACCACAGCAAATTTCTTCTCTCTCTTTCTTTGTAGTGCTTATTTTAATAAGGCAACAACATTATAATCTGTTACAGGGAAAATAAAGCCTTCTGCTCAGGTTTCCATTGCGTAACAGCTGAAGCTGATATCGTTTAGTACTGTGCTGGTGTTAGCTATTCTGATCATATTGCTATGCTAAATGCATTCGAATATGTATGTTGATCCGCTCTTTGAAGTGATGTCATTGCTTACTTAGATAACACTCGAGGCACTTCAGGCTGTAACTTACATCCGCAATAGTGAATTTAAATTTGTCAATAAGCTAGCTGCTTGTATTGTAGTAAGTTATGCAGACTATTTAGGTAAGACATGTTTAATTTGAAGGTCCATTGTCGTTGAAAATAGCAGTAGAAATATCGACCTTGCGATTTAGGGATGAGTTTACACGTGAGACTAACATTGTTTATTTTGGTAATTCTCATCGAAAAGTGCGTTTTAGGCTGTTACTTACATCTGCAGTAGTGCTCACATGCCTGTTTTGCAACAAGTTTTCGTGTATTTAAATGAATGTCACGTGTGGTGAAAAGGTGAAGTACAGTCGTCTACAAACCTATAATTTACTTAAATAGTGTTTGATTTTAATAAGTTATACAGACACTATAGATACTAAATACTTAATATGAAGGTTCATAAAGCTTGGAAAGTGTGGTATAAAACATCATACTTTCGTCGTTAAGGAGTTCTGCTTAACCTAAAAGTTTTTATCAGCACTACCAGTAAGCAAGCTGCAAGTTTTTTTACATGTCGGTGCTGATTGCAGCGAATACAGTCTGTAAACATTTTATTAATGTTAATCATATCGCGTAAAGAGAAGCTGGCTTTTAACTACTTACGGAGAGTATGTTCTATACTCATTCTCATGTTCCAAAGGTAATTATATATAATTTCCATTATTGAGTGACTATCCAGAATCTCGACATATGTTTTCAGTATAGCTTGTAACATTTCCGAAACATCGAATGCATAATTGTTTTTGCTGCATTGTGTTCAACTTTAAATGAAGTATGGTTCGACATTAGAAAATTTGAATTACGTAGAGGAATTTTCTGGGAGCAGATAGTTACACCGTGTTGTATCTCTCCTGTACCTGAGAACACCACTGACAGATACGACACTCGTTCAACAATCAAACAGACAAACGTATATAGTAAAGACGACGTCTAATACGGGGAATTAGAATTTTCGTAAATGTTAATTGGCAGCCTTGTGAATAGTTGAAGCCATTTCGTGGATAAATGTTTACTTAAAGTTAACGTCTAAGCACTTAGCGTCTGCTCGAAGAAAGATGTTCTGAAGAACAAAATTCTGTAACCCGATTTTTACGTTGGCAAGGAATAAAACCGTGAGGAATAGTCCATGGCATGAATACAGCATTACCTGCACGAACCGCGCTAGTTTCTACGTCTGGGTATAGAAGTTTGAGAGAGGCGACAAAAGCGTAACGTATGATCACGGCTCTGTATGCTCGGTAGCGGTTGCGACTTCAGAGCTGCAGGCTCATATTGATTCACTAGTACAAGAGGGCACACGTCTCAAACTTGAACTTCTGAAAAGTGGCGAGTAAGTCTAGCCACAACTCATTCTACCGTTCTACCGTAAGAATTGGTTCAAATGGTTCAAATGGCTCTGAGCACTATGGGACTTAACAGCTGAGGTCATCAGTCCCCTAGAACTTAGAACTACTTAGACCTAACTAACCTAAGGACACCACACACATCCATGCCCGGGGCAGGATTCGAACCGGCGAACGTAGCGGTCGCGCGGTTCCGGACTGAAGCGCCTAGAACCGCTCGGCCACACCGGCCGGCAACGTAAGAATTCCTCAAACTCGAGTCCCAGAGAGCTTACTGTTCGTCTCATACAGCTGAGATACATTATTTGCTCTCAGGTCAAAAATCGTTGATGTAGCGAAGGTGATGTATTTTTGGACAGAACTTGATCTTGTAATGAGACTCGGATACATCATTCTGAGACACAATCCGAAGGTCAAGCCATGCAATAAAGACGCTTTGAATCGTCCGTCCGTAAAAAATGCGAAATGCTGTCATCAGGTGGTATGGTTTTGCTAGCCGTCTTGTGGTGTGCCCAAGGTCGAATTTGCTGTGATTTATTTGGCGGAGTAACGTACTAGCAACGGCCTATAGCAAACAGGTATGACTGAGAACAAAGTCAAGGTCGCACTGAAGACGGGATTTCCAGGACGACAGAGGAAAAGGGTTATCCTTTCTTAAGACAATGTTCGGTCTTACATGACACAACTGACACTGAAAAACCTTAGTAAAGGGGTTGAGAGCTGCTACATCGACCTTCTTAGATTTTTATCTCGTTCGTCCAATGAAGAAACAAAATTAGCGTCGCATGAAGTTCTTCAACGAAAAGATGAAGAAAAAAGTACAAAATCGGCTTCGAGATAAAGGTAAAGAAGTCTTCGTTGAGATGGTAAGAAGCAACGTAAGTGTCGCATTAACCAAATTCTCTTGACGACAAATACATACATACGACAGGAAGCGAGCCCCCTTCTACCAAATGTAGTAGGTGTTACGAGAGGCAGGAATTTCAAAACTTCGTCACAGTGCCAGATAGAGTTAGGTAACAGCTATGGCGAAAATAGATGGCAACACAGATTAGCAACAATTCACAAAGGTTTACTGAAAGATGTTTTACGACACTTAACTGGAGTATAAATATTGCGAGTGGCAACATTCTTCAACGTTCCCTTGCACAAATCAGGTTTACAACCTGCTACCGTCCTCGATCGATCGAATGATGACTCACATTAGTTGTGTAATATCTAGGTTCATTCTTATAGGTGGCGACTGTAGACTAGTCCTGAGTCGCACACATAGACCTGTGGTACTGTATAACTAACAGCTGAGCGGAGCATTGAGTTTGCTTATATTCACGTTAGGCGAATACCTATCAACTTGGGAACTATCTGAGTGGATTAAAGTGGAAGTGTCTTTATTGAGTGCACCCTCTATGGAGTCTGACCTTAAGGATGACAGACGAAAATGTTGCTCAAATTCAAGAATTTTTTTCGTACTGCTCTGTAGTAGACAAATGGGGTTTGCTGCAATGAATACAGCATACATTGAAGTTTTTATTGCTATTTTTATTGACAAATATTCACTGTGAATTGGGATTTTGCCGAGGCAGTTCTGAAAAGAGTTAGCTCGACGGTTGTCGCCGTAACTCCGGTTCTACATCCACATCCACATCTCCGCAAGCCACCCAACGGTGTGTGGCAGAGGGCACTTTACGTGCCACTGTCATTACTTCCCTTTCCTGTTTCAGTCGTGTATGGTTTGCGGGAAGAACGACTGCCGGAAAGCCTCCGTGCGCACTCGAATCTCTTAATTTTAGATTGTGGTTGTCTGAAACATGACATTAACATATCATCATGTTCCTTACAGATGTAATTTTAGTTCATCGTAGGATGTGCAAAAAATGTTTTCTTTTTTTTTGGGAAATTACAGATATATGAAACAATGGCTATTTTGAACCCTTCCTTTATGGCCGAAAAAATACTAAAAATCAACATAAAAAAACCGGCTGCGATGATCTGAGGAGAACTGAATTTGCTTCAAGGGAGACCAAGATTCATTAAAACCGGATAAAAATTATAGCGTGGGCGACGACAACCATACCGAAAAAACTAGGTTTTGAGAAAAACGGAGTTTAAAGTTTGACAAGTATTTACCACATAAAAAAGGAACAAAGATTGAAACTAACGGGATATCATCGATGCCTGGTCCATAATAACTGTAGACCAGGCTAGTGGATGGTCGCTTTCTGCTACTTTGACCTGATAAGGCCTCATTTTCGTCCTCAAAGCCCTTTTCGTCGCTGAAGGCATCGCAGCTGGCGTCTCTATCTTAACAGAATCGGAACATTTCATCGCCGATTTTGATTTGAAAGACACTTTCCATGTGCATTAATGCAGTATGGCCTACATTGAATAGACGTACGGCCAAATTTGAAGCAATGTTGACAGTTTCGCTTCGACTGGATGTCATTTTTGGAGCGTATCTCCAAATGAATGTATCTTCCGTTCACTTAAGTAAAGCCGCCCAAAGAACACTCCAGCAAATCAGGTTTACCCAAATTGGTATAAATAGTTGTGACGGCATCAATAACGACTTGTGGCAACGTCGTTTTGTGTTTTTAACTTTCTAATTCACCGTTTACTTTAGCTTCAAACATTCACATAGTCGTTACTATTTAGAGATGAAGCATAATACTTTGGGGAAATATCTTTCAATGTGTACACATTCTAATTCCGTAATAAAGCAAATTTCTAATTGTTTCGACTGTCACCCTGTCGTTCCCCCTCAACTATGTTGCCCCTGCATAGTAGGCAGCTCGTCTCTCTTCTATGTGGGCCGTGTCGCGTATCTTCTGTAGGACATTCCAGTAAGACAACGGAACAAAAGCACAGAAGTTATTGGTGATTACGTGGAAAAACAGACAAAATATTGTACTCCTGTAATTCGTACCAGTGGAACACAGTACGTCAGCAAGAATCTCTACGTTAGTGCGTGTGCCTGCATACGCCTGTGTGTGTTCACACGAGGGCGCACGCAGTGAGAGGAAAGAAGACAGTTACCGGCAGCGCGCATTAGCAAGGAAACGGGCCATTAGCCGCGGACAGGGCACTGCTGGAACACTTGCTGGCTCCAGCACAGCGCCGTTCAGCCGCGCCCGCCTCTCCGGTGGCTCACTGAGTCTGGAGGAAGTTGGCAGACGACCAGCGACTCGAATCTCGGGCGCCGAAAGTTTCTCGAGGACTGAGGACTTTCTTCTCTGGAAGTGTGAATAGTCTCGTGACAGCACTGTAACAATGGTGTATACCCACGCTCATTCTGCGGTACAAGTAAGAAAGAACGTAAACCGAGGATGCCTTTCGTGTGTCTGTCTACCGGCAGTGTTGCATGCCTCGTCTTCTAAACTTTTACATTTCAGAGATTTCTACTTCTGCGGTGAACAATCTGACGACTGCTTGGCACCAGTTAAGTTGGCGGCAGATTTCCACTCTTCACGTCTTTCCGATTTCTTTTTCTTTTCTCTATAGCTCTAACACCCTACATATTTCATAATATGTTCGGTGTGGTTCGTGGTGTTTCAGGCCTCTTTCCATTAACATGCCCCTCTGCTTTAGTGAACACGTCACATAACGCCAGGGGTGTCCAACATTTTAGCTTATCTGGTGTAACGAAGGATCCTCCTCTAGCATTACTTTTCCTCACAGTAGTTGTCGATACCAGGACTATTTTTTTTATTTTTGTACAGGTCAATATTATCTTAGTTGATTTTTTTGAAAACTTTCATATAATTTTATATACAGTAGGTAAAATTTCAAGCTAAAATTTATGAAAATGAATTACTTTGTAAAATATCTTAGTTTCGATGTTATAATCGATAAGTACTAGTTCTGAATGTACAGTTAAAACTGTTTTTTTAGAAACATTCGAAATTACGAATTATATGCACAGTTAAAAATTCTATTATTAATTACGCAATCCTGTGCTCTTTGCCATGTTTATTTCTGAATTCATTCATGAACTAATAATCGAAATTAATAACGTAACGAAAACTAGTAGAAATTCATTTGTTAAGAAAAATTGAAAGCCCTTTGGAATATTGTTATTTCCGCAGATTGTGTGAATCGTAATCTTGGCTCTGATGTGATCGGACGTATTTTTGTATAATACGTGCGAACAACGTAATTCCGGCTTTGTTAATGTGAAAAATTAAAATACTGTATGGTATACTAAAATGTGAGAAAGTCGGTGGAAAATATATTTACTTAAAAAAAAATCTGCAACAACGATCTTCCAATTTATTTAGTTCAAACCAACCATGAGGACCAGATGTTAGATTCTCAGGCTCAAGAATAAGGCCCCTAGATAAGAAGAACTGGAGCCATCTCAACATGACAAGCTAAACAAACTTGAATGTTTATTGTAGTCTTCGCTCCTCTCAAATATTCAATATGCTTATTACTTGCTTGGACTGGGCATTGTTTAATGTGGACAATAGCTGGAAGAAGAAATTGGGGGGGGGGGGGGGGGATATTACACCGGGCCACAATGGAAGAAGGAAGATTTTTTTTGGGGCGCGTATAGTATACTTAACAGTAACATGCCGAGAAAAAGAGAGAGAAAGAAAGCGATGGTCGGGGGTATGGCGGAGGTGTGGCGGGAGTTTCAAACTGAAAATATTCATTTTATCAGAAACTGATCCAAATGGAATTTTATGGAACTTTTTTTTTTATCAATCGTATGATACACGTTCATTTCTTGGGTCGCACTGAAACTTGCTTTGAGCCCGAGGGTTGGACGCCCATGCGTTAGACGCTTCTTTCGACAATTACCTTCATAAATGTCTCTTGTCACTCCCTTAACGACCTCTTCGTAAGTAGTAGGTAGAGAAGTCATTCCACTTCACTTTGATCATGGGTCTGTAACACCATATCTCGAAAGAACTAAGTTTCCTCACTTCCCAGCGTCCAGGCTTCACAGCGATAACATACCACACACCAAACGTAGGTATTGAAATACTTTTCCTGATTTCAAGGCGCGTACTTTTTGATGTGAAGATATTCTTCTTCATTCTGAAGCAGTTTTCGCTTGACAAATTCTTCTTCTTCTTCTCTCTTGCTTCGTCTATACCCACTGATCTCTTTCCGAAATAAGTAACTGAGCCAACTTAGTCACGTAGCGCGTTACCTACATAAATTCGAATTTTATCTTCTTTATCACAAGCCAACAGTTTGATTTGCATTTATTTGTTTTCATATTATATTCGTCCTCTGTAATCTTATTCACTTTGATTGAAATGGTTTCAAGATCTTCTGCGATTTCAGTTAGCATTATTTACATAATATTCGTCGGACGCGCAAGAGGATAGGCAATGGCAAGGATCGGACACTGACATTGCGGTGAATGATTGATAAGTCTTTCACAAAAGAGACTTCGCTTTATTGACAAAAGGGGACTTAGTAGCGTAGTGAGTCTCAGTCAGGAGTGAAGAGGCTGAACCCGGTAATCAGTTTGCATGAAGAAAAGAAAAACTGACACAATTTAATAACAGACATGTGAATGGCTTCTGTCGTGACGCATGAACTTAAGTAAGGTCAGCGGTCCCTATAGGCGTCTGAAAAAACGAAAAAAGAAAAAAAACAGTCCACCGGCGTATAATGGGGATGGAGCAAATGGTCGCAGTGCAAGACCGTTCTGGACCAAAGAACCTAGAAAGAGCTTTGAGCTCGCACGGTTTCCTTGTCGTTTGACGTAATAGCGTCTCTCGCCATATGACTCGGTATTTGGAAAAATCGCACGTCCAGTGCTGGATGCAACAAAAGTTTTCTTCTCCTTTAGCATACTTTTTGTGCTGAAACAACGCTGCATCACCTTGTGCACAAGTGAGGAAATGTTCCCCCTATTCCAAAATCACAGACTGTAAGAGAAAAATACACAGCGAAAAACAAATTGAGAATAAAATGGTTTCTTCGGAGGCTGATCAGCGGATTCCTGCAGCAAAATGTCCCGTTACTGGGCGGAAGAAATTTCTCGATCATCATTCACGTACATTGATGAGCCTAAACGTTACGATCACCTACTTAATGGGACGTTGGTCCAACTCTGGAACGCATTAAAGAAGCGATCCTGTTTGACAAGGATTCTAAAAGTCGTTTGCAGGTTTCCGGAGGTGTGTAGCAACTGATGTCTACGTACAGGCCAAGCAATTTCCGTAAATTACGGGCCGTTGTGGGTAGGAAGCTAGCGCCCGTTAGAGTCCCGGAGTGATTCGTCGGATTGTGGGAAACAGATGGCCAAGACATCAACATCAATTCACTTTCATGCTTCTCAAAAGACAGTAACGCGATTAACGCTTTCTGACATGGACAAATAGCCTGCCGGAACAAGCAGCTGCTGTCTGAGAAAACATCAAGCATGTACGTGCCCCACAATGAATTCCGCGTAGTGCACAACTGTCATAGTACCATCACTTACTGGCACATGTTCCATCGAAGCCCAGGCGAATGTCCTCATAGTATAATACTGGCCACCTCCCCTCCTCTCACCTCACCGGGCCTTTGGCCTGCGTTCTTGATGCGGTGCGTGCTTCGAGCAGCCGTTCGCATATGTGATGGCGTATCCGACTACGTACGTCGACCTGGTAAACCGTGATTCATGCCGCCAGTCGACACGCTTCCGTTGATCCACAGTCCACTGTCGATGATCCCACGCCCACTGCAATCGTAGCTGACGTAGGGGTTGTATGCTGCGGAGCCACCTGTTCCACAACGCGCGCTGAGCTGAGTGCCGACAAACACTTGTGCCTCCACTAGTACTGTACTCCGACTGTAGACCTACCACGGATCGCTCACACAGAGCGGCGGCTTCCACGTTCCGTGACGAGGCGCGGACGTCTAATACCTTATCGTCTACTCGTGGTTTCCCATTTCCAATCCATAGATGCAGATGAGAGTTGTACACGGACAGCCGATCTTTTCTAACATCTCCGTTCCCCAGCACCAGGACATAACAATCTATATTCACCATCCCATGTACGAACGGCATGCAGTCTCGCGGTAATGGTAATTATGTTTTGGGTGTCAAATTCCAAAATTGATATAAAGGCATGTATGCTGAAGCGCCAAAGAAACTGGTACAGAAATGCGTATTCAAATACAGATATATGTAATACGGCGCTGCGATCGGCAACGCCTACATAAGGCAACGAGTGTCTGGCGCAGTTGTTGGATTGGTTACTGCTATTACAACGGAAGGTTATTAAGATTTAAGAGAGACTGAACGTGGTGTTAGAATCGGTGCACGAGCGATCGAAAACAGTTTCTCCGACGTAGCAATGAAGTGGGGATTTTGACGTACGACCATTTCACAAGTGTACCACGAATATCAGGAATCCGTTAAAACATCAAATCTCCGACATCGCTGCGGCCGGAAAAAGATCCTCCAAGCACGGAACCAACGACGACTGACGACAATCGTTCAGCGTGACAGAAGCGCAACGCTTCCGCAAATTGCTGCAGATTTGAGTGCTGGGCCTTCAAAACGTATCAGCGTGCGAGCCATTCAACGAAACACTGATACGGGCTTTCGGAACCGAAGGCGCACTCGTGTACCCTTGAAGACTGCACGACAAAAAGCTTAACGCCTCGTCTGGGCCCGAAAACACCGACAACGGTTGATGATCGGAAACATATTGCTTGGCAGGACGAGTCTCCTTTCAAACTGCATCGAGGAGTTGGACGTGTACATGTATGGAGTCAATCTCATGGATCCATGAACGCTGCGTGTCAACACGGCACTGTTCAAGCCGGTGGAGGCCTTGCAATGGGGTGGGACGTGTGCAGCTGGAGTGATATCGAACCCCCGATAGGTCAAGACTCTCGCACTGGTGACACGTACATAAGCATCCTGTCCGATCACCTGTGTTCTTGACACAGTGTGCAATTCTCGTAAACGAAGCAGTGGAAGAGGACTAGTATACCTTCCTCCCCCCCCCCCCCCTCTCTCTCTCTCTCTCTCTCTCTCTCTCTCTCTCTCTCTCTCTCTCTCATAGCGTCGTGGATAGAAAACACTATGACACCTAATTTCAAAAATTAAAGATGGAATCGAGAAATTCAGAACACACTGTTATCTAAACACCATCCGGAAATCGAATATTTATGATTTTTTAGTTCATGGGACGCGAAGTTCAGAACGCATATATCAATAACCCGAACCAGTACGATACAATTCTTTAAAATTCACGACAAAATCGACTTCGAAGTTTTTAGAAGAACTCGAGGAACTTTAATTCTCTAAAATGAAAGTAATTATGTTGTTGACAGGCATCGTGGCTCACTCGGTAGCGTTGGAAAATGATTATCAAGTAATCAATGGACCTCTGGTTAGAAAATCTCTATGGTCTTTTTTCATTTTATTCTTTTCGTTCAGTTCGGATACCTAAATCGCTTAAATATATACCAATGCACGCATTTTTGTTACTGTAGTGTTGGCTCAAGAGCCAACACCGTGTCGCTACTGGAGGCCGAAATGCACGCGTCTAAATACACGCAGACCGGCGTGAGGTCTGGAACAGGACAATGTCTTGAGAATTGCAATAAAGTACGTAGATGATGTAATACTTAACTTTAATCCACAATTGTAGAACATCTCTCGTTACGGTACATGCTTCATAATATTAATTATCAATTGAATATGGCGCCTTGCTAGGTCGTAGCAAATGTAGCTGAAGGCTATGCTAACTATCGTCTCGGCAAATGAGAGCGTATTTGTCAGTGTGGCGTCGCTAGCAAAGTCGGCTGTACAACTGGGGCGAGTGCTACTACGTCTCTCTAGACCTGCCGTGTGGTGGCGCTCGGTCTGCTATCACTGACAGTGGCGACACGCGGGTCCGGCGTATACTAATGGACCGCGGCTGATTTAAAGGCTACCACCTAGCAAGTGTGGTGTCTGGTGGTGACACCACAGTTACTAATTACATATCGCACGAAAAATTCCAGTTTTCATTCAGATATAACTTATTTATTATCGATACTTCATAAACTATTGTTAGCAAATTTATGATTTTTAAAAGTTAAAAAATATTTTATATAATACTGATAATTATTAATTAATATTTCCAAAGGAAACTGGAATTCGCTTGTGATATCTAATTATTAGCAAGAAGACGTGCATTTTGTATTGATTAGAAAACATTTAATGCATTTTTTGTGAAATGATGACTGTATTAGAAATGAATGAAGAAAATAAAATGAAAAAGACGGAAACGAGACTTTAACCGGCGGTTCTTCGGTTATAACGTTTTCCCATCGCTACAGAGTAAGTTACAGTGCCTGTCGGCAAACAGTCTTCTTTTTAGAGAATGAGACTTCCTAAAGTTCATCGGAAACCAGGGTCGATCGGGATTTTTTATAAGTTGCAGGGAACTGCTTTGGAGTATTGATATTTGAGTTCTGAATTTTACGTGCCATAAATATAAAAGAAATTATAAAAATACGAATGCTGCGTGATATCCTTGTCAACCTTCGTTCATTACCCCATAACGGAGAGTACATCGGTTTCTCATCCACTTTACTGGTACGGCAGCTGTCGGAGTAACAAATGGCATACCACACGCCGCGCCCAGCTACTCTACCTGTTGATGGAGACTGGAGCGGAAGACGCATACTGCTCCACGTCACGCGACAGAACCTCCAGCATTAGGGGGCGGGCGGATTGTCGCGGACAAGAGCTGTTTATAGACTCGGTTGCTAGTGGCAGCACCTGTCGCGCCACTGCGGGGTGAGCTACGGAGGAACGAGACAGCTCGCGCTGTTTTCAATCAAGACACAGTGCAATTAGGATTGGCAACAACTATCCGTCGCAAGAATTTCGGAGTAATATTTTTAGCTCGTAAACAGGTGATACCACCTTTTTATTATATATTTAGACAAAACTTACATTATTCTCTATATTCTAGGCGGTGACAATATCTAGCCCAGGCAATAACAATAGGAATGTTAAATACACACGATGGTATGATCTGGTAGTTTCTGACAAAGCAGTTTCGGGTTGTACTGGATAAAACAGATAGCTTGTGAACTTACTTTTTTTTCCTTAACAGAGGAAGATGGAGGATCGAGGATATAAGTGTAGTGAAAATAACACGTAGGAAGCCGTAGAAAAAGCCTGACTTCTTGAAGTGAGTGAGAAATATTCAGTTCGCAGACGTGCACTGATAGACTTGAAACTTCATTCGAGAAGGGTGGCGCAATGATCAGCATTCGAGAGGGTGACGGTTCAAATCTCCATCCGGCCACCTAGATTTAGGTTTTCTGTGATTGCCGTGAAAGTAAATAAATCGCTTAAAGCAAATACCTGGATGGTTCTTTTGAAAATAGCGCTGCCGAATTCCAAGTTTGTGCTGATGACCTTGTCGATGAGACGTTAAACTGCAATCTACGTCCTCACCTAGTTAAAGTTTTAGTGGAAAACAAAGAGTTGGCCATGAAATCTGTTTTAGGAAATTATAAGCTCTTACGAGAACATTCAGTGATGAACAGAAAACGATGTTGTATCATCATATTAAAAATGTGGATAAAAAGCAACTGAAAATAGAGCATGGGTTCAACACGACAAACTGAAAGAACGCAAAGACTTTTTTCTCGATTTTACGAAAAGACAAACACAGCTCAGGATTGCTGACCTCACGAGTTTACAGCGAGCAGCAGGTTTCGGTAAGGAGGTAGTTGATAATTTCTTTCACCCACTACGTGAGCTGATGAATAAGCTCAAGTTTATAACCACTTACAATCCAAGTAAAACATTTTTGCAAAATGAACGAGATGGAATCGAGAAATTCAGAACACACTTATCTAAACACCATCCGGCAATCGAATATTTATGAGTTTTTAGTTCATGGGACGCGAAGCTCAGAACGTGTACGATTTTATCTCCAATACAGTCCTCCAAAAATTTAATTGACCATAATGCAAAGAGTGGAAAAGATAATAAAAAAATCCATCGAACCTGTATTCTTCTGAATTCAAGTTTTATAGCTCTGTTTACTAAAGTATCATAGTACCCTTTCGTGCGTGGAGTTTCCAATACGCGTCACGTATCCGACACTACCCGACCTCCACCTACCTGTCATGGAAAGTACAAAACTATTATGTCCCTCGTACGTCCAAAGGAGGAAATTTAATTTGAGTCATTTCTCAGTAAATCCTTCCCTCCTTCACTCACTAAATGCCTCCAAGAGAACGAATTGAAGAGAGCACGGGTTAGAACAGTAATCCAGCCATCCCCGTTTAAGATTTTCCGTTTTGTCTTCAGTCCGTTAATGCAAATGACAGAGTAGTTCATTCATTAGAGTACTGTCTAACTCTCTCTTCATCTCAGGCACACTCTGTCTCTAGTGATTTCGATACTTGCGAGACCAATTTGCCTTTTCATTCGGTGTTTTAGTAATATCACATCTAGTTTGTTGAGGCTAGGCCTAGCCTCCACACAGAACTACACTAAAGCGCCAAAGAAACTGGTACAGGCATGCGTATTCAAATGCAGACGGATATAAACAGGCAGAATACGGCGCTGCGGTCGGCAACGCCTATATAAGATTACAAGCGTTTCGCGCAGTTAGATCGGTTACTGTTTGCTACAGTCGCAGGTTACCAATATTAAAGTGAGACTGAACGTGGTGTTATAGTCGGCGCACGAGCGATAGGACACAGCATCTCCGAGGTAGCGATGAAGTGAGGATTTTCCCGTACGACCATTTCGATAGTGTACAGTGGACATCAGGAATCAGGTAAAAAAAAGTATCAGGCATCGCTGCGGCGTGACAAAGGTTCTGGAAGAGCGGGACGAACGACGACTGAAGAAAATCGTTAAAAGACACAGAAGTGCAACCATTCCGCAAATCGCCGTAGATTTCAACGCTGGGCCATCGACAAGTGTCAGCGTGCGAACCATTCAACGAAACATCATGTACATGGGCTTTCGGAGCCGACACAAAGCTTGGTGACTGGACGACACAAGGCTTTACTCTTCGCCTGGGCCTATCAACACCGACATTGGACTGTCGATGACTGGAAACATGTTGCCTGGTCAGATGAGTCTCAAATTGTATCGAACGGATATGGAAGTGTTCGGGTATGGAGACAACCTCCTGAATCCGTGGACCCTGCATCTCAGCAGGGGATTTTTCCAGCTGGTGGAGGTTCTGTAGCGGTGTGGGGCGTGTGCTGTTGAAGTGATTTGGGACCCATGATACGTCTAGATACGACTCTGACATGTGGGACGTATGTAAGTATCTTTTCCGATCACTTGCATCCCGTTGTGCATTCCGACGAACTTTGGAAATTCCATCATGAC
Organism: Schistocerca americana; assembly: GCF_021461395.2. Lineage (NCBI taxonomy): Eukaryota > Metazoa > Arthropoda > Insecta > Orthoptera > Acrididae > Schistocerca > Schistocerca americana. The sequence continues at coordinate 96,431,079 of NC_060121.1, forward strand.
AATGTGACGCTTCACATGTCCAGAACTACTACAGAGTGGCTCCAGGAACACTCTTCTGAGTTTAAACACTTCCGCTGGTCAACCAACTCCCCCGTTATGAACATTATTGGACATACCTGGTATGCCTTGCACGTGCTGTTCAGAAGAGAAGTGCTATTACGGATTTATAGAGAGCCCTGCAGGATTCGTGGTGTCGGTTCCGTCCAGCACTACCTCACACATTAGTCGTGTTCATGCCACGTCATGCTGCGGACCTTCTGCGTACTTTCGGGGGACCTACACAATATTAGGCAGCTGTACCAGTTTCTTTAGCTCTTCAGTGTATAGTCCTAGGAAGAAACTATTCAACATGTTTAGTTGCACATACACACATACGGCGAGCTGCAGAGGTAGATGTAACTGATTGTACCTGCTGGCTCATTTGTCTTCCCACTGTGGTCTGCGAGTGGACTTCAAGAGGAAACTTATACATTATTACTGCAGGCCAATTACATTTTACTGAATGCCGCACTATGCTTCAAACTGGCACAGATGAGCGTAAACATCGATGTTCTGGCCGCAGAGGGGTCAACCTTCCAACCGCCATGTCGTCCTCTGTCAAAAGCACCACCGAGATGCGGTATGCAGAGACGCGAGGACAGCCACCGTTCTTCCGGCCGTTGTCACCTTAGCAGATCTGGTGCCACCGCTTCTTATGCGAGTGTCTCCTCAGCTGGCCTCATAATGTTGAGTGCACTCGTTCCAGTCCTCTCGCTAAGGAAAAACCCGAGACAGTATCCGGAATCGAACCAGGATCCCCACGAAGCAGTGATTCACACTGACCTCTCAGCTATGAAGCTATATAGTCCCGCCTTCTTCAATTTTGGAGCACGTTTCGAGCGTTTCCAGTTGCTGCGATATTTCAGTCGCACACTGATGAAGCTGTGAACTGTACCGCAGCAGGACTGCGGTTGGCGTTTTTCCCGACGAAAAGATAGATGCCTGTTTAGCTTTTGATCTAAATATTCTTTGCTAATATCATTCACTCTGGAGTGATTGAAACCACCCGAAGCTTAACTGAGAACGAGGTACTGTTGATGTAAACAAGCAACTACATACTAGGAACTGGAAGATTTATTGTAGGAAATGTGTAAAGGCGTAAGCCTCCTGCACGTTACTGCGCCGCCTCTATGTTGGACACAGAATGGGACACTGTAGTATATGAAGGTAGACTAAATGGCGATGGTAGTCTCTTGTTCGTTCATCCACATCTGCTGTAGTCGAAGCTCTACATTGTGAAGATATAAAATTTCTTTCCGTATTACTGTGTCAGTGCTGCAGCAGACATCTTAGTTTATTTCAGTTTTCTGTTTACTAAATATTTCACGCACTGTTGACCCTGGATGTTTTGATAAAAATTTCATTTTGTCGAAGTGCTCTACGGTTTTCTTTTATTTAAATATATTACTGTACTACAAATCAAGGAAAACCAAACATGTGGATGTTGATTCGGGCCAGAGTAAGCAAAGAGTTTCCCAGATTCGCAATTACAAAGACTAGGATTGTAGGGGAGAGAGGTGAGTAGTCTTTGGTGTGCTGAGAACTCGTCGTAATATAAAAATAATATGGGTCCTATATTGAAACACGGTTTTCAGTGAATAGTCTATAACTAATTACAATTTTTACGTGCTTTTCGTAGTGCGTATCGGATGAAGTAAAAACTGCGCTTTTCGTGAAGGGTTTTAGTTATTGCTCACTCGGTGATCATTGCATTTGTTCATTATCACTGCTATTAATATCTACAATGAAGAGTCTGATGATGTGAAAAAGCGTGAATCCTGCTATTGGTGAGACAAACGTAAAAAATTTAGAAGCAAAGTTACTAGTGTAAGCACATGAATAATCACGTGGTGTATCCATTGTTCCAGTCACATGGGAAGTCCTCAATTATAAGGCACAGAAAATGGCTCTGAGCACTACGGGACTTAACATCTATGGTCATCAGTCCCCTAGAACTTAGAACTACTTAAACCTAACTAACCTAAGGACAGCACACAACACGCAGTCATCACGAGGCAGAGAAAATTCCTGACCCCCTCGGGAATCGAGCCCGGGAACCCGGGCGTGGGAAGCGAGAATGCTACCTCACGACCACGAACTGCAGACTACAACGCACAGATAAGTGATTAAAAAGAAAGATTGTAGATATCAGAAGGCTCTACCTAGACTACATATACTGTCAAATTATTTTGTCAATAAAATTTTCGTTCCATTCTTACAGAACCAGTATTCATTATCACCAATAATAGAAACCCTCTCTTTGCTTCACGCAAATATTGCAGGCTATCAGTACTGCGTTGACTTCACATTGGCGCTCATGTCTAATTTTAAAAGTTAAAAATAATTTCTTGTTGCTCTTTATAAGGTCTTTATTTTCACTGTCCATAAACAGTAACACGATTTTTCTGTGTTTCTTCCTTCCTCCTTTTTCTGCGGACGTGTCTCTCGACAGCGCTTTTAGGGAATAATTCTTGGGTCTATATGTTTCTTTTGGTGAAGTATATTTCGTAATTTATGTGCCACAACGTCGTCTTGTTTCAAAATACGAGGAGATGCGTGTCCGCCCATTAGCTCTGCTGGCTTTCAGCCAGTCAGGGCGTCGCACGTGTTAGATTCTCTCTCATAGGCGAAAGATGCAAAGACCGCAAAATATTGGAACTTGACTATGAAGCGCGTTTAGTGGTCACGGGTCAATTGGTTCAGTGCGATGTGCGATCTGGTACGATTGTTTAACGATATCTCATGTGCGTTTGAACCGGAATGCGTGTGTTTTAAAGAAGAAATTACTTTTTTTTAATTTCACATTTTTTTCTGATTAGTATAGGAGTTGAGAGATTCTGATGTGACTCCTTTACACGTCAATAACAGTTGCCTTTCATTTAATTTATTCTCATTTCAGAATTTTGCGACATGGTCAGTATATGGCATAATTCTATTGCTTTATCGGCACTTTTTGCAAGTATAAGCTGGAATGCAGGCTCTCGGCCTACAATTCTTTAACTGTATCAGATGAAAACTCCTCCGTGAAGTGTAACACAAAATTTTACGTATAAATGTGGGTTCTGATGTAATATAATAGACACTGCTAGAAATCATGTGCCCCTTTCAATATCGATCTTCTTATTTACTTTTCGGCTTTCTTCGGGTGGTTCACGTCTTCGTATTTGGTTTCTCTTTTAGAATTTATCCCCACATTTACTGACGTGTGTTGGAAGTGAGAATCGCCTCTTATTCGCAGTGGCAGAACAGGCTTTGTGCGGGAAATCTGCCACGAATTAATCTTGCTAAACCTGCTGATCTTAATTTTAACATTATTTCAGATAAGACTTTTGAACCAGTTCGGGTATTTCAATACACTCATGAGGTCAAAATACCTCTGTTCCAGTAACTGCTGTAGTTTTACTTAACAGACGATGTTTTAATTGTTAATGATTAATTAATGTTTTATTTCGGTATTTGTCTGGTGATTTTTTTCTTATGTTTGGACAACTAGACAATTCGTGAAGGATTCCGAATATCATTTATGGGCTCTGAATTGTCCATATACACTGTCCAGCTACATTCACACGACAACCTGTTAGAAGCCTGAGTAACTCTACCTCTTGCAGTGCGGACCGCTATGGGACTCTCAGGAAGAGGTTCAGTGAGGTTCTGGAAGGTACCGACAGGGATGTGGAGCCACACCGACTCGAGTGCCGTGGCCAGTTCCGCGAGGCTTCTCGGTTCGGGATCCATGACGCGATCAGTCCAATCGAGGTGACCCACAGATTCTGGATTACGTTTAAATCCAGTGAGTGTGGTGGCCAGAGGAGTACGCTAAACTAATGCCGGTGCTCATCAAACCACGCACGAAGATGCGAGCTGAGAGAAACGTTGCATTATCGTGCTAGTAGATGCCACCGTACCGAGGGGAAACAAACTGCACATAGGGGTGGACGTGGTCACCAAGGACTGATGCATAGTTTTGTTGATCCATTGTGTCTTCCAGAACGACAAGATCATCCAGGGAATACCATGAAATCATACCCCCAGGTCATGACGCTCCCTCCTCCCGAATGGACCATTCCGGTGATTCCTGCAGCGTGTTTGCCATCTGTCCCACGGAGCACAAATGTGATTCATCTGAAAAGGTAACCTGTCGCCACCATTTCCGGTGCAGTTTTCATCGCCAATCGACAGCAGTCATCGTGGATGCGTCAGTCAGACGCCTACTGCTCGTTGAACAGTTTTTGAACAGACAATGTTGGCATGGCGGCAACTACTTGGTTCACCTGGGCGGTCATCTGCCCAGCAGTTACACATCTTCGCAGCCGTAATTTGTCCGTGTCATCTATGGACCGTGGTGTACAACGGTTGCTTTGGGACCGGTTTTGGAAAGCATCATTTTGCCACGCATGGTATACTTTAACCATCGCTCCTTGCGAACATTTACAGACTTAGGCAGCCGGCGGCAGTCGTCGAGCTGTTCTAGGCACTTCAGTGCGAAACCGCACGTCTGCTACTGTCGGAGGTTTGAATCCTGCCTCGGGCATGGATGTGCCTGATGTCCTTAGGTTAGTTAGGTTTAAGTAGTTCTAAGTTCTAGCGGACTGGGAACCTCAGATGCTAAGTCCAATAGTGCTCAGAGTCATTTGAACAGACTTAGGCCATCCGAAAATGCTTCCACCCTTGGTCCGAAAGCCCATGATCATGCCCTTTAGGACGTCAGATAAATCGCTCCTTTCTGTATTACAACAATTGCACTGTTAACCGCGTCCACCCGGAAAATTTTATATATCCTCCACTGCTAGTGCTGCAGCCTCCCCCAGTGAGTGGTTATTGCATGTTGACGCCGAACATAGTCGATGGTCACATTAACGTGGCTGGACAGTGTATTTGGCCGTAAGTCAGCTTAAATTTATGTTAAACATCATACGAGGATTGCCTAGAAAGTAATTCACCGCATTTTTTTCTTCAACAAATTCTTATTGAACGTAATGAGAATTACAGACACGTAAGAACGGTGTTTTATCTGCACATCCCATTTTTCCACGTAAGTTCCACCTTGTTCTGTGGCCTTCCTTCAGCGTGAAACAGAGGCGCGTATGCCCTGTCGGTACCAGCGCTTGTCCTGGTGGCGTAGCCTGTGTATTACTGTGTGAATCGCCTCCTCCCCGTCCTCAAAATGTCTTCCACGAATGGCATCCTTAAATGGCCCAAACAAGTGGGGGTCCGAGGAGGCTGGGTCAGCGCTGTAGGGTGGGGGGGGGGGGGGTCAGCGCTGTTCAACACTGTTTTGCGATGTGGTCAGCAGTCCTCAGATTTGTGTGGGGACAAGCGTTATCGTATTGGAGCAAGACATATCCTGGGCTGTTGTGGCGCCGAAGTCACCGGAAGCGCTTCTTCAGTTTTGTTAATATTCCGACATATGCTTCTGAATCAACCGCCGCTTGGCATCACATCAATGAGAATCACGCTTCACCAACCCAGAACACGGTGATTATGACCTTACCGGCGGAAGCAGTTGCTTTGAATTTTTTCTTCTGTGGTGAGTTGGAATGGCGCCATTCCATCGACTGTCGTTTTGTTTCGGGCTCAAAACGGTGAGCCCGGGTTTCATCATCTGTCACAATCCGGGACAAGAAGGCCTGCCCCTCAGCTTCAAAACCTTGCAACACATCAAGACAAACGTTTCTTCTGTGCGATTTCTGATCCACAGTCAGACACCGCGCGACCCATCTGGATCACACTTTTGAATACCTAAGAATGCAGATGGCTGGCTCTGAGCACTATGCGACTTAACTTCTGAGGTCATTAGTCGCCTAGAACTTAGAACTAATTAAACCTAACTAACCTAAGGACATCACACACATCCATGCCCGAGGCAGGATTCGAACCTACGACCGTAGCGGTCGCTCGGTTCCAGACTGTAGCGCCTAGAACCGCACGGCCACTCCGGCCGGCAAGAATGCAGATAATTGCATCCGTACTTCCTTTGCTGTTTGACCGATGCAGCGCCAACTGCCGAGTCGTAATGCGTCTGACCTCGCGAATGACAACATCAACTCGCTAAAACATGTTAGGTGTGACAGCCGTGGATGGTCTCCCCGACCGCTGCAAACCGAGGAGCTCCGCCGAACCGCCTTCTGATGACCTCACCCTCTATGCCCAGCGACTGACTGTACTTCCGTCGACAGCCAATGCTCCATAGACTATGCACAAGCGTTTGTGAAGATTGCCCACAGTTTTATCCTCTGCAGTGACAAATTCAATCACGGACCGTTGCTTGTAACGTACATCACCTACAGACGCCATTTTGAGACTGTCCGGCAGGTGCGCTATCTGTCGGATGTGACGGAAACGTGGTGCGCTCATTCAGGAGACGTCAGATAATACATACGTAACGCTCCGCATTCGTAGCATTGTTTTCGGCTGAGAAAAAAAATGCGGTGTGTTAGTTTCTGGGCAACCCTCCTATGAATTATAAGACAAGTAGTAATACTGACGTAGGTTTTGTTTGACGCCATGGAAGTGACGTCACAATCCACTAGAATAAACGAAACAGCATCAGCTGAAGTTGGGCATTGTGGTGAGAGTCGTGGCGCGATGTCGACGGCTGTAGCAGACAGCTACTTCCACAGCTACTGACGTGCGTACTTTGAAAATGGCGCTGTGCTGTTTGTTTCTAACGTAAAGGTGGCAACAGTGATGTAACGAAATAGTTTAGTGCATCTCTTTTATTCTATTATTTGTATCTTCAGCCAAATAAAAAACATCGCGTAAAGTTTATGATTGTTATTTAATAAGTTGAAAAACATCTCAAAGAAGAAATGTATGTGAGTGTCTGCATCTGCGGACCATCAAAGAACACAAGATGAGATCAGCATATCGCATGAGTTGTGGGCTTGAGATTCTGCATTACTGGTCGGAGAGTGTATTAACGCTGTTTCAAATAAACATTGGCAGATCTCAAATAGTAAATACAAATAGTTTCGAGCCAGGATCTGCTTGCCAAAACAATATATAGAATTACGTTGGGTTGCTGGATATGATGACGTTAGAGACATAGATAGTATTGTTTTCTCGCACTGCCATACGCACATGGTAGTGGCTGTACCTTCAAGATGTCTATGTAGTTGCAATGAAATAAGCTGATGGTGCAGTCTAGACGGAAACTGGAATCTAGGGTAGCACAGAGGGTACGTGAATAATCTCACGATCGTGACGGCTCCCGTAGTGGAACCCCACTAATTCGTGTTAATTGAGGGACGAACCATTTGAAAATTTCAGTACGAATACACCATACTGCAGATGTATTCTTTAAGTAAAAGCTATATAAACTGTGATACTATGTGAAATAATATGCTCTATATTTCACGTAAGATCAACTTCTGTAACGCTATTAGAATGACGAACTATAGGATTAAACAAATTAAACTTACAATATATATTGAAGACTCATACGTAAACTACTCCGCATATACATTGATGTATGCACCCAAAAATGAAGTATATTGTGCTGAATCTGAACAGGCGTCCAACTAATCTGCAAATTTATCCTATGGAGTGTACAGTTCGACTCTTGTTACAGAAATTTTGACAGAACATTGTTACTAGTAAATGTGTACATAGCGTGATCAGTGGTGGTCAGTTTTGGCGTAGTTGTCCGTTTTCGTTCACCCGGTAATTCCTCTTGCTTCAGTATCAAGTCTGAAGTTTGACAGCAGTTTTTTCTCAATTTCGTAAGATGTCTATTTTAGCAATGCCAACTCTCTTGTGACACTTCAGACAGAAGTCATGGCTTGGAAAATATAAAATAGTTCAAATGGCTCTGAGCACTATGGTACTTAACATCTGTGGTCATCAGTCTCCTAGAACTTAGAACTACTTAAACCTAACTAACCTAAGGACATCAAACACATCCTTGCCCGAGGAAGGATTCGAACCTGCGACCGTAGTCCGATTCCGGACTGAAGCGCCTAGAACCACTCGGCCACAACGGCCGGCTTGGAAATTATAAAGCATTATCATTTTATCTCCTAAATGTAACGATTTATGTTTATTACTAACACTAACGTAGCTTACTCTGGTGTATTTTGGTCTGTAATACACTTTTGAGCCATCATAGAGATTGAATTCGACACAACTCGTCGTTTCCGATACAGCAAGTGAAATCAGCAGTGTATGAAGCGTGCTTACGACCAACGAAGATAATATACGTGAGTCGTTATCAGCCACAAGTGAATGGAGGAAATGTGTTCAACATCCATACATATTAACAAAATATGATGTTTATGTATGTGTGTTGTTTCACATCTCATATTTATCATTGGATCGATTTTAAACAGACTTGGTACACATATCACTTACCGTCAGACAACGATCGCCGATGGCGGAATAACCACCTACCTATCATTATTCAGAAGATATGATCTCACAAAGAGTGAGATGCGTGACAGTTGCTGCATTATGCATGGCGTTGAAATTTATTACTTTTGTAATACTTGCTGCATCCGCAACAAGTTTTTTTAGGCAGTGTGCATATACGGATCTAAATTCGCCTACAATATTATATCGCGGAATAACACAAAAGTCACGAGATATGACGTCTTAAACACTGAAACGCGTGAAAAACTGCCACATTGTGCATGAAGTTTAAATTTATTACTTTTTTCCTACTAACTCTATTCGCAACATATTTCCAGACAGAATCGATATGTAGCGCAGAATGTACCTACACAAATATACCGTTTTACGTCACATAGTTCAAGAGATATCAAGTTATTCCCATTGAGATGCGTGAAAAATTGCGCAGTGCATGAAGTTGTAATGCATTTATTCTTTACTACAGAAACACTCCTACAGTCGAGTCAGCTTAAGGAAATCCCTGACATCTGACAGCGCTTTTGACAGCTTTCAACTGCGATGCGCAAACGGCTGTAGGCGAAAACAGTAGCCGTCTACAGAGGTACAAAGAGTTGTTGCCATAGACACGTTTACAAAATCGATTAGTAGACATGCGAGGGAGCTCAACCCGCCATACAAAACTCTACTATGACACCTCGATCCGCCAAAATTAGGTAACATGTGTGTCAGAAAGATATTGTGTAACGTGCTTGAAGCTATCACCTCAATAGGGAAAGGAGAGAATGAAACTGCATACATCCCACTGATCCCCTCAGCCCGATAGACCTCCAGTTCCACTTCAAGAGACTGTAGATTCAAATGAGGCTTGTTTTGCCCTTACAGTTAACACGTCACAGGGGCAGTCTACAAAATATTGCGGAGTAGATCTGACATCTCCATGTTGTTCTCATGGACAGCCTTATGTCGCTTGCTCAATGCTTGTATCACTCAAGAATTTATTCATCGTAGCTGCTGGACATGTAACTGGGAATAGTTTATAATCGAGTTCTGAATTAAATAAATATTACAGAGAATTTACATTTTGCAGACTATGTTTCTCAGTTTGGATACTATACTTATACATTTGTACATTACACATATTTCTTTGGCAACTGTTTCATAATTTCAAAGATGTTTCCACAAATACAAATACAGTTATCTTGTTTTACAATAAATTAACTTGACCCAAATGGTGTCTGCTACAGTACGATGACGTTCCACTTTTCAATAAAAGGAAAGTGCAACTACAGTGAATTCCAAATCAATGAAGTCGAAACTAACGTAAGTTCACTTTAGTATTAATATCACGTCACTTAATATGCGTTGTAAGAGGTCCGAGCAGATGTAATGTTATGTAAGAGGTCCGAGCAGATGTAATTTCGATGTATTGCTCATGCGCTGCCTGCGATATGCAAGGTAAAAGAGAATCGCTGACCAGAGAGCAGTGTTGACTGCAGTAGGTACTGTGTAGCTGTGGCAGTAAGTTGTTGCTAGTCTGTGCTAGTCTGGTCTGCGGTCTGCTCTGGTCTGGAATAGTGTATCATGTTGGCTGGGCCGGTCGCGGTGCAGCGATGCCGGAGCCTGAGTATTACTGTATGAGGTAAAAAGCAGCCTCGCGCATATCTAGTAATGTTATGTGAACTCCCATGTAAATCTTTTTAAAAAAAATGTCCTAATAATAATCTTTGTGATATAAAGTAATTTTTAACAAGCATTCATTTCAATTTAAAGAATCTACTAATTTCTCCAATCCATGATCATTCCTATTGTTGCAAAAGAAAAATCAGTTGCTTCTTTTCATAAATGACAAATCTATCGGCCAGTATTGCACAGAGCTGTGCCGGAAAAATTTTAGGTAAGAGCTGACACATTCGCCGTTTTTATTGAGGTAAGAATTTTTCCTTTTTTTGTTCAGAATGATCTTACAGGGCCATGACGCAGCACTGCTGTCGTCGAAAATTTACCAGGTTCTGTTTCGAACTTACATTAAATGAGAAAAGAATTTTGTGGGTACATTAAATGGGAACCAATTTTGTTCTGAGGTTCTGAGGTTACACTATAATTAGGATCATTATCCATTATATTTATTTTGTTATTTTCTGTAGGGAGATTACACAAAAATTAGAATCACATTCGTATTATTATTAATTTTTTTATTTTGTGGGGAGGTTACAGCGTCTGTGTGTGGTTGTGGCGCACGATACGAAAAGACGCGTGACTCACGGGACTTCAGATATGAAACATCACACGGCCCCGCTGTAACCACACGCTCGCGTTAGCCATGCGGCGGTGACAAATGAGCTGTTCGGCCGACGAGAGAATCCTCGGCCGATGCGGGGTTAATTTTCGAAATGTAGCGAGTCTCATCGCGGGAGTGAGTCCCTGGACGTTTGCCAAACACCAAATGAAGCGCATTACGGGCCTGCGGAAACGGGATTGCCCGTCCTCTGCTAATAAGCCGAAAGGGGAGGCACGCACTTGGTGTCACTATATAAAATCACTGCTCTCGTGCACAGCACACTTTTTTTTTTAAGTCCCTGGGACTGTATAGTTTTATTTTTACTGCGAAATACAGTAGAGATTTAATTCCGTTGTACCATTTCAGCGAACAAAGGCTGACAGTTGCCGTACAGAGGTGACAATTTACGAACAGAATCGACTACACGAAGGCATTTTTCTCACGTTTGACGAGTTTCCGCTACATCAAGTGAGTCTGAGAATCGCTTTCTGTAGCTGAGTAGCATAAGTAATTTTTTAAAAATGATACGCGTATTCATGTTAACTGTCAAACAAGGAACTTGTGTGTAATGGATAGCCCTCAGTACAACCTAGATTTATTTTTAATTGTTTACTTAATCCATAGATTAATTTACAAACCTTTTTAATCATTAAGGCTTCGCAGCGCCTTCTGACCATCTTGCTCTGACATCTACTTCGGCTTCTTCACGTAACGTGTATTCGGCTGATAACCTGACGTTTCGCCAGCACGAGTGGCAGTTGTCGAAGTATATCCAACTCCAGCTACAGTGACATGTGTGTAAGTGGTGCCACTAGCTTTCCCCTCCGTGCCATTTCCATTCCCGATAGGCGAGCGGCAAGGAATGCATGTCAGTAACCTCCGTATTTTCTCTGGTTTAATGAGTTTCCACACGATTCTATCGCGGGACGTATGTAGAATGATGTACTATGATCCCAAACTCTTTCTAGAATGTACTCACTCGGTCTTTCAATATTAAATCTCTCGGTAATACAAACCTCGACGGCGGGTGTTCATTAGAGACAAGGGTATTGTCAGGAATGCCCCACGGAAGTGTGATATGATCTCTACTATTCTGTAAATACAGGTTGTTACAAAAAGGTACGGCCAAACTTTCAGGAAACATTCCTCACACACAAAGAAAGAAAATATGTTATGTGGACATGTGTCCGGAAACGCTTACTTTCCATGTTAGAGCTCATTTTATTACTTCTCTCCAAATCACATTAATCATGGAATAGAAACACACAGCAACATAACGTACCAGCGTGACTTCAAACATTTTCTTACAGGAAATGTTCAAAATGTCCTCCGTTAGCGAGGATACATGCATCCACCCTCCGTCGCATGGAATCCCTGATGCGCTGATGCAGCCCTGGAGAATGGCGTATTGTATCACAGCCGTCCGCAATACGAGCACGAAGAGTCTCTACATTTTGTACCGGGGTTGCGTAGACAAGAGCTTTCAAATGCCTCCATAAATGAAAGTCAAGAGGGTTGAGGTCAGGAGAGCGTGGAGGCCATGGAATTGGTCCGCCTCTACCAATCCATCGGTCACCGAATCTGTTGTTGAGAAGCGTACGAACACTTCGACTGAAATGTGCAGGAGCTCCATCGTGCATCAACCACATGTTGTGTCGTACTTGTAAAGGCACATGTTCTAGCAGCACAGGTAGAGTATCCCATATGAAATCATGATAACGTGCTCCATTGAGCGTAGGTGGAAGAACATGGGGCCCAATCAAGACGTCACCAACAATGCCTGCCCGAACGTTCACAGAAAATCTGTGTTGATGACGTGATTGCACAATTGCGTGCGGATTCTCGTCAGCCCACACATGTTGATTGTGAAAATTTACAGTTTGATCACGTTGGAATGAAGCCTCATCCGTAAACATTTGCACTGAAATGAGGATTGACACGCTGTTGGATGAACCATTTGCAGAAGTGTACCCGTGGAGGCCAATCAGCTGCTGATAGTGCCTGCATACGCTGTACATGGTACGGAAACAACTGGTTCTCCCGTAGCACTCTCCATACAGTGACGTGGTCAACGTTACCTTGTACAGCAGCAACTTCTCTGGCGCTGACATTGGGGTTATCGTCAACTGCACGAAGAATTGCCTCGTCCATTGCAGGTGTCCTCGTCGTTCTAGGCCTTCCCCAGTCGCGAGTCATAGGCTGGAATGTTCCGTGCTCCCTAAGACGCCGATCAATTGCTTCGAATGTCTTCCTGTCGGGACACCTTCGTTCTGGAAATCTGTCTCGATACAAACGTACCGCGCCACAGCTATTGCCCCGTGCTAATCCATACATGAAATGGGCATCTGCCAACTCCGCATTTGTAAACATTGCGCTGACTGTAAAACCACGTTCGTGATGAACACTAACCTGTTGATGCTACGTACTGGCCGGCCGAAGTGGCCGTGCGGTTAAAGGCGCTGCAGTCTGGAACCGCAAGACTGCTACGGTCACAGGTTCGAATCCTGCCTCGGGCATGGATGTTTGTGATGTCCTTAGGTTAGTTGGGTTTAACTAGTTCTAACGTACTGATGTGCTTGATGCTAGTACTGTAGAGCAATGAGTCGCATGTCAACACAAGCACCGAAGTCAACATTATCTTCCTTCAATTGGGCCAACTGGCGGTGAATCGAGGAAGTACAGTACATACTGACGAAACTAAAAAAAGCTCGCACATGGAAATTAAGCGTTTCCGGACACATGTCCACATAACATCTTTTCTTTATTTGTGTGTGAGGAATGTTCCTGAAAGTTTGGCCGTACCTATTCGTAACACCCTGTATATAAAAGATTTGGCGGACAGAGTTTGTTCGCTAATGATGCTATGGTGTGCGGTGAGGTGTCGCAGTTAAGTTACTGTAAGAGGATCCAAGATGACGCAGACAAAATTTCCAGTTGGTGTGATGAATGGCAGCTAGCTCTATATGTATAAAAATGTAAGTCAGTGCAGATGAGTAGGGAAACACACCAATAATTTTCGGATACAGCATTACTATGTTCTGCTTGGCACAGTTACGTCGTTTTAATATCTGGGAATAAGGTTGTAAAGCGATGCGTAATGGATCGAACATGTGAGGATCGTAGTGGGGAAGACGAATGGTCGACTTAGGTTTATTGGGAGAATTTTAGGAAAGTGTTGTTCAGCTGTAAAGGAGACTGCATATAAAACGCTGATGCGACCTACTCTTGAGCACTCCTGGAGTGTTTGGGATCCTTACCAAGTTGGAACAAAGGAAGACGCCGAAGCAGGCGGCCTCCTAGACTTGTTCCTGGTAGGCTCGAACAACGAGCAGCTACTCAAATGGGAATCCCTGGAGGGGAGCGATGTTCTTTTCGAGAAAACCTATTCAGAAAATTTAGAGAGCCATTTGAAGCTGACTGCAGAACGATTCTGCTCTCTCTAAGACACATTTCGCTTAAGGTCCACGAAGATAGGATACGAGAAATTAGGGCTCATACGGAGTCATATAGACAGTCGTTTTTCCCTCGATCTGTTTCCATATGGAACAGGAAAGGGGATGACTAGTAGAGGTGCGGTATCCTCGCCACGCGCCGTGCGGTGAACATGTAGATGCAGATGCAGATGTTGCATCTGCCACTGGAACTTACGATGCATTTATCTATGGCGGTCTCACGCCATCTAAGCGATGCTGTGACACGACGTGCCGCACTTTGTTGGATCTAGTCTGTCCCTCTATCAATCCAACCTTTTATGGTTCTGAGTCCGGTGAACAATACTGAAGAATCGGTCGATCAAATATTTTTCAAGCCGCTTCTCTCTTGGTTGAATTGCATTTTCTTAAGATTCTTCCAACGAATCTCTTGCTGGCTTGTGTTTTCTTTACAATTACTTTAATGCGATCATTCTCGTTTAGGTCGCTAAGGGTGATTAATCCTTGTTGTTTTAAGCTATTTACTGTTTCCAGTGATTTGTCACGAGTAGTGTAATCGAGCGGTAGTCAATTTCCTCGAGTATTAGTGCGTAGTACGTTATACAGGGTGTTCAAAAAAAGCGACGAATTCTGGGAGAGGTGGTAGTAGACACAAGCAAAGTAAGTACATAAACAAGGGTCCGAAAATGCACACTTTCTGCGATACACACATGCCTACGGAAGGTGTTCAACGCGACGTCCATTCATGCTAATGCCCTCCTCTGTCCTACGGCGTAAGAAATGACGCACCCATCGACATATATCTGGTTGTTGTTGTGCCTGCTGCCACGGACGCTACCCTGTAGTGCCCGCACATCGTTGGCGTGGCGTAGGCCAATTCCTTCAAGTGTCTCCATAACCAAAAGTTTAGGGGATTGAGGTATGGGCAACGAGCAGAAGAGGAAAGAATGGCTGAGTCCATCGAAAACAATTACACCCCGTGTGAAGGATACTGTACACCCTCAGAAAATTATGTTGTGCGTTTGTGGAACCATCCTGACATTCTTCGTCATGAACTGCTACTAAGACACGAAACGATGAAAGCTGCGTATACTGTACAATAAAGACGACTTGCTGGTGCTACTGAAAACTAGACACCTGCTAAATCTGTCTTGTTACTAAACGAAAGGCCAGAATGACCACAGAAACAACTGCTGATCTTGGTTGGAACCACTTCCCTTCGCATTCAGCAGACTTCTGATTGTCATTATTTCTGTTCCCCCTCTGGCAACATTCTGGGACAGGTGTTTCATGATGAGGTTTCTGTTAGCAAATGGCGAACAGTTTTTTCAACTCAGAGCCACAACAGTTCTACCGTAAAGGTATAGAACTCCTCAAAACTGAACGTTGGCAGATGGTATCTGATAAAGATGACGATACATCTCTTATAGGATGCGTATATTATATTATAATATTATATAATGTATTTCGTGTTAATAAAATAAAATCATGATGTAAGAACACCACGAACTTATGCGACGATCCAGTGTGCAAAACAAGTAATTGATGTTGCTGGGTGTATGTAGTGTTCTGAGGAGAAAGGATTCATTGTGGCAGTTCTTTTCTGATCCGTGACGAATATCTGAAGTGTCAAGCAACCACCCTCAAAGGCCTCGAATTACATTTCGTAGCTGCTGATACTGTGAGATCTGTCTAACTCGCTTTTAGTAGTCCGATGAATCCAGGACCGTTGTAAAGTTTACTTCCTTCGCTTTATCTTTTGCAGATCTTACAATGTGAAAAAAAGCGACTCAGATATCCATTCAGATACTGATAAGATCTCATTAAGGGGCAAACTTGCTTTAAATATCCGGAAACGCGAAATTGTGCACTTCACAGAACGTAAAAGTATCCTATGAATTACAACTGGCATCAGTCGGCTCATAGTTTTACCAGTATGTTTCAAGATGTGGGAAAGTATATTGATCACAGAGGCTCAATCTTGGGTAAAGCAAGTGGCAGACTTGGATTCGCTGGTAGTATACCGAGAAAATACAATCGGTCTGCAAGGAAGATTAATACCAAACACTATGCGCCCTCTTAGAATATAGCTCAAGTGTGCGGGGCCCACACTAAAAGAACTGAAAGCTATATTTGACTGTACAAAGAAGAGCAGCGGCAATGGCAACAGATTTGCTTGACTATCGGGGCGGAAGTGCTGAAAATCTTGACCTCGCAGACACTTGAATAAAGACAACTAATCCGTCAAGGCCTACTAGAAAAATTTCAAAAAACAGTGCGAGGAACACAAGGGCACACCTGAGCCTTCTAACTGTCGCCCTGTTAGGGACCTCGAAGGCGACAGTAAGCAAACTCCAGCGCGAGTTCAAATGGCTCTGAGCACTATGGGACTTACTTCTGAGGTCATCAGTCCCCTATAACTTAGAACTACTTAAACCTAACTAAACTAAGGACATCACACACATCCATGCCCGAGGCAGAATTCGAACCTGCGACCGCAGCCAACAATGGAAAGTGCGTTCAGCGAACTGCTAATACAGCTTAAAGCCGACTCCACAGGGGAGGTTTTAGGTTATGTTAACGTGGAGCTATGCGAGCGTTGTGGCGTCGCTTCCTGTTATTGCACGTTGAGGATCCACTGCCTCGCGTGAAACAAAAAATAAGTTCTGGGACGTGCTATTCGTGCCGTATAGTATTCGTCGTTTTCATCCGAAGCCCTTATTTCACGGGTTTCATATTTAAACTTGGACCCTATCGATAACGTGTCGTTACTGATACGATTTCTTTTTATAAAATGACAGGAAACGTTGTATTTGTGATTAAAGAATTTTTGTGTTTTGTTATTTTCATGTTATAACCCGCGTGTTACAGAGGTACAGCCTATTAAGGCAACCGCACATCAAAGATTCATCGAAAGTTCGTCGTCATTGATAAAATTTGTTATACTGAAATGTCTGTTAATATCGACGATTAAAGCCTCCAGAAGATAGTAACATAAAATACAAGGTAGTGCGTTATAGTAGGCCAGTGTAGAATAGCTGGTAGAGGTGTGGAGTTAGAAAACAAGGGGGAGAGGGTTTGCGTCTTATTGTATCCAGTTTTCTTTTCCACATTCTCGTTTTCTAAATGGTTTTGGGGCTTCCTTATTAATTAATAGAAATATTTTCTGTAATATTAGATATTATATAAGGCCGCCCACTCTCAGTAGAGAATCTATCCGATCTATATACTACAGACAGAACGATAGTATATATATATAGAAGGATAGGGGAGTCAGTAAGCTGGCTAAAAAAATGTTTTGTTGAAGTCAATTTCTTTAACTGCAGCTTAAGCTAATCTCTTATAATTAAATTCGGTCTCGTAGTTGTGCAAAAACAAATGTTATGATTAAGGTCTGTAGAGACAGTCTTCTGCTACTCGGAGATCTCGATAGTGTTTACCTTGTCAACTTGTAACTTAAATGTTTAGATAAGGAGGTTCCGAGAGTCTGTCGAGCGTAGGAACACTTCGTAACTTGAAATCACTAAATGTTGAAAGAAATAACATAATTTACATTTTTATTAACGGTAACCAGTTATATATTGAAAATTGTTCCAGATAATAAGCAAATATTCTTCATTCCGTTAATGTCACTATTGCACTGTTACAGTTCTGAAAAAATCTAAGATGGCCGCTCTTAGCAATACCGCAAAATTACGCAGTAGGGCGGACTCTAAATAGACGTATACCGTCCCCCAGGTCTCGAAGCAAAGTACTTTCTGATTACACATTGGTAGTTCGCTATGACAATACAAACAGAAGCGAAGTGTGTGACAGAACGTTGAGCTTTCTCTCGCAGTCTGTAAGCAACGTTATTCCTTGACATAAAATTAAAACATTTACCGTTTCGTGCAGTTGCTCACCACGATGCCCAGAGCACGCTGTGTCTACCGTGCTACTCCACATCGCAATGGAGAGCCCCACAGTCGCTCGCCACGATGCCGAGAGCACGCTGTGCCTCGTGAAGTTGGATTTCTCGTCAGCATCAACGACAGCTGCCTCGCCCCGGGGCAACAAATACGTAGAACGAATGCAAGCAGCAGACTGACGACCATAAAACACTCACAGAAGATCGCGCACAGTTACTGACTGGTTTTGCACGAATAGTTTAGCTTTAAGCTGCGATAAAGTACTGCTCATTCAGTATTCGACTGTCAGAAATAGCCCACTTACTATTAATTTGGTATACCAATGAGATATAACAAATAACGTAAAAAGTTCTATGTTCTTACGCGTGCATATTGATGAAAACTAAAGTTGGTAAAACGATACAGTGGACCTGCTAAAAAGTTTAGTTGCGACTGCTTTTGCTGCTATAATAATTGCCAATTTTGCGGAATATAGCAGTAAGTTGACATATTTTCATTCACTGGTATCTTACTGGATAATTCTCTGGGGTGGCTCCTCATCGGACAAAAGAAAGTAATTGAAATTGTGTGTGGCACTCGCACACGATATCTTGTTGGTATTTCTTCAAGCAGGTGGGAATTTTAACCACAACGTCACATTTCAAGGTTGTTGGAACATTTGGTTCAATAGGACAAAGTCCGCCATTACCTAGCCTTGGTCTTACAAAAGCACATGTGTTCAGACATGAAACATGTCATTGTCAATCGACCTGATTGGTCCAAATGGCTCTGAGCACTATGCGACTTAACTTCTGAGGTCATGAGTCGCCAAGAACAGAACTAATTAAACCTAACTAACCTAAGGACATCACACACACCCATGCCCGAGGCAGGATTCGAACCTGCAACCGTAGCGGTCGCCCGGTTCCAGACTGTAGCTCCTAGAACCGCACGGCCACTCCGGCCGGCCAATCGACCTGATTCTGGAAGTACAACACTAGGCGGAAGAATGATCTGCATTACCTTTTGATAAACATGCCGTTATAAAACTCTTGGACAGCCTAGCTATGGAACTAAACTGTCTGATAGATAATAATAACGTAGTCGCAGTAGACTAGCGGGTATGTCACTAGAGTCACGGCCTAGAGATCCTGGGTTCATCTCGGATAGGGGGGAGGATTTTTCCTGGACGACCTCAGGTCCCCTGAACCTGTTATCAAAACGAGTACCAGGCAACTCTCCCGGAAGTAAAACGCGGCTTGGGCGAGTGACCCGCCATCCCTCCCCCTCCTAGTGCCGCAGCGATTAAAATCGCTGCACTCTACGTGCACCCAGGCCGATTCCGGTGTCACGGGCTTACGTAACAAGCTTGCTTACTAAGTAACAACCCCTTGTATACCATAGAGCAGTGGTTCCTATACTGAAGGTAGTTACCCCCTGAGAGAAAATGAAATTTTCTGAGGGGTAAAAATTGAACGCTTCGATTCTGTTGCAATCACGAGACTAAATTATTTTCAAAAGATTGTCACTATTATTATAATTTTGTAAGACTCTAATATTATTTACACAAGTTAACAATACTTTTGTCAATTAGAAGCTTTAATGCGGTGCAGGTTACAGGTTCCTCACATAGTCCACTCACTACACATTTACGTAGTCTTTTTCCAGTACATTTCTGATGATGAAAGTGAGACATATACGCAGTAAATGCTAAATATCACAAGAAAATGTCTTCTCCAGGTTGTAGATAATACCTGCAGTAGTCCAGCAATTGCTTCATAACTTGCTTCCTAACAGATAAACGAATTAACTGACAGCACGGCACAGGAGTAACTACATAAGGGCTACTTTAGTGCTGTACACAGTTTTACTATTATTATTACCATTATTATTATTATTATTCTTTACTTTCTCAGACGTTAAGTCTGGTTAAAAATGGAAAGTGACGCGGACCTTGATCAAGCGTCACTTCCTTTTAACTGTATGGTATGTGTTATATTGCATTTAGGAACTTTCGAGTAATTGAACATGTATCAATAATTACTGATTTCTGTAGTTGTATATATAAGTTTGGATGTAGCTGTATTGCATTGATGTACTGGTGGATATTGTGTGGTATGACTCCTGTAGTTGATAGTATAATTGGTATAATGTCAACTTTATCCTGATGCCACATATCCTTGACTTCCTCAGCCAGTTGGATGTATTTTTCAATTTTTTCTCCTGTTTTCTTCTGTATATTTGTTGTGTTGGGTATGGATATTTCGATTAGTTGTGTTAATTTCTTCTTTTTATTGGTGAGTATGATGTCAGGTTTGTTATGTGGTGTTGTTTTATCTGTTATAATGGTTCTGTTCCAGTATAATTTGTATTCATCATTCGCCAGTACATTTTGTGGTGCATATTTGTATGTGGGAACGTGTTGTTTTAAAAGTTTATGTTGTAAGGCAAGCTGTTGATGTATTATTTTTGCTACATTGTCATGTCTTCTGGGGTATTCTGTATTTGCTAGTATTGTACATCCACGTGTGATGTGATCTACTGTTTCTATTTGTTGTTTGCAAAGTCTGCATTTATCTGTTGTGGTATTGGGATCTTTAATAATATGCTTGCTGTAATATCTGGTGTTTATTGTTTGATCCTGTATTGCAATCATGAATCCTTCCGTCTCACTGTATATATTGCCTTTTCTTAGCCATGTGTTGGATGCGTCTTGATCGATGTGTGGCTGTGTTAAATGATACGGGTGCTTGCCATGTAGTGTTTTCTTTTTCCAATTTATTTTCTTCGTGTCTGTTGATGTTATGTGATCTAAGGGGTTGTAGAAGTGGTTATGAAATTGCAATGGTGTAGCCGATGTATTTATATGAGTGATTGCTTTGTGTATTTTGCTAGTTTCTGCTCGTTCTATAAAGAATTTTCTTAAATTGTCTACCTGTCCATAATGCAGGTTTTTTATGTCGATAAATCCCCTTCCTCCTTCCTTTCTGCTTAATGTGAATCTTTCTGTTGCTGAATGTATGTGATGTATTCTATATTTGTGGCATTGTGATCGTGTAAGTGTATTGAGCGCTTCTAGGTCTGTGTTACTCCATTTCACTACTCCAAATGAGTTGGTCAATATTGGTTTAGCATAAGTATTTATAGCTTTTGTCTTGTTTCTTGCTGTCAACTCTGTTTTCAGTATTTTTGTTAGTCTTTGTCTATATTTTTCTTTTAGTTCTTCTTTAATATTTGTATTATCTATTCCTATTTTTTGTCTGTATCCTAGATATTTATAGGCATCTGTTTTTTCCATCGCTTCTATGCAGTCGCTGTGGTTATCCAGTATGTAATCATCTTGTTTAGTGTGTTTTCCCTTGACTATGCTATTTTTCTTACATTTGTCTGTTCCAAAAGCCATATTTATATCATTGCTGAATACTTCTGTTATCTTTAGTAATTGGTTGAGTTGTTGATTTGTTGCTGCCAGTAGTTTTAGATCATCCATGTATAGCAAATGTGTGATTTTGTGTGGGTATGTTCCAGTAATATTGTATCCATAATTTGTATTATTTAGCATGTTGGATAGTGGGTTCAGGGCAAAGCAGAACCAGATAGGACTTAATGAGTCTCCTTGGTATATTCCACGCTTAATCTGTATTGGCTGTGATGTGATATTATTTGAATTTGTTTGGATATTAAGTGTGGTTTTCCAATTTTTCATTACTATGTTTAGGAACTGTATCAATTTAGGATCTACTTTGTATATTTCCAATATTTGTAGTAACCATGAGTGGGGTACACTATCAAAAGCTTTTTGGTAATCAATGTATGCATAGTGTAGTGACCTTTGCTTGGTTTTAGCTTGATATGTCACCTCTGTATCTATTATCAGTTGCTCTTTACATCCTCGTGCTCCTTTGCAACAGCCTTTTTGTTCTTCATTTATAATTTTGTTCTGTGTTGTATGTGTCATTAATTTCTGTGTAATGACTGAAGTTAATATTTTGTATATTGTTGGTAGGCTTGTTATGGGGCGATATTTTGTTGGGTTTGCTGTGTCTGCTTGATCTTTAGGCTTCAGATAAGTTATTCCATGTGTAAGTGTATCAGGGAATGTGTATGGGTCTGCAATGTAACTGTTAAATAATTTAGTTAGATGTGAATGTGTTGAGGTGAACTTCTTTAGCCAGTAATTTGCTATTTTATCTTTTCCAGGGGCTTTCCAATTGTGAGTAGAATTAATTGCTTGGGTGACTTCATGTTGCAAAATTATCACTTCAGGCATTTGTGGTATCATCTTGTATGTGTCTGTTTCTGCTTGTATCCACCGTGCATGCCTGTTATGTTGTACCGGGTTTGACCATATGTTGCTCCAGAAGTGTTCCATGTCTGTTATGTTTGGTGGATTGTCTATTTTAATGTGTTTGTTATCTATTGTCTGGTAAAATTTCTTTTGGTTTGTGTTGAATGTTTGGTTTTGTTTCCTTCTATTTTCACTTTTTTTGTATCTTCTAAGTCGTTTGGCCAATGCTTGTAATTTCTGTTTCTTTTCATCTAATTGCTCTGTCGCTTCTTGTTGTGAGATTTTACCTAACCTTTTTCGTTTTTTTCTGACATTTCATTTCTTATAAATTGTGTTAGCTGTCCGATGTCCTTTCTCAGTTTTTCTACTCTGATCTGTAGCCTGTGTTGCCATGCTGGTTTTCTGGGTTTCTTCTGTGTGTTGGTTGGTCCTGATCTCTGCCTAGTGTGTATATTTAGTGTAGTGATTGTTCCTATATAAACCAGTAGTTGTAACTCTTCCATAGTTGTGTTTTCATTTATTTTGTTGTGTATGATTGTGTTGATAGTTTTTATTGTTGTTTCGACTTGTGGGTTATTTGGCGGTCTTTGCAAGAATGGTCTAATGTCTGTATTTGTGTCTTTGTATTCTATATATGTCAGCTGAAATTTTTCTTCTATATCTAACATGTGTGTAACTTCGTGTTCTATTTGTGCTTGTTCTGGTGGCTGTCTTAAGATTTCGTTTTCCTCTGATTGTTTAATTGATGCGTGTTGTTCTTTGTTTGTTTGCTCTGGGATGTTTGAGTCCATTACTGTATTTTCTTCTTCTTCTGATTGCACATTATTTTGTTCCAGTATTTGTTGTACTTGTTGTTTGATGTTTTCTAATTCTAACTGGGGTATCCTGTTGTTTTTGATTATTACACGGATCTGATCAGCTAGTCGTTGTTCTGTTAAAAATTTTAATTCTGGGTATCTGGTAATAAATGTTGTGTATACTTGTGATCTGTATCCAGTTGTGTTGGATCCTAGGTTTGTTGCTTGGTAATAACAGAACATGAGGTGTCGATTAACTTCATCTGACCATCTCATCCTCTGTCTTTGTTTTCCTTCTAGGGTGGTTGCAGGAAGCATATCCTGCAAAACACCTCTATTTGGATTTAAATCATTTTCCAGTTGGCTAGCAGTGTCATTACCATTGTGGGCGGGCATAGGGTTCAAGCGTCGTCCCCGACCATGACAGCGCTTGTCCGAGGCTTCTTTAGTTCTGTCCTGAACCAACTAATCACACTAAAAGGGGGGTTAGCCCTATTAGTGGTTTGTTCTTTTCCTCGCCTTTTACGACTGGCAGAACATACCGGAGGCCTATTCTTTTCCCGGGCCTCCACGGGGTTTATTATTATTATTATTATTGCTAGCAGCTGTGGTCAGGCACAAAGCATTAATAGCCCATAGTCTGCCAATTTCCGCCAGTTCAGAAGTAAGCAGTAAAGTGATTTACGAACAGTAAATATAGTGTACAGATTTTAACTTGGCTGATTTTAAATGGGGTTTCAGTGTGCAGGTCAAGCAAGTGCCGCCTTGGAGAGGAGTAACGCATAGAAGTATGTTTTGTAACAAGTGTCTACCTTCACTCTGCATAATTAGCTGAGAAAGAGTTACACGTAGCATTTGCGATGCACGACGGATTTCTTCGTCATTCATCCCACCCCCCCCCCCCCCCTCCTGCAAATACATATACTGAATATCATTCACCTTTCATCATTTTAAAAATAAAGGTGTTACAAGAAAAGTCCTTCATTCTACGATTTACGTAGGTGCTAAAGTTCGGGGAAATGCGGGGGAGGGGGGGCAACAGTTGGCAGCGGGGGAGGGGCAGGGGTACTAGATAACGTCTCATTGCACTCAGGGGTAATGGTCTAAGAATAATTGGCAACCACTACCGTGGAGGAACTATCGAATAGAAAATAATCAGTCATTTATCCACAAAGAAAGTGTAAATACCCAGCTTGTAGCCACATGAATATGTTTTCATCTAAAAATGTGTCCTAGGTTTTTTCTGTTGACGTTTATCGCAAACACGTAAGGAGCTACTAACGCCGCCCCCCCTCCCCCCCCTCCCTTACGATAACTGACGACAGCGCCGACAGGAATGACATCTGCCTACAGCACTAAAATAAAAGAAAATTGTCAAACCATAAAAACTGCGGACCCGCACAACGTGGTACACGATAGGAAGGAAGAAGAACAAAGGATGTAGATTTATACATAGATACAGTTGTGACGTCACATTTGACTTTCGGATATGTCTGAACTGACAGAGCGGAATCCTTACTCGGACGCAGCGTGCGTGGTACTAAACCGACGGGCGCGGGACCAGTTTCGCAAAGAAGGCCGCGCTCCCAGCCCCAGACCAGAGGTCCTGGTATCGATTCCCGCCGCCGCCACCGCAGCCACACC
This sequence comes from Schistocerca americana, assembly GCF_021461395.2. Classification (NCBI taxonomy): domain Eukaryota; kingdom Metazoa; phylum Arthropoda; class Insecta; order Orthoptera; family Acrididae; genus Schistocerca; species Schistocerca americana. The sequence continues at coordinate 96,455,789 of NC_060121.1, forward strand.
CCGCAGGTGCCGCGGTGGGCAGACACTTTGCCAGCGCCCCCACCCACCCAATTCTTCAAGCGCTACTTTCGATGGGGGCGGACCACGACCCAAATCGCATCTCCGTTTGTCAGGCGCGGCGGTCGCAGTTCCCGATTATGACCCGCTATAAATTCTATTTCCTTTTCAGCGGCTTCGGTGGAGGAAAAGAAAGAAAACGCGTAGCGAAAGATAAGCAGCCGGTCCCCTACGGAACATCCACTATAAATTTTCTCCAACCTGTTCGAAGTAGTTTTCTGCGAACTAAACCCACGGCCCAACATTTTACCACATATGTATACTACATTGTTACTATTTTTAGGATACAATACTAAAAACTCTTTAAGAAGCAAATCGGTGCAAAGAATTGTACTTTATGAATGACGGTTTTCTTTCCATCTGAATCGGGTAAGAAAGTGGCAGATTATAGCAGTGTATACAATGAAGGAAGGAAGATTAGAGATTCTAGGCGCTACAGTCTGGAACCGCGCGACCGCTACGGTCTCAGGTTCCAATCCTGCCTCCGGCTTGAATGTGTGTGATGTCCTTAGGTTAGTTAGGTTTAAGTTCTAGGGGACTGATGACCTCAGAAGTTAAGTCCCATAGTGCTCAGCCATTTGAACCATTTCAAGATTAGGGTTTAAGGTTCCGTCGACCACGAGTTCATTCGAGACGGATTTGAGAAACACGGGGAAGTAAAGCCGATGATTTCAGTGGAAGCATTGCGGCACTTGCCTTGAGGGGGTAGACTAGCTTGACGCTCGAGTTTGGAACCGACAATCAAAAATGGTTCAAATGGCTCTGAGCACTATGGGACTCAACTGCTGAGGTCATTAGTCCCCTAGAACTTAGAACTAGTTAAACCTAACTAACCTAAGGACATCACAAACATCCATGCCCGAGGCAGGATTCGAACCTGCGACCGTAGCGGTCTTGCGGTTCCAGACTGCAGCGCCTTTAACCGCACGGCCACTTCGGCCGGCAACCGACAATCGTGGTTCTTTTTCAATGAAATAAAGAACAAATTACAAAACTGTGTATTAACCTTTATTGTGCATCTTTAAGATACAATCATATATTTTGTTAAATAAATAACTTATACTCAAAGGACAGTAGACGATATCAACAAAAGGCCGCCGCAAAAGTGGTTGGTGGGAGTTCTAAACGTCACAATTTTCAACCTAGAACAAAATTTCGAAAACTTCTTTGAAACTGATAATATCGTCTAAAGTAGTATGTAGGGGTATTTAAAAACTGTTTTTAACAAAATGGCGGTACTCTGAAATAAAACTCACTTTCCTCGACAAAAAAATCGTTATATAAATGTGCACCAAAAATCGAATTTAAAATATATCGCAAAAGTTCAACGTACTGCAGCAGAAAAAAACGCCGCCTCACAACTTAGGAAGAGCTATAAAGTAATTGCAGGTATAAGAGGGGTATTCGGAAAGTAAGGAACGATCGGTCGCGTAATGGAAAGTACAGTGCAAATCTGATGAAGCTCTGCACAGATGCGTTGGGCACTGTGTCTAGTACGCCCGTCGATCGCATCATGTCTCTCTTTCCAGTTCTGAGCTCGCAGTGAGAACGTAAGATGGCTGGAAATTAGCCTCTTCCGCCAAGTATGTGGGTCTGGCGAAAGATTTCGCCTGAAGCTATGCAATCTACATAACATAACTGTAATGTGGTTCGTTCTACATGACAATTCTCGGCCACACTCTGAAGGGGCAACGAAGATGCTACTGCAGCGTTTTCGATGGGAAGTGTTTGATCACCCACAATACAGCCCGTAATTGGCTACCCCTGCGGTTCATCTCTGCTCAGATGAACCGCTGGCTATGAATAGAATATTTTGACACAGACAACGAGCTGCAGTCCAGAGTAGAAAATTGTCGAAATGCGCTGGCGGCTGTCTTCTATAACGAGGGAATTGAAAAATTGGTACAACGCTACGACATATGTCTAAATCTGAGCGGCGACAGTGTAGAGAAGCAGCTAAAGGTGTAGCTAACAGCTGCAAATAAAACAGGTTTGATTTTCACTGTGGTTTCCATTTCGCGACCTATCGTTCTTTACTTTCCGAATGGCCTTCGTATTTCATGAGTTAGCGCTCCTACCGACCTGGAAATAATAAGCTATTAAAATTTCAACCCATGTTTTTTAATATTGAAACTGAACAAACCTTTCATCGGCAGTGCGAGCTGCGTACAGATGGCCTTTTCGTCTCCGATGTCGAAACACACCCACTTCGACGAAATTATATCAAATAACTGGCTTCCGCTTACCAATAGAAGCGTAATTTTTTTCGCGACTGGGATTACTTTTCAACCTTTCTACTCGTATAAATACGTTTGTTTGCTATTTTCAAGCACTCAGGATTTACTTCGTATAGAAAACAAGCGAAATAACAAAACATGCACGTACTTTCAGACTGTTAGCATAAACATGTTACGAAGAGAAATCTTGTTGAGAATAGTATTTTAGTTGATACTAATGCTCTCTGTGATATTATGCGAAATATCCGAAACTAACGTGACCCCTATTTCGCCGGTAACTGTTATAATATTACATCGGTTGCATTCGAGCGCTCGGCTACGCCAGCCCTCCATGCATATATCACGGTTTCAATAATTGTAGCACAGTTTATATGACTGAGTCTCAAAAAACAGACTCTCTAAGGAACATCTTAAACCAATAAAAATTAGGCTAAAAAGAATTTCTATCCTGTTTTAACCCTTAAGCAATTTGGGGAAACCACGGAGGACCCAAATCAGAATAGCCTGACGGAATTTGAACCAGTCTTCCTGAAACAGTAGCTTTGGCCTTAACAATTTAAAAATATCTTTTCGTCAATATCTAATATCGACGTAATGAAAACGTTTATATTTCATCCAATGTCTTTGCGCTGCTCCAACTCACACGACATATAATACTGACATATGAATAAAAGTTCTACCCGTTAATGGGCAAAACATCCAACTGCAAGTGGTTGTGCAGCCATAAGCTGAACTAGTATGTGCCGTAACAGACAGCATTCGAAGCCATACACTCTCAAAATGAGATATTGCTGCATTAATTACATTCCGATAGAGCTTCACCGCTTCAGAATAAAGAAAATCCAAAACACACTCAAGAAGTACGCGGTCGTATGGACTTTACCGCACAGCAATAGCTCCGTGAAAACTTTCTTACTGAATGGCTAAAGTTCTGATGAGCAAAGTAATCTAGTGGTCAAAGTTGTGTTGTTCTATGTTGTTCATTCTCCCACAGTGGCGCTGCAGCTTGTTGTGAGTGTGGAGCAGTTACTTCAGCCACTGCTCAACGTGGTGCAGAAGAATTGCACTAAGCAACCAAACTATCCCCATATATTTACAAGACACTGAATCCCACACAGTGCATTACTTTCCTGAATAATTCATTTCTTTCTTATGCAACACTCATAACAAGTACTCACCGGCCACATTCTTAAGTGAAAGTCGCTTTATTTATCTTAATGACAGCCACCATCTTTTCATACTGTCCCCGTTGCGTCACATTTCGGTTATCTATGAGAAACTGTATTGTTTATTCGTCACGAAACCAGGAAAATTGTCACTTGTCGAGCAGATAGGTTACATGAAGGTCAGATACCACCATCGCTGTGCCGTCTCCTGAAAACCGAGACAAAGCCAACACTGAATGCATAAGGTGACTACTTGGAGCACGTATATACATGGTGCGGCACAAGTCAGTTAACCGCAGTGCGTTTCTATCCATGGTCAAATTTTAGCTAAGTCATTAAGAAATATCTCCCACGTTAAAAAATCGTGAAACTTGTGCGCTACAAGGTTTATTTAAAGAGAAATGGCAGAACTGGTTTGTTGTTAACACGTGACAATATAAGCTTTGCAGTAACTTGTGCATTCACTGTAAGCGTGAAAGCCGCGAATTATGAACAGAAAATCGTCTACAGAACAGGGCGTGTCTGTTACAGATGTGGTGGAAATCTGATCGAAATTATGAAAATGTAAGATGAGGCTTCTCCGCATACACAGCCACGATGCAGGCCAACTATCTACAGATTCCAATAGTAGTTGGTGTTAGAGCTGCACCTTTTTTAGACTGAAGTCAGCTGATAGGTACACCTGCTTAAAGGAAGTGCCTCTAACTAAGGGCTCACCTCCAGAGGATATAATGTTTCCAAGTAGAGAAGGAATTAGCATATTTCATCAAAATATAAGAGGTATTAGAGATAAAGTTAGTGAACTGCTAATAGATGCTAACTCTGAAATTATTGGTATATCTGAGCACCACTTAAATAATTTGATAATTCAGAGGCTTCCTTTACCAGGCTACAGATTAGCTGGGTGTTTCTCAAGGAGTTCCTTGCGGGGTGGGGGAGTCGCTCTGTACGTAAAAAACAGTATTTCATTTGAGACCATAGACGTATCACGACACTGCACTGAACAGATATTTGAAAGTTGTGCAGCATTAGTTGAATTTAGTGAAACTAAACTTCTAATTGCTGTTGTTTATAGGTCCCCTAACTCCGACTTCAGAGCATTTTTGCTTAAGCTAGAGAGGGTTCTTGATTCACTTTGTAGGAAGTACCAGAAAGTAGTTCTATGTGGTGACTTCAATATTAATTTTGTAAATGATTGTGCAAGAAAAAGGATGTTGGTAGATCTCCTAAATTCATATGATCTGATGCAAACTGTGTTTTTTCCAACTAGAGTGCAGGGGAACAGTAGCACAGTCATAGACAATATTTTTATTCATTCTTCATTACTAAATGGGCATTCTGTTAGTAAAAGGGTGAATGGCCTTTCAGACCATGATGCACAAATTTTAACACTAAAAGGGTTTTGTACTCTAACCAATGTCGCATTTAATTACAAATACGTAGGAAAGTTAATTCAATAGCAACAGAGAATTTTTTCAAAACTTGTCAAGGAACAAGAGTGGCAAGATGTTTATAGTGCCGATAATATAGATGGCAAATAAAATGCTTTCCATAACACATTTCTCGTGCTCTTTGAGAGTTGCTTTCAATTAGAACATTCTAAACAGGGTACTAGCAGTAATGGACAGCCCGGTTGGCTGACTAGTGGGATAAGGATATCATGTAGAACAAAGCGGGAATTATATCAAAATGTTAGAATTAGTCACAATCAAGCTACAGTAGCCCATTACAAACATTATTGTAAGGTGCTTAAAAATATTATTAGCAAGGCAAAAAGTATGTGGTACGCAAATAGAGTAGCTAATTCACAGGATAAAACTAAAGCCATATGGTCAGTTGTGAAGGAAGTGTCTGGTCAGCAGCACAAGGTTGACGATATAAAGTCAGTTTGCAGTAATAATATTTCTGTTACTGATAACTCAGATATATGTACAGTATTTAACAACCATTTTCTGAGCATTGCTGGTGAATTAAATAAAAATTTAGTATCTACAGGAAATCATGTAAATTTCTTAGCAAATGCCTTTCCGAGATTGACGTCTGAAATACTCCTCTGTGATACAGACAAAAGGTAGATTGAGACAATAATCAAATCAGTGAAGACTAAGGACTCTCATGGTTATGATTGAGTGTCTAGTAGAATATTAAAGTACTGTGCTGCAGATGTTAGCCCTGTATTTAGCCATATTTGTAATTTTTCCTTTAGGAATGGTCAGTTTCCTGAGCGATTAAAGTACTTAGTAGTAAAGCCACTTTATAAAAAGGGAGAAAGGGATAATGTAGATAATTTTAGACTTATTTCTATGCCATCAGCGTTTGCAAAAGTTATCGAAAAGGTTGTGTATGTAAGGTTAATTGATCATTTCATATCACACGATTTGCTGTCAAATGTACAGTTCGGCTTTAGAAGTCGTTTGACAACTGAAAATGCTATATTCTCATTTCTCTGTGAGGTGCTGAATGCGCTAAACAAAAAGTTTCGAACACTTGGCGTATTTTTTGATTTAACAAAGGCATTTGACTGTGTTGATCACACAATATTGCTCCAGAAGTTGGACCATTACGGAATAAGGGGAGTAGCTCACAATTGGTTCACCTCTTACTTTAGCAACAGGCAGCAAAAGGTCATTATTCACAATGTTGATAACGGCTGTGATGTGGGATCTGAGTGGGGTACTGTCACGTGGGGGTGCCCCAGGGATCAGTGTTGGGGCTGCTCCTGTTCCTTATTTATATAAACGATATGCCCTCTAGTATTATGGGTAACTCTAAAATATTTCTGTTTGCTGATGACACTTGCTTGGTAGTAAGGGATGCTGTGTGCAACATTGGCTCAGATTTAAATAGTACTGTTCATGACCTACGTTCCCGCCTTGTAGAAAATAAACTAATGATAAATCACAGTAAAGCTCAGTTTTTACAGTTTCTAACACAATTCAAAAAACCGTGATATTTTAATTTCACAGAATGGGCATATGATTAGTGAAACCGATCAGTTCAGATTTCTAGGTGTTCAGATAGATAGTACACTGTCGTCGAAAGCCTACGTTCAGGATCTTGTTCGAAGACTTAATGCTGCCATTTTTACTATTCGAATGGTATCTGAAGTGAATAAACGTTCGACACGAAAATTAGTCTACTTTGCCTATTTTCATTCGCTTATGTCGCGTGGTATTATACACTCCTGGAAATGGAAAAAAGAACACATTGACACCGGTGTGTCAGACCCACCATACTTGCTCCGGACACTGCGAGAGGGCTGTACAAGCAATGATCACACGCACGGCACAGCGGACACACCAGGAACCGCGGTGTTGGCCGTCGAATGGCGCTAGCTGCGCAGCATTTGTGCACCGCCGCCGTCAGTGTCAGCCAGTTTGGCGTGGCATACGGAGCTCCATCGCAGTCTTTAACACTGGTAGCATGCCGCGACAGCGTGGACGTGAACCGTATGTGCAGTTGGCGGACTTTGAGCGAGGGCGTATAGTGGGCATGCGGGAGGCCGGGTGGACGTACCGCCGAATTGCTCAACACGTGGGGCGTGAGGTCTCCACAGTACATCGATGTTGTCGCCAGTGGTCGGCGGAAGGTGCACGTGCCCGTCGACCTGGGACCGGACCGCAGCGACGCACGGATGCACGCCAAGACCGTAGGATCCTACGTAGTGCCGTAGGGGACCGCACCGCCACTTCTCAGCAAATTAGGGACACTGTTGCTCCTGGGGTATCGGCGAGGACCATTCGCAACCGTCTCCATGAAGCTGGGCTACGGTCCCGCACACCGTTAGGCCGTCTTCCGCTCACGCCCCAACATCGTGCAGCCCGCCTCCAGTGGTGTCGCGACAGGCGTGAATGGAGGGACGAATGGAGACGTGTCGTCTTCAGCGATGAGAGTCGCTTCTGCCTTGGTGCCAATGATGGTCGTATGCGTGTTTGGCGCCGTGCAGGTGAGCGCCACAATCAGGACTGCATACGACCGAGGCACATAGGGCCAACACCCGGCATCATGGTGTGGGGAGCGATCTCCTACACTGGCCGTACACCACTGGTGATCGTCGAGGGGACACTGAATAGTGCACGGTACATCCAAACCGTCATCGAACCCATCGTTCTACCATTAGTAGACCGGCAAGGGAACTTGCTGTTCCAACAGGACAATGCACGTCCGCATGTATCCCGTGCCACCCAACGTGCTCTAGAAGGTGTAAGTCAACTACCCTGGCCAGCAAGATCTCCGGATCTGTCCCTCATTGAGCATGTTTGGGACTGGATGAAGCGTCGTCTCACGCGGTCTGCACGTCCAGCACGAACGCTGGTCCAACTGAGGCGCCAGGTGGAAATGGCATGGCAAGCCGTTCCACAGGACTACATCCAGCATCTCTACGATCGTCTCCATGGGAGAATAGCAGCCTGCATTGCTGCGAAAGGTGGATATACACTGTACTAGTGCCGACATTGTGCATGCTCTGTTGCCTGTGTCTATGTGCCTGTGGTTCTGTCAATGTGATCATGTGATGTATCTGACCCCAGGAATGTGTCAATAAAGTTTCCCCTTCCTGGGACAATGAATTCACGGTGTTCTTATTTCAATTTCCAGGAGTGTATTTTGGGATAACTCTTCCCATTCTAAAAGGATATTTTTGGCTCAGAAACGGGCAATGAGTGCTGTAAGTTCATTAACCTCTTGTCGACACCTGATGACGAGTCTGAGTATTTTGACATTAGCCTCAATATATATTACTTACTGTCATTTCTTATTAACAATTTTAGCTTATACCCAAGAATAAGCATCTTTCACTCAATTAATACACGGCAGAAATCAAACCCGCATTTGGATGGGACTTCCTTAACTCTTGTGCAGAAAAGTGTGCAGTATACTGCTGCATGCATTTTCAATAAGCTACCACTCAAAAATCTTAGCAGTAATGCACGTGCTTTGAGATCTAAACTGAAGAGTTTCCTCATGAGTCACTCCTTCTATTCTGTCGAGGATTACCTCGAAACCTTAAGCTGATTCTTGTTGTATTGTTGATTGCCTTTACTTGAACTTATGGACTGAATTTCTTCGGGTACAAAAACATTATATTTTTATCTGTTATTACTTTTATGTTGTAATTTCGTGTTCTGACATGTTCCATGGCCTTGGAGATTTGCTCCTCAATTTGGTCCTATGGCACTTGAGATGTAAATAAATAGATAAATAATGTTAAAAGTAGTTATTACTGAAAAGCACAGTACCCCTGTACGTGGAGGTGTACGAAACAACCTCACTTTGCAGCAAGACAGTGCTCCACCGCACTTCAGATTACAGGTGCACGCAGTTTTGGATGACAATTTTCAAAAGTGAGTAGGAGGGCAGGACAAAATTCATTGGTCTTCATGATACGGGGTCCTTTTCAATGTTGTGGATATTTAAAGACAGTGTTTTCAGTACAAAACCATTAAACCTAAATTAGTTGATGGATGTGATTGAACAAGAATTTGAAAACACTTTTGCTAATAATGGGAAGTGTTGTGACAAGATACGTAAGTCAGTGCCTAAACTATGAGTTAAATGTCTACATAACTGTGGTGACCACTTTGAACATTTTCAGCTGGACAAATTACTCTGTATAAACCATTAAAGCTACAAAACACTATACTCCCTTTTTGGTTGACCGACTTTCGCGACATCCTGTACACACACGATTCCAGTTCCCGTAATTTACGTGCCGGTGGTTTGCGTGCTGAGATGGAGCCCGATAGCGTGCCAGACGTGTCCTGTGGTGTGCTGATCAGGATAATTTGATGGCCGATGCTTCTACAAATCGCTATGGTACCTTAACTATGGAAAAGAGTCACAAAACCAACGTACTAGCATTCAACATAATTTTCTTTTATCTTAAATGAAACGTTCATAATGGGCCCCATTAACATTGACACCCGCATCTATCGGCTGTTGCATTGGATCAATGCCATAGCGATGTGTGTAACTTACCAGGCTTCCAAAATCCGGACCCAAAAACTGTCCGCACTAAGTAGCGGGATTCGAAAGACATTACTCTCACAAGTGTTTTGTGCTTTTAGACCCATGGAACATGGAAGCCAGCGAAGATGTGTACCTCTGCCTTCCCATCCACCATGTAATCTGTTATTAGCAGCAGGTTAGGTAGAATAGTCACTAAGAGAGCATTATAAGTTCGACCGTTGAGCCTGGTTGGAAAAATGGAAGTCACACTAATGACAGGTTGTTGCAATAGGTACCGTACTGCTAGAGGTGATAAAAAAAATATGTTCTGATTTCAGACGTTTTATCACGCACCCTACCGAGCGAGGTGGCGCAATGGTTAGTACACTGGACTCGCATTCGAGAGGACGACGATTCAACCAGCGTCTGGCCATCCTGATTTAGGTTTTACGTGATTTCCGTAAATCGCTTCAGGCAAATGCCAACATAGTTGCTTCGAAAGACACGGCCTATTTCTTTCCCCATCCTTCCCTCATCCGATGGAACCGATGACCTCGCTGTTTGGCCCCTCCCCCAAATCCACCAGCTAACTAAGCAGTCACGCTGTCTACATGAAGGCGATACAGATAGAGCATTTAAACTGATTCTTGCATTCTGGTAAGACGTATTTATGGGACTATTTCGTTTTGATAACAATGTAATGTATGTAAGTATGTCTTCAATTAATACAGCTTAGTGCAAAAAGAAGACTGCAATACATGAAAAGAAGCCTTTTTCCCCTGTGAGTGAGTCGTCTGACTGGATACGTACTCCAGTCTCTCTGTTCCTATACAGTTTTTTTTTCCTGTACGGCTCCCTACAATACCATTCAGTTACTCTTTGGTCTCTCAACATATGTCCTACCATCTTATTCCTTCTACCATTTTCTGATTTTCCAAGTACTTCTTTTCTCGTTTAAGCTAGATAGTACCTCTTGTTTCTTATCCGCATGATTCTGTATCACCATAATTCAAATTCTTCTCTTCCTTTCCGATTGCTTACGACACCGTGGTTCAGACGTATATCTTCTGCAATGAATCATACGTAGAATAAATCGTTCTGATGTGCATTAGGGTAATCATTTCCATGCTTCATACATCTTCCAGGAGCTTATGTATCTACACGCTAGCTATTTGCATACTTGTTCAGAGTTCTGTTTACCAAATGATTAAAATGAACTTCATTCTAGATTTCGTACTGCTAACAGACGCAGACACTGAGAACACCAGCTGACGAGAAGTATCCGTGCACCCATATGTAACGCGGAACTGACCACCGTATGTAAGGAGAGGCACATCGCCATTATAAAATGAAGTGGGGAGTAAAACCAAGAGCAGGCACATCTCATGTGCTGATGGACAAGGACCGTCGAGCACTGCGGAGCGTGTTTGTAAAACATATCGCGTGGAATCAGCGGAATGAATCACACGTGATTTCCAAAGTGCTGTCAGCAGTCCACATAGCACAGTCGCTGTGTGTGGAGAGTTAAAAGGTATGGGCTGTAACCGTCTAGAAGCTCGTCCTAAGTGATACATTTCTGTAGTCCAGGCTAAGCGGCACCTGAGGTGGTGTGAACGACGGAGCCACTGCACAGTGGATGGCTGGAAGCGAGTGATCTGCAGTGACGAATCACGCTGTGTCCGGGGGCGGTCAAGTGCAATGGCTTCGTTTGGTGAAGCCTGGAGGACATTTACTGCCATCATGTGCAGCACCAGCAGTGAAATAAAGAGGAACTGATTTTCAGTGTGGGGGTGGTTTTCGTGGTTGGGGTGAGGTCCTCTTACTGAGTTTAAGAGAAAGCTAAGTGCGGAAGGATGTGAACACATTTTACAGCATTGTGTGCTGCGTGTTCATGTCGTAAAGGAGTAGTTGGCTGACGGTGAGTGTATCAAGTTCAGAGTGCACCATGCTATAAAGCAATGTAAGGCAATAGCTGGTGGACAATAACACTCATGAAATGAACTGGTCTGCCCAGAATTCCGATCTGAAGCCGAGGGAACACCTGTGGGATGAGCTGGGACATTGTCTTCGCTCCAGATTCCAGCGTCCAAACTCACTACTTTCTCTGGCTGCCATCCCACTACTGACATTCAGACGTTTCACTGACAGTGTCACCAGCAGAGTTCAGCCCTCCATAAAAACGAAGGGTGGGGTTGAATGACGGAGAAACCATGAGTAAGCCACAAGGAGGTACTCCTCGTCACGGGACATGGCGTTCAGAGGATTGCCCGCTCTGTTTAGGATAGGCGACGAGTTATGTTACATCTGATGACATAGTATACCATTGCTGCAGGGACAAATGTTTCAGAGCACGCTGTCCATATCTGAACATGGGTCTGGAGAGCATATGGTCCTTAGGTGTTTCTATGTTGACCCAAGAACGTCGTCAGTTCTGAATGGGGACTCACTACATACTGGTGTCCAATGCTAAATGTTCGCACATTTTCGACCAGGAAGTATACCTAAGAGCACGTCAGTTTCAGAATGAGTCACGCGACGACCTTTTTCCATCATGCTAAGGAGAGTATCGATGTTTTCTAGAACTAAAACCAACTTTAATCGACGATCTTCACGGATGTCATCCCCCCCGAGGCACGACCACAACAAATCTCTGAAAACGAGCTGTAAAACTTCTTTTATGAAGGTTCTGGATTACAGTAGTTTGAACGAACCGATTTGAGACATTACTGTTTTTCGGAAATGGTATAAAGATCATCCAACTGAGATCTTCGCTTAAAACTTCCAGTTTTTAATAACACTGTTTAAGCGTTTACTGTGAACAGGCTATTCGGCCAATGCCTGAGCTGTAGTTGTTTTAACAATAACGAAAAACGAAGTCCGAGGACAATGGTAACGTCACATCTCAGTACCACCATGTAGTGGCGTTTTATACAAGCTTGAATGGCCAGTCCTATATCAGAGGGAGGACGACTGCATATCTACCAAACACACATTTCACGTCCTGTCCGGCATCTTTTCGTTTCCGCTTCCGCTTTGCATACGTATCGCTGCCCGCCACTTTGCATGTGGCCTTTTTCGCTTTTGTGCCCACTCCTGCTCCCCCCTCTGTGTATTTTTCTGCCCTCTCGTGCTTCATCGATCTCGGAGCACTCTCGGGAATGAACCGCTCAGACGCTTCAAAGTTTCTCTCATAAGATACGTCAACTCGGCGAGAACTCCAGCAGTTCCGTTGCTAAGAAGCGCCGCATTAATGCTTCAGACCACCGCTGCAGACACGTAACAATGTTAGCGTGTAGAAAAGCGGTGCAGAGCTTGGAGCGTACGCAAATTTGCTCGGAAAGGATTAAAACCTTTTTGTCAGATTTAATCCCAGAGTACCTTCTTCAGAGCAACTCCAGAGGAAAATAAACAAAGTCGTTTTGTAATTAAACTGACAGCAACTTTCTAAACTACTGGTCTGGAGATAACGCTCCTGACGTCAAAGAGAGTCTGTCTGAGGTGCAAATAAGTAGCCCCAGCTCACTAGTCGTGATGGAGAAAAAGAAGTATTCAGCAAACTTGCCGCGTAATGGCAGATGAGTGGTGCTCGATTTAACACAAAATTTGTGGCTCTAGGCTACAACACTGCATGGTGTTCAACTCTTTTAGCGTCTGGGATCGATGGGTTCAGCAGGAACTGGCAGGCGACTAAATCGGCAAATGTTGCATCCAACAAAATACATAAACTGTCCAAACGTGGACCACTTCCCTTATTCTGCCTTTAACTTACCATCATCGACGAAAGGTCGAAAATAAACATTTATAGCTGCGCCGCTATCTCCGCCATCTTCCCGTTCTGTTGCGTGCACATTAGCTAGTGAACCTAAAGTAGATTTCTCATCTGTAGTTTTAGAAGAGCCAGTCCTGTATGTCGATGGCTCTGATTTTTGTGAGGCAGAATTGGTTTGTGCTTATCCCAACATGTGTCCTCGATCCTCCCACCCTCCCCCTCCCATCAGCCTTTCCTTCAGTCACACTGTTCAGTTATGTGCTACACTTAAAATATTTAATTTTCCTATTCTTTTTACGCTTGTTTTCATACTGATTATGTAACTTTCTTGTTCACATATCATTCAAGTTTTCGACGCCACTACACCAATGACACATCATGGCAAGTAGTGAAACCAGTTTTTGTAACGACTGTTAGTGATCAGTTGAGCATCAGTGCTAAGATAGAACTCACGTGACACAGTACTACGTATTAAGTCATTTCATTCAGTATATTTACTCTTCATACCGCTGAAACGTTCTGCCTGTACCTCCACGACAATTATCCTCTTTTGCCATATGTTCTGATGATAGGATGTGCCCGAAACGAGTAAAAAAATACAAATTTCAACGATAAGTGAGGTGTTCTTATTAGCGACCAAATAAATTCGTGAAGAAAAACGTTCTCAGTGATGATTTGTACCGAAATTACAATCATCCGTTCCCTGTATCGAAATTATAAAATGTAGGGAAGCAGCATGGTTACAGTATGTTGTCAGTGCAGATCATAAGCCTGACATTTACGTGATATCTTCAGTTTGGAAATAATGTGTCATGAAGAAGTAGGTGCGCCGCGCCGGATTAGCCGAGCGGTCTGAGGCGCTGCAGTCATGGACTGCACGGCTGGTCCCGGCGGAGGTTCGAGCCCTTCCTCGGGCATGGGTGTGTGTGTTTGTCCATAGGATAATTTAGGTTAAGTAGTGTGTAAGCTTAGGGACTGATGACCTTAGCAGTTAGGTATCATAAGATTTCACACACATTTGAACATTTTTTTTTTTGAAGAAGTAGGTTCGTGGTTTTAATTTTTTTCTCCCTGTTTGGTTATCTGCTGACATACAAATGAAGCAAAACTATTCCGGAAGGATTGAATATGCGGTTTTGTTTCCTCTAACTGAAAGAAAAATATCTTCTTAAAGATTTTGGAGAAGCAATTTAATAAGGATCACAGTAAATTCTTATCAGTCCAGATGTGTAGGACATTAATAATAACAGAAATAAATTATGATTGACGTGCTAAGGCTTTCAGGTCTTTGTTCCACATATGTACGCTTTGTACCAATATGCACCTACTCTTCCATGTTACACATGAAAGTAATTCATCGTGAAGAATAACTTGTCGTAAGTCCTTAACATATGTGTTGCCTGACCGCCCCTAGATCCAGCATTTCTACTTTGTCTCGTTGTGTAGCATTTCTACCGGTTTCGTTTCTTCATAACAAAAGTATGATGAGTTTGAAATACCTGGACACGTACGACAAGGATCGAAAATAGAACGCCTATCACGCACAGACGCTGCATGGGAACTGTCTCTGTCGTGGGAAAAGCTCTTCTCTGAAAAATAGTTAATCCATATCTAAATCTACATCTACATACATGCTCCGAAAACCACTGTGAAGTGCACGACTGAGGGTGCAACCAATTATTTGGGCCGTTCCATTCACATATGGTGGTCTCCGTGTGTGCTGTAATTAGTCTAATATTATCTTCGGTACCCTACGAGCGTGATACGTAGATATTTGTAGCATGCTGGTTTTGTCGTTGGCATATCGCTTTAGATATACACCACCATCTTGTGGCGTTCTGCATACTGTGAAACAATAGTGCAATTCCTAATTCGAAAAACTTTCGTTGCTTCATGTTGCCGGCCGGTATGGCCGAGCGGTTCTAGGTGCTTCAGTCTGGAACCGCGCGACCGCTACGGTCGCAGGTTCGAATCCTGCCTCGGGCATGGATGTGTGTGATGTCCTTAGGTTAGTTAGGTTTAAGTAGTTCTAAGTTCTAGGGAACTGATGACCTCAGATGTTAAGTCCCATAGTGCTCAGAGCCATTTGAATCATTTTTTGCTTCATGCTGTGCGCTTTTGGAGAGATTAGTGTGGCACTGTATGACGTAAACCATACTCTCATATCTTAGTTTGTGAAGAGAAACAAAAGTGTCATTCTGTGCTCTGTTTATTTTCCGCTTCAGCATTAATATGGCGTCCACGACCGCCAGTTAATGAGCCATGTGTGCGCTCATGTGTGGAACTGTTAACGAGCAGGCACGTCAGGTCGGCTTTAGAGCTCTCGTTAACGGTTTTTCCGTCGAGGGCGCACTTTCGTTCCGCGCTCCCCATCGGTCAAAATCCGAGCCCCTTTTCGCGGCGCTGATTACTCACCCCTTTCACGAAACGCGAAATAATTTCCATTAACGGGCGGCAGCCGCTGTTAATACAGACTCCCGGCGTGTTCGGGATCTAGCGGACACAGGGGACGTTTAAGGAAAATGGGATCCCATTACCGAATTCGCGGTGTCGGTGGTATTACGACCACGGTGGATTTGCCTCTGGCTGCTATGATAAACAGCCAGCGGATTACCGCCAGAGCCGGTACTGTGCTCATTAAAATGTAGCGGGCACATCTCTCAATGTACCACGGAACACAAAGCGAAGTATTAGCCTTCAATACGAGGCTCCTGCATGAGAAACTCACGCTACAAAACGAAAATAGTTGGGGAGACTGGCAAGCAAAAGGAAAAATTTAGTTTCCAGTCGTCCGAATGGTGGTAATTCAACATGTGTGTGCGTTAAAATCCCGTGCATATCATGGTTTGATATCCCAGTATCTACGCAGCTCAGTCTGTAAGCAGCCCAGAAGGAATTATTTTAGCTTTTATACACAGCTCTGCAGTAGGTGATTGAAAAGTTTATGTTTCATGACTGTGGCCTGATATCAACTACCTGAAGCTATAGTTCATTCTGTTTCTTCCTCCGCTGCACTCTCTTTTGTAGAGATGCCGCAGTATTTCAACACAAAATAACATTTTTACACGGAGAGAGAGAATGCTTTCATATCGTTTAAGGTAACACTCTTCTGGTAATATCAACTTCATTATGAAATTTGTTCTTTCTCAGGACCGCACTTTTCAGCCGCTATTCTTCTGTTTAATTCTGAATCTCCAGTCAAACTACACAGAACTACTGATCGATCTCTCGTCAGCATTATCACGATCTTCCTGGATTAGTTAACGTGGTGCGACAGGCGTAGCCTAATATAAGTATATAACACTCACCAATTGGCATGAACTATGCACTGAACTCATTGTTTGCGCTGTTACATGGCAACCATGTACACTCGCCACCAAATAACTGCCCTTTATCACTCAAATAAACTTTTTATCTTGTCATCCCGCCCCATACTCAGACTAGTGACGCATACTTCCATTACTGGAAACATTATTTGTCTGAAATCGTGCCTTGGCTCCACCGCCCATCTCCTGTTCAATTTATGTCCATAATGGAAGGCTTCATAGGTGTCCATCATTTGCCTGTGCTTTTTCCCACACGTTCCTGACATTTGCTAGATTTAATCCCACCGTGCCTCTGTCAAGGAGGTGCTGTAAGAATTATAATAGCAACAAGCACTCGGAATATTGCCAGTATCCTAATTTATAAGGCAGTAGGGAAGGTGAATCGCCGATTTCGGTTTGTTGGGCGAATTTCGGGAAAGTGGAGTCTATCTGTAAGGCAGACGGCGTATAAAAAGCTGTTGCGATCCGTTCTTGAGCACTGCTCAAGTGTTTGAGATCCCCACCAGGTCGGACTAAAGGAAGACATTCGGAAGCGTGCTGCTGGATTTTTTACCGGTATAACCGATTATCAGGCGACAGCGATGCTTCGTGAACTCAAATAGGAACCCTCTGAGGGAAGATGACGTTGTTATCGCGGAGCGCTAGTGGGGAAACTGAAGCTAACCTCAGAACGATTTTCCTGCCGTCAACATACATTTCACGCAAGGACCACGAAGATAAGATGGAGAAACCGGGGCCTATACAGTCGTTTCTCCCTCGCTTTGTTTGCGAATGGAACAGGAGAGAAAGTGACTAGTAGCTGTGCGAGGTACCCTCCACCACTTGCACATGGTGGCTTGCGAAGAGTTACATCCACGGTCAAAGGACAGGAACAATTCTCAAGACGTAAGAGAAACGACGTTTATTCCCTGCAAGTAAACTTCAGTCCCTTTCCAGTGGTGGTGACCCGCGGCTTGAAGGCCTAATTAAGAAATAATAATTAGAACAAGAATGATTAATTTACAGCTAAACAGTCAGACAACAACATAGGTCGTCTAACAGGAATAACAGTTATTGCATCAAGTAATTAGTTGTGAGGGAAGGCCGGTGTTGGAAAACACTTAAAGCAACTGAAATAAGAACGAGGGTTGTCGACGTAATCCGAGATAATGACGTGTAGGCCAATTATTGTTTCCAGAGTTGAACACCAATCACTGATTGTCAAGGTCCACAGTGGGTGAGAGGATTTGCAGCTAACGAGAAGCATTATTTACAAGTCCGAGCTGTTGATACGGTGCCGTAGGCCACTTGTCCACCTGTTATAGTCAGGAGTCTTGCGGTTCACCCAGGACGACGATTCGGTGGCGTAGGTGGCGGTGGACTGGATGCACCGTAGTGAACCCCTGGTTGTGGAAGAGCTCGTGCTCTCTGCGCCTGGCCCAGCGGCTTACTCGGCGAAAAATGCCCTCCGTGGTCTGTACGCAGCCAGAAATGGACTGCCTGCGACAGAATACTCGGCGCACTATTTTCAGTCCCGTGTATATGCATAACAAACTAGTAGGCGTACGCCGCGACTCTTCCTGAATTTATCCCCTTATTCGCTATTTAACGGTCTTCACTTCTCTGTCTTCCTTTACTCAGCTTCCCGTCCCAGCTGTAGACTCTCGTCTGATTTGTTATTGGTGGATGGGGTGATCAGCCTGTGAATTTTTGCTGTTTCAGTTTCTTAGCCCCATCATAGCTTTGCGTTCTGCCTGCCTGTCGAAAACATAGTTTGTAATTTTATACAGCGTGTACAAGCTAAAAGCAGCTCAGAAAATATTTCATCCACTACAAGATGGAGACTCAATTACAGCATCTGTCCTAGGTGCGGACAGTGTAAGCTGCATGAATACATATTCTCCGGACCAGTTTTATTTTGCTTACCTTGCCACTTTAGATAGTGTTCATGCTACATTAATCTCCGAAAGTTGGCCGAGATAATTGGTTTTAATATAAACTCTAAGGCAAAACCAAAACTCTGCACACGACGGACTTACCCAGACAGTACAAAAAACATTAGATGTGACACTCATGTACTGGAAAACAAATGATTACAAATTGAGAAAAAAATAGAGGATTTATTCAAGAGAAAGAGATTGACAAATTGAGCGAATCAGTAACGCGTTTGGCCACGCCTGCCCCTTGTGGAGCTGTCACTCGACTTGGCAGTGATTGGAAGAGTTGTTGGATGTCCTCGTGATGGATATCGTCCGAATTTCTGTGCAATTGGCGCATTAAATTGTGAAAATCCCCAGCTGGTTGAAGAGCCCCGGCTTCGCCAAGCACGAAGACAAACGGTAGAAACTCCCGCCTTGTGTGGATGGGCATTATCTTGCTGAAATGTAGGTCCTGGATGGCTTGCCATGAAGGGCAAGGGAATGGGACCATAGAACACCGTCGACGTGCCGCTGCGCTGAAAGGCTGACGCGGGTGGCAACTAAAGGGTCCTGCTGCGAAAGGAAACGGCTCCCGAGGCCGTCAGTTCTGGCTACCGGGCAATATGGCGGGCAGCAGTCAGGTTGGTATCCAAGCGTCATCCGGCGCATCGCCAGGCACGTCTTCGATGGTCATCGGCGGTCACTGCGACGCGGCACTCATCACTGAAGACAGTTCTAATACAGTCAATGATATTTCAAGCTGAAGACGTATCTGAAGAGGCCCCGGACTGCTGTGGGATACCAGCATACTCACCGCGGGACTCGACATTGGCCACTTCTTTTCGTAAAGGGTCCCTTTGGTTGTCATCCGAGGCACCCTTACAGCACAGCGGCACGTCGACGATATTCTACGCCTCTTTTTGTTACCCATCATGCCAAGCCATCCTCAGCTTACATTTCATCAAGTCAATGCCCTTTCCCGTACGGTGAGAGTTTCTAATGGCTGTCTTCGTGCTTCCCAAAGGTTGCCTTCGCCAGTAAGGTTGCAGGCTCTCTCGCTAGTCGAGTGTTTGGAGCATTATGGGCAGGACCCTCCAACTGGCATAGAATTTGACGATCTAACGCGCCAAATGGACAGAATTCGGCACGATATCTTAGGACGACACGCAACAACTCTACCAATCAGTGCCAAGCCGAATAACTGCATGCACAGCGCCGAAAGTAGACCAACGCGTTTCTGAGATTTTCAATTTCTGAAGCTCTCTTACTCTTGAATAAATCTGTACATGTATATGACATCTGTCGATTTCTGTCCCATTCGGATACATCCTGTATGGTGCGTCTTTTCTTTTTGGTGGGGGCGGGCGGTCACGAACGCCCCCCTACCCCCTCCAAGTGGATCCTCCACAACTGGGATGATGGAGCTGGGGTTAATTTCACACTACTGCGGTGCCTTCACGTTCCCGCTACGAGTGGTGAACGGCGCGCGAAGTTTCGACGGCTGTTCTGTTTGCTAGGGCTCTGACGTCGTCGAAGGCGTCCAGGGACAGCTGTGGAGAGGACGCGGCGTCCCGTGGAGGATACGAGCCTCCGCGCCTCGCGCGGAGGAATATTTCGACGTCGCGGCGGCGGCGGCTGCGGCGGCGGATTTAATGGAGGTTCTGCGGTGGCAGAGGAGGAACCGCGCTCATTAAGCGGCGCTGCACCCGGGCGCCGGGGGGCGGCCCGCGCACGCACGGCTGTCGTATCGGTTTCCGATGACCCAGAAAACGCGACGGCTGCCGTCGGGCCGCGGGGAATTATCGTCGGCGAGGATCAAGCGCTCTGCGTGGCGTGCCGCCGGAGTTTGTGTGTGTCCGCGCCGGCTGCCGCCAAGCGCGGGCCCCCGCCGCGATAAGAGGGGGCACGCGAGCTGCGCCACGCCACCTGCTGCCGAGAGTCGGCCCAGCCGCCCTCGCAAGGGGCGCGTTTGCCTCCGTGAAGCACGCCGGACGCCCTTTCCATTGCGGTTGGCGCACGCTCAGCAACCAGCTGCTATACCGTCCTGCCGCGTTACACCGTTGTGATAAAAGTCATGCGATACCTCCTAACATCGTGTCGGACCTCCTTTTGCGCGGCGCAGTGCAGAAACTCGACGTGGCACGGACTCAAAAAATCGTTGGAAGTCACCAGCAGAAATATTGAGCCATGTTGCCTCTATAGCCGTCCAAGCGTTGCCAGCGCAGGATGTTGTGCACGAACTGACCTCTCGATTATGTCCCATAAATGTTCGATGGGATCCACGTGGGCCATCTGCGTGTCCATATCATTGGCTCGAACTGTCAAGAATACTCTTCAAACGAAACGCGAACAATTGTGGCCACATGACATTGCGTATTTTCATCTATAAAAATTCCACGTTTTTTGGAAACATGAAGTCAATGAATGGCTGCAAATGGTGTCCAAGTAGTTCGGTTGTACCAGAGGACACAGTCCATTCCATGTAAAAACAAGCCACACCATTGTGGAGTACGCACAGTGCCTGGTCGACAACTCGGGTCCAAGGGTTTGTGGTGCCTGTGCTACACTCGAACACTGCCATCAGTTCTTACCTGCTCAAATCCTGACTCATCTCGCCAATGTTTTCCATCCGTCTGTGGTTACACCGATACGGTCGCAAGCCCAGGACAATCGCCGCAGGTAACACCGTGCTGCTAGCAAAGGCACACGCGTTGGTCGTCTTCTGCCACAGCCCATTAACGCCGAAATTCGCCACACTGTCCTAACGATACGTTCGTCGTGCGACCCGCATTGATCTCGGAAGATTATTTTATTCAGTGTTGCTTGTCTGTTAGCACTGACCAGTCTACATAGGCGCCGCTCCTCTCGGTCATTAAATGAAGACCGTCGGTCACTGTGTCGTCCGTGGTGACTGGTAATGGCTGACATTTGGTATTCTCGGCTCACTCTTCTCACTGTGCATCTCGTAATATTGAATTCCCTAACGATTTCCGTAATAGGATGTCCCATGCGACTAGCTCCAACTACCATTCCGCGTTCAAAATCTGTTAATTCCTGTCGTACGGCTATAACCACGTCGAAAAATCTGTGAGAATTTGGATGTGATTTGGCGAATTCTACGAATTCGAATCTCGATGAGTTGAGAGACTGATATGTAGCTTAGTCCGACGTCCGTGTTACTTTGGAATGTTACAATTTGGTTGTGAGTTGGTGAATCTAACGAATGTGAAAGCATAAAACTATTGGTGGTGTCTTGTGCTCCACAGAAATGCCAGCAAACGCCGTCTCCGCACTGGTGTCTCTCCTCACAACTCTAACAAAGGATTTTCTTTATAAATAAGATTACTATTGTTTATAAAATTGGTCATTTATCATTGTTAAAACAATAACACCTCACAAACAGGCCGAGTAATTTGTTTACAATGAGGGTGCCCATCTTGCGAAAAAAAGGGAATTCCTCGTTAGATTATTTTTTCACGATTTCTTGTAACCTAACAACGACGCAAAAAATCGTTCGTTTAACTTTTGGTAATCAGTCACCTTCAAGAACTACTGTTTGCAATTAGTTTCCAAATTCCGCCGGGGTCACGCTTCCCATAGCGAAGATTTTCGTGGAGGTCTATCGGAACTAGTTGTTGGTCCTAAAAAACTGGACGCTCTGCACAACAGGATGAAAGTGAATCGGCCTGCTACCTTACCTCGACATCGAGGCATCCTTAAGCGTATCGGCAGCTCCATTACATTTGATATGGCACCAATCTTGGTTTCGAAATGGATTCCGGCCAATTTGACTGAAGCTAAAAAAACACTTACTTCGCTTGAATGAGAAAACGCGCAACGCGTGTACAACACTGTAAAAAGAGGACGAAACTTGGATATACATGTACGAGTCGCAAGTAAGTGACAATAAAGTACATCGTTGTTCGAGTGAGCTGTAACCAACTGAAGTGGTTGTGTACGCACTGACAAGAAAGTGACCTCTCGCTACGTTGGTTGGTCTCAGTGCTCCTGTCCTGACCATTGCTTTACTCGTCACAACGGAGCGATAGGCACAAGTCTGGAAAGTTCTTCTTCCGACGGCGGGACGACGGTTTGTGATGATGTCATCTTTATATCATTTAATCAGATTCCAAAAATATGATGTCCGTGGAGTCCCTTTCGAAAACTGTCTTCAATACCACAGGAAAACATACATTGCTGTATTTGAAAGAATATTAGGTGTCATATTTGGCAACTATAAACGTTAAAACTTACTTTTGTACGTCGGAAAACCTGCAACATTGTTTGCAGTATCTTAGCGAAAACTAGGTCTTGACTTTTCCGTCTTAGCTGCCTCACCTCTTATCAAAGTATGCTCCATACCACAGACATTAAAATTGATCCAGAATGAGATTTTCACTCTGCAGCGGAGTGTGCGCTGATATGAAACTTCCTGGCAGATTAAAACTGTGTGCCCGACCGAGACTCGAACTCGGGACATTTGCCTTTCGCGGGCAAGTGCTCTACCATCTGAGCTACCGAAGCCAGGAAGTTTCATATCAGCGCACAATCCGCTGCAGAGTGAAAATCTCATTCTGGAAACATCCCCGAGGCTGTGGCTAAGCCATGTCTCCGCAATATCCTTTCTTTCAGGAGTGCTAGTTCTGCAAGGTTCGCAGGAGAGCTTCTGTAAAGTTTGGAAGGTAGGAGACGAGGTACTGGCAGAAGTAAAACTGTGAGTACCGGGCGTGAGTCGTGCTTCGGTAGCTCAGATGGTAGAGCACTTGCCCGCGAAAGGCAAAGGTCCCGAGTTCGAGTCTCGGTCGGGCACACAGTTTTAATCTGCCAGGAAGTTTCATTAAAATTGATGTCTGAGGGTACGTCAAAATTATCTGCAATGTAGCTATACATTTTACTGCAATAAAAGTAGGACACGTACGTTAACATCATTTTTCAGTATTGTGTATTGTATTTCAATGCACTTGGTCCACCCACCGTTGCATAAGCTTTCTGATGCCATCAGAAAAGAGGCTTTTCGGCTCAGTAGCGACTCACACATGCACCGCGTCCTTCACTTCTTGGTCCAAGGTGAATCGACGGCTTCTTAATCCCTCTTTAAGTGGACCAAACAATGGAAGAGACAAGATGAGGACTATACGGAGGATGAGCCATTACTTCAAACTTGAGTTTCCGAAGCCCTCCAGCAGTGTGGGCAGCTGTGTGTGGATGCAGCCGTGCAACAACACATCTTTGACAGTAGTCCTCGGTGTTTGCTTCGAACCGCAGGCATTCAGTAAGCATCTCGTTGTAACATGCACTGTTTATTGTTGTCCCGTTCTCCCGATAGTGTTCCAATACTGGGGCTTATGCTTGCCAAAATACGGTAGAAGATTGGATTTTGAAGTTTTTCCTGCTGGGCGATTGTGTATGTTTCCATTCCATACACCGGCGTTTGCTCTCCTGCTTTTAATGGTGGAACCAGGTTTCATCGCCCAATGATGATTCTAAGAAGCCGTCACGTTAGTTACTATATCGATACAAATGTTTTCTTGGCAGATGTCGAAGGGCGTTTGTGTGTACAACTCGTTCCGGGGCCAATCTTGTACAGACTTTGAGTCCCAAGTCTTTGTGTGTGTGGGAGGGGGGGGGGGGGGGGGGGTGATATCGTAGGCAGAATCGTCACTAATTTACAGATGACGTGCCACCTCGTCAGCAGTGACTCGTCTGTCTACCGAAACTACGTCACGTGCACGCTCAATTTTGTCATCGTTTGTGGTCGCGGATGGTCGTCCGGATTTCCTCATGCGTGACACTTTTCCAACAATTTTTTTTTTAATTTTGCAATTCACTCATAGACACTACGTTGCCGCAGAACAATTTTCCTGTACTATTCCAAAAGTATTTGATGGACTGCGATACGCCTTCCAGCCACAAAAATCGGATTACCGTCGTTGTTCCTTTATGGTACAAACTTCTAGCGGAGCGGATCCTTCTGCAACAAAAAGAAGACAAATGAAGGAGTTACGATCAAACTTTCATGGCAGGATCACAACAGCATAAAAAGAAAGTAAACGAGGACACAGGTCAGTATGAACAATGCAAGAAGCGTTATGTCAACATTGCGGACAGTTTTTGACTTATCGTCGTGGAACGTCTGTAATCGCATTAATAATGCGAAATAACGACAGCACCGATAGGTGAGCAAGGAAGAAAACGTATTTGTGTTTCCTCTTTTAATAACGACATATTAATCAAACGCACACAATTGTGCTGAAGGAAATTACACAATCCCACAAAGTGAGATTAATAACGTGATTTTCTTTGTTGTATATACATCACAGTAATCCAGCTTTTGCGTTCAGTGATATAATTCGTCTCCATAGCAAAACTTTGGAAGCAAAATATTTGTGAGCTTAAATAACATATGAATGCTATCACGTCGACTCTTATACAAATGCTGCAAGTGTGACAACTAAATACGGCTGTTTTTCACCAATGCGCCAAAATGTTTCATTCAGATTGCTGCCGGACGGCATACATGGAAATGATTTCTCTCGCACACGCGTAATCCACTGTCTGCGTGTGTTTTATACCGCGTGTTTGCCAGTTGCGTATTACTGTACGTCACACGTGTTACATGGGAAAAGCAAACGCGTGTTTGCCCATATAAACACCGCTATTTATTCGTATCTCATGCAGTTGTAGTGACCCTTGCCTTCTTGCTCGAATTCCCACTGCAGTGAGCTCTGCATTTTGTGGACAAGAACCTTCTCGCAGATTGTGCGGTCTTCTGAGTACATGACCGGATTTGCATCACAACGTGATGTCGTCGCACGAACTGAGAATCTGACATTTATGATTCAGTTTGCAAACTCAGGTGCGCATGTATTTACATTACTCTTCCTACATTTTAATTCTTATTAGGAACATTTGGGTATGTCCACAGCATGGACAGATATCTAAAGTAAAATGTGAGTTTATAAAACACTGTAGAATGTGCTAAAATTTGGTTTACACCGTTTTAATTTTTGTACTACACAGACTCCTAAAAAAACTATATTAATAAAAAATTAAAGAAGTGAGGGCAAGGTATATACATTACCACGTACACATAATTAACTATTTACAGCAGAATTCTCTCAGCTAACGTGAGGAACGCCTACACTGAATAAAAGTTGTGTACCACAAGTAACTCTTTATATTTACATTTGAAAAACTAGGGTTTTTCGCTCAGGCTGTTGTTCAGTTTTAGTAATACTGAAAATTGAAACTGCAAGGTGGCGTACTACTTTCTGTACACTGACCAAAGATATGTTTTCCAAGCTCAAATTATTTCTCCGTACAGTGTTCACTGAGTGAATGTATTAGTTCCGTTTGAACGAGTCCATGTCACTAACCACAAATCCCATAAAGGAGCTTATGTAGAGGGCTATAAGAGGCAGAACAGTGGGATGTGTGAAGAACGAGATGAGTTAATTTCTCGCACCGAGACCGCTTGCCGTCTTAGGTATAACAACATTAAAAAACCTATTGTCTTTATATAGTGGTTCAGGATGTGCACAAGAAAAGAAGTCCGCCGGCCGGGGTGGCCGGGCGGTTCTAGGCGCTACAGTCTGGAATCGCGCGACCGCTACGGTTGCAGGTTCGAATCCTGCCTCGGGCATGGGTGTGTGTGATGTCCTTCGGTTAGTCAGGTTTAAGTGTTCTAAGTTCTAGACGACTGATGACCTCAGAAATTAAGTGCCATAATGCTCACAGCCAAGAAAATAAGTCTAGTAGAGATAAGCGTTTAAATTCACACGTTAAGAGGTATGAGCACTTGCTCATTCTCGATACTGTGAAACAAACCATTTCTCCTGCAAAATCTTTGCCTTCCACATTATGGGAGGATGCTATGGACCAAAATAAGAGGAAAATGCTCGGTAAACATGGGCTTTAAAACGCATACCTTAAGACCTATGCACACTTGTTCATCTATGCTACGGTGAATCACATCTCTTCTATTGAACGAGTGCCCAATCGTCTTAAGGTATACATTTTGATCCCAAGTTTACTGGCAATTTTTTTCTTGTTTTGGCCCGTGCTAGCTCTTCCGAAAACATGGAACAAAGAGCTTGCAGTAGAAACGATGTGTTTCAGAGTAACAAAGATGAAAAAGTGCTCGTAGCTCTTAAGGTATGCATTTTAGAGCCCAGGTTTACCAGATTTTATTTGTTGTTTTGGTGTAACGAACATGTCTGCAAAGGGTACAAAAGTATTTTCGAAACATCCTGCATATTCGATTTCTTCGGTTCACGATTTGCTGTTTGGAAGTGCATTTGTATTATGTACAGGTCTACTGAAGACATCTTTAACTTCACCATCAGCTATTGATTGTTAACATGGTAGTAATTAATCAACCGAAATTTCCCATAGTTAGAGGCTGGAAGGAGTGATCTGTATTTCCTTTAAAGAAACTTTAAATAGCCAAGATGCCATTCAGTACTATTTATTTCTGATAACCGATTTCAACAGTTAAGATCATCATCTTCAAAAAACTTGTTGTACGTCCTGTTCCGTTGTGACTGTGTCACATACTACATTTGACATTATAGTGGATAGTGTGTAGCACATTCCAAACAGGTTTGTTAATAATAAAAATAGGTTTGTGACGTTTGTGTTTGACACAGGTCAGACTCCTAACAGAAAGACCGATATCGGACTCTCAGTAACGAATATGCCCTCCTCGGATATTAATACACATTTTGCACCTCTTATTCATGCTGACTACCTAACTGTTCAGGAACGATTGAGAGATATTGTCCTCCTCCTCTCCCAACCCAAGGAGGTTTTCAGTTCTTGCAAATTACGGCTGGGGGGAGAGGGGGGGGTTCTTTGAGAGACGTCTGCCGAGAGAATCACAGGATCACTGGAGACCACCCCATACGTTTGTATCTTCTCTTCCAGTGTCTCCGACGCCTCAATGGCCTCGTGTGGGAGGGCATTGTCGTCCATAAACAGAAACTCGGGACCTACGCAACCCTACACAGAGAGACACGCTCAATAATAATCCCTGAGCAGTATCGCTGTACTGTAACGGTTCATCGTTCAAGGATCTGCAGCGTAGTTTTGCTATTGTGCATAACACCTAGGCTATATCGGTGACGTCCATGAACACTCTGTGGCGCGAGGCGTGTCCCCTTCCCCTTCCCTCCCTCCCTCCCTCCCTCCCTCCCGCCCTCCCTCCCTCTCTCCCTCCCTCTCTCCCTCCCTCTCTCGTCACACTAACTACTGGCGACAGTCACTTGCCACAGTGAAGCGGGATTCGTCGGAGTTCATAACTCTGGACCGCTGTTGCTGACTCTAACCAACATGCTCCCTACAGCAATCAACTGTTTCCCGAAGATGGCGTGGTTGAAGTTAAATGCATTTAACAGGCTTCTATGCATACAAACCAGCCTGATTTAATCGCCGCGAAATGGTTGTCGCAGAGACAATTGTACCGATAGCGGGTGTAAGGTCTGGAGCGATCCGATTTGGAGTGAAATCTGTTCCTTTTCAAAAAAAATGGCTCTGAGCACTATGGGACTTAACATCTATGGTCATCAGTCCCCTAGAACTTATAACTACTTAAACCTAACTAACCGAAGGACATCACACAACACCCAGCCATCACGAGGCAGAGAAAATCCCTGACCTCGCCGGGAATCGAACCTGGGAACCCGGGCGTGGGAAGCGAGAACGCTACCGCACGACCACGAGATGCGGGCTGTTCCTTTTCGTCTCTGGGGCTACGTATAGAACCTGTTGCAGTATGATGGTCCGTCTATGGCCACCGCCATGCGTTTACATTGCAGTTCCACCTCCAGCGGCCTTCTGTAATCGCGAGGTGACACTTTTGGACACACCCCTTACTGTGTCCGCAATAGTGGCAGTTTGACCGGGTTAGAGCCATCCACGATCGTAGGCATTCAAAATATGTCTATGTCTTGCAGAAATGTTACCGAACCGCACGGAAAGTCTTTCTGATCATTTTCACAACAACCCTCACCAAGCACCGTACTCTATGAATTTGCAACGCAAAAGGAGCGTTTGTGCGCAGACTTCATTGAATTTAACACTTCCCGCTCTCTACATTTCCCTTCACTATCGGCGGTAGGGTGTTCCGTAGCAATTGTCGGTTGTTCCACACCAATTGGTCATTTTTATGCAGCAAGTGCCAGTTGTACCTTAGCAAGTGTCAAGCAGTGTACAAAAATAAAAATAGAATGGCTTGTTTCCATGCATGTTTAGCACATCGCTTTAGAATAGTGTCCAACCAACTGTAATTCAGTGAACTGTAGCATCTGAAAGGTATTCTTCCAGAAATTTGAAAAGTACTTGTGCCTTGCAGTTGATTAAGAACTATAATAGCAACAAACTCTGTAACGTCATAATTTAAACAGCACAACATGAAAGTGTGCGCTCACCGTCATCAATATTTCTCTTAGGTCTACGATTATGAACACAGTTCTGCAGACTGAAGTTATGCCAGCATGCAAAGAGGGAGGATACCGGTTCTTTAAGCAGTTTCCGTCTACCTTTGGAAAGTCAGGCCTTCGTTATTTATTTTTTCGACGTGGAGGTACTTTCCCCTCTGTCGTCACTCACTGGACTTTGCATGAATTGCAGGTTCGGCTGTGGGCTCACGAATGTGTCGTATTTGTTGTTTGACGGCAGATAAGGTCAGTCCGCTAATTGGAGCCCTTGCTTGGCTGAAATGATACTGTTCGTGCCCATGTGGCACACCCTCAGCCAAGCGACTGACAAATGGTGTGATGAACGTAACTTGTAAGTTCTACAACTCCTTGCCCAGACTCTTCAGTTTCCATGCTACTTAATTCTCCGAAAGCAGCATATGAAATTTCGAAACTTACGTACAAATCAACAGGTTGGCGTATGAATGATCAGCCCCGAAAACTAGACTGCCCATTGTCGCCCGCCAGTTGTTGTCTATTGTTTCGAAGCTGTTGTGACTACTATTTGTATCGTCAGTACGAAAGCCGTTGCGACTTGGTTAAGACGTATTAAGTAAATATATTAGCGAGGTGTATCCTCTTCAAGAAAGAATCGCAATGTTAGAGGCGTACGTGTCTAGCCGTTCATTGAAGAAAACTCGGGATATTGTTGCAAAGAAGTTTTCCCAAGCGTTTCCATACCAGCAGTATACAGGTTTTGGTGAATAGGTGACGTACTTAAAGGGTCAGTTGCAAACGCAATAAAGAACCTAGCCCCATCCATTCGAAGACCTACTATTGCCGCGGATACTGCAGCACGAATGATCCGGAGTCCAAAGAAGTCGACACATAAGTTGCCACAACAAGTGAACTTTCGTGTAGGTATTTTCAACGTGTTTTGCACCATATGGAGATGAAGCTCTACAAAACGACATGTGTCCAAGAACTGAAGGAGGAAGATAAGACGAAATGTGTAAATTACTGTTCGTAGCTATAACGAACAACAAAGATTTGGATCTGCTGCTGGATTTCGTTAGTTCATCCATCTGACAGGACATGTTTCTGCACAGCTGTTGTACCAGTTCTTCTTTTGGTGGTGATATACCTCCTATATTCATTCATATGATGGTCAACTGTGGTCCTGAAAAGGACACAGGGGGATCACATCCACAAACTAGTCGCTGTTCCGCAATGGTACTGTGCTTTTCTACTGCTGAATATGCTTCTCCAGTCTGGTACAGGTCATCTCATGCCAGACAACTAGACATTGCTCTCAACGAAACTTGCAGGTTGATCACAGGTTGCTTAAGACCTACCCCAACTGATAAGCTCTACTGCCTGGCTGGAATAGCACCACCATGGGTACGCAGAATAGCGGCTACCAACAAGGAGAGACTGAAAGTGGAACGGGACAGTGCCCATCCACTGCACGGACATAATCCACCACAGCAACGGCTGAGATCGCGAAAGAGCTTCCTGAGAACATCCGAGAAACTCACCATTTCACTGGAGAAGGCAAGGCTGGAGTTATGGAAGAAGTCGACGCCTCACCTGCAGACGCCAGAAGCTGAAAAACTACCACCTAGACACAACGAGAGCTGGCTGGTGTGGAAATCTTTAAACAGATTACGATCAGGAGTTGGACGATCCAGAGACAACCTGAAGAGATGGGGCTTCATAACAGAAGATACGTCCTGAAATTGTGGACAAGAACAAACCACAAGCCACATGCTCCAATGCCTTTTGTGCCCAGCATCCTGCACGAAGATTGATCTCCTGCAAGCCACTCCGAGCGCCTTGGAGGTTGCAAAGTACTGGGCACATGTAATATAAATACAATTTGTATACATATATGTACATATTTATTGATGTGTATGGCTACTGTAAATTCGTATGTTTCTTACTCGAGAATAATAATAATAACAGATCATGTGCAGTCGAGGACACCAGACACTGGTCAATAACCTAACGGTATACCATTAAGGAGGAACATCTTCACCGTGAAAAAATCTGAGTGTGTCGTGTCTTGTCAGCAAGTCGGATTGTGGGGCTATTATTTTTTGAACGACAGTAAACACTGCTGCGGACAGGGTGTTAGCAAATACCCGTCACGAATTATAGGACTTGTAGAGGGGAGTGAGTACATCATATTTTGAGTAAGAACACAGATCGGGAAACTTACCGTTTTCGTTCTACAGTAATTTCAGTTCAGATGTTTAACTCACCCACTTCTGCTTGAGGAACTGAATTGGTTGTCATGTAGTACATTTATTAGGTAACAGTTCGAAAGAAAACATGACGAAACATCCATTTAACACTTAAGCACATTTGTTTGTATTAACATATTCGAAAAAGCATACTGTACGTACAGAACAGTACTGATGCATTACAACAGCGGCCCGATGTGGCGACAGCCAACGTTGTTGCAGATCGTGCCGGCAGGTCTTCCTCTGTCTCTAGCGAGGCGGACGGTAAGTGACATCAGGGAACCGCATGACGTAGTACACGTCATCCTGTCTGCCGTACTTCATACCGGAACAAGCACCCCTGACACTTCCTTCTTTCCCTCAGAAGACGGGGATGCGTTACACATCTGAACTGAAACCTTCGTAGAGCGGAAACAGTACGTTTGCGAACATGGCTTCCTATTCAAAATCTTATGTACTCACTCCCTTCTACATGTCCTAGAGCTGATGATAAACGGGTATTCATTTGACAAATATATTATACTACAACTGACATGTGATTAGATTTACACACAATTTGGGTGCATAGATCCTGAGAAATCAGTACCCAGAACAACCACCTCTGGCCGTAATAACGTCCTTGATGAGCCTGGGCATTGAGTCAAACGGAGCTTCGATGGCGTGTACAGGTACAGCTGCCCATGCAGCTTCAACACGATACCACAGTTCATCAAGAGTAGTGACTTGCGTATTGTGACGAGCCAGTTGCTCGGCCACCATAGACCACACGTTTTCAGTTGGTGAGAGATCTGGAGACTGTTGTGGCCAGGGCAGCAGTCAAATATTTTCTGTATCCAGAAAGGCATGTACAGGACCTGCAACATGAGGCCGTGCACTATCCTACTGAAACGTAGGGTTTCGCAGGAATCGAATTAAGGGTAGAGGCACGGGTCGTAACACATCTGAAATGTAACGTCCACTGTTCAAAGTGTCGTCAATGCGAACAAGAGGTGACCGAGACGTGTAACCTGTGGTACCCCATACCATCACGCCGGGTGATACGCCAGTATGGCGATGACGAATACACGCTTCCAATGTGCGTTCACCGCGATGTCGCCAAACACCGTTGCGACCATCATGATGCTGCAAACAGGACCTGGATTCATCCGAAAAAATGGCGTATTGCCATTCGTGCAACCAGGTTCGTCGTTGAATACACCATCGCTGGCGCACCTGTCTGTGATGCAGCGTCAAGCGTAACCGCTGCCATGGTGTCCGATCTGATAGTCCATGCTGCTGCAAACGTCGTCGAACTGTTCGCGCAGTTGGTTGTTGTCTTGCAAATGTCCCCATCTGTTGACTCAGGGATCGAGACGTGGCTGCACGATCCGTTACAGCCATGCGGATAAGATGCCTGTCATCTCGATTGCTAGTGATACGAGGTCGTTGGGATCCAGCACGGCTTCCGTATTACCCTCCTGAACCCACCGATTCCATATTCTGCTAACAGTCATTGGATCTCGATCAACGCGAGCAGCAATGTCGAGATACGATAAACCGCAATCGTGATAGGCTACAGTCCGACCTTTATCAAAGTCGGAAACATGATGGTACGCATTTCTCCTCCTTACACGAGGCATCACACAACGTGTCACCAGGCAACGCCGGTCAACTGCTGTTTGTGTATGAGAAATCGGTTGGCAACTTTCCTCATGTCAGCACGTTGTAGGTGTCGCCACCGGTGCCAACCTTGTGTGAATGCTCTGAAAAGCTAATCGTTTCCATATCACAGCATCTTCTTCCTGTCGGTTAAATTTCGCATCTGTAGCACGTCATCTTCGGTTGGTGTAGCAATTTTAATGGCCAGTAGTGTATTTGTTGTTGTATTTGCTCGTGGTGAGCAACGATTCGTGTTCAATTGGCCATCAGTCTGTAGTCGGGGCCAGCTATCGTGCGCCAACCAGCATAAACGCTTCCACTAAAATGTTAGTTCTGTGGGTCATGACCCCACGACTCTCTCCCTTGGATCTGCGCTCCTCTCACGGAAGTTCCAGCTGTGCCTCGCCTGGCACCCGCTGACAGACGGTGCGGCGTACCGCTTCACTTTGCCACCTGCCGTGGCAGCCTAGGTGACGTGTTTCCCCTGTGAGGTGGGCCCGGGACTGCACAGAGAAGAGAAGCGCCGGACGGCGGCAGTGACAGCCGCTCGCATAAACAGGCCCCCGGGGAGCGCCGCGCAAACAGCCGCCCCCGCCACCCGCGCCCCGCGCCGCTCTGCCGTAACGAGCAGAGTTACGACTCGCCATTAGTACGGGGCGCGGCAGCCAGGCAGCGAGCGTGGCTGCAGCCGGCCTGGGACCACGGTCTCCAACGTCGGCGGCGCGCGCGTCTCAGGGACGGAAGCGAAACGTGTCCACGAACCTGACGCAAACACGTACTGTCTCTACACTACTAAACGCCTGAAACGATCACCTGCTCGCCTCGCACCAATCGCATCTTGCCTATGTAGCGGCTTCCAGGGGTAACATTAAGATGTATTCACTGATCAGCCAGAACTTTATGACCACCTGCCTGATAGCCTGTATGTGCACACTCGGCACGGATAACAGCGGCGAAGCGACGTGGCATGCAAGCAGTGACGCCTTGGTAAATCGCTGGAGGAAGTTGGCACCACATCTACATACACAAGTCACCAAATTCCCGTAAATTCAAGGGAGAGGGACTATGAGATCTGCCACCCCGTTCAGTCACATCCCAATTTTAAAGTGCCACTGTGTTCCTCGAATCACTCCATCACACTCCTGGCCTTGTGACACGGCGCATTATCTTGTGGGAAAATGCCACTGCCGTCAGGAAACTCGAGCGTACCGGAGAGGTGTAAGTGGTCTGCAACTCCTTGACCATCGTGGTGCGTTGCACTATCTTCATTGGACGCATGGATGCCCCCAAAGCGTAACGGAGCCGCTGCCAGCTTGTCTCCGTCCCGCGGTACCTGTGTCAAGGAGGTTTTCCCAGAAGGAGGAGGGATTCGCGTCCTCCCGTCAACCTGATAAAAGATGTATTTGGATTCATCACACCATGCAACGCTCTGCCACTGCGCCAACGTCCAGTGCCTATGGTCATGAGCTCACTTCAGTCGTGGTACTAACATTGGCACATAGATGGGCCGTCGGCTGTGGAGTCCCATAGCTAGGCGTGTTCGATGCACTGTGTGTTCAGACATATTTCTGTCACACTCGACTGATGTATCCGAGCTAGTCGGCGGTGTCAATGTGACAAGTCGTATATTGGTCAGACGAAGCGTACCGTCGAGGATCGATGGCGTGAACACCAGAGGCACACTCGACTGATTTATCCGAGCAAGTCGGCGGTCGCTGAACATTGTTTGTCGGAAAATCACGCTATGGAGTATGAACGCACGAGGATTCTGGTACAGACGTCGAGATACTGGGACAGCATTGTTAGAGAGGCCATCGAAATTCGCACCAATGACGACCTCATAAACCGTGACTGTGGCTATAATCTTAGCAAGGTATGGGAACCAGCGATTGGGTTAATCAAGAGTAAATCGAGCAAACGTATAGTTGTGACGACCACGGCGGACAGAGCCATCACACCAACGTCATCTCAGACGCCGTCGCAATCTGTTCCACCGTGCGACCGTGGCGCGGGGCGCGGACGGTGGAGTGAGCGCGCCGCGGGCGGAGGGTATTTAAATCGGCCGCCACCGCGACCAAACCCAGTTCCCCCTGAGCAACCATAGCGTACGGATCTCCATAACGGCACGTTCACAGGAGCTCAGTCCGTCAGTTCACCTGAAGATGGCGATATGTATGATCGCCGAAATATTGTGCCCGTTGGACACTGTAGACAGGCAGTACACCCGTAGATATTTTGATTGTCAAATACGCCGGGAGAACAATCATATAAATTCTAGTGTTTGGAAATGTTCTCTGGAGGTATTTATCTGCAGCGTAGACTTGTACCCTAGTGAAAAATGGACGATAAGAAGTTCAGATGAGAAAAGAACAGAAACTTTTCAAGTATGGTGATGCAGAAGAATGTTGAAAATTAGACGAGTAGATCGAATACAAATGAAGAAGTACTGAATAGAATTGAAGAAATAAGAAATTGTTGGCACAGTGTAACTAAAAGAAGGAATCGCCACGTTCTGATGCACCAAGGAATCGTTAATTTCGTAACGGAAGGAAGAGTGAGGATTGAGGGCGGTAGAGAGGCTGGGGGGGTAAGTACAGTAGAGTGTCCAAGGCTTCAATGCAGTAAACAGGTTCAAATGGATAGAGGTTACAGTAACTATGCAGAGATCAAGAATCTTGCACGAGTAGCTTGCAGAGCTGTATCAAAGCAGTCTTCTGACTTAGGACACAGTTTAACCTACCAGTAACCGACAAATGTTTGTGCAGCACGCTACATTTTATTTATTTGTAATCACCACATATCGTCTATGATTTTTACAGGCGTTGTACGTGAAACCGTCATTATCCACAGCAGGGCTTTAATTTTCTACTTCTACGACAAAGATTCACACATATTTTTCTCTGTATGTTACTCCACCGTCAGTTTATAGGTTGAATTCAACGTTGTACACGGCTCTGAGAAACGATCTTGTTGTGGAACAATTGGTTCTTCAAATACAAATAAATTACCAGGACATTGATCCATAGTGCTATTTTTTATGTAAACATTGTTCCGCAAACCTCTCACGAAAATTTTCTCGCTAAGCACACAAATCTTCTGCAAGATTTCCAACAACGTTATTTGAGGTTGAAATTGTTCGTTTCGTAGATGGAAGTAACTGGTGGAGACAGATTAATTAGTTGCAGCTGACGTTTTAGTTAGTTCATTCTTCTTCAGTATAACTTTAGTTGCGCCCTCCACATCAAATATTGTGACTTCTCTTTGTAGAAGTAAATTTTAGGCGTTCAGATGTGATAACACATCCGACAAGTAAGTGAAATTTAGGAGCAAGGCGAAGTTACATAAACAATTATGCAACTGGAAAACTTTTCCGAAGTTAAGTTACTTTTCTCATTTCTTAAGCAAATAAGAAGAAAAACATGTTAACATTCAACCACTCGATAATCAAGGAACTTTAAAAACTTTACACATAATATGAATGCAAAGAGAGTGTTCATAGTATAAGTACTTACTATTTCGTTAATTTCATTTAGTGTGCTTTTCTGGTATTTTTTATCTGCGAGAGCTTTCCTGTCTCCAATACAGTAATGCAAAATGTTAGGAAATCTACACAACGACTTGTTGTTTATTTCGGGCAACTGGCGATATCGACAGAACCTTCCAGGCATCGACAAGTGGGAGCGGTAAAACCTTGCCATCTCAACTATTGGAATTTACACTGTCTGTCAGCTGGTGAGAGCAGAACACGAGTATTCGAATGTACAAGCTCAAAAGCTGTCAGTGCCAAATAGCTTAAAACAGGGATAAATTATTAATTCTGGACGTAGTTCCAGACCGGTAAGAAAATTCTCTCCGAACACCAGGATTCCACAGAAATGCAGAAGACTTGGACAAAATTTCGACTCGGTGCAGTTAAAGTCAGCTCCCTTCAAATGTCGATAAATGTCCAATTATAAGTGGTTGACGCGTAGAGTACTAAGAAGTGGTACGAAAAGAACACGTAAACACAGTGGCAGAGAAGGCTAATAGAAGACATGGCTTTGTTCGAAGAGTTATTTGGAAAAGGACTGTACTGCGCAGCTCTGGAGGAAACCGCATGCCAGAAGCTACTGCGACCAATCCTGCAGCACCTCTCCGATGTCTGGAGTCCCCATCAAATAGAAGTAACGACAGACACTGAAAGAATTTAGAAATTAGAAAGCCGTTGCTCGGGTCAGAGTGTTAACAAAGTCGCTCGTAGAACTCAGATTTAAATCCTTTAGCAGTTACGTGCTATTGCTCCAGTGGAGTCCTGTTAATTAAAGCTAAAGCTATGAAACAGGTTCTGATGAAAACTGTGAGTCAACTTCGCTGACGCTGTAGCGTACAATGTGTGAGTGTGAGTGTGTGTGTGTGTGTGTGTGTGTGTGTGTGTGTGTGTGTGTGAATCAAGCCGCTTAGATCGCTCAGTATACTTCTTTCTTTTCTTTCTTTACAATGTCGGCTTGTGCCATCAACATACCTGCAGTTAGGATTGAAGAAACCTAAGAGTCAGAGGTAATTGTTATACATATCCATAAATATAACCAGGTATTAAAAATTAAAAAGTTAATTTTTAAAAAATACGTTCACTTACCAAAGCTTACAACTGGTAAAAAAAAAAGTCCAATGTTAGTATCAACAAATCCTACGCTTAACTGGGATGTCAACTTGGTTCAAAACATGTTGTAGTTTTATGGTCATTCTTCAGACTTGCTTCGTTAGGCATTTCCAAATCGTCAATCACCCCTTTTAAGGTACGTCTAGATGGGCCATTCAATGGCGCATTGCCGAAATATATCCCGATAATTGGGCAACATTACAACCACACGGATTGCTGCCACACACACCACGGCATTACCGGCCGCTATTCGTCGATCACAATATTATTGCACCGGGGAGTGTGGCCGCTTTGGACGGCACTTTGTTAGTTTTTATCGTGATATTTCACGAGGACATGCTGAACCACTTGAATGTTTATGCATAACTGTTTTGAAATCGTTAAGAGTGTCATGCGTTTTCGTTAGTCACCATTGTACTTGTTTACTGTAGCGTCACATCATGTTCCCGATAGGAAACAATGAAAAGCCAAGTGCAGTAATAACGTATTTGGGTAGTACAGCTCGGAAAGTTTGCGGCGATACGTTTCCAGGAGGAAGGGTTTGCAAGGAACCACACTACTGACACAAAATGGACGAACGTGATCTAGGGGAAGTGCCTCTTTTCTGTTACATCACACAAGTAATCAAGTTGGAAAGAACAAGAGAAATTAC
This sequence comes from Schistocerca americana, assembly GCF_021461395.2. Taxonomy (NCBI): domain Eukaryota; kingdom Metazoa; phylum Arthropoda; class Insecta; order Orthoptera; family Acrididae; genus Schistocerca; species Schistocerca americana. The sequence goes on from NC_060121.1 coordinate 96,493,778, forward strand.
GCTTTGTGAATGCGTTCTTTTTTAAGTAGGCGGGATGCTCTAGAAAATTTAGCTACTGAACCGATGCTGGATACATACCTGTTCCAGAATTTCACGAGAATGACAGCGTTTAGTTTCGAATTCCTCGTACAAATAATTTATCCGAGAACTGCTACAACCAATACAAATTTAAGAGAGAGTATACCAGGTACAGCCCAATAGTCGACTACCCTTCACTTTTCAGCTATTGGAGATTGGTACAGAAGTTTAATGTATCTCTTTAAAGCACGCTATTGAGCACTAAGACCCATGGTATGTAAGTCGTTGGTAGAGGAAGTGAAAGAGATGTAATGGAGGTTTGGAAAAAGAATACAATTATATGAATGCTTGGTATCTGTTCTTTCGGACATGTAACACGTACCAAGTAAGTTGAAAGTGGGGAGAGAAAGTAAAGGAAATGAAAGGAACTTCATTGAGGCCTTATACGAAGTCACTGGCGCCGACTGAAAATGTGTACCAAACTGCGATTCGAACCCGGGATCTCCCGCCGGGTGGAAATTTGGATCGGCCTAGCAGCGTACCGGAATAGTCCGATTTACAGTGATTAACAATACGTCGAAGTGGCGCAGTGGTTAATGCAGCTACCTAGTAAGCTGGAGACCTCGGCTTCGAATCCCAGTCCAGCACACATTTGCACTCAGCGCCGCTGACTCCACATGAAGTCCCAATGCATCTGACATAGTGAGCAACTTTCCTTTCTTTTCCTTTCTCCCACCTCCGCATTACCTAATAAGATAACAATTATTGTTAATATTTTATATTTGTTCACCAGCACACAGCACTGTTTAGGCCATGAATTCCTGCTTCAGGTACGTTTCAAGATAGTATGAAATTCACAGCATCAAATGCTATCCATCTATCAAGAGCTACCTTAGCTTCGGCCGGCCGAAGTGGCCGCGCGGTTCTGGCGCTGCAGTCTGGAACCGCGAGACCGCTACGGTTGCAGGTTCGAATTCTGCCTCGGGCATGGATGTGTGTGATGTCCTCAGGTTAGTTAGGTTTAATTAGTTCTAAGTTCTAGGCGACTGATGACCTCAGCAGTTGAGTCCCATAGTGCTGAGAGCCATTTGAACCTTAGCTTCCACTTTTTCTATGCAATTTTCTTGCCTCGCTTTTGGCATAGTTTCGAAGACTTCGGAATTTTTTGTGTGTTTCATCAAACTTGGATCCAAGCTCATTGGCAACCGCTTGCTAACAGTTTCTACAAATTGCGATTGTTGCACACACTAATTTCGATGTGTTACAGCCCTGGTCATAGTTGATCTAGAATGAGGTGCTTGGGTAGCTCAGATGGCAAGTCGGCTCTCAGCCGTGTTGTGAAGCATACGTGCGCGGGGCTGAGTGCGGCGCGCCTCAGTCCGTAGAGCCCACCGAACTGACCCATCCCGACGTCACTGACTTCCCTGCTGCTCGTCATAACGGCGCGGCGTGGGTTAAGGGCACGGCATCGTCATACTTTTCTAATGAGAACGTTGTAGAGCTGTTCGATTACTGGCATTACTTAACGAGTAACTACACGATTTTACGGTGGAAAGCGTCGTATGGTACGGTCTTTGCGAATTACCTGGGGTCGTTGCTTACGCGCCCTCCAGACGATTGGGGTGTACCAGGTGTGAAAAGAGACTTAGATATTGCACATGATGGACTAAAGAGAGACATAAACGGTAATTATAGGGTGTTCTACCCTCGTTGAACTAGAGGACAACCAGGACACCCCGCCGTCTGGCTGCTGTGGACACCCACGTGGAAAAAAGGGATATAACAAAAAAGAATTATAAATAAAAATATAAAAACAAAATGAGCAACATATAATATATAATAAAGTATTGTATCCCTTCTTTTATCCTTTTTTTAAATAAAATGTTCAAAGACTTATTTAATTTTTGTTCGTGGGTGGAGCCTGAAGTGGTGGCGCACGACCGTCCTAGTTAGCTCTAGGGTGAGAAACTATAAAATATTTAAAATATTAAAAAAAGAAAAAAGTGATTAAGGCAAAAAAGGGGGTGGCGAAAAAAAGAGGGTGGCAAAAAAAAGAAAAAAACAGATGGTAGGGCACTTGCCCGTGAAAGGCAAAGGTCCCGAGCTTGAGTCTCCGTCCGGCACACAGTTTTAGTCTGCCAGAAAGTTCCTTAGCAAACATCTACAAAACGTGTGGCTGTATGTACCCGTGCAGACTTTCGAGCAAAAATGAAATGATATAATTTTTTTCCTTCAGACAAGTGACTGCTGTTCTCTCGGTGAGAGAGGCAGGAAACAAAGATTAGGATCAGAGGTAAGCTTGTAACATCACCAATATCGTCCATCTGTACCGCAAAATTGCTGACTACTGCAGCCACATTCCAGCAATGTTCACAGCGACTGTATTCGGCTAAATATTGCCGTAAAATTTGGGCCATCTAAACCAGTGTTCATCAAACATTTTCCTCTAAGAGCCAATACTGCCGTTTGGCGGGGGGGGGGGGGGGGGGGGCATCTCGCACCCTATATTTACCAGTTCTATTATTAATGAATGTTCTACATAACTTAGTTTGTTATGAGCAACTAATAGACTAATTGCAGTATCGATGCATAAGTTGGCTACTGGAAACTCAAATACTGATCGTTAAAAGTCGGCACCTTTCGGAACACTTCGTGTTGTCTGTTCTATGTTTGAGATTACCACCACCCTCAGCGATCCCGGAGTTGAGACACTGTAATTGCCTGAGTAAATGTTGTTGCGTTGTCTCAGTGAATGGTTCATTAATTGATTAATACCAGTAACTATACTTATATTCAAATGTATTATGCAATATGATCACGATCACACGTGTGTGTTAAATACACTGAATCTTATTTTTCTTCTACTCCCTGCATAATATTACAACAGCCTTAATTTAATTTCATATTGCCTGCCACAAATACGTACCAGATTTGAAGGTGACTGTCTCCGTAATGTGCTTTCACTAGTGCATTTTACTTTCGACTCAAAATTTATACCATAGCAGTTACCTAGAACAAGTCGCACTTGCCCATGAGTTGGCAGTGTTGTGTATGACTTCATATACAATGGTAAGGAAAGGGTGGAGGGCTACAGAGTGGTGAAGCAGCTGTCGTCTTAGAAAAGCTGGACGGGAGCAGAACTGTACAGCGAGCAAGTTAACATGCTAAAAAAAAGATTTATTTAAATTGTCTTTCTCCGAGAGTACGACCACTCATTACAAACAGCACAGCAAAAAACAGTCCAGCTCTCATTGTGAATGAGAAAGAGGCTCGTTATACTAAATACGAATGAAGGTGTCATAGCAAAGAGGCAGGTGTGTGGAGTAGCTGCCACCGGCAGCAGAGGCGGCTCTCAGTCCAGAGGCAGTGGGGCGTGGCCCAGCAGGTGCGCACCACTGGGTCCGCCAGGTCCCGCGGCACAACTGTCGACCTCAGGCGGAAACTTGTAGCTCCGTTTCCAAAAGCGAGGCCATTGAGGTGGCACCGATGCACCATACCGCAGGCAGTACTAGAAGACAAACAGTGAAACATCCCTCTCTCACATCCTCTAACACCCCTCTAACCCTGAGCTAAGCGACGAGCATTACTTAGCTGACGGCCTAATTCACCAACGTCAATTAAAATTAAGCATATGTTTAACTACACTGGAGACCAAAATTGAAGGAACAAACTGCTATTTCCCCGTCCTGTGTGTAATTAACGATATAATCACACAAACAATCAACAGGTGTCGTTACGATTGTGTCCTTCACGGAACACGGCATTCTGATCAACCGACAACTACGTCAGCAATGACATCTGGGCACCTGTCAAGCGGGGCAGTGTTTGCACTCCCACATCCACAATCGCTGTGTACACAGTCACAGGCAGTGCAGTACGGCACAGACAAGACGCTTACAGACTCTCTGCTGTGGAGGGCCACAGAAAGAACGGAAGCAGGGCAGTCGCAAATTGATGTGGCCCGATGGCTTAATGGGAATCGTTCTGTTGTTCCTCGTATGAGGCGACACTTTATGGAGACCAAAACTATGCCCAGAGACCAGGGCAGGGCCGACCACGTGTGAGATCAGAAAGAAGGGACCGTTATTTGGCTACAAGGGTAAGACGGTACCGCCTCAGTACTGCACTGCAACTGGCATCTGACCTCGCAGCATTCCTGTATTGGTGCCGGAGGTGGTCACATCCCATATTGAGTACATTAACCAGTTGTTGGAATATGTGTGCTACTTCCGTTACAATTTTGTCTACCGTTATGCAGGTTTCAGTTGATGGCGTTCTGTATTCTTTGCATTGTTCCTACTTTGCTATCATTTGTTTATACTATTTTGTGGCAAAATAAACGTAACATTGCAAAATTTTCCTTTGTTGCTTCATTTTGGACGCCAGTGTATTACTAACTCTGTAGGTATTTTTGTTTGTTACTGAGCAAGGAAACTACTTTCTTAAGAAGCTCTTAACGTTAGTAGACGCCTCTGGATTAACGTTTTGTTATAAAATACGTCTGAGAACCGCACCAGTACTTGATTCGGGCCGCATGCAGCCCGCGTGCTGCAGTTTGACCACCGCTGATTTAAAAGCGCTTTTAGTCACTTCCATTTGAAGCGCCTAGTTTTTATTGTTTTTACTGTCTTTATCCCTGGAAGTGGCCGATGTTGCGCTATTCCTGCGAGCTCACAGTAGGCGGCTCTCGCATTTAGGCGTGGAGTGAGGACCGGCGCGCAGCGGCGTGGCACGCCAGGACCGTCCCGAGCACGTAGCGGAGCGGCAGGTAATGGGATTGCCGTAATCTGGCGCACGGCCCGCGCCGCCCGCCGCCCGCCGCCCGCTGCCGCTCTTAGCGCCGCCCTGCCGGCTCGATACGCAATTACGGCGCCGCCACTGTGCGCCAGCAGCGCCGGCCGCTCCTGGGGAGTCCATCCAAACCGCATTACGCTGACCGAACAGGGGCTTTTACTAATTCCAATAATAAACCAGCGGGATCCTGCGGGCCCCAGTGACTAGCCCACTGACAGTTGTCCGGGTTTGTACCTACGCCAAATTTATTGTCGCTGACGTTAATGCAACCTTCTGGCAGCATACCTGCACTGGTGTGCTAAAGCAGTATGAACACACCGCTACCCATTGCAACACTGAATACCGACTGGTGCCGTTGCAGGTATCTTTCGCAGCAGGAAAGTATTCTGCTGAAGGTAGCGAAGGAAAATTATCCACGTATAAAATCAACACACACAAATAATCTTCTCTGGTGGGAGTTAGTTTGGCAAGCAGCAACAAGTCTGGCGTATAGACAGTGAAAAACGAAAACACAGAATCGTATTGCTGGTCACTGCGTTGAACGCCACATCCCTTTGGTGTAGAGGCCACGAACGGTGTATGTCCGTAGCTGTCAGCTCTTGCAGGCAAAGATCGACATGGACGGTGGCTCCAGGGTGAGATCCTGATTGTGAGAATACTTTCGCAACTGAGTGTGGCTAAATACTCCACTTGGTGCCACGATACTGCACGCGCTACTTTCGGCCCTGAGAGGAAAGGTGTGCAGGGCCAGTGACCTCTGGCAGTGCTCGGGTTGCCGCCCGGTGGCCGCGCGGAGTGCAGTTGCCCCTTGTCTGTCGTCTGAACAGCTGTACACTGTGACGTCCGTGCCCGCAACACGCGTCTGTGTTCTTGGTTGCTGGCTGAGTAGGCACAAGTCCCCGACACAGCACAAAGCATAGAAGCACAGCAGACGAGTGAGAATCATTCTAGCGGCGATATGAGCCAAAAATGTGGGAAACCGTTGACATAAGCGACTGGCAGGTTGTTAGGGTCCGGCACCTGGAAACGACGAAGCTGGTCGTTAGTTTTCTAGTTTCTGTTACGAGCATGGGAAGTTGTCGAATGACTGCGAAACCCCCAGTAGCTGACAATGACTTCGACAGTGTCCGCCCCTGGTAGCTGAGTGGTCAGCGCAACGGAAGGTTATACCTAACGGCCTGGGTTCGGTTCCCGGCGCGACCGTTACGATCGCAGGTTCGAATCCTGCCTCGGGCATGGATGTGTGTGATGTCCTTAGGTTAGTTAGGTTTAAGTAGTTCTAAGTTCTAGGGGAGTGATGACCAAAGAAGTTAAGTCCCATAGTGCTCAGAGCCATTTGCCATTTTTTCCGTTCCCGTCTGGGTCGGAGATTTTCTCCGCTCAGGTACTGGGTGTTGTCCTTATCATCATCATTTCATCCCCATCAACACGCAAGTCGCCGAAGTAGCGTCAACTCGAAAGACTTGCACCAGTCGAACGGTCTACCCCACGGGAGGCCTTAGCCACACGGCATTCCCATTTCCATTTACTTCGACAGTCACACCTCATCACAAAACGTGGAGATCGGCTTATCCAATCTGTAAAGCAGGATGGGAGACAATCTGTGTCAGACCTGACGACAGAACATAGTACTGACCCAGGCACAAGTCATTTGTATCGCACTTTTCAGTAGAAATAATCGAACGTGGGATTTCCCGGCAGATGATGTCTACCTGTTTGCACGTTGAGCCAACGTCATCGTCATTTACGACCGCAGTACGTGCAGTATCATCGATACTGGCACAGTAATCGAAGGAAACGTGTCACCTCGACAGACAAATCATGTTTTTTCGTTACACTAGTCGATGTCGAGTCCAGATACTCTATCACTCAAGTGATTGACTGCTCGAATCAGGAAATAAGCACTGCGACATAGTCACAGGATTTCACTTTGATAGTGGTGAAGCGATGCAAGCAGAGATGAGATCGTGGCTCCGTCAACAAAGTGAAACATTTTACAATGACGGTGTCAACATACTGGTCTCTTATTCAGGTAAACGTGTTCGTCTCCGGGGTGACTATGTTAAGAAATAAATGTGTAGACATGAAGAGTAAAGATGTAGAACACTAATAACTTTTGTTTTATTTAAACAGCCTCAAGGGTTTTCACATAAAAAATTCGGAGGCATTACATTTCAGCACGCCCTCGCACTAACGGAAAATTTACAGTTAATCCGAAAAAGCTTTCAGATGACTAGACGTCCAACACCATTACACAAACGTTTTAAGCGTTTTCTAGTTTTAAAGTCTCTTGATATTAGTTGTTAGCAACTGACTTTTCACATGCTCTCTTATTTTGTAACACTACAAACACCCACAAACCGTGTAGTTACATCAACAAGGTACCCACATCCGACAGTGTTAGCAATCTTGGTGCTATAGATTATTTACGTAGAGTATTTCCACATGTTAGCAGGGTGAGAGAGTGAAAATATTGATTGTACGATGCTGCACTGCTGAGCGAACAATGTGTCTGTCTACTCGGGCGCTAGTTGCGTGGCACAGTTAGATCCTGCATGGTGTTCAGTGAGGCCTAATAAATCCACCACTTCCTTCTCTCATGACAGACGCACTATCACAGCCAAAGTGAGTAGCAATACTGTGGAACTACAAACCTCAGTCCTACAAGGGGAAGCCACGACGTTAGGATTACAGATTTATTTCAAACATTGTACACCTTTAGTAGGTCATTAAAACAACATAGTCTACTAACAATAAAGAGCACCTACTCCGACAATTTCGAGAAAATCGCAAGAGACGTTTTACGCGTCTATTATGTGGCGTATGTATCTGTGCATAGGAGCTGGATGGTGGAGTTCATGGTGGTCAAGTGGTGCTTCTGTTCCCGTCTGCGGAGCGCTCACGCTCGCTGTTGTTCACTTTCAGAGGCCGCCACTTACGAGTGGATTACCTGTAACAGAACCATGGTCAATCGTTTTCGTAAGTCAACACTGTGATTCAGCTTCTGCAATGACTATACCCGACCAAGTGGAACGCTTCCTACGCGACGTTGCTAAGATCCCAGCTTCCGACATCTTGGGCATCCATTTGTCCATATTAAGCAGTACGGCGTACGTCAAAGTCATCAATAACACGGTGTACGAAAGAATACTTCCTGACACCAAACTTGCACTACGCTTTTGCCACGCCGACGAAAATGTCGGTGCGGTCACTATCGACCTCACAGGCTTTGGAATGCATCCTATGAGTTTTCGAACTCCCATTCGAGCTCCCGACGAAAGACATTTTCGCGGCTTTCCGCCCTTATGGCACTATACATGGCCACACTGCTGAATGTTGGGCGCAGTTCCAAACGTACCGCGGTCTTAACGGTGTACGATAGATCCCCATTGGTCTCCGTTGCCTCGAGCCATCTTACCTGTAAATCAGCGGGTGTCGCGCGGTCGTCATATACGACGACCAACTCAAGACCCGTTCTGGGTGCTGCAAAGAGGGCCACCTCAGGTCTAAGTATCTTCAACGACGAATCACTCAATTGCCAACAGCTACCGTGGCGCCTCCGACTCCGACGACGATTTTATCGATCACCTACGCATCGGCGCTGTCTTCTCCGACCGTCGTCCCTCGGACCGTGTACCGGTGACCCTTCCTGCTGCTACGGATACCGCCGTCGTCGACGCGTCACGCTCGCAACCTGACGCTACTCCGGCGCCACTACCAACACCGACGACTTTCGATCCCTTCCCGGCCGATGGTATGGGCGCCCCTACACTTACCGTTCCCGCGATGGCCTTCCTAACCGACCGCCGCGACTCCCTCCCGCCTTCGACAGAGAGGGAAGAAACGCAAACAACGTTCACCTAAAAGGCGCAAAAGGAGCGCCGTACGATGTCGGAACGAGACAGATCACCCTACCCTGAGGCTCAAGAGGCCTCGGAGAACCTGCTCGACTACAAGAATGACGCCGGCTCTGGCTGTGCCGGTGCCTACTCTGCTGGCTCTCCCAGGTGCATCAGAACCAATGGACTCCACCGTTGCGACAGCCAACGCAAGGTCTTCCGCTCCTACGAACGAGGTAGATCAGAAGAACATTGCAACTACAGCGCCCTCGATGGTGTGGAGTGACGATGTCTACGATGACCCGAACCACACGCTAGGGACGGCGTTACAGCAGACGGGGACCCAGTTACGCCGCCGATAACGCCGTCATGTGGTGTACGGCATGATTAGTCGTTGCCTCGCCCTCTTCACCCTCCGCTGAAGGAGTTTCACTCCACGGCGGGGCACGACTCCAAACCTAACGAGTAGCAACGATCAACACTAACGCCATTACCTCCAGCGTGAAAATTCAACTGCTATTAGAGATGATACGGACATCGAACGTCGATATCGCACTACTACAGGAATTACACTTGGCCACACTTCCAGACGTCGCGGGATATAAGATTTATTCTTCTCCTGACGATCATCTGGGACTTGGCGCAGCCATCTACACCCGAGAAGCCATTCCGGTGGCTGATATCGCATACTTTCCGCCCACCAGAGACATGGCCGTCACCGTCATGGGGACGCGTATTGTCGACATTTACGCTCCGTCAGGGTCCACCCACAGACGCGACAGGGCACACTTCTATTCAGAAGAAATCGCCCCCTTTGTTTCTTGGGCGCTGTGACCATCACTTGCTTGGGGTGATTTTAATTGTGTCCTGCACCCTAAGGATCAAATGCCCAACTACATCACCTGTCAAGGACTGCACCTTGTCGACGGTGATCTCTTGCTCCACGACACATGGGAAGTTCAGCACGGCGACGCACCTAGACATACTTACCAGACGAGTCAGTCCGCGAGCCGCCTTGGTAGGATTTGCGTCTCTCTGGAACTCACACCTGCAGTCCAAGGTGCACAACTTTGGCCCTTGGCCTTTTCGAACCACTGTGCCTACATCTGCAATATTATCCTCCCGCAAAAAGTGGTCTGCCGCAGTCGTGCACCGTGGAAGCTAAACACCTCCCATCTTCATGATACCGAATGGGCCACATTTGAACGTCGCTTACCTAAGTATCGCGCAACCTTGACTTGGTAGCTGGAATGTGCCAAACCTGCCATTCGACGTACTTTGATTCAGTATGGCAAGGAAGTAGCTGCGTCACGTCGGCACATATTTCTGCCCCGTTCTCCGCTACCTGGACGCCCAGCCACCCACCCATGAAACCCAGAGGCAACGTGGCAATTGTAACTTTGACACGCCGTAGACTGCTGGGGGTGACGGTGCGGACCCGACGTCAAGAATCGGTGGAACAGGAACATCCGGCCATACGTCAAATCATCTCCGATAGGAAACACCGACGACAACGACTCATCACCGAGATCTCAACCTGTCGCACCCAGCACCTCACTTGCCAGGCCGAAATCGTCAGTGCCTTTGTAGACCACTGCCGCACAACGTACTGGGAGAAGACTACCAACAATCGCGCTGAGGAGTGTGTGTCGCCGGCAACGAGGCGGACGAGCTGATGGAGCCGGTTACGTGCGGCGAAGTCGACGATGCAATCAACAAAGGTGCTCTGAATAAGCCGCCTGGCGTCGACAGATTGCCGATAGAATTTTATCGCGCTTTCTTTGCGCTAATGGCGTCACGGTGGACGACAATGTTTCATGAACTGTTGACGATGGGGAACGCCTCACCACCGTCCTTCGTCACTGGGATTATTATACCCAACCTCAAAGCGACACCGGGAGTGACGACAGGACATTACCGTCCCCTAATTATGCTTAACGCAGATGTAAAATTTTTGCACGGCTCCTGGCGACGCGATGTCGCAAGATTCTGCCTAGCATTCTATCTCCACAACAGACAATCCGCGTGGCTCAGTCAATATACAAACGGCCACAGGAGAATGTCGTGATTTAATTGTAGTGGCAATGAAGTACAGACTCCGAACCGCGGAGGTTGCCATTGATTTTGACAGCGCATTCGACAAGGAGCGGCATCGTTTTCTGTTCTCAGTAATGAGCCAAATGGGTTTCCCGCCCGCCTTTATTGATATCATCCGGCGCCTGAACGGCAGAGCCGAATCGGTGATTCAGGTCAAGGGCCGTGTGGCGGGACCAAAGACCGTCCGGCGTTCCATAAGGCAGGGTTGCCCATTTTCGGTGCTATTCTATACCTTAAATCTGGAGCCACTCATCGGGAGTCTGACGACCCGCCGTTGTGGTCTCACTCTGCGACAGCACACCTTAATTTGATATCAACGTACGGAACTGCATCGGGCAGTAACATGAATGTGGCTACATCCACGGCGATGCCCATTGGACGCGGTCCCTCACACGACGACTTAGCACCTCTCCCGTGTGTAGAAAAATGGTTCAAATGGCTGTGAGCACTATGGGACTCAACTTCTGAGGTCATCAGTCCCCTAGAACTTAGAACTACTTAAACCTAACTAAGGACATAACACACATCCATGCCCGAGGCAGGATTCGAACCTACGACCGTAGTGGTCTCGCGGTTCCAGACAGTGGCGCCAAGAACCGCACTGCCACTCCGGCCGGCTCCGTCTGTAAAGAAACTACGATACATTGATATCATTTTCACCTCTACCGCGCGCCGCTCCGCTGGCATCAATTTTCGGTGTACTCTCCACATTATCAGCACGGCGGTGCGACAAAATCTCCTGTGCCGAGTCGAATTCTTACAACTTGTCCAACACCCCAATCAACATGTGGCGCCCAGAACGACCCACATCTCATAGGTACTTCCGCTGCCATCAACTGTTGGGCACAGCCTCCAGGCAACGTTCCGATACTTTCTTACTGGCGGTACGCTCTTTAGCGTCCGTTACTAAACGCTCACCCTCCCCTCGCGAGCGAGGGCCGTCAGACTTGTCAATGTGCAACTCCGAGTTGCGTCTTTATACACGTTCACAATGAACAAGCAGTGGAACGGGGACGTCTCTTTTACGCGGAGGTTGTTGGAAATTCTTATGCCCGCAAACATAACACCACCAGTACCTGTCTCCCACATCACGCACCATCTGACGCACATTTAAGACCTCATCGTCGACTTCGGTTATGTTCACCCTAACTTACTGAGCACGCGTCTTCCTCGAACCAAGAATTTCTACAGCCCGCTCCTTCGTTGCATATCCAGCAACAACATCAAACTCCAACATCCATCGACGCGGTGGCCCACGTTTTGGCGCCATATCCACGTCGCATGTGGAATATTCGCCATAAATCAGCGCCTTCGCGCCATCGGACTATCGGACACTCCGCTTTCTTCAGTTTACCATCTCGTGGATGACGATGCCCACCAACTGGCTTGTGCCGCCACCAGTGACGTCTGGAAACTGGGTCGACAGTTCGTTGGCTGGTACCTCGGCGTTCGCCGGATTCGATTACCCATGGACTTTTATCCATCCTCAGGATACTTATTTCCACACCATCAAAAATCATGCGATTGTATGGGTTAAGTGTTGCACGATAACTTACATGTATAATGGTGGCGATAACAGGCCTTGACTTCCGGCAGTGCTTACAAACCGCTCACAGTGAAGTCGAGCACCGACCGCGCTACCACGCATTCTTCGCTACTTACCTTCGCGCAATCTTTACACGTCACGTCGGCTCAGCACCATCCCCCCCACCCCCCCACCCCCTGCTGAGACAACTGAGACTGTCCGCACTACATTTCTATACCGTAACCTACAGTGGAGTAGGCGCATGGAGACTCGCCCCGCCCCTTTCTTTTATGCACTATACCATAGCAGCCGTCATTCCCCTACTCTCCCTTCTCCTTGGATTCTGCCCTCCTTTCGGGCGCTTCTTCGGGTAGTGGTGCCAGAAACACCGTGGCCAGGCCTCGCATGTTGACCCCTGCCCACTCTGCCGCCACGCTCTATCCGCCAAGAAGATTTCTTCAAGGCTTATCATACCCACGCACCTTCTTCCCTCTTTTGTGACGGCCTCACACCTCTTAGCTTACTTCAGTATTCACTGTTGTTATTTTTTGCGACACCTTGTTAATAAACTTTTGCTCGCCTTGTTCGAGTGTAATGCGTAATGACTCGTGTCGATTCTGCCGGAAGGATGGCCTTTCTGTTGTACTTATGCTTGTACAAATAAAGATATTTTGTTTACATACCCTGTTTCCAGTAAAGAAAAAGCGCGTGCTCGGTCATAGGGTTAGCTGCTCTCTGTAGTAAAAAACTGAGTGAATGGATCAACGATGGACATCAACGGGTGTCACGGGACGTCCGCCCCAAACAAATGCAACGATCCATGGAGTGGAAACATCCGTCATCATCTACCCGAAATAAGTTCAAGAGCACTCCGTCTGCAGGTAGAGTGCTACTCACCGTTTTCTGGGGCGCCAAAGGAGTTTTGCTGCTGGACGTTCTGGAGGATGCAACCATCAATGCTGCGCGGTGCTGTGCCACTCTGTCGATACTGAAAGAGGTGATTCGGAGAAAGCGTCCTGGCCTTCTCAGATCTGGCATTCTGCTGTTGGATGACAATGCGAGACCACACACGGCGACGGCAACGCAAAACCATATCGCAACTCTTGGTTGGGAGCGCTTACACCACCCGCCTTACAATCCGGATCTCGCGCCAACTGACTTCCATCTGTTTCCAGCTTTGCTTAAGACTCGGCGGAAGGCGCTTTGGCAGCAATACTGACGTCAAACAAGCCGTTCAACGCTTCTTCCGTATGTAACGCCCTGATTTTTTCCTGGAAGGCTTTTTGAAGCTTATAAAGCGGTATGACAGATCTCTCAATGTACTTGGAAATTATGTAGAAAAATAAAGGTATGTCTTATCTTTAATGTCTCATTCTATTTCTTTTCCTTTCACACACAGCTCAGACCACAGTCGACAGGAGAAACTTATTTATCAATTTAATTATGAGAACAAACATATTTATAACTATCGACAGGTAAATGAAGAAACGCATAAAGTTTTCCTGACAATGTATGCCTCTCGTGATTTCAGAAATCTCTTACACATGCAGTCTGGTAAGGTACAACCCGGAACTACTTTGCACGTAGTCGCTTCCAGCTGCAGGCACAGAGGCAGGTCCCATTTGACAGTTTACCTGCGAGCAGTGAGGTGTTGCTAATGTAGCGAGAACGAATAGTGTAGGTGCACATTTTTTCAGTAACGTAGAATTTACACTTGTACTACAGAAATGACGGTGATTTCCTATTGTTAAAATATTGCAGATAATTAATGTAATGACGATTCTAATCCTCGCTCGTCCACGATCCTCTTGCAATGCGCCAATGTTAACCACGTGACCATAATGACTTCTTACAGCCAGCACTTTCACATGGATACGTCAGTTGGATAACAGATGCGTAAAACTTCTCTTGCTTCTTACTGTTTGCACATTCTGTTGTTCAAAATTGTTCAAGTGGCTCTGAACACATGATACTTAACTTCTGAGCTCATCAGTCCCCCAGAACTTAGAACTACTTAAACCTAACTAACCTAAGGACATCACACACATCCATACCCGAGGCAGGATTCGAACCTGCGATCGTAGCGCTCGCGCGGTCCAGACTGAAGCGCCCAGAACCGCTCGGTCACTCCGGCCGGTTATTTTGTTCTAATGACCTACTAAAGGTGAACAAAATTTGAAGTAAATCCATGATCCCAACATCGTGATCCAGTTGCTCATGAGCCGACCATGTCGAATTCGGACATCGGCTGGGGGACGTTACTCCGTCTTACACGAGGTATAACGCGTTCGTCTTAGAAACACCAACATTTAGATGCGATTTCTGAATAAGAAAGCAACTATGTATTCGTTCCTTATACAGGGTTGTACCGGGTACAAGAGCAGTGCTACTTTAATAAGTACACACGTCAGTGTGTTCGTTGTTTTTTTCTCTCCTAACGGACGTCCTACAAACACGTCACAAACTGTACGACTTAATGTTGTCTGCACGACGGTGACTGCACCACTAGGTGTACTTCGCCTATTAGCACAGACTAACCGTTTTGTGTCCGTGGGTCCACACTTCCTCACATGACCTGCTGCCAAGGGCAAAATAAGCTTAATGGCTTGCTCTTGCCTCATGTACACTGGTGTCCAAAATAAAAGCGACGAACCGCTTATTACACGTCTTGCGTCTAATTCACGATACAATCACACAAGCTGTCAACAGATGTCCAAATGATCGTGTTCTGCACAATGATGGCATTGCGGTCAACGGACCACCACGCCAACGGTGACGTCAGGGTATCTATCAGACGGGGTAGTGTCTACCGGATAGTACGTCATCCAAAACTGCTGTGTTCACAGTGACAGACTGTGCATTACGGCACATAGAAAACGCCTACCAGACTCTCCGCTGTGGAGGGTCATAGAAAGAATGGGAACAGGACAGCCGCAATCTGATGTGGTCCGACAGCTAAATGTGAATCGTTCTGTTGTTTCTGGGATGTAGCAACAGTTTACAGAGACCGAAAGTGTACCCAGAAGACAAGGGCAAAGTCGACTGTGTGTGACATCAGAGATCGAGGACCGTTATTTGGGTGTAAGGGCACGACGGTAGCGTTTTAGTACCGCAAGGCAAGTGGCATCTGACCTCGCAGCATCCCATGGACAGTGTTGTATCGAGGCCAACGGTATACAGAAGGCTTCAGAAAAGTGGCCTTTAATATCGGAGACGTGTTGTGCGTGTACCTCTGACGCGTCTTCACAGAAGGGAACGTCTAATCGCTCCTTACTTAGCTTGCATTTACCGCGAATCTCTTGCCCAAAGTAAAGTCCCAAGCGACTGGAAAAAAGCGCAGGTGACGCCTGCATATAAGAAGGGTAGAAGGACGGATCCTCAAAATTACAGACCAATATCCTTAACATCGGTTTGTTGCAGGATTCTCGAACATATTCTCAGTTCGAATATAATGAATTTCCTTGAGACAGAGAAGTTGCTGTCCATGCATGACGGGTATCAGACGGATGCCATATTCCTTGACTTCCGGAAAGCGTTTGACTCGGTGCCCCACTGCAGACTCCTAACTAAGGTACGAGCATATGGGATTGGTTTCCAAATATGTGAGTGGCTCGAAGACTTCTTAAGTAATAGAACCCAGTACGTTGTCCTCGTTGGTGAATGTTCATCAGAGGTGAGGGTATCATCTGGAGTGCCCCAGGGAAGTGTGGTAGGTCCGATGTTGTTTTCTATCTACATAAATGATCCTTTGGATAGGGTGGATAGCAATGTGCGGCTGTTCGCAGATGATGCTGTGGTGTACGGGAAGGTGTCGTCGCTGAGTGACTGTAGGAGGATACAAGATGACTTGGACAGGATTTGTGAATGGTGTAAAGAATGGCAGCTAACTCTAAATATAGATAAATGTAAATTAATGCAGATGAATAGGAAAAAGAATCCCGTAATGTTTGAACACTCCATTAGTAGTGTAGCGCTTGACACAGTCACGTCGGTTAAGTATTTGGGCGTAACATTGCAGAGCGATTTGAAATGGGGCAAGCAGGTAATAGCAGTTGTGGGAAAGGCGGATGGTAGAATTTTGGGAAGATGTGGTTCATCTGTAAAGGAGACCGCTTATAAAACACTAATACGACCTATTCTTAAGTACTGCTTGAGCGTTTGGGATCCCTATCAGGTCGGATTGAGGGAGGAAATAGAAGCAATTCAGAGGCGAGCTGCTAGATTTGTTACTGGTAGGTTTGATCATCACGCGAGTGTTACGGAAATGCTTCAGGAACTCGGGTGGGAGTCTCTAGAGGAAAGGAGGCGTTCTTTTCGTGAATCGCTACTGAGGAAATTTAGAGAACCAACATTTGAGGCTGACTGCAGTACAATTTTACTGCCGCCAACTTATAAATACCAGAAAGTAAGAGAGATAAGGGCTCGTACAGAGGCATATAGGCAGTCATTTTTCCCTCGTTCTGTTTGGGAGTGGAACAAGGAGAGAAGGTGCTAGTTGTGGTACTAGGTACCCTCCGCCATGTACCGTATGGTGGATTGTGGAGTATGTATGTAGATGTAGATGTAGAACGTGCCACCTGGACGGTCGAACAGTGAGCCAATGTTCTTTTCACGAGTCCCAGTTTGGTTTGCAGAGTGATTCTCGACTGATTCTCATCTGGAGAGAATATGGTACACAATTTCGGGACCCAAACATTGTGGAAAAAGACAGATATCGAGGAGGATCCCTAATGCGGTGGGCAAGGATTACGTTGACCACTCGAACAGCTCTTCGTGAAATTGTACGGATCAATCGAGAAGGTTTAACTGGCATCACGTACCGTGACAAGATCTCGAGACCTCATGTGCGGTTGTTGCAAGACGTTCTGTGCGCAGTTTTCGTACTGATGGACGATAATGGTCGACCTCATAGAGCACGCGTTGTCGTTGTTTTCTTGGAATCGGAAGATACTACACGTACGGCGTGGCCTGTTCGATTTGAATCCCATAGAGCACATGTGGGATGCACTAGGGAGACGGCTTGCATCGCGTCAGTATCCACCAGCCACTCTGTACCTGCGAGCAGTTCTGCCTCAACGTGAGACTGACATCATTCACAGCACTCCCACGCGTTGACAGGCCCGTATTGTTGCCAAAGATGGTCACACCTCATACTAAGCACATTAACCAGTGGTCGGAATGTGTTTGCAAGACCGTTAAGTTGGAAAAAACGAAGAACATTTTCGTCTACCATTATGCACGTTGCAGCTGTTTACGTTCTGTATTCTTTACATTGTGTCTACTTTATTATCACCTGTTTATACTGTTTCGAGCAAAATAAACTCAACCTTGTAAAATTTCCATTTGTTGCTTTAATTCTGGACTGTAGTGTACATGGAGGAGCTAACCAACCTAGAATACTACTTCTAATATCCATAATTAGTAGTGTGAAAATGAAGTAAATACTGATGTAATGTTTTTCAGTACGCCGTCCTCTGTCACCAATAGAAAGATATGCATTTCTACTCGCCACACCTTCTATACAGAAAAACTATGGCGTTACTCTCACTTATTTTTTTGGTCTGTCTGAAATGTTAATCCAAGCATGGAGTAGACTTCACGCCAATTAAACGTTTAGCGGCCATCAGTATAATACCCCTGCAGCAGCCGTCTCACTTACATGAAAACAATTCGGCGCCATTCTCTTCTACGCCACTGGCAGCTGTCAGCGCGCAGCTGTAGCAGCGTCTCGTCGGACGTCATTACTGAGGTAGAGGAGTGACGGCGCTGCAGATGGCAGCGCGAGCGGAGGGAGTTTCGCGTTACACGGCTACTTGTTAATGGCGCGACGCAGACGCGCGGGGGCAACGCTAGAGCAACGGGACAGGCAGGCGGGGGTCGGGGTGTGTTCCGGCGATCCATCAGGGCCGCGGCGCGTGTCAGCGCATCGGTTTATTAAACACGTGGCGCACCCGCAGCCGGAATGGAACAAAGCAGAGTGCGAAAATTGCCTTCAGTCCGCGGCGGCGGTGAATCAGCTGGCTTTGACAGCGCAGCCCACACTGGAACAACGTCATTAGCTCGGTCTAGTCCCCGCCGCAACAGAAAAATGTAGCAAGGGAAGGGGGGGGGGGGGGGGTAGACAGGCACAGAGAACTCAGCCAACCGCTGCTCGCCCTCGAATAATCCCATTCCGTCAGACAGAGAGCGTAACCGAATATTCCCCAGCCACTGATGGTGGAAAAGTAATTTGCCTCAAAGCATGCACTGTCTTTGTGTATCAAGCATTCATCTAGGACCTGCGTTGGTATAGAAGACCTTTTGTTGCGTCCATAAACAGCAGAACTGAGGAAATGAAAATACAGTTTCCCCAGAAGAAACCTTTCATTCGTTAGTAGTGCGAGGTTGTCGAAAAAGCAGCGGAAAAAAACGGTTCCACTGCTTGTGGAGGCGTAGAACCGAGACTTTTCTACGGTGTTTCACACACACACACACACACACACACACACACACACACACACAGCCTCTGCGATTCCATCGTCCAGCGCTTACAAAGAAAATTAATTATTCCACTCAAAGTGGAATGTAAGTCGTAAGCTTCAAAACCGCAATCGTGGGCCGACTGCGTGAATATTTACAACGTCGGTAAGCTTACTATTCAGATCCATACGTACTATAAAGTGTGTGTGTGTGTGTGTGTGTGTGTGTGTGTGTGCGCGCGCTTGTCTGTGAGTTCTACATGTCCTCCAAAACCCCTGGATCGATATCAACCAAACTTGTTACATACGTGATAGGCAACAACCGCCGTGGGGGCAAGTAACACCTATCTTCTATAGTTCAGGAGATATGACGTCATAAACATTGAGATGTGCCGAATCATGGATGATTACTTCCGTGCTACAAACTGTGTTCGCAATAAATTTCGCGGGTAGTATCGCTATGCGTGTGACAGCATGTGTATCTAATATATTCCAAAACGCTGGGCACAAAAATGCGATTTTTCGTTGCTCTTACGTTGGCTTCTTTTGGTAATAAAAACGTACAGTCAAGTGTTTTGGATAGCGCTTGAGCTAGGGACCATTTGTATACTCAACAGATGGATCGCCATACTGTCACAACCCCACGTGCTGGGTCAAACTATGAATATTGCACACTTCCTCCTACTTAGGCAAATGAAGAAAATAGGTTTGTTCTTTTTGCATTTTAGGTGCTCTACAGTTGGGTTCGTGGGACTTATGGAGGCACCATTAGTTCATGGGCGGTTCCTCGCAAAACCTCATAAAAAGAGTTTTTTCACTACTTATTCTCCGTCACCAGCGAACCAGTATCTAGCAGAGGATTCCAAGACGGCTATGCAAAACAAATGCCTGAAATTTTTACGACATATTCCTAAGATACTGTTCTCAAAGAAACCTGAACATTTTCTAGATTTCTTTATCCATTTCCAAGATACACAAGTTCAAAGTTATCCTACTTCTACACGTAAAACGTCGTATGAGTCAAAATCTAAATAACAAATAACCGCAGCAAATTGCTCGAATTTTAACGGTATGCTCTCTAGGCATTTGTCTAGAAGAGTCATCTCAGCGTTAGCAAAAGTCTTTATCCGTTTTCGAGGATCATCCAAAAAACTTGTTTTTAAGCTGAGGGAGAGAAAGACTGTGACAGTGGCGAAAAGACAGAAAATTAAGGAATACTGGAAGGTAGCAGAGAGTGGTTGTGTTGCAGAAAGAGCAAGGGAGAGAACGTCGCTGTGGGAGGAAGAGGGGAAACATAATTGATAGTGACAGTGCTAGGAAAAGACTGAAGCACATAGAGCCAGGGGGGAGAGTAATAAAGACAAAGAGTGAGTGGCAGTGGTTGAGAGCCAGTGATAATGAGAGGCAGAGTATATGACAACGACAACGAGGGAGAGAGAGATAATGACAGGAAGAAGAGACAGCTGGAGTGTGAAGGAAAGAATGAGAAAGTAGCACAAAGAGGGAGCAAGATGGAGAACGTGACAGTGAGAGGAAACTGCAGAAGCAGGACAGAAAGAGGGGAACTGTGGCTGTGACACAGGAGCAGAGACACAAAGAGATAATGGACTGAATGAGTGAGTGAGGAAGGGTAAATTGGAGTGGATGGGTATGAGCGACATACAGAAATGGACTATTGCGTGTGAGTTGCAGTTACGGGAGATCGTGGGAGTTTGAGGTGAGTTGCATGTTTAAAAACAGCGCGAGTTATTTCGCTTGTCAAAATTTTTGGGAAAATTTTAAAGGTGCTGATGAAAATGAGGCAGCTGGGGCCCGACTTTGCAGTCAGCGTCTTTCAAATAAACAGGAACATATTCGCATTTTTGTGCTCCGATGGGAGCATTTTTCAGCTAGTCCGGATAAGCCGCTAAATGCACCTATAGTAGTATACCACGGTATCACACATAGTTCAGGACATATGACGTCATAAATACTGAGATTCGTAAAAAAATATCCGGATTATGCATCACGTTTCAATATATTACTTCTTTTCTACTAATTTCTACTAACTCTATTCGCAACACATTTGCCGCTGAATGTAACTACAAAATGATAATATTATGTGACACATAGACCAGGGGATATGACATCATAAACCCTGATATACGTAAAAAAATGCAGAAACACGCGTAAAGTTCTAGTACATTTATTCTTTACCACTAAGACGCTCCTGCAGTTGAGTCAACTTAATGAAATCGCTAACACCGGGCAGCGCTCTTGACAGTTTGAACTGCGGAAACACAAACGGCTGTAGGTAAAAACGACAGCAGTCTAAAGAGCTATGAAGGGGCATTGGCATAGAGACCTATAGACGTCTATCGCGATGTATACACGTTAAGCAGCTGCGCCGAGTGCACTTAAACTGTCCGAGGTCATGTTTCTTAATGTGGATTCTGTAATCATACATTTCTGTATTATGCATGCTGATATCTTTGTACAATTGTTTTAATGTCGCAGCTGTTTTCGGGAACACATAGAAATGAAATTTTTTCGATACTTCACCAGAAACACAGTTTATTTTTCTTTTCGTTACTAACAAAAAAACTGCTAGAATGAATATCGGGAGAGTGGAGGGTTCTTCAGCTAGTTTCTAATAAAATATCAGTTTTACTCAATATTGCAGCCCCGCAGTTGTTATCTGAGTTACAGAACAGTCGGGTGGTGGAATAAGAGTAATTTTAATATCCGCTCCGAGCGTTATTAGCCGAGCGGTCTAAGGCGCTGCAGTCATGAACTGTGCGGCTGGTCCCGGCGGAGGTTCGACTCCTCCCTCGGGCATGGGTGTGTGTGTGTTTGTCCTTAGGATAATTTAGGTGAAGTAGTGTGTAAGCTTAGGGACTGATGACCTTATCAGTTGAGTCCTATAAGATTTTTAAAAAAATCCAGTATTCTATTGTTTAACAAAGTCACAAGATGACGCATATCATTAAAGAGAAGAGCTATTTTGTACAATCTTGTGTTGCAAAGACACTACCGCACAGGAACACAAATGGTTCAAATGGCTCTAAGCAGTATGGGACTTAACATTTCAGGTCATCAGTCCCCTAGACTTAGAACTACTTAAACCTAACTAACCTAAGGACATCACAGACACCCATGCCCGAGGCAGGATTCGAACCTGCGATCTTAGCAGCAGCGCGGTTCCGGACTGAAGCGCCTCGAACCACTCGGCCACAGCGGCCGGCCCGAAGGAACATCTATTTATTGTGAGCGTCTCCCAGTAAAGCTGACAGTGGGAACTACTTTCTCTACTTTTTATCTGTGGAGACACCACACTGGGTCCACACAGATGCAATAAAACTACGGAGACTCACTCTCCAGGGGACATTCTGACCCACGTTCTCCAAGGTGCCGTGTGGTTGTTAAGCCTCTAGAAATTATAACTGCGAAAGTTAACGCACATCTTTGCTTAAGACCCACAGGCGCCCATTACTTTGTAAACAGTTGTGCGTAGAATCAGTGGTAAGGTCAGGTCGTGGCGTGAGAATATGCACGCACTTAGCGTGATAGCCGCAATTAATGGCGTACGCAGTATGCCCTGCTAGTTGACTGCACACCACTCATCGATGAACCTTATAAAAGAGTTTCCAGGCTTGCCAGCATCTGTTTTCGTAGCTCGTAGTTTGATAATTTTTCTCCCGTATCTTCTAATTACCATGGCGGACTCGAAACACAACGAGTAATCCGAGACTGTGATTGGTATCGTCCCATTCAGTTTGTCTGCAGCTCGTGGTCGTGCAGTAGCGTTCTCGCTTCCCGCGCCCGGGTTCCCGGGTTCGATTCCCGGCGGGGTCAGGGATTTTCTCTGCCTCATGATGACTGGGTGTTGTGTGATGTCCTTAAGTTAGTTAGGTTTAAGTAGTTCTAAGTTCTAGGGGACTGATGACCATACATGTTAAGTCCCATAGTGCTCAGAGCCAACGGTCAGTTTTCTTGTATTTAATGGTCAGTACATAAGTATTCAGTTATTTCCTGCCTTTCTATTACGTATTTGTGGCCTTCATCCTGTCCCTTATTTTATAGCTCCGTATGGGAGAACTATCTTCTATAACATC
Organism: Schistocerca americana; assembly: GCF_021461395.2. NCBI lineage: Eukaryota > Metazoa > Arthropoda > Insecta > Orthoptera > Acrididae > Schistocerca > Schistocerca americana. The sequence continues at coordinate 96,516,603 of NC_060121.1, forward strand.
GATATCCGATGCTGCCATGGTCCAGGTAACAGAGTTTTCTCGTAAGTTAGCTTTTATTTGGAGACAGGGAACTGGGAACACTGTGGGCAACAGGTTCAGTTAATTCATTATTGAATATGTTTCTCTTCTAGAAGGCATGCTATTTAATTTCGTCATGCACCGTTTAATATTCATTCACATTTTAAATAACGCAACCAGAACATTCTCACAGACTTGTATCACTAACTGCCTACCACAGAAGTGCTTTGAGCCACAAACATGACACATAAAAAACGAGGTTCAGAAATTGTAGTCAGATTTTAATTATCTGTTATTTAATAGCGTATGGGCTGGACATGACATGACAAACACAACGCAATACGCTACTGTGGAGGAAGAAAAAGCTATTTCATTGAGTGTAAGAAAATGTAACACCTAAAGCTGTCCTTATGATGTAATTTACTGTGTATCTACCAGTTTCGGCACTTCAGTGCATGATCTTAAGGCCTTAGTTCATGCTGAAGGGGATATCACGATTCATATATACGATGCATCGGTGGCCAACAACTGATTTACGCAGACTGCCTGTAACTGTAATGTCGTCTTTCCAACCATCAACTGTCGTATATATGGATCGTAATAGCCCCTTCAGCATCCAGAAGGCCTGAAGGTGGTGCACTGAAGCGCCTAAACTGGTAGCTACACAATAAATGACACCGTAAGGACGTAAGCTGTTTCATTTTCTTACAATAGTGAATGCCCCCAGTCCCCCAGACCTCTAGGCAAAAGGATGGACATTCAAAAACTATTTCATTGAGGTCAGTAGTTTTCGAGATATGAAGCGAGAAGTTTGAAGCCGTTTTCTGGACAGCCAAATATCTAAAAAGTTTAACGTACCATGGTCCTAATTAAAATTAAAAACAGAATCTATTTATTTTACTTGTTCCAAAGCACTACACCTCCCTCCCTCCCAAGGCCATGCCATACACGAGTTTAAATTTTTTTACGCAGTTTTTGCAGGGGACAACGACTCTAAAACTATATCCTGTCTCCACGGATAGCGTTGTGTGGCTACCTGCAGACAGCACTCCTCGCGATGAAGTCGTTAACTTCGGACATCAAACATCTGGTACTAACTGGACACTTCAGGACTATTTGCTGCATAGGTTCGATTTTCATAGTGTCGTCGCTACGTTGTGGTATTTGCAGATTCCGGACTGTGTCCTCAACACTATGAAACCTGTCATTAAAATCGTGACAGCGTCTGTAAAAGTTCTGAGAGTGACGGCAAAGTTCCATTTTCCAAACCCAAATAAATTGAAAAACATTACGAGATCTGACACTGATTTGTAAATTTTTACAGGTCGACCCACATAAAGGGGCTCATTGCGTTACAAATTACTATCACACAAAGCTCAGCCTACCAAGTATTTTGTTAGCAGTAGCGTGCCTAAACAATAACTGTTCGCTCACGTATCTATATTAAACTTTACACAGAAATTCGTACATCTTCGTGTAGATTCAGGAATGTTCTTTTCACATCATAAGCGGCAGGAGTTTTAAAAGTAAGACAACATGGACAGATGTTTTATTTAATAAAGATATAGTGAAGTTTGCGTAGTTCTATAGCATACTCGGTAAATAGTTTTTCTGTGAGAGTTCCTTAAAAGTTTTTGGCTTTAGTTAATAACAAGCAACAAATTTTGCTGTGGTGTAATCAGCGTTCTGCCTGACAATTTCAGCTTAGCAGCTGCCCACCTGTCGCCGAACCGTTCGAGTTGCTCTACTCCTCTCGTGGTTGACGGAAAGAAGGTATACGTTTAAAAAAGCCATTATATTCGCTTACTGTAACAGCACATTCCCTACGTTTTTACAGTCGTCATCGTCGCCATTGACTGCTAAAACTATTCATTTATGAATGGACTACCGCAATTTCGTCCGTTTACACATTTTCACGTGGAGTACAGCTAATATTTTGGGCTTCAACATACGTCAAAATTTTTTTAAAAAAAATCACACCCATAGGCTGGGTATTTAAAGTTGTTGACAACCTTTTCAGAAATAACATCAAACCAGTATGAATGCTGACTATTTGACGGTGACTGAGGCCGTTATTTGTGCAAAAGATGCCAACAAATTTAAATACTCAACGTATGTAAATGATGATGACGTTTACACAGATGGTCAAAATGAAACTGGTGTAGAAAATATTTCAGGCAGTTCTACTTATATCACTTGCCATGTGTGGGGTTGATGTTTCTTATAAAGGTTTTCTAATTTTAATTTTCGTGTGTCTACGTATTGTAATGTGAACGTTCTTTCAACCGAACAATGAAGTGATATGTTTAAGAAACCGCTATCTGATGAAAGGAGTCGCCAAATTAATCTGAATTTGTAACTGTTTTACAGTTAACGTTTACTAAAAATAATTAAAGGACGTAAAATTGTACACCAAAGAAGCTATCACGTGACACGCTTTATTGTGCAGTGGACAGTGCTACGGTGCTACGGTGCTTGATATCACAGTACGTTTCTTGCAATTCTAACACACAGAACAGAGAAAATGTCCTGCATAAAATTACAAACTGAGCTTCGGAAGAATAAATGCCCTAAATACTTCTGTTAAAATGCCTTGCAAATTTGCATAACGAAACTAAATAAAATTTCGAACACCGAATGACACACCGCAATGAAAGAGTAAGAATGTCAGGCAGAAGAACCGAGATCTGAACTGAACTAACACTGATAATTTGCAATCCAGGACTTGACTGTAAATAGTGTCCGAACAGGATGTTAAACTCGCCCTAACAAACTTTCGTGACTTGCGTTGTGGCAACGGAATTCGTTCAAAAATGGTTCAAATGGCTCTGAGCACTATGGGACTTAACGGAAATTCGTTACTGCTCGAAAGTTGTGAATGCTAGAACGCAGCGCAGCTGCAAATCAGCTAAAGAAAACCCTGTACACGTGCAATGCAAGGAAAAGTAACTACACAAAGCACATTGTACTTTAAGTTCTAAATAAGTGTGTCTGGCTAAGTGTAATACTGTGACACTCGATTACAAAAAATTACTTAAGTAGGAGGACGGTGAAAAAAACTGCACCTATTGAGTGATATAGAACAGACCAGCATTTAAAAAACTGTGTTACGAAAGTAAGTTTTAACGAGTACGACATTCATTAAAAAATTTCTCATAAAAAAATATAGCTCTGCCATGTAACTCGTTAATGAAATGGTGAAGATGTGATGAATCTATGACTCGGAGAGCAAGCCATGTGAGCAGATACTTTTGTTTAATCCGTCTGGACAGTCAATCTAACTTAACCGAATAGACGAAGAAACATTGTACCCTAAATCTGTCCTTGTCAAACCTATCATAAATTACGCTAGCGCGAGCAATGCTTCGGCGACATTACGTGAATATCTTCACACTATTACAAAACCACATTTACAAAAACCAACATATTCTGCTTCTGCATCTCTGCCTTCTGCTAGCTGTTTTTCCAAACCGCTCATCAGCGTGAACCGATATCAGATTTTGTCATTTAATACACACTTCTGTGCCGGCCGCGGTGGTCTCGCGGTTCTAGGCGCGCAGTCCGGAACCGTGCGACTGCTACGGTCGCAGGTTCGAATCCTGCCTCGGGCATGGATGTGTGTGATGTCCTTAGGTTAGTTAGGTTTAAGTAATTCTAAGTTCTAGGGGACTGATGACCACAGCAGTTGAGTCCCATAGTGCTCAGAGCCATTTGAACGCACGACTGCTACACAGGCAAAGACAAACTACTTTTACTTGTACTCAGCCCAACCGTGGCGTAACATACCAACTAATAAACACATCTCTCTGAAGAATATCCAGTGTACAATGACGAAGTATGTCTCATCGAATAAAAACAGAGATCAAATCACTCTCATCGCCTATCAAAGCAAAGCTAGAGACATTACATTACGTTAAAAGATGCATGAAATATTTTCTGTAACAGTTTCATTTTGGCCGCCCTGTGCACGTCACACAAAATTTTCGACGATGATGTCTATAAGGTAGTTTTGTCTGACAGTGAACCCAATCCATGAAAAATTACTCACTTTACGCATTTTGTGGTTTCTTAAAATCCATGAGAAAACGAACTAACTGAAAGTGAAAGTTCTTCATTAACAGAGAACAATCTATAAACTAGTAATGCGAAAATTAAAACAAAGAATTCGACATAGGGGGATACATGCCTTAAAATCACGCTTTCACCAGGAGGCCAAGAGATGAACAACGTGATACGAAATAACAAGCGAGTATAGCGTAGGAGTAAGAACTGGACTAGTATTCGGGAGGACGACGGTCCAATTTTCGATGCAGCTATCGAGACGTAGGTGTTTTGAGATTTCCCAATGTCTCTTACGGCGAATGTCTGGATGGTCCCCAATCCAAGAATTATTGTTCACCTCTGATAACTTCGTCGTCAAACGGAACGTTGAATCGTAATTTTCCCCTTCCTTTTATGGAGCGATATGACCCTAAATCGCCTTCTTCTTCCACACACATACAGAGATTGTACCATTATGTATATTGCTTTCCCGTGTCAGGAAACGGCATACAGGGTTCCTATAGCAATTTCTCGATTGATTTAGTGGACAGGGGACGTCTTCACGCCATTAACAATAATTTTAGTCCTGTTATTGTCATCACCAATGCATTGTAGGAGGAATGCATTACACAAAACTACAAGTGTGTTCTATAATTGTACTGAATTTACGAGATCAGAAGAAGCTCAACAAATTCGGAGATAAAACCCATGTGGGAGGCCTGTAATCGAAGGTGAATGGTTGTGCCAGGACAGGATATTTATGTCTGTTGGACCATTATATCTAGTAATTCACGTACTTTAAGACTATCGCCTAGTTATGTAAGGAGGTATTCCCGTAAGTAGTGGAATTTCCGAAGTTTCTCTGAAACTGTAATTGTTTGCTGAATTGCTACGAAAATAATTGGGTATCAATGTTTTATTGCCACGATATTTAGACGTCATGTCGTTATTACCTTCAGATGCTTAATGTAAGCTTGTATTAGATATTATCATACTATATTTTTCGAAATATCTGTTTGCCAGTGAACGCAGGAAAACTCTTTTGCTCCCTCAGATCTATCTTTCTGAAATAATGGATATCATCAGCGGGCAGAGTCCAAAAGCGACTCTCTCGCTTCTTTTCATTTCCGCATACGTCCATAACGGCACATTTAATTCGCAGTCATCGCAGTAATCTGTGCCATGTAGCCTATTTAAATACTCACAGGGCGCGCATAAACGAACCGAAGGCAACTTCAGAGCAAATCTGCTAGGACTTCCAGTAAGATGAAAGCGTTTAATTTCCTCCGCACTCTCCATTACCCGGTCCACTAGCCCGGGTCCTGCACCTGCTCTGCCATTCATCGACCGAGCGCTGCAACAAACCTTATTTGTAGGTAACACGGATACGTATCATACTTTAATTTTATTCCAGAATGTTAAGCACACTGAAATTTTCAATTGTCTGATACGATTCTAAACTGTTTATCCAAGCAATATAGAATCCTGTGTACAGTCTGACATCTTGCAACTTTCTGAAGACTTCACAGGTACATGGCTCAATATGATAAAATAAGAACGTCCCAATAGGCAGGACAATTTGAGACAGTTTGAGGCTCACTGATGAGACCATTATGAAACTTCTATAAGTATTTTTAGTAGAAGTTTTTTTTTAGCAACGAACCCCGCAACCGTCGCTGTGTTATTTCATCCATTGTCAGGACTATTTCTTCAAAACTTACTGTAACACATTACCAGTTAACAAATTTGCTTAACTCATACTTATCTCTAACTACAAACTGACTTCCTTTTGAAAGATATACTGGGTGAATATTAATAAAATTGACACACTGCAGGGACGGACTCCTGACTGGAATCAGAGGAGAGAAGGTCCTGTGATCACGTGTCCGGAGATAAACGGTGTGCGTGCAACGGCAGCAAATCGCCCCGGAACACAGTACAGAACTGCGTCGCACCCACCTCACAAAAAATGTTCAGAGTGGTCTCCGTGGAATGCAAAATTGTTGAAATGGCTCTGAGCACTATGGGACTTAACATCAGAGGTCATCACTCCCCTATAACTTAGAACTACTTAAACCTAACTAACCTATGGACATCACATACATCCATGCCCGAGGCAGGATTCGAACCTGCGACCGTAGCGGTCGCGCGGTTCCAGACTGAAGCGCCTAGAACCGCTCGGCCACATCGGTCGGCTAGTGGGATGCAATGCACGCGTTCACTCGTAGCATCACGGATTTCCGCTCTTCTTCGCTTACTCCATGTTGGCGAGCTACTTGCCTGGAGCTTGTACTAGGGTTCGTCTCAATATCCTCTAGAAGTCGATCCTCCAAATCTGGTGTACACACAGTCCGCCGCCTCCCTGCACATTCCTCTGTCCGAAAGGACCCATGATCACACAAACTCCCAAAAAGCCCTTGAAATGTTGTGTGATATGGTTGGTGCTGTGAGGGTAATTGTTTTGGTATAGCCGTGCTGCCTCTCGACCGTTTCCATCTGCTTGGCCGTACAGAAAACACCACCTCGGTTTGTCTCCGACATAAATACCGGACCATTCTCCTCATTACAGTACGGTGCGTAAATCGCACAGCCTGCAACACACAAAGTGCACACAGCACGTGGTCAGAGAAATTCTCCTTCATCGGCGCCGTCTACCGCGGCAATGACGCATTTCGGGCCACATTTTCCCCCACTCCCAGTCAGGAACCCGTCCTGAAAATTGTCGGTTTTATTAATGTTCACCATGTGTACACGTCTTCTTCGTTGGAATAATGCAGCAATACAACTTCTTAATAACATCACTTAAATCACTTAAATATTGTTACATAATGGTGGTTACAGAAATTTACATAAACAATAGCTTCGCTGCAGTAAAGTTTTAAATATTTTTTTACCTTAATTATTATTATTATTTAAATGTTGCAAACATACTTTTTTTGTACACAGTCATATTTATTACAATGTTCAGACTCTGAATTCAGTGCTGCAGTCTTGATCGAGATTGTAATATGGACTTGGAGTTCACAACGTGTGTGTGTGTGAGAGAGAGAGAGAGAGAGAGAGAGAGAGAGAGAGAGAGAGAGAGAGACGCAGGAGTAGGGGGGGGGGGGAGGATTTAACGTTTTAAAACAAGCTCCGAGACTTGATCGGCAGCAGTGATTTAGCTCCTCGTCTACTTATATATATCTGTTTTTCCTATATTTAAGCCTGTTTCTGATTAATCTCATCAATTAAATTTTTTTTATGGGACCTAATGTGAATGCTATACGACAAAATGGTGGTATCCAAAAACGGCGCCGAGGTAACTGTGGTTCACCACGGGCCACATCGTCCCGAAGAACCAAGAGGCTGCCAATAGGACCTCGTCAACGATCGTTGCTGCACCTGGGTCTCCACAGCACGCGCCTGGTCCGTGCACCCACGATTGCTGTTCATCGGAGACGGAGGCTGAGATTTTCACGCCAATACGGGAACTGGAAATCCACCGAGTGGTGGCAGATGGCCTTTTCAGACGAATCGTGTTTCATGCTTCATCGGCGTGAAGCATCTGATAGCAACAATCGCCGGGAGGTTCCGGCAGGAGGAGAAGGCGCTCAGCTCTGTTGAATGATTTTGTAGCATTCCATGGGTGATATCGTGATTATAGAAGGCATAATGGATAAGCACAAAAGTATCCATCTATCTTTTGGGACCAAATCCACCCCTACAGGCAGTTTGTATTCCCTCGGCACGATGGCATCTACCAGCACGACAATGCGAAGTGTCACACAGCTCGCAGTGTACATGCGTGGTTCGAACAGCACCAAGAGTTCACTGCACTCCCCTGGCCACCAGACTCCAATGCAATCCAGAATCTGTTGAACCGCCTCCTTCAGGATCTTCGCGCAGTGTATCGTCAACCGAGAAACCCAGCGCAGCTGACAATTGCGATGGAGTCGGCACGGCGCCACGTCATCTCTGCGACTACCTTACAGAACCTCACTGATTATCAGACCAATTGTGTGATTGGATTGAAGAGTTCCTAGATAACAGAACGCAGCATGTCATTCTCAATGGAGAGAAGTCATCCGAAGTAAGTATGATTTCAGGTATGCCGCAGGGGAGTGTCGTAGGACCGTTGCTATTCACAATGTACATAATTGACCTTGTGGATAACATCGGAAGTTCACTGAGGGTTTTACCGGATGATGCTGTAGTATATCGTGAGGTTGTAACAATGGAAAATTGTACTGAAATGCAAAAGGATCTGCAGCGAATTGACGAATGGTGCAGGGAATGGCAATTGAATCTCAATGTAGATAAGTGTAATGTGCTGCGAATACATAGAAAGATAGTTCCCTTATCATTTAGCTACAAAATAGCAGGTCAGCAACTTGAAGCAGTTAATTCCATAAATTATCTGGGAGTACGCATTAGGAGTGATTTAAAATGGAATGATCATATAAAGTTGATCGTCGGTAAAGCAGATGCCAGACTGAGATTCATTGGAAGAATCCTAAGGAAATGCAATCCGAAAACAAATGAAGTAGGTTACAGTACACTTGTTCGCCCATTGCTTGAATATTGCTCACCAGTGTGGGATCCGTACCACATAGGGTTGATACAACACATAGAGAAGATCCAACGGAGAGCAGCGCGCTTCGTTACAGGATCATTTACTAATCGCAAAAGCGTTACGGAGACGATAGATAAACTCCAGTGGAAAACTCTGCAGGAGAGACGCTCAGTAGCTCGGTACGGGCTTTTGTTGAGGTTTCGAGAACATACCTTCACCGAGGAGTCAAGCAGTATATTGCTCCCTCCTACGTATATCTCGCGAAGAGGCCATGAGGGTAAAATCAGAGAGATTAGAACCCACACAGAGGCATACGGACAGCCTCGAGTGAGAATCGATAGAGGTATTCAAAGTTCCCTCCGCCACACACCGTCAGGTGGCTTGCGGAGTATGGATGTAGATGTGGATGTAGATTATCTTCTCCCACGTCTCGCAGCGGTCCACCCCGAAAAAGACGATTTATTCAGGCTTTTGGCACATTATTGTGGCTGCACAGTGTAATATGAACATTATAAGTAAGCATGTGATCATCCATGCACTTTCACAACGTATCTGTCTTAAAATGCATGATTTGAGACAATTGTAGCATTCAAAGAAGCTATAATGTTAAGAAATTCGAACCATTATGGTTAGAATACACACATAACGTGTCCTTAGCAGTAGAAATTCGATATATTTCCACTCACGAAGAAAGATAAAGTATGGTATAGACGTAATAACTTGACTGTTTGCGAATTCAGAAACAAACTACAATCCCCCGAAAATACAGGTATTCCACCACCTAGGCGAATCTCTGCTTATAGAATTAGGCGTTGGATCTAGTGCTCCAGCGACCATTAAAATCTTACCTTGGCATAACCATTCAACTTTGACTGCAGGCCTTCCAGATGGGCTTAGTGTAAATCTGTTGACGATTTTACGGTCACGTAAATATCGCGCAATGATGGAACACACGTGTATCTTTTTTCTAATATAGTTGTTCTACAATTTACCTGACGATTACTATCAGTCCGAAAATGATTTTTAATGGCGTCGACGATGTTCCCTATGCACTAAATCAATGGATAAATCGCTACAGAATCTCTGTCTTCCGCTTTCAGATAATGTGCAAGAACTACATAATGGGAAATACAATGACAGTACACATTTACGATATACGAGAGTGATTTAGGATGGTGTCGTTTCAGAAAAGGACATGTAGAGTTCAACGTTTCTTCGATGATACAATCATTTACACTAAACACAAAATTCGGACTGTGGAAGGGTGGGAAGAAGATAGGCACTTGTTTACTGCTATGCGACGTCGCTCGCTATGTTATTTCCTAGTGTATAACTGCTTATCTTTTGGGTTTTACATCTAAATAAATACTCCACAAGCCAACGTACAGTGCGTGGCACATCGTACGTCGTACCATTATTATCAATTATTTTCGCTATTGCGTTCGCATAAGAAGCTAGAGAAAAATGCGTGACTTAACGCCTCTGGAAGTGCCCTAAGTTGTCACGGCATTTCATCATAATACGTTGGTGAGGGCATAATGGTTACACAATCTCCTTCGAATAGAGGTTTCTTATTTAGTACAACGAATCCAATTTAATTTATGAGACCATTCCTGTTATACAGCGTTAGCCAGAACTTACGCAACCCTACAATCGAAATCATAGTGTGGTGGGAAACTGAATTTCTTATCGACGGGAATGTTTGTATTGGCAACGCATGACCTTTGGGGAGAGGCATAGCACGTGTTGGCCAAGCAGTTTTTCGCCCTTTCGATGAGTGTGTGGAGTTAGATGGGTGCGAACAAACGTGTTTATTTCCAGGCTCAACTTGAGTTCATTATTGATAGTTAATTCAAATTGCGTTCTTTCTTAAAATGTCAGGAAGACTTTATGGTAGCTTTTCCTGAAACAAGGGTACCTAACAAATCAACGATTTCACTCGTAAAAAAAACAGGTACTGTGAATAAATGTGAATCTCCCGGCTGGCCTTCGCTGTTAAGTGAAGCCTCACTGGAAAATATCCACGCGTCCTTGTTACGTTCATCAAGAATGTCTACAATAAAACTTTGTCAGCAAACTTTCTTAACGGGGTGTTCGCAGAACTACAAAGAAGCTGAAACTACGCCCGTGTCGCATTCGCTTTTTGCATGAGATTCGAGAACCTGATAGAGGAAAAAGACTATATTGTAGTCGAAGGTTCAAAATGGTTCAAATGGCTCTGAGCACTATGGGACTCAACATCTTAGGTCATAAGTCCCCTAGAACTTAGAACTACTTAAACCTAACTAACCTAAGGACATCACACACACCCATGCCCGAGGCAGGATTCGAACCTGCGACCGTAGCAGTCCCGCGGTTCCGGACTGCAGCGACAGAACCGCACGGCCACCGCGGCCGGCACAGTCGAAGGCTTTTGCGTTTTATTCGCAACAGTGTTCGGATGATGGATTATGATGAACCATAGTTTCACCTAAGCGACTATCAAAACAACCATAACGACAGATATCGGAGTTTAGAAAACCTTCACGTTTTCCATTACATTCAGGGAATGTTGAAGTGTGGTATGCAATTTCACACAAAAAATTGTAGGCCCAATGTTTTTCCTAGGAAACGTTAGTAGCTGAACATTAAGAGGACATCATCATGCAGTTCGTCACATTGTTAAGGATGATGAACGACACTGCTGGCGGCAGCAAGATGGTGAAACAGCGCAAACTGTGAACAGCAATATCATGATACCGCGTGAGTTGTTTGGGAACACATTATTTAGGTGATCTTTGGCCGCCTAGATCCTCACATTTATTCCCCCCCCCCCCCCACCCGACATTCTTTTGTGGGGACGTCAGAAGGATAACGTCTATAATGACAGCTCTCTCACAATCGAACAACTGAAGCGCAACATCGAAGACGTAATATGTAGCATAAGTGTAGTGACCACCAAAAAGCGGCAGCTAATACGAAGAAAAGGCGTGTGTTGCAGCACATGGAGACATTTTTAGCATTTATTACGAGTAAATGTATATTGTAAGAGTATACATTATAACTACATTATTAATAAAGATTTGAATTTTTCTTTAATTTGGGGTTGCGTCTCTTCTGGCTCACCCTGTACTTTCGAATGCTCCACGCCGACCCGTTACGGCCCTTGCACAGACCCTCTTAATTTATGAGATGTCTACTGTCATGCCTACTTGATCAAGACCTGAAACATTGAAACATTATTGTACAATTTGTCTCAGTGCTGCCTTGTGTACGATTCCCTTCGCAGATGTACTGCACTTTGCCAGAATCGTTCAAACAAATATAAGACTTCCATTCGCCGTCCCTAATACGGACTTGATGTGATCGCCCCATTTCATACCACTTCTTAGCATTCCCGTAGCACTGGACTCGCATTCGGGAGGACGACGGTTCAATCCCGTCTCCAGCCATCTACATCTACATTTATACTCCGCAAGCAATCCAACGGCGTGTGGCGGAGGGCACTTTACGTGCCACTTGCATTACCTCCCTTTTCTGTTCCAGTCGCGTATGGTTCGCGGGAAGAACGACTGTCTGAAAACCTCCGTGCGCGCTCGAATCTCTCTAATTTTACATTCGTGATCTCCTCGGGAGGTATAAGTAGGGGGAAGCAATATATTCGATAGCTCATCCAGAAACGCACCCTCTCGAAACCTGGCGAGCAAGCTACACCGCGATGCAGAGCGCCTCTCTTGCAGAGTCTGCCACTTGAGTTTGCTAACCATCTCCGTAACGCTATCACGGTTACCAAATAACCCTGTGACGAAACGCGCCGCTCTTCTTTGGATCTTCTCTATCTCTTCCGTCAACCCGATCTGGTACGGATCCCACACTGATGAGCAATTCTCAAGTATAGGTCGAACGAGTGTTTTGTAAGCCACCTCCTTTGTTGATGGACTACATTTTCTAAGGACTCTCCCAATGAATCTCAACCTGGTACCCGCCTTACCAACAATTAATTTCATATGATCATTCCACTTCAAATCGTTCCGCATGCATACTCCCAGATATTTTACAGAAGTAACTGCTACCAGTGTTTGTTCCGCTATCATGTAATCATACAATAAAGGATCCTTCTTTCTATGTATTCGCAATACATTACATTTGTATTGTCATTTATAAGGCATTCACTCCTTTAAGTCGAATTATTCTACAGAAATTTTCACCTCAATAGTTTATAGACCATATCCATGAACGAACAGTGGTAGCTTGAAACGATAATCTGATAAAGTATATCAGCACACTGAATAGTAAATATTGTTGATAGGATACTATAATGTACCTACATAACTGCATGTGTAATAAAATGTATTCCCCAGTGCTCTTGCAAGCGTATTGTTGTACCTAACCTCTTACACGTAATGTAGTTGCATTAACACAAGGAAATCAGATTCGAAAATTATCAGAGATTCGTATTCAGGAGGTGAACGGTTCTCAGTCAGTCAGTCAGTCCACTCAGATGTACATTTTCCACAGTTTTTCCCATAATCGCTTAACACGCTCTCGCCAGCGTATACCACCAGTGGCTCACGCTCGACTCTCGCAATTATGCTACCAGCAATACAATAACGCATGATGTACCACCTGTCAGCCATGCACAACGAACAACTGTCAATACAATTTTGTGTGACCCTTCTGCGAGAAAACTTTCTGAATAAGTGAAAGATATCTCGTAATTTGTGATTAATTTAAAGTTATTTTATGTGAGCTCTCGTTGGTTTAATAGGATGGACTTCCGGCATGTTCAAAATAATAGGTGAATACATTAAAACAGGAGGTGTAGTCTAATGAAAACCGAACACCCGTCACAACGGGACCATTCATAATTAATCACCACAAACGTTAAGACATTTAATCCATTTGGAGACTTAACCGTCCGACTGACACCGACGACCACGCATGTCTTTCTTCACGTCGACAGAGCTGTGAAAATCGGGTAGTGAAAGTGCCGGACTGTTCGGAGGATTTACAGTATCTCCAACCAAATCGCTGAAGTGCCTTCGTTAAACTGACAGCGTGGGGGCGGGCCTTCTTGTACAGTAGGATGGTTCCTTCCGACAGCATTCCGACAGCCTGAGAACAAACGGCAAAGCCACCGGTGGAAAGTCCCACATCTACCCCGCCAAGGAATTCGAAAGCTGTTCGCACGATGAGCTGCTTCTTCTGCTCCAGGGGCCCTCTGCGTGGGTCCTCGAGCGTGGAACCGCAATGAATGCGCAGCGCTATGAAGACTTTGCAGAAACAGCGACGCGCCATCAAACCAAAACGCAAAGGAATGTTGTCGGGTGGATTCAGCCTGGTTGATAACGCCCGGCCCCACACTGCCAATCACACGAGGGCTACACTTACGCAAGGTGGTTGAGAAACCCTATAACATCCTCCGCACAGCCTAAATGTTTCAGCGTCTGATTTTCACATCTTTGGCGACCCGAAGAAAAAGGCATGAGTGAATGTGGGTTGCAGTAGGGCGAGGAAATAAAACAGTGGATGCGGCTGTGCAGCCGGCCACGTTCCAGGAATTGATCCTTTCGTCTCCCAGTGGGATAAGTGTCTTACCGCGTGCTGTGATTACGTTTCAGTGAAACCATTTCGTGGTCCAGCTGTAGAGGTTGCTCGGTTTTCATTTGGCTGTTTCTTATACTGAGAAAATGAGTTATAGCAGTAAATATAGTAGTAAATGAGTTTTGTTATTTCGGGAGCGAAATAACTGATGATGGTCGAAGTAGAGAGGATATAAAATGTAGACTGGCTATGGCAACGAGAGCGTTTCTGAAGAAGAGAAAATGGTTAACATCATGTATAGATTTAAGTGTCAGGAAGTCTTTTCTGAAAGTATTTTAATGGAGTATAACCATGTATGGAAGTGAAACGTGGACGATAAACAGTGTAGGCAAGTAGGGAATAGAAGCTTTCGAAATCTAGTGCTACAGAAGAATGCTGAAGATTAGGTGGGTAGATCACATAACTAATGAGGAGGTACCGAATAGAATTGGGGAGAAAAGGAATTTGTGGGCTCCGTTGTTAGGACACGTTTCGAGGCATCAACTTATCATCAGTGTAGTATTGTAGGGAAGTGTGGAAGGTAGAAATCGTAGAGGGAGACCAATGCAAGAATACACTAAACAGATTCAAAAGGATGTAGGTTGCAGTAGTTACTAGCAGATGAAGAAGCTTGCACAGGATAGGGCTGTATGGAGAGTTGCAACACACCAGTCTCTGGAGTGAAGACGACAATAAAAACGACACGACTTCTGAATACGACCGCTGCTCCGAGTCGAGGAACGGATGAAGCAGTGCCTCCAGATGAAAGAAAGCTTGAATACGCCTGCTACCCCATAGCGGGCAACAATATTTTCAACGCCGGTGTGAACGTGTTAACTAAGAGGCAGGTAGGTTCTTTTCAAAAGAACACGGTCGGCATCCTTCCTCGGCTTTGCTCTGTGTGTCTCTAACGAGCACATTGTCGACGTCATATGAAGCGGTAACCTTCCTTCCTTCCTTTCTTCCAAAATTATGTTTTGAGACTTGGTGAGCAGGCGATTGCCACTAGTAAGTGCCAATACTTCACAAGAGCTATTAAGCTTTCGCGTTCTTGAAACTGGGACAGCCGAGGAGAGCGGCGATCATAATGCTGGAGAACAGCACGGTGCGGCCCGGCGGAAGACGCGCGAGGTGCGCCAGCGGGCTGCCAAAGCAGCCTGGACACGGCTGCCGGCACGAGCACCAGCCAGCGTCAGTCCCGCCTGTCTTCCAGCGTCCCTTAGTCGAGGAACTGATCAGTAGAATCTGCTTAGTATGTAATAGCCGTCTGCGCGACTATACGGTGCGTAACGTTTATAAGTGCAGATATTTTTATACGTCGTACCTTAAAACGTACACACATTAGTTCGTTGTTTTTTTTTTTCTATGTGTTAAACGGACTTCACACACACACGTCACAAACTTGACCATCTCATGTTTTCTGCACGGTTATAATTATACCATTAAGTGCACTAGAATCACAAGAGAAGGAGGTATACTTGGGAAAGGCCGGGAGATACGGGAAGATTTCAGTTAGATTACATCACGGTCAGACAGAGATTCCGAAATCACTGGATTGTAAGGCGTACCCAGGAGCAGATATAGATTCAAATCACAATATAGTAGTGATGAACAGTAGGCTGAAGTTCAAGACATTAGTCAGGAAGAATCAATACGCAAAGAAGTGGGATACGGAAGTACTAAGGAATGACGAGATACGTTTGAAATTCTCTAACGCTAAAGATACAGCAATAAGGAATAGCGCAGTAGGTAGTACAGTTGGAGAGGAATGGACATCTCTAAAAAGGGCCATCGCAGAAGTTGGGAAGGAAAACATAGGTACAAAGAAGGTAGCTGCGAAGAAACCATGGGTAACAGAAGAAATACTTCAGTTGATTGATGAAAGGAGGAAGTACAAACATGTTCCGGGAAAATCAGGAATACAGAAATACAAGTCGCTGAGGAATGAAATAAATAGGAAGTGCAGGGAAGCTAAGACGAAATGGCTGCAGGAAAAATGTGAAGACATCGAAAAAGATATGATTGTCGGAGGGACACACTCAGCATACAGGAAAGTCAAAACAACCTTTGGTGACATTAAAAGCAACGGTGGTAACATTAAGAGTGCAACGGGAATTCCACTGTTAAATGCAAAGCAGAGGGCAGATAGGTGGAAAGAATACATTGAAAGCCTCTACGAGGGTGAAGATTTGTCTGATGTGATAGAAGAAGAAACAGGAGTCGATTTAGGAGAGATAGGGTATCCAGTATTAGAATCGGAATTTAAAAGAGCTTTGGAGGACTTACGGTCAAATAAGGCAGAAGGGATAGATAACATTCCATCAGAATTTCTCAAATCATTGGGGGAACTGGCACCAAAACGACTATTCACGTAAGTGTGTAGAATATATGAGTCTGGCGATATACCATCTGACTTTCGGAAAAGCATCATTCACACAATTCCGAAGACGGCAAGAGCTTACAAGTGCGATAATTATCGCTCAATCAGCTTAACAGTTCATGCATCGAAGCTGCTTACAGGAATAATATACAGAAGAATGGATAAGAAAATTGAGAATGCGCTAAGTGACGATCAATTTGGCTTTAGGAAAAGTAAAGGGACGAGAGAGGCAATTCTGACGTTACGGCTAATAATGGAAGCAAGGCTAAAGAAAAATCAAGACACTTTCATAGGACTTGTCGACCTGGAAAAAGCGTTCGACAATATAAAATGGTGCAAGCTGTTCGAGATTCTGAAAAAAGTAGGGCTAAGCTATAGGGAGAGACGGGTCATATACAATATGTACAACAACCAAGAGGGAATAATAAGAGTGGACGATCAAGAACGAAGTGCTCGTATTAAGAAGGGTGTAAGACAAGGCTGTAGCCTTTCACCCCTACTCTTCGATCTGTACATCGAGGAATCAATGATGGAAATAAAATAAAGGTTCAGGAGTGGAATTAAAATACAAGGTGAAAGGATATCAATGATACGATTCGCTGATGACATTGCTATCCTGAGTGAAAGTGAAGAAGAATTAAATGATCTGCTGAACGGAATGAACAGTCTAATGAGTACACAGTATGGTTTGAGAGTAAATCGGAGAAAGACGAAGGTAATGAGAAGTAGTAGAAATGAGAACAGCGAGAAACTTAACATCAGGATTGATGGTCAGGAAGTCAATGAAGTTAAGGAATTTTGTTACCTAGGCAGTAAAATAACCAATGACGGACGGAGCAAGGAGAACATCAAAAGCAGACTTGCTATGGCAGAAAAGGCATTTCTGGCCAAGAGAAGTCTACTAATATCAAATACTGGCCTTAATTTGAGGAAGAAATTTCTGAGGATGTACGTCTGGAGTACAGCATTGTATGGTAGTGAAACATGGACTGTGGGAAAACCGGAACAGAAGAGAATCGAAGCATTTGAGATGTGGTGCTATAGACGAATGTTGAAAATTAGGTGGACTGATAAGGTAAGGAACGAGGAGGTTCTACGCAGAATCGGAGAGGAAAGGAATATGTGGAAAACACGGATAAGGAGAAGGGACAGGATGATAGGACATCTGCTAAGACATGAGGGAATGACTTCCATGGTACTAGAGGGAGCTGTAGAGGGCAAAAACTGTAGAGGAAGACAGAGATTGGAATACGTCAGGCAAATAATTCAAATAATTGAGGACGTAGGTTGCAAGTGCTACTCTGAGATGAAGAGGTTAGCACAGGAAAGGAATTCGTGGCGGGCCGCATCAAACCAGTTCAAATGGTTCAAATGGCTCTGAGCACTATGGGACTCAACTGCTGAGGTCATTAGTCCCCTAGAACTTAGAACTAGTTAAACCTAACTAACCTAAGGACATCCAAAACATCCATGCCCGAGGCAGGATTCGAATCTGCGACCGTAGCGATCTTGCGGTTCCAGACTGCAGCGCCTTTAACCGCACGGCCACTTCGGCCGGCTCATCAAACCAGTCAGTAGACTGATGACCAATTAAAAAAAAAAGTGCGCTAGGGCTGTCAGTAAGGACGGTGGTGTAGTGAAATCCAACTAAATCAGAGAATGCTGAGGAAATCATGTTAAGAATCAGACGCTAAAGCTTGCAGGGGAGAAGATAAATACTCACGACAGGCGAAATGCACAGCATGTGAAATGCAGACTGGCACTACCGATCACACCGTTGCTGGGAAAGAGAAATTTGATCATATCTAATATTAACTTAAGTGTTTGATTTTTTTCTGAAACTGTTCGTCTGGCACCTACGATACACTCTAGAGACAAGAACAGTATACAAGCTTTTGAAATGCGGTGCTGCAGAAGAGTGCTGAAGATGAGGTGGATATACAGGCAAGCTAATCACGTCTGAACAGAGTCGGCGAAACGAAATTTATGGGACAGCTCTTCTAAAAGAAGCGCTCAGTTGCGGTGCAAGTTGCAGGAAGACACAAAGGCACCACTGCGGTAAGAAGGTTCAGTTGGATGTAGGGTGCACTAGTTACGCAGTTGTGAACAGTCTCGTACACAAATGGCTGTTCGTTCTTGTACATGTGGTGTGAAACACAACATGTACAACAGGCCACTGAGGATGACTGGAAGGTAACACTCTGACGTTGGTGATCATTTCAGTACAAAGTAAGGTTAATGTGAATAAACAAGTGTTATACCATACGTGTCAAGAAACGAATGAGTAGGAGAAAAACAGCGCATATTTCTCCACTTTCAAGTTCGCCACGATAGCTCAGTGGTCAGCGTGACGGATTGCCGTCCTACGGGCCCGTGTTCGATTCCAGGCTGGGTCGGGGGTTTTCTCCGCCCAGGGACTGGGTGTTGTGTTATCTTCATCATCATTTCATCCCCATCCGGTGCGCAGGTCGCCCAATGTGGCTTCGAATATAAGACCTGCGCCAAGGCGGCCGGACCTGCCCCGTAAGGGGACTCCCGGCCAATGACGCCAAACGCTCATTTCCATTTTATACTTTCTGTAAAGTTCTTCGTACCACCGTGCTGCAATCAGAGCCTCTGGTAACGACATTAAATAGGGCTTAGGTTGATTCCAGGTCACCTTCATCCACGTAGTCTACGTATCAGTGCACGAGGCTTCGAAAATGGTTGCTGCTGGACCGTCCTGAACAAAGTCGGGAGATACTGTACAAGAGGTATATCCCTATGTGCGGCATGCCAGGGATGCGTGTATGCTAAAGAAACAGTGGTGGATGTCTTGTTCCTAAAGGTGGGGAGCCCCTAGCAGGGTGTGGCCCTGCCGGAATGTGGCCGGAATGTGGCACGAGAATCACCAGGTGACAGTCGAGGCCGATCGTACTGTACAGCGGTGCACCAGCCTCAGGAATGCAGTCTGACAGCTTGCGGTCGCGTGCCTAGCAGGTAGTCCAGAAGCGCCCAGTAGGCTGCCACTTAGTGACGTCATTGCCAGTGTCATATCTACGGCACAGGCTATCTAGACCGCAGCATAGTGTTCCGCGCTACACATGGCACAGGGCCACGAAAACTTTAAGTATAAAGAGAGCTCTTTTCTTATAATGTGGTGCGATCTCACTTGTAACGGTAAAAGACGTAGACGTCGTTATTTTTGTGCTCTTATTTGGCTGAACTTTCCAGCAGGCTGATGATATTAATTCAGTCAGCACTCTCCTTTCAGACAATACGGTCTTAGCCGTCAAAATCCTCACTGGCGACCGCACAAATTCCTGGCACCTCTCATGCCAAAATGGCTAAGACTTTTAAAAGACCGGTTAACAGAAATTTGGCAGTTCGAGGGCATTTCATTGCCTAAATTTCTAAACCGTAGATAATAATTTTTAAAATCGATGTTTAAATACTTTTGTTTTATTACCATTCCTCACGTGAAACTCGTTTAATAAAGAAATAGTCATCTTTGGTGAATTTATTCTTGGTCTGATTTCTTCGTTTTTTAGCATTATTAATAATTTTCAGGTGTAAGTATTTATTTTCGCCATTACTATTATTATTCTCGTCTCTTTCTATTGTGCTATTTGAGTTTAGACTCCTCGTTTTATGCTCTTGTATTAACTTTCTGATCAGATGCTCTGTATTTTGTAGGCACGGACTGCAATCAGACGGTTGTCTGCAAATTGTAATGAGTACACCTATTACTACTGGTTAGGACCTCCATATTTTTACTCTTCTTCTTCCAGCACTGTGGGGCACATTCGAGGTGTAATTATGTAACGTGGAGACCAAATTCGGCTGAGCAGAAACCGGCGGAACGCATTAGTGAAGATACTAGTTGGGTCCTCGCCTACGAACCATCGGGCCGCAGTTTACGGGAGCTGCGTAATCTGTGCGTAGAATCTCCACGTACCTCCGGAAAACTGACAAGGACTTGTCGAATGCCAGCCAATAAAATATCTAAGGAAGATAAATAAAAAAAACAGAGAAAATTTAAGATCGTGGTTTTAATGCTTCCGGTGTTCTAGATAGATTCGCCCCGCTTGGTTACAACGCAAAGTACGTTCGTACAACCATGTGAAACTGGCAGAAGAATCATTCTTCCGAAGTCACTCAACTCGCGCATCAAATTGGCTCATGAAAGCTTTGACTCTTCAACAGACTTTCTGCACTTAGTCGTGCTTTCGCAGTTCCTTACTGATTATAAAGAGTTTCGTCACCAGTCATGAGTTTTTCGAGAAAAGAAGTGTCCGCGTTTTGCATTACCAACCAATCGCGGCAGGCGACCACACCTCTTTCCTTCTCTTCGGGAGCCAAGGAGTACAGGACAGACTTTGCACGCGCCTTCCTCTTCTTCAAAACTATTCTGGAGAGTGTACAGAACACTTGAATTAGAGATGTTGGCCCGTTACCATTTGTCCCACAACGAACTGCGGCCGCACGCCCACTACCTAACACTGCCTACCACTGACTGCTCACAACTGCCTGGTCGAATGCGCATTTGTAATTCACTGCCGTTAGTTCAAGCAGCTACCGTAATTACGGCGCTGATGTCGCTTGTACGCTAGAAATGAAATCAGTCTCGTAACTTTTTGGGCGGACGGTGTACGCCACGCAGACTCGGTGCTATATTGTGCTCCAGAGGTGCATTGACGCGCTAGCAAGCAGCTGGTCGTACTGTTTTCGCTTATAAGGGTATGTATTGAAGACCGCCAAACAATTGTCTGCTTCACAACAAATGAACTGGAGAAAAGTGTTTCAGAGTATTGTAACAATACCACCACTTGCAAAGTAGGTTAGAAATCACAACAAAGTTATTGACTGTAGATGGTATCGTCAGAATGTAAATAATAAAGTCACTGTAGAAAGGTCATCAATTTTGGCACTTATCTTGAATGGATTCCCACGTAGATTTCGTCGAAGTTGTTATGGCTCATCTTGTTGATTCTAGGGTGATTCCAATTTGACTGCTAGTAGGTCCAGATCTGTTGGTTGGTTGGTTGTTTTGGGGAAGGAGACCAGACAGCGTGGTCATCGGTCTCATCGGATTAGGGAAGGAAGTCGGCCGTGCCCTTTCAGAGGAACCATCCCGGCATTTGCCTGGAGTGATTTAGGGAAATCACGGAAAACCTAAATCAGGATGGCCGGACGCGGGACTGAACCGTCGTCCTCCCGAATGCGAGTCCAGTGTCTAACCACTGCGCCACCTCGCTCGGTTCCAGATCTGTATTTTAGCAATATTTGGAGACCTAACAAATGCGGTTGTAAGGAAATTCTTAATGATCCCACAATCCCAGATCAGAACAATGGTATGGTAGAAATAATTTTTGTCTTAGTGTTCACGATCCATATTTTTGTTAAACTTCTTGCAAATTCACATATACTTCTTCTTAATTGTCACATCATCAAGAAAACAGTTTTGTATCAATCTTCATATATTTAATTTCCACTTTAACCGAACACAAGATTTGACGCTTCTTTTACAAAGTGAAATAACAACTTAGCTTCTGCAAAGTGAAACTGCTCCGTGAGCATTCACGGATACAAGTAAGTCAAAGATTATGACAGTCTCACAGAAATCAATACACACAAGAACCATATCACTGAAATATATCGATACATCGGAGTATCTATACATTAATAAAACCAAATGTGAATATTGTCACAAAAACATGTCTGTTACTTCCGGTATCGAGAACTGGGGTTGGAGTGCCGTAATGGTCACGTAAATAAAGAACCATTGCAGTAAATCGTCACCAGTCGACTGCTCTCCTACTATACCGTATGTACGATGTTTGTTCAAAAAATTGCGGAACATCGGCAGTTTCGCGCCAATGGTGTGTTGGAGCGATGAGAAAATACGAGAAGGAAACTACCTGAAACATGGCGAGACAATTCAAGGCTCTTGCATTACAATAATGCAACTGCAGCTCTCCAGATCTGTCCCGTGCGGACTTTCTTTTATTTGCAAAGTTGAAAACCCTTTCGAAAGAATGAAGATCTGCAACGTTAGACGAGTTAAAAAAAAAATAGCAGACGGCGCTTCGCACAATCCATTAAGAGGCATACCAAGACTCGTTCCGGAAATGGAAACGGCATTGAGAGAAGTGTATCAATGGCGGAGGAGAGAATTTGGAAAGAAACCGTGCACAATAAATAAAAGGTAAACGTAGAAAAATTTTGCAGACCAAGTCCCGGAATTTTTTGAGCAGACCTCGTAGTAATGAGTCCGTCAGCCGAGCAGCAGAAGTTTTAGCTGCATACCAGAGCTGTGACTGTTTCACCAGCCAGTCACTGGCCTTGCGGGTGTGACGTCCCTCCCTCCCGCCCTGTCGTTCCGTGACCAGCGGCGGCAGCTGCACGGCTGTGGGCGGCCGCTGCGCCCGTGCTGGCGGCGGCCCGGCTGTGACTCGGCGTCGCCGCAGCCGCGTGCCGTGGCGCACGCGACGGTGCGGCGTGACGTGACGTGACGTGACGTGACGCGGAGCAAGAGACGTCGCCGCAGCAGCACGCAGGCCCCCCGCCTGCTGCACCTTACACCTTCTTGCATATTACCCACTTACAAATCATCGTATGCACGAATAGCCAGTACCATACATATAATGGTGACAGGTCTGTTGGGTTGAGACGAGGTATTCACTACCCAGTACATCTGGATACACACTGCTCAACAGAATTAAAGGATTACTTTTTCGAAACTCCTTACTTCTCTCCCAGTCCGACGCGTAAGTTGTAAATTTGGCCCAGAGATGTCTACAACGCTGCTCCATAACGCTGGAGAAGCCTGGCCCCGGACGAAATTTTAAGGTGATCCCAAACAGCAAATTGTCTCTATGCCTTTTCAGTTCTCCTGTTTCACGCCTTCCTGTGGCGCAATTTAAAACGGATTGTGTACACAAAGGAGGGCGAGGAATAGGACGCCTGAAAATGCATAAGTATCTTTCTTGCCACGGGTCATGCTCAAATTTCGTCAAACGGTTTTGAACGGTCCCTGTTGGTTCCTATATATTCAAGAGAGCGCGAATTGCAGTCCGGCTGTCCTTCATAAGGGGCATATGACGTTTAATGGGGCTACAGCATCACAATGCCTTTAGAGAAGAGTGGAAACGTCCGAGGTTGTCAGATTTTGACAACAATGTCTTCCTGGTTCGAATGGCTCTGAGCACAATGGCACTTAACTTCTGAGGTCATCAGTCCCCTAGAACGTAGAAATACTTAAACCTAACTAACCGAAGGACATCACACACATCCATGTCCGAGGCAGGATTCGAACCTGCGACTGTAGCTGTCTTCCTGGTGTCATCGCAATGGGAACTGTCGTTTTCGATCACATACTGCATGGTAAGCAAAGCTCTGAGGAAAAGGATGGTTTCATTGACACCTTTTATGCCATACCCTGAGCCCTTTTCGTTTCATTTCTGAGCGGCGGCGAGGTTAAAATCTTTTCCTCGGCCACCCATAAGAAAACCGCGCCATGTCAACAATGGTAGTCGCGGTTCTAACCTCCATCACAGAGGTGTCAAAAGAAGCGGTGAAGTGTCGGTAAGAAGCCCGCCCGGCTAACAGCGCAGTCTTACGCACTGCTTCCCGAGCGGGTAGGCGTGCCGGTCCCCGGCACGAATCCGCCCAGCGGATTAGTGTCGAGGTCCTGTGCGACGGCCAGTCTGTTGATGGTTTTTAAGGCGGTTTTCCATCTGCCTCGGCGAATGCGGATTGGTTCCCCTTATTCCGCGTCAGTTACACTATGTCGGCGATTGCTGCACAAACACTGTCTACACGTACGCGTACACCATACTTACTCTATACTCTACCACGGAAACATGTGGGGCTACACTCGTCTGGTATGAGACGTTCACGGGGCCGGGGGGGGGGGGGGGGGGGGGGTTCCACTGGGGGCCGAACCGCACCATAATCCAGGGTTCGGCGTGGGGCGGCGGTGGGGTGGGTGGACTGCTGTGACCTGTTGTGGGGTTGTGAACCACTGAGGGCTACGATGGGACGAAGCCTCTCCGCCATTTCTGTGTCCCTGGTTTAATACACAATACACACACACGCGATACACAATGGGTAAGAAGGGCTGTGACGACCTTCCTACCGTGTAACACGTCCACAGTGGCTTTGCGCAGACTTCAGTGAAATTTTGTGCCGACGCGGCATCATTAACCCACGTCGCATCTCACATGAACTCCACACCTTGCTGTTTGAAGCGTTGTCGATCTCGAGGATGACGTTGCATGGCACCACACTTTTGTACCATTGTAGGCTGTACGCACCTTTAAGCTAAATATAAAACTGGTGCCTGTCATTGGGAGACAATTACTGGGTTTCGAAACAGTGATCCTTTAATTCAGGTGCAGAGTGTCGTATTAAATCAGGAACCTAGGAATATTCTACGGCCATCTGTCCTACTCTCCCCAGTAGGTTCCCTGTGTTAGACGACATCGTGTTGCGTTTGCTGATATGTCAGTAGAGCAGTCTGGTAGCACATCTCGTGAAATCCTTGTCCAGATTGGCTCTCATTTCCTTAATCAACCAGCGACGTTGCTTCGTATAGTTAACGTCGTCGGCAATCTGTCTGAGGGCCGAGCTATCTCATAAATCGTTAATGCGTACTGAGAACGTAGCGGTCCTATAATAACCTCTAAAACATCACTGCGTAGCAATATCTTCAAAATGAGTATTCACATTTGCAGAACAGAATTTTTTCGTCAACATACAGTCTTCCCAGGAACGTGACTTAGTGGAACTGATCTATGAAAACTAAAGCTTCCTCGTTACGTGTATTTCGATTTGCTTGTGTAACACCAGCAGCTACCGCTGCTGTTATTAACTAATAAACGTGTAAATCTAAGACAAATACAAGTAATATAAAATTTCCTGGCTTTGCGCAAAACCAAAACAAACAGTTTTATACCTTAAGTCGCGTAACAATTTCCGTTTCATGTTTGATATTGCGCAGTACATTATTATTGTCGCTTCGGTTTATCCTTCATTACCCAGTGTGACGTACTGGGACCTCTTAAAACTGCTTTGAGTCATTCCCATATTTGTGAGGGGACTCGGTAGCATTGTATGTGGGTTACCAATGGAAAATACGGAACAGCGTCTAAAACACTGAAGCTGCCCGTTCATTCTGCTGTATTACTGCGAAGCAAGCCAGCTGGCCTTCAGCGGAGTGGTTTTTCCTGACCCTCATTTCTGAGACAACCTCACTTTCCTCCGAGAACGTCATAATGCTCCAGCGTAAAAAATTATGCTTCATAATGCGGCGGTTAAAAATAGAGGTATGTTTATTCATTACAACCGTATTTATACCCTTTTTATAGTGAGTTCTATGTGTGCAGGGAAAGCTGCAAACAGTTGATGACAGATGTAAGTGAAATCTGTGACCCAAAGGGGCAGAGATTTCAATAAACGAAATAGCGCTCTCAGTGGAGACCACGCAGGCAGAGTCAAAGAACTGGTCCAGTGCGTCGCAAACTGCATCTCTCGTTAGCTTTCCGAATTTTTAACATCGAACCGACGTTTCATTACGCGGAAAGCATCAGCGTCATTCGTGCGTCGTTTTTTCCTATAAAAAGGACGAATTGGACCTGTTCTCTGCTACTAAATGAAACCAGTTCGCTCAGTTCATTCTATAGCCCGCGACCGGGCATTCGAAAAAAATCCGTTTAACCGGTATTCCGGCCCGGGGCTGGAGAGAGATAAAACCCCGCAGAGACGGGAATTCACCGGGGATGCGCAGAGGGGATGCGCAGAGGGGGGGTTGCAGCTATGCCTTGGACCATGAAGCTGTGCGGAATCTCATTGATTAAAGCGCTACCGGCGAAAATCAGATTTCCGGCCTCGGTAGCGAGAATGATACGTGATTTTAACGCGACATTACTGGCCGAATTTAGCGCACACTCGTCCCTGGTTAAAAGCGCGTTCTTTCAGCGAAACTCTGTCTCTGATGACAGTTTATACATTCATTACATTGAATATACCAACCCCGTGGGACTGGATTTTGCGTGTGCTGTCGCTTTTACCTTTCATTACGCAGTTTCATTCCTTACGAGTCCAAATAAAATCATGACAATGCAAGACTTCATTGTTAGCGACTACTTGTCAACTATTACTTATAGTTACAAGAACACACTCTCTATTTTCAAAGACCTTAGAAATTTAAGATGGGAGGACTGATTACAATATATATTGTCACCTATTATGCTTCTAACAGGACTCTTCAATGCTCGAATACAGGTAATCACATAATTAGTAGGAAGTCTAGCTAATTCATTTCAAATTTGCAGTGTGTCTCAATTTGTCTTTTTATGTTTGTTCAGCGTTCGTTAAAATCTTTGATTTAAAATACAGAGACACGCTGAGAATCCGTTTCAAGATGGTAAATCCTATCCCGAAATTGCATCTTGTATTTTGGTTTCTGAATCACAATTCATCTCTTATTTTTTGTCATTAGCTATGCATTCCATTAAAGAGTAAATGATTGAAAAACGCTGACTGAACTTCAAGATCATTAAATAAGAGCCCGTAAAATATTCCATTTTCTACACTGCGCCATATTCATACCATATAAAAACTCCGAACAGGCCTTGAAGGTCCAACGGGGCCGACCGACCGCCGTGTCATCCTCAACCCGAGGCGTCACTGTATGCGGATACGGAGGGTCCTGTGGTCAGCGCACCCCTTTCCCCGTCATTGTCAGTTTTCCTTCCTGACCGGATTCATACCATACAGATCTGAAAAATAAGTAGTTTACTGACGTTAACAAATTGACTCTAGAAGATAATTCCATAGATTAACGTACAATGAATGGGGGTTTTTGCCTGCATATAAACACAGTTACCGATACTGCTAAGTGGTAATTATCCCAAACTGTGATTCTGAAAGAACTTATTAATGCACTGACTCCACAGTCTGATAATTGGAACTGAAGGTTCAAAACGAAAATTTTTTGCTAATTTGTCCATTTACATCAGAATTATCAATAGAGTGCAGCATATAATTCGAAAATTTGACACTTCACGATAATTTTGCTGCATGAAGTCCTAGGCAGTGTGATGATATTACATCTACATTTCAGGGGCATGTACAAAATACATGTAGTGACTTAATTGTAAATGTATGCACTACAAAGTAACAGTGTTTTAAAATATTCAAATTTTTATGCTGGTAGCAGGAACCTGGATGAAAAAACTAGTTTTCACTATAGAAGTAACAGATAACTCGTTTTTCAAAGATTTTGTTTTACAAATATCGTACAAATTTATATCCCTGTTTGTAGCGAACCTAGAAACCAAAACTGACAACATTATTTCCATCTTTAAAAAAAATGTTTGAGGACTCCGTAGCAGAGAGTAAAACCAGCGTTGTTTAAAGTGTATTTTCGTTGTCACTAAAATTTCCCTTGCTGTATAAATTAAAATTTTCGTTTATGCAGCTTAGTACAGAGCGATATTCACAATTTCCGAAAGTAAGGACAGTCTTATTCTGTGCGACGAACAATTATTACTCGTCCTCCTTTTCTTCTTGGCGTTATCCTGTATCTTCACGGGATCGGCATGTTAATCTGGTTTTAGCAGTGTTAATGGTAGAAGATGACCGATTTCCCTAACAAATGGCAACACAGAAATACACGGTGATTTTTGCCACCATGTACCAACTCTAGGGACTGTTCGATGAGAAGATACGCAACAAAAAACTCTAATGAACATGTGTCCGGAACTGCATGGTTTCCATGCTAGAGACCATTTATTCAGTCATGCATTGTTAAACAGAGACTGAGGTATAATACGCGCTGTACCATGCAACAAGAGTTACAGAATGTGTTGAAAATGGTTTCCATATGCCTCAACGCATGCGTGTACGCGCCATAGCATAAGCTGTCTCACACGTTCACATCGGCCAGGCTGCATCCGAACAATGTCAAAGGTAGCATGAATACGCTGGTCCAGTATATCTGAAATGGGCTCTGCATACACGACACTCCTGAGACGGCCCCATAACCAGAAATCGTACGGGTCGAGATCCGGGGAAGGAGCAGGCCGAGCAGCTGGACCACCTCGTCCCATCCATCGGCCAGGGAAGACGCGATTGAGATGCTTCCTGACTTTAACGGCGAAGTGGGCTGGTATACCATCATGTAGCAACCACATAATCCTTCGAATTATCGATGGCACTTCTTCCAGAAAGGAGAGCAAAATAACCCGCAAGAAACACCGTTAGTTCCGGCCTGTTAGGTGACGTGTAAGAAAGACTTGTCCCAAAATACAGTCGCCAGTTATCCTTGCCCACACATTCCGGCTGCACCGATGCTGATGATTCTCTGTAACTGTACCATGGGGGTTCTGCATATTATACCACATATAGCTGTTATGAAAGACGAAGATACAAATATGCGTAATGGTGGCTCATCTGTGAATAGGATAGCTACACACATCTCGGAATCGTGGTTGCCTGGTGAAGAAATCAGTGACAAAAGTGCTCTCGATGTGGAAAGTCTGTCGCTAGCAAGCCCTGCACAAGCTGTTAAGTGGTACAAACTTGCTGCCCGCCGCCAGTTGCCATTGCTCTTTCCGTAAGTAAATTTCATGTCGGCAAGCTCTCGATTCGAATACGGATCCATTGTGTACAACGCTCTATCACATCCACTACAGTAGAAGTGAATGGGACGCAACATTACCAGTTATTATGGCAGGAGAGAGCGCAAGGGCATGACGTATGAGAAACATTACCACCCTACAGTAGGAAACCATGCATACTGTAACGGTGGCTCCACGGCACAGCACGCATTAAACCGCAGTCCTGTAACCAAGTATGATTGGATAAATGGGCTCCAGCACGGAAACCATGCGTTTCCAGACGTAGGTTCATTAGATGTTATTTTGTACCGTGCCCTCTCATTGATCAGTGGAAGAAATCACTCTGAATAAATTGTAGTTTCTTATTGGTAAGGTAAACTCCCTGTTTTACATTCCGTGTCAATTTCTTAGATATATATATTTCTTAGATATATAACTGTTTCTTCTTGCCCTGGGGCTCCTACAGCTGTCGCTGTATCCCGTTACTCCTGTCGCCAAATCCTCGATCTCACCATTCTTCCTCGTCCTCTACCATTCCCCTTCTCGTCATCGCTTCTTGAAAACCCCTTACCCACCGTTTTCGTGGTCTTTTTCTTTCAGAAGGTGCCGTCTGTAGCCACCTCTCTTGGTCCACTCTTTTAACATGCCCTAACCATACAAGTTCTCTTTCTTCTGTGCTCTCCATGATACTAAAATGGGTCTGCATCCTTTTCTTATTCCCTCCTTCCTTACGGGATCTCGTAAATCGGTGTGTTATACGTATGTATAGCCCACTGGTACTAAAAAATTCATTTGATACTGAAAGTTGTTTTAATAAAAATAATAAGACTGTTGTTATTTATTAAAAGTTTTACTAATTTTCAGCATAGGAATTCGTTAACTTTGAACATAAGAATTGGACTGCGAGAATCTGTTGCATAATCTGAGTGCGAGAAAGTAACTTCATAGCGTTTACCTGGTTTCCTGTTGGTTTAAACACTCATAATGGGAAGAATATTGTCTGAATTAAACACGGAATCATTAATCTTTTAAACTGATAAAATGTCCCTGGAAAAACTCAATGTTCCCTTTTTTAGTTATTTAATTTTGGCTTACTTGGAAAGACCGTGGCACAGATATTGTCTTGGAAGCGCGTCGCATTTGCTGAGCCTATAACAAACTACTGAGGTGCGCCTGGTGCAGTGCGCTCTCTGGCTTTTTGTTTTAAACAAGAAAGGGGGGAGGGCGCATACTTGGTCGACAACAAATCTGAGTGCATGCGGACAGTTGACTCGGGATAAATCATAACATGAAATGTAATTTGTTTTCTGATTAGGAAAGTTCTGTATTGAAAAATTATCTCTTTCTTTGCTTCACAAATATTAATATACAAAAGAGATTACAGATCTTGAGAGGACAAACGTAAGTAGTCTTTAACATCAAATAAGACCTTCTCAGAAATGCAACTTGTAAAAATGACATTAAATATTCAATAGTTATTCCTACCCGAAATTTCAAATTGAAAATTGGCCATGAAATTATCTACAGCCCCCTATCGACATTATTCTTTTTATTTATATTTATAAAATTCTTTTAAGTTTTATTTACAGTCCAACATATCATAGTACCATACGCTTGACCTACTTAATATGTCTGTGCCCGTTATGACGATTTTTACGATAATTGTCATTAAATGAGATGATTAATTGTATAACATAAAGTGAATCAATATGTAGCATAAAGTACCCATCTCGTGAAGAGGACAGGAAGGTTTCCTGTCCCAAGTAAGATGTAGTAGTCTTATCTCTGGGACGACGCAACACAGAACTTGCAGATTTAATTAATTTGCAAACTCAGCTGAGTGTGTCAGAAATTTCTGCCAAGTGAATTTGGCTTGCAAATGTGTCTGCGGGAGTGCGAAACGTCCCCAGGCGCAAAACGTTCGCTTCATCGCCCGCGTGGCGGGGTATCCGGTCACCGCTCCTCATAACGCTACTGCGGAACCACAGAACAGTCGGCCTTCACCCCCGCTGGCAAACACTTTGCCTTTGTTATCGATGGGGCGAGGGAATAAAACATCAGCCAAAAAGCAAAAATGAAAATGTTATCTGACATCTTCAACTTTTGTAGTCCTGTCTTCCTCAGTTGCGTGTAATATTACGGTATATTGATAATTTTTACTTATGGACCGTCTGACAGCAACTGAATAAAATACAATTTTAGTGCCATACGCGTTTCACCCTTATTTTCTGCAAGGCATCATCAGTGGCCGGAATATGTACATATGTTAGCTATTTAATTTACATTTTTGTCACTGTGCCTATAGGTTATAAACAGTTCTGCTGGTTGGTATTTCCTATTAAGTAGTAATGTTTTGAACTGAACTAGCAGGTTGCGTGGACAGTTTCTTACATATTACGCTCCTGTTGCATTTTTGGTGTTGTTCTTCTTCTTATGAATGTCAATTTCCGGTTTTTTCCCACGTTCCACAGCAGTATGAACTGAATGCTTGTTTCAATGCAATGTTTTGGTTTCTGTTGCCGACTGTCAAATGTTTTTGTCAAAGATGGTGTACATACACACACACACAGCACAAAAAAAATTATATTCCACCAAAACACACATACACAGCACACAAAAAATTATATCACACCAAAACACACACACACGCACACACACACACACACACACACACACACACACACACTCAAACGCACACACTAATGCATACATGAACAGATTACAGATACTTCAATAATTACACTCGAAAGTTTGGCAATAACATTCGATCTTTGGCAAAAACGTTTGACAGTCGCAAGAGAAACCAAAACATTGCATTGAAACAAGCATTCAGTTCACAGTGCTGTGGAATGTGGGGAAAAAAACCGGAAATTGGGATTCATAAGACGAAGAACAACACCAAAAATGGAACAGGAGCGTAATATGTAAGAAATTGTCCATGCAACCTGTAAGTTCCGTTCAAACATTACTACTTAATAGGAAATACCAACCAGCAGAACTGTTTATAACCTATGGGCACAGTGACAAAAATGTAATTTAAATAGCTAACATATGTACATATTCCAGGCCACTGCTGATGCCTTGCAGAAAATAAAGGTGAAACGCGTATGGCACTAAAATTGTATTTTATTCAGTTGCTGTCAGACGGTCCATAAGTAAAAATTATCAATATACCGTAATGTTATCTGACACGCGTTCCCCTACATTTTGTTAAAATTTAATGTGAGACTGCTAAAATTCGAAAGTCTTATAGGAACGACTGACGTGGTTCGAAATTATTAAGGGGGTTCTACAATAATTAATATTAGAGCCAATACTGTTTCATGGATGTGAATGACTTCCATTCAATACACATCGAACATAATTAATTGTTTTTATACGTGGCATAACTATCATAATGAATCGCAATACACGTAGGACAGTAGAGTAAATTTCGAACAATATTATTGTCTGGTTTTCTGCGACCGGTCTCTCTACTAATTTGGAAAATAAATCGCCGCATATTACGTTTAGCGCAGTAAATGTTACAAGAACTAGTGAAAAAATTAAATTGAAAAATTAGTACCAGTTATCGTCAAGACAGTGAGCCCCGCCGCCAGAGGCGATGTCCGAGGCCGGCACGACCGACAACAGCCCCGGCGCCGCCGCGCCGGTGTTGCCGTATAGCTGGCTGGCCCCTACCTGAGGGTGTGGCAGGCCCGCCGGCAGAGCGGGCGCCGCGAGGTACTGCCGCGGGGCTGCCACTGGAGCACGGCGGCGCTCCCGCGTCTGGACGCCAGCACAGCTGCCGAGCGCTGCCTGCCGCTCACCCGCACTTGCTTTTGTCCGCCCATCTGAGCGCTATGCATAGTTTTGACACCGAGTCTTTTATCTGCGAGATTAACATGAGATCAGCAACTTGGGACACTCCACCTCAGAGCTATTCAAAACGCGAACAGGAAAAAAGAGAGTTCGGAATTAAGAGTGTCATAAACGAAGCTCAGGTCGAAGAATAAGCCTCTCCACAGTACCATCACGTTCAGACTACTTACAATAACGCAACTTAGGGTCTCTGACGGGGTGGAGATTGTGAAAATTATCGACCCTAAATTTCCTCACAGCCTGCTCCTGATGATCCCCTTCAACCACAAGAGCGTCACACCAAAGACAAAGCACGTTTACTATTCGGGCTATGTAATTTTTCCTGGAAACCTACTTCCGGAACGAAATAGCACACCTGCACCTCCAACTGCAACAAGTGAAGCTAATGAGACAGATAGGTTAGAGACGCTGGAATTATTTTTTAAAAAAGATATGTAAGCATAGGAGAAAGATTTTCCACTTCTTGTCTAAAAAATTTGCACATTTCGTTTCAGTCTATTATAACGTACTTTTCAAATAAAAACTGAAAAACACTTCTATGTACACTTTACAGTTAAAAATAAAACTGTAAATATCACTGCAGGCAAGAAATAATTAGCTACCGGGTACACAGGTCACGAAAATCTCTTCCTCTGGCGAGATTACTTTCCTTGAAATAGTGACCTTTTTCGTCAGTTAATCTCAGGATATCGCCACTACCTTGTCAAATGAACAGAATGACATTCTCAGGATACTGGAAAATTTAGCACTCTGATTTCTTAAATCACTATAAGACGTGTCAAATAACCCGTTAATGTTACGATCAGCAGTGAAGGATCGGCCAAGAACTTGTTTTTCTGCGTGCCGTTTTTATTTCGAACTTGCTGACAGAGCTCCTAGCTCTTCTACGGAGAGGAGACTGAAGGCATTCCTCTGGCGTCTCGACCGCGCGGGATAGCCCAGGAGCCACTCCAGTTTTACGGTAACATACACTACTCGCCATTCAAATTGCTACACCACGAAGATGACTTGTTAGATACGCGAAATTTAACCGACAGGAACAACGTGCTGTGATATGCAAATGATTACCTTTTCAGAGCATTCACACAAGGTTGGCGCCGGTGGCGACACCTACAACGTGCTGACATAGGAAAAGTTTCCAACCGATTTCTCATGCACAAACAGCAGTTGACCAGCGTTGCCTGGTGAAACCTTGTTGTAATGCCTCGTGTAACGAGGAGAAATGAGTAGCATCAAGTTTCCGACTTTGATAAAAGTCGGATCGCAGCCTATCGCGATTGCGGTTTATCGTATCGCAACATTGCTCCTCGCGTTGGTCGAGGTCCAATGACTGTTAGCAGAATATGGAATCGGTGGGTTCAGGAGGGTAATACCGAACTCCGAGCTGGATCCCAACGGCCTCGTATCACTAGCAGTCCGGATGACAAGCATCTAATCCACATGGCTGTAACGGATCGTGCAGCCACGTCTCGATGGCTGAGTCAACAGATGGCGATGTTTGCAAGACAACAACCATCTGCACGAACAGTTTGACGACGTTTGCAGTAGCACTGACTATCAGCTCGGAGACCATGGCAGCGGATACCCTTGACGCTGCATCACAGACAGGTGCGCCTGCGATGGTGTACTCAACGAATACCCTGGTTGCACGAATGGCAAAACGTCATTTTTTCGTATGAATCCAGGTTCTGTTTACAGCATCATGATGGTCGCATCCGTGTTTGGCGACATCGCGGTGAGCGCACATTGGAAGCGTGTATTCGTCATCGCCATACTGGCGTATCATCCGGCATGAGGGTATGGGGTGCCATTGGTTACACGTCTCGGTCATCTCTTGTTCGCACTGACGACAATTTGGACAGTGGAGTTACATTTCAGTTGTGTTACGACGTGTGGCTCTACCCTTCATTCGATCCCTGCGAAACCCGACATTTCAGCAGGATAATGCACCACCGCATGTTGCAGACCCTGTACGTGCCTTTCTGGATACAGAAATTGTTCGACTGCTGCCCTGACCAGCACATTCTCCAGATATCTCAGCAACTGATAACGTCTGGTCAATGGTGGCCGAGCAACTGGCTCGTCACTATACGCCACTCACTACTTTTGGTGAACTGTGGTATCGTGTTGAAGCTGCATGGGCAGCTGTACCTGTACACGCCATCCAAGCTCTCTTTGACTCATTGCCCAGACGTACCAAGGCCGTTATTACGGCCAGAGGTGGTTGTTCTGGGTACTGATTTCTCTGGATCTATGCACCCAAATTGCACTAAAATGTAATCACATGTCAGTTCTAGTATAATATAATTGTCCAATGAATACCGGTTTATCATCTGCATTTTTTCTTGGTGTAGCAATTTTAATGGCCAGTAGTGTAGTAATACCGCTTCCATTCCAACTATCACGTGGTATAACCTTTAAAAAGTATTTTAGTTTTTTAGAGTCGCCAACTGCAGAACTTTCCGTCAAGTTTTAACACACATGATGATCGGTGTGTGGTGAGATGTTTCATATGATGTTCGTTCCCCTGCCTAATAAGGAGTCACTGGAAAGCTGACATTGAGCTGAAATTCCAATAGTGTTCAGAAGAACAGAAAAGGATGGTCAAATGGCCACACTGGTACCACTTAAACAATTTTGCTCGACATTCTTCGAAGTTATGATCGTATCGGGGGTAAAATACATGGTAAAAATGGTTATTCGCAACTTGTACGTTAATCGGAGAGCAGTTATAGGGGTCGAAGGATATGAAGCGGAAAGCAATGGTTGAGAAGGAGTGAGATAGAACTATGGCCCCTCTGTCGTGAACTAGGGTGGAAAAAACCGACCGGATAAACACGATACCTGTAATTTATATCTGAATAACGGGTATTTTTTGGAGTTTATTTGATATCGGTTACAACAGTGTTTTTTTTATTAATAAGGGGGTAAAAAACTGAAACATTAATTAGCCATAGCAGCAGTGCTAAAAATTTTGGTTTTTAAATAAACCTATTTGAAGAATGAGTAATTTTCATTGGAAAAATCTGCGTTGCTTTGAAATATTACGTCATCATAGAAAATGGAAAAAGCGGTCAGTGCTACTTTAATAACAATGCCGACAGAAACGAGCAACAAACACGTGGCGTAAGAACTGGTACACCATTGCTGTTGCTGTATGGCGTGGCCTACGAGATAGTACGCGTGTGCACGCAGTACGCGAGACGCGCCCCATCTGGTCTGTACGGCGGTTTGTCACTGTTGTCGTCAGGCATCAGTTGTACTACAGAACGACGCCTTCTCTAGTTTGGAAGACTTTTGTGAACTGCGATAGCAGTGAGGTACAATGCGCCATTTGCTTTAAAAAATGAAAATCCGAACTTTTGAGATAATGTAAGGAGAAAACTTAAAACTGAACAACGCGTTCATAGTTATAACAAAAACAGAAAGCTGCTGATCTGCTGCCTGTGTCTACATTACATGTCTTTACTTTTCGTGTCAAGTTGTCCAATGAGATACAGTTCCTCAACCTCTGTTTTCACCCCTTAACAAGTCTATTCGTAAAGTCCAAACAGAAGTATAATACCTCATTGCAACATGACTTTTCAGCAGAATCTCAAAAAATTAGTATTTTTGGAGAATACTAGTGATTTTTTTGTAGTATTCGATCTTTTATCACTTTAGGAAAACAGCGAACCGTGGACGCACTAAGTTTCCTCTTATTTGCCTATTTAATTTGGTATTTTTATTCTATGTATCGTGAAACTGAGAGAGTCAAAGTTTTTCTATCTTTGTTCGATTTCTATTACACGGCACAACAGGAATAAAACACCGAGAAGCTGTTATTTCAGAAACCTGTTATTCTGAGCCATTTTAACAGTCAGGTTAAACTGGCGTTGACAAAGGAAAACAACGTAACCGAAAACCGGTTGTTTCAGCGATAACCGGCATCCCTACGCAGAGCAAGCAATAAAGGAAAGAAAGGAGGAACCTAGAGAAGGAATGCAAGCTCAGGGAGAAGAAATAAAAACTTGAGGTTTGTCAATAACATTGTAATTCTTCAGTAAACAGCAAGAAACCTTTAGTAGTACTTGAAGGTTGGGAACAGTGTCTTGAAAGATGTTATGTTATGAGTAGCAACAATAAAAAACAAGGGTAATAGAATGTAGACGAATTATACCAGGCGATGATGAGGGAATCATGTTAGAAAATGAGACACTGAAAGTATTAGGTGGGTTTTACTATTTCGGGAGTAAAATAACTAATGCTGGCCTTATTAGAGAGGATATAAGGGGGAAGTCAAAAAGTATAATGATTTTTGAGAAAGGGAATATTTATTCTAATGATAGCTGAATCATACGAGGGTAGTTTAATAAGTAATGCAACACATTTTTTTTCTGAAACAGGGGTTGTTTTATTCAGGATTGAAATACACCAGGTTGTTCCCCAATCATTTAGCTACACAACACTATTTTTCAACGTAATGTCCATTCAATGCTACGGCTTTACGCCACCTTGAAATGAGGGCCTGTATGCCTGCACGGTACCGTTCCACTGGTCGATGTCGGAGCCAACGTCGTACTGCATCAATAACTTCTTCATCATCCGCGTAGTGCCTCCCACGGATTGCGTCCTTCATTGGGCCAAACATATGGAAATCCGACGGTGCGAGATCGGGGCTGTAGGGTGCATGAGGAAGAACAGTCCACTGAAGTTTTGTGAGCTCTTCTCGGGTGCGAAGACTCGTGTGAGGTCTTGCGTTGTCATGAAGAAGGAGAAGTTCGTTCAGATTTTTGTGCCTACGAACACGCTGAAGTCTTTTCTTCAATTTCTGAAGAGTAGCACAATACACTTCAGAGTTGATCGTTTGACCATGGGGAAGGACATCGAACAGAATAACCCCTTCAGCGTCCCAGAAGACTGTAACCATGACTTTACTGGCTGAGGGTATGGCTTTAAACTTTTTCTTGGTAGGGGAGTGGGTGTGGCGCCACTCCATTGATTGCCATTTTGTTTCAGGTTCGAAGTGATGAACCCATGTTTCATCGGCTGTAACAATCTTTGACAAGAAATTGTCACCCTCAGCCACATGACGAGCAAGCAATTCCGCACAGATGGTTCTCCTTTGCTCTTTATGGTGTTCAGTTAGACAACGAGGTATCCAGCGGGAACAAACCTTTGAATATCCCAACTGGTGAACAATTGTGACAGCACTACCAACAGAGATGTCAAGTTGAGCACTGAGTTGTTTGATGGTGATCCGTCGATCATCTCGAACGAGTGTGTTCGCACGCTCCGCCATTGCAGGAGTCACAGCTGTGCACGGCCGGCCCGCACGCGGGAGATCAGACAGTCTTGCTTGACCTTGCGGCGATGATGACACACGCTTTGCCCAACGACTCACCGTGCTTTTGTCCACTGCCAGATCACCGTAGACGTTCTGCAAGCGCCTATGAATATCTGAGATGCCCTGGTTTTCAGCCAAAAGAAACTCGATCACTGCCCGTTGTTTGCAACGCACATCCGTTACAGACGCCATTTTAACAGCTCCGTACAGGGCTGCCACCAGTCGGAAGTCAATGAAACTATACGAGACGAAGCGGGAATGTTTGAAAATATTCCACAAGAAATTTCCGGTTTTTTCAACCAAAATTGGCCGAGAAAAAAAATGTGTTGCATTACTTATTGAACTGCCCTCGTACATTATTTTTCTGTGTAACCTCCCATCACTTCAACGCACTCTGTCCGACGTTCCACAAGTTTTTTGTTTCCTTCGGGAAAAAAGTTATTTGTTGCACCTGCAACCAATTTTTGGCCGCTTCAATGATGTCTTCATCGGTTGCAAGTCTACTTCCTGTGAGATCTTCCTTCAACGGTCCTGATGTATGGACGTCGCTTGGGGCCAGGTGTGGACTGTGCGGTGGGTATTCCAGCAGTTTGAATCTCAACTCCCTTTTGGCAGAATGTGACCGAGCATTATCTGTTCTGCAGTGCAGGATGACACCTTTCACTGTATTTCACGACGTTTAGACCTGACTGCAGGTTTCAATTTAGTTCGCAACATAACACAATAGTTCTCATTTTCATGGTTTCCACGGTTACCATCCCTTCCATGTCCCAGAATAGCATTAGCATAATCTTACTAGCTGATAGTTGACGTTTAAATTTCTTAACTTCCGAAAGAACAGATACCATTTTCATATACATATACAGTTACGGATCACCGGCCATTTGACCATCTTCTTCTGTGCGAACTCTTACGGGAATCGGCAAAAAGCCACGAGTAAGGAGTATAATGGGCAGGGGCACTATAAATATAGTGCGAGACAATAAGTAGGGAATATGGGTCTCACAGGAGGCGTGCCAGAGATACGTCCCTGCACTCGCGCTGTGCTCTGTGTCCTCGGTGGCTCAGATAGATAGAGCGTCTGCCATGTAAGCAGGAGATCCCTGGTTACAGTCCCGGTCGGGGCATACATTTTCAACTGTCCCCGTTGACTTATATCAACGCCTGTATACAGCTTGGGGTATTCATTTCATTGTAATTTCACCCACGTTTCGTCTACTGTAGCAGTTTGACGGAAAAATCCATCTATCTCGCCGTGATAACGGGCCAAATGTTTAGGAGAGACGTCCATCCATTGCGTCTTATGCTGCACATAAAATTCTTTCGGTGCCCACCTCACACACACTTTCCGAAAATTTAGCCTGTCGTGTAAGATGGAATACACTGAACCATGACTGATACTCCCGGTATTGGCGATTTTGTCCACTGTAATTCGCCTGTTTTCATCACCATATTCTCAACGACTTCCAAATTGTCCTCAGTTGTTGACATCGATGGACTGCCCGATCTTTCCTCGTCACATAGAGAAGTTCTTCCCTGATTCGTAGATTGTGCTTCGCGATAATCAGTTGTCACAATACTGCCCTTGCATTCAACGAATAATTTCGGCAAGTTTGATACTTCCCCCTCCCACGCCACCCAAAAAGCATATCACTGCCCTCATTTCCTCCTTGGTGCAGACAGACAATGAAGCTGCCACGTTTGACTATCTACTAGAGTTAGGTTTGCCACCGTCAGGATTATCACCGTTATGGACCTTCCTTGTTCCGACATTACGACACGATACAATTTTGTCCCGATTTGGCAAAATACTGTAACGAGCTTGGCTCAGGTACTGAAGGAACGCCATCTGTTAGCGGAACATATAAATGCAGCCTCACTTAGTCGTATTTGTCAACAAGTTTATATTGACAAGGTCGTCTCACAGATGGTGCTGCATGTTGCATATCCTATATCGACGCTGCAAGCACCGTCTAGATGCAGCGCCGCCATTCGAGAGAGCACCAGACTTCTCCAGTAGTTCGCGGCTGCCACTATTAAGCAGCGCCACGAAGAAGAATCGGGCAGTTCCCATTTGAACAGCTATCTGATATCACGAGTCTTTCTAAACGTAATGCGAACGACGAGTGCAAGTTAGTAATATTTGAAGTGCTTGCTGCGGGTATATAGGGTGTGAAATGTTTAGTGAGGTGTACTTCGACGACTGAAGCGTTATTGGCGACTGTTTAGCGTATAACAAATTTATCTTACCACAGATTACGAAAATGGCTAAGGATGGAAAAAGAAAGTGTCGCTTTTCGGCTAATTTCTTTTGTCAAGAAAGGACTTACGGTTTAGAAGGTGTTGTCTGACGTTTGTAGCTGTTTCTTCTCAGTAACTCACAGAAGTAAGATAGATGTGGGTCATCATATTTCTACGAAGAATCTTACAAACAGATTCGCGGTACCGTCGGCATTAATGCCTATTTCTACATTCACAACTAAAGAAGACACTCAGGAAGAATCAGTCGTTGCTGCTGCAGAATTAACAACAGCTTATAAAGTTGTGAGGCATCATTCACTCTTCAGTTCTCTTGATTGCAACGTAAAACTGAATGCGCCAGTGTATCCTGAACCCAAGGTCGACGCAAAACAGTCTATACGAAGGACCACAGCTAGTGCCATGTTAAAAATATTCTAGCACCACACTCCGTGTCCGAACGCATAAAACAATTGCAAGAAGTTTTATTTTTCCTTGACTTATTCAATACTTACTGAAACTGAAGAAATCCACAGCTAGTGCCATGTTAAAAATATTCTAGCACCACACTCCGTGTCCGAACGCATAAAACAATTGCAAGAAGTTTTATTTTTCCTTGACTTATTCAATACTTACTGAAACTGAAGAAATCCAACAGAAGCTATTGGAGTTAGATTCTCTGAATAGCAAAACATCAGAGACAATTAGACTATTTGACTGTTTTATGGAAATAGTCTTAAATGGTTAATTATTTCATTCTACGCTCATGACACTTTTTTTTTCATTCTTGAGTTTCAGTACTCTTTTATAATAGCGGACATGAAATTCAAATCATTTGAAACCCCGCTGAAAGGCTCCATTCGAGTCACGCGATGCCTGTGACGTCACTGGCTAGCTACCTGCTCCTACTATCATAAAGCTAATTCACAGCGATGTCTTGGTTTGGAATTTACGTTCCGGAAAATGGATTACTAGTGGTGCATAGTACCATGCTGTACGAATAAATCCATGAAAATTCTTGAAAAATTGTTTTTGAGTGTTTCAGTGAAAGAGGAGGTGAGCAAAAATTCGTGGCACTGTACCAGCAAAATGCCTCCAGGTTGATGCCCAAGTTCCCTTACTTAATTAAAAATGTCTTGCACTCTAAAGTTAACATTAATTTACCTCCGAGATACGCTTTTCCACTGTTAGAAAGAAGAATAGCGTCAATCGATGAAATTAAATTCTTAGTAAAAATTATGTCCATTGATTGCTCGGTTGGTAGAGAGGTGAACTATCGGATATTAAAAGATTATATCCATAGGTCACTGGTTCTAATCTAGCCTGCAACAATATTTTAACTTACTTCCAAAACAAATCGACAGTCCTTTC
The DNA here is from genome assembly GCF_021461395.2 of Schistocerca americana. Taxonomy (NCBI): domain Eukaryota; kingdom Metazoa; phylum Arthropoda; class Insecta; order Orthoptera; family Acrididae; genus Schistocerca; species Schistocerca americana. The sequence continues at coordinate 96,558,560 of NC_060121.1, forward strand.
ATATGAAAACCAAATCACAATTATGAAACTTCACCGCTCTGATTAGAAACAGAGCACGATTGTGTTCTTCTTGGCGTTTACATGGGCTTATATTTGCAATAGCCCGTCACATTCAAAGAGATATTTTATAGTTAGTGTGACTACACACTGTTTACTTTATTAGAAACGATGGTTTTTTAAAAAAATCTTCGTGCTTTCCAGCTAGGATCCTTATTATTTTAGCTTTTGAAGTTTTATCGTCATACGTAAGATGAAATTAAGTCTGGTTCAGACACTGACGTCAGTTTACACACACAAACAGCACGGCCCTTACGTTTGTGTTATCTGCATGAGGTACATTCTTTATATTTCTCCGCATACAAAATCTAATCGCCCTACACCTCATTGTATCGTGAGAGTATGGTGATATCGGTGATATCCTCACTACTAGCAATGCTTTCGAAAAAAAGGTAATTGTCTTTAAGCAAAATAGATGCATAAATCCTCAGTTTCCATTTCTCAGACTAAGAATAATGAAAAGGCTAAATACAATACGTCCCAGCAACGCCGTTTTCATATTTCGTGTAAAACTTTTAATTATTTACGACACTTCCAGGATTTGAACCTGCATTCGTCGTATTCGTACTCTTATACGCTACCCGTTGCCACAAAGACCGCTCACATTTGGCGATCTCTCTGCTGAATGTGTTGTATAGTGGAAATCAGCAGTCCGGTTTGCCAAGAATAATTGTATTACGCTTTGGGTCGTATTTCATGACTGATAGTCGAGAATCTAGATATAAGATAGGGACCCATTTGCACAAAAGTACCACAATTCCTTAGTTTTGAGCGGATTTAGTGACGTTGTAGGGAGCAGGGAAAATAATATCCGTCCTTGAACATACCGCCGGTCTCGATGAACGTAGCATAAACGCGTCAATTTTCACAATGCTTCCGCCATCACCGTTCATAAAATCCCTTTCTATTGTTACTTAAAAGCTGTAAATGCGTTTTCCATCACTAATTAGCTATACTATTTGCAGAAAAAGTGCGGAAAGATGTAGTAGCTTCGGCTAACACTCCTGTGACATACGTATAGCTTTGTTGTACTTCCGGCCTATGACGTCACCAGAGCTTCAGGCTATAATAGTGTTTTCGATCAAGTGACAAAATCTTGATAGTTAATGATTTTTAAGCTTTAGGTACATAAAAATAAGATATATTTTGAGAGAATATAGACCGTAAATGAGATGTGAATGTTTTAATCGCTCCGAATAAGAATAATCCGAACCATATTTTTAACAGAAAAATAGCCTATTGTGAAGTTTTGTCTGAACACTAAGACGACAGCAAATTCCATTAGATAAATTAATATCGTTTTGTGGAGACAATACCAATACCAACTCCGGAGGGCTTCACGGAAGCGGCCAGCAGCCAGCAGAATGTGTGTCACCAAATTAAAGAACTAGGAAAAAACGTAGAATGAATTGGATACCCTGTCACTATACCCCGCCCACATTGTATTCTCTAAAATGTCACATCAAGCGCTGCTGTAGTCTTAACGGTCGTCATTGAAATAATCGTCATAAAAGTATTTAATTATTTTTCAATATACACGGTAAGGACAGAGAAGCTGAAAGCGTTCTGCTTATACATTGATTCAATCATCAGACTCTTCAGTCTCACTCAAAAACAAGGTAGCTATTGTTCATGCCCGCAGTTGAGAGAATTTTTAGGTTTTGGATTCCACTAAAACAATTTCTTAACGCCAGACAGTCCATCTGAAATAATTCCACATTTTTTTCAGTAGTCTGATCAGTGAAATTTACTTCATATTTCTGCAGTCAAAGTTGGCTGTTTGAAAATAAATATCAAAAGCCTGGAGAACAATAAAGCCTCGATAACTGAAATTCGAAGGATATTAATTAACATTCGAAGACGTCTGACTAAAAGGAAGAGTGCCAGTTTCATCGGCAAGCAAACCAAGGTGAATTTGAACAAATTAAAGAATGAGGCCCTCACCAAGAAACAATCTGATTTCGAAATTTGAGGAAGAGACTGTGGCTTTCTATACGAAAGCATTTGACTACTAAGAGAAACACGCTGTTTTTTTAATAAATGTCAAGTATTGATTAGATTACGCTATCTGTAATCCCAGATTGGGTGATGATTGAAAACACTATTATACACCTGACTAAAATGATGTGACGATTTCAGGCGACAACTGTTTTCAGGAATTTATCTATCCGAAGAACTTTTTAGAAACTAAGCGTGACTCTGAATAACTCTCTCTTGAAGATGAGTGGATTTATTATCTTAAGGAAATAGATGATCCTGAACGGAAATGCCAAGTGCTAAAATTGTGTCAGTATTTGTTTTCTATTCCCGCACACAACGCCACAGTGAAACTAGTATTTTCGCTGTCGACGTAGTGGACTGATGGAAGAAATCGGCTGCTGCCAGGGACTGTGGAATCAACCTTACAGCTCCAGTTCAACTAGAAGCCTACTGGTTTGGAGTTTTATATATACGTAAAAGGAAACAACGACTTGCTGAAAAATGTGAAATCTTCCAAAAAATATGATGTACCCGGTAATTCTGCCGCAATAAGTTCCATGTAGTTGTGTTCTAAATAAAAAGAAATTATATTAAATCATTGTCTTACTTCATTTCTACACCCCCATCTCAGAGTGTGTCAACGAGGTCCAAGCTAAATACAGCAATCCTAGCAACAGTACGGTGCCTAACGCAGAAATAAGAGTCACACGTTATATAGAATTGCTACAAACGATGAAAGTTCTTCCTAGAGTGCTAGCGGCGTTAAGAAGCCCTACGTAGAGCAATCGCAAACATCCTTATAATTTTTAAATTACCTTCATAAAACGCATACTGGCAATTTTGTTCACTGCGACTTGTAGTCCGGGATGATTTGTTACAATACAGCATCACCGGTCTATTGCGGTCTAACTGTGTCGGTGAGGCAGTAAATTTCCACAGGGCAGTGACTGCGTCACTGCAATTTACTTTGGAGGTGTGGCGGTGGGACTTGTAGTCCCGTACCACCCTCTGACGGTGATAGTAGTACATGAGTCAGGCAGAAAAATTTGGCCCAACATGGGCAGGTGTAGGTGTGGCAGTGGGACTTGGACATATATGTACAGTTTTTTCTTAAAATCGACTGCGGGAAGGAAAATACTGTGTTATGCTGCGCTGTGAAAATGTGCGGTTTCGTTTTTTTTACCGTAGTGTGTTTTAAATACAACAGCATGGCATTTAAACCGTTAGACAAATTGCTTCTGCTATATATATATTACTTATGTATAATTGTAAGGAAAAATTTTATACACAGCTATGTGCTGATTTATTTTCTTTACTGCAGAAAACCCGAAAGCTATATGCAAGGTTTATCGCCTTATCATTAAAAAACTACTATAGAATCTGTGTCGTCCGCAACTTTGCAATCCTACTCGTTTGCAGATTAAAACTATCCGAAATACTGTCACTGAAGGTACTATCGTCACAGATCCAGCAGCGGAAGAGACTTTTCGCACTCCGTATCCAAACCGATGTACCAATTTAAGCGACTGCAGTTCCCAATCAAATTTTCGTTGACTATCGCAAAAAACAAGGCTACACGGTAGCGAGAGAGAGGAGGAGGAGAAGGATAGAGAGAGTAGGGACGAGGAGGTCGAGGGAGAGAAGAGGAGGGGAATATAAACACACACACACAGAGGGAGAGAGAGAGAGAGGCGCAGAAGTAGATCAGGACGTATGTCCAATTCCCATAGCGCAATTAGCACTTGCAAATCACTGCTGGGTTCGCTAGCCTAATACGCATCCTCAGTGTTAACGAAGACTTTTCTGGAGTTATTTGTGTGGAGTGTAGCCTTGTACCGAAGTGAAACGTGGGCGAGGTGCAGTTGCGACAAGAAGAGAATAGAATCTTTTGAAAAGTGGCGCTACAGCATAATGAAGGATTACATAAGTAGGTCGAGTAACAAATGAGAAGGTTCTCAGTCGAATTGGGGAAAAAAAGAAATCTGTGACGCAACTTGACGAAAAGAAGCTACCAGTTGACAGGATGCATCGTAATCCATGAAGGAATCGTTAGTTTAGTAATGAAGTGGGAGGGGGAGGGGGAGAATTGTAAGAGACCAAGGGATGAATACAGTAACCATGTAGAAATCAATGTATAAGTTGCGGTAGTTATGTAAAGATGAAGAGGACTACTGAGGATAGAGTAGCGTAGAAAATTGCATCAGTCCACTCTTCCGACTGAAGACGTCAAATACGACGACTGGTCTTTGACTCACAATCATAGGAAAATTGAAGTTTCCAGTACGGTTGTAGGACCGGGTCAGGTGACAGGCAGAGTCCATGTGGACTGGCTCCGTACCGCCAGACGTCGGCGCTACGCTTCTCCGTGTCGTGACGTGGTGAGACGGGAGTTTCTCTGGAGTGGCTCCAGCCAGCTTCCAGCCTTCCTGGAGGCGGCGGCTGCAGGTGGGCCCGACCTTGAGCCGTCCTCGCCCGCCGCGGGCCCCCGATCAATACCCGGGCCGGGACCGGGAAGCCGGCAGCAGCGGGAACAGGGAACGACTGCCGGCTGCCTGCTGCTGGAGCCCACGGTTCGATTCCCGGTCCGTTCGCAGTTCGACGACTTGAGCGACTCGCGAGTCGCAAGGAACGCTCGATTCTGATACCACTCACCACTGACCACAGCTTCAGGAGACCTTGTTCAACGGGAATGCAGCACTATGCTGTGCCCCAGTGTCACGTGGTAAGGCGTAAGCGTCTCTGTATTGCCCCTTACGGTGAAGGCATGTCACGGTGTCGTTGGCGAATTGTGCGACCGATGGGGATGCTGGGCTCAACATTGCCAATGGCTCTATAGGTGATACAGGTTAATTCTTACAGTAAAGTAAAAATAGTAGCCAACCACTGTTAGTAGTGCTATTTACTTAGAAAAACTAGCTCCGTCAGTTGTTTCGGACCACACATGTGACTGTTCACGTTTATAATACCATACAGTTTCTGATTTAGATGTGCAGTCCGCTGATTTTAGCTGAGGCGAAATTTCGTTGGAGTGGTAAAAAAAAGAATTATTTTAGTGTAATTAATTGAATGAGCCGAACTGAATTAGATAAGGACTAAATTAGTTCTACGTTACTTACATCCCAAACCTGCGTCCTTTTATTGCACTTTGATTGCTTTAACAAGAGTGTATATTCGGAAAGGTAGGCTTTTCTCAACTTTCGAGACACAGATAGTTTAGGTATGTTTTCAGTATCAATCGAGAGCCGTGCATTATTCTACGTCGGTTTGTGAGAGCTAACAGACTTAATAGAGTGGGATTTGAGAACTGCTTCGAGAGTACATTCTCATCTTCAAAAACTAACTTAATAGTGGGTGGATATAATTAAACTGTCGCTACTTGAGAGGACACTCGTGAAAAACGAGTGATGGTAGAACAATGAAACTTCGTTGAACGAATTGTAAGGACATGCGAAAGAAAAATGACAAATGAACCACTCAAACAAACACATTTTAATTTCCACATGAGAAGGTGACATACCTCAATAGCACACAACGTTTAAGTTCAAGGTTAAAAACATTGTCCAGTGTGAAGACCACCTGCATCCACGACAGACAGGAACCGCTCTAGAGATACCATTGCTCTACTGTTCGCAGCACTTTTCGAGTGAAGCAAGATGGGACGTTCAGCTGTCATGGCGCAGCTCGTGCACTACTTGAAGATGACGCACTGCGCCCAGTATTCTGAGCCATGACAACAGCAAACCCTTCCGCAACTTGTGGCGCAATTTACCGTCGGCCTGTTAATTCGAACTTCCGAATCATATTCTTCACCCCTGGTGCCGAAAGCGGTGCTCTCTGTATGCCTTTGATTCCTTGGAAATAGAACGCAGAGTGGTGAGACTACAGCGCTGCACGGTGACTGCAGACCGTACACTGCCACTTGAAGACGAAACACTGATCTAAAAGGTGCAAGGAACAATGTTATAGGTAAAGTGATTGGTTCAACATGGGGAGCACCACATGTAGTTCTTCGATCATCATTCAGTGGCACTCTGTTTTGCAGTCGGAGTGTTGCAGCTCCAGTATAGGAGCCCTTCAGCCACTCTGAACAAGTAGACGTCGCTTTAAATGAGGCTGTCAGGATTGTCAGCGGATACCTCAGGCCTACACCTCCCCGCAAAATTTATCCACTTGCGACCATAACATCAGCAATATCAGATGCGAAGTAGCCAGTGAAATGGAAAGCAAAAGCAGCAAACGCTTTCACGGCTGTTAAAGTATAACCAACAAACAGTTGTGACTCGTCTCAGCTCAAGAAAAAATCTTTGTCTCGCCGCCTCTGTCTACAGTGGCACTGTCTGCAAAATACAAACCTGCACCCCAAAGCCGGCCAGGGTGGCCGTGCGGTTCTGGCGCTGCAATCCGGAACCGCGAGGCTGCTACGGTCGCAGGTTCGAGTCCTGCCTCGGGCATGGGTGTGTGTGATGTCCTTAGGTTAGTTAGGTTTAAGTAGTTCTAAGTTCTAGGGGACTTATGACCTAAGATGTTGAGTCCCATAGTGCTCAGAGCCATTTGAACCATTTTTTTTTTTTTTTTTTTTTTTTTTTTTTTTTTTTTTTTTTTTTTTTGCGCCCCAAAGAGGAAATCACACACGGTCAGCAACTGGCGCATACTACATTGGAGGGCACTGAATAGACTGAGGACAGAAGCCGAAAAATGCGAGGTAAACATAGCTACTCTCAAGATGACCAGTGTGATTGTGGAGAAACACAAACGATTGAACGTTTGCTCATATGCCCACGAATGGAGTCTGTTTGCACAGCGGGAGATCTGTTATTGTGCAAAAACGAAGCCATTAAAGCCGCGGAGTTTTAGAGGGAGGAAGTTTAAATGCTCTCACCCGCACACGCAAAGTAAGTATTGCGTCGATATTCGCGAAGAACGGCAGCACTGTTGCTATTGTTTTGGTAAAACAGCTTTTGTCCGTAAAGCCATGCTCACCTTGTCCAGACACATATAGACAGTTTGCAACTGTAATGCACGCTGTTTCCGTTTCAACACTACGTCAGGGTACCAGTGACGCAGTCATGCCACTAACAATGCAAATCGTGCAGTGCAGAGTCCGAACATCATTCCTATAAATTTGGGTATCCATAGGGTAATTATTTTTCCGTGTACACTGACTCGAGTGGTGAAAGTTTAGTTACAACCACCCTATGCTTGACTGTCCCACGTTAAGCTTTTTCATGTCCAATTTCTCGTAGAAAATGTGCCCTACCCGTTCCTTTGAATGTTACAGTCTCAAAAAATTCCATTTCTTTGATCCACATCTCTTGCAATACCGTATAGGTCATGAGTGCGGCAACTTCTGATTAATTTACACTTGTAGAATGTCTTTCACGAAAGGAAGGAGAACGAATATCAGAGTATATCGTCCCGTCGACAATGAGGTGTTAGACAGAAGGAAGGACCGGATCACACAGCACTGGTCATTTATTTTAGCCTTGGTCTTCTTAACTGCATTGCATTTTATCAGGTTTTTTAAAAGAAGGTGGTACACATTCATGATCAATCGAGATAACTTACAATTGTATATCCGACTCGGGCTATTCGCATTCAGCGCTCTACAATTCGCACTAACCGTACACGCCGTTAGTGGCAAGTTTCTTTCCAGCAAGTTATGCTCGTATTGTGGACGTTACAGTCGCCGTTCACAATTAAATATTTCTGGATTTAATTACTTAGGACCTATTTGAGGCGGAGTATTATTACGTGATCTATTTCCGTCCTAGATCAGTTTCCTTACCCTCAGATCAAATTGTTTAAAATTTTGCAGCAGGTTGCGATGACGAGGCATTGTGCTACAGACGTGCTCCAGTACCCCGTCAGAAGGTGTGGAGCGCATGTTCTGACGTAAAACACGTGACTGGTACAAGGAATCTGCGTGCTTACAAAGTGAGTTGACTCAGCAGAGAAAGCCTCCTTCGTGTCGGCACAGGTCTGCATTCTTCTCCCTCGCCGCCCCGCCCTCGTATGTCTCATATACTTTCTGCGTATCGTTCTGTATTGGACCTACGCAGCAGCTCCGCCTACAACACATCGTGTTACGAAGCAAAGGCTACGTGCAGCGATGAGCGAGTGGGCGGCCGCGTAAAGGCCGGAAACAAAGGATGAGCCGAGAAGTCATTCACGAATGCGAAATCAGGTGACTGATTCGGAAGCTTCTGTTGAGGAACAAACATCTGCTCTAAGACCTATAATTTGCATACCAATTTTATTTCGGAGTATCTTAAGATTCAACAGCGAATTAAAGCTTCTAAATAAATACAGAAACGAAAGAAACCTTAAAATAATAATTTCCTGAGTACACAGGAGCCGAAATCTGTGGACACATTTGCGCTGCGGTCATTTTGACAGGAATTGATAAACTAATTAATATGGCGGCGGCCGTTAAAAAGATTCAAAATTAAACGGAGCGCCTTCTTGGTCCTGAGGCGCCCACGACCACAGAAAAGCCCGCCATACAATGGTCGAGGCTGCGCCAGGTTAGGAAGCGGCTTGTTCCGTGGCCCAACAAGCGACAGCTAGCCACTTGACCACACAGCAATTCGGCCCCGGAACGTGCTTTTCTCAGCCGTAGGCACAGTGGCGTGAGGTGCCGACCAGCTGACACGGCCTCTGAGCGCCGCCGCTCCAGCCCATTCTGCAAAGTCGTCTTCCAACGTCCACTGGCTGTTGTCTACCCGCGACCGCATCTCCTCGATAGGTACGCTCCGACATGTCAGGAAATGCTTAACGGCACGGTAATAGGGGCACAGTCTAGCAAAGGTGCCTTCAAACCGAAAACCAACTCCAACAAACAAAAATATACAACTGTTTTGAGTTTGACAAACTTGCAACTGTTGTGAGTTGGGAAAATTTACAACTCTTGAGAAATGTTGACAACAGTTTCAAACTCTTGTAAACTCACGTTCGGCGTTTTTATTTTGTGTTACAGAAAAGCAATGGAAATGGATTCTGACTATGAAGATTTGCCATTTCTTATGGTGGAGATTATGCTTTTTTCTCTTTCAGAGTACATGTTGAAGCCATACGCAGGATAGCAATAGAAAGGCAGCCAGGAAGGAATATTTAATTACCGAATATCTCGCGCTAGAATAACTGTGCAGAATTTTTTTTTAATACTGGAAGGAGTTTTTCGGTGTCCTAGAACAAGTATGTACTTACGTCCTGAAAAAGCAACATTAGTGACTACTTCTGCAACTGTGTTTGCACAGTTTTCTTAGGTGAAGTAAAGAAAGCGCTACAGTTTACTCTCTACCTGGTAGTTTTGATGAGGAAGATCCAGGAATGTGCAGGGTTTCGGATGGCAGTTGGTGGATGCCTCCGCAAAATAAATGTCTTCAGAGAAATGGAGGCAACGCAGGAAGAACCGCAAAGAATATATGGGATGAATTTGCAATCTACTTTCTGTTGGATGTTGACAAATGAAATGGCAAGAGAAATATGAATAGACAAATATCGATTGAAAAGACAAATGCAATTAAAAACTTCGGAACAAAACCCTTATAGCTTCAGTTACTAACAACGTAAGCCATTAATTTGCAAACTACTTTGTATCACATGTTGACAAAATGAAACGACAAGAGAAATAAATAAATTTCCCGTGAAAATACAGCTGTAATTACAAAATTTCCGACCAAAAGTCGTACAGCTTCAGTTACGCTAATGAATGACATTTTACTTGCGATTGTAAATATTTTTCTCGCTGGCTTGTTCACGCCTTTCAAATACTTCATATGTTCTTAAAATATCCATTTCGGAACGAAGATCTCAGTTGTCCCAGGCCCACTTTTAGTTTTGACCATTATATTATAATGCTCACGATTGTACCGTGTTTTCGTATTTGTCTAGTTCCTTTCACTCTCCACAAGCGGTGCACAAATTTTATCCGAACCTTCTTTGAATAAATCTTTGCTTTTGTGTCTGTCTTTATCTGCACTATTAGAAGGCTTTTAAAGAGTTTTCCCCATTTCACTTTCTAATAAAAGCTGAATTGTTGGATCTGTTGACGACTCGTGCGTTGCCATTGTCGAAATAAACACAGCAGACGAAGAAAGAAACTTATCGGCCGGCCGGAGTGGCCGTGCGGTTCTAGGCGGTTCTGGACCCGGGCGACCGCTACGGTCGCAGGTTCGAATCCTGCCTCGGGCATGGATGTGTTTGATGTTCTTCGGTTGGTTAGGTTTAATTAGTTCTAAGTTCTAGGCGACTGATGACCTCATAAGTTAAGTCGCATACTGCTCAGAGCCATTTGAGCCAAAGAAACACATCAGACGACACGGCAAATGCGCAAGCGCAATTCACACAGCTGTGACGTGTTTTTGCTCACTGACCATAAACTACAAGCTCTATACAAAACTTCCCTCAACTAGTTGTTGAGACCAGCGACTTCAAACACTGTTGACAACAGTTGAAAATTAAGTCACACTTCGAGTTGAAAACAGTTGTTAACCGAGTTTGTTGGAGTTGGTTTTCAGTGTGAAGGTACCAACGATGCTCGGTTCCGATCTCCGTCTCGATCGTTTGGCGATCGCGGCTATTTCGCGGTGCTACTCGTACTCCCTTAGCTCTTAGCACCACCGGCCGCGTGGCAAGGTTCTCTGCAGTCTGCGGCCCCGTTTTGTTGCCGAAAGCTAGTCCTCGTGTTTCAGTAGTCTCCCTCTGAAGTGTTACCAGTTAAATTTCAGTAGTTATAGCCGAACGCTATTTCTATTTGTCGTTCTGTGAATGTTTTTACGCCAGTGGAAGCTGTCCTCGGTGAAGTGTACTTTGTTCTGTGCTAATTTAAGAATATATCTTTTTGTTTTAGTTTCTAAATATTCTATTTGCGTTGCGATTTCTTCCACGTTTCCCCAATATCCATTCAAATTAGTGGCTCCGTGCAAGTAGATTCCTAGTCCATGTCTTCCCACGGTCTGATACCGGTTACAGTCATAACATGAAATCCTTATGGCATATCATTATTTATCTCGCCCACTACCTTCCGCAAGTTCTTTTCATTCAGGCCGGCTGGGCAGTCAGTTTAGGTGAGGTAGCGCAAGCCGTTTTGGGGTCACGGCGAAGCGATAAAGCTCGCCTGTTGTAAACGCCTGGTCCACTACCAATGAGTTGATCTATATCTGCATCCACATCTTCACTCTTCAAACCACAATGAAGTCTGTACTACAACGGATTAATGTTTCTTTCAGTTCCATTTGCGCATCGAACACGAGGACGATGTCTGCTCCATCGCCTATGTGGGTGCTGCAGGTAGTTTGATCTTGCCATCACCATCCACAAGCGAAAGATAAGAAGAAGGTTGCAGCACACCCCTAGATTTCTCAATATTGATTCTGAAAATCTGTAAGTAGGTTTCCGCGGGGTAGCTGCCCTCGATCTTTAAACATCTATAGGTTTTGGTTTTTCAGAAATTGCGTGACCCTCTCCCGTGGGACAAACAAACATCTTGTCATTCGTTCTGCTCTTATTTTTCTACGTTCAGTATCTGCTGTTAGTACTATTTTGTGTGAGTACCATACACTTGAGCAAAAGTCCAAGACAATCGAACGGAAGTTTTGTAAACGACCTCCAATATAGATAGACTGCATTTTTCCAGTCTCCTGCCAATGAAACGAAGTTTCCAGTCAGCGTTACCTACGACTGAGCCTATCTGATCATTCCATTTCATATCCTCACAAATTTTTACTCCCACGAGTTTGTATGATTCATAGATAATATAGTCAAAGAATACTATTACGTTGGTGCATACGTTCTTTGTGTTTTTGATTTGCAAGTTGGTATTCCGGTTGCTATGAGTTTCTTTATCAATTGTAATTTTTGTTTGTAGTTTGCTATTGCTATTTAAGTTTGCGTAACATTATTTTGTTATTTAGAAACAGTGAGTAGAGCTGTGGACGCTAGAAAATGCAATACCAACTGGAGAAATCGGAACATTTCCGACGTTTTCGTACGAGTGACTTCAATAGAGGTGACAGCAACGGAGGCAGACAGAAACCTTTGTGCCGTTTATTAACTTAATGCCATTGGACCGACCACGCCAAGAAAATCGCTTTCTCGCTTTAGGGAGGATCGTTTTGACGAGAGGGGCTCGCCACGTTCAGAAATACCTTCAGAGTTTGACGAAGATCGTTAAGCGGATTAATCCACAATGATCCACGTCACTGCATTCGCGAACTGGCAAATAGGACGAACTGTAATCATTCCACCATCGTGCGACATTTGCATACTGTGGCAAAGATTAAAAAATCAGGTTATGGATGTCGCCGGCCCTAAGCCAAAATCACAAAAATCAGCGGGTAAGTGTGTTCATCCCTCCCTGCTCGTCATCAGCTGGCTCGTGAACAACACAGAACATTCCTACCCTGTATCGCTACTGGTGACGATAAATGGTGTCTTTGTGCTAATGCAAGGAAAAGAAAGGAGTGACTGAGCCCAAAGAAAGCTGTCCCCATACAAAGTTCTGCTCGCAAATACAAAAGGTGATTTTTATGCGTCTTGTAGAACAGCAAGAATGTGGTATTCTACGAATTGCTTCTCCGAGATGTAATCATCACTACTGATGTTTATTGTCAACAAATGAGACGCAGACGCAGTCCGACAACAACGATCAGGATGACTGCGTTAACTGATGCAACTCCAAGATAACGCTCGCTCGCATTCTGCTAGGCTGACAAAACGTTGTACGCGATTTGCTTCGGGAAGTCATTCCGCACCCACCTTATTCACGTGACCTTGTGCTCTCAAATTTTCACATTTTCTGCTCTCTGTCGAACAACCTTCTAGGAAATTCCTTTCCGAATGAAACCTTGGTTGACGTGTTCTTCTCCTCAAAACCGCGTGATTTTTACAGTCGCGGAATTGAAAAGTTACCCCAGCGTTGGCAGATTGTTGTAAATATTGAAGGAGAATGAATTATTGATGAGTAGTGTCTCTGTATTTATGAAACGACTGGAAAATCGCTACGAATTTATACCCCAACCCAAGACGTTCTTAGATTTTGTGAAGAGCACAATTACGCATTTCTGAACATACTGCCAATCTTTGCAACGCATTGAAATCTTATCAACATCGTGTTGAATATTTGTAATCAGTTATGATACAGTACGGCATTAGGTAAGGGCACATATCGTTCGTAAAGTGAATAAATACACTGGCTCCTCTGTGTGTCAAGATAATATTTGTCAAGTGTTTGTCTTAACCGTGTATTTGGAGTTCCTATATTCCTCAAAGGTATCACTTTCGTGCCGGATAATTTCAACACCAGAATGACTGTGCGTCCATAAGTAAAACTTAGCTGTAAAGCAAATTATCGTGATGGTGAGTGGCTGTCATACAAACGCCAGGTGAAATAGTGAAAAATATAGACATTGATGCAATAAAATATATTTCAGTCAACAATTTCCCATTTTCTGTGTATATTCCCTGAAGGTGTAAAACGTAGGCGGATAGATTCTTCCATCGTCATGAACTTTGCCAGTGAAGCTCTGTCGCGTTTATCGGTCGATAGTGCAGTAGTTCACAACCGACTAGTATTGAGCTTTAGTCATTGTTACGGCCAACGACACCTCCACTACTATAAAGTGCTGAATTATACGGGCTACAGGTACAATGGCTTCTAACAACCGTTTCATAGAATGTTGCTGAAGTACCAGGTAGGACTACCAAGGGATCTTGAACGTATACAGAGAAGGGCAGCATATATGGACACAGGTTTGATTAATACATGGTAGAGAGTCTCGGAGGCGCTGAACAACCTGAACTGGCAGACGCCTGAAGATGGATGCGAAGGAGCCCACCAAAACCTTAGTAGTAACTTGCAGCATTCTAGGAATATACAGCAACCCTCTACGTATCGTTTCAGCAGGGACCACGAATACAAGATTAGTGTAATTAAGAGCGCACAGAGGCATTAAGCAATAACTCTCTCTGCGCTCCATACGGTACTGGAATGGGAAAAAGTCTTAGTAAACTGCCACATTGTGAAGAACCCTCTGTTGTGGACTTCGCCGTGGCTTGCAAAGTACAGATGCAGATGTACAGATGGAGATGTACGTGTAATTCTCGATCAGTACCTCTAAAATCTATTTGAAGGAACGAACAGAAACATAGTTGTGTCGGAAACTATAACAAATTGTTTTCGTAGGAAAGGCAGACGTCCATTTCTTTCAGAGCACCCAGTTACCGGTCTTGCACACGTGCTATGTCGGGCGCCACTTGCTGTACTGGGTGTGTCACATGAGTCCCAGCTGTGAGTCCAGCACCAACACAGTCCCCATATCATGGAGAATAGCACACACGTCCGTACTTGATCCACACTGCTCAGATCCCACCTGAGCTACATCAGCGCGTTTACTTTGACCGCTGGTTTTAGCCCAAACTCGGCGTTTTCGTCGTCTTTATCTTTCGAATTCACTGATCCATGCTTTCGTGATCGGAGTTCGTAACACGGATTATGATGCGATAATTTAACAAAGGCAGCAAATTTTCTAACTTTTTAAACTCACGCATTCCAACATTTTGTATTTAGTTGGAGAGATACACACTTGGATCCTTGAATGAGTCATAGAGCATGTACTCATCTTCAAAGTAAAACTCAAGCCACTACAATGATGTAATTAGTGGCTCGGATACTATTCCGTTTACTGATACGTGTTGATTCGTAAGACGTTGAAATACATGGGCTCATTCTGTGCTTGCGCGATTCATAAGCTCCGAATGTTACTAATCCCAGAGCGGTACTGGCACAAATCTTCGCTCCTTCTCTTGATTTTTTATTTGGGTTCGGTTTAATGAGGCATTATGCCAACAGCTTGACAGAAATACAAAGTCATGTATACTAAGAGCTCACAATGTAAACAACTAGAACAATCGCTTATGATTGTTTTGGAGTGTCCACATGGTCACCTTATTTATAACTAAAGATTCTTCGCGTGATATCAACTGTAGACAAAATAGAATACAAAAGAAATTCAATAGTTGCGGAGGAGCATACATCTGGAGAGCAGAGTGTTTATGCACCCATACATAGTAAGCAAAATTTCATATAGACAGATCACTATCTTGCATAATATAAATTAGTGTTCTGTATATTTGTGCATCTTCGTGGCTCAGTAAAGCAGGAGTATATATTGGAAGGACACCTTCAGTTTCACAAGGTTTGGCAGTAAGCGGTTTTGCTGTGCTCCGAAGAAACTGCAGGAAAACAGCAAGCGTTCTACATCACCTTCTTCTTTCCTCTGATAGTAGCAAAAACTGTTATTCTTGATGCCTATCCACAGTAAGTGGGAAGGAGTTGACCCGTGGTTCGTACGCACTCGTTCCAATGTAGTTATCAGTTTCTGGCTCGCCTGAAATGTTCGGAACCAGGGGGAGCTTCCACTTACAGGTTGGATCGCAGCTTAACATTGACCTTTAAGATTCACCAGTCCTCTGCCCATTGATCCTCACAGTCCTTTTCCGTATAGACACCTTGAAATCGGAGGATGGTAGACTCACATTCATTACAGTAACGGAAACATTCGACCCTTTCGCCAACTGGTAAACATACACTGAGCAGCCAAAAATGTTATGACCACTTGCTTAATAGCTTATTTGTTCGTCTTTGGAACGAAATACGTCACTGATTCTGCGTATCAGGGATACGACAGTTTGTTGGTAGGTTTGTGGACATACGTGGCATTATATGTAGACCCACAGGTCACGTAAGTCCTTTAAATAATGGGCCGCTGATTTGCGTGCACGGTGATTTCGCCCGACAGCGACCCACATGGGTTCCATAGGATTTACATCAGGCGAATCTGGTGGCAGAAACATCTACTTAAGCTCACTATAATGCTGCTGAAATCAATGTAGCACGGTTCTGGCTCCAAGACACAAACAATTATACTGCTGAAAAATGACATCGCCTTCGGGAAAGATTGCAGCTGTCGGTGTTTCTTCGATCACTTCCACAGATCCCATACAAGCGCAGGAGAATGTTTCCCATAGCCTAATGCTGCTCCCACCAGCCTGCACGTTTCGAGACGCCGTTCACCTCGACGACGGCGTTTGTGGAGGCGACCACCGACCTAGTGCAGCAAAAATGTGATTCACACGAACACCGACCCAGTGTAGCAAATATGTGGCTCACCGAAGGAGCCGACGCGTTTCCATTGATCGACGGTCGAGTGCCTATAGTCCCGTGCTCACTGCAATCGTGATTGATCCTGTGAGGAGTCGTGGACGTACAACCATTTAGCCCCTAGTGGTAGTTTCACTGTCCTCCTACCTCCTTCCGTAGATGCTCACGATAGTAGCACACGAACAGTCAACCAGCTTCGCAGTTTCCGAGATACTCGTTCACAGATTCTGCGTAATAATAATCCTCTCTTTGTCAAAGTCGCTTACCTCAATGTATTTCCCGATATGCAGCCCATATCTTCACTTCCGTGTCTGCTCCGATTGCATACTTTTATTAGCGCGTCGCGTGCCCACAGCGCCATCAGGCAGCATCCAGCGTCGCGGCGGGCAGTGGTCATTGTGTTTTGGCTTATCAGTGTATCTACGCCTGGGACCATAGAAAGTAAATTATCACACCTTTTTCTTTATGCTGCAGTGATCTTCGTATAATTTCTATCATTTGAATATTCGTATATATAGATTACAAAAGACATTTTGGTGCTCTTAAAAACGAGACCAAGTTCGCAGCGCGGTGTGTATTTTTATTCCCGCTATTTTACACTGCACAACAGAAATAAAGGCTCACTTTTTTAAAATCCCGTCATTTTCTCCCACTGCAGCGTAGAAGCTTGGCATTTGGCTCAGTTCGACTTACGTAAAAGCGTGGCGGCCCGTGACGTGTCCCTCGCGCTCGGTGACACTTGAAACAGTGAGGTGTCGAGAAGTGAGGAGAAGCAGGCCAGACCCCACAAGTTCACGTGAGGGGTAAGGCGGGTTAATGTTGTCACATTGGCATAAGTTTCACCACAATTCTGCCCAGTGGCATCGTGAGCATGTCGCACGATGGGAATTTGGTCACACATGGCCTTAGCAACATCTCAACCCTTTTTAGACGCCTCTGCGATAGAAGTCAGAACCACGATGCCCAGATTTGAAATCACGCAGTTATCCTATGGGTAGCCGAGGCACTTCAGGCACATCGCCGCTCAGCAGCGACACAAAGAGGTCCCAGACGGTGGCGTGAAGGATGTGAATGATCCCTTACACACATTCCGTGGTCGAAAACGACAGTTTGCAGTGTGATGTGGATACGGACGTCATTTTTTATCATCTTCTACGCTGTTGACACCCCCCTCCCCTCCTTCCCCGTCCCGGATACCTCAACGCTTCCTGAAGGACAGCGTGGGGCAGTAACACCACTGAAAGTGATCTCACCACTTTGGAATGTGGCACGACTACTGTTTGTGCTCTGATGTACAGCATGCAACCATTCATCATCCGACGAAATCTGAACGTGATCCGAAGCAGCAAAGTGTTTTTGTGGTTGTTTAGCGCTCCTGTTTCGCGCTCTCCTGTGCCTGTGCACATGGGAGGGCGGGGAGGGGAGGGGGGGGGGGGCAGCCTGCAACATTGACACAAGCGTGAATAAAACGCCAAAGGGTCCCTCTGATCTGCCTCTCCACTCCCAGTTCGACACCTCAAATATTTACCTACAGAGAAAGCGCTTGACCGATTTTTAGGTACGTGCGGTCAGGCAATGACTTGGACACCACTCAGATTTCACATACGCTGTAGCAGCGGTGTACCGCTTCCCCTCTAGGGTACTGAGGGTGTTACCAAACTGGTGAGTTGGGGGGGGGGGATTATGAGAGTCTCTTTCCCGTTTTATTCGCGCATGTGTCATTGTCATAGCCCCCCGCGCACACGCCACAGAAGGGCACTACTCAGGAGCGCTGGTAAAGCATAAACACCCTTTGCTGCTTCGCGTCACGTTTCAAATTTCTTCGGATGGTTTTGAACGGTCCCTGGTGGTTACATCCTGTATACCACAGCAAAAATGTGATCGCTCCACACTCCGAAGGGGTCGGATCGTGTTCAGTGGGGTTGCAGCCCCACGAAGTCCTTAGAGAGGCGTTGAATCACCGGGGAGGGGAATTTTGTCAGCAGTGCAACAGTGCCGAAGGTTCTTAAGAACATCGCCCTGTTGTTCACCGCGCTGCAGGCTGTCGCTTTCCAGCCCGAAGAGTGACGAAATCTACGCCGCAAGGGAAGGGCTGGTTTCACTGAGGCACTTCACGCCATCTCCTCAGACTTCTCTGTGTCGATTCTGACCAGTGGTGTGTCTGAAGTGTTTTCCTCGGCCATCCATAAGAAAACCACGTGATTTCAATTCTGGGCGTCTCGGTTCTGACCTCAATCGCAGAGATTTGAGATTTCGGTAAGAGTAGTACCTTGCCATTTTGTGACACGCTCACGGTGGCTTACGCCAGAATTGTGTCGAAGTTTGGTGCCAATATGGTATCATGATCCCAGCTTACACCTCATACGAACTTCTGAGCTCTGGCCTTTTTTTCTCATGTTTCGGCACCTTGTTGTTTCACACGTCGCCGAGCCGTAGAGTGACGTCGCAGGACGCCATGCTGTTGCACTATTGCACAGGACGTTTGTCGAAGCCAGATTTCTGACTTCTGTATCACAATTAGAGGAAATGACAGGGTTTCAAAAAAGTGAGTCGTTAATTGTATTTTGAACTGCTTTGACACAGTATACCGCACACTTTGGTATCGACACGTGGACATGCACACACGTCACGCTCTGCCTTTCGCCAGCTACTGTGGACGTGTACACGTGCGCCGCCGAGACTTCCCTACACTGCTGTTAAAATCTGCAAAATGGTTCAAATGGCTCTGAGCACTATGGGACTCAACTGCTGAGGTCATTAGTCCCCTAGAACTTAGAACTAGTTAAACCTAACTAACCTAAGGACATCACAAACATCCATGCCCGAGGCAGGATTCGAACCTGCGACCGTAGCGGTCTTGCGGTTCCAGACTGCAGCGCTTTTAACCGCACGGCCACTTCGGCCGGCTTAAAATCTGCATGCGTCCTGAGCCGCTGACCTCTCACTGCTGGGGACGAGTTACTTGCATATCTTGGTGAATAAATGGTTTCTAATGTATGCGCCTGTTTGGGTGCTATCATTAGCAAAATACCTCTTTTCAATAATCTGAATTGTTTACCAAAACTGACGATTGTTATGACCACGTAATTGTCGGACCGCATGGACGGAAATGGGCGCGTCGCACACGAACGCCTGTGGGATTTAAAAATCAACGACTCGAGAACGAAATGATGTATCGCTCTCTCCGCTTGCAGTTTTGATTTGTTATCTACATTTCGTATAATGGAATGTATGCGCTAAAATCAACTATATGCAAAGTTTACACAGTGCGTTTTTACCTCTGCAAAGCCTTTGATTTTGTGCAATGTTTTACTTCGTTTGATGTAGCGCTGTCACTATGACGTACAACGAAAAGAAACTGAGTCGCTTATCGGGCGAAGATATCAGAATGTAAGATATGCAAAAATCAATTTTTTTTCAGCAAACAGTTGTAAGCGAGTAGCTTCTACTTGAGTGTGTGTTACCTTAAAAACAAACCTGCCAATTTGCTACTGGGCTGTAAGCCACGTCACTTACATGAAATAATCCTGTGTGTGTGAAAACCTCTCAGTCACTTGCAAATAAATGACAAACCAATATTTCATGCTCAGTAGACTTGGTCAGTACGAACTGTTTGAAAAAAGAGTAGGCCTAACTATACAGAAAGAAAACTATAATAGCAACCTGTATAAGAATGTGACCTGAAGCACACGAATATTTCTGCACTGAGATATGGCCTGGTAAAATAAAGAAACTGAGAGAACCTACAATGCGCGAAGGAAACGAAACACTCACGTACTGTGAATCTCACCTGCAAAATGAAGTACTGGCACAACAGCAACACAACAAGACTCCGCAACAACTCATAAAATACAGCTAAAAAGCTAACTACAGCTGCTCCGGGGAAATTGGGTTCGAAATCTTGACACAGAATGCCAATCAAATACATGATTCAACCTTTAAGCTCTGAAATTTCAATTAGGAAGGAACTTATTAAAAACGTTTTGGCTGTAATATGAAACTTGATTTAATCTAATAAATTCCATGGTACAGTAAATTAACGCAGAAGGTCAATCAACGGAATAATTATCAAAAACTCCAATGTGATGATGGTGAAATCCACCAACAATGCAAGTCTACCAAAAATAAAAATAATCCTTTTACCTCATGAAATAACACCTTCATCTTCATTTCAAAACATTTTTACGTCTGTATGCTATCCAACGATTGTTCTGTGTCATCATTCCTTCTCCTAATAAATCTGCAACTTACATAATTCCAAAAATGCGTCCATGCATGACGCGCCTGCTCCACACCGCAGCTATCCACTCTGACTGTCAAAGATTCTACGACTCCACAATGCTGCCATCGCAGACACAGATACTGTTGCATAAAGTCGTATCGTAAGTATTTCATAACGGTCGGAACGCCGGCTCTCAGCATATGTTTCAGCATTAGGCGAGCAGTACAGCCACAACAAAGCCGCACACAGCTCAATATGCAGAGAGGACGTCTATAGCAGCGAAAGGGTTGAAAACTTTTTCACGCCAAATTCACTGACGCCACAGTGCTGCCAATTGTGGTCGAGTGGGACACCTTTTCAGAGCAGAGCAACTGGTCTCGCCTCGTTTGCTGCTTGCCGCAGTAGCTGGCTGGGCGACCTGGGTTGCCGGAGCGCACAAATGTTCAAATGTGTGTGAATTCCAAAGGACTGAACTGCTGAGGTCGTCGATCCCTAGACTTACACACTACTTATGCTTAGAACAACACACACACCCTTGGCCGAGGGAGGACTCGAACCTCCGGCGGGAGAGGCCGCTTAGTCCGTCACAAACTGCGCGGCCACCCCGCGCCGCCCGCAGCGCACAGTGCGGGAGGAGTCGCCTTCGACCTCGGTGGCAGCCCAGCTGGCGGGCGGCGCCCCCCCCCCCCCCCCACTACCCCCCACCACACTACCCGCTGCCACACTCTACTGTACACACTGCCGCGCGTGCAGCATCCGCCGAGCCGCGTGGGATGTTCTGCTCGTCGCGCCACCTGTCCTCTAGCGAAGCAGGACGGACGAGATCTTGGAATTAGGAAACATTAGCCTCTCTGTGGTCGCTCAGGAACACTCGTAAGAGAAAGTAAACGACGCACTATGAAGAAATTATCCGGATGGTACAGAAATCGGTAGATGTGATTTACATGTACAGACAACGATATGATTACAGTTTCAGAAAAATTGTGTGTTTTACTCAGGAGAAAAAGATTCGCAGATAGAGCAAGTCAGTAACCCGCTGGTCCACCTCTGGCCCTTATGCAAGTACACTACTGGCCATTAAAATTGCTACAACAAGAAGAAATGCAGATGATAAACGGGTATTCATTGGACACATATATTATACTAGAACTGACATGTGAGTACATTTTCACGCAATTTGGGTGCGTAGGTCCTGAGAAATCAGTACCCAGAACAACCACCTCTGGCCGTAATAACGGCCTTGATAAGTCTGGGCATTGAGTCAAACAGAGCTTGGATGGCGTGTACGGGTACAGCTGCCCATGCAGCTTCAACAACATATCACAGTTTATGAAGAGTAGTGACTGGCGTATAGTGACGAGCCAGTTGCTCGGCCACCATTGACCAGACCTTTTCCATTGGTGAAAGATATCTGGAGAATGTGCTGGCCAGGGCAGCACTCGAACATTTTCTGTATCCAGAAAGGCCCGTACAGGAACTGCAACATGCGGTCGTGCATTATCCTGCTGAAATGTAGGGTTTCGCAGGGATCGAATAAAGGGTAGAGCCACGGGTCATAACACATCTGAAATATAACGTCCACTGTTCAAAGTGTCGTCAATGCGAACAAGAGGTGACCGAGACGTGTAACCAATGGTACCCCATACCATCACGCCGGGTGATACGCCAGTATGGCGATGACGAATACACACTTCCAATGTGTGTTCACAGCGATGTCGCCAAACCTGGATGCGACCATCATGATGCTGCAAACAGGACCTGGGTTCATCAGAAAAAAATGACGTATTGCCATTCGTGCAACCAGGTTCGTCGTTGAATACACCATCGCTGGCGCACCTGTCTGTGATGCAGCGTCAAGCGTAACCGCAGCCATGGTGTCCGAGCTGATAGTCCATGCTGCTGCAAACGTCATCGAACTGTTCGTGCAGGTGGTTGTTGTCTTGCAAACGTCCCCATCTGTTGACTCAGGGATCGAGACGTGGCTGCACGATCCGTTACAGCCATGCGGATAAGATCCCTGTCATCTCGACTGCTAGTGATACGAGGCCGCTGGGCTCCAGCACGGCGTTCCGTATTACCCTCCTGAACCCACCGATTCCATATTCTGCTAACAGTCATTGGATCTCGACCAACATGAGCAGCAATGTCGCGATACGATAAACCGCAATCGTGATAGGCTGCAATCCGACCTTTATCAAAGTCGGAAACGTAATGGTACGCACTTCTCCTCCTTACAAGAGGCATCACAACAACGTTCCACCAGGCAACCCCGGTCAACTGCTGTTTGTGTATGAGAAATCGGTTGGCAACTTTCCTCATGTCAGCACGTTGTAGGTGTCGCCAACCTTATGTGAATGCTCAAAAAGCTAATAATTTGCATATCACAGCATCTTCTTCCTGTCGGTTAAATTTCACGTCTGTACCACGTCATCTTCGTAGTGTAGCAATTTTAATGGCCAGTAGTGTAGTTATCCGGTTTGGCATTTATTGGCATAGTTGTTGGATGTTGTCTTACCACATGCTGTCCAATTGGCGTGCTAGATGGAGCTGTTTGGAAGCCACTGCCTATAATGCTTCAAACGTTCTCAACTGGGGAGAGATACGACGACCTTGCCAGCCAAGGTAGGGTCTGACAAGAAACAAGACATGCAGCAGAGACTGGCGCCTGGTGTGGGCGGGAATTATCTTCCTGAAATGTAAACTCCTGGTGGCTAGCCATAAAGGGGACAGTGTCGTCTTCTTACCGATGTGCTGTAAGGGAGCTATTTAAATGATATAGCAGCCCAGATCATCACTCGTCATTGTCGGAGCGTATGGCGAGCGACAGTCAGGTTCATATCCCACTGCTATCCGAGGCGCCTCCAGACACGTCTGTATTGGTCATCGGGATTCATTTCGAAGCGCGACTTATCACTGAAGACAATTCTACTCCAATCAGTGAGTTTCGTCGTCGAATGTGCCCACGACTGCACAGCAAATGAGCTTCTGGTGTACAGAGAGGTCAATGGTAGCCAGCGCAAGGGACGCCGTGAGCTCGGCCCCCTTTCTACGAGCTACTTTTTAATGAGCCTTGTGCTTACTGAAGCACCAGCTGCTCATCGTATCGACAATAATGATGAATCCGCGGCTCTCAGTGCCTCGCTGACGACTGCTCGGGCCTCACGCTGTATCGCCTCTCTAGGTCTAACGCTTCCTTCTTGACGCTGTGTTTGGCAGTGGTTCAGCCATCCCTGCCATCATCGCCGAACAGTGGCGTCCCAATTCAAATGTCGAGCGGTTCACCGAATACTCCAACTTGCTTCTTTCCGCCAACTACACGTCTTCTCTCAAATGTTGGCATCTGAGTATGATGTACACGTGACTCTCTGCGATGCACAGTTATTACTGTCCAACTGAGTACACGGAATGAAATACGCAAAGACGTCTTGATATCGACATGTCCCCTGTTTACTGTCCTTGCCTTATTCGCGGTGAAATTGCGCTGTAGTGAAACACATTCATCCATCGGCCGCCAAAGTTCACATTCTTATATTTTACGCACATAGCTCTATGACAATTTGTGACCAATTTGAATAACTTAGTGGTACGTCCTTTCTTTTTAGATGTTATATCGACCTGTACAACTGATTTGCTCTGTATGGCGCTCATTCCAGTTGTTTAAAATTGACTATTTTTATACGTCAACTCACTCAAAACGTGATTTTTACAGCTTTTTTTAGACGACTCTCATAATTTTAATGGCATATCTACTGGAGGCGGATGATTAGGCAATGAACGGTTCCGAAGGAACGGTTCATTAAACTGAAAGGGAGAACCGAGGAACGACTTCTAAGGTACGGACGTTCACCGTTCTCTGCGTGTCGTCCACGTTACCACCTCGTTATCATTCCATTTCTCGTGTTTGTGTTTATCAGTTGAAAACCTATGTGTGATTGCAGACTTTGTCGGCGTATTCCAGTGCTAAAAAACTTTCGGCTTATCAACCGAGTGGTGGCGTCGTCTTATCGCTACTTTTCGCTGAGTTTCGTGTCCATCATGTTCAGGCGACCCTTCTTGGTCATTTTTATCAAGGAAATCTGGACGGCACGTAGGACGGCTGGTGTGCTGGAGGAAGACGCACATGGACCTTTACTTTACTACTCGGAGTTGCCTCCATCAAACCATCTTGACAGAGAGAGAGCTAGCAGAATGAGTTACTACAGTATCTGCGGGGAACTTTCCGCAAAAACGGTTACAACGAGGCGCAAATAAGACGCGCCTTACACACTAATAAGTGGAGGGAGGAAAAACCAAAAGAAGGAGAAGCCAACACATGGTTTTCCTGCCGTTTGTGGGACCATAAGCAGTTTCCAACAAATCTCGTAATAGTTCTCTTACACTGTCTCTTGCGCACAAGAGGGCTGATGACCACATATTGCACGTATCAGTTGCAAAGAGTAAAAGAAAGTAACCGGGTTTGCAAATAAAACATAATGCTGTCATGAATGTCCACCACACTTTCAACAGCTCATGCACAAGAATTCCACTAGGCAGTACTATCACGAAGTCGTGCTACTTTCCTTTTACATTTTCTTTCTCTTCATTTATAGAACGTAGTTCTATTTTTCGACTTGTCTTGTTCTCAGTTGTTTGTCTCTCTGGTTTATAACTGCGAAGTACAAACAAATTCCCCGCTTCGCATGTGTTGCATGAGATGTGCGAAAATAACATTTGGCGCTGAGCAATTAGAGAATACTTCATCTAATCTGTGAAGTCCCGTTTATGTGTTAAATTCATCTGACGACGTAATTTCGATAGTGTTCGTTGAAAATCGCTTTCACCTCAGACAACTGAACGTTCGCTGAATCTTTTCTGTACGACATGGTAATGTGATGGACAAGTCCAGTGCAGAAGCCTCTAATAGTACCACGCCGCGATGAGTACGTTAAGTTTCTACGTGTAATAAAGTCTGTTTATAGCTCCTTTATTGCGCGCGGTACTAACCCCCTGTGGCGTAATGCACGCCCTATCCGCCAGTAACTTTAAAACAGCTCACATTAACTAGAGCATTGCATTATCGTTCATTACTGTCATAACTGTGGCCGTTAACCGTGAAACACATCGTTCACTTTGCCTAATAACCACTATTCCAATATTGCTCTCGTTTTCCCTTTTTCTCTCTTTCGTGGTGTTTAAGCTAACCTGTGATGTTAGAATAAATTCTTCATTATTAACGTTCCTCTAAGAAGACAGGATGGTATTCATACAGCTATTAAGCTTCGATTAAGCAAGCTCATACTATGTCCCGCTATCGAACTATCTCTAGAGAACATAGCGGCAAAAGTAGGTTTCACATCTTATAATGGGTCCCCCATGATGATCCATGGACCTTGTCGAGGCGGGGTGTGACGCGTTCCTCAACGATACAGATAGCCGTACCCTAGGTGCAGTCACAACGGAGGGATATCTGTGGAGAGACCAGAAAAACGTGTGGTTTATTAAGATGGCCAGCAGCGTTTTCAGTAGTTGCAGCGGCAGCCGGCTGGATAACTGACTAACCTGACCTTGCAACATTAGCCAACACGACTTTGCTGGGTGGAGTGACCGTGCGGTTCTGGGCGCTACAGTCTGGAGCCGGGCGACCGCTACGGTCGCAGGTTCGAATCCTGCCACGGGCATGGATGTGTGTGATGTCCTTAGGTTAGTTAGGTTTAATTAGTTCTAAGTTCTAGGCGACAGATGACCTCAGAAGTTAAGTCGCATAGTGCTCAGAGCCATTTGAACCAACACGACTTTTCTGCGCTATTACTGCGAACTGATGAAAGCAAAGGAAAAATATTGTCGTTAGCTTTCATGAGTTCATGCATCTCAACTACATGATTTAATAATAATAATAAAATAATAATAATATTATAATGGCACCCTCTTCGGTAAAATATTGTGAAGGTAAGATAATTCCCCCTGGCGGGAACTACTCAACAGAATGTCATCAGGGTAAACAAAACTGGCGTTCTACGAGTCGGAGCACGGAATGTTGGATTATTCAATATTTAAAAAGGGAAATGGATAGACTGAAGTTAAACATAATAAAATTAGTGAAGGGTGTTGGCAGGAATAACAAGATATCCTATCAGGCCATTATAGAAAATCAAGTAGTGGTTATGTAGGATGAAGTCTAATAAAGAATAAGAAGTTAGGAATGCGTATCAGCTACTAGGAACAGCGTAGTGAACATGTTGTACTAGTCAAGATAGATGAATTAAATTGGACGATGCTGAGGGCATTAGGTTAGGAAATGAGCACTAAAAGTGTACTGCATAACAGAATTAAATCACCACTTTTTAGAAACCCTGTAAGTATCGTTCACTGTGACGCTTAGGCCTGAAATTTGGCTCAAAGGTGCGCTCAAACCTTGCTCTGTAATGGTGCCAAAGTGTGGTCCTCTACGAAGTCACCATCGGACTCGGCGGCGCTTTAGACAGCGATGTTTCGACACATGATAAAAAAAAAAGGCCGCTGTTCACAAGTGACGTGACGTGTAAGGTTGCTCAGTGATGTCACTTCATTTCACCGTAATCCTGCACAGCTCCACCGTGGACGTGTCGTACGGTGAGGGGGTCGCCACAGTCTCTCTTTTGTTGACGCCTCTGAGATGGAGTTGAGGACCACGATCCACAGCGTTGAAATAACTCTTCTTTCTTACCTGTTGGCGAGGAAAACGTTCTGGACTCACTGCCTCTCATAATCGACACAAAAAGACCGCAGCGGGTGCAACGAAGGACCTTAGTCAAACCACGCATTTCCCTGGGGCGTTGATTCCCACACATTTCACGGTCAGAAGCGACAGTTCACAGTGCAATAAGCAACAGGAGGACATTCTTGAAAACCGTTGACAACCTCGGACGTTTCAGCCCATCTCAAGGACGGTTCCGAACTGTATCCCCATTAAAACTTGGGGCGCACCGCGATATCAAAATTTGAAGGTGATCCGAAGCAGAAAAGGATATTTACGTTTTTTCATCCACCCTGTTACGCGTCGTCCTGTGACATGGTCATGGGAAGTGTAGGGAGGGGGGTAGATTAATACGTGCGTGAATAGACAACAAACAAGGTGAGCAAAACCGCGGTGTCACCCGTTCACCTTCTTCGAGCATGTTAAAAATGTACCTCTACACAGAGAAACTGCGTGGAGAGACCGAGGCACATGCAGGCAGCCTACGCTGTTGCGCATTCGCCACTGTACTGCTCTTGTCGCGCGTGTTAGCGGACCATCCGGAATCGGAGGGGGCTGTCGGTCTACAAGAGCCGAGTACATGGTTTGGGGTTCTGTCTGTACAGATACATTTTGATATTCCCAGTGAAGTTGGTTCGGATGCCACCGACGCTTTTGCCAACGAGGAGTTTTAGGGGGACCCTTTGGCGGTTTATTCACACATGAGCCAAACTCGTATCCCTTCGTGATCGCACCATAGGAGGAGACAAAATAGGAGCGCTGGAAAAGCGTAACAACTCTTTGCTGCTCCGGAACGGCTTTGAACGGCCCGTAGTAGATCCAACATGTACAAAAGAGAAAAAACTGCTTTCGCGCTGTACTCCAAACGGGTGCGACCACGTACAATGTGGATGCAGTCCCACAATCTGCTAACAGAAGAGTTGAAATGCCCAAACGGTGCCAGCAGTGTCGGAGTTTCTCATGGCGTCTCCCTGTTGATCATCGCACTGCGAACTGTCGTCTTCACCACGAAATACGTAGTAATCAACGACCCAGGAAAGTCAGCGGTTTCATTGACGCCATGAGGCCTTTTTGTCCTCTCCGGTATTGTGTGTTTAATGCTTTTCTCTCCCAATCATTAGCAAACCGCGTGATTTCAACGAGGGAGTAGCGGTACTGACCTCCATCGCGGAGGCGCCAAAAGACGCGTGAAATATGGATGAGAGGGGCTGTGACGACCTTCCAAGGTGGCGCTCGGCAAAATTGTTAAGTAATTTGGTGCCAGTGTGATGTTATTAACCCGCATTACACGTCACGTGAACTTCTGAGCTGTGACCGTTTTTCCACATGTGTCGACTCCTTGCTGTTTGAAACTTCGCCGAGCCCGAAGATAAGGTTGCAGGGCGCCACGCTTTTCCACAATTACAGAGAAAGCTTGTGCGCACCTTTGAGCTACATTTCAAATGGGTGGGAATTACGGGGTGTCGAAAAGAGATCCTTTAATTCTGTTGCGCAATGTAGTAAATGCGTTTTGCTATTTCGGCAGCAAAGTAACATAACGGCAGAAGCAAAGAGGAAATAAATTGTAGACTGGCAAAGGCAATAAAATCATTTCTGAAAAAGAAGAACTTTGTAACGTATAATAAAAATTTGATAGTTACAAAGTCTTTTCTGGTGGTATTTATCTGGATGTAGACCGAAATGGAACATGAACCACAAGCAGTTCACAGAGGAAGAAAGTAGAAGCTTTCGAAATGTCGTGCTACAGAAGCGTGTTAAAGTTAGACGGGTAAATCGAATAAGAAATGAAGAGGTACTGAATCGAAATAGGGAGAAAAGAAATTTGTGGCACAACTTGACTAAAAGAAGGAATCGGTTGAGACGATATGTCCTAGGCATCAAGAAGTCGTCAGTTTGGTAATGGATGGTAGTTGGGGGTGGCGGTTGGAGCAGGAAAAGTGCGGCAGGGAGAAACGTAGAATGAATTAAGTATGTATAAACAAATATATGTAGGTTGCAGCAGTTAATCCGAGATGAAGAGACTTGTTGCACAGGGCAGACCTTAGTGGAGTCCTGGATGAAGCCACTCAACAAGCTGAAAACCACAACAACAATAATGTACACTCCTGGAAATTGAAATAAGAACACCGTGAATTCATTGTCCCAGGAAGGGGAAACTTTATTGACACATTCCTGGGGTCAGATACATCACATGATCACACTGACAGAACCACAGGCACATAGACACAGGCAACAGAGCATGCACAATGTCGGCACTAGTACAGTGTATATCCACCTTTCGCAGCAATGCAGGCTGCTCTTCTCCCATGGAGACGATCGTAGAGATGCTGGATGTAGTCCTGTGGAACGGCTTGCCATGCCATTTCCACCTGGCGCCTCAGTTGGACCAGCGTTCGTGCTGGACGTGCAGACCGCGTGAGACGACGCTTCATCCAGTCCCAAACATGCTCAATGGGGGACAGATCCGGAGATCTTGCTGGCCAGGGTAGTTGACTTACACCTTCTAGAGCACGTTGGGTGGCACGGGATACATGCGGACGTGCATTGTCCTGTTGGAACAGCAAGTTCCCTTGCCGGTCTAGGAATGGTAGAACGATGGGTTCGATTACGGTTTGGATGTACCGTACACTATTCAGTGTCCCCTCGACGATCACCAGTGGTGTACGGCCAGTGTAGGAGATCGCTCCCCACACCATGATGCCGGGTGTTGGCCCTGTGTGCCTCGGTCGTATGCAGTCCTGATTGTGGCGCTCACCTGCACGGCGCCAAACACGCATACGACCATCATTGGCACCAAGGCAGAAGCGACTCTCATCGCTGAAGACGACACGTCTCCATTCGTCCCTCCATTCACGCCTGTCGCGACACCACTGGAGGCGGGCTGCACGATGTTGGGGCGTGAGCGGAAGACGGCCTAACGGTGTGCGGGACCGTAGCCCAGCTTCATGGAGACGGTTGCGAATGGTCCTCGCCCATACCCCAGGAGCAACAGTGTCCCTAATTTGCTGGGAAGTGGCGGTGCGGTCCCCTACGGCACTGCGTAGGATCCTACGGTCTTGGCGTGCATCCGTGCGTCGCTGCGGTCCGGTCCCAGGTCGACGGGCACGTGCACCTTCCGCCGACCACTGGCGACAACATCGATGTACTGTGGAGACCTCACGCCCCACGTGTTGAGCAATTCGGCGGTACGTCCACCCGGCCTTCCACATGCCCACTATACGCCCTCGCTCAAAGTCCGTCAACTGCACATACGGTTCACGTCCACGCTGTCGCGGCATGCTACCAGTGTTAAAGACTGCAATGGAGCTCCGTATGCCACGGCAAACTGGCTGACACTGACGGCGGCGGTGCACAAATGCTGCGCAGCTAGCGCCATTCGACGGCCAACACCGCGGTTCCTGGTGTGTCCGCTGTGCCGTGCGTGTGATCATTGCTTGTACAGCCCTCTCGCAGTGTCCGGAGCAAGTATGGTGGGTCTGACACACCGGTGTCAATGTGTTCTTTTTTCCATTTCCAGTAGTGTATCTTCCGCTGCGGAACGTAGGACTGACTCATCGTGCTCGTGATGATGATTACTGCCCTCAATCACTGGGGACCTAATCATTTCTTCTGTTGAATGTGCCATTGTCCAAAAAGCGAAGTGCTGAAATCAAGTGCATTATAAGTGACTATGTTATGTCCTCAGATGATCAGCGTTGTTAATTTTTCCTATGTTGCTGCTGTGGCGAGTTCAGCATTGGGAACGGTTTTCCCGAAAATAATTGCGGATTACCGCTCCAATTTGATTGCTTTGCAGCTCACTAGTTCGGATCCACTGCGAGGCACCCATAACTGGCCGCAGGATATTACATTGCAGAATCGGTAGAGCTTTTAGATCAGTTCTGCTAGCTGTACTTCATACACACAGCTTCATGCAGTACGTCTGTTACAAGAGAAAATCAGGTACAGCGGTGAGCTAAAGCATTAAGATCACGTATGAGGGCTATTCCGAAAATAAGACCCGATCATTCGCGAAATGGAAACCACTGTCAAAATCCGATTAAGTTTTGCAAAAACGTGTTGGGTAGTGTCTCTAGTATGTCCGTCGATCCCAGTACGTCGCTCTTTTCAATTCTGAGCGCACAGTGAGCAGGTAAAGACGTCTAGAAAAGTATGCCTGCCGCCAAGTATGAGGGACTAGTGACATATTTCCCTCTGATGTCATGCACCCCACGTAACAAAACTGTGATGCGTTTCGTTCTTCATGACAATTCTACAGGCGCAAAGAAGACGCTCCTTGCAGCGTTTTCGATGGGAAGTACTTGTTTACTAACATCACAGTCC
The DNA here is from genome assembly GCF_021461395.2 of Schistocerca americana. Classification (NCBI taxonomy): domain Eukaryota; kingdom Metazoa; phylum Arthropoda; class Insecta; order Orthoptera; family Acrididae; genus Schistocerca; species Schistocerca americana. The sequence goes on from NC_060121.1 coordinate 96,590,015, forward strand.
GTCATTGGCTCGTTCTGAGTTTCATCTCTGCTCGCACGAACCGTCGGCTAAGAAGACAACATTTTGACATAGATAACGGCCTATATACGAGCGCTGAGAATTGGCGGAAAACACAGACGGCTGCCTTCTATGACGAGGCTGTTGGAAAGTTGGTACAACGCTACGACAAATATCTAGGTTGTAGAGAAATAATTGTAAGATGTTGCTAACTATTACAAATAAACATTTTTGAGTTTCAAGTGGTTTTCATTTGCCGACAGATTGGAACTTACTTTTCGAGTAGCGTTCCTGTATGCTCGATAGCGTTTTGGTGCACCTTTGAAACGTGATACTGCACCGATCATCCTCCCATGAACCATGGACCTTGCCGTTGGTGGGGAGGCTTGCGTGCCTCAGCGATACGGATGGCCGTACCGTAGGTGCAACCGCAACGGAGAGGTATCTGTTGAGAAGACAGACAACGGGTGGTTCCTGAAGAGGGGCTTTTTCAGTAGTTGCAGGGGCAACAGTCTGGATGATTGACTGATCTGGCATTGTAACGTTAACCAAAGTTGCCTTGCTGTGCTGGTACTGCTAACTGCTGAAAGCAATGGGAAACTACAGCCGTAATTTTTCCTGAGGGCATGCAGCTTTACTGTATGGTTAAATGATGATGGCGCCCTCTTGGGTAAAATATTGCGGAGGTAAAATAGTCCCCCATTCGTAATTCTGGGCGGGGACTACTCAGGAGGACGTCCTTATCAGTAGAAAGAAAACTGGCTTTCTACGGATCGGAGCGTGGAATATGAGATCTCTTAATCAGGTAGGTAGGTTACAAAATTTAAAAAGGGAAATGGATAGGTTAAAGCTAGATGTAGTGGGAATTAGTGAAATTCAGTGGCAGGAGGAATACAGATGAATACAGGGTTATAAATACAAAATCAAATAACGGTAATGCAGGAGTAGTTTTAGTAATGAACCAAAAAATAGCTCCTCCCCCTGTGCAGTTCGATGAGGTCGCGCATTCATAAAAATGAAGTCAGGGTCGGAAGCACCGTGAAAAGATGCACGTGCCGAAGGGGCAGAGCGTCACAATAACGGTGACCGCTGAGTGTGTCGCGTTCAAAGATCTGGACGTCTATACTCGCACACAACGTTACGCGTCCCCATACCGTAACGCATCGGCTACCAAGACGACTATTTCGAGAATGTTCCTGGTTGCATTACGTGTTCCCAACTCTCGCCATATGTGCGTACGTCCAGCAGTGTAGAACGTGATCGTTGTGGTGGTCCAAGTGTTGTCGTGTTAGGAGGCATAGTGCTGCTTTGGTGTACCGACCTCCGAATCCTTGACTGTAGTACGGTCATCAGTCAACGCTATCGTGACACGGTACAGTTGACTCGCCTGCCAATTTCCCTTATTGAAACCCATCGAGGAAGTGTGGGACGTCTTGTCGAGAAAATGGTTCAAATGGCTCTATGCACTATGGGACTTAACTTCTGAGGTCATCAGTCCCCTAGAACTTAGAAATACTTCAACCTAACTAACCTAAGGACATCACACACATCCATGCCCAAGGCAGGATTCGAACCTGCGACCGTAGCGGGCCACGCGGTTCCAAACTGTAGCGCCTAGAACCGCTCGGCCACCCTGGCCGGTTTCTTGGGGAGACTTGAGGTAGCACATCCACGTGCACCAACAACCATCCACCATTTGTGAATGGCGCTGTTGGAAGAGTGGAACGCCAGACCACCAGAAGTCCTCCCCACCCTTGTGGGCAGCGTCGGAACGCGTTGCAGAGCGTCCACTGCCGTCCGTGGTGATTACACATGCTATTAAGAACCGTGTACCGCAGTCTGTAACGTCTAGAAGTCATCATGAATAGCGGCGACTTCAGTGTAATTATTGTCATTGAATGAAAGTGCCAATTCTGTTCGTCTCATTGCGCAGTTTTTCAGTTACCTCTTGTACTGTACTGTAGAGTTCTTCCTATGTACGGTCCGAGTTTCATAGAGCCGTGTTACTTCACAGTGACACATCATGCGGAAGCTACTTTCGTCCTTAAGTCTTGCACACCAGTGAAGTACAGTTTACGGAAACAGTGTATCGTATCGTTTACTGAAAGATGAGCGTAAGATAATGACCAGTTTCATTATAGGCTCAGACACGCCGTTGCCGTCCTTGAAGTAGAGGAAAAGAAATCGTGGATACCGAGATGCCTAAGAGCAGTGCGTCCTATCCCCGTTAGAACTCCTGCCTGAGCGTTACGCCACACGCTAGCGTGGCCAGCGCGTTGTCGCTGGCTTCTGACGCGAACAGCAGGCGTGCGTGCGGAGGTCTGGCGGCCCGCGACATGCGTTGCGTTGCGTTACGTCCCGCCGGGAAATCAGCGCTCGTATCTCTGGTAGGACGCGAGAGGCGTTTCCTTCTTCCTCCGCCCTTCTCCCTTCCTGGGCGGGCGCGATTTATCTGGCGCTGCGTTCCGTTAACACTTTTCCAGAGCGGGGGGCCGGCTGCCAAGATGCGGCGATAAAACCCGATCGGCCCACGCCCCCTGGCTGGCCGGGTTTTATTCCTCTGACGTGGCTGCGAGCCCGGCCGCCCGCTCCGCTCCACTCCACTCTCTCCCAGGCAGCGGCGCCGTCCTTCAAGTCCAACTCGTTTTCATAACGCGCTACTAGCCGCACTCCTGCATTACGCTAATTCGCTGATAACCTGCGTTCCATCTTCCGCCTTGCCGTTTTCCAATTTTTACAGCCAACCGGTTGCCCATAACTGGTACGTACAATGACCTAGGTTTCTACACCTACTAGGGGTGTCTTCAGCAGAATGAAATTTTGATAAATCGTAAAATTACGTTGCTAAAAAGCAGTGATCAGAATTCAGAGCAGCTATGTTCAAGTCAAAAGTGAAATAAAACGTTCTAGCTTTTGCCACATGTGTTCAGCTGGAAACGACATAAGACGGATACCTGAACAATTACGATACAAAATTTACATCTAGGAGTAAGTTACACATTTATTTTGGCAGGCCTAGTGACTTTTATCGTACGCTGCACTATATATTAAAGTCACACACATATATATTACACAATTTTTTAACATCGCGTGAATTCTCTATCTACACGGCAGACATACTGGTCATCAGGAAGGCTATTTATTATATCACGCAGACTTTTTCGGCTCATATTGTTCCTCGTGGACTCTCAAAGTATGCTGCAAGATCTACATCCGGCGTTTGATAAACAGACTAACAGATATGTTCAAAAATGGCTCTGAGCACTATGGGACTCAACTGCTGAGGTCATTAGTCCCCTAAAACTTAGAACTAGTTAAACCTAACTAACCTAAGGACATCACAAACATCCATGCCCGAGGCAGGATTCGAACCTGCGACCGTAGCGGTCTTGCGGTTCCAGGCTGCAGCGCCTTTAACAGATATGTCTTGGATACCTTAGACGCCATAATACACACGCTGGCATTGCAACTGGGCATTGACGTCCGCTTACTTTGAATAAAAGGGCACCAAGCCATTCACCATAATGAAACTGCTGACCGTGTCGCAAAGAGTAGTATTAAGGAAGGACTGTTCCGCCCACGGATTTCAACGCGACGGCCAAGAAACCTGCTTATGGCCACCGGAATTTTGAATGTCACGTATCCCATCACTAAAAGAGCGGCCACGTGGCAACCATAAAACCGAACGTCTCTCCTCGGCCTTGGCTCACCTTGGTGAAGCTTACTAGACGTCATGTTACCTCCTTCACCTGCGTGATGCTCGGACATGGTTGTTACACCGGCCACCTGTATCGGTTGAAAATCATAGTTTCTGTACACTGTGGTCAAGACAGCTCGGCGCTGGCGGATCTGAAGCACGTCATACTAGTGTGTACCAACTACTCGGCCGCATGGGCGGTCTTTTGCAAAAAACTGCTTACGAGCCGCTATTCCTTCCCTACAACTGTAACTGCTTTACTTCAACGGTTTGTTGTACGAGGGCCATTCCGAAAGGAATGCCTCCTAGTTTTTGTGGTGACTTTGGACGTACGCGCCAGATGTCGTTGGCGTAGAGCTAATGCATGAACCTTCCACTTTCATTTGCAGGTTGTTCCGCTGTTCTGCAATAATTGAGGCCAGCTCAGGCATGTTCCAAAACGGAGTCTGATACGGATGTGCCTATAAAACAGCGATGTGTCATTGAATTCCTCACTGCTAAAGAAATTGGACCGATTGAAATCCATCGACGCTCTGGCAAATGTACATGGAGACCCTACAATAGACGTGAGCGATGTTAGGCGGTGGGTACGGCATTTACAAGGTGATGAAAAGGGTGTGCGTGGCGAGCCACGACTCAGTCGAGCCTGCACAGCTGTCATCCCTCGCAGTGAAGAGCGCCTTGATCGACTCACCCGTGCTGATCGGCGGATAACGACCAAAGAATTTTGTGCATAGCTGGTCGGCTTTAATACCTTGGAAATAATGTTGGAACGTCTTGGTTATGGCAAAGTCTGCGCGAGATGGGTCCCGCGAATGCTTACAGAGGAACAAAAAGATCATCGAATGGAAATTTGTCGGGACCTGCTGAACCAATATGAAGCAGAAGGTGACAATTTTCTGAATAGGTTGGTCATCAGAGATGACACGCGGTGTCACCACTACGAGCCGGAATCCAAAAGACAATCCATGGAACGGAGACATGCGAATTCTCCGTCAAAGAAGAAATTCAGGACACAGCCGTCTACAGGCAAAGCGGTGTGCGCATTCTTCTGGGATAGCCAGGGTGTGGTTCATTTGGATGTTATGGAACATGAAGAAACTGTCAGTTCAGCTCGCTACAAGACGACACTGACTAAACTGAAAGCCCGAATTTCCAGGGTAAGGCCAGAGAAGAAGACCAGCTTTTACCCCACACCAGTTTTACGACCACGCAACTCATTGCAAAATTTGGATGGACTTTCTTACCACACCCACGTACCATCCTGATTTAGCACCTTCAGACTTCTATCTGTTTGGGCTTCTGAAAGATGGACTACATGGAGAATATTTTCAAGACACAGATACTGTTGCCAAAGCTGTAAGGAAGTGGTTAACCTTAGCTTGTGCCGACTTTACAAATACCGCAGACAGGCTCTGGTTCGTCGCTGGTGATGACTATTTGCAAGAATAACAGTATGTAGCTGAAATATTGCTCTATTTAGCTGTGCTGCCGTGATTCATGTATCTCCTGTAATTACCACGATTAAAAATAGGAGGCATTACTTTCGTAACGACCCTCGCATATAGGCATTTTTTGCTCATGAACTATTTAAAAGGCGCCTGTGTCCAATTTTGACCTGTACGTTGGGGGATCTTTCCCTAGCATGGTACCAGCCCGGTTCAAAAACTGTGATGTTCATTTGTGTCTGTACTTCGCGTCAAGAACTCATCTTTGTAAAAAATGCCGTCGCCCAGCTTTTAAATATAAGTTGCTGTAAATTTCATTTTCCTCTTGAAATGGCCCGGTTAGAGATCTGGGTCGTAACCTCGTGTTTTTTTTAATTCATATAACTAACTTACCATTGCGTTTCACACTCTTATCATTGCTCTATCGTGAAAATTGCACTTACATCAACTTGGCACTGTTGTAACCTTTGCTGGCTATTACGCTTTTATTTTACATTGCGAAATCTTTTTATTGTTCTACTGTGGAAAGTACAATATGTTAACATGATAGTTTTTAACTTATATTGGCTGTATGGTTTTTGCTGCCCAGACGATGGAATGAGAACACCCGCTTGAGATGAGCATCTGCTGATCAGTATACGAGACCGTCACAGTGTGAAAGCTGTGAATAGGTTCCTCGACTATCTGGAAGTGATCGCCTGTGTTCAGTGTCGATGGGCTTGCTCCCCGATGAGCAGCCGGCCGGTGTGGTCGAGCGGTTCTAGGCGCTCCAATCTGGAACTGCGAGACCGTTACGGTCGCAGGTTCGAATCCTGCCACGGGCATGGGTGTGTGTGTGATGTCCTTAGGTTAGTTAGGTTTAAGTAGTTCTAAGTTCTAGGGGGCTGATGACCTCAGATGTTAAGTCCGATAGTGCTCAGAGCCATTTTTGAACCCGATGAGCATCACCGACGTCTGACGCCGGTGGTCAAGTTGTTGGCACAATTTCACAACGGCTGGAGGTGACATTGCATTTAGTCCACACACAGCCAGAAAGCCACTGTGAATATGTGTGCAATTTAGACGTAATCCCAATAAACGTCGTACCGTCCCGCGTAGTCCAACTCTGGAGCGCGTTTCCAGTTGCAGAGCCATTCCAGTCGCACACAGTGATGCACCTCATATATGTTGGACGATTCGGGGGAGGACATTGGGGAAGGATGGGGCAGGAAGGCGGCTGTGCCCTTTCAAGGAACCATCCCGGCATTTGTCTGAACCCTCGTCCTTCCGAATGTGAGTCCAGTGTGTTAACCACTGCGCCACCTCGCTCGGTACCTCATATCCCTTAAGTAGCAGAAAATTCCTCTTCCAGCAGTGAGTCACTTTTGTTTGCAATGGTCTTATCGAGGGACCACATTTGTAAGTTACATTCTGAGGTCCCTACGTACGACTATACAAACCACTGTGAAGTCCAAGGAAGGGCAGCTTCACATTGAGAAAAGGATTGAAGTATCTCCTTGTTCGATTCGCCTATAGAGCTTTGGAAGAAATATTCCTTAAATGCGTCTGTGTAGGCTGTAATTAGTCCAACCTTGTATTCTCGGCACCTATCGGGGCTGGACAAAAATATGCAAACACCGCGATGAATACCTGTTTGAACATAAATGCAAGCCTGCAGGTGGCACTATTATATTTGACCATGAGGGGCATCTGAGCAGAGTCCTCAGTACGTTGGAAGCGACATTCGTGGCGAGAACAGTGTTCTATGTAGTGGTGAGAACATTATGTCGGAGTTGTTGGTGCTCGTATCATGGGTGGGTGCTTCTGTAGCCATGGTAGCTCTAGCGTTGGGTGTTCCAAGAAGTGCCGCGTCTAAAATTTTACCGCATAAAGGGGAAGCGGAGAAACATCATCAAATAAGGCACAACACAGACGAAAGTGTGTGTTGAGTGACCTTGAAGAAAAATTAGAGGACGACAGCTGTCGCACTCGCGAACCCTGTCAGCACTAAAACAACACGAAGAGAGCTCCAGAAGCAGGGAACGGCAGGGCGAGATGGATTTCCTAACCACTCACCAATGATGTAAATGCTCGTAATAGGAAAACTCGGGGCCGAAGTCATAAAACCTGGACTATGGAGCAATGGAAGAAAGTCATTTGGTCGTCCGAGTCACCGAACGAGGTGGCGCAGTGTCTAGCACACTGGAGTCCCATTCTTGAGGACGACTGTTCAATCCCGCGTCCGGACATCCTGAACTAGGTTTTCCGTGATTTCTCTAAATGGCTTTAGGCAAATGCCGGGATGGTTCCATTGAAAGGGCACGGCCGACTTCCTACCCCGTCCTTCCCTGATCCGATGAGACCGATGACCTAGCTGTCTGGCCTCCTCTCCCCCAAACAACCCAACCCAACCCCTTCGGCTCAGTCTTGTTTCCCACTGCTTGCAACTTCTGGCGGAGCTGACTCCGAAGAGTGAAACATGGCTGGAGTTCGGTGATGATTTGGTCAGTCGTGTCGTGGTATTCCACGGGCCTATGGTTACTCTGCAAGGCCACATTGCTGCCAAGGATAATGTGACCATTTTGGCTGACCAGGTCTATCCAATGGTACAATGTTTGTTCCCCGATGGTATTGCTGTGTTCCAAGATGACGGGGCTCCTGTCTGCATAGCTCGAATTGTCCAAATCTTAATATTGTTGAGCCTTTGTGATCTACTTTGGAGAGAAGGGTGCGTGAGTGCTATCTACCTCCAACATAGTTATCTGAACTTGCCACTGTTTTGCACAAAGAATGGAACGATTCCCTTGATTCCTTTGAAAATCATACAGGACCAGTGTTTATCTCTTCTGAGACGACTGGAAGCTGTTTTCAATGCCAACGGTTTTCCTACACCGTATCAGGCGACGTATGTGTTGGGTTCTTAATGTTTTCACACTCTTGTCTAGTCCCTCTCCTTGAACGGTACCTACAGGGCTTCGGTTCAGCCGTGTGCGGCTCACGTTGATGCAGTTCTTAACTTGGCATCTTGTAACAGCGATAGTGGCATCTCGTTCTCTTAGTGTATTCACTGGTGCCACTACGTTTGCTCACCTTATTTGTCCGTGAGTGGCAGCAGCAGCGCTTATCGATAGCTCGTACTGTGGTATTATCTTTGTAGTGGCCTCTAGTATTTCCGGGTCGTCGTGTGTCGAGCGAGTTGAGTTGAAACAGAGCAGTAGTGAGGTCCGGACAGCCAGTACTCGCCAGTCCGCCGGCGACACACATGCACTGTCCGACCCAAGGATGTGGTCGTGAGAGTGCACGACCACGCCAAGGACCGGAATCAGCGAGTTTTAGTTGAATTGACCGTGATATTCGAGTAGTGCAACTTTCACCGGTGTGTATGTGAGTGTGTGTGTGTGTGTGTGTGTGTGTGTGTGTGTGTCCGACCTCATGGCAGTGTCTGTCGACGATTTATACTGGGATCTTTCCCGTGCCTGACTTGAGTCGGGACGACCGTTGGTTGGTCGTTCGGTCAGTCGTCACAGCGGACGACGTGCATTTGGCCTTACGTCTGCTTCTGGCTTCTCTGTGTTTGTGCCGACTTATAATTCGTCCGTGTTGTTTCACAGTGACTGGTTTTAGTATTGTGAGTTGTTGGTTGAATTGTTTCCCCAGGTCTGTGTGTATCTTGTGCTTTTGAAGGAGCAGTTATTTTAATGCTGTCTGCGTACTGGATTTGGTGAGGGGATTGCGAAAAGACGTGAGGTCGATTGGGGGCGCAGCAGCGAGCAGGTCCGTGCAGCGCGGGGGCAAGCCGGGGCCGCTGGCGGCGTGCTGCCACTGCCGCATCGAGAAGGGGTAGCTGCGAGGGCCACAGCTTCGTCGCACACCGAACCCTGGACGTTTAAGTTGAGTGAAGAGTTAACTGCTAATGCAGCCCCGACTATTCTGAGATCTCGCCTTTGGTCGGCGGGTTGTCGCTCTCGAGGCCGCTGAGCCTGGCGGCAACGAGTGAAGTGTTTGAAGGCGGTGAAATATTGCAGCCGTCTATCTCTATTTGTTATTCATCACTGAATTTAATATTTTTCTTATTAGTGAAGTGCAACCAGCGGTATTTTCTGCTTTGTGGCCGCTAACGCCTCAGTTACCTGCCCTGGAGGTTTGCGTACTTTTCGGGCAGTGTACCTTTCTAGGTCGCGTTGATGATGTCCGACACGGCGTGTAGTTCTACAGCCACTTGTATTGTACTGTGCATATTTTTTTTTTTTGGTGAGGTCTACCTTGGTTCTAGTGTTTCCTTCGGCCTTGGGTGTTTCCTGAAGACGTAGTGCTGTCTGTCTCTTCACCATTGCCTAAAAATATTCCATCGTTGTACCGGTGATCGGACGTTAGGCGGATTGGTTAGTCGGTCGGTCGGCGCTTAAGCTGCCCTACTTGAGTTGCCATCCTGTTACGTCAGTACAACTCTTGGCTGCCTGTCTCACCATACCTTATGTTTGAGTTACCTTCCCAGGCCGACCCTTGCAGGCCTTCAGCCGACATATAGTCAATTGTGTGTGTGTGTGTGTGTGTGTTTTTAAAGAGATTGTTTTAAAATTTTTATTTCTTTAAATAAAGTTTACATATTTGTTGTGCAACCGAGGGTAACTGATTACGGCCTCGTCAACAATCGTAACCTTATCCTTCCCCATCCTGAGAAACCAGGTCTCATCGGTATATTCTGAGGTTCCTCGCATGGTACTTTTACTTGAAACCTTGTTGCTGTGTTTTCACGATTAGTTGTCGTCTACCTACAAGCGTCCCCCGGTTCATTCACCACCTCAGCGACGTTCTGTCGTACGTCAAAGCAGACCTGTGATTATATGCGCTGCTCTTTCTGTTCACTTTCAATGTCACCTTTTAGTTCTATTTGATATGGGTCCCAAACATTTCAGAAGAAATTCTTGGATGTACCGGACGAATGTTTTGCAAGCAAGAATATTACATTTTTTGAGCTTTGTGCACGGCATTTCTCAGTACTTGAAGGAAGATGCTAATTGTTGAGTCACTGTTAAATCGTATGCGTGTCTGACTGAGTACCTTTGTAGTTTCAGACACTATTTCATTACACATGACTAAATAATCTGCAAAAGTATGACAGTATTATTAATCTCGACTGCCATTTTATTAATATGCAAGATGCACATCTGACGTTAATTCTGCATCTGTAGCTGATTCTCTATCCGAGATTACATTAGCGTCCTCCGTACCAATAAATCCTTAATCCAGCAAGAAATTACATTTTGTAACAACCACTTTAATAATTATGAGTGCAGTACTGAGTCAAATGGTTGTCAGAAGTGAGTAAATACTGGTTCTATTCGAATGCCTTGTCCATGGCTATCAGGATGGCATGCGGTAACAGTGGGAGATAAGTTTGACATGCTTGTTGGCACAGAAGAGATCATTCGGTTAGAGATACCTCGTTTCATTAGAGGTTGGAGTGTGTTCTAAGATTCTACAATAGACAAATGTCAATGAACGGTAGTGGTGTGTATCACTTCCACTACACTTCTCGAGAATGGGTGTGACCTGGTTGTAGGTGTCGAAAATTTGTTGCTCTCTCCCTTCCTCCCTCTCTCTCTCTCTCTCTCTCTCTCTCTCTCTCTCTCTCTCTATTCTTTTAGAGAATACTGCAGTGATTGTTCATGCATGCGGACTCAGGAAAATAAGGACATCTAAACTGATTGCTCTAGCTTGTAGTGTTTTCTGAAGAAAAGTTGGAGAAGGGTTGGTAGACCAGAGTGTCTAGATGTACGGCTCCTTGGCGCTGTGCAGTGGTTTCCGCTCACTTGCCTCTGATAGACAATTAAGACGGTTTTTCATCATCGGTGCTGATGGCACCCCTTGTCTACAACCAGATGTAAAATTTCCTGAAGCCCAGACCTCTATAGGCCAGGTTTTGCAAACAAGGAGTGTATGTAGTGCGTCTCAGATGCCCCTTCTGCTGCAACTGACAGCTCTGATCTCATTAAAAGGGACACTAGAAGTTTACAACCAGTGGCCCTCAGTCACTAGCCTCATATAGATATTTATAGTATTTTTACCGCTGCTTCCTCTTTCTGTTTTGTTTTCTCGATATTTTATACAAAATAAATCCAGTGTAGCCACAGATTTAAACCATCTTCACTTAAAAAGTAAAATTTGTGACGCTTCACGGTCATATTGTCCTTCCTGGAAACGAGTTTCAGTTACCTTATTTCACAACATAGTTGGGAAGACAGATTTCGATAGTTTCCGGCTTACAGCTGGTTAAAAGAAGGCAAGTGGTGAATATGATCAACAGGAAACTGAACAAAAACCACCAAAAGACAATCGATAGCAGTTATTTGTAGGAAAACTCGGAGAGCGCTGACATAAGAGGACTAAAATAGCTTAATATGTTCAGAGCAAGGGGCAACAAATACTAATTAGCATAGCGAGCAAAATTATTGATGTCAAAATATGTCCTAGTCTCCAAAAATGAGAACTGGAGAATCATCAGTAAAATAGTGGAAATGTCATTTTATTGTTAAATGTATCAGCGATAGTCGTAAACTGCGACAGAAGAAGGTTTCATTTGTTGTGTACTATTTACCGGTGACAGTCCGGAACTGAAGTAATGACACTTTGTTAAGTAACTGTTTCAAGAAGGAAGAAAATCGATCGAAAGTACTAAAACTTTCCCGGCTATTGCACCGTGACCCTCTGGAATCTGTTAGACAATCCATGATTCCTATCCGTGTGCGGCGTACGTCATCAGATATGATTTTAGTTTTGATTGCACTCAAGAGCACACGGAGTTCCCTGACAAATCCTGCAAGACTACGACATAACAGCTTGGAGAATTTTAGTAATTTTAACCTTTATGACCATCAAAGTTTCCATTTTACAGCAGGCAGGAAATAGCATAGCGAAGAATGCAGGGGGATTTAAGAAATGAGATGAAAGGCTAAATCTGTGGGTTAAATGTTTTGATCAGACGTCAGTTCCATTCGGGACTCGTGAAGTCATTTAATCAACGTCAAATGCGTTGATAGTTCGTTCAGCGATCCAGCGAAACAACATAATATAAAAACAAATATTACAGCAAAGAACATTTGCAACGAGATGGCTCTTCGCTTGACCATTCAGCGGATAGCAATCAAATGCAGCAATTGGATTGCGCCCCTCATGTCCCCGCTTCCATGTTATATTCAACAAGCTGTTAGTGCAGTCTCGCTGATGGTGCAAACTGCCCCTCTGCGGACGACGATTAATCACGCGCGTCATACTTGCTGAATTAATTGCATAACGCGAGATTTGGTACATTTAAGAGGAACAGGAAGGTGGGAATTATGGTCCTGAGCCGAAAGCAATGCATAGTTCATCCACTGATAATATCATGAATGAACACTTTCGAAATCTGCGTCAAAAAAGTGCGACACACACAACAAACGAGATGCAGAAACGATTAATGTAATATTTGCAATTATCTTGCTCAAGTTGTTGTGTAACAGGGAGAGTCACGACGTGGACTTTAAATAATGAAGACATGGCCAATATTAAAACCAAATACGGAAGAGAAAATCACTTTAGAAGAAGAACGATGAAGAAAAAGATATAGTAAAGAAACGGAAAACGTAATGTGGCTCTCCCTTCTAGCAGTGGCTCATATATTCGAAAATCGGATAGTTAACAGTGTCAGTATTGAGTCCTCAAGATAAGAGGAAGCCAAAGAGGTACCATCAACACACTGTCGGTGCCCTGGTATACCAACGTGGTACAAACTTTTGTCCAACCGTACGTCCAGACCTTTGTCCAACCCTGTGTCCAACCCCTTTAGGTGCCGAAAATACAAGGTTAAACTAATTACAACATACACAAACATAATTAAGAAAAGTTTCTTTCTGCACTCTATACGCGAATGGAGCAGGAAGAAACCTCAATCCTTTTTTGTTTAGTGGGAATTCCCCCTGCCATCCACTTCATAGTGATTTGCACAGCATGGTACCACGTTGGTACCACGTCGTACTCGGTATTCAGACCAAACTTAAAATGATATTAAATGTTATCACTGCACTTGTCATGTTAATTCTCAACAACAATCAGAACTTTAGAGTGTATCAACTGTTACCACGTCAGGATAGCAAATGACTGTTGTAGCAGCAATGGAATCAGACATATGTAAATGATACAGTAGTGGGTACTACTACAAAGATTACATTGGAGCCAGAGACAGAAGATTACTTTGCGTGTCTTTGTTTCCAGCATGACGAGACATACTCTTAATTCCCCTTGCTTCGCATTGCCTGCAATCGATAGCGGCAGGTATTCCGCATACGTCCAGTACCCCATCCACATTACGCTGAGTACTCATAGTCAAATACACTTTCACATACACTATGCTTTGCTTTTTTTGTCTGGGGTAACTCAAAAAAATTGTTCAAATCCTCCGGTTGCAATCAAAGATTTCAATAGATGTCCCTTGGTTGCGAGGCAAGTGCTAGAAATCTAAATAAGCTTCGTAAATATTCCCACCTGGGACGACCGCCGCGCATAACCCCGCGAGATGAAACGTACCACAAGCTAGGTAACGAACAACTGTGCTCCCCTGTTGATTCTGATCGTCGATACACTAACGGAAAAGTGTGGGACTCATCTCGCGCTTACATTAAGCTGTGAACTTGCAATGTTAATCATTTAAATATGTTACCTAGGCGGATGCATTCTCGAAATCTCATTGCTCTAAGTTAACTATTTTCTGATGTTACGATTTTTTCCGGTAGTGTAAGTCGCTCGTCCTAACCATACAGTGGCTTCCTTGATACAGTTTTGTGGCTCTTATTTTCAACTGATAATTTATCACATGTGAAAATTTATATCTCCCTATTTCCCTGCTTAATATTCGTTGTCCTGTTTATTTGTAACTTTTAAATGCGGAACACATTTCAGTTATTCGATCACATTTGCTCCTACCGTTGTCATGGTTAAAGAAGTACTTTTCTTGTTTATATACGGGGTGGTTATAATCTACATCTTCATCTACATGGATACTCTGCAAATCACATTCAAGTGCCTGGCAGAGGGTTCATCGAACCACCTTCACAAATCTCTGTTATTCCTATCTCGTATAGTGCGTGGAAAGAATGAACACTTACATCTTTTTGTACAAGCTCTGATTTCCCTTATTTTATCGTGGTGATCGTTCCTCCCTATGTAGGTCGGTGTCAACAAAATATTTTAGCATTCGGAGGAGAAGGTTAGTGATTGGAGTTTCGTGAGATTCCGTCGCGACGAAAAACGCCTTTCTTTTAATGATTTCGAGCCCAAATCCTGTATCAATCCTGTGACATTCTCTCCCATATTTCGCTATAATATAAAACGTGCTGCCTTTCTTTGAACTTTTTCGATGTACTCCGTCAGTCCTACCCGGTAAGGATCCCACACCGCGCATCAGTATTGTAAAAGAGGACGGACAAGCGTAGTGTAGGCAATCTCCTTAGTAGGTTTGTTACATTTTCTAAGCGTCCTGCCAATAAAACGCAGTATTTGCTTACCCTTCCCCACAACATTTTCTATGTGTTCCTTGCAATTTAAGTTGTTGGTTGGTTGGTTTGGGGAAGGAGATCAGACAGCGTGGTCATCGGTCTCATCGGAATAGGGAAGGATGGGGAAGGAAGTCGGCCGTGCCCTTTCAGAGGAACCATCCCGGCATTTGCCTGGAGTGATTTAGGGAAATCACGGAAAACCTAAATCAGGATGGCCGGACGCGGGATTGAACCGTCATCCTTCCGAATGCGAGTCCAGTGTCTAACCACTGCGCCACCTCGCTCGGTATTAAGTTGTTCGTAATTGTAATACCTAGGTATTTAGTTGAATTTACGGCTTTTAGATTAGACTGATTTATCGTGTAACCGCAGTTTAACGAATTCCTTTTAGCACTCAAGTGGATGACCTCACACTTTTCGTTATTTAGCGTCAATTGCCACTTATCGCACCATTCAGATATCTTTTCTAAATCGTTTTGCTGTTTGTTTTGATCTTCTGATGATTTTATTAGTCGATAAACGACAGCGTTATCTGCAAACAACCGGAGACGGCTAGTCAGATTGTCTCCAAAATTGTTTACATACGTAAGCAACAACAAAGGCCCTATAACACTACCTTGGGGAACGCCAGAAATCACTTCTGTTTTACTTGATGACTTTCCGTCAATTACTACAAACTTTCACCTCTCTGACAGGAAATCCAGACACATAACTGAGACGATATTCCATAAGCACGCAATTTCACTACGAGCCGCTTGTGTGGTGCAGTGTCAAAAGCCTTCCGGAAATCCTTAAATACGGAATCGATCTGAAATCCCTTGTCAATAGCACTCAACACTTCATGTGAATAAAGAGCTAGTTGTGTTTCACAGGAACGATGCTTTCTAAACCCGTGTTGACTGTGTGTCAATAGACCGTTTTCTTCGAGGTAATTCATAATGTTCGAACACAATATATGTTCTAAAATCCTGCTGCATATCGACGTTAACGATATAGGCCTCTAATTTAGTGGATTGCTCCTACTACCTTTCTTGAATATTGGTGTGACCTGTGCAACTTTACAGTCTTTGGGTAGATCTTTCGTCGAGCGAACGGTTGTATATGATTGTTAAGTATGGGGCTACTGCGTCAGCATATTCCGAAAGGAACCTAATTGGTATACAGTCTGGACCAGAGGACTTGCTTTTATTAAGTGATTTAAGTTGCTTCACTACTCCGAGGAATTTACTTCTGCGTTACTCATGTTGGCAGCTGTTCTCGATTCGAATTCTGGATTATTTACTTCGTCTTCTTTTGTGAAGGCATTTCGGATGGCTATGCTTAGTTACTCTGCTTTGGCAGCACTGTCTTCGATAGTATCTCCATTGCTAGCGCGCAGAGAAGGCATTGATTGTTTCTTGCCGCTAACATACTTCACATACGACCAGAATATCTTTGGATTTTCTGCCAGGTTTCAAGACAAAGTTGCGTTGTGAAAACTGTTATAAGCATCTCGCATTGAAGTCCGCGCTAAATTTCGAGCTTCTGTAAAAGATCGCCAGTCTTGGGGACTTTGCGTTCGTTTAAATTTGGCATGTTTGTTTCGTTGTTTCTTCAACAGTGTTCTGCCCCGTTTCGTATACCAAGGAGGATCAGCTCCGTCGTTTGTTACTTTCTTTGGTACAAATCTGTCAATTGCTGCTGATACTATTTCTTTGAATGCAAGCCACATCTGATATACACTTATATTATTAATTTGGAGTGATTGGAGATTGTCTCTCAGGAAGGCGTCAAGTGAATTTTTATCTGCTTTTCTGAATAGGTATATTTTTCGCTTATTTTTCGAGGATTTGTGGATTACAATACACAGTCTCGCTACGACAACCCTGTGTTCACTAACCCCTATATCGGTTTTCGTGCTCGTTATTAACTCAGTATTATTTGTCATTTGCACTTTCTTTAGTTTCAGTAAAAACCTAAATTTTGGAAATTTGTGGTAAGTTCCTATGGGACCAAATTGCTGAGATCATCTGTCCGTAACTTAAACTAACTTACATTAAGGACAAGACACATACCCGTGCCCGAGGGAGGACCCAAACCTCCAACGAGGGGAGCCGCGCGAACCGTGGCAAGGCACTCAAGACAACGCTGCTACCTCGGGCGGCTCTCCCTACCTCTATTATTCCGTGAAGTATTGACTTTTGAAATAATGCGGACTTTTGCATCACCCTGCACAATATGAACAGGAAGGCTCCCAAGACACTTCCCTGGGGCACACTCTAAGCTACTTTGGCACCTAATGATGACTCTCCATCCAAGATTACAAGCTACATTCTCCTTATCAAATATACTCAACTGTCACAAATTTCCATTGATACCCCATACTGTCTTACTTTTGATAATAGTATAGCCGTGATACTGAGTCAAATACTTTACGAAAATCGAAAAATACTGCAATTATTAGCCGACGTCCATTACTTTTTGCAGTCATCTGAGAAAATTGCGAGTTGTGTTTCATATGATCAATGTTTTCGGAATCCATACTGGGTACAATTAGGAGGTCGTTCTGTTCGAGATACCTGATTATTTTTAATTTACAATGTACTGGAAAAGTCTATAACAAATCGATATCAAGGATACTGGACGGTAGTTTTGAGGATAGCTTGTACTGCCCTTCTTGTAGACGGGTGCGACCTGTGATTTCTTCCAACTACTTGGCAGGGCATTTTGTTCGTGCGATGTACGGTGAATTATAGTTAACAAAAGTGCTAACTCAGCCGCAAATACCATGCAGCGTGTTAAGGGATTCGGTCGAGCCATGGAGCTTAATTCAATTTGAGAGATTTCAGCTGTTCTCAATGTTCGATGATCTATTGAAATTGGCCGTCCGCTGTGGCTGAGCAGCTCTAGGCTCTTCAGTCCGGATCTGCGCTGCTGCTACGGTCGCAGGTTCTAATCCTGCCTCGGGCATGGATGTGTGTAATGTCCTTAGGTTAGTTAGGCTTCAGTAGTTCCAGGTCTAGGGGACTGATGACCTCAGATGTTAAGTCCCGTAGGGCTTTGAGCCATTGGAACCATCTATTGAAACTGATTAAAGGTAAACACATTATCTGAGCAGAAGCGTTCTCTTCTGAAAATGCTTTGCTGTTCAAAAAGGACTGTCAACACTTTTTTGCAATCTGTTGTTTAATATTTATAAATGGTATTCTCAAACTAAGGATACTGCAAATAATTGAAGAGTATTTTCACCAGACGCGTTTGGATTTTATTTGTAAAGCATCTTCCGTAGTCATTCTGAAAATATGGATATACAATCTCACACACAAAAAAACTATACGCCATGAAGGAATAACGCGAATGAGACGAAAATCGGTCGATGTGTATTACATGTACAGAACAATCTGGATGATTTATCCAACAGAAAGAGCTTCAGATATCGACCAAGTAAGTAACGCGTTGGTCCACCTCTGGTGCTTATTCAGGCATTTATTCGAATCGGCATTATTAAATACAGTTGTTGGATGTTCTTCTGAGGGATATCGTGCAAAAATTCTGTCGAACTGACGCGTTAGGTCGTCGAAATCGCGACGAAAGATCCGTAGCCAAAGGTAGTGTTCTATTCCCTTTTCTGTTCCTTATATTTATAAACGAATGGGAAGACAATCTGAGTACCTGTCTTAGATTGTTTGCAGATGATGCTCTCGTTTATCGACTAGTAAAGTCGTCAGAAGATCAAAACAACTTTCAAAACTATTTAGAAAATATATCGCCGGCCGGTGTGGCCGTGTGGTTCTGGCGCTTCAGTCTGGAGCCGCGTGACCGCTACGGTCGCAGGTTCGCATCCTGCCTCGGGCATGGATGTGTGTGATGTCCTTAGGTTAGTTAGGTTTAAGTAGTTCTAAGTTCTAGGGGACTGATGACCAAAGATGTTAAGTCCCATAGCGCTCAGAGCCATTTGAACCATTTGAACTCCTGTGCGGAAAACAACTAAGTTTTGTGACGTGATTGTGGAAATATTGTTCAGTGCAGAGAAAAAGAGACAACACACCGTGTGTTCACATTAAGACGTCACATACAAAAATACCTTCGCCAATATTCGTTACACCCTGGATATACAGGGTGTCCAGAAATACCGACAGGCCTTAGCTACAGCTCAGAGCCATTTGAACCATTTTTAGAAAATATATCTGTATGGTGCGACAAGTGGCAATTGACCCTAAATAACGAAAAGTGTGAGGTCATCCACATGAGTGCTAAAAGGAATTCGTTAAACTTCGGTTACACGATAAATCAGTCTAATCTAAAAGCCGTAAATTCAACTAAATACCTAGGTATACAATTACGAACAACTTACATTGCAAGGAACACATAGAAAATGTTGTGGGGAAGGCTAACCAAAGACTGCATTTTATTGGCAGGACACTCAGAAAATGTAACAGATCTACTAAGGAGACTGCCTACACAACGCTTGTCCGTCCTCTTTTAGAATACTGCTGCGTGGTTTGGGATCCTTACCAGGTAGGACTCACGGAGTACATCGAAAAAGTTCAAAAAAGGGCAGCACGTATTGTATTATCGCGAAATATGGGAGAGAGTGTCACAGAACTGATACAGGATTTGGGCTGGACATCATTAAAAGAATGGCGTTTTTCGTTCCGACGGAATCTTCTCACGAAATTCCAATCACCAACATTCTCCTCCGAATGCGAAAATATTTTGTTGACACCGACCTACATAGGGAGAAACGATCACCACGATAAAATAAGGGAAATCAGAGCTCGTACGGAAAGATATAGGTGTTCGTTCTTTCCGCGCGCTATACGAGATTGGAATAACAGAGGATTGTGAAGGTGGTTCGATGATCCCTCTGCCAGGCACTTAAATGTAATTTGCAGAGTGTCCATGTAGAGAAGGTGCTGCCCATAATGCTCCGAACGTTCTCAGTTGGGGAGAGACCAGGCGACCTTGCTGGCTAAGGTAGGGTTTGGCAAGGACGAAGACAAAAATGGTTCAAATGGCTCTGAGCACTATGGGACTCAACTGCTGAGGTCATCAGTCCCCTAGAACTTAGAACTACTTAAACCTAACTAACCTAAGGACCACATACACATCCATGCCCGAGGCAGGATTCGAACCTGCGACCGTAGCGGTCGCGCGGTTCCAGACTGAAGCGCCTAGAACCGCTCGGCCACAGCGGCCGGCGAAGCATTTACGTGGTTTGGGCACTTATCACAGTTACCCCGTAGGAAACAGAAAACTACGGTACCGTAAAGGTAGCTTATTTGCCAGAAATGTCTTTTATTTGCACCGTACACATTCACAACACACTCAAGCAACGTCTGAAGATCAGTATGTACTTTTGAATACAAAGTTTACGTTTACATCGTAAATTAACTGTAGAAGCAAATGCTTTGTGTCTTAAGGACAAAAACAGGAACAGTTGATATATATTTGTCCATCACAGCGCCATCTACCTCGAATGGGAAAGAATGGTTTGGGTAGGCCGTAGGCATTTTTTTTTTTTTTTACTGACAGACTTTCCTGCATGACCGACTGCCACCCACTCGTTGTTGTGTTCCTAGATAACGCTTGGTCTCACGCTGTTAGTTAGGGACTTTTGTCTTGGTGCGTGGCATTGGATAAGTGTGGCGAAGTTTGCGAAATACGGAGCAACAAATACTCTCAGGAAAAGCTACATACTCTGTGATTTACGAACTGTACCGTACATGTGAAAATGCGTTTATTGTTTCATTCGTCCGACACCATATGATGCTTGCGCAGTTTCATCATTCAAAGTTTAACAAATATATCAGTTCTGAATGTCCCAGTGCGTTTTCGTTAGTTACACTTTGCCGACAATCAACAGAGACACAAAGAAAAAAAATCCAGATAGACTACAAGGTGAAACCACTCGTAACTACCAAATGAGTAACTGAAATGTTGTCTACAGTGATTTCGCATAAGCATTTCGCTTATTCTTCGTGTGTATAATCCTTTTCACGATTTAACGCGTTTTCGTCAGTAACTGCATATATAGTCTGTAAGCAAGTATTGTGAAAACAATATATTAAGTATATGCAATGAAAAGTAGATGCCTAATGAAATAAAGCAACTTGCGCGCATTTCGAGCTTAATTTAAATAGCATTATGTTAAGAGAGTATTACTGAGGTAAAATATGTCGCGAAACGCAACGTTAATGCCAGTATGGGTGGAACAGGGAGAGACTTGTGTAAGCGAGTGTATTAAGTAATACGGTAAAGTTCAAAGGTCATAGGGAATATAGCCTTTTCTAAGAGAACTAAGTGTTCTACACCCCGCAGTACACTGAGGTATCTGCCAACCACAATCACTCACCTCGATCCACCACAGTACTGATGAAACACATTGAAGACTCTATCGACACTAAATTGTATCATATGTGATACAATCAAAACATTTTTACATATATGGTAATGTTCGTAAGTCGTATACACTGAAGAGCCAAGGAAACTGGTACACCTCCCTAACATCGTGTAAAGCCCCCATGAGTACGCGGAAGTACCGCAACGCGACGTGGCATGGCTCGACTAGTGTCTGAAGCTAGAATATAATAAATTCAGTGGCTGACGGGCGTTAATGTTATCCGAAAGAGCAGGCGCCACTGATGGCGTGCAGCCGTCTAGAACGAAATTAGAATTATATTAATACCTTCAGCTGCTGAAGGGCGTTGATATATATCAACGGGCACAGGTGAAAATGTGTGCCCCGACCGGCACTTGAACCCGGGATCTCCTGCTTACATGGAGGACGCTCTATCCTGGTCGGGGCACACATTTTACCAGTCCCCGTTGCTATATATCAAAGCCCGTCAGCAGCTCAAGGCATTAATACAATCCTAATTTCGTTCTAGATGTCTGCAGATCATCAATGGTGTCTGTTCTTTCGGACGAAACTCGTCCGACCAGGCAACACGTTTCCAGTCACCATTAGTCCAATGTCGGTGTTGAAGGGCCCGGGCGAGACCTAAAGCTTTGTGTCGTGCAGTCAACAAGGATACACGAGTGGGCTTTCAGCTCCGAAAGCCCGTATCGATGATGTTTCGTTAAATGGTTCGAACGCAACATTGTCGGAGACTTGATATTTTACCGGATTCCTGATATTCACGGTACACCCGTGAAATGGTCGTACAGGAACATCCTCACTTCGTCGCTACTTCGGAGATGCTGTGTCCCATAGCTCGTGCGCCTACTATAACATCACGTTCAAACTCAGTTAAATCTTGATAACCTGTCCTTGTAGCAGCAGTAACCGATCTAACAACTGAGCGTGACACCTGTTCCCTTATACAGGCGTTGCCGACCGCAGCGCCGTATTCAGCCTGTATTTGAATACGCATGCCCATAGCAGTCTCGTTGGCGCTTCGGTGCATATTATTTAGTATTACCTAAGAGTATTTATTGCTCCATATTTCGCGGATTTTGCCTACCTCTCTCAGCTACTACCACGTACCGTGACCAAACTAACAGGATAACTGCATTCATAACATCCTTCATGAGATATACGTCTGTGTGCATCTCATATCTAGAACGCTACGCATGGCTGGTCCCATGCCATACACTCTGACGCAGGCAACGAACTGGATGAGAAAACCTTGCGATACCTGCAAGAAAATGACCCAGGTTCCGAGCCAGAAGCACAATCCCACAGTGAGGCAGCTTTCATGAGATAATTAGCAATCTAATAAGCTGGTGGCTGAGATCTGTTGCAGCTGTGGTGTTTATTTCTTCGAATGGGCCATTACTATGGAGTAACACTTGTACGCAGCAACAATCTGATTTAATGAAAGTTTACTTTATTAGTGGCACTTCCTGGCAGATAACAACTGTGTGCCGGACCGAGACTCGAACTCGGGATCTTTGCCTCACGGCGTGCTCTACCATCTAAGCTACTTTATTACTGTTTAATTAAACAGTGATTCAGCTCATATAATGTAGGTTTATTTTTTCGTTGTTTCAGGAAGCTAAATTAAACTGCGATTTTGCTCGTACTTGGTTCCCTTAGTAAGATAAAACAGCTGTTCTTTACATCCGTACAAAGTACGTCGCGCGTCCGCTTGCGTAATAACAGCAGCGCAGTCCTTCACTAATAAACACGAAAATATCAGTTCTGCAGAAGTATCTAAGGTTTCTTACGAAAATTCCAATAGAGTTGCAGTTTCTCAATGTAAGAAGGCTACACACTGCCCACTACACCGGCCATACTAGTGTAAAAGTTGTTTTTTTATTGCCCTCGCAAAGTCCAAAACATCCCCACCGCGCCTTAGGTTTTGTGGACCTCCTACCCCGCCGTACGTCAGCGCCGGCACGGAGACCTGTCTCTGAACTAACAGAGCGCTCCATTAATTCGGGCTGAAACACGCCACCACTCTCCAGGACAGGTTCAAGACCCACCCGTGGCTGGCGATAAGTCGTACGGAGACGTGGTGTGGATGTTTTACCAAATAGGCGCGCTTCCACTGACGGAACAGTTTCTGTCAACCTGCAGACTACAGGGCCCCTCATCATGCAAGATACTTCCAGTCAGCGTTTGGTATTAGGAAGCTTTCCAAATCTCGTATATATACTCCACATTCGACGTTCAAAATTATGTTTGAGAACATTTTCCATATTATCCCCACTCTTTGTAATTAAACAAAGAAAATGTTTATCGTGCTTCAAAAAGTAATATTCGCAGTAAACTAAAAAACATATTTATTTAATTTTACACATTTTAAAAGAAGAAATGCTAAGTTTGCTCGCGGAGAGGATGAGAGACAGTTCATTATTGGTCCATTTTTCTTTGAGCAACTCGGACCCCGAGAATTAGGGACACGCAGCGTGAACGCCACACGTTACTGTGATCTGCAACACCTACGTGGATTCTTGCTCTACAGGAGAGAGGTTCTTTAGAGTCAACTATTTCTATGCACGATAGAGCTCCACCTGACACTTCTCGCGCCGTCACTCAGTTACTGCGTAACATATTTGGAGATAACCGAATCATTGGCCGATTGTTCCAAATAGCGAGACCACCGAGATCACCATATTTCAAGCCGTGTGATCTGGCTGTGGGCTTACCTGTCGGACGGGTTTCTCAGTGGGACACTAACACACGTCGGAGATTGAAGAAGAGCATAGCGGGGGAGGTAGCCAACATCCCACCCGAGATGTTTTGGGCAGCAATAGAGCGGTTCCAGCCTGTCGTGCATGTAGATGGCCGTCACACTGAAAAACATTTGTAATCTGGAATGTGAGTATGGTACGCAGCTAAGAAATGTTACACTCTCACGTAGGAATGAAAATGTGTTTCATTCAATGGTTTATTCGATATGTGGTGTCACCGCCAGACACCACACTTGCTAGGTGGTAGTTTTAAATCGGCCGCGGTCCATCAGTACATGTCGGACCCGCGTGTCGCCACTGTGTGATCGCAGACCGAGCGCCACCACAAGGCAGGTCTCGAGATACGGACTAGTACTCGCCCCAGTTGTACGGACGACTTTGCTAGCGACTACACTGACGAAGCCTCGCTCATTTGCAGAGCAGATAGTTAGAATAGCCTTCAGCTAAGTCCATGGCTACGACCTAGCAAGGCGCCATTAGTAACATTGCATGTATCTAAAGAGTCTCACTTGTATCGCCACAATCTCCAGATGTACCAAAAGGATGGATTAAAGTTAAGTATTCCGGAAGCTACGTACTTTTCTTTATAGCATTCATTACGTATCCTGTTTCAGACCTCACGCCATCCTGCTTTGGCTTAGCGCGTGCCTTTCGGCTTCCTCTCATTGTGTCTAGGCTGTCTTGTCTAGACACAACACGATATTTCTCTTCTGCATGGCCTTAAAAATGTTACCCAAATTTCATTGTCCTGTGAGCACTCTTTTTCATGGGAGCCCTCTCAAGTAGCGAAAGTTTAATCATAACAACCCTGTCTATCCCCATGATAACCTTTGATTAATCTATGTTCAGACTGACTGCTTGAGTCACGCCTGTAAGTAGGATCGAGACAAGTTGCTTTTGCTAGAGCAAGTAGGGATCAGACGAGGTGCGCCACCACCGACTGCCCGCGCAACTAATGTCACACTGACAGGGAATACTTTAAGCAACTAGGACTCCGACGTCATGGCTATGTAATCCGTGTTCGCAACGGGCACCGCTACATCAAGTGTGTGAATCCATCACTGCCTCAACAGTGACTTTCTTTCCTGGCGGAGGCAACGTTGGAAATTGTCGAAATGTCGGACCACTATGGAGAACGAACGTGGAAAGTGCAATGCCAACATTTAACACAACAAATTCGACAAGAAAGATTTAGTGGTTAAACTTCAACATAATGATCCTTTTATGGGATTATCATTGCAAAATAGCTTAAAAATATCTCTATTCAAGAAGTTTTTCGTGTATTTGCTTACCATTTCTTCTTTCTATTTCTTACTTCACTTTGTTACTAGCACATTTAACATCCTGTTACTTCTCGATTATCGTGATTTCAGATGAAGTTGGAACTCAATTTTGGAAATAATTAGTGAAGAAGTAGCTGACACTTCTTGAACAAGCCGGCCGGTGTGGCCGAGCGGTTCTAGGCGCTTCAGTCTGGAACTGCGCGACCGCTACGGTCGCAGGTTCGAATCCTGCCTCGGGCATGGATGTGTGTGATGTCCTTAGGTTAGTTAGGTTTAAGTAGTTCTAAGTTCTAGGGGACTGATGACCTCAGATGTTAAGTCCCATAGTGCTCTGAGCCATTTGAACCATTGTGAACTTCCTGAACAGTTCGTGTTGACTTTGGTCACGAATGATGATGGGAAGTCGCAGTGTCTACACATGTGCCTAGTCTCCACAAATCACGTTACATTATTCGCAGGAGAATACTTATTGAACCGGTTCCACTCTTCCATACCTGCATGAAGTGTGAGAAGGCTGATGCCGCCAAACCTCCGTATTAGGTAACAGGTTGTAATGTGAAGTAGAAATAAATAAATAAATAAATATCACCTACTTCCGTATTAGCTCTAATTTCTGATATTTTAGGGGTGTGTTCATTTCGCGATACGTGTAGGGGAGGAAATGCTATGTTGTCTGACTCTTCCTGGAATGTTGTCTCTCGTAATTTCGGTAGTAAACCTCTCCGTGGTGAACAACGTCTCTCTTGTAACGTCTGCCATTTGATCTAATTGAGCATTGATTTAATATTCTCGTGTCGACTAAACAGTCCCATGACGAAACACACCGCTGTTCAATGCATGTTGTTTGTCCAACCTGCCAAGAGTCCCCCATTAATAACCAATACTCAGGATCCCCGAAATAGTATCTGAACGGGCACCACCAGGAAACAGATCCAGGCTATAAACAAATTTTGCATCTCGTCGGATATTCTCTTCAGATCAATGATATTGAAGCTGTCTTCGTTATTACTGGCCACCGTTAAATGGTTTTACAGTTTCTGGATAACTGATTCGGTGGCTAAACATTCCGCTTCCATTCCTCAGTTGCAGATACTTCTCAGTTCACAGCCTTTGAGTTCATCTACCTTACTCTGACATCGACGGTGGCGATATGCTTCTCTCGATTCGTTGTCCCATTCCACCACTCATTTGCTGTAAGGCGAAATGAGAAGTCCCGTCGTTAATTACGGCCGCCCGCCAGCATCTCTTTCATTCCTTCCTCGGGTTTATTTTCATTTTACTTGCCTGTCACGACGCGCGTTCGTTTCGTCCCGGAGGCAGCCGCGACAAAGACCATTAATTGTGGCTGCGTAATTGCGGTTCGCTTCGTTCGGCTTACTGCCGCGACGCGGCGCTGCTGTCGCACGCAGTGACGACCTTTCGTCCTAGTGAGAATCGTCGCCGTAAGGAGAAACCGATCACAAACTTTCGACGTAACCAGAAGGGTTGAAATGTGTTTCAGGCCTAGCACTTCTCATCCTGACAATATCGCTATTGTAAAAAATCTGACTGAATACAAGGTAATAAAATTTATTTCGTAATAGTCTTTTCTCAATGTAGTATCCGTTGCGTTAGTTGCATTCGACCAGACGAGATTCCATTTCTTTATCGTTCTGTAAAAGAAATATGTGTCCTACAGTATATTCGCTTTCCGATGAAAAGCCGCTGGACACATATTAGTGGACATTAGTATGAGAGTGTGATCATCCTTCTCCTTTATGATGACTTGAACTCTGTTTGGGACGCTATCAAACAGGTGTCTCAATGTCTGAGGAGGAACCGCAGCCAATTCTTCCTAAAGGATTCAAACCAGTGAAGCTAATGGTGTCGAAATGGAGTGAAGTCAACGTTGAACCCTATCCTAGAGGAAGCCGATGAGGTTCTGGTTGGGACTCTGACAAGGTCAGCCCATTTGGGAATGGTAACGTCCAAAAACCATTGCCTCCCAGATGATGCTTTATAACAGCATGGATTATCATGCTGACTTGATATAAATAATCATCGTCTACGAACTGTAAAGGCAGTATATGAGGCTTTAAAATGTAATCACATTCATCTGAACTTAGTGATTTCTAAAGCGCAATAAGGGGACCACACTCTAACCACAAAAATCTCTCTCATAGCCTCCTCTGTACTTCATTGTTCACGTTACACATGATGGCAGCTATCATTTTCCAGGCATTGACCAAAACCAGCTCCTTCTATTGGATAGCCACAGGGTAGAATGTGATTCGCCACTCCAGTTCAATCGTTTCCATTCGTCCCTTTTTAAACCACCTCAAACGTCGCTCAGAACTGGCTATCAAAATGTGTGGGCTATGAGGAACTGCTCAACCACTCTACATCGTTATCTTTAAGTGCTTACGGATAGTCATTCTGCTAGCTGGACTACTGGTACCACTTTGACACCCACGAGTGATTCCATCAGCTGATTTCGTGCGATATTTTGCAAGCACCGCCAGCAATGCTCGATGGGCCCTTATTTGTCAGTACGTGAGATACGCCTGATCTTGGTTTAGCACTGACAGTTCGTTCACGTTTCCACTGGACGATCACACCACCAACAGTCACTATGAGCAGCTCTAAATGGGTTGAAATCTTCCTCCTCACAGATCGATTCTGCTGTCACTGCTTCTTTGCTTACAACACAATAAGCCCCCTTTCCCCTTGTACTGGTGTAGTCCTCCTTTCGTGAAACTTCCTGGCAGATTAAAACTGTGTGCCGGACCGAGACTCGAACTCAGGACCTTTGCCTTTCGCGGGCAAGTGCTCTACCATCTGAGCTACCCAAGCACGACTCACGCCCCGTCCTCACAGCTTTAGTTCTGCCAGTACCTCGTCTCCTACTTTCCGAACTTTACAGAAGCTCTCCTCCTAACTTCTTTCATAAACTTCTTTCATCTGTTCGTAAGTCTTCCTGTGTTTCTCTCTATCTAAAACTAATCTGGGACGCCTTTATTTGTCCATCCTTGGTATGTGTAGATATCAGTTATTTCGGTACCTGTTTATTTTCTGCTGAACTATCTCCGACTGTGCTATCCCTGGAACCACTTCTTACATGTTCTGTACTATAGCAACCTCTTTTTCTTCTCGAAAACTGGATTTGGGTGTCCTCTATTGAATTAAAGTTCTTTCTTCCTTTCTTTTCACACAATTTTCGCTGCGTTTAAGGGAAGTGAAAAGGCCATACTCGCATAAAACTTTAATCTCGTATATTATTAGGTTTGTTTCTGGGACATAAATATGAATGCTTTAAACATACATTGAAATCTGATTAGCTTTTTTCCAAAACATTTGTTAGTATCCTGTCCAATTTGAAAAGGAAATACACTCCTGGAAAATGGAAAAAGAAGACATAGACACAAGTGACTATGAGAGGGCAGTGCATGCAATGATCAAACGCGCCACACTGCTGACATACCAGGAACTGCGTTATCAACCGTGGAATGTTGCAAGCTGCTCAGCGGTTGTTCACCGCCAGAGCCAGTGGTAGCCAGTCTACCGTGCTATACGGAGCTCATTGTGTGTCTTCAACATTGTCAGCATGCCGCGACACTGTGTACGTGAACCCTTTGTGCAACTGATGTAGTTTGAGCGAGGGTGTATAGTGGGCCTGCGGGAGGCCGGATGGACATACCGCAAAACTGAGCAATGCGTGGGGCGAGAGGTCTCCACAGTGTATCGATGTTGTCGCCAGTGGTCAGCAGAAGGTGCACATGTCCGTCGACCTGGGTCCGGACAGCGGCGACCCACAGAGGCACGCCAAGACCGTCGCATCTTACGAAGTGCCGTACAGGACCGCACCGTCACTTCGCAACAAATTAGGGACACTGTTGCTCCAGGGGTGTCATCGAGAACCAATCGCAACGGTCTCCGTGAAGCAGGGCTACGATCCCGCGTGCCGTTAGGGCGTCTTCCGCTCACGCCCCATCGCTCAGCCCGCCTCCAGTGGTGTCACGATAGGCGTTTGTGCGAGGACGAGTGGAGACGTGTGTCTTCAGTGATGAGACTCGCTTTGCCTTGGTGCCAGTGACGGTCGCACGCGTGTGTGGCGTCGTGCAGAGGAACGCCAAAATCTGGAGTGTGTACGACGGAGGAGCACAGGACTAAAACCCGGACCCATGGTGTGGAGAGCCATATCCTACACTGGCCGTTCTCCACTGGTGATAGTAGAGGGAACATTGAACAGTGAACGGTACACTGAAACCGTTATTCAAACGGTCTTGTTATCGTTCATGCACCAAGAAGGAGCCGTGCTTTCCCAACAGGACAATGCACGTCCACATGTCTCCCGTGCCACCCAACGTACTCTTCAAGTCGTACGCCAACTACCCTGGCCAGCACGATTCCCAGATCCGTCCCCCATTGAGCATGTTTGGGACCGGATGAAACACTATCTTGTGCGGGCTGCACGACTGGCTCGGAATCTGGCCCAGCTGAGGCACCAGGTGGACACTGCATGGCAGGCCATTCCTCAAGACTACATTCGGCAGCTCTGCGATCGTCTTCATGGGAGAATTGCAGCCTGCATTGCTGCAAAAGGACGGTATACACAGTACAAGCGCCGACATTGCGCACGCTCTGTTGACTTTACTCACGTGGGTATTCCTTTTTCTTGTGATCGTGTGTGGTATACGTCCCCAAGAGTGTGTCAATAAAATTTCCCTCCGTTGGGTCGACAAATTCATGTTCTGTTTTCATTTTCCAAGAGTGTAGATAAACGATAGTATTTGTTCAAAGATTGGCCAGATTTGTTGGTGGGACGTCAACAGACTCCTTAACATAACCCTACAAGAGGAAGTAACAGGGAGTTAGATCAGGAGACCTCTGTGGCCAAATGTGCAGAGCCAGTCTTGATTTCCCATGTGACCTATCCAGTCGTGAGGCAGGAGATGATTTAAACTTCTCATGTATGACGATACCAATGGAGTGGAGCTCCCTCTGTTGGGAAATAAAGTGATGTGAAACTTCGGTAAGTTGAGGAAAAAGCCATTGTTCCAGCATGTCCAAGCTCGAGGTCAACGCAGGCTTTTTCCTCTGCAGAGACATCCAGTTTGTTGAAACTGCTTAAACCAACAGTTCATACTTTTCCTAGTTGGTAGTTCATTTCCGAATCGGAAACGAAATGCCCGCTACAATGCAACTGCCAACTCACTTCCTTTGAACTCATGAATGCAGAAAACCTTCTGCTGCATCGTAACCTACTCAAACTGCCTTTTGGCATGAGTACCCTGGCGGCCGTTTATGCAACTGCCACCGACCTAGCAGCCTTTACAGCAACATCACCGGCCTAGCGGCCGTTTACGCTACTAGTGGTCAAGAAAACAAAACTTTAGACCTTTCTCTTTCCTTGGACAAGGAGACTATTCATGTCCCATATATGTGTCTTGAAATACAAATTAATTAAATTGGGTTCATGTTTTGGAATAGCCCTGTATAACCTACATGCCGCTCAACGATATTTCTGTGTAATTTCATTGGTACATACTCACTTACATCAAAACTTGAAAATTAGGTTAATAGTCTCAAACATAGTGCATCCCATCCCCTTCCAAATTGTTTCATTGCGTAGATATGATGTACGCTCATTATAAAATCACCATGATGTGGTAATTTTGTGATGAACCATTTTTAAGTAATAACATATATTTTCCCCTTTATTGAATAATTATTGGCGACCAGTGCCGGCTTCGGCTTCGCACCGGGAAATCTTAATTATGTGCAGCCCGACGAGGGGTCTGCCGTAGCGGTAAGATATCGTACTCGCAAACCTTTCTGTGAATCGGTAAATCTACAGGCAGTACTGAAAACCGTATCAAAACCTCTACAGCAGTTCCTGAGATTAGTCTTCACATGAAAACAGAATAACGCAGCTGGGGACTTGAATTGATAAAATGCATACAGTTAATACTGACGATTTTTACACTTGCAAAAATCTGAACCAGACGAAACGCTACTTTCCACCTTGTTATCGAAAAGGGAGTGTTTAGTGCAACAGCTGACTTACGTATGTTCCAGTACATCAGTTCTAATTCAATCTGATGTGTCCTGTGTGCGCTGCGGTGATAACGTGGACGTCCAATAATTCATTTACGTGTCTGTTTGCTGCAGCCGAGCTGCGCCCGCTGCGTGTTTGTGTCGGGCCTTCAAAGTGGATTAGCCACGCGTGTAAATTATGTTCCAGCAACAACACATATACTTTGGCATAATTGAAGTTCCCTGGCTTCCATAAATAGGATCCATCTCGGTAGTTGGGAGGCGCATACAAAATGTGACATTCTGGCTATAGTTTACCTGTCGTCAGTCACCGTCAGAATACCTGGCGTTGTCACACAAAAGTACTCTTTTTGACTTTCGAAAATTCTAAACGTTTCGGGATGTACCCTGTGTGGCATAGCAGGCTGTTCATAAATTGTTAACGTCTTTTTTAACAAATTTTATCTTAATCAAGGCTTTACAGCGTAGCTTGGTGACGTTGGTGATGTGATTTGTAAATGGAAACAACACACGAATCTTAGCTTCAAAAAACTGCTACAGTGTTAACAAACGCATTTCATTCAAATATGCATATTTGTGTTTAGTTTAGAGAAGAAGACACAGCAATTGTCCAAGTGTATGATTAATTTAAAACTACGACTTCTGTAAACAAGTCAAACACGAATCATTATTTTCCATTATTTCACGTTCTAAAGTGTATGTAACAATATCTACCTCTGTTCGTGTTTGCCTATCCGTTGCGAAACGTGTTTCTTGTGCTCTAGTCCGACCCATTACGGAGAGAGGAGTTCAGATGAAACATTCCCCCCACTCCTGTAGTAATCTCGTAACTCATTAGGAGTGATATTCGTAACCAATGGAAATCTAAAGGAGAATGATGCAAATTGGATTTTATTTATGAATATATTTATGAATTCTCTGGAATACTCCTGCATTATACGGACTGTTTCTTGATTTAGCGCCAATTGGAATTCGTTGAATGCAAAAGAGATACATCCGAAAGCGAAACGAAACAGCAGGTATTGTTCGTATTCTTGGGATTCGTGATTTTTTTCATTCAGATCTTAAGTATCCTGATTTCCGTATGGAGCTCCCCTTACAGAAAAAACATTTCTTTGCTTCTAATCGCGCCTCTCCCCATGTTTCGCGCCAAGGGGGAACGAACGCTTTATTTTGACGTTAACGTATTTTAAATGTTCCCCTCAGACGAGTGTAGATTGGAAAATTAAAATGAGTAACGTATATTCATGAAGGTGTAGTTGAGGGCTGGGTTAATGGCGCGGTCAGTAATTCCGCGTAAATATTTAAGCGTTTATCAATCTCTGATTCTGTGTGGAATTTATCCCCGAAAACCAAATTAACTGTAATAGAAAACCAATGCTTCAGCCAGAATTTATGACAGTCGTGAAAGAAACTAAAGTAGTTAACAACCATGGTATCATCAAGAAAGTATAGTCGTTGGACGACTGTAAGGATATGCAAAATGATTTGGACTAAATGTCCACTTGTAATGAACGACAGCTCTCTTTTTTACTGCAGGTAAATTTTAGGTAATGCCTACAACGAAGAAAAAGGAATCGAAAGCAGCCGTTTATAAGAAGAGCTGTGGACATCTTCAGCACATGTATCGTACAAGCATTTATGGGAAATACTAAGAAGCGATATGAAATGATAGCATCACGTAAAGTCATTATTAGGGTATGCGCAACAAAAACTAAGATTCGGTGGAAGGGTTTTGAGAATCGCAGTGCAGTAACGGAAATCGCTTATGAGACATTAATGCGATCAATTGTAGACTATTGTTTCAGCATGGGGAAGTAGGCATGGCAGTTAATATCAAAGAACAGTCCACGGGTGTACTGCTGGTCCACAGTGTCCAACGGGCACAATGTTTCGGTGACATGTCTGACACTGTGGACCGGAAGTACACCCGTGGACTATTACAGCAAGAAATACGCCGGGAGAAACTGAAGAATCACATAATATCGAAGAAGTTCAGAGACATCGTAACAGATCGGTGTGGCCCATATGAAAGTATAACAAAATCGTTTGGGGAACCGTAAATGGGAATCTATAAATGGAAGACGATGTAGATATCGCGCAACCCTACAGCATTTCCAGTATCTGTATTCGAAAAAGACATCGTTCAGGTGTCACGTTGCGTCTCGTAGGGGTCATGAAACTAAGGTAAGACGAATTTGGGAGCATACGCAGGCAAATACAGGGCACGTTTCCGTCGCTCAATACGCGATTGGTGCAGGACAACAAATTTATATTATTGGCAAGAAGTCCCCTCCGAAATATAGTGGTTTGCAGACTTGAATGCAAGACGTCGGCACAGTCATTTGGTAGTACCGCGGTATATGTAAACGTACACAGATGATGGGAATGTGGAAACCAGCTCAGTAAAGCAAACACCAGAGGAAACGTGAACCGTTGTGTTTGACAAGGAGAGGCACCCGAGCAGTGTCGTCAACACGCTACAAGTGTCAGCCGTGGTCAGAACAGAGTCCTGTGCAGTTGTGGCTGCTTTATTGCGGAGCTAATTGTTGGTGCCCGTATGGTGGGTGATTCCGTAATCAAGAGAGCCGAAGTGTTCTGTGTTTCAAGAGGCACCACATCGAAGATTTCTACCGCATTCGAGGAAAGCGGAACGAACCATCCTCTAAGCCACAACACAGATGAAAGTATGTGTCGATTGATCGTGTCAGACGGTGACTGAAGAGGACTGTGACGAAAAACAAGAGGTCGATAGCTGCAGACGTCACTGCACAACTGGATGGCGCACTCGCTGAACCTGCCACCACCACAACAGCACGAAGGGAGCTCCGTAAGCAGGCAACTGCAGGGCGAACTCGAATTCCAAAACCACTCGCCAGTGATGCAAATGCCCTAACAGGAAAACGTGGTGCCAAAATCATAAAGCCTAGACTACCGAGCAACGGAAGAAAGTGATTTTTTTATCAAGAAAAATCGCGAAACAGCCGTACGTTTTGAAGAGTTATATTATTTTGACAACCGGTTTCAGCTTTTCAATACGCCATCTTAAGGCCCTGTATGCACTCCACGTATGGATACTGAGGTGTGTCAATATTCGCGTACTGGAGCCATCAGTATCTGGAGACCGCGAATTAGTTATTCGGGGCTTTCTTCGAAAACTGTCCAACAACCGAGCACACTTGGAATCCGACGAAGTGTAGCTACTTTCTCGGACTGCAGGTGAGCTCCGTTACACCAAAGAGAATATTCTTTTCGCTAATGCTCGCCCTCTGTGTTCGCTTGGGCATACTGGCATGTTAATACGGTGTAGGAAACCTAAGCAACGTTCGTCCATGTTCCTTTGGCATTTGCAAGTGTTCGGTCGTGATCTTCTGGCTGTCGGTCTTGGAGCGAATGATCAAAAGGAAGTTTGCGTTCATTCTGTTTCGGCGCTCGCTGTGGTGTGAACAGCACAGAGGTCGTCAGCCTTCACCGACACATAATTTTCATACGCGACATCGAAACTTATTGTTGTTGAATAGAATGGGCATATGATGGCTAACGCCTCCCGTCGGGTAGACCGGTCGCCTGGCGCAAATCTTTTTACTTGACGCCACTTCGGCGACCTGTGTGTCGACGAGGATGATGCGATAAAGAATATAACACATCAAGTCCTCGAGCGGAGGAAATCTCCGAATCAGCCGGGAATCGAACCTGGTCCCCTCGCATACCGTTCTGCCGCACTGACCACTCAGCTGTGGAGGCGGACAGTACAGGTGATTATGTGATACTTCTCACTGCCGGCCGGGTGGCCGAGCGGTTCTAGGCGCTACAGTCTGAAACCGCACGATCGCTACGGTCGCAGGTTCGAATCATGCCTCCGGCATGGGTGTGCGATGTCCTTAGGTTAGTTAGGTTTAAGTTGTTCTAAGTTCTATGGGACTGATGACCTCGGAAGTTAAGTCCCATAGTCCTCAGAGCCATTTGAACCATTTTTTTATACTTCTCACTGAAGGACGCCGGCCTCTGACGAGCTTGTGTCGTCCAGGGATTCCTCAATTTAAAATTCTAAACAAAAAAAAAAAAAAACAACCTTACAGTTGGCAAGAAATTGCGGAGATACTTTTAATTCTGCATGATGATGCGAAGGAGAAGACGACATTTTTCGTAGCTTCACACAGTAGTATATTAATCACTAGTTTATTACAATATTCAGTAGGTGTATGCATATATAAATGTATACAAGTTTTTATCTTCCTCCATAAACACCACAAAGCAGAATTTTTAAAAAATAAAGTAACAGACAGTTTACCGCTATGATAGTTCATTTGTATATTTTTACTTTACATTAATCGTATTTATTAAAATTATAATGCTTGAGTGCTTCGCATGTAGTATTGCAACCTTCAGTTCCTGAAAAGCGAAGTAAATACACTGGTGTCCAAAATTAAGGCCACAAACCGCTGTTTCTCCTTCCTGTGTCTAAATCACGATATAGTCATAGAAACTGTCGACAGATGTCCGTACGATCGTGTTCTGAAGGAAAGATAACATTCCGGTCAACGGACAACCACGCCAACGATGACGTCAGGGGTAGCGTTTGCTGGGAAGTCCCACATTCACAATCCTCTTTGCGGTGGATGCCCATGGGAAGAATGGAGGCAGGTCAGTCGGAAACTGATGTGGTCCGATGGCGTGATGTCAATCGTTCTGTTGTTCCTCGGGTGTGGTGACAGCTTATAGAGACCGAAACTGTATCCGTGAGACCAGGGCAGGGCCGACCCCGTGTGACGTCAGAAGAGAGGACCTTCATCTGGCTCTGAGGGCACGACGGCACCGCCTCGGTACTACACGGTAACTGGCATCCGACATCGAAGCATCCTCTGAACGTGT
The DNA here is from genome assembly GCF_021461395.2 of Schistocerca americana. Lineage (NCBI taxonomy): Eukaryota > Metazoa > Arthropoda > Insecta > Orthoptera > Acrididae > Schistocerca > Schistocerca americana. The sequence continues at coordinate 96,625,977 of NC_060121.1, forward strand.
TGTATCGACGGAAACTGTGTGCAGAAAGATTCGGCAAAGTGAGCTTCATCGTCGGAGACCTGCAGTATGTCTGCCTCTGGCGCTTCCTCACGGAAGGGAAACTCTAAGAGTGGAGTCGTCAACATGCCACCTGCATGGTCTAACAGTGCGCCAATGTGAACTTCACAGATGAGTCCCGATTTGATATGGAGAGTGATTCTACACAGATTCGCATCCGGAGGGAGCTTGAAACACGATTTCAAAAATTAAACATTGTGGAAAGAGTCCGAAATCGAAGAGGAATCCTAATGGTGTGGGCAGGGATTATGTTGATCACTCGAACACGTCTGCATCAAATTGTATGTGAGAATCGGCAAGGTGCAACTGCCGTCGGGTACCGTGACAACATTTTGGGACCTCATGTGCGATTGTTGCGAGGTGGTGTGGGCCCGTACTTCGTACTGACAGACGATGACGCTCAACCTCGTGGAGCAAGGGTGGTTGATGTTTTCTTGGAAACAGAAGACTCTGACGCATGGCGTGGCCAGCTGGCTCCCTCTATTTGAATCCCATAGAGCATGTCTGGGATGCAATAGGCAGGGGGGTTGCATCACATGAGCATCCACCAACCACTCTCCAAGAGTAGTGAGCAGCTCTGCAGGAAGAATGGCCGTTATTGCCTCAACGTGCGACAGATGACATTATTCACAGCGTGCCCCGTCGTTGACATGCCTGTATTGCTGGCAGAGGTGGCCATACCCCGTACTGAGCACATTAACCAGTGTCGGAATGTGTCTGCAGAACCGGTAAGTTAGGAAAAACGAAGAACATTTTTGTCTATGGTTATGATTGCTGAGGTTTTTTAGATTCGGTATTCTTTACATTGTTACTACTTTAACCTTCTAAAATTTCCGTTTGTTGCTTTAATTTTGGTTACTAGTGTAGTCACAACTGGTGTAACTATCTCTAGATGCTAAGAACCGGAGTGTAGTGTAAGTCTTTCTCCAACCTAAATTGCTCCCTGCTACTGGTGACCCGCTTTGCAATCTTCCGTCACTTGCAAGAGGAAGCCAGCGAAAATCCATACGCCTAAATTTTTTAAACAGTTCTAATGAAGTCTGGAGGTGTAACTCAGTGACTACTGCACAGCCACCAAGTAAATGACGCTTCTGGAAAAATTCAGACACCCGTATTTTTCTTGTCCTTCGCTGCTTTGTTTTCGTTTCTTGCATCACCAACAGCGCATATGCCATACATACAAAACTGTGTGGATATCACTGTTTTTCATCACGGCTATTTCAATACGGTAGCGTTAGGTCGGATGGCGTCTGTTGAAAGTTATCTGTTTTAATTTATCTTAGTGAAAATGGATCTGTAATACTGATGTGTTGTGAGCGTTACATTGTCTGTTAGATGCTAGAATTTGGGCTTCCTGCTTTGAATGGTGCGCATACCCACGTCTTAAAGCTGATTCTTGCTAGCGTAACACTAATTGTTCCTGAGAAAATTCAACTGCTAAAATGACTAAAAAAATCCAGCTGCGAGAATTCTAAGAAAATAATGCCCTATCTGAAACTTAATGCTTTCACATAATCTGACTATGAACTTTGATAAAAACTGATTACTTTGAAACTAAAGTTGGTCCCAGTCAAATGTAATTCAAAAAAAGTATCTGTTTTCCACACAGTTGGATAACGCGGTGCAGACTGCTCTCGTAATTAAAGTGCTTGTCGATAACAGAGCTGCAAAATCTAAGTACTGAGATATGAAAACATGAAATGCGTTCGCTAAAGAAATTGCTATCATTCTCGGTTGATAACGTTTGGTAGTGGATTTAAGTAAATTGAAAATTAATTCACCGTGATGTGGACAATGACTGGATTCAATGAACTCGATAGCAACTCATGTCATTTGACTTAATAACATTTAATGAAACTTCCATAGTAGGTAAGATTTCTTTGAAATCAGGTAACTATAATCCAAGAATTACAAAACTTGAACTTCACTTGCATAATCATTCCTTAAACAAAACTTCAAAATGCAATTCTTCCATTTCTCACATAATGATCGATAACAAAAAAAAAAAAAAATGAAAAGCAAGAAGATTCCTGATTTGGATGTCTGACGAACCAAGAATACTGCATTATGAAAGCGCTGCCGCAAATAAAAACGTAACCTGTAATCCATTCTTCACAAACAGTATAATCGTACCAGTGTAAAAAAGAATTATTTTTCTTTCCACAATAAATCTTTCATTAATCCGTAATGTAATTCCCAAAAATCTCCATTGTCTGCTGCTTACTGTTACCAAACCCAAACTGGACTCTTCACATATAACACCAGCGCTCATTTGTCTGTCTCCACTCCTCTCCTCTCCTCGTGATCAACAGAGAAATCTGTCGCTAACTCATGTCTGCGCAGCGCAGCTTCTCTGTCGAGACTGTGCGCCCATGTCCAAGCAATTCAGACCTTACAAGACCTATTCCAGGCACACAACAGAAGAAAAATTCCTTTCACAAATTTAGACAGACACAGTTTTAACTATGTATTTGAGTTTAACCCCAAATAAGCAAGAACACAGCGTTCACTTGTGATTGCGCGCTCAGTGCTTACTCGGCAGTGTTCTCTTTCGCTTGTATTGTGTTACCGCTTGTTCATAATTGTAATGTATACGTTCCGCCTTTTTGCAAACACATTGTTTTTTTCTTTTTACCCAAACATGTTGCAGCATCTCTTTGCCATCATTAGTGGATTTGTGTATTGAAAACTGTAAAAAGTGAACATATTTTAGTTTGCAAATGGTCTAAGGAAGTGAGGCCTAGAAGAAAGTTTTTGTTCGTTTTGCTTGTTACCGTGATTTTAAGTTACAAGGTTTCGCAGAACCAACTGGATGGTGTGATGCGCTGATAACTTGTCGTCTGCAAACCAAACGATGTGAATATGAATTTCATAGGCGAATTAAGACATCCCTTGATTTAAAAAAAAAAGGGATTTTGGCATGTAAAAATGTTTTACGTATGTGTTTGTTACTACTCATGTTTTGTTGTCACTGGGCTTCTTTTTTGCGGTCTGAGAGCACTGCACATACATGTTAATATACTTTCTGTAATTTCATTTTTTATAAACTGTGGTGTCACCGCCAGACACCACACTTGCTAGGTGGTAGCTTTTAAATCGGCCGCGGTCCATTAGTATACGACGGACCCGCTTGTCGCCACTATCAGTGATTGCAGACCGAGCGCCACCACACGGCAGGTCTAGAGAGACTTACTAGCACTCGCCCAGTTGTACGGACGACTTAGCTAGCGATGCAACACTGACGAAGCCTCGTTTATTTGCAGAGAAGATAGTTAGAATAGCCATTGACTTAGCTGAAGGCTATGCTAACTATCTTCTCTGCAAATAAACGAGGCTTCGTCAGTGTTGCATCGCTAGCTAAGTCGTCCGTACAACTGGGCGAGTGCTAGTAAGTCTCTCTAGACCTGCCGTGTGGTGGCGCTCGGTCTGCAATCACTGATAGTGGCGACAAGCGGGTCCGTCGTATACTAATGGACCGAGGCCGATTTAAAAGCTACCACCTAGCAAGTGTGGTGTCTGGCGGTGACACCATATAAACGGCTTTTTACTACGCAAAACGCGGTGAGCACTATGTTGTGTTTCCCAACCCCGTCGGGGTCATTTGTTGCGGAGACAGTTTGGCGCCGAATTTGAATTTTGTTTTAGTCTCTCTCTCTCTCTTTCTCTCTGTCTCCGTCTGTCGAGTGTGTGTGTGTGTGTGTGTGTGTGTGTGTGTGTGTGTGTGTGTGTGCCTTTAGCTGTTTGTGTTACTTGCTTTCAAAAATGGTTCAAATGGCTCTGAGCACTATGGGACTTAACATCTTGGGTCATCAGTCCCCTAGAACTTAGAACTACTTAAACCTAACTAACCTAAGGACATGACTCACATCCATGCCCGAGACAGGATTCGAACCTGCGACCGTAGCAGTCCCGCGGTTCCGGACTGCAGCGCCTAGAACCGCAAGGCCACCGCGGCCGGCTACTTGCTTTCCTGCAAAGTTCCTTTAATGTGTTAAATAATGTGGCTTTATAGAGTGTACTGTATTCATTTAAAACTTGTTTGCGTTCTGCTATTGCCTTCTGTATGTGGAATTATCTTCTGTTGTCAGTTTGTGGTATAGGCTGTGGTTCGATTTCATTGTTTTTAAATCTGTTGCTATTGTGGCTGGGTGGTGATTATGTGATAATAGGTGTTCAGCAAATGTACTATGGGTGCTGTTACTTTTTATAGTCCTGTGTGTGCTGATTGGCAAATGTTGCATGAGAACTCTCCTGTGTTCTGAGTTTTTCTGTGTTGTGTTGTCTGTCCTGTGTCCTATTCGACGTCCCCGCTTCTTCAATATGTTACTTATTCTGTGCACAACTTTGTTATTGTAGATGAGTATATGTTATTTTGTTTTGTGTGTGTTGTTGCACAGTTGTGTCTTGTATGTGGTTATTGTTTATATGCTGTGTTGACCTGTGTTGTGTAAGGTTCTGTGTGTGTGCTATGCGTTCGTTGCTTTTCTGTTTAAAAATTTGTTGGTTTAATTTCTCTATCACATGGGGCTTGTAACCATTTTCCTCTGCTACCTGTTTTATTAAGTTCAGCTCCTGGGTGTAATTCTGTTCGCTTACGGCTGTTCTGTTCAGTCCTCCACAACGCTCCACATTTTGGTGTACTGGCACCTTTAGGGTTGGTAATGTGTTGTGATTTCAGCGTTTCCATATTCTTGTCTACCCCCTACTCATTCGTTAATGCGTATTGGAGACTAACGTCGATGGCTCACTGGGCGCTTAACTGCAGACGCCGCGGTCACTCAGCGAGATGCGGCGTTCAGCTGCGGGAACAGACATCGCAGGTGTGACAGCCTAATGGAGCACTGAGCGCTATCTGGCGGGTTGCACGCGGCCCGGCGCATAATTCAGCGGCGCACCTGTTGTCGGGGCGTTAGCGCTGTGCTCGGTGCTCACAGTGTGTGTGTGTGTGTGTGTGGCGGACAACGCGCTGCACAGGCCGTGTCGAGAGCGCAGGCTGAGAGCATTGAGACAGAAACATTGGACAAGAAATAACCTGAGTGGAGCATGGGTTCTTACAGGCCTCGTATTCCAGTCTGCCTACGAGAAGAGGCATTCCCTTCAGCGCGCAGCAGCCATCGTGCGCGGTTGTCACAGTGGCATTTCTGCAAAGTATTTCCTCCAAGATGCGTCATAAACACTGACGGAAAAATTCGCAACATCAAAAAATAATTAATGGGGAGTAATGAAATTTCGGTAACATATCTGACTGATTAACATTACAAGATCACATCTTACAGGCGCAAGATAAGCCATAGCAAATATGAAAAGCTGGTACATTAATAACCAGTAAAACCAACAGAACGTTAAAGTAAAGAACTCCAACGTACATTCACCGTGTCGTACAGGTGCAGTTTGTGAGATGGAGTTCTATGCCAGTTCAACTTGATCGGTTAGTACAGGAACGATTAATACTGGTCGTGGATGATGCTAGACTTGGCGTCCGATGATGTGTCATACGTGCTCGGTTGGAGACAGATCAGGTGATCGAGCAGGCCAAGGCAACATGTCGACACTCTCCACGGCACGCTGGGTTATAACAGCGGTATGGGAGCGGGCGTTATCATGTTGGAAAACACCCCCTGCAATGCTGTTCATGAGTGCCAGCACAACAGGCCGAATCAGTAGACTAGTGCGCAAACTTGCAGTCAGAGTGTGTGGGATAACCACCAGTGCTCCTACTGTCATACGAAATCGCACCCAGACACTAACTTCAGGTGTAGGTCCAGTGTGTAGGCCGCAGAGAGGTTTGTTGCAGGCTCTCACATGGTCGCCTTCAAAACAATGCGCGGTCATCACTGTCAACGAAACAGAACCAGCTTTCATCAGCAAACACAAGAGTCCTCCATTCTGCCCCCCAATGAGCTCTCGCTTGACACCACTGAAATTGCGAACGGCCGCGGTATGAGGTCAGTGGAATGCACACCACAAGGCTTCTGGCTCGGAGCTGTTCTTGAAGTAACCTATTTGTAACAATTTGTTTTGTCAGTGTGCTGCCAACTGGTGCTCCAATTACTGCTACAGATGCACTACGATGCGTTATAGCCACCAACTTCTTCTCGGTGTTGTGATTTTTTTCCGCCAATATAGAAACACCTAATACCAAACATACATCTATTGCTGACATGGTATGTGTGGCAACATTGCGATTTGTTCACACAGCTACCGCCAACACAGCTCGCTCATGTTGAACAAAGGAGTTCGGTATAGTCCTGTAGGGCCCGCATCTCGTGGTCGTGCGGTAGCGTTCTCGCTTCCCACGCCCGGGTTCCCGGGTTCGATTCCCGGCGGGGGTCAGGGATTTTCTCTACCTCGTGATGGCTGGGTGTTGTGTGCTGTCCTTAGGTTAGTTAGGTTTAAGTAGTTCTAAGTTCTAGGGGACTTATGACCACAGCAGTTGAGTCCCATAGTGCTCAGAGCCATAGTCCTGTAGGATCTCAAAGGTAGGCAAGCGATTGCAGAATTTTGACCGAAGGCCTGCGACTATTTCCGATTTCTCCCGACGGGGAAATAAAATGGAACCGTGTGTGGAAATGGGAAACGCATTCACATGTAACACACTATTTTATCTGACTTTAATTTCCTACCAGCACAGGTCTTAAATGGTGCTCTGTATTTATCTTGAAATATGTGCAGCTGATTTTGGTACCATTTACAGGAGAACGACTGATACACCGCTCATCTAGTTAAGGAAATAGCTGTTTCTGAGTTTCTTGTGAAAGTGCTAATGAAAATACAGGTTAAGGCATGCTTTCCCAAATATCGAAATAGCTTTGAGGAATTTAATGACAATGCCAGTGACTGTAGCATCTTGTGAAGTTCGCCAAATCAAAGATGATAAAAAGTGGTAGGAGTCGAGTGAAAGGAGGTAGATTCAGCTGTCTTCCCGGTAGAGTACGTCACAGCTGCCAAACGTCATTCGAGTGACGTAATCAACGAATCTGCTTCGCTCAAAGCGTCGAAATTCAAATAATATTATTATAAAAACACAATTCGTGGAAAGGGATGTTCTCTCAACTTTCAATTATAAAGCAGAGGTGACTTGTCAACCGGCGAGGTTGCTCGACGTGTGAACCGGAGTGACAGAGATGAGCGAGCATGTAATGGGTTCAGTTGACACGTATCGTTTAGGACTTAAACTACACAGGCCGTCTACGTTCGATAGGTGCATAACATAGTCGATATCTACGGCTTTTGAATAAAAAGAATGGTGGTCTGTTTTGTGTTAGCAGAAGCCAACACCGTGTTACTAGAGGAGGCCGAAATGCACGCGTTTTAGCTCACGCAGGCTGGCGTCAGGAGGGAAGGACTATACTGACGTAAGGTCTGGAACATGACAAGGAATGAGAATTCAGAAAGCGGACTAATTAGTTTGATACTTAACTTTAATCCATTAACGATGAACGTCGCTCTTGACGGTACATGATTCACAACATGGGCTCTGGGCACTATGGGACGTAACATCTATGGTCATCAGTCCCCTAGAACTTATTACCACTTAAACGTAACTAAAATAAGGACATCACACAACACCCAGTCATCACGAGGCAGAGAAAATCCCTGACCACGCCGGGAATCGAACCTGGGAACCCGGGCGCGGGAAGCGAGAACGCTACCGCACGACCACGAGCTGCGGACGATTCACAATCTTATATGTTCAGAATACATTCTTGAAGATAGTCATTATAGTAACTGAATATGGCGCCTTGCTAGGTTGTAGCAAATGACGTAGCTGAAGGCTACGCTAAACTGTCGTCTCTGCAAATGAGAGCGTATGTCAACCGGCGCTAGCAAAGTCGACCTAACAACTGGGGCGAGTGCTAGGGAGTCTCTCTGGACTAGACCTGCCGTGTGGCGGCGCTCGGTCTGCAATCACTGATAGTGGCGACACGCGGGTCCGACGTATACTAACGGACCGCGGCCGATGTAAAGGCTACCACCTAGCAAGTGTGGCGCCTGGCGGTGACACCACAGTCTGTGCGCTCCAGGATTGAACTCGCCATTCAAACAGGCTACAGGACGTAATGTGTCGGTTGAAACTATTAGGAGACGACGCTGGCGAGCTGCACGTCGAACACCGCATCATTGACTCCGTTACAGATGGGCGAGAAATCATGCAGAATGGACGTCCCAGGATTGTTTTTGGGTATTGTTTACGGAGGAAACTGGGGTCTGTTTGAACAATGATAAAAGCAGACAACGTTTGTGGGTTATAACCGGTGGTATCGAACGCTTCCAGCCCTGTGTCCCATAGATCCAACAATGTGACGATGGAGTTATTTTCTGGGTGGTATTACGTGGGGCCACCGTGCGACTCTTGTGGTTGTTGAGTGCAGACTCACTGCACTACGGTACAGGGGCGAGGATCTGCAACCAATAGTGGGACCGCAAAGCCAAGATTTTGGTGACCATGTCAGCTCGATGGATGATAACTCACGTGTTCATTGAGCTGTTCTCGTGAACACGTTCATTCATCATCCTGCGTTCAACAGAATGGGGTGGCCAACCTGTTTCTTGCACATGAACCCAATCGAATGTATGTACTCTTTGCGACGTCGCAAATTCACCACTGAACAGTGGGGCCTTTTGGACCAGGAATGACTTGATGGTCTCGTCGATAGTGAGCCACTATGGAATCAAGGTTGTATCCGAGCAAGGGGACATTCCGTCACACATAGGCTCTGCTCAGGAGTGCTGCGAAGAACGCCCCACCCCCCATGGGCAACAGACGATTTTGTCGTTACACAAATGTCTGTTCTTGATTTGGTCTGGACACATTGCAAATGAATATATATGCACGCCTCAGACCCAGATTTTGTTTCGGTGTGGTGATGCAAGGAAAAAGTGTGTAGGTAGTAATTTGGAAGCTCGAGATGTCGGAATGATCCGCTAGTATTCGGAATCTGTCCGCTCGTGTACTGCTGTAACGCGTGACGGCCACAGGGTTGTCGGCGGCAGAGAGCGGCGGCGCCACAGCAGGTGCAGGCACTTCCGACAGGCGGCGGCTGACGCCTGGGCGCGGCCGCGAGGCCCGGCGGAGGGCGGCGCCGCCCCCGGCCGTATCGATCGCCGCCCAGCGCCGGGCCCGACCGCCGCCCACCGGCTGCTGCACCACGCCTCCCACGTTTCCCGCTACCAAATAACGCAATCACTGCGTCCGTCATGTCGACCGTCGCGTTCTCACGCAATACACCTCCTTCAAAAGTTATTGTGCATCGGTTAAGGCGCTCTGTTACGCTTCGCTCCTCTTCTCGCACCCACTACAACGCCAACCCCGGGCATTCGAGGCTCCTAACATTAGAAACGAAATATACCGGAGCGATATCCTCCTCTGTGGCCAAGGCTGCTAACACATGCTTGTGCGGTGGCGCTCGACCCGGGGGTAAGCTGGTTTCAATCCTGGTGGTGGCAAAAATATGCACTGCTAGTATTAGGCCAGCGTAGAGAGATGGTGGTGTAAGGTTGCTGATCACCAGACTGCGCCAATATCCTGCTTTAAATGCCAAACTTCAAAAATGGTTCTATTGGCTCTGAGCACTATGGGAATTAACATCTGAGGTCATCAGTCCCCTAGAACTTAGAACTACTTAAACCTTACTAACCTAAAGACATCACACACATCCATTCCCAAGGCAGGATTCCAAAAAATGGTTCAAATGGCTCTGAGCAAAATGGTTCAAATGGCTCTGAGCACTATGGGACTCAACTGCTGAGGTCATTAGTCCCCTAGAACTTAGAACTAGTTAAACCTAACTAACCTAAGGACATCACAAACATCCATGCCCGAGGCAGGATTCGAACCTGCGACCGTAGCGGCAGGATTCCAACCTGCGACCGTAGCGGTAGCGCGATTGCAGACTGAAGCACCTAGAACCGCTCGGCCACACCTGCCGGCACCAAACCTCTCCGCCGTTTCTCATGAGCTGAGGGTATGTGATGGTCATACGGGAAATTTAAGCTTGGCGACTCCCTCAACGCTATTCCCGAGGAGTAGGTTATGTGCTGGCATCGCGTTTCACCCTCTCTCTTCTCTCATCATAGTCATCGTCGTACAAAGAACAAAAAAACAGAGAAAAACACGACATGTGGATGCTAGCCGGTGTCAGGTAGCCTCCGTACCTCAAAATAGAGATTGCCCTAGCCAAGACACAACCACATTGCTGCCCACAGCCCGCGATTCCTTTTATTCAAAAGCCGTAGATGTCGATCATCATGCGCACCTGTCGAACGTGGACTGCCTGTGTGGCGTAATTCTTCAGCACTACCTGTCAATTCACGCCCATCCCATGTCCGCACATCTCTTTGACTCCCGTGTTCATGTCAAGCAACTTCACCTGTTGACAGGTCCTCTCTACGTTATAATTGAAATTTGAGAGAACACCCCATTCCAGGAACTGTGATTTTATAACAACATTATTTTGTGTTTTGACTTTTTGAGCGAAACAAGTTCATTGATCACGTCACTGAAGCAGCTGTGTCGTACTGTACTGGCAAGACAGCTAAATCTAACTCCTTTCACTCTTACTCGACTTCAGCCACTTTTCATCATCTTTAATTTGGTTCACAAGAGCCAAAGGCATTGCAACAGTGGAAACACCAGCTCCCGTCAGATCACCGAAGTTAAGCACTGTCGGGCTTGCCTGGCGCCTGGATGTGCCACCGTCTGGGTCTGCCGAGTGCTGTTGGCAAGCAGGGTGCAGCCAGCCCTTGTGAGGCCAATTGAGGAGCTACTTCATTGAGGCGTAGCGGCACCGGTCACGAAAACTGCAGGAGAGCAGTGAGCTGACCTCATGCCCCTCCGTCTCCGCATCCATTGGTGCCTACTGGTTGAGGATGACGCGGCAGTGGGGTGGTACTGTTCGGCCTCCAAGGCCTGTTCGGACTGTGTTGTTTTTTGAGTTTGTCTGATGGTCATGTCCCGGTAAGCCATCGTCCAGGCAAATGGCTACTAGAAATATGCACAGTACCACTCGTACACACCTGTGTGGCCGCCAATATAATGCTATTGGGGCATTCACCTCGGCCGTCATGAAACTTGTTGTAGTAATTAACAGCTGTGGAGTAAATAAATATTATTGCAGACCATCTGCATCCTTTCATTCTTGATGTCTTCCCCGACTGCGATGGCGTCTTCCAGAAGATTAACTATCCATCTCGTAAAGCTAGAACAGTGCCATAGTGGTTTGAAAAACACAATAGTGAAATCATTTTGATGCCTTGGCCACCAGATTCGTCTGACATGAAGTAGTTGTAACATGTCTAGGACGCAATCAGGCACCATCCCTGTGGCCAGAAACCACCGATCCATAATATATTTGAAATGCGTGACCTGTGACAGCAGTATGGGGGGGGGGGGGCAAGGCGGTTTGTGGCGCATGTTCTTAGTGTGGATTGCCTACATTAGGGGCAGGTATGCACTCAGAGGCAAACCTATTGCTCTGCTTTGATTGACAGGTACTTACTCTATTGTGCTGTTAAATGATTTTCCATGTCACCCCCATTTGCTTTTGATTGACAGGAACTTATCCTATTGCCTCACTCGCCCCCTCCCCTTCCCCAAACCCCCCTCCCCCTCGCTGCTAAACGTACACTTTCAGGTTTGAGTTATTGCAATAGCTCTTCTCTTATCAATTTGATTGACTACTTAATTAAATTGATGAATTAATTAAGTTCTCACCCACTGGTAAACACCTGAAATAATACTGACCGAAAATCAATGATGGGTGGACATGTTTCATAAAATTTTCTTGCGAGTGGTACCACCGTGCTTAGAAACAGAGGTCTAATCTTCTTACAAACCGCCAGCTGTTAAAAAAAAAAAAAAAAAAAAAAAAAAAACCTGATCCCAACAACTACTGTATGTTACTGTCACAAGCAGTCTTGGTTCGACATATGGACACAAGTATCCAGTTAAAAGCTATATCGGCTTTATGAATCCACATATGGCATTACCTACAAATCACATGGTTTTTCCAGACAAATACCAAGATGGTGATCGCCAGAGTGTATATTATCAGATCAGCAGTCCGGTTACACATAGCCCACGATGCATCTTCATCATAAAATCGCTGAATTTTGAAAGTGATTCGACTAAGGAACGTGTTGTGAAACCGCTATTTGCAACCCCCTCACGCCATTGCCACTAGATATTTCTCCAGTATTTGTAAAGTATTCTGTCTCGATACCATGTCAGAGGTTCTGCAATATATCCACTGAGGTACAGGCGATGACTGATTGAGAAGGATCACAAACAGTAGTAGAATGTGTGCTGACTGAGGTCGTAAGAGATGTACACTAGATTTTCAGATCTCTAGTGCTACGCTGTCCACTAGAAATAATGCCTATGATTTGGAATCAAGTCTTTCCATTCAACCACATACCTGCATTGGATCCTATGAAGAAGTCTTTTAATGATTACAGCCACAAGTGAATCATATTTCTGGCACTCTCATATTTCGAAACGGGTCACCTTTCTCGAACCTATCTGCAACAGTAAAATTCCGACATGGTTTAAAGTAGCACCTACGCATCCTGCAACTGCCCCCCCCCCCCCCTCCAGACTCTACGCTACCATCCCTGCAGCTTTGCACAAGTGATCGTTCCAATGTTAGTTTGAACTTAGTAGGGGTCAGAGGAAAACTATATCTACCACCTTCTGCAACCCGTGTAGAAACAGGCGAAGCTGAGTTGATGCGACAGAACTGTGTTTTGACCATTTGAAGGAAACGAAGCCCGCTCCTGCAACACGAGGTAGTATAAAAGACAGTATGTGAACTAGGGGAAGGACACCGATTTTGCTATTTCATTGTGGTGCTTCTCCAAATTACAAGCAGGTACTACAGATCCCCATCCCCCAGCGCCCATTCACGTCTATCACCCCAACATTTTATCATCGTTATTCTATTCCATCCACCAGAGAAAAATTACGAACCATTAAAGCGCCACTAACTTCATCCAATAGAGAATTTAATAAGATTTTTACCACAGCTCTCTCCTCCCATATATCAAAAACAGATACCGCATGCGTGCCGGCTTCGAGCACATGTGGCGATCCTATTAAATATACAGGTATTGATACACCGCACAGACCAGCTTAAAGTTTCATCACCAATACTGTAAGAGGATGATCGTATTGCACAGAATATACTGTAAGTCGCAAGAGACGCCCCCTGTGACCCTGTGTCGTTGTTTGAAACATGGTTTTTTTCTGCTGTAACACTCTTTGTACACTGCTATACATTTTGTTTTTCCGCCGTGACTTCAAGGTCTGTGTCAGGTTCTAAACTGACATTAAAACGTTCTGATCTATTGCCTCTCGCAGAAAACTAGATGTCGCATGGTGTAAATCATGTTGTCTGTTGTTACTGTGCCAACCGTAACATGCCACACACACTGATTTTAAATAAAAGACAGTTACAACATATGGAAACTGGAAGAGTTCGGCCGCGTTGTGGAAAGTTTCCAAACTGCTGTCTGAAAGTGATTGACAACCTCTACATTTAAACTTATCTGTCACAGTGATGGAATACCTGATGGCTCCGCATTCCCTTTCGACTGATTCCTCACATTTCAGTCACGTACGCGATCACTGTTTTGGTGCTATCTGTCCCCAGAAGGTGTTGTCCCTCCACCAATACACTTTCTCCATCTCAAACAAGTGATGTCAGTCAATCATTATGTGGTAACCAACAGCGCACCAATGGACGGATGGGATGGAAAAGATACCCCCAATGTACTAAAATAATAAGCATTATAGTTGATTTTGTGCACAATTTTACCAGTTTTACAGTACTTTCAACACCGACCAATGATGTGAGAGCATGTTCCCAAATTTTAGTACCCTAGCTAAACAACCCCTTCCCCACTTTGCAAGCATCATTGTAAACGTGAATAGATGAGCAGTACATCCATGCATTGTTAATTCTTGAACACATCCATCATCAAAGTATATCAGACAGTGCTCTATATAATTCTAACACTTCGAGCATAGTGCTTAATTTACGATCTGTCTCTATGCTGATGGGAGTCACAGAGCAATCTCTCTGTCTTAGGGTAAAATTAGATACTTAACGACGCCCCTCCCCCTACCACTGTCACTGACCAACCCGCCCTGCAGCAGCATTAGCGATGTAATCTGCAATCGATCGACCAGAAGTAGACTGCTACATTCCACGTCTCGTGAATGAATGGAGCTTGCCGAGTCCTCACACATCCAAGTGCACAAGATTTCTCGAGATGCGCCCATATCGAGGAGGTTAGCACTCCTTATCGATGTATAGTAACAGATTTGAAAGCGCTGTGATGTAATAGCAGACGGTGAAGAAGAACTAGAAACGGGTGATTATTACGCGCGATGGAGATCCAGACTGATGGATTTCGAAGCATTTTTATGTAAATCAACCAAGCTATCAGTTTTAAAGTATTATTCCAGAGTCTAGGATCAGTAACTGGAAGGTATTGGTAAGAGAGAACATAAACACACGCATCCTAAGGCCACAACGTTCTGCACTTAAAACGGGCTATAATGTTAGGTCACTTGCGTTTCCGACCTATCATTCGTATGTAATGAACTACTGTTAATGTTCCAATGTAAGAAATATATTTCAAGCGCATGACATACATCCATCTTCTCGGTTTCTGTACGATAAACTGTGTTATCGTACTGTAAAACGAAAAAACTACTTCCTTAAAGCATTGGCTCTGTGTGATACAAGCACAATTCTTCTTTCCAGAGATGTATAGCATCCACTGTTCACACTCGATCATGCTTCAGAAATTATACTATGCCTGCATCACACCTATATAAAATGATGGTTAGCAACAGGGAATACATCTTACAAGGAACAGATAAACGCATCGCAGCAGCGTCCGACATGTGAAAATTACATTCCGCCAATAACTCTGTAAACAGCATATCTGCCATGCATATGTGTACACGGGAATTGCAGTGCCTCACAGGCACCTAACATTAACTTAGTTATGAAGCTGAAGTCTTTATTTTACACCTTTGATGCGACAGGGGGATGGAGTGTATCACATAAATCATAGTTCGTTTAGAGGAATGTGTCACGTTTCATCATACATGAGATGGAAGTCCTCTGATGACCGACAGGTTTACCGTTAACGATAGCAAATAGACAGTGCCTTAAATCACATACAGAAGATGTGGCTGTATACGAGTTGAACGCAGGCTATATCACACGACTGATGCGTTCTGACATAACAGTGGAAAAAATGACCTACAGCAACTTCTCCCTCTCTAGAGTGCGTCATCAGTCTACCACTAAATCGTACCTCATTACAGTTCCATCTCAATCGATCACCCCATCCACTCTCTGTCATCCTTTATCGCAGATGCATGTATATTTAGAGGTGGATAGTTCTCTGTCTTCCTGAAGAGCATCAAATACAGTAATCAACTCACATGTATCATTGGTACCTCAATAGACATAAAGTGGTGAAAAAATAATTAACTGCTTCCCTGATACCCTTCACCTCCATGTCGACGTCTTCTCGGATTACTCTTGGTGCCACATACTTGTTCCCATGTACAAATTGCCATGCGCCAACCTGAAGATACGCAAGTACTTCCTCAATTTCCCCCCCACATTTCGGTGTATATTTCGTCAATTTATACCTATTCCCCTGTCATTTTTCGCAGTTATATCTAGCAATGTGCGGCTGTTTGCTGATGATGCTGTGGTGTACGGGAAGGTGTCGCCGTTGAGTGACTGTAGGAGGATAAAAGATGACTTGGATAGGATTTGTGATTGCTGTAAAGAATGGCAGCTAACTCTGAATATAGATAAATGTAAATTAATGCAGATGAATAGGAAAAAGAATCCTGTAATGTTTGAATACCCCATTAGTAGTGTAGCGCTTGACACATTCACGTCGATTAAATATTTGGGCGTAACACTGCAGAGCGATATGAAGTGGGACAAGCATTTAATGGCAGTTGTGGGGAAGGCGGATAGTCGTCTTCGGTTCATTGGTAGAATTTTGGGAAGATGTGGTTCATCTGTAAAGGAGACCGCTTATAAAACACTAATACGACCTATTCTTGAGCACTGTTCGAGCGTTTCGGATCCCTATCAGGTCGGATTGAGGGAGGACATAGAAGCATTTCAGAGGCGAGCTGCTAGATTTGTTACTGGTAGGTTTGATCATCACACGAGTGTTACGGAAATGCTTCAGGAACTCGGGTGGGAGTCTCTAGAGGAAAGGAGGCGTTCTTTTCGTCAATCGCTACTGAGGAAATTTAGATACCCAGCATTTGAGGCTGACTGCAGTAAAATTTTACTGCCGCCAACTTACATTTCACGGAAAGACCACAAAGATAAGAGAGATTAGGGCTCATACAGAGGCATATAGACAGTCATTTTTTCCTCGTTCTGTTTGGGAGTGGAACAGGGAGAGAAGATGCTAGTTGTGGTACGAAGTATCCCCCACCAGGCATCGCATGGTGGATTGCGGAATATGTATGTAGATGTAGATGTTTATGTCAGTTCCGTCCATGTGATCATGACATAACCTCTCGTTCTGTGTTCTAGAATTGCTTGTAAATGTAGTACAGCTGCTACCACCTAGCCCAAAATCGAGAGGCGTAGTATAGAACTGTACTTGATTGTATCCAGTTACTTACACATTTGGAGAGCGTTTGCTCATTTGTCTGTATGTTTGTGTATATGTACGTGTAGGGGGTGCGTGATAGCTTTGCCTAGAGCATCAAGCTTATAAAGAATGTGTTTGTGTTCTGACATGTGCAAAAGGGAATGACTGTGTCCATTCGTGAGGAAGGTATGGATTTGACGTAGAGCACTGTGACAGCAAAGGGAGGAGTATGTCAAGTCATAAGATTGGTACAGATATTTCTATTTCCAGAGCCAAAGCCGTCAACATGGTGTATTTCCGATACTTCGCTAGTTGTCGAATGTCGTTCAAGTGAGACCACGTTTGTAACATTTAGCTGTAAGTATAGGGATAAAATTTATATGTGACCGATTTCTTTGGATGATGATTCTACCTGTGCGTGCTTAGTGTGCAGCGACGGTGTCCTGTAGCGGTAATGATTCACTTTTCCCGTTAACGGTAGGAGCTGCCCAAATGGAAAGGTCTGTTGGGAGTGTACAAATGTAGATGACGTAACTGTATCATCCTCTAGACGACCGAATACCAAACTAATACTTAGTATGTATTGTATAGCTTTTGTGGTCGCATGGAATTTCAGAAGATTGAATATGGACATGTGTTTGTGCTGGACGATTATTCCCTCCCTTGTAAATTGTTTGGTTGACTGCTTCTTAACATTATTTACTAGTAGTTGCTGGTTCTCTAGACGTGAGAAACACCTTAGTTGACTTTGGAAATTATAGGGATGATCAGAATCTGTTACATCACTGACATCAGTATTCGTGAGTGGAAATATCAGTTTCCTCTATTTTTTTCGAGTTCCCACATAAATGTCCTCGCAATCGTGACAAGTTTCTAGCTAGTCAGCGGTTTACAGCACGCCCCACATAGCTAAAGTTTCGAGTTTGTAGAGAAATAATTTCCAGTCTATATCTTTGGAATTATGTTGTGCAAGCGATACTGCTATACAAGCGAAATTGCTATGTGCTTGATATGAAGAAGCACTGCAAAATATAGTGTGATATTCTAGCGAACTTTGCAAAATTATGTATGTTATTGTAATCCCCGAGCCTGGACATGGGTGTAAAAAAAGCAAAGAAGCAAGCAAGAACGTCTGGACCATAAACAGTAATGCATTTGTGCCGAGGAGAAACGAGTCCGAATTTATATAATAGTCCTGAGAGTGACTTTGGGCTTCTGAGGGCGCTCTGGTCATGTGTTGGGAGTGGATGACTTGTGACCATAAGCTACGGGAAAATTTCTATTGTTGTGAGGAGTATATACAGTGCCATCAGTCTTCACAGTATATGTACAAATGATGTAAAGCGGGTGATTTTGTATGGCACAAGACACGAATTGTATGTTTACTACATCGACAAGGTACACAGTAATATATATATGGGTTGGAGATCAGTTTCACGCTCTAATATTCAAGCTCCTGTCATCAGTGGAGAGCAGTGTAAGAGCCTTTCCGTATTTGTAGGCCACATTCCAAGGTTTGATTGTCAGTGCAACATGACAAGCTGTGTAAAACAGATCTTTTTTTTTTTTTTTTTTTTTTTGCCACTGAAAGTCTCGGGTGCAGAAAGCAAAAGAAAAGGCGGATGGTGCTTCCACACTGTTGGCATCAGTAATTTGAAGAGTAAATTCGATAAGAGCTAATCATAAGGCTCCATTCATTTCACAAGACATTCTTTGTGGTGGGATACTGGTGTTTCTACAAACTGATTCAAACAAGATGGATGCTAGTTATCTATGGCAAGTTCTGAGAAAGCAAGTGTTTAAAGACAAGTTGAAGCAGCCCATCGATATCTGGCTGGGGTGCCGTCACTTATCCATCACTGTGACATTAGGACATCTCCAGACCAGTAGTTGTAGGATACCGAAAATTCCCACCAATTTTTTCTTCTGTAGGACAGTGCTTCGAATTCTGTTTGTGTGATTGGTCTAATTTCCCCTATCTTCACTTAGACAGTGCTCTCTTTCTAAACAACAAGAATGCTTTTATGATTAACGATGTTTTTGTGAGGGTGCATAGAGATGGTGAAGGCTTTTAGCGGTGAGAACGTTTAACGTTTCTGAGCCATATGTTGACACAGGACGTCACGATTTCCAGGAAGGGAACACGTGATGTCCCATTAGGATTGCTAAGGAGAAAGCAGTCGATGTTAGGGCTGTGATGTCAGTATCCACAGGTTTTGCACACACGGGCTAGACACAGCTTGAATGTGCCGTTAGGATCATGAGGAGGGCTATTCTGGGCATAGATTTCTGCAGTGTCTACAAGGTTGAGTCACTCGGCAATTAGGTCTTCGCTGGACCACAGGTAGTGACAGGGATCACACCAGCAGTGGTGAACACATGCGCGCAGCAGAGGATAACTTGGCGCCTATTTACATAGACATGTGACGTCAGTATAACACTCGAAGTACTTTAACTGTAATTGTGACTTTGAGATGTCGTCGGCAGCAGTGTGAGAGTAATGGCTTGTGCTGGCTTGCGTCCGATGGTGGCTCGTGGTGGCGTTGACTGGCGCACGCCCTTGGAGCGTCTGCACTCTACAAAAAGTTCTTCGCTCCCGCCTGGTCGCGTCAGAAACGATGCCTAGATGATCACGTATTTTGAGAGGAATTTCTCAGGTGTCAAGTATGAAAGGGATGCTGCCACCTCATACTTGAGGGACTGAAATTGGCACATGTTCGTGGCTTGGTCATGGCGTCACTCCCACAGGGGCACTGGTGCACCCTGACTCTGGTGTTGGCATCGGGCATGGAGAGGCAGGATGGGATTTTTTATTAGTGATCTTTTGTTTAAACTATATTCTATCGATTTCACCAACCAAAAGGATGCTGAAATTTGAGAAAAATACTACCACATACATTTGAAGAATATAGATTTAATTAATTTGCACAAATTTTTTATATCAACATGGTCTTAGTGGTACAATAGTTAAGTGGAGGGAATGTGTGAGTGGGTGACATGGACCAGAACAGCTGATAAAGTGCAGAACGCTAAGTTAATTTAAATAATTTTTAAGCAAAACGCAGTACAATAGATTAAGGGGGTGGGTGACAGAGAAGAATGCGCCAGAATTGGCCTTCAAAAGCATGTGAACTTCGAAAAGTGTACCAGAAAATGGTGAGAGGACATAACTGATTACTTAATTTGGTATCAAAGGCGGTACAACAGTTTAAGGAAATTGGGGGTGACATGGAAAACCACTTAATAGAACACTAGGTTAAGACACCCAGAGTACTAAAACAAAAGTCCTCCTGATCAGATCATGAAGGCCCAAAGGTACCGACTGGCAGCCGTGTCATCCTCAGCCCAAAGGCGTCACTGGATACAGATATCAAGGGGCTTGTGGTCAGCACACTGCTCTCCTGGCCATATGTCAGTTTCTGAGACCAGAGACGCTACTTCTCAATCAAGTAGCTCCTCAGTTTGCCTCACAAGGACTGAGTGCACCCCACTTGCCAACAGCACTCGGCACACTGGATGATCTGATGGGAACTGGTGTTACCACTGTGGCAAACCGTCGACTACCCAGAGTACAGTGCCGAACATTAGGTTATGCTACATGTTTGCCTCATGTAATCACTACTTGCAAGACCTAGATGTTGCCAAATGCCGGTCGCTTTGGTTGAGCGGTTCTAGGTGCTTCAGTCCAGAACCACGCAGCTGCTGCGGTTGCAGGATCAAATCCTGCCTCGGGCATGAATGTGTGTGATGTCCTTAGGTTAATTGGGTTTCAGTAGTTCTAAGTCTAGGGGACTGATGACCTCAGATGTTAAGTCCCATAGTGCTTAGAGCCATTTGTTGCCAAACAGCAGAGAATGATGAGCAAGAGAAATCCAATCCCCACAAACTTAATTTTTTATAAATAAACAAGATACCTTTGACTTTCCTGTTATGATATCCTTCCTCTCCACCACCACCAGACTGCCATCTTGGATTACAGCGCAGAATGGAAGACAGTGTACTCTGGTGGTAGTACTGTGTACTAGGTCAGTTGTACTCTGGACCTTGGGGTGAACATACTTGATGATGGTACTGCCTCTAATTGTTAAAATAAAGACTTGTGTCCAGTACAGGTTGAGTCCTCTTCCCACCATTTCCTAGGACGAGTTGGCGGTCGGATGACTTAGATTAGTGGAGGTAGCCCAACTGCCCTTTCTTTCCCGCCATTTTCTTAGGTTAGTAGAGGTAGTATTGTCCTGATGGAATTTGAACTTACCATCATTTTCTGTGGGGAGAGGGCGAGGTGGGGGAGGGGGTTTACCAGTGGGGGAGAGCTTAATCAATTGATCAATTTAATTAAATAGTCAATCAAATTGATAAGAGTGAGAGGAGCTATTCCAATAACACAGGCCTGAAAGTGTACCTGTAGCAGAGAGGGGGAAAGAGGTTGGAGGGGAGGGGGCGAGGGGGGCAATTGGACAAGTGCCTGTCAATCAAAAGGAAATTGGGGTGGCATGGAAAATCACTTAACAGAACAATTGGTTAAATTCCTGTCAATCAAAGGAGAACAATAGGTTAAGTACCTGTCAATCAAAGGAGAACAATAGGTTTGCCGCTGAGTGCATACCTTCCTCTGATGCAGGCAATCCGCACTAACAAAATGCGTCACAAACTGGCTTGCCCACCTACTGACAGCTACCTGCTGCCACATACAGTAAAGACTCAATTAACCTGATTAATTGTTGTCGAAGTTCTTCAGAGACTCATTGGCATTTCATTACATTTCTAGCTCTAATGCATAATGTTTGGTGTTTATTAAAAAAAATTTAACGTATTAAAATCAACAAAAATTTTTTTTGTTAAGAAATTAGGGACACACTTAACTGTGGTAAACTCATGGTGTCACACTCTGTTTTTCGAACCCTTTCAAATCTGTTTCCTTGGCCTGAAATGCTTCTGCATGAAATGGTCCTACCTCATTTCCTGCGCCTAGAGTTTCTCCTGTTACATCTTGCCGGCCGGAGTGGCCGAGCGGTTCTAGGCGCTACAGCCTGGAACCGCGCGACCGCTACGGTCGCAGGTTCGAATCCTGCCTCGGGCATGGAAGTGTGTGATGTCCTTATGTTAGTTAGGTTTAAGTAGTTCTAAGTTCTAGGGGACTGATGACCTCAGCAGTTAAGTCCCATAGTGGTCAAAGCCATATGAACCATTTTTTTGTTACATCATCTTGCATTCCTGCTGTTCGTTTGCCTGCAATACATGTTCAATAACTTCCTCATCCGACATGATCATTACTGTCAGAAGTGATCCGCTTTTTCAATCATCGGCATCACGTGCCTTGCATTTGCGTATGTTTGTCGTTACGTCATTTATATCCCGGAAAACGGAATCATACGGATAGGATCTTGAATTTTTGTTTCCCCGTTTCAGTATTCCGTTACCAACGTTTGTCCAGTGTTCCTGTCATTTAAAACCCACGCATCTACAACCATGTAACAACACTCATTTAAATTCATTTGCCTGAAACGTGGCAAAACGACCTCTACGTTATCTTCATCAACAGATAACAACCTACGTATAAGATGTTGTCTATAAAGTCGATTTAATGTTTCACCAACACTTTGATCCATTGGTTGTAACAAGGATGTCACATTAGAAGGCAAAAATTTTACTGCAAACGATTCATTTTCTCCCTCTGGCATTTCAGCCGAAGGATGAGTCGCCTTATTATGCACTGAAATTAGAACTTTTCTTTGTTTACCAATTTCGTTATGAATTTGTTATGCTTTAATACCAGTCAGTGAATACTTTGGATTGTATCAAGGTGGATTTTTTTATAAATCAAGCATCAGGTTTTTCTTCGGATTTTCCGATGAAGAGAAAAGGAATATTATGAGTCGGGATAGCATTTGCTCTAAGTAATATTGTTACTCGCTCTTTACCGTAGTTTTATATCCTGGAGCTGAAGTATCTCACCGAGAAGCTGAAGAGTTTTACTGTTTTCCAATGTAATTCGGTTTCATCAGAATTGTGAATAAAATTCAAGTCATAGTCATTTTCGTCCATTTCCTTTTTTTCAACCATCTTTACAAGAATTGGCTGCACCTACATTAGCTGACCTTCTTTCACCTCGTATTTCCAGTTCGCGAATACCATGACGAGGTTTAAACCATCCTTTACTTGCTACAAACGACTCGTTACTACCTGTTTTTTTTTTTTTATTTACCTGTAATGCCTTTCCACAGAACAAAGGACCAGATGTCGGTAGCCCAGTTGATCCTTTTTGAAAAAAAACAACAATACAAAGTTTCCCCCAAAAGTTCATTTTTCGGTTTTTCGATGACGTTTCAATGTTTACTCCCATCTTCGTTATCAAAGTTGCAGGTGTGTTTCAAAACTGAATCAGTAGTATTCTTCTTCATATCACTTTCCGTGACGGGCCTACACCATAGTTACCGGTTAACTTCCTGCTTTTTTTAATGAATCAATAATAATTATTTTATCTTTAAGCGATAAAACACCACTTTGTTGCGCTTCGACACGGCGCAATGGCGCAGCGACTGGCAGCTAACTGGAACAGTAATGCAACGGGCGCGGCAGAGATGGCGCGGAGCGCGGGCGGTTAGAGCCAACGCGACATGTCTGTGCGCACACACACTAGACTATACAGATATCTGGTTGCGGTTGACAATCCGGATAATCGGCGAATCCGTATAGCTGAGATCCGGATAATCGAGTCTCCGCTCTACCACCAGAAACCTACCATGCGGGATCGCTGCTACGTTACGTTCCGAAGTCGGACCAACACACCATTCAGCATAGCTCTCGAAAGGGTGGAATAATCTCAACCAAACATGGTACACAAATGACTTACTATCAGGAGTCAACTACCGTGCGTGCAAGACACCCGTATCCTCTGTACCTGCGGTGGCAGGCATGTGGTACAAATACCTGAGCGCAACTATGGAATACCTGGAGCAATTTCAGTCTCGTGTGGAACACATGCTATTTTCTATGCAAAAAAGAATGTGAAGGTAAGACATCCCAGGAATTCTACTTGTGGAGGGTCGTGGGAGTGGGATTGGTGCGATAGGTGGGCGGATTGGCGGGGGAGGGGGGTGGAGGAGGGAGAGATCCATTGTGGCAGAATATGTGGTAGAACGCATGAAGCAATTTCATTCAAATTTCATATTTATTTGACCTGCTATCTGGAAACAAAGCACATTTCTCACACTTAGCGATCTTAGAGATGGTGTGCCGGTGTGAAATGTAAAAGTAATCGAAAACAACCCATACTAGAGAGGAATCCATGCGTTTCGAGGTAGCTGGGCTCACTGGTGGCTGAACTGCCGACATTTAACGCAAGACTGCGATAAATTAGTCGACGTGTTGTTTAAACTAAAATGTCACGCTCTTCTAAGAAGAATCCTTTGTAATTTGGAAATAGTAATTGCAAATAAATTATTTTTTAAATTTTTGACATTGAACTGAAGATTTATTGACATGCTGGATGAAGCACACTATCTCACGCTGGCAGTCATATATGGTCTACAGATAGACATGTAATATCTGGTGCTTCTAGGCAACTGAAATAGTAATCTTTATTATACATTATCGAATATCAGTTGAGTCACAGATGTACTATAGTGTACAGGCTGACAGCTACGTTTCAAAGAGCAGAAATGCAAATCCACGAAAATTAAAACAGTATCAGTCTTTAATTACGCGAATAATGCATCATACCTAGCTTCAGCAATGTCGCAAAAACTCTGGAATAACGCTATATGGAGGTACAAAGAGGAACGATTAGAAAAGCTAAGTTTCGGGCAAACTAAATGGCAAACTACGATTTATTCGAAAGAAACTCTCAATCTTCAAGTTATCTACGAAGGAGCCCTAAACTGTTTGCTCATCTGCGTGAGATCCATGTCAGGTTGACTAATCGCGAACATAAGGTGTACAGAAAGAAGGGCGTCGCGAACAGTCGCAGACGTGTTTATTCGTCAGTAGAGTGAAATATAAATGCTAAAAAATTGTAACCGGTAAGCAATCCACTTATGTATCTATTTAAATGTGTTTAGAAACCTTCATCAACCGGTTATCAGTTTGGAAATATTGATTATTATTCAACATCTTACGTATAGCCTGCCTGAAGATAAAACCAGGCTAATAACGGCTTTCAGAAAGGTGAACAACCATCAGTTTTTCCCACGTTCTATCTGCAAATTCAATGGGAAAAATAGGAACGAACATTAAATATAGTAAAACCTTAAGTACTCTTCATCATACGGTTTGTAGTAATTCAAAGAGCATAGAAGGTTATGCATGCACTCGGGGGAGGGGGGGGGTGAGGTACCTCAACAAATCTGTTTTAACTCTCGCCCACATGCCTCATTAGTAAGTAATTCATCAATGTTTCCTCATTATTTAAACATAATGAACAGCCTCCAACCTCTTTGAAAATCTTCTTTTTTATTGTATATATCGAAATGCACCATCTTCCCATATTCTTGTCTAGATAGAACTTCTTTTCTTCTTCTTTGGTGTTCCAAGTGACACTTCCGCCGAGATATGGGTATCGTTTTTCTGTATGATCCATGATACAATGACAGACATCGCCGTGCCATGTCTTTGGTTCTCAAAATATAAGTTTAGCATACTCCAGCTTCCTCTCTTGAGTACAACCTCTGACTGTCTTTGTTCGGAGATGGAAATATGTAAAACACAATCTCATTTCTTGTAGTATACAGTCTATGATACTGGTAACAAACATAAGCTGATTAAGCTTTTTTGTAAACTTTAATCATTTATTTATTCTTCATTTATTTATTCATTCTTCTATGTGTGAATCCCAAACATCTCAGACGTAGTGATTAGGTTCCTCTTCGAAATATTGAATTGCATCTTTGCTCTGATATCTTATCCTGATACCATTAGAGATGGATATAAATGATAAAAGGAGGACAAGTAGTTCAATAAACAAAATACAGACACCTATCGCTTGTTAGCAACGATTAAAGCAGGAATACAAATGTAAACTGTACCCATTAACAATCTGAAAACATAGCAAAGTTAGATAACCGGAACACAACTTCAGATTTGCATCTTTATCAGTGACGTTGCAGTGATGTCGTGAACATAATAAAGCTCAATAGTTAAATAATTAAATCGTGGAAAGACCACACATTGTAAACACCCTTAAGGGAGGCTGCTGCCTTTTACTAACTGGGCGTACGAAGTAACTATTCCTATGTTGCTCGACATCTGTAGAGCACAAAGTGGGGAAACTTTGTATTGCTATTAAACAATCGTCAAATTTACGACTCCAAAGGAAGTAATAATTTATAAGCTATACACTAGTTAATTACAACTGTTAGATCTCCAGTGACATTCTACATACAAAATAACTTCAAAATATCATGTTTTATGCCCTGTAACGATAATTTTGCTGTTCAAAATTTTATACGGAAAGGGGTCATAATTTATTTTGTACACTAGTTACAAATTATTATAATTATTAGACACAAAACGAGTAGAGAGATTTCTCCTTTAGACACTATTACTAGAATTAAAGGAAGGGCCTCGATGTGCTTTACAAGTTGCTCTTGACCAGTGGCTGCATAACGTCGTCATTCTTCCTTTGCTAGGACAAAATTAGCGTACGTTTCTCCCTTGACTTTGTGTCGGTTCTACTGCTTCTGCTGAGGTGGAGTTCTCAGAGTGTTGCCTAGGCCAGAATGGATGCCTGGTGTGTTCAGACGCCGCTCCATTGGTTTGTGCTACAGTCAGATCATGACTCAGCGATTTCATAAACACTTTTCTGGACACTGATTGTTCATTTTTTTCAAATTTATCCATGCAATAAATGATATTTGTGCTTATAGATGAAATATTTGGCATTCCATAGAACATGCACAGTGGTTATGTTTTGTTTTCCTGTAGCAACAAATGTTGCTCGACGTCCGATCTAAGGTGTCACAGTCAAACCATCCATACTGTGCTAATACTAAGTATGGCCTATGTGATATAAATTAACATTTTTCCAACTGTGACTCCTTGATATTTCACCTAAGGTACCACAACAAGATAAATTTTAAGCGATACAACAAATATGCCCACTATTAGAAAACAGGACACCATTACTAAACAGTCAGAATATTTACAAGAGCACTAGTGTCAGCAAACCGCTGGTGTAAGGCAGTTTGGTGTTAGGTAATTTGTTGTTAACAACATATATTGCCATGGAGGTACTCAAAAGCACGTGTCACTCATGTGACCAAATTTATGGGAACCACGAAGAGATACCGACTGCAATCGTATATTTTAGGAGCGTTTAGTAACCTAGAGCTAACAAAAAACGTTAATGGACGATTCATTCCCACTGGTGAAAAATGTCGTCAGTCATCTGGTAGCCATCACTTCTTTTAGAATGCACAGAGTGAGAGAACTACGAGACGTGACTTCGTTCATAACAACAATTTAGTGATTACTATGAAATGCGAGAGGAATTGGTGCAGTGTGGAATATCTTCACCAAGCAGTAGTTCTTTGGTTACTATCAGTATGTCAGTGAAGTCCGCAGCCGCACAAACAGCTGACATTTTAACGCGCTTTTCGTTGCCCGTCTATTCTAATAGGTGAGCTACAGTACAAGATCTTTAATAATTACAGATCCATTTACGTACTTTGAACAGTTATTTCTGTATATAAAAATAGTAGTAGTTTATAATGGTTACACGACAAGCGAATCACGTTTCATATTCCTTTGTTCTTGATTTTAGTTTCAAGCTCTGTTAACGTCAGTCGAGTGTTTAACTGTTACAGACAGATATTTCCGTAGAAACACAGTTTGGCAGCGGAATCTGATTGATATGAATATTCGGAGTAATTCCAGCAACTAAATCTAGATTACAGACGTTATTTGACCTTTCCCGCATTTCCGACTGCCAGCATGTGCTCACAAATGTTCATAATATCCACCGAAACATAAGTCGCAGATTTCACTATAATGTAACTGAGTTTACGGTGCCACTTTAGCTGTTTGTACACAAAGTGTATTAAATGTGGAGCGCATGTTGGCAATGATGGGAAGTGTCCGAAGTTAGAAACAATTGCATCAATCACAAAAACAGTTTCACGTGTCACCATAGTGAAGTGTAGTAACTGTCGTGTAATCTTAGAACTCGTGCTATGCTGCAAATCAGTTATCACCACTTACTTTATCAGTCCACCTTATTTTCAACATTCTCCTGTAGCACTCAGATACTTCAATTCTCTTCTGTTCCGGGTTATTACCACAGAAAAACAAAATTTTATAGAATATAGGATTCTGTAATGAGAAATAATAATTATAAAGCCCCGAACATGTTTTATACTTTTCCAGTTTCAACTCGTTTCAAGAAATGGCGGTTTACGTCTACAACGGCAAGGTTAAACATTAAAAAATATGTGATGCTGTTTTGCAGCCTGTTTGTGGTTCGGTTGTGATTAACAACTCTTGCAAGAAGTCAGTGATGAAGTCAGTTTCAGATCTGACAATAACTGAAACATGAACACAGAAATACACTTACCCCAGTCGTAGTAGCATTTGAAAAAAGAATATCATGAGATGTATCTTGTACTCCTGTTATACAGTTTGTGTGACGCTTCGATATCATGGAAAAAATTTGTCAATAAGTGACTTGTTGCTATCTTAATTCTGCAGATCAGTCTAAATCATGATAATTTGATCCGTAGACAGGCGCACAATTAAACTTTCATACTTCACCTTAATGTTCGGTTCAAATTTTTCTCGAAGTTCGGAATAATACGCAGTAGTGATTTTGTTTATTTTTATTTATTCCTGCACTGAATTTGATCACTTAGTTAACAAACAACATATGGATGATCTTCTACAAGCGGGAGCTAATAGGTTACAGCATACTACTATTTTCGAAGCAGTAACGTATAAAACACATTTCACGTGCGAGTTGGCGCAATCAGTAAAGCACTGGAGTCAGTTTTGGGGGTAGAGAGTTGCTAGTAACCGCCCCGCCATCCAAATTTTGCTTATCCGTGATGTCCCTAAATCGA
This sequence comes from Schistocerca americana, assembly GCF_021461395.2. NCBI lineage: Eukaryota > Metazoa > Arthropoda > Insecta > Orthoptera > Acrididae > Schistocerca > Schistocerca americana. The sequence goes on from NC_060121.1 coordinate 96,654,734, forward strand.
TTAAGTGAATGCAGGCGGCATTACTTTCCCCGTTCTTCTCCAAACCGAGTTTGATCTCCGTCCCTAACACCGTACAGTAGAGGTCGACCTGACCTTCCTTCCTTTTGAAATACATTTTACATCAAGAACTTGAGCGTCTCTATCAAATCTGACGGAAACAGTGTGAAGGGTTTGCTGCAGTGGTTAAATGTGCAGTTGTTGCGTTGTTAAACTAGGAGGTGTTAAGTAACATTGTTGCTGTGATCATTAACGTCCCGAATGGGCGGGGTGACTTCCCCGCTCCCCGGAATGGAAAGTACAGAGTGTACTACTTCATTTCCAAACTTATTGACCATGTTGTAGGATACCGGTACATGTCAGATTAAATCAAATAATGATATAATTTCGGATCGTCAGCTGCAAAATGTACTACAACTCTAATGGCATTAATAATAAAGAAAGATGTACTTTGCAGATAGTCATGAAATTATGCTCACCTTTCAAGTATCAAAGTAATCTTTTAATAACCAGTATTTGATGGCTAACCATCGATTTTCTGGAATATAATAAGTTTTTTTTCACTTATAAAATTTAGTTAGGCATATCTCTAAATTGACCAACTCAGTTGTATCTTCAACGGTAATTTGAGAGTCTTGACTCCTCCACCTTAAATAAATGTCTGCGAACGTCCATTGTTTTGAGCAAATGCAGATATCGAAGATTATTTTTGAGGTTCTCACACACTTCTTAACGTACTCAGTCAGCGTTATTTCTCTACGTGTGATGTTGCAAGTCAATTCTAACGCTTTTTTGCGAAACTACGGTCATCTGTTTTCATTGCTATTACTACTGAGGGCATTTGGCTATTCGTCAATCACTTCCGCCATCACGAAATCCGAACAAATGAGATGAGCTTAACGTACGGAATTTTTTTCTGCAGCAATCTTTACTATGTATTGCGACTCACAAAGGTAACTGTCGACAAAATAATTAAAATTAAGAGAAGAAACCTGTGTCTCTGTTGAAAGTCAGTTAGCCATTTCGACATTTTCCTTCAAGCTATCGGGGCATCAGGTATGCAAACTTGTTTTTGTCTTTATTGTATTCGACAGTTTTATGATTTTCTAAGATTTATCCAGAGCAATATGATGGGAATTTACATCCTGTTCATCTGAGTCAACAGCTCTGTATATTGTAGTGGTGGGCGGGAAATCGCGTATATGTTCGAAATCATAGTGATTGAGAAGTCACAGATATCACAATAACAACTTTACAGAATCTAATTGCGATTTCAGTCACTATTAGTAGTCGCAAGTAGCATTTCACGTGCAACGCCATGTGCCATCTGTTGGCCGAATTTAGTACTACTTTCTGTAAACCTGGTGTCATGCTATGGAATCAGCGATTTCTGTGACAAGTCGCGACTAAAAGTCGTAAATAGCAACTAAAAAGCGCAGTTAACAGTGCCATCTGTTGACCAAAGTTCGTACTACGCTCTTTCTCTGCGTTTCGCTATCGAGTCCAACTGCGATTTCTGTGACAAATCGCAACTAGAAGTCGCAAGTAGCAACTAAAAAGAGTAGTTAACATTCTTTGCCTAGTACGTAGCTTGATACGCGGGATTCCATGTTCTCGCTGTACGTTTTGCGTCAACAACATTACGTTGATAATATTTGTCGACCTCAAGATGATTTAAGTGCGAAACTAGTCCGAAATAATGAGAATTATTGACATAAAGCTTTTGCGATTTTTAGAATGTCGTTCTGATATTGTAAAAGATTAGCTACAGATACTGGAAAAGTGTGTGTCGTGCTTTTTTGTAGCTAGATTATTCAACTTTTTTATTTTGATGTAGAAATAGAGTTCGAGCAGATGAGCCTCATTCGTGTACGTAACAAGAGATCGGAATCTGGGTTGCCGGCACACAGATCATGATAAATTAATCAGTAAAAAAGATGATTATTCTACGGCTTCAAGACTATTTCGGAAATGAGACAAAAGAATCAACAATATTAGGAATTCTTTCCCCCAAAGAATTGTTACTTTTTAATCTGATTACTAAAATGGTGTTACGTTGAGCACTTTATACGCTTCTCCGTCCTACATTTCCGCTATGATAAATTCCAAGGATAAGAAATTCTTTTCGAAGCAATTCTATACTCGGACAGAAAAATATCCGCCGCAAACATAGCTGTTGTCAGTAGCGTCGCATTTATTGATCAGTTTTCTCTGGCCTCAGAGCTGTTGAGAAGGCCTCTCCATGTACACCGCTAATGTCTTAAAAATAACATATGTAAGCTGGCAATTCGTTCTGGTCCCGTAGAGAAACAGGTACTCAGCCATGAGTGCACAACAGGCGTCTCGGAACTTCATAAAATGTAGAAATCCACACAGATACTCTTTGAAGTACAGGGCAGACTGTGCTTAGCCTAGTAGCAAATGTAGACTTTCTTCCCATTATAGAAACGTATGGGGTCCTGGAAGAGAGACGGCTTATATTCTCATGTGTGTCTTGTAATTAGTTTCATTTTGTCTTGCCGCTTCGACGGCAAAAACACGCAGAGAGCTTAAGCGTATTTTAAGATTCTTCAATTAACACTTGTTTTTGAAACTTTGTAAGAAGACTTTCGCGGGATAATTGGCCATTTCATACATCAGAACTGGAAAATAGTGAGCAAATGCATGTTTCACGGGATAACAATCCGAGCTGCGGGGGTCGAACTCGGCTATAACAAGGGAAGCAACAACGCGGCTCAACTCCTGTTAGCATCCATTAAGCAATTGAGCAAAATCCACAGTGAAGAGGATATTGTCAGTGGAAGCAGAACAGCTCTGAAGACAGATACTGGATGTTGGATAACACGTAATATGAATGAGTTCACATTTACAGTGAAGAAGCTACCTTAAGGGCAATTATATCAATGTCGGGACTCATGTTTGTCATGTGGTGCAATGTGCTATTATATTTACGATGAGTCATCATGAATTATTGTTAGATATAATTACACCGCATACAGCTACACAGTAGCTAAAATCGACCTGCAAGAAGCAGATTACAAATTTACGACCGATGCTGCCCTTCCTCCTATCTTGGATCTCATTATTACGGTCGTGGAGTGCGCTGAATAAACCGGATTCTTTCTCGTAGGGCCGACCGGAGTGGCCGTGAGGCTCTAGGCGCTACAGTCTGGAGCCGAGCGACCGCTCCGGTCGCAGGTTCGAATCCTGCCTGTGCGTGGTGTCCTTAGGTTAGTTAGGTTTAATTAGTTCTAAGTTCTAGGCGACTAATGATCTCAGAAGTTAAGTCGCATAGTGCTCAGAGCCATTTGAACCATTTTTTTTCTCGTGGGCAGGTGATACGTCTTGTCAGATGTAACCGACAAAGCTGGGAGCGCTCGCGGCCAGACTAGTAGGAGTGGCGTGTACAGGATGAGAAAGGACTACGAATACAAAATTCTGCTGTATTTAGAGGTGATGCCCCGGTTGTAGTTTCCCAACTAGTGGTCGGTCAGGGTTTTAATACCAGTGAAGTTCAGAGACGGTGTTCCAACTACCGTGTCATGAATATTGTCTCAGAGACAACAACGCACGGATGTGAAAAATGATTGCGTAACATGCTCAAAACAACCGCGCATTTCTAAAATAATGGCTACAGGTTCAACCAAACGGGCTGAGCATTTCAGACAATGCGAGGTCTACCAGTCTCCCATTGGTCTGGCCTACGGGATCCTGTTTCCACGTTGATATCCATCAGGACTTTGAAATGTGACATGGTTTGCTCCTCCCTGCAAACTGTTCTGGATGCTGACGGCTTGATGCTCGACTTTTGCACACTGCCTCACCGTAAATGTGGTGTACGTCAGCGCACCCGGTTAGAATGTAGTCAGGCATAAAAAAATGGTTCAAATGGCTCTGAGCACTATGCGACTTAACTTCTGAGGTCATCAGTCGCCTATAACTTAAAACTAATTAATCCTAACTAACCTAAGGACATCACACACATCCATGCCCGAGGCAGGGTTCGAACCTGCGACCGTAGCGGTCGCTCGGTTCCAGATTGTAGCGCCTAGAACCGCACGGCCACTCCGCCCGGCAGGCATCAAGAAACTGTAAACATCAATAGAAAGTTTTATGTAAACACAGCGTAACGTAAGCGATAATAAAGAGATTGCATGTCCGGGGACGTGGACAGTGCTGAGAGTAATGAAAATTGACATTTCCCAGCAGTAAGATGTAATTGGGTATCAAATCAGGTTGCAGTGGCAACGTGTGGCGTACGAAACACTCAAAGCGGCTGAGGACGTTGGCCTAAAGTAGGCGGAGCTGGTCTCACATGAAAGAGTGTTTCTTTTTATCTCTTCTAATATCTCAACAAATTTGTATACGTCGTTTTTTACATCCCATGTATGTCTCAGAAAGAGGAAGACATGTAAACCAGGAATGCTCTGCTGTTCTTACTGGTGGAACATTACAGGAATAAATTACCGTTCAATTGACTATCCAGTGCAACAATAACACAAACTGGACACATATTTTTTTTATATTGATCAAGACTTGTCGGAGGCGTTTCCCTTTTGGAACAATGTAATTATACTGATGCGTATCTTCGCTGTATGGCAAACGGTGGAAACCCCTCCCAAGTACTCCAATTGGGATCCCTCCATCCCTTCACCAGACCACCTGGCATTTGACTGAGAAGGCCCTCAATATGCAATCGGTCATTTCACGATTGGCCTTTTGTATGTTTGCGAGTAGCGAACAGAAGGTATTATAATAAACTAAAAAGTAACTGCATGAGTTGAAGTTACATAACAATTATCGTCTGGTGCGCATGGGAAGCATTATAATCTATCCATTATGTCCACTTATCTAAATTTGCAAGGAACACTAGCAAGAAAAATGAAACCTGTCCCCTTTGTCCATTCATCAACCTTGGCAGGAACATTAGCATCGTCTGAGCTTTTTATATTTAGTTCTGAAAGGAAAAACCTATATTTATTGCGGTCCGGTGTTTAAATTTTCACGTAATTCGTTGTTAGCTTTTTCGGACTGTATTGCATACGATTACATTCTATGAGTAATAATTACATTCAAGGAGTTAATTAATGAAAGATGTCAAAGTATGTCTAACACCAGGCTCGTAATGTGTACCGATTTTGCGAAGCCAGAATTTAAATTCACATTGTCGTCATGCAGACGCTGCAAACTTGCGTAAGACGTTGTCGGAGTCGATAATTGTTGCAAAGAACAGCCTTTAAATAAACAAAGCTTAGAAATATTGTTTAAGGAAGGAGAGAGGGAGGGAAGAAAGGAAGGAAGATTTGGTTTTAACGTCCCGTCGGCATCAAAGTCATTAAAACGGAGCACATGCTCTTATTGCGTCAAGGATAGGGTAGGAAATCGGCCGTGCCTTTTCAAAGGAAACTGCTCTGCACTTCTGACTCACAGTCGTAAGTTTTGCCTCCAGAGTCATTATTGGACTGGATTCTGCTTGTGTTTGAGTAATACGTTATTTATAACAGTAACAGGCGTTATTAAATAAAGGGTGTATCAAAAGAATCATCCGATTTTTTTAAAAAAATCGTAACGATTATGCTATTAGATATATGTGAGCGAACAACACACTGCTGGAAAGAGCAAACTCTCGAGTTCTAGATGGTTCCCGCTAAGTAGCTGCAGTGTGGGCCAACTTCAGTTCTAGTAAAAATGGTGTCGGGACAACAGAAAGCGTTTTGTGTTCTACGTTTTGCGCAATGGGAGTCAGTCGTAACTGTTCAGCGCGACTATCGCATTAGGTACGGGTGTATCCTCCTACAGCAAAGAGCATTAGACGATGGCATGAATAATTCCGAGAAACAGGTTGTTTGAGTAAAGGCAAATCGCCGGGCCGTCACCGAGTGTCTGACACAGACGTCGAACGCAGCCGCCATAGTTTCACAAGGTGTGCGCAGGAATCCGTTGGCCGTGCAGCTGGACAACTCAACATGCCCTCGATGTCCGTCTGCCGTGTGATGCAACGACGTTTACACGTGAAACCATAAAAATTAAGCTACTGCAAGCTCTTCGTGAAGGTGACAAACAGTAACGTATGGAGTTCTGTAATTTCTTTCTTGGCAAGATGGAGACTGACAGCTTTCTTCCACGCTTAGTGTTTAGTGACGAGGCAACATTCCATTTAAATGGAAAGGTGAACCGACACAACGTCATAATATGGGATACGGAACAACCACATGACGCTGTACAAATTGAGAGGGACTCTCCAAAATTTAATGTGTTTTGTGCAGTTTCATGGGAAAAGGTCTATGGTCCATTTTCTTTGCTGAGAACACTGTTACAGGAAGCACATGTCTCGATAAGCTTGAGAACTTTTCTTTTCCACAGTTGGAGACTAATTCTAACAGCTTCAATTACCAACAGGATGGGGCGCCACCACACTGGGATCTGAAAGTGCGAGAATTTTTAAATCATAGATGATTGAACGACGGATCGGTTGGACTGGACCAAATGATTCAGCATTGTATTACTGACCTTCAAGGTCACTGGACCTGACTGTGTGTGATTATTTCTTGTGGGGGTTTATAAAAGACTCCCTTTATGTGCGTCCATTACCGACAATGAATGAACTGAGACATCGCATAACAGCAGCTGTGGTAGCTGTAACTCAAGACATTCTCGTTGCGCTGTGGGAAATATTTGAATACCGCATTGGCATATGTCGTGCATGTCAATAGGGGCATAATCAACACCTATGAAAAGGCATGATAAAAAACTTCATGACTTTTCCTGTTCATCAAAGAACAAAATCAGTTGTATATGTTTATTAGTTTAATACACCCCTTATCAATAAGGCCCACTGACTTTCGATTGCACGAAACAGCTATCCTTTGTTATCTCTACTTGTCTCTACCAATCAGTGCGAAGCACAAAGCCAATGCACAGCGGCTACAGTGTGTGAGGAAGACAGACATTGCTCCTTCCACATCATACGTCTCTCCAAGACAATCTTTCATCCAGACTAAGATTTTTTTTTCTCTTTCCTCTTAATTCTCCTGGGGACTCAATAAGTAGTGTACACATAGTAACTTCATACCAGGGACCTTTTTATCCAGTAATGGCCTAATAAGCCGAATATTAGCGAAAAATTTATTTTTTCTTTACTGTTATTTCGTTTCCTCACCCCAAACACGTCAGCAATAAAATTACATTCACTGTTCAATGTGAGTATTTGAAAACATGTAGGAGCGGCTTTAAAATATCAAAATGACGAAGAATACGCGTCTTTCAAAAAGTAAAATAAAATGTGACATGCTTGAATGAAAATCCAGATTCATTTGTTGAAGTAACCATTGTTTCATTTGTTGGTGACGGTGGTGGTTTGTGGTTTAGTGGCTATCAGATGGTCTTCATGATGCTCTCTGTACTCGCTTGTTCTGTGTCCCAGAAATACCAGACCATCCCCTGAGAAGATCGACGCCTCCATCCGAATTGCATTTCAGGACAGATCTGCATCCTCCTCGGCCCTGGCGTAACAGTTGTACAATGTACCAAACTGTGCTCTATCATGGCCGTTTATTGCGGCATGGGCTATGTGCGAGTTGTTCATTTCTCTGAATGTGCAGAAGTATGCTAGACGCCAATGGTGTATGGAACACTGTCACTGGGGATATGAATGACATCAAATAGTGTTTCCAGAAGAATCAAGATTCTGTTTGAGAATGATGGCCGAATTTCGGTTCACTGCAGGCAGAGGGAGCGGCATCACAGTGACTGCATTCGCATAAGACATAGAGCACCAGCTCGAGGCCTTATTGTGTGTGGTGATATTGGGTAGAACCACAAATCACAGTTGGTACATGTCCAGGGCACTGTGACCAGTGTGACGTAAGTGAATGACGTCCTGTGACTCGTAGCCATACCCTTTCTGCACAACACGCCAGATGCCTTTTTCAGCAAGACAATGCACAACCACCTGTATGTCAGACTTTTCCCTGGCCCGCCAAATCACCAGATGTGTCGCCAATCGAAAATACGTGGGATATGGTGAAACAACGTTTGCAGCACTGTGACGCAATGCCAGCCACTGCAGGTTTTCCTTGGAACCAGGTGAATACAGCATGTATGGCTATACCACAGGACGCCATTCGCACCTTATACGCATCGATGCCATCGCACATGGAACAAGTTATCAGGACCTATGCCAGACTTTGTGCCTGCAAGCCAATGGGACACATGCTGAACGCAGGTGACTGAAATGCTAAACATTTCTGCAGAACATTCTAATGTACATGTCCTGTGGAAATGAACGTCCTATATCTAGTCATTCCAGGTGTTCTATTTTTTTCTGAATGCGAGCATATACAGTGTGACCAAAAGTCAGTATAAATTGGAAAACTGAGTAAATCACGGAATAATGTAGATAGAGAGGTACAAATTGACACACATACTTGGAATGACATGCGGTTTTATTAGAACCAAAAAAATACAAAAGTTCAAAAAATATCCGACAGATGGCGCTTCATCCGATCAGAATAGCAATAATTAGCATAACAAAGTAAGACAAAGCAAAGATGATGTTCTTTACAGAAAATGCTCAATATGTCCACCATCATTCCTCAACAATAGTCCACCATCATTCCTCAACAATAGTCCACCATCATTCCTCAACAATAGCTGTAGTCGAGGAATAATGTTGTGAACAGCACTGTAAAGCATGTCCGGAGTTATGGTGAGGCATTGGCGTCGGATGTTGTCTTTCAGCATCCGTAGAAATGTCGGTCGATCACGATACACTAGCGTCTTCAGGTAACCCCAAAGCCAACAATCGCACGGACTGAGGTCTGGGGACCTGGGAGGGCAAGCATGACGAAAGAGGCGGCTGAGTACACGATCATCACCAAACGACACGCGCAAGAGATCTTTCACGCGTCTAGCAATATGGGGTGGAGCGCCATCCTGCATAAACATCGTACGTTCCAGCAGGTGTTTATCAGCCAGGCTGGGGATGATGCGATTCTGTAACATATCGGCGTACTTCTCACCAGTCACGGTAGCAGTTTTGCTGTTTAGCGCCATCTGTCGGACATTTTGTGAACTTTTTTTTTTTTTTTTTTTTTTTTTGTTCTAATAGAACCCCATGTCATTCCAAGCATGTGTGTCAAATTTTACGTCTCTATCTATATTATTCCGTGGTTTATTAAGTTTTCAAATTTATATTGACTTTTTGAAGGAACTGAAATGTTACATACATTTTCATGCAGACTGATATTTACAGAATATACTTGTGTGCATATGGCATTGTACACATATATGGTCCATGACAGAACACCAGGTTACTGAAGATGAAGAGAGCCTTATACAAAACACAGGATATCTACAACAAAACATGTCTGTCCACCTCCATCAAAATTCGTCACTACAGTACCGTAATTAAACCAGAGGTGCTACACGCTTGCGAGACAATGACGCTACACACAAAGTGCGACCTAGAGAAGAACCTCACAGACGAAAGAAATATTATCAGGAAAATTATTGGGCCAAGACTCACAGATGAACAATACAGACTTCACTCCAGAGACACCACAGAAAAGTTGTCCAACATCGCAGCGGACATCAGAAAAAGGCGACTAAAATTTTACAGCCACATCAGCAGACTCACCAACAGGATACTCACACAACATACAGAGGCTCAAAGCCACTACACCTTGGATGGCACAAGTCAAAATTGATCTGGACAAAGTACAGGTAGATTCAGCGGATATCACAGACAAAAGCGTCTATAGACTCAAAATACACAAGTGGGAAGTAATGTCAGAGAAGAGAGCACCAAAAACCCAGAGACCAAAGTGGACCGAAGAAAGGAAAACGGCCTTTAGCGATCGAATGAAAGAGTACTGGAAGAACAAGAAGAACAAGTAGTCATAAATGCTTCGCGTGGTCTGATAAAGGCCTGTAACGTGTGTAATAATATGTATGACATGACTGTAAAGGGTTATAACAGATGATGGTAGCTTTAGGAGATGGATGTGAGGTAGTAAGAGTATAGGACCGAAGTGTCGGTGAGGCGATAGTATGAAATAATGGACAGAGTGGTGGACCAATGTTGTGGCGTAGGATAGGGAGGGAAGAGTAGGGTGGATGAATATTGAGCGGGTTCCGTTGTATGAAGAGCAAGTTTCATTGCGACAGTGTGCGTGTGTGTGTGTGTGTGTGTGTGTGTGTGTGTAGCTAAATAAATCGCTATTCGTTTACTTTTCACTCTTCGATATGAAATTTTCCTGTGGTAAAGTGAGTGAGAGCTGGTTAACATTCCCTCGCGTGCGCCAGCCTCTGACCGGGTCGCTGTTTCCCCCGTGCCAGCAGCCAGCAGCAGCGCCAGCCCCGGCAGCTCGCTCTGCCTCGCCCGACCCTCCCACGCAGCAGCGGCAGCGGCAGCAGCAGCCGCCCCCTCACCGCAGCCTCGCTTCCCTTTCCGCAGGCTCGCCAGTCGGCATGGCGCGGGCAGCCGCCGCCAGCATCACCACCATCGTCCACCGCACGCGCACGACAATAACCCGGCTGGGACCGCACTAACCGCCCCAGCCGCTCCGCTCTGTGATACGCCAGCAATAATATACCACAGCCGTCGACAGCAATAACGAGCTACTCCTGTCCGAGCCGCCAGATACCGGTGTATTTTTTATTGGAATTGTTGTAAGGAAGCGACTTTAGCAATAAAGCGGAGCAGATCCGCAGAGAGTGACTATTTTTTTGGAGAGTCGCGGACCGGCCGCCGCCGACTGAGCGAACAGCCGAGGAGGAGCCGAGGAGTTCTCGCAGCCGCCACCATCAGCGCCACCAGCAGCAAGATGGCGTTCGCAGCGGCCCGCATGATACTCAAGGACAAGCGGCGGAAGACGTCCAAGGAGGACTTCGCACCGCGGAACAGGAGCAAGGTATCCGGCGCCGTTCAGTCAGCCTCCCTGCTTGCTGCTTAAAACCCAATCTGAACAAATTCTTCCGTCATAACGTTGACGCAGTGGATCCAGGGTTCGGTTCTGGGGGGACTTCACAGTTTGTCACTACATCCCCTGCCCCACCAATTTTAAAGAGCCACAATGAAATACGATTTTAATAATGACAATAATAATAAATTCTTTAGTTACAATAAAACCTATCAAATGCATTAATATAATAATAATAATTTTTTACCTTGGTGCTCTGTTACAAAAACTGACGTACATGACAGATCTTAATGTAATCTTATAAAAAGGAGAGCCAACTAAGCTAGAGGGTTCATACACCACTCCTTTTTTATCGACCACCTCCACAAAACACTCTTCCTATCCACATTACTTACAGGAACAATCCCGTCCATTTCATAAAATTCTTCTTTTGGCATTTGAATAGGACTAGAGATCAACTTTCTCTCATTTATCAAAAATAGTGAAAATGTAGTAACAAATCAATCATCAGTCAAATATTTCATTGTTCAAGGACTAGCATCGACAGTATTATTATTTTATATGTTATTGATTTAAGTAAACGATCTGACAGGATGAGAAAGAGAACTCGTCCCATCCATAATAACCAGACTTATATTATTATAAAAAATTGGAGCTTCTCGATTTTAGTTTTGATTTTAGAAAATTATAGGAGCATCAAGATGAATTAATTATTTAATGTTAGTAACGTTACAAAAATTGCACCTACAGTAGTTTTATCATACTACATTCAGTTTAAAATATATACTTTTATTAGTACTATTTTAAGGATGATTATTCGACCATTAGGAGGTTAAACAGCACTACAACAACTTTTAAAATATTTATGAACTATTTAGGGTGAATAATTAGATCAGTAATTGTTAGAGAATATGGTTGAGAACTGTTTTTCATTACTTATTTCTTAATAAGACTAATTACAGTTTTATTAATGAAACAAATAAATTATTTTTAGAAGTCAAATTTACTCAGAAAACAGAAAACAAAAATAATGGAAAACAAATTTATAACATTCTCATCACTATTGTCATTAGGTGAATTACTATCTTCTCTTGAATTTTCACCAAAATAAATTGTTATACAATCACTTACAGAAAATTATATAACAAGTGTAATAGCAATTCCAGTAATATTAATAACTATTAAACAATACAATTCTATGTCAATTAGATTTTCAGCCCTTATTGTAACTTGTACAGAAAATTCTAAGCAATTAGAATTAAATCTCAAAAATCAGTGACTTCATCACTGATACTTGACATGCTATACATGAACTCGGCTCAAGGCAAGATGCTTTGACATAATCTCCAAGAGACTGGAATTTGCAGAAGTGAAACATTTCAAGATAATTCTACTGAAAATTTGAAAAGTGTTTGCCATGCAATTGACTTAATCGCTGTATTACGATCAAACTGCCACAATGTGATATTCTGCACAGTATAAAATCGAAGTCTCCATTCACCATTATCAGAATTTCACTTACAGCACATCGGAAACAAGATACTACTTTAGCCTTTACCTCTGAATTATATGAAGAGGTGCCAATACAAATATTCACACTCGTCCATTTAGCCAAATGAAATTACAGTTATGGATAAAATAATGTAGCTGTCTGTACCCCTCCATCTAGAACTGCCTTTACGTTGTTCTAGTTCGTTTTGCATAGTTTTTTCTGTAATACCCACGTACAAGGCTCCACAACACTACCAGCCATGGAAGTTTACTGTTACTCTCTTATTTGGTTTTAGCGGTTCTAGCTAGGTTACTGCCTTGCGTGAGTCAATGAGGAGACTGTTCTGTCCCGACTACTACTTCCTGTGCTACTTGCAAACAGAAGTTATTTTTCTGACAAGCTTTGTATACACACTAATGAGCCAAACATTATGAACACTTCTTTAATAGGTTGTTGGTCCACCTCTGCAACACAATATAGAAGTACTTCTACATTTCACAGATTTCTCAATGCAATTCCCTTAAATTAGCAGCCAGTGTCGTTTGTGGGTGCGGAGCTGGCACCCGATATCTTCCAAATGTGTTCCATCAGGTTCAGATCAGGCGAATTTGGTGGCTGTGACATGACCGTCAGTTTACTATCATGCCTCTCTAACCACAGCAGCGGGATTCTGGCTTCTGACATCAATTGTTATCCTGGTGGAAGATGTCCTCACCGTCGAGCAGGGCATCAAGCAGGAAGGTGCGCAGTGTTCACTTACGTGGTGCCACTAGCACAAGTCCCATGGAATCCCAAGAGAATTTTGTCCATAGCATTATACTGTCGCCACCGATTTGCATCTGTCACGCGGTGTGTGTTTGATCAGTTCTTCCCCTGCATGAAGGCGTGTTAGGGCACGACCTTCGATCTGATGTAACGAGAAACGTGGTTCATATGAGCAGGTCACTAGTTTCCATTAGTGCATGGTTCAATCTCGATGACTACGTGTCCACTGTTATCATAATTGATGTCGTTGGATCAACATGGGATCAGATAACATTCGTCTTATCCGACGCCTCATGTTCAACAATGTGCACGAAAAGGCCTACTCCGAAACAGCACCAGCACTGTAATCCCCCCTTGGATGCAAACCCCAGTAGCTTGCGAACAACCGACTAGCTCTGCCATGTCCGAAATTCTCGTTAGCACATGCGGACCCATAACCATCTGCTCTTTCTCGAAGTTGTAGCGGATTTTCTCATTTTCGTCCCGTGTCGTTGCTAAAATTATTCTCCATTCCTCTCTACTCCTCTTATCTATCGGGTGGCTGTAATTACAGTGGAGCTACTCACAGTGCGGGCTCAAATTATCGTGTAGTAACAAAAACTGGTAGAGATTCTAAGGCGTCAGTGAGGAACCGATTTACGCTGGAAAAAAATTTGTTCCAATTTTGGCCACCAGATGCGATTCTGGCGCAGTGAATGCAAGAACGACGTACAGAAAAGTTTGCATGTGTAGTGGATTGGAAACAGGACATAAGCAGAAAACGCCATAATGTGAGAAAGCCATAATGTTACTTTTATTATTAACTGCTGCTTACACAGTTTGTTCAATATGAGCACCGGAGACCTCGACGAAATGCTGCATCCGCACTTCAGATCAGATTGGTAGAGACCGAACGTGTCTCTGGTAAACGTATTCTTTTAGATATAGAACGAGCAAAAAGTCACGCGAATACAGAGCAGGTGACTTTGCAGGCCATGTACCTGGAAAGCTAGCATTAAACAGATCTTTATTGCGCGCGCGACATGAGGTGTTGCACCATCGTGCATGAAACCAGTGGTTTGCAAACAGTTGCAAACAAGGTCTCGATAACGTGCAGAAATCACGGTACATCTTAACGGACCTCTGGGTGTATTCGCTTCAAAGAAGAACGGACCGAGAATGCAATGGCTCTTCGTTCAGGACACGCGGTTTAACAGTACCGCAAATTATGCATTCCTGTGTTTACACTGCATCTTGAAGTGTAAAATGTGCCGCTTCAATCCACAGAGTAATGCCCGATCACACGTTATCAACTTCGATCCGTGCTAGAAACAGAACAGCAAATTCAGAACGTTGCTACGGATCATGAGGTTTCTGTTGCGGCACCGCCTCCATCTTTTACGGGCACCATTATAAAATAGACAGCAAAATTTTCCCTGCCACAGAGAATGGAATGAACAAATCTCGTGACACTGCACGAGAACTAGCAGTATCCATGACATCTGCTGTAAGGTCAGTTACAGCAACAGTAACAGCAAACTCGTCAATAACTACCACCAGAATTTCATTATCGTCTTCTTTAAACCGTTTATTGACATCGGGGCTCTCCACAGATATTTAAGTCGCCCATACTGTCTCAATGCATCACTGTCATTGCTGCCGTTCACATAAACAGTTTTACAGACAGTGCAGGGTCTCTGTTCTCGAGAGCCATACCGTTCACACACCGTATGGCTTGTCAAATAGCGTAGGTATGATACTGCCATACGAACATGGTACTCGTACAGCGCCACTTTGCACCTTGTGGCCACAGTGGGACTACAACTGTGTCCAAAATTAAAGCAGCAAACAAAAATTTTCCAAGGATGCGTTTATTTTGCCACAAAACGTTATAAACAGTTGATAGTAAAGTAGAAACAATGTAGAGAATACAGAGGGTAAACAACTGCAACATGCATAACGGTAGACAAAAATTTTCTTAGTTCAGTGACTGTCGCCATCAGTCTCATGTTGAGCCAATGATGCCCATTCCTCCGGCAGAGATGCTGGCAGTCTTGGAAAGTGATTGCTGGATGCTGCCGTGATGCAAGTCGTCTTGATATTGCATACCAGACTTGCTCCATGGGATTAAAATCGGGAGAGTGAGCAGGCCACGCCATGTGTGCAATATCTTCCGCTTCAAAGAAAACCTCAGCTACCCGCGCTCTATGAGATCGAGCATAATCACCCATCACTAAGAGGTCCGGGCCCACAGCGCCACAAAATAGCCGCAAATGAGGTCCCAAGATCTCGTCACGAAACCTGACAGCAATTAAATCTTGCCGATTCACGTGTACAATTTCATGAAGAGGGTTTCGAGTGGCAAACATAATCCCTGCCCACATCATAAGCGATACTCCTCCATATCGGTCTCTTTCCACATTGTTTGGGTCCCGAAATGTTGTTCCACGTGCCCTCCAGATCTGAATCCATCGAGAATCACTCTCCAGACTAAACTGGGACTCATCTGTGAAGAGAACATTGGCCCACTGTTCGACCGTCCAGGTAGCATGTTGATGATCCACTCCAGACATCCCGTTCTGTGAAGATGCGTCAGAGGTAGGCATACAGCAGGTCAGAAACAGTAAATCTCACTCTGCAAACCGTCTCCCTCGTTAAACACGCCCTGTGGATGGTCAGATGCCAGTTGCCGTGCAGCGCTAAGGTGGTACTGTAGTGCCCTTACAAATAACGGTCGTCTCTTCTGAAGTCACACGTGTTCGGTCGCGCCCCGGTCTTCGGATACTGTTTCAGTCTCTATAAATTGTCGCCACGTCTGAGACAAAACAGAACGATTTACATTAACCTATCGGACCAAATCAGTTTGCGGCTGTCCTGCTTCCAGTCTTTCTATGGCTCTCAACCGCAGAGAGTCTGGTAGGCATCTTCTCTGTGCCATACTGCACCGTCTGTGACTGTGCACACAGCGATTGTGGATGTGGGACTAGCCGACAAACAGTACTCCGATTGATAGGTGCCCTGACGTCATCGTTGGTGTGGTTTTCCGTTGACCAGAATGCCATCTTTCGTGCAGAACAAGATCGCACGGACAACTGGTTGACAGTTTGTATGATTATATCGTGAATTAGACTCAGGACGGGGACATAGCGGCTTGTTGGACACCAGCGTACTTGTTTTTCCAGTGTAAATCGCTTTCGCACTAGCGCATTAGAATAACTACCAAGTTTCGCTGGGACACAGTAGTTATAGCGCACGCTGGACGTGCGTTAGCTGCACTTTCCTTACCACAGCACGTTCCCGCAACGCCACAGGCGGCATTCAGCCTCCCGATGGGCAGCGCTCAGCGATGTACGTTGCACGAATAGCATACCCCTCGAAATTGCTGGCAGGGGTGTCGATACGTGTGAGTGGCAGTGGTTTGGGGCTGGGGTTGGGGATGGCCCCTGGCGGGTCGCGGCCGCACTCTGGCAGATTGGGCGCGCCTGGAGGGCAGCGCATAAAGCGCGCCGCCCCGGGCAGGCTGCCAGCGCCGCCGCCGCCGCCGCCCTCCTAATAAAGTAAGCCCTCTCGGCTTTCACCACTCGCAAGTTATTGCGGCCTCAGGAGAGCCTAACGCTACCGCGGCGGCGGCGGCGAATGCATCGGCGGCCCCCACTGCGAGCTGCCGGCTGCAGCGCTGGCCGGGCCCCGCTGCCGTTATTAGCTCGCAGATTGCCTCATTACTAGCGGCTGCAGCTGCCACGTCACGGAGGCGGGGCCGTTACTCTCCCACTGGCGTTTATTGCTTTTCTTCCCATTATTCGCAGATAGAAACTGAAGCAGTTGATAGGCACCCAAGCATTAATTAGTTATCTGATTGAGAGGAATGGTACTTCCGCCTCAAGCCCAGGCCATCGAAATATTATTTCTGGGAACTGAATACATATCTGACTTCAGTTCCTTCTTTTTCCCAACATGAACAGTTTCCTTTTGATTATTGTTATTTTAAGATTTTCATTGACATTAGGTGCATTTGGGCAGCGAATGAATCAGTGGTAACAGGTGAAACCTTGTGCTGGACCGAGACTCGAACAAGTGTTTCCCGCTTAATGCGTGCGATCACCGACTCGAGTTGCCATACACCCTACTGACGTAGCGCCACCCATCCATGAACCTTTTTACTCGCAGTTCCTGATTCGGATAAGAGATCGGGCGTGGTATATCACCCGCACTGAAAAAAAAGTATCATTGGTCTATGTGTGTGTGTGTGTGTGTGTGTGTGTGTGTGTGTGTGTGTGTGTGTGTATGTGTGGTGAACATTGACCCGACAAACTGCAGGCACGGATTCCTCACTGGACATGGAGGGAAAAAGGTCGTATGGACATGCATCGTTGCCGCAGCAGATGGCGCTGACGAATGACAGTTCCTCTGACCACGTGCCGTTTGTACCTTGTTTGTTGCAGGCTGTGCACTGACACAGCGTACTGTAAGCAGCAGAATGGTCCGGTGTTCGTGTCGGGAACAAGCCGAGATCGTGTTAGCCTACGGCCGAATATATGGAAACGGTCGAGAGACAGCACTGGTATACCCTCACAGATACCAACCACATCACACTGTTGCAACCTGTTGTAACGAGAAAGCGCGGCGGGACCAAACGGAGAGCGGCCGGCGAACAAACAAACGAACGGAAAGGACGGACACGTAACAACGACGGACAATGGAGAGAGACATCACGATGACAACACGCAAGAAGCAACGGAGTGACAGAGACAACCAAACGAATCCAAGACGTCCACCACTAATGGATACAAAGAACGATAAACACGCTGTATATTGTCGAGGCGATGTGTCGAGACTCACGCAATGATTTTTCGTTATTGTAATTTTAACACCTTATACAAGGTAGGCCGGCAGCGACAAAACTACGCCGCTCTTCGTCCACAGATAATACATTCAGTACAAATTGAGACATCGAAAAACGAAACGACACGGTGGATAGACAACAGTAGACATAGAAATTTAATATACATGAAGACGTTCACAGGTTCACCTTCCAAATAAAAACGTTCAGCACTCGGACACTAAGAGAGACGACAGAAATAACACACGTGAACGAAGGAGCACAAACGACGAAACACTGAATCACTAACACGATGGCACACACAAACAGTGGCGACGATCTCCTGCGCGTGAATGTTCACTGTACGTGAACGAGTCCGGGGACGTGGGGGAGGAGGGAGATTCCAGTGGCAGAGAAGATGGGAGGGGGAGGAAAGAAGGTAGGGGGTAGGGGAAGCCCAGGGGGAGGAGGGAGAGAGGCTGCCCTTTGGAAAAAACACAGCGGGTGGAAGGGGAGGATCAAAGTTGGTAGGAGGGGCAGATGGAGGGGATGAAGGCATCATCACGGAGGGGAGTTTGTGGAAGCCACCTTGGGCGAGGATATGGAGAGTGGAGAGATGGAGAGCAGGTGGGACGTTGGAATACAGGCTCGGCAGCGAATGGGAGTGGGAAAGGATGGAAGAGACAAGCGGGTAGGGGGATCAAGTTTATGGGAGGTGTAGAGAATCCGTATCCGTTCGAGGAAAAGGAGGAGGTGCTGGAACGGAATGAGGTCATACATGATCCGTGTGGGGGAGGGGAGACAGATGCGATAGGTGAGGCAAGTGCACGGCGTTCTAGGATTTGAAGGGATTTGTAAAAGGTAGGAGGGGCGGAGATCCAGTCAGGATGGGAGTAGCAGAGGATAAGGCGGATGAGGGATTTATAGGTGTGGAGGATGGTAGGGGGGTCCAGACCCCATGTCCGGCCAGAAAGGAGCTTGAGGAGACGGAGTCGGGAGCGTGCCTTGGCTTGGATTGTCTGGAGATGGGGGGTCCAGGAGAGGCGACGGTCAAGGGTGACGCCAAGGTACTTGAGGTTGGGGGTGAGGGCGATAGGACTGCTATAAATGGTGATATAGAAGTCGAGGAGACGGAAGGAAGGGGTGGTTTAGCCTAAAATGGTCGCCTGTTGGCTGAGTGAGAGGCAGGCGCTTAAATGCACTATCAGGGGCGCTGCTATAGGCCGCTGGAACCACGTGTTCCACTATGGCGCCCTCACACTAAATGCGGGCCATGACGTGCTCGCCGCCACAGTTCAGACGCGATGTTGCAGAGACCTCTAGGGGTCTTCGACGTCCATGACGTCTGGCGGGGATTCAAATTCCGCGGCGCGCGGTACCAGACACACAGTATTTCAAGTTCAGTCAGACGAACGTGCACGGAGGCGGCGGACTGTGCGTACACCACATTTGGAGGTCTGGCTTCTACAAGATATTTAGATGAGACGTAGACCGCCAACATGGAGTAAGCGAAGGAGTGAGGCAATCCAAGATGCGAGGTGTGCACGAGTGCATTGCCCCCCACCGAGATCACTTTGAACTTTTTTGCGGTGTGAATGCGATGCGGTTCTGTACTGTGTTCCGGGACGATTTGCTGCCGTTGCACGCATACCGTTCATTTCCGGACACATGTTCATTGCACCTTGTTTTCCTCTGTTTCCAGTAAGGGATCCGTCCCTGCAGTTTGCCGCTTTCATTAATGTTCACCTTGTGTATATATATAGATAGATAAGATGGCGGTAGCTAAAGATACATTCTTTCAGTGCAGATGCACACCAAGCCCGACCTTTTGCTGTAATCTGAAATGACGCGTAACGTGTTCACGGGGTAGGTGACACCACGCTATATTACGATACACGAACGATGGCGTTTCGCACAGGTCAATGCACGCACGAAGATTGCATTTGGCCTGTTTCAAATGACATTTTCGGCCCACATGTACACGTGCTTTGCTCTTGAACAAAGTGGTTATCCTCAAAATTACGTCTCTCGCTTGCTTGTGTACAATTTGTCACTTATCACCACGATCAGCAATAGCAACTTAGAACAAATGAAATATAAATTCACTAAATTACTCGCTATGACGACGTTTCAAGCTTCCCTTGGCTACGACATTCACAGCATAGCGCTCATAACAGGCTGAACGCTTATCGACTGTCGCAGAAAGCGTGATGTAGGTGTGCAGAACAAACCTGTCAGTGCCTCCAATTATAATAGTGTGTAACAGGTCGGTGATTTGATCGAATGGGTAGCTTGCTCGGATGCGCGATGTGGTTAAGGTGACCGCTTGCGTTAAATGAAAGATCGGAGTTCGAGTCCCAGTCTGGAACAAACTTTTGCCTGTTACTGTTCATTCATTTCAATGCCAAAATGCGGTATTGTCACTGAAAATCCTTTAATATGTATCTTTACGACCGCTGGATCACGTAAGATGGACCTGACCGGAAACAACGGCCACTGCATACATACAGGTTGTTTCAAAATTACACCGATAAACTTTGAGAGGATGTAGAAGGGCAATCAATTCATAAACCACTCATGGTAATTCGCTGATGGACCACATCATTAGCACCTCCACCCGCAGCGAGACTGAATGCCGCCTCTTGGCGTTACAGGCACTTGACGTGATAAGGTAAATATACAATGTACCCCAGAAATTGTGCGACAAACATCGAGGGGTGGTAGAACACGTCGTGAGGAACAAAATAAAGAAAGGAACTCGTGTCCAGAAACGTCATCCATCGAAGCTACAGAGCGTCGAAATCATTTGCGCAGGCTCAATATGTGATGATGTTAGAAATTCTCAGGGATGATGGAGAGAGGTAAATTTATCAATGTGAGGAATGCATACTGCTCCGTAAAGAAACGAGTCGAAAGTTATAAGCGAAAATCGTTCTGATGTCTACGACAGAGGAATACCTCTACCGATACTATTGGTAAGATTTTAGGGTGGGCAGATATCAGAGGTGGTACTATAGGTGTAAACAAGAAAAAAAGTAAGGAAACACAGCCTCTAAAATGCATTCCTTAAGAACTTGGAGCTCTTGCTCAATAGAGAACATGTGTTCGACAGTAGCGAAGATGAGTAAGTGCTCATAGCTCCTCAGGTATGATTTTAGAACCTATGTTTGTTGGAAATTTTTCCTTGTTTTGATCTCCACTAACACCTCTGAAAAATTTCCTACCCTACAATCTTAGCAATAACAATACTGGTGCTTATAATCCACTGTCAAAGGTATCGCAACGGTTTTCGTTTCTCGGACAAGGGTGCCTCACCTCAAATTGATACATTTATCCTCCTCCATCATCCCTGAAAGGTCGTAACATCATCACGGAATCATCGGAATACACATACATTTACAGTGGCCGGTTTCTATAACTTCGACGCAGTGTTACATACTTGGATGACGTTTCCGGACTCGGGTTCCTATCCTCATTTTGTTCCTCTAGGCAACTTCTACATTCCATCGAAGTTTGTCGGTGCAATTTTTAAACACTCCGTATATCTATATGAGGTCACAATCTGACTTATTTACATAAATTAGAAAATAGTAAAATACGCATAAAACGAAACCATTTTATTGTATTTTTCATCCTCAGATCCAGCAAATGCTATCATAGCCGCTATCGACTTCGTGGCAGGTCGTCATCAGGCCATACGTTTCAAAATAAAAAATGGGATCGTAAAACGCTAGAAAATTAAATTACGGTATCTCACTACCTTCTGTTCGCAATTACAGATACTTGAATACGTAACATAGTAACTCGTCAAAGTGCAAATTAGCACAGATATATTTAAACCGTAGGCGCGTCTCCTGGTGTCTTCATTTGTATTTTGACGAATTACTATGTAACGTCTTCTGTTTGATGTAGTTGTGTACAGAAGTTGGTTCGATTTTATAATCTATTTTCTTACTTTTCTACCATTCCCAATTTTCTTTTTAAACACATACATCTGATGACGACTTTCTGAGATGGCGAAACCGCTTGTGTGTAACCCGACGCAGAAAAATACAACAAAAGATTTTTTAATTGCAAGAGAGCCACAGTGGCCCATTATATCAGTATTCCTAGTTGTGTAAAGCAGATATAACTTTATTGAAAATTAATTTAGTTTGTCAGTATGAAGCAAGCCATCAACGGAGTAAAAACATGAAAAAGACTCCTTTCTGACACAGGAATTGTGGACCACTGTCTATTTATAAAGTAACCTCCTATTCAGTATTACGTGAAGGAAAAATAGAAAAAAAATTATATACAATGTGGGCTAACATACTGACATTACTTCTGTACGTAGTCGCCGCCCAGATTCAAACATCTGTCGCGCCCAGACACGAGCTTATTTATCCTTTCATCAACGAATAGTGCCGACCAGTGTTTGTCAGATGTTGGCAGCACGATTGACCTAATAGTCGTAGTGAAGTGCAGAATAGCCACCCAAGCCCCGTCTTGGGGAAGTGATGAAAGTGTCTCGGTGACAAGTCTGGAGTTTAAGGAGGATGTTGAGAAATCTGAGTTTTTCCTTCGATCGATTCACAATATTGGTCCACACACTGAACAATCGTTCTTTCGGTAGTCATCCCGCGCTGTTCGTTTTGGACTGACATTCGGAGTGTCGTAGGAATCACACAGCAAACCTCTGATGTCACTGTATTCTACCGCGTTGCTCTCATTAAATGTCTTGTCAAACTTCCTTTGCGGTCCCGAAAAAGTCTAACAACTATTTTGCGGTTTGACACCGTCGAATGTTTTGTACTTCTTGGGAGAATGAGTGTGCATCCTTTGTTTCAGATGTTTCTGAGTTTGAGACTTCACGTACTGCACCTCTCTCTCGTACCCAGTCACGTTTCCGTTCAGAAATTTCTCCCCATACTGACAGGTAGCGCTGAAGGAACCTATTTGTTCAGTTTCATGAATACTGGTTAGACATTTTGCTACCTACGGTGCTCAAAACCTATGGTAGCAACATACCACTGTTGAAAATGCTTATCCCGCAAATCTGAGTCAAATCTTCAGAAAGCTTGCAAATTATGAAATGGCGTCTCATGCAAAAAATTTTGTCAGTATGTTGCACAAGAGTATGATTTACATATGAATGTTTTCAACATGCACAGGACTGCAACAGCCCTCGAACTTTTTTGTAAAACTCTCTCCAACTCCATCACTCATAAGTCATCAACATTGACAGAATGACAAAATGTACTTCGCAACTGGCGGCGGAAGCTATAACACCGACCATTTCGCTAGCTGTCTGCTTACACATTGACAAACGCAACAGAGATCTAACACAACGTGTTCTTTAAAGCATCCTTTTCTATCCAAGCAAGCGCTGTGAAACTAAAAGCATTTGTTTATTTCTAATGGCCAAGTCGAGGTTGATTTATGCATAGTCCTTGTACTTCTTTCTTCCTTCTTCTTGAAGCATCTAATTTAGCTTCTCCTCGTATGAATTGTCTGCTGTATGAAACGATGAGGCGACCAGCAGTAGTCTCCCGCCACAGACGGGTGGTCCGGCGGCCTTGGTTCCCTTCTCTCCATCCCTTTGATGTCTTAATGAAGGCCCTCACTGACGTCAGCCAAAGTTTCAGGGACAAAAAATCGAAGTGACTCTCCAAAACCTGATTCCTGAGGCTCATCAAAGAAGTACAACAAATATAATGCGGTTCCTTCTCTGGTTAAAATTAGCAACAGCCTCCTAGAAAGGTACCCAAGCAACCCTCACTGGCAGTTTTGATTTAAGAGTTAGAATCGAACTCTATTTTTCTCCAAAAAACACGACTTCTTTCAATTTCATTTCGTATAAATTAGGAAACTTTCCGCAGAGGTACTTTAAAACATTGTCTTTCACAAACTGTTCTAATGAACACAATTTAATATACAGAGGTGTTTATGTAAGAATGACAAGAGCAAAAAAGTTTGTCATAATGGCGACTATATGTATTAACCAGTGTAACTACTACCACCACTATTTCAACTTCAGATCGTAAAATCCATTTATAAATGTTGAGGGCTAATTATATAAAAATTAGGGATGATACGGTTTAGTTATCATATTATAATTTATTAGTTATCATATTATAATTAAGGCATTTGCAATCAAATTTTCTTTTATTTCGCTAGCCTGTGAATTATTTTCGACTTATCTATACACGTTTCATCACTTTCTACACTATGCTGAGTCATTTATTCTTTAGGAACATACGGTCTTTGAAGGCGCAAAGTTTTTCATCACAGTTTTTGTCAAGCTAGACCGCAGGCCTTAAACTATTTTCTCTCTCCTTTTCTTTCTTTGAATCCCCTTATAAACGTGTAGCTTATGTTTGCGGTACTGATGTCAAGCAACTCAGTTGCAGAATTTCAAATTCTTAAAATTATTGTTAGAAAACTATCTTTGCAAGTATGAGAGTAAAATATACTACAGTGTCTTGTGTCGACAGTGTCAAAAAGTAAGTACTTTCCAATTAGTCGTCAGCGAAATCTCAATTTTTTTTTCATAAATATATTATTCTGCAGTAATAAAAGGAACAGAAGACGTCCTGTACTTAACAGACTACGCATACGCGCGCTTCGCAGTCATATTCTTTCTGCTGGCTCGTTGATGAAAATCATAGCGGAATCAGTACTTGATTATATTCTTTCATTCTATGGACTTTTTCTATTTTTATAGATAAAGTATTATGAACCGGTCACCATTTAGCCATGTCAAACAGCATTACTATTATGCAGTTTCTGTTGCTTACTAATTGTTTTTTTTTCATATTTCAGATTACGTTAAAGTAATTCCTAAAAATCTTGTGTGAATATTGCGAACATACCATTAAGTTACTATTTTTTCTTATTTAATTAAGAAATTCAAGAGTAGGAGTTTGAAATTGGAGAAATCTGTCAAATTTAAATTCTTCGTGACATTTAATACTGTTAGAGAAACATTGTGTCTTGTGTAAATGTGTTTCATTTCTGATTCTCTGTAAGGAATCGTTTTGTACAAGAGTATTTTTCTGCTCATGTTTTTTAGAAATCTTTATTATTTAGAGTCTTTGCCAGCTTCGTAAAAACACAGTTAATAGCTTATAGTTAATTTAATTGTGTCGCGAAACTACTTCGTTTTTAATATTAGGCCAATAGTAAGTGCGGGAGCAATTTTACTTTAAATTAATCATTCACATCATAATCAGGGAGGAGAACAAATAATTCTGTTTTAAAAGTAAGTTTTAACGCAAATGGTGAGCAGCGCGTCCAGAAAAACTCTATGTTATTAAGTTTTCGCTATGCTGTATGTTTGTTGGGTGTTTCTGTGTAACATAGCCTCTAACTGTCTGCGACCCCGCGGTGACGTCTGAGCCGCAAAACAGTCCTTGTCCCATCCCTAATATCTCGTCTGTTCGTAAGCGGGGGAGACCGGGGCCCGTATGACTCCCACTCCTAGGACTGGGACCACAGCAGTGCAGAAGTGAAAGGCGGCCGGGGTGGAGAAAGGTAAAGGTCAGACGTGGCAAATCATTTACAACGGACGCTCTTTCGCTCTTTTGCGCCGGTACGAAACACAGGGGAAGCGAGATGGAGACTTCTTTTGATGGTGTTCCACCCGGAGATGGTCTTTTACCGTATCTCCATTTCTATACGCTGAGTGTGTTGTATTTGGACGTCCGTCGCTCTGTGGAAGCCTGGAATAACCTGTAGCATGCTGTGTAGTGGGTGTGGTGCGGCTGTAGAAGACGTCGTTCTCTTTTTGTAGTTGTGGGCAACTGCCTCCCGCCTACTTCTCAGTGGAACGATTCCAGACAGGTAACAGAGCTTACTTGTAGTGAAGCAGCACTTTTCACACAGCCCATTACCAGCCTGCAGTTTCGTCGAGTGTAGCATCCACGCGCTTGGCATGAGGAGGAGGGACTAGCCAAGGAAGGGGGGGGGGGGGATTCTATCACAAAGAAGAGCCATATTCGCTGAGTGAACAACTTCGGTTGTTTACGTCAATAGCGGAGTAAATATTTAAATTTGAACTTACAGTTTTGCGGAGGATACTGTTTCTGCCACTGGCTTATATTTTGGTGTCGTTGTAGTTTTCCTTTACAGACATATGTTATTGAGAAAAACGTTTCCTACTAGTTTCTCTAAAATCTCCTCAGCTGTGTGTAGCGATAAATGATAAACAGACGATACGCAGTAGAAAGCAAAATGCAGGGACAGTAACAACATTGTTGCCGAATTAAGAGGAACCATACGTATTACATTTCATAAAAACTGGTTTCTACAGATCCCTCTGCGAAGTACTGTCGCACTTTCAGGTGATAACAGCGGTAGTGACAATAATTTTCTAACGAACCGTACTTCCCTTGCAACAGAAGACGTGGAGATTCCACTAACAAAGCTTGTCCCTTTAATTGTACAGGGTGATTCACACAGGAAGAACAGATTTCGGTTGTTTACTAAAGACAAATTACACACATCAAAAAAAGTTTTGCATCACCTCAGTTCCGAGAGTTCCGGAACCTGTACAGAAAATTGGAAAAGAGCTCAACATAAACATGATTTTCGCCGTTTTTGTTGCTCATGAAAACCACACATACAGCGAGAACTTCAGAGGTGGTGGTCCATACTGCTGTACCCACCGATACCTCTAACACCCAGTATGACGTCCTCTTGCATGAACGTCGTGGAATATTATCCACAAGTTCATCAAGACACTATTGGTCCAGATTGTCCCACTCGTCAACGGCGACTCGGCGTAGATCCCTCAGAGTGGTTGGTGGGTCGCGTCGTCCATAAACAGCCCTTTTCAATCTACCACAGGCATGTTCGATTGGGTTCATGTCTGGAGAACAAGTTGGCCACTCTAGTCGGGGGATGTCGTTATCCTGAAGGAATTCATTCACAAGATGTGCACGATGGGGGATGCGAATTGTCGTCCATGGAGACGAATGCCTAACCAATATACTGCCGATATGGTTGCCAGCCTGACCAGATTGCCTCCAAACAGGTCTCCGACGATTGTCTGGTTGAAGTCATACGCAACACTCACCGGTGAAAAGAACGTGATGCCAATCCTAAGTGGTCCATTCAGCTTGTTGTTGGGGCCATCTGTACGGCGTTGCATGGTGTTCTGGTTTCAAAGATGGACTTCGCCATGGACATTAGGAGTGAAGTTGCGCACCATGCAGCCTACTGCGCACAATTTGAATCGTAACACAACGTCCTGTGCCTGCAGGAAAAGCATTATTCAACATTGTGTCGTTGCTGTCAGCTATAATTCATAGGTAGCGGTCATCCACTGAAGTAGTAGCCCTTGGGCGGCCTGAGCAAGGCATGTCTCCCACAATTCCTGTCTCTCTGTATCTCGTCCATGTCCGAACAACATCGCTTTGGTTCACTCCGAGACGCCTGGACACTTCCCTTGTTGAGAGCCCTTCCTGGCACAAAGTAACAATGCGGACGTGATCGAACCGCGGTATTGACTGTCTAGGCATGGTTAAACTACAGACAACACGAGCCGTGTACCTCCTTCCTGGTGGAATGACTGGAACTGATCGGTGTGTCGGACCCCTCTGTCTAATAGGCGCTGCTCATGCATGGTTTTTCACATCTTTGGTTGGGTTCAGTGACGTCTCTGAACAGTCAAAGAGACTGTGTGTCTGATACAATTTTCACAGTCAACGTCTATCTTCAAGAGTTCTGGGAACCGCGGTGATGCAATACTTTTGTTGTTGTGCGTATAGAATTCAGAAACACATTGCGCATGTCACTGGATAGAAGAAGGTTCAAAGTTTAGACACAGCTGCGCTTTGTTTGTAGCAACATGACAACTACACCACAAGAGAAATCATTTTATGTGTTGGAATTTACACGAAGATTGTATATTATTTGAGTGCAACGTGTAACGCATCGTCGAGTCAGCAAAAATCTGCCTTTGCGTAAGCACATTTATGATTGGCATACATAATTCTTGGAAGCTGGTTGCCTTTGTAAAGCGAAGAGCACTGCTCGATCACGCACGTCGGATGAAAATGTCGAGTGTATCCGAGACGCATTGACAAGAAGCCCTTGGAAGGCCACAAGACGGGCATACCAGGAACTTCAGCTTTCTCAAACAACGTTGTGGAGTGTCCTGAAACGACGCTTTCATATGAAGCGTTGAAACTAGCAGTTACGCAGCAAGTGCACCCCGACGACCGTAACAGAAGATACGAATTTTGCATTTAAATTCTCCAGGATATGGCAGAGGACACTTTTCGGGCGAATTGACATTTCATGCATCGAGTAACGAAACCGCCATAATGTAAGAATTTGTGTGCCAAAATTCTCGTGTCGTCATCGAACATGAAAGAGACTCACCGAAACTGAAAGTGTTTTGTGCCGTTTCTCTTCACGGTGATTATGACTTTTCTTTTTTGCTGAAGTATTATGTCAACAACACCATCCCACAACGCTGGACTGGAACGGTGGACAACAAGATCTTTTTCATCGCTTTTGTCCTTGCAGGTCAACAGACCTCACACCTTCCGATTTTTTCCTGTGGGGGTACTTAAAAGACAAGGTCTTTGTCCCACCTATAGCAGCTACTCATCAACAGCTGAGAAATTGAGTTGTTGAAGCTCTTGATTCAATAAACAATGTGCTGGTGATTAATGTGTGAATTAAATTGGACTATGAATTCGATGTTTCTCGAGCTCATTTTGAGTGTGAGGTATAGTGTCCTAGCGGACATAAAACTCTGAACCTTTCTCTCGCCAGTGACATGTGCAATGTTTCTATTTTTCATAGTTTGTCTGCGATAAACAATTGAAATCTGTTCTTCCTTTTTCATTCACCCTGTTCTTTCTCGTAATTCGATACTTGAGAGGGACCTGAAAGAATGCTCATCCCCTGTGGAATGGAGCTAAGGGTTTAACGCCCTTCGCTGACTCGTCATTAAAGACGGAGCGCTTGCCAGGATAGGGCGAACATGGGGAAGGAAATCTGACGTGACCTTCTCAGAGAAATCATCCTGTCATTTGCCTTAGGGAATTTAGGTAAACCAAAGAAAATCTCCCGAATGCGAGTCCAGTGCCTTAGCCACTGTGCTACCTCGCTCGGATCCACATGTTTCCTTTCTCCGGCAGATGAATTAAGGAAATTATTTGGTTTTGTATTCATCGCCACCATCATCATGTCATATTCTTTGTTCCTGTTGCCAGTGAAATAAAAATTCTTCTGTAAAGTGGATGTGAATTTGTGCGCAAAAATTAAGTATATCCCTCCTGCTGAAGTATACGTTGTCTTGTTCACATGTGACAAGTTATAATTGAGTGCTGCACTTGATATGACACGTTGGTGCCTAAAAGTGGCGGGTGGGGCTCTTCGAGTCGAATTACTCGAGCGCACTGCATCAACTTACCACTGGCCCCTCTCCACCTGCAATTTTCTGTGGTATGCTCATAGCAACCTATTCGTCTTCCTCGGTGACCTCACATTTGCAGACAGCTACCGAATATTCTGTAACCTGAAGCAGTTGCGTCCTCTTTCCGACATATGTTCCAAAATATTGCTTGTCTTGTAGCACAGTTATTATTGTTTTACCTCCAGTACCGCTTACGAGTATATGCAGCAATACAGCATTACAATTACAGACGTGTTATTTCTGGTGTTATCTTTGGCCTCTACAGTTATTCTCATAGACTTTTACAGCAGCAGAAAACCAGTTCACCATTTTCAATCTATTTCTAGGCAGGGAGCACGGCTATGTTCCTCTGAGTGCCATGTCATTTTCCATTACTGGTAGGTTAAACGATGCTCTTAACTTTTAAAATTTGTACCTGTATTACAGCGTTGTACATCACCGTGTATTATATACAAGTACTCTTAGCAGGACCACTGGTAACACAGTTTCAAAAAAAAAAACGATGTAATCTGTTCAAGCACCTGAAGGTGAGCACCAGGACTCGAAATATTTCCCGTATTACAATAAAAGTCACGATTACTGACTGGAGACAGTTTTTTGTCTTTTAAGAAAGACATATCTCAACATATCACATAAAATTAAGTGTAAGGAAGTCTTTTCTAAAGGTGTTTGCGTGGAGTGTAGCCTTGTAGGAAGTAAAACCTGGACAGTATACAGTGTAGACAAGAAGAAAACCGAGCGAGGTGTTGCAGTGGTTAGCACACTGGAATGTTATTCGGGAGGACGAAGATTCACATCCGCGTGGTCATCCTGATTTAGGTTTCTGTGATTTCCGTAAATCTCTTTAGGCAAATGCCCTGACGGTTCCTTTGAAAGGGCACGGCCGACATCCTTCCCCATCCTTCCTTACTCCGATGGGACCGATGGGCTTGCTATTTACTCCCCGTCCTCAAATCAATCAAAACAGAAGCTTCGTGCGGGTGTAGAAATAAATGAATGCAATTAGACGGGTAGAGTGAATAATTAATGAGAAGGTATTGAATTGAAAGGGAGAAAAGAAATTTATGGCACAACTTAACAGTAAGAATCAGTGAACACGATAAAATTTGAGGCCTGTAGGGTTAGCTGAAATTTCATAATAGTCAAGCAAGAGACCTGCGATTATAATGATAATAATGAACACGCCCTTTTTACTCACTTTATCTTGTCGCAAATAACAATTCAGTTATTGCAAATATTTTACTTTCTTACGAATTTCGGGCGTAGCACATAAACAGAACAACTGTCAGTAAGATTATAAATGTCATCAAAGTACTAGCTCAACTTATTGATGACTTTAAAAATTAACACTTTTTAAAGATTTGTTCCTATTGTTTATACACTTGTTATGATACTGTTTTTGTTAATAATTTGTCCATCGACTTTTCATGCGAGTTTGCAGCCCCATTACAACCATGCTTTATGGCGGGAAGCAGTGATATGTAGTTTCTGTAACGGTGGTAGCACCAATATTGAGATTAAAATGATGTGACACAATACTGTAAAGTCCCTCTATGTGGTATGTAAACTCACTCTTCAATGTATTTCAGTACGTTTGCAGTCAATATCATCTGTAAGTTGTGCTTGTTTTTTCATTGCGCTTATGATATTTTTAGCAGATGTTCTGACTATCGGCTAAGCCCGAAACGCGTAAACAAATAAAATTTTTAGCAAAAAGGGAACACTTCTTATTAGCAAGCAAGTAAAGCGGTGAAAAAGATGTACTGAATACCTACAAATAGTCGATATGGTGATGGAGGGAAGGCCTGAGGACCTTGGTATATATCCGTGGCATTGCCGGGATAAGTTGAACACTTTAACCGTTCACAATACACGGATAAACGTAAGTCTTGGGGCCTGTTCTGATGCACAAAGTACTGCTGTCTTACAGAAAGCCGCCATTGCCTAGACTGCTGCTGACTGGAGCTACTCGACAAGGAGGCAAGAACTGGGTAGAGCTGCAGCCGCGCGGTCTCTTATCCACATGATCCGTGCCACAGACGGCGCCTCAGCCTGGGGGGCGTGTCACTCGTGCAGCCAGAGGCTGAGCCACCGCTGTCGGACAACATCAGAACCTCTAGTGCAGTGGGGCCCAACCTGAGTTTTATCACCCTCCTGACAGATAAAATGCAATTTTCTGAAGGATAAAAACAAAGCCTCAGTTCTGTTTTGATCACGAAACTACGTTATTTTTAAAAGATCATTACAATTTTTTGCTATTTCGAAAGAGTGTGATACAGATTACACAAGATAGTAATAATTACATGTTTCAACGGTGTGGTGGGCGTTACAGCGTGTGAAATGAATGTGTGGACATCTTCCTCACTTAGTCCACCCAACACACACACACTTTTCACTCCTCACCACGCATCTATGACAGTAAAATTGAGACATATGTATCACATACGTGTAAAATATTCTGCAATCAAGTGAATTACAAATAATAAGAATAGTGCAGACATTTTAGCTTGGTTGATTTTGGATAGCATGCATCGTGAGGGTGAAGCAAACGTCATTAGGGAGAGGACTGGTGCAGAGGAAGCACGTTTCGTAACAAATGTCTGTTGTCGAAGTCTTCTCTGAGAATAAGTTCTAGGCTGCAATTAGCTTGTTTCATCATCCGATAAAGATCGTTAGATACAAGTGGTGCCAAATGTCTCATCAGATGGAGGCTTAATAAAACACCTACAAAAACAAAATACAATTTATGTTTCATCATTTTAAAAATAATTCAGAGAAAATTATGTTTCATTCTAAAATTTTGTTAGCACTAATCTTGATGGCGGTGAGGGTGGAGGGGGAATTGCTGCCTAATATCTGTTGAACTCATGATTAATCTATTTTTTCATCACTGGTCATATCATTTAATTTGTATGACATTTGAGAGGTAATATAACGAGAAAAAACCACGTATATTTGCATGAAGTTTAAGTTTGTTTCCCGTGTCCATATGACAAATACCATCCTGCAACGTTGATGTCAAGAGCACGCCCGACGGGTAATTGTACATTACTTTTGTGGTCTGGAACATTGTGACCTACAATCTTACTGATTGTGAATAACGCCATTCGCATCATTATTTATCGAGATTTGACTTGGGCTTCCCAAGCCTGTCCCTCGTCCTTGAAAATTTAATCACAAATAGTAAGCCGGCCGCGGTGGTCTAGCGGTTCTAGGCGCTCAGTCCGGAACCGCGCGACTGCTACGGTCGCAGGTTCGAATCCTGCCTCCGGCATGGATGTGTGTGATGTCCTTAGGTTAGTTAGGTTTAAGTAGTTCTAAGTTCTAGGTGACTGATGACCACAGCTGTTAAGTCCCATAGTGCTCAGAGCAATTTGAACAAATAGTAAATAGTCAAATAACGTATGAAATTCACTACAACTTCATGAAAATGCACTTGATTTTTTTTCATTATATTGCCTCTCAAATGTGATATAAGTTAAATACTGTGACCACCGATCAAAATATATAAATTTATAATTAAGTTTGAGCGGGACTTCAACCGTCGCCTAGTCTATGATCCTCTTGCAACGCGCGGACGCTAATCTCTTTATTACAACGATTTCTTACGACTGGTGCCTTCGCACATATACATCAGTTACATAGTAGACGCGTGAAAGCTCTCTCGCGATTTTCTCGGAATTGCCAGAGTAGTGCATCTTACTATTTGCACATTATGTTGCTTTAATGGCCTACTAAAGGTGTACAAAGTTTGGCGTAAATCAGTGATCCCACTGTTGTGGCCTCCCATCGTAAGAAGGATTGCCACTGCCCTAGTGCCAACCTCTAAACAGCACGGATGTACGTCGCAGTAGCTATGCAGAGGTGATAGACTAGCACGGTGAGCTAAATCAAATCAGTCCTCGGCCTGAAGACCACAACCAGGGTTATCTGACCGTCAGAACATGGCTCTGCTGAAACATCGGGTTCCGCTCCGTAGGAATGGTCCGAGTAAAGACGAGATGTGTCCTCCGTCGCCCCCCATCCCACCCGGCTCAGGCCGCCGCCGCGGGGTCGCGCCTTCCGCCTGCTGTCTGTCTTCTGTCTGCATTCTCCCCTCTCCTCTTCTCTTGTGTGTCTCTCTTGCAGGCGCGGAGTAGCGCGAGCACGAGTAGCTTTAGGAGCATCACTCAGGTACGGTACCCTACTCCCTACTCCCCGCTCCCCGCTGTCCGCGCTCTGTTGCTCTTGTGCGCATCTGCTTTCCGCACGACTACACGCACACGACCGGCGCCCGCTCTGCATCCGAACCACACACGACCTGTCCCTCCTAACATATTTTAGGGACGAACAATCACCTGCTACTCAGGAAGATGTCCGTGTCTACTACATGTGCCACCCTAAGGCGTGGTGCAAACTGCACGTGTACCACATTCCCTCTTTCCTCTCTGTTCACTGATGGCGAGTTGGAAGGACGACTGTCAATCCACTCCCCTCTAAGCGTGAAGTTAAGGAATAACACGAACGGGGGGTCAGGTAAAGGTATAGGAGTCCACACAGTCATTTTAACATACAGTATGTTACAAAACAATACCGGCAAACTTGGAGAGATTGTAGAGGGTGCCGAGGAACAAAGTGCGGATAGAACCTGTGTCTGGAAACGTCATCCAATGACGCTATAGAGCATCGAAGTTATAGACGTAGGCGCCTCCTCCCCTTCGGCGGGAAATGTGACTTCGCACGTTGATAGACCACAGGCACAACGTCTCACAATGCTGTTTGTTATTCAGAGATCGCGACTGATTTCCACGATCACCAGTGGAGAAGAAGGAGCTAACTGCTGCCTAGACAGGCCTTGTCTCCTATGAATGCAATGTTCTCTTGTCTCGGTGGATGGCGTTTTCGGACACGGGAATCCTCTAAAATCTCCTATAATTTTTGGCACACAGGAGAAAAATAAACTGCGAATGGAAATCAGTGCCTGAAACAGTCATCAGTTGAGACAACAGAGCATCGTGTTCATAAAAGACCAGGCCTGTCTACGCCCAGCTAGCCCCATCTCCTTTGCTGGTGATCGTAGCAATAAGTCACAATCACCGAATGGGAAACAACACTGCCCGTCAGCGTACAAAGTCACATTTGCTGCCGAAGGGTGCCCTAGTACAGGTGCTGACGCTTATAACTTTGACGTTCTGCAGTGTCATTGGATGACGTTATCGGACACGGATTCCCATCCACAATTTCTTCCTCAAAGCACACTCTATAAGCCATCGAAGTTTGTTGGTACCGCTTTGTAACACAGTGTATTTTATTTCCCATAGTCGACATTTTTGTTCTCCATTGACTGGACTACTACGACACCGGCTTGGTCGGCTATTTCGTAAACATCATTAATTTAAATTTTCCCATGAGGGTGATCACAGGAAAAGACTTTTGTAAACGTTGCGCAGAAACTATTAAGTTTACAAATCGATCGAAACCGAACCTTTTACATCCAGAGTATTTTCATACTAAGAAAGGCAGAAAAAACAAACCGATTTAATCGTTGATCTAATGCTGTTAAAATTCACAAAACTCTCAGGTAAAATTTACACACATGTCAGTTTTACAATTTGTAAGTGGCACGACTAAGCTGGTAGCGCAGTAATAGTCAATGGGGACAAAAAAAATATCGAATTTGTGAAATAATTTGTGTATTCGCAAATTTTTATTGAGTGTCGGGAGGGGGTACCATCAATGACATACTACAAATCCTGATCCGGGGGATAGGGGAGGTGGGGTGGGGGTGGGGGTGTTGGCAGACACGTTTATTATTAATTTTTTTTGACTCCAAAACCACGGTTTCTAGTGAAAACATATCTCACTACAAAATTAAACTACATTCAATTTCCGACAAAAAAGATTAGATTTGTTTTTTCTGTAGGACCAATAGTTCACATGAGAGTAAAATAATATTTAAAATCTCATTCATCTCATGTACGCTGTAGCTTAGATGGTTTCTGTAGGCCAATTTCAGGTAGTTTCTTGACACAATAGACCTCGGTAGTCTTATATCAAACTGTCTGTCTTGACTTCCACTACACCACCTGAGTACATCGCAAACAGTTGTAGTTTACTCGTACATCCTGTATATTATACATTAAAAACTGTGGGCGAAATCCTCCATATCCAGACGATGCCACAATTTTAACAGAGAAAGAAAATGATTTGCAAAAATAAATTAGTCAAATAGCCAAAGGCAGCGATATGACTATATCCACAAAGAAAACCAGAACAGCAGCTTATATGGGTAGGGTCCCACAACAAGAAAAATGGTGATGAGTAACACTATAGTAGAACAGATCAGGCATATTAATTTCTCTACTTTTTCCTAACTGTCCTTGAGTATTATGAAATGTAATATGCTGTGAGCAAATAGACGAAACAATACGATATGTTGTCCTCACCGCTACTGATCAGTAACTAGATACATTCACAACCTCCAAATAAAATAAATCAAGGTATCCATAGAGAATGATTTTAGGTGAAAATGTTAGTATTTATGGGGCAGCCAAGTGCAAGACTGAAAGATGAAGATGGTTGCTCCAAAACTCTCATTTAACCAATTCACGATACTCTGGTGCGCTTCACAAGTTGAATATAAAGCAAATGCACAGTAGACCTGCACCAGTAACCACCAGTCAATGTACTTTGTAACAGCCCAGAAATGCTCAGTACTCCTCTTTCACCTTTGTTTCACGTAAAAGTGTTAAAAATTGAGATCGGATGTCCAGCGCGATTCAAGGACGATAGATCTTCTTCGCACAACCATGTCCTGTAATAGAAAAATTTAGTTCATGTATTTAAAGAGCGACATCATTTCGAGCAGAGTGTTGGATCAAGTAAGTAGTACTTTATTAAGCACTGGCATCTAGTTTCGAGCTTGTGCTCATTTTCAAGTGGGCAGATGGATGCAGATAACGTTATTCTGGAACCACGTAGGAAAATAATCACGTTCGAGGAACAGTAACACATGACAACGTAGTCAGTGGACAGAACCTCGAAATTAGCATCTACAAACCAAGCAAACACAACTGTATTCAGACTAGCCTTGTGTGCTTACAACTATGCGGCTTGCAACGGGTATAGATGCAGATACTTTTCTATGTGGTACCGTAATATGTACAGACATCAATGTGTTGCTTGTTCTTTCTCTGTGTCGAACACTCTTCTCACAAACACGTCGAAAAATTTTACGACCATACGTTTTTTACATGACTGTAGCTGTAGTACTAAGTTGACTACCCTTTCAGTATGAACACGCGTCCATACTTCAACACCCGATCTGCTGCCCAGAGGAAATAAGCAATAATGGCTTGCTCTTGCCACATCTACTTGGAGGTACTAACCAAACTAAAAACATACGAGTTGTAACCGTTATAATTATTAGCCTTTATATTACGTAAATACTGATGTTATGTTATTCGATACATCATCCTCAGTCGCCAATATACCATTTACACCCTGTATGCAAAAGACTATACTTATAAACACACATGGCTGTTAAACGTACAAAAACTTGTGTATGCGTGGTTTGTGGGTACTTAGCCAGAGATTGTGTCCTCTGAAGACCTTCCAATGCGTTACTGTGCATAGCATGTGATTTCTTGGTATGTGCTTACTAGGACAATGTGGATACATACATCTGTGGGGTTAGAAGTGAGCCCACACTTGAAACTAGCTGCTAGTGTTAAACGAAAAAACTTTTTAATACTAATAGCCCAATGGAAATCGTGTCGGTCTTCCTCTCCTTCTTGCTCTTCTTTTGTACTTCATGTAGTAGGCTTTTGCCTCTTTAGTGGTCTTCTTCTGCCTACCAGATAATAATTTGTATCTGGCATTGTAAGTTAGCTTGCCACTTCTCATTCTGTCTCGATGTTCACTCCATTTACTTCTGTTGTTTCAATACTGTTTCTTACGTTAAATACCGGTATGTTTAATTCCTTCCTAACTTTGCAGTTTCTTAATCTGTCTACTCTGGTACCGCCTTTTACAGTCCTAACGAATTTCATTTCAGCCGCCTGGATCTTACTTCTTGTCATTTATAAAAATACCACCGACTGGTCTATGGTACAAGTGTACACGACAAGCACATTCAGTTGGAATTTAGATGCTTCATTTTAGTGTGGATCCCAGTAAATTTCCCACCACACCTCACACAGAATGACGGTCTACTTATATACTTGTTCACAACTTCACACCACATGGTCATTTTGTCACTGTGAATGGGATATTCCTGAATGCATTTAGGGTTTTTACCTTAACAGTAGCAGAAGCTCTGATTGCTAAAATGACCAGATAACTGAAAAATGAACTTTGCCGCTCATGATGAGAAACAAGTCAGCATTCATTATTTAAGCATCTGTTTTTAAGAAATATACGTGAAGGCAGGGTTTTCACGAGCTGGCCGACATGTAGTACTAGTCCCCACGTCGTATCTAACTCGCTTAATGTCTTCTAATGTTTTGACTGGCCAAGGGCGAGGTTATGATTATTGTTTTAAGGCGAATTTGTTTCTCTGAAATTTTGCATCTGCAATTCACACTGAGTTGTAGCTCAACAATCAGCATTTTAAAAATGTTTTTCAACTAATGTCAGCTGCTTACACGACTATAGCTCCACTGCGTATGAAAGTGCACTGATAGGCAACAATGTGTGTCTATGAAACAAAGAAAATTTTATGTAAGCAGGGTTTTTGATGATCACTTCAAAGGTTTTAGAAGACTAATGTGAGAAAACTGTAACACATACAGAAAATAGTTGCATAACAGTGGATAGAACATTTCTCCTTTCAACTCACATTGCATTCCAGGTGCTCCATGAAGGCGCCGCTTGTGACGTGCAATTCACTAAAGCTACTGATACGAATTGTCCGGGATGGCGCTTTAGAACTCTGCTGATAGCGTTGTGTATCTGATGACATTAATTATTTCACCGCAGCAAGACCGAGCGGACGATTTGTGCAACGTGTTCTGACACCCCACCCGGGAGGGCGCAGAAAACACTGCGCAGAAGCAAACGCGTTTCTGCCATTGTGCGCATGGCGCCAGAGAGGAACACTTCGCACGTCTATTTTTATGTTGGAGAGTGTGCGATTTCGTGAGGGTTGTTATTTTCGCTTAGTTTCTTTCGTATAGTGAGTGATTTGCAAATGAAAGCGATTTTAGTATGTGCAAGTAATATCAGATTGTGCTGGCCTTGCTCCAGTTTTCACAATCACAGCACTATAGGACGTGAAGTAATGCTTCATGCTTTCTCGTATGATACAACCTGCAAACGATTGTCGAAATACTGTGAAAACAACGCTGTGAATGTTGAAAATGCTAGACTATGCTCCCGTCATTTCCAAGAAACTGTATGTTAGAGACTTGTGTTCGGAATTGCTGAACTTTACCGCGAAATCGAGTGCCGAAGAACAATGCATTTCAATCTTGCAAGTTCTTAGCACCAGTAATAGCATACTACGTGTAACAGAGGAGCAACGTTTCAACACACGTTAGATCCATAGAAGTAGTACAGAGACTTCGGAAAAGTTTTCATTACAGAAGAAGAGTGGCGATAAACGTACATTTACTCACGAAGTAAGATGAAACATTTTTACAGAATTCCTTAGTGACATTACTGACAAATGAAATTCCCCATGACATCCTCCCTCAGATTTAGTGGTAGGGTGACCAGTGGACAGCACGTCAAAATCTGGAGACAGAGCACACATGAAAACAGGAAGAACGTGCACTGAACTTATGATGAATACAAAATGAAAAGTAGCGTTATATGGATCTTGTTTACTCTTTAAGACTATTATTAGAGCTACCTTAGGAATTAGCATGCTCATTTTGAAAGTGTACTTGGACAGAAAACAGCAAAAACAGACTTTACTTCGCTCTTTTTTTGCTTGTTTCGATTCCAAACATGGTTGATTTGTTAAATTCAGCAGTGTCTGTTTAAAAGCAGGACAAGTTATAGAATGTACCAGTAACATTCTAGCAGTAGCAGAACAGCAATTTACATGTCATTATTTTAGAATAATGTAAAACTTACCATTAACACATATCATAAATGCTAGGCCAATATCTTATAGTACGGTACTGTTCTTGAGGCATAGGTTGCTCGTTAGTGACGTCACAGCGCTAGCCAATAACAGCACGGAACGCTTACCGCCCAACCTTATTTGGTGACCTTGCAGACACCAGTGTCCCCTGGCGTAACTAAGCTACGGCTGTAACCAATGATACGTGTCATTTTCTCTGTATGCGTTGTAATTTTCGTGCATTCGTTCTCTGAAACCCAGGAGATAGTTGAGAATAACACTGTATTTGAGTTATTATTATTAATTGAGTGCGACCGGATCTGTTTTACACATCTGTTTCAGTCAGTTAAACGCAGTTCTTACGAGGAATGCTATCTTTGATAGGACTGTTGATATTTTTAAAAATATCGTGTACCCGATACATCGATATTTTTAAAAATATCGCAATCGCACTTGAAATATCGAAAAGAAACTGATATATCGATGTATCGCAGGAAAGGTCGACGCAACGGCAAGAAAAAAAAAGAATTGTCGCCTGCAGATTGTAAAATATACTTGCAGTTTTAGAGTTGTATGTTCAAGTACTGATTTATTATTAGGTATTCTGTACAACAAGAAGTTAGCAGCCAGCTTATCCCCCTTAGAGCAAGAAATGAAAGGAAAACGACGCACGTTGAGGCTTGGCAATAACCACCCTGCGAACATTGGTAACTGCATGTCAGTGGCACAATGAAAGGTGTCCAATGAGTTCGTCGTTGGCTTTCGTCACGTATCGGATTTGTCTGGAACACCTCATGTCGACGTCCCTTTTCTTCATTTCTGGAAAGGCCAGTGAAATAGCAGTTGTAAGGCCAAAATTGCGTGATGAAGTTAAACGTTGCAGTTTCTGTTGGAAGTGCCGAGCGCCGATTACGTCAGCATTTCTCCTCACACGTCTTCGCTCACTGCAAAGATCAGTCGTGTCATTCAGATTTTTGTTCACCAGTTTCAGCAACTGTTTCTGCAGAATTCCGATATGAAGAAGCAGCACATTAGCTGTGTTAAAAATTGTTTTTTAACGCAACTGGTGTGCTAATTCTTCACATCGGAAATATTATTATTCCATTCACACAGCAACCCCCTCACCCCCCCCCCCCCCCAGTGCAATCGGAGTGCTTCTTTGTGTACCTATACTTGCTTCACACAGCCAAAAAGAGAGATTGGACTTGATGAAAGCTCAAAAACTATTAAGACTTTATCACATAGTGAAAGTAAAATTACGTTCTTCCATAATTTCAAAACAACGATTTCAAATACTTACCGAAAATTTCGAAAAAAATATAAAATAAAAATACAGGCACTCGATTTTGCCTTTTCGATATTGAGATATCGGTGAATATGTTATCACCAATATACATCGATGTTTTTGACCAAAATATCGATATATCCATATTTTATCAGCAGCCCTAATCTTTGCCCTACTTTCAGTGAGTGTAAACTGTGCTTTGAGTTTCAACGAATTCCTTAAAATCTTGTTTCATTTGGTCAGGTGCTGCATACTACCCTGTAAACGTTGCATTTAACAAACTCCTTAATTTACTGACGCTGATTTCTAATAGTCCCTTATTTTACTATTCCTCCAGCTGGCCAGTAGAGGTCACCGATTGTGTGGTACCGCGAGGTTAACTAGTGCAAGTACTGCCTCCCGAGAATTTGAAATTGCAGAAAACTCCTAAAACTGCAAATGCAAATAAGCACACTGTTTGACGGCGTCTCTGCCTTGTGAGTTGCCCGGTGCACGGTAAGACGAATTGCCCCTCCAGATGCAGAGCAGGTGATGCAGGCCTACTCTTTTGTCGGACATGATCAGCCAATCACTGCATGCAGTGGCTCGGGTAGCGGCGTAGCTCGCCGGAGCGCCTCGTAGTCAGCTAAGCGCCACTGCAACTGCGCCACACCCGACACTTTTGTGCTTCGGCACGTATCTCTTGTTTGTTTTTTTAATCTTACTCTTCTTTTGAATATCACATTTTCTTCTCACATTAGTTTGCTGGAACAGAGCGATTTTCTTTCTATACCAGCAGTTCGGCAGAAAATCATTAGTTTAGATTTAGATCATAGCTGACTTAGTAACATAGAGTTTATGGAATGTTGACTGCATATGGTGACATGATAATTACGTATATTTATATTATTTTGATTTTGCGGCTCTTGGCTAGTTTCATAGAGATTCGTACATATGCTCGTTGCAGAATTAACACTTGCTCATGAATTTATTTCTGTTTCATACTGTACTCGTTGATCTAATGTATTTATGCGGAAATATGGCCAATCGGGAAGCATTGCCATATTTTTGAGATCTGGCTGTTTATGATAACCATAAATACAGAGAGACATTAGTATTAAGAATGACAAAGTAGTGCATCCATTTACTGAACTAGTTGAACCGTGTTTATGTTGTTTGCATCTTGGCCAGTAGCAATAACTCTTGTCTGGTCGAAAAGTTATCAGGATTGTCTCACTGGACATGAAACTCGATTTTTTTCCTTGTTGTAACCCTCTTTAACTGGTAGCCAGATGTTGTCAGACAGACTTTAAGAATCTTTGCAGTTCTAAGTCTGCAGTCAGAATGTAAGCCCACCCTAATTCGATTCGTTCTGTTAATACTTGCTGAACATCAAACCGGTGACTCATTTTTAACGTACAGTGAGACAGTTCTCAACTGATTTTTTTTCAGTTTTTTATTCACAGATGTCACCGTGCAACCAAGCAGACACATCATTTGGAGCAACTGTTACTACAGTCTGTTGTATGAAGGACGAATTAAAGTTTAATTAATGTGCTATTTTGAATTTCAGCGAAGTCCAGTTTCGAAAGAAACAGGTTTGATGAACTTTCTTCAAAATTGTTATTTCTGGAATTATACCACATATTCAAGAACTATCGCGAATTTTTAAGAGAAAGAAGACAATAATAATTCGCGAATTATTTAATAAAATATCAAAGAGCTTTGAGCATCCTTTCGACGACAATATCCACTTCTCTTCACGTGCTGAAACGATTTTGTTTACAGTGGAACTTCACTTCGTTCACGGACACTACAGGTAAGTGAAATATTTGTCTTATTTGAAAGTATGAATGCTTTCGTATAATTTAGAAGCATGCATGCATATACACCGCAACAATAGAACCTTTCATTTCATCGCGTAACAATCAGCGCGTGATGAGAAGTGGATAGTCAAGCGAAGTGTTTTTTTATGGCTGACTTCAAAAATCGAAATTTCTATCCACAGTGCAGAACAACTGTTGTAATTTTGTTAGCTGCTATGAAGTTGGAAGAGGTAAGAATAAATATGAAAGATATTCTCTCTGATATTCTCTCTTTTAGAATTATAGAGCGGTAAGAGGATGACAAATATTTTTTATTGCTTATTCGTTGCTGCTTTAAGTACATGTTCTCTTCAAAATGCATCAGTTTCTAATGGTGCAGGGCATATATGTTATTCAGTAGCGTTAAAGAGATTCAAGAATTTAAGTCAAAGGCATTCTTCAACTCGTGGAACAGTCATTTGTTTATTGCAAAGAGCGTGTAGTTTTCCAATGGATGCGTGCGGCTCCGTTATCCACGCAGAAGTAACATACACGATGAACGAAGTGCTACGCGTCTATATTCCAGATGGGTTCACAGTCACGTGAGTAGCTTCACACTTTTTGATTTTCATCATGTGATCTTTTTTAATTTATTCGAAGTGCAAATTGATAATTTCAGAGAGCAGACATTGACTTAACTGAGTTTGTACCATTCTGCTGCCCAGATTGTATGCTGTGAGATTAGTTATACCAACTACTTCTTATTGATTTATTCGAGGAAAATATTGAGGAAGAACGAGGGTTTGCAGACTGATCTCACCAAAACAGTGATATCGTCTGCAGAATGTTTCTAAAACATGTTCTTTGTTATTTCATGAAGTCCATATTAGCGTTTTAAGCATGATATAAGGACGGCCAATTTTAACAGAGGTTAAATCGTTAAAACGTTAATCAAATTCTGAAGTTACAAATGTATTTTGTGAAGAATTTTATTACGTGTATTTTATTCATATCGTGATGATTACAAACTAAGGTAAATTAGTATGTTTTTTTTCTTAGTTAAACGCCCTAGTGCACTAAGAACATAAAAGAGATGATGAATCGTCCGTGATAGTGTATCAGCATAAATTGGGCTTCCTTTCGTTTCGTTTTTAAAAAGTGATAAAATTAAATTATGGAAGATACCGGCTACGTTTTTTAAAGATAGCTCTCTTACGTTTATT
The DNA here is from genome assembly GCF_021461395.2 of Schistocerca americana. NCBI lineage: Eukaryota > Metazoa > Arthropoda > Insecta > Orthoptera > Acrididae > Schistocerca > Schistocerca americana. The sequence continues at coordinate 96,698,461 of NC_060121.1, forward strand.
TGATTTCCCTGTACCGAATAACAGACTTTTCATAAGTATCGAACGTCTTTAATTCATTCAGATAGACGGTACGAAATGAAAAATGATGCCTTGCAGTTTGTATGACATTGGTATGACAATTGCTTCACACACGTTGTTTTGTGGATGCTTTTTAATTGTTATTCTGATATTTAGATTGCGATGATTGTCGTAGTACTCAGTTTCATTGGGTATACATCGATAATGTTGTCCTCGCGGAAACATACGACGCCAGCGAAAGTTCCGGGCATGAGTCGTTATCTTGAATTAGAATAACGTAGTGGCTGCAGCTTATGTGTTTACAGGACAGTGACAATAACAACTGTGATCCAGGTATATTCAAAATAAGTAAAGTTAGGTTTCTGACACATTCGTACGTATTGTAGAAACTTCTTTTCCGCAAGCTATTGGGGGAGAAACTAACAGCTTACAGTAAAAGGTTTTTGTATTTTGGCGTCTGTAGGGCGGAACGTTGTGTGCGAACGATATCCTGGAGGCTCGCAGCTATACGAAGAGAGAAAACTGCATCGCATTTCCATCTTCTTTTTCAAGAAAATCTTTCACAGAATTCACATAAATGGTCATCGTCCTAGCCAAACATCAATTAGTATTCGGAAAATGTTACCAGCGTACCTGTAAGCCGTCTTTACCGAGATGAAAAATGTGTAATTACCCACAACAATCAATCTTCCTTAGAATTTTTTTCATTTTGCACATTTCAACGATGTATTTTGCCCTTTCGCTCATCTCCTTTAGGGTTTAAATTTTGTACCTGTTGATGCAATGCTAGGTTCCAGCATAAGTAAGTATCTGCATGTTATTTTCGCAAATAATGACTTTATTGGAGAACATTGACTATTATGTGATACAGAATGTAACGTAAAACAGTACCAGCCACAATTTGGTTTTGGATCGAAGTACTGATAAAGCACCGTTAACGATTTGAAATCCATACATTCATCGCCAGACGGCTTTCATTGTTCTACAAAAAAGTATGACACATTGATTTACAGGTGAGCAGCCCCCGGATAAACAGAAATAAGAGTTTCCAATGATGTTTCGCTATAAACATGCTAGAATGCAAATTACGTGAAATGATCGCCTGGGACATATATTATTTTCACAGTCTTTCTCCAGCAAATAACAACATTCACGTTGATCTTTATGTGTGCGAAGTCACTCAGTGGTCTTCACTTTCATTCTTGTTCAGTGGCCACACACAGTTTATCGAGACACGTCAAACGATTTAACTGATCAGAACTATTCCCGAAATTACATAGAAGAAGAATTTAAAGCCGGCCGCTGGTGGCCGAACGGTTCTGGCGCTACAGTCTGGAACCGCGCGACCGCTACGGTCGCAGGTTCGAATCCTGCCTCGGGCATGGATGTGTGTGTGTAGTCCTTAGGTTAGTTAGTTTTAAGTATTTCTAAGTTCTAGGGGACTTATGACCTCAGCAGTTGAGTCCCATAGTGCTCAGAGCCATTTTTTGAATTTAAAGCAATCAATCATTTTTACTCCGCATATTACTTTCTTGGACTTCACGTTGTATTAAATGGAAACAAATCCAAAGTAGATACAAGGTATAAGAGTGTTAACGATACTAGATACTGCGATTTTTGGCTGTAATATACGACTGCTTTTAACACAACTTACTCAAAACATGTAGTGCGTCTTAAAGAGATTTTGCATTCTTTCTCCGTGAGGTTCGTTTCTTTTAGGAATTATGTGAAACTAACTGCGGAATTGCTTAGGTTATTAAGATACTGTAGAGCGAGCGTACGTTAACGGGAAACATACGAAACTTCACTGCCGCAACTCCCGGGACCGTGTTGCGTTTGCGCGTAACGGCGAACCAGCATACCTTCCCCTTTCAATGTTCAACTGTCAAACAGTTTGTGTTCAACTGTCAGTCACTTTCTTCTTCTGGACAACTCACGAGTAAATCAACGTACCACATCTTGTTACAGAAACATCCAAGATATCTGACGATAAATGTGTGGTAGATTTCCGCTACGGATACGGGAGGATGTAGCAGTAAGTTGGCCGACACGATTGTGGATAGATGACACTTCATTACAAGAGGACACATACAAGTCGTCTACACAGTACAATGGTCGAATCTAGCCTGTCTTTGATCTCAAGTCCCACGGATATCCACTTCGGAGCTGCGAGGTGTTTGGTCTGTACATCTACATCTATATCTACATTCATACTCAGCAAATCACAGCAAATTCCAGTCTCGAACAGCGCGTGGAAAAAAACGAACACCTACATTTTTCTGTGCGAGTTCTGATTTCCCTTACTTTATTATTCTTATTATCATTGTTGTTGTTGTTGTTGTTGTTTCTCCTTATGCAGATCGGGGTCAATAAAATACTTTCTCTTTCGGAAGAGAAAGTTGTTGATCGAAATTTCGTGAGAAGTTCCGCCTTCCCTACAACATTTTCTATGCGTTGTTTGCAGTTTAAATTTTTCGTAATTGCAATTCTTAAGTACGTACATGAATTTACAGGCTTTAGATTTGACTGATTTATAGCGAAATCGACGTTAACTGATTCCTTTGGGCACTCATATGGATGACCTCACACTTTTCATTATTTGATCAATTGCCAATATCTGCGCCATACAGATATCTGTTCTAAATCGTTTTACAATTTGTTTTGATGTTTGATGACTTTACCAGACGATAAACAACAGCATCATCTGTAGACAACCGAAGACGGCTCTTAAATCGTTTATACAGATAAGGAACAGCAGAGTGCCTATGACACTAGCCTGGGGAACGCCAGAAATCACGTCTGTTTTACTCGATACCTTCCCGTCAGTTACTACGAACTGAGATCTTTCTGACAGTAGAATCAAGTAACTGAGACGATATTCCATAAGCACGCAATATGACTACAAGCCGCTTGTAAAGAAATCTGGAAATCTAGAAATAGGGAATTAATTTGAAATTCCTTGTCAATAGCACTCAGCACTGGGTGCGAGTAAAGAGCTAGTTGTGTTTCACAAGAACGATGTTTTCTAAATCCGTTTTAACTGTGTGTTATCTTCGAGGTAATCCATGATGTTCGAACACAATATATATTCCAAAATCCTGCTGCATATCGACGTTAATGATATGGGCCTGTAATTTAGTGGATTACTCCTACTTCTTTTCTTCAGTATTAGTGTCACCTGTGCAACTTTCCAGTCTTCGGGAACGTATCTTTCGAAGAGCGAGCAGTTGTTCATGATTGCTAAGTATGGAACAATTGCATCGGCATACTCTGAAAGGGACCTAATTGGTATAGACTCTGGAGCCGAAGACTTGCTTTTCTTAAGAGATTCTAGTTGCTTCACTAGTCCTAGCATATCTACTTCTAAGTTACTCATGTTAGCATCTGTTCTTGATTCGAATTCTGAAATATTTACTACGTTTTATTTGGTGAAGGAATTTCGGAAAGCTGTGTTTAGTAACTGCTTTAGCAGCAGTGTCATCGATAGTGTCTCAATTGTTATCACGCAGAGAAGGCATAGATTGTTTCTTGCCGCTGGAATACTTGACATATGAGCAGATTCTCTTTGGATTTTCTACCAAGTTCCGAGGCAAGGTTCCGTTGTGGAAACTATTAGAAGCATCGCACATTGACGTACGCGCTAAATTACGAGCTTCTGTAAAAGATACCCAATATTGGAGATTTTACGTTCATTTAAATATGGTACAGTTTTTTTGTTTTTTTCTGCATCAGTGTTCTGACCCATTCTGGATACCAAGGTAGATGACCTCCGTAGTTTTATTAATTTATTTGCTATAAATCTCTCGCCTACTGTCGATACTTTTTTTTAATTCAAGCCACATTTGGTCTACACTTCCCGGTAAATTGTTAATACGGGAGGAGTGGAGATTGTGTCTCATGAAGATGTGAAGTGAATCTTTAACTGCCATTTGTACAGGTGATTTTCCATTTACTTTTGGAGGATTTGAGAGTTACAATATCAATCTCGCTACGACAACCTGTGATAACCAATCCCTGTATCCGTTTTGATGTTCGTTAATAGCTCAGGATTGTTTGTTTCTAGAAGTTCAAGTGTGTTTCCACAACCATTTACTATTCGAGTGGGCTCATGAACTAATTGCTCGAAATAATTTTCAGAGAATGCGTTTAGCACAATTTCTGACGATTTCTTATGCGTGCCTCCGGATTTAAACATGTATTATCTTGTCTCCGATATCGATAGAGCTGTTGTCTCCGCAAATGTAAAATTAGGCACGCACTACATTCGTACTGTCGCTTTTTGTGGGAAGCGCGTTGAATACATTACTTTGTCTACGATTCATCGTTTAACAAATTTTTCTCGGTAATTCTTGAGCAAAATATTGTGATTCAAAAGGCTGAGATACAACTCATTGTTATTCAGTACACACTCACTTCAGCACCGATAAAAAAGTCAGCATTCGAAGGGATTTCCGGTCCAGTATCACTACCATGTCCTCTTGGAACCAAAGTCCGTTTTGCGTTAAAATCAAAATGAATTACGTGATACGACACAATGGTGACTGGTGAACAAAAATTTATTGAAGGAATATCATTTACTGTTCGTTCAAACCACGTTGATCGTCATCAGATGAGAATGCATTTTATTCTCAAAACTTGTTTTTTTTTCATATTGCATTAAATTACCAGTCCATTTCCGTGGCTGAGCGATGACCACGTCAAACTGCTGTGCGGAGGACCAAAGTTCGATTTCAGCTACTGCCAGGGATTTATTGGCGGTAGGAGGCCCGGAACGGGGTGCACTCAGCGTCGTCACGCCATTTGAGGAAATACTTGCATGAGAAGCAGCGAGCCGAATCTCAAGGAATTGACAATGACTGGGAGGTCGTTGTGCCGACTCCATGCCGTCCGTACCGCATCCGAATGGCAGAGAATGACACGCCCTGTGGGCATCGCGTGGTCCTCTGCGCCGTAAGGCGGAGTCGCCAAGACTCCATTATCGGTCATGCAAGCATATCACAGAATCATTAGTAATATTATTAAAAGATTATCACTGTGTGTCAGATTTTGCAGTAACATTCCTCTGTAATCATTCGTTTAGAACAGGGGCTCCCGAACCTTTCCTCTGACGGAACACTCTGAGAATCCTGGTATTACGATAGAACTTCTTGTTCATTTTGAAGGTGAATAAAACTTTTAAAAATGGGTAAAACTTGTGTTATTCCTCGAGTACTTCAATTTCATATCGTAACAAATAACACAGAAATCATTATAAAGATAAAAATAATGACTATCGTAAAAATGCAAAAAAGTTTTTGTGGATCACTTATTCACTTGCCGCGAAACACCGGTGTTCCGCAGAATACAGATTGTGAAACCCTAATTTAGAGACCAACATTCTTCAACACTTTCCCTCTCTCACTCCATTGGTGCTCTCTGTCAGTAAAACGTACTATCTGTCATATATGAGAACAAGTGTGGCAGTTGTTAAAGCACCTTAAGTTCGTATTTCTTATTAATCGTAATACAGCAACCGAGCGAGGTGACATAACGGTTAAGACACTGGACTCACATTTGGGAGCAGTGGAGTTCGAATCCAGACTAACAATACTGTTTTAGTTTTCCTTTAGTTTCCATAAAACAATTACAACAAATGAGGAGGTACATGAAGTGCATTGGCCATTGCGAATGTGGGCAACCTTCGGCTGCATAATGAATGACGACATTGAAAATCTTTGCCAGATCTGGATTCGAGCCTGAATTTCCCTCTTGACCGGGTTCGAGTCCCTGATCGACACCGATTTTCAGTGTCGTCATTTCATTATATAGCCGAAGGTTGTCTACATTCTCAGCTCGAATACATTTCATATATTTCGTAACAGCTGTAGTGGCCGCAGTGCCTGTTCCTTGGGACATGCTTGCACTGCAACATTGTACGTAATGCCTCTGAAAAACACACGTCCGATTTATTCCTCCATCCGAAATGGTACTATATCCACCCTCACATTCAGCCTCTAGTTATTTCGTCATCGTCAAAGCGTTGAACCATAATCTTCTCTTCGTTTCTCCTTAACGTAGCGGGCAAAGCATCTTCCTTCACTAAGTTTCATTACTTCATCGGTATTAATTCGGGGTAAATTGGTAGAATTACTTTAGTCGTTTACGCAACATACCTTGTTTATTTTGCGACTGGTAAAATTTTGGTTTAGAATCTTCTGTAGAAGTCAATGAAAAATTTACTCTGCCAGGCCTAAAACATTTAGTAACCATATTTATGAATGAATGAAAGCGGCGTTTTTCCACTTCTGCTGTAATTTTGTTATTGTTGCACAACCAGTGTATTACCACTATGAAACGGGTACGCAGCGGTTTGAATGCTAATTGGCTGAGATATATTTAACTAGGAAAAAGGTGACATAATTATAAAAATTCTAAAATTTTCCTTTTCTGTACGTCGGATAGTTTTGTTTTGGAAATAGCTGTTGTTTATGGTTTGACAAATAGCTCATGCACTTTAGGCGGGATTATATAAAGATATAAAGTTTGAAAGAATGGAAGTGAGGACACTTAGCAATTGCAAAGACGTTTTTGTGTATACTTAAGGGTATGGCCAAAGAGAAAAACATATCTATAAAAATAAAATTATTAAAAACATATGGGGCAGCAAAATGTGAAATTAGCAGATTTAAAAATTTCCCTTTTCTTTGATTTCTGTCAACATTCTCAACATGACTTGCACATTTTTAATAGTGAGAACTTTATATCGACACCGTCATTGTTCTATTAGTCTATTACGTTAGCTTACCGTGAAATAATAATTCGTGTCTATAGACATACCTCAACGGAGAATAAAGAATTAAGACATGCGTCAAAAAAGGGCAGCAATAGTGTTGAGTAAAAGTATTAGTACGTTTCTTTGATCCAAAGAATCCCCGATCACGATAATTCTAATATGTACGTACTCAGTTTTAAACAGTGGATAAGAAGAACATTCTTCTTGTATCTGGAAAAGAATCTTATTCAGATTAAACAGATAACAAGAGAATAAGAAGCGCTTTATTTGTAGATGATGTATACAGCAACTGAAAGGTATCCACAGACTGCAAATTGTATTCAGTTCATTTGATGTAACAGATGATGATGGATGGAGCTACGCCCAGATCATGAAATGGCGCACTTGTGGCAGCGGTGCTTGGCTGTTCAGCGTTCAGTCTCCGGTCATCATCTCCATGAACTCTGAAACACAGAAAATATCTGGGTCACGACATGTGTTCATTGCAGTTAAGCTAACTTTGCAACCTCTCTGTACAGAGGGTGTACACAATTTACGATCATTGTTTCCAGCATGACAACTTTGACGTTACTCTATCTACCTTTGAAACATACTAACTGCAGGTCACACTCGATCGGATAGCTCACGTCACCTGCAAGTCGTTAGCTTTACGCCCTACACACGTAAACAAATTACACTTACAGGTGCACAGCCCATCATTTTTTTTGTCTTGAGCGTATTACTTTCGGATGAAATTATGTAAAGATCCCATTACCGGTTCTGACCAAGATTTTGGAAAGGTTTGCGTTGGTAATAACGCATATACCAGAACCGGAAATTCTCCCCGAAATACTCCAAATTGGACTTACTCGGCCCAACTACCATTTCGTCTGGTGTTTAGATTTAAAGACTCTTTCCTACTCTTAGCTTACAGTTCATCAGAATTCAGAGGGCCCGCGACACATTAGGGATAGAGACGGAAAAGTGTACAGTTAAGTAATATTGTGTAAATGGAGGCCTACTGAAGAATAAAACAGTTTGCTTGTACTCATCATTTGACTAGCTGTTGGATAAGCCACGACACACTTCAGGAGCAGCCTTAGCTTTCTTGTCATAATTACCGATCTGGTAAACAGAAAGGAACACTTTTTCTTCTTAAGTGTCGATTTTACTCCGAAACGAAGAGTATGACAAAATGCATTAGCGAGTTACTTAGTAGTGTTGTTACCAATTTTCTTAGCCCCGTAAAACTGTGTCTACAGTACTGTCGCTGACGAATTAAACGTTTTTCAAACACTCAAGAACTTCGAAAAGGCTGAGTTGCTATTTGCTGAAGGAGCACGTCTGGATTTGGTAACTGACGTATTGTAGTGATAACACTTGAATCATCTGACGCAACTGAGGTAGTGTCTGTCATGGTCAATACCACATCTTAAAGGAAACGGTTTTTGGTCTCGGATTCGCTCACACAGGGACTGCAAGTAGGTGAAATATATCATTCCACAAGGTGAAAGCGATTGTGGATGTTGTTGGGGGAAGGAAAAAAACTGACTAATGATTATGTAGATTATCCATTTTTATGGGTTTTGCGACTTGATTTTTACATTCCAGTTTCTGTTGGAAGAAAACATCATTGTCTTATCTCAAACTTTGCGTCGGCCCCGCTGGTATGTTCTCGCATCTCGCTACATAGTATCCGCAGCTGTTTCGCCCGAATGCGGATATTTTCGAAAGTCGATTTATCATTCCGTTCGAAAATGCTGATCTTGTTGACAGGGTGCGTATCCATGACATGACCTACTTTCGCGGTGAAAGGCGAAGTTGTTTCGAGTTTTCGTGACAGATGGCTGACTTCGGTTTTAAGATAATTTGTTTCTGGTCAGGGAGAGGGATTTTTTTTTGGGGGGGGGGGGGTATAGGGTACGGGCCCTTTCTTCCTTCTGGGTATAAACGCTCTAGATGTCTCTCATGTCCCATCGCTCATTCGTCTTTTTTCGCGTACGAAAGAAGTGGTTTGTAGTAGCATCGAAACATGAGGAGGTGAAACACCAGCAGTACACCGAAAAAAATAAACATCGCGATTGAAGGACCAAACTAATTTTATGGCAGCTTAATCGAGCAGTTCGCTGTTGGCTGAGAAGTGGTAGATTTGGATGCAGGAGGTACAGGTGATGATTCTGTCTGATATGACGGGTCTAATTTGCGACGAGTATTTAGAAACAGTAAATACGAAAGTATTCTGTGAGAACTTGTAATTCGTTGCTATTTCAAAATGAGTCCTGGCTTGCCGAAATCTATATTGGTTGGATCACTTGAATATCAGTTTTTTCCCACACAGTGCAATATCCCGGAGCACAGAGCGACAGGAATGTTGTATGCGGGATGACGAGAAAGTTCCTCGGACGCATCAGTGTTTGTGTACGGTGGGATGGACCGAAATGGAATCCATCTTTGGAGTGCCCCCTTTCTTTTGTGAGAAACGGTGGACGCATTCTCTACAGGAACATCCCCGGACGTTTTATCTCGCATCCTGGCAGAGGGTTCCGGAAAGAGCGGACGCTACTGCAACGTCATCTCGCGAAGTGTTGTCGCCGCCCAAGCGTGAAAGGCTGTCGACATACCATACGAGCAGAGACTGCGGTGGTGTGACTATGAAGCCACTATGAGTAAGAGAAACTAGGGGACGATAATAGACGTCATTATTTACATCGCAGCTTGAAATATTTTTAAAAATTATCGTTCACAATGAGGAGCGGAATGTTAGTACAGTTTCGACAAGCTAAATGGGTAAATTGGTCTTGGCTCAGCATCGTAGCCAACACCCAAATCTCCAGATGTCAGACACTCAGATCCGTACCAAACGTTACATGTCGAGAGAGTATGAACCAAAACACCGATTTAGTTAGTTTTATATGCTGTTGTCCAGTTGAACATGCGTGAACGGTAATTAAAAGTATCACCGAAGTTTTGTGGCACAGGAAAAGCTTATCTGTGAAGGAAAAGTTTATCTGTGAGTAATTGTATCGCAGGTCTCGCATTCGGTCGTCGTAACAAAGGTGCTACGTTCATATCCCACTGATGACAAGTTTTTTTTTATTATTATTGTTTACGCGTGAAGCTGTTGTATGGGTGATAATTTTCCTGACATGTAGAATGACTTTTCGGAGTTTGTAATATCCTTTTGGCAGTCTGCTCTCGCTTCGTTAGTTGAACATTATGTACTTATTATTGATTTTATTATTTTATTATTGATTATTATTGTTACTATTATTTCCGCACGTTTGATGCAATTGTTCTTAGCGTAAAAAAAATTGTAATCATTGAGATTTGAACCCGGGTCCCTCGATATGTGCCAACCTCCCCACGGACACGACATGTTTCATTTACCCCCAGTTATCCTTTTGATGTGGCTCTGGTGTTGCTTTTAATTAAAGTTTACGCTCGTTCTGCTGGACGACAGCATATAGTACGAAATAAATCGGTGTTTCGGTTCATAGTCTGTCCATATACAACGTTTGGTACCGATCTGACATCTGGAGGTTTGGGTGTAAGCATCACCTTCCTGTTTCACATCATGTACAGCGTCGGTGACGAGGTTTGAGATAGTGCCGCAGAATATGCCAAATGAGCTCTTATACAAATTGAAACGTTGTGTGGAGTGGTAAAATATCGTGGAAAACCGTAGTAACCATTCCTTAAACCTTTTGTCTTGGACGGGGCCGGTCGAGTGGGAGAGTTTGTGAGTTGTTCCAGGAAGACGGGGGGGGGGGGGGGGGGGGGGGAGTTTTATCTATCCGTTCGGCCATTCAGATTTTGATGTACATCGGACTCTTAACTCATTTCATGTCTATGTCGAAGTGTTCCCTTAAGCGATACAAGACTATTCACAAAACACTCTCTTCTTTATTTTTTTTATCTCCCGGAATATTTGTATTTATACAGGAGTATAATATCAAGATTTATTGTATCACAAGCATGTCATGCCTAATCTTTATCGTCATTTAGGAAATTAATCTTTTTTTAGGAATCTTGAAACGCTGTGCAAAAACGTTTCGTTTTTACTGATTGTCTAATATTAGATATCGATTTGTTCTGTAGTTGGGAGGTCTGGTATAGGGTCCAGTCAGCCTTATTGAGGTCAGATGAGAAGCTGCTTGAATAAAGAAACAGCGGCACCATTAGGATTCACGCTGGTCACATGTCCCACAGTCAAAATTAATTCCTCGCACTGCCTTATAGGCAGCAGTCCGAACAGGTGTAAGGCCTAATCCGTGAGTGGTGTTTACTTTTTAATTAATTCGCAATCTTGGTCACCTTTTTTCTCCATCAGGTTCCCGACTGGTTTGTTGCATCCCTTTAGGAATTCTCCTGTGCCAGCCTTTTCATCTCAGAGTACCATTAGCGCTCAGTATCCTGAATTAATTTTTTGGATATATTCCAGTCTCGGTCTTACCCCATATTTTTTCCTCTTCAGCTCCCTCAAGTACATCAAGATATTCCTGCTTCCTAACACATGTCCTATCATCACGTCCCTTCTCCTCGTCAATGCTTTCCAGACATTTCTGTCCCCGCCGATATTGCAAAGAACTTCTTCATTTCTTATCTTATCAGTCCCCCAATATTTAATATTCTTTTACAGCACAACATCTCAAAGATTTAGATTCTCCTCTTTTTCGTTTTTAATTTGCTAATAAATGAAATAGTAATTAACTGAAATGAAATCCAGACTGTAAAATCTTTATTTTATTGAAATACGAAAGCCAATTTTCTCTTCCCAAAGTCAAAGCAACCTTCCCACTTGACATCTGTTCTCTTTACTATTTCTCCTAGGCACTCAGCTCTCGTTTTTAACTTGAATTAGCGTCCGACAGAACCTTGTAAATCCAGGGCCATAAACGAACACAGATCCTTAATTGTCGATAACTGTGACATCTTTTTATGTGTCATTTCGGTTTTTATAAGCTTTTCTCTTTTAATCCATGATCTGTTTTTCCAGAAGGTATATTCATTTGATACATTCGTTTCAGGGATACTAATTGAAAGTGTATGATGTCCCGAGACTCTAAACAATGTATTTGCCTTCCTGGCAGATTAAAACTGTGTGCCCGACCGAGACTTGAACTCGGTCGGGCACACAGTTTTAATCTGCCAGGAAGTTTCATATCAGCGCACACCCCGCTGCAGAGTGAAAATCTCATTCTGGAATGTATTTGCCTTCTGCTAGTAGAGTTATAGCATCTGAGACTTCCGACAAGACCTCAGGACCGAAATCGAAATTTCATTCTACAGATATCCTTCACCTGCTTTTTAATATCTCGCATAGCCTCTCTTGCGTTTATGGCAACATAAACTACTCGAAAACAAAGTTCAGTATGCGAGCTAGATATGGCATTTTTAAATGTCAAAAAGTTTCTAACCTTATTCCTTTAATTTCATACAAGTAATGAGCCATACTTACACCAAATTTGGTTAAAATTACTCGAGGCGTCCCTCAGTTTTGATTCTGTGTCACCCCTTATCATGCTTATCCTCAGCCACAGGGCTACTAACAATGTCGCATTGTAACAGTAATTTTTTTCCTGATAGCAAGTGATATGTATGACAAGTTTTCTAGAAACGGCTTTAGGGCTTACAGACATATGCTAGTACGCCATTATCTGTGCACCATAACCTCTTGTGATGCAACGTGATTGTGACTCTCACCAAAGATCCTAGTGACGCCAACAACCTTGCATTCGTTACTAATTTTTAGCGAATATCTGTAGCGTAATGTGAGATCAATTTTTTCCATTCCCATGTTGTACTCCGCTACCGCCAAAGACTTGTTGAGGTTTTCATTGTTTGCGAACTGTTTTTCACCCAAAAAATTCTTTAGGTTCGGGAATCAGTCAGAATCACATGGTCGCAAGTCAGGGATTTATGCCGGATGTCAAGAAATTTCCCGCTTAAGACGCTGAAGTTCTCGCTGTGTTCGTGCTGATGCAAGAGGCCGCGTATTGTCTTGAATCAAAAACTGCCTTGACGACAACATTGTACGTCACTCCCTAGTAAGATGTGTGGAATGTTGTCGGAAAAGGTGTTCAAATGGTTCAAATGGCTCTGTGCACTATGGGACTTAACTTCTGAGGTCATCAGTCCCCTAGAACTTAGAACTACTTAAACCTAACTAACCTAGGGTCATCACACACATCCATGTCCGAGGCAGGATTCGAACCTCCGACCGGAGCGGTCGCGCGGCAAAGGTGTTTTTTTTTTTCATGAGAATGCGCGGCATTATGCATCAGTACGAACACAGCAAGAAGTTCATCATCTTAAGTAGGAAATTTTTGAACATTCTGCGTACAGCTCTGACTTGGCACGAAGTGATTTTCACTTATTCCCGAACCTGAAGGAATGTTTGAGTGGAAGACAGTTCGCAAGCGATGAGGACCTCAAACAAGCAGTGATATACGGTCTCAAATCTTTGTGGTAAGGAGCGGAACTTGGGAACGGTATATTTAGTGTTTATTTAGTCGTGCCGAAACGTTCTTTACTTTTTGAACGACCCTCATATAGTCAGTGATTCTCTATTACATATTCAGGATTTGTTACAATTAATAGCGTAAACGCGTATAGTTGAAAGTACAAGATATCAGAGGCAAAAAAGCCTCAGGGAACATAGGTCCGCAAACGAACCTCTTGCGACAATATTACGGTGTTTTGGTTACCAGCCACCAATCACTCGATTCTGTGTAAACATCATTCCATTTAGGAAAAGGTAACAATAATGTACAACATTAAAAAAAGTTATTAGAGATACTTTGCTAGAAGTGCAGGTGTTTTGAATGAACACAACAGTTAGATAACCGTTCTCGTTCTTAAAGGTGTACAAAGTGCCGTGCTTCTTCCCGGATAAAGGCCTGTGACCGTCGTCGCAATAAGTTTTGAATCGTTTCTGCTGTGTCGTCCGAACAAGGCATAGCCAGGCCAAAAGAACCACAGGCGCAAAGATGCGAGCTGCTGCCAGCGCCATAGAGACTCACAGCTTGGGGGAGTTCCACCAGCGCCACGGGCGGCGCTGAGAATGAAGATATCCACAACCCGCCCGTGACCAGACAACAGACAGACAGACTCGGAAGATGGAAGAGGAGCTCTCGCCCACCTGGCTATAGATCATCGTCCAGGGCTGACTTAGACAGCGAACTTCGTTTAGTGAACTCTTAAAACTGTTGTAAATTGCATTTGGTATTCACTGTGAAGTTGCATTTAGCCATTGAGGGATTTTTTGTGTTATATTAATTGTGGTGTTGCAGACTTCATCATTCTGCAAGTCACAGAGAAAAGTAAATATTTTTAACTCATTTGTGTGATTTTGTTACTAATTTGTTGGAGTGTCGTAGAAACTTCGTTCTCCTATCCAGTTACCGGACCCTGAGGCATAGCTGTGTAATAGTGGCAGGGAGAAATTGTGTTAGTGGCGTACTGCACCAGAAGCCGTTTCACGAACTCACAAAATCGGCCTACCATAACAACAGTGGCAACTCAGTCTCCCCAGCAGTAGCGACGAGGCCTTTACAATTCTGGCGACTAGGGTGTACTAAAGCTTCAGATACGCCTGGACCATTTCGAAATTCTCGACAAATATCAACACGTTTATGTTTCATTTGTTCAACCATGTGAACTGGAATGGCGTACACATCTAAGGTGGCCCAAATAGAGAAATCCATGGGGTTCAGATCAGGTGATCTTGGAGGCTGCGGCATAAGTCGTCCTTGCCAAATCCATCTGTGGCCATATCGGCACGTTAGACATCGTCTCACCACAGAAGCATAGTGTGGCAGTGATCCATCATGCACGTACAACATCTTCCGGTGTAGCTTTAAGGGAACATCCTCAAGCAATCATGCAAGATGAACAGAAACCAATTTGGTAGCCACGTAGCACGACTAGCCACACATTCAATGAGAAACGTCGCTGATGAGGCTCATGCACAGCCTGTGGGTTGGAGGCTAGATGACTTCAAACGTGAGTAATAATTAAACACAGAATTACGATTGAACCTTGTTGTCAAACGTAGGGTTGCCTACCGTTTGTTGTTGTATCCACTGACAGATCATTGGTCTAGGACCAAAGTCCGTCTCAAAAAGACTCTGAACTCGTTGTCGGTGGTACGGCTGCATTGCACTGTGATGCATCGTTCACCAAACACTACTGTGGTTCATTCCAGGAATTTATGTGGCAAGTCTCCGTGCGAGATTCCTGGACAGTGTTCGACTGTTTCCAGCACCACATATTCAAGCATAGGTGTAATAAGTACAGGCCTATCCGCTCCTGCAGTATGTGCAAATCTCCCAGTTTCTCGGAGGCACTGATGAACATTTGTAAACGTTCGACTCTCGAGGTGCCTTCGGGCAGGGTATGCTTCCTGGTACAAAAAAATTGAATGGCGCTGGGCACTATGGGACTTAACTTCTGAGGGCATCAGTCCCCTAGAATTAGAACTACTTAAACCTAACTAACCGAAGGACATCACACACATCCATACCCGAGGCAGGATTCGAACCTGCGACCGTAGCGGTCGCGCGGTTCCAGACTACAGCGCGTAGAATCGCTCGGCTACCCCTGCCGGCTTCTTGGTACAAGCGTGCAGCCTCTCGTGCATTGCCGTTAGCACTGCCATACATGAAACGCATATCCGCATACTCCTCGTCACTGTCACCACCAACACTCCTACAACTGACGTGAGTGGCGCTCTGACAGTGTAGTGTATTGTCTAATCCATTCTGTTTACAACTCCACAGGCCGAAAATATAAAAAAAGGCCACACCACGGACCGGCATGCGATGTTTACACAGAACCTCGTCAGAAGTAGCTGGCAACCAAAAAGTCGCGCGTTTGCGAACCTACGTTTACTGAGGCTGTTTTGCTTCTACTGTCGTGCACTTTCAACTGTACGCATTTACATAATTAATTATGATACACCCTGTATAGATACACAATATTTCTTTCTGTGGCTTACATATGTGGATTCAGTATTTTGCGTCATGGAAGACTGTTCAAATGAGTGTGAATTCCTAAGGGACCAATCTGCAAAGGTCATCGGTCCCTAGACTTACACACTACTTAAACTATCTTAACCTAACTTATGCTAAGAACAACACACACACCCATGCCCGAGGGAGGACTGGAATTTCCGGCGGGAGGGGCCGCGCAGTCCATGACATGACGCATCAAACCGCGCGGCCACTACACGTGGCCATCGACGACTACAAAATATATACATGTCTCCTGAGTAGACGGCATTAGTATAAATGAATGAAGAATTTGCCAAACGTATGTGTAAGTTCTGATTTGTTTCTGTTCGCTATTGGAGCAAAGCCTGCAAATTACCTGAAAAATGAATTTACTGATCTAATTACTATAGCGAAAATTTGAACTTTCAGATCTGCCACAAGAAAAGAGAAAAAAAATCTTAGTTTTCTCACGAATGCTCACCTAACACAGTGTTCACAGTGTTTCGTCAGCAGACGCTTTGGACAAGGTAGTATCAATGTTCTGACGTAAACGTTTGATTATCTGACTTCTCTGTAACATACGTGTAACTCAATGGCACAGTGCGAAAGTGAAGGAAGGTTTTACCTTCCGGCGAGTAGGAGCTTATTGGAGACGGAGGACATGTTCATATTGGAGAAGGGAATGTACCCTCCATTTCAAAGATTCTGTCCCCAAGTTTGCCCTGAGCGATTTAGCGAAATAACGAAAAACCCAAGTATGTATGCCGGACAGGAACTTGAAGCGCCGTCCTCGTAGATGCAGATCCGGGATCTTGCCACTGCCCTGACTACTTCGCTCTGTACAAGTGCCCAAGTGACAGACCGCAATTCCGAATGTTCGGGATTCCAAATCACAGCTTCTTTGAACTTTTACAACGTTTTCTTAACACTATGTGACCAAAAGTATCCGAAAATTCCCAAAAACATACGTTTCTCATGTTAGGTGCATTGTGCTGCCACCTACTGCCAGGTACTCGATATCAGCGAACTCAGTATTCATTAGACATTGTGGAAGAGTAGAATGGGGCGCTCCGCGGAACTCACGGACTTCGAACGTGGTGAGGTGACTGTGTATCACTTGTGTCATACGTCTGTACGCGAGATTTCCACACTCCTAAACATCCCTAGGTCCACTGTTTCCGATGTGACACTGAAGTGGAAACGTGAAGTGACACGTACAACACAAAAGCGAACAGGTCGACCTCGTCTGTTGACTGACATACACCGCCGACAGTTGAAGAGGGTCGTAATGTGCAGTAGGCTGACATCTATCCAGACTATCACACAGGAATTCCAAACTGCATCAGAATCCACTGCAAGTACTATGACAGGCGAGACGTGAGAAAACTTTGTTATTATGTTCCAAAGATGGACCAACACGCTATTAAGCAGGTGTCGTCTCATGAATTTATGATTGTATCTGCAATAATCCCGACATCTTTCTCAGTACAAGTCAGTTTCAGTGCTCTATTGCTATCTTGTCGTTGTGGTCTCCAGTCCGAAGACACGTTTAATGCAACTCTCCATGCAAGTGTGCCCTACGAAAATCTCTTTATCGCTGCATAATTAATACAACCGCCTTACTGTAGTCAGACTTACTATCCATCTAAAGTTTTTACCCTTCACTCACTTCCCTCCACTGGGAAATTAACAATTCCTATATGCCACTGGTTGTATCTCATCGACCACTTCTTTATTTTTAATTCAGTGCTTACCGTCGAAGTCCACGGTGCCGGAGCCGTCAGTGTCGATCTCAGCGATCATCTCGTCCAGCTGGTCCGGCGTCAACTGGTCGTCTAGCGCCGCCAAGATCTCGCGCAGACTCGATGTTGGGATGTAACCGTTGCCTGCCACAAACAAGGCCTGAATCATCTATCTGTCAGCTTGGAGACTAAACAGATTGGAAATTACATTTCTGTTCTACCTGTCTAATGGAAAATAAGCCTGCTGAAAGGCTTTCGCGGTCTCATATTCACGTTTTATTTAGTAATAATGGACCGAATGTTGCCTTTGTTTAGCAAAGATTATGAAACAACATTCTGTCTACATGATTTCTTGTACCTACCAGTCAGCATGGTTCAACAGATATCGGTTAGAAGGAAAGCTGTAATGATTCGTCGT
This sequence comes from Schistocerca americana, assembly GCF_021461395.2. Classification (NCBI taxonomy): domain Eukaryota; kingdom Metazoa; phylum Arthropoda; class Insecta; order Orthoptera; family Acrididae; genus Schistocerca; species Schistocerca americana. The sequence goes on from NC_060121.1 coordinate 96,716,383, forward strand.
TATATTAAGTAAACATTGGAAGTCATTTTTTCCATTCTACGTCATTCCTTAGCTGCTTCAAAATTCATAGAGGTCTTAGCAACCAAATTAAAAGCAGTTTCCTTTTTGCCATACGCGTTTCGCTTCTTTTATTTATAAAGCATCTAGCTTGGCCTGTAATACGTGTTTCTATTAATATATATAATAAATATATTATGCAGTAGCCGCCCCCCCCCCCCCCCACACAATGAACCATGGACCTTGCTGTTGGTGGGGGCCTTGCATACCTCAGCGATACAGATAGCCGTACCGTAGGTGCAGCCATAACGGAGGGGTATCTGTTGAGAGGCCAGACAAACGTGCGGTTCCTGAAGAGGGATTTTTCAGTAGTTGCAGGAGCCACAGTCTGGATGAATGACAGACTTGGCCTTGCAACATTAACCAAAGCGGCCTAGCTGTGCTGGTACTGCGAACGGCTGAAAGCAAGGGGAAACTACAGCCGTAATTTTTCCCGAGGGCATGCAGCTTTACTGTATGGTTAAATAATGATGGCGTCCTCTTGGGTAAAATACTCCGGAGGTAAAATAGTCCCCCGTTCGGATTTCGGGGTGTGGACAACTCAGGAGGACGTCGTAATCAGGAGAAAGAAAACTGGTATTCTACGGATCGGAGAGTGGAGTGTCAGATCCCTTAATTCGGCAGATAGGTTGGAAAATTTAAAAAGGGAAATGGATAGGTTGAAGTTAGATATAATGGGAATCAGCGACGTTCGGTGACAGGAGGAACAAGACTTCTGGTCGGGGCTATAAATGTAAAATCAAATAACGGTAAAGCAGGAGTAGATTTAATAATGAATAAAAAAATAGGAGCGCCAATCAGCTACTACGAACAGCATAGTGAACGCATTATTGTAGCCAAGACAGACACGAAGCCCATGTCTACTACATTAGTACATGTTTATATGCCAAGTAGATCCGCAGATGACGAAGAGATTGAAGAACTGTACGATGCGACAAAAGAAATTATTCACGTAGTGAGGAGACGAAAATTTAATAGTCGTGGGTGACGGGAATTCGATAGTAGCAAAAGGAAGAGAAGGAAACGTAGTAGGTGAATATGGATTGGGGGTAAAAAATGAAAGAGGAAGCCACCTGGTAAAATTCAGCACAGATAACAACTTAATCATAGCTAACACTTGGTTTAATAATCATGAAAGAAGGTTGTATATGTGGAGGAGGCCTGGAGATACTGGAAGGCTTCAGATAGATTATATAATGGCATGACAGAGATTTAGGAACCAGGTTTTAAAGTGTAAGTTATTTCCAGGGGCAGATGTGGACGCTGACCATAATCTATTGGTTATGAACTGTGGACTAAAACTGAAGAAACGGCATAAAGGTGGGAATTTAAGGAGATGGGACCTGGATAAACTGAAAGAACCAGAGGTTGTAGAGAATTTCAGAGAGAGCGTTAGGGAATGATTGACAGGAACAGGGGAAATAAATACAGTAGGAGAAGTATGGAAATGGAAATGAGCGTTTGGCGTCATTGGCCGATAGGCCCCTTACGGGGCAGGTCCAGCCGCCGGGGCGCAGGTCTTATTACATTCGACGCCACATTCGGCGACCTGCGCGTCGGATGGGGATGAAATGTTGATGAAGGCAACACAATACCCAGTCCCCGAGTGGAGAAAATCCCCGACCTAGCCGGGAATCGAACCCGAGCCCCTTAGGACGGCAGTCCGTCACGCTGACCTATCGGGGCGGACACTTTGAGAGATGAAATAGTGAAGGCAGCCGAGGATCAAGTAGGTAAAAAGACGAGGGCTAGTAGCAATCCTTGGGTAACAGAAGAAATATTGAATTTAATTGATGAAAGGAGAAAATATAAAAATACAGTAAATGAAAAGGGCAAAACGGAAAATAAAAGTCTCAAAAATGAGATCGGCAGGAAGTGCAAAATGGCTATGCAGGAATGGTTAGAGGACAAGTGTAAGGATGTAGAGGCTTATCTCACTAGGGGTAAGATAGATACTGCCTACAGGAAAATTAAAGAGACCTTTGGAGAAAAGAGAACCACTTGTATGAATATCAAGAGCTCAGATGGGAAACCAGTTATCAGCAAAGAAGGGAAAACAGAAAGGTGGATGGAGTATGTAGAGGGTCTATACAAGGGCGACTTACTTGAGGGCAATATTATGGAAATGGAAGAGGACGTAGATGAAGATGAAATGGGAGATATGACACCGCGTGAAGAATTTGACAGAGCACTGGAAGACCTAAGTCGAAACAAGGCCCCGTGAGTACACAACATTCCATTAGAACTACTGACAGCCTTGGGAGAGCCAGCCCCAACAAAACTCTACTATCTAGTGAGCAAAATGTATGAGACAGGCGAAATATCCTCAAACTTCAAGAAGAATATAATAAATCCAGTCCCAAAGAAAGCAAGTGTTGACAGGTGTGAAAATTACCCGACTGACAGCTTAATAAGTCACGGCTGCAAAATACTGACGCGAATTCTTTACAAACGAGTGGAAAAACTGGTAGAAGCCGACCATGGGGAAGATCAGTTCGGAATCCGTAGAAATGTTGGAACACGTGAGGCAGTACTTACCCTAGACTTATCTTAGAAAATAGATTAGCGAAAGCCAAACATACGTTTCTAGCATTTGTAGACCTAGTGAGCGCTTTTGACAATCTTGACTTGAATACTCTCTTTCAAATTCTGAAGGTGGCCAGGGTCAAAGGCTGTTTACAATATGTACAGAAACCAGATGGCAGTTATAAGAGTCGAGGGGCATGAAAAGGAAGCAGTGAAGGCAACAAATGAAAAATATGGAGCAGGAATTATAATACAAGGAGAAGAAATAAAAACATGCCGATGACATTGTAACTCTGTCAGAGACAGCAAACGACCTGGAAGAGGAGTTGAACAGAATGGACAAAGTATTCAAAGGACGATATAAGATGAACACCAACAAAAGCAAAACGAGGATAATGGAATGTAGTCAAATTAAATCAGGTGATGCTAAGGAAATTAGATTAGGAAATGAGACACTTAAAGTAGTAAAGAAGTTTTGCTATTTGGGGAGCAAAATAACTGATGATGGTCGAAGTAGATTGAATATAAAATGTAAACTGGCAATGGCAAGGAAAGCGTTTCTGAAGAAGAGAAATTTGTTAACATCGAGTATAGATTTAAGTGTCAGGTAGTCGTTTCTGAAAGTATTTGTATGGAGTGTATCCATGAATGGAAGTGAAACGTGGACGATAAATAGTTTAGACAAGAAGAGAATAGAAACTCTCGAAATGTGGTGCTACAGAAGAATGTTGAAGATTATATGGGTAGATCACATAACTAATGAGGAAGTATTGAACAGAATTGGGGAGAAGAGAAATTTGTGGCTCAACTTGACTAGAAGAATGGATCGGTTGGTAGGATATGCTCTGAGGCATCAAGGGATCACCAATTTAGTATTGGAAGGCAGCGTGGAGGGTAAAAATCGTAGAGGGAGACCAAGAGATGATTACACTAAGCAGATTTCCATGAGGCTATATCGTAAGTACCACCGAACGATAATTTAACCTCATGAAACTGGTGCTACAAAAGTTGTTTTCAATCTGAAAAACAAGAGAAAGCGTAACATAGCAACATTTTTGTAACTACTACATAATAAATTCATTGTACACATTAAAAAAAAATATTTACGAGAGGCTACTGAAGTTGCTTCATTACAAAAGAAGCGAAATGCAATCGGTAAACCACAAACTGCCTTTCATTTAGTTGCAAAGACGGAACATACTTCCATGAAATATCGGAAGGTTCATAATGCACTGTAACCCCGAAAGTGCTTTAGTGTACCTTTTTATGCTACGTGCAAATGTTTTGCAGTTGTTACCTGTGGAGAGGAGCTACCTTTTGCTGTCTTTAAAGTTATCTGCGTGTTTATTTTGATCCTTAGGCTGATACTTCATGTCCCTATGGGAATTATTTCTCAGTTCATACACGAACATCTATGCCGAAAATCATCTCAATTTACATTACCTGTTCCTTGAGCGATCGAACACAATATATCATTTAGATTTTGTTCTCAGTTGTCATAAAGGGAAATCATTAGTACTGAATGTAGAATTTGAAGGATGTATAGAACAAAATATAAAGCACAATATAAGACACAAGCAGCTGTTGATAATAGATTATCACAAAGGACTTCCACTTTATCTCTATAGATTAGAAAATATCACAAAAAAAACTACTGTTCTTTGTTTAGAGCCACTACGCATCACTTTAGACAGAATGCAGGAGTATTACTAGTTTTCTGTTTACTGTGTCTGTATATACTATTCTCGAAAATAAAGTATCGCGCCGTGTTCTTGTTCGTTTGACGGTAAATAATTTATTTTCGCGGCCTTCTCATAGAGTCTGTCATTCACATGGGTAGTGGCAGAGAACAGTTATCCCTAAAAGCACTCACAGTATTGTCGTAATTTGAAGTTTTTTTTCGAGCATCTCCAGTACTGGGGATTTCCCAATTGTACTTTGTCGACTTAACAGCCACAGTACCGTCATACCAAACAATTTGAATACCAAACAATTTAATACATGTAGAAGAACTAAAATTCAAAAGCTTCATAACTCAATTCAACGGTTAACTCTCTGTCGCATGACTTGTTTTTTAGAGAACCAATTTCAGTAAAAAAATATCTGGGGATAGGATCTGACACGAAATATTATGTAATAGGATGAACACAAATTTTTTTTATTAGTTTTGATTTATTCAATATTTTAGTTTAGTTGCCATACAGCAAGTGCTGTTATTAAGCATCACTTTACGTACCTTGAAAGTCTAACTCGATGTGATGTAAGTGGCAGAAGTAATACACTCTTTCAGTTGCACTCGACTTTTAGCAATGATTACCGATTTTGAACTGATTCTGGCAACACAATGGCGCTAAACACAGTCTAGATCGACACAACCAGGCTACGCGTGTTGCAGACGGCAACGTCTTGCATATGCGAGTGCATTATACGTATATTTACGGTCTTGTTTTTGCCAAATGGCAACACTATGTAATAGAAGGTTAACTGATATGATGACTCGACTCCCTCCATGGAAAAGAATTAATAAATAGGACTTCGACGCATCCACTTTTCACACTACAATAAGCTTCTCTTGTTTGTACTATACTACAATTTTGTTTAAAAAAGAAATACTCTATACTATATGCAGGAGGAATGTCACATAATTTGTGATGTGAATTAACTCTGCATACGAAAATAAACCGAAAAAGTCCTACGAATACGTGTCCGAGTTTCGATTATTACGGAACTGGAGCGGATTGAAGACTATGCACATTCATCAGCGAATATGAAGAAAGAGGTAGATATTACGTACATAAATGCTGCGATAACGCGTATTTATCCAGATTTTCAGAGCAGAAAAGACAAAGTTTGGATATGCTCTTCGCGACCTCACATGTGATTTACTGTGTTCTCAGCAACTGCGATCCCCCCTTCCTCCCGCCTCTTCTAACAACATGGTTACCAAACGGAATGGGAGAAACAGTATCCCATACCAAACACTAACCAAATATGGTTCAAGATGATAAATCTGAAACATAATTACTACTACTTTCTTATTAACGTTATTATATTTTGTAAATGTGGAATCCAACAGTGTATTTTCTTCAAACAGACAGAGAACTTGGATGACTAGCTAAATATCTCCCAATGATTAAGTAAGGGCTGATAACCTTTTGCGCCTTTTTTCCTCACCTTCCTGTTAGTGGCAGATGCTCACCTTCCTTGTCGTAGAGACGGAACGCCTCCTTCAGCTCCTTCTGCATGACCTCATCGTCCTCGTCCAGGAAGTGCGTGGCGACGCGACAGAACGCTTCAAAATTCAGGCGACCGTTCTCTGCAACAGATCGCTCACGGTCAGAATCTTCGATGGAGGATATCGAATGTACCATCTGTATTGTTCAGATCTGAAAAACGAATCCAAGTGGTACACGATAAAAATGTCCTGAAAGATATATTTTATCATTATTACAAGTTTTCGTTGTGCAAGCAGCCACAGAAATATGTTTACAGTGCTCACAAACTGACTGAAGCATAATCGCCGAAAGTTTAATGACCCCAAATATTTACACAACTTTTAATTTCCGCGTAAAAAGAAGGAAAATGTCACAGGGCAAGGCCCAGTTGGTTTGTATATTTCCTTTGTCACTGAAGATCCTGTTTAACGTTCCTTTAAGCAATACAAACGTTATTTCTCGGCGTAGATGTAACCTATGAAGATGGAGACTTGATTATCACAACATTTTCAGTACGTAAATATGGTAGTCATGAATTATGTTTGTTCCTCCTGATATTAGGAAAGTAAAGACTCCTGTTGTATAGACACGTCACTGCCAGAAAATGACAATAAAATGCTATCAGGCTTCGAAGAAAGTCATGGTAAGTGTTTTTGGCTTCCTTGAGCAGACAGCGTCTACCTGAAATCACTGACCAAGTACCAAGCATGTGGGTGATCACAAATAGCAGTTACAGTTAATCTGCGTAGGTACCAATTATCGTACCACTACAGGATTGTAGTTCACAAGTATTACGGTTAAACATTTGTCTAAAAATTGTCAATCTCGTACAAAAATTATGAATGCCCTCAGCACTTCGAGGCGTTTATTGTTCCGAGTTTCCTGATCAAAAATGAAAGTATACGTTTCTAACCGATACACAATGAGTTGTACACAATTCCTACACTTAACATCAGAGTAAATCTGTTTTGAATATCTACATCTACATCTACATCCATACTCCGCAAGCCACCTGACGGTGTGTGGCGGAGGGTACCCTGAGTACCTCTATCGGTTCTCCCTTCTATTCCAGTCTCGTATTGTTCGTGGAAAGGAGGATTGTCGGTATGCTTCTGTGTGAGCTCTAATCTCTCTGATTTTATCCTCATGGTCTCTTCGCTAGATATACGAAGGAGGGAGCAATATACTGCTCGACTCTTCGGTGAAGGTATGTTCTCGAAACTTTATCAAAAGCCCGTACCGAGCTACTGAGCGTCTCTCCTGCAGAGTCTTCCACTGGTGTTTATCTATCATCTCCGTAACGCTTTCGCGATTACTAAATGACCCTGTAACGAAGAGCGCTGCTCTCCGTTGGATCTTCTCTATCTCTTATATCGACCCTATCTGGTACGGATCCCACACTGTTGAGCAGTAATCAAGCAGTGGGCGAACAAGCGTACTGTAACCTACTTCCTTTGTTTTCGGATTGCATTTCCTTAGGATTCTTCCAATGAATCTCAGTCTGCATTTGCTTTACCGACGATCAACTTTATATGATCATTCCATTTTAAATCACTCCTAATGCGCACTCCCAGATACTTTATGGTATTAACTGCTTCCAGTTGCAGACCGGCTATTTTGTAGCTAAATGATAAAGGATCTATCTTTCTGTGTATTCGCAGCACATTACACTTGTCTACATTGAGATTCAATTGCCATTCCCTCCACCATGCGTCGATTCGCTGCAGATCCTCCTGCATTTCAGTACAATTTTCCATTGTTACAACCTCTCGATACACCACAGCATCATCTGCAAAAAGCCTCAGTGAACTTCCGATGTCATCCACCAGGTCATTTATGTATATTCTGAATAGCAACGGTCCTATGACACTCCCCTGCGGCACACCTGAAATCACTCTTACTTCGGAAGACTTCTCTCCATTGAGAATGACATGTTGCGTTCTGTTATCTAGGAACTCTTCAATCCAATCACACAATTGGTCTGATAGTCCATATGCTCTTACTTTATTCATTAAACGACTGTGGGGAACTGTATCGAACGCCTTGCGGAAGTCAAGAAACACGGCATCTACCTGTGAACCCGTGTCCATGGCCCTCTGAGTCTCGTGGACATAGTGCGAGCTGGGTTTCACACGACCGTCTTTTTCGAAACCCATGCTGATTCCTACAGAGTAGACTTCTAGTCTCCAGAAAAGTCATTATACTCGAACACAATACGTATTCCAAAATTCTACAACGTTAGAGATATAGGTCTATAGTTCTGCACATCTGTTCGACGTCCCTTCTTGAAAACGGGGATGACCTGTGCCCTTTTCCAATCCTTTGGAACGCTACGCTCTTCTAGAGACCTACGGTACACGGCTGCAAGAAGAGGGGCAAGTTCCATCACGTACTCTGTGTAAAATCGAACTGGTATCCCATCAGGTCCAGCGGCCTTTCCTCTTTTGAGCGATTTTAATTGTTTCTATATCTACTATTTTGTCATCTGTGCGACAATCTAGAGAAGGAACTACAGCGCAGTCTTCCTCTGTGAAACAGCTTTGGAAACAGACATTTAGTATTTCGGCCTTTATTCTGTCATCCTCTGTTTCAGTGCCATTTTGGTCACAGAGTGTCTGGACATTTTGTTTTGATCCACATACCGCTTTGACATAAGAACAAAATTTCTTAGGATTTTCTGCCAAGTCAGTACATAGAACGTTACTTTCGAATTCATTGAACGCCTCTCGCATAGCCCTCTTCACACTACATTTCGCTTCGCGGAATTTTTGTTTGTCTGCACGGCTTTGGCTATGTTTATGTTTGCTGTGAAGTTCCCTTTGCTTCCGCAGCAGTTTTCTAACTCGGTTGTTGTACCACGGTGGCTCTTTTCCATCTCTTACGATCTTGCTTGGCACATACTCATCTGACGCATATTGTACGATGGTTTTGAACTTTGTCCACCGATCCTCAAAACTATCTGAACTTGAGACAAAACTTTTGTGTTGACCCGTCAGGTACTCTGTAATCTGCTTTTTGTCACTTTTGCTAAACAGAACAATCTTCCTACCTTTTTTAATATTTCTATTTACGGCTGAAATCATCGATGCAGTAACCGCTTTATGATCGCTGATTCCCTGTTCTGCGTTAACTGTTTCAAATAGTTCGGGTCTGTTTGTCACCAGAAGGTCTAATATGTTATCGCCACGAGTCGGTTCTCTGTTTAACTGCTCAAGGTAGTTTTCAGATAAAGTACTTAAAAAAATTTCACTGGATTCTTTGTCCCTGCCACCCGTTATGAACGTTTGAGTCTCCCAGTCTATATCCGGCAAATTAAAATCTCCACCCAGAACTATAACATGGTGGGGAAATCTACTCGAAATATTATCCAAATTATCCTTCAGGTGCTCAGCCACAACAGCTGCTGAGCCAGGAAGCCTATAGAGACATCCAATTACCATGTCTGAGCCTGCTTTAACCGTGACCTTCACCCAAATTATTTCACATTTCGGGTCTCCGAATATCGTCAAGGGGTACACATTCAGTAAGATCTTCAATTGTTATTCGAGACTGGGTGTCAGTTAAGTTCTTTTGTTCACGAATATACTTGTTGCATGCGCCAGTCTTAAGTTTGATATCTTCCTTGGTTTATGGAGTTTGTCCAATCTTGCTCACTAGAAAAATTAATTCTTTCAGTCCTTTTATCACTGTGTTCTCCCCAGTTGTGATGTTCACGATGTCGCTATTCGCTTTTCTGGTATACTTCATCACAGTCACATTCGCTACTTTTACCCGTGTTAAGTATTCCGTCCATTCTGTTCAACAAGTCGTCTTAGTCCTCCTCGTTTTGGAACAGAAGAACTGCGTGGTCTATGGAACTCATGACTGATGTCCAACCCACATGGAGTTTTAGTTCGCTTTTGGAATTATATTTCACTTCTTTTTTTACATCCTCGACAGTTAACCAACAGTGACAAGCTCTGCCATAGTGATGTGAAATCCAAGATTTCTGGAGAGGTGCACGTGCTTGGATGGGATTATCTCTGTAGTGAAAGGCGTGTGCCAGTCTACAACGTTTTTGGGTCAGAGCGTGTTTAACTTGGCAGTCGGCGGAGCTGCTGCGTATTGTCTGCGACGTGCCGTCAACTACCGCTGCTTTGAAGGCCGGGAATGCGATTTAGCTAATGGCAAGGCTGCTCAGTTCTGCCCTACTGGAGCTGAGCAAATCCCCCATGGCTTACAGTGAATTATACGCGTAAACTGTTGTTTCTCAATCACGTCGTTGAATTCCTATGCGGATACTAAGTCGTGCTATTAATATTCGATGATGAGGTAAATATTTATCTGGGGTGAAAAGATGCACGATAGTTGAGCAATGCACCGCGGTCTCGCAGCGTAAACAACTCGTTTACAGAGCTTACTTTCTGACTGTAAAACACTTCTAGCTCTGGAAATGTTTTTAGACACCAGTATGTCTGAGGTCATTCAGTTGACTGTAAGTAGTGTGTGACGTCAAAGAATTCCAACGAAGACCTGTTGTTGGCGTCTGCTTTGCTGGTGCATCCGTATCAACAACTTCTCTGGTGATTCTGTAAAACTTATTTCATTCAGGACCATCGAAATGTTATTGCCAGTGCTAGAAGACGACGGATGTGTCACTTTCGTTGTAAATACGAATATTTTACAGCTGCACTGATACATTTCAGTTTCAAATACAAATTACTGCAACCAGTGGAATTTATTGTTATTTCCATTTCAAGGTTTCGGATATTATTACACTCGTATATTGTTCATTAAGCAGCAGTGCGCAACTGTATCGATCGTCTTATACGGGGTGGTCATAAACGGCGTGAAAAGCTTACAAAGCTGTTGCAGGAACGGGGTGGTCATAAATAGTGTGAAAAGCTTATAAAGCTCACGGGACTGCTCAGCCCTTGGCTCGCGTTCGATTCTTACTACCGTTCCATGTCCCAGTTTTGTATGGCTCTTTTGTTCGGTTTTAGGGATCCAAACGAAGAACAGTTCGGCTACACCGTGTGTGGTGTCACCGCTAGACACCACACTTGCTAGGTGGTAGCCTTTAAATCGGCCGCGGTCCATTAGTATACGCCAGACCCGCGTGTCGCCACTGTCAGTGATTGCAGACCAAGCGCCGCCACACGGCAGGTCTAGAGAGACGTCCTAGCACTCGCCCCAGTTGTACAGCAGACTTTGCCAGAGATGGATCAATGACAAATACGCTCTCATTTGCCGAGACGATAGTTATCATAGCCTTCAGCTACGTCATTTGCTACGACCTAGCAAGGCGCCATTACCGGTTTATATTGAGACTGTAAGTCCTGTATCATCAAGAGCGATGCTCTCCAATTATGGATTTAAGTTATGTATTACACCAAATGCATCCGTTTTTCTAAGTTCTCAAATACTTGTCCTGTTCCAGACCTCACGCCAGTCTGCGTGAGCTTAAACGCGTGCCTTTCGGCCTCCTCTAGCAACACGGTGTTGGCTCTTCTGCCAACACTACACCGTGTCTGACGGACCGCTTGAATTTACGCGCGCAACGGCCTGATTGGCTAACTTCGATGCTAATTAACCCAGAAACTGCGCAACGTATCGAAGTTTTCATTAACAATTAGTTCTTACCACAACCTATCCTGCAACACCCTTACACGCTTTTCAGAGTGTTTCTGACCGCCCTGCATTAATCGTCTGCGCCTTGTCAATTGAAATAATCTACGTAATGATGGTGGATTAAACTTCGAAATGCGTAGCAAAAGATCAAGAAATGTGACAGTTTACAGTATAGCGAATTTTCATTTGTTATTTTGGTTCGATAAAGTTATATTGTGGAATTACCACAAAAAACTGTCGAACACATAGTCAAAATTTTACTACGGGAGGAGCAAGATAACTTTGAGTGAATTTTCAGTAATGATTAGAAACATGCAGGCCTACTATTTAGAGGTAAGATAGCATCGTGGAAACTACAATATGAGTTGATAACTGGACATAAAGGCAAAAACTAATCATTAATTCACCCGACAATTCCTTAGCTTACGAAATCCTACCCACACTAAGACTCTAGGCATCTGCTGTCTTTAATAACTAGATTCAGATTTAATCTCAAACTTTTGCTTGAACGTCTGCGCAAGCCAGGCATGGATCGAGATCTTCGTATATATCCTGCAAACTACTGTGAAGTTTGTGCCGGAAGGTACTTTTTATTGTATCAGTATCCCGTTCCAAAGGCGCGCGGGAAGAAAGATTTTTTAGTCGCCACTGTGCACGCTGCAATTAGTCTAAACTTACCAACACGATTCCTACGGAGGCGAAACGTAAACAGTTGTTGTATATTCCTAGATCCCTCACTTAAAGCTCAAACTTTGTAGTAGGCTCTCACTGGACTATTTGTGTCCCTCTTCAACCGTCTGTCAGTTCAGGTTTTTCAGCATTTCCGTGGCGCATTCCGACGGGTCAAACCTCCATGTGACCATTTTCGTTGCCCTTCTGGTACTTCTAAATAGTACGCGTCCGACACACTTGAACATTATTCTAGGATGAGTCACACATGTGCTTTGTAAGTAGTCTCCTTTGTAGACTGACTTCTTCCTAGTATACTACGAATGAACCGAAGTCTGCCACCTGCTTTACCTACCACCGAACCTATGTGATCGTTCCATCATATCCCTGCAAATTGTTGCACCAATTGCTGACTTATTCCACTAGTGACTCATTGATATTATAATCATAAGATACTACGTTATTTCGTTCTGTGAAGTGCACCACTTTGTATTTTTGAACATCCAAAGCAACTTCGCAATTTTTACACCTGAAAATATGACTGAATATTTGTATAGCCTTTTTCAGACAGTACTTCCTCATAAATACCGCATTATCAGCGAGACGTCTGAGGTTACTATTAACATCGTCTGTGAGGTCATTAATATACAACTCAGACAGCAAGCGTCTCAACTAATTTCTCTGGGTCACATCTAAAGTTACGTACGCATCTGTCCACGACTCTCCAGCCAAGAGAAAATGCTGCGTTTCCCAACCAATAAATCCACAATGTTGTTACAAATTTCGTTGTACATGCCATATGACTGTACTTCGGATAATTAACGTTGGTGTGATGCCCAGTCAAATACTTTTCGGAAATCAAGAAATGCTGTGTCTGCTAGACTGCTTTGATCCGCGGATTTCAGGATGTCATATGAAAAAAGCGCGAATTGCGTCCTGTATCACCGATGTTTTTGCAAGCCATGCTAGTTTCCATGGAAGTCATTCAGTCTGAAGATGTTGTAACATTTGAGCTTAGAGTTATCAAACACATTGTATGTTACCCTTCTTACGGATGTATGTGATTTGTGCTTTCTTCGAAGTAATGTAATCTTCTTACAAGAACTGATGCAATTTGGGCAAGAACTGCCAACCAGTGTGGCGACTCCCTTGCCAAAACAGAATCGTAGAACTCACACCACATCGTTCATCTATATCATCGCTGACACATCCACATGTAATATCAACACAGTGTAGTCACAGACATACACACGGCCTATAAACTTTAACAGCGCAGATCCATCTCGAATCACCTTGTGTTGGCGATGGTGCGAGCGTTGCATTAATGTTCCAATGTGTTGCCACCATGGCAATGAATGTCAGTGGATGCTGTCTGTGTCTTGCTAATTTGGTAGTGGTCAACGAGCAGTGATATTCCGCCATCCCCACGTGAAGAAATTTGTGTCCTGTGAGTCGATGCCGTTCGTACTTCTCACACATACTGATGGACAACAAACAGTGCAGTTCGGAGATGAAGAATTTTCGAGATTACTTGAAAATGAGGCTACGAACCCCAAACTAGTAAGAAGAACGAAAGATATATCAATAAAACAAAAAAATTGTAGCCTCGGAAATTTTATTTAGAAAATCAACGTAAAGTGAACGTTGTCAGTATGAATGAGTTAGCTGTACGGCTAATGTTCAAGGCCAACAAATGCAGGAATATAGAATAAATAGTGGCGTATAGAGGGTCATCCTGAACTGACCGATTAAATTTCGTTCAGAGGTATTTTGTAAATTTTTTGGTACAAATGACCCGTGGTCTCTAGTGACCAGTTACATAGCACTTGTATTTTATTTTATTTTTCTCCATTTACGGGTGCAATTGTATCCGAATTGCATTGAAAATACAGAACTGTACGGGTAGTTTTACTGATGAAGAGTTCCGAAAGTTGGGAGTGCAAGAATACAATTGAGTGGTGGCCGTTGCTGAGGGAACAGTGGCGCCGTACTTTCACTGGATACAGTAAACCCGTACACCGGACATAGGCAACTTTGGTGACCCACGGGCCTGAGCCCACGTACTTACCTGAGTTCGCGGGCCGCCTCCTCACGAGGCGACAGCAGCGCACCTAACGTATGAAGTCAAAACTGTAGCGGTGGTGGCTTTAATGTTGGTGGGGTAATAAAGCATCGATATGAATGGTACCCTTTTCCAGCATGTCAGGCCAACGAATTGTGCCTCAAAATTGCGGATTTGAGGAAAGATTAATTTACGTGTATCCGGAATTTCCTCCGCGGGCCGGATTGAAAAGAGTCGCTAGCCAGATCCGGCCCGCGAGTTGCCTGTTGGCCACCCGTGGCACACACGAAGCGTATAACACCTAACTTTTCACCAGAAATCACCGATACTTCCGTGTGGCACTGTTAACGCACAACTAACGCTGCCAGAAAAAGAAACACGAGACAGAATCGAGAAGTACTAAATGCAAACTTGAGGGCGAATAGTAAAGTGGACATTTCTGTTGTCTACAGCAAATACCGTGACTTAATGGAAAAAGTCTGTCGCACACCGACGAATGCATTGTTATCCAGATATTTTCACTGCAGTGCACATAGAGTTATAAATAGCGATAAGAGGTTAAACGAAATATGATTAGTCTGTAACGAGACCGGAGGTCCCTTACATTAAAATACTCTGAAAATATCTCTGAATAAGCTCTAAAATTTTGTCAGTGCAATTTTGTTTCACACTACACAGGTACCACAGTTTGTTAAGTACCGTGAAAACATTAAAAAAAAATATTGGGAAATCTAATCCGCTAAGTTCAGTACGGTAACTGCAGTTTCAGATAGTGGCAGAATGGAGTTACAGAAGATTTTTGTTTCTAATAACAGCCTCACAGACAAAGTTAGTTCTAAGCACATGTACGCCCAGAGAACGTAGGAGCTATACAGACACAATATTTTCGGTATATCTGTTGCTGGCAAGGAGATTGTAAACCAGATGATTGCAAAGAAGCGATTTCAGCAGTACAAGCTACTGCAAAGCTACTTGGCCAGGGTAGAGGTATGATGTGATATAACGAATTATACATACATCATTCCATATCGCATGACGTGTTTACCTATAGCGAATGCAAACGGTCGCTCATCTCCTAATTGTGAAGCGTGATGGACAGTGACGGTTCTGTATTGATTTGGGCACCGATGTAGACACTTTCACTTAGTTCTGTGGTAACGCTGGAGCCTTGTAAGCCACCATGTGAATTGTACGCTGCATGCTTTATTCCAAACTATGGATAGCATTTTTCAAGAGGATGGTGGCTGTACGCCGACGGTTGAGAATGCCCGGATGTAGCTTGATAAGAGTGAAGCCAAACAACTCCCAAGGCAGACCCATTCGCCGAATTTGGCTATTACCATTTTTGTCTACATTGAAGAAACAGTTAACGAAACATAGTGTTTATATTATTAAATCCACTCCTTCTGTTCACCTCACTGATAGGAAAGCATTAATATATTTAGATGAGTACAGTTACCATTGATAAGAATAAAAAAATATATTCAAGAATGCATAGGTCATGTATGTGGGAATGATATCAGATGGTATCACGTAACAAATGTTCACTGTGTTATTTGTCGACACTCAAAAATGAGTATTTTAGTATAGAAACACCTTTACATCAGCTTCAGCAGTTCCACAATAGTGAAAATATTTTCTATTACAAGTTTGGATACAGCTAAATTTGAAAAACAAATTTGCTGTGACTATGGTAGCAATAAGAATATTTTTAGTAAACGATACATGGCTGGCAAATTTGCGGCAAGACAGGTTTTAGTTGTTCTTGAATTATTCGCGCTCTCCTTATGTGAAATACATCTTCTTCGTAAGGTCTTCTGTATGCAGCGCTGTACCTCCCTCCAAGAATCAAACACCTATTTTGTCATCATAGCCGCAGCACGCGGCCTCACTTAGCTGTGCGCAACCTTTAAACAGACACATTCGCAGACTCCTTCTCACTTCTATGGGAATGCGAGGTTTGTCAAGGAATTCATTGATGAAATTTTCTCGGGTTATCAGCCAAGTCCTGCCGTTGTGTTGTAGTAACGTTTGGCCGACTTTCTTTCTCGTCATTTTCAGGCGAAGAATTTTGTATTCCTGCATTTGGTGGCCTTTAACTTTTGTCATACAGCTAGCTTATTTATACTAATGACTTACATATCACCTCTGTTTTTTACACATTACTGCTGCTTTTTTAATAAAATTTCCATAGCAACACTGTGTTTGTTTTACTTATTCGTCTTCCGTTCTTGCTGCTAGTTTGGGGCTCGTAGCTTCATTCTGAAGTAATCCCAAAAATTCATTCTTTATTTCCGAACTACACTGCCTGTTGTCGGTTAGTATATGTGAGGAGTACAATCACCATCTGCTCCTCATACGCAGATTTCTTCGTATGGAGTGACGGAATGTCACTGCTCGTTGACCACTACCGTACGAGCAAGGCATAGCGAGCATCCACTCACATTTATTGCCTAGGTAGCAACACGTGGAATGTTTAAAGCATCGATCACACCATCCCTAACACAAGGTAGCTTGAGTTGGATCTGCAGTGTTCACTGCAAGCTCACTAGCCGTCTGTATGTATATTACCGCTTTTGAATGATAATCTGACGATATTTTGTTATTCTCTGTTGCCGCTGTCCACTCTGGAACATACTAACCTGCACTCTGCGCAGTTCGATGCTCTTTTGATTTTTTTTTAAAAAATCTCAACCACTTCTTTTTGTCGACTACAAAACTTTTCCTTAAACACTAACGTTTGTGGTCTGTATTGTCTGCAAAGTAGCGAGTCAGACGGTAACTCCTCTAGTTTACAGTTATTTCTCTTTTCACTTGTCAGTCAGTGATGCCACTTTTCTTTCCGTCTCTTCATTATTTGTGTTACATAACGCTCGTCTTTTCTCTCCTCTCCTTTTTTCTCTCTTGTCGTCCGTCCATTGTTGCCCGAGAAGTCAGTTAAAATCCATCTGCCTGTAACTTACCCTTGTTCCTCTTCTTTCCATTCACGAATATGAAATGTGCTTTACTTTCTTCGATATCTACTACTCTTTCAACTCTCTAAAAATTATTTCTAAGTGTTCAAATCCATATGTGTCGTAATGAATCTCATCTAAAATATGTAGAGCGCCTGTTAAGTGTAAGAGTGAGTCTGATGACCCTAGGCGTTCTAGAATAAATAAATGAAACACGTAATGCCCGAGCAGTGGGTGTCATAAAATAACAGAGCTCGCCTTACCGTCCTTGTCCTCGTCCGCGACAAGCGCCTCCAACTCGAGCTCGTCGATCATGAGCCCGAGAGTCTGCAGGATGGTGCGCACCTTCTCCTTGTCGATGCGACCCGTCTTTCCAGAGTCGAACATGGAGAAGGCCCGCTTGAGCACTGCAACACACACACGCCATACCAGCTGACAGCGTTGTTCTATGCATTTCGGAGTATTAGGGTTCTATGATCACGAGGGTTTACACTGAGGTGATGAAAGTCATGGGATAGCGATGTTCACATACAAGGATTGCAGCAGCCTCGTGTACACGAGCTGTAAAAGGCCAGTGCATAGGCGGAGCTGTTGTTTGTACTCAGATGATTTATTGTGAAAAGGTGTCCGACATGATTATGGCCGAACGACGAGAATTAGCAGATTTTGAATGCAGAATGGTTGTTGGAGATAGAAGCATGTAACATTTCCTTTTGGATATCGTTAGGGAATTCAATATTCCGAAATATTCGGGCATTATATCTATCCACTGCCAACGCAGTGGCTGAAGGTCTTCACTTAATGACCAAAAGCCGCGGTCTTTGCGTATAGTTGTCAGTGCTAACAAATAAGCAACACTGGATGGAATAAGCACACAAATGAATGTGGCGGCGTACGACAGACGTGTCGGTTAGGACAGTGCGGCGGAATTTGACGTTAATCGGCTATGGCAGCAGATGACCGATCAGTTCCGATTTCAGTTGGTAAGAGGTGACGGTAGGGTTCGAGTGTGGCGCAGATCACACAAAGGCATGGTCCCACGGTATCAACAAGTCATTGCGCAAGCTGGTGATGACTCCATAATGGTGTGGGCTGCGTTTACATGAAATGAATGAACTGCGTCCTCTCGTCCAACTGAGCCGATCATTGGCTGGAAATGTGACGTTCGGCTACTTGGAAATCATTTTCAGCCATTGATGGACTTCCATGTTCCCAAATAACGATGGAATTTTTATGGATGATATTGCGCCATTTCACCGGGCCACAATTTTTCGTGATTAGTTTGATATGCTGGACAATTCGAGCGAATTATTTGCCCACCCTAATCGCTCGACGTTAATCCCACCGAGCATTTATGGGACATAATCGAGAGGTCGACTCGTGCACAAAGTCCTGCACTGGCAGCACTTCCGCAATTATGGACGGCTGTAGAGTATGCATGGCTCCGTATTTCTGCAGGTGACTTCCAACGACTAAGAGTTGTTGCCCTACGCCGGACAAAAGAAGGTCTGACACGATGTTAGGAGGTATCCCATGACTTCTGTCACCTCAGTGTATTACCATTAAGAAGCTATGCGCTATTTGTGGGCAACCTCTGGCAGTGTATTTCGATCCTCACAGTCTCTTTTTCCTTTCGTACTAACATCACGTATACGTTCTACAAACTAGTTTCTAGCCATTGAATGCGAAGTAAACACCTGTCTGCAGGTATCTTTTACTGCTGACGTTACTGAAAACCGAACAGTCTACATCACGTCCATGAGAATAATATAAATTTCCAATAGTAGCTCATTTAACTTACGTGCTAGAAATTGCATATCAATATTTTAATTACACAGCGTAACTCTATTCTTTCCGGCTGTTTTTGTTTGTTGCATCTGCTGGTTCTTAAAAGTTTTTCTCACAAATGAAAGAGATTTTTAGCGACCGCTCCGTAGCTCGTTGATGGCATCATTTTCGACAGACAGACGTAGCTTTGCACATTATTTTCTGTTTAACGTTATGCCTATTGTTGGCGGGGACATCGTTCCAGACAAGTGCAATCTTTCCGTACGTGTCCACCAACAGTGCGACAAGATTATATGAATAGGTAAAGTCTTCACTGTTGGCGTAACACAATTAGTAATAATTGCACAATAATTTTCACCGCGATTTCGCTGTGATTGTTATGGTTCCTTTCGAGCTTCCATCGGATGCCAATTCTAGTAATTCGAATACAAATATAGAGCGGAGTGGGACAGTTCACAGAAGTGAAGTCTACGCTCATGGAGTGTTGCCAACATTTTTCTGCCCTCGTTACGACCAACAGGCTATTCATTCTAAGGAGGAGGACGTGTAGGTGGTAGGAGTAATATAGCAACAAGTGTTTCATCATACAACTATTCGCACATAACGCATGAAAATCAAAAACAGAGTTAACAGTTTAGCAGAGTATTGTTTGGTTACGAACGATAACAAAACCTCAAGACTGAACAGTACTGGTTAGTTAGTTATATGTTCCATAGACCTTTCGAACAACTTGTTTTAACGAAATGATGTTAAAAAATGGTTCAAATGGCTCTGAGAACTATGGGAATTAACATTTGAAGTCATCAGTCCCCTAGAACTTAGAACTACTTAAACCTAACTAACCTAAGGACATCACACACATCCCTGCACAAGGCAGGATTCGAACCTTCGACCGTAGCGGTTGTGCGGTTCCAGACTGAAGCGCCTAGAGCCACTCGGCCACTCCGGCCGGCGAAATGATGTTGATCGAGTCAGTTTACAGTTTGCGTACGCACGATTAGTTTCCATGGATAGCTACGTGCTGGCCATTCACAAGTTCCTAAATGGCGCTCCGGCCTATATGTAACTCAAACAAACATATAATATTCCTGCCCTAGTCGTGCAACAACTCTTAAATCTAGTTTTTTTATAGGCTACATGTGCTTAAATAAATATTCGCCTATGGAGTGAAGGAGTTGTACAGAAGAAATAATTGTAGGTTAGATTTAAGAGTTACTTTACTACCAATCAGATACTTTATTATTCGGCAAATGACAAAAAATTTTTGTTGCTGCATGTTGAACTCCTTTCTGAGCCACTGACAGCACTCGTAATGGGTCATAAAGATCATTTTTTCCTCTAGTGTTTTAGGTGAAGAGATTGGTATTCTTATAAAATTGTGATGAATTATTCATGATGAATTTCATTACTGAATATATATGTGTGTGTGAAGAGTTGTTAAAACGCCAAAAAAATTATTCCATAAGACATTATTGAGAAGAAATATTTTAGGAAAATCATTCATTTATTTCCTATACCAGCAGTTATACGATCAGCAGAAGTAATTGAAGTTAACTGTACGAGCAGCTTAGTAATATGCATCATTCAGTCCTAGCTTGGAGCATTCTACCCTGTTCACTGACTCTTGTTCGTGTGCTGCATCAGTAATTGGCACGACATATTCGTTTTACATAACTGAATATAGTTTGTTTTCTCAAAATTTAGAAAGAGTCCACTTAATTCTTCCAATTTTCTTTGAATTACTTAGTGCAACCGGTTTTATTCCGTTTCTTAAGTATGATTCAAACCAGTTGTTTGTTAGGCCATTAATTCCATAAAACGTAACTTTTTATAAGAGAGTAATACGATCTACACAACCAGACGCCTTGATCAGATGACAGAAAGTACCACTGTTGATATTTTATTATTTAAGCGTACCTGTATAAATAGCATCCGCATTGGAGCAACCCTTCTGGACCCAAACATTGATGTACCAAATAAATTTCTTCTACTTAAATGTAAGACGTGCTGAGATTGATTCGACACTCGTCTTTTGTGCAGCAGAGAACCGAGATGAGAAAGAATAAATGCACAACGTATTTTGTTCAGGTGGTGTCCCACAGATCGTAAATGTATGAAGAAGTCAGTCAGAGTGCATTCCTCACAAAAGCAGGGAAACTGAATGTAGGCTACATACGAAAATTATTTAGCTGTGTCAGTCCATTTTACTCTTGATGGCTGTGGATAATGATGTCTTCAATTTCACTTTTATCGTACTGACAGTTCCGGTTGGAAGAAAACTGGTAACGACTCAATGGTTCATAAAATTACTATCTTCAAAAGTGCAAAGATTTAACTGTATCTGCCTATAGTATTGTTAATAGATGTTTTCTTTTATTAGAATTAACAATTCGGAAAATGTTTGAAGAAAGGTTGGTTGGATGTTAGACTGGGTCATCAAATGATTAATTTAATAAGTACATGAAACTTGTTACTTACTTTGGACCTGCTCAGAATCCAGTGCTTCCGTCTGAAACAGAGAAGACAAGAGTGATAAGATTAACTCTGTAACTTTCGCAGTAACTCCCTACCGAGCTAATACTAAAACATGTATGGAACTGGACTCACAATCACTGGAACTGAGGTCATTTTGACACTGGCATTATAAATATATAGTACTGCAGAATGATAACTGAGCAAGACTACTCATCGTGAATATAAACAGACTACATTTAAGCAGTTGTCATGTCATTCCTATTATTGATTTACAGTAGACCATATACGACAAAAATGCGTACTTGCTTCCATTCTAGAAGGTAAAAAAATACCTGGAAGCAGTTGACACCTATTTCACGCTGTACGAGAAATTTAGTGGCCATAAGGTTTCAGCCGTAAAATCACCCGCTAAGACAGCTGTAGTTTTTATGTAATACGCCGGCGGCAAAACGAGCGTTGTGGCGCATTGGTTAAAATGCTGGGCCCCTGCATGCCCGTCCACAGGTTGATTTTCCACGCTTTTCCAAAATCGACTAAGGTGAATCTCAGAATGGTTCTTCATTTTTGTCCTAACCGAGATTTTGGTGCACTTCTAATCATCTCTTCAACAGGAAATTTACCTCAGATGACTCAAGATTTTCTTCCTATTCGAAAATGTGATTCGTTCCTGTTTTGAATCCAAACAGTCGTTTATCTATCACACAATTTTTCACTGCTTTAATATGATATGGGTAGTTCTCCTAGGACAAGCCCGATTACCAACGTAAAAACCTGGGAAAACAGTATAGGATACAACCAAACTGGTTTCTTTCTCACCATATGTGAAAAACGCACACCGTCCGGTAATAAATAGGACTCACAGAAAACTAACGATTAGGTAATGGAAAAACAGTTAAAAAACTACTTTTCTTTTTGCTATTTCCGCAGTATTTCAGTACCCGTTTATGTGAATATGAGCACAGACCCAGTAATGAAACACACAACAATCACTCTATACCTCCACTGATAGTTCCTTAGGTGCCAAAATTAGTTGTAATCTTTCTCTATGTTACTTCCTTGTTGCGAAAATGTTAGAAGCAGTAGAGAGCAGTTAGTTCATCGCTGAGGAACATCTAAAAAGCATTAAACTACTCACTAATGAGCCAAGAACAGTATGACCACCTGCTTAACAGCTTGTTTGTCCGTCTTTGGAACGAAATACATCACTGATTCTACGTATCAGGAATACGACAGTTTGCTCTTATGTTTGTGCAAGTATGTGACATTAGATGTCTACGCACAGGTCATGTAATTCTCATAAATAACGGGCCGCTGATTTGCTTACGCAGTGATGGCGTCCTGTAGCAACTCAGATGATGTCTATGGGATTTACATCAGGCGAATTTGGTCGCCGATACAGCAACTTGGGTTCACCATAACGCTCCTCAAACCACTATGACACGGTTCTGGCTTCGAGACACGGACAATTATACTGCTGAAAGATGACATCGCCGTTGGGGAAGACATCGAGCATGAAGGGATGTGTGTCCCAAGTAAGCACAGGAGAATGTCTGCCATAGCATAATACTGCTCCCACCAGCCTGCGTCTGTGGTGCGCTGCGCGTTCCGAGTCGCCTTTCCCCTCGGTGACGGTGTCTGTGGACACGACTGTCGACCTAGTGTAGCAAAAATATGATTGATTCGAAGAGCCGATACGTTTCCATTGAGCGACGGTCGAATTCCGATAGTCCCGCGCCAACTGGAATCGTAACTAACGATGTCGTTGGGTCAGAATGGGAACACATAAGGGTGGTCTGCTGCTGAGCTACGTGTTCAACAGCGTACGATGAACGGTGTGCTCTGAAACACCTATGCGTGCACCAGTGTCAGGGTCTTTCGACGGAGATGCTGCAGATCACCATCTGTCCTACTTTACAGAGCAGACAAGCCTCCGAATCCCACGTTCTGTGAAGAGTCGTGGACGTCCAACCATTTAGAGCCTTGAGGTAGTTTCACTGTCCTTCTACCTATTTCCCTAGATATTCGCGACAGTAGTACGTGTACATTCGACCAGCTTCGCCGTTTTCGTTCACAGCATCTGCGTAATAGTAACATGCCCTTTGTCAAAGTCGCATATCTCTATGAATTTCCCCACTTGCAGCCCATATCTTCAGTAGGGCGTCCTTCCTTCCGCGTCTGCTCCGCTTACATACTTTGTGTGTCCGCAGCGCCTCCAGTGATCATAATGTTTTGGCTTACCGATGTATATGGACCTTGCGAATGAGTAATTATAATAGGAAGTTGCTTTTAAAAAAAGAAAATCGCCGCATTCAGAGCTAATGAAGTGATAAGAGACAAATAAACGTAAGTTAGCCATCATCTAGAATTAACATCTTAAAGCAAGTTCTATTTCTCTACGCTTTTATTTCTTATACCACTATAACTTCCCTTCGACACCGTGCTCCATAACACCAAAACACGACGTTCGCGCCCACACACATATATACACACACACACACACACACACACACATACACACACACACACACACACACACACACACACACACACACACACACACACTCACAAATACGGAAACACACAAAAAACACAACACCTTGTCATGCCTAATTCGGTGTAGGAAAACTGTGGACATTCAAAACTTTTCCAGACGCCTCGGAATGGATAAATACAAATCCTGTATAGTTTTGAGTGGAATCTTTTACCATTCTTCCTGCAAAACAGTGGTAAGTTCAGGTAAGGGTAATGGAGATGGATAGCGATCACGCGCTCTCTTTTCGAACTAGACCACCAAGGCTCAATAATATTGAGACCTGGTGATTGTTGTGCCCAGGGGAGATGCGACAATTCATCCTCGTGCTCTCAAATCCAGTCCTGCATTATAAGAGCTTTGTGAGCAGGGGCCCTGTCCTCTTGGAACACAGCATCACAATTGGAGAGCGATCACTGTATTATGGGATGTAGCTGATCAGCCGAAACGTTCAAATTACCGTTGACAGAAATGCGACCTTTTAGAGTAACCATGATGCAAATGAAACATCACGATATGCCTGCTGAAATCATCATATAACCCCTGCTATGTTTCACTCTTGGGACGTAAATTCGGCCAGACGTTGGAAACAGTGTGCAGCAAGACCCAATCAACCTTATGGCTTTCTTCCATTGCTCCACGGTCCGGGTTTTATGAGCTCGCCACCACGTTTTCCTGTTATGGTCATTTGCATCACTGTGGACTGGTTTTGCAAATGCAGTTCGCCCTGCCACTCCCAGATTATACCCCGCAATTCGCAGATTATGGAGCTCCATTCGTGTTCTTTTGGTGCTGCTATTGCAACATTGAGTTCTGCAATGACAGCAGCTGTCGGCCTATTATTTTTCATCACTGTGCTCTTCAATGACCGTCTGTCACGATCACTGAACACACACTTCGCCTGTGTTGTGATTTAGCGGATGACGATTTTCCGCTTTTCCTGTATGTGGTAAAAACCTTGGATATGATGCTGCTTGAGACATAAAACACGGAAGGAACCACCATATGAGCACCAACGCTGGCCATGTTCTGAACCACGTACCACCTTCATAATGCATTCACAAATACACAGAACAACTGATGTGACCACGACTGGCACTTTCAGCGTATTGAGGACATTTTACAACTGCCGTTCGTCGTCAAACGGAATAGCATAACCTACAGGGTTGCCTAGCATCTGGATTTATGTTCAAGTGTAAATTTTTTTTGTCCAACCGGTATACATAACAAATGAGTTCGAATGGCCCTTTGGCCCACAAAAAGACAAAATACGTTTCGATTGGGCCAGTTGGTAGCATCACTAGGCTGCAAAACAGCAGAAAAAAGGACACTGTCATGACATTCACAGCCCGTTCGATCAGATCTGTCACTGTCAATATGAGGTTTGTGTAGCTGTTACGCTCATTTACCGAGACAAATCGCGTTACGTTATTTTGTTAACTTTTCTATGTCAACAGATAAATGCAGCAGTAGTTAGCGGTAGTTAGGTGACAATGATTTTCGGTATTGACGGCAAACTTTTGCTCTTAGCAGCTAAAACTTGGCAACAACACTATCAGCTGTCAGGGATCTTCAAAAATGGTTCAAATGGCTCTGAGCACTATGGGACTTAACTTCTGTGGTCATCAGTCCCCTAGAACTTATAACTACTTAAACCTAACTAACCTAAGGACATCCCACACATCCATGCCCGAGGCAGGATACGAACCTGCGACCGTAGCGGTCACTCGGTTCCAGACTGTAACGCCTAGAACCGCACGGCCACTCCGGCCGGCCCGGGATCTTCTCGCACTATATGTGCCATAAGGGAAACGTGAACAAAATTAGAGTGAACGTGCCGCATAAAGCTTCCAATAACCCAAAAGCAGACCCGGTGTAGCACGGATGTATATATTAGCTACGAAATTTTGAAAATTAAGTGTAACAGTATTTATCACAGCCTGAAGCACTAGACGTTCCTTAAAATCTATAAACCCGAAAACAACGTGTTAAAAACAAAAGAAGTCCTGAAAATTATCCTCGCGTATCTTTTGTTAATATTAATTCTGTTCGTATTAAACATGCTATTTTAATACAAAGTGAATTACGCGATATTAGGTTAATTAATCATGACAAAGGAATTACGTGAAGTAAAATAACTATTTGTAAAGGTCAAAATGATTAAATTGCAGTATTCCATCTGCGCGTCTTTTACGATTACGCCGCTTTTAAGCCACTCGCTTCAGCCCTCCAGTTCTCAGTGCAGAGATGCGAATCAATCCCGTTGTGCTTTGAATCAGAGGCTGGATGCTGCTTGGTTTTGTTCCTTTGTTAACGGCAAATCCACCTCTGCAGCGGGTCGAGCCGGCAGCTAGCCGAGCACAAAGGCCGGCTGTCCCTGCAAGCAGGGGAATCCCAGGCCGCGCCGCGACGCTGCTGCTATCTGATGGCGAGTGCAATCGTCTCACACT
Source organism: Schistocerca americana (assembly GCF_021461395.2). Classification (NCBI taxonomy): domain Eukaryota; kingdom Metazoa; phylum Arthropoda; class Insecta; order Orthoptera; family Acrididae; genus Schistocerca; species Schistocerca americana. Next base: position 96,742,719 of record NC_060121.1, read on the forward strand.
CTTGCCAGACAGCGGCTGCTCTCGTTAATGCCGTGGGTGGTGAGAGCCGTCCAAATACAGAACTGCTGACGCTTTGACTATTGGCACCTCGAGTTCCAGCAACAGCCTCAAATCGAATGTGTCCATTCACATTCGTGTACGTCATCAATTACTGGATTAAGCTGTCGTTCACACAGATACACAAATTGTATACTCTGACGACCTCTCAAACAATTGAAGTACAGAAAACTGCTGTGTAGAATCTAGCGCGGTCCTACCGGCCAATGGTAAAGTTGACTGCGTAACGTGATTGGCCCTCTGTGTAAGTGTGGAGTGCAGGACAGTACAGACAACGACTACTTCTCGCGCGAGGACCTCCACCTCCTAAACCATGTAGTGACATTCGCCGATACCTTTCAATAGCAACAAAGATAAAAATAAATTACCCAGCATTTTTAATGGTTTTTCTAACTTTCTTGCAAGCCCGGTAAATGCCGCAGTACGAACCAGTCACCCTCAACAATATCATAGCGAATATGAAAATCCTTTGTAATATTTAAGACTGGACGTTTATCCAATATCAAAGCTGAAGAAATAAAAGTATTTGAGAGGGAAAAATCAAAGAACACGTCTGTTGTAAATGAAAGGATACGCCAATGGAAAGAGTATACGATATAACTAAGATACCCGGAACAAAAAATACTTACAGTATTTAAAAACATTATAATGACGCACTACAACACAGTAGTTATAACCAAATGCCTACAAGCGAGCGTATTTTTAGTGCCACCTTATACACCTGAAACGTTAGAATTATGAGAAAGAACAAACATAGGAACAGTGTCAAGTCCAATGAAACTTTCAGAGGTTTGAAAAGTAATAATTAACTATTATACTAAGTCTACAAGTTTGCTTCTGCCGTATTTTCTCGAAGTTCGGGGCTTTATTGTGGTAAACGTACAAAAAATTATAATTCGTAGTATTGCCCATCGCTGGCCACTACATTCTCCCATATTTCGGATAGCATACGAATCACGTCTTTTGTAGGGATCCATGAATCGATTCAGTTTTACACTTGTTCATATGATCGGAAGTTCTGGTCAGCCAGACTGTGTGCCACTGATCGAAAAAGGTTGTAGTCAGAGAGAGCAACGTATGGAGAATACTGCGGGAGGGATAGGACTCCTCATTTTAATGTTTCCATGTATATTTTGACGGGTTTTGCGACATGGGGCCCAGCACAGACCTACTGAAAAATTACCTATACGTGTCTGTCGCTGTATTGTGGCCATTTGTGTTTCAGTTCTGGGATCGAACGCATCAATTGCTTTCGATAATGATGTCCTGTGATTGTCTTCGTCTGTTTCAGTAGCTACGAAAACGTTCTGTCTTCCTCCGCCATGCCGGTCTTCAACATCAAAATCACCGTTCTTAAGGCATTGAAAACATTCTCTTCACGTTCTTCCACTAATAATTTCCTCACCGTTGGTCTTACCCAGCACTTTAAGAGCCACAGTCGCAGATTGCTTCATGTTAAATCAGAAAATTAAAACTTCCGGCAAATGGCGAGAAATGGGTACATAAGTTGACGTACTTAATCGAGAATGACCTTATGATGCAGTCACAAATCGACTAATATTTTATGGCATTATGTTTACAGATTCCTAAGCTTATTGTATTACACCTGTTACCAACAACCTGAACCCCACTCGCCGCTACTTCCGTCTATTGCAAAACGGTGGAAGCAAAGTTGTAGACCTAATATCTGTCAGAGCACAGAAAACATTTCAGAAACAATGAGGAACAAAATACTGATGTTCTTTGCGAGAATTTACAGAATGAATGAAAAAAAAAATACGAACCAATATGAGCTTCCGCTATCTTTTGGCGGACGGGGGATTGAACAACCACCTGGATTCAAGGACCGAGCGAGGTGCCGCAATGGTTAGCACACTGCACTCGCATTCGAGAGGACGACGGTTCAAATCCGCGTCCGGCCATCCTCATTTAGGATATCCGTGAATTCCCTAAATCGCTTCGGGGAAATGCCGGGATGGTTCCTTTGAAAGGGCACGACCGACTTCCTTCCCTAATCCGATGGGACCGATCACATAGCTGTTTGGTTCCTTCTCCCAAATCAACCAACCTGGATTCAAGAGGTCAACAAATATTTAGAAACGAGCAACATAAGAACATGTAATGGAAAGATACATCTTTAGAAGGAACCTTTCCCAATGGAAAGTTCTGGAAGGATATGTACCGTAAAGAAAGGAAAAAGAAACATAGAGAAACAGTGAAGGAATACGGATAAAATGGAAGAATAATGACAAACGAAGAAATAGAATTAAAAGGTAGTCCCTATAAGGCCCTAACGCAGAAAGATGAAAAACTACTATAATAAAGCATCTCAGCTCCACCGCCATTCGTTCAAAATGAAGTTAACTGACGTTGTTGCCAAACAGGCACTTGTCCTAGGGTGAGATGAAGCTACATTAGACGTGAACATAGCACTGGCCCAGCAGTGAATACTCAGTTGCCGATGGTTGGAGAGGGGGGGGGGGGGGAGGCGACAGAGATAGTAGGAGAAAACGAAGAAGAGAAGGACTTGGAGAAAGAGAGACAGAATGCATGCACATGATTTGCCGACATTAGTCATTTACCTGCGTCGAAACCCTTTCGGATTGAAAGGCTGAACCTACCGCTATGAGTTTCCTCGCCACCAGTGGCGTAGCACTCTTTCTGTTCTATATCCCGCAAGCAACGTTACGGTGTCACGGAGAGTATTTCTGTTTCCATTCTCATTTCCTCCTTCCCTGTTCCGTTCGCAAATGGTGTATGAGAGAGTCCACTGTCGGTAGGCCTATGTATATGAATTCTAATTTATCCGATTTTTCCTCCATTTCTCATGCGACGCATCAGGAAATAATACAATGCCAGACTGCTCATCAAACGCAGGGTGTCGGAATTTTAGGCGTAAACTTTTTCATGATACAAAACACAGCATCACAATTGGAGAGCGATCACTGTATTATGGGATGTAGCTGATCAGCCGAAACGTTCAAATTACCGTTGACAGAAATGCGACCTTCGTCCTAGCGTCTGCCACTGGTGTCTTTTGAGCATCCCGGTAACGCTAACTGAAGAAGCTCATCACAAAGCGTGTCGCTCTACATCGGATTTTCTCCACCTATAAACGTACTACGAGGGCTGTTTCTTTTTTTTTTTTTTTTTTTTTCAACTTCCGGTCGGCCGTAAAAAGAAAACCACAGTGAAAATCCGATGAAGCTTTGCGAAAACGTTTTCTGCAATGTCTCTAGTATACACGTAGCAACTTAGTTCTGAGAGCACAGTGAGCACGTCGAGGTGCCTAGAGAATAGTGTGAAGCTCTGCTGATGAATTTAGGATGATTTCATGCAGTAGCGTCACGTAACTGTCATGCGTTTCCTTCTTCGTGACAGTTTTCTGTCGCACGCTGTAGACGCAACAAAGACGCTCCTCAGGCATTGTCGATGAGAAGTGTTTGGTCACTCACCGTACAACCCGGACTAGCCCGGACTTGGCGTCTCTGATTTTCATCTCTTTCCTGACATAAACCGCTGGCTGTGTGGACAACATTTCTGCACAGACAACGAGTTGGATACCACCATAGTGAATTAGCAGAAATCACAGACGACTGTATTCATGACGAGGGTATTGGAAAGTTGGTGTCACGCTGCGACAAATGGAGCGGAGCGGAGACTATGTAGAGAAGTAGCTGGTAGGTGTAGGTAAATATTCGGAATAATTTTTTTTATTTTTACTGTGGTCTTCATTTCGCTATCGATCAGAGGCTGGAAAAAATAGCCTTCGTATAATAATTTGCTGAGGTCGACACAACGTTGTGTTATGCCCTTTCCATAACTACGTCTGTGTCTACAGGGTGTAAGGTGGCAGCTTGAATGAATGTAAGTTTCGCACCTTACAGGGGATTTTATGTGTCGTAACAAGTAGATGGGTATGCCACCTGACATACTTCGGCGATGGTGAGCCGATTAGCATATCAAAATGTAATGATACTCTATTCGACGGTATTAACACACCGAACCCGAATCCCGCATGTCAATGAGCGAAAAGTGCAAGTAGCTGCTGGAAGAAACGTTTTAGTTTGGAGGCAGACGCGAGTTGTGTCGTCACGGCCCGCATACAACGAAAGGCTTCTAACAGGGGTTGGTGACCTGCGGCGAGAGGGACACGAACATGCCGGGCGATATATCGAAGGGAGCAGGTAGCGGCCCAGCGCTGCTGGCAACGGAGAAATTCCATAGAAAACTGCGTCGGGGAATTTCCAGATGGATAGAAACAGACCAGCGACGCAGCTGATCAAGTGAAAGGCTCGTGATGTACGAGTGTAACTTTAGGCGTCAGGAGTGGGTACAAAATTTACGACTGGCTGAAATAAACTTGGAAGGAGAAAAAGGGGCGATATTTTGACGCCTTTTAGAGGTAGGCCCTTTGATTGGCAGGGGTTGTTTCCACAAGATGAAAGGAACGCTCCCATTGCTCTGAGAAAGCCGTGACGTGAAGCACAAAAGAACGGGTAGTTTGTTACGAATGACACAATACCGAAAACATCACAGACTCTCCATTGAACCTCAGGGCGCATCACGCCCTGTACAACGCCAGGGGAATTTTTGTGTGAACACCTTGTGCTCACTTTGGCTGACATTCAGCTAGATATTAGCTGAAGAGTCGTTGAGCTCCGACAGTGGAGAAACAAACAGCCATGTAGTTAATTGTTCTTGCGAGAACTGAAAGGGCATTGAAGTATACACACTGCACAATCTATGCACGTGTATATCGCCATATTTTCCAGACTAGGGATGAGTGCATGTTTTCTCGCCTAACGAGAAACGTAGGACAGTTTCAGCTGATAAAATCAGTAAAGATTTTGATTAGCTTTTTATAAGCTTTTCAGAGGACGAGAGCAGCCATGCAGCCGACAGAACATCGCAGCTGAAGGTAAATACCACAGGCAGAGGCGTAAACTTGTTGGTTCACCAGCTTGCGTCCACCGTGAACTCGGGCAACCTTGAGCAATCTTTTGCTCATGTTGTCACAAAAACTAACCATCCTTCGTAGACTTGATTGTCATTCTAAATATTACTAAACTTAGAACCGGAATCGGATGATATGTCATAATATTGGCCAACTTCACTATCTAGAAGTAAGAAATTTAAATTTGATATTGTTGTGTTCAATGTAATTTCCGCTAATCAGGACGTAATACATTATTTTGTCAACCGTTCTGAAATTGTCATGCCACAATCTATGTAAAGCCGTGTGCTTCTTTGACAACCATCCAGAAATTAAATAAACTGTGTACAGCTAAAGCCCAATGTGCTCTTTCATAAAATAAGGGTCCACTCCTAACCCCAAAATTTTATTCTAGTGACGCTAACGCACTCACAGGGTGTTTTTGCTGATGTCTGACGAACGTGAAAAGGAGTGGAGTGTCAGAAGGGTGACCCAAAAGTTTGTTAACATTTGAAAATGGACTAATTCACGGAATCGTGTACATCTTGACACATATGCCTGAAATGACACGAGCTTTTATTGACACCAAAAATTAGTGCAAAATTCGGCCAACATATGTCACTGGACAACAACAGGTCAGTGACGCCGCACGACAATCGCATATGAAATAAGCCGTAGTGAGAGAGTCAGATGCGCCAGCAATCGCAGCATGTTGGTTTTACCAGAAAAGACACCGTTTGTGAAGTTCTATTATCAGAATGGAGAATCCGCCGCTGTAGCTTTTCACCATAAGAAGAGTGTTCGAACGAGGGAAAGTCCGGTGCCAAGTGACAGTGCGAAAAAAATGAGTACGGATTTGGAAGCCACTGGTTGTTTAGACGATAGGCCCCAAAGTGGGTGACCAGACACAAGTGCTGCTGCTGCTGCTCGGGCAGTTCACAAGAAATCGACACTTTAACGGGATCTTCTCCGCACGGTGAAGTCGGCGCTCGTCTGTTGTTTGGAGAGCTCAAAAGTTTATCCTCGAATGCTATCTCTACAAACTTCAGCGTCATCACGAACTGTTAGCAGCCTGTTTTTGACGCGGAGAGCATTTGCGGTGTGAACACTTTAAGAAAATGGGAAAAGATGACGATTTGTTGTCTAACATAATGTGGACCGACGAAGCGCATTTCACACTCTGAGGGTCTGTCAACATCCGCAGCTGCAGAATTTGGGCTACCGAAAATCCTACAGTTGTCGTGAAACTCGCACTCGATGACGAGAAAGTCACGATGGGTTCTGGATTTACCACTTCAGTCGTGATCGGTGCCCTTTTCTTCAAGAAAATGTGGGGTTCTGGTTTCCGAACCGTCAGCGTGACGGGTGCGAGGTATGCCGATATGTTTCAGAATCCCATCTTCCCTAGCCTGGCGCTCCAATCCATATTGCTACACATATGAAAGACCCCTTGCGCACATCATTTGATGAGGATCGCGTTCTGAGCCGCCCTTTTAAACACGCTTGGCCTGCCAGTCCCCAGACCTCGATCAGCGTGATTATTGGTCGTGTGATCTCATTAGCGATGCTAAAAGACAACATCCGACGGAAATCTCTCACCGTACCTGCTGAAGTGCTGTACATTACTCTTCACGTTTTTTCTCGACTATAGGTATTTTTTTTATGAATGACGGCCGACACGTGCAGTTGTTGTAAAGAACATCGCCTTTTCTGAAAATCAGTTGTTATGCTAATTATTGCTTTTGTGTCACACAGGATGACAATTGTTGAACCATATGAAAAAACGAAAATCAGATACAAACTACGGCGTTATTCGACATGTAAACGCCGCTACAGATGTTCGGTATTGGGTTATGACATGTTCGATATGCCTGCCATCACTACGCATGATGGGGCGCAGACGAACGGCGAAATTGTGCCCGACCAGTTGAAGTGTCGGAACGCCGATGCTCTCGATGAGCTCCTGAATAGTTGTTTTCTGCTCAGCAATGGTTTTGTGGTTATTGCTGTACACCTTGTCTTCAATATAGCCCCACAATAAGGAGTCGCTTGTGTTCATATACGGAGAATATGGCTGCCAATCGAGACCCATGCCAGTGGCCTCTGGGTACCCCAGAGCCAGAATACTGTCCCCAATGTGCTCCTCCAGGACATGAAACACTCTTCTGCTTTCATGGGTTCGAGCTCCGTTTTGCATGAACCACATCTTGTCGAAATCAGGATCACTTTGGATACTGGAGATGAAATCATTTTCGAAACCTTCACGTATTGTTCGGTAGTCGTCGTGCCATCGAGGAATATCGCACCTATTTCCGTGACTGGACTCTGCACACCACAGGCCGGCCGCGGTGGTCTAGCGGTTCTAGGCGCTCAGTCCGGAACCGCGCGACTGCTACGGTCGCGGGTTCGAATCCTGCCTCGGGCATGGATGTGTGTGATGTCCTTAGGTTAGTTAGGTTTAAGTAGTTCTAAGTTCTAGAGGACTGATGACCACAGATGTTAAGTCCCATAGTGCTCAGAGCCATTTGCACACCACATAGTCATCCGTTGAGGGTGAAGAGACTTTCCGATCGCGAAATGCGGATTCACAGTCCCCCAAATGTACCAATTTTGCTTATTGGCGAACTCATTCAAATGAAAGTGGGCTTCGTCGCTAAACCAAACTATGCATGCGCACACAAATTCCCATCGTGTCCCGCGGCCAAACGTGCAGTTTGAATGTCGTAACTCAAACCTTTCAGAAGTAATGACGATTTTATTTCATGTAGTTACAAGTTCAATAATTATCACCATGTATGAAGCGGCATCTGTTGGTCATTTTGTGCAATTTTTCTTTTGTTTCAGTAAACCCCCATGTCATTTCAGGCAAGTGTGTTAATTTAACCTCTCTGCCTACATTTTTCCGTGAAGTATTGACTTTTCATATGGTAGTGCACTTTTAGGTCCGCCAGTAGGTTCGACATTGCACTGCATCTGTTGGAGTACCTGTTGGTAGCATTATTAACACGCCTCGCTGAATCAAAAGAGAGACCTCACAAAAATTGTATTACGAAAGCAGCTGTAACGTGCCTCGAGATTACACACTGTAACGAGTAGTAACAAATTTTTTCAGTTCGTAGTATTTAGCAAGCTACGCGGACTGCTACCAGAACGAAAGTGCAGCACATAAAAATAGCTCGCGTCTTGCGCCTGCTCGTTAGAGCTGACGTGTACAGCTGTAATTCTGCGGCTGGCGTAGCTTTCCTGTTTTACGAGCGTGCGCTCAACACACGGCGTCGGCCCGCTCCTTTTAATGGCTCCACTCCTGCCGTGCTGGGGATGGCGCTTCCCGCAAGGCGGATGAGCCTCGCAGATTGCGGCACGGCGTTGTGCAAGGCGCCCGCCGTCAGCTCGCCAGCGCATTTGTGACGCCACGTCCACAGCAAATTGTCTCGATAAATATAAGACGAGAATGTTCACCCTGTTTCGCCGTCTAATTACAGACGTCTAAAAATATGGTATGCGTCAGGCAGTTGCTCCCATTAACAAGCTTTAATTTAGAGGATTGCGAGGTCCACAATTTTGTGGGTTGTCGTGTTCCATCAATGTACGAGATGTGGCTGTAAACTAACGGGACTGATGTTATCACAGTACTACGGATGTGTCAAAGATAACAACCAATAGCTGTGAAGCGCTGTCGAATGCGACGTATCTGGTGTCTGTGGTTTTCGTTTGTATAAGAGCGGGTACTTTGTTTTGCCCGAAAGATGATAAGTGTAACAACACAACAACGAGTCGTCGTCAACTTTCACATTAAACTTGTAAAATACTGCTGCTGAAATCTATCTGTTACTAAAATACGTGTATGGCAAGGAATGTTTATCACGTGCTTCCGCGATGACCAAGAATATTTTGATGATTACTCGGTCCCGGGACGCCCTTCAACATCAGAAACAGATGAAAATATCGAAAAAGTAGGTAATCCGAATCGATATAACTGTCAGTTGAGTATTCGATCGATAGCTGAGACTGTAGGAATTGACCAAGAACGCATAAGGCAAATTTTAGATAGCCAAATGAACGTGAGAAAGCCGTGTGCGAAACTGGTGGCGAAAGTTTTTACAGTCGAACAAAATGAACCTCTTGAAAATGTTAGTACTGAGGTTCTGAATACCACTGAAAATGATACTAGGTTCTGGAAAGAGTGATAACATGTGACGAATCTTTATTTTCTCTTATGATCCAGAAAGTAAGTGCCAGTCCATGCATTTGAGGGGCCCAACTTCATCGAGAGCGAAAAACGATAAATTAAGCAAATCAAGATTAAAAGCAACGATGATTGTTTTTTCCCCCTATATTCATGCAATTGTGTATCTGCACCGGGTTCCAGAAGGTCAGATTATTATTAATCAACATTACTACCTTGAGGTTCTTGCTCAATTCCGTGAGAAAATAAAAAAAAAGAACCCAGTTGTGGAAGAACAAGTCATGGGTTCCGCATCCAGAGAACGCACGAGCTCATACCGAATTGCCTGTTAAGAGCTTTCTAGCGACGTACAGCATCCCAGTGCTGGACTGCCAATCTTATCGGCCTGACCTGTCACCATGTGACTTTTGTCTATTCTCCAAGGTCAATCTGCATTAAGAGGAACAAGATTTCAGATCCTTGTAGCAGAGAAAGGAAAAGATGACGCTTCCTCAAGGAGCTCACGGAACAAGACTTTTAGCACTGTTCCCACCAATGGAAAATTCGGATGGAGCGTTGTAGGGATAGAGGAGTGAAGTACACTGAGTATGGCAATAACCAACTATGTATGTTTTTGAAATAAAATTATTTACTGATATAGTCCCGTTATTTTATAACCACACCTCATACGACTAAACAGTAATTTGGACTGTAACTGAAGTGTGTTACTTTGATAGATTATACAACGTGATGGAAAAGTTGCGGACATGTAAATAAATGTGTGTATAATGAAGAGTTCCACTGCATTCGTTCAGTCAGCTACCACAAGATAGTGGCACATGTATTACGGACAGCAATCCAAGGCGGAACCGAAACGGGTACAGGCCACATGAAATTTGTAGCACTGCCAGTTCGTCGGTAAGTGAACATGTAGTTTTCCCAACAGCAACGAGTTTTCATCGTCGAACAGTATTTTGAAAGTCGTTCCTATGCACGTATTGTAGGCCCATTTTGTGGCAAACATCCAGCTGTGTCGAACAGTCTAACAATAACAAGACTGATTGCCATTTTCTCGGTTTGAGGATCAGTTGCAGACAAGAAGAGAAACGGGAGTGTGGCCATAATGCTGGACGGTAAACTGACTGAGCCGAGGAATGTGATGCTACGTTCGTCTTTAAGAGGTTCTTTTCTGTTTCACATATCGTATCGTACAGCTCAGAAAGTGTTGAATAAGTTAAAATTCGTGCGTAATTATGGTCGTAGTGTGCAGTAATTGAAGGCGCCGCGCAGAGAAAAGCGTCTAGCGTACTGCACATGGTTTTAGTGAGTTGCGGGTGTCCATGGAACTGCGAAACTGGAGCACATATTCCCCAGTTATGTGGCGTGGTTTCACGTTAGTGGATACGTGTATAGTCAAAGCATAAAAATTTCGTCATCCGAAAGTCCACGTTTTTTTATGAAAAGTCACTGTCAAAAGATCGAATTGTAGTGTGCCGTATCGCCTAATCGAATAGTGTGGTCCTATTTTCTTTGTAAATATGATAAACCATGTTGAGTTCTAAAATATCTTTACACATTTTATTGCGCATCTTGGGAGAGGTGAGCGTTATTATGTAGAAAATTATTTTCTGTGAACCGAAGCGCCGCTTATGCCCGTGCCTGTGGAGAATTAAAACTTTAGTTCCACTTGTTCAGACCAGCGGTTTGCTCACGCTACCGGAGCAAGCGCTGCATATCTGAAATCCATCGTATACTTACGAAACACAGTAACCATTGATACAGAAGTGAAGTGGGAAATGCTAACTAACATACACATCGAGTCACCAGTAATTCATACATAGGCGCAACTACCTGCTGCGAGAAAGTTGCGACCTTGGTCGAAGTCCAGGCACAGGTTGCTTTTTGAGTTTTTACAAACCGCCAGTAGATGACGCTTTGAGATATGACAACACAATTATTTTAAAATTTCACATTTGATGTTGTTAATACACTGGCATCTCAGAAGCTGGTAGATTAGTTAGTTTATAGTGAGCTTTTAAAAAAACATAGTAGTGTGCAATATTGGAAATCTGCATGAAGGTTTTTTTCGATAACTTTTTTTACGACCTTCGTTAATTACACGTTCCGTAGATCATTTGTACGATTCTTTTATCGGAAGGCTGTTGAACTAGTCACTTTACAGGATATGTGTACGTGATTAATGTTCACGTTAATGAACAATTATTTTTTAGTCGTACTCGTGCAACTACAATTGAAAACTAGGTTTCGTTTTAGAGGATCCAAGTTTTTAAATAAAAATTCGTCCATGGAATGCAAGAAGTTGTTCGGAAGATGTGATTTTAGGTTGGGTTTAAAACTTGCTTTGCTACCTACCAGATATTTTATGTTATGTTATGACAGCTTTAAGAATAGGTAATACACGCCCTTTTTACACTCCTGTACTGTACGTATGGACAATAGTATTTTTTTCAAATTGTGGTTTAATTTTTTGTGACGGATTTCATTGCCGAATATATGTATCGTGATGCTACAGTTAAAATGCGTAACTCTTACAAGAGGTATCTACATGACGACCGGGAGTGAAAACCACGTATTATTGTTACTCTTTTCTAAAACCTATATCAACAGCAACACCTGGATTGACTTCGTTCAACTTTTAATGATAATAGCATCTTCAGAAAAAGCATCTACAATAGTTTTGCATGATGCGCTTTCGAAATCAGTCTTTGAGATAACATCGCCGCTGTGTGAAGAGGAATTTACCGTGAAGTGGAAACATATTCGAGACTGCGGTTTTGTGAAGGAGAGCTTTTCTCAATATACCGAGGCTCAGACAGCGTTTTTGTCTACTGGTTAAAGGAAATGCTCAAAAAATTCGGCCGAAGAAGTGGAAAGTATGTATACAATATCGCAACAGAAATGAAACTTGGTCGTCTCCGTACGAGACGGAAACTAAGTGGCACTCAGATTTTCGGGTGTTTCAAGATAGAAACAAAACAACAAGAGTATTCCGTACGGGAAGCACTTCAACAAAAATTATCGCTTGTTTCTTTGGTTACGCTGGATGTGACACAACCGTGGAATCGAAGAACAGTTAATGCTAGTTATTGTACAACAATTTGTTTGCCACAAATCATCGATGTAATCATGAAAAACAAACGAAAATGTCCGACCAGCTATCCGACCAGCTATCATTTTGACAAAACCAGCTGCCACGCAACAAGTCGAACAATTGGTTACTTAAGGGAGATAAACACGCAACTGCTGCCTCACCGCCTGTATTCACATGATCCATACCCCCTAACGATATCTCTTACTAAAAAAAATGCATAGACAGTGATATTCATTACCTGTTGAATCCTTTCATGACCGTGCTTTTGAACCACCACAATCAGAGTGGAAAAATTGATCAAAACGCATGCAAAATTCTGCAAAATTTTGAAGCTTATTGTTTAAAGAACCAGTAAGACGATTCGTTGCAAAAAAAGTTCTCCTTCAAGGTTTTTGTAAAAACGTAAATGGCCTCCATCGTATGAAATCGACCGACCATCAAAGTCGTTGTGTTTCAGACTCTTCTAGCCGAATTCTTATTCAGCATACATAATCTAGCGCGTAGGTTCCATACCCAGACACGTCTAATGCCGTCCACAAATTAATCAGTTTTCCGTGTTTCAACTCGATATGAATCTGTGAGGAGTGTCATATAGCTAAGTGAAAAAGAAGCAGGAGAAACCACTGAGATTGATAGGAACTGAATAATGTTTTAGTTATAGAAAAAATGAGAAAGGGAAGGGCCGTGAGTTTTTTTGTAGGAACTGTGGCCGAATCCGCCTAAGAAGTTTCGATAAAACTAACGTACCTCTGAAGAGGATTGTCAGACAGAATAATATGACGCCCACTAATCCGGCGACAAAAGTACTAATTAATAGCAACCAGTAATCCACAACTGATGAAGATGCTTCGATGGTCCATGGGGCTGACACGATCTGACCACGTAAAAAATAAGACGTCCAGCAAAGGTTTGGTGTCGCGCCGATCGCTGACAAAGTGAGGGAAGCCTGTCTCCGCTGATACCGCCACGTCATGAGAAAACAAGGCAACTCAGTCGCAAAAACAGGAGCAACAAGACCACGAGGAAGACCGGTAAATAGATGGACTGACTATGTCAGGGGAGACATGCACGTTGTTGACTTAAGACCAGAAGATGTCAACGACTGGGAGAAATGGAGGAGACGTAGCGAAACAGCAGACCCCGCAAGTCGGGATTAATGCTTGGAAAGAGAGAGAGAGAGTAATCCACAACTGATGTTCGATTTAAAACTACATACATCGAATACGAGAAGAAGTTCTCCTATCAGAATAGTCACATGCAGCTTCATTTTCGTGTAGTCGTTAAACTGAGAACTGTAACAAACCCTCAGCATACAACACAACATTGTTATTCAGGTTACTGTTACCCGAGTATCATATTCACGTCTAATCTAGAACTAGTTTCATTCCGCATTATTTATCTCCGTCATTCAGTGTTAGGCACATTTTATAAGCACAGCGCAGCTGCAGCACAAAAGCGCAGCCGAAATAATAACGATAAGTATTGAGCTGTGTTAAGATAACTAAGATGGGAATAAGACCGGAATGAAGACATCTGAACGTAAATAAAGTAAGGAAAAAAAACCGGCTGGTTGCTGTATTTCTTCCAATAATTTAGTCCACACCCATTGTACCCGACCATAATTACCACGCTGTTCTACTCAAATTTTCTGCATTTAAGTTTCTTAAGGTAGTATTATGATCTTTGTACATTCCGCTTGGAGGGACGTGGGGCATGCTTACAAGCTAGAAGTTCTGTGTGTGTCCCACATATTACAGTATTTCGCTTGCGCAGAATTCAGTCAGGTTGTGAATAAGAAACGGTGACCCTTATGCCTTCACTAAAACAATACTTAATCGGGTGTCTTCCTAATCTTCGTAATTACAACTTAGTTCCAAGAGAATTTTTGCTATCAACAGAATCTTTGCTCTCAACACACAGTGTTTAAAAAGCATGAGTACTTTTGTCCTACATAAGCCATTATAGTGCACCATTGACTTACGAATTTAAGATGGGTTTGGATGTGACCCACAAGTTGTTAGACGACACGAGAAACGTCGCCTCTGGTCTGACTGCAGTAGGGCGTTGCCTCTGAAATGTTTTCTTCCAAACAGCAGCAAGGTTCGAATTGACACTACGTCATCGATTTCTGTTTTTATTCATTTCCCCAAATAAAATGTCATTTAACGGTACGGAAACCTGTGTTTCTTGTTTAGACCGCTCAATCAGTTTGAAAAAATGAGGTACTCGTCATAAATGGAAACCAACTGGAGCTAACCTCACAACTATAAGGATGGACGCTAGAAAATTATAAACGTAAGACATGTACGAGAGTCCTTTTACAAAAGACGTATGTAAGTTCTATTTATAAGAAAATAATGCACAAGAGACATAGGCGTTCACTCAACGAACCATGCCCATAATGAAATACAATTCGTCAACAGCTTCAGTCCACTTATAGGAATCTTAAACCTACAATTTGCAATTCGAGTTTCATAAGCCGGTCTAATGCGAATGGAATCTTTCTGTCATCCCCTTGTAATTAGACCTTCAAATCTCGTTGGTATTGGATGACTGCACCAGAGGCTGTGAACTATTGAGTGATCTCTTTTTAATGGAACTCTCGAGTTTTTGGTGAATCTCATTAGTCTTTTCAACGATTGGTAGTTTCTAAATTAAAATTTCTTGGCAGCTTACCGCGAAGCACGAAGCCTGTAGCAGCGTCTCATTATGTAGGTCTGTCCGTTGCACTCCGTGAAATAACCCGAACATTAATGATCCTTCTTATTCTCTGACATCGAGGAGGAAGATGAAGCTCCCATAGCGGAGCAATTCTCTACCACGATAGTGAAATAAATTTATAAAACTGCGAAAACGAAGAAGTCACTAAACAGTAAAATTCATTGATTCATTATATTCATCGATTTAAAGTGTAGTTTCTCGCATCACAGCCATCGCAGATCCGATACGTGCTGTACTTCAAGCTGCACCTACTGCGAGATACGATGGGTAAACGTACTGGACACAATTAAAATGGCTCTGTTCATTTATCTGAGGATGACATATTGTGTCCCTCGAAAATTGACCCCGGATTTTCTACATTCTCTGACGGTGATTGTTCACTATGTTTTGTGTCACGATATTTCTCAGGTTTACTTCAAACAATGCAGCCGTGATCAGACTTGCTTTGTTCTCCTGATCTGCTGACGTCACTGCGATTCGTTGAAGCTAACAACCTTCCAAAGTTGAACTGAAATTTCATCACGAACTCTAATGTTGAATGGTCAGCTTCATTATAGCGAACAGTATTAGCCGTTTCAGTTTTGATGTGGAGGGTTTTGTGGATTAGATTTCCCTTGGTCTGAAATCAATGTGAGTGTACCATTACTGGGGAGCGCTCTAACAGTTCTACTTGCGTTACTGTTTCCATGCTACGTTCTATTTGGCTATGAACAGCACCAATTAATACTAAAAAAGGGAGACTTGAACGTGGAGAGACGATTATATCTACTTATAACAATGATCGGATCATTGAAAACATTGTCAATATAAAACAATAAATTTACCTTTCGGAGAAACGAATGTATCATAAACTACAACCAATCCACCTTGATTACAAATCCTGGATAAGTAATATTTCAGTGAAGTTCTATATGCCTTTGCGCATGGCTAATACAGTTTTGTACTGCTGTCCCACAGATCTGTCATCGTCATCTGATATTTTTATGCTACATAGTCCAGATCTGTGGTCAAAGAATACGACTACCGCTAAATTTCTAACTTCAGGTGGAACTGAAAACAGTCGGATTGATTTCATGACGTAGTGGCGATATCTAGTTTACAAAATGGCTCTGAGCACTATTGGACTCACCGAGCGTGGTGGCGCAGTGGTTAGCACACTGGACTCGCATTCGGGAGGACGACGGTTCAATCCCGTCTCCAGCCATCCCGATTTAGGTTTTCCGTGATTTCCCTAAATCGTTTCAGGCAAATGCCGGGATGGTTCCTTTGAAAGGGCACGGCCGATTTCCTTCCCCATCCTTCCCTAACCCGAGCTTGCGCTCCGTCTCTAATGACCTCGTTGTCGACGGGACGTTTAACAACACTAACCTAACCTAACTATTGGACTCAATATCTCAGGTCATCAGTCCCCTAGAACTTAGAACTACTTAAACCTAACTAACCTAAGACATCACACACATCCATGCCCGAGACAGGATTCGAACCTGCGACCGTAGCAGTCGCGCGTTTCCGGACTGAAGCGCCTAGAACCGTTCGGCCACCGCGGCCTACTGATATCTAGTTTATAATTGGCTAGTGTACTCCACGCTCGAACTGTCACGAGTTTCCAAAAAACAGAAATAAAATTACAGTAAGTAATTCAACTGTTTAACTAGGAGATACTTCCGAAAGCGGCGAAGTTTTCCCTGAACATCGCGATGAACAGCGTACGATATCATCATGAACCATGTATAGTTTGCTGTTTGCAGCCAAGGCGGCAAGAAGATTTGATACTGTCGTTAAAAATAGGAACATTGTGTCGAACCACAGTTTTATTACTTTGCTGTGGCATAAAGGAAATACAAAAAGTCCTGGAGAATCATTCTCAGTATTGCTTTATCTCAGCAGTTACTCTTTGTCAACTAACTTTGGTTTCTTTTTTATTCACTCAAAAGGCTGTTTTCCTCGAAACATCCTGCCAACATTGTTTAATGTAAATTTAGCTGCCACTTTTTAACTGGTGCTGATATGACTCTCTGGGAAACCACTTCGTGCCGGAAGACGTTGCACGACTTATCTCCAATGTGTCCGGTGAAAATCTATCTGTGGCAGGTATTTGTATTAACTGAAACACATGGACACTTTCTTAACACAGTAATATTGCGATATTATTTCAGGCATCGGAGAGTGCAAAGTGTGGAGATGATTTGAAGAGGCGATACACACATTTGGATTACTTGTGTCTCGACTTGTTCCAGTCGCTTGCAGAGACTGAAAGTTTAAGTGTCTTGAAGAAATCTCGTGCGACTAGAAAACTCTGTATTACTGCAGACTGTACTCGATATTCCATACCCTACTTATATAGGTGTTACAAATGTAAAACAACGCTAGGCCCTTCCGTTCCTGAAAGATGGAACCGAGTGCAACCAGTGAAAAATTTAAATTTTATATCGCGTAGGATAAAAAAACTGGGTTAAGTATTTGCTCAGTAAACTTACTTCTACGTTTGATTTGGTATTAGAATAGGTGCTCTTGGCTCTTGGCGTACTAGATACAGTTCTGTAGTAAAGGTTTTGTGAAATGGAATTTTTGAGCGCTTGGGACAGTTACCAAGTTGGATAAATAAAAAAGAGATAAGGTTTAGAGAGCACCTTCCCAGTTCGTCACGTGTTCGTTTAGACAACACGAATTTCTCAAGATATGACGTCCTCGTATGCACTCCTCATGTGAAGTCCACAGTGGTAAAATGTATGAAAAATGCTGATTTACAGAGATGTATGCTGAAAGGCTTTCTCCCCGCGCATACAACAGAGTGAAAGGCAGTATTTTTGTAGTAATAATAGTCTATATGTAAGCTATAGTTCGCAAACCACTGTAGTGTGCATGGCGGAGGAAACTTTACACAGTTCTCTTTACTGTTCCACTCGCAAATAGAGCGAAGGAAAATGATTGCCTATATCCTCTATACGAACAGTGAACTCACTCAATTTTTCCTTCGGCTTCTTGCGCGGGAAGAGCCAGTATAAATGCTCTGCAGTCTCTCAAAAATGCTGGTTCTGTAGACATCCTGTGCAGCGTTTTGCGAGAAGATCGTCTTGTTTCCCCGCATGGATTGTTATCTAAGCTGATAGGGTACCGTCGTAATGACGGCACCGTTCGGTACCCAATCTAGCAGTACTCATCTGATTTGCCCAAACCTCTTGCTTCAGTCCGACCTGGCGGAGACCTGGACATTGGTACAGAGCTCTAGAGTGGTTCGCACGAGTGTCCCGTACGCAGTCTCCTCTACAGACACACTGCACCTCCTCTTAATAAACGTTAGCACCGCTTCGCCCTACCCACAAACTACGTTTATGTACTCATTCCATTTCATTTCCCAACGTTACCAACAGACATTTAATGTGCATGGCGGGCGCGGAAACATATGTTAGTAGTACTGCAACATTACAACAATGTTTCTCCTTCCCATCCGGATTAATTTCGAAATATCCACAGAGAAAACAAGCTGCCGCACGTACTGCGCCTTTGCGTGACCCTTTCTGTCATTTCATTTTGAGTATTTCTCTGAAATTTAATAGCCATATTTTTCGTGTGTTCTGAAATTAGAGTTCTCTGGGCCATATTTAATCTGTCGTTTCACGAGAAGGGAGCTTTAGAGCAGAATTTCCCAACGTAATCCGAGTAAAATGCTCCAGTGGACTTTCAAAGCTGAGGAAGGTCACGCAGCGCTGAAGATACTGGACTTAAGTTAGGAAAGAGTGGGTTTCTTGTCGTTGTGGGCCAGTAAATATAAGGCCAATCAAAAACTTTCCGTTCGAAGACCGTACATTTCGTAATCGGTATGCCATTCAGGGAAAATCATCATGCGCGCTGAGGCAAACATCCCACCGACGCATCAGGTTGAAGATGATGATGTTTGGTTTGTGAGGCGCTCAACTGCGCGGTCATCAGAGCCCGTAATATGTCCTAATTTTCTCAAAGTCCAATCTACCCACTGTCACGAATGAGGAGGAGGATGATGAAGTGATGAGGACAACATAAACACCCAGTCCCCTGGCAGAGACAAATCCCCAACCTGACTGGGAATCGAACCCGGGACCCCGTGATCCAGAGGCAGCAACGCTGGCCACCATCAGGTTGAAGATACCCGTTTGGTAAAACACTGTTTCGTGCTGCATGAAGAAGTCCGTAGCTGCCTGCTGCACACCCCCATCGGCAGGAAACGTCGACCCTTGGCGTAACTTTTTCGTTACGACATTTAGCACATGAGAGCGTGCGTTGTCAAACAGCAGCCCTTGTCGCACTATTGCACATTGGTGGTTTTCGACAGACATGCTGCACCATACACATTCTTCAATCTGCGATGGATGTCTACCCATGTCTGTCCTTCGCAGCCGAGAGAAGGATAACATCACGTTGGTCCTGTTCGGTAATAACTTCGCCATAGATAACGTTTCCGCATTCATGGCACACACTTAGCAAAGACGCGAATGCCACACTAATCCCCAGTCGGTGCTTATACACCCGCATAGAAGTTGCGCTACGTTGCAGGTACGCTACAGCAACGCACTCAAACAGAAACTTTTAATCGTCCGTTTCACGTAATTCTTTTTTCCTTCGGTATCGCAAATCCAGGACACCACGTTGCTACACCACGCTACTCGAGTCTGTGACTGTCTGTCATGTCTACTGACCTCTATGTTGACGGGATGACGTACTCAAATTTCCCGTCCTATTAGCACTTCTACGAGTAGCTCTCATTTAGGGTCTAGAGTACAAAAATTGTTGAGTTCCGCCTGTCGTGCAAACCACTAGATCTTCTTGTTTTACTTTTATTGCCGAGACATGCAGCGTTTGTGCCTTCCTCAGTGGGCCCTTCAAAGCTCAGTATTTCATGGTTAAGGTTGCGAGTGCTGTTACTGAAATGTAAATGTGCAGAGTCTGTGTGTATCCATCAGTGAAAGAGGAATACGTGCGTGACGACGTGGACATGGATATAAAGCATCAAAAGCTATCTGTCCGGTTAAAACAAGTTCTGCTGGGTTGGCAGATAAGTTCGTTTCGGTTGTTGATCAGTTTAATAAACACAACAAATACACATATTAGAGATTTTAGCCATCAATAATACATTCTCCTTCACCATTTACAACATTCTGTCAACGCTGGGGTAACTATTTGATTCTGCGACTGTAGAAATCGAGTGGTTTTGAGTAGAAGGACATGTCGAGCCCTGTTCGGAGCGCATTTTTCGTCGGAAAGGAAGTTCCTAGAAAGTTATTCGATAGAGAGGAGAAAAGGTGAAAGTCTGAGGGCGCAAGAGCAGATGAATTATGTGGGTGTGGAATGAAATCCCAACCCAACTCGTGTACAGCTTTTTTTGTCATCCTAGCAGAATACGGGCGGGAGTTATAGTGGAGTAGCATCACTTAAGGGAGTCTTCCTGGTCGTTGTTCTCGGATTGCGCCTGCAAGACGTCTCAGAACACAATAAATGCCAAGAGTGATGGTTACGCTTCGTGGAAGCAATTTGTAGTATATCACACAGTAGCTGTTCCACCAGATGCATGAAATTATATTTTATGGATGCGCGCATGTCTTTGTGCGGGGAGTTGCTGCTTTTTTTGTGCTCAACCATTCTTTTCCTTTCCTTATGTTAGCATAAAGAGACTATTTCACATTACCAATAACGATACAGGATAGGAACTGCCGGTTTGTTCACTAGCCACTTGATGACTAGCAAACAAAGATACACTGACGGCCACCCGCTGATTTTTGTGATTTTGGCTTAGAGCATGCGGTACCCATACATCTGACTTTGAACCTTCCCCATTGCATGCAAATGCCGCAAGACGGTGGAGTGACCACAGATCATCACATCTGCCACTTCTCGAGGATGCTACTGTGAAACATTGTGGATTAATACGTTTAAACGATCTTCACCAAACCCGGAAACTCTCCCTGAACGCAAGCCGGAGTGGCCGAACGGTTCTATTCACTTCAGTCTGGAACCGCGCGACCGCTACGGTTCAAATGGCTCTGAGTACTATGGGACTTAACATCTTAGGTCATCAGTCCCCTAGAACTTAGAACTACTTAAACCTAACTAACCTAAGGACATCACACACATCCCTGCCCGCAGGCAGGATTCGAACCTGCGGGCATGGATGTGTGTGATGTCCTTAGGTTAGTTAGGTTTAATTAGTTCTAAGTTCTAGGTTGCTGATGACCTCAGAAGTTAAGTCCCATAGTGCTCAGAGCCATTTGAACCATTTTTTCTTCCTGAACGTGGAGAGCTGCTAATGCCAAAACGATCCTCCTTGAAACGAGAAAAATATTTTCTTGCCGTACTCTGTCCAGTGGCATGATCCCCATACGCGGCGGAAATGTTCCTGGATGCCTCCGCTGCTGTTATCTATCTATTGAACTCAGACAGAAGAATATGTCGGCAATGTTCCGATTTCTCTACTTGGCACTCCATTTTCTAGCGTCCACAGCTCCCCTCACTATTCCTATATGATAAAAAATGGCAATACAAAAACTCAGATAGCAACAGTAAACTACAAGTAAAAAATGCCAATCGACAAATAAACCCATAGCAGCCGGAATATCAACATGGAAAACAAAAACGCTACCAACTTGTGGACCATTCCTTGAAATTGCACTGTGTTGTCGACCGCGCCGTCGGCGATATATCCCAGTTTTCCCTCCTTTCTGCCCTTCTACGTCTTTCAATATCGCGATTACAGGTCGCGTTTACATCATAGCGGTCCACCCGACAGTAGGCAGTGGTGAAGAACGTGGCATATGTGTAGAAGCATAAGTTCCGGTAGAGGGGATCGGAGCAGAGTTTCCGACGGTGCTGGAGTACTCACCATGGTGTGGCCGGTGGTTGCGGTGCGGGCGGCGGCGTGGAGTGTGCTGGACTGCGGCTGGCGGGGGCGCGACTCCGGATATAGCCGAGCAGCGCATGCAGCCGCTTGCTACGCGCGGCGCTCCACGGAAAGCTGCTGCAAACCGCCGAGCCGCCGACGCCACCTCATCTCGCCTCCCAGCGCTTCACTGCCGAACCCTCCCACCCGGCTCCATCCGACCTCAGCGCAGTCACAAATATCTATAGCGCCTTCTAGCCCTTCTGTAAAACTGCCTCGGCGTACTTGTCGCGTCAAGTCTCAGTACAATTTCTAGCTTTCGTCCAAATCTTCCATCGTCTTCGCCAGGAACAGCTAACTATCGTGGCTGCTGTTGTCGTAACTATTTATAACCGATAATCGCCTAGGCCTTCCTGGAATTTCGGGTACTGAATTCTAACATAGGCTGTTCGCGGGGAACTATGCCTTTCGGTACAACACTGGCTTCGGTGTTTTACTACAGGGTGTTCCTGTGAGAGCGTGCAAAAACGTAACGGGACATAGAAAATGCTCCACTGAACATTTTGAAATAGGGAATCTGGGGTAGGAGAAGCTAGCGCAAGGACGTCCACAAGTAAACTCGTCTACCGCTTTGTCTAGCATTACTGTTTTCCACCTTATTTACATCTGACATGCGTTCAGGTTTACATATACTGTGCTGTTTATTTACATGTATGTTCTTTCATTTCCTGCAAGGAAACAAGGGAGAAGACGAGCCTGATTACCGAGAATTAATGATTCAGATTTTTTAAAATTACGTGTATTGTATTTACATTATCCGATGACAGAACGTGCCATGAATCAGTGCTATTCAGAGACGTACAGTGTAATACGATGGAGCAGTAGCGGCACTGTGTTTCCGAGTTGCTGGATTGGAAGAGATGGTCCCATTCCATGGACTGCGAAGTCAACTGACCTGAATCCTCTTGGTTATTTCCTATGGGGATATCTCAGTTCACTTTTGTATCAGACCCCAGTGGATACAGAGCTGGAATTAGTTGCCAGAATGGTCGCTGCCTGTGATGTGATTCGAAACACACCAGGGATATTCGTCAGGGTGCGTCAGAAAATTGTTCGCTGATGTCATGCTTGCATTGAGGCTGATGGCCGTCATTTTCAGCACATTTTGTAAGATACAGTACAAATGGTACATTCATTGTGTCAATGATGGTATTTGCAGTTAACCAATGTAAATAAAAAAGTACATAGTTATGTGATTTTACTTCTGTCATCTCCTTAAGCTGACTTCTCCGACCCCAAGTTCCCTACCTGAAATTGTTCAGTGGAACATCCTCTGAATCCTGTTAAATTTCTGCACGATCTTACGTAAACACCCTGTATATTCAAATAGGATGTGAAGATTTGCGGAACATTTCCAAAATTTATTCCCTAAACTGTGCGGGCCAATCAAATGAAAACTCAACAACCGCCACATCGGGACCGTGGAATGGTTCCATTCAGAAGTAACCACAACACGCGTTAAAACATTTGCGCACTGGGAGACGAGACGATCAATTTGTTTCGTAGAACGTGGTCGGCAGCTGACGGATCAACAACCTCACGGTCTCTTTCACTTCCTCGTACGAAACTGACGTCAACGCATACCTTTCTTCGGGTCGCCAAAGATGTTAAAATCACACGGTGAAAGATCTGGGCAACAATTTTTGTTTTTTGGAACCAACGACATACTAGATATCAGATAATAACAGAATTATAAGATCCTCCAGAATAGCTGCTTATAATTAATCGTTGATAAGACCAGATTGTTTCGACATTTATCGCCATTGTCACGTGCCTGCGAATACAATTTTGGTGAGTCCGTGTGTAAATTTGAATGTCAATTACATTAAAGTGATTACTTTGTACTCACGTCTTGAGTGATGTAACGTCCATATTACATTGTTAGTGAAGTGCCTGGTTAACTGTTAATGTTTGGACTAGATAGTAAATGTAAATGTACTGAAAATAATACGTTAATTGACAGTAGTTCGATGGTTCTACTCTTACTACGTTATATGTTTACAGAGATTATACACATGGACAGAGATACTATTTCACTAGTTAAATCTTGTCACGATTATCTTTGGTTCCTACATATGTTATTTCTTATGTATCCTTTCCTGTGTTCCAAAACTTTAATAAAGTATTTGAGGTAGCGCTTGTGTATCAGTACGCAAATATTGTATTGAATTTTTAGAACACGAGAAAGGATAGGTCAGAAATAGCATATGAAATAACCAAAGATAATCATAATAAAATTTAGTTATAAAATAATATCGCTGTTCATGCCTTTAGTCTTTGTAAAACATGTAATGTCGTAAAACTGTCGAACTATTGTCAAACCATAATTAACGTATTATTTTCAATACATTTACGTCATTTACCATCTAATCCAAGGACTGACATTAATAAGACAGTTCAGTAACAACCAAATATGGAAGTCATATCATTCAAGATGTGAATACAATACAGTCACTGCAAAGTAATTGACATTCAAATTTATGCTCGGACTCGCCAAAATTACATTCACAGGTGCTTGACAACGCCGATAAATGCCGAAACAGCCTGGTGTTGATAAATACTAATTATTATAAGCAGCTATCCTGGTGCATCTTTCTAATAAAGATCTTCGCTGTACAGAGCATGTTGCAGTGTTTTCCAACCGTGCGTGGCCCTCGTCAGATTGGCAAAATGGAAGCGGAGGACAAACGGCGCGCAGTCCACAGTGGAAACCACTCTCATCTCCCCCACCAACGAAAGGCAAAGCATTTCACATTACTTACGGTTGGGTCATGATGACATTCTTCGACTGCAGGGACCCTATGCTCGTAGAGTTCCTCGAGCGTGGAATCACAATTGATGCGCAGCGCTATGAAAACACTTCGCGGAAACTAGATCCCCCACAAAATCAAAGCGCCCAGGAATGCTGTCTGACGTAATCGTCTGCTTTTCACGATAACGGCCGCCCCACACTGCCAATCCGACGAAGGCTATGGTTCAGTGGTTTGGTTGACAACATGCACCGTACAGCCCCGAGCTTCCACAGTCAGATTTTTACATTTTTGTCGATCTTAAAAAACACGTACGTGGACGTCGGTTTCAGTCGGACGAAGACGTGCACGAGTGGATGCAGTTGTGGAGCCTTCAGCGGCCGACCACGCTCTGTGAAACAGGAGTTGATCGTCTCGCCCCCAAGTAGGACACAAGTCTTACTTCATGTGGTGATTACTTTTGAAAGGAACCAGTCCACGGTCCCGTTGTGCCTCGTGTTCGGTTTTCATTTAACTGGCCCTTACACTCTATGCACCTTCCTCATACAGTCCTTGTCGAGCTCCACAGAGAGACCATTCCAACATGCTGGCGCGAGAACTCCGGCTCCTGTTCTCCTTACGAAATAAAAATGGCTGCAGTATACCTCCTGAATATCCGTCTCCAATTCCCACAAGGAACTGCCATAGTGATTTACCATTTGAATGTGGTAAAAGAAGGCCCGTTAGGCATGGTATGTAACTGTTGTAGTCTCTGAAAAATACGGTCTTCTTGTACTCTAGGTGTGCTCATCTGTACCTCATCTACGTACTCAAATGAAAGAAAATCAAGTAAAAAGTACTCTTTCCTACACTAGAAGAGAGGAAAGGGTATCAAAAATCCATGTCGAAAAGCTCTGCACTTTGAGAAATGAGATCATACCAAACTCAACAGGGAGGAACAGAGCACAATATCCCGTCATATAATTACGAATTGAGCAGTCCAGCTAGCATTGATGCACAATAATTTGTCAAACTGGAAGGAGGGTGAGAGATAAGACACGTTTTCGTTCAGTCAAACGCTGTTTAGAGCTGATTTTACCGAGGAATTTGCGACTTTTTGGGGGGTTTCCCACATTCGTATTCTCGAATGCTACCCTGGGTTACACTTTACTCAAGCATCTTAAAAAATTTAATTTTGAAAACACATTTTGTTAATCTTTTAACCCCTCCGGTCATGGCATCCTGATATAAGGACATACTAAATAAACACTCAGTATATTAAGATTCGTTAAATTTTACCATTTGTGATTTTTGCCTTCATATTGTCACAAATAGAGCTTCTATTTCAGAACAGTATCGACATGTCCTGTCAATCTGTGTAACACAAAACAAAACTGGATCTGCACAGTCACATGAACGCTTTCTAGTAACGTTTGTACTTCTTATCAGCCGGTTGATATCTTCTGAGCTTAGATAAAAAAATTATTTGTGCGTAGAAAGGTGCATTCTTCAAGGTGAAAACAAAAGGTGTCTTTCAGAACGAAAGGTAAATGACATATTTATAACTTTATATATGTCTCCAAATGAGGACACTGTGATTGAAAGGTTGTAATAGCGTAGTAATTTAAGACATTATTTCGCTTTCTTTTTAGTGATCTTACAGTGATTTCACATTGCCCCGAGTCCAACATAGACGAAGGCCACTTACAGAAGAAGTTATAGACTTCCTTAGTTCATCTGAAATTGACGATCTATCCGATGATCCTGGTGATAATTTTGAACAAGAGGACAATGATGGAGGTAATGTCAGACGTTTTCTATCATACGGTATATTGTAAGCTGAGTAGCCTTGACACAAGGACCGCTACCTGCATGATAAGTGACACTGAGATAATCACGAAACACTCGTCCCATCCAAACGACAACACATTGGCAGCGAGAATGTTACTGTTGCGTACTAATTTGTTACAGCGCAACCAATATAAAGCACAATAAGAAAAATATCCATTCCAATCATAACAAACTGAGAGGTAGCTTTGAATGTCCAGGTTGGTAAGTCTGATGTCTGTCCACGAGCTTTGCATCCGAACATGGCAGGGCGACTGCCACGCCTATTGGGCATTTAGTGGGCTTTGCACCCGGAGACAACATGCAGTTAGCTGCTTTTGGAACCGACCACTATTTTCGACAGCCATTTTCGACGGTTTATAGCCGGTTTTGCAACCTGAAACATATTCCATCAAGTAGTCGCTGAAAACATCTATACGGCCGCATGCCCACCTCAAAATCTACATAAAACGAATTTTTAATGTCAATAAACTTCACCAACTTCTGAGTAACCAAACCATTCGCTCGAATTGTTTAGACAGTTCTTCAAACCAGTTGCGTACAATTACGTGCCGTTGACATGTCCCATTGTCATCCATAAAAATTGCATCATTTTAGGAACATGACGCCCGTGAGTGGGTGCAAATGGTCTCCACGTAGCCGAACATAGATAGGACACAGTCCATTCCATGTAAAAACATCCCAAAACATTATGGAGCTAAGAACAGCGTGCGCAGTGCCTTGTTCGTAATCTGGGTCCATGGCTTCGTGGGGTCTGCCCCACACTCTAACCTACGATCATCTCTTACCAAATGAAATCGGGATGTCTCATGCGTCTAGTTCCAACTACACTATGTGATCAAAAGTATCCCGACACCTGGCTGAAAATGACTTACAAGTTCGTAGCGCCCTCCATCGGTAATGCTGGAATTCAATCTGGTGTTGGCCCACCCTTATCCTTGATGACAGCCTCCACTCTCGCAGGCACACGTTCAATCAGGTGCTGGGAGGTTTCTTGGGAATGGCAGCCCATTCTTCAGGAGTGCTGCACTGAGGAGGGGTATCGATGTTGGTCGGTGAGGCCTGGCACGAAGTCGGCGTTCCAAAACGTTGCAAAGGTGTTCTATAGGATTCAGGTCAGGACTCTGTGCAGGCCAGTCCATTACAGGGATGTTATTGTCGTATAAGTACTCCGCCACAGGCCGTGCATTATGAAAAGTTGCTCGATGGTGGTGATAGAATTGCTCTTCAACAGTGGGAAACAAGAGGTGCTTAAAACATCATAGTAGGCCTGTGCTGTAATAGTGACACACAAAGCAACAAGGGGTGCAAGCCCCCTCCATGAAAAACACGACCACACGACAACACCACAGGCTCCGAATTTTACTGTTGGCACTACACACGCTGACAGATGACGTTCACTGTCGCATTGGAGACAGTGGACCTAGAGATGTTTAGGAGTGTGGAAATCTCGCGCACAGACTTATGACACAAGTGACACCCAATCACCTGACCACGTTCGAAGTCCGTGAGTTCCGCGAAGCGCCCCATTCTTCTCTCTCACGATGTCTAATGGCTACAGAGGTCGCTGATACGGAGTACCTGGCAATAGATGACAGCACACTGCATCTAATATGAAAAACGTATATTTTGGGGCTGTCCGAATACTTTTGATCACATGGTGTGCCATTCTGCGTTCAGAGTGCCTTAATTCCCGTCGTGCTGCCATAACCTTGTCGGAAATTTTATCACATGAACCACCTGAGTACAAATGACAGCTCCGCCAATGCACTGCCCTTTCATATCTCGTGTATGCGATACTACTGCCATCTGCGTATGTGCATATCGCTGTCCCGTGACTTCTGTTACGTCAGTGTAATTTTAATAAGCTTTTTTGAAATGTTTTTTTCTGGTTTTTTCACTTTCAGGAGTATTAATCAGCAGTATTTCTGCTGCTTATTTTTGTTAATAATCAACAGAAATACGTCAAGTTTTCTGGTATCTGAAATGGCAAGTTTAGAATCTTGTTCTCTCTTGGATATGCTCTCTCTAGTGACGTTAATGTGACTACCCGTCAAAAGCCTGAATAACCACCTTCAGGAGCACGGAAAGCAGCAAGAGGTGCAGAAAGAGAATTAGTGAGATTCTGGAAGGTACCGGCAAGGATGTGGGGCCATACCGACTCCAGCCGGTGGGCAGCTGCTCTAGGTTTCTCGGTCCAGAGTACAAGGCGTTAATAGCCCGATCGAGGATGTCCCACAGATTCTCGATTGGGTTTAATTTGGTGATTTTGGTGGACAGGACAGTACGGTAAAATTATCCCTGTGCTGTTCGAAACGTCAAACTGTGTGACACATTGCAGTGTCCTGCTGACAGATCCCATCGTGCCGAGGAAAAACGAATAGCTTGTGAGGGTGGACATGTATTGATCCATTGTGCCCTCCAGAATGACGAAACATTCCCCAGACCATAACGCTCCGTCCTGGTTGCAGGGTATTTGCTTTCAGACGTTTCACACTAATGGGCATCTGTCCGATGGAGCTTAAAACGTGATTCATCTGAAAAGGACACCAGTCGCCACTGTCCATTTGTGGTACTTATGTGCAAGTTCCAGCCCTCGTCTCCGATTAACAGCACCCAACAGAGTGCGTGAAGCAGGGAACTGTTGTCAAAAATGTCAAATGTGTGTGAAATCTTATGGGAGTTAACTGCTAAGGTCATCAGTCCCTAAGCTTACACGCTACTTAACCTAAATTATCAAATGGTTCAAAAGGCTCTGAGCACTATGGGACTTAACATCTGTGGTCATCAGTCCCCTAGAACTTAGAACTACTTAAACCTAACTAACCTAAGGACATCACACACACCCATGCCCCAGGCAGGATGCGAACCTGCGACCGTAGCAGTCCCGCGGTTCTGGACTGCAGCGCCAGAACCGCACGGCCACCGCGGCCGGCCCTAAATTATCCTAAGGACAAACACACACACTCATGCCCGAAGGAGGACTCGCACCTCCGCCAGGACCAACCGTGCACAATATACTTCCACCACGGCGGCACGCGAACAACTTACTAACGTAGGCGTTCCGGAAATGCTTCCACCCTTGGCCCGACAGCGAAGGACGTCAGATAAATCGCTCCGTTTCCGCATTACCACAGCGACTACATCCCAGAATGGGATTTTCTCTCTGCAGCGGAATGTGAAATGAAACTTCCTGGCAGACTAAAACTGCGTGCCGGACCCAGACTCGAACTCGGGACCCTTGCCTTTTTGCGAGAAAATACTGTACCGACTGAGCTGTCCAAACACGACTCATGACCAGGACTCACAGCTAAAGTAAGCGCGAGATATGCCATTCCAAATGTGAAATACTGATACACTAATAACTGGTGTAACCGCCACAATGTTGAACGCAGACGTGCAAGCGGCAGGCATTGTGTTGTACAGGTGCCGGATGTCAGTTTTTGGGATGGCGTTCCATGTCTGTTGCACTTGGTCTGTCAATAGAGGGAAGGTTAATGCTGATTGTGGATGACGCTGGAAATGTCCGATGATGTCCGATATGTGCTCGTTACAACAGCGGCATGTGGGCGAGCGTTGTCCTGTTGGAAAACACCTCCTGGAATACTGTTCATGGATGACAGCACCAACAGTCGAGTCACCAGACTAACGTGCAGGTTTGCTGTCAGGATGCATGGGATAAACACAAGAGTGCTCCTATCGTCACACGGCGTCGCATCACAGACTATAACTCCAGCTGTAGGTCCAGTCTGTCTAGCATGCAGACAGGTTGGTTGCAGACCCTGAACTCTTTTTGTTTCTAATTACGTATTGGACGCGAAATTCTTATTTCCATTTCAAATAAAAATTCTTGATATTGATGTTTTATGAAAGACTGTTCCGGTTCATATAAGTTGTTTAAATAAAGAAAACCTAAATTAATTTTTTAATGCAGAAATGAAAAACAAAGTCCTCTTTATCTGGACTATGTCCATCGTCTTACGCTACTGAGGTAGATAAGTATCGTAGAAACATGAATAATTATCATTTTCACATCATCGAGCACATCATACAAATGCTGCATTTTTCAATTTGCTACTGTACCATTACATTATGAACCCAACGGAACTGATCTGGAGCCAAGCTGCGGGATTTGGCCCGAGAAGTGAACAGACTGTCAAGCTGCCAGACGTACTGGAACTAACGGACGCAGCTTTTTCACACGTCACTGTCGAACGCTGGCGGGATATACGAGGGGGCGTTCAGAAAGTAAGCTCCGATCGGTCGCGAAATGGAAACGACTATGAAAATCCGATAAAGCTTTGCACAGATGTGTTGGGTAGTGTCTCTAGTATAACCCCAGTTAGCATCACGTCGCTCTTCTCATTTCTGAGCTCGCAGTGAGTGCGTAAATATGTCTGGAAATTAGTGTCTGCCGCCAAGTACGAGGGCCTGGTGAGAAATTTCGCCTGAAGCTATGCAGTTAACATCACATAACTGTCGTGCTGTTTCGTCTTCACGACAATTCTCAGCCGCATTCTGCAGGGGCAATGAAGATGCTCCTGCATCGTTTTCAAATGGAAATGTTAGATTACCCACAATACAGTCCGCAATTGTCTCCCCCTGAGTTTCATCTCTGGTCACATGAACCGCTGTCTTTGAAGACAACATTTTGACACAGACAACGAGGTGTAGGCCAGCGTGGAGAATTGGCGAAAAGCACTGGCGGCTGCCTTCTATGATGAGGCTATTGAAAAGTTGGTACAACGCTATGACAAAAGTCTAAGTCAGAACGGCGACTACGTAGAGAAGTAGCTGAAAGGTGTAGCTAATTGTTACAAGTAAAACATTTCTGATGTTCACTGTGGTTTCAATTTGGCAATCAATCGGAGCTTACTTTCTGAACAGGCCTCGTAGAACGGCTCGTCTTAAAAGAAGAAGAGGAAATGCTACGCCTGGTTGGCTTCGTGGATTCTGTTGTTGATAGGCTCGTTATCAACGTAGCAGGTGACACTTCCAAAAACGAAATGCATTTCTCGGGTTCGGATAAGGAAGGAGTAAGACATTTCCAGACGACGACTGTAAATAATACCTTCAGTGGCTTCAATATTTAACTATCCGGTGAAATCTTTCGAAACTCTCTTACCTCACACACATATTATGCAGAAAAATTATTCTACGGTTAAGTCGTAAATTTTCATCATTCTTGTTATTAATTACAGTAGTACGTTAGCTAAAAACGATAACGTGTTGCGGTTTTCGTCTAGTCGCCTGAGGAGCGTATCGTAGGAGATTTTCAGTGTATTATTTCATTCTGCTTAAAAATTGAATGACATTCGTAGCCGCATTGCTCCCCTCCTCGTCTCTTTTTACGTGCGAACTGCAGTTGGTCACGTCACTGTACCAGCTAACCGGCCAATGCTGTCCAAGTTAAATGAGCAGGTAAAGCCGTTGTCCCATACTATCGCTTACAAAACTACCCCTTATTATCGTACTTGACAGTACTCGAGAGAGCTTGACTGCAGTCCCAAGTGAAACGGAAATCCAATGAGATTTCAGCAAACGCGGAAGAATACATAGTGCAATGTTTACATCAGGTTTATTCTTATGATGAACGTATTGTAGTACCACGTGGCCGTCCGAAATCCAATCTTCTTGCTATTGTACCTTCTCGTTGCCATTGCTGCCAGCAATCATGTACAGTGGCTACATTACAGCCAAATCTTGCTGCAATATCAGAGAAGGAACATCCAGCACCTCGTAGCCCTATTATATGACTTCGTTCACGACCTGTTGATAACGGCGTCTTTGTCACCTTAAAGACAGTGTTGATTAACATCAACGCACTACGTCCTCTCTCAGAGGTAACTAACACAAACGACTTTTTTTTTTCTTTATTGATTTTCAATTCCCCCCGAAGGGGGCGGGCTGGCAGCAGCTTACTACGCTGCTCTACAGCCTACAGACTTTTTTTTTAAAAAAAGGAAGAAGTTAAAAACGCACTGGAAAAACACACTGTAAAACACTGCACGAAAAGGGCGGCACAAAGATGGCACTCCCGATCCAAGGCAGATGGGGGGGGGGGGGGAGGACCTGGAGTAGGGGGAAAAACAAGGAGGGAGGAGAGGAAAAAACGAAAAAGGGGGGGGGAACCAAGGAGGGAGAGGACTAATACAGGGGAAGAAGGGCAGACGCGAGACGGAATGAGAGGAGGCAGAGGAGGGAAATGTAAAAGGACTCGGGGTAGAGAAGGGGGCAAAGAGAGGGGAGGTGTGGAAGAAAGAGGATGGAAGGGGGGGAGGGAGCCCGGGAAAAGGACAGAGGAAAGGAGGGGGAGTGAGGATCAGAGTTGATATGAGGGATAAATGGAGGGAGAATGGGCATCATCCGGGAGGGGGCAAACGACCATGACAGCGTGCATTTAAATCAAACCTGATTTGCATCCTCATAATAGCGTTACCAGCGCCACTCTTAGACGATTGGTGTGAAACTTTAATTGACATCATCTTTCAGACACAGAAACACGCCTACCAACTTTCTTTTATGTCGCACAACTTCTTCTTGTTATTGAATTTTTTCTATCAGTACACTTTTTTTCCATCAGTGTACTAATAATAAGACTGCAAATCCGTCGCATCTGTCTATTTGTATGTTTGAACACGCTAATCTCCAAAATCACTAGACAAATTGCCATGGGGTTTTTGCAGGTAACTTGAGCGTAGCTTGGTGCATGATATGGCCTCTATTTCATCAAAATCTGATCATGGAAGAAAAAGATATCGTAATTTAAAGTTTCAGGGAATTTCTCAGCTTAGGAGTCCGGATGTTCACCTTAGTGACGACGTAGTACACCAAAGGACCAACAGATAGCGCTGTTAGTTTCGTAATACATCAAAGAACGAATACGAGTATATCGAGTTTTTATTTGTCTTACCTCAGTGACAGATGTATTTTCGCAAGCAATACTTTGTGAGAGAATAAACCGCGATTTAACTGTTTATTACCATAATTATCTTATGTACTATCACGATTTCGGTTTTTATTACATTATCGTGTACAATGCTAAAGTTCTTAGTCCATTAACGCTGTCAGTAAAAAGACAAAAAAGCAAGAACAGCGTGTAATGGTTCAAGAACTTTTAGCATTGTACTGTATAATGGCATAAAAGTCGAAATTTATACAGTATAGAAGATAGAGTAATACACAATGATATTATTTTAAAAAATAAATTTATTGCAAATATAAAAGTGAACAAAACATCACTCGATACAATTGATTCAAACGGAGAAAGTCATATATTCGGAAAACAATAGTTTTGAAAACAAAGGCAACATTTGTTTCCAATATGCTTATGGGATCGTATTAGGAGGGCTAAGTGCTGCTATCTTATCTGTACAAATGCAAACTAACATTGTATTCACTCGGCTACGATATACGTATTTACTGATTTCACTTTGTGCATTGAAAAATTAACGAAATTGCTTTGCTTCTTTCGATAGGTTTCATTTATATTTACTTCTTGATTAGACGGTTCCGCTTTTAAAAAAGCAACTGTATCCTGCGGCTCTATTTTAACTTCCATTGCGAAGCATGGGCGTTTATATATTACAACCGTAAAGTTGATTATTGTTTATCGAGATAGTACCAACATTGTTGGTACGCTATCACGTTTACACTGTGTAACTTACTTGTCAGCAGCAGGCATAGAGAAAATATCTTGAAGTGAAATCAAAAAGAAAGAAGTACAGAGATTTCTGTATCTCACTCTCGCACCACACGAATTAAGTGGTATTAATAGAAGCGAAAAAGTGTGTCAGATATGTCGCAGTTCTGGTGTAGATCTGTGGCCATCGCACCTGTCGCCGGAGCAGTTACTGGAGTAGCCTTACGTGCTAAGCACCCACTCCAGGCCACACTTCAGTCTGCTGCCAGCCGTTGCCTAGGTAACGGCACGCAAGCAACCCGCCCAACACCACAGCCACGAGTCACAAATAACAGTTTTCTGCCAAAACAAAGCCTCACTCTCTTCGATTGCAGTTCACGCTCTTCCAATAGAAGCACTCGAATAACTTAATTCATTTTACTAAACTTCAGAGTACATAAATTGATAAAAAAAACACAGAGCCACCAGAAAAACTGCGAACGTGTGTGGAAGAGGGGGAAGGAATGAAACAAAAGCCTTAAAAAAATTCTCTGTAACATACACTGGTGAGCCATAACATAATGGACACCTGCTTAGTAGCGTGTTAGTCCATGTTTAGAACGCAGTGTGGTAGCGATTCTGGTTGTCGTGGATTCGACAAGTCCTGGCAAGGTTTCTGGAGGTACGTGGCACCGTTTGTCAGCGCACAGGCTGTACAATGCCTGTAAATTACAACCCGGTAGTTTGGGGGCGCGGAGGGCGACCTGTAGGTTTAGATCAGGCGAATTTCGTGGGCAACATATCAACCTGAGATCACCATCATACTTTCTAACCGTTGTAGCATTATTCTGGCCAAGTGACAGAGCGAGTTCGACCTTCTGCATGATGGCATCGTCGTCGAAGGATGGGTTGTCATGAAAGGCAACAAACCGGGGCGCAGAAAATCGTCCACGTACCGCTGTCCTACAACGGTGCAGGGGATGACAACCAGAACGGTCCCAAACCATCGCCGGCCGAAGTGGCCGTGCGGTTAAAGGCGCTGCAGTCTGGAACCGCAAGACCGCTACGGTCGCAGGTTCGAATCCTGCCTCGGGCATGGATGTTTGTGATGTCCTTAGGTTAGTTAGGTTTAACTAGTTCTAAGTTCTAGGGGACTAATGACCTCAGCAGTTGAGTCCCATAGTGCTCAGAGCCATTTGAACCATTTGAACCCAAACCATCGCTCCTGGTTGTCGGGCCGTATGGTGGGTGTCAGTCAGATCGGCATCCCACCACTGTTCACAGCATCTTCAGACATGTCTTCGCTGGTCATCAGCGCTCAGATCGAAGTGGAATTCATCACTTAAGCCAGTTCTACTCCAGTGGATGAGATTCCAGGTGTCTGGAGACACCCCAGAGAGCAGTAGGATACCAGCCTGACTGTCGGACCAACAACCAGGAGTGTTTGTGTGGGGTGCCATTTCATATCAGCAACCATTTGGTTGGCATCCACGGCACCCTTACAGCACATCGGTATGTCGGCGATATTCTATGCCCCGTTTTGTTACCCTTCATGGCAAGCCATACTAGGCTTATGTTTCAGCAAGGTAATGCCCACCCGCAGACGGCGAGAATTTCTACTGTGTGTCTTCATGCTGGCCAAATCCTACTTTCGCCAGCAAGGTCGCTATATCCTTCCCCAATTGACACTGTTAGGAGCATTATTGGCAGGGCTCTCCAGTCTGCTGCGCATTTTGATGATCTAATGCGCCAGTTGGGCAGAATTTGTCACGATATCCCTCAGGAGAACATCTTATCAATCTCAAGTTGAATAACTTGCATAAGAGGCAGAGATGGACCAGCGCGTTATCTGTGAAGATCATACTCTCGAATAAATCATTTGATTGTCTCTACACATAAATGACATTTACCGATTTCAGTCCCATTCGAATAATTCCTTCGTGGTGCACTGTTTGTTTTGTCTGGAGTGTACTAGGCGTCTTCACTCGGCAGCTGCACGTTGTAGGTGCGCTGTCCCGCCTCCTGAGACGCGAGCCGAGGACTAGTTGTCTGTCAACTGCTGATGCACGTCGCCGATGTCTGTCAGCGGCGATCGGGCGGCTGTTTCGTTCGACTCCCGTCAGACGCCGGTCGCCTTTCGCCGCTGCGTTTCGTAAGTGGAATGCGTCGCGCGGGGGCGGGGGCGGGGGAGGGACGGCGTCTATTTCTGTGGCGCGTGGCGCGGCGTGCAGTAAGTTGCGGCGGCGCGGCGCGGCGGCCCGTGGCCATCTTAGGCGCGGATCTGGTATCTGGCGTCTGGTATCTGGAAGACGGGGCGCGCGCGCCGCTGAGCCGCCGGCGCCTCACAGGTGCGAGCGTGCAAGAGCAGTCCGGCCCCCGACTGCTGCCCGACTGCTGCCTGAATGGCCGCGCTCCGCCATTCAGCTCCGCGCTTTTATTCGACGGTCACCGGGTGCCAAGACGTCGCTGCTTCTGGCATGGGGTTTTACACTGTTTATCTTAGCTCCCCTCTGCTACTAGCACGCTAATTCACGATCCACAACACGTCTCTCACTCTGGTTAAGATATCGACACACAGTTGCACAAAAACTGTGCGGCCGAGAGTCTTAGCGTAGTCCTCGACACACTATACTCGCATTGCAGAGAAGTGGAGCTCGAATCCCGGCCTGCCCACCGAGTTATCGGTCTCCGAGATGTCCCTCGCGGTTGAGGGGTCGCCGTTCAAAAGACTAGCTGCAAGACTAGCTGAAATAATAATGTCAATAATTTGGTTTGGTTACAATGATTTTAATACACCTCCAGTTTGACCTTTTCAAAATAGTTTTCAACGGCAGTTCCACATCAACGGAGATGGTTTCTATTCTACGAGGGGATGTCGCCTGGGGTGGGACTGACTTTTTGAAACAGTCTATACGGTTGTGTAGATAAGGATCACATATGTCACACCCTGCAACCGTTCATCCCGGTGGGGCTTCGTTAGTGAGTAATCGCGAAAGAAAATATTCGTAATGTCATGTCACACTCTAGAGCTTTGAAAGTAGTTGTAGTGTTCACGGGTCGGTAGTCCAGCGTAATGGGTAAGGTGCGTCCCGCATCTACTCCCCCCCACACCCACACTGCCCCCCATGAAAAACGCTGTGTCGACTTCGGTTTATTGGGAGAGTTGTGAGGGAGCCCACGTATAGAACACTAGTGCGAGCCATTCTCGAGTAGCCTCCAGCGTGAGTGTGTGGGATCCCCACCAGGTCGGATTAAAGGAACACATCTAAACAATTCATAGGCGGGCTGCTAGGTTTGTTACCAGGCGGTTCGATCAACACGCATGTATTAAGAAAATGCTTCGGGAACTCATGTGTGAAGTCCTGAGGGAAGTCGACGTTCTTTCGGAGGAACACTACTGAGAAAATTTAGAGAAAAAGCATTAGAAGCTGACAGCAGAAAGATTCTACAGACGCCAACGTACATTTCGCGTAAGGATCACGAAGATAAGATCAGGAAAATTACGTCTCTGACGGAAGCACATAGTCACTTTTCCATCACTATAGTTGCAAGTGGAACAGGGAAGGAAATGTGTAGTAATAGTACAAGGTACCCACCGCCACGCACCATACGGTGGCTCGCGGAGTACTTACGTAGACGTAGATGGAGAATATTCTACTGACGTCCTTCGTAGAATTTCGTACGCCACATTAGCAGTTTCGTCAGGCTCCACGCGAGTTTTGATACCGCAGCGGTGCCAATACTTTTACCTGTCAATGTTCATAGCAAAATGTTCATATGTGAGTGAAATCTTATGGGACTTAACTGCTAAGGTCATCAGTCCCTAAGCTTACACACTACTTAACCTAAATTATCCTAAGGACAAACACACACACCCATGCCCGAGGGAGGACTCGAACCTCCACCGGGACCAGCTGCACAATCCATGACTGCAGCGCCTTAGACCGCTCGAATAATCCCTCGCGGCCTGTTCATAGCACACTGGAAAACAAGCCTTCACGTGAGATCCCCGCACTCGTATAGCAACAGCGTCAAATTTACGCCGGAAGAGCATTCGTATTCAGCATCCTCCTCTCACTGCTATTGGCTATGTCTGTCTCCCACTGTCTCGTCTTCCTCCCATTGATTTACAGTAAATCCCTTTGCCGCTGTCTCCTCTCCCACTTACTCTGCTCCTTTTTGTTTTACTTTGCCACTGCCATTGGCTCCACCACACCTCAGCAGCCCAAAAATTCTGGTTGATACAACAAATCTTTTCGCGTATATAGACGTGTTTGAAATTTCTCTCCAAAATGCGCCATCCCATATATCTACTCGTTAAAGTTCACCAATCTAGAAGGTCAAGACCCACCAAATCAATGTGTGCTTTCCGCTCATCCGTATTTTTTATTTCCCATATCTCTTCTCTCGTTTGCTCCCACTGTTTGTGTTTCTACCCATTTCTCATTCTCTTTTACTATTCCTGTTTCTCACTTTCCATCAGTATGGCCTCTCTCTTTGTCTCCCACTGCTGTTGTGTTCATCCTTTAATGTTTCATTGCCATTTTGCTCTCCCACCATCACTGTCTCCTCTCTCTTTATCCCACACTGACACTGTCTCTCTGTTCCACCGTCGCTGTCTCTCTGCTACTGTCTTTCAGCACAAAAAACGCCCTAATATGTTCACAAGCCAAAATTGTTTGGCAAGGAAGACGGAATTAAGTTTAAAGCAGCTGGTTCCCCACTTTTCTGTCAGTTTTTGGCAGTTATTTTAAGTGCTTTTCAGGCGCATTAAGCCCTTTTTAGCCCATTTTTGTCGCTGTAGTACT
Organism: Schistocerca americana; assembly: GCF_021461395.2. Classification (NCBI taxonomy): domain Eukaryota; kingdom Metazoa; phylum Arthropoda; class Insecta; order Orthoptera; family Acrididae; genus Schistocerca; species Schistocerca americana. The sequence goes on from NC_060121.1 coordinate 96,781,623, forward strand.
ACTTTGGTCATATTTATAGAGGCGTGCAACGTCCATTACACAGACATCAGGCGCATATTTTATGCAGGTAAGAACAGTAATTTTGAACCTCTGAATCTCGGTAATGGTTAATGTTCTCGGGGAGCCTTGAATTTTTTTTTTTCGATACATCATCTTAAGGACATACGGTAAAAATTTCGACGATCAGTCGGGAATAGAAATTATAGAAGTGGTGATACCCATACTTGGTACTTCGGCTGCCTAAAGATCATGGCTTTTTGGGGATATCTTGATGACGGATACAAATTTTCGAAAACGGAAAAGTGGTGTTTCTAGATGAATGACTAAAGAATGTACAGTTAAAATTTGAGCAATATCCTATAGTTAGTTGTTTAGATAATTGCGGGCACGGTGCAAAAACTGTTTTTATTTCTTCTGCTTAAGGATTGTAACTTTGACCCTCAGGATCTCGGTTATAGATAAGAACATTGAAAAACTTCTAATTTCCCCAAGAATATCACCCTGTGAACATATGGTAAAAATTTCCACGATCTGCCATGAATAAGAATTATAGAAGTGGCCATCCGCGTAATTAGTATTTTAAGTACCCTAAAATCATGGTTTTTCAGGGTTTTGCCAGGAATTGCCCACGAATAAATGGTTATTTTATAAGCTACCTCAGGTCCACCCAAGACCACACCTAATGCAAAAGAACCGACCGATTTGCTCAATTTGCCTGGCTGGAGGAAGTGTGTGATATTAAAATTTTGACGAAGTACTGTGGAATAGCCTATCCAAAAGACGCGGCCCTTTACCTCTTGATCAACAGATCCGAGATATGAGCCCTGAAAAATCTCATTTCCGCGGTTGGCTTTTCGGAACATATTTACCAGTCTTGTTACTTTCATAACACATTTCGTAGTGCTAAACCAAAGCAGGACAGGAAGTCCGTCATCACGCTTGAAGGGGCAGGTATCAGTGCGTGCGACATCTCGGGCTGCAACCCGACGAACGAGGCAACTGCTCTGAGCACACAGCTGTTGTCTTTCACAAAGCAGCGAAGATCACACATAACCTGACAACAACCGGGACAGTAAATTACAGAATATGTCTGTTCTAGATGATGATATTCAGCGACGATGCCTTCTCCTAAACAGACTCTTTTACAGCCAGCGAATGGGCACACAGGCGATTCTTCGGAACGACACGAGACGTCTGTGAGTGGACGGCGGATAGGCCTGCTTCTGAGAACGTCACGCTGTCACAAAAACCTGTGTGTAATATATTGTCAGAATATGAAATGAAATAACTTTAAAGGCTCAGTCATAGGTAAAACAGTCGGCAGACTTTCGTTTATTAGTACGAAATTAGGAAAATGCAGATGGTCTACAAACGATATTACTGACAAAAGACTCGTGCAACAGAATATTGCTCAGGTGTGTGGGACCTAAACTAAATTGGACTAACGGGAGAAAATGAACGTATACAAAGGAGATGGGCTGAACGAATGGTCATAGATTTGTTTGGCACATGGGAGAGCATCACGGAACTGCTGAATAAATTGAGTTAGCAGACGCTTAAAGATATAAGACAGCTACCCCGAGAAAGACTACTTATAAAATTTGAAGAACCAGTATTAAATGAGGAATTCAGGAGTATTCTACAAACTCCTACATACCTCTCCTGTAGAGATCGCGATTGAGATGTCTACACTAATTACGGTAGACACGGACATAGTTAAGCAATTTTTATTCTCACCCTCAATACGCGAATGGATGTATCCTCTGCTATGCACTTCGCAATGGGTGGTTTGCCGGAGTATTTTGTAGAGGTAGCCGGCCGCGGTGGTCTCGCGGTTCTAGGCGCGCAGTCCGGAACCGCGCGACTGCTACGGTCGCAGGTTCGAATCCTGCCTCGGGCATGGATGTGTGTGATGTCCTTAGGTTAGTTAGGTTTAAGTAGTTGTAATTTCTAGGGGACTGATGACCACAGCTGTTAAGTCCCATAGTGCTCAGAGCCATTTGAACCATTTTTTTTCTTTTTTCTTTTTGTAGAGCTAGATATAGATCTGTCTTCGGAGTCGGGCTCCAAAGAGTCGCTTGGAAGTGTGTATACTGTTATGCGTGCTGGCGAATTTGAGGAGGGACATGAGCGGACATTCAGAAGAATGTAAAAACAGAAGGCTTCTGTCGTAGACGACACTGCGGTAGCATCTCTGTTCCAGCAAGCGGACGTTAACAAAGTTACAGCGCGACTTCACGGCGCGTAAATCCTGTTCATGTTGGTGTACAAGTTAGACAGCGGATGATTTGCAGCACCCGTGTCGTGCTTCATAGTTAAGAGATTTGTTCCGCGACCGTCGGTTGTTCTCATTATTCCACTTCTGCAACGCAGAGCGGGGCCGCACCATCTTTTTGCACGGTGGAACTCGTGTACTGACACGACTCCATTTAGTCTCGCTCGCTGTTGCAACCGCGGCATTCGAAGCAGACCTGGCTGCGGGTCAGGTTCGTTAACAGTAATTGTCTGCGGCGTATTGCGTTTCCCTGGCGGAGTTGCGCGGTAAAAGTCCGGCGTGATGCCTCTGCTGTTCTTGATCCCTTTTCCGAGCCGCGTGTTCCCTGCCGGCTGATACCCAGAGCGAATTTCACAAATCACTTTGTGGATAGTGGAGCGATTTCGTCGCGTGTGAGGCGGAAGCATAGTGTTTTCCTCTCGTCCGACTATGTTCATATGAACTGCAAAGAACGTTTCTTATTCATTACGTAATTTATTTATTCATTCAGTTATTCGTTTTTACCACATCCACATGCCCTCTCCTGCGCCATTCAGTTGTACTTTGACGAGTCACTGTGTAATGTACGCAAGCGCGTGTAATTATGAAGATGCAGTAAGCTAGGTTTTGTTATTTGGATCCGTTATATTTTAACATCCTCTTTCTTCTTTGTTTTTAAACGGAAAATCTGGTGATGATTTGCTAAAGGCTCGAAACTAGTTAAGGTACCTTAAAATGGGCCGAACAGAAACTGTTTTTAGCTACAGCTGATAATTTTAAAAAGAAACATGAAAATCAAAATTGTATGGGGTTATAGGTCGTGTGCCTAACCTGAAACTTTTGATTACATTTCGGACCTGAGTCATGCTTTTATAATATAAAAAAAAAAAACCTGGTGTTTCTGTTCATTCCACAGAAGTGTGTTAATAGAAAGAGCAGTGCCAGTTATTTTTTTCTGTTGGGGTAAGTTTTCTTTTGGGTAAGTTGGGAAATTTTAAAACCTGTTTCCGATGTAGGAGAATAAGGAAAAAATTATCTAGATCACAAACATTTTTATTGAATGCAAAAACAAGTAAATTGCATGAATTTTGGTTTTTTATTGTTTTCTAAATAAAAATTGTTTTATCTGTAGTTAGTTTATCTAACATTAAATTGATGAGCGTAGTTTATTTGTGACACATTAAATGACTGACATCATGTTTAAAAATGATGTATTTGCATCTGAAGTTCATACCCCCAGAAGCAATGGAGAGGTTTCAAACAAATCTCTCCTCGACTAAAAGAGTCTCCCCATGCGCTACAATAAAAATGTTTAATCGGTCTATTTTTTTTTTTAAACAGAATCCTTGCCTTCTACATAATAAATGTTACATGCATGTGATCTAAATTAATGCTTACTTTTCCCATATACTTTAATTAAAGCTTAATATTGGTTAAGAACAGTGTCAGGTGGTTCTTCAGTTCCGTCAGATTTTTGATCTTCTGATGAAACTCCGAAGATTACTGTTCCTATTCAGCCCACAAATTCCGAAAACACAAAGCCAAATTTTCAGTTATCCGAAACACAAATCAGATTACGAAAACTTTTAAAATGAACTTCTGGTAAATGAAATGGGTTTGCAAATTTCCGTACATAGTAGATTCTTAAATCAAAACAACACAGTTTAGACAGACACTTACAAATAAAGTTCGAAGTAGGCAAACTGGACATCGAATCAGAAGTTTGCCATAGAGTGAACAAAACATCAACTACAGTGTCACTAACACTGAAATTCGTACGGTAATTTACCTGAAAAATATTGCCATTTGTCTTCTGACACGACAGCATAGAACATTTTTGGAAGTTTCGTTGCTATTCACTCCTTAACTTTGTTTTCGCCTCATTTTACGGTACTATCACATGAGGCAAAATATTATTATTATTAATAGTAAGCATAATACGGTCACAGTGTTCCCCTAAGGCAGTATGCCTAGTTGCATAGTCTGAAAAACACATCAACCTGACATTATTTTTGTATAGCTGTGGTTCTGAATCGTATTTCTTAAACATATACTGTACCAGACACTGTCTTATTTACTTTTATTTTACACAAGGATACAGTTTGAGCAGTGTTTGATGATGATGCAAAGGCGGAGAATGGGGCCACAAATTAAAAAACAAGGCAGCTTAGCTCTCAAAATGCAGTCGAGAAAGTATACTGATGAAGATCTAAACGCATAACTCATGTTGAATTTGGGCGAAAGCCCGACATGGGTCTCTGAGCAAAATAAAATTCAACAATAATGTGACTGGTTGCTGTATTTTTTCACGAAATATAATCCACAACCACAGAGCTGAACCATCATTAATACAGTATACGTAATTCAAACATATTGCGTCACTCCTACAGAAATTTACCTGCAGAAAGCGAATAGCATAAAAAGGTCACCATTTTAGTTCATAAATATTTACACAGTTGAACAACAACATTTTGTCGACTACAGCGGATTGGTCGACCTTTGGAAAGCATTACTGGAACGATTCTACGCGGCATGGATTCGACAAGTACTTTACAGGTTTCGAAGATATGTGGCACCAGATGTCCAAGCACAGATCATACAATTTCCGAAAATTACATGGCGGTGGTTTGCGGGCGCGGAGCTTCGTCCAGTGACGTCCCTGATGTGTTGCATTAGGAACAGATAAAGAAAAATTTGCTGGCCAATATATCATCGTCAGTTGACTATCATCTCCCTTAAACCACTGTAGCGCTAATCAGGCCTTGTGGCATAATCCTGGAAGACTACATCAGGGAAGCCATCAATATGAAGGAATGCAGGTCAAGTTGTCATTTCTAATCAGGAGATTCATGTAAAAAGATTTCCGAAGTGATTATGGCCGCACTACGGGAATTAACAGACTTTGAACGCGGAATGGTTGTTCAATCTAGACACTTGGGACATTGCATTTCGGAAATCATTAAAAAATTCCTTATTTCGAGATCCACAGTATCAAGAGTGCCCCGAGAATACGAAATTTCAGGTAATACCTCTCACTACGGACAACGCAGTGGCCGACAGCCTTCACATAATGACAGAGAGCAACGGCGTTCTTGTTATCAGTGGTAACAGATAAGCAGCACTACCTGAAATAACCCAATCAATGTGGGACGTACGACGAACGTATCCGTTTGGACAGTGTGGTTAAATCTGGCGATAATGAGCTATGGCAGTACACGACCGATGCGAGTGCACCTCTGTTGCGCTCGTGGCCATATTGGCTGGACTTTAGACGACTAGAAAGCTGGCCTGGTGAGATGAGACCCAATTTGAGTTGGTAAGAGCTGATGGTAGGGCTCGAGTGTGATGCAGACCACCACAAAGCAAGGGGTCCAAGTTGTCAACAAGATAATGTGCAAGCTGGTAGTGGCTCCATAATGTTGTAGGCTGTTGTTACATGGAACGGATTGGGTCCTAGTTGTGTTCGGTTACTTCGAGATCATTAGCAGGCATTCATGAACTTGATGTCGCCAAACAACGATGGAATTTTCATGGATTGCAACGAGCCACAGTTGTCCCTTACTTGTTTCCAGTACATTCCGAACGATTCGAGAGAATTATTTGGCCACGTAGATCGCCTGACATGAGTCCCATGGAACATTTATGGGTCATAATCGAGAGGCCATTTTGTGTCTAAAATCCTGCACCGGCAACACCTTCGGAATTATGGACGGGTATAGAGGGAGCGTATCTCATTGATTCTGCAAGGGATTTCCAACGATTTGTTGAGTCCATACCACGTCCAATTGCTGCCCTAAGTCAGGCAAAAGGAGGTCCGACACGGTATGAGGAAGTATATCTTATGAGTAATGTTCAGTGTAATGTTCACATATTTCTCAGCTGTCGTGATGCTTTTGATTAGTACGACAGGTTAAATGGAAGCCCAGATGTATGTCCCCGTAGCATAATGCTGCTTCCTTTGTGCGGGACATGTTTGGAGCAGCCGTTCACATGGGTGACGGCATATCCGGCTGCGACCACAGTCCAGCCTCGATCATCCTGTGCCCATTATAGCTGTAACTGGAGAAGTCTTTGCGTCAACATGAGAGCACATAAGCGATATGTACTGCGGAGGCACATGTTCGACTGTTAGCTCTGAGCGCTGCGCACCTGCAATGTACTCCAGGTTGGCGATTCTTCTGGTTGGTTCAAATGGCTCTGAGCACTATGGGACTTAACTTCTGAGGTCATCAGTCCCCTAGAACCTAGAACTACTTAAACCTAACTAACCTATGGACATCACACACATCCATGCCCGAGGCAGGATTCGAACCTGTGACCGCAGCGGTCGCGCGGTGCCAGACTGTAGCGCCTAGAACCGCTCGGCCACGTCGGTCGGCGATTCTTCTGGAAAACCTGAAATTCTCAGGAAATTACATTTTACCTGGAAAAGTCAGGGAAATTTCAGGGAATTTAATAAAATCTCAGGGCACACTGTGGGTTTTTAAGGCAGCATTTAAGTTTAATTTTATTGACTTTTATAAATCACAATTTTTAAAATACTTGAAACTTCAAAGTGAGTCATTTACATGAATATTATACCACATAAATTAGCGATGTTTAAAAACTGCGATTAGTATAGCTCAGTTGAGAGGGAAAAGGCGTTATTGTGGTGTGACATCGTGTCCGTGTCACCCCCCCCCCCCCTTACCGCTCGCCATTAATTTTATCGAGAGTTTCTTTTCACCTTCTTCATCCTCACACTTGTAATTTGATTTTTTTTTTCATATTCGAGTAGCCACCCTATACTCTCTAATAAGGTATGAAACACATCACCACCGAGTCTGCTTAACGGAACGGATAAGCATCCGAACTTCACGTCCTGCTGTGGCGTCGATGTCGAACACTGTTGCCTGCTCGTGGTTTCACCGTTCTTTAATCACTTTCCGTCGATACTCACGACGGGAGAGCACGCCAAGGACCGAGCAGCTTCATCGTACTGTAGAAACTAGTTCCCAGGCGCCCGACAATAACCACCTGCCATTTATCGAAGTCACTACTGTTAGTTTATTTCCCCGTCTGTGGCTCCTATCGTTGCTAAACGCTATTGCGCTCATGTACTTTCCTTATCTCGTCTCGTGCACGCAGAGCTACCACGCGGCATTTAGTCTCGCGGTAGGCAGTGTATATATTCCTCCATCGGCGTGTCTTCTGCGTAAGTATTGCCTTTCCATTCGGGGTGAAATGTGACGTAATATTGGGTAATCTTTTTTCCACTTGATGTAAGTCATTCATTGCTTGATGTTAACAATGTAGATACAAAGAGAGAGACGAAATCGGATACCTTTTTTGAAATTTCCGTCTCATCTCCCAGGGAAACGGTGGCTCAGAAATTCGATAGCCGACCGTGGCGTGACTAGGAAATCCGGCTACAGTCAGGCGTAGCGATCTTGAGGGGCGAGTGAAGTTTCCTGAAAGCCGGGAGCCGGGCGCCGTAACCCATCGCTTTCAGCGAGTGCCCTCCGGCATTTAGAGGACTCGTCTGCGCACTGCGAGTTGCCTGCAGGCTCTGCCACTACCGCGACTGCATAAACTTCCCGTGCGGCACGCGATACCGTTTGGCACCGCTGAGGATTGGATTAAACGTAAATACAAGGTGCGTACGAACTTTCGGTGAGTGGTCTCAGAAAGTAAAGGAAGCAAGAGTTACAAACAAAATATTTTTACCTGCCTTTATACGGAGGAGTCCAGAAAAATGTACTCTTTGATAGTTAATATCTTTGGAAAACAATGACATATGGCTGCAGTTTTGCGCGGTAGCGTAGTCCATTGTTTTCCAGTAGATTATAGTACAGTAATGAATGAGGTAAAATTGTCGTTTAAGCAACGCAAGGCCGTATTGAAGTGGTACCAGAAGTACGAAAATATGATGGAGGCGCAACGGCAGTAGCTTTATGTTTACAGAACCCTGACACCGACAAGTACAACAGTGCATCGTATTTGGGATAAATTTGAAGCCGACGGTACTATTCAGGATATGCATGAGGAAAGATTTCGCCGACTAAAGACAGTAAGTCCAGCTGCTGTTTTGCAACATTTTACGAGGTCGCCTCAAAAATCTGTGAAGCAGGTTGCACGTGAAACCGGGGTAAGCCGATGAAGTGTACGGCGAATTCTGAAGGCTGCGAAGTGGGAAATGTACATTCCAAAATCGCAGCACGCTATGAACGAGGCATGCTTCGCGCGGGTGAACGGTTCACAGAGATAAACTGAACAATACTGTAAGCAGTCACAAGTGTGTGTAAAGGGCTCCACGTTCACGTGGAGAAAAACGTTAATCTGCCGGCTGTTAACGTGTAGTGTGGCCAGTCATCGCGCGGTTTGATTAGCTCACTCTTCTTTGAAGGTACTGAAACTGGTGAGAAGTATCTTCGTACGCAGCGAACATCGATTTTTAAGTGCTACCCGAGAGGTGTTGAGAAGTGAGAGATTTTACTTACAACGAGATGGCGCTCCACCTCACAGTCACAGGGATGTCAGAGCCTACTTGGATGAAAATCTACCTGCACGATGGATGGAGCTGTTGAGTAGCAGAGTGAGAAGTCTGCAGGGGCAGATCTAGAGAACGAGAAAGATTTCGAAAAACATTTTGTGTTGAGCAAGGAAGTTGAGCACGAAGACGTTGCAGATATCCAACGACGCTGAGCACGGTGTTTCCAGCGATTTCACAAGAAGCGTTTGCTGAGTCTCCAACCCCTTTACAACCGGTGTCAGAAGTGTGTTGTAGTTAATGGCGATTACTTCGAAGGCCAGTAAAGATATTTTATATGTAACTCCTGTTTCCTTTAGTCGAGACCATTCAGCGAACTTTCGAACGCAGCTTATAATCCTACAACGCCCGATTCACAGCGTATTGTGTTCCCGCTGGATAGAAATAGAGCGCTCTACCAGTGAAGAGTCTGTGAGATTCTGGAGGTGACGTAAGACGTCTCAAGTGACTGGTGATTGAAAGCAGAGTCTGGCTGTTGATAGTGTACTTCGTTGCTAGATGTGAGCCACCCAAGATGCTGGAGCCGTATCTCGCTCTTTTGTTGGAAGAACATATCCTCTTGGGGGAGATCGAAAGCCGGCGAGCTCGAACGTCGAATTCTCTAGCACTTTCTTTCATTTACGTTACAACTGTCACGTTCTTAAGACACAAATTCCGATTCTGCGATTAAATGAAGGGCTATTTGTTTGGTTACAAGAAGCATTAGGTTCCTTATACGCTCTAAAACAAAAACAAAAAATACACGCCACGAGGGAATTACCCGAATGGGACGGAAATCGGGAGATGTGATTATACCTACAGACAAATGGACGCTTAGAAATTTCAGGTAGGTTCGGAGATTTTTGAAGGGAAAGAGCTCCGCAAATTGAACAAGTAAATAAAGCATTGGTCCACTTTTGGACCGAGTGCAGCAGTTATTCGGCTTGGTATTGACTAGTAGACTTGTTTGATGACCTCCTGGGAAATATCGCGCCAAATGATGTCCAATTGTCCCGTTAGATCGTCAAAATCCCGAGCTGGTTTGGCGGTTCTGCTCATAATGCTCCAAGCGTTCTCAATTGAGGGAGAGATCCGGCAACCTTACTGGCCAAGGCAGGGTTTGACAAACATGAAAACAAGCAGTAGAAACACAAGCAGCGTGAGAGCGGCTATTATCTTGCTGAGATGTAAACCGAGGATGGTACGTACAATATCGACGTACCGCTGTGCTGTAAGGTTGCCGCAGGTGACAACCAAAGGGGTCCTGCCAAGAAATGAAATCCCACCCCAGACTATTACTTCTGGTTGTCGGGCCGAATGGCGGCCGATATCCAGGCTGGTACCCCACCCCAGTGTGGAGCGCCTCCACACACGCCTCGTCATCGGGAATCAACTCGAAGCGAGACTCATCATCGAAGACAATCCTCCTGTCGATAAGATTGCAGGCCGAATGTGAGCAATACCACATTAAACGGATGTGCTGGTGTACAGAGGTTATTGGCAGTAGGTGCAAGGAATGCCTGAGCTCAGCCTTCTTTCTGTGAGCTGCCAATTAATGGCCTTTGTGGCCTCTGAAGCACCAGTTGCACGTCGGATCGATGACTGTGATGAACCTGGGACTCGGAGTGTCTCTCTGAAGAATGCTCAGTCCTCACGTTCTGTCATCCCTCTAGGTCAACCGCTTCCCTCTTGACGCTGTGTCTTCGGCTATGGTTCCCTCATTCTTGCCAACATCGTCAAATAGTGGTATCGCTCCCATTAAATGTCTAGTGATTCGCCAGTTACTCCAACCGGCTTCTTTGAGCCCAACTACACGCCTTTTTCCAAATGCTGCCATCTGCATATATTGTTCACGGGCCTGTCTACGAGGCATGGTTACTGTCCAACTGAGTACACCGAATGAAATTCACAGAGATTTTATGCCCTGCCATCAACATGTTCCCTGCGATGAAACTGCGCTTTAGCGACGCACAGTTATCCTTCGGCCGCCACAGTTCACAAATTGCATTTTCCGTTGGTATCTGTACCAAATGTCAAAGCTGGCACCATATAGGCGTCCCAGGTGTGTTCTATCGGGTTCAGATCGGGCGAAGTTGTCAACATGAGTTCAATACCACACTTCTAAAACCACTACAGCACGACTTTGGCCATATGACATGGGCAGTTATCCCGCTAGAGGAGGCCATCGCTGCCACGGAAGATATCAAACCTGATGGGCTGCAGATGGTGGCCATAGCTGTCATGATGGTTTCGATTACTGCCACAGGTCCCGTGGAAGACCAGGTGAACGTCCTCCAAGACCACACCGTCCTGAGTCCGAGGCATAGTAGACGTTTCGAGTAGCTGTTCACTGGGATGACAACTTACCTGGACGCGACCATCGATCTGGTGTAACGAGAACGCTGATTCACCCAACTAGGCAACATGTTTCAATTGATCCACTATACAGTCCGGATGGTTTTTATTAATTATTACTTTTTCTGTAGATATCTGAAGTAGATTTATTTCCTTTAAACATCATAATGCTTAGTTGTACTGAAACATTTGAGATAGTGTTAAAATTTTACATGCTATAGTCTTGGCAATTCAAGTGCAGCATTTGGTCTGTTCTTCTATGTAGATAACAGACGAAAAGAAAATGACATATAAATAAGCACATATATCAATGGTCCCATGCCCACTGTGGAATCGTCATTGACTATAGCGCTGGTTCGACATGGGAGTAGGTAGGGTCGACAGCCACGGAGCCCCATTTTCAAGGATGTGCGCTGAATGGTGTGTTCCGTAACACTTCTGTCTGGACAAGCACTGTACTCTGCCGTCGGATCAGCTACAAATCGCTGCCTATCCCGCTTTATAGTGCGGGCTAACCTCCGACCTCCACGGTCAGTGAAGATCCGGGACTGTTGAACAGTTTTGTCAGCCACTCGTGGTAGCACCACCCTTCACAACTTTCCGTAAATCCTCACCGCAGTAGAGTCCGAAGAGCTGATTAGTATCAGCGCTTCCGGGATGCTAGTTGTGAGGCGCGGGGCCCTTCGTGTAAGTAACTCACGTTAGTGAATTTCCATTTTGCGGCCAGAATAATCGATAGAGTGATACCCAATTCGTCTCTGCTCCACTCATACGGGATGTTCAGAAATGTTGCAACAGACCTCGAGGGGTTGTGGAGGGTGTTTTGGGGAAAAAATCGAGGATAGGAACACGTGTCCTGAAACGTCGTGCAATGAAGCTACAGAGCGCCGAAGTAACAAGCGCCTGAGCCTGCCTCTAGGCTACACCTCCGACGGCAAACGTGGCTTTGTTCGCTGACGGACCGTAGGTGGAAAGTCTTGTAACATTGTTTGTTATTCGGTGATTACGACTGATTGCCAGGATTGCCGGTGGAGAAGATGGAGCTAGCTGATGCATAGGAAGACCTGAATATGATGCTCTGTTGCCTGGGCTATTAACGGTTTCGGACAAAGGATACCATCTGCTAGTTATTTATTCCTGCGTACCGAAAAACGTTAGAGATTTTAGAGGGTTACAGGAGAAAAATAAGCTGTGGATGGAAACCTGTGTTCTAAATGGTCATCCACGCAGGCAACAGAGCATCCCATTCATAGGAGACAAGGCCTTTCTACGCAACAGCTGACTCCATCTCCACCAGTGGTGTTCGTGGCAATAAGTCGCGGTCACTGAATAACAACAACATTGCGAGACGTCCCGCCTACAGTCCGTCAGCGTACAAAGTCACGTTTGTTGCGAAGGGGAGGCTATAAATTCTATGCTCTGTAGCGTCGTTGGAACATGTTTCCGGACTCGCTTCCTGTATTCGGTTTGTTCCTCAAGACACCCTCTACCATCCCTCGAAGTTCGTCACTACATTTCCGTGACACCCGGTATATTTACCTTATGGCGTCATTTGCCTGTAGGAATAGATGCTGATGTTTTGGTCCATCAGCATATTACCATCAATGGTTTATGAACCGATTGCACCTCTGCTCCTCGCACGTGTACGGGTGCAAGGAGATGGCAGGTCAGGTTAGTCCTAGAGGTAGAGAACGTATGGACACGAGCTGTCTGACGATGTGTGTCCGTAATTACAAGGACTGGCGCTCGTCAAGCCCGGAGTGGCGTGGAGTGTGTTGTAACATGGAGAGAAGTCCCGCTGCCCGCCATTAGCGCCGCTCTGCTGTTTGCGTTGGCGCCGCGGCTGCGTCCGTCGGGCCTCCCAGAATATCTCGGCCGCTGCACCGCACTGCACAGCTAGTTGTTTACAGTTCAGCTACCACAGCAACAACCAGTCTAAGACTGGGCTTCGTCTCGCATGGTATTCTGTCCACCGTTATCGTGTTCCTGGTAACTCATATGTCAGCTGTCTTAGTCAGTTGCAGACGGGGCTTGCAGCCGGCAAAATGATACATGTGATCGATTTTCGTTGTTTACATTGTACCTTTGGGCACCGTGTTTGTTTTACGTGACAAAATGTCCTAAACTAGTCCCGACTATTACCGTCCTTCCAATATTGCAAGTCAAGGAGGAGCGTGTGAACGTATTCAGAACGGGAGTGTTATCTGATGTTTTATTGCTCGAATTCCGGAAAGCATTTGATACAGTTCAGCAGTGACCTTAACATATACGGCAACATCTACACGATTAATCTCAAATTCACATTTAGATGCTTGGCCGTAAATTCTGCGAACCACTTTCAGCCTATCTCTCAACCGTTTCACTCTCGAATAGCACGTGGGAAATGTCCTGCTCGAGGTCTGATTTTTCTTATTCTAGTACGACGGACATTTCTTGTTGCGCACTCAAGATCCAACAAAGGATTTTTGGCATTCGGAGGAGGAATTTGGTGACCGAAATTTGGAGGAAAAGTTCTCGCCGCAACGAAAAACGTCTTCGGTTCAAATGGTTCTGAGCACGATGGGACTCAACTGCTCAGGTCATTAGTCCCCTAGAACTTAGAACTAGTTAAATCTAACTAACCTAAGGACATCACAAACATCCATGCCCGAGGCAGGAATCGAACCTGCGACCGTAGCGGTCTTGCGGTTCCAGACTGCAGCGCCTTTAACCGCACGGCCACTTCGGCCGGCGTCTTTGCTTTACTGACTTCAACACCAATTCTCTTACCATATCTGCGAAATCCTCTTCCGTTGCAACCGAGCTACCCGCCTTTGATCTTCTTCCATGTCGTCAGTCAGTCCAGTGTGTGAATCTGGAGCGCCGGCCGGTGTGACCGAGCGGTTCTAGGAGCTTCAGTCTGGAACCGCGCGGTCGCTACGGTCGCAAGGTTCGAATCCCGCCTCTGGCATGGATATGTGTGATGTCCTTAGGTTACTTAGGTTTAAGTACTTCTGTGTTCTAGGGTACTGATGACCTCAGACGTTAAGTCCCATAGTGCTCAGGGCCTTTTGAACCATTTTGATAATCTGGTATGGATCTCATATCGCGCAGCAGTACTCCAGAAGAACACTGACAAGCATAATGTAGACATTCTCTTTAGTATATTTGTAGCATCTTCCATATGTGCTGCCAATAAAACATAATCTTTCGCTCTCCTGCTCCACAATACTTTCTGTGTGGTCATCCTCTTTAAGTCGTTTCTAATCGCTAGACATTTAGGTTAACGGACAACTTTAAATTTGTATGATTTATCGTGTAACCGGAGTTTAACGTAATTTTCAGCACTACTGTGGAGGCCCTCATGCATTTTATTTTTAGGGCCAGTTGCACTTTTCGCACAATGCAGGTATATTGCCTAAATCATTTTGTAATACTTTTTGTTTTTTACTAGACGGTAAACGACTGCATCATATTCAGACAATCTAAGACGGCTCAGATCGTCTCTTATGTGTTTAAACAGATAAAGAACAGGAGGGCACCTACACCACTTCCTTCGGGCACTCCTGACATCACTTTCGTTTCAGTAGATGACCTCCCGCCTCTTTCTGACAGAAAATAAAGAATACAGTCTCACAGTTTAGACAATGCTCCGCAAGAACGCCAATTGATTAGAAACCAAGTGTGTCGGTAGCCTTGTGCAAAATACAGAGAAGATAATAAGAGTTTACCAATTATCAGGCCAGATTTATGGCTAGATTCAACACTTCCAGGCGGATAGAACACGTTATTCGTAAGAGGACGATACTGGCAGATGTAAAAATAATTTCTGGCGTACACCAAGAAATGGTTAATATTTACATGGTTATTTTTCTAAATGAGGGAAGACTACAGGAAACTGTATCTAAGAGGATAAGAAGAAAACAAACGTCCTATGGACTTGTGTCCGGAAATGCATGGTCTCTGTACTACAGTATGTTTATTAATTCATCATGCCTGTACAGTACAATGCAGTGCACAACATGCTGTGATGAAACCACCAGTAGACAAGGTGTTCAAAGTAAGCGCAAACACAAGACTCACTGACTGATCTACTCACACCTTTAAATGTGCCATCCTGCAACAGAATGGCGCCACAGTTAGCATGGATGCGTTCGTTGTTGCAGGGTCTGCACGTCCGGGATACGCTCCGGATACACGACTTATTTCACATACCTCCCACAGTCAGAAATCTGTAGCAGTTTTGGAAGCCAACAGCCGTTAAATAATGTATAAAATGCATATTTGAACAATTAGCTGTTTTTATTTTAAACCCAAATTCTACCGGGTTCGGTCTTGGACCATCTTCACCCATGAAGGGTTAAAATGATTTACGCCACCATATGGCATTAGTCATTACTTAATATGTGTAGTTCATGCCATGAAAGTAAATATATATGAGACAGCCCTTTAAAAGCAAACATCCAAATTCTAAATGTGTACGGAACAGTGCTGCGCTGTATATACTTACAATTCGGGTGTTTGCTTTTGAAACTAAGGAAATGAGATTGGAGTCTGAAGTTTATTGGAAGGCTCTTATGGAAATGTAATACGTTCGCGAAAGAAATGGCTTGCATACAAAACACTTGTTCGATCGGTTAAAGAATGGTGCTCATCAGTCTGCACCCTTACCTAGTAGAAGTAAGGGACAATATACAGGCTGTCCCACTCAAACCTCCCAGATTTCAAGGACCAAGCAGAGAAAAATCATAGTAGATACGACAATGAAAAATGCGCCACATCGTAGAGCTTCTCAAAGAATTTATATTCCCGCGTCGGAAGTGCCAAGTATCATCGCCAGAGTGCAGCATGATCGCATGAGGTGAAAATGGCGACTCCACAGCAGTACGCCCAAGCAGTAGTCTGGTTTGCAGAAGCAAAATCGCCGATTACTGTGCAAAGAAATTATAGCCGTGTGTATGAATGTGATCCACCTGATGTGAAAAGAATTAAGGAATGGTATAGGAAGTTTCTGGCAACAGGAAGTGTTCTGAAACATTCTGGCGGTGCACGTTATGGAGTTTCAGAAGAGACAGTGGAGGACATCACACAAACATTTCTCAGAAGCCCACGTAAGTCAATTCGTCAAGCATCGAGGCAACTTGATGTACCTCGATCAACATTGCATCGTGTAGTTCACCAGCGTCCTCGTATGTGTGCCTACAAAGTGCAAATTCTAAAACATCTGACGCCAAACGACAAACCACGCCGACCACAATTTGATGAGGATATGCTGCAGCGTGTTGATATGGATGCCAGCTTCTTGGATAGATGTTTATTCTCAGATGAGGCAACCTTTCATCTGTCAGGAAGGGTTAATAGGCATAATGTTCGGATTTGGGCTTCGCAAAATCCGCACTTTGTCATTGAACATGTTGGTGATAGCCCTAAACTAAACGGCTGGCACGACAGGATTGTTGGACTGTTCTTCTTTGCGCAAGACACAGTTAATGGGTCAGCGTATCTGGACATGTTGGAGCAGTTTGTGTACTCTCCGATACAAGACTTGTAACCCAACATCATTTTTCAACAAGATGGAGCTCCTGGATAGGAAATTTCCCAATCGTTGGGTCGGACGCGGAGGACCCATTGCCTACCCGCTACGTTCACCCGACATTACGCCGCTTTATTTCTTCATGTGGAGATTCGTGAAGGACCGCGTGTATGCGACCAAAGTGGCCGATACTCCTTCGTTGTGACATCCTATCACTAATGCAATTGCAACAATAACAGAGAAAATGTTACAAAGAACTTGGCAAGAAACTGAATATGGACTCGATATTCTTCGTGCTACATATGGTTCACCTGTAGAGGTGTACTGATGATAAATAAATAAATTCTTTGAGATGCTCTACAATGTGGTGCATTTTTCACTGTCGTATCTTGTGTGATTTTTTTCCTGGGTCTTTTAAAACAGGGTCTGAGTGGGACACCCTCTATATAAAGAAGATGAAACGAAGAGCGGGGCGAAGGAAATTACTGTGCATAAATAACGAGGACACTTCGTTAGGTTACGTTCAGGACACACTCGTCAGTTTAAAAGCCTCAGTACCACACGTCTTTATGTCGTCATTCTACAACGAGTATCTCCGGTCGGTAAGTCGAATCGATTGCGAGCTTTCGAAGTAGAAGAAGAAGGTGAAGAAGAACAGAAAACGTTGCCTGCCACGGATATCGTCGTTCTAAGATGGTGAGGATTCAAGAGACTTGAACTATTTTTGGAGTGTGTGTAGCACTGATGCCGCAGACAGAGCTCCACAGAGGCTGCGCAGCGTGCTGGGCCATTCGTCCCGCGCTAACGAGCGCAGGCGGCCGGTGGCAGGTGGCAGCTGGCGTTATCGCATCTGCGTCGCGGCTGCTGAGGCGTAGCTTTGCGCCGATACCTATCCGCTGCACGAGAGACCGCTTGATGACGAATCGTTGCCACCAAAACGCTAATTCCACTAAATTTTGTTTCGTGTTTTTCACCTCGCCGGCAGTTCATTTTGTGTTTGCCGTAAGAGGGTGTTAACACTCCTATTTGTGGTTCTGATTCATCACTGGAAAGTGTTGACCATGGGCATATAAAATCCCGTGTATGAGGTCTGATGGATAAATTCCGGAACTTCTTCCACAAAATTTCTCTACGCTTACCTTTTACTTATTCTGCATGGTCTCCTTCGAAATACTCTCCATCACAATTGACACACCGCTCCCAATGCCGGAAGTAGTCTTGGTACTCCTGTAGTCTTGCTGGATCGCACGAAGCAACGTCTGAAAGTTTTCTTTTATCTCGTCTATCGTTGCAGATCTTCCTCTCACCGGGATTTTCAGCATTGGAAACTAGGAATATCTGTAGGGGACCAGGTCGGTAGAGTATGGTGGGTGAGGCAACGCAGTGATTTTGTTTTTTTGTCAAACAGGCGCGGACTAACAGGGATGAATATGGGGGTGCGTTATCCTGTTGCAAGAGACATGAACTGCCTCGCCACAGTTCAGGCCGTTTCCTCCTCACATTTTCTCGTAGGCGTCACAACACGTCCCGATAGTACCATCGAATAACAGTTTCTTCCTGTGGCACGAATTCATGATGAACTAGTCTTTCAAAGTCAGATACAACTATCAGCATGGCTTTCACTTTTGGCCTGACCTGGCGAGCTTTTCTTTGTCTTGGAGAATCTCTCCCGACCCATTGTGAAGACTGGACCTTGGTCTCAAGATCATAACACTAGATCCACATCTCATCACCAGTTATGATTAAGTAACACCTCGTTCTCATTTGCGCGAAAGCTCTTCACAGACTGCGAGGCGAAGGTTCAGGAGCCATGGGACGAACTTGGCGGCAGCACGATGCATTCCAAGATGCCGTGTGAGGATTTCATGACGTGATCCGACAGAAATGTTACGTTCTTCTGCAGTGTCTCGGACAGTCAGTCTTCTATTGGCACGCACAGTTTCGTTGACGTTCCTGACATGAGTGTCGTCGGTAGACGGTGAAGGGCGTCCTGAATGAGGGTCATCTTTAACTTGCGTACAGCCATTTTTAAACCGTGTGAACCATTCGTAACACTGAGTACGGCTTAAGCACTCACCACCGTAGCCTTCCTGCATCATTTGGTTTGTCTCTGTAAAGGTTTCCTTGCGTTTCACGCAAAATTTAATGCAGAAGGGTTGTTCCCCTAACTCTGCGATCTCGAAATTCACAAACTGTGCGACACGACGTTCTACTCACTACAGCATCGAACGATAACTAACAGACGTACAACAATGAAACTTCCGGCAGTTACATATTGAACACAGGCGTGTGCAGGGATGCCAACCGCATTTCGCGCGAACGCAAGGACGTGTTTAGACTGTATGCTGTTCTTAAATTATACAAGTGATCTAAGAGACGAACTGAGCAGCTCTCTTAGATAGTTTGCATACAGTGCCGTCTTCTATCGTCTGGTAGAGTCATCAGAAGGTAAAACGAATTGTGTAGTGACTTAGCAAATATCTCTGCTTGGTGCGAAAAGTGAGAACACGTTGAACAATAAAGGGTGAGAGGTCCTCCACGTTACTATTAAAAAAAGGCACTCTAAATTTCGGGTTCGCGATAATTCAGACTTAAAGGATTTCGATTTAACTAAACATCAAGGGACTAAAATTGTAGACAGTTTAATTCGGAACCATCACATAAAAAATTTTGTCTGTCCTCTTCTGGAATACCGGATCGTTACCTGTTAGGGCTGATGGAGGATATCGAGCAAGTTTAAATAAGGGCAGGTCGATTTGTGTAATGAAGAAATAGGGGAGAGAATATCACGGATAAGATAAGCGATTTGGGGTGTTAATCATGAAAGCAAAGGTATTTTTCGTTGCAGCCCTATCTTTTCACGAAATTACAGTCATTAACTTTCTCTTTTGAACGTTAAAATTTTTGATCCACTCCCAAATACACAGTGAGAAATGATCGTCGTGATAAAATAAGGGTAATCAGACCTCGCAGGGAGATATTTAGTTCTTCATTTTCTCACGTGCTGTTTTCGAATGGCACTCTCTTCCAAGCAGCATGAATTGCACAGTAATCACGGAGGTATAGATGCAGAGAACACTGACCAAGCAGAAATCGTCATGACCTCGCCTTAACCTAATCAAAGAGATAACCAAAACAAAACTTAGTCTGTAGTGCAATAAAGCCCCGTCGCGTATGAGATAAATACGAAACACCACCGGATGTGCTGTCCTCCACGCAGGTGGCAAGGCACGGCGGCCCTGGCGCTGTACAGTTTTAGGATACCGGTACCAAAAACAGACTTCTTTCTGGGCATTTATCCACCGCGTGAACTATTGGTGCACAGGGGTGACTGGAGTCCTGTACGAATCGTTTAACTTCTTCGTAAGCTTGTCAGCTTGACACGCGATGAAAAATTCCTGTGTCACTAAATCGAGCCTTTGTCATGACAGCGTATGAGAATGCGTATGAGAATGTTGGTTCGAGCTGCTAAAGACTCTACCATAGAAAATAGGATTTTAACCCCCTCTCTGTGACATTACGTTGCAAATATTACCGAGAGGCTTTACTCTAGTCACAACTAAGTTGCAAACATAACATTTTCAGAGAATATTCTTATGCACACCATTTGGAGTTTTGCAAAGATGAATCAGTTTTTTGGTTGTCTATCACACAAACACGGTACGTAGAGTTGTTCATGCGAGAAACATGATTTTTTAAATTCTTTCTGCAGTGTTGGAATGTTTGCCGTTGTGGTTTATTGATAGTCATACTGTACGACTGTGTGTGTGTGTGTGTGTGTGTGTGTGTGTGTGTGTGTGTGTGTGTGTGTGTGTCTGGTTTATGGGCCCGGAAATTGGAACCTTTTGGAAACGAGACTTCCAAAGCTGAGTGGTTAGTTGAAATTAGTGGAATTCGTGGTACGAATACTGACTTGCCTTTTTGTTTTCGGGTTAATATTCCGGCTTCTCTGATGTTGTTTAGAAGCCTCATTGCAAGGGCGAACCGGGAGCAATGAGCGAATTTACGAATCCTGTTGGAAAGCAAACGCTTTTCGTCTTGGTTCACCATTTTATAAATGGATGTATTTTTTTTCTTTTCCCAGGCAATGTATTCTATATTCGCTGATTTTTTTTATTGACAAACGTTATCTTTCACTAAAATTTTTCGCTCCCAAAACTAGGCTTTGTGTTCATATACTCTGTGTAAGCCGATGCAAGTCTTGATGAATTCTTCCTCGGTGTTTACAATGTTCCACAACTCATCGGTTAAGATGCGAAAGAGATAGAAGGGGTCCTGGTGGCCACTCTAAAGTGATGGTGACCACTTCAGGTACTGGTATACCCACAGCTGCCAGTGCATAAACACTGTAGCGCACAACGGCAGATCCAAAGAGTAGCACCAGGCATCAGTACCAAAGACTGGGACAGGTCGTTTTAGAGGTACCGTTAACTTCAACTACAAACAGTTTAATTTTGATAAGTATAAATACTGATTAAGGGACGGTTGGAAGATGGCACTGCTACTCCACAAATGTCAGGTGTTGTGAACACGAAGGGAGAGAGAATGGAATAGCTGGGAAGCCCTACGGTATAGGTTCGGTTGCCTCCTCTGGAAGAGTTTTCTTCCTCCATGCAGAATGAACCCCTTCCTCGCGCTGTTACGAATGTTGTGAGTAAGGTGCATTTCTTTTATGTACGTGACTGTAATGGGGATTTGTATACAGCTGTCGCATTTTTGTGTTCTATGATGATAGAAGGGAGAAGTTAAACCGGATGCGGTGCTGTCGCACAATTCACTCCTCTTGAACAGTGCCATAGGTCCACCTAGCTTTATGTCCCTGTCCGATGGACCGAACTGATTCAATGGTGTCGCATGCCCATACTCCGTGAGACACTGCGGCCAGTTTGGAATTTATCCTAGGACATTGGCCTAACGTCTAGTGGAATAGGAACTTTCCCTCCCTTTACCAGTCAGAAATTATTGATGAGTATTTCTTCTACCAGTTTAAAACTTCCTTATAATATGAGGGGCAATCAAATGAAAACAGAACACCTGCCACAAAGGAACCATGGAACGATTCCATTCAACAGTAATTACCGCACACGTTAAGACTTTTTTCCCACTGGGAGAAGAGGTGATCAATTTCAGTTTCATAGAACGCTATCGATCACTGACGGATCCACAACCACACAGAGTCCTGCACTCACCCGCCCAACTGAAACCGACGTCTACATCGACATCTACACGATTGCTCCGCAGTTCACAATTAAGTACCTGGCAGAGGTTTCATCGAACCTCCTTCAAGCTATTTCTCTACTGTATCTTTCTTTAGGTCGACAACGATATGAAAATCACACAGTGAAGATGCGGGCTGTACAGAAGAAGTTGCAGTGTTTCCCAATCCCAATGCGTCCGATTAACAGTATGGGTTCCTCGAACGTGGAGCCACAGTCAGTGTACAGCATGCGAGAAACCCCCCCCCCCCCCCCCCCACTTACACAAAACCTCCAGAAATGGTATTAGGAGCGTATAGTATAACTGACCACACGTTTCCCACCCGAGTTTTGCGATAATTGAGCCAGTCCGTCCTTCAACTCACTTAGTGAGCCGCCGCCTAGGAATTGTTCCTACCTGTTATGTAGAGATGGTCTCATAGTTTTATGTCCCCTTGCAGAGCCGTAGTAGCACCGTCGGATTCTCAAAGGGTAGTACTACTGTCTATGGTTTACGTAATGAAGCGGGAAGAAGTTTTTGTGCAAATAATTTTTACACAGTGTGCTATTATGGTGCGTTTACTTAAGAAACAGCGTAAAATGAACTTGTTCAAACTGATTATAAGCTAAATATTAACAGTGTGAGAGCATGCTCTACTCCATGACTAGATCGAAAGGCACCCTATCGACGACTGCCTACTATGCGCACAGTCTGTAACTTGAGTGTACAATCGGCATAGTTCGTATAAGACCTTACATCTCGGTTATGCAAAAGTTATTCATTTATTTATTAATATCAACGTTTCCTGGGAATGTGAAGTTGCTGAAAGATAGTATTTGTAATCCGTAGACTCCTTCTAATGTCTGAGCGATAAAAGGCAACTTTTGTTAGTAAGTATTTATTAATAACTATTACTTGACTCGCGCCGGAATGGATGTACGAGTACTTTCCCTACAAATTTCCTTGGTGACGCAACGAGCGATTTCTGTATCGGCACCTCATCCCACTCGGTCTGAGAGCGCCAGATGTCCAACCGCCTCTGCTAGCCAGCGTGGGAACCTACCGCTCGCTCTGTACTTCGTACATACTAGAGCTCTGATACAACCACTTCACAAAAGTGAAATTCCAAAATTGGAGATAAAGTAAAATGCACTCTTATCTGCAAATAAGGGGTACCTTACAAGCGCTGTGAAACACTTTGCAGAAAGTGCGATGCACCATGAAGTCAAAACGCCTAGGAATGCTGTCGGACGGAATCATCCTCTTGCAGGATGACGTCCACCGCCACGCTGCCAATCGGACGAAGATTATGCTTCAACGATTTTTATAGGAAATAGTGCAACATCCTCCGTACAGCCCAGATCTTTCACCTTGTGATTTCCACATCGATGGCGATCTGAAGAAAGATATGCGTGTACGTCGGTTTCAGTCGGACGAGGAAGTGTAAGATGTGGGTGTGGTTGTGGATCCGTCAGCGGTCAATAGCGCTGTATGGAACAAGAACTATATTAATAAGCAATATTTCAAAAGAATTGGAAATAAAATCACAATAATAAATATAATTTCAACCACCAAAATTCAATATTCAAGCAATAGAAATTAAAATAGCAACATCACCAATACGATTAGAAAGTGCAGTTAACATACCTGCACTATAAGATTTCACATTTTGGTAGTAACTTTGTGGAATAAGTATCGTAACGCACATGGAAAAGAACCAAACTTACACCAACTGCCCTGGGTACACAGGATGTAAGTTCATTCGCCCATCTTAAGGTGCATGAAATGTTTTCCAGGCCAGTTCTACACTCCTGGAAATGGAAAAAAGAACACATTGACACCGGTGTGTCAGACCCACCATACTTGCTCCGGACACTGCGAGAGGGCTGTACAAGCAATGATCACACGCACGGCACAGCGGACACACCAGGAACCGCGGTGTTGGCCGTCGAATGGCACTAGCTGCGCAGCATTTGTGCACCGCCGCCGTCAGTGTCAGCCAGTTTGCCGTGGCATACGGAGCTCCATCGCAGTCTTTAACACTGGTAGCATGCCGCGACAGCGTGGACGTGAACCGTATGTGCAGTTGACGGACTTTGAGCGAGGGCGTATAGTGGGCAAGCGGGAGGCCGGGTGGACGTACCGCCGAATTGCTCAACACGTGGGGCGTGAGGTCTCCACAGTACATCGATGTTGTCGCCAGTGGTCGGCGGAAGGTGCACGTGCCCGTCGACCTGGGACCGGACCGCAGCGACGCACGGATGCACGCCAAGACCGTAGGATCCTACGCAGTGCCGTAGGGGACCGCACCGCCACTTCCCAGCAAATTAGGGACACTGTTGCTCCTGGGGTATCGGCGAGGACCATTCGCAACCGTCTCCATGAAGCTGGGCTACGGTCCCGCACACCGTTAGGCCGTCTTCCGCTCACGCCCCAACATCGTGCAGCCCGCCTCCAGTGGTGTCGCGACAGGCGTGAATGGAGGGACGAATGGAGACGTGTCGTCTTCAGCGATGAGAGTCGCTTCTGCCTTGGTGCCAATGATGGTCGTATGCGTGTTTGGCGCCGTGCAGGTGAGCGCCACAATCAGGACTGCATACGACCGAGGCACACAGGGCCAACACCCGGCATCATGGTGTGGGGAGCGATCTCCTACACTGGCCGCACACCTCTGGTGATCGTCGAGGGGACACTGAATAATGCACGGTACATCCAAACCGTCATCGAACGCATCGTTCTACCATTCCTAGACCGGCAAGGGAACTTGCTGTTCCAACAGGACAATGCACGTCCGCATGTATCCCGTGCCACCCAACGTGCTCTAGAAGGTGTAAGTCAACTACCCTGGCCAGTAGGATCTCCGGATCTGTCCCCCATTGAGCATGTTTGGGACTGGATGAAGCGTCGTCTCACGCGGTCTGCACGTCCAGCACGAACGCTGGTCCAACTGAGGCGCCAGGTGGAAATGGCATGGCAAGCCGTTCCACAGGACTACATCCAGCATCTCTACGATCGTCTCCATGGGAGAATAGCAGCCTGCATTGCTGCGAAAGGTGGATATACACTGTACTAGTGCCGACATTGTGCATGCCATGTTGCCTGTGTCTATGTGCCTGTGGTTCTGTCAGTGTGATCATGTGATGTATCTGACCCCAGGAATGTGTCAATAAAGTTTCCCCTTCCTGGGACAATGAATTCACGGTGTTCTTATTTCAATTTCCAGGAGTGTATTTTGGCCACGGTTTACATTACAAGACGGTATCGCTCAGCCGGTCCTAGTTCCAAGTTATCTAATGGCTTCCAACAATTTGATTTTCAGTGTTTAATATAATTAGACTTAATTCAAAACTTTGAAATCGTGTCATAATCTGCTCATTAAGAAGTATGATCTTACGTTAAGGGTTTAACGCAATAGGTCTAATATGAAAGTTAGAAACTTTTAATTTTTCTTGAAACTGTGGTACTTCCGGTGTGCGAATAGCGCCAACTATATCAATCCCTTACTTGAGTTTGAAAGCACTAAGCAACTTCAAACAAACTTCACATGTAATTTTTAGCTTTCTCGAGATTTTTCTCACGGATATTCTCACTAAAGAATGAAAGGAAAAAAACTTTATCACGTTGCTGTTCGTGCAGTAAAACCTAACCATCTAACATGACATTTTAATTTATTACTTCTTTATTACTCTTTCTATCTGCAAAAAATTTTGCAGACAATATCCACATTTATCATTGAATGCACCTGCGTAATTATATCATTGTGTGACCCATAGGTCAGGAGTTATGGCGTCATTTTTAAAGTAATAGGACACCTGAATCTATTTTATACTTGAGAGTTCGATTCTGTAAAGAATCGGGGGCCTCGTCTAGTCAAAGTGTCGAAAAAAGAGCCAATACTTTGCTAAAGGTGGGGAAGAAGATTTTATTGTTGTAAGGTGTTCATATAGTTGGAGAGATCGGAAAACTAAGTTTTGCCAATAAAATTTGTGTTGGCTAAACTTTCTGCAGTCAAAATTTTTTTTAGAAAGGGAAATAAACGTCAGTGGTCAAGGAGCACAGAAAACGGAGGTTTTTTGAAAAATCTGAATACGTCCGAAATTTTAAAGGTTTTTTTTTTCTACAGAAATTTCAGTCATTATAAATTTTGTTGGCAAAGCTTGCTTTTTCAGTCTTTCTAAAGAGCTGAATAAGTTAAAAATATCTTTTACCCGACCTTCTGCAACGCATGTCTATTATTTGGCTAGACTAGTTGCGAGTGCGAGGGGAGGGGCGGGAGGAGAGAGGGGGAGAGGGGGGCGGGCCAGGAGAGTTTACCGGTAAGACTCGAACCGGCTATCTCGGAGTCGAGCGGAGCCGCGTATTCGTGAGCGTAATTTATGGTGACTGGATACCTTAAGACTTTATGATGATGTTTGATATTACGTTGTACTTCATAATGATGCTATTGCACTCCAATAAAGGAATTTACTCCAGGTATCAGCACCTTGTGGGAACACAAATGAAGCGGCAAAGTGGAAGTGCTCTCAGAGAGTGGCTGATGAGCCCGTGATGGAGTCTGAGACAGGGGTGGGCGGCCGACTTCATTTTACGCTCGCGTGCCGGCGGCAGCCCATAGCCGGGCGCTGCCGGATCGCTTAGGCAGCGCGCCAGCGGCATAACGTAATGCGGACGCCCGGCCGTATTTTCAGGGGCCGTGTAACAGAAATTCATGCCGCCGGCGTCCGGCGTCGTGTCGTTAGGACGCGACCCGCCCGAAATAGCGTGGGAGAAGGCGGAGGCGCTGCGGCGGAGCTGTGTTGTGTGCGCCGCGGGGATCGGGCACGTGTCCCGCCCACGGGCATTTTAGGAGAAAGGAGGAAACAAAAATATTTCGGATATCAAACTCTGGTGTGCGACTGCTTTATTTCTCTCATAAAATCGTTCGGCTCTGGAGTATCTGAGTGAGCTGTCTTGTATTCGGTTAAAGTGGGGTTTATTTTCGCCTCCCGAAGCTGAGGCCACAGCTCCCACTTGGTATTCACATCGTAGCTCCGCAATACAGTCTTTTTGAACCTACCAGCCAGTCCATTTAAATCAGTGGGTAGCGCGGTACCTCGGAACAAATCCGCACGAGTATTTCGTAATTCGATATTTGAGGGTAATCTACTGATTTTATTTTTTCTTCTTTGCAAATGCCTTCTAGCAAAATCATTTTTGAGGAATAGGTGGTTATCCACTGCGCCAGTCCATTACACGCTATCACATCACACCATATGCAAAAGCTGATGTCCCAGTGGCAGAAAAAAAGTCTAGAGACAAAAACAAACAGGAAGCTACACAAGGCGATGCCTATTACAAATCAGTGACTGATATTATTTCAGCCATTCAGACAGAAAGGAAGGACGCTAACAAGACTGTGAATAGGGGAGAATCCTACAACGATCCCATCTCACAGCGAAAAGAAGCTCCGGTTTGTGCTTGTGACGCACTGATTACAGTACACCACCGCATCTTGACAGACTGCATCCTGTATTCATAAAAAAATAAATAAAAATAAACAGCAGTTTGTCAGCCTACTCACCTACCATCTATTTCAGGACACAATGAGTTGATTGTGCAGAAGGTATTAAATTTTTTCATATTGACTCGTCTCTTACCCAAACTATTTTCAATATTCAAATGTGTGTGAATCCCTAAAGGACCAAGCTGCTAAGGTCATCGGTCCCTAGACTTACACACTACTTAAACTAACCTATGCTAAGAACAACACACACACCCATGCCCGAGGGAGGACTCGAACCTCCGGCGGGAGGGGCCGCGCAATCAGTGATATGGCGCCTCTAACGGCGCAGCCACTCCGCGCAGCCCAAACTATTTTCACAACTACAACATTTTAAGATGTTTCATAGTGGCTGGTCAAAACTTCTCCCTCAATGATGAACGTACCATATGCCCTAGAAATTTTCTTTATACTATTGTTTCTGTGTGTTCCTTCTGCAAGAGATAATATAAAGTCATTACACACTTTTCATGATCTATATATATAGCTGTACTTACGTGTCATGTATTATATTGAAGTGTGACTTCCATGCGGACGACCTGGCATCAGTGCACGGTACTGCCACGGTTTCTCTTTGATAAGAGGATCAGAACGGTGTGCTCTCAACTTGGTAATGCCACTTGAGGAGCTTCCCGAATGTTCTGACACCCTCCCCCCCTTTCCCCTCCACAACGCATCCGAGTGACGCCACATAACAGAGCTTGACATGGCAGGCTATCGGCACCGAATGATCCGTCAAGGCTGAAGCACGGAGTTGGGCTGTCGTACTATTTAATGATATTCGCATGACAGGGGAGCAGTATGTGCGCTAGTCACCCACATGTCGTGCATCCGTCATTTCCCTGTTTTATGTGCCACATCAAACGTATTGCCCATTAGAAAGGTACATCTCAGTCTTAAACTGTAACCCACGATCATCATCATCATAACCATCAATAACATCGATATAGAGAGCTCTGTCACAGATTAATAACTGTTGCTTCTTCGTTGTTAAGTTCAATTTTTTCTCACAAATCACCTTTTTCTTTCTGTTTGACGCGCGAAAGCCAGCTTTTAGAGCCGACGTTCTTCAGTCCTAAAGTACCTTCACATCATCGTTGCATGTTGAAAAAGGATCAATTTTCGTGCCGTGCAAAGAATTATGTTATTGAAAACAGAGTTGACTGTTCCAGAAGATCGTAACTAAAACAGAACATTTTTTTCGAAATGGAAACTGCATAGAAGAAAAACGAACCATTCTTTGTAACAGGTGATAAATGTGCTGCACTGCTGCAATTGCAGAAGTCAGCAAGATTACAAATATGTACCGTCAACAAAGAAAACACGTCATCTTTGTCATGTCTAGGCAAGTAGTAATTAAATCGTAATGTAGTGCTTACTTTGCTACCCAAATTGGCAGCAAATGTACTTCCACGTGGACATGATGGAAGTGCAGCGTACAAAAATGTTTTGTGTTATAATCCACGTAACAAATTTCATCTTGCCAGATGATGACAATTACACTGAAGCGCCAAAGAAACTGGTATAGGCATGCGTATTCAAATACGGCGATATGTAAACAGGCAGAATACGGCGCTGCGGTCTCAACGCCTGTATAAGACAACAAGTGTCTGGCGCAGTTGTTAGATCGGTTACTGCTGCTACAATGGCAGGTTATCAAGATTTAAGTGAGTTTTAACATGGTGTTGTAGTCGGCGCACGAGCTAAAGGGCAAAGCATCTCCGAGGTAGCGATGAAGTGGGGATTTTCCCGTACGACCATTTCATGAGTGTACCGTGAATATCTGGAATCCACTAAAACATCAAATCTCTGACATCGCTGCGGCCGGCAAAAAATCCTGCAAGAGTGGCATCAACGACAACTGAAGAGAATCCTTCAACGCGACAAAAGTGCAACCCTTCCGCACATTGCTGCATATTTCAATGCTGGATCATCAACAAGTGCCAGCGTCCGAACCATTTAACGAAACGTCGTCGAATGGGCTTTCGAAGCCAAAGGCCCACTCATGTACCCTTGATGACCGCACGACACAAAGCATTACGCCTCGCCTGGACCGGTCAGTACCGACACTGGACTGTTGATGACTGGAAACGCGTTGCCTGGTCGGACGAATCTCGTTTCAGATTGTATCGAGCGGGTGGACGTGTACGGATATGGAAACAAATGGTTCAAATGGCTCTGAGCATTATGAGACTTAACATCTGAGGTCATCAGTCCCCTTGAACTTAGAACTACTTATACCTAACTAACCTAAGTACATCACACACATCCATGCCCGAGGCAGGATTCGAACCTGCGACCGTAGCGGTCGCGCCGTTCCAGACTGAAGCCCCTTGAACCGCTCGGCCACACCGCCCGGCTATGAAAACAACTTCATGAATACATGGACCCTGCATGTCAGCAGGGGACTGTTCAAGCTGGTGGGGGCTCTGTAATGGTGTGGGTGTGTGCAGTTGGAGTGGTATGGGATCCCTGATAAGTCTAGATACGACTCCGACAGGTGTCACGTATGTAAGCACCCTGTCTGATCACTTGCTTCCATTCACGTCCATTGTGCATTCCGACGGACTTGGTCAGTTCAATCAGGACAGTACAATTCCCCACACGTCCAGAATTGATACAGAGTGACTCCAGGAAGACTCTTCTGAGTTTAAACTATTCCACTGGCCACCCAACTCCCCAAACATGAATGTTAGTGAGCATATCTGGGATGCATTGCAACGTGCTGTTCAGAAGAGATCTCCATCCTCGTACTCTTACGGATTTATGGACAGCCCTGTAGGATTCATAGTGTCAGTTCCCTCCAGCACTACTTCAGCCATTTGCTTTCCCATACAGATACAGGCTTTGTTTCGACTGCAAGCTTTTTCAGTGATAATCTCATGTCTCTTCTCAAAGTACAACGTGTGCGACGTTTCTAGCTGATAGTTCCCAGCAACCTTTGGCTCTGTCCCACAGTCTCGATAAAGAGTAATTCGGGACTAGCTCTAATGATGAAAATCAGTGTTGTTTTTATTATTCTGCATAAATTGCGTTTACTGTAGTGAAAATAAGCGTACACACAAGATAAGCCTATGAACAAGTGAAAGAGCCCGAGGGCAGAGATAGGAACTAAATATCTTGAGTCCGTGATAAATGCTTTTGGTAACTCGGTCGAGCTGGTCGGCATATATAACGGTGACGTACAGTGAAGTTGAAAAAGGAATCTGTGTGCAATGCAACATTATCGTAGCGACATCCCGCTTTGTTAATTTAGACACCATTTATTTGTGTCTGACTTAGCAACAATTACTCCTTCTCCACTGCATATCTAGAGCAGGGGCAATAAGAAGAAGACAGGAAGCCGGCCGAAGTGGCCGAGCGGTTCTTGGCGCTACAGTCTGCAACCGCGCGACCGCTACGATTGCAGGTTCTAATCCTGCCTCGGGCATGGATGTGTGTGATGTCCTTAGGTTAGTTAGGTTTAAGTAGTTCTAAGTTCTAGGGGACTGATGACCTCAGATGTTAAGTCCCATAGTGCTCCGAGCCATTTGAACCATTTTTGAAGATAGGAAGAATACCTTGTGCTGCTGTTTGATAATAAATGAGAAGGTGCTGCAGAAACTGAGCAAACCGTAGTGTAAAAGGTAAGAATGGAAATGTCGACTCTCATTCAAATGTTGCCGAAATAACGATTCGAAGGATGTAGTGATGTGGGGAAAAGACGAAAATCATAAATATATCACAAACAATCTTTCGATGCCATCTACAACTAGCTTCACCTTCCAAACACAAGCACTTGCAGAATACCATTCTTATTGTCACGTCGTAATCATACTCAACGCCTAATCCGAAATCAAGGTAATCAGTGAAACAGAACACTCAGTACTGGAAGCATATTTATTACGGACAACAATGTACAGCCGGAACAGGACTGATTGCCTGGACGGAGAATGCTGCTATTTATACACACATCTAATATTTCAGAATATCTAACGATTACAAGTATAAGAAACTGCGAGGATCTTCCGGAAACGAAACATATCAAATGACAAGTAATTGACAGTAGTCAGGTTTGAACTGGCGACACAGAGCACACTATTCACTGAGACTAATTGCTGCGTCACACAGCGCTGCTTGCGATATTATAACGGGAAACTGTGAGTACTAGTGGGCTTATGAGTTTTTTTTAAAGTCGGGATGATTTTTTTATGTCTTTAATTTCCGAGATGACGACAACACCTTCTGGCGAACCGTAGCTGCGTTCCAACCCAGTTTAAGTGAAGGTTCTGTATCAAGTCAAAGATCTTCCTTGAGAACGAAGAAGTTTGCTGTTTAGGATAGAAATGCGAGAGATTCTTGGAATTCAGATGTGTTTTTTGCATTTTTATTTCTATTAGGAAAAGTGTTGGCACGCCTTATTTGCACCTCCTTGCTTATCCCGTAATTTTTTATTTGCTTGACGTTCGTCGGAACAGTGATCAGCGTGTGTAGCACGGGAGTAGGGGCGCCTACCTGTGGGCTTTGAAGGAACGTAAGGGTGTTTTGCTGGCCCATACTTCTGTCTCCTTCCCCATGGAGAACACTCGCAAGAATGAGCTGAAAGTTTTGATCACATTAAAAATTTAGGAACGCAAGTTTCAAAAAATAGCTCCAAATGTCTTTTGTGAAAGATCAGTCCGTATTATAAGCAGCTATTGGCCTTTATCCCATATTAGGTATTCCATTCATATCTGAAAAAATGACAGCTAAACATGAGAGCAGCCGAGAAAGGACGCGAGAGAGCTGAAGCATTTGGGGCAGCCATCTCGCAGGACGGGAAAAACTCCAAGTTCCCTGTTACATAGCACGCCCTTTGACGCAGTTATTGTCCTGTGGATGCCAAGTATTTGCATCAGAGGTGAGCTTGCAGTGCAAAATGTATTACACACCCTGGGCCAAGGAAACATGGCTTGCCTTAATGTACAAGGGACGAGAACAACGATGTTTACGTTGCTGTTCTATTATCCTTGTTTATGCGACTAGAGCCTCTATATAGGCCGATAATTATTTTCAAATTTATACGTGAAATGGATTCTGAACTACGTTAACACTCTCGCTCAAATACTACATTTAATGTTCCTTACAAAAGTTCAGATACTGCATCATGTATCTCAAAAACAGGCTTACGGGGAAATTTCAGAACGGCTGTAGTTAGCTCTGTGTACGTTATTCAGAGAACAAAAACCAGCTAGAAACTGAACGTGGAACGTGGCTTTAGTAGTTCTCTGAGTCGAAAAACTGTTTGAAAATTGGAATATTACCCAAAAAAGGTGGAAAATGATGTATTAAATTATTATTACGAGAACGAAAGTTGATGATTTCTCTAACGAGCCTTATCTTTTGTTGTTCCTAAAACAGGTGATAGGCAAATAAAATGGTAATAAACTATGAACACCTGTTCTCAAAATTTATAGGCGACAGAACCCTTTTGAAATACTTCACGGAGACCTAAAATAAGCAAAATCTGGTTTTGTGTTTACTCTTTAATTATAATCATTTAATGAAAATCATACAAAAACAGGTACATTATACACTACTGACTTCTACGACAATATGAACAACACCACGCAATAATAAAATACAAAAAATAAAATTGAACGCATTCTACTATAAACTGATAAAACTGTTTCCATTTAATGGGAGGCAGAAGATTTTATTTATTTATTTATTTTCTTAAATTTGGATCAACTGTTTAATGCCAGACTTGACATAATAGATTTGAAGACTCATGTCTTCAGCATCCAGTCTTTTAGGGTATTTTGTCTTTGTGGCTGCATATGCTGAGAATCCCGTTTCACACAAGTATGTTAGTGGGAACGGGAAAAGAACAGTCAGTCTGTGCCTCAGGTTGTGAGCGATCATCACGAACCCTGCTCCAAAAATCAAGTGAAATTGTTTTGAGCAATGATTCCATGTTTCAATCTGATGTCGTTTCTAGAAAGGATTCATAGGTTTCATTTGACATATTTTATGGCGTCTGCAAATTTGGTACAAAGGGACTCCGAGTCCATGAATTCATTTTCTGTTTTGTATTCTGCTTTTCAGGAAAGTACATACCAAAAGATGCGTGCATATCATGGAGACATCCTATCATTTCAGATTTCTCATTTGATAATTCTGCTGTCTCACCAACGAACACATTCAGTGCTAAAAAGCTTTCAAGTTCTCTCTTGCCACCACAAACAATCCAAAAATCTAATTTTTAAGGCAGTTGTTTTGTTATTAGTATTGAAACTTGATAACTGTTGCTTGTTTTATCTGTAAAAATAGATTTCATTCATTAATTTTTCCAAATGTATCTGCCAAAAAAGCTAATCTTGATTAATTTTTCCAGTACATCTGGCAATTAGCTAATTTTAGTAACCAATTCATATCACTCAATTGGTCTTTTAATTAAAGAGAAATGTCAGTCAGAAAAGCTTGTGATTTATGTCTTAGTTCGAATAATCTTATTAAGACTTAGGCTAGATAACGCATCGAACTAGTGTTTTATGTCTGGTCCCATAATTTTCGCCGGCCGTTGTGGCCGTGCGGTTCTAGGCGCTTCAGTCTGGAACCGCGTGACCGCTACGGTCGCAGGTTCGAATCCTGCCTCGGGCATGGATGTGAGTGATGTCCTTAGGTTATTTAGGTTTAAGTAGTTCTAAGTTCTAGGGGACTGATGACCTCAGATGTTAAGTCCCATAGTGCTCAGAGCCATTTGAACCAACCATAATTTTCACACAATATTAAAAACAATCGGCTCCCCAAAGAGCACATGATTGAACATAACTGATTATTTTTATTGCTTCATCAAGAACCAGCTTTAGATTTGACAGCATCTTCACTGTCTTCAGTGATTGCCTATGCAGGGTACAATGGCTTGAACTACAGTTTTCCGCTTTACTTTTTAATTAGCGGCACCACTACTGGTGTTTTACCAATCATTACCTTGGTCTGATCTGTACAAATGTCGATACAGTCTTTCCCATCAAGGTGATTCATTATAAAGAATTGTTAATCGTGTTAAAAATTTCTTTTCCTATAGTGTCAGTTGGCAGCGACGCGCACATAAGCACATCTTTTCGCGTGAATGTTTATATGGATGTCTTACAGTCATCAGCAAGATGGCCAGTCCAGTAACATCAGTCGAGTGAGCCACTTGCAAGATGAATTTGATGTGTTGACGGCGACTATCTGGTTCTTGTTTGATACAGTCTGCGAGATCTGTAATTCGATGCGAAACAGTGACGTTCGAAAGCTGCACTGTAGAAAGATGCTTTGTAGAATTTTCATCGAGTAGACATTGTGTTACGTCTGCCACACATGGTTTTATTAAATTCTCAGTGATAGTGTGCCCCCGCTCACTTCCGCAGTGTGATAGCTGGTCAGATACGATGCCCCCGTGACTTTTTTATTCAGTATTTGCCCTCCCATACTTCACATTTTTGACGTCTTAATAAACGTACTTTTTACATGAAAATATTCTTCGTTATTCTCTTTGCAGTCTTGATGTATAGTTTATAAAGTGAAATGTCCTTTCTACATAGACATGTTCATTATTATCTTTGCAATCTTGATGTATAGTTCAAAACGTCGATGCATTTTAGAAGATACCATCGAATTATTCGGAAGTAGCTTGCTACGTAACACGCAGAGGGGAGAGCTGTTAAGAATCAATAAGCCCGAAAAAAATGGTTCAAATGGCTCTCAGCACTATGGGACTTAACTTCTAAGGTCATCAGTTCCCTAGAACTTAGAACTACTGAAACCAAACTAACCTAAGGACATCACACACATCCATTCCCGAGGCAGGATTCGAACCTGCGACCGCAGCAGTCGCGCGGTTCCAGACTGTAGCGCCTATAACCGCTCGCCCCCCCCCCCCCCCCCCCCCCGGCTGGCAATAAGCCCGAGATCGACGTGAGATAGAACGTATTTTTTTTCACCTTTAGTGAGAAGTTAAATATTTTACTGCTTCAAACCATGGAGCTTGAAATCGTTACACCACTTTCTTGAATCTCGTTATCTTAATTGGAAATATTTGTTGCTAATACCCCATCTTCCGAACGAGCCACCTTTTGAACTTTCAATGCAAGATTTTTTCGCAACACTTTTAACCCAACGCTCCATTTTATCTTTTAAAATCAACAGTGTAATTTTACATTATGACAAAACCGAGCGAGGTGGCGCAGTGGTTAGACACTGGACTCGCATTCGGGAGGACGACGGTTCAATCCCGCGTCCGGCCATCCTGATTTAGGTTTTCCGTGATTTCCCTAAATCGCTCCAGGCAAATGCCGGGATGGTTCCTTTAAAAAGGGCACGGCCGACTTCCTTTCCCGTCCTTCCCTAATCCGATGAGACCGATGACCTCGCTGTCTGGTCTCCTGCCCCAAAGAACGCAACGCATTATGACAAAAACAGAGTAATATTGCATCAAGACATTGAGTTTTACAATCATAGTCAGTAACAAACACAAATCGAATATACTGCTGTCTGAAAGCAGTGCACGAATTTGCCGTGCCAAACTGGACTGTGTGTTGCAATCGCATACTCGAGTAGGTTCAAAAATGGTTCAAATGGCTCTGAGCACTATGGGACTTAACTTCTGAGGTCATCAGTCCACTAGAACTTAGAACTACTTAAACCTAACTAACCTAAGGACATAACACACACCCATGCCCGAGGCAGGATTCGAACCTGCGACCGTAGCGATCGCGCAGTTCCAGACTGTAGCGCCTAGAACCGCTCGGCCACAGTGGCCGGCTAAACTCGAGTAGGAACTGTACGCTGTATTGCATGGTGCGGGCTTATATAGCACCGAGTGTTGAACCACAGATAGCGAAGCGACGAAATCCTTCGATGCGGTACGAAATGTTTATGGATGGGAGAGAAATGGAAAGAGTTTTCTATTATAGCCTTATTGTAGATTTATTTTCTTACTTGTTGCCTGTTTTCGGCTGTACCAAAACTGAGACACAAGGTATGCTCCTCGCACGCGAATTTGCAACTGATTGCTCACACATATGTACCCTTTCGCGTTTGCAGCAAGTCATATATTACGCTATGGTATTTTTAAACCGTTAGTAGTGTATTCGTTGCTACGAAGTTCCTAAATTACTACCTCTTCGATCTCAGGATTGAGAAGA
Organism: Schistocerca americana; assembly: GCF_021461395.2. NCBI lineage: Eukaryota > Metazoa > Arthropoda > Insecta > Orthoptera > Acrididae > Schistocerca > Schistocerca americana. The sequence goes on from NC_060121.1 coordinate 96,818,139, forward strand.
ACGAGTAAAAGTAGACCGCCGCGCATCGACACAGGGTGGGGGCTTCGGACGAGTGTCTCATTTCCTGCGTGGGCGCGAGCCTGCGGCAGCAGACGCAACTTTGACAGCGCACCAACAAACAGCCGCAGCCGCACTTCATTTCCGCGCGTAACTCGCGCTCTGTTGATACAGGCTGCCCACGGGCCTTCCGCTCCACTTTGCCGCGTCGTTCAGAGCTGGCAGTGACGCAGCGGAAGCGTTCTGCTAACTTTCTGGCTCAGCTCCGAATACGAGCCCGGGGCTCATACTAACACTGCGTAACATTCCTATGCGCCATTTGAAACCACTTTCTTCCCGCTCCTACAGAGCATCGCCTTCTCTTACCTCGTGCGCACCACTTTTGAGCATCGAAAATACCCTGATCAATTGTATTGTATTTTTTGACGTTACTATGGTATCGTTCACAGATAGCGAAACTGCAAGTCAGCTACGAGAATCGATACCACTGACATTAGCGACGGTTAGCTACAATCCGCAACGACGAAACGACGCCTTCCTCTCAGCAACAGTAGCGCCCCTGCACTGAAGTCAATATAGTGTTGAGGATACAAGAACACAGCCCAGTTGCAGACCACAGCTACCTCATCATCATCGAGTAGGACAGTGACAGTTAAAATGTCAGATGGAAATATACTTTTGTCAATGTTGAACATTGTACCCCAACAGAACAGTTTGTTAATGACTGCATCAAGTGATGTTTTTGCACCTCCATGGCATGACAGTAAATTGCCCATTACTCTTGTGGAAAAGAAGTGTGTGAAAGCTAAGTAAATCTTTTATTCATTTACTTAATAAAGTGAAATAACATTTCACGTGTTCTACATTGATGATCCTTCTCCCTGAGCAACCAAAGATCAAGCAGTTGCGGTCGAACGAGAGTAGTTTCGCCTGGTCACGACAGTTACACTATTATATTTTGGTGTCTTGTTCAATCTTTCTTCTCCGCTGTCCACGACTTCTGAAATTGTTTCCGTTTATCTCAGTCAGTCTGTGGAAACTGTTAATGTTCGCGGAGTACACACTGGGCATTACACAATCCAGACGGAAGTGTTTTGGCGTGTAGTGGTCTTGTGGTTTAGCTGGACGTGCGAGACTCGTATAGTCACTCGGCAAGGAGGTTCACTTTTTGTCACATTCACCTTCTTTAACATTGCAGGTGTACTGAAACAGTTGAACGCTCCCACATTTATTTTCAATATTACAAAAATAATACATTTGTAGCAGAAGTTTTGCAGCATAGCTGTCCGCATACCGCAACCTAGTCTCCATACCTTTTTATCTATCTATGTGTTTCTTGCTTGGCTTCAGGAAATCCTGTGTCTTATCCGTCGCCGGTCGCTGTGGCCGAGCGGATCTAGGCGCTTCAGTCTGAGACCGCGCTGCTGCTACGGTCGCACGTTAAGTAGTTCTATGTCTAACGGATTGATGACCTCAGATGTTAAGTCCCATAGTGCTTAGAGCCATTTGAACCATATGAATCTTATCCGTCTTCCCGGAGGTCTCCATGCCCACACTTTCCGAAGTGTTCTGTTATCACCAGTACGTCTCGCATGACCTTTCAATTCTAATTGTTTCTTGTATCTGCTTGGATCTATTGCTGTAATGCACTTTATGTCTTTATTCCTTACATTGTCCATTGCATTTGTTTTGCAACAGTTTCTACAAAATATGATTTCCGTTGCGTGTATTCTTTCTCTCATTTTCTTTGTCAGTGATCATACCTCTTCCCCACTGGTCTGTCTTCTCTGTAACCTTAAGATACTGTCGTCCCATAAGACTGTATGCAGCTGCTTAGTTATGATCTTTCTTTTTCTGGTTTTATTCTGTACATTTTGGACATAGTACAAGTAAGAATTACATGAGGATCTGTTTTTAATAGTTTCCTTCTCCGACTGTAGGTAATTTACCTTCCACTGCTATACCCTTGTATTGCGTTGTTTGAACGTTTATCTCCATGCGGAACCTCTCGTATCCTTACACTAATTCTCCAAACATGTCTTCGTCATCCTCGGCTACAAATCACTTGGTAATCTTTGAAGACTAAGCTATATATACTTTCATTTCCCATTTCCAGACCTGTACTTCGATGTAGAGATTCTATAACTGTATCTTAGCCCCTTTTTAACTGGTGACTCTCCCAAACAAACGATCGTCTATTTTGACTCTACATTTACTGCATTAATATACAAAGGAGAAAATTTGCATAGGCTCGAAACTTGAAATTGTTGCGAGTAAGATAAATTTGCAGACATATTATCTCGTATAGTCCTGATTTTTATTTTCATTGTGTGTGTGTGTGTGTGTGTGTGTGTGTGAGAGAGAGAGAGAGAGAGAGAGAGAGAGAGAGCTGCACACGCTTTATAACTTTAACGCAGAATGGGTCACATACATTTCGAAGGTTCTACTTATTCAAAGCATAGCAGATAGTTTGGTGGCAATAAAATGCCATGTAAATGTATAAAAGTGACTGGAAACCCAAGAAACTCTAATAACTCGAGCAATTGTAGAGTAGTCCGTTTTACAGAGGCTCTACTGCCACAAACTTTGTCTGCTGTAAGATGGAAACCGAGTGTGAGATCTTGGATCGGTCAACACACTGAAATGCAACTCACACGTAGAAATAGGAAGTACATATAAAATTCTTGGTTCAATAGTCGTTAAATAAGTATGTATTTCGTATCTTCGGTAAATAAAACGACAAAATGGACGTCACATCAGGAAGAAAACCATGGCGCTGTTATGATTATGATTTTACAGTTTTTTCCATTTTTGGTTAATTTATTTGTACAAGTGGTAATAAGCGATTTGTCCAACGTCCTAGATGAACAATAAAAAGTATTATATCACCTTTCAGAAGACGTGTGATGCTGATTCGTGACTGATGTTCTGGTCCGTTTCTATATTTTCTCTTCCGTCTGCTGTCGAACAAAATGTTATAACAAACATTAAAGAACTCGTAAAGTAAACTTCCATAGGACATAATTTTTAATTTTCTGAATGCCCTCCCCGGCTTTGCGAATTAATTTTTGTATATCCCTCTTGGGACGCACAAAATTGCAAACTTCGCCCTCCTCTAGACACATCAGAGTGAGCTTCGTCATCTCTTCTATTCGCACCGTGAAAGCTGGCTTTTCAGCCATTGCCTCCCTCTTGCATCCCTACTTGTTTTAAAATTTCATAGGCCATTAAAACTTCATAAAATTTCAGCACTTTTCACCTCTAATATTGGAGAGGTTTAGTCTCGGTTTTATTTCATTTCAAGTATTTCGATGCGAGTGAATCAAATCTCGTTAAAACAATTGATATATTAGATTTCGTAAAAAAAGAATTTGCACATCATGTGGATGAATGCACTCTCTAATTAAATCCATTGATTCCCGATAGATATCGTTAGCAGTGTGATTCCATTAACATCGACAGTGAACCTGATTATCCCCCTGTATACATAATAAAGCGGTGTAAACTAATGAAGTATTCATGCTCCCTATTACAGGCGCGGCAAATCGGAATACGTGCCGAATAATTGCCACTTACTCGTGTCCCTGTATTCCATTGCTCTTTCCTGCGAAAAGAGAAAATGTGTAATATTTTGAACTTCCTTTCGCGAGTGTTTCTAGACACATTCGGACTATGCGTTCTACTTCAGATAACGTCCGCTATAACCTTTAAATAAGAACTCTTCAGTTTGATTTGTGAATTATGTTTCATAGCTAATAAACTTAAATCGAATGACTTCGTTTGCAAACGCAATGAAGTTAGTCGTAAGTTGCAAAATTCCCTAGAACATTTGACATGAAAGTATGCCGTTCCAAGGCACCAAAACGTCAGCTAATGATTATCGGATGTTAAAGTCTTCGTGATCAAAGACGTAATTCAAACTTATAATCCCTTATAGTGGTGTGGTTTGCAGTCAGATTTTTTGCATTTGTCACACTTTAGAAATCATTTTTATATTATGTGGAACACCATTCTAAATTTCTATCGTACTGTTTAGAATAGCAGTTTTAAAAAGCGATATCCTTACTGACTGCACATGAACTTTCTTTTTTCCTTGTATCATGTTATGGATATTTACGCACACTACAGATAGACAATGGTCCATTTTTGGAAACAAACTGTGTAATAAGAGCGTTAGAGACAGCCTACAGCAGCCTCTGGACACCACTGCAGACGTAAATCACGATGAGGAGTACGTTCCGTATGATGTGATGTATCAGCTCGTCTCTGAGTGTGCAGCAACCACATGCATATCACATCTGACAAGCAATGCTTCCCGTTGGAGAACTGCTTTAGGATATCGAATGTGATAATACCTTCCATTTCGTCACAACATTTAACTGACAAAAAGATCTGTACCCGATGTATTCCGCATAATTTGACCTAAAACAAGAATGATCAAAAAATTGGACCACACAAATGCAACATGGTAACTGGAGATTAAATTTGTATATAACGATACGAACCGAAAACTAAACAGCAGTAAAGAATTTTGGTGTTCCAGACTGAATGGAAACCAACAAACGTGGTTCTTTCACATAACACTTCTAACAAAATATTTGCTTTATTTTTTCTTTGCACTGGACACGTCGCAACGTTTAGTTTAGAGCACTGAAGAAAAAGTGATGCTGAGTAGTATACAACAATTTGTCACAATTCAGCGATGACAGGGTCAAAAACGACGGGAAAAAATGGTTCAAATGGCTCTGAGCACTATGCGACTTAACTTCTCAGCTCATCAGTCACTTAGAACTTAGAACTACTTAAACCTAACTAACCTAAGGACATCACACACATCCATGCTCGAGGCAGGATTCGAACCTGCCACCGTAGCGTTCACTCGGTTCCAGACTGTAGCGCCTAGAACCCCTCGGCCACTCCGGCCGGCAAAGACGGGAGACGTGGCATCGTTCCTCATTATGACAATGCGTCTGTCAATGGACAGCACGTCAAGCAGTTGATTATGCGATGGAGAAAAACATCGAATTAATCTCTCATTCATCTGATTTATCCCTGGAGAGAGATTTTCATCTCGTTCGGAAGCTCCTGAGTCATCCCAAAACCATGTTTCTGAAGTGTCATCGTCATACTTCTCATGGTTAGGGTTCAAAGTCAAGCACAACGTTATAAATGACATCATACTCGCCATTGAACGTAGAGAGTATTTTTCCCACAACTGCAATTTCGACTATAAGGCCATTATTAAGTGGTATACTGAAAACTACTGAGTTTCAACAGAAAGCAAACTTTAACATTCAGAGGAATTTTGAAGTTTGACATTCGTTGAAGCAGTATATCACTTAATAAAGGCCTCAAGGCCGAAATTGCACTTACGAAAATAAATGCTTTTTATCGTCGATAGCGAATATGATGTGTTTTAAGACGAGTGACAATGTTTTTTCAGGATTGCTTCGAACGCATGCAAAGAAGTATAAATTCAGAAGTCGAAACTTTTCAGAGACATGAAACGATTTGTACCAATAGATTTCGTCCTTATTTACAAGGCGAACCTCGTTGTAGTCGCATAGGGGCTTTGCGACGTGTCAGTATGGGGTGGGGAGGGGGGGGGTGAAAGTGATACGAAGCTAAAAAGTTTGTTTTAGAAACGCACAGCAGGCGACGGCCTTGCCCATGCTGCAGCGTTAGGTTATACACTACTGGTCATTAAAATTGCTACCCCACGAAGATGACGTGCTACAGACGCGAAATTTTACCGACAGGAAGAAGATGCTGTGATATGCAAATGATTAGCTTTTAAGAGCATTCACACAAGGTTGGCGCCGGTGGCGACACCTACAACGTGCTGACATGAGGAAAGTTTCCAACTGATTTCTCATACACAGACAGCAGTTGACCGGCGTTGCCTGGTGAAACGTTGTTGTGATGCCTCGTGTAAGGAGGAGAAATGCGTACCATCACGATTCCGACATTGATAAAGGTCGGATTGTAGCCTATCGCGATTGTGGTTTATCGTACCGCGACATTGCTGCTCGCGTTTGTCGAGATCAAATGACTGTTAGAAGAATATGGTATCGGTGGGCTCAGGAGGATAATACGAAACGCCGTGCTGGATCTCAACGGCCTCGTATCACTCGCAGTCGAGATGGCAGGCATCTTATCCGCGTCGCTGTAACGGATCGTGCAGCCACGTCTCGATCCCTGAGTCAACAGATGGGGACGTTTGCAAGACAACAACCATCTGCAAGAACAGTTTGACGACGTTTGTAGCAGCATGGACTATCAGCTCGGAGACCATGGATGCGGTTACCCTTGACGCTGCATCGCAGACAGGAGCGTCTGCGATGGTGTACTCAACGACGAACCTGATTGCACGAATGGCAAAATGTCATGTTTCCGGATGAATCTAGGTTCTCTTTACAGCATCATGATGGTCGCATCCGTGTTTGGCGACATTGCGGTGAATGCACATTGGAAGCGTGTATTCGTCATCGCCATACTGTCGTATCACCCGGCGTGATGGTATGGGGTGCCACTGGTTACACGTCTCGGTCACCTCTTGTTCGCATTGACGGCACTTTGAACAGTGGACGTTATATTTCAGATGTGTTACGACCCGTGGTTGTTGTAAGCTGCATAAACTCAACGAAGAAGAAATAAAAACTTTGAGGTTCGCCGATGACATTGTAATTCTGTCAGAGACAGCAAAGGACTTGGAAGAGCATTTGAATGGAATGGACACTGTCTTGAAAGGAGGATATAAGATGAACATCAACAAAAGCAAAACAAGGATAATGGAATGTAGTCTAATTAAGTCGGGTGATGCTGAGGGAATTAGATTAGGAAATGAGGCACTTAAAGTAGTAAAGGAGTTTTGCTATTTGGGGAGCAAAATAACTGATGATGGTCGAAGTAGAGAGGATATAAAATGTAGGCTGGCAATGGCAAGGAAAGCGTTTCTGAAGAAGAGAAATTTGTTAACATCCAGTATTGATTTAAGTGTCAGGAAGTCATTTCTGAAAGTATTCGTATGGAGTGTAGCCATGTATGGAAGTGAAACATGGATGGTGAATAGTTTGAACAAGAAGAGAATAGAAGCTTTCGAAATGTGGTGCTACAGAAGAATGCTGAAGATTAGATGGGTAGATCACATAACTAATGAGGAAGTATTGAATAGGATTGGGGAGAAGAGAAGTTTGTGGCACAACTTGACCAGAAGAAGGGATCGGTTGGTAGGACATGTTCTGAGGCATCAAGGGATCACCAATTTAGTATTGGAGGGCAGCGTGGAGGGTAAAAATCGTAGAGGGAGACCAAGAGATGAATACACTAAGCAGATTCAGAAGGATGTAGGTTGCAGTAGGTACTGGGAGATGAAAAAGCTTGCACAGGATAGAGTAGCATGGAGAGCTGCATCAAACCAGTCTCAGGACTGAAGACCACAACAACGACAACGACCCGTGGCTCTACCCTTCATTCGATCCCTGCGAAACCCTATATTTCAGCAGGATAATGCACGACCGCATGTTGCAGCTCCTATACGGGCCTTTCTGGATGCAGAAAACGTGAGACTGTTGCCCTGCCAGCACATTCTCCACATCTCTCACCAATTGAAAACGTCTGGTAAATGGTGGCCGAGCAACTGGCTCGTCACAATACCCCAATCACTACTCTTGATGAACTGTGGTATCGTGTTGAAGCTGCATGGGCAGCTGTACCTGTACACGCCATCAAAGCCCTGTTTGACTCAATGCCCAGGAGCATCAAGGCCGTTATTACCGCCAGAGGTGGTTGTTCTGGGTACTGATTTCTCAGGATATATGCACGCAAATTGCGTGAAAATGTAATCACATGTCAGTTCTAGTATAATATATTTGTCCAATGAATACCCGTTTATCATCTGCATTTCTTCTTGGTGTAGCAATTTTAATGGCCAGTACTGTAGTCTGCCACGTGCAACGACGCATCCGACTATCCTCCAAAGACGAGGTTTGCTGCACCTGCAGCAACGACCTGTTTTACATACTTGCGCCTACGCACCGATTGTCATTTCTCGGATTATTATGTCGGTGTTCTAGAGACAAATTTGCGTGGTAAACGTACACAGCATTCATTTAGTGTAGGCTTTAGCGGCAGGAGTCCATAATATTCTTCTGGTTGTGTGGCCGCCAACTGGCAACCAGAAGGCGAGATACTCGAGTCCTTGATGCGGTTCTCGGTGGACTGCCGCTTTGCTGTGCCGACAGCCTTCCTGTTTCTTCTCTTCACACTAAGCAGCTAGCTAAAATGAGACCGTTTATAAACTGTATTACCTGCAATACCTGCCTTGATGATACGCCACCGACAGACAAGTTTCGTGACCAAGCCCTATACACCGATGAACTAAAACGTAACGAGCACTGACAAACGCGGGACTGAACGTCGTCTGAGGGCTTTGCGGGAACGTGACGCGCTAAGGAAAGTATCTAAATGGAGCAGAGATGAATGGAGGATCTCTGTGGCGGAAACATGGGCCGCAAGTGGCTGAACACATTGACATAAGCGACTCGGACAAAGGGCAGATAGTTGTAATCCGGTGCCTGGGAACGGGCGATTTCGGAAATGTCAAAGCTGGTCGACTGTTCGAGTGCTGTTGTCGTAAGCATCTATGGTTGGAGGACGGTGGAACCTTCAGTAGACGACAAAATGTTGGACATCCACGCCCTATTCGAGAACACAGATAACGGATTCCTGTCCACTCTGTACAGCAAGACAGGTGGCGGTCTCTGTCAGATCTGACAACGGAGTGCAGTGCTGGTGCAGGCACCAGTGTTTCTCGACACACCGTTCATGGTACTTTGCTGAACAGGAGGCTCCACAGCAGACGACTCTTACGTGTCCCACGGGGGCACAGCATCGTCATTTATGGTTGGAGTGGACGTCGGATTGTTGAGACTGGACCGTGGACCAATTAAAATGTGTCGTCTGGACCGCTAAATCACGTTTCTTGTTAACCAGATCGATGGTCGTGTCCAGATACGCCTTCAACGAGTGAACAGCAGTTCGAAGCATGCACGGCGCCACAGACACAGGCATGTGTGGATAGTCTTGTGCTATGAGGGCCATTCACCTTGGCGTCCATAGAACCTGTGGTGCCGGCAGGGGTGGCTGAGGGGTTCTAGGCCCTTCAGTCTGGAACCGCGCGACCTCTACGGTCGCAGGTTCGAATCCTGCCTCGGGCATGGATGTGTGTGATGTCCTTAGGTTAGTTAGGTTTAAGTAGTTCTAAGGTCTAGGGGACTGATGATCTCAGATGTTAAGTCCCATACTGGAGCCATTTGAACTTGTGGTAGCAGTTGAAAGTGCCACGACAGCTGTGAACTGCGTAATATTATTGCACACCACTTCCATTCCTTTATGCTTTATGTCTTTCCCGACGGTCATGGCATGTGCTAGCACTATAACTATCCGTGTTACAAGGGCAAAATCGTCCTACAGTCATTTGAGAATAATGATAATGAAGTAACGTTGATGTCTTGGTCACCAAACTCTTCTGATCTTAACACTTCTGGGACGCAATCAGGCGTCATTTTCCCACCAACAAGCCACCAGTGCATAATATATGGGAACTATCCGACCTGCACGTCTACTTCTGGTGCAACATACCTCAGTAAATCTACGATGGTCTTGTAGCATCCGTGCCACGCAGAATGGAGTATTTACCTTTTTTTTTTTTTTTTAAATCGTCATAAATGATTAATTATGTCATTTATGCTTCTAACATGATTTTTGTCTTGAATTCCAGTATTGTTTCATAAAAACGTAAATGAAATTCGAATAATTTGAACGCCCGCTACAACGCTCCCTTTGAGTCATGTGATGCCTGTGACGTCACTGACTAGCTCGCTGCTCCTGCTATCATAATACTAATTCACAGTGATGTCTTGTTTTGGAATTTACGTTACGGAAAATGGATTACTAGTGGTGCGTAGTACCACGCTGTAAGAATAAATCCATTAAAATTTTTGATAAATTGTTTTTGAGTGTTCCACAGAACGAGATGATGCGCAAAATGTGCTTTCACTGTACCGGCAAATTGCCATCATGTCGACGCACTAGTTCACTACCTCAATTAAAAATGTGTTGCACTATGAAGTTAACAGTAACTTATCTCCTACATTTGGTCTCCCACTGTGACAATAAAGGATAGCGTCATTCAACGAAATTAAAGTCCTAGTGAAAACTGTCTTTTTACCTACTTACACCTCATTTATTCAGTAACTCAGTTATTAAAGCGGTAAACTGTCGAATTTCGTAAGGCGATGTCCATAGATCAATGGTTTGAATCTAACCTGAAAGAACGTTCTAACTTATTTGGCAAAGCGATTCGTCAGTCGTCTCATACGAAAACCAAATCACAATTACAAACTGCATCACACCGAATGCTTTTCTCCTTGCTGTTTGAATGCGCTTACATTTGCAATCCCTGCTCACACAATTTACGCTCAAAAAGATATTTTGTAGTTAATGTCACCACATTTTTTTTGTTAGAAACAATGTTTTTTCTCCTCTCACTGTCTAGCTAGGATTTCTATAGTTCACACTGACAAACATCACAGCCCTTACGTTTGTGTCGCCAACGGCCTTGCCGCAGTGGTAACACCGGTTCCCGTCAGATCACAGAAGTTACGCGCTGTCAGGCTGGGCTAGCACTTGGGTGGGCGACCATCCGGTCAGCCGAGCGCTGTTGGCAAGCGGGATGCACTCAATCCTTGCGTGGCAAACTGAGGACCTAGCGGCTCCGGTCTCGGAAACTGACATACGGTCGGGAGAGCGGTGTGCTGACCACATGCCCCTCCATATACGCATTCAGTGACGCCTGTAGTCTGAGGATGACACGGCGGCCGGTCAGTACCGTTGGGCCTTCCTGGCCTGTTCGGACGGAGTTTAGTTTTTACGTTTGTGTCACCTGCATGTCGCGCACGTTTTATATCTCTCCGTATAACCTCATCCTCCTACTACTCATTGTAATGATACCTTCACTATTAGAAACGCTTTCCAAAAAAGTGAACCGTTTGTTCCCAAGTAAATACATTTATCCTATGTTGTCCATTTCTCAGACAAAGACTAATGTGAAGCTATCTATAACACATCCCACAGTTGAAACAACTGCCACAATGAGCTCTTTCTAACGGCCGCGCGGGGTAGCCGGCCGGCCTTGGGCGCCTTGTCACGGCTTGCGCTGTCTAGGGCGTCTTGTCACGGCACGCGCGGCTGCCCCCGTCGGAGGTTCGAGTCCTCCCTCGGACATGGGCACATGGGTGTGTGTGTTGTCTTTAGCGTAAGTTAGTTTAAGTTACATTAAGTAGTGTGTAAGCTTAGGGAGCGATGACCTCAGCAGTTTGGTCCCATAGGACTTACCACAAATTTCCAAATTCTTGCTAACGCTATTTCCGTATTTCGTGTAAAACTTTTAAAAATATATTATCCTTCGAGGATTCGAACATATGACCTCTTTGTCTGCCGGCGAACGCAATATCCGTCGCGCCACGCAACGCCTGCTGGGCACAGTGTGTCTGCCAAGTATCTCCTACACAGGAAACCAGCACTAACTTCTGTCAAGAACAATTTTCTTGTGCTTTGGGTCGTAGCCCATGACTCATAGTCGACAGTCCAGTTGCAATATACGAACCAATTGGCAAAAGTTCTAGAATTCCTTAGTACTGAGCGAGTTTAATGATGTTGCAGGGAGCAGGGAAAAGAATGTCCGTCTTTGCACACATCGCTGCTCTAAATGGATGGAGGACAAACGCATCAGCTTCCTCAAGGTTTCCACTAACAGCGTTCACAACATTCCTTTCTATTGATACTTAAAAGCTGTAATTGCGTTTTCCACAAGTAAATAGCTCAACTATTTGCAGCAAAAGTATCTAAAGTCGCATAACTTCGGCTAACGCTTCTATAACACAAGTACAACTTCGTCATACTCCTGCTCTATGACGTCACCGGAGCATCAGCCAGTAACACGGCGTTTTCGATCACGTGACCAGATCTTGATATTTAATGATATTTAAGCTTTAATTACATAAAAATAACAGCCGGCCGCGGTGGCCGAGCGGTTCTAGGCGCTACAGATTGAAACCGCGCCCTCTCTACGGTCACAGGTTCGAAACCTCCCTCGGGCATGGATGCGTGTGATGTCCTTAGGTTAGGTTTAAGTAGTTCTAAGTTCTAGGGAACTGATGACCACAGAAGTTAAGTCCCATCGTGCTCAGAGCCATTTGAACCATAAAAATAACATAATGTTGATCCTAAATGCTATTTAAATGTTACGTTCAGTCAGAATAACAACAATCCGAACCACTAGGAAAATAGTTTACTGCGTCTTTATTGCATCCCAGAATTCGACCAATATGCTGTTAAGGTGTTAGTCGCAATGCTGTCCCCCTGCGGTTCCGGGGGTTAGAATAGGCCCGAGGTATTCCTGCCTGTCGTAAGAGGCGATTAAAATGAGTCTCACACGTTTCGGCCTTTATGTGATGTTCCCCTGTAGGGTTTGACCTGCATTTTTCAAAATTTTCCTGAAGGGCCAGCCAACTGGGGAAGGGCGCCTTACATGGTGCATGGTGCCCATCATGTGCTGAGACCTCTCGCGTCCTTTGTCGACGTGGATCTACACTTCCGCTCATTCTCCAGCTGTTGGGCGAGGTCACCCTCCTGAGTGCGTTTTCCTCCATATCACTTTCTGCGCTGTCCACAATAACGGGATTCTTAGCTCGTGGCAGCACAGTAACCAGTCCGTTGTGGTGGGGCCGCCATGTACCCTGTTGGTTGTTGCTCCTTGACCACACAGGGATCGCTCTGCTGATGCCTGCGCCGTTAACTCTCTACGTATGCCAAAAAGTATATGCCCGTCACCATGGGCCATTGGGACTCCTGGCAATGGCAATTCTGCCAGGTGGCCTTTGCTGCGGCTGGGTGGTGCCCGTGGGGAGGGCCCCTGGCCGGAGTGGGTGGTATCAGGGCGGATGACACGCCATGAAGCATAATATATCGTCTCTTGCTGGTGGTTAAACACCAGCAGTCTCTAAGCGGTCAAGGTCTAACTTCACTGCTAAGAAATACGACCCCAAATCGTCCCCCCCCCCTCCCCCCGCCTCCCGGCCACACCACGGGAGGAACGCCACGCTAAGGATGGCAGCGAAGCTTATTCGCCCCAGTACCTCGTATGTACGAGATTTGATGGGGAATCTTTATTGTCAATGAAACCTCTTTTTTTTTGTGGATCATTTAGAGGACACATTTGGGGAGGTGGAAGGCTTGTCCCAAATGCGGTCAGGGTCGATCTTGATCAAAACAGCATTCTCTGCTGTCACGGGCACAACTCGCCTGTGACAAGTTTGGGGATGTTTCTGTTTCCATCACGCTCCATAAGATCTGAAATATGGTCGAGGGTATCAGATTTCACAGGGACCTTCTCTTGCAGTCTGATGATGAGCTGCGCGCCAATCCATTTCGGACGACGCGTCCACCGGGGTCCGAGCGATAATCAGGATGCCACCAGTGCCTTCATCTTGGCCTTCGAGGGTGACACATTACCTGAGAAGGTCAAAGTGATGGTCTACCACTGCGACGTAAAGCCATATATCCGTCCCTCTATGTGGCGCTTTAACTGCTGGAAGTTCAGCCATATGCTTCCTGCTGTACTTCTAACGTCTTCTGTCGTGATTGTGGACGTCCTTCACATTCCAATACCCCTGTGCGCCGCCTCCCATCTGTGTCAGCTGCGGAGAGCACCATTCGCCTTGCTCGCCAAACTACTTGATTCTCCAGAAAGAAAGAAAAATAATGTAAGACCCAGGACCGACTGACCTACACTGAGGTTATGAGCAAATATGAAAATATGAGAGGCTACATCCTGTGCATATGACGTCAACCTATGCGGCCCTACGACAACGGTTCTACCATTTTCCGTTCTGCCGCATATGGTTGGCCCTCAGAGGCGTCAGACTCCATCTGCCCCCTTGATGGTGGAGGTCACTTCCCTCTCTGTTGCCCCTGGACAACCTACTTCAGGAGCACCCCCCCCCCCCCCCCGTCCCTACTTCTCAGTCGGAGAAGTGTAAGTCTTCTTCGACTACTCTCGTCAGGATGGGATCTCTTTGGTCACTCCCTTTCCAGTGCCAAAGCTGACACCCACCAGTGGCTAAAGCAATCACAGATAGCTGGTCATACGGCTTCACAGTCCTCCTTAGTACCTGAGACTGAATGGGTGAAGCCATCCCAGCCAAACAAACCTAAGGAGCAGCAAGAGAAACCTAAAAAGGAAACGACCCTCAAGAACCAAGGCACTGCGTTGGCACCCACATCACCACTACCTACAAGCTCTGTGTCTGAGGATGAGATGGAGATTCTGGCGTCCACTGAGGACCTAGATCTCGCTGGACCCTCAGACAGAATGGATGTCGATCACACAGGTACTCATTTGGTGGCACCAGGCGACCCTGAGGCGTAAACTGACTCATTGAATGTTCCATGCCTTCTCAATCTCACGATCATTTGATCCTCCAGTGGAATTGCGGTGGTTTTTTCCACCACCTGGCTGAGCTATGACAACTGTTAAGCTTTACACCTGCTTTCTGCATTTTCTTCCAGGAAACCTAGCTCCTGGCAATGCGGACCCCTGCCCTCCGCATCTATAGGGGATTTTACAGGAACCGTATAGATATGCAGAGAAATAAAAAATAGTTCAAATGCCTCTGAGACCTATGGGGCTTAACTTCTGAGGTCATCAGTCCCTTAGAACTACTTAGACCTAACTAACCTAAGGACATCACACACATCCATGCCCGAGGCAGGATTCGAACCTGCGACCGTAGCAGTCGCAAGGTTCCAGACTGCAGCGCCTAGAACCGCTCGGCCACTCCGGACGGCTAATAGAGTGTCAAGTGGAGTTATCGTCTATGTCGTGAACTCAGTATGTAGTGAACTTATGCCTCTTCAAACCCTTCTTGAAGCTGTGGCTGTCAGGATAAGGACGACACAGGAAATAACAGTCTGCAATGTATATCTTCCTCCAGATTGTTCAGTACCCCTGAACGTGTTCGCTGCACTAATTGATCAACTCCATAAGCCTTTCCTACTTTTGGGAGATTTTAATGCGCATAACCCCTTATGGGGTGGCGCAATGTTTACTGGCCGAAGTAGGGAGGTCGAAAATTTACTGTCACAACTCGACCTCTGCCTCTTAAATACAGGTGTCCCCACACATGTCAGTGTGGCACATGACACATATTCGGTCATTGATCTCTCGGTCTACAGTCATGACCTTCTCCCCATCTATCCACTGGAGAGCACATGACACCCTGTGCGGTAGAGACCACTTCCTGTCACTCCCCCGGCCTCATGCCCCCGGACGCCTACGCAAATGGGCTTTAAACAAGGCAGACTGGGAAGCCTTCACCTCTGCTGTCACCGCTGAATATCCCCCACATGGTGCCATCGATGTTGTCGTTGAGTAGGTCACTACAACGATCGTTTCTGTAGCGGAAAACGCGATCCCTCGTTCTTTAGGATGCCCCCAGTGGAAGATAGTCCCTTGGTGGTCGCTGGAAGTCGCTGGGGCAATGAAAAATCGTCAGCGAGGTCTACAGCGACATAAGCAGTACCCTTCCCTTGAGCACCTAATAGCCTTTATATGTCTCTGTGCCTGCGTTCACCAGCATATAAAACGACGGAAACAGGAGTGTTGGGAGAGGTACGTGTCTACCATTGGGTGTGACACGTCACATTCCCAAGTATGGACGAAGATCAGACGTCTTTTTGGGTACCAGACCCCAACAGGTATCTCTGGCATTAACATCAATGGCATGTTATCTACCGACGCAAACGCGATTGCCGAGCACTTTGCTGAGCACTATGCTCGAGCCTCTGCGTCGGGGAACTACCCCCCATCCTTTCGACCCCTCAAACGGCGGATGGAAAGGATAGTCCTCTCGTTCACTACACGCCACAGTGAACCCTGTAACGCCCCATTCACAGAACGGGAGCTCCTCAACGCTCTTGCACATTGCCCCGACACAGCCCCTGGGCCGCATCGGATCCACAGTCAGATAATAAAACATTTCTCGCCTGACTACAAGCGACGTGTCCTCGTCATCTTCAACCGGATCTGGTGCGATGGCGTCTTTCCATCGCAGTGGTGGGAGAGCACCATAATTCCCGTGCTCAGACCCGGTCATAACCCGCTTGATGTGGATAGCTACTGGCCCATCATCCTCACCAACTTTATTTGTAAGCTCGGCGGCCGAGGTCAGGTCTTACAATTGCGGTTCGCGTCCGGTCCCTTCTATCTGAACTGGAGTCGTTCCCGTTACCACCTCTCCTCGAGGTCCATTCACGTACACCTGCATGGTGTACACCTAGCCCGCAGATTCTTGTGGACCTTTCACATGGCCCTAAGGACTCCGTTAACCTTGTGGCTCTTCGCTATCACTTCCTGTCGATACTCGACATATACTGGGGCCATGAACTGGACGGCTCGATGGCTGATGGTAAGTTTGGGTATGTTTATGAAGGACATATTGAACAGCACTCCCTGCCAGATGGCTGCAGTGTTTTCACTGCAGAGCTGGCGGCCATATCTCGTGCTCTTCACCACATACACTCATTCCCTGGCGAGTCATTTCTCCTGTATACTGACTCCTTGAGCAGCCTACAAGCTATCGACCAGTGCTATCCTCGCCATCCTTTGGTAGCGTCCATTCAGGAGCCCATCTATGCCTGGAACGGTCCAGTCCTTCAGTGGTGCTTGTGTGGACCCCAGGACACGTCGAAATCCCAGGAAACTAACTTGCCGACAGGCTGGCCAAACAGGCTACGCGGAAACCGCTTCTGGAAATGTACATCTCCGAAACTGACCTACGTTCTGTCTTTCGCTGCAGGGTTTTTCGGCTTTGGGAGACGGAATGGCATAACAGTACGCACAACAAACTGCATGTCAATAAGGAGACTACGAATGTGTATAAGTCTTCCATGTGATCCTGTCGCAGGGAATCAGTTGTCCTCTGCAGGCTCCGCATTGGCCATACGTGGCTAACGCATGGTTACCTCCTCCGTCGCGAGGACCCACCTCGGTGTCGCTGTGGCTCACAAAATGGCTCTGAGCACTATAGGACTTAACTGCTGAGGTCATCAGTCCCCTAGAACTTAAACCTAACTAACCTAAAGACATCACACACATCCATGCCCAAGGCAGGATTCGAACCTGCGACCGTAGCGGTCGTGCGGTTCCAGATTGTAGCACCTAGAACCGCTCTGCCACTCCGGCCGGCTGTGGCTCACAAATGACAGTCGTCCACCTCTCGCTAGACCGTCCACTTTTACCCGCTCTGCGGCGGACTTTTAACTTTCCCAGTGCCCTACCTTCGGTGTTGGGCGACAATGCCTCAACAGCAGATTTAGTTTAACGTTTTATTCGTGAGGGTGGGTTTTGTCATTTGATCTAAGTTTTAGCGCATGTCCTTTCTCCCTCTGTGTCCTCCACCCTAGTACTTTTAGGATGGAGGTTTTAATGTGTTGCAGAGTGTCTGGCTTCTCCTTTTTATTCTCATGGTCAGGCAGCCATGGTAATCTACTCTCTTGTTTTGATCTCTTCTTCATGTTTCTTGCGAGTCTCTGTGGTTTTCTTGTCAGATTTTGTCCATTTTAGTGTTTGTTGCCCTTCTATCATTCTTCTGGTTTTCTCCTTTTTTTCCAGCTGTGTCTTGTATGTCTCGATTATTTTCCTCCCACCCTTGTGGAATTATTTTAATCGGAACGAGGGACCGATGATTAACAGTTTGGTTTAAACCAACCGTAATGCTGTGACTCATCAGTACACTCCTGTCCGCAGTCGTAGCGATTCCCGTGAACTACTGTCGTGTGAAGCTCGTTCACGGGCGCTTTAATGTAATCCTTCACGTTTCGTAGTTTTGCTAGCTTCAGGAGATGGGTTTGAGTCCCCCTAAGCGTCGAATCCTGTCTACCCTATCACTCTGGGTGCCCTTTATCTTGTCCTCGTTGCTGTAGTTATCTTTATGATATTCTCGCTGTCTCCATTTCCCATGAAACTAATGAAACTATGTCGTAGCTTGAGAAGGTCACCTCGCAGGCTGTCAGTACCACTGATTCAGTGTGTTCTCGTGGTTAATTTATGGATCACGCGTTGTTCTGCTTTGGGTGATGATGAGACATAGTGTTCAGGTTTCTGTTCATGCTTGTTGGCTCCTTACACTCTGTGTCTTTGTCTCTCGCCACCTGGCCTATAGACAAACACGTCCAGAAAAGGTAATACAGAGTCATTTTCGATTTCGACTATGCTTTCTATTTTGTCAGATCGCTCCCAATTCACATCAACCTCAGTTCCATAAAAGCCAAAAGCAGCTGTCAAAGGGCAAGCCGAGCCCTGCTACGTGTCAGAGCTCAACATTTCCGCTGTAACCTCGATGGCAGTAACAGGAGTCTGTGCTCTCTCTAGACTTGAAAAGTGATGGCGATGGACTGGCAGAAGACTAACTTAAGGCACTAGAAGAATCAAGGTCGAGAGGACAACTTCATCTGAACTCCAAAAGGAGAAGGTTCTCCTAATTGGCGCCACGCGCACTGTGAATAATGAAAATAATACGAAAGCCTTTTCCGGATACGTTGCGAACAACTCGGACCACACCCTCAGCGATGCTGCTGTGCATATGTTATCCAAAGACTTCAACTTCGCAGTGACTCCATATCACGTGCGCACAGAACAAGTAACAGAGGCTGTGGATCCACACCAGGCAGAAGCAGACTTGATCAGATGAGAGACCGTCAAGAGCATTACTGATTGCAAAGCCGCCGAAAACTCATACCTCGAAGTAGGAACGACACGCCATCTTAAAAATGAGAAACAGTCCTGCCACGGAAGTGTTACAAACAGGCAAAGGCAGCATGTTAAAACTGTTGAGGCTTTCGTGGCCACTTGTTGACGTATTACGTGGTGGCACCACCACCAAAGGAGTCTGAATCTTTGACGATGCTAGCCCCTCATGCTGGAAAAGTGTCAGAAAAATAATCAGACAGAGGTGGACCAAAGATCCCGAGAGGAAAGTCAACAGGTAGCATGTCAACGCACAAAAACTTATAAGTGTGTTAATAGCATTTCATGCGTTAGATAATTGATGGATGGGGGGCAGGTATGGTGAGTAATGAGGGGTTAAGAAAAAACATTCCATTTATTCTTGCGATATGTAGAAGACTTCGTTTGCTATTAAAGGAATGTAAACTTTAAACTGCCAGTATGCGTTAATCGACCTGAGACCCGTGGTGGTGAATGAACGTCGGAGGATACCCTGAAAATAATGTTCGGTAGAGGAAGGCTTGTGCATACTGCTACTCTGTAGGAACTGTTATTTGCCAGACAGCTTTCGCCGCGGTTCAGCTGCATATGCGTTTGCGCGCTGTCAATTTTTGTGCCAAGAATTGCGTGTTTGGCAGCGGACTCGGCTAGTGTTACCGGGTGCGTCTTTCATGTCGACGACCAAGTCGAGTGCAGTAAGTCTGGCTCTGACAGCGTAACAGGTCCTCTCGCCTGTCGCCTGGACGTCACGCATGCAGTGGGTTCTTTCGAGAAAGTAAACATGACATTAATTAGACTTTAGCTCGCGACAGGCAGACACTCGTATCAGTCATACGAAACATTCACGTTGTAGCATCTGATCGTAGCTTACCTAGACGCGTGTAGTCCATTTCCTACCTCACCACACTGTAATTTTTCTTTTATTTGTTTGTTATTTTATCTGCGTTGGATGCCAGTGGAGTTACCTGGGCAATGGTATCACATCCCCACCTGTGAGTCAAACGTTGAAAGTCGCAACTAATTTTAAACGCACTGTAGTTACGGCCACTTTATACGTCGTGTTGTTGACTATAAGGGGATAGATCAGGGTAGAAATTTTTGGCCAAATTTTTTTATTGGCTTAAAATGTTCCTTAGGGAGAAAAAAGTGTACCATAAATGTTAAAATATGTTAAATCCGCGGTTTGTTGCAGGGGATCCTGGCGCATCCGAATGGTGAAATGCAACCAATGTAATATTATAGGTAATTATTGACAATGGAATAGGGGTCTCGTTAGTCTCAGATAATATCACAGAGGGCATCGATATCAACTAAATCACTGTTCTCTACAAGATTTCACCTCTTAAAAATATTCGATTATGGTAAACAGGCTGAAAGCACGTGCTTGTCTCGCGTCTGCTTAATTTGTCATTTCGCTAGTTTTTGTACGAAGTAAAATGTGAGTGCTTTAGAATGACAGACAAACACGTATTTATGCGGATAGAAAAGGTTCGAAAAGTAATCCTAGTCGTGAATAAACGCTTCGATTCGTAATCGGAAGTCAGTTAATCAATATAATTTCGTCCAAATTAGAGTATTTCGACATCGCTGAAAAAGAGGCCAAATGTACGATGCTGGCATTGCCGGTTCAGGTTAAATATTAAAAAACACGAGTTAAGTATGTTATTTCAAAACAACATTTTTCATGTCGTTGGGAACTATAACACATGAAATATACGCGCAATTACATTACATATTTTTGTAACTTGTGAGTCGGCGTTTTTCCTACTATGG
The DNA here is from genome assembly GCF_021461395.2 of Schistocerca americana. Lineage (NCBI taxonomy): Eukaryota > Metazoa > Arthropoda > Insecta > Orthoptera > Acrididae > Schistocerca > Schistocerca americana. Next base: position 96,838,756 of record NC_060121.1, read on the forward strand.
TACGTAGAGTTTTTGGGATATATTTTTTATCATAACTTTTAGGTCGAAATCATTGACTTTATTTCACCCCAGTGTCTCCATTTTGTAAAATAATTTTAGATATCTCTACGTAAAATGTTAGACAATATCATCAGTTTCAAAGCAGTTTCTATAATTTTATTCTATGGTGAATTTTATGGCTTTAAGAATTCCCAACAACCGCCCACGCACTCCGCGAGGGCCTTTCGTCGATGTCGTGTAGTGTCTTCCGTGTGCAATATATTTATTTGAAACTATACATAATACAATCTTAAGCCTGTACAATAAAAGTATATACTCAGTTTTCAGTTTTTGAATTATGTTACTGAATAAAATCATGAATATCTGTTTCAGAATAAAGTCTCATCCGCGTCTACTGCATTAACAATGCGGAAAAATATACTAGTATACCAAAAAAGGTAAAATATGACATGAAAGATCTACATGGACTTACGTTTGTTATAATGAACGTCATTTCGTCTGGTTTTCGTCCTCCTGCATTTTTGGGAGGCTGAACACGTATCACTACAAATAACTGTGGCACATAATGACTTCACAAAATTCTCCATGTCAGTTCCTGCTTTAGAGATTTGTGTTACATGTATTGTTTTAGTTTACAAGGCAAAGACTGTCACCTAAGTAAAGAGATCATTCAGTTCCCAACAGGCAAAGATATCAACGACCTAAAGTAACCAAAGAATACATGTAGGATATAGACTAATCGAATAACAGGAGATGGTCAGTACAGACGAGCAAACCAAGAACTGTATACCTAAACAGAAAGAATCTCGGATATCATCAAGATAAGAAGGTGTGTTGTTACTGTCCGTTGCTGTGTGAAAAAAAAAAATCATATGTGAGACAACTTGTCTTGTATTCCTTAAATATATTTACCCTTACAGATAAAGCATTCTTTCTGTTTTATAACGTACTCCTTAGTTACGTTTGGTAATTGAGATACTTACTTGTTGGAAAATGATATCCTTACATAATGGATAAGCGTTCTATTGTGAACTAAAATATTACATGTAAAACAAATGTTTAAATTTACAACTGACATCTATACTTTTGTATAGAGTTTATGGGCCACGGTTATTTGTGACATATATGTGAGCAGCATCGCATAAATGCATAAGGAGGAAAACGAAATGAAACAACATTCGCTAGAATTGCATACAACTCCTTCACTTTATATGTTACCAACTTAGCACACTAGTAAATTTTTATGCATTATCAAAGTGGCCTTAGTTGCTCAGATATTCTTACACGGTACAGAGGAGCACGCCGTGCTTCTGAAGAACATAACGGGCTGTATTTAAGAAAAGTATAGCCATTTTAGGGCGCTCCCCAGAAATAAATATTTACTGTTCTTTGCAGTGACAGTACTTCCCGTTTTTATTTCCTTGTTTTCATTTTTACCGTCTAATGGCCACATTCATTCGGATCAACTTTTTTTCTTCTCGTCTTTCTCTCTGTCAAGTATTCTTTTATCCTCATTCTATCATCGGTGGAAACGTAAGGTAACACGAAGTTTTGATTAGGAAGTTATGTACTCCTAACTCTGTTTCCTCCATTCTCATTTCTTCCAGATCCGTTTGTACTGCTTACACCATACACTAGCCAGTTCTGTGCTTGTGTCCGAACAACATAGCCCTCAATTTCCTGGTAACGTACGAGCCCGTTTCTGTCTGAGATTACAGTTCTTCTTGTTCGCTCGTCTTTATGCTGGGCGACTTCTGTTCTTAGAGGCTCCAGTATTCTCCTGAAAATCCCCTTTTCAGAACTTCTAGACTCTAAAGTAATCATGTTCTCACAATGCTTAGACTTTCCGCTCCGTACAAGGCTTCAGAGCCAATTTGCATTCGTCTCAAGATTCTTTTCTTATTTTAGTGAATTTCTATGCTGCAGCGCTGCCCTTTAAAATTTCAACGTTCTGAAAGAGGTATTCTTCAAATTGGTATGGTTGGACATGCGAATCATTAGTATTTCAGTGCAACGGCACAAAATATGTATCAGTTACACCGTCAAGCCACGTTAAAGTGACCACTGCCTGTGTTCGACGTCAACATGCAATAACCGCTCACAGGCGGCAGGTGGCACCACTAGCAGTGAGGGTGTATAAAACGTGTCGGGGCGACGCGGAAAACCGTGCAGTCTTTGTCGGAGCAATTTATCTGATCTCCAGAAAGGCATGATCATTGGCTTTCGAGATGAGAGTGGAAGTGTTGTGTACATAGTTCCATGTAGTCGGCGCGTAAACAACTTTCCCACTAGAGAGCGCCCCGCTAAGCACAACAGCGCAGGCGCAGCGCTCGTCCGTCTCCACACTACGAGATGGCGCTGCCTTAGAGACGGACAAAATTCTACTTCCGCCGATCCGCGTATTAATATGTAACGCAGCCAATGAGATTCCTGCTAACGTAGAACCTTTTCTCCTCGCGGATCACACTTGTGCAGTGATACCTGAACGCGCGAGGTATTATAACGAGTGTACAGACCTCCAATTAGTCAGTCTGCATTTGTCGGCACCAGTCTGGATTAGTCTGCACCAGTCTGTACCAGTCTATAGTCAAGTTTCAGTCTGCGCCTAATAAGATTATCATTGTCCTGTACATAGCCATGAAGAGAAATGTATAGACACTTTGTCAAGTATCAGAGATGTGTGAGAATAAGATTAACGTACCGAGACCAAAGGAACTTCAGATTGTCAGTTGTAAACAGCATCCAGTATCAAGTTACGTAATGTCTATGCTTTTTATTATTTTAATAAATGTGTGTGAAAATACATCAAGTTCTGTTTAAAGTTGGCCACCGTCAATCTGCTACTCTAAGCGTGCAAGTGGCATTTCTATCATCTGACCTAACGGCAGAAGATAAACGCGCCACGATAAGATCACGAAACATATTGCTGACACTCGCCTACTTCGTTAGAGCAACAAGTCAAATAATCTGATGGTGTGTGTACCGAAGGTCTTACAGTATGCACACCACAGGAAGCATATCCGAAACAGCTGAGTTTGTAAACTGTTCACTGGCCGCCGTGGGTAAAGTACACCGTGCATGGCAAAATGGCGGTATTCAAATCCGACGCCGAGGCAACTGCGGTGCACCACGGAGCACAGATCACAAGTGCGAATGACGGCTGCGGAGGTGGGCGCGAGAGAATAGACGTACAACTCTTGAGAAACTGACCGTCCAGCTGAACCAAGAGGCTACCAACTGTGTCCCTTGAACGACTGTTCAGCCAACGTTGCTGCGTACGGGCCTCCACAGAAGGCAGCTGGCTCACGCACCCATGCTGATTGCTCTTTATCGGCGACAAAGACTGGTCTTTGCTGGCTAATACCTCATCTGGAATTTGCACGCCGGTGCCGATACTGGACGTCAGCTGAGTGGTGACAGGTGGCCTTCTCAAATGACATACGGTCGTTGGTGTGTACGGTTTGACGACATCTACTAGCAGTACAGTACGACGTATCAAGCAGCCCGCAGTGTACGTGTGTGGTTCGAAGAGCACCAAGATGAGTTAACCATACTCCCCTGGCCACCAAGCTCCTCGGATTGAAGCTCAATTGAGACTCTATGGAACCACCTCGATCGGACTGTTCGTGCCATGGATCCTCAACCGAGAAACCTAGTGCAGATGACTGCGGCAGTGGAGTCGGGCATGGCTCCACATCGCTGTCAGTACCTTCCTGAATCTTACTGACACTCTTCCTGTACGTCTCGCACCTGTCTGCACTGCAAAATATGGTTGATCAGGTTTCTGACAGGTAGTCGCATTAATCTGATTGGACAGTATACATTCTGTGTATAATGAGAGATTACACAGCGGGCTTCTCATTCATAAACTGCAATTGAATGTTGGGTATTTGTGAGAAGATCGTGTTATACCTTGTGGAAGAAGGAGAAACGTCTTCCAGCCCATGTCACAATTCGCCAGCGACAGGGTGCTGGCCTCCTGAGAGCGGTTCGTCGTTCCATGATACTGCTCATTGCATTGTTCGGGTTCCCACAATTATCATGCTACTATGGAACTGATGGGTTCCGACCAGCTATACAAAATGCCATGGGATCCTAAGCGGCTCCGAGAGAAATAGCGCTTGAAAGATAACATATATCGTTCGCTCTGCGGTGAAGTGTCGGACAGCCATGTCATCCGTCTTGAGTCAGAACTGGGCTTATTCGCAGGAAGACGCGTTTCCTTACAGACACTGCAACAACGTCTGGGGCTCGACTGAGAGTCTATAAGGCGACCACTGTTGCGAGTTCCCTTAAAGCGGTAGTAAAGAGAGAGGCAGTGACTACGTTGGCGTCATGTCATCTTTACAGATGAGTACTGCTTCTGTATACCGCATAACGATTAATGCAACTGTCTGCGGAGGCTCGGATGAGAACGAACGTCGTCTGATTTTATTCGCCGTCATCATACGAACCCAACACATGACGCGATGGTATAGGGTACCTCTGAGTTAAGAGCACTGTCACCTCTGGTTCGCATAACCAACAATTTGGACAGCAGGTGCTGAATTTCTGACGTGTGGAGGCCTATGCTGTGCCCATTCTTCGAGCTGTCGTGACGTCGTCTTTCGACAAGATAATGCAAGACCACATTATACCCGTGCTGTTTTGAAAAATACCCATATTCCATATTATGGCTGAGTGTCTCCTTTCAGAGAGTGCGGCCGCCGAGTGCCAGTATTTTTATTTGACGCCACTTCGGCGACTTTCGTGTCGATGATGATAAAATGATGATGGTGATAACATAACTTCCAGTCCAGAACGAAGAAAATCTCCGACCCAGCAGGGAATCGAACCCGGGGCCTTCACACAGCACTCATCCGTCCTGAAGACTTTGTTTTCATTTTGTTCGTTATTGCTCTTTGCATTTGGTCGTGGCGGACGTCACGTGACACCCGTTGAAGTTTGTCGTAAATCCCTTCATTCAGTCTTTTTAGTAGCGAACACGCTAAGCTACTGTGCCGGCATGCCACTCGGATACGGCGGCTGACCGAGCTATCCTGAGGCACCGCGATACAAAGGGTGTTCGACTACTTTGCCTGTGCAGCACGTTCTCGAGATCCCTCTTCCACTGAAAACGTCTCGTCGTGTGTTACCGAAAGAGTGGCAAGTCACCACTGAGATTGAAAACTGAAGTAGCGCATTTATTTTGCGCATTACGATCAACAAAAGTAAATCTATACCGAACTTTGAGAACTGCGTGTATCCACAATTGGCAATGTAAATTCCACAAGATCGAACTTTCTCGATACGACATCCTTGTATAGAACATTCTCGTTTTACTTTGATAAAATCTGTGTAACAGCTCAAGCTTCCGACTTAGCGCTCCTCATCTAGGTCGAGGGAATGCTATGTATGCACAATAAGCAAAATTTCATTATTTGCTAAATTTTACTAACGTAGAAATTTTATTGGTCAGAAACGTAAATGCATGTTTTTTATTGGTGGTCCCTTAACTCTTTTTTTTTGTCAGACCAGTTTTTGTCCATTATCCTGAGTTTTCTAATTTGTGTCTTCTACACTGACGGAAAAAATTAGTATACCCTTTTAGACGTTTCCAGTTCCCCTTTCAAACTCGTTCAGTTGGCTGTAGGAAGCACGAGTGTGTCTCCGTTGCATGGTTGCGCGGTTGTTTCACACGTTTGCACCTCACTGAGCCTCTTGGCTTTAACCATTCCTTACTAAAAGTTAGACATGTAGACGCAGATGGCACTCTGATAGCTATGACACTACGCCATCTGTCGGCGGATGACGTTGAAACCATTTTCAGTACATCTACTATCTCTCAGGTGGCATATGCCGTCATCGGATCAAAATCGACGTCCTGTTTCGAGGTGCACTACTCTTTGTGCTGAATAGTATTCCACTCATTCCGTTCGTTTCTCTTCATCATTCTTTGATCGCCGCAGCGAAGGCACAATTAAAGGGCAAGCTGGCGAGTTCGTCTCCAGGACTCATTCCAGTTTTGATCTTGAAGGACTCTAACAGTTGTCCTCTGAAATTGGCCCTGGATGTTGAGTCCGTTAAGAACTGTTCAATCACTACACTGGATTTTTTTTATCGAAGTTCATCTCCTCCCAGATTTATAGCTATGTTTGCATGCCTTCTCAATCACAGACTTTCTTGAATTCCAGAAACAGAACATTCCTGTTTCTGATACGCGATCACCAGTTGGAGAGGGCCAGCCGCGGTGGCCGAGCGGTTCTAGGCGCTTTAGTACGGAACCGCGCGACTGCTACGGTCGCAGGTTCGAATCCTGCCTCGGGCATGGATGTGTGTGATGTCCTTAGGTTAGTTAGGTTTAAGTAGTTCTAAGTTCTAGAGGACTGATGACCTCAGATGTTAAGCCCCATAGTTCTCAGAACCATTTGAACCAGTTCGAGATTCAAAGTGTGTTATGCGCCTTATCTGCTCTGCCCATTGTCCACACACACACACACACACACACACACACACACACACACACAGGTAGGCTGATAATCTCTTTTGTTTACATCTGATACCAAGTGTTTCGCGGCTGTTGACGGGCCACTGCATGTCCTACACTGAAATGTGCAGCTCCGTAGCAGCACTCGCGCTGCACCGCTCCACGGTGCCTCTCGGAAGTTTTCGACGCCGAGGTTGCGGCAAGGGCGGGCGCCCGCCTACCCGCGGTCAGCGAGTAAGCAAACAGCGGCGCGGCTGTGCTAAACACTGCCCGGTGTCCGCCGCTGCCCCGTTTCCTCCGGCCGGCCACCAGCCCGCAGCTAGTTCCATAATATTTGTCTTGGGCCGAGGCGAGCCGAGTTCGCCTAACGTCAGCAGTCGTAGCGCTCTTTGTAGTGCACCTTCCAGAAATTGCGTCATCCGTCGTTTTAGCGAGATGTTCGCAAGTCCCTTTTACATACTACACATAGTGCCGATTGCTTATAGGTCTGCTTAATTTAGCGATGTGTTGTTCAGTACGCTGTTGTTGAGACGTAGTCAAAATTTCGTTATCCCTCCACCGGTCACGCTGTTGTGTTGTTTACGACACCTGGCTTATTTTAATTGCCCTTCGTTTCCGGTCAGCTTCTCGGAATTCTGGCGTCAGGTATTCGCCGCCTGTCCCTCCCTATTCCCTTGTTGCGGATACATAAACATTTGAGTCAGTATGTATTTGACTGTACTACCGAATGCAACGCGCGACTCGTGGAGAGGATGAAGAATTAAGAATAGAGGCCTATCCTCAGCTAGTTCTTTCAGTTGCGAGTAAGCGATAAAGCATAATACTCGAACAAAAATCATTTCATCTGATTAGCTGGGGAAAACACAAACATTCAGAGGCTACTGCTGCGAAGTGCCACTCAAGCTGAACCATCCTTCTGGAATAGTATAATGATCTACATCAGTTGGGCTGCTGAAAGAAAGATCGCTCCCCAATGAACCCAGATACTGAGTTAAAATGTCACACAACTAATCTTATTGAACGCTATAAAAAAGACTGGCCCTAGCACTGAGTCATGGGTATTGATACTCCCGTGATGGAGTATTAATAAACTGCACGAACAAGGAATTCACTAACTGTCAAATCAAAAATGTGGACCAAGTGAACCTAATTTATGTTACAAAATGTTGAGTGTGCACAAATTAATAAGGACATGGCATATAATTTAGCTGAGCACATGACAAAGATCATACAACTGAAATATCAAGTTAAACTCTAATAAACACTGATAAGTTTGGCAAAGTTATCCAAGAAGATAATGTGGATGGTGGCAATCAACTTCCTAGATTGTGCTAGAAAGAGAAATGAAATTAAACATGCAGCTATGCGTCCGCAGCTCGTGGTCGTGCGGTAGCGTTCTCGCTTTCCACGCCCTGGTTCCCGGGTTCGATTCCCGGCGGGGTCAGGGATTTTCCCTGCCTCGTGATGACTGGGTGTTGTGTGCTGTCCTTAGGTTAGTTAGGTTTAAGTAGTTCTAAGTTCTAGGGGACTGATGACCATAGATGTTAAGTCCCGTAGTGCTCAGAGCCATTTTTTGCAGCTATGCTGCCCACCTGATCATGAATTTACTGAAGTACTGGAAAACCCTAACTTTCTTCGTCCTAACCAGCCGATGGCGCCAGATATTCTCACCATTATTGTTGTGTGTGTTCAGGAAAACTGCGGATGGTGCGGATGGTTGCCATCGAAACTCTTTTGCTAATTCCAGCTGCCTCACAAGCAGCAAGCAGTCTAACTGCAGGTATCGTCTTCGAATCTCCACCTGGAAAAGTGTGTTCTTCGTCTCTGACCTGTTTCTGCTTGTTCTGCTCAGGGTTCGCGTCTAACAATCGCCTAAGAATGAGAAAAATTTCGCCAAGCTCTAACCAATGGCGCAATTGTTCAGTAACTGCTTTACTCCCACTAAAAATATGTGAAAATCATTGTCCAATCGGCCGGATTTTTGCCTACGCTGTTCTGAGACTTTCTGAATCGCGAGTCTACGTCATAGCGTCACCTCTTCATTGTTCCATTGCACGTTTTTTTTTTTGACGTACAAAAATTCAGAAAACGGCTCCTGGCCTCCCAGTCTTGCTGTAAAATATCTCCCGTCCCAGCGGGTCTTGCTTTAATCAAGTGGTGAAAAACACAGGAAATGAGCCTGAGTAGTTTGGCTGCTTTCAAAGAGGCAGGTAGACAGTGATCTGTCCGAATGTGTCCCCATTCCACCAGTGTTCTGAGAATTCCCTGGGCGAGGTACAATGCTCTCAGCAGAAAGCGGTTTGTCGGAATGACGTAGCTGTAAAACAACCGTTTACTTGCTGTGACGTGTCTGCATGGGTCACTGTTTTAGCATTCTACTGTACTTTCACACCCACGTCCTGCTGGGGTGAGCGCCTAATGTGCAAAGTATCGAGGCATTCTGATGATTGACGTCAAACTGAAGACGAAAGACTGACGTTCTGTTGAAAATGAGTTCGTTAGAGAGCTCGTGTTTGGATTGGGGAATTGAGGAAGGGGATATTGGTGGTTCAAATGGCTCTGAGCACTATGGGACTTAACTTCTGAGGTCATCAGTCCCCTAGAACGTAGAACTACTTAAACCTAACTAACCTAAGGACATCACACACATCCATGCCCGAGGCAGGATTCGAACCTGCGTCCGTCGCGGTCGCGCGGTTCCAGACTGTAGCGCCTAGAACCGCTCGAAATATTGGTGGGCAAGGGGGGCGGAGAGGTTTTTCGACCTAGCCTTTCAAGGCAACCATCCCGGTATTTACCATACGTAATTTAGGTTATCTCGGGTGAATATGGATGGGCAGACGATGATTTGAACCTCTCTCCATCCGAGTTAGAGTCCAGTGTCGTAGCACTGCGCCACGTTGCTCGGTGTAGAGCTAACCACAAAGTAATATCCAGCTTTATGTTTTTCATTGTTGTTGGAGCAAGGTGCTTGCAACTATTTTTTGGTATTTCATTAATAAGGACAATAATATTTATGTGCTTCAATACTGCAGGTGATGCTTAGACATTTCACAGTTCTGTGAGGAGAGGTGCTAATTTTGTATAATTTCGGCAAGGTATTTGCGCCAGTAATGTTATTCTCTTATAGTGATTATCAAGCGCTATACACCTTGTTGGCAACAGCTCGTAACTTTGTAGCAGGGGGACATTTCGCAGAAGACCGAGATACAGTCGCAATGTCACGTACAAAACGTAAACCCCTCTCACTAACATTTGGAGCAGCGAGTGTAAATCTTTGAGGAGGACTGAGCGGTGCACGCTACAGGGAAGCTAAAGTTACAGGGAGCAGGATGTGACAGTTAGAGATAACTGCATTTGCTTCTGCTTGATGGCGTTGCACTGCGCGCAGATGTGCGGAAGCCTGTCTGTTCGCCTGTCTGCAGCAAGGACGGTGAGTGAGCCAATTTGTGTAAACACCTCTGCAAAGATTATGAAATATATTCGCTACACAGCGTTGTGTAAGAGCTTAAAATACTCTTTTCAAAGCGAAGATCCAAACACACCTTCGTACTTCATTAGTGGAAAAATTATAATCAGTTTCGAGATTATGTAAAAACCAGTTATTGATTTCGACATAAAACGGAAAAAAAGAAAAACCTCCCAATTAATGTTTTATAAACAACCGCTCGTATTTCTCGGAGATAGACGCTTAATGAATATTTTGAAACAGTAACACATTCACATCTGGTTGATAACGATGTCAGTACTTAACCTTAGCCTGCAAATTGGCTGAATTAACCTCGAAAAACGTGTTCGCAGCTTTTTTCTGCTTTTAATCATACTCGTAGAACGAAATCACATATTTCGTGGTGCAACCAAATGTTGCACTTGTTTTTACTGATGTAATAAGGAAACCAGTGCTGAAAATACTACGATGAAGATAAATGTAAATTGAACAGATTTGGAACTTTCTGATTGATTAAAACTGTGCCACGACCGGGACTCGAAGCTGGGACCTCTGCCTTTCGCGATTATGTGCTCTACCAACTCAGCTACTCACGACCCGCCCTCAGACCTTTATTTCCTCCAGTACCTCATCTCCTACCTTCCAAACTTCACAGATGTTCACCTCCATACCTTGCAAGACTAACAGTTCTGGAAGAAAGAATATCTCAGAGAGATGACTTCGTCACAGTATGTGGGGATCTGGGGCTGTGTCCAGTATGAATATTTCACTCTGCGGCGCAGTGTGCTGATACGAAACTTCCTGGTAGATTGGAACTGTGCTTCAGACCGAGACTCGAACCCGAGACGTTTGATGCACACGCCGCTGCATAGTGAAAAATTCTTTGTGGTAAACCAAACAGTTGCCCAGAAGTCGCCCACAAATAGATGCCACTGCTAACCAGCTGATCGACATATTGTATTCAGTATAGTGACATGCACGCACAGACCAATGAGTTTAATGTGACCACCGCTTGTGTTCGATGTCTGCGTGCAATAACCACTCACAGATGGCAGGTGGCAGCACTAACAATGGAGGATATATAAAACGTGTTGAGGGGACGAGGAAAGCAATGCAGTCGTTGTCGTAATGCGAAAATGGAGCGATTTATCTGACGTCTAAAAGGGCAAGATCAGTGGCTTTCAGGCCAAGGGTGGTAGCCGTCGCCGAGGTAATTGTGGAGCACCATGGGCCGTAGATGACAGGGACGAATAACGTCTGCGGAGATGGGTACAGGCAACTTTTGGGCAACTATCGCCCAGTTGACCAAGGGATTACCAGCAGTGTTTCTTCAACGACCATTCAATGAACATTGCTGCGTATGGGCCTCCGCAGCAGGCACCTGGTTCACACACCCAAGGAGACGGGTGTTCATAGTTGACAAAAGCTGGAACTTACAAGCCAATACCGGAGATGAACATTCACTGAGTGCTGACAGGTGGCTTTTCAGATGATACATGATCGTTGGCTTGGCGTGTACGACGTGAAACGTCTAAAAGCAAACACCCTGTAACAATCGTGTGGAGAGTCCAGGCCAGAAGAGGGAACATTATGGTCTGGGAAAGGTTTTCGTGGCACTCCGTGGCTGATCTCGTCATTCTCGATGGCACAGTGGATCAACGCAAGTATATATCCATGCTCGGAAACCATGTCCACCCGTACAGGCAGTCTGTTTTTCCTTGGCTTGATGGATCTACTAACAGGACAATGCAACGTGTCACACAGCTCGCAGTGTGCATGCGTGGTTCGAAGAGCACCGGGGTGAGTTTACTGTACCTCTCTGGTCACCAAACTCCCCGGATTTATACTCAGCCGAGAATCTGTGGGATGACCTCGATCTGGCAGTTCGCACAACCGATCACAAACCGAGAAGCCTAGCGCAGCTGACCGCGGCACTGGAGTCTGCATGACTCCACATCCCTGTCCAGAACCTCACAAACACTCTTGCTGCATATCCCGCAGCGGTCCGCCCTGCAAAAGGTGTTATTCAGGCTTTTGGCAAGTGGTCACTGTAATGTAACTGGACAGTGCATTATCTATGTTCTAATACACCCACAACGAATAGTCGACCGATTTTGACCAGAAAGTCGCTCACGTAGAATGAGCTTCAGAGGAGGTCAGTGAGGGGGGGGGGGGGGGGGAAACCCCTAGGACTGTCGGCCGTTCACTGACCGTCCGTCCGGTGTGTGTGCTATTACGGGTCCCGTGATAATCCTTAAGACCGTGCTCGAACCTGGGAAAGTTCTCTAATTTGGAGCAAATGTCGCAGGCGCCGACCTGCCGGACGCGTTGTGCGGCGTGTGAAAGGGGCGGGCGGGAGGCGGCGACGACACCTCCCTTCCACCCCCGCGGCCGTATTTTTGGCAGAGGTGCATGGCTGCGGGCCAGGCGGGGGCGGCTGTCAGGAAACGCTGGCTGGCATTCCTCACGGCTCCGCGCCCGTAACGCACTTACCGTCAACATACGCTCGGGCCCGTTGGCGAGCGCTAAAATGCGGTGACGTCAGACCGACCCACCAGGATACAAATCTTCTTTTCTAGCGTTCTTCCTGCAGTATGTGGACCTCTGTTTTTCGTGTTTTGTACAGTTAATTTTGCTGCCTTTTTGGCATATTCATGTTATTTGATTTTGTGACCGGATGTCGTTCCTGTCCTCAGATGACCTATGGAAGCGAAGTTGTTTGCCATATGTTTGTCAACCGTGGATGCCGTATTCAACGGTGTGCGTACCGTATTTTAAATGGCCGGATTGGGAAACGCTCTAGTATTTCCCAAAACGAGCTCGAAAAACGGCCCAAAAACCACAATTTGCCTTGCAGATGCCCCAGACTTGGAAAGCCTACCACATATTGTAATTTAAGGGTCCAATCTCCTCCGTTAGCCTGTAAAATATGCGGTTTTTATGCTTTTTTGGACACCTAATGAATCTGTCAACGTAAACGTGTTTACACATTGTTTAATGATTCCTGGACAACGTTTTCCGATTTTTTTAAAAAAGAAATCCAGTCCTCATTAAGCCCCCTCATCCAAGGAGTTACAGTTGCCCTGTTCAAAATGAGGTATTTCCGTGACGGAATTCTTGTAGTCTAAATATTAACTGAAATTTTAAAAAAAGCAAAAGATTTCGTGGTCTATAGGATTTTGCACACGCAGTTTGATCACGTTTACTGACGAATAAATTAAAATATAATATATTAGCCTATTACTCGTTGCGGACAGCCAAATTTCAGAAACAGGTCGTTATTAATGTTCCCGCAATCCATTCAGCCAGCTTGAGAAACAGTGTATCGAGAAATACGCGTTTACAGATAAAAGTACGATTTCTATTACATTAAAAATGAATATGCGCAAAAGTTTTCACACCCGCAACTAAATTCCATTCCGGCACCGTACACGATTCCTTCCACGACCTCAATACCCTGCTGCCTCACGGTTTCCGCGTCGTGTTTCCTGGAAGCCAGCGCTTCGCGGGAATCTTGCAGCGTGTGACGGCGAATATTTTGTCCTAATGCTGACCATTGTCGCTATCGATGGCAAATATTTCTGCGTGGTATCCAGCTTCGACTCCCACGATTTACAGCATTTTCAAAATGGGTTTGAAACCTTCATTGAAAACCGAACCAGCCATGAATCACGATATCTCAGTGGTTCTCAAGACTGAATTGTGTTTTGGAGCAAACTGCCAGATGATCATGTTAATGTATTCACTATTATTTTGTGTATATCCGCCAACACTTCGATTGAAGAAATCATCTGCTGTCAGAATCTCGCATCTGCTCTCCGACGCGCCACAGGCAGCCGTTCCACCCCTGAAAGAAATGGCGCGTAATTTTGTTCGAACTTATGCATCAATTTCTACTTTTGATACGATATTCTATATAGTCGTAGCTTCAAAAAAATCGTAAAACGAAAAATGATTTTTTGACGATAATGGACCCTTAAACGTGAATGTTCATGAAACTTCTTGACATGGTTTACCCTGAAATTTACCCAAAACTATTGAGCTTGGTCCGTAAGTAACTCTATCTGACATGAACAATAACATTCCTGATGTTGACAGAACTCTCGCAAGCGCTACTAAGTGCTGTTCTGAAATAATACTCAAAGATTTTAGGTTCGAACACCAGCTGCAAATACTTCGCAGCAAATTTTCATCGTGTACTAAGCGTTGCTAACACTCTACGAGTTGATGTGGTGAATAGACTAACTCCGATGACGCCGGTTTAGCAACTGTGTGTCTCGAAGAACTCCGACGCTTGGCCTTACCTATAATGTTGTAAAAAATCTAGGAAAGACAACAGCGAAAGGGCTGCTTAAGCAAGTACTGTGCCCGCGAATACAACACTTCGTAATGAAACACGTGTCCATCATTTCCAGTCCCAATATTCGCATGAGCAGGTGAGGGACGATTATAGACAAACGCGAATGTGTCAAGCAACGAATTCACGAGCGTCAAAACCATCGAAAAAGCATTGTAATGATCAAAAAGATTCTACAGAATCAATTATTCCTCATGGCCGTATACAAAAATAAACTGTGTCATTTTCAACATCTAAACTCTGTATCGTCCCACGAAACGCCTTCAAAACTGCATTACAAAGCCCAATATGGGAATTTTACAACCGAGAGGGAGAGGGAATATAAGTCACTTCTGTCAACGGATGCATGAACTAATACCAGATACTGTCTTCTACGACCTCTTGTGAAACCGAACAGCCCACAAAAGAATTCCTGGTTCTTCAGAAACACGACTAAAAAAGCGACATGAGAAGCTTTTTTTAACTATGTATAGCTTCAAAGTAATGTAAATCCCAGCAATGTAAAGGAAATGCAAATGCGCGACGGTCCGCAGCTCGTGGTCGTGCGGTAGCGTTCTCGCTTCCCGCGCACGGGTTCCCGGGTTCGATTCCCGGCGGGGTCAGGGATTTTCTCTGCCTCGTGATGACTGGGTGTTGTGTGATGTCCTTAGGTTAGTTAGGTTTAAGTAGTTCTAAGTTCTAGGGGACTGATGACCATAGATGTTAAGTCCCATAGTGCTCAGAGCCATTTGAACCAAATGCGCGACGCAAGTTCTGATCTCAACAAATACTTCGATACAGCAGGCTGAGTGCCCCCAACTCGAAACACACAGATAAACGTCTACACTACACTACCGCCTTTGATCGACGATTACCACAGATGGCAGGTGGGGCAGGCAGTGGTGGGTATGTAAAGCTTGTCGAGGGACGCGGAAAACAGTGCAGTAATCGTCGTAATACGGAAACTGAGCGATTTAACTGACGTCCAAGGGTAGAATCATTTCCGAAACGGCTAAGTTTGTAAACTGTTCGCGTGCTGCCGTGGTTGAAGTGCACTTTGCGTGTCAAAATAGCACATCGACAACCGACACCGAGGCAAATGTGGTTCAGCACGGGCCATAGACGATAGTGGTGAACAACGGCTGCCGAGATGTGTACTGGCGAGTAGACGTGTAACTGTTGAGCAGGTGACCGCCCAGATGAACCAAGGGGCTACCAACAGTGTCTCCTCAACGAGCTATCAGCGGACGTTGCTGCGTATGGGCCTCTGCAGCAGGCAAATGGTTCATGTACCAATCCTAACTACTGCTCACCAGTGACGACGGCTACAATTTGCATGTCAGTGCCGCAACTAGAGGTCCACTGAGTAGCTACATGCCTTTTCAGATGAATCACGTGTTATGCTCCGTCCTACAGAAGGCAAACAGTCTGCAACAATCGTCGGAAGGGTTCAGGCCAGAGGAGGGAGGCGATATGGTCTAGGGAACATTTTCGTGGCGTTCCCTGAGTGACGCCGTCATTCTGGAAGGCACAGTGGATCATCTATCCGTGGGGACCTGTCCACCGCTCCATGCACTTCGTTTTTCTTCGACACGATGGGATGTACGCGCAGGGCAATGCAGCGTGTCACACAGCTCGCAGTGTACGTGCGCGGTTCGAAGAGCGCCAAGATGTGTTTACCGTACTGCCCTGACCACCAGACTCCCTGGATTTGAATCCAGTCGAGAATCTGTGGGACAACTTCGATCGGATTGTTCGCGCTATGGCTCCTCAACCAGGAAACCAAGCGCAGCTGGTTGTGGCACTGGAGTCTGCATGGCTCCACATTCCTGTCGGGACCGTCCAGAACTTCATTGATTCTCATCCTCCACGTCCGCGCTGAGCCAGGTCATTTGTTCAGGCTTTTGACAGGTGGTTAAATTAATGCTACTGCACTGTGTACATTCATTCGGCGAAGAGATGGGAACCAGAGTAAAGCTCTTCTCGACCACATGAGCTCTGTCAAACGAATTGTAATGGCCCGCACCCCATTCGGCTATCACTTTCTCGAAACTCCGCGAGTGACCAACATATACCACATGGCGCTTTGCAAAGAGATACCTTACTAGCAGACACATTTGCCAGTGAATGAGGCTCCCTGAGGAACAAGAGGCTTGCGTTTGGCGCGCGGATGTGCGGAATACGAAACCAGGCAACGCTAGACAGCCGTGTATCAATCTCACCTCTTCCCGTTACTCGGTGTCGACTTTCGTAATAAAGCTTCTCCATGTCACTTTGGATGTTGGTCATCCAACTAGTTTGAGACCTGTTCCTCCCTCCTCTATTCGCAGCTAAAGCGCTTTTGCATGACGTGGTCATCAGGTCTTCATATTGTTGACCTATAGTCTCCACCCGGATTCTGAGTTTTTTTCGTTTATGGGGACTACCTTAACACGACCTCTTACGAATTAGCATACCAGATAGACGGTCGCAAATCTGCCGGACGTATTCGATTCGGATCTAGCAGGCTAGCACGCCAGTCAGTAGCATGTTCAAGTTCTGAAGTTACATCACCATGTTAGCGCAGGCAGCGGGAGAAGCAATGGCAGCGTACAGTTTCGCATCACGCTCTGTAGGCCTGTGTCCATAGTTAAACATGCCACATTACTGCAGTGTTTCACGCAGGAAAAAACGAAGGACGTCGGTGAGGTCATTAGGTACAGAGCTCGAGAGCAGTTTGCAGGAGCACTGAAAGAAATCGGTCGCGACCATTTCAAATAAACCGTCCCGGCATTTCACTAATTTGATTCAAGGTGATCTCGAAAAAACTAATTTTGAATGGCCAAATGGGGACTTGAGCAGACGTCGGCGAGACCGCTCCTTTAACCACTGAGTCACGTCAGTCGACACAATGGAGCAAAGTTATGTAGCACTTTTGATGGTAATATGGTAACTGAGAGGGGACCTCAGGTTCGGCGGCTCCTTTGGTACTATCAGAGTGGAGCGGGCTGTTTTATCCTGTCTCGCTTCTCTTTTACAGTATTGAAACCATAAGCACGCCACTACACTAACACTCATAGCAGTCATCTACACTACTAAAAGAAACACGAATTTTTCAACAGAAACGTGGCCTATGAACGACAATAATTACAGTAACTGGCGTTAGGTGATGTAATTCTTAGTGTCCATTTTGGCGATCTAGTTCCCGTAGACCAGTGTGTAAATGAGTTACACTAAAAAAATACAAAAAAAACTACTCCCGAACAGGCCATGAAGGCCCAACGGTACCGACCGGCCGCCGTGTCATCCTCAGCCCACAGGCGTCACTGAAAGCGGATATTGAGGGGCATAAGGTCAGCACACCTCTCTCCCGGCCGTATGTCAGTTTCCGAGACAGGAGCCGCTACTTCTCATTCGAGCAGCTCCTCAGTTTGCCTCACTAGGGCTGACAGTGCACACCGCTTACCAGCAGCGCTCGACAGACCGGATGGTCGCCCACCCAAGTGCTAGCCCAGCCCGACAGCGCTTAACTTCTGTGATCCGTGGTACCACTGCGGCAAGGCCGTTGGCCAAATGAGTTACACTCTCGGCACTCAATGTGGCTTCAGTCACTCTCCTCTGAAGAATGCCCTGCGTTATCGCAGACTGCACGTAACTGATTCCATATTTACAGGGGGGTCTCGTCCGTAATGTGGAGGAGGCCCTTCCGGCAGCTATTGAACGCACTGGGTGTGACCGGCTGCAGATAGTAGCACATGTCGGAACGAATGACGCCTGCCGCTTGGGTTCTGAGGCCATCCTTGGTTCCTTCCGGCGGCTGGCTGATTTGGTGAAGACAACCAGCATCGCACGCGGAGTGCAAGCTGAGCTTAATATCTGCAGCATAGTGCCCAGAGTCGATCGCGGTCCTCTGGTTTGGAGCCGTGTGGAGGGTCTAAACCAGAGGCTCAGACGACTCTGCGACTATAATGGTTGCAAATTCATCGACCTCCGTTATTGGGTGGAGAACTGTAGGGCCCCCCTAGACAGGTCAGGCGTGCACTACACACCGGAAGCAGCTACTAGGGTAGCAGAGTACGTGTGGCGTGCACACGGGGGTTTTTTAGGTTAGAGGGACCCCCCCTTGGGCGAAACGATAAAATACCTGACGGCTTACCAGAGAGGACATTATCATCGTTGATAAAGAATGTCCGTCCTCAGAGACCAAAAACAGGAAAAGTTAACGTAATATTGGTAAACTGCAGGAGTATCCAGGGCAAGGTTCCTGAATTAGTATCTCTTATTGAAGGAAATAGTGCGCATATAGTATTAGGAACGGAAAGTTGGTTAAAACCGGAAGTGAACAGTAACGAAATCCTAGACACAGAATGGAATATATACCGCAAGGATAGGATAAACGCCAATGGTGGAGGAGTATTTATAGCAGTAAAGAATTCAATAATATCCAGTGAAGTTATTAGCGAATGCGAATGTGAAATAATCTGGGTTAAGTTAAGTATCAAAGGTGGGTCAGATATGATAGTCGGATGCTTCTATAGACCACCTGCATCAGCAACCGTAGTAGTTGAGCGCCTCAGAGAGAACCTGCAGAACGTCGTGAAGAAGTTTCGTGATCATACTATTGTAATAGGGGGAGACTTCAATCTACCAGGTATAGAATGGGATAGTCACACAATCAGAACTGGAGCCAGGGACAGAGACTCTTGTGACATTATCCTGACTGCCTTGTCCGAGAATTACTTCGAGCAGATAGTTAGAGAACCAACTCGTGAAGCTAACGTTTTAGACCTCATAGCAACAAATAGACCGGAACTTTTCGACTCCGTGAATGTAGAAGAGGGTATCAGTGATCATAAGTCAGTGGTTGCATCAATGACTACAAGTGTAATAAGAAATGCCAAGAAAGGAAGGAAAATATATTTGCTTAACAAGAGTGATAGGGCACAAATCGCAGAATATCTGAGTGACCACCATCAAACGTTCATTTCTGAGGAAGAGGATGTGGAACAAAAATGGAAAAAATTCAGAAACATCGTCCAGTACGCCTTAGATAAGTTCGTACCGACTAAGGTCCAAAGCGAGGGGAAAGATCCACCGTGGTATAACAATCATGTACGAAAGGTACTACGGAAACAAAGAAAGCTTCATCATAGGTTTAAGAGTAGTCGAATCATAGCTGATAAGGAAAAGCTGAACGAAGCGAAAAAGAGCGTAAAGAG
Source organism: Schistocerca americana (assembly GCF_021461395.2). Taxonomy (NCBI): domain Eukaryota; kingdom Metazoa; phylum Arthropoda; class Insecta; order Orthoptera; family Acrididae; genus Schistocerca; species Schistocerca americana. The sequence goes on from NC_060121.1 coordinate 96,858,204, forward strand.
AGCAATGAGAGAAGCATTCAACGAATTCGAACATAAAACATTGGCAAACAATCTAAACAAGAACCCTAAAAAGTTTTGGTCATATGTAAAATCGGTAAGCGGATCTAAATCCCCTATTCAGTCACTCGTTGACCACGATGGCACCGAAACAGAGGACGACCGAAGAAAGGCAGAAATACTGAATTCAGTGTTCCGAAACTGTTTCACTGCGGAAAATCGTAACACGGTCCCTGACTTCAGCCGTCGCACGGACGCCAAAATGGAAAATATTGAAATAAACGATATCGGAATTGAAAAACAACTGCTATCACTTAGTAGCGGAAAAGCATCCGGACCAGACGAGATACCCTTAAGATTCTACAGTGATTATGCTAAAGAACTTGCCCCCTTTCTATCAGCAATTTATCGTAGATCGCTGGAAGAACGTAAAGTACCTAGCGACTGGAAGAAAGCGCAGGTCGTTCCCATTTTCAAGAAGGGTCATAAATCAGATGCGAATAATTATAGGCCTATTTCGCTTACGTCAATCTGTTGTAGAATAATGGAACATGTTTTGTGTTCTCGTATTATGACGTTCTTAGATAATACAAATCTCCTTCATCATAACCAACATGGATTCCGCAAGCAGAGATCATGTGAAACTCAGCTCGCCCTATTTGCCCAAGAAATTCACAGTGCCGTAGACACTGGCGAGCAGATTGATGCCGTATTCCTGGACTTTAGGAAGGCATTTGATACGGTTCCGCACTTACGTTTAGTGAAAAAAATACGAGCTTACGGAATATCGGACCAGGTTTGTGATTGGATTCAGGATTTCCTAGAAGAAAGGACACAACATGTCATTCTTAACGGTTCAAAATCTGCAGATGTAGAGGTAATTTCGGGAGTACCGCAGGGAAGCGTGATAGGACCTTTATTGTTTACAATATACATAAATGACTTAGTTGACAACATCGGTAGCTCCGTGAGGCTATTTGCAGATGACACGGTTGTCTACAAGAAAGTAGCAACATCAGAAGACTCGTACGTACTCCAGGAGGACCTGCAGAGGATTAATGCATGGTGCGACAGCTGGCAGCTTTCCCTAAACGTAGATAAATGTAATATAATGCGCATACATAGGGGCAGAAATCCATTCCAGTACGATTATGCCATAGGTGGTAAATCATTGGAAGCGGTAACGACCGTAAAATACTTAGGAGTTACTATCCGGAGCGATCTGAAGTGGAATGATCACATAAAACAAATAGTGGGAAAAGCAGGCGCCAGGTTGAGATTCATAGGAAGAATTCTAAGAAAATGTGACTCATCGACGAAAGAAGTAGCTTACAAAACGCTTGTTCGTCCGATTCTTGAGTATTGCTCATCAGTATGGGACCCTTACCAGGTTGGATTAATAGAAGAGATAGACATGATCCAGCGAAAAGCAGCGCGATTCGTCATGGGGACATTTAGTCAGCGCGAGAGCGTTACGGAGATGCTGAACAAGCTCCAGTGGCGGACACTTCAAGAAAGGCGTTACGCAATACGGAGAGGTTTATTATCGAAATTACGAGAGAGCACATTCCGGGAAGAGATGGGCAACATATTACTACCGCCCACATATATCTCGCGTAATGATCACAACGAAAAGATCCGAGAAATTAGAGCAAATACGGAGACTTACAAGCAGTCGTTCTTTCCACGCACAATTCGTGAATGGAACAGGGAAGGGGGGATCAGATAGTGGTACAATAAGTACCCTCCGCCACACACCGTAAGGTGGCTCGCGGAGTATAGATGTAGATGTAGATAGAATAGCAGGACGTGTGTTTTGCCACATTAGAGCAGAACACTGAAATTCTCAAAATGACCACTCATCTTGCGTCTCCAGATGATGTTCTCGTCTCCGCACAGAAGTCGTAGATCCGATGTTCATGGTGTGTGGGTGTATGAAAGCTGCTGGCGATTTGGCTAAGGATCACTGTGCTATTACTCTTCGAGTCCCAACAACATTAAAAAAACCGAACTTTAAAATTTTTCGCAAAATTACCCTAGTAAGCAACGAATACAAGAACAAATGGGCAAAAAGCAAACAATAAATTGTTTTATGGAGACGGTTTCACTTTGGGATACGACAAAAAGTAAAAGAATCAGTTTCATTTTGGAAACATTGGGACATACAGGTAATATATTTGAAAGCACTTTCTCATTTTTTCTAGACGCAATCCCACAACTCGAAACTTCCAGTAACTCATAATCACTAAAACAAATTATAGAGTTAAATAACATTCAAAAATGATCCTAAAATTTAAATAATTTGTATCAAAAGTACATACTGCTCAGTGGTTTCATTTTGAAACCACTCAAGTTCAAAGTTAAGGTGTACTTACTTTCACCGTCCCTGATCTCCTCGGCATGACATCAAAAAAGCCACAGGGGCCTACAATCACGTAGCACAATCCCCGCGCCGACTGCTGCTTTGAACGCTGTGAATTATTGCTGCAGTGCACTACGTTCGTAAAAGTACATCATAGTACAACTAGATGTCTCTGTCTAGAAATAGCATCGATGGTTTCATTCTAATTGCACTAGTAGATCCAAAGAAAATTAATGAAATGGTACTTTGAGGCAGAAACAACCGGAGCTCAAAGGGTTAAATGAAAATCCAAAGCTTTTTGAGATCCCAATGACTATCTTAATAGCACTCTATCAGAGAAAGCCATAAACCGATCACAACAGTTGAAAAAACGGCCGGTCGTAGTGGCCCAGCGGTTCGAGGTGCTTCAGTCCGGAACCGCGCGACTGCTACGGCGGCAGGTTCGAATCCTGCCTCGGTCATGGACGTGTGTGATGTCCTTAGGTTAGTTAGGTTTAAGTTGTTCTAAGTTCTAGGGGACTGATGACCTCAGATGTTAAGTCCCATAGTGCTCAGAGCCATTTGAACCATTGGTAAAAAACGTACGGCTGCAAGCTTACAGGTGAAGTATTTCAAATATATCACATTTATATTCAGATGCGTTGTGTACATAGTAGAAAAAGCGGTTACAAATCGAGTTCTACGTCCTAATCTCTACTTTTCATTGGATTGCTCTCAGAGTAGCAGTTTCTTATGAGTGCCATTTACGCGCAGTTTCCATCTTTATATTACAATCCCTCGACTGATTCTGACTGGTACAGTACGGCCCGACTAAAGCGGGCAGTCCAAATCACTTCGCTGTGCTTGCGTTTGACGGGAAGCACTAATGGGAGTAGAATCTGGGAATTCCTCATGCCGACAAGATAGGCTGACGGTTCAGCTACTGCGGTGGTACTGGTGTACGTCTTAATCAGTGGTATTCCATAAATCAATTAATTTTTACTCATCACAGCCATTTACAATGCGGGACATCTTCTTTACGAACAAGACTGAGGGATAGCAATAGCCCAAGTGAGGCAAAAATATTTATGACACGATTGAAATGTCCTTAGCCTCAACCGCTAGCTCGGTGTGATTGACGCTGGGCATTATAACTATTTCTTTTTTTCTTTGTGTCGATAACAATTCTCTTACACAGTATGGAGTATATACTACATTGTCCTGTACCTAATAAGTAATAACTGGGTTTCGAACCGGGACTCGATTGCGAATTCCTGACATTCGCAGGTAGTGCGACGTCAGTTGCACTAACCGTATGACGAGCCTCAAACCTTTGTTTCCAAAATCCTGCAAAAGTCCTCGCAGCCTACTGTGAGACTCTTAGAATAAATGCTCGTCTCATACAGCTCCTCAAGTAAATGGTAGAAGTCTCTCTACTTACACAGTTTTCATTTGATATACGCTTAGAGCAGTCGCTGCTTCAGCCTTCCATGCTTTGATACAGAAATGTGTACAAGGACGTAAAATATTTAACACAACGTCGTCCTAACGAGTAGTTTATGTTTTTAATGCAAGAGGCGATCAAAAAGTTTCCGTTATCTGCAAAGCATATGCAAGGTAGCGCGAGACCGATGCGGGTATATAAGCATCGACGTGTTGGCAAGGGATCAGTGTGACATTTGTGTCTTTCCGACAGGCGTGCGGTAAATGGAGATACGTGAAGTGGCGACGTTATTACTAAATGCGACCAAATAGAACCAACGTGCTGTTATTCTTTTCTTTGTCACCGAAGCACAAACACTGGCGGTCCCTTAGAAAAGACTTTGAAGTGTCGACGAGAATGTGCAGTAGGCAGTTACGGACTTTATGACGCAGAGGACCTGGTATCTTCAACCTGCTGCGTCTGTGGGATGGTTGCCTCGATGCTCATGGCGAATTTGCTTGATGAGTTCTGGACTGTACGGCGTTCGAACGAATACTTTTTTATCGGCCCTTACATTACAACAGGGCGATGCGATTAAGTCAACGGAGTGAATCGTTCAGAACTGAGAGAAGTGATAGGCAACGTGACTCCATTTCTAGTCTTGGAAGACGTCTTCAGACCGTTAAACTGAGTTGAAGGAGGACTGCGTACAAACAGATTATCTTAACCATCTCCGATATACACATGTCTCTTCTTTGTTTGCATCGGATCTAGAACTACTTCAGGAAGGGATGGTAGAAATGAACTAACCAAGTATCACACTAGGCCTCAAAATAAAGAAGAGTAACAAGAAGATCCTACCCCCATGAACCATGGACCTTGCCGTTGGTGGGAGGCTTGCGTGCCTCAGCGATACAGATGGCCGTACCGTAGGTGCAACCACAACGGAGGGGTATCTGTTGAGAGAACAGACAAATGCGTGGTTCCTCAAGAGGGGCAGCAGCCTTTTCAGTAGTTGCAGGGGCAACTGTCTGGATGATTGACTGATCTGGCCCTGTAACACTAACCAAAACGGCCTTGCTGTGCTGGAACTCCGAACGGCTGAAAGTAAGGGGAAACTTCAGCCGTAATTTTTCCCGAAGGCATGCAGCTTTACTGTATGGTTAAATGATGATGGCGTCCTCTTGGGTAAAATATTCCGGAGGTAAAATAGTCTCCCATTCGGATCTCCGGACAGGGACTACTCAAGAGGACGTCATTATCAGGAGAAAGAAAACTGTCGTTCTACGGATCGGAGCGTGGAATGTCAGATCCCTTAATCGAGCAGGTAGGTTAGAAAATTTTAAAAGGGAAATGGATAGGTTGAAGTTAGATATAGTGGGAATTAGTGAAGTTCGGTGGCAGGAGGAACAAGACTTTTGGTCAGGTGAATACAGGGTTATAAATACAAAATCAAATAGGGGTAATGCAGGAGTAGGTTTAATAATTAATAAAAAAAATAGGAGTGTGGGTAAGCTACTACAAACAGCATAGTGAACGCATTATTGTGGCCAAAATAGACACGAAACCCATGCTACCACGGTAGTTCAAGTTTATATGCCAACTGGCTTTGCAGATGATGAAGAAATTGATGAAATGTATGATGAGATAAAAGAAATCATTCACATAGTGAAGGGAGACGAAAATTTAATAGTCATGGGTGACTGGAATTCGAGAGTAGGAACAGGGAGAGAAGGAAACATAGTGGGTGAATATGGATTGGGGGAGAGAAATGAAAGAGGAAACCGCCTGGTAGAATTTTGCACAGAGCATAACTTAATCATAGCTAACACTTGGTTCAAGAATCATAAAAGAAAGTTGTATACATGGAAGAATCCTGGAGATACTAGAAGGTATCAGATGGATTATATAATGGTAAGACAGTGATTTAGGAACCAGGTTTTAAATTGTAAGACATTTCCAGGGGCAGATGTGGACTATGACCACAATCTATTGGTTATAAACTGTAGATTAAAACTGAAGAAAGTGCAAAAAGATGGGAATTTAAGGAGATGGGACCTGGATAAACTGACAGAACCAGAGGTTGTTGAGAGTTTTAGGTAGAGCATTAGAGAACGATTGACAAGAATGGGGGAAAGAAATACAGTAGAAGAAGAATGGGAAGCTCTGAGGGATGAAGTAGTGAAGGCAGCAGAGGATCAAGTACATAAAAAGAGGAGGGCTAGTAGAAATCCTTGGGTAACAGAAGAAATATTGAATTTAATTGATGAAAGGAGAAAATACAAAAACGCACTAAATGAAGCAGGCAAAAACGATTACAAATGTCTCAAAAATGAGATCGATAGGAAGTGCAAAATGGCTAATCAGGGATGGCTAGAGGACAAACGTAAGGCTGTAGAGGCTTATCTAACTAGGGGTAAGATAGATGCTTCCTACAGGAAAATTAAAGAGACCTTTGGAGAAAAGAGAACCACTTGTATGAATATCAAGAGCTCAGATGGAAACCCAGTTCTAAGCAAAGAAGGGAAAGCAGAAAGGTGGAAGGAGTATATAGAGGGTCTATACAAGGGTCATGTACTTGAGGACAATATTATGGAAGTGGAAGAGGATGTAGATGAAGATAAAACGGGAGATAGGATACTGCGTGAAGAGTTTGATAGAGCACTGAAAGACCTAAGTCGAAACAAGGCCCCCGGAGTAGACAACATTCAATTAGAACTACTGACAGCGTTAGGTGAGCCAGTCCTGACAAATATCTACCATCTGGTGAGCAAGATGTATGAGACAGGTGAAATACCCTCAGACTTCAAGAAGAATACAATAATTCCAATCCCAAAGAAAGCAGGTGTAGACAGATGTGAAAATTACCGAACTATCAGTTTAATAAGTCACAGCTGCAAAATACTAACGCGAATTCTTTACAGACGAATGGAAAAACTGGTAGAAGTGACCTCGGGAAAGATCAGTTTGGATTCCGCAGAAATGTTGGAAATTGTGAGGCAATACTGACCCTACGACTTATCTTAGAAAATAGATTAAGGAAAGGCAAACCTACGTTTCTAGCATTTGTAGACATAGAGAAAACTTTCGACAATGTTGACTGAAATACTCTCTTTCAAATTCTAAAGATAGGAGGGGTAAAATACAGGGAGCGAAAGCCTATTTACAATTTGTACAGAAACCAGATGGCAGTTATAAGAGGCGAGGGGCATGAAAGGGAAGCAGCGGTTGGGAAGGGAGTCAGAAAGGGTTGTAGCCTGCCCCGATATTATTCAATCTGTATCGAGCAAGCAGTAAAGGAAACAAAAGAGAGATTCGGAGTAGGTATTGAAATCCAGGGAGAAGAAATAAAAACGTTGAGATTCGACGATGACATTGTAATTCTGTCAGAGACAGCAAAGGACTTGAAGGCCAGTTGAACGTATTGGACAGTGTGTTGAAAGGAGGGTACAAGATGAACATCAACAAAAGCAAAACGAGGATAATGGAATGTAGTCGAATTAAGTCGGGTGATGCTGAGGGAATTAGATTAGGAAATGAGACACTTAAAGTAGTAAAGGAGTTTTGCTATTTGTGGAGCAAAATAACTGATGATGGTCGAAGTAGAGAGGATATAAAATGTATACTGGCAATGGCAATGAAAGCGTTTCTGAAGAAGAAAAATTTGTTAACATCGAGTATAGATTTAAGTGTCAGGAAGTCGTTCCTGAAAGTATTTGTATGGAGTGTAGCCATGTATGGAAGTGAAACGTGGACGATAAATACAGGGTGATTCAAAAAGAATACCACACTTTAAAAATGTGTATTTAATGAAAGAAACATAATATAACCTTCTGTTATACATCATTACAAAGAGTATTTAAAAAGGTTTTTTTCACTCAAAAACAAGTTCAGAGATGTTCAATATGGCCCCCTCCAGACACACGAGCAATATCAACCCGATACTCCAACTCGTTCCACACTCACTGTAGCATATCAGGCGTAACAGTTTGGATAGCTGCTGTTATTTCTCGTTTCAAATCATCAATGGTGACTGGGAGAGATGGCCGAAACACCATATCCTTAACATACCCCAATAAGAAAAAATCGCAGGTGGTAAGATCAGGGCTTCTTGGAGGCCAGTGATGAAGTGCTCTGTCACGGGCTGCCTGGCGGCCGATCCATCGCCTCGGGTAGTTGACGTTCAGGTAGTTACGGACAGATAAGTGCCAATGTGGTGGCGCTCCATCCTGCTGAAATATGAATTGTTGTGCTTCTTGTTCGAGCTGAGGGAACAGCCAATTCTCTAACATCTCCAGATACTGTAGTCCAGTTACAGTAGCACCTTCGAAGAAAAAGGGACCAAAAACTTTATTGGCTGAAATGGCGAACAAATGTACAACTAAATGAAACTTTATAGCTCCCTTAATTCGCCGACAGATAGCGCTTAGCTCTGCCTTTTCTCGTTGCAGAGTTTTAAATTCCTAAAGTTGTGGTATTCTTTTTGAATCACCCTGTAGTTTGGACAAGAAGAGAGTAGAAGCTTTAGAAATGTGGTGCTACAGAAGAATGCTGAAGATTAGATGGGTAGATCACATAACTGATGAGGAGGTACTGAACAGAATTGGGGAGAAGAGGAGTTTGTGGCACAACTTGAGAAGAAGAAGGGACCGGTTGGTAGGACATGTTCTGAGGCATAAAGGAATCACAAATTTAGCATTGGAGAGCAGCGTGGAGGGTAAAATTCGTAGAGGGAGACCAAGAGATGAATACACTAAGCAGATTCAGAAGGATGTAGATTGCAATGAGTACTGGGAGATGAAGAAGCTTGCACAGGATAGAGTAGCATGGAGAGCTGCATCAAACCAGTCTCAGAACTGAAGACAACAACAACAAAACAAGAATTTAATTTGCAGGAGGTTTGAAAGTGATCCGATCTTTGAACTTATTTTACATCCATGAGGAACATCCCCGGAAATATGTTTCTCGTCACAAGTTTGTCTTATAATTCCCATCTACAACCATTAGACCATTAGAAACCAGGAATAGAAGCGGTGAAACACCCTGTTTATACTTCGAGCTACGAGTATTTAAATTGCCTACCTTTTGCACAGTGTCTTCTGGTACTTTCCCATTTCCAGCGGTGTTCAGTGTCTTTAACGTGTTGTGGACGATGCTCAGTTCCATCCTTCGGCTACCTCGCGTAGGTTGTTGAGTTGTATTTTCCTTCTTTTTGTGTCTCGCTTACTATCAATGTGCCGTCCATAATAGATGAAAGAGGGTGCAAGTACTGTTGGCTTTGAGCGTAAGCTCTTAGCGTTATTCCGTTAGTTTAATAAATCCAACGGTTACACGTAACATAATATATTCATCTTAAGAATTTATAACAGTCTGCCAACACTTAGGTACCTTTTAACTACCGATTTTGAGGCGAAGAACTCGTCGAGGCGCTCTCGGAGCGCATTTTCGTCAGGAAAGTATTAAGTTCCTTGAAGCGTGTTCGAGAGACAGCGGAAAAGGTGAAAATCTGAGGGCGTAAGATGAGGTAAAGGTGGGTGTGGAATGACGTCCCAACTCAACTCCTGTATAGCATTTTTTTGTCAGCCTAGCAGAAATGGGTGGGCGTTATCGTGGAGTAGCATCGCTTCACGCACTCTTTCTGGTCGTTGCTCCTCGATTGCGTCTGCAAAACGTCTCAGTTGTACGGAGAGTTGCTGCTTTGTTTCAGCTAACCATTCCTTCCTTTTCCGTATGTCAGCAAAAGGCAACATTTCTCGTCACCAATAACAATACAAGATAGGAATGGTCGGTGTTGTGCACGAGCCATTTGATGATGAGCAAGCAGAGATGCTGATTTTTGTGATTTTTGCTTAGATCACGCACTACTTATAAACACGATTTTTGAACCTTCCGAAGTACATGAAAATTTTGATGATGGTGGAATGATCACAGTTCATCACATCTGCCTCTTCTAGATAACGCTGACGTGGATCATTGTCGATTAATGCTTTTAAAAGATGTTCATCGAACCCCCAAGGTCTTCCTGAAGGCGGAGAGTCAGTAATGGCAAAAGGATCCGCCTTAAAACGAGAAAACTATTTTCTTGCTCTTCTCTGTCCAATGGCATTATCCCCACACGCGATGCAAATGTTTCTGGCTGCCTCCGCTACTGTCACCCCTCTACTGAACGCAAAAAGAAGGATATTTCAGAAATGTTTCGATTTCTTCACTTGGCACTCCATTTTCTAGCGCCCGTAACTCCACTCATTTTATCCAAATGACAAAATGTCAATAGGCAGACTCAAATAGCAACAGTGAATTATAAATAGAAAATGATAGTTGGTAAATAAACCCGTAACAATCGGAATACCAATACGCAGAACATAAACCCTGCGAAGTTACGCACCAACCCAATACTTTGAGATGGAGACAGTGCCACAAGAGAGAAGGTGATGACGGGCAGCTTGAGGCCAGTCAGGACGTGGTGACTGGAGACCGTCGTTTCCCACGTGGACGGCCAGTGTGTCTGGCTGCCCGTCCCTCCTGGTGCCCTGGGTAACTCAGAGCAGCCACACGCTGCGTGTCGTTGGGCGCGCCCGCCGCTCATGGGCGGAGGCGGCTTCCGGCCCGTGTTTACGAGGTGAGGCCGCGGCTAAATCTGGCCGCAGCGCCGCAGGAATCGCGACAGCCGCGGAAAGACGTGGCGCGTCGCGGATTAACGCAGCCGCGCCGACAGCACAGGCGCCGTCTCAGTCGCCCAGCATCCGTAGGGTGCGGAAAACGAAGTAAACACGAGGAGTACACTGAGTTGACGAAATTCGTGGGATAGTGATACGCACATATACAGATTTCGGTGGCATCGGTTACACAACATATAAAAGGACAGTGCATCGGCGAAGCTGTCATTTGTATTCCAATGATTCGTGCGATGAGGTTCTCGATGGCCGCACGACAGGCGCTAACAGATTTTGACACGGAATGGTAGTTAAAGCTATACACATGCGACATTCCACTTCGGAAATCATTAGGGCATTCAGTATTCCGAAATCGACGCTGTCAAGAGAATGCCGAGAATACCAGATTTCAGGCATTACCTTTCAGCAAGGACAACGCAATGACCGACGGTCATAACGACTGAGAGCAGCGGGCTTTGCGTAGAGTTGTCAGTGCTAACAGACAAGCAACACTGTATGAAATAACTGCAGAAACCAATGTGGCGAGCGTATCCGTTAGGACAGTGCGGCGGAATTCGTCGTTAATGGGCTGTGGCAGCAGACGACTGACGCGGGTGGCTCTGCTAACGGCACGATGTAACCTGCAGCGCTTCTTCTGGGTACGGATTTCACAAGACAAGAGCTGATGATTTGGTTTGAGTGTGGCGTAGACCCCACGAAGCCACGGACCGAAGTTCTCAAGAAGTCACTGTGCAAGCTCGTGGTGGCTCCATAATAGTATGGGCTGTGTTTGCATGGAATGGACTGGGTTCTGGTTATGTTCGGATACTTAGAGACCGTTAGAGACCGTTTGCAACCATTCATGATGTGGTGTCACCGCCAGACACCACACTTGCTAGGTGGTAGCCTTTAAATCGGCCGCGGTCCGCTAGTATACGTCGGACCCGCGTGTCGCCACTGTCCGTGATTGCAGACCGAGCGCCGCCACACGGCAGGTCTAGAGAGACGTACTAGCACTCGCCCTAGTTGTACAGCCGACTTTGCTAGCGATGCTACACTGACAACTAAGCTCTCATTTGCCGAGACGATAGTTAGCATAGCCTTCATCTACGTCATTTGCTACGACTTAGCTAGGCGCCGTTACCAGTTTATATTGAGATTGTACTTATGTATCCTCAAGAGCGATGTACACCAATTATGGATTAAAGTTAAGTATTCCACCAGCTACGTACTTTATTTATTAGACTCAACTCCTTTAATTGTTCCAGACCTCACGCCAGTCTGCATGAGCTTAAACGCGTGCATTTCGGCCTCCTCTAGCTACACGGTGTTGGCTCTTCTGCCAACACATCACATGACCTCCATGCTCCCGAACGACAGAATTTTTATGGATGACAATGCCACATGTCACGGGGCCACAGTTGTTTGCCATTGTGTTGAAGAACGTTCTGGACAGTTCGAGCGTATGATATGTCTAACCAGATTGCCCAACATGAATTCCATCAAAAATTTATGGTACCTAATCGAAAGGTCAGTCTGTGCACAAAATCCTGCACGGGCGACACTTTCGATATGATAGAGGGCTATAGAGGCAGCACAGCTGAGTATTTTTGCAAGGAACTTCCAAGGACTCGTTTAGACCATAGCACGTCGAGTTGCTAAACTGAGCCGTGCAAAAAGAGGCTCGACACGATATTACGAGGTATACCGTGACTTTTGTCACCTCAGTGTATGACAAGGCGTGAAAAGACCTGATGATTCCAAATCGTTATGACCACATCTAAACCTATACCTAAAATCTGCTAATCACTGTGAAGTCCATGATAGAGGGTACATTTCACTGTGCCAATTACTACGGCTTTTTCTCGTTACATTCACGTGTGAAGCGTGGGAACAGTGATTGTTTAAATACCTCCATATGTGCTCCAATTAGTCTAATCTTGTCCTCACGATAGTCTTGGGGGAGGTATGTCGGAAATTGTAGTATATTCCAGAGTCAGCATTTAGAAACGCTTCTTGATGCTTCGCTAATAGACTCCGTCTATCTTCAGGAGTCGGCCAGTTGAGTTCTTTCAAAAACTCTGTGAGGCTATCCCGCGGGTCAGGCAGGCGTGGCACCAAAAATACGGCCCTTCTCCGTATACATTCAGTATCTACTGTTACTCCTCTCTAGTATGGGTTCCACACACTTGAGTAATATTCTAGGGTGAGTCGCATGAATGATTTTTAAGGAATCTCCCTTGTAGTCTAATCGCATTTCCCCAGTATTATGCCGATAAACGGAAGTCTACTACTTTCTTTACCCACGACTGGACCTACGTGATCGTTCCATTTCATGTCCCTACTAAGTACACTCCTGGAAATGGAAAAAAGAACACATTGACACCGGTGTGTCAGACCCACCATACTTGCTCCGGACACTGCGAGAGGGCTGTACAAGCAATGATCACACGCACGGCACAGCGGACACACCAGGAACCGCGGTGTTGGCCGTCGAATGGCGCTAGCTGCGCAGCATTTGTGCACCGCCGCCGTCAGTGTCAGCCAGTTTGCCGTGGCATACGGAGCTCCATCACAGTCTTTAACACTGGTAGCATGCCGCGACAGCGTGGACGTGAACCGTATGTGCAGTTGACGGACTTTGAGCGAGGGCGTATAGTGGGCATGCGGGAGGCCGGGTGGACGTACCGCCGAATTGCTCAACACGTGGGGCGTGAGGTCTCCACAGTACATCGATGTTGTCGCCAGTGGTCGGCGGAAGGTGCACGTGCCCGTCGACCTGGGACCGGACCGCAGCGACGCACGGATGCACGCCAAGACCGTAGGATCCTACGCAGTGCCGTAGGGGACCGCACCGCCACTTCCCAGCAAATTAGGGACACTGTTGCTCCTGGGGTATCAGCGAGGACCATTTGCAACCGTCTCCATGAAGCTGGGCTACGGTCCCGCACACCGTTAGGCCGTCTTCCGCTCACGCCCCAACATCGTGCAGCCCGCCTCCAGTGGTGTCGCGACAGGCGTGAATGGAGGGACGAATGGAGACGTGTCGCCTTCAGCGATGAGAGTCGCTTCTGCCTTGGTGCCAATGATGGTCGTATGCGTGTTTGGCGCCGTGCAGGTGAGCGCCACAATCAGGACTGCATACGACCGAGGCACACAGGGCCAACACCCGGCATCGTGGTGTGGGGAGCGATCTCCTACACTGGCCGTACACCACTGGTGATCGTCGAGGGGACACTGAATAGTGCATGGTACATCCAAACCGTCATCGAACCCATCGTTCTACCATTCCTAGACCGGCAAGGGAACTTGCTGTTCCAACAGGACAATGCACGTCCGCATGTATCCCGTGCCACCCAACGTGCTCTAGAAGGTGTAAGTCAACTACCCTGGCCAGCAAGATCTCCGGATCTGTCCCCCAATGAGCATATTTGGGACTGGATGAAGCGTCGTCTCACGCGGTCTGCACGTCCAGCACGAACGCTGGTCCAACTGAGGCGCCAGGTGGAAATGGCATGGCAAGCCGTTCCACAGGACTACATCCAGCATCTCTACGATCGTCTCCATGGGAGAATAGCAGCCTGCATTGCTGCGAAAGGTGGATATACACTGTACTAGTGCCGACATTGTGCATGCTCTGTTGCCTGTGTCTATGTGCCTGTGGTTCTGTCAGTGTGATCATGTGATGTATCTGACCCCAGGAATGTGTCAATAAAGTTTCCCCTTCCTCGGACAATGAATTCACGGTGTTCTTATTTCAATTTCCAGGAGTGTATTTCACCCAGGTATTTGTGTTAGTTTACAGATTCCAACTGCGACTCACAGATATTACATTCATAGGATATTATGTTTTTACATTTCTGAACACTTATAGCTAGTTGCTAGTCGTTGAAATACTCTCAAATCTGATCGAAGTCTGACTGAATATTTATGCAGGTTCGTTCAGACTGTACTTCATCGTACATACCAATATCAGGTGTAACACGTCTGAGGTTACTTGTAAAATTGTACGCAAGGTCATTAATACACGACAGGAACAGCAATGGACCCAACGCATTTCTCCGGGACACACCCGAAGTTGTTTGTACATCTGTCGATGACTCATCATCCAAGACAACATGTTATCCTCTCTATCAAAAAATTCTCGATACAGTCCCAAATTTCGCCTCATATTCCATACGACCGCACTTTTGATATCTACATCTACATGTATACTTTGTTGGTAACACTTAAGTGCCCGGCAGAGGGTTCATGGAACCACCTTCACAATAATTTTCTATTACTCCACTCTCGAAAAGCGTGCCGAAAAAGCGAACACTTATATCTCTCCACGCGAGCTCTGATTTCCTTTATTTTATTACGATGATCGTTTCTCTCTATGTAGGTCGGAGTCAACAACATATTTTTGCATTCGGAGGAGAAAGTTGGTTCTTGAAATTTCGTGATAAGATCCCATAAAGAGAAAAGCATTTGTTGCAGTGATGTTCACACCAAATCCTGTATTATCCTGTGATACTCTCTCCCCTATTTCTACATAATACAAAAAGTGCTGCTCTTCTTTGAACTTTCTCCATGTACTCCGTCATTTCTGTCAGGTAAGAATCCAACATCGCCCAGCCAGTACTGCAAAACAGGACGTACAACTGTAGTGTAGGCAGTCTCTTCAGTAGATCTGTTGCATATTTTAAGTATTGTGCCAATAAATCGCAGTCTTTGGTTCGCTTTCCCCACAACATTTTCTGTGTGTTCTATCCAATTTTAGTGGTTCATAATTATAATTCGTATATATTTTGTTGAGTTTACAGCCTTTAGACTTGATTGATTTATGGTGTAATCGAAGTTTGAATTATTCCTTTTAGCACTCTTGTTTACGACTTCACAGTTTTCGCCGGCCGGAGTGGCCGAGCGGTTCTAGGCACTTCAGTAGGGAACCGCGCGACCGCTACGGTCGCGGGTTCGAATCCTGCGTCGGGCATGGATGTGTCTGATGTCCTTAGGTTAGTCAGGTTTATGTAGTTCTATGTTCTAGGGGACTGATGACCTCAGATGTTAAGTCCCATAGTGCTCAGAGCCATTTGAATCATTTGAACCAACCACACTTTTCATTGTTTAGGGTCAACTGCCAATTTCCGCACCTTATAGATATCTTTCCTAAATTGTTCGTAAATTGCTTGGATCTTCTGATGACTTTACTAGACGATAAAGGACAGTGTCATTCGCAAACAAGTTAGGACGGCCGCTCAGATTGTCTTCTAAATCTTTTACATAGACAAGAAACTTCAGAGGGCGTGTTACAATACATTGGGGAACGTAAGAAATCAATTCTGTTTTACTCGATGACTTTCCATCAGTTACTGCGAACTGTGACCTCTCTGACAGGAAATCATGAATCCAGTCGCATAACTGACACGGTATTTCATAAGTACGCTTGTGAGGTACAGTGCCAAAAGCCTTCTGGAAATCTAGAAGTACGGAATCAGTTTGAAATCCCTTGCCAATAGCACTCAGCTTTTCCTGTGGGCCGGCCGGTGTGGCCGTGCGGTTCTAAGAGCTTCAGTTTGGAACCGCGTGACCGCTACGGTCGCAGGTTCGAATCCTGCCTCGGGCATGGATGTGTGTGGTGTCCTTAGGTTAGTTAGGTTTAAGTAGTTCTAAGTTCTAGGGGACTGATGACCACAGCAGTTAAGTCCCATAGTGCTCAGAGCCATTTTTTTCGTGTGGGTAAAGAGCTAATAACCGGAGGTGTGGTACTGAGACATAATGGTTTTCGGAAATAAAGAAACACTGCAGCTGCATGACTACCTTTATCATAGTTTTTAGGCTGTCATGTGAAAGAAGTACGGCTTGGGTTCCACATAATCGATGTTTTCGGAATCCGTGCTGGCTGGCATGGGAGGAGGTCGTTCTGTTCGAGGTACCTCACTATTTTTGAACTCAGAATATGTTTTAAGATTCTTCAAAAAACCAGTGTCAGGCATATTGGACAGAACTTTCGTGGATCGCTTCTGATACCCTTCCTGTCGACAGGAGTGACTAGTGCTTTTCTTCCAACTACTGTGCACGGTATTTTGTTCGAGGGATCTACGATAGGTTCTAGATAAAGAGGGATTAACTCATCCGCAAATTGGGTATAATCTGATAGGGGTTCCATCGGGCCCTGGGACTTTATTTAATTTAGCGATTTCAGCTGTTTCTCAACGCTACTGATACCGATATCTATTTCACCCATCTTTTCAGTGATATGAGAGGTAAATTGGGCCAATACTCCTGTGTTTTTCTTTGTAAAGAAACATTTGGAAACAGAGTCATGCATTTGTGCTCTTCTTCGCTACTCTCAATTTCAGTTTCTGTCTTGAGCATGAGTGAATGGACTCTGACTTCGGTGCCACTAACAGCATTTGAATACGACGAGAATCATTTTGAATTTTGTGATAGGTCTTTCGACACATTCTGCTACGGTAGTCATTGAAGGCTTCACGCATTGCTCTGTTAACTGGCAAACTCGTTTCATTTAGTATCTCTTTATCTAAAGCCCTATGCTTTGTTTTATACATGTTATACAGTATTCCCTGTTTCTTCAGGTGGCTGTATGCCATGGAGAATCTCTCCCATCACCAGCTGTTCTACTTGGTACATGTCTACCTTCGACATGGTCAACTATTTTTATATACTTGAGCCATGGTTCCTCTACGTACTCCTGTCCAGAGCTAAAAGTTGCACGTTCCTCGTAGAGATATGATGTTACTGCTTCTGTGACTAGTTTGCTGAACATATAACTCTTTCTAACTTCTAATATATTTCCATAATGAGTGGTGCTGCGAACTGTCTCTTGATTCCAGAATGGGATTTTCACTCTGCATCGGAGTGTGCGCTGATATGAAGTTTGGAAGGTAGGAGACGAGATACTGGCAGAAATAAAGCTGTGGGGACCGGCCGCGAGTCGTGCTTCGGTAGCTCAGATGGTGGGGCGCTTGCCCGCGAAGGGCAGGGGTCCCGAGTTCGAGTCTCGGTCGGGCACACAATTTTAATCTGCCAGGAAGTTTCTGTCTCTTGATTAATAAATATCGTGTTGGTCCCCGTTTGGGACGCAGTGGAGCAGCGCTTCTTTGCGACATGTATTCGACAAGTTTTTGGTAGGTTTCTGGAGATACGAGGCACTAGAGTTCTGCGCACAGGTCACCCATTTCCGTAAATTACAAGCCAGTGGTTTCCACAAGGATCTGGTGCATGTCTTCCATCAGGTTCACATCAGCCAAATTTGATGGTCATCACATCAAAGTGAGGTCACTACCAGGTTCTCAAACTACCGTAGCCTGACTCTGGCCTTGGGATGTGGACAGCTATCCTCCTAGCAGATTCCATCGCTGTTGGGGAGTACATCAAGTGTGAAGGGATGAAGCTCATACACAATAACGCTAACGTACATGCAAGAGCTGTAGCAACTAGTTTGCATAAATTTTCACTATACATGCAGGGCCGATGGAATTATTGTAATTGAAAACATGCGAGGAAAGACGGACTAACTCTCAAATGTAAAAACGTAGAGATAAGTGTTGCCATTGGTTGCTGGGTACGGGAACTATCAAAATTGACATCGGTCTCACCCCTAAATATCCTGTTACCAGCAACAGATGGTAACACTTACCTCCAAGATTTTACATTTGAGGGTTAGCCCGTTTCTCCGCGCCTATCGTCAATTGCCCTGTTCTCTAATAAGAAGAAAAACACCTACATTCTCCACTTTCGTCTGAATAAGCAAGCAGTTCATCAGTGCGTCCAAGAAAAGTGGATGTTGACCTTTAGGCGGCCGTGATATCAGCCCTTTGTAATGTTTTCCAGACTGATTCCGTATTTCTGCATTTCCGGAAGGCTTTTGACACTGTACCACACAAGCGGCTCGTAGTGAAATTGCGTGCTTATGGAATATCGTCTCAGTTATGTGACTGGATTTGTGATTTCCTGTCAGAGAGGTCACAGTTCGTAGTAACTGACGGAAAGTCATCGACTACAACAGAAGTGATTTCTGGCGTGTCACAAGGTAGTGTTATAAATGGCTCTGAGCACTATGGGACTTAATATCTATGGTCATCAGTCCCCTAGAACTTAGAACTACTTAAACCTAACTAACCTAAGGACAGCACACAACACCCAGCCATCACGAGGCAGAGAAAATCCCTGACCCCGCGGGGAATCGAACCCGGGAACCCGGGCGTGGGAAGCGAGAACGCTACCGCACGACCACGAGATGCGGGTCAGGTAGTGTTATAGGCCCTTTGTGGTTCCTTAACTATATAAACGATTTGGGAGACGATCTGAGCAGCCGTCGTAGGTTGTTTGCAGATGACACTGTCGTTTATCGACTAATAAAGTCATCAGAAGATCAAAACAAGCTGCAAAACGATTTAGAATAGATATCTGAATGGTGCGAAAAGTGGCAGTTGACCCTAAATAACGAAAGGTGTGAGGTCATCCACATGAGTGCTAAAAGGAACTCGTTAAACGTCGGTTACACGATAAATCAGTCAAATCTAAAGGCCATAAATTCAACTGAATGCCTAGGAATTACAATTAAGAACAACTTAAATTGGAAGGAACACAAAGAAAATATTGTGGGGAAGGCTAACCAAAGACTGTGTTTTACTGACTGGACACTGAGAAAATGTAATAGCTCTACTAAGGAGACTGCCTACACTACACTTGTCCGTGCTCTTGTAGAATACTGCTGCGCAGTGTGGGGTCCTTACGAGGTAGGATCGACGGAGTACATCGAGAAAGTTCGAAGAAGGACAGCACGTTTTGTATTATCGCTAAATAGAGCTGAGAGTATCACTGAAATGATACTGGATTTGGGGTGGACATCCTTAAAACAAAGGCGTTTTTCGTTGCAGCTAAATCTTCTCACGAAATTTCAATCACCAACTTTCTCCTCCGAATGCAAAAACATTTTGTTGACACCTACCTACAGAGGGAGAAACGATCACCATGATAAAATAAGGGAAATCAGAGCTTTTACGGAAAGATATAGGAGTTCGTTCTTTCCGTGCGCTTTAGGAGATTGGAGAAATAGAGAATTGTGAAGGTGGTTCGATGAACACTCTGCCAGGCACTTAAATGTGATTTGTAGAGTGTCGATGTATATGCAGACGTCAGCATATGCACAGCGCTGGAATTTGTGAAACAGAAGTACTGACTAGCTTGAGATTCATGCACAAGCTCCTTATAACGAAACTCTCAGTTGTTTGAGTGGTTTGTGGACACCTGGCTACAGAATGATGGAATTGCATGAACAAATGTACCGAACAGACAAATGCTGTTGAAGTGTGGCACAACAAATTAAATAATATTATTGGATACCTTCACCCTAGAATCAACTATTTGCTGGAAAGCCTGAAGAAGGAAGCGCAGCTCAAAAAATGGTTCAAATGGTTCAGCACTATGGGACTTAACTGCAGTGGACATCAGTCCACTAGAGCTTAGAACTAATTAAACCTAACTAACCTAAGGACATCACACACATCCATTCCCGAAGCAGGATTCGAACCTGCGACCGTAGCGGTCGCGCGGTTCCAGACTGTAGCGCCTACAACCGCTCGGCTACCCCGGCCGGCCGAAACGGAGCTCACAAACTGCATATACACCAAGTTAGAAACTAATCTTTAAGGAAAGAAGAGGAAGAATATACACTCCTGGAAATGGAAAAAAGAACACATTGACACCGGTGTGTCAGACCCACCATACTTGCTCCGGACACTGCGAGAGGGCTGTACAAGCAATGATCACATGCACGGCACAGCGGACACACCAGGAACCGCGGTGTTGGCCGTCGAATGGCGCTAGCTGCGCAGCATTTGTGCACCGCCGCCGTCAGTGTCAGCCAGTTTGCCGTGGCATACGGAGCTCCATCGCAGTCTTTAACACTGGTAGCATGCCGCGACAGCGTGGACGTGAACCGTATGTGCAGTTGACGGACTTTGAGCGAGGGCGTATAGTGGGCATGCGGGAGGCCGGGTGGACGTACCGCCGAATTGCTCAACACGTGGGGCGTGAGGTCTCCACAATACATCGATGTTGTCGCCAGTGGTCGGCGGAAGGTGCACGTGCCTGTCGACCTGGGACCGGACAGCAGCGACGCACGGATGCACGCCAAGACCGTAGGATCCTACGCAGTGCCGTAGGGGACCGCACAGCCACTTCCCAGCAAATTAGGGACACTGTTGCTTCTGGGGTATCGGCGAGGACCATTCGCAACCGTCTTCATCAAGCTGGGCTACGGTCCCGCACACCGTTAGGCCATCTTCCGCTCACGCCCCAACATCGTGCAGCCTGCCTCCAGTGGTGTCGCGACAGGCGTGAATGGAGGGACGAATGGAGACGTGTCGTCTTCAGCGATGAGAGTCGCTTCTGCCTTGGTGCCAATGATGGTCGTATGCGTGTTTGGCGCCGTGCAGGTGAGCGCCACAATCAGGACTGCATACGACCGAGGCACACAGGGCCAACACCCGGCATCATGGTGTGGGGAGCGATCTCCTACACTGGCCGTACACCACTGGTGATCGACGAGGGGACACTGAATAGTGCACGGTACATCCAAACCGTCATCGAACCCATCGTTCTACCATTCCTAGACCGGCAAGGGAACTTGCGGTTCCAACAGGACAATGCACGTCCGCATGTATCCCGTGCCACCCAACGTGCTCTAGAAGGTGTAAGTCAACTACCCTGGCCAGCAAGATCTCCGGATCTGTCCCCCATTGAGCATGTTTGGGACTGGATGAAGCGTCGTCTCACGCGGTCTGCACGTCCAGCACGAACGCTGGTCCAACTGAAGCGCCAGGTGGAAAAGGCATGGTAAGCCGTTCCACAGGACTACATCCAGCATCTCTACGATCGTCTCCATGGGAGAATAGCAGCCTGCATTGCTGCGAAAGGTGGATATACACTGTACTAGTGCCGACATTGTGCATGCTCTGTTGCCTGTGTCTATGTGCCTGTGGTTCTGTCAGAGTGATCATGTGATGTATCTGACCCCAGGAATGTGTCAATAAAGTTTCCCCTTCCTGGGACAATGAATTCACGGTGTTCTTATTTCAATTTCCAGGAGTGTATATTTGAACCTGGAAGACAGGATGGAGTGCTGCAAAAAAATTATGAAAAGACTGGCGATGTCCTGATTGAAAGCCATTGCCCTCATTCGGAACTGGACTAAGATCTATTCACAAAGAAAATATTAAAATCTATGAAAGACACTGAATCGTTACCAATGATTTGGGTAAAATTATTAACTATGCTAAAGAAACATTATCAGCATTAATTTCAACTTATACTAATAAATGATTGTAATGCAGTTCTAGCATAAAAATGGTGAATCCTATGGAAGAAAAATTTGAGTTATCCTCACTGACACTGGTGCTTTCCCAGATCATATAAAGAGTTTTAAAAATAAATGCAATACAGTGTTTACAAAAAATTAGATTATTTTCCTGGTTACCTTAAATACAGTCTATGCTTGAAATGGTCTATTCATTAACCATTTTGTGAAGTTTACTCTTATGTCCATAATAATTATTATATGACTGTGTAAAGTTTGTTGGTGTCTGCTTAATTACAGGTATACTCGTTCCTAGTATTCTGTGTTACATAAATCGAGAGAACAGAGACCACCACTGAACTGCTACCAAAAAATACATAGTGGTGTTTAACTTGGAAAAGGCAAAGTGTTCAAATAATAGTCCGTGTTTTCTAGTACATACATGAAGAAGCTGGAAGCATTGTTTGGCCTAAGAATATACCTGAAATAACAGTATTTGTTTCCATGCATGTTTTCATACTATACGCTTAATACATAACAAAAACCTTCTTCCATAGACAGAATTTTTTGGAAAGTGTTTTAATACTACATTCTTAAGCAGCATTAAATATGTACAGTAATATTTATATCCATCACTTCAGAATGAGTCTAATAAATGATTTTCTAAGGTACTGCTTTCATTTTAATTATTAAAACAAATCACAGCAATATTTCGCGTAGCGAGTCAGAAAACTGCTTCCACTTGGAACAGCACGTCACATTTAATCAACAACTTGTAGTCTGTAAAATGCACACCACTCTCATGAAATTATCGCAAATGATTAAGGAATCTGTGCATCATGATGCAGCAACATTTAGTTACGTGCAGAACGAAATCGAAATCTGTATGTACTTAAAAGACTTTATCCGTCTTTGTTTGTACATGGTGTGGCAGAAACGATGACTTGTTTCAAGATGCGCTTCGTTGTTGAGCACGGCCGTTAGCTAACAAAGGTGGTGTCCGCACATTTCCGCCAACCCTTGGTTTCTTCGTATCTCCGCGTCCGCATTTCCCTGGCGTTCCTTAAAGCTGCGTTTTTGTAATGAAAAGCCTTTCTAAAGAAACATGGTAGCGATTCGTGACGTCAGCAGTCCTGAGAATTTTGTTCTCGAGCCAGCTGGATACGCAGAGCCAGCCCCACAAAGCGAACGAAACGAATGACCGCAAGATGCTGGAGGGAGCAATAGAAAGGGAAGGCAGCCAAAGGGGGAACAGCGCGAATTTGTATCCGCCGTCGCCGGTCTTGCTGCTCTCCCTCGTTCCAATGTTCCCTTCCCCCAAACCGCCTCGCTCTCCCCCACCACCGTCTTGGTGCTGGTAGAGCCACTCTTTCCTTCCGAGAGAGGCGTTAATAATAAACGCGCTTAAGCGTAATAAGTCCGTTCTGGGGCGTAACAATGGCTTGGCGAGAGGCCGGCCGGGGAATTATTCAGCCGCTTCTTTTGTTTCCCGCTGCCGGCCCACAAAGCCCGGCAGCCGCCGCGCAGATGGCGCGCGGGTATAGGGGCTATCTGCGCGCGCCACTCGCGCAGCTCGCCTGTCGGAAGTGCTGCCGACAGAGACACCTGCCGGCGCGGCGGCAAACCGCGCCCAGTCACGTGACTGACGGGCCCGCAGCGATAAGCGGCCCCGCGTTAATGAACTGCTCGCTAGGTGCCGCGTCGGGCAGCCGAAAAAGAGCTGAGAAGCGCGAGAGGCGGCGGGGAGGGGGTGACACGTTTGTCGCGCGTCGGCGTTTCCATTTGCGTCGCAAATAATTCACGACGAGCTCGAATTTTCTTTTCGCTTTGGAGCGCTAACCAGATCTCGTCTATTTTGTTTGCCCGAGGGGTGAGGAAATTAACACGCGGAATTCTCGTCTTCGCAATACGCGATGTAAATTGAATATTTCCATTAACACTTTTAACAGTTTTTGTGTTGCGAGCAGGATCTTACAGAAACACACAAATTCACTAGTAATTATTTGCGCGGTGCTTTGAGAAGAATAGTACACTAACGCTCCAGTAGCATTGCAAGTTCTGTATAACATGTTATAATTTAGCCCTTACGCTCTGTATACACGTGAGAGCCTTCACGTTCTGAAAGCTTTTGCGAGAAATACGTGTCGTGTAAACACACTACCAGTCTTGCTTGAGAGATTAAGGTCACCATCTGCAGTATCGCCGACAGAATCGACTGTGGTCCTTTAGTGGAGGGTCTGAATCAAACAAAGGCTCAGGCGGTCCTGTGACCGTGTAGGCTGCAGATTCCTTGACTTGCGCCATCGGGTGATGGGTTTCCGGATTCCGCTTAATAGGTCAGGAGTCCATTACACAAAGCCGGAAATAAGTTCAGCAGAAATTTTTTCAAACGATCTAACAGCGTTCAGAAAGGATAGATTAAATATAATTGGTGATGGGGTATTTATTGCTGTCAGAAGTAGTTTGCCTTGCAGTGAAATCGAAGTAGATAGTTCATGAGAAATAGTATGGGTAGAGACTATACTTGACAATCAGACTAAACTATTAATTGGGTCATTTTTACCGACCCCCGACTCAGAAGATATAGTGGCTGAACAGTTCAAAGAAAACTTGAGTCTCATTTCAAGTAGGTACCCCACTCAAACAATTACAGTCGGTGGTGACTTCAATCTACCCTCGATACGCTGGAAAAATTATACGTTTAAAGCCGGCGGCAGGCATAAAACGTCATCCGAAAATGTACTGAATGCTTTCTCAGAAAATTATTCATGAGCCCGATCGAAGCGTAAATGGTTACGAAAGCATACTTGGCCTCTTAGCAACAAATAATCCTGGACAAACAGTGAGTATCGCGACGAATACAGGGATTAGCGACCACAAGGTAGTAGCTACGAGGCCGAATACCGTAACTCCTTCAACCATCAAAAAGAAACGCAAAGTATATCTATTTAAAAAAAAGCTGATAAAATGCTCTAAACACCGTTTTAAGAGACAGTCTTCACTCCTTCCGATCTGGTGATGTAAGCGTAGAAAAGTTGTGGAATGATTTCAAAGAGATAGTATCGACAGTAGTTGAGTGATATGTACCACATAAATTAATAACTGATGGTACTGACCCCCCATTTTGCAGAAGTTCGAAATAATAGCGCGTACTTCAGTGCGAGATGCTTTCAATAACTTCCACAACAAAACTCTGTATCGATACCTGGCAGAAAACCCAGAGAGATTCTGGTCATACATAAACACACCAGTGGCAAGACGCAGTCAATACCTTCACTGCGCGATAACAACGGTGAAGTCACTGATGACAATGCCACTAAAGCACAGGTATTAAACACGATTTTCCGAAACTCCTTCAGCAAAGAAGATGAAGTAAATATTCCTGAATTCCAATCAAGAACAACTGCGAATGAGAAACATAGATATCCTCGGTGTAGCAAAGCAGCTTAAATCACTTAGTAAAGGCAAGGCCTCCGGTCCAGATTATATACGAGTCAGGTTCCTTTCAGAGTATGCTGATGCGATTGCTCCATATTTAGCAGTTATATACAACCGCTCGCTCACAGAAAGTTCCGTACCTAAAGACCGGAAAATTGCTCAAGTCACACCAATACCCAAAAAGGGAAATGGAGTACTCCGCTTATTACAGGCCCTTGTCACTAACATCAATTTGCGGTTGGGTTTTGGAACGTATACTGTATTCGAACATTATGAATTACCTCGAAGGAAACGCTTGATTGACACATAGTCAGCACGGATTCAGGAAACATCGTTCTTGTGAAACACAACTAGCTCTTTATACTCATGAAGTAATGAGTACTATCGACAGGGGATGTCAAATTGATTCCATATTTTTAGATTTCCGCAAGGCTTTCGACATCATTCCTCACAAGCGCCTTCTAACCAAACTGCGTGCCTATGGAATATCGCCTCAGATGTGCGACTGGATTCGTGATTTGCTGTCAGAAAGGTCACAGTTCGTAGTAACAGACGGAAAGTGATCGAGAAAACAGAAGTAATATCCGGCGTTCCCCAAGGAAGTGTTATAGGCCCTCTATTCTTCCTGATATGTATTAACAACATAGGAGAGGAGGTACAATTGACCCTGAATAAGGAAAAGTGTGACGTTATTCACATGAGTACTAAAAGGAATGCGCTAAATTTCGATTACGCGATAAGTCACACAAATCTGAAGTCTGTAAATTCAACCAAATACTTAGGGATTACAATTACAAGTAACGTAAATTGGAACGATTACATAGATAATGTTATGGGTGGAGCGATTCATTGGCAGAACACTTAGAAGGTGCAACATATCTACTAAAGAGACTGCTTACACCACACATGTCCGCCCTATTCTGGAGTATTGCTGTGGTGTGTGGGATCCGCATCAGATGGGACTGACGGATGACATCGAAAAAGTTCAAAGAAGGGCGGCTCGCTCCGTTCGAGACTGGAACGGTATAGAGACAATTTGAAGGTGGTTCATTGAACACTCTGCCAGACACTTTATTCCGAATAGCAGAGTAGTCACGTAGATGTAGATGTAGAGAGTCAGTGACCGAGAGTGGGGCAATATCGCCGATAGTTGCGCTCTGAGAGTTCAGTCATCTCGTGTAGACGGTAACCTCTATCGCTCGAGAGCTGCTCGTCTTAGCTCTCAGGCAAGAAAAACTATACTGGCATTGTCGGGAGAGCACAGAGTACTCGGAGAGTACTGAATGGCTATATTCGTGCAACATTTTACAATTGGTGCCCTACCACGTCTTGTTAACATGTCTTGCGGTACTCATACATTGATTAAATGAAAGTACCCACGACACTGCGTCTTTTGAGCCATTATATGTAGCGGTGGCATGTTACTGAGTGAAGAAATCGCCCTTCTAACCACCTAAACGAAGGGCATGAGCAGTTAGCCTTTTTCGAAAGTTCTAGACTTTAATAATGCTACGCAGCAAATAACATATGAAAACATCGCACATACATATTGCATGGAGTTAACAAACGAAAACCCGAGCGAGGTGGCGCAGTGGTTAGCACATTGGACTCGAACTCGGGAGGACGAAGGTTCATTCCCGCGTCCCGTCATCCTGATTTAGGTTTTCTGTGCTTTCCCTAAATCGCTCCAGGCAAACGCCGGGATGGTTCCGATGAAAGGGCACGGCCGACTTCCCTCCCTAATACGATGAGACCGATAACCTCGCTGTTTGTTCTCTTCCCCCAAACAACCCCAACAAACCAAAATTTAAAAAAAAAATTGTTGCTGATGAGAAGCGATCCCAAGTTAATTAGAAGATATGAATAACGGAACAGCGTACTAGGCACTGCACCACAGCACCGCTGCAACGAGCAGCTGTGTAAACGTGTACCGGCATTGCTCGGACAGTGGCGACTGCTGTCGCGATGCATGCGCAGTGTCAGTTAATTTCAGCTATGTGTCGGCAAAAAAAGTAATCAAGAAAGCTGCCAAGAGGTGGACAACGGACGAAGCTGTGCATTTAATTAGTTGGTACGAGGAAAGGTCAATGTTACGTAGTGTACGCTTACTGGACAACAGGAATTGATATAACAACCAATGTTTGCAATGTTTGTTGGTTGGAATGGCTGCAGTTTTTAACATCTCCACAGAAGACATTTACCACAATATCCACAATTCAAGGAATCAGGCAAAGTAGTTTTATAACATAGGTTAATAAACATAGAGAAACAAGTGAAGTTCGTAATCGTTTCGGAACACGGAAAATTGCCATTTAACTTCAAGTAACACAGCTTGATCTATAATTTTATATGACATAGTATTTATTGATTATATAATTACATTGGGTTTTGCACAACTGACCTTCAGAAATTTATGAGTGTTCCTTTAAGTCAATATAAGTAAAAAAATAAATGTATGGCTGGAAATTCCTCATTTATCAGATCGCCGCCCTATTTCAGTTTTGACCGTCTAGAGGTATGAAGATGAAATTATTGTAATGTTAGGTATCGTAATTCTTACTTTACTCAACTTGAAAGAGAAACGTAACTAATGCTACAAATATTAGTGTCACAAGGACTCCGTCTTTGACACTAATGGATTTACGCATAACAGTACCTCTCTAGACTGGTCAATTTTGGGTCCAATTGTATAGAATAGTACTTCCATCTCCATCGATGTCATTCTTGTAAAATTTCGATGTTGTGTATTTTCCATTCCAAGATTCATTCATGCTCTAAAATCATCCCTCCGCCTAATCAGCCTCGTGTCCAACAGGAGCATAGTCGTCTGTGTTTTTTCTTTGCCACTAAAAGTATTAAAAGTGCAGTCTGCAACCCGACGCTCCTCCAACTCAAACTCTTCCTTCAGGCACAGTACTACTACAGAAAAATCTCGCAGAGAGGGATCTCTCAGCACTCACTGACACTCTCATTCACCTATTTTCAAACACTTCCGACATCAGCTCTCGGAAGACTCTCAGACACTTCCAGAAATTACTCGCAAGGAACTTTGAGGCATTAGCTAGCAGCGAAAATAACACCCATAATGTAAACAAATGTGGGAGTACTATCTCAGAGTACCAAACTGCCTGAGAGCTAAAACCTCTCACGTGTGTCCCAGCCCATTTAGCCCTTTATCACCGTGGAAACTGCTGGAGATGATGTGAATAGTTTTTATCATCATCATCAGACGATGTCTTTTTTATATCTTTCTCTGTCCCTCGCCATTTTTTCCATGTTATTGTAGCTGCTGGAGTTCATTAGATTGATAGTACTTCGTAATATGTTCTGGGCCTGCTTTTTTTTCACCAGGATTATTCCTCCTAAGATGTTTATCGATCTGTCATCCCGAATTACATGTCCAACTAATATAATTTTTCTTCTCTGTATCATGTTAATCAGATTCTTTGCTCCTTAATTAATTTTAGTATTTGTTCATGAAATTTCCTTCAGTCCAAGGTATTTTTGTGGCTCTTCTCCCTATGCACATCTCTATTGCTCCAGTTCTTTTCTTGTTCCACCAGCCTCCATCCTTTACAACCATTGCTTAAAATGCTCCAAATGAATGTTTTGAAGAATTTCCTTCTCCCGCACTCAGCACCAGAGTTAACTGACATTCAAGAAATGTTGGAAATAACGAAGGCAGGAATGAACAGTACACATTCAACTGAATTCTAGAATGCTGTCCGTAATCTCCTTATGCTGTTCCTAAGTGGTTGCCACATTTGTCGGCTAGTGTGGAAAGAATATTTTCAGAAATAATCAGAATCATAACCAAAGAAAGATGTTAAACTTTA
This sequence comes from Schistocerca americana, assembly GCF_021461395.2. Taxonomy (NCBI): domain Eukaryota; kingdom Metazoa; phylum Arthropoda; class Insecta; order Orthoptera; family Acrididae; genus Schistocerca; species Schistocerca americana. The sequence goes on from NC_060121.1 coordinate 96,887,200, forward strand.
GAAGGGTAAGCGGATATCAACATTTAAAAGCAATACGAGATTTGCGTCCTGCTACGATTTCGTACCTGTCACGGAGTTTCAACGTCTGACATATAGTTACATCTACAAATAACTCGCGGAGGAAGAGTTCTAGACTGGCGAAGGAACATTGTGTACTTTTCTCTTGACACTCACTATTAGTTAACATAACGATAAATATATCATTTTTAATAGCAATATCTTCCGAAATTTTTAGGGTATATTCCGAAATTTTTAAGCTTCTTCTCAAAAAAAAAAAAAAAAAAAAAACCGTCAACACACTTTGCATCACCGACACCAGTGCTTGCAATGAAATTGGCATTTAAACACGAATTCATTGGAGAAGGACTACGTCACAGGACTTCATAGCCTGTATTCATTTTGTAAGAGGTACTTACTCAGGAAGGTTACTCACAAATTTACTCTCGTTTGGTTTTCTTCTCATCTGAACTCTGTTGTACTATTGGATATGTAAGGAACAGGTTGTGTATGTATAGATTGAGTCAGTGGTCTAGGAAAATATAGCTCCAGCGACTTTTCCACTGACTTAGCATATTTATGGCAGAGGCGCACAGGAAAATAGTTAACCTCCTTGTTAAGTCCAGCCGTTCACAAAAAAAAGGTACAAGTCGCGGCTTATCTTTGAGGTTTGAATCCTCCATCTGTTGCAGAATTAAGTATTCTTGTATACGCTAAAAGTATCCTATCAATCTGCCACTTCTTCTGCTACGTGTCTGCGGCAAGCTTTCCTCTTCATAAATACTATCTTTTCGTTTCGTATTTAATTTGTGCGCGTAATTTTTAATATACTTCCATAGCACTGCACTGGGAATGGTAGCATTTTAATTTTACAGATTTTTAAATTGTCCATATCACGATCTCATCCACTCGCAACTTCGTTTTACATCCAGAATAGTTGCATTGACAGCGAAACGCAGGAAGCCCACCTTAGCTACCCTTGTCATGTAATACAATATACGTCCCATTTTCAGTTCTAAGTAATCAAACACGTAATTTTACTTCTCGCAATGCTTCCCTTTCATCAATCTGCTTATACCATCAGCTTCGTATATAATTTATTCAGTCGTTTATCTTCTGAGAATGTCTATGACTTGCAACAAACTAAAATTATACAGGTACACAATAATTTTTCATTGCAGTGAAGAATAGACGTCAGAGCTACAGTATCAGGATGGTAGTAGATTCAGAATCGAAGGAGGAATCACACACGGACATTGCATGCCCGGAAATCTATTCTATTCTCAGAGATCCTAGAGTACGTTTTAATTGCTTTGAAGTATAAATGAAACACATATTGATGAACCAAAATTTTATGACTGCTGTCCGCACCTGGTGAGGTTGCGAGCGTGTGAAGCAGTAAGAAAAGTATATAAACGGAGAAGAGACGAATAGGGAATCATGTTAATGAAGATACGGACCCCAAATGGAGAAATCCACCGGCATAATCAGCTTTGGCAAACAACTGATTGTAATGGTGGCCCTTCGCCTGGGAATGAGCATCTCGCCCACAGGCGGAGCTTGTGGTACGTTCCGTTCTCTACTCGTGACCATCTGTGGGAAGTGCCTGAAGGAAGATGAAACCACGAGTAGGCGACAACGTGTTGTACGTTCACGCCTCACATGGAGGTCGAAGGCTTGTCGCCTCTGTAAAGCAAGACAGGCGGCGATCTAAGGTAGACCTGAAGGCAGAATACAATGCCGTTGAAGGCACAAGTCTTTTGGAGCACACCGTTTAGCGCACGTTTTTGGACTTGGGTGGACTTGGGACTGTGCAGCAGGTGACTACTCGTTTGCATGTTGATCAACGACATCATAAATTAATTATTATCCAGATTAGATGGCTAATCAATGGAAACGTGTTGATAGTCGAATGAATCACAATTCTTGATAAACTAAATTGATGATCTTGTTGCATACACCGTCATACAGGCCACTCGAAGCATATACGACGCCACGGACGCCTCCGGGTGGGGGCTGTATTCCGCTACCTGTGCTTCTTCAGGGTTTGTGTTGATGATGGAAAGCACTAGACAGTTGTGGTTTGCGTGAACATTGATCTGGACCAACTCTATCAGCTCGATGACGATGGCATTTTCCAACAAGATAACCTTCGGTGCCACAAGGTCAGAATCATGCAACAGTGGTTTTGAAGAGTGCCAGATAGCGAACTAAAATTGATGTCTTGGCCATCAGATTCGCCTGGTTTGAACACTGTTTAGTACGTCTGGCAACTCCGCGCTCAAAAACCAACGGCGTGACTTGTGCGTAGAAATCTGGTACAGCGTTTCTCCATTAACCTGCCAAAGACTAGTCGAATCCGTATCTCACAGAACGCTGCTGTGTTGCATTCCAAAGGTGGACCGACACTCTACTAAGCAGGCTGCGACTCATCAACATATATATATATATATATACACACTATATATACACACTTTATGATCGAAAGTATCCGGACACCTGGCTGAAAATGATTGCAAGTTCGGGGCGCTCTCCATCGGTAATGCTGGAGGTCAATATGGTGTTGGCCCACCTTTAGCTTCGAAGACAGCTTCCACTCTCGCAGGCATACGTTCAGTCAGGTTCTGGAAGGTATCTTGGGGGAATGACAGCTCATTCTTCACGGAGTGCTGTACTCAGAAGAGGAATCGATGTCCGTCGATGAGGCCTGGCACGAAGTCGGCGTTCCAAAACATCCTAAAGGTGTTCTATAAGATTCAGGTCAGGACACTCTGCAGGCCAGTCCATTACAGGGATGTTACTGTCGTCTATCCATTACGCCACAGTCCGTGTACTATGAACAGGTACTCGATCATGTTGAAAGATGCAATCGCCATCCCCAAATCGCTTTTCAACAGTGGGAAGCAAGAAGGTGCTTAAAAGATCAATGAAGGCCTGTGCTGTGGTAGTGACACGCAAAACAAGAAGGGGGCAAGCCCCCTCCATGAAAAACACGACCAAACCATAGCACCACCGCCTCCGAATTTTACTGTTAGAACTACACACGCTGGCAGATGACGTTCACCGGGCATTCGCCATACCCACACCCTGCCATCGGATCGCCACATTGTATATCGTGATTCGGCACTGCACACAACGTTTTTTCACTGTTCAATAGTCCAATGTTTACGGTCCTTACATCAAGAAGGCGACGTTTGGCATTTGCCGGCGAGATTTGTGGCTTATGAGCATCCGCTCGACCATGAAATCCAAGTTTTATCATCTCCCGCTTAACTGTCACAGTACTTGCAGTGGATCCTGATGCAGTTTGGAAGTCCTGTGTGATGGTTTGGATAGATGATTGCCTATTGCACATTACGACCCTCTTCAACGGTCTCTGTCAGTCAACAGACGAGGTCAGCCGGTACGCTTTTGTGCTGTACGTGTCCCTTCACATTTCCACTTCTCTATGACATCGGAATTAGTGGACCTAGGTATGTTTACGAGTGTGGAAATCTCGCTTGCAGACGTATGCCTCAAATGACCACGTTCGAAGTCCGCGAGCTCCGCGGAGCTCCACATTCTCCTCTTTCACGATGTCTACTGACTACTGAGGTCGCTATAGGTGGCAGCATAATGCACTTAATATGAAAAACGTATGTTTTTGTGGGTGTCCTGTTACTTTTGATTATATAGAGTACTTGCACCGTGGCGGCAATATACACCAACAGTCCCTGCAGCGTAAACGAAGTCCTGACATTTGGGAATGCGGTACGAAGCGCTACGGACTACAAAATCAAAATGATATAGCACGAGCAACAATTAGGCGTTTCCATAGTAACATTCAGAAACTCGCCACACCTGATGACTTGAGACAGGCACGCAAGAGAGGCAGTCGCGCCCTGAACACTGCATCTGAACTGCATTCATATTACGTCTCGTGTATGGGATTTCGCCTAAGGTAATAACAAAAAGAAAAATTTTCAAATGTGTGGAATCTTATGGGACTAAACTGCTAAGGTCATCAGTCCCTAAGCGTACACACACTACTTAACCTAAATTATCCTAAGGACAAACACACACAGCCATGCCCAAGGGAGGACTCGAACCTCCGCCGGGACCAGCCGCACAGTCCATGACTGCAAAACATCAATTGTAAATTAATTAAAGTATTTAATTGTGTATATGAAGTTGCCGGTGTAAGCTTCATCATCCCCTCCGGAAAATTTATCTGCAGTCCCAAATTTTCCGTTGCCTTTGCTTTTCGTGCCTTGTATGAAATTATTAATAAATACAATATATCGAATATTATTTCAGTTTATTTGCAGTGTAAGAAACGTATAAATTAAAAATAGAATAATCTCCAGCACACAAGGGCTCGACCATATGATCATTGGATTAGCGCTTTTCCGCTGTATCAACTGATGCTTGGAAGCTACGCAAACATAAATGGCTCATACCCTGCCCGAACCACACCAAAAATGCCGATTATTCCAAACTTTTGCCCATCTGGAGCTCCCAGTCCTGTCCATTTCGTTACTGGCCAAGGCCTGCATGTACCATAAATTTAAAGAAAATCGGTGATGGCGATTAGGCGTGGTCTCCTTGTGACGTCGACACGGTACAGTGCCAGTCTTCCTCCCAATGCAGAACTGTCATCAGTACTAGAAAAGAACGCGCCCAGACACAGAATGTGAATGGCGGAAGCACGTTCAAACAAGGAACAGTTCGGGACTTCGAAACATACGTCGCAAAGACGGACATGCAAAGGGGTTGCTCAGATAGCTTATTTCTATCAAGTTGAGTATGGTAGAGATACGCAGAGTATTGCGAAGATATCGTCCGCGTTCAACTAACAGCAAAATACAAGTGGTTAATAATGTATTGCCGAATGAGCAGGCGAATTTCAAAGCCACGGGATCAGTTTATACGTTCTTACATACAAGTCGATCGAAGAAATGAACAGGATGAAAGCAAAAGAAAAATAGTCAAAGAAGTTCTATCAAAAGTTTCTGTGAAATGGTCTGTCGAAAAATAAGAAATAAAATAGACTAAAGAAATTTTTGACGCACTGCATTTGCTGTACACGATTTCAAGCATCTTTCAGAGGTGCGTCAAATGTTCCTCTATTCTGTTTTATTTCTTACTGTTAGGTAGATCATTTCACAAAACATTTTTCCGTTTGGTTCAATTTTTTCTATTTTCACCTTTTTCCTAGAGATCATGAAGTATAAAATATTGAAATGTCTTTTTGGTATCGCGTTGAGTACATAGATCAAGAAAAAGCATAGAAGTTTGAATTTGTGCTGTAATTTTATATTTCTTTTCTTTTTTCAATATGAAAGAAAGAATTCAAGAATTTTTATACCAGTGCAATTTATTATACACAAAATTGGTAGGCCTGGAAGAGATGATCTTTTTACAAACATAGCAGCAGTTGTTTCTCAATTATCATGATTTTATTCGAGGCCTTTTATTCCACAACTAAACCTCATGCTGATCAACTCGATAGCGAAATTTTGCTATAAAAATTCAGACAAAAAACCATTGTATAATTTTTCCTCAAATTATTAAGTAGATTTTTCTTAGTTACCCTGATTACTTTCAAGCGATTAGATTCTTCTTTGCAAGACTAGACCTCACGATGGCCAGATTGATAACCCATTTGTACGTTTGCCATTCTCTCGTTTGGCTACGAAAATTAGGACAAAAACCCATTATGCAATTTATAGGGAACACCGGTTTTGCCCCACTCTAACATTTGACCAATGAAGAGTAAAAAGACGGGGAGTACATGTAACAAGCAGGATTTTCAGAACTAATCTTCCGACTGGTCTGAAATGAAAGCGTTACAGTTTATGTGTATTACCAGTTTTAATCACGGGAGTGACACTTTGTCTTTCAGTGAGGAAATCATTTAAAATCTGAAACGTTGCTGAGTGAGTAATGAGGAGATGCTTATCGTGAGTCACTGGAAAAGACAAGAAAACAGACAAATGGATGACGTAAAAGACTGGAGTAGTAGAGGTATTTGTGACGTGACACACGTAACTATGCAGGAGTAGTGGGTGAGGGAACTAGCTAGGTGAAAGAACGTTAGCTGGACCAGGGAAATTCTTTGATGGACTCGAAATGACCAGAAATAATCAAGACTACGGCCAATTGGAAGTCCGGCAGATGACACTGAAAAAAAGAGGAGCGACGCGGATGTCTCCAGCTGGAAACCGTAATGCGTGAAAAAGTCTGATGTAGACTTTCCGCAGCAGTGGGGCAGCACGGATAGCATGCTCTCTTCCGTTAACTTGTTGAAGGATAATATCACGGAGACCTCGTACACAGTGAATTGTCCCCGGCCTTAACACGTCAAAAATGTAATGGTTGCTGTCCAAATGATTGGATACGCTCACCAGAGACGAAAGCACCACTTACTGTCACCCTAGGCGCTGGGCTTGTATGACGATGACGAACGCAGTCTAGGACGTTATTTTCCTCGGAGTCTCCACACGTGGATACGTCCATCGCGATGCGGTGCGCAGAACCGGGGATCGTTTGAAAAGACGATGTGGTGCCATTACATAGTTTTGTCTTTGGGCCCATCTCTGTTGGCACGAAGACCTCGGAGAAAGTGCACTGTCCCCAGCGTTAACAAGTCAAAAATGTAATGATTGCTGTCCAAATGATTGGATACGCTCACCAGAGACAACAGCAACCCTTACTGCCACCCTAGGTGCTGATCCTGTATGACGATGACGAACGCAAAGGCGAACCGCAAATGGTACAGATGTGGCTGTACGATCCTGCACGCTTGAGTGAACGATGTGTCTGTCCTTTCGGGGGCTAGTCGCGTGGTACCGACGAGATTTTGTATGGCGTCGAGTATGGTCCTCCGGAACCCGCCATTTCTGTATCTGCACGATAGCCGTGCGATCCTGACCCAAGTAAGTAGAGGTGTTTCTAAGGTACCAAAATCAGAGTGGCAAAAATGTTGCTTGCATTGCGAATAGTGTTTCAGCATTATAGGTGATAATTCTGAGTGAAAATAAAACGAATTGTACGAAAAACTGTTTTAATTTCGATTTCTTGTAAACACTAAAAAAGGGCTCTCATATGTGTTTGTCCCCAGAAGTTCTGTCACTTTTCTCACGCAGATTCTCACAACAGTTACTCTGAATGAAACTGGACTGTAACTGAACTTAGATAAAACACAATACACGCAATTGAGTACTGCACAGAGCCTGGTAACATCATTAGGAGTAAGGCATGAAAATAAAACAATAAATGGAAGTCATATGTTACATAACTTCTTAGACTTCTAAGTTCTGCAACTTTTGCGTTATGCATAATATCATGTTTTGGATCAAAATATACAAAAGTTGACATATTTTTCCAAATTTTGTTAATTATTGGCTTATAGCATAATAATCGGGAGTAACTTGACATTGAGCATAAAAGTGTCTGTGTCGCTGAAGCATATAATAAAAGTATACGTAGGTCCATTCTAGAACCATCTGCAGACAGTCCTTTAAACAGTTGGACTTCGTGATGACAGTCTCACAGTACATCTACTTCTTATGAAATTTGTTAATATCGATCAATACGGTTAACATGAGTAACATTCATAGATGTACTAGGAGGAAAAATGAAATCATTATTCATCACTCAGGCGTAGAGCAGTACAAAAATGAATGAGATATTCAGTCATAAAGAAATCTATGATACCTACTCAGTGATGTACTTAATCCTTACATACATAAAACAGGTTGTATGTATTTATGTTTATGTGTACATTGTATATGTGTATGTCTAGCAACTCCTTTTAAACCAGCGGATCTATTTCAGCAAAATTTAATACACATTTTGCTTGCTATATGAGAATCGGCACTGTAGGAACCACAACCTGCTAGTTAGCACAGGAAGGAAATACAGGAAAGGATTTTTCAACTAATGACATCAAGACTGTCCTACATGACAGGTGTGTTGTGAGTAGTACCAGCATGTACTGATGGGGCTACACATGTCGAAAGGGGACAGCTGAGCTGAGAGAATGGGTACAAGGGCCGGCCGAAGTGGCCGTGCGGTTAAAGGCGCTGCAGTCTGGAACCGCAAGACCGCTACGGTCGCAGGTTCGAATCCTGCCTCGGGCATGGATGTTTGTGATGTCCTTAGGTTAGTTAGGTTTAACTAATTCTAAGTTCTAGGGGACTAATGACCTCAGCAGTTGAGTCCCATAGTGCTCAGAGCCATTTTTTTTGGGTACAGGGAGATGGATAGTGAGAGGGCGAAGATTGAGGTGGATGGAGGAAAGGGGAGGAGGAAGTGGACAGATAGATAGGTGGGAGAAGAATATGGACATAGAAAGTGGTGAAAGGAGAATCTGGAGAGAAAGAGAGAGTGGGGAGTAGGAGATGGACACAGAGAGGGGTGAAAGGGATTTGTGGGGAGGAAGAGACGGACACACACGTGGTACACGTATTAAATGAACCACAAATACACTATGTGATCAAATGTATCCGGACACATGGCTCAAAATTACTTGCAAGTTCGTGGCGCTATCCATCGGTAATGTTGGAATTCAATATGGTGTTGGTCCACCCTTAGCATTGATGACAGCTTCCACTCTGTCAGGCGTACGTTCAGTCAGGTGCTGAGAGGTTTCTTGGAGAATGGAAGCCCACGGAGCGCTGTACTGAGGAGAGGTATCGAGTCGGTCGGTGAGGCTTGGCACGAAGTCGGCGTTGAAAAGCATACTAGAGGTGTTGTATAGGATTCAGGTCAGGTCTCTGTGGCGGCCATTCCATTACAGGGGTGTTATTGTCGTGTAACCACTCCGCCACACGCAGTGCATTATGAACAGGTGCTCTGCCGTGTTGAAAGATGCAATAGCCATCCCTGAATTGCTCTTCAACTGCGGTAAGCAAGAAACTGCTTAAAACATAAATGTAGGCCTGTGCTGTGATAGTGATACGCAAAACAACAAGGGGTGCAAGCCCCCTCCACGAAAAACATGACCACACTATAACACCACCGCCTCCGAATTTTACTGTTGGCGCTACACACGCTGGCAGTTGACGCTCACCGGGCATTCGCCATACCCACACCCTGCCATCGAATCACCACATTGTGTACCATAATGTTTTTCCACTGTTCATGTTTGCGCTCGTTACACCAAGCGAGGCGTCGTTTGGCATTCACCGGCGTGATGTGTGGCTTATGAACAGCCGCTCACCATGAAATCCAAGTTTTCTCATCTCCAGCCCTACTGTCATAGTACTCGCAGTGGATCCTGATGCGGACGAGGTCAGCCTGTACGCTTTTGTGCTATACTTGTTTCTCACGTTTCCACTTGACTATCACATCGGAAACAGTGTACCTAGAGATGTTTAGGAGCGTGAAAATCTCGCGTGCAGACGTATGACGCAAGTGACACCCAATCCACCTGACAACGTTCGAAGTCCGTGAGCTCCGAGGAGCGCCCCATTCTGCTCTCTCACGATGTGTAATGACTACTGAGATCGCTTCAGCTGGCAGCACAATGCACCGAATATGAAAATGTATGTTTTTGTGGGTGTCCGGCTGGTTTTGATTTTTGCGCCCTCCCTGCTTCACTTATCATGTGTAGTCTTGCTTCCAAAGCAGTGGGAATCCTCCACTTCATCCACTTCGTGGTTACCCATTTTGTGCTAATGATCATCTCATTCCCGCACTCCTCATTATTTTCATCTTTCTCCAGTTTAGCGTTAATCTATATTATGTACCCATTAGACCATTGGTTCCTAACAAAATTTTCTCGAGGACCCCCTCATCGAGCATGATTGGTAACTTCTCATATCACAGTATCAAGTACGTACCTAAAAAAGCCAAATTGAGAGTATTTTTATATGTTTTCTATTTTTGGTACCACACACAGATTGTAGCACTAAATATCTCCAAGGTCATGTATACACTGACATTTGAAATAACAAGTACCCTCCTCCATTCGAAGCCCTGCTGAGACTTTTGCCAATTCTGTAGGAATGTGATAGGAGCATCCCTCTGTTAATGAGAACCAGGTTTTTAAGCTCTGATTTATAACTGTGGAAATATACCCTTCGAGTTTGATCCTGACTAAATGATAGAGATACGGAAGGACGTTCAGAAGTCAGTATACGATGTATATGGTGCAGAAGACTGTAGTTTTAACACAAAATTTGTTAGTTACTCCCTACACAGCATCACTGCACTTATATGGGCCCGACCATCATTTCAGACCTAAGTCGTATGCATCTCGTTTTATTGCACTATACGATCTATGGGTATTTTTTTATTCATGGGATAATTACGTTTCAGAATTAGAATGGAGTATATAATCATGTATATTACATAGAAGCCTCTAGTTTTTATGAAACATTTGTTAATTGTGGGAGGGAGTACCACACATAGAATCACTGTACTTAAATAACCCTGACACACAGCCGTCCGAAGTGCCGAGCCATTCTAGGCGCTAGTCTGGAACAGCGCGACCGCTACGGTCGCAGGTTCGAATCCTGCCTCGGGCATGGATGTGTGTGATGTCCTTAGAAAAAACATTGACGTATCTATTACTGAAAAAATATTGAGCGGCCAAAACAAAAAATCTGTTATCATACGAAACATGTTTAATACATTTTTTATTCTAATAGCATCTTGCAGACCCCTCTGGCATAGCTCGCGGACCCCTGGGTGTCCGCTGACCACCTGTTGGGAACCACAGCATTAGACTATTCATTCCATTCAACAGGTCCTGTCACTCTTCTTCCTCAGTGATTGTAGGAACGTCATCAGCGAATCTTATAATTGCGTTCCCTTCTCCCTGAATTTTAATCCCATTCCTGAACTTTTCTTTTATTTCGGTTATCGCTTCTTCGATAAATAAATTGAACAGTAGGAATGACAGACAGCATCCCTGCTTTACACCTTTTATAACACGAGCTCTTCGTTCTTCGTCTTCGTTTTTATGAAAAACGTTAAGCGAAAAATGTCAGATCCATCACTCACCACTCGTATTATATATGAAACATATTGCATCAGTCAGTGGTTTATACTTGCTATAGGATGGTACAACAGTATTTAGAAAGAATTAAGAGTGGAAATATTCCTGTGTGAGTTGAAACCATTGTACGAGAGACACATTTCAGTACCAACATTAAATGGGCTCCAATGGCTAATTAAAGATACACAGTGACACAAAATTACTATTGTTGTCTTTTGCACATTGTAATTTGTCCACACTAATTTTCTTTCGTTTTACAGTTGTACCGCCCTGTATTAAGTAGCAGCCCCTAACTTCAACATTTTTGAAACATAATAAGACTTGTGAGTTCTCTTTTTAACATGTCCTGCCTGATATTAGGTGAATATGGAATGGGGGTAAGAAACGAAAGAGGAAGCCTCCTGGTAGAATTTTACACAGAGCATAACTTAATCATAGCTAACACATGGTTCAAGAAATATGAAAGAAGGCTGTATACATGGAAGAGGCCTGAAGATACTGGAAGGCTTCAGATAGATTGTATAATGGTAAGACAGAGATTTAGGAACCAGGTTTTAAATTTTAAGACATTTCCAGGGGCAGATGTGGACTCTGACCACAATCTATTGATTATAAACTGTAGATTAAAACTGAAGAAAGTGCAAAAAGGTGGGAATTTAAGGAGATGGGACCTGGATAAACTGACAGAACCAGAGGTTGTTGAGAGTTTCAGGTAGAGCATCAGAGAACGATTGACAAGAATGGGGGAAAGAAATACAGTAGAAGAAGAATGGGTAGCTTTGAGAGATGAAATAATGAAGGCAACAGAGGATCAAGTGGGTAAAAAGAAGAGGCTAGTAACAATCGTTACATAACAGAAGATATACTGAATTTAATTGATGAAAGGAGAAAGTATAAAAATGCGGTAAATGAAGCAGGCAAAAAGGAATACAAACGTCTCAAAAATGATATCGCCAGAAAGTGCAAGATGGCTAAGCAGGGATGCCTAGAGGACAAATGTAAGGATGTAAAGGCATATATCACTAGGAGTACGATAGATACTTCCTACAGGAACATTAAAGAGACCTTTGGAGAAAAGAGTACCACATGTATGAATATCAAGAGCTCAGATGGAAACCCAGTTCTAAGCAAAAAAGGGAAAGCAGAAAGGTGGAAGGAGTATATAGAGGGTCTATACAAGGGTGATGTACTTGAGGACAATGTTATAGAAATGGAAGAGGATGTAGATGAAGATGAAATGGGAGATATGATACTGCGTGAAGAGTTTGACAGAGCACTGAAAGACCTGATTCGAAACAAGGTCCCGGGAGTAGACAACATTCCATTAGAACTACTGCCGGCCTTGGGAGAGCCAGTCCTGACAAAACTCTACCATCTGGTGAGCAAGATGTACGAAACAGGCGAAATACCCTCAGACTTCAAGAAGAATATAATAATTCCAATCCCAAAGAAAGCAGGTGCTGACAGATGTGAAAATTACGGAACTATCAGTTTAATAAGTCACAGCTGCAAAATACTAACACGAATTCTTTACAGACGAATGGAAAAACTAGTAGAAGCCGACCTTGTGGAAGATCAGTTTGGATTCCGGGTAGAAATATTGGAACACGTGAGGCAATACTGACCCTACGGCTTCTCTTAGAAGCTAGATAAAGGAAAGGCAAACCTACGTTTCTAGCATTTGTAGACTTAGAGAAAGCTTTCGACAATGTTGACTGGAATACTCTCTTTCAAGTTCTGAAGATGGCAGGGGTAAAATATAGGGAGCGAAAGGCTATTTACAATTTGTATAGAAACCAAATTGCAATTATAAGAGTTGATTAGCATTAAAGGGAAGCAGTGGTTGGGAAGGGAGTGAGGCAGGGTTGTAGTCTCTCCCCGATGTTATTCAATCTGTATATTGAGCAAGCAGTAAAGGAAACAAAAGAGAAATTCGAAGTAGGTATTAAAATCCATAGAGAAGAAATAAAAACTTTGAGGTTCACCGATGACATTGTAATTCTGTGAGAGAGAGCAAACGACCTGGAAGAGCAGTTGAACGGAAAGGACAGTGTCTTGAATGGAGGATATAAAATGAACATCAACAAAAGCAAAACGAGGATAATGGAATGTAGTCGAATTAAATCGGGTGATGCTGAGGGAATTAGATTAGGAAATGAGACGCTTCAAGTAGTAAATAAGTTTTGCTATTTGGGGAGCAAAACAACCGATGATGCTCGAAGTAGAGAGGATATAAAATGTAGACTGGCAATGGCAAGGAAAGCGTTTCTGAAGAACAGAAATTTGTTAACATCGGGTATAGGTTTAAATGTCAGGATGTCGTTTCTGAAAGTATTTGTATGGAGTGTAGCCATGTATGCAAGTGAAACATGGACGATGAATATTTTAGACAAGAAGAGGATAGAAGCTTTCGAAATGTGGTGCTACAGAAGAATGCAGAAGATTAGGTGGGTAGATCACATAATTAATGAGGAGGTACTGGAAAGAGTTGGGGAGAGCTTTGTGGCACAACTAGGCTAGAAGACGGGATCAGTTGGTAGGACATGTTCTGAGGCATCAAGGGATCACCAATATAGTACTGGAGCGCAGCGTGGAGGGTAAAAATCGTAGAGGGAAACCAAGAGATGAATACACAAAGGATATTCAGAAGGATATAGGTTGCAGTAGGTACTGGGAGATGAAGAACCTTGCACAGGATAGAGTAGCATGGAGAGCTGCATCAAATCAGTCTCTGGACTGAAGACCACAACAACAATACATTAGCAGAAGAGTCCATTAACACGAACGTCATTCCACTGAAGTCTTTGTATATGAAATTTAATTAGATGGTTTGGTTACGCAAGCAGAATTTTTGTTGGGAGTAAATTTTAAATGTAAATGCACTAAGGAAAAATTGTCGAAATAATATTATCAATAAACATAACCATAGTTACCATTCGAGAACTTCATAGACCACAACGAACAACTACAGAACCCACCTATTATGAAAGAAAATTTTCTACTTTTACATTCATTTCACTGAATTACACTTACTATAACGTAGTTAAGTAGAAGTAAAATACTCCACTACACTTTTCCCTGCAGACCTATTCTTTCCCACGAATCACAGTACTCTTACCACGATGACGTTGTCATTATAATCGTATTTTTGAAATTCTTTGGTATCCATGCATGGACAGTAGGTTTGAAAGACGCGATTTATTACAAATAGACTTGCACTCCTGTAGAAAAATGTACAGTGTTTTCGTTGCTGCCATAAGGAACTTCCTTTCTGTTCAGATTTGTAGCTCCACACCAAAATCTCTTTCGGTTGCATGTCGGAAGATGCAAGTAGCAGCACTATTAATCTTTGATGTTCTTCCACTTCATTTGTGAACGAAGAAAGACAGCTCCCCTTCACGATAAGAGAGAAGATTTATGGTCAGACAGCCTCTAGGAAATTTTTCATAGCGAGGTCGCTGTCCTTTCTGTATGATGTCAGAAAAATGTTACTCTATTGCACATACTTTCGAAGTATTACATTGCAAAGTTGGTATCATTTACAGTTATTTTACAACTAAGGCCGGTTTTCAAGCTTTATTCTGTTGATACTGAATGCTTATGATTGATGTAATTCCCGGCCGCTCTCTAAACTCATCACAGTTTAATATTCGCAGGCTGAATTATAAACTCAACAATCATCATCTACAGTATCAGTAACTTAAATGTAGATTGGCTGCAGTTTCTATGTGAAGGCTCTTTTCAATATGTTATTGGCATTGTTCAAATACCAGTTTCACAGAATTGTCTTGGACTATGCCTATGAAGTTGAGCGGAGAACAAGAGCCCGAAATAGACCAAAGAATAATTTTTGTGAAGATTGCTCAAATGGCAGTCAATGGAAAAGTCGTAAATTTTTGTTGTTGCTTCACGATGGCTTGTCTATGAGCGTCCAAGACATATTGAAATAAAGGTGGCGAAGAAATAAAATGAGCCACATAGCTATTTCAGAAACAAAAACAAAAATATTGTTATTAAAAGATGATGAGGTTTTAAAAAATGTAAAAAAATATTGAAGAATGACAAGTTTTTTATGTCCTGATTGGTAAAAGCCCACCTGTTTGGAACAACTGGCCATTCTTCCCTACGTGCTTTGCTAACAGTTCGGGAGAAATGAAGGAAAGACAGTTACGATCTAGCATCCCGAATAGTTTATATGACGAATAGGCCATTAGAAGCCGAGCACAGATTCGGAATGTGCACATATGAGGAAGGAACTTGACAATTTCCCTCCTCAAAGTAACCGTTCCAGGATTTTGGAGCATATACTGCTCTCGAACATTATGAATCACCTTGAAAAAATGACTTACTGATACATAATCAACATGGATTCAGAAAAAATCGTTCTCGTTCAACACAGCTAGCTCTTTATTTCCATGAAGTAATGATTACTGTCGACAAGGGATCTCGGATCGATTCCATATTCCTAGATTTACAGAAGACTTTTGATACCGTTCCACACAAGCGACTATTAATCAAATTGCGTGCATATGGAGCATCGTCTCAGTTGTGTGAGTGGATTCGTGATTTCCTCTCAAGGAGGACACAGTTCGTAATGAGAGACGGTAAATCATCGAGTAGAACAGAAGTGGTATCTGGCGTTCCGTAAGGTAGTGTCATAGGCCCTCTGGTGTTCCTGGTTTACATAAATGATCTATGTGACAATCTGAGCACCCCCCTTAGATTGTTTTCTGATGATGCTGTAATTTACCGTCTAGTAAAATCATCAGACGATCAATTCCAATTACCCAATGATCTAGAGAGAATTTCTTTATAGTGCGAAAAGTGGTAGTTGGCACTAAACAAAGAAAAGTGCGAGGTCATCCACATGGGTACTAATATAAATCAGATAAATTTTGGATATACGATAAATCGCACAAATTTAAGGGTTGTCAATTCGTCGAAATACCTAGGAATTACAATTACGAGCAACTTAAATTGGAAAGACAACATAGATAATATTGTAAGGAAGGCTAAACAAAGACTGCGCTGTGTTGGTAGAGCACTTAGAAGATGTGACAGACCCACTAAAGAGACAGCCTACAATACACTTGTCCGTCCTCTGCTGGAATATTGTTGCGCGTTATGGGATCCTTACCAGGTAGAATTGACGGAGGATATCGAAAAAGTGCAAAGAAGGGCAGCTCGGTTCGTGTTATCGCGCAGTAGGGGTGAGAGTGTCACTGATGTGCTACACGATTTGGGGTGGCAGTCACTAAAACAAAGGCGGTTTTCTTTGCGGCGAGATCTATTTACGAAATTTCAATCACCAACTTTCTCTTCCGAATGCGTAAATATTTTGTTGACACCCACCTACCTAGGGAGAAATGATCATCATAATAAAATAACAGAAATCAGAACTCGAACGGAAATATTTAGTTGTTCCTTTTTCCCACGCGCCATTCGAGAGTGGAATGGTAAAGAAGTTGCATGAAAATGGTTCGAGGGACCCTCTGCCAGGCACTTAAGTGTGAATTGCAGACTAACCATGTAGGTATAGATGTAGTAGATGTGCCGTATGTAATTAGGGAATCTTACATCTGATCGACTGGATGGGTGGATATACAATCTCTCCCTTTAATACGAGTGCGTACTTTCTTGTTACACAACAATCCACTGACTTTATGCCATTTATCTACACTCCATACTCCGCAAGCCTCCATAAGATGTATGGGCGGGGGTACATTGTACGTGTGCCACGGTTCCACGCGCAAATGGAATGAGGGAAAAGTGACAATCTACGTCCCTCCGCAATACCCCTAATTTCTCTTATTTAGTCTTCGCGGACCTTTATAGATGAGGAGCACTTCCCTGTAATTCTCCCAATAAACCGAAGTCGATTATTCGAGTTCTCTATAACTGGCCTTACCTATTCGTTCTATTTCATAGCGCTTTGCACAGTAACACTTAGATACGTAGTCGACGTGACTGTGGCAAGCAGCACACCATTAATACTGTGTTCGATCAGTACAGGCTTGTTTTTCCTCCTTATCTACATTATCTTACATTTTTCTATATGTAGAACAAGCTTCCATTCGTTACATCAAACAAAAATTTCAAGTCATCCAGTATCCTTCTACAGCCACTTAACGACGACTCTGTTCCGCACACTACGGCGTCACCAGAAAACAGTTGCAGGTTTCTGCTCACTCTGCCGTCAGATCGCTAATGTATACAGAGGACAATAGCGGTCGGGTCACACTTCCCTGTCTTACTCATGGAGATGCCCTTCCGTGATAGCGTATTGCGTCCTACTACTTAAAAATCCTTCGAGCGACTAACATACCTGAGAATTATTCCACATTCATCAACAGTCTGCAGAGGGGTATTGTGTCAAAAGCTTTCCGCCTTAGGAATATGGAATCTGTGTGTTCCCCTTCGTCGTAGGTTCGCAGGATAACATACGAGAAAAGGTCAAACTGAATTATGTACGAGCGATGCTTTCTAACATGAGATGATTTTTGAACAGACCCTTTCCTGTCTCGAGAGAATTGGCAGCTAACCAATGTTAAAAAAAGGGAATTGTAATTTTGCGGGTTCGTTCTTTTATCCTTCTTATACAGGGTGATTCACAAAGAATACCACAACTTTATGAATTTAAAACTCTGCAACGACAAAAGGCAGAGCTAAGCACTATCTGTCGGCGAATTAAGGGAGCTATAAAGTTTCATTTAGTTGTACATTTGTTTGCTTGAGGCGCTGTTGACTAGGCGTCAGCGTCAGTTGATGCTAAGATGGCGACCGCTCAACAGAAAGCTTTTTGTGTTATTGAGTACGGCAGAAGTGAATCGGCGACAGTTGTTCAGCGTGCATTTCGAACGAAGTATGGTGTTAAACCTCCTGATAGGTGGTGTATTAAACATTGGTATAAACAGTTTACAGAGAATGGGTGTTTGTGTAAAGGGAAAAGTTCTGGACGGCCGAGAACGAGTGATGAAAATGTAGCACGCATCCAGCAAGCATTTGTTCGCAGCCCAGGAAAATCGACTCGCAGAGCTAGCAGAGAGCTGCAAATTCCACAATCAACTGTATGGAGAGTCCTATGAAAAAGGTTAGTTATGAAACCTTATCGTCTGAAATTGGTTCAAGCACTATCTGCAGCTGATAAGATTAAAAGAATCGATTTCTGTGATTTTATCCTTGCTCAAATGGAAACAGATGAATCTTTAGTTTCAAAGATTGTGTTTAGTGATGAAGCAACTTTCCACACAAACGGGAAAGTCAACCGTCACAATGTCTGTATATGGGGCACTGAGAATCCGCTGGAAACAACTCAGTATGAACGTGACTCGCCTATGGTGAACGTTTTCTGTGCCATTTCAGCCAATAAAGTTTTTGGTCCCTTTTTCTTCGAAGGTGCTACTGTAACTGGACTACAGTATCTGGAGATGTTAGAGAATTGGCTGTTCCCTCAGCTCGAACAAGAAGCACAACAATTCATATTTCAGCAGGATGGACTGCCACCACATTGGCACTTATCTGTCCGTAACTACCTGAACGTCAACTACCCGAGGCGATGGATCGGCCGCCAGGCAGCCCGTGACAGAGCACTTCATCACTGGCCTCCAAGAAGCCCTGATCTTACCCCCTGCGATTTTTTCTTATGGGGGTATGTTAAGGATATGGTGTTTCGGCCACCTCTCCCAGCCACCATTGATGATTTGAAACGAGAAATAACAGCAGATATCCAAACTGTTACGCCTGATATGCTACAGAGAGTGTGGAACGAGTTGGAGTATCGGGTTGATATTGCTCGAATGTCTGGAGGGGGCCATATTGAACATCTCTGAACTTGTTTTTGAGTGAAAAAAAAACCTTTTTAAATACTCTTTGTAATGATGTATAACAGAAGGTTTCATTAAATACACATTTTTAAAGTTGTGGTATTCTTTTTGAATCACTCTGTATACGGGAATTACCTGCGCTTTCCTCCGGTCACTCAAGACTGCGCTGAGTGAGAGATTCGCGATAACTGCATCCTAAGTAAGGGGCCAACCTCGCGATTTGTTGGATTTCAACTCCTTCAGTTTCTTCTCAGCGCCAAGAATGCCTGTTTCTACAGTATGTCCTGCAAACTGGAGAGTCTGTGCGAAAGCCAAACAATGATTTGAAGAATAAAGATGAACAACTTCTGAATGTCAAATATGACATTTGCCAGGAGAATAGAGAAACAACATATCTCTGTTTGTACTGTACATACCTGATTTGCATCCGAAAAATTGATAAGGTATTCTGATATCAAATTATTGTACTGGCCACTGCATCACAAAAAAAGAGAAATTTGAAGATAATAATTTGTTAAGAACGTTCTAAGTACCTCGCCTATTCCCGTAAGAGTTGGAGCGTGGGGGTATCTGCAATGAAGGGATCATTGGGTGTCATAGCCAATGATGCCGCGAGTAATGAGTGTAATGGGAAGGCCAGTACATCAGTAGTGTGTGGCATAAGTTGAAAATTTGGGTCTGACGGGAGGCGTGCTAGGGTTGTCCACCTGCCTAGTAAACAGGAGACCCTGGTTCCAATCCCGATGCGGTACAAATTTCCAACTTTCCACATTGGTATAAATCAATGCCTGGGATAACAAGAAACGTGATTTACCCTACCAGACGACAGGTTTTCATTGTATCACTTTCCATTCTCGATGATCCCGTGACCACTGTCATCGTAATTGACAATGTCGTTGCGTCTGTATGGGAACCCATAGACGTTGTCTGCTGCGGCTCCTCGTCTTCACCAATGTGCCCAGTACGCCTCCTCCAAAGATTCAGAGAGCAGACAAGCCTCCGACCTCCTCATTCTGTGATGAAGCGTGGATGTCCCACACCTTGTGACCTACTCTGGGCTTTCTCAGCCTTCTTCAACCGGTTTCCATCTATACTCACGACAGCAGCACACACAGACGACCAGCTTGGCCGTTTCCGAGATACCCGTCCCCAGACGCCCTTTCTCAACATCGTGTAGGGGTCGCTGACTTCCAGACTGCAAACCCCTATCGTTTGTCAGGATGAAGACCGGGGAACCTGTGTGGCGTCGCCACACTCAATAAAACAGGATTAAATATTATTTCACTTATTATCCAGAATACATCTCGTCGCCATATCTCCAGCGGTGGCTGGTGGCTTAGTAAGGTGGCGAGGAATATGCTGAACACAGCGGCTCACTCACGCTGCCGTATCTCGCTGCATCAACCCTCTGTGCTCAGGCCGGTGACTTGCCGCACGTGTTGTCGGTGACGTGCCCTGTCAGAAGCTCGGCGCGGTGGTGACGGCGACCATGTATGTGTGTGTGTGTGTGTGTGTGTGTGTGTGTGTGTTGTGCCTCATACGCCGTTCTGGGAGTAGTCTGGCCATCCCAGGTCACTGCCCATGTTGTCCCGTCAGATGTACTACGATTCTGGATATTATGAGGTCTGATTGAACGCTGAAGATGGCCCTCCGGTGCGGTAGACACATGACCCAAGCGATGCTGGAGTTTAGAGGAGTATGAGCCCGGTCTGGACGGTGTTGGTGGGCGGCTGGACTATCCGCCAGTGGCGGCTGGTATTGGAGGTTGACTTCTCTCATGCGTAGCTACGGATCGATGGTCATCTCATAAGATGGCAGGAATATGACCGGTTCAGGAACTACCTCACACACAATATGTTACAATACAATAAACAGACAATCGAGTGCGGTCGACGTGAACGGCATCGATCCTCCTGAGGGACTGACTCTAGCCGAGCGAGGAGGGGTATCTATAGTGTCGAGGAGAGGCTCTGCTTTTTGACGTCTTTCGTCATGACCGAATCGGTTCTGCTCGTTACGAGCTGTCAGCAGTCTACGTTCCGCTTCATTTACTTAATTTGTTTCAGTGTCTTAACTGTTTTGTTAAATCTCTGATGGAGAGATACTGGTATAGGCACGCGTATTCTAATACAGAGAGAGATATATAAACAGGCAAAATACGGCGCTGCGGTCGGCAACGGCTATATAAGACAACAAGTATCTGGCGCAGTTGTTAGGGCGGTTACTGTTTCTACAATGGCATATTATCAAGATTTAAGTGAATGTGAACGTGGTGTTATAGTCGGCGCACGAGCGATGGGATGCAGCATCTCGGGGTAGCGATGAAGTGGGGATTTTCCCGTACGACCATTTCACGAGTATACCGTAAATATCAGGAATCCGGTAAAATATCAGATCTCCGACATCGCCGCGCCGGAAAAAGATCCTACAAGAATGGAACCAATGACGACTGAAGAGAATCGTTCAGCGTGCAACCCTTCAGCACATTGCTGCAGATATCAATTCAGGGCCATCAGCAAGCGTCAGAGTGCGAACCATTCAACGAAACATCATCGATATGGGATTTCGGAGCCGAAGGCCCACCCGTGTAGCCTTGATGAGTGCACGACACAAAGCTTTACGCCTCGCCTGGGCCCATCAACACCGACATTGCACTGTTGATGCATGAAAATAACTTGGGCAATTCCATCAGAACGATGTGACATCCTACACGTCCAAAATTGCTACAGAGTGGCTCCAGGAACACTCTTCTGAGCTTAAACACTTCCGCTCGCCACCGCAGTCCCCAGACATGAACATTCTTGAGAATTTCTGGGATGCCTTGCAACGTGCTGTCCAAAAGAGATCTCCACTCGTACTCTTACGGACTTATGAACAGCCCTGCAGTATTGATGGTGTCAATTCCGTCCAGCACTACTTCAGAGATTAGTCGAGTCCATGTCACGTCGAGTTGCGGCACTTCTGCGTGGTCGAGGGGGCCCAACAAGATATTAGGCAGGTGTATCAGTTTCTTTGGCTCTTCAGTATATAATGTTGCGGGAGTGATGGAGACAAGTTGATCTGTACTCGTCTAACCTTTTTCCGCTAAGCTCGCTCGCATTCTCACCCAGTATTGTTGATGTCGCACTCTTGGCGACCGACTAACCATGTCGTAACGTTTACGTTAAGCGGCTGGCTCGAGCTGAAACTTCAACATGCTTGAACAATGTCATTTTGTTCGGACTTAAAAAATTTCACTTTCCCGTTCCTTTTACTTTCTTCATGCGTAATAGTCGCTTATGTCACTGGATTTTCCCATTTTCATTCCGTATTGTCACTGTAATGATACCCAATTCGTCTCTTTTTCCGGTTATACACGTACCGTCAACGCCACAAGATGCCATTCAGATTTTCTGTGGGTAGTGTCCAATGTTTTGCCTCGTCAGTTTATGTTTATTGCCCTTCACATGAAAAGGAAAAACTCGGAATCTAATCGACTTATCAAGAACGTTTCTACTCGGGAAGTTGTGACTGATATATTGCTGCCGACACCAAGTCACAAGGACGATCGTTACAGGGTAATGACGACTTTTTTTCAGGCATCTTTTACATTTAGTATTTACGAGTTTATAAATTGCTTAAGCCAAAAATAGTTCATAGATGATACTTAGCGTCGATGCTCTAACACACTGAGGTTGTGAACTAACTTTCGAGAACCTGCATTCACATTCAAACGCTGTAGACCGCTACAAACGCTGTAGACCGCTATGGAGCTTTCTCTTCCGTTCCATTTGACTGTCAGCACGGCCCTCTACGCGGCATAACCTGTTTCGTATTATTACGACGATCCCAAGGCTGGAAATGGGACGGTGCAGTGGTTTGGCTGCGCAGTCTTCCTCAGACACAGATTCTCAAAATGTACCCTACAGTGTTTCGCGAAAATTGCGTCGCTTTCCTTCCGGAGATTCCCATGTAAGTTCCACCGAGCATGTGTGCTAAATTTCCAGTTGGTGTTATGATCATGGCAGCGCGCCTCTGAGTTCAGTCGATGTCTGTTGTCACGCCTGCTTGATACGGACTCCAGACACTGGAAGGATATTTTAAAATTGGTCTCACTAGCGTATTGTTAGGTGTTTTCTTTTGCAGATACGATGGACGTTTCCAGAACACTTGCATCATATGTAAAAGAACATGATCATTCCATTTCATATCTTTTTTAAGTATTGCAGCTAAATAATTCAGTGGGCATGTTGCAAATATTTGTCACTAATATTGTAGTGTAATGCACCTGGGTTCTTTTACTTTGTAATGTACATTATCTCGCAGTAATCCATGTTTAAAGAGGACTGCCATTGTTTGAAGCAGGTGAAATTCCATCTGTTTGTTATTTAGTGCTCTGTAACTACTGATATCCGACTGTAGTCATTCCGTATGTAGTTTGCACTGACATATTGTGACATTTTAAGAAAGTCAGGAATTTCTTAAAACTTTTTCAAATTCACTGAATAGTATGTCTGAGTTTTTGAGATACGCACTTCGAGCAGCACAAAGATGTAACACATCTAACGTCCTCCAAACAACGCTTGACTCATTCGGATAGTATAATTATCTCTTACATGTGATGCTATTAATATACGATTGCGTACCGCCACAATTTTTGAATTTGCAGTAACAGTTCAAATTTTTTCCATGTGTTGGAATCGAACCTGGATTTCCTACTTATCGTGAGCAGGGCCAATAATAATTTTCAAAATAAGTGTTTCGATCTTATTTTTGTCCCGTGTCAGTGCAGGTTCAGTTTGGTTATTAATGGGTCAGAGAGGTCACAGTTCGTAGTAATTGACGGAAAGTCATCGAATAAAACAGAAGTGATTTGTGGCGTTCCCCAAGGAAGGCAACTGACCCTAAATAACGAAAAGTATCAGGTCATCCATATGAGTGCTAAAAGGAATCCGTTAAACTACGGTTACATAATAAATCAGTCAAATCTAAAGGCCGTAAATGCAACTAACTACCTAGGAACTACAATTGCGACCAACTTAAATTGGGAAGAACACACATAAAATGTTGTGGGGAAGACAAACCGAAGACCGCGTCATATTGGCCGGACACTTAAAAATGTAAGAGATCTACTAAAGAGGTTGCCTACACTACGCTTGACCGTCCTCTTTTAGACTACTGCTGCGCGGTGTGGGATCCTTACCAGGTATGATTGACGGTGTACATCGAAAAAGTTCAAAGAAGGGCAACACGTTTTGTATTATCCCGAAATATGGGGAGAGTGTCACTGACATGATACAGGATTTGGGCTGGACATTATTAAAAGAAAGGCCTTTTACGTTGCGGAGGAATCTTCTCACGATATTCCAATCACCAACTTTCTCCATCGAATGCGAAAATGTTTTGTTGACACATACTTACGTAGGGTGAAACGATCACCACGATAAAATAGGGGAAATCAGAGCTCACACGGAAAGATACAGGTGTTTGCTCTTTCCGCGCACTATACGAGACTGGAATAACAGAGAATTGTGAAGGTCGTTCGATGAAGCCTCTGCAAGGCCCTTAAATGTGTTTTGCAGAGTATCCATGTAGATATAAACGTAGATGTGTGTAGACATGTTTAGTTTAAGGGGTGGACGGATGCGCTTGCTGTCGCCACCCAGTCATCAAATGGTTCAAATGGCTCTGAGCACTATGGGACTTAACATCTATGGTCATCAGTCCCCTAGAACTTAGAACCACTCAAACCTAACTAACCTAAGGACAGCACACAACACCCAGTCATCACGAAGTCATCCTTGGAATGGAATACGTGTACAACACTTTTAACCCACAATCTGCGTGCATTGTTATTCATATGAAACTGAGCGAGAGTTTTCGGAATATTTGCGAATATTATAAAGGCACCTGTATGCTAGGCCAATGAACGACAGACACTGGATTCGTCTGAACGAAGGTCGCCAATACACTGGCATTCCGCATGCTATCCTCATCAAACGAAGGGCCTGGTGCCACAGGTTTCGGCTATGTGGAATCGCAGTTGATCTGATAACTTTACGATGTTTCTCTCCTTTTGTTATACTTATTAAGTAGGGTTTTAAATAAAATTTCACCGGCCGATATTGTACGGGACGTAGAGGATTTAGAAGTTATCGCATGTGCAGCGCTTATTTTGGTGCAAGAAGCTGGTCATCATAAAAAGGAGAAGGAGAAACGTCGGTGGTGGAAAACCTCTCTTTTTAAAACGTCCCTGATCAGTGTGTTGGGACATAATGTCTACCTTAAAAGTATACTCGAACGTGGGGTTATTCTAATTTTTTTCCGAATTTTTATTGAATCGTGTTACCCCTAAACTTTCCAAAGATCACACCTCCTTTAGGACAGCTGTACCTGCAGTACGAAGGTTATTAATGGTGAATCCCTGTTTTGTTTGTTTTTCTTTGTCGTCCACGGCGAAAAGACATCAATAAAGACACCATCTTCTTCTTCACATGGTGCACATTTCTTTCTAATGGCTCAGTTATTTCCCCTCCAAGCCCCTAATCTTTTCAATTTGTTTTTATAATTGCATTTCGTAGGGGCCCATAAACATTCCCGTTCACAATAAAACTCTATCATCTTTAATGCTCTCTCCATATGCCACTCCATACTCCAGTATTTTTTAAACGCAATAAACACACACGCTTAGCAAGAACAGGCATTGCCTGCAGGGGAAACAGCGACTGTAGAATTTTTTTCAAGACAGCTGTAAGTCGCTATTGGTATGTTTTATTGGTCGGTTTCGATCTTTAATTTAACAGCCAACTACTGTACTTTATACTGTGAATTACAGATTTTTTTATGATGCTCTTGTTAAATTAAAGAGCGAAATCGGTCACTAAAACATGCTAAGTGCTATTTGTGGCTGTCCTGAAAAACTAATATACATACCCGTTCCAGAGACTAGCAAATCGCTACGGGATCAACGAACCCAGCGTCCAGACTAGGAGAGCGGTCCCAATCCCAACCAACAGCCAACGCTTGATTTTACCCCAGAAGACCGAACCGAGAACAAATGCCTCCGCTTCGTCGGCTCCTGTTTGCCGTCCGTACCCACGAAGCAGATGTCGGCGGACAAAGGGGTTCGCTGTCGTTCGTTAACCTTCGTTGGCCTAGTGTGTACGCGCCTTAACGAAGGCGGAACTTGGGTACCCCAGGTATTCAATAACCTTGTGGGATGTGGGAAACCCCTAAAAGTAGTAAAGGCTGGCCAGGACACCGACCCTTGACGTCAATCCGCCGGGCGAATTCGATCCGTGGCGGCGAACCTTCCCTCCGCGAAGCGGCGCTTCAACATACGCAGCTCTCTGGGCAGGTTAAAGTAAGTTTTCCGACTAAAACAAAAATGAAGACTTCTTTTCCCTGATGTAAACGTACATCGTCTTGCAAAAAATACTCTAGTGTCCAAAATTAAAGCAACAAACCGTTATTTCCCCGTCCTGTGTCTGATTAACGATATAATCATACTGTCAACCACATGTCCGTACGAGCTTGTTCTCCACGGAAGCTAGCATACTGGTGAACGGACAATCACGCCAATGATAATGTCAGGGCACCTATGACAAGAAGTAGGCCGGCCGCGGTGGCGAAGCTGTTCTAGGCGCTTCAGTCCGGAACGCGCGACTGCTACGGTCGCAGGTTCGAATCCTGCCTCGGGCATGGATGTGTGTGATGTCCTTAGGTTAGTTAGGTTTAAGTAGTTCTAAGTTCTAGGGGACTGATGACCGCAGATGTTAAGTACCATAGTGCTCAGAGCCATTTGAACCATTTTTTGAACAAGAAGTAGTGTTTTCTGGGTACTGCCACTTCCACAATCACTGTGTACACAGTCACAGACGGTGCAGCATGGCACAGAGAAGATGTCTACCAGACTCTCTGTGATGGAGGGCCATAGAAAGAACGGAAGCAGGACAGTAGCAAACTGATGTGGCCCGATGGCTTAGTGTGAATCGTCCTGTTGTTTCTCGGATGTAGTGACAGTTTGTAGAGACCGAAACTGTATCGCGAAGACCAGGACAGGCCGACCACGTGTGACTTCGGAAGAGAGGACCGTCATTTGGCTGTAAGGGCACGACATTTCCACCTTAGTACTGTATGGCAACTGGCATGTGAGCTCGCATCATCCACTAGATGTATTATATCGAGGCAAACGGTGTGCAGAAGGCTTTGGCAGAGTGGCCTTTACTGTCGGAGACCTGGTGTATGTCCACCTCTGACGCGTCTTCACAGAAACGAACATCTAGAGTGGAGTGATCAGCATGCCACCTGGGCTGTCAAACAGTGGGCCAATGTTGTTTTCACAGATGAGTCCCGCTTTAGTCTGGAGAGTGATTCTCGATGGATTCACATGTGAGGAGAACGTGGAACACGATTTCGGGACGCAAACATTGTGCAAAGAGGCCGATACCGAGGGGGAACCTAATGATGTGAGCAGAGATTATGCTTAGGCCGCTCTTCATGAAATTGTACGGGTAAATCGGCAAGGTTTAACTGCTGTCAGGTATCGTGACGAGGTCTTGGGTTGTGCTGGTTTCTTTGGGCTCAGACTTTGTACTGACGGACGATAATGCTCTATATTATAAAGCACGGGTGGTTGATGTTTTCTTGGAAACGGACGATATTGCACGCATGGCGTGGCCTGCTTGATCTCCCGATTTTTATCCCACAGTGCATGGCTTACATCACGTCAGCATCCACCAACCACTCTCCAAGACTGCGAGCAAGTCTGCAGGAAGAATGGGCGGTATTGCCTCAAAATGAGACTGATGACATCATTCACAGCATGTCGTTGTCAGGCCTGTATTGCTGCCAGAGGGGGCCACACCAAATACTGCGCACATTAACCAGTTGTCGGAGTGTGTGTGCAAATCCGTTAAGTTGGAAAAAACGAAGAACTGTTTTGCATGTTGCAGTTGTTTACGTTGTTTGTATTTTACTGTCACTGTTTTATGGCAAAATAAAAGCAATGTTGCAAAATTTCCGTTTGTTACTTTAATTTTGGACACCAGTGTATAATCTTAGTCCTTCAACGAAATTTAAGTTGTCCACCGCCTTCCCCGATACTCATTTTACGTATTCGTCCCATTTCGTATTGCTACGGGACGTCACAACGCGAGAGACAAAGCTATGACGATTTGAGGCGCGCGACCGCATACTTGCAGCCGCGTGATGTACGGACATGCCGATAGCGCGCAGGAAATGGTGAGGCTTCTGGCTTCTGGCTTTCGGCGTCGGCGTCGGCGTCGGCACCACCCGCGGCGTCATCAGCGCGGGCTGCCGCGTTTTGTTTGCAGCCTCGTGGCGGGGGTGGGGCGGCGGGGGTGGGGGTTGGGCTGCGACGCGCGGCCAGTCGGCCCGCCACCGCCACGCCGACGGTATGAGGCCGTGCATCGTCTCGCACAAGATAGGGGTGAGTGCGCGCGCCGCCTCCCGCTGCCCCCACCCCCCACGTTGACGGCCCGGACCGCCGGTGGCGACACGGCGAACCGCCTAGCGCTGCTCTGTGTTTGTTCCACACCACCTCTAGTCGGTTACCACGCGGAGTGTGTTGCTCGTGTTTCGCAGTGATTTTCGAAGAAGTGGAAGACTGTTGATAAGAGGTGGGCCTTTCGCTTCTGCTTCCAGTTACATATACACAGACTCTCCTGTCATGTAACTACTTTTGCAATTCGCCGATACAATTTATATTTGCGTAATATTCGGAACGCTGAGAATGTGTGCGCACGTTGCGATTTCGGGTGCGTGTCTGTTTTATTAAGCTCTTTCAGGAACACTAGATACATAAAATTTGGTCTGCATGTGTCGCACGTGTTTATTTTTAAAAAATAGAACGTTAGAACTTCTTTCATGATTTTCCCAGTTACTTCCAATTTACAGGGTTATCCCTCGCTTTCAACTTCTTGAATTTCTAGGAATCTCCCGCCAGTGTAGAGACTTTCAATTTTTTTCCACGTGTGATATGTGGAACTCGAGTGAGATGGAAAGTAGTAAATTGTAATTTTTGTTATTAGTTTATCACTTATTTTCAGTTCTAGCGTTGTAATTAGAACAAAAGTTTAGCAACAACAGGAATGACACTTGGCTAATATTAATCGAAGTTCGAGTACCAGGTACGTTGTCATACAATCTCTTTTCCTTTTGTACCAGTGATCAGTTAAGTGGTGCTTCCTCCACCTGAGCAAAAACATTTTCCAAAAATCTATTCATTGACGAAAATACGGCATTTATCTATATAACAGTACGGACATAAAAAACCTCAGAACATGAAGGGGCTCCAGAATTCGTTGACGAATAATTTTGAGTTCCTGGGGACGTTTATATGGATGTTTTTATGTGAATTTATGCGTATGAGCGTTTAATAAAATCTCTCTGTGATTTGCATTCATAATTATAAAGGGATGAAGCACGCGTATCTCCGTGCGTCTGTGTGTGTGTGTGTGTGTGTGTGTGTGTGTGTGTGTACGAGCCTGAGTTAAAACGATTTTTTTAATAAATTCTTCCGTTGTTTTCTGGGCTTTTGGCTATGTAATTAGAAATGTGGAGAAAGATGTCAGCGGTGCGAAAAGCTTGTAACGTTGTCCGTGTGTTACACATGAAACACAAGCGCGTAGATAGAAGGATAACCGCGCTTTTTCTCATTATTTCATCTCTTATTTTCAGTTCGAGTGCTGTAATTACTTCCTACAAAACGTTTGGACAGCAGCTTCTCAAGACAACTTTCTCCACGTAATGTGAACCTTGTCACAAGCGGTAGGAAGTTCGTCGTTCTAGGTGTGTGTTTATCTTCCTTTCACAAACAGTGTCATGAAAAATGTGATCATACAAATTTTTTGATAAAATATGTTATTTAGTTCTGTTCAGATTAGTTTTTTGAAGCGACTACAGCCACGTTGACGAAAATATCCTGACGACTGACTGAAATTTAGACATTACCCAGCTATATTTCAATTCAGGTGTAAAAACTTTTATTTCTATTTTATGTAAATTATTACTTACGGTATAATTAGCTTTCCTGCCTTTATTTATCTGTCTATGACTTTCTTGTCCTTCACACTGTAAGAAAACGAGACATCAATCCATAGCTTTGGATGCTGGAAAGAATCGCTGCTTCTCACTAAGTCGAGATATAAAACGCGAAGTGGTGATCTTACTCGTTTCATTCATTCCTTGGACGATATATTATATGGTCGACTAGACACTATTCCTTTTATTTATTTTTTCCCTTCTAATTTTCAATACATTCGAGTAGTAAAATATTTCAAGATTTACATCACCCTAATGCAATTTGCAGTATTTAAAGGGATAAATATGGTGTAGTTGCCAGCTCATCGTGTAAGGACGTGCCTAGACAATTTATACGCCTCCTCCATTGCGTCACAAAGATAATTTTTTTCAAAACAAGAATAAAAGTGCTTCTCGACAATAATGTGATACGAGAAGTAATTCGTGACATATTTTTAGCGTATTTTATCTGAGTTTTAAACGTGTAATACTCTTCATGCTGAACAACTCCATAGTTTCAAATTAACAACTGCACACAAGTCCGGTGTGTTTCCTAATATTAAATTTCATTTCCGCACTGTGACACCATACCGATAAAAAACGCTCTGTTAATGAAGAGGCAACTTGTTATAGAGCTCATGAAATTTAATTCAACAAATTTGCAGCTGTTCCCGTCATCACAGCAATCAGGAGACATCATGAAATAGTAGACTAATTTAATATATTCTCTGTAAATTATTATGTCTAGCAGAGAAGGCTGGTTATGCACCGTACAAATATTTAGGTTTCTTCTGTTTCTATAAGCAGATATAGCTGAGTAAAAGGACATTTATCTCTAAGATACCCGTTATTAAGTTACAATTGAAAGGTTCAGCGAAAGAAAAGTGCTAATCCACAAGAGCACTTTTTGCGTTACTGCGCGTCATGTGTTTTGCTAAATTCATAGATAATGACATAAGTACTATAATACTAAGTAATTAATGTACCAGATAGTACATTCCAGGGGTACATATGGAACTATTTGTTACCCGCGTGTGTTATGTTTTAAAACACAGCAGATAACGCGAGCAAAGTAATTCTTGCTGTATTGTGGGTTAGCACTTCCTTCCAGTGACCCCGTATTAGAACAATGTCTGGAGCAGCAGAACCGTCCTTGAATTCCCTCAAAACCAATCCTTGAAACTTCCTACACAAATTATCCGTACCCTTATCACTTAGGATTTTCCTCCGTACTGAGGTGAGTTAGACTTGCATTCCCTCACTGAGGATTTCTTTGGTATACACACGATTTCTCCTGTTTGTTAAACATGGTGTTAGACACTGGTATTCATTTTTTTGGTTTTGGGCTGCGTCGTACTTACAGCAATAATTACATATGATTCACTCACTTTAGCTACGAAGATATCAAGTTATGTACAGAATACAGAGGTAACATTTTTCATTATATTCGTAAAACAGATAGTAGAAAACTATTCATATGATACTTTGGCGCAGTAACAATTGCATTTTTCGCATAGTTTGTATACAAATATTACACTTTAATTCTACTATCAGAATAACCTTTTCTAAAACTGACATTTTATACGAAAGAAGAGTGTATTCCAGAAACAAATAAATAAACGAATCAGTATCATTTCATTTATAGTGTCGAATGAGATACATTTTATGTCATTACACACAGACATAATACTTTAATCGTAAAAAAGACAACAAACTATCGCTACAGCTTCAAATCTATTACAAATATAAAGAAGAATACCTCTCACGACCAGGTTATCACTTTAAAAAAATCACAGTTCATTGATAGTGTAATGCGATAGAAAATGTGCCATTTATAATTTCCTCTCTTCACTACTTAAACATGTGAGTGGGATATCTGTCAAGAATTTAACAACTATATTGTACCTGTGAAGGTATAAATAACGTGTCAAAGCAATGAGACTCGCAGTAAAACGAATTCCAGGGAAGCCATGTCCTGTACAAGTTAGGTGTACTTGCTTATGTTTTGTGCTAGGTAGTAATAAATCATATTCGTCTCACACGCCCGTGCTTGAATACGCCAGTCAGAAAGATTGCCTGCGCAAGACAAGATTGCACCTTCTACTCTTGGCCTGACCCACAGTTTCAGAATGTCAGGAACTTTCAGCGTTCCATTCAGCATTTGCACAGAAATAGGTGGTGGTATTGAAAATACAAACATTCCTTGGACACAGAGAACTCTTTGTAAGTAGAACAAATATTCTATAAAACAAATCAAATTTCCTATTAATTTCTCACGTTGTCTGGAGTCCTAAAAGGGCTTGTTAATACGCTAGTGTGTGTGACAACCGACTTATAGAAAACTTAATATGATTTAGAAGTTGCGAGCGTCAGACTGTATCAGAGTTGCCTTTTGCCCATTTTGTTATTCAGTAATGGTCAGTGTTGTTGTTGGTACGCTATGAGGTCGTAAGACTGGACTGACACCGCTCTGCACGTTACTACAACCCATGCAAACCTCTGCAGCTCTGCAGAACAACTGCAACCTACACCCATTTGAAGATAATCCTGCTATTGAGCCCTCGGTACCCGTCAACAGAATTTACCCTCACACTTCCCTCTGTTACAAAACACACTACTCTTTGATGGCTCCAAAGGTGCCCTCTCAGCCTTCTCACTCTTTCAAAAGAAAATAAGTGTAAAATTCGAAAGATAAAGTACTTACATTTTTAACATTGACACAGTTGAAGCGATGAAATATCTTTATACCTGTGTCAGTTATTACGTTGTTTGACATAGCATGCAAGTGGCGTTAATGTGGTTCACTGTATGGTCAGATTGTTGCGTATGACGTGCTTACCATGTTGTTGGCAAGCAGTGTGACT
Source organism: Schistocerca americana (assembly GCF_021461395.2). Lineage (NCBI taxonomy): Eukaryota > Metazoa > Arthropoda > Insecta > Orthoptera > Acrididae > Schistocerca > Schistocerca americana. The sequence goes on from NC_060121.1 coordinate 96,919,893, forward strand.
AATTATCGAGGGGTACTAACGAATCGCTTGAAAATGGCTATAGAGACGAGATTGTAATCCTGTCCAAAACGATAATAAAGAACAGTCAAATGGCGAACATGTTCTAACAGGTATATGGACTTTTTAAAAAGATTTCATTTTTTATCCGAAACACGTCACACAGACTCGATGATTGTGCAGAAATAACCACTTCCGAAAGCGCACTTCAGGTTTGGGAAGCACTGAATCACGTGAAAAATATCGGAGACTTTAATTTAATGTTGGCCGACAGACTGATTCAATCGCAATGATTCGATTAACCAGATTCCAATCTAGTGGTGACGACGGCTTCTCGCGTGCTGCTAGCGAATGTGTAAGGTTTCTCTGAATGTAGATCCGATTACGTGACGGCGATGACAAAGGCGACCCGGAATTTCTAGCCAAAACCGGTTCTTGATCACGTCAGTGAAGGAAACTCCCTAAATACGCAGTCTGGGCTATTCCGTATGTGGGTAAAGGCTTTAATTTAAACGAGTACTGGGTTCCAGACACAGATACTCGATTTCAGCTAGAACAGGAAAACGTTAGTAGTGTCTTCTTCTCAGTTTACTGGGGTATGAATTACAACATTGCGGTTAAATTATCAGAGGTGTGAAAGTGAAGGCGGTCACCACGGTGGCTCAGTAGTTAAGACTGCGGCTCGGAAAGCTAAGGTCTCGATCCACCGGCAATCCTTGCGTTTTCAACTGCCTATTGTGGACTTGGATTGTCCAGTTTGATGAATACCTCGCTGCCGCTGGAAAAGACTAATAAGGGTGTCCGTGCAGGATGGATTCGTGGGTTCTAGGACAGAACACACGCAATGAAAGTAACACAGAATAGTGAGTAGCAAAATATATTACTTGACTTTGATAACGCTGATTGCAGCAATTAGTAGAAAGCAGGTTTACTCTATCTGTCCAGTGTTGACTACAGTTCCATTAACACAAACTGAATATGTTCTTTGAACTAAAGTCGGAGGAAAACTAATCTTCTATCTTGATGTACTATTCCAAGAACAGTTCCAAACTAACAGTACTCATTTAAATCTCTAGGGAGGCTGACTCTATCCGTACAGGGCAATTCTATTCACTGTTCTGTTCCTACTGAAGACTAATCACTCTCTATATATATCGACCACTGTTTCTATCTCGCTCGACGACTCGAAGACACGACGAACGTTCTGCAGCAACTCCCTACGAAGACTCAGACCATTACAGCTTCTGCTCGTGCACGGTTACTGAAGCGCTCGTCTCGTCCTGGTGGCGCTGCTGCTCCAGGCGGTGGAATTCCAGCGGGCAGAGTGATTGGTTTGCTCGCACCGATGTTGCTGCTGCGAACGGACGTCCACGGTACTTCAGGAACCAACTGTCGCAAACTCTTCTTTGTGTTGTGTCTAACACTGTCACTTATAACTTCTTTCACCTCTGTCAAAGTTTGTTAACGCGAAACATGCCGAATGCCCTGCGATTCGTAATTCACGTCAAACACTACGTACTCCAGTAAACGGTTTGGATAATTTCGAACGTCAGAGGTAGGCTAGAGCAAACAATCTGCAGTAGGTCCACGTTTAGAAGTACTGCGGGGCTCAAACCTGCCTTCAGGCTGATGTCATCCTTACTTTCCTATCATCTTCAAAGCCACATTAGCAATAGTAAAATACTTGCAAAGTTCTTTTTAGATACTAAATTGTGCATTGTGAAGCGTTAGTCACAACATTACGTAACATAAGGCTCTATTGGACAAGGAATCTTCTCTACACCAGCATCTACAGCTACATCTACATCTATGCTCTGCAAACCACTGCGAAATGAATGGCAGATGGTAAGCCCCAATGTACCAGTTATTAGGGCTTTTTCCCGTTCCATCCGCGTATGGAGCACGGGGAGAATGGTTGTTTAAATGCCTTTGTACGCGCTGTAATTATCGTAACCTTTCCCTCACGATCCCTATGGATTCGATATCAAGAAGGTTGCAATATGTTCCTAGAGTCATCGTTTACAGCTGGTTCCCTAATCTTTGTAAGCAGGCTTTCTCGGGATAGTTTCCGTCCATCCTCAACAGTCTGCCAGTTCAGTTCTTCCAACATTTCTGTGACGTTCTCACGCGCATCGAACAAACCCATACCTATTCTTGCTGCTCTTGGGCGGAACATTGTTTTCCAGATAAAATGAAACTGCATGATACGAAACAGTGTTGTGGTTGTATGGTCTTCAGTCCGAAGACTGCTGTGGTGCATCTCTGCAAGCTAGTCTGTCCCGTGCAGGCCTACTATGCTCTGCACAACTACTGCAAACGACGTCCATTTGAACTTACTTACTGCATCACTTCCTCTCTACAATATTTACCCTTCGCACTCTCCCCTACTACGAAATTACGTATTTCCTGATGCCCAAGATATGCCCGATCAACCTGTCCCAGCTTTTAGTCAAACTGTGCCGTAAATTTTATTTTCTTTCGGATTAGATTCAGAACTCTTGCATTAGTTATCCTTTCTACACAAACAGTCGTCATCATTTTCCGGTACCATCACATTTTAGAGACTTCTTGTCTGAACTGCTTATCGCGCACGTTTCGGTTCAATGTAAAGCTACAGTCCATAAACATACCTTCAGAAAAGACTCCCTAAACTTTAAATTTATATTTAGTGTTAGCAAGTTTCCCTTTTTCAGAAATGCTTTTCCTGCTGTTGCCAGTCCGTACGTTATATCCCCTATGCTTCACCTACATCAGTTTACCGAGCGAGGTGGCGTAGTGGTTAAACACTGGACTCGCATTCGGGAGGACAACGGTTCAATCCCGCGTCCGCCCATCCTGATTTAGGTTTTCCGTGATTTCCCTAAATCGCTCCAGGCAAATGCCGGGATGGTTCCTTTCAAAGGGCACGGCCGACTTCCTTCCCCGTCCTTCCCTAATCCGATGAGACCGATGACCTCGCTGTCTGGTCTCCTTCCCGAAAAAAACCCCAACCCTACATCAGTTATTTTGCTGCCCAGATAACAAAACTAATCTACTTTCAGTTTAGCCTCTCCCAATGTAATTCACCAGCATCATCTTATTTAATTCGATTATGTTCCGGCCGCTCGGGTTTAGCCGAACGGCCTAAGGCGCTGCAGTCATGGACTTTGCGGCTGGTCCCGGCGGAGGTTCGAGTCCTCCCTCGGTCATGGGTGTGTGTGTTTGTCCTTAGGATAATTTAGGTTAAGTAGTGTGTAAGCTTAGGGACTGATGACCTTAGCAGTTAAGTCCCATAAGATTTCACACACATTTGAACATTTTTTGATTATGTTCCATTACTCTTGTTTTACTTTTGTTGTTATTCATCTTATAACATTTTTTAAGCCACTGTCCATTCCGAACACCTGCTCTTCCGAGCATTTTGCAGTCTGTGGCAGAATTACAGTGTCATCGAAAAATTTAACTTCTTTGTAGTAAGTAGCAAGAAACACCTCTTTGCATGTTGCACATAAATTTTTGTTTATATTGGGAAACAAGTTTCGAATTTTCGTTTTCACATGTTAGTTTTTCAGAATTAAAACAGTTCACGTAAATATCTTATAATAAAATGAAGAGGTGCTTACAGTACAACATTTATTTTTTTAATTCATCGTGCAATTTTCTCCCATGTAGAAAACCTTAGAAAGACGCACTTTTCCATGTAGATTCTCTGCAATTTTGTAATATAAGATAAATTTAGCTGTCATTTCCGATGTCCAGTAAATTATTTGTTTCTGTAAGTGATGCCAAAACATTAGCAGGTAAAATACGAGTACGATCTCCATCGTCCGCTATATGGAGGGAAAACGCAAAAATCGTCAGGAATGCAGAATTAACTAACAAACTGCAGATGGTTTTCAAACTAAGGTCGAAAATCCTCTGGTATAATAAATGTCAACACTGCAGATGGAAATGGCTTATTGTTTACAAACAGCTATCTAAAAAGAAACTGTCGAAAACTACGAAAAAGGCACAGAACAAAATAGCGATTACCTGTGCACAACGCTACTGGACCAATTATTGTGAAAAAATATGGAATATTCGAAGAAAAAACAGAATTTATCATTCATTCATGCCCATAATTATCCGTAAATGCACAAAAACTTAATGGGCGTCAGATAGAAGAAGGAATGATTTCGGGAGAGGCTCGTCTAATGGGCTACTCCTTAGACTACCGTGCTACAAACGTGATAGTGAGGCTGCAGTATACGTAATAATGACGTTATTCGTGCCGGAAGCCCTGCAGTTGAACGTCAACGACGAATTAGCAACGCACGTGCCGCGGCCGCGACAGAGCGCGGCCAACTTGTGAGTGGCAGTTGTGCCCAATATCGCGTCATGCGTCTCACCTTCGCTCCCCATTGAATGGGTGCGTAAACTGCTCCTCAACTCCGGATCTGCTTGTCATATTTTCCGGTCTTCATAAGTCCCACTGTGTTGGTAGTTGGGGTTTATGTGGAGGACCATTGTGTATGTACGAGGGGCGTTCAATAAGTTTTGCAACACTTTTTTCTGACAGGAGGTTAGTTTTGTTCGGGGTTCCAATACACCATACCATTCCTCACTCGTTTCGCTACAAAACCTGTTTTTCAACATAATCTCCATTGAATGCAACGACAGCATGATACAACTCTACTGGTCGATGCGGAAGCCACCTTCCTGCTCCATTAATAACCTTCCCATCATTCACATACCGCTTCCCGCGGAGTGAATTGGTCATTGGCCCAAACAGAAAAAAAAAGGCGGGAGGTGCGAGATTCGAGCTGTATGGTGGATGAGAAAGAATAGTCCAATTAAGTTTTGTGCGCTTCTCCGGGTGCGCTGAGTTGTGTGAGACCTTGCGTTGCCGTGGAGATGGAGAAGTTCGTTTGCATTTTTGTCGATCGTCTCGAATGAGAGTGTCCGCACAATCCAGCAATAGGAATCACAGCTGTGTGCGGCCGGCCGGAACGCGAGACATCGGACAGATTTGCGCGAACTTGTTGCGACGATGACAGACGTCTCGCCCAACGACTCACCGTGCTTTTGTTCATTGGCAGGTCTCCGCAGACATTCTGCATGCGCTTTTGATTATCTGCGATGCTCTGTTTTTCCGCCAAAAGAAACTCAGTAGCATCTCTCTGCTTGGAACGCACCATCGTTGCAGACGTCATTTTGAATGCTACGTGTAGTGCCGCCACCAGTCGACACTTCATGAAACTACAGGGGCTGAAGGGAAGGGAGAATATTCCCCAATGTCCCACAGCAAATTTCGCATTTATTCAGTCGAAACTATCAGAGAAAAAATGTGTTACATTAGGTACTGAACGTCCCTCCTAAATAACCAAAAGAGAGTAACTTGCTAATATTGTCGGTTTTGTTACTGATATACCACACTCAGAACGATCCATAATGAAGTTCAAAAATTCAAATCGCAAGCTAGTGCCTGCTACTAGATACCAAGTTCCTGTCACCATAAGTAAGAAAAACAAAAAAAATAATTTGGGATTTTTTTTGTGCTTGAGACGTACTGCGGTTCTTCAGTCATGGACATGGAGGGACCTGCGGCGTTGGCAACTCTTGTTAAAGAGACAAACACTGATGAGCCAAAACATGATGACCTCGTGGTTAGCACCGTACTGGTCCACCTTTGGAATGCATACAGTTTCCGTTCTGCGTGGCACAGATTGGGGGGGGGGGGGGGGGGGGCGTTCCAGAGGCATGTGGCACTAGGTGTCTACGCACTGGACATGCAGTTTGCGTAAATTAGGGGTCAGTGGTTGGTAGGCGCGGAGCTGGCGCCCGATAGCGACCCAGGTGTGCTCCATCTGGTTCGAATCAAGCTAGTTCGGTGGCCAAGATATCAACGTGTGTTCACTGTCTCGTCTGGAGACACTGTAGCACAACTCTTGTCTTTGTGACATGGCTGGAGGAGGCCACGGCCGTCGGAAATAAGGGACGCTGGTGGTCCACAATAACGTCCAAATAGTCCACAGCTGTCACGGTGCCTTCGATTACTTTCACAGGTCGCATGAAACCGCAGGTGAATCTCCCCAGAGCATAATACTGTCCTCACCGTCCTGTGGCCATGGAGCAGCGGATGTTTCGAGCAGCAGTTCACCTGGATGAATTCGTCATCCGGGCACAATTATTGACCCAGTGTAACGAGTAACGTCGATCATCCGACCAGGCGACGCGTTTCCACTGATCCACGGCATAATCTCGAAGACACCTTCCTACTGCAGCCGTAATTTACGATGCCGTTGGGGCAATGGGGAAGACGAGGGGTCGTCTGCTGCAGAGCTCCGTGTTCAGCATTGTGCGCTGAACGGTGTGATCCGATGTACCTGTTCGTGCTCCAGTACTGTGCTCTGACACCAGACCTAAAACAGATTACTGCCTATCCTACTTTTACAGAGTGTGCAAGAGGAGATACTGAATGGAACTGAGGAGAAAAGAAATTTATGGCATAGCTTGGGTAAAAGAACGGATCGTTTCAAAGGACACATCCAGAGGCATCAAGGAATAGTCTATTTGGTAATGGAGGCAAGTGTGTGTGTGGGGGGAGGGGGGGAGGGAGAACTACCAGGGATAGAATTTTATGCTTTTATGAATAGAGTAAGCGGGTTCAAATGGATGTAGGTTGGAGTACTTGTGCATAGATGAAGAGACTTGCACAGGATAGACTAACGTGTGGAACAAAAGAACATAACAACAATAAATCTAAATGAAGGGAAAGTTGTTATTTCTTCGTAAATCACCTAAGGCAATGGCGGGACAGTCTGCTTAAAATGGATACGGAATATTCCCTTTCCTGTCTTTGCTCATTCTGATCTTGACCTTAATCTCTATTGATCTCCTCCCATGCTGCACAGAAGTATTACTGTTACACGTCCGTTTCTCTTTGACTGTACAAGGAACAATTAGTAACACGAATTGATTATTTTATTTACCTTTCCTATGATGCATAAACATGTAAAGTGCACGGAAAATAAGCTGGGTTATATTTGCGGAGACGGCACAGTAGTCGAGGATGCAGGAGAGTGGTGGCGGCTCCGGTGTGAACGACCAGTGCACAGAAGGGGAGGTGCAATTCGATATCTGAAGCCTATGCACAAGCACATTTCTTGCGTAACGTACAGGGTGTTTCCGAAAGAGCATGCAAAAATGTAACAGGGCATAGAGAATGATCCACTGAACCTGGGGTAGGAGAAGATCACTGCTTTGTCTAGCACTACTGTTTTCCAGCCTATTTACAACTAACGTGTGTACAATTTTACACGTAGTGTGTTGTTTATTTACAATAACATTATTTCCTTTAAGGAAACAAGTAGGACGAGCCTCATCACCGGTAAGTCATGATGCAGGTTTTGTGTAGTTTACTTGTCCATAAAGTAACTATCGTATCGTATTTATATGCTATGCTATGGATTTATATGCTATGTGCTATGGATCAACGACAGACAGTTTCATTACTCAGTGCTACCCAGAAACATACAGTACAATAAATGGAGCAGTACCGGTACAGAATTTCCTGATCGCTGGATTGGAAGGGGAGGTCCTATTCCATGGCCTGCGAGGTCACCTCACTCGAATCCCCTAGATTATTTCCTTTGGAGACATCTGAAGTCACTTGTGTATGAGAGCACAGTGGATAAGGAGATGGAATTAGTTGCCACAACTGTAGCTGCATGTAATGTGATTTGAAATTCACCAGGTGTATTCGTTGGGGCGCCTCAGAATCTTGTTCGCCGATGTCACGCTTGCATTGAGGCTGACGGCCGTCAGTTTCAGCACATTTTGTAAGGTAAAGTATAAATGGTACGTGCAGTGTCAATGATGGTATAGCCGGCCGGTGTGGCCGAGCGATTCTAGGCGCTTCAGTCGGAAACCCCGCTACTGCTACGGTTGCAGGTTCAAATCCTGCCTCGGGCATGGATGTGTGTGGATGTCCTTAGGTTAGTTAGGTTTAAGTAGTTCTAAGTATAGGGGACTGATGACCTCCGATGTTAAGTCCCATAGTGCTTAGAGCCATTTGAACCATTTTCAATGATGGTATTTGGAGTTAACTAATGTAAATAAAAAGCTAGACAGTAATCTGAATTTATTTGTGTTAGTTCCTTAAGCTGGCTTTTCCGACCCCTGGCTCCTTTTCTCAAATTGTTCAGTGGAGGAATGTCTGTGTCCAGTTACATTTTTGCACACTCTTACAGATACACCCTGTATAAGCTACAGCTAACGAGTCTGCAAATTACCATATTAACCGGTTATGTCAGCAGGACCAATAATTCGACTAATATAGTTAGAAATTTCTCACTAAAGCAGTGAAGGAGTACGAAGGATCAACAAAAGCAAAATAGGACCAACCACTTACTGCCAGAGGAAACATTCTTGAAGCAAAGATGTTATAAGCAATGTAGTGTAGGAGGAAACGTCGGATACTACAATATTGACATTGTAAAACAAAGGTGGCCAACCGGTGGCCACGGTTCGGATATGACACGCATTTGGTTTCACTACGACCCGCGCAAGAAAAGTTCATGGGGCAGAGGCAGTGGCGAGTCGCTGCAAAAGTTCTTAATATAGCTATTGCAACATGTCATAAGCCAAGAAACAACGTACATGACACGTAAATAAATGTAAATACGAAGGTTGACTGAAAAGTAATGCCTCCACCTTCGTAACTCTTCAACAGTTGGCAGCACTGGTATGCGGCAGGTGCTGGCTTGTTCCGCAGCCTTTTCTCTACAGCTCCAGTTGGCGGGAAGCCTTAGCATTGAACGGTTGTGTTGTCACAGTGTAAAGTATGGAATGCGCAGATGGTCGGTCAATGCGATTTAAGCAACGTGCAGTCATTGAATTCTTGACAGCAGAAGGTGTCACCCCGAAGGAGATTGATGAGAGAATGAAAGTAGTTTATGGTGATTGTATTGATGTGAGTACTGTACGTCGTTGGGCGAGTCAGTTTAAAAATGTTGAGGTGGGAACATCTGACCTGCGTGACAAACAGTTGGATCTTGCGTCAGCAACCACCGAGTTTCGCAAGAAAAATGTTGAGAGATTGATTCAGGACGATCGTCGTATCAATCAGAGCGAAATTGCAAGCACAATCGGTATTTCACAAGAACGTGTGGGTCACATTATTGCTTTGCTCGGCTATCGGAAGATCTGTTCACGAGGGCACCCCAGATGCTGACTCCTGAAATGAATGCGCACAGTCTTCAAATTTTGCCAGGAACTTCTCTCGCGTTACGAGAATGAAGGTGAAACCTTTCTCCATTCAGTTGTTACAGGAGACGAAACGTGGGTACACCATTACGAAACGGAGACGAAACGTCAGTCTATGGAATACCGACACAAACACTCGCCCCAGAAAAAGGAAATTCAAGACGCAGCCCTCAGCTGGGAAAATCATGGCCAGATGGGGTTATCCATGCTGATTTCCTTGATGGTGGAACAACAATAAATTCAGACCGTTACATCACAACGCTGCGAAGTCTGAAACGACGGCTAACAAGGATCCGACAGGAAAAGAGAAACGTTTACCTGCAGCATGACAGTGCCAAACCACACACTTCATGTGCCGCCGTAGCAGAACTTCAGAGACTGAATCTCACCACGGTACGGCATCCTCCATATAGTCAAGGTTTAGCACCGTCTGATTTGCATCTGTTGCCAATAATGAAAGACGATCTGTGGGGACATCGTTATGCTTCTGACGAAGACGTTGAAAGAACTGTGAGACTGTGGTTGCGCAAACAGGGTGTCGACGTTTCCCGTGATGGCTTCAGAAAACTTGTTCATCGTTGGGAGAAATTTATCCAATTGGTTGGTGATTATGTGGAAAAGTGAATATTGGTAATTAAAGATTACATTCTAAGGATTATTTCTGAATTTGATTTATTAAAATATTCCCATCCAAACCCAATTAACGAAGATGTAGGCATTACTTTCCATTCTACCCTCGTATTTAAATACGAGTGAATGTACCCTCAAAAACGCGTTTATTGAGGTATCATTTGCTGGCGTGGCGTGTCGGGAAACGGTTGCCATTCTTATCGGTGCGTTACCCCATAAAAGTTAACTTTACGGACACTATAGTTCTGACCGTATGTACTGAGTGCGCTGCTGTTGCATCACGCGACGAGGGGGACGGCGACCTTAAGAAAGAATGTGAGCCAGGCCCGCAGGACACCGAAAGTTGCTCATGGCTCCTGTAAAATAAAAAACAGGCATGACGTGGAAATTATGTTTCTGTCCCCTGACACCCACGTCTGCCATATTAGCTAAAAATCAAATTTTCTTCTCCTTCTTCCTCCTGTTTTCGAAGTACCAAAGCTGTGGAAGATTCTTGCAGCCATCCTCCCCCCCCCCCCCCCCCCCCCCGCTATTGTTTCTACTGTGTGACCGGCGTAGCTAGCCGTTCGTGCAGTTTCCTCAAGCACAGTTTTTATACAGATTTTTGTTTCGTTGTCTGCCTATCGAAACATGAATATAAGGGACAGGCAATTGATGTGGCCACTCAGTAACATCGGATGGAGTCCCCCAGCGCTCACAACCAGAAGTACGTTTTCACTCAAATGCCACTCTATTTTGTGCAAGCTCTGCAGTCCTACACAAAAGTCAGTGCAGCATACATTTTCCTGCTTCACAATTTCGTATAAGAATTTTGAAATATATACTTTGCGATGTAATAGCATTTAGCCGCTAGAATCTCAACGATAAATTTTCAGGCTAACCGACTAGTGTGCAGAAGATGTCCAGAAGAAATTCAGCGATGGTTACCGTCTGCCGTTACTCGAGTCTCGTTACTGTGATCTTTATTTCAGGATGCGTGGCTGTTCAGCAACCGTCCACAGCCAACTCGGAGTCCGGATATTGGAGCATAATACGATTGTTGCACGATGCAGGACATGTTTTATCCAGGTGTCTGGCGGAGCTGAGGCACTGGATCCGTCGACAGTACAGCTCGAGCGGTGACAGTAGCCACCGTCACGGTAGGTCCAAAGGCGCTACGGCAGCCGCCGCCGATCGGTAGCTGAGACGAGCGTTTGTGGTCCCGCAGGCCCGCAACAAGCCGGCGGACGGCGGCGGGCACGTCAACCAGAAGGGGGCGGCGGGGGCGAAGGCGCCGCCGGGGGCGGGCCCCAAGTCGGGGGCGGGCGCCAAGGCTGGGGCGGCCAAGCCGGCAGTGAAGGCGCCGTCGGCGCAGAAGGGGCAGGTGAAGCAGGCGCCCACCAAGCAGGCCGCCGCCTCCAGCACGGCCGCCGCCGTCGGCAGCAACGCCGCCGTCACCGCCGCCGCCGTCAAGCCGCTCAACGCCGCCGCCAAGAAGAACAAGAAGGGCCAGCGCCACCAGCAGCACGACCTCATCGTCACCATCAACCTGGTGAGTACTGTCTGCCGCCTGCCGCCTGCCGCCTGCCTCTCCACGGCTACAATAGCTGCACCACTCGCAACTAGCGTAATACTGGCCCGGTAAATTTTTCGCGCACTTTAAGGTAGGCTACTTAAGCATCAGCCCCTGTTGCAGAAGACTTAAGTTGGGTTGCATATCTTAAGGAAATATATGCTTGAAATATTTTCTGGGCCAATTTTCTTATGCCCACCCAGTGTAATTAAACTCATTCCTGTGGGTAAATATCTTGAAGAAAGTCACTTTCCTGCAGAGACTGTTCTTGTACCCATTTATTTATAAAAAATCATTTTAAGGGGTGATTCGGCAGCCCCTACCGATGGATTTTATGCAACCCACAACACCAAATACCAGACACAACATTTTCATATTCTCACCCTCGCTTTGTGTAAACTGTTGGTCCTACAGGAAAAATTGAAGAAGACCTTTTTGTAGTAAGTTGAATTTATTAAAATTTGTACTGGGATACGTTTTCGCTAGAGGCTTTGGTTTTCCTATTACTGAGGAAAAACCTACAAAAGAAATCTACAAAGGCGTTTTTCGTGAATAACTAAAAAACTGTGGCCCCGAGCTGTATTGTAGTACAGAATATGACTACATTAAATTTCCCATAAAAAAGCCATGTTGATTTTTTTTCTGCAGGACAAATACTTGCTGTGTTGTGAGGGAGGGAATATAAAAGTCTCACACATAGATTTTAAAGATGTTGCGGACTGCATAAAACACATTGGTGGGGCAGCTGAATCACTACATGTATATGTATGTATGTTCCACATCTCCTCTAAACCAGCTGATCGATTTCAACTGAACTTACTACAAATATCACATACACTCCTGGAAATGGAAAAAAGAACACATTGACATCGGTGTGTCAGACCCACCATACTTGCTCCGGACACTGCGAGAGGGCTGTACAAGCAATGATCACACGCACGGCACAGCGGACACACCAGGAACCGCGGTGTTGGCCGTCGAATGGCGCTAGCTGCGCAGCATTTGTGCACCGCCGCCGTCAGTGTCAGCCAGTTTGCCGTGGCATACGGAGCTCCATCGCAGTCTTTAACACTGGTAGCATGCCGCGACAGCGTGGACGTGAACCGTATGTGCAGTTGACGGACTATGAGCGAGGGCGTATAGTGGGCATGCGGGAGGCCGGGTGGACGTACCGCCGAATTGCTCAACACGTGGCGCGTGAGGTCTCCACAGTACATCGATGTTGTCGCCAGTGGTCGGCGGAAGGTGCACGTGCCCGTCGACCTGGGACCGGACCGCAGCGACGCACGGATGCACGCCAAGATCGTAGGATCCTACGCAGTGCCGTAGGGGACCGCACCGCCACTTCCCAGCAAATTAGGGACACTGTTGCTCCTGGGGTATCGGCGAGGACCATTCGCAACCGTCTCCATGAAGCTGGGCTACGGTCTCGCACACCGTTAGGCCGTCTTCCGCTCACGCCCCAACATCGTGCAGCCCGCCTCCAGTGGTGTCGCGACAGGCGTGAATGGAGGGACAAATGGAGACGTGTCGTCTTCAGCGATGAGAGTCGCTTCTGCCTTGGTGCCAATGATGGTCGTATGCGTGTTTGGCGCCGTGCAGGTGAGCGCCACAATCAGGACTGCATACGACCGAGGCACACAGGGCCAACACCCGGCATCATGGTGTGGGGAGCGATCTCCTACACTGGCCGTACACCACTGGTGATCGTCGAGGGGACACTGAATAGTGCACGGTACATCCAAACCGTCATCGAACCCATCGTTCTACCATTCCTAGACCGGCAAGGGAACTTGCTGTTCGGCCGGCCGAAGTGGCCGTGCGGTTAAAGGCGCTGCAGTCTGGAACCGCAAGACCGCTACGGTCGCAGGTTCGAATCCTGCCTGGGGCATGGATGTTTGTGATGTCCTTAGGTTAGTTAGGTTTAACTAGTTCTAAGTTCTAGGGGACTAATGACCTCAGCAGTTGAGTCCCATAGTGCTCAGAGCCATTTGAACCATTTTGAACTTGCTGTTCCAACAGGACAATGCACGTCCGCATGTATCCCGTGCCACCCAACGTGCTCTAGAAGGTGTAAGTCAACTACCCTGGCCAGCAAGATCTCCGGATCTGTCCCCCATTGAGCATGTTTGGGACTGGATGAAGCGTCGTCTCACGCGGTCTGCACGTCCAGCACGAACGCTGGTCCAACTGAGGCGCCAGGTGGAAATGGCACGGCAAGCCGTTCCACAGGACTACATCCAGCATCTCTACGATCGTCTCCATGGGAGAATAGCAGCCTGCATTGCTGCGAAAGGTGGATATACACTGTACTAGTGCCGACATTGTGCATGCTCTGTTGCCTGTGTCTATGTGCCTGTGGTTCTGTCAGTGTGATCATGTGATGTATCTGACCCCAGGAATGTGTCAATAAAGTTTCCCCTTCCTGGGACAATGAATTCACGGTGTTCTTATTTCAATTTCCAGGAGTGTATTATCTGAAAAAAAAGATCTGTGGGACAAATAGGGAGTGAAGCATACGCAAGAACTCTGTGGACCATTACATCCATATTTTGTTTATACGTGAGTATGGGGGTTACATACCCCTGCCACCCATGGGGCTGGGGATGAGAAGTCGCTACCCATAGAAGTACTTGATAATGCCCGATATTAGAATTTAATCCATAGTTTTTGTCGTTGTTAGACTAGTTACTGATAGTCCTGATTACCTTTCACTTGCTGGAGAGGGGTGTTGAAGGATGGGATATTCCAAGGCAGTGACGTATCTCTAACGCCTGAAGCAGTTTCTACTCCTACTAAACTTGGCACATGTATCTCTTGCTATCTGGAAGAAACTGCTGCCATTGTTAGACATCCCCAACATCCCTATGGCTGAGGTTGGGAGTAAATAGGACTGACATATAGGAAATATAAAAAGTGTTTGTTCCATTTTCACTCCAACAAAATTGAACCATGGTCCATGACTCACTGCATGTTTCGTACCCAAGCACAGTTACAAGTTTGCTTGGGATTCAGGTAAACTATTACGCGAACTTTGATACAGATGCAAATGAAATACGTGTACATACAGGGCCTAATGGTTTGAAGTGCAGATTTTTTTTTTTTTTTTTTTTTTTTTTTTTTTTTGGTGATTGAGGACAGTGTACTGAATAACTTTATATCAGTATTTACTTCATTTGTAGACTAATTCAAAAATGGCTCTGAGCACTGTGGGACTTAACATCTGATGTTATCAGTCCCCTACAACTTAGAACTACTTAAACCTAACTAACCTAAGGACATCACACACATACATGCCCGAGGCAGGATTCGAACCTGCGACCGTAGTGGTCGCGCGGTTCCAGACTGAAGCGCTCAGAACCGCTCGGCCACTCCGGCCGGCCGTATTAGCTATTAGGAGTAGTATATTTTTAGCTTGGATAGTACCTCCAAGTACATGTGGCAAGAGAAAGCCGTTAGTGCTTGTTTTCCCCTGGGCTGCAGGTCAGGTGTGATGTATGGACACCTGAACAGAAAACGGTTAAACTGTACTGACAGGCGTAATTTACTTAGTGATGCAGTTACAACCGTGCAGAAAACATCTGTTGGTAACGTATGTGGCGTGTTTGTAGGAATAATTAAACGAAGGGGAAAAAACTACCAAGACGCTGATGTGTGTACATATAAAGGTAACACATATAAAAAATACCTACACTTATACCCGTTACACCCTGGTTATATGTGCAATATGTTAAATATTTGTTGAACATAAGTGATATATATAGCACATTCGCTGGCGAAACCGCGGGCAGAAAGCTGGTTTAGAAATAAAGAAGTTATTTCACTATTTAACAATTAATTAATTTCGTCCCCATGAGCATTACGAAGCGTCGCTATAATAAAAACTGTTGCACTTACAGCATATTATATTCCACAGCTCTGAGTGCTGTAAAAGTCACATGTGATGAAGTCCTAAATAGAGTTTAGTACTGCTATAGTAGATACGGCACAAGCGTCCCAGGTTTGTGATCCATATCGAGAACTAGAAAACTCACTTTGCCAGCATACATAACACATTAGAATGCTTCAGTGTGACTAATGAAGCAAAAACGTGGATGCCGGTGTCAACGTCTTAAAACTAAATAAGGTGTTGGCACAGTGACAAGTTGTGCATAGCACCTACACTTTTTGAATTTCACGTCTGGGACATTTGTGCCTGTACCTGCAATAATCATGCGAAACTCTTGTTACCGACGCGGTCACATGTTGCTTTTTCCCCTCACTGATTTGTGGAGCACAGTAACTTCCATAATGATGTAGCCTCATGTTGCCCAACGGGGCGAAATTATCTAATTGCCAGATAATGAATTAGAGTGTTTATTTCTCATTAAAAGAACAGACTACGCAGGAAAATTACTTCCTTTCAGAAATTGTACGTGACATCTGACTCCAAGCAGCTTGTCACGGTTTACTTAACACAGTGATTACATCTTTAAAGCGATTCATTATTCTACTATTTCTAGCAGTATAGAAAGGCGTCTATGCACCTAATCTTGTCCCATATACCTACATATATAGTTACAGCTGTACTGCTCTGAATAAGTCACTTGCAGCTTTGTGTTATGGAAAGCAGAAATAATGGAACTGTTTTTATTGAGCTGTTCTATGTTCTACTGCTCAGAATAATGAGCAAGTGAAACCATAGAATAACTAACAAAGTGAGAACAAATCGCATTTCACACACTACAGTGCCACAATAAAACGGAATTTAAAGTGTTCTCGTAGATAGTTACCGATAACCTATAAGCAGTTGGCATGACATGAGCGGGTAACCTCAGAGTTCATGCCACGTGCAGCGTTTATCAAAAGAAGCGGCGTAAGGCACTTGCATTCATTTAGACCAAATGGCCAGATGTCAGTAGAAAAGGCCTTTGAGCTCTGGATGCCCCGGTGCACATGGGTTTCTTCCACTTTCTCTATATGTGGCCCTTGATCATACACAAGTTATCATGTAAGTGATGCCTCATTGTGCGATAAAAAGAATATTAGAAATATTTACAACCGAATAGACATTCGTGGCTCTTATGACCAGCAGCAAGCAACAAAACAAGCAACGTAAATCAGCTTTGGTCGTAGTGCTTGTTACTACATTCCACTCTGCGTTAACTCCATCAATGCTCAGATGAATAATGCCCAGGCATGTCGGTTTATCATTCAGATGTCACGGGAAGACAAGAGTCAAAGAGAACACTGGAACCATCTTCTTGAACGAACTGTGACAGGAGCCCGAACAACAGGGTACTTACGTACTAGGACATGCATTGATACCATGAAATAGTGCATTGATAATGGCTAGGTACTGGCCGAAATTTGGATTTGCCTAATAAAATCTGAAAGAAAAGGACGATTTATTGCTGTGCTCTATCATCTGAACACTAGGGTATTCCTCAAAGAAGTAAGTTTATCCGGGCGACGAACGATACATTTATCACATATCCTAGCCGTGAGTAAACCCATCAACAAACAATACATGCATACTGTAAAGATTTGCAAGACCACGAAAGGCTCCTAATAGAATAGACTCTTCTTCTTTCAATCTTCATAGCATTTTGTGCTTAATATTGTAATACTAGAAATAAACTAGTTACCAAGATTTCGTTTGTGTCAGATATTCTATTAGTAAACGACTGTTGACGCTTTCTTACCATTTCTGACAAGAATTCCTATTACTGAGAACTCTTGTCGTAATACTTAACCGAATTGCGTATGTCAAGCAGCCATGTTACCGACAGAGTGTAACGTCTCATTTACAAGCTGTACAGACAGTAGTCAATTTACAAATCTCGTTTTTAATGTGAATAGTACGTTTACATACTATATTTGTTGTGCGTGAAACAACCGAAACATGGGCACAATTTCTTGTATAGGCGCTCACTTTAGCAGCTTTTTTTCCATATCTAACGATTAGTATTCCCTCTAGTAGAGCGCTCCTGCAAAGGTGCCCACAGGCTGACAACGTAACTCCTGGTTGCGTTCTGAACGAGCAGTCCGAGGTTGACAAGAAAGCTGTCTGAAGATGAACGCCACAGAGTCAGAACCAGTAACAGCTAGAAAAATCACACGTGACTGCGACTGTGGAGAAAGCCTATGTACACATGTACGTGTCGTGTCGTCTCGGAAGAAGCCTCATCTCCTGTACAGTGTTGTGCCTTCTCCATATTTTTGCCATCATTCAGTTACGTTGTGCGGTTTCAAACTACACGGAGGTGACAAAAGTCGTGGGATACCCCCTAACATCGTGTCCGCCCTCCATTTGCCCAGCGACTCGACGTAGTATGGACTCAAGTCGTTGGAAGCCCTGCAGAATTATTGAGCCATGCTGCCTCTATAGTTGTCAATAATTGCGAAAGTGTTGTCAGTGCAGGACCTCTCGATTATGTACTATAAATTTTCTATAGCATGTCGGTCGAACTGAGTAGCCAAATCATTCGCTCGAACTGTCCACAATGTTCTTCAAATAATTTGCGAACAATTGTAGCCCGGTGTCACGGCGCATTGCCATCCATAAAAATTCCATCGTTATTTGGGAACATAAAGTCCATGAATGGCTGCAAATGGTCTCCAAGTAGGCTAACACAACCATTTCGTCACTGATCGGTTCAGTTGGCTCTGAGGACCCAGTGCATTCCATGTAAACACAGCCCACACCATTGTGGGGCGACCTCAGTTTGCAAGGTGTCTGGGGTCTGCGTCACACTAGAACCCTGCGATCATCTCTTACAACTGAAATCGGGACTCATCTGACCAGGCCACAGTTTTCCAGTCGCCTAAGGCCCAGCCGATGTGGTCACGAGCCCAGGAGAGGCACTACAGGCGCTGACGTGCTATCAACAAAGGCACTCGCATCCGTCGTCTGCTGCCACAGCCCATTAACGCAGAACGTCCCACACAGATTTCTGTGGTTATTCCATGCAGTGTTGCCTGTCTGTTAGCACCGACAACTCTATTCAAAAGTGGTGCTCTCGGTCGTTCAGCTAAGGCCGTCAGCCACTGCGTTGCCCGTGGTGAGGGTAATGCCTAAAATTTGATAATGTCGGCACACTCTTGACACTAGGGATCTAGAAATATTGAATTCCCTAAATATTTCCGAAATGCAATATGGTATGCGTCTAGCTCCAGCTACAATTCCCCGTTAAAAGTCTCTAATTGCCGTCGAGCGGCCATAATCGCGCCGGAAAGCTTTTTGCATGATTCACCTGAGTACAGATGAGAGCTCCGCCAATGCACTGCCCCGTTATACTACGTGTCCTTCCTCAAGGCTTCGCGCTGAGAGCACAGCACGAAAGCCCTGAGGAATTGCCGTGAGGAACTGAAGTAGTGGCTGAATAGTTGGATAATTTTACATATTGACAATACGGTCAACACCACAGAAGAAATTTATTGACAAGGACAACGGCCGCGGAAGCCTGCTCTTAAACCTCTACAAGTGATTGACATTTTCTGACCACCCTGTATATGGGAAGACCAGAGGTGTACAAATCCGCTTTTAACCTGCGCGTGCTTGCATGTTAGCCAGGCAGGCAAGCTGCCACGCGTTATCAGCAGAGCGGGCAGGCTGCTTTACTCTCACCCGAGCCAAGCTACGCCGAACCCAAGCAGGCTAAAGGAGTCTTGCTTTCCTGCGCGTATTGCCGCTAAGTAGCAGTTTCTGTGTTCTCTACGCTTTCACTGTAGTGTTATGAATATGGATCAGAAGTTGATGAAAGTTCTTTTTTTTATCCGAATCATAAGACTCAGTGAAATACATAATATTTTGGATCATTGTAGGATAGATAACGCTGAATTTTATTTGTCTTTTTTTTCCTTTTCGAGATATTTCTATCTTATTTACTTATTTTGATATGTACGATTTTCTCTGCAGCTTCACCCTCTTTCGACTGTCTATTCTCAAATCCAACTACCGTCAGATCATCTCTAATGCACGTTTTCTGTAACAAACAGAAACATCTCTGAAAATCGAGATCCTTTGCACATAAAAAGTTGAAGATTTCTATTATACTAGAACTAAAGTAATGTTTTGGAAGTCTAGTTCGTATGTTCCAGCCTATTACGACCCGAGTTACAGCAGTTTTAATTACTTTTTCCAGGATGTGTGTTGCGGGTTTGCTGAATTCATTCTAAATGGTCAAAATAGTTCATACTACATGCCCCAAATGCATTTTAGCGAACATGAAATTAGAATTTCATATTATGTTAAAGTACATGTTTGAAAGAAGCAACTTTACGTCCATACTAAGCTTTCAACTCCACCAGAATGTGGGTTTTAATAGTCATTGAGCCATGTTTATTTTCTATTTCAATGTTTTCCCTAAATTTAGAAAGCCTATATACTGATAAATGGCCTCAAGTTCTTAGCGGCTGACAAGTGTGTGGAAATGTGTGCTAAGTCTTCGTTCTCATTCAAAATACACTACTGGCCATTAAAATTGCTACACCAAGAAGAAATGCAGATGATAAACGGGTATTCATTGGACAAATATATTATACTAGAACTGACATTGATTACATTTTCACGCAATTTGGGTGCATAGATCCTGAGAAATCAGTACCCAGAACAACCACCTCTGGCCGTAATAACGGCCTTGATACGCCTGGGCATTGAGTCAAACAGAGCTTAGATGGCGTGTACAGGTACAGCTGCCCATGCAGCTTCGACAGGATACCGCAGTTCAGCAAGAGTAGTGACTGGCATATTGTGACGAGCCAGTTGCTCGTGCACCATTGGCCAGACGTTTTCAATTGGTGACAGATATGGAGAATGTGCTGGCCAGGGCAGCAGTCGAACATTTTCTATATCCAGAAAAGCCCGTACAGGACCTGCAACATGGGGTCGTGCATTATCCTGCTGAAATGTAGGCTTCGCAGGGATCAAATGAAGCGTAGAGCCGCGGGTCGTAACACATCTGAAATGTAACGTCCACTACGGTGGCAGGTTCGAATCCTGCCTCGGTCATGGATGTGTGTGATGTCCTTAGGTTAGTTAGATTTAAGTAGTTTAAGTTCTAGGGGACTGATAACCTCAGAAGTTAAGTCCCATAGTGCTCAGAGCCATTTTTTGTAACGTCCACTGTTCGTAGTGCCGTCAATGCGAACAAAAAGTGACCGAGGCGTGTAAAAAAATGACACCCGCTACCATCACGCCGGGTGATACGCCAGTATGGCGATGACGAATACACGCTTCCAGTGTGCGTTCACCGCGACGTCACCAAACACGGATTCGACCATCATGATGCTGTAACCAGAACCTGGATTCTACCGAAGAAATGACGTTTTGCCATTCGTGCACCCAGGTTCGTCGTTGAGTACACCATCGCAGGCACTCCTGTCTGTGATGCAGTGTCAAGGGTAACCGCAGCCATGGTTTCCGAGCTGATAGTCCATGCTGCTACGAACGTCGTCGAACTGTTCGTGCAGATGGTTGTTGTCTTGCAAACGTCCCCATCTGTTGAATCAGGGAACGAGACGTGGCTGCACGACCCGTTACAGCCATGCGGATAAGATGCCTGTCATCTCGACTGCTAGTGATACGAGGCCGTTGGAATCCAGCACGGCGTTACGTATTACCCTCCTGAACCCACCGATTCCATATTCTGCTAACAGTCATTGGAGCTCGACCAACGCGAGCAGCAATGTCACGATACGATAAACCGCAATCGCGATAGGCTACAATCCGACCTTTATCAAAGTCGGAAACGTGATGGTACGCATTTCTCCTCCTTACACGAGGCATCACAACAACGTTTCACCAGGCAACGCCGGTCAACTGCTGTTTGTGTATGAGAAATCGGTTGGAAACTTTCCTCGTGTCAGCACGTTGTAGGTGTCGCCACCGGCGCCAGCCTTGCGTGAATTCTTTGAAAAGCTAATCATTTGCATATCAGAGCATCTTCTTCCTGTCGGTTAAATTTTGCGTCTGTAGCACGCCATCTTCGTGGTGTAGTAATTTGAATGGCCAGTAGTGTAATTACGGAGTGAGGAAACTGTCGGTCAAATTTACAAACATGTCTTAACGTACTCCAGATTTCTGAATGAGTGTTTTGTAAATTGCATGGCGAGATACCTACCGATTTATTAGAAGCTGCCCCATGTACACACGACAGTTTGTCCCCTGCTAAACTTGGGCTCTGTTACGTGGCGTATATACACTCCTGGAAATGGAAAAAAGAACACATTGACACCGGTGTGTCAGACCCACCATACTTGCTCCGGACACTGCGAGAGGGCTGTACAAGCAATGATCACACGCACGGCACAGCGGACACATCAGGAACCGCGGTGTTGGCCGTCGAATGGCGCTAGCTGCGCAGCATTTGTGCACCGCCGCCGTCAGTGTCAGCCAGTTTGCCGTGGCATACGGAGTTCCATCGCAGTCTTTAACACTGGTAGCATGCCGCGACAGCGTGGACGTGAACCGTATGTGCAGTTGACGGACTTTGAGCGAGGGCGTATAGTGGGCATGCGGGAGGCCGGGTGGACGTCCCGCAGAATTGCTCAACACGTGGGGCGTGAGGTCTCCACAGTACATCGATGTTGTCGCCAGTGGTCGGCGGAAGGTGCACGTGCCCGTCGACCTGGGACCGGACCGCAGCGACGCACGGATTCACGCCAAGACCGTAGGATCCTAAGCAGTGCCGTAGGGGACCGCACCGCCACTTCCCAGCAAATTAGGGACACTGTTGCTCCTGGGGTATCGGCGAGGACCATTCGCAACCGTCTCCATGAAGCTGGGCTACGGTCCCGCACACCGTTAGGCCGTCTTCCGCTCACGCCCCAACATCGTGCAGCCCGCCTCCAGTGGTGTCGCGACAGGCGTGAATGGAGAGACGAATGGAGACGTGTCGTCTTCAGCGATGAGAGTCGCTTCTGCCTTGGTGCCAATGATGGTCGTATGCGTGTTTGGCGCCGTGCAGGTGAGCGCCACAATCAGGACTGCATACGACCGAGGCACACAGGGCCAACACCCGGCATCATGGTGTGGGGAGCGATCTCCTACACTGGCCGTACACCACTGGTGATCGTCGAGGGGACACTGAATAGTGCACGGTACATCCAAACCGTCATCGAACCCATCGTTCTACCATTCCTAGACCGGCAAGGGAACTTGCTGTTCCAACAGGACAATGCACGTCCGCATGTATCCCGTGCCACCCAACGTGCTCTAGAAGGTGTAAGTCAACTACCCTGGCCAGCAAGGTCTCCGGATCTGTCCCCCATTGAGCATGTTTGGGACTGGATGAAGCGTCGTCTCACGCGGTCTGCACGTCCAGCACGAACGCTGGTCCAACTGAGGCGCCAGGTGGAAATGGCATGGCAAGCCGTTCCACAGGACTACATCCAGCATCTCTACGATCGTCTCCATGGGAGAATAGCAGCTTGCATTGCTGCGAAAGGTGGATATACACTGTACTAGTGCCGACATTGTGCATGCTCTGTTGCCTGTGTCTATGTGCCTGTGGTTCTGTCAGTGTGATCATGTGATGTATCTGACCCCAGGAATGTGTCAATAAAGTTTCCCCTTCCTGGGACAATGAATTCACGGTGTTCTTATTTCAATTTCCAGGAGTGTACACACCACAGAGTATCTCCTTTAAGTTTTGTTTGTTCATTTTGCTGCTCCCACCATTAAGATGGCTGGGCTGCAGTGAAATTTCCTAAGCAGGCATACACCTGGCCATACTGTAATCACTTTGGATTGACAGCTCAGCCTTTTGTTAGGTGCAGCAGGCTGAGCGGGCCCCGTGAAGCTTGCCAGGCTTACGCAAACCCAAGCCGGCCTGCTTTTACCACTGTGCTTCAGTACACATGTACTCTTGTGTCTCCGTTGTAACAGGTTGTGCTGCCTTAATATTTGCAGCGGAGACGTGGCGGGGAGGCTGGAAGGATAATTTGTACACCTCTGGAGTGGTTTCGGGATGAAACTTTTCTCATCGCAGAGTACGAGCAGTCATGAAAGAAGTTGTGAACCGCTTGTCGCCGACAGCCAA
Source organism: Schistocerca americana (assembly GCF_021461395.2). Lineage (NCBI taxonomy): Eukaryota > Metazoa > Arthropoda > Insecta > Orthoptera > Acrididae > Schistocerca > Schistocerca americana. Next base: position 96,943,320 of record NC_060121.1, read on the forward strand.
AGTGCTCAGGTCATCGGTCCCTAGACTTACACACTGCTTAAACTAACTTATGCTAAGAACAAAACACACACCCAAGCCCGAGGGACGACTCGAACCTCCGGCGGGAGGGGCCGCGCAGTCCGCGACATGGCGCCTTAAACCGCGCGGCCACTCCGCGCGGCGAAATTTGAGCTGTAAGCAATCAGTGACTCCAGGAAGGAAACTGTTTACAAGGCCGGTACGTCGTAACCCGTGGCTTTTGCAGGTGCCAGGCACATTCAGAAGTTCCCTTCACATTTCCCAGTTTTATGGATGTCCGTTGAACTGACACTTATTGACTCAGGAACATGAGAAGTCTTCAGTTTGTAGCTCGAGTTGATTAATCACTTATGTACACATGGTGTAGTTCAGCTGCCCATGTCTATGACTCTATACAGCCCGCAGATACCACGCACAAGAGTTTCACATTCTCTCGCTCGCTAGGCGCGAAGTATTAGCGTTACAGAAAAATTAACAAGACCTTTTTGTAGGAAATGTAATGTCGTTAAATTTTGTAGTGGAATACGTTTTCGCTGGAGGCTACAATTTTCGAGTTATTCAAGAAAAACGTTCAAAAGTGACCTTCAAACCCGTTTTTCTCGAATAACTCGTAAATCATCATCTTCAGTAAAAACGTATCCCAGTACAAAATTCGACTAAATAAAATTTCCTACAAAAATATTCTGATTTTTCTTTTTTCTGTAGTGCTAATAGTTTGCACGTAGGAGCGAGAGAATATGAAAATCTTGCGCGTAGGTTGCATAAAACCCATAGATAGGGGCAGCTTAATCACCATGTTTACAAGTCGTCTTACAGTAACATTGCAGGCTTGTCTGGGTTGTAGAAGGGAGTTAGTAGATAATATTTTGATAAGGAACCGATGTCTGGCAATATGCCATTTGGCTGTAAAGTAAATTTGAAGTCCAGATCATTTTTAAATGTTCCGCTTCGCGATACACATATAGCGGCCACACACAATAAACTTTGAGGTGGGTGCTCTACAAGGGTTGCTAACCATAGAACCCGGCTGTTCGGTGGACAAGGTACATCTTGGGAAGCATGCCTTCCTACTCGCGGTCCACAGACGCTGGTGCACGTTCTTGGAGTACTGTGCATTATAGTCAGCCCTCCTCCTAGTAGTGAACCCCCAATTTCTCGCACTCGTTGTTGTAGTCGGACGTAAATGGTATGTGATGCACTGAGGAGATACGGAAAAAGTCCTCGATACGTACTTTGTGCATCTTTGCCGTTACGTACCTCAACGGAAGTGGGAAATTTGAAAGTGGTCTGATATTCAAACTTATTTTGTGTCCAAACGCCACGTTTTCGGACATGGTTTCACTATCAAAACTTTATGTAATAAATACCCCTCTTCAACCCATGCAAGCTTGTAATAGAAACTGTGAAACATTTTGTGTAGAAGCGGAAACTGAGTGAGGTGCAGGTATCGATATAAGCAAACCAAACACACACACACACACAGACGAAGTGACTTACGCTATTTCATTTATCTTTTGAGCAAGAATTTAGAATTAACATCTCATATTAGTTGTTAAATTCTATGGAGATCGCCATTCGGGCTGACCACTCTCACTTCCGCCTTGAGGTATGTGATCAACTGGTGCCTGGAATCCACCCTCAGGTGAAGACGAAGCAACATGGCAATGCGAATCTGAAGAAACGATGTAACTGTGGAACTGATACGACACCATTGGCACTTCAGTAGAATTTTTTCGGCGATTGCTTCCATCTTCTCTTTTTCTTTTCCTGCCTTCCCAGATACAGTTAACACTCGATAACTGCTGGAGGGTTTATTGGATCATACGTTGGAACGAGCGACAGCTGTTGGCGTTACGCGGATAGTCGAAACGAGAGACGTACCACCGCACCGCAGATTGTTCTTTCTTGAATTTTAGTGGGCTCGGTGTTTAAGACGAGCGCGTCACGATCGATACTGTACTATAAGCTCAAACACTCCCCGCGGCTGTCAATGTCGCTGGGGCAGGTTTCCTGGCGGCAGGCAGCGCGATACGGGATGACGACGCAGTGTACCAGCAGTGACACGGGCCGATAGCCGGTAGCTCCGCGCCTCATGCCTCCCCTGTTTCGGCCCCTTCGTGTAACATGTTCGTCGCCACTCTACGACCGTCCTGAGAATACTACACACTAAACAAATACACCCAGCTTATTTTAGTTATGGACCAAATTGTTTTCTGTTAACTCATTTCTTCATGAATGAGTTTTGTGTCGTTGCAACGGGGTGTGAACAATTTACCTTTATTATTTTTCTGTTACATTTTGTGTGTTTGTCTAAATCCAAAATTAAAGCATTACCGAATGCTACTACAATACATACAACAACAAAAGTTTTGCAGCATCCCGGTTCCCAGAACTCCTGAACATAGGCATTGACTGTGGATATTGTATCACAGACACAGTCCCTTTGACTGTTCAAAGATGTCACTAAACCCGCGCAAAGATGTACACAATCATGCATGAGCAGCGCCTATTAGACGGATGGGTCCGACAGCCGATCAGTTCCAGTCATTCCACCAAGAAGGAGGTACAAGGTTAAAAAAAAATGGCTCTGAGCACTATGGGACTCAACTGCTGAGGTCATTAGTCCCCTAGAACTTAGAACTAGTTAAACCTAACTAACCTAAGGACATCACACACATCCATGCCCGAGGCAGGATTCGAACCTGCGACCGTAGCGGTCACGCGGTTCCAGACTGCAGCGCCGGAACCGCGCGGCCACTTCGGCCGGCTAGGTACAAGGCTCGTGTTATCTGTAGTTCAACCATGCCTAGACGGTCAATACCGCGGTTCGATCGCGTCAGCATCCTTATTTTGTGCCAGGAAAGGCTCTCAACAAGGGAAGTGTCCAGGCGTCTCGGAATGAACGAAAGCGATGATGTTCGGAGATGGAGGAGATACAGAAAGAGAGGAACTGTCGATGACATGCCTCGATCAGGCCGCCCAAGGGCTACTACTGCAGTGGATGACCGCTACCTACGGTTTATGGCTCGGAGGAACCCTGACAGCAACGCCACCACGTTGAATAATGCTTTTCGTGAGCCCCAGCACGTCGTGTTACGACTCAAATGGTTCAAATGGCTCTAAGCATATGGGACTTAACATCAGAGGTCATCAGTCCCCTAGACTTAGAACTGCTTAAACCTAACTAACCTAAGGACAGCACACAAATCCATGACCAAGGTAGGATTCGAACCAGCGACAGTAGCAGCAGCGCGGTTCCGGACTGAAGCGTCTAGAACCGCTCGGCCACAGTGGCCGGCGTTACGACTCAAATTGTGGGCAATAGACTGCATGATGCGCAACTTCACTCCCGACGGTCCATGGGAAGGTCCCTACTTAATCGCTTCCAGTGTGGGTTCAGGAGGTATCGCTCCACTCTCGATAACCTGATCCTGCTCGAAGCTGCAATTCAACAAGTGTTTCTTCGTAAGCAACACCTTACCGATGTTTCCTTCAATTTGGAAAAGGCCTACGACACTACCTGGAGGCATAATATTTTGTCGCAGCTCCATCAGTGGGGATTCCGTGGGCGTCTGCCGACCTTCATACGGTCCTTTCTCTAGGACAGATATTTTAGGTACAGGATTGGGAATGTCCTGTCTGACCGTTTTAAGCAGGAGATTGGCGTCCTTCACGGAAGTGTTTTAAGTGTCACGGCATTCGCTATCTCAATCAATAGTATTACAGCCACAGTGTGACGTCCAGTACTGTGTTCCTTGTATGTGGACGACTTCTCCATCTTCTATGCATCCTCCAGCCTCGCCACGGCTACTCGGCAATTTGCAAATGACGATTAGGCGGTTTGAGGAATGGTCTTGCACCACAGGTTTTAAATTCTCATTAGAGAAAACAGTTTGTGTTGATTTTAGTCGTTCCCGCTGTCTGTTTAATATCCTTAAATGTCACTCATAGGTCTTGGGGCGCCGACAGAGCGCGTCTGCTCCAACTTTGTAAAGCCTTTGTGCGATCCCGGCTTGAATACTGATGCCTGATTTATGGGTGACCAAGATCCTCATACCTTAAAATGTGCTGGATGCAGTTCACCACGAGGGTATTAGGCTGCAAACAGGGGCCTATCGCACGAGCCCTGTTGTTAGTTTGTGTGTGGAGGCTGATGAGCCTCCACTGTCTAATCGACGTCTTCCTCTCATGCTACTCTAAGCGTATCAGGCACTGTCCGTTCCTACATCGCCAGCATCCAGTTACGGTGCTAACGTACACAGCCGACGCGCATAGGCAAGGCCCAGTGAACCGGTGGGTAACAGATAACAGCCCGGGGCAGCGCCTCCAAACACTCCGAACAGCTCAGAAAGCCGAGACAAACAAACGTATAATTCATGCATAATAATCGTAGAACATACGAAAATGTTCAAGCAACGACAAGAAATTCAGTATGAGCGCGACCCCAGATCCCAACCAGACATTGAGTATTACAACAAGAATATTACAATAAGAATTACTAAAAGGATTAACCGCTTAACCTTAGAATAAAATATAACAAGAAGTTAAAGTAATAGCCGAGAAATCACAGGGTGTTCAACACATTAAATTAAGTGACTTAAAAGGTAACTAGCAATAACTACAATAGTTATTATATTTAGAACAATAAATATTAAATATTTTGAAGGAGACAAAATCTCACCAGAGTAATGGAACTTAATTACTCAAATAAGTCAAGATTCACGAGCTGCTAGCGTTCGCTTACCGTTGCCGTACACAATTTTATAGTCGTTACATCAGTCATGGAAGCAACAGCTTCCAATACAAATAAGACTCACTTTCGACCTCGGGGTCACTAGTACACGTGGCGGCCTAGAACATGACACAATTAATTTCAGGCCCGAATGACAAGACAAACAGACATTGAACAAGTTGCAATTAAAATAAATTTTAAAACACAAAAAGCATTGCACTCAGATAATTTCAAACAGAGACACCAAATTTAACGCTTGAGAAAGAGTGATGGAGAACTACAAGCAATCCAGCATAGCGGGAGCAGCTTCAGCACGGGAGCAGATGTGTCAATCAAGTACCTTAACCCCAAGGAGCAGAACTGGTGACACTAGAAAATGAACAGCACTCCAACACCCACATCAGCAACTATGCCTCCTTAATCCAGGATAAAACCGCTGCGTCGACGTTAGACCCAAGTATTGCCGACCAACACAAATCTGCCGACCGCTTAGTTAGACAATTGTGCGTTCGTAACTTCGTAAACAGCGTAGTGTGAGCCTGCCAACCTTTACGACGACCAACAAAATTTTCAAAATAGACAACCATTTAAAATGTATACAGTTTACAGATACGAAACATATTTTCAAAGAAACATCTCTCTCTGTCTGTCCTCATTCCACACACAATACATTCCACACACAATTTAGCCACAAACAATTTAAATATTAATTTTACACACATGCGCTAAACATTTACAACAAAGGAAACTTCAGTACTACATGACTCACAGTACAAATGGCATTCTCAATAGAAGCGTCTCTATGGCTCTCTCCAGCGGTGATATCATATTTTATATACACTGAACAGCCAAAGAAACTAGTACACCTGCCTAACATCGTGTAGGGCCCCCGCGAGCCCGCAGAACTGCCGCAACACAACGCAGCATGGACTCGACTAATGTCCGAAGTGGTGCTGGAGGGAATTGACACCACGAGTCCTGCATGGCTGTCCACAAATCCACAAGAGTACGAGGGGGTGGACATCTCTCCTGAACAGCACGCTAAAAGGCATCCCTAGACGAGTGGATTGTCGCATTGTCCTGCTGGAATTGTCCAAGTCCGTCGGCATGCACAATGGACATGAATGGATGCAGGTGATCAGACAGGTTGCTTCCATACGTGTCTGCTGTCAGAGTCTGATGTTGACGTATCACTCCAACCGCATTATACCTCCATGGCCACGGCAGACGCCCGAAGCAGCTACTGATCTCTTGCAGAACAAACCAGAGGAATGAATAACTGGCGCGCAGTTATTACCAAAATAAATCCCCTTAAAGGAATAACGTAATAGTAAGGACGCATTTCGCAAGTTTAATTACTTCATTTAATGCGACCAGTTCCGTTTTAATTCATTCGAATACATCAGCGGTTACATTGACATGCCTGCATCGGCTTACAGGGCTATACAATGATATCGAAAACAACTGTGATGGCCATATTTAGATCCAGAGTACTTTCAGATGTACTGCCCTAGCCAATGAAAGTTTTGTCACAAATGAAACTGCCCTACACATATATAAGTATAGTGAGTCTTATAAACACACCAAAAATTTTTTTGCATCACCTCGGTTCGGAGAGTTCCGGAACCTGCACAGAAAATTGTAATAGAAATCAACATAAACATCATTTCCGACCTTTTTATTGCTCATGAAAACCACACATTGCATGTTGTACCACCATAAAGTGAGATCTTCAGCGGTGGTGGTCCAGATTGCTCTACACATCAAGGCACCTCTAATACCCAGTACCACGTCCTCTTACATTGATCCATGCCTGTATCCGTTGTGGCATACTGTCCACAAGTTCGCCGGCCGGAGTGGCCGAGCGGTTAAAGGCGCTACAGTCTGGAACCGCACGACCGCTATGGTCGCAGGTTCGAATCCTGCCTCGGGCATGGATGTGTGTGATGTCCTTAGGTTAGTTAGGTTTAAGTAGTTCTAAGTTCTAGGGAACTTATGACCACAGCAGTTAAGTCCCATAGTGCTCAGAGCCATTTGAACCATTTTTTTGTCCACAATTTCGTCAAGGCACTGTTGGTCCGGATTGTCCCACACCTCAACCGCGATTCGGCGTAGATCCCTCAGCGTCGTTGGTGGGTCACATCGCCTGTAAACAGCACGTTTTAATCTACCCCAGGCATGTTCCATAGGGTTCATGTCTGAAGAACATGCTGGCCACTCTACTCGAGTGATGTCGTTATCCTGAAGGAGGTGATTCACAATTTGTGCACGATGGGGGAGCGAATTGTCGTCCATGAGGCCGAATGCCTCGCCAATGTGCCCATATGGTTCCACAGTCGGTCGGAGGACGGCATTCACGTATCGTACAGCCATTACGGCGCCTTCCATTACCATCAGAGGCGTACGTCGGCCACACATAATACCACCCCAAAACAGCGGTTAACCTCCATCTTGGTGCACTCGCTGGACAGTGTGTCTAAGGCGTTCATCCTGACCGGGTTGCCTCCAAACACGTCTCCGACGATTGTCTAGTTCAAGGTATATGCGACACTCATCGGTGAAGAGAACGTGATGCCAATCCTGAGCGTTCCATTCTGCATGTTACTGGGCCCTTCTGTATCGCGCTACATGGTGTCGTGTTTGCAAAGATGGACCTCGAAAATGGTTCAAATGGCTCTGAGCACTATGGGACTTAACATCTATGGTCATCAGTCCCCTATAACTTAGAACTACTTAAACCTAACTAACCTAAGGACATCACATAAAACCCAGTCATCACGAGGCAGAGAAAATCCCTAGCCCCGCCAGGAATCGAACCCGGGCGCGGGAAGCGAGAACGCTACCGCACGACCACAAGCTGCGGACGATGGACCTCGCCATGGACGTCGAGAGTGAAGTTGCGCATCAGGCAGCATACTGCGCACAATTTGAGTTGTAACACGACGTCCTGTGGCTGCACGAAAAGCATTATTTAACACGGTGGCGTTGCTGTCAGGGTTCCTCCGAGCAATAATCCCTAAGTAGCGGTCATCCACTGCAGTAGTAGCCTTTGGGCGGCCATAGCGAGGCATTTTATCGTCAGTTGCTGTCTCTCTGTATCTCCTCCATGTCCGAACATCATCGCTTTGGTTCACTCCGAGACCCCTGGACACTTCCCTTGTTGAGAGCCCTTCCTGGCACAAAGTAAGAATGCGGACGCGATCGAACCGCGGTATTGACCGTCTAGGCATGGTTGAACTACAGACAACACGAGCCGTGTACATCGTTCCTGGTGGAATGACTGGACCTGATGGGCTGTCGGACACCCTCCGTCTAACAGGCGCTGCTCATGCATGGTTGTTTACATCTCTGGGCGGGTTTAGTGACATCTCTGAACAGTCAAAGGGACTGTGTCTGTGATACGATATCCACAGTCAACGTCTATCTTCAGGAGTTCTGGGAACCAGGGTGATGCAAAACTTCGTTTGATGTGTGTGTTTCGAAGTTTCTATTTTCGGTATTGTGTAAATAATTGGAAGATTATAGACGAAATAACGCAATCCCTTCTTCAGATGCACTGCAGAGGATACAAGGAATAGGTATATAATACGGTCACTACCCCTTGGCTAATTCCCTTTAGTCACATGTCAGACGAATGCGTTTAATACCGTTTCGAACAGTCATGTCAAGAGCCATCAGGCTAGTTCGTGTTATCGAACTGCGATGTCGTCTAGAATATTTTCGCGCATAAGCCATCAAAAACACTCTTTCAGTATATGAATTGGAGTCACAGTTGCTGTGACATTACTTCTCTTGTTTTCGTATGGGCAATACGTCCCCAAACGCGGCTAAGATTTCTTTTTAATGGACTCTGTGTAATTCGTATCTCTAAGTGAATAGAGACGCAACTATGACTGGAAGAAAACTGTAGGTTTAACTAAACGGACTATGAACCATAGACCTTGCCGTTGGTGGGGAGGCTTGCGTGCCTCAGCGATACAGATAGCCGTACGTAGGTGCAACCACAACGGAGGGGTATTTGTTGAGAGGTCAGACAAACGTATGGTTCCTGAAGAGGGGCAGCAGCCTTTTCAGTAGTTTCAGGGGCAACAGTCTGGATGATTGACTGATCTGGCCTTGTAACACTAACCAAAACGGCCTTGCTGTGCTGGTACTGCGAACGGTTGAAAGCAAGGGGAAACTACGGCCGTAATATTTCCCGAGGTCATGCAGCTTTACTGTATGGATAAATAATGATGGCGTCCTCTTGGGTAAAATATTCCAGAGGTAAAATAGTCCCCCATTCGGATCTCCGGGCGGGGGCTACTCAGGAGGTCGTCGTTATCAGGAGAAAGAAAACTGGAGTTCTACGTATCGGAGCGTGGAATGTCAGATCCCTTAATCGGGCAGGTAGGTTAGAAAATTTAAAAATGGAAATGGATAGTTTAAAATTAGATATAGTGGGAATTAGTGAAGTTCGGTGGCAGGAGGAACAAGACTTTTGGTCAGGTGAATACAGGGTTATAAATACAAAATCAAATAAGGGTTATGCAGGAGTAGGTTTAAAAATGAATAAAACAATAGGAATGCGGGTAAGCTACTACAGACGGCACAGCGAACGCATTGTTGTGGCCAAGATAGACACGAAGTCCACGCCTACGACAGCAGCACAAGTCTATATGAAAACTAACTCTGCAGATGACGAAGAAATTGAAGAAATATATGATGAGATAAAAGAAATTATTCAGATAGTGAAGGGAGATGAAAATTTAATAGTCATGGGTGACTGGAATTCGATAGTAGGAAAAGGAAGAGAAGGAAACGTAGTAGGTGAATATGGATTCGGGGTAAGAAATGAAAGAGGAAGCCACCTGGTGGAATTTTGCACAGAGCACAACTTAATCATAGCTAACACTTGGTTCCAGAATCCTAAAAGAAGGTTGTATACATGGAAGAAGCCTGGAGATACTGACAGGTTTCAGATAGATTATATAATGGTAAGACAGAGATTTAGGAACCAGATTTTAAATTGTAAAACATTTCCAGGGGCAGATGTGGACTCTGACCACAATCTATTGGTTATGAACTGTAGATTAAAACTGGAGCAACTGCAAAAAGGTGGGAATTTTAGGAGATGTGACCTGGATAAACTGAAAGAACCAGAGGTTGTACGGAGTTTCAGGGAGAGCATAATGGAACAATTGACAAGAATGGGGGAAAGAAATACAGTAGAAGAAGAATGGGTAGCTTTGAGGGGTGAAGTAGTGAAGGCAGCAGACGATCAAGTAGGTAAAAAGACGAGGGGTATTAGAAACCCTTGGGTAACAGAAGAAATATTCAATTTAATTGATGAAAGGAGATGCAGTGAATGAAGCAGGCAAAAACGAATACAAACGTCTCAAAAATGAGATCGACAGGAAGTGCAAAATGGCTAAGTAGGCATGGCTAGAGGACAAATGTAAGGATGTAGAGGCTTATCTCATTAGGGGTAAGATAGATACTGCCTACAAGAAAATTAAAGAGACCTTTGGAGAAAAGAGAACCACTTGTATGAATATCAAGAGCTCAGATGGAAACCCAGTTCTAAGCAAAGAAAGGAAAGCAGAAAGGGGGAAGCAGTATTTCGAGGGTCTATACAAGGGTGATGTACTTGAGGACAATATTATGGAAGTGGAAGAAGATGTAGATGAAGATGAAACAGGATATATGATACTGCGTGAAGAGTTTGATAGAGCACTTAAAGACCTAAGTCGAAACAAGGCCCCTGGAGTAGACAACATTCTATTAGAACTACTGACAGCCTCGGGAGAGCCACTCCTGACTAAACTCTACCATCTGGTCAGCAAAATGTATGAGACAGGCGAAAGACCCTCAGACTTGAAGAATATAATAATTGCAATCCCAAAGAAAGCAGGCGTTGACAGATGTGAAAATTACCGAACTATCAGTTTAATAAGTCACGGCTGCAAAATACTAACATGAATTCTTTACAGGCGAATGGAAAAACTGGTAGAAGCCGACCTCTGGGATGATCAGCTTGGATTCCCTAGAAATATGTGAACATGTGAGGCAATACTGACCGTACGACTTATTTTAGAAGCTAGATTAAGAAAAGGCAAACCTACGTTTCTAGCATTTGTAGACTTAGAGAAGGCTTTTGATAATGTTGACTGGAATACTCTCTTTCAAATTCTGAAGGTGGCAGGGGTAAAATACAGGGGGCGAAGGACTATTTACAATTTGTGTAGAAACCAGATGGCAGTTATAAGAGTCGAGGGACATGAAAGGGAAGCAGTGGTTGTGAACGGAGTGAGACAGGGTTGTAGCCTCTCCCCGATGTTATTCAATCTGTATATTGATCAAGCAGTAAAGGAAACAAAATAAAAATTTGGATTAGGTATTAAAATCCGCCGGCCGATGTGGCCTAGCGGTTCTAGGCGCTATAGTCTGGAACCGCGCGACCGCTACGGTCGCAGGTTCGAATCCTGCCTCGGGCATGGATGTGAGTGACGTCCTTAGGTTAGTTAGGTTTAAGTAGTTCTAAGTTCTGGGTGACTGATGACCTCAAATGTTACGTCCCATAGTGCTCAGAGCCATTTGAACCATTTTTTATTAAAATCCATGTAGAAGAAATTAAAACTTTAAGGTTCGCCGATGACATCGTAATTTCGTCAGACATAGCAAACGACTTGGAAGAGCAGTTGAACAGAATGGACAGTGTCTTGAAACGAGGATATAAGATGAACATCAACAAAAGCAAAACGAGGATAAGGGATTGTAGTCGAAGTAAGACGGGTGATGCTGAGGGAATTAGATTAGGAAGTGAGACACTTAAAATAGTAAAGGAGTTTTGCAATTTGCGGAGCAACATAACTGATGATGGTCGAAGTAGACAGGATATAAAATGTAGACTGGCAATGGCAAGGAAAGCGTTTCGGAGGAAGAAAAATTTGTTAACATCGAATTTAGATTTAAGTGGCAGGAAGTCGTTTCTGAAGGTAGGAATGTAGGAGTGTAGGAATGTATGAAAGTGAAACATGGACGATAAATAGTTTGGACAAGAAGAGAATAGAAGCTTTTGAAATGTGGTGCTACAGAAGAATGCTGAAGATTAGATGGGTAGATCACATAACTAATGAGAAGGTGCTGAATAGGATCGGGGAGAAGAGAAGTTTGTGGCAGAACTTGACTAGAAGAAGGGATCGTTTGGTGGGACATGTTTTGAGACATCAAGGGATCACCAATTTAGTATTCGAGGGCAGCGTGGAGGGTAAAAATCGTAGAGGGAGACCAAGAAATGAATACACTAAGCAGATTCAGAAGGATGTAGGCTGCAGTAGGTACTTGGGAGATGAAGAAACTTGCACAGGATAGAGTAGCATGGAGAGCTGCATCAAACCAGTCTCAGGACTGAAGACCACAACAACAACAACAACAACAACGAAACGGAAGTTGTTCCTAAACCGTCCTTGAGTTGCAGCTGTATTGCCGCACTAGTTTTGCTTTTGGCGCCACATAATGCACCTGGTCGGCCATCCGTTGCTTGCTCGGCTGCTCGCAAAGCATCCATCACGCGGTTATGTCTCGCTGTCCACATCAAACGTACTCACATGGCACACGACGTTTGATCAGGACCCTACCCTCTGAGACAACTAAGCTGTCACAGTGCAAACGGTACCCGCCTAATGACAGGTACGCGCGCCCAACGACGGAACATTATACAGGATGAGTCAGCTGCACTTACCTAGATGTTTTATGCAGCCCGCAACACCTTCACGTTCCACGCACAACTGTTCATAATCTTTCTCTCGCGACACGCGAACTATTAGTACTACAGGAAAATGAACAGAACCGTTTTGTAAGAAATTTAATGTAGTTAAATTATGTACTGCATAACGTTTTCGCTAGAGACTGTAGTTTTCGAATTATTCAAGCGAAACATACGAAAGTGACTTTCGAAGGCGTTTTTCTTAAATGACTCGAAAACCGTGGCCTCCAACGAAAATGTATCCCAGTAAAAAAGTAACTACCTTAAATTTCCTACAGAAATATCCTGTTCATTTTATCTTCAGTACTTACAAGTTGTGCATAGTGAGTGAGAGAATATGAAAATTCCGCATGTAGTTTTTCAAGGCATTGTGGATTGCATAAAAACCATAGGTAGGGCAGCTGAATCATCCTGCATCCATAGGCAAAGGGCCCAGGTTCGAACTCCCAGTCTGACACACAATTTTAAACCTCAGGAGACTGCATTATATACATAATGAAGACAATTGTTATCACACTTAAATTCGTGAATTCGAACTAATTTGAAACACGGGATGTAGCAGGGCTACGTGAGAAATGTGAAAATCTTGAATATTGCGAGCGTTATGCGGCAATAATTCTCCAAGAAAGCTATTGAACAATTCAAATTATCCGCTAAATATGATCAGCATTCGTATTGAAGAAAATAGTTCTAACAGACCTTAGTGATATTAGTAGAATAGTTTCTCTTGTGCCAAAACTGACAATACCAAACGCTTCAGTGAACTAATTCAGTAGCATAGTTTCTTAACTGTCTATATTGTTCTTTATATCTTGAGTTATTTTTAATCGGCTTACCACCTGATTGCGTATGACTGAAAGAAGTAATCCTGTTAACAACTGGTCTTACCGTGGTGTAAGACATTCATCGCCTTTGTAACCCCTATTTTGTGACTGCCTGGTATACCAGGTGAACCCGAACCACAGAGAAAGAGTTTCTAAAAATATATGGGGATATTTTCTGAGTATTTTCGTATAAGCAACCTGTGGCTTTGTAACGCTCATTTATCTTCATATCTGTACTGCGCTGTGCGTCTCGTTTGGAAACAAACTGGTTCCATTCACTCGCTGTACTTGTTATTGGTTATAGTGATTCCCGTTTTACACTTCACGTTGAAGCTTGCATTCAGGACCGATTGATTCCACACAGCTTTGTTTTTCCGTACGTTAACTGTGATGCACAGCACGTTTTGGTGATTACATATTACAGGCTTTTTCACTGTTGTGAAGGGATTTTCACAGGAGTAAAGTTGTTATGGTAACAAACAGAATAAACCGTAGTTACATTATGCTCTCCAACGAGCCTAAGGATTCCAAGGGTTGCTTGTACCGAAATACTCAGAAAATATACCGAAACAACCTCAAGAACTTTGTCATTGTACTTCGGATTCACGGCGAATGTTATTTACTTCACCTTATTGGACTAATGTAGGCTGAGTCCCCATTATTTAAACATTTCAGCAATCGACACTACAGTCCCTACCCTGCAGTGGATTCCTGCAATCTTTATCTCTCGTTACGATCTCCCTTTATTTTGCAATCCATTTATTCCTATCCACAGTGTTCAGAGTAATGGAGCATGAAGAACAGTGTGTAATCTTGTCTTTCAGTAAACATTAGCAGAGTTTGACGGAATCGTAAAACTTGAGATCTGGATGTGATTCCTGGATTCGTGTAATGAATTCCATACAAAAATAACATTGTATAAAACGTTCAAGATATTAACGGAATCGGGATATTGTGAGGATTTATCTTCTTTAGTTCCGTAATGCGAAGACTTACTACTAATACGACTCACTCTTACCTTGACATTGTAGTCTGCAGGACTCGTGAGTTTCACTGGTAACCATTCAGTATCTAACCTTTTGGGCAGCAAAAATAAATAGAGTGAAACAGAAAACAACGTTCATTCACGAATAAAGTCTTTGCAGGAGTCAGATAATGGCTTTGGATTTAAAAACGAGTAGAAAGATTATTCAGTTGTGGTAATTCCTAAAATAAACCTTACCAAATAGAGCAAAGTGAACCGTCGCAGTATTCGAAAGCGCTGATTGGCTGCAGAAGGGCAAAGGTCATACGATCCTCATTAACGAATTTCCGACCGAGGACGTTAACGAACGCTGATTGGAATTAAGTTTCTCGCAGCAAACACAAGTGAACGAAGGTTGAGTAGTAGATGCCCTCTCATCTGATTCTATGACGTACATCTGCTCTAGAATGCTGCCCTTCTTTCACTCATCAAATGAAAAAATGGAGGATTTGACAGATTCACCAAACAAAGAGATTTCGTACAGCTTCTCATAAGGAATACCTCCGCTTCTTCTGAAGCCGTAGCTCCTCAGTATCTGAGATAGGTGAACAAACGTTGTATTTTATTCCTTAAAACTTTTATCTTCCGCATGTAGTATCATTAGGCAGGCACAGACTACTGCGCAAGAGCCATCTCTCGAGGGTAATGTGTACTATGTAATGTGGGCAACTTGCCGAAGAGGTAAACCTGGTTGGCATTAGTACTCCATTGATAGTTCTAAGCACACCCTCCAGATGGCAGAAGATGTACCTCCTCGAAACATGGAGGTAACTGGTTTGGACTAACTTATCGTGTAGTTATAATATACAAAGTACAATATTTTCGTAATTTAGAAATCTTAAAATTTTGAAACTTTGGATACTGCATGAAGCAAGAATTTCCCGCAAAAACGCTCGCTGTGGTCGCTTGACGTTGCTATGATTTCACGAGTCAGCAAGCTATTTGCCAGATGCTCTAAATGTTAAGATATCTTGTGTATTTCTCGCAATATCTTCTTAATGAATAGTTATTCGAAAATGGTTTTCGCCGGTTTCGATAGCTAAAAAATATCTGCGTCTGGCGATAAGAATTAAAAGATTTTATGGCTGCTAGTCTGGATGAAATGAGACATTGAAAAAATCGGTTTTCCGCCAAACCAAAGTCATTTCAAAATTGCCAAAATTCCGTTAACCTATCTTTTCACAATATTAGCGTTTTGCCAATTGAAGTGCCACTAGGAATCATTGTTGTAAGAGAGCGCACGGCGCAGTATTAAAACAAAAGAACTTTTTTATTTTAAAACTTCGTGGCGCGAACCGTCAGCTCCAAATATCAGAATTGGGAACTGTTTTTGTACCATTCCCAAGTCAAGGGTCCGTATCTCGTTGCGAAGTGGCCGATAGACTAGGGTAGTCACAACACTGGACCTGTCTTAGAGAAGTACGGCGACAAATTCTCGTCAACGACAACAACCTTAAAACAGTGAAAGAAAAATATTTTTTGCCATTCTATTGTTGGTCGTACACAAAAGCACGGTTTCCGGAGTTTTATATTACACATTATGCAACTCCGACACAAATCTATCCATTCAGTTTCGTGATGTACAGTACGTTTATATTTTTCGGTATTGACGTATTTTGCTATCGATTACGAGTTCGCTAGAGCATTTACATACATGCTTACCTGTCACATGAAGAGGAAGAAGAAGACCGGTGAAGGCGACATAAAAAACTTGATCACTGTCGTTGGGGCTAGAGGGCACGCTGGAGGGGATTTCGGTGCCTTTGCAAGAATTTGTGAAATGTTTATCAGAAAAATTGCAAGATGCAAATAAAGGGAAGAGATAACAAAATATTTACCGACACTGCTAATACTTCGTGGCAACATTGAATATCTGATTCCAGTTTTAGTAGATCTAGATACCTCGTGCAGTAGTTCAAGTTTTGTGTGTACAAGTAAAGAGGCCACAAAAAACGGTAGAAGTATTTTGCGCTAATACCGTAAGTGCCCTAGTCGCCAAAAGAGAGGAAGAAATATTACGGAAGGAAGCTGATTAAGGTTCTTTGCACCAGTTTCATTTCCTTAGACAGGTTGACATGAACCTCTTTGAACTTCAAATTTTGCGGACTCCATCGCGAAGAGATATTTTTCGTGGCTAAATATTTATGCAAAACCGAATTACTGCAGCCTTAGAAATGCATGAGCAATTTTGTATCTCAACAGTAACTTCCCGCTTCCCCCAAGGTCCTATACTTCAAACAGTCGAACTCCCATAGACACTACCTGATCAAAAGTACCCAGGCACATATAAGTAGACATTAATATGGAGTGTGTTCATCCTACGCCTTCATAACGGCTTGCAATCAGTTTGGGACACGTTCAGTGACGTTTCTGAAGATCTTTGGAGTAATAGCGCCTCTAATTCATCCCAAAGGTATTCCGTTGGGTTCAAGTCGGAACTCTGTGTAGGCCAGTCCATTTCAACAGTGAAAAAACTCCCATACCGTAGCGCCACCTCCTCCTTCACTGTTGGCATTGCACATGACGACACGTATAATTCTCCAGGCATTCGCCAAACCCAAACCCTTCCATCGATTTGCCACAGGGTATAGCGTGATTCATCACTCCAAATCAATCGTTTCCAGTCATCCACTGTTAACTGACGTCACTCTTTACTCCAACTTAACACTGACTATAGGAACAGGTTGCTTATGAGAAGCTACTCGACCATTCTACCTCATTGGTTTTAACCCGATAAACACAGTCATTGCACTGCCTGGACTGTTGGCAGCATTATGGTGGGTTCTTCTGCTGATGTCATCCGATTTCTTACGACAACCCTTCGCAATGCTTGATGCTCCCTGTCCGTCATTAGCTGTGGTTGCTGCTTTGAGTTTCCACGTCACAGTCACGTCACCAACCATCGACTAAAACAGCATTAAAAGCGTTGAAGTGTCCCTAATGGGGCCGGCCGAAGTGGCCGCGCGGTTCTGGCGCTGCAGTCTGGAACCGCGAGACCGCTACGGTCGCAGGTTCGAATCCTGCCTCGGGCATGGATGTGTGTGATGTCCTTAGGTTAGTTAGGTTTAATTAGTTCTAAGTTCTAGGGGACTAATGACCTCAGCAGTTGAGTCCCATAGTGCTCAGAGCCATTTGTCCCTAATGGATTTGTTACTCAGCAGCCATCCAGAGTCTACTTATTAAGCTCTCCTGACAGACCCACTCTGCTGTTACTGCTTACCTGCTGACGTAGCAGTACTCCCCACCTTTTCTATACTGGAGGTCTGCCTCTCGTGACATCAAGTACCGTAATGGAAATGTACGGATACTTTTGATAGTCTACAGAGCAGCTTCAAACGTTGTTTCCTTTAAAAATGAGTTAACTGATGACGCGCTAAGTTTGACGAAAAACTAATTTTTCATGTGTCTCATTGTTTGTAACGTCATATGTCGTGAACCATGTGTCGTATAATGATACAATTTTGCAGGTGCATTCAGTAGTGTGTGAGAACACTTTCTGCAAAATGTGTTGCAAATGGAGTTAGCAATAAAGAAGCAATAAATTAAATCCATGATGCTGAAAATGTATTGCACGAACAACAAAAATGTAGTAAATGATAACTTTTTTTTTAATTAATTTGCACGCCATGAGTTAACGCTGCAGATTCTAACTCAATCAGTTCACGTAATCTGTTAACGTTTAATGTAAGATTGCACCTCTTCATGAGTAGATTATGACATCTTCTATTTTAAAATTATTATTATAATTATACGAAATACCGAAAACCTCGTTATCGTTGCCTCTAGCAGGCCTTAGATAGGCAACCAGCAACTGGGATCATGTGATCGGCTGACCCCTTTAGTCATTTAGAAATATAGGTCTTGGCGACATGTCGAGTGTGAGCAACTAAACAAGCGATAATCTTCTTGGAAATTCCTAGTGAAGGAACCAGTTTTGCTGTTTTCGACTCATAGTGGAATATCCAAACAGTTTATTGTTGCTGGTTTTCCTGCTCGAACGAGAATACGGAAGTGCGGTCTCTTACTACGATACCGATTCTGTATTTCCTCGGCCAATTCCTTTCTTAACATTTCCTTACACAAGTTAACAGGAACGTGTTTTTGTTAGCCAGTGAAATTTGCACAGTCCGTCAAGAACAGATCACGTTCACAGCTAAATGTTCACTCAAAATCGAATTGCTGAAGTCTTAAATATGCGTGAAGAGGTCTCGCGATATAACGCGTATCGACCCTCTTCGATCATGGTCCGCACAGCATGCACGTATTGCGGAATAACCGATTTTGGTTTTATCGCTAACGGTGACCCCACGACGATAGTCTTTTTTAAAGGTGACTGACCACCCAAAAGCTGAACGAAGCGATTCGAGAAAGTGTTTTGGAGTTCCAGAAATGATTTTTGTAAAATATTCCTAAGATGGCATGTTTGTTAAAAAGGGAAACAGGAGCTAATGCGTTCAAACTTGCCTCACCGCCATCCTTCCGCGGCAGTGCTCGTCTGGCGCCTCTACAGAGTGATCAGCCTAAGGGCCAGGAAGTGTCCCATGCCACTACACTAGGCGCCGCACGAGAGGTCAGAGCGGCATCGCTGGTCAAGTTGGCTGCACGGAAATACTTTTTACTGGTCCCATGACTCCACAATGTCTCCAGCGGCAAAATTAAACTGCCGGCTACCGGCTCCCAAGCCCACTCTGCAGAAGTATCCAGTCGCTGCCGGTTGCTTTCGTTACGTCGTGAACACTGGTGTGCAAGTCTGCCGCCATCTCTGTTGCAGCATATGTTGGTGGAATTTATTACCTTGAAGTCAGATACACTAGAAAAACCAACGACAGGGAGGTGGTCGCATCTGTAGAAGATGTGTGCGATTTCTGCGATCGTGGTAACGACGCACATCGCATCCGGCTCTGTAAACAGTCCGCTACCGGTACGTTATTGCGCCAGTCAAAAGCAAACGCCCACATGCGTGCGCGCCCTTGTTTTCGTCTCTATTACTCGCATTGCTCAGTAACAGTGTACTTATTCTCACGTTTCGCTTGGCGGGACGTCAACAACTGTTATTGATTGTCAAGGATAAAATCCGCTATCGTATTAAAAATTATTTATTTCTCAAAAATGAAAGCTCCACCCGGTTTCAGGACGTATTCCCCAGTTAGAGGTGCTTATTTACATGTAAGTCTACAAAGGATGCATAACTAAGACCAAAATATGATAAAATAGTGCATCGCTGGTATATGGGATGCAAGAAAATATTCTTTTCACCCTAGGTCTGCCAGAAAGCCTCTCACAGAGGAGGACAACCAGGCTTAGGGGCGCACCAGACATGAATCGCATGAAGACAGATGAGCGAAGCACAACCCAAAGCTGACTTTTTATTTATTTTATTTTTTTGCATCTTTGGGTTTGTTTTGTACTGGACTGCTGGGTGTCTATACAGTGTTCGAAAGACCGCCCATCTGTCCTCATGCGGGTCCCTGTACGGCGCGCCCCTAAGCAACCGGCAGCGACTGGATACTTCTGCAGAGTGGGCTTGGGAGCCGGTAGCCGGCAGTTTAATTTTGCCGCTGGAGACATTGTGGAGTCATGGGACCAGTAAAAAGTATTTCCGTGCAGCCAACTTGACCAGGGATGCCGCTCTGACCTCTCGTGCGGCGCCTAGTGTAGTGGCATGGGACACTTCCTGGCCCTTAGGCTGATCACTCTGTAGAGGCTCCAGACGAGCACTGCCGCGGAAGGATGGCGGTGAGGCAAGTTTGAACGCATTAGCTCCTGTTTCCCTTTTTAACAAACATGCCATCTTAGGAATATTTTACAAAAGCCTCTGCGGGAGGCTTTCTGTCAGACTTGGGGTTGAAGAGAGGACATTCTCTTGCATGTATTTGACCGTAATGCTCTACTTTAACATATTTTAACCTTATTTATGCATCCTTTGTGGACTCACATTTTAATAAGCACCACAAACTCGGACATATCTCGAGAAACTGGGTAGTGCTTTCCTTTTTTGGAAATAAATAATTTTTACCACTGCAGCGGATTTTATCGTTGACAATGATTACATATTTTCTTCCGATACATCATTCACTTTTTACTAGGGGGTGGAACGAGCTTCCACAGGCTTTTTCTTCTGTGTGGATATCCCCGCCGTAGCCCTCAGTGGTACACAAGAAACTATAGCAGTCCACTCACCCCACCGCCGCCCCACACCGAACCCAGGGTTATTGTGCGGTTCAGCCCCCAGTGGGGAACCCCTCCCACCCCCCCACCCTGTGAACGTCTCATTCCAGACGAGTGTAACCCCAATGCTTGCGTGGTAGAGTAATTATGGTGTGCGCCAATGTGGAGACAGTGTTCGTACAGTTATCGCAGACATAGTGTAACTGAGGAACCTACCCGCATTCGCCAAGGCAAATGGAAAACCTCCTTAAAAACCATCCACAGGCTGGCCGGCACACCGGACCTCGATACTAATCCGCCGTGCCGATTCGTGCCGAGGACCGGCAAGCCTTCCGCTCGGGAAGCAGTGCGTTAGACCACACGGCTAGCCGTACGGGCTACCTTAACATTACTTAGGCGCTTGAAGTCCATATACCAATTTTGGGCTCAATTCGTCTGTAGCTTTTCCCCTTCTCCCTAAGAAGGGACTATTGAAACACCTATTATAGTTTGCGAGCTTCTTTGATGCTGAACGGCCAAGGAGACAAGTAGTTTTTTTCCAGATTGGATCTGAATAATTTCAGCAGGGAGTGACAAAGTTGCCGGTACGCTTGTTGCCATCGGTACGAGTCAAGAACCGTAACTCCACATTAAATTAAAGTTGTCTTATGCAACGAGCCGGCCGCGGTGGTCTAGCGGTTCTAGGCGCGCAGTCCGGAACCGCACGACTGCTACGGTCGCAGGTTCGAATCCTGCCTCGGGCATGGTAGTGTGTGATGTCCTTAGGTTAGTTAGGTTTAACTAGTTCTAAGTTCTAGGGGACTAATGACCTCAGCAGTTGAGTCCCATAGTGCTCAGAGCCATTTGAACCATTCTTATGCAACGATCGTAACCTGCTCTTTCCAGTTATTAATTTCTTCGCGAGTGGCGACGAACCAATGCCATAAATGTGACCTCGGCTTCACAGGCCTGAAACAGATACGATCCAAGAGGTTTACAGCCCACACATGAAATCTACAATTTAATCAGAAAACAGTTTCCGTAAAGGCTCGCTGTAAACAAATTGCTAGGCCAGTTGCAGAGTTCCCATTGTTTTCAGAATGAGATTTTTACATTGTGGCGAAGTGCGCACTGCTATGACACTTCCTGGCAGATTAAAACTGTGTGGCAGACCGAGAGTCAGATTCTGGTCCTTTGCAAGTGCCCTAACAACTGAGCTAAAAATGGCTCTGAGCGCTATGGGACTTAACAGCTGAGGTCATCAGTCCCCTAGAACTTAGAACTACTTAAACCTAACTAACCTAAGGACATCACACACACATCCATGCCCGAGGCAGGATTCGAACCTGCGACCGTAGACAACTGAGCTATCCAAGCACGATTCACGACCCGTCCCCGCAGCTTTACGTCCTGCTAGTACCTCGTCTCCTGTCTTTCAAACTCCACAGAAGTTCTCTTGAGAAACTTGCGGGACTAGTACTCCTGGAAATAGAGATATTGCAGAGGAATGACATAGCCACTGCCTGGGGGACTTTTCCAACGTGAAATTTTCACTCTGAAGAGGAATGTGCGCTGATACGAAACTCCCTGGCACAAGAGCACTTCCACACGGAAGATAAAACTCCAGAGTTCGAATCTCGGTTTGGCACCTAGTTTCAATTTGCCATTGTTTTAACAGTAAAAAACGACAAATTTTAAAACAACAGTGAGTCGCATTTCAGTAGCGCCGCCTCTTATGAAAACTTAACAAAAGGCGACTCTCGCAATATGTCAGATTGAATTTTTTCCATGGTTCTTCCAGAATCATTTAAGACGAATGGCGAAACGGTCGTTTGAGAAAGGCACTAGTAATTTCCTGTAGCAACACTGCGCAGTACTACGAGGCTAAGTCAATTATTATCCGCAAAGTAGTTATAAAATTTTACTGTAATCAAATAGGAAACTTACAAGAACATCATTTTTCGACATAGTCTCCTTGCGTTTCAACGCACTTGGTCCATCGTTGTACAAGCTTCCTTATTCCCTCATAAAAGGTTCTCGGTTCAGCTGCGAGCCAGGAATGCACCGCTTCTTTCACTGCTTCGTCCGAGGCAAATCGGCGGCCTCTTAATGTCTATTTGAGTGGACCAAACAAGTGATAGTCAGAACGGGAAATATCGGGACTATATGGAGGATGGTCCAGTACTTCAAATTTGAGTTTCTGGATGTTTCAGCACTGTGGGCAGCAGTATGCGGACGGACATTGTCGTGCAACAACACAACACCTTTTGACAGCATTCCTCGGCGTCTGCTTCGAATTGCAGGCTTAAACCTGTCAGTAAGCATCTCGCTGTAACGTACACAGTTTATTGTTGTGCCCCTTTCCCCATAATGTTCCAGTACTGAACCTTGTGCGTCCCAAAAAACGTAAGCATCAGTTTTCGTGTGGACGGTTGGGTCTTGAACTTTTTCTTGCACGGCGAATTTGGATGTTTCCATACCATACTCTGCCGTTTACTCTCCGACTCGTAATAGTGGATCCATGTTTCGTCACCAGTAATGATCCTGTCTAAGAAGTTGTTCCTTCGTTACCATAGCGATCTAATGTTTTTTACAGATGTCCAAGCGCGTTTGTTTATGCAACTATGAGTGTTGTTTTGGGACCCATCTTGCACCAATTTTATGAAGCCAAGTCTGTTGTAGATGATTTCGTAGGCAGAACCTTGACTAATTTCCAGACGATGTGCCACTTCGTTAACAGTTAATCGTCCGTCTAAGTGAATCATTTCACGTGAACGCTCAATGGTTTCTTCATTTGTGGAGGTAAACGGTCGTCCGGTTCCTTCATCGTGCGTAACACTTGTGCGACCATTTCGTAATTTTTCAATCCATTCGTAGACACTTCGCTGTGGCAAAACACTGTTCCCGTACTGTACCGAAAGTCTTCGATGAATTTCGGACCCTGATAAGCCTTTCGACCACAAAAAAACGGATCACTGAACGTTGTTCTTCTATGGTGCAAATAGACACCGGAGCAGCCATGATTAACAGCACGGCAGCTATAATGAAACTAACCGAGCAGCTTGAAAATTGCAAACATTGAACAGCAAATAAAGAAAGCATGCGTCGTCAACGTAAAAGGACGATACTACCAAAATAAACAAAAATATATCTAAATTTCGGATAATAATTGACTTATCCTCGTATTTTCCTTGCCGTCAAGAATCAACTAATCGTTGACGGCACTTAAACCCTTATCTTCGTTCCTCCTCCTAGAGTTGCCGAACTGATCTCAATATCCACAACCGACCACTTCGTTCTCTTCGCTAACGAATAAAGTGTGTATTCGATCTTTTTGCCTCAGTGGCATGTACTTATCTTCGGCCCTTTGGATATCAAATGCTAGGCAGCGGATATCATGCATTCAGTTTGCCCGCCACTGTTTTTGTACAAATTTGGTTGAATATCTGCCTACGTGGCACGAGACTTGAAAATTCCATCCACCTGCCCTAACATCTCCATCTACACGGTTACTCTGCGTTTCACTCTCAAGTGTTTGGCAGAAGGTTCATCGAGCCACTTACACCATATTTCTCCACCGTTCCACTCTCGAACAGCACGTGCGAGAAATGAACAACTGAAGTTACGCGAGAGAGCTCTAATTTCTTTTATTCTGTTTCGTTGGTCGTTCCTCTCTGTGAAGGTGAGCGTCAGGAAAATATTTTCGCATCCAGAGGAGAAAGCTGGCGATTGAATTTTGTAAAAAGTTCTCGCCGCAGCGATAAATTCCTTTGTTTTAGTGACTGCCGTCTAAACTCACTTATCATACCCGTGACTCTCTCCCCCCTGCCTTTCGTCGAACCTTTCCGATGTTCTCTGTTAATACTATCTGGTAAAGACACCATCTCGCTGGGTTGACAGTCTCTTTAATAGATTTGTTGCATCTCCCAATAAAACGAAGTGCATGTTTCGATTTTTGCACAACATTTTCTATGTGATGCTTTCAATTTCAGTTGTTGGTGATGGCTAATATTAGGCATTTAATTCAATCTACGAAACTTAAATCGTGTTATTTATATAGCAAGCGAAATTTAACGGATTATTTTTAGTACTCACTGGGTCAAATTCACACCTTTTATTATACAGAGTTAATTTCCAACATGCACATATCACGTCTAAATCAGTTTTTAATTCGTTTTGATCTTCTGATGAGATTATTAGACGGTAAACGACAGCATCATCTGCAAACAGCAATCTAACTGCGCTGCTCAGGTCGTGTTCTAAATCGTTTATGTAGATTAACAGCAGCAGGCGACCTACGCAACTACCTCGAGGAATCCCAGATATGACTCAGTTTTCACAAGACGACTTGCTATCAATTACTGCGAACTGTGAACTTTCAGACAGGAAACCACTCATTCAGTCGCACGTCTGAGACGAAACTTCATTGGCACGAAGTTTTATAAGAAGTCACTTGTGAGGAACGGTGTCAAAGCATTCTGGACGTCTTGTAATATGGGATCGTCTTGAGATCCCCTGTCGACATCACTCATCATTTCGTGTGAATAAAGAGCCTGTAATATTTTGCAAGAACGATAATTTTTGAATACGTATATTATGCAATTACTTTAATTTCTTCATCATGACACTGCAATGGGTGGTCCACTGCTCGCATGTACCGACAAAAGGCAAAACACGACAGGTGTCACACAACGCTTTACCTCGTCTTTTACTCGCGTGCATATAATAAGCCGATGCTATTGTTAGCGTACACAATTGAAACTGATCGTGTAAATACATTGACTGTTGATTACCGTAGTTGTTAGTCTTTGTTCTTTTAACTTCGTTTTTTTTATTACCTTTAACTTCTTGACACTTTTGTACATTTTACCATCGCATTTAATTTACATCTCAAATTTTTCATGAAAATTGTGCTAAACAGTATAAATTCGTTCTTTCAAAAACGCTATTTTCAACTTTTTTCGGTTTCACAATTTATCTACAAACATAGTGTGAAAAACTTAAATTATTCACTGGCACCATCACACAAAATTTCAACAGAAAACCTCCTCTGAAATGGAGAACAAAATTTTTGAGAAGACCTTCTTTTTGTAAACATACTTGCGAAGTAATGGGACAGTGGACTATAGCGTCTCTCCAAAGATTGGAGAAACCACGACCAGAGCTAATAATTTCTGTTGAAATTTTGCACGATAGTTCTGTGAATAAAGCCGTGTAATCGCTTAATGCATTTCTTTATTTATAATACTGTTTCGGCTGCTGGCATGTCAGGTCAGCGACAATAGGTGTCCAGCTAATGCATATGTTTTATGGATAGTGATTCTGAACGTTGTTTTACAAGTTGTGAGTTTTGATCTGACGATAGCGGTAGCCGAAAGGACAATAAGAAAAGAAATGTATTAGACGATCCAAATGACTTTACTCACAAAATATCCACAATTATCGCAGACTCATTCAGGGAATCTATTTCCTTTATTAATTTGCGCCACTGTGCCAGTGGATAAAGTGGTGTCACAGTAATTTTCAGTAATTTGCAGTAATCGCACACTGGTCTGTGACGAAAATATTGTTCTTTCCCACAGCTTTTAGGTACATTTAATTTACTTCTTTAATTGCGTTAGAGACCTAATGTCGAAGTCTAAGAAAGTTTATGACACATTTGACGGGCTACACCAGAAGCGGAACAAGACGGTACAGGAGACCCTTAATCCAGTCCCTTGGCGAGCAGCCGACCTCACTAGTTAATACAGTAAGTGCAACCGTAAAAGAGACACGGGTTTTACGAGCGGCCCCAGTAGGGAACGCTTTACATTCGGCATGACGCCTGGCGCCTGGCCGCACCCCTCGTAAAATCCTGCACAGCCAGTCTGTTGCGCCCGATCTGGGTGAGATGTTCGCACTCTGTCGTTGTCACCGTATAATCTTCATAAGCGTGTTCGCTGAACACCACCGGTGCATCCTGAATAGGAAAACGGGTAGAACGAAAGAGAATCGCCGTGTTCGTGAACTTGTGGATTTAGAGGAAAGGAGAATCTTTGTAGGAGGCCAGTGGAGATCAATCTTGTAATGACGAAGAATTATAACAACACTTTTATGTAGTTCATAACGTTACTTGTGTTCTCCATCGTTCCTTTGAAGAATATGACAATGCTATCGAAACACGAAACAGTTTACTGATGTGATTCTTGAGTTTCTCCCGGCGTATTTGATAATCAAAATGTCCACGGGTGTACTGCCAGTCTACAGGTGTCCAACGGGCACTGAGCAGCCATACCGTACGGATCTCCGTGCTGGCAGGTTCACAGGAGCTCAGTCCGTCAGTTCACCTGATGATGACGACATGTATGATCGCCGAAATATTGTGCCCGTTGGACACTGTAGACCGGCAGTACACCCGTGGATATTTTGATTAGTTTACTGATGCTCTATAACCATTCTTCATTGATTCATAAAGTGGTTTTCGGCCTTGACCTATGAAGCCGAAATTCAGTTACTAGAAATAGGTATAGATACGGGATATACGTGTAATGGTTCATTTTCTGTTTTCTTTCCGTCCACCAGTATAGAAAGCCATTGCTCTGTATATCTGCAATCCGTTTTCAAACGTTTCACAAAATGTCGAAATATTTTGTGTTCCACATTTACATCTACATACACACTCCGCAAGAGACCCTAAGATCCGTGGCGGAGGGTACCTGATCCCTTAAGGAGGAGGATAAGAGATGACCGTAGTCAGCTGCAAGTATTTTGAACTTCGTGATAACTTAAGCAGGTGGCAACCTCCTGCATGGTGCATTGTGAAAATGAATATTACTTCCCTCAGTTGTGATTGTTGGAACTCGTCGACGAGCCAGTGATTTTGCAAGAAAGACAGACGCCAGAAAAATGCATCGACGGCTAATCATTAGAAATGAACACTGTGTCTTAGTGTGATGAACGTTGGTAACGACAGTCCCCGTTTCAGCTCTTATAAATGATACACCTGTGCCCTTCTTCCCAGTGCCCTGTGGAATCCATCTCTGACGAGAGGACCAGCTGGTGCAAGGTACTTTTGGCATTTGAAAGTAAGTTTCTCACATATCGCAGGACTGCGCATTATTAAACTAATGAGAGAAAAGTCTGTAATTTTGCTAGGTACTTGCTCTCTGCTTAGAATGGAGACACGAGAAGTGCCCGAAGAGCATTTAACATTCATTTCACTACGAACGTTGGAGAGAAGGTCTTCTTAGTATGTTTTTGTTCTTCAGGCTCGCTCTAGTGGCCAGACATCAAGTAACTGTCAATATGGAGCTCGCTAAATCATTTTTTTTCATATCTACTTTTTTACCAGTTTATACGTTAACATTGTAGTTATTACTTTTTGATTAGTAAAAATGTACGTTCGTGGAGCCGATAGCTATTTATCATCGGCCACTAGTGAAATCGCAGTTGTGCACCCTTCCACAGTTTTAAAGACCTGATTGTGTCCACTGCAGGAGGGCCAAATTCCGCGGACCATTTCTAGCATCTGTGTATTTGTCGGAGTCACGTCCATACTTCGCTCTTACAGGTATTACTCTATAGGTGACACGCTGATGATTGATCAATGGTGAGCCAAAATATTATTACCATTGGCGGCAGCGAAATTAGATGCTGCATTATAGGGTCGTGACGCAGTAAGAAAAGTATACAAGTCGAGCAAAGACGAACGGGGAATCAGTCTAGCGACCAAACGGGCGGCAAATGGGCGAATCTACTAACATAAGCGACTCTGGCAAAGGACAGATTCTTATGACACGGCGCCTGGGAACCTAAGCCTCAGAAACGGCGAAGATGATAGGCTGTTCGCGTGCTACTGCCGTGAGCGTCTACGAAAAGTGGTTGAAAGACGGTGAAGCCATGACTAACCACCAAGGCCGAGTACACCTTATCACACAACGTGGAGTTCGGCGCCTTATCCTCTATGTAAAGCAGGACAGGCAGCTATCCGTGTCATGTGTGACGACAGAGTACAGAGCTGGTTCAGGCACAAGTGTTTCGGAGCACACTGTTCAGCGCACCATGGGGGCCCCGTGGCAGACAAGCTCTGCGTGTCCCCGTATTGATCCGACGACATCGTCAATTACGATAGCAGTCGGGACGAGCTCCCCGAAATTGGACCGTGGATCATAAGAAACTCGCCGCCTCGTCGAATGAAACCGTATCTTGGTCCACCAGGTCGATACTTGTGTGCTGATACACCCTCATCCAGGTGAACAGGTGCTCGACACATCAGATTCAGGCCAGTGGGGCTAGTGTTATGCTGTAGGGAACATTGGCCTTAACTTACGAGGGACATGCCTAGCAGCTGAAGGTATCAAACAGCTGCTCGGGTGAATCACGTTTCTTAATACACCAGGTCGATGACTGTCTCCAGATACGCAGTCACGCTGATGAATGGCTGCTACCATGGTTTATTTTTGTAAACTGTGCTTGGTTCTCACAGTTGCTGTCCACACAGAACAATGGAGCCCTTTTTACTGCTACTGCGTCACGATATTATAAGAGCTCTAAGGTGAACGAGCGGATGCTGCAGCAAATACGCTGTTTTACCGAAGGATTCCGATTTTTGCTGACTGAGGACTGGAGCGAGGCGCGACGGTGGAGGAAGCGAGCAGAAAGGTGTAAGGAACATGTAATTCAATTGATCCTTCAGCCAACACTTTTGTTGCTTCCAAGTTTTGGTTGGTACGATCTGCAGAAAAAAAGGAAAATTACATGGCTGATTATTAATATTATGAGAATTATTAGTCGTTATGCCTATAGACACCTATACTCCGTTCATCTAACAACGAGCAGAAAAATACATCCATCGGAGCACAAAAAGGCTGATATGCGCCTGTTTAAACGACTGTGTCCAAGAAGTGGCGTACCAGCTGCCTTCCTCCATCCCAGCACCTCTAAAAATATTCCCAAAACTTTAACATGCGAACATATTCGCGCTCTTTTTAACACGCAACCCACCTCTTGCTCACCTAATTGTAACTCGCTCACGCCCACCAGGCTATCGCTGTAAGTCGCTCATACCCTTCCACTCCCACTTGCCTACTCTGAGTCACTCAATCTGCCCAATTCATTGTCATTTTCTCTTTGTGTTTCTCTGTTACTGTCTCCTCTCTCACAGGCACAGTCTCTTTCGCTTTTTCCTGCGGCTACTGTCTCCTCTCATGATCTTGTCCTCTATTACTGCCACTCTCTCATGCATTCCTTCCACTGCTGCTGCCTCTTCCCACTGTCAGTATCTCTCCCTCTCTTCCTCGTTTTGATTGTCATATACTCTGTCTCTCATTATCAATCACTAGCTCTCAACCACTTCCACTTTGTCCTTCTCTTTATTCCTTTCCCCCTGCCGCTGTCCCTTTCCCTCTTTTCCCAGCACTGCTCTGCCATTGTCAACTATGTTCCACTGCCACTGCTACCCTCTCTTTCTCTCACACTGCCTTTGTCTCCTTCGCTCTTTCAATATCACAATGACCGTTCACTATCATCCAGTATTCATTACTTCTCCATCTCTGTCCCACTGTCACTGCCTCCGTCTTTCTCAGCATAAAAAAATGCGAATATGTTGGCGTGCCAAAATTTTTGGGTAAATTTGTAAAGGGGCTGAGCAAGGTAGAATTGGACAGCTGGTACCCGACCTTTGAGTCAGTCTTTTAAACAGGAGCATATTCGCCTTTTCTGTGCTACTGTAGGAGCATTTTTCTGCTGGTTCCCTTATTTTGCCGCCCTCGCTATGGCATGTCACTCATATGAAAAGAGTTTTATGAGTCAGTAACATATGTGAAGTTGAAATAACACAAAGTAATTTTACACCTCAGACCGGACTTTACGTACACAAAAATTTTGCATATGCTTCAATACGATAAGACGGTTTCCCTGAACTTTTCTCATGACCGTGGAGAGACTTCACAGTACATTTCTCCGTGATACGCCACTTAATAAACTACGTCTCCGCCTCAAAGCGGGTTTTACGTGCGTATTTTACGTGTAGAAGTAGGGTACTTCTGGATATCTGTATCTCGGTAACTAGTTAAGACATCAAGAAAATTTTCAAGGTTGTTCAAAAACCGGAGTCTTAGGAATTTATTGTAAAAGTTGCATCCATTTGTTGTGCATAGCAGTCTTTGGATTCGCAGCTCGGTTTTCATACGAAAGAAATGGTAAAAAAACGCTGTTTTCGGGTTCTCTAAGGAACCGCTAAAAAGCTTATAACTTTGAACCTCTATATCTCGGAAACAGATGAAGATATCAAGAAAATTTTCAAGGTTGTTAGAGATCGAGTCCTTAGGAATATACCGGAAAGTTTCAGCTATTTGCTGTGCATAGCCCGCTTGGAATCTGTGGCTCAGTTTTGGTACGAAAATTTGTAAAAAGCTTTGTCATTTTCTAAGGTGCCTCCACAAGCACCTTAGAGCCCGCCGTAGGCCACGTCAGGTGCTGAAAGAGCCAACCGATTATCTCCATTTTCCTAAGCAGGAGGAAGTAATACTCATACTTTCGCTCTGTATTGTAGGATAGTGACACCGAGACTATCCTTCTATTTGGTATAAAATGATCCCTTGCCAAAGGGCGATCCAAAACGCTTTATCCTACCTTTCTATCACTAATA
The DNA here is from genome assembly GCF_021461395.2 of Schistocerca americana. NCBI lineage: Eukaryota > Metazoa > Arthropoda > Insecta > Orthoptera > Acrididae > Schistocerca > Schistocerca americana. Next base: position 96,974,439 of record NC_060121.1, read on the forward strand.
GAACCCGAGGTATGAGCTCCTGAGGAATCCCATTTTTATGCGCGGCGTTTCGGAACACATTAGATAGCGCAAGCTGTCGAATGAGTACCGATAAGTTAAACTGTCGTGTAAACGAATGCTGTGTCTTGGTCACCGGATGCATAGCTCAAGCATTTCGTGTCGTAATCCTTTCTTACGTATAAAGTATTCTTGTTGTTCTACAGCGAATGAAATTCTGACATACACTAAAGCATCGAAAGTCTGAAGTTTATATGACAATCACTTTGATAAACGTTTAGCTAGCGTAGTTCTTGTCTCAAAGATCACTGGGCGTCCTCTGCAACCCCTCGAAGCTTGTCGCAACATTTCTGGGACAACCTGTATAGTGAAATAATTTCATCCCTAATATATTTCACCAAGTTTATGAAAAATACACGAAACCTAAAAAACAAAACATACAAAAAGACATGAAATTAACAAGAAAAACTGAGCTAAAAAAAAACAACAAACGTATCGACGAATACTTCCCACAAATATCGAATAAAATAAACCAAATCTTAAACAAAACGAACCATAAAAAAACAAAACCCAGGTTATTGTCAACCCAGCCATATAAATAATTTCGTGTAACTACTGTCAAACAAGAAGAAATTTTAGAATTAGACTGATGCCGGCCGCGGTGGTCTAGCGGTTCTAGGCGCGCAGTCCGGAACCGCGCGACTGCTACGGTCGCAGGTTCGAATCCTGCCTCGGGCATGGATGTGTGTGATGTCCTTAGGTTAGTTAGGTTTAAGTAGTTCTAAGTTCTCGGGGACTGATGACCACAGATGTTAAGTCCCATAGTGCTCAGAGCCATTTAAGCCATTTAATTAGATTGATGCATTAGATTGAAATTGCAACAGCGGTCAATCAAGCTTTTACAAACGTCTCAGAAACAGAAACCACAAAGCAGAACGTATCGAAAATGCATTATAAGTTCTGCACGGAATAACGCAAGGACATATTTAAAAAAATACCATAAACGTCTTGGAAGAATTAGAAACATATACGCACACAAAAAACCATCCAGATGATATCTTTAATCGACAAATCGATCTCAAACATTATACTTGTCAAGAAAAATTTGCTGGCTTTTGAAAAACGAGAAGGCATAAAAACACAGCAAAAAATGATTACCATAGATACAAATCATAACAAAACCATAACATCAATGAACCACAACTAACATTACTGACCAGCAAAGATTACACTGTAAACGTATGGCATCACCGATTATATACTTTCAATCCAACTATTAAAATTTTTTTACGAAAATATTCTATGTGAATAGAACGTACGTGATTACAACAATATAGCAACAAATAGACCGTCGACAGTTTACTCAGTGATGCAATATCGGCATCTGTTCCAACTAGATGTAAATATATGTATAAACTAACCTTTACGTAAGTGGACTCACCAAATGTTACAGGACTGAAGACCTCAGATGTTAAGTCCCATAGCGCTCAGAGCCAGCCAAATGTTACGTCAACCAGATTAATTCCATATGGCGCTGTATTTGAAAGAAGCTTGTAGTAAAGAAGAAACATTACTAGCGAAACTATTTGTAACTTACCTGGAATTATTCATTGTAGTATGTATTTGAGTTGTTCTGTTCTTTGGGCCCAACCGAAACGAAAAAGTAGAAATATTCATGAATGCATATCTCTCCCGAATCTACAATTCTAGTCTGGTGTGCTAAGTGACAACCTTTTCATTTTTTTATTTGGATACCGCGTTTCGTAGGCTGCTACGATTTTTCTCTGCGTGTTTTGGTACAGTCTTTTGGCATAATGCAGTAATTTCGGTGCTTACCTGTTGGTGTGGTTATCGGAGTTTTAAATTGAGCTACATAGTCCAAGCGATAGTTCTCGATACCGTGTTCCCTTACGTCCTGCGATTTTTACCTATGGGTATTGCTACAGGTTTTTCAAGTTGACGATATAAGTCAAGTGATGTTTTCAACACCAGTTCTCGCGATTTCGCGCAGCGGCCATTAAGTATCGCCTTTTGGCTTTCTGTATTAGTTTTCATTTTTGTAGCTTTCTGTACTGGTATCAGCCATTTGTTTGAGCTAATTATATCAAGCGGTCATTTCTATATCGCGTTTCGTTAATTGGTGCGATTTTCGGCTCTGTCTTGGTATCACTTTTTGTATTGTTGTGGATTTTCTGGCTGCTCAGCAGGAATCTCAAAGCTCTACAAGCGGGCTACCACTGTGCGCTTCTACTGAAGTGCTATCAGACGCTAATGGCACGCCCTCAACAGCACAAGTGAGTCCAGCTGCCAGCCAGGATCCTCAGGAATGGACAACACAGGATCTTCAGCGGCATGCCGTATCCACAATTATCCTCACCTCAGTCAGGAAAGTGTTCACAATCTCCGCCGCTTATCTCTCCCTCATCAGATGGCCATCCAGGAATGTAGGCTGACTGTCTTTCAAATTGAACTATATAGACCGATTGATGTTTCCGTACTCGTTACATTTGATTCGTGCTAATTTGGTGTACTTTGCCTTCTTGAAAGCACCCGTTATACCGTGTGTCTAAGGTTATTTTCCTTACATTTTGCTATTGTCGTTATTTTGCACTTGTTAGCTTAGTTTGTCCCAGCCCAAAACCATCAATTTCCCGTGCATGTTCCCCTTAACTTCAATATTTATTATTCATAGTTTGTACGATTAAGTATATGCTTTTTAAATTTAGGCGCTGTGGGAACGGGTAATGTCGTTGGTCGCCACTTGGGAAACGTGTTTGTGTTGGATTTTTGGGCATGTTACGACGTCTTTGGTTATTGTCAGCGGACAGTATCGAAGTCTACGGTTCTTATCTGCGGTGTCTCCGGTGAGAGTACGGGCACAGTGCCCAGCGAGGGCGTGGTGTGCCAGCGACGACTCAGCACGCCTCTAAAACTGACTTACTGCCCGCGGCCACGGCCGCCAAACAAACAGCGAGCCCGCGCCACGGACACTGCCGCAGCGATGCGCCGCGCCGGCTCACGCCCAGTGAGACTGTAGCCGTCACAGCCGTGCGTTGCCTGCCAACCTGCCGTGTCGCCTCTGCTGCATTCCACCCTATAGCGGCGGCTGCAGTTTTGCGTTGTTATTGACATTTCTTAACTACAACTTAATTTTCACTTATGTTTTCTTGCCTTTGTTGTTATTTCGTGGGGTGAGGGGGGGGGGGGGGGTTCTGTCAGAGACAGAATATACCATTCTTGAGCAAGCGAATTATAAAATTGGCATTAAAATAAGAAACAAACATTAGGGCTGTTTTCTTATTTTAAATAAAAAATGCAGAGCTAAATATTTAGTTATAATCTTTTATAAAATACAGGGTGTCTCCGTAAGGCCGTGCAAAATTGTAACAGGACATGGAGAATGCGCCCCTGAACAATTTGAGATAGGGAGCCTGGGGACGGAGAATCCAGGTGAAGGAGACATGGAAGGAAACTTCTCCACCGCTTTGTCGAGCATTACCGTTTTGCAGCTTATTTACAACCAACAAGCGTACAAGTTTACACGTACTGTGCTGTTTATTTACAGGTACATTCTTTAGTTCAAGAAGGACGAGCGTGATTACTACGAAGTCTAGGTGGCCGTCTGAACATGCACCTGTACTTGAGGTTCGCGCAAAGAGTTCTGCCTGAGTTATTGGAGAACGTACCCTTGGCTGTTCGTGAGGGGATGCGGATACAACATGACGGAGCACCGCCTCACTTCAGCATGGATGTCCGCAACCATCTCAGTGCTGTATTTCCTGGTCGGTGGCTTGGAAGGGGAGGTCCTATTCCACGGCCTGCGAGGTCGCTTGACCTGAGTCCCCTTCATTATTTCCTGTGTGGATATCTAAAGTCACTTGTGTATGACACCTCAGTGAATGCGGAGATGGAATTAGTTATCAGAGTTGTAACTCCCTGTGATGTGATTCGAAACACGCCAAGGATATTTGTTAGGGTGCGTCAGAATCTTGTTCGCCTATGTCATGCTTGCACCAGGGTGATGACTGCCAGTTAGCACATTTTGTAAGATACGGTACAAATGGTACGTTCATTGTGTCAATCACGGTATTTTGCAGTTAACTGTGACTGAAGTAAATAGAAAGATACACGGTAAGTGATTATATTCCTATTACCTCTTTGAGCTGGCTTTCCCGACCCGAGGTTCCCTACCTCAAATTGTTTAGTGGAGCATCCTCCAAGTGCTGTTAAATTTTTGCATGTTCTTACGGAAACACACTGTATATCGCAGAATGGTGAAATAGTTCGGAGAAAAAACACTTAAGCACTGGACTTTCGCTTAAAATCTGAAGCACCTGCACAGGGTACATCGGGAGAAGTGAATATGTTCCATAGGGTTCAGGGGTGTGGGTACAAAAGATAAGAGTGAGTTAGGCATGAAAACTATGAAGATGAAGTTAGGGGTTTGGATGGATAGCGTGCATACAGACGGTGGGAATGACAAAGGGTGCGCAGTAGTATGGTGTGTAGGTAGGTTAGTGTTAAAATGAGGAAAGGGATAGGGATCCATGGAGAGGTAAAATGAGAGAGGAGCCTTGATGTGGAGTTGGAGAGGTGGGAAGAGTTAAAGTTAATAGGAGGGATAAATATCGAGGCAGATCTGATTGTCTGGGAGAGGGAGTTGGATGAAGTTGGACTGGGATAGGATATGTAGTGTGTGTAGGTGTAGGGACAATGGGGGAATGTGTTTGTGAAAGCACCAGGTTGGTGATCAGAGGGGAGACAATGAGGTTACTGGGATTTAGTTTGCATTTGGTACAAGAGGTCGGTGAGGAGGGGTGAGAATTTGATGAGATGATAGGCGATCCATGTGGCAGAAGGTAAACAGACGCAGAAAGCAAGACGCAGTGCATCGCATTTGAGGATTTGGAGGTACTTGTAGAACTTTGGTGGGCGGATATCCATGCAGCATTCACATAGATGGGGAAGGGTCAGATCAGGATTTTGTGGGTGTGGAGAATAATCGAGGGGTGTAACCCTCAAGTGTGGGCTGTTAGCAGTTTTGGTCTATTGTGGGCTTTCTGTTGGATGGTTAGGTTAGGTTAGGTTTCCACGTCATTTGGCGGTTGAGGGTTAGTCCAAGATATTTTAGTTTGTTAGTTAACTGGATACGACGGTCGAAAAATGGTCAGATAAAAGTCATGGAAATGGAACGTGGGGGTAGTTCTTCCTGTAATTATTTAATTATTGCCTGGGTTTTGGAGGTGTTGATCTTGAGGAGCCATTACTTACACCTGGAGGTAAACTGTTTGAGGTGGATTTGGAGGAATCATTGGGATTGCTGGAGATAGTGTAGACGGCGCGGACCAATGAGGTGGACTGGTGAAAGTGCTTTGGGTATTCTTGTACCGAGCGCCGCGGGTTTCGAATCCACGCCAGACGGCATGGACCTCGATTACCACTAGAGGTCTCTCCAGCCGTCGCGTAGCAAGCCGTGGCTGCGCTCGCTCCTGGCCCGTGTGTAATGTGAGGGCGCCACGGTGGAGCTCGTGGTCCCAGCGGCCAATAGCAACGTACTCTATCAGATACCTAAGCGCCTGTCTCTGGTTCAGCAGGCAGTCTGGTATTCGCGTTAATCTATCGACATGTCGCCTACAGACAGCGTGTTTACTTGGTTTCCGCGTACGAGTGGACGTTGTGAATTCGTAAGGTTTCGCTTGTGACCACGTTGCTATTTGCGTGTTGTTGTCGTTAGGCCTTGCTCGGTCGTCCGCCGTTGTTCGTGTCCGTCCTTCCCCGTTCGCTTTGTTTGTTCGCGGGCCGCTCCCGTTTGCTCCCGCCACGCTTTCGTTCTCGGAAACCCCGCGACCGTTCCGGTCTCTGTTACAACAGGTATATTAGCAGTGTTAGAGGAGGTAAAAGAGAGGAGAGAGGACAGAGCCTTGGGACACTCCTGCAGTGGGATGGAAAGTATGGGAATTGGTATTGTTAGTACTGACGAAAGGTGGGCAATCAGAGAGGAAGGACGGAATAAGGTGGACATAGTCAATTGAAAATGCATATGTCTGAGTCTGAAGAGGAAACCGGAGTGCCAGACACAGTCGTATACTTTCTCTTGGTCAAGGGAGACAATAATATCTGATTTACGTGAGATGAACTGTGACATAGTAGATGAGTATTGCTCAGGAGCAGGTTCTCAGAGGAGAAACTGGAACAGAAGCCACATGGTTGAATGGGAAGGCGATGGTGTTACTTCGGGTGTTCATGGAGGCAGCGGAATAGAATGGATTTGAAGACCTTGCTAAACATAAATGAGACACTTTGGGTGGTAGGAGTAGGTATCACTAGGAAGTTTGTGCAGTTTGAGGAAAAGGAGGATTTTGGAGGTCTTCAGTAGCTGAGAGCAGCAACCTGTGGATAGGATATTGGTACAAAGCGTTGCAAGGGCGACTAGAAAGGAGAGGGGGCATTCTTTGAGGGGTCAGTACGCAATGCAGTCATGACTGGGGAAGTGTTGTGCTTTTTGTGTAATACTTGTTTTATGTCGTGTGCAATGATTCATGAATTAATTTTGTTTTTGATTTGTTGTCCAAGTACTGAAAGCTGGGAGCCAGTGGTGGCAGAATGGTATTTGCACGTTCGTGGATGGTAGAGAACGGGGGCTATAAAAGTGGGGGTAATCACGGTGGAAAAGATGTGGGAGAGATAGGATGCAAAGTGGTCAGCTTTGTTCTGCTTGTCAAGTAAGGGACTGTTGTTGTGGTGGAATGGGTAGTGAGGTGTGAGTTTATTGACGGTGAGTTGATGGAATGCTGTCAAGCACTTAGAAGAGTTAATGGGGAGCTTACAATGGAAACTCCAGCGCAGCCTCCTCAGATTTACTGGTAAGAGGGTCTGACACTCCACTTCTTTTCACATTCGTTAGACATCAGCGAAAATACCCTGTGAGTCACTAGAATAAATTAATGGGGCCTATTCTTGAGTACTGATTAAAGGAAGACATCGAAGCAGTTCAGAGACGGGCTGCTAGTTTTGTTACCGGTACGTCCGAACAACATGCAAGTATTACGGAGATGCTTCGGGAACACAAATAAGAATCCCTGGAGGGAAGGCGACGTTTTTGTCGGGGAACACTATTGAGAAAATTTAGAGAACCTGCATTTAAGCAGACCGCTATTGAACCTAACTGCAGAACGATTCTGACACTGCCTAAATACATTTCGCGTAAGGATCACGAAGCTAAAATTAGCGACATTAGGACTCATTACGGAAGCATACAGAGAGTCGGATTTCCCTCGCTCTGTTTGCGAGTGGAGCAAGAAAGGAAGCGACTAGTAATGAATGGTACGGCCACGGACAGCAGGACGGCCCGAGGAGTATGTACGTACTCGTAGTTGTAGATGTGGATGTAGATCCCTTTTGAAACATCTATCGGTACTCATTTCCCTTTCAGAGAGTGTCCTAACCAGCTACCTCATGTAAGGGCTGAATATGCATGAGGAGCGATTTAAAGTGGAATTACTACATAAAAGTAACCGCAGATATGGTAAATTCCAGACTGACATTAGTTGGAAATGCGTCAAGGCTCTCCCTTCAATCACGAAACGTAGTCCACCGACAAATGACGTAGCTTACAAAATCCTCTTTCGACCAATGCTTAAAAATTCCTCGTCAATATGGGATCCGTAGCAGGTAGGACTGATAGAAGAAATAATAAAATACAAAGAAAGTCAATGCGTTTCATTACAGTTTCATTTAGTAAGAGCGAAAGCGTAACGGAGATGCTCAGCCAACTCCAGTGGCGTACGCTGGAAGAAAGGCGTTTTCCAGCACTGTGTGCCTTGCTATTAAATTTCTGAGGGCGTGAGTTCCTGGAAGAGTAGTGTGGAAAAGATCATGAAGATAAAATCAGAGAGGTTTGAACTCACACGCAGTCTTGCCAGAATCGTTGTTCCCGTAGCTGGAACAGGAAAAGGGGAAGCGGCAGAGGTACACAAGTACCTTCTGCCACAGATCGCAAGATGGCTTGTGGCGTACTCTTATAGATGAAGGCTGTCTACCCAGAGCTGTGGGGCCCTACACCATAGAATACTAAACTGAAAATTACATCTTAGTTTCAACACTGTGTATTGTACCCCCTTAACAATCGTAAAAAACGAAGGCGTGACTATCTTCTGTGGTACTTCACGGCTGGGTTTCTCTAGTAGGCAGCTGATGGGAACGAAGCCAACATTGAACTCTCAAACCTTCATCGGACTCGAGTGAAATTCCCAGTAGCATCCAGTCAAATACAGCGCCATTCAGTTAACGAAAATCTGCCTCCGTGGCTCAGTGGTCAGCGTGTCTAGCGGAGGACCCCTGTTCGATTACCGGTACTCCCAGGAATTTTCCTCAAAGGGAGGAGTGGGCTGGGGTGCACCCAGCCTCTAGAGGCAAGTTTAGAGCTACTTGAAAGAGAAGTAGCGGCTTCAAGTTCGTGACAGCTCACAATAGCCGGAAGAGCGGTGTGCTCACCCTCGCCCCTACGCACCGCACCCGGATGATGTCATCGGAAGAGTATGACATAGCGCTACGTCGGTGCTATTTGACCAATCAGCGACAGCACGCGGAGATTTGCTTTGCAACTGGCGAAACCACTAAGACTGTTAAGGAAATGTGAACGGTATTTCGACACTTTGAAATTAGTTTGATTTCCCGAGAAATCAACTTTTTCCATTCCTCATTTCATACAACCTAGGTCTCAAAAAACACCAAACGTTTTTACTAATATCGAAATCGCACTAAAAACGCACCTGTCACTTGCCATCACAATTATCAGTGGAAAAATGTCATTTTCAAAAGCGAAGTTGATCAAAAATAGACTTCGAATCTCTATGGTTCAGACAGGCTCAATTTTTGATTTCGCTTACTACTGATATTATTTTTTTAAAATAACTAAGTTATGAACGTACTGCAAGTAGCTTCATTTCTATGGATTGCAGGTGCTAACTAACTATCCCGTAAGACTATCTTAAACTTTCCTTTGAATACTATTTGGGAAAATATTGTATTGGAGTTGAATAAGGTCCGGTTTTTCTGGGATTACGCATTTACTTTGTTTTATACTGCGTGTGCCTAATAACTATGTACGTTTGCAGTCACTTTATGTTATTTTTAAATTTGAAATACTGATTTTTTCTTATACATGCATGTCAGCTTTTTTTCTATTTTAAAATATAATTGTTCATAGCAATGTTAATACACAGTGTTGAATATATTAATGATTTCAACAACTTTCGGTTTTTTATCTCTTCATTTTTTAAATAGTAGCTCGTATGGTAAAATTTCATACAGTTTAACAATAAGTCATAATTGTTTCGTTATAGCCTTTCAAGTCGAAAATAACTTGGTGGCTCCCCTGTGCTTCAGGCTCTGACTTAGCTCGGGAGCAGGTGTTCGATCAACCGACTGGCCTGAGGAAACCTGACTGCTTCGAGATGTAGTCACCAACTCAGACAGAAGGCACACAAAACGGGCCTGTAACAAAAATTCCCGGACGGTTACGATTTTACTAATCGTTAAGAAATCGTCACGGAAATCTGACAAATCGGAAGAAGTCGAAGGGAAAAATTCGTAACTTCGGCAGAACGCGAAAAATTCACCAAAGAGTAATCTCACTGCCACCGCGTAAGTAAACTGTCATTCGCGTACACGTCTCTCAATCCGATTTCATGAATGTTTCTAATTAAGCTTGAGTTCAAATCGCCTACAACGTACATCGTAACGATTCAATAGAAGAAGGCACCAGAGTTCAAGCTACTAGTCATTACCAGAAGAATTCAAAATTAACATTTTCTGGTAACGAACGTATCAATCCGCCATCTAAAATCCCGGATTAGATCTGCATTTCCATACAACATTTAAGAGGAAGTTCACAATTCTAGTTGGCGCTGCATAGATAAATACATGAATAAATCCAACATAGCACTTTCATGTTTTGATATTTTTATATAAATTCGATCCCCTATCGTTGCATTTATGTGCTTCCGATGGCCGCCACATTCTCGTTATCTGTTGGCGGCAGCCTGATGCTGTGTCTGCCGGTCTCTCAGCTAAACTCTCAGCTATCTCCTTATCAAACATCATCGAAGGGTTGGCTTACAAAGTAAATTAATACCGACGGGGTAATCGGACAGCTACAAGAATCAGCTTTAATCGTTCTATTATATGATTTTAATGATGATGGCGTCCTCCCCACATGAACCATGGACCTTGCCGTTGGTGGGGAGACTTGCGTGCCTCAACAATACAGATAGCCGTACCGTAGGTGCAACCACAACGGTGGGGTATCTGTTGAGAGGCCAGAGAAACGCGTGGTTCCTGAAGAGGGGCAGCAGCCTTATCAGTGGTTGCAGGGGTAACAGTCTGGATGATTGACTGATCTGGCCTTGTAACACTAACCAAAACGGCCTTGCTGTGCTGGTACTGCGAACGGTTGAAAGCAAGGGGAAACTACGGCCGTAATATTTCCCGAGGGCATGCAGCTTTACTGTATGGATAAATGATGATGGCGTCCTCTTGGGTAAAATATTCCAGAGGTAAAATAGTCCCCCATTCGGATCTCCGGGCGGGGGCTACTCAGGAGGCCGTCGTTATCAGGAGAAAGAAAACTGGAGTTCTACGTATCGGAGCGTGGAATGTCAGATCCCTTAATCGGGCAGGTAGGTTAGAAGATTTAAAAATGGAAATTGATAGGTTAAAATTAGATATAGCGGGAATTAGTGAAGTTCGGTGGCAGGAGGAACAAAACTTTTGGTCAGGTGAATACAGGGTTATAAATACAAAATCAAATAAGGGTTATGCAGGAGTAGGTTTAAAAATGAATAAAACAATAGGAATGCGGGTAAGCTACTACAGACAGCACAGCGAACGCATTGTTGTGGCCAAGATAGACACGAAGTCCACGCCTACGACAGTAGCACAAGTCAATATGCCAACTAGCTCTGCAGATGACGAAGAAATTGAAGAAATATATGATGAGATAAAAGAAATTATTCAGATAGTGAAGGGAGATGAAAATTTAATAGTCATGGGTGACTGGAATTCGATAGTAGGAAAAGAAAGACAAGGAAACGTAGTAGGTGAATATGAATTCGGGGTAAGAAATGAAAGAGGAAGCCGCCTAGTGGAATTTTGCACAGAGCACAACTTAATCATAGGTAACACGTGGTTCAAGAATCATAAAAGAAGGTTGTATATGTGGAAGAAGCCTGGAGATACTGACAGGTTTCAGATAGATTATATAATGGTAAGACAGAGATTTAGGAACCAGATTTTAAATTGTAAGACATTTCCAGGGGCAGATGTGTACTCTGACCACAATCTATTGGTTATGAACTGTAGATTAAAACTGGAGAAACTGCAAAAACGTGGGAATTTAAGGAGATGTGTCCTGGATAAACTGAAAGAACCAGAGGTTGTACAGAGTTTCAGGGAGAGTATAACGGAACAATTGACAGGAATGGAGGAAAGAAATACAGTAGAAGAAGAATTGGTAGCTCTGAGGGATGAAGTAGTGAAGGCAGGAGAGGATAAAGTAGGTAAAAAGACGAGGGCTATTAGAAACCCTTGGGTAACAGAAGAAATATTCAATTTAATTGATGAAAGGAGAAAATATAAAAATGCAGTAAATGAAGCAGGCAAAACCGAATACAAACGTCTCAAAAATGAGATCGACAGGAAGTGCAAAATGGCTAAGCAGGCATGGCTAGAGGACAAATGTAAGGATGTAGAGGCTTATCTCACTAGGGGTAAGATAGATACTGCCTACAAGAAAATTAAAGAGACCTTTGGAGAAAAGAGAACCACTTGTATGAATATCAAGAGCTCAGATGGAAACCCAGTTCTAAGCAAAGAAGGGAAAGCAGAAAGGTGGAAGGAGTATATAGACGGTCTATACAAGGGCGATGTACTTGAGGACAATATTATGGAAATGGAAGAGGATGTAGATGAAGATGAAACAGGATATATGATACTGCGTGAAGAGTTTGACAGAGCAGTGAAAGACCTGGGTCAAAACAAGGCCCCGGGAGTAGACAACATTCCATTAGAACTACTGACAGCCTCGGGAGAGCCACTCCTGACTAAACTCTACCATCTGGTCAGCAAAATGTATGAGACAGGCGAAAGACGCCTCAGACTTCAAGAAGAATATAATAATTCTAATACCAAAGAAAGCAGGCGTTGACAGATGTGAAAATTACCGAACTATCAGTTTAATAAGTCACGGCTGCAAAATACCAGCATGAATTCTTTGCAGACGAATGGAAAAACTGGTAGAAGCCGACCTCGGGGAAGATCAGCTTGGATTCCGTAGAAATATGTGAACACGTGAGGCAATACTGACCCTACGACTTATTTTAGAATCTAGATAAAGAAAAGGCAAACCTACGTTTCTAGCATTTGTAGACTTAGAGAAAGCTTTTGATAATGTTGACTGGAATACTCTCTTTCAAATTCTGAAGGTGGCAGGGGTAAAATACAGGGAACGAAGGACTATTTACAATTTGTACAGAAACCAGATGGCAGTTATAAGAGTCGAGGGGCATGAAAGGGAAGCAGTGTTTGGAAAGGGAGTGAGACAGTACTGTAGCCTCTCCTCGATGTTATTCAATCTGTATATTCAGCAAGCAGTAAAGGAAACAAAAGAAAAATTCGGGGTAGGTATTAAAATCCATAGTGCTCAGAGCCATTTGAACCATTTTTTATTAAAATCCATGTAGAATAAATTAAAACGTTAAGGTTTGCCGATGACATTGTAATTTCGTCAGAGACAGCAAAGGACCTGGAAGAGTAGTTGAACAGAATGGACACTGTCTTGATAGGAGGATATAAGATGAAATCAACAAAAGCAAAACGAGGATAATGTAATGTAGTCGAATTAAGTCGGGTGATGCTGAGGGAATTAGATTAGGAAATGAGACACTTAAAGTAGTGGCCGGCCGAAGTGGCCGTGCGGTTAAAGGCGCTGCAGTCTGGAACCGCAAGACCTCTACGGTCGCAGGTTCGAATCCTGCCTCGGGCATGGATGTTTGTGATGTCCTTAGGTTAGTTAGGTTTAACTAGTTCTAAGTTCTAGGGGACTTATGACCACAGCAGTTAAGTCCCATAGTGCTCAGAGCCATTTGAACCATTTGAACTTAAAGTAGTAAAGATGTTTTGCTGTTAGGGGAGCAAAATAACTGATGAAGGTCGAAGTAGAGAGGATATAAAATGTAGACTGGCAATGGCAAGGAAAGCGTTTCTGAAGAAGAGAATTTTGCTAACGTCGAGTATAGATTTAAATGTCAGGAAGATGTTTATGAAAGTATTTGTATGGAGTGTAGCCATGTATAGAAGTGAAGCATAGACGATAAATAGTTTGGACAAGAAGAGGATAGAAGCTTTCGAAATGTGGTGCTACAGAATAATGCTGAAGATTAGATGGGTACATCACGTAACTAATGAGGAGGTATTCAATAGAATTGGGGAGAAGAGGAGCTTGTGGCTTAACTTGACTAGAAGAAGGGACCGGTTGGTAGGACATGTTTTGAGGCACCAAGGGATCACAAATTTAGCATTGGAGGGCAGTGTGGAGGGTAAAAATCATAGAGGGAGACCAAGAGATGAATACACGAAGCAAATTCTTAAGGATGTAGGTTGCAGTAAGTACTGGGAGATGAAGAAGCTTGCACAGGATAGAGTAGCATGGAGAGCTGCATCAAAGCAGTCTCAGGACTGAAGACCACAACAACAACAACAACAACAATTCGAAAATTACTATAAAATGTGTTTGTGTTGGTTAGTAATCACAAAATTTGCTGCACCACAAGTTCTTTATACTTTCTTTCTTATTTTTGTCCACCTCATATTTTCCATTATTTTACATATCTGTCTCACAAGGCTCCAAACTTTTTTCTCCTTCCATTCTTATTGTCTTCGTTTCTATGTCAGGAACAGTCAAATGAAAACCGAGCACCCACCATAACGAGGCCATGAAACGGTCCCATTCGAAAGTAATCACCACACGCGTTAAATGATTTATCCCACTAGGAGATGAGATAAATCAATTCCTATTTGGTAGAACACGGTCGGCCGGTAACGGATCCACAACGGCACCCACTTTTGCACTTCCCCTTCCGACTGAAACGGACGTCGACGCATGTCTTTCTTCAGGTCGCCACAGATGTGAAAATCATGTAGTGTAAGATGTGGGCTCTGTGGAGAATGTTCAGGTGTTTCCCATCCATATCGCTGAAGCGTAGACTTCGTCCGATGGCTCAGTGGGGGTGGGCGTTACTTTACGACCGGATGCTTTCATCGGACAGGGTTCTGTCAAGCCGAGGGCAAATGACAAAGCCAGCAGTGGAAACGCCCCACATCTCCCTCGACAAAGAAATCCAAAGCTATTCATCCAAGTTCCAGTAAGGTCATGATGACCGTCTTCTTCGACCGCAGGGGCCCTCTGCTCATCGAGCTCCTCGAGCGTGGAACCACAATCAACGCCCAGAACTATGAAGACACTCTGCAGAAACTGCGATGCACTTTAAAGTCAAACCGCGTAGGAATACTCTCGGACGGAATAATCCCGCTTTACAATAACACCTGCTCCCACACTACCACTCGAACGAATGGTGCGCTTCAGTGCTTTAGTTGGGAATCACTGCAACATCCTCCGTACAGCCCGGATTTCCCACCATGAGATCTTCGCATCTTTGACGACTTGAAGAAAGACATGCATGGACATCAGTTTCAGTCGGACGAGAAAGTGCAAGAGTAGGTACAGTTGTGGATCCATCAGTGGCAGACCACGTCCTACGAAACAGGAATTGATTGTCCCGTCTCCATATGAAATTAATCTTTTAACGTGTGTGGTATTACTTTCGAAAGAATCCATTTAGTGGTCCTGTTGTGTAGGGTGTTCGGGTTCCATTTGACTGCCCCTTATGTCTTGGCGTTTCTTCAGTTGTTTGTTTGGTTTTCCACATACAGGTGGTTAGGCTGGAACATGAACCCAACAGTGACGGAAGAATCAGCCATTCGTAGTTCAGGTGAAGGTGCCGCTTCATCGCATGGATGTAGGTTGGGGGTACTGATCACTGGAACCGTTCGCCGGGCCGTCAATGAAACATTCCTGTTTACAGTAGTCCTTTAACACAGAGAGAGGACTCCAGGAGGCTATTGCTCCTCGATCACGTCAGTGGCTGCTGGTGTGCCAGGTACCAAGGTCAGCAACTGCCAACTTGCAAAATGCTCCATCATGCGTTAGAAGCGATGAGCCTTGGTAGCAGCGAACCTGCCACTGGGGTCTCAGGCATGGCTCCTGGCATCATGATGAACTCATAGTCGCACATAGCACGCCAAGAGGGGAGTGTTCTAACTGTAACATTCAACAGGGCTGAGGCCGAAGGCAACTGCACACACTGGGCGATGATCAGTGATTATGACGGCCCCTAGAGTACAGTGTACAGCAGCAAAGAGAATGGACAACACTTACCCAAGGCTCTTATGTGCAACCCATCAGGAAGGTGGTTCTCACCGGAAAATACCATAGTAATTTGGCAGGTGACCCAGTGGCCTGAAGGTATCAAGTCGTCTGCTTACAGTCCCCAGCTCAGGTGATCGTCCACTGCTACTGGAGACAAAGTCCTTGGTAGATGACTCAATGCTTTATCTGGCACTGCAGTGGTATTCACCTCGAAGCTAACATCTGATGAGGGGGACGGTGTTTCGCATCATGTACATACTCTGATGTGGTGATGTACAGAGAACATCGGCGAGCTTCTGAGAGCATCGAACGGACAACAGGTCACAGCAGCCGGGTGTCCGCATTGGGTGTGATGACTTCATTTGTTCAGCGTTTCTTGTTTAGTCATCTTCTGCAGGAGCTTAGTCAGAGTTGCAACATAGCCCAGCTTCAACTTTCGTAGTCGCTGGCTTGCTACCTCTGCTCTGTCAGCTTTCTGAATAAGCACTCTTTCATTCTGAATATGGCTTCTTGTGAAACAATGTCTAGCCTTCAGCCTGACGCTCACTTCCCCCTGTATGACGTCGTTTTGCTGAGAACCACAGGAAGAATTCATCGGACCCAATGGAGTATTGGTGCAATACAAGTTTCTTCTTCCTGTTGAATGCTTCGCTACCCATTATAATTCTTCCTTTTAGTTTTTGGTTCATCTCATATCCACCTTTATTAAGGTTACCATCTATTTCAAACTTTACTTGCCTTTTTGCTGACTTTCTTTACTTCCTACCATTGATCATACTCTGTTTTCTTAATGTTAATTCTCATCCCATATTCTTGGCATGTATCACTCCGATTTTGTGCCATCCATTATAATTTCATCTTGAGCGACAAGCGACATATCATTACCAAATTTAAAATCTTTAATTTGATGAATCATGACAAAATAATTCCATTTGTTGTGCAAAATGTATGAGGCAGGCGAAATACCCTCAGACTTCAGGAACAATGTAATAATTCCACTTCCAAAGAAGGCAGGTACTGACAGATATGAATACTACCGAACAGTCAGTTTAACAAGCCAAATATTGACACGAATTATTTACAGAAAAATAGAGAAATTGTTAGAGGGTGACCCTGCGGAAGATTAGTCTGCGTTCCGGAGAAATGTAGGAACGTGCAAGCCAATACTGAACCTCAGAAAATCCATTGAAGTAAGGCAAACCCTTTTTATATCATTTGTAGATTTAGAGAAAGATTTTGACAGTTTGAGTCTAGTCTACACTTTTGTGAAATTTTGCGCGAAGTAGGTATGAAATACAAAGACCGAAAAGTTATTTACAACTCGTACAGAAGCCAAATTGCAGTACACTTGACTCGCATTCGGGAAGACGACGGTTCAAGCCCGCGTCCGGCCATTCTGATTAAGATTTTCCGTGATTTCCCTAAATCGATCCAGGCAAATGCCAGTATGGTTTCTTTGACAGGGCACGGCCGACTTCCTTCCACGTCCTTCCATAATCCGATGAGACCGGTAACCTCGCAGTTTGGTCTCGTCCTCCATACAACATAACCCAACCCAAATTGCAGTTATAAGAATCGAAAGACATCAAAGGGCAGCAGTGGTTGAGAAAGAAATGAGGCAGAGTTTGTAGACTATCCCAAATTTCACTCAGTCTGTACACTGAGCAGGCAGTAAAGGGAACCAAAGAAAAATTCGGTGATGGAGTTAAATTTCAGACAGAGAAATAAAAACTTTGAAGTTTACCGATGACACTGTACTTCTGTCAGAGACTGCTAAAGACTTGAAAGAGCAGTTGAAGGGATAGGTCTCGATAAGAGCTTGTTAGACAAACATTAATAAAAATGAAACAAGCGTAAAAGATTGCAGTCGAAGTAAATGAGGGGATGCTGCAGGAATTAGATTAGGAAATGAGACACTAAGTAGCAGATGAGTTCTGTTATTTGTGCAGAAAAATAACTGATGATGGTTGAGGTAGGAGATGTGAAATAGCAGACTGCTAGTAGCAAGATAAGCATTTCTCAAAAAGAAAAGTTTGTTAACATTTAATACAAAATTATGTGTTAGGAAGACTTTTCTGAAGCGTAGCCACTTAAATGGCAGTCAAACGTGAACAATCGGCAATTCAGACAAGGAGAGGATAAAAGCTTTTGAAATATGGTGCTAGAGAAGGATGCTGAATATTAGATGGGTTGCTCGAATAAGAAATGAGAAGGTACTGAATCTAAATGTAGGAAAAGGAAATTTGTGGCACAACTTCAATAAAAATGGACGGTTTGATAGCACACATCTTAATGAATCAAGATATTGTGATTTTGGTAATGGAAGTAATCCTGGGGATAAAAATTGTAGAAGGCGACCAAGGCTTAAATACATTAAGCAGGTTCAAATGGATGTAGGTTACAGTCGTTGTGTAGAGATGGGGCTTGTATAGAATAGTCTAGCATGGAAAGCTGCACGAAACCAGTCTTCAGACTGAAGTCCACAATGACAGCACCTTTTTTTCTATTGGTAGAAACGACACTGCTCCCTTCAGAGCATTTCTTTACAGTTTCTTCCAAATATATTTTGAGCAAGGTGAGAGAGAGGTATCATCCTTGTCTGACCTCTCAGCCATTTAAACTTTTATTTGTCATCTCGTTTCCAATTTGTATTTTTACTTTCTCTCTAGTTCGCTGTATTTTCACATTCGTGCCGTTGAGCTCCGCCCAGTGATTTTTTTTTTTCCAAATCAATATACATGACAGCAACTTTTCTGCTCATCTCACTATGCTTCTTTGCCTGTTTAAATCCTAGCGAATGGAAAACATACGAATGTAATATGAGTGTGAAAATCAATATCCTACATTCACATGTTGACTACTTCACCGAAAATTTGAAACATAAGAGTGAAGGTCAAAGAGAAACAGTCCATCTTGGCATTTAATGAGATGGAGAAAAAACGTAGATAGATGGAATGGAAGTATGACGGCCGGCTATTGTTATATGTTGTACGGGGACAGTAAATCAAAAAACACGAAATCTGAAAATTATATGTTGTTATGAGAACTGTTGGTAGTATTTTTAGTACATGGATTAACAATAGAACAATAATAATAAAAAATTGACTGAGCAACTGTTTTGTTATCCTGTCTGACATCCCAAAGGGTGTTCATCAAGTATCATTACCCATCTGACACGAAACGTGTCACTAATTAGCTATCTGGCAGTTCTATCAAACCTGCTCTAACTCACGTTAGACACGCGACGTAATACTCATTTATCACCACAGACAGAACACGGAAAGACTAATGAATACCACTGACACGCGAAGCTTTATTCCCGCTGTTCTTCTACAGCTAAGAGTTTGATTACCTAGTTGCGGTGCGAAGGACTAAATAGATATCTCGGCAATGGCAGCTTCGAAGAAGAGCAGCTGTCTGACATAATAACGTAGAAAAAAGGTCGTTTTGCTATGTTACAGATCATAATTTAATTTCAATACAGAGTTACATTCGCTGCTATAAGAGTGTGTCTAAGAAGAAAAAGTGAGGCTACCGACCTCTCTGTATTCCTGGACATCGAAAGTTTCAACCGGTCGGAGACTTTTTGCTTGTGCTATAGCAGACCATAGAAACTCAAACACGAAATTGGCGGCAATATGTATAACTTCAAGTGACAATGATTAATAAATAAGTTACTAAAAAGCCAAGCTGGCCATACCGGAATCCGTACTCGTACTGATGCTTCTTGTATGCAACATTATTAATTAAAAAGAACTTTCTGAAAAAAATAAATGAATCAGACAAGCGTGAGGAATTTCGGCGGCGATGGCCGATCACTGACGTAAACGCCCCCTGTGCGGGCAATTGAGAAACTATTATAGTGCGTTTAAAATCAGTTGCGACTCTTGACGTTTGGCTCACAAGGGGGGGGGGGGGGAGTACATGACGCCCTTGCCCAGGTAACACCAATGGCGACCCGGGTTTCACAACTGCACCGTCAGCAGTTCGATTGGTAAAGCGCCCCTGTTGCACGTCGTGGATAAACAGTTCCACGTGTTTTCGCGTGTTGGATGTACCTACTTTCATTATCCCGTAATAAAGTGGGTATTTTATGTCGTTGATGTGTTCTGCAGTAATCAGGTATTCTGAACAAGTGTTTTTTGTTGGGGTTGCTTAGCAGCAGTTCAGCACGTCTGAACATGAGGTTCGCATTAAAAGTTGTCGTCGCCAAGAACAGGGTCACCGGCTGTTACGATAATGTCTGCTGCAAAATATTCCTCCGAATTCGACAATGGTAATGGACAATGCAGGTACCACTCTGCTGTGATGGATGCAGCTCCAAAAATGTGATGGAAGAAAGCGGATGTTTTACTCTGGGTAGAAAGAAATGGCCCACTGGATAAAGTTGAACAAAGCATGTGTAAGGCATACTTAATTGAACTTATAGTGCTGTACAAGCTGAACACACCACGTTACGAGGTCGACGAACTAGTTAATGCTAGAGGGCATCGTTTAGTCAGGCTTTCGCCGTATCGTGCTCATTTAAATGCGACTGAGGATATATGAGCATAGATAAAAGGTAATGTGGCAGAAAACAACAAAACGTTTACGTTCAATGAGGCTGAAATGCTGACAAAAGAAGCCAGGTCAAATGTTACACCAGAGGACTAGTCTCTAGCTGTCAGCCATATCAAGAAGGCAGTTGAGGAGAAATGTTCTCATGATGGACTGTAACGAGTTTTGAGTAATACATAATTTCTATTGTGCCACATTAAAATTCGCTTCCTTTACCTAAACACAGCAGTTTACAAATATTCACCTCACTAACATTCTAATGCAGTTGAGAGCGTGACAGAATCCTAAAACAGTGTCATTTTAAAATCAGCTAGTTACAATGATTGGGCTAAGCAGTTAGTAAACGAGTGCTCCAACATCTTTTCTGAATATGCCTGTAAAAGCATGCTGCAAATGAACCCCAGGGCAACACAACTGTATGGTTTACCGAAGCTCCACAAACCGGAAGTGCCAATCCATCCTGAGTTATCTGCAATACAAGCTCCAATACACAAGACAGCCAGGAGAATCAACACCATCGTGAAGAAGAAACTGAACTTCAAAGAGAAATTTAGCATTAAGAACAGTTTAGATTTATTTAACAAGTTAGGAGACATTGAGGTTCCAACAAACGCAAAAGTAGTCCTTTTGAATGTGCAAAATTTCTTCATATGTATTCCGGTGAAAGACTGTGTAGATATTGTATTACAATCATTCTATTCACACAACATAAATCCTGAAGAGCAGCTGAGTATTGTTAGTACAGTGGAATGATGTTTAAATCAAAATTATTTCTGCTTTCAAGGGAGCTATTATCAGTAAGTAGATAGTTTGGCTATTGGCTCACCTTTACCCCCTTACTAGCTGAAATGTTCATGGACAAGTGGGGGACTGGTTTTCTTAAGAGAGAACCACTGGCAAAAAATGTTGTGTATTGGTACAGGTATGTAGATGATATTCTTTGTATGTGGAAAGGTTCCCATAAATTTGTGGAAAATATGAACCATTGACACACTAACGTAAAGGTCAGCATGGAGTTGGAGGGGCCCAGCATAAATTTCCTGGACATTACCTTAAAGATAGAAGACAATAACCTTAAATTCAAAATTTACCGAAAAGATTCCTTCTCTGACACTTTCATCCCGGCTTCCTCCCAACAGCCTACAACCTACAAATATGCGGCATTCCATCACATGATCCACCGTCTCTTTTCTATCCCTATGTTCAAAGAAGACTTTGACCAGGAACTTCACACAATTTAAACAATAGCCACTAATAATGAATGTGACCCCAACACCATTGATAAAATTTTAGGTATAAAGATGAAAAAGCAAGCCAGGTCCCTACTGTCCCCAATGAGAAACATACGATCTGGAAAAGAAATAGTGCAGATTACCTTTTATAGGGAAAACATCAAATAGCATAAGTAACATCTTGGAGGCAAAGGGTTTCTCTGTGTTTTTCTATGTTCTCAGACAACAGGTAGTTTCTCGTTCAGTGCAAAAGACAAACAACCAGCTATCACAAAAAGTGGGGTTTATAAAATCACATGCTGTGAGAGTCAGTCTTGCTACATTGGACAGGCAGGGAGGTCAATCTGTACCGGACTTAAAGAACACCGCAGAACCTGGAGATTGAAGAAGCCTGATTCAGCCTTTGCAGAACATAGCCTGGACAATAACCACAAATACATACACAGAGGAAAATGGGGCCAAACTCAACCAATCAGAAATTTTAGAAATTAAAGCACATGTATATATCCCCACACCTGTTATTAAACGAGCAAACCCAGTTGAATTATTCATCTCTATGAGATGAGATCACGGCCCCAGGATAGAAGCAAAACCTTGGGCCCCAGTCCTCAAGAGTTAAAAAGTTCTTGGCGATGCATAAGTTTAGTCCGGTTGCTGTAGTCTAATTGCCGAATGTGTCATAATGGATGTAATTTGTTAAAAAATGTTCATTGACATAAATGTACATTAAGCTGTGGATCGCTACCTTAAGAAGCTGAGATGATTATCTTTGCCTTTTCATCATGTTTATCTGTGCATTATCATCTTCGGGAATCAGTATGTACTTGCAAATGGGCTTATAACCCGAACCCTAGGTTGTGCAATAAAATTGTTAAACAACTCCAAAAAACAGTGTTTGTATAGCTAAAACAGTGCGTTATTAAACTAACAGCTGAGGGCAAGACAGGCCAATAGTTACGAGAAAGCCCATTCTCTCTAGAAAACTAAATTTTTAACTTTCGCTTATATTGTTGCAAAACCCACAGCAATCCTCGTTCACCAGCTATTTATGGACCTTAAAAGTTACATTATTTCATCTAAAAATTGTAGTTGCTTGAAAATGTCGGTAGATCTGTAAGTTTGGCGTAATTGTCATATGGGAAATACTCTTCTGTCTGCTTGCTATCATTTACCAAAATCTTGTTTTGATATCTGAGATAATTTATGAGATACGAGGGCTTTATGAATGCTGCATTTTGACTTTTTCACTGGAGCGTGCTTTCATCACATAGATCCCATTTTTTCAACACTGGAGACAGATATCCATATCTTTAAGAGTTTAAAGTATGATTCATTACATTATCTAAATTTCATACGTCACAACATATGACCTTACACTTACCAAACGCAAATCTAGTGACCCATGTTTTTCTCTGCAAACCTTAAGAATTTCGTGCAGTAGTTTTCTTAATATCGAATTATCACAATAACTGTGACCATTAACGAAATTACAAGCAATTCATGACGACGCCGACGAATGAAGCTATAAGATGTGCGAAAATCTAAGTTTATCAACGAATAGTTTCATTATCTTAGAAGCTAGATTAAGAAAAGGCAAACCTACGTTTCTAGCATTTGTAGACTTAGAGAAAGCTTTTGACAATGTTGACTGGAATACTCTCTTTTGCGACATGAAAGGGAAGCATTGTTTGGGAAGGGAGTGACACAGGGTTGTAGACTAGCCCCGGTGTTATTCAATCTGTATATTGAGCAAGCAGTAAAGGAAACAAAAGAAATGTTCGGAGTAGGTATTAAAATCCATGGAGAAGAAATAAAAACTATCAGGTTCCTCGATGACATGGTAATTCTGTCAGAGACGGCAAAGGACTTGGAAGAGCAGTTGAACGCAATGGACAGTGTCTTGAAAGGAGGATGTAAGATGAACATCAACAAAAGCAAAACGAGGATAATGGAATGTAGTCGACTTAACTCGGGTGATGCTGAGGGAATTCGATTAGGAAGTGAGATACTTAAAGTAGTAAAGGAATTTTGCCATTTGGGGAGCAAAATAATTAACGATGGTCGAAGTAGAGAGGATATAAAATGTAGACTGACAATGGCAAGGAAAGCGTTTCTGAAGAAGAGAAATTTGTTAACATCGAGTATGGATTTAAGTGTCAGGAAGTCGCTTCTGAAAGTATTTGTATGGATTGTAGCCATGTATGGAAGTGAAACATGGACGATAAATAGTTTGGACAAGAAGAGAATAGAAGGTTTCGAAATGTGGTGATATAGAAGATTGCTGAAGATTAGATTGGTAGATCACGTAAGTAATGACGGGGTATTGCATAGAATTGGGGAGGAGTTTGTGGCGCAACTTGATTAGAAGAAGGGATCGGTTGGTAGGACATATTCTGAGACATCAACAGATCACCAATTTAGTATTGGAGGGCAGCGTGGAGGGTAAAAATTGCTGAGGGAGACCAAGAGATGAGTACACTAGGCAGATTCAGAAGGATGTAGGCTGCAGTACGTACTGAGAGATGAAGCAGCTTGCATGAAGAGGTTGCATAGAAAGCTGCATCAAACCAGTCTCAGGACTGAAGACCACAACAACAACAACACAGTTTCTTTAAAATCGTTTGAGAAAGACTGCATATCGGCCGACTTGATCGGCTTGCTGTTAACGCAGCTAAGCGATCTTGACAGGTTCCGTGTTCAGCGCACGCTAGCAACTACGCTACCCATCAGTCGCTCCGTCTTGAACTGCCAAAGCTGCAACTAATTTGAAACGCACTTGTGTGATCATGTAGACAATCTAGCTCGGTGTTCGGTAACTCGTTAACGAACGAACCAGTTACAACATGTAATTAAAAGCGATATCAGTGTTGAAAGTGCCTCGGGCGATGTTTTTTACGATGTTAAGTGGCTTCCACGCGTCGCTGATTTTACAATGTCGTCAAATGTGATTCCCTTATTTAACGCAGTTGTACAAATAAATAAGGTGGCACCCGTTTTTCTAGAATGAATTTTTTTAACAATAGTGTCGTAACTTACAAAAGCAGTCCCAGTGACCATACTTAGTTTTCGCATTTGAAAACTGCTGTGCTAGAAGACGCGACTTACGCAGAATAATTGCAGTGGCGACAACGAAACAACTGTAAGTCATGAGGTAAACATGCCTCTCTTCCAACAATCAGCGAACCTTCCAGTTCATCTAACGAAGCCGTCCATATTTAACATCTACATCTACATCCACAAACTCGCATATATTCCGCAACCCACGATAAGGTGCTTGTGGCGGAGGGTACCCTGTACCACTACTGGTCCGTTCCACTAGCAGACGGCTGTCTGTAGGCCTCCGTAAGACCTCTAATCTCTCTAATCTTGTCTTCGTTGTCCTTACGCGTAATGTACGTTGGCAGCAGTAAAATTGCTTTGCACTCAACCTCAAATGCCGGTTCTCTACGTTTTCTCGAAAAGAACGTCGCCTTTCCTCCAGTGATTCTCATTTGAGTTCCCGAAGTATCTAACTCCGTAAAACTTGCGCGTGTTGTTCGAACCTTCTGCTAATAATCTAGCTGCCCGCCTCTGAAATGCTTCGACGCGTTTCTTGAATCCGACCTGCTGCGGATCCGAAACAATCGAACAGTACTCAACAATGAAACACACTAGTGTCCAATATGCGGTCTCCTTAACAGATCAACCACACTTTCCTAAAATTCTCCCAAAAAACCTAAGTCGTCAGTTTGCCTTCCCCACTACAATCCTTGCATGCTCAGTTCATTTCATATTGCTTCGCAACGTTACGTCTAGCTACTTAATCGCCGTGACTGTGTCAAGTTGGACAGTACTAACATTGTATTCGAACATAATGAGTTTGTTTCACCTTCTCATCTGCTTCACCTTTCATTTTTCTACATTTAGAGCCAGCAGCCATTCATCACACCGACTAATAAATTTGTCTAAATCATCTTGCACCCTCCTACAGACCCTCCCCATACACCACAGCATCATCAGCAAACAGCCGCAGACTGCAGCTTACCTTGTCCGGCATATCATTTATGTACATAGAAGATAACAGGGGTTCTACCACACTTCCCTGAGGGCACCCCTGACGATACCCTAAGTCCCTGATGAACCGTCGCCGTCGAGGACAACATATTGGATTCTGTAACTTCGGAAGCCTTCGAGCCACTCACACACCTGGAAACTTATTCCGTATGCTTGTATCTTCGTTAACAGTCGACAGAAAACCTTCACGTAAGGAGTAGTAATGCGTCGCGTAAGAAGATTCGATTCTTTTCTTCAGTCAAAGAATCGCCACAGCCTTACGAAGTACAATTCCATTTGAAGGTTCCTGTTTTAAGTTATTTGTTTCTGTTCGGGGTGCTTGACGTGAGTCCCCTCTTCTTGAACTTGTGTCTTATTCTCCTGGCCCTCAGCTCTGACACGGCCTTACATGGAATAATGAAAGTTCAACGATATAACCATAGAGTAGAAACATCTCTGGAGTGAGCATTCAGAAGCGCAGAATTGATTTTGTGTTGTCAACATACGTTGCCACAAGGGTCACGTGATCTCGGGACGCCATAGATTTGTCCGACATTTGTCCTATAAGTTTTGAATGTTGTCATATCGCTAGTAAAGACAGATTCCCTTCGTAAGTGCTGAGGATTTAGTATAGACATTTGCAGTCACCATAGCAGTTTACGTCTGATATTTGAAATAAATTGGGTTCTTAGCTTTGAAGAGCAAAATGAACGAGCATAACGTCACAGAAGCTTCATGTGTTTCATGTCACATCTCGTCAAGTCACTTAACACAGTACTGAACGGCGAAATTCGGGTTTTGAGTCACCATCCCTAATATGCATAAAATGTTAGAGTATAGTATCAGAACTGAGGAGCTAACAACGACATAATTGGTCAATGGCCGGATCAAACTTTACAACCTATGTTCTTGATCAATTATGTTTGGTAAATTACTGAGAAGTGAGACAACGTATCAAAACATCGACAATTATTTGCTAGGGAAAATATGTACGTTCGTACACATCAAAGAAAGCTTCAAACGAATTAATGAAGCCTGTTAAACTTATCCATTGTGTTTTTTCTTACGTAATTAATAACGTCATAAACAACTGTATTTTACTCCTTCATTAAAGCTGACATTTTTGCTTAAAATGTCCTATGGTGGAATTTGGTTCGTGTACTTGTGTTCTTATACATATACATTGTGGGCGTCAGCGCCGTTGTGTTATCGCAAAACCTAAATAACTTTTCGCCTTCTGATATACGACCTCGGTTGTGTAAGAAAGTGGAAAAAATATCCCAGTCGTCATGGAACATCTCCAATTTGTCACTAAAACAAAGCGCTGTTATAAAATAAAATTATGAAGATACAACAGCCGGCCGCGGTGGCCGTGCGGTTCTAGGCACTTCAGTCCGGAACCGCGTGACTGCTACGGTCGCAGGTTCGAATCCTGCCTCGGGCATGGATGTGTGTGATGTCCTTAGGTTAGTTAGGTTTAAGTGGTTCTAAGTACTAGGGGACTAATGACCTCAGATGCTGAGTCCCATAGTGCTCAGAGCCATTTTTTTTAAAGATATAACAGTACAAAATCCACTACTATAAGGAGAAAGAGCGCGGTGCAAATGGGTTAACTTAAGATGTTAACAGACTGGTACCGCTAAAATTTTCTTCCCGAGAAACCTTGACGTACCGTGAAATGACGTGACGTTCCGTTGACGACCTGTGCGAATGCCTCCATTCAAAAGGTATTGTAGAATGTTTAGGTGTTATATGACGAGACGTGACGTTACCTGATGGCGGACGCGAATTGGCGCTAAACAATCGACGTCGTCCCTAGATCACGTGACAATTCCTGTTTAATGGTGACAACATGCGCTGGACGCAATGTTCACTCCAGAGATATTTCTACTCTATGGATATAACCAGAGAGTACAAAGAAATAATGTGCTGCACATGGAATAAACGAGCGTCCTGCGTCATTCGGCTCAAACGTAAATTCGTAACGCACAGCAAACACTTTCTGTAGGAGAGAGGTACATTCCTTGAATTGAAACAAAGCACTTACGAATCACCGCTACATTTACACGTCTACGTACAGTACATCCCCAGACAACGGCCGAGTTCGACGCTAGCTCATCGTCCCTCTCTGTTTCAAAGCACTTCATCCATTCTCTCCGCTTATACACACTCTGATGTCGCAGACTTGGCAATCTGCCGCGACACATGGTCTGTTCCGCGTCACTCTTATTGCGTCAGGACTACCACTGACAGTAGCATTAGCGGACCTAGCGAATGAATATATTTAGTTTGCTCTGCTTAGGTCGGTATTACACTATCATATTTCTTTGTCAAAGGTGATATGTCAAATATTTATGTCAAAGAAATTTGATGGTGTAATAGGGTACTTTGTGAAATCTCAGCAGTTCTCAAATAAATATGATCAAATCTAGGATCTCGCCGTAGATTTTATCATAAAAGTCATTGGTCTTCTGTTCACTGTAACGTGCAATGTAACCGCTTGGAGCGCTGGCGTCGCTACAGCTATATGACGTCTCTGCATTGTTTGTAAACATGGCTTCAAAATTGGTGTGTTCCTTTGACTCTTTTGGTTTTACTAAACTTGCTTCGACAAAGGTGCGAGGTACAACGGTATAACGCATGCTAGTAACTGTGTGTTGCTGGGCAGGTGTAATATGCTGCAGGCGACTTCATGTCCACAATCACAGCTACAGCCATCCACCTCTACAGCTGGAAACATCCAGGCACCTTTTCAGCAAGCCAGAGTAGAGGATGTGGTCACACTCTAAAATTAAAAAAAAAATTTCTTAGCTTTCCATTTTACTCACTCTATTTCTTATCTCTGGGTGACACAAGTTAAAAAACGCTTGCATACTGTTTATTAATTTTGTAGTTGTTGGAACACTAATTCCCCTAATTAAATGTTCTGGAATTATTTTGATTAACGTGCAATGTGATACTCGAGTGCTGTTTTGTAATATAGAGTAACTGTGTCCTATATCAAGAAATCGCAGTGTCACAGTTTGCGTGTCTTCTGCACGTACAGCATTTCTCAAGAGAGTATTCTGCTTTGTAAAATGAGAAGCCACTTTACTGAGCAGATACTGAAATACGCTCTGATCCACTCGTAAGTAATTTATATATTAAGATCTGACTTCCTCCACTTGCAGCTCTAGTAACAAATTTTTCTGAATGTTTTTACTATCTCGACGTAATACCTATGGCTTCATCCAAGTATGCTTCCTTTTTTCCGTCGCTTTTCCTTCAAATACACCCAATGCAGTTGTGATATTAGCAACAGCAGCGCATGATAACAAGTTGTTGTCCACTATCTTGAAATTTGACGAAAAATACGACGACAGAGTAATACCCCTTATCAGCGCCACGTCGAAGATCTTTGTCAAATAAATTTGACGAATATTTGACCATATTTCTTTGTCAAGGAAATATGATATGTGATACCGGCCTTGGAGCTGTAGTGTTCCGTAGTATGCCACTGGATTTCGTCAGCATAGTACTTCACACACTAGCACACTTCCACCACACGCCGACAAGGTGTCGGTTGAGACGTAACGTCTACCTGATAAATGAAAATGATTTGTGTAAGACCGCTGCAATTGAAACTCGACGAAACATAGACAGTTGAGATAGCTAGTGTAGCTCTGGTACTTCGCTTTTTATTACACGGTACCTGGAATTCATCACAAGACCTGGATTTGTATGTATAATCTATTCAGAGTGCTGAGAAAAAGGTACGCCTTTATACTTTTTATAACATTTTATATCTCAAGTCAATACAGGTCGTCCGCCGCAAACATCAGATCGACAATGAACCCCCATCCCCAGAGCTCGCACGCTTATACGGAGTGTCCCAAAAAGAGCACCGTCAAACTTCAGGGAAAGGTTCCTTGATCGAAAACAAGAAAAAAAAAGGTCTGGTGAACAAGGGTTCCAAAGCGCACACCTTAAGAGATAAGGGCACTAGTTCATCTTCAATACTATGAAACACATCTCTTGCACTACTAGCTGAGTTTCGTATTTTGCTAGGAGGTGGTATGGACCAAAACAACAACACAATCCCTAATAACATGGGCTCTGAAATATATACCTTGAGAGCTATGACTACCTGTTCGGTGGAACAGATGTGTTTCACGCAAGCGAAGATGAATAGTAATTCTGTCGTTTGCACAGAAAGTATCTTTTGGTGATTTGTTTACATAATTTGGTTTCGTTATTCACAGAGATTCACAGTTATTTCGAAAATTAGTGATTTTAGTTACATACTTAGATTATACGGATGAATAACAGCTCTACATTTGCTAATTCAAACTTTGTTTGTTGTATTTTGGCTGACAAACGAAAACGAGTACGTGGCAAACACGCCTTTATTACCAGCTAATGAGGACATAATGACATTGCTAATCCTTATTTTGTACATGGCATAACCCGATTTCATTACCAGCTAATTGGAACAGAATGACATGCTTTAAGATGTTGTTACCAATTGTCCGATTTTAATAGGTCAGTTTTTTATAATAATTTACATATTATAATAAATGAAAAGCTCTAGTTTACTTTTTTCTGCAGTGTAATTTATTGTATTAACCGGTTTTCCGCTTATAAGGCCATCATCAGATGTTTACTTACTGACTATTGTCCCCAAAGAAGTTACAATCTTTGTGAACGACACTGGAAAAGAAGCACAAACGCACACCTAGTGACATCTTTGACAGCGTGGTGGCAAGCAATGTAAAAAGTAAAAAGTTGAACAATAAATAAATCCAAAGCGAGTAAACAGGTAAAAACTTTAACACAAAACTGTAAAAGCGTTCCTACATAGGTTTATATTAATAAACGAAATCAATAAAATAAAATAAAATTCTTAACAAGGCTACTTCAAGTGGTATAAAATGGAGAGTGATACACAAACTAATTAAAAGGAAGAACTGCAGAATGTGTGAAGAACTTAAGCAATATCAATAAGAGAAATAGGAGTGAATAAACAGAAAAATACAGGTATGCGAAGCAATGTACGATAAATACAACCTTTAAAAGTGTGGTGGTACTGCGTTTTAAAAGTAAAAAGTTGAACAATATACAAACACAAAGGGAGCAAACAGGAAAAACATAAACACTATACTCTAAAACTATGCCTATATAACAATTTGCGTTAAATAAATGAACCAAGCAAAATGAAAACAGTACTTGACGAGACAACGTCAACAGATATTAAACATGGAAAGTAATACAAGTACCAATTAAAAAATAACTTTACAGTCGTAAGTACAGACTGTATGGATATGGATTACATAGACAATTTCAGTAAAATAAAAGAACTCCATGAATACAGGAAAATGGAGAAATATGAAGGAACAGACAACGTGGGTAACAATTACAAACTGAATTATGTGAAGATTAGAAGAGGGGGAACTGTTAAGCTATGTCTGGTCAATTAAGATTAGATCTTGACTGTGAGCTAGATGTTTGTTGATTTCCAGAGCTTCTAACAGATTGAGTTTTAGGCCTTTGTTTGCTAAGTGAACGACATGAGACTCTGGCTAGTTGTGGCCCTCACTCAGTACATGTTTAGGAAATACTGAGTCAGAATTATACAACCCCCAGCTGTGTTCATGTTCAGCCAACCTAGTTGCTATGACCAATGTAAATTTGTCACAATCAGAAGAGGTAATTTTGTATACCCTGTAAGACTGTCCACACTTTATATCTGCACAGCGATTGGACTAATGTGTGCAAACTTAGTCCACCACTTAGTGTGCAAATGGACAAAACATCTGAACTGTATTCTGAAGCCCAGGATGTTAAACAGACATTCTATATAAATATGAACTTGGCCCTCTAAGGCGTCTAATATCATGTGCAGAACGTAACAAAATCATTAGAAATGCTGCTGTCACTTAATTAGGAGGCGTAAACTAATAAAAGTCAAAGTTTGTGGTCTATTCTACAAAGACAAAACAGCTATTCCCTTTTTTTCTACATATAATTTATCAACTGTGCTTTCAGGGGTCAAGTGATACACAAAAATCATGTTCAGTTACTTTTGACACTCAATAAAAAAATATTTAACTCTTGGACATTCTGAATTGACGATTATTAAAATCTTTATTTCTATATAGATGAAAAGTTTCTTATTACATGAAAGAATGATTAAAAATCTTCATCAGCTCATTTACATCTGCATTGTCATAGCTGGTCAATGCACTGAGTTGGTGGAGAGTAAATTTACTTTTTAAAACAATGTAAAACTCTCATATACTCAGTGTGAGGGTAGGTTAGTATCCTAGCTTTTAATATTCAATGGTCAAAGCGTACACAAGTTGACGTGAGCAAAATCTTGACCTAACATTTACTGTGGCCTAATGCATGATGGTACTTAACCAAGTAGCATCTGCAACGGCGTTGTCTCCATGCTGGATTTGAAACGCTAATTCCCTACTTTGGCCTTAACAGAATTCACTCAGTCCCAACTTTCGCGCATTCCAT
The DNA here is from genome assembly GCF_021461395.2 of Schistocerca americana. Taxonomy (NCBI): domain Eukaryota; kingdom Metazoa; phylum Arthropoda; class Insecta; order Orthoptera; family Acrididae; genus Schistocerca; species Schistocerca americana. Next base: position 97,006,245 of record NC_060121.1, read on the forward strand.
AGAATATTAATTTTTTCCTAGATGAAATAGTGGCTATTGTACACTCGCTAACGGTTGGAGCAATGTGCACAATTTCTTTGCCTGCAAGAATAAATGACTACCTCTTTGCTATCTGTCGCCGCGATACGTGAAGTGTATCGTCCACTCTCTGCAGAAAGCAAAGCTCTCAACGCCCTCGCTATTTTCCACACGTTCATGCGGTCTGCCACGAGATGGGAGAGAGATCTAGAAATTTTAGTTCTCAAAATGCTTTTATATAATGGGGATTTTCCCACTGTGTAGCGTCTGTGTCACCCAGTATGGCTTCAGCCAATCCCTGTCTCGTTAGAGGTGAATTTTATTTTTCTTGCCAGGTCTCAACCTAGCCCTGTTAAAGCCGTCCAGCCACTTACCCTTGGTCCCAGCTGTATTTCCGTTAAAAGGAATAGTTATTGTTCTGGCCTTATCCCTTTCTGTGGTGAAGCTCGCCGTCCTCTTGTCAAGTGGGGTTTTCCGATGCCATTAACCACCTGCTTGGTTCGTCTCCAAAATGAATTTCACTTTAACTTTTTATTCGTGCCCTGTCCATAAATTGGTGGATATTGTTTTGTTAGTTTTCGGTACATGAGATTACTGCAATTGCCTTTTGTTGATATAATGTAATTATTATTTTCTGGGGATCTCATACTGTATCGTACTGTCGTTATGGATCAAGCTCACGTAAGGTCCATAAAATCCGGTCACCTTACAACCCCAGTGTTGGCTTATAAATGGGTCTCATCTTTGCTACTGAAAATACACTGAGCTGTGGTGTTCTTAACATACTATGTTTAGTAAATCTGTTGATCAAGTGATGCTTTAATATTCAAAGAGCCGGCCGGGGTGGCCGACCGGTTCTAGGCGCTACAGTCTGTAACCGCGCTACCGCTACGGTCGCAGGTTCGAATCCTGCCTCGGGCATGGATGTATGTGATGTCCTTAGGTTAGGTAGGTTTAAGTAGTTCTAAGTTCTAGGGGACTGATGACCTTAGAAGTTAAGTCCCATAGTGCTCAGAGCCATTTGAACCATTTTTTAATATTCAAAGACAGTTGTAAATAAGCGGCACATTCCTGTGGCAATGGTTTGTATAAATTTAAACGAACCTTTTTATCAATCTTGTAGTAAAGTGAACTAATATTTCGTATGTTGTATTCTCATTTCACCATCTCCTAGAGCAGTCAAAGAACCGACAGTTACAGAGGACGACTGTAGTTTCGTCAGCACATAACACTTTGGGCGCACCCAAAGCTACTTCTGTGTTTGTCGATGATTTTCCATGCAAGGTAACATGCAGCGTCCTCATTACTCAGAAAGTTTCACATAGGTTACAAATTTACGATCGCACTCACTAATATGCATAAATGTGGTACTCTGCGAAGTGCTTTTCGGGAATTCAAGAAATATTTTCTCCATATAACTGTGTAATCGAATAGCCCCTTGAAAAAAGAAGATAATGACGAACAGATTAATAGAGTAGGGTCGTCGTTGAATGACTGTATGAGCTTAACAAGGTGACTATACAAGATTTCTGCTTGGTATGATTAATCGCAGCTGGTTCGAAATGTAGAAAAATGTAAGTTAATGCAGATGAGTCGGGAAGAGAAACCCATAGTGTTCGAGTACAGCATTAGTAGTGTTCTGTTTGACACAGTCGCGTCATTTAAATACGTTGGCGTAACGTTGCAAAGCGATATGAAATGGAACAATCATGTGAGGATGATTCAAATGGCTCTGAGCAATATGGGACTTAACATTTGAGGTCATCAGTCCCCTAGAACTTAGAACTACTTAAACCTAACTAACCTAAGGACATCACACACATCCATGCCAGAGACAGGATTCGAACCTGCGACCGTAGCGGTCGCGCAGTTCCGAACTGAAGCGCCTAGAACCGCTCGGCCACACAGGCCGGCAATCATGTGAGGATTGTGATAGTGAGGGCTAATGGTCGACATCGGTTTTTGGGAGTGTAGTTCATCTATAAAAGAGCCGACATAAAGGACGCTAGTGCGATCTGTTCTTAAGAACTGATTGAGTATTTGGGACTCGCGCCGGGTCGGATTAAAGGAAGACGTCGAAGCATTTCAGAGGCGGGCTGTTAGATTTGTTACCAACTGGTTTGAACAACACGCAAGTATTCCAGAGGTGCACCGGGAACTGAAATGGGGAAGGAACGCTATTGGGAAGATGTAGAGATCGGGCATTTGAAGCTGACTGCAGAACGTTTCTCCTGCCGCCAACATACATTTCACATTTCACGTAAGCTCCACGAAGATACGATAAATTGGGGCTCACACGGAGGCATATAGAGTCACTTTTGACTCGCTCTATTTGTGAGTGGAACAGGAATGGAAACGACTAGTAATGGTACAGGGCACCTTCCGCATACTCCGTACTGTGGCTAGCGGAGTGAGAATGTAGATGTACGAGGTCTGTTCAAAAAATTCCGAAACATCCGTAAAATCGCGCCAATGGTGTGTTGGAGCGAAATGGTGTTGGTACTCCTACACACGCTTGTGTTAAATGTGTAACTACCGGAAGTTTTATTGTTGTATGTCTGCTCTTGCTCACTGCTGTATTGAGTGGAACGTTGTCTCGCACAGTTTGCGAATTTTGAGATGGAAGATTTAGAGGAGCAACATGTCTGCATTAAATTTTGTGTGAAACTCAAGAAGACCTTTGCAGAGGCAAACGAAATGATGCAGGAAGTCTACGGTGATGAGTGCTTAAGCTGTACTTAGTGTCACGAATGGTTCACACGGCTTAAAAATGGCCGAACTGAAGTTAAAGATGACCCTCGTTCAGGACAGCCTTCGACGTCTACCGACGACTCACATGTCAGAAACGTCAGCGAAACTGTGCGTGCCAGTAGAAGACTGATAGTCCGAGAGATTGCACAAGAATGTGACATTTCAGTTGAATCCCGTCACGAAATCCTGACACAGCACCTGGGAATGAATCGTGTTGCCGCCAAGTTCGTCCCCAACTCATGAGTAAAAACAAGAAAGACCTTCGTCTCGCAATCTGTGAAGAGCTTTTGGATCACGTAATTGAGAAAGAGATGTTCCTTAAGAGAATCGTAACTGGTGATGAGACATGGGTTTGCCCTTATGATGAAGAGTGGGTCGGGAAAGGTTCTCGAAGACCAAAGAAAGGTCGTCAGGTCAGGTCAAACGTCAAAGCCATGCTGATAGTTTTCTTTGACTTTGAAGCATTAGTTCGTCATTAATTCGTACCACAGGGCAAACTGTTAATCGATGGTACTATCGAGACGTGTTGCGACGCGTGCGAGAAAATGTGAGAAGGAATCAGCCTGACATGTGGCTAAACAAGTCATGGCTCTCGCATCACGACAACGCACCCGCACATTCGTCCCTGTTGGTGTGTGACTATTGCACAAAAAACGAATCACTGTGCTGCCTCATCGTCCGTACTCTACACACCTGACCCTGCGGACTTCCGTTGAAAACCTCTTTAGAAGGACGAAGATTTGCAACGATGACGAGAGGAGAGAAAATTCGCGGACGATGCTTCGCCCTATCCAGCAAGAGGTGTACCGAAAATGTTTCGGGAGGTGCAAACGGCATTGGGAGCGGTGTATCAGGTGTGGAGGAGAATATTTCGAAAGAGACAGTGCACAATAAGTAAAAGGTAAACGTAGAAAAAATTTTGTGGACGAAGTTCCTGAATGTTTCGAACGGACCTCGTAGATGATGGTGGGCTTTGTAAACGTCTGGCAGCTGAGAAGTGCAGAATAGAACATAGCGGCAGACGGGATAAAGGCCGGTGTGCGGCCGCGGCTGGCGCCTGGCGCTCGATAGCGCATGCGCTTGGCGGCCTGCGGCGCCACTTGCTCACCTGCTCGCGCCCAGCGCACAACAATGGAACGCCAGAGTCGCCGCGGGCTGCGACGCCACACGCCGGACACGCGACCGGACCACGGTGAGTCGGCCCGCCTCCGTCTACCTCTCACCTGACCCACCCCCTCCCCCTCCCTCTCTCACTCTGTCTCCTTACATACCGTGACGTCATCGTGACTGTGAGCTGATTAGGTCGGACAAGATATTCACCTCAAAAATTCTCAACAGGACGGAATGATTTCCTTAGGTACTCGCTCGTCTACGTATTGGTTTGCTTGTCGCAAGGGATGTGCGCTGTTGACATATCGTCGGTGCTGATTTCGATTTCATCATCGACGTGGAAACATTGTTATTTTTAACATAATTTTTCTTCATTGCTAAATACACAACTATTTAAGATTACATTTCTTATTGTTGTTGTTCTTCTTCTGCTTCAGCATTCGTCCCACAGCGTGGCGGTAACCGTTCTTTTGACCCGCTGTCTCCACTTGGCGCGAACTTGTGTTTGGTCATGTTGGGGGAGCGCTACTTTGATGTCTATACGGAGGTTATCTAGCCAACGTTGCCTTGATCTCTCAAAAGGTCGTTCACCATTTATCGTTTCAACGCAAAGCGACGTTTTGCTATTACATCTTGGTCTGCTCGAAGTTCGTGTCCATACCATTGTAAGCGGTGTTCCCTCATCTTGTTAGCGAGAGGTACCATTCCGTACCGCATGCGGGTTCGTCATTGGCCCATGGTTATGAAGCGGCTGGCCAGATGTCAACCGAAGCATTTGGTTTCCATTTCAAGTCGCTACCCTGTATCGTTTGTTATCATCCAACATTCTGCATCCCGTCCACATTTTGTGGTGTAGTGGTTTCTGTAATTATGTCAGTTTCTTGTGATTTCGCCTTGTACATCAAACGAAGGGCTTACAGTAGCAGAAAAAGCCTGTACGATAGTTCAGTGATCGATCAGGAGTCTACCTGATGTGTTGGTAAATGTGCCAACACCTTGTAGATAGAGGAGGCCTAAATGCACGCTATGTAACGCAGACGAGCGTGAATTCTGGAACAGGATAAGTATTGAACGCTAATAAGAAAAGTATGCAGCTCCTCGAATACTTAACTTTTATTTATCCTTGTTGTGAATACAGCATTCTTGATGAGACATTTCATACGATAACTATCAAACTCTGTAAGGCCAATGGCGCCTTGCTAGGTCGTAGCCATGGACTTAGCTGAAGGCTATTCTAACTGTCTCTCGGCAAATGAGAGAAGGCTTCGTCAGTGTAGTCGCTAGCAAAGTCGTCGTACAACTGGGGCGAGTGCTATTCCGTATCTCGAGACCTGCCTTGTGGTGGCGCTCGGTCTGCGATCACACAGTGGCGACACGCGGGTCCGACATGTACTAAATGGACCGCGGCCGATTTAAGCTACCACCTAGCAAGCGTGGTGTCTGACGGTGACACCACACTACCCTCCCCCCCACCCCCCACCCCTCCCATCTCCTACCCTCTGCGATGATTGAATTTCTCATCGACGGAATTTGAACATGTCATGCGACATCCGCATAGAACCAGTGACGAAAAAACGACGAAGATACAGGTCGACAAAAAAATACTGTTTAGCTTTGCTGCCTCTAGAGCGAGGAGTCCCGGATTCGGTTCCCGACCGGCTCGGGGTTTTTATTCGCTCGGTGACTGGGTGTTTTGTGTTGTCCTAATCATTTCATCCTGTTTTCATCGAAGCGCAAGTCGTCGAAGTGGCGTCAAATAGGAATGTCTTGTACCATGAGAGATCTCCCAGGCAATAATGCCAATCATTTCATTCTGCACCTTGCAAGGCAACTGGGAAGATTGAAGAGCGGTATATATTCGACTTGTGTCGGTGCGGGATTTAATTATCACAAAGCACGCCAGTCGTCGTCCGCCATTTAAGTCATGCACTGCGAACACAGTTAGTGATTTCAGGAACGAGTGAGCCTTTTGCAGTGTTTCTTGAGCCAAAATACTTGAAGATGATTCTGTTTGGTACATCGGTACCGTCGGTCGTAATTGTGTCCGTATTATTTGTATGAACGGTTTTCAGTTTTCTTTATACTGAAGCGTAGTCCGGAGTGTTCAAGCTGCTGAAGGTTGTTCTCTTCAATAGCCAATAGAACATCGTGAGCATGCGGCAGAATCCAAGCTAATTTCTGAAGATAACTGGTGGCCGTGTTCATTATTATGATGAACAGGAAGGGAGAAAATTAACGCCACATATCCGACTATAGTCAAGTTTGTATAAGAAGATCCCTGGCAGCTAACAGCGCTGTTGCCAGCTTTTAGCTGTTAGCGCCAACGGCCGCAGGCGAAAACAATAATATTCGGCTATACGGTTGTGACAACACTGTGACTTTAACATAGACGTTTACAAAATCGTATTGTGTGGTTGGCTGAGGTAGGCGCACGAAGCTGTAGCGCCCAGGCCAGTGCAACTGTCAGGGATCAACTTATGACGACTCGACAATAGTTTTTGTCAACAGACGAAAAGTAAAGTTTTTGAGAGACGTTTCCCCTTCAGTCTATTGCACTGTTAACAGAGAACATAATCTTGCTTTTGGAAACAACCTTTCACATGCTGTAGCTCTCAAATACTTCAGTCCATTTTATTTTGTAGATTTGGATGGGTAGTATCGATGATGTGATTCCGTACGTCTATGGATGTTGCTTAAGATACAGAAGACCAGCTTTCAAATAATAACTGAAGTGTGCTGTTAGGTCAGATTCTGTACCAGTAAGACAATTTTTTTTTTCTTGCGCTATTTTATATTGTTCACGCCACAAATCGTATCGATGTTTCCATTTTCCTGTGGTGCATCATGGTGCTGACCATCTTCGCTGACAGTCGTTTCAACAGCTGCAAGCAAGTCCTTGATGACAGTTTTGATTGCCATCGAACGTGCTGAAGCATCTTGAAGGTGTATGTTCTTGAATACTGGACCGAACAACCTCGATATCACCAATACGTTAACAAATTCAGTTAGTAGTAAGCGCTTTTTTTTATTTCTGTTATGATGGTACTCCTCAGATTCTTTCCAATAGCCCGTATTTGTTGCATGCCAGGTTTTTTTAATATTAAGCATGCCAATTATTGGGATTAATTTCACATGTATTTTTAACTTATAAATTAATTTTCTACCCAAATTTTACGGGTATTCACTTCTTTAGTCTGCAGAATATCATAAACATCTGCCAGATCTACAGTATCTGCGAGTGTTAACGTGAGCGATGCTCTAGCAAGGTAGCTCGTGATATTATTAACCACTGGACGCACCTGCAGAAATCCGTCACTCATGTAGGACTTTAATTCTATCCAGTGGTACTTCTTCAATTAGTTTGAGATCTGGCTCTTTTCGTAGGTTTTCAGTTGCTATTACATTTTGTTTGGACGACAATACAATCTTTTTTCAGCAGCAATGAACTCAGAGAGTTGACAGAAATTTCAGTAGATTTTTTTTTTGCTAATAAGCTATGCAAGTTGGTAAAACGCGGTATATGACTTCTTCTTCCAACTGCTATTTTTATTACATTGACCACTGCATTGATGTCGTTATCATACATCCAGAACATCCATCAATCTGATACCGAGCGAGGTGGCGCAGTGGCTAGTACACTGGACTCGCAGTCGGAGGACGACGGTTCAATCCCGCGTAGGGGCAACCTGATTTAGGTTTTCCGTGATTTCCCTAAATCGTTCCAGGCAAATGCCGGGATGGTTCCTTTGAAAGGGCACGGCCGACTTCCTTCCCCGTCCTTCCCTAATCCGATGAGACCGATGACCTCGCTGTTTGGTCTCTTCCCCCAAACAACCCAACCCCCTCAATTTGATACCGCATTATTTTGACACATTATAAGAGGCGGAACGGTTCAAGTACGGTACAGCTTAAGAAGGGGCTAAACTATCCCCCTTCAGAAGTGCCATCAATGAAGTATGGGCCAATGATGTGTTGTCATACAATACCACACCATACATTAACACTCCAATGACGGAGTACGTCAATCACATCACGATTACCGACAGCGTGAGGTGCACGATTGAGTCTCAGGACGTGTGCTTCATTTATTTCAAGCATCAACTCCGCTTCGCAATTTCTCGGGATGTAATTGACGTATTGCGATGTATCCAACGCCATTGTTTTTGCGATTTTTCATGCTACCGATTGCATACTAAATAATAGGGGGTGTCCATTTAAAAATAAACAAGTTTGTATTGAAAATAGTATTTGTTTACGTTTTAAAATTTCGCATAGTGTTTGGTTTGCTAAGCCCCTGCCGTACGTTCATGCTGATGAAAATCGTTTTTGAAAATGTATTGTTGTTCCAGAGATATTTGAGGTGGCAGAGTTAGGTGATAGGGTGATCCATTGACAGTGACGGGGCCAAATACTTCACGAAATAAGCATCAAACGAAAAAACTACAAAGAACGAAACTCGTCTAGCTTGAAGGGGGAAACCAGATGGCGCTACGGTTGGCCCGCTAGATGACGCTGCCATAGGTCAAACGGATATCAACTGCGTTTTCTTTTAAATAGAAACCCCCATTTTTATTACATATCCGTGTAGTACGAAAAGAAATATGAATGTTTTGGTTGGACCACTTTTTTCGCTTGGTGATAGATGGCGCTGTAATAGTCACAAACGTATAAGTACGTGGTATCACGTAACATTCCGCCAGTGCGGACGGTATTTGCTTCGTGATACATTACCCGTGTTAAAATGGACCGTTTACCAATTGCAGGAAAGGTCGATATCGTGCTGATGTATGGCTATTGTGATCAAAATGCCCAATGGGCGTGTGCTATGTATGCTGCTCGGTATCCTGGACGACATCATCCAAGTGTCCGGACCGTTCGCCTGATAGTTAACGTTATTTAAGGAAACAGAAAGTGTTCAGCCACATGTAAAACGTCAACCGCGACCTGGAACAAAATGATGCCCAAGTAGGTGTTCTAGCTGCTGTCGCGGCTAATCCGCACATCAGTAGCAGAAAAATTGTGCGAGAATCGGGAATCTCAAAAACGTCGGTGTTGAGAATGCTACATCAACATCGATTGCACCCGTACCACATTTCTATGCACTAGGAATTGCATGGCGACGACTTTGATCGTCGTGTACAGTTCTGCCACTTGGCACAAGGGAAATTACGGGACGATGAGAGATTTTTTGCGCGCGTTCTATTTAGCGACGAAGCGTCATTCACTAACAGCGGTAACGTAAACCGGCATAATATACACTATTTGGCAACGGAATATCCACGATGGCTGCGACAAGTGGAACATCAGCGACCTTGGTGGGTTAATGTATAGTGCGGCATTATGGGAGGAAGGATAATTGGTCCCCATTTTATCGATGGCAATCTAAATGGTGCAGTGTATGCTAATTTCCTACGTAATGTTCTACCGATGTTACTACAAGATGTTTCACTGCATGACAGAATGGCGATGTACTTCCAACATGATGGATGGACGGCACATAGCTGAAGCGGTATTGAATAGCATATTTCATGACAGGTGGATTGGTGATCGAAGCACCATATCATGGCCCGCACGTTCACCGCATCTGACGTCCCTGGATTTCTTTCTGTGGGGAAAGTTAAAGGATATTTGCTATCGTGATCCACCGACAACGCCTGACAACATGTGTCAGCACATTGTCAATGCATGTGCGAACATTACGGAAGGCTAACTGCTCGCTGTTGAGAGGGATGTCGTTACACGTATTGCCAAATGCACTGAGGCTGACGGACATCATTTTCAGCATTTATTGCATTATTGTGGTATTTACAGGCAATCACGCTGTAACAGCATGCGTTCTCAGAAATGATGAGTTCACAGAGGCACATGTATCACATTGGAACAAGCGAAATAAAATGTTCAATCGTACCTACGTACTGTATTTTAATTTAAAAGACCAACCGGTTACAAACTGTTCGTCTAAAATTGTGAACCATATGTTTGTGACTGTTACAGCGCCATCTATCACAAAGCAAAAAAAGTGATCGAACTAAAACATTCATATTTCTTTACGTACTACACGAATATGTATTAAAAAATGGGGGTTCCTGTTTAAAAAAACGCAGTTGATATCCGTTTGACCTATGGCAGCGCCAACTAGCGGGCCAACCATAGCGCCATCTGGTTTCCCCCTTCAAGCTTGCCTGCGTTGAACTCCATTATCTCGTTATTTTGTGTTATTGACTTTTAAGGCCTGCTGATGCCCTACGTGTTGTGAAATGTGTTATCTTCTCCTTAGATTCACCATAAAACAAAGCTGTAAAATACGATACATGAGAGAGAGAAATGGTCCCTGTATTGGCCACTACGGAAGAGCCTGCATTGCTGTTTCATTCATAGACTGAATATTGATTTTTCTCGTATCATTTTAATAATTTACATTTGCACCGTGTTCAAGGCTTTTTAGGTATGTTGGTAGGAGTTAAAGAAAGGTGTGTCTGATATTGCAGGTCATCAGTTTCTGTAAGAGCAGTGCATGGTTGAACAGATAGAATGCTTTTCTGAGATCTAAAAAATATACCCTCAGCACTCCTTCCTTTCATTTACGTAGCTGCAGAGTTTGCCCCAAAAAATTCTATCACAGCTGTTGTGGTGTTGTGATCGTTTTGAAATCCATGTTGGCTTTCTGCTAAGTGATTATTTTTAGTAAAAAAAAAGGCACAAAGCTGCGCCACATCACAGATTCAAAAATCTTTCCAAATGCATCAATCAGAGATATTGATTTGAAGTTCGATGTTTCTCCTTTCATACTTTTTAGGAATGGTTAGAGGTATCAAGAGATTATTTTTAGTAAAAAAGGCACAAAACTGCGCCACATCACAGACGCAAAAATCTTTCTAAATGAAGCAATCAGAGATATGATCTGAAGTTTGATGCTTCTCCTTTCACACGTTTTAGGAATGGGTAGTGGTATGAAATTGAAATGTCATATACTGAAGTCTACAGTCCCTTCCCGGTGTGAAATATTTAAGCTTGTACGTCAACGCAATCAAAAGATACGGCCATTTATGTCAGAAATTTTGTACTCGCATACTCACTCATGAAACCTATAGCTAAACAATCTGTATCCATATTGGCGTTAGTGGTACCAGGAAACTGACTGGTTGCGGGATCGTAGCACTGTGGGAATGCGAATTTTTCAGTGTTCGTTTTAACCAGCCCTTCACCTCTCAAAGACGTGAGAAGTCACCAGAAACAACACGTAGCTAAGATTTCACTTTAAACTGTAGGTCCACTTTCCTCCATTGGATAACTGGGTTGGATTGGGGGACACCAAGTCGCCTAAATAGTATCTGATAGAAAGACTTGCACCACGCCACTGAGCCACACGAAATTATTATTATATATACACATAGTTCACATTGTATGGCACCCTCAGAGCGTGAATTCTACTTGCACTGGTCTTTATTTATTTATTGGTCTGACACGGTCCTTTCCAGTGCATTGATAAACATGCCTTGCTTGATGCTACAATTGATGAGAGTTGTAACTGATTTAATCTCAACGTTTGTACATTTTTACTTACTGTATTGGAAAGTCCAACCCAACCATCTGAGTATTTACTTTTATAACTACAGAACTATTTTGATTACTTCTTGTTCATTTATTTTTTCAAATCGGAACTCCTTATTTGTTACATAACAGTGAATTCAGTTGTTAAATGGATCTGTATCTCGAATTTGGTGCCATTTAGGGAGATAAAATGTTTATTAAGAATGATACAATCAGTTTTTTGGTGCTGAATCAGTAGACCCTCATGTGATAAGGCCCCTTGTGTGATCGTACATGTTTTATGGTATTCGTTAGAGCTTGACTAACTTACTGGTAGTTTTAAAATGACTACATTTTCCCGCTGATCGAGAGTCAAGTACGCTGTTATTACTTTAATTGGATAATAAGAGTCACAATGCTTCAACAAAGTACAACCCAATTTATCCTATTTATTACTTGATCCCTCTACCTGGTAGCTACTGTCCTAACTCTCGTTTTGCTGGTGTGAAGTTGCATTTAAAAAGCTAAGAGAAGGCCTGGGTGAAATCGAAATATAGTTATTTGATAAACGTTTAGACCTACTGAGTACAACGTCTTGCTGCTAATATCATCACAAAAGCAAAAACACGATAAAGCTCATGGTCGTTCTGAGGAACGTAGAAGGAGTGGGGCAGGGATTACACTTCTCCGCCACCGCCACCAGTACCACCACGCCCTGACATCTAGAGTGCAGACTTTATATTCACCATAGAATTCCATACACTTCTAAAAATGAGTGCATGTGATTCCCCTAAACCGCAGGCGCACTGAGACTGTTCAGTTCTTGCCGGTAGATCGTAGGACTGGCCGCTGAAGTAAGCAGTCGTGTCACACAGTAAATTTCCTTTCTCCAGGCGCAGTAAGGGCTTTGAGCGTAATCGTCATTCATTTGAAAGGTAACCCCTTTTTTTTAAACACTAATACAGCCGTGTAAATTTACCTCACAGTATGCATAGCATTATCCTTTTTATATAGACGTTTTAATTTTGTTCAATAGTAGTAACAACATGTGTGCAAGAACCATAATTAGAAGAGACGAAAGATAACCTAACTCCTGTTAGAAAAAAAAGTGTTTTTGAAGGCGTGCTAATGCTTAGCTGCAGTCTTTACCAAAAAACAGCTCATGCAAAATAGACGTGAATTTTCATTTGAAACACATACTGCAATCATCGAGTACACAGAGGTAATTGGCCTGATAAGACGAAGTAGGCTTTAGAAATACCAGAAAGTAACAGCTTACCATAACATGAAGTGCAAATTCTTAAAACACTACACAAACACATTCGTTTTTCTCTTCAGCAATTCCTCCACTGAGACCTTTAGGCGTTAACAACCAGTAAAGTTGTTGACTAGGTTGCTGACTGTCCCCAGTCTTACTCGTCAGATGCTTATACGACATGAAGCTATTAACACAGTACGGATTTCCGATGGCTTCAGTGTTTTCGCATCCTCTGTAGATCGTTCAAAGAAAACTCTTTGTCTGCTGCATGAAATAGCCAACACATAAAAATGTGACATTTTAACACGCAAAATCTCAAAATGATGGCCCTTACGGGAAAAGAAGGATATTTAGATGGCGCATGTGCCGCACATTTATCATATATTAATTACCTCTACCTCCCATGAACCTTGGACCTTGCCGTTGGTGGGGAGGCTTACGTGCCTCAGACAGCTCAACCGTAGGTGAAACCACAACGATCGGGTATCTGTTGAGAGGCCAGAGAAACGTGTGGTTCCTGAAGAGGGGCAGCAGCCTTATCAGTAGTTTCAGGGGCAACAGTCTGAATGATTGACTGATCTGGCCTTGTAACACTAAGCAAAACGGCCTTGCTGTGCTGGTACTGCGAACGGCTGAAAGCAAGGGGAACTACAGCCGTAATTTTTCCCGACGGTATGCAGCTTTACTGTATGGTTAAATGATGATGGCGTCCTCTTGGGTAAAATATTCCGGAGATAAAATAGTCCCCCATTCGGATCTCCGGTCGGGGACTACTCAGGATGACGTCGTTATCAGCAGAAAGAAAACTGACGTTCTACAGATCGGAGCGTGGAATGTCAAATCCCTTACGCGGGTTAGAAAATTAAAACAGGGAAATGGCTTGGTTAAAGTTAGATATAGAGGGATTTAGCGAAGTTCGGTGGCAGGAGGAACAAGACTTCTGGTCAGGTGAACACAGGGTTATAAATACAAAATCAAATAAGGGTTATGCAGGAGTAGGTTTAAAAATGAATAAAACAATAGGAATGCGGGTAAGCTACTACAGACAGCATAGTGAACGCATTATTGGGGCCAAGATAGATACGAAGCCCACGCCTACCACAGTAGTACAAGTTTATATGCCAACTAGCTCCGCAGATGACGAAGAAATTGATGAAATGTACGATGAGATAAGAGAAATTATTTAGATACTGAAGGGAGACGAAAATTTAAGTCATGGATGACTGGAATTCGATAGCAGGAAAAGGGAGAGAAGGATACGTAGTAGGTGAATATGGATTGGGGGGAAGAAATGAAAGAGGAAGCCGCCTGGTAGAATATTGCACAGAGCATAACTTAATCATAGCTAACACTTGGTTCAAGAATCATGAAAGAAGGTTGTATATATGGAAGAAGCCTGGAGATACTGGAAGGCTTCAGATAGATTATATAATGGTAAAACTGAGATTTAGGAATCAGGATTTAAATTGTAAGACATTTCCAGGGGCAGATGTGGACTCTGACCACAATCTATTGGTTACGAACTATAGATTAAAACTGAAGAAACTGCAAAAAGTTGGGAATTTAAGGAGATTGGACTTGGATAAACTGAAAGAACCAGAGGTTGTAGAGAGTCTCAGGGAGAGCATAAGGGAACAATTGAACGAATGAGGGAAAGAAATACAGTAGAAGAAGAATGGGTAGCTTTGAGGAATGAAATAGCGAAGGCAGCAGAAGATCAAGAAGATTAAACGACGAGAGCTAGTAGAAATCCTTGGGTAACAGAAGAGATATTGAATTTAATTGATGAAAGGAGAAAATATAAAAATGCAGTAAATGAAGCAGGCAAAAAGGAATACAGACTTCTCAAAAATGAGTTATACAGGAAGTGCAAAATGGCTAAGCAGGGATGGCTAGAGGATAAAAGTAAGGATGTAGAGGCATGTCTCATTATGGACAAGATAGATACTGCCTACAGGAAAATTAGAGAGACCTTTGGAGAAGAGAACCACTTGTATGAATATCAAGAGCTCAGATGAAAACCCAGTTCTAAGCAAGAAAGAGAAAGCAGAAAGGTGGAAGGAGTATATAGAGTGTCTATACAAGGGCGATGAACTTGAGGGCAATATTATGGAGATGGAAGAGGACGTAGATGAAAATGAAATGGGAGATATGATACTGCGTGAAGAGTTTGACAGAGCACTGGAAGGCCTAAGTCGAAGCAAGGCCCCGGGAGTAAACAACATTCCACTGGAACTACTGGTAGCCTTGGGAGAGCCAGCCCTGGCAAAACTCTACCATCTGGTGAGCAAGATGTATGAGACAGGCGAAATACCCTCAGACTTCAAGAAGAATATAATAATTCCAATCCCAAGGAAAGCAGGTGTTGACATGTGGTCAAATTACTGACCTATCAGTTTATTAAATCACGGCTGCAAAATACTAACACGAATTCTTTACAGACGAATGGAAGAACTGGTAGAATCCGACATCGGGGAAGAACAGTTTAGATTTCGTAGAAATTTTGGAACACGTTAGACAATACTGGCCCTCCGACTTATCTTAGAAGATCGATTAAGGAAAGGCAAACCTACGTTTCTAGCATTTGTGGACTTAGAGAAAGCTTTTGACGATGTTGACTGGAATACTCTCTTCCAAATTCTGAAGGTGGCCGGGGTAAAATACAGGCAGCGAAAGGCTTTTTACAATTTGTACAGAAACAAGATGGCAGTTATAAGAGTCGAAGGGCATGTAAGGGAAACAGTGGTTGGGAAGCGAGTGAGAGAGGGTTGTTCAATCTATGTATTGAGCAACCAGTAAAGGAAACAGAAGAAAAATCTGGAGTAGGAGCTAAAATCCATGGAGAAGAAATAAAAACTTTGAGGTTTGCGATTACATTGTAATTCTGTCAGAGAGAGCAAAAGACCTGGAAGAGCAGCTGAACGGAATGGACGGTGTCTTGAAAGGAGGATATGAGATGAAGATCAACAAAATGAAAATGAGGATAATGGAACGTAGTCGAATTAAATCAGATGATGCTGAGGGAATTAGATTAGTAAATGAGACACTTAAAGTAGTGGATGAGTTTGCTATTTGGGAAGCAAAATAACTGATAATGGTCGAAATAGAGAGGATATAAGATGTAGACTGGCAATGGCAAGGAAAGCGTTTCTGAAGAACAGAAGTATGTTAATATCGAGTATAGATGTAAGTGTCAAGAAGTCTTTTCTGGAAGTATTTGTATGGAATGTAGCCATGTATGAAAGTGAAACATGGACGATAAATAGTTCAGACAAGAAGATAATAGAAGCCTTCGAAATGTGGTGCTACAGAAGAATGCTGAAGATTAGATGGGTTGCTAACGTAACTAATGTGGATGTACTGAATAGAATTGGGGAGAAGAGAAATTTGTGGCACAACTTGACTAGAAGAAGGGATCGGTTGGTAGGACATGTTCTGAGGCATGAAGGGATCACCAAATTAGTATTGGAGGGTAAAAATCGTAGAGGGAGACCAAGAGATGAATATACTAAGCTGACTCAGAAGGATGTAGGTTGCAGTAGGTACTTGGAGATGAAGCAGCTTGCACAGGATAGAGTAGCATGGAGAGCTGCATCGAACCAGTCTCTAGACTGAAGACCACAACAACAACAAATACCTCTGCTGGATTGTCTTGTATGAGTACGATCGAGACAAGAGAAATTTAATTAGAATCTCACACATGTGCTAGAAAATCAGAAAAATACTGGCAAAAACTTGCCTCAGGGAAATCAAGATAATTTTGTACAGCGCAACTGTAGTCCCAGTTCTTCTAAGAATGAGCGTAAGGAACCGAATCCAGGACACAGGAATGAAGATTTTAGTAGGAGATAAAGGCTGCAGCAGATCAAATCACGTCCACAATGAAGACGTAAGGAGAGAATGGAGGATCTTCTAAACAACACAAAAAAACTGAAGAATAAAGGCAAACTATACCCAGCAATGTCCCTCGAAAAGACAACAAGTAACTGCCAAAACAAGACCCTCAGCATCAACCAATAGGCAACAGTAGCACGAGAAGACCAAAGACGAAGTGGACTGATGGACGGCCAGTGGCCCAAGGACCCGTGAAGTAGCTGACGATGATGATGATGATGAATAGCGGAGGAAAAATGATTACAGTTTAACTTTTCGTAGACGTCGATGAAGTGATGGGCACAAAGTCGAATTCGAAAGATAACGAAGATAGGCGTTCAGCGCATGGTTACTGGTGTCGGGAAACATGCTCGGTTTGGACAAGAATCGGAATGGCAAGAGGTCATATCCTCTTCAGAGGGACTAACAAACCATCACGGAAGTCGCCAGGGCTGATTTGGAGAAACCATGGACAACCTGCACCTAGGTAGGACGATAGGTATTTGAACAGCACTTCTTTAACGTAAGACAGTTCAGTATATTACTACAGCATAATAAACAAGGCGCATCTTGGGAGCAACGAAACCTTTTTTGTTTAAATGCTTAGCAAATTAGTATTTTCACACGGTAGATGGCGAAAAGTTCCTAGCAACACCTAAGAAATCGCTTGTTTCGAAAGGAGGAAATACGATTCACCTTAAATTCGGAGGTATTCTGTTTCAGGCCTTAAGAACTTTGTACAAAAAAGTAATATTTTTACATGATACAAGATTGATTACGAGATGCTTGGAGAAAGAAGGAAATCAATGTTAGGTTATGTAATGCCAAATTAGAAAACAACGTCATGTAAGTTCTTTTAGGAGGAGTTACTAAATGGCCTGCGATGTGATCACAGGAGGCAGTACATCGAACAGAAGACGACAAGAACCCGAAAGGACCGTTTTGAAAATATCGACTTGCGACATCCGTTGAAATCTGGAGTGTCGGTCACCAAGCTAATCCTATTCGTAAAACTATGCGCCAATCACAGATGAAAGAAATGTGTGCAGAAACTGGGCCAGTCTTAATGACGCACCTAAGATATTCCAGAAGCACTACGTCAGTAACTAAGATGAGAACAGACCACGTCACGATAACAGCTGATCTTAGAAAAGCGTCTGGAGGACTGTTAAGAAGCGATGTGAGTGTTACATTGCACTAATCCTCGTGGGGAAGGCTTACAAATCAAAGAACGTGTTATGGAGTCCACGAAAGAAGTCCCCTGACACCTGGCACCGCCGTTGACAGCTTTCAGCTACGAAGAGCAAACGGCTAAACAAATTTTTCACTTGGCTTTTTTTCCTTTTTAATGTTGCGATGTAAGAAACGACTAGTCAGAACTAAGCGTAACTACACTCATTGATATGAGAAAATACGCACTTTGAAGTAATAGTTCGGTGTAGCTGAAAAATGCTCCTGTAAACGATAAGAATTGCAGTCATCGTAGACAGTTTGAACGGTCGTTTGAGTGTGTTATTATGGTCACCATGGGGTGATGTTGTCATGTCTTACAGAGTGTACACTGATGAGCCAAAACGTTATGATTACTTACTTAATAGCTTCTTTGTCCGTCCTTGGAACGGAATACATCACTGATTCTGTGAATTGTGGATCCGACAGTTTGTTGGTAGGTTTTTAGAGGTATGTGGCATTAAGAGGTTTACACGAAGGTCATGTAATTCGCGCGAATAACAGGCCGCTGATTTGCGTACGCGGTGATGCCGCTCGATAGCGGCCAGATGTATTCAGTACGATTCATATCGGGCGAATTTGGTCGCCGAGGCATCAACGTGACCACTATAACGCTCCTCAAACCACTGTAGCACGGTTCTGGCTCTGAGACGTGGACAATTATATTGCTGAAAGATGACATCACCGTCGGGAAAGACATTACGAATGAAGTGATGTGGGTGGTTCGCAGCTGTAAGGGTGTGTTCGGTTACTATGACACGCAATGTCTCCCATACAATAATACTGCCCCCACCATGTAAGCCGACCGCTGTGGCCGAGCGGTTCTAGGCGCTTCAGTCCGGAACCACGCTGTTGCTACGGTCGCAGGTTCAAATCCTGCCTGGGGCATGGCTGTGTGTGATGTCATTAGGTTACCAGAATGAGATTTTCACTCTGCAGCGGAGTGTGCGCTGATATGAAACTTCCTGGCAGATTAAAACTGTGTGCCCGACCGAGACTCGAACTCGGGACCCGAGTTCGAGTCTCGGTCGGGCACACAGTTTTAATCTGCCAGGAAGTTTCGTGTCATTAGGTTAGTTAGGTTTAAGTAGTTCTAAGTCTAGGGGACTGATGACCTCAGATGCTAAATCACATAGTGCTTAGAGCCATTTGAACTATTTGAATCAAAACCGTTACTTTGAATTGGACGTGTTACGTGTTTATTGTTGTGGATTGTGCATACCTTCCCATTGTGTGAGCCCCTGACACACGCAGTGTGAGGTGCACGCTTGAGTCTCTGAACCTGTGCTAGCTTTGTACTTCATTTATTTCAAGCGTCAACTTCGCTTCGCAATTTCTCGGGATGTAGTTGACGTAATGCGATGCAACCAACGCCATTTTTTGTGATTCTTCATAGGGGGTGTCCATTTGTGTTGAAAATAGTATTTGTTTACGTTTTAAAATTTCGCATAGTATTTGGTTTCCTAAGTCACCGCCATACGTTCATGCTGGTGAAAACCCTTTTTGAATATCTATTGTTGTTCCAGAGATATTTGAGGTGGCAGAGTTAGGTGAGACACCCTTCATATATAGGATAGTTTTATTATGGGCCTAAGAATGTACCGCTAATCCGCCTCGTTAAGGAAGACCTCCTCTGCTCTTAACAGTCAGTAGGCCGTATTGACGTATAACATTCCAACTTCATTTACAAGATATGGTAAAACTTCGTCACCACGGACGAACGAAAAATAACAATAACCAGGAAGATGCAGTCTAGACAGTACTGTCCGCTGACGAGAATTATTATGATGACCATAGGAGCAGTGCTAGAGAGTACGACCATAGCAGACAGCAGAGCATGCAACGCGACTGTTTCATAAACTCCCTCCTAGCCCTTTACTTCGCTAGGTATTGTTCCTTCCGTGCGATTCACAGGACACAGAGAATACGAGGCAGTGTCATTCTGTGCGCAACACGTCCCGTGAGAGCGAACGACGCTTGATTTGTGGGATTAAGGCCGCAAGAATGTGTAAGCCACTTCATTCCCGTGATGGCCCAGCATTCTTCATTGTCTGTAGAGCTCGGACTGCTCCACGGGGACTGCCGTTGTCGTTCTTGGAAATGAGAAGTCGGGGCCTGGTATACTACGGGCGAGACGAAAATATCTCTTATCGCTCTCATTTCTCCATCGAAATTATTTCCCTTAGATCGACAACACCGTGCACATTTTTTATGTAAATCGTGACAGCAGCTGCGATCATTGTCCAACGTCCATCCTAATGATAACTTCCAGGATGTCTCGAGCGTGCTGATGGGTTCATCCTAGTCTACACGCCAGTGTCTAGAATAACACGTAAGAGGCGCGACTCATCGATGAATATCACGATACTACAGTCTACAACGTGCTCTATTTTTACTTCACGAAATTTGTCACTCTGCAGCGGCTTGGAGGATCGTATCTATCAATATAAAATATACAGTGAGGTGACCAAAGTCATGGGGTAGCGATATGGGCATATACAGATGGCGGTAGAATCGCGTACATAAGGTATAAAAGGAAAGTGCATTGTTGGAGCAGTTGTTTGTATTCCGGTGATTCATGTGAATAGGTTTCCATCGTGATTATGACCGCACAACAAGAATTAACAGACTTTGAACGCGGAATGGTAGTTGGAACTAGACGCATGGGACATTTTATTCCGGAAATCATTCAGAAATTCAGTATTCTGCGATCCGTAGTGTTGTGTTGGTAGAAGAACCAACAGCGTGTTATAACTGGGGGCCGAAATGCAAGCGTTTTAGCTAACGCAGGCTGGCGTGAGGAGGAAAGAACTATACAAGGTGCATTCAAGTTCTAAGGCCTCCGATTTTTTTTCTCCGGACTGGAAAGAGATAGAAACATGCGCATTGTTTTAAAATGAGGCCGCGTTCATTGTCAATACGTCCCAGAGATGGCAGCACCGTACGGCAGATGGAATTTTACCGCCAGCGACGAAAATGAGAACTGTTTTAAATACTTAAAATGGTGACGTTTTCCTTACTTGAACAGCGTGCAATCATTCGTTTTCTGAATTTGCGTGGTGTGAAACCAATTGAAATTCATCGACAGTTGAAGGAGACATATGGTGATGGATTTATGGATGTGTCGAAAGTGCGTTTGTGGGTGCGACAGTTTAATGAAGGCAGAACATCGTGTGACAACAAACTGAAACAACCTCGGGCTCGCACAAGCCGGTCTGACGACATAATCGAGAAAGTGGAGAGAATTGTTTTGGGGGATTGCTGAATGACTGTTGAACAGATCGCCTCCAGAGTTGGCATTTCTGTGGGTTCTGTGCACACAATCCTGCATGACGACCTGAAAATGCGGAAAGTGTCATCCAGGTGGGTGCCACGAATGCTGACTGATGACCACATGGCTGCCCATGTGGCATGTTGGCAAGCAATGTTGACGCACAACAACAGCATGAATGGGACTTTCTTTTCGTCGGTTGTGACAATGGATGAGATGTGGATGCCATTTTTCAATCCAGAAACAAAGCGCCAGTCAGCTCAATGGAAGCACACAGATTCACTGCCAACAAAAAAATTTCGGGTAACCGCCAGTGCTGAAAAAATGATGGTGTCCATGTTCTGGGACAGCGAGGGCGTAATCCTTACCCATTGCGTTCCAAAGGGCACTACGGTAACAGGTGCATCCTACGAAAATGTTTTAAAGAACAAATTCCTTCCTGCACTGCAACAAAAACGTCCGGGAAGGGCTGCGCGTGTGCTGTTTCACCAAGACAACGCACCCGCACATCGAGCTAACGTTACACAACAGTTTCTTCCTGATAACAACTTTGAAGTGATTCCTCATGCTCCCTACTCACCTGACCTGGCTCCTAGTGACTTTTGGCTTTTTCCAACAATGAAAGACGCTCTCCGTGGCCCCAAATTCACCAGCCGTGCTTCTATTGCCTCAGCGATTTTCCAGTGGTCAAAACAGACTACTAAAGAAGCCTTCGCTGCTGCCATGGAATCTGGCGTCAGCGTTGTGAAAAATGTGTACGTCTGCAAGGCGATTACGTCGAGAAGTAACGCCAGTTTCATCGTTTTCGGGTGAGTAGTTAATTAGAAAAAAAATCGGAGGCCTTAGAACTTGAATGCACCTCGTACTGACGTGAGGTCTGGAACATGACAAGGAAAGAGAATTCAGAAAGCGGACATAATTAGTTTGATACTTAACTTTAATCCATTATGATGAACGTCGCTCTTGACGGTACATGACTCACAACATTATCTGTTCAGAATACATAGTAACTGAATATGTCGCCTTGCTAGGTCGTAGCAAATGACGTAGCTGAAGGCTATGCTAAACTGTCGTCTCTGCGAATGAGAGCGTATGTAGTCAGTGAACCATCGCTATCAAAGTCGGCTGTACAACTGGGGCGAGTGCTAGGGAGTCTCTCTAGACTTGCCGTGTGGTGGCGCTCGGTCTGCAATCACTGATAGTGGTGACACGCGGGTCCGACGTATACTAACGGACCGCGGCCGATTGAAATGCTACCACCTACCAAGTGTGGTGTCTGGCGGTGACACCACACATAGTGTCTAGAGCGTACTGAGAACAACACATTTCAGCCATTACCTCTAACCATGGACAACGCACTGGCCGACAGCTTTCACTTAATGACCGAGTGCAGCGGCGTTTGCGTAGAGTTGTCAGCAGTAACAGACAAGCAAAACTGCGTGAAATAACCGCAGAAATCAAAGTGGGACGTACGGTGAACGTGTACGTAAGGATAGTGTGGCGAATTTTGCCGTTAATGTCGTATAATAGCAGACGACGGAACGAATGCCTTTGATAACAGCACAACGTCGCTTGCAGTACTCATATCGATTGGACCCTATACACTGGAAAAGCATGGCCTGGTCAGATGAGTGACACTTGCTGTTGGTAAGAGCTGATGGCAGGGTTCGAGTATGGGGCAGACCCCACGAAGCCATGGACCCAAGTTGTCAACAAGGCACTGTGTAAGCTGTTGGCCGTAATGGTGTGGGTTGTGTTTACATGGAATGAACTGGGTTGCCCTAATTCATCGGAACCAGTCATTAAGTGGAAGTCTTTAGGTTCGGCTACTTGGAGACAGTTTGCAGTCGTTCATAGACTTCATGTTCCCAGACAACGATGTCATGTCACTGGGCCACATGTGTTAGCGACAGGTTTGAAGAACAGTGTGCACAATTCCATCGAATGATTTGGCCATCCAGACCGCCCGACACGAATCTCATCGAACATTTATGAGACATAACCGAGAGGTCAGTTCGTGCACAACATCATGCACCGGAAACATTTTCGCAATTATGAGTGGCTGTACAGTCAGCATAGCTCAACATTTCTGCAGCGGACTTCCAACGACCTGTTGAGTCCATGCCACGTCGAACTGCTGCACCAAGCCGGGCGGAAGGAGATCCGACACGATATTGGGAGGTATCCCATGACTTTTGTCACCTCCGTGTTTCTACGTATTTGGTTTTCAGTCACTGTCCTTAGCCATCGCCATATTCATTATTATTAATTTTCATATTTATTATTAGCTTATTTTGTATTGGGACTTCTACACAGCGATGATGACCGTAACATTATGATCACGACCACCGTGTGCTCGGATGCTGCCTGTTGGCGTTAAGGGCTCGTGACGCTGTAAGGAAAATACAAGGTGACTCAAAAGTCCCTTAACATTTGAAAATGCACTGATTCGTGGAATAAAGCACGCAAGAGGTGGAAACTGACACACATGCTTGAAATTAGATGAGGTTTTATTGAAATCGAAAACGACTGCAAAAGCTGGCCAACGGATGGAGCTGGACAGCGACACGCCAGTGACGCTACATGAGAAACGTGTATAAATTGATCTGGTTGATAAACACCTGCTGGAATGTGCGACTTCTATGCAGGTTGGCGCTCCACCCCACATTGCTGCACGTGGAAAACATCTCTTGCGCACATCGGTGGGTCAGGATCGCGTGCTCAACCGCCACTCCGTCACGCTTGTCCTCTCAGGTGCCCAGACTTCTGCTCGCGTGATTGTTGGGGGGTCACCTGAAGTCCCAAGTCTGCCACAATTGTCCGGCCTCATTAGGGATGCTAGGGGACAACAACCGACGGCTGTTTTTCACTATACCTACTGATGTGCTGTACAGTGCTGCTCACAGCATTGTCCTTCGACAACAGGTATTTTTGATGAATGACGGCCAACATGTTGAGCATTTGTTATAAAGAACATTGTCTTAGCAGAAAATCAGTTGTTAAGCTAATTGTTGCTTTATAAATCATATGAAGCCCCATCTCTTATTTTGTACACGTTTTTTGTTCTGTAAAACCCCATGTCATTTCAAGAATGTTTTTCAATTTTTACTTCTCTATCTACATTATTTCGTGAAGTATCGAACATTCAGATCTCAACGATCTGTATATAAGCGGAGCAGACAAGAGCGGGAAATTATTGAAGCGACGATACGGGCCGCAAA
Source organism: Schistocerca americana (assembly GCF_021461395.2). Classification (NCBI taxonomy): domain Eukaryota; kingdom Metazoa; phylum Arthropoda; class Insecta; order Orthoptera; family Acrididae; genus Schistocerca; species Schistocerca americana. The sequence goes on from NC_060121.1 coordinate 97,030,507, forward strand.
GGTGAAATCCACTGACTTGCGCGACTTCGACAAACAGCTGTTTGTTGCGGCCCGACGCCTGCGAATGAACTCCCCGGAAATGGCGAAGCTGGTCGGCTGTTGGCGTGCTACTGTCGTGAGCATGTACGTGAAGTAGCTGAGGAACGATGTAATCACGTTACGCGAAAAGGTGAATGTCCAAAGAAACGGGCACTGCGGTGACTGCAGCCGTTACGAAATACATGAAATGAATTCGCAGATGCGAATATGGACCACACTCAGCTGTATAATGGAATAACGACAATGAAAATTTGTACCGGACCGGGACATGCATGCATGTCCATAGGAACATTCCATAGTAATTGAGAATTACACGGGCACTACAATATTGCATTTATCTGCTGACACCAGGGAAGCGACTTTCAAAAAATGTCTCGCCGGTACGGGAATATACATAATGGATGTACGAGTATACGTTGCAGACACGTGGTTGACGACATATGTAAGTTTGGCTCTGGCCATGAGTCGTGCTTGGATAGCCTCATAGTAAGGCGAAAGCTCGTGATAAGCGGGAAATCCAGATTCGGGTCCCTTTTCGGCCCAAATTTTCACTGTCGTCATTCCATTATGCAGCTGATGGTTGTCCTTTCTTTTTTAACTACGAGTACATTTCATGAGTACAGTGCTGCTGCAGACCAAGTGATTGCGAGCACAACCCTGTGAGATCACATTGTCGAGTGTGGGGCGCCACAACAGACGACTCCAAAGTTTTCTCAGCTTGACTGTACGGCATCGTCAGCACGGGATCACCCGGGTTGGACAGTACATCAATGGAAACGTATCGCATATTCGGTGAATCATATTTCTTGCTACACGCAGTCGATGGTCACGTCCGGAAACGTCGTCATCCAGGCGAACGGTTGATGCAGGCGGGTGTTGGTAGTATTATAGTATAGAGGTGATTTACCTGAGCTTCTCTGGAATCTGTGGCACTAATCGAATGTACGATGACAGCTATGGACTACGTGCTTAATATCTTCCAGGTGGACAATGACATTTTCAAGGAGGACAACTGTCCATGTCATAAGGACCCGCGCGTCCACTACGGTCGCAGGTTCGAATCCTGCCTCTCGCATGGATGCGTGTGCTGTCCTTAGGTTAGTTAGGTTTAAGTAGTTCTAAGTTCTAGGGAACTGATGACCTCAGATGTTAAGTCCCATAGTGCTCAGAGCCATTTGAACCATGTCTTAAGGCCAGAATCGTACTATACTGGTTTGCGGAATACGATAGGGAGATCAGAGTGAAGTCTTGGCTGTCAAATCCGTCTGATCTGAGCCCGATTGAACACGTCTGGAACTCTGTAGAGCACCAGCTCTGCGTCCTGAAACTACCGGCCCGTAGTTTACGGGACTTGGACCAACTTCACGCAGACATCTGGTGTCACATACCTCCGGAAGCGTATCAAAGTCTTGACGAACCTAGTCCACGCAGAATCACTGCTGTATTGCACCAAAATGGGTCCAACAGGCTATTAAGTACGGGAGAACCAAGTAACTTACACTTTACTATGGCAGGCCAAGTAACTTTTGTTGAATGCTTCAAAATGGCTCTCAGCACTATGGGACTTGAACATCAGAGGTCATCAGTCCCCTAGACTTAGAACTACTTAAACCTAACCAACGTAAGGACATCTCACACATCCATGCCCGAGGCAGAATTCGAACCTGCGACTGTAGCGGTCACGCGGTTCCGAACTGAAGTGCCTAGAACCGCTCGGCCAACGCGGCCGGCTGAATGCTTGAAATTGATACAGATACAGACATCAAGAATGAAAAATGCTCCCATCAGAGCACAAAAAGGTGAATATGCCCTGGCCAGAGTTAGGGATATAAGGACAGGGAGCTTTCCATTATCTGGCAGCTTCAAAGATATTTAAATCAAACATCTTGAAGTATTCACTGTTTTTTTCTTGTTAGTATTAGTACTCATATTACGTAATATAAAGCATCATGTCAAGTAAAGTATTCCCTCAAAAAAACTTATTTGTCGATTACATATATGCTCTTCAGCTATGGCTGCAAATCTCCTGGAGTTTGGGCACAGGATGAGGGACTTCAGATATAAATTGCAAGACTCATATGTGTTAATAAAAAGTGGCACTGAGAACTATGTGACTTAACATCTGAGGTCATCAGTCCCCTAGTACTTAGAAGTACTTAAACCTAACTAACCTAAGGACATCACACACATCCATGCCCGAGACAGGATTCGAACCTGCGACCGGAGCGGTCTCGCGGTTCCAGACTGAAGCGCCTAGAACCGCTCGGCCACCCCGCCGGCAGATGTGTTAACACCTTACAGCTGGGAGAGCTCACTACGAAAAGGCAATTAGGGTCAACTCATAAAAAATCGCGAATATGTCAAGATGTTTTAATTTAAACGTCTTTGAAACTGCCACATAAGTCGAAAAGCTAGCTCCATTCTTCACATTACGTACTCCGCCGAGGACCTATTCGCCTTTTTTGTTATGACAGGAACATTGTTCATTTTGGTTTCCAACTTTTCATTAAACTATCATAGTTTGTCAATCGCTGTAGATTCTTGTTGAGTCGGGCGACGATTCATCCAGTATAAGCTTTTTATTGTCTTTCGAACAATGTTGCTTACATAGTGGCAACAGATAAAGCTTTTTTTTCGTACAAATAATCAACTGTTTGACGTACTGTGACGCAGCAGGCATTGTCATAATGTAGAAAATGCGACGTTTTACGTTGTTTTTCATGGTTTTATTTGTAGGGATCGCCCACTCCCGTGTTGTAAAACCCTACTGTTCCTCATGATGAAGATTGAGGAACCAGACCCAATAAAACAGTATTAAATAGTGCTTCATTTATTTCTCTGAATACATCTCGTCTCCGTATCTTCGGCGGCTGTTGGTGGCTTAGCAAGCCGGCGAGGAATCACATAAATCCAATGCTGTGTGGTTCAGCCCTGTGATCAGGCCGGTGACTTCCAAGCGGGTTGCTGCCCTTGGTGTGGAGGACACGCCCTGTTGGAAGCTCTGCTCGGAAATGAAAACGATGACAGCGGATGTGTGTTGTGACCCACACGCCATTCTGGGAGTACTCTGCCCCTACCATTTCACACTGCTCGTGTTGTCCCATTAGATGGACCGCGATGTTGGATGCCGTGAATTCGTGTTGAATTCTGATCCTGGCCCGCCAATTCGGTAGGCCGTCTGACCCAAGCGATTCTGGAGTTTAGGGGAGTTTGTGCCCCAAGCTGGAACGATGTTGGTAGGCCTCTGGACTGCGCATCTGTGACTGTTGGTACTGGAGGATGGGTTCCATCATACGTGGCTAAGGATCGGTGGTCATCTCATAACGATCTGCGGAATGACCTCCAGAAAACTGATGAATGGTGCAGCCTCTAGCAGTTGACCTTGAACGTAAACAAATGGAACATATTGCACACGCGTAGGAAAGGAAATCCACTAGTGTATAGCTACACTGTTGATGACAAACAGCTGGAAACAATATCTGCCGTAAAATATCTAAGAGTAACTATCTGGAGCGACCTTAAGTGGAATGACCACATAAAATAAATGGTAGGAAAAGCAGATGTCATACTCAGATTCATAGGGAGAATCTTAAGGAAATCATCCACGAAGGAGGCGACTGTCGAGCGCTTGTTGAACCCATTCTTGAGAACTGTTCAGCTATCTGCGATCCCCACTAGATAGGACTGATAGAAGATATAGAGAAGATCCAACGAGAGAGAGACGTTTCGTCACGGGATCGTTTAGTCGGCACGAGAGCGTTACGGAGATGCTCAGTAAAACCCATTGTCAGACTTGCAAGAGAGGCGTTGTGTATCACGGAGATATTTACCATCGAAATTTCGAGAGAGCACATTCCGAGAAGACTCGTACAACATATTACTTCCCCCTGCGTACGTCACACGCAATGATCATGAGGAGAAAATTCGAGAAATTAGAGTTAGTACCGACAATCATACTTCTCACGCGCTCTTCGCGAGTGGAACAATGTTGGAGGGCTTAGTTAGTGATATAAAAAGTTCCCTCCGCCACACAACAGTAGGTGGCTTGTGGAATGTGATAAGGTGGCAGGAGTATGACCGGTACTGGAACAGTCTCATAGACACGATGTTACAGTACAATAATCTGAGAGTCGAGTTTGGACGACATTAACGCCATCGATCCTACTGATAGACTGCCTCTAGCCTAGTGGGGTGCAGTGTTTATGGCGTCGAGGAGAGGCACCGTTCTTTTATGTGATTCATCATCACCGAATCATTTCTTCTCTTTACGAGTTTCAGCGGTCTTCCTTTCTGCTACATTTGCTTAACCAATCTGTTTCAGATTACATAAATATAAATTATTCTACGGAACAGAAGGTGCTGTCAAGGACAGACATTTAGAGTTTCCGAATTTAAGTTTGCTGTATGTCAGACAGTTTATAGCATGGGGTAAGTGGTAAGAATTTTTGGTGACATCACTGTGCACCTTTTCTGTGATGCAGAAAAACTGTTGGTACTGGAGGATGGGTTCCATACTACGTGGCTAAGGATCGGTGGTCATCTCATAACGACCTGCGGAATGACCTCCAGAAAACTGATCAATGGTGCAGCCTCTGGCAGTTGACCCTGAACGTAAACAAATGGAACATATTGCACACACATAGGAAAAGAAATCCAGTAATGAAGGCCATTTTTTCTTATTATATTGTAATTATGTACATCATAGTTGGTTTTAACTGTAGTGAGTTATTTAGAACAATAGCAAGTTATTTAGAACAAACTTCATCAAAATGCCTGACTCTTTAAATACATATCTACAAGATTATCTTGAGTACACGCCACACGTTATTCCTACAGTGCGTTTTTGAACAAAGGAAATTTCCTTCCTCAAAGATGGGTTCATATTCGTTTTTAGTACACTGTTCTAAAAATGCAAATAGCTACCTTTGTAGTTTAATGCGTAGTCCGTAGAGGAGCCTAGAGGAAGCTCGTACCTAACAGTGTATGTCAAATGGCTGCTGATAATCTTGTCTTTCCGTGAAAGCCAAGTGAATGTACTTTTGGACGCCTAGTCTCCCAGCGGTCGGTCACATGAGCGTAGCGTGTTGCACAAACTACAGTACGTTGCTACGCTTCAATTATCACTGTTCTACAAAAAAAACCTTTTCTTCTATTTCGATAAAAAATATTGTGATCCTAGTTGTATTTTGAGTGCTGAATTGAAAACTGTTTTTGGTTTTTTTCTGTCAGGGATAGTTTATGAGTAATCGCAATTTTATTTCTCTTTTCAGTTTCTGATATAGTACAGCAAACGTGAGGTGAAATTCGACAAAAAAATGCACATCTTTATGATGTTATAAGTTCATCACATTAATGGAGGGTGGGATCTAACATATAACACAGTAACCTTTGTGTATACACTTTGAAGCATTTATTTGACATGATAAATTACAGAAAATAGGCAAACAATGAGCCACTGTCTTGTAATGCACATCACTTTTTTCTCTTGTATTGTGAATCTTTCTTCTCTCGAATGATATTCCAGCAATAATCTGCTATCATAGAAGGTACCCACTCTCCTTCATAGCGCCTTTCTATGGTAGAAATGTCTTCATGGAATCTTTCCCCATGTTCATCCGATACGTCACTACAACTCTCTGTGAAGTAGTCCAGATGAGAGTCCATCATATGTACCTTCAAAGATATATTGCACTCCAAATCCTGATATGCTTTGATCATATCCTTCACCATTGCTTTGTAGTTAGTAGCTCTTCTTCCTCCGAGGAAGTTTTCCGACACCATCTTGAAACAGTCCCATGCGGTTTTTTCTCTATCAGTTAAACATGCTTCAAAATTTGCATCTTTCTGCAGCTCCCTGATTTGTGGGCCCACAAATACACCTTCCTTTATTTTTGCAGCTGAACGACGGGGGAATTTGGTAGCTAGATATGCAAACCGACAGCCTGTTGGATCCATGGCCTTCACGAATTGTTTCATCAGGCCAAGTTTGACGTGAAGCGGTGGAAGTAGTATATATTCAGGAGCTACCAGACTTTCACGTAGTACATTCTTTTCGCCAACTTTCCATCTTCGCCTAGGCCATTTCTTTTTCGGTCTCGACTATCCCACTCGCAAAGCAAACAGGCATACTTTGTGTAGCCTTGTTGCATTCCCAGTACCATAGCAATTACCTTGAAATCTGCACATATTTTCCATTTGTGTTCATTGTATTTTAATGAATTTAGCATCCTTTGTACGAATTCGTAATTTTCTTTTGTCAAACTAGCATAAGCTACTGGAACAGAGGGTATTTTATTTCCGTTATGGAGCAAAGTACCCTTCAGACTTGTTTTCGATGCATCTATGAAAAGTCTCCACTCCTGTGAAATATAAGTGAAGTTCAGCGCTTTCATCAGGCCAGCAACGTCATTGCAAAATGTCAGTGCTTCGTCAGTTGAAAAATAAGAAATAAAGGCATGTTCTCTGTGCCTGAACACACTGATTTTAGTACTTTGGTGAAGTAGATTATACTCTTGTAATCTTGAACCAAGCAGTTGCGCCATTTGTTTACTTAGTCGTAGATCACGCACTAAATCATTTAAATCTGCCTGTGTTAACAAATGTGGCGATGACTCACTTGTGCAGTGATATAAAGAATCATCATCTGTGATTTCTTCAGTACTACTTATTTCACTGTCACTCGGAATTTGACCTCGAGCTCTTGAAGGTACTGGAAGATTGTTGAAATGCTGCACTGGCATTCTCGCTGAAGGCAGATCTGGGTAAACAATGTGCTTCTTTGACTTTTTGTTTGTAAAACCCTGAATTTTTGTGAGACAGAAATAACAATCGTAAAACCCTGAATTTTTGTTAGACAGAAATAACAATCAGTAACATGGTCCTTAGGCTCCCTCCACACCATGGGAACAGCAAACAACGCAACATTCTCTTTACCTTTCCACCACTGAATTAGTTTGCAGTAACATGTAGCACAACAGAAATGTGGTGCCCATTCTTTATCTTGGTGTCCTACCTCTACTCCAAAGTAATGTTTGTATGCTTTCTTTATGACTGAAGAAATTTTCTTCCTATTTCTGGCAAAAGTGAACTTCCCACAGATGTAGCAGACGTTGTCCGGCTTATATCGACATCCACGACGACGTGGCATTTCTGCAAATTTAAAAATACCACTTTGGTGATACACCTGTATTAAATTAATAGTAGGGAACTAGAGGAACGCTGATGTGTAAAAACAAGCAGTCGTTTTACCTTCAGCACCAGGCTCAATCAGTTTACACACAGGAACTAAAAAAATTCAACCGTGCTCGGATATATGACAGACAGTTACTTGGCAGCCAAAACACCCACTCGTTAAGACTGACACAAATTGCGGCGAACACCACTGTTGTAAACTCGATGCACCTGCCCCTAGGAGGCGTGAAGCTTTACTGCCGAGGCAGCGACCGGCTGTCACCGTTCGAGTTAATGAGATGTTTAAGGTGGTCTTAATGACATAAGTGTGGCGGGGGATAACCTAATGATGTCTGATTCTTCCCACCTGCTGTTGCACAAGAAATTATCACGTTCTATCACTACTGGATGCGGCAACATACCCGTATTTCTCTATAACGTCTCTGTGTTTGCCATGAATTGTGAATATACATATATATATATATATATATATATACATATTACATAAAAAGTATCCCTGACAACGATATTTTGTTTACATATTTGAATTTCCCACGGTAAAATGGTCTAGAAGCACATACTTTAATATCAGAAATAGAACCCATGTCGAACAGTGTTATTGGTCTTCTTTTAAATTAAATGTGTTAAACAACATATTTTAACCATTTTATGCGCAAAGTAGAAGCTGTTTTGCGTATATACACTCTATGACAAAAATAAAAGAATCACGACGAACGAATTATCCGAATGGGATGGATATGGTAGATATGGTGTGCATGTACAGGCAAACGAATGATTACAGTTGCAGAAAGATTGGATGTTTTATTCGAGAGGAACAGCTTCGCAAATTGAACAAGTCAATAGCCTGTTGCTCCACTTCTGGCTCTTATACAAGCAATTATTCGGCTTCGCATCGACTGATACTGTTGTTGGATGTTCTTCTGGGGGGATATGGGGTCACATTCTGTCCAATTGATGCATTAGAAGGTGGTCGGTGTGGTCGAGCGGTTCTAGGCGCTTCAGTCCGGAACCGCGTGACTGCTACGGTCTCAGGTTCGAATCCTGCCTCGGGCATGGATGTGTGTGATGTCCTTAGGTTAGTTAGGTTTAAGCACTTCTAGGTTCTAGGGGACTGATGACCTCAGATGTTAAGTCCCATAATGCTCAGAGCCATTTGAACCATTTTTTCGATGCATTAGGTCCCTAAAGTCCCGAGCTGATAAGAAGAGCCTGCCAATAATGGTCTCCACGTTCTCAATTAGGGCGAGATGCGGCAGCTTTGTTGGCAAAGGTAGGGTTTGGCAAGCACGAAGACAAGCAGTCGAAACTTAAGCCGTGTGCGGGAGGGCATTATGTTGCTGGAATACCGCAATAAAGGGGTCAGAAGGAGCAGGCAGGAAGAAGAATATTGTCACGAGGAGTAGCTGGCGCCTGTATTCCGAAAAGTTGACCAGAAGCGATGAGCGGTTAAAAGACGCCAGGTGTTGTACGACAGCCGGCCGAAGTGGCCGTGCGGTTCTAGGCGCTGCAGTCTGGAACCGCGAGACCGCTACGGTCGCAGGTTCGAATCCTGCTTCGGGCATGGATGTGTGTGATGTCCTTAGGTTAGTTAGGTTTAACTAGTTCTAAGTTCTAGGGGACTAATGACCTCAGAAGTTGAGTCCCATAGTGCTCAGAGCCATTTTTTTTGTTGTACGACATACGACGCAACCGGTCGAGGGATAAAAGGAAAAACGAATGCTGCACGCGTGTTTAGAAAGCGGCACGAAAAATCTATTTCCTTCTTATTGTTTCGCAAGTGCAGGGAAAACCGCATTTGCTCCGGTTTCTCCGTAACTTCTGCGAAAACAAGCTGACAATGCGACGTTTGTGTGGCGCGCGGCTATGATACCGCCACACGACTCCGCGAAGGCCAGCAGAGGTAAACACGGCGCCGGTGTGTGCGGGCTGTCCGGCGGCACAGAACAGAGCAGTGTCAGCGCCGGGCCAGAGCTTGGCAGGGCCGCCTGCGTGTAAACAGCCTCCGCGACTCGGCACCGCGCCAGCCGGCACCAGGCCGCGGGCCCAGGGCGGGATACTGCCGGGCCCCTCCCCAGTATCTGTCCACGGAAAGGTGCTGCGCCGCCCGACGTCGCTAAATCGCTGCAGGGCTCGTCCAGGCGAATTCCGCCGTCCAAGGTCTTATCGTCAACCCCATCGAACACACAGCGCAGGTTCTAGAGCACCTCGCGAAGCACGCCGAATTTGCTTTCCGTCATGGTTTCTTGCACGCCCAGAAACGAGCTGGTACATTACACGGAACGTGCTCCTCGCCGTGATTTGCGACTGCAGTGCTCTCCTGCGGCAGTTGTTCGGTGCACAGTATGCTTACCAAACTGGTCGTCAAGTCGCTACGTTAGCTCCAATAAAGCGCACATTTCTACCCTAGTCTACATACTAGCTATATTGCTCTGTCTGTAGTATATATAAGTTTAAAAAAATGATACAAGGCAAAAATAATAACACAAATTTGCAATACTGTTCCGTATAAATTAACAATTATTTCATTAATTTACTTTGCGTGTTTGTGCACACATTTGTAACAGTTTTATAAAGGAATGGGTAGCCTACAGTTCCTTAGATGTTTCAATTAGGACTGTTGATATTTTGAAAAATGTCGGGAATCCGATATATCAATATTTGAAAAAATACCGTCTTCAGCTCTCGATAAATGTGAAAAATATATCGACACATGTTCGGACAAAATATCGACACATCTGCTTGTAAAAATATCGGCAGCACGTTGTAAATATACTGCCAGTTTTAGAGCTGTGTATTTAAGTATTGATTTATTGGCTCAAATGGCTCTGAGCACTATGGGACTTAACTGCTGAGGTCATCAGTCCCCTAGAACTTACAACCACTTAAAGCTAAGTAACCTAAGGACATCACACACATCCATGCCCGAGGCAGGATTCGAACCTGTGACCGTAGCGGTCGCGCGGTTCCAGACTGTAGCGCCTAGAACCGCTCGGCCACTCCGGCCGGAATTGATTTATTATTAGATATTCTGTACATCAACAAGCTAGAAGTCCACCTATCCTCCTTAGAGCAAGAATTAAAAGGAAAACTATACACGTTCACCCTTGGCGATAGCCACTTTGCTAACAATGGTAATTGCATGTAAGTAGCACAGTAAAAGGTGTCTGATAGGTCCGTCGTTCAGTTTAGTCGCATATCAGATTTGTCAGAAATACTTAAAGTCGATTTCCCTGTTTTTTAGTTTTTGCCAACGCCAGGGACCTAGGACTTGTAGTGTCATAACTGCGTGGTGAAGCTAAACGTTGCAGTTTCTGTTTCTAGCGCCGAGCGCCGATTACGTCACCATTTCTCCTCGCACGTCTCCGCCCATCGCAACTACCAGTCTTGTCATTTAGATTTTTGTTTATCATTTTGAGCACCTGTGTTTGAAGAATGTCGATGTGAGGAAACAGCACACTAGCAGCAGGTGTGCTGCTTCTTGACGTCGGAAATGTAGTTATTCCGTTTACACCGCCGCACCTCACTGCAATCGCAGTTCTTCTTTTGTGTCACATATCCTTGCTTCACTCAGTCAAAGGGAAAGATAGGACGTGATGAAAGCTCAAAAAGTAGTAAGACTCCTTCACACAGTGAAAGTGAAATTATGTCCTATTACCGTTTCAAAAGAACAACTTCAATTATACTGAGGTATCAATATATGAATTTATTTAGCGGTCTCGTGGCCTCCGCTGGTTTATTGCAAAGTGCAGTACAGCAAAAAGCTATCGTACTGCGCCACATGCAAATGCGTATAAGCCTACAAATTGCGTCGTTACCAGTGAATGATCTGCGTTTTCTTTACTGTATAATCTCTGTAGGCAAAAAAAAAAAAAAAAAAAAAAAAAGGAAGAAAGGAAAGGAACACAAAATAAGAACAGTTTTTTTTGGTTACAGTGAAGGCAATAATATTGTAACTTCTACATTTACAAAAGGTGTTCGAAATTTACACCATTTGTTTGAATGCAGGCATTGCATCGCTCAGTCATTCTTTCACGCACGCTGTCGAAAATACGCTTTGTTATTTTGTATACGATTCACATGTTCAACGTGTTAGCCACTTTTGGGGAATTCCCCGACATTCCCTGCCGTATGTGCCTTATATTAAATTACTTATCTGGGCGTCACCTACGTCACTGCGGGGATTTTAAACGTTATTAAGAATCATCCTCCATACAGCGTGTTTTACAGTTCATATTAAACGCTTCTGGAGGAAACTACATCCAAGTATCAAAGTTACAGGCCCCGGCGCCTGTAAATCTACGTATATACATGGTGATCCCGTGATGATGTTACAAACTTTCCAAGGATGATAGAGAAGGATGTACCGGTACTGTTGGTGGTAAGACTGTAGCATAGGCAACTTTCAGAGGTGGTAATGTGGACTAATACCAGAAAAAATGGCTAGTAAATATGGGCTCTAAACTGGATACCTGAAGAGCTATGAGGGGTTGTTCAATTGAGGAGACGTGTTTCACACTAGCGAAGATGAACAAGAGCTCATACATCCTCATGTATGCATTTACTAGATATTTTTCCTTGTCTTGGTCTACAAACAATTGGTCAATATTACTGGCACCTATGGTACTGTTCCAGCACCAGGTACTAGTAAGAAGATAACAAATCTCAAGAAGATTGCTTCTTTACCTATATTGTCAGGTCCTAATTACTTTTTAGGACTTAAATTGAATTTTTCTATTTCAAAAGCATCTGAATCAAGTACTATAGGTAATGGTTCGATTACCTTTGCTGTTGTTGTTTGTCATGACGCTTCTAGGACTGGTTTGGAAAGTTTTACATCACGTAAAGTTTTGGCATTTCGTACTGTACATTTCGCCGAAATTCTTGTATTAAGTGAAGGATCCTATTTAGTACCTTATGGTCCATTGTCTCTTAATTGTAGGACAAGGCGTAAGGTTAATTCCGATGAAAAAAATTATATTTGGTCTAAAATAAGTGGTACATCTAATATGGAAGATTGTAAATTTGTTGGTGATTGTATGGTATATTATCATTGATAAAAACTACACATTGATCTTGCCAAAAGCCGAGAAGCGATTTTATTCTTTTGTAGCACCACACCTCACTCAGTATGCCCGCCCTACAGTCTTAGCAACGACAGTACAGGTACATATAGTCCGCTTCTAGAGGTATCACGTTGATTTTCGCTTGTAACTTATGATTCTTTCGTTTCTGAACAAGGGACCCTTATCTCATATTGATACATTTATCCGTCCCTATCATCCTTGACAGTTTGTACTTTTGTGAAGAGACCAAGCGACGCGGGGAGGTTTCGGATGGAGTACATAATGGCGAGACAGGAATTTCTATAGCGGATTTTAAACTCTAGAACATTTGCATCGGCAGCTTGGACACTCACCGTAATTAATTAATTGTGAACTGCAGATTAAAACTGAAGAAATCGAAGAGAGATTAAATTATGGAGCTTGAATCAAGATAAGTTGAAGGATCCAGAGGATGTTGAAAATTTAACTGAAACAGAAGAAAGGACTACAATACGAGTTGAATGAAGAAGTGTTACATTAATATAAGTATTACATTGAATAAATTTTTTCCCCAAACTAAGCTATTGTTCTCCACAATACCATCAAATACAGATATTGCAAAATAAGGATTAGTTCCAACGAATACACAGGTGTTAAGAAAACAATACAACGTATCGAACAGACTTAAACCATCCTCTATTAAATAAATCACTGGTATAAGCGAAGTTAATGTATTATGTGTACCAAAAAGAAATTTGGAAACGGAAGAGGTCGAAGTCAAAAAACGTCAACTGATGTATTTGGCGAATTAAGACTGAAATTTGCTATAAGAAAAAGAACAAGCCATTGCAGATGTGCTAACAAGGCTAACAAATTATTTTAAACACCGTAAACGAAAAAATCAGGACACGATTGGGTAATGCAAGATATCAGCATACATCGTAAATACCAATGGAATGTTGCCATACATTGGAGTACTCGCAGAAAAATGTAGATCCCAGTACATTTACCAAGTTACACGTTATGCTATATTTTTTTATACAGCTCCATTGCCATTTGGATCCACTTAAAAATGATAGTTACATTGCGCCTCTATGTGATGGTCTCAACATGCATCTAGCAACAGAAGAGCCCTTTACAGAATTCGCTGAAGTGGTAAACATGAATTTCTATAGGCAAATTCCGCTAGGATCCGGGGAAAGGTCCAAGGCGTTTATGAGTTCGGGCGACAAAACAGTAATGTTTTTGTGACACACAGATCCTCTTCTGTGATTTGATGACACGAACAAACCAAGCAGCCACCATTTAGACTTAAGTGTTTACGAAGCTGACGTGCAGTATTTGATCACACATACTTATTGCGAAAATACAGTTTACGCTGCACATCACATTAAAGATCACTCCGAAACGCGTCATTTTAGCACGGTCTGTTCGATTAACGTGACATCGGCAGATAAACAGTCAAACCTCATCTTGGAGTTGACTCTTGGTATTATTTAGTGCTTGATTATGAAAAGGAAAGGATATCTAGTCTGTGAAAATTTTAGGGAGCCTTGGAAAGACGTAAATTTACAATAGCATCCGTCTTGCAGAGTCAGGGAATCATGAGTTTGCTGGTGGAAGTTAATGTGGGAGATAAAAATCGTAAAGTGTAACCAAGGCTTGAGTACAGTAGGCAGATTCAGATAGATGTAGGTAGTAGTAGTAGTAGTTACGGAGAGATGGAGAGAGTTGTACAGGATAAACTAGCACAGAGAGCTGCATCGAACCAGTCTTCAGAATGAATACCACAACAACAAAACGGGTAACATAAAGTAGGTAGGTCGAGGGAGGGGCGATTCCGAGGATGGTTCAAATGGCTCTGAGCACTATGGGACTTAACATCTGACTTCATCAAAACTACTTAAACATAACTAACCTAAGGACATCACACACGCAGTCGCGCGGTTCCGGACTAAAGCGCCTAGAACGGTTCGGCCACAGCGGCCGGCTAATCCTAGGCTCAAACGTAAACAAAATTAATTTGCGTCTTACGATGCGTTGGTAGTAAGAAAAGGACCGGATTTGAACAGGGTTGAATAATAATCTTGCTACACTAAGACGCGGGTTGTTGCTAATACCAAGTGAACAGTAGTTCGTAATCATTAGTGGCGATGTGTTGTCGACGAGTGGAGCGCTGTTATCCACAAGCACACGGTCAGACTATCAATGATAATGCGACGCCTGGACCGACCGAACTGGCACATTCGGGAGGACGGCGCTGTTGGTATCTAACCAGCCATCCATCTCCCTAAATCGACTGAGGCAAATGCTGTGTTCGTACTTCTGAAATGAGACGGTTAACACCCTTAGTTAGCCTTTCTTTGTGATACAGTTGCAATGAGCTTATCGTCAGAAGGGTGCTAAACCTTGAATCCTTCGTGTTTTCCACGATACTGGCGAAGAGGAGCAGTGATCTCATTACTTTTAACAATAAATCTTATTACAGCCAAGTAAGCCTGTAATAACCTCAATAGCTACACCGTTTTCAAGTGATAAGCTATTTGCAGTAGTCTGTGGTTAACATAACGGCTAAGGCTTCCTCAGAATCTGCGGGAAGTCGCTGTCTGGGTGAGGCTCCCACCAGAAGACTGGTCCGCAGTTCGATATAACCTACCACTGTTTGTTCGACCCAATAACTGCCGGGCTGAGCGTAGTTTTCGCTCATTTTGCTCGAGTTTAGTGATACAACCCACCATTAACTTGTCACAGTGAAAGTGTTTGGGTGAATTTGACGATACCGCCAACTACTGGCTTTTCTATCTGGTGTTACCCTTCCTTTCCCCCGTTGAGCACCGTAATGGTCATGCGGTGGTAGCTTTTGTGCCCGTGGAGATACGAGTGTCTGAAGTGGTCACCCGTCACACCGTCAAGTGGTCACCAGGACTTCTTCTGTCTCTTTCCCGTCAATGTGTTTATCAAGGAAAAGCATTTCAAGATTGTTCCATGTATTCTCGGGTAACAATGTTAGCAGCAGAAAACGAGTAGTAAATCAGCGAATACAGAATATGATAGCACAGAAAGAAAAAAAAATTAAAAATCTGTTGATACAATCATGAATCAAGATGAAAGCGTGTACCTCCCACCAGAATGCTTCAGTTCTCTCAATTTTCTCGACATGCCCTCTCAAAAAGATTCCAAAGAAACATCATAGAGGCGCCAATATTAACCGGGAATCAAAAGGGCAAGTTAGTATTCACATCACCGATTCCATTCATTTCAACTAGCTTGCCATTCGGCTATAAAAGCGTGCAATTTTCGGGAATATTAGCGCGCAGTATGACTAACAATAAAGCACACGGGCAAGAGTGTGCACTTGTTGGACAGGACACAAAAGTTGTTAGCTTTGTACCCGAAAGCAAAACACCAAATGTAAGACTATACTTTGAATAAGATGCTGTTAGAATAAGATAATTAATTTCGCATTTTTTCAGTTCAGAACAGAAATAGAAAACGTACCAAGCGAAGCGGGGCCCTTTTCGGCTAGTACATCACAACAGGAAGAATCTGCACAACCTGGCCGTCACATGCATAGAAGTGTGTATCTCGCACAGTGGCAGCTATTTACAACTCTTTATCCTGAAGTTGTACCACAGTAGGCTCATAACTGTTCTGCATAACCTGAGCAACAGCCATTGTCTTTGACATTTCCTATGAATGTCGTAAGCAAAGGTTCTGTAATATCTTTAGTTTCCAAGATTTTGTTTCTTGCACACTTGTGACTTGTGCACACTAGCTATTTGTCATCTTATGTTGGCTTAACTAATCGAAAACCGTTTTGTAACAGACAAATTTTAGTGGAATAATATGCATTTCATCTGCTTTTTAACCTTAAATATGAGTTACCCTACCGAGAGGCGGTGGAAGAATCCATTGGTATAATATCAGTTATTTCACATGCCTCGTCCAAGAGCGGCTACTGCTACAGTGTCAGCAAGAAAACGACCCCTGGGGTATTGAAGGGATGGCGAGTTGAATTTTCAGGTCGGTCTGTGAGACGTCCAGGATTGGCCCTACTGGACAAGTTATATCCCAGGAAGCCACGAATACTGTTTCTTTTTCCAGTTTTGGATTACCAGAGCTGTTTCAACACATTGTCTGGAATGGTAGCTTTACTTTGCACACGCTTTCTTTCCCGACCGAGCTGTCACGTTCTGCGAGACAAATAATTCACAAACTGCGCGCAACTATAAGTACGCGCCGACCACTCTGGCGAGCAGAAACGTGTGACAGCTGAGAGAGCCCGGTGCTTTCTCTCCCTGGACGTGGGCCAGACAACGCGGCCAGCACCTGCGGCCGCTTTTGCCAAGCCTGTCCCATCGGTCCGACCGCGACGCCTTGCTACTGACATTCACTTCGTTCGCGTTCCTTCTCCTTCGTTTGTCATGCACTCAGAGACTGGGTGTGCTGCAAGTGAAATTTATTCACTCTATTCGAAAACTAGGTTCCTTTAATTTATTAAACGAGCGTAGCACGTTAAGAGGTCTTTTATTATACACAACCTAAAGCTACAACCGTCAGATATTTTTCTACATAACGGAGTTTATCACTGCTCTCGTTGTTGAATTCTGCAGCCTCTCAGCTAAGCCATGTTTTACACTCTCATTTAAATCGTCATTGGCTTAAAACAGCTGTGACTCCAGCCATTTATTTTATCTTCGTAAACAAGCAAAAATCATTGACTCTCAAATCGGGCTTGTACGGCATATGATCAGAGAATCTCCAGTTGAAACTTCTACACGGCTCTCCTGAATTTGTTTTAGATATCACGGTAAATTTCTGAGTTTATTTTAGTGCCTCTTTTCGTAAAAACGAGAAGTGGTACTGGCAGTGCAGGATACCACTGGGCCATATATCATGGGGCGAACGGTCCCACGGAGATTCCGAAGTTATCCATTAGGTCATTTTCGTATATTTATATATTGTGAAAAGTAACAGTCCTGTAACACTCATTTGTGCTACACCCTGAATTATTCTTACTTCTGAAAATTTCTCCCCGTTGAGAATGACATGCTGTCTTTTGTTTGATAGGAATTTTTCAATATAATTACAAAGCTAGTTGGCCAGCCGGATTGGCCAAGCGGTTCTAGACGCTATAGTCTGGAGTCGCTCGACCGCTACGGTCGCAGGTTCGAATCCTTCCTCGGGCATGGATGTATGTGATGTCATTAGGTTAGTTAGCTTTAAGTAGTTCAAAGTTCTAGGGGACTGATGACATCAGCAGTTAAGTCCCATAGTGCCCAGAGCCATTTGAACCATTTGAACAAAGCTACTTCGATATTGTGTGCGCTCGTATTTTTTTCACTAGCCGTCAATGCAGAACTGTATCTGTAAGTCTTCTGGAAGTTGAGGAACGCTGCATCTATCTTAGCGCCTGTATCTACTGCTTTCTTGGTCTCCTGGACGAACAGAGCCTTCCGGCTTTCACACGCTCGTCGTTTTTGGAAGCAATGTTAATTCCTACAGAGTAGTCCCTATATTTTGACAGAAAAATACATTTACTGTTTCTGATAGCTTTGCTCTTTCCTACATTTATATGTTCTCTATTTTCGTACATTTACGATCTTCTTTATCATAAACTGTAGTTCTTCCTCTGAGTCAGACAGCGCTCAGGATGATCAGCGATGTGCAGGATTTCACCTGAGCTGGTTAAGAGAACCTGCAGGAAACATAGTCGCAATGGGGATTTGAACCTAGCTCCTACCGATTATCATTCGAGTGCGTTAACCGCCTCGCCGTCTCACACAGGATATCGACCATCAGATTCAACTTATTAACTTGTGGAACAATTGAACTTTTTAGCCTGCTGTCGTAGTGACACCTACATCAGATGATTCCACCGACGACCGACATCGGCCGAAGGAGGACATTGTTTTACTATCAGTACGCCAGTACGTGCACGTTCTCAGTGCAGCCGATCTCAACGCTTTAACGCAAAGACTTCGGACACTGATAGGCGGAATTCAAATTAGTCTTCTTCAATCGAATAAGATGACGTTCCCTCATGCAAAATACGTATTGTGAGAAACTTATAAGTTAGTGGCTCCCTAAGGATGAGAAAACCGTACAAGAATACACAGTTATATCGGATTCTGTGGTCTGAAACCGCAACTTTATTAATGACAGGTTACAACCAGAGGTAAATTAAAAGTATTCGCTTACAATTAACTGATTGCAGAAGTAGAAGGAAGAAAGTGATTTGCGAGTAAATACATTTAAAAAATTGTATCGTGTGCACTATATAATGCACCAGCCATAGTTTGTGATGCTCTGCTGAATAGTACTATAGTAGAATTGGAGCTTATAGCACGTATAGAACAATCTCAATTTTTCTGAATGAGATATTAAGTAAAATGAATAGAGAGAAGTTACTGGACGGTTAAGGCTAGCCTGTGTTCGGCTGAAATGCATTTTATGAAGTTGGATTGCTTTTGAGTGTCGTCATATATCATCTCATGTATAGAACAGGAAGTTTCTTTCTCCGTTATTTACACGGTGGTCAGAGACAGTTCGAGAAGTTTGTAAGGGAGTTGCAGGGCAGGATGTCATTGTGCCGTTTCCTAGTTTATCAGTACTGAAGTTAGACTCGCAATGGCTTTGCTACCTTTAGTGCCTGTTAACTCGGTAACGGTGCAACGTATCGATTTTTTTTCTTAACATTTATTTCTGAGGACAACCACCTGTGCAATACCCTAACAAGCTCTTCAGGCTGTTTGTTTTTAGCCTGCATATTTATAAAATTTACGTGATGGTTGCAATAACTAGAGAAAGAGTGCATGGTATTCTGCACGTTCACCTCGAGACGGATATAGCTCATCCACAAGCATTCAGCGTCTTTTGAATAGCAAATCCCACAATTAAGGACTCGTCTGTAAGAACAGAAGCGTTGTGTCTCGTACCCTGCCAAAAACAGACGAACGAGATCGGTCGCACTGAGACCAAGCTGTCAGGCGATGTTATCGGGGGACATCTGGCGATGGCGCCTGGGGACCGGTGTCGGTGCCACTGTTACCGCTAAGTTTTCTGATACTACCTCCCGTCTCACCGTTAGGGAATGCACCTCTAAATACGCATGAACTTACCATTTTGAGCATTCTGTTGTTATACTCGTCAGAATGGGCTCTGCCTTTTCAGCTGTTGGTCTCTGCCACTGACTCGGTAGGCCTCACCAGCGACGAGCTTACAGAGGGAAGGGAAGCGAGCAGAGAGGATGGCGGACACGGACAACGCGTACGACCAAGAGTTCCGCCGCCTGCGTAGGCTCACCAGCCGCTACGAAGTCCGGCAAATATCCGTGAGTTACGCCGCAGCCGAAGTCACCATAAATAACTCCCTTCTAGTGCTACTAACACGGCCAACTGTTTTGCAGTTCCACTAACCTCGCAGTGTGCTGTTCGTGTGTCGAAACTAACTCTCGTGAAATAATTCTTGTGCTTGTTTTATACTAACTAAATGTAGTGGGTGCAAGACATGTGAAACTGAAGTTGCTTGTGTCAGCGAGCGAAGAGCACGCTAAGGGCCGACTGCTCCAAAGTCAATTAAAAAGAAACATAACCGAGGGTCTCGTGATCGCGCTTAAAGCTTATTCCGATTAATTTGTGTCTGCGCTGCACCAACGTTAAATGTCGGTTAGCGAAACAATTTCGGCTAACTGGGAATTTGACCGCGATTATTTCCGTTTGTTACAAAGGAAAGCGAGAATTATACAATGAAAAAATAATGACAATCAATGTCCTAGGTATTTACTTCTAATCCCCTTGGTACTTATATACGTTTTCATATTGGTATCTTAATCAGGGCATTGTTATTCCCTATGGAGGGAAAGAAAAGGACGCCAAATTTCTGAAAATTTGAATTTGATTTGCATTTAGAGCTGGTCGGTTATAAATCGAAAATTTTCGGATATAAAAAACGGACGGACGTAGTGTTCGGAAGAAACTGGAAGCGTGGTCAAATGCAGGAACACAGTTTAATTCTACTCCTGCCCACCGCGCAACAATATCCCATATTATTAAATTTTGGTCACTGATGGTCTGGCAGTTACATGAAAAATGTGATTTTTTATTGCAGAAAAGTCCGCATTAAACCGCAGAATCGTTATGTGAATACAATCCACTGGAAATTCATCTACTGCGCTGAAACCGTCCATCACGTTGTGTAATTTTGCTGGAGAAAGAAACTTCACGTATTGTGGAGACATTGCTGGTATGATCCCCCGATACATCACTGATAATTCCTTGCGCTGATGCACTATGTACGTTTGCATTGTCAGCAATAACTACAAGGGCTATTCGGAAAGTATGGGCCGATAGGTCACGAAGTGGAAACGACAATGAGAATCCGATGAAGCTTCGCACAGATGTTTTGAGCTGTGTATGTACTCAGCCTGTCGGTGGCGTCACGTCGCTCTTTGCAGTTCTGAGCACACGGTGAGCACGTAAAAATGCCTAAACCGGAAGTGTCTTCCGCGAAGTATTGATGCCCGCTGCGAGGTTTAGCCCGATTTCATGCAACTCCACGTAACGTACCTGTCATGCATTTCCTTCCTCACAACTTTTCTCGGCCGCACATTGCAGGTCAGTGAGGACGCCACTGCAGCATTTTCGATGCGAAATGTTTGGTCAACCACCATACAGTCCGGACTTGGCTCCCTCTGACGTCCGTCTCTGCTCACATCAACCGCTGGTTATGAGGACAACATTTTGGCGCAAACAACGATCTGTAGACCAGCATAGAGAAGTGGTGGAAAGCGCAAGTGGCCGCCTTCGACGACAAGAGTATTGGAGGTGGCACTAAGTTACAATGGTGACTATATAGAGAAATAACTGGAAGATGTAACAAACTGTTACAAATAAAACATTTCACGACATATAGTACCTTACCTTCCGAATAGTCCTCGTATATTAAATGCACCAGTTGCATATGCACCAAATGTCATCAGAACTCTGTTCATGGGCGAGACATGGTTATTCCGATAAGTACGAAATTCCAATCGCTCGTTGGTTGGACCTAATAACAACCATTCTGTTTCTTTCGAAAGATGAAATCTCTCTTCAAATTTTCTGTCTCTGTAATCTTCAACAGGATATCCCGCTTTCCACAAGTATACCAGTACGGTTGCAGTGAAGATTTACATGGTCAAGACATAACATTTCTTCATCCTCTGTGCCATCTAAAACATCAAAACGCGCCGCTGTCTTAATGCGGTGTGTGTTTAATTCCATGTTAACTTTGATCAGTTCAAGATAAATGAGTCTCCAACCACGGTCAACATAACCACAATGAACGCCCTCGTTTAGCTTTAACTGAGGTTGGTGCAGTCGAATTATGATTTGACCAGTGTTAAATGCCGACTTGACTGCGGTTAACTTTTAATCGAGTTTGGTGCAGTCGGCCCTAACTCACACATTTCACGTTTTATACAATGACATGCAGCAAGTCACTAAAGGTATAAGATGAATCATGGCCCTTCCTGCAGCTGGTACAGACAGATCTGGTTCTTCAGATTTTTCATGAGATTGTGGGAACACATCCGTGTAGATACACAGTGGAAGTGCGTCTGGTACAGTTGAAAGCTAGTGGATAATATTTTACGTAAATCAGGTCGCAGCTAAGAAAGTGCAAAGGCGAAGCTCATTAACAACATATGTAATGGTCTAGTTACAAATATTCTCTTATTCCCCACTAAAACATTAATTTCAGATATAAGGATCAGGAAATGAATATCAGACTGCTGCTGAGTAATGGGGGGACGGCGACAAGTCGGAAAAAATATTATTAATAATTCGGGAAGTAATTCATTTCACGTCTAAGAACGTCTGGGTCCCCATACAGCTTCGCGTTCCAGAGGTGTAATCGCGCAGAAACTAATGTGAATGCGGTGGAGCCGCGGAACAATGGGCTAAGAGCCACACCATCTACAACCCACTTTTGTCTCGCAAGAAACAGGAAAACACGATATTGTTTTGGTCAGTCGTTGCACAGTGTTCGTTGTGGACTGACCGTTTCACAGATGCGCCAGAGTTGTTGTAGTTACCTTCCATTATTTTTCAGAGACTGTTATGAAGTTGTTACTAAGAGGTGCACTGCTTGTTTTAATTTGGAACTATTGATATCGAGTGTCGTCATTGGAACAGATAGTAGCTAGTCGTAAGGCTGCGCCTTGAAATGCTGGTTAGCTCCATTTAGCTGAGGTTTGAGGGCGTGTTTCTGCGGAGTGTAGCGCTTACGGGCTCAACGTACAGCCGCATAAGCCGTCGACACACTGACCATGCATTCGAACGTCAACGTTGAGCCTATCGAATTTCTGAAGTCACAGTGTGGAAAACGCATGTTGGGGAATCTTTCCGAACGTCTAGATCAATATGAAGCATGAAAGATATTCTGAACTTGCATCTAAACGTAGACCGAAGAGATGGAAGGACATCGGTTACGTCACATGTACGCCATCTACTTCCACTACAGAGTCTGGAGACGCCATATTGGCTTTCATTTGAAGCCAGTATCTGTTGGGTTTTATATTATAGCGTACGTCCTATGCATAACAGTCGTTTAAAACCACAATCAAATTGATCGCTCGAAAACCCGTCGCTAATTGGTACGATCTGTTGTGATAAAATGACAGGAAACGTCATATTGCTAGTTAAATAATTCTGTAACTGTAACTTGCGTGTTACGAAAACATTCCATTTTAAGGTAAAGGCAAGTTGAAGATCCATTAACGACACATTTTTCTTGAGACGATTTGCTATAATTAAATGTCACCTAATAACATATTGCGATTAAATAAGACAAGTTTGCATCATATGGTAGTTCAGTGTTGTGTAATGAGAAGAGATGCAGAGAAATAAACTGAGATGTTATGTTTTTCAGCCGACCGTTGTGGGGGTTCTAGGCGCTTCAGTCCGGAATCGCGCTACTGCTACGGTCGCAGGTTCGAATCCTGCCTCGGGCATGGATGTGTGTGATGTCCTTAGGTTAGTCATGTTTAAGTAGTTCCAAGTCTAGGAGACTGATTATCTCAGATGTTAAGTCCCATAGTGCTCAGAGCCATTTGAACCATTTTTTTCTTTTTCTTTTTTTTGTTAAGTTTTGCAGGTTCGTGTCTCATTTCCTCCCATTTTTTTGCCATCGTTCGCCTTTTTTTGATAGTTTCTGAGACTTTCTTATTAATTTAATACACGTGTATTTCATATTATTCGATGTTAGATAAATTTAAGTGTGCTTTATCTTAGGAGTGTGTTTCGATGGGCTTTATACGAGGGTTGGAACTTAAATAGTGGCAACTACTTATTCACAACCGATACAAATGAGTTACGTGTTTGCACCTGTTACTGTTCTTCAAAGTAGTCCCCAGCGTTGTGTAAAACCCGCTGCCAGCGATGTGGAAAGCGTAGTACACCGTTAGCACAGCCTGTTCTGTCGATGATGCGAATAGAGCGGTCTACAGCCTGTCGAATCTCTGGAACAGTTCTGAAGCGAATGTCGCGAAGTGGAATCAAATCAAAGTGACGAGGACTTAAGTCCGGGGACTGTGGTGGATGGTACAGTACTTCCCAGTCCCATCGACCGAACAGAGCAGCCACAGGTTGCGCTGTATTCGCCCACGCACTGTCGAGCAAAATGATGGGTGGGTTGCGCAGAAAGTGTCGCCGCTTCTTTCGCAAAGCTGGTCGCAGGTGATGCTCCAAAAATGAACAGAAATACTGTGCATTGACGATCTGCCGTGGAGTAACGCATTGCGTTCCGATAACACCATCACAGTCGTACACGAGAATCACCATAACTTTAGACCGCTCCATTAGCACCATCAATAGAACATGCCCTGATAACGGTATACTACGCCTTCCACATCGCTGGCAACGGGTTCTACATAATGCTGGGGACTACTTTGAAGGACGGTAACAGGTGCAAACATGTAACTCTTTTGTACTGGTTGTGAATAAATAGTTGCCATTATTTGAGTTCCAACCCTCGTATACAAGAGAGCGCAATGAAATTTTCCTAAGCTGATGTCCTTACTGACTGTATCTAGAACATTTTTTGTCTTACAAAATGTTCGTGGATATTGAATTTTGCATTTATTTATACTGCAGAAAGAACATCGTGACTAGCTTATGGACAAGGGAGGAAATGTGCGTTTTAATACAGCTGGCGTAGGCATTTTGCACCCATCCATTTTATAAACGAATTGTGTGGTGATTTGCGAACCAGATACAGCCGACAACTACTATTGGAACGCGTTGCGATCGCGTATAACATGTTGAGACAAGTGTATCGTCTGCAAAGCCGCATCGTTTCTGAGCGCTCAGCAGCACGGCGAACTCGCTACGCTCAACGTTGACGTTCGAATGCACGATCCGTTTGCTGACGCCTTAAAGATGTCCTGCCAACGTCCACGTGATTTTCATATTTCACCTCTTACAACACGGCGGCTTGATCTTCACTATGGAATTCGTGCCTCTGTATATTTCTCTGTTATGCTTTGATGCATCATTAATCGACGCTTTATATCAGTGTTTTAATAGTGCTGAAGTTTTGTTTCTGGCACTGGCAATTCTGTCCGCTGTAGCAGTGACGTGCTGAAGTTTGTTAATGTCTTGCTACAGTGCACTAGAATGCAGCAACGAAAGTGGCGCCACGCAGCGAGAGTTTCATGACTGATTGAAGGAAACAGACCGCAAAATATGTCCCATCACCTTTAGTTGCTAACAATTTCCTTCCCTACTGACGGCGTTTGCGGGATAAAGTGCGTTATTAGCAAGTTTCTTTTTCTGTGTATATTGCTCGTGAGTTCCCGAGAGTTTTATTTTCTTGCGATTAACTGGTGCACACCGCGAGTGTGAAAATATCCCAATATGAATTAACTGCGAAATTTATTAGACAAAAGTTTGAAACATAAGCTTAGGGTGAAAGTGAAGTAACTTGCAGCGCACAGACCCAATCTAAAGATAAATCAAGAACAAAAACAGAGCAAATCTAGGCAGTGGTATGTATATAATTTTAGCGGAGCAGTGTTCCCTAGCACAGTTATCAAACGTCACATTTCTTAACACTTCAGCAGAACTGAACATACTAAAAATGACGCCTTTCAGAGAGATCTGTAATTGGGTGTATCTCTTTAACTGCATATTTTTGTATTACGCAAGTATCAACACGAATACCACGAAATACGGCATGTTATCTTCGCAAACGCTGAAGTCAACACAGGGACTTATCCGTTTGCAAGTTAGCTATTTAAAGCACAGGACGTGTGACGTCGCGGAACATCGCTGTTCTGTACCCAGAACTCAATAAACGCGGTGGAATGTGCACACAAAAAACATTAAACGTCCCAAGTTCGGAATCGAAAACACGATAAACATTAAACATGCACCACAGCTGACATGTGCCGCATTAAAGATCTCTTGGTGCTATTTAGTAGTAGATTACGAAAAGGAAATCAGACGAATTAGTATGTTTTTATAGAGTACTGGTACCACAGTTCTGATTGGTAAGGGTCGCAGTCTTCCCCATTGTGGAAACCACGAGCTACATCTGCAGATGAATGAATTTTCACTCTACTATTTCAGGAAAAATACGCAAGACTGTTCGCATAGCAAATAAATCATCTGTCGTGGCGTATTAGTGTGCGACTGTTTATTATTATAGGCATTTTGTTGTGCTCAGCCATAACACTAAAACCTCGGAGCTCCTGAAGGATCTCGCGTTTTAGACACGCAGAAATGTTTTGAGGTAGCTGATGGTACGAATCCAGACCCTCGAGGAATCAAATGGATGCTACGTAGATTGCGATTACCACTAACTGAACTTATTTAGTACGTATACCAATCTGCATAGACAGTCTCGTTTCCTTTGCGTCTATGCTTGCACACACTTTCCGTTTGTACCAAGGTAAATATTCTATCTCGCCACTTTGGGAACTTTCCAGCCGAGCCTGAGTACATCTGCGGACGGACCTTCGGAATAGATTACCAGTTAACTTCTTATGACAAGGATGTAACCTTTTTTTAGAATATTAAAAAAAATCGATTATATTCTAGAGGTTATTAATGACTTTGTCTTTCGGAGATAGCATTATAGCCTACTTGCGTCGGGCTTCATGGTGTAGTGCTACAGAGGTCGGAACGATAGCTCAGCGTGTTCAAAGTGCTGACTACCCTCTGGAAGGAAAAAAAAAAAAAGAAAAAGAAACTGACAGAAGTATTTAGCGATGAAATTTAAGGGCTGTCCTGTGACATCTGCCAGACCAAGTCATGAGTACAACGAAGAACAAAATGAAGGGGCGGGGCGGGGCGGGGGGGAGGGGGGCGGCGGCAAAGCGCGTGTCGTGTCTAGAAGTCGAAAAGTCGTGGGATCGAAACCCGTCCAGACGGTGAACTTTTTAGTCTCTCTTTCAACCTACCATCGCCTCTCGCTGATATGTAAAGATTCGCCAGAAACGACACTTGCTTCGGATTCCATGTTAAACTGTAGGTTCCGTTTCTCTCTCTGGATAGCTGGGGTGGGGTAGGGTAGGATAGGGACACGCAAATCCCCGAAGGGGCCTCCACTTGAGAGACTTGCACGCGGCCACTGAGCCAGAATAGATTAGTTATTATAGTTTACTGGTTACGCAAGGTGAATCCTATGTGGTAACACCCGCTGTTCAGCGTTCCTCTCATGTGCGTTACTGCTCTTTTTAACTTTTCGAACCTGAACGATAGATGTGATGTGCGTGTTGGTCCCAATATACTGTCAGCAGTACGAAACAAAAGAAGAACACAGATTTGTTTCGTGAACTTTCACCCCATGATGCCCTCAGAACTCTACTAAAGGAATTAATTGCATGTAATACCACCAGCCTCAAAAACTCTGATACAAAATAGTTTATGATTCATCAGCAACGTTGATGGGACCTTCGAGCGATAAATGCTGCACAGAAAAATTTATAATTTCATCACATATTAGATATTCCGCCTTGGATATGGTTTCAGATTTATAGAAAATAACCCAGTAACTATTGACCAACAGTATATCACCTCCAGAAAATGTATCTCTGAGACTGTTTAATGTGGCGTATTACGTGATCGTAGTACTTAGGTAAAACTCGTAAGTCAAGGGACTTGAATATGAATCAGTCTAAGTAATGTAAAACTACAGGCGTTTTAACAGTTGTCAAAGATCGCGTGTATTCTGTCAGTATTTCAGGTATGACAAAAAGACTGCATGTAAGCCTCACATGGCACGCCGTATTTCCCCTCACTGGGTGGTTCAAGTAGCTTCCAGCTCAGTTGGTTTTGAATATGGTAGCTTCGAACAGCGCGTCTAAGGCAACAACATTGCCAGCTGTTATGACAATAATTGCTTTGTGTTTTCCCAAGCCTTTCCTCTTGTATGTTATTTTTGTAATTTTTGGAAAGAAAAATATTTAAGAGGCATGGTGGAAAAGCCGTATTTTCAAATTCGGGTTGATAAAGGCTCTCATTAGTACACTCCACGATGAAAGAGTTACGATTCTCCTTGGAACATGATTGTTAATAATAATAGGACCTAGTAAGGATCGAGTCTATCTGCCCGACTTTCACATCTGCAAACGCAACTATTTGATCCAGCTAAATAAAACATTATATTACCTGGAACTGACTTTCAGTCGCAAGCTGACCTGGAAACTTCGCTCACCAACCATCCAACAAAAAGTCCACAACAAAGTGAAACTGCATGCCGTAACCCTTTCGTTATGATTCACACCTTTAAAACCCTTATCCGACTCTGTCAACGATGCTTGGATTTCTGCTTCCCTCACTTTATATCAGTTCATACAAGTCCTTGAACATCAGACTCCCAGCGTAGCATTCGGCATCCGTTTACCCTCCCTTTTACCACTCTTAACCAGCTAATTAAATGTCCAGTCCCGCTAAATTGTTAGAACACTTCGGGAAATGCTATACACCCTGTAATAGTGACCAGCAAAATGCCATCGGGTGCCCCCCTTCTCCACAGTCACGCAATTGTTATCATCACGCAGAAGTAGCAGAGGAGCGTCACCAGTTTACACGATGTACTGTTACAACCACATGCTGTAAAAATCAGGCTCCATCGTGAGACATAGCGTTAATATTGTGTCACACTAAGTGTGACCTTGCTAATGACCTCAGGTCGGTGACCAAGAGAGTTCAAAACTTTCTTCAGCAAAACTTCGGCTTCAGCTAAAGCCAGTCATTGTTTCAAGAAAGTTTCATATCAGCGTACACTCCGCTGCAGAGTCAAAATTCACTCTGGAAACAATCACACGGGCTGTGGCTAAGCCATGCCTCCGCAATACCCTTCCTTCCAGGAGCTCTAGTCCTGCAAGGTATCCAGAACTTCTGTGAAAGTTGGTTCATAGGAGATGAGGTACTGGCGGATATAAAGCTTTGTGGGATGGATCAGTTGCCCACGAAAAGCAAGTGTACTGGCTTCGAGGACTCATTGAAGAGCTATCGAACTGCAGGGATGCGTCTTTCTGCCATCACATACCACGTCGTCTTCGCCTCAACACATTCTGTCCCAATATAACTTAAATCAGTCCCCCATTTTCTCATCTGCAGCTATGTATGGAGAGGGAGATGGAGGGGTTCGCAACACACTCTTAACTTACTGATTAAAGATATGACTGGAAGGACAATAAAGGATATCCTTTCTACCCTTTATAGTCCTTCCTGTCATATCTTATCAGTGAGTTAAGAGTGCGTTGCCAACGCCTCCATCTCCCTCCCCATACGTACCTGCATTTGACACCCACATCCACTCTTTCGTAACCTCCAACAAAACAGACACAAAGCCCCTGCTACGCGTATTTAATTTCCTCTCCGCTTACTCCCTCAGCCATCCATCAACACTTACTCATTCACCAGCAGTGTGCCACCCTCAAACTGTGAACAGCACTGTACCATATCCGTCAACAGAATGTTACATACCTTGAATCTCATGACTGACCTCTTTCAAAATCCTAAAACAGTCCTGTAAGTTTTAAATACTCGTTTTGGCTTAAGAGAGCCGTAATGGCAGAAAATCTGCATGAGAAGGATCTGACAACAGTTGTAAGAGTCGCTTTTGGACGCTTTTATCTTTACTTGTCCATTGCTTATTCGTTTTCTTTCATGGCTTTCTAGATAACTTTTTTAGGAAAGGTACTTTGAGATACTGACACACGTTTACTATGGAATATACTGAATTTCATATTAGCTTTTCTTCCTATATATACCTCATCCCATACCACCTCTTTCAACTTATTCTTAACTTATTGTATCCTGTTCTCATTAATTATATTCCCTGCTTTTTGTGAACAAGCCCCAGATCTCCGAGTTGCTACACTGTTTATTTAATTAATTGTGCAGCATGATCTGATAGTCCGTTAACAATTGGGTATGCACTGATCATTTCAGCCAGAGCATTGATAATAAAGATGTTATCAATGAGGGTCCCGCTATTTTGCCGCACCAGTGTAGCAAAATTTACCATTGAAATCAGGTTGAAACAGCAAAATAATGATCTCAGTCCATTTTTCGTGCCAGAATGTTTTAAGAAATTTGCACTGAAATCTCCACAAACTACTGTTTCTTCTTGTCTGACATGTAGCTCAACAATACAACTAGATTTCACATAAATAGCCAAAAGTGTCCTAGAGAGGGTCTGTATACTTTTATAATTTATAAATTTATTATGAGAGAAGTATTCTGCAGTAACAACTCACAGGCACATTCTTTTAGGTTCTGATCTACACAAAAATTGCTTGTTTCAATATTTCGGACATTGCGTCCAACTTTCACATATGTTGCAACTCCTTCTTCCGTGTTAACTCTGCAGATAAATGATGCTAGTCTATAAACCCTTATCTCCTGTGGTTACATGTTTTTCAGAGAGGAAGAGAATTTCCAAATCTCCTAGACATACAAAACCCTCACTTACCTTGTTTTTCAGCCCCATACTATTGTGATGAAACAAGCTAATTTTATTTTTCAGTTTACTGAGCCCTTTCGGAGAAACCAATTAGGGGCGGACAGCCGTTAGTTATTATCAGCAACATTCTTCCTTTTTTCCAGTCGACTGACGCATGTGACGAGATCACCTCTCACAGCATGTTTCCACAGTACGGCTGTATTAAAATACAATGCTTCGACAGATAAACGGTAGTCTGACAGCATTCGGTTATATGTAAATTGCTAGTATGAGCTTGGAAACCTGATAAACAGACAGATCCAATTTGTGTGTGCAAACAAAGCTGAAATATTCATACGCTCAGCGGAAACTCGGTGTCGTGGAAATTTGCCTCTCAGTTAAGCTTAAAAGCGATAAATTAATATTCAGGAACGTGCATGTAGATCAAAGCAGTCACTGACCCCGACATAAAATCCTTTTTGATGCGCAAGTCTAAAAGTAAAATCCATGTAATACACTGTTTGTGTTTTCTCCAGGGAGGCAAGTAAATGTTTTGGAGAGTATTTTTCTTAACTAAAAGGAATAGGGACAGAAAAAAGGTAAAACTGCACAGAGAAGATGTGTCACTCACCTGATCAAATCACGATACAATAGTATGTGAAGCCAAAACAGTTGTAAAGTACTAAATATCAAACTAAATGCATTTAAGAATATTAAAACGTTGAATAACGGTATTTCATGGCAAAATGGGAAGATTGTGTAGATAGACCTTGCCTTGACCACATTTATGTGAAGATGAAGAGTTAGGCCTAACCGTAGCTGATTTATATTGTGAGTGGGTAATTGTAGTATAGTGTCCCGAACGACCAACAAAAATCCACAAACAACAGTTGCGAGTGTCATTTATTTGGGGAAACAAATCTATTTTTGCGGTTTCGCCTCGATAACCGCAGTACAATGTTTTTAGCTTGAAATTATACATTCCCACTCTTATTTTCACAGCAAAAAATGGGTGATCCAGTATTTAACCCCAGATAGCGCTTTAATATAGTTGATGGCTACTTCACAGCTTCCCCAGAATTGCTAATATTCAGGGTTTCTAAACACAGTTGCAAACACGTGGGACAGATTACTAGGATCAAAACAAGATGAGAAGTTATCGATAAATACACGTCCTTCCGTGTGTTGGTGTGGTATTATCTGCACCTTTCGCAACATACTATGGCGATCTATTTGCTGTGGGGTGGCTGCAACACATCACTTGCAACGCGAAACAGACGTGAACATAATCAAAGATGGGACCTGCGTTCATTCATATTTAAAGAATTTACAATTTATGGAGATACCATAACACCTATATTGAGAAGCACTCCACCTTGTTGGTGAGCCCAAAACAATGGTACTGGAAAGTATATGTTGCGGTACTATCCGTCGAGATGAAAGGTAATTATTTAAAAATAGCCACTTGTCTTGTCTACGGGTTCACTGAAGCACGTGAAAAGTAAGCTGATACATTTTACACATATATATCCTTAAGTTAAAGTAATATTTTTTTCTTATATATGGAGTGTTAGTTACGGTTTCATCCAACTGCTTGAAATTTTTGTGATTGTGAAGTATAGGTTCGCGAAGGAGAGCGCAACGAGAAACTTGTGCCGGCCGAAGTGGCCGTGCGGTTAAAGGCGCTGCAGTCTGGAACCGCAAGACCGCTACGGTCGCAGGTTCGAATCCTGCCTCGGGCATGGATGTGTGTGATGTCCTTAGGTTAGTTAGGTTTAACTAGTTCTAAGTTCTAGGGGACTAATGACCTCAGCAGTTGAGTCCCATAGTGCTCAGAGCCATTTTTCGAGAAACTTGTGGACCAAAACATTTCGACGAGAAGACTAGAAACCGATAAAACATAGCAAAAACATGTGAATATAGTTTCTACGATGTTGACACTGATTATTTAGGCTCACATGCCGTTAGTTGTTGAAAATCCATTTTACGGTCTTCGCTGAATATTGTACTCTAGCAAGCGTTAAGTTTTAACCGTGGCTTAAATGTGTATCCCTCAGTATGAAAAATTTCGAAACGAAATTGGTAGTGGTCTTATGAGAAACAAGTGTTTCACATGGAAAAAAATTAGAGAGAAAAGAAAGTCTTCAACGACATTACGTATACGTATTTGAACGGTTAATTTTCATACGAAGTTGCTTTATTCCTCTACGTAACAAGCACACTTCATTGCCAACGTTCTGAAAGCCCTACATATTGGTAGTGACATAATTTACTGTGAACTACATCATCAGGCAGTCTGATTTTACTTAAACCAGGAGTAAAATGGTGGGTTATTTGACTGCGCTATAGTTCATGTTTAAATAACGAAATTTCAAGTCAACAAATACGTTTTCAACTATTTGATAGCACATGTTCCTCCACGTAAGTACACAACATATAGGGTATAACGAGTATAAGTGAAAATATTTCTGTTAGCCACTGAGGACGTGCGGTGCCCCGTTGTATCTTCTCTAAAACTTAGAGCCGCGCTCCTTGGACTATCAGTGTGAACTTACTTGAATGCCGGATACAGGCTCAGCTTCCCCGCAACTCCGGCGTCTTCTGCTTGCATCAAACTCTTCTCCGAAGATTCTATATTTTGAAGAAGATGAAAATTCAGCTACTATTCCAAAATCCTATTATATAGTCCAAATAAAGACTCTCAAAATTCAGTTGCCGTTAACGTATTCTCTATTCAAAATTCAATACACCATTTCACTACCATATTAAACAGTAAGCCCACACTTTCTTAGAGCATTCGCACGTGACTGAATTCAACCAAATTAAGTAACATTTTTTCTCAACGATACAATACTAATATACATGTCCGTCTGCTCGAGACCAAGTCACTATTAATAATAATCTTTTTTTTTCTTCCGTTGTCTCTCCACAACACACAACAATCACCAATGTTTTTCGTGCATGAAATTCGTCCACGGAATTCTGGGCCGGAAGTTTTTCTTTTCTCTTTGCTGCAACCGAGCGCGTCACTTGTTGGCCCGGTTTTGCTCTTCTTTCTCGGTTAGCCTACACAAATAACGTTCTGCGGCAGTGTGTATCTGTTTATGCTACAACCCACTACAAAATAACGTGTGTTCGAAGCGGCTGGAACACAAGTGACTCCAGAGATTCGTAAAATTCTGGGGGCACTACAGACGGTGTGCTGAACGATATTTAATCAGTATTTGCGTCATTAGCACACTAATAAATAAGCTATAGCCTTTACATGTCGTACATTTTTAGGTTTGTTAGTAGCTCCAAGTACATGTGGCAAGGGCAAGCCATTAATGCTTCTATTACCCTGGGCAGCAGCTCAGCTGTCGAAGTGTGGATATGTGGATGCGAAATCGTTAGTCGATACTGACAGGCGTAGTGTTGCAACCCGACGTGTCATGGACCCAACAAGAAATACCCTACACAAGTATTGAGCCGTACTGCCTCTGTAGATCTCCATAATTGCGTAAGTCTTGCCGGTGCATGATTTAGTGCGCGAACTGACATATCGACTGCGTTCCACAAATGTTCGCTGGGTGGCCAAACCGTTCGGTCGAGTTGTCCGGAATGTTATTCAAACCAGTCGCGAACAATTGTGGCCTGGTAACACAGCTTATTGTCATCCATAAAAATTCCATCGGTACTTGGATGCATGAAGTCCATTAATTGCTGCAGATGGTCTCCGAGTAACAGAACATAACCATTTCCAGTCAATGTTCGGTTCAGTTGCACGAGCGGACAGTCCACTCTGTATAAACACAGCCCCCATTCATTACGGAGCCACCGCCAGCTTGCACAGTGCCTTGCTCCATGGCATCGAGTCGTTTGCGCCACACTCGAACCCTACTGTCACCTCTTACCAAGTGAAATCAGGACTACTCTGACCAGGCCACAGTTTTCCAATCGTCTAGGGTCCAACCGATAAGGTCACGTGCCCTAGAGAGGCACTGCAGGCGATGTCGTGCTCTTTACATCGGTCGTCTCCTGTCATAGCCCGTTAACCCGAAATTTCACCGCACTGTCCTAGCGGATATGTTCCTTAAATGAAAGCTGTCGGATGCACCACACTATTGACAGCGTGGATCTCAGAATATACAATTCCGTAACGATTCCCGAAATGTAATGTCACATGCGTCCAGCTCCAACTATCATCCCCCGTTCAAAGTCTCACGTTGTGCGGTCATAATCACGTCGGAAACCTTTCCACATTAATCACCTGGATACAAACGACAGCTCCGCCAATGCAATGCCCTTTTACACTTTGTGTATGTGATCCTAGCGCCATCTGTCTATGTGCATATACCCATGACGTTTTTCACCTCAGGGTATGTTACCACTTCTTAAATTTAATAAGCGATACATATAAATGGAATTGTGAATGCTACAGATTTTCCCCATAGTTTTAAGAAAACTGAGATTCACTTTAAACATGCGAATGTCCTTAGACACCAGAAGAGAAGGCGCCAATTGAGGAAGGAGGTAACCCGTCCTCATCAAAGTCCTCAGAAATACCGATCGTTCATCGTCAAATTTGGGACACGAAAAGAAGATGGGGTTTTCATTAGCTTCTCACTCAGAAGCACACTCGCATGTAGAGAAACCGTAAATCTTAATTGTATACAGATGTAGAGAAAACAAGGCATGGTTAAAGGGGAGTCGAATGATGGTGATATCGTAGATAGGTCCAATGCGTCATAGTAAACCACTTGTAGGAATTTGAGGTTGTAACGCCGCATATCATCCCCCTTCCCTTTGTTGGGACACATTCCACATTTCTAGCAATCGCTGTTTTTTGTGGCTTGACTTCATGTAAGTAGTCTGTATACGGTAATTTCAAATCGAGAACAGTTTCTGCAGAGGTAGCTTGCTTTGCTAAGACATCAAGTTTGCCCGGGTTCCCGGGTTCGATTCCCGGCGGGGTCAGGGATTTTCTCTGCCTCGTGATGGCTGGGTGTTGTGTGCTGTCCTTAGGTTAGTTAGGTTTAAGTAGTTCTAAGTTCTAGGGGACTTATGACCACAGCAGTTGAGTCCTATAGTGCTCAGAGCCATTTGAACCAGCCACATCAAGTTTCTCATAACAGTAGATGCCAGCATGCGAATACATCCACAGCAGAATGATAGTCTGTCGTCTCCATTAACTGCGAACATAATCCAGAACCACATCCAAAATATAACGATTGGTTGTTTTATTCCATCTGCAAATTAGTTACAAACAGTGCGTTCTGAAGCTGATTGATCCCAAGAAGTGAACGAATAGATTCAGGACATTGTTCTCCACCTAGGCCTATACAGAGAAAAAAATGAAAACATTCATCGAAAAGCTTTTCTCCACGTAACTGTAAACAAATTGTTGTCAATTTACGTGCTGCAATTGTTTGAACTATAAAATAAAACCAATATTTAAACAATGGTAATGTCACAACTCAGTTGCATCTTCTAGCGCTCTTTTGTAAAAACTGCGACCCTCGTACTCTAGGAAACTGTTCTGCAGATCAAGTTGACACTGCGCTTTCGAAATTCTGTATCATTTACCAACAGAATGAAACCCAGATTTCATTGACATCGACTACAACCGTGTGGTAGGCCACGGAATTTTGTTCTTCTCCTGAAGTGTTTTTCTGCGGATTTTGGAGGAGACAGTTGCGGTATCACAAATTCTACACGACCATCAGGCTTCTGTTTATGCAGCGCCAGTCTCATAGAAGAACTTCTCGTTGCGTGTTACTACTTCTGGACAGGCCTCCTGAATCAGGTTTTCGTAAGCCAGTTTCCCGACACTGTTGTGGTTGTTCATGTAAGCACTTGAATATCGATTCTATAATTGAGGTTCCGGCTGCCGGATCTCTGTTCCAGTCTATCTTCGCTCCGACGTAACAGCTCTGCAGTTTTTGAAACGTGGCTGAGGTACCAGGTTCGTATTGGCTTATAAAATGAAAATGTTAATTAATGTGAACGGAACGATTTTATGTGGAATGAAGGAAAAGGATTAATTGAGCTGGAACTCATTTTCTCCTTAGCGTTGAACCCTTCTTTAGTTGGAGTCACAAACGATGGCGGTCAAGTTGAGGGTTGTTCTGCGCAACTTTGTCACGCGTTCTCCGACAGCCAATGGGCGTTCAGTAGTGTTCTGAGCGTTCAGCTGTGAATTTTGTAGTCAATGCGTGCATTAAACGTGATCGTAGCGAGTTATTTGGTGAATTTTTATTCCATTTGTTGCAAGTTGTCATCGCCGATGGTGGTGGTAAGCGACAAATTCTACACGAGCAAGCGAGGGATATAGTTTGCAAGATACACGCTTCCTTCAAGCGCAAATCACTTTCACGCACGTACCGTAGCTTACTGTCGCTTGAAACCGGCAACAATGCAGTCCCCGTACCTGCCTCGACCTACGCGAACCGCCATCGTTCGTGAAGAAGACTATTGCATGGGGTCCGCTGTACAGAAGATTTGGCAGGTCTTTTTTTTTAAAATTAATCCTTCGGCAGGATGCCCTTCCTGTCGCCACAGTCATCATTTACCTGAGGAAGAGAAGTCGCTTGCGTCACGTGTTCGTATTGTGTAAATTTCATTGTGTGTGTCGTCAGATTTTAACTGTTTTTGTATCGTATTTTCTGGGGAAAAATTAGGGACCAGCCCAGCGTTTGCCTAAACGAGCGTGCGAAACTGCCTAAAAACCACGGTCGGGCTGGCAAGTGCTCTAGTCACGGCCATTGCGCCGCAAAGATTCGATATAGGTCTGGCTCCTATTGCTGTTGCGCAATAGGAGCAAGTCTGAGCTGGAAGTTATTCATTTCCTTTATTGAACTGATTTAACTGACTGCATTATATGTTTATTAGACGGAAGGAGACACATAAGTAATGATACATTTGATGCACTGGATCACCAGTTTATTAGAAACCAAGACTGCTTCATGTGAAGTAATTTCACGACCAGTTTCTACAGTAACTAATTGTCATTCTCAGATTCTCAAATCTCCCAGAAATATATCAGTCTCGTCGAGATACTGAGAACATACTCCGTTTATAATAACACAGCTCCACGCTGGTTTGTCAAATGTATGAAACTTCTTAAATAAAATATCCATAGTCGCCGACGCATAATATTTACTGATGCACCTGTTTTTGCTCCTATTTTGCTTATTGGTGCTTTGGGTATTTTATTTGTCAAGTTTCATATATCTGATAAACCAGTGTGGAGCTGTATTACTACGACTGGAGCATATTCTCAGTATGTCGACGAGACTGATGTGTAGTTATATTTCTAGAAGATCTGAGAATCTAAGGATGACAGCTAGTTACTGTCGAAACCAATGATGAAGTAAACAATTTCACTCTAGTGATCTTTGCTTCTAATATTACAACATTAGATCGGCCCAACAACATGTGCAAACTTCGACATAAAAGTTTTCTGGTTATGGTACCCTAATGTATAAAACTACCAACGTTTCGGCCACTGTTGCAGTGGCCTTCTTCTGGGTCTACTGACCCAGACCCAGAAGAAGGACGCTGCAACCGTGGCCGAAACGTTGGTTTTTGAAGGCCGCTGCAACCGTGGCCGAAACGTTGGTTTTCTGTAGCAGTAGTAGTTTTATACATTACGACGCGGTACCATACCGAGAAAACTTTTATGTCGACGGACTCTGGCCGCGGAAGCCTACGCAATTATATATCTAACGTTTTTGAGGCCGGAACTCTTCTGAAATTCTAAATATTTTACGGAGCCCTGAAATAAGCAAAACCTGTTTTTACGTTCACCCTGTACTTCTAATTTTTTAATGAAAATCATTCAAAAATGTGTACATATTGACTTCTACAACAATATACGAAACAGCACATAATAATACATTACACAAAATAATACTGTATTGATTCACTGTAATTGAGAATATTGTTTCCATTTAATGGGAAATAAGAGTTTTTTTTATTATTTTTGACCAGAAGAGAGCTGAAGACTCATGTCAGGTTCAGCATCCCTCCTACGGCGGTATTTTAACTGCCTGAAGTAGTGCTGGAGGGAAATGACACCATGAAACCTGTAGGGCTGTCCATAAATCCGTAAGAGTACGATGGTGTGGAGATCTCGTCTGAAGGGCACGTTGCAAGGCATCCCAGATATGCTCAATAATGTTTATTCTGTGAAGTTTGCCACCGGAAGTGTTTAAACTAAGAGTGTTCCTTGAGCCATTCTGTAGCGATTCTGGGCGTGTGGTGTGTCGCATTGTCGCTTTTGAATTGCCCAAGTCCTTCGGAATGCACAATAGACATGAATGGATGCAGGTGATCAGACAGGATGTTTATGTATGTGTCACCTGTCAAGAATCGTATCTAGACTTACGAGGGGCTCCATGTCACTCCAACTGCACATGCCCCACACCATTACAGAGCCTCCACCAGCTTGAACTGTCCACTGATGACATGCACGGTGGATGGATTCATGAAGTTGAAGTTGGTCTCCATACTCGTACACATCCATCCCCTAGATACAATTTGAAACGAGACTAGTCTGACTAGGTAACATGTTTCCAGTCATCATCAGTCCAATGTTGGTGTTGGAGGACCCTGCTTAAAGCTTTGTGTCGTACAGTCATCAAGGGTACACGAGTGGGACTTCGGTTCCGAAAGCCCATATCGATGATGTTTCGTTGTATGGTTCGCACGCTGACACTTGTTGATGGCCCAGCATTGAAATCTGCAGCAATTTGCAGAAGGGTTGCACCTCTGTTATGTTGAACGATTCTCTTCAGTCATCGTCGGTCCCGCTCTTGAAGGATCTTTTCCTGACCACAGCGGTGTTGGAGATTTAATGTTTTATCGGATTCCTGATATTTACGGTACACTCATGAAGTGGTCCCCATTTCATCACTATTTTGAAGATGCTGTGTCCTATCGCTCGTGCTCCGATTATAACACCACATTCAAACTCGCTTAAATCTTGATAACCCGCCACTGTAAAATCAGTAACCAATCTAACAAGTGCCCCAGACACTTGTTGTCTCATATAGGCATTGCCGACCACAGTGCCGTATTCTACCTATTTATATATCTCTCTGTTTGAATACGCATGCCTATACCAGTTTCTTTGGTGCTTCAGTGTAGTAAGCCATATAGCACAGTCAACACGACGACTAGGTCACCTCAAAAATCTGTGTATGAGGGTGTAAATGAAAGCAGGGTAAGCCGATCAAGTGTGAAATGAATTCTGAAGGCTGCAAAGTGTAAAGTTTAATTCCAAGACAGCTGCAAACTATGAATGAGGATGATCCAGATTGAAGGATGGAGTATTCTGAATGGTCTGAAGGCATGCTTCGTGAGGATGAATGTTCTGCAGGCATGGTCGTCTGGTCTGATGAAGCACAATTATAACTTTATTGTAACAACTGTGTGTACTGGGCTCCTGAAAATCCTAATGTTCATGTGGACAAACATGTTAATTTACTGGGTGTCAGTGTGTGATGTGGTCTGTCATCATAGTCTGATTGGCCCCTTCTTCCGTGAAAGTAACGTAACTGGTGAGATGCATCTCGATATGCTGCAAAAATCAATTTTACCTGCCATCTGACGGGTGTTTGGAAATGAAATATTTTACCTACAACAAGATGGCGCTCTCCCTCACTGCCACACAGATGTCAGAGCCTACTTGGATGAAAATTTACGTGGTCAATGGATAGGTCAAAGAGGAGCTGTTGAGTAGCCACCATGGTCTCCACACCTTATGTCTTCTACCTATGGGGAACTTTGAAAAATGAAGCATATCAACAGAAACCAGCTACACTGAATGAACTACGGGAAACCATTGAGGCATCCTATGTGACTGTCACACCGGCAACACAGGCAGCTGTAACTCCGTTAACAGGAACACTTCAGCAGCATCAATGTTGTTTGGCTTCTAATGGGGGTCACTTTGAATCCATAAAAATAACATTCCCCCCAGGGCAAGAATTGTAATGGTATGTCATTTTGTTCCATTAATATTGATTATCAAAGAATGTCCACATTTTTCTGAATGCTTCTGTATTGCTTTAATGATCACTGGTTACGTCATCCATTGTTACACACAGAAAATTTATGAATAACAACCAAAAACTTGTTGGTGTGTACAGACTGATATCAGGAAATTATTTTTAATTTACTCCTATCATATTGCACTATTAAGTTTTACATCGGTTTTAGCTTTTAGTACTGAAGTTTGTAAAATCAGTTCATCAACAATGTTTTTTGTTATAAAGTTACTTGCATCATGAAGATTATTTGTTGGAAAATGTTCCTAATGCTTACATGTATTCTTTACATAAATCCTAACGAAAAGCTAGTTTCACTTCTTGTGAAATATATCTTGGAATTACAAAATGAGAATTTTTTATGTTTTATGTTCAAGTATCATTTAGTAACAGTTGAACAAGAGCAGAGGTCAGTATAATAAATTGAGTTTTAAAATGATTGGATAAGTGAAAAGAAATAAGAATATTACAAAGTTTTTATAAGTCTGTAAATGTCGCAGCCTGACACCTAAGCTCAACACTTCATGTTATACTTACCCTAATGATTATATTGTACTATGACAATAATATCAGTTAGTTGCAATTGGAATTGACCAATGCATGAAAATACCTGTATGCAACAAACAAAAGGAAGTTTATTTCAGCATCTTCTGAGGAGCAGACATGAAAAGATTTCTCAGAGCACAAAGAAACTCTCTGGGACATTTTCGTTACATTTTCTTTCCAGTTTAAGCCTTGGTCTGCATACACCCCCAATAGTTTTGTGCATCATACTTTTTCTAACTCATTACCACACTCTACCAGCTAGGGATCTTAATTTTGATAGTTTCTTTTCCAAAGTCAATGTAATGTGTTTTCTTCACATTAAGGACAGCCTGAACCAAAAATGTGTGGACTTCAGGACTTGACCAGTC
This sequence comes from Schistocerca americana, assembly GCF_021461395.2. NCBI lineage: Eukaryota > Metazoa > Arthropoda > Insecta > Orthoptera > Acrididae > Schistocerca > Schistocerca americana. Next base: position 97,071,661 of record NC_060121.1, read on the forward strand.
ATTGTAAATGGAGATTCCTTCAAATCACTCACTATTACAATAGTGTCATCTGTGAACAAAATTACCTTAGCTGGACTGCCTGAGGTCTATGTATCATTACCTTACAGTACATCTATTCTGACTTTCTTTGCATCAGATACTAATTTGATCAGGTGTGTAACTGCTGCTTGTATACTTCTACCCGTTTGAAAGCCAGGCTGATTACTATTCAGTATATTGTAGTCATTTAAGTATTTGATGATTTCTAGCTTCATTAATCTCTCAAATACTTCAGAGAATGCTGACAGGAGTTTGATAGTTTTTACCTTTATGCCTGCTACCACTTTCGAATACACTGTAACATTCTTATGTCAACTTAGGAAATGATAGACGAAATAGGCATAGAAGAAAATGACAAAATATTATTCAGTATGTTTGACAGACAATAATAGCTCTCAGATAAGTGTAGCACCTAACTGCAATGCTGAAGCATTGGAGTTTGTTACATAGCCTTGTGAATAAATAAATATTAGAAAGAAACAAAATGAAACTATAAAAACCTCAGGATGGAATAATGACAATGTTATGAAGAGGATAAATTGCTACTCACTATATGCAGGAGATACTGAGTTTCAGACAGGCACAGCAAAAAGATTGCTGCATTTGAGCTTTTGGTCAAAAGGCATTCTTCTAAAGTAGCAAATACACACACATGCACACAAGCACAAATCACTCACAAATGAGGACTGTCTGGCTGCTGAGGCCATACTCAGCACATATGTGCCATTTGCAAAATTCACTGCAGGAAAGGCTCCTTGCTTTTCTTTTTTTACTCATAATTTTGTTACATCATACAATGCTGAATCACTATTTCTGTTCACCAACTTCAGTTAAAGTACTGTCATAGCTTGCCTCATTCAATTTGCACTACAGTGAAGAAATTTAGAGTTCAGAAGAAACATCTCATCAGTGACCATTTTGCTCCCTCTCTTGTGTTGAAAAAGTTGTAACAATATCGTGTTTTTTTCCATTTTTGAATGATACCCATCTCTTATTAAGTTCAATATTCAAGATGTGCCATCCCATAGTTTAACAGATATTTCTCTGCATGGTGCACTGAATATTAGTTTTAATACTGCATTCTCGACAGTATTATTTAAGTGTGTTAAGTAAGTAATTGTAACAATTTGTCCATAGACTGCATGCCACGATTTTATAATTAATTGGTCATTAGGCTGTAATAGTCAATAACGGTTTGACAAAAAATAGTCTTTGATTAGTAAATTATTTTGAGATTAAATAGTTTCATGTATTGTATTGACAGGAAGTGTATTTAGTGCATAGCACCACAATTTAGAATTTTGTGACTAAATTTTGTTATCATAACATTGATTGCATAGAAAAGCTTTCTGACATATACATTCGTTACTTTAATTTCTTATGTAGCGAGCAGTCATTTCATTCTTTGTCCTTTCCTTTCAGTCTGAATATGGATTAACAGAAGACCAAGTAGCAGGTGAGCAATCAGACCCCCAACCTTTTCTTCATAGTATATTCCCTTTGATCTATAATGGGAGCTACTTCTCCTAACCTGACAATCATTTCTCACACTTAAATTACTTGCTTATCAAGTTCAACATTTATAATGCTAAAACAAATAAAATGGTCACAATGGCCTACCACATTCATCGAAATTTTTGTGTTCTTTTCCTAAAATATATTTCCCTTTTTCTTTCATGTTGTTCTTTTCCTTTATTATAATTTGCTACCAGTTACTGTTGCAAGTGACACTTTGATATTTATTCTAAAGAAACATATATTTTTTCTCAATCAGTCACATAAAAAATAGACTTTATAAACAAAGCTGAGTTACTTATTTGGTATGTGAGAAGCTTTAATGTCCTGGTGGCCGTCATTTAACCTTTCATGTTGCAGAAGAAATGTAACTATTATGAGTTTCCTTGCAATCTTTCAAAAGATTATATTTACATTGAACCATTTGGGACCAGGCATAAGTTTACACACATGAAATTGTCAAAATGACAGGCATGGGTAGCTCATCTAAATTAGAAATGACAACTATTACAGCACACGTGTAACTTTAATCGACCCACAACAACCTTAATGGTCCAATAACACAAATACTCAAAATACTTTAAAAACATAATGTAAATAACAAGACACCCGCAGGAAGTTGGAGAGCTTTGAACTGGGGAAATCAGCTCAAACTCACCAGCCAAGTATGAGAGGCACCCAAAAACAAAACAAAAATATCTCTCATGAAGTAGGACCTTGAAAATACCCGCAATAAGATCTCCAAAACACATTGCAAAATTAGTGTCACTGTCTTCAGTTCATCCATGTAGCTAAACTGAACACCACAATATGCACAAACACCATAACAGTGATTCGCAAAAGCATCATCAACAGGCACACAAAAAAGGATGAAAACTTTGAAAGCTTTTGGAAGAAACGGTTTGACAAGATAGAATACCCTCCCTCCTCCCTACCCACTCTCTCTCTCTCTCTCTCTCTCTCTCTCTCAAACGCACACGCACGCGCACACACACACACACACACACACACACACACACACACACACACACACACACACACACACACCTGTGCTACTGTCATTGTGTGTCCAACCTGCACTACGTAGGTGCACAGGTGTGTGTGTGTATATATATATATATATATTTTTAGCTTGTCAAAGTATTTCTTCGAAAAACTAGCAAAGTTTCCGTTCTTTTTTGCATGTCTGTCAGCAACAGAAAACTTACGCTATTCAGTGCATGATCTCCATTACTCCTAAATTACATACACTATGCCAGAACTACTGTATTGATAATAATGATAATAGTAAGATTCCATTGCACTGTTTACAGTTCAGTTTGTTCACACTGCACAGGATCACTAATCTGCTAATGTAGTTGAAGTGATTGATGTAGTAGATTGTTGCTCCGTTATGACTGGGATCAGCACCGCCATCAGTGTCCTGCAAATTACAACCATTCAGACATGCACAATGAACTGCAACAATAAGACTTCCCTGAATACTACACATTAATTGTCACAAGTAAAATAGCAGATACCTGAACATGTATTGGTTTCCAGACATACAATTATAGGAATTGTTCTTGTTGTTATGACCAATACCTACTTCCTGTAGGAATATGTGACACTGTCTAAAATATTCTTTACAGGGTGAACCAGAAACTCACTGACAAAGTTTCAGGAGTGGTTGTTGATGTGGTCTTCAATACTGAGACTGGTACGATGCAGCTATCCATGCTATTCTAAGCTGTGCAAGCTTCATCTCGCAGTACCTACTGCAACCTACATCCTTCTGAATCTGCTTAGTGTATTCATCTCTCGGTCTCTCTCTATGATATTTACCCTCCATGCTGCCCTAGAATACTAAATTAGTGATCCCTTGATGCCTCAGAACATGTCCTGCCAACCGATCCCTTCTTCTAGTCAAGTTGTGCCACAAACTCTTCTTCTCCCACATTCCATTCGATACAACCTCATTAGTTATGTGATCTACCCATCTAACCTTCAGCATTCTTCTGTAGCACCACATTTCGAAAGCTTCTATTCTCTTCCTGTCCAAACTATTTATCATCCACGTTTCACTTCCATACATGGCTACACTCCATACAAATACTTTCAGAAACGACTTCCTGACACTTAAATCTATACTCAATGTTAACAAATTTCTCTTCTTCAGAAGCGCTTTCCTTGCCATTGCCAGTTTACATTTTATATCCTCTCTACTTCGACCATCATCAGTTACTTTGCTCCTCAAATAGCAAAATTCCTTTACTACTTTAAGTTTCTCATTTTGTAATCTAATTCCCTTAGCATCACCCAAGTTAATTCAACTACATTCCATTATCCTCGTTTTGCTTTTGTTGATGTTCATCTTATCCTCCTTTCAAGACACTGTCCATTCCGTTCAACTGCTCTTCCGAGTCCTTTGCTGTCTCTGACAGAATTACAATGACATCGGCGAACCTGAAAGTTTTTATTTCTTCTCCATGGATTTTAATAACTTCTTCAAATTTTTCTTTTGTTTCCTTTACTACTTGCTGAATACACAGATTGAATAACATCGGGAAGAGGCTACAACCCTGTCTCACTCCCTTCCCAACCACTGCTTCCCTTTCATGTCCCTCGACTCTTATAGCTGCCATCTGGTTTCTGTACAAATTGTAAATAGCCTTTTGCCCCCTGTATTTTACCCTTGCCACCTTCAGAATTTGAAAGAGAGTATTCCAGTCAACATTGTCAAAAGTTTTCTCCAAGTCTACAAATACTAGAAACGTAGGTTTGCCTTTTCTTAATCTATCTTCTAAGATAAGTCGTAGGGTCAGTATGCCTCATGTGTTCCAATATTTCTATGGAATCCAAACTGATCTTCCCCGAGGTTCTCTTCTACCAGTTTTTCCATTTGTCTGTAAAGAATTCATGTTAGTATCTTGCAGCTGTGACTTACTAAACTGATAGTTTGGTAATTTTCACATCTGTCAACATCTGCTCTCTTTGGGATTGGAATTAATATATTCTTCTTCAAGTCTGAGGGGAATTTCACCTGTCTCATACATCTTGCTCACCAGATGGTAAAGTTTTGTCAGGAATGGCTCTCCCAAGGTTGTCAGTGGGCATGGACCAAAAAAAGAAAAAAAGTCAAACTTGGGCTCTAAATGCAGACCTAAAGTGCCATGAGAACTTGTTAATCTCTGATACTATGAAACATATATTTCTGCTACAAGCTGTTTGCTTTCCATCATTGGGAGGAGACAGTATGGACCAAAACAAGAAACACATTCCCAGTAACACATGGTCTCTAAAATGTTAAAGTGATTGGTCATTGCATCATACTTCTGCAGAAATGATGTACTAAGCATTTTGCACATTTTCTTGTTCCGCATGTGGCTGTTATATACATACATTATTTCAAAAGTCAAAGCTAATATTCAGTGATCCAAATATTTTTGTGACATTTCATTCATTGCCATTTCACTATCAGTTTTATGCTGCAAACTCCAAACTTAAGCACAAAATAACTGGAAGTTATCTTTTAGAAGTGCTGGGTGGGAAAGGAAATATGAGTGGGATGGAGAGCAGCCTAGGTATCTGTAAATAATGACTACACATATTGAAGATTTGTGGTGGGGACTGAAAAAGTACCATTTTGAAAGAAAACTCATGTCCACTAGACGTTAACCATGCCTGTGCTACAGAAACAAACATCTAAAACAATATATTTCACTCTCCAACTTCTGATGGCTGAAAAATCAACATGAATTAATTCATCCTTACTTTGATAATTAATCACTTTGTAACCAACAAAATATTGTGCTTATAGAAACCAGGGCAATTTTTTTTTCTTTTTGGTAGATCAATATATGGGCCATCAGTGAAATAAGATGCAACGAATGTATAATGTGACTCAAGAACTAGGTTTGATCCAAACTATCACCTCTGAAAGTTCATTGCTGGAGTTCTGGTTAACACGCAAAATTGATAACAGTGTCTTCACTTAATTTAATCTGCATTGCTAAATAGAATTCTATGATAACCACCAGCCACAAAACAGCAATTAACATAAAAACAGGACTCAGATTATGCCTTTGACTTGACACTATTTACTTTGGTTTATCATGCAATGTACCATCACTTGCTAATATGATAAAAGTATGAAGCATTTCATAGAAAATAAAATCAAAACAGGAGGGAGTATAAAAATGTCATATGGTAGTGCTGTTTTCTCTTTTTCTGCTTTCTTTTTATATTTCTTTTTTTAAATTCTATGCTTAGGGTTTCATATTATATGGAAGTATATTAAGAGGAGATATAGATCCTTAGATGTTTATGATATCAACAAATCAACAAAGAATGGTCCTCTTTTTAAGCCAGTAACTGTTTGCCAGGCTGTCCTCCCAGTACGTGATTCATGTTAGTAAATACATTTATACCATTCATGTTCATTAGACCACTTATTCTTTTATTTTTAATACTTCATCATATTACATTGAGTGAACCTGCAGTTGTCATTTTGCAAAAGATTAGTGAAAGGCAATTGAAGTAGCCTGTTCCACACAGGTTCAACATCACAACCGTTTTGAATGATCATGAAATAGTTGCACTTGCAGTGCCTTATTACTAAAAATTTCAGTAAAGTACCATTGTTGCATCTTCCATTAGCTTTATCAGTATTTTTTTGCAAAGTTTTATGGCTGATGAATTACATCTTATAATTACTTGCCTCAGAAATGTATCATGTTCTTACCTTTTCAATATTTATTTATGTCTGACAATAATATTTCTGTTCAGTTATTCCTGTTATACATGATCACTAATGTTCTTAGTACAACTTGGAAAATGATAGTAATCTGACACACGCATAGAAACTTTGTTACTAAAAGTAGAGACGGGCAATAAGTAAACCAGCTTTAAGAAGTTAGCAAGAATGGTGTATTAGTTATTAGTGGAAACAGAAAAATGTCATTTGATGTGTTTTCGTCTGTGTAATATGATTAGTTCACTGTAGTAAAGAAAAAAGGAAATACATGTGTAGTTTAACTTGCATGAGTCAAAAGGAAATACATATGTAGATTCACTTGCATGATTCAATTAGGGGGAAGTATTTTTGTAATATCATCTTTAATTTAGTTCCTGTTATTGGCACACACAAAGTACGAATTATATATTTGTGAATAATATTTCATGTAGGATGTGTCAAATAATACAGACAGTGTCATGAAAAACTGCAAATTGATCTATTTTCAGAATATATTCCCTTAATTTGGGTACTATGGGCATCAAAGTTTGAGAATGGTGATGTTAACATTGCTTTGGATAATATTTGGTGTCATAGTTAAATATGCAGTCCTGTAACGGAGGCATAGGCAGCATCTAACTGGTCTCCTGTGCCAATGCCTTATTAATTTCATAGTTAATGGTTTTCATACTAATTAAGTAGTTTGTGTTTTGTTACAGGATGGTAGCATTGTTGACAGCAGTACAACAGAGCAGTGCACAAAATATGGAAATTGGCTGACAAGCAAATTAATTGCCAACCAGGCTGCAACTATAGTACCATTTCAATAATTTAAGAGGTTTTCCCATCTGTCTTACTGGGTGCCATGCCATTTGCACAGTGCACATTCCTATCTATTGATGGAAACTGTACTAATTTCAAACCTAAGAGCCTTACTTTTGGAACGAGCAACTCTCAGCCAGTCACCTCTATTGGTCAGCACTTAGCTCAGCTATTTAACATGTGCTACTGTCCTTTATACATGACCCTGCTATTAGTGTCATTGGTTGGCGTATTTAACCTGGTCAATCATTGAGAGGTAGACAGTGATTGGTTATTTATAAAATTATCCAGAATAACATGTGAAGACAGTTATTTAAGGAAACAATTTTTAATGTGTTGGGTTTCACAGGTGTGTTTCTACAGATAGCTCTAATAACTGGCTGGACTAGACACATCTTTGGTTCAATTTAATATCTTTGATCATCCCTTAGCACAAAAAATGCAATTCCAGTCTGCTGCACATAAATCTTTTAGCTCTTCCAAGTCCTCCTTCATAACATAAGTTAATATAAACTGTCTTAGTATTAAGAGCAATTTCGATTACATGTTGTGCAATGATGATGTCTATTGTCACATTGTCACTACAGTTCAGCATTGCACATTTCTAAAGAGGAAGAAATCTGTCACTTTTATTTTGTTTGCTAGTGAGTTACCTTCCTATAATTGTCAATGACCATGAACCGTGACTGAACAAAGTGACACTGTGATTCAGACACTGGACTAACATTGAGCGGGATAGTGGTTAACATCCCCACCACTCATTTAGGTTTTCTATGGTTTCCTTAAATCACTGACAGCAACTTTTGGCTTGTCCACAGGAAAAGATATGGTCAATTTATTACATCATCATTCCAGAATTTCATGTTGTGCTCATCTCCAATGACTTCACCATCAAAGGGACGTTAAAGACTTCCCTTCCTTCCTTCTTTAAACTGTAAAATGCATCTTATCAGTGCTAGTCTGTTTCAGAAATCTTTGTAATACAACTTTTAGAGTACAGGGGCCTTGTGTTCACAACTGTTTTCCATAGGCAGCTGCATGGAACACAACAGATACTCTGGTGTGATACAAAACATTACAACTGAGGTTTTTTTTAGGTACTGTGCCAGTAAGATGACAATTCCAGCTAGCTTGGATCTCAACATTTGGAACTCCAGAACTTAACACCATTTGACTGGTGGAGGTCAGTGTGCTTTATGCCCATGGTAGTCTCAGGACCTTACACTTCCTGGTTGTTTTCTGTGCAGTCTCATGAAAACTTTGGCATATGCTACTTGATTGACATAAGAAGAAGACCTTATCATATGAATCTATGCAGAAACTGTAAACCTGTGTGCACAGCCACATATATTTGGTCTGGTGTGTGTATGTTTGCAGTGATTTTGTACAAAATTGGTAATTTTCATGTAATAAATTACTGTATACTGTGCTTCATTTTTGGTGCATTTAACACATTGTTAACTACATGCCCATCACTTTGTCCAAATCATTTTCTAACTTTGATATCCCATGGAGCAGTAGACAAGAATATTTGGACAAGGGTTCCCTTTTGAAAGGTAACCAGTTTGACATACTATACAATACTAAGGGTTCACAGTGTTATTTTGATACATTCTGTATATAAAAATAAAGGAAGTTTGGCTCTTTGCTGCTGTCTGTAACTCATATCACATACAACTGATCACATTCTTACTTCTCTGTGTTAAGTTTCATTGTTGCTTCAGTGACAAGAAACATATTTTTTTCAATTATAATATATTGTCCTTAATACCCAGACTGTAAAGTCTTATGTTATAAATGAAATTCCCTATCAATGTTTCAGAGTTTAAAGAGGCATTCATGCTGTTTGACAAGGATGAAGATGGCACCATAACTATGGCAGAACTGGGGGTTGTCATGAGATCACTAGGGCAAAGACCAACAGGTGAGTTTCTGTTATTAGTGTAAAATTGTATTAGTGGTTCCTTGATCCACTAGATCATTTATGTGAATACTGGACTAGACACTTACTCTGGTGCCATCAGCAGTCTTTACATATGACCAGAATTTCTTTGGGTTTTCTGAAATATCATTTGACAACATTCTGCTATGATAGTCATTGAAGGCATCACACATTGCCCTTTTGACATATTTGGCTGCCAAGAAAGCAATGTGTGATGCCCTCAATGACTACCATTGCAGAATATTGTCAAATGATATTTCACAAAACCAAAAGACATCCTGTTCTTACATAAAGGCTGTTAAGGGCACCGAAGTTAGTGTGCGAATGGGACAGGAATGACATTGTGGGGAGCAAAGCAAAAGCTGAAATGTTTAACTTCATTTTCAAATGTTCATTTACAAAGCAAAGCCCAAGAGAATTTCTTGAATTTAATCCTAGTACCTCTGAAAACAAAGTAGTGAAACATGTATTAGTGTCAGTTGTATTGAGAAACAGCTGAAATTGTGAAAACTGAACAAAACTCCAGGGCCCAATGGAGTCCCTATCAGATTCTATACTGAATTTGCAGCTGAATTAGACTCTGTTCTAACTATATGGTATCATAGATCTCTGGAACAAAAAACCATGCCCAGTTCTTGGAAAAAAGTGCAGGTGACACTCATCTACAAGATGCGTAGTAGATGTGATCCACAAAATTACCATCCAGTATCCTTGACATCAATTTGTTGCAGAATGTTAGAACAGATTCTGAGCTCAACCATAATGAGATATCTTGAACAGAATGACCTCTTCAATGTCAACCAGTGTGGATTCTGAAAACATCGATCATATGAAACCCAACTCACACATGACATACTAAAAGCTTTGGATCAAGACAGTCAGGTAGACACAGTATTTCTTGATTTCTGAAAATTGTTTGACTCAGTGTCATATCTATAGTTGTTGTCAAAAGTATGAGCTTATTGGGTATAAGTGAAATCTGTGGCTGTATTGAAGACTTTTTGGTAGGGAGGATATGGCATGTTAGCTTGGATGGAGAGTCATCATCAACTTCAGGTGTGCCCGAGGGAAATGTGTTGGGACCCTTGCTGTTTATGTTGTATATTAATGACGTTGCAAATCATAGTAACTTTCTGCAGTAATAGTAACTTTTTGCAGATGATGCAGTAATCTATAATGAAGTACTATCTGAAAGAAGCTGCATAAATATTCAATCAGATCTTGATAAGATTTCAAAGTAGTGCAAAGATTGCCAACTTGCTTTCAATGTTCATAAATATAAAAATGTGCACTTCATAAAATGGAAAAAGTGGCATCCTATGACTATAATATCACTGAGTCACTGTTGGAATTGGCCAAATCATATGAATACCTGGTTGTAACACTTTGTAGGGATACGAAATGGAATGATCACATAGGCTCAGTCATGGATAAAGTAGGTACTATGCTTCAGTTTATTGGTAGAATCCTGGGGAAGTGAAATCAGTCTAAAAAGTAGATTGCTTACAAATCACTTGTGCAACCCATCCTAGAACATTGTGGCCCAGAAGTGTGTGGCACCTGCACCAAACAGGATTAACAGAGGATATTGAATGTGTACAGAAATGTGTGATTCCTTGATACAAAAATGTCTCTGATAAAATTTCATACCTTGCATATTTTTTGTAGAAAAGGGATGTCAAGAAATGGCAATTCAGCATCACAATAATGACATGCATAACAAGATAGTAGCTTCAATCAGTACAGAGTTTTGAATTAGAATATTTGAGGTGGGTAATTTGATTCCAAACCTAGCTATACTCTTTTCACCCAGTACTGCCGCAGTAGGCATTGTTTCTAAAATCTTATGTATTCTGCAATTACTGTATTTTTTGATGGTGACTATAATAATCAATGATCAGACATGTCAGAGACATTCATGAAAAGTAATAGTCAACTAAACAAAAATTACAGGCATAGGACTCAGTTTCTTTGAATCATTTCAAGCATGCTCAGCAACTGGATATTGCATGTACCCAAAGTGGACAGTCCTATGTCCATTGATGCACTCAGCCAATTTAGTACGGTTATGAGTTTCTGTGCTCCATGGATTGGTGCACTATAGGTGAGTGATTGTCCTTCTTTTTGGATACTGATGTAGAATAGTCATATGTTCTGACAAGGATGTTACAGAGATGAGGAGAGTGACAAAAAACAACATTAACTTGTGTGGGGAGGATATCAGAGAGAGAAGATTTCGTTTCATGGCTTGACATTGGAAACTTATAGCTTTGGTGGAGTAAGAGAATGAGGCATTTGAAATCTTGGTGGTACGGAGTGTAAAGGGGGGGGGGGGGGGCGCATGCTTTCAAACTTTTTTTTTAAGGGGAACTATATCAGTCAGAGGCTAAGAGGAGGGTATTGTCTGGGAAATTTGTTTGTGGATAAGATCTGTAAGGTAGTTGTAGAGGAGGAAAGCCTGAGAGTGGTTACTGGTGTAGACGTTGAAAGATTTGATGGTGAAGCAAATACATTTTCTGGGAGTGTCAAGGATGCTGGACAGAGTCATTGATGTTGAAGGAATGGCATCAGTCAAAGTGTAGATATTGTAGATTACTTGTTACTTTTATATGAACTGTGGTCTGTATTCGGGCTTCAGAGAGGTGGAGGTCAATGTCAAGTAAGGCATCTTTGGATCTGGAAAAGGAACATATGAATTTTGCTTGGAGTTAAGCACTTGCAGAAAGCTCTCCTTCACCGTGGTTCATATACAATAAACAAAAAGAATGAACACACAAAGGCATGTGAGCTCTATCACTGTTGGAAGTTTAGTGCTCTATGACTGAGAGGCCTCCCCCTTATCCCATTTTATCTTTACCCGTAACTACCTCACTTAACAAATAAATCACGTTGCAAAATATGTGCCCAGTCATGGGGGCAGTTTTCTGGCTCTTGAGGAATGCTTCTTCCATGTGGCCGACAAAAAGATTGACATATGATGGGTCCATCCTCGTTCCCATAGGACTGTCTCTGGTTTATTTGTAGGCCTGGCTCTCGAAGGAGAGGTGGTTAAGGGTGCAGGTAAAATGGGCTAAGGTGGTGGCCTCTCCATCATAGAGCACTAAACTCCCAACAGTGATATGGCTCACATGCCTTTGTGTGTTAGTTCTTTTTGTTTGTAGTGTATGGAGCAGTGTGCTATTATGGGTGCTGTGACTTTGAAAGTGAGCATTTTCCTGACATACTTCAAGGTAGGGCTCAATATATTAGGCTTTCTGTGCATGGGGTTGCAATTTGTCTGTGGAGGACAGTGTGTTGTTATTCCAATAGCCCTCTTCCGTAACAAAAAAATTGTTTTGGATGGCAAGCGGTGGAAGCCCAAAGTATTTTCCATATGTTGCAAGAGACTTAAAATAACCAAAGTATCCAGCCCTAGCACCTTCTGAGGCACAAATGTTTGTGATAACTCTAAGGACAAAATAGACAGAATTGAGTTTCTGTTCGAGTCGTATTACATGGTCATTAAAATTTAAGTTTTCATCAAAATGTATGCCCAGCAATTTCATGGATGTTACTTTGTCTGTGGCCTTGTCACATAATAGATAATAATGTACTTTTACAGCATTTTTGATTATCTGTGGATTTCCAAGCTCCTGCTTGATGTCTACTGGCAACATATGAACAACTTTTGCACCAAAAAATAGATGTCTTGTTCAAAGCAGCTGATTTTACATGAGATATACATCTACATCTAAACTATGTGAATGATTTTGCATGATTACATTGTTGATCCGCAACTGGAAACCTATACCTATTCCTTCATTATTGCTTCAGGTAGCACAACGATAAATTGTGTTGTTATACGTCCAATTGAGCAGCAGCAATATAAAATCTAAAGTGAGCAAGGCAAGAAAAAATTTACGATCAATATAAAAAAAATGACCCCAAACTAGCAACATAAATCCAGATTGAGGCATTTGTCTATCAGATAATTAGTGATTGAATAAGGTTCTGGCTGGGATCTGGTGCAACTGCACTGCTTAATGCTTCGAATGGGATCTGCGTCTGTCAACACATGTCCTTGGCAGCAGTGTGTTATAGTGAAAATTTATTTCATTATTGTTTAATAAAACAGTGGTGTAGCTCATATTATGTAAGTTTATTTTCTCATTGTTTAAATAAAGTAAGATTAAACTGTTGTTTTTATCATACATGACTTACCTTTGTAACATAAAGAAAGCTATTCTATACATGTGTATATGCCCACTCTTGTTATAAAAAATGACACACCACTTGAGGTTTAAGGGAGAACATGTTCTGAGATTCTAGAACAGGTGGATGTTGATGATATTGGACAGTAGTTTTGTGAATCACTTCTGCTACATCTTTTTTACGTGGTTTTGACATGTTCTTTCATCAAACTTCTGGGAACAGTTTTTTATTTGAAGAAAGATCTGTGATATGGTTGGCACAGTTTTTTTGTTTGAAGAAGGATCTATGGTATATTATGGGCAAAAGATGGGTTAACTCGTCCTCAAATTCTATGTAGAATATGTAGGGATTCCATCATGTGTTGGTGCCATGTTTAATTTTAGCAGTTTCAATTGTTTCTCAGTGCCTTTTGCTAATATCTACACCACTCATATTAGGAGTGATGCGGTAATTAAACTGGGGCAGTACTTGCAGATCCATCTTTGTAAAACATTTGAAAATTGAGTTCAGCATTTCTGCTTCTGGTTCACTACCCTTAATTTCAGTTCCTATGTCAGCCGCAGATGACTGGGCACTAACTTTAGTGCCACTAACAGCTGCTTCATATGAGGCGTCTTTCAATAAAATTTTTACGGTATGAGCTTCCAATTTATCCACTTGAATGGAAGAAAAACAACATGACTGCTTTAAAAGCTGTGCTACGAAGTGATTTAAAACTTTACTGGATTTTTGTCCAAGTTAGAACTTCACTATACATAACTTCTTCACATGCAAAAAGTGACTTTTGAATTACATGTTTTGAGATCCATGCTGGTTGCTATGGAGACTGTTCTGTTCGAAATACTTCATTAAGTTTTAGCTCAGTATAGACTATCTTATAAAAAATATCCAGACACCTACTAGTGGACATTAATATGGAGTGTATCCACCATTCACCCTTATCATGACTGATTTCTGGTGGAGACACTTCCATTGAGGTTTCTGAATCTCTGTGAGGCAATGGCAGGTGACATCAGACACTGGAGTCTGGAGTGGCATCAACATTGTAACTCATCCAAAAGGTGTTCCATTGGGTTTATGTCAGGACTCTGGGTGGGTCAGTCTATTTCAGGAACAAAACAATGCCTCACTGCTATTGTTGCTGGTGCTGCTGATTGTGGGTTTAAGAAGATCAAACATCTAATGTCATCAGTCTCCTAGCAACCAATACTCAGTGGGATGTGGGAAAATGCAGAGAAATCACATCCACACTGGGCTCCACACTGACCCTTATTGTTAATCCACGAGGCAGATTTGAACAGGGTCCAATGCGTCCCACTATCCTGGAAGCAGGCACTTTAACATGGACAGCTACTTGGGCAGATACAAATGTTTTGTAGCTGCTGCTTTATGACAGAGTGCATTGACATGCTTCTACAAACAGTCATTGTCTCTGCACTGTTCCTCCACTGTACACATTTCTCTACTGTTCACAATACATAAAAAGGCAAAATATCTTCATATCCTTCCACACTTAAGATTTTCTTAAGCACAATAAGGGTACCATACCCTAATCGTGAAAATCTCCCTTATACTGTAACACCACCTCCTCTATACTTTACTGTTGACACTACACATGATGGCAGGTATAAAGGTCTCTATGCTTTGCTTTGGAACACATGAGGCAATACTGACCCTACGAATTATCTTAGAAGAAAGATTAAGGAAAGGCAAACCTACATTTCAAGCATTTGTAGACTTAGAGAAAGCTTTTGACAGTGCTGATTGGAATACTCTCTTTCAAATTCTAAAGGTGGCAGGGGTAAAATACAGGGAGTGAAAGGCTATTTACAATTTGTACAGAAGCCAGATGGCAGTTATAAACATCGAGGGGTATGAAAGGGAAGCAGTGGTTGGGAAGGGAGGGAGACAGGGTTGTAGCCTATCTCCAATGTTATTCAATCTGCATATTGAGCAAGCAATAAAGGAAACAAAAGAAAAGTTCAGAGTAGGTATTAAAATCCATGGAGAATAAATAAAAACTTTGAGGTTCACTGATGACATTGTAATTCTGTCAGATAAAGCAAAGGACTTGAAAGAGCAGTTGAACGGAATGGACAGTGTCTTGAAAGGACGGTATAAGATGGACATCAACAAAAGCAAAATGAGGATAATGGAATGTAGTCGAATTAAGTCAGGTGATGCTGAGGGAATTAGATTAGAAAATGAGACACTTAAAGTAGTAAAGGAGTTCTGCTATTTGTGGACCAAAATAACTGATGATGGTCGAAGAAGAGAGGATATAAAATGTATACTGGCAATGGCAAGGAAAGTGTTTCTGAAGAAGAAAAATTTGTTAACATCGAGTATAGATTTAAATGTCAGGAAGTCGTTTCTGGAAGTATTTGTATGGAGTGTAGCCATGTATGGAAGTGAAACATGGACGATAAATAGTTTAGACAAGAAGAGAATAGAAACTATAGAAATGTGGTGCTACAGAAGAATGCTGAAGATTAGATGGGTAGATCACATAACTAATGAGGAGGTATTGAATAGAATTGGGGAGAAGGGGAGCTTGTGGCACAACTTGACTAGAAGAAGGGATCGGTTGGTAGGACATGTTCTGAGACATCGAGGGATCACCAATTTAGTATTGGAGGGCAGCGTGGAGGGTAATAATCGTCAAGGGAGACCAAGAGATGAATACACTAAGCAGATTCAGAAGGATGTACGCTGCCGTAGGTACTGGGAGATGAAGAAGCTTGCACAGGAGTAGCATGGAGAGCTGCATCAAACCAGTCTCAGGACTGAAGACAACAAGTACAACAACAACAACAACAACATCAACATCAACATGCTTTGCCACACCCAAACCCTTACATCAGACTGCGTGATTCATCAGTCCAGATCACTCATTTCCAGTCATCCATTGTCCATTGGCATCACTCTTTACACTATCTCAAATGTTACTGAGCATTGACTACAGAAATGTGTGGTTTATGAGGAATTGTTCAACTATTGCATCCTGTTCTTCTTAACTCCCTACACAGAGTCATTGTACTAGCTGGACTGTTGGTAATGCTTTGGAACTCACAAGTGATCCCTTCTGCTGTTTTCATGTGATTTCTTACAATCACTCTCCCTGTCTTTCAGTACATCAGACATGTCTGGTCTTGGTTTAGCTATAGCTGCTACTTCACATTTCCACTTCACTATTACATCACAAACAGTTGACTCGGACAGCTTTAGAATGGCTGAAATGTCCCAGAATGGCCTGTACTCAAGTGACATTCAGTGACTATTCCACATCAAAGTCACTGAGCTCTCCTGACAGGCCCATCCTGCTGTTAACTCTTCTTTTCTGACAACACAATACTTCCACCTTTTTTCCTGGCAGATCCACTTTTGTGATATTTAGTGATCAATTCTACATTACATGTTGGTGTCTGGATACCTTTCATCAGACAGTGTATGTTCTGAGATTCTCCACTGGATACATGTCAAGGATATTGGAAGCTAGTTTTGTGGGGCTCTTCTGTTATCCTTATTGTAGATTGATGTGGCCTGTGTTATCTTCAAACCAAAGGATCTATGGTATATTATGGTTACAAGAGGGGCTAATTGAAATGCAAATTTTGTTTGTGTTACATTAAAATTATGGTATATTCTGAAATGTAGTTGAGTGAAGGAATCTACGTTAACTGTAAAGAATTGCTGGAGTGAAATGAAACAAATCTGTTTTAAAGACAGATTTCATTTCAGGTGTGCACTTTTTGTAGCAGGTAGATGCCATTTACATTTGTGAACAAAACTGAAATGAAGTTATTGAAAACCTAAAATAAATACCAATGATTTTATGTACAAGTTAAATTAGTGTGCCAGATATAATTTGAATATCCATCACATGCAGTGAACTACCAGTCCTCTATCCTATCATGCCTTAGTCTGACTCAGACATTGAACTTATCTTGACAAGTTCCTCCTCTTCCTTATCAAAGTTTGCGGGAGGCTCT
The DNA here is from genome assembly GCF_021461395.2 of Schistocerca americana. NCBI lineage: Eukaryota > Metazoa > Arthropoda > Insecta > Orthoptera > Acrididae > Schistocerca > Schistocerca americana. The sequence goes on from NC_060121.1 coordinate 97,088,876, forward strand.
CCCACATTGCTGTCACATAGACCAAAGGGATTAAGTTCAGACACAACCCTAAGGTTGCTGTATCGATTCTCTCAGAAGTGCTAGTTTCACTGTCTCATGATAGAGCTGCTGGAGAGTTTGTAAGATGGAGTAAGGGTGGGGTATATGATGTGGTGAAGCTTTTATTGTGTCACTGAGGCATGCTCAGATGGTATAACTGCTACTGCACCACCACTGAAATGTGAAAACCTATACGGGAGACAGTCCTGCCCACTGACTTAGCTTATCACACGCAGCCATCACAGCAAATACACTGCTGAGGGTGACTTAATTAATTTTCAGTAATAATACTGATAGCATAAATCTCATAAATAATTTTCAACTAATGTGTCTTAACATCATTTGAGAAATAAATCTGAAACCCTCATTTCTCAATAAGTTTCCCAATAAATACTTGGAGCTCCCCTTCTTTAAAGTTCCTCTTAATATATTATTTCCATGAGTGCTGGTTTTGACTGTAATCTGCTGGACCTTCTGCACAATTTCACAGTTGCTGTTAACTATGCTATTTTTGTAATTTCAAAATACTCTAAATTCTGTTTTTGCCTTTTCTAATTTCCTATTTTCTTGTATGTTGTTTCATGCCACCCCTCAGGTCTTCCATTGCACTACCTTTGGTAATAGCTCAGACATAATCAACAAACATTTTCAGGAGGTTCTTTTGGTATTGCTAGATTTAAGTCCCATACTTCTTATCATGTTAAGTTTGTGTGTGTGAGACCTCAATGACTGACAACACTCCCTGTCAGCATTGTATTTAAAATTAACTGTTCTTAACTGCAACTACAATCCAAAGTTCTCTGACATTGAGAAGTGATATTTTCTTCTCTTTTCAATCATTTTGATAAATTAAAGCGATATTTTATGAATTTGATTCTGATTGTCATGTTGTAATTTTTGTGTGCAAACCATAAAAAGTATTTTTATTTCACAGAGACAGAACTGCGTGATATGGTGAATGAAGTGGACCAGGATGGAAATGGAACCATTGAGTTTAATGAATTCCTGCAGATGATGTCAAAAAAGATGAAGGGTGCAGAGGGCGAAGATGAGCTCCGTGAAGCATTCAAGTTTGTATTTTTCAAAATCAATGCATTTTTAAAATATGATGTACGGGTGACTTTTATTTGCTGACAGCAGTAGTGTTTTGAGAGGCTGTGAAACTGACTTTAAGAAAAACTGAACATCAGATTAACTTGTGTGGGATAAAAAAAATTAACACCAGGTTGTAAACAAAACTGAAATAGAAAAAAATAATGCTGAAAAGTTCAGTGAGATAAACTAGTGTTCTTCAACAACTGGGTGACTAACAGGACAAATGAAGGAAGGTAGAGGGATACAACAAGAATGTATTGGAACTTTAAAAATATATGGGGGTTCAGGTTGTTTTGGATTTAAATTATAAGGAGTATATGGACTGAATAAATTGTGTATAATAAGGACAGTGGATGTGGAATACCTATTAATAAATGTATGTAATCAATAATTAATTGATTTTCAGTTCATCATTTGTCTAATTTTGAGCCCAATTACAATTAAAATTGTGTGGATCTTAACACAGTTCCTCCCCATAGCCAAGAGGAAACAGTGTCCTTCATTTTATGTAGTGACTGGTAAATTATGACAGTATTAATATATTGTCTGGTGAATAGGAGTGCGGTGGTGAATAGATCAGTACTAAAGTAATATCGAAGTTAAACAGCTGTCAGATACTAGCATACATCCAACCCCTCCACACACACACACACACACACACACACACACACACACACACACACACACACAGACACTGGGTTCAAAGATGATAAAATGGGTGAAAAATAATGTCTTTATACTTATTTCCTAGCAGAGTGCTGTGTTCCATAAAATGGCATGTTACACCTCAGTACCATATTAGGCTGTTATAGTTGAAGACTGTCATTGAACAAATACACAAAAACAGGAGTTAATTATGTGGTAAGAGGAAATATTTTCAATGAATGGCATTAGGCTACACAAGGAAAGGATGATGATGGTTAATTTGTCATCAACACTGAAATTTGTAGCAGTGGAGCACTAGCTCAGTTAGGACAGAGTGAAAGAGGGAATCAGTTATCGTATTGTGGAAGAAACTGATACAACGTTTGTTGCCAGTTACTAAGGAGAACCAACAAAAAATCTAAATCAAGATACATGCAGAAATTTTGAACCTTAGCATTTGCAAATATTCCAGTGCCCTAGTGATTTTGCTACCCTGCTTACTATCTGCCCCCTGTGGAAGGCACATTATGAGCACTTATTCATGCTTCTAACAGGAACCATGACTGGTCAGTTAATTTGGAGCTACACATGTACGTATGTATATTTTGTACATTACTATTCTTGATAATCAGTGTTCAACTCAGTATATTAGTTGATGTTGCCAATTAATGTGATAATGTTCCATGATTATGGAGATGTACAGTTTTCAGATGCACTACAGTTTGATTGTCATACCATGTGCCTGATGATGAAACCATCAGAGCTTCAGAATTAGTCTTAATAAATGACTAGTGTTGAATATAGGTGTTTGGAATTAATTTCAAAATAAAGAAAATAAATTATATGAAATCCTTGTATGCCATTATCAGAAACTTCAGGATTGTTCATCCACCTGGTGCAAGTCTTTCTGTTTGACACCACTTCACTGACTTGTGTGTCAATGAAGGTGACATGAAATGATTAGGACAACTCAGGGACCAAATGAAGAAAACCTCCGACCTGACTGATAATCGAATCTGGGACATCCAGATCTAGAGTCAGCTTTGCTAACTATTAAATCATGTTCTGTGAACTTAAAAGAATTAAATTGTTCCTCTGTGAAACAAATGTGAATCTTTTAATAGTACGTGATATCACACAAATAGAAACACAAATAAATGTCAAATAGAAACACAAAAAAATGTGTTTGGTAGATGTAGAGGTCAGTCAGAAATAGAAATATATAAAAATGAATCCCAAAAAATTTTCCCTGTTCTTCATGTAATATAATTTTCACTTGTGAAATAAACTCTGAAAATGTACAAATCACACACTTAATGGAACAAACACTGTTGAACTGAAAACGAATTAAACTAATTTTAACATCAACTAAGTTTTTGCAATTTTTGCTCAACTTCATCTTTCCTTCCCCTTTACAGGACATACACTTTTTTTTTCTTCATCTTTTTAGAAACAATGGAAAGTCCAGGTAGGAATATCAACAGTATTATGAAAAGAGTAGGTTACTACTCATAATAAAGATGACATATTGAGTTGCAGCAAGCACAAGAAGATGACTGTTACACATTTAGCTTCTGGCCAGAGCCTTCTTCAAAGAAGAAAACATGTGCATATTCTCACAAGGAAGCACACCTCATGCACACAATACTACTATCTGTGCCCAGAGCAGCTGAAAATAATGGTTGTATATGTGAGGTGTGCATGTGTTTTCTTCTTTCAAGAAGAGACTGGCTGAAAGCTATCTTGTTGTGAGTGTCTGCAGCTCAGTGTATCATGTTTACAATCTATCCTTTTCATGATATTGTTGATATTTCATCTTATGTTTAGAGCTTGCATATTTAAGCAGGAGCAATGTCAGTAGCTTACTGGAAGATGCCATAGTTGTTTTCAAAGCAGCAAGAAGTAATTCTTTTCATGTTCTGTAGATCACAGTAAACCTTCTATTCTTTAAAAATTGAACTACCATCTATAAAACTGCTTTGAACCCCTGTTACAAGTGAGTTAACGTGTCAAATACTTGATATTAAGTGTGCAAGTGAGGGTAAGTTTAGAAAAGGATTGAATTATTTTTAAAGTTTCTTGGAAGTCACTAGGTACTCTCATTACCAAACACTGGATGTGTATGATTAACTCGCTTCAATGTTTATGGCATCATAGCTCCTGGATTGTGTGTTGTATGACAATATGATTTTGCTGGTACAGTCAGTAGTATATATGGATACTGTGTGCAAAATGTCTTGCAAATAGATTTCCTAGTACAGAAGCAATAAATTAAAATGTCATGCCAGATGCTGAAGTTTATTCCATTATCAGCAAAAATGTAGTAAGTGATAAACTTTCTACCTTTCATTATGTTGTGGAGGCTTTCGGTGAGAAAAAGTTTCCTAAAGATTTGAAATGATGCATATAGTTCATTGGAATTACTACGTGATGTTGTTCTCAAATAGTGGAGGAACACAGTCTGGGTAATTTCCACAGTGTAAGTTACCCTGTCACAAGATGTAGAAGATGTTCAAAATAAAGTATCGAATACCTTGAGAGGTGGTAATACTCTCTGAAATAAGGAAAATAAGTCCAATAAACATGGTTTCAGAAACACAGAGAGATAAAGACGTGTTTATAGAAAGGGCTTGTGGTGTTTGGTTGCAGATATTAGCACAGTCATTGCATTGGCACTCCATCAAATGTGTTGGCAGAGAATTGTGATATCTTACTCACAGTACTCTGTGTGCCTTTTGCACAGTTCTGTCAAACCTGGATATCGATCATGGTGGTTTACCTTCTTCCAAATGCAAATTCATTTATGTGTTTCCTGGTTGTACGTACAAATGTTTCCCTTCCACCACCTGTTAGCAATGGAAGCCTACTACTCGACAAGTGAAATGGTGGATATGATATTCTGCTATGGTTTAGCAAATGGTTGTAGCAGGTGAGGCTGTGCCCTCTACTCTGAAAAATATCCACAGCACATAGTGCCCTCTGGTAAGCTGTTTGGCAAACTTTCCCAGCCTCTGAGAGATGCAGGTACCCTTGCACCTGGGAAGACTGACAGTGGAAGGCTCCACACAGTCCGCATGCCTGACACGGAGGAGGATGGGATACGTTTGGTGGAAGAAACCCCTGCGGCCAGTGTGTGATGATTAGCAGCAGCAGAAGGCATGTCTCTTTCTCTTATCTGTGGAGTATTTCATAAACAGTTGCTGTATCCATATCATCTACAGTGCATTCAGGCCCTAAGGCCACGTGATCATCATGGCAAGTGCTGGTTCTGTTGATGGCTGTAGCAGAAGTGTGCTGCAGATCCTCGGCTGACACCCAAGATTTTACTTGTTAATGAGGCAGTGTTCACCAAAAATGGCATGAATTTCCTTAACCATCATATATGGGCACATGTAAATCCCCAAACAATACAGAAAAGGGAGCATTAACAACAATTCTCAATCAGTGTATGGCGATAGATTAATAGGGCCATACTTGCTACTGCAAAGGTTAACTGGGACACACTATCTGAGCTGTGTCATTAATGCACCTTGCTGGTGGCTGTGCCATTGCATTAACAAGTACAAATGTGGTTCATGCATGATGACACACCAGCACAATTTTGTCACAATGTTCGTGAACATCGACACAGATATTTCAGGACTGCTGGATTGGTCAGTCGAAGCCCATACCTTGGCCTGCTCATTCCCCAGGCCCCTAGACTTTTGTTTATGAGGAACCTTGAAGGAATGGATCTATACCACACCAATCAGTTGTGTGGACACAACAATCTTAAAACTTTGACCCCGCCAAGCTACCACCGACCGCACTACGTGATATTCATTTCGACTTGATACGCCCTTACCTTCCCCGGAAGAAACGCTCTCAAAGACGCAAATACAAACCGAAAAACGGATTACACAAACTCACGCAAAAGCCACTTTTTCGACTTATGTAGTTACAAATTAAACACTTTCCATTACTATCCTTCAGTTGTACTGTCAAACTTTGTTTCTTTACGCGTCTCACGGTTCTGGGCTAGACGGCGCTTGTATGTTCAATGCATGGCAGCATGTACAACAACAACTGGGTATACTTCAAAGGGTTTCTTAAACTTAAACTGGCAAGCAAAGGGGTGCATTGTCATCCATGGACATCATGTTGAACACCTCTTTGTAAACACTGGTTTATTGCAGAAAGTAGCATTTCCAGTTTATTGGACTTACCTTAGAAATTATTCATTTTCAGACCCCTGTTTATTTGCTTTATTTTTCTTGTTTTGATGAGTACTACCACTTCTCAAAGTGTTCAACACTTTTTTTGAACACCCTATATTCACAGTTTCTAACTATAAGAACCATCTTACCTTTAACATTAGATTATACCTCTTAATGAGTTGATCGTGATGACATTTTCAATTTTTAAATTTGGTCAATAACTGTACAAAATGCTGATTCTTTTTCTCTGAAAGCTGTTAGATAGGCAACTTGCAGGGAGGAATACATAAACTATGAAATGCAAACTGGGTTAGCCATTTAGTAACATAGATATTAATAGTAATTATTATGATGTCAAGCACATCACTCCTTGACATTTTTTTTCTTTGTGTGTGTGTGTGTGTGTGTGTGTGTGTGTGTGTGTGTGTGTGTGTGTGTGTGTGTGTGTGTGTGCGTGTTTTAAGAATATGGAATGAATGCATAAGAATTTCTGTGAAACCCTGATGAAAATAAACAATGAATGACACTGAGGAAGGAAAAACAACAAAGAGGAAGGAATTAAACATGTTTTCCTAATTTTGACAAGCTACCATTGGTGGAAGTGTTTGTACGCATATCTTGTGCTACAAAAAGAACTGAAAATGAAGGAAGATGCTGTCACAGAAAATGGTACTGTTCTCAAATGAAGCATAATTGCAGTCCACAGATAATATGAAAAGATTAAATGTCCAGACCATTGAAACTAAGGAGACATGTGAATGACAAAAGACTAAACTAGTTAGTAAAATTCTACATTTCTGTGTGATGTAATAAAGTATATAGCTTGTTTGTCTTAAATGAGGCAGTTATCAAGAAAACTCTTGTAAACATATTAGAAGAGTAGTGTTTGTGAGAGTGATTACTAACTACCAGTACTTTGTTCACATACTCAAAGTGGATCAGAAGCCTCTACATTTTCATACTAATCTACAAGGGCTTGGAAACTGCATTCTTGCTCAACACTTGATCACCAACATTACTGATTGTGATATCAACATTCTGCTTTGCCCACTTTTATTTATTTTGAATTATTCAACAATGTTTCTATTTTCTTGAATATAATAGAGGGAAACATTCCACGTGGGAAAAATATATCTAAAAACAAAGATGATGTGACTTACCAAACGAAAGTGTTGGCACGCTGATAGACACACAAACAAACACAAACATACACACAAAATTCTAGCTTTCGCAACCAACAGTTGCTTCGTCAGGAAAGAGGGAAGGAGAGGGAAAGACGAAAGGGTATTCACTCACACACACACACATATCCATCCACACATATACAGACACAAGCAGACATATACAGAGGCAAAGAGTTTGGGCAGAGATGTCAGTCAAGGCGGAAGTGCAGAGGCAAAGATGTTGTTGAATGACAGGTGAGGTATGAGTGGTGGCAACTTGCAATTAGCGAAGATTGAGGCATGGTGGATAACAGGAAGAGAGGATATATTGAAGAGCAAGTTCCCATCTCCGGAGTTTGGATAGGTTGGTGTTAGTGGGAAGTATCCAGATAACCCGGATGGTGTAACACTATGCCAAGATGTGCTGACCGTGCACCAAGGCATGTTTAGCCACCACAGGGTGATCCTCATTACCAACAAACTCTGTCTGCCTGCGTCCATTCGTGCGAATGGACAGTTGTTGCTGGTCATTCCCACATAGAATGCATCACAGTGTAGGCAGGTCAGTTGGTAGATCACGTGGGTGCTTTCACACGTGGCTCTGCCTTTGATCGTGTACACCTTCCGGGTTACAGGACTGGAGTAGGTGGTGGTGGGACGGTGCATGGGACAGGTTTTACACCGGGGGTGGTTACAAGGATAGGAGCCAGAGGGTAGGGAAGGTGCTTTGGGGATTTCATAGGGTTGAACTAAGAGATTACGAAGGTTAGGTGGATGGCGGAAAGACACCTTTGGTGGAATGGGGAGGATTTCATGAAGGATGGATCTCATTTCAGGGCAGGATTTGAGGAAGTCGTATCCCTGCTGGAGAGCCACATTCAGAGTCTGATCCAGTCCCAGAAAGTATCCTGTCACAAGTGGGGCACTTTTGTGGTTGTTCTGTGGGAGGTTCTGGGTTTGAGAGGATGAGGAAGTGGCTCTGGTTATTTGCTACTGTACCAGGTCGGGAGGGTAGTTGCGGGATGCGAAAGCTGTTGTCAGGTTGCTGGTGTAATGGTTCAGGGATTCCGGACTGGAGCAGATTCGTTTGCCACGAAGACCTAGGCTGTAGGGAAGGGATCATTTGATGTGGAATGGGTGGCAGCTGTCATAATGGAGGTACTGTTGCTTGTTGGTGGGTTTGATGTGGACGGACGTGTGTAGCTGGCCATTGGACAGGTGGAGGTCAACATCAAGGAAAGTGGCATGGGATTTGGAGTAGGACCAGGTGAATCTGATGGAACCGAAGGAGTTGAGGTTGGAGAGGAAATTCTGGAGTTCTTCTTCACTGTGAGTCCAGACCATGAAGATGTCATCAATAAATCTGTACCAAACTATGGGTTGGCAGGCCTGGGTAACCAAGAAGGCTTCCTCTAAGCGACCCATGAATAGGTTGGCGTACGAAGGGGCCATCCTGGTACCCATGGCTGTTCCCTTTAATTGTTGGTATGTCTGGCCTTCAAAAGTGAAGAAGTTGTGGGTCAGGATGAAGCTGGCTAAGGTAATGAGGAAAGAGGTTTTAGGTAGGGTGGCAGGTGATCGGCGTGAAAGGAAGTGCTCCATCGCAGCGAGGCCCTGGATGTGCAGGATATTTGTGTATAAGGAAGTGGCATCAATGGTTACAAGGATGGTTTCTGGGGGTAACAGATTGGGTAAGGATTCCAGGCATTCGAGAAAGTGGTTGGTGTCTTTGATGAAGGATGGGAGACTGCATGTAATGGGTTGAAAGTGTTGATCTACGTAGGCAGAGATACGTTCTGTGGGGGCTTGGTAACCAGCTACAATGGGGCGGCCGGGATGATTGGGTTTGTGAATTTTAGGAAGAAGGTAGGGGTGCAGGGTGTCGGTGGGGTCAGGAGGTTGATGGAGTCAGGTGAAAGGTTTTGTAGGGGGCCTAAGGTTCTGAGGATTCCTTGAAGCTCCGCCTGGACATCAGGAATGGGATTACCTTGGCAAACTTTGTATGTGGTGTTGTCTGGAAGCTGACGCAGTCCCTCAGCCACATAGTCCCGACGATCAAGTACCACGGTCGTGGAACCCTTGTCCGCCGGAAGGATGACGATGGACTGGTCAGCCTTCAGATCACAGATAGCCTGGGCTTCAGCAGTGGTGATGTTGGGAGTAGGATTAAGGTTTTTAAGAAGGATTGAGAGGCAAGGCTGGAAGTCAGAAATTCCTGGAAGGTTTGGAGAGGGTGATTTTGAGGAAGAGGAGGTGGGTCCCGCTGTGACGGAGGATGGAACTGTTCCAGACAGGGTTCAATTTGGATAGTGTCTTGGGGAGTTGGATCATTAGGGGTAGGATTAGGATCATTTTTCTTCGTGCAAAGTGATACTTCCAGTAGAGAGCACGAGTGTAGAACAGTAAATCTTTGGTGAGGGCTGTTTGGTTGAATCTGGGAGTTGGGCTGAAGGTGAGGCCTTTGGATAGGACAGAGGTTTCGGATTGGGAGAGAGGTTTGGACGAAAGGTTAACTACTGAGTTAGGGTGTTGTGGTTCCAGATTGTGTTGATTGGAATTTTGAGGTTTTGGAGGGAGTGGAGTGGGAAGTGGGAGATTGAGTAGATGGGAGAGACTGGGTTTGTGTGCAATGAGAGGAGGTTGAGGTTTGCTGGAAAGGTTGTGAAGGGTGAGTGAGTTGCCTTTCCGGAGGTGGGAAACCATGAGATTGGATAGTTTTTTGAGGTGAAGGGTGGCATGCTGTTCTAATTTGCGGTTGGCCTGTAGGAGGATGCTCTGAACAGCCGGTGTGGATGTGGGAGAGGAAAGATTCAGGACTTTTATTAAGGATAGGAGTTGACAGGTGTGTTCATTGGCTGAGTTGATGTGTAGGTGAAGGATTAGGTGCGTGAGGGCAATGGATTGTTCTGTTTGGAACTGGTATAGGGACTGATGGAAAGAAGGCTTGCAGCCAGAGATGGGAACTTTAAGTGTGAGGCCTTTGGGGGTAATGCCAAATGTCAGACAAGCCTGAGAAAATAAAATATGCGAACGTAATCTGGCTAGGGTGAAGGCATGTTTGCAGAGGGAATGTAAATAAAACTGAATGGGGTCGTTGTGGGGGTGTTGTCAGGGTGACATGGTATTAGAAGGTGGAAAGTGTAACATGAGGTTGAAATGAAAATGAAAATAACTGGAGAAAGTAACTGGAGATCTGTTGTGAAAAAAGGCGAAAAAGTGTTGGTTAAAGCTGGGCTATGTTGATCCTGTGGTGAACTTGGGTTGGTAGACAACGATGTGCACAAAGGTTAGGTGGTTGTGTTGCCGCCAAAACACGTTAAAAGATGGAGAAATTCGGGAAAATTTCGAAAAAACTGCGTGTAAATGTATTAAAAGGAGTGGTTTTGTGGTGGCAGATTATGAAAATGAGGCTAACAATTGTCTGGCGAAGAAATAATGACGTTAAAATCTGTGGGAAGCGGCTAAAAATTATCAGTGATGTGGGAAAAACGGAAATGGAAATAAAGCGAAAGTTATCAGAACTAGACGAAATGGTTGTTTAATAGGTGAAAGGAACTGTTTGTGGACTAGAAACGGTGGATTATATAGCAGCGGTAGTGTTGAAGCGGAATTTTTTTTTTTATTATGGTTTGGAAGTGGGTGACGTATTATTGAGTGTATATAGGCGGGATAAAATTGTATAGTAGATTACGGTAAAAAGCAGAAGGTGAATACAAAGTGAAACTACTGGCAACAACAAAAAGAGAAAATAAGACGACAGAAAAGATTTCGAAATGCAACAGTCACAATAACAAACGTAATTGTTGGGTTCAAATTAATGATATGAATATAATAGAGGGAAACATTCCACGTGGGAAAAATATGTCTAAAAACAAAGATGATGTGACTTACCAAACGAAAGCGCTGGCACATCGATAGACACACAAACAAACACAAACATACACACAAAATTCTAGCTTTCGCAACCAACGGTTGCTTCGTCAGGAAAGAGGGAAGGAGAGGGAAAAACGAAAGGATTTGGGTTTTAAGGGACAGGGTAAGAAGTCATTCCAATCCCGGGAGCGGAAACACTTACCTTAGGGGGAAAAAAGGACGGGTATACACTCGCGCGCGCACACACACACATATCCATCCACACACATACAGACACAAGCAGACATATAAAGAGGCAAAGAGTTTGGGCAGAGATGTCAGTCGAGGCGGAAGTGCAGAGGCAAAGATGTTGAATGACAGGTGAGGTATGAGTGGCGGCAACTTGAAATTAGCGGAGATTGAGGCCTGGTGGATAATGGGAAGAGAGGATATATTGAAGAACAAGTTCCCATCTCCGGAAATCGGATAGGTTGGTGTTAGTGGGAAGTATCCAGATAACCCGGATGGAGTAACACTGTGCCAAGATGTACTGGCTGTGCACCAAGGCATGTTTAGCCACAGGGTGATCCTCATTACCAACAAACACTGTCTGCCTGTGTCCATTCATGCGAATGGACAGTTTGTTGCTGGTCATTCCCACATAGAATGCATCACAGTGTAGGCAGGTCAGTTGGTAGATCACGTGGGTGCTTTCACACGTGGCTCTGCCTTTGATCGTGTACACCTTCTGGGTTACAGGACTGGAGTAGGTGGTGGTGGGAGGGTGCATGGCACAGGTTTTACACCGGGGGCGGTTACAAGGGTAGGAGCCAGAGGGTAGGGAAGGTGGTTTGGGGATTTCATAGGGATGAACTAAGAGGTTACGAAGGTTAGGTGGACGGTGGAAAGACATTCTTGGTGGAGTGGGGAGGATTTCATGAAGGATGGATCTCATTTCAGGGCAGGATTTGAGGAAGTCGTATCCCTGCTGGAGAGCCACATTCAGAGTCTGATCCAGTCCCAGAAAGTATCCTGTCACAAGTGGGGCACTTTTGTGGTTGTTCTGTGGGAGGTTCTGGGTTTGAGAGGATGAGGAAGTGGCTCTGGTTATTTGCTACTGTACCAGGTCAGAAGGGTAGTTGCGGGATGCGAAAGCTGTTGTCAGGTTGTTGGTGTAATGGTTCAGGGATTCCGGTCTGGAGCAGATTCGTTTGCCATGAACACCTAGGCTGTAGGGAAGGGATCGTTTGATGTGGAATGGGTGGCAGCTGTCATAATGGAGGTACTGTTGCTTGTTGTTGGGTTTGATGTGGACGAATGTGTGAAGCTGGCCATTGGACAGGTGGAGGTCAACATCAAGGAAAGTGGCATGGGATTTGGAGTAGGACAAGGTGAATCTGATGGAACCAAAGGAGTTGAAGTTGTAGAGGAAATTCTGGAGTTCTTCTTCACTGTGAGTCCAGATCATGAAGATGTCATCAATAAATCTGTACCAAACTTTGGGTTGGCAGGCCTGGGTAACCAAGAAGGCTTCCTCTAAGCGACCCATGAATAGGTTGGCGTACGAGGGGGCCATCCTGGTACCCATGGCTGTTACCTTTAATTGTTGGTATGTCTGGCCTTCAAAAGTGAAGAAGTTGTGGGTCAGGATGAAGCTGGCTAAGGTAATGAGGAACACGCACTTTTTAGACAGTTACACTTACTGTACTATTCTTGTTCTGTTACCAAGTGCATAAGTGTCATATGACCTATGAGATGTACAAGGAAACCCTGAAGTTTTGTAACACACACATTAGCCTCTTGCACAGTTACTGCAGCTGACAGTGCATGACATAACTAAGTAAAGCAAGATTATTTGTCTTTAACACTTTTAGAAATTCTGAAAGAAGTAGTGTATCAATTTGTTTCCTTTTCTGTGTTAGTGAAAGAATTAAAATGAAATTAGAGCAATATTTGGATATTTTCTGAGTTTACCAAGTGAAAACAATGAAAACTTGTTTTAATGATAAAATTGTTTACATTTCAAATATCATGAAATGGTGATTGAAAAGTAATGTGAAATATAATAATTTAATATTTGAAATCCCTTTTTCTGTTGTTCTCCAGAGTGTTTGATAAAAACAACGATGGTCTGATCTCGAATTCAGAGCTACGGCATGTAATGACAAACCTTGGAGAGAAGCTATCTGATGAAGAAGTTGATGATATGATTCGAGAGGCTGATCTTGATGGGGATGGCATGGTCAACTATGAAGGTTAGTCACTTATATATTATTGTATGATTTCTGAATCAGTGGAAATTGTTGTAGCAGCTGCCTAGGCCAAGCATATAGGTTTTGTAGAAGAATAATCTGTCCAAATGCCACTGGCATTTTGGGACGAAAGAAACAGAATAAAATTAGGAAATGCTTAATTTATGTACTGTAATTTACATTGTTCATTATGTCCTCCTGTGAAACTGGATTCCACATTATGAAATAATGTACACTGAAGTTCCAAAGAAACTGTTATAGGCATGTGTATTCAAATACAAAGATATGTAAACAGACAGAATATGGCACTGTGGTCAGCAACAAGTGTCTGTCACACTTGTTAGATTGGTTACTGCTGCTATAATGGCAACTTATCAAGATTTAACTCAGTGTAAATGCAGTTTCATAGTTGGTACATGAGTGATGGAGCACAGCATCTCTGAGGTAGCGATGAAGTGGGGATTTTCCCATACAACCATTTCATAAGCATACCGTAAATATCAATCAGGAATCTGGCAAAACATGAAATCTTTGACATCGATGGACCAGAAAAAGATCACACAAGAACAGGACCAACGATGACTGAAGTGAACCATTCAGTGCGACAGAAGTGCAATCCTTCTGCAAACTGCTGAAGATTTCAATGCTGACCCATCAACAAGTGTCAGCATGTGAACCATTCATTGAAACATCATCAATATGGGCTTTTGAAGCCATAGGTGCACTCATGTACCCTTGATGATGGCATGGCACAAAGCTTTACACCTCACTTGGGCCCATCAACACTGACATTGGACTGTTGATGACTGGAAAGATGTTGCCTGGTCAGACAAGTATCATTTCAAATTGTATCCAGCGGAAAGATGTGTACAGGTACAATGACAACCTCATGAATCTATGGACCCTACATGTCAGCAGAGGACTTCTCAAGCTGGTGGACTCTCTATAATGATGTGGGTGCAGTTGGAGTGATATGGCACCCCTGATACATCTAGATACGACCCTGACAGGTGACACGTATGTAAGCATCCTGTCTGATAACCTGCATTCATTCATGTCCATTGTGCATTCTGACAGACTTGAGTAATTCCAGCAGGACAATGCAACACCACAAATGTCCAGAATTGCTTCAGAGTGGCTCCAGGAATACTCTCCTGAGTTTAATTATTGAGAATTTCTGGAACACGTTGCAACATGATGTTCATAAAAGATCTTCACCCCCCGTAATTGTAAGGATTTATGGACAGCCCTGCAGGATTCATGGTGTCAGTTCCCTCTAGCACTACTTCAGATGTAAGTCGAGTCCATGCCACATTGTGTTGAGGCACTTCTGCGTGCTTGCGGAGGCCCTACACGATATTAGGCAAGTGCACCAGTTTCTTCGGCTCTTCAGTGTTGTACATCATATCTAATGGGTTATTAATTGAGTTGCATAAAAATAAATTTTTAATAAGAAGGAAGGTTACAAACCAATTAATACTGTATTTTGTTGCTGGAACATTAGCTTACATGAATAAGAATGGTAGGAATTTGACCATGAATTTGTTGAAGGAACGACATAAACATTCTCATATGGAGGTTCCAGGGAATACGCCAATATATGGACAGCTGAACCCCTTGTTGAGAGGCACCTATGAATTATGAGTGTGGAAACTGAGACAAAGATCTTTGCCTTCTGTCTTCTGCAGGACAGCTGACAAAGCTCTTCATTTCTCCTTGATCTTGCAAAATGCATGTCAACTGTCTTCACATCTGCATCACCTCATGTGATAGGGAGGTGTTAATTTTATTTGCATAAGGGAATGTGATGTACTTCCTTATACGAAATTAGTTTATTATTTATTTTTCAACAGAATATCTATATCAATGACACTCGGTAATACAAAATTCTTTAATGTGTATACACATGATAAGGGAAGCAGTCAGCACAATAAAACCTGGAACTATTCAACTCTTGAACACTTTGTTTATATGCTCCAAAAGACAAAATTCACTTGAGAAACTTGTAAAACTGATTGGCTGGTCTGTACTTAACTTGCTGTAGTGCTGCCTGTGATGGCAGAAAATGGTAGTGGGCTGTTTGGAGCAGCATAAAGAGAGCTGTGCATGGGGTGGGGAGGAAGGAGAAGTGGTAAGCAGAGAATGGGAAATGATTATGTAGGTACGTTAGAGTGGTAGAAGGAATGTGTGAAGTTCGAGCAGGAACAGGGAGCTAGGCCTACAGTGGGCGGTATCTTGTGCCATGCTCTTCGCTGTGGTTTGCCAGAGTATGGATGTAAATGAAAACATGAAATAAAGAAATGAATCTATGCAACTAGGACACACAAAACTCAGAACTATGTGGAACACAGTGAGGATAAGTCAGCTATAGAATTAGGGGTAAGGTACCCATCTGTTTTCATTCTTATCTAAGCATAAGAAATAGAAAATTACTTAATTGCACATAACAGGAAATGAGCTGTTGCTGTACAGTTACAAGGCAATTCCTCAGGGTACCATTGTAGGACTCTTTTTTTTCTTGATGTGCTTTAATGAATTGCCATTAACTAGTAGATAGCTCACAAACTATTACTGTTAAGATCAAAATTTGAATGATATTGCCAATCATATCCTGGACAGAAGTAACTCTGCCTTCAGTTTCTCTCAAATGACACTGTTCACATCGACAGTGGAGTCAGTAGAATGTTATATTCGGTACTGTCAGAGCCATTTGACAGTTCTAAAAATATCCTTGCCTAATAGTTATCATTGTCTAGTGTATATATCACCACTTTTATAATCTCCACTATAGCCAAATCTGTATATATAGTATTTTGGAAAATGGAGTGTTCTTTGCTGAGATTATATTTGTTCTAGTATCTCATTAAAATGTCTTTTACAGTTGATTTTGGAGAAGGACTACCGCAGAGACACAAATATGTAATTTTCTTTGTCTTCTACATTACCTTTCTTTGCTAGAAGCACAACCCTTGTCTTTTAAAATGCCGTAGAAAATTAAGTGAACTGAATTTCTCATTTATCACATTGGCTAAGGAAGCTTGTTTGCTGTATATACATTCTCTTAGTACACAGACCAGTACTTCATCTACGCCCGGTAACATTTTTTTCCAGTTTTTGGTACCATTTTTCCTGGAATTAAGCTCTAGTGTGTAATATCATTATTTTACCTGATGGAGAGCATTTGTAGAAGCTATAACTGCTTTGGGAAAGTTTTATTGTACATTTTCCTTCAGTACTGCAAACATATTCATTCACAAAATTTACCAGTGTGATTAGGTCATCTATTGCCCTACCCCTGCCTTTTGCTGAAAGCTGTTATATTTCTGTTTGTTTTTCCTTGTTCCCTGTTTGAAAGCTTTCCAAACTGCTTCACCTTCATTTTTAGCATTAAATATTATTTGGTCATTTGAAGACTGTTTTGGCACCAAGTAGTACCCTCTGTTGCACTTCTTGTCCTCATGTTGCACTTTTTGTAATTGTGATAACGCCTAGAAATTTTAACTATCTCTCTTTTTTAGTGATGCATAAAAGTAGCATTCTTTGCTAACTGGAGAATTATCTAAAACTTTGAAAAATGCATAAGAGTAAAATTCTTTGCTTACTGGAGAGATATGTAAAACTTTGAAAAATCCTACATCACTGCCTGATGAGAGCTGTGCAGAGGAATACAGCATATTGTTTCCAAGGATAAAATTATACATTTTAGAGAACTACGTAGTGTCTGTAATATTTTGTGGAGTAGAGTGTTGGGCTCTGACAGGAAAACAGGAACAAAGAATCCAGGCACAGGAATGAGATTTATATACTAGATTTTAAGGTACATGAAAGCTGATTAGTAAAGAAAATGATTTGAGACTCAAATTAACTGCACAGGAAGTAGAGGAAGAAATTGAACATGGCCAATATTTAATGTCCTAAAATAACATATATTTACAAAGCTATACGGCAATGCAGTGGACTAGTATCACAGAAAAAAGGTGAAAAGACCAATTCTGAGAGCCTTCGAGATTAATCTTTGATGTTGTTGTGCAAGGAACATTGCGACAGAATGAGTATGATGTGTGGCTATAAAATAAAAGGATTGATACTGTCACAGGCCAAGTATGCATGTGCCAAATATGAATGACCAATAACTGTCCAGTTTGAAGTCTTCCATGTGGAATCTGGCACTGTGATGCCTAAACAAATCAGTGTGGCTGTAGTTTTGGTCTGTGGGAGAGCTGTTAGTTTGTATTCCTGGAAAAACAACAGCAACAAATTGTCATGAAGTTTGACATGCAACTTGGAAAATCTCCCGCTGAAACCTATCATTTACTAAATGCCCTTCAACGTAAAAAAATGGATGAAAATATCGAAAAAGTAATCCAATCTGATTTGATGTGACAGTCAATTGGGTGTTCAATCAATTCCAGGAACTATAGCAATTGTAAAGCAAATTTTACACAACCAATTTAACATGAGGAAAGTGTGTGCAAAACTGGTCCTGAAAGTTCTCTCGATTGAACAAAAAGAAGGCTAAGAAAATATTTATAATGACACCTTGAATAGCATTGAAAATGATCTGAACTTCTTGAAAAGAGTGATAACATGTGATGAATCTTGGTTTTTTTATGATTCAGAAACTAAGTACCAATACATGCACTGAGAGGGCCCAAATTCACTGAGTGCGAAAGAAGCTTGAACGAGCAAATCAAGAAATCTTCATGGAATTGTGTATCTTCACTGGTTTTTGAAGGTCAAATTATTAATCAACATTATGATCTTGAGTCTCTCCCCTATGCAAAATTTCCACAGATGGAAAGAGTGCTGGAAATCTTCCTTTGTGAGCTCCTTGATGACACCTACCGCTTTGTCTTCCTCTGCTTCACCAGTCTGAAATCTTATTTCTGTTAATGCAGATAATAGATAAGTCACAGGCAGGTAAGTCAGGTGAATAGCACATGTGGTCTCAGACTGTGATGCTGTACATCGCTAGAAACCTCTTAATGGAGAGTGCAGTTTGAGCTGGTGTGTTATCTTGCTGAAGAACTCATGACTGGTTCTTCCACAATTTGGGCCACTTTTTTCTTATCTTCTCCTGGAGAGAGGGAGGGAGAGAGAGAGAGAGAGAGAGAGAGAGAGAGAGAGAGAGGCAGCACCTGCATGGGAGGAGGGGAGGGGGGGGGGGGGCGATTGGTGAGAGAATGCAGTACACAAACAGAATGTTTAAGGCTGGTCTAGACAACAACAGAAGAGGAAAGAGTTAAGATATGATAAGGTGAGGCAGTGGGAAACTGCTTAGCAGAGGTTTAGGCCAAGGGGACTGTGAGAATGCAAGATATGCTGCAGAGGCAGTTCCCATCTACATAGTCCAGAGAAACTTGTGCTGGAAGGAAGTATCCAAATGGCATGCGTAGCTAAGCAGCTTTAATGTTATTTGTGTTGTTGTATGCAACATTTTCAGCAACTGGATGGTCAAGTGGACATGTGATTTCTTGTCATACCCACATTGAATGCTGCACAGTAATTGCAGCATAACTGCTGTGTCTCATGGTTACTGTGGTATGGGGTGGCAGGTGAGTGTATGGAGCAGGATGTTCACAAGTAATTATCGACCCATTGCACTGCTTTCAACTTTTAGTAAAGTATTTGAATATATAATGGCCACCAGAATCATGTTCTTTCTAGACAAAGAAAATATCCTGTCACCTGCTCAGTTCGGCTTCCAAAGTAAGAAAGCTACAACTGATGCAATACAAGAATTTCTAGATCATGCACTGGAGCTTGTGGGCAAAAAACTCCCAGCCATAGGTATCTTCCCAGATCTAACAAAGGCCTTTGACATGGTTAATCATAGTATACTTTTGCAAAAGATGCATTCCTTTGGAATAGAAGGAAATGCCTATGATTGGTTTAAAAGCTACCTGGAAGATCAACAGCAGTATGTCGAATTAAATGAAACTAAGCTCTCAGGTACAGCTAGCACAGTACATTCCTCCATACATACCATAAAGCAAGGCATTCCCCAAGGCTCCGTCCTGGGCCCCTTGCTGTCCTTACTTTACATAAATGACCTTCCTCACAGCCTACCAAACACAAAAACCCTTTTGTTTGCTGATGACACCTCTGTACTCAAATCTGCGCCCGAACAAATTCTCCAATCTAATATAGATAGGACCACAGATCAAATAAGTCGATGGCTTCAAAGTAACAGGCTGCTTCTTAATGCAAAAAAGACAATTGGATTAACCTTCCACACTGCCCAAAACAGAAATCCATTACTACCAACTATATCACTGGAAAAAAATAATGTTAAACTTGAAAATGAAATAACATTTGTGGGGGTCACTATTACTGATACGCTCACATGGAAAAGGCACATTGACGTTACCAGCACAAAACTTAGTAAAGTATGCTTCATGATTGATCAATAAGGAACATCACTAACACAAGTACCCTAACCACAATGTACCATGCACTCTTTCACTCTGTACTTAACTACAGAATCATCTTCTGGGGCCAAAATTATTTAAGAAACTAAATATTTTGCCCCTCACATGCCAATACATTCTTTACCAAAAAAAGTATCGACAAAATTAGCAAAAATATGGATTACCACGATTATGACACAAGATCAAAAACCTCTCGAAGAATACTTCCCCAATCAACAAAACTGTACAGTGATGGTGTCAAGTGCATGGGAATAAAATTATATAACCATCTTCCAACTTTTATACAAGAAATCCAAGAAATAAATAAATTCAAACAGACAGTGAAATCTCTTTTAATAAAAGACTGATTTTATACCATCCAGGAATATTTGGAATCAAAATTGTCTTAGTGCATGATAATGTATCAAAGCTGAATGTTGGTAAGTCAATTCTGTCACGATCATGTAACAATTCTCTGTAAAGCTGTAACTTCAAGTAACATAATTTGTAGGTTATGTAAAATAATCATTCTTCTGTGTTCTTGTTTACTGTTTTAGACTCCTGTAAACTGTATATTTGTATTGCCTTATCCCATATCAGTTGTACAAGCCATTGTACTGATTTGATCTACGGGACAAACAAATAATAAATAAATAAATAAAAAGGGATTGACCCATGGGGTGAATGACTGGAAGCAAGATGGGAATATGGATAGGTAAGGATGTTCCATAGATTGAGTGTATAGCAGTGATGTGGGTAGGATTTCAGGTAGGAGATTATCATCTCAGGGCTTGATGAGAGATAGTCAAAGTTCTGGTGAAAGATGCGGTTGAGCTCACCAAACTAAGGGTGATACTGGGTGGACAGAGGAGTGCTGATTGGAGGCTGGTTAACAGGTTTATCCGTGTCAGAGGAGGACATGGCATAGAGATTCGATTTTGGTGTGTTGCAAAGTGTACTGTCTGTCAATAAAGGATCAGGTAAAGTTATTGGTATGTTTTGTCAGCTTCTGTTTTCCTTTGCAGTTGCAGCATTCAAGAGAGGTGAAGCTGTAGGAGAGAGAGATTTTGGATAGAATGTGTGACAGCTATCAAAGAGGAGGTACTGTTGGTGCTCATGGCTTGGTAATGAACAGACTTATCTATGGAACCATCTGAGAGGTGAAGATAAACATCTAGCAAGGTGGCTCATTGACTTGAGAAGGACCACGTTGAAATGGATTTGGGAGTAGGTGTTGAGGTTATGGAGGAAACAGCAAAGGTTGTTCTTGTCATGAGACCAGATCATGAAAATGTCATCATGAATCTGAACCAGACAAGGGATCCTAGGTGTTGATTGCATAGGAAAGATTCCTCCAAATGGCCAATAAATAATGTGACAAATTATGGTCCAATGCAAGGAGCCATTGTAGTAGCATAGATATGTGTATTGATTGTCCTTCAAAAGTAAAATAATAGTGGGACAGGAAGAGGTTATCCAAGACCACCAGGAAAGAGGTGGTGGGTTTGGTATCAGTGGGATGCTGGGAAAGGTACTATATCAAGGCTATAATGCCAAGGGCATTGGGGATATTCATATACAAGTGTGTTGTATGCACAGTCACCAACAAGGAGACTGGTAGTAATGGGACAGGAACTGGGGAAAGGTGATGACAGAAGTGAACAGTGTCCAGGATGATGGATGAGAGGTTACAGCAATAGTTGGAGGTGCTGGTCAATTACAAATTACTACTTCAGTGGTAGGGGTGGCACAGATATACGTTTCCAATGCTGAATGTAGCTAATTCATCAAGTGAAGTGACATGTCACCCTGATGCTGTTTGTAGTACTGGTTATCTTGAATATCTTTTTATGGTCTCCCTTTCAATGATTTCTTGATGCAGTGGTCCTGCTATGCAGTGCCACTAATTGCACCATGAAACTTTTAGACACTGTTATACAAGAGGTTTCGATTGGCTGTTGCTAGTGGGGTGTATTGTGTGAAGTGCTTCCACTGTAGAGGATGAGTAAAGGAAAGGTGGTCATCTACAAGCTGAGCATGATTCAACTTAGTATTTAGGTTAAAGGGGAGGCCTTTAGAAAGTACTGAAATTTCTCCAGGGGTCAGAGCTTTGCAGAAAGGTTGGCAATAGTTTATGGAATGAGTAATCAGGAGCAGTGTGCTTCATGGAGGGTGGATGAAGTTTCTGGAAATGTGGGATGCAGAGTAAGCAAGAAAGGTACAGTTGGGGAGCTATGACGGATTGACAGGAGGGTTGCATTAGAGTGGTAGGCTCTGTATTGGCTACAGGTAGTCCCATGTGGGCATAAGACAGAGTAGCTAAGACAGCTTCCTCAAATGGTGCTGGGAATGCTATTCCAACTGTTGAAGGGTAAAAGTTTATGATAGCATTCAAGAAGATGGGGTCACAGAGTAAAAGGATTTTCAGAAAGGAGCAGAGGCTATCAAGTATAGTTTGGAATTGGATTGTATGATTATGAAGGATGTGACAGGGTGACTGCCCAAGACACATTTCAAAGGTAAGCCCATTTGGTAGGTTATCATGTGTCACAAAAGATTTCAGATGGAGGATGTGTGTGGCTGGAGCTTTCCTAGAGAAAAGAAAAGTCTCTGGAATTGGCTATCAAAAAAATAGCTAAAACCGGTTAAAAACAAGTAATGAAAGACTTATGGTTGAAGTGATACAATGGAAATAACTGGAAACTCCTATATAGAGAGCTGTGTAGGAAGTTAGAAGGAAAGGTATAAAAAAAGGAATAAACATGCTCATAAATAAATGTTGCAAATTGTGGGTAAAAATGTATGATCATACAATGTGATTTTAAATAAACACAAGTGAATTTAAAATTGCACAGTTGGTTTACAGTTAAGGTGTTAGAGTGAAAACTGCACTAATAAAAGTTCAGAAAGCTTGTAAGGGTGTTGTAGAGTAAGTTGTGCTAAGAAATAATTATTGAGAAAAAATTTGGTACACTGTGCTTTTTCCGAGCTTTTTGTGTTGAAGTTATCCAGTCAGAAAATTCAAGCAGCCCAACACAGTCAGTTGTTCTCATAGCAAAGATGACAGCACATGAGACTGCTCAATCCTGACTACCAATTCTTGAATCTCTCTCCTGTTTGATTTTAGGAAACCAAAAAAAAGGACATTTGGTAACAACATCTCTGGCAGGCTGCTTGAATTTGCATGCACAATGGTCTGATTGTCTAACTTCAATGCTAATTAACTCAGAAATGGTCCAACATACCAAATTTTTTTCTTTACAATTATTTCCCAACACAACCTACCCTGCAATGCCCATTCAAGCTTTTCAGACTGTATCTGACCACCCTGTATAAAAAAAATGTGAAGGGCATGATTTTAATGCAAAATTAAAATATACTGATGGAAAAAATATCTGTGACACCAGGAAGGGATTGTGCAATGTAAATGAAATATGATGTCTCTTCAAATTCCACACCAGTTGCATAAGAGTGGCAGTAGTAGTGCCACTATGAGGATGAAAATCAGGTTTGTTTTAAATATGCACTGTAATGGTTATTGTCGAAATTAGACATGGTGAGTTGATGCTGAAAAAGAATGCCTTTGAGGTGAAAAAGGTGCCATTATAAACACTCACTGGGTTTGGATGGGATCACATAATAGGGCTATGAGGATGTTCCTTCTACAATATTGCACAAAGACTGGGCAGGAATGTAGTGACTGAACATGACTAATCGTGGCTTGTTCACAAGAATGTACAGTTGCAAGAAAAGCAGTCTCCAGAAGGCCTTATGTGGCACAACCAAGAGGGAAGACAACTGTGTTCAGCATGTGGCTCTGGTGCATTATGCTGCATCTGCTGCAGCAATGTCAGCAGTATGACATAATGAACTGTTAAACAGTTCCAAGCCAGGCGCACTGTAGCACGCATTCCACTGACCCCAAACTACCACCATTTGCGATTTCAGTGGTGTCAAGTGAGAGCTCATTGGAGGGCAATCTAGTGATTTGGCCTTTTTGTGCTGCCATTCATAAACAGAATTCTAGGAGGTGTTTTCCAAGAGCATAACTCTCGGCCACATATTGTTATTGTAACCTAACATGCTCTACAAAGTGCTGACATGTTACCCTGGCCTGCTCAATCTGCAAGTCTGCCTCAAATTGAGCATATATGGGTCAACATTGGATGGCAACTCCAGCGCCATCCACAAACAGCATTAACCATCCCTGTATTGACTGACCAAGTACAACAGACAGGGAACTCCATCTCACAAACTGACATCCAGTACCTGTACAGCACAATGCATTTAAATATGCTTGCTTGCATTGAACATGTGGTTACACTGTTTATTAATGTACCAGAATATCACATTTGCAATAGCTTATCTTGCACTAAAATCAACCTGTGATCCTGCAATGTTAATCACTTAAATATGTTACCTAGATAGAAGGATTCTTGAAATTTCATTACTCTATATTAATTAGTTTTTGGTGTTGTGATATTTTTCTGTCAGTGTAATTTGTGAGAGAAAAATGGTTAACTCAATGAATTTTAAAACTTTTCGCTTAATATGAGCCAATAACATATCAGATATAAAGTAATAATAGACAACAGTAAAAAGAAAATGAATAAGGGTTTAGTGAAAATCTAAGAGCAAAATGAAGTGAAATAATGTGAACAGAAGATACAAGTATGAATAGACATGATAAGGAAACTTAAGTATAAACAAGATGTTTCCTTGTGTAGGTTACAAGCAGGTTCAAGCTTTGCTAAGTGATGCCACTTAGTCAATTTACATGCTATGTGTTGTAACTAACAGTTTCATATAGGTAATGTGATAATACCACATATAGTGTATTGTTATATTGTTGTTGATGACGACGGAAGGCAGAGTATGAAAGTAAATGCTAATACATAGTCTGCTCCTCCCAAACTGCATCAATGAAGCCATTGTGTTTATTATTCCTTTCCGACTGGTCAATCATCGACAATGTCATATGCCCTCACGGTATGAGACACTGGGAGAGGCCTGGAATTTAGCCCAAGACATTGGCACAAAGTACAATGATCAAGAATTATACACCACCACCTCTTCTCGTGTTGCTGACAAAATCCTGGTGATGAAATTTTCTTCTATCACCAGGAACCAGATACATCTGAATGATGGAACATTTAAAGGAAGTCCTCTAATGAAAACAACTAATGTAGCAAAAAACTGAAAAGAATAATGATAAAAATAGAGAGATTGATATGTGTGCTAAAATTAATAACAGATGCAAAAAACAACAAGGAAAGAAAACATAAATGGTTTTTCAGTTTTTGTAGATTTGAACATGTTCATTGTTGAGGAAGCAAGCTGTCTTAATGCACACCCCAACTTCAGAAATGATTGCTTCAGTAGTCTGGAAGAAAGAATCTGTAGTATGTTTACTGAGTTTAATATCTGCCCTGATGTCATCTGTACTTTATGTTTGGATTATGTCATTGCTCAGTTTTTGTCAGTAATTCTTCAAGAACAAATAATGAAGAACAGTTAATACAAGGGGACTTGAAAAAGTATTATGGTATTATGGCTGGCCAAGTTTCTTTTACTTGTTACACTTCAAAGTTATGCACATACAAGACAATATTTGTCAACATAGTTGCCAAGTTTCCATAAATTCTACCAATCATTCAGTTTGTGGACAATATAATTCTGCTCCATGGTTATGGAACCATTCAAAAACTGTTGTGTGAATGTCATCATCATTGGGAAATGTGCAACTGTTGCAAACTAGATACTCAAATTCTCTTGACATTGTCATCTATAGTTAAAGTTGGTGGCCTTTCTTCCTGATCAGTATCACCTATTTGTGCACATCATTTGCATGTGTTCCATATACTGTGATAATTTCAAAGTGAATCTGTGTGCAATTTAGGTGTTTTGTCCACAAGCATCATACAGTTTTGTGTACTTCAACTTTGGAGTATGTTTCTAGTTGCTGCACCATGTCACTTCACATTGTGATACAATTGTTATCCATAGCTCAGCAGAACTGTCTCTGCAGCAAATGCATAACAATATACTCTCCACTGACAATGCACTATTCTTGTTGCACAGTGGTCTTAACATAACTTTTTGAAGTCCCCTCATATATATCATCCTGACATCTGTACCTTTTGAGTGACGTTACTAGAGAGCACTAAAATGTTTAATGCAAGTGCTAATATTTTAAAAACCTTTTTATTTCTGTTGCAGAATTTGTAACTATTCTGACATCAAAGAATTAGTCCAACTGCTCAGAAAGATGTCATGGAACTTGGGCAGAAAGAACAGCAAGGCTCTCAGGAGGCACTGGAGTTTGTCCTGAAGTCACATATATCTACCAGAATTATTAAGGAATTATGATGCTATGTTGTGTTTTAGTTGGGTAATTCCCTTTTCTTATGGATAAGGGACTTACATTTTCAAGAGCTTCTGTGGTGGTTATTGTACAACACCTTGTATCAATTTAATATGAATTGTAAATGAAATAAGTTTTTAACAATACATGAAAGTGTTTATTATGCTGCTATATTTTTTCTTACTGTGAGTGATACCACACACAGAGCAAAGAATAAGTTATTAAACTACTATGATTTTAGATTTTATAACAAAAAATAATAGGCCAAACAAAGTTGTTTAACAGTGTTTTGTACAGTTAGTGCTGCAAAATTTCAGGCAATTTGACCAGGATCATTATTATTTTTAATACATGTAACTTAAGCTGCAAAATATACATAAAAATAAGATACCATTTTTAAATATGGTAACTGTATGTTAAACACTGAGAAACATGGAAAGTGCTGGTCACTACAATACTGTGCTTGTGTTGGAGCCAGTGACATTGTCACTCACCATCTGTAAGTAATGGGAAAATGTGGGGGAAACACAGTTAAAGGGATGTGAGCGCCTCTTCTGATTCTGTATGGAAACTAGAGATCAACACAGATCTCGAATGAGACTGAGTTATCGCTCTTCATCTGAATCTCCAATAGCACATTTTACCATTTCTCATAGTTGGCATGTGCCAAAGTTTGTTTGTGTATTGTTATTCCCTGAATCATTTATTTAATTAATTTATTAAATATATACCTCTTGAAAATTTGAAACAAGAGCTCTGACAAAAATATGTTGTAAATGTATCATTCTTAAGCAGTTAAAAGTAACTGAATAGTTGTTGATAGATAGACAATAACATTGTTGAGGTTTTCTGTGGATTTTGTTGAAAATATAATGGATGTACCATTTTATAGCTATATACATATGGCATTTAGTTTCTAGTCTTTGGCTATATTTATACAGTTGAAAACAGAGTTGATTTACTTTATAATATTGTACCCTGTTCCTTTAAGATACATGTCACTGTATCCTGAGCAACTGCTGATGTGGATTACATTCTATATTTTAAGACATTCTTACAGTCATTTCTTTGCTCAAGGTGTCATTAATATTTTCAGATAAATTGTGCAGGGATATTACGGGTTAATTCAAATTTTTAATTGTTTAAAACCTTGTACAATTAGCCATTTAATGTTTATGTATTATACCATCTTTATGACACTTTTTAACCTCTGAAACCAAAAGATAATATAAATTTGGAAATTATCAGCAGATTTCTGCAAATTCATCTGAAATCCAATTTCAAGGGCTTTCTGAAAGGCATTGTTATGGAACACAGGGCAGGCATTCCAGTAGTACACACACAGTTCTCGTACTTTGTTTATGATTATTGTATTATATAGCATTTGAAAATTTATTAACGTAACCTTTCCTGATGCTCACAAGCAGCAATAATTAATTATGATTAGTTTTTATGTGTTACATATATCAGTTGTAAGTCACTCATAATTTACATTCTTCTCATTATGAGTGGAAGATCATACTATACTGGGTATAACATTTGAGCTTGGCATTTCTAGATGGTAATTTAGAGGCAGATCAATATGTTAGAGTGGCAACAGTTAGGGAGTAATGTGTTCTTAAATGTACAGTTATATTTACAGGATGGATCAGCATGGTAACATACACCCTTAGCACCCTTTGAAAGCTACCTGTAGAAAGATGATCTAATTAAGAAAATGTACCCATCCAGCTAGTATGCAACTTAATACCCTATCCCTCCATAATGCAAGATATTTAAGATATTTTTAAATGTATACTACAAAGTAGCAAATGTGTGTATGTTAAATGTAAATTGTGTAAAAATATTGTGATGCACTTCACTTCAGTTCTCAAATAGTGTCCAATTTCAGTTGTTATTCTGTTCATTCAAAATCATTATCCTTAATCTGGTGGTCACATGATTAACATCTCCTTATGATTTTGATGTAGTTGTTTTATAGAAACAAGATTGGTGTCCCTTCATAAGTTCTGTTTCTAGATTGAATTTAGCTGTGGAACCAATAAATCTGTTATTTGTTAGTGCAATTGTGTCATAGTCAAGTGTAGATTGATGTGATATGTTAGGCAGAACAATGTGTACTTTTAAAAAACATATATTAGTTTCAGCATGGACAAGGAAAGCACGCTAATGAGGAGAGTTGAACAGTTACTCGAATATTTCTGCCATTTCCACTTCAAGAGGGGGCACCTGTTAAAATGATAAAGAATTATAACTTTTTGCACATAGAATTTCATTTTAAATGGGATAAACACTTCCATGTTAGTGTTTCATGACAAAATCAAATCCCTTTTCCTACGTTGAAAAATTTTACTTTCTTCTTTGCATTATTTCTCTGTTTTGTTTTTAGTCCAGTTTCAAACTAAAACAAATACATGACAAATACTTGCTGAACTGATGAGCAGAACTCTATTAATTAGCTGGAATTTATAGAAATAATTCACATTTCCATTTAGCATAAATAACTATATTTTGGTTACATTTTATGAAGGTCATACCATAAAATATACATCTGTGGGGGAATAGTTTTAGAATCCAGTACCACATTATAAAAAAGGCATTATTTGATTATTCATAGACATACATAAGTTCATCCACTATTTTATCCTAGTAGTCTTAATTAATATAGATTTATTCTGTTCAGAAATACTTCAGCTACAACATACTCAGTTCTACATCAATGCAACTATAGAGAACAAGCCAACATCTATTAATTGGATTATAAGTAGATCAAATTTACTATCTACTGATTTATTTTCTGTACCTGTATGAGAATTTCATTAAATGATAGAAAATTGTATCTAGCAGGAAGCATACTGAACTGGCCAAAATCTTTTCAGTGAAGGCCTCGGAATGGAACACCATCTATCACTTTCACTTTCTTCCAAATATTAAATCTTTTTAAGAATATGTTTGACAGTCAAAAGTGTTTTATACTTTATTGTTAGTTAGGATGTGGGTACTAAAACCAATTGCATATAGGGAACTGAATCAAATTTCCAAAAAATGAAAATCTGAAATTCTGTTTCACATTGCTCCTTTTAACTAATTCTCTGGATTAGTCCACTTTCAGCTGAGTTGTAGATATCTATTTTCAACAAAGTGTTGGTAAGTTTCACTTTCTGTGTGGAGCAGTTGTAAAACAGACTGAATGTTACAGATCAAATGCATGTTTGTAATGCATATTTTATTTCTAAAATCATTGTTACTATGTTAAATCATTATCATTACATAATTGTGAGTACATATATTTTGTTAACTGATATTTTAGTGTGAAATCATACAAGATTATATTTTGCATATATAAACTGCATTAGTTCAGAATATTAATGTGATGATATAGATAACATACTTTTATAGTATCTTGGCACAAAGTCCATATTAGTGACCAGGCAGCCAACATAAAAGTATCCATTCTCCCAATTTATCATGGCAACAGTAAGTGAAGAGGATTTCAGCTTAAGATATCTGTAGCCTTCTTTCCAATGTCACCGTCCATGTTATTTTCAGATGTTTACTATATTTCTTTCTTGGAATATTAAGATCAAGAAATGTATGATTTTACAATGATTCATGGAAGAGAATTTATTAAAGAAGTGTGTTATTCTGTAAAAGAAATGTGTAACAATTTGTGGAATCCTTATTCGTAAAAGATGTACAAGAATTTTTTTAAGTTTTCATTTGGGATAATATGTAAAGATATGGAACTGTATGTAAAATTTTTGGGATGTTTGAAAGTAATTTTTATAGAACAGTTCATTGCAGTCAGCCAGGAAATATAGACAGGGAATATACATAAATATACTAGAACATGATTTCGGTACTTGTATACAAATTGCAGTAAGCCTTAAGTTTGACTACAGATCTCCTGCTGAAGGAATATTGTTAGTTTACACAGTAAAAAATGTTGGAAACTGTTTTTCAATAAATGTCCTGCCTGAATTGCTAAATAAGGCAGCAAATAAAGCAAAGTAAGTGAAAGACACAAATATTATCTCTATTTGTTTAGTTTTACTAAGGGCACTGTCATACTTATTTTTTTGTTGGTGTAATTCCTAGTAATGACTTCCAAAAATTAGTTTCTCCATGGGTCTTTGTTTCTTGATTGCAACATGCTACCAAATGTCAGTGTTATTCACATTTGGTATTCCCTGTTAGAAAAGTAACAGACATTTCCCACACCAGGAAAACTCTTGGAAAGAAACACTTGAACCAGGCCATGGAAAAGAGCTGGTACTATTGCATTACTACCATTGTACAGTTTTCAGTCATTGTAAATTTCATACTGTTTCATTGTTCATTTTTAGTGTGCAAAAGAAAAAAATACACATGAAGTAAACTTAATCAGTTTGATTGTGTATTTACACTGAGGGAAAGAGATACCAGTACTTCATAAGGCAACCCCATACAGAACATTACTTTGAATGTGTAATATGCACTCAAATTTTAGTAGCCATAATACATTTTCAGACTTCTGAAGCAAGAATAATAAATACAATTGTAAGCCATGTTACAGATGATTGCTAATGTTTCAGAAGTAACACAAAATCAGGGATGCAGTTTAAAGTCAAATACATTATAGTGCATATACTTATATGTAAAAGCATATCCTTTGAGCAAACACACATGTGAATTATTTCCTTAACTTCTTTTTAATTTAATTTAATGGTTCCAGAAATAAGACAGGCACAGCTCAGCTACCGGATATCGCTGTAAACGCTTTAAAAAAAGAGCTAATCAATATGGAAGTAAACAAAAAGTTATGTTTCATTCTAGCTAAATTTACATTGTTCTATTCATGTAGCTACAATGCCTGCTTATATTTCTGACACCAGATGAATGAGTGAGACATAGTACCAGCTAAAGATGAGCATTATATTAAAAACAACACCAAAAACAGAACTATAGCTTATAAAACATTTTGCTGTGGAACATGTAATGTTAATTATGAGAATTGGTACTACAATGAGCTGGTATTCTATACACAGTGAACCTTCAATCTATTATGTATTTGACAAGTCAGATCTTTCTTTATTAATAGGTACTAATATCACCTGTCGAAAGCTATGACCACCTAGTCATCAACTCCTGAAACTTTGTGTGAAAACAATGAAATCATTAATATATTGTAGGACTGCTAAATTAAAAGACAGTTCTGCTATTGCCAGATTTCACATAAACTTTATGTAGATCTCAGTCAAGTTGTTGTATTGCCTCAAATAGTTAACATGAAAATTACTGAGGCAATATGTACATTACGTTGTCTTACAACCAATCATGGAAACAATCTGGACAATGACTCAGATGCCCTTTGTTCCAAAATATTTACATCTACATGAGAGATCTGGTGTGAGACTCTTGAATAATTCCATTCTCATGAAAACTATCTACCTTCTCTCCCTTTGTAGTTAATACAGAGGTCAAAGCCCATACCATTCCTCAGAGATAATACAGTTCCTCATGTTAATGTACCAAAGTAACCAGAGCACTCACTATTTCACAAGAAAGTGCAAGCTCTTCTGAACAACAGTTTCAGTCAGTCATTAAAACATCAAATATGGTTATATCTGAAACAGACTTACCTGTTTCTCAGTGTTTCACTTAAATTTTCCACCCTACGTGAAGTTATAGAGACTCTACTGTCTGGTGTCAGTGATACAGTAGGTATGGAAAGCAATTTGTTTCCATAGCATAACATTTATTCTAATTTTATGTCATTTTACATCTGTCTCTTCTGATTGGAATGAAAATTTAACTGTTTTGTTGCAAAATTATTGTTATTGTTCTTACTCAGTGATATTTGATTATCAGATTTGTTCACTGATATGTAGTTTTTGTGAATGTCCATAAAAACAAAAAAGAAATAGAACAACATTAGTGTAGCTTTTACATGGAATGAAAATCCAAACAGGAAATGCTGGTCGGAGAAAATGACTACTAGATCAGCTTTCCAGATAAATAATGCTTGTATAAAACTGCATGTTTTCCTTATTTTAATAAGGATTATACATAGTAAAGGTAATAGATCAATCTATATTCTGTAATTAATAGAAGTAAATGATCAGTTGCTGGCTTATGTTAAATATGTTACAGCATTTTTATCATCACTAGTCACTTCTGTGAACTTTAACTATCTAATTATGAGTGTATGTGAATTATTTTGAACCTCTTTGAAAATACATATATTCAAGTAAGAGGTCTGCAGGTATTTGAAAAGTAAGTTGTAATGAGTGTGAAACATAGATTTGTACCTGAGGTGTGCATAATTCAGGTTAACTTGTGAACAGCTGGCTTTGTATAATCAATTGAGTATTTTTAAATGACCACATTGTAAAATATAAACTTGAGACTAAGATCTGTTAAGTGGCTTCACACATTAAAATCATGAAACCTATAAACAGGATATTTTAAGAAGGAAGCTTTTAATAAGAAAGGTTGTGAAAGTTAATTTCATGAATGATCACTGGATTATATGTATTTAGTGAGAGGGGTCTTCCTTTTACTAAAATAATATTACATCAGAGGTGCAGTATTTTGTAGCAATGGTAGACAAAGAAGATATTATTACCATAGTACTACTGCTAATATATCAGTCCTATACAAGAATTGCTTATCTCTGTCTAAAAGTGTGATTTAAAAATATTAATAAATTAAGAATGAATTAAAATAACTCATCAATGAATAAATTATTTTAAAAATTTTCCTTTACTCACAATAGAACTGATTTAACATAAACCTTTACTAATACTCAATGAAATTCAAATAAAGATTTATCTAAATTAATTGATAAAATGTATATAAATGTTATGTGTGAAACAAACTGTTAATAGAAACAAAATATAATTAAAACTGATGCAAACATTATAGAGATGATATATCAAATATGTTTTATAAATGTCAATGAAGCCCATTCCTGAAATTGATATATTAGCCCATATACAAAAACATACATGTATATACACAATAGCTATATATACAAGAATATTTACTTGTACATGACAATGTTACTTTGTGATAGAAACTTTACCCCACATTATCCAATGTACATTCTAGAGCTGTGTTACAGAACAGGGAAATATAATCACTTTTTTCTAATAAAACTGATTTCATTATCAGACCAACTGTCCTTTAAAATTCTGAATGTTTATGATAAAACAATTACAGTATGAAGCCATTTATAATAGACCTATTATTCTGCCTCAATGTCATACTGTAATGCAAATATTTTACCTAACATTTTATAGTAAGTAGTATCTTACACCGACAATGAAATGGTGTACTGGATGGCAAATGGGTTGTGGATCTTTGAAAGTTATAAATTCTAAGAAAATGTCTACATGTATTGCAGTTTTGGGTTACACAATGCCTATATAGGCAACAGGAGTAAGTACAAAAAGATAAAAGATATTACAAAGGAACACTAACATTTCAAGGGTAAAACCAAAAGAACTGAGAGCGGAACATCTGCAAGTTACAAGAAAGAGACAGATGACGAAGGCATGTGTTTTGGAGCAGGAGTAATACATGAGAGATCGGCGACAGATGGCTTAAGCTATTTGCCACACAGGAGTTGCTGAATCGAAGGGCCAGATGTCTCAAAGCCATTTCTATTATTCATTTCGAACATTGGTTTTATGCAGCTCACCATGCTAGTCTGTCCTCTGCAAGCCTCTTTATCTGTGAACAATTACTGTACGCTGCATCTATTTGAACCTGTTAACTGTATTTGAGCATAGGTCTCCCTCTACTATCTTTACCCCCCACACTTCCTCCATTACCATATTGCCTATTCCTTGATGCCTCAAGATGTGTCCTGTCAACAGTGGTCTTCCATTAGTCAAGTTGTCCCATAAATATCTTCCTCTTTAATTTATATCTAAAAACAAAGATGATGTGACTTACCAAACGAAAGTGCTGGCAGGTTGATAGACACACAAACAAACACAAACATACACACAAAATTCAAGCTTTCGCAACCAACCGTTGCTTCGTCAGGAAAGAGGGAAGGAGAGGGAAAGACGAAAGGATGTGGGTTTTAAGGGAGAGGGTAAGGAGTCATTCCAATCCCGGGAGTGGAAAGACTTATCTTAGGGGGAAAAAAGGACAGGTATACACTCGCACACACACACATATCCATCTGCACATACACAGACACAAGTAGTGATACAGTAGCACTCCATTTTTTATTCGACCTGCCCATTTAATCTCCAGCATTCTTCTGTACAACACACTTCAAAAGTTTCTATTCTCTTCTTGTCTGAACTGCTTATCATGTACATTTCACTTTTCTACATGCCACACTGAAGACAAATACCTCCAGAAAAAGGCTTCTGTACTCTTAAATTTGTATTAGACAGATTCCTCTTCTTTTGCTATTTTGAGTCTGCTATTTCTATCCTTTCTACTCTGGCCCTCATCAGTTATCTTACTGCCCAACTAGCTAAACTCATCTACTACTTTTAACATCTCATTTACTAAAGTACCTCCTTCAGCACTGATTGACTTAATTTGACTACATTCCATCACGTTTGTTTTACATTTTGATACGGATCTTATAAACTATTTTCAAGATGCTAACCATTCTGTTCAATTGCTCTTCCAGGTTCTTTTCCATCTTTGACAGAATTATAATGTAATCAGCAGACCTTAAGGTTTTTATTCTTATCTCTGAACTTTAATTCTCTTTTTCACTCCCTTCTCAACTACTGCTTCCCTTGTATGTTCTTCAATTCTTATAAATGCAGTCTGGTTACTGTACAAACCGTATATATCCTTTCACTCCCTATATTTTATCCATATCAGAATTTCAAAAACCACAGTGTAATTGACATTGTCAAAAGCTTTCTCTAAATTTACAAGTACTATAAAGAAACTGAATCAACATGTTTGATGCTATCTACGAAAAGTATAACTTGTGAAAATTTATATATGAGACATAGATATTTAGGCTCCTGAAACATAAAAACATTTCACGTAAGAAGATTGTTTGATTATGGTATTTTGTTGATGATGTCCATAAAAAATAATCACATATAAAAATATTATAGTGATGGAAATTCTGGAGTAGGAAAACAAACAAAAATCAGGAATGCAAGCACTCATCTATAGACAGTTGATGGGTGGTTCATAGACACATGTATCAGTTCAGAAAAACTTTCCTTCTTATTTAAGTACACAATATTGTACCCATATATATGCACATAACCCCAAATGCTCAGTGAATATGTCTACTTAAACTGAAATAAGTGGAACTTTCTGAGCTGTTACACATGTCTAAGCACAACCTGTCAATTGTCTTTGGGGGTGTTATTGTCATTTTTTATAATTATTGGCATTATTTTTTATATGCTGCAGAATGTGTCCAATTAAAAAAAATTTGGAAACACTGTGCACTCAACAGCAAAAACAATGTGACTTGGTTGTCACCTGAAGTACTGTATATCTCTTTGGTCACTATAATTTTTCAGCAAAGTGGGTAAACAAAATTTTCTTATGTGGATGGTGAACTCATCTGCTTCATCAAATAGTAGTTGGATGGTCTTCCTCAACTTGCCATCATTGTCCCCACTATATGCAGTATTTAATCCTTTGACTGAAAAGTTAACTTGTCATAATCTGCTGCTCCATAGATGCTACTGATGAGCTGAAGCCTCTGGTTTCTCCTTTGGCACTGGTTCTGGTCTAATTTGGGTATTCTTGTTGACCCCTGAGTGCTAATGAAGAATATACACAGACCATACACAGACCTGTGTCCTGTTGACAGGTTTATGCATACAATGGAAATTCTGCCCCATACATAAGTAGCTTTCAATAGCTCTGACAACTAAGTTGTATTCTGATACTTTACCTATTGTGATCTCCTTGCAATCAACTTCACTTTACGTCTTACTGTGCTTTAGGACTGGCATCACAGTGTTTTCCTCCTTGTCTGTTTTACAAAGAAAATAGAAAATGACAAAGCATCATGGCTCCACTGACCAAGAAATCGTGAAAATATGAAGAGTGACAGTGATGATGAATTATTTGATGATGACACAAGTAATAACTACTGCATAGATTCTGAAATCAGCAGTTCTTACCTGTCTACAACATCCAAAGTATCTGAAAGAACACGTATGAATAAAACCACAGTTTTGTGATAAAACTGACTGGAAATGAAATATTTTATCCAGTGAAACACACATTTTATGATTTGCCTTTAGGACATAATTGTCAGCTGGGGAATGATACAGGCATTCTATCATCCCTCCTGTGTTTTTGGCAAACAATTTAATGACATTTACAGCCTTGAAACAAACTGGTTAGGGAACCACTACACAGTTGGTGCATTCTTGATTAACAAGTTGAAAAGGTAAATTATATGATGAAATGTATTGTTTGACAGCTGTATGTCTTCTCATGAAACATGTGGAAAAGTTAATAATTTGCAGATACTGGTCCAGAGATGTTCATCTGGACATTTCAATTTTCAGTGACTCTATGCCTACAGACCATTTTATGTTCATCTTCCAAATACACTGACAGAAAAAAATGGCAACACTAAAAAATAATTAATGTAAGGTTGTGAAATTTTGGGAATTCTTTTGTCTACGTAACAATAATTAAGTGATTACCACTACAAGATCACAGAATAATGTAAGCATGAGATACGACATCATAAATGTGAAATGCTGGTATACTAATAACCAGTGTCACCACCAGAATGTTAAATGAAAGCATGCAAATGTGAATGCTTTGTGCTGTATAGGTGCTGGATGTTAGTTTGTGGGATGGAGTTCCATGCCTGTTGTCCTTGGTTGGTCAGTACAGGGTTGGTTAATGCTGTCTGTGGCTGACCCTGGAGTTGTCATCTAATGCTACCCCTATACTCAACTGGAGACAGATCAGGGGATTGAGCACGCCAGGGCAACATGTCAACACATTGTAGAGCATGTTAGGTTACAATAACAATATGTGGCTGACAGTTTTCCTCTTGGAAAACACCTCCTGCAATTCTGTTTATGAATGGCAGTACAACAGGTTGAATCACTAGAGGCACAAATTTGCAATCAGAGTGCGTGGGATAGTCATGAGAGTGCTCGTGCTGTCATACAAAACTGCACCCTAGACTATAACTCCAGGTGCAGGTCAGATGTGTCTAGCATGCAGACAGTTTGGTTGCGGGCCCTCAACTGGCCTCCTCCTATCCAACACACACGATCATTGGCATCGAGGTAGAACCAGCTTTCATCAGAAAACACAACAGACCCTGCCCTCCAATGAGCTCTTGCTTGACACCACCGAAGCTGCAAATTCCAGTGGTTTGGGGTGAGTTTGAATGCATGATAGAGGGCATCTGGCTTGGAGCTATCTTTGAAGTAACCAATTTGTAACAGTTAATCATGTCACTATGGTGTCAAATGCTGCTGAAATTTCTGATGCCGATGCAGTATGATCACCAGAGCCATATGCCTGACATGATCTTCTCTCTCCATAGTGTCACGAGGCCATCTGATGCCTGGTCTTCTTGCAACCATACATTCTCGAGACCACTGCTGCCAGAAATCAATACTGTGGCTACATTCCAGCAAAATCTTTCTGCAGTACTGCAGAAAGAGCATCCAGCATATCATAGCCCTATTACATGATGTCATTCAAACTCAGTGAGGCGTAGATAATGGCATCTTTATCATCTCAAAGGCATTCTTGACTAACATAAACTCACCATATCCAATCTCAAAGATAACTAACACTCATGCTAATTATAGGGTGTATTTAAAGAAAACTTGATTTGCATCCTGAATGTGAAGCTACTGCACCACTCTTATGTGAATGGCATAAAATTTGAAAAGACATCATATTTCAGATGTAGAAACAAACCTACCAATTTCTGTTCATGTCAAATAACTCCTTGTTATTGCAATTTTCAGTGTAATTCATTTCATTGCTACAGAGTAAGTTTCAAATAAAAACATGTCTTGTGGCTATCTGACTGGCTATGCCCTAGATTTCATAGTTTATACAGGGCCAACAATAGAAACTGGGTCTACAATTTGAGGAAACATTCTTGTCAGAGTGACAGTACTTAGAATTTATTTTTGGGATGTGGACATACCTTATGCAACAACTGGCATTCAAGCAGACTTGTTTTTCTGGCTACTGTTCTTACAAACAGACTCAACATACTGCAGTTACAAAATAAATTGAAAAGAGGAGATATTCAGTTTACGCCAACAAGTATGACGCATGCCATTAATCGAGCGAGGTGGCATAGTGGTTGGTACACTGGACTTGCATTTGGAAGGACAACGGTTGAAACCTGCATCCTGATTTAGGTTTTCCATGATGGTTCTTTTGAAAGGGCATGGTTGATTTCCTTCCCCGTCCTTCTCTAATCTGATAGGACTGATGACCTCACTGTCTGGTCCCCTCCACCAAATCAACCAACCAACCAACATGCCATTCAGTGCTGTGACAAAAAGGACGTGTAGATGTTGACCACATGTAACAGCACAAAAGTGCTTCAGATGGGGAAGACTGACAGAAATAGTGAAGAGAAAATTAAGAAACACAAAGCATTGTAGAGCTTGACTTGAATATGGGAGCAGGTACCTGCTCTGATATGCTGCTAGTCTCTGTTGGACTGATATGAAAGACAGTGAAAGAGCTTGTTTTTATGTTTGTAACTTGTGCATGCTCATGTTCTGCACAGGTCAGTAACAGTCTGAAAAATATCAATAGCAGAGTTTCATTTGGTGATGGTAAGAAAACTTTTAGAAACATATGCAGAAAAGTTGGCAGGTGAAGATGAAATGATAATCTCCTACAATTTGTGGGAAGACATTTTCCAATTTATAACAAATGATTACAGCAACAAAGGTACACTAACATGTAAATGCACTTCTGCAAAGAGTAAGTGCATCGAGAAACCAGATACGAATGCAAAACTCGTATGGTACAATTGTGTGTTGTATCATGTTTTCAGTCCTGCCACATAAAGACAAAATACTAATCATCAGTTCAAGACAGATCAAACTCAACTAACAAGAATCAAAACGTTACACCTATTTAAAAATAATTAATACATAAGAAACCAAATAAAATGTACTTTTAACTTTGCCAAAGCTTGGATCACAAAAGAGGATTTAAAATGCATAAACAGTGTGTCAAAATATTTGGACCTCTACTTTAAAGCTTTGGAGGCTCTCTTTAGATAATTACAGTGCTGACAAATAACACAGATTGGAAATTTAAAGAGCTTTTATAAAAATTTTGTGTTTTGATGTCTATTTCATTAAATATAGCATGTACTCACAAAAATAATAAATTATCATCAATTTATGATATTGTATTGTTCATACATCAACACAAAGTATACATGTACCATGATTTTTGGTTCTTGCAGATTTTTTTGCACAATTGGACACATTTTCATACACTATTCAGACTCACAAACATCTTGTCTTCCATGGCTGTCTACAGAACAATTGTTATACCAGAAAACACATGGAGAATAATTAACTCTTTGGATTGTGTTCACCTGATTTCAAAAGCTACATTAAGGTTATCAACTTATGACAGTAAAATAAACTGTCTGTTTCTGATGAACAAGTAGTTACCAGAAATGAAAAAAATTTCATTGACCAATTTCTCAACAAAATGTGAACTGTGCCATAGATGTACTGGTTACATGGTGTACTTATTACAGACAGGCAGTTGTCCTCCAGTGATTAAACTCTCAAGTAATCTAAACAAAAATCATTCATGAAGCAATTAAATAAATCTCATGGTAGAATGAAAATGAAGTTACAAATCTTTTGATGTGATTCACAACGAACACCAACCAATACATATGCATGATGTTCTGGTACCAAGCGCTGCAGGTTTTGAATCCACGCCAAATAGCATGGACCTCAATTACCACTTGAGGTCTCTACAGCTGTCCCGCCATAAGCCGTGGCTGCATTTGTTCTTGGCTTGCGTATAACTTGAGAGCACCACGGTGGAGCACGTGGTCCCAGCAGCCAACAGTGACGTACTGTATCCTGTATATAAGTGCCTGCCTCTCACTCAGGTAAGCAGTCTGATATTCGTGTGAGACTATCGACATCTCGGCTACAGACAGCATGTCTACCATACTTTATTTTCATTTATGAGTGGGTGTTGTGGATTCATTTGGCTGTCACTTGTGAACCTGTTGCTTCTCATATGTTCTCATTGTAAGGTCTGCTAGGTGGTCTGCCATAGTTCGTGTCCATCCTTTCCCGGTCATATGTTTGTTCACAGGCTGCTCTTATTTGATCCTGCGACACTTTGTTCTCAGCAACCCCATGACTGTTCCTGTCGCGGTTACAACGGATGTCACAGATGATCGGTATACTTTGTTTTCATATGAAGTAACAAGATGCTTTTGATTATAAATATAACATAAAGGAAACCTGTTTCATTCATGGCCCTCATTTCTCATGTGTGATGCAAAAACTATAATCTACACACCAGCAGATAGTATGATGTAAAAATGTCTGGTTAACTGTAATCAGATTGGTTTATTTTTAGTGGAGCAAATAATATATGAAGTTCAGTAGATATTATGGACATGTAGTTATGAATGTTGATGGTGTTGACTACTTACACACCCTTGTAGTCACTGCCATGGGGATGTCGGCAGCTGGGTGTGCTTGAAAACACTCAATGCTCTTCATTATTTGGCAATGGCCTTGCCGCAGTGGCTACACCGGTTCCCGTGAGTTCACAGAAGTTAAGCACTGTCGGGCGTGGTCGGCACTTGAATGGGTGACCATCCAGGCCGCCATGCACTGTTGCCATTTTTCAGAGTGCACTCAGCCTCGTGATGCCAACTGAGGAGCTACTTGACCGAATAGTAGCGGCTTTGGTCAAGAATACCATCATAACGACTGGGAGAGCGGTGTGCTGACCCCACGCCCCTCCTATCCGCATCCTCCACTGAGAATGACATGGCGATCGGATGGTCCCGGTAGGCCACTCAGTGCCTGAAGATGGAGTGCTCTTTATTATTTCATCTTGGCACAACACAGTACAGGATGGCAATGATATGGCCAAGGAATGCTGCTGCCTCAGGTACTGCTGATGTCCAGAACTGCTGACTGAGCACAGCGTCAGCATGTCAAGGCCTTAATGATGCAACCTCCTCCACCGGTGACACTTCTCCTTGCCCAGAGGCCCCTGCAAGTCCCACGTGATGTGGTAGCACACTCCTCCCCCCCAACCTCCCCGTGTTGTCAGAAGGTGGCAGACTGATGACATAACAGGCAGTGACCCACTGCCTCTGTGCTGCCCTGGGATAGCACTGTGCTGCTGCAATGGCAGCTCCAAAACCAAACAACTTCAGGGTGGGCAGCCCCAGCATAGATTCAAACTGTGATTTTCGATCAACATCCCATGATGATGATGATGATTATTAGTGTTTTAGGGCGCACAACAACATCCCATACAGTGGCCAAACAGCAAGCAGCACAGCCTCTAAGGTGGTAGAGCTGTAGTGCTGGCAGAAATTATTTCAGTATAAATGACTTAGGTATATATATTCTTTCAAGCTGCACATTTTTGACCTGTGCTAAGCCTCTTGGTGATGGTTTAGAAAGGCCTGTGATACCTTGCAGCTTGAGTACTGCTGTGTTAACTATTTCCACACAGTGCCAGGCTGGCCCACCTCGTAACATTTCGATGGCTGTGTTGTATTTTGCAAAGCATAACACCCATATTTGCATGTGGCCGCCGTGCCAGACTGGCCCACCTCATAACATTTCGATGGCTGTGTTGTATTTTGCAAAGCATAACACCCATATTTGCATGTGGCCGCCACTGCTACAATCCCCTTTGTAACTCCACACATTTATGAACAAATACGGTTGGTGTGCTACAGTGCTCTTTACCATAGCAGGATCTTGTTCCTCAGGTTGCCTTAAAAGTAGCTTACATTATTACATTCTGAAGTCACAAGTTCTCTAGTGGCTGGTCCAGTTGGATCTATTCTACTTTCAGTTTGATATTAGTCTTATCACTATTATTTTCTCATGCACTACTTGTCCTAAACTTTGACAGTTTCTTCTTGACCTCCACAGGCTTATTAGCACTTCCATACAACCTGCAGTTACGATTTAATCTGTTGCCTTCTACATTCTGGGAATACAGTCCTCTGGGATCTGAACAGCAGGTGATTCTTTCCACATCTTGCAAATGAAAACAAAGACTATGGATAGAAGAGTAAGTGTTGCTGTGGCATTTGGAATGACAATAGTCAATGTGTTTCCATTTTGGTACTGGTCCCCATTTATATGGCTCTACGTACTGCGTTATTGTCTCCATAGGGATTCACCTCTCATACTTTGTAATGAGTGTACCTCTTGAATGAATCAAATCTTGTCCCATGATCTGAAGCAGGATACTGAAATTCATATCTGGAAGCACTGCTATAGTCTCTTCTGGCCAATACAACTGAGCCTGAGAAATTTTGTTGTCTCATTCCTGAGAATGTGGCAGGTAGTTTGAAAGTAGTTCCCACTACTTCACTTATGTTCCATTTACCAACAATCCACTCCTAACCAGTTCTGCACTTTCTGCTGCCATAAGCTTCCCCTGCTCATAGCAAATGGTTATTATTATTATTTTATCATAGGTGGAGTGCAACCAAGGAGCCTTAACTTGGTGGAAGTAAAACTCAGTCTGACTATTTCTTTTATATAATCTTTTCTCCCTCGTTTCCCAACAATAATTTCACTGTGCATGATTTCTGGCCTTCCTCAATACCCTGTTTGCACACACTGTGACTTTTCCCAAATAATACCTGCAACTTTGCTTCTTTCACTGCTGTATGCCTGCTTTTATCCTCTGAAATTAACGACACTCACTGTATCTGTACCTGGACAATCGTCCTCATCATTCCCCACATGACTGGATATGCATGGACTGCATAACATTGATACTGTGCCTGCTTCCCTGCTACTGGAGAGGAGAATAATGTATACCCTTGTTTCATCAGTTCTCTCTTCTACTGCTGCTATGTCAAAAAAGAAAGATAAGCTTCCATGACTAGGTCACATGAGCTGATTTAATTTGGATGGTAGCTCCTTAAACACTTTTGTTAACCCTTTCAGGTACTGATCTGGTGACAAGAAGTTCACTCTCAATTGCCATCGTAATTCTGTTCTACTCCTAGCACATCCAGCATACTGTTTTGCAATTATTGCAACCACTTTTTCATTATTTCTTTATCCAACATCTTCACTCTGGCTTGCAATACTTTTAAATTCTAACAAGTCGTCCATGATGCTTGCATAGTTCATTATCTCACAGTCAGCTTGTGTAACAACTGAGTATTATTCAGCAAGTCTTTATCTAAATTCATGATGTCTTGCATGTCACTCATTCTTTCATTCCCTTTAACCCACTGTCTCATATCTCCACCATATAATTCACCCTCCTGGTATCTTCCTCATTAGCTTTCCTGAATATAGTTTTCAGAAGTTGACCTCCTGCATTAATCCAACCTCTCTTGTTCCTGGTATGTGCTGTAACCAGCATTGTCTCATTCCGCAGTTCTTCATAAGTCCCATGTATTTACATGCACTCCCTGAATATTTCCTTGAGCACTCCATATTTCCTTACACCCTACCGGACACTGTTGAATGCTTCCTCTAATCTTCTAACCTTGTTTCACATTTCCCATGCATTGAATACTACCTGTATCTCCCAATGTTTACTGCTGACTATTATGTAGTATGGCTGTGGTCCTCATCTTCTCCATGTTGCCTTCTGATATACGTCGTCTTGTCCTCACTACAATATATACACTTATATCCATCAAATAAAATCTACTCATATCTCCTAGGTCTTAAAACATACAGGCATCCTCACTTTGGCTTGTCAGCATCCTGTTCGCTTCTCTTCATCTTCCCTTTCCCTTTCCCTTTTTTTCCCCAACTTCTGGAATAACTTTCATACTTACCAAAAAGGTTTCAAATGTCCCATATGTATAATTGTCATCCTTGTAGGTAACTCAATCTTGACATTTATTGGCGATGAAGTTTCTACAATTTAATATGGTCGATACCTTGTAATGAATTTTTTTGTCTTCACTTTGGTGTATAGGGGGTCATGTAATGTCTGTCACAAGCAATCTGAGCTGAAAGGAAACACAAAAAATCCTTCAGGTTAAATAATGTTCAAAATCAGATTGATTCATTAGTGACTCGTGC
Organism: Schistocerca americana; assembly: GCF_021461395.2. Lineage (NCBI taxonomy): Eukaryota > Metazoa > Arthropoda > Insecta > Orthoptera > Acrididae > Schistocerca > Schistocerca americana. The sequence continues at coordinate 97,133,146 of NC_060121.1, forward strand.
TTTCAGATCACACAGAATGTCATCAATTATCAGTGAAAGAGAAAACTATATTGAAGTTTTTGATAACAAATGTTTTATGATACAATATCTTTCTCTTGTGTTGTAACTACCAATAAGTAAATAGAACACAAAATGTTACTTTTGGAGTTAATTGGCTTAGTTAAAAGTTCTATGACCATGAAGCTCTTAAATTACAAGTGTGCTAATTTCTGTTTGCACTGGCAAATTGAATTTCATCAATATAAAACAAGCAGATTCTATGTAACAAGGATAAAGAGGAATTATCTCTGTGAGATGGTCACAAGAGATTGCGACCAAGCTGCCTAATTCTGATCAGAAAAAATTACTGCTTCATCCATGAGATGAGTTATTAGAACATTATGTTGGCCTTAAAATGAAGAAGTGCAGTACAGTGAATTTCATTTATTATTACTTATTTTTCAATAAAACTTACATGGACACTATATCTCTACAGATACAAGCAAGAAGGAGACAATAAGAGCAGCTCATAAGAGAAGAATAAAAAAGTGACAAAAAATGACAGAGATTCTCCCTTTTACTCATGAGCATAAAAATTAAATCAGCATTATTATAATTCAAGTCCAAACAATATGCCAGTCCTTTTCTAATCATAAAAGAAAGTATTGTTTTCTGTTCATCAAAGTATCACTGTCTATTCTAGAGAGTTATACACAGGCTAAGAAAGAAAAAAAAAACAAATCATTGTGATGTTTATCAAATCATTGTGATGTTTCATTGCTTCCTCAGTTGAGGCATGGGAGTTGTTATATTACAGCTCTGAAATCAAAGACACTTTTCACCAAATTACAGTTTTCATACATTACAAAAATTTAGTATGATAAGTATATTATAAATTCTCCTTTATTACAAATGTCATATTTTCCCACCTGAAGGTCTATACCATTATAATAGACCCAGCAACTTAATTGATTTTTGTCCATCCATTCAGGCAAAGCCAGCAGAAAAACCCTGAGAACAAAAACTGCCAGAGGACCTTTAGACCTTGACCTTGATTTATACAACTGATTAGCTGTGAGTTGAGGTCAAGTCTTTTATCATGTTCTTTGTTAATCACACACATTGTTCACATATAGATATATGTAAGTGAGTCTTTCATCACACGAAACTTTTGATTGACAGTAAAAGTTCTTATTCTTACAAGATCTACTGTGGTTATATAGCCATTGTGAGCAAAAGTTTCATTAATTGTTCAGTTTTTGTGCTCACTTACTAACTTAACACACAGGTACAGATTATTTAATTTCTATAATAGTTTTTTCTTTGAAAGAATATTAAGTAAAAAAAGAGGTCTTTCATTTATTTAAATTTCAATGGAAATTTTGGTTCTGATGCACTGGCAATGCTTGCATTGCCGACAATGAATAGGTGGCAAAGGAATGCAGACACAGTTGCATGATGATCCAGGACCCATTATCGGAAAGCAGGACTACCCGCAAAAGGTTTTCAGAATCAGTGGAAACGACCCCTCGAGGCCACTCAGGACAGGTCCATGTTTGGTAGAGTACATGAGAAGATACATACAAGCCAAATAGAACAGTTGCACACAAGAAATATTAATGTTTGCAGAAAGAACAGTTCATGCTAGTATACAATTGATTTGTTTTCCCATTTAAAAAAATTTATAAAAAGCACTTTAACAGAAATACGAGGTGCTATCCAAAATTTTCATGTTGAAAACCTTACCTGTGGACTAATGGTCACCATCACCCTCAAAGTAGTTCCCATCCATGCATACACACTGGTCCCAGTGCTTCTCCCACTGGTCAAACATTTTCTGGAAGCCCTGTTCTTGAATCCTCTCTAGAGTGTCGAATCCGATGGCCTTTCAATTTGAGTTTCAGTTTTGGGAATAGTGTGATGTCACAAGGTGCCAAATCTGGGAAGTACGGTGGGTGGGGTACAACCATCATGTTGTTTTTTGCCAAAAAGCTCCTGGTGAGCAATGATGTGTGACAGGGCCCATTGCTGTGATGCAGCAGCCAGTTCTCTTGATGCCAAATTTTGGGCCGTCATCACCGCACGTTTTCACAGAGCCATTGCAAAATGTCACAGAGTACGTGGAATTCACTGTTTGGTTGCGTGGGACAAATTATTTGTGCACAATTCCCTTGGTATCAAAGAAAATGATGATCATGCTCTTCACTTTTTCCTTCACCTGTTTCGCTTTTTTGGGTCTTGGAGAGCCCGGGCTCTTCCACTGGTATGATTGTTGCTTTGTCTCTTGTTCATAACCATAAATCCAGCTCTTGTCACTGGTGATAACCCGTGACAAGAAGGTTGGAACATCAGATGTGGTTTGATGAAGCTCTGTGCACACTTCAACACGCTGTGCCTTCTGATCGGCAGTCAAGATCCTTGGCACAAATTTTGCGGCAACACGATGCATGCCCAATTCATCAGTCAACATTCATTGATATATCCCATAACCAATACCCACTGCATCCACAAGGTCTCGAATGCTGATGATCCGCATGAACCAATTGTTGAAGTTTGGCAACAATGTCTGGCATTGTGTGGCTAACAGACCTTACAGTGTGAGCATCATCTTTGATGTCTGTACAGCCGGTCCTGAACCAAGTATGCCACTCAAACAAATGCATACGGCTCATGCTTTGTCCCCCAAACACTTGTTGAATCATCGCAAGGGCCTCTGTAGCACTTTTCCCAAGATTTTCGCAGAATTTTATACACACGTGCTGTTCTGTTCGTGAATTCATTGTAAAATTGCCACACCCCAAACACAAAGTATTATCGAAATCTATGTGGACACGTCACACATCCTCCCAGCTGAATGACACTATGCACACTGACTCATCAGATATGCAGCTCTCGCCACCTAGTGGTTCAAAGATCTACTACTTCTACTTTGCAGATGGCAGCATCAGTCCTGAAAATTTTGGATTTCATCTCACAGATCAAGATATTTTACAATTCTTCCAAAATAGTTTAAGTGAGTGAATGCCCTGCTCCAAAAGAACTAGGCTGTGGTGGTGGCTACCAGGAGAATAATGGCCTGATTTAATGAGGAACGGAAAATTAAGAAGATCCTCAGGACAGAGTCTCACTTAACTTAATCAGTCAACCTGCAACTCAACACGGAATAGTGGTGTCAATGAGACCCTAATACTGGCCTCCACCCAGAACCGTGCCTGCTTCCTCTCCCATTGTCAAGTCAGTCAGCTAGTGAGGCATACTGCAACAGTTGGTTGGCTGGTCAGATAATCAGGAGCTGGGTAAGCATACAATATGGTTACACTAGCAGAGCCTGCAAAACTGGCAACTTGCTATTAGTGTTATGTCAACTTGGACAGTAGACACTTATATACTAGAATAATTCACTACTTGAACCTTCTGCAATTTGTTCCCTTTTCTTTTTTTTTAAAAAAAAAAGAAAAGAAAGAAAAGGAACACACTTAAATAAGATTATAACACTTAAGCCCAAGAAACAATCAAAGATAACTGCAATAAAACTATTACTTGTCCCAGAATTGAAAATACAAGATATGTCCACAAAGTAAGTTTCGTTTAGTTATATAAAACAAATGTGTACAGATACAGAAAAATATTTATTGTACAAAAATTTACAACTGTTAAACTACTTTTCTACACAGATTCCGAAATTTTGTAGGCACTTGCCGTAGTGTGGAACAAGTTTTTGTATGCCTTCTTCATAGAAGGTTGCCGCCTGTGTATTCAACCATGTGGTAAAGTGTTCTTTCAGCTTGTCATCATCGTTGAAGTGTTGACCACCAAGGACAGATTTTAGGTGTAAGAAGAGATGAAAGTCACTAGGAGTGAGGTCCGGGCTGTACAGAGGATGATCCCAGTGAAATTCCATGAGTTGTTTGGTCACATTTGAGTGTGAGGTCAGGCATTATCATGGAAGAATACAACACCTTCTGGCATTAATCCTCGGTGCTTGTTCTGTATTGTGCAGTGCAGTTTCTTAATGGTCTCGCAGTAACCATGTGAATTGATTATTTGGCCTTGTGGTAAAAATTCAATCAGCAAAGTGCCTTTTCTGTCCCAAAAAAAGGTGCACATGACTTTCCAAGGTGTCAAGATTTGCTCAGGCTTAACCTTTGTTGGGGATGAAGTGTGTCTCCATTCCACTGATTGCTGTTTTGTTTCAGGGGTGTCGTATGATATCCAAGTTCCTCCCCCGTGACTCTCCAAGAAGAAAACTATTGCCTTCTTCATTGTAGCGTATCAAAAACTGAAATGCACTGCCTATCCATTGTTTCTTCTGCTGCTAAGTAAGAATTTTTGGTACCCAACGTGAGCAAAGTTTTCAAAATTTCAGTTTGTTAGTAACAATTTCATGAATTAGTGATCATGAGATTTGCGGAATTTCCATAGCAAGGGCGCTAAGTGTACTTAATCTTCTCTTCAGTTGTGTGAACCAGTTCATCAGTAACCACAGATAGGTGTCCACTTCGTTCTTCATCGTGCACTTGATCACGTCCTTCCTTGAACAGTCTGACCCACCTTCTAACCACTTAATCACTCATAGCATTTTGTCCATAAACCTAGCACATTTGCCGATGAATTTCCTATGGTCTAACTTTCTTTGCATTTAGAAAACGAATCACAGATCTGATTTCACACACATCGGCATTTTCAATTATGGCTGACATTATAAAGAAGCACTACAAAGCACACGTCAGCAGCAGAAATCTGAAAATGGCATACATTCTTCTCCTTGAGTCAGAGCAACTGCCGTGCATGCTCAGAACTGCGATCGTAGCACTGCTGTGGATACAAATAGAAATGGAACTTACTTTGTGGATGACCCTCATTTATATATATTAACAAACATTTGAACAATAGGGTAATATTTAAACACCCCACTGAAGGGCCACTGTGATTCTAAAACACAATTTAAAAGAAAAGGGAATTAACAACTCAGAACAATATCTGCCCTGTCTATCCCAGTAGGACTTCTATTAGTTGGACCCTTCACAGACCCACCAAAAACAATACCTCAAGCAACTCAAACAATACTAAAACCTGTCATTGTGCAGTAACAGGGACGAATTGCAAGTGATCAGGGCACACAGAACACAGATGTGGCTAAAAGTTCCAATACACATAGTCCACTCAGACAGCTGACCAACCAGCCCACGGTCATTCTCAATGAAATCACAGGCAAGAGAAAAGACTACAAGTGAATCACGAACTGACAGCTTGGCACCAAGAGGTCATATCGATGGATGACAACACAATGGGCTGTGGAAGCAAAACACTTTCAATGGAAAACCAATAGCGATCAACCTCTCTCAGGACAGAGCCTTTGGTCATGTCCCTCACAATTGGCCAATCATTGTCCTGACTGCTTCAGCTCAGAGACCCAACTTCCTCCCATGGTTGTACAAATGAGACTCCCTCAGTACAAAATTTGGCCCACTGGTTGCAGTGAGGTGACGGCACCACTGGATGACCAGAGAAGAAACCAAGCAAAGGGAAGTCGTCCGGAGGAGAAATCAATACAAGCCGATATGGCTCACACATTTGTGAACTCTTGTGTAACCAAAAGTTGCACTTAATATACTAAATTCCTTTGACTACACTTCTTTACATTTCCTCCATGAAGAACCATTTAATTTCAATTGATTTTTGAACATCCTATCACTACACTGAAGATTAAAACTGGAAAAACTGCAAAAAGGTGGGAATTTAAGAAGATGGGACCTGGATAAACTGACTAAACCAGAGGTTGTACAGAGTTTCAGGGAGAGAATATGGGAACAGTTGACAAAAATGGGGGAAAGAAACACAGTAGAAGAAGAATGGGTAGCTTTGTGAGATGAAGTAGTGAAGGCAGCGGAGGATCAAGTAGGTAAAAAGATGAGGGCAGGTAAAAATCCTTGGGTAACAGAAGAGACACTGTATCCCTTTTTGCCTGCTTCATTTTCTGCATTTTTGTATATAATTTAATTGATGAAAGGAGAAAATATAAAAATGCAGTAAATGAAGCAGGCGAAAAGGAATACAAACATCTCAAAAAAGGTATTGACAGGAATGCAAAATGGCTAAGCAGGAATGGCTAGAGGACAAATGTAAGGATGTAGAGGCTTATCTCACTAGGGGTAAGATAGATACTGCCTACAAGAAAATTAAAGAGACCTTTGGAGAGAAGACCACCACTTGTATGAATATCAAGAGCTCAGATGGAAACCCAGTTCTAAGCAAAGAAAGGAAAGCAGAAAGGTGGAAGGAGTACATAGAGGGCCTATACAAGGGGGATGTACTTGAGGACAATATTATGGAAATGGAAGAGGATGTAGAGATGAAATGGGAGATACGATACTGCGTGAAGAGTCTGACAGAGCACTGGAAGACCTGACTCAAAACAAGGCCCCGGGAGTAGACAACATTCCATTTGAACTACTGATGGCCTTGGGAGAGCCAGTCCTGACAAAACTCTACCATCTGGTAAGCAAGATGTATGAGACAGGCAAAATACCCTCAGGCTTCAAGAAGAATATCATAATTCCAATCCCAAAGAAAGCAGGTGTTGACAGATGTGAAAATTACCAACCTATCAGTTTAATAAGTCACAGCTGCAAAATACTAACATGAATTCTTTACAGATGAATAGAAAAACTGGTAGAAGCCGACCTCAGGGAAGATCAGTTTGGATTCCATAGAAATATTGGAACACGTGAGGCAATACTGACCTTACTACCTATCTTAGAAGAAAAATTAAGGAAAGGCAAACCTACATTTCTAGTATTTGTAGACTTAGAGAAAGTTTTGACAATGTTGACTGGAATACTCTCTTTCAAATCTGAAGGAGGCAGGGGTAAAATATAGGGAGCGAAAGGCTATTTACAATTTGTATAGAAACTAAATGGCAGTTATAAGATTTGAGGGGCGTGAAAGGGAAGCAGTGGTTGGGAAGGGAGTGAGACAGGGTTGTAGCCTCTCCCCGATGTTATTCAATCTGTATATTTAGCAAGCAGTAAAGGAAACAAAATAAAAATTCGAAGTAGGTATTAAAATCCATGGAGAAGAAATAAAAGGTTTGAGGTTCACTGGTGGCATTTTAACTCTATCAGAGACAGCAAAGGACTTGGAAGAGCAGTTGAATGGAGTGAACAGTGTCTTGAAAGGAGGATATGAACATCAAAAAAAGCAAAACAAGGATAATGGAATGCAGTCGAATTAAGTCAGGTGATGCTGAGGGAATTAGATTGGGAAATGAGACACTTAAAGTAGTAAAGGAGTTTTGCTATTTGGGGAGCAAAATAACTGATGATGGTCGAAGTAGAAATGATATAAAATGTAGACTGGCAATGGCAAGGAAAAAGAGAAATCTGTTAACATCAAATCTAAGTGTCAGGAAGTCGTTTCTGAAAGTATTTGCATGGAGTGTAGCCATGTATGGAAGTGAAACATGGATGGTAAATAGTTTGGACAAGAAGAGAATAGAAGCTTTCAAAATGTAGTGCTACAGAAGAATGCTGAAGATTAGATGGGTAGATCACGTAACTAATGAGGAGGTATTAAATAGAATTGGGGAGAAGAGAAGTTTGTGGCACAATTTGACAACAAGAAGGGACCAGTTGGTAGGACATGTTCTGAGGCATCAAGGAATCACAAATTTAGCATTGGAGGGCAGTGTGGAGGGTAAAAATTGTAGAGGGAGACCAAGAGATGAATACACTAAGCAAATTCAGAAGGATGCAGGTTGCAGTAAGTAGTGGGAGATGGAGAAGCTTGCACAGGATAGGTTAGAATGGAGAGCTGCATCAAACCAGTCTCAGGACTGAAGATCATTACAACAATCATTACACCATACCACCAGCACCATCTTACCTACCATAATCCCTTAAAAGCTTGTCACTACACCATACCACCAGCACCATCTTACCTACCACAATCCCTTGAAAGCTTGTAATTCTCTTTTGGTTAAGGGAACTGTAAAATTTTCTATAGCACTCAAATTATCAGGATCCAGGGTTTTTCCTTTAGGATAAATTGTGTGTTCTAAAAATTTAGTTTCATTCCTAATAAATTTAGAATTCAGATGGTTGGCAGTAACACAGGCAGACAGAAATTTCTGCAATATCTCTTTCAATAGTTCTTTGCATTCTTGCTAGGTGAGGGTGGCTCTGAGAATGTTGTCAATGTAAAATGTAATTTTATCTAATAAGTCAGATCCAAGAACAGTATTAAGTGCAGCGGTCAAAACTCTGGAACTGACATTTAGGCCAAAAGGTAGCACTTAGTACTGATAAGATCTTGCAGCGACTGTGAATTCTGCATATTTTTCAGATTCCTTGGAAAGTGGAATCTGTTGGTACAAATCCCAAAGATCAGAACTGAACAGGAACCTAACTCCATGGAATTTTTGCAATTATTCCTTGAGACTCTCTGGATGCCTTCACTAAGGTATGGTAATTTGATTGAGTGCTTTAGCATCCAGCACTAGGCATATCTTCCCATGTGGCTTAGCTACAACTTGTAGTGAGCTACAATATGGGGACAGCAGAAGTTCAATGATTCACCACTCTAAAATAGTCTAATATTTTGGTTAGTTGTCTCCCACTTTGACATGTACATTTTTTAATGGTAACTCTTCACATTGTTGTTGTTGAAGAATTTCAGAAGATTCAAACACTTTGTTACAAGTAGTATCACTGTTCTTATGTGCTGAATCATCATGTTCACAGAGGTTATTGATAAGCAGCTGTTTGGTTCAGATAAGCTTTAGTGGTATACTTCAGCAAAACTTCCCATGACATCCACTTATCCTAACCAAATCCACAACAAAATCATTCCCATCTGTTTGTAAGTGGCACCTACCTGACTGAAGATTCATTCTGACATTTCTCTCTTGAAGAAAATTAAGACCAAAAATAAACCTTTCTATTAATTCTATTTTGAAGAAATTGGACTTACCACCTACAATGCCAGCTACTCTGCAATTATATCCAGGGTAAGCAGGTAATTTTTTAATGTTAGTGGTTTCATTAAATAATGCTCAGGACATTCCATTGCCCATAGCTCCAGTATCAACTAAAATAACATCTGGAATAGTTCCAAAAACACCACAAATGCAAGCTTGTACAACCTCTTCTAGTCTCTCTGAACATTTATAATAACTATTTGTCAATTCATCTAGGATTTCAATATCATTATCATTAGTCTCAACAGGTTACTTGTTGCAATCAGATTGCCCACCCCATGTTTGTTGAACTTATGGTCACAGGTCATGCCTCCTCTGTGACCTTTGCAACATTCGCCGTGGAATGTTGGTTTCTTCACTGTGGTTCAACATTATGATTTAATTGTGAATTGAGTTTCTGTAAATATTCATCAGATTAATGTGCAGCTGATTTCTTTTATTAGAGTGCCACTGATTACCAGAATTTGCATTAAACTATAGCTGATTCCTCAGGCTGGAGTACTACTACTGGTTATTACACTATTATGATTATTCCATGGACATGTTCAACTATTTAGATAGTAGGGACAACATTTGTCACTCATTGTTCTCCTCCTTTTGTTGTTTGGAGAACTACCATTTGATGGTCCACCACCCAACATTTAAGGAGTCAGTGGCAGAACAACAAAATCTGTACAGTTGCTCATGATTGTTATTGTATTGGTGGTACAGTAGCCTTATCTGGCTCAGACCATTGCCATTTCAGCAACTATTACAGTTAGCTCTCATGTCCTCATTTATCAAATCAGTTGAGTCTAGAATGTATATAAAATATTCCACACTCAATTCAATTCAGGGATTTACATCAGTTGTTCTCTGATATCAATTGGTAGTTTCCCTTTAAGGCTGCATAACAAATGTCTGTTGGATTCAGGTTCATACCAGGAATGAGATTTATTTAAATATCCCTCAAAGTATCTTCTTTGGCTCCCTTGTTTTACATTATAAAGTTCAGGATTAAAAAGTTCCTTATGCAGTCTCTCCTGTGTACACTTGGATCAATACTTTACCAAAAAGCACTCTTAAACTATCCATATGTTTGTAGTGTTCTGCAGTTTCAGTTGTCCAAAGTGCAGCCTCACCCTGTACAAATCCTGTGAGAAATTGTACTTTTTATTGGTCAGGCCATGTTTTGGGTAAGACACCTTTGAAAGATTTAATAAAAATGGCTAAGTGTGCACAGTCATTTTCTGTAATGAACACCAGGAAATGTCTGTGTTTTGAGAGACTCTTTTCTAGCAAAACAGATGGAATAGTGGGTTTTGTCCCCATACTCCTAGTACTAACATTTTGTGGTAATCAATTACTACTATATACTTCATCAGTATACGTATTTTAGGGAGACTCTAGACTGTGATAAACATCATTAGTCCTAGCTGTATGCTGTACTACCTTTTTCAACTCTGATTCTAATCTTTCTGTGATATAATTAACTTTTTCTTTCAAAAACTCAACTATTTTCTTTTTGTGTTGAGTGGAAAGATCTTCTACTTGTGTTACTACTTGCTGAAGTGTTAATTTTGAAGTGTTTTGCTCTAATTGCAGCATAACAAAGTCCTCAGCCAATCTTTTTACCAATTCGGGGATACACTTAAAAGAGTATTGTAATCCTGAAATTGTGTTCATAATGCTTTCAAGATCTCCTCACAACAACTTGGTTAGATGTCTGGCATCATGTCTTCAACTGCTCGGTTTGGTTTTTAACCTGTTCAGTAATGTGTGCAACCTGATTATCCAAACTGTCTTGTTTTCTGTCTAAATTGTCTTGGTTTTTGTTCATATTACTGAAATCTTCAGCCGAACTGTCTTGTTTTCTAGCCAAATTATCCATCAGTTTTGATGTGGTGTGTTGCTCATTCATCAAACCACATATCACAATTTTTAGTGTTTGGAGCATTTGCATAGTAGGATCTGATGTCATAGCAATAGGCTCTGTAGTAGCTTCATTTGAACTAGGTGAAGTTGCATCATGTACTGAAGCAGTAAGGTTATTTATTGCCTCACTTGCTGAAGCAGTAAGGTTATTTATATTCTCACTGATGAATCCACCTTCTAGTATCAGACCAGATACATTTTCTGTATTTGATGAACCCAGTCATATTAATGTACATGGACTATTGACTGAAGCTACAACTGATTGTATTGCAATTAGCACATAAAGAAGTCACGGATGGTATTCGTGTGTGGCACAACATAATTGACAAAAAATATTTCTTTGAAAACAATGAATTGCTACTACAAATTGCACACTCAAACATGAACATCCACCATCTTGTGACTTATTTACAAAATTAGAATAATTCTCTATAAAATGTGGGCCGTCAACAAACAGATCTCACTGCCAGAAAATTCTACGCTACCATTCTCTACTGAATATGTGTAACAATGCCTATATTGTGCTCTGCTGTAAATAACAATGTACTTCTAATGATTTTTGATTTTGAATATTTCACTTTTTTAAACTTTCTATTGAATTTTTATTACTTGCTGAAGTAAATCTTTATCCTTGATGTAGTTTCTCCTTTTCTATGAAATTATATATCTTCAGTTCTCATGTGAGTTGTGTGCTTGCATGGAAAAGAAATAAAAAATATTTGAAAACAATTACATAAACAATATAATTAATTCTTCCACATTTACAGTGCTGATCTGTCACAAATTTAGTGCCCATTACGTGTGTTCTGAGATGAGAAGGAAATACAAAAAATCTTTCAGATTAAATAATGTTCAAAGTCAGACTGATTCATGAGGGCTATAATATTGAGGGTGACCTGTTAAAAATAGCATTTCCAACAGACCATACAAACTTTGGCCTGGTTCCTGGTTTCATGTAAATGATCGGCCACAATTGAACAGCTCTGTCAGGAGGGCCATAATGGAGCTAGATCAGCTGCTCTGTTCGGCATAGGTTTGGTTCTTGTTGACAGTAGGTGAGACTTTACAAGACATTGCCTGCATCTCAGTAGATAGGAAAGGGAGAGGTAAATTGGCTGGGATGATAGCAAAATCTTTGGGGGTGGGGGTGTACTGAAACTCATGTGAGTACCTAATTTTTAGGCTAAGATCAGTGTCCAATAATTAAACATTCAATGAAATTAAGCTTAATCAGAAACTCTGACAGCCAGGTATTAGAGATGTTTAAATATCACAAGATTCTCATAAAAGTACAGTTAAAAATAATGTTAGTATATTGCATCAGAATATCAGGGGATTAAAAAACAAAGCAGATGCGCTTTTTTTTGTTTAGAAGATTTAGAAACCGAAGATGGAATAGATGTACTATGCCTCTCTGAACATCATAGTGTCACAGATATGGAAAAGGTAAATGTAGATGGACATAATCTTTCGCACATGTAAGCAGAGGCGCTATGGAGAGGGGAGGAGTTGGCATATGTGTTACAATTTATCATAGTGTGGAAAATTTAGAAACTAAAAATTTTTGTGTGGGGCAACATAGAGCAGCTTAAACTAAGTAATGGTACCTGTATAATAGTAGCTGTGTACATGTCCCCATTGGGAAATTTTCAGATATTTTTGGAAAATACTTGGATTCTTTGTTGTGCTATCTGTCAGAGTGAGGGAATAAAATTATTGTTTATGGGGATTTCAATGTAGATTTTCTGAGAGTCCGATATAAATCTTGACATTGAATTATTACTTGGTTCTTTCAATTTGACGCCAGTTAGTGATTTTCCTACTCAGGTGGTACAGGATAGCAGCACATTGATGGATAATGTTTTCATAGATCAAGATTAATTTAATCAAATGAACACTTTTCCTGTTAAGAATGGTCTATCTTGCCACAATGTACAACTAGTTACAATATATGACATAGCTCCATACAGTAATACAAACAGTTCTCCAACACAGTGCATTCAATTAATGATTCAACAATGGCAAATTTTAGGGGAAGCTTGCAAAATTTAGACTGGGATGAGGTGTACAGGAAACCTGATACTAATTAAAAATTTAAACTATTTCTTGTTAGATGTGTGGGTGCATTTGAAAACTGTTTTCCTAAGAAAACAGTGAAACATAATTGTAAGAAAACATCTAAAAATCCAAGACTTACTAATCTTGTACACAGAAAAGAAAAATGTGTCATAGCAAGGAGGAGTAATGATTCAGGAACAGTCAAAAATTATAAAAACTGCTGCACTGTGTTAAGAAAAGTTATTAAAAAGCCCAGAAGTATGTGCATTATGTCTGAGATTAGCATCTCTGATAATAAGATTAAAACAATTTGCAATATTGTTGAAAGGGAAACAAGGCAACCAAAAGCACAGGAAGACTGTATTTCCATCGTACTCAATGACAAGTTTGTTAACAAAATCAGAAGTAGAAAATATTTCAACAATCATTTTTTAAGTGTTGTAGAGAAAATAGTATCCAGCTGTTCATTAGAAAATGCAAGGCTGTATATGGAAGAGGCAACACCTATGCAATTTGATAAAATTGAAATTCAGCCCACCTCTCCTATTGCAAATCAGGAAAATAATAAATTCTCAATAGTAAAAGCTCATATGGAATTGATGGCATTTAAAACAGAGTACTAAAAGCTTGTTCCCAACAAATAATTGCGATTCTCAGCCACATATGTAGTAGCTCACTGAACAGGGCATTTTTCCACATAGACTGAAATATGCTATTGTTAAACCACTGCATAAAAAAGGGGGTAGTTCTGATGCTAACAATTACCACTCATTCTCACTTCTGACAGCTTTTTCCAAGATTCTTAAGAAAGTAACTGTTAAGCTGGTCAAACCTATTTATATGATATCAATATGTGGTTAACTATGTATATGTATCTTTGACTGTGATTTACATCTTTATCCTTACATGCTGTTCCCAAACGTTTAATTGTGTGTGTAAGCTAAGATATGTAGTGAAGTGTACCAATGTGAACCGTTGCAATAAATTATATAATGTGCACAAGTTTATTACGTTCTCAGTGTCCATGGAACCTCAACAAGTTATGGGCCCAGAGTTGTGATTCAAAGTGCAGTGTGCTGTTGTTCACAAAGAAGAATCATTTGAGTCAACAAATATCGTGGCAAATTATCTAATTAATGTGCCGAAGCTAAAAGGATGTGAGAACTACGGAGATAGGGTGTGTGCTATTGAAAATGTGTTTATCTTGAAGGATTAGCGAAGTGTGTCTCAGAAGTAGTTTCATCAGAAGATTCGAAGGCCAAAGCAAAGATAATTCTTATGATTGACCCATCTTTATATGTGCACATAAGAGAAGCAAAAACAACAGTGGACTTGTGGAAGAAACAGAAATCAATGTTTGGTGACTCTGGAATTGCGAGAAGAGTAAATTTATTGAGAACACTTATATCAACAGGTCTAGAAAAATGTGATTAAATGACGAGCTATGTGAACCAGATAGTAGATAATGGTCCGGAATTATGTGGAACAGGTTTTGCTATTAATGATGAATGGATTGGTTCGTTATTGCTAGCAGGATTGCCAGAAAAATATTCTCCCATGATAATGGCAATTGAGCGCTCAGGAATTCAAATCACAATGGGCACAATCAAAAGTAAGCTTCTTGAGATGGAAGAAGAGGTCCCCATGACTGGTAGTGCTTTTAGGGCCAGAAGTTGTCAAAGCAAACCAAGGTTTTCTCACCAAAATGGAAATACAGTGGGAACCCAAAACAAGGATATTGTTTGCTATAAATGCAAGGAACCAGGAAATTTTAAAAGTAAGTGCCCAATAGTGAAAATGATAGAAGACAAAACAAAACTTTGAATGTTTTCAGTGCAGTGTTTATAAGTGACTGGTATGTTGATTCAGGTGTTAGTGTGCATCTCGCAGCAAATGAAGAATGGATAAAAAAAAAAAAAAAAAATGAATGATATTAACATTGAAAAGATGATGGCTGCAAATCAGTCAGAAACCCCAGTGTTGCGCTCTGGAGAAGTTGATTTAACAACAGTGGTCAGGAAGAACTTTTTTGATATTACTGTAAGAAATGGTGGGTCAATGGAAGCACCCAATTCCACCCATCTGCTTTCACCCGTGACATAATGGTGTTGTGTGTGAGGTCATTACGGCTTGGAATTTTTGAGTTGTTTGTTTGTAGATGTCGTGTTCTTATGTTTGAGGGTGCCCTCTGTGTATGTTGTATTGGGTTCATTTGAGGTTTGGTTTTGACAGTGCAACATTGCTGTGAGTGTTTGTAGTTGGTAGTGTATTGTGGGTTGGAAGTGTTTTCCATGAGTTATAAAGGGATTTTTGTTGTTGTTGTTTACGTGTTTGGCATTTGTTGCGTGGTAAGAAGTTTAATTCGTTGTATGATTTCTGTTGTTAGGTATGGATATGACCGTGAAATTTAATAGTGCTTCATTGCTTGCCAAAAGGGGGAAGGGCATGTAAGTTATTAAGTTCCTACAGTTGTTTAGGCTGATTGCAGAAAATGTCAGGTGTAGCATTTGTGGTGATCATATGAGGCTGTTGAGAGTACTGGTGTCTTAGACCTGGGTCGTGTATATGTGGAGGTGTCGGTGGGATAACATCTGGCACTTGATGAGATGCAGTACCTGGTTCAAGAAATCTAGGTTGGCCGTATGGGAGATTGTCTTGACTTTTTTGTTATAGGTCCTCTATCAGTTCCTTGTACCCATAAGACTGGAGTGAGTAAGAGAACTGTGTTAGATTTGTTTTCTTTCTGTCGAGAGGTTTGTTACGAGTCTGTTATGTATCGGGATAAATTGGATAGGTTGAGGATAGTTGTTGAGATCGATGAATCTCAATTTAGTAAGAGGAAGTAAGGCAGGGGTACTTCTCAGGTTGGTTTGTGGGTGTCGTAGGCTGTTATTCTGGAGGGGGGGGGGGGGGGGGGGGGTATGCTGACTGTTTCCAGGGTTTTAGAGAGCCGTGTTAAGAGGGAATTTGTGAGTTTGAATGAAGAATGTGTGCCAACAGCCTTGCCACGGTGGTAACACAGCTTCCTGTCAGATCACTGAAGTTAAGCACCGTTGGGCTGGGCCAGTGCTTGGATGGGTACCCATCCTGTCTGCCGATCGCTGTTGGCAAGTGGGGTACACTCACCCATGTAAGGCGAGCTGAAGAGGTACTTCATTGAGAAGTTGCACCTGGGTTATCGTAAACTTACATGCCCCTCCATATCTGCATCCAGTGACACCTGTGGGCTGAGGATGACAAGGCAGCCAGTCGGTATCCTTTGGCCTTCATGGCCTGTTCGGGTGAAGATTAGTTTTAGATTGAAGAATATATTGGGGAGGGAAGTACATTTCAGATGCTTTTTCCTCATATAGGGGTTTGGGGAAGAGGGGTTACGAGCATTTAGCTGTTACAGTATTGAGTTTAAAAATTATGGAACTTGGGTGTGTACTAAAATGATAGAGGGGGTTTGGAGGGGGGGGGGGGGAGGGAGGATTAAATCAGTCATAGGGAGGTGGAATAGGCTGCACAATGGGTGCGAACAGTCAATTGGAGACAGAGATAACACATCACTTTGCTCAGTAACTAAATCCTCAAATGGTGAAAGTCAGTTATTGTGAGTAAATGAGCTGATGGCTGCATCCTGCATAAAATAATCTAGGTAAGAATACATTACTCAAAATCTTTACAGCTATTTTCACCTTATGGATATTTACAAGGAATCGTGCACCAAAAATTCATGAAATACCCTTAAAATGCGAATGCATCACTAGTATCATAAAGCTTTTATTTTCATGTGAACTGTGTTTATGTTCTTTCATTGTTATTGTTTGCCCTAGCTCAGCAAGTCAATGACACAATAGCTAAGATCATGCTTCATCATGTGGCTTTATATGTATGTGATGCCAAAATATTATGTTCACATAATTAGCACCATGGGGCACAACAGTGGCGTGATACTGTGACGTCACAGATGGAGTGTATATAATGAACTGGAGAGGGCATTTCATGCTATTTGTGTGTAGTCTGACGTAGTGTGTGGTGCTTTTGGTGTAGCTGTAAGGTCTTTCTACATGCTGTTGTCTGTGATGGGGCTGGCGGTCGCGTGGCCATCTACGTCTTGTTTTAGCTTCGATATCATCGGCAGCCTTCCCCCGGAGATTGCAATAATCATCTTACAATAAACTTTATATTTTATGAAAATCAGTCAGCCACCTACAGGACACTGTTACTTTAGAGGCCATTATTATTTACAACTGTTACTTAGATTGCATAATAATCTTTCAAATTCTGAAGGTGACAGGGATCAAATACAGGGAGCAAAAGGCTATTTACAATTTGTACAGATACCAGACAGCAGTTAGGAGTCGACAGTGGTTGGGAAGGGAGTGCCGTAGAGTTGTAGCCTATATTGTTCCATCTGCATATTGAGCAAACAGTAAACGAAACAAAACAAAAATTTGGAGTATGGATTAAAATCCATAGAGAAGAAATAAAAATTTTGAGGTTTGCCGATGGCATTATAATTCTGGCAGAGACCAGCAAAGAACTTGGAAGAGCAGTTGAATGGAATGGACTTTGAAAGAAGGATATAAGATGAACATCAACAAAAGCAAAACAAGGATAATGGAATGTAGTCGAATTAAATCGGGTGATGCTGAGGGAATTATGTTAGGAAATGAGACACTTAAAGTGAGTTTTGCTATTTGGGGAGCATAATAACTGATGATGGTCGAAGTAGAGAGGAAAAATGTAGACTGGCAATGGCAAAGAAAGCGTTTCTGAAGAAGAGAAATTTGTTAATATCGTGTAAAGATTTACGTGTCAGGAAGTCTTTTCTGAAAGTATTTATATGGAGTGTAGCCATTTATGGAAGTGAAACATACACAACAAACATCTTAGACAAGAAGAGAATAGAAACTTTCAAAATGTGGTACTACAGAACAATGCTCAAGATTAGACGTGTTGATCACATAGCTAATGAGGTACTGAATAGAATTGGGGAGAGAAAGAGTTTGTGGCACAACTTGACTAGAGGAAGGAATTGGTTGGTAGGACATGTTCTGAGGCATCAAGGATCACCAATTTAGTATTGGAGGGAAGCGTGGAGGGTAAAAATCTTAGACGGAGACCAAGGGATGAATACAATTAACAGATTCAGAATGAGGTAGGTTGCAGTAGTTACTTGGAGATGAAGCAGCTTGCATAGGTCAGAGTGGTATGGTGAGCTGCATCAAACCAGTCTCTGGACTGAAGACAACAACAACAATGATTAGACTGCCTGTTTTATGGGTTTCACAGTAGTAATTATGCAATGTTATCGTAAAGAAGTGCAAATAGAAATCACCAACTACTGCTGTCAGTAGAGTAGAGTAATGTTCAAATCATGATTTCACTATTCTTTACTATAATTGACACTTCCTGCTGGCATAGAAACAATATGCGTAGTACATCAGAAACACTACCGTCACAAGATTAAATTTCCTTTGTATGTTTCAGAGCTAATAAAATTTAGTGGAAACTTGTCCAGTCAACAGCTGGCCTCCCATTTAGTGGTTTATCAAAGCTACTGGAAGTTTTTGCAACTGTGTGAATGGTTCAGGTTCCTTCTTTCTGAAATTTGATAGCCATACATTGGGAATGGGGTTTAGAATCTAGGAGCAAGGCAGAAAATAAATATTAACCTGTTAATTGTCCAATGTTTCTCAGTGGGTGCACATAGGCCTAGTTTTACTGGAGTGTAAAAATATGTATTTATAAATCTCCTGCTTCAAAAGAGCACTTACTAGAATATTTTCTTATTCGTATTGATGGATATCATATTTGTAAATGTAAACTTATCTTGGTGTGATGACTCATGACGCCATCAAGATGGCGGTGGTTGTTTCCTCTTGGGACTGTCTGTATATTCATAAACACTTGCAGGCGTTAGGTTTGGAAACATTAATAGTATTGATAAATAGGGACCGATGACCTCAGTGGAAATTCACACATTTTATTAATAAATATTGTGGCTGTGCAACATGTTCATGATGAAAGAACCTGAAACAGTCCACGAGTAAATAAACATTAGCATTTTTCCGCATCAGGAAAGTTGAAATTTTATGATGAATTAGGAGATTTTGTAGTATTATTTCTAAAGAAGTATGTTTTCTCTTTGCTTAGTACCATAAATGACTATAAGCCATCAACGGACATTGCAGGCCATATACTAAAATGTAAACTTTCACGGCCGGAAATATCATGTCCATTATAATTATCCGGGCTGTTATGCCGTGGTCAGTTGATGAATTCTGTGGTGATTCCCACAGAATTCATCAACCGACCACGGCATAACAGCCCAGATAATTATAATGGATATGATTGCAGGCCATAGTCGTGTTGCACCACAGCATATTAGAGAAATGCCTGCAAATGAGTATAACAACCACAGGAATCGATTGAATACAGATTGTGTAAGATGTACATCAATGATTGTCCCACATTAGTCTCTTTTTGTGCTCTGCAGTGTTGTCTTCAGACAACCCAAGGGTTATCTCGTATTGATACAGGGTTTGTCATGTGATACAAACAAACGGCTCAAAATACACACACACACACACACACACACACACACACACACACACACACACAAATCAATATATATGTATGCTTTTATGAGAAAAGGACATGTGGTCAGCTGTAGCCTTGATGATAGAACAATCCCTTCCCGAAATCAGTTAGGAAAACCACAGAAAGCCTAAATCAGGTTAACGGAACCCCATATTCCTGCGGAATAGAGAATAAGATGTTTCTCTAATGCGCTGTAGATCTTGACACTTCACTTTCTTGCAGAAGCATTGCATCGTACAGTACTATTAGAGGCGGTTGTAGGAATTCCTTTTCATTGTTAACCACTACTCTGAATCCCACAAGTAACCATTACTTACGTAGTATGAATTTCTTATGAAGAATGCTTTGGTTTTTGAGTCCTTGTTTTTCCTTGGTAAACGTAAGTTCAAACTGGATCTTGTTCCATGATTATGAATGGAACTATTATTGAAATAATTAGTAATATTTTTCCTGATATGTGCTACATGTACGTGGATGTACTCACTTGATGCAATAAGGTTTTTAAATAGTTCTTTCCAGTGATCATGACTATTGTTTCTAGTTGTTATCACAGATCTCTTCTGCAATTTAAAACTGATGTCTTTCTCTTGTGCTTGGGAATCCCAGAAAAGAATACTAAATTGAGTGCTAATAGGAAAAGTACGTCACCACAAGAAATTGGCTGTCACAAACTGATGGAAAAACCCTAAGAGCATAATGTGCTGATGATGTTCTTTTTGCCAGTATTTTTGTGCGTTCATTGCATGTTCATTAACAATCGACATGGTATTCACCTATAAAAACTTTGTGTTTGTCATACAGTCTACAAATTTATCATGAGTGCTTAATGCGAAAGAGAAGTGTTCCCTCTTTATATTGAAGTGTCTATCTGGTTTGTTTTCTGTATAGTGCCCAATTGTTAACATTCTTGAAGGTTTCAGTTGTTTTCTCTAATAGGAATTCTGATGTTTTATCAGTGACTGATGTTGCTGTCATCAAAATGAACTTATTGTCCATGCTCTTCTGTGTTAAAAGCATAGCAAATTTTGTGCAACAATTTCTTGTGATTAGATACTGAAATGTACTTTCAGTGCCAGAAATATATTTTTTCATCAGTGCAATGGAGTTATCGGGTTCTTATTCAGTGCATTGATCATCCGTAGCTTTAACATTCGGTTTGTTGTTGAAGAAGCATAGAGGTGGGTCCTGTGTGTTGACTGGGATGAAGCATAGAATTAAATTTCACGTTGATGTACTGGACACTTGTGATAGATCTGTATCTCTAGTTGATGATTGTATTAGTTCCATAATTCTGAGCATTAAAGTTTAGCAGTAAGGAGTCATCGGATTTTAAGGAAAAATTATTTCTAAATAATGTAGCTAAATGACAAGGTTAAATTTTCATATGGCAACTTTAACTAATATACAAAAATTATTTCTCCCTTAATTTATTCTACTGTTTAATGATAATACACAGGAACGAAAATGAAATGCTAAAAGATAAAATTTTGTTCCAATTAAACATTCTATAAATATCATTTAGGTGTAGTTTGTATCATGGTAATGGAGACCAATTTTGTGTGTGCTGTACTGGGAGAACTCATTTTTTAATGTCATCTAGTTCATGTGGTTTTGACATAACTGTACCATTATGACAGGTGGTTCAAGATTCCGTAACTGTTTAGCAGTGTAAGGATTATCCACTCAACATTTTCGGTGACACATTAATACTGCACAACCTTAAGTAGGGCGTAGTCCTGTGCCGATTTATTTGCATATAAACTAATTGTTAGTGCTGCATTACACTGAGGAGTATAATTCCCTTGAATTCACTACAACATGCATTGTCCGCCCCCATCTCGTATATTACTTCGTTTGCATTCCATTGTGTGGAAATGGTTTTTGCGATTCAATGGAATTTCTAAAGGCCGCTAGGTGGACTGAAATTACTGTTAATTCTTTAAGGTGGTTTGCAGTTGATAAGGCAGTCGCTGATGAAAAGTACTTTCTCAGATATAGCATTAAATGGCCAACCAATAACCATATGAGAGTTGTTATTCTAGCGGTAATTTGCTGTAGGCTACATTTCTTTTTGTCAGCCGCCGAACAGTAAAGTGAATTCAGACATGAATCTTAAAGCTGGTAATTTGACAATTGTTGAAACATTTAGAGAACACTTCATTTCAGAAATTGTGACACAAAAAATTTACGTGGGTATAAGGTAAATCAGTATACTATACTATGTGATCAGAAGAATCCGGACACCTGCCTGAAAATGACTCACAAGTTCGTGGCACCCTCTAGCAGTAATGCTGGAATTCAATATGGTCTTAGCCCACCCTTAGCCTAGATGACAGCTTCCACTGTCACAGGCATACGTTCAATCAGGTGCTGGAAGGTTTCTTGGGGAATGGCAGCCTATTCATCACAGAGTGCAGCACTGAGGAGAGGTATTGATGTCGGTCGGTGAGACCTGGCATGAAGTCAGTGTTCCAAAACATCCCAAAGGTGTTCTATAGGATTAAGGTCAGGACTTTGTTCAGGCCAGTCCACTACAGAGATGTAATTGCCGTGTAACCGGGATTACGGAAGTGTCCTATTCAATCCATCTACTTTGACCCATGATGGCATTAATATGGCGGACATGGTTATTCTAATATGGTGCCTATGATGTCACTACACACACACACACACACACACACACACACACACACACACACACACACACACACACACAAAATTGGATAATCTACAGGAATCGGACACTTCCCTTGCCCTATGGGTCAACTGTAGCTGACGATACCAAAACACCAACACCTACAGCAAAAACTACAGAAATTGGAATTTTCCCTTGACCACAGCTGATGATACCAAAACACCAATACCTACACACAAAACTACGAAAATTAGAATCGGTCATTTCCCTAGACTTATATAGGTCAACCATAATTAGTGACACAAAAAAACTTAACACCTACAACTACAGAAAAAACCAAAACCACAACACCTAAAAAATTCAAAATTCAAACATCCCTACGTAAATTAAAACACATTAAATATACAAAAAATTACAACTGAAGAAAAATAGACAAAAAAAATAAATATATATTACTTACCAGCAATAAATTTCGGCACTGCAAAGTAGGTTGGCCATCACACACACACACACACACACACACACACACACAGAATGAGAGTGAGAGAGAGAGAGAGAGAGAGAGAGAGAGAGAGAGAGAGAGAGAGAGAGAGAGAGGGTGCCATCAAACACAACAAGAGCAAGATGACATGTACATACACAAAACACAGCCAACTCATAAACACTGCGCCTTAATGACATCACACACAACACCCTTACGTCATGGGTCAAAGCAGACAGATGGAACTGGACGCTTCTGTTGACCTGAAATGTTATATATGCTCCAGAAATAAATACAAATTTGCTCTCTGTGAGCAGTTTGATTGAACAAGAAAATTTTGTTAAATTTAATAGTGATCAGCAACAAGCATAAGGAACTAGTTGCAACTGCAGATCCAATTAATGGTGTGTAGAACCTAAATGTTGGCAGAAGTAGTGATTTATGGAATGATCACGGCATCTGGTTGGCATAGAAGATTAGGTTACCAAAATGCAAAGGATCTGAATGTAGGTTAATTCTTACAAAGAAGAAAACAGCAATCAGCCACTATTAACACTACTCTTTATTTAGATAAATAGTGCCATTACTAGTTTCAGACTGGCAAGTTCATCATCAGATGGCTGTTCACATGATTTTCAAGATAAACTTTACATTATTGTCCGTTTCCAATTTTTATTATTCCACTGTGGCGAAGTATTTTTGGTGTGTTGTTGCCATCTTTGTAAGAATTTACCTACATTAATTGTACACAGCCACAGTCTCACCATGTCAGTTTTAGACAAAATAGCAAAGGATCTTATCAAAATGAAAAATGAGGAAGAAGGAATGGTATGTGAAGACATCAACATCAACATTAGCAAGCAAAACTGTGTAGTATGCAATGAAGGCAAACAAACAAGACAGCCTTTTCCACTTGGAGGCACTAGAGCCTCTAAGCCACTTGAAGTAGTACATGCAGACCTGTGTGGACCAATAGAGGTTATGTCATTAGGTAGTGCAAAGCATTTTTTCATTTTGGAAGATGATTACGCTAGAATGGGATTTGTGTATTTTATGAAGACAAAGAATGAGACTTCAGAAAAATTTCAAAAATTTCAAACAATAGTGGAGAATCATCAAGAAAGGAAAATCAAAGAGTAGGAACAGATAATGGAAAAGAATTCTGTTGTGTGAATTTTGACAGTTTGTTGAAAAAACATGTATTATACATCAGTTATGCAACAGCTATACACAAGAACAAAATGGTTTGGCAGAAAGGTTAAATAGAACTGTTGTAGAAAAGGCATGACGTTTACTATTTGATGGCAAACTCGAAAAAAGATTTTAGGCAGAAGCATTTAATAGTGCAGTATACTTGTGAAATAAGTCAGTGAGTTCAAGTTTATGGAATAAAACACCCAATGAACTATGGACCGGCAAGAAATCCAACATTGGTCATCTCAGAATAATTGGAAGCAAGGTAATGATGCATATTCCAAAAGTCAAGAGATCAAAATGGGATACAAAGGCAAAATAAATGATATTAGTGGGATACAGCAATACTACAAAAGGCTATAGATTCTATGACCCTGAAGAAAATAATACTGTGATAAGCTGAGATGTGACTATAACAGAAAATGCAAGTGATGCAGAAACCGAAATAAAGAATTGTGAAGAGATCACCACTTCAGTGGGGGATGGTGAAGAAAATGGGAAGTCTGGTATTGTATTGAGAGAGGACTTACATGATTCTCAAAAGAAGCAGTCACACCAGAGAAACAAACTGATGATAAAAAATGTATTATGCAAGAAGATAAAGTGAAAAATATCAGAAGATCACAAAGGCAGCCTAAACCAAATAGAAGATTTGATGATTATGAGGTTTATTTTTGTGCTGGAACTTCAGATCAGCTTGAGGATCCAACAACTGTGCAGGAGGCCCTTAGCAGACCTGATGCAGAAGAAAGAATGGAAACGAGCTATACATGAAGAGATACAGGTGTTTGAAGACAACAATGCCTGGGAAGTAGTAAACATTCCACGAAGTGCAAGTGTTGTGCAGTGTAAGTGGGTGTTTAAGAAAAAACCAGCAGTGAAGGTGAAATACAGCATCGTGCTAGACCAGTGGCAAAAGGATTCGCTCAGAAATCTGGAGTTGATTATGATGAGACCTTTTCTCTGGTGGTAAGGCATTCATTCAGCACTTAGATGTCTAATGGCTTTATCCATTGAACTAGATTTGAATATTACACATCTTGATGTTAAAACTGCTTTTTTAAATGGTATTCTCAAAAGAGAATATTTTCTTACAACAACCTGAAGGATTAAATCTTTGTAATAATAAAAGAAAGGTTTTGAAGCTAATAAGGAGTAAATGAAGTCTTAAGCTGCCTAGGTTACAAAAGATCTAATTTAGAATCTTGCTTGTTTACAATACATAATGATAAATGCTTAGTTACCACGGTAGCATTATATGTGGATGACTTTTATATTTTTTCAAATTACTCAAGTGAGACTGAATTTTGAAAAATAAGTTAAGTTCAGAGTTCAAAGTAAAGGGTTTTGGAATGGCTAAAAATTGCTTGTGGATGGAAATCAAATGTGGTAAGGCAAATGAGTATTATCTTTAAGTCAAGAGAACTGTATTGATCAGTTAATGAAAAAGTTCAACATGGTGGATTGTAAAACTGTAAAGACTCCTGTTGAAATGAAGTTTGATCTTCTAATTGAAACAGAAACTAAAACTAGTGATGTACCTTATCAAGCCCTAATTGGTAGCTTAATGTATTTATCAGTACTTACAAGACCTGACATCTGTTTCAGTGTGAGCTACTTAAGCAAGTTCAATAATTCTTATACTGAAAAATATTGGATATGTGCTAAGCAAGTTTTGAAATATCTGAAGGAAACTAAGAATTATGGTCTAAAGTTTAGGAAAGGAGATTCAGAATTATGTGGTTATGTAGATGCAGACTGGGCCAATTGTCCTTTAGACGGAAAATCATACACTGGTTATATTTTCAAACTATTCAGGTCTGTAGTGTCATGGCAGAGTGCTAAGCAAAAACCTGTTGCTCTTTCTAGCACAGATGTTGAATACATGGCTCTTTCAGAAGCTTGTCGGGAGACTTGTTATTTAAGGAACTTGTCACGTGAACTGATATGCTATAATAAGTATGTCACATTATTTAATGATAATCAGAGTGCACTGAACTTATCTGTGGATACTTCCAATCACAAAACGTCGAAGCACATTGATGTTTGACATCATTTTATGCTGTTCCCAGTTCGTTTACTTGTGTGTGTAAGCTAACATGTAGTGAAGTTTACCATTGTTAACCGTTACAATAAATTATATAACGTGCACAAGTTTATCATGTTCTCAATATCCCCAGAATCTCAACCCTAATGTGTTCAAGGGTAGCTTCCCATATCTGTAAAAATGAAGTACTAACAAAATGTCAATTGTGTCTTCGAAAAGGCTTTTCAACAGAAAATGCTCTATGTGCTTTCACTGATCAAATATCAAATGTCTTGAACAACTGAAAATCACCCATTGGGGTATTTTGTGATCTCTCAAAGGCTTTTGATTGTGTGAATGGTGAAATTCTTCTAGATAAGCTTAAGTGTTATGAGTGGGATGTGCACAAATGGTTTAATTCACATTTAACTGGAAGAATGCAGAAGGTTGAAATTAACAGTACAGCTGGGCTGCAAAAATCAGCAAAGTCTTCTAACTTGGGAGGTATACAGAATGGTGTCCCACAGGGTTCTGTCGTGGGTCCCTTATTGTTGTTAATATACTGTGAAGAATCATCCAATTTGGCATTTCTATATTTCTGAAACTAATAAACATGAATTTAGTTTTTTGATGAATAGGAAACTCAAAAAGTTTTTTTTCACACCTTTTCATAGATGTTCAACATGCCCCCCTTGACATGCATGGCATATGTCAACATCATATTCAAATTGTTCCCACACTGCAGTGAAAATGTCTTGAGTTACAGCTTCCATGGCTGCTGTTAAGCGATGTCTCAGTTCATTCACTGTTGTTGGTAATGGAGGTACATAAACAGAGTCTTTTATAAACCCCAACAAGAAATAATCACATACAGTCAGGTCCGGTGGGTGACTTGGAGGCCAGTAATGTAAGGCTGAATCATTTGGTCCAGTGTGAGCGATCCATCGCCCAAAAATCCTTTAATTCTCGCACTTGCAGATGGCAGCGTGGAGACGCCTTGTAAAACTTGAGAGTTTGCTCTTCCCAACAGTATGTTGTTCATGTACATATCTCATT
This sequence comes from Schistocerca americana, assembly GCF_021461395.2. Lineage (NCBI taxonomy): Eukaryota > Metazoa > Arthropoda > Insecta > Orthoptera > Acrididae > Schistocerca > Schistocerca americana. The sequence continues at coordinate 97,160,057 of NC_060121.1, forward strand.
TAACATAGTAGTTATGATTCTTTTTGATACACTCTGTATATTAATGACTTGCCACTCTAGACCGACCGCTGTGACCGAGCGGTTCTAGGCGCTTCATTCCAGAACTGTGCTACTGCTATGGTCACAGGTTTGAATCCTGCCTCGGGCATGGATGTGTTTGATGTCTTTGGATTAGTTAGGTTTAAGTAGTTCTAAGTCTCTGGGACTGATGACCTCAGATGTTAAGTCCCATAGTGCTTGGAGCCATTTGAACTTGCCACTCTATAATCAAGAAGATACCAAGCTAGTTCTTTTTGCTGATGATACAAGTATAGTAATCACACCCAAAAAACAAGAATTAGTTGAGGAAATTTTAAACAATGTCTTTAAAAAAATTATTAAATGGCTCTCTGTAAATGGACTCTCACTAAATTTATTAGAAAACATGGCACATAGAAGTCTGTACAATAAATGGCATAACACCATTGATAAATATAGATTTTGAAAAAGTCTGTTGCTAAGGAAGAATATTCAAAATCTCTGGGTGTGTGCATTGATGAGAAATACATTGATGATCTGCTTAGACAGTTAGGTTCAGCTACTTATGCTATCAGCTTTATTGCAAATTTTAGTAATAAGAATATCAATAAATCAGCATTCTATGCCAATTTTCTTTCACTGCTTTCATATGGCACCATATTTTTGATGTAATTCGTCATTAAGAGAAAAGGTATTCATTGCACAAAGGCGTATAATCAGCTTAATAGCTGGAGCCCATTCAAGATCACCTTGAGGATGTTTATTTAAGGAACTACACAGTACCTTCACAATACATATATATTCACTTATGAAATTTGTTATTAATAACCAATCCAAATTAATAAATAATAGGAAATTCCAGTGCTACACTCTAGAAGAAAATATTCTGTGTTAAATCTGATTGACACAGAAATGGGCGAACTATGCTGACACAAAAATCTCTGGTCATTTGCCAAATAGCATTAAAATCCTGACAGATAACCAACAGAGATTTAAAAATACAGTAAAAGAATTTATGAATAACAACTCCTTTAACTCAATAGATGCATTTATAGACATGAAGTAGTATACATCACTGTCTATTCCAGATGACTTGCGCCATAGGGTGGTGGGGTTTCGGGTTCGGCTGGATAGGTCAGGAGTCCACTACACGCAACAAGCGGCTACACGGGTAGCAGGGGTTGTGTGGCATGGGCTGGGCGGTTTTTTAGGTTAGATGGCCTTGGGCAAGTACAGAAAGGGCAACAGCCTCAACAGGTGCGAGGCAAAGTCAGGACATGCGGGGACCAAGCAGCAATCGGTATTGTAATTGTCAACTGTCGAAGCTGCGTTGGTAAAGTACCGGAACTTCAAGCGCTGATAGAAAGCACCAAAGCTGAAATCGTTATAGGTACAGAAAGCTGGCTTAAGCCAGAGATAAATTCTGCCGAAGTTTTTACAAAGGTACAGACGGTGTTTAGAAAGGATAGATTGCATGCAACCGGTGGTGGAGTGTTCATCGCTGTTAGTAGTAGTTTATCCTGTAGTGAAGTAGAAGTGGATAGTTCCTGTGAATTATTATGGGTGGAGGTTACACTAAACAACCGAACTAGGTTAATAATTGGCTCCTTTTACCGACCTCCCGACTCAGCAGCATTAGTGGCAGAACAACTGAGAGAAAATTTGGAATACATTTCACATAAATTTTCTCAGCATGTTATAGTCTTAGGTGGAGATTTCAATTTACCAGATATAGACTGGGACACTCAGATGTTTAGGACGGGTGGTAGGGACAGAGCATCGAGTGACATTATACTGAGTGCACTATCCGAAAATTACCTCGAGCAATTAAACAGAGAACTGACTCATGGAGATAACATCTTGGACCTACTGATAACAAACAGACCCGAACTTTTTGACTCTGTATGTACAGAACAGGGAATCAGTGATCATAAGGCCGTTGCAGCATCCCTGAATATGGAAGTTAATAGGAATATAAAAAAAGGGAGGAAGGTTTATCTGTTTAGCAAGAGTAATAGAAGGCAGATTTCAGACTACCTAACAGATCAAAACGAAAATTTCTGTTCCGACACTGACAATGTTGAGTGTTTATGGAAAAAGTTCAAGGCAATCGTAAAATGTGTTTTAGACCGGTACGTGCCGAGTAAAACTGTGAGGGACGGGAAAAACCCACCGTGGTACAACAACAAAGTTAGGAAACTACTGCGAAAGCAAAGAGAGCTCCACTCCAAGTTTAAACGCAGCCAAAACCTCTCAGACAAACAGAAGCTAAATGATGTCAAAGTTAGCGTAAGGAGGGCTATGCGTGAAGTGTTCATTGAATTCGAAAGTAAAATTCTATGTATCGACTTGACAGAAAATCTTAGGAAGTTCTGGTCTTGCGTTAAATCAGTAAGTGGCTCGAAACAGCATATGCAGACACTACGGGATGATGATGGCACTGAAACAGAGGATGACACGCGTAAAGCTGAAATACTAAACACCTTTTTCCAAAGCTGTTTCACAGAGGAAGACCGCACTGCAGTTCCTTCTCTAAATCCTCGCACAAACGAAAAAATGGCTGACATCGAAATAAGTGTCCAAGGAATAGAAAAGCAACTGGAATCACTCAATAGAGGAAAGTCCACGGACCTGACGGGATACCAATTCGATTCTACACAGAGTACGCGAAAGAACTCGCCCCCCCTTCTAACAGCCGTGTACCGCAAGTCTCTAGAGGAACGGAGGGTTCCAAATGATTGGAAAAGAGCACAGATAGTCCCAGTCTTCGAGAAGGGTCGTCGAGCAGATGCGCAAAACTATAGACCTATATCTCTGACGTCGATCTCTTGTAGAATTTTAGAACATGTTTTTTGCTCGCGTATCATGTCATTTCTGGAAACCCAGAATCTACTATGTAGGAATCAACATGGATTCCGGAAACAGTGATCGTGTGAGACCCAACTCCCTTTATTTGTTCATGAGACCCAGAAAATATTAGATACAGGCTCCCAGGTAGATGCTATTTTTCTTGACTTCCGGAAGGCGTTCGATACAGTTCCGCACTGTCGCCTGATAAACAAAGTAAGATCCTACGGAATATCAGACCAGCTGTGTGGCTGGATTGAAGAGTTTTTAGCAAACAGAACACAGCATGTTGTTATCAATGGAGAGACGCCTACAGACGTTAAAGTAACCTCTGGCGTGCCACAGGGGAGTGTTATAGGACCATTGCTTTTCACAATATATATAAATGACCTAGTAGATAGTGTCGGAAGTTCCATGCAGCTTTTCGCGGATGATGCTGTAGTATACAGAGAAGGTGCAGCGTTAGAAAATTGTAGCGAAATGCAGGAAGATCTGCAGCGGATAGGCACTTGGTGCAGGGAGTGGCAACTGACCCTTAACATAGACAAATGTAATGTATTGCGAATACATAGAAAGAAGGATCCTTTATTGTATGATTATATGATAGCGGAACAAACACTGGTAGCAGTTACTTCTGTAAAATATCTGGGAGTATGCGTGCGGAATGATTTGAAGTGGAATTATCATATAAAATTAATTGTTGGTAAGGCGGGTACCAGGTTGAGATTCATTGGGAGAGTGCTTAGAAAATGTAGTCCATCAACAAAGGAGGTGGCTTACAAAACACTCGTTCGACCTATACTTGAGTATTGCTCATCAGTGTGGGATCCGTACCAGATCGGTTTGACGGAGGAGATAGAGAAGATCCAAAGAAGAGCGGCGCGTTTCGTCACAGGGTTATTTGGTAACCGTGATAGCGTTACGGAGATGTTTAATGAACTCAAGTGGCAGACTCTGCAAGAGAGGCGCTCTGCATCGCGGTGTAGCTTGCTTGCCAGGTTTCGAGAGGGTGCGTTTCTGGATGAGGTATCGAATATATTGCTTCCCCCTACTTATACCTCCCGAGGAGATCACGAATGTAAAATTAGAGAGATTAGAGCGCGCACGGAGGCTTTCAGACAGTCGTTCTTCCCGCGAACCATACGCGACTGGAACAGGATAGGGAGGTAATGACAGTGGCACGTAAAGTGCCCTCCGCCACACACCATTGGGTGGCTTGCGGAGTATCAATGTAGATGTAGATGTAGATGTAGATGTAGATGTAGATAACTTATACAGCCTGAGAAAGAAAAAAAATCGTTCTGGCTTTCCAGTTGATATGATGTATTGGCCCACTGTGTACTTTTCTGTGCAGCTAACTGCTTGCTCTTGCTTCCCAGCGCCTTTATGTTAGCTCTGTGCACCCTATTCCATACTCCTGTTAACACTCTTTGTATCCCTCTTGGTTTTTATTAGGTCAAACAGTGATGACATCTTATGCCCATACACTACCTCATAAGGGGACAATCCTTTATATATGTGCTGTTTTCAGTTATATGCTGTGATGACACATTTTAAATAGATGTCTCAGTTACTGTGGTGTGCATCCTCATATTATCCTAATATCTTCTCTATTGTTCTTTGGACCCTCTGTCTTCTTCTATCAGCTTCCAGATGTGGGTACTAGTTCTTAATTTCTTTACACACTACAGTGGACATAACTCTTTCAGTAAGTCCTACATAAAGGTGGTCCCATGATCAGTCACTATCATCTCAAGTACTCCAAATTTCAGTATCCAATTGTTAATTAGCACTTGTACTATCCTTACTACCTGTTGGTTTGGCATTGTGAGCATTTCTAGCACCTCAAAATATGATCTATAATTGTGAGCAATACTTTCTCCTCCAGATGTTGTTCTGAAAGGACCTAAGACACTGGTCACAATTAACTGAAACGGTGCTGATGTTTCAGGCAGTCTCTGTAATTGTACTCTTTTTCAACACAAATAAGCCCTCTGTGCACACTATGTACATTCTGTATGTACTGATCCATGTCGACCTTTCTGTTCCTCCAGCAGTACCTGTCTGCTACTCTTCTGTTGGTAGATCTACACCCCTCATGACCCACCATGAAGTGACCATGTGTCACCTTCAATACATTTCCTCACTACTTTGATGGCACCACTAGTCATGGCTTCAACTTAGTTTTTCTTCACAGCAAGCTGTCACATGCACATGGCTGTGATACCTTATAAAACAGTCGCATTTGTGATTCATCCTCTGTGCTGCTCGCCACTTCTTAAATTAATACCTCCTATTTGCAATACTGCCAACCTGGTCTGTGGTGGTGCAGGGAATGGCAATTGAATCTCAATGTAGACACATGTAATGTGCTGCGGATACATAGAAAGAAAGATCCCTTATCATTTAGCTACAATATAGCAGGTCAGCAACTGGAAGCAGTTAATTCCATAAATTATCTAGGAGTAGTCATTACGAGTGATTTAAAATGGAATGATCATACAAGGTTGATCATTGGTAAAACAGATGTCAGACTGAGATTCATTGGAAGAATCCTAAGGAAATGCAATCCGAAATCAAAGGAAGCAGGTTACAGTACGCTTGTTTGCCCACTGCTTGAATACTGCTCACCAGTGTGGGATCCGTACCAGATAGGGTTGATAGAAGAGATAGAGAAGATTCAACAGAGAGCAGCGCGCTTCATTACAGGATCATTTAGCAATCGAGAAAGCATTACGGAGATACTAGATAAACTCCAGTGGAAGACTCTGCTGGAGACATGCTCAGTAGCTCGTGACGGGCTTTTGTTGAAGTTTCGAGAACATACCTTCACTGAGGAGTCAAGCAATATGTTGCTCCCTCCTATGTATATCTCACGAAGAGACCATGAGGATAAAATCAGAGAGATTAGAGCCCACACAAAGGCATACCGACAATCCTCCTTTCCACGATCAATATGAGACTGAAATAGAAGGGAGAACCGATAGAGGTACTCAAGGTACCCTCCGCCACACACCGTCAGGTGGCTTGCGGAGTATGGATGTAGATGTATTAATACAACAGAACAGAAAATCAGCTTCTTTCCTATGTTTAATCATTAACCATTTTGACTCCTGGTATTGTCTAGCCATGTGACTGTAATGCTCGTATGTGCAACATACCCCTGCTACAGACTATGTTCATGATGCTAAATGACCCAGAGAATTATACTGTGTACATCTGAAAGGTACTAACAAATCCTGTTTTCCATTACCTCTAAAGCCTGATACTTCCACAGCTTCCTTACTCTTAACAAAACTAACTTTCCACGTAGCCATGCTTTCTCTCCATGACAAATACGCTCTCCACAATAAGAAATCAAATCTCTTGGCTCACTGCACCACAGGCAGTAGGTTCAGACATCATGCTGCAAAGACGATGCCAGCCACTTTGACACCATTTGTTGAGGCACCAACTACTAACACACACTAGTAGATATCACTGTGATTTGTTGGTACCTTGGTGTGGTTGGAAGGGCACCCAGTGGCACCAGAGAAACAGTCTTGAAATACTCAATGCTCTTTATTATTCTGTCTTGCTGCAACCTGGCACAGGGTGGTTGACCAAGGAATTCTTGTGCCTTAGGTACTGTTGATGCTAGGCTTGCTGACAGAGCACAGAGTTGGCTGCCATGGCCTACGTAAAGCAACCTTCTCTGGCAATCACACTTTTATATGCTCAGTGCCCTCAGCAAGGCTCACATGCTGTAGTGGCACAGTCTTTGCAGAAAGCACTCCTTGCTTTACCAGAAGGCACTTGACTGGTGACATACCACACAGTGAGCCACTGTCCCCATGCTGATGGTCAGGAATGTGCTACCCTGGGTCAGCATTGGCCCAATGTAGTGATGACTCGAGAATCGAACAGCTTCAGGGCACACTGCCCTAGCATAGATGTGAACTGTGGTCCTCAGTCAGCGTCCCATATGGTGGCCAAACATTACAGCCCTGTGGTGATAGAGCTTTGATGCTGATAACAGTAATTTCAGTACAAATGGCTTGGGTATATATGCTGTTTTGAACTGTGTGTGTTTGGCCTGTGCTGTGCATTTTGGCATGTAGATTAAATGATTTGGTGGTTGCCTTTGTAGAAATGTTTGTGACACCTTGCTGCTCAAGTACTGCCTTACTAATTATTTCAAGACAGTACCAGGCTGGCCCACCTGACAACATTGTGACAGCTATGTTGTTGTTGTTTTTGTTGTGGTCTTCAGTCCAGAGACTGGTTTGATGCAGTTCTCCATGCTAACCTATCCTGTGCAAGCTTCTTCATCTCCAAGTACTTACTGCAACCTACATCCTTCTGAATCTGCTTAGTGTATTCACCTCTTGGTCTCTCTCTACGATTTTTACCCTCCACGCTGCCCTCCAATGCTAAATTTGTGATCCCCTGACGCGTCAGAACATGTCCTACCAACCGGTCCCTTCTTTTTGTCAAGTTGTGCCACAAACTCCTCTTCTGCCCAATTCTATTCAATACTTCATCATTAGTTATGTGATCTACCCATCTAATCTTCAGCATTCTTCTGTAGCACCACATTTCGAAAGCTTCTCTTCTTGTCCAAACTATTTTTTGTCCATGTTTCTCCTTGCCATTGCCAGTCTACATTTTATATCTTCTCTACTTTGACCATGATCAGTTATTTTGCTCCCCAAATAGCAAAACTCCTTTACTACTTTAAGTGTCTCATTTCCTAACCTAATGCCCTCAGCATCACCAGACTTGATTTGACTACATTCCATTATCCTAGTTTTGCTTTTGTTGATGTCCATCTTATATCCTCCTTTCAAGACACTGTCCATTCTGTTCAACTGCTCTTCCAAGTCCTTTGCTGTCTCTGATAGAATTACAATGTCATCGGCAAACCTCAAAGTTTTTATTTCTTCTCCATGGATTTTAATACCTACTCTGAATTTTTCTTTTGTTTCCTTTACTGCATGCTCAATATACAGATTGAATAACATTGGGGAGAGGCTACAACCCTGCCTCACTCCCTTTCCAACCACTGCTTCCCTTTCGTGCCCCTCAACTCTTATAACTGCCATCTGGTTTCTGTACAAATTGTAAATAGCGTTTCACTCCCTGTATGTTATAGTTCACAAAGTACACTTGTCTCCAGCTGACACTGCTGCAATCCCATTTTAACTTCACAAATTTATCACCAAATTTGGTTAATGCACTGGATGAAGAAGCACTAAACTACTGATGTATATTGAAAGTGCAAGCAACTTTTTGTATCTGTTACTGAAACTGGATCAGATGGAAAAAGCACTGTACATCCCAGCAGGTTTCTAATAACTGTATAATGCACAAAGAATTTTCCTTGTCAGAAGCTAAGTTATATACTTACTGGTGACGACAGTAGGAGAACTTGAAGAAAGTACTCCAGAAACATTCAGGACAGAGTGAGGTAGGCCATTTGGCCTGCACTGTCAAAACACAGACTACTAGTGCTGCTAGATGCATTAGGCAATAATGACACAGCACTCAGTATGGCCTGCAGTAGCAATCAAATATGCAGCAGTGAGTATAATCAATATCTCTGATATGTGGGACTTATAATGTAAATGTGAATGTAAAGGTTGACCATTATCGTCGGTCTATACTGTATCCACATTTACAAAAGTCAAAATTTTATGGAGGAAATTAACAACATTTTTTAGTTGCTGTTTATGGAGGGTATGTATGTGGCTGATAAGATGTTACAAAAAGCTACACAGAAGATATAGAAATAGCTACTATTCATTATTACAAGCAAAAGAATGTTTTGGTACATACATGATTATGAGAGAGTGTTTTTTAAAGGTATGAAGACTAGGGTGTGAATAAGTCAAACATGCCAAACATTGCAAAGTCCAAGATGGAACAACAAAAATATGGAAAGGATAGATCACTTCTCACCAAATGGAGTAGATGATGAGATGCAGACAGGCACAATGAAAAAGACAGTTAAAATATTAAACCATTTGGGCCAAGTCCTTCATCTACTTTAGAAAGCACACACCTTCACACAAAAAAGTGGGCTCTAGTGCTCTGAGACAGTGGCCATGTGTGTGTGTCTTGTGCTTGTATGGCTGTGTGTATTTTCTACTGCAGAAGTAGACATTGCCCAGACACTTCAATATTTTTTCATGGTGCCTGCCTGCAACTCAACACCTCCTCTATATTTTTATTTTTAGTTCCATAGGTTCATATGTGAACCAATCGATGGATATAGAATGAGACAATTTTTAGACAGATTATTGTGTAGTACATAAGTGCAATGAACGTATAATATGAATGATATGAGATATGTGGTATGAATAACAGAAACTTAAGGACAGTTCAACTTTCAGCTACCATACATTACTTCACTATAAATATATAGATATACATAAATTTGATTTTAAGTTACACTGTACATGAACAAAGAATGATGAATCCACCATGTAGGCCACAGAAATACATTTAAGCATACTGAGGAGATATTATGCATTGTCCCTAAGAAATTCATCTATACTATAATAAGATCCATCAGAAGTAACTGCCTTACTTTTTCTTTAAACTTGAGCATGTTTCCAAACAGAGATTTAATTTGTGGTGGCTTCCCCTGTACAGGACCTCCTTCTGCACCATACCATTTCCCTTAGATTGTAGTGGATATGTAGTTTCATCTGGGTGTTACAATTGTTGTATGAATTGTTGGTTTTGAGTAATTTGCTGCTGTTAGTAACAAAGCATATCAGGGAAAAATACAATGAGCAGTTGTAAAGATTATATGATCTGTAAACAGATTTCTGTGTGAGTGCATAGGATTAGCTCCACACATAATTGTTGCAGCTTGCTTCTGTGCATGGAACACTTTTTTTTGCTAGGAACTGATTTCCCTAGGATATTATACCATAGGCCATAAGTAGATGAAAGTATAAATAACTATACAGTTTTTATTGTGCTCATCTCCTAGTCTCAGATATGATTCTTAAGGCAAATGTTGCTGTGCTTAATCTTCTGCACAGGTCTTGAATATGGTAGTACCACTTCTGTTTGCACTCTGTACAGAGACCCAGACTTTTTTTAGATTGACTGAAAGCCCATTCACTTTAAACCAGTTTACCACATATTCAAATGCTTTATTTACTACCTCACTTAATATGTTTCCTGATAAAAAAATCATCAGCAAACATGGTGACTTTTCCGTGTTCTATATGTAGTGGCCTTCAGGCACTAATGGCAAATGGAGCTCCGGCCTGAAGATACAACACCACCACACAATTCTTCCATTATAACATTCTGCCACATAGATAAAATTCCATTCATTCTCAGGGTCTTGGCTTTATTCAGGAGAATATGGCAACTAATTCTGCCTAAAGCTTTTACCAGGCCAAAAAATATTCCAGCTATCATCATACTGTCATATAATGACTAGCAATCTATCCTTTTCAGCCTATATTTGTTGTATCAGTACCTGAATGCAAAGGGTATCCAGAAGTATCCTTACACCTGATCTACATGCATGCAAAAGTGTAAGATGGCAATATACCAACAAAAATAATCACTATTTGAAAATAGAACAGGGAAAGATATAATGTAATAAAAGTGTTATAACCTTTAATCACCAATAATTGTGTGGATATTCAAACACACTCACTTAGAAACAATAGCTGGTTACATGATAACAACTCAGTATCTCTCATTCGACTGCCACGCCGTGACATGCGGCCGGCGCTGTTCGTAGCTAGGTGGCGCTCCCGCACTCAGCCGAGTTGCGGAGCACCTCTACTGCCGTTTGCATGTACTGTTGTGGTGGCACTGTTAAATGTCGTGGCACTGTCACAACACTTTTCCCCCCTTGAAAAAAAAAAAAAAAAACACTCACTTCCTTGGAGACATGGATAGTGCGGAGACATCCATGGCCTCTTGTGAGGCCCCGAGAAGATCCCGCAGAGAGACACGAGAGTATGGTCGAAAATGTCCAGGACGGAAGCTCGTGCGTGGAACGTGCAACAGGACTGGCTTCTTGGGCTGGTGGAGGCGAAGGAAGGGGCTGTGGCACCGGCGTGGCCACCACTTGTGGGCACATCTGGTCGTAATGGCGAACAACCATTCTGTCATCCGTACGTATTTCACAAAGCCGCCGGCCGCGAAGAGCCTTGACCACCCCTGGAATCCATTTAGGGCGAGATCCATAGCCTCGTGCCCACACGTCGGCGCCGACCGAGTATTTTCCTGCACTAGGGGACACGGCACAAGGCCTGACAGGGTGAAGCAGGTGCAGTAGAGTGCGCGGTTGGCGGCCATGCAAGAGTTCAGCAGGGCTGCGATCACCCAGAGGCGTGAAGCAATAAGAACTCAGAAATTGCAGCAGAGTGTCATCTGTGGAAAAATCACTAAGGAATTTTTTCATCTGGCGTTTGAAAGTGCGGACAAGGGGCTCGACCTCCCCATTCGATTGCGGATGGAAGGGCGGTGCTGTAACATGATGAATCCCTTGTCCAGTACAAAAATCATGGAAGGCCTGCGAAGAGAACTGAGGGCCATTGTCTGTGACGATCATGGATGGAAGACCTTCTAGCGCAAAGATTTTGGACAAAGCCAGTGTCGTCGCCGCAGTGGTGGGCGACAGACATCGAACAACAAACGGAAACTTCGAGAAGGCGTCAATCAACAGTAGCCAATAAGTACAGAGGAAGGGGCCAGCAAAGTCAGCGTGCACCCATTCCCATGGCTGCGCCAGATCAGGCCATGGGGAGGGCATTGTACAAGGTGCAGCCAATTGTTGAGCACACTGACCACACGCAGCAGCCATGTGGGCAATGTCCGAATCAATACCGGGCCAATAAACGTGGCTGCGGGCCAGGGACTTAGTCCGAGAAATCCCCCAATGGCCTTCATGCAACAGTTTGAGAACATCTTTGCGAAGAGAGGCTGGCACCATGACCCGTGGAGATGCGCCATCCATGGCCAGAAGAACAACACCCTCACGAACAGACAGACAAAGGCGCAAGGCGTGGTAGTTGTGAAGGGGATCTGATGCCCGGCCCTTGGCCCTGTCTGGCCAACCCTGTTGAACAAAACCGATCACTTGACGCAAGACCGGGTCCCACGCAGTAACCGACGTGACCTGCGAACCTGTAAGTGGAAAACCCTCGATCGCACAACGTTCTTCCTCATCAATGTGGAAACAGAGTAGTTCATCACGATCGAAAACTGTGTCGGGGCCCATCGGCAATCGCGACAATGCATCACCGTTGGCGTGCTGGGCTGTGGGGCGATAGTGAATCTCGTAGTGAAAACGAGACAAGTATATGGCCCAACGTTGGAGGCGGTGAGCTGCCTTATCCGGAAGCGACGCCGATGTGCTGAACAGAGAGACCAGCGGCTTGTGGTCGGTGATGAGATGAAACTTAGAACCATACAAAAAAATGCTGAACTTTTTTAGAGCGCCTCCTTTTCGATTTGAGAGTAACGGCCTTGCGCATCATTGAGGGTCTTGGAAGCATAGGCGGTGGGTTGTTCCGACCCATCCTCATACCGATGGGTGAGAACAGCCCCTAGGCCATACTGTGACGCGTCAGTCACCAGAACCAAGTGCTGACCCGGACGGAATGTGGCAAGACAAGGCACCCACTGCAAATGAGCCTTCAGGCGGACAAAAGCCTGCTCACACTCGTCGGACCAACAGAAAGGGACGTTTTTGCGTAACAGCTGATGCAGAGGATGAGCTACCACCACTGCGGATGGAATGAATTTGTGATAATAAGCAATCTTGCCTAGAAACGCCTGAAGTTCTTTGACCGTAGACAGCCGGGGTAGAGCGTTAATGGCCGCAACGTGCTGACGTATACCCTCACAGGACAAGTGGAAACCAAGATACACAATGGAGGGTTGGAAGAACTGTGACTTGTCCAGATTGCACTTCAACCCAGCCGTATGCAAAACCCGAAACAGTGAACGCAAATTGCGAAGGTGCTCCTCAGTGGAGGCCACCCGTGACAACAATGTAATCCAGATAGTTTATGCAGCCGGGAACGGAAGCCGTCAGCTGTTCCAAAAACTGCTGAAAAATGGCCGGCGCGCTAGCGACGCTAAATGGTTACAGCTGGTACTGATACAACACACAAGGAGTGTTGACGACGAGAAATTCCTTGGAAGAAGCATCCAATGGCAACTGATGGTACGCCTCCGATAAGTCAAGTTTGGAAAAGAACTGGCCCCCAGCGAGCTTGGTAAATAACTCCTCAGGGCAGGGAAGAGGATAAGTGTCAATGAGGCTCTGAGCATTGACAGTGGCTTTAAAATCACCACACAATCGCAGACTCCCATTGCGTTTCGAAACCACTATGATTGGCGATGCCCATTCGCTGGAGGTAACAGGAAGGAGAATCCCTGAAGCTGTTAACCTGTCTATCTCAGCCTTGACAGGCGCACGCAACGCCACCGGAATAGGGCGTGCCCAGGAAAACTTAGGGCGAGCTGTAGGTTTAAGAGTAACGTGGACTTCAAAATCCTTGGCACGACCCAGACCAGCAGAGAACAAGGACGAAAATTTAGAACACAATCCACCCAGCTGTTGATACGGAATATCCTCAGATATGAGGTGCACATCATCATCAATGGAGAACCTGAACAACTGGAAAGCATCATAATAGAACAGGTTTTCAGTGCCCGCATGATCCACCACATAAAACATGAGGGGCCTAACAACAGATTTGTAGGCAGTGGAAGCATCAAACTGGCCAATGATACGAATTTTCTGTTTATTATAAGTTCTCAGATTTCGCGTAACAGGAGACAAGGGAGGGGAGCCCAACTCCAAATACGTGGGAGAATTAATGAGAGTTACTGCAGAGCCAGTGTCCACTTGCATGCGAATGTCTTTATCCAGAACATGAACAGTAACAAACAAGTTATTTGTTGGAGAAAGCACACAGTTAACATCCATGTCCAATGCCTCGTCCTCATCGACAGGAACTTTAGGGGAATGACACACAGAAGCAATGTGGCCTTTTTTCCTACATGAATTACACGTGGCCCAACGTTTTGGACATGAGGCCCTTTCATGCTGTACGAAACAACATGGACAAGAAGGAAGTGCGGAACGAACCGGCTTGTGTGGTTCTGTTTTCGCTGCAAGCATTGCGGCCGAACGCGACATTGTTGATGCGAGTGAACCACCGCCACATCTTCATTCTCCTGTGAAACAGGCCAATTGTCTGTGTCGAAAGTTGACTGTAAAGCACCTACATCACGCCATACGTCTATTTGCATGCCAGCAGCATGAGACACTTCAAAGGATAGAGCGATGCTTAGAACTTCCGACAACTACGGGTTTGGCAGTTGTAAGGCACATTGCCGAACTTCTTTATCAGGAGCAAGCCGTAGAATAGCATCCCTAACCATTGAATCAGCATAAGACTCATGATGAGTGTCCGTGACAAACTGACATTTCCTACTCAGACTGTGTAGTTCCGCTGCGCAAGCCCGGTAAGATTGATGGGGCTGTTTACGACACCGGTAGAACGTCACGCAGGCGGCAATGACGTGGGTGTTTTTTCGGTAATAGTTAGACGATAAGTCACACATTTTTTGGTAGGACAGAGAGGCAGGTTCCCGCAGAGGGGCTAACTGAGATAGCAGCTGATAGATCCATGGGGAAATCCAAGAATGAAATAACGACTTACACATAGGAGTGTCGACAACTCCGAAAGCCAAGAAGTGTTGCCGCAAACGCTTCTCATAATCCTCCCAGTTTTCAGCGGCTTTGTTGTAAGGAGGGAATGGAGGCGGAGAAGAGGAAGACAGACGATGAGTAAGCAACGTCGACAACGCCTGAATAGCAGCTGTCAGCTGTGTTTGTTGTGCCTGAATAGCAGCCGTCAGCTGTGTTTGTTGTTCAATGAGCGCTTGCATAAGCTGTTCCATGTCTGCCCCGTCATGAATACACAAATCCACAATGCAGTGAAAAAAAAAAAAATATATCCCATCCTCGTCACCAAAAAGTGTTATAACCTTTAATCACCAATAATTGCGTGGATATACAAACGTAGAAACAATAGCTGGTTACATGCTAACAACTCAGTATCTGTCATTCGACTGCCGTGCCGTGACATGCAGCCGGCACCGTTCGTAGCTAGGTGGCGCTCCCGTGCTCAGCCGAGTTGCGGAGCGCCTCTATCGCCGTTTGCGCGTACTGTTGTGGCGGCACTGTTAAATGTCGTGGCACTGTCACAACACTATTGGAGGTGCTTGTTATTCTAGTTAAATTATTTATGTGTGGTGACATGTTGAAACTCTTTAATATGTCCAAAAATTGCTTTTTTTTTTGTTGACTTTCATCTAGAAGATTAATATTGAAATCACCACAAAGAATAATCACAGGTTTTTTTTTTTTTTTTTTTTTTTTGTAAAAAGTATTTAGCAACAATTCTAATTTATCAAAAAAGACTTCTATGTTTCAACATGGTGACCTATACACTGTTATGACTATGACTTTTTTTCATCAGGCCATATCGCTGGACAGCACCTACTTCAAAGAACTTCTTAATACTTAAGTTCTGTGCTTCACATCTCTTTTTAAATTTGAACTCTTGTCTAAGGTAAATATTGACTACACCACCTCTTGCAATTTTCCTACTATAATGATCGGCCAGTTTAAATGGATTAATATGAATACTACTAATTTCATGGTCCTTACACCAGTGTTCAGTAATACATAAGACATCAGGTTGGGTGTTACTTACTGCTATTTCGAGTTCACAATATTAGTTCTTGAGGCACTGCACATTTAGAGTCATAATCTTTAGGACAGGGGAGTGAGCACTGATGGTATTTCTCCTTTCGTTTAACACTGTTAGCTTGGAGTTTTCATTAAGGCCCGATACCAAAAATCCTGTTGTACCACCGGTTTCTTGTTTCTGTTGCTTTTACTACTTGAAATGGATTATGCTGATTGATTGTTTATACTGGCTGTGGCAGCTGATGACATTTTAATATTGATTATAGCAGATATTGATGTTTTTAGTGCTTCAGCAAATGTTACTCTTGTTAAGGTTATCATTTACTCTGCTTCTACCCTCATTTGAAGTGGGATTTTAGGGAACTTTTCTATTGATATATGGCTTATTTCTTCTGGTACCTTTTCACCCATCATTTTTTTTCCATGATAGCTCCTGTGCTGTTCATGCCTCATGAAATGATTTCTCTCTGAGCTGCTTGCATCCACAAAAGTTGCACACTTAAAACACAGCAGACCTTCCCAAATTTTTTATTTGTTGACTTTATTTCTTTGTTTACACATGATTCCTCAATTAGATCATGTCTATGTGGCACACTTACATCAAGAACCTTTAAATTTAGACCTGACAGCTTTTTTAGAGTTGTTTGAAGTGCTCTTGTCGCTAGTTGGCTTTCATTTTTGTATATGTCATTTGCTCCACCAATTAGCACACAGCATGTTCCAGTCTTAACTAAGTTTTCACAATTATTTACTATTTCACTAAGGGGAGTGCCAGGTTTGACAATGCCTGTTACTTTAAACTGGGACTGCCGATCATTTATTATGTGGGCCACACCCTTCGTATGACTATCACCTAATACACAGACTTGATATTTGTTGTTCTCCAAGTGCCCTTGTTCTGCTGGCTTTATAATACACCTTGAAGAAAAATTTCTCTCATTAGAACACACAGATGATCTAGATTGGTTCAAATGGCTCTGAGCATTATGGGACTTAACAGCTAAGGTCATCAGTCCCCTAGAACTTAGAACTACTTAAACCTAACTAACCTAAGGACATCACACACATCCATGCCCAAGGCAGGATTCGAACCTGCGGCCGCAGCAGTCATGCGGTTCCAGACTGAAGCACCTAGAACCACTCGGCCGGCGATCTAGATTCGCTTTCACTTTCACTTGTCTTATTTTTTGAGTTCACATTTCGTCCTGTCATGTTTTTATCACCAGTTTTCTGTTGCACTCTATTTACTGATGATTTCATACCATCAGAAAGATTTCATTCACTACAAGCAGAAGTTTTGTTTGAAACGAAAGTTGCCGGTATGTTTTCATTACACTCGTTTTTCAAATCGCCACTTTCCATTGGTTTATTGGTTCCTCTAACTTATTTATGTAACGATTTGCAAGCACAATGTCTTGCTGAAACGATGCAGTAACACTTTCTTCTATTCAGTTATCGTATCATATCGTATCGTATTTACTATTAGTAGATCACAGCATTCCATGCCACAGTCACATTTTGCGTCCCATTCTTCCATTCGCGCGAAACACTTTGCATGAATCCATTTTTGCAACACTGCACATAACCTGATACCTTTCGCGATGTAGCTGGTGCACTTTATAGAATTTATACTCAATATGTAGCCATTTTCCATGGAACTGTTTATACACACTTCTACATGCGGCACCATCTTTAGTCTTGGTGTCAAGAATGGTGTCCCACAGGATTCAGTCTTGATTCCCTTATTGTACTTAATACATATTAACGACTTGCCACTCTATATTCATGAAGATGCAAAGCTCTTGATACAAGTATAATAATCACACCCAACAAGCAAGAATCGGCTGAGGAAATTGTACATAATGTCTTTCAGAAAATTATTAAGTGGTTCTCTGCAAATGGACTCTCACTAAATTTTGAGAAAACGTAGTTTATACAATTCTGTACAGTAAATGGCATAGCACCATTGATGAATATAGACTATAAACATAAGGGAGAATACTCAAGAGTTCTGGGTGTGTGCATTGATGAGAAACTGAATTGGAAGAAACATATCGATGATCTGTTGAAACGGTTAGGTGCAACTACTTACGCTATTATGGTTATTGCAAATTTCGGTGATAAACATATCAGAAAATTAGCCTACGATGCCTGTTTTCATTCACTGCTTTCATATGGCATCATATTTTGGGGCAATTGATCATTAAGGGAGAAAGTATTCATTGCACAAAAGTGTGTAATCAGAATAATAGCTGGAGCCCACCCAATATAACCTTGCAGTCATTTATTTAATCAACTTGGGATATTCACAGTACCTTCACAATACATATATTCACTTATGAAATTTGTCATTAGTAACCCATCACAATTCAAAAATAACAGCAGAGTGCATAGCTACAACACTAGAAGAAGGGATGATCTTCACTATTCTGGAATAAATCTCACTTTGGCACAGAAAGGGGTGAATTATGCTGCCACAAAAATCTTTGGTCATTTGCCAAATAGTTAAAGTCTGACAGATGAAAAGCAAATTAAAAGAATTTCTGAATGATAACTCCTTCTACTCAATAGATGAATTCTTAGATATGAAGCAGTGACCATAAAAATAAATGAATAAAAAATAATTATTTTGTGTAAAGAAAACTTTCATTAAAGTGACATGTTCCACATCATTACGAAATGTCGTATTCATGATCTATGGAGCAAGGATTAATGCATGTATGTATGTTTTGAACCTCCCATCTGATCACTGATATGGCAATGACACTGATTATATGAAGTGAAATGTGATTGCCACATACCTGACACATGACTGCTTGTGGAGGAGAATAAAATCTATGCATTGACTAGTTCATCGTTCCTTTCTGTGTTTGGTGAACTTAGTGACAAGTGTGGGGGTTCATGTATACAAGTACAGCAAAAAAATTTGAGACTTTTTATGGGTAGGTTTCATGAATGGTTCCCAAAGCAGCTGCCAAGCTGTCAGCCTTTGATCAGATGGGAGAAGCCAGCTTTTTGCTTTGGAAGTGTTTTGGATGCCCCTCTTCTCTGATTGCCAATCAACACGAAGGGAAACATTCTGAAGTTAATGTTTCAGTGATGCATTCACCCTGCAAGTTTATGAGAAAGTGTACTGCAGAACCTGGAAATAAAGGGGGCACAATGCAACTCCATATGAAAATGGATTTAAGTCTGCAAGCATTCTTGGTAATGGCCATCAATGAACTAATGGACAACGACAAACTGCTGGAGGCACATCAAGCTATACATTGATAATGGTGGTGCAGTGCAGATGTTATGGACAAATAACTGTAAGCATTAATAAACAAGCTACAATGAAATAATTGCACATGTAAAGAGTCTTTCTGGCTACCCTATAGGAGGTAGTCTGATGCCAAGTATATATTGTTATGCATGATCAAGTCACCCACATCATTGTGGAGATTTACAGTCTGAAACTTAATCTTAATGATTATTTCCTTCCTTCTTGCATCTATGCACAACAGAATCATATGAAAACAGACTGTAAGTACAAGGTACATATAAAGTAAAAATAAAATATACAAGTGAATATTGTCTTATTGCCAGGAAGTGTATCCTTCCATACTAGATCTGTTATCATCAGTGTGACTATAATAAAGACACAAGTAGAAATATGCAGCTTATGCATCACAGGCACTTAATATAGATTGCTACTCACCACAGAGGTAGTGTTGAGTGGCAGAAGGATGCATTTAAAGTTGACTGTGTGATGTTTTTTAGCTATTTAACAAAGCCCTTCATGATTTAAGATAGGCTGCTACTCACCACATAGAGGAAGCATTTAACAGAGGACTGGCACATTTAGAAGTAGACTATTAGATATTTACTATGTGTCTGGCAAAGTCCTGGAAACCGTTTTCATCTTTTTCCTGTCAATGACGAGAATTAATGAAGGAAACAGAAGATTGGATTGGATAAGAATAGGGCAGGAGATTGGATGTGATACTTTCAGAGAAACCATTTTAGTGTCCACCTAAAGTGATTTACATAAAACCTGTGAAACATAAATCTGGATGGCAGTGTGGGTTTTGAACTTTGCTCCTCCTAAAGGCAAGCTCAGTTCAATAAATGTGTGATGGTCCCTAAGGGCATCCTATGTAAAGCCATCATGATCCTGAAACATTGTTCCAACAGTATCCTTTGTATGGTTCTACTTGAGGTGATGTTCCCTTTCTATCTATAATTCATTGCCCAACGAATTAAAGAGGAAGCATCAGTTTAGGTGGAATCTGTAAGAGATCTGTGCCATGATGTAAGTTAATTTCTTCACACATACTAAATGCCAGAAAATGTCCTAAAATCAACTAGGATGGAACACTGAGGCTGTGAATTTGTAGCTTGGCATGTATCCCAAAACCATCAAACAACACATGCATGAGCTACAGACAGATAGAAATCCATTAAGCCCCATAGCTGTGGAGGTATTGTATACAGTTAACTTTTATTGCCATCATGTCATTCCAGTAGCTAAAATATAGAGTTAGCTCCTAGAAGAACAACTGTAGGTTCAAGACTTAGGATTTTTTACAAAGTTTTTCGGATGTGGCCGATAGTAATCAGAACCATGATATGTAGTTTTATTTGTATTTTATCAGCTTTCCCTCACAATAGCTGACACTCACATTGTGAATTAGCATCACAAAGGACACTGCAGTAATCAAGGAGGACTGACTTAGTAATGCTGTCAATTCCATGCAGTAGGTTCTATTATTCAGTCTGCAGGTATTTAAGTTATGCCTGCCAGTCAGTTCTCATGGCAACTTCCTTTGTGACCTCTTGTGCAGTGCCAATGCCTATCAATATGGAGATCCTGCATTTCATCTTAGATTCTTGTAAGTTGACTCATTGGAAAACTATCTGATGAGGCTAACATAGTAGCTGCTAAAATTTTACAAGGGTTGCAGATAGAGTGAGCAGCAGCTTTGCCATGAGGTGTATATGTATTAATGAGATTAGGGCATTTCTGATCATTAATGACAGATAATAATGCTGAATACAACTTGGTAATACCCACAAAATTGCAGGCCTAAAGAAAGATCTTCTCAGAGCATAAAATACATATCCGTTCTGAGGCACTTGAAAACCAAACCTGTGGTGATGCTAAATTCTTTAAATTATGCATTTGTTTAAATTACTTTTTGGGGAGGACTTTTCCAAAAGTAACAACCTCAACAACCACAATTTTGGAAAATAGATGGAAGATGGATAACTGCTGGTATTAGGAACACTTCTTGAGCACTTATTTTTCGCAGTTCCTTATACTAATCCACAGTTCCTGGATTATTTTCACAGGAGTAAAAACCATGCAAGAGGGCACTGCTAGCTGCAAGAAATGATTTAAAAAATAGACAATGCTGCAGGGGTGTCTGCAGAAATTTATCCATGACAGGGCATGACTCCAAAACTGCCATTTTTTCACGTTACTGATTCAGTGAAATTGAAAATGTGTCCCGCCCAAAACTAATATTGACAGGATACAACAAAATTTATTTTATCTCTGACAATATATAGTTATTCACTTAGTGCTTAAAAGGCAGATTACTTTCATATGTTAACAGTAAGCATATTTCATTAGCATATCCAGAGTACATCTTTTGTATCACTGGTAGAACATGGTTGCCATGTTTCTGATTCAACAATATGAAATTTATACTATCATATGATTAAATCCAGGATATCCAGTGAGTTAAAAATATGTACAGAAAATATTCACAATAAAATTGATCACATTCCAATACTTCTATGCTAAAATTAAAAAAAAAAACAAAGATTGTGAAAATACTGTTAAATATCAATAAAAATAACCAACAAAATTTGCCACAGTAATGCTCACTGAAATGGAGAAACAGTTATAGACTTAAAAAAAATGCTAATCTATCTTGTGCACACATAGTTTCACAGCTGATCTTTAGTGATTTCTATGTTAATTTTGACTGACATAACTAAAGTTGACCAAAATGTGTTTTTTGAACTACATTTTTGGATTGACTTGCTAAAGTGTAACTCAGAACCAGTATATGACTGGATGAATGAGCGGAAACTCCTAAAATCAACCTCAGACAGCCTATTCCTTGTGTCTACAGTATATTGTGTTGTTGTGCAGCCATTCCATCTGAAGTGCAGAATAAGTATCTCTATGACTGCATGTAGCCCTGTGCTGCACCTCCTGGACTGGACATCTTTTCAAACTTTAAACCTCTTACTGTTTTTTCTTTCCTCCTAGCTCATAAAGTGTTTTCTTTTTTTTTCTACTGATATAGACACTCCATAGATTAAGTATGGATGTACACACACACAGTATAGCATGACCATGTTCTTCAGAGATCACTAGAATACAATAGTTATGTTGAGTAAAAATGGATGTATAATTGGCAATACAGCACAGATCTTCTACTTCCATGCACAAGCTCTAAATGTTATTGTGAAGTGGAGATGGATGATTGGCACATATACTGCTGCCACAATTATGTTATATTGAAAATTGGTATTGGAATACACAATCCAATGTGTTGGACTAGTTACTTTCTACAGCACTAAAAGTGAATGTACGAGGAAGTGACAGAACAGTTTCAGGATAATATAATGGCATGATTCTGTAAAGATTCGCACTCATCCTCATTGCAGAACAGCACTAAAACTGCTGCTGCATTCAACAATCATCACAATTTCCTATGAATAACATGACAACTAAAAACCACAAATTATATGCAGTGATTGCCTAAGTCCCAGTACTTCCCACAGTGCTTAGCAATGTTAGACCTGCAGCCTTTTGGAGTCACAAATGATCATTGCTAGAAACTTGTGAGAACAGTGTAATGAATTAAGAATCCGTACCCCTAAATTGCAGGAGAACTCCCTTTTATATTTGTATTTCTGTATTGGTCCTGTAAATTGTGTTTAGGTACATATTTTGCACAAACGATGTAGGAAAAGTCAGGTTGGTACAGTATATACAACATCATACACATTGTTATTTTGAAAGGATAAATAATTAAAAATTATTCAATACATGTTGAATATTGATGAAACATTTAATATAATGAATTAAAATGATAGACTTATTAAGAATATTTGAGCAGTTACACTACACTTTTCTGGTACTCTGGTCAAGCTAGTACTCTTTCAGTTTCACTTTAAACTTTTGTAAATTTTGCATCTGTTTCAAATAGGGTGGCATGTGATTGTACAGCATTATGCCAGTATGATACACACCTCTCTTACAAATGTTTGTACTTACTGTATTGACATGCAAGTAATGCTTCTGCCTAGTATCATGAGGGTGGTAATCACAGTTATACTTGAAGATATTTCCATCTTTTCAAATACCTTGTGAAATTTAATATTTCATGCATATATAAGCAAGGAAGAGGGAGTATACTGAGATTTTTAAATATTGGTCTACAGGAGTTTTTGTACTTAGCATGGTTTATTATTCTAACAGTCTTTTTCTGTAGCCTAAATGTTTTGTTTTTACCTACAGAGTTCCCCCAAAAGATAATGCCGTACATCAGCAGTAACTGAATACTGCCATGGTACATTGTGATCACAGATGTATGGCTTGTATTTTGTGTGAGGATTCTTACTGCGTACATAAGTGTGTTTAGCTTTTTATTTACATGGTTAAGATGTGTCTCCCATTTTAGGTTTTGCTGAATATGTATACCTAAAAATTTTGTGTCGCTCATAGATGAGACAGTTTTTCCATCAATTTTAAAAACTGGTCTTGCAGGATGTAGTTTCGGTGAATAGTGGAAATCGGCTGTCACTGTTTTTTCATTATTTATTATTAGCTTGTTTGTTCTGAACCATTGTGTCAAATTTTGTATCATGCCTGTAGCTGTTTTTTGTAGGCTTTCTTCATCATGTGATTTGATTAGGATATTTGTGTCATGTGCAAAAAGTACTGTTGTCCCTTTAGTTATTTTTTCTGACAAATCATTAACATAAAGAATGAAAAGAATTGGCCCAAGGACTGACCCTTGAGGAACTCCATATGTAATGTTTTGTGCATTACTGTAAAAATTACAAATTTTTTGTGTTTTTATGTCTTTGCATGTTATTTGAGTGATCTGTTGATGGTCATGAAGGTAGGAATGTATCCACTTGTTTGGCAGGCCTTGTATTCCATAATTACCTATCTTCTGCAACAGGGTATTATGATCAGTTACATTGAAGGCTTTACTAAGGTCAAGAAATATGCCAGACATATGTTGCTTATTATCTACTGCAGTTATAATTTCATTTAAAAAGGTATAAATAGCTGACTGTGTTGATCTGCCAGTGCTGAATCCGTGTTGTGCATCACTTATTATGTTTTCTTTATTTAGAAAGGCTGTCAGCCTTCAAAGAAATACTTTTCAAGAATTTTACCAAAGCCTGGCAATACTGATACAGGTCTATAGTTTGCAGCTTCATGTTTGTCCCCTTTCTTGTACAGTGGTGTCACTTTTGCCATTTTCAGATTTTTTGGGAATGTACCACTCACGAATGATGAATTGAAAATATCCGTTAATGATTCTACGATAGATGTTACACTTGCTTCGATGATAATATCTGGTATTTCATCATTCATCAGTACCTGCTGAATACTTATTGGGTAACCATTTTATAATGACAGATAATTCCTCAGGTGTTGTTGGAAACATGAATAGGGTTCTTGTAATAATTTTTGTACCTGACTCGAGTGTATTGCTGTCTGGTTGTGAGTTGTAATGTTTGGTAATCAGGTGGTGTGCTACATTAGAAAAGTAGCTGTTAAATTTATTAGCCACTACTGTGGGGATGATTATTTTATTGTTGTTTTAATGAAGCTCTATATTTTTGTGGGCTAATGATGTAGTACCTATTTCTCATTTTATGATGCCTAAGTTTACTTAGTGGACCCATACTAATGCTTAATAATAAAAAGGAGGATACTGCAACACCCTGGCACATTACAATACATGATCACTAACTAATTTTTTTAAAAGGAAATCATGAACCAAGATATATACTGCATGACAGTAACGTCTTGTCATTCTAGTGAGTTCAATATCTCACTTGTCATGGGGAGATGAGTTAGTTTCTGAGGTGGCTGGAAGGGAGGGAAAAAGACATGGACAGGGCATAATGGCATGCTTATGCGCCTGAAGTCAGTTTTCTGAACAGACTGGGGTTAGTGCAAGGGACAAAGCAGCATTTTAATTGTTTAGGAGTCACTGGTGGGTGTCCATAGGGTCCACAGTGATGAAAAGCAGAACTCTGTTTTATATTATAAGTTATCTGGTACAAACTGTATGTAAATCAAAGAACATTGTACAACAGTGGCAAGCTGAATGAGCCGGTGACCTCATATTCAGGAGAATGGGGTATACTGTACTCGAATAAGCTGGTTTATGCATGGTTAGAAAGCATGGTAAGTGCAATTGGAAGTGCATAAGGGAACCGATATGCATATAGAAACAACACTGTACACTAGGCCAGCTGTTCTTTTTCCATTTATGAAAACAATACATGACTGTAGGAGACAGTCTGATGATCTCTGAGAATTACTTAGAACAGATAGTTCTGATCCCATTAATGAAGCAAATACATTACATCTAATGGCAGCAAACAGACCTGACCTCTTTGAGAATATCCATATCAAAACTGGCATCAGTGTCCATGAGAGAGTTGTGGGAACAATGATTACCAAACTAGAAGTAGCAACTAAACCAAGTACAAAAACTGATATGTGCATTAAACTAGACCAAAAACAGTAGTTCTACATCATTTAGGAAATAGAAACTTCTGCTACAGGTCAGGAGCATGTAAAGAAAAAAATGCCCCAAGTTTAAACAAATAGCTGACCATGCATTGGATAGACATGTAGTCAGCAGAACAGTTCATGATGGGAAGGACCTTCCATGGTATAAAGTCACTGTAAAGAAACAGAGACTACTACATACCATGTGTAGAAGGATGAAACTGGAATTTCCCTATAGATGGTGCTAGCCATCAGTGTAGGGCCCGTGAGATCATTTCTGCAGCGCCACCTGTTTCCCGTAATGGCTGACAATAAATGTCAACACACAGTAACCCAAGTTCCATACATCGGTATATGTTTCAAACCCTTAAAAATGTCAGGTTTTGTGCCTACGAACTATGATTTGTTGACAGAATTGGTTTTCTCTCATCATTTGAGGAAAACTGCTGCAGAATTGCATTAAATGATTGTTGGAGCTTTCTGCAAACACGCTCTTGGGAAAACACAGTGTTTCGAGTGATGATTTTGATGTGAGAAATGATGAGCATGGGAAACCATCAAAAAAGTTCAAAGACAATGATTAGCAGACCTTATTGGACAAAGATCATACTAAACTCAACAGGAACTCACAGAACAACTGAATGTGAGGCAGAAAGCAGTTTCTCTTCAGATGAAAACTATGGGAAAGGTCCAGAAAGTGGGAAAATGTGTTCCACATGAATTGAATGAAAGAAAAGTACTTGTGAAATGGTGCTTGCCAGATGCAAAAGAAAATCATTTCTCCATTGAATAGTGACAGGTGATGAAACTTGGATATATTTTGAGAGTCCTAAGCTTCATAAGTTATGGGCGAATCCAGGCAAACTATCGACATCACTAGAAGATAAAATCGCTTTGAAAAAAGACAATGCTCTGTGTTTGGTGGGATCAGAATGGTGTCATCTATTATGAGCTGCTCAAATCTGGTGAAACCATTTA
This sequence comes from Schistocerca americana, assembly GCF_021461395.2. Lineage (NCBI taxonomy): Eukaryota > Metazoa > Arthropoda > Insecta > Orthoptera > Acrididae > Schistocerca > Schistocerca americana. The sequence goes on from NC_060121.1 coordinate 97,186,420, forward strand.
CTCTGATTGCTACCAACAGCAAATGATCGATTTAAATGAAGCATTATGTGAAAAATGACCAGAATATGGAAAATGGCAACACAAAGTCATATTGCTCCATGATAATGCCCCAGCACAAACAGCAAAGTGGGTCAGGGAAACGATCAAGCCATTCAGTTGGGAAACACTAGCGCATGCGGCTTATTCTCCAGACATGTCTGATTATCATCTATTTGAATCACTAGGATGCGTCACATGCTCTTGCTGAACAATGCTTCAATTCATATGCAAATGTATAAATGTATGAAAGTGGTTTGCTGACTGCCCATTTTTTTAATTTTTTTATTTTGAATAAAATATTGTTTATCAGTTTCAAACAACAGACATGTAATTACTGCAACCAAATTCCGGTTTCATACTTCTACACCCAGTAAGATGTGTGAAAAAACATTGGGTTATAAATAGAAATGCTGAATGAAACACATTTAGCAGTCAAGAGAAAGATATGTGTAACCTTTAATGACTACCATGGCAGAATATTGTCAAATGATCTTTCACAAAACCCAAAGAAATTCTGGGTGTGTGTAAAGGTTGTCAGTGGTGTCCAAGTTAGCATCCTCTCACTCCTGGATGAGACAGGAACTGAGATGGAGGGTAGTAAAACAAAAACAGAAATGTTTACCTCTGTTTTCAAAAGTTCCTTTAATGCCCCACTTTAATTCTTGTAGCACTGGAAAGCTAAGTGAAATAGATATTAGTGTCAGTATTGTTGAAAAAATCTGAAATTGTTAGTCCTTCTTTTAGCTATAGCCTACTGTAGATCTCTTCAGCAAAAAGTTGTGACCAGTAGTTGCAAGAAAACATAGGTACAACCATCTACAAGAAGGTACTAGAAACTAGCATCCAATATCCCTACCATCACTTTGTTGTAAAATCTTAGAACATATTCTGAGGTCAAACATAATGAGATACCTCGAACAGAATGAGCTCCTCCATGCCAATGAGGACAGATTCCAATAACATCAACCATGTGAAACACAACTCACACACTTCTGACACAATATATTGAAAGCCTTGGATCAAGGCTATCAGGTAGATGCAGTACTTCTCAATTACTGAAAAGTGTTTGATTCAGTATGACATCTATGATTATTATAAAAAGTCTGATTGTATGGGGTATAGAGCAAAATCTGTGATGGGACTGAGGATGTTTCAGTAGGGAGGAGGCAGCAAGAGATTTTGGATGGAGAATCATTGACAGATGTAAAATTAACTTCAGGTATGTCCCAGGGACGTGTGTTGGGGCCCTTACTGTTCACATTGTATGTTAATGACCTTGTGGATAATATTAATAGTAACCTAAGACTTTTTGCAGATGATGCAGTTTTTTATCTCTCTCTCTCTCTCTCTCTCTCACACACACACACACAGACACACACACACACACACACACACACACACACACAACACACACACACAACTGCAGTCTCAGGCAACTGTACCACAATGCAGTGTGTGTGTGTGTGTGTGTGTGTGTGTGTGTGTGTGTGTGTGTGTGTGTGTGTGTGCCTATCTGTGACTTAGCATCTTCGCTATATGGTGAGTAGCAACTTTCCTTCTCATAATACTGTTACATTCCAGCCTGGATTTTCCATTGTTTGATTACATAAATACTGTCAGATTCTGATAAGACTTCAAAATGGTGCCAAGAATGGCAATTAACTTTAGTGTTCAGAAAGGTAAAATAGCGCACTTCACAAAATGATATAAAATCGAGAATCCTATGATAGTAATATCAGTGAGTCACAGTTGGAATTGCATAACTCATATAAATATCTGGGGTAACACTTTGTAGAGATGTGAAATGGAATGTCACTGGGCTCAGTCATGGGGGAAGGAGGTGGTGGACTTCAGTTTATTGGTAGGATACTGAAGAAATGCAATAAGTCAATAAACAAGATTCCTCACAAATCACTAATGCAACTTATTCTAGAATGTTGCTCAAATATATGACCCACACCAAACAGGACTAACAGGGGATATGGAACTTATACAAAGAGAGCAGCATGAATTGTCCCATGTTTGTTTGAACTGTGGCAGAGTGTTACAGAGATGTTGAAGAAACTGAACTTACAGACTCTTGAAGGGAGACATGAACAATCCTGAGAAAGCCTACTTAGAAAGTTTCAGGATCCAAACTTAAATGATGACGCTAGGAAAATACATTGAAGAAAAAAGGGAATGTAGAGTAATGAAATTTCATGCATACATTTGGCTAGGTAAGATACTTACATAATTAACAATGCAACTGTTGTAGTTGTTGTGGTGGTCTACACTCCAGGGACTGGTTTGATGCAACTCTCCATGCTACTCTATCCTGTGCAAGCTTCTCCATATCCCAGTACTTATTGCAACCTACATCCTTTAAATCTACTTAGTGTATTCATCTCTTGGTCTCCCTCTACGACTTTTACCCTCCGCACTGCCCTCCAATGCTAAATTTGAGATCCCCTGATGACTCAGAACATGTCCTACCAACCGGTCCCTTCTTCTTTGCAAGTTGTGCCACAAACTCCTCTTCTCCCCAATCCTATTCAATACCTCCTCATTAGTTATGTGATCAACCCATCTAATCTTCAGCATTCTTCTGTAGCACCACATTTTGAAAGCTTCTATTCTCTTCTTGTCCAAACTATTTATCGTCCATATTTCACTTCCATACATGGCTACACTCCATAAAAAATACTTTCGGAAACGACTTTCTGACGCTTAAATCTATACTTGATGTTAACAAATTTCTCTTCTTCAGAAACGCTTTCCTTGCCATTGCCAGTCTACATTTTATATCCTCTCTACTTCAACCATCATCACTTATTTTGCTCCTCAAATAGCAAAACTCCTTTACTACTTTAAGTGTCTCATTTCCCAATCTAATTCCCTCAGCATCACCCGACTTAATTCGACTACATTCCATTATCCTCGTTTTTCTTTTGTCGATGTTCATCTTATATCCTCCTTTCAAGACACTGTCCATTCCATTTAACATCTCTTCCAAGTCCTTTGCTGTCCCTGACAGAATTACAATGTCATCGGCGAACCTCAAAGATTTTATTTCTTCTCCATGGATTTTAATACCTTCTCCAAATTTTTCTTTTGTTTCCTTTACTGCTTGCTCAACATACATATTGAATAACATCGAGGAGAGGCTACAACCCTGTCTCACTCCCTTCCCAACCACTGCTTCCCTTTCATGCACCTCGACTCTTATAACTGCCATGTGGTTTCTGTACAAATTGTAAATAGCCTTTCCCTCCCTGTATTTTACCCATGCCACCTTTAGAATTTGAAAGAGAGTATTCCAGTCAACATTGTCAAAAGCTTTCTCTAAGTCTACAAATGCTAGAAACGTAGGTTTGCTTTTCCTTAATCTAGCTCCTAAGATAAGTCGTAAGGTCAGTATTGCCTCATGTGTTCCAATATTTCTACGGAATCCAAACTGATCTTCCCCAAGGTCGGTTTCTACTAGTTTTTCCATTCGTCTGTAAAGAATTCGCGTTAGTATCTTGCATCCGTGACTTATTAAACTGATAGTTCGGTAATTTTCACATCTGTCAACACCTGCTTTCTTTGGAATTGGAATTAGTATATTCTTCTTGAAGTCTGAGGGTATTTCGCCTGTTTCGTACATCTTGCTCACCAGATGGTAGAGTTTTGTCAGGACTGGCTCTCCCAAGGCCGTTAGTAGTTCTAGTGGAATGTTGTCTACTCCCGGGGCCTTGTTTCGACTCAGATCTTTCAGTGCTCTGTCAAACTCTTCACGCAGTATCATATCTCCAATTTCATCTTCATCTACATCCTCTTCCATTTCCATAATATTGTCCTCAAGTACATCGCCCTTGTATAGACCCTCTATATACTCCCTCCACCTTTCTGCTTTCCCTTCTTTGTTTAGAACTGGGTTTCCACCTGAGCTCTTGATATTCATACAAGTGGTTCTCTTTTCTCCAAAGGTCGATTTAATTTTCCTGTAGGCAGTATCCATCTTACCCCTAGTGAGATAAGCCTCTACATCCTTACATTTATCCTCTAGCCATCCCTGCTTAGCCATTTTGCACTTCCTGTCGATCTCATTTTTGAGACGTTTGTATTCCTTTTTGCCTGCTTCATTTACTGCATTTTTATATTTTCTCCTTTCATCTATTAAATTCAATACTTCTTCTGTTACCCAAGTATTTCTACTAGCCCTCATCTTTTTACCTACTTGATCCTCTGCTGCCTTCACTACACTACTTCATCCCTCAGAGCTACCCATTCTTCTACTGTATTTCTTTCCCTCATTCCTGTCAATTGTTCCCGTATGCTCTCCCTGAAACTCTGTACAACCTCTGGTTTAGTCAGTTTATCCAGGTCCCATCTCCTTAAATTCCCACCTCCTTGCAGTTTCCTCAGTCTTATTTCTACAGTTCATAACTGATAGTTTGTGGTCAGGGTCCACATGTGCCCTGGAAATGTCTTACAATTTAAAACCTGGTTCCTAAATCTCTGTCTAACCAGTATATAATCTATCTGATACCTTCTAGTATCTCCAGGATTCTTCCATGTATAGAACCTTCTTTTATGATTCTTGAACCAAGTGTTAGGTATGATTAAGTTATGCTCTGTGCAAAATTCTATCAGAGGGCTTCCTCTTTCATTTCTTACCCCCAATCCATATTCACCTACTGTGTTTCCTTCGCTCCCTTTTCCTGCTCTCGAATTCCAGTCACTCATGACTATTAAATTTTCATCTCCATTCACTACCTGAATAAATTCTTTTATCTTATCATACATATCATGAATTTCTTCATCATCTGCAGAGCTAGTAGGCATGTGTTTCATGTCTATCTTGGCCACAATAATGCGTTCACTATGCTATTTGTAGTAGCTTACCCATAATCCTATTTTTTTATTCATTATGAAACCTACTCTGTATTACCCCTATTTGATTTTGTATTTATAACCCTGTATTCACCTGACCAAAAGTCTTGTTCCTCCTGCCAACGAACTTCACTAATTCCCACTATATCTAACTTTAACCTATCCATTTCCCTTTTTAAATTTTCTAACCTACCTGCTCGATTAAGGGATCTGACATTCCACGCTCCAATCTGTAGAACACCAGTTTTCTTTCTCCTGATAAGGACGTCCTCTTGAGTAGCCTACATCTACATCTACATCCATACTCCGCAAGCCACCTGACGGTGTGTGGCGGAGGGAGATCCCCGCCCGGAGATCTGAATGGAGGACTATTTTACCTCCGCAATATTTTACTCAAGAGGATGCCATCATCATTTAACCATACAGTAAAGCTGCATGCCCTTGGGAAAAATTACAGCTGTAGTTTCCCCTTGCTTTCAGCTGTTCACAGTACCAGCACAGCAAGGCCGCTTTTTGGTTAGTGTTACAAGGTCAGATCAGTCAATCATCCAGACTGTTCCCCCTGCAACTGCTGAAAAGGCTGCTGCCCCCCTTCAGGAACCACACGTTTGTCTGGCCTCTCAACAGATACCCCTCCATTGTGGTTGCACCTACGGTACGGCCATCTGTATTGCTGAGGCACACAAGCCTCCCCACCAACGGCAAGGTCCATGGTTCATGCAACAACACAGGTTAATGCAAGTGAGAGAAATGCCATTACAAATATGAAATTCTGGTAAATTTATATCCAGTTTAACCACCAGAATGTTGAGCAAATGTGCTGTGTTGTAAAGGTGCTGGATATCATGCTTGGTCAATCAATAGAGGGTTGTATGTGATACTGGAATTGTCATCTGATGGTGTCCCATACTTGCTCGATTGAAGACAGTTCTAGTGACTGAGCAGGCCATGGCAATATGTCGACACACTGTGAAGCACACTGGGTTACAACAGCAGAATGTGGGCATGAGTTATCCATTTGGAAAACACCCCCTGGAAAGCTGTTAATGAATGGCAGCACAGCAGGTTGATCACCAGACTGACATACAAATGTGCAGTTGGGATGTGAGAGAGCTCCTGCTGTCATAAAAAATTGCACAGCACACCATAACTCCAGCTGTAGGTGCAGTGTGTCTAGACAACAGACCAGTTTGTTGCGAGTGTTCACTTGGCCTCCTCCTAACCAACACATGGCCATCACTGGCACCAAGGCAGAACCAGCTTTCACCAGAAAAAACAACACACCTCGACATCACCCACCTATAAGCTCTTCTTTGTCACCACTGAATTCGTAAATGGTGGTGGTTTGTGGTCAATGAAATGCACTTTTCAGGGCACCTGGCTCAGAGCTGTCCCTAGAGTAACTGATATTTGTAAGAATCACCTGTGTTGTGACGGTGTCAACTGCTTCTTGAATTGCTGCTGCAGACAGTGCAATTCACCACAGTCATATTCCAAACACTATGGTCTTCCCTCTCAGCAGTACCATGTGGCTGTCTTTTTGTGACTGTACCTTCCCACGACCACCACTGCCAGATTCATGTACAGTTTCATACAGCTCTTTTTGCTACCCTATCTGTGTAGGCCCCTTCAGCTCCAATTAACTACTGCAACGTACATCATTCTGAATCTGGTTACTGTATTCATCTCAGGAACAGTATACGTCTTTACAGTAAAGTAAAACCAGAGGTAAGTTTTGATACAGTTACTGCTGGTATAAACAATGAATGCTCCAAACTCACAAAAAAAGACTGTGTAGTGCTAATCAGAGGTGCAAACAAAGTAAACAAAAACAATGCCAACTGATTCATCAAGAAACTGATCTTAGTAATACAATACTTACACTTCACCAGTTTTATTGTAGCCACTATACCACTCCGGTATGACCTGCCTGATTGGTCATGTGTCAACACAGAAATTAGACAAACTAATGATAAACTGATATATTTTTGTGCTAAGTTAACAAATGTAAAATTATTAGTTATTAGTGGATATGAAAGGAACAATTTCTCTAGACACGGCATGCACCTGAATCAGCATGGCAAAAGGGAACTTATCGCAAATATAAACCAGGCTACAGAAGAAATATTTCCTAAAAAAAAACATCATTATTAAGCTAATGATTGCACAGGGTGCTCCTTCACAGGGAAACTGCCAAAACGGACCAAATGTTACAGGATTTGGCCCGAAAATATCAACAAGCTTCCTGAAGAGGAAATAAAAAACACAAAAGTAAAAAACAAGATCTTAACGGCTCAGAGAGCGAACAAAATACGCTCCTGGAAATGGAAAAAAGAACACACTGACACCGGTGTGTCAGACCCACCATACTTGCTCCGGACACTGCGAGAGGGCTGTACAAGCAATGATCACACGCACGGCACAGCGGACACACCAGGAACCGCGGTGTAGCCCGTCGAATGGCGCTAGCTGCGCAGCATTTGTGCACCGCCACCGTCAGTGTCAGCCAGTTTGCCGTGGCATACGGAGCTCCATCGCAGTCTTTAACACTGGTAGCATGCCGCGACAGTGTGGACGTGAACCGTATGTGCAGTTGACGGACTTTCAGCGAGGGCATATAGTGGGCATGCGGGAGGCCGGTTGGACATACCGCCGAATTGCTCAACACGTGGGGCGTGAGGTCTCCACAGTACATCAATGTTGTCGCCAGTGGTCGGCGGAAGTTGCACGTGCCCGTCGACCTGGGACCGGACCGCAGCGACGCATGGATGCACGCCAAGACCGTAGGATCCTACGCAGTGCCATAGGGGACCGCACTGCCACTTTCCAGAAAATTAGGGACACTGTTGCTCCTGGGGTATCGGCGAGGACCATTCGCAACCGTCTCCATGAAGCTGGGCTATGGTCCCGCACACCGTTAGGCCGTCTTCCGCTCACGCCCCAACATCGTGCAGCCCGCCTCCAGTGGTGTCGCGACAGGCGTGACTGGAGGGACGAATGGACACGTGTCGTCTTCAGCGATGAGAGTCGCTTCTGCCTTGGTGCCAATGATGGTCGTATGCGTGTTTGGCGCCGTGCAGGTGAGCGCCACAATCAGGACTGCATACGACCGAGGCACACAGGGCCAACACCCGGCATCATGGTGTGGGGAGCGATCTCCTACACTGGCCGTACACCACTGGTGATCGTCGAGGGGCACTGAATAGTGCACAGTACATCCAAACCATCATCGAACCCATCGTTCTACCATTCCTAGACCGGCAAGGGAACTTGCTGTTCCAATAGGACAATGCACGTCCGCATGTATCCCGTGCCACCCAACGTGCTCTAGAAGGTGTAAGTCAACTACCCTGGCCAGCAAGATCTCTGGATCTGTCCCCCATTGAGCATGTTTGGGACTGGATGAAGCGTCGTCTCACGCGGTCTGCACGGACGCTGGTCCAACTGAGGCGCCAGGTGGAAATGGCATGGCAAGCCGTTCCACAGGACTACATCCAGCATCTCTACGATCGTCTCCATGGGAGAATAGCAGCCTGCATTGCTGCGAAAGGTGGATATACACTGTACTAGTGCCGACATTGTGCATGCTCTGTTGCCTGTGTCTATGTGACTGTGGTTCTGTCAGTGTGATCATGTGATGTATCTGACCCCAGGAATGTGTCAATAAAGTTTCCCCTTCCTGGGACAATGAATCAATTTCCAGGAGTGTAGATGTAAAGTAGGCCCACTTACCATCATGCAAGTCAACATTTGCAGCATTAGGAACAAGCTATTAAGAGTTGGGACATTTTTGTAAAATAAAACAAAAATGTGATGTACTGTGTGTCTCATAACATTAGCTTACAGAATATCAAATAGATTTGTTCATACCTAACGAGTACATTCTGGCAGGTATAATGTGTCGAAATGAGAGAAAAAATGGAGGGGCCACAATATTTATCAGACAATGTATACAATTCTCTAAAATAGATGTAAGTTCATTCTCCTCAGAAATAAATAGCAAATTTACTTTTATAAGACTGATAGACCAAAATATTGTAATTCTTAGCTTGTATAGGTCTCCAAACAGTGATGTGAACTTATTTTTCGAGAAGTTTGAACAGCCGATGAGAAAAATGTTAAAACTCAAACCAAATGTAGCACTATGTGCTGTGTTCAACGTTGACCTACTCAGATCACTAAATCTATATTATACCAACAAGAGCCCGACATGTGGAAACGCCTGTTTGGGCAACATTATAGTTAATTTTTTGAGAAACCTATATAGTGTAAGCATTGCAGATGAATGTTTTGCAGATCACAATCCTCTATTCCTAATATACCAGTATACACAGTTAGATAAGAATTATAAGACTGCAAATAAGAAGCCAAGCATGACATGTATTAGAGGTCAGAAAGTGGAATATCTTAAGTCATTCACAGACTCCCTCAGAAAAGTAAACTGTTGAAACTCTATTTAATAATTTCCTTCAGACATGTACTGACTTATGGTACTCTCGTTCATCAATGAAAAGAAACAGTACTAAACCAAATAGAAAAGGTAAAAAGTGTAAATGGTACACTGATGACCTTGCCAGTATCAGGGAAAAGATGCTTTCACTATACAAAACAAATAAAAACAATGGCAAATGTGCGACAGAACAAAATGATACTTATTATAAAGACTGCCTGAAATATAAAAATATTACAAAGCCAATCTTAAACTTGCCAAACAAGCTGCCTATGGAAATTACATAGGAACCCCAAACAAATGCAAGGCTACCTCTACCCAAACACAGGAACAGATGCTCTACTTGAGCCACAAGAGCTCAATAAATATTTTACAACTACAGTAAATGAATTAAAATAAAAAATTAAACAGTCAGACACACTAGCAATCGAGGTACTTAATGATCAGCTATCTAAAGAGCATGAATTTCACTGGGACCCAGTCACACTCACAGATATAATAAATATTGTTAGAAATTTTCAAACTAAAAAAGCATGGACTACTACTGGGTACCTAACTACACAATAAAAAGGACAATACACTTCATTTGCAATGTACTTGTTTTTATTATGAATAAATTCCTAGAAGTTGATTTCCCTGATCAGCTCAAAATTTCCAAAGTTATACCTACATACAAAAAGGGGGAAAAACACCTCCCTGAAAACTAGAGACAAGTTTGTACCAGAATGCACCAATCTTTTCCAGAATATCTGAAACAATTTTCCACAAACAGCTAAGCAACTACTTTGAAAAGTAGGACCTTCTATGTAATAGACAGCACGGTTTTCAACAAGTGAAAAATACCACCTCCACAGCCCTTGAAATAGTTAATCAGACATTAACAGCATTTGAAAATAAACAAACAGTCTCACTTGAACTTTGTGATCGAAGCAAGGCATTTGATTATATCCCCTTTGACATCCTACTAGCCAAACTAATGTATTATGGTATAAATAATACAGAGTTAGAAATAATCAACTCTTATCTACATAAGAGGAGACAATTTGTATCAATTCAAAACAGACACTCTTCTATAAATCATGATATACCTCAGGGCTCTGTCTTTGGTTTTTTTCTTCTTCATTGTTGCAATTTATGATTTGCCATCTTATGTTGGGCCTGAGTCATCTGCTATGCAGATGATACAACCTTAATCAGCACAGATCGGGATTTACCAAAGCTACACGAAAAAATCACAGGACACTCTCACCTTAACACTGAACTGGTTCTTGGCTAACAAACTTCTATGCAATCCAGAGAAAACTCAACATCTGTAATAGGGACTGGCTAATGATGTAGAACCAAAATTCATAAAACTGCTTGGAATACACATTGATTCTAAACTTAAATGGCAACCACATATCAACTAGGTATGCAAAAAGTTGTCAAGGGTGTCCTATCTCATCTGTAAATTGTCTGATCTAGTGAGTAACAGATATCCTAGAACAGCTTACTTTAGGACTTTTTCAGTCTCATGTATCTTATGGGCTGTTACTATGGGGACACTCATGTCCTGTCAGTGATGTACTACTGATGCAGAAAAAGGTACTATGAATAATGTGCAAGGTTGGTCCAAGGGAACACTGCCATCCCTTATTCATCAAAATGGAAATAATGACAGTGATAAATCTTGATATTTATGCATCACTGGTATATGCTAAAAAGAACTGAACAAAATTTAACACAAGAGAGAACATACACTTTCATGAGACCAGAAAAAAGAGAGTATTGACATTCCTAGACATAGGCTGACAAAAATGGGTAATTTTCACAAAGTGAAATGTTTTAAATTATTTAACAAATTGCCACATAGTGCACTCAGTACACCTTTCAATAATTTTAAAAGTAAACTGCACAAATGGTTAATATACAATCCATACTACAGTCTTAGAGAATTCTTGGATACTTGTAACATAGAAATTGAGTTTTAATTCAATGACTACAATACTGTTCAATTGATTAATGTAGCATAAATAATTTGTACTTGTACTTGTAATGTAATCATTAACCAATAGAGTAACTTCTTGTGCATTGTGACATCATTATAAAGCCTATTTCACTGCATGTGGTCAACAGCAAATAAAGAATCTGAATCTGAACCACAATTTCATAGTGGTATGTAGACTATGGTAGCTGTAGAAAAGTACACAATACATGATATCCAATTAAATGATTAGTTTATATGGGTGCTTAGCAAACAGAATGACATCAATAACAAGTATGTATGTGACTTATTTTTTCTGAACAATCCTGAAATCTGTCATTCTTCTCTTATTACAACTTTCATGAGCTGTTTAGAATGGAACATTATTTTCTACTATTCATTCACAGAAATTATTGTGTTCCATGAATCCTATTGAGAAGGAGAACCTACAGGGAAATAAGATGAGTCAAGTTAAGCATTAACAGGCAGAAGCTACAACTGCTGGCTACTTCTGTTAAGTGAACTAACAGCAAATTTTGATTAATGCTAATCTACTCAAACTATAGTTATTTATTACTTCATGTATTTAAGATCAGATGAAAACAACTACTTTGAAAAAAGCCTCCTATATAGCTATTATTTTGATCTAATGTTCCAAACAAAACATGTATGCAACTTCGGAAAAGCCACTAAATAGTTGCCTGCATGTCAGAACAATTAGGATTTATCTAATACTAATATTAGAGTTACACAGAATTTATACTGTGAGTCCAAGTACACTGATAAATCAGAGAATAATGGCTAAAGATGTTTTAAGAGACTTTGTAACAGTAGATTGAACTCCATTCTGAATACTACAGGGGGTTGCTTAGTTTATATGAAAAATATTTCTACTTCTAATGTCTGGATTTTGAATTGCTGAGCCATTCTTAAATTCAGTCTTGTTATTAAGCACAAATAGCATTAAGAAGTTTACGTAAAAGCATGTAAGTATGAGAATCCCAAGGTCCTATGAGAGGCTTTGCCAAGATATTTGGCTATAAACTTCGCATAATATGATTTTATTCATAGCTGTTATTTTTGAGCAGCTAACTATATATTACAGGATAAAATCCAGTCATTGGTTGCAAATATATTTTTATTTCACTTTAACAGTTTTCACAAATTAATTTGTCATCTTCAGAAGCCTAAAAAATTACCAATATTGTTAATTTTTAGATCTTTTCTATAAATTTTTGTAAAGTATAAGAAATGGATTACGGAAACTTATTTAGTATGTGTGTAGCAAATGTCAGTATCCTCTTCATAGAAGCATAATGGCATGATATGTCCAAAAATGTACATGTTCTACGTGATTATCATAAGCACAGACTGACAGATGTGTAATTTGCAGTAAGTGAATCACATGTATGTGTATGTAGAACAGTTGTGCCAGCAACAAGGAAAATATATTAAAGCATATAAAAAGTAAAATTAAGGTATATAAGGAAGTCATACATAATACATTTCAAAAAACATGCACATAGTTCTAATATATAGAAAGAATTGGTGAAATTACACATTTTATATGGGATGCTATACAATCAAAATGGTGTCTATTTTTTAATGTAAGTTAATCTTTCATTCAAAAAACCTTTTGAATTTAGGTGGGAATGTTTACATATTTCAAATCCTTCTAAAAGGTTCATTTGGTAACCTTGTAAACTGTATGCAAAACCTCCATGTTAAGCAAGGACGGAGGAGGAAGAGTATGTTTCTCAAATTTGAGATGTTCTGAAAAAGTTGACCACAGATTGTCAAAGTCACTCAACAGCCATGAAATCATGGGGTACAAATTATTTAATAAACTTCCTCAATCTGTTCAAGAATTACATGAACAATTATTCAAACAAACAGTTCATGGCTGGCTAGTCCTCCACCCATTCTATGATATAAGAGAATTTATCAACTGTAATATAATACTATATATAAAAAAACAACGATGAGGTGACTTACCGAATGAAAGCGCTGGCAGGTCGATAGACACACAAACAAACACAAAATTCAAGCTTTCGCAACAAACTGTTGCCTCATCTTTCCTGATGAGGCAACAGTTTCTTGGGAAAGCTTGAATTTTGTGTGTATGTTTGTGTTTGTTTGTGTGTCTATCGACCTGCCAGTGCTTTCGTTCGGTAAGTCACCTCATCTTTGTTTTTTTTATATATAATTTTTCCCACGTGGAATGTTTCCTTCTATTATAGTAATATAATACTATAATGTTAACAACAAACCTGCTGTTTCTTTAAAACTATTAATTGTAATTTAGTATGTATATGACATTGTCTATTGCTGTAATGACCGAATGATGGTAAAATTATTATTATTATATGAACTCTCACTGTCTTTGTTGAGAAAGTGCAGTGAATTACAGTGATAATGAGCTTAATGAAGTAACCACTCTCACCACACAATCAAGTAAAGCCAATTATTCTGCTTTCCTTTATAAAAATGACTATGTAAATAAAATATTAGATTTCTTGTCTGATAATAATATTCATACCTTTAGCAAGTGCCCCACTACTGACTTCACTAAAGAGTTTAAAGAGGCCTTTGATTCCAGTAACTTTTTCTTTCCTCCAAAAGGCCCTGCCTGAAGTACTAAGCTTGAATCCTAAGAAACCAGATTTATGTTCACAAGTTAAGATTCACAAAAATAATTTGTCTATTCCTCCAATCATTAATGGAATCAGCAGCCTTGGATATTTCCTGTCCAACAAATTACTGGCTTTTATCAAGAAATACTACAGATATACAATATCATTCTCTGTTAAATATAGGAAAGAGATTATTAACTCTTTAAACAATGTCACTTTTCCTTCTGGGCATATACCCACATCTTTTGATACTACAAATCTCTGTGCTATCATTTCTATATATGAAATGATTAATATTATTGAAGACAATTTCAATAAGTATGAGAAACTGACTTCAAATGAAATTAAATAATTTATAAGATTTTTGAGACTCATACTAATGCAGTGGCAGAGTTCACTGAATAAATTATGAAGTCATTAAAGCACAAGTTAATAAAACACTATCCAAGTATTTGTTCAGCAGATGTCAATATGCTCTAAGAAGTTGCTAAACAAAGTAATTAAGTATGGCACAGTACACAGTTCATATTTACGCTAAACATCACAGTCTGCATACTGCCTTGTTGTAATCTACCAAATAATAGTGCACTGCAATAGTACACTTAGTTCAATCTTTAATTAAAGTTATCACTCCAACAAATGATCACTTTAATGGTGTTTATAGTCCAAGTCTCCAATCAACCAAAACACCATTCACACCCATTGTTATTTCAGGGACTACGTAACCATTTGAAAATGGATCTGTTAGATTTTGGTGTTCAGGATGAACTATAGGTATTGATAAAAGTTTGCCTGTGAAAAATGTGGTGGTTTAGGATTTTAAGAAAGTTTATGGAATCATTTTATACATCTTGGCAAGGAATATGCAACTTATTAGCACAAACATCACAGTGACAGTTGTAGTGTCCCTTTTGCAATATACACATTTGTTTCCGCCGTAACGTAATTGCAAATATTTAATGGTGTAAACTGTGTCCTAGTAAGAATATATTAGTATAAAGTGATCTCCGTGTGTTATTTCAAGAAACTACGCCACATTTATCTTATGAAAAGAATATTTAATGAAAATTATTTAGCATGTTTCCAGCTGCTGTGGAGCACATAACAGTGATCTCTGACTGTTAACAATTAGCCGCCATTACACGGTACATTTAAAAATATTTTTTCACAGCAGAATGTCTGACAGTCAGAGCAGAAGAAATTATGTAAAAATATTCAGTGAGATTAATTGAAGGAATCCAGTGAAATAATTTTATTAAAACTTGTCTAATTTCTGTGATAGTAATAATTTCAGATCAGTGAACTGGAGCTGAGTAATACTATGCTATTGCATTTACAACAATTTGTAGGGAGCCTGGCGCTTGATAAAACCAGATATAATATGTAATTGGCAACCTACGAAATTCATTATTTTGCTTATTATACCTCTTTTGTATTTTTTTTGAAAGCTAAACGTAAAAACTTACTTCACTAAAAATCAGTAACAGATCACGATAAATCAAAGGACAAACAAATTTACTAGGAGAGTATTCCCTCTAAAATAAATAGTTACACATTATTTTTTTAAAGAGATATAACACAGTTACAGTAAATTATGCAAATACCTTAATTAATGACATAATCAATTAATGAAGTATGCCATCTTGTGAGTAAAACTCAGGTTAAAAAAATTATAATGGCAAAGGTCAGAATTCAACAAGCACACAGACAAAATCTGCAATGGAAAATGTAGCTGCTTGTGGAACTGTATATTAATTATGTCATAAATTAATTAGTTTCACAGTATTTGAAATACGTTATTTAAGGGTGAACTGCCTGTCTTTATAACTGGTGGTGTCACTACACCCAAATATACATATTAGAAATACACATTAGATCACAATGTTTTTCTTCTTATAAAATGAGGTGAAAATTTCAAGAAAGTATAAGTTTCATTTAAATGATTTACCAGTAACATTAAGTGCAACACTAAGATCCATGCCTCAAAAATATTACACTGAATAACGGAAATAACCAGCTAATGATTTAATTGCTGTTTAGGGATATTCAAACATCTCCCACAAGTATATCATGTACAGAGTGTGCAAACTTTGAGAAATAAGCTAAGGGAAAAGGAAATAGAAAATTAGTTATTAAATGGAGCTGAAGTAATAACAGATGGTTTACTTCCAACTTAAAACATCACAAGTCCTCCAGTGTACCAGGTACATCATTCATCTGGACCAAGAACAGGAGTGATCCAAGCACTGAATCTTGCAGTACACCATATTTAATGTTCCTCCTCTCTGAGTTAAATCTTACACCTGTCATATCATTTGATAATGTCACCCCTGTTTACTGTTGTTAAGATATATCTCCATCCATGAAAGGACAAGACCTTTAATGCCATAGCACAAAATTTTATCATGTACACACTGAAAGGCCTTGCAAAATCACAAAATGATAGCAAGGTGATGTTCATTGTTTAGTTTCACCAGAATTGTTTTTGTGAGACCATATGTTTGCACAGAGCATAACTTAATCATAGCTAACACTTGGTTCAAGAATCATAAAAGAAGGTTCTATACATGGAAGAATCTTGGAGATACTAAAAGGTATCAGATAGATTATATAATGGTAAGACAGAGATTTAGGAACCAGGTTTTAAATTGTAAGACATTTCCAGGGGCAGATGTGGACTCTGACCACAATCTATTGGTTATGAACTGTAGATTAAAACTGAAGAAACTGCAAATAGGTGGGAATTTAAGGAGATGAGACCTGGATAAACTGACTAATCCAGAGGTTTTACAGAGTTTCAGGGAGAGCGTAAGGGAACAAATGGCAGGAATTGTGGAAAGAAATACAGTAGAAGAAGAATGGGTAGCTTTGAGGGATGAAGTAGTGAAGGCAGCAGGGGATCAAGTAGGTAAAAAGATGAGGGCTAGTAGAAATACTTGGGTAACAGAAGAAGTATTGAATTTAATAGATGAAAGGAGAAAATATAAAAATGCAGTAAATGAAACAGGCAAAAAGGAATACAAACGTCTCAAAAATGAGATCGACAGGAAGTGCAAAATGGCTAAGCAGGGATGGCTAGAGGATAAATGTAAGGATGTAGAGGCTTATCTCACTAGGGGTAAGATGGATACTGCCTACAGGAAAATTAAATCGACCTTTGGAGAAAAGAGAACCACTTGTATGAATATCAAGAGCTCAGGTGGAAACCCAGTTCTAAACAAAGAAGGGAAAGCAGAAAGGTGGAGGGAGTATATAGAGAGTCTATACAAGGGCGATGTACTTGAGGACAATATTATGGAAATGGAAGAGGATGTAGATGAAGATGAAACAGGATATATGATACTGCGTGAAGAGTTTGACAGAGCACTGAAAGATCTGAGTCGAAACAAGGCCCCGGGAGTAGACAACATTCCATTAGAACTACTGACGGCCTTGGGAGAGCAAGTCCTGACAAAACTCTACCATCTGGTGAGCAAGATGTACGAAACAGGCGAAATACCCTCAGACTTCAAGAAGAATATAATAATTCCAATTCCAAAGAAAGCAGGTGTTGACAGATGTGAAAATTACCGAACAATCAGTTTAATAAGCCACAGCTGCAAAATACTAACACAAATTCCTTACAGACGAATGGAAAAACTAGTAGAAGCCGACCTCGGGGAAGATCAGTTTGGATTCCGTAGAAATATTGGAACACGTGAGGCAATACTGACCTTACAACTCACCTTAGAAGAAAGATTAAGGAAAGGCAAACTTATGTTTCTAGCATTTGTAGACTTAGAGGTAGCTTTTGACAATGTTGACTGGAATACTCTCTTTCAAATTCTGAAGGTGGCAGGGGTAAAATATAGGGAGCGAAAGGCTATTTACAATTTGTATAGAAACCAAATGGCAGTTACAAGAGTTGAGGGGCGTGAAAGGGAAGCGGTGGTTGGGAAGGGAGTGAGACAGGGTTGTAGCCTCTCCCCAATGTTATTCAATCTGTATATTGAGCAAGCAGTGAAGGAAACAAAAGAAAAAATTTGGAGTAGGTATTAAAATTCATGGAGAAGAAATAAAAACTTTGAGGTTCGCCGATGACATCAGCAGTAGCAAAACGAGAATAATGGAATGTAGTCGAATTAAGTCGGGTGATGCTGAGGGAATTAGGTTAGGAAATGAGACACTTAAAGTAGTAAAGTAGTTTTGCTATTTGGGGAGCAAAATAACTGATGATGGTTGAAGTAGAGAGGATATAAAATGTAGACTGCCAATGGGAAGGAAAGCATTTCTGACGAAGAGAGATTTGTTAACAACGAGTATAGATTTAAGTGTCAGAAAGTCGTTTCTGAAAGTGTTTGTATGGAGTATAGCCATGTATGGAAATGAAACATGGACGATAAATAGTTTAGACAAGAAGAGAATAGAAGCTTTCGAAATGTGGTGCTACTGAAGAATGCTGAAGATTAGATGGGTAGATCACATAACTAATGAGGAGGTATTGAATAGGACTGGGGAAAAGAGGAGTTTGTGGCACAACTTGATTAGAAGAAGGGATCAGTTGGTAGGACATGTTCTGAGGCATCAAGGGATCACCAATTTAGTATTGGAGGGTAGCATGGAGGGTAAGAATTGTAGAGGGAGACCAAGAGATGAATACACCAAGCAGATTCAGAAGGATGCAGGTTGCAGTAGGTACTGGGAGATGAAGAAGCTTGCACAGGATAGAGTAGCATGCAGAGCTGCAACAAACCAGTCTCAGGACTGAAGACCACAACAACAACATGTTGTCTTCCCAGTAGAAAATCCTTCATGGAAGCTAAAATGAGTAATTGGTAACAATTTATTCTCAGGGAGATGGTTGATTATTCTGTTCTAAACAACTTCCTAAAAAAAAATTTTGAGAAGTAGGGTGGCTGGTATATGATTGATTTACTACTTCATAAATCAGTCTTTTGGGAAATACACATTGACTAATTGGCTGGTTACAGGGTACTCAGAGGTACCATTGTGAGATCAGTACAAAATATTGTCATAGCCAGAAAAGGTAACTAGTTTATAGTGACCTAGTGAGTTTTCAAAATGATTGTTTGGGAAAACTGATGCCTGGGGTGGAGTATGTATTACTTGTCTAATTAAGTTTAATGGGTGTGTTTCCCATTGACCATTTTTGTCTTCATTTTTCAGCCACTTCTAGGAATAATTCATTGAATTTAGTAGCAAATTTAAATTTTACTTCATCCGCCGCATTGCTACTGTCATCTGGGATATCAATATCATATGCTAGCCAAGTTCATTTGTTTCCATTGTAAGTCACAACATAACAAAACATAGGGGGAAACCTCCAGAATACGTGTATTTAATGATCTCGCAGGACAATAGTTCACAATGGATACAATATTATATGGCATGGCAAGACTGGTACAGTACAGTTCTAGTTAGCATGGCATATAGCATGAGGAGCAAGAACGGGCTGAAGGTGATTGTGTATATAGACAGCATGTTGCATATGTCACTGGAGGTGTCTGCACAGTCGTCGTGTGTGGCTGCTCAGCATTGGTGTCACTCCCTGGTTGCCATGCTTCAAAATAGTGACTGCAGAGTGACTGTTGTGTTGTAGGTGCCGGTCATACTACAATGTTGGCAATGTCATCTGGTGTCCAATGTCTAGGTGGTATCCCATTGGGTTCCCATGGCACTTCTTCCATAGGGAAGTGGAGAGCTGCAGCTCAGTGAGTTAACAACCACCCAGCTGGGCACCTGAGCAGTGCTCCAAATTGGGCTGATGTCTTCAGAGGCATGGATGGCCCCTCTGGTTTCAACAGCTCCTGGTCAGTGTGGACAAGATTGTATGGCTGAAAGGTCCCATCCAGTGGTGCAGTTGGAGACTTGGTGCCTCCAATGCTGTATATTCTTCTGACATCAGGTGCATCTCATGTGGCCTGTAAAGAGAGGGAGATGACCGAGACTGGGGTATGGGGCTGACAGCCAGAGGACCAGAACAGATTCAGAGCAGATGGAGAGACAGCAGAGGGTCCAGTGGTAGGGAAGCAACAGATGGCGTCACCTCTATGTGTGTCCACTGGAGGACCTGGAGGTTTCAGTGGCTGGGTCCCAACATAGGTAGAGCTGCTATTGATGGCTTGTCACCATCTGGTCCCCAGTGACCAGAGTGACACATGGCACTCCTGCTGCTGCCAGAAGACCATCAGAATTCACTTGCCCTGGCGTTTGAAGCCCTGCTCCCACATGTGGATACCCAGTTGGAAGTATGGGGACATCAGCATGGACAGCCCCACAGGCATAGACAGAATGAGATGGAGGAGAGTACAGGGCTGACATCAATGAAGGGGTTCTGCTGACTTCTCCCCTGTTGATGCCTAGTTGTAGGAACTAAAAAAAAGTGTCTCATTTGTAGGAGTGTCAGTTACATATTTCTTGAGCTGTTTCAAAAGTTCACCGAGTATTTCAGCCTCACCATTTGATTGGAGGTGGAAAAGGTGGAGACAGCAGATGCTGAATGCTACTTCTGTGGAAGTACTCCCTGAAAACCCGAGAGCAAAATTTTGGTCCACTGTGCAACATGAAATTGAGAGGAAATCCTTCAATTTCGAAAACTCTGCTGAGTACTGCAACCCTAGCCTCCACATTCATAGACTGACAGTTGAAGAAAGTTGAAGTGCATTTCAAGGACAATGATCCAGGTGTAATCCACAAAAGTGCCTGTGGAAGTCGACATTTGAGGACGTTGGTGGTCCCATTCTCAAATGTATGGTGGGGAGCTGCTTACTATTGTTCATGCTGATGACAATTGTGGAAAAGATATTTGACCTGCCAGTTTATGCCTGGCCAGTACACATGCCGCTGGGTGAGCAGTTTAATCTGTCAGGTGCCACAATGACATAAGTGCAAGAGCTGTAAGATTGTCTGGTGCAGTGCTTCTGGCAGGACTACCTGGGAAGATTGCTGATCCATGGCTAGTATAACAACTCCATCCACCAGAATTAGCCAGTAGCAGAGATCGAAAGAACACTGCAATGGTTTGTAGTAGTGACTGGGAGTGCAGTCTGGACAGCTTTGTTGTATGTACTGCCATATCTGTTGTAAGATAGTCTTTCATCATGGCTGTGGCCACATGGGCTCTGTGATGAGAAAACCATCAACCATCTGTTGAGCTTCTATGTCCAAATGGAAGAACAAGATCTGACCTAGGTCAAACTCTGAGTGAGGCCCATCAGGAGAAGGGACAGGGTGCCCATGTTGGCATGTTGAGTGGTACCAGCATTGTGGAAGTGAATTTTGTAATTATACTTGCTGAGAAAGAGTGCCCAGTGGTTGAGTCAAGTCCTCTTGGCTAGCTTTGCTGCAGTACTAAAGTGGGAGAATAACGGATTATCATCTGGAATGACAGGAAACTTTGTTCTGTATAGTATACAATAACTTTCTTCAATGAAAAAATGATCTCAAGTGCCTCATTTTTGATTTGTGAATACCTCTTTGTGCAGCAATGAGCATCTTCAATGCAAATACGAATGAATGTCCAAAGATGTCCACCTCTATGTGCCAGGACAGCCCCAGGCCCTTTCCAGAGGTCACCACAACTAGCTGTTGCCTGGTTGAAAAGTGGTGAGGCTTGTTGCAATAGGAAGAGCTGCTTCAGAGTTTCAAGTGCTTTAACACTTATTAACATGCCTCCAGCCATACAAAAGGCATACAGGTTGTTGAGTGAGTGCGCAATTGATACCATGTCCAGGATAAATTTTTCATAATACTTCATATTTTTCCCAAGGAGGACAGTAGCTTCTTCCAATTTGTTGGGCAAGGAAGAGCAATGACTGCTTTGGACAGATTATGTGTGGGCTTATTACCTTGTGATAGATGATGTGCCCTAGGTATTCCATGATGGTTGTGAAAAGTGAGATTTTTTGGCCTGTGGACTGGAGGGTGAGGGACAGCTACCTCATTTCCTAAGTGTTCTTCCATTGTGGTCCCAGTCATCATAATGTTGTCTAGATAAATTGTGCAACCCAGAACATCCTGAAGCAGTTGCTTGAGGAACCTTAGAAAGACTGCTTGGCCACTGACCATCCTGCAACCTAAGCATTTGAAACAAATCAACCCATGCAGTGTGTTGACTACTGGGACTTTATGTGAGTCTTCATTCAGGGATAGTTGTAAGTAAGCTTTGGAGAGATTGAAAAAACACAGATCTCGCATGAGTGCAGAGAAAAGGTCAACTGGTATCAATACGCAATACATATTGATTTCTCGCTGGGAATTTACCGTAACCATTTCTGAATGAGAGTTGACTGTAGCCTTTAAGCCTCCACACAGGTGCAGTTTAACTGACAGTTTTTTCACAATAACTAAAGGTGTCACCCACTCACTTGCAGACATAGGTTCAATGACATACAAGGCTGACCTATTTAGCACATTCTTGATGGTATCCTGCAGTGCGAGGGCATGATTCACGCACAGAAGTTGCAAGGATGTGCAGATATCTTTAATGTAATGTGCAGTGTAAAGTTCTTTGCTTCTCTGTGACCCCCAGAGAAAATATCTCATCCTTAATCTAATGGTTTCCAGTTCCAGAAACTGTACTTTTTCTAAGACCAAATGGATCAAGTCATGGATTACAAACCAGAAATCAGAAAAACCATCAAGGCCAAATAGTTTCTTCATATTCATGCCATGAACCGTTAGGAAGGTAAGGTGTTGTAAGACATATTTTTCCATTGCTGCAATTGTGAGTTGTTCTATGAATGGAAAGTGTTTGTTATATCCCAGCTAGCACTCAAGCTTATTTCAAGGTGGATATTGAGTTTAGGTTCAGTTGAAAATTCAAGATTGAAAAATCAACCTGTTACACAGTTTACATCAAGCTGTAAAAATTTAGCTTGAATTAAAATAATTTTCCCAAGCTTGAAATAAACTGTAATTTCCCTGGAAGGCAGTACAGCAGATGCACGCGCAGCGTAGCTTCCATAGACGTCCACGGGAAGCGCCACAAGCATTTATAAGCCTTGCACTGACTCTGCTAGGTTTATGGCCATTTTATTTTTGTGACGTGCGTTAATGATTGTTGACTGTTGTGAAGTTTATTTTATACTGGAAAATAGTTCGGAAAGTGTGTGGCGTCTCCTGCCTTACACTATATATCTTCTTCAGACCCGGTATAGCAGTATTACAGGTACGCTGGTGCATTTTTCTCTAGTGGTATGTTAATATTACAAATGTTAAATATGATTACGTAACGTAAAGAAATATCATATTCTTTTATGTAGAAAAATTGAACCTGGATGAAAGTGAAATGGATTACCAGCTAAGAAAACATATTACAAGTTGTTCAGCAAAAAGAGGTCATTTTAAACTAGCTCTCTAGTACGTGGGACCAATAAATTAAAACTTAATGTTATTTTACCTTTTTAAAATCTCGCCTTTTTATATATATTGCCCTATTACATTTGTTTACTTGTAAATACTCGTGTGTGTCACACCATGAATGAATAATCGTGAAGTGTGAAAAGTTTCTTTGCGAATACAAATAGTAATGACATGGTGAACGGGAAAAAGTGCATCAAGAACCAGTCAGTACATAGATGTCAGTCTTTTTTATTTATGTAGCTTTGACTGGTCTTCAATTGCTCTTAATTTTGCTATTCCCTAGGTGAAATAATACTGCAAGGCCTACTGGTACTTCTTACTTTTATTGTTATTTGTAATGTGGCTGAAATCTAATAAAAGGCATTATTAAAATATGACAAGGAGAACATTTTTTGTTCTTTTACATTTCAGTTCCACTGAACTGGTAATTTCTTAAATTTATTTTGATTTCATCTTTTATTTCATTTTGATTCAGTTTTACTCACCAAAATATAATTGTGGATAGAATAAAATGTTTACATTTTTCTAAACGGTAGTTTCCTCATAAGCTTACAGTATGAGGTGTATATGATTTCAAGTAATTATTTCTAACAGTTTCAGGGCCATTTAATCTGAATTATAAAGAAACAGTGATGTGTGGCTTCTTCATGAAGTCATCGCAAAATTACCCAAATGTCATCTTTACTTTAAAAATTTCAAACAAAAAGTTATTTCAAATTACTTTAAAAACTCTTTGGAATGAAGTCACCAGAAGCAGCTGCTTACTCAGTGACGTTTATACTAGTTAATGATTCTTACTACATCAGTGAGTTTGAAGGTATTTTGCTAATCTGGGGCATAAATTATATTTAGGTTGATCGGTTTCAACTTTTTACATTTTTTATGTTTAGGTATGGCTAACATTTTCTTTTACATGTTACAGGATCATTATACCAGCAGAAGTCAGCGATATTTGATCCTGCACTGGTCTGTGCGCTTGGGCCGGAGGGGCTTCAGAATAATTAAATTTTAAAATAAAACAATTTTAAACACTTTGAAAATAAAAAATTTTAAACATACATGTCTTGATAATTTTTTTCACACCATTTCCATTCTGATATTTATTTAATTAATTAGGTTCAATAAATTCAGATTAATAATTTTGTAGCTTAAAACAAGCTGTAAATACCAGGCTGTATTCGGCGTGTGTAGATACAGCTGGAGCCAAACTTGATAAGTCAAGCTTGAAATATAGCTTGAACTCTGCCAACTTTGATGTTTGTTTCAAGCTTGAATCCAACTAACAGGCCTGAATATTCCAGCTTTGATCAAGCTTATAAACTTGAACTTTACATCTGGAAACAAGTTTGAAACCGGCTTACTGTGCTATCTGGGATGGCATCAAGTGGTGAGCTGTGGATTGGAGGGGCAGTGCTCCCAACTGGAGATAGGTCTGAGTGTTTAGCAGGGACACAGAGGTATGGTGTCAAACTCTAGCTGAACTTGATTATTGCACAAGGTGAGCATGAGGAACAGTTTCTTAAGTGACACCACTGTGGTGTGAGACTAACAAAATCATGTCAATGTGCTGTCAAGGAAAGGGTTTTTTGTCCAGTGTGGCAGTCAGATGCAAGGTTGTCTTTCCTTTTGACAAGCCTTGCATTGTGCAGTCTTCTCTGACATGTATCTGTAAACAATCCAGGCATGAAGAAGATGAGTGCCAGTTAGGAGGCCAAGGCTTCTTTCCTTGTTTGTAAGATGGAGCCAGAGTGTGGTGGTGTTTGGTGGCTAAAGTTTGACCACTCTCCTGGGTTTGACAAACAGTTGCCACTTGCATCAGCATTATAATCAAAGGCCCATGGCCTGGGAAACTTTTAAGGCTTGTTGGCCCTTTTTATAAAATATCCTCCAAAGCAGGATCCTCAATTTGTAGAGTTTTTGATGCACTTGCTTACCCGGAGCCACACAAATGACTTCATATGATTCCTTACTAACTGGACTCACGAATGTCATTTCATACTGAGTCCCTGCAGTTTAGCTGTCCATGCATGGTATGGCTGAGTGGGCTGTTTATTGATAAAATTCCACACAGGATGCAGTGACATGGCAGTGTCAGTGAAAGTAGGTAGTTAATAGAGCACATATTTTTGTCAAAGGTCATGTGTGCTGATTCCATGAGAGGGGCAAGTTTGCATGAAAGCTGGTACATACTGGATGAGATCCATTACAGGAAAAGTGATTTTACCACAGCTGGGCCCATTACCTGAAATGTGACGAAGTGCTGCTAGAGGCACTTCTCATATGTTTCCCACCCTTCTGCTGTCCCATCGTAAGGTGTGTAGGCAGCAAATTTGTAGCTGATGGCCAGGAGAGCAACACAGACAACGAGGCTTCCTGAAGTTCCTGTCTCTCTAACTGCTGTTGCAGAAATTCCTGTAGTACGACTTCCATTGACACACCCGGTACTGTAGCCCATTGCATAGGGCCTACAGTCACATAACAAACATGAAAAATGCCCACAATTGTTGCCAATCAGGCTGTAACTCAAAGCATAAGTAAATATGAGACATCACCTCATGAAAAAGTATATTTACTCTCTCACAGGACAATAGGTCACAGTGGATATGATGTATGGCACTGTGTCGCATTGTACGTGCCAGTTGTACAATGACAGCTGACTTTAAGAGATATTAGCAGGTGCCCTACATCTAGGTGATAGTGCAGTGGTTTACCAAGTTACATACCTAATAATGAAAAATTCTCCTTTCTTTGTTCTCGGAAGTTTGAATTTTTTATACGTAGTGAATAGTTCATTGCTTTTTTGCTAACACTCTGAATAATTTTGAAGTACTGATAGTACAGCACTTTTATGTCTTCATGAAAGCTAATACTTTGCTTTAAATAAAGATCTCTCTTCCTACTAGAGATGTTTCAGCCCAGATATTAACTACACTTTTTATCACCTTTGATTGTAAAAGTCCTTAACAAATTGTGAAGGAAAACTGTATTCATAATGTTGTAAGAATGTTTTTAGGAAATAATTAAATTTCTCATTTACTGTGTCTTTGGTATACTTCCCATTTTTCATCCTGCAAATTCTCTCTGAATAGTATAATTGAGCTAGCATCTACAACTTTGTGACGTAATTTTGCTTTCTCAATTAATCCTAATTGATCGGGATACTTTATTGCTGCCATTTAAGAATCATGGTCAGATAAACCATTTATTAAATGACTTACGTCTGTTTCATTAAAGACAGTTGGATTTAGAGATGAATTGTCAGTCACTGCTCATTATGTCCTATCCCTGTTGTGAGTATTACTGTGAGGCTCAAACCAATGGTAGACATCAGTAACTTTTGGTGCCATTTATTGGAATCTATATTGAAATATCCGCATACAATCACTAGGCCTTACTTCTACAAAGTGTTATAGTCCCTCCTCTAATTATTTAATGAAGTTTAAGACCTTTCCTGCTGGTGCTATATAGATGATCAGAACTGCTGTTGTATGTGTTTCCACGTGAGCTATTGAAATACAGCACTCGAATGACTGTTCAATGCAGTATTCGCTGAGGACTGTGGTATGGGACTGGAGCCATTTTTTGTAAAATGCCACTTCTCTTTCCTCATATTAGGCGTACAGTAATGTGATACCAGCTTGTTTCCAATTAGGTGTATCTGTTCAGTTTCTATGACTCACATGATGTTATGTTACGTGTAGCACATCTATATTGATATGAGAGGCGCATTTCTTTTATAGAATAAACTTCTCATGTTATGATGGAAAAGTACAAACGTATTATGATTATTAACTTTTGTAGTTTCCAAGCTGCCTTTCATGTTACTTCTTTTATTGTTGCAACTGTGCATATAGTTATTCAGCAGCTCTACCTTACAGTAACATTTATCCTACAAAAGGCCTATAAAATATTGGAAATAGCAGGGACTGAATAGTGTTCTGGTTACAATGAATGATGCAGGCAGCAAACATTCAGATGTAGACCATGCCATGCATAATGTGACCATATTCCTACCAGAAGGAACTTCTTGGCTACAAGGCAAAGTGTGATGTCCAATGTAAATATGAACTACTTTCTGTGCCACAGTTAATTACTTTGTTTTAGTGACTTGTTAGAACTACAACTGATTCTTGGAATAGATGACAGAGGGATAGAAAAACAATTAAAATCACTCAAAAGAGGAAAGGCAGCTGGACCTGATGGGATACCACTTCGATTTTACACAGAGTACGCGAAGGAACTTGTCCCTCTTATTGCAGCAGTGTACCGTAGGTCTCTAGAAGAGCGGACTGTAAAAGGGCGCAGGTCATCCCCGTTTTCAAGAAGGGACATTGATCAGTTGCAGAGTTTTGGAGCACATATTGTGTTTCAGTATAATGACTTTTCTGGAGACTAGAAATGTACTCTGTAGGAATCAGCATGGGTTCCAAAAAAGACGATCATGTGAAACCCAGCTCGCGCTATTCATCCATGAGACTCAGAGGGCCATACACACGGGTTCCCAGGTAGATGCCGTGTTTCTTGACTTCCACAAGGCGTTCGATACAGTTCCCCACAGTAATTTAATGAACAAAGTAAGAGCATATGGACTATCAGACCAATTGCGTGATTGGATTGAAGAGTTCCCAGATAGCAGAACGCAGCACATCATTCTCAATGAAGAGAAGTCTTCCGAAGTAAGAGTGATTTCAGATGTGCCGCAGGGGAGTGTTGTAGGACCATTGCTATTGACAATATACATCAATAACCTTGTGGATAACATCAGAAGTTCACTTGAGGCTTTTTGTGGATGATGCTGTAGTATATCGAGATGTTGTAACAATGGAAAATTGTACTCTAATGCAGGAGGATCAGCAACGAATTGACGCATAGTGCAGGGAATGGCAATTGAATCTCAATGTAGACAAGTGTAATGTGCTGCGAATAAATAGAAAGAAATATCCTTTATCATTTAGCTACAATATAGCAGGTCAGCTACTGGAAGCAGTTAATTCCATAAATTATCTAGGAGTAGGCATTAGGAGTGATTTAAAATGGAATGACCATATAAAGTTGATCATTGGTAAAACAGATGCCAGACTGAGATTCATTGGAAGAATCCTAAGGAAATGCAGTCCAAAACTAAAGGAAGTAGGTTACAGTACACTTGTTCGCCCACTGCTTGAATACTGCTCACTGGTGTGGGACCCGTATCAGATGGGGTTGATAGAAGAGATAGAGAAGATCCAACGGAGAGCAGCATGCTTTGTTACAGGCTCATTTAGTAACCACGAAAGCATTACGGAGATGACAGATAAACTTCACTGGAAGACTCTGCAAGAGAGACGCTCAGTAGCTCGGTACAGGCGTTTGTTGAAGTTTCGAGAACATAGCTTCACCGAGGAGTCAAGCCGTATATTGCTCCCTCCTACGTATATCTCATGAAGAGACCATGAGGATAAAATCAGAGAGATTAGAGCCCACACAGAGGCGTACCGGCAATCTTTCTTTCCATGAACAATACGAGACTGGAATAGAAGGGAGAACCAATAGAGGTACTCAAAGTACCCTCCGCCACACACCATCAGGTGGATTGCAGAGTATGGATGTAGATGTAGATTCCAAGAATCAGTTGTAGTCCTAACAAGTCACTAAAACAAAGTAATTAACTGTGGCACAGAAAGTAGTTCATATTTACACTAGACATCACCCTTTGCATACTGCCTTGTAGTAATCCAACAGATAAAAGCAATAGTTCACTTAGCTCATTCCTTACTTAAAGTCACCATTCTCAACAATCACTTGTTCTAATAACACTGATGGTCCAAGAGTCCTACCAACTATTAACACAGTTCAGTCAAAATATTCATCAAATTTAATTACAGAAATCACCTGAAAGTTTTTGGTCATCGACAACATTAAATTTTTATGCATGCCGATTTCGCATTTTTTTGAACAAACTGCACACAACTATTGCATGAGCAAATGCTGGGAACACATTTGACATAGGTGTTACATGTTTGTTAGCTTGACTGGGTGCAGACTGCCGATTTTGAGTGCTGCCTGACTACTAAAGCCTGGTATATGAACAAATTATTATTTTGGAAGCTACAGCATGATTTGAGGAACAGCTATGTTATATTTTGCTATGAGTATTGATAAAAATTTGGTTTGTGAAAAATGTGGTGATCTAGAACTTTTGAAAAGTTTATGGAATCATTTTATGCAAGTGTATTTTGAATATCTGACTTATGAGCACTAATAGCATATTGAAAATTTAGGAAAACTGTGCAAAAATGTTAATGACTGACTTAATAAGTTAATGAAGTCTGTCACCTTGTGCATACATTTCAGGTTAACCAAAGCATAATGGTGAAGATAAGAATTCAATAAGAGGAAAAATCTGTAACGGAAGATGTAGCTACTTCTGAAACAGCACTTAATTATCTCATAAATTAATTCGTATGACAGAATTTGAAATGTGTTATTTGAAAGTTGAACTTGCAGCCTTTGTAAGTAGTTGTGTCACTATGTCTATAAATACATAATAGCTCTCAAGGAATTTCTTATTACGTAATGAGATGGAATTTTCAATTAGGTACAACTTTTAATTAACCAATTCCCCAGCAAAACAGTGCACCATTAGGATCAGCACATCAAAAATGTTAGGATTTCTTCCCATTCATATAGTGTGTCAAGTATGGCAAGAATGACTACTTCAGTGCCCTTGTGTGTACCATAAGTAGTCTAATTTTGTCTACATTGGTGCCACAGGCATGATTCTTCACTTAATACTGGTTCCTGAAACTTTTTAAGTAGCCTTTTGTGGAATAATTTGCACTTATCTTCAAGTGTCTGTCAATTCGGGTTTTCAATGTTCCCATGAGTGTAACAGACCTATGACTGTTTATGCTTAGTTACTGGTAGGTTCAATCATTTGAAACTGACTGCAGAACAACTCTACTGCTGCCAACATGCATTTTGCGTAAGGACCAAAAAGACAAGATTAAAGAAATGAAGACTCATGTGGATGCATACAGACAGTTGTATTTACCTCACGCTACTTGCAAACGGAACAGGAAAGGAGATGATTAATAGAGGTACAAGATGCCATCCACCATGCACCACACAGTGGCTTGTGGAGTATGAATGTAAATATGGAAATGCAGTGTCTTAATCAATATGCCACTTCATTTCATATGTGACTTTTCTGTCAGTGGTATGTCACATGCGATCACAATTTAGATACTGATATTTGATTTCATAGCTTCATTCCATCAGTTCATCCTCACATTTAGCCACTCACTCAGAAGATTAAAAACTTTATTATTTTTTAGAATTCCTCTTGTTTATAGTGGTGACAGACCAGTGGAATTTTTGGTTGAACATAGGCATTTTTATGAAATCTGATGCATGAGGGTGCAACACAAGTGACTGTGGATTGGATGGGTGGACCAGGAAACATGCAGGGAGAGCAGCATTCACAGTTACAAGCACTGGCTTTATTTTAAATCAGATCAGAATTAACAAAAAAGCCTACCAGTTGCTCAGGAAGCAGCTTTACACAGTTATTTTTTTACCTTCAAGACAATGAAATTTTGATTTCACATATTAAACTTCAAAATAATTAAGAACAAGGTACTCAGACAGTCAGCCCTTTTAAATAGACAAGGGTTATCCCAACAGCAAATAGTTGCTTATTTTATTCCACAACAATAAATGACAAGCCACATTCACATCATTAGATTTTTAAATAGTTAAAAATTTTATCCCAGAACAATAACAATAATAAAACTGCACTTGAACAGTGTGCCTCAAATAATTAATATTTTTTCTCCACACAATAAAAATGTGGTTCACGGTGTGGTTCATGGTGTGGGTTCCTGTTGTCATGTCCTAGTTCATGAACCACGGGCAACGTATGAGTAGCCAAGTAAGAGGTCCTGACAGTCGGGATACCAGTTACTGTGGAATAAGGCTGGGCATCTTGGACATATTCTGAGTCATGGTCACCTTTGTGCTCAGATGGCAAAGACTACCAAATCCACCAGTTAGTCCCTCAACTGTTATGGGTAAAACTCAATGGGACCCGGGGCAAGTAAAGCTGGCAACCTGCTTATCTGGTACTTTAAATATGATGCTGGCAACAATCAGAGCAAAATGCCTCGGACCTTTGGAGGTGACAGAGTCCCACCTCTAATTGACAAACCAGATACTCCTAAGATACGACTCGGCAAACGAATGGTAATGAGATGGGAAGCTGTTAATATCAATGGGGGCTACTCTGGGAAGAAGGTAGAGCTGGCAGAGGCTCCAGGTAAGATGGGGTTGGACGTTTTAGCTGTTAGTGACATTTGGGTAAGGGGTGAGAAAGAAGAGGAAGTGGGAGAATACAAGGTCTACCTGTCAGGAGTCAAAGCAGGAATAGCACAATGGGGTGTAGGGCTTTACATAAGTAAAGAAATGGAACTCAGTGTAATTGCAATAAGGTATGTAAACGAATGACTGATGTGGATAGATTTGACAGTGTCTATCAAGAAAATTAGGATTGTGTCAGCATATTTGCATTGTGAAGGGACAGATCAAGATATGATTTACAGTTTTTATGATGCACTCAGTGATGTAGTTGTTAGAGTAAAGGACAAGGACAGTGTTCTGCTCATGGGTGATTTTAATGCCAGGATTGGAAATTGAACAGAAGGGTATAAAAGGTTATGGGCAAATTTGGAGAGGATATGGAGGCCAACAGGAACGGGAAACAACTCTTGGATTTCTGTGCCAGTATGGGCTTAGTAATCACAAACTCCTTTTTTAAACATAAGAACATTCACCGGTATACCTGGGAAGGCAGGGGAACCAGATCTGTCATTGACTATACAATAACAGATCAGGAATTCAGGAAGGCTGTGAGGGACACACGTGTATTCAGGGGATTCTTTGATGACACTGATCACTATTTAATCTGCAGTGAAATTGGTATTGTGAGGCTGAAAGTGCAGGAGGTCAGGTCCATATGTAGGAGGATAAGAGTGGAGAAACTTCAGGAAAAGGAAATCAGGCAGAAGTACATAACAGTGATATCAGAAAGGTGCCAGTTAGTTGAATGTAGTCAATTACAGTCACTGGAAAAGGAATGGACAAGGTACAGGGACACAGTACTGGCAGTGGCTAAAGAATGTCTTGGAAACAGTAGTGTGTAAAGGTAGGATGAAGCAAACAGCTTGGTGGAATGACACAGTCAAGGCAGCCTGCAAAAGGAAAAAGAAGGCGTATCAAAAATGGCTACATACTAGAACTCAGATAGACAGTGAAAGTTATGCTGAAGAAAGAAACAAAGCCAAACAGATAATTGCAGCATCCAAGAGGAAATCTTGGGAAGACTTTGGAAACAGGTTGGAGACTTTGGGTCAAGCTGCTGGAAAACCATCCTGGAATGTAATTAGCAGTCTTCGAAAGGGAGGTAAGAAGGAAATAGGAAAACTGCTGGTGAATCCTGTTGATGCCTTGAGCAGATGGAGGGGATATTTTGAAGAGTTGCTCAATGTAGGTGAAAATATGATCAGTAATGTTTCAGATTTTGATGTACAATGGGATAGCAATGATAATGGAAATAGGATCACATCTGAGGAAGTGGAGAAAATGGTCAATAGACTGCAGTGCAATAAAGCGATGGGGGTGGATGAAATTAAGTCGGAACTCATCAAATACAGTGGAATGTCAGGTCTTAAATGACTACATAGGATTAATCGAAATGGTGTGGGAGTCGGGACAGGTCCATCAGACTGGACGAAAGTAGTAATCACACCAATCTTTCAACTTGGAAACAGAAAAGATTGTAACAACTATAGAGGTATCTCTTCAATCAGCGTTGTGGGTAAAATCTTCTCAGATATTGTTGAAAGGAAAGTGTGAGTATTAGTTGAGGACCAATTGGATGAAAATCAGTGTGGGTTTAGGCCTCTTAGAGGTTGTCAGGACCAGATCTTTAGCTTACGGCAAATAATGGAGAAGTGTTACAAACGGAACAGGGAATTGTATCTATGCTTTATAGATCTACAAAAGGCATATGACCGGGTTCCTAGGAAGAAGTTATTGCCTGTTCTACGAGATTATGGAATAGGAGGCAAACTTTTGCAAGTAATTAAAGGTATTTACATAGATAGTCAGGCAGCAGTTAAGAGTTGATGGTAAACTGAGTTCATGGTTCAGAATAGTTTCAGGGGTAAGAAAATGGTTCAAATGGCTCTGAGCAGTATGGAATTGACATCTACGGTCATCAGTCCCCTAGAACTTAGAACTACTTAAACCTAACTAACATAAGAACATCACACAACACCCAGTCATCACGAGGCAGAGAAAATCCCTGACCCCGCCGGGAATCGGACCCGGGAACCCGGGCGCGGGAAGCGAGAACGCTACCGCGCGGCCACGAGCTGCGGACCCAGGGGTAAGACAAGGCTGCAACCTGTCTCCACTGTTGTTCATATTATTTACGGATAATATGTTGAAAACAATAGACTGGCTGGGTGAGATTAAGATACGTGAACACAAAATAAGCAGTCTCGCATATGTCGATGACTTAGTTGTGATGGCAGATTCGATTGAAAGTTTGCAAAGTAATAGTTCAGATCTAGATCAGAAATGTAAGGACTATGGTATGAAGATTAGCATCTCCAAAACGAAAGTCATTTCAGTGGGAAAGAGATATAAATGGATTGAGTGCCGCCGAGGAACAAAGTTAGAACAGGTGGACGGTTTCAAGTACTTAGGATGCATATTCTCACAGGATGGCAACATAGTGAAAGAACTGGAAGCGAGATGTAGCGAAGCTAATGCAGTGAGTGCTCAGCTATGACCTACTCTCTACTGCAAGAAGGAAGTCAGTACCAAGACTGTTATCTGTGCACCGTTCAATCTTTTGACCAACTTTGTTGTATGGGAGTGAAATCTGGGTGGATTCAGGTTACCTTATCAATAAGGTTGAGGTTACGGATATGAAAGTAGCTAGGATGATTGCAGGTACTAGTAGATGGGAACAATGGCAGGAGGGTGTCCACAATGAGGAAATCAAAGAAAAACTGGGAATGAACTCTATAGATGTAGCAATCAGGGCGAACTGGCTTAGATGGTGGGGTCATGTTACATGCATGGGAGAAGCAAGGTTACCCAAGAGACTCATGGGTTCAGCAGTAGAGGGTAGGAGGAGTCGGGGTAGACCAAGGAGAAGATACCTGGATTCAGATAAGAATGATTTCGAAGTAATAGGCTTAACATCAGAAGAGGTGCCAATGTTAGCAGTGAATAGGGGCTCATGGAGGAATTTTATAAGGGGGACTATGCTCCATACTGAACTCTGAAAGGCATAATCAGTCTTAAATGATGATGATGATGATGAATAAAAATAACAAAACCTTTTAAATAGCTAAAAAACTGAACTAGTAATCCAGCTGATAATGGTATATCATAACTGATGAAAGTAAAAACAACCTATGACCTCACCAAAAGGCACACCAAGGCTCTTGTCTCCATACGAAATACATGTCACAGCACTGATTACCATGCTACTGGCCAGAAATTCTTAAAGCAGCCACATCTATAACACACTAAGACTGACCGTGAGTGACCGATAATGAAACAGGTATAATTCAAACATAAGTGTACATATGCAGGACACTGCATCAAGCATTTCCCCTTTCCTTTCTTTTCCTTTTCTTCTGTAGGTACTGGACAGATGTGGGGAAGCTCCAGAACAGACAGGACACAAGCGTCAGTGAGCACAGCCATGTGACAAACAAACACATGAACCGCAAAGGTGATTCTAATAACAGCAGTGCTCACAACACTCCCCCCCCCCCCCCCCAAAAAAAAAAAAAAAAAAAAAAAAAAAAAAAAAAAAAAAAAAAAACAATATGGATATTGAGCCGTCAGCAAGCTAACACATGTATCCAGCCCAGCCCAGGCAAAATTGGTAAGCTATGACAAGAATGAGGTCAGCACACACTAAACCAAATTTAGATTTCAAGACATGGAGATGGAGATGAAGAGGGTAGTATGGGTGCACTACAGCAAGGTCTTCAGCACCCGCTCAGTAACAGATTGAGACGGGTGTCAAGAAAATACTCAGAACAGTAAGATAAAACAGAACATAAAACACAGGTAACAAGGTTGGAAAAATATGTGCCTACCACACCGAAACATGGGACAAAACATGTCATCAGCAGTAAAACATGAACAACACAAGAAGAAAGTGGTAGAGGGAGCTAAAACAATATAGCAGATGGAAGTGGCCGACTGACCACGAGGAAAAAACAGAGGAGCCAGCCACTTTGCAATACACTAAAACCTCCAGCCTAAAAGTTTAGGTCAGAGTCCAGACACATCACAAAACTTTAAAACCCTAGACACACACTTCTCATTATTAGCTAAAACACAGGGCAGATCTCATCTACTTGCGCTTCTGCCCTTGCATCATGGTATAAAGTGCAGTCTGTTAAAATGTGGCACACAGAGATGTGCACACCACAAGCATCACAAAACAGGGGA
Source organism: Schistocerca americana (assembly GCF_021461395.2). NCBI lineage: Eukaryota > Metazoa > Arthropoda > Insecta > Orthoptera > Acrididae > Schistocerca > Schistocerca americana. The sequence continues at coordinate 97,222,247 of NC_060121.1, forward strand.
TCCTCCCGTCATAACAGAAAGCTATGTGTGAGAGGACAGTGCCCAATCCAAAGGCATGTGAGGGTCACTTCCTCCCGCCTCATCAACTGGCAGGAGGAATGCCACGGCCGAGTTGTTGACTTCACCAACGGCAATTTATTGGCCGTCACCGCCAGCCATTCTTCCTCCCACAACTTCATGTGTGGAGTGCAGAAATGACACACTGCAAGGGAATAGGACACTGGACCACATCCTGCTCTCTGCAGGCCTCCTTGGCAGCCCGATTGGCCTGTTCATTGCCCCATTTTCCTACGTGATCAGGCACCCAGCTTTGGAGCAAGTACACTTGGTCATATATCAGCTGGACCATCTCCTCAGTTGGGTACAGATTCTGCAATGATTGTAAGGCATTAAGAGATTCGGAGCAGACGAGAAATCGATTGCCCCAAACACGATTCATCTGCTCCAGTGCCTTCAGGATCACGTGGAGCTCCGCTGCAAAAATGGTATATTCATCAGGGAGGCAAATACAGGTAACATGATCAGGAAACACTACAGAACAGCCAAGGAAATGTTCGTTTCGAGCCATCAGTGTAAACGATGGTAAAACTGCGATGCACGTCTAAAATGTTAAAAAACTGAGATTGGAATGTAAAATCTGGTGTACTGTCTTTCTTAAAATTAGTCAAATCTAAAATAAGTTTGGGTCTCCAGAGGAGCCAAGGTGGAAATCTGCTCAAACCGTGACGGAAAACATGAAGACCAGCCATATCCATCAGAGAGAGGCAATCCTGTGTGTGAATCCCATAGGGCCGCGTCACTCGTTGCTGGTTGTGAAATAGCCATGCCAGAGGAAGCTGAGCAACTGTATGGTGTGCAGGTGTGTATGGTGTGGACAAAGTTATATACGCCTGGCATACCGTAAGTAGCCACTGCCGCATATGAAGTGGTGGTTCACCAGCCTCTGCACAGAGGCTTGGTATGGGGCTAGTTTTGAATGCCCCAGTTGCCAACCGACGCCCTTCATGGTGCACAACATCTAAGATCTTTAAGTAAGAAGTCCTCTCAGACCCATACACCATGCACCCATAATCAAGCCAAGATTGCACCAATACCCTGTAAAACTGGAGCAGACAAGTTCTGTCATCTCCCCATGTACTGCGGCTAAGAGATTTTAGAATACTTAAAGCCTGACATGACCGTTGTTTCAGGTCTTTAAGATGAGGTAACCACGTAAGCTTCGAGTAAAAAATGAGCCCCAGAAATCTCACTGTGTCTTTAAAAGTAAGGACAGTGTCCCTCATCCTCAACTCAGAAAAGGTTAAAATCAAATGAGAATGGTGAAAAAGAACACATACGGACTTCTCGGTGGAAAACTTACAGCCACTCTTCTGCATCCAGTCATCCAAATGTCTAAGAGTAAGTGGCAACTGATGCATTGTCATTGCAAGGCTTTAAGAAGAGCAAAACAAAGAGAAATCATCCACAAACAAGGAACACTGGACAGGACTTTTCACTATAGAGGTAATGTTATTATTAGCCATGGCAAAGACAGTCACACTTAAAATGCTACCCTGAGGGACAACATTCTCCTGCTCAAAGCGGTCAAACAGGACATCACCAATTTGGTATCTAAAATATCATGGCGAGAGGAAAGATTGAATAAAAAGAGGAAGACAACCACAAAAACCCCATTCGTGGAGCTGCTCCAGGATGAGACGCCTCCAAGTAGTATCGTAGGCCTTCTCGATCTCAAAAAATACACCTAGAAGGTGATGACTGCGTAGGAAAGCTTGTTGTATACCCACCTCCAGGAGGACAAGGTTATCGAAGGTGGAACGAAACCTCCTGAAGCCACACTGTAAGCGACTAAGCAGTTGCCGGGATTCTAACATCCAGACAAGTTGGCTGTTGACCATCCACTCCCAGGCCTTTCCATGCAACTTGTGAGGGCAACACTACGGTAGCTACTCGGGCTCATGCGGTCTTTCCCAGGTTTTAAAAAAGGAATTAAAACTGCCTCACGCCACAAGTCAGGAAAGTGACCTGATGCCCAAATGGCATTAAAAAGAGTTTTCTTTGTTGTGCCTTGTGAGGTGCCACAGCATACTGTAATAGATCCTGTTGTGACCAGAGGATGTGTCATGAGCTGCAGAATCCAACTCCCACACAGAAAATGTGGCAGTTGTAAACTTCATTAGAGGTGGACTGGAAGTCCAAACTACACCTCTTAGCAACCGCTCTATGGCACTGGAAATCCGGATCCTGACTGGCTGTTGCAGTAACCATGGCAAAATACTCTGCAATAGTCTGGGCAATGTCTTGCGGATCCATATGGAGAGTGCTGTTATTCATTACAGAAGTCACGGGGCACCTCCCTCCTCTCCTACAAATTCTCCTGATGGTCTCCCACACAATGGAATTTTTGGTGGAACGATTAATGGTGTTCAGGAACTGTTGCCACGACCTCTTCTTGCTCTCTCGAATAATGCGGCGTCATTTTGCCCTTGCCACCCGAAAGGCTGCTAGATTCTCAGCAGTTGGCCAATCCCAGAACCTATGCAGAGCTGCATGCCTGGTCTTGATTGCAGAGCAGCATTCGGCACTCCACCAAGTGACCGGTTGTCTCTTTCGGTGGCCTGTGGACTGTGGAATGGATGCTGCAGCAGCGTGGTGTTTTGGTAATATGATCCACCCATGCCTCAACATTCGCACAGTGTTCGAACTGGGCCAACTGCCTATAAAGTGTCCAGTCAGCCCCACTGAACACCCATCGTGGTGGTCTCCTGTTGGGGCCCATGCCATCTGGCAGGTGAATCCAGATTGGGAAGTGATCACTGCCGTGCAAGTCAGCAACCACTTCCCATTGAGCACTGGCGGCAAGAGCTGGAGAGCAAAGCAAGAGATCAATGGCAGAGAATGACCCAGTCGCTGTGCAGAAGTGAGTGCTCTGTCATGCATTGAGCAAGTAGGCATATGATGACAGGAGAAGCCTCTCAAGTGCTCTACCTCTGGGACAGGTAATTGCTGAGCCCCAAAGTTCATTGTGGGCATTAAAATCACCACAAACAATTAATGGCTGGGCGAGTTGTGCAAGAAGGTTGGTGAGGGCCGCTTCAGGAGAATGCCATTACACATATTAATGAAGCATTAGCCAGATAAAATTTAATCTTGCAAGGCAGATACTTGTAAAACAAATCAAAAATAACTGTGCTTAAATCCACACAAGATTATCAAGTCTCCAGTGTTAAAGAGCAGTAAAATCAGCTTCACTAAGGGACATTAACCGAATTTGAGAGCCTTGAAGTCCATGCCTTAATGGTGGAACAGACAGCCAATAACCAGACCAACCAGGAGTGGCTAGGGAAACAACAGATTCACACCATGAGGGCAGCTAGCCCACCACCAGTGTTTAACATGGTGGGTCCACTTTAAATGAGGGAACTGAACCTACAAATGGCCACCCACAGGAATGTTCAAGACAACAATCACAGTGGGAACATGCTTACAAGGTGAGACAGTACATCAGATGGGCATCACGCAACCAACATAAACACTCTCACCCACCATCACTTGAAAGAACCAACCATCAGTAAATCCAGGAGTAAGAAAATACCATACTAGCTTACTAGCAGCACTAGCTGCTCCTCACTGAACACCTGGTCAGGTCACACCAGACATCCACGGCACAGCCCAAGTGACTCATCTGTGCAAGAGATGAGTCACCAACCCGTGCAGAATCAACACATGCCACAGACCAGAAGAAGGAAGCATCTGCTGCTCACTGGTGTCCATCCTTAATTGCTTGTGATCTGGAGCCACTACTACCAGCTGAGTTGAGATGGCCAGCAGATGGCACTGTGGCCCAAGTCAAGTGCGCAACAGAAAGGTATCACAAAGTGCCTGTGCATGTAAACTTGTGATCCAGTAACAAAGTTGTCTGCAAGTCTTGAATAATGTTTCTTTTGCAAATAATAGTATTAAAAATCTTATGACCTATAGTTTAGTCAGTATTCACTATATAAAGGGGTATCCAAAAGAAAACTAACTTCTTTTTTTACTTATTTATTGACATTTGAAGCACAAACCTTCAATTCCCTTCAAAACACTCCCCACTTGCACAAATACACTTGTCTAATGTTTTATTTCATTTTTCAAAACATTGTTGAAGTTCATCTTTTGTGGTGCTTCACAGTGGGTCCTTTATTTTTTATTATTATTATTATTTTTTTTTCACCTCACCAACATCAGCAAAACAGTTTCCTTTCATATCTCTTTTCATTTATACAGGGAAATGCCAAGTGAATACAGGGCAGTATAGAACAGGGTTCATACCATTTTGGGTCATGAGTTGTACAGGTACGGCTGTGTGAGCGAGGGCATTGTCGTGATGGAAAAACCAGTGACCAGACTGCCACAAATAAAAAATTCCAAGTAGGAAGCCTGGTTGACTGCCTGATGCTGCAGAAAAAACTCTGAGTGGATGACTCCTCTCACAACCACAAAACAAATCAGCATTGACATACACAAAACAAATCAGCATTGTATTAATGTTTGATTTCACCTGAAGAGCTATATTGGGGTAACGCAAACTTAATGTTTTCCACTTACTTAATTGTTGTTTTGATTCAGGATCACATCAAGTTTTGTCACCTGTGATAATATTTGAAAAAAAGTTTGCATCATTTTGGGACTCTTCTTTCAAAGCACAGCATGCTCCATGTGACGTGGTTTTCATTCAGCAGTCATAAGTGGTGGCACAAATTTGGAAGCCACCCTTTTCATCCCAAAATCTTCTGTCACAGTTCACTGCATTGCACTGCAAGTTGCTCCTTACAGCACCACAATTTCTTCAATGGTCCATCATAAATCTTTGTTGATGGCTGCATGAATGTTTTCAATCATTCATGTGTTTGGGACATGGGAGGATGACAAGAATGAGTTTGTTATCAATCGGCATGTCACCATTTCTGAAATGGAAAAACCACTCAAACCCTTGAATTTTGCCCCATAGCACTGTTTTTGTTGACTGTTTCCAATATCTTAAGAGTTTCCATTACATTTTTTTCAAGCAAAAAGCAGAATTTCATACCTATAGATGTTTACAAAAATCAGCCATTGCAAAAATGAAAACCATACAAAACAGTCATCACTATAAACTCTGCCAAAGGTAGTCCGGATCTTCTTCAGTGACAGCACTTTGCTTACTGACTTTGGAATGTTCAATCTGTGTGCTCCTAGCTGCAAAATGCAGTACAACAAAAGCTATGCCTACCAAAAAATTAATTCAGTATCTTTTCAGTAGCCCCTTGTATATGTCATCATGCAAACTCTATTATGAGCACATTGGATAGCCTACAAAACTAGTTCCAGTTAAATTGAGTGAAACTGAACCTGGAAAAAATGTTACATTTCAAAACCAAACATTCAAAACATGTGGAACCTAAAAATATAACATAACAATTGTCTTATTTAAGAAGATGAAATGATCACATTCCTTCACTAAATGTGGACAAATACACATATTTACTTCCTATCAAATAAATTAAGCAGTTTCACATTTGCGAACTGACATAGGTACCAAAAAATAGCACATGACATTTATTTTGAATCTCTTATTAGGTATGGTACAATTTTCTGGACAAGTTCAAGTAGTGCACCTTGAATGCTGAAACTTCAGAAGAAAGTTACTGCATACATGTGCACTGCACAGCAAAAATAATCTTATGCCCATTATTTCAGAAACCACAAATCCTAACTGTACCTTCCACATACGTTTACAAAATTATAATCTACACAGCAGACAAAAAATATCTGAGTAGAATCATTTTAACCATGCATACAACACAAGAAGTAAAAATGGTCTTATGCTACCCATTCATCAATGGAAATTATACACTTCGGCAAAAACATATTTAATATCAAGCCAGATGTTCTAAAAATAAGGCTACAGCAGATACTATCAGAGAAATGCTTCTATTCACTAGAAGAATTCATAAAGAATGAAATGACAATTTGAGTGAGGGGTAGCTTGATGTCAAGATTTTTAAAATTATGTATAGGGTGATTCAGCTGCAGCTAACACATAAATCACACTGGCACCTCACAGTCCATCAAAGTTTAGAAAAATATGAGGTGCTGGTCTGTCACATGTTGTTTAAGCATGGTGGCTAAGCTCAGCTTCCAGGAGGCAGCACCTTCAAACAGCGCTGGCAGCCTCACATCCAGAGTGGTGCATGCAGCTGCTGCGCAGTCCCACATGTTGAAATGTCTAATATTTTTCGATTTCACCCTGAAGTGCTCTCTCTCACATATTCTGTAATGTTCCACGCTTTAGCTAACTTCACTCTGCTCACGGATCTCTGTTTGTTTACTTGTACTGATATAGCAATGTACAATGATCATGTATTGAATGTATACGTAATTTTCTCGTTAAAATGATGTGTTCTTATTGGCTATCTCAATTGTGTGTGTTTGTACACAGGCGGTGAAGACAAAGGTTTGATTTTCACATGTCAAAGTTATGATGTTCACAGAAGCAACTTGGGAGGCTGTCATTCACAGTTTCATGCGGCAGCAGGAGCACATGGCCAAGCTGGAGAGAATATTGAAGGGGATAGTAATGTGACCTCGAAATTTGCTGACCTACCCATCACATTTCCTCAGCTGCAGTGAGGCTGCTGAGGACTGGGGTCACTTGAGAAATGCCTATGGCAATAATTCGTGGCCTTCCAGGTAATGAATGCTGCCTCCACTAAAGCTCTTTTACTGCCATGGATCTCGTCACAAAAGTACCACTTGTTGAAGAAGTCCCCCCCCCCCCCCTCCCCCCTTCAGGATCAGGCATCTGTGTTTTTCAGTGCCATGTATTGTTTACTGACTTTATATAATCACAAGCATAACCATGTGATTTCCGTGAGAGAAGAGTTCTATCAGTGCAGGAAGCAAAGCCCATCAATCATATTGCACTTGGGCAGCGGAGTTGTAGGGGTTAAGTCACAAGTGTTGTTTCATTACTACACAATCTCAAGAATCTTATGCAGCCTCCACAGTGTGGGATACTATCATGCAGTCCACTCCTGATAAGGATGTCTGCCAAAGGGCATTGGAATTTGAGCATCCTTCTTTTGAATAAATGCTCAAGACAGCACAGGCATTTGAAATTTCGTGTGCCACCGGCCATTTGGATTCTTGGATAGACACAGTTGCTGCGGACTCAGATAGCAACAGGCGTACACATTCTACTTCATATATGGAAATTTTAATGGTTTGGATGACTTAGAGTGTTGAAGTATGTATGCAAACTTCCACTTCTTTAATGAGATGACTTATTTTAGATGTTCGGTCAACCTTCCTTGCCGGTTAGCCTGCCACGGCAAACTCTCTTTCTCTTCTTCTCTGAAATATGTTGCTAGTTACAGAAATTTCGCAAGACTTTTGCCACTTATAAAAATAAGTAGACCTATGAATGTTTCATTTGATTCAACCAACGATGTATATTTGAACTTCAGACATTTTACAAAATCCCACTCTTCACATAAATAAATACCGGTTAATAAGTCTCTCGCATGTCGAAACATCAGACACAAAGTTAATTTACATGTAAGAGAAGGTTGGCTTAATAACCATGTCCATTGTCAACATGAATCTTAATACACGTCTTTCCTTCTTCAAGGCTAAGGCAAAAGTTTTTTTTCAACTATTCACATTGCTATAACAATGGTCAAAACACAATTAGAACAGAGTAGCATAAACACTCCATGGTTCTTCTGTGTATTTTCGCTAAACTTCCATGGATTGACTGAAAAGTACTTGTTGGTGCAGTCCGACCGCAGCATCTACATTCTGCTCGTGACTCAGTTACAACCTGCACACACAAACATGCGCAGTGGGTAGGATTTCACTTTCTCGCACTCATATCTAAAATATTGTGTGTTCAAGATGGTAGAAGGCCAAGTGGTTCTAGAATTTATGTGGAAATTCTCGAATCACTACGTATCCTCCCCCCCCCCCCCCCCCCCCCCCCAGCCCCCCACCCTCAGATCGAACACATGGTATTTTATGTACATAATATCACACATAATAACATTTTACATTTTAGCAGTATACATTTCTTACATAGGTTTATATATACATCTTCCACTTCAATAACAACCCTTTGTTTTCTCTAGAACAATCTTTAGCTGATTGTCTCTTTATTCTATTCTCACTTTACTTTGATATCCAGACCCGAGTATTCATTTGTGATTTAGTAAGCTTGACTAGTATTTAGGAATCATGAGACTTTTTCTTTATTTCCAATTGTTAACTTCAGTTGTTCGTGACACTTGAGTAATCTATTTTCTGTCCTCATTCTTTGTATTACCTTTTCATAAGTATGTACTTGTTTTATTATTTTTTTGTAGTACGGAGGAACTCTGGTCAAAAGTAAAGTGTTCTTTTAGACACTTATTTACTTACATGAAACATAATAATGCTAGTTGTGCATAGAATTCATACTTTCCAGAATAATTCCTATAAAATGTGTGACTTCTGTCATGATGCTGTCTCCTTCTGCTAGGATTAGTACCTATATCTTAATTGAGGGTTGACCTTATGAGTGCTCTTCCTCTCTCCATTCTGGAAGGTACACCCCTTTATAGAACATTCCTATTTTTTAGGCCACAGGTCGCCCTATCTCTACGTACGTATGCCTGCCCTTTATACTCAGTAAATTCTGGGTACATCGCCCTTATCCTTTCTGAGTACCCCTCATGGTTCATTACCCGAGTGTACACTTCTATGTATAACCTAATTAAGTATTTTCTGGTTAAGATACAAATCTATCTCAAACTTCACATTCACTTCTTAATACATCATCTCTTCCCTAGAGTCCTCCTCTACTTTTCAACTTCTATACTCTTAGCAGATACTATGGCTACCTATGATTCAAGTCTCACTATCCTACAATCCATCAGTTCCTCAGAGTATTAATTACACTGACTTTTCTTAAATGACTATCATGATTAATTCCACTCTATCTTACATTCTCTTTCTTTGCTCACACTTCTTCCTTGTCTATCCCCTGCTCACTATTGCTTTCCAGTTATTCCACTAACTCACACGCTTATGTCTCTCTTTGCGCATGAGTTGACTGCCACTCTAATTTCTTTATATCAAATTTCAAAAAAGGTATAAAATATTCTATACAAAATAGAAAATATATACATTACAGTATATTATTTGTTCAACTAGTCACTCACTATTGTATTATATATAAACATAATATTCCATTCATTTTATTTTCATGTCAATACCACTTTCCTTCTTATTCTGAGATTCAACTGGATAGTTTTCTACTTGATTGTCATAACTGGTTTCCTAAGTACTAAAATTATAGGGCAGATTTTAGGAATAGATGTTAGCATAGCTTAAGATTTTAAAGGAATTCGTTGCAGGAAAACTATTATGGAAGATACACCGAGAACAACTCAGAATCCGACGGTCGTCACTCCTCCCATTAACACAGAATGTCAACATCCTTGGCGAATATATGACTCCACCTGTGTCCCATGGATCTGATATTAACTTTTCTTGTGCACTGGCAGACCAGTATTTCTCTTTAAACTTCTTTTGAAAGTCTCCCCTCTGCAAATCAGCCACCACTTCACTAGTTAACACAACATTGGGTGAAGATACTCTTTCTCATACTTTGTCTGGAAGAAGCTTGAATTCTTTCCACAGGTCATCTATATCCTTCTTAGTATCACTAAGTACAAAAGATAGAATAGGAGATACGTTTCCGGATGTTACTTTCTCGGAAACTTTCCGATCTATAAGTTCCTCCACCTGTTCCTCCAAACTATTTATATTTATGAAATCAGAGTTCACTAATTTCTCTTTGAAGTTCCTTTCCACACTATCTACTCTTGTATTAACACCTGTAGTTTGTGACCGGATAATTGGCATTAAGTTATCTTGCTTATCGACACTCTCTTTCAAAGTACTCAACCATTGCTTTACAACACTAAATTAAACATTGCACACATTTTCAAAGGATCCTAACTTTTCATTAATCTCTGATTCTACACTATTACATCTGTCTTCAATTTTCAATGCTAGCCTTTTTGTTAAATCCTGAAATTGATCATTCTGTCTCTGACTTAAGTCAGTGAACAGTTGATTTATGTGAATGTTGAAGGAATTAGTTAATTCATTCTTTAAGTCTAATTTCAAAACCCCTACTTTACTGTTTAAGGTGTCAAATTCAGTCTTCAAAGCCTCCATGCCTTCGCATATATTACTAAATTCTTTGCTCTGTGAGTCAACTTTGGCACTTAACAAATCTCTATTGGTTGCTTGACTACTTAAGGTTTCACTCTGGTTATTTAGAACTTCACTCTGAGCCCTTAAACTAGAATGAACTAAACCTAGCTCTTTACTTAGAGTTGCATTTTGAGCATTTGAATCTTCACTCTGGTCATCCAACTTAGAATTTAAAGTTTTAATCAGATTTACTAACTCAGACCAGTCAGGTCCTTTTTTGCTAACTGCCATAGCCAAGGGTGGCTCTGAAGTTTCCTCGACTTGCTGTATGTTATCCATACTCCTTTTTTAGACCTTGTATGCATTTAATGCTAATTGTAATTATACTAAATACATAGTAAAGGTTCATTCCACAGTATTCTGTCACACTTCTTATTACAGTAATTAAGTTTTGTTTCACACTCACCCAGCATAGAGTTCTCGCTGCATAGGTGAGTGGATGTGGAAGAAGGTCAAAAAAATGGTTCAAATGGCTCTGAGCACTATGGGACTCAACTGCTGAGGTCATTAGTCCCCTAGAACTTAGAACTAGTTAAACCTAACTAACCTAAGGACATCACAAACATCCATGCCCGAGGCAGGATTCGAACCTGCGACCGTAGCGGTCTTGCGGTTCCAGACTGCAGCGCCTTTAACCGCACGGCCACTTCGGCACCGGTGAACAGCAACTGGTGCCAGCAGCGTCAGATGTTGGTTTCCGTGTTTACATCCCCATGATGCATATGAGAGCTGTATACTCCCCCCACTGATTGTTCTTAGTCGGACTGTTCTAGGCATATTTCTTCTTGGTCTAATATGTCAAGATTTGCCCAATTGCTATGGTAACACATGATAGCTTTTTCTCTCATTTTTGTCTTAAAATTCCTTTTTTCTTCTGTCCTTTCACAAAGGTCGCCACATTCTAACAGTCAGGATGACAAAGTGTTGAAGTATGTATGCAAACTTCCACTTCTTTAACCTGATGACTTGAGATATTCGGCTGACCTTCTTTGCTGGTTAGCCTGCCACTGCAAACTCTCTTTCTCTTCTTCTCTGAAGTATGTTGCTAGTTACAGGAATTTCTCAAGTCTTTTGCTATTTTTAAAAATAAATAGACGTGTAAAGTTTCATTTGATTCAACCAACGATGTATATTTGAACTTGAGACATTTTACAAAATCCCCCCTCTTCACACAAATAAATACTGGATAGTAAGTCTCTTGCATGTCAAAACATCAGAAACAAAGTTAATTTACATATAAGAGAAGGTTGGCTTAGTAACCATGTCCATTCTCAACATGATTCACATTACTATAACAATGGTCAAAACACAATTAGAACAGAGTAGCATAAACACTCCATGGTTCTTCTGTTCACTTTCACTAAACTTCCATGGATCGACCGACAAGTAATTGTCAGTGCACTTCGACATCTACATTCTGCTCATGACTCATTTCCAACCTGCACACACAAAAATGTGACACGCAATGGGTAGGATTCCACTTTCTCACACTCATATCTAAAATATCATGTGATCGAGATGGTAGAAGGCCAAGAGGTTCCAGAATTTACACAGAAACCCTGAAATCACTACAAAGTGTAGGCCATGGCAGTGCAGCAGGCTTGGTCACTGTGCTCTACAGAAACATGGCCATGGCACAAAACTTTTCACAAGCCCTTGTCCTGCTTGTTTTGTTCAACATGAGTGGCCAGCTTGTCCACAATTTTGGGCATCATGCCATACATGTCATAAGAAAGGACACACTGCAACTGCATGCAATGGTCAGTCTGCTTCCACTGTCTCTTCCACATCTCAGCCAGGGATATTAATGTTGTCAGATGTGTGAAGATGCTGCAACTGTTTCCAAAAAATTATACATCAATGTGTGTTAACTGAATCCTCTTATACCTCCAGATAGATATGGGAACAGCGGCCTTGTTTCTGAATTCAAATACTTATCTATGTCTATTTACCATCCACTGTCAGCTACGTTGCACCCTTCTGTCAGTTAGAATAGACAGCAGATTCCCATTATCGGCCAGATTACTGCAGAAACAATGCACAAGGCAGTGGTTCAGCCAGTTACATTTCTGGTAGTGCACAGTGCATTTATGGAAAATTTGTTTGATTTAGATGCTTTCCAGGTTTTTGGATTTACAGTCTCCAATTCCATTCATTTATGGCTGGAACTTCTGCGTTATCAAGAGTTTGATGATTTGTGCAAGGAATACTCGGGCCTGACTCAATAAGGCCACTGATTATGTAGCACACATCTTTCTCAAATCTACAGCTTGACCTCTTTTTTCCATGCCAGGCCTGTTCTGCTCAGCTTTGTGCTCAAGTGAAGGAAGAATTAGACAGATTGACAGCTGCAGACATCGTGGCACCCATTTTGCCCAATCAATTGGTACACCATTGCTCATTATCAAGAAGTTGATGAGCAAACTCTGTCTTTGTTGTGACTTTAAGGTGACAGTTAATTCACAGACACATACAACCCATTCCTTGCACAGATGAACTTATGATGAAACTGGTGGGTGAACAAATCTTCCAAAACTTGATTTGTTGGAAGCATATTTACAGCTGCTGCTTGACAAAGAATCACATCAGCTTCTTGCTGTTAATATGCAATATGGCCTCTAGAGGTACATCTGATCGTTTTTTGGTGCTGCAAGTGTGGCTGCCATTTTTTAACTTTGCTTGGAACAGCCTACTCAATGCATTCCTTGTTGTGTCAATTACCTTGATGATATTGTCATTACCAGTCCCATCACTGAGGACTGTCTCCACATTGTTCAACTTTTGTTTCAGATCTTCCTTGACCCTGGTCCTAAGTGCAATTTGAACAGTCTCATTTCCTCTAATTATCTATAGAAACTTTGGACATGCTATTTCACATTAGAGGGTTCAGTTGATTGACAGCCACATAGCAGCTATTGTGGCCCTTCTGCACCCTATGAATATGGAAATCCAACAATTCTTAGGCAAATTCATGTAGTATTATAAGTTTCATATACAGGCTGCTTTGGTTCCTATCCGCTCAATCAGCTGCTTAAGTAAGGTGCAGCGTCTGAGTGGTCAACTCCTTGTGACTATGCATTCAAGACTTTAAAATATCGTTTGCATTCTGCCCTATGCTTGGCCACCTATCAGCCAGAACTTCAGCTTTTAGTTGCAACAGATGCATCATAGTATGCCTTGAGAGCCTTAGTATTTCAACATCATCCTGGTCATTCAGAGCAGCCCACTGCTTTTGTGTCAAAGATGCTTGATGATGTGCAGAAGAATAGAGAAGGAGGCTCTCACTATTATTATGCTATCAAGAAGATTCATGTATTTCTATGTGGGGTTAAGTTTCATTTGATGGCTAATCCTAAGCCATTAGTGTCTCTTAAGTCCCATGGCACAATTGTCAGACAAGACAGCCCATAGACTGTGATGGCTGACCCTGTTCCTCAGTAAGTATAATTACGAGATTCATTTCTGTTTTTTAACAGCTCAGCATTCAAATGCAGCTGCTCTTTTGCTTTTGCCAATGGTTTTATGTTTATCTTCATGAGGAAGTGCCTTAGACAGTGGACAGATTCATTATTGCCAGTTCTTGCATCACTCAAATTGTTGCCTCTGACCTTGTTCTTCATCAAGTGTGATAATATGTTCCGCAAGGGTGACCCAAGCAAACTACAGCATGTGTCAGCTTCTGTCAGCAATAACTTTTTACTGAGACTCAGACTCATATTCCTCAGTGATGTTCTCTTATTGTACATAGAAAATGGTGTTCTACGGTTAACCATTCCGGTAGCTCTCCAGCACAACATTCTTTATTTTCTGTATTAATATCATTGATATGGCTCATTGACAAAGCTGTTAGTTCACTACCATGTCTAATGACCTGGAATTGACCATGAGATTGAATATTTCATCAATGCTTGCTCTTTGCTCAGTGCACGTCATCAGGCATCTCCCAGGCAATCTTATTCACAGTGACCTGAGCCATCACAGCCAGTCCCTGTTGATTTCGCTGGCCCCTTCTTGAATGCTTATTGGCTGGTGGTCATTGATGCCTCCTCCTGTTATCTATACATAGTCAGCTGCTGCTCCACCACAGAGGATGCAATGATGTGGGCTCTCACCCAGCTTTCCTCAATTGAAGGCCTGCCCTGTGCCCTGGTAACTGACAATGTACCTCAATTCATGTCTCAGACTTTCTATGGTTCTTGTACACACCACAGTATTCAATATGTTCGTGCACCTCTGTTTCACCCTCACTCAAACAAGGAGGCAAAGAATACCTTGTCCACACTTTTAAGATGCAAATGAAGAAGTATATTGGCAATGCCCCATAATGAGACACCCACATGCTCTCTTAGTTGGATTAGCCGAGCGGTCTCAGGCACTCCAGTCATGGACTGTGCGGCTGATCCTGGCGGAGGTTTGAAACCTCCCTTGGGCATGGGTGTGTGTGTTTGTCCTTAGGATAATTTAGGGTAAGTATTGTGTAAGCTTAGGGACTAATGACCTTAGCAGTTAAGTACCATAAGATTTCACACACATTTGAACATGCTCTCTTAGTTCCACAGGCTTGTTTCCCACTCTGAGGCAGCCAAAGGGCCCTCCAACAGTGTGATACTCACCTGGGACTCAGGTCTGGGCTCACACATTTTCTCACCATGAGCATCTGACCCTGGCAGTCATCAACAGCCAGTGTAGTTGGCATCCCTTCACATTGCAGCAGGTAGACAGCCTGGTGACCTGTCACTGCAATCAACTCGGTTCATAAATAGAGTACCCCCTCCCACACCTTTGAGTTTGTCCTCTCTTCTCACTCCTGATTCTCTTTCCTTACTTCTGTTGTCAATGGCCCTTTATTGATTCTGTTCCATATGATATTACAGCTTGGTCATCCTCCTCTGCTATTTTCTCCATCCCTATGCCAGTTTATCAGGGCCCAGACTAGAATGTTCATACACAGCAGCTAGAGGTACCCCAGGAACAGCAAGTGCCACTTTCTCTGGAGGTCACTGCAATGAATCTGGTAATGTCATCTGTGGTGTCACCGCCAGACACCACACTTGCTAGGTGGTAGCCTTTAAATCGGCCACGGTCCGTTAGTATACGTCGGACCCGCGTGTTGCCACTATCAGTGATTGTAGACCGAGCACCGCCACACGGCAGGTCTAAAGAAACTTCCTAGCACTCGCCCCAGTTGTACAACCGACTTTGCTAGCAATGGTTCACTGACAAAATACGCTCTCATTTGCTGAGACGATAGTTAGCATAGCCTTCAGCTACATCATTTGCTATGACCTAGCAAGGCGCCATTACCAGTTACTATTGACATTGTGAATCTTGTACAGTCAAGAGCGATGCTCATCATTAATGGATTAAAGTTAAGTATTCCACCAGCTACATCCGATTTTTCTAAATACTAATTCCCTTGTCCTGTTCCAGACCTCACGCCAGCCTGCGTGAGCTAAAACGCATGCCTTTCTGCTTCCTCTAATAACAAGGTATTGGCTCTCCTGCCAACCCACAACATTGGCGACGAGGGAACACTGCGTTTTTAAGTATACTGGCCTGATTTACTTGTGTAATGGCTTCGCCACCATCTCCAGATGCACTGTCCGAATTTTATCGCTTGCAGAATCAGCAGACACAGGCCTTACTGGATGCCCTTGGACAGCACGTCCAGGGTCAACGTGCAATGCAACACGATGCGGCAGCGGCCGCTCCACCGCTAACGCAGCCCAACACGCAGTTGCACCAACTTTTCGTCCTTTTGATGCTGCACTGGAAAGCTGGACGGAGTGGTCACGCCAATTTGGATTCCATCTCGCCGCCTACAGAATTCAAGATAACGAGTGGCAGCCTTTTTTGTTGTCCTCCGTAGGGGTGCACACGTACTGTGTGATAGTCAAATTATTTCCCCAACGCGACGTAGCCAACTCTGTCCTACGACGAAATTTTGTCTGCATTAGATGCATATTTCAAAAAATCAGTCAATGTAGTTGCCAAACAGTATACCTTCTTTCATACAGAACGTACGGCAGGTCAGACTAATCGGGAGTGGGTTGCAACCTTGCAAGGCCTTACTACGGATTGTGCTTTTGAGTGTCAATGTGGACTTCCTTATTCAGATACTATGGTGCATGATGCAATTGCACAGAATGTTTCTGATGATCGTATAAGGGAACAGATTTTTAAACTAGTCAATCCCTCCCTTCAACAAGTGATAGACATATTGGATCGACAGGACACACTTGACTTTGCTCAGGAATCATTTGAAACTTCGCCCCCGTGTGTCAGGTTAACCGGGCCGCTGGGCGAGCTGCGTGGAACAGTAAACAGTCCTCGCGTCCGGCCGCGCCGCTGCCGCCGCCAGGCTCTCAGCCACGTGTACCACGCAGGCAAGCAAATGCAGTGCTAAAATCATGCCCGTGGTGTGCTACTAGACATTCGCGTGAGAATTGCCCGTCACGCCAAGCTATTTGCTTTTACCGTAATAAAAAAGGACATGTTCAAAGTGTTTGCCAGAAAAAGTTCAGATCGGAAGCTCAAAACCATTCCAGGCCCTTTGCTTCGTGCCGGAATCGGAATCGAACCAAGGATACTCAGGCTTGTGAAACTTCGCTCATGGAAATTCATATAGTCCATTCCACTCTGCCCAGTGCCACTCTCTCTAACAGTGACTGTGTTCGTCCCACACATAGTGTGCGTCGACATCGCCGGAACTCCCATCAAGTCACAAGTGATTTTTTACCTGTGTCAGTTCACGTTGCACAAGACAGCCGCTCTTGTCGTCAGCAGGACAATAAACTTTTTGTGGACATGGACATTAACAGCAAAGTGATACCATTCCAGCTCGATACCGGGGCTGCGGATTCACTGATCAATCAAGACACTTACAAACTGCTGGGCACACCTCCGTTGCGTGTCACAACTGTTAAGTTAACTACCTATTCAGGTCACAAGAGATCCCCGTGTTAGGACAGTGCAGCCTTCTTGCAACATACAAGGGACAAACAAAACTTGTGTCATTTTACGTCCTTCGTTCTTCTTCTGCAGTGAAATTGTTTGATTTCGATTTATTTCAGTTGTTTAACTTGTCTATAGTAAATCAGGTCCTATCAGTGAACCAGACTGTGCCTTCCAACAGTGTTTCTCGTCTATATGGAGAATTTGCAGACATTTTTGCACCGGGCCTTGGTTGCACTAAGAACTATAAAGCACATTTGGAACTGAAAGTAAACGCGCAACCCAAAATTTTTCAGAGCGCGCAATGTTCCCCACGCATTGCGTGATGAGGTCGCAAAAACATTACACGATTTGGAATCACAAGGTGTAATTGAACGCGTGCAGGCTTCTCTCTGGGCATCACCCTTAGTAATTTTGCAAAAACCTTCCGGAAAATTAAGACTTTGTGTGGACTTCAAGGCAACAGTGAATCCACAACTAGTGACTGCAACTTTTCCTTTACCCCGCCCAGAAGATCTTTTTGACAAACCGTGCCCGGGTAAATATTTTTCGAAGTTGGACCTAGCAGATGCGTACTTGCAAATACTGGTGGACGAAGAATTCCAGCGCGTTTTGGTGGTTAACACACATTTTGGTTTGTATCGATTCAAACGACTGCCATTCGGGTGTGCATCCACCCCTGCATTGTTTCAGCAATATCTACAAACTGTTTGTGCGTCGATCCCTACTGCAGCAAACTATCTGGACGATATTGTGATCTCCGGAAAGACGGAAGAAGAACATTTAGCCAATCTCAGAACATTATTTCAGGTCTTGCGACAAAATGGTCTTCGCTTGTGGAAGGACAAATGGGTGTTTCTTGCTCGTGACTTACCCTACCTGGGACATGTACTCAATGCCCAAGGCATACATCCCAGTCCAGAGCACCTCCGTGCCATACAAGACTTGCCTTCGCCGCAGAATTTGAAGCAGCTACAGAGTGTGCTGGGCAAAATTAACTATTATCATCGCTATGTTCCCCATGCCTCTTTGATTTCAGCTCTCCTTCATCGCTTACGCCGTAAGGGTGTTCTATTCGTCTGGACAACAAAATGCGAACGTGCCTTTCGTCAGTTGAAATCGGTGTTGCTTTCCAATACTTGCCTTATGCCATTCGATCCCCGGAAGCCCCTTTTGTTGATGGTGGATGCATCGGATTTCGGGATCGGTGCTGTGCTTGCGCACAAAGATGGTTCGCACGATCACCCTATTGCCTTTGCATCCAAATTGCTCTCGTCGGCGCAAAGAAATTATTCACAGATCGAGGAAGAAGCATTGGCTCTCGTATTTGGTGTTACAAAGTTTCATGATTTCTTGTATGGTCGTCACTTTACCATCATCACAGACCACAAACCTTTGACATCACTTTTTCATCCGACCAAGCCTGTTCCTCCATGTACAGTGCAGAAATTAATTTGCTGGTCTATTTTCCTCTTGCAGTACCGCTACGATATCTTGTATCGGTCCACTGCTAAGCACGGAAATGCCGATGCGTTGTCCCGTTTGCCTGTTGCTGAGGATAGAGCATTCGATTCCTCCGAACTTGCTTGCATGTTCATTGATTCGCAAACCGATGATGTGGTCGAATCGTTTCTGATTGATTTTCGTCGTGTAGCTACAGCCACAGCTGCCAACCCTGTCTTTGCTACCATTCTGCAGTTTGTTGCTACGCAATAGCCCTTGTCAAAGTCACGGATCGGGGATCCGTTGGTTCGGCGATTTTTTGCTCACCAGGAGAGACTTTTTGAACGACGTGGTGTTTTGCTGTTGCGTTCTGATAATGATCAGTCCAGGGTTGTGGTCCCACGTTCATTACAGTCCTCTGTCTTACAGCTTCTCCACCAAGGACATTGGGGTATAGTGAGAACGAAACAACTTGCTCATCAGCTCTGTACTTGGTTCGGAATCGATGCCGCGATTACGAATATGTGCTCTTCTTGTATGGTGTGTGCCGAACAACGATCAGCACCACCGCGGAAATTCTTTGCATGGCCAAAAGCCACTTCCCCTTGGCAACGCTTACACATAGATTTTGCTGGTCCATTCTGGAATGCTCGATGGTTGGTTGTGGTAGATTCATTCAGTAATTTTCCTTTTGTTGTCCGGATGTCTTCCACGATGTCATCTGCCACCATCCAAGTGTTATCTGCTATCTTTTGCATTGCAGGTCTTCCACAGACTATTGTTTCCGACAATGGCCCACAATTCATGTCCACAGAATTTCAGTCATTCTGCAAGACCAATGGTATTTAACATCTGATGTCCGCGCCGTTTTCGCCACAGTCAAACGGTGCTGCTGAACAATTGGTCAAGACTTTCAAGTCACAGATGTTGAAGTTGAAAGAGTCGCATTCTTGGGAGGACGCGTTGTTGCTCCTTTTGTCCTTGTATCACTCTCAGCCCCGAGATGGTCGCTCGCCAGTTGAGTTTCTCCACAGTCGCTCTCATCGAATCTTGATGTCTTTGCTACATCCGCCGCATCAGGTTCCTGTGCAGCGGCAGACACCTGCTTTTGCCCCAGGTGACGTTGTCTACTACCGCCACTATCGAGGTTCACGGCGTTGGCTCGAAGGGCGCATTCTTCGCAGCCTCGGCCGCACTATGTATCTGATTTTGGGGGCCTCTGGTGAGGTGCGTCGGCATCTCAATCAGCTGCGACTCTGTCGTCGCACGGGATCTGCCACTCCCCGTCTGCTTTCAGCGACGGTGCCGTCCGGTCAGCGCCCTGGGGACCCATCTACTGGCTTGCCTCAGCCCCAGGTGTTACAGACGCTGCCTTCCACTTTGCCCCATGGCAACGCGCTGCCGCCACCGCTGCCGCCTGTTCTCCCGCCGGTGACGCGTCGCTGCAACCACCGGGCGCCTCCCTGGGTCATGCGCCGCCGATCGCTTCCCGTGATTAGTTGTCCTCCAACATGGAACTCTTGCCTGCTGCGGACCAGATGTCGTCTTCACCCGTCGGGTGCCCCGGCCCGATGGAGGTCGACCCTTTGACCCCTCCTGTCTCTCTGCGGGCACATACACCGCATGTTGGCGTGCACCCTGGAGCAGGTTTTCAGGTGTTTCCTCGCTCTCCGCGGTCTGAATGGCAGGGTGCGGGTGGCACAGCCTCGCCTTTTGTTAAGCTCCCCACCTCGTCACATATGTCAAGATGGGGTCCTCCCCATGGTGGGTGGAAGCCTTATGCCACAACCGTGTGCTGATTTGCAGGGGAGGAATGTGGTGTCGCCGCCAGACACCACACTTGCTGGGTGGTAGCCTTTAAATCGGCCGCAGTCTGTTAGTATACGTCGGACCCGTGTGTTGCCACTATCAGTGATTGTAGACCGAACGCCGCCACACGGCAGGTCTAGAGAGACTTCCTAGCACTCGCCCCAGTTGTACAGCCGACTTTGGTTGACTGACAAAATATGCTCTCATTTGCCGAGACGATAGCTTAGCATAGCCTTCAGCTACGTCATTTGCTACGACCTAGCAAGGCGCCATGTTCAGTTACTATTGATATTGTGAATCTCGTACAGTCAAGAGCGACGCTCATCATTAATGGATTAAAGTTAAGTATTCCACCAGCTACATCCATTTTTTCTAAATTCTAATTTCCTTGTCCTGTTCCAGACCCCACGCCAGCCTGCGTGAGCTAAAACGCATGCCTTTCAGCTTCCTCTAATAACAAGGTGTTTGCTCTCCTGCCAACCCACAACATCATCAGTGCCAGCTGTGGCCTGTGCTCCATCTGTGGATGTCCACCTGCAATGATGCCATCACTGTATGGGTCAGTTTTGTCACTATGCTCCAGTGCAGGCCAACAGAGAACTCTTAGCAACACAAGGGGCATCCACTGGTGGCGCCACAGGAGATGTGGATGTCACCTTTCTAGGCGCTAAGTGCCATCCCACATGCATGTCGTGATAGGACCCTGACACCCAGAAACATGTGAGGTGCCGGCCTGTCACATAATGTTTAATTGGCTTGTGACGGCATACAGTGTCTAACCTCGGCCAACATGAGGCGGCATCTTCAGACAGCACAGACAGCTGTGCATTCAGGGTGGTGCGTGCAGCCACCATCTAGTGACACCAACTGAAAAAGTCTAATGTTTTTCTGTTTAACCCAGAGCAGAGTGTTCTCTCTTTCTCTGTAATGTTCCATATGTTAGTTGACTTTTTCACTCCACACATAGATCTCAATGTGTCTACTAGTGTGGATCTAGCAGTATACAAGGGCATATTGATTGTGCTTGTTGTTTTGTCAAAAAGAAATAGTATTCTTATGAAATTAAAATTGCATTACAATTGGGAACAGTTGTGACTTAGATTGTATAAATTATGAGACTCACATACCACAATTCACACAAAAGAAATTCACAGGTCATCAAATGCTTTATTCAGAAAGGCAGACCAGAAGATCTAGCATACACAGAGGCCAAGTAGGTTAGCGAAATAAGAGATATGGTATGTTAGAATAGCAGCCTAATTGTGGAATTCAGAAAATATGATGTTTGCAGAGATTCTTCAGATGGTGCTGGTTGTGAAGCAGCCATTGAAGTTGATCACATTTGTTGAGCAGCGTATCTTGCAACTGGATGGAGAACCATTTTCTTAGCCACAGTTGGTAACTAGCTATATGTTTTGGAGGACAGTTGCTTCATTTTCATGCCTAACACATAATGTTGTGTCATACTGGGAAAGTTAATACATAGCTTAGCTACTTACGTAAATGACTCTACTGTAATAAGTATTACTCACTTGCAAATATACTTGGATTCTTGAATATATATACATAATTTCAGAAGTACATTATGGTGGCATATCATCACATGTCAACATACACACACATACACACACACACACACACACACACACACACACACACACACACACAAAGATGCAAGGTTTAGATTGTGTTATATTAAAACCCACATTTCCAAATTTTATCCTAAGTTGGAAACAAATAAAACTCACTAATTAGGAAAAAACTGCAATAGATGTGATACCACTTACAAAAACATTAAGTTTAGTATCCAAAGGGACCTTCTTACAAAAACATTAAGTTTGGTATCCAAAGGGACCTTCAACAACACATTTTATGTGAACATAACTGACACAAATTTACAATCATACTGGCTGTGTGCAATACTCCAGACAGGTTGCAGAAAGAGCACAAGTAAATTCCAGCTACTGCAAGATTTTGAACATCTCACACCCATCAAACTTTCCACTAAGCTAAGGATGTTTACAAATATATGCCCTTCCAGAAATACTACCTAAACACATATGAAACAAGACTGCTTGCATTGTTGGGGAACTGCATGATGGTAGCATGCAACACACAACGATTTTTAGACCTTGCACTGTGACTGTATGCTGTGATAACTTTTGTCAAAATTGATATACTCAGTGGTACTGTACAAGCAATTACAGATGTACAGCAGAACTTTGTTTAGTGAGTATAATTGTTCCATAAAATTACACATAATGTGAAACACTTGTTAAACAAAACAATGTATCCCATATAAATTATTGTAAAATATGATAATGCATTCCATGCAGAAGAAGTACTAGAAGTTTTATCTTATTCACGCCATTTATCCATAGAAAATTATACCTACAGTATTACGTACTTTATTATTCATTATACACAACTCATTCTTTTTTACTAGGAAGCTATCTGTAATCATCTATTTCTGCCGATGCTTGAGCACTTGGCGAAAATGCGAGACAGCATTATCATCAAATAAATCTGCACTGCACATAGCCACTGCTTTATTGTGGTAATGAATTTCAGTGTATGATGCAACCAGTTCCCATGCTTCCAACATTTCTCTTATTGCACCAGAAGATTTCTACTTTGCTGTTACTGCCTCCTCCTCATCCTCCTCCTCTCCACAACTTCCTGCTGTGAAACACACTGCTACTCCATAAGCTCTTCTGTGGTCAATTCTTGGTTGTGATCTTCCACAAGCCCATCATATTGTTATTACCCACTTCTAGTTCTACGCCCTTGGCCAAAGACACAATCTCATTGACTACAGGCTCCACAGGTACTGACTCAAATGCCGCAGAGTCACATTCGACAACAAACTCCGGCCAAAGCTTCTTCCAAGCAGATGTGAGAGTTTTCTTGGTAACCTCTTCTCATGTCTTTTTGATCATCTTGATGCAGGCAATGATGTTGAAGTGATATTTCCAAAACTCTCTGACAGTAAGATTGGTAGCTTCAGACAACTCAAAGCAATGCTCGGAGAGTGCTTTAGCGCAGAGTTTCTTAAAGTTAGAAATACACTTAATTGATCCAATCACAAAAATATGACGTGTCACCCGAAGCTTGTTGTTGGATCTCCATACCACATTTAACCTTCTCTTTTGTACTTTAATCTTCTTGAAGGCTCATGAAATTTCTGAATAGTAAACAAGCAGTGGTTTAATTTCCAAATTGCTGCTTGCTTTAGTACAGAATAGCAGTGTGAGATGGTAATATATTGGCTTGTGACTGGGCAAGGCATTCTCCTCTGCTGTTATAAAGGTGTGTGTTGTGACTCGCCGATCTTTCAAAGTGCAGCCGCACAGTTACGCACATCCTCTACATGCGGCGCTGTCTGCCAGCCATGCAGCAGCAGCGCCACCTAAGCGGCCGGCCAGCCAGCGGCCGCTAGACTCGGACTCGGTTATGATTTGACTGTTAAAGTGTACACACGTCTTACTTTATTTACTTGATCTGTGACTTACATGTATTGTGTCGTCCTTGAAATATATTTGTTCAACGTGAAGTTATAAAAATTGGCGACGAGGTAGAGAAATTTTCTGTTTCATCATTGACCCACAGGTTTTCATGGCTACTTTAGAGCAACTATTGCAAGGTCTCATAGAACAGCAAACGCTTCTCACAAATGCGATTCGTGATTTCGTCGCAGCATCCAATGTGGGGAATCTCTTGTCGTTGTCTCTCCCTCCTTTTCCTCCTTACGACACGATGGCGGAAGACTGGTCTGATTACGAAAAACGTCTTCGACATTTCATGTCGCGGACGACCAAACATGTAAGTCTCTGTTCCTTTCATGGATTTCACCTCAAATGTATCAATTTTTGTCGCAATTGGCTCCTTTGAAAGATCCTTCGTCTTTGTCCTTTGTGGAAATGTGCTCACTTCTGTCCGTATATTTTCAAAAGCATACGCATGTGTTAGCCTCTCGTGTTGCCTTTTATCATTGTCAAAAACAACCGAATCAATCCTATCACACACGGGCTGCTGAACTTCACGGCCTCAGTCGAAAGTGTCAATTTGTTACTGACATTCACAAAGAATCCTACGCCGATTCCATGGTACGGCATGCTATTATCCGGTCGCTGCCCGACAAAGAAGTTAGGTAACATTCCCTTCAGTTGGCAAATCCAACTCTAGATGAAGTCCTATCCATCGCTCAGTTTTTTGAAATTTCTCGCACCGCTGGAGTGCAAATAGAGGCATGGGGTGACGTCGGGGATGTGCAACCTCTGTGACTGTTGACGAAGCATGCGGCGCGTTTCCACCGGCCGACGTGCCTGCAGTACACTCCCGAGCACAGCCTCGGCCTAACCATAAACAAACCTCTAAGAAACTGCAGCAAACCCCACGGAAACTTCCTTCATGTCTGCAGTGTTTTACAAAACATTCACGAGAGGATTGTCCCCAAAGTTTGGCCGTGTGTCACAAATGCAAAAAGAAGTGTCATGTGTCATCAGTTTGCAAATCCAACCGCATACCTGATGTTGATGCACATGACGCTGATTCTGCTTCTGTGTTGTCTGTCAATTGTACTTCTTCCCTTTCAGGGAAGTTATTTCTCACTGTCCAAATACTTGGTCGCGATGTTCGCATGCAGGTGGATACTGGTTCTGCTGCCACTAACCTCAATTCTCAGACGTATCTTCAGTTGGGTTCTCCAATCCTGTCACCTGTCACTAGGCAATTATAGATTTACAGTAAACAGAAGATTTCTCTCTTGGGACAATTTGATGCTGAGGTATCTTACAAATCTGTCGTTCGCACTGTTCCCATATTTGTGGTCGACCATAGTAACGTGGAGAATCTTTTTGGTTTCGATGCCTTTCGCGTTTTTGGGTTCTCCATAGATAACTCTGTCAATATCGTCTCTGATGCTATTACTTATGCTCAATTGGATTCTTTGTCGACGACATTTTCAACCCTTTTTTCTCCTGGGTTAGGCCGTGCAAACAACATTGAAGCTCATATCATGCTCAAACCCACTGCTCGGCCTAAGTTTTTTTGGGCTCGGCCCATTCCTGTGGCCCTTTGTGATCGGGTGAAATGGGAGCTGGATCGTCTCACTGCTTCAGGGGTCTTGCTTCCTGTAACTTCCAGTGAGTGTCCTCTCCTGTCATCGTTGCTAAGCCCAATGGTGATTTTTGTCTCCATGGTGATTTCAAAGCCACTGTAAATGCTCAGTGCCTCATTGACACTTACCCTAGGCCTCGACCTGAACAATTGTTCACTAAACTTGCTGGAGGCCAGTATTTTTCTAAACTTGACCTGTCAGAAGCTTATCATCAATTTCCCCTCGATGCTGCTTCCTGGCAGTTTCTGGTCCTTAACATGCCTTTCGGCCTCTATCAATACCATCGATTGCCATTCGGGGTTGCCAGTGCCCCTGCTCTTTTTCAGCGATTCTTGGAGCAATTATTGCTCACTGTCCCTGGGTGTATAAATTACATGGACGACATTGTTGTCACTGGCTCCACCACTGAAGAACATCTTCAGAATCTCTGCACACTTTTTCATGTCTTACAGACTGCCGGTCTTAAGTGTCATCTTCAGAAATAAAAATTTTTTCCAGCATCTATCACGTACTTGGGGTTTCAACTCTCTCGGGATGGTATTCGTCTGCTTCAGCAAACTGTCGCTGCGATCGATGCCCTTCCTCACCCTACATCTGTTAAGGAACTGCAGGTCTTCTTGGAGAAAATAGCATACTATCGCAGGTTTTTACTGTCTGCTGCTTCATTGGCTCAGCCGTTGCATTGCCAGTTGCATAAAAATGTGCCTTTTCACTGGTCCGCATCATGCGGCTTTCCAGATATTGAAGACTATGCTCAACAGGTCCCGTGCCTGGCTACTTATCGACCTGGCCAACATCTTGTTCTTGCCACGGACGTCTCTCAATACAGGGTTGGTGCAGTCCTTGCGCACCATTTTTCTGACAGCTCTGAACAACCCATTGCGTATGCCTCCAAAATGCTCATGGATGCCCAACAAAAATATTCTCAAATTGAAAAAGAAGCTTTGGCCATTATTTATACTCTTCACAAGTTTGGTGTTTTTCTCTATGGATCCAAATTTTATCTTGTTACAGATCACAAACCACTTGTTTCCTTGTTTCATCCATCAACGTAACTTCCCGACAAGGCTGCACACCGCCTCCAGTGTTGGGCTCTTTACTTGTCTCGCTTCAATTATGAGATTCATTTCCGGCCTACGGCTCAACATGCGAATGCTGATGTACTGTCTCGCCTTCCCATGGGTTCTGATATGGCATTCGATAGGAACGAACTTTTGTGCTTCCACCTGGATGTTGCCGAGCAGTGGGTTGTGGATGGGTTCCCCATCACCGGGGGACCGGCTGGTGGCTGCTACGGGTTCTGACCCTACCCTCTCCCATGTTTTACGCTGTATTCAGAAGGCTTGGCCAGATCATCCGTCTGCTAAGACTTCTGACCCGTTGCGGAACTACTACGCTTTGCGTTACCGCCTCACAGCTAGGGATGGTGTTATCCTCCTATCCACCGAAAATGCTTCGGCGCGTGTTGTGGTACCTGCGTCTTTGCCTGCTTCAGTCTTGCACCTCCTTCACCAAGGGCACTGGGGTGTCTCTCGCACAAAATCTCTGGCGCACCGTCATGTGTACTGGCCCGGCATTGACTCTGAAATTGCACACATTGTCGCTGCCTGCGGCCCTAGTGCATCACAGGCCGCCACCCAAAAGTCATCTTTGTCACCGTGGCCTTCACCTGAATAGCCCTGGGAGTGTATTCATGCTGACTTTGTGGGACAGTTTTTAGGTAATTATTGGCTTCTCGTTATTGATGCCTACTCTAACTTTCCTTTCATTGTCTGTTGCAAGTCGCCTACCACCACAGCAACCACCAATGCTCTAGCTCGCATTTTCTCTTTGGAAGGCCTTGCCTCTACTCTTGTTACTGATAATGGTCCGCAATTTGCCTCTTCCGATTTTGCGGATTTTTGTGCCCGTCACGGCGTCATGCATGTCACAGCCCCTCCATTCCACCCACAGTCAAATGGTGAGGCTGAATGACTGGTCCACACAATTAAGGCTCAGATGAGGAAACTCCTGACTTCTTCTGCTGCTGCTGATGCGCTTCTTCAGTTTCTGGCTTCTTACCGTTTCACCCCCATGGGTGACCACAGCCCGGCTGAGCTCTTACTGGCCAACAGCCCCACACACTACTTCATCTTCTGCAGCCTTCCACCTCACGTCCATGGGTGCCTTCGCTTGGCCGGATCACCGCCAGCAACCTTGTATGGGTACGGGGATATGTCAGGTGGCCAAAATGGTGTCCTGGCAGCATTTTACGACACCGTGGCCAACACCTGTATGAAACCCAGACGGACACAGGTGTTGCAGTGTGTCATTCGGATCAGCTTCAGCCTCGTGTGCCTACAATGCCTGTTCCGGATGCCACTACACCATCTTCGGCTCTACCTGTCACTCGGGATACTGGAATCTCTCATTACTCACAACGCAGTCCTCTCACCATCATATCGGTGCCAGCACAAGAACTGACGCCAACAGGAGACATGCCCATGCAGGAACCAGATGACCATCATCTGTCGGAGCAACCCTACTCGCCTCCTTCTCCTACGGACTCGGACACATCGTCCATGTCTCCTGTTATAACAGCCGGACTTGCCACAACAGGCAGATTGGTGCACGGGGCCCCAGCAGATTCGACCCCCACATCTCCTGTCATCTCAACCCGTTATCATTGGGGACACTTCCGTCCGTATGGGAAGCCTCCTCCTCGAGACTTTACGGACAGTCAAACAACACCTATGGTCATTAGCAATCTACAGGCCACCTCCATCAAGACCTGTGCAAAAACTTCAAAGGGGGGAAAAGTGTTGTGACTTGCCGATCTTTCAAACTGCCGCCGCGCAGTTACGCACGTCCTCTACACGCGGCGCTGTCTGCCAGCAATGCAGCAGCAGCGCCACCTAAGCTGCCAGCGACCGCTTGACTCGGACTCAGCTCTGATTTTACTGTTAAGGTGTACACACGTCTTACTTTGTTTACTTGATCTGCGACTTACATGTATTGTGTCATCCTTGAAATATATTTGTTCATTTTGAAGTTATAGCAGTATGCCTCAGCATCTTTTTCCAGAACAGGCCCATCTCATGACAATTAAAAACCCGTTGCAACAGATAACCCTCAGACTCTACAAGTCTCTTGTAGTTGCTGATGAAGTTCTCTGCTGCTTTTGTGTTGGAGGTGGCTGCAATGCTGTGCCTCACAATGCCATTGATGCCCATTCTTCTCTTCACAAAGACGGTGAAAATCATTCGACTTCTCACAAATGATGTTCTCATTCACACTTCGGAGACCACGCACTTGGAGGAATATTGGGCCTAGGAATCCAGCCATTTCTACTGTTACTTAAAGTGTTTCTGTCATGCACGTAATTGATGGATCTTAAAGAGTAATACATACTAAAAAGGAGCCAAGCATCAAGATTTATTTTTCATATTTACTTTAGTTCTTCGATAGATCACAAATTTTAAAATAATGACATAAAGTATAACTATCCCCCCTCCAAAAAGAATACAAAAATAAAATAAAGGCTCAGGCAGTAGTGACAGTAGCTGTTAAGTTCACTATTTCTTTCGAAATAAATCTAGAAATGGACTAAACAGGGTAAGATTAGTCAAGAGACAAGTTGCGAGTCTTCTGTACATTGTTGTTATATGAAATGAGTTCAGTTTTAAAGTGATTGGTGGCTTGTGTGTTAATAGAAGCAAGGCCTGATCTCTACTTGGGTGTGGTCTTTGTAACACAGTCGTGGCTCGAGCTGCATTCGGGCTTGGTCTTCGAAGTGTTAATAGTGTCCCCTTGCAATTGTTTTTCATTCATCCATATAAGGAGCAACCTTTTGACATCGTCCAGAATATGAAACCATTGTTTAGATACTCTTGTCACTCCCTATGAAGCATCTATCTCCTTAATCTTGCACTTGTTATTGACGATAGTGCAAACAGTTGATGTAGACCAACTGTACGTGCAAGCTAAATCAGCAATGCTCAGACCATGTTCGCGTTTTTCAATGATTTTACATTTAATTTCTAAGGTCATTTTCTTTCTATTATGGTTGTCTTCTGGCATCCTTATATTCAGGGACATTTCTCAGGTTATTAAAATCTGCTCACAGAAAACCACTGTGTGAACACAAGTTTAGAAAAATGTGTGATCACAACCTGCACTAAGATGGTAGCAGAAAGAGCGCAAACCCAGACTGCAGTAGGTACTAAAGACATTGTTCATATGTCACCGCCAACAATGAAAGGTGTTCATGTTGATGAACATTTCCCCTGCGATGATGAAATGGCTGGTCACATCACTCTAAATCATCGTCACTCGTTATGCGAAACACTGCTCTTTGAGTGCGTCATTTATTTTTTTCAATTTGTTTTGCTTGTTCTGTGAATCTTGCATTATGGGAGGTGCTCATTAAGTGAGGTTTCACTGTATGCTTGTACCCTAATGAAAAGCAAAACTGACCAATTCATGTGCAGGCACAAATAAAAACATGATGCTTAAATGTTTTGTGCAGAGGAAGCCACAAATGCGTATGAGCAAAGACACTCATGCATACTGTTCTTAATATAACCATCAACAGCTAAACATATTTAGTACAAACACAAATCCATGGTACTAATCTCATTTCTCTGCATCGGATCTCATGCATGATATTTAATGATAGGGTCCAAGAGCAAATCTACCAAACTACTGTCATTTGTTTATGCAAATTTGATAAAACTTGGTACAGTATAAGGATAAGATCAAGGTTGAGAAACAGTTGCATGTGACAAATAGTTCCTTAATAATGTGAGAATCCTATATCATTTTCTGTCAAGCAAGCATGTTACAGAATCAAACAATGGAAAATCTGCACAGGAATTTCAGCAATGTAGGAAAAGCTACATTGCTACCTACCGTAAAGAATAAAGTGAAGTAGCAGACTTAGAAGATACTTACACAAAGCTTTCAGCCACAGCCTGCATGAGCAAAAGAGAAACAGGGGAACACACATGATTCATACACACTAGCAACAACACCTCACACACATATGACAGTCAACTCTGGCAGAGGTGGGGAAGAGTTGTGTAAACCAGCACACTATAGGTGACCAATAATAAAATGTTGGTTATACTATGTTCATTATTGCCAGTTATTACCCACTGTGTTGTGTCTATTATTCTACAGGTATTGTGTTATTTTTCTTTCAAGAAATACATGAGTACATAGTGTACAAATTGCCAGCAACTGCCACAATTTTCTTCTTCTTATTGTCCATTCTTTCTAATACATAAACTACTTTTGAAGTGCCAAAATGTACTAGAATAATTAAAAAGTCTATAAAATGCCGCACTGTACAATGTACTTGCGGTGAGACACTCGCAATTCCTGAAATGCATCGCCAGTGGCCTCTGGCCTACGGAGGAGCCCCACAGTCCTGGTGGCCATGGAAAAAACAATGAAAATCTCCTGCATTACGCCACATACAGACAGATGCGACCTGTGGGCAGATCAGTGAGACTATATCCGACAGGCAGGGCCTGCACATTAGAGACAAACTACGGGCTTCAGATCAGCAGGCCCGATCTGTTAGAGATACCCACAGAAATGGCCTGCGATTTTGGCCTGTCATGGAAGTCCACTCATGTGGCCAGCTATTTAGACAATGCCACCTGCCTCAATAGGCAAGAACTATTGAAGATTTTCCTACCTGAGGAAAACCTAAAAGACATACAATAAGTTAGGCTATACTGTGTGTGTGTGTGTGTGTGTGTGTGTGTGTGTGTGTGTGTGTGTGTGTGTGTGTGTGTGAGAGAGAGAGAGAGAGAGAGAGAGAGACAGAGAGAGACAGAGAGAGACAGAGAGAGAGAGAGAGAGAGAGAGAGAGAGAGAGAGAGAGATTATGGTTGGCAACTTTTTACAGAGACAATAATGGACTGAGGTGGTAGCCAACAAAATAATCATTTCAGATAGTGTTTTTTAGAAGAAACAATAAGAATATATTTAAAATGTGATTGTTTTATTGTGCATTATTTCTTGTATTTATTTACAGACTTGCTTATTTTTGCAAAGATTCATTAAATGTTGCATATGTGAGAAATTCTGTACAATTAAAATTAAAATTCACTGCTACTTGTAGTTCTATTTTTATAAGCTCAGTTGTACATTTGTTGCAGATCCCTCTCCATTTATAGTTCATTATGGAAAAAATTCTTCCTGCCTCAGCATTTGAACAAGGAATGCTTAATACAAACCCAAATACTTTCAACAAATTTGAAACCTGTACTTGTTTAGTGTTAAAGGTACAGGAAACATTAACACGTGTTCTGTTTGCATTGCCATCCATGGATACACCTTGCTTCAGAATATCCTTTGCAATACAAAATTCATCATAAAACAGTCTCCATCTACATCATTTATCTGAAATGAATCAATATTATTTTTTGGAGATGCTTATATTTTAGGTTGGAACTCAGACAAAAATGCATCCCAGACATAAGTGGCATTGGAAGTTGATCTTCAAATGAGATTCTTGACCAAGTATGTATTCAGTAACACAAAAAATTCCCAAAGATCATCTTTGGTGCATTTTCTCGTTCTGGAACAAGATAACTTATGAAAAATGTTATTTGTGTCACCAACAAAATATCTGTCACTCATTCTTTGCACAATTTTACTAATCAGAGTCTTTGCTGCCTCAAAAGTTACCATTATACTAACATTAGAGTATTCTAAAAGCTTAGAGCAATCTAAAACAACTGCACCAACATTGGAAAACCTCCAAATTTAACTCTTATTCGGTGTTGTCAGAATCATTTAAAGTGGCTTTAGAGCTTTGGGACAATCCTCATAACATTGCATGTAACTTTTAATGGATTCAAGCTTTGTAATGATTCTGCCAACTGCTCATGTTAAAGAAAGCCATATTATTCAAAAGAGGATTTCAGAACTTCACTGCAGAAATGTAGAAGCGACCATACAATTTTAGGACCAAATTTCTGAGATCAAGAGGTGAGATATGTTTCATTGCACTATGAAAAATACTATTTGAACAATTTGCCTTGAACATTTGTTTGTTATCATTCAACTGATTTAATATTGAACTATGCTTTCCAAAATTAACATTGGCATTATTGGCACAAAAAGCATTACAATTGCTTACAGCAGGCTTGTGGGAGTCCTGGGAATGCTTTAACAAATTGTGGAGACATTGATGTTTCACTGCTCTCTTCTACAAAATCCTAAAGTTCATTTTGAAGTCTGATTTCAAGATTGAATTATTTCAATCTAGGAAATATTTCAAAACAATTCAAAACATTTTTAAATTTTTATGGTTTGTAGGATCACTTGCTGTAGAAGAAATTTACTCAATTTATTGGAATCAGATAAAATTGTAACAAAATCTGAGACTTTTTTTTGGAGCTAAAACTTCCTTCACTAATTTTTCAGCTTTTGTACACTCACAATGCAATTTCCTAACACTAGAATCACTGAATACATCCTTTACAACTTTAACATTGCATCCAAGATATTGTAGGTGATATTGTGTTTCACTGCTTGAGATACAAATGTCAGTTCTGCTACAACAGCTTTGCTTAATCCACTTGTGGTTGAGCTACCTCTTGCAGAAAAAAAAGAGTTGGGAACCTTGGAAGTCTCCTTTATGTTGTTCTCCTTGTTTGTATGACCTAATAACATTAAAAATATTTAGTACTAAATTAAATCATATTTATGTAATTTGAAATTTCACCAAACAAAAAAAAATAAAGGTACGACAAAATCAACTTTGGCTTACTTTCGTTTTTGCATGCTGCGAACAGTCATTATTGCTGCCATGTGCCACACTAAATTCCTGTTTGCAGACAGAATGGAAGGCTATGAAGCAATTAGCTTTCACAGGGCAAATCCAGGAAAATGGTTCTCTTCAACATGAATGGTAAATCCATGTATTGTTTTTCTTTCTTTGGGTGATTTCACCCTATCTTCATAACTACTCATATTAAAACAAGAAATCGCAAACCAGATCTGATTAGAACAATGCTCTGGTCCTCTAGCTTAGCACAATGTGGTCTTTCCTTCAGTTTCTGGGCTGCCATACAGTAAGTGTTGTTGCTGGTTTAATAGTTCACCACAGGACAAGAAAAGCACTCCGTCATCAGGCCACATGTGGCCCACCGGGACCATCTGACTGCCGTGTCTTCCTCAGCTAAGGATGCGGATAGGAGGAGCGTGTGGTCAGCACACTGTTCTCCTGGTCGTTATGATGGTTTTCTTTGACTGGAGCCACTACTATTCAGTTGAGTAGCTCCTCAATTGGTATCACAAGGCTGAGTGCACCCCGAAAAATGGCAACAGTGTATGGCGGCCCAGATGGTCACCCATCCAAGTGCCGGTCATGCTCGACAGCACGTAACTTCGGTGATCTGACGGGAACCGGTGTATCCACTGTGGCAGGGCCATTGCCATACAGGACAAGAGATCATAGGGAAAGCCATGGTGTCAGGCAAAACAAATTATTTTATTGGATAAATCTGAAATAATGTGAGATCTGTGATTTAAAAAGCTCTAAGATATATTATTTCCTTGGAAGTATGGGATAGTTGGCAACTTATTGCTGACAACATACCATTCCTGCATGATACCAAATGGCAGAGGATAACATGGTGTCAGGTAGACGTCCTTTGGGCCTTCACACCATAGGTGTATGTGTGTGTGTGTGAGTGTGTGTTTTTTTTTTTGTGAGCATGCGTCCAAGAACCAGAACTTGATAGTAGTGAGATCTTCAGATCAAACTGAAGTTTTTACCAGAAAGACATACCTCATGGGAGGGTAGTGTATTTATTGCCATGGAGAAGAATCTTCAAATAACTCAGGTAGAAACTAAGTCTACATGTGAAATAGTTTGAGCATGAGTAACAGTCAAGAATGAGATAGATGGCTTCACTGAATCTTTGTTTTGGTCGGCAAGCTCAACTGCAAAATTAACTGCTAACTTCAAAGGAAACCTCGATTCATTAGTTCATATGTACCCAAGACATGCTATACTAGTTGGAACAGATTTTAATAATCCCACGTTTTATAAGGAAACTTAAAAACTTGAGTGGCAGGTAAGAGAAAACTACCTACAAAACAGTTATAAAAGTTTCCTTTAAAAACTATCTGGACCAAATCACTTCACCACATTACCCATGATGGAAAATACTATCTTGCTGAATTGTCACAACAATGAGCACCAATAGAATCAGGGGAAAAAAGGAAGCAGAAAATTCATGTGTTCAGTAAAATGGGTAAGAAGGTGGTTATGGGATTGCTCAGACATGAGTTGAAATAATTTGATTCAGGAAGTGAACATGTAGAGGAACCATGGGCCAAGTACAAATAAATAGTTGAAAAAGCTCTACAAATTGTGTACCTTGCAGAATAATTATGGTAGAGACACCCCTTGTGGAACACAATATATAAAGAAGTACCATAAGAAACAGTACCTGCTGCAAAAAAATGGAGGTAAAAACATAAATCCACAGACAGTCAATTGATAATTGAAATGTGCTTGGTTACAAAAATGGCAATGCATGTAATGTTTAATAAAACCAATAGCAACATCATACAAAAGGGTAAGTCTCCTAATCAGAAAAAAATTTGGTCTTATACTGAGGCCACCAGAGAAGTAGTTCTGATGTTGTGGTTAATAATGGGAGCAAGACTAAAGAAAAATCAAGACATGTCCACAGGATTTGTTGACCTGGAAAAAGCATTCAACAATGTCAGATGTTAGATAAACTGAGAAAAATAGGGGTAAGCTATGGGGAAAGATGTGTAATGTACCATATGTGCAAGAGCCCAGAGGGAACAATAAGAGTGAAAGACAGGGATTTAGTCTTTCACCCCTGTTGTTCAATCTATAATTGAAGAAGCAATGACGAAAATAAAAGAAAGGTTCAAGAATGGCGTTAAATTCAAGGTGAAAAGGTATCAATGATAAGATTTGGAGATGACATTGTTATTCTCAGGAATGTGAAGAAGAATTAGAGGATCTTCTGAATGGAACTTGAATTTGGACTGGGAGTAAATCAAAGAATGACGAAAGTAATGAGAAATAGCTGAAATGAGGACAGTGAGAAGCTAAACATCAGGATTGGTGATCACGAAGATCAGGGTAAGGAATTCTGCTACCTAGGTAGCAAAATAACAAGACAGAGAAATGAGGCCATAAGAAACAGACTAGCAACGGCAAAAACAGCATTTCTGGCCTTAATTTGAGGAAGAAATTTCTGAGACTGTATGTTGTGAGTGCAGAATCACCTGGTAGTGAAACATGGACTGTGGGAAAGTAGGGAATGGAAGAGAATTGAAGCTTTTGAGACATGGTGGCACAGAAGAACGTTGAAAATAAGGTAAGCAATGAGGAGGTTCTCCACAGAAAGAAAGAAATATATGGAGCACACTGAGAGGAAGAAGGGACATGAAGGTAGGACACCAGTTAAGACTTCACAAAATAACTTCCATGGTATGTACATAAACTTAACACACTCTGACAAACAATGAAATTATAACTACACACAACACAACAAAAATAAAAAGGTTCATTCATACACTTTCATTCAAACTTTCAATTCCTTAATGAGAGTAATTAATATCACTTTTAAACACCTGAACCACAGACTTGACCAAGAGCCCATCAACCACAAAGGGACCGGGAGGCTGAGGCTGACCCACTCACGCCTTGGCGTACCAGTCAAGCTGTGTATGGGCAGCTTTACTCTGAGCTGTGAGTAGCCAGGCCAGACCTTGCTGCAACTCCTTTCTCATCCCTCCCCTCAACATGTTTATCCACAGTGATAAACCTGTTTTCCATTCCTCATCCCACTCATCCAATGCCGAGGGCCAGCGTCAGGTGGCCCGTACTCTCTCCATATCCCTGGCTTTGAAAACTTCAGTCTTAGCAACAGGACCAAGCCGTTTCTCTTTCTTCACCTTGTCTCTCACCATAGCATAGCCTATGGACATCTCGGGTAGGCCCAGTGGATGGACCAGCTCACACATACCACTCCTTTCCTGCACCCCAGCAATCCCGACTGTGTCATGTTAGCCCTCTCCTCCATTTTCCCACCTGTCTCTAGGTTTCTTCAATAGTTGGGGCTATCCAGCTTTGGCCTATAACACCTACCACTAGTTACTGTTAAATCTCATACTGCATTCCTCCCCAACCCCCTACTGTCATTCATCAACAGGAAATGTCCTGCAAATAGCAAACGATGTCCTCTCTCAGTCATATTCCATATTCTGGAGCTTGTGGTTGGAGCTCAAATATTATTACATTGATTTTAAAATGAATAAAGTAGATTGTTTGCTAAAAATGCTTTTTAATTTATCAAGTACAGAAGAGAAGCTAGAAATAGGTGATTAGGTGCACATCAACCAGAATATTTGTTAATGCTTAACTTGATGGAAAGAACAACTTTCTGCAATATATAATTTGGCAAAGCTATGCTTAACACTGAAAGAAGAGAAAGAAAAGTTACTTTCAAAACACAAAGGGATTACAGACATTAGCTGCTAGTGGGCATTGATTTATATCAATGGGGCAAGTTGATGATTTTTGCCCAACTGGTATTCAAACCCGTGTCTGCTGCTTAATAGGCAGATGCACTGACCACAATGCCTTCTGGACACAGCAGTCATTGTAGCCACATGAACTATCATAGCACACCTCCTGCCAGACCCTAACTCGCAACTTATACTACACACGACTGATGTGGTGCCTCTCCTTGTTAGCCACATTACTCATGGCATCTTGCTGATTCCTGTAAGAGTTCAAGCATGGTGTGCATCTTTGCTGAAGGGATTATTGGCTGTCATCACCTTAATTATATATATGGAGTCCTTTACATCTTGATTCATAGTGGCTGCAGGATGAAAATGGAGTCTGTTCTTTCAAAAGAACAGAGAACACATGTAAGAAAGTTACTTTATTTCTATTGTGTGTTATTTGGCGATACAGGGTTGCGAACAAAGTCAACTGTTTTTTTCTAAAGCATTTAAGTCAGCAAATTAAGAAACATACAGAAAGTGCACTATTTTTGGGAAAAAACTTATAAATGCAAACAAAATGTTTGGTACTATTGACATTGCTGTTCATACTGATTCAGCATATGTCATTTCAGGAATATAATGAATTAGTTATTAAAAATAGACACATATTAAACAGGGTAGTACAGTGCTTCAGGTTTTGCGAAAGTTATGTGTTAGAACTACAGGCTCATCATGAAAAATGAGAGTCCACTAACTATAGCAATTTATTAGACTTGTTATGCCTTCTAGCAAATCTTGGCAGTGTCCTAGATGAACAGTTAAACGATTCTAATACACATCATATGTTATTGAAAAACAACAAAATGATGAAAAGAATAGGTTGCTACTCTTCATATACAGGAGTTTCTAAGTTTCAGACAGGCACAGTGAAAAGAGTGCTATACATATTAGCCTTCTTCTGAAGTAGAAAACATACATACATTCACAAAACTGCAACTACACTCTGCAAACCTCTGTGACGTGAATGGCAGAGGGTACATCACATCGTACCAGTTATAACAATTTCTTCCTGTTCCATTAACGTATGGAGTGTGGGAAGTATGACTGTTTGAATGCCTCTGTGCAAGGAGTAATTATTCGAATCTTATCCTCACAATCCCTATATGAGCAATGTGTAGGGGGTTTCCTAGAGTAATCATTTAAAGCTAGTTCTTGAAATTTCATTAACAGTCTTTCTCAATATAGTTACATCTATCTACATGAGTCTTCCGGTTCAGTTCTTTCATTATCTCTGTGACACTCTCCCACAGATTAAACAAACCTGTGAACATTTGTGCTGCACTTCTCTGTATAAGTTCACTATTCCCTATTAGTCCTATCAGGTACAGGTCCCACACACTTGAGCAATATTGTAGAACCAGTGGCACTTTCCCAGTATTCTACCAATAAATCAAAGTGTACCACCTGCTGTACCCACGACTGAACCTATATGATCATTCCACTTCATATCCCTTCAAATTGTTACACCCAAGTATTTGTATGCATTGGCAGATTCCAACAGTGACTAATTGATATTATAATCATAGGACATTACATTTTTTCATTCTGTGAAATGCAAAATTTCACATTTATGATCACTTAAAGCAATTTGCCAATTTCTGCAAAATGTTGAAATCTTATCAAGCTCTAACTGAATATTTATGCAACTTCTTTCAGCTTGATTTTACTATAGTCTGCAAGGTCGTCGATATATAATATGAACAGCAAGCATCCCAACACACATCCTTGGCTTACACCTGACATTACTTATGAAATTATTGGTATGTACGAGCACCACATAAATAATTTGACAATTCAGAGGCTTCCTTTACCAGGATACAG
Source organism: Schistocerca americana (assembly GCF_021461395.2). NCBI lineage: Eukaryota > Metazoa > Arthropoda > Insecta > Orthoptera > Acrididae > Schistocerca > Schistocerca americana. The sequence goes on from NC_060121.1 coordinate 97,261,242, forward strand.
ATTAGGTGGCTGTTTCTCAAGGAGTTCCTTGCGGTGTGGGGGAGTGGCTATGTACATAAAAAACAGTACCGGTATTCGATTTGAGTCCATAGACTTATCATGGCACTGCACTGAACAGATATTTGAATGTTGTGCAGAGGCAGTTGACTTTAGTGACATTAAACTTAAAATTGTTGTTGTTTACAGGTCCCCTAACTCTGACTTCAGAGCATTTCTGCTCAAGCTAGAGAGGGTTTTTGATTCACTTTGTATGAAGCACCAGAAATTAGTTATATGCGGTGACTTCAATATAACTTTGTGTATGAGGGTGCAAGAAAAAGAATGTCGGTAGATCTCCTAAATTCATATGATCTGATGCGGACTGTGTTTTTTCCAACTAGAGTGCAAGGGACTAGTAGCACAGCCATAGACAATATTTTTATTCATCCTTCATTACTAGATGGGCATTCCATTAGTAAAAGGGTGAATGGCCTTTCACACCATGATGTACAAATTTTAACACTAAAAGGCTTTTGTACTCAAACAAATGTCACACATAATTACGAACTATGTAGGAAAGTTAATCCAATAGCAATAGAGAGTTTTTAAAACCTTGTCAAGGAAAAAGAGTGGCAGGATGTTTATAGTGATGGTAACATAGATGATAAATATAATGCTTCCCTCAACACATTTCTCATGTTCTTTGAGAATTGCTTTCTATTAGAATGTTCTAAATGGGGTACTAGCAGTAATAGGTAGCCAAGGTGGCTGACTAGTAGGATAAGAATATCATGTAGAAGAAAGTGAGAATTACATCAGAATGTTAAAAGTAGTCACAATCAAGCTACAGTAGCCCATTACAAACACTGTTGTAAGGTGCTTAAAATGTTATTAGGAAGGCAAAGAGTATGTGATATGCAAATAGAATAACTAATTCACAGGATAAAATTAAAACCATATGGTCAGTTGTGAAGGAACCGTCTGGTCAACAGCACAAGGTCGATGATATAAAGTCAGTTCATAGTAAAAATATTTCTGTTACTGATAAATCAGATCACTGAAGACTAAGGACCCTCATAGTTATGATGGAATGCCTAGCAGAATATGAAAGTACTGTTCTGCATATGTTAACCTCGTATTTAGCCATATTTGTAGTTTTTCCTATAGGAATGGTCAGTTTCCTGAACGATTAAAGTACTCAGTAGTAAAGCTGCTTTATAAAAAGTGAGAAAGGGATAATGCAGACAATTGAGACCTATTTCTATGCCATCAGTGTTTGCTAAAGTTATTGAAAAGGCTGTATATGTAAGGATAAAAGATCACACGATTTGCTTTAGAAGTCATTTAACAACTGAAAATGCTATATTCTGTTTTCTGTATGAGGTACTGGATGGGTTAAATGAGAGCTTTTGAATGCTAGGCAAATTTTTTGATTTAACTAGGGCGTTTGATTGTGTTGATCACAAAATACTGCTCCTGAAGTTGGGCCATTACAGAATACAGGGAGCAGCTCACAATTGGTTCACCTCTTATTCTAGTATATTTCTATTTGCTGATGACACTAGCTTGGTGGTAAAGGATGTTGTGAGCAACATTGGCTTGGTTTCAAATAGCGTAGTTCATGACCTACGTTCATGGCTTGTAGAAAATAAACTAATGCTAAATCAAAGTAAGACTCAGTTTTTACAGTTTTTAACACACAATTCAACAAAACCTGATGTTTCAATTGCACAGAATGGGCACATGATTAGTGAAATTGAAAAGTTCAAATTTCTAGGTGTTCAGATAGATAGTAAACTGTCACGGAAAGCCCACATTCAAGATCTTGTTCAAAGACTTATTGCTGCCATTTTTACTGTTCAAATTGTATCTGAAATGAGAGATCATTCGACACAAAAATTAGTCTACTTTGCTTATTTTCATTGGCTTATGATGTATGGTATTATATTTTGGAGTAACTCTTCTCATTCTAAAAGGATATTTTTGTCTCAGAAACAGGTGGTTCGGCAATAAGTGTGTAAGTTCACGAACCCCTGCTCTATCCCTGTTCATGAGTCTGGGTATTTTGACATTGGCCTCTCAATATATATATTCCTTACTGTCATTTCTTGTTAACAATATTAGCTTATTCCCAAGAATAAGCACCTTTCACTCATTAATACTCGGCAGAAATAAAATCTGCATTTGGATCGGACTTCCTTAACTATTGTGCAGAAAGGTGTGCAGTATACTGCTGCAGTCATTTTCAATAAGCTACCACTTGAATTCAAAAATCTTAGCAGTAAATCATGCACTTTCAAATCTGAGCTGAAGAGTTTCCTCATGGATCACTCCTTCTATTCTGTCGACGAGTTCCTTGAAAAATTAAGCTGATTCTTATTGTATTGTTAACTGTGTTTACTTATACTTATGGATTGACTTTTTTCGGGTTCATAAACATTTTATTTTTATCTGTTATTACTTTTATGCTGTAATTTCCTGTAATGACATGTTCCATGACCTTGGAGATTTGCTCCTCAATTTGGTCCTACAGAACGTGATGTGTAAATAAATAAATAAAATACATCTTCCAGTGACTCTCCATCCAGGATAACGTGTGGTGTCCACCCCACCAAAAAGTCCTCAATCCAGTTACAAATTTCCTTTGATACCCCATATGACCATACTTTTGACATTAAGCATAGGTGTGGTACTGAGTCAAATGCTTTTTGGAATTCAAAACTACTGTATCTATCTGGCTGCTGTGGCCCAAAGTTTTCAGTTATGTCATGTGAGGAAAGTGCAAGTTGGGTTTCATATTATCGATGTTTTCGGAATCCCTGCTGGTTGGCACTGAGGTGATGAGTCTGTCCAAGATACCTCATTATGTTTGAGCCCAGAATATCTTCTAATATTCTATAACACATCAATGTCAAAGATAGTGGGTGGTAGTTTTGTCGATCACTTCTACTATCCTTCTTGTAGATGGGTGTGAGCTGTGCCTTTTTGCAAGAACTGGGCATGGGTTTTTTGTTCAAGGGATCTATGATAGATTATAGTTAGAAGGGGAGCTAACTCAGTTGCAGATTCAATATAGAATCTGGAAAGTATTCCATCTGGGCCTGAAGCTTTGTTCACTTTAAATGACTTCAGCTGTTTCTCAACACCACTGACACTAGCACTTATTTAATTTATCTTTTCAATGGTACAAGGATTAAACTGAAGCAATCATCCTAGGTTTTCCTTTGTAAAAAAACACTTCAAAACAGAGTTAAGCATTTCACCTTTTACTCTACTACCCTCAATTTCAGTTCGTGTCTCATTTGCTAGGCGCTTTGGCCACTAACATCCTTCACGTATGACCAGATTTTCTTTGGATTCTGTGAAAGATCACTTGACAATATTCTGATACAGTAGTCATTGAAGGCATTATGGCATCTCTCTATCTATAGCCCTATGCTTTGTTTTACACCTTTTATGCAGTAATCTCTGTTTCTGACACACACATAACCACTGTCTCTGCCAATATGGCCTGACAGTGCTAGTGCGAATATATGTACGTTTTATACTTCAGAAAAAGGCCTTTAGGCTGAAAGCTGAAATGTTATAGCAGTCTTTTTGTTGTGCCTTTTCATGTCTCCTCTGTGTGCTGAGTAGTACTCTTTTCATAATACTTTTGTTGTTCCATTCTGGACTTTCCAGTCTTTGACAATATAGAAAATGAACTTTTAGACCATATGTACCAAGCTTACACTGAAGAATCAACTAAAGACTTTAATGCTGTCATATTGTTACTGTGCAGGCAAACAAAACAACAGACATTACTTCAAAAAAACAGTCTGTCATTATACTGCAGTGTATTATGGAGGAGAAACCTGTTGATAGAGCCGGCCGGGGAGGCCGAGCGGTTCTAGACTGCTACAGTCGCAGGTTCTAATCCTGCTTCGGGCATGGATGTGTGTGATGTCCTTACGGTAGTTAGGTTTAAGTAGTTCTAAGTTCTAGGGGACTGATTACCTCCGCTGTTAAGTCCCATAGTGCTCAGAGCCATTTGAACCAAACCTGTTGAAAGAAGCCTTTCGTTTGAAGATGTTATAATAGTACAGCATGTTGGCTCAGAGAGGTTCTAAAAAGAAATCTGAAATATTTCAGTGTTCAAGAAATACTCAATGCTCAGGCATATGATGGTATCCCAGAAATGAACAGCAATCATGATGGTGTACAGATGCCGATTTCATTTTTTTTATTCATCCATAGATTATTTAGTACAAACACTATGGAGATAATGTACATGCTACAACCAAAGATGAAATCAGTCAAAGAGGGAAGAGAATTGTTAAATGTCCTCTCTAAGAGGGCAGTAGGTACCTCTGATGAGGATTCTGCTATTATTTCCTTTTTCTTGCAGTGTCCGAGAATCTGTTTTTCATATCAAATTTTAGTTCTGTATTTGCATGTATGCCAACTTCATCTTGCTGATAACACCCATGTGAAGTAGACAGCCTATGAAAGCATAATATAATGTAATTGAAATCAATGTACTGCTACATGGGACATGTCCACAGGCCCAATAATTATGTTCGGTTGCTGATTTATCACTTTTAAAGGTAAATATCAGGAAGCATATTAATACCATAAACTAAATCACAGCAGAGTCCTCGTCATCCAACTTTCACCAACAAGACCTTCCATTCAACCCAAACATGTTGGTGGGAAGAAGAGAAGCTATTGTTATTACCAATTAGGAAAAGACAGATTGCTATTTACCATGAGCAAGACACATCAGATTGCAGACAGGCACAATTGAAGGGCTTATTTCAATAATGGTACAAGTCCACTACCTCCACTTTTCTGCCTATAATGCTTCTGAAATTAATGATCCAAACAAACAGAAAGAAAGGTTCATCTCTAGCAAGAAGTCATATGCTTGAATATTTATGGTATCTCAACTGCAGAGTTTTCAGCACTCATTCAACTTTAGGACTCTGTATCTCACAATGAACAAAAACTGACTTGTACCACTACTGAAATAAGCCCTTCAATTAAGAGGCACTTGCACAAAGCTTTCGGCCACAGCCTTTGTTAGTAAAAGAGAGACAGACACAATTCAAAAACAAAAGCAAGTACACCTCACACACACGACTACCAGTTCCAGCATCTTGGGCCAGAATGCTATTGGCATTCCAGAATGCTACTGGCATTCCCGCCTGAGATGTTGGAATTGACATTCTTGCATGTGTGAGGTGTGCTTGGCTTGTGTGTGTGCATGTGTGGATGGTGAGTGTGTCTCTTTTACTGACAAGGCTGTGGCTGAAAGCTTTATGTAAGTGTCTTTTAAAATTGTGCCTCTTTGAAACCTGATGTGTCTTTTTTATGGTAAGTAGCAATCTGTCATTTCCCATGTTGTTGATATTCCGACATGGAGTTTCCATTGTGTGAAACTACCATTGTTTTATTTTGTCAGTCTTAAAGGTCATATATGTCACTTTCAATATCAGCTATCCTTTCTGTTCAAGCGACTAAGCTATGGTCAGTTCGGATCAGAGGATTGGGACCCAACTGTATAGTATAGTAAGGTACAATATACACTCATCAAAAAAAGCTTTGCATCACCCTGGTTCCCAGAACTCCTGAAGATAGACATTGACTGTGGATATTGTATCACAGACACAGTCCCTTTGACTGTTCAGAGATGTCACTAAACCTCCCCAAAGATGTAAAGAACCATGCATGAGCAGCACCTATTAGACAGAGAGGGTCTGACAGCTGATCAGTTCCAGTTGTTTCACCAATAACTATGCCTAGACAGTCAGTCAGTACCATGGTTCAATCATGTCCACATTGTTACTTTCTGCCAGGAAGGACTCTTGACAAGGGAAGTGTCCAGGTGTCAAGGAGTGACTCCCGTCATCCATGGCAAGGTCCATCCTTGCAACCACGACACCATGCAGCGCAGTACAGATGGGCCCAACAACATGACAAATGGACTGCTGAGGATTGGCAACACATTCTCTTCACTGATGAGTGTCACATATGCCTTCAACCAGACAATCGTCAGAGACGTGTTTGGAGGCAACCCGGTTAGGCTGAACGCTTTAGACACACTGTCCAGTGAGTGCAGCAAGGTGGAGGTTCCCTGCTGTTTTGGGGTGGCATTATCTGGGGTCGACATAAGCCACTGGTGGCCATGGAAGGCACCATAACAGCTGCATGATACGTGAATGCCATCCTCTGACCGACAGTGCAACCATATCGGCAGCGTAATGGAGAGGCGTTCATCTTCATGGAAAACAATTCGCACCCCCTTGGTGCACATCTTGTGAATGACTTCCTTCAGGATAACATCGCTCGACTAGAGTGGCCAGCTTGTTCTCCAGACATGAACCCTATCTAACATTCCTGAGATAGGTTGAAAAGGGCTGTAATGAATGACATGACCCAACAGTCACTCTGAGGGATCTACGCCGAATCGCCATACGGGAATGGGACAATCTGGACCAACAGTGCCTTGATGAACTTGCAGACAGTATGCCACCATGAATACAGGCATGTATCAATGCAAGAGGATGTGCTACTGGGTATTAGAGGTACCAATGTGTACATCAATCTGGCCCACCACCTCTGAAGATCACACTGTATGGTGGTACAACATGCAATGTGTGGTTTTATGAGCACTAAAACGGATGGAAATGATGTTGAAGTTGATCTCTATTCCAATTTTCTGTACAGGTTCAGGAAACTTTTTTTGATGTGTATAATATAATTATGAGAATCACCACTGTACTCACAATGAAACTGGTTTGTGTAAATAAGAAGTCACAAAGAAAGCACAAATACCAGGAATAGCTACAGCACTCACAAAGAAGCGAATTTGTCAGGAATGAACAAGTCACAGTCTCAGATGAGACCTTCTCTGAAAAGCAGCAGCTATTATGTGCATGGCACATGAAACACTGAATGCAAAAGAAGTGATGTGTACTGCAGATTGTTGCATCATTACATCAAGATCTAATCAGATATTTCCAGCCAATGCACAAAGTGATCAGCCAAAGCAGCATACACACTTACTTTCAAGTAACTGGACACTGGCCACACCTCTCAGCCAAAGTGCAAAATGGCCAGCCAATTCAGGAACTGGCCACACTTCGGGCTTTGGACATAACATATAGCCTATACATGTGAAACAATTAACAAAGTAGTATACGGCAAGATGAGGACAGGACAGGAAGCCAGCCATGGCCTAATGAAAGGAACCATCCCAGCATTCACGTTAAGTTGGGGAAACCATGGAAAACTGAAGTTACGATAGCTGGACAGAGAATAAACCCTAGTCCTCCAAAGTGCTAGTTCATTATATTGAGATTGAAGTAGCCACCTCACTCAATACATGACTGGAAGGGTAATCACAAATACACCACCTACATTGTGAGTGCAACATGCATAACAAGTAAATCAGTGAACAAGAAATTTTGAACATAAAGACACAACTGAAAAAGTGAAAGCACATGAGCACATTACATAAAACTGCTGAAATGCACAACATGCACAAGAAATAAATCAGTGCTGTAGGTAAATTGTGGTACTTTCATATAAAAACCACTAAATAAAATAAAATAAATCACACAAACTCATTATATACTGTAGAACAGCTGAGGTATAATGCTCAAACACACAACAAACCTGCCAACACTATGCCCATCACAACTGAGCTAGCATCAGATCCCTCCTCAGTGGAGGTATATTTCACTACTTGGATGATTTGTTGTGCTATCTGTCAGACGGGGGGAAGCAAATTATCATTTGTGGGGATTTCAATGTTGATTCCCTGAAAGAGTGTAATAGGAAGAATGACCTTGTAGTATTACTCAGTTCTTTCAATTTGAGCTCCGTCATTGATTTTCCTACTCGGATAACAAAGAACAGTAGTACATTGATAGATAACTTTTTTATAGACCAAGAAAAGTTTAAGGACATAAATGCTTATCCTGTTGAGAATGGTCTTTCAGATCATGGTGCACAGCTAGTTACAGTACATGACATAGCTCCATGCAGTATATCAAATCAGACTTTCAAAGCAGTGCGTTCAATCAACAATATAAATATTGCAACCTTTAGGGAAAGCCTACAGCAGCTAGACTGGGATGAAGTGTATAAGGAACTCGATGCAAACTTGAAATATAACTTATTTCACGATACATTTTTACGGGTATTGGAATATTGTTTTCCCAAGAAAATAGCTAAACATAATTCCAAGAAAACACATAAAAACCTTGGCTAACTAAAGGAATAAGAATATCTTGCAACCATAAAAGAGAACTGTGTCTAACAGCAAGAGGGAGTACTGACCCCGAAATTGTTCAATATTTTGCGGTACTAAGAAAAGTTATTAAAAAGTCCAGAAGCATGTGTATCATGTCTGAGATCATTAACTCTGATAATAAAATTAGAGCAATTTGGAATACTATTGAAAGGGAAACAGGGCAACCAAGAGCACAGGAAGACTTTAGTGCCATAAAACTGAATGACAAGTGTACTAAAAAACAATCGGAAATTGAAAATATTTTCAATAATAATTTTTTAAATGTTGTGGAGAAAATAGGATCTAGATCTTCACTAGAAGAGGCAAGGCTACTAATAGAAGAGGCCATACCTGTGCTGTTTGAAACAACTGTAATTCCACCAACCTCTCCCTCTGAAATCAGTAAAATAATAAACTCACTGAAAAGTAAAAGCTGTTATAGAATTGATGGCATTTCCAGCAAGGTACTTAAAGCTTGTTCCCCACAGATAAGTAGGATTCTCAGCCACATATGTAATAGCCCTTTGGAGCAGGGTGTTTTCCCCGATAGACTGAAATATGCCATTGTAAAACCATTGCATAAAAAGGGGGAAACGTCGGATGTCAACATCTACTGCCCAATCTGTCTTCTGACAGCTCTATCAAAAATTTTTGAGAACGTAATGTATTCAAGAGTAGCTTCTCATATTTGTAAAAATAAAGTACTAACAAAATGTCAGTTTGGTTTTCAGAAAGGCTTTTCAACAGAAAATGCTATATACACTTTCACTGATCAAATATTAAATGCTCTGAATAACCGGACATTACCCATTGGTATTTTTTTGTGATCTCTCAAAGGCCTTTGATTGTGTAAATCATGGAATTCTTTTAGATAAGCTAAATCATTATGGTTTGAGTGGGGCAGTGCACAAATGGTTTAATTCATACATAACTGGAAAAACGCAGAAAGTTGAAATAAGTGGTTCATGTAATGTTAAAACAACAGCTGATTCCTCAAACTTGGGGGCTATCAAGTACGGGGTCCCACAGGGTTCAGTCTTAGGTCCTTTACCCTTTACTGTTCTTCATATACATTAATGACTTACCATCCCACATTGATGAAGATGCAAAGTTAGTCCTTTTTGCTGATGATACAAGTATAGTAATAACATCCAAAAACCATGAACTAAGTGATGTAATTGTAAATGATGTTTTTCACAAAATTATTAAGTGGTTCTCAGCAAACGGACTCTCTTTAAATTTTGATAAAACACAGTATATACAGTTCTGTACAGTAAATGGCACAACTCCAGTAATAAATATAGACTTTGAACAGAAGTCTCTAGCTAAGGTAGAATTTTCAAAATTTTTAGGTGTGTCCATTGATGAGAGGTTAAACTGGAAGCAATACACTGATGGTCTGCTGAAACGTCTGAGTTCAGCTATGTATGCTACTAGGATTATTTCAAATTTTGGTGATAAGAATCTCAGTAAATTAGCTTACTATGCCTACTTTCATTCACTGCTTTCATATGGCATCATATTCTGGGGTAATTCATCATTGAGTAGAAAAGTATTCATTGCTCAAAAACGTGTAATCAGAATAATTGCTGGAGCCCACCCAAGGTCATCCTGCAGACATCTATTTAAGGATCTAGGGATCCTCACAGTATATACATTCTCTTATGAAATTTGTTGTTAATAATCCAACCCAGTTCAAAAGTAATAGCAGTGTGCATAGTTATAACACCAGGAGAAAGGATTATCTTCACTATGCAGGGTTAAATGTGACTTTGGCACAGAAAGGGGTAAATTATGCTGCCACAAAAGTCTTTATCACCTAACTGACAGATAGCCAACTAACATTTAAAAATAAATTAAAAGAATTTCTAGATGACAACTCCTCCTACTCATTGGCTGAATTTTTAGATATAAATTAGGGGGAAAATGTAATATCTTGTACAGACATCTTCTATTAACCTGACACATTCCACATCATTACGAAGTGTCGTATTCATGATCTATGGAACAAGTATTAATCTAATCTAATCTAATCTAATCATCTAAAAAATGGAAACAGAAAGCCATCAGCAGAAGAAACCTTCTTTGCAAAGACAAACACAGCACAGATGATACGTCAGTTAATAGAATCAAAAGAAGTCAACAACAAATCAGGGTCTAGTATCCAGTGCACTAATGCATTCTTTTTAGTGTAGAAACACTTTTCAATGAGAAACTATTTTAAATCTGACTTAAAAAAAAAACTTTCCCATCTCCAACCCCTTTATGTATGCTGGCAGTACATTACAGAGAAAGACACCAAAATGGTCCACTTTCTTTGAGAACTTGTACTATATGGAGAGACCCACAGTAGTGAGTATTGTAACTGTGGTAATCAGAGTTGGTCTGTAGGTCTAGCCCTTGTCATCATCACACATTTGTATATGTACAAGGAGGATACAGTAAGCAAAAACAGCTTTTCAAGTACGGGCTTGCAGTGAGCTCTAGCCAAGCAATGTGACAAGATTTGAATAGCCCTTTCCTGTAATGTAAAAATTTCATTTACTCAGCTATTAATTTTGCCCCAGAAAAGTATTCCATAAGCTAAAAGGGGCTGGAAGTAACCAAAATGAGTTATTCAAGCACCATCTGAAGAGCAAACCTTAGAAATTTTCTCAGAGCAAAACATGGAGAGCTGAGTGTCTGGGAGAGATTAGTTACATAGTCTTTCCAATTTAAGTCTTGGTCAACATACGTTCCTAAATGTTTGTGCATTGTACCCTTTCTAACTCATCCTGCCTTGTGCCAGATGAAGATCTTGGCTTTAATTCATTTTTTCGCATTATATGTAGTCTATTTTCTTCACATTAATGGACAGCCTGTTGCCATTGAACCATAAATCCAAGGACTTCAGAGGACTTTATCTGTTGTAGTGGTCAGAAATTCCTTAACATTATTCACTATTACATTAGAGTCATCTGCAAACAACATGAGATTGGCTGCAGTTTCTGAGGTGTGCATGATATTTAATTAAGGAACAGAAGGCCGCATAACACATTACCCTGGGGTACACCTATTAAAACTTTCCTTGCATCGGGTACTAATCTGATTTTATGATATGAGCTCCACAACCTGTAATATAGTTTGTAAATATGAATGAACCCACTTGTTTTCTATTCCTTTTACCCTCAATGCAATCAACTTATCTAAAAATTCCATGAATAAAATATCAGAAGCTTTAGAAAGGTATAATTAACTCCTACAATGCTATTGTTGCTATCCCAGTTTCTAACTATTCCATCGATGAATCCAATTATTGCAGTTTCTGTACTTCTACCTGTTCCAAAGCCACCCCGATTATTATTTGGTAGGCTGTGATCATCTAAGTAATTGTGAGTCTTTGTTTCATTATATTCTAAATTGCTAAGAGAATACCAGTAGGAGTGAAATGGGAATTCTCAGCTTCATGAGTACTCTTAAATAATACTCCCACTTTTGAATGAAGGTATTACATTTGATATTTTTCATCTTTTGAGGAACACTCCCTCAGTGAATGATGAATTAAAAATGTGAGCCAAGGGCATTATGATTTGTGAAGCAGTACAGATTATAAATGACACTGGTACATCATCTACTACCACCTATCAATTTTGAATTTGCGGCTTTTAATCTCCTTTACTACTTCATTCTTGCTGGTTGCAACTAATCTCTCACTGTATGCTGGTGTGCAAAACCTAAGTTTATCCTGATTTGTAAAATTTAAGCTGAGTGTTTTGAATGCATTAATGCAATGATCATTTATATAATTTGGCAAGTATTTTTGGTAAATACTGATATCATCAGCATTTGTAAATGTATTTACCTGCTCTTCATGTATCTCTCCTGTTTCACTTTTTACGGTATTGTATATAGATTTTGACGTGTTGTCCAACATTCTTATAACGTTATCATTTCTAAGAAGCTTGTACTTTGCAATTACCTGTTGACATATTTTCCTGTAAGTATTTACATGTTCTGTAAGAGTACTTTCCAATATGCTAAGTACATTCACTGTTATACAGACAAAATGAATCTTGTTATGCAAATGCTTGTAGCGAAAACATTAAGTCTGTTAGATCGCTCTTTGCAAGTATTGCTGGATTTACAACGTTTTTCTCTTCATTGTTTAAGTGAAGTGATATGTTACACACACTATTCAGTAAGAGAACTCCTTCAGTTACTTGAACTAGATGAAATTTCCAGCCTCATATTGTAAATAGTATTCAAGAAAACAAATTATGCATATTGGAATGTTTTGATAAGACAGAAGAAGGGAATACTTGGGATGATATTTCAAGAAAAGAATCTTTTGCTTTAAGTAATTTACTTCACAATCCAGAATTTTAGATACTTCTAAACATGCAGATATTTTGTACAATACAGTCCAGATGCAGAGCGCAAATGTCATTCCTATGTACAATGTATTACATGATCTCGAAACAGCTATGTCTGAAATACGAGCAAATATGGCTGCTGACCAGCATTCTCTCACAGAAGTGTGGAATATCTTTGACTGGCACAGGCAATTCATTCTGAGACATGCAATTTCTTGTATGCTTTGTATCATGTTGGAACTGAATAAATGCTTTACACTGAAATATTTATGTCCAGTGTGTTATTGGTATGTTACCATATCCTACATTAGGGAAACTAGCTGCACTGGTGGCACTGATTGTTATGAACTCCACAATAACCATGAAATTTCATCTTGAGCCGCCTTTTTGCGTATTAACAATGCACCCATTGGACATGAAACTTGGCTTGTACTACTTTCCGTGTGGCTCTAGTGCTCCAATTTTACCAGGACTTGCCATTGCTCAGTATTCTCATTGCCTTCAACAACAATCAGCATCAAAAACTGAACAGGATGCCAGTGCAAATGTTGCTTCATAAGACACAGTGAGTGTGACAACAATGGTCACAACAGAGCCAGTATTAGTGAACTCTGACTCTGAACCTACTCTGTCAAGTTTCAGTGACACCCTGCATTCAGTGCACGTGTGGTTGGATATCATTCCACCTGCATTCTCCATGCCTACAGTGCTGCGATTGCTGTCATTTGATGCAACCATTTTGCATGAAAACCATTGTGCAATGTCAACATCATTCTGGGTGCTACAACCATGCCACAAATGGTGTTGGTGGCACTGCTCATACCTTACTATTTGGCCTCTGCCACCCACTAAGATGGCACACACCCTGAAAAACAAATAATGCTGCCAACTCCTCTTGAAAGTGACATGGGTCTCCACCTGAGTGCTGGACGGCAGAATACACATGGCACCACACTGCTAGCAGGCAATTCTGCATCAGCTGAGTCTGCCATCTTATGGCCACATCACCACTGGTATCACTTACATTTTGGTCAGACCTTTTGTAACCACCGGCAGCTGTGCTCTTTCCCCAAATCACAAATGTGGGCTGAAGATGCACATTGGCTCTTGTCACAACATTAAATTGCCTCTAATACACAATATCAACATCCAAGGAAGGAAGCAAGATTGGGGTTAACTTCACATCGATATAGAGGTAATTAAAAATTGAGCACAGGCTCAGATCATGGATGGGAAAATAAATCAGCTGTGCTCTTTCAGAGAAACCATCCCAACATTTGGCTGGAGAGATTTAAGGAAATCACGGAACACCTAAATCTGGATGGGGAACACCAGCTTGAACTGTCATCCTCCCGAATGCGAGTTCAGTGTGCACCGCCTCACTTGTAATGTTGACATCTGCTGAAGGACATCTGTAAATTAGTGATTGATGTACAAATAGGTACTTCGTTATTGATGTGGGAAAAGATGTGTGCATGGTACCTTGAAAGATGTTTGAACTGCATTCCAAAGCTCTTGGGTTGCAGCTCCACACAGCTAACAATGCCAGCACCCATGTGCATGACTTGCAGACCATGTAATGCAATTCATGGATGAGCTCCACTGTCCTTGGATTTTATACATCACAGATGTTGCTGAACTCATGTAGATTTTGCCCCTCCCCTGATCTCAGTCATGCTGCCTTATTCCATCATGTGGCACATCAGTCCATTCCGGGGCTTTTTGATCTGGCTCCACCATGGGCTGTGAAGCAATGCTCACACTTGCCTGCAACCTATGTTGCTGCCCACACTGATTGTTCGCAAGTGCTTTGCAAAGTTGGGACCCATCACCACAGTCCAGGGACATCTCCTTGCAACCTGTGATGACACACCACAGGCCAGTGCAGCACTTTCTGTGTCATCCCTTAGTGTTCCGCAAATGAATTCCAATCTCCCGCATGACACACCACAGGTCAGGCTCTATCAGTGTGCAATCAGGAATGGTACCATGCATCATATCAATGCAACCCTGGGCCTGCCTGTCTGTCACAGTTCATGACGCTTTGGGCCAGCACTCCTCTATGCAGCAAAGGAAGCGATACACAAACCGTTGTACTCTGGTATCATTCATTCTTCAGACAGTGCCTGGGCCTCTCCCGTAAAGGTGGTCGCTAAGAAAGACATTTCTATCCAGCTCTGTGGTGACTACGGAACTCTTAAATCTCTCACTATTCAGGACAGCTACCCCATGCCACACAAATTCACTTGTGGGGGCTACTTCTTTTAGTGCGATTGACTGCTGCAAGGCCTATTCTCAAATACCCATGCACCTGGATGATACCACCAAGATGGCTATTATTACACCCTTTGGCCTGTTTAAGTTCCTTGTCATGCCCTATGGACTGGAGAATGCTGGTCAAATGTGACATTGATATACTGATAGGGTGCTTTTCAAGTTCAACTGCCATTACGCATACTTAAATGATATCTTAATTTTGTGTGCCTATGCTCAAAACTATGAATGACACCTCAAATTCATCCTCACTATTCTCTGTGACACAGGTGAAGTGAAGAAAAATCGCATTTGTGGAAGCCAGAGGCAACATTTCTTGGGCATACCCTCAATGCTAATGGGATCAGACCATTACCAGACCAGGCAAAACTTGTTCATCAACTGCCACCACTTTGAACCTATCTTTTGTTCACCAGTCCCTAGGTATCCACAGTTTTTACTGCTGCCACAGCTGCTGATGGCCAAATCAACCTCTGCCATAGTTCATGTCATACCATTTGTACTCGATATTTAGCTGACAGCCATGGCTGAGTAGCTGCAGTGCTCACAACTATGACATTAGCTTCACAGACCCTCCGCCCGGTGTTCCACACTGTAGGCTATGTGAGGCATGCTTTATATTGTGTCGAAAGGGAATAAATGCTTTATACTGAAATATTTGTGTCTGGTGTTTTAACAGTACATTCCCATACCTTAACCAAGGGATTTGACCAACAAATGTTTTTCGAACAATGGAAAGTCCAAGATGAAATGTAACAATATAATGCACCACATAGTGAAGATGCTGAGTCACAGAAAGGCACAACAAAAAGATTGCCTGAAAGTTAGCTTTTGGCCAACAAGGGCTTGTTGCCTCAAGAGCTAACTTTCAGACAATCTTTTTGTCGTGTCTTTCTGCAACTCACAATATCCACTATATGGTGAGCAACAACTATCCTTTTTGTTATACTGCCACTAATGTTTTTCTTCTTCAACAGAATGTTCCAAAACAGTACTGAACTTAATCTGACACAAATGTCAAATAAATGTGTGACATTGTGAGCAACTAACTGATAGGAAAATTCCAAAATTCTCAAGCATTTAGTATCTTTGAAATTATTGTTGTTGTCTTTAGTCCAAAGACTGGTTTGATGCAGCTCTTCATACTGCTCTATACTGCGCAAGCCTCTTTGCCTTGAAATTATAGACCAAATAAAGTTTGCTTCATTCAGAGAACGTTTACGAGTCACTGTATTCACTACATTTTCAATAAGTTATAGTCTGTTTATTTGCCATGATAAACTGTGAAAGTAAGTGTCAGTGATTTATCCCAGTTATACTTTTTAAAGGCATGACATTGGTTTGTGATTAGTTCACTGTTCTTGTGGACATTCCTTTGAAGAATCATTTGCTGAAGTGCACAAAACTGCAAATTGCAGTAACTACACCTGTTTCAACAGTAGGAGCAGAGCACAGCTCAGCACTTCAAAACCCTCCTCAGGAATAGTATGGATCAAGAACGGCTCATCTCAATGTTTGTGTCATTCATAAGGAGGAAATCAGTGATATTTCGAACTTTAACAACAGAGTAACTGACATGTTTTCCTGTCAGAAGAATATGCAGACACAACTATCATACAAGTAAGCTGGTAGGACAAAGAACTCATTTGTTAACATGTTAGTCAGGTAAAATACCATGGAAGCACTCCTAGCCAAGGTTTTTCCAGTCTCTTCTCCTTGGCCACAAGGCAAAAAATGGAAGGGGCCGAACATTTTGATTTCTGGTGCATTGGGTTAGACATACATGCTTCCTCCCAAATGTACACAATTTTGCCTTTTACACCACAATTACACTAAAATCACACTACAGAAACAGTTATATCCACAATATGTGGAGGAGGAGACCTGGTGAATTTCAGCTCAAACCCATACAGCTCCAAATTCGTTACGTCATTCAATAAAATGTGTCACCACAATATAATATCACACACCTACAAAAGTACATGGAAAATCAGTGTTGCCACTTAGCAACACAGCAACAATGGAAAAAATACACTCAGTAGTTGTTTGCATATCGGCGCCATTACATGTAATCTTCAATAACTTCACCAGATTTATTGATTGTGCCACGCACATATAAGTTTTTACTTCAACTTCTGTAATCTTTAAATTGTATATTTTAAGCAATAAGCACTTTCTAGGTAAGCACAAGAAAATAAAAATATGTGGCAAGAAGAATCACCATTCTGTGAGGAAAAACCTTGGTATGACAAACTGCAGAACAAAGTGGTGACTACAATCAGTGATTCGTGAGCATGCTGCAAGGCAGCCGGAAAGACTACACATGCATTCTTAAACCCTGCCCCCTCTTTGTATCTAATGTACTGTCTGTGTACATGTCTTTGGTTAAAAACAATTTTTCTAATGAATGCATGCATGTGTGTGACTGAAATAAATGAGTTACCTACATTACGAAATTAAATAGAATATAATATCTGTTTTGTCATAATGCTGTATCTTTCATTCAAAACAATTTTATTTTTGAATATGCAGAAATCAGAAAATGGGAAAATATAAGAAGGCTGTAACTGAAGAGTCAAGAAGTAGAATTGACAAATTATTACAAAGGTGGTTTGAAAAGTTCTCGGAAAGGAATAAGAAAAAGTACTTACATGACTGAAACGTCTTTTATTTTTCAATGTAGTCTCCTTGTAGATTAACGCACTTGGTCCAACAATGTTCCAGTGCCTTGATCCCATCTCAAAAATGAGTTTCCTCCAGGCCTGCTAAATAGTTGTCAACTTCTGCTATCAATTCTTCGTTTGAAGTGAATCTTCATCCACCAAGAAAAATTTTCAGTTTTGGGAAGAGATGGAAGGCTGATGGAGCCATATCAGGTGAATAAGGCAGGTGTGGCAACAATTCATACCTTAGTTCATGTAATTTTCCTATGGCGACGGCATGCATTTTTCATCCAGTGTCAAGAGTCGCGGCACCCATCTTGCAGATAATTTTTTCATTTCTAATTCTTCAGTTAAAATGTGATATACCCTTTCATATGACATCTGGCAAGGGTGAGAAACTTCAAGCACTTTCAATTGGGTATCCTCTATGACCGTTTTGTGCACTTTTGGAGTGATTTCTGGAGTAGTGACACATCTTGGCTGACCACTGCACGGTTCATCATCTAAGCTCTCCCTACCAAATTTAAATTCATTTGTCCACTTGGCAACAGTTGAATACGAAGGAGCAGAGTCCCCCAATGTATTCTGGAAGTCGGTATGAATGCCCTTAGCTTTCATACCTATCTTTACGAAGTACTTAATCACAGCTTGAATCTCAATTTTTCCCATCTTCGCAAATCACTATGCGGGGAACAACAACAGAGCCACGTCACTATCATAGCTCTCTTCCAAGAGCACTGACATTGCATGTTTTTACAGGCAACAGTCCAATGAATATCATGTGAGCAACTCATTGCGCTACCGCTTACCCCTCGTAGTGGTTCCGAGAACTTTTCAAACCATCGTTGTATTATTGTTGTTGTTGTATACCTGCAGTGTGATCTTTATTCTGTTGGCCTGGATGCATAATGCAATGTATCTAAGTCTAAAGAGATTTTTCTTTTTCTTTGCAGTGCTGCAACCTCACATCACTTGCCAGATCAAAGAAAAACAAGCTAAGTCAGAGAAATAAAGAAATAATAAAATACCAGCACTGAACAACACAGACTGGACTTGTCCACACTATCAACTTCAGAAACTACCAGGACTTAATCTGAGGCAGGTCTGATGATTTGAATTATAGCAAGGATGTGATGAAGTTTACAATGAGCTTTTACAGAAGACCAGATCACGTGTGATAATGCTCCCATTCGTGCCATGAAGAACGTGCAGTTTTGAAGAATATGGTGTATTTCCTTGCAGTTTATGTTAATGTGTACTCTCTGACTACATGTCGTGTACTCTTACCAGACAATGTGGCTAAGAGTACAAATGAGCAGAATCTTAATACATATTGAGACCTAAGGTGTGTGTTAAAATTTTGGTAACTGTAGCTTATATACGTTCTCCTAAATAAAACAACAATAATTTCATATAAGAAAAGTTTGTTTTGACATTCTTATCTATTACATATGTGTGGATAATACTAGGTGCTTATACTTTCCCAACTTTCCCCTGCAGTTTATTTGTTAAGTGTAAGCCTTTAACAACAGCTCCAGAAATATGCAAATACCTGCTATAGTGCTTAACTGTTTCGATAACTAATATTTATGGGTTATGTGATACAATTAGCTAGGCTATGTGGTAAACTATGTTAAAGACTGTTAACTACTAATATATTCAAAGTTTTGGTAATTGTCACAGTTTTATACATTGTCTTTCTAGAATTTCCTATCTGATAATTTTTCATATTTCACACAAAACCTGTATTATCTGAGTAATTCTGGATTTCAAATTATTGTTGTAACAGAATAGAGATGCACATACAAAAACTTCCAAATTATCCAGTTTCGTAATCTTGCAAATCAAATAGTGTAACTGACTTGTGACTTAGAGGACATTCAGTTTCCCAAATAGCGGTAACTAAGGACTAATAAGTATGAAAGCAACAAATCCATCATAAACATACGATAGCATAGCGTTCCATACAATGTATTGGGTAATTTACTAAGTATCATGTATCACATACTTTTATACAAAATTTAAGGGTTTTATATTATAGGTATAAAAAGGCATAAACTTATAGGCTGAGATGTATGTAAAGCGAAAATAAGGCTGTGGTTCACTGGTAGGATACCGGAAAGTTGCAGTTTGCTTACAGCAGAGAGTGCATCTGAAGCACTTTTACAGTTCACACCTGAATTTTGTTGAAGTGTATGGGACTCATTTCAAGCTAGACTAAAAAGGGATATTGAGAGTATACATAGAAGGACAGTGCAAATGGTCACACACTTGTTTTGATTTGTGAGAGTGTGGAAAGGAAATGTTGGAACATCTTAACTACTGAAAAAAAGGCATGCTATGTCTTACAAGAAGCTGCTTAGTACATTTACAGAATTATCTGTCAGGGTAGAAATTATGAATATTCTTCAGCCTCCTTAGTGTTTATCTCTTAGGAACTGCATAGACAAAACTGTAAAATATTATCTCTTACAGAGCATACAAGCAGTCATTCTCCCTACACTCCTTCAATGGCTTAATGAACAGTATAAAGTCCCTGTTCTATGCACTTCACAATGCCATACAAGGTAAAATACAGATGAAATAAAGTATAATTTAAAATTTTGTAAACTAACTGAAACATTTCACATTAGAGACTCAGACAGATTATGGACTACCTACACCTACCTCTACATCTATACTCTGCAAAACCATTGCGAAGGGCATAGGAGAGGGCACTTCCCATTGTACCAGTTATTAGGGCTTCTTGCCATTCCACTTGTGTATGGAGTGTGCTAAAAATGATTAAATACCTCTGTGTGTGCTGTAATTAGTCCAACACTGTCTTTGTGATCCCTACTGAAGCAATGAACAGGGAGTTGTATGGCATATTTCAAGATTTTTCACAGAAAAGCTAGTCAATGAAACTTCGTGATTAGGGTTTCAGAGAATAGTTTGTGTCTACCTTCAAGAGTGCCAGGTGCTGCCCTTCTTTTTATATATTCAACACCCACTTTTAGTTTTATTTGGTTCGGGTACCACACAGTTGAGCAGTATTCTGGTATATATTGTACAACTGTTTTGTAAGCAATCTGTTTTGGAAATTGATTGTATTTTCCTAGTATCCTATCAAGAACAATAAGTTTTCTACCTGCTTTATCTATGACATATCCTATGTGATTACTTCATTTCATATCCCAGCAAATTTTACATTCAATATTTCTATGAGTTTATTGATTCCAGTCACAAATCACTGAAATCATAATCATAGGAAACAATTTTTTTTTAAATTTGTAAAGTAAAAAAATACTTTTTTGACAGAGCAGCTTGCCGGGTTTTACAGCACTCTGACATCTTGTCAAAATATGACTTCCGTGAAACATGCAACAAACAAACAGACATTGTGTCTTCTGTATGGTACCTATCATGGCGGAAGTTGGAACGCAGACACGTATAGTAATAGCAGTCTTGCAGGTTTTGCAGATCTTGTGTGAAGTTTGGAAGACAGAAGATAAAGTACTGGTGGAAGTAAAGCTGTGAGGACACATAGAGTCGTGCTTTGGTAGCTCAGTCAGTAGAGCAGTTGCCAGCATAAGGCGATGGTCCCACTTTTGAATCTCAGTCTGACACACAGTTTTAATCTGCCAGGAAGTTACATATACAGGGTGATTATAATTAAAGTTAAACTTTCAAAATGCTGTAGTAATAACACCACTGGTCAGAATGACATCAAAATGCAATGGAATATTATCTGAGAAGGGGGAAAACATATGGCAGTAGAAAAAAAATAAGTGTGAAATTTGATCAATAGATGGCACTGTATGTATAAGAATATGTAACACCTGTCATGCGCACGACCCATTGAATTTGGCATAAACATGCTGGGTACATGGTTTATCCTCCTTTCACATCTGCAACATTCACCATGACTGTCTCAATACAGGATCGCACTCTGCTTGTAAAGCTGTATTGCAAGAATGATGACTGTGCACATGTTGCTCCTGAAGGGCTTTAAGAAAAGATGTTGGTCTGATGACTGCCATGGGTCTGGCGAAAATGATTTGGAAATTCGAAAAGATGGGGTCTTTAGTGTGCAACCTGGTAGAGGAAGAAACAAATTGATTTGACATCAGTGGAAGCAGTGACAGTGTGCAAACATTTAGTGCATGGAGAATTGCCTGAACATTGGACATAGCCCTGAGCAAGGTGTGTAAAAACTTACGAAACATCCTTCTTTGGTATCCATTCAAAATTACCCATGTGCAAGAGTTGCCCCCTGTTGACCTGCCAGCAAGACAGGCCTTTCCTTTAGAATTTCTTGCCTACATGGAAGTGGACAATGATTGGCCATGGAAGATTTTGTGGATAGACAAAGCCCACTTACATCTGACAGCATATGTCAATACACAGAACTGTCAAATATGGACAACAGAAAATCCACACGCAAATCAGCCAGTACCACTTCATCCTTAAAAGGTCACTGTGCAGTGTGGGTTTATGGTATCATTTCTCATAGGGCCATATTTTTTTGAAGAGACAGATGCTTCCAGTCCTCTTATGTTTACTGTCACTGGTAAGTGCTAAGAGTGTCTTTTGCGCAATATCATTCCAGCTCTCCAACAGCGTGGATGTGTGACTGGGATCATTTTTATGGAAGATGGCACACCTCCGCACATTGCAATGCCAGTCATGCAGGTGCTAAAGCACCATTTGGAAATGCTAGAATCATCAGCCACCATTTCCCTACAGCCTGGCTGTCCCGATCACCCGAGCTTAATCTGTATGACTTCTGGCTGTGTAGCTATCTGAAAGCTGTTGTGTTCACTGTTCCAGTTGCAAACTTGGCTGCAGGCATGCACTGCACAACACATTCTGAACGTGAACACGGAAACATTTCAATCATTTGTGGAACATGCTGTTCCTCGATTTAAACTTGTTGCAGAAAACGGTGGACAGCGTACTGAACATGTTTTGTGCCAGTCAAATGGAAATTAATAATCCGATTTGATTTTGATTGATGCTTTTTATGCGGTTTTTGGCCTCAGGAAAATTAAAAAATCGATTTTTCCCATCCGATGTGATATGACCTTGCTGTGGTGGATGGGCTTACGTAACTAACAGTTGCACACCTGTACACCCATACACACTTAGTAGTACACTTTGTTTAATATCAAACGTACATCTTAGGCATTGTCGTATGATTCATTTTTCATTTGTGGTTGACCACTATTAAATTATGATGCTTAGAGCGCAATCTGTTGCTACATTTTGTAACTATTTACGAGGGTAAGTCAATTATTATCTACAATTTAGTTATATTTTTGTTTATTTTGGTAGTACTGTCACTTTAATTTGATGATGCATGCTTTGTTTATTTGCTGTTATATCTTTGCAATCTTCAGTCTGCTAGGTTAGTTTCATAATCGCTGCCGTGCTGTTAACCACGGCTGCTACGATGTCTATTTGCACCAAAGAAAAGCAACGTTGAGTGATCCATTTTTTGTGGCTGGAAGGTGTTATCAGGGGCCAAAATTCATCAAAGACTTTCGGTACAGTGTTTTGCCACAATGGAGTGTCTACAAATGGATTGAAAAATTCCAAAATAGTCGCACAAGTGTTACGCATGATGAAGGATCCGGACCACTGTTTACCGCCACAAATGAAGAAACCATTGAATGTTCACGTGAAATGATTCTCTTAGACAGATGATTAACTATTGACGAAGTGGCAAATGGTCTGCAAATTAGCCATGGTTGCACCTATGAAATCATCTGCAACAGACTTGGGTTTCATAAAGTCTGTGCAAGATGGGTCCCAAAACAACTCACACATAGCATAAACAGACATGCTTGGACATCTGCAAAAAACATTTGGATCGCAATGGTAACAAACGGGACAACGTCTTACACAGGATCATTACTGATAACAAAACATGGATCCATAATTACGAGCCAGAGAGTATGGAATGGAAACATCCAAATTCGCCATGCAAGAAAAAGTTCAACACCTGCAGGAAAACTGATGCTTAAGGTTTTTTGTGATGTGCAAGGTCCAGTACTGGAACATTGTGGGAAAAGAGGCACAACAATAAACAGTGTATGTTACAGTGAGATGCTTACCATCAAGCTAAAGCCTGCAATTCAAAGCAAACACCAACAATTACTGTCAAAAGCTGTTGTGTTGTTGCACAACAATGCCCATCTGCATACTGCTGCCCACACTGCTGAAACACTCCTGAAGATCAAATTTGAAGTACTGGATCATCCTCCATAAAGTCCCGATCTTGCCCCTTCTGACTATTATTTGCTTGGTCCGCTCTAACTTTCATTAAGGGGCCATAGATTTCCTCCCCCCATGAACCATGGACCTTGCCGTTGGTGGGGAGGCTTGCGTGCCTCAACGATACAGATAGCCGTACTGTAGGTGCAACCACAACGGAGGTGTATCTGTATAGAGGCCAGTCAAATGTGTGGTTCCTGAAGAGGGGCAGCAGCCTTTTCAGTAGTTGCAGGGGCAACAGTCTGGATGATTGACTGATCTGGCCTTGTAACACTAACCAAAACGGCCTTGCTGTGCTGGTACTGCGAATGGCTGAAAGCAAGGGGAAGCTATGGCCATAATTTTTTCACGAGGGCATGCAGCTTTATTGTATGGATAAATGATGATGGTGTCCTATTGGGTAAAATATTCCGGAGGTAAAATAGTCCCGCTTTTGGATCTCTGAGTGGGGACTACTCAGGAGGACGTTGTTATCAGGAGAAAGAAAACTGGCCTTCTATGGATCGGAGTGTGGAATGTTAGATCCCATTATCAGACAAGTAGCTTAGAAAATTTAGAAAGAGAAGTGGATAGGTTAAAGTTAGATATAGTGGGAATTAGTGAAGTTCGGTGGCAGGAGGAATGAGACTTCTGCTCAGGTGAATTCAGGATTATAAATACAAAATCATATAGGATTAATGCAGAAGTAGGTTTAATAATGAATAGGAAAATAGGAATGCAGGTAAGCTACTACAAACAGCATAGTGAACACATTATTCTGGCCAAGATCGATAGGAAGCCCACACCTACCACGATAGTACAAGTTTATATGCCAATTATCTCCGCAGATGACGAAGAGATTGATGAAATGTATGATGAGATAAAAGAAATAATTCAGATAGTGAAGGGAGATGAAAATTTAATAGTCATGTATGACTGGAACTCAACAGTAGGAAAAGGAAGAGAAGGAAACATAGTAGGTGAATATGGAATGGGAGTAAGGAATGAAAGAGGAAGCCCCCTGGTAGAATTTTGCACAGAGCATAACTTAATCATAGCTAACACTTGGTTGAAGAATCATAAAAGAGGGTTGTATACATGGAAAAGGCCTGGAGATACTGGAAGGTATCAGATAGATTGTATAATGGTAAGACAGAGATTCAGGACCCAGGTTTCAAATTGTAAGACATTTCCAGGGGCAAATGTGGACTATGACCACAATCTATTGGTTATGAACTGTAGATTGAAACTGAAGAAATTGCAAAAAGGTGGGAAATTGAGGAGATGGCACCTGGATAAACTGACTAAACCAGAGACTATAGAGAGTTACAGGGAGAGCATTAGGGAATGATTGACAAGAATGGGGGAAAGAAATACAGTAGAAGAAGAATGTGTAGCTTTGAGAGATGAAATAGTGAAGGTAGCTGACGAGCAAGTAGATAAAAAGACAAGGGCTAATACAAATCCTTGGGTAACAGAAGAGATATTGAATTTAATTGATGAAAGGAGAAAATACAAATATGCAGTAAATGAAGCAGGCAAAAAGGAACACAAACATCTCAAAAATGAGATCAAAAGGAAGTGCAAAATGGGTAGGTAGGGATGGCTAGAGGACAAATGAAAGGATGTAGAGGCACATATCACTAAGGGTAAGATAGATACTGGCTACAGGAAAATTAAGGAGACGTTTGGAGAAAAGAGGATGACTTGCATTAATATCAAGAGCACAGATGGAAACCCAGTACTACGCAAAGAAGGGAAAGCAGAAAGGTGGAAGGAGTATATAGAGGGTCTATACAAGGGGGATGTTCTTGAGGACAATATTATAGAAATGGAAGAGCATGTAGATGAAGATGAAATGGGAGATATGATGCTCCGTGAAGAGTTAGACAGAGCCTTGAAAGATCTAAGTTGAAACAAGGCCCCGGGAGTAGACAACATCCCATTAGAACTAATGACAGCCTTGGGAGGGCCAGTCCTGACAAAACTCTACCATTTAGTGCGCAAGATGTATGAGACAGGCAAAATACCCTCAGACTTCAAGAAGAATATAATAATTCCAATCCCAAAAGAAGCAGGTGTAGACAGATGTGAAAATTACCGAACTATCAGTTTAATAAGCCACGGCTGCAAAATACTAACGCGAAATCTTTACAGACGAATGGAAAAACTGGTAGAAGCCGACCTCGGGGAAGATCAGTTTGGATTCCACAGAAATGTTGGAACATGTGGGGCAACACTGACCCTACGACTTATCTTAGAAAATAGATTAAGGAAAGGCAAACCTATGTTTCTAGCATTTGTAGACTTAGAGAAAGCTTTTGACAATGTTGAGTGGAATACTCTCTTTCAAATTCTGAAGGTGACAGGGGTAAAATATAGGGAGCAAAAGGCTATTTACAATTTGTACAGAAACCAGATGGCAGTTATAAGAGTCGAGGGGCATGAAAGGGAAGCAGTGGTTGGGAAGAGAGTGATACAGGGTTGTAGCCTCTCCCTGATGTTATACAATCTGTATAATGAGCAAGCAGTAAAGGAAACAAAAGAAAAATACAGAGTAGGTATTAAAATCCATGGAGAAGAAATAAAAACTTTGAGGTTTGCTGATGACATTGTAATTCTTCAAAGACGGAAAATGGAATATAGTCGAATTAAATCGGGTGATGCTGCCGGAAATAGAGTAGGAAATGAGACACTTAAAGTAGTAAAGGAGTTTTGCTATTTGGAGAGCAAAATAACTGATGATGGTCGAAGTAGAGAGGATATAAAACGTAGACTGGCAATGGCAAGGAAAACGTTTCTGAAGAAGAGAAATTTGTTAACATTGAGTTTAGATTTAAATGTCAGGAAGTTGTTTCTGAAAGTATTTGTATGGAGTGTAGCCATGTATGGAAGTGAAACATAGATGATAAATAGTTTAGACAATAAGAGAATAGAAACTTTCGAAATCTGATGCTACAGAAGAATGCTGAAGATTAGATGAGTAGATCAAACAACTAATGAGAAGTTATTGAATAGAATTGGAGAGAAGAGAAATTTGTGGCACAGCTTGACTAGAAGAAGGGATCGGTTGGTAGGGCATATTCTGATGCATCAAGGGATCACCAGTTTAGTATTGGAGGGCAGCATGGAGGGTAAAAATCGTAGGGGGAGACCACGGGATGAGTACACTAAACAGATTCAGAAGGATGTAGGTTGCAGTAGGTACTGGGAGATGAAGAAGCTTGCACAGGAGAGAGTAGCATGGAGAGTTGCATCACACCAGTCTCAGGACTGAAGACCACAACAACAACAGATTTGCCTTGGAGGAAGCAGTGAAAGAAGCAGTGCATCCCTGGCCCACAGCTCAACCGAGAGTCTTCTTTTATGAGGGCATCAAGACCAAGTGCATTGCAAGGAGACTATGTTGAAAAATGATGTTTTTGTAAATTTCCTATTTGATTACAATAATATTTTATTACTACTTTGTGGACAATAACTGACTTACACTTATATGGCAGAAGAAAAATACGTTGCAATTTGGCGCCATTCTGACCAGTGGTGTTATTTCTACAGTGGTTTGAAAGTTTAACTTTAATTATAACATCTGGTATAATAATAATAATAATAATAATAACCCCCGTGGAGGCCCGGGAAAAGAATCGGCCTCCGGTATGTTCTGCCAGTCGTAAAAGACGACGAAAAGAACAAACCACTAATAGGGCTAACCCCCTTTTAGTGTGATTAGTTGGTTCAGGACAGAACTAAAGAAGCCTCGGACAAGTGCCGTCATGGTCGGGGACGACGCTTGAACCCTATGCCCGCCCACAATGGTAACGACACTGCTAGCCAACTGGAAAATGATGTAAATCCAAATAGAGGTGTTTTGCAGGATATGCTTCCTGCAACCACCCTAGAAGGAAAACAAAGACAGAGGATGAGATGGTCAGATGAAGTTAATCGACACCTCATGTTCTGTTATTACCAAGCAACAAACCTAGGAACCAACACAACTGGATACAGATCACAAGTATACACAACATTTATTACCAGATACCCAGAATTAAAATTTTTAACAGAACAACGATTAGCTGATCAGATCCGTGTAATAATAAAAAATAACAGGATACCCCAGTCAGAATTAGAAAACATCAAACAACAAGTACAACAAATACTGGAACAAAATAATGTGCAATCAGAAGAAGAAGAAAATACAGTAATGGACTCAAACATCCCAGAGCAAACAAACAAAGAACAACATGCACCAATTAAACAATCAGAGGAAAACGAAATCTTAAGACAGCCACCAGAACAAGCACAAATAGAACACGAAGTGACACAGATGTTAGATATAGAAGAAAAATTTCAGCTAACATATATAGAATACAAAGACACAAATACAGACATTAGACCATTCTTGCGTAGACCACCAAATAACCCACAAGTCGAAGCAACAATAAAAACTATCAACACAATCATACACAACAAAATAAATGAAAACACAACTATGGAAGGGTTACAACTACTGGTTTATATAGGAGCACTCACTACACTAAATATACACACTAGGCAGAGATCAGAACCACCCAACACACAGAAGAAACCCACAAAACCAGCATGGCAACACAGGCTACAGATCAAAATAGAAAAACTGAGAAAAGACATCGGACAGCTAACACAATTTATAAGAAATGAAATCTCGGAAAAAAAACGAAAAAAGTTAGGTAAAATCTCACAACAAGAAGCGACAGAGCAATTAGACGAAAAGAAGCAGAAATTACAAGCATTAGCCAAACGACTCAGAAGATACAAAAAAAGTGAAAATAGAAGGAAACAAAACCAAACATTCAACACAAACCAAAAGAAATTTTACCAGACAATAGATAACACACATATTAAAATAAACAATCCACCAAACATAACAGACATGGAACACTTCTGGAGCAACATATGGTCAAACCCGGTACAACATAACAGGCATGCACGGTGGATACAAGCAGAAACAGACACATACAAGATGATACCACAAATGCCTGAAGTGATAATTTTGCAACATGAAGTCACCCAAGCAATTAATTCTACTCACAATTGGAAAGCCCCTGGAAATGACAAAATAGCAAATTTCTGGTTAAAGAAGTTCACCTCAACACATTCACATCTAACTAAATTATTTAACAGTTACATTGCAGACCCATACACATTCCCTGATACACTTACACATGGAATAACATATCTGAAACCTAAAGATCAAGCAGACACAGCGAACCCAGCTAAATATCGCCCCATAACATGCCTACCGACAATATACAAAATATTAACTTCAGTCATTAAACAGAAATTAATGACACATACAACACAAAACAAAATTATAAATGAAGAACAAAAAGGCTGTTGCAAAGGAGCACGAGGATGTAAAGAGCAACTGATAATAGATGCAGAGGTGACATATCAAGCTAAAACTAAACAAAGGTCGCTACACTACGCATACATTGTTTACCAAAAAGCTTTTGATAGTGTACCCCACTCATGGTTACTACAAATATTGGAAATATACAAAGTAGATCCTAAATTGTTACAGTTCCTAAACATAGTAACAAAAAATTGGAAAACCACACTTAATATCCAAACAAATTCAAATAATATCACATCACAGCCAATACAGATTAAGCGTGGTATATACCAAGGAGACTCATTAAGTCCTTTCTGGTTCTGCCTTGCTCTGAACCCACTATCCAACATGCTAAATAATACAAATTATGGATACAATATTACTGGAACATACCCACACAAAATCACACATTTGCTATACATGGATGATCTAAAACTACTGGCAGCAACAAATCAACAACTCAACCAATTACTAAAGATAACAGAAGGATACAGCAATGATATAAGTATGGCTTTTGGAACAGACAAATGTAAGAAAAATAGCATAGTCAAGGGAAAACATACTAAACAAGAAGATTACATATTGGATAACCACAGCGACTGCATAGAAGCGATGGAAAAAACGGATGCCTATAAATATCTAGGATACAGACAAAAAATAGGAATAGATAATTCAAACATCAAAGAAGAACTAAAAGAAAAATATAGACAAAGACTAACAAAAATACTGAAAACAGAATTGACAGCAAGAAACAAGACAAAAGCTATAAATACCTATGCCATACCAATATTGACCTACTCATTTGGAGTAGTGAAATGGAGTAACACAGACCTAGAAGCACTCAATACACTTACACGATCACAATGCCACAAATATAGAATACATCACATACATTCAGCAACAGAAAGATTCACATTAAGCAGAAAGGAAGGAGGAAGGGGATTTATCGACATAAAAAGCCTACATTATGGACAGGTAGACAATTTAAGAAAATTCTTTCTAGAACGAGCAGAAACTAGCAAAATACACAAGGCAATCACTCATATAAATACATCGGCTACACCACTGCAATTTCATAACCACTTCTACAACCCTTTATATCACATAACATCAACAGACATGAAGAAAGTAAATTGGAAAAAGAAAACACTACATGGCAAGCACCCGTATCATCTAACACAGCCACACATCGATCAAGACGCATCCAACACATGGCTAAGAAAAGGCAATATATACAGTGAGACAGAAGGATTCATGATTGCAATACAGGATCAAACAATAAACACCAGGTATTACAGCAAGCATATTATTAAAGATCCCAATACCACAACGGATAAATGCAGACTTTGTAAACAACAAATAGAAACAGTAGATCACATCACAAGCGGATGTACAATACTAGCAAATACAGAATACCCCAGAAGACATGACAATGTTGCAAAAATAATACATCAACAGCTTGCCTTACAACATAAACTTTTAAAACAACACGTTCCTACATACAAGTATACACCACAAAATGTACTGGAGAATGATGAATACAAATGATACTGGAACAGAACCATTATAACAGATAAAACAACGCCACATAACAAACCTGACATCATACTCACCAATAAAAAGAAGAAATTAACACAACTAATCGAAATATCCATACCCAATACAACAAATATACAAAAGAAAACAGGAGAAAAAATTGAAAAATACATCCAACTGGCTGAGGAAGTCAAAGACATGTGGCATCAGGATAAAGTTGACATCATACCAATTATACTATCAACTACAGGAGTCATACTACACAATATCCACCAGTACATCAATGCAATACAGCTACATCCAAACATATATATATACAGCTACAGAAATCCGTAATTATTGATACATGTTCAATTACCCGAAAGTTCCTAAATGCAATATAACACATACCGTACAGTTAAAAGGAAGTGACGCTTGATCAAGGTCCGCGTCACTCCATTTTTAACCGGACTTAACGTCTGAGAAAGTGAAGAAAAAAATAATAATAATAATACTATAGCTTCAGGCTGCAACTATAGTTTTCTAAGTTTTACTTCATGATCTATTTTGAGACTTAGCATCTCATCTTTAGACATACTTAGTGGTTCTGTTATCATCTGTTATGTATTAATCTCCCAGATAACAGCAGTTGGTCAACTGAAAGACCAGTGAGCATATCCTATGTCAACAGAATCATGCAAGGCACGTTGCATGGTGTTGCAGATATAGCATGTATTCACCTGTGTTTTGGTTGAAAACTGCTGTAATCTGGTAAATTAATATGTAACTGTCAATAAGATGCAATAAGGTGCGTACTAAGGTACCTCTCAATACGAAACATGAAGTTTCAAAATCTATCATGAAATAAAACTTATAAAACTACAGCAGCAGCCCGAGGCTATTTTATTATTACCAAACAAATTCCACTTTGAACTGAATCACTTTGTATAAAACTTGTTATCAAACAGTCATCTTAAAATAAGTGACTATATAACTATACAGAATTTTTTATTATCAATAATAGAATAATTACTTAAGAACATAATCAAATAGAACCCAGAAGAAAGTGCTGGCTCATCTATGAACTAATCTGTGCTGCCTTTAACAGCAGAAACACATGCCACAGTACAGGAGAACATACTTCATTGGATTCCAGTATTTAATGGGAATCTTTCAGGTTTTCACTCACACTTTTAGAATTATAGGGTTGCTATGGAATTAACATGGGTTTCTGTGCAAAATTTTAGTTTTAAAATCAAGAAAATTCTCATCTTGGTTTCAAAATTTCATTTATATGACAGATACCATCATTTCCAACTCAGCATCTGTTTGAAGGCTACACAGTCCACCATAGATGTATAATTCAAATCGCATGAGGACCAATGGTTGTAACATGCTTTGTAAAGGAAAGGTGAAGGTCCATTTTCAGCTGTGATACAGCAGAAAATTGCTAAATAAGGCCAAAAACTGGCTAATGTTCTAGAGTCTAATGCCTGGCGACATAGATGGCAGAATTCCTTCCCATGAGATACAGTGTGGCATAAATTATAAAAACCACATTTTAGCACCTTAATAATATACAAAAGCCACAGAGGATGAAGGAAGAATCAAATATTTTCCATAATACTATATCAAAGATCACAATTGGTCACAGACAGAAAGATTAACCTCTATTTGACGAGCGAAATATAGAAAGCGAAAAGGGAAGTTCAGTATTAAAAAGATGTAGTGAGTGGTTATTCAGTGACAAAGTAGCAAATGGAAACTGTTGTAAAATCCTGATATTGTCACTCTAATCATGTTCATAATGAGACAAAATGACAGCACAAGAACTCAGCGATGGAGGTAAATAGCAGAACTGCACGATAGGGCTCATCACTGTAGAGTCCCCTAAAATGACCCTGAGGCACACTAAACATCACAGCCTGCTACTCAGATGTCTTTTCATAACATCCAAAGAAATGCCTACACCCCACCAATGCAACTATTAAAATCCTAGTAATTATGTCCAGAGTCTGAAGCAGTCCTAAAAATGCAGTGAGGCTCACATGATATTAGGTACAGGAAGGACTGTAATACCTGAAATTGACAACAATGAGATATTTTGGAGAATCTAGATGCATATCAAGAGGCTAGTTTAATGAGAGATGGAGGTCATATATTTGGTTCAGTGGATGAGATTCTCAAGTCCACTGTAATAGAAACTGAGTCGATATGTGAGATTGTTTGGGAAAAACTTAGAACCAAGGGTGGACATTGTTTATAATTGGGCCCTTCTATCAGTCATAGAATTCACCACCTCAAGACAAACAAAATATTTTGATAAAATTTAGATAGCTAGCAAGTACGTTTCCCTATCATTGTCAGCATTACAGGGGACTTTAATTATTTGACAGCAAGTGAGATAAGACATTTTGCAGAACAATACTAAATGGTTTCTTTGAAAACTATTTTCAACATGTAGCTCAGTAACCCAGTCATAAGAGAATATATTAGATCTAAAGGCAACTAGCTGTGAATACCCACATTGAAACTTATATCAGTGACCATGACATAATTGGAGCAACTATGATTAATAGAGCACGCAGCACAACTAAAACAAATACAAAAGTATGTATGTTCATGTCTCAATAACTAACTCAAAACATTTAGCTCTGGGGCATAAGATGCTGAGAAACTGTAGCTCAACTTTAGAAGAATAGTTGGCCAAGTGCTAGACAGGTGTGTACCCAGTAGAAAAGTTGAGAATGGTAGTGACCCAGTAAGGATACAACTCTCTATATCAGTTCAGGAGCAGATAGCCTATCTCTAACAGTTTCATTATCCTACTTTTTTCTTTTAATAAATATCAAAATGTGATGTTTGCACAGGAGGTGAATTAGTATTGTGTCACATCAGAAGACAGATTTTTTTTGGGGGGGGGGGGGGGGGGGGGGGAACAACCCTGACAGTGTGTTTTGACGTATTGCACCAGCTGGTGTCACTGTCAAGCAATTCAAATTTACTTTGCTACCTTCATAAGTACTGTATTAATTTAAATCAGCAGCTCAAAGCTTATATTTTGTGAACTGAATTGTGTGTAGAGACTGGAGCAGATCAATTAACCCAATTACAATACTGCTCTCCAGACATATTTTTATTTTATTTTTATATTCTCATACTTTAGTTGCACTACATACACAGCATACTTATAAACATACTACACATTTTTTATTATTTTGTGTATTTTCGCAAATATGTGCTTCATTGTGTTGATGTGAGTTGTGGACATGAAAGATGGCACTAGATCTGAAGCATGTTCTGTTACCATGGTTTGCTGACACAATCATCTAACATTTCAGCAGTAGACAACCAATGTTCACAAGTTCATGTAACAGGATTGTCGTATTTCACGTCCTTCCTCCCTTTCTTCATGATGTTCAAAGATTTCAGGTATTTGTGAAAAATGGCTGTTACTAATTTTTAAGTCTGTCTATTAAAGAATCTAGACATTTAGTGAGAGTGTGGAAGTAGTTTAGTGAACTGTGGGGACATTGAGGGAACCGACACATAGTTCTCATCATCATGTAGTATTGTCTGCGGTCACACCAAAAGTCAATCTCCTATCATGCCTTTTGAACAGGCAATCACGTGAGCCTATACCTGAGGCAAGGGGGGGGCGGGGGAGAGGAGGGAGAGATAATGGCACCTGTTACCTCTCGGGGAAAGGGAGAAATATAGTCTAATCAGGTGTTTTTCTTTCAAGAAAATGATTTAAAAATCTGTATTATGCAGGTTTTTAACAGAGTCAGAACTGGAACATTTTAATGATACTTACACATCAGCTTTTGTCTACCAGAATATTAAAAATACTTTGCCCCCTCCAGCAAACTATCATGTGGACACTCTTGAAGTTAATGTCCTGTAAGCTGTACTTGTAATTTACTTGAAGTCATGACCTTTGCCATAGCAGTTACTCTGTGTAGGTGTTGTATTACTACTTGTCAGCTACTAAATATAATGTCTGTATATGTGTCCCTCCCTCACCCAGCCCTCCACATACAGATACACAGAATGTTTAAAAGAGTGTACTATATAGTGAACAACTCTCATTTACAAAAGCACTGGGATTGATTTTGTTGCAGGAACATTTCAGTATAGTAGTGTTGTGCCACTCTTCAATTGGTTTCAGTGATCCCACACATTTTACAGCTGTGTGTCACTGTTGACACAGTCCAGTCCAGTACAGTAGAGTACAGTACACTGCTGGAGAAACAAAACCAGGACAAAACTGAATAGCACTGAATGCAAGCTTGAGGGCAAAGGGCAAAGGAGGAATTACTATTGTCAACAGCCATTACTGTAAGTGAATGTGACAACTTTCTTTATGTACAAGACACACAGTATATAGTGTTGATATTTGCACCATTGTACAGACATTTTCAGTCAAATGCAAATACAAAAATTAATGGCAGGAAGAAATAAAACTCTCTGTAACAAACCACCAAAGACCAGGTTTCAACTAAGACAAATTATTCATGAAATATCCCCGAACAGGCCTCAAAATTTTTTCACAACTATATTATGCTTAACATGCACAGACATACGAGAGACAGACAGACAGAGAGAGAGAGAGAGAGAGAGAGAGAGAGAGAGAGAGAGAGGGAGAGAGGGTTTGGTTTTGTGCACAGTATAGTTGAACTGCTAAAACTGACAAAGAAGAATGAATAAATTTTGTCACCAGTCTTCCGACTGGCCTGATGTGACCCACCACGAATTCCTCTCTTGTTCTCTTGTGCCAACCTCCTCAGCTTGGCGTAGTGCTTGCACCCTACCATCCTCAACTATTTGCTGAACGTGTTCCAATCTCTGCCTTCTTCTACAGTTGTCTATAGTCCCAAAGAAGTCATTCCTTGCTGCCTTAACAGTTGTCCTATCATCCTGTTCCTTCTTTTTGTCAGTGTTTTCCATATATTCCTTTCTTTGCAATTCCTGTTAAGAACCACCTCATTCCTTATAGTCTAGGTAAATTAGGGAAAATGGGGGAAAAATTTATAAAGTTTTGAAACTTAGGGTAAACACCATTAGGGGCTGAAGAAGTAAAAAACAGGAAAGTTCCCTCCCCTATCCGGGGAACTTCCCCTTCCTCAGAGACATTCACTGGACTGATGTTTACAGCGCTCATGGCATGAATGAAAAATATAACATTTTTGCTAATAAAGTGCTTACCTTATTCGAACACTGCTTTCCCCCAAAACTTACCAAGGTTAGAGCAAAGTCTACAAAGAAGCCATGGATTACTCGAGGAATAGGGGTATCTTGTTAAACAAAAAGAAAACTGTATCTGTCAATCCGAAACATTTCCAATGTTGATGCTATAGCACATTATAAGAAATACTGCAAAATATTAAAGACTGTAATACGGATGTCAAAGCAAATATATTACAAGGAAAAGATAGTCATATCAGATAACAAAATAAAGACAATATGGGATATAGTGAAGGAGGAGACCGGTAGAACCAGACATGAAGAGGGACAAATAGCATTAAGAGTAAATGATACATTGGTGACAGATGTGTATAGTGTTGCAGAACTTTTTAACAAACATTTTATAACTGTTACTGAAAAGATGGGGTTGTCAGGTTCGGTAGATGCTGCTATGGATTACCTTAGACCAGACATTTCAAGTAACTTCCATAATATGAATTTGACCCTCACTACCCCAACAGAAATAATGTCCATCATAAGATCTTTAAAATCAAAAACATCTAGTGGGTATGATGAAATATCCACAAAGTTAATTAAAGAATGTGATTCTGAGCTAAGTAACATATTAAGCTATCTGTGTAACCAGTCATTTATCAGTGGAATATTTCCTGAATGGCTGAAATATGCTGAAGTTAAGCCACTGTTTAAGAAGGGAGATAAAGAAATAGCATCAAATTTCTGTCCAATTTCACCGTTGCCAGCATTCTCAAAAATTTTCGAAAAAGCAATGTACAGTCGTCTTTATAACCATCTTATCTCAAATAACATACTGTCAAAGTCACAGTTTGGATTTCTAAAAGGTTCTGATATTGAGAAGGCTATCTACACTTAGAGTGAAAATGTGCTTAATTCATTAGACAAAAAATTGCAGGCATCTGGTATATTTTGTGATCTGTCAAAGGCATTTGACTGTGTAAATCACAATATCCTTTTAAGTAAACTAGAATATTATAGTGTAACAGGAAATGCTGCAAAATGGTTCAAATCTTATATCTCTGGCAGGAAACAAAGGGTGTTATTAGGAAAGAGACATGTATCAAGCTATCAGGCATTATCCAACTGGGAACTAATTACATGTGGGATCCCACAAGGTTCCAACTTGGGGCCCTTACTTTTTCTTGTGTATATCAATGACCTTTCATCAGTAACATTACCAGATGCCAAGTTTGTTTTGTTTGCCGATGATACAAACATTGCAATAAATAGCAAATCAAGTGTAGTCTTAGAAAGATCAGCCAATAAAATATTTGTGGACATTAATCACTGGTTCCTAGCCAATTCTTTGTCACTAAACTTTGAAAAAACACACTACACGCAGTTCAGAACTTGTAAGGGGTGTCCCAAGACTATATGTCTAACATACGATGACAAGAAGATAGAAGAAGTGGACAGTGTTAAATTCTTGGGATTACAGCTTGATAATAAATTCAACTGGGAGGAGCACACCACAGAACTGCTGAAGCGTCTTAACAAATCTCTGTTTGCAATGCGAATTTTGTCAGACATAGGGGATATAAAAATGAAAAAGCTGGCATACTATGCTTACTTTCATTCCATAATGTCATATGGGATTATTTTTTGGGGTAATTCATCAAGCCAAGCTAAAGTTTTCCGGGCACAAAAACGTGCAGTAAGAGTTATATGTGGTGTGAACTCAAGAACATCCTACAGAAGCCTGTTTAGGGAACTAGGGATACTAACTACTGCTTCCCAATATACTTATTCCTTAATGAAATTTGTCATTAAAAATATATCACTTTTTCAAACCAGCAGCTCAATTCATGGAATCAATACTAGAAATAAGAATAATCTTCACAAGGATTTAAAGTCACTTAGTCTTGTACAAAAAGGTGTGCATTGTTCAGGAACACACATTTTCAATAACTTGCCAGCAGCCATAAAAAGTTTAACAACCAATGAAATTCAGTTTAAGAGAAGCCTAAAGGATTTATTGGTGGCCAACTCCTTCTACTCCATTGATGAATTTCTTAGTAAAACCAACTGATTTGTATGTAAGTACAACATAACTTCTGCACAATTTCAGTGCAGTAATGTGTTCACCGAAAATTTGTGTGTGTGTGTGTGTGTGTGTGTGTAAGTATAATCTAACTTCTGCACCATTTCAGTGCAGTGATGTGTTCATTGTAAATAAGTATTACAGTAGTTGTATTACATGTTTATTACCTTATAAATAAATAATAAACTTTTTTATTTTAAATTCAGTGCATTATTATTTTTAAAATGACTCTTACTGTTCATTAAAAAATGACGATCATTCCACTTGGGACCTGTGGAATGGTACATTAGCTTATTTGTTTTAGTTGTAAATATTTGTCATGTATTGTTGTTTTTCTGACATGTTCCACATCCTGGAGGACCTCCTCACTACAGATCAATTGGAATGAAAGTAAATCTAATCTAATCTAATGCAGATTATGCTTATCCATTATGGATATTTTAGAACCGTGACTGTATATTAATGTAAATAAGTTATACACAACTGCAACCAGTCACTTTTTTCAATAATAACGCTTTATTATATTAACCGGTTTTCGAACCGTTTCAGGTTCATCTTCAGATGATTTCGGGAGGATCCGGGAAGTGACCCATTTTTCTGCCATAGAACCAGCACCCAGCATTATGCTACTACCAGTAATGATGTAACTTCCCGGATCCTTCCGAAATCATCTGAAGATGAACCTGAAAGGGTTCAAAAACCGGTTAATGTAATAAAGCATTATTATTGAAAAAAGTGACTGGTTGCAGTTGTGTATAACTTATTTACAATAATCTAATCCAACTCTTCTGTCAAATTACTGAGAGGCACATTAGTGCAGCTTTGTCCACGACAGTTTTTACACATTGTTGTGCAATTCAGGTCGGCCTTCACACATCCACACTCTCTTCCGCAGCCTTGAGTGCAGCTGCATGAAATCAGCAGCAGTATTTTCTCTAGGGCATCTGGTCATTTCATGTGAATCAGGGACAAGGATGAGTTTGATTCGCTCCGAGTTGTTCCCCAGGCATAGCTGGACTTGTAGGTAAGCTAAGTAAGAGTGGAGGCATCCTGCATCACTAGTGGGTGGCAAATGAGGGAGTCCGACAGCATTGTTTGCCTGATCCACAAGTACATTAAAATACTTAAAGGGTATTTAAGTTACCATCATGACTTTGTACTGTTTTTGTGTAGAGAGAGAGAGTATAAATTTCTCTCCTGCTTTTCCAGTGGTACCAGGAGAGGAAGCAGGATCACTGAATATCTGTGGAGTATTATGAAGTTGGGGATACTGATTGAATACTAAGGCTGAAGTGCTGTTGCAACCACTTACTGCATAAAGAAACAGTACTGAATTCTAGCATTCATGAACGAGTGAGGAGGTGCGTAAATTTTGAGAACTGTAACACCTTTTCTGGTCCTACCTGTACCTTCCTACATCAGGATTATGTCTGCATCATCTGGTGCAAGAATGATAAGTATCACAAGAAGATCTACATCTTGGCCCACTATAATCATTTTGAGCCATTTATTGCTTTTGCAACAATTTCAGCATCTGCATTGTCATCCACAGTCCTCGTTTCAATACTAAAACTGTCTAGTTTTTGCATAAGCTATATAATAAACATTTCTTTTTTGCTGAGGTTACTAAGAAGGGCAGACTGTCACTCAGCGCATAATGTCTCGTCATTAAAGAAAATTTCTCCTGAGGTCCACCGTCATTAAAGAAAATTTCTCCTGAGGTCCACTTCATCATTTGCCTTTGGCATTCAATAGTTTTTACACTCAGAGAGCTTTCTGAATATCCGTCAAATACAACAGCAATATATAATATCTCTGAATATAGGCTATTAAGGTGTTCCATTCTCGGGCCATATGACTTCGTGGATAAGAAACCCTCCATCTATAACAAACAACTTTGATTCATTATTGTCAACATTCCTTTCTGGTACTTGATTGGAAAGATTGTATTGCGATGATTTTTTTTGTTTTTTTGTTTTCCTCACCAATCCACTTCTGCCAAACAAAGGCATTGGTACACTCGATAATTCGTACGCGAAGCAATCCTTTAAATTATCAGTTGAGTAAATGGGCACAGTATTCTTTGTAATAACTGAATTGTATGCACTTCAGTTATATTTTGCTCAGGCCTAACAGCTAACATGCTCATTGTCTTACCCATGCTGGATCGCTTAAGCTTCAAAGAACCAAATTTTAGCGAGACAGTACCGGTAACTATTGTTCGAAGAGCTTCTTCATCAACAGACACAGCTTTGTAGTAGTTTACTTCCTGGGAAGCTACTAATCCAGATCCTAATTAATAAAAAAAAAATGGTTCAAATGGCTCTGAGCACTATGGGACTCAACTGCTGTGGTCATAAGTCCCCTAGAACTTAGAACTACTTAAACCTAACTAACCTAAGGACAGCACACAACACCCAGCCATCACGAGGCAGAGAAAATCCCTGACCCCGCCGGGAATCGAACCCGGGAACCCGGGCGTGGGAAGCGAGAATGCTACCGCACGACCACGAGATGCGGGCCCTAATTAATACAATTGCTCCTTAGAAGCAAATGGATTGTGTTGTTGCAACCATACTGGTAGCTGAAATCTTCTAAGAATTTTCTCGTCAGTTTCTATCCTTACACTCCTCAGTTCAACATGTTGATCACTCAATCCATAGCTTGACATACGTGATGGGCTATTGGTATACAGCAAACACATCAGTTCAACACACTATCTGTGAAACCTCTTCCATGTGGAACACCCCCAACACTCTTCAGGTCCTTCATAAGCGTTTGATCTATCGTCATGTCAATCCATAATCGACTTCAGTAGAGCGTAGAAGTGTGAAGACGCTGAATTTATCGATCTCCGCTTGTTTCATGGTTTCTTTCAGTTTTTCCATGTCCTGGAGGTACAAAGGACACGCCTTAGCAGAACGAAAGTGTCCTGTTGCATGGAAGCATAGCTCTCACAAATTCTACATGGAGCTCCCAATTCCCCACACGGTCTGCCGGGATAAAATGCGATGCCACGACGACATGCTAAATGTATTGTATCCATAACTGGGAAGTTTCCCCTCTTTGCTTAATATCACCCATTGTGTCGACAAATTTATTTTCCAGCTTTTGAATCACTTGATCTTTTTTCAAATCGCAGAAATATGCATCGTTTCCACTCATATCAGAAATACAATCCTTAATATGTTGCTTCTCCTCCCCTACGACTGCCATTTCCTCGAGTATTATGATGGTAAGAGTACACATGACTGCAGGTGAGCTTCAGTTGCCCTCATGTATGCACGACCAGAACAGAACAGAACGGGGAACAGAAGCTGCTGCATACACAGTCTCCAAAAGTTGAGAGAGTCCACTGTCTCTGATTAAGAATCGTATTGTTCCTAGAAAAGACATTATTAAGTGAAAGCCTGCTAATCGAATAACTACATTAGTGAATAGCTCATTCCCTCCATTAGCCTCTACTGCAACTACATCTTTAGCTTTCATGTAGAGTGATTGGTCAAACGTCACAATTCATATTTGCCGGGTGGTCTTCTTACTCTCCGTGATGGCATACGTTAAAGCAGTTAAAATAGTGTTATAATCTGTGGGTGGGTTGTTGATGAATTGAAGCGCTAATACGGTACATTTGATTGCGTGTAAGGTTCTCCAATTGCGATTTACTCCATAAAACACTGCCATGCTGAAACAGAAAGCTGTAAAAACTTCCCTATCATCCAAGTAAAATCGTGATTGGTAGGCACTGTTGCTTTAGTGAATGACCGTTCTGAGTAGACATTTTACAGAACAATTTCTTCAACTCCAACTCTATTCTGCCTTCGGAATGAGACCAGACTTTTTTTTAGCACTTGCTGTCTCAGTGGAGCTCAGCATGACAAAGAGTTTCGTTAGTTCTGCTGCTCTATCGCTCTCCCTCGTGTCACACACCTGATTCCACCCACAGCACGGAATGTATCTTCGTCCGTCGTTGTTTCAATATTTAAGTCAGCATTATCGAAAACGAATTGCGAGAGCGAACTATTTGAAATATTTGGTTTCCAGAATTGAAAGACAGAAGCCTCAAATAAGGCCACGGTGCTATAAGAAGGGCATAAACCCATATTCGAGACAATTTCAACAATGCTTTCTGATCCCAGTTTACGAAACAAGTACACTGCAAGGCGAAGTTGCAGTGGGGGAGATAAATGAACACGACTTGCTAGCTGACACGATCGAGTGGGATATTGCTGTACATTTTTTAAAGACTATTGTTCAATACCTTTGTTTTTTGACAACATCACACCCTTCACAAATTCGTGTACAGTGGCGGATTTAAAAATTTTGCCCCTAGGCATATCATATTATACGCGCTCCCCCCCCCCCCCCCCCCCCCCTCCTCCGCCCACACCAAATGAACATGTTTTAAGAAATAACTATTACCCGATCACTTCACAGTTGCCGTTTTGGGTGGGAGCGCTGTGAGCTGTTTCTGTACTCTGCTATTCGTTGTTCTGTAGGACATGTTAGCGGCCTAGTCCCGTTCAATCAAAATGTAATATGGTTCCTGCACTGTATTGGCGTGCGGCAGCAGATAAAACGAACTTGAAACTGTAGTATGTCAACACAATCTTTTGTCGAAAGACAACAGAAACGAACACAAGGAAAATAACTTTTCTTTTATGGTCTAAAAATTCAGCAGAGTTAGTAGGAGACAACGGATTTTAGTTAAACATTCACTTTTAATATGCTCTTTTACACGAAATCGTTGAAAACGAAAGTAAAAAAAGTTGTGTTATGATCTAAAAATTGAAGCGAACGTGTCATACATTAGAAACTAATACGTACTTTTACAGAGATGCGTTTAAAATTATAATTAAACAGTTGTTTTACCATATAATAACTTGAATGTGTAGCAGATAAAAAAACACGTTTGGTATTAATACGTGAATCTATAGGAAAGCGTAAGAAATGAAAACGAAATAGCGATTTCGGTGCACAAACTAATAACTAAATATAGACGAATAAACACAGAACTCGATTTGCTATTACATGATTTTACACACTAGTGTGCAAAAATACAATTTGTTTTATAATCTAATAGTTAGCGTGTAAAGCATTAG
The DNA here is from genome assembly GCF_021461395.2 of Schistocerca americana. Classification (NCBI taxonomy): domain Eukaryota; kingdom Metazoa; phylum Arthropoda; class Insecta; order Orthoptera; family Acrididae; genus Schistocerca; species Schistocerca americana. The sequence goes on from NC_060121.1 coordinate 97,304,274, forward strand.
GGTCTGTGCAACTAGATGCTGCATAATAAGTGTACACAATACCTTTAATCCATGTAAGGGCTAAACAGTTTTGTACTGCAGCTACTGCTCTCACCATAGCTCTTTCTAACGGTATTAGTAAAGCTTTTACGTATTTATCGACAGAAATTATCTGTGTTATTTTGTAAGACTTTTTCATCTGAGCATACTTTCCGATAACGTGTATTTCCGCGATAACTATACATTTCAGCAGACGCCAAGAATACGCATCAGCTACAGTATGCTACAGTATCAGTATTGCTTGACTACAGCACGGAGCGGCCTGAGTCACTTGGCTATTATTTAGTATTGTCGGGTGCCTTCGGCCACGTCTGCACGTAAACGAGGTTTAGTTCCGCGTTCTGCCATAGGCAATTGTAAAATAAACAGGTAATACGTAGTTTGTAAATCCAACGAATGTGCTCTACGTTATAATAAAAATACATAATAAATTTTTAAAATATGAATAAATAAACAAACTCACCAGTCAGCAAAGCTTGCGTCTGCCTTTGACGGCAGAAAACTCGTTGATCATATCTTCACAGTTCAGATGGTTATCAGTTAGGAAGTCGGCTTCGATGTGAAGAATGGCCAAGGCATTCAATCTCTCCTGAGACAACATAAAACGTAGGTACGATTTCAGTCTTTTCAGAGCCGAAAACGAGCGTTCTGCTGAACAACTTGTTAAGTGCCATACATACAAATATTCTAAGACCAATGTCAACATTCGGAAACACGGACTGTAACATCTCTTTTCGTAAAAAATTACTCATTTTGACTGGTATATCACTAATCTCAGAAGATTTCAAAAGTTCCGAGAAATGTACACATTCGCTAGGGAAGGGAGGCTCTAAATCTGTGTCATATGACGCTTGGAGTTTTGCTGCACGTTCAGCAATATCGTCAGGTGAACTGTTCTTAAGGTTACTGAAAACTGTGGTGTCCAACAGTGTTCTACAGCTTTCCTTCCTCCTCACTAATTCGGCGTACAAGTTGTCAAGTACTGGGAGAAATTATTCGACTCTAAATTTTTCCCTTCCAGTCACAAAAACTTCTTCAGGGTCCGCTTCTTCGTCATCATGAAGTTCGCGTTTTTATGATCATTTATAGGTACATTCACAGTCTATACCAGTCACAATCTTCATGGATTAATTTCATAATAGTCGAACGTGTCACGAATAGATGCAATAAATCCTACAAGTGATTAATATAATTCATGCACGATTTTAGTATCAATATTTACACTTTGCAATTTCAGACTTACACTATTAAACCTCTGGAGTATGACCTTCCTGTTATCATGAATACTGTTTCTAATCTGCCGACTTGATTCAATAAAGCTGAAGCATCATTTTGCACAAGTGGTTTTTCAAACATATAATTGGCAATATGTATAAGGGCATTGACAAGGCCCTTCCAGTGTTCATATAGACTTACACACGCTTCCTCTCTTGCAGACCAACGTGTTTTTGATAATCTTTTTGCCATTTTGCTTCCTGGTTTCATGAAAGACAGAAGTTAATCCCAGAGCTGTGTAGAAGCAGAGAACGAATTATAAAAATTTAGCACTACACTGTAAAATGAACGTGCTTCCCGACTGTGGCTCGCAGCACTAGCGCCGACTAAATTCAAAGAATATGCTGCACAAGGCACATCATGCGCTTTCAGATTTCATTCTTTAATGCGTGCCTGCAAACCAGTGTAGGTTCCTGACAAGTTGATTGCGTTGTCGTATGACTGGCCCCTACAGTCAATGATATCAGTGGAATTTGTAGATAGGACTTATAGTATGGCATCAGTTAAGATTTCGGACTTGTGTCCCGGGTTTGGTAAAAACAGAAGGAAACGTTCACCAGGTTCACCATTCTCGTTCACATATCTTTATATGAAAGATAATTCATCAATATATGAAATGTCCACAGCAGAATCTGCTATTATAGAGAAATATTTGGCCCGTTTTATTTCACTTGCGATAATTCTTTTTTTTCGTTCAGAAAGAAGCTCTATTATTTCATCACAGATTGTTCAAGAAAGATAACTTGTATGACCCTGCCCTGGATTTCCATATCGTTCAATGTGCTATGCGAGAAAAGGCTCAAGCTCGGCCATAAGTTCAAGAGGCATCATAAATTGACCATTATGTAATGAATGGAATCATTCAAAGTGTCCACGTAGGGGAACTCCACGAGTTGTTAGCTTCTTTACTACTGCAAACACCCTTTTCAACACAATGCGTCAGTACAATTTTTCTGTCTCAACATATGACTCGAAATAGTTATGTATTGTTCCAAGTGACTTTTTTCTTGTAAAGAGTGGAAACTCGGAATTTTTTTTTTTTTCAAGTGACTTCTCATGATGAGATAAAATATTAGAAATATTTTTCCAATCTGCAATACCATTAGTAGCAATCGCGGCCATACTCCGAACAATTTACATAGTGTACAAAAAACAGCACTGGTGCTACGGGAGTATACTATAAAATCACGCAAAGCTGATTCACCATTTAAAAGTTTACGGTAAAATAAATTTTTGTTCAATCATCAGGTTTTATCGCCTATTGATCTTGGATTACAAAAATCATCGTTATAATTTTGATTAATGCTACGTTGTAAGAGAATGTCAATTGTTGATTCATTGACACACTGTTCTGCAGACCATCACTAACGAGTTATTTCTTTTTGTAATGTCTGACTCAAACATAGTTTTTCGTGAAAAAAATCAGGAACAATTTGCTTTTCTTCAGTTTTAACTTTTGTTTCGTCTGTGTTTACTTCTTTTACAACAGCTGCAGTGACAGAAATATCATCCGTACTTCTTGAACTTGGAAGTCGAACCAGCAACATTTTTTGCGAAAAATTTATCTACTCTGCCAAGCGTTTTGAAAAAATTGGCTTCTCGTTCTCGCCTTTCATTCGATAATTTCCGAAATGCCACCCCACTTAATTTTGCACGTTTGCTTCTTTCACTGTTATTCATATTAAGACACTTACAAAATTGTCAACCAACAACCAAATTGTTAAAGCAAATGAAAGAAAGACTGTATATCCAGTTCCAATCATTCTACACTGCACATGAGCACAAAGCTTTTTACTTTAAACACGGAACACGAGCACAAACATTTTTCCTTTAAATGCTGAACGATGAACTGACCAACTAGGGTTACTGGACGTAACTGTGCTATGAAAGGACGAAAATGCAGAATAATTTAATTTCATTGTCGCCTGTTTCTATGTTGTCATAGAACAGTAAAAGCACACCTGCCGGCTGGAATTCGTCTCGTAAAGAAAACGGGACAGTCCCTTTTTTGGCTTCTGTTTCCCGCGTCGCCGGAATTTTAGCTGGAACGCAAATATGTTCTGAATATTCTTGACACTATCTTTCTAAGAAAAAAAAGCTTAGTTAGGAAGTTTAATATAAAATTTGCAATGTCATGTACTATTCGATTGCACAGAGTGGGAACTTTGATATTGTGCAAGCTGCAGCAGAATAAATGAGACAAACGAAAAGTTGGTTTCTTCTTCTTTTTTCGCCAAAACATGTAACTAATTAAATACATAAATAAAATTTTTAAAATGTTGTGAAGTGTATTTCACACATTATTAGATATTCTGCTTATGTTCTTTTCGTATAAAAATGTAAAACATTCCCAGTATCAACATGTTTTATTGAACGGGTGCCATTAAATAAAAGCTCAGATATTGAAGACCACAGAGCTTTCACAGTAATTACAGTAATGGAGGGTTGACTTGATACTTCCCCGTAATTTCTGCAAGAAATTTAAGTAGAGTCAGGTTTTACATAATGATGCCCACACATGTTGCAGTATTTAAGAAACTGCTGATTAGTTTGTCACAGCTTTTCAGGGGTCCTGGTATTTCCACGGGGAAAATATGGTAGGGTTAAGCAGAAGCCGGCAACATTCTAGGAATAATAACGTTTCAAACATTGTATTGTAGATTGCCGTCCTGATAGCTTATTTCAAAATATTTTGAACAATCATGGAGATGATACTAGACAGAAGCCCAAAGTTAAATTTCCATTCAGTCACCAAGTAAACTATGTATATTTCCAAGCTTGTATTGTCGAATTTCGTTCTTAACACTTATTTAAACTAGCAAGTTGTTTAACAATACTAAAAAAATTGTCGTTTGAAGCGCCGTTATTTTAAAATGTAAAAGTTTAAAATGAGTACAGAGCAAAAAATGCCACCCCCCTTCAGGTGCCCGTACCTAGTGGTCCTATATGTAAATCCGCCACTGTTCGTGTAAAGTGTCAGGAACCATAACTTCGGCATTCACTGTCAAGTCATTGATATCTGGGTAATCAGCAATACTGTAAGGAGCCATTCTTATATCTTCATGGATGATAGCTGCTGCTGCTGCTTCAACTATTCTATTTCTCTTATCTTTGTCTTTAACAGCTCGTTCATTATGCCATTGATTTATTGTGACCACTGCCACGAAAACGTACAACTGGAGGATTTTTTGGCATTGTCGCAAACAAGACCCCATCACCGAAGTGTTCAGTTATTTTATTTTTCAGAGAGTTTTTATAGTCATCTTCTGGGAGACATTAATTAATTTTCTGCAACAAATCGAGCAGTGAAAATTGACATTTCTTTGAACTATCTCTAAATTTGCATAATTCTTGAAAAGCGGTATCAAAGTTTGTATCTTGAGGACGGTCTCTTTTTCGAACAGAGGAACATTAATATATCATAGCAATCTTGATGATAACGGGCTTCTGCAGCTGCTAAACACAAAACACTTTTGATGCGTTCGGCAACCTTTCTACCGAAATCATCATCGCGTTTCTCTGCTTTCTCAAGCTGCGTTAGTTTCACAGTTAAAGAGCGAACTTCAAACACTCCACGACGTTTGTGCAACATTCTGATTAATTACTTCTTTAAATTACGTTCTTTAATGTATTCACTTCGACATACTGTAGGGAAGCAGCCTACTCACGCTGTAGTAAATTCACATCAGTTTCCATTGTGTGCCAGCCAGTCTGCTGTAACTAGCTCTGACGTCATAAATGTTGCGCAATACCTTAAAAATCTAGCAAATGACCTAAAACTTTTCTAGCATGTCAGAAATAATACTAAATTAATGTGTGTTAAATATAAGTTCGATAACTTCAGCCATTTTCGAAATTTGGACGTTTTTCTGGAAAGATCATTGGCGCAACAGAAAAGAGCTAGAGACTTCAAAATTTATATTTAGATTCATCTTTCATAATGATTTAATAAAAACAGTACTTTGGATTTCACATATTAAGACTTTAGTGGAAATTCATGATTTTCTGGTTTTCATCTCAAAACTGAAGGAAGCAAGATAGATTAAGTAGGTTAATAAATAAGGCTAGGATGTTTAGATTTGAATAGGTTGGAGGTCCGCTATGATTATGAAGATGTGTAAAGTTTCTTTTTAATACCTACAAAATTATAGCGATCGCGGATCTCAAAAGGGGCAGTTCAGAGCTCATCTACTGCGTGCAGTGTAATTTAATTAATTCTCTCGCCCAAAGTATTTAACTTAGCCACGTCAAAATTTTATTATCAATACTTACCTGCGTGCTGAATGCACGTTTAAATTAAAAGCTTCATCGGCCATAAGCAAAAGAAGCTATAAATTATTATGTAACTTGAAGTGGTGCGTTACTAGCCCAGCGGCTAGTCGAGAGAGCCGAAAAGATCAGGCGTTCCCTTCGCCGTCCGCACCGCGGCTTTATATATAAGGACGCTACGCGAGGAAAGAAGGCCCCAGTTCTCTCCAGGCACTGAATGACACGCCATCTGTGTCGGTAGTCGCGTCGCATCAGTGTATCTGCTACAAACAGCCTCGGGTGCCGTATTAAGTTACTGGAGATACGCGGAACCCTGAAGACATTTCATGTGAAGTGTTAATTCTGGAATGATTTTCATTATCTAGCTTCAGTTTGCGTATTGTCGTATTTTCACGTGCCGTCGCGGGACAGACATTCTACCAAATATTTAGCGTGGCGTTTGATGAAGTATTTTCATCAAATTATGGCGAGCATTCTTTTTAACATTTGATTCGGACATTTATAGTTGCATCAGCGCATTAGACTCTGAACTGTTCTGTTAGTTAGGTTGTAGGGATACTTGTGGTTTTTATTAGTGAATTTCAGAATATACTCAACTATTTTGGAAAACCGTTTTTGATTAGAAATCCCGGACAATCTCCTAATTCCTCAGAGCTATAAGCTGCAGCTATAAGAACATTCTCAGGTAAAGTGGGCACTAGGATATCTATTTACTGGCTCCAAGTTTTATTAAATCACTTTCTGGGGGTCACGGAGTAAATAGAGAGCCAGTGTTGAGAACGGCAAAAGACAGCAATAACAACATTCTAAAAGCTAGAAACTGATTCAACACGCAAGCGTTTATACAGCAATAGATTTAATTATTATTACAAACTTTCATCCGCCGCCCCACATATGGTGCATCGGCCGGGAAATCAACTAAGTGAAAGTGATTTTTAACTATTCGGATTCGCGAGTGGAATGCGACACGCAGCTGAGTAATAGAACAGTGAATGTGTTACGTGTGAATGTGGACGACGCAATTGGATTAACAACGCATCTGGATTGACGGAGCTGGCACTGAGTCTAGCGGTGCAGCCGGCATCGCGAGAAGCCAGTCTCGCCGCACCGCAGTCGTCCGCTGGAGCAGCCGGCGCAGAGCCTGCAATTGCGGGCCACGCAAACACACAACAGCCGTCGGAGAGCCGTCTGCATTTCAACGTGCCACGTCGCATCAGGAATCCTGGTACGCCGCGCCGGCAACGCCATACGTCGTGCAGAAGGAACTAAGTTAAGTGAAAAGCTGTTAAAAATTTTACTAACCTGCACTAAAAGACTGTCGGCGATGGAACCGTCAAAAGAAACTGAGGTTAAACTTATATCAGAACCTATGTCTGTTGAGGGAACTGTAAATCCAGACAACGGTTCGAGTGTAAATATGCATGAAAGTAGTAATGTTAAAGTGAAAAATTAAGTATTGTCTCCGGACAGTAGTGTGCGAAGGGGAAATGATTCAATAATAGAGACCCCTGTAGTAAAGCGGAAAGTAGAAATTGTAAATTTATGGGATGATAGTTTCTCTGATGAATTAAAAATGAAACAGTCATCAGAGATGGTAGAGTTTAAGAAGGAGCAATTGGGTATGACTAATCAATCAGAAGTTTCATGTAGTTTTGATGATTCTGGTATTGGAGCTAGTTTTTCGTCACCTGAGTGTGATAAAAAGCCAGCTCGTGAGCAACCCAAAGATGCTGGGGCTGTTGATTTAAATGTTATATTACAAGCAATAGCTGCCAGCAATGCTGAATTAAAGTCTGAAATGGTGGCCAGTCAAACAAATTTTAATAAACGGTTTGAGGCAATGGACAATAAATTAGAATCCAATAATGCTGAATTGAAATCTAATATAAATGAGGTAAATAACAGGATTGTGGCCAGCCAAACAAATTTCAATAAACGATTGGAGGTAATGGACGATACCTTCAAGGCTGGTTGCAATAAGTTGAAAGAGGATCTAGACAGTTTAAATTGTAAAATTGATTGCAATCATGAGGATATTAAGAAAAAGGTTGCTCAACAGTTTTCTGAAATGTATGAAACAGTAAAATCCGAAGTTGCTGAGGTTCGCAAAGACTTCCAAATGGAAGATGCGAAGCTGGAGCACAAGTTAACAGAAAAGATCGAGGCGGAATCTGAACTGTGCTCAGATAGATTTAAAGATGTTAATATTAAAATAAACATATGTCAAGCAGACGTAGATGCAATCAAAACTGATACTACTCATATTGTACAAAGAGTAGATAATGTTGAAATGAAAGTAGAAAATATAAGTACTAACATTGCTAACATTGAGGGTAAAATAGCTTCAGTAACTTCTGGTAATGGTAATATACAACAAGTTGTAGCTGCAAACGCCGCTTTTATCGGGTGTCGGCAGTTCTTGCGGTTCGATCCAGATAAAAATATCCACCCGCTAGATTTCTGGAACGATTTTGAAGATGTGATTCCACCAACTTGGTCTGAGCGGGAGAAAATCTCATTTATTAGAAGCCATTTAGCAGGTGACGCCATGCGTTGGTCAGCTGATGTTATGTTGAAATGTAAAACATTAGCGGAATTTAAAACAGCTTTTATTAATGAATATTGGTCTAGCAATAAGCAAAATGAAGTGTTGAGAGAATTTTGGAGTGGAAAACGCTTCAATGCAGGCAAGGAATCTATTAAAGAGTTTGCTAGGTCATGGATTTCACGTTTGTCACATTTGGCGGAAAAGCTAAAACCAGAAATGATTATACTAGGTCTGGAAGCTAAACTGCCATGGTACTGGCAAACTAGAATTATATCAGCCCCTAGAGACAATCTGGATCGTTTCATTGAGTACTTGGAACGTGTAGAACGTGTTGCTGCCAATGAGGAGCAAGAACGTAATAATAGAAATGCTAATAATAATGGTAGTAATTTTAGGAACGATCAAAATGGCAATGTAAACATCAGAACAGTAGGTGTTCGTCATCCTAAGAGAGGTAGGAATTGGGGAAATAATTATCAGAACCAACAATGGCATCCAAGGGATAATAATTTTGTTCCAAACAGAAATATGCATGTAAACAACAGTACGGAAAGTAAGGCTATGCCAGTTAACTATAATGAAACTAAAGGAAACAGTAGTAGGCCGAGGCAGGAAAACTAGTTCCCGTCTATGAGGACACTGGCGCTCACCAGGCGGTTACTTTTCCTAAGCCAGTAGTTAAGGGAATTGGTAAGACAGATCAGAATACTCAAACTGAACATGTGGATGAAGAGTCGGTAGCACCTAAAGATACAACAGAAATATTAGATCACTCACAGTATTTGATAGATACCGTGTTAGAAACGCTTTCTAAGTGGGAAGAGAAAGAGAAGGCGCAGCAGTGTAACAGTAGGGATGAGCTACAAAATACTGAATTGACAGGTGAAGAAGCAGAAGAAATTCATGCTTATATTTACGATGAGGATGATGTGCTCTTATCTAAAGTGCCTGTGCAGGATGTTGATAATGTACTAATAGATTTAGGACAGGAGATAAGTGGGAATGTAGAGGGTAGGCTGTTTGGGGTCAATGAACCCAGTAGCTGTGACCAGTTGTCACTTGAGAAGGAAACCGACGATAATGGTGAAAGTGGTTTAGCTGTAACTAATGTTATGCCCGGTCTGGAGGCGCAGAATCGCTCAGACTACAGTAATTTGGGTTATGTTCAGCAAACTAAATGTAATGAAGTCGTGCGGTGTTTCGATTTAAAATTAATAGACAGACTGGAAAAGGCAGCTGAAAATGTAATTCAGGAAACCCATACACCCTGTGACCTAAATGTAATGAAGACAGATGTCGATCACTTTAGTTGGAGACAAATCCAAAAGGAACTACTAGATGAATGTGAGGAACCACCTGTACAACCTAGAATAAGCCACCCTATAATAATAGTGAATATGTTGGGTATCAATGTACGTTGTCTCTTAGACAGTGGAAGTGAGGTGAGTGCAATATCTCAGTCCTTCTTTGATGCATTACCTGGTAAAGATAAGCTTACAGTAATGAGGGTATCAGGACTAAGAATAATTGGTGCTACTGGCAAGGTGTCAAAAACGGTAAAGCAAGAAGCTTTACTACCCTTTAACATTAATGGTAATTTAATTGATCATCCATGTTTAATTGTAAACAATCTCAGTATTGAGGTTTTAATTGGCATAGATTTCTTGTCAAAATATCAGAGTGTTGTTGACTTTGAAAGAAGCCAGTTAAAAATGGTCTTGCCAATAATCGGAGTAATTACAGTCCCTTTTAGTGATAAACATGTAGTAACTGATCATGAAACTTGGGAGCTGCCTATACGAGTTCTGAAAAATAGGAGGTATTGGGACGAAGGTGTTAATCTTAATAACAATAAGCTGAATACAGAAGAAGAAGAAGAAGCAATTATTTTAGGCAAAATAGAAACTAAATTGCAGGAAATCGATAGGATTTCAGCCAATCAGAAGGAAGAACTGAGACAGGTTCTAAAAAGGCATCATAAGGTATTTTCGGATCGACCTGGCATAGTTAAAGGTTATGAATGTCAATTAAAGGTGAAACCTGGCCAAGTGTTTTTCAGGAAGCCATACCAAATACATGTAGCTAGGAAGGAGGCAGTTCGGAAGGAGATACAGAGAATGCTAGAGTGGGGTGTGATTGAAAAAGCGGTCAGTGAGTACAATAATCCTCTTGTTGTTGTACCAAAAAGAGACGGGAGTGTCAGATTGGTCTTGGACGCTCGTTGGTTGAATGAAATAGTGATTAGGGAAAGTGATAGACCGCAGAACATGGACGAGTTACTGCAAAAATTCCGGGGAGTAAAATTCTTAACTTCTATGGACATCACGTGTGGGTATTGGAATTTGCCACTGGCGGAAAGTTCAAGGAAGTACACAGCTTTCTTGTACGAAGGAGTTTGTTACCAATACCGTGTGGTACCTTTCGGACTTAATATCTCTGTTTGTGCCTTTGTACGTGTGATGTGCCATGTTTTAGGACCAGCTTTAAGCAATAAAATAACAGTCTACGTAGATGATCTGTTAATAGCAACTCCTACCTGGGAAGAACACATAGCTTTATTAGAGGAAGTGTTAGAGGCTATTGAGAGAGGTGGCATGAAACTAAAGATGGAAAAGACAGAGTGCGTTAAAGAGGAAATAGGTTTCTTGGGATATAGGATAAGTGGAAAAGGTATTCTGCCTGACCCAGGCAAGCTAGCAGTCATTGAAAAATTTGAGGCTCCCAGAAATAAGAAGCAGTTGAGATCAATGTTCGGTCTTTTCGGCTTCTATAGGCGTTTTGTTAGTGATCAGGCTTTTAATGCTCCCTGTCTTCACCTCCTGCTGAAAAAGAATACCCCTTGGGTTTGGACAGCAGAATGTCAACAGGCGTTTGAGGTGCTTAAACAGTCTTTAATTAATAGTCCAATTTTGCATCATCCTGACTTTGAAAAACCTTTCTGTATGTCTGTTGATGCTAGTGGCTATGGTATAGCTGTGGAGATATTCCAAATAGAAATAGAGAACGAACAAGAAGTGCACAAGACTATAGCTTTCGCCAGTCGATCTTTACAGGCAGCAGAGAGAAATTACGGCATCTCAGAACTGGAAGCATTAGCAATTGTATTTGGGGTACAGAAGTTTGAGCAGTATCTATTAGGTCACAAGATAATAGTTTACAGTGACCATAAGGCATTGACCTTTTTAAAGACCTGTAAATTGAGGAATGCTCGTTTGGTAAGATGGTCATTGTATCTCCAGCAGTTTGACCTTGAGGTTAGATATATTCAAGGGAAAGACAATCTGGTAGCTGATGGGTTATCTAGAAGTGCGGAGCTCTGTGATGACGCGGGAATTACAGCAACAGATCCAAATGAAATTCGAATGTTTGCATTGCACGAAGTAAAGGAAGCAAGTGCATTAAAGAGAGTGATTAAGAACTTGAGACGTGAGCAGAATGCAGATGACCAACTGAAATTAGTGAAGAGCTATTTAGGAAATGCGAACTATCCTAAGGTTTCACAATACTATTGTCTGCATAAAGGTATTCTGTTTAGAAGGAAGAAGGTAGGTGTTTCTGAGTGGAAGCTGTGCTTTCCCTCACAACATGTAGACTTACTAATCGACTATGTACACCTGAGGTATGGGCACTACGGTGCAAAGAAGTGCATTGCAAAATTACAAGAGAAGGTTGTGTTTGACAACATGTACCGCCGTGTGGCCAAGCGTCTAGCATCGTGTGTAGTGTGCCAGAAAGTTCGTGCTGCCAACACCAGAATACAAGGGGATATGCATTCAGTAGAGCCAACTGAAACCCTAGAATTACTGGCTTGTGATTTGTTTGGCCCTCTTCCTGTTTCGAGAGGTGGTTGCACCCATGTTTTTGTTGTGGTGGATGGATTCAGTAAATATGTTAAACTATACCCAATTAAAAGAGCAAATGCAAAAACATTGGTTGAAAAGTTGGAAAAAGATTTCTTCGTGAACATTGGCGTTCCGAAGAATTTGCTGTCAGACAATGGACCTCAATTTACTTCTGATAGATTTAAGGAATGTCTAGATAAGGCCGGCGTGAAACATCTGAAAATATCTGCGTATTTCCCCCAAGGAAATATGAGTGAACGTATTATGAGGGAATTGAATAGGCTTTGCAGAACTTATTGTGCTCGGAAACACTCAAGTTGGGCAGAGCACATTAAGTATTTTGAGAATGTAATTAACAACTTAAGACATGATGCAACTGGTTTTGCACCTTGCGAATTGATGTTTGGCCAAGAACCGCACAATGTGATTGCAGATATGGTAGAATTCCCTATTCTAACGCAAATATCCACAGACGAGAAGAAACTAAAGGCTAGGGCTAATATGAGAAAAAGAGCGTTGGAAAGGAAGAAGCGTCATGACGCGAAAGCTGTACCTACTAGCTTTGAAATAGGTCAATTAGTCCTTGTCAAAACCAAAGAAAAATCAAAGAAAGTAAATGCAGAAACAAAAAAATTCATGTTCGTATACCAAGGACCTTTCAGGATCATAGGAAAACCACATGCCAATGCATATAGGCTAGAGTACCCTAAAAGTAAGAAGCTATTAGGTCTCAGGAACGTGATTGACCTAAAGAAATTCATAGGTAGTGAATGAATGCTGTAGGGAGGAGGTTGTTCTGTAACCTCTACACAGTGTGGCAGCTGTGCAGTCCCAGCTGTGTGAGATTTTCTTTCCATTTCGGGTCTCACTCACTCTTCGTCTTTTCTATCCACCTAAAATTTCTAACTCTTCTTTACAGCATTAAACTAATGATTGCTGTAGGGAGGAGGTTGTTCTTTAACCTCTACACAGTGTGGCAGCTGTGCAGTCCCAGCTGTGTGAGATCTTCTTTCCTTTTCAGGTCTCACTCATTCTTCCTCTTTCCTGTCCTCAAAAATTTCGACCTTTTCTTTCCAAATACTAAAATTTTCCGTTATGACTATCAAGCCTTGAGTTATGTAACCATTCTATCTACCGATTAGTAAAGAAAAAATACCTAATGTGACAAACCTAATAGTGACAAACAATAGAAAAGTATGACGTAATTAAGATATAAAATGTATTTGAGTAACAATTATGTATAGTACCCTGGTAATATAATAAGTACAAAGTGTTGTTTTAATGGAAATGGTCCACCAACAGTAATTTAAAAAGATATATGAATTCATGTACAAGCAAGATCTGAAGTGGTAGTGAAACCTAGTGTATGCATTAGAGCTAACTAATAAATAGTAAGAAAGAGATTGCTTAGTGGTATGAAAAATATGCAGATAAGTTGTAAGATTAAACTCACCTGATGTAGCAAGGAAAGGCAGTGTAATAAAATTGAGCAGTGTTTGTGGTTGAGACGTGAAGGACACGTCCCTGAAGTATTTATAAGGTTGGAGCTGGCCATTATTTTAGTGTAGTGTGTGACAGGATACACCTACACGTATTGAGGTTATGAGTTGGAGGCGTGAATGCGACCATAGGTACCCTTATGTTAGATGAGACAGAGCAGCTCATGGTGTCCTATAGGTTTAAGGAATTTAGCATTACGCTCGTCCATAATTATTTGATGCAGTTTAGTGGTAGGTCTGAGAGAGACTACCTGTGGTTTCAGCGTCCGATTGAGTGGAAATGGATTGCCACGTGAGCAATCTAATCAGCTGCAGTACACTATGAATATGAAATAAATGTGCTATCCTATGCTTTAAATATTAATACAGTGAGTGTTAAATAAGTTCATACACTAGCAAAGTAAGTAAGTACATAATGGCAGACGTAAAAGATTATTTTAGCTCCGCATAAATACACTTCAAAGTAAGTAAGTACCTAATTGCAGATGTGGAACTGGCAACAGCAGAGGACCAATAAGTGGATTTTGTAGTCAACTAAACGTAGTGTGTTTTGAACACTTACAACTGTACTATTACCAAAAGTTACTCACATGTACATGGAAGCTGAGAAAACAACCACTAATCATACTCATACTATCTCTAAGAATAAAGTAATCAAAGATGAGTCAGTTAAGTAAATAAAATGCAGATTTGTCAGGAATGTACCGAGCATTGGTTCAGTGTTCCGGCCCAGAACTAATAAATTCAGATTAAATAGGATTTATGATTATATGCCTTGAGCATAAAATTTTCTCTTGTAAGTGACTAATGGCGTTTTGAACCATTTGTTTACCGATTTTATGACAATTAAGTAACCACGAGAGTAGAATTGAAAAAAAAAAATTCTGTTAACTTTGTTCCAGCAAAATATTGGAAGATAAAATGTATATATCCCCATTTCATTGTGACCCTCCCTTAGATTTTAAGTGAACAGAGTCTGAGGCACTCTTTTGTTTGTTCTACAGGACAAACCAGATAATGGCAGCCTGGTAGCTGCGTGAAAGCGTGGAGTGACTTGGACACAACTCACAGTGACCCCTCCCCTTTCCCCCATGTAATTTAGAGAGAACGTGAAGGACGCACACCATAGCAACTTCCCCTCCTCTACCCTTGTGAATGGAAGTGTAGGACGCCAGCCAAAGCGGCTACAACCACGTGTGTAAAAATTATTTGTGAACCTTTTCTTTTAGGTTTAGAAAAGACTGCTAAGAGATAATCATCTGTTTATGTGCCATGTTATTTTCTTTGAATTTGTGTATGTAAAATTGTATTTAATGGATCTAAGATTTTCATAATTTTTCAATTTGTATGTGTTTGTTTGTCTAAGGCAATATGTATGCCAAAATATTTCATTGACTTTGCTTAAAAGTTTGAGTAATGACATTGTTTAAAAGGCAGTGAACATGCCTACAATTTAAATAATTAATGTAGGTAATGAGTTTTCTTTAAGGTTTCTACAGGTTTATATTTCAATTTTGATTTTTTATAGGGAGTTAAACTGTACTCTTGCTTCCCTTTTTGTAATTAAATTTTTTTTTCATTCATTAACATTCATAAACATAAAATTTAAGTAGAGGGTGATGTAGGGAAGCAGCCTACTCACGCTGTAGTAAATTCACATCAGTTTCCATTGTGTGCCAGCCAGTCTGCTGTAACTAGCTCTGACGTCATAAATGTTGCGCAATACCTTAAAAATCTAGCAAATGACCTAAAACTTTTCTAGCATGTCAGAAATAATACTAAATTAATGTGTGTTAAATATAAGTTCGATAACTTCAGCCATTTTCGAAATTTGGACGTTTTTCTGGAAAGATCATTGGCGCAACAGAAAAGAGCTAGAGACTTCAAAATTTATATTTAGATTCATCTTTCATAATGATTTAATAAAAACAGTACTTTGGATTTCACATATTAAGACTTTAGTGGAAATTCATGATTTTCTGGTTTTCATCTCAAAACTGAAGGAAGCAAGATAGATTAAGTAGGTTAATAAATAAGGCTAGGATGTTTAGATTTAAATAGGTTGGAGGTCCGCTATGATTATGAAGATGTGTAAAGTTTCTTTTTAATACCTACAAAATTATAGCGATCGCGGATCTCAAAAGGGGCAGTTCAGAGCTCATCTACTGCGTGCAGTGTAATTTAATTAATTCTCTCGCCCAAAGTATTTAACTTAGCCACGTCAAAATTTTATTATCAATACTTACCTGCGTGCTGAATGCACGTTTAAATTAAAAGCTTCATCGGCCATAAGCAAAAGAAGCTATAAATTATTATGTAACTTGAAGTGGTGCGTTACTAGCCCAGCGGCTAGTCGAGAGAGCCGAAAAGATCAGGCGTTCCCTTCGCCGTCCGCACCGCGGCTTTATATATATGGACGCTACGCGAGGAAAGAAGGCCCCAGTTCTCTCCAGACACTGAATGACACGCCATCTGTGTCGGTAGTCGCGTCGCATCAGTGTATCTGCTACAAACAGCCTCGGGTGCCGTATTAAGTTACTAGAGATACACGGAACCCTGAAGACATTTCATGTGAAGTGTTAATTCTGGAATGATTTTCATTATCTAGCTTCAGTTTGCGTATTGTCGTATTTTCACGTGCCGTCGCGGGACAGACATTCTACCAAATATTTAGCGTGGCGTTTGATGAAGTATTTTCATCAAATGATGGCGAGCATTCTTTTTAACATTTGATTCGGACATTTATAGTTGCATCAGCGCGTTAGACTCTGAACTGTTCTGTTAGTTAGGTTGTAGGGATACTTGTGGTTTTTATTAGTGAATTTCAGAATATACTCAACTATTTTGGAAAACCGTTTTTGATTAGAAATCCCGGACAATCTCCTAATTCCTCAGAGCTATAAGCTGCAGCTATAAGAACATTCTCAGGTAAAGTGGGCACTAGGATATCTATTTACTGGCTCCAAGTTTTATTAAATCACTTTCTGGGGGTCACGGAGTAAATAGAGAGCCAGTGTTGAGAACGGCAAAAGACAGCAATAACAACATTCTAAAAGCTAGAAACTGATTCAACACGCAAGCGTTTATACAGCAATAGATTTAATTATTATTACAAACTTTCATCCGCCGCCCCACAATACCTTACGCACTTCAATCAGTCCAGCGTTCTGTAGAAGATTATTAACCCCATCCTTCCGTTCCTTGCTGACGCGTATCAGAGTTCCTTTCCGAAACAGATTTACCACAAATTAAACTGGTAGTAGGGTCCAGCGTTATTGTTTTCTCAGTCCAAACAAAAGAAATGAGACTAAGAAGAAGCACTTCATAACACCATAAACTGATGAATGCTGTCACGAAAACAGAACTCTCTGGCACTACTCTGACAGTTAACAACTGATGATTGAACTGAACACTGGACACTGGTTAGGAAGAAACGTCAGCGACAATAATGGTAGGTAGACTTGGCCACTGTTTCTATGTTTCGATACAGTGTATCGATACCTGGAACTGTTTCAGTGTTTCGGAACGGCTATGGTTCACTGTTTCGAAACTGTGGTGTTTCATTCCGCCCCTGTCTCGGATCTCGAGCCAGACACAGAAGCTGTATCGTTGTTTCAAAATAAGACTGTTTCAGTCCACCTGTGCCTGGAACGGACTAATTGTATCGAAACAGTGATGTTTCATTCCGCTCTGTGTCGGACGAGATTCGGGCTCGGCACAGGTACTGAAACACAACATACCACTTCATGAAACACTTTCAAGAGCGTCGAAATCTTTTGACAAGCAATAGCATGAAGCTTAAGATATCCGAAAATAAAGCTTCGTTTCTAGCTGACTGTCCTATTCCGAAATGGCGTAATATCTGCTTTATAAACAGTAACCAAACAATAAAACAACGCCTACTATTCACATTCAAAATAATAAATATGTGAAATTCACTGAGTTAAATTACACTTTTTTTATAACATGCGCTTCTCTGTTTATGTACATTAAGAATATTAAGAAACGCAAGTAAGACTACAACACTTTAAATAAAAAAAGGCTTAAAGTGACAGTTATTAGACATGTACATAAATTTGATGTAGGTATAATTGCAAGCAATCTGTTTGACATATCACTGATAGTGTAATGGTGAACGGGAAGCATCGTAAATTTATAGTAACGGTTCGAAACACCTTGAAACACAAAATTTTTTTCTGTTATATTTTGTTATTTATTCGAATTATTTAGCGTTATTTGTGAGTCTATAGTCACTGTGTCTATTATACACAATGATTCCCTTTGTGTGCATGGATATTAGCAGGATGGGTATATTAGCCATACTAATGGAATGTGGGAATCCCAGTAGCATATCTGTTGTTTCCGCAGTTTGCTCCCACCTCCAGTTCCGTTCGTGGTGGTTCTTCTGTCTTCAGCTAAGGCTTTCTTCAGCCAATTGAAAAGTATGAAAGTCACATGACACAAAAGCAGCGCATTTGCTGCATGAAATACGAAACTGCCAAGACACCTAAGTGATAGTTTTATACTTTCTGCGATATGATTAGTGCTCTCGCACCTCATTTGTGTTTATGCGGGCATACTTATATAGTACACATTCAAGATGATAAAATGTGTAGGTTTATTAGATTACAAAACACAAACTGTTTCACTGTTTCGAAACACTGTATCGAAACATTACATTGTACTGTTTCATTTGTTTCGAAACATTTACATGTTTCAGTTTGCCCATCTCTAAATTGGTAGGGGAGCGCTGAGTGAATGGGAGGGGGAACTTGACGGTTTCATTGTTGGCACGTACTCCTGATTTCAACAATACTGCTCGCAAAAGAAATATCATCAAGTAGAATATATAGGCTACGAAATATTTCCGTACGCTTAGTTACGCTTTCCATTTAAATACTTTGCTAAACAACAAAAACTGCAGACTTTTGTTGTTGTTGTTGTCTTCAGTCCTGAGACTGATTTGATGGAGCTCTCCATGCTACTATATCCTGTGCAAGCTTCTTCACCTCCCAGTACTTACTGCATCCTACATCCTTTAAATCTGCTTAGTGTATTCATCTCTTGGTCTCCCTCTACGATTTTTACCCTCCACGCTGCCCTACAATGCTAAATTTGTGATCCCCTGATGCCTCAGAACATGTCCTACCAACCGGTCCCTTCTTCTTGTCAAGTTGTGCCACAAACTCCTCTTCTCCCCAATTCTATTCAATACCTCCTCAATCAGTTACGTGATCTACCCATCTAATCTTCAGCATTCTTCTTTAGCACCACACTTCGAAAGCTTCTACTCTCTTCTTGTCCAAACTATTTATCATCCATGTTTCACTTCTATACATGGCTACACTCCATACAAGTACTTTCAGAAACGACTTCCTTACACTTAAATCTATACTCGATGTTAACAAATTTCTCTTCTTCAGAAACGCTTTCCTTGCCATTGCCAGTCTACATTTTATATCCTCTCTACTTCGACCATCATCAGTTATTTTGCTCCCCAAATAGCAAAACTCCTTTACTACTTTAAGGGTCTCATTTCCTAATCTAATTTCCTCAGCATCACCAGACTTAGTTCGATTACATTCCATTATCCTTGTTTTGTTTTTGTTGATGTTCATCTTATATCCTCCTTTCAAGACACTGTCCATTCCGTTCAATTGCTCTTCCAAGTCCTTTGCTGTCCCTGACAGAATTACAATGTCATCGGCGAACCACAAGGTTTTTATTTCTTCTCCAAGGATTTTAATACCTACTCCGAATTTTTCTTTTGTTTCCTTTACTGCTTGCTCAATATACAGATTGAATAACGTCCGGGACAGGCTACAACCCTGTCTCACTCCCTTCCCAACCGCTGCTTCCCTTTCATGCCCCTCGACTGTCTCATACATCTTGCTCACCAGATGGTAGAGTTTTGTCAGGACTGGCTCTTCCAAGGCCGTCAGTAGTTCCAATGGAATGTTGTCTACTCCTGGGGCCTTGTCTCGACTCAGGTCTTTCAGTGCTCTGTCAAACTCTTCACGCAGTAGCGTGTCTCCCATTTCATCTTCATCTACATCCTCTTCAATTTCCACAATATTGTCCTCAAGTACATCGACCTTGTATAGACCCTCTATATACTCCTTGCACCTTTGTGCTTTCCCTTATTTGCTTAGAACTGGGTTTCCATCTGAGCTCTTGATATTCATACAAGTGGCTCTCTTTTCACCATAGATCTCTTTAATTTTCCTGTAGGCAGTATCTATCTTACCCTTAGTGAGATAAGCCTCTACATCCTTACATTTGTCCTCTAGCCATCTCTGTTTAGCCAAACTGTTACGTTGACAGAATTCTATTCCAATTCTTATACCTCAAATACAATTCGTATAAACGAAAAGATGCACAAGATCTTTTTCGTGTACCATTTTGCGAGGAATATATTTAATAATAAGACCTCTGTTCGAAAAATGGGCCTTTTTGCGTATAAATTTAAAATGTGGTACAAATTTGGTTTTGGATGGGATAAAGCCCCCCCCCCTCCCCTACGAAGGGGAACTATTCTGTTTCTTATTACTATAACCAATATGAGTATTTAACCGAAGTTTCAAAACTTTTTAAATTTTTTCCCCCATTTGCTGATTTTATTACTAATTTGGGTATTATCAGTCCACCAAAACTTCAATGTCCTTCTATAGCGTCACATCTCAAACACTTTGATTCTCTTCCACTCCGGTTGTCCCAAAGCTCGTAATTAACTACCATACAATTCTGTGCACCAAACATACAGAAATATATACCTCTGATTAAGGCCGTTGTTTGATACCATTACTAGCAGACTTCTCTTGCCCCGGAATGCCCTCTTTGCCTTTTATGCCCTCCTTGCTTTGACTGTCATGTGTTACTTAGCTTCCAAGTAGCAGAATTCTTTGTCTTCATCTACTTCGTAGCCTCCACTTTTGACGTAAAGTTTAATGCTAATCTCATTTTACTTTTGTTTTTCTCTGGTTTACTCTCAGTCCATATTCTCAAGTGATTAGACTGTTCATTCCATTCAATACGTCTTGCGATTCTTCTTAGCAACATCATCAGCGAATCTTATCATTGATGCCCTTCCACCTATAGTTTTGATTTCACCCCTAACCTTTATTTTCGTCATTGCTTCTTCGATGTACGCATTAAACAACTGGGGCTGAAGACTAGATTCTTGTGTTATCCACCCTTATTGTTTCCACTTGGTTCTTGTACAAATGGTATATTACCTGTCTTTCCTGATAGGTTACTCCTATTTTTCTCAGAATTTCGAACACCTTACCTCACTTTACACAGTCGAACACCTTTTACAGGTCAACAAATCCTGTCAAAGTGTCATGATTTTTCTTGTCTTGCTTCCATTATCAATCGCAACGTCTGGTGTTCGTACTTTTCCAAATACTAAACAAATTATCTAACACACTCACTTTTCTTTTCCATTGTTCTGTATATTATCCCTGACACCAACTTGGGTGCACGAGTTAACGACTGACTGTGCCATAGTTCTCACACTTAACCTGCCCTTGCTATTTGCAGGATTATGTGCATGACATTTTCCCCAAAGTCTTATGGCATTCGATCTGACTCAGATTCCGCACACCAAATCGTTTGGTGGCCACCTTCTCAGTATTCAGAAATTCCGAAAGAATGTTATCCACATACTGGCAGCCCGAATTCCAGTGAAGCCTACCGATTCAGCTCTAGGAAACGAAAGGCCAGGAAAATGGGAGCGCATTGTACTTCACAATCGGTAGAATTTTTTATAAAATGTATTACTTCCTATCACATAAGCATAGAAAAGTGCCGCACACTACTTGTGGAACAATCACTATACGAGACAGTGTACTCGGCATGATAACTTCGTAAGAGAATGCAAAATTTTTAGAATTCTGATTTCCTTGTAATTACGAGATTTGTAAAACTCATGCTTTTCCAACATAAGCTGCCCGAGACAAACACTTAAACAGGCTGGACGACTCGTTTTCCACATTATATTACCGTGAATATAACGACAGCGTCGAAACCTTTACATTCATTAAAGTTTAGTGTACATACCTGTGAGAATTTATGCTATGCGTCCGCATAAAAGTGCAGCAGATTTCACGCCTTTTTTTTGGGGGGGGGGGGGGGCTGCAGGTAGGCGGAACTCAGACTGCTAAGCAGCAGCGGGGCTAGCTGCAGGGAACCCTGTGTTGTTGAGAACTTCGGTATGTTATTTACTCTTGCAGGATACGTGGAAAATAATAACCGCATAATAAATGAAGCATCCAGCGATACTATAATCCGTTCATCATGAATAAACCTGATGTAAACAAACACAAACGCGATGAATGGTCAGAAGTCGTAGCACACGTACATTGGTGTTGTTACGCTCTTGGAAGTAGGTCCTGCTTACGTATTAGATATTACTAAGTTACGTTTAATGAAACTTTAAGGTATTCAAATGTATTAACATCCACCAACGTTTTTCTTCATCACGCTTTAGTTACGTGGTTTTTATTTCAAAAATCGTGTCAATCAGCCTCTGCAGAGTTGTGCTCTGATTGTCGCACTGTTTATGCGCAGTATGAAAATGGCTGAGGCTACTTTGTGTTTCGTAGAGAAACACGCTTCTGACTACGGTTAAAAAGTTCCGAGAAATAGGCTGTTCTTAATGTTTTTCATAAATTTACGGAGATAATCGACATTGAAGTTTTTCCACCCAATGTACGTACTTTACTTGATGCTAAGACGCACATCGTAATTGTAGCGCAGTCGCTAGGGTAGTGGCATGGTAATCAAATACAGCAAAATAGCGTGTTGGTTTATATATACCTACTACCATGTTCTTTTCCTTCGTTTAATTTCAAATACTTACATCCTGTTATTATAAAACGTATCTTTTTTATGAATAATGCATGTATTCTTGTTTCTAATTACATATTGGACGCGACAGTACTGTTTTCAATTCAAATACAAATTCTTAATTATCGATGTTTTATGAAAGACTGTTGATAAAAGTTGCTTAAATTAAGTAAACACAACAATTTAAGTTTTAAGGGAATCACGAAAAACCAAATCCTCTTTATTTGCTCTGTGCCCATGATTTATACCACAGAGGTAGATAAGTATCGTAGAAACATGAAAAACAATCATTTTCACAACATCGAGCACATCATACGAATGCTGCATTTTTACATTTGCTACTGTACCATTACAATATGAACCCAACAGAACTGACCCGGAGCCAAGCTGCGGGATTTGGCCCGAGAAGTAGCAAGTGTGTTACGCTGCCAGACGTACTGGAACTAACGCACGCAGCTTGTTCACATGTCACTGCCGAACGCTGGCGGGATATAGAACGGTACGTCATAAAAGAAGAATAGAAAATACGGCGCCTGGTTAGCTTCGTGGATTCTGTTGTTGAGACGGCCGCAGTGGCCGAGCGGTTCTAGTCGCTTCAGTCTGGAACTACGGTCGTAGGTTCGAGCCCTGCCTCGTGCATGGATGTGTGTGATGTCCTTAGGTTAGTTAGGTTTAAGTAGTTCTAAGTTCTAGGGGACTGATGACCTCAGTCCCATAGTGCTCAGAGCCATTTGAACCATTTTTGATTCTGTTGTTGATCGACTTCTTATCAACGTAGCAGGTGATACTTCCAGAACTGAAACGCATTTCTCGGAGTCGGATAAGGAAGAGCTAAGAGAATACCAGACGACTGACTAATTAATACCTTCAGTAGCTTCAGTATTCAACAGTATGGTGAAATCCCTGCAGAATGGTTTTGCATTACACATAGCTCTCTCGGAAAAATTACCCTATGTTTGCGTTAGGAATTTTCATCACTCATGTTTGTAATTAGAATACTAAGTTAGGTGAGAACGAGTGCATTTTATACCTTCCGTCTGGTCACCTAAGAAGCGCGAGATGGGCTGGAGTTTCTCCGAATATTATTTCTTTCTCTTTAAAAATTAAATGACATTCGAAGCTATAGTGTTTCTTTGCTCGTCTCTTTTTATGTCGGAACTGCAACTGCTCACATCATTGCAGGTTAGTTGGACCGCTGGCTGGCCAGTGCTGCTCCAGTTTAATGCGCCGGCAAAGCTTTTGCTCCGCATTATCGCTCAGTCTATGTGGGTGTAACAAAGCACAAAACGTATCCATATGATCGTACTTGACTACTGGTCACAACTTTGTTTCCGCTCCACGAGATTCAAGCAAACGCGGAAGAAACATGGCGGTGGCCGAGCGGTTCTAGGCGCTTGAGTCCGGAACCAAGCGGCTACTACGGTCGCAGGTTCGAATCCTGCCTCGAGCATAGATGTGTGTGATGTCCGAAGGTTAGTCAGATTAACGTAGTTCTAAGTCTAGGGGACTGAAGACCTCAGATGGTTCAAATGGCTCTGAGCTCTATGGGACTTAACTTCTGAGGTCATCAGTCGCCTAGAACTCAGGACTAATTAAACCTAACTAACCTCAGGACATCACACACATCCATGCCCGAGGCAGGATTCGTACCTGCGTCCGTAGCGGTCGCGCGGTTCCAGACTGTAGCGCCTAGAACCGCTCGGCCAGCCCGGCCGGCGATGACCTCAGATGTTAAGTCCCATAGTGCTTAGAGCCATTTGAACCATTTCAACAATTTGAAGAATACATGGCGTAAAGTTTAATCAGGTATATTCATATGATGAACAGTGTACAGTAGGGGCGTAACCTGGGATAATCTCCCCAAATATGTCACGTCTCTTGGAAGGGGAAAAAAAGGTAAAACCAGGAAAATAAAATGGGAAAGATAGGAATTTTAGTTAGTAAAATCGTCAGTTAAGGGAAGTCTTTCGCTACGTTAAAATATGGAAGATTGTTTTCTATGTCATTCTGAAGTAAAGATACATCACTCATTTACCTCATTAAAGGCGGGTTCACTCTTCTCGGAACGCCACCGTCGTCGGTCAGAGGCATTCCTCAGCATTCACACCACGCGGCACGTCATCGTCGGATGAACGTCCTGACATTACAGGTGGTTCACAAAATACCCACCAGAGGCACTATTTCGTAGTTCATAGTAGATCGTCATGAAATGCTGAAATTTAATTTAAAGCATCTTGTAATGATGGTTGTTGCACTTGATGATGAACAGGAGCAGCGAGAAAAAAGGAGTCCGTGTTAGAAAAAAAATGTTAAAAAATCGAGACTGTGAAGGAGAGTTCCACACTCTTTTACAAGGAGCTGGAAGAGGAGGAGTCATCGTTCTATAAATATTTCGCAATGTCTAAACAACAGTTTTTTACATGTTAAGCAAGATACAATTAAAAATTACGACGACAAATTTAAGATTTAGGCGTCCAATATCACGATGGCAGTAGCTCATGGCTTGCCTACGGTTTGTCTACATGGACCTTTTGCTGAACTAAACAAAACAAATATGGAGGTGCCACTTGGCGGCAGCAACAGGCAAGTATCGCGTGACTCCGTCAATGGCCCGTCCAAACACTCTTCCCAAGAAACCTTGACGTGACGTGTGGATGACGGCGTGTATGAATACCAACCACCCTTTGAAATACAGAAGATAATGTTTTGACATAACGGACATGACGATGACGTTCCGTCAAGTGTGAATCCACCTTTACCCTGGTCAAAGATAAATCCGGATTAGGATACGAAAATCTGTTTATTGCATAATACAAAGGACTAGATATAGCCTTGACCGAAACACTTGCTCATTAGTTAGTTAGTAATGCCTTCTATTGATCATTTTGCTCGATATATGGCAACGATGCGGAACGAACCATTATACATTCACATCGCAAATTAATTTGTACATACGTTTACATTCTGAATATTTCTAGTTTTTTTTTTTTACAGAAAGAAAGAAAAAGATATACGGATGTGAGTTAGTAATTCCTACCAACCACTATTTATACATCACAATAACAAATTCTTCTGCGAAATACAAGGTCTTGTCAAGGAGAAACCTTCTCAGTTTATCAAATTTTACCTTGCTATCTGTCAGACATTTTATATAACTGGGTAAATGATAATTTTTGTTGCAGCATTGTGCACCCCTTTTTGTGCTAAAAACAACCTTAATTTGGAGTAGTGAAGGTCATTTTTCCTCCTGATATTGTAATTATGTATCTCATTGTTCCTCTTCAACTGTAGCGCATTATGTACAACAAACTTCATGACCGGATAACTATACTGTGAAGTAGTAGTCGCAATGCCCAATTCCTTAAACAGAAGTCTACAAGATGATCGTGGGTGAGCACCACATACCACTATCACAGCACGTTTTTGCGCAATGAAGACTTTTGTTTCTTAAAGATGAGTTATCCCAGAACTTTATTCCATATGACATTATTGAATAAAAATATGCAAAATATGTCAACTTACTGATTTGTCTCACCCAAGATTTGCAATGATTCTAAGCGCAAATCTGGCTGGACTGAGTTGTTTTAGGAGTTCTAAACTGTGTTTTTTCCAGAGTAAATTCTCATAAATATGGACCGAAAGAATTTTGAAGTTTCCATCCAATTTATTATATCCTCACAATGTGTTACACTTGTCATTGGTGTAGTACCTCCAGATGTGAGGGACCATTTTACATGAGTGTCATATACTAACACTCAAAGGCTCTAAAGAGGATACGAGACATCTCTCTATTTCGAGAAAGTCGAGAATTTGTAAAAAAAATTTCGTCACAATATGTTACGATGGTAGGACTTAAAAGCTTGTTCTACGAATATATCTGAGGTGACGTTAAAGACCCCAAATACAACACTTTCGGCTCGTAGATAAGAAACCATCTACCGGGTGGTCAGAAGTAATCTGAGAAGCTTGCACGGGTGCGGGACGGCAACCGCAGCACACACTTCGACAAACACTGGACGCTCGTAGCACATGTTGTCAGCAGCTATGTTGGCGACAAAACAAAACACACATGAGCATGTCGGATTTTGAGCCCGGTACTTCCCTGGATAACACCTACGAGGGGTATTGTCTGTTGCTAGCCACAGGCCGACAAAAACACATTTTAATCAATAAGTGAAGACAGTTGGTGATTTTAACACAGACATGACATTCATCATAGATGATAGTTTTTCATCAATTGATGATGCTGTTTTATGAACTGAGGAGGCCTGTAACTTTGCCTAGCCACGCCGACAGTTACTCTGCTGCATTCTATAACTACTCCCTACACCAGATGACATAGCAGTCGTATACACCCGAAGAAGCGATTTAAAAGTTGTGTGGATCCATAATTGACTTGTATAAGAGAGTTATTGGACTTTTCATTCAGTTTTATATTTAATAATTTTGATACACGTATCGAAAAGCACTGTTTATTGATTGAATTGTCAACTAATCATGTTTAGTTGTTTTATGATGAATGATGGTGAAGAAGTAAGCTACTCTGTGTATATGGTGGTATAAAAATGTAGGCAGTATCGGTATATAGGTGCATAATGAATGTCGATTTATTGTTTTGCTGTATGTCGAATCTGAAAGCATGCATTACATTTCCTAATCGTATTTTAAAATGCAGCGATTAATCACACTCGTACAGAAGCAGGGCTTTTAGGAGCTCCTCTGGCTGTTATACTACTGGGTAAGAGATTTTGCCACTAGAGTTACATATACCAACCGTTTCTTCAATGCAGTGTAGTGCCTACCTTTTTGACTCACCCCCTGCGATAACTGATTAAAATAGTCAATTAATACATCGAAATGAAACTCAGGCTCACCAAAAGCCTCCCGCGTTCCACATATACAGGTACGACGTCTCTCTGTTTGTCGTACAGCTTTCAAATGATGTCATCGTCGTTAGTCTTTAAGCTATAAGAGGCGCACGACGCTCATTGTCTAAAATGCGACGGGTTTGTGGCCGTTCTAACGTCTCTCTAGCTGTTACTGCCGCCTGACGTTCTGTATTTAAGGACCGGGGTATCTGAGATTGCTCCGAGGTTTGTTGGGTTCGAGTAACTTTCGAAGCTCGAGCTCTCTTAAAACTATGGGCTATATCAGACTTACGTCTACGAGGTTTATCGTAATAGTTTTAAATGCGGATCTCGGACTTACCATCGGATTTTATTGCTATAACTCCACGAAGACTCTCCAGCTATGCCAGGTGGTGTAGCAGCTCAGTATCATAAACTGCGCGCACGGTAACAGTGGATTTGCACTGTCACGGAATAATCTATAAACACTAAGAATCGCCGACGATCGCACCAGCGTCGTCTGCATCCCACTCACGTATGCTGCATTTAAAACTGTTAATAATACACAGAAAGTTACAACTTTCTAAGCAAAACCTAAGATCTCCCTGAGGGTTCAGGCTGTCTCCACACCCAGTTTCGTCAGAATAGGTTCAGTGATGAAGTCGTGAAAACGAGACCGAGTCACCTTCGCATTTAATGATTTTGGTTTTAGTGTGGAAGTAGGGATTAAACGCGTTGTGAACTGAATAAGCATTGTATTGATTACGTTGAATCGTATTGTGTAGAACATATCAAACAATAAAAGTATTTTCACAAATATGGTAAAGTTCAAAAGTCAAAGAGTAAATAGCTTTCTTCGAAGAGTAATTCTTGTCCCACGGTTTCGCGTTATATTGCTCAAATAAATAAGAATGCTGTACTACACACTCTCTAAAGTAGCCTGTGTTCTCTTCAGCGTTCAAGCTCTGTCCATGTCTGATTTCGTCAAAATTGGTTGGACAATTTTGTCGTGAAAGCATAACAGACAGAGTTATTGACTGATTTATAATATTGGCATGGATATGGATTGAAGTCAGCCAATCACGTTGTTCAGCGCACAAATTCACGCACTCTCAAGCGCTAAAATGCGGTAATGCAGAGATATCTCTGGATCCGTGAGTTAGCACCTGTTCGAATGTCCATAACAGGTTAAAACGTGTCTTGTTCGGCAGCGATAAATTTAAGCTAGGTGAGCAAAAGCTACGTGTGCTCGGTTTGAGTAAACCAAACCAAGACCAAGGGTGGCGACTTTCTGGCACACTGCTTCAATTTGCGCGCGCGACGATCTAATAGGCTAACTTGAATGCTTAATAACTCGGAAACGGCGCAACGTATCGAATTTCTTTCTTAATAATTATTTCTCAGCACATCCTTCCCTGCAACACGATTACACGCTTTTCAAACTGTTTCTGTCCACCCTATATACACATAAAGACAGATTCATTGACGCTTTTAAGGCTCTGACAAATAAAATTCATGAGACTAAGAAATGTATCTAATACATTATACCAATTGGTAATACAAACATAATCTCAACTTTTTTAATTAATGATTCAAATGGCTCCAAGCACTGTGGGGCTTAACATCTGAGCTCATCAGTCCACTAGACCTAGAACTACGTAAACCTCTATAACCCAGGGACATAGACACATCCATGCCCGAGGTAGGATTCGAACCTGCGACCGTAGCAGCCGCGTGGTTCCGGACTGAAGCGCCTAGAACCGCTCGGCCACAACGGCCGGCCAACTTTTTCAGATTCAATATAAACTTCTTGAAAGAATGAAGGCAGCACGTGTGACCTTACATTCTGACAGCATGGACATCGGTGCTGCAAATGACTTCTTAGGGACGACTCCGCCAGAAGTAAAGGCGCCGACGAGGTTATTAGATACAGAGGACGAACTGTGATAGGGAAAGGGCGGGTAAGGAAATCCTTGTCACAGGAACCGTCCCAACATTTGCTTCAAGCGATGTTGAGGCAATGCTGTATTCCTAACAAAAATAGTGGGTGGACTCACCTAAAGAAGATCACTTATGTTGGAGTACCGGTCAGACTGCTGCATGTGCCGATTAGCTTTCTTGCATTGCTTGTCCTCTGCATGCATGTGGCTTTTGATCCACTCTCCGCCTTCAGGCCACAAGTGGCCCATCGGGACCATCCGACCGCCGTGTCATCCTCGGTGGAGGATGCTGATAGGAGGTGCGTGGGGTAGCACACCGCTCTCCCGGTCGTTATGATGGTATTCTTCACCGAAGCCGCTACTATTCGGTCGAGTAGCTCCTTAATTGGCATCACGAGGCTGAGTGCACCCCGAGAAATGGCAACAGCGCTTGGCGGCCTGGTTGGTCACCCAACCAAGTGCCGACCACGCCCGACAGCGCTTAACTTCGGTGATCTCACGGGAACCGGTGTAACCACTGCTTTAGATCCACACTTTGTGTAATCTCCAGCGTTGCAAAGATGTGGCGGAGGCACCACAATTGAAATAAACGCGAGACGGCAAACAGAAAGCGAATTCCGCAGCGTTATTATAACTGAGTTCATTGTACTGAAGACTCTTTCACAGTCCGATGTGTTCACAGGGAGTGTATCAATACAAACGAAAACTGCTATCATGTTTTTCGGGAATGTTCTCTCTACTGTTAAAGAATGTCTGAAACCTTCTATTGCATTTGGTTAAAAAAGAAGAAAGCAGTCACACATTTTTCTTAGATACCCCCCCCCCCCCCCCCCTTCTGGCCATGGGCTCACAATGTCATAGGGTCACTTTTTACTGTACAGAACATCGATTTCTTTCATGAAGGATTTGGATTCTTCACTGTCATTCGAAATTAGCCTTTGCCTTAAATTGTCGCTACGGCTCTGACAGAAATGTTCTCTATTAATCTGGATAGTTATTCTGCTTGATTTTGTTCTGGGAATCAGTGAAACGTCTTTGAAGCGCCCTTCCGAAATAGCTTTCCTCTTCTTCCTTCATGCAAGCACCTGGCATTTCCACCAGTTTTTCAGTAGCGCATATTGACCTTTTAATTGCCATTATTGACATCGTAATTGCCGTGTATGATTAGGGGCTATTAGCGTTGTCCTTTTGGAGGAACTGTGAGAGTATACTATACACTTAAAGAACATCAGAAAACAGTGAAACGTTGCTCACGAGGTCAGGGCTTCATAGCGCTTTCTGCAAGCCCTTGAACTCTTCCCTTAAAATTTACTTTCTAGTCATGACATTCGAACATCTATTGAAATGAGCGGTCAGAGCCTAGAAGGACTTCCATAATTCTTGCACTCCCTTAAATCTTGAGACTACCCAACACAATGAGAATACTTTAGATATCTTATTAAGTCTGCACTTAACTCTTGTGCAACATCTGACAGTTCATACTCATTCTTTGGAGATTTGTGATACACCGCATACAGCTTGAAATGATAATATGATTCACAACTGCAACTTCTTCGACTGCATCAGCAACTCCTAATTAAATTCGGTTACATAAACAATGCCATTTGAATAGTTTGTTGTGCTTGTCTTTAAGTCGTTCCAAAACACCTGAATTCCTACCTAACATTACACTGGCACCATCACTGCATGCTCCATTCAT
The DNA here is from genome assembly GCF_021461395.2 of Schistocerca americana. Taxonomy (NCBI): domain Eukaryota; kingdom Metazoa; phylum Arthropoda; class Insecta; order Orthoptera; family Acrididae; genus Schistocerca; species Schistocerca americana. The sequence goes on from NC_060121.1 coordinate 97,335,082, forward strand.
ATTGTCATTCAAATAACTTGAAGAAACACCATGCCTCGACAGACATTTTAGAAGTTCTGCTTCTATTGTTTCTGCATCTATTCTTTTAAGTTCAGTAATATCCAAGAAGAAGGTATTTACACAACTATCACTGGTTTCAGACCTTAAATACAGTACTAAAACTGATTATGAAATAACAGATGTAGATTCATAAACGAGTACGGAGGTCTTGGGATTCTTAGATCCTATGGAGGAAAAGAGCTCAAAAAATGGTTCAAATGGCTCTGAGCACTGTGGGACTTAACTTCTGCGGTCATCAGTCCCCTAGAACTTAGAACTACTTAAACATAACTAACCTAAGGACAACACACACATCCATGCCCGAGGCAGGATTCGAACCTGCGACCGTAGCGGTCGCGCGGTTCCAGACTGTAGCGCCTAGAACCGCTCGGCCCCTCCGGCCGGCGGAAAAGAGCTGCTTCATCATAGTGTCCACAATGCAGTCAGTGATGTTGGCACAAATGAGTTTACTGCGCAATGTTTTGGCCAGATGGGGATAATTTTGAATTTGCAATTCCACAAGCTTGTTTAAATATAGTTTCTTAACTTTTGCTACATAACGCTTTCCTTGTTCTTTCAAAAATTTCTTTCTGCTGTTTAACTGCAAGGTTTTCTAGAACATTGTCTTGTCATTCTTTTCTTTGTCTGCATGCAGTTAAACGGGCTTCGGAATTCCTAAGTATATGAACTTTTTTTTTTTGGCATATCAGTGTTTATGACGTAATATCCCCTGAATTATATCTCTTACAATGGTTTAATTTTACTGGTACATATGCGGTATATGTGAATACTGCATGCAAAACGGGTCGGGAGTGGAGTTAGTAGTAAAGAAGCAATTAATCAAAACGTCGTAAGAGATAAACTTTTTTCCATCCGTCGTTTTGCAGGAGATGTCAGTGAAAAATGTTTCACAGAAGTTTGACATTTGTGTAAAGTTTGTTGCAAGTCACCAAGTGCTCTCATAATCAAATACTGGATGAATGAATTGTCTACTTGTGCATCGATGGCTGCGCTGCTTCTTCAACCCCAGCCCACGCTACTGACAGACAGATGGTTATTGGCCCCATCAGACAGTAAGTGATACGTATACTAAGTTTGACTGAATCGGTCCAGTGGTTTAGGAGGAGATATGAAACCTACATGCCTCAATATATACATCCATTTTAATAGGTTTTATGGAGATACAGATTATCATAGACCGAGCGAGGTGGGGCACTGGTTGGCACAGTAGACTTGCATATGGGGTGATGACTTTTCAAATCCCTGTCTAGCCATCCTGATTTTGGGTTACCGTAATTTCCCTAAATCGCTTAAGACAAAAGCCGGGATGGCATTTTACGGATCGGTGCGTAGAATGTTAGCACTCTTAATTGGACAAGTAGGTTAGGTTGAATTTAGAAGCAGTGAGAATGCCTGACGTTCAGTGACAGGATGAACAGGACTTCTGGTGAGGTGAGTGCACGGTAAAAAATACGAAACCAAATATCAGTAATGCAGGAGTAGGTTTAATAATGAATACAAAAACAGGAAGCCAACGCCAACCTCAGTAGTACAAGTTTATATGTATGCCAACTAGCTCCACAGATGATGAAGAGATTGAAAGAATGTATGATGAGATAAAAAATTATTCAGATAGTTAAGAGAGATGAAAATTTAATTCCGATGGGGGACCGGAATTCGGTAGTAGGAAGAGAAGGAGAAATAGTAGGTGAATATGGACTGGGGAAAAGGATCAAAGAAGAAGCCGACGGGTAGAATTTTGCACAGGGCATAATGTAATCGTCACTAAGATTATGAGTGGCTTTTGCATACATGGAAGAGACTTGGAGACACCAGAAGGCTTTAACTGAATATATAATACTAAGACGCAGATTTCAGAATGAGATTTTAAACTATAAGACATTTCCAGTGGCAGATGTGGACTCTGATCACAACTTATTGGTCTTGAATTGTAGATTAAAACTGAAAAAAATGCGAAATGGTAGGAAATTAAGGACATGCGACCTGAATAAGTTGAAAGAACGAGAGGTTATTTAGGATTTCAGAGGCAGAATTAAGCAATGATTGACTAAATCGGGGGAAAGGAAAACAGTAGAAGACGAATGAGTAGCATTGAGAGATAAAATAGTGAAGGAAGTAGATGATCAAATACGTAAAACGACAATACCTAGTAGAAATTCTTGGATATCGTGGGAGATATTCAGTTTAATTGATGAAAGGAGGAAATATAAAAATGCAGAAAATGAAGCAGGCGAAAGGGAATACAAATGTCTAAAAACGAGATTAACAGGAAGTGAAGAATCGCTAAGCAGGAGTGACTAGAGGACCAATGTAAGGATACAGGAGCATACTCTACATCTACATATCTACTCCACTAGCCACCAAGAAGCGGTGTGTGGCGGAGGGCACAATTCCGCGTCAAAGTCATTCCCTCCCCCCCCCCCCCCCCCTCTCCTCATCTGTTCAACTCCCGGTTCGCGCGAGGGAAAAAACGACTGTCTGAACACCTCAGTACGAGCTCTAATTTCCCTTATCTTCCAACGGTGATCATTGCGCAATTTGAAAGTTGGTGGTAATAATATATGCTCTACATCCTCGGTGAAGATCGAATTTCGGAATTTAGTGAGCAGCCCCTTCCGTTTAACGTGTCGTGTATCTGCAAGAGTGTCCCGCTTCAAACTTTCTATGAGATTTGTAACGCTCTCACGATGCCTAAATGAGCCAGTCACGAATCTTGCCGCTCTTCTTTGTACCTTCTCAATCTCTTGAATCAGTCCCAACTGGTGAGGGTCCCATTCAGACGAACAGTACTCTAACACTGAACTAACTAACATATTGTAAGGTATTTGCTTTGTTGAAGGACTGCATCGCTTTAGGATTCTACCAATAAACCGCAATCTACAGTTTGTATTACCCGTTTCTTGTGTAATCTGAGTCCGCAGCTCGTGGTAGCACGGTAGCGTTCTCGCTTCCCGTGCCCGGGTTCCCGGGTTCGATTCCCGGCGAGGTCAGGGATTTTCTAGGCCTCGTGATGACTGGGTGTTGTGTGCTGTCCTTAGGTTAGTTAGGTTTAAGTAGTTCTAAGTTCTAGAGGACTGATGACCATAGATCTTAAGTCCCATAGTGCTCAGAGCCATTTGAACCATTTTTGTGTAATCTGATCATTCCATTTGAGATCATTCCGAATAGTCACACCAAGATACCTGACGGATGTTACCGCTTCCAAAGACTGGGCATTTGGCTTGTACTCGTACATTAATGAGGATTTTCGCCTTGTTATATGCAGTAGGTTACATGTACTAATATTGAGAGATAACTGCCACTCATTACACCACGCATTAATTTTCTGCAAATTCTCATTGCTTTGTTCACGACTTTCGTGTGATACTACTTTCCTGTAGACTACAGTATCATCGGAAAACAGTCTAATTCCGCTGTCAGCAACATCAACCAGATCGTTTATGTAAATCGTAAAAAGCAGCGGACCCATCACGCTGCCCTGGTGCACACCTGAAGTCTCGCTTGTTTGTGTTGAAGTCACCCCGTTCAGGACTACATACTCCTCCCTGACTATTAAAAAACTTTCTATCCAACCGCATATGTCATCGGATAGACCGTAAGCGCGCACTTTTTGGAACAAGCGACAGTGCGGAACTGAGTCGAACGCCTTTCGAAAGTCGAGAAACATGGCATCAATATTGGAGCCAGTATCTAGAGCCTGTTGTATGTCATGCACAAAGAGAGCCGGCTGTGTCCCAAATGACCGCTGTTTCCTAAAACCATGCTGGTTTCCACAGATGAGCTTCTCAGAGTCTAGATAGGTCATTGGGTCTGAACACAAAATATGTTCCATGATTTTACAACAAATCGATGTCAGTGAAATTGGCCGGTAATTTTGTGTATCCGATTTTCTACCTTCTTTATAGATTGCTATGATCTGGGCCTTCTTCCAGTCCTGTGGAACTTTCCGCTGTTCCAATGGCCTCTGATAGATGATAGATAAGAATGGTGCTATATTTGTAGCATAGTCAACATATATATAATCTTACGGGGATACCGTCTGGGCCAGATGCCTTACTGGCGCCTAAGGATCTTAACTGTTTAACAACCCCTGATACACTAAACACTGTCAGCCATCCTTGCGCTTGGTCGATAATCGAAATGGGGAGTGGTGCTGCAGTCCTCTACCGTAAACGAGTTTTTGAAAGCTAGGTTTAGAATTTCGGCCTTCTGTTTATCATCATCTGTTACATTACCCATACTATCAGCAAGAGAAGGTACTGAATTATTTGTAGCGTTCATAGATTTTACGCAAGACCAAAACCTTTTGGGGTTATTTTTAGAATCTGAAGATAAAATATTGCTTTCAAATTCGTTAAAAGAATCTCTCATTGTCCTTCTCACAGCTGCTTTCATTTCGCATGATTTCTGTTTGTCACCGGGGCAGTGACTACGTTTAAAACGACTGTTCAAAATTCTCTGCTTTCTCAGCAACTTCCTAATATGTTTGTTGTACCAAGGTGGATCCTTTCCCTCTCCTATACTTTTTCTAGGCACATGCTTCTCTAGCACATGGTGGACAATACCTTTAAATTCTGACCAAAGATGCTCAATATCTTTGTGTCCCGCGGTGAACGCTTGGAGCTGACTATGAAGATATTCATTACTGACACTTTTATTTGCTTTCCAAAACAAGACAACTCTACGATGGTTTTTTTTTCACCTTCCAGTGATATAGAAGCCACACCACGACATTATGGTCGCTAATACCTTTTTCTAGATTAACTTCCTCAAAAAAATCAGGTCTGTTTGTGGCTAAGATATCTAATATGTTACCATATCGAGTTGGTTTTCTAACCAATTGTTCAAGGTTGTATGTTGAGAGCGCTTCTAGAATAACTTCACACGAATCTTTGCTTCCGCCCCCTGTGATAAACGTGTAATTTTCCCAGTCAGTGGGTGCCAGATTAAAGTCTCCACATATAACTAATGGATAATTTGGATATTTACTTCCTATGTACTCAAGACTTTCCCTGAAACGTTCTGCGACATTTGTTGCGGATGCTAGAGGTCTATAAAAACATCCTAATACAATGGTCAATCCTTGTCTGATTGACAGCTTTATCGAGACTATTTGACAGTCCGACCCAGTATCGATCTCAACTGCGTTCAAACAGCTTTTAACTGCAATGAACACACCACCTCCCATAGCATCAGTGCTATCCTTCCTCAACATTGTCGATTCCGAGTTCAAAATTTCACTGCTTTTTATGTCTGATTTCAACCAGCTTTCGGTACCTAATACAATATTGGCATTGGTACTGTCTATTTCGAAGAGTAACTCGGGGATCTTGCTACTGACACTTCGACAATTTAATAACATGAGATTAAGCATATTTAAATCCCTTGGAATGACCTGTTTAAGCGAACTAACAATTTTTACAGTTGGCACACCCACATCAGTGACATGAACTGGTAATTTTTCAGGCCAACGGTTTGTTTCCCATGGGGAGGAACCCAATCTAAAAAAAACCCATGTGCACGCGACAAGTACTGTGCTACCCATGTAGCTGCTTCCTATGTGTAGTACACCCCTGATCTATGGAGGGGCGTCCTACAACCTTCACCCCATAGCGTAGGTCGAGGAATCTTCAACCATTTTCGTCACAGAGTCGACGTAGCCTCTGGTTTAGATTCTCCACTCTCCAAACCAGAAGACCCCAGTCCACCCTGGGTACAATACTGCAGATCGTCAGCTTGGCTTCCACTCCTAGAGAGATGGAGGCCGCTTTCGCCAATTTAGCCAGCCGTCGAAAGGACGACAGGATTTCCTCAGGACCCCGACGAGAGACATCGTTGGTGCCGACATGTGCAACAATGTGCAGCTGGCTGCACCTCGCACTCGTATAACTAGGGAAAAGGTATATACTGCCCACAGGAAAAATAAAGAGACATTTGGAGAAAAGAAAAGCTGCTGTATGAGTATCAAGGGGTCAGATGGAAAACCAGTACTAAGCAAAGTATGGAAAGCTGCAAAACCGAAGGAGTGTATAGAGGGGGTGTACAAGGTTAACGAACTTGAAGGCAATATTATAGAAAGGGAAGACGACGTAAATGCAGATGAGATAGGAGATATGATAGTGAGAGAAGAATTTGACAGAACACTGGAAGCCCTGAGTCGAGTAGGTGATTCTCCCTCAGAACTGATATCTGCGGAGAGCCAGCCATAACAGAACTATCCCATCTGGTGTGCAAGATATATGAGAGAGGCGAAATACCCTCAAATTTCAGGGAACTGTAATTATTCCACTTCGAAAGAAAGCATGTGCTCACAGGTGTAAATATTACCGAACTATCAGTTCAATAAGTCATAGTTGCACGAATTATTTACAGAAGAATGGAAGAAGTGGCAGAGGCCCGACGTCGGGGAAGATCAGTTCGAATTCCGGAGATATGAATGAACACGCGAGGCAGTACTTACCCCACGACCTACCTTAGAATGTGGGCTAAGGAAAGGCAAAACTACGTTTACACCTTTCGTAAATTTGGAAAAAGCCTTGCGTAATGACGAATGGAATACAGAAATTCTGAAGGTAGCAGGGATAAAATACAGGGCGTGAAAGGTTATTTACAACCTATACAGCAACCAGGCGGTAGTTTTAAAGAGTCAAGGGGCGTAAAAGTGAAGCAATGGTTCAAAAGCGAGTGAGTCAGGGTTGTAGCCTATGCCAGCCGTTATCAGTACATACACTGGGCGAGCAGTAAACGTAACGTAAGAAATTTTTTTTGAGAAGGATTTAAGCTTGAGAGAGAAGAAATTAAAGAACTGGTGTTTACCAATGACATTCTAATTCTGTAGGAGACAGCAAAATACTTGGAAGAGCATTTGAACGGAATGGAAAGTGTCCTGATAGCAGCATATAATATGGACATTAGCAAAAGCAAAACAAGGGTAATGGAAGGTAACGGAATCCCAACAACGATACTGTGGGAATTAGATTAGGAAACGAGACACTGAAAGTAGTAGATGAATTTTGCTGTTTGGGCAGCAAAATAACTGATGACAGCCCAAATAGAGAGGGTAAAATGTAGACTGGCAATGGCAAAAAAAGAGTTTTTGAAGAAGAGAAATTTGCTGGCATCGAATATGGATATAAGTGTTAGGAAGTCTATTCTGGAAGTATTGGTCTGTAGTGTAGTCTTGTACGAATGTGAAACGTGTATTATAAACAGTTCAGAAGGGAAAAGAAGCTTTTGAAATGTGGTTCAACAGCTGAATTCCGATGATTAGGTGCATACATCACGTACCCAATGAGAAGACACTGAATAGAATTGGGGAGAAAAGAAATTTGTGGCATAACTTGTCTGAAACGAGGATAGTCCGATAGAACACATTCGGAGGCATCAAGGGATCATCAATTGAATGTTGGAGCGAAGCTGTGCTATCGAAAGTGATGTAGCATGTCCATCCGACTGTTAACCTTGTCAACTGTTCACTCGGTTCCATTCTGCTGTGTTGCAATCACTTAACTGAACATCCACATAAGGACTTCGATGACAATAAAGGAAGAACGTACGGGCCGGCAGAAGTGGCCGAGCGGTTGTAGGCGCTACAGTCTGGAACTGCGCGACCGCTACGGTCGCAGGTTCGAATCCTGCCTCGGGCATGGATGTGTGTGATGTCCTTAGGTTAGTTAGGTTTAAGTAGTTCTAAGTTCTAGGGGACTGATGACCTCAGAAGTTACGTCCCATAGTGCTCAGAGCCATTTGAACAATGAATCGTCAAAATTTCTACTTCCTTTATCGCTCCAAGAATGTCATGCCCTCGAAAACAGCTGAAGTTATCCACCTGAGTAATTCCTCCGACCAGGCCTTCACTTGTATTGACTTCTGAACACTCCCCGTTGGTTGATTCTGCGGCTGTAGCTCCACAACAATATTCTTCAGAATTACGGTTACGAGGCAAATATTGTTCGATTCGACGTCCTCTACTCATTTTTCTGTTTGTTTCCTTTTTTTCTGTTGTGTATACATTGATTTTGTCGCGGAAACATTATCTTGGACATTAACTTGTTGAGTATGCATGGGTGATATGTCGATGGTGTTATAACTTCCGTCAGGTGAGGATACTCGAGAAAGCAGGTACTGTTGAAACCGAGACGGCTTTCTTGCTATAAGCCAGCAGCCTGGCCGCAGTGCTAACACCAGTCCCCATGAGATCACTAAAACTAAACGCTATGGGTCTTGGCTAGCATCTGGATGGGTGACCGTGCGAGTTTGCAGAGCGCTGTTGGCAAGCAGGATTCACTCAGCCCTTTGAGGCCAACTGAGAAGGAAAGAAGGAAGAAGAATAGTGTTAAACGTCCCGTCGACATCGAGGTCCTTAGAGAAGGATTCTTTCAAGGATGGGGAAGGAAATCGCGTGTGCCCTTTCAAAGAAACCATCCAGGAATTATCCAGGAAAGATTCAGGCGAATCACGGCAAACCTAAATCAGGATGGTCGGACTGGAATTTGAACCGTCGTCCTCCCGCATGGGAATCCAGCATGCTGATCGCTGTGCCACCTCGCTCGGTGCTCGCACCGGCATTTCGTAAGCAGTTCCCAGATTTTCCCCGAGTATCCGACATAAGTCTGCCCACCTGCTCCGTCTAGGAGTGGACCTATGAGACCATTCCTTTACATGTCTACTATTATACCCAGATATTTGTATTAATTGATTGATCCCATTTGTGACTCACTGATATTGTAGTTATAGGACATTGCGTTTTTTTGTTTTCTGAAGGGCACAATTTTAGACTTATGACCATTTAAAGCTAACCTTTACACAACTTTGATTATTAAGCTGCTTGTTCTTATTGTTGTGGTCTTCAGTCCTGAGACGGGTTTGATGCAGCTCTCCATGCTACTCTATCCTGTGCAAGCTTCTTCATCTCCCAGTACCTACTGCAACCTACATCCTTCTGAATCTGCTTAGTCTATTCATCTCTTGGTCTTCCCCTACGATTTTTATTCTCCACGCTGCCCTCCAATACTAAATTGGTGATCCCTTGATGCCTCAGAACATGCCCTACCAACCGTTCCCTTCTTCTGGTCAAGTTGTGCCACAAACTTCTCTTCTCCCCAATACTATTCAATACTTCCTCATTAGTTACGTGATCTACCCATCTAATCTTCAGCACTCTTCTGTAGCACCACATTTCGAAAGTTTCTATTCTCTTCTTGTCCAAACTATTTACCGTCCATGTCTCGCTTCCATACATGGCTACACTCCATACAAATACTTTCAGAAATGACTTCCTGACACTTAAATCCATACTCGATGTTAACAAATTTCTCTTCTTCAGAAACGCTTTCCTTGCCATTGCCAGTCTACATTTTATATCCTCTCTACTTCGACCATCATCAGTTATTTTACTCCCCAAATAGCAAAACTCCTTTACTACTTTAAGTGTCTTATTTCCTAATTTCATTCCCTCAGCATCACCCGACTTAATTCGACTACATTCCATTATCCTCGTTTTGCTTTTGTTGATGTTCATCTTATATCCTCCCTTCAAGACACCATCCATTCCGTTCAACTGCTCTTCCAAGTCCTTTGCTGCCTCTGACAGAATTACAATGTCATCGGCGAACCTCAAAGTTTTTATTTCTTCTCCATGGATTTTAATACCTACTCCGAATTTTTCTTTTGTTTCCTTTACTGCTTGCTCAATATACAGATTGAATAACATCAGGGAGAGGCTACAACCCTGTATCACTCCCTTCCCAACCACTGCTTCCCTTTCATGTCTCTCGACTCTTATAACTGCCATCTTGTTTCTGTACAAATTGTAAATAGCCATTCGCTCCCTGTATTTTACCCCTGCCACATTTATAATTTGAAATAGAGTATTCCAGTCAACATTGTCAAACGCTTTCTCTAAGTCTACAAATGCTAGAAACGTAGGTTTGCCTTTCCTTAATCTTTCTTCTAAGATAAGTCGTAAGGTCAGTATTGCCTCACGTGTTCCAGTATTTCTACGGAATCCAAACTGATCTTCCCCGATTTCGGCTTCTACTAGTTTTTCCATTCGTCTGTAAAGAATTCGTGTTAGTATTTTGCAGCTGTGGCTTATTAAACTGATTGTTCGGTAATTTTCACATCTGACAACACCTGCTTTCTTTGGGATTGGAATTATTATATTCTTCTTGAAGTCTGAGGGTATTTCGCCTATTTCATACATCTTGCTTACCGGATGGTAGAGTTTTGTCAGGACTGGCTCTCCCAAGGCCGTCAGTAGTTCCATTGGAATATTGTCTACTCCGGGTCCTTGTTTCGACTCAGGTCTTTCAGTGCTCTGTCAAACTCTTCACGCAGTATCGTATCTCCCATTTCATCTTCATCTACATCCTCTTCCATTTCCATAATATTGTCCTCAAGTACATCGCCCTCGTATAGACCCTCTATATACTCCTTCCACCTTTCTGCCTTCCCTTCTTTGCTTAGAACTGGGTTTCCATCTGAGCTCTTGATGTTCATACAAGTGGTTCTCTTATCTCCAAAGGTCTCTAATTTTCCTGTAGGCAGTATCTATCTTATCCCCAGTGAAATAAGCCTCTACATCCTTGCATTTGTCCTCTAGCCATCCCTGCTTAGCCATTTTGCACTTCCTGTCGATCTCATTTTTGAGACGTTTGTATTCCTTTTTGTCTCCTTCATTTACTGCATTTTTATATTTTCTCCTTTCATCAATTAAATTCAATATTTCTTCTGTTACCCAAAGATTTCTACTAGCCCTCGTCTTTTCACCTACTTGATCCTCTGCTTCCTTCACTACTTCATCCCTCAAAGCTACCCATTCTTCTTCTACTGTATTTCTTTCCCTCATTCCTGTCAATTGTTATCTTATGCTCTTCCTGAAACTCTGTACAACCTCTGTTTTTTCAGTTTATCCAGGTCCCATCTCCTTAAATTCCCAACTTTTTGCAGTTTCTTCAGTTTTAATTTACAGGTCATAACCAATAGATTGTGGTCAGAGTCCACATCTGCCCCTGGAAATGTCTTACAATTTAAAACCTGGTTCCTAAATCTCTGTCTTACCATTATATAATCTATCTGATACCTTTTAGTATCTCCAGGGTTCTTCCATGTATACAACCTTCTATCATGATTCTTAAACCAAGTGTTAGCTATGATTAAGTTGTGCTCTGTGCAAAATTCTACCAGGCGGCTTCCTCTTTCATTTCTTAGCCCCAATCCATATTCACCTACTACGTTTCCTTCTCTCCCTTTTCCTACACTCGAATTCTAGTCACCCATGACTATTAAATTTTCGTCTCCCTTCACTATCTGAATAATTTCTTTTATTTCATCATACATTTCTTCAATTTCTTCGTCATCTGCAGAGCTAGTTGGCATATAAACTTGTACTACTGTAGTAGGCGTGGTCTTCGTGTCTATCTTGGCCACAATAATGCGTTCACTATGCTGTTTGTAGTAGCTTACCCGCGTTCCTATTTTCCTATTCATTATTAAACCTACTCCTACATTACCCCTATTTGACTTTGTGTTTATAACCCTGTAGTCACCTGACCAGAAGTCTTGTTCCTCCTGCCACCGAACGTCACTAATTCCCACTATATCTAATTTTAACCTATCCATTTCCCTTTTTAAATTTTCTAACCTACCTGCCCGATTAAGGGATCTGACATTCCACGCTCCGATTCGTTTTCTTTCTCCTGATAACGACATCCTGTTGAGTAGCCCCCCCCCCCCCCCCCCGGAGATCCGAATGGGGGACTATTTTACCTCCGGAATATTTTACCCAAGAGGACGCCATCATCATTTAATCATACAGTAAAGCAGCATGCCCTCGGGAAAAATTACGGCTTTAGTTTCCCCTTGCTTTCAGCCGTTCGCAGTACCAGCACAGCAAGGCCGTTTTGGTTATTGTTGCAAGGCCAGATCAGTCAATCATCCAGACTGTTGCCCCTGAAACTACTGAAAAGGTTGCTGCCCCTCTTCAGGAACCAAACGTTTGTCTGGCCTCTCAACAGATACCCCTCCGTTGTGGTTGCACCTACGATACGGCTATCTGTATCGCTGAGGCACGCAAGCCTCCCCACCAACGGCAAGGTCCATGGATCATGGGGGGGGTGAACAAATATATTGTACTAAAACTGACGTGTCGTTACGCAATTTGGGTGCATAGATCCTGAGAAATCAGTACCCTGAACAACCACCTCTGGCCGTAATAACGGCTTTGATGCGCCTGGACATTGTCCAGACGTTTTCAGTTGGTGAGAGATCTGGAGAATGTGCTTTCCAGGGCAGCAGTCGAATATTTTCTGTATCGAGAAAGGCCCGTATAGGATCTGCAACATGCGGTTGTCCATTATCCTGCTGAAATGTAGGGTTTCGCAGGGATCGAATGAAGGGTAGAGCCACGGGTCGTAACACATCTGAAATGTAACGTTCACTGTTCAAAGTGCCATCAATGCGAGCAACAGGGGACCGAGATGTGTAACCAATGGCACCTCGTACCATCACGCAGAGTGATACGCCAGTATGGCGATGATGAATACACGCTTCCAGTGTGCGTTCACCGCGATGTCGCCAAACACGAATGCGACCATGATGATGCTGTAAACAGAACCTGGATTCATCCGAAGGAATGACGTTTTGCCATTCGTGCACCCAGGTTTGTCGTTGAGTACACCATCGCAGGCGATCCTGTCTGTTACGCAGCGTCGAGGGTAACTGCAGCCATGGTCTCCGAGTTGATAGTCCATGCTGCTGCAAACGTCGTCGGACTGTTCGTGCAGATGGTTGTTGTCTTGCAAACATCCCCATCTGTTGACTCAGGGAGCGAGACGTGGCTGCAGGATCCGTTACAGCCATGCGGATAAGATGCCAGTCATCTCGACTGCTAGTGATACGAGGCCGTTGGGATCCAGCACGGCTTTCCGTATTACCCTCCTGAACCCACCGATTCCATATTCTGCTAACAGTCATTGGATCTCGACCAACGCGACCAGCAATGTCGCGATACAATAAACCGCAATCGCGATAGGCTACAATCCGACCTTTATCAAAGTCGGAAACGTGATGGTACGCATTTCTGCTCCTTACACGAGGCATCACAACAACGTTTCACCAGGCAACGCCGGTCAACTGCTGTTTGTGTATGAGAAATCGGTTGGAAACGTTCCTCATGTTAGCACGTTGTGGGTGTCGCTACCGGCGCCAACCTTGTGCGAATCCTCTGAAAAGCTAATCATTTGCATATCACAGCATGTTCTCCCTGTCGGTTAAATTTCGCGTCTGTAGCCCGTCATCTTCGTGGTGTAGCAGTTTTAATGGCCAGTTGTGTATGCCGTATTGGCATCCTGAATGAAATCAACCTACTTTCACGAAAACATGTGTTGCGTTACTTCCTGAACGCCCCTCGTAGCTTAAATATATGGTTACCAATATGAGAAGTTACTCTGTGCCCCGTGTTTCACTGCACCCCTTCTTCCCCTACATACTCTGCTGTGAGAAATGTTGTGTTTCGTGGGAGCACATTTACACACTACTTACACTGAATGATAAATAAGTTACCAGGAAACACTACATATCACCCAAATATATATATATATACAGCTAATCTACTATCTTTATTATTTTTTACCATCCACAGAACATGCCTCAAACGAATCTGAGACATAAAAGTTGAGGTGCTGAAAAGAGATCATATTTATTCTTATCTACGTTATTAACATAACTGAAGTAACATCTTAGGAAGAATGGTTACAAATGAATTATTAACAACAGAAATGTTGTTGTTGTCGTCATCTTCAATCCGAAGACTGGTTAAAAGAAGCTCTCCACGCTACTCCCGAGCAAGACTTCACCTCCAAATGAGTACTGAAACCCACACCCTTCTGAATCTGGCTACTGCCTTCATATCGTGATCTCCTCCTACGATTTAACCCCCCACCACGCCTTCACTCCCCCCCCCCCCCCCCCCCACCTCACCTCACCTTTCCCTCCAGTACTAAATTGGTGATTCTTTGATGTCTCAAAAAATGTCCTATCAACCGATCCCTCCCTTTACTCAAGTTGTGTCACAAATTTCTTTTCTCGCCGATTCTGTTGGCTACCTCGTCATTAGTTACTCAGTCTACTCATCTAACCTTAGCATTCTTCTGTAGCACTAAATTTCAAAAGGCTCTATTTTCTTCTGGTCTGAATTGCTTGTAGTCCACGTTCCACTTCCGTGTAGGCTACAATCCTGCCAAATACCTTCGGAAAAGACTTCCTAACTTTTAAATTAATATATAATACTAACAAATTTCTCTATTTCAGAAACACTTTCCCTGCTTTAGGCTATCTACATTTTATATCCTCTCAACATAAGCCATATGCACTTATTTTACTGACCAAATAGCAAACCTGACTGATAAGTTTTAGCGTCTCGTTCGCTAATCTAATTTCTTCACTGGCACCTGATTTAATGCGACTACATTCCTAGCCATTGTTTTAATTTTGTTGATGTTCATCCTATAGCCTCTTTTCAAGGCACTATCAATTCCCTTCAACTGCTCTTCCAAGTCCTTTGCTGGCTTTGACAGAGTCACAATATCACCAGTAAATCTCAAAGTCCTTCACTCTGTGATTGCATTCTGTGATTGAAGCTCACTTTCTGTTCGTTTCGCGTCCTGATATGTAACTGTGGACATGCCTTAAGCGAATACAAGATCTTTTCTTCAACACCCAAATACGTTTCGATGAAGTTTCACCAGTGTCAGTGCATTCATTTATTTTAATTAGTATTACATACTGATATTTACGTAACTGTCTGACCATCTGCAGTATAGCTGATATTTTGCTCCAGTTTGTCATTTTTGGTTGGTTAAGTTTTTTCATGAGACTGCAGGGTATGTAAACCTTTACCACGCACTGCATCACTGTTTGATATTTACAAGTGAATATCTAATAATTGTTCTATGACGTTAGAACGTAAACTTATGTACAGAGTGACACACTAGCCATGTAGACGATATACTGAAGATGATTTGAAGAAATCTAAACCGTCACAATTTTAGAAATGTGCAATATACACTCCTGGAAATTGAAATAAGAACACCGTGAATTCATTGTCCCAGGAAGGGGAAACTTTATTGACGCATTCCTGGGGTCAGATACATCACATGATCACACTGACAGAACCACAGGCACACAGACACAGGAAACAGAGCATGCACAATGTCGGCACTAGTACAGTGTATATCCACCTTTCGCAGCAATGCAGGCTGCTATTCTCCCATGGAGACGATCGTAGAGATGCTGGATGTAGTCCTGTGGAACGGCTTGCCATGCCATTTCCACCTGGCGCCTCAGTTGGACCAGCGTTCGTGCTGGACGTGCAGACCGCGTGAGACGACGCTTCATCCAGTCCCAAACATGCTCAATGGGGGACAGATCCGGAGATCTTGCTGGCCAGGGTAGTTGACTTACACCTTCTAGAGCACGTTGGGTGGCACGGGATACATGCGGACGTGCATTGTCCTGTTGGAACAGCAAGTTCCCTTGCCGGTCTAGGAATGGTAGAACGATGGGTTCGATGACGGTTTGGATGTACCGTGCACTATTCAGTGTCCCCTCGATGATCACCAGTGGTGTACGGCCAGTGTAGGAGATCGCTCCCCACACCATGATGCCGGGTGTTGGCCCTGTGTGCCTCGGTCGTATGCAGTCCTGATTGTGGCGCTCACCTGCACGGCGCCAAACACGCATACGACCATCATTGGCACCAAGGCAGAAGCGACTCTCATCGCTGAAGACGACACGTCTCCATTTGTTCCTCCATTCACGCCTGTCGCGACACCACTGGAGGCGGGCTGCACGATGTTGGGGCGTGAGCGGAAGACGGCTTAACGGTGTGCGGGACCGTAGCCCAGCTTCATGGAGACGGTTGCGAATGGTCCTCGCCGATACCCCAGGAGCAACAGTGTCCCTAATTTGCTGAGAAGTGGCGGTGCGGTCCCCTACGGCGCTGCGTAGGATCCTACGGTCTTGGCGTGCATCCGTGCGTCGCTGCGGTCCGGTCCCAGGTCGACGGGCACGTGCACCTTCCGCCGACCACTGGCGACAACATCGATGTACTGTGGAGACCTCACGCCCCACGTGTTGAGCAATTCGGCGGTACGTCCACCCGGCCTCCCGCATGCGCACTATACGCCCTCGCTCAAAGTCCGTCAACTGCACATACGGTTCACGTCCACGCTGTCGCGGCATGCTACCAGTGTTAAAGACTGCGATGGAGCTCCGTATGCCACGGCAAACTGGCTGGCACTGACGGCGGCGGTGCACAAATGCTGCGCAGCTAGCGCCATTCGACGGCCAACACCGCAGTTCCTGGTGTGTCCGCTGTGCCGTGCGTGTGATCATTGCTTGTACAGCCCTCTCGCAGTGTCCGGAGCAAGTATGGTGGGTCTGACACACCGGTGTCAATGTGTTCTTTTTTCCATTTCCAGGAGTGTATTTATTCTGAAATGCATAACGGGCAACCACCGTCCGCTTCACGTCTGCCGTGCCGCGCCCTACGTTAATTTAAGTATTAACTGTATTTATCTTACTTGTCTCTTCTTCTTCCATGTGTTTTTGCTTTTAGGAAGCTTTAATTGTCGAGTGCTAGTAATAGGGTTCCATAGATTTCGTGTTTGTTTTGAATACGGTCAGAGAGAGTCCCTTTAGTCAGCCATAGTGCTAGTGCCAGTAGTGCTAGTGTTTGTTTTCAATACAGTCCAGAGACAGGTAGTGCTGTTTTCATTGTTTTCTACAAGAAGCGGCTAGCAACCACAGTTTAGTCAACAATCAGCCGCCTTTAGTGAATTAGCAGTCTAGTTAAAAGTCGATTAACTCTCTACAGTAAATTGATTTCTTAGGATGGATAGAATGTGTGACTGCTGTGTACGGACGCAGGAGGAGCTGGCCACTGTTCGCGAACAGCTGAGCGTGTTGATGGCCGCGGTCAGCCGTCTTCAGGCTGCTGCCTCGGAGTGTAGCGGCAGTGGGGAGTCTGGTGCGTCGCATGGTACACCCCAGGTGTTACATGCTTCACCCACTGTCCCTGCTGTCGAGACATCTTCGCGGGTACCGGGCGCGGTTGGGCCACCCTCTCCCCGAGGGGAGTGGCGGGTTCAGCGGCGTTCGCGGCGCACGAGGCGGAGGGTAAATGTGGAGGCTGGCCGTGTGGCATCGCCCGCTCTGCCTGTGAGTGGACATGTGGCCGCTCCTTCAGCAAGGTCCGAGCAGGCACACGGGGTGAGGGGTCTATTAGTTATTGGGAGCTCCAACGTTAGGCGGGTGATGGAGCCCCTTAGGGAAATAGCGGAAAGGTCGGGGAAGAAGGCCAGTATTCACTCTGTCTGCTTGCCGGGGGGTCTCATCCGAGATGTGGAGGAGGCCCTGCCGGCGGCGATAGAGAGCAGTGGGTGCACCCGACTGCAAATTGTTGCTCATGCCGGCACCAGTGACTCCTGCCGTCTGAGTTCAGAGGTCATCCTCAGTTCGTACAGGCGGTTGGTGGAATTGGTGAAGGCGGAAAGCCTCGCTCGCGGGGTGGAATCAGAGCTAACTATTTGTAGTATCGTTCCCAAAACCGATCGCGGTCCTCTGGTTTGGAGCCGAATGGAAGGCTTAAGCCAGAGGCTCAGACGATTCTGCGGATAGCTGGGGTGCAAATTTCTCGACCTCCGCTATCGGGTGGAGAAATGTAGGGTCCCCCTGAATAGGTCAGGCGTGCACTACACGCCGGAAGCGACTACAAGGGTAGCGGAGTATGTGTGGAGTGCACATGAGGGTTTTTTAGGTTAGAGAATTCCCTCCCTAGGCCCGACAAGATGCCTTCTGAGACGCGGCAAGGTAGGAGTAGGCAAAACGCAACAGCGAATATTAATGTGCTAATAGTAAACTGCAGGAGCGTCTATAGAAAGGTCCCAGAACTGCTCTCATAAATAAACGGTCACAACGCCCATATAGTACTAGGGACAGAAAGTTGGCTGAAACCAGACGTAAACAGTAATGAAATCCTAAACTCAGATTGGAATGTATACCGCAGAGACAGACTGGACAGTGGAGGTGTGTTTATAGCGATAAGAAGTGCAACAGTATCGAAGGAAATTGACGGAGATCCGAAATGTGAAATAATTTGGGTGAAGGTCACTGTTAAAGCAGGCTCAGACATGGTAATTGGATGTCTCTATATGCCCCCTGGCTCAGCAGCTGTTGTGGCTGAATATCTGAAGGATAATTTGGAAAATATTTCGAGTATATTTCCCCACAATGTTATAGTTCTGGGTGGAGATTTTAATTTGCCAGATATAGACTGGGAGACTCAAACTTCATAACGGGTGTCAGGGACAAAGAATCCAATGAAATTTTTTTAAGTGCTTTATCTGAAAACTACCTTGAGCAGTTAAACAGAGAACCGACTCGTCGCAATAACATATTAGACCTTCTGGTGACAAACAGACCCGAACAATTTGAAGCAGTTAACGCAGAACAGGGAATCAGCGATCATAAAGCGGTTACTGCATCGATGATTTCAGCCGTAAATAGAAATATTAAAAAAGGTAGGAAAATTTTTCTGTTTAGCAAAAGTGACAAAAAGCAGATTTCAGAGTACCTGACGGCTCAACACAAAAGTTTTGTCTCAAGTACAGATAGTGTTGAGGATGAGTGGACAAAGTTCAAAACCATCGTACAATATGCGTTAGATGAGTATGTGCCAAGCAAGATCGTAAGAGATGGAAAAGAGCCACCGTGGTACGAGAACAGAGTTAGAAAACTGCTGCGGAAGCAAAGGGAACTTCACAGCAAACATAAACATAGCCAAAGCCTTGCAGACAAACAAAAATTACGAGAAGCGAAATGTAGTGTGAGGAGGGCTATGCGAGAGGCGTTCAATGAATTCGAAAGTAAAGTTCTATGTACTGACTAGGCAGAAAATCCTTAGAAATTTTGGTCTTATGTCAAAGCGGTAGGTGGATCAAAACAAAATGCCCAGACACTCTGTGACCAAAATGGTACTGAAACAGAGGATGACAGACTAAAGGCCGAAATACTAAATGTCTTTTTCCAAAGGTGTTTCACGGAGGAAGACTGCACTGTAGTTCCTTCTCTAGATTGTGGCACAGATGACAAAATGGTAGATATCTAAATAGATGACAAAGGGATAGAGAAACAATTAAAATCGCTCAAAAGAGGAAAGGCCGCTGGACCTGATGGGATACCAGTTCGATTTTACACAGAGTACGCGAAGGAACTTGCCCCCCTTTTGCAGCGGTGTACCGTCGGTATCTAGAAGAGCGTAGCGTTCCAAAGGATTGGAAAAGGGCACAGGTCATCCCCGTTTTCAAGAAGGGACGTCGAACAGATGTGCAGAACTATAGACCTATATCTCTAACGTCGATCAGTTGTAGAATTTTGGAGCACGTATTATGTTCGAGTATAATGACTTTTCTGGAGACTAGAAATCTACTCTGTAGGAATCAGCATGGGTTTCGAAAAAGACGGTCGTGTGAAACTCAGTTCGCGCTATTCGTCCACGAGACTCAGAGGGCCATAGACGCGGGTTCCCAGGTAGATGCCGTGTTTCTTGACTTCCGCAAGGTGTTCGATACAGTTCCCCACAGTCGTTTAATGAACAAAGTAAGAGCATATGGACTATCAGACCAATTGTGTGATTGGATTGAGGAGTTCCTAGATAACAGGACGCAGCATGTCATTCTCAATGGAGAGAAGTCTTCCGAAGTAAGAGTGATTTCAGGTGTGCCGCAGGGGAGTGTCATAGGACCGTTGCTATTCACAATATACATAAATGACGTTGTGGATGACATCGGAAGTTCACTGAGCCTTTTTGCAGATGATGCTGTGGAGTATCGAGAGGTTGTAACAATGGAAAATTGTACTGAAACGCAGGAGGATCTGCAGCGAATGGACTCATGGTGCAGGGAATGGCAATTGAATCTCAATGTAGAAAAGTGTAATGTGCTACGAATACATAGAAAGATAGATCCCTTATCATTTAGCTACAAAATAGCAGGTCACAACTGGAAGCAGTTAATTCTATAAATTATCTGGGAGTACGCATTAGGAGCGATTTAAAGTGGAATGATCATATAAAGTTGATCGTCGGTAAAGCAGATGCCAGACTGAGATTCATTGGAAGAATCCTAAGGAAATGCAATCCGAAAACAAAGGAAGTAGGTTACAGTACGCTTGTTCGCCCACTGCTTGAATACTGCTCAGCAGTGTGGGATCCGTACCAGATAGAGAGGATCCAACGAAGAGCAGCGCGCTTTGTTACAGGATCATTTAGTAATCGCGAAAGCGTTACGGAGATGATAGATAAACTCCAGTGGAAGACTCTGGAGGAGAGACGCTCAGTAGCTCGGTACGGGCTTTTGTTAAAGTTTCGAGAACATACCTTCACCGAAGAGTTAAGCAGTATATTGCTCCCTGCTACGTATATCTCGCGAAGAGACCATGAGGATAAAATCAGAGAGATTAGAGCCCACACAGAAACATACCGACAATCCTTCTTTTCACGAACAATACGAGACTGGAATAGAAGGAAGAACCGATAGAGGTACTCAGACCTGACGAGCCTTTTTTGATGTTGGAGAATCTTTTCCGACCCATTGTGAAGATTGAACCTTGGTTTCGACATCAAACATTTTATCGCTAGTTGTGATTCTCTTAAGGAAGATCTTGTTCTCATTTGCGCGAACCAAAAGCTCTTCACAGATTGCAAAGCGAAGGTCATTTTCGTCTTGAATCACGAGCCATGGGACGAAGTTGGCGGCAACATGATGCCTTCCAGGATGCTCTATCAGGATTTCACGGCATGACCCAATTGAACTCTTACATTCTTCTGCAGTCTCTCGGACAGTGTCTTCAATTGGCACGCACCATTTCGTTGACGTTCCAGACATGAGCGTCTTCGGTAGACGTCGAAAGTCGCCCTTAACGAGCGTAAACTTTAATTTCCGTCCGGCCATTTATAAACCGTGTGAACCATTC
The DNA here is from genome assembly GCF_021461395.2 of Schistocerca americana. Classification (NCBI taxonomy): domain Eukaryota; kingdom Metazoa; phylum Arthropoda; class Insecta; order Orthoptera; family Acrididae; genus Schistocerca; species Schistocerca americana. The sequence goes on from NC_060121.1 coordinate 97,356,175, forward strand.
GTAACACCGAGTCCGGTTTAAGCACTCATCACCGTGGGCTTTCTGCATTATTTGGTGTGTCTCTGTAAAGGTTTACTTGAGTTTCATGCTCCTCTAACTCTGCCATCTCGAAATTCGCAAACTGTGCGAGACAAAATTCCACACAATACAGCACTGAATAATAACTGATATACAACACTGAAACTTCCAGGAGTTACGCATTAGAGACAGGCGTCTGCAAGGTTGCCAACTGCATTTCGCTCCAACACACCACTGGTAGGAAATTACGAGTGTTCCGGAATATTTGGAACAGACCACGTGTGTGTGTTTGTGTGCGTGTGTGTGTGTGTGTGTGTGTGTGTGTGTGTGTGTGTGCGTGAGAATGAATTTAGCTGAATCAGAACTAATCGTGATACTTACACAATCTTAGGGTGGGGAATTTGCATCTGTACCATTGGAAAAAATAAGCTGCGACAATGGAGACATTATCTACTGGAATCCAACTCATGATTTAAGTGAAGTCTTTAGTTTAGTACAAAAAATAAAAAACGTCCAAATGTGTGTGAAATCTTATGGGACTTAACTGGTAAGGTCATCAGTCGCTGACCGATGACCGTAGCAGTCTGGTCCCTTTAATTCCACAAACCAACCATCATCAGGCCCTAAGCTTACACACCACTTAAACTAAATTATCGTAAGGACAAACATCCACACCCATGCCCGAGGGAGGACTCGAACCTCCGCCGGGACCAGCCGCACAGTCCATGGCTTCAGCGCCTTAGACCGCGCGGCTACAAAAAACATCAGAATGGACAAGCTTCTATATAAATCACGAAATCACGGGAATTGCTAGCCTAAAATATTTACCACGAGAATCACAAAAGGGAACAATCAGTTGGCAAAGTAAAATGTAAATGTCATGTGACTAGGGCCTCCTGTCTGGTAGACAATTCCCCGGGTGCAAGTCTTTCGATTTGACGCCACGTCGGCGACTTGCGCGTCAATGGGGATGAAATGATGATCATTAGGACAACACAACACCCAGTCCCTGAGAGGAGAAAATCTCCGACCCAGCCTGGAATCGAACCCGGGTCCTTAAGATTGACATTCTCTCGCGCTGACCACTTTTTATTTTTTTTTAATTAAATATCAATGTCAGACTTACAACCTTTGCTGACATACATTTTGTTGTACTACCGCATATATAGTGTTTACACTGTCCAAATGTTGAAAAATAGTGGCTACTTAGAAAATTAATTAAGTAAGGAACTGAATAAAACTGAAAATGTCCAAATGAAAAAGACATGAAGACATTGCGGACAGTACAGATACAAAAGAAACATGCTCCTCTAGCAATGAAATAAAATTCGTGTCGGGGGCGACACCTGCTCACGACCCGACGTTCGATAGAGCAAATAGAGCCATCTATCGACCCGTTCTCCAGATGCTGGTGTAAGACTGAGTCGTCTTCTCGAAATTAACTAAGGGCCCGTAAAGTGTGATCGACGTCTATCTCGTCTTCTTCGTCTATCTCATCTCTCACCCGTCAGATCCCATCTGGCCGGCGGGTCGGTAACTGTAAGTCGCAGGCAATTAGCGAAGTCTTCCCTATATTTCTTATGCTGTTCCAGCTTAGTGTGTCCATCCGGGAGAAAACGCCAAAAATCCATTTTGTCCTTTTCCGATTCGTTATAGACGTAGCCCACAACCATTCCCCGTACCCATGTCACTGCATTGGTTTTTTGGACCGGAAATTAAGATTCTTGGGGAAAAAAAACTGTGTCTGATGAAATTGTGTGAGGGGCGGAGCGTAACAGGAACGTCAATATCTGTCGTGCCAAGTGCCACACCGGAGCCGTCCCACTACATTCTAAACGATGTTCATCAGTGTCCACTGTTGCGCAGCCTAAACGTAGTTGAGTGTCTGCCAAATGAATCGCGTGCCGTCGTTGATTCGTTGCGAACTTCCTATATACCACCACATACCACGTTGAGCGTACCGACGTTGGGAGGTAAACGTTCCATATAACGCGCCATATCTGTCGCCAGTTCTTGTCTGCGTACTTCTTTTCCAGGTTATTTCTGGGGCACCGGCACAGTAAGAGTTGGTATACATCTCGAAATGTGACATCTTCGGTGAAATATGGCCCACATTGACTGGAGGCAGCATTGAATTGGGCGCTAGTACATCGGCCAACGCACCCAAGAAATTATGAAATTGACCGCACCACAGTCGTAAAATCGTACTGACGAATAACGTCCGTGCCTTTTCATACACGTTCACCAGACCAAGTTCACCCTCTCCAGGTGGCAGTGTAAGCGTTGTGTATCGTATCTTAAACAGGTGTCCCACACTCACGTAGGTTCCGAAAGTTGCTTGTATCCGTGATGCCATTGTGCGCGTTAAAGGCAGGACGCGCGCTACGTGAGTGAGTCTCGGTGCTAGGTACACGTTAACATAGGTCACCCTCTGAATCATATCCAACGGTCTTAATTTTTGTAACAGCACCATTGTCCGAATCAGCTTCAATATGCGTCGGTAGTCATCCGCTGCTGTCCTCTGCACATCCGTGTGGAACGTAACACCTAGACATTTTATGATGTTAACTAACATGAGCGGACCTTCCTCCCCCGGTTGTAATCCTCGACCGACATTCATGCAGCGTAACTTTTGTAGATTAAGCACGCTTCCCGCCGCCATCCCACATCGTTGTATCCATGCCGACGCCGTACGTACTTCGTCGCCTGTCCTTGCCACCAGTATCACATCGTCAGCATAAGCGCGGCAATGAAAGGCCAGTTGTGGCAACGGCACTCCCTCCAGCCGTCTTCGGAGACCATATAGACAGGGCTCCAAAGCCATTGCATACAAAAATATCGAAAGGGGGCAACCTTTACGAACTGACCTTGAAATAAAAATGTAGTCAATGCCCCGCCCATTCACCGAGACCTTTGATCGTACGCCGATTAACAGTGGCATGATCACTAGAATGAAGACCTGTGGGATTCTCAAGCTGACCATCACTGCGTACATTAATGGCATTCGGACACCGCTTAAAATTAAAGTGCTGAAAGATATTTTTTTTGTTTTGTTTTGGTTTTAGGGCGCAAAACTTCCATGGTCATTAGCGCTCGGTCCGTGACTTAGGAAACAGTAAAAAGCCGAAATTGAAAACCAGCAGCAATGGGAACGAAGGTCATAAAATTGGAGAAACTAAAAGCAGAAGGAAGGCTTAAAAATCCACTACAGAAAGGGGTTGGTTGTTCCCAAAAAAAGCTTCAAATGACTGACGTCATTTCACTGGCACTAATAAACTTGAGAACACGGTCGGCTGAGCGCGTGTCATCTGCTAAAATCGACGATATATCAGGCGAAAGCTGTAGACGGGAGCGTAACGGAATAAAATAGGGGCACTCAATTAAAAGGTGTCTTACCGTCCACTGCTGAGAGCAGTGGGGACAGAGTGGGGGAGGATCGCCACTTAAAAGATGTCGATGGCTAAAAAGACAGTGCCCTATCCGGAGTCTAGTTAAAATTACCTCCTCCCGACGACGCGTTCGGGAGGAAGAGGTCCAAGCACAAGGAAGAGCTTTCATGTCCCGCAATTTATTATGGGTAAGTGTCGACCAATGCGTGTGCCATAAATGAACAACACGTCGACATAGAACGCTCCGTAGATCGGCGAAGGGAATCGATTGAATAGCTGGCCGAGGAAGAGAGACTGCAGCCTTGGCTGCAATATCGGCCGCCTCATTTCCACAGATACCAACATGTCCCAGGAGCCAGAGGAACGCCACCGAGACGCCCCCCAGGTGGAGCAAGCCCAGACAGTCCTGAATCCGGTGGACCAGAGGGTGCACAGGATAAAGAGCTTGGAGACTGAGGAGAGAGCTGAGAGAATCTGAGCAGATAACGTACTGTATCCGCTGATGGCGGCGGATGTAGTGGACAGCCTGGAGAACAGCGTAAAGCTCCGCAGTATAAACCGAACACTGGTCGGGAAGCCGAAAGTGATTTGGGGTGTCGCCAACAATACAGGCACTCCCTACACCTAACGATGTTTTCGAGCCGTCGGTGTAAATAAATGTGGCGTCCGTCATTTGTGCACATAGAGCAGCAAATGCTCGACGATAAACAAGTGAAGGGGTACCATCCTTGGGAAATCGACAAAGGTCACGCAGCAGGCAGATCCGGGGACGGAGCCAAGGCGGTGCTGTACCCCAAGTTGTCAAGAAGGTTTTAGGAAAGCGGAAGGAAAGAGAATGGAGCAGTTGACGGAAGCGGACTCCCGGTGGTAGTAGGGAGGAGGGGCGGCCTGCATACCCTACATCAAAGGAGGCGTCGAAAAAAATGTCATGGGCTGGATTAGCAGGCATGGAAGACAGATGGCTAGCATAACGACTCAGAAGGACTGCTCGCCGATTGGACAGCGGAGGTTCAGCAGTCTCAGCATAAAGGCTTTCCACAGGGCTGGTGTAAAAAGCTCCAGACACTAAACGTAATCCACGGTGGTGGATAGAGTCGAGACGCCGAAGAATAGACGGCCGAGCAGAGGAGTAGACTATGCTTCCATAGTCCAATTTCGAGCGCACTAAGGCGCGATAGAGGCGAAGAAGGACCACTCGGTCCGCTCCCCAGGAGGTACCATTCAGGACACGGAGGGTGTTAAGGGATCGCAGACAGCGAGCCGAAAGATAGGAAACGTGGGAGGACCAGCACAGTATTCTGTCAAACATAAGACCCAAGAATTTAGCGAAGTTTGAAAACGGATGGTTGACAGGACCTAGATGTAAGGAGGGCGGAAGAAACTCCTTACGTCGCCAAAAATTAACACAAATGGTCTTACTGGGAGAAAAACGGAAGCCGGTTTCGATGCTCCAAGACTGGAGGTGATCGAGACATCCTTGAAGACGTCGTTCAAGAAGGCTGGTCCGTTGAGAGCTGTAGTAGATCGCAAAATCGTCCACAAAGAGGGAGCCCGAGACATCAGGAAGGAGACAATCCATAATTGTATTGATGGCAATGGCAATTAGTACAACACTCAGCACGGAGCTTTGGGGTACCCCGTTTTCTTGGGAGGAAGTACGGGAGAGAGTAGTGTTCACCCGCACCCTAAATGTGCGCTCGGCCATAAATTCGCGAAGAAAAAGCGGCAGCCCACCTCGAAAGCCCCAAGAGAACAGTGTGTGGAGGATGCCTGTCCTCCAACAGGTATCGTATGCTCTCTCCAGATCAAAAAATATTGCTACTGTTTGGCGTTTCCGGAGAAAATTGTTCATGATATAAGTGGAGAGAGCAACAAGATGGTCAACTGCAGAACGATGCTTTCGGAATCCGCATTGGGCAGGTGTTAAAAGACTGCGGGATTCCAGCCACCACGCTAAACAGTAATTCACCATACGCTCCAAAACCTTACAGACACTACTCGTGAGAGAAATGGGGCGATAGCTAGAGGGGAGATGTTTGTCCTTTCCAGGTTTCGGAACAGGAACGACGATAGCTTCCCGCCATCGTCTGGGAAAAGTACTGTCGGTCCAAATTCGATTATAAAGGCGAAGGAGGTAACGCAGACTATGGGTTGATAAATGCAGCAACATTTGGACGTGGATACCATCCGGTCCTGGGGCGGAGGAGCGAGAAGAAGAGAGTGCATGTTGGAGTTCCCGCAAGGAGAAAACAGTATTGTAGCTTTCACGATTTTGAGAGGAGAAAGCAAGAGGTCGCACTTCCGCTGCACGGTTCTCCGGGAGAAACGCTGACGGGTAATTTGAAGAGCTCGAAATCTCAGCAAAGTGCTGACCCAACGAGTTAGAAATTGCGACGGGGTCCACTAATGTGTCATGCGCGACAGTGAGCCCAGAGACCGGGGAGAAACTAGGCGCGCCTGAGAACCGTCGAAGCCGACTCCAAACTTCCGGGGAGGGAGTGAAGGTGTTAAATGAGCTAATAAAGAATTTCCAGCTTGCCTTCTTGCTATCGCGGATGACACGACGGCATCGCGCTCGGAATTGCTTATAGCGGATACAGTTGGCCAAAGTAGGATGGTGGCGGAAAACGCGGAGAGTACGTCGTCGCTCACGTATTGCATCACGGCATGCCTCGTTCCACCAAGGAACTGGGGGGCGCCGGGGCAATTCGGAGGTGCGTGGTATTGAATGTTCCGCAGCTGTAAGAATAACGTCGGTAATATGTGTGACCTCATCGTCGACGCTGGGAAAGTGACGGTCATCGAATGTCGCTAGAGACGAAAAAAGTGTCCAATCGGCTTGGGCAAACTTCCAGTGTCGCGGGCGCATGTAGGGCAGTTGAGGCTGCAGTCTAAGGACACATGGAAAGTGGTCACTCGAGTGTGTATCATCAAGGGCGAACCATTCGAAGTGCCGAGCTAGCGGAACAGTACCGACCGCAAGGTCCAAATGAGATAATTTGTCGTGGAGGCAGACAAAAATGTAGGGACCCCAGTGTTGAGGCAAACTAGATCTGCTTGGTGGAAGACGTCTAGCAATAGTGAGCCACGTGGACAAGGATGTGGAGATCCCCAAAACGGGTGGTGGGCATTGAAGTCCCCAACCAGCAAATATGAGGGTGGAAGCTGACCAAGAAGATGAAGGAGATCAGCTCATGCCATTGGTGTGGACGATGGAATGTGTACAGTACAACGAGAGAACATGTATCCGGAAAGGGAAAGACGGACGGCGACAGCTTGGAAGGAAGTGTTTAAATGGATTGGGTGCTAATGGAGAGTTTCATGGAGAAGAATCATGAGTCCTCCATGTGCTGGAGTGCCTTCAACAGAGGGGAGATCATATCGGACGGACTGAAAATGAGGGAGGACAAAGCGGTCATGGGGACGCAGCTTTGTTTCCTGAAGACAGAAGATGACCGGCGAGTAGGATCGTAAGAGGATCGACAATTCATCCCGATTGGCTCGAATACCGCGGATATTTCAGTGTATAATGGACATAGGGTGAACAGAAAATGGAGGACTGTGACCAAGGTCGCTGTCAACTCAACGACTGCTCTGAGCTTGCGACCGACAGCATGGAATTGCATTCAGCCGAAGGCAGAAGATCCTGATCCATAGGTTGGTCAGGAGCAGCTCCTGCCACCAGCGATCGGCCGGTTGATCGGCCGCCAGCAGTGCGCCTCGGCGACACAGAAGACGGCCGAGGGCTATTTCCGCCAGGTGGTGCTGTAGATGGGACACGCCTTGGCGGAGAAGGAGAGGAACTGGGTTTCTTTGTAGCCTTCTTGGAAGTATGATGTTTAGAGGAAGGAGGAACCGATGGTTGGGAAGTTGCCGTACGTAAAAACTCTTCACGAGTATGCTCTTTTTTCGAAGTCTTGGTGTCTGACTTGTGGGCTCGAGATTTAGCAGAACTCGACGAAGGGTGAGCCAGAGAGTGGGCAGGCGAAAGTGGTGAGGTTGGACGGGCGATCTTTGCGCTGGCCGATCTGACGACCGTGGCACTAAAGGTGAGGTCGCAAGTCTGCGTGGCCGCCTCCTTTGTTGGCCGAGGAGAAGCAAGGACAGTGCTGTATTTTCCTTTCTGAGGCACAGTGGGCTGTCGACTGGCGAATAATTTTCGAGCAGCAAAGGTCGACACCTTTTCCTTTACTCTAATTTCCTGGATGAGCTTTTCGTCCTTAAAAACGGGACAATCTCGAGAGGAAGCAGCGTGGTCACCCATACAGTTGATGCAGCGAGGGGATGGAGGTGGACAAGCACCCTCATGGGCATCCTTGCCACACGTAACACATTTGGCCTGATTGGAACAGGACTCGCTGGTGTGATTGAACCGCTGACACTGATAGCAACGCGTAGGGTTTGGGACGTAAGGGCGAACGGAAATTATCTCATAGCCTGCTTTGATTTTCGATGGGAGTTGAACTTTGTCAAATGTCAAGAAGACAGTGCGGGTTGGAATGATGTTCGTGTCAACCCTTTTCATAACCCTATGAATCGAGGGAGCGTGTATAAACGAACCCGCGCGAGGAATTTAAAGTACGGTGCGGTTCCACCCGGACAGGGAAGATGTGTAGTAGTGAGGTATGCAGCAATTTTTGTGCCTGGAGGGCACTGACTGTTTCTAACAACAGGGTGCCATTCCGTAATCTGGAACAAGACTTTACAGGACCTACATTTGTGTCGACACCTTTCTGAATAATGAAAAGGTTGACCGTGGATGTGACCATCGTCAGACCGAGAAACAACAAGGAACTGTGGCAACGATGGAAGAACTGACTGTGGCTGAGACTCAGTGAACTTACGTTTGTGAGCAGACATAGTGGAAGGTGAGGAAACCATTGCGGAAGAATCCCCCATGATTACCGGCGTCTCCGATGGCGCGCTCCTCCCGCCTTAGGTGATTGTTCACACCTCAGGTCACACCTCCCGACAAACGGGCGGAGGGACCAATCGGCACTTTCGGAAGGTATCAGCTCGGGTAATCACCCCTCCCTGGGCCTGGCTGTTACCAGGGGGTACTTACGTGTCCTACCTGTCTACCCGGGGCGGCGAATTACGCGTTACCCCGTCACCGGCTACGCACAGATGTGCGTGGTTCGGCCTTCAGACACACACAGGGAGGACGAAAGAGAAAGGGAAAGGAAAGAAGAGAGGTCTCAAACGCCGCAGCGGAGAAAAGGGTAAAGAGAAGAGGTAAGGAAAAGAGAAGGACAAAGGAAGGATGTAGACATACAAGCAAGGAAGGCGAAGAATGCGGTACATTTACAAGCGTCCGTCTCCGGACGTAGGCACAAACCATACTCCCAGAGGGGGAGAAAGGGAAGGAAAGAGCCAGAGGTGAGGGGGGGGGGGGCGAAGATGGGGGATGGGGAAGGATGCGGAAAGGGAAGGTATGCAGCCCGGAAAGGGAGGAAGGCCACATTAGCTCGGGGTCCCGTGCTCGCTACGCACGTAGCCACAAAAGAGTTGTGGATCCCCTGGGGGGGGCTGAAAGATATAATACGCACTCCGGACGTGGATATTGTACTCCTACAAGAAGTGCGTTTATCATCACCGCCGGAGTTCTACGGCTACGAAGCACATTATTCAGTGCACAATGAGAGTGGATGCGGTGTGGCGATCCTCACCAGGGAAGGAATAGGATTGGAGGAAGTCATGTCTCTCCCTTCGGCACGTTGAATAGCGATCACTGTCGACGCTTCTTTCTTCTCTTCGGCGAACGCTGTTTCCGTTGCTTTGCTTCCGCTTCGGCTGTTTGGATTGCGTATCCTCCGTCTTGGGCCTGGCCTATCACGCTCTCGGTGGAAGCACTGGCAGCCACCACGGATGAGCCTGGAGCGGCCGTCAGCTGCATCTCTTGTGTGGTGTCCTGTGTCTGCTGTGGTGGAACCGGTGGTCGGAGTTCCAGTCCATTGGTGTCCATGTTCGCTATACAGCGCAGCTGCTGGTGCCCATCGGAAATCCTCACAGGGCTTCCACAAAGGTCAACGGTAATACAGTCATCCGTTGTGGCACCTGAACGTCATCCCGTGGGGTTTGCACTAAACGTCGCTGGAGGCATTCCGAGTGGATGTGACCTTCTTTCCCGCACCCCGAGCAAGTGCGAGGTTGTCCATCATAGATTATAATCGCTCAACAACCTCCTATGTACAAATAAGAGGGGACGTGCTTTCGCAGTTCTATCCGTATTTGTCTCGTCCCATTTAGGACGAGGTATGTGGTAAAACAGGTCCATTTTTCTGCCACATGGGATAGAACTGTACCGTATGGTCGAAATGCGTCGGTCACAAGTTCAGACGGGACCTCAAACGGAAGTTCGAAGACCCGTATAGTGCGTATCCCCATTCCCACGTGATCGACCGTAGCCGCACCAACACTCCCGTCGGCATGACAGAAACGATACCCGTTCGGTGATCGTTATAGAAGTCTTTCGCAAGCAGCCTCGTCAATAAGCTTGACATAGACGACGCTTGAAACGATCGATAAATGGATTCCCACGATTTCCTGTGTATCGATTTTTACCTCTTCTCTTAAAAAAACGTTCAATCTTGTGTGCCTTTGGTCGTGTATAGTCGTTCGCAAAACTGAACTTCAAAGTCGTTTTTCTGTAAGAGTGTGCCATCCCGTTCTAGACTAACAACACCGCACACGCGAAGCTGCTCCGGCGTAAACAAACAGGCGCGCGCACCAGAGCGCGGCCGGCAGGCAACACGGTCCGCACTGTGTCACTGCCGAAGGCAGACTGTGCCAACTGAGCTACCGGGGGCGGACAGTTGGCGAAGTTACTCACAAGGGAACATCCCCATCGCACCCCCCTCAGATTAAGTTATAAGTTGGCCCAGGGATAGGCCTTGAAAAATTGAACACAGATCAATCGAGAAAACAGGAAGAAGTTGTGTGGAACTATGAAAAAAATAAGCAAAATATACAAACTGAGGAGTCCATGTGTAAGATATGCAACATCAAGGAGAGTGGAAGCTTACGAGCGCCGTGGTCCCGTGGTTAGCGTGAACAGCTGCGGAACGAGAGGTACTTAGTTCAAGCCTTCTCTCGAGTGAAAAGTTTAATTTTTTATTTTCAGAGAATTATCAAAGTTCAGGCACTCACACATAATCAACTTCGCTCTCCAAAATTCCAGGACATGTTCAGATTTGCTTGGACATATGCAGGATTTGACGGTCTACACACGGAAACATTTGAAAACGTAAAAAAACGTGTTTTGACAGAGCACAGGGAAAACTGTGCGACTGTGAAACTGTTGCATTTCTTTGTTGCAGTTTATGTGACAAACTTATGTTTTCATCACTTTTATGGGAGTGTTTATCACATCCACAAGAAAACCTAAATCGGGCAAGGTAGAAGAATCTTTTTACCCATTCGACAAGTGTGCAAGTTAGGTGGGTCGACAACATATTCCTGTCATGTGACGCACATGCCGTCGCCAGTGCCATATAGAATATATCAGACGTGTTTTCCTGTGGAGGAATCGGTTGACCTATGACCTTGCGATCAAATGTTTTCGGTTCCTATTGGAGAGGCACGTCCTTTCGTCTACTAATCGCATGGTTTTGCGGTGCGGTCGCAAAACACAGACAGTAAACTTATTACAGTGAACAGAGACGTCAATGAATGAACGGACAGATCGTAACTTTGCGAAAATAAAGAGGACTCGAACCAAGGACCTCTGGCTGCGCAGCTGCTCACTGTAACCACGGGACCACGGCGCCCCTCAGCTCATTTGGTCCATAATGTTGCTTGTGTTGCGCATGGACTACTCAGTTTGTATATTTTGCTTATTTTTTCATAGTTCCCCACAACTTCTTCCTGTTTTCTCGATTGATCTGTGTTCAGTTTTTCAAGCCTATCCACTGTGTCAATTTATAACTAAATCTGAGGGGGGGGGGGGGGGGGTACGATGGGGAGGTTCCCTTGTCAGTGAGGATCAGAATTACTTACTAATCATGTATCTGACTTTGTGAACTTTATTTCCGCCTGCCTACACATCAATTACAATGATTGTCTGTGCAGAAAAAAAAAATCCTGTGCAAATGAGAATGTACTGACAAACTTGGGAAAGGAAAACCAATCATGAACTTCTCATTCGTGACTGCCCTAATATCCCGGAGCTGCAAATTACGCTCACCATTATCGTCGTCGCAATATTTGCAGCACAGTGCCAGTATGACATCAGAATCGCTCTGCTGAGGACTCTGCTGGTGGAGTCTGCTGTTCCAGTTGAGAGTCCAGCCCACTAGTGTACTTGTGTGTTTAGTGCCAGGTCCAGAAACGAAGTCCTTTTTTTGCAGTCAGTAATTAATCTAACACTACCTGCCCTTACCAAATTGCCCATCGCCGATAATGTTAATCTTCTGTGAAGGGCTTTAGCCTGACCGTGACTGTACCCGATGACAAGAAATCGGACTGTAATTTCGTAATCGCGAAGTTAGTGAAACATTAACAGCAGCAAAGTAAACCGGTTTTGAACTGATGTTCTGCTAATACGAAACTAAACTGTAACTATATACATGCGGTCGGCAGTGTAATTAGGCAATGCGGTATCAAGTTTTATGGCAAAGCGGAAATAAACTTCACCCAAGAAAACTAATTTCACTTGATACTCTAACCAATCTCTTCTAACACAATTACTCTCAATATTATACAGTAACTTGCCGTAGCAAATAGCACTACAGGTAACACTTATACAGAACAGAGTGGCCAATAAATAAAGCAGTACACACTCTCACAATAACAGAACAATGTACTGGTTGTTGCACTTGCTCAGAAAGAGCCTTTGCTTTCATTTATTACACAAGTAGCTTATGAGGTCCATTAAGTTGGTATGGTTTGAAGAACCATCATCAATTGTAAATGGTAACTCACAAAATTAACTTTAAGTATAATGAATTGTGCAAAATTATTTCGACGGTTAACAAGGGGACCTAGCAACTAGTCTCTCACTGGACTCAATCTGGCTTTGTAAATGACTACTCAACTTGAAAAATTATTTTACAACAACATATACGAAGAAAACAAACAATTACAAGTTTAGAAACCTGTTCAAAGTGAAATAATACTGCTGTCTTTTTATCATACTCATTTAGACATAAGTACTTTGTTTTTGTCATTGATTATTTTCATGGCAGCTTCGTATTTAATGAAAAGCTGTCTTTATGAACACACTTTAGAAAACTTGAAAATAAAAAATTATGTGGAGTATATCATTTACTACTGTAGAGAAAACTAACCAAACTTCATTCTCCAAAAAAGTTGGTAAAAACGGCAAAATCTTTCATTGCCAAAATTATCATTTTAATAAAAACAGGATACTCGTAATTAAATCATTTGGAAAGGACCCTGTCTAGGAAAGTGATTGGGGGATAATCACGATTGTGCATACATAATTTAGAAGTTCTACAAAATGTTGTTATTCAATACATGATACCTGCTCCATTGGATGTACATACTTAGGTAACAATCATGCTCAAGGTAGCAGCGCTTGTGGGAAATTACAGTGACTATAAAAGAGCGGTAAAGCAACCATGGTTCTTGATGTTAACTACGCCCTGATATAAATCTTCCTGCTGTCGTAAATTTAACCAAACAGGGCCCATAAGAGTATCATGATCGATAGGCCACTTTACATTCCATCCGAGGCTAATATACATGCTCGCAAGCTCTTCTTGCTTCAATTTATACCACAACAGCTGCCCAAGGCTACCGCTGATCATTCAGTATCACAGGCAGAACTCGAATATGGCATTGGTCATAAAGGAATCAAACGCCTTGCGCGCAAAGTCCACCTTTCCCAGTCCCGTCAGACTACTGCCGTAGCGTCGGGGCTTTACTACAGATTTTACATTTAACTTTCCTACTTATGCAGTAAATAGTTTTTACAAAATATTACATTCACGTAGTATCACACAAAGTCAGGGGCACAGTTACAACATAATTTCTTAAAACTCCAAAATAATTAGCATAGATATGATATATTTGCACAACCAAAGATCTTGACTATGCAGGTACACCAGTGTACAATGTCAGCTGATAAATTACACGAAATGTGCCTAAATCTATCAGTTATTGGCGTTACAAATTGACTAGACCTTTATTCCCACCAAGAATCTCGGTAACGAACTGATACTCTTCGAAGTTACATCAGCCCACCAGTGGCCGGGCTGTTGCCTTAACAAAACAGGCGAAACGTTAAAAAACCAATAATTTCGATTTCGTCCACACTTTTTCTAAAAAACTTCGGGCCAAGTGTTACGTGCTCCTGACATCACATTAATTTCGCCTCTCAAGTAGCAGGCCCTGGTAAAGGCTATAAGAACTGTGATTGAGGCAACTCTGCGGTGTCTTCTGAACCTTTAGTACGCTAGAGCTGTTTAGCCATTTTTTAGCTGTTTAGCGACTTTTATCTTTTATTTTTTCTTTTTTTCTTCTGGGACAACACTTTTCTTAACTTGGTCCGAATGCCTGTCTCCTGCCGGCAGAGTTCCATCGTGTGGAATAAATGCTTTCAGCTCGGCTGTCCGAATTACACATATGCATTAAACTGCACTGTAGTCCGGTTGCCAATATGATGTTAGCCGAGGTGACTTTCCCAGCACAGTCTTGTTCTCAGTTCGGTGAGGACCATGTTCCCTCCCCCACAAGGGGATCTGCTTTCGGCGTGCCATTTGCGACTGATGTTCGGTATCCACAGTACTCCTCAGTTCTGAAGCTCACTCAGAAAAGCTACCAATGTAGTCAGCACAAGGTTAAATTAATTATTGTTAGAAAGGAGGTAATGAAGCAAGCACGCACAATCAATGTAACCTCATTAATCTGTCAAAACTTTCGTATTGACAGGGCCCATCTAGCTCAACTTCCATCCAGCTGAATTATTTATCATAAAATAATAAAAAGAAACGAGCTAAATGTCTTGTTGCTTTTCAGCTTGATAGCTTTATTTTCATGAGAGTTGTACCCGAAGTAAAAAAAGAAAACAGCGAAATCACGAATCTTAAAATTGGGTCATGCGGCAAATAAACATCCCTTTCCTCCCTCGCCCGCCCCCATACTAAAGCTTAGACAGCCATGCATATGTACGAATCTGGTAGCACCAGAAAAATTCTGGCTGCTTGCTAATGGCCACATTCCAGGTGGCCATAAGCTGGATAAGGCGCTGCTTAAACGCGACTGCAGATCTACAAATGTGCGTGAGCGCGATGGCAGCTGCACAGTTCATCCTTACGACCGCTGCAGCGAAGATTCTGCTTTATGCATACTTCGTCGGTCATGTGCTCTACGTGATATAGAAAAATAAGACATTAATGCCATTTGCATACGTATGAAATCATTTTGACATACACTGTATAATTGTTAAGTCTTCTCACCTGTAATCGCTTAGGCGGGGCATACGGCAATGTGAAAACTCCAGTCTCTTACCACACGACAATGCATAGGTCCATTTCGTATGATAGTGATATTCAGTTAATCATCAGGTGTATTTCATTGGATAGTGAAATCATACTTTTGTTGCTGATAGTTTTTTAAATTATTTTATGTAATTTCAAATAACCTTTTAGTGAGAGATGATTGTCTGAGGCACGTATCTGGAAAGTTTGCTTGCAATCTGTTCTTTAAGTTTTGTGATGACCCAGCCTCACGGTTATTATGCTGATTTCTGTCCTCCTGTTAATTAGTTCGAAGTAAACAGGTGTTATCGCTCTCGTCAAGAAACTTGACTCATAACGATATATCGAAGCAGAGCTCTTCATTCCTAATGACAGTGTCGAAAGTATGTCATTCTGTCTTGTAGATGACTGAAAGCAAATTTGTGCTGTGTAGACTGGAATTCGAGAAGGTCTCTCACAGCTCGTGCTACAGTTTTGAAACCTTATATCACGAGCACAGTGTAATCAGATAATTAGTTTACACCTTCATACCAATTTAACTAAACATTATACATTCCACTGTTAAAGACAAGTTTCCCAGTCGACTATAAATGTGTATAGCTAGTAGTTTTTGTCCTAAAGCAAATGCATTTTGTAGGTCAAAGCAGGAGCAGTTTTAGTAAAGTTCGCAATGGAGCATTCGTGGAATCGTACTAGTTTGTGCAACTCACTCATATACAGGATGAGCACAAAGTCTTTCCTCCACTACAAAAATTGATTTCTATGGAACTATGGTAGATACAGGTACGCGGTTGGTTGCAATTGGTAACTTAACTCATCCATTTTTCTGTGGATACACTTCCCCGTGTCTACACATTGTTTGCAAATGGTATCTTCACTCACAAAGTTTTCATAGATACGCTTCTGCAAGTGCTCTGACACTATGTGATTTCTTCTTTCCCTCTCTCTCTCTCTCTCTCTCTCTCTCTCTCTCTCTCTCTCTCTCTCTCTCTCTCGTTAGAGGCTGCGTTGCATAGGAGCCCTGCTGTCACAATGGCTTGTATGCTGGAGAGAGCGCAATGTGGTTACTGCTTTCATGAAACGAGCTCGCGCATTAAACTCGCAGTTCAATTTCGTGGTGTCTGTGGTACAGACCCGCCAGATGTGAAGAGCAAGAAAGGATGGTGTGAACAGTTTAAAGAGATTGGCAGTGTTGGTACATGTAAATGTCGTGTGGCTAGGGCCTCCCGTCGGGTAGACCGTTCGCCTCGTGCAAGTCTTTCAAGATGACGCCACTTCGGCGACCTGTGTGTCTATGGAGATGAAATGATGGTCATAAGGAAAACACAACACCAAGTCCCTGGGCGGAGAAAATCTCCGACCCAGTCGGGAATCGAACCCCGGACGTTAGGTATGACATTCCCTCGCGCTGACCACTCAGCTACCAGGGGCGGACGCAGTGTTGATGACAAGAAGCCGTAGTCACGACGTGAATGACGACGCTGTTGATAACGTACGTACAGCATTTCATCGTAGTCCGTGGAAGTCGATTCGTCGTCTTCCCAAAGAAACAGCCTAGTCTACTGCTCATGTACGTGGGACTCATAATAAATAGCTCAAACAGTGGACACTGAACGTTTGCAAAGAAAGGTAGCATGAGCGACCCACGGAACAGGGGCACGGAAATGTCGAAACCCGTGAACTGGCAGACTCTTGCAGGTCAGTCATTTCGTGAAAGCCAACTCACGAAACGCCGAGATCCAATATTAAGTGAGTAATTTAGGAATACTGTACATGGGTATCGATACTGCGAAGACAAGGTGAAACTAATATAAAGCCAGTTTGGAGATATTTACGCAATAATTGTTTCCACATTTCATACGCGAATTTCACACAATAAGAAACGTAACAGCGGAAAGTACCGGGTCTGCTATGATCTTCACAGTGGTTTGGAGAGTATGGCTGTAATAGCAGGAAAATGTAGTAGCAGGAAAATGTGCGTCGCGAAAAACACACGTAGTAACAGTATTAGTATTCCTTACGCACCTGTTTATAGGTTCAGCGGTATTTGCTGTCTGGAGTAACCTCACCTGATGGGAATCATAACAGCACTGTCATATCACACATCCATTCTCAACAAACTAATGCCTGATGTTACGTTATCGTGAGATAAACAATGTATAGAATGCACAAAACAAAAATTAAAACAAAAAGCAGGAAATCATAATATCAGATGAGGATAGAGGACGTAAAACTGAACAATATGTGCCTCATAGCCATAGTTTGAAGATATAGTGTGAAAGTTGTCTTGTTAAACAAGGTGTAGAGGGTACAAGGCGCCAAAATCATACACATGGTGCATCTCGAGTCTAATGGAATATCGTTGTGTCGTATACTTTGTTTTTGTAGTCCTAAAAGAGTGATATAGTAGGTGTATTTCTGTTTACATTGTCAACTATTATCGTTACGAGCCTGCTTGTGTATTGCCGACATCGAGGCGGTGGCTATAGAAAGCTAACGAACGAACCAGGGCAATGTAAACATTGGACGTGTAAAACGACGCGGTGTGGCGGTCAGGTGCTGTCGAAACAAACAATGTATGATAATGATAATGCGTGTGGCTAGATGAAGAACCACCTTAAACTGACTACGGTGTGTGTATGAACTTTTCAAACAATGTACAGTTTAGAGTAAGGCTTGGTAGTAACTGGTGTGCGCAAGCTTATCGTAATAGTGAAATATTACACACACAAATACTTTCATTAAATTTTTTCCATCACCGCCAAAATGACTTTAGTCGGCTTGAAATGTATAGCGTGTACACCTGTTTTAGTTATAGCTTTTTACGGTTGAGAAATGCGTGCCAGTATCTTCAATAGGCGTGCGTGTTTAAGAAGAAATTGTAGGTTTCGCTTCTCTCAACGTATCTACATAGAAAAGAAAGTATTTCTTTAAGGACGGTAGCCGTTAGTTTTGCTTATATTTTAGGCGTAAATTTAGTGCGGATGTAGATCTTTGTTTTTCGAGTAGACTTAGCGGTTCACAGTTAAATTAATTCGTATCTGTCATATACAGTTTAGGTAGATAATTAAAACTACCGAAAGTACGTTTAGAAGATTGTTTACGTTAGCGTTTCGTTACGCATTTGTAGAGGGAGACCAAGAGAGAATACACTAAGCAGATTCAGAAGGATGTAGGCTGCAGTAGGTATTGGGAGATGAAGAAGCTTGCACAGGATAGAGTAGCATGGAGAGCTGCATCAAACCAGTCTCAGAACTGAAGACCACCACCAACAACAACAACAACAACAACGTATTAGTACAGGTTACGAAACTTATTCTTTGCTTTTGTGTAAAACCGTGTAGGACAAATATGGTGGTTGCGGTAGAAATCTGAAGGAGGGGAGTGTCCTGCGAAGACTGTAGGCTATGATTTCGTTGGGGTGAATGTAGCGGAGAGGAAACGGGAATAGATGATGAGGCTGTTCTGAGGCAATGTACGTTATGTAGAAAGGACAGAAAAATCTCTGAACAGGAGGCAAAAATTTGTACCCTTAAGGCTAGATTAGAGAACGCGAATTTGAAATTATATAGGCTAAGGGAGGGTAAAGAGATAGGCTGCTGGGAAAAGGTAGCAATCAAAGTGAGAAAAAGGGAAACTGTTGAAAAACTTTCTAAATTCAGTTAGTACATCAGTTTGGCTTGTTATCTGAAGTAGTGGAGGAAGGGACTCATTCAGATGTAGTTTAATGAAGGTTCAAGCAGAATATTAGCGTGAAGAGAAAAGACAGGTCGGGATCAAATCGGAATAGGAAAAGAAGGATTCAGATTCTACGTAGCAGTCATGGGGCGGGGGGGGGGGGGGGGGTGTTTGGCCAGCAGCTTGAGGAGAAATTAGGTGCAGGCTTCCAGGTAACAAATTTAGTGAAACAAAGTGCTATCCTTAACTAGGTGACAGAAAACATAAGTCAGCTATGCAGGGACTCTGAGAAGGAAGCTCAGGTTGTTATAGTTGGGGGTGTAGAGAACAGCCTGGCTGTAAATCCTAGTACTAGGAGTGACCTGGATAAAATAGCAGCAGAAACTGGCCACAAAAATGTGGGGTTTGTGGAGGTTTTTCAGCGTCATGATCAGCCCTGAGTAAACACTGCTGTAAAGCATGTTAACACTGAGTCGAACAGACACCGGCAAACTCTCACACGAGTGTTGTTCCAGTTGATGTTATTGGTAGGTGGGAATACACTACACATGGCTTGCATCTAAATAGAAAGTGGAACGATAAGTTGGCTTCTCTATTATCAGATACTGTAAGGGGGCTCACAGTCACACAAGGAATGATCCCTGTGGTTAATGGGACCAGCAGACAGGTATTTTAGGTTAAAGCCAAAGTCCAAACAGACAATCTAGAAAAATAGAATAATTGAAGCTTCATAAATAGGGATTACGCGAAGGATAGTATAAATTTACTTCATCAAAATATCTGGGGAATAAAAAATAAAGTAGATTAACTGTTAATGTGATTAGATGATCTCAAAAATAAGAATGAGATTGATATATTTCGTTTGTCTGAACACCATGTAACTATGGGGGTGGAAAGCGACAGTATGAAGGGATATAATTTAGCATCTTACAATTCAGATCTAGCATGGATAAATGAGGAGTTGCCATTTACACAAGACAAGGGTATAAATACAAAGCTGTGGAAGTAAGCACTTTGAAGTTTGTGCATATGAGCTACAGCTTGAAAACGTAGTGTTGATATTAGCAACAGTGTACGTGTCTCCATTAGGAGATTGGGAGCTATTCATAAAAATGAATAACTCCTTATTATGCTGTCTGCCATACAAAAGGAAGTAATTAATCTGTGGTGATTTCACTGTCATCTTTCTGAACAATTCTGATAGGAAAAGTGAACAAGAAATGTTGTTAATGACATATAACTTAGAATCAATGATCAGTTTCCCTACACGTATGTGTCACGACAGTATTTGTCCAGCAAGAGGCTGTTAAACTAAAACATGCTTTCCCTGTGATAAATGGATTATCAGACCATGATACACAATTGATTAACTTACAAAACCTAGTAGTTTGTACAGTTCAAAAACCATTAAGCGAAAGTGTAAGGTAGCTCGACCTGCTATCTATAGAGCACTTCAGAGAAAGTTTAAGAAATCTTAGCTGGGATAATGAGCCAAGTGCTAATAATAAATGCAACATATTTCTTGACAAACTTTTCGAACATTGTTGCTCAAAAGAATTAACAAATGTAACACCAAACAGTTTTCAAAGGACCCTTGGATTACTACAGGTATTAGTGTCTTCAGAAAGAAATAGAAAACTGTATGAGATAGCAAGAATTAGTAAAGACTTAGAAGAAATTTTACACTATAAAAATTATTGTAATTCACTGAAACTGTTGTCAGAAAACCAAGAAATATGTATATTAGAGATGAAATTAACAACTCAGGCAATAAAATCAAATCAGTATGCAATGTTGTTAGAAAGGAGGCAGGAAAGGTATCTGCCTGGGATGTAGTATTACTGTTAAAGAGAATGAGACATCTTAACGAACAGTACACAAGTAGCTAATGTACTTAACAGACATTTATTAAGTGTAGATGGAAAAATTGGTGAAAATAGTTCAAAAGAAAAAGCTAAGCAGTACATGCAAGAGTCAGTTTTGAGAAACCATAATCAGAGTTTCACCTAAAAGCCTCTTGTGAAATAAGGAAAAATCATTAAACCTTTGAAAAAAAAAAAAAATGTTCTGTTGGAGTAGATGACATCTCCAAGAAGATATTAAAACAATGTGGAGCAGTTACAGCTGATGTTCTGAGTCACATACGTAATGCATCAGTAACTCAAGTTATTATCCCAGACAGGTTAAAATATTCCATTGTCAAGGCTCTCTACAAAAAAAGGGGACACCACAAAAAATGGTTCAAATGGCTCTGAGCACTATGGGACTTAACAGCTATGGTCATCAGTCCCCTAGAACTTAGAACTACTTAAACCTAACTAACCTAAGCACAGCACACAACACCAAGTCATCACGAGGCAGAGAAAATCCCTGACCCCGCCGGGAATCGAACCCGGGAACCCGGGCGTGGGAAGCAAGAACGCTACCGCATGACCACGAGATGCGGGCGGGACACCACAGATGCGAATAATTACTGGCCAGTATCCTTGCTTACAGCATTTTCAAGAATCTACGAGAAAATAAAGTACTAAAGAGTGGTTTGGTATTTCAACATTAATAGTACACTTAGTAAATAGCAGTTCAGGTTTCAGAAATGCTGTTTCACTGAGATGGCAATATACAATTTCACTGCCCACATGAGTCTTTAAACAGTAAAATGTCAACAATACGAATTTTCTGTGACTTATCAACAGCATTTGGTTGTGTAAACTATGACACTGTTACAAAAATTACAGTTCTGTGGTGTAAATGGAACAGCATTGTTATTTGTCATATCTACAGAACAGAAAGCAAAAAGTTTCTATATATGGTTTAAATGATTTAAGAAAGCTTCCCACTTCATCTAACTGGGGTGAAATTACATTAGGTGTTCCACAGGGTTCGACCATGAGCCTCCTGTTCTTGTTATATGTGAATGACCTCCCCTCTTATCTGGAAGAAGAGGCTAAACTGACACTGTTTTCTGATGACAAAAGCAACATTATTAATCCAGTAAAATAAACTCCAATAGCAAATGATACAAATAACGTATTTGGAAAAGTTATTGATTGGTTTTCTATGAACGGGCTTGCTCTGAACTTTGAAAAACACTGTACACCCAATTTTCTATTGCAAGGAGCACAGTTCCTTCAATAGATATAACAGAAGTCTGTAGCCAGGATAGAGCGTACTAAGTTTTAGGGTGTACATATAGATGAGAATCTTAATTGGAAAATTCATATCTTGGATCTCCTAAAGCGACTAGGTTTAGCAATGTGATTGTAATGAGAATAATTGCCAATTTTCAGGATATAGAAATTAGCAAGCTAACGTACTATGCATACTTTCACTATCTGATGTCATACAGAGTAATGTTTTTGGGTAACTCGACGCTTTGGCAAAAAGTGCTGCTCAAAAGAAAGTATTTAGAATGTGTGGGGCTCATACTCGCAAACCTTGTAGGCAGCTGTTTAAAAAGTTAGGAATTCTTACAACAGCCTCCAGGAATCAAATTTTTTCTCAGCAACATGGAGCAGTTTAAAAACAGTGACATTCGTGATTATAATAACAGAAGAAAGAAAGACTTACACCATCCTCTACTTAACCTATGTTTGGCTCAGAAAGTGGTAAAATATGCTGCTGTAAAACTTTTCGATAAGTTACCAGATGAAATAATATGTCTGACACAGCAATAATACCAGGCAGTTATAATTAAACCTTCCCTTTTTAACACATAATAACACGGAAAATAATTACCGTACGAGCACCAAACTTGGTAGCACAAACGTCCAAAGTATGGGGTACATCAGTTCCATTCATCACAGCGCCACCGTTCAGCTAAAACTATGGCCACCAGGTGCCACGACCATTCATCGTGATTCATAATCTCACACATCTGACCCGTCGCAGTGTTGACGTGTCAACATGAGCTTGGACAAAAGGAGCAGGGCGTTATTGGCGAAGCTCTATTATAAAAACTACAGTAATGCTGTAGCTGCACCTCGAGAATATCGCCAGCTGAAAGGGTTACGGAAGGATCCTCTTTGTCCACCTGCTGTGTGGAGCATGAAGAAGTAGTCTGAAGCAACTGGAGAACTGGGCGTCTCTCCGGGAAGAGGCCGCCGACAGACTGCACCACAGGTGGCTGATGAAATCGCTGCGCCATGGCAGACAACGCTGCGCGCGATTCCCAATCGTCAGGAAGCGTGCGCGCCGTGTCACGACAGCTGAACATCCCATGGTCCTCTTTGCAGAAGGTGCTTCGAACCGTTCTCAAGTGGCACCTGTAAAAGGTCCATATCGCACAGCAGCTTGCACTACAAGATGCACAATGGCGTGTTAACTTCACTGTCATCTTCCTCGCAAGGACTGACCACTCTATATACAGACGAAGCTCTTTTTTCTCTGATTGGGGAGGTGAACACATGGAATTGCCGAGTGTGGGAATCTTCACCTCCAGTCACTGTGCATGAAGTTTCTCTATATGGTGAACGTGTTACCATATCGTGCGACTTCACGGGTACATTCATCATTGGACCATTCTTTTTTGCATAAGTTGGCGATCATTGAGCAAAGATGTGCAGTGTGACTGGCCAGTGTTACTGCAGTATACTTCGCCAGCACGTCATATCCTCCCTACAGGAGATAGACTTATTGAACTCAACAGTTTTCTTGGAAGGTGGAGCCCCACTTCACATCGCTCGTGAAGTTCACGAGCTTCTCCGAAAGACATTTGGAAACGATCGAATTATCCGTTGATAGTTTCCAAATACTTGGTCGGCACGATCAACTGATCTCACTAGCTGTGATTTCTTGTTGTGGGGCTACCTGAAGGACGGGGTTTACCAGGGGAACAGTCACAGATGTGCTGATCTGAAGCGCAGCAATCAAGAGAGGTAGCCAGCATACCTATGGACATGCTTCGTTCTGCTGTGTAGAATGCAATCCTGCTCTTTCAAACTCTTCTGGACATTGATGGGGGCTATATTGAGTCCCTTTTGTAGGTAACGGTACCAGTATGTAACGGTATGATGTACCGTAGCAGCACAGTAAGTCTTTCAATCGAATTGATTCTGCATTATTTCTCTTCCCCCATGTCGTTGACATTAATGCTACCAAGTTTGGTACTCGAACGGTAATTACTTTCTGTGTTTTAAAGTGTTAAACAGGGAACGTTTAATTATAACCACTCGGTAGTTTCTTAAATAAACTAAATTAATATCTCATTGACAACTCCTTCTATACCATAGATGAGTTCTTGAATAGAAATAAATGAACGTATAGATATAATATATGCATTTTCTGGCATTTAAGGGAATGGGGTAGGTAATAAAAATTTGAAACTTAAAAAAGAAAACCTTGATTCAGGTGTGCATGGACTTGACACGTTCCACATCATAACGGTTACCGTAAGTTTGATCAGTAGAACACGTAACTAACTAACTAACCAAGTGAGTTGAACTTTCCACATCAAACACGCAGCGTCGCCAGGAACGATGCCCCAAAACTCAGGAAGTATAAAAATCTGTAGGAAAGCGAAACGCTGTTCAGAGTAAATGTGAAAACGAACAGTGGTCCAAAGACAGGAGAGAACAGTGTGTAACAAAGTGAAGAAGTAGAACACTGCAGCGAGAACTGCAATCCTGAAGAAGAAGGTCACAGATACGACAAAAGAAACAGCATGGAGTTAGCAGACGGAATGACGGATGCAGCGGCTGCTGCTGTTTCAGTAACTACGTCGACGTGGTTGGCAGTAGATGGCAGCCCACGAAATGGGATAGCTGCAGGCGGAGGATGGATTCACACTTTCAGCACGCCGAGACTACAGTCGACAAATGGAGATAAGTTTAGTTTATCTGTTATTTGCTTGTATCAAGTCTTTGTAAAATGGCAAGGAATGGCAATTCTGTCGTTGTGAAGGAAAATAATGTGATTCAGTTTGATGGAAGTTTCAGTTGGACAAGCACTGCAGGACAGAGAAATGTGGGTGAATTAGAAATTAATGATGTTTCAGTTCCTAATTTACAACCTTCATCTCAACTGTGGGAGAGAAACAGGAATAAAATGCTTTAACAGACTAGCTAGTGGAGAGGGTACCAGCTCTTTTAATAATAAATTGAGAGATTTTAGTGATGCTGATTTGAAAAGAGCCAAGGTGACCCAGACGAACAGGAGGGAAGAGAGGCAGATGCGAAACTTGATAAGTTGAACATTACGCAAAGTGAACAGGGAAGTGCAAATGAGATGTTAGCAGCATTAATGCGTATCATCAATGAAACAAATAGAAATTAGTTAGTGAGCTTAAGCAGCAGTCTGGTACTACGCTTAGCATAAACGAAGCAAATAAAAATTTAGCTAATGAACTTAAGCAGCTGTCTGGTACCATAAAAGATTTAGCTGGTGAATTTAAACAGTTCAAAGTTGAAATTTACACTAAGTTAAAAAAATCAGGCTGATGATCTAAAGGACATTTGGCGAAAAGAACTGAAAGCTTTTGATGAAAAATTTGAAGTTAAAGTTTCTCAAACTGAGGAAAGTTGTAAGAAATCCTCAGATAGTGTAAGAAAGGAATCAAGAGACTATAGAAAGAGTAGCTATTGAAAAAAAAATGAAGAGTGTACAATTTCGGTAAAAAATTTTGGAATAGTGATGAATAAAGTATTATATTTTAACTAAAGTTCAGTCTTGATCACAACACTTATTCCTCAATAACATAGGTGACCGGTTTCGGTTATATTTATATAACCATCTTCAGACCTGTGAATTAATTTTAGAAAATACTAGAGGCCAATCTTAAAATAAAATCAGAAGTGTCTAATGACGACAGAATTTTAACAAGATAAAATAAAAATTATACCCATGACTTCCTTGGAGGATGGTAAGCGGAGCTCTCCTCTGCTGCCACGAAGTCAACTGATGGTTATGAGTGCTGAGCATGAGCTTAAATATGCAGAGGCTCCGCCTACTTCCTCACACTACTTCACAACTGTCAACCAGCGTTCATAATATGACACTATCGTCAAAGTATAAAAGTACGAAATACACTAGGAACATAAAATTGATTCATTTAAAATGTCTGATTAACAGATAGTTAGTATGTGTAAAACTTATTTATATTTTACATAAAAACGGTAAACTACGATGTGTGCCCTCTATGGGCCACCTTAATACTATTACAGTGTCAGTTAAATCAAAGATGTAAAAGTCCTTGGAGTTGTGGTATACATCGATTATACCGAGTCGCCTACATCACAATTGCATCTTTGATGGATGTTGCAGAATCGTCTTACTTTAACTGTAGTTTTCATGGTGACATTTTTTATAACACTAGGGTAGCAGCCAAGGGTACGTTCCGCATTATGTATTTCTGAATAAATGATGAGACAGCTGATTAAATATTTAGAACTCATCGATCTAATAGTTTTTATAATAATCAATCTCAATTTAATAAAACTTTTATATGTTGTATACCGTATTTTTTATACATAGCTTTTGCCATGGGTATAACTAACTTTATATTTTAAAAGAAAAGAGTAGGTGCATCTTCATTATAAAATTTCGTCAGAAAGGTCGTAAAATATTTTTCGCGAAAATCTAATTGTTTATTGAGCAGCAATGATGATTTGGTTTTTAAATGAGCATATATTTCGATTTCTTCTAAGATATTCATAAGTAAGCCTTTATTTGCATAATGAAGAACTTGTAGATTCTGCTCTACTGTCCCCTCAGCATGGTTATTGAATGTTATGTGATGGCCGAATACAGATTTTGTTCGTGAGGTACCCGAAGTATGTTCTTTGTACCTTACTGCAAAATTTCGACCTGTTTGGCCGATATATATTTTCTCACAGTCTCTACATTGGATCTTATATACTCCTGATCTGCTAAATTTTTCATTCTCTTTACTTACGGTATGTCTTAATTTTTGTTTTAAAGTATTGTCAGTTGTGAATGCTACTGTTATTCCAGAATTTTGGAATAAATTAGTTATTCTATCTGATATGTTTCCCATATATGTCATCTTCATATATTTTGGATTACCTATTAGTGGAGTACTTTGTGATTGTTGCACTTTATTAAAAATGATATCTACCTGTCGTGTGTCAAGAGAGTTGGTTTTTGCAGTTTGTTTTAAGATAGTCATTTCCTTTTTGATCTCATTAGCTTCCAGTGGTAATTTTAGTATTCGGTGTATCATAGACTTAAAAATGCTTTTTTATATTTGTCAGCATGACATGATGTGGCATTAATAATAACATCAGTGGTTGTAGGTTTTCTGTATATGGTGAAGCAATGTTTCCGGTTGTTATTAGTTATAGTGAGATCTAGATAGTTAATAGATTTTTCATTTTCATGCTCAGCTGTAAATTGTAACTTAGGATGCATAGAGTTTAATTTTACAGCGAGCTTCTCAATTTTATCTTTTGAACCATTATAAAGCACTAATGTATCATCTACATATCGCTTGTAATATATGATTTTGTTTGCGATATCAGGATTATTTTTCAGGAGTTGCATCTCAATGTGGTTCACGAAAATGTCTGCAACTGTCCCAGCTTATACTTTTATACTTTGACGATAGCGTCATATTATGAACACTGATTGGCAGTTGTGAAGTAGTATGGCAGGAAGTAGGCGGAGCCTCTGCATATTTAAGCTCATGCTCAGTACTCATAACCATCAGTTGACTTCGTAGCAGCTGAGGAGAGCTCCGCCTACCATCCTCCAAGGAAGCCATGGGTATACTAAGTTTTATTTTATCTTGTTAAAATTTTGTCGTCATTAGACACTTTTCATTTTATTTTAAGATTGGTCTCTAATATTTTCAAAAATTAATTCACAGGTCTGAAGATGATTATATAAATATAACCGAAACCGGTCACCTATGCTCTTGAGACATAAGTGTTGTGATCAAGACTGAACATTAGTTAAAAAATAAAATGAAGAGTGGATCAGATGCAAGGAAATCTTCGGAAGGTAGAGCATAAAACAGCAACAGTGCTAGGTAAATGTCAAAGTGAGCACACAAATTTGAACAGTAAAATCAACGAAGAAAGTGAAAGTTGTTTAAAAGCCGTAACGGCTCTGTCTTACTGTGAGGAAGAAGTCAAGATTAACATGGATCATTTGACTAGTCAGGAGGGGGGCAGGGGGCGCAGCAAATGAATTGCACGATCATAACAACAGACTAACCAAAGTAGCACATAATATACTAGTTGGTACTAACAGTGTGGATCGTAGTTTGATGATAGGGTCACATTTCAGTAATGAGAATGTAATATGCGTGTGTACAGATGATGACACAGGTTCTAATGAGCAGGGAAATGTGTGCTATGTAACAGAGGAGGAACTTTTTCATGTTGAAGGGGAGAGCAGATAGTAAAGAATTGTAGGATTTAGACGAGAGGAATATTGCGGAAGTGATTAATGATAATTTGTTTGTGGTGAGGGTAGAGTGCATACTGAGAATGGCCATAGTGGGCGTCAGTTAAATAATGTATTGGAGTAAGTTCAGGGATAAAAAGACAATATGTCAATGTGTTTAGATCTGTCATTAGTGGACAGATGAAAAGATATGTAGAGGTGTTTAGATCTACCGTAGTAGACAGATTGACTGCTTCTAAGAGAAAAAATAATGAAAACAATCCTTCAAATATCTGTGTAATTCCTAGGCACAGGCATGTTTTTCAGAGAAGGGAAACTGTGCGTGAGTCACTGGATGAATTTGAAGTCAGTAATAGTGTGGAGAAGACAGGCCATGCTGTCGTTAAGTTAGCGGTACAAGTGCAAGAAGTGCAGTGTTTAGGTGACAGTGGCAGTGATCTTTATGCTCTCAGTCAAAAGTGGCTAGGTGCTTCACCAAACAGGGAGGAATTATTAATAATATGGGGAGAAATACAATTGTATCATTTTCGAGGAAGAAGATTTTAACTACTGAGGAGAATGACAAGTATTGCAGAAAAAGGGATTATCTGGAAGGGTATAATCAACATGGCACTGAGGAAATGGGGACTGATCCGGAGAGATGCTGGTTGTAAAAGATATTTACTGTAACAGCAGGAGTAAAATGAGGAAGGGGGTCTGTTAACTTTGGTGGGCACACCACTTGGCGACAGCTGCCTCCTCCCCTATCTGGGTGTGTCCATTCTGGTGCACTCTGTTCTCTTTCCTATCCGGATTCTATTCCAAATGCGCTCTTCAATTTTTGTTTCACTCTTTTCTATATGGAGTCTATAGCATTTTGTGCGACCACATCTTCTGTGAAGAAGGTGATTCAAAAGTTCTACTCTTGTAGCATCCGCTATGTCATGCATAAAAAAATTCATGCAAAATAGGACAAGAAATAATTTTTGTTGTAGCATATTTTTATTTGCTGAAGGTTCAGTGTTCTCTAAGAAAGTTAAATTTGGAAGTAATAAGGTTCTGGTATCCATTCTGGATGATAAATTAGTCAAGTGTGGAGATTGGTGAAGTGAGTACGCAGGAGGTAACAACAAAAATACTGAAGTAGAGAAGAATGGAGTCTGCTCCAGTGAAAGTCAGCGGTTATTAAGTACGGGCAGTAGAGCTCGTAGTTATGCCCAAAAAGCATGAAGAGGTGGAAGAGTAGGATGAACAGGCAGTGGTTTCTGTGTCATATGTTATGGGTGAAATGGTAAAGCACAAAAAGTGTGCCTACATTAAGGAAATAAGAGAGGTTTACGAGGGCGAAAAAAGCGTTTATACTGTAATAGCTGAAACAGTAAGTGACGAAATTTAAACTTCCTGTGAGATCAGCACACACTCCGCCGCAGAGTGAAAATTTAACTGTGGTGGGCGAGTCTTCTAGCACTCTTAGTAAGAAATTCGTGGATGCGGTGCAGAACTTGTTTCTCAGCTTCCTATATAAGTTCCTCGCGTTGTGGGCCTTTACCTTCTGCGCGGGGCAATGTGAATTAAATATGTGCTCTTAAGCTATATTCTATCATGATTTAACATTAAAATGAAAGCATACCAGAACACACAACACGTTTCGCATACGGAATTGAACGTAAAAAGGTAAATATAACTACGGTACTTCGTTAGGAATGACTTTCAGAACAGTCCACTAAAAGTAGAGAATCATGATGACACAACTTTGGTGAACAGCAACAAATGTCGATCGCGCAGGAAGTCTTTGTTGTGGGAAGCGTTCTCTATAAATTCGTACAGCTGCCCTCGCCATAAATTAAATCTCCCCTCCATCCTAACGCTTAACAGAGCACAGGTAACTCGATGACTGTCGACAATCGTCTTATCACAATGACTCAACCAACCAGGCTGTAGTTGCATGTGTGTTTGCAACTCACGCTCGCGCTGTCAGTACGCGCAACGGTAAATAACACGAACCGATTCCTTACGTAAGTGTGCAGCTGTGTTGGGACGAAGGGCAGGGGGGGCGGGGGAGGGGGAGCAGCAGACACCCTGCAGTGTTTTGATCCTGTTTAACAGGGTTTTCTTGGCATCTTATACCGTTTCCACGCTATATTTGCCTACGTCCAAATATTCGGTTTGTTACGTGTTTACTACTGGTCAGCACCTTTTGCTGTTATCTCTGAACCCACTGGTCGACTCTGTACGTCTGTTGTGGAGTCTGATGCGGTAGTTATCGACGCTGACGATCTTTGAGGAGAGTGCTGTTTCAGCTAATGAGCTGGGGCACTCAGTCGCTAGCACGATTTACAAATACTGAACTAGAACGAAGTACTCTTTCTAGCTCGATTCTGATGTAGCACGTGTTACGGCGAAGGTGTATATTGCCCGCAGTGCGTTATAGTGTGCAATTGAAAGTGATTGCATTTCAGTATGCTGAGAAAGGGGGAGGTGGTAGTGGTGGTCCAGGGAGGAGGGGGAGGTGGGGAGGAGAGGAGAGGAGAGGAGAGAGAGAGAGAGAGAGAGAGAGAGAGATGATGCCAAAAGCAGCAATGGTCTTGTGTGACTGAAGTGATACATAAAATTATAAAGCTCTTCTCATGCAACAGTCCTGGATCAAAGATTAAAATTTTTCAACAACTAAATGTTCGCCAAGCCTTACTGGATTGGAGAGACTGCTTACGCGCAAAATGCATAGCAGAGAGGCTTTTTCGGGTGTACCCTTTTGAGCCAGACTTTGTCCGACTGTGCTGGGGGCACCAGATGTCTCATGTGACCACAATCCGTTGTGTAAAATTTTCGTACTAAAGAGATTCAATAACAAGTATAAAGCTAATTGAAGCTTTATTTCATACTAGCTGACAAACCCTCAGATTCATTGCATGGGTATTTCTATTAGAAACGAAAACAAAAAATTAACTGTGTGTGTAGTGTACAGTTTCTGTACGTTGCGTGCAGTTGATTAACGTGTCTAAAACTCGATTTTGTGAAAGTTTCTATGGCAGCGCATCTTCATAGCTCTATACACAGCTATTATTTGAGTTTCACAGTAGAAAGCTTGTAACCTCCCCACAAAAATTTAAAAGATATTATTTTAATAGAAATGGGACCCAAGTGTAACCTCCCTAGCAATTAAATTTAATTACAACAAAAATGAGAATCGCAATCTGACTCAAGATGTAAGCTGTCACGAAAATAATGAAAAACAATTCAATGCTAATAAAAATCCCAGTGATAATGATAACTCAATTAGACCGAAATGTCAGTCTTTGGCCCTGTGCAAAAAATCATGATTAATTTCTTACCTCAGTATAACTGCATGTCAAATTTCTGCTCTTATTGTTGGCCACGGGTTGGAGGAAATGCATTGCAAATAATTTTTTTTTTTTTGAAATTTAACTGAAACTTTTCTTTAAAGGAAGTGGAAGGAGATCGTTGGTTCAATTAAAAGGTTCTTTTGTAAAAAATTGCTTTGAAATCAAAATTATTATTGGAGCGATTATTGCACAAATTAGTTACAGTCAATTTACATTATTAGCAGAGCGCATTTAAAAATAATATACCTCATCCTGAATCTTGACCAGAATGCCATGTCGACGCCCGCCGACTCCTCACACACAACTGCACTGGGCTGCTACTACCGACCGACTGCTGGACGCAACTGAACTGAGCTACTGCTACCGACAGAGTGCACTGCACGACTACTACTAGAGTACTGCTCGCAACTCTCGCGCGGTCAAGCGCAGACTAACCACGATAAAAGGCTCTCTGGTCAAAGATTTTATCATGCCTCACCATCGCTGCTACGTTACATACGTGTTTCAAGCTGTCAAAAGCGGTGTCAGATGTCAAGAATTTCCTTAAGTCAACTTACCTACAGGAGTGTCTTTGTAGCAAAGAATGACTTTATTAGAACTTAATGCGTGATGCGACATTCTTCCACGCATCTTAATGCTATGACGTCATATCTCTTGAATTACGTGTTGTACACTGATGCATTTATGCACAGGTATATTTAGCGGAGTATGTGGATACTGTCATCGAAATATGTTGCCCATAGAGTTAGTAGGAAAGAAGTAATAAATTTAAACTTCATGCGCAATGCGGCTGTTTCTCACGCATCTCAGTGATAATGACGTCATATCTCCTGAACTATGTGTGATACCACGGTGTAATACTGTAGGCGCATTTAGCGTTATATTTGGACAATGTATGCCAAATTTCTTGCGAATAATTAGCACAGAAGTAAAACATTTAAACCTCATGCATGATGCGGAAGTTTTCCACGCATCTAATTGTTTATGGCGTCATATCTCCTGAACCATGATAGGTAGGTGGTTCCCACCCACATAGTGATTATTACCAGACAGTAAGGGATATGTGTACCAAGTTTGATTGAAATTGGTATAATGATGTACAAGATGTTGAACATACAAACATATTCGTGTACATACATTTTTATAACATGTGTGGATTCATTCTTGTCATAAATTTAATGAAATGAAGTACAGTTTTTGCAGAATGGTAGTAGTGAATGACCATGGAGGCTTGCAGCCATGTTTCATGCAGAAGTAAGTAAATATTTTCCTACCTTTGACTCAACTGATGGACCATGAGAACCACTTCTGCCTAAATTAATTACAATTTCTTCCGCGTTAGAAAATTATTTTCAAATAACAGAAGGTAATCTCGCCTCGAGATCTTCAGGAGAGTATCTGTTTTGCCATTGTGGTACTATGTTTTGTAATACTGCTGCATTACTAGATCACCAAAATGAAGCAGGGTACATTTTTTCATGAATGAATGCACAGTCCTGGGTACACATCCCGGTGATCAGGTAAAAACTAAATGCTGTATGTGGAATTCAAACTTGATTAAAGTAAAGAAAAGGCTAGTTATTGACCAACAGTAAAACATTTCAGATGTAAAGAATATTTTGTTGTGTTTAAGTATGTGTGTGTCTGTGTGTGTGGGAAACTACCATACATGAGAATAGCGTGATTGCGGAATGTTATTTTCTTAGGGGCTTATCAATTTTGAAACGGCGCAACTTTTATGTGAAATTTAGTGACTACTGAAGGTAGCTGCGTAAGTATATGTTTACACCATATTTACAGACGCTAAACATCTGGGCAACGCTTTCTTGATAAATAACATGAATGGGGCTTTTACGCTTCTGGTTTATTTAATTTCTGTATTGTATTAACATTTGTCTGTTGAACGTTGTCTGGTATAAACTGGTTCAGTGAAACAAAGTATAAATTAAATGACAGCATATGACAGAGTACTATTTGGTGTTGTGCTCATAAGACAGAATACTGAGCATTAAAACTAATAACACAAAAGAATGGGGCTTTTACGTTTCTGGGTTATTTAATTTCCGTATTTCATTAACGTTTGTCTGTTGAACTTTGTCTGCTAAAAACTGGTTCAGTGAAATAAAATATTAACTAAATTACAGCCTGTGACCGAGTATTATTTGGTGTTGTACTAATAAAACAGAGTACTGGGCATTAAAACTGATAACACTCTTTTTGTTCTCCTCTAAGGAAGTGCTATGATCAACGATTGCGTGTGCTATGTGAGAGTTATTGGAATGTTTGTGCATTACTCTATAAGTAAAATACTCTGGGGTATGCAACGTGAAGCATTCAGATATGCAGTGAGCAATGATAACTAGTTTGAATAGTAAATTATCTTGAGAAAAGTGAGAAATGAATGATGAAGATTGATGGTAGATAACTGTGGAAAGGGAGGGTATCTTGAAGAACAAAAAATTTGTTTATGATACCCTCTTTGCTTTGCTAAGTGGTAATAACACGAAAAGACAAGTTCATTTGTTAATCATGTCTTAAAGGTAGTTCAGTGTATAAGTGATCATTAAATGACGGTATTGTGAAAAACAAAAATAGGTCCGGGGGAGGGAGGATGCAGAGAATTTTTGTAAGTTGTTGTACAGCCAGAAATTTCTCATTTAAATATAAATTTATAGTGATTAGTTTACGTCGTTTGAAATGTTCGACCATTAAGAGATGGAGACCAAGTGATTCCTGTGAGATTTTTTTCTTTTTCATGGAATTGTGTGCTTCTTGGTGAATATTTTGGTGGTATCCTGATGTATATTTCTTTGCAGGAGACTGCAACATTTGCTTTGCGATTTGGAAATTAATTTTTATAGTGCTAATTTGTATTTTTTGTTCATGTATATCATTGTGTACGGTTTAATTTTCAAACATGTAATATTGGTTCACTGGATATACGTTTGATGTGTGGAATATTTCTGGGAGTGCGTGACATATCTAGTTACGTTTGAAAATTCCCTTGCTGAAGAAGAAACGCGTGTTTACAGTTCTTGTGGGACTCTCAAGCAGTTGTTTATGTGTCGGAATAGGCAGTTGCGCAATATGGCGAATGTTCTCTGTTCTGGTAGCACGTGGTATCGAATTAAGAACAATCCACACCTTCAGGTGGAACCTGCTGTAGTTGTGGTATGGGATCGAAAGAGGAGGCATTGTTATATGATCATAGGATTTTGAGCATTATGATTACAGTATATTTAATCTCAGTTATTTATTTGTGTTTGGTTTGAAGAAAATTTTTTATAGGACTTAGGCTCAGGCTTGACTGGCTAGTGAGTGAAACGGCGTTGAAAATGGATGTGTCGGGAGAGTTTGGTAAGGCAAATCACGTTGACACAGGTAGTGCTTACAGAGTGGATGTATGTACACAGTTGACAGGGTAACGTGTGTACATGCTACATCATTTTCGATGTATCTCCAACTCTAGCCCAACAGCAAAAGCAATGCTCATCACATGATCATATGATGCAAAAGAAATAGAAAAATCTTAACCGTATCATTTATTTAATGTGCTACTGTATTTGTTTTATTTCGGCGCATATTGTTGATTGTAGAAAACAGAGTGGAGAATGATGATCAAATATGGATCATTATATTCCATACCTCCTATTTCCTATTTAAATTGAATCTGAGTATACAACTGAAATGACTTCAAAATTTATTCTCTAGGAATATTACCCTTTTTGAACAAAATTTTGACCCTTGTAACGTGGCTTCTATTCGCTAACTACTTGGTAATAAGCAGCACTTCCATCATGATGCAAACGAAAATAAAACGTGATTTTGCACACACGTTTGAGTAAGGAAAATAGTATTACGAATACGTTCGGTCATTCTAGCCAAATCTAAAAGTACGAATGCTTTCTCCCTTACAGACAGAATGCATGTGACGAAGATGTACTCTGAACTTTGCAAAATGCACTCTATACGTAGTCTGGATGACAGCACATATTTAAAAGTTCTCAGCAGCTGACATGTACCTTATATTTGGAAAATATCGCTTGGAGTGCTGTTCAAGAATGGCAGCACAAAGGCCGAATCACCAGACTGACATACAATTTTGCAGTCTGGTGGTGGTGGTGGTGGTGGTGGTTGTTAGTGTTTAACGTCCCGTCGACAACGAGGTAATTAGAGACGGAGCGCAAGCGCGGGTTAGGGAAGGATTGGGAAGGAAATCGGCCGTGCCCTTTCAAAGGAACCATCCCGGAATTTGCCTGAAACGATTTAGGGAAATCACGGAAAACCTAAATCAGGATTGCCGGAGACGGGATTGAACCGTCGTCCTCCCGAATGCGAGTGTGCTAACCACTGCGCCACCTCGCTCGGTGCAGTCTGGGAGTGCGGGATAGCGAAGAGAGTGCTCTTACTCTCATATGGAATCGCACCTCAGATCATAACTCCAGGTGTGGATCCAGTATGTCTAACTTGCAGACAGGATTATTGAACGCCCTCAACTCGCCTCCTTCTAACCAACACACGGCCATCACTGGCAATCACACGGAAGCAGTTTTGGTAAACATTTTTGGAAACAGTGATCAATAGAGTCTTATATTTTAACTAAAGTTCAGTCTTCGTAGCAGCTGAGGAGAGCTCCGCCTACCATCCTCCAAGGAAGCCATGGGTCTGAAGATGGATATGTAAATATAGCTGAAACCGGTCACCCATGTTATTGAGACATAAGTGCTGTGATCAAGACTGAACTTTAGTTAAAATATAAGACAGAAGCAGCTTATATCAGAAAGCACGTCAGACCTCCCCGATGTCCTCCACTGAAACCTCATGTGACGTTGCTAATGGCGGTGGTTTTGGGTCTGTGGAATTCACGCTACAAAGCGTCCTGCTCTGAGCTGTCCTTGTAGTAACCGATTTATACAGTTCGTTGTGCACAGTGACGCCAACTGCTGCTCAAATTGCTGCTGCTGATGCATTATGATGTGCCAGACCTATTGGCCGAACACGATGGTCTTCCCTCGGTAGTGTCACATGAACGTCCATAGCCTGGTCTTCTTGCGACCATACAGTCTCGTGACCATCGCTGCCAGCAATCATGTACAATGGCTGCATTACTCCCAAGTCTTCCTGCAGTATCGCAGAAGGCACGCCCAGCTTCATGGAGCCCTTTTACACGATCTTGTTCAAACTCGTTGAGGTGTTGTTGGGATTTTTGTCGCCTGAAAGCCATCCGCGACTAACATAAACTCACCAAGTCCAATCTCAAAGCTAGCTGAAGCTCACGACCGAAACAAAAGTGATATGTATCCTCATAGTGCGCTACTAGACTGATAGAGAGAGGGAAGTAGAGGAGACGGACAAAGAGGGGGAGGAAGATGGAGAGAGGAGAGGGAGAGAGAAGAGGGGCGAGGGACAGCGAGGGGATGTTTAGATGGTCAGAGAGAGAGCTAGGAGAAGATGGACCGAGGGGGGAGGAGAAATGGACAGAGAGCATGGAAGGAGAGGATGGAGATAAAGAGGAGGAGAAGGAGCACAAGGCAGGTTGAAAATGGAGAGGTGTATAGGAAACGAGAAGGAAAGGATGGGAGGAGGCCCCTCTTCCTCCCCTCTTCCCCACCCTCCCTCTTTCTCCCCTCCTCCCCATCCCCTCTTCCTCCCTGAGCCCCATCTTCCCACCTCTTCCCTCTT
Organism: Schistocerca americana; assembly: GCF_021461395.2. NCBI lineage: Eukaryota > Metazoa > Arthropoda > Insecta > Orthoptera > Acrididae > Schistocerca > Schistocerca americana. Next base: position 97,393,069 of record NC_060121.1, read on the forward strand.
CCTCCCTGAGCCCCATCTTCCCACCTCTTCCCCATCCCCTCTTCTTGGGCCCCATCTTCCCACCTCTTCCCCACCCCCTCTTCCCCCTATTCCTGGGCCCCATCTTCCCCATCCCTTCTTCCCCCCTCTTTCCCCTCTTTCCCCTCTTCCCCACTCCCCCTCTTTCCCACCCCACTCTTCCCCTCCTCCCCCAATCCCTGCTTCCCCACCCTCACCCCTTCTTCCCCACCCTCACCCCCTCTTCCAAACCCTCGCCCCCTCTTCCAAACCATCACCCCCACCCTCACCCTCTCTTCCCCACCCTCTCCCCCTCTTCCCCACCCTCTCCCCCTCTTCCCCACCCTCACCCCCTCTTTCCCTCCCTCACCCCCTCTGCCCAACCAACCACCCCTCTCTTCGCCACCCACCACCCCTCTCTTCCCGACCCACCCTCCTCTCTTCCCCACCTGGCCCCCTATGCCCCCTCTGGAAATTTGTGAGAAAAGGACTTAGCCTATGATGTCCTGCTGGATAGGAGAGTGAACCGTGAATTTAAACTTTCAAAATATTTTCTTAAAGAATTTATTTTATTTACTAGCGATTCGCCAAGAACATTAGCACATTTAATCACACTAGGTGAGTGTGGAAGTAGTTGCCAGGAAGTAATTGATGGAAAATAAAATTACCTTTGACAAATGTGAATTTTATTCCTAAAAGCCTTTTCAAAAGAGATTTAAAATTACAGTCAGAAAGCACCTTCTAAAAATCAAGTTACAATTCTTCAGAGGCAGAATAACATTTTTTTTTTTTAACTGTAGAAGCCTTCGGGCTCAGAAGCTTCCGCTCCCTTTCAACATGGCCGTAGACAAGACCGCTCACAATGACCCTTTTGAAGCCGACGGAGACAAAAATGGCGGAGCGACGGGAGTTAAGCTGGAGGGAGAGGAGATGAGTGAGGTGGAGGAGTTGGTCATCGGCAGAAGAGGAAGGCTGAAAGCCACACTGGGGGTCGGGGAGGAGGTGGTTTTGGCGGAGGTGGTGGTGAATGCGCCGGGAAAGAATGGATTCCAAGAGCTTGCTGAACACTGATGTGAGACAGATAGGACGATAGGAGGAGGTATCAGATTGAGGCTGCTTGGGATTGGAGAACGTTAGGATACAGGAGGTTTTCCACAGGTCGGGATAGAAGCCTGTGGCAAGGATGACATTGTAGAGGGTGGCAAGGACAGAAAGGAAGGAGGGAGGGCAGTGTTTGAGGTGGCAGTAGGTAATGCAGTCGTGGCTGGGAGCAGTGTTGCATTCGGAGTGTGAGGCTGATGTCCCGTGTAGTGATGGGAGTGTTAAGTTCAGATGGTAGTGTGTGGCCCAAGTACTGGAAGCTAGGAGCAAGGGGAGGAACAGAGGTATTCGTACAGTCCATGGTCATCAAGGAGGAGATGGTACTGGGGGATGGGGCGGTTCCCAGTAAGGCGGTGGATAGCAGACCAATACTTGGAAGAGTTTATGGGCAGCGTGCTGTTGAGTTGTGTACAGGTCTGGCGCCAGGCACGGCGTTTCTTCGCAGTAATCAGGTTGCGGATGTGTCATCGTAACTGCCTGTGGTGGGTAAGTGTATCCCAGTCACGAGTGTGGAGAAAAGTGCGGTAGAGGCGGCGGGACTCTCGAAGGAGAAAGACGGCAGGGCGGGATGGTGAGGGTGGATGGCTTTGGTGGGGATATGGGTGGCGACGGCGTCAGACAAGGTCTGGTGCAGGAAGGCAGCAGTGCGAGAGATGTCATCAGGAGATTGGAGGGTAAGGTCGTGGCCATCAACCTGGGTGTGAATGGAGTCCCGGTAGGCATACCAGTTGGCACGGATGTCGGGGTGAGGAGCGTTTCAGGGAGGGCGACCATTAGAGATGGTGAGGAGAACAGGAGCATGGTCACTGCCAATGAGGTGAAGGACATCTGCGGTGATTCGCCCAAGGAGGTTGGGAGAGGCAAGGACTACATCGAGAGTGGTGTTGGATTCAGTTTGGGTGTGCTGAGAGAGGGGAATCAGGTCTCCCTGGAGAGTGGTGATAGTCTGATGCCACCGCTGGAAGTCGGCAGGATCACGGCTGTGGATATTGAGGTCGGCAGCAATCACGTAGGTGGAGAAGGCGCGGTTAATGTGGGCCAGGAAATCGTACAGGATGGGGGTGCGAGGGTGGACATAAATGGTGCCACAGGTGACGGTAATGGTGGGGAAGAAGAGGCTGATGGTGTGATGATCGGCAGGATTGTTAAGGAGAGGTTGGGGCCGGTCAGGGAGGTGCTTGAGGGGGTCTATAGCAACTCCGCCACGCGCCAGTGGGTACAAGTTATCGGTGCGGTGAAGGGTGTAAGGAGTTGTGGAGATGGAGATACGGGATTGAAGGAAGGTTTCATTTAGGACGAAGGCATCCATGCGGTGCTGACAGAGGGTGTGGAGTAAGAGGAGTTTGTGGGTGAACAGGGAGCGAATATTGTGGTACAGGATACGGTAGGGTTGTTGTACCATGGGAGGGGAGAGTTAGACGAGGGTGGTGAGAGGGGTGAAGGTGAAGTGGGCCTGGTTGTGGGAGTATGTGGCATAGGTGGTAAGATGGAAGATGGAACGGGCAGCGAGGGCGATCTGGGAAAGGGTGTGGGAGCGCTAGAAGGGGTGGATGTTTTGGAGCACAATGGTGATGAAACGGATGATGTCCTCTGCAGTAGGTGGAGGGCGGAGCGAGTTGTTGGGGTGGATGGGGTCATCAACAGGACGGACAGGGACGGTGAGCTCAGGGGTGACTGGAGGAGGTTTCGCTTTACACTTCGAGGAGTAGGTAGGAAGTGGTTCATTACAGGTGTTGCAGGAGGGGGGAGAGGTGAGGTTGGGGCAGTTATTGAGGAAGTGGGAAGCTTTGAAGTGGGGATAAGTAGGGGGGTTCTTGCAGGCAGAGGTAACGTGGTTGTTGTATGTGAGGCAGCATTGGCAGCGGTAGGATTGGGCTGGGGAACGGGAGGGGTCCACTTTATGATGGCGATTGTACATGAGGGCTCCCTCGGTGAGGAGACTGGCGAGCTTACAGCGGCCCTTAAATAAACGTCAACGGGCAACGTTTCCTCTTTCACACCAGAGGGAGACACCAAAACTGCGATTGCCACAGCGGCGCCACCGCCAGAAACGGAAGGCGACTGCTTTACACTCCGCGCTGCGGCTCAGAGGGACATAAGTATTTTGTACACAGTGCCATATATTGTTTATTTGAACAATTTCAGTTGCGTTTGATTTACTACTAGACAGCAGCTGCATCCAGGTTCATCAATAATCGCTAGAAATAGTGTGATATTTCCGCGTTTGGTCGAGCACTTGGGAGTTGATCCAGGCAGTTCAGCCAATAGCCCTGTGTGGGTCGGATGGGTGGTAATAACTCACTGCAAGCTATCATTTAGATACAGAAAATTAGCTTCTTGCTGATCTGAAAGTGAAGAACTGCTGCTGGGAGGAATGTAAGGGTGGGTAACAATAATATTAGAACAGTGACCCAATGTCCCACTGCGCCTGTAGTATCCTGCGCCTGTATACAGGTCTCCCATAGCAACAGTGAAGCACAGTACACATATATACGAGTCGCAAGTCATGTCCTAACCAACTGAAACACGGGAAATTTATCCTATGATATTTTTTTTGTGAATGTAGCGCTCATTAACTTAACTGAACACAGTGTCTCAAGATGGAAAAGAAAACTGTCCAGTCCCCTCCAGTCCAGTCCATCGCCATCTACCGAGTGTATTGTGTAACTGAAGAGTCGGCCAGTGGAGAAAGCACACCTCATGACAGCCTTCTTAAGCTTCTGCTAGGTGCTGCCCGGCCAATCCCGCCGCCAGCTGCTGTACAATGTGGCCCGATTTGGACGACCTACAGTCCCTCCCCTGTCATAGATTCCTCAGTTAAAAAAAAAAAAAAAACCCGAAACGTGGATGTTATTTCGTCAATACACCTCGAATTTATCACATGAAATGTATGTGTCTCCCGTGTATAAGAGTTATTTTCGAAGATAGATGAAATCGCACTAGACACGCGTTTTCATATTGCTAAAGTATCATTAGTTGTTTCGAAAGTCCTGTGCAACAGTATGGCACAGGCTATATGTCCTTCAGGTATTTTCTTATCAGGTAGGAAAAACCTGTTCGTATCTCTCATGTTCTGCCTTACAGTACTAGAGTAATGGTTCAAATGTCTCTGAGCACTAAGGGACTTAACATCTGAGGTCATCAGTCCCCTAGAACTTAGAACTACTTAAACCTAACCAACCTAAGGACATCACACACATCCATGCCCGAGGCAGAATTCGAACTTGCGACTGTAGCGGTCACGGGGTTCCGGACTGAAACGCCTAGAACCACTCGGCCACAGCGGCCGGTCCTACTAGAGTATTAAACTCATTTTTAGTTATGGCGGAGTGCTAGGGGCATGCTCTACCTCTGTCATAGAATGCCTCCTCACTTCCCAACTCTCTTGAGGTAAACAGTATCGTTACATACTAATTTTCTCAAGGTAACTGCGCAGAGAAGTTGTACATATCAGGTTTATACCATGTATCACGTTATAAATTCGATAATACAGCTGATTCTTATTTCATGATCATCTGCCTGTGTATGTCGGAGATTGAAACTCCGTTAAAAGATCTCACCGCTACGAAAAAATTCCAGATTACCGCTCCAACTCTTGAATCATATCCGTGGTACTCTCACCCTCGCATCACCCCACCTGGTGGCATATCATTGATGTCGAACTGATAGGCTAATTAATTAAACTGATCATGAAAGTCGCTTTGCATGGCGAGTAACTTTTTTCCTGCAGTTGGATTACATTTGCCAGGTAACCATTACAGACGCTTCTATGATGTCTCTGTACGCTTCCTACAGGCTAGGTAGTCACTTCCTCTGATACCAAAATTGGTGGTAACTATCGTCAAATAACTGAAGACATCCAACGGTACTTACGTTCTGTCTATTGTCTTGTCATGCTGGTGTAAGCAAGTCACTTAGAATTCTGGTACAGTGCTCCCGAACTAATCCTGCTGAGACCTCATGATCCATGGGGTGTTGAAGTATATTTCACTCTCTTCTTCACTCACACGCCGACTCTGCCACCGGATTGTATGCGAACAGCTGCCACTGGGTAGCGAACTTCCGCCCATGCATCATGGCAGTACCACTTCTGGCCGACAAATCATCGCTCGCCGTGCCGGACAGCTGTTAATGATTCGCAAAAGTTGTCCTGTCCCTCTCAGAAGGTCTGGACGCTTAAATGTCGTTGGGGTGAATACCAGGATGTCGAGCTATTTCTTCCCCTCAGCCCTCCTGCAAACCGAAACGCTCTGAGACGAGTTTTTGAAATATCCAGGAAAGACCGACTCAGTGAGCTATAACAAAATACCTGTCTACTCACCGCCACATCCCAAAAGTGTAAGTCTGCAGATCTAGGTTTATCTCAGAATACAGCGCTATCGAAAATTCCTGTTGGCTCCCACCAAATTTGTGGGCGGATGCTTCTAGAACTCAAATGGGAATACCCGGAGGGAAGACGATGTTCTTTTCGAGGAACGCTATTGGCAACCGGCATTTGAAGCTGACCGCAGAAGGATTCTAATGCTGCCAACGTGCATTTCGCAAAAGCACAACGAAGATAAGGTACGAGAGATGAGCGCTTTTAGGGAGGCATATAGGCAGTCTTTTACCCTCGATCTGTTTGCGAGTGGAATAGGGAAAGGAATGGCTAATAGTCCGCCACACACCGTACAATGACTTGCGAAGTAAGTATACAGTTGTAAATTTAGTCCACCTGTTAAGAAGTTAGTGCATCCATTTATAAGCACAGAAAACTCACGGAAGAATGTTGTCTCTTATTTATCGAGAAAACAGAAGATGGAACTTCTGCTGCTGACTGTCTCTCTGTAGAAACCTTCGTATTAGCCCCTCATTTTCTCACTGTAGTCACTTCGCGAGACGTATGCGAGAGGCTGTAATACGTTTACGACATTGTAATGGTGACTGTATTTGTTGACGGCACAGTGTCTTCCTCTTGCCTCGCTATTCTTGTGACATGCACGGGAGTAAATTTACGAACTATAAAATCTGCACTAACGTTACCTGGTTGAGAATTCAATAAGAATTTACCGCATCTATCTCTTGCGATATACTGGGGAAAAAATACCGTCTGCGTTGTGACAGCCGGCCGGGGTGGCCGAGCGGTTCTAGGCGCTGCAGACTGGAACCGCGCGATCGCTATGGTCGCAGGTTTGAATCCTGCCTCGGGCATGGATGTGTGTGACGTCCTTAGGTTAGTTAGGTTTAAGTAGTGCTGAGTTCTAGGGGACTGATGACCTCAGAAGTTAAGCCCCATAGTGCTCAGAGCAATTTTTTGCGTTGTGACATCGGCCATGTGTGGTGATCCCATTAAACATTCATGTGTTGTCCACTGGAGCAGGCGACCAGCGATTGAAATCGCATCTACGGAAATGTGTAAAGTTTTGTCACCTGCCCTGGAGGAAGACCATATCGATTCAGTCACAAGAAGAAGAGGGATCTTGTGTTGTTGTTTCATAAGCAGTCTGATACTTCGTTGTTGCTGTAACACACTGAAGTAGTGTATGACTACAGTTGTGTATACAGCCATATATTTTGTTTTTTGTCATGACTTTGAGGTCTGTGTCAGGTGCTAAACCGAGATTAACATGTTTTGATCCGTTGGCTCTCACAGAAAGCTGTACACCACGTGTTGTAAACTATGCTGCTTCCACATCACACAGGATGGTGTTTTTTACTGACAAAAATGTGGAAGACGTCGCAGCGTATGGGAGCAGGAAGAGTTTATAGCACTGTTGAGTGTTTCCAAACAGCTGTCCAAAGGTGTTTGATGACCTCTACATTCAAACTTATCTACCACAGCGACGTGATAGCAGACGCCTAGGTATTCCATTCTCAAACAGACCATGAGAAATTCTTCATATTGCAGCAATATGCAAGATCACTGTTTTAGTGCTGACCATCTACAGAAGGTGTTAGTTCCATCAAACAAGTGGTGCCAGTCAATCATTATGTGATAATCAAATGCTTACCCGTTAACAAACGGGTTGGAAAAGATACTGTCGATATGGGAAGATGTACTGCAACGAGCACAACACTTGATAATGTAATCAGTTTTAGCAATTTTGCCATCTTTTTCCGTAATTTCGACTCCAACCAGTGACATGGCAGCATGCTTCCCCATTTCTGTAGCACCGCTAAACCAACCCTCCACTACTATTGGAATACCATATACTAGATTGAAAATGTAGACAGTTGACTGTGCAGGCCGGCCGTGGTGGCCCAGCGGTTCTACTCGCTACAGTCTGGAACTGCGCGACCGCTAAGGTCGCAGGTTCGAATCCTGCCTCGGGCTTGGATGTGTGTGATATTCTTAGGTTAGGTTTAAGTAGTTCTAACTTCTAGGGGACTGATGACCTCAGAAGTGAAGTCCCACAGTGCTCAGAGCCATTTGAAACATTTTTTTGACTGTGCTGTGCGTCCATTCATTGTTAATTCTCGGACATGTACACCAAAGTATACCAGACAGCGTCCTATACCAATGCAGTCAGTTTCTCTTCATATTTCTAGCACTTCGATCATAGTGCCGAATTTATGATAAAGATTGTTCATCTTTCCATATGTGGATGAGAGTCAGAATATTCTCGCATTCTTAGGCTGAAGTTGGAGATCTTTGTCTTTGACCAACCCTCCCTGCAACATTGCCGCCTCACAGCGTCCATCGAAGTGCACAAGATCTCTCCAGATGCTGGCATGTCGAGGAACTCAGCACGCCCCCCCTCCCCCCCTCTCCCCTATCGGTGTAGAGTAGGTGCGAGAGTATTGTGGTGAGTGGTGATATAACAGACAGTTCAGAAGAACTATGTGGTTTATGCATGATGGAGCTCCAGACGGATGGACTGCGGGGCATTTTACAGAAGTCAACTGTGCTATCAATTCTGTAATATTATTCCGCAGTCTTGGATCGGCGCCAAGAAGGTACCGGTAAGAGAGAAATGATCGTAGAGCTTAAACACATGCACTCCTTAGGCAATATGGTTCTGCTCTTAAACACACTATAATGTTAAAGCCATGGTGGAGTGCAGTGTTCTGAATACTCTAATGGTTCAAATGGCTCTGAGCACTATGGGACTTAACATCTATGGTCATCAGTCCCCTAGTACGTAGAAAGACTTAAACCTAACTAACCTATGGACAGCACACAACACCCAGTCATCACGAGGCAGAGAAAATCCCTGACCCCGCCGGGAATCGAACTTGGGAACCCGGGCGCGGGAATACTCTAATGCAGGACATATATATCCAAAATCTGACATACATCCAAATCTGACATACACCAAAGAAAAACAATATATTTTCCGGATGTGTATAGCTCCCAGTGCTCCCAACCTCTTTCACTTACTTAGAAAACGAGTTTGAAACATTTTACGTAAATCGCTTCGGCTAACAATTCTGAAGTACTGCTCCAGTGTTTGGTGTCCACACCAAGAAGATATTGGAAAGAGAGAAATGATGATGGAACGTAAACGCATTCCAAGGGCTACACGGTTCTGTACTTAAACATACTACCATGCTAGAGCTGTGTTGTTACCGACCTATTAGTCATGTGGAATGCAACGCTCTCAGTACTCTAATGCAGGAAACATTTTTGCAACACGTGACATTCAGTCTCCCTGCAAGTTTCTCTTTGCAAAGAAAACTAGTTGTAAGCGAAGTGTGTATTTGATGTGGGAGATTGCGATTTCAGTGCATCAACAGTCATAAGAGGGATAAAGGATTTTACATGGAAAATTATGTCCATTCATAAGAGGAGTATATATATATTGATATTTCCAGAGCCACAGCCATCAGGAGGAGGTATTTCCGATACTTTGGTCATTGTTGAATGTCACCAGATTGTGGCTGCAGTCATAATATTTAACCGTAATTACAGTGATGTGGCTGCTTTCCTAGGACGACACCGATTGGTATGCGGAGTGTGTGGCACGGGTAGCCTGAGGTTGTAACGAGTGGGCACTTCTGGCTCAGGGTTCTGGTGAGTGGCGGATCCAGAGAGAAATTCCAGTCAGCCGACTAGTCGCCGCAGGGGCAAGTCCCCGTGGAGGTGCCCTCTGGACATCTGACCTGCGAACTAATATTAAGTATGCTTTGGGCTGTCTCCGCAATCACGTGTGTTGCATGCATTCTCCTTGGAAATTTAAGTGATACAGTATGGATTACTGCCAGGTGTTGTGACTGGACGTATTGGTAACATCTGAACTCCAGTCACTCCAATGATTCCTGGGGGTGGTGCAATCTGGCAGGCACGCGCGTCCACGACTGTGGCTGTGGTTGTGGCGCAGTTTTCTCTGACGTCTGGCGATGGCGGTGTGAGGGGACTGGTGAGCTTCGTGCGGACTTAGGTGCAAGAGTGGGATGTGCGACTGTTTCAGCGATCTCCGTCGTCTAGCCATGACAGCTTCTGCTTGGGATTGGATTGTGATTTATCTGTGTCATGTTTAGTGCTTCTCAGTACATTGCAGTGGACTCATTTTTTGCAGTGTTATTTGCTGTTGTCTCTATTCTATCACGCAGTAGGCCCTACCTTCCGAATACAGTGGAGAGAAACAATTTAGGAATTCCACAGGGATTTAAAAATCCAATCGCAACGTCAAGTTCCCGATTGATAGCAGTCTATGGACAGTTAGCCACGACAACAACAACAACAACAACAACTACTACTACTACTACTATTCCGGATTGGGTCATGGTTTAAGTGTGTCGTGTCTAGTGCTTCTCAACACATCACAGTGGACTCTGTCTTGCAGAGGTATTTGTATCCTATCACACAGTAGGCCCCTCCTCCTCCTGGAGCAGTGGAGAGAGGCTATGTAGGGATTCCATGTTGCTTTTAAAACCCAGCCACAACGTCAAATTCCTGATTGATCGATCGACTGCGAGCACACACACCAATCCAGGCCTTCCCACACATTGTTTAAGGAAACAGCGTGCAATTAAGCTGAAATTTGAAACTTTCAGCTACCTCCAACGTAATGGGCTTTCTACCAAATGACCTAACTGCGCCAGTATCCACCAATAGGAGGCAAGGGAAAAAACCCAGTAGGATCTGGAAATGAGTCATCAAATATACCAGTTCCAGTATCCATCAATAGGATGCAAGAAAAACTGACTGCATACAATAGGTATCGACTTAATTAGCTAATCAATCTGATAGATTGAGAGAATATTTCCAATACATCCACAGTGGGGGGTTTCCGAGGTATCCACTATTTTGTTCAGCTAAAATGTGTAATTAGCGTGGCAGACGACACACACTACCTACTACTTCACGAATGTCTTTGTTGTTCCACTACAGGTTTCCATAGCATTCGATGTGTGAGAACAAAGGGATATTTCTTTTCTTTTTTTCTTCTCATCACTCTTCTTACTGGTTTGATGTGGCCCGCTGCGAATTTCTCTCTTCAACTCAGAGTAGCACTTGAAACCTACGTCCTCAATTATTTGCTGGATGTATCCCAATCTCGGTCTTCCTCTACAGTTTTTTACCCTCTACAGCGCCCTCTAATACCATGGAAGTCATTCCCTCATGTCTTAACAGATGTCCTATCATCCTGTCCCTTCTCTTTATCAGTGTTTTCCACATATTCCTTTCCTCTCCGATTCTGCGCACAACCTCCTCATTCCTTACATTATTAGTCCACCTAATTTTCAACATTCCTCTGTACCACCACATCTCAAATGCTTCGATTCTCTTCTTTTCCGATTTTCTCACAGTCCATGTTTCACTACCATACAAAGCTGCACTCCAGACATATATTCTCAGGAATTTCTTCCTCAAATTAAGGCCGATATTTGATATTAGTAGACTTCTCTTGGCCAGGAATGTCCTTTTTCCCAGTCTGCTTTTGGTGTCCTTCTTGCTCCACCCTTCACTGTTTATTTTATCGCCTAGGTAGCAGAATTCCTCAACTTCATCTACTTCGTGAACATCAATCCTGATGCAAAGTTTCTCGCTGTTTTCATTTTTACTACTTCTCATAACTTTCACATTTCTTCGATTTCCTCTCAATCCGTACTCTGTATTCATTAGACTGTTAATTCCACTCAACAGATCATGTTAATCTTCCTCACTTTCACTCAGGATAGCAACGTCATCAGCGAATCGTATCATTGATATCCTTTCACCTTGAATTTTAATTCCACTCCTGAACCTTTCTTTTATTTTCATCATTGCTTCCTCCATGTACATATTGAACAGTAGGGGCGAAAGGCTACATTCTTGTTTTACACCCTTTGTAATACGAGCACTTCGTTCTTGGTCGTCCACTCTTAATATTCCCTCTTGACTGTTGTACATATTGTATATGACCTGTCTCTCCCTATAGCTTACTCCCACTTTTTTCAGAATTTCGAACATCTTGCACCATTTTACATTGTTGAACGCTTTTTCCAGGTTGAGAGATCCTATGAACGTAACTTGATTTTTCTTTAGTCTTGCTTCCATTTTTAGCCGCAACGTCAGAACTGCTTCTCTCGTGCCTTTACTGCCTTTACCTTTCCTAAAGCCAAACTGATCGTCATTTAGTGCATCCTCAACTTTCTTTTGCATTCTTCTGTATATTATTCTTGTAAGCAACTTGGATGCATGAGCTGTTAAGCTGATCGTGCGGTAATTCTCGCACTTGTCAGCTCTTGCCGTCTTCGGAATTGTGTGGATGATGCCTTTCCGAAAGTCGTATGTCGGCAGACTCATACATTCTGCACACCAACGTGAATAGTTCTTTTGTTGCCATTTCCCAAAGTGATTTTAGGAATTCTGATGGAATGTTATCTATCCCTTCAGCCTCATTTGGTCTTAAGTCCTCCAAAGCTTTCTTAAATTCTGATTCTAATACTGGATCCCCTATCTCTTGTAAATCGGCTCCTGTTTCTTCTATCACATCAGACAAATCTTCCCCCCTCATATAGGCTTTCAATGTATTCTTTCCACCTATCCGCTCTCTCCTCTGCATTTAACAGTGGAATTCCCGTTGCACACTTAATGTTATACTCCTTGCTTTTAATGCCACTGAAGGTTATTTTGACTTACCTGTATGCTGAGTCTGTCCTTCCGACAATCATTTCTTTTTGAATGTCTTTGTGGTGTCACGGCCAGACTAGGTGGTAGCCTTTAAATCGGCTAAATGGATTAAAGTTAAGTATCAAACTAATTCCGTTCGCTTTGTGAATTCTAATTCCTTGTCATGTTCCAGACCTCACGTCAGTATAGTTCTTCCCTCCTCACGCCAGCCTGCGAGAGCTAAAACGCGTGTATTTCGGCCTCCTCAAGTAACACGGTGTTGGCACTTCTGCCAACACAACAGTCTTTACATTTTTCCTGCAGCCATTTCGTCTTAGCTACCCTGCACTTCTTATTTATTTCATTCCTCAGCGACCTGTATTTCTCTGTTCCTGAGTTTCCCGGAACATTTTTGTACTTTCTCCTTTCATCGATCAATTGAAGTACGAGTATTTCTTCTGTTACACATGGTTTCTTCGAAGTTACCTTCTTTGTGCCTATGTTTACCTTCCCAACTTCTGTGATGGCACCTTTTAGATGTGTCCATTACTCTTCAACTGCATAGCCTACTGAGCTATTTCTTATTGTTGTATCTATAGCCTTAGAGAACTTCAACCGTCATTCCTTAGTGCCTCCGTATCCCACTTCTTAGCGTATTGATTCTTCCTGACTAATGTCTTGAACTTCAGCCTACTCTTCATCACTACCGTATTCTGATATGAGTCTATGTCTGATCCTGGGTACGCCTTACAATCCAGTATCTGATTTCGGAATCTCTGTCTGACCATGATGTAATCTAACTGAAATCGTCCCGTATCTCCCGGCCTTTTCCAAGTATACCTCCTCCTCTTGTGATTCTTGAACAGGGTATTCTCTATTACGAGCTGAAACTTGTTACACAACTCATTCAGTCATTCTTCTCTCTCATTCCTAGTACCGGGCGCATGTTCTCCCGTAACCTTTTCTTCTACTCCTTCCCCTACAACTGCAATCCAGTCTCCCATGACTATTAGATTTTCATATCCCTTTACATACTGTATTACCCTTTCAATATCCTCATATACCTTCTCTGTCTCTTCGTCTTCAGCTTGCGACGTCGGCATGTATACCTGAACTATCGTTGTCAGTGTTGGTTTGATGTCGATTCTGCTAAGAACAACAGTATCACTAAACTGTTCACAGTAACATACTCTCTGCCCTACATTCCTATTCACAACAGTGTGTGTGTGGTTGAGGTTGACGGGCGCTAAACAGCGTGGTCATCAGCGCCCAATTCATAACGAATCGTACTTCAGTTATACTATTTTTTGCTGCTGTTGAAATTAACCTCTACTCATATGACCTGGAATTCTTGTCCTCTTTCCACTTCACTTGACTGACCCCTACTATATCTAGACTGAGCCTTTGCATTTCACTTTTCAGATTTTCTAGTTTCCCTACCACGTTCAAGCTTCTGACATTCCCCGCCGCCACTCTTAGAACTTTAGCCTTTCGTTGATTATTCAGTCTTTGCCTGACACATCCCGAAGATCTGAATGGGGGACTATTCCGGAATCTTTTGCGAATGGAGAGATCGTTATGACACTCCTTCAATTACAGGTCACATGTTTAGTGGGTACACGTTAAGTGTCTTTAATGCAGTGGTTTCCATTGCCTTCTGCATCCTCATGCCGTTGATCATTGTTGATTCTTCGGCTTTGGGGGCAATTTCCCACACCTAGGACAAGAGAGGGCCCTGAACCTGTCCGCCCCTCCGCCTCTTTGACAAGGCCGTTGGGAGAATGAGGGGCGACTTGTTATGCCGGAAGCCGTCGGCCGCCAATGCTGATTATTAATCAAAGTTTGAGCAACGCCGAGATTCGAACCCGGGACCGAAAACTTTTTGATTATGAATCAGAGGCGCAACCCCTAGAGCACTAGTAAAAGGGGTGTACCGACTACCAACGCCAGGTCTGCATGAGTGACGAGGGGCCCAGGGGAGGCGATGGAAGGGACGGAGGCTGGGGGACATCTTGGTCTGTGTTTGATCGTATACGTTGGTTCACAGAAACAGGAAGCATGCACTTTAGGCCGGTCGTTGTAGCCGAGCGGCTCTAGGCACTTGAGTCTGGAAACGCGCGAACGCTACGGTCACAGGTTCGAATCCTGCATCGGGCGTGGATGTGTGTGCTGTCCTTAGGTTAGTTAGGTTTAAGTAGTTCTAGGTTCTAGGGGACTGATGATCTCAGATGTTAAGTCTCATAGTGCTCAGAGCCATTTGAACCATGCACTAGAGAGAGAGAGAGAGAGAGAGAGAGAGAGAGAGAGAGAGAGAGAGAGGTGCGGAGCTTGTGTCTGGACAAGAATTTGTTAGGTATCAATTGTCAAAGGGTTACCGCCGACTCAAGCTTTAGTTAGCGTAGCTTCCGATCTGCGCGCCGCGCAAGTGGCTGGCTGTGCGTCTTGCACGACTGAAAAGAAACGATCTATTTAATTACTTCTTTTCGATGTATTCTAAAAGACTTGCATCTTCCAGTACAGTACAGAATGATGAGCAAAAGAGATCCAGACCCCGCTAACTGCATTTTATTTATAAACTGTTTGGTCGCTACACTCCCCCGAGTCACTGGAGAGTGATGATTCCTCTCTTGCGTTATTGGTACCTGAGGGTCAATGGCCAGGACGCCACCCCTCCAGGGGCGGCTAACTGGACACGCCATGGCGAGGGGGAGGGCAGTTGTTAATGGACTCTCAATCCGGCGGCTGTCGTAGGTTGGGGCCGGCTGGACTCGTATGCTAAGGGGCGAATACGTACATTTTCTTTGTGTGTGACTGTCTTCAATACTGCTTCTCTACATGTGTTGTCATTGGTTACAACCCGAATGGATCCGAACCATTACACAGTTCTTGAAATTCCTGGTCCTCCTTTAACATTGACGATTTAAATTTTCATCTGTGGGCGCTAACATCCACCGGGCTGGACTATGATGGATTTGATGAAGTAGCGTGCAGCGGCAGCCAGCCATGGGTGGAACGGAAGTGACGAACTTCAACGGAGTAGCACCGGGACGCAGCCAGTGGTACCGACATGGCGCATCTATAAGCTGAGTGCCTGGACTGGTTATCCTGCACCCTGTAAATTCCTATTAATTCTAACTGCTGCTTCTGCTCTTGCATGCCACCGCTAATTCTCAATGATGGATGAACTGTAAGAAAGAAACTTATGACTACACGCTCAGTGGGGTCAGAAAGCCTCACGCAGCTGTTAAAGTTTGCAAATGAATTTGATATAACAGGGAAATCAGACACTTTCGATATTACTGTTAGACTAGAATAATTTCCAAAGATCGTAGAGAAGTAGAAAGACGCGCTGTAATGCTCGAACTGTTGCATGGGGGCTTAATTAAATATAATTGAAAATACTTTTAGTTTTTAGTAGCTGTAAGTCCGATTACGCAAGTCTCGTAAACGGTTGGCCCTGACTAGTATTATTACGCAATCTGACTGCATAGAACAACAACAAAGAATGAAATGAAAATTTTCGTTAACACAATTAATTAATTAAGTCCCCAACAACTATAAAACCAACGCAACAACAAGCACAAGTGTAGCTGTTCTGTGTGTGGGAGTGTGACTCAACGTACACATCTGGCACGGTTCTTCTTCAACAAGACAAGAAATTTTAAATATCATTTATACTGAAGTAATTAAAAAATAGAAATACTAGAATTGCGTAAGGAAAGCAGAATTACACTCTAATACAAGAACACAAGCCAGATGCTTTGTTGACTGAACCTGTAATGACGCATTATTCAGGACATTGAAATAATGAGAAAAAAAAGAAAAGTAGTTTGTTACCTGAATTTATATTGATGAAAAGCACTCTAATCATTACAATCTCTCCACACCGACTCGTTACTATCACATCTCAACCAGAACTCTCCAATATCACATCTCAGCAAGCACTGCCTACAAACACTCTCTGCTACGAGTTCTTAACAAGTATTGACGCTACGAGTTCTTAACAGGCACTGACTACTACGAGCTCTCCCCAAGCACTGTGTAGGCGGCTTAATAATACTCTTTGGCGTAATCTCTGGCGCAGTGGCGCAGTGTAGCCACCTTTCACTGTTTGAAGATGTAGAAATACATGTTGCCGATAAAGAAACCTTCGAATATATGTGAAATGCCCTGCTTAACCCACGGGACAGGACAAATAGAATAAATTGTGGAAAGGGGCCAAAATGCGGGGCTGTCAGTTACACTCGAACATACAACTATATTATTTGATCAAACATTACAAGAGCCCAAAAAATTTTTTAAACACACAGCTTCGATCTTTGGGACTTAATTACAGGCTAAAGGCCATTTTAATTTAAAAAACGGCTGAAGGCCAATAACTTAAAACGCAAGCATAATCAGAAATTTAAAGGGCAAGCCTTATCTTAAAACAGTTCTTTAATTAGGCTGAAAGAAACAAGTTAAATTCAAATCTGCTGAAGGCAGTACACTTAAAACTCCAAAACATTAGTTTTTTTTAAATGGTTCAAATGGCTCTGAGCACTATGCGACTTAACTGCTGAGGTCATCAGTCGCCTAGAACTTAGAACTAATTAAACCTAACTAACCTAAGGACATCACACACATCCATGCCCAAGGCAGGATTCGAACCTGCGACCGTAGCGGTCGCTCGGCTCCAGACTGTAGCGCCTCGAACCGCACGGCCACTCCGGCCGGCCTTTTTTTTTAAATACCAAAGTCCTTACGTGAAACATTTCTTTCATTTACGCTGAAGACCAAGTGAAACTCAAACCGGCTGAAGACCGAAGACTTAAAAATTCAATAGGTTGAAGTAAACAAGTTAAATAGAAATGGGCTGAAGGCCGTAGACTTAAAAATTCAAATTTTTTTTGAAATGCTGAAGGGCTGACGTGAAACAGTACTTTAAACTAGGCTGAAGGCCTTAAGCGTAAAACAAGTCTAATTTAAAACACAAAACCTCCTAGAAGCCATAAAAGTATCAACAACAAGAACAAATAAAAAAAATTAGGCAGTCCACACAAGGGCGCCCAGATGTTCAAGGGTCGGCCTGTAATTCAAACACTAACGCTCGCTTAGCTGAGACAGGCAGTCGGGCCAACCATTCTCGACCCGACGACAACCCAACCGAACGACGGTCAGCGGACCCACTGACAACATAACTTCCACTTCACCCGACCAGGGCACAACAGGTAGTTCAACGGAACCACGTAGAAGATATTGGCGCCCACAACCAACCATACACGGACCTGTCAAACTACGCACCGTGCTGGACAGCAACAACACGATGAGGAAACTACACTTCCTGAAACTTACGTCAACGTCCAGGGCAAGTAACCGGAACGTTAATGGCCGCAAGGCAGAAGATTCCGCTGGTGCACTTCAATTCAAATACCCAAATACAGTGAAACTCCACCAGAGGTTGGCTAGAATTTTCCAACTTGAAAACCACGTTGTTGCTCGCGGCAATAGCCCAACAGCCGACAATTAACTCCAAACGACACAATGTGAACAGTCTTGACTTGCTGGTAGGTTAAATCAGTACTCAACTTTCGTGTCCAGGGTCGGTGGGCCACGGATCTCGTAGCAATGGGAACAGCGCCACACACTCCGACACCGCGCAGAGACCGCCAGCGGGCCCCGGCCAAACTACGCCCCGCCGAGAATTCCTCACTGCTCCACGCCAACCTACCGACTCCTCAGAGCCAGTACGCCGACAACATTTAAAATAACTTGTCAATCAAAATCACACAAACTACACACAGTTTCACGAATACTTGCACGAAGAACCAGACAATACTAACGGCAGTGACTGTACAGTAACAGGGACGAATCACGAGTCGGCACACACAGCCAACCCATAAGCGATCGTCGGCAGAATACACGTCGTCCGGTAAGACAACCGACCGACGACCAACCAAAGTCGTCGCCACTCCAGTCATGTTGTGTCGGCAACCGTCCGGCGAGTCATGGCGGTCCGGACCTCACTGCTGCTGCGCCCCGACTGAACTTGTGCCGCGTTCCAGCTCAAACATTGCCAGGTCCAAACTAACTCACAACACACGACGACCGAGTAGTAATAGCAATCCAGCAAAGATAATACGGGAGGGCCTATATCGATAAGCGCTGCTGCTGCCGCTCACGGGCAGGCAAGGCAGCAACTCAGTGACACCAGTAAATGAGAATTAACATAACGAGGTGGTAGTACGGTAGCAATGCCAGTGAATCATGTCAACGCAGCAAACAAGATTTCGTCAGATGCTGGATTTACCTTGATTGCATCAAAACGCAGCTTTATGTTGCCCACCAGAAAGCTGTCATCTTTTAGTGGTGATGTAACGCAATTCAAGTATTTTTATCACATATTGGAGAGTCTTGTAGTACATAATGAGGAATTAGAGGACACTGCTAAATATCACCGCTGGAGTAGTTCATTAACAGTTGAAGCTCACAACGTAATTGCTCATCTTCCGGTAACTAGCAATGATTTTAAGGTAGCTTTTGATACGGTTTGCAGCAGACACAATAACTCTCGAATGGTTGCGTCGGCACGTCTGAAGAAACTGTTAACGCTGCCGCCAGTGACAAGGGCATGTGCAAGTGAACTTCGTGCTCTACTTAAATAAATGTAAATCATTACAAATTGTCAAGTCAACAGTACCATCACGGCACAGCACATTCGAGAACAAACAGCAGAACGCCTCTATCGCCAACAATTTCCGGCATTTGAGACTAACTTATGTCGCTATTAGTACTGTATATGTGATGTGTAGCCTGCCTCACGCGTTTCACAAGTGCAGCAAATTCAGGCAGGTTGCATGTAGCGAACACAAAGCTGTGGTGATGCACAATTTGTGTTACAACTGTCTGAACGGTGACCATAGGGCTTCTAATTCCAGATCTGTTTGTTGTCAAGCTTCTCCAAACCGACACCACACGTAATTATACGCACAAATACAACACACACGAGATGGAACAAGGAAAGATTGTTCAAGTGACATGCAACAAGAACACAATGTCATACATCCGTCCAATACATCTAGCTATTGCTCATTGAAAGTCGGTTCCAGCAAACGACTGGCGCCTACGAGAGGGAAAATAAGGTTGTAAGATAGCAGTGACAAATGGTAAACTTAAGGTGCTCTCTTAAATTCTGGGTCGCAGTCATGCTTTATATCGAAAGCATCCGCACAACGTCTCAGACTTTAAAGATAGCACAGCAGAGTACAGGTTCAAGAAATAGGTGCAACCCTCTCAGAAACAAAACACCGCGTCTCCATTCAGGTCGGCTCTTTTATAAACAACTTCATGTTAGCTGCTGAATGCTTACTTTTGCCGAAGATAGCTGACGTCTTGCTGGAGCAAACAATTGATCCCAGTACGTGGGACTTGTCGGGTATACACTTCGCTGATACAGAATTTTGGTCACCTGGCGAGACTGTCGTCTAGTTGGGAGCAGAAGTTTGTCCATACCATCTCCATAAGAACTGATCATCCTGTGCTTCAAGAGACAGAACTAGGTTGGGTTATGTCACGGCAGTATCAAACGGTAGAGCAAAACATTTCGTCAAGGCAGCCGGTCGTGCAAAATCAACACTGACGTTCGAACATCCTTGAAGAAATTCTGGAGATACAAGAAAGAAATCGTGTTGTAATGACGAAAGAAGAGGAGCAATGCAAAGCACACTCTGCCGATCATAAATTAAACATTCCACAGGCAGATTCGTTGTTCGTCTTCCGTTTCGTGAAGAGCCGAGCCAATTAGGCAATTCTTTCCGCACTGCAGAAAAACTCTTCCCTCAGATGGAACAGAAACTAGAGAGACACTGAAGCTTAAGGAAAGCTACACAGAACTTACGAGGGAGTATGAAGACTTACGATGTGTGGAACCAATACTCATGACAGCAACCATTTCGTATTGCATGCCACATCATGCTGCTCATAAAGAAGCCAGCTCGACTACTAAAACAAGAGTAGTGTTTGACTGTTCCGCCAAAACTAACACGAATTTATCACTAAACACTTTGCTAATGGTAGGTCCAACCATTCAACAGAATTTGTGGCCCATAATATTACGCTTCTGCATGCATCGCATTGACTTCACAGCAGATATAGCGAAGGTGCATCGACAGGTTCTAGCAGCGGATGAAGATCGCACTTACCAACGACTGTTTTGGAGGGGTGATAGATCTGCATCACTGAAGGAATACCAATTAGTCACGCATGGAATGGCTTATCCACCCTTGTATTGTATTGTATGGAAATGTGGAAATGGGGACCTAGAAACAAGGAAGAGGCTTCGTCCCCGCCATAGCCTCAGTGGTACACAATCCAACAACAGACTACAGAAGTCCACTCACCCTACCGCCGCCCCACACCGAACCCAGGGTGATTGTGCTGTTCGGTACCCAGACTGTGGTGAGAGGGAACAGTCTGGCTTAAAAAAAGGGCGTCACTTCATGGTGTAACGTTCCCTGGCAACACACACACTATTAATAAACTAAAATTTAATTGTACTACATGCGCCGCTATGAAGCAATTTGTATATACTGTAATTATTTAACAAAAATATTATTTAATTTTGTGCAAAGGACATTCGTTATTATTGTAATATTTTCTGTAGTAATATTCTCGATGTATTTATGATTGTAATATTTCTATACTCATAATGTAATTACGAAATGTGTCAATATCTGCGATAACAAAAATGTAAAATACAGCCGCAGATTGCAAAGAGACATTAACGGTTGAGAGTGGTATAAATAGGAATACATAGTGTGCATTCTTTGTCGTCTTCCTTCGAGAGCTGAGAGAGAGAGGAACCTGTGACGTAGCATTTTATGAATGGGTAGACTTCATTTGTCTGTATCTAGATTTAGCCGCCATTAGAGGAGAAATTACAAACTAATGTAAGTTGAATTACTGTTGTGGTCTAAATACATTATAATTTATCAAAAGTGTGTATTAATAATGTAAATTAGCTTGCCCATGTCATCTATAATATTTCTTTAAAGAATTTTCAGCACTTTTAGCAATTGTCGCTGGTGTTGCTCGGCTGTGCCGCGACCGAACGATTTGTAGCGGCGGCACATTTAAACAATTGTTCCGCTAAGAAAAATTAACCAAACCCGTAAATCGGGAGCAGATAAAAATTAGCAGTGAAATAAGAAAATGTTTTTCTTTTACAGCGATCCTGAGACTGACGGAATTTATTACTAGTTTCACATTTGTGCATTCATAGGCGGATAGTTAACGTTGAAATTTAACAATTTGTTGGTTCTTTCAAATAACTTAAATGTATAGTGAAGTGTGTTTTATCAACGATAATTAAACGTCGGCTTGGCAATATTTAACCATTTTCTGCTAATAGAGACAGTCTTGTGTTCCATAGCTAACGCCGGGAAAGAATTCAGTAAATATTTTAAAAAAAAACCACTGCATTTAGAAAATGTGTGCCAAGGTCGAATTATGTAAAAGATTTAATTCTCAGCTAAATATTCTTAATCAGTTAATATGAATTTATCAGCATGAGAGGGTTGACTAAGTTCACGTAATTTTAAATGTACTTAATTCTGTCTAAGTGAATTTTTATTACCACACGTAAGTAAGGGGTTCTAGAACAAAGTTCGTACTGAAAGAAAGAGCAAATAACAAAAACAATTTAAAACGTAACATTTACAATCACCCCCAAACATTTTGCAAAATCAAAATCATTTCATTTTATTTTATATTTATTTTTTTAAAATTTAATTTCATTAAATTGGCGCCCAACGTGGGGCACGAATATGCAGTGGCCAGAAGATACCCATGAGATAACTAGGGAATTATTGTAGTCGAACTTTGTTGGAGAACAATTAATATTTTTTTATGTATTGTATGTATTGCCTAACCAATATTGTGTGGTAATACCTGTATATGATTTTTTGCATGAGAACACTATATACCCAGAGGCAAGCTGAAGAAGAGAGCTCATTATATCGAAAAATTAATTACCTACCACAATACCAGGGGGCAGCTGCACCCAAGATAGATCACCAAAAGGTAAAGCTACAGTGTAGTTGTCCTGTGGGTAGCAAAGTAGCCTCAGTGCAGTGTTCTCGGATCATTAGTGGTGTGCTTGTTGTTAGTGTTCTTTTTTTTAAAAATAACAGGACGTTTGAGTAGTTAGTCATCGTAGTATACAATAAGTGTGTTTCAAGAAATGACCGTTTCTTGTGTGATTAAGTCAGTGAAACCTGAGTGTTAGGATATTTAGTTCAGATTTTCTTTCTTTTTTTGACTGTGGTTATATTGCGTAGTCAGAAAGATATAAACATGGATAATGAACAACAGTTAGCAAGCAGTGATACTGAGTTAGAAAGTGGGGCACAAAGTAATGTTAGTGGCGTAGTTCAGGAAGTACAATGTGAGAGTCTGGGGGCAGAAGGGCAAGAAATGTTGCCACTGCCAGCCAGTGATTCAGTTGAAAGTAGAAATACTGTACCACCCACAAGCACTAGACACGGACCAGAGAGTGGTGAGGTGTCAGAAGTGCAGTCATTAATGGTTATGCTCGAGCGCATGCTCAATTTCCAAGCTGAATTTGCACGTATGCAAGCAGAACGCGATAGAGAACGTGATGCTAAACAAGCAGAGCGTGATCGACGCCAGCATGAGGGAGACTTGCAGTTAATGCAATCCTTGGAAGCTATACAAAGTGAGATTGTTAGTTTGAGACTAAACTATGAAACCATACCGAAAGCGGTGCAAGAACTGAGCGAAAGAGTAGATAATATCCAAGTGGCTAACGCCAGTATCGTGGGTGAAATCAGTGTACTGGCTAACAGGATGGAACAATTAGAAATTGACACAAGTCAAGTAATTGAGCAGAAAATGTCCGAACAAGTGCACAAAATTGAAAACTAATTTATAAAAAAATAGACGAGAAGGTGCACGCCGCGATTGAGGCCAAAGACGTGGGCTCCAATGCGGAAGTGCAGGACCTAAAAAAGCGGTGCACACTGACATTCCGCTGTGGCAGCGGAATGTCAACCGTCGTCTTGCGGAGCTGGAAAAAAGCTTGCTGCACGGCGACGCACAGGCGTGTGTCATGCCAGCCAGGTCCAACAATGATAGGCATATAAATACAGCAGTGAAAAATTGCGACTGCGAGACAGAACAGGCAACCAATGTTAGCGAAACAAACAAATGTCACTCCAAAATAGTGATTGAAGAAAGCCTGATTAAAAACCGACAGTTTCAGATCTTTACAACAGAGAAGAAATCTGTTCACCCTGTAGTATTTATCAAGGGATTTAGAAACATTTTGCCTAGCGTTTGGAGTCATACACAGAAAATACAGTTCGTTATGTCTTACATACAAGGAGATGCTGCATTATGGGCTACCGAAGCAACTGACAGTTGCGACACATATGAGCAATTTGAAAAGGCATTCTTGGCCAAAAATTGGTCAACATGTATTCAGGAGAGATTACGGAAAGAGGTATATAATCCAGAGCCTTATTCTCCTCGATTAGGCAATTTGCGAAAATATTTTGGTAGTACATTAATAAGACCCGTTACTGGGACGAGCAGATTTCATCCCAGGATTTGATCAGACTTTTGAAATCACACTTGCCGATACACGTAAAGGAAAAACTTATACACGTAGCGGAGAACAACATGGATCATTTCTTGTCTGTTCTGGACTCGCCGGCCGAAGTGGCCGTGCGGTTAAAGGCGCTGCAGTCTGGAACCGCAAGACCGCTACGGTCGCAGGTTCGAATCCTGCCTCGGGCATGGATGTTTGTGATGTCCTTAGGTTAGTTAGGTTTAACTAGTTCTAAGTTCTAGGGGACTAATGACCTCAGCAGTTGAGTCCCATAGTGCTCAGAGCCATTTGAACCATTTGTTATGGACTCAATTGACCTGATTCAGGAGGATGTTAAGGCAGCCTCTGAACAGGCTAGAAGTAACGGAAACGGTTACAGAAATGGTGGAAATAACACGCCTCCACCAAATAATGGAAACGGCGGAGGTAACAATAGGAGACAAGATTATGTACAAAACTGGAATAGAGACCGGTGAATAATGACCGGAAAAGGAGGTCTGATGACCGATATGAAACAGGCCCACCAAGCAATAGTAGATGGAAAAATGCCAGGGGGCCGTGGAACGCTAATACCTATAACGATGCAAACCGAACTTGGCCACAGAACCAGAGGCCCAGTCCGGACCGGCAAAACAGTGAAAGATATGACAATAACCGACCGCCACTACAAAATGCGCCAGTTGCGCAACCGTGGCGGACGACGCAACACAACTTACACATAGTGGAGGTCGGCGACACAGAGCAGCCACACCCATCCACCAGTAATAATCCAACAAACTAGATTCAGCCGAGATACGCTCCATTGTCGGCTGAGGTTTGGAGTGAGAGCAGCCCGACACAGAATAAAACATCGGATATCTGTATCCTCAGGTATAATGACGGGGTACAGATGGGACATGAATTAATAACTGAACCACCCACGTGCGTAAAGGAGCACAAAGACGAAGTACAAGCGGTAATAGAGATCAAAATTAACAATATTGATGTGCAAGCAATCGTAGATACAGGTGCTACTGTCAGTGTCATGAGTATGGAGTTATTCAGAATACTGGAGAAAGAAAAGCGTGTGCTGACTTTTCCTGTGAACAATTGCAAAGTCACTGGAGCCATCAGTGCACAGCGACAAATAATTAAACTACAAGTGCGGGTAGAGATGTATATAGGGGGAGAAGCCATAGCGTGCTCGTTCCTGGTAGTAAAGGGTTTAAAGGTAGCCTGGATTTTGGGGGTAGATTTTTTGAGAGAAAGGGACGCAGGAATCGACCTTTCTCGGGGAAAATTAAGTTTAATAAACGCGGGTAGGAGGATAGAATTGTCCATGCTCAGATCGAAAGAGGTAGCTGTGCCTAATTGTAACGCTATTAATATAAAATGTAGGAATCAGTGGATACTACATTTAGACAATCATTCTCTAGGACAAAATCTCTATTATCCAGATGTACAAAGTGATCAATTAAAAGCAAATGTGGACGCACTTGTGAACAAAGTATCACAGTCCGAAAATTTGAACTCAATGCAACGGCAGGATTTGGTACAGTTATTATCTAACTATGCAGATGTATTTTTAGAACGAACAGGAATTGTTAAGGGATATCAATACAATATCGAGATGAAGCCTCACAAAACCTACTGTCGAGCCTCATACTCCATTTCTTGGTCCAAGAAGGAAATAGTAGCTATCTCTTAGCAGATCCCCAATCAGGGAGAGTAAGGGGACTGTATCTGCGTAAGGATGTGAAAATATTCCTACAGTAAATGACTAATAGTCCTATGTGTTATGTGTAAAAAGGGTACACCATTCTTTTGAAAATGAATGAACATTAATGATATGTGATCTGTAGAGATAATGTACTAGTGTAGAAGTATTTAGTTATAAGAATATGATTGACTTTCTCTTTTGTTTATGAATATTTGTGTTATTTTTTTTTTTAAATTAGTGTTGGCTTAAACATGCTCAAAATGTCTGGACAGATAACCTGATTAGTGCAATTATTTATAGTGTTAAATTGCGACAGAGATCAGTCAGGAGGAAAATTTTAGTAATGATTAGTTTGTCTACATCTACATCTACATTTATACTCCGCAAGCCACCCAACGGTGTGTGGCGGAGGGCACTTTACGTGCCACTGTCATTACCTCCCTTTCCTGTTCCAGTCGCGTATGGTTCGCGGGAAGAACGACTGTCTGAAAGCCTCCGTGCGCGCTCTAATCTCTCTAATTTTACATTCGTGATCTCCTCGGGAGGTATAAGTAGGGGGAAGCAATATATTCGATACCTCATCCAGAAACGCACCCCCTCGAAACCTGGCGAGCAAGCTACACCGCGATGCAGAGCGCCTCTCTTGCAGAGTCTGCCACTTGAGTTTATTAAACATCTCCGTAACGCTATCACGGTTACCAAATAACCCTGTGACGAAACGCGCCGCTCATCTTTGGACCTTCTCTATCTCCTCCGTCAGACCGATCTGGTACGGATCCCACACTGATGAGCAATACTCAAGTATAGGTCGAACGAGTGTTTTGTAAGCCACCTCCTTTGTTGATGGACTACATTTCCTAAGCACTCTCCCAATGAATCTCAACCTGGTACCCGCCTTACCAACAATTAATTTTATATGATCATTCCACTTCAAATCGTTCCGCACGCATACTCCCAGATATTTTACAGAAGTAACTGCTACCAGTGTTTGTACCGCTATCATATAATCATACAATAAAGGATCCTTCTTTCTATGTATTCGCAATACATTACATTTGTCTAAGTTAAGGGTCAGTTGCCACTCCCTGCACCAAGTGCCTATCCGCTGCAGATCTTCCTGCATTTCGCTACAATTTTCTAATGCTGCAACTTCTCTGTATACTACAGCATCATCCGCGAAAAGCCGCATGGAACTTCCGACACTATCTACTAGGTCATTTATATATATTGTGAAAAGCAATTGTCCCATAACACTCCTCTGTGGCACGCCAGAGGTTACTTTAACGTCTGTAGACGTCTCTCCATTGATAACAACATGCTGTGTTCTGTTTGCTAAAAACTCTTCAATCCAGCCACACAGCTGGTCTGATATTCCGTAGGCTCTTACTTTGTTTATCAGGCGACAGTGCGGAACGGTATCGAACGCCTTCCGGAAGTCAAGAAAAATAGCACCTACTGTAACGTCTAGAGAAACAAAAACAATATATTATGTAGCAGTTAGAGAATTAGATGTATCATATTGTGTCATTGTATAAAATTCTGTATTTTTTTTTATTATTTATTTCTGAAAACGTCTGCGTCGGCGAGTAATAAAACCGACACAGAAGATAAATGTTAAACAGAGATTAAAAAAGGAACTAGTATATAATACGTGTTGAATATGAATGTCTTTGTCGTCTTAATTTGGAAGTTGTGCGAGTAAGATCTCCTGTTGTTGTCGTAGAGAACGCCAATGTAGCATTCTTTTGTCGAGACTAAGCAATGTACGCCATTACGTGTGAATTCACAAAGGTCTGTAATCACTGAGATATTTAAAGGTTTTAATAGAGTTGTTTAAATGAAAACTTGTATTATTTATTGTTAAGCTTGCTTGCATATTATCCCATCCTGTTGAGACATTTTTCAGTTATATAAATATTATCTGTGGTGCTGAGCTGCGTGGAGAACGAAGAGCCGCTGCCGCGGCGTATTTAAACGACTTACAATATAGTCGAGCATACCGCAAGGAAGCGGTAAAATAATAGTAAAATAATATTATTTCTTTTAGCTCCCAGACTGGCAGTGAAGATCAGCAGATTTTATGATGTGTTGCAGATTGACGCGGGCTGCTGATAGGATATAATTTACAGTGCAAATAATTTAATGTACCTTCAGAATCTGATAGGAATCTTGCTGTGCTCCGTTCTGATCTGGCAAACTTTATAGTGACAACGTATTTTTTAATGAGAGTCTCATGTTCTTGGGCTAGTCGTGGTATGAAATAGCATTTTAACGAGAAATAAAATCCACTGCGAACTTGTGTTTTTGAACGATCACACGGACTGTAACATCAGTGCTCATAACAAAGTAATTTCAACTTTTAATCACTCTGAAGTAGGGAAGATATATTGATTCTTAGCATGAGTTGCAGTTACGAAAAACCGTTCCTTAAATTGTAGGCCAGATACAGAACAATAAGACTTCCATATACACATTTTATTCCGCTAAAGGGTAATGATGATAAAGAAAAGCAAAGCACAGCATTGCTAAAAGTATTTCACGTAACTCTTTTCGTAAATGTGTTGTTACAAAGAGAATAAATAAACCAAAGAGCAACAATTTTACAATCCGCGAGAGAGTTGTACGTGAAACTGTCGCCCAAAAACGCGGGGCCCGAATTTGCAGTGGCC
Source organism: Schistocerca americana (assembly GCF_021461395.2). Lineage (NCBI taxonomy): Eukaryota > Metazoa > Arthropoda > Insecta > Orthoptera > Acrididae > Schistocerca > Schistocerca americana. The sequence goes on from NC_060121.1 coordinate 97,421,160, forward strand.
ACAAATATAAAATTTTATGTATTTTTCTTTCAGTGTTGATTGTTATGTATGTGTAGATATATATGTATTTAGTGATAAATGTATGTATGTATATCATGATCAATGCTATGTATTAATGAATGTGTAAACACTCTTTCATGACAAAACGTACTACTGCAAACGAGTCTGAGAAGACGATCCTGATAGTACTGAGAAGCTGTAACGACTACGTAATCCGGGGGCAGCCAAACCCCGAGATAAGATAAACTAAAGGTAAGACTACAGTGTAGTTGTCCTGTTTGTAGAAGTCGAGCTCCAGTAAAGTGATCTCATTTCGCTAGTGGTGTGCATATTGTGCGTAGTTTGATGTTAGTGTTTGTGACAGGACAAAGTTGATGGTAGATAGTAATTTTTAGTGTGCAGTTAGTGTAGATAAATTAACGTATTTTGTGTGCAAGGGGCAAAACTGTCAGACTTTGTGGTTTAGTAAGCAATTTATGAATATGGTTAAGTTGCGTAGTCAACGTCCGAGCAATATGGATACTGAGGAACAACAATTAGTTAGTGCAGGAAATGTGGAACCGGGTACCTCAAGTAGTACTAGTACTCTCTTTGAGGATATAACATGTGAGAATGTGGGGGCAGGGGCACAGGAAGTGGTGCCACCGCCCACTAGTCCTCAAGGGGATGTAGAGAAAGAAGTTGTACCACCACCAGAAAAGCAGGAACCAGAGAGTGGTAATCTGCCTGGTGGGTATTCGCTTCAGGCTATATTAGAGCGCGTGCTGAATTACCAGGCAGAATTTGCGCAACAGCAAGTCGAGCGAGACCGCCAGCAAGCTGAGCGAGATCGCCGGCAAGCTGAGCGGGACCAGCAACTTGTGCAATCGTTAGAAAACATGAAAAAAGAGATTGCAGATATGAAACAGAATTATGAGTCGATACCTAAGGCCGTGCAGGAGCTGACTGAACAGGTCAACAACCTGCAAGTAGCAAACACTAACAGGGTAGACGAAATAGGTGTATTAGCCAATCGAGTAGAAAAGCTAGAAATAGATTCCACGCAGCTTGTAGAGCAGAAGTGGAACGAACAAGCAACTAAAATTGAAACAGAATTCAACTCATGGCTAGAAGTGAAGGAGTGTGAGATTGACAAGAACATTAATTCCAAAGTACAAGCAGCCATAGCAAATAGAGGCTCCGAATCGTTCAGTACCGCAGTGAATAGTCAGGTACAGAACGACGTGCAAACCATCAAACAAATACTCAGTGAGGATATTCCGCAGTGGCAAGTGAATATGAACAAACGGATATCCGACCTGGAGAAGGGTTTAGCACAAAGCAGAAAACATTTGGAACAGGAACCTCTGTCGCCAACAGCCCATGGTTTCGGCAACGCACAAACTTATACGCGATACAACAATGGGGAATCTGTAGTCGATAATGCGAAGAGCTGTAGCTTCGGTTCGGAGCACACAGCATATGTCCAAGGAGCAAAACCATGTAGTTCAAAAATATTAGTGGAAGAAAGTTTAATCAAAAATAGACAATTTCAAACGTTTACTACTGAACGGAAATCAGTACACCCAGTAGTATTCATAAAAAGCTTTAAAAATATCTTGCCCAGTGTGTGGAACGAAACACAGAAAATTCAATACGTAATGTCGTACATTCAAGGTGATGCAGCGTTGTGGGCTACAGAAGTAGCAGACAGCTGCATGACATATGAACAGTTCGAAAGGGCATTTCTATCGAAATATTGGTCGCTTTGTATACAAGAGCGGCTAAGAAAAGAAGTATATAATCCCGAACCGTACTCACCTCGTCTGGGGAATTTGAGACGGTATTTTGAAAAATATATAAACAAAACACGCTACTGGGACGAGCCTATATCACCAAGAGACATAATAAGACTACTAAAATCACATTTACCCATTCATATCAAAGAGAAATTAAATCACGTACCAGAAAGCGATATGGAAAACTTCCTGTCTGTTCTAGATTCTATAGACTTGATACAGGAAGACGCAAAATCAGCGTGTGATCACTCGCGGAATAATGGGTCAGGATGTAAACATGACAGAAATAGTAGTGCACAAAACCACAACCATGGAAATGGTGGGGGTGGTAACAAGCGGCAAGAACATTCGCAAAATGGTAGTAATGGTAGAGGCCAGAACGGGTATGGACAAACAACTTATAACAAAAGGCGTCGATTTGACGACCGGTACGAATCTGGAATGTCAGGGACCAACCGCTGGAAAAATGCGCGAGGTCAGTGGCAGAGCAATTATAGTGATAGTAATCGAAATTGGCAGCAAAATCAGCGAAGAAGCCCAGAGCGACAGGGTAATGACCGGTATGACAACAATAGACCACCGCCGCAAAACGCGCCTATTGCGCAGCCGTGGCGGCCGACAAATCAGAGTGTACATATAGTGGAGGTCGCGGACAATAGCCTTCCAAGTACTTCACAAGCAACTAATCCAACAAACTAGAATCGGCCTCGATATGCTCTCCATCGATGGCCGAGGGATGGAGTGAGAGCAACACGAGTGATAATAATATACCTGGGATACGTATGCTGCGATACAACGATGGTGTCAGTATGGATAAAGATCTACTGAACGAACCACACGAATGTAAGAAAGATAATAACGAAAATGTGCAAGCTATTATCGAAGCGAAAATCAATGATGTTGCAGTGAATATAATCATCGACACAGGTGCCTCAGTAAGTGTAATGAGTATGGAGTTATTTAAGGCACTGGGAAAAGGACATAGCATTCCGACTTTCCCGGTTAATAATTGTAAGGTGTCTGGAGCCATTGGTGCACAGAGCCAATCAGTTAAGTACCAGGTGCAGGTGGAGATTTGTAAGGAGGGCGAAGCCATAGTGAGCTCGTTCCTCGTTGTTAAAGGATTGAAGGTGGCCTGCATTCTGGGAGTAGATTTTCTCCGTGAGAGGGACGCATTGATCGACCTCTCCTTGGGGAAATTAATCATAGTTAATAGGGGTAGGAGGATTGAGTTATCTATGATGAAATCGAAGGAGGTACTTGTGCCGTGTTGTAATCGAATCAATATCAAGGGTAGGAACCCTTGGGTACTACACCTTGATGATTTGTCACATGCAGCAGACCTCTATTACCCGAATTTAGAGGATCGAAATTTTGAAACAAATGTTGAGGCATTTCAAACCAAAGTGCAGGAATCTGAAGGTTTAAGCGGTAAACAAAAGCAACAGTTGACGCAGCTGCTATCGGAATACACTATGGTATTTACCGACCGACCAGGAATAGTCAGAGGGTACCACTATCACATAGAGGTGATGCCCCACAAAACATACTGTCGCGCAACTTACTCCATCCCTTGGTCGAGGAGGGAATTAGTAGCTAAAGAGATTCGGAAGATGTTAGAGTGGGATATCATTGAGCCCTCCTTCTCTCCATACAGTAGTCCTCTTGTAGCAGTGGCGAAAGCCAATGGAAAAATCAGGCTAGTGTTAGATGCGAGGGACATTAACAAAATTATCATACCTGTCCGGACTCGTCCTGAGAATTTAGATGAGCAGATACAAAAATTTCATGGAGCACAGTACTTGACCTCGGTCGATCTGAAAAGTTCATATTGGCAAATTCCCCTTACACCGGAATCCAGGAAGTACACAGCTTTCATATTCGGAGGGCGGAGTTACCAATTCAAGGTACTTCCCTTCGGATTGAATGTGAGTGCTGGAGTGTTTATTACTGCACTAGACACGGTACTGGGTCCAGACTTATTAGAAAAAATCACTGTATATGTTGATGATCTGGTAATCGCTACTGCTACTTGGGACGAACATATGGAATTGTTGCGTAGAGTACTAGAGAGATTTAAGCAAGCAGGTGTGACAGCAAACCTAGAAAAGTCAAAATTTGGACGAAATAAAATTAAATTTTTAGGCCATCTTATTACACCACTTGGTATACGCCCAGACAACAAAAAACTAGAGGCGATCCGAGAATTTCCAAGCCCCCGCACTAAGAGGCAATTGAAAGCGTTCCTTGGGCTCACGTCTTTTTTCAGAAGGTTCGTGCCCAATCAGTTGTTAAATGACGCGTCGCTACTAAATCTGCTACGAAAAAGTGTGCAGTGGGTTTGGACTGACAAATGTCAACAAGCTTTTGAAGCGATTAAAACCGCCCTACTGAATGCAAATATTTTGCAGCACCCAGATCTGTCAAAAGATTTTTGTCTTGCGACGGATTCATGTTCCTATGGCCTGGGAGCGTGCTTATTTCAGTGGGAGGAAGGAAACGACCCGACAACAATAAAGATTATCGGCATCGCCAGTAGGACTTTAACTAGCTGCGAGAGAGCCTACTCGGCAACCGAACTGGAAGCACTTGCAGTAGTCTGGGCTGTGAAAAAGTTTAATTATTATTTACAAGGGAAGGAGATTAAAGTGTATAGTGACCACCAGGCGTTAAGTTTTTTGATGTCATGCAAACTATTCCATACCAGACTGAGGAGATGGATGCTTGTCTTACAAGAATACCGGATAAAGATTATGTACATAAAAGGCCAAGATAACGTAATAGCGGATGCTCTGTCGCGACTGCCGGTAGGATTACCGGATTTAGCAGAAATGTTAGAGCAATCCGCGGAGTATAAAGTGCTGTTAGTGCGTGACAATACTTACATGAAGGATTTTTTATATATATGTAAAAACCTGTGCGAATTACATAGGGCAGATCCGATGTGGAAAAAAATCATTAATAATATTGAAGAGGGTGTTAACAATAGAGATGAGCAAGGTTTTAAAATAGTGAACCATATTTTGTATCATAAACTTAATACGAAAGAAGACTGCTGGGCGGTATGTATACCTAACCAGTCGGTAAAAGTTATGATATGGCACACGCACTTGGCATGGGGCCATGCAGGGATTGGAAAGTGTGCAGAGATCATGGCGAGATACTGCTACTTTCCTCGTATGAAACACCAGATTCAGGCAACAGTTAGAACTTGCGTGATATGTCAAAAAGCAAAACATTATAATAGATCCACTAAGTTTGAATTACATCCCATAGTTCCACTCATGCCGCTTCAAATAGTATCTGTGGATGTAGCCGGTCCTTATCCCATGGCCAGAGGAGGTATGAAATATATACTGGCCATGTACGATATTTTTTCCAAATACTTGGCAATTTATTGCATAAAATCAGCTACTGCCAAAACCATGGTCAGGCGGATCAATCAAGAATACTTGCCCCAAGTGGGAAAACCCGAAGCCATAACGACTGATAATGCTTCTTTTTTCACGGGTCGAACTTGGAAAAATTACCTACGGGAACAAAGTATACAGCATATTCTGGTATCCCGGTTCCATCCCGAAGCCAGTCTAGTTGAAAGAATATTCAGAGAATTGAATAAGTTCCTTAGAATCTACATAGGGAACCGACATACAAAATGGCCAGGGCTAGTACCGAAATTTGTAGAAATACACAATTTAACACCCCATTCAAGTACAGGCTATCCACCGGTAGAGATATTGAAGGGATTTAATGAGACACCGAATGAATGGCTCACGCCTTTGCCGAGACTACCAGTCAAGGCAGAAACAAGGGCGGAAAAGATGAAAAAGATATGGAACAGACTAACCAGCTGTGCGGCAAAGAGGAAAAGGAAGTACGACCGAGGTGTAACTAACGAACAGAAATATAATGTAGGAGATCTAGTACTTATTCGTAACCACGCTAAATCCTCAGCCACCTTAAAACAGAATAGTAAGTGGCAATTGCTATATTCAGGGCCTTTTGAAGTAATAAGCGTGCCACACGAATGTAGCTATTTGTTAGCACATCCCCATACGGGGAAGATCAAAGGATTGTATCCACGTAAAGATGTGAAGTTATTTATTCAGTGACATATCACATATAAAGAGTAATAGTTGTAAGAAGATTTTAATTGTGTTTTAGAATATAAGTATGTTAGTATTAAGAAAGAAATTTGTGTGTAATGAAACTTGGAGGAAGTGGATTCAGAAAGTAGGCAATAGCTTACACAGGAAAGATTTTGTTTACAGACAATTAGAGCCATTTAAAAATTATAGGCTCATTAAGCAACGAACAATCTTCTTGTTGATAAAGTGAGGATTAATTTCTTGAATCATTATACAAAGGATTAATTTCTTGAACCATTTTCTATGTGTAGTATGTAAGTGCAATTAATGATGCAATCTAATATAGTAAGGTAACTGTTGTAATTGTATTAGGATAAGGAACCCTGAGAGAGAGAGTCTTGACTAGCCAAACATGGACTCTGTAATATGCAACAATTATGTGATGTTTGCTGCCAGTAGTGATATGAGAACGACACTGGAGCATAAGCTAATCAAAAAACAAGCCCGTTCCGTGGAAAATCCGCTTTGTATATAACAATGCTTTAATTGAAGCCTGTGTACTTGGTACACGCCCTTGAATATTCATTACGCGATACGCGAATTAAGTCAACCAATGTGGAACCTACACTGTAGTCATATAGGAAAAATCATTAAAAATAATGCTAGTGCTAAATGAAGTATTTATTGATCAATATGCCCAAGTCAAGCTGTCATGCACATGGTAAAATCTGTTTGATAGATGGGTGATAACCAGGCAAGCTACACTGATAAGAAAATTAAAAAATTTCACAAAAGGGCTATATACGCCTAGTAACAATATGAAAAGTGTGTTGTGATAAGGTAAAAACAAATAGACGCCATGTAGATGAGAGTGAGTATGCGAAGAACAGTTAAAAGGTATTAAAAAATAAACTGTGTGCATAAACAATGGAGGAAAGGACGGAATATTGTGTGTAGCAGGGACAGAAAATGACTGTTGTATCTGCACCAATATATACGTCGATAAGTCTAGTGTTGAGTGACAGACTGTCCTAGTGCAGTGCTCAACGAACAATAGACAGTGTATAAAAACAGTAGTTATTGATCCGTTCGGAGTCGAGTTAAACGAACCTAGCTCGATGGGGACATGTAGTATGTGTGTTACGAAACATTTTCACGTGTTGAAAGACGCTCTGGCAGTGTACCAACCGTGGAGTGAGTGAAAATGTGTAGTACAATGTGCGTGTGACGAACCTTGAATACCAGTGTCACAATGCCACAAGAAACCTGTTATCACGCCAAACCATCCTGTGCATACCAGTGAAGCGACGGCTTACTGAACAATAAACGCTTTTAACAAGTTGCATCTTCTTCCACAGCTAGTAATCTGTGTCCTTAAAGGCAGTACACCGTTGTGGAATGTTTGTTTCATGCGCTACAACGGGGAGCCATGTGGAGAAGCCGAAACGAGTGCCGTGTCGCCAGCCAGCCGGTCGCGGTAAACCACTGCCACTCACCGACATCGGCGAATGGTTCGCCGCGGTTCGCGACTGCTTGGGCGCCACGTCAGCACGACGTCGCTGTTACTGAGAGCAGGTCGTCGAACCCAGCGGCCGTCGGCACGCGGCGTTCCAGACGACGCGACTCAACAATTGCTTAGCGCCGCCAGCTCCGTACAACATTGTTGTCATTCAAATGAACTACCAAATATGTGTTTAATGCACTAACATGAATAGGGTTTAGTGGACACGAAATGACGTGACAAACATTTGTTTTTTTTTCTTGAGTTATTCAATACGGACCCAAAGTATTCATTGGTTCAGTGATATATAGATATAATATGTTTTCGTCATGTTAATGAAGTATACTCGCATGAATGCTAGACATTTTAAACCAATTGTCGCGAGTAAATGCAAGGACGATTCATGATACTACTGTAAAAATGTGTAATAAGTGACTTTCATTACAATCCAAAACACAAATATTATATGGGTAACAAAGAGACTAAAGGTTTAACATGCTCTCACAAATAGCCTTTGTTATATGTGAACATTGGATAGAATCTGAACTTTTTGTGATCAAACTGGGTATTAAAACAAACCAGACGAGATGACCATGGCTCCGGCGCAGTTTTCCCAGGTTTTCTGATCGCACGTAGCCCGAATGGGGGAGCCAAATAAATGTAATGACCCTGGGACTAGGTTGACGGTCACCTGGCAAAGTGAAAGAACAGTATAAAAAGTGTAATTAAACCTACAGTGTAAAAGAACTAAGAAGTGTAAAGTGAATGATCCAACCAAGGTAACAGACAATAACCAAACAGACGTTAGTGGCAGCATATTGCCGAACATTTCCAACGTTAGTCAATTGCTGCCAGGGGGCATTGTAACGTCTAGAGAAACAAAAACAATATATTATGTAGTAACTAGAGAATTAGATGTATCATATTGTGTCATTGTATAAAATTCTGTATTTTTTTTTATTATTTATTTCTGAAAACGTCTGCGTCGGCGAGTAATAAAACCGACACAGAAGATAAATGTTAAACAGAGATTAAAAAAGGAACTAGTATATAATACGTGTTGAATATGAATGTCTTTGTCGTCTTAATTTGGAAGTTGTGCGAGTAAGATCTCCTGTTGTTGTCGTAGAGAACGCCAATGTAGCATTCTTTTGTCGAGACTAAGCAATGTACGCCATTACGTGTGAATTCACAAAGGTCTGTAATCACTGAGATATTTAAAGGTTTTAATAGAGTTGTTTAAATGAAAACTTGTATTATTTATTGTTAAGCTTGCTTGCATATTATCCCATCCTGTTGAGACATTTTTCAGTTATATAAATATTATCTGTGGTGCTGAGCTGCGTGGAGAACGAAGAGCCGCTGCCGCGGCGTATTTAAACGACTTACAATATAGTCGAGCATACCGCAAGGAAGCGGTAAAATAATAGTAAAATAATATTATTTCTTTTAGCTCCCAGACTGGCAGTGAAGATCAGCAGATTTTATGATGTGTTGCAGATTGACGCGGGCTGCTGATAGGATATAATTTACAGTGCAAATAATTTAATGTACCTTCAGAATCTGATAGGAATCTTGCTGTGCTCCGTTCTGATCTGGCAAACTTTATAGTGACAACGTATTTTTTAATGAGAGTCTCATGTTCTTGGGCTAGTCGTGGTATGAAATAGCATTTTAACGAGAAATAAAATCCACTGCGAACTTGTGTTTTTGAACGATCACACGGACTGTAACATCAGTGCTCATAACAAAGTAATTTCAACTTTTAATCACTCTGAAGTAGGGAAGATATATTGATTCTTAGCATGAGTTGCAGTTACGAAAAATCGTTCCTTAAATTGTAGGCCAGATACAGAACAATAAGACTTCTATATATACATTTTATTCCGCTAAAGGGTAATGATGATAAAGAAAAGCAAAGCACAGCATTGCTAAAAGTATTTCACGTTCTTTTCGTAAATGTGTTGTTACAAAGAGAATAAATAAACCAAAGAGCAACAATTTTACAATCCGCGAGAGAGTTGTACGTGAAACTACCTGGGAGCCTGTATCTAATATTTTCTGGGTCTCATGAACAAATAAAGCGAGTTGGGTCTCACACGATCGCTGTTTCCGGAATCCATGTTGATTCCTACATAGTAGATTCTGGGTTTCCAAAAACGACATGATACTCGAGCAAAAAACATGTTCTAAAATTCTACAACAGATCGACGTCAGAGATATAGGTCTATAGTTTCGCGCATCTGCTCGACGACCCTTCTTGAAGACTGGGACTATCTGTGCTCTTTTCCAATCATTTGGAACCCTCCGTTCCTCTAGAGACTTGCGGTACACGGCTGTTAGAAGGGGGGCAAGTTCTTTCGCGTACTCTGTGTAGAATCGAATTGGTATCCCGTCAGGTCCAGTGGACTTTCCTCTATTGAGTGATTCCAGTTGCTTTTCTATTCCTTGGACACTTATTTAGATGTCAGCCATTTTTTCGTTTGTGCGAGGATTTAGAGAAGGAACTGCAGTGCGGTCTTCCTCTGCGAAACAGCTTTGGAAAAAGGTGTTTAGTATTTCGGCTGTACGCGTGTCATCCTCTGTTTCAATGCCATCATCGTCCCGTAGTGTCTGGATATGCTGTTTCTAGCCACTTACTGATTTAACGTAAGACCAGAACATCCTAGGATTTTCTGTCAAGTCAGTACATAGAATTTTACTTTCGAATTCAATGAACGCTTAACGCATAGCCCTCCTTACGCTAACTTTGACATAGTTTAGCTTCTGTTTGTCGGAGAGGTTTTGGCTGCGTTTAAACTTAGAGTGGAGCTCTCTTTGCTTTCGCAGTAGTTTCCTAACTTTGTTGTTGTACCACGGTGGGTTTTTCCCGTCCCTCACAGTTTTACTCGGCACGTACCTGTCTAAAACGCATTTTACGATTGCCTTGAACTTTTTCCATAAACACTCAACATTGTCAGTGTCGGAACAGAAATTTTCGTTTTGATCTGTTAGGTAGTCTGAAATCTGCCTTCTATTACTCTTGCTAAACAGATAAACCTTCCTCCCTTTTTTTATATTCCTATTAACTTCCATATTCAGGGATGCTGTAACGGCCTTATGATCACTGATTCCCTGTTCTGTACATACAGAGTCGAAAAGTTCGGGTCTGTTTGTTATCAGTAGGTCCAAGATGTTATCTCCACGAGTCGGTTCTCTGTTTAATTGCTCGAGGTAATTTTCGGATAGTGCACTCAGTATAATGTCACTCGATGCTCTGTCCCTACCTCCCATCCTAAACATCTGAGTGTCCCAGTCTATATCTGGTAAATTGAAATCTCCACCTAAGACTATAACATGCTGAGAAAATTTATGTGAAATGTATTCCAAATTTTCTCTCAGTTGATCTGCCACTAATGCTGCTGAGTCGGGAGGTCGGTAAAAGGAGCCAATTATTAACCTAGTTCGGTTGTTGAGTGTAACCTCCACCCATAATAACTCACAGGAACTATCCACTTCTACTTCACTACAGGATAAACTACTACTAACAGCGACGAACACTCCACCACCGGTTGCATGCAATCTATCCTTTCTAAACACCGTCTGTACCTTTGTAAAAATTTCGGCAGACTTTATCTCTGGCTTAAGCCAGCTTTCTGTACCTATAACGATTTCAGCTTCGGTGCTTTCTATCAGTGCTTGAAGTTCTGGTACTTTACCAACGCAGCTTCGACAGTTGACAATTACAATACCGATTGCTGCTTGGTCCCCGCATGTCCTGACTTTGCCCAGCACCCGTTGAGGCTGTTGCCCTTTCTGTACTTGCCCAAGGCCATCTAACCTAAAAAACCGCCCAGCCCACGCCACACAACCCCTGCTACCCGTGTAGCCGCTTGCTGCGTGTAGTGGACTGCTGACCTATCCAGCGGAACCCGAAACCCCACCACCCTATGGCGCAAGTCGAGGAATCTGCAGCCCACACGGTCGCAGAACCGTCTCAGCCTCTGATTCAGACCCTCCACTCGGCTCTGTACCAAAGGTCCGCAGTCAGTCCTGTCGACGATGCTGCAGATGGTGAGCTCTGCTTTCATCCCGCTAGCGAGACTGGCAGTCTTCACCAAATCAGATAGCCACGGAAGCCAGAGAGGATTTCCTCCGATCCATAGCGACACACATCATTGGTGTCGACATGAGCGACCACCTGCAGATGGGTGCACCCTGTACCCTTCATGGCATCCGGAAGGACCCTTTCCACATCTGGAATGACTCCCCCCGGTATGCACACGGAGTGCACATTGGTTTTCTTCCCCTCTCTTGCTGCCATTTCCCTAAGGGGCCCCATTACGCGCCTGACGTTGGAGCTCCCAACTACCAGTAAGCCCACCCTCTGCGACTGCCCGGACCTTGCAGACTGAGGGGCAACCTCTGGAACAGGACAAGCAGCCATGTCAGGCCGAAGATCAGTATCAGCCTGAGACAGAGCCTGAAACCGGTTCGTCAGACAAACTGGAGAGGCTTTCCGTTCAGCCCTCCGAAATGTCTTTCGCCCCCTGCCACACCTTAAGACGACCTCCCACTTTACCACAGGTGAGGGATCAGCCTCAATGCGGGCAGTATCCCGGGCAACCACAGTCGTAGTCCGATCAGGGGATGCGTGGGACGAGCTGGCCGTCCCCGACAAACCCCCATCCGGACCCCCACAGTGATGCCCATTGGCAACAGCCTCAAGCTGTGTGACCGAAACCAACACTGCCTGAAGCAGGGAGCGAAGGGATGCCAACTCAGCCTGAATCCGAACACAGCAGTTGCAGTGTACTGCATAATATTCATATGTGTGTCAAACTTGAAATATTTCTTGGTACAATCTTTTCTATTATATATATATATATATATATATATATATATATATATATATATATATATATATATATATGTGTGTGTGTGTGTGTGTGTGTGTGTAGCTGTCAGATTGACAGATTCCAACCCAGAATAATATCAATAATATGAGACCCTGAGAGCTTTATTTTCAAACCAGTGTTATCAAATAGAATGATGCACCCAGTAGTGACCTGAGGGCACCATGGGAGGCAAACTTATTACAAATTTAAGTAACGCAAAGTTACGCACAAAGAAGCTTCAATTGAAGCATGTGCAGATCCAATCAGTAAAAAAGAGCTAACCTGATACAGTCCAAGTCAATTGTAGCCTACAGAGACTACACTGTAGTTACGTAGGACCTTGTAAGTAAAGTGTGACATGATTTCAAAGGAGTTATTGAACAATATGCCTGAATCCGGTTGGAATGCACAAATAAAATCTACTCGAACATAAATATAGATGATTTTTGGGCAAACTAATACGAAATTTTAATATTTGTTACCATGTACGCAATTATCACACACCTTGGTAAAGAGCGAACAAGCAAGTTACGAATGTGCTGTTACAAAAAAATTGCACAACTGACATTGTAACTGAAAAACTTAAACAAAAGTGCAGTATTGTGTGGCAGAGACAGACAGTGACTGTTAAACCTGCAGCAATACGTCACGAGGTTGTTTTGAACAAGCAATATGAAACTGTATCATCGCCGTGTGTGCAAGTGGACAAGGAACTAGCACGACACGAACAGTGAACCGATAACAGACGGTGGACCAAGTTAGTGTCTAACTATAACTCTTTGGGTCTCAAGGGACGCCAGAAAAGCGCATTGACTACAGAGATACATTTTGTCCTAAGGTGAAAACTTGCGTGTGACTAATGACAAGTCATGACATGGTGAAAAAATATTGTGTGCCCATAAAACGTGTTACTCTGACAACGAAACATTGTGCAAACCAGACTGGTGAAGGTCTACTGAATAATAACTGCCAATAACTGTATGCGTTGTTTCCCACAGCAGAAAAAATGCCCATAAGGATAGTACACTGTTTGTGAACTTGTTGCATGTTTGCTGGAGCACTGCAAGAAGATGCTACACGGGTGAGCTGATATACAACGCGCATCCGGCTACCTCAGCCATGCAGCGGCCGCAGCAGCCCGTAGCAGACCAGACAGCACACGCCTCTCCGCGCCGTAGCTGTCAACACCGGGGGCGGTGACCTACACGGAGCCGACGTGCCGCGCCGAGCGCCGCTCAACAATCACTCCGCACCGCTCACCAACGACAGCATTATTGACATATTCCAAAATATTTACACGAACTGCATAACATGTCAATGAACTCGATTTTTGATAAACATTGAACATTTATTGTGTATACCCGTAAATTGACAAGAGAAAATGAACACTAACAAGTGTGGGAGATGGATTTGTAACACGTAGGTAGTGGGAACATTATGAAAAGTGACGTTGTGCTAAATGATTTCAAAAAACTGAGTGATATATCCTAGGACAAGTGACCTTGCAGTATATCGCAAAAATGATAATTACGAGTTATTAATCACACACAACAAACTTTCGTTGAACTGTATGTGACTGTGATATTATGTAACCGTAGATGACAAACTGCTAAATCAACTCAAAAGAATGACTGTTAAAGAGACAAGATTAATCATGAACCAACTGGGATGGCTGGGCTCCGGCACAGTTTTGCCCAGGTTTCCTGTCTGCCTTCGCCCAAATGGGGGAGCCATGAACATATATAACCCTGGGACTAATTAAAAGAGCCATTCCATAAAAGAAATACAGAATTGTGAAGAACTTTACTGGCACCATTGTGTCAAAGTATAGAAACTCTTTGCCAAATGCTGCCAGGGGGCAATGTAACATTCCCTGGCAACACACACACTATTAATAAACTAAAATTTAATTGTACTATATACGCCGCTATGAAGCAATTTGTATATACTGTAATTATTTAACAAAAAATATTATTTAATTTTGTGCAAAGGACATTCGTTATTATTGTAATATTTTCTGTAGTAATATTCTCGATGTATTTATGATTGTAATATTTCTATACTCATAATGTAATTACGAAATGTGTCAATATCTGCGATAGCAAAAATGTAAAATACAGCCGCAGATTGCAAAGAGACATTAACGGTTGAGAGTGGTATAAATAGGAATACATAGTGTGCATTCTTTGTCGTCTTCCTCGCGAGCTGAGAGAGAGAGAGGAACCTGTGACATAGCATTTTATGAATGGGTAGACTTCATTTGTCTGTATCTAGATTTAGCCGCCATTAGAGGAGAAATTACAAACTAATGTAAGTTGTATTATTGTTGTGGTCTAAATACATTATAATTTATCAAAAGTGTGTATTACTAATGTAAATTAGCTTGCCCATGTCATCTATAATATTTCTTTAAAGAATTTTCAGCACTTTTAGCAATTGTCGCTGGTGTTGCTCGGCTGTGCCGCGACCCAACGATTTGCAGCGGCGGCACATTTAAACAATTGTTCCGCTAAGAAAAATTAACCAAACCCGTAAATCGGGAGCAGATAGAAATTAGCAGTGAATTAAGAAAATGTTTTTCTTTTACAGCGATCCTGAGACTGACGGAATTTATTACTAGTTTCACATTTGTGCATTCATAGGCGGATAGTTAACGTTGAAATTTAACAATTTGTTGGTTCTTTCAAATAACTTAAATGTATAGTGAAGTGTGTTTTATCAATGATAATTAAACGTCGGCTTGGCAATATTTAACCATTTTCTGCTAATAGAGACAGTCTTGTGTTCCATAGCTAATGCCGGGAAAGTATTCAGTAAATATTTAAAAAAAAAACCACTGCATTTAGAAAATGTGTGCCAAGGTCGAATTATGTAAAAGATTTAATTCTCAACTAAATATTCTTAATCAGTTAATATGAATTTATCAGCATGAGAGGGTTGACTAAGTTCACGTAATTTTAAATGTACTTAATTCTGTCTAAGTGAATTTTTATTACCACACGTAAATAAGGGGTTCTAGAACAAAGTTCGTACTGAAAGAAAGAGCAAATAACAAAAACAATTTAAAACGTAACATTTACAATCCCCCCCAAACATTTTGCAAAATCAAAATCATTTCATTTCATTTTATATATATATTTTTTAATTTAATTTCATTAAAATGGCCTGTATTAGATTAGGAGTCATGAATCTGAGGAGTTGCCGGAAGAAAGAGCTCAAGTCCTCTGTCACATCGGCAGAGTAATCCAAGACGATCTTGTCTGTGGATTCTCGAATTTGTCACGATTGCAGGGGATAATGTCATGCTGTTTTTGATTTTTTAATAACTGCAAACCTGCAAGGGAAACAAGAGTAACTGCTGACTTGTCTCGCAATGTACTGGAGGATGCCTTGCTACAGTGCGTCAGAATAGCACAAGAAGCCACACAAACAGTAGAAATCTACTAATTGGAGACTAGGAAGCCAGTAGAACAGAATAGCATCTCAAATCATTGCAACGAGATTGCTAAGGGCTGGTGTCAACCTAAGAAATGCTGATCTGTCGTATTTGGAGAGGCATAAACTCATACTGCCAACTTATCATCATATCACAAAACTAATAGTGGATAGTGAACATCGTCATCTCTCTTACACTGGCTCTCAACTTTGGCTTACACCTCTCAGGAAGCGATATTGAATACCTAAGGAGCGAAATGACACCTGTCGTGTTTTGCATCAGTGACTTGTCAGCGATTAGAGGCAAAGCCTGCACACCCGGTCGTAAGAGATTTTCCACACCAACTAAATGGTTATCTGGAAAGTGATTTGCAAATAGAAACTGAGGGAAGTCGGTCAATGTGAAACTCTGTAGTTTACTGTAAGTTTCGTTGTCACAAAATTTTACTGTCTTGCCACCCAATTTAATTAAAATTGTGAACATTTAATATAAGAACTGAATTAATCACTGAATTGCTAAGCATACCAAAGTGCTAATAGTAATAAAAAGAACCAAGTGAATATATGAAATGAGCATATGGAAACAGTTTAAGAACAAGGTTAAATCAAATAATTCACAGCAAGCAGAAGATTAAGCCTCAACAAAAAGAATAAGATAATCAGACAAAAATCTACAAATGTAAGGCCTGCCTTTTGGGCTTCAGAAACCCCAGGTAGGACGTTTTAAAAATTATCTTACAAAAGGAGAGGGATTTGTCTGAGAAACAATCATCACAGTTTAACATAGTTAATTAAAATAAAATACCATATTAAGGATTCACAAGTAATTTTAAACTATGATGTGTCGTAGCCTGCTATTTAATTAATTAACTCAATTATATTATTATTATTATTATTATTATATTGAGTTCTATGGTACATTGCGGTGATAAATGTAAAGGAAATCTTACGCGCAGATAGGAAAAGTTCACTCAAACATACTAGATTCACATACACAAGAAAGGAGATAAAAAAAAATTGCCCGTCGCAGTTACGTCCAAGGCTCAGAGATTCATCCCTATCGCTACGATTGAATTATCGTGAATACGTATAGTATGGAATATTTTACGACAAAGAAATTTACCTGCATCACATTCCGCATGAAACTAAGCTGCGCTGGCGTGAAACACCCGCATATGTCGTTGAATATTCATGAAGAAAGCAAAATTACTAAGACTCGCGAAAACCTCAGGAAGACAAATGTAAACTGTATAGACACAGACAGCAGTAAGATATCATGCAGAATTAAGAATAAAACATATTCAAGATGGTACTGAAATTACACAAGGTGAGATCACCACCACGTGGTATGAACAAAGTTACATAATGTTAAAACTGGGACGAAATGAAACGTAGAAGGAATAAAACACATAGGCACGAGAAAAGTTCATGAATACATCCAAGTTAAATGAAAAGTCGGACAACTGAATTTTAAACCCGTGCTTGAGTGACGAACTTCCTACACCAATTGTTCTGGTTACACAAAGCAAGTATCGGAAAAAACTTACTAAATATAGAAAATATGTTCGTGACTGCACTCAGAAAAATACAAGAAATCGAACTTGAAGATAAGCTAGCAGTTCAAATGTATACATCTGTTACAATAGCTACACACCTGCACACATTAATACACTCACCAGCACCAAATGGCTCTTATGAATACCGTCTTCATTCACCAAAGGTCCAGTCCGACGTGCCGAGAGCACGCTCTCCCTGCAACGAACTTCGCCCAAGTAGCTGGAAGAGACCAGAGGGGCCCTTCCCGCCACCAACTTAACTACTGTCGAATGACTACCGAAAGTGTACAGATCTCTTTACCTTGACTGAGAAAGCTACGTTGGCTACACTGTTGCTAACACAACAGACAGCCAGAGGCTGTACTGCTACCATAAAATTGACTAATTCAACATACACACTCGTACAGATAATAAAGAGAGGAAGGATATTTGGGAGCACAAAATGTAGGTAATGTACATAGGAGTACCTGCTTACTGGAAAAATTGGTACTTTAGTGTAATTGTTTACCACTGGATGGGGACAAACATAAAGGACAAACTAATTAACAAATGACTCAGTGTGACAGCATGAAATACAAGTTAAATAGTATGAAAGGAATCTAACCGACGTTTCACCTCGTGTAGAGTCTGCGAGGCCTTTCTTGAACTGCAGCGTTGATCACACAGGACCGTTCTATGTGAAAACTGGCTCACGGTGATCCAATTTAAAGAAAAAAGTGCTGAGTTTTCCTGTTTGTGTGCCTGGAGACACTAGCAGTGCATCTGAAGGTAGTTGGCAACACGAACACTGAAGGAATTCTGTCAGCTCTTAGAAGAGTTGTCACGACGGGATAGATGCCAAAATTTCCACAGCGACAATGGAACAAACTTTGTCAGAGCTAGTTGGAACTCCGTGAGTTACAAGCTGCTGTGAGCAGTCATCATCAGCAGTCACGGGTGAAAAACTTCATACATGAAGAATTTGTCGATTGGTTGTTCATTCCTCCAGCGTCACCACACTTTGGCGGAATATGGTAAGCAAGAGTGAAGTCCTTTAAGTACCACTTGCGGCGAACGATGGGTACCTATGTCCAACATTTGAAGAGTTGACAACCCTTATTTGTCAAACTGAGGCTTGCTTGAAATGTCGTCCTCTCACACCACTATCTTACGATTCTTCTGACCCTTAAGTCCTCACCCCAAGTCATTTCCTGATTGGATCTGCTAGCACAAGTATCCCTTAGCCAGATCAAGGTACAGCCGAACTGAACTTGTGCACAAGGTGGGAAAAACTACAGCAAGGAACCCAAATCTTTTGGCGGCGTAGGTTATCTGACTACTTACATCATCTGTAACAGTGGGCTAAGTGGACAGCTCCCAGTCATAATGTGCAGCCTGGTGCATTGGTCGTAATAAGCGCAGGTAACCTGCCTCCATTATGTGGAAGCTGGCCGTCATTGAAGGAGTGCATCCTGTGCATGACGACATGGGCTAGTGGCCACTATTCGTTCACCACAAGAGGTTTTCAAGAGACCAGTCTGCAAGCTGTGTCCTTTACTGAGTGAAGTGATACAGAAGTGAATAGATTATTTGTAAAATTAGAAGGGAGGTCAGCATTGTCCGTAATTTTGATCAATTATTAACAGCAAAATCGATTTTCGATCACGTAATGATAATCTTCAGTGCTTTAGCGTACAAATGTATTACTGTTGTGGCTACGTAGACTGCTCTCACACGGTCTCCAATGCATGTGATACCCACATCACACACGGAAGGATCGGTAAACGTTTGTGGGCTACATGCAGGGGATAGGCAAAATAATGTGAACAGTGGTTGTAGTGGGTTGGTTGTGTTTGACGGTCAACAACGCAGGTGAGGCACGTGTCGCGCTGGACTGTGTGTGTCCAGTTCGGTCTAAGCACTATTGCAGGTTGTTCACGAATAGTGTACACTTCGTATTTACATTCAGCGGCCGAGGTCGACGCGCAATGAAAGGCCTAACAGAGTTTCCAAGAGGGCAGATTACGGGGGCCCGATTAGCTGGAGCATCTCTATTCAAGACAGCCAACTTATTGAATGTTTCAAGATTAACTGTTTCAACAGTCAGCCTACACAGAACATGGAAAAACATCATGGTTTAATCGTAATAGTGGGCGCAAGTCAAAACTAAATGACAGTGATTCTCGACGTTAACACGAATTGTGCCAAAACAGCACAAAACTACGGCGGCTAAAGTGACTGCAGAACTCAATAGCTATCTTAGAGACCCCGTATCTATCGACACTGTCCACCGAGAACTACGTAAAGTCAATGTTCGTGGTCGAGCTGCTACATCAAAACCATTGCTGACGACAACCAACACAAAGAAGGGTAAAACATGGTGCCAGGAGCATAAATCCTGGACGGCTGATCAGTAAAAACACGTTATATGGTCCGGCGAATCAACGCTTTCGTTATTTCCAACTTCGAGCAGGGTTTACGTCTGGAGAACGCCAAAAGAAGCCTACAATCCTGATTGCTTGATACCAACGGTTAAGGAAGAGGTGGAAGTGTGATGGTGTGGGCAGCCATATAATGGAATTCTGCTGGTCCTATTATTGCTCTCAAAGGCCGTGTTACCGCCAACGATTATGTGAACATTTTAGGCGATCAGGTGCATCCCATGATTCAAATGTTGTTCCTCAATAACCATATTTCAGGACGATAATGCACCCATTCACACAGCCAGGACAACACAATTGTGGTATGAGGAGCATGCAACTGAACTGCAGCGTCTTCCCTGTCCGGCCCAGTCCCCGGATAGGGGAACCCTTGTGGGCGATGTTGTACAGCACACTCTGGAGCAGATTGTCCGCCGTCAACACACTACAGGGGTTAGAAGAGATTCTGATCGAAGAGTGGCACCATATTGCACTGGGGACTATACCATCATTATATGTCAGTATTCCAAAAAGAATGACAGCTGTATTACGGGAAGTTGGGGGTCCAAGCCCTTATTCATAGTCTGCAGCTCGTGGTCGTGCGGTAGCGTTCTCGCTTCCCGCACCCGGGTTCCCGGGTTCGATTCCCGGCGGTGTCAGGGATTTTCTGTGCCTCGTGATGACTGGGTGTTGTGTGATGTCCTTAAGTTAGTTAGGTTTAAGTAGTTCTAAGTTATAGGGGACTGATGACCATAGATGTTAAGTCCCATAGTGCTCAGAGCCATTTGTACCATTTGAACCTTATTCATAAACAATTGCCGGCCGGTGTGGCCGTGCGGTTCTAGGCGCTTCAGTCTGGAACCGCGTGACCGCTAAGGTCGCAGGTTCGAATCCTGCCTCGGGCATGGATGTGTGTGATGTCCTTAGGTTAGTTAGGTTTAAGTAGTTCTAAGTTCTAGGGGACTGATGATCTCAGATGTTAAGTTCCATAGTGCTCAGAGCCATTTGAACCATTTGAACCTTATTCATAAACAATTCCCAAGTAAGTACGGGTGTTGACACTGTTTTGCCCACCCCCTGTATGTCTTCCCTGCCAGACTCACCCTGCCTCGTGTGCGGCTGCGCTGCCCGATGTCTGCTAGCGCTATGGAACAGCGCTGCTCAGCCACTCCTCGAGTACTGGTTAATTTCTTTGTTACTGTCCATGTTAATAGATATCGACAAATAGAATACAACTTGAAGACTAATATCCAGTGGACTCGTGAAATACCACTTCAAAAATAATTTTGTTTGTGACGGGAAACAAACCGACGTTTCCCGTCGGCGACAGACGTTCGCAAGATAGCAGTGACAGCCAGCACACGTTTGGGATGATCCCAGTTACACAATGCAAAGACGAAACTTCAAATATCTGCTGAAACACCAGAGAAAATGCGCCTAATGATCCGTAGGAAAGACACACTGTAGGTATGTGTAATATATGTGACATACGGATACCATGACCTACCTTCACGTATGATACACTGAAGAGATAAAGAAACTGGTACACCTGACTAATATCGTGTAAGACCCCTGTGAGCACGCAGAAGAGCCGCAACACGACGTGGCATGGACTCGACCAATGTCTGAAGTAGTGCTGGAGGGAACTGACACATTGAATCCTGCAAGGCTGTCCACAATACTGATATGTTGCTAGAGAAGGCCGAAATGCACGCTATAAGCTCACGCAGGCTGGCGTGAGGTCTGAAACCGGATACGTAATTAATGCTATAAAGAAAAGTACGTAGCTGCTGGAATACTTTAATCCATCATTTGAATACATCGTTCTGGACGGTACGTTCAAGACTATAAACTGTTAATGGCGCCTTGCTAGGTCGTAGCCATTGACTTAGCTGAAGGCTATTCTAACTATATTCTCTGCAAATGAGTTTGGCTTCGTCAGTGTAGTCGCTATCAAGTCGTCCGTACAACTGGGGCGAGTGCTAGTAAGTCTCTATAGACCTGCCGTGTGGCGGCGCTCGGTCTGCAATTACTGACAGTGGCGACACGCGGGCCGACATGTACTAATGGACCGCGGCCGATTTAAAGGCTACCACCCAGCAAGTGTGGTGTCTGGCGGTGACACCACAAATACGAGAGGGTGGAGATCTCTTCTGAACACCACGTTGCAAGGCATCCCTGATATGCTCAGTAATAATCTTGTTTGGGAGTTTAGCGGCCAGCGGAAGTTTTTAAACTCAGAAGAGTGTTCCTGGAGCCACTCTGTAGCAATTGTTGATAATATTTATTCAGAACAAAGGTTAAGTACAAATCATGGTACAACTACACTCATCCATCTTTTTACAGTGAGTGAGAAAACACGCAAACAACAAAACGATTGTGCTATAAAGATATATCACTTTTCATTGGATTCCCTATATCGATATAAATGTACGAACATTCCAACAGCAGTTCTCGACGTGTGGGGTGTCGGATTGTCCTGCTGCAGTTGCCCAAGTCTGTCGGAATGCGCGATGGACATGAATGGATGCAGATGATGAGACACGATGCTTACGTACCTGTTGAGGCGCGGCGCATTATATCGCTCCTGTCTAGAGCCTGTCTATCGGGAGAATGACACATGCGTGCGCAGTGAGAGATGGTCTGTAGTGGGTTCAGTCGAGTACTTAGTTCTAATTTTCATCAGCTAGAGGACAGTAGTGCACAGAGATGCTCAAGGAACAGGTCAAGAGAATGATTTTGTGAATTATTCTGTCTATTTCTTGAAGGCTTTTTTGCTTATTTATGTTTGCACTGTTTTTTGTATGCTTTTAGTAGTGTGAATGTGGTCTAAAGTAAATATGTAGATCATTGTTCTTCTGATGAACGCTGCGTGAACTACCGTGAGAAAATTTTAAGACAGTGTGAATTAGAGATGGGTCGTTCGCGAACTAACGGGTCCAAAGGAACGGTTCACCAAGCTGAGCGGAAGGAGCGAGGAACGAATTCTAAGGAATAGTGTGTAACACCATAGTTCTAATGCTCTACTGATTTATTTTGCCTTTTGTTTTATTTAATGTTATAACATTGAGTATCTGTAAATGTGTTTGAATCAATATCATGAGAGTGTTTATTCTTTTCTGTGTAAAAAACTTTGTTGTCATGATTTGATTCTATGCAATGTAGTATATCTGTCATTTAAATTCTTTGTCTCAATTGAAGGGAGACAAAACTTGCTGTATACATTTGGAATTTGGGTGAATAATATTTTTGTAGAAATACTAATATGTGAAAATGATATGTTTTGTTTAAAATGATTGTTTGCTGTTATGTAAACTGCTGATCCTCACTTAGGGTTCTTAGTTCTTTAGTATATAAAAGGTGTAGTGGTTCCCCTCGGGAACGGAACTATGTAGCGCGCGCAAATTGTGGTTGGCCTAGGTAGAAAAGGTGGAACAAGAGTCAGTCGGGGACGAGCTACCAAACTGTGCACTGCCATGTAAAAGTTGCATATTGTGCTGATTCCGAGAGCGGCTTTTTCTGCTATTTTCCAATGCCTCGGATGGATGGATAAATAGCTGGAACGATTATGGAATTGGTATTCAGCATCGCCACCAAGAAGGGCCAGAGTCCAGCAATTCTGTCTGCGAATCCGCCTACCAACATGCAGTTGCCACCACATTGCGCAATCACTGCAAAGGAGTACTATAACAATGTACAGTGAAGGATCAGCTTATTGGACGATTTAGTGTGCACAAATATAAGGTAACTTATAACCGAATTTATGTACCTACCTTGATTTTTTCCCTATCACAACACCTCTCAGGTTCCTCTCCATTTGAACTATGATTACCGAGTGTCCTATTTTGTGGAAAAAATGAAAGCCTCGATGTTAGACAGTTAATTACATAATGTTATTTGATCTTTGATGAGAAGGGAATATTCAGATTTACTGTGGATTTAGTGAAATTGTGGGAGGCAGTAAGTGTAGTTTTGTGAAGTTTCAAAGTCACCTATTCAATCATTTACTTGAAAGTAGAAGACTGTGGTAATAAAGACAATTTGCTGTTTCTTTTATAAAGTTCTTAAAATTGACCGAGCGAGGTGGCGCAGTGGTTAGCACACTGGACTCGCATTCGGGAGGACGACGGTAAAATCCCGTCTCCGGCCATCCTGATCTAGGTTTTCCGTGATTTCCCTAAATCGCTTCAGGCAAATGCCGGGATGGTTCCTTTGAAAGGGCACGGCCGATATCCTTCCCCATCCTTCCCTCACCCGAGCTTGCGCTCCGTCTCTAATGACCTCGTTGTTCAAAAATGGCTCTGAGCACTATGGGACTCAACTGCTGTGGTCATTAGTCCCCTAGAACTTAGAACTACTTAAACCTAACTAACCTAAGGACATCACAAACATCCATGCCCGAGGCAGGATTCGAACCTGCGACCGTAGCGGTCTTGCTGTTCCAGACTGCAGCGCCTTTAACCGCACGGCCACTTCGGCCGGCTGACCTCGTTGTCGACGGGACGTTAAACACTAATATCCTCCTCCTCCCCCTTAAAATTGAGGCTTATAAAGTTTTGCTTAGTTAATGATCATAGTGCTACCTGTAGTAAATTTTAAAAGGTGAGTCAGTTTCTTGCAAATTTGTCAACATTGTGTTTCACTGCAGTAAAACTGGAAAACTGCAATAGTAGAAAATTATATGTTCATGATTGCTAAGTGTTTGTCTCTCTTGTGTATCGGAAGTGCATATTAATAGTATAACAGGATCCACAGTTTGTCTATTGTGCTAATGCTATGTAACAAGTAACGAGAAGACCACTATTTATGTAATCCATAATATCTTTATTCAAAAGATAGTGAGAAGTAACCTGTTAGTGAATTCCATTAACTTTCATTCTAAATAGAATAGTATTTAGTTGAGAGATATTTAATCTGTGACCAGTTCATAAAAATGCAGTGAACTGCATTTATAATTTTATGTCAGCTAGGAAAATATTTGAACAATAATACTGTTCCTATGTCCAATTAATGATTCTGCAGTGAATAGTACTAATAACGTTGTAAAGACCATTCAGTTTGAATAATCACTGAAAGTAATAGTGTGTTTCGTTATTTGTTATATTTATGCAAATAGTTTGTGCTGCTCTAGCTGTTAGCTTCAGTCTTACCGTAAACATAGGTAGGTGTCAGAGTTCATTGCACTCGCGTGTGGCAAAGTATAGGTTGTGTTTGTCTGTTGAAGTTACTCATATCTACTTTCTTAAACAAGAACCTTAATCTTTCTCTTGCCTAATTAGGCTGGCGACCGTTTTCCTTATTCTTTGAACAGTGTAGCTAGGTAAAACATTATTTGTTACTGTCTGAACGTTTACGCAATTCTGACTTTCACTTACGATAAGCAACCTCCGTTAGGTAAAACGCGGTCAATATAACAAAATTCCTCTCAGAGGGTAACACTTCTCTGCTGCGTTATGCCATAATTGCTTTAAGAAGATAGTTTTACTTCACAACCTGCCTCCAGCTTTAGGGTTATGGTACAGCAATAGCAGACGGTAGTGTTATAGGTCTTTCATAGTTAACTTCGGTCGAGGCTTTCTACTTGTAGTTCCCGGGAACGGGAAATTGTCGGTCTCGTTCACGCAACGGCACGTCGGCCGGTCTTGTTCCAGCCTCGGTCCGGTTCCCATCCACCTCGGTCTCACTAGGCCGGACTCGTCCTTCTTCACGTGGCCACTCGTCGCAGTTCCACTGCCAACTGCTCCTAGTTAGTTCAGTATCGAGTTGTTGTTCGTTTCTCTGGCTGCGCACGCCAATTCTAGATCTGTTTCAAACCTTTTTTGAACTCTGGTTCTTTTCGTATTCTATACAGCGTCCACTACAGGTAATTAAAATGTATTTTATAGTTACGTAAATTACATAAAAATTACGTGGTATGTAATACATACATCTTTTGAGGTAACAAAAGGGCATATCAGCTTAATTCCTTATTTCGATAAACAGCAGAAGACATAAAAGTGCAAGTTTTCTGTTGTTACAAATACAGAGGAATTCGGCACGAGTGGCCATTTTTCATCTTTTTTTGATCCAAGGTAAAACAGCATGCTCATTGTTATGGAAGGCAGACCGACGTACAGCCGAATGAAGCTCGCGCTTCACAATAGAGTGTCTGATGTCTCATTTTGTAAAGAGAATACGATAACTTCTATAATATTATTTCAGCACTACAGGGAGTCGCACGAAAAATCGGCTCCGAGTAATAAAGTGCTCATTGTCACCAACAAATCGTCATCTATTGTTTCGAGGTTGTTGTTTGCATTAGTTTGTTATTTCTTTACTGCCTAATAATTACATGTTTATCTATGCTGCTCGTAGCGGTCAACAAATGGTGCGTAATTGCCGAGCAGTCTGTACTCGGGGCCGGTTTTTCGTGCGCCACCTTATATTACTTCACCGCGATCAGTCACGTAACGCTACAGTTGGCTAAACGAGAGGTTTTGCAGAATCACAAAAATTACTTCTACAGGTGTGTGAGAATTATGTAATCAATAAAAACTCTGAACTCCAGTGGGGAGGCAACTGCTCCCTCTTGGCACCTTCCATCTGCAATCATCTATGCCTCCAATTTTCAATTTTTCATAGGAACCATATACCATGGACAAATGAGCGGTGAACGAGTAAAAACGAACGGTTCCCAAAAAAGAGCGATCACCAGTGAACTAGTTCCCAATGAACAACGAGTTTTCCCATCTCTAGTGTGAATGCAGATGACAGGTAATGTTGTGTCATAGTATGTTAAGTAAGTTTATGGTAAAAGGAAAGCTAATTCGAGTGCAAATGAAAATAGTTAATAACGTTAAGTATAAACAAAATACCAGAATGATAAATATTTATTTAGGGTAAAAGTACAGTTCGAAAGCGTGTTATTTGTTGATTGGTTAGTCATGAAAAGCGCGGACTAACGCGGGAGAATAACATTTTGCTATTTGCCCCAAAGCAAGCTGACCAATCAGAATGGAGTATTCTTCGCGCGTCTTCTCTCTTGAAGATAGAGAATGCTTACATCAGTCTAAAGTGGTCGGAGCCCATCCTTTCAATGGTACGGTCGTTGGGTAGTATGAGTTCCAAAGGGAGTTATAATTTGCCGGTTTTAGTTGTGCTACATATTTCAGAGATGTTTTAAGGTGAAGGCACACTTCTTCCGGTGTATTTTTTAGAAAGTACGGATTTTTAAGTAATTTTGTGTGTGAGAAAAGATAGTAATTCGACGTGGCCTATTGAACAGATCGGTAACTGAAAACTTCAGCGCATTAGACATCGATAAACTTAATATTATGGCGAGCATTTTCATTTAAGAACAATCCGTGCTTGGTAGCTGTTCAGATTTCGGGGAATACGTCACCATAAACTTGCTAACGTGAATGAAAGGGTTTGTGCATGACTGTGTTAAGATCAGCATGGACTTGGCAGTAAAAGTGTACATTATCAAAGTTCACAATATACAGAAGATTTGTCAGTACCTTTCATTCAAAATTAAGACCTTTTCCGGATTCTTGGGATAGTTACGTTGTATGCAGCCTGGTGCTTGTTGCTGTGCGGTAGGTTTCTGCTCGGCTTTCCTACAGGCGATCTGCTGCAGCGAGTTCACAGCTAGGTGCAGGTAAAGGACGAAGAGAAACAGCGCCGCCGCACTGTCACCGGTCAGGGTCGTACCTAGACGTATCACAGGTCCCATATCACTCCAGCTGCACACGCCCCACACCATTACGGAGCCTCCAACAGCTTGAACAGTCCCCTGCTGACATGCAGGATCCATGGATTCATGAGGTTGTCTCCATACCCGTACACGTCTATCCGAGCGATACAATTTGGAACGAGACTCGTCCGACCAGGTAACATGTTTCCGTTCATCAACAGTCCATAGTCGGCGTTGACCGGCCCAAGAGAGGCGGGTAACTTTGTGTCATGCGGTCACGAAGGGTACACGAGAGAGCCTTCGGCTCCGATTGCCCATATCAATGATGTTTCGTTGAATGGTTCGCACGTTGACACTTGTTAACGGCCGAGCATTGAAATCTGCAGCAATTAGCGGAAGGGTTGCGCTTCTGTCCCGTTGAAAGATTCTCTTCAATCGTCGTTGGTGCCATCCTTGCAGTATGTTTTTCCCGTCGCGGCGATGTCTGAGATTTGATGTTTTACTGGATTCCTGATATTCACGGTACACTCGTGAAATGGTCGTACGGGAAAATCCCCACTTAATCGCTACCTCGGAGGTGCTGTGTTCCATCGCTCGTACTCCGACTATAACACCATGTTCAGACTCACTTAAATCTTGATGACCTGCCATTACAGCAGCAGTAACCGATCTAACAACTGCACCAGACACTTGTTTTCTTATGTAGGTGTTGCCGACCGCAGCGTCGTATTCTGCCTGTTTACATATCTCTGTATTTCAATATGAAAGCCTATACCAGTTTCTTTGGTGCTTCAGTATATAATGATTGACTGACATTAATTCTTGTACGCGGAACAAAGCCTCGATTGGAACAAACATATTTAACTTTGCTCACATATCAAACACATCTTCAGACTGGAAAGTCATCAGATATAATGTTACACCAACACACGCAAGCAAGAAGTGCTCTCGCCGTAAATTCCTGAATGTTGCACCTTAGAAATGATCAGCTTGGCAGTACACTAGACAAAAGTCATCTGAGCTTAAGAAAACGTGCCAGGGAAGCTGCATGTAGCGATCACACGAAGGCACGTGTATGACTAAAACCAGCGGTCAGGGGAAGAGAAATGCTGAGATGTTTTATCCGACCATCCCCATGGACACTATAACTGAAATATTAATTGTCCAGTCATCTGGCCAGTAGGTAGGCATAGCCCAGCATACAGACAGTCTCTTACTACATGTGACTTCTCTGGCAGACGAGAACAGTACATAGAGACTCTTTGCACCTTACAACACATGTCGTGATAGTTAATGTGAAAGGCATTATCTAACAGACGGCTTTCAGTATGACCTGTGGTTTATCAGTTTACAAGTGTATGAAGTAAACAGAAGTCTATTGTCGACTGTATTGTCAATATAAACATGTATCCAAAGGTTGGCGGTATTTGGCTGTCACTCGTCGAAACGTCGCAGTTTGAAGACACCGCCACCCGGCTGGAAGCCCGAGAACTCTTCGCCACTCTTTTTCTGTTTTAGCTGATCGACCAGGGGTGGTTCACATGTTAGTAAAGGCTTACTGATCTTACTGTTAGAACAAATTTTCATTCATGCATACAGAACATGAGCAGATATCAAACACGTACTGTGGATGTCAGAATTAAAAGCATAGCAATTAGCGGTACTACAAGCTTATTACCAAACTCTAGTGCTGTACCCGTGGTCCACCGGCTACAGTTCTGTTTTGAGCGCCGAGGTTCTGGTTTATCTCACTTGTGGCAGCATCGCTTGTCTGAAGTTATCCTCGTTAGTGCTGTTCTGTTTGTCGAGTGAGTCGTAGCGCGTCCGCTCCCCCTTACGGTAAGTCTTCGTAGTCTATTTGCTGCGGCGTCGGTCTCTCCGCTATGGCTACCGTGGTTTCCACTTGTATTCCCACGAAAAGGTACTGTGAGCTTTACTTCCGATAAAACAACACCACACGAGCAGCCCGGGTCTCTAGAAATCCACGACTGGCTTGTAGATGTAATTCATGTGAACTCTGGTCAGGTCCAAACTCTTATTTTGACGCACACGAGTACGTGTTTCACGTGAAATTTATGGATCCCTCTCACGTTGAAAGTTTTCTGTCGCAACATGGTTCTCAATTCCCTTTCAAGCAGGGTTATAATTCCGTTAATTTTTGTTACTCGCAGATACTTAAACTGACAGTACCGAAGTTCGAGTGTTCGACCTCCCCCTGGAGGCAGATGACAACTTTCTAAACGGCATATTGACTCCTTATAGTTGCGTGAAAAACGACCATCGTGAACATTGATCTATTCAGCACAGACTACAGTGTTATAGTGGAATTCGTTCCGTGGAAATGCGTGTCAAATGTAAAATTCCATCACATTTACAAGTGAGTGGTTATCGCGTTCGTCTCACGTATACTGGGTAAGAGGGAACCTGCTTCCTATGTAATGAAAGTGGACAAATTCGGTTTAACTGCCCGCGGACGGTGTTTGCATGAAAGCCGTCATTAGTGCAGCGTCGAAAATTAGCGGTTGATGTTCTTGTTCCTTCCATTCCCGAAGTCGGACCTACTTGTGCTTTGGATCATAATGACATAAAAGACATTATGGTAATAGTGCAAAATGGCTAAGCAGGGATGGCTAGAGGACAGATGTAAGGATGTAGAGGCTTATCTCACGAGGGGTAAGTTCGGAGTAGGTATTAAAATCCATGGAGAAGAAATAAAAACTTTGAGGTTCGCCGATGACATTGTAATTCTGTCAGAGACTTGGAAGAGCAGTTCAACGGAATGGACAGTGTCTTGAAAGGAGGGTATAAGATGAACATCAACAAAAGCAAAACGAGGATAATGGAATGTAGTCGAATTAAGTCTGGTGATACTGAAGGAATTAAATTAGGAAATGAGACACTTAAAATAGTAGAGGAGTTTTGCTATTTGGGGTGTAAAATTTCTGATGATGGTCGAAGTAGAGAGGATATAAAATGTAAACTGGCAATGGCAAGGAAAGCGTTTCTGAAGAAGAGAAATTTGTTAACATCGAGTATTGATTTAAGTGTCAGGAAGTCGTTTCTGAAAGTATTTGTATAGGGTGTAGCCATGTATGGGAGTGAAACATGGACGATAAATAGTTTAAACAAGAAGAGAATAGAAGCTTTTGAAATGTGGTGCTACAGAAGAATGCTGAAGATTAGATGGGTAGATCACATAACTAATGAGGAGGTATTGAATAGAATTGGGGAGAAGAGGAGCTTGTGGCACAACTTGACTAGAAGAAGGGATCGGTTGGTAAGACATGTTCTGAGGTATCAAGGGATCACCAATTTAGTACTGGAAGGCAGCGTGTTGGGTAAAAATCGTAGAGGAAGACCAAGAGATGAATACACTAAGCAGATTCAGAAGGATGTAGGCTGCAGTAGGTACTGGAAGATGAAGAAGCTTGCACAGGATAGAGTAGCATGGAGAGCTGCATCAAGCCAGTCTCAGGACTGAAGACCACAACAACGACATGGTAATAGTGTAAATGAATTTCCTCTTTTAGCTCCACGGCAGAATCAGAACCTTATTGCCCCAGGACAGTATCTGTAACAGTGACAAACATGTGACGTCCCATTCACAACTGTGAGGACGAGGATTTGGCTTGGCCTTATTTTACCCCAACATTCTGCACATCAATTTTCTCCACTGTTACTCCCGATGATACTATACCTCCCGTCCGTGGTGCGGTGAGTTATCTCCAGCATCGCTGCTGCTCGCCAAGTGGCTCCTTCCGAGCTGCCTCTGTATGGATAGGGGGGGGTCCTTGTGTTCCTCTTTACATTCTGCGAAATGCCGGTGTCCGCCTGCTCCTTCGTCTTCAGCCGCCGACGATTTCCTGCATTTGCTGCCTAAATAACTCCAGACGAGAATAACATTAGCGACAAAGTATCACCTGTTGCATTGGCAGTTCCACAGAATGTTTCCACCTTAGTGTCTGGACCTGCATTACATGTCCCTTGTTCTGAGGGGCAGGAAGCTGTGCCTATGACCCCTCCCACAATTCCGTCTGCAGAGACCGCCATGCCACGTAGTCAACAGAAACATAGTATACAATCTGACCTTACGGTGGCACGAAAGAAATCGAAGAAAGTTTCCGATGATGGGGGCACTGGTCCCCCGATGTCTGATTCATCCGTTCATTCCGTAATGGACCTTGACGCTCAACTGTCTACATAGTACTGTTCGATACTTTCGTACGAGCCTACACGTTCCCTTCCTTAAACGATAATCGTGTGGAACCAGAACTGCGATTGGTTTCGTCGCACCAGTTCCTTTATGATTCATGTGCGGACATAGTTTTGTTACAGGAGGCGTTATTAATGCATTTGTCCTTAACTGGTTTCAATTTGATCTTTAATATAGCACTCGAATATGATTCGGGGATCGCCTTATTTTCTCGAGAAGGAATTCCTATTGCTGTGGTGGAAATGTTGGATCCCGACAGGGGAATAGTGCGTCAACTTTTTAATCTTACCTTGGTTCTTTTATGTGTCCCGTCTGGCATTGGTCGTACAGTGGATAGTTCGCGTTTTCATGAAGAGGAAATTGATTATATCTTGCGTAAGAGTGAGTCCTCCACGTAATCTGTTGGGTGATTTTTATACCTGTGTGTTAAGTTCTGCAGATCAATCTCTAAATTTTAATTTCTGTCGTAAATTACATGAAATGGTCCGCTCTTTAAGCCTGAAGGAAGTCTGCATATGTAAATACCCAACGTTAGTTAAATTTTCCCACTTTTCTGCTTCTAGCAGCAGACTGGATGGAGTTTACTTATCAGACTGCCTGCACGATACTATTCCTGATGTTGACGTCATCTCTGCTTCCTTCACGGATCACTGCACTGTCACTGCAACTCTCACTTTTGTACAGCAACCAGTAAAATAATTTCACGCCCCGTGGATGTTAAACGACACTCAAATTGCTGACTGCTCACTCGATGACGCGATGCGAGCCGTGTGGGAGCGTAGTCTACGGTGCGCTGGGAAGTACTCGTCCGCCCTTGACTGGTGGACACAACTCGCAAAACCGGGGCTCAGGCAAGCTTTGATATTTTTTTATGCTGCCAAAGCACAGGACTTCCGGTGAACTTGAGAATTTTACTATTCGATCCTGTGGGAATTTATGATTCTGCGGATCACGCCTCTCTGCGAATTGCGGTTGTTAGGCGTGTAAAGGCGAAATTGTTGACTTTGGAGAGGATACAAATGGAAGGTTTGAAACTGCTATCCAAGCCACATTCATTGGTGACGGAAGAACTGACTTCCTTATATCATTTGCTTCGGCATCAGACCCATCGCCAGCACACTTGCATTCGTTCTCTCACGACAAATGATGGACGTATCGTAATGGCGCAAACTGATATAGTGCGTGTTTTACACCAGTCCTATGTAGATATCTACCATTGAGCTACCTCTTTCGACACACTACTCAGCGCCTTGAATACGACATTTCCACATAATGAAACTCTCTTAGCTGCCTTTTAGCCTGCAGAGAAATTTATAAACTTATCGTGGGATCGGCTTCTCAAAAGTCCTCGGGTCTACATGGACTTCCCAAGGAATTTTCCGTGCGCTTTTGGCCGCTGTTGGGTGATACCTTCACGTCCGTTTTAAATGAAGTGTTACAGGGTAGAGTTGTGACGATCTCGTTGAAAGTGGGGAAAATTGTTTTAATCCCGAAACGCGCTGAGCCGGCTGCTCCTGATAGCTTTTGCCCAATTATTTCGTTTAACTGTCCTCCCTAGTAACAGAGTGATCAGCGTGACAGAATGTCAATCCTCAGGGCCCGGGTTCGATTCCCGGCTGGGTCAGAGATTTTCTCCGCTTAGGGAGTGGGTGTTGTCCTAATCATCATTATTTCATCTCCACCGACGCTCAAGTCGCCGAAGTGGTGTCAAATCGAAAGATTTGCACCCGGCGAACGGTCTACGCGACTGGAGGCACTAGTCACACGACATTTTTTTGTTAAACTTTGGTTATGAGACTGTGAAGTTGATAGTAGGATGTCGGCTCTGATGGAGACAATTTGGGCAAGACATCAAAGCTGCACCAGGTCATACCATTCTTGCCCCTATAGTCGAGTATCGTGACGTTGTTTCTGTCACTGCTGTAACACACAGCGAGTGTTCTAAAATCTGTTTACGGGTATTTCCGCTTTGTTGCTTATTACTGGTCAGCTGACGCTGACGGTAAATATCCGTCAAGGAATGCCTCAAGGAATCCCATTGTCAGTGACTGTGTTGTCTCTGGAGTCCCACTTCTGATGCTGGTATCCCAGCTGAAATGTTGGATACTTTCTGGAGAGACTATTGCTATTCAGGCATATGCAGATGACGTGATGGTTCCACTCTGCAGTCGTGCGGGGTACCTTGGCTGAAGGCTGTAACTGATGATTCCTGTTAGAGTTCTGGAGCACTACTTAATGAAGGTAAATACAGGCTTCTTATTTTGCGAGGTTCTGATGACACGGTTGTTCTGTGGGCTACAGCAGTGGATCGGCATACGCCTCTCGGTATCATCATTGATCGTTGACCACTCAAAATGGCGACGCTCAACTGGGAGTGTATTTCGGACGATATTCATGGAGCGATACTAGAGCATGAACAGCGTTCTCTTAAGCTGCTCAACAAAGCCCAAATACTGGATATATGTGTCTTATTCAAAGCTTATCACGTAGCCCAAGGTTATCCGCTTCCCTCGACGATGGCGAAGAAGCTACAAGAGATGACTAGTCGTGTCTTATGGAAATAACATGCAGTATCTTTACCTTATGGTACGAGATGGTGAGAATTATCAGAGCATGTGCTTCAATAAGTGCCTATGTGATAAGGAATACCACTCAATCGATGATATGAAGACTGCAGCACTACATTGATACGTATGGTCATCACTTCGAACACCTTCTGTAGATGGACGTTCATGCCACCTTGTGACCTTCGTTGACCCTCAAAGACCTTACTGTTACACATAATTGTATTCGTCTCGATAGCGGCTATCAGATAATAAGTACCAAACTATAGCATCCAGTTTACAAAAACAAAGTTGATCTTATCTCTGAAGCGACCCCACCTACAAAAATCCAATATCACATTATGACCCCCGTTGTTCCATGCAACTTTTGTCCCACAAGTTTTCAGCTCCCATCAATCTTTCGGAGTTCTTCTTGGTGGTAATAGTTAGTGACTCACCCCCTATATTGTGTATAGATCAAGTACATAGACTCATGAACGTATATAAACCTTGAAATTAAATTGGAGTTTTCCTGTAGACGGAATGCTTAGTTTGCGATGCACATTGTAATCTGATTCCGTTGTCTATCTCTTTTTAGATTCGATTTAAAATAAGTAAAAGATACAAAATAAGTGAAAATTTTAAAAATTAATGAAATATAAAGAAAAGTAATAAAAAATTGTTGACACTGGGTAGTGTTCTGTCGAGTATGCACGGTCTTTTTTCCTTTCTCTTTTTACTTATTATTCCGTTACCATAATCAGTATTGTCTCCCATTTGCCGCTTATATTATATGATTTTTCGGGAATTATTTTCTGAAGTGTCTTGACAGCATCGATAAAAAGAAGGGGTAACGCCTTTCATTATTAATCATAACGTCCTCGGTCCCGGTTTCGAACCCCACCACCACTCAAATTTTGAATTAAAAGTCATCAGCACTGGCGGCCAAAGACTGCCTGCACAAGAAGTCACCCTCATTCTGCCAATGGCCTTGGGGCGGGGAACTGCCTCTAAAGGGGGAAGAATCAGCAATGATCAACGGCATGAGAATGCAGAAGGTAATGGAAACTGCTGCGTTAAAGATACGTAATGTGTATCCACAGGACATGTGGCCTTTAACTGATTTCTCCACTGGCAAAAGATTCCTAAGTAGTCTCTTATCTCAGGGAGGGGTGATCTGAATCTAAATCTGCTCCTGGGCACACCTTACAAACCAGTATCTTATTTCGGAATCTCCCTGACCATGATGCACTCTCACTTAAATCTTCCTGTACCTCCCGAACTTTTCCAAGTATACCTCCTTCCCTGCCAAGAGCAAGGTGACCATGCGAAATAGACTGGGTGAGCAACGAAAGGATAACGCTACAAGTCGAGGGGTGGGATGTCAGAAGTTTGAATGTGGTAGCTCAGGGATACATGCAGACGTCGCAATCTGAAGATGAAGAGATGGATAAAGTATGCGAGAATACTGAACGGGCAATTCAGTACGTAAATGCAGATGAAAATCTAATAGTTATTGGGGACTGGAATGCTGTTGTAGGTGAAGGAGTAGGAGAAAGGGTTACGGGAGAATATGGGCTGGGTGCTAGGAATGAGATAGATTAACTAAATTCTTCAGTAAATTTCAACTAGTAATAGTGAATACTGCATTTAAGAACCACAAGAGGAGGAGGTGTGCTTGGAAAAGGCCGAGAGATATGATAAGATTTCAGTCAGACTACATCATGGTCAGGCAAAGTTCCGAAATCAGATACTGGATTGTAAGGCGTACCCAGGAGCAGATATAGACTCAGATCGCAATTTAGTAGTCATGAAGAGTACGATGAAGTTTAAGAGATTAGTCAGGAAGAATCAACATGCAATGAAGTGGGATATAGAAGTCCTAAGGAATGCGAGGTACGCTTGAAGTTCTTTAAGGATACCGATACAACAATAATGAATAGCTCAGTAGGCAGTACAGTTGAAAGGAATGAATACCTCTAAAAAGGCAGTCACAAAAGTTGAAAGGAAAAACAAAAAAGGCAACTGCTAAGAAACCGTGGATAACTGAAGAAATATTTCAGTTGATCGATGAAAGAAGCACAAAACGTTCAGGAAAATTGAGAAATACAGAATACAAGTCACTGGGAAATGAACTAAATAGGAAGTGCAGGGAAGCTAAGACGAAATGGCTGCATGAGAAATGTGAAGAAATCGATTAAAATGTGACTGTCGGAAGGCATGGCTCAGCATTATAGGAAAATCGAAAAACATTCAATGAAATTAAAAGCAATGGTAGTAACATGAAGAGTGCATCGGGAATTCCTCTGTTCAATGCAGAGGAGAGAACAGATAGATGGAGAGACTACGTTGACGGCCTCTTAGAGGGGGAAGATTTGCCTAATGTGACAGGAGACTATCAGGAGCCGATATAAAAAAGGTAGGGGATCCAGTTTTAGAATCAGAATAGAAAAGAGCTTTGGAAGACTTAACATCAAATAACGCAGAAAGGAGAGATAATATTCCATCAAAATTTCTAAAATCATTGGGGAAGTGCCAACAAAACAACTGTACACATTGAAGTGTAGAATGTATGACACTAGCGACATACCATCTGACTTACGGAAGACCATCATACACACAATTCTCAGTACAACAAGAGACTACAAGAGCGAGAATTATCACCCAGTTAGCTTAACGGCTTATGTGTCCATGTTACTGACAAGAATAATATAAAGAAGAACTGAAAATGAAATTGAGGATTTGGTAGACAAGGATCAGACTGACTTTAGGAAAGGTAAAGGCACAAGAGAGGCAGATCTCATGTTGCTCTTGTTTATGGAACCAAGACTGAAGAAAAATCAAGATACCTTCGTAGGTTTTGTCGACCTGAAAAAAGCATTAGGCAATGTGAAGTGGTACAAGACGTTTGAAGTTCTGAGAAAAAATAGGGGTAAACTGTGGGTAGAGACAGGTAACATACAATGCGTACAAGTGCCAAGAGAGAATAATAAGAGTGGAAGACCAAGAATGAAGTGCTCGAACTAAAAAGGATGTAAGACAGGAATGTAGTCTTTCGCCTCTACTGTTAAATCTGTACATCGAAGAAGCAATGATGGAAATAAAAAAAAGGTTCAAGAGTGTAATTGAAATTAAAGGTGAAAGAATATCAATGATACGATTCACTGAAGACATTGCTGTCCTCAGTCAACATGGAGAAGAATTACAGGATCAGCTGAATGGTATAAACAATCTAATGACCACAGAAGATGGACTGAGAGTAAATCGAAGAAAGACGAAAGTATTGAGAACTAGCAGAAACGAGAAAAGCGAGAAACTTAACATCAGGATTGACGGCCACGAAGCAGATGAAGCTAAGGAACTCTACTACCTAGGCAGTAAAATAACACATGACAGTCGGAGCAAGGAGGACATCAAAAGCAGCCTAGCACTGGCAAAAAGGGCATTACTAGCCAAGAGACTTCTACTGGCATCAAACACAGGCCTTAATTTGAGAAGAAATTTCTGAGAATGTATATTTGGAGCGCAGCATCGTTTGGTAGTGAAACATGGACCGTGGGACAACCGGAATAGAAGAGAATTCAAGCATTTGAAATGTGATCCTACAGACCAATGTTGAAAATTAGGTGGACTGATAAGGAATATGGACGTTCTGTGCAGAATCAGAGAGGGAAGGAATGTGTTGAAAACACTGACAAGAAGGAAGGACTGGATGATGGGACATTTGTTATGACATCAAGGAATAACTTCCATGGTAGTAGTGGCAGCTGCAGAGTGTAAAAACTGTAGAGGATAACAGAGATTGTAATATATGCAGTGAAAATTGAGGACATGGGTTGCAAGTGCTACTCTGAGATGAAGAGGTGTACATAGAAAGGAATTCGTGGCTGGTCGCATCAAACGACACACAAGACTGACGACTCAAAAATAAAAATACTGTTTCTGTAACACAGTTTACTAATACATTAATGGAATTGAGTTACTGCTGATGTAACGGATTTAATAGTAAACCTTTAACCCGTGAACGTAAGAGGAAAGTCGCGTTTAACGAAACAAGCTGTGAAAAGTAATAGAAAGGTTCCCTAACTTTGACTTTCTAGCTTATTCAGTTACGTTAATTTAAAGAGGAATTACACGCGCGAGATACTGCGTGCGTTAAACAGGCTCCTTTCGCGATTCTGGAAAATGTACCGGCTCCCAATGGAATCTGCCCTGTGAATAATGGCGAATGGGCTGTGTCTGGATATAGTTTTTATCTGTATTCCCATATCCGACTACATGAATACCGGACTGGTACCCACTTCCCACCTTAGTCACACAATTCCCAGACACATCGAAGACGTTTTCACACTTTCACACGGATAGCACTGGACGCAAACAGATTAGAAACACAAATTCCGCCGGCTGGGGCATCCGGCCACAGTGTTCCACTAGCAATGCCAAATCCATATTTAAAAATCCAACCACCTGATTATAGGGGATCAGGCACATGGAAAAGAGGAAGAGGACGAGTTTAAGCAAGACGTGCGCTCTTTAGCGTAACTGGTATTAGCTGTGCAAATTACGTTAAATTCACACACTATCGCTCGCTCGTCGCGGATTGGCTGCCTTTTACGGCAGTAGTTCAACAACGGTTCGTTGCAGACCTACAGTTGTGTGACTTCAGTATCACATTTTACGTGCACTCTGTATCATTGAGATATCACGACTGCAAAATGAGTCGGCACTCGTTAAGGTTACTAAAACATTCTCTACAATAGCGGTCTGGAGAATATCATCCACGAATAAGGCAAATAACTAGACAAGATAGGTCTTCCCCAACAAGTAGCCATCGGATGGTCCAGACATGGTATCAGCTTCAACTGTCTGTTTTCGCAGACGATCTTGTGAAATGCTGAAACACATTTTCCATTTCTCTGGATGACTCATTTAATATGACACCGATTATAATAAACGGAATAGAGAAATACGTTGCCACTTGCTAACGAAAAGGGCGCTTTGGTCGTGGAACTGGCCTGAGCCTAACCTGAGGCACCTGATGGCCTACTCGTGGGCAGTGACACGGAATATATTCTTGCTCTCCACGGGTTCTGTGAAAAGACAACGCAAGAACAGCCCGAAACCGCGAAGTCGCAAAGAAGCTCCTTTCAAAATATTGTTTTGCTCTCAAACACTGTGGTGGTCTGGAAACAAACGCTGATGCCTCAGGTGGTTGTCGTCTGGCACCCCCTAGACGCGAGCCAGACTGAGGAATGCCCTCTCCTCTTGTGTGTATGAAAGGGCTTGCCAGTGGTAAACACGAGACTTGATTACGTAGTGGTTTCTCAGGAGGAACCGACGCCATGGCACTCATAATTCACTAGACTCGCAAGGGAACGACTTCGAATACCTGGGTGTGAGCTGCAATTCTTACTGAGTCTAAAATCGATCTTTCTTGTCAAGGTATAGACGTTTGCTGGTGGAGCTATGAATTCGGGCGTGTGGCCATGCACGGAGTACTATTCATTGATAGCCGACATAAACTGTCAATACAATGTTATACCTTTCTGAATCCCAGAATGCCGCAACATCCCAAAGCTTCTCGTCTTTAAAACAGCTCTCTCTCTCTCTCTCTGAAACTTTCTGCCAGATTAAAACTGTGTGTCCGACCGAGACTGGAGCTCGGAACCTTTGCCTTTCGCGGGCAAGTGCTCTACCATCTGAGCTACCGAAGCACGACTCACGCCCGGTCCTGACAGCTTTACTTCTGGCAGTATCTCGTCTCCTACCTTCCAAAATTTACAGAAGCTCTCCTGCGAACCTTGCAGAACTAGCACTCCTGAAAGAAAGGATACTGCGGAGACATGGCTTAGCCACAGCCTGGGGGATGTTTCCAGAATGAGATTTTCACTCTGCAGCGGAGTGTGCGCTGATATGAAACTTCCTGGCAGATGAAAACTGTGTGCCTGACCGAGACTCGAACTCGGGACCTTTGCCTTTCGCGGAAAACTGCTCTACCAACTGAGCTACCGAAGCACGACTCACGCCCGGTCCTCACAGCTTTACTTCTGCCAGTATCTCGTCTCCTACCTTCCAAACTTTACAGAAGCTGTCCCGCGAACCTTGCAGAACTAGCACTCCTGAAAGAAAGGATACCACGGAGACATGGCTTAGCCAAAGCCTGGGTGATGTTTCCAGAATGAGATTTTCACTCTACAGAGTGAAAATCTCATTCTGGAATCTCTCTCTCTCTCTCTCTCTCTCTCTCTCTCTCTCCCTCCATCCCTCCCTCCCTCCCTCCTCCCCTCTCTCCTTCTCCCTCTCAACTCTTTCTTGTGTGGAAATTTGCGCTGGGCCTTTTTTTTTCTCAAAATTTAGCTGGGTAGAGATTGAGAAGGCTCTGCTCGTAGCTGACTGACCACACATTAGTAGTTTTTATTGGCTGAGGAGGTTTCTGTTGGATCTGCTTTTTTTACTGAATGCCGAGGACAACAGAGGAGCAAAGTTTTATAGTCAGTCTGGTAGTAGTTATCAAGGACAGAAGAGTTACAACTCTGACTGTAGTATACGTAATGTCTGTTCTTTCGGACATATGCCCCATTGATAGAAATCAAATGCCCACTGGCAGCTAATGCCTTTCATTATTTTCTGTCTGACAGTAATATGTGAGGGGAGAATACTTCCAACACTTGGTTGCTAGATTGTTGTTGACGCAGATTTTTGCCCTATAGTGCCAGATTGTGATGGGAGGAGCAAACTTAACTTCCATCGAGAGATTATGATGGACGCGGACTTTGCCTTCACATCCCTAAAGGCATCTCTCCATTGGTGAGCGCTGCTTTGCTCCATGATCTATATAGATTTGGAAAAGCGTTTGGATATGAATCACTTTTCACGTTGTAAATTTTATGAGGGATTTTATGGGGACACACGGTTCCTTGTAGTATAACGATAATGTTTGTCTTTTAATTTTTTTAATTTCCTATTAAACTTATCCTGGTGGACCGTTGTCCACGCATCTCTTGGTAATGTGGCTCATACGGTGCCCAGTCCAAACAATCAACTTCTTCGAAGACTGATTAATACTGATGTACAGCATGATCGGTGCAACTGTTTCTGTCCCATCGGCAAGCGGTGGTTTGAGCAAGATATTCGTGAATGACCGTTCTCCCACTTTCATGTAGCCGATTCGACACTGTTTAAAGTGTAAGTAAATAATTTTCGCTTGTGTTTATTAATGCCCACTTGTTTTCCTTCTCTGTTTTATTCCACATGTAAATATCTTTAATGTTTCTATCTCATGTGTGTGCTCATGAGAGCAAATGAATTGGGTAACTTGGACTTATTATGTTTTTTCATAGCTTAGACCATCCCTGCTCATCTTCGTGTTTCAAGGATTCTGCAAGTTCGGCATCTATGTTTCCCTTGCGGGGGATTTTGTGTTATTCATTCTTAAACTTTTTTAAAAAAAGTGTTTTACATTACCTATATGAACTCATGGGGAACATACTGATTTCCAATAAAGTCCTGGCGGGATCAGGTACCAAACTAGTGCGTTTAATTGGAGGCTCCAAGACCAGATTCTTGCTGTGTCCAGGAAGTCTAACACAGCTGTAGAGCAGATAAATTTACCAAAACAGCAAGCAAAATATACTGGATTCTAACACTTCTTGGAAAAAATTAAATACTTAAACGTCATGAAAGCAGAGCCTTATCACTTTGTGAGGGTACTGGTGTGTAGTTGTGTTGTTCTTTGGAGGGCGACAATGCCCAGTGGCGCAGAGAGTCGCAAGTAGAAGCAGTTGTTGAGAGTCTGTGGAAAGTGTAGGCTGCGTGAGCCAAAAGCGGTTGCGTAGTGAAGGATTTATCTCTATGTTTAATAGTAGTGGCACACAGTTTGAATAATAGTGTGTTTATGTTTGTGCAGTGTGATAAAGGAAATAAATTAAATTTTACTAGTTCTTAATGCGTCTCCATCAGTTAGTACCACACCATTGCATTTAACAATGAACGAAGTCTCGATATACACGGTCAACTGCAACAAGAGGATTGTAACATAATAATCATTAATTAACCCATATAATCTCCAAGACGCAGTAGCTTATAACTTGAAGAGAGAGCATGGTGAGGAAGAAAGGGCTGACAGCTTAAAATGTCTTCTCGTAAAGGAAACCTGGCGAAAGACACGCAGACTACACCAGGCGAGAGAAAATGCCCACTGTTTTTAGGAGGACACAAGGAACTGACACTACAGTTTGATGATTAAAACAATGACAGGAATGTTCAGACTAAGCGAAGCCGAGAAATTCGAGGGAACCATCCTCTGCGAGATAAATGGTTCAAAGATCGTGGAAGGACAGTATAAATCAGAAAGAAAGAGGAAATGAAAGACTGATCGACTCAGTTTGGAAAAGAATATAATCTTACGGACAAAGGCTTGGGATGAATGACAAGTGGTTTAGTTGGCTGATTTTGGGGAGGGAACCAAACAGCGAAGTCATCGGTCCCATTAGATTAGGGAAGGGTGGGGAAGGAAGTCGGCTGTGCCCTTTTAATGGAACCGTCCAGGCATTTGCCCGAAGCGATTTAGGGAAATCACGGAAAATCTAAATCAGGATGGTCGGACGTGGGTTTGAACCCACGTCCTCCCGTATGCGAGTCCGGTGTGCTACCCACTGCGCCACCGCGCTCGGTGAATGACAAGAGACTGAGAGGAGGAGGAGGATATTAGTGTTTAAAGTCCCGTCGACAACGAGGTCATTAGAGACGGAGCGCAAGCTCGTGTTAGGGAAGGATGGGAAGGAAATCGGCCGTGCCCTTTCAAAGGAACCATCCCGGCATTTGCCTGAAGCGATTTAGGGAAATCACGGAAAACCTAAATCAGGATGGCCGGAGACGGGATTGAACCGTCGAGAGACTGAGAAAACAAGATTTTATCTGTACTTGATAAATCGCCTGAAGTTACCAACGAATGGTTCAGTGAGACATAGGAGAGTATCATGAAAAGGTTGAATTTACTACAGGAGAAATCTCAGCGGGCAAGGATCTCACACGGCCAGCAGGACTCCGAAAGAGGAAGGACGAGCGTGGTGTAGGCAGTCTCTGTAGTAGTTCTGTTGCATCTTCTAAGTGTTCAGCCAATAAATCGCACTCTTTGGTTTGCCTACCCCACAATATTTTCTGTGTGTTCTGTTCAATTTAAGTTTAAGTTGGTCGTAATTATAATTCTCAGGTATTTAGTCGAATTTACGGCCTTTAGATTTGACTGATTTTTCGTGTAACCGAAGTTTAACGGATTTCTTTTAGCACTAATGTGGATGACATCATATCTTTCATTATTTTGGGTCAATGCCAATTTTCCCATCATACATATATATTTTCTAAATAGTTTTGCAATTTGTTTTGATCTTCTGACGGATTCACTAGACGAGAAACAGCATCATCTGCAAACCACATAGGAAGGCTGCTCATATTGTCTCCTAAATAGTTTATTCAGGTAAGGAACAGCAGAGGGCCTATAACACTACCTTGGGGAATGCCAGAAATCACTTCCGTTTTACTCTATGACTATCCGTCTGTTACTACGAACAGCTACCTCTCTCA
Organism: Schistocerca americana; assembly: GCF_021461395.2. Classification (NCBI taxonomy): domain Eukaryota; kingdom Metazoa; phylum Arthropoda; class Insecta; order Orthoptera; family Acrididae; genus Schistocerca; species Schistocerca americana. Next base: position 97,464,807 of record NC_060121.1, read on the forward strand.
CGTCAGTTCACAAATCCAGTCACATAATTGAGACGATATTCCTTCAGCACGAAGTTTCACTACAAGCCGCTTGTGAGTTACAGTGTCAAAAACCTCCTGGAAACCTATAAATACGGAATAAATTTAAAATCCCTTGTCAATAGCACTCAGCACTCCGTGTGAGTAAAGAGTTAGTTGTATTTCACAAGAAGGATACTTTCTAAATCCGTGTTGACTGTGTATCAATAGACCGTTCTCTTCGAGATATTTCATAACGTACGACCACAGTATATGTTCCAAAATCTTGCTGCATTTCGACACCAACGATATGGGCCTGTTATTTAGTGGATTACATTCATTGCCTTTCTCGAATATTGGTGTGACCTGCGCAACTTTCCTGCCGTTGAACAGATATACTTCGTCGAACGAGCGGTTGTATATGATTGTTAAGTATGAAGTTATTGCATGAGCATACTCTGAAAGGAACCTAATTGGTATACAGGCTGGAGCGGAAGACTTGCTTTTCTTAAGTGATTTAAGATGCTTCACTACTCAGAGGACATCCTCTTCTAAGTTACAATCGGATGAAAATTTAGTTTACGAGAAATCTTTATTGATGGACGCCGACCGACGCGTGCTCTGGGAGCAGACAAATCAGAGTGAGGACTCGTTCGTTCGCCGCTGTCCACTTGTTTTCATCGGCGCCTGGCTAGTCGGCAGACCGCTTTCCGCTGATTGCGAGCAGCCGAGGCGAGGCCGGGAACTCGGCCGCGGTTCCCCAGACAGGATGGGACGAGTCCGCTTCCTGAAGCGTCGTCTGCGCTCCGGGAGCTGCAGCCGCCAATAAAACCTGAAGGTTTCTGCAGCCAACCACAAGTCACGACTGCACTCGCGGTTGTAGTGCAAAACAGAAACCCGTACTCGTATCGAGTATTGACAGGAGCATTCCCAGCAATGTTTAGGGAAGAACGGCTGCATTCTCCTCTCCTAAGAAAAGAAAAACTTCACTAACTCAACCCCAATGCTGTTGCATCAAATGGACATATATATATTGTAATCCACTCTAAGTAAGAACTACCGACGCACTAGGAAGGAATTGTACAAATGGGACGGAAATTGGTAGATGTAATGCACATTTACAGAAAAGCAAACCATAATAATTTTTTTTTAAATAAATAGGTGATTTATTCAAGAAAATTAGCTTCACAAATTGAGCAAGTTAATAGCTCTTTGGTCAACCTCTGACCCTTATGCAAGCAGTTATTTGATTGGCACTGATTGAGATAGTTGATGGATGTCCTCCCAAGGGATATCGTGCCAAATTCTGTCCAACTGATGCATTAGAACGTCGAAATACAGAGGAGGTTGGAGGCCGCTGCCCACAACGCTTAGCGTTCTCGCTTCCCGCGCCCGGGTTCGATTCCCGGCGGGGTCAGGGATTTTCTCTGCCTCGTGATGACTCGGTATTGTGTGACGTCCTTAGGTTAGTTAGGTTTAAGTAGTTCTAAGTTCTAGGGGACTGATGACCATAGATGTTAAGTCCCATAGTGCTCAGAGCCATTTGAACCATTTTTGAACCCACAACGCTACGAATGTTCTCAACTGGGGAGAGAGCCAGCGACCTCGCTGGCCAAGATAGACTTTGGCAAGGACGAACACGAGCAGTAGAAACTGTTGCCGTCTGGGGGTGAGCAATCCCAGGATGACCTGAAATGAAGGGCAACAAAACATGGCGTAGAATATCGTCGACGTACCGGTGTGCTATAAGGGTGCCGCGGGTGACACCCAAAGCGGACCTGGTTTGAAAAGAAATGACACCTCAGATCTTCGCTACTGGCTGTCGAACCGTTGGCGGATGATGGTCAGATTGTTACCCCACCGCTCTCTGGGGCGTCTCCAGACGCGTCTTCGGCCTGGAATCTCGTTGACTGAAGTAGAATTGTTTTCACTGTTGAGTCTTTCTCTGAACTGAGACTATGGCTGGGTAAGACGTGTCTGGAGACGCCCCGATCGCAGTGGGATACCAAAGTGAGTGTCGTCCGCCATACGGTCCGACAACCAGGAGTAATGGACTGAGGTGCCGCTTCTTCTTTTCACAGCAGGACCTCTGCGCCACGTTTTGTTACTCTCCATAGAAACCTATCCTGGACTTACGTGTCGGCAAGGTAATTCTTACCCTGAGACGCCGAGAGTTTCCTCTTCTTGTGTTCGTCCTTGCCAAACTCTACTTTTGACAGCAAGTTCGCAGGGTCTCTCCCCAGTTGAGAAGATTTAGAGCATTACTGGCAGGGCTTTCTAACCAGCACGGGACTCTGACGATCTCACTCACTAACTCGACACAATATGGCATGATATCCCTCAGGAGCACATCCAACAACTCTGTGAATCACTGCCAAGCAGAATAACTGCTTGCATAAGAGTCGGAGGTCGACCGTCGTGTTATCGACTTACTCAACTTCTGATGCTCTTTATCTTGAATAAGTCATTCATTTTTTTCTGAAATTGTCGTCATTTGTTTGTCTGTACATGTACATCACGTCTACCGATTTGTGACCCATTAATTGTAATGAGTGTAATTCTACTGAACACGCCGCTCATTTCATACATCCGAGACTGATTGCGGCCAATCAATCTATTACGAATCGACTGCTTCAGATGAAAACTGCTTTTTCTTTTAATTTAGATTCTATATAACGAAAGTTGGTTCTGAGAAACGAAACAGACTCTTTCGGCCAGTATGCAGAATTTTTTAAAACTATCCTCCATTTACCTAACGATCTTTTTTGTTCTACGCACATCATAAAAAGTTTTGCATCACCACAGTTCCCAGAACTCCTGAAGATAGACGTTGACCGTGGATATTATATCACAGACACAGTCCCTCTGACTGTTTAGAGATGACACTAAATCCACACAAAGATGTAAACAACAGTGCACTAGCAGCGCCTATTAGTCGGAGGGGATCCGACAGCCAGTCAGTTCCAGAAATTCCACCAGGAAGGAGGTACTCATGCTGTCTGCAGTTCAACCATGTCCGGACGGTCAATACCGCGGTTCGATCGCGTCCGCATTATTACTTTGCGCCAGTAAGAATTCTCAACAAGGGAAGTGTCCAAACGTGTCGGAGTGAACCAAAGCGATGTTGTTCGGACTTGGAGGAGATACAGGGAGACAGGAACTGTCGATGACATGCCTCGCTCAGGCCGCCCAAGGGCTACTACTGCAGTGGATGACAGCTACCTACGGATTATGGCTCGGAGGAACCCTGACAGCAACGCCACCATGTTGAATAACGCTTTTCGTGCCGCCACAGGACGTCGTGTTACGACTCAAACTGTGCGCAATAGGCTGCATGATGCGCAACTTCACTGCCGACGTTCAATTTTCTGTACAGGTTCCGGAACTCTCGGAACCGAGGGGATGCAAAACTTTTTTTTATGTGTGTATTTACTTTATCATCTTTGTGCGCGAGGTTCATGTTTTCGTATTTAGTCTCTGTTGTAGAAATTATGGTCAACTTTAATAACATGTAGGCTACTGGAAGTCTGAATTACGTCTCATTCGCAATAACGTAACTGTATTTGCAGGGGATGGCTTCCATAAACCACTCTTGCCAAGGCCGACATGAGAACAGCGCTCTCCGTAATTTTTGACAGTTTTTTAGAAAAATCTTTTGATCAATTGATGTACTTCAGCTGAAGCATAAGGTCAATATATCTCGAATCTGGTAATCAGATTCAATTAAATTTCTTTTATTACTATTAATGAATTAAAACATTGACAACTTTTGTAATACTTCACTTACAAAGGGAACACCAGACATGTTAATGACGGATATTGATTAGTCTCTGGTATATTGTAGAAGTAGTTGTATAGAGTACCTGGCTAGCTCCTTCTATTAGGATAACTCCTAGTTTTCGAGAAAACCAGTATTGAAATTTTATGCATATCCCCTACACCTGCAGCATTAGTACTGTTTCGGGCGCGCAGAAGTAGCACAGCAGGTAAATTTACGGCCATCACACTGGTGCTACAGGTTCAACCATAGCCCGTGTACTCTCTAAGTTTCATCCTACAGAGGAACATTAAATAGTGTATATCACTTAAAATTATTCATAAATAGTCCTCCTCATCGTTGTAACTTCATTAACAAATGCTTCATTACAACAAACGTTCTTCAAATGTGTACTCCGTTTGTGTTTTGCAATTAAGATTCCAAATATTTGGACAATCTTAGCTTGAGTCATGGGGAGGACAGACTGATCCGACGCTATGCAATCAAATCTTTGTAGATGAAAGAAAAGCATCTCTCTGTACCGTAAAAACTGTCTCATCTAAATGTACTCCACTTTAACACTGTGATGTTAATTGTTATACGCAGGTTACGTTTTTCTCGAAAAATTCCTAAATGCTTCTAACTTGCTTAAGACTAGTAGAGAAACTGCTTCTAGGGAAGCTTCCATACAAATAAATTCCTTGATTCTATGTCAATATAGTACATAGGCTTTCACAGGAATAATCAATACGCAGGGTTTTCATCGAAGTTGATCGAAGAAATAACAATCTTTTTGAATGTAAATTGTGGTGTCACCGCCAGACACCACACTTCCTAGGTGGTAGCCTTTAAATCGGCCGCGGTTCGTTAGTATACGTCGGACCTGCGTGTCGCCACTATCAGTGATTGCAGACCGAGCACCGCCACACGGCAGGTCTAGAGAGACTTCCTAGCACTCGCCCCAGTTGTACAGCCGACTTTGCTAGCGATGGTTCACTGACAAATTACGCTCTCAATTGCCGAGACGATAGTTAGCATAGCATACGTCATTTGCTACGACCTAGCAAGGCGCAATTACCAGTTACTACTGATGCTGTAAAACATGTACCGTCAAGAGCGATGTTCACCAATTATGGATTAAAGTTAAGTATTCCAGCAGCTACGTACGTTTTTTGCTAGTCTCATTTCCTTGACCTGTTCCAGACCTCACGCCAGCCTGCGTGAGCTAAAACGCGTGCCTTTCGGCTTCCTCTCATAGTGGGTTGGCTCTCTTGCCAAGCCACAACATAAATAGCTTCCGTTTTGTGGAAGCACTTCTGAAAAAAAGTGTGTGCCTGCAAGGCAATAGATTCCATTAAATAGGAGTCGTGTTTTACGAATTTGTTTTTCGGTTGCTTCTACGACAAATTATGTTCTGTCAGAGCAGGCGGTGCAAGCAACAGCGGCTAAGAGAATTCTGTAGTTTATTCTGTAGCAGAAGCAATACACATTCGAAGAAAGTTTGATTCAATGATTGATATGGTAATGAAATTACTACGACAAAAATGACTATTTTTAGTACTAAAAAAAACTAGAAATTATGTATGCTGGATTTGATCCTAGATTTCCAGCGTGATATCCACTGCGCTACTTTCGGGTAGACGAAACATGACGTACATTTCTGCAGCGCACCTCAGACTCATCAAAATCCGTGGTTAACAAATCTGCAGTCCCCCTGTTAGACAAAATTCTGTTCCAGTTGCATAATTCTCTATTCAGATTGTTTCATATGACATGCATAACGACATTCTGGGTGATCTTTTATTCTGGCATTTTTGTGGTTTTGTTTTACATCTGTATACTTTTTGCCTTTCGACCACTTCCATTCTGGTTCAATGAATATTATATGAATACGATTTGGATGCAGTCACAACCGGCAGTTTGTAATGGACTCGCAGTGTCATTTGGACTCACTGTAGGGTGTATAATAATTATATGTTCAAAATGGATCAAATCGCTCTGAGCACTATGGGACTTAACTTATGAGGTCATCAGTGCCCTAGAACTTAGAACTACTTAAACCTAACTAATCTAAGGACATCACACACATCCATGCCCGAGGTAGGATTCGAACCTGCGACCGTAGCGGTCGCGCGGTTCCAGACTGTAGCGCCTAGAACCGCTCGGCCACCCAGGCCGGCTAATTATATGTTACTTACGGTTGTGTATAATTATTATGTGCTATTTATGGTTATTCAGAGCAGAGATCTGGTAAAAAATACGTGAAGACTTATTGTAGTCTGAGTGAACATTTTAGAGACTTCGATGCGTTAAGCCACGATATTGGGCGGCGGCAGCAGTCGAACAGGGATTCCGATGACCAGTGGAGTTTCCGCAGCAGCTGTCTGCACCTCGATAGATCAGTGACCGAGCAGATGGACAATGCTTCCAAGGAGGAGAGCGACCAGTGCAGTTCGCACATCAGCGGTCAATGCTAAAGGAACTGTCACCATACTGAACTCACGTGTGTGACGTATCTAGTGATGTGGAGGAGGACGACAAGGCCTGACCACGCCAGCATAGAGGTAAAACAAGGACATTGGTCACGTTTCTGCCCGACGTCAGAAGCGTAGATCAATGACGGAAGAGTCGGTCGGTCACCACCCTAGAAAATTCGCGACATTCGCAAAAAAACAAAATAAGTACCTCCGACGGACATGAGGGGGTCGTTTGAGAGGAGAAAGAAGAGAAGAAACGTCGCCTGGATGGACGGACCGATGGTTAGCCAGCGCACATCATACTTATCATACTTCACTGCAATGATTTAGCCGATACGCTGCTGCACAGAAGTAGATGTTGGTACCGCGCCAATGGGTCAACGCAGAACTCCCAGATATTATCAAAAGCAAGTTCTTGTGATACTTACCCAGTGGCTGGTGAGGATGAAGGCACTGCGGCCTCACGACGTGGGTCACCTGCGAAGCTAGAGGTGAACTCCGCCAGAAGATGCCGAACCTGAGAATCGCTGGTTCGATTCCAGGACAGAGCATTCTGCGCCACGCCATAGCCGCTTGTTAATAACGCAACGAGCGAATGCACAAGGATAAGGCCGCGCCGCCGCCGCAGCGAGTCAAGGGCGTTGTACTGAATGGAAGAATACGCTGCAGAGCGCTCCGCTGCAGCACGGGCCGTCACCGCATCAGCTGTCAACCGGAATCTGCACGCTACGACTCTGCGCCGCACCGCTGCCGTGAGGAATTGAGCGATTTAAAACGTAACGTACCACTCTGTTTGTTTAAAGGGTTGTATGTGTCAATACAAGAGTGCAACGGGAATTCCACTGTTAAATGCAGAGGAGAAAGCAGATAGGTGGAAAGAATACATTGAAAGCCTCTATGAGAGTGATGATTTGTCTGATGTGATAGAAGAAGAAACAGGAGTCGATTTAGAAGAGATAGGGGATCCAGTATTAGAATCGGAATTTAAAAGCGCTTTGGAGGACTTACGGTCAAACAAGGCAGAAGGGGTAGATAACATTCCATCAGAATTTCTAAAATCATTGGGGGAAGTGGCAACAAAACGACTATTCACGTTGGTGTGTAGAATATATGAGTCTGGCGATATACCATCTGACTTTCGGAAAAGCATTATCCACACAATTCCGAAGACGGCAAGAGCTGACAAGTGCGACAATTATCGCACAATCAGCTTAACTGCTCATGCATCGAAGCTGCTTACAAGAATAATATACAGAAGAATGGAAAAGAAAATTGAGAATGCGCTAGGTGACGATCAGTTTGGCTTTAGGAAAAGTAAAGGGACGATAGAGGCAATTCTGACGTTACGGCTAATAATGGAAGCAAGGCTAAAGAAAAATCAAGACACTTTCATAGGATTTGTTGACCTGGAAAAAGCGTTCGACAATATAAAATGGTGCAAGCTGATAGTAATGTCATACTCTTGAAGACGTAGTGCCCACCTGACGACTAATCCTGTTGGATCCTTAAGACTTGTCAACCAACAAAGTGAATGATGGTATGTAACAACAGTGAATCGTCTTCCAGAGAGATACTGTCGAAATCTTCACATGGCCCAGATTACAGCAAGACATTCTCTTTCTGTAGTTGAGTAGTTTTTCTCGGCTTTTCTAAGAAGCATAGGCTATGACCTTCTCTTTTCCAAACGAAATTTGCGCCAGAACAGCACCGATTCCATACCCAGTCAGTCGTCAGAGCTTTTCGCAGCACGTCGCAAGAATCTTGTTGAGCACCACTCCAGATAAATTTAACATCGGCTTTTAACAACTCTTGGTGTGCCCTGGCTTTGATACAAAAGTCTTTGATAGAACGGCAGTAATAAGAACATAATCCGAGGAAGCTTCTCAAGTCTCTAATACTTTTATGAATAGGAAATTCCGTTATAGATCTCACTTTTTCTGGGTCTGGCCACACCTTCGTTTGACACAAGGTGTCCAAGTATTTTGATTTCTTTTGCTCCAAAGAGACGCTTTCTTGGATTAAGTTTCAGTCTGGCTTGTTGGAGACACTTAAGAACGGCAGTCAGTCTTCTTGTGTGTTCATCAAATGTCTCTGAGAACACTATAATGTCAACTAAATAAGAAAGACACATCGTCCACTTCAGGTAATTTAGGAGATTATCCATCATCCATTCAAGTTGCTGGTTCATTACACAGACCAAACGGCATTACCTTAAAGTCATACAGGCCCTCAGGGGTGATGAATGCAGTTTTCTCACTATCAGTCTCATCTACTTCGATTTCCCAGTATACCTAGTACATGTGCATGGTTGAGTGAAACATAACCCCCTTCAGACAATCTAGTGTATCGTCAATTCGTGGAAGAGGGTAAACGTCCTTTTTAGTTATCTTATTAAGCTTCCTGTCTGTAATCAACACAAAAGCCCCAACTGCCATCCTTCTTCCTGACGAGAACCACTGGTGACGACCATGGGCTTTGCGAAGGCTGAATGATGTCGTTCTTCATCATTTTCTCTACCTCGTCACGAATTATTCGACGTTCCTTTGCTGACACACGGTATGCTCTCTGGCTTATTGGTTGATGGTCTCCAGTGCTAATCCGGTGCTTCGCCGTCGATTTGTCTAATTTGCTCTTCACCTGTGGATTGAAGTATTCAGAGAAAGACAAGTAGCTTCTGGTGATAGTCGAGCTAGAATATCTTGCTCGTAGTGGTAGCGACAATTCCGCCCACAGACTCGGCATGGGAGCTTTCTATGACGATCAGCTGTTCGGCAATTAACAGCTCAGCGCTTGCTACGCACGTGCGTCTTGGAAGCATCTGCGGTTCTCGGCGACAGTTATTTATCCACAATTCACCGAATCCGTTCTTAAACGAGACGACAGAGGCTGGGATGACCAGGTTATTCTTCTCTTACACTCCACTACAAGATCCATGGGTTGATGCATGGCATGACACGTGATAGTAACCTTTCTAGCGCTCAGTGCAGGAATGATCACTTCATCCAGCACACATAGTCTCCACACACTCGGATGTGCATCTTCCTGTCCACAGTATCTCATCTCATCTAGCATAACCTTCGAGCGACCACAATCTATAATTGCCTGAGAAGCTTTCAAAAAGTCTTATCAGAGAATGATGTCATGACTACGCTTTTGTAAGACGATGAATATTCTAAGGGCTGTGTATGGCCACTTATACCCACACGAATGACACATCTCCCTGTAGGTTTTACATATTTCCCATTAGTCATTTTCATCAGAGATGTTATGTTGTAGACGAATGCGGTTTACTGCAACTGGCGACGGTACTTCTCCGAAATGACTGAATGTGATGCTCCAGAGTCCACAAGAGCTTGGGCTGGCCGGCCATCCATGAAGATTTCGAGGTAGTTTCCTATCATTTTTGTAGAGGTCGACGGCGGAGGATTTTTCTCTTCGGCGGCCTCTTCTCCAAGGAAGGTCGCACCCTTTAGTTTTCCAGGTTGCGGGGACTACGGCTAACCGCGGTGGTGACCTTGATCGGCGTGTTGGGGAGCGTCCTCTCCAGCGGCTAGCTTCCGGCGATGGTGACCTACGTCGTCCTGCACCCACATCTTGTTGCTCATCTTTGTCGTCCCGTAGTGGGCGTCGGCTAAGATCGGTCTGCTGTCTTCTGGCGCGGGCGTCATCTAATATCCGCCGCCTTTCTCGACAATAGCGCACCACCTGTCCCGGTCGTCCGCAGTGGAAACACACTGGTTGGTTATCCTGGGCCCTCCAGACGCCTTTGGTGCCCAAACAGCTTCCTCATGTGGCATTGTAGGGACGTAACTTCGCACGGGTCTCTACTTTTTCACAGTTTTAAAGGGAAATGAAGGACGAGAGATTGAGTTCAATGTCTGTTTGACTTCCTTCCTTATGACCTCTTCAAGAGATTCGGTTTTATGCTCGCGTTGCAATCCAAGTGCCTTGTGAACTTCCTCACTCACTAGCTGACGAAGGCTGGTTCAAATGGTTCTGAGCACTATGGGACTTAACATCTGAGGTCATCAGTCCCCTAGAACGTAGAACTACTTAAACCTAACTAACCTAAGGACGTCACACACATTCATGCCCGAAGCAGGATTCGAACCTGCGACCGTAGCAGTCGCGCTGTTCCGGACTGAAGCGCCTAGAGCCTCTCGGCCTCCGCGGCCGGCATCTGACGAAGAACACATGTGAAATCAGTTCCTTCCTCCATCACAGACATCGATACGACGTTTGGAAGCCGTTCAAAGAGTGTAATTCTTTTTTGGTGCATTGTCTCGATATACTAGCACCATCTTATGAAGTCGTCTGCTGTCGAAACCTCCTTCAGGAGTAGGGCTTCATACATGTCCTCAACAACACCTTTCATGAGATGTGCAACCTTATCTTCCTCCTTCATTGTAGGAGCCACTATTTTACACAGCTCCAAGACGACTTCAATGCTGTTGTTTCTCCTGGACGCTGTGCCCTGCACTTTAATTTATCTACAGCCTTGCGCTTCTGTCGTTGTGTGTCGTCGAAATACTTGCGCAGTTCCGCCTGGAATACTTCCCAGCTTGTAAACTTCTCCTCGTTATTCTCATACTATTGCTTGGCAGTGCCCTCCAAGTAGAAAAATACGTTAGCCAAACACACGGTGTCATCCCATTTGTTAGATTTGGCTATACGCTCATATACGTTCAGCCATTTGTTTGGATCTTGACCATTGTCACGAGGGAACCTGGAAGGATGTCTCATGTGGTGGCACATAGTTACTGTCATCGTAACGTCCTCTTCTTGTTCTGTCTCGGATAGATTGCGATCTGTTGAATATGGCTCGAATTCGGGTTTCACGCCTCGTAAACGGTGGCTCTGTCGTGGCCTGATGGAAGCCACTGTGTCGTCGATAATTGCGGTATCACAAAGTTCCAATATCCAGCGTCTCCACCAGAATAATGTCACGTAGAAGAAGGTGTAATTAGATGAATGACGAACATTACCTTCACTTAACGGAGGTTTATTCAGCACTCGCACATACTATAGCGCGGAGCGAACTGCCACCGGCCAGAACACATACGGTATATACACAGTTACAGAACATCCCAGTACAATGATTCTTGACATTTGTGGATACTTCTAAAATGTACTCGAACCGAATATAGAAAGTAAAATTCCACAGTTCAGGTGAGTTTTGAATACTCGACCCTCCATGTAACAGTTTAGTATCATAACCACTACACCACGGTAACTGTGATACTGAGCTTTTTCTGCGACAATATATTGAAGGTTGTTAGTCCTAAAAAGTTTAATGAATGTTTTAAATAACGTTTACACTTTGTTGTAAGTAACTAAGTGCCCACATTCTCAAATACTGGATGAGTAAAATCTGGTAATCCGCGCGTTGTGGGCTACACTTCTTTTTCACCCCACCCATTTGATAGGTAGGTGGTTTTTACTCTCACAGCTATTCTTTCCGATGATATGTGTACCAATCACTGTTGAACTCGCTCCAGTGGTTTAGGAGAAGATGTGCAACATACATATACACATACATACATACATACATACGTAAATGTACACTAGAGGTCATGGGATGTCTCCTAATATCGTATCGGCCCTCCTTTTGTCCGTCGTTGCGCAGTAACTCGACGTGGTGTTGACTCACTATTTCGCTGAAGGTCCCCTGCAGAAATATTGAGCCTCGATGCCTCTACTGCCATTAATAATTTCGAAAGTGTTGCCAGTGTAAGATTTTGTGCATGAGGCGACCTCTCGATTATGTCAAATAAATGTTCAATGTTATATATGCCAGGCGATATGGATGGCCAAATCATTCGCTCGAAATGTCGAGAATGTTCTTCAAACCAATCGCGAACAGTTGTGTCGTCCATAAATATTCCGTCGTTGTTTGGGAATATGAAATCTCTGAATGGCAGGAGGCGGTCTCGAAGTGACCGAAAATAACCAGTGGTTCGCTCAGTTGGACCAGAGGACCCAGTCTATTCCATGTAAACACAGCCCTCACCACTACGAAGCCACCCCTAGCTTGCACAGTGCCTTGTTGACAATTTGGGTCCAAGTCTTCGTAGGGTGGGCAACACACTCGAACTCTACCATCAACTGAAATCAGGACTCATATGAATAGGCCACGGTTTTCAGTCGTCCTCGGTCAAATCGGTATGGTCATGAGCCCAGGAAAGGCACTGTAGGCGATGCGGTGCTGTTAGCGAAGACACTCGCGTCAGTCGTCTACTGCCGTAGTCCATCAACGCCAGATTTCGCCGCACTTTGATAAAGGGTACGCTCGTCATACGTCCCACAGTGATTTCTGCAGTAATTTCACCCAGTGTTGCTTGTCTGTTAGCTCTGGCATCTCTACACAAATGCCACTGCTCTCGATCGTTAAGTAAAACCAGTCGGCCACTGCGTTGTACATGGTGAGAGACAATGCCTGAGATTTGGTATTCCAGGCGCACTGTTGACACTGTGAATCTCGGAATATTGAATTCACTAACAATTTCCAAAGTGGAATGTTTCATGCGTCTAGCTTCAATTACCATTCCAAATTTAAACTCTGTCCATTCCCATCGTGCGGCCAAAATCAGACAACTTTTCACATGAAGCACATGGGTACAGATGACAGCTCCGCCATGCACTGACTTTTTTTATCTTGTGTACCAGATACTACCGCCATCTGTATATGTGCATATCGCTATCCTGCGACTTTTGTTACCTTTGTGCACGCCTTCATACGTACACAGATTTGTTTTTAAAATATGTTGGATTTTATGGGCCGCATAATCATAAAGGTTGTACGAGAAGTTAAGGATCTTGAAACAGAGATCAATTCTACCTTCAACAGAGTGTTACTTAAGTCTTACAGAGGTTGATCAAAAGATACCTAAGAAGGAGACTGAGATACGAATTACATTAACGAAAAATGATGCTAGTACTGCAGGGCATCAGAGATGGGAGGTAGACCCCCTTTAGAATGGAGTCCAAGATATAAAAACTGGAACCGAAACACAGGAGAAGGGATCTGCTCAGATTACAGATCGCGCTACTGTAGCTTGCGAAAAGTAGATGGTGGTCAGCTCCTTATCCCTCCAATTGTCCATCCCCGAATGCCTAAAAAGTTACTTGCTCCTGCTCGACTTCCAGTCTTTCAATAATTCAGCTTAGAGCGAAAGACTCCATAGTATTGTCAATGTGTAGAATTATAAATGTAACAAAATGTATGAACAATCTGGGAAAGGACGGCGAACATTCCACTCTTTGTGTATAAGGGCCTCATTTTACCATCTTGAGGTCCGCACTGGACTGAAGCAGCGTTACCATGACTGATCGGCTCGTGCACACTGTGCGCTAGGTGGCGCAATGCGACCTCGTTGGAAAAACAAAATCTTTGTACCGTATCCTAAGCGACGCTGTCACGCTAGCCAAGCAGCACTGCGGTACCTGGGAACTTGACGTTGGCGCAGAAAGGAGAAAACGTCGCACTCGTAATGGCAAAGTGAGCGTGGCGTTTGCCGTCCAGCTCGTCGATAGGCGCGTCAGTCGTGTTCACGAAAAAGTATCGGAGCAGGCCACCGCCCAGCTCCCGCAAAGGTTGCTCAACACCCAAGTAGGTGTGCCTAAAACAAAGAGATTCACACACTGCCCTCTTCCAACAAAGGATCCCCAAAACCATACCACAAATGTAACCGCAAAACAGTCTCCACAAAATGAACCGATATGTAACAGTAGTGTTACAGGATACTTCAACTTACATGTTTTTGGGACTTTTTCATTTATATTTATGTTGACTACGTGTGTGTCCACCAAATTGCTTAGGTTGACCGTATCCTCGGAGACCTCAAATGTCACCTTATATTTTTATCACACGTTGTTTTGAAATTTTTATTGTGTAAATTAGTTCTTGAATTGGGCGTTGAACTCAATGACCGTTTGATTTAATTCTTTTATTATAAAAATATCCTGAAAGAAGAACCAATCGGAAAAATACTGTGCTCATCAGACGTTCTTTTGAGACTCACATATTTTACTACTGTAAACCGTTGCATGTTGTTACCACTATTAAAGTGTAAAATACAGGTGGATATCCATGCCAACGAGACACCTACTCGAGGATGAAACATCCGGAAGCAGGAGGGAAGAAAGAAAGAATGGCGTGTGGTCATGGTCACTAGTGTGTGCGAGGAATTGAAAAAAATTAATAAATGTAAAATTCATATCAAGGGCGTAAGAAAGTTGCGAGTTTCACGACTATATAACCAGCAAAATACGGTGTTCATTTCAATATTCGCTGAGGCGTGTAACGTGATTTATTAACAGTTCAGTTTGTGCCGAGATTCTAAGTCGTTGCCGGGCGGGGTAGCCGCGCCGTCTTGGGCGCCTTGCCACACGGTTCGCTCGGCTGCCCCCGTCGGAGGTTCGAGTCCTCCCTCGGGCATGGGTGTGTGTGTGTGTTGTCCTTGGCGTAAGTTAGTTTAAGTTAGATTCAGTAGCCTACACCTACGCCTAGGGAGCGATGACCTCAGCAGTTTGGTCCCATAGGAACTTACCACCAATCTAACTACTGCTAATTCTAAAACGAGAACTGTTGTGGGTTTCTTATTTAAGTTAATCACCTTCCCACCAATTAACACGTTATCGGTTTACAGCGACACATATGTCTCCATGTTATGGATAAAGCAGAGCATAAAGCAGAGCACATTGTTGGCATGCCCCTGAAACCATCACTTAGGGTTTAGAGGACAAATCTAGAAACGCTTTCAAGATGAAGACTATGCGATTCAGTATTCAAGAAGTTATTGCATATCGAAGATTCTTTTACCATTACACAGTCAAAGTATAGCTGTTGTCCAGTGGAGGGTTACATGGCTACAAACAACAAAAAAAGTAAGTTTTACACTGTAGACTTAACATGAAAAAGTACTGAAGAAAATTTATACTTACAGGTAGCCTTTGACGCCAGAATAAAATCAATAATTTATTTTCAGTACTATTCAGTGCTGGGAAGCCACAGAAAGAAATAAAAAGACACACAGAGCTTTAGAACTGGACCACTCGAAAGGTCATGTATAATTTCCCGAGTTGGCCGCGTAGTAAATGAGGAAATAAGAGAAAGGATGCAGAATCATTGTAGCATTACGGATAGAACAGAAGAGAGCTTGATTGGACTGGGCATGTAAAAAAAATGGATGAATGTATATGGTCCCAGAGAGTACTTTCGAGGGAACCTCCAAGAAGGAGAAGAAGTGAAAGACCACGGAAAGTATGGCTAAGCGGTAGCCATGAAGCGACGGAAAAAAGAGGAATAGAAGAGGATGAGGAAGAACGGCGAAATCAAGTCGTATGGCGACAGAGATGTGGAATACGGCGTACTGTAGGGCCCCTGCAACAGCAAGAAGTACTACCATATTTGCTTTACAGTGCCAAACTTCTTAATTCAGTAAAAACAGTCGTATTGTAAAAAAATGTGGGTACTACACGCAGTAATGTAAATATGTGCACTTTAAAACACGCCGAGCGAGTTGGCGCAGTGCTGAGCACACTGGACTCGCATTCGGGAGGACTACGATTCAAACACGTGAGATGATTCATTTGAAAGGGCACGGCGACTTCCTTCCCCATCTTTCCAATTGGACCGATGACCTCGCTGTTTGGTCCTCTCCCCCAAATCAGTCAACTAACTTTCAAACACATTGCCTCTATATCGTTTACCGTTTTGTTTTTATTTCACAGTCAGGTATTCTTTTACTTTAAAAACGCTTATTCTCCGTTTTTTGCCCCCTTCACTCTAAGCCGACACACGGTCGCAGATACCGTAGATGATACAGAACGTTTTGAGCGGTTAATGTCGTATTTTACAGAATAATGACTACTGAAACGTTTCTTGTGATCAACTGAAAGCAAAACTAGCGGAGATTTAAAAAAATGCTCCTTGCAGTTTTTCAGTTTAGTTTATCGATGCATCACACAGACGATAATCTATTCTAAGACAGCGTGTAATTTTCAAGAGGAAAAGAATATTGACTGTTTGGTGGTACAAATGAAATCACTTACACTTATTGGATTCTTCTAATAGAATTTCTCTCGTTAAGTGAAAATTCCGAAAACAACGTGAGGCTAACAGGAAATTTCGCCTGAGAGGGAAATGTTCTCAATAATTGAATTGAGCTCTTTTCTCAATTGGTTTTCAGAAAAGGTCCTATCGGTTGCGAGTCCGTACATTAACGTGAATTTCTGTAGTGAGAAGCAAAGTTGCTGTTTCAGTGCCTTCGTGCGCACAGGAACTGCGATCTCCTAGAAACGAGCGAAACGACGAATGTAAGCACTTACGTAGGCCAGGTAACCGCTGAGGAGCTGGATGTAGTTTTGTTAAGACTGCCGGACTGTGGAGATAATTCTGACTTATTCGTGCGTGCATGTGTACATATGTTAATGTGAGACCATTTCTGACACACTTTTAAAAACTTACCAATACGCGCTAGTGACCTGGAACGCAGCAGTGGTGCGTCCATTATTTAAGGAAGCCGGTAAATTAAACTCACTAGAATAATTACAAAGAAATGTAGTTCAGATAATAGACGACATTTTGACTCATGAGATACAATTTACTGTCTATGTCTTTTAAGAAAAGTTTACTTTTATTGTTTCAGCTGTATAGCATAAATGATTTATGACTGATTTCGATAACATGTCCAGTTCATATTCAAATAACAATGATCAATGAAAATATCTTAGGTCAAACAGAAACTGATCAACTAGGTACTAAGCAATGAACTTCTGGCCCATCAGCATCAAACCTTTGAGAACAGTTTCTCAAGTCCGCAACTCGTGGTCTTGCGGTAGCGTTCTCGCTTCCCACGCACGGGGTCCCGGGCTAGATTCCCGGCGGCGGCAGAGATTTTCCCTGCCTCGAGATGACTGGGTGTTGTTGTGTCGTCTTCGTCATCATCATTCATCCTCATTACGGTCGTAGGAAGGCAATGGCAAACCACCTCCCCTAGGACCTTGCCTAGTACGCGCGGTGCGGATCTCCAGCATCGTCCCCTATGCTCCTCGGAGTATGGGACCTCATCATGATCGACATGCAGACGTATCCATCAAGCTAGAAGCAATTATATAGGTGAGACACTGTGACATCTGATTGTTACAAACGTAACCCAGCGCTGACATCGGATTTAGTGGTTTCGGACGCTGAGGCAGAGCTTACACATCTATGTTATCTGTAACTGTGCATTTGTAACTGGTCAATTTCTCTGTTCCATCTGGACATGGTCACGTGCCTGTTTGAACACTTCATTTCACAACATAGCTAGTATCACTTCACAATTTCCGATTTTTTTTTTTTGTTTACGTAACGAACCTTTATGGTTACATCATATCTACACGTTGTAACGCAAATAATAACCGACTGAGGACATAAGGACTTTCGATTGACTTCCAAATCAAACTCACTGAATTTCACTGGGCAGCGACTAACCAGCTGGATGGGTCTTTCAGTTCTAATACCCATCTCAAAACCACGTGGCCTGCTATGAGTTAAAAATTCCACGAGAATATAATGTGGTTTTCAGCATTTCTTTCTCCAAGACTCTCCATTTCTTTCCTTGTAGTAGAGTAACGTTTTCTGCTCTTTTTAACTGCCGTGTGACAAACGCTACTAGATTTTCTGACCCATCCACTTAACACACAGCCAAGTTGAACGACATGACAAAAAAACGCCTTTCCGTAGTTAAGGGATATTATATCAGTCCAGTTGTTAACAACTTCTTCAAACAGTCCAACATATTTTCACATTCCGATGACCAGTGAAACTTTACTCCTATTGTCAATATGAGTGAACGATCGTAACATTTTTCCGAATTTTGGTGCAGCCTTTCGGTAAAATTCGCTACGTTCAAAAAAGTGGTTTAAATGGCTCTGAGCACTATGGGACTCAACTTCTCAGGTCATCAGTCCCCTAGAACTTAGAACTACTTAAACCTAACTAACCTAAGGACATCACACACATCCATGTCCGAGGCAGGATTCGAACCGGCGACCGTAGCGGTCTCGAGGTTCCAGACTGTAGCGCCTAGAACCGCACGGCCACTCCGACCGGCTCGCTACGTTCAAGAAAGACTTCAAATCCTATTCTGTTCGCTGTCTCAGAAGTATTATATGGCTGTTATTATCCAGGGGTGCGTCCAAACTCCCTCGCAAATAAAAATGTGTCTTAAATAGTGTACTTCTACCAGTGAAAAGTGACACTTTGAGTGTCAGCTGCGCTGGACATTTTCTATATGATATAACCATAATAAATGTTCTTCCATATTTTTGGCAGTCGAAGTTTTTTCGTCCGTGTACACCATGCAGTGGCTAGCCTTGTCCCAGCAATATCCCGTTTTACGGGCAATGGAATGTGGCTGCTGCACTTTTCAGTTCTAATAGCGTACACCGATACTGACGTTGCCATGATGAGTCCGAAGATGTTGTCTTTGGGCGACCCTCTGGTACTGCCTCTACCTCGTGATAAGCAGCTCCACAGATTCATACACTACGATAAAATATATTCAGACACCATTACGCAATGTGGAACTGACCGCTAGACGTCACAAGAGATGGACGCACCAGTATAAGAGGATGCAGGGAGTGCTGTGTTTTCTAGCTGGACCCACTGGTAAAAAGGGAAGTAGGTAATATTGTTTTGTCAGTAGGGAAGCGAAACAACAGAAAGAGTCAGTCAGGATAGCTCAGCGACCTGAAATGTGGACCAACCATTGGATATTACCCGAGTAACACATCATTCTAGAGCTACCCAAGTTGACTGTTGGTGAAATGATTGTGAAGAGCAAACATGGAGGAACAACCGTAGATAAGCCAAACCCAGCAGATCTCATTTAAGATGGACAGGGACCATCGAGGATTTCAGAGGATGGTAGTAAATAATCCCAAGATATTAGCGGAAGGACCACTCTTGAGTTCCAAAGTGCTACCTGCAGTCCAGCTAGCACCACGGGTATGGTAGGATGTCAAAAGGTATAGGGTACAATGATTGAGCAGCTCCTCATAAACAACTCATTTCTGTACTCATTGATAAACGATGTTTGAGGTGGAGCAAATAGCGACGTCAATGGACAGCGGATGACTGGAAACCAATGATATGGTTTGTTGAATCGCGCTAGACCTTGTGTCAAACAAATGGAAGTATCTGGGATTGGCGAATGCCTGGAGAAAGCTACCTGCGATCATATGTAATACCAACAGAAGCACAGAGGAGGTGGTGTTATGGTATGGAGGCGTTCGTCATGGTTTGTATGTGGTCCACACATTACTCTGAATTCTGAATGCGGAAGGATATGAAGACATTTTACAGCATCTCTGTTGCTCTACTGCATACTGTAGAGCAATAGTTCGAGACGGTGACTGTTTATATGAGCATGACAGTGCATCCTGCTATAAGATAGCATATGTGAGGCAACGTCTCTTTGAGGATAACATTCCTGATATGGGCCGATATGCTGATAATCGCGACGTGCATCTAATGAACCACCTGTGGGCTGAGATAGAACGTTGACTTAGCTTCACACCCCAGTATCCAACATCAGCACTTCTTTCTGGTTCCTGATCTCGAAGAAGAATGGGCTACCATTCCTCCACAGATATTCAGACACTTCACTCAAAATGTCCACAGCAAAGTTCAAGTGTTCATTGGACACCCCACTAATAGTTGTCCAGATACTTTTAAGGTGGTAGTGTATCTCGGTTCTAGGCGCTACAGTTTGGAACTTCGCGACCGCTACTGTCGCAGGTTCGAATCCTGCCTCGGGCATGGACGTGTGTGCTGTCCTTACGTTAGTTAGGTTTAAGTACACTCCTGGAAATTGAAATAAGAACACCGTGAATTCATTGTCCCAGGAAGGGGAAACTTTATTGACACATTCCTGGGGTCAGATACATCACATGATCACACTGACAGAACCACAGGCACATAGACACAGGCAACAGAGCATGCACAATGTCGGCACTAGTACAGTGTATATCCACCTTTCGCAGCAATGCAGGCTGCTATTCTCCCATGGAGACGATCGTAGAGATGCTGGATGTAGTCCTGTGGAACGGCTTGCCATGCCATTTCCACCTGGCGCCTCAGTTGGACCAGCGTTCGTACTGGACGTGCAGACCGCGTGAGACGACGCTTCATCCAGTCCCAAACATGGTCAATGGGGGACAGATCCGGAGATCTTGCTGGCCAGGGTAGTTGACTTACACCTTCTAGAGCACGTTGGGTGGCACGGGATACATGCGGACGTGCATTGTCCTGTTGGAACAGCAAGTTCCCTTGCCGGTCTAGGAATGGTAGAACGATGGGTTCGATGACGGTTTGGATGTACCGTGCACTATTCAGTGTCCCCTCGACGATCACCAGTGGTGTACAGCCAGTGTAGGAGATCGCTCCCCACACCATGATGCCGGGTGTTGGCCCTGTGTGCCTCGGTCGTATGCAGTCCTGATTGTGGCGCTCACCTGCACGGCGCCAAACACCCATACGACCATCATTGGCACCAAGGCAGAAGCGACTCTCATCGCTGAAGACGACACGTCTCCATTCGTCCCTCAATTCACGCCTGTCGCGACACCACTGGAGGCGGGCTGCACGATGTTGGGGCGTGAGCGGAAGACGGCCTAACGGTGTGCGGGACCGTAGCCCAGCTTCATGGAGACGGTTGCGAATGGTCCTCGCCGCTACCCCAGGAGCAACAGTGTCCCTAATTTGCTGGGAAGTGGCGGTGCGGTCCCCTACGGCACTGCGTAGGATCCTACGGTCTTGGCGTGCATCCGTGCGTCGCTGCGGTCCGGTCCCAGGTCGACGGGCACGTGCACCTTCCGCCGACCACTGGCGACAACATCGATGTACTGTGGAGACCTCACGCCCCACGTGTTGAGCAATTCGGCGGTACGTCCACCCGGCCTCCCGCATGCCCACTATACGCCTTCGCTCAAAGTCCGTCAACTGCACATACGGTTCACGTCCACGCTGTCGCGGCATGCTACCAGTGTTAAAGACTGCGATGGAGCTCCGTATGCCACGGCAAACTGGCTGACACTGACGGCGGCGGTGCACAAATGCTGCGCAGCTAGCGCCATTCGACGGCCAACACCGCGGTTCCTGGTGTGTCCGCTGTGCCGTGCGTGTGATCATTGCTTGTACAGCCCTCTCGCAGTGTCCGGAGCAAGTATGGTGGGTCTGACACACCGGTGTCAATGTGTTCTTTTTTCCATTTCCAGGAGTGTAGTTATAAGTTCTAGGGGACTGATCACCTCAGAAGTTAAGTCCCATAGTGCTCAGAGCCATTTGAACCATTTGGTAGTGTATCTGCAGTGTCGCAGATTATACAGTGTTCCCATTATATTCACAATGGAGTATACATCTGCAGCTGTAGATTCGTTGAGGTACGATAGTCACAACAATGGTGGTTTGCCCTCACCTCATCTGCACTTTTCTAGGCGCTGCAGCCTGGAACCGCAAGACCGCTACGGTCGCAGGTTCGAATCCTGCCTCGGGCATGGATGTTTGTGATGTCCTTAGGTTAGTTAGGTTTAACTAGTTCTAAGTTCTAGGGGACTAATGACCTCAGCAGTTGAGTCCCATAGTGCTCAGAGCCATTTGAACCATTTTGCACTTTTCTGTGCAGTGATAACCTTTTGTAATCCCCAATGACTGGTACTTTCCACAACAATACCATCTCGTAACTGTTTTTTGATTAATTCTTCCATCACTGGCTACTGGTGATGTGGTATATGGCATGGTTTGTGGTATTCAGGCAGTTCATTCGCTGCTGGGATTCTGTGGTGTTTCCCGTGGCTCACTGGCAAAGACTCACAATGATTACACGGGGATCCTCGCTTGCCAATAATAACTACTCGATCAGCAACTTCTTTGCTTCTTCCATTTTGCTACTTTCTCCACAATGCAGCTGAACTGGCGTCTTGTTTAGGCTTAGGGTCCCAATTTTCTCTATACACTAGAGACATCTTCTTCCTGCAAGATTTTAAACTTATCATCCATAGAACTATCCCGATTGGCACTCAATGACTACTGTCCATCTGCTGTTCGTCTATTACACTCCTTCACACAAAACACCATACTTCATGTATTTCCTCGTTTTCCTGTGGCAGTTCGATGTATACGTTAACTGTCATGCTGGTTCCAACACTTACCCACATTTATCTACACTTGTTGTGCACCCTGTGGTACTCTGTCAAGCAGATTGATCCTTAAAGGCTATGCATGCCATTTAAGTGGTTCTCCTTGCGCCCGAAATAAGTCATGGAAGAGCATGGCACTGATGCCAATTTCGTCCAGATTGAGTCGTGTCTCATCGAGTTCTAATATACGTCCAATAAGGACAGTTGTTGTGTGACGTTCAAGCAAGAAAATACGCTGTAATAATTGGTATATAAGGCACAAATTTCATAAAAGTCTGGAAATTTTTTCTCCTACCTGAAAGCTCAACGCCACTGAACCCTGCGAACGTAAGTCATTTTCACGCATCCCCAATGTAATTACTTGTGTCCAGCTTCCTGTTCCCAGTGAGGTCCTAACTTTCGTCGTATATGAAATAAAAACTTATATTTTTCATTCATCATGCTATACATGCAAACACTGCAAGCGGTTTAGCTGTGCTTATATTCACTGGAGGCGCCTTGCGGCGGCCCCAGAGAATATTTTCGTTTAGCGGTGGGTTACTGTTCTCCTTTGACTGACAGGTACTTGACCTATTGTTATCCTTTGATTGACACGTACTTAACCTATTGTTCTACTTTGATTGACAGGTAGTTAACCTATTGCTCTGCTGAAAGGATCCTTCCTGTTGATTGGCAAGCACATAACCTATTGTTCTCCCGCCCCCTCCCCCTCCCCCCACCCCTCAGGTAACCTCCTCCCTCACTGCTACAGGTACACTTAAAGGTCTGAATTATTGGAATAGACCCTCTTATAAATTTGATTGGCTACTTAATGAAATTGATCAATTAATTAACCTCTCCCCCTCTGGTACACCCCCTCCCCTCCCATCCTCACTTCTGGAAATTTCCCGAAAAAAGACAGTTGATTGGTCATTTGGAGGGAATTCGATTGTAGTGTATGGAATATTGTTTAAACACTTTAGACAATGTATAGAATACTATTCAATTATTTATGACAGTGTATGGAATGTAGTTTATTTATTTAGTTACAGAAGTTGTCCAGAAATCGACTGCTGTATATGGAATATTGTTTAAAGAATTTAGGGGATTCCAGGCAGTGTGTGGAATATATGGAAATTGGTGGCTCCTAGGTGGAGGGAAGGATCTCATAACTGGAAATTTCAGGGAATATTGTTTATTTATTAAAAAAATCTGTTTGTGGGTGTTGGTTTTCTCTTGCATATCATTCTCTGCTGTTTGGAAACATGTAGGTCTTGTAAGAACTAATTACATGGGGCAAACACATAGCATAAGCTAATGTTCGGCAATGTACTATGGGTGTTTTAACCTAATGTTTGGCCCCTTGTTAGCACTTAACCTATTGTTCTGTTAAGTGCTTTTCCATGTCACCCCAATTCCTTAAGCTATTGTACCGCCTTTGACACCAAATTAAGTTATAAGTTATTTCCTCCCACCATTTTCTGGTACACGTATCGAATTTCACATGCTTTTGAACGCCATTTCTCGGGCATTCTTCTTTGTCACCCACTCCCCTGAACCATTGTACTGCGTTTTACATAAAAATTATGCAAATTAACCTAGTGTTCTGCACTTAACCTACTATTCTGCTTCATGTCACCCACTCACACACACCCTCCCCTTAAGTATTGTACCGCTAACACCACATTGATATAAAAATTTATGCAAATTAATTAAATCGATGTTCTTCACATGTATGGGATGGTTTGTTTTTTTAATTTGCAGCATCCAGTTGCTCAGTGAAATCGATGGAATATAGTTTAAACAAAGGATCACTAGTCAAAAAGACGTCCTGCTGTACCCTCTCCACTGGACCGCACAGGACACTACCACACGACGTCATCGTGATCCCGTCCAAAGGAGTGTCGTCAAGTGAAATCAAACATCAAAACAATTCCGATTTGCTTTTTGATGCCAAGGGCGTAGTTCATTCAGAGTTTGTTACCCAAAGTCAGACCGTCAGACAAATCCTTTATTTGGAAGTTTTAAGATTATGCAACAGTGTTCATTAAAAACGACCCGATTTGTGGCAGAAAGGAGACTGGTTCTTACACCACGATAACGCACCTGTACAGACAGCCATCCTCTCTGTTAGACAGTTTATGGCTAAAAACGTCATGGTTCCGCTGCCCCACGCAACTTACTCGCCCGACTTGGCTCCTTGCGACTTTTTCTTATCACCACGCATGAAAAGGAGCATGAAATGACATCAATTTGACAACACTGAAGAGGTTAAGGAAAAAAACGAGGGAGCAGGTGTCAGCCATTTCTAAAGATGACTACAAAAAATGTCTGGAACTGTGAAGCACAGGTGGGACAAATACATTAGTTGTATTGGGGAGTATTTTGAAGGGGAGAAGACTTTTTTGTGAACAGATTGAAAATATACAGTTTTAAAAAAATATTATTTTCTTTGGTACCCCTCGTACCAATCTTAAAATATCTCACCTCACCTCATGGTGGTGAATTTCTTCCTGTGCGTTAGTGTGATCGTTTTGATCGTTGTGATAGCTCTCTAAATAGTCAATGACAGATGGAGGCCTAGACAGCCTTCTAACTAACGGAACAGTCGCAATTTGAATGGAGGAGGGAGCAGCAGGAGATTAGTGTTTAAGAGTCCGTTGACAACGAGGTCGTTAGAGACGGAGAGAAAGCTCGGATTGGGGAACGAACCAACCCGGCATTTGCCCGAAGCGATTTAGGGAAATCGAGGAAAACACAAATCTCGATGGCTGGACGTCCTCCCGAATGCGAGCAGTGTGATGGGATTTCGAGAGAGAATGACTGAAGTGTCTGTGACGGCTGGAGGATCAAGAACAAGCCTTACTCGTCTAAATCAGGTATACGCAAATTCCATATATCGAAGGCTGGAAGATTCGTGAACGGTGAGAATATGGGGGGAGTGGATAAATGATACTCGAACATTAGGGAGGCAGAGATGTGATTTCTTTACCACTTCTGCTAACTGCTGTGAACAAAAGTACTACTCCAACCCACATACGTCTCGCGAAGTGATTGTAGTGAGAAAATTCGGGGCTAATAGCAAGGGTTTTACCGAGAGATATTCAAATGGTTGAAACGGCACTAAGCACAATGGGACTTAAAATTTGAGGTCATCCGTCTCCTAGACTTAGAACTACTTAAACCTA
The DNA here is from genome assembly GCF_021461395.2 of Schistocerca americana. Classification (NCBI taxonomy): domain Eukaryota; kingdom Metazoa; phylum Arthropoda; class Insecta; order Orthoptera; family Acrididae; genus Schistocerca; species Schistocerca americana. The sequence goes on from NC_060121.1 coordinate 97,490,390, forward strand.
ACTAACCTAAGGACATGCCACACATCCGTGCCCGTGGCAGGATTCGAACCTGCGACCGTAGCTGCAGCGCGGTTCCGGGCTGAAGTGCCTAGAACCGCTCGGCCACAGCGGCCGGCACTACGTTTCCTCGCCTTGTCTGTCTGTGAGTGGGAGCAGCAGCGCTTATCGATTGCGCGTCTAGTATTTCCGGGTCGTCGTGTGTCGAGCGAGTTGAGTCGGGAGGGAGCAGCAGTGAGGTCCGGACACCGAAGCCAGTCCTCGCCCGACCGCTGGCGACACACGTGCTCTCTCCGACTTAAGGATGCGGTCGCGAGAGTGCATGACCACGTGAAGGACCGGATTCAGCGAGTTATACACACCGGTGTCAATGTGTTCTTTTTTCCATTTCCAGGAGTGTATATCTCCCATGATGCAGTGCTTTAGGTGCTGGAAGTTCGTCCATATGTCTTCCAGCTGTACTTCCAGCGTCACATGCTGCGATTGTGGACGCCCATCACATCCCAATACTCCATATGTCCCGCCTCGCAACTGTGTCAACTGTCAAGAGCACCATTCGCCATGTTCGCCTGACTGCAGGATTCTCCAGAAATAAAGGAAAATCATGGTGGACTATAAACTGGACAGACTGACCTACACTGAGGCTAAGAGAAAATTTGAACGCCTGCATCATGTGCGTACGACATCGTCTTACGCCGCCGCTGCAACAGTTCTGGCAACATCAGCTCCACCAACCCAGGTCACCTCTCAGAGCCGAAGACTACACCTGCCCCCTTGATGGTGGGGGGCATTTCCCTCCCTGTTGTTCCTGCACCACCTACTTTAGGATGTCCCTACTTCTATGCCGGAGAAGAGTAAGTCTTCTTCGCCTTCCCTCGCTAGGAAGGGGTCCCTTGCGTCACTTTCTTCCCAGGTTTCTTCTAGTGGGAAAGACAACACCCACCAGTGGCTGAAAAGCCCAAAAGCAGCTGGTTGTACTGCTTCACGCTCATCCTCAGGCCTGGAGACTGAGCCAGTGAAGTCCTCCCAGCCAGGGAAACCCAAGGAGCAGCGAGAGATATCCAAAAAGAAAAGCCCTAATACCAAAGAAACTGCGGTGGCACCCACACCACTGCTACCTACAAGCTCTGCGGCTGATGATGGGGTGGAGATTTTGGCGTCCGCTGAGGACCTAGATCTCACCAGAGCCTCAGACACAATGGATATAGACTGCTCAGACAATTAATCCGTGGCAGCAGGTGACTCCGGCGTAAACTGTCTCATTGAATGTTCTATGCCTTCCCAGTCTCATGATGTCATCCTCCAGTGGAATTGCGGCGGTTTTTTCCACTGGCTGAGCTACGGCAACTGTTAAGCTTTACGCCTGCTATCTGCATTACTCTCAAGGAAACCTGGTTCCCAGCAATGCAGACCCCTGCCCTCCACGCCTATAAGGGATATTACAGGAACTGTAGCAACTATAATCGAGTGTCAGGTGGAGTCTGCATTTAAGTCCTAAACTCAGTCTATAGTGAAAATGTGCCCCTTCAAACCCCTCTTGAAGTTGTGGCTGTCAGAATAAGGACGACGCAGGAAATAACTGTCTCCAATATATATCTTCCTCCAGATTGTGCAGTACCCCTGAATGTATTAGCTGCACTGATTGATCAACTCCCTAAACCTCTCCTACTTCTGGGAGATTTTAATGCCCATAAGCCCTTCTAGGGTGGTACTATGCTTACTGGCCGAGGCAGAGATGTTCAGACTACTGACGCAATTCCTACCTCTGCCTCTTAAATACTGGGGCCGCCACACATTTCAGTGTAGCTCATGGTAGTTACTCGGCCATTGATTCATCAATTTGCAGCCCAGGACTTCTCCCATCTATCCACTCGAGAGCACATGACGACCTGTGTGGTAGTGACCACTTCCCCATCTTCCTGTCACTGCCCCAGCGTCAGGCACATGGACGGCTGCCCAGATGGGCTTTGAACAAGGCAGACTGGGGAACTTTCACCTCTGCTGTCATCACTGAATCTCACCCACACGGTAACATCGATGTGATGGTTGAGCAGGTGACTAGCACAATTGTTTCTGCTGCAGAAAACGCGATCCCTCACTCTTTAGGATGTCCGAGGCGCAAGGCAGTCCCTTGGTTGTCGCCGGAAGTCTCTGAAGCAATTAAGGAGTGTCGGCGAGCTCTACAGTGGCATAAGCGGCACCCTTCCCTGGAGTACCTCATAGCCTTTAAACGGCTCCATGCCCCTGTTCGCTACCTAATCAAACAACGGAAGAAGAAGTATTGGGAGAGACACGGCTCCACCATTGGGTGCCACACTTCACCTTCCCAAGTCTGGGCAAAGATACAACGTCTTGATGGGTACCAGGCCCCAACAACTGTCCCCGGTGTTACCATAAATGGCTAGTTATGTACCGACGCAAACGCGATTGCCCAGCACTTTGCTGAGCACTTTGCTCGATCCTCTGCGTCGGAGAATTACCCCCCCCCCCCCCCCCCCCAGCCTTTCGCACATTCAAACAGCGGCTGGTAGGGAATGTCCTCTCATTCACTGCACACTGCAGTGAATCCTATAACGCCCCATTTACAGAGTGGGAGCTCCTCAGTGCCCTTGTACATTGCCCCGATACAGCTCCTGGGCCTGATCACATCCACAGCCAGGTGATTAAACATCTCTTATCTGACTACAAGCGACATCTTCCCATCATCTGGTGCGATGGCGTCTTTCCATCGCAACGACGGGAGAGCACCATCATTCCGATGCTCAAACCCGGTAAAAACCCGCTTGATGTGGATAGCTATCGGCACATCAACCTCGCCAACGTTCTTTGTAAGCTACTGGAACGTATGGTATGTCGGCGGTTGGGTTGGATCCTGGAGTCACGTGACCTGCTGGCTCCATTTCAGGGCGGCTTCCGCCAGGGCCGCTTTACCACGGATAATCTTGTGTCCATCGAGTCTGCCTTCTGAACAGCATTTTCCAGACGTTAACACCTGATTGCTGTCTTGTTTGACTTACTTAAAGCATACGACACGAGTTGGCGACATCATATCCTTGCCACATTTTATGAGTGGGGTCTCCGGGGACCACTCCTGATTTTTATACAAAACTTCCTGTCGCTGCGTACTTTCCATGTCCAAGTTGGTGACTCCCATAATTCCATCCATAGCCAGGAAAATGGAGTCCAGCAGGGATCTGTCTTGAGTGTCTCTCCATTTTTAGTGGCCATTAATGGTCTAGCAGCGGCTGTCGGGCCCTCTGTCTCACCTTCCCTGTATGCAGACGATTTCTATAATTCGTACTGCTGCTCCAGTACTGTTGTTGCTGAGCGGCGCCCCCAGGGAGCCATCCACAAGGCGCAGGCATGGGCTCTAGCCCACAGCTTCCAGTTTTCAGCCGCAAAGTCGTGTGTCATGCATTTCTGTCTGCGTCGTACCGTTCGTCCGGAACCCACACTTTACCTTACTGACGATCCACTCCCTGTAGTGGAGATATATCAATTCCTAGGACTGGTTTTCGACGCTCAGTTGACATGGTGTCCTCATCTTCGTCAGCTTAAGCAGAAGTGCTGGCAGCTACTCAATGCCCACCCTTGCTTGAGCAACACCAATTGGGGTGCAGATCACTGTACGCTGCTGCAGCTCTACAGAGCCCTTGTCAAATCCCGAATTGACTATGGGAGTGAGGTTTATGGTTCGGCAGCGCCTTCAGCATTGTATTTACTCGATCCTGTGCACCACTGTGGGTTCCCATTAGCGACAGGAGCTTTTAGGACGAGTCTGGTGTTCAGCGAACTGATGGAGGCTGGTGTCCACTGCAGATCAAACGTGTGCAACTTCTCACCAGTTACGCTGCACATGTTTATAGTTCCACTGAGCATCCGAATTACCGTCTCCTTTTCCCGCCTGCGGAAATCCATCTCCCACATCGGTGGCCCAGATTGGGGCCAACGATTGCGGTTCGCGTGAGGTCCCTTCTCTCCGAACTGGAGTACTTCCCTTTACCACCTCTACTTGCGGTCCGTTCACGTACGCCTCCATGGTGTACGCTTCAGCTGCAGCTTCGTCTGAACCTTTCGCATATCCCTGAGACTCGGTTAACCCCGCCACCCTCCAGTGTCACTTCCTCTCGATTCTTGAAGTGTTCTGGGGCCCTGAAGTGGTCTACACTGACGGCTCAATGACTGATGGTCACGTAGGCTTCGCATACGTTCATCGAGGACATGTTGAGCAGCGCTCCTTGCCAGTTGGCTGCAGTGTTTTGACTTCAAAGCTGTCGGCTATATTTCGTGCTCTTAAGTACATCCGCTCATGCCCTGGCTAGTCATTTCTCCTGTGTACTGACTCCTTGAGCAGCCTGCAAACTATCGACCAGTGCTACCCTCTCCACCCTCTGGTGGCGTTCATTCAAGATTCCATCTATGCCCCGGAACAGTCCTGCTATTCCGTGGTGTTTGTGTGGACCCCAGGACACGTCGGAATCCCCAGCAACGAACTTGCGGACGGGCTGGCCTAACAGGCGCCTCAGAAACCGCCTCTCGAGATAGGCATCTCCGAAGCTGACCTGCGTTCTGTCTTACACGACATTGGGAGACGGAATGGCTTAACAGCACGCACAACAAACTGTGTGTCTTTTAAGGAGACTATGAATGTGTGGAAGTCTTCCATGCAGGTCTCTCACAGGGAATCAGTTGTCCTCTGCTGGCTCTGCATTGGTCATACGAGGCTAACGCTTGGTTACCTACTCCATCAAGTGGAACCAACCCCAGTCTCGCTGTGTCTCCCAAATGACAGTCGTCCACCTCTTGCTGGACTGCCCACTCTTAGCTGCTCTGCAGCAGACTTTTAACTTTCCCGGCACCCTTCCTTTGGTGTTGGGGGACAATGCTTTCACAGCAGCTTTAGTTTTACGTTTTATACGTGAGAATGGATTTTAAACTTCTATGTAGGTTTTTGCACATGTCCTTTGTCTCTCCGAGCCCTCTACCCTAGTGCTTTTATGGTGGAGTTTTTGTGGTGTCACCGCCAGACACCACACTTGCTAGGTGGTAGCCTTTAAATCGGCCGCGGTCCGTTAGTATACGTCCACCCGCGTGTCACCACTATCAGCGATTGCAGACCGAGCGCCGCCACACGGCAGGTCTAGAGAGACTTCCTAGCACTCGCCCCAGTTGTACAACCGACTTTGCTAGCGATGGTTCACTGACAAAATACGCTCTCATTTGCCGAGACGATAGTTAGCATAGCCTTCAGCTACGTCATTTGCTACGACCTAGCAAGGCGCCATGTTCAGTTACTATTGATATTATGAATCATGTACAGTCAAGAGCGAAGCTCATCATTAATGGATTAAAGTTAAGTATCCCACCAGCTACGTCCGTTTTTCTAAAGTCTAATTTTCTTGCCCTGTTCCAGACCTCACGCCAGCCTGCGTGACCTAAAACGCGTGCCTTTCGGCTTCCTCTAGTACCCGGTGTTGGCTCTCCTGCCAACCCACAACATTGGCGATGAGGCAACACCACGTTCGTGACTATACTGCCCTTATTTACTTGTGTAATGGCTTCGCCACCATCTCCAGATGTACTGTCCGAATTTTATCGCTTGCAGAATCAGCAGACGCAGGCCTTACAGGATGCCCTTGGACAGCTTGTCCAGGGTCAATGTGCAATGCAAAACGATGCGGCAGCCGCCGCTCCACCGCTAACGCAGCCACAAAACGCAGTTGCACCACCTTTACGTCCTTTTGATGTGGCACTGGAAAGCTGGATGGAGTGGTCACGCCAATTTGGATTCCATCTCGCCACCTACAGAATTCAAGGTAACGAGCGGGAGCCTTTTTTATTATCCTCCGTAGGGGTGCACACGTACCGTGTGATAGTCAAATTATTTCCCCGACGCGACGTAGCAACTCTATCCTACGACGAAATTTTGTCTGCATTAGATGCATATTTCAAAGAATCAGTCAATGTAGTTGCCAAACGGTATACCTTCTTTCGTACAAATCGTATGGCAGGTCAGACTAATCGGGAGTGGGTTGCAACCTTGCAAGAACTTACTAGGGATTGTGCTTTTGAGTGTCAATGTGGACTCCCCTATTCAGATACTATGGTACGTGATGCAATTGCACAGAACTTTGCTGATGTTCCTATAAGGGAACTGATTTTGAAACTAGTCAGTCCCTCCCTTCAACAAGTGATGGTCATATTGGATCGGCAGGACACACTTGACTTTGTTCAGGGATCATTTGAAACTTCGCCACCCGTGTATCAGGTTAACCGGGCCGTCGGGCGAGCTGCACGGAACAGTAAACAGTCCTCGTGCCCGGCCGCGCCACTGCCACCAGGCTCTCAACCACGTGTACCGCGCCGGCAAGCAAATGCAGTGCTAAAATCATGCCCGCGGTGTGCTACTAGACATTCGTGTGAGAATTGCCCATCACGCCAAGCTATTTGCATTTACTGTAATAAAAAAGGACATGTTCAAAGTGATTGCCAGAAAAAGCTCAGATCAGAAGCTCAAAACCATTCCAGGCCATTTGCTTCACGCCGGAATCGGAATCGAACCACGGATACTCAGGCTCGCGAAACTTCGCCCATGGAAATTCATTTAGTCAATTCCACTCCGCCCAGTGCCACTCTCTCTTACAGTGACTGTGTTCGTCTCATGAATAGTGTGCGTCGACATCGCAGGAACTCCCTTCAAGTCGCAAGTGATTTTGTACCAGTGTTAGTTCACGTTGCACAAGACAGTCGCTCTTGTCGTCAGCAGGGCAATAAACTTTTTGTGGACTTGGACATTAACTGCAAAGTGATACCATTCCAGCTCGATACCGGGGCTGGAGTTTCACTGATCAATCAAGACACTTACAAACTGCTGGGCACACCTCCGTTGCGTGCCGCAACTGTTAAGTTAACTACCTATTCAGGTCACGAGCTCCCTGTGTTAGGACAGTGCAGCCTTATTGCAACATACAAGGGACAAACAAAGCTTGTGTCATTTTACGTCCTTCGTCCTTCTTCTGCAGTGAACTTGTTTGGTTTCGATTTATTTCAGTTGTTTAACTTGTCTATAGTCAATCAGGTCCTATCAGTGAACCAGACTGTGCCTTCAGACAGTGTTTCTCGTCTATGTGAAGAATTTGCAGACATTTTTGCACTGGGCCTAGGTTGCGCTAAGAACTATAAAGCACATTTGGAACTGAAAGTAAACGCGCAACCGAAATTTTTCAGAGCGCGCAATGTTCCCCACGCATTGCCTGATGAGGTCGCAAAAACATTACACGATTTGGAATCACAACGTGTAGTTGAACGCGTGCAGGCTTCTCTCTGGGCATCACCCTCGGTAATTTTGCAAAAACCTTCCGGAAAATTGAGACTTTGTGTGGACTTCAAGGCAACAGTGAATCCACAACTAGTGACTGCAACTTTTCCTTTACCCCGCCCGGAAGATCTTTTTGACAACCTGTGCCAGGGTAAATATTTTTCGAAGTTGGACCTCGCAGATGCGTACTTGCAAATACCGGTGGACGACGAATCCCAGCGCGTTTTGGTTGTTAACACTCATCTTGGTTTGTATCGATTCAAACGACTGCCATTCGGGTGTGCATCCGCCCCTGCATTATTTCAGCAATATCTACAAACTGTTTGTGTGTCGGTCCCTACTGCAGCAAACTATCTGGACGATATTGTGATCTCCGGAAAGACGGAAGAAGAACATTTAGCCAATCTCAGACGACGGAATGCGAACGCGCCTTTCGCCAGTTGAAATCGGCGTTGCTTTCCAATACTTGCCTTACGCCATTCGATCCCCGGAAGCCCCTTTTGTTGATGGTGGATATATCGGATTTCGGGATCGGTACTGTGCTTGCGCACAAAGATGGTTCGCACGATCGCCCTATTGCCTTTGCGTCCAAATTGCTCTCGTCTGCACAACGAAATTATTCACAGATCGAGAAAGAAGCATTGGATCTCGTATTTGGTGTTACAAAGTTTCATGATTTCTTGTATGGTCGTCAATTTACCATCATCACCGACCACAAACCTTTGACATCGCTTTTTCATCCGACCAAGCCTGTACCTCCACGTACAGCGCAGAAATTCATTCGCTGGTCTATTTTCCTCTCGCAGTACCGCTACAAAATCTTGCATCGGTCCACTGCTAAGCAAGGAAACGCCGATGCGTTGTCCCGTTTGCCTGTTGCTGAGGATAGAGCATTCGATTCTTCCGAACATGCTTGCATGTTCATTGATTCGGAAACTGATGACGTGGTCAAATCGTTTCCGATTGATTTTCGTCATGTAGCTTCCACGACATCATCTGCCACCATCCAAGCGTTATCCGCTATCTTTTGCATTGAAGGTCTTCCACAGACTATTGTTTCCGACAATGGCCCACAATTCGTGTCCGCCGAATTTCAGTCATTCTGCAAGGCCAATGGTATTCAACATCTGACGTCCGCGCCGTTTTCGCCACAGTCAAAGGGTGCCACTGAACGATAGGTCTGGACTTTCAAGTCACAGATGTTGAAGTTGAAAGAGTCGCATTCTCGGGAGGACGCGTTATTGCTCTTTTTGTCCTCGTATAGCTCTCAGCCCAGAGATGGTCGCTCGCCAGCTGAGTTGCTCCACGGTTGCCCTCATCGAACCTTGATGTCTTTGCTACATCCGCCGCATCAAATTGTTCAAATGGCTCTGAGCACTATGGGACTCAACATCTTAGGTCATAAGTCCCCTAGAAGTTAGAACTGCTTAAACCTAACTAACCTAAGGACATTACACACACCCATGCCAGAGCCAGGATTCGAACCTGCGACTGTAGCAGTCCCGCGGTTCCGGACTGCAGCGCCAGAACCGCTAGACCACCGCGGCCGGCGCCGCATCAGGTTCCTGTGCAGCAGCAGACACCTGCTTTTGCCCCAGGCGACGTTATCTACTACCGCAACTATCGAGGTTCACGGTGTTGGCTCGAAGGGCGCATTCTTCGCTGCCTCGGCCGCGCTATGTATCTGGTTTTGGGGGCCTCTGGTGAGGTGCGTCGGCATCTCAATCAGCTGCGCCTCTGTCGTCGCACGGGATTTGCCGCTCCCCGTCTGCTTTCAGCTACGGTGCCTTCCGGTCAGCGCCCTGGGGACCCATCTACTGGCTCGCCTCAGCCCCAGATGTTACCGACGCTTCCTTCCATTTTGCCCCATGGCGACGCGCCGCCGCCGCCTCCGCCGCCGCCTGTTCTCCCGCCGGCGACGCCCGCAGTGGACACGTCGCTGCAACCTCCCTCGGTCACGCGCCGCCGATCGCTTCCCATGACTAGTTGTCCTCCGACATGGAACACTTGCCCGTTCCGGGCCATATGTCGTCTTCGCCCGTCGGGTGCCCCGGCCCGATGGGGGTCGACCCTTCGGCCCCTCCTGTCTCTCTACGGGCGCATACACCGCATGTTGGCGTGCACCCTGGAGCAGGTTTTCAAGCGTTTCCTAGCTCCCCGCGGTCCGACTGGCAGGGTGCGCCTGGCACAGCCTCGCCTGTTGTTAGGCTCCCCACCTCGTCGCATACGTGAACATGGGGTCCACCCCACGGCGGGCGGAAGCCTTATGCCACAACCGTGCGCCCATTTGCGGGGGAGGAATGTGGTGTCACCGCCAGACACCACACTTGCTAGGTGGTAGCCTTTAAACCGGCCGCGGTTCGTTAGTATACGTCGGACCCGCGTGTCACCACTATCAGTGATTGCAAAAAAAATGGCTCTGAGCACTATGGGACTTAACATCTATGGTCATCAGTCCCCTAGAACTTAGAACTACTTAAACCTAACTAACCTAAGGACAGCACACAACACCCAGCCATCACGAGGCAGAGAAAATCCCTGACCCCGCCGGGAATCGAACCCGGGAACCCGGGCGTGGGAAGCGCGAACGCTACCGCACGACCACGAGATGCGGGCTCAGTGATTGCAGACCGAGAGCCGCCACACGGCAGGTCTAGAGAGACTTCCTAGCACTCGCCCCAGTTGTACAACCGACTTTGTAAGCGATGGTTCACTGACAAAATACGCTCTTATTTGCCGAGACGATAGTTAGCATAGCCTTCAGCTACGTCATTTGCTACGACCTAGCAAGGCGCCATGTTCAGTTACTATTGATATTATGAATCATGTACAGTCAAGAGCGACGCTCATCATTAATGGATTAAAGTTAAGTATTCCACCAGCTACGTCCGTTTTTTTAAAGTCTAATTTCCTTGCCCTGTTCCAGACCTCACGCCAGCCTGTGTGAGCTAAAACGCGTGCCTTTCGGCTTCCTCTAGTACCCGGTGTTGGCTCTCCTGCCAACCCACAACAGTTTTAATGTGTTGCAGAGTGGCTGGCTTTCCCTTTTTATTCTCGTGGTTGACCAGCCACTGTAATCTGCTTTTCATGTTTTCCTCGCTTCTGTTTCTAGCGTCTCTCTCTGTCTTGTTTTCTCGCCCTCTTTCGTTCCCTTTAGTCTTCTTTGCCTTCCCTTCGTTCTTGTACTTTTCCTTTCTTTCCGTCTTGTGTTATATGTTTCGTCCGTTTTATTCTCACTCTTGTGGCATTGTTTTATTAGGAACAAGGGACCGATGACCTCGTAGTTTGGTCCCTTCTCTCTCTTTAAACCGACCAACCAACTGCAGTGTCTTGCAACTGAAGCCACAGTGTGCGTGTGTTTGCGCGCGCGCGCTTGTGTGTGTGTGTGTGTGTGTGTGTGTGTGTGTGTGTGTGTGTGTGTGTGTTTGTCGTCTAATTTTGACGAAGGCCATACTAGTCGAAAGCGTCTCTGCTACGTGGTAAGTAGCAACTTTCCTTTTCATAATATAGTTACATTCCATCCTGGATTTTCTACTGTTTGATTTAGACCGTGTCAATAGCTACATGCCAGCTGAGAGAGAATGGAACGCGTCGATACCAGGAAAATAAATCCTGAGGCGCATGCACCGATGAACATATACGCTTATCGGTATAAACGGCCACTACGAGTAAGCACATTGAAATTAGCAACAGAAATACGCTAAGCGAATCAACGAGTATAGAATAAATTGTTGGAAAAGACAAGTACATAAAATATACTTGTGTACGTTAAGACCCTTATAGGACTGTCAATACATTATCGTAAGGAAATAGTGATGTCTGAGCTTAAGTGCATAATACATGAATAATGGCAGCAATGAAATTAACATATCACCTCCAGTACATCATCGTACGAGAAGTAAAAATGCCAATGCAGAAGCACGCTGTTAAACACATTCACAATAAAGAGTAAAAAAATCATTGGTATTTGATTAGTGGCAAACGTAACAAAAGTGGGTGGTATTAATAACTTCGTTCAACATAAACTACCAAAAGAAAATGCACAAAAATTGTATACAACAATTTTGGAGAAATGAACCACTCACAAATTCTACCGGAAGTCATATCAAGATTCTTTTGCGAACAGTATCGGTTCGAAACCATCGAAAAATTGTCTAAAGGCGAGCTGCAGATGGTCGTTTAGCTAAAATCCCATCTTTGCGCTCAAGATGTTTATAGATCTCTAATTCTTCCCAAAGGTCTATCCTACGCCCTTTGATTTCTCTGTGGGGAATAACTGTGTCTTCCAAATTTTTCGGAGTGTGGTTGGCAATCAGTAGATGTTCAGGAAACGTGGAGTTATCTCCGTTTGCTTCTTTCTTTCCTAGCAGATGCTCTTTGTATCTTGTCGTCACAGCTCTGCCTGTTTGACCAGAGTAACAGCATGGGCAGGTTAATTTATAAACACCCGAATTCAAAAGCGAGTCGGCAGTATTTTTCACTGTGTGCAAAAGTCTTCTCTGCAAATTATTGTCTGTAGAGAAAGAGATATGACAGTTGTATTTATTGACTAGAAGACGTCTAATCGTGTAAGAAATATATCATATGAAGGGAAAGCATGTGAATTTCTTATTGTGGGAGGAAAGGTAGTTGCACAACATCGAATATTTTTGAGAAGTTTTCTTTCTGAAGATGTGATCTACCATGCCGTGGTCATATCCGTTATTGACTGCGATCGATTGAGTGACAAGTAACTCATTTGGCTGACTGTCGAGCTACAAAGGGGCCGTTACAAGACGGAGTATGGCAGAATGAAGAAATGTTAGTTTATGAGCTGTCGGATGCGACGACTCAGCGGGGACAATATTGTCTGAATAAGTTTGCTCTCAAATATAATTACTTCACTTTCAGATTATCTCCGATGACTGAACGATGGGATGTTATCTACCCATTCTGCCTTATTTGATTTTAAGTCGCCCAAGCTCTTTCTGATTCTAATGCTAGGTCTGCTATCTCTTTCCTGTCGACTGCGGTATGAAATGTTATCCAGCCCTTCTGTCTTATTTGAGTTTAAATCGTCCAAGTCCTTTTCAATCCTGATTCTAATGCCAGGTCCACTATCTCTTTCCTGCCGACTACGGTTTTTCATTCCATCACGTTAACAGACAAGCCGTGCTCCCCCTCCCCATCCCTCCTCACAGAGGCCTTCAGTGTACTCTTTGCACGTATTCGCTCTCTCTTCTGCATTTAACATTGGAATTCCCATTGTACCCTTAATGTTACCGCCACTGCTTTTAATGTGTGGCTGGCAACCATTATTACAATTTTACTATTGTAACTGTGCAGGGATTTAATCCAGGAGCGTCAAAATATGTTAGTGACTAACTTCTCTGAGGAAGACGTTGTGCGCTCAAGATTCGCGCGCCGCACATCGCCAAGAGGGCGTGGCTTCTGGCCGCGGCTGAGGTCGTGATGTCATACGACCTGACGAATCCTCCAAAGAGAGAGGAAAAGGAACGTCTCAAGGTGAAGACGACACAGAAACAAAAAAAGTATTGTCCTCGTTCTCGAGGTTGTCGGTAGTGATGCGGCTTCTCGCTGCTTGTGGACAGCAGCATATCGACAGCTGGGAAGGGCAAATCCGGAATGAGAAGTCCAGGCAGGACTGCCGCCGCCGGTTTTCTCCGTGGCCTGCTCGGCGGAGGCGGCTGGCTGGCGCTGAGGAGAGAGCGGTGGGCGCTTCGCGCGCGGAGGTGCGGCGCGTGCCCGCGGCCCGACATTCCGGCTGACGGCCCCCCGACAGGACACGGGAAGGCTTTCCAGCTCTCCAGGGCGCGTCTCTCAGGCGGCACCCCTCCCAGACGCCGCCCCTCGTCTCCGATTTGCTGCGGTCCGCACTCGTTACCGTCCGCACTCGGCAGCCGCCTCCGCTGCACTCACTGCGGTCGTAGCAAAAGTGTCGGCCGAGCATCATTGCCCAGGCGAAAGAAGCGCCGGGCGCTCGCGGTTGCCGGCGAAATTCGACGGGGAACATGGAAATGCTTTCGCCGCGAGGTGTCGCAAAAGAGCCGTACTCGGAGACAGGTCTTCGAAGCGGTTTTCCTTCATCGTTAAGGTCACAAAATTGATGGATACATACAGAGTGTACATCAAATGAGCCCCCGATTTTAAAATTAACCCTGCTCCCCGCCGTATGAAAGCTACACGCATATGATCTTTCAGGTCATAATGTCCCGAACGGTAGTTACGAGCATAATACTCATAAATTATTAAAAGTTGTTGCAATTTCAAATTAAGCTTCTATTTGCTCCTCTTGGGTTACATTTGCGACAGGATTATGTATATACATATGAAAGGATTAAAGTATATGACAGGGACAATTATTAGAAGCAAAAAGGTCTAGTAAACATGGGCTCTAAATGCATGCAGTAAGAGCAATGAGCACTTCTTTTCTTCTATCGCAAGCTCTTTACTCTCCCACGTTTTTAGAGGTGGTCGTGTGGATCATAACAAGAAATAAGTGACCAGTGAAACAAGGGGTCTAAAGTCCAAACCTTAAGAGCTATAAGCACTTGTTCATCTTCGCTTCTATGAAACACAGCTCTTCTACTGAAGAAGTGCTCATAGCACTTAAGGCGTGAATGTTGGGAGCCCAGAATCACTAGATAACTTTTCCTTGTTTTGGTATCTGCTACCTTCTCCCGAAATATGGAAAGAAAAGAGCTCGCAGTAGAATAGATTTGTTTCAAAGTATCGAAGATGAAAGAGTGCTCATAGTTTTCGCGGTACGCATTTTAGAGCTCACGGTTAGTAGACCGTTTTACATCAAATAATCGTTCCTTTAACATTCCTGAACATTGGCCGTGTCTCGCAGTAGACTCAGTTAAGTTTCAATGTACTCCCAACCATTTTTTCCCAGGACTCCTACAGCTGGAAGATTGTCATCTGCTCGTCGTGCTCTTCGATAAGAGTTTTCGTCGAAGCGTTACAGACGTAAGGTGCAACACTACCGTCTCTGTGACGTTACGACAGGCAAAATTGCTCTACCTGTTTTTCGATCCCATGAACTACCTGTTGATTCACTATACAATTGATGCACGGCAGTCAGTAATAACGAACCAACTCAAGCTTCAAGCGTACCTTCATCTAATTCTTCCAGGCTGTAACCATGAACATTTGATCCTTAATTTTATTCACGTCTACTACAGTACTGGTTAAAAATAGTCTTGATTTCAATTTCAGTTTTTTATTTTTCAACGACGCGTGCGCCTTATTTAGGCATCTTCAGGTTATCTTTTCTAGATGGACGCGAGTGACACCGAGATCTGCAAAGTGGGTTCCCGTTCACAGGAACGCTCCTGTGAACGGCAACCAGTTTGGCAGATCTTGGTGTCACTCGAGTCCATCTAGAAAAGATAACCTGAAGATGCCTAAATAAGGCGAAACGCGTCGTTGAAAAATAAAAAACTAAAATTGCAACCAAGACTGTTTTTAACCAATACTGTTAAGCGCTTGTTTGCTGTATGCCACATATGGATTGGAAGAACTTCTACCACAATTTTCTGAAGTATTACCTCAAAAGAGCTTGCAAAGAGGATTTTAAATCATCTGCTGTGAATATGGCATATCTTGTTGAACCGGGAGTCACTTTTATAGCTTTGCACTGGATGCTCTTCCAGTTTGTTGAAAAGATTGTACGTTCCACATGATACTTTTGGCTTTCGAGTGAAAGACTTGCACATCTTGCGCGTTGCCGTGTGAGGTATCAGTGCGTGAGGTGTCTTCCGATTCAGCTGTAGGCTGAATGCTGTCGTCGATGGTGTGACATTATTCTTCGGAAATATTCTCTCCACAGTCGGATATATTTATTAATGTTTGCAATTGCTCATCAGAGAGAAATCGTTTCGTCGCGATAGCCACACCCAAGTTAATAGGTTAGATACATGAACTGCGTCCTCATCAAGCAGTTGTTGAGATACTGCTAGTCATAATATGTTGACAATATCAACGTAATAGCGACCTTCATTGTTATGTAACTTCGCGCATTGTAACTGTAAGCAAGGATTCTCATAAAAGATGATTATACATATATCCCAAACTCTCACAAATAAAATTTTACTACAGGTATTTGTACATGTAGCGAAGTTTTAAATATCCGCGGCATATACAGCCTAGGGACACAAGTGTAACAGATAAAGCTATAAAAACAGAGAGAAAGTCTATTTTATTTTTCATCAGAGTCTTACGCTGTGTAGAATATATGTGAAAAAAGCCATTAAGCTTCGGGTGCTAGGTTTAAGTATAAAGACTTTATGGAATAACAAAATCCTTTTCAGCCTACATGGATCCAAAGATAACAACAGGATTAAATAATATGTAAAAAAAGATCTGTAGAAGAGTGCAACAAATTATACGTTTATTGTAAAGGCTGCAAAATTTTTATACAAAAGTTTCGAAACAGAAATTACGAATGCTGCTAACAGATGGCGCCTGTACGCTGTGCAGCTCGTATCTGTGTGCGTTAACAATCTCGGCGTCTTGCAAGCAATCTTCTCAATTACGTCACTATATATTCAAAATTTTCACCACTTGCAGTAGAGAGGGAGCGCAAACGAATAATGAAATCTGCCAGCACATCTTTAACGTCTCAACAGAAATGGACTCAGTTGCCACACAGAACGACGATTCAAGCCTGTCCGGCGTGATGGAATGACTCTGATACACGGCGTCTTTCAATGTGTACCACGAAACGTATACACGGGAGAATCAGTTCAGATGAATATGTAGGCCAATCCATGCCCTCGTCAGTAAATTTGGCGTAATCCAATGCAGTAACTCTACTCCCGCAGCATTAATCAAGAAAGCGAAACACCGGTTTGGAGCAATATGGTTGGTCCCGGTCTTGAATGAACGATACGATCCTCTAGCACTTGCTGTGTGTGGCGAAACGTTGTTCTAAAATACCAACGTACCGTTCACCTTGTGGTGACAGGAAATAAATAAAAAATACAGGTTCTGCTTTGGATGGTGTGAGTTATGTAAAAAATTGGCTCTCTGCCTATTTACACTGACTTCAGAGTCCCAAAACTTCCATGACACAGTCATTTAAATGTGTTACCCATTTAATATCTTGTCATAGTATAAGTTGTTTGTGATATGAATTATTTATATTATTTATTTATTGCTTATTCAGCCCTAAGGTCCTCTCTTACATCTGATCAGGAACAAAACATACCAAAGATAATACAGAACCTACCTGCTGCTGCTGCTGCTGATGATGATGATTATTAAGGGAATTCAGAATGAGACAGATTAGCTTAACTCATTGGAAGCTATGTTCAGTATTATTATAAACAGAATGGATAAACGGATTGAAATGACAGTGACATTGGCTGTTAGGAAAGAACAGAATGTGAGTGGAGAACTCTGCGCCAAGAAGTAGGGAAAAGCTCTGGAACAGGCTGACTGACAGGAATGAGCCACACAGAATGTAGAGAGATGGCTGTTGTGATAGAAGATGCACCAATAGCCGTCTTTTGAAGTTTCGAATTAATTTACTTTCTCTTATATTTTGAGGGAGATTGTTCCAAAGTCTGGGTACTGATGCAGAAAATGTTGTAGAAAACATGGCAGTGCTACGTGACGGTACAGCGAGAGTTTTGCTTTGTCGAGAACGAGTATTTCCGCTGTGTTGTTCAGATAGTAGAGTAAGAGTTGAAGACAAATAAGAAGGAGTGCAATGACTGAGGAAACAACAGAGCAAATATTGAGTACGGTAGCCTCTATGCTTACCGGCACGTAGCCATGATAACTGTACGTGGGCTGATGCGACATGGTCGATAAAGCGTACGTCACAAATGTATCGTATACAAGTATTCATCGCCAGCTCCAGCTTGCGTCATAGCAACGGAACTCCTTGGGGAATAGCATCACCATAGTCAAGTATGGGGAGCGTTAACTTCTCTACGAGCGCATTTTTAAGCTCGAAAGGAAATACTTTTTTGTATTTCTGTAGCGAATGAAGTAACGCTGACACCTTCTTACAGACTGCAGTTGTGTGTTCAGCCGAGTCTAAGTGATGGTCCACAATTATCGCTAAGTTCTTTTCAGAAGAAGAAAAGATCATTTTTGTGTCGTTTAGGATGGATGGAGGACGAGGCCCTCTAACCTGAGGGGTAATAAGATGTTTTTGAGTGACTAAGTTGGCTTTCAGTTTTGATGGGTTAGTTTTCAGCCCTTTGCTTTGCACCTAATCTGATAGGGCAAGTAAATTAGCATTTACTTGATGAATGGTTGTGCAGAGGGAGTCTGGAAAGCTGCAGTAAAACGCTTGCAAATACAGTTTCTGTAACCTGCAGGAGCCGGTGGATCGAGGTCTGGTTTGTACTGCTCAGTCACAACTCACCTCCACTTGTACCTCCCACTGTGTGTCTTGTCGCACAACAGACTGCACACAACAACCACTCTGCACACAGCATGCGCAACAACGTCAGCAGGAGCTAATGAAAACACCACGGCCACCACCGGGTTCCCAACGCGGAGTAAACAAAGCGATGTGAGAATAAAGCTGTTTCTCTTTCTCGTTATGACGGTCAACAGGGCTACTGCGCAACTGCTGTAATGGTCGCTAAATGAGAAGCCACCAGGTGACAAATCAGTAATTTTATTTGACGCCTTTGGGGTAGAGCCCATCATCATACCTGTATTGCAAACCAGAAATACATAGCAAATAACAAAAAAATGTAAATACACAACGAATATTCATGGTTATAAAGCTACAAGATCGTCAGAATTAAACAGCTCAAATACACACGGTGAACGCCTTGGTGATCACACGTATAGAGACAGTCTGTAACAAAAAAAGCTGACATGGTGGACTAGCTGCCTCTAGACATCTGATCACGAAGGTGCTCATGGTGTGTGTTTAAGCTGTTTAATTTTGACGATCTTGTCGTTTTATGCTCTTGAATGTTCTGTATGTGTTTACATTTTCTGTTGTTTGCTACGTATTTCTGGTCTGCAGACAAACTGACAATGCGATATTGCAGTCCCTGTGTTATTCTGAATTACAATGCAATGTTCCTTCGGAAATACATACATTCGGAAAAACATATGAAATGTATTCGCAATTGCAGTCATCAAATGTATGAAGGAGTGACGACAGTGAAAATCTGCGCCGGACCGGTACTCGAACCCAGGTATCCCTCTTTTCGTGAGCGGTCGCCTTACCAGTTGGCTATCCGACCACGACTCACAGCAAGACCAAAACTTCCACACGAGAATACGTTTAGCACAACTTCCGATGAATTTTTCTATGCCTATCTCCTGATTTAAATATGTATTTTCGCCGACATATTGAGGGGAAATTGAAGGCACTGCCAAATATAACTGTGTGAGTCAAGTACCTGATTGAAATTAGACTCAAGTTTTCTTTGAACCTTTCAGCAATTGTATCATCTGAGTTGGGAGGCCTGTGAAAGGATCGAATTATTATTTTATTCTGGTTGCCAAGAATGACTTCTACCCATACTAACTGACAGGTACTACCTACTTCAATTTCACTGTAACATAAACTGCTTCTAACAACAACAAACACGCCGCCGCCAACTGCATTTTGCCAATCCGAACACCGTTAGGTCCTTCGTAAAAATTTCGGCTGGAATTATCTCCGGACTTAGCCAGCTTTCAGTGCCTATAACGATTTGAGCATCAGTGCTTTCTCGCTTGGAGCTCTGGTACTTTCCCCAACACAGCAACGACAATTTACAATTGTGATACCGATAGTTCTAAGATCTTAGTTCTTCGTGAGAGCGCTTTTGAGACTAAATCTCTTTTTTTATCTGAGACCCTCCAACCTAAAAATCGGCCCAGACCACGCCAGCACAGCCCCTGATATACTTGTAGCCGACTGCTGCGTGTAATGGACTCCTGACCTATTTAGCAGCACCCGAAACCTCACCATCCTGTGGCGCAAGCCGAGGAATCTGCAGCCCACACGGTTGCACAACCGTCTGAACCTCTGATTCAGACCCTCCACTAGGTTCTCCAGACGCCCACAATCGGACGAGCAGCAAATGGTCAGCTCTGCTTTCATCTCACAAGCAAGATTGGCAGGCTGTTCTGACGGTACGTCACATAAATACTGACATTTTTGTCGGTTGTAAACCGTAATTAAGTATTTTATGAATATAATTAGTGTAAAAGATATAGTTAATGTTCTTGAAACAACTGATATGCAGCGATAGCATCTTTTCCTTATTTAATGTCTTTTTTTATTTTTTGGTCATCAGTCTACTGACTGGTTTGATGCGGCCCGCCACGAATTCCTTTCCTGTGCTAACCTCTTCATCTCAGAGTAGCACTTGCAACCTACGTCCTCAATTATTTGCTTGACGTATTCCAATCTCTGTCTTCCTCTGCAGTTTTTGCCCTCTACAGCTCCCTCTAGTACCGTGGAAGTCATTCCCTCATGTCTTAGCAGATGTCCTATCATCCTGTCCCTTCTCCTTATCAGTGTTTTCCACATATTCCTTTCCTCTCCGATTCTGCGTAGAACCTCCTCATTCCTTACCTTATCAGTCCACCTAATTTTCAACATTCGTCTATAGCACCACATCTCAAATGCTTCGATTCTCTTCTGTTCCGGTTTTCCCACAGTCCATGTTTCACTACCATACAATGCTGTACTCCAGACGTACATCCTCACAAATTTCTTCCTCAATTTGAGGCCGGTATTTGATATTAGTAGACTTCTCTTGGCCAGAAATGTCTTTTTGGCCATAGCGAGTCTGCTTTTGATGTCCTCCTTGCTCCGTCCGTCATTGGCTGTTTTACTGCCTAGGTAGCAGAATTCCTTAACTTCATTGACTTCGTGACCATCAATCCTGATGTTAAGTTTCTCGCTGTTCTCATTTCTACTACTTCTCATTACCTTCGTCTTTTTCTGATTTACTCTCAAACCATACTGTGTACTCATTAGACTGTTCATTCCGTTCAGCAGATCATTTAATTCTTCTTCACTTTCACTCAGGATAGCAATGTCATCAGCGAATCGTATCATTGATATCCTTTCACCTTGTATTTTAATTCCACTCCTGAACCTTTCTTTTATTTCTATCATTGCTTCCTCGATGTGCAGATTGAAGAGTAGGGGTGAAAGGATACAGCCTTGTCTTACACCCTTCTTAATACGAGCACTTCGTTCTTGATCGTCCACTCTTATTATTCCCTCTTGGTTGTTGTACATATTGTATATGACCCGTCTCTCCCTATAGCTTACCCCTACTTTTTTCAGAATCTCGAACAGCTTGCACCATTTTATATTGTCGAACGCTTTTTCCAGGTCGACAAATCCTATGAAAGTGTCTTGATTTTTCTTTAGCCTTGCTTCCATTATTAGCCGTAACGTCAAATTGCCTCTCTCGTCCCTTTACTTTTCCTAAAGCCAATCTGATCGACACCTAGCGCATTCTCAATTTTCTTTTCCATTCTTCTGTATATTATTCTTGTAAGCAGCTTCGATGCATGAGCTGTTAAGCTGATTGTGCGATAATTCTCGCACTTGTCAGCTCTTGCCGTCTTCGGAATTGTGTGGATGATGCTTTTCAGAAAGTCAGATGGTATATCGCCAGACTCATATATTCTACGCACCAACGTGAATAGTCGTTTTGTTGCCACTTCCCCCAATGATTTTAGAAATTCTGATGGAATGTTATCTATCCCTTCTGCCTTATTTGACCGTAAGTCCTCCAAAGCTCCTTTAAATTACGATTCTAATACTGGATCCCCTATCTCTTCTAAATCGACCCCTGTTTCTTCTTCTATCACATCAGACAAATCTTCACCCTCAAAGAGGCTTTCAATGCATACTTTCCACCTATCTGCTCTCTCCTCTGCATTTAACAGTGGAATTCCCGTTGCATTCGTAATGTTACCACCGTTGCTTTTAATGTCACCAAAGGTTGTTTTGACTTTCCTGTATGCTGCGTCTGTCCTTCCGACAATCATATCTTTTTCGATGTCTTCACATTTTTCCTGCAGCCATTTCGTCTTAGCTTTTCTGCACATCCTATTTACTTCATTCCTCAGCGACTTGTATTTCTATATTCCTGATTTTCCCGGAACATGTTTGTACTTCCTCCTTTCTTCAATCAACTGAAGTATTTCTTCTGTTACCCATGGTTTCTTCGCAGCTACATTCTTTGTACCTATGTTTTTCTTCCCAAATTCTGTGATGGCCCTTTTTAGAGATGTCCACTCCTCATCAACTATAGTGCCTACTGCGCTATTCCTTATTGGCGTATCTATAGCGTTAGAGAACTTCAGACGTATCTCGTCATTCCTTAGTACTTCCGTATCCCACTTCTTTGCGTATTAATTCTTCCTGACTAATGTCTTGAACTTCAGCCTACTCTTCATCACTACTATATTGTGATCTGAGTCTATATCTGCTCCTGGGTACGCCTTACAATCCAGTATCTGATTTCGGAATCTCTGTTTGACCATGATGTAATCTAATTGAAATCTTCCCGTATCTCCCGGACTTTTCCAAGTATACATCCTTCTCTTGTGATTCTTGAACAGGGTATTCGCTATTACTAGCTGAAACTTGTTACAGAACTCAATTAGTCTTTCTCCTCTTTCATTCCTTGTCCCAAGCCCATATTGTCCTGTAACCTTTTCTTATACTCCTTCCCCTACAACTGCATTCCAGTCGCCCATTCCAGTCGGTGTTGGTCTGCTGTCGATTCTGATTAGAACAACCCGGTCATTGAACTGTTCACAGTAACACACCCTCTGCCCTACCTTCCTATTCATAACGAATCCTACACCTGTTATACTATTTTATGCTGCTGTTGATATTACCCGATACTCATCTGACCGGAAATCCTTGTCTTCCTTCCACTTCACTTCACTGACCCCCACTATATCTAGATTGAACCTTTTCATTTCCCTTTTCAGATTTTCTAGTTTCCCTACCACGTTCAAGCTTCTGACATTCCACACCCCGACTCGTAGAACGTTTTCTTTTCGTAGATTATTCAATCTTTTTCTCATGGTAACCTCCCCCTTGGCAGTCCCCTCCCGGAGATCCGAATGGGGGACCATTCCGGAATCTTTTGCCAATGGAGAGATCATAATGACACTTCTTCAATTACAGGCAACATGTCCTGTGGATACACGTTACGTGTCTTTAATGCAGTGGTTTCCATTGCCTTCTGCATCCTCATGTCGTTGATCATTGCTGATTCTTCCGCCTTTAGGGGCAATTTCCCACCCCTAGGACAAGAGAGTGCCCTGAACCTCTATCCGCTCCTCCGCCCTCTTTGACAAGGCCGTTGGCAGAATGAGGCTGACTTCTTATGCCGGAAGTCTTCGGCCGCCAATGCTGATTTAATGTCTATGAAAATGAAAAAGGATCGAAAGAGACGCGATTGTACGGCCGAGGAGGAAGGACGCATTTTACACTCCTGGAAATGGAAAAAAGAACACATTGACACCGGTGTGTCAGACCCACCATACTTGCTCCGGACACTGCAAGAGGGCTGTACAAGCAATGATCACACGCACGGCACAGCGGACACACCAGGAACCGCGGTGTTGGCCGTCGAATGGCGCTAGCTGCGCGGCATTTGTGCACCGCCGCCGTCAGTGTCAGCCAGTTTGCCGTGGCATACGGAGCTCCATCGCAGTCTTTAACACTGGTAGCATGCCCCGACAGCGTGGACGTGAACCGTATGTGCAGTTGACGGACTTTGAGCGAGGGCGTATAGTGGGCATGCGGGAGGCCGGGTGGACGTACCGCCGAATTGCTCAACACGTGGGGCGTGAGGTCTCCACAGTACATCAATGTTGTCGCCAGTGGTCGGCGGAAGGTGCACGTGCCCGTCGACCCGGGACCGGACCGCAGCGACGCACGGATGCACGCCAAGACCGTAGGATCCTACGCAGTGCCGTAGAGGACCGCACCGCCACTTCCCAGCAAATTAGGGACACTGTTGCTCCTGGCGTATCGGCGAGGACCATTCGCAACCGTCTCCATGAAACTGGGCTACGGTCCCGCACACCGTTAGGCCGTCTTCCGCTCACGCCCCAACGTCGTGCAGCCCGCCTCCAGTGGTGTCGCGACAGGCGTGAATGGAGGGACGAATGGAGACGTGTCGTCTTCAGCGATGAGAGTCGCTTCTGCCTTGGTGCCAATGATGGTCGTATGCGTGTTTGGCGCCGTGCAGGTGATCGCCACAATCAGGACTGCATACGACCGAGGCACACAGGGCCAACACCCGGCATCATGGTGTGGGGAGCGATCTCCTACACTGGCCGTACACCACTGGTGATCGTCGAGGGGACACTGAATAGTGCACGGTACATCCACCGTCATCGAACCCATCGTTCTACCATTCCTACACCGGCAAGGGAACTTGCTGTTCCAACAGGACAATGCACGTCCGCATGTATTCCGTGCCACCCAACGTGCTCTAGAAGGTGTAAGTCAACTACCCTGGCCAGCAAGATCTCCGGATCTGTCCCCCATTGAGCATGTTTGGGACTGGATGAAGCGTCGTCTCACGCGGTCTGCACGTCCAGCACGAACGCTGGTCCAACTGAGGCGCCAGGTGTAAATGGCATGGCAAGCCGTTCCACAGGACTACATCCAGCATCTCTACGATCGTCTCCATGGGAGAATAGCAGCCTGCATTGCTGCGAAAGGTGGATATACACTGTACTAGTGACGACATTGTGCATGCTCTGTTGCCTGTGTCTATGTGCCTGTGGTTCTGTCAGTGTGATCATGTGATGTATCTGACCCCAGGAATGTGTCAATAAAGTTTCCCCTTCCTGGGACAATGAATTCACGGTGTTCTTATTTCAATTTCCAGGAGTGTATGATACACACACTGTTTTGTTTCGCTATACGGAAGGCAGCCATTGAGCGGCTACACATATATTATGTAAGTTATTCGTATTTATTGCTAAAATAAACTTTTTATTATTATTACAAAATGAATTTCTTTGTAATAGTTGTCACCTCAAATGCTCGCAGTGGATAGTTATTTTTAATAAGCATTTTTTCAGTAATTTGTGCTGCGAGAAGCTCATCTTCCGATGCAGCCTCTGGTCGGCCATTACGCGCCGAAGTATTAATTTATTTTTCAGTGTTAACAGTAACTGTAAATGCGAGAGATTTCATTATAAGAACCTTTTTAAACTGCAACAGATAATTTACGTTGAAGTTCATGTTTTTAAACTATACAGATTCCATGAGTTGGATAAGTTTTATCTTGGCCGCTCCACGGCAACAATCGAAATTCTCTCAAGCCTCGCTTTTCAATCAATAAATAGAAATTAACAAAATTACATTCAATTCTGTTAACGGCAACTATATTTTAGTCATCTCGTTCAAAATCTAAAGTTGGTACATGAATAACTGAGGCCCTTCAAGAACCCGTTTCATGTTTACTTATGCACGTAAGTAAAAGTGATAAGAAAAGACAATATCCCTGAGAGAAAGAAGCATGCTGATAAATTAAAAATAAAAATATATAAAATATATAAATAATATTTTTGTATATGACGTCACGAATGACAACGACGTCACAAGTGACGTCACACTGTACCACTTGTGACAGCCGCTCGAAAACAGGGGGAATCTCTTCCGGTTCAAAGCGACGTGAGCCACCACCTGAAGTTGCCTGCAGTCTGCTCTTCGTGACATCTGGAAGGATTCTTTTCACATCTGGAATGACTTCACCCGGTATGCACACGATTTCACCTCCTAGGCAGCCATGTCTCTAAGGGGATGCGTTACGCGGCTAGCGTTGGAGCTCCCAACTACCAATAATTCCACCCTCTACGACTACTCGGATCTTACTGGCAGAGAGGTTTCCTATGAAACAGTAAAAGCGACTGCATCTGGCCAAGGGATAGTCTCGCCATCCTTCTCTCTCCCTACCCACCTCTTCTTTCCTTTCTATTCCCATCTCCTCCTCTCTCCGCGCTCTGTTAATTTTCCTCTTCCCCTCTCACTGTCTATCTCCTCCTTCAGCTGTATGTTTTCATCGCCTCCTTCCTCCATCTTTCCATTTCCTCCTCCCCCCTTCTCTCTCCAAGTTATCGCGCTTACCTTAGTAGGAGACTGGTGGTTCTTACCCCCACAGTATTTCTTTCCAGATTGTAACTACATGTGCACTAAATATGGTTGAAATTGTTCCAGGGATTTAGGATGAGATTATTACATCTACCTAGTGAAATTTGTCCTGCAGCTTCCTTTTCACGCAACTATTTGTTTATGACGTAGTATATCCTGAACTATGAGCTGTACAATGACTCAACTTTGTAGATATACCCAGTGGTATATGTGAATACTGTCTGCAAAATGTGTTGCACATGAAGTTCGTAGTAAAGAAGTAGTAAATTAAAACGCCACACTTTGTCCACTGTTTTCCTACATGAACAGCGAAAATGTAGTAAGCGATAAACTTTTCCCGTACATTGGGGATTGTCATAGAGAAAAAGTTTTGTAAATGTCTAAAATTAGATGTACAGTTTGTTAAAAGTCACTAAGTACTATTTCTCAAATACTGGATGACTAAAGGTTGGGTGTTCCGGCGTCATGGGCTACATTGCTTTTTGACTCACGCCCCTACCCCTTTTTATAGGTATGTACACTATGCAATCAAAAGTATCCGAACACCTGACTGAAAATGACCTACAAGTTCGTGGCGCCCTCCATCGGTAATGCTGCAATTCAATATGGTGTTGGCCCACCCTTAGCCTTGATGACAGCTTCCACTCCATCAGGCATACTTTCAATGAGGTGCTGGAAGGTTTCTTGTGGAACGGCAACCCATTCTTCACCGAGTGCTGCACTGAGGAGAGGTATCAATGTCGGTCGGTGAGGCCGGCACAAGTCGGCGTTCCAACACATCCCAAAGGTGTTTTATAGAATGCAGGTCAGAACTCTATGCACGCCAGTCCATTACAGAGATGTTATTGCGGTGTAACTACCCAACCACTGGCCGTGCGTTATGAACAGGTGCTCGATAGTGTTGAAAGATGCAATCGCCATCCCCGAATTGCTCTTCATCAGTGCGAATCAAGAAGGTGCTTAAAACATCAATGTAGGACTATGTGTGATCGTGCCGCACAAAACAAGGGGTGTAAGCTCCCTCGATGAAAAACACAACCACACTATAACACCACCGCCTCCGAATTTTACTGTGGGCACCACACGCGCTGGCAGATGATGTTCAACGGGCATTCGCCCGACCCACACCCTGCCATCGGATCGCCACATTGTGTTCCGTGATTCGTCACTCCACACAACGTTTTTCCACTGTGCAATCATCCTATATTTACGCTCCTTACACCAAGCGAGGCGTCGTTTGGCATATACCAGAGTGATGTGTGTCTTATGTGCATCAGTTTGACCACGAAATCCAAGTTTTCTCACCTCTCGCCTAACTGCCATAGTACTTTCAGTGGATCCTGATGAAATCTGTAATTCATGTGTGATGGTGTGGATAGATTAGGACCCCCTACAACTGTCGGCGGTTTCTGTGAGTCAACAGACGAGTTCGGCCTGAACGCTTTTGTGCTGTAAGAGTCCCTTCACGTTTCCACTTCACTATCACATCGGAACAGTGAACCTAGAGATGTTAGGAGTGTAGAAATCTCGCATGCAGACATATGGAACAAGTGACACCCAATCAGCTGACCACGTGCGAAGTCCGAGAGTTCCGCGGAGCGCCCCATTCTGCCTTCTCTCGATGTCTATTGACTACTGAGGTCGCTGATATGGGGTACCCGGCAGTAGGTGGCAGCACAATGCACCTAATATGAAAAACGTATTTTTTTGGGAGTGTCCGGATACTTTTGATAACATAGCGTAGTTCTCACCTCCATAGCGATTCTTTCCCGACCGTAAGTGATATGTGTACCAGGATTGTCTGAAATCAGTCCAGCGATTTAGAAGAGAAGTGGAACATACATAAATATGTATATGTGAGGTGCTGTATCACTTACTACATTTTCACTGTTCGTATAGTAGCACCTCAGTATTGGGCATACCGTCTTAATTTATTGCTTCTTTATTACTAAGTCTACTCGCAACACATTTTACAAACTGTATCGCCGGCCGGTGTGGCCGAGCGGTTCTAGGCGCTTCAGTCTGGGACCTCACGACCGCTACGGTCGCAGGTTCGAATCCTGTCTCAGGCATGAATGTGTGTAATGTCCTTAGGTTAGTTAGGTTTAAGTAGTTCTAAGTCTGATGACCTCAGATGTTAAGACCCATAGTGCTCAGAGTCATTTGAACCATTTGAACAATCTGTATCCAGGCATGCCAATGAATGTACCTCAACAGAATCCAATGACAAAGTAATTCTTTTATAAGAGAATCCAATTACAGCGTAATTGTGTCGGAGACAGGAAAGGACCTGGAAGAACAATTGAACGGACTGGACAGTGTCTTGAACGGAGGATACAAGATGAACATCATAAAAGCAAAACAAGAATTATGGGATGTAGTCGAATTGAATTCTGTGATGCTGAAGGAAGTAGATTATGAAACGAGATACTTAAAGCAATAGAAGAATTTTGCTACTTAGGCAGCAATAAACTGGTGATTGCCGAAGTAGAGAAGCTATAAAATGTGGATTCGCAATGGTAAGAAAAACGTTTCCGAAGAACAGATATTTGTTAATATCACATACAGTTTTAATTGTTGGAAGTGTTTTCTTAAGGTATTTGTTTGGAGTTTAGCCAAGTGTGGAAGTGGAACAAGACAGAAACACAGTTTAGACAAGAAGACCATAGACACTTTTGAAATGAGGTACTACAGAGGAATTCTAAAGATTAAGTGGGTAGATATCGTAATTAATGAGGAAGTAGGAATAGAATTGGCGGAAAGAGAAAGTTGTGATGCGATTTGACTAGAAGAAGAGGTCGCTCGGTAGGACACATTCTGAGACATTAATGGTTCACAAATTTAGTATTATTGGGAAATATGTGGGGTAAAAATCGTTGAGAGAGACCAAGAGATGAGTACAGTAAGCAGATTAAGAAGGATGTAATTTGCAGGAGTTATCTGGAGACGAGGAGGCTTGCACAGGATAGAGCAGAATGGAGATCTGCATCAAATCAGTCTTTGGACTGAAGGCCACAACAACAACAACAACATCCACAACAACAGGATCCATAATACGGGTGACATGACTTTTTATAAGTGGGGTTTTCGATCATTTGAAGATTCGGGCAGGGGATGGAGTTTAGTGGCAAATGCTAGTCCGTAGTGCGTCACTTGAGGTATCATTTACTCAAAAATGTACGTCATTTTAGGTGTAGGTTTCCCAGCACATTTTAATGTCAGTTTATATTTCATACGTAACTGCTATGTTTACATGCAATATTTTTCAGTTGTGGAATGTCTGAGAACGCGATGCCAACTTTATTCAAGAGGCACTTTCGTTGTTCACTTGATTTTAAGTATTAAACGCATTTGAATATTTGATAATATGTGCCTAATTTATTGAATTCTTCTCCAACACATGTCGTTCTTTAGCACAGCAACAGAACGCATAAGTTATATGCAAGCGAAATATTGTTGAATCACTTTTCCCGTCAGCAAGCCAGCTTCCCGATCACAGGATATTTTTGTAATTCAACAGCAGAATCATCACCGTTTTTTGCACTATTTTTGCAACAGACCCTGTTCCTCTTCTCAAGAAAACGGAAATCGCAATGTAACAGCTTCATGGGGGCCATTTTATTTTAGATTCTAGTGGCACTTTGTATATGCCGTCTTGTAGTTGGGCAGAATTCTACATGCAGTTTACCTGGAGCTTACTGCTTTTCCAGTCTTCTCGCGTTGCTGTCATCCTTCGTTGGGGTTCTATTAAAAATTTGTTCTTCAGGTAAGCGTTGGAAGCGTAAAAAGAGTTTTGCAAATATGTGCAGTACATGTTAAATGGATTCACGAAACCCCTAGTTACCAGCAGAGAATCGCTTGTCGTAAAATTTTTCATGGTTAATGCCATGCACGACAGGGAGAAAGCCCAATGCACCGACACAAATGAGATGAGTAGAAGACTCTGGACCATTCCCAGTAACAAATAATTACTTTGGAACAAGGACTTTGGGGCTGTACAGTGGAACCTTCGAAATACAGATGACCCAAACTGAAATGGAAACTAACACCTGGTTTGTAAAGTAATGTTTCCCAAAATCTATCGAATGAGACATGAACAAAGGAGACTGCTGAAAAAATGCTCACAGTCCCAGTTTAAGATACTGAACATGTGTGTGGCCCATAAAAATTAAGACCAGCGGGTATGTTGGACGTACACGAAGAATGGCAGCACGAATGGCCACTGGTCTGTTTCAGTTGCAGGAAAGTGTCACGAAAATGCTGAGAAAACTGAACTGTAATACGTTTGAAGAGGGACACCAATTACTCAGGTAAAACTCATTTTCTAGATTTCAAGAATCAATATTAAGAGAAGTTTTGATCAAAATATGTGCACGCTGTAGGTACAATACGTCTAAGAACCAAGAAGGAATAATAAGAATGTAGTACCAAGAACAAAGTGCTCGGATTTAAAAGGATGTAAGCAGGGCTGCAGTCATTCTACCCTCGTGTTCAGTCCGTATCGTACATTGAAGAAGCGATAACGGAAATAAAAGAAAGATGCAAGAGGGGCATATGAAATGAGAAGCAATACCATTTGTAAAATTTTATGTACGTATATATGAGGTGCAGAGAACCATAAGGACCTAAAGCATGTCATCGTGTATGGTGAGATTGTAGCATTTGTTCACCCTTCTGACGTCTGTTGATCTTATGGTGTGTCAGGTTTATTTCTGCTGTAGGCCCATATTATATACATTAACACTCACGAAAAGATGTTTCACTCGTTTCCCTGATATTCACTAAAATGGGGGCTCGACAACCTCCGCACTCGTACTAAACCTCCAGAAACGTCTCAGTTTAGCCGGTGACTCCGTAGATGGTAGTAAAAGGGGCGCACACTTTAACTGGCCACGTTTTCCCGCACGGGCTTTGCGATGATTAAGCCAGTTCGTCCTTGAAATGACTTAGTGAACTGTCGCGTAGAATTCTTCCTACCTGTTATGTGGAGATGCTGTTGCTGGTTGATGTCTCCTTGCAGAGCCGTAGCAGCACCGTTAGATTCTGAAAGTGCGATACTACTATCCATGTTTTACGTAATCAACGGGGAAGAAGTTTCTTTTATGCAAATAATTTTTACGTGGTGCGTGTCCTTAAGAACTTGCTGACACTGATTATAAGCTAACTATTAACGGCATGAGAGGAAACCTATCGATGACTGGCAACTATAGAGCACAGCCAGTAACTTGAGCGTATCATCGGTAAAGTCCGTATAAGATCGTATATCTTCGGTTATGCCGAAGTTATTCATGTGTTTATTAATATCAATGCTTCCAGGAATCTTAAAGTTACTGAAAGATAGTATTTATGACCTGTAGACTCCTCCTATGTCTGAGTGGCAAAATATAAATTCTGTTAGTAAATATTTATTTGTAACAATTACATGATTCGCTACAGAATAAATTTACTTTCCCTTCGTATCTCTTTGATGACGTCATGAGCGATTTCAGCATCGGCACCTCACCTAGCGCCAGATGGCCAACCGCCTCCTCTCACCAGCATAGGAACCTACCGCTCGCTCCTTACTCCATACGTTCTGCAGCGCTGATATGTTCACTTCACGTATGTGAAGTAGCAAAACTGGAAATGAAGTAAAATGTGCTCTTATCTGCACATAAGGGGTACCTTACAGGTTGCCAGAGAAAAAAAGAGTGTCGAAAAATGTTTGAAATTATGTCTAAAGTTGGAAACAGCTTTGAGTTAAGCCCTGAACGTAACATTACACCTCTTAATGACTACAATATGAAATCGTTTCGAATTTTTTAATTCGATCGATAAATATGGGAAATAACGAAAATCAAATTATCGTTGTCTCTGTAAGCTGATATCAACTGGGATAGTACACCATGAACTTTTCAGCTTGTTGCTGTTTAGTAATATAGGCAATGACTTCAGGAAGTAATTTTTCACGTTGTCCCACTGCAGAAGTGTCGTATTGTCAAAAGAGAGAACAAGTTGCGGGTTGCTACTACAGACAGAGTTCTGTTGCGGTGCGAATGAAAGGTGAATTAGAATGCGGAAGTGAAATAGCGCGGCAATGAGAAACACTCTAAAATTGTAGCACGATTCTTGCGGACAAAAAGTCTAAATTGCATACGGATTCACCCGAAAATTCTAGCGTTATATTTTCTAGAGGCAGTGCCGCATGCAGCTGTAGTGAAGTGGTGCAGATGTGCGGGTGGCGATGACTGGGAATTCCAGATCTTGCACCACGTGATTGCCATCTTTCTGGCAAGCTAAAAGAACGTCTGAGGAGAAAGAGACAGTCAAACAGAGGTTCTAGAATGGGTCCATGAAGGAACGGATTTTTATCGTCGACGAACTGAACGATTGGTAGAACGTAGTCATAAAGTTAATATTATTAATATTTGTTTTGATTACAGATACATGTACTCCCAGAAATCCCCACACCGTAGTATTGTAGCACACCACTAGAAGAACCATGACAAAATGGCACACCCAGCTGGCAAGTGGAGATGGGCTGTGCCATTTTCTTTCGGCTCTTCTAGCGGTGTGCCTCAGCAGTAAGGTGTGGGGATTTCTGGGTGTACGTCGACTGCAGAGACTTGTTGACTACGATGATAAATAGTGTGATGTACAAAGTGGTTACAGCTCAACTTCCGCTTCTTCAGCCAGTGAAGACGGGAAACTATTTACCGTACGAGTGGGGAATGACGTTCATACCTTGTGCCGCTGGATTTGCGTTGTTAGTAGTGTTAGTATTATTACTTGCCGTTAGGCACCGGTGGTGGTTCGACAACGTGCGGTAGGAACAAGAGCATCAGAGTGCAGTACAGTTGCAGGCAGTCAGCATGGGTCTGGACAGGGTGAGCAGGGCTTCACTCGGAAGTCTGTTATATCAAAGCAACAGCAATAGTGCTACTGCAGTCGCGAGTATCGCTGCGTTAAAGGAATAGACAGAAGATCTTTTACCGCACCGGCGTCGAAAACGGTTCAGATGTTCGAATTAACTGGCGATTTGGGAGTTGCTCTTTGGAGTAGCTGACGGCACAAATTGTTGAAAAAGTTTCTGTTGTCATGGCTGAGAATGCTGGACGCAGTGTACGATCTTCAAGCACTGCACGAGCTGTGTCACCACAATTCAATATTCCACAGTCCACTGATCGAAGAGCGCTGCGAAAAAGTGCGGAAGGGTATCCATATAATCTTCCAGGCTGTCGTGGATGCGATTGGTCATGACAGTGAATGACTTTTGTAACGTGGAACATAACCAAGGTATCCAATTAAGAAGTGTTACACTCTCATGTGGAAAATAAAATATGTTTCTTTTAATGGTTTATTTGTAATTTCCCTTCCGCATATCCTCAAAATCGCGTACACAATCTTTCATTGTCCTAAGATCACTCGTTTGTCATGGGGATCTCCTCAAACAGCGAATGTTTGCTTATAATCTCCCTGTATGCAGTCAGTGTTACTTTGCCTACCATGAAATGTGTACCCTTCTGAAATTCCCTTGTGTTTCCTTCAGCAGAGCATTACATATCGAGCTTTGAAGAAAATTACTTGCTCTGATCGGTGCCACATGGAATCTGTTTTGACAACATAGATACGCCACTTACAGCCGGTGTCAGGTAATCGATTTCGGAAGTAGAGTTGCTGGTGCTTGTCATTATACATGTGACAGATAGAAAGTCCTTAAAAAATTTCTGGAGCACTAAATTTTCTGTTACCAATTGCAGAAACAAAGCCTCAGGAGGGACTGTCAGTTTTTTAGCATACGTTACGGAAGCAGTTATTCCTGTCTCGTGCTGATCTGGGAATTCCCTGCTGCAGTCACTGTTGCGGTTCAGAACGTCATATTTATGATCTGAACTGAATCCTTAGTGAGGTACAGATCGGCTGATAATTTTTGCGTGATTTGAACAAGGCTGACGACGAAGCCAACTGGGTACTTGAGGCTGTCTGTAGTTCAACATTAAGAGCCCAGAGCTCTACACCTTCCGTTCTGAGAGGCCATCGCACCGCGAATGCTGAAGGCCTAATGTTTTTGATGTCATGAGAAAGGCAACTGGGTCGTTTAACTTACCGATAGAGGTCTCTGTAGTTTGCCCACGGCACTGTGTCCATTCGAGCCGGTAATAATCATTTCGTAGCGATGTGCTGAAACAGTTTCCGCAAGTTTTCAAACACTTGCGTCGCATATTAAATGAAACCTGGAAAGTTCTCGTTGCCACGAGAGGGTTGTTCGTTGTATAAGACTCAGCGCCGCAGTTGATTTGAAATGTCAAGCTTGTTTCCTTTGGATGATAAAGAGAATGATTCTGAAATAACTGACGTGCTCAGTTTACAGATCAAAACTACATTTAAAAATGGCTCCATAAAAATGTCTCTAGGATTGGGTTAGTATGGAGACGGAGGTTTTTAGATAGAACAGTGCAACCTTTAATAAATAGAAGATCCAGACTGAAAAGTTTTCTAAAGTGGCCTGCTACAAGAACAATTAAGGAAGCCGTCTACAAAGGATACAACTTACAAAATGCTGGTGCCTCTCATGTTTGAATACTTCTGAAGCGTGGGGAAGGAGGGGGGAGAGCGCGGGACCCATACCAAATAGGACTACAATAGGATACTAAGCTAACCTAACCTTACAACTGGCTTATCCAGTTTGACACGGTCTCCGTGATCTGCAGCAACTTGGAATTTTTCACCAAAGACGATAGAAGCGATAAAAGATAGAAAAATTACAGCATTGAAATGTGACTGAACTACCGATCTTTATAACAATACTCCAGTATTTACTGAGTGAGCTGCCAAAGCCACTATGCTATGTTTGATAAACATACACATATACAAAGTTCTCACAGAAAATGTTGGATGGGCAGTCCACCAGCATCTATGCACAGCTGTTCTGGCGTCACCATATTTCGTGACGTTGTGTAAAGTGTATCCTCGCCAGTGTCGCTTTCTTCTCGTGTAACGGCCAGACACCTGCACAGCGGCCTATGTGCTTGCCCTGCCCAGACTGTGGGCCCACCTCCTGCTGCGCTGCCTGCCAGCAGCACTGGGGGGATGGGTTGAACCGCCTATCAGATATACATCCCGCACTGCGCTGACTTCTACCGCTCCAGCCGTGCCGTTACCTCCTCTCATTAAGGCTTTCCCTATGTACCGTGAAAAGTGTTTGACAGGAAACTGGTCGGGCCAAAATATTTTTCTTTGTTAAAAGAAATTCATGTTACACTGTGCGTGGCAAATAAATGCTCCAAAATATATTAGCAGTAATTTTCTGAAGTACTATTTGCTGCTAAAACGTACGCATACATATGTTTAGATACAATTGTTTACTCTTTGAATATTTTAATTTTAAGCAAAATGATGGGTTGTAATCATATAGATTTCTCGGCCACTAGTCACTTAAATTAGGTTTCGACACACCCAGAAACGAATCCGAAAAGTGTCCGACTAGTATAATGTAATGCGCTGACACTGACAGTACCGAAACCAGTCCAGAAGCAGCATTGTTTATTCTGTTCAGTCTAACAAATAAACAAAAATAATAAGTAAACTTCTGGGTGTTGGTGCGACTGCATTAAGTATGTACCGAATATATAATTTTACTGAGAAGCGGTTTATTGTCATGTCAAACCATTTTGTTGCGTGCTAAAGAAAAAATGAGTATGTCATTACGCTGGGTCTGCAGTACTGTTTCACGTCAACGGATTATTTAAATTTAGCGTTTTCATGTTAAACAATTGTCACTACACTAACGTCACGCATGACTTGTGGTGCGGTAAAACTGCTGACACAATGTCTACAATGCAATAGTAATTCTCAATGAAAGGGGTTCCTTTATTTGGCTGCAATAAATCAACACTAATTTCAGAACAGTTTGCGTAAATGAACGCTACAAGAGAAACAGATACAATAATCGACAATCGATTTAGAGAAAACATAAAACAAAACGCGGTGTGAAAACATTTAAAATTTCCTTCATTCATGTTCTCTGATACTGGAGCTTCTATGAAGATAGAGATCAACAGCGTCCCGGTCCAGAATTTACCGTCCAGCTCTTAGAATGAAACTTGAAGGAGTAAAATTTCTCTGTGATGCAAAGCTGGACGAGTGTACACAAAAAAATATTCTGGCTGCCTTGTGGAGAGTAGGAAATATTCGTCCGTTTTCATTCCAATCATAAGCTATATTTTCGACCAATTTTCAATCCTGTAAGTCCCTATTTAACTCGTCTGTAGATGTCGAATTGTCCTCAATGTCTGCCCACACAGCAAATTTCTGTACTTTTGTCCAGGTTGGTGGAACAAAGATTTTTAATATGCTGCTTCGCAAAACATCAGAATGCAAAACTGATATTGAAGAAAAGTTCTGTACTTAAAAAAAATTGAATTATTTTTCAGTACTTGAGGATTTCGTCATAATTTCTCTCAGATTATACTCGGATAGTCTGACAAACTGTTCACATATATTTAGCTATTATTTACGGTAGAATATACCTGACATTATCGTCTTTTCGGCGGTATAATTTAGTTTTATTCTATAGACGGCGCTTCGCGAGGGATGTCCTTTTCTCAATGGTCACTCGAAATTATTGGTTTAGTAGTTATTGAGTTGTATGATTTACGTCTCCCATCACTCCGCTCTTCCGAGATTCAGACAACATTTTCAGATAGCGGAATGGTGTCCCCAGGAAAGTAAGTAGCTCGAGGTGACATTTCTTCTACGTAATTTTTCAGGCGGATTCGCAATATTTATTTCAGAGGCTTCTCCGTCCTGAGCTTTTATGCTTACGGGTTTCAGGACCTTCATCGTCCGTGACAATACGAGGTGCAGTAAAGGTGATTTTTCCGTTTCCCGCTCTTTTGAGGTCTCCTTGAAGGGATGTAAGAAAAATCCCTGCTTTACAATTCCTCAAATACACTCCTGGAAATGGAAAAAAGAACACATTGACACCGGTGTGTCAGACCCACCATACTTGCTCCGGACACTGCGAGAGGGCTGTACAAGCAATGATCACACGCACGGCACAGCGGACACACCAGGAACCGCGGTGTTGGCCGTCGAATGGCGCTAGCTGCGCGGCATTTGTGCACCGCCGCCGTCAGTGTCAGCCAGTTTGCCGTGGCATACGGAGCTCCATCGCAGTCTTTAACACTGGTAGCATGCCCCGACAGCGTGGACGTGAACCGTATGTGCAGTTGACGGACTTTGAGCGAGGGCGTATAGTGGGCATGCGGGAGGCCAGGTGGACGTACCGCCGAATTGCTCAACACGTGGGGCGTGAGGTCTCCACAGTACATCGATGTTGTCGCCAGTGGTCGGCGGAAGGTGCACGTGCCCGTCGACCTGGGACCGGACCGCAGCGATGCACGGATGCACGCCAAGACCGGAGGATCCTACGCAGTGCCGTAGGGGACCGCACCGCCACTTCCCAGCAAATTAGGGACACTGTTGCTCCTGGGGTATCGGCGAGGACCACTCGCAACCGTCTCCATGAAGCTGGGCTACGGTCCCGCACACCGTTAGGCCGTCTTCCGCTCACGCCCAACATCGTGCAGCCCGCCTCCAGTGGTGTCGCGACAGGCGTGAATGGAGGGACGAATGGAGACGTGTCGTCTTCAGAGTCGCTTCTACCTTGGTGCCAATGATGGTCGTATGCGTGTTTGGCGCCGTGCAGGTGAGCGCCACAATCAGGACTGCATACGACCGAGGCACACAGGGCCAACACCCGGCATCATGGTGTGGGGAGCGATCTCCTACACTGGCCGTACACCACTGGTGATCGTCGAGGGGACACTGAATAGTGCACGGTACATCCAAACCGTCATCGAACCCATCGTTCTACCATTCCTAGACCGGCAAGGGAACTTGCTGTTCCAACAGGACAATGCACGTCCGCATGTATCCCGTGCCACCCAACGTGCTCTAGAAGGTGTAACTCAACTACCCTGGCCAGCAAAATCTCCGGATCTGTCCCCCATTGAGCATGTTTGGGACTGGATGAAGCGTCGTCTCACGCGGTCTGCACGTCCAGCACGAACGCTGGTCCAACTGAGGCGCCAGGTGTAAATGGCATGGCAAGCCGTTCCACAGGACTACATCCAGCATCTCTACGATCGTCTCCATGGGAGAATAGCAGCCTGCATTGCTGCGAAAGGTGGATATACACTGTACTAGTGCCGACATTGTGCATGCTCTGTTGCCTGTGTCTATGTGCCTGTGGTTCTGTCAGTGTGATCATGTGATGTATCTGACCCCAGGAATGTGTCAATAAAGTTTCCCCTTCCTGGGACAATGAATTCACGGTGTTCTTATTTCAATTTCCAGGAGTGTAATTTCCGTGCTAATGAATACCAGTTTAATATAAAAACACAGCAGTATACGAGAAATCAGTTCGTTCATCAACGTGATGTCAATCGTTCTATTCTCTCTGTATCTCATTTTTCAGAAAGCTTCTTACATAATACCGAATACTGCCTTTTGACTGAGTAAAGCATGGTCCATCGTGTGTTCCATAGTTCGACTGCAACAGTGTTTTCTCTAGGCTACGAACAAGGCCACTTTGCTTTGCAATTGTCACAAGTTCCATCACTGTAGTCGAAACAAAACGAAACTGCGGGGAGTTGGATGACATATAACACACATTAAACGCATTTGTTAACATTGTCTTCACCATGTGACGGGAACTACTCGGTCTAGGAGATCCATGAAGAACAGTGATAGCGCTGCCACCTTGCTCAGTCGTAAAAGATATTTCGTTGAGATAAATGGTCTCAGAAATTCGTTTCTAATATTTTCATTTATTTTAGACTCGTTGAAAAACCATGTCGTAAACAAGAAGCGTTAGCTGAAATCCCAGTTAACAAAATAAGGAACTGTACGTGTCAGGAAATGAATCCTCTTTGCACTACATATCCACATATCTGTATCTCCGAACATTCACCTCTTTTCTTGTAATAAATTACTTCAGGCTTAATTTCTTTTCTAAGGTTTCTCTGATATGTCGTGAAACAGTTGTGGGGTGAGGCGTAATACCTTTTGCGGATACTTTTTCGTAAGTCGCAACAGTGTCGATTAATCTCTGAGCCAGATCAAAAAGTCCTTCATCTTCAACAGCTTCGTAAGATCTCATATATCATGCACACATAGCGACGCACTTATCAGTAATTTTTCTCTGAGCAGATCTGGGTAAGGCGTTTTTGGTCAACACATGCCACTTGTTTGTTAGACATACACGATCAGCGCAAAATATGCGAAGTGACAGATGACCGCAAAGCATGCAAGTAAAGTTCATTGCATTCCATACAAGTATAGTTAATAGTGTTGCCATCACCTTCTGTTATAGGCTTACGCACTGACAAAATAGGACTTTTGAGATTTGTATCAGTCTACGGTTCTGTACTCACCAGGCATTAGTTTTGTTTTCTTTCCAATTTTCTTGACATTCTTTCCTTTCTTTTCGAAGTACTTGCAATTTCTCCAATTATCTTCCACACAATAAGATACAATATCTTTGCAGGAGATTAAGTACAGACTTTTGTAAACAATTGACTAGAGTTTATTGACCATTCGCGCCTCATTTATTTGTGTCCATCGCAATAGGACTGCTATTAATTGTGTTGCAGCAGCTCTGTTACAAAGCATTTATTTTAGAAGTATGAAGAATTTACAGTGTCTTACTACTGCCGCCATCCTGGTTATAAAAATTAAAACAGTTTAACCCTTGTGCATGAAAATGTCAGAGGCGATTAGTGGTATTAGGTGAGGCGAATAAAGTGGCCGATTTGAGGAAAGACGGCAACGAACTTAGATACAATATTACAGAATGCCAGTTTTTCTACGAGTACTTCTGCAAAATCGTATGCTCCTTTGGACTAAACTCTAAGTGAGACGCCAATATTTCAGACATAATACGTATGTTTGTGGGTAAGAACACAAAAATCGCAATACGTTGAGAAAGGAAGATAGCTTCTGTTTGATAACGATTTAGACTGCACGTGAAATAATATGAGTAGGCCTATATATGTGAGGAAAACAGCGTCAGAAAAAGATAATGAACATCGAGAAAAGGCTGGGAATGTATTATTGTGTGACTGTGTACATCGAAGCAAAAAAATAAATTAATTTGTAATAGAATGACGATTTCAGATGCATCTAATTGAATTAATAATAGTTCTACTCTATAGTAGGAAGATAAGTACACACACATCCGGATATGTTTTTCGATGTTTTGACGACGAGTCGTTAATAAAAATAATTTCCTTTGATAGATACTGACACAGATTTCATGCAGGCACCATAAATTCACAGACAAAACCAAAATAATCACTTTAGTTCTTTCTCTCCAGTTGTGAATTGCTTGACGTATTTTCCTGACCGAACATATTTGCCTCTATTTTTTTTAAACAAGAATTTTTCAGTCGATTCGACTTCCTTTAACAATAATCATGGCCAACGTTCACTATCGAACCGCGGCCAGATTATCCATTTTCATATTTCATGCAATATTTCGTCGTTTGCTTGGTTGATTTGGGGAAGGGAACCAAACAGCGAGGTCATCGGTCGCGATATTTCGTATGTACATGTTTGAGTGCGTATTAACACTTCTTATGTACTTTTACCATTCTTTTCATTTGCCTTAATGCATACAACATTAAAAAATGATCGTTAATTAAAGCCCTATGTACAAATGGGGCCAAACCTACAACTCTTGCCAACAGATACCAGCCGCACTCCGATAACAGACAGGTGGCCCAGCCCGGCCCGAAGTTCGACAAATGTTTGAAGATGGCCGTGTACAATGTAGCGTCCACAGTCGTATAAAAGAAAACGGTGCTAACAGTCGTGGAAGCTGACTACGCACGACACTCAACATTTTCATCACGCACTGATGTTTCGTGGATGATACGGGGCTTTACACCAGCCCGGTATCTGCTGTTCTGTGTGTTGACGTCACCTGATAGACGGAACCATACCTCATCTGTAAACCAAGTTATGGAGAGAATCTCTGGACGTTGAATAAGAAACTCCTGAAACCATCGAGAGCAACGCATTATTTCTTCATGATCTGTCTCTTGCAACATGTGCACTCTGTATTGGTCGCAAAGTCTATTTCTTCGCAGCTCTCTGACATGTACCATATGAAATGCTTGTCTCCTGGTTCAATCGACAAAAACTTGAAGAATTCTCCAGGTGTCTTCGAACATTGTCGATGACCTGTGCACTCTATGATGGGTTAGGTTTACCACCGTTACTGTTTACTACACCAGTTGATCCAGCTTCCTTACAGTCGATGTGTAGATGTAGATATTCAGGCCCTCGGTAAATTTCCAGAATGTCCGTGACACTCTTTATATGAGATAACTTTCCCGAAACTTGCTCCAACAACTCGTGTTAGGATTACAGGCGGTCCTTGTACCCCTGTCTGTAATTGAACATTTCCTTCACTGAACATTAATTCCTTCATTCTTAGGGCATCCACGTTTCTAGATTCAGAAGTCGAACTTATAAAAACCTGTGTACTAGTCCTCGTGATATCTTGCATCTGCAGCTTGTAGATACCCAGCAGAGCAGATGCGTTTTCCGACGGTTTCTCCTCATTCATCCTTCCTCTTCTCTTCACAAACTCTGATCGTATTATCGGTAGTGAAGGATCGAATATTGACAACCTTTCACCGCCGTTTTTATTTAATTCCCTCCTTTTTTCCGCTTATGAAAAAATTCATCATCAACAAACAGCTTCCGCACACAACAGACAGCTAGTTTTGAAACCAAATTTCGCTTCAGCTGAACGCAAACGTTTGACATCAGCTGACGCTGAAGACTTTTTCTCTGAAACAGCCTCTCTTCTAAATCTTTTAATTGACTTAACTCTGGCCTAATCTTTTGTGGAAGATGCTTGAACAACACCATGTTTTTGGTTCCTGAAACTATCACCTTTCCCATCACTTATCAAATAACTAAGCATTTCCCAATCAACGTATTCTTTCTCAGTAATATTGCGTAGGTCAGTGAAAACATCACTCTCACAGATTAAATCATTCTCAGCTATTTTTATAGGAACACTTTTGTATAAAAACTCTCTTAATTACAGCAAGTAAGAACTCACGGTCCCGCCCGGTTAGCCGAGCGGTCTAACGCACGGCTTTCCGGAGTGGGAAGGAGCGCCTGGTCCCCGGCACGAATCCGCCCGGCGGACTTGTGTCGAGGTCCGGTGAGCCGGCCAGTCTATGGATGGTTTTTAGGCGGTTTTAAATCTGCATCGGCGAATGCGGGCTGGTTCCCCTTATTCCGCCTCAGCTACACTATGTCGGCGATTGCTGCGCAAACAAATTCTCCACGTACGCGTACACCACCATTACTCTACCACGCAAACATGGGGGTTACACTCGTCTGGTGTGACCGCAGCATAATAACCCTGGGTTCGGTGTGGGTCGGCGGAGGGGTGAAGTGGACTGCGCCAGTCGTCGTGGGGTTGAGGACCACTGCGGCTGCAGCGGGAACGGAGTGCCTCTCTGTCGTTTCTAGATCCCCGGCTAACATACAAATACTCACATAATCAATGCAAAGTCACTCCACTATTTAAACATGAGAACTGTGGAGCTACTTTGCCTGCTTTCATAAGAGAACTGGACAGGAAATGCTGGGAAGGGTATAGTCGATTAATCTGTGTGAAAACTGAAGAGCGAGCAGTTCCCCTATTAGGGGAACTGACCTTGACCCAGACGAAAACCACAACAGTCACAGAGGATGACTAACAATCAATTTCCTACTTGCAGTGCGAGGCGGTGAGCGGAAATTTAAGTAGATTCTCTTCGCAAGTGTAGTTTTATTAATAAGTAATATCTGTATTCCACTTAGTGTTAACCCATTTCGTACAAAATAAACACCTCCCTGTCGTGTCTGCGCGCAACGCATTTTGTGGAATAAAGACATCCTCCGCTGTGTGACAGCGCACTGCGCTACCATTGGTTTACAAGGCGTGCTGCGGAACAGTCGGTATGACTGTGACACAGCGTGTAGTTGTTTCCTGTGACGTACTCGTGGGGAGTAGAGCACTGTATAGTAAAAGCTGAAAAATCCGCTATTTTGAATCTTACGCTGAAGGCGCTCGTTTAAACCCTATGGAACACTTCTTAATATGCTCTTAAGGCCACCAAAGGTACATTCCTTGTGCAAATCATATTACAGCGTGGTAAATGTATTGCCTTAGATTTGACTTCAAGAGGCAAACAAATTAAAGAAGGTCATTAGAGAGTACTCGGAGGTACCAGGCATTCACTTACGTTCCGTGTAATTCGTACGTTGCTATTCTATTTCCCAAATACAGTTAAAATGCGTTATCAGTATCGTATTTTATGGTTTATATATGAAATACTCATTTACGTTTACGGTAAGTAAGAGTTGCATTCGTAAACAATTACGGAATAATGGTACAATGGAACATAACAGCTATAAAAATTTCATTTCGGCACAAGAGGGAATTGCATGAGTGCTCAAAGTATATTACTTATCCCTATTTTATTGACTGTTTCAACAGATTTAAAGGATATCTGTCAGAAGTTGTTTAAAAATTAAAAATATTGGGAAACGATAAACTGTTTGGTAAATCTAGGAATAAAACTAAAGCAACGTGGCAGCTTATTAAAAGGATATTGGGTGCTAGGTCAGATAATCACAGTAATATCAAACTGACTCAAAAAGCAATAAACTAACTCGCCCCTCACTAGTGGCTAACACTTTTAACCGTTACTTCTCAGCCGGCCGTTTCGACCGAGCGGTTCTAGGCGCTTCAGTCTGGATCCGCGCGACCGCTACGGTCGCAGGTTCGAATCCTGCCTCGGGCATGGATGTGTGTGATGTCCTTAGGTTAGTTAGGTTTAAGTAGTTCTAAGTTCTAGGGGACTGATGACCTCAGATGTTAAATCCCATAGTGCTCAGAGCCATTTGAGCCATTTTTACGTCGTGTTATGTAAATATAATCTGCACCAAGATTAAAATAAAGACACTTCTTACATATATAATGTCCTCTGTGAGGACATCTATCATTAAAAGAAAAAAAAGCAGTTTTACTTACATTACACAAGTAGTTGCTCGATTTTGGTGTCCAATTTACAAGCCGCCTTTTAAGCCGATCTGTAGCTGAAGGAAGCCCATAAAACTTTTATCGACCATGTCTGCTATTTGAGCAATTTGCAGCTACACACCCAACCATTTGACGCTGTGGAGCAATAAAATTAATCAAAATTCGCTATGCCACGCGAAGCATACAAACTTTCCTCGGACTGGAAATCTAAATGGCGGTTTATTCAGCTCGGTATATCCAGTGCTTTAGTGGGGACTCACTTGCTCGCTCTTCGTTTTACAGGTGCACAGCTTTGGGAAGTGTAAGTGACCTCATTCTGGCGACTTGCCTCCCCTCAAACTTGCACCCTCCCTCTGCCAACAGTTACATCCCCAGAAAACAATTTATCGCTCAGTATGGCCTTGCTGCACTTAAATATGGTACAGACACTTAATATTTGATCTTAACATGCTCCATTTAACAATATACGTTAATTTTATACCATTAAAACAACACTTTATATAATTTGCTATTTTTCCATTGTCTGAAACGCAGATACTAAAAGTTCTAGAGAAAAATATATAGGACCTTTTTCGTAGATAATTTAAAATATTTTACATTTGTACCGGGAAACGTTTTCGATAGAAGCGGCAGTATTCGAGTTATTTAACCAAAACGTAAAAAAACTGACTATTAAACGCCCCCCATCCTAACATTCACATAGGTGGGGATTTTTAGCATGTTGTTCATGATACTGTAACCTGCAACTGTAAAAAAAATTATCACAGCACGAATTTTTTCTCCTATTCGCCCTTTTTTTGGTCTTCGTTAACTGAGCTTTAAGTGTGTACTGCATGTTTCTGCCGGCTAAAGATTGAGAACAAATCCCTAATTTACTCGTTATTGTTACACAACCCGAATTACACACTCACATACTCCACAAACCAAGACCGACGGGGCTACGAACGAACTAACACAAGCCTAGAAAACGTAGCATTATACCGGATAATGAACCTCATGCACAGAGACAACCAACTTGGCAACAACAGGTGATATTTCTGATTCTCTCAGAGCTACTTTCTTCCTTTCTTGGGGCCTTTGTCCCGCTTCAACGCGGGGTCAGCCTTGTTATTACGGATCTGGCAGTGCTAGTTGCAAAGGGTGGTTGGATGCCCTTCCTGCCGCCACCATTAACCCCTGGAACGTTTGTAGTGTCAGTGCCTACTGTAAGCCATGAAACAGTGCGAACATTTCAAATGTCTGTGAGTCGTGTAACTTAGGCGGAACGAGGGGACCAGTCCAGTATTCACCGAGCGGGATGTGGAAAACCGCCTAAAAACCACATCCAGGCTGGCTGGCATACCGGCCCTCGTCGTTAATCCGCTGGGCGGATTCGATTCGGGGCTGGCGCGCCTACCCGAGTCCAGGAA
Source organism: Schistocerca americana (assembly GCF_021461395.2). Classification (NCBI taxonomy): domain Eukaryota; kingdom Metazoa; phylum Arthropoda; class Insecta; order Orthoptera; family Acrididae; genus Schistocerca; species Schistocerca americana. Next base: position 97,535,338 of record NC_060121.1, read on the forward strand.
GCAGCGCAGTAGCGCTCTCGGCTACCCTGGCGGGCATTCTCTCAGAGCTGTTGTGATCGGTAAAATAATTCTGCCGTTTGTACGAGCTTTCGGAAGGAAATTGACTCATTGAACTAGTTCAGGTTAATGTGGATAGCTCGTATTTCTTTTTATAAGACTTGAAATGAGAATGAAGTTGGCAGGTTCTCACTTACGAAGTATGAAAAGGGAGGAATAGCTCCCAAAACTACAATGAAATAGATTTATTTTATTCCTGGCGTATAAGGTACGACAGCGCGGCAACTGCGATGACGGTTTTTTTTGTTCAAATGTGTGTGAAATCTTATGGGACTTAACTGCTAAGGTCCCTAAGCTTACACACTACTTAACCTAAATAATCCTAAGGACAAACACATACACCCATGCCCGAGAGAGGACTCGAACTCATGGACTGTGCGGCTGATCCCGGTGGAGGTTCGAGTCCTCCCTCGGGCATGGGTGTGTGTGTTTGTCCTTAGAATAATTTAGGTTAAGTAGTGTGTAAGCTTAGGGACTGATGACCTTAGCAGTTAAGTCCCATAAGATTTCACACACATTTGAACATTTTTTGAGGACTCGAACCTCCACCAGGACCAGCCGCCCAGTCCATGACTGCAGCGGCCAAGACCGCTCGGCTAATCCAGCGCGGCGATGACAGTTTGAGCTAACAGATGTCTGTAACCAGTCGGTCGGGAACAGGCGGTGTTCACTAGTGGATGTTCGGCCGCAGTGTGTCAATGGTGTTTTGTCGCAAATCACAGCGGAATGTTTTGAAAAAGAGGAAAAGTGTGTGCAGAATTAATCCTGAACATCTTGACTCACGAAAAAAGGAAAGATGATTGGACTCCTCCCATTACTTTCTGGAAATGAAACACACAGGTAGTTCTTTGCTGGAAGAAACCATCACGTGTAACGAGATTTGGTGTTATCAAATCGAATCTACAACGAAACGACTAAGTTCAGAAACTAACATGAAGGGTCATGACCTTCACAGCAGAACCGACATTCAAGCCAGGGGCCGCACGAGGTGAACAACATCTCAGTGTAGGACTTTTCTGACATATAACTTTTGAAAACGTTATCAGCGATCTTATATTAATATGATAATTAAAAAACAAACTCTGAAATAACACACAGACAGTGTGTTATTTCAGTCTGAAGATGATCCTTAAGTATTGAAACCGGTCACTCCGATTAAAAGAAATTTGCGATCGAGACTGTTTTTTAATTATCAAACTTTTCTGACAGTCACACATGGTTCTGAAAATGTTCTACTCGTTGTACTCAAGTTGGAAAAGACAATGTAGAACACCTGATTCATTGAGACGAACCTCTTAATTTGTCTTTATTTATTATTAATCTGGGGTCGAAAGTGTTTAGACTAATGGTAAAAGAAGTTGCTGCCTTACTTGGTCTGCTTAAGTGGCTACCGACGTGTTAGATCACGATACCTTATCACAGAGACATCGGCCGATCCTTGTATGACTAAGTTAGCTTTCGTATGACGTCATGGACGTTAACCAGTTATCAGACTCGATGCCTGGCCGACCTGAAATGCATCTGAGATAGTCCACAGATATCTGCTGCAAAGATATACATAGAAAGATATAAATAGAAATAATCCAGGGGACCTCGCAAACGTCGCGGCTAGCCCGTGTCATAAGGTCCCGCCACACCACAAGTACACCCTGAACAAACCAGACCGTTTATGGGCGCATAGCGCCGGGTTGAAATCGCGCAGAGCCCTGCACGTCGAACGCTACGCCCCGTGTAAAGGCGGGGAAACGATACTGCTCCTTGCTCGCCGCAAACTGGACACAGGCCGCCGTGTACTCTAGGGCACCTGGGTAGTTATTAATGCAGGAGGCAGTGCGGTCGGTCCGGAAGTTTCCCACTCTGGACAGCAGCTTCCGCGGCCGTAACCCTCGTAGCGAATTCGGAGGCGCGCACTTTGCATTAAAATTCATACCGCGGAACGCGGCGGCAGATAACGCTGGCTTGGAAGTCAGCACGGCACCATGTGTTTATCAAATTTGCAACGCGGTGACGCACCTGTGCCCGCACACTCTCCACGGACAACGTACAAATAATCTCAGATAGTTGCAGGAGCCATTCTGCGGTCTGTGTGATAGAGAAAGCAGAAAGCGAATGGCGATGTCAGTACGGAACTATCGGTACTGAGCGTCCGCAGGCCAGCGGAGGAGCTGCCTGAAGTTCATGTCGCAACACGCCACTTCCTTTGGATAATCCTGACATCCGAAAACCATGTTGCTGAATTTGTGATTTACTAAATCAACACGGTACTACTGCATCTACAGCTCTCCCCGTGACATTGAGAAGCACTCTTTACACTTCACACATTGTCTGTTCTTCTTCTTCAGTATACTCTCCATCGTGCAGTGTACATCGACTGGTACACTCACAATGTTTCGTGACTTCGATCAAACCTTGTGGTCGAAAAACTGGGTTGGTAGACTGTCGACTGGGAGATTGGGTGGGCAAATGACTCCACGCCGATGTTAATGACTATGATATTTGGTTTGTGGGGCGCTCTACTGCCCGGTTATAAGCTCCCGTAGAAATTCCCAATCTTTTCATATCCAATCTTGCCACTTTCCCGAATGATGACGATGGTGGCAACACACTCAGTGTCCAGGTGGAGAAATTCCCCGACTCAGCCGGGAATCGATCCCAGGGCCCCGTGGTCAAGAGGCGGTAACGCTAACCACTAGACCACGAGCTGCGGACACACTACGTAGGTCATAAAGGCGTCGATCTAGATAAAGAAAGCCGCCAACTCCGAAAGCCCCATTTTCATGACTTGGTGCTGGTAACAACTGTGGTATTGCTGAATATAAAATAATTATGAAAAATCCGCCTTTATTGCACAAACTACCTGGTGTTTACCTAGATTTCAGCGTGGGTAACCACGCCTTCCTCAGAACAAAATATAAAACAGCTTGCCTAAATAGGCATAGTCAAGGGCTAAAATCAACACCTATGCCTATGCCTATGCCTATTTAGGCCTGCTGTTTAATATTTGTTCTGAAGAAGGCGTGGTTACCCACGCTGAAAGCTAGGTAAACACCGGGTAGTTTGTGCAATCGACGCGGATTTTTCATAATTATTTCAATACTTACGATTGCTGACGCGCTGCAATGCTGAAAGTTCTTAAATTGCTGAATATAGTGGAACATCTGTTCAGCACCAATTAGTCATCCTGTGCTGATAACAGCTTGTCCATGGCACTAAGTGTGGACAGATCAAGGGCAGCATTCAGATAGGTTAGTTAGTTTGCTGGCAGTATTTCGAAAGGATTATCAAATGGCTATCAGCACGGTGGGACTCAACTTCTGAGGCCATTAGTCCCCTAGAACTTAGAACTACTTAAACCTAACTAACCTAAGGACATCACACACATCCATGCCCGAGGCAGGATTCGAACCTGCGACCGTAGCTGTCACGCAGTTCCAGACTGAAGCGCCTAGAACCGCACGGCCACACCGGCCGGCTAAAGGATTATCATGTAGATGCAGTACAAGATACGTTAGGTTCACAGTCGTTGTCGCCGGCCGGAGTGGCCGTGCGGTTCTAGGCGCTACAGTCTGGAACCGAGCGACCGCTACGGTCGCAGGTTCGAATCCTGCCTTGGGCATGGATGTGTGTGATGTCCTTCGGTTAGTTAGGTTTAATTAGTTCTAAGTTCTAGGCGACTGATAACCTCAGAAGTTAAGTCGCATAGTGCTCAGAGCCATTTGAACCATATTCGTTGTCTGTTTTACTGTCGCTGGTAGCCGAAAAATCTTTTGTGAACTGTCACAATGAGTCACGTGTAACAGTATCCAACTGTTCCATAATTACAATCATTCGTTTTCCCTTGAGTACTCACAGTCGGGTCTTTTTCTTTCAGAAAATATGTGTAGGTAGCAAGAATATACATTTTTGAGCAACCCGTAGCTGCTCCTCTGAAGAATAGATCCATTTCGTATGTCCTAGTGACAGTTCGGGCCAATGTGGCGGAAAAGTGTGTAAACTGCTGCTATTGATATTGGTGCAGCTCTTCTGCTTCAATCAATGTGTGAAAGTTCGAGTCCGCACACTCCGCTGCAGAGTGAAAATCTCATTCTGGAAACATCCGCCAGGCTGTGGCTAAGCCATGTCTCCGCAGTATCTTTTCTTTCAGGAGTGTTAGTTCTGCAAGTTTCGCAGGAGAGCTTCTGTAAAGTTTGGAAGGTAGGAGACGAGATACTGGCAGAAGTAAAGCTGTGAGTACCGGACGTGAGTCGTGCTTCGGTAGCTCAGATGGTAGAGCACTTGCCCGCGAAAGGCAAAGGTCCCGAGTTCGAGTCTCGGTCGGGCACACAGTTTTCATCTGCCAGGAAGTTTCATATCAGCGCACACTCCGCTGCAGGGTGAAAATCTCATTCTAGATCTGTTATCGTTAACTACCATAATCGTTCGCTATCATAATCTGTCCAAAATAACGTAAGATGTCCAATCTAATCATCTTAAATGTTTTGCGAGACTCCGATAATCTGTTGTAACTGTGATACAACGTCACGCTGAAGAATGCGACCATACTGCAAATTAATAGAACTGCGCAATTGTTGTGTTAGTCACTAAATAAAAAACCGCTAGCTGATAAACCAATTTATTTTATTCCACACTTTTGTATAGAACCCCCCATTAGCTCGTCATCTGGGTGATGTTTTGGTCCTCTACACGGTGCTCTACGTCTTGCGCGTGTGCCCACCACCAGCACTGTGCAGCTGCTGCCCTTCTGTTGTTTTACAGCCTCCGTGCACTTCTAGTACAAGCTGATGTGTCTGTATTAACTTTTAATTCTGCAGCCTCGCCAATACCACTATATTAGACCTGAGTTTGGTTTTTTACCTAACATTCCACTGCGGATAATAAATTTTGGTTGCATTGCAAATAGCTTGGAATGTTCGTCCGATGGTTGCGCCTTCTCCCGCTCTGTAGATTGGAATTGCTCATTGTACTGCATTTACTTCCCGACTCAAGCCAACGACATTTGTCTGTGAGTTTCCAAGTCAATCAATCAACTCTGAATGAAACTTACTGGGGTCTACTGCCCAACATATTAAACAGCTGTATGGGTCTTTCAGAACTAACAATCATTTCCATGGACACCTGCAAACCCGTGTTCAATAAAAACTTTATGGTTCCTCCCATCCACTGGGCTACCAAGTGAAGTTCGCCACTGTACATGTTTTGGTTGTGCTTGTAGTTACTGGGAGTGTTATGTGACAGCATCGTATTCCCAACCGCCATTTAATACTGGGTTACAATTCCCACCTGGTGTCTATCTAGAACTACCTCTGATAGACTTTCGACTTCTATCCCATTCGGGCGCCTCATTCAGCCAAATTTCCAACTTTGCGGTGCACGGAATTGCCGTTGTACGTGGGTTGTTTGTCGACATCAGTCATATGTAACTCTCACAGTGATAAACCACTTTCTATCTTGACATCAGGTCACTGTGTTTATCTCTTCTGACACTGTCCTAGTCGCTAAGGTTTCATCTAAGTTTCAATGGAAATCTGCCGATATCTTTCCTTGACACATTGTGCACCAACCCTTGTAAAAATGTATCCAACACCCTTTTATCTGCCTGATGCAGAAGGACCGAGAGGATATTATCAGTGTCTATTAACTTGTATGTGTTGACATCTACAACGTAAAGTACAGTATGTGCGTTTAGCTATGACGCCAACTTAAGCATTCGGCTACGCTATAGGGCAATCTGTCACCACAACCCAACCTTTGCTTGGCATTCACATTCATTGGCTTCAATAAACAGCAACCTAATTGTGACCTTCCAACCTAATCCCGACCTTGGGATATTCTACAGAATCAATACGGAAGAGGATTGGGTGGGGGAGGGGAGGGGGGTTAGTCGGCAGGAGAGGGATGTCGAATATCACACATCACACTTTAGCCGAACGTATCAGTGCTGTTCCCAGGTCAAAGACCAAGTGTAAAAATTTTCTCACAGGAAATTAGCTTCGGTTCATTTGTTCAGCTATAGTTACGTTATACATTCAGAGCATGGGATACTAAGTTCTTAGAACGAAATACGGAAGTAATGCTCAAATGTTACATTTAGTTGCTACTTCTGATCTAGTTGTAACTCCAATCGCAGCCAGATGCTACGAAGTTGTTATCGTGAAAACTGAGACTTCTCAGTCAATGTGATTCTAACAGATGCATGATTTCTTGCCTCTCTTAGTGTGAAAGATGTTTCAGTGGTGATGAAGACACACAATAGACATTGTTTGCTGCTAATTTTACGTGTAAGCTCACTATAGTGTGTTTAAATTTAGTTGCGACTTTTAACAGTTCAGTACTGATCGAGTGGAGGGAAGCGCAGTTGCCTGTGTGTGCTGAACGCGTTAGCTGGCGGCGCTAGCGGCTGCTCGGCCTCGCAGGTTGTCAGCCGCGCAGGCCGGCCCGTCTGCAGCCTTTCTCAAACGATTTTAGAGAAACTGTCTGGTAATAAACTGCGAGTCTCGCATACCTTAAAGCTTCATTAGTCAGCTTCATGATCAATTACCTATTATTTCGTTAATGGTCATAGTTATTGTGATATTTCCGTATTAGCTAAACTACTGCTAGAAATTCTTGAAGTTTGTAGTGAAAAATAGGGATCACTACGAGTTTGCGTTTTGTGTGTGTTAGGTCGTACGCTGCTGCATATAAAATTTAGGTACTGAATTATTTATGAAGCCTCGAAGGATATCGCTATTTATCTCCAATGTCCAGAAAATGGAATGTTTGTAAAGGTTCCCGTCACGAACGCACACGATAGTGAAAAATCCAGAATGAAATATTCGCAAATCCCTCGTATCTCATAAATGGTCTGAGATATCCAAATAAGATTTTCGAAATCGTAGCACGCAAATAGCAGAGCATTTTGCCATATGATTAATATGCGAAACTTCCATATCTACCGCGGTATTCAAGCAACTACGGAAGTTTTTAAATGAAATAATGTAATTTTCAAGGACCATCAGCAGCCTGTGAAACGAAAACTGCTGTGGGATTTGCAACAATGTAAATGAAGAAGCTGCACATTTATTTTTATACTGAGAATGGGCCTGCTCGTAACTAATGTTATGTCTCGCCCTCTATTACTAGTTTAATAATACGCTGTTTTAGGATTCTGTCACTAATTCAACTGCCTTAGAATCTTAGTCCGAGTACTACGTGCTAATGTACAGGGCAATGTACAGGCGTCCTTTTTTTAGGAGGCGGTGGCTCTAGGCGCAAGTATTATTGCAAGACTCACACCAGTTTGAGAGGAGAAGTACTAGAGGAAGGAAGGTACGCTGTGAATAACGCAATCACAGCAGCATAAAAGGATTCCAGACACTAAGCTCACCATGCTGGGATGAATTCTAATAATTCCGACAGATTCATAGATTACTAATATATCTATATTCTTAACTATCAGGAAAAGCCACGAACGGTTTCGGTAGCCAAAGCTATGGTCGAAACAGACGGTTCGGAGGCCACCCGCAATTTATCTATTGGTATGGTTATTCATTCTACTCGATCTGACCTCTCTGGCTTAAAAATGAAATAATGATTTGTCCCATAAGATTGTACTCGCACCTTGGAAACGATAAACAGCTACAGATCTTATAAAGATTAAGCACTTCACGAATTAACAAGAGTGTTAAAACCTTGGAGATTGAATTGTGATATTTACATGGAAGACACCGACAAAAGGTCATAAAAGTCTGCATTGAAAAATAGAGGTCACTATGACTTTGTTTAGTGTATATTACGCTATATGTTGCTGAGTGTGAAATTTACTTAACATGTCGAATTTTTCTTTAGACTTGGGAAGACGCCTCAGTCTGTCACCAATCTTGAGGAAACTGGTCTAATGCAGCATACATATTTGCGATCGCTCCGTTCCAGAGATAAAACGAGAATGAAATATCTACAAGAGATATCTGAAAGAGATTTTGGTAAATGATAGCACACAAAGAGGAAAGCATTTTCCCATACGTTTTTTAAGCAAAATTTCATTATCTACCGTGCTATTCCACTAACTACAGCCTTTTTAATGAAGGAATTTAATTCTAGAGGCCATCGATAGCTGGTGAATAAGAAATGCTATCAGTTTGGGAACAACATAAATGAAGACATTACACCTTTATTTTGTACCGACGATGTGCTTTTTGATAGGTTACTAACACTACTTTTCCTTAGTTCCTAACGTAGTAAACCACTGTTTCAGAATTCTCTCGCAATTGGATCTCCTCAACATGTTACTGAGACAAGCCGTGCGGTCTAGGGCGCCTTTTAGTTTAAGTTATACTAAGTAGTGCGTAAACTTAGAGACCGATGACCTCAGCAGTTTGGTCTCATAAGACCTTACAACAATTCATCATCATCATCATTTAAGACTGATTATGCCTTTCACCGTTCAGTCTGGAGCAAAGCTCTCTTATAAAATTCCTCCACGATCCCCTATTCAGTGGTAACATTGGTGCCTCTTCTGATGTTAAACCTATTACTTCAAAATCATTCTTAACCGAATCCAGGTACCTTCTCCTTGGTCTGCCCCGACTCCTCCTACCCTCTACTGCTGAACCCATGAGTCTCTTGGGTAACCTTGCTTCTCCCATGCATGTAACATGACCCCACCATCTAAGCCAGTTCGCCCTGATTGCTACATCTATAGAGTTCATTCCCAGTTTTTCTTTGATTTCCTCATTGTGGACACCCTGCTGCCATTGTTCCCATCTACTAGTACCTGCAATCATCCTAGCTACTTTGATATCCGTAACCTCAACCTTATTGATAAGGTAACCTGAATCCACCCAGATTTCACTCCCATACAACAAAGTTGGTCAACAGATTGAACGGTGCACAGATAACTTAGTCTTGGTACTGACTTCCTTCTTGCAGTAGAGAGTAGGTCATAGCTGAGCGCTCACTGCATTAGCTTTGCTACACCTCGCTTCCAGTTCTTTCACTATGTTGCCATCCTGTGAGAATATGCATCCTAAGTACTTGAAACCGTCCACCTGTTCTAACTTTGTTCCTCCTATTTGGCACTCAATCCGTTTATATTTCTTTCCCACTGACATTACTTTCGTTTTGGAGATGCTAATCTTCATACCATAGTCGTTACATTTCTGATCTAGCTCTGAAATATTAATTTGCAAACTTTCAATCGAATCTGCCATCACAACTAAGTCATCTGCATATGCAAGACTGCTTATTTTGTGTTCACATATCTTAATTTCACCCAGCCAGTCTATTGTTTTCAACATATGATCCATAAATAATATGAACAACAGTGGAGACAGGTTGCAACCTTGTCTTACCCCTGAAACTACTCTGAACCATGAAGTCAATTTACCGTCAACTCTAACTGTTGCCTGACTATCCATGTAAAGACCTTTAATTGCTTGCAAAAGTTTGCCTCCTATTCCATAATCTCGTAGAACAGACAATAACTTCCTCCTAGGAACCCGGTCATATGCCTTTTCTAGATCTATAAAGCATAGATACAATTCCCTGTTCCACTCATAACACTTCTCCATTATTTGCCGTAAGCTAAAGATCTGGTCTTGACAACCTCTAAGAGGCCTAAACCCACACTGATTTTCATCCAATTGGTCCTCAACTAATACTCGCATTTTCCTTTCAACAATACCTGAGAAGAGTTTACCCACAACGCTGATAAAAGAGATACCTCTGTAGTTGTTACAATCTTTTCTGTTTTCATGTTTAAAGATTGGTGTGATTACTGCTTTTGTCCAGTCTGATGGAACCTGTCCCGACTCCAAGGCCATTTCAATTATCCAGTGTAGCCACTTAAGACCTGACATTCCACTGTATTTGATGAATTCCGACTTAATTTCATCCACCCCAGCTGCTTTATTGCACTGCTGTCTATGGACCATTTTCTCCACTTCCTCAAATGTGATCCTATTTCCATCATCATTCCTATCCCATTCTACCTCGAAATCTGAAACATTACTGATCGTATTTTCACCTACATTGAGCAACTCTTCAAAATATTCCCTCCATCTTCCCAAGGCATCCACAGGATTCACCAGCAGTTTTCCTGACCTGTCCAAAATACTTGTCATTTCCTTCTTACCTCCCTTTCGAAGACTGCTAATTACACTCCGGATGGTTTTCCAGCAGCTTGCCCCAAAGTCTCCAACCTATTTCCAAAGTCTTCCCAAGATTTCTTCTTGGATGCTGCAATTATCTGTTTGGCTTTGTTTCTTTCTTCAACATAACTTTCTCTGTCTACCTGAGTTCTGGTATGTAGCCATTTTTGATACGCCTTCTTTTTCCTTTTACAGGCTGCCTTGACTGTGTCATTCCTTCAAGCTGTTTGCTTCATCCTACTTTTACACACTACTGTTCAAGACATTCTTTAGCCACTTCTAGTACTGTGTCCCTGTACCTTGTCCATTCCTTTTCCAATGACTGTAATTGACTACAGTCAACTAACTGGTACCTTTCTGAGATCGCTGTTATGTACTTGTGCCTGATTTCCTTATCCTGAAGTTTCTCCACTCTTATCCTCCTACATATGGACCTGACCTCCTGCACTTTCGGCCTCACAATACCAATTTCACGGCAGATTAAATAATGATCAGTGTCATCAAAGAATCCTCTGAATACACGTGTGTCCTTCACAGCCTTCCTGAATTCCTGATCTGTTATTATATAGTCAATGACAGATCTGACAATTTTAATAAAAAAAAGGTTGCAGTGAGACTGTGTAAACTCCGCTGTGCTTTGGCAAAAGAAGCAAATTTTAATATGGTAACAAGAGAAATGTGTAGGTTTTACTCAAAATTCGCCGTTCATTATACTTTTCTGAAAGTTACAAACGATTAAAAAACCAGGCGAAAATAAATCGTTGCATTTTCAGCGGAATTCATTTTAGATTCTAAACAAAGCAGACGTGACAGATTGTTTTGAATGTTCATCACACACGTGTGGGAATGGAGGGGCTTCACTTAATATTTAAAAAATAATGTGAGCTTCAGTTTAGGACGGCACTTCCCCTCAGTCACTCTGCACGTTCATTCCGTTGTTTAGAATGCATAAGTGTAATCAGTGTACCTAAATTACGCGAATATTACAAATACCAGTAACATAAAACTTCGTTATCATTGTTTATATGCTAACATTTATCTGATTGCTAACTTCCTGAAAAAATAAGAGGTAAAAGACATTTAATGACTTTGTATTTATACGGCTAATGTTGAAAATATATTAGCAACTTTTACATTCGTTTAATTCCTGAGTAATTAGCATTATTAACTAAATCATTGTTACTGAAATATAATACTATATTTTGGAAAACTAGACATCATAATTGTATAGAAGTTATTCCTATGCCTGTAAGTTGACTTTCAGATGAAAGTTCCCCTATTATTCAGTTATCCAGAAATGAAGACCTTTAATTGTAATTTGTAAAAAACAACAATAGCTAACTTCAGTTTTAATTATTGCAAATTTCTAACAGAGAGGCTGCTGCAAGCTACTTCAGTCAGTCTGCGGAAGGTAATGAAACGAGTAACGTCTGTGTCCAGAAACGTACCACAGAAGAATTATCACAAGTTACAAGATGGGAACTGAATCACTTTTCATGTAAATTCTCTATCCGGGATCACATTCAGTGATTGTTTCTAGTGACTGGCTGTGAACTGGTAATTAATTTCATGAATTGTGCTAATGTTCAGTAATACCTTCAGTTAACTGAGACATTTGGGTTAAACTGTGAACTATGGCCGCGCGGAGTGGCCGAGCGGTCCAAGGCGCCATGTCACGGACTGCGTGTCCCCTCGCGCCGGAGGTTTGAGTCCTCCCTCGGCCATGGGTGTGTGTGTTGTTCTTAGCATAAGTTAGTTAAAGTTAGTTTACGTAGTGTGTAAGACAAGGGGCCGATGACCTCAGCAGTTTGGTCAGTTAGAAATTCACACACTTTTTGAACATTTGTGAACTATGTTTTAACCTCCATAGTTATGCGCTGTACACATCAGTTTTCGTATTGTCATGACTGTTAGAATTCAAAGACTGTAATTCAGTGACTGTGTTAAGTATCTGTTAGCCACACAGGAACTTTTGTGAAACTTCAGTGTTGGGTTACTGTACTCGAAACAGTCACATCACAGGAAAACTATCGAGTGTAGTATGTACCGCAGTTGAAGTGAAGGTGATTGGATCTGACTACAAACCGTAAGGTATTTAACATCAAAGTGCAATTAAAATGTTTGAGTCGCAAACCTGTTGCAGAGCATATCATTTGAAGTAGCCTACTTCGGACAACCACTTTCCAGCCAGATTCGAGGCACTTGCAGCTACCGGAGACATATTAATACAGGTAAGTACGGTGACGTGACACGCTGACAATCCTTTTCCATTCGGATGAAAAGAAATATCTCATATAACCTTCACAACAAAATAAATCATCCTGTATAAGATAGATTTTTCTCTCTCATGTGACAGTAAAGAGTTGTTTGAATGATAAGCTACACGAAAATGTGCACAATGTGCTGTCAGTCGTCAACGACTAACTTCAATGCAGTGACTGTTGGAGCTCTGGATGATCGTAAAAAATAGTTCTTGGAGGTGGAGCACCTCCACGCTCACACCGGCATGATGGCCAACTCAAAAGGTCTACCGCCATCTCTGCATAAGGGTTAGTATTCACTAAAGTGAGGTGTCGCAGGATGTGGGTACTGCGATGTTTGCGTACGTCTGGTTAAGGTTAACCATTAATACGCGCTCATCTGGAGATAGATTGGGTCGAAAGTCGAACGAATGGTAGCGGCTTGATGGGTATGGGTAGAGGAAAAAAAGTGCCAAGGCAAGAGCCAAGGGAAGAAAACCTTTGCGATAGTTAGGTCGGGTCGTAAGAGCAGTAGCGGATGCCTTGCTGCCTGTGACAGGTTATGCAAGGGTAGGCTTTGTTTGGTAGGTACCATGCATGTCGATACCTTTGACGTTGTGTGGTGCTGTTACCCGGCGGCTACCGCTGGGTGCCGGTGTTGATCTCTTGGTCAGCGTCAGCATATCTGGAACAATCAGGTTCATCATCGTTTTGTGTCCGATATGTCATATATCATATGCACAGGGTAGGGTGATGTTGGCGGTTTGTTTGTGCGTCAGTGAGTGAGCTCGTCGGTTTCCCTGCTGTTCCCTGTAGGTTGGCTTTGATAGCAGCTGGTATATCCAGTCAACGTGCTGATATGCAGGCGCTTGCGACGTTTGCCGCTTGTTGGTGTATGTTAGCTTGCCATAGGTGGTTATGCCCTAGCTAGTAGTGTCTTTGACTGCCCACCTATGGTTGTGATCATAGTTTCCCAGAATAAGGATGAAAACATTGTTCGAATGTCTCGAGTTCCAGTATAGTAGTGAGGCGTGTTTTTTGAATACTTCCTTGAGGGTTTCAAAGCGGTATTCATTGTGGAGATCCACGGTGCGTGTGTAGCGTCATTGGCGATTCAGTGCCTAGAGATATGTTTTAATATCTATCACCTTCTCAACAATCTTGCAGCACAGCAGACTGATGGGTCGGTAATTTTGTGAGAGGGTGTTCTTTCCCTGGCTTCCTGAACATCAAGACCTTGACCGCGTTCCAAAAGTCAGGGAAGTGTTGGTGTTTCAGGATGGCATTCGTTATGTGTGTAAGGTATTCTACGACTCTATATGTCAGTTCCTGGAGGACACAGTTCTGAATGCCATCACGCCCAGGGGCTTTCCTAGCGTTGGTATGCTTGATCTACATCTGCATCTACATCCATACTCCAGAAGCCAACTGACGGTGTATGGTGGAGGGTGCCTTGAGTACCTCTATCGATTCTCCCCCATGTAATTTCATTTGTGCTATTGCGTCTAATTTTGTCGCGCGTGGGCTGGGCTACAAGTCGTGTAACCTCCTGGTCCGTTTCAAGTGTGAATACTGGATCTGAAGGAGCCAGATTCGGCATGAAAGACGCTGCAAGTGTTGTGGCCATAAGCTCTGCCTTTTCCATCGCGGAGTAAGCTGGGCCGCCTGGTCCTTGTAGAGTGGGAATGTAATGTTTATACCTGGTGAAGTGTCTGGCTAGCTTCCACACGCCAGGACGTGTGGTATCTAGCCCAGCGAGTGTCTGTCCCCATTGTTCGTTTCTAAACGTTGGTTTCTTTGTCCCGTATTATACCCTGGAGTCTGTTGACGTGCAGTTTATAGAACGGGTGCATGGTACGCTGCCGGTATCTCCTGAGGGAGTCCCTCATTGAGATAAGGCCCAGGATCTCCTGGGGCACGGCCGTCGAGTGTTGTTTTGGTGTGGTACGTGGAATGGCGTCAGTCATTGCGTCTTAGACAGCAGTAGTAAGAGCTTCCACAGCCTCATCGATTTGTCGCGTGTTGTTAACACGACTACCAAGCGTTGCCTTGAACAGTGTCCAATTCGCGCGCTTGTTGTTCACTATCCTGCGTGGTTCTGTGTCCTGCAGTGTTTCTTCTGTATGCATTATTACAGGCATGTGGTCTGAGTCCAGATCGTTTTCAGTGTTCTAGGAAAAATGCCACGATATTTAAATCTTAAAAAACTCCTTTCTCTTTATCCTTTCCTGAATGTTGTTCAGGCACCTGCCCAATACTTTTTGATGAAGACTCGATGTTTTTGCTGTTTAGATACAGACATTTAATTCAGATTTAATAAAATCAGTGCAAAGATTGGATATACACATTTTCTTCTGTGAATACATGAAATCAAGGTGCTGCCAGCAAAGTAATGGGTGACATTACATATTTTTTCTTGTTGGGGGAATCGTCATGGTTTTCCTGCCATGCCACTAGCTGCCGGAGAGAGAAATGCACGTCTGCGTAGGCTAACAATGTACTCCCCCCAACCGCTCCCCCCCCCCCCACACCGCCCCGCCCCCAACCGACAAAAGCTTCGCTCCGGAGATGACAACATTTGTGATCTTCCTTGTGGTCCGCTGCTCATTTCCCGGTGCCATGCATAAAGATAAGCGTAGCTGCCGTATTTTTGTAAAATGTTAACAGCGCTGCTCTGGCAGAACAATTCCGTGCTCGCTTTATCGTGACCCTCTCTTATCTAGAATGACGGAGACGATTCGTCGCAATACCGCTATACTGTCTCCAGTCTCAGTTATGAAACAATTATTTGCAATTTTGGTTTTGAAAGGAGATTCTTTATCAGCTTTCTGTAACATTTTCGGGTTGTTTCAGGAGAGATAAAGAATTTTAAAGGTGGCAGTGTGGAATAATTCGAATAAGACATTCCAGTAACATGTGCCCAGTTTTTGTAGGCTACGGATACAGAGTTGTTAGAATGTAATTCAAACAATTAATCACAGAAGTTGCTATACAAAGGCAAATGATTTAATTCGAAGTTGATTTTGATAGATACTATCTCCTAATTCAGTGCACTCCCTCATCATCTTGAGAACCCTACGTTTAACGTTTTCAAGTTCGTCTTGGTACTTTTTTTTTCGTAGACGGCAAAATTCGTAATCCGAACGAACTTCTGCTTTGTAAATTTCGTCTTGCAACCATCCTCATAGGCAAACATCTATGTGATAGTCCGACGTTTTCCTGTTTATTGGTCAAAGCAGTTATTTATAATCTGAGAGTTAAATTATAGATTTGTAAGGTGAAATGTTAAAATTTTTATGGCTCTTTTTATGAGTCTGTAAAGCTTAAACTAGGATTAGATACCCTAATATTTTTTATGGTAATTGAAAGTGTACCAATTCGAGTCAAAACTCTCCATTCACAACAATGAAGCGTCTCCTGGCGCTGTTACTTGACAGTACTCTCCGCACACTGTCACTTTGCACAGTTTATTCTTTTTTTGGTCATCAGTCTACTGACTGGTTTGATGCGGCCCACCATGAATTCCTTTCCTGTGCTAACCTCTTCATCTCAGAGTAGCACTTGCAACCTACGTCCTCAATTATTTGCTTGACGTATTCCAATCTCTGTCTTCCTCTACAGTTTTTGCCTTCTACAGCTCCCTCTAGTACCATGGAAGTCATTCCCTCATGTCTTAGCAGATGTCCTATCATCCTGTCCCTTCTCCTTATCAGTGTTTTCCACATATTGCTTTCCTCTCCGTTTCTGCGTAGAACCTCCTCATTCCTTACCTTATCAGTCCACCTAATTTTCAACATTCGTCTATAGCACCACATCTCAAATGCTTCGATTCTCTTCTGTTCCGGTTTTCTCACAGTCCATGTTTCACTACCATACAATGCTGTACTCCAGACGTACATCCTCAGAAATTTCTTCCTCAAATTAAGGCCGGTATTTGATATTAGTAGACTTCTCTTGGCCAGAAATGCCTCTTTTGCCATAGCGAGTCTGCTTTTGATGTCCTCCTTGCTCCGTCCGTCATTGGTTAATTTACTGCCTAGGAAGCAGAATTCCTTAACTTCATTGACTTCTTGACCATCAATCCTGATGTTAAGTTTCTCGCTGTTCTCATTTCTACTACTTCTCATTACCTTCGTCTTTCTCTGATTTACTCTCAAACCATACTGTGCACTCATTAGACTGTTCATTCCGTTCAGCAGATCATTTAATTCTTCTTCACTTTCACTCAGGATAGCGATGTCATCAGCGAATCGTATCATTGATATCCTTTCACATTGTATTTTAATTCCACTCCTGAACCTTTCTTTTATTTTCATCATTGCTTCCTCGATGTACAGATTGAAGAGTAGGGGCGAAAGGCTACAGCCTTGTCTTACACCCTTCCTAATACGAGCACTTCGTTCTTGATCGTCCACTCTTACTATTTCCTCTTGGTTGTTGTACATATTGTATATGACCCGTCTCTCTCTGCATTCCAGTCGCCCATGACTATTAGATTTTCGTCCCCCTTTACATACTGCATTACCCTTTCAATATCCTCATACACTTTCTGTATCTGTTCATCTTCAGCTTGCGACGTCGGCATGTATAGCTGAACTATCGTTGTCGATGTTGGTCTGCTGTCGATTCTGATTAGAACAACCCGGTCACTGAACTGTTCACAGTAACACACCCTCTGCCCTACCTTCCTATTCATAACGAATCCTACACCTGTTATAGCATTTTATGCTGCTGTTGATATTACCCAATACTCATCTAACCAGAAATCCTTGTCTTCCTTCCACTTCACTTCACTGACCCCTACTATATCTAGATTGAGCCTTTGCATTTTCCTTTTCAGATTTTCTAGTTTCCCTACCACGTTCAAGCTTCTGACATTCCATGCTCCGACTCGTAGAACGTTATCCTTTCGTTGATTATTCAATCTTTTTCTCATGGTAACCTCCCCCTTGGCAGTCCCCTCCTGGAGATCCGAATGGGCGACTATTCGGGAATCTTTTGCCAATGGAGAGATCATCATGACACTTCTTCAATTACAGGCCACATGTTTAGTGGATACACGTTACGTGTCTTTAATGCAGTGGTTTCCATTGCCTTCTGCATCCTCATGTCGTTGATCATTGCTGATTCTTCCGCCTTTAGGGGCAATTTCCCACCCCTAGGACAAGAGAGTGCCCTGAACCTCTATCCGCTCCTCCGCCCTCTTTGACAAGGCCGTTGGCAGAATTAGGCTGACTTCTTACACCGGAAGTCTTCGGCCGCCAATGCTGATTATTTATCAAAATGTAGGCTGTGGCAGGGATCGAACCCGGGACCGAAGACGTTTTGATTATGAATCAAAGACGCTACCCCAAGACCACTGGTACCATCCAGTTTATTCATGGTGTTGTAAATGCGACCAGGACGGCTGCGGGGTAGCAATGACGGAAGGTGCGGCAGGACCCGCGGAGAGGCCAGAGGATAACAACACAACGGGAGAGGACGGACACGACCAACGAAGGACAGAACGAATACAACAAGACCGAACAACGGAGTCACAAGGAAACAAACACGTCCACTCGAACACGAACCAGGAAGTAGGCAGTCTAGCGCAAAGCGAGGTGTAAACCGACGTAATCCTGATCAGACTGAGTTGCTGGGCTTTTTTTTTTTTTTTCTTTATTGTGATTTCATTCCTCTGCCCCATATGGGCAGGGGAGGGCTGTCAGCGGCACAATCCGCCGCTCTTCAGCCGAGTGACACGACAACTAAAACAAGAATAAAATGATACATACATAAGGCGATCCCCCCAAGAACCATGGACCTTGCCGTTGGTGGAGAGGCTTGCGTGCCTCAACGATACAGATAGCAGTACTGTATGTGCAAACACAATGGAGGGGGTATCTTTTGAGAGGCCAGACAAACGTGTGGTTCCTGAAGAGGAGCAGCAGCCTTTTCAGTAGTTGCAGGGGCAACAGTCTGGATTATTGACTGATCTGGCACTGCAACACTAACCAAAACGGCCTTGCCGTTTTGGTATTGCGAACGGCTGAAAGCCAGGGGGAACTACAGCCGTAATTTTTCCCGAGGGCATGCAGCTTTACTGTATGATTAAATGATTATGGCGTCCTCTTGGGTAAAATATTCCGGAGGTAAAATAGTCGCCCATTCGGATCTCTGGTGGGGGACTACTCAAGAGGACGTTGTTATCAGGAGAAACAAAACTGGCGTTCTACAGATCGGAGTGTGGAGTGTCAGATCCCTTAATCAGGCAGGTAGGTTAGAAATTTAAAAAGGGAAATGAATAGGTTAAAGCTAGACATAGTGGGAATTAGTGAAGTCCGGTGGCAGGACGAACAAGACTTTTCTCAGGTAAATACAGGGTTATGAATGCAAAATCAAATAGGGGTAATGCAGGAGTAGGCTTAATAATGAATAAAAAAATAGGAGTGCGGGTAAGCTACTACAAACAGCATAGTGAACGCATTATTGTGGGCAAGATAGACACGAAGCACACGCCCACTACAGTAGTACAAGTTTATATGCCACCAAGCTCTGCAGATGATGAAGAAATTGATGAAATGTATGATGAGATAAAAGAAATTATTCAGATAGTGGAGGGAGATGAAAATTTAATAGTCATGGGTGACTGGAATTCGAGAGCAGGAAAAGGAAGAGAAGGAAACGTAGTAGGTGAATATGGATTGGGGCTAAGGAATGAAAGAGGAAGCCTCCTGGTAGCATTTTTCACAGAGCATAACTTAATCATAGCTAACACTTGGTTCAATAATCATGAAAGAAGGTTGTATACCTGGAAGAATCCTGGAGATACTAAAAGGTATCAGATAGATTACATAATGGTAAGACAGAGATTTAGGAACCAGGTTTTAAATTGTAAGATATTTCCAGGGGCAGATGTGGACTCTGACCACAATCTATAGGTTATGAACTGTAGATTAAAACTGAAGAAACTGCAAAAAGATGGGAATTTAAGGAGATGGGACCTGGATAAACTGAAAGAACCAGAGGTTGTACGAAGTTTCAGGGAGAACATAAGGGAACAATTGACAGGAATGGGGGAAAGAAATACAGTAGAAGAAGAATGGGTAACTCTGAGGGATGAAGTAGTGAAGGCAGCAGAGGATCAAGTAGGTAAAAAGCCGAGGTCTAGTAGAGATCCTTGGGTAGCAGAAGAAATATTGAATTTAATTGATAAAAGGAGAAAATATAAAAATACAGTAAATGAAGCAGGAAAAAAGTAATACACACGTCTCAAAAATGAGATCGACAGGAAGTTCAAAATGGCTAAGCAGGGATGGCTAGAGGAAAAATGTATGATGTAGAGGCTTATCTCATGAGGGATAAGATAGGTGCTGCCTACAGGAGAATTAAAGAGACCTTTGGAGAAACGAGAACCACATGCATGAATATCACGAGCTCAGATGGAAACCCAGTTCTAAGCAAAGAAGGCAAAGCAGAAAGGTGGAAGGAGTATATAGAGGGTCTATACAGGGGCGACGTTCTTGAGGACAATATTATGGAAATGGAAGAGGAGGTAGATGAAGATGAAATGGGAGATATGATACTGCGTGAAGAGTTTGACAGAGCACTGAAAGACCTGAGTCGAAACAAGGCCCCAGGAGTAGACAACATTCCATTAGAACTACTGACAGCCTTGGGAGAGCCAGTCCTGACAAAACTCTACCTTCTGGTGAACAAGAAGTATGAGACAGGCGAAATTTCCTCAGACTTCGAGAAGAATATAATAATTCCAATCCCAAAGAAACCAGGTGTTGACAGATGTGAAAATTACCGAACTATCAGTTTAATAAGTCACAGCTGCAAAATACTAACGTGAATTCTTTACAGACGAATGGAAGAACTGGTAGAAACCGACCTCGGGGAAGATCAGTTTCGATTCCGTAGAAATGTTGGAACACGTGAGGCAATACTAACCCTACGACTTATCTTAGAAGAAAGGTTAAGGAAAGGCAAACCTACGTTTCTAGCATGTGTAGACTTAGAGAAAGCTTTTGACAATGTTGACTGGAATACTCTCTTTCAAATTCTGAAGGTGGCAGGAGTAAAATACAGGGAGCGGAAGGCTATTTACAATTTGTACAGAAACCAGATGGCAATTATAAGAGTCGAGGGACATGAAAGGGAAGCAGTGGTTGGGAAGGGTGTGAGACAGGGTTGTAGCCTCTTCCCGATGCTATTCAATCTGTATATTGAGCAATCAGTAATGGAAACGAAAGAAAAATTCGGAGTAGGTACTGAAATCCATGGAGAAGAAATAAAGACTTTGAGGTTCACTGATGACATTGTAATTCTGTCAGAGACAGCAAAGGACTTGGAAGAGCAGTTGAACGGAATGGACAGCGTCTTGAAAGGAGGGTATAAGATGAACATCAACAAAATCAAAAGGAGGATAATGGAATGTATTCGAATTATGTCGGGTGATGCAGCGGGAATTAGATTAGGAAATGACACTTAAATTATTAAAGGAGTTTTGCTGTTTGGGGAGCAAAATAACTGATGATGTTCGAAGTAGAGAGGATGTAAAATGTAGACTGGCAATGGCAAGGAAAGCGTTTCTGAAGAAGAGAAAATTGTTAACATCGAGTATAGATTTAAGTGTCAGGAAGTCGTTTCTGAAAGTATTTGTATGGAGTGTAGCCATGTGTGGTAGTGAAACATGGACGATAAATGGTTTAGACAAGAAGAGAATAGAAGCTTTCGAAATGTGGTGCTTCAGAAGAATGCTGAAGATTAGATGGGTAGATCACATAACTAATGAGGAGGTATTGAATAGAATTGGGGAGAAGAGGAGTTTGTGGCACAACTTGAATAGAAGAAGTGATCGGTTGGTAGGACATGTTCTGAAGCATCAAGGGATCACCAATTTAGTACTGGAGGGCAGCATGGAGGGTAAAAATCGTAGAGGGAGACCAAGAGATGAATACACTAAGCAGATTCAGAAGAATGTAGGCTGCAGTAGTAGGTACTGGGAGATGAAGTGGCTTGCACAGGATAGAATAGTATGGAGAGCTGCATCAAACCAGTTTCAGGACTTAAGACCACAACTACA
Source organism: Schistocerca americana (assembly GCF_021461395.2). NCBI lineage: Eukaryota > Metazoa > Arthropoda > Insecta > Orthoptera > Acrididae > Schistocerca > Schistocerca americana. The sequence continues at coordinate 97,556,832 of NC_060121.1, forward strand.
ACAACAACACATAACGTGATAAAAAACAGAGTAAGGGAAGAAAATGGAGATAGAAATACACTGACATGGAGACGTTCATGGGGGACAGTTAAAAAGTCTCCAGAAAGTAAAAAAACACAGTTGGCGATTCTTAAAACACAGAGAAGACACTGAATGCGCATGCACAGGTTCAAAGTCGGCCACAGTATTAAAAGCACTCTGGTAGGTGACGCCATCATGACCAGGGGCGGTCTGGCTGAGCGAGAGGCCTAGCTTAAGTACGCTATCGAGGGCGCCGCTATTGGCTGCTGGGACCACGTGTCCCACGGTAGCGCCCCCACACTAAAATGGAGCCCGGAGGCGTGCGCCGCCACAGCCTACGGTGCAAAGATCTCTATGCGTCTTTGACGTCCATGATGTCTGGGTCGAATTCAATTTCCACAGCGCGCGGTACCAGACATGGTGTAGAGCGTATGAACGTATGGTTCGTCTAAATACTCCACTGGCCGCTTTCAGTCATTTTCTCGTAAAAAATCGTATGTGCTATGCTCTTTTTGCGAGTATATTCTCTGGTTGGTGCACAATGACTCGTCCACGCTACAAATTTTAAAATCAAATCCAACTGGCGAAACAGTTTTGCTCAGAGTTTCTTTGCTGCCGTGGGCGTCCAATTTTGTGAGACAAAAGCTGTTAAGTTTTTGCAAAGATGCTGCTTCCTTGTGTTGTTCGTACTATCGCAGTAATTTCTTTATAATACCACATTTAACCACGTAATCCACGAAAAAAACTATTGCGTGCATTTTATTTGTTCTGCTTTGGGGCAGGTACCTGAATCTTGCCCCACTGGGCATCTTGCCACCTCCCTCCGCAATTAGCGAACGCCCACTTGCTTACCTTTGTTTGTCAACATCTGTTTGTGCAGTCTGTCTCCTTTGTCGGCTCTCTCACATTATCAGTAAAATTTATGACGTCAACAGCTAGTTGTCGCGGCTTTCCACGAAGCTATTTTCCGCGATTACTTTTCGTGATCACTTAGCAGACTCGCACTGCAAGGTACCAAGGCGTCCTGCATTATATAGCAACACGATTGTACGCAACCGTTCGAACAAATTGGTTCTCCCTATGGCCACGTAACCAGTTCGCACTGCTGAGTAATACATAGGACTAACTGTAACATACTTGATGGAAAATGTCCTCCAAGAAAGCTGCATGAACAGCAACACCAGCAGCCAACGTCGCGTTTTAAAGGCTGCCGCACCCGCGAACAGTACCGAAGCATTCATATCGGAGTGATCGGCAGCAAACACTGCAATCTTCAAACCTCTCAGTCATGTCTCACGGGCTGAGACCAATTGGCAGTTGATGCTGAATGAAGAGGAAACTGTGCGAGAGAAGCAGGCCATGCATCCGCATGAAGGACTGTTGAATATTGTATGTGTTAGTCGCTCACTAACGAGTATTCCACAAGAATCGAAGTACCATTTCGCTGCTGCCTGAATCGTTTCGTTATCCACATGTTTTCTTCGTCGCAGGAAGATCGGGGCGGACTCGGGCAAACTGGGTAGACTTTGTATTGGCCATCTGATTTCCCTCTGCGGACTGGGAGTAAGGCGTTTCGTTAATCGCCTATTTTATTCTCCGCAGTAGTTTGCGTGCTCTTTTAATTTCTCCTTCTCAGCAGAGCAAGACACTTGTGAAATGCAGGACTGAATATATTATATCACTCACAGTGTTTTGTTACGTTGCAGAATCATGTTTCAACAGCTTACGCGTACTTATGGCCCTTACACACGTAAGTTTGTCAGTAAAAAAAAAAAAAAAAATTACTGACTTATCACTTCCAGTAGCAGCATACGCCAGACTTACCATAAAAGTCCTGTACGCAATAAAATCATGGATGGCAAATTCTCCAAACTAGTTGCCAAAGAACAAAGAGGTGAATAAATACGAACAATACCGCGCCTGTTCAAGTTCAACTGCAACATTTGTCAAAGAAAAATCGTTACGTCCAACACGAGACACTGATGGACCATACAGAATATAATGGCATTAGGTACAGCAACGTTCATAATATAATCAGTCTCGGCATCAAAAACAGTCTTTTAGACACCTGGAGCAAATGAGACACACGATGCACACGACGACGAGGCATTTCAGTCTCTAAGAGACAGTTTTGGACGTTGAGACTGATTATAATATGAATATTGATGTAGCTAAGGTGACTAGCTTTCTGCACGATCCATCAGTGTTTCGTGGTGGACGGAACAACTTTGCTTTGAATAATGTTGCTATTGAAGTTGGACAGTCACGGTTGACTATTGCTGTTGTTTCTTACTGATTGTAAGCTCAGAGTGGCAAGTGTACTATCAGAATGTCAATAAGGCATATTGCCGATGTAGCAGAAGGCAGGGAACTATGCGAGCATTGCCATGCAACCTCCAAGCGATCGAAGCACAAGTACAGCCAGTGAAGTGATACATGATAGGGTAGAGTGAAGTAACAGTAACTTCAGCACTAGGGCGCCACTGCAGTAATTAGATGTTCCACAAAGACCTAGAACAATCTCTGAATAACTATAGTGAGACAAGGACTGCTGAAGAGATAAAAAAATAAGGGAAAATTCAATCATGCACCCAGAGCACCGCGTCATAGTAGCAGGCTCAGCTCTTTCAACAACATAGCTTTTGTAGCTCAGAGACGCTCACGGTCGGGCCACCATTCTGTGCGTGTCGCTAGGAAAGAGAGAAAGGTGGGCTGTTGAGTATCAGCGTACTTGCTACTTGTTGACTCCACCGAGATGCAGCCAACTTGATGTAAACCACAGCCACAGTCTGCCTCTGATGTCTACTGGGACATGGTGATGAGGAGAAGACTGCTGTGTGGCCAGCCTTTCTCCACTGTGGGTGAGTTGTGGATGATATACAGGCTGTCATTTGAAAACCATCCTGGCTTGGTGCTGTCGCGCAGCCCCCTGGCCGATTCGTGAACACCTGCTGCAGTCTTGATCGGTCCATCGTGGATTACCAGGGCCTAGTCTTCGCAACAAAAAATGGTTCAAATGGCTCTGAGCACTATGGGACTCAACTGCTGTGGTCATCAGTCCCCTAGAACTTAGAACTACTTAAACCTAACTAACCTAAGGACATCACACACATCCATGCCCGAGGCAGGATTCGAACCTGCGACCGTAGCAGTCCCTTCGCAACACTATTGGCTGTCGTCTCCTAGGCGTGCAGTGGGCTGGTTACGAGAGCACTGAGGTGTGAGCCATGCTGTACCGCAGAATGTCTGGATGGGTGACTGGCACTAAACCCGTCTCCACACTGCCCCCCGCACGACATGCAGCTGGAGCTCATTGTCCTATGGCTTCGACCTCATGGCTCACTGTCGAGGCTTGTCAGCGCTTCTTAACGGCTTGCCCTTATGCCTAACCGCCATCTAACACAATGAGACACTTTATAGGTCTGTAAACTACTTCTTGAAAATAAATGTTACTACAGATTCCTATGTGTCACTATCGCCTCCGGGCATAAACTTGGCCACTCTTCGACTCTGCCGGCCGCGGTGGTCTAGCGGTTCTGGCGCTGCAGTCCGGAACCGCTGGACTGCCACGGTCGCAGGTTCGAATCCTGCCTCGGGCATGGGTGTGTGTGATGTCCTTAGGTTAGTTAGGTATAAGTAGTTCTAAGTTCTAGGGGAATTATGACCTAAGATGTTGAGTCCCATAGTGCTCAGAGCCATTTTTTTCTTCGACTCTCCGTGTTCACTAGCATACAATGCAACCCACGATCCCCAAGCCGCAACTGTTTTCTTCCTCCACGGTGACGACTGAGTTATTAATCCATCAAATACTTTTCATACATCACAGTTCCCCGTATGAAAATTGATAGTTCGTCGATACTCCACAGTGTGAAACACGAGTTTTTGCAGGGCTACAGCAAATGACCAGAACACAGCTATTGCCCTTCGACGACGATACACACTATCTGTTCATAATATTCGGGCAGCCACTGGAGGACATTAATATGGGATGTGCCCCTCTTCGCTTTTAGGAGGGTTTGAACTCTGTCGGCGACATTTTCAGTGAAGAATCTCAATGTCCGTGGACGAATTGCAGGCCGTTCTTCAAGAAACGAAACGAGAGAGGGTGGTGATGTTACACGCTGGGTGTGAAGTAGACTATCTAACTTATATCTAAGCTGTTCTATTGGTTATCACGTCGTCACTGTCGACAGGCCATCCCGTTTCAGAAGTGTTATTGTCAACGAACCATTGCCTCAAGGAAGCTCCTTTACGCGAGGCTGCACTGCCATTCGTTTCTCAACTCTTCTTTTTCCGTATGCCGTAAACTGAATACATATGTTTAAGTATTTTGAGTTTTTTAAGCGTGATAGGGGGACCACACCCAAACTGCAAGGAAACCCCTCCCCACTTGCCTCCCATAACAGGAGAGATAGCGTAATTTGCTTTTCCATGTCCACTGTGATCTTGGAGAAAACAATAAAATACAACTTCATCTTTGGCCTTGGAAATCATGAGGAAGCCTATATTTTGAGAGAATAAAGAAACAAAATAAAGCAGGAGGACCCTCGTATTTAAGTCAAGATTAGCTATCGCCCAGTAAGTCCCTTCACTGTGTAATTATGAAGGTTGTTTCTGAACTGTACAAGCAAAGCTTGCGGAAAAACAGAAAAAAAGAGGTGATAGGCAGAAACATTATCATTTGACGCTACGGAGGAACAGACTCACCGGACGAAACACCTGCCGGCTGAGCAACCCTTCAGACGCAAACTTGTGTTCCAGAGCTCCGCTGGTCATAAATACTTTCTTATAACAGTATTATGTCGCACGAAAGCAGTGCTTCAGTAAACTCATTGATAATGTTTAAGACAAAGAAGCTGAACGAAGAGCTACGATGTTCCAGATGTACAAGATCCAGACTGCGTGCCATAGTCACCAGTCGCCGACAGGACGGCTTCCGACCTACTTCTGTCGTAAGACCATGCGCTTAGGAAATAGCTAGTTTTGACTTAAACGTGAAGGTTTGTTTCATTATTGTCATATTACGGCGTTTTTGAAAATAAACATATCGTCGGGTCATCCAAGTGCGTTATTCCAAGTAGTAAAAATACACCGATGGATTTATATGGGAGGGCCAACCGTCCACTGGAAAATGAGAGCGAAATATTCCATTGTGTTTCATAAATATTATTGAACTCAAGAAGTATTAGACTGATGATATTATCACTTAGAAATTACAGGATACAGAATTGCACTTTGCCGAGAATCCTATGGCACAGATACTGCTTGTGTGAGGGTCGTCAGCTACGAGAGATTTGCGACAAAACAGGCAGGAGGAAATCCTACGCGACGTCTCTGCAAGTCTCGGATGCTAAAGCACGACCATTTACACAGGCGGCTCTTACGCCATCACCTACAGAGTCGTTAACTAAGCTGAGAGATTTCAGGAAGTTTAGTAACCACATTTGGAGGATACTACAGACCACAGGCATATGTAGGCACGCTGTAGTTCCATGCTCCAAGATCAAAGTTCTCCTTTCATTTTCCTTTAAGCTACTGTAGAGACTGTGTGTGCCACATTACACAGTGATGCTATCGAATAGGGCTGAGAGATAGATAGAGAGAGAGAGAGAGAGAGAGAGAGAGAGAGACTAAATTTTTTAAAAAGAACACGATATGGATAAGAATAACTTAGTTTAACGAATGTAAATATAATGGGCGTAAACGAACATTTCACAGAGTTCTACAATCATACTAACCTGTGATAAACCCATGACCTGGCTTCAACGACGTGTAAGTATCTGAACTTATAGCCCCGTTACAAGTGGTGAGCATGGTTGCTGCAATCTGTTAACCTAAGTTTTTATGTTAAGAAATCTGAAACTTGTAGATAGAAAGAAATCATGTCGTACATATAGTGATGAACTGCCAGTTCTCTCTACTCACTGGCGTCAAAAACATACAGAGTAGTAGCCGAAACGCACTGCTGACCACAGCTTTCAGAAACACGTATACTGTGTATAATAGTGGCTCAAGAAGATAGATATATTTGCTGAAGATTCAAAATCTGCAACGTTACGTATGACAGCTCGATGGAGATTTCAAACTATTAGGTTGATGCAAAAGTTCATACTGTTTTTGTTTTGCACATTGATATTACGGTTTCTGTGCCTTTATTCAACTGTTGTCAGTTGTTATTTTTAGTTCACGGTTTGTATTTTAGTTTACATATTTTCATTTTGTCGTCCGGAGATAGCGCGTGGAGCCGTGGATTCTAGAAAGTGGAGTGCCAAGAGGACAAATGGAAAATTTTGACGCAGTCTTCTGTTTCAGTTCAGGAGAGGGGTGACAGAAGCAGCAGCAGCAAAGGCAGCCGGAAACATTTACGTCACGTGTGGGAATAATGCCATTGGACGGAGCATGGCAAGAAAATGGTTTCCTCTTTTTAAGGAGGATCGTTCGACTTTAGTGGCTCTCCAGGTTCAGGAAGACCTTTGGGATTTGCCGAAGATCGTTTAAACTCCATATCAGCGTTCTCGAGAACTGACATATATGATGACGTGTGGCCCTTCCCACGACGTACGACATTCACATGCAATAGGGAACGTTCAAAAATCGTAAGCTCCAAGCCAGAATCACGAAAATAAGCAGATGAGCGTATGTGCGTCTCTCCTTACCTGTGCCATTCCTAGTGAAGAGAAATGATGTCTTTATGCTAACACAAGGGAGGGAAAAGAATGGTTGAGCCCAAAAAAAGCAGCAACTCCCCGTACAAAGCCCTGCGAGCAGCCACATAAGATAATGGTACGCATCTGGTAGAACAATGACAGTACAAACTGTTTCCCCGAGGTGCAACCATCAATGCTGACATTTATTGTCAACAACTGAGACGTTTTGAAGACGCAGTCCGAGAACAGGAGGACTGTGTGAAGTGATGCTACCTCACGGCAACGCTCGTCCGTATTCTCCTACACGACAGAAAACATTATACACGAGCTCGTTTTGGAATCATTCCTCACCCACTTTATCTGCCTGATCTTGTGCCCACAGATTTTTCACCTTTTTCGGTGCATATCGCCAAACCTTCAAGAAAGTTGCTTTCTGGATGAAAATATACTCTGTACATGGATCAACGAGTTCTTCAACTCCAAACCACGTGATTTTTGCACTCCCGGAATTGAAAAGTTACCCCAGCGTTAGCAGACTGATGGAGTGTATGTTATTGATTAACATCTCTGTTACGTGCCTCTGTTGTGTTTATGGAAAAGAGCTACTAACTTATGCACCAACCTAATATGTATGAGGTGCAGTCAAATGAAAAATGAATACTCGCCACAACGGGACCATGGAATCGTTCCATTCAAAAGTTATCACCACATACGTTAAGACATTTATCCTACTGGGAGACGAGACGATCAGTCCTGTTTTTCAGAATGCGGCCGGGCACTGACGGATCGACAACCTCACTCAGTCTTGCACATCATCATTCTACTGAAACTTACGTTCACGCATGTCTTTCTTGAGGTCACCGAAGATGTGAGAATCACACACGGGGTGAACGAACCGTGCTGCACGGAGGATGATGCGGTGTTTGTCAACCACTTCCGTCTGACTAGCAGTGTAGGGTCGGGCTTCATCGCGCAATAGGATGATTCTGCCCGGCAGCATTTCTGAGCGTTTTGACTTTATAGCGCCCTGTAGTTTCTGTAAAGTTTCATTATGGTACTGAGCATTGATTCTGCTTCCACATACGTGGGACTCGACGACTAGACGGCCCCTGCAGTTGAAGAAGAAGATCAAAGGAATTTGTGTGAACAGCATTTTAATTTCTTTGGAGATATGGGATGTTTCCACACGACGCTCTACGAAACAGGAATTGATCGACTCGTCTTCCAGTGGGATAAATGTCTTAACATGTGTGGTGATTACTGTTGAATTGAGTCATTCCATGGTTCTGTAATGGCGGGTGTTTGGTTTTTATTTGACTGCTCGTTATGCTATATTGTAAAGATATTAGACTCATTAAACAGAGAGTATAATTTCATTCAAAGCATGATCATGGCAATGATGAAGCACTCAATCGGCCACACGTGAAATACGTGTTACAATAGATCGCCACAAAGGGAAGAGATAAACAAAAAGAACTCCATACACATTATAAAGCGCTAAGAAAAGTTTACGAAACAGGAATATGATGAGTTCAACGGGAGTAGTATACAGATGGATTAATACTAACTTGGTTTTGTCTCTTACTTCGAAAACAGACCATCGCACCTAACAGTGAACCTGTTATAGAGCGTAGGCTTTCATGACTGGTATCTTCATGGTTTGTGGGCATAAGGTCGTGGTCCAAGGCATATCAAATGTATGATGAGTGTGTCCTTTTTGCTGTTGCACTGTAACATGATGTACTCAGCAAGGTTGAAAAAAATAGAGATGTATTCCACGTCTAATGCAACGAGCTTTGTAAACATGTCAAACCAGAACGTTCATGCTTTGTGAGCTACTTGCTGATACAACAAGAACTGCTCTATGACTGCAATCATTTTTAGGACTGTAATTATTACAGAAAATTCTTTAAATGTTTTCCTGTAGAACAGCGTGAAATTCCACTGGACTACCAACTGTCAGACTGCATTTGAGAAACTGAAAGTGGAATTAACAATGAGTCCTAATTATGAGGAGAAATTTATCTATCCTATTATGTGATCAGTGAAGTGACTGGATACATTCTCAATCAGGATATAAGTACTTTGTAAATCTGCATGGTATGAACCGCTCGGAGACCCGAAATGGGTGGTTCAACTGTATAATTGGCAATGTTTTTCCTACTCCTTGTATGCATCCTTCCTTCATGAAGACTGAGAGGTGTGTGCAGAGGCATATCTGTGAAGTGAAGTTGACTGTAATGTCTGTGTGTGTGTAATGTAGTGTCATGTTCCTGTTGGAGATAATGGGAGAAGGAAGAGGGTAAAACCCAATGCCAGTACATAGCCTACTCCGTTTGAAGAGCACTAAGGGTACTCCTGAGCTCAGCATCCCCACCTGACAGGCACATCACCAGCCGCAGTTCACCGTGCAGAATGGGCTGTTACACAAAATGATGAAGTATGAACCACGTGTTGTGGTACCTGGAACTTTGAAGGGCGGAGTGCAACTGTGCCATCTACAGCGCACTCAGAAGCTTAGAACTAGCGCTTTCACCCTCAATCAACTAGAAAAAGAGAAAGTATTCATTGTAAGGCTGACAAAATGCTATTACGTGAAGAGCCATCACAAAGATTGGGTCGCTTACCTTTCTTATTTCGTAGTGACATAATTGTAAAATACACACCAGCATCAGGTTCTCACCATATGAGGTAGTACACAACAAAAACACGTCCTCGCCTTTTGAAGAAATTATTTCTAAGCTTGGGAAGAATGGGAAGTCGATGAAGAAGTTATGTTACGAGATGCTTGGAATAAGGTACAGAGAGGAAATATGAAACTGCTCAAGTGTCAAGAGCATATGGGACAGTGTGTTAGTAAACTACCTAAATACAAAGTCAGTCAATGCTTCGTGCTTGACAATCCTTGCTACGATACATCTGATGCAACCTATGCTGTATTGATCAGAGAAGCAACTAGACTTGTTACCAGCTCAGAAACTTACCTTTTTGAGCGACGTCCTGAAACCGTACATTCCTCATTCATTACATGAGCTTATAGTTTCACAAAAGGTACGTCTTACCTCGAAAAAGATGTTCCAGCATTTATGTAAGTATTGTGATAGGCAAAATCACATATTGACTAGAAGTGTCATGATTTCCAGCACCATAGTGATTCCGATTGCGTTTTGTATAATCTACAGGTACCTAAAGCGAAAACTTGGCAACGTTCATGAACAGCCAGTGCATCAAATATCAGAGAACTGGGTAACCATTAATAAGTAAGAACTAGGTAGGGACCTATACGGTAAATGAGAAGAAATGTAGAGTGTATGGAAGAATTATGTGAGAATCTTCTCATCTTTGCTGAAGAGCTCTCAATAAGGGACAATTTCATTGTACTAGTCTTGAATTAATGGAAACATGTACCTGCAAGGAAACAAGACAGTCTAGTACTGTACTTTAGATACTAATGTTCGCTTGTAAGAAAGCCGCCAGTGTACCTTGAGTCTAAAACTGAACTGGTATAAGAGAAACACTAACTGTATTCCGTAGAATTGTTAATGTTTAAACACGTGTCAAGACGTTTTAGAGGAACCATGATCAAAATTTCAGGGCTGATTTTCTAAATGAGGATGGCATGTTGCACCACAACAAGAAGTACTCAGTCCAGCAGTGGAAAACTAAGATAACTTCCTTGGCTATTGCAACAGCAGTACTAGGGGGATAGTGGCAGTGGTGCAAATTTGATATCAAGTTGGTATGCGAATTAATTAAACTGATCAATTAACACCACCTGACCACACATATCCCCACGCCCAGATAATGTCGGACGTTTTCGTCAGCTTACACGTGGACCCCATGCCCCTTCTGTCTATCCCCAACCCCTCCCCCTTCCCCCACCTAACCTAGTGGACGTATTTCTGAATTTTGGTGGGAATTTCTTTGTCCCAGGGATGTGCTGATGTCCTACCCCACCCACAAACCAGGAATTGACGGGAAATTAAAAATGGCAGTGTATTTCCTGGGAATCCAATCCTGGTCCTCCTGGACAGAAAGCCCCAGTGCACCCTCCAAACACGATCATACCACATGAGGTGCCTGTAATTGGCGAGAAATTAAAAATAGCAGTACTCTTTCCGGAACTCGAACCCTGGCGCTTCAGGATGGAATGCCCAAGTGCACCCCCAACACATGGAAAATGTCTAGAAGCAGGAGAGGAAGATTAGGTTACTGTACTTTATTTACAGGCTGATTACAATTAAAGCTAAGCTTTCAAAACACGTAGAAATAACACCACTGGTCACAATGACGTCAAACTGCAACGGAATATTATTGGAGAAGGAATAAAACGTACGGCAATAGAAAGAAATAGTGTGAACATTGATTAGTGGATGGCACTGTATGTGTCAGAATACGTAAATGGAAACACCTATCATGAGTACGACCCATGCCGGGTATACAGCTTTTCCTTCTATCGTGTCTGCGACGTTCGCCGGGATTGCCTCAATTCAGGATCGTACTCTGCTTGTAAAGCTGTGTTACAAGAATGATGACTGTGCACACGTCGCTCTTCAGAAGTCCTGAACAATGAAGGGTTTGAAAAAAGGTGTTGGTCCGATGACTGCCGTGGGTCGGAGAAAATGATTCGGAAATTCGAGAAGACGGGGTCTTTTGGTCTGCAACCTGGTAGAGGGAGGAAACGAATTTATTCGACGTCAGTGGAAGCAGTGGCCTCAGCAATGCAGGAGGAGACGAGTGGTGGTGTGCGAACGTGTAGTGCACAGAGAGTTGGCCAAATATTGGACATACCCGTGAGCACGATTCATACAATCCTACGAAACGTCCTCCTTTGCTACCCATAAAAAATTGCTCATGTGCACGGGTTGCTTTCTGTTGACCTGCCAGCAAGAGAGACCTTTGCTTTAGAACTTCTTGCTCGCATGGAAGTGGACAATGATTGGCCGTGGAAGATTTTGTGGACAGACAAAGGCAGCTTCCATCTGGCAGAACATGTGAATAAACAGAATTGGCGAATATGGGCAATGGAAAATCCACACACAAATCAACCAGTACCACTTCATCCTGAAAAGGTTACTGTGTGGTTTATGGTATCATCTATCATAGGGCGACATTATTTTGAAGAGACTGGTGCTTCCAGCCCTGTTACCTTTACCGTCACCGGCAAGCGCTATGAGTGTCTTTTGTGCAACCACATCATTTCAGGTCTCCAACAGCGTGGATGGGATCATTTTTATGCAAGATGGCGCACCTCCGTACATAGTAAATCAGCCGCCATTTGGCCATCCCGATCAACTGATCTTAATCTGTGTGACTTCTGGCTGTGGGGCTATCTGAATGATGTTGTATTCAGTGTTCTGATTGCAAACTGAGCTGCATTGAATGCACGCACTGCGCAACACATTCTGAATGTGACCACAGAAGCACTTCGGTCAGTTGTGGAACATGCTGTTTCTCGATTTGAACTTGTTGCAGAAAACGGTGGACAGCAAACTGAACATGTTTTGCGCCAGTCACGCGGAAATTAATAATTCGATTTGAGTTTGATTGACGCTTTTTATGCCGTTTTTGGCCTCAGGACAGTTAAAAACCGATGTGATTGGTGCTTTTTATGCAGTTTTTGGCTTCAGGACAATTAAAAACCAATGTGATTGATGTTTTTATGCGTTTTTTGGGCTCAGGACAATTAAAAACCGATTTTTTCCATCCGATGTGATATGACTTTGCTGTGGTGGAAGAGCTTACGTAACTAACAGTATCACACCTGTACATCCATGCACACTAAGTAATACAGTTTATTTAACATCAAATGTACATCTTAGGCGTTGTTGTATGATTCCTTTGCCATTTGTAGTCGACCACTGTCACATTATGATGCTCACAGCGCCATCTATTGCTACAGTTTGTAACTATTTATTTTTCTTCTGCCATATGTTTCCCCCTTTTTCGATAATATTCCGTTGCAATTTGATGTCAGTTTGACCAGTGGTGTTACTTCTACAGCGGTTTGAAAGCTTAACTTTGATTATAATCACCCTGTATTTTGGCTGGGAACCTGACGTAAAGATCGGTCCCATTTAGGTAATTAATCGTAAAGCGGGGATGTAAGTACGCAACTGTATGCATCACAGTACACAAGGACTGCCTCAAATCGCAATGTAGCTCAAAAATTGACGATATCATACAACTGGTGTGATCCTGCTGGAAAAAATTTCATAATATCACTCGAAGCTAATGGCACACACACTCAGACTCTACCCTACACCTACAAGCAGGAGGGGAAAAACCTGGGATGTAAGGTGCTATCTTTATTCTTTCTTGTGGGAAATATGTATAACTTTCAAGATGATGGTGTTGGACAGAGACGAGTGTATAAGTGTATTACCCGTAAGCATGCAGCTGAGTACAGTATCTATCGTTGTTTGATATCAGAGTTCGCTACAGATGACTGCTCAAAAATCATCCTGCAGCCCAGGTAATCGCATACATGCTACCACAACTCATGGAAAAAAATGTATCAAAAAATGGCTCTGAGCACTATGCGACTCAACATCTGAGGTCATCAGTCCCCTAGAACTTAGAACTAAGGACATCACACACATCCATGCCCGAGGCAGGATTCGAACCTGCGACCGTAGCGGTCACGCGATTCCAAACTGAAGCGCCTAGAACGGCACGGCCACACCGGCCGGCCAAAAAATGTATCACCGTTCTAATTAAACTTCGATTGTCATGAAAAAAAACAGCATTTGTAATGGACAGGTCATAATGCAGCACATATACTGGGGGAAAATTGTCGTCCCAAAAGACTGTAGCTGAAAGTGCGTTCTTCTCGATAGGTGCTCACAACTGCCGAAATTCAAGGCCCGCTTGCCTCCCCTCATCCTTGCCCTCCCTCCCTCCATCCATCTACCTATGGGGGGAGGGCAGTGAAGCAGTGATTACAGCCACTAGTGAATCATATTTGTGCCACTCTCATATTTCAAAACGATTCACCTTTTTCGAAACTATCTACCAAAGATCTCATACAACAGTTTCTCCTGTGCTGTTTCTTAGACAGTCCCTCTGCAATCTTGTAACTGCTCCTCAGTCTCTGCTCCACCCTCCCTGCAGCTTTGTCCATGTGATCGTCCCAGTTTATGTCAGACCTGAATGGAAGTCGTAGAGCGTTATATGTAAGTCCTTCTGCACCTTGTGGAGAACCAGGACAAGGTGAATTTATGCCACAAGACCTAGTTTTGACTACTCAGTGGAAATGGGAAGATGTTGTCGTAGCTCCGCCTACTGTCTACAATGTGTAACGCCAGCGCCAAACTTAGCTTTCCCCTGCAGCACGAGGTAGTTGAAAAGATAATACGAGCACATTACTCTGGAGTTTCTTGTTGGAAAAATTAGGAAGACTCCACATCATACAGCGCATAGAAGAAGGACGAGGATTTTGCTGCTGGCCTGCAATACTTCTTCAGACTACATACACGTACTCCAGTGCGTGGGAGATCTGTGTCTCTCAGGGTGCATTCATGTCTGTGAACCAAATATTCTCTCCCACCTCGGTATTTTGTATCATGTAACAGAGAAAAACTACGAACTATAAAAACTCTGCTGATGTCATTTGTTAGAGAACTTGACAGGCTATTACCATGTCCCTGTCTTCTAATATATCGGAAACAAATACAGTCTGCATGCCGGCATTGACCATATGTGGCGATCCTATTAGATATACAGGTATTGGTTCATTGGAACAGGTGGCTCGTGATCGCAGTCAGTTCCACAGACTAGTGTCCAGTTTCGTCACCTGTACTAGAGGAAGACCATATCCCACAGACTATCAATCATAAGAGGAGATCCCTGTGTTCTTGTCTGATACAGTGATATTTTTTTGCTGCAACACATCCAAGCGGTGCATGAATACAGTTACATACTCCATCATCATTTTGTTTTTTCCACGACAGCCTTGACATCTGTGTTGGGTGCTAAACCGACATTAACAAGTCTTGATCCACTGGCTCTCACAGAAAACTGGACATCGCATGGTGTAAATTATGCAGCTGCTGCTTCCACAATACATACACGATGATTTAAATAAAAAATGGTTCAAACGGCTCTGAGCACTATGGGACATAACATCTGAGGTCATCAGTCCTCTAGAACTTAGAACTCCCTTAAATCTAACCAACCTAAGGACATCACATACATCCATGCCCGAGGCAGGATTCTAACCTGCGACTGTAGCAGTCCCGCGGTTCCGTACTCAAGCGCTTAGAACCGCTCGGCCACCGCGGTGGCTATTTCAATAAAAGATAGAGGTTATGTTTCTTATTGAAAAAAAAAAATGCGGAAGACATCGCGACATATGCAAAGCGGTAGAGTTTTTCGGTGTTGTGGTGTGTTTCCAAACAGCTATCTGAGTGTGTTTGGTGATATTTATATTTAAAGCCGTCTTTTACAGTGACGTGGTAGTGGATATCTAGGTGTCCTGTTTCGACTGATCCATCATATTGCAGTCATGTATGTGATCACTCTTTCAGTGCAGGCCATCCTCAGAGGATGTTGCTCCCACTACGACTCGCTCTCCATCTTAAAAAAGTGATGTCAGTCAGTCACCATGTGTTAATCAACAGCGTACCAGTGGACGCATGGGATGGAAAAGACTCTGTCGATTTACTGTAATAAGCACCATAGTTGATAGTGTGATCAATTTTAGCAATTTCATAAGTTTTTCTGTAGTTTCAACACCGACCAGTGAGCCGACAGCGTGCTTCCCAATTTCTGTATCATCGCAAAACCACCCCTCTACTACTTTGCAAATACCAGAGGGTGTTCTTTACTGATCTACGTATTTCTAATACTTCGACCATATTACGTTATTTACGGATAGTAGTCGCAGAGCATTCTCGCATTCTTAGGATAAAGTTGTAGATTGAGAGATCTCCCCTCATTGTCTTTGACCAGCCCCCCTCCCCCCCCCCCCCCCTGAAACTCTGTCACTGATTTAATTTGCAGCTGACACCAGAAGTGGGAGGCTACTACTACGTGCACTACATTCCACGTCACGTGGAGGAACAGAGCGAAACGAGTCTGTAAGTGCCGTTCAGCGAAGACTGTTCCGCACTGATGTTACTCACAGCGCCCATCCAAGTGTACCAGACCAGATCTCTCCAGACGCGCGCATGTCGAGGAGGTTAGCAACCATTATCGGTGTACAGAAGATATGAGAGTGTTGTGATGATATAACAGATAGTTATGTAGAAGAAACGTGTGGTTTTTGCGTGATGGAGCTCCAGACAAACGTAGTTCGAAGCAGTTTACTTAAATCAACTGCACTATCATTTAAGAAGTATTGTTCTGGTGTCTGGGGTCAGAATGTAGAAGTTGTTTGTAAAAGAGAAATGATCGTGGAACATAAGCAGATACATTCGTAAGGCTGCACGGAGCAGGAGGAGATTAGTGTCTAACGTCCGGTCGGCAACGAGGTCATTAGAGACGGAGCGCAAGCTCGGGTGAGGGAAGGATGGGGAAGGAAATAGGCCGTGCCCTTTCAAAGGAACCTTCCCGGCATTTACCTGAAGCGATTTAGGGAAATCACGGAAAACTTAAATCAGGATGGCCGGAGACGGGATTGAACCGTCGTCCTCCCGAATACGAGTCCAGTGTGCTATAAGGCTGCACGGTTCTGCACTTAAAATGCACTGGACTGCTCGAGCGGCGCGGCTGTTACTCGTGTGGAATACGAAGCCGTTAATATTCCAGTGCAAGACACATATTCCCAGAGCATGACATACATTCTCCCGACAAGTTTCTCTACGATATACTAGGGCCACAAACTGTAAAGTATAATGCTACTACAAAGAAAATATCGATTCTTTGTAACACAAACACTATATAGGTTTCCAGCGGTGTATTACGCCTGTCGTTTTTGAAGTTCAAGCCTGATTGCGATTCGGAATTTATGATAGGCTCACAACGATCGTCGACAGCCGAAAATGCGTCTGAACAACTAACACCACCATCAGTAGCTAGAGGAGATGTAACACTCTTACCGCAGTTAACCACCGCTCCTGGTAACCTTCCTCTTGCACACAGAAGTTATGGCCCGATGATAGGTTGTGTTGCTCATGTGCAGGATAATATTGCCTTTCGCCTTGATGCGGCGTCGGTAGAATGCCTCCTCTCTGCGCTATTAAGGTGTATATGCGTAGCATAGTCTACTCTACTTCTCTAGAACACGCAGTTATATCGATTTTTCTCAGTACTCTTTTCATGGTATTTGTCTATAATTTTATGAATTCTCAGTCATTATCTATAATTTTACCAGGTTCTCACGATTTGACATATGTCATGCCATTTCCCTCAATTGTTGCGTATCCCACACAAATTTCTCGTAAATGTTCCACATTTTCCTCGAATTTTACAAATTTTATGTAATTTCCTACATTTTTCCACAGTTTTCCATATGTATTTTGTCATAATGCTGACATACCCATGTGCTGTTTGATTTTCTGCGAGATTATTTGCTCATCTTACACACCAACCTGCTAAAACGTTCTGCCTCCTCACCAATGATCCACTTGGTTGCTAACAGCCGCTTCTTATCTATACGAAACTGAAGGCCCGAATTATGTCCAAGATGTGACAGAGAAATGGAGTACATCGCATACATCTTCATTCGCCTAGAGGTGGGCGCAGAAACAGGATATGTTTGATTGATATGTTTCATAATCACTCATGTGTTGGAAGTCCTCTGATCATTGTGGTATGGATATGTCTGATGTTAACCATCGCAAGTGGCTAGTGCTCTAAGTCACACACACAGAACACGCAACTGTGTGCTACGCGATAGCACGTTCCACCACACAACTGATACACCCGGAGAGAACAACGGAATGAAATGGTAAAACGCGTGATAAATGGAATGTGGCAAAATTTCCCTCTCCCTAGTATCCATCGTCAGTCTACCATTAAAACGTACCTCGCTACAACCCAATAAATCACTCCATCCACTTTGTAACATCCTTTAACGCAGATCCATGTCATGTTAGAGACAGATGTCTCTTTTTTCGAGGAAAACATCAAAGGCAGCAGTCAACTTCCGTGTATCACTATTACCTCAATAGACATACTGAAGAATGTTGCTAAAAAAGGCTACGCAGCAACTGTTTGCAAGGTTTTTGTTAGCTCACACTGCATGACTATGATTGGTGGAGAGCACAGAGAAGCAAATTGTAAATACAGTTTGTTAGTGTTTAAAACACCTAAACAGTCCTGCACAGGGTCAAACACGCGACCCATTCCTTAGCAGTATATTGCAGTCACCCCAGCTGGCAATAGAGCGCTCTTTAGCTATGGACACGTTAGCAGAATTTATGAAGCAGTTGCCGATAACTCTGGGGTCACACCTGGGCTTGTGACACGACATATATAAATTTTTTACTCCACATTTGATGGTCATCTACGTTAAACAGCCTATGAAAACCGTTTTATCGCTGTCGACGAAAAAATGATTGTTTCCCTGACAGGTGCTTTCGTGTGAACTTTCTCTCTCTTGCTGTCTCTTCAAAAATGGTTCAAATGGCTCTGAGCACTATGGGACTCAACTTCTGAGGCCATTAGTCCCCTAGAACTTAGAACTACTTAAACCTAGCTAACCTAAGGACATCACACACATCCATGCCCGAGGCAGGATTCGAACCTGCGACCGTAGCGGTCTCGCGGTTCCAGACTGCAGCGCCTAGAACCGCACGGCTGCTGTCTCTTACTCGTTCCCATGCACAAGAATTTTTCTGCACCAAGTGGAAGACATGCATGT
This sequence comes from Schistocerca americana, assembly GCF_021461395.2. Lineage (NCBI taxonomy): Eukaryota > Metazoa > Arthropoda > Insecta > Orthoptera > Acrididae > Schistocerca > Schistocerca americana. Next base: position 97,575,306 of record NC_060121.1, read on the forward strand.
ACCCACGCATTCCTCTCAATTCCCCCCCTATTTTGGCGTATTTTCCCTCAATTTATACGTATTTTTCTTCATTTTTCGTTATTTTATCGATTTTATGTCACTTCTTCCCATAGGATCTTGACATCATTTCTTGCACTTATTCTAAAATTGCTTGTAAATGTAACAGTTGTCAACACCCTAGTGCAAATGCACCATTTTTTTCTGATCGGTCGACATAGCACATCGTTGTTGTCGAGTGCATCCAGTCACTGCAAACGACGTATTCTACTGCTGCAATGCGTTTGCTCTATTTTTTGGATGTATGTGTTTGTTCATACGTCGCAGATGGCACAGGGTGCAGAAGGTGTTAGATGTAGCGCATTCCAACTTCAGTTCAGGCCCGACTTAAAGTGGTACGATCACATGGACAAAGCTGCAGGGAGGTTGGGGCAGAGACTGAGGAGCAGTTACAAGATGCAGAGGGGGTGCTTAAGAAACAGCACAAGAGTTTTCGCTGTATGGGATACTTAGCAGATAGTTTCGAAAAAGGTAACTGGTTTTGAAATATGAGAGTGGCACGAATATGATTCACCAGTGGCTCCAATCATTAAAAGATGACTCTACAGGGTACAACGCAAGTATCTGGCTGAATCGATAGACTTGATTCCAAACTGCAGACAACATTTTTATGCAGCGTGGCAGAACCACTGTCGTTATGATCGTGTTTTTAATAGCACAGTCCTTATGCAAAATGTATGTTGTGGGCTGTGGAATCCCTCTGACGTCGCTCCAAATGTCGGTGCTCAGTAGTGTTCCTCGAGAAGAACATCGACTTCCCCTCATGGATTCCCATTTGACCTACCTGGTAAGTGTAACACGACTGCTGAAGAAACGATTACTCTCCACGCAAATTGACTCTCAGTATCAATTTATTTAACTAGCCCATGAATTTGATAATAATGACGTGCCATGTAGTCGGTGGAAGAGATGGCTAGGGAACCATGGAACTGTTCTTGACAGGCGTTTCTTTCTTTTTTCGTTGTGTTGATATCTTTTAACGAAATTTCAATCTCCCACCTACACAGGGCGAGACAGGCTCTCACGTGCTTCATGAACGCTGTTATGATATAGCATAGCACTGATAAAATGGAATCTGCCGTAGTGTACAAAACAGCTATGTTATCTTGAATTATAGCTTGTTGTTGTCGAACGTAAATTGATTATGTTTTTTCCTATGTATGAGCCAATATCGTGAAAGATTGTATTCTATAATGTTATTCAATGTGTCAGAAATGATTGTAATACACATGTGCATGACAGTTTATGACGCTGAATTGAAAGCAGGAGACGCTCTCAGGTCGTGTAATTTGTCCATCAAGCTGAAAGAAATTTCTTTTTCTTTGGAATTTTTGAAATGACTAGGACATTCGGCAGTGATCTGTAGCTTTTGTATCAAAATAGTAGGAAATATTTCCTGATGTTACGTAGGGTGGAAATGTTTCTGTTGATCATCTGTAATCGGCGGCGGTGCACTTCGTTGATGTCGCAAAATAACTGAAAGAAAATGGATTGCCCCTGTTTATAGATGCTTGATTATACAAGATGTATTGACGCTAAATACTGCTGTTCTCCATTACAGAACTGCGGCCTGCTGGAGGCGTGGGGGACGACTCTACTGTGGATGGTCGCCGGACATAGCTACGCTCCGTATAGCGCCTGGGCAGTGCTGCTAAATTTCCCTTTTGTGTTGGTCAAGGGCCATCGCCTCAAGGCAGGAAGGGTACCGCATGCGACCCCGAAGGACAGCAGAAAGCCTGGGGGTTCCAGCGACCGCAGAGTGGTGGCAGAGGGGCCGCAGGAAAACAGCGAAGGGCTCGACAGCGCAGCTAGCCATTTGAAAAAGCGATTTCGAACGTTCTCTAGAATTTCGTTTTTGTTCCGGAGAGGTCCAGTCTTTTCAAGAAATACGTCTGAAAGGAAGTCCGTCCCTGGTAGCTGAGTGATCAGCGCAACGGATGTCATACCTAACGGCCCGGGTTCGACTCCCGGCTGGGTCGGAGATTTTCTCCGCTCAGGGACTGGGTGTTGTGTTGTCCGTATCATCACCATTTCCTGCCCAACGACACGCAAGTCACCGAAGTGGCGTCAACTCGAAAGACTTGCACCAGGCGAACCGTCTACCGGACGCTGCATTTCCATCGTTACTGTAAGAAAGAGTCACATTGACGTTAAATAAAATTGTTCTCCATCTCACGACGACAGGCCTATTGGAGGCGGTGGGTGCATGCCAAGTCTGCGTGATGTCACAGCCACAGGTGCGCCTTCTGTGGGGGCGGTGTGTGGGGGTGGGGCAGTGTCGATAGTTAGGTGAACAAGTTGCATTAGGGGTGGGTGTCCTATTATCTCGTATTGTTCGGTTGACTATACATGCTTTTGTGTTGGCAAAGGACCGTCGCTTCAAGACGAAGGCGGAAGGACAGTAGAACGTGAAGCACGGTGCGGGGCAGCAGCTGGCTCTTTAAAAAATCCTGCCTCCCGCTCCTTCTGCAGGTGGATGGATGGAGGGAGGGAGGGCAGGGATGAGGGGAGGTAAGATGGCCTCGAATTTCGGCATTTGTGAGCACCTATCGAGGAGAATGCACTATTAACAACAGTCTTTTGGAACGACAATTTTCCCCAGTTCATGTGCTGCTTTATGACCGGTTCATTACAAATGCTCGTTTTCTCATGACAATTTCGAAGTACCTTACACACCAGCCTCTTTCCTGCCATCTTGTAGATGGAGTTTGAGAGAGTCTGTCACCAGTTTCGAGTGGTATCGTGAAGTTTTTTCCCAACAGGATAACAATAGTTGTATGGTATCGTTAATTTTTGAACTGTATTGCGATTTTAGGCAGTCCTTATGTAGTGCGATGCACAGACACACATCAAAATAAGTTTTCCATCACCCCGGTTCCCAGAACTCCTGTAGATAGACGTTGACTGTGGATATTGTATCACAGACACAGTCCCGTTGACTGTTCGGAGACGTCACTAAAGCGGCCCAAAGATGTAAACAACAATGCATGAGCAGCGCCTGTTACATGGAGGGGCTCCGACAGTCCACCAGTTCGTCATTCCACAAAGAAGGAGGTACACAGCTCTTGCTGTTTGTAGCTCAACGAAGCCTAGACCGTCAATTCGGCGGACCGATCGTGTCCACGATGTTACTTTGTGCCAGGAAAGGCTCTCAACAAGGGAAGTGCCCAGGAGCCTCGGAGTGAACCAAAGCGATGTTGTTCGTACATGGAGCAGATACAGAGAGACAGGAACTGTCGATGACATGCCTCGCTCAGGCCGCCCAAGGATCACTACTGCAGCGGATGACCGCTACCTACGGGTTATGAATAATGTTTTCGAGCAGCCACAGGACGTCGTGTTACGACTCAAACTGTGCGCAGTAGGCTGCATGATTCGCAACTTCACTACTGACGTCCACAGCGAGGTCCGTCTTTGCAACCACGACACCATGCAGCACGGTAGAGACGGGCCAAACAACATTGCGAATGAACCGCTCAGGAACTGCATCACTTTCTCTTCACCGATGAATGTCGCATATGCCTTCAACCAGACAATCCTCGGAGACGTGTCTGGAGGCTATCCTGTCAGGCTGAATGCCTTAGACACACTGTACAGCGAAAGCAGCATGTGGAGGTACCCTGCTGTTTAGGGATGGCATTATGTGGGGCCGACGTACGCCGCTGGTAGTCATGGAAGGCGCCGTAACGGCTGTACGATACGTGAATGCCCTCCTCCGACCGACAGTGCAGCCATATCGGCAGCATATTGGCGAAGCATTCGTCTTCATGGGCGACAATTCGCGCCCCAATCGTGCACATCTTGTGAGTGACCACCTTCAGGATAACGATATCGCTCGACTAGAGTGGCCAGAATGTTCTCTAGACATGAACTCTATCGAACATGCCTGGAATATACTGAGAAGGACTGTTTATGGACAACGCGACCCACTCTGAGGGATGTACGCCGAAACCCCATTGAGGAATGGGATGATCTGTACCAACAGTGCCTTGAGGAACCTGTGGATCATATGCCAAGACGAATACTTGCATGCATCAATGCAAGAGGACGTGCTACTGGATGTTAGAGGTACCGGTGTGTGCAGGAATCTGAACCACCACCTAAAAATGGTTCTGAGCACTATGGGACTTAAACATCTTAGGTCATCAGTCCCCTAGAACTTAGAACTACTTAAACCTAACTAACCTAAGGACATCACACACATCCATGCCCGAGGCAGGATTCGAACCTGCGACCGTAGCAGTCGCACGGTTCCTGACTGAGCGAACCACCTCCTCTGAAGGTCTCGGTGTATGGTGACACAACATGCAATGTGTGGTTTTCATGACCATTAAAAAGGGCGGAAATGATGTTTACGTTGATCTCTATTCCAACTTTGTGTTCAGGTTCCGGAACTCTCGGAACCGAGGTGATGCAAAACTTTTTTTGATATGTATTTGTGTAATAACACCCCATATTTATGGTTAATTGCCTAATTAAGACCAATCTCTACATCTGTTCTACATCCAAAATCATTAATGTACACTAACCTAACCTTCTTCTCCCGCATATGGTCAGTTTCCATGTGTTGGGGGTGCACTTGGGCTTTCCATCCAGAAGGCTCAGGTTCGAGTTCCAGAGAGAGTACCGCCCTTTTTAAGTTCCCCCGGTTTGCAGGGGCGTCTGGTGGTATGATTCTGTTAGGAGGGAGCACTTGGTCTTTCCATCCAGGGTGATCATGGTTCACGTCTCAGAAAGTGCACCTCCATCTTTAATTTCCCTCTAATTCCCAGGTAGTGGGTGGGATGGGACACACCAGAACGTTGTTATATCTTGAGTTACTTGCTAATACAACAATAACTGTAGATTATGGAAAAACCTCGTGGTGTAAAATTTTACTTAACCCTCCAAAATTTATTGTGGGAATGCCAACTCATTAAGAATTAATCTGTACAATTTTATGCGCAAAGTTAAATAGATAACACAAAAATTGCTTCACTAGGCGTAGTTCTGAAACTGGGAAATTTGCACAAAAGTTCACTGTAACACTTTTTGAATTGAACAGTACGCTGCTTATGATTTAGACCTGACTGCAGATATCTTCATTGATATAGGTCAAAGGCCTACAGCGTAATGTATGTGAAGGGGTCGAATAGAAACAATGGGAAACTTCAATACTCAGATTTATTCATAAAGGCATTTATGGTGTAAACATATTGTATAAATTAATAATCAAACCCTGAGACAGTTATCTCTGTCTAAATTTGCACGAAGATTAAATGGAAAATAGTGTCACTGACCTGTCAGTTAAATAACGTCCTATCCTTTTAGGAATTTACTGATAGCCGATGGTCAATGGTAACTGAAAACTATTTAATCCTATAACTATTGATGTGAGCAATGATTGGACATTGCTGTCTAAAACCCAGAAATTCACACATTCATTAGTAGAGCAAAAGGAGATGACACAAGTAGTCGTCCTGGATTCACACGTGTGAAATCAAATTGAACTACGCTGCCGGTGCTGTGAATTATGACTGGACTGCGCCGAGGTATACGGTGCAAACGTCACTAGCTCCTTCGCGAAGACATTCAACACGTTTGTGGGACTCCAAGATGTGGCAGCCTCTATTGCACTGCTACGCCAAGTCGAACAAGATACCCTACCGGAATGTCGCACCGGAACTCTCGCGTTCTGCCACCTAGACGAAATGGACACTTTTGCGCTCTACTAGTAGGTCTAACTGGAAACTTTCGAGTCCTACCAGCAAGTGCTTCTCTTTCGATGCTTACTTACGCTCTGCGTATTCCTTGTTGCCTAAATGCGCTGGTCGCCAAGCGCTAAATCATGAATCACTGTAGCCCAGTCAAGAGGATTCTCTCCAACAGGGAATCCCGCCAGAAATAGCACGTCTTTTTTCCAGGCTCCGATGACAAGATGAAACCCTCTCCTACTACCAAAAAGAATCCATTTGAACGCTGCAATACGACGTGAGACATCTTTACGCCGACTGCATGTTCTCCCGTCAATGTCCATGCCTCGCTACCGGTTTCAAGAAATCCAGAGGGGCCGCTACGAAACTATAATTTATTTTCTGTGTGGCGTGCTTTCTACAAGTGGGTAATCTTCAAAATCAATCAGAAAACATGGAAGAACACCTCCAATCCTGCACACAGTCTCGGACTGCCCTTGGCTGAATCTTAGCTGCAAGGAGTCATGTGGGAACACAATGCTTGTTTCCCCTGTGGATTCAAGGCCTACCTCAATTCCAAGAATCTTACGCCACTCAGAACGTAGTCCCGATCAACAGACACCAACATGCATGACAGGAGCGTTCTCTGTTGCTCTGTCAAATAATTTCACTGTTCTGCACATCTGCACGCACCATAGAATTAGTCATAATCTATTAAAACAGTCGCTGGTTAATAGATAGAGACATGCAAATTACCCCGGACACCCTGCTGCCAGTGACTGTGTTCTATAATACGAATAACATTTTTTATGCGGAATGATAAATGTATTCTCATTGTTGATGAAACCAACAAACTGCTTGCCACGTTTCATAGCGGTAAGGTTATTACCACGTGCTTTTGGCAAGCAGTGTGACCAGAGGCGCAAAAGCATCGATGCAGCAGAAAGAAGTACCCCAGCTTCAGTGGCTTTGGCCCAGTTACTTGACATCCGAACCACAGACTTATTGTGACGCGTGTGACCAGAAGCAATTCAGGAGCGTAAAAAGTACGCCCCAATCCATTATAAAATACGCTCTTTTTTAGTTATGGCATCTCTTTCTTATCTCGAGAAGAGAACGATGATGGTCCGCAAGTCCACGAGTTTACATGTCACAACCATTTATCCCTTGGGCCTATGGTGCTGCTAGCAGTGGCACTACTGCTGGTGCCAAGTCCGATGCTGTGACGTAAGCGCTCTCCAACCAGTGAGTCACCTGGAGGCCACTTGCCGCTGCCTTCCGTCCTTGAGCTTTCTGGTTCCCGTCTAAGGGCGTGCAGCTGCTCGTCTGCCATCGTCTCGCTGCCTGCTCAGCTCTGGAAATGTGCTGCTATTGGGAGCTGCCACTTCTGTGCAGAGTCACAGTCGGCTCTTCCCGTCTTAGGTGTCCTTGCCCTAGACTTCTACCAGTCTAGTCTAACACAGAGCGACTCTGCTGCTGGCCAGTTGTGCCGTACTGTGTCGCCGTGTGCTGACTGCGGCGCCTTCCTCTACTGCGCACGTACTGTTTATAACCCGTTTACCCTGGCATCCTGGGGCGACGACATGACGAATGTACTTTCAGTAGTAAATGAGCAGTTTCCAATGCTGTTACCTGGCGTGTCATCGGAGGTCCAACAGGCGCCCATTCACCAGTGCATTACAGCCCAAAGAAATGTTCAAATGTGTGTGAAATCTTATGGGACTTAACTGCTAAGGTCATCAGTTTCTAAGCTTACACGCTACTTAACCTAAATTATCCTAAGGCCAACACACACACCCATGCCCGAGGGAGGACTCGAACCTCCACCGGGACCAGCCGCACAGTCTATGACTGCAGCGCCTCAGACCGCTCGGCTGCACTACAGCCCACGCCCCGCCTTAGGTAGTGGTAGTACGACATCATGACGATGGATCACCTAGTGTCCGATCACACTGGTAATTATAGAGCATACATGAATGTAAACGCTGTAAGTAGTCGTACTATTACACGAAGTCATGTGATGCAAGCCAGAATATCAGCAGACGTTTGGCAAGATCCGGTTACATTAATGTGACCACCTGTTAAAAGCCTGAATATCCACCTTTCGTTGACCACTGCGACACATGCAGGAAGAGAGTGAAGAAGTTCTGGAAGGGACCAAAAGGTATGCAGAGCCATGCTGATTCAAGTGCCGTGCCCTGCTGCGCTATGTTTCTCAGTTCGGAATCCATAGTATAAATACCACAATCGAGGTTGTCCCACAGATTCATTACTGGGTTTAAACCCAGGAAGTTTGGTGGCCAGGGGAGTATGATAAACCCTCCTCATTCTCTTTGAAACACGCACGTGCACATCGAGCTGTTCTGACTACTCTGCTGGTAGATCTACATCTACATCTGCATCTACATCTACATCTACATGGTTACTCTGCAATTCAGACTTTAGTGCCTGGCAGAGGGTTCATTGAACCATTTTCATACTTCTCTACCATACCACTCTCTAATGCCCAGTGAGAAAAAGGAACACATAAATCTTTCCGTTCGAGTTCTGATTTCTCTTATTTTATTATGGTGATCATTTCTTCCTACGTAGGTGCGTTTCAAAAAAATATTTTCGCATTAGGAAGAGAAAGTTGGTGATTGAAATTTCGTAAATAGATCTCGCCGCCAAGAAAGCCGCATTTTGTTTCAGTGACTGCCACCCCAACTCGAGTATCATATCAGTGACACTCTCACCCCTATTGCGCGATAACACGAAACGGGCTGCTCTTCTTTACACTTTTTCGATATCAATCCTACCTGGTAAGGATCCCACACCGCGCAGCAATATTCCAGCAGAGGACGGACAAGTGTAATGTAGGCCTTCTCATTAGTGGGTCTGTCGCATCTTGTAAGTGTTCTAACAACAAAGCGCAGTCTCTGTTTCGCCTTCCTCACAGTATTATCTATGTGGTCTTTCCAATTTAAGTTGTTCATAATTATCGGATTTCTTTTAGTACCCATGTGGATGACCTTGCACTTTTCTTTCTTTAGTGTCAATTGCCACTTTTCACACCGCACAGAAATTCTCTCTACATCATTTTGTAATTGGAAATGATCATCTGATGATTTTATTAAACGGTAAATTACAGAGTTATCTGCAAACAATCCAGGGGGGCTGCTCAGATTATCACCTAGATCATTTATGTAAATCAGGAGCAGCAGAGGGCCTATGACACTACCTTTCGGAACGCCAGATATCATTTCTGTTCTACTCGATGATTTACCGTCTGTCACTACGAACTGTGACCTCTCTGAGAGGTTATCATGAATCCACTCACACAATTGAGACGATACTCCATATGCACGCAATTTGATTAATAGTCGCTTGTGAGGAAAGGTATCAAAAGCCTTCTGGAAATCTAGGAATATGGAACCGATCTGAGATCCCTTGTCAACAGCACTCATTACTTCACGTGAATAAGGAGCTAGATGTGTTCCACAAGAACGATATTTTCTGAATCCGTGTTGGTTATGTATCAAGAAGTCATTTTCTTCAAGGTTATTCATAATATTCGAGTACAGTATATGCTCCAAAATCCTACTGCAAATTGAGGTCAGTGATATGGGTCTGTAATTCAATGAGTTACTCCTATTCTCTTTCTTGAATATTGGTGTGCTACTTTCCAGTGTTTAGGAACAGACCTTTCGTCAAGTGAGCGATTGTATATGATTGCTAAGAAATGCGCTATTGTATCTGCATACTATGAAAGGAACCTGATTGGTATACCATCTGGGCCGGAAGACGTGCCTTTCTTAAGTGATTTGAGTTGTTTCGCAACACCTAAGATATCTACTTTTATGTCACTCATGCTAACAGCCGTTCTGGTTTCGAATTCTGGAATATTTAGTTCGTCTTCTTTCGCGAAGGAATTGCGGAAAACTGTATTTAGTAACTCCGCTTTAGTGGCACCATCATCGGTAACATTTCCATCGCTATCGCACAGTGACGGTATTGACTGTTTTTAGCCACTGGTGTACTTTACATACGACCAGAACCTCTTTGGCTTTTCTACCGTATTTTGAGACAATGTTTCATTGTGGAAACTATTAAAAGCATCTTTCATTGACGTCCGCACTAAATTTCGAACTTGTGTGAAACTTAGCCAGTCTTTGGGATTTTGCTTTATTCTGAATTTGGTATCCTTTTTTCGTTGCTTCTATAACAGTGTACTGACGTGTTTTGTGTACCGTGGTGGATCAGTCCCGTCTCTTATTAACTTATGCGGTGTGGATCTATCTATTGCTGTCGATACTGTATCTTTGAATTTGAGCTATATCTGGTCCACACTTAGATAATTAGCTTGGAAGGAAGAGAGACTCTCTCTTGGGAAGGCATCAACCGAATTTTTATCTGCTGTTTTAAATAGATATATTTTGCATTTATTTTTAGTGTGTTTGGTTGATATGGTTTTGAGCCTCTCTACAATGATCTTGTCTCCACTAATCTCTGTATCCGTCACGACGCTCTCTATTAGACCAGTATTATTTGTGGCTAAGATGTCAAGTGTGTTTTCGCAACCATTTACAATTCGTGTAGGCTCAAGAACTAATTGTTGAAAGTAATTCTCAGAGAAAGCATTTAGTATAATTTCGGAAGATGTTTTCCGTCTACAACAGGCTTTGAATATGTATTTTCACGAACAAATCGAGGGTAGATTGAAGTCTCCACCAATTATATCTGAATGAGTGGGGTACTTATTTGCAATGAGATTCAACTTTTTCTTTGAGCCGTTGAGCTATTGCATCATCTGAGTCGCGGGTTCGGTAGAAGGAGCTAATTATTGTTTTGGCGTAGCTGTTGCGCATAACCTCCACCCATAGTAATTCGCAGGAGCTTGATACGCCCGCTAAACCCGCTGGGCAGAACAGGTGATTAGGATTGTGGAAAGGGACAAATAAGGTTGGGGTCAGTTTCACCTTAAAATTGTAATTTATTGTAATTTAATAACACATTTACAACCAAAGCGGACATAGACGAACTTTACAACTACGAGTTTCCAAAATGCAATTCTTTCACGGCTGAAGGCCTCCAAGCAAGAAATCTTAAAAATCAACAATACAAAAATGCAGTTAAAATAGTAAATAAAATGATTAACATATATTTTTATCGCAACTAGGCTGAAAGCCTCAAGGCAAAAGTTGATAGACAAACGTAAACAAGATGCAGTAGAAATGGCCGAAGGCCCACAATAAAATTTTGATGATTTCAAAATAAATTACCATAACCTTCAAAGGCAGAAGGCCTATATGAGCCCACACTAATTGTAAACGGTTGCGAAAACACACTTGACATCTTAGCCACAAATAATACTGGTCCATTTTAAGGAGGTATGTCGTCAAACGGGTCGACTTGGAGCAGGAGAGGCACCACAGGACATTTTAATTTCAATAATTTTACAAATAAATTCATAAAACTTTGTCAGCATCACCAGGAAGGATTCACGATTCACATTCATGGTAGTGGAAGTTCAAAAACATAACAAAATAAATTTTTTGACATATGAAATTTCATCATATTTTCACTTACTATTGGCTGCATTTGTTGCTATAGGTACACTTTTCTTCATAAGTAAGAGAGATTCTTCGACAAATTTTGCACAGCATACAAACCATACTTACTGGTATATGAAACTCTAGAATTTATGTAATTCATGAAAAAATGAATGAGCAGTTACATTTTAAACTTCATGTTTAGAAAAAAACTCAAACTTTATAGTTAATTATCCTAATTTTTACCACAGTTTCTAAAAGATTTGGAAAATTCTTGAGTTTTGCATTAAGAAGTTCGTGTTTAATAAGCATACCACGTTTGAAAGTTATAGGATATTTATTTTGGATGTTACAGGTGCCTATGTACAAAAATTTGTGTTTTTTGGAAAATGGCTGTTAAAATTTCTGCTTGTATTTGGCAATCTTTTAGAAATGTCCAGCACCATAAGCAGGTTCTTTTTCATTTTCTAAATCAGTTGTCTTCCTATTCATATTCCTATGATGCACTCTTATCACCTCCAAAATGGTTTTATCTGTTTTCACTACACGGTCTCTTGTCTATCGCATAGAAAGCTTTGATGCAGTACACTCCAAGCATAATTCCAGTTTTCAGTGAAACATATTTCTTGCTTTACATGCCATCATTAAAACATGAAACTGCATCATAAACACCAATAGCAAGTGCATTTCTTCCCGCAAAAGTTGTTTATGGCAATCTTTCCCTTACACATTTGTTAAAACTTAGGTTTTGGGTACCTCCATGATGTGATTTCATCAATAAGTTTTCATTTAGATTTGATGGCTTCCATTACAACACTTGGGGCGAGAATTCTTGTGATGATATTCTTTAGTTACGTATGACAGAAGAATGCTGTGCAAAGGGGTATGGCGGTGCATCTTGATGCAATTAAGACCAAATAATGTGCCTTATAATCTTTCAAATATATATATTTTATACATCAAACTATTCAGGAAGGTGCGCGCTACAAAACAGGCATATTTTTTAAAAATCTTATTTTTAATTTTTGACGTCCTCCCCCTCTTAAGTCTCATAAATGAAACATGGTCGGGGTTCGTTGACTGTTTCGACAGCCGTATCGTGATATTCCATGATTACTCTGTAAGGCCGCATTACTGCCCAGGGTTATACGACCACATTGATTGACAAGTCTCATACCCTGGTACAACGTTTATTCCCCCGTGGCTATACTGTGTTCCAAGAAGACTGGGCTCCTGTTCACACAGCTTGCGTCGCCGCGGACTGATCTTGTGAGCACGAGGATGGAATGTCTCATGTCTGGCGGGCACCACAGTCACCAGAGCTCAGTACTACTGAGCCTTTGTGGTCTACTTCGGCGAGAAGCGCGCTTGATCGCTGTCCACCTCCGTCATCGTTACCTCCACTTGCCACTGTTTTGCGAGGAGAATGGTGTGAGATTCCCCTGAAACCACAACGATCTGTATTTACTCATGCCGAGACGACTGGAAGCTGCTTAGAATTCCAGTAGATTTCCTATACCGTAACAGGCGTAGTAATGTTGTGTGTTTTTGGCATCTTAGTTCATCCACCGTATATCCCTAATGAGTCAGTGGAAGTCTGTGATGCTCGGTACAGAATCATCTTTGCCGGCAGTCTGAAACTTAGCAAGTGTGGAAGAAAAATCAGCTCCGTAAGCTATGATTGTGACGCACAACTCTCATGTATAACACAATCACATAATAAAATAGCATTATTGTTGAAACAATTAATCATTAGTCTTTTCACCAACGCTGATTTTTTTATTTCTTTGTTATAGGCCTATAAGATCAGTTTCGCTATGCATAAGCATTGTAAAATAAACATGAGAAATACACAAGGTGTAAATCAAATACTCTATTATCTGAAACTGTTGCAAACAATTTTGTAAAATTTATGAAGTAGGCACATTGGTAATGTCACATGTTATATCGAGTCAATGAATACGTCCGAGTCGAGTAAGACGAAATATTTGGCCCGAACACCGTCTCTGACAACAGGCGAAAGGGAAGAGATGGTGTACAGGCGAATAAAGACGAGCCCAAGTGTGTGTGGCTCTGGTGCACAGAACGTGTGTTCAGCAATTGCTCGTGTTTGCGAGAGATACAAGGGCCACACGAAATGGGTTACATATGACGATACCTCAAGAGGAATAAAAAGAAGAGTACTGTTTCGCGACAGCAAGTAATATGACTGCTTTTGGAGACTAGTTATTACAATTTGTAATTATGTAACACTGTCGTCGATGTGACATTACTTCGCACCTACAGCAACAAAAACTGTAAGCTCAAACCACATCAGACTTTTAAGTTTGTAAAAGGCTCACGCTGTAATGAAAAATGTCTACGAAATATTCAACAATGAACTACACAGTGTGTGATGTGACGTCTGCCAATCAGATGATGAGAACTGTGATGAACAAGACGGAAACAAAAAGTAGCGGCTTTGAGCAGTAATCAAAACGTCCTGGGTCCCTGGTTTGAACCTCGATACTATTTAAATTTTGAATAAAAAGTAATCAACGAGACGTCATCTCCGTTCTGTCAATGGCCTTCCCAAAGACGGGAATAGAGCGAAAAGAGGTTCAGCGCAGTCTCTTGCCCTTGAGTTGGGAAACTGCCCCTGAGAAACGGAAGAACAGCGCTATTCAACGGCATGTAGGTGCAGAAGGCAATGGAAACGAAGGACACATAATGTGTGTCATGATGATCTCTTCACCAGCAACGGATTCCTGATTATCCCCCCAATTCCAATCTACGGGAGGATACTGCTCAAAAAATGGCTCTGAGCAGTATGGGACTTAACATCTGTGGTCATCAGTCCCCTAGAACTTAGAACTACTTAAACCTAACTAACCTAAGGACATCACACACATCCACGCCCGAGGCAGGATTTGAACCTGCGACCGTAGCAGTCGCGCGGTTCCGGACTGAGCGCCTGAACCGCTAGACCACCGCGGCCGGCAGGATACTGGCAATGGGGAGTTGACCATGAGAAAAACAGTGGATAATGAACGAAAGAGTAACGTTCTCCGAACATGCGTGGAACGACCCCATCAAATTCGACAGAAAACAAACGCCTACAACAATAGTTCAGGTATGCATGCTGAAGTCACAAGCAGAAGATGAAGATACAAAGAAAGTATAGAGGATACTGTAAGGATAATTCAGTGCATAAAGCGAGATAATAATCTAACAGTCACGCGGCATTGGAATACTGTTATAGGGTTAGGAGTTACGGGAGAATATGAGATTGTTGGTAGGAACGAGAGCAGAGAAAGACTAATAGAGTTCAACAGTAAACGTCATCTACTGGTAACGAATGCTCTGTTCAAGAATCACAAGAGGAAGAGCTGTAGTTGGAAAGAGCTCAGAGTCACAGAGATTCCAGCTAGACAGACAGAAATTCTGAAATCAGATACAGGACTGTAAGGCGTACCCAGGAGCAGGTGTAGACTCAGATCACAAATTAGTAATGACGAAGAGTCGGCTCAAGTTTAAGAGTCAGGAAGAAACAATGCACAAACAAGTAAAATATGGAAGCAGTCTTTTAAGGAATGAAAAGATACGCTTGAAGTTCTCTGATGCTATACATGCTGCGGTAATGAATAACTCAGTAGGCAGTTCAGTTTAAGAGGAATTAATACGAGTATGTCTATAACAAAAGTTGGAAAGAAGATACAAGGAAGGTAACTGTGAAGATTACATTGACGGTAAAAATGCGTACCATGAAAAGATAATTAATGATGAGTAACGAAATTTCGGGAACACATTTGTTTAGGTAACGTATTTACGTAAGTAACTAAAATTTGAAACGTCACCTTTGAACAATTATACATGACTGTGCTTAAACTGACACACAATATTTTTTAGCGCAAAGCAGTCTGACTTTTAATAATCTCTACAAAAGAATGGCCCGAACTAACAATAACCTATACCTTTCACAAATCGCTTACCTCACAAAAGTCTTCGTTACTCGAACTGCTGCAATACAGCGAGCGCCACTACTGCCAGCTAAATAAAAGATTCAAACTACTGAAGGCACTAACTACTGATAGGCACAGTTAGCAAAAGAAAGATTTTGATAGGGAACAAACAATATATTTACCTTAATAGTGTTCAAAAGTCATAATATATATAGCAGTTCATGACATCCAGTCTTACAAATGTATTGTCTCTGATGGACAGACATTTAGATCATCGGCTCTCAAATTTCCGCCATCTCTCTCCCCACATCCACCACTGCTGGCGGCTCACCACCAACTGCGCAACGCTACGCGCTGTTAACATCCAGCTGCCCAACACTACAATGGCAGACAACAATGCAAACTAGCCACAGACTCCACACAGCACAGCCAGTGATTTTCATACAGAGCGCTACGTAACGTTGCCAATAAGAAAACATAAACAGCATACTTACATAGCCCCCATGCTCCCCACAAAAAATTTTACTAATTGTTTTGGGCAGTGGCCAATAATGATTTGATAAAATTTTTCATAATTACAATGACAAAGATATCAAATGCACACACTTATTGATACAATGTTGGTCAAAATCTAAAATTTTCTCACAGTCCATAAAGACAGTCCTGATTATTCATCATAATAGTAATTACAGTTTTTTTTACATAGTCTCATTAGGAAAAGAAATTGCACACAGAAGTAGTGGATTTCCATGCAGTCTTGACGAAGTAGTGTTGTCCTTCCAACGAAAGTACGATTCTCGGTTTCCAACATCCTTTTTCACAAACCAGAGTCCCTAACTTCTATTCATTATTCATATACATATAAACACGTAATCACATTCCTTATATAGCATCAGCTTATTGATCGTAAACATACCTCAACAGCATAGTACACATCGTCGTCATAAAAATAACATCATAACACCTCAGTCAAATCTCGAAAACGTCGTAGCTTTCTGCAATAATGTCGAAACCTAAAAAAAATTCTCTGCTCATGTCAGTAGTGTCATTTACCTCAAACTTACTTTAAAAATCATGCACCCTTACCAAATACATCATTCAAAGCTCTTATAGTATCACAATGGTTCCAGAAAAATATGAGCATTTCACAAAGTACAGACAAATACAATTTCATAAGTGTGAAGTTATCCATCTGTGTAATTACGTAAACATCTGTCACTGATGTAGTAAAATAAATATTTGTCTCTCTCAGTTAAATGATCAGATAGCTGTGTAATTCTGTGTTAGAGAAATATGGTACCGATGTGTAAAGTTGTGTAAGCAAATATCATATTAGCTAGGGCTCCTTGTGCTTGCCAAACACATGGTACACAAAGTAAGCGTGTACCCCCCTGAGGATTAATGTAATTATACTCTCAGGTGTTACAGATTACAACAATGGAATGAAATGTTAGCGGAAAACCTTTGTATCATTGTACTTCAAATATCTTTAAAAATAAATGTTTTAAGTACAAAATTAATCACTCAAATACGTGTACTGTAGCGCTAAACTGTGCGTCTTGTTGTAAGATAATCTCTGTGGAAGTGTCGTAGTTATCGTCCTCCGAAAGCTAAGTTCTGCAGAAGTCAATGTACTTACCTCATGATAAACAAAAGTGAAATGCATTGCGTATAGATACCTTACTTATTACGCTTATTGCCGTGATGAAGAAAGTACTGTGCTGTAACGTATTATTGTGCTACGGAAAGCCCGCATCTCGTGGTCGTCCGGTAGCGTTCTCGCTTCCCACGCCCGGGTTCCCGGGTTCGATTCCCGGCGGGGTCAGGGATTTTCTCTGCCTCGTGATGGCTGGGTGTTGTGTGATGTCCTTAGGTTAGTTAGGTTTAAGTAGTTCTAAGTTCTAGGGGACTGATGACCTAAGATGTTAAGTCCCATAGTGCTCAGAGCCATTTGAACCATTTGCTACGGAAAAGGTTGTGTCATTGTAGCTATACAACAGAAGTTACTACTAAAACATGTTTTACTTTCCAGAATAATACAGAAAAACTGTGCAGATATGAAACAGAAACACCGCAAAAGCAACATTGTAAATTGTCACTCATTAGTAGCGTCGTGATAAAATCGTGTAGCTGTCACATAAACTAACCACTGTCTCATCTGGTATCTCACAGAAAGTAAGTTAAATCCAGAATGTATTTTCAAGTAAACCAAAATGTTGCATTAAAATCTCATTAGCAGTACTGGTAAATGTTCGAAGTATGTGAGCCTTATAGTCGTTACGTAATCGTGCAACTAACAAGTAAGAATGTACAAGTAACAACATTGTGTCGCCTGTTCACTATAACAATGCATTCATAATTTCTGTTGAAATAAGTTCTCTTGGTTCTTGACTGGATATTTAACTTCAAACATTGTTGCATATTAACAGATTCTAAGTCTGACAAAGCCTACTAGCAATGTAAAGTGAAAAGTTATATGGCAAAGACAAAGTTAAAAAGCAGATTATCTTTCAATAAACGGTTTTACATGTGAAATGTGGTGTAAACCTTTACTCTTCCTAGTACGTAGAGTTTCAACTGAAAAGCAATTGTCATGTTTTATACGTCGGTAAGGAATGTTAAATCTTTTCGCAAGGTTAGCGTCTGTGTTATTTTTCTCTGAGCCAGCCGGCGCAGGTGGCTGCCTGCGGTGTGAGTCATTGTCTGTTCCTTTGTTGGCGCGCGTCGTTATTGGCATTAGGAGACCTAGCTTCTACGAATTCACGTTGTCGAAAGTGCCCTGCTCTGTTTGAATCCCCGCCAGTTCTGATGAAATTCAGGTCTGTCGTTATGATTATCTCGTCTGTCGTCATGTCGGTAGATTTCATTATTTCTTTCTTGTCGGTCATGTGGTGGAGAATTTCTCCCTGAGTCGTAACTGCGCGCTGGACCGTTGCATCTAAAGTTATTCTGTCTCTCTTGATAATAATAGTTCTGGTTGCCATATTGTCTGTTTCTGTGATTGTCTCTGTCATATTCATTACTACGGAAATGCGATCTTTCTCTGTAAATATTATTCTGCCAACGGTTGTCATACGGGTGGTGTCTGTTCTGGTCGCGATTTACGTTGTAAGAATAGCCTTGTTGTGTATTATTTCTGTCATCACAGAATTGTGACGGATGTGACCTGTAGTGATTGTTTTCCGGTTTTCGCATCCCGCAACTGTCTGTGTCAATTTCTAATTCTTGTAAGAGTCCCTGAAAAGCTTCAATGTCGTCTTTGTAACGTCCTGCTAAAATAATATGCCGTAAATGTTCAGGTAATTTGATTAAGCAAATGCGGATGAGTTCTGAGGGGCTGTATGGGTTTGACAGGTACTGATTCTTCTTCAAAATATTTCACAAGACTGGAAAATTCAGATTGTTCGAAATGTTTCATCATTATGATGCTATGTTTTACTCGGTCTTGTGTAGCTTGAGACCAATATGCTGAGAGGAAGGCATGATAAAATTCTACTTCACTGTGACAATCGTGAATGACCGATCGCATTCTTACAGCTGGCTCATTCTCCAAGTAGCCACACATAAATTCTAACCTGTGTTCCAGTGACCAGTTGGGAGGAAAACAATGAGAAAATTGATGAAGCCATGCTTGTGGATGAATTTCGTTGTCAGAATTCTTAAATGTTTTGAATTTACGTGTAGTAATGAACAGCTTATAGTCGAAATCATCGTGTCGGCGAGTCGCACATCGCTCATTGTTACTTCGTTTCGGTGGTTCCATCTCAAGATCCAATGCACCTTGCCAATTTCTTTCATAATTTCCGAAGTGTCCTGTGTTATTATTTTGTGGTTGTTCCGTATTTCTATGTCCCTCTTCCCATACTGGAGCGCGAGTGTCCTCTGAAATATGTAATTCTTGTATTACCTGCGTCAACTGATCTTGTACTTCCCGGATTTCTCTTTTGTACTGTGTATTGATTTGATTTTTTGTTTGAATTTTCTAATTTGTTCATACTCTTCTGTGTCAGTGAAGGCTACGGGTCTTGTATCATTCAGATCATCATCTACCTTTGTAGATAAGTTAGTGACCTGATCCGAAAGTTCGGCTACTTTCTCCGATAGTGAACACATTTCCTCAGTGTGTTTTTCTGAGCCAAGTTTCAGAGTGTCCATTTGTGTTGAAATCGAATCTACTGTGTCCTTTAAGTTTTCCTGAGTTTTTGCAAGTTGCGTAACCGAATCGGTAGATGCAACTGATTCAATTTTAGCTTGCAAGGTGTCGTGATTTTCATGAACAAAAGTTCGCAGTTCTTTTATGGCTGCTTCGTGATTCCGTAATGCATTTTCATGACGTGAAAAAATAGGTTGGAAATGCTCACAAATTTGTGTTGTTACGTCATTACGGACTTTTTTACATTTCGATTCGATT
Source organism: Schistocerca americana (assembly GCF_021461395.2). Taxonomy (NCBI): domain Eukaryota; kingdom Metazoa; phylum Arthropoda; class Insecta; order Orthoptera; family Acrididae; genus Schistocerca; species Schistocerca americana. The sequence continues at coordinate 97,594,918 of NC_060121.1, forward strand.
TTATGTAAGTCACTAGTTAAATCTTCACGTGTTTGTTCAAGTGTAAGTTCCACTGAGTCTAACTTTTGAAGCTTTTGTTCCATTGCGTCTAACTTTTGAAGATTTTGTCCCATTTGTTTCTGATTTTGTTCAAGCGTTGTGTCTAACTTACGTAGCCTTTGTCCCATTTGTTGCATTAACTGTAATAACAATGCACTGGTGTCTGAAACATGTTCCTCAGTGCTATTCGGCAGTGCTTTTGAACTGGCAATATTCGCATTTTGAACAGCAGAAAATGTGTCTTGACTTATTTGAGAAAATGGTGAGGATGTAAAACCTGAATCTACAGTATTTGCAAGATTGTGTCCTGTCATTTCGGAATCCTGAGGCGAGCTGTTGCCGACCGATCGATCGATAATGCTTCCCTGTTCACTAATTGTTTCACTGTCTACGCCATTATTTGCAGCCCGCTCCATTTCCCTATGCACAATTACCAAATTACTACTTTGAACATTAGTTAATTCTTTACACGGTGGCGCTAACACACTGCTTTCGTCTTCACTGTCATTTCTCAGTTTACTTTGGAGCCTAGTGTTACGTTTTTCACACGCCATTATTGTCACAATATTTCACACGATAACACAGAAAAGCACAATTTGAAGAACAAAAATAAGAGAACACGTTAACATAGCACTGAGAATAATATCTAGTTAATTGCAAGCGCAGCTGCGAAATACTTGGTGCAAATCTACATGAATGTCACAACTGTTTTACTGTACAACAATGAGAGACTGCAACTACAAAGGAGATTCTCTCTACAGTTACACGCTAGCAATAAACAATAGCTACACTAATTACACAAACTACAAGAAAAAATCAGAAGATTCCAGTGAGGTATCCTCGGCTAAGGGTCGACATATGAAACGTCCCCTTAGAAAAATTTTACAGGACTACGCTTAATCTGACACACAATATTTTTTTAGCGCAAAGCAATCTGACTTTTAATAATCTCTACAAAAGAATGGCCCAGACTAACAATAACCTATACCTTTCACAAATCGCTTACCTCACAAAAGTCTTCGTTACTCGAACTACTGCAATACAGCGAGCGCCACTACTGCCAACCAAATAAGAGATTCAAACTACTGAAGGCACTAACTACTGATAGGCACAGTTAGCAAAACAGAGATTTTGATAGTGTTCAAAAGTCATAATATATATAGCAGTTCATGACATCCAGTCTTACAAATGTATTGTCTCTGATGGACAGACATTTAGATCATCGGCTCTCAAATTTCCGCCATCACTCTCCCCACATCCACCACTGCTGGCGGCTCACCACCAACTGCGCAACGCTACGCGCTGTTAACATCCAGCTGCCCAGCACTACAATGGCAGACAACAATGCAAACTAGCCACAGACTGCACACAGCACAGCCAGTGATTTTCATACAGAGCGCTACGTAACGTTGCCAATAAGAAAACATAAACAGCCTGCTTACAAATTTCAAGACCACACGATAATGTAAGAACGTGATTAGCCATTTCAAATGTGAACTGCTGGTACATTAAAAGGGTGTAACTGCCAGGATGTTGAATGCAGGCATGCAGATGTACATTCATTGTGCTGTACAAGTGACAGATGTCAGTTTTTGGGAATGAGTTAACTGTCTGTTGCAGTCTGTCGATCAATAGAGGGACGGTTAACGCTGGTTGTGGTATTGGAACTGTCAGAGTTTCTACCACGCTGACAGGCTGGCTGCTGGCTCTGAACTGGCCTCCTTCTAACAGACACCCATTACTGGCACCGAGGCAGAACCAGCTTTCATCAGTAAACACATCAGCTCCCGCCCCCCGCCCCCTACCCTGCCCACCGTGAGCTCTCGCTTGACACCAGTGAGCTCACAAATGACGGTGGTTAGCGGTCAGTGGAACTCACGCTACAGGGCGTCTGCCTCCTATCTGTCCCTCGAAGTAACCGATCTGTAACAGTTCGTTGTGTCGCTGTAGTACCAACAGCTGCTCAAATTGCTTCCCTTTGATGCAGTACGATGCGCCAGAGCCATGTGCCGAACACTGTTGGCTTCCCTTTCGGTAGTGATACGTGGCCGCTCGAAGACCATTCTTCTTGCAACTGATCTTTCTCGACACCGCCGCTGCCAGCAATCATGTACAGTGGCTACATTCCTGCCAAGTCTTTCTGCAGTATCGCAGAAGGAACATCGTTCAAACTCAGAGAGGTGCGATAATGCCGTCTGTGTCGCCTTATAAGCATTCTTGAATAACATCAACTCACTGCGTCCAGACACAATGGTGACCGTCGTTCACGACCATTACAACGTGCCTTTAAAGCAAACCTGCTTCGCATTCTCATAGTGACGCTACTAGCGCCTTTCTTATCCGGCTGGTGCGAAATCTAAATAGACGTCATCTTTCACACGTAGAGACACGCCTGTCAGCATTCGTCTTAGTCACACAACTCATTCTTGGTTTTGACGATTGTTTTACGGTCAGTGTACTTCAGCTGATCGTCGAACGCCAGGGTAATTCAGAAATACAGATATACATGTGACTTAGGAATGAAATAAATAGCGAGTGCAGAGCAGCTAATGCGAAATGCCTGCAAGAAAAATCTGAACGAATCGAAAAAGAAATATTTGTTGCAAAGACTGTCTCAGCGCACAGAAAAATCAAATTAACATTTCCGTGAAATTGAAGATAACGGCAGTAATATTAAGAATGTAATGGGAATTCTACTATAAAATGCAGAGAAGAAAGCGAAAAAGTAAACTGAAGGCGTCTAAGGGTGGAGACCGGATAGATAACATTCTATTGGAATTTCTAAAATGATTCGCGGACGTGGCAACTACACGGTTATTCACATTTGTGTACAGAATGTATGAGACTGGCGATGTACCACCAGACTTTCGCAGAAACATCATTCTCTCAATTCGGAAATTAGCAAGAGGCCACAAGACAGAGAATTATAGTACAATGACCTCAACAGCTCATGCACCCAAGTTGCTCGAAAGAATAATATACAGAAGAGTGGAAAAGAAAATTGAGGCTCTGTTAGATACAATCTTTTTGCCTCTAGGAAAGGTAAAGACACAACGGCGACGCAGATCTGACGTTGCGGCTAATAATGGAAGCAAGAGTGAAAAAAATATAGACATGTTCATGGGATATGGCGACTTGGAAAAGTGTTCGACAATGTCAAATGGTGCAAGATGTACGAAATTCTGATAAAAATAGAGGTAAATATACGAAAAGTCGAAAAACAATAATATGTACAGCAACAAAGAGGGAACCATAAGACTAGAAGACCAAGAACGAAGTGCTCTGGTTAAAGCGGGTAAAGACAGGGATGCAGTATTTTGCCGCCTCTGTTAAATCCATACATCGAAGAAACAATGACAGAAATAGAAGAAAACGTCAACAGAGAAATTAAAATTCAAGGTGAAACGATATCGATGATAAGATTCGCTGATGACATTGCTGTTCTCAGCTACAGTTAAGAAGAATTACAAGATCTGTTAAGTCGAATTTAACAATGTAATGGATACAGAATATGGACTGAGAGTAAGTCGAAGAAACACAAATTAATGGGAAGTAACAGAAATGAGAACAGCGAGAAACTTAACATCAGAATTGGGGGTCACGTAATAGACGAAGGTAAGGAATTCTGCTACATAGCCATCAAAATAGTCCATGACGCACGGAGCAAGAAGGACATAAAAAGCAGATTACTACTGGCAAAAAGGGTATTACTGGCGAAGAGAAATTTACTGGTATCAAACATAGGTCTTAATTTGAGAAAGAAATTTCTGAGAATATACGTCAGGAGCTCAGATTTACGTGGTAGTGAAACATGGACTTCGGGAAAACTGGAACAGAAGACAATCGAAATATTTGAGATGTGGTGCTACAGACGAATGTTGAAAGTTAGGTGGACTGATAAGATAAGGAATGAGGAGGTTCTCGACATAATCTGAGAATAAAGAAATATATGGAAAACATTGACAAGAGGAAGGGACATTATGATAGGGTATCCTTTAATGTATCATAGAATAATTTCCATAGTACTAGAGGGAGCTGTAGAGGATGAAAACTGTAGAGGAAGTCAGAGACTGCAATACATCAAGAAAAGAATTAAGGGCGTAATTGCTACATTGAGATGAAAAGGTTGCCATAGGATACGAATTCGTGGTGGGCTGTATCAACCTAGTCAGAAGACTGATGACTATAAAAAGGGTTTGTCAGTACTTATTGCGATTTGGTCAATATATTTTTTTCTGAAATTTCATTGTAATTTCAGTGATCATTAACCTAAGTCATTATTGCCTGAAACACCATCCATGTCTAATTTTCCTATACTCCTAGTGTTACATTATGATTGATAAGTTTTATAGGTATTGAAAACAGTGACTTTGCCTGAAATGAGAATAAGCTGCTTGTTGTGTTTCAGGGCTTATATTTTCGCAAATTATTAAAATTATTAAAGTTTCACCACCAACAATTAATACAGAATCAGGCAACTCATGCCAACTTTTACTTCTTATACAACTGTATTATCCAATTCTCTGTGATTTTCGTTACTTTCTATATAAGTGTCTTGGCTGACGTCTTTCAGCGACGCCATGCTTTCTTATCGTTGTTTTGAAGTTATTAACATTTAAATAAAGTTATATTGAGAGTTAATATCTGGTGTTTGGAAAAGTTTATTGAAATTCGTAACAGTGAGTTTACACTGTAACGTTTCGTGCACTGCTATGGTCCATTCAGTTTTAACTTTGCTTATCATTACTTTAAATAATTCCAGAGTTTTGTGTACTAAAGTGAGAATTTAATGAACCCCTGAATATAGCAGCTATCGATATCATCAGTACTAGTCTTACTGATTGTTACGTCTGATTATAACCAATTGGTTTCAGAAATAAATTGCCAGCATTAGAAATGGAGACAGAATTATTTAACTGCTTGATTAGAATTTCACTAAAATAGCAATTTTATTTTATCTATTCTCTTGTGGTCTTTGCCTTTTGTTGTCAAGTTCTTCCAACAAAGCAACACATCAAACAAATACTCTCATAAAATACTTCCTAACACTGAAATTTATGTTGTCTTTTTGTTACCATTGCCAGCCATCATTTTATACTCTGTTTCCCTTGGCTCTCAGCAATTATTTTGCTACTCAAATTGGAAAACTCATCTACTGTTCTTTGCGCCTCGTTCAATAATTGTTTAAAAACCTTGTTTCCTCAGCAGTGAATGATTTTATTCTATTAGGCAACACTACTATTGTTCGACATTTGTTGATGTTCATTTTATAACCTCTTTTTAAGACACGAACCATTTCATTTAAGTGATTACACAAGCACTTCGCCGTTTGTGACACAGTTACACCGCAGTTGTAAAATCTTATGTTTTTATTTCTTGTCGCTGAGCTTACCCTTTTGTTTCCGTAACTGTTTGCTGTGTGTTAAATTGAATAACAGCTGGACCACAACCATTCCCTACCCTTCTGACGTTTCAAGCTCTTCATCTTTTGCAACAGCAAATACATTTCTGAAAAAATTGCGGACAGTCTCTCTCTCTCCTATATTTTATCAGAGTCAACTTCAAAATTTAAAAGAATGTTTTCCACTAAACGTAATCAAAAGTTTTTCCCTAATCTACAAATTCTGTAAATATGTGTTTGACATCCTTCAGCGTATCTATTAAGGTAAGTCAAAGTGCCAATATTAAATCGCATGTTTCTACATTCCATCACAACCCAAACTGATCTTCCCCAGATCAACTCCTGCCGATCGTTCAGTTGTTTTGCGTATACGTTTGAACTATATGGCAGTAAAATTTGATCGACCCTACCACAATAGTATAGTAGACAAAACTTGTACACTCCGGGAAATTGAAATAAGAACACCGTAAATTCATTGTCCCAGGAAGGGGAAACTTTATTGACACATTCCTGGGGTCAGATACATCACATGATCACACTGACAGAACCACAGGCACATAGACACAGGCAACAGAGCATGCACAATGTCGGCACTAGTACAGTGTATATCCACCTTTCGCAGCAATGCAGACTGCTATTCTCCCATGGAGACGATCGTAGAGATGCTGGATGTAGTCCTGTGGAACGGCTTGCCATGCCATTTCCACCTGGCGCCTCAGTTGGACCAGCGTTCGTGCTGGACGTGCAGACCGCGTGAGACGACGCTTCATCCAGTCCCAAACATGCTCAATGGGGGACAGATCCGGAGATCTTGCTGGCCAGGGTAGTTGACTTACACCTTCTAGAGCACGTTGGGTGGCACGGGATACATGCGGACGTGCATTGTCCTGTTGGAACAGCAAGTTCCCTTGCCGGTCTAGGAATGGTAGAACGATGGGTTCGATGACGGTTTGGATGTACCGTGCACTATTCAGTGTCCCCTCGACGATCACCAGTGGTGTACGGCCAGTGTAGGAGATTGCTCCCCACACCATGATGCCGAGTGTTGGCCCTGTGTGCCTCGGTCGTATGCAGTCCTGATTGTGGCGCTCACCTGCACGGCGCCAAACGCGCATACGACTATCATTGGCACCAAGACAGAAGCGACTCTCATCGCTGAAGACGACACGTCTCCATTCGTCCCTCCATTCACGCCTGTCGCGACACCACTGGAGGCGGGCTGCACGATGTTGGGGCGTGAGCGGAAGACGGCCTGACGGTGTGCGGGACCGTAGCCCAGCTTCATGGAGACGGTTGCGAATGGTCCTCGCCGATACCCCAGGAGCAACAGTGTCCCTAATTTGCTGGGAAGTGGCGGTGCGGTCCCCTACGGCACTGCGTAGGATCCTACGGTCTTGGCGTGCATCCGTGCGTCGCTGCGGTCCGGTCCCAGGTCGACGGGCACGTGCACCTTCCGCCGACCACTGGCGACAACATCGATGTACTGTGGAGACCTCACGCCTCACGTGTTGAGCAATTCGGCGGTACGTCCACCCGGCCTCCCGCATGCCCACTATACGCCCTCGCTCAAAGTCCGTCAACTGCACATACGGTTCACGTCCACGCTGTCGCGGCATGCTACCAGTGTTAAAGACTGCGATGGAGCTCCGTATGCCACGGCAAACTGGCTGACACTGACGGCGGCGGTGCACAAATGCTGCGCAGCTAGCGCCATTCGACGGCCAACACCGCGGTTCCTGGTGTGTCCGCTGTGCCGTGCGTGTGATCATTGCTTGTACAGCCCTCTCGCAGTGTCCGGAGCAAGTATGGTGGGTCTGACACACCGGTGTCAATGTGTTTTTTTTCCATTTCCAGGAGTGTATATATAATTTGGAAATACCTTCGTATTTAAATTGCTTCTCTAATGTTGCGATAGTGTCACACTATAATGCAGATGTGATATTTTTCACTATTTTCCATAAATATTGTTTAATTTTTAACTTATGAAAACTTTTTTTTTGTAACTCCGAAATTTATACCTGTGAAGTAAACTATATGAGCTTTTCGCATTTAATGTCATCTTTTGTAAAGCCAATTTGTTTGTTATTTTGTGTCACTATCAATAGGGAAATGTTAGGGGAATTTGGGTGTTTTTATATTTAGTAGAAAATACGCTGTAATGTTACAACGCCACTGGGCATTTCCTTGTTACAACAAAGCATGCACGCTGGGCACTCCTGTACTAGCCATGATGTGGAGTAGCAGAATGAATCTCGCGCGAGACGAGAAGTAGGCCCATGTGATGCCAAGATGCACATTTTTGAGTCACAATGCAAGTGGTGCATGTGAGCAGATGAATTAAGCTCCAGATGTCATCAAGATCCTGCTGTACAATCTTTCAACTAATCAGAGTGTACTTTTAATAATTTGAGCTAAAAGAAGCTGAGCCAGAGACGGCGACACTGTCATTTTAACAGCAACAACTGTACTCGTCAAATTAGTCCAGAAAGTCTGTAAGGCTTATCGGGTGAACTTCAGTGAAAAGTAATACCGATGACCATGTCAAATTCTAATTCACTGATATGGTCATTAACCTAAATCATTGCTACCTAGACTAGGGATCTGCACCATTTCCTACTATTAATGTAACTTAATGTCATTAGTCTGTCAAATTGAGAATATATTTAAAGATTTCTGTCAGTTTTGTTTTTAGGGGAACATGATCTAAAGTGTTCGGTAACGACAGCTCAATAAGACAGCGAGTTTGTTCAACTTAACACTCAGAGGTGTTATAAATAACTACAGTTTGAATGAAATTAAATAATTGAGTAAATGAAAACTAATTTAAATCAAGTAATGCAGCCAAACAAAAACATTATTGTTTCAGATCTACCTATCTTTATTTATTTTGTGAAAGTGTTTTCTCTTTGCCGCGCGGTATTATCCGAGAGGTTTAAGGCGCTGCAGTCATGGACTGTGAGGCTGGTCCCGGCGGAGGTTCGAGTCTTCCCTCAGGCATGGGTGTGTGTGTGTTTGTCCATAGGATAATTTAAGTTAAGTAGTGTGTGAGCTTAGGGACTGATGACCTTAGCAGTTACGTCGCATACGATGTTACACACATTTGAACATTTGTTTTCTCTTTGGCTTGCTGCTTCATATTTCTTCGTTGCAACTACATCATATATTACCTATTATTAATTCATTCACCACTTCCAAATTCCATAAAACTGGCTGTTACCTGCTGTTGCATTCATATATTAGCAGTTTTGTTATTAAGAGTGATGGCGAGTAAGTAAGCTGGTGTATATCCGATAACGTCAGCTGCCCTCTCGGGTCCGCCTATTTCGGTAATCGTAGACTATAGTTCAATTCTTTTATCTTGGCGGCTCGCGCATGCCCGCCCAGACGCGGGAGATTGCTGCGTTGCCAGTTGCACAGGACGCACGCGCCAATAGAAGCAGCGCCATAGTATAGCACAGTTCGCAAGCTTACGTTTAGGGGGGAACGCACAGTTCATGAAGTAAAACCATCACGGCGGCATTAACCCTTTCGCTGCTACAAAGACGTGCTCCCTGCATTCCGCACTGTGCGCGATTTTGTCACTGCACTGCTCGCCTGTGCAGACACATGGTGTCCCGACTGCTTTGACACTCTTATCATTCGATTCCACAAAAACTATTTGGCCCAAAAATTAGATTTTTACACATCTTCTTGACTGATACCTTCCCCCCATAAACGACTTAATTTTGTTTCGATGTTCAACGCAGTTATTATGCAGCTTTAAATGTAGTAAACCATTGCACGAAATTTTGAAGAGTTTGCAGAGGTAAAAGTCCATAGAGTATACTTTCCGTATGGTCGATTTTAGTTGCCACAATGTTGAGAATGAAATGTGGACAAGATACCTAAATTTCATATAAAATTTACTGTATAACAATATGTCATTTAAGCACCACATAGGTGTCGTATGTAATATTGAGAAATATTCCGTCTTTCGCAACTGTAACAAAAGTTTTATCAACACTGAGCACGTTTGGCTTTATTTTAAAGCACTTCAATCAATCAAAAGGAAGTAGACAAAATACATTAAACAAAACTGTGGACTTACAAAAACATTAGGACTTGAATATATCGTCTATCAGTGAAGTGCTCTGAGCTATATCAAATATAATTTTTTTGTGTGGCACACACAAACATCATTTATTTGCTAAAACACTGATCAGCCAACACAAATGTTGAATATTGTGTTACCGCAGCACAAAACTACGAAAGGTGACTTGGCAATGGAGGAGACAAAATATTGTCCACTGAAGATGCTTCAAAAGAGAGAAACGCGTCTGGTCTAAATAAGTCGCTTATTACAGTTGGAGAAGAGGAATATATTTCAGTACCATTGATAAAACTGCGACTGTGTAACAAAAACAAGAAAGAGAACGTAAGTACCATTGTGTATGTGCCATACCTTTCATTGATTGAAGTGCTTTAAAATAAAGCCAAACGCGTCCAGTGTAAATAAAACTTTTATTACAGTCGCGAAAGGCGGAATATTTCTCAATATTACATGCGACACCTATGTGGTACTTAAACGAGATATTGTTATACAGTAAATTTTATATGAAATTTAGGTATCTTGTCCACAATTCATTCTCAACATTGTGGCAATTAAAATCGACCATGCGGAAAGTATACGCTATGGACTTCTACCTCTGCAAACTCTCCAAAATTTCGTGTAATGGTTTACTGCATTAAAATGCTGCATAATAACTGCGTTGAACCTCGAAACAAAATTAAGTCATTTATGGGGGGAAGGTATCAGTCAAGAACACGTGTAAAAATCAAATTTTCGGGCCAAATAGTTTTTGTGAAATCGAATGATAAGTGTGTCAAAGCAGTGGGAACACCATGTGTCTGCACAGGCGAGCAGTGCAGTGATGACAAAATCGTGCACAGCGCGGAATGCGGGGAGCACGTGTCTGCAGCAGCGAAAGGGTTAATGAAGAGACAAAGCACTAGAAATTTCAAAAAAACTTGCATTCAAACGAATATAATTCTCGAAGTAAGGCACTTCGTTATTGGTTTTAAATAATGAAACTATTCAGCACTGCACAAGGTTTGAACTCATAACCTTTCGTGTATAAACCAAACACCTTAACCGTTACGCTAATGCAGCTCGCCTGGTTACAGAACGCCATGAGGAGTCTAACACGTCACTCAAATACTGACAAACACTGTTGGTATGACTATGAATTACTCACGCTTCGTTGAAGTACAATAGGAAATAAACAATTACTGCTGTTCTTTATTTCGGAAAAGCGGTTCGTGATATTGTTACAAACACCTTTCCTTGCTATCGCCTGAATTAGGAGTCTTACTGCTTGTTTGGTTTAATTAATTAATAGAATATGTAGAATATAAAGCAATTGGTATAAAGAATGCTTTTTCCAAACTTTCTATAAAAGAAAGTCTGCTATCAAGACATTGCTTTTGTTCTATTACTTTATTTATGACTGAACGTTTCTAAAACTGAAGACACTCGTCCATGCTCTGCACTGCAGTCGAGACCTGGCAACGTCGTTCTCTGTTCATTGGCTGACTGTGTTTTGTGACGTCAGATGCGCAGAACGAACGTAAACTCGGCCGCCAACATAAATGACGCGCACTTTAGTCAAGTTGTGCCACAAATTTCCCTTATCTCCAATTTTATTCGGTCCTTCCTCATTAGTTATGTGACCTACCCATCCAATCTTCAGCATTCTTCTGTAGCACCACATTTCGAAAGCTTCTATTCTCTTGTTGCCTAAACTATTTATCGTCCACGTTTCACTTCCATACATGGCTACACTCCCTACAAATACTTTCAGAAACGATTTCCTGACACTTAAATGTATACTCGATGTTAACAAATTTCTCTTCTTCAGAAACTCTATCCTTGCCATTGCCAGTCTACATTTTATATCCTCTCTACTTCGACCATCATCAGTTATTTTGCTCCCCAAATAGTAAAACTCATTTACAACTTTAAGCGTCTCATTTCCTAATCTAATTCCTGCAGCATCACCCGATTTAATACAAGTACATTCCATTACCCTCGTTTAGCTTTTGTTGATGTTCATATTATATCCTCCTTTCAAGACCCTGTACATTCCTTTCAGCTGCTCTTCCAAGTCCTTTGAGGTCTCTGACAGAATTAAAAGGTTGTCAGCTAACCTCAGAGTTTTTATTTCATCTCTATGGATGTTAATTCCTTTTCCTTTTCTGCTTGCTCAATATACAGATTGAATAACATTGGGGAGAGGCTACAATCCTGTCTCACTCCTTTCCCAACCACTGCTTCCCTTTCATGCCCCTCGACTCTTATAACTGCCACATGGTTTCTGTACAATCTGCAAATAGCCTTTCGCTCCCTGTATTTTACCCCTGCCACCTTCAGAGTTGGAAAGAGAGTATTCCAGTCGACATTGTCAAAAGCTTTCTCTAAGTCTGCAAATGTTAGAAACGTAGGTTTGCGTTTCCTTAATCTATTTTCACGTGTTCCAACATTTCTACGGAATTCAAACTGATCTTCCCTGAGGTCGGCTTCTACTAGTTTTTCCATTCGTCTGTAAAGGATTCGTGTTAGTATTTTGCAGCCGTGACTTATTAAACTGATAGCTCGGTAATTTTAACATCTGTCAACACCTGCTTTCTTTGGGATTGGAATTATTATATTCTTCTGGAAGTCTGAGAGTATTTCGCCTGTCTCATACATCTTGCTCACCAGATGGTAGAGTTTTGTCAGGACTGGCTCTCCCACGGCTATCAGTAGTTCTAATGGAATGTTGTCTACTCCCAGGGCCTTGTTTCGACTTAGGTCTTTCAGTACTCTGTCAAACTCTTCACGTAGTATCATATCCCCTATTTCATCTTCATCTACATTCTCTTCCATTTCTGTAATATTGTCCGCCGGCCGTGGTAGCCGTGCGGTTCTAGCCGCTGCAGTCCGGAACCGCGGGACTGCTACGGTCGCAGGTTCGCATCCTGCCTCGGCCATGGATGTGTGTGATGTCCTTAGGTTAGTTAGGTTTAAGTAGTTCTACGTTCTAGGGGACTGATGACCTAAGACGTTAAGTCCCATAGTGCTCAGAGCCATTTGAACCATTTTGTAATACTGTCCTCAAGAACATCGCCCCTGTATACACCCTCTATATACTCCTTCCACCTTTCTGCTTTCCCTTCTTTGCTTAGAACTTGGTTTCCGTCTGAGCTCTTGATATTCATACAAGTGGCTCTCTTTTCTCCAAAGATCTCTTTAATTTGCCTGTAGGCAGTATCTATATTGCCCCTAGTGAGATAAGCCTGTACATCCTTCATTCATCCTCTAGCCATCCCTGCTTAGCCATTTTGCACTTCCTGTCGATCTCATTTTTGAGGCGTTTGTATTCCTTTTTGCTTGCTTCATATACTGCATTTTTATATTTTCTCCTTTTATCAATCAATTTCAATATCTCTTATGTTACCCAAGGATTTCTATTAGCCCTCGTGTTTTTACGTACTTGATCCTCTGCTACCTTCACTATTTCGTTTCTGAAAGCTACCCATTCTTCTTCTACTGATTTCTTTCCGCCATTCATGTCAATCGTTCGCTAATGCTCTCCCTGAAGCTCTCTACAACCTCTGGTTCTTTCAGTTTATCCAGGTCCCATCTCCTCATTTTCCCCCCTTTTTTCAATTTCTTCAGTTTTAATCTACAGTTCACAACCAATAGATTGTGGTCAGAGTCCACATCTGCCCCTGGAAATGTCTTACAATTTAAAACCTGGTTCCTAAAGCTCTGTCTTACCATTATATAATCTATCTGACACCTTCCAGTATCTCCAGGCTTCTTCCATGTATACAAACTTCTTTTATGATTCATGAACCAAGTGTTAGCTATGATTATGCTCTGTGCAAAATTCTACGAAGCGGCTTTCTCTTTAATTTCTTCCCCCCAATCCATCTTCACCTACTACATTCCCTTTTCCTACTATCGAATTCCAGTCACCCATGACTATTAAGTTTTCGTCTCCCTTCACGGTCTGAATAATTTCTTTTATCTCATCATACATTTCACCAATCTCTTCGTCATCTGCGGAGCTAGTTGACATATAAACCTGTACTACTGTGGTAGTCGTGGGTTTCGTATCTATCTTGGCCACAGCTACGGTCGCAGGTTCGAATCCTGCCTCGGGCATGGATGTCTGTGATGTCCTTAGGTTAGTTAGGATTAAGTAGTTCTAAGTTCTACGGGACTGATGGCCACAGATGTTAAGTCCCATAGTGCTCAGAGCCATTGGAACCTATCTTGGCCACAATAATGTTTTCACTATGTTGTTTGTAGTAGCTTACCCGCATTCCTATTTTTAATTCATTATTAAACCTACTCCGGCATTACCCCTATTTGATTTTGTATTTATAACCCTGTATTCACCTGACCGGAAGTCTTGTTCCTCCTGCCACCGAACTTCACTAATTCCCACTACACCTAACATTAACCTATCCATTTCCCTTGTTAAATGTTCTAACCTACCTGCCCGATTAAGGGAACTGACATTCCACGCTCCGATCCGTAGAACGCCAGTTTTGTTTCTCCTGATAACAACGTCCTCTTGAGTAGTCCCCGCCCGGAGATCCGAATGGGGGACTATTTTAACTATTTTACCTCCGGAATATTTTAGCCAAGAGCACGCCATCATCATTTAACCATACAGTAAAGCTGCTTGCCCTCGAGAAAAATTGCGGATGTAGTTTCCCCTTGCTTTCAGCCGTTCGCAGTACCAGCACAGGAGGGCCGTTTTGGTCAGTGTTACAAGGCCAGATCAGTCAATCATCCAGACTGTTGCCCCTGAAATGGCTGCTGCCCCTCTTCAGGAACCACATGTTTGTCTGCCCTCTCAACAGACACCCCTCCGTTGTGGTTACGCCTACGGTACGGCTATCTGTAATGCTGAGGCACACAAGACTCCCCACCAACGGCATGTTCCATGGTTCATTGGGGGGGGGGGGGGGTATTTTGTAAAGTGCTCACTTATCCTGTGAGTGACTTCCCAGTTCAGTACCTTTTTGTGTGCATTCTGGAAGTAAATAAAACCAAGGAAAAGTGTTACAGATTAGAGCATTAGTAGTTGACGATTAATTACATTTTATTCTACTTGAAATCCCTGACAGGCGAAACAGATAGGTACTGAACATCTTTGTGGAACCCCTATATAGTGAACAGCCGAGTAATACTGAACACAGCAATATCAAATTTAAATAGAAGGAATAGAAGGTCCTCTGCAAGATTTTTCTCATTTATACACAGTGAACATGGCCAATATCGCGACAAATCATCCGATTCCGGTTCTAAGCTCGGTAATATTTAGGATGGCAATCAAGTATAACAAGGATGGTTAGTTTTTGTGACAACATAAGGAAAAGATTACCCAAGGTTGCTCGAGGTCACAGTGGACGCAAGCTGGTGAACCAACAAGCTTACGCCTCTGCCAGAGGCTTTTACCTTTAGCTGCAATGTGCTGTTGGCTGCTTGGATGCTCTTTGAAAATCTTATAAAAGCTAATCAAAATCTCTACTGTTTTTATCAGCTGAAGCTGTCATATGTTTCTCGTTAGGCAAGATAGTATGCACTCGTGCGTAGCCTGGAAAATATAAGGATATACATCACTACGTGAATTGATTGTGCAGTTTGTATACTTCGTCGTCCGAAGTGCGGTTCTAGGCGCTTCAGTCTGGAACCGGGCGACCGCTACAGTCCCAGGTTCAAATCCTGCCTCGGGATGGATGTGTGTGATGTCCTTACTTTAGTTAGGTTTAAGTAGTTCTAAGTTCTAGGCGACTGATGACCTCAGAAGTTAAGTCCCATAGTGCTCAGAACCATTTGATATTGTATACTTCAAAGCCTTCTCATTTCTCGCAACAACAGCTAACTATGAGGCTGATTTGTTTCTCCGCTATCAGAGCTCAACGACCTCTCAGCTAATTTCTAGCTGAATATCAGCTGAAGTGACCGCAGTGTTCTCACAAAATTCCTCTTTTGGCGTCGTACAGAGCGCAATGTGCCCTGTTCTACACTTGACGTTGGTTCAGAGGCGAGTGCCCGAAGTTTTCGGTCTTATGTTTTTCTCAGAAAACTGTCCCTCACCTGCGTCTTTTCGTGCTTCACGTCACAGATTTTTCAGACGAGTGGAAGCGTCCCTTTCATCTTGTGGAAACTACCTCTGCCAATCGCAAAGGGTCTACCTTTAAATTGCATCGAAGTATCGCCCCTTTTTACTCCTTCCAAGTTTATTTCAACCGATCGGACATTTTATGCCCATTCCTGATGCCTAAAAGTTACACACATACATCATGAGTGTGCTATGGGCATTTCACGCGATCAACTGCGTCACTGGTCTGTTTGTACCCATCCGGAAATTGCCCAACACACTTTTGTAAAGAATTTCCCCTTCGCAAGCAGCAGTGCATCGCTGCTTGTTCCCTTCGATGTATCGCCCGGCGCGTTTGTTGTCCCTCACGCTGTGGGTCACCAACCCCTCTTAGAAGCGTTCCACTGTAGTTGGGCTGTGACAGCGCAACTCGTGTCTTCACCGAAAGTAAACTGTTTCTTCCAGCTGCCTTTTGCACATTTTGCTCATTGACACGCAGGATTTGGATTTGGAGTGTTAATACTGTCGAATCGAGTGTCATCCCTTTGCATTACATACTGTATATTTTGATAGGCAAATCTGCTCTTTATCGCTGAAGTATGTCATGGGTATATCCTTCTACCTGTTATGCTGTATAAAATATCATGTAAGGTGCGAAATTGACATTCATTCAAGTTGCCACCTTACATGCGTTTTGTGTCATGACCTGAGGAAGTTAAGTATGATTGAGTATGGATAATGCTTACAGGGATAGGTTTTCGCATTTCCCAACGCCAGATCTGAGTTCTATAGTTTAAATACGTGAGGTGCATCACATGTGCTACTCGTCGAGTTTGTGAGTCGTAATAAGAGAAATACTCATACAAGAACGGAATTGAATCGTGCATTGTGAAACACGTAGAAGAACTTCCTACCAGAATACAAGAGCACATGCAAATTACAAGACTTTTTTACACCCTTACCCACCATCACTGGATGAGGACTTGGCTGACACCTGCAAAGTTAATGTGTTTGTATGTGATTCTTTAGCTGTAAGAGAGGCTAAATGTCAATTAGTCCAATAAGAATTGCAAAATGAAAATGAAATTTATGTTGAACACTGACACTGCTAGCCGTGCAAAAACTGAGGAGGGGGGGGGGGGGGGCATTTAGGAAGGAGCACGGTGGACCATTTTAATTGATGGAATCTACATCTACATTTATACTCCGCAAGCCACCCAACGGTGTGTGGCGGAGGGCACTTTACGCGCCACTGTCATTACCTCCCTTTCCTGTTCCAGTCGCGTATGTTCGCGGGAAGAATGACTGTCTGAAAGCCTCCGTGCGCGCTCTAATCTCTCTAATTTTACATTCGTGATCTCCTCGGGAGGTATAAGTAGGAGGAAGCAATATATTCGATACCTCATCCAGAAACGCACCCTCTTGAAACCTGGACAGCAAGCTATACTGCGATGCAGAGGGCCTCTCTTGCAGAGTCTGCCACTTGAGTTTGCTAAACATCTCCGTAACGCTATCACGCTTACCAAATAACCCTGTGACGAAACGCGCGCTCTTCTTTGGATCTTCTCTATCTCCTCCGTCAACCCGATCTGGTACGGATCCCACACTGATGAGCAATACTCAAGTATAGATCGAACGAGTGTTTTGTAAGCCACGTCCTTTGTTGATGGACTACATTTTCTAAGGACTCTCCCAATGAATCTCAACCTGGTAGCCGCCTTACCAACAATTAATTTTATATGATCATTCCACTTCAAATCGTTCCGCACGCATACTCCCAGATATTTTACAGAAGTAACTGCTACCAGTGTTTGTTCCTCTATGATATAATCATACAATAAAGGATCCTTCTTTCTATGTATTCGCAATACATTACATTTGTCTATGTTAAGGGTCAGTTGCCACTACCTGCACCAAGTGCCTATCCGCTGCAAATCTTCCTGCATTTCGCTACAATTTTCTAATGCTGCAACTTCTCTGTATACTACAGCATCAATCGCGAAAAGCCGCATGGAACTTCCGACACTATCTACTACGTCATTTATATATATTGTGAAAAGCAATGGTCCCATAACACTCCCCTGTGGCACGCCAGAGGTTACTTTAACGTCTGTAGACGTCTCTCCATTGATAACAACATGCTGTGTTCTGTTTGCTAAAAACTCTTCAATCCAGCCACACAGCTGGCCTGATATTCCGTAGGCTCTTACTTTGTTTATCAGGCGACAGTGCGGAACTGTATCGAACGCCTTCCGGAAGTCAAGAAAAATAGCATCTATCTGGGAGCCTGTATCTAATATTTTCTGGGTCTCATGAACAAATAAAGCGAGTTGGGTGCTTTAAGGTGTAATGATGCCATCCTTAAATTTTCCACAATTATTCTTCATGAAAACATCACTACGTGAATTGTTTTCAAGTTGTAGCAGTATTTTCCTGGGCTAAGGTTGGGATTCAGTGCATTGCAATAATAAGTAGTACTTGTTTTGACTGTGGATTCATTGTCTGGGTCTCTTCTGCTGCTGCATAACATTCTCTAAAAATATGTCTCATGTGTTTGGCATTAACTGCATGTGAAGCACTAACAATTTCAGTTTACCACAGTTGTTTATGTTTATCTTCTCTTTGAGCACCCATATTTTCACAAACGAAAGACTTTCATCGAAAAACTGTCTGATCGTAAGCCGAGAACATTATGAACCAAACTCTAAAAATGCTAACTGCGCTCTGATTAGCTCTAATACAACTTTGACACTATCTAACTCGTTTCGCGCGCAAAAATTGTATATTTATTATAAATACTGGTTCCAGAACGTTCTACAACCAGAAATAAATCAATTTCACATTAAGATAGCTTTCATTACTCAAAATGTTTGTCAGGTTCTATTAAAAAATTGTTTTATAAAGATAAGTAGTTACATAAAAGTTCATAGCCCTAATGGTTAACATGAAAGTTTGAACGTTTCGAAAATAGTAAAAATAGAAGCTACCTGTTATTTTATAGGCCGGCCGACGTGGCCGTGCGGTTAAAGGCGCTGCAGTCTGGAACCGCAAGACCGCTACGGTCGCAGGTTCGAATCCTGCCTCGGGCATGGATGTGTGTGATGTCCTTAGGTTAGTTAGGTTTAACTAGTTCTAAGTTCTAGGGGACTAATGACCTCAGCAGTTGAGTCCCATAGTGCTCAGAGCCATTTTTTTGTTATTTTATAATATCGATTTCATTATCGATGGCGAAATTAATGAAATTACAAGTTGAGACCGATATTTTCGTCACAGTTAACACTGAAAAATATGAATTATTGTATCTAACAGCGAAACTGTTTTCAGATCATATATTTTTAAAACTTTGACTATCAATGTGCATGGTTAAGACCGATACCTGATAATATATCGAAATAGAAGCAGAAACATGTATTTACAGAAAAATAGTTTGACGGTTAGGACACTTTACAAGCTTTCAAACGAGTAGATAAGAAATACACAATTTATACAATAACGTCAATTCAAGTTCGGCTAAAATTTGATTAGTTGAACAGAAGTTCTGAAGGGGTTAGAACAATTATAAAGTGATATGGAGTAACTGGAGCAAACCTTAATAAAAAGTCCTGACGTGGAATAAATGCAGTTATATTCTTTCCATTCAAAAACAAAATACTGTGACTGTTGATAATGAACGTTCCGTGTCCATTCCTAAATACATTTTAAGTCATCGCAGGTACAGTATCTCCCAAGAAAAAAATTGAAATAGATATATCGAACGTTATTTTTCGGACACTTCGGAACGAGCGTCTGATGCAAGTCAGTTTAATCAGTGTTATATTTTACTAGCTTTTTCACTGCTTTAGTTCTTTGGGTTTCAGCGCTTGTGTGAGTTCCTCGGGAAGTTTTGTGATTTAGCGATTTATATACGCATTATATACACAGAAGAACCAATGAAAAAGGTACACCTGCGTAATATCCCCTCGAGAGCGCAGAAATGCCCCAACAGGACGTGGCATGACTCGACTAATATCTGAATTAGTGCTGGAGGGAACTGACACCATGAATCCTGCCGGACTATCAATAAATCCGTATGAGGGGAGGAGATCTCTTCTGAACAACACGTTGCAAGGCATCCCAGACATGCTCAATAATGTTCATGTTTGTGGGACTATGGTGGCTAGCGGAAGTTTTTAAACTCATAAGAGTGGTCTTGGAGCCACTCTATAGCAATTCTGGATGTGTAGAGTGCCACATTGTCCTGCTGGAATTGCCCAAGTCCGTCGGAATGCACAATGGACATAAATGGATGCAGGTGATCAGACAGGATAGTTACGTACGTGTCATGTGTCAGAGTCGTAGCTAGACATATCAGGGGTCCCATATCACTCCAACTGCACACGCCCACACCATTACAGAGCCTCTACCAGCTTCAACGCCTCCTTATGACATACAGGGTCCATGGTTTTAGGAGATTGTCTCCATACTCGTACACGTTCATTGGCTGGATACAATTTGAAACGAGATTCGTCCGTTTCCAGTCATCAGCAGCCCAATGTCGGTGTTGACGGGCCAAGGCGAGGCGTTAAGCCTTCTGTCGTGCAGTCATCGAAGGTACAGGAGTGGGCCATCGGCTGAGGAAGCCCATATCGATGATGTTTCGTTGAATGGTTCTGACTCTGACACTTAGTTGATGACCCAGCACTGAAATCTGTAGCAATTTGTGGAAAGGTTGCACATCTGTCACGTTGAAAGATTCTCTTCAGTCGTCGTTGGTTCCGTTCTTGCAGGATCTTTTTCCGGTCGCAGTGATGTCGGAGATTTGATGTTTTACGTGATTCCTGACATTCACGGCACACTCGTGGAATGATTGTGAGAGAAAATCCCCATTTCGTCGCTGCCTCGAGGATATTGTGTCCCATCGCTCGTGCGCTGACTATAACACAACGTTCAAACACCCTTAAATCTTGATAATTTGCCATTTTAGCAGCAGTAACCGGTCTCACAACTGTACAAGACGCTATTTAAGTGTTATATAGGCGTTGCCGACCACAGCACCGTATTCCACCTGTTTACATATCTCTGTATTTGAATACGCTTGTCTATACCAGTTTCTTTGGTGCTTCAATGTGTATTTTTTGTATTTGAAATTTGAATGTTTTTAGTACGTTCACCTGACACTCTGTAACTTTTTGATCGCATTTTCCTCTTCAAAATTCCTAGTTTTGGTAAAAACACAACTCAGTATTGTTCCGTATACACCGTCTGTCCAGTAAGTTCCGAGACTGACTATCATCATGACGTCAGCCCAATGACTATGGTGGCAGCCTGAACTAACAACTGTAAACAGCAGATGTTCATATGCGACCGTAGTAGTGGCAATGATTATGTGTCACAAATCACAAAGGAGTAACATTCTAAATCAAGTGTTCAAGATATTCTCCAGAATATTTTGAAGCATACAGAAAAGTGTGGAAGTTTGTCCCCGATGCATTGACTCCCGAACAGGAGAAGCGCCTGCCGTGACTTGATTGAAATGCAAAATATGAATAATTCAAAACATGGATAAATAATTTATGGCAAAAATCATCATGGATGACGAGACTCACATGAAGGGTCAATAGTTTGACAACAAAACCAATTTTAAGCCAGTATGACGTACGAATTGAACAACAACACAAATAAGGCGTTTCCTGACAGTTTCACATGTTTATATGAACGTTCTGTGCACTGTACTCAAGTGTGTGTGTGTGTGTGTGTTTGTGTGTTTTTGGCGGGGGGGGGGGGGGGGGGGGGGTTGGGAACAATGTAGAAAATCTGAAGCATTAAAACCACCATCTTAGCGTATCTTTGTTTTTTTTTATTAATTCAGCCTCGAAACATGGAATCATGGGGTATGTTCTTTTATTAAAAAAATACGTTGCTCAAGTACCGGGTGGTTATAATTAAACTACAGTGTTTCAAATACGGTAGCGCGGGTTGTATACATTGCTGGATGCTGAAATATCGTAGGTACAGCTATTAATCAACGCGCTCACGATTAATCTTGAAGAATAATTGTTTCACTTTCTGCCACCAGATGAAAATATGGTACCGTAAGGAAATTTGGAGATATGTGGTAAGATCGTATGGGACCAAACTGCTGAGGTCATCGGTCCCTAAGCTTACACACTATTTAGTCTAACTCGAACTAACTTATACTAAGGACAATACACACAACCATGCCCGAGGGAGGACTCGAACCTCCGACGGAGGGAGCCGTGCGGGCCGTGACAAGGCGCCCAAGACCGCGCGGCTACCCGGCGGGTCACTATAAGCAGTCAGAATGTGGTATGGGTGCAAGAAAAGGGGAGGAACTATGAAACATATGATAATGGTAATTCCGGCACGTTAACTGGGATATGGTCGGAATTCACATGTGTTAAATCTAGTCTCCCTATTCAGCAACATGCTGCATTGCATAGTTGACAGTTGTTCCCAGAATATCCGGTGTAATCAGAGCGATATGTCATCATACGGTATCCTACAGATGAGAAATTGTCCAAATACATCCCTGATAGTGACGATCTTACAGCATCCCCAGAACTAGGAGTCACATGGATTTAGCTCAGGTGATCTGGAAGGTCAAACGTCTTGAAATAGTGTAGGGATTATGCGATCGTTACCGTGAGTTTCTGGAAGCAAATATTTCACCTAACAGGCGGCATATGGTATCATCCCATCGTGCATGAAAATGGTGGTTTGGATACAGTTGCGTTCTTACAAAGCTGCAATCACTTGCTGCACAAGGACGTCCTTATAACATGAAAATGTCAGTGAACTTGTAACAGGTCCGCGTGGCGTCATCTCCACGAAGACAAAGGGACCGAGAATGAAGGAGTTTGTGAAACCACACCACATAGCACATAAGCTGATTGCAGTGGAAGTTCGTGCACAAGATATGCTGGCATAGAACTACGCATGCGACAGTTCCGTGATTTCATGGCACTGTGGAGAGTAAAATGTTTCTCATTCTCCCAAAGCGTATTCCCAGACCACAGTTGTCCATTTCCATGTGTGCCAAGAAACGCAGACCAAAAGTTGCTGCCTATCTTGGGGTTTCATTTGGTGCACATTCTGAATATTGTAGGGTTACCAGTGCAAAATGTGACGCTGTATCTTTTGAACTGTTGACTGGGAGAGAGACAATTCCCGTAACACACAGTGGCTGTAGAGTTTGAGGCCTGTGCTGCATGGTCGGCTATAGACGCGGTGACTTCATCGGCAACTGCCATGGGAATGGGATGCCCCAATTTTCCAGCTGCATCACGTAATACATTTACTCCTCCAAATTCCTTGATCATATGCTTTAGCCCATTTATTATCATGGGGACTGTTCGCAGCAGTTTCTGTCGGCGATATTCCCGCAATACAGCACTGATATTACTTCCGTTCTAATAAAACAACGTTACGAGCAATGAACTGTCTGTCTTCTCCACTGCCATTGCTTTTCGTACGGAAAGCTTCAGACTTTTTAACCTTTTACACCAATCGTCACTTCATAAAAGAAATGACATACGTTGCCAAGAGATAAACAGCATACTGACATCAAAAAATGTTTCAAATGGCTCTGAGCACTATGGGACTCAACTTCTGAGGTCATTAGTCCCCTACAACTTAGAACTAGTTAAACCTAACTAACCTAAGGACATCACACACATCCATGCCCGAGGCAGGATTCGAACCTGCGACCGTAGCGGTCTCGCGGTTCCAGACTGCAGAGCCTAGAACCGCACGGCCACTTCGGCCGGCATACTGACATCAAAGCAGGAAACATTTCACATTCTGACTGCTTACAGCGCCATATTTTCATCTGAGAGCAGAGTGTGGAAGCATTATTTTGTCAGCATATTCGACGAGTGCGTCGATTAATGAACATACCCACGATGTTTCAGCGTCCTGTGACGTACAGAACTATAGTGTCTCCCTCAAAGTACAGGGCCTGTTGAGAAATTTCGACTGAAGCTATGTAGCCAACATTACGTAATTGTCGTGCGTTTTCTTCTTCAAGACAATTCTCAGCCGCATTGTGCAGGGACAATGAAGATGCTCCTGCATCGTTTTCAATTGAAAATTCTTGATTACCCAAAATACAGCCCGTAACTGTCTCTCTCTGAGTTTCGTCATTGCTCACATGAACCACTGGCTATGAAGACAACATTTTGGCACAGACAACGAGCTGTAGGCCAGTGTAGAGAATTGGCGGAAAGCACTGGCGGCTGCCTTCTATAACAAGGGTATTGCAAAATTGCTACAACGGTACGACAGACGTCTAAGTCGGATCGCCGACTATGGAGTTTAGTATCTGGAAGTTGCAGCTAACTGTTGCAAATAAAACAGTTTCGATTTTCACTGAGGTTTCCATTTCGCGACCTATCGTTCCTTACTTTCTGAAGAGCCCTCGTATACAGCCTGCACTCAGCATACGGATCACCATCAGTTTAAATGTAACCACCCAGTACATGATGATGGAACCATATTACCAACTGGAATTAGCTCAATATTAGAGCATATTTCCGTTCTTCGCTGCTGTACCATCTATATTTGCTCTGAAATTACTTTTTGTCGAAAAATTTGCTTCACTATGATTCACCAAACAAAAGCATTTTCTGTTCCACTGTGTAACTGATACCATCTTACACAGGTAAATTAATGTGTGTGGAACGCCTGCAATACATGTGGCAGCCACTGTAGCTAATGTTAGGAAATACACTGTACATCTCAAAACTGATATGAATGAAGCAGATAGACGTCTTAAACTCAGGAATAAATTCCCACTGAATTACTGAAAATACACAAAACAAATAAAAACTCACAATAAAGGTGTCATTCAGTAGCGCTGAAACTTTTCTTCCTTTGATTACAAATGCCTTCCAGATTTTTACAGCATGCCATATCTGTTTTCAGTGTTTTGTAAACCCTCATACTCAACAAATCAGTGTACAACATGTCGGATTGTTTGTAACAGTTGAAAGGGGATTGTCAGCCTTAAATGTGGAAAAAGAACTAGTTCTGAATTATGAGTATTTGTTATTTCTCATTAATATCACAATAGCAACAAGGATGCTGCAAGTTATTTATGTCTCAAAAGGACAATTCTACACTCAGGAGACAAAAGTCATACCTCCTAATATTGTACTGGACTTTCTTTCACCAGGCATAGTGCAGCAACTGGACGAGGCGTGAACTCAGCAATAGTTTGAAGTCCCCTTTAGAAATATCGAGCGATGCTGCCACCACAGCAGTCCATAATTTCAAAAGTGTTGTCGGTGCAGGGTTTTGTGCATGAGCTGACGTCTCGATTTTGTCCCATAAATGCTCCATGGACGTCATGTCTGCCACTCTGCGTGGCCAAATCATTCTCTCGAATTGTCCAGAATATTCTCCAAACCAGTCGCAGACAGTTGTGCCCTTGTGACGTGCCTCATTGTAATCCATAAAAATGCCTTTGTTGTTCGGGAATATGACGTGGATGAACGGCTGCAAATCGTCTCCAGGTACCAGAACATAACAATTTCCAGTCAATAACCGACCCAATTGAGCCAGAGGACCAAGTCGCTTCCACTTAAACACAGTCCACACAATTATGGAGTCACCATCCGCTTGCAGAGTGCCTTCTTGACAACTTGTGTCCCTGGCTCCCTTGGGTCTGCAACAATCTCGAACCCTACCATCAGCTCTTACCAACTGAAACTGGAGCTCATCTGACGAGGCCACGGTTTCCCAGTCGTCTATGGTCCAACCGATATGCTCATGAGCCTATGAGAGGCGCTGCAGGCAATCTCGTTCTGTTAGCAAAGGCACTCGCCTCTGTCGTCGCTGCCGTACCCCATTAACGCCAAATTTCGTATCAATGTCCTAAGGGACACGTCCATCGTATGTCCCACATTGGTTTAGAGGGCTACTTCACGCATTCTTGCTTGTGTATTAGCACTGACAACTCTACAGAAACGCCGCTGTTCTCGGTCGTTGAGTGAAGGCTGTTGGCCAATGCGTTGCCCGTAGTGAGAGGTAATGTCTGAAATGTGGTATTCTCGGAACACTCTTGACACTGTGGGTCTCGGCATACTGAATTCCCAAAGGATTTCCGAAAAGGAAATGTCGCGTGCATCTAGCTCAAAGACTGTTAATTTCCATCGAGCGGCAATAATCACGTCGGAAGCCTTTTCACATCAATCACATGAGTATAAATGACAGCTCCGCCAGTGCACTGCCCTTTTATCCCTCGTGTACGCGATACTACGGCCATCTCTATACGTGCACATCGCTATCCAAAGACTTGTCACTTCAATGTGCCATAATTAACACCTTCGAAGAACAATACAACTGCATGTAATGCACTGGGTGTTATACCGCAAGGAAAAATAGCGAGATGGAAATAAATAAATCACTTCAAATGAATTAGGCCAAAATCTACCCGGTGTAACGGCACAAAATTGTTAAGCTTGACAAGTTCGGGTTGGTTCTGACGTCCAATTTACCGATACCGCGCTTACCAAACCGAACGGCCACCATCACAGAGTGAAGGCGACGTCTGCACGCACTGGAGTCTGCTACCAGAGACTCGAAGTCTGCGGTTCTCGAGATTGGCCATCAGAATTGATGTCCACCAATGACAGAGTATTGAAGACTGCTCCTATCAGAGTCCGCTTCGAGAATGTACTTAGAGCCTAGCGCCAGAGTGTTCCCTTTATCTCGCCTACGATCTCTTCTCCGCGTCTACGTCACGGAAGACGCATTTAATTTAGTCTCCCCCAATCGTTCTGCCAATCAGACGAGAGGAACTCGTAGCTTCGGACCCCCTCCACATGTGATTTTGAGTCTGGCGAATCGGATTTTACCACACGTAGGGGAAAACGTCGTATTTAAGTGAACTGTGCCACCGCCTCTGGCATCGTAGTAACTCGTGTCCACGACGTAGGAGTCCATCCAGCAGTGATGTCTCGGCACATGTCTCTTGCGTGGGTAGGCATGGCTGCAGTCTGGTCAGCGCCAGGACGACACTGCGAGGAATCGCCCGAGGAAACTTCCCACACACGTCCTCCGTCCCCAATCACATCCGCTAGGAGACCCCTTGTGAGCAATTATTAGTACGAAGCCAGCAAGCCGCGCCGACTGTACCACGGAAGCAGCTCTAAGACTTGCCGCCATTCCGGCCGCCCACTACGCTAGCAGTAAGAGGAGCTCGACTTCAAAGCCACCGCCAAACGTCGTACTTGGTCGGCCTGACTTGCCCCTTTGTGATCAGGCAGCAATAAAGACACCCGACTGTCTTCGGCCGGGCTCAAAACAATGAGAGCTTCGTCACACAGTCCGTACGCGCCTAATGTTTCAAAACATGAAACGCATCCGTCAGACGATTGGCAGAGTTACGCCACAGGTCTGACAATAAACGCAGTACTACAAGAATGATGTGACATTAAGTCACATAAACAGCCTACACCCATACATGTTAGCAGTGGAAAATGAAAAATGAAGTAATGGTCGTACATAAATAAACTTTGTAAGGCTCAATATTGTATGTGATTGTAAACCAAGGATTAGACACTGAGATAGTCGGCCTCGGATAGAATTTCAGTACCCCTACGAATAACAATGTTTCAATCGTGACTAATCCACGTGCCGGATGTTAATTCGGCTGTCACAGTTCCGTGCCAGTTCCTTTCGCTGTCGCAGCTGTTGTCTGCTCTTTGATTATCAACAGTGGACTACGTGTCGTCCCTTCACGCTCAGAAAATGCTTAGAGTAATGGGGCGCAGTTCAGTGAAACTGACGAACACATGGAGGTGGAGTTGCATATGACGTTTTGGTGGTGTAGGAGGATTACTCCTAAACCGAGTGAGGAGGAAAAGAATAGAAGCCATAAGTTGATAGGGCACAGCTTACGTCATCATGGTTTTTTTAACTTAGCAGCCAAATGAAGTGCATAGGGAAGAGGGGATTTTGGCGGGGCGGGGGGGGGGGGGGGATTATAGAGCGACGCCAAGGCTTGAGTACAGTGAACAGTTCAAGTGACTGTAGGTTGCCGTAATCATCCAGAAATTAAGTGACTTGCACAGGATGTTCTGGCGAAGAGGCTTCATCAAACCAGTCTGTGGACTAAAGGCAGCAACAACAACGTCAATATAGGCAGACGACTAATCAATTGTGTTGTTCTGTACATCACATAAACAATGGAGATGTCCCACAAAGCATCAGAGAACCAGGTTTTGTTCACCAGTGTGCCTGAAGTGTAAATCAGTTTTTTGTGTTGACAGTATTAATATTAATTAAAATGTGGTGGTGTATGGGAAACTGGCTATCAGAATAGAGGTATCGTGACCTTTTTCGATGGAAATTGTGCAGTTACTTCCAAAAAATTTTCCTAATAAACTTCAAATGTCGGTAGTACTATGCTTACATATCAGGTTTTCTGGGATTGCCTGAAAGTGATTAAGAGTTGGTTCGGACTGTGAATGAATACTGGGAACGTTTGGTACAATTTCTGAGAAGGCAACCAAAAGTGAAAACTAACTCATCATATGAAAGAGAAATATATGTAGAATTGTGACTGTGGAAAGCAACGGGTAATTTCACGCAGACTTATGCTGTAACCGTAAGTGTTACGTCACATCAGAACAAAGAACTTTCGGTCAGAAGCAATCGATCAGATATCCCTCAGGCCTGTACAGTGGCCTGCGGAATATCAATGTTGATGCAGATCGCTGAACGTCAGGTGAAGAGAATGCATGGTAAATATTTGCCAGGCTCATGTAGGGACCTATACGTCATTCAATCAATTTGTAAAAATATGTGGAGATTGTTGGAATCACACGCAATACGGGTCTATTGTTATCGATAAAATAAGAAAAGTGAATGATGGTAGGTATATATGAAATTTCCCGGAGTTTCTGTATATGTAGCTATGATGTTAGGATACCTTACACCATGGACAAGTTCGAACGTGAAGTTAAGGACCTAGAGACATATGATAGAATTAGATGGTATGTATATAAGGAGTTCGCTTAATGTATAAAAAGATGGTCATCAGGGCACGGAAAGCTGTTTGAGAAAAGCTTCGTCTGTTAGAGTTAGGGCATTTGGATTGAGAGTAAAAACCAAGAGAAATATTTAAACCAGTTACTATATCTTTCGGTGAACCCCCACTGAAATTTCACAATCCTGACGAGGTTGCTGATTTCGTTAACCACCATAACGATAACAGGATACACAAAATATTTGGTGTCAGTGAAGAAACGCCATACGTACTCGGCATGCAGTCTATAAGTTTAAAATAAAAAAATAAAAAAAACAGTACAGATAGGTGATAGGGATTTTTCAACGAACAGATGGTCTAACGAATCTCATTTTCCTAAATCCTGCAAACTTTATGAATCTTTCACGCAAATATATGGAGATGTATTGTGAAATGCTGCAAATGAACAGCATACATAGGAAAGCAAAAAACTGAGGCAATGCGAAATATATTTCATACTCGATATAGCGCCGGTTATGGTATTGACATCCAGCATAAAAAAGTCAGCAATTGACCCCCGTAGTATTTAAACTAGGACGATCCCAATGAACTAACAGATCAACTGAGACTGCTCATGGCCGCAGCTGCTGCTGGTAATATCACTCATTCTAAAGAGATTGTTTTAGTAATTTCAGAGCTTAGAGAGGGAGGTGTTATCTAATAAGAATTGAGACAGTAGTTCGAGAGCTGCATAAATCGGCACGCAAAGTGTACCTTCACAGGCATGTTATGATTAAAGATTTAAATCTCTTATGGCAGTCTGATCCTGTAGATATGACGGAGTATTCATACGTGAATAATGGATTCAAATATATTTTAATGGTCATTTACACAACCTCTAAATTCGTCTGGGCGTTTCCTCTTAAAACAAAAACAAGGAGCGACGTTGCACACATATTAGAGATCCGGTGATACAATTAAATTCTTGAAATACAGTTCAGAGATAGAATTAGTTTCATGCGATACAGTTTGGTTCTTTCTGAAAATTGACAGTTTTTTTTACGTTTTGTAAAACAGTTACACACTGATACATACACTCCTGGAAATTGAAATAAGAACACCGTGAATGCATTGTCCCAGGAAGGGGAAACTTTATTGACACATTCCTCGGGTCAGATACATCACATGATCACACTGACAGAACCACAGGCACATAGACACAGGCAACAGAGCATGCACAATGTCGGCACTAGTACAATGTATATCCACCTTTCGCAGCAATGCAGGCTGCTATTATCCCATGGAGACGATCGTAGAGATGCTGGATGTAGTCCTGTGGAACGGCTTGCCATGCCATTTCCACCTGGCGCCTCAGTTGGACCAGCGTTCGTGCTGGACGTGCAGACCGCGTGAGACGACGCTTCATCCAGTCCCAAACATGCTCAATGGGGGACAGATCCGGAGATCTTGCTGGCCAGGGTAGTTGACTTACACCTTCTAGAGCACGTTGGGTGGCACGGGATACATGCGGACGTGCATTGTCCTGTTGGAACAGCAAGTTACCTTGCCGGTATAGGAATGGTAGAACGATGGGTTCGATGACGGTTTGGATGTACCGTGCACTATTCAGTGTCCCCTCGACGATCACCAGTGGTGTACGGCCAGTGTAGGAGATCGCTCCCCACACCATGATGCCGGGTGTTGGCCCTGTGTGCCTCGGTCGTATGCAGTCCTGATTGTGGCGCTCACCTGCACGGCGCCAAACACGCATGCGACCATCATTGGCACCAAGGCAGAAGCGACTCACATCGCTGAAGACGACACGTCTCCATTCGTCCCTCCATTCACGCCTGTCGCGACACCACTGGAGGCGGGCTGCACGATGTTGGGGCGTGAGCGGAAGGCGGCCTGACGGTGTGCGGGACCGTAGCCCAGCTTCATGGAGACGGTTGCGAATGGTCCTCGCCGATACCCCAGGAGCAACAGTGTCCCTAATTTGCTGGGAAGTGGCGGTGCGGTCCCCTACGGCACTGCGTAGGATCCTACGGTCTTGGCGTGCATCCGTGCGTCGCTGCGGTCCGGTCCCAGGTCGACGGGCACGTGCACCTTCCGCCGACCACTGGCGACAACATCGATGTACTGTGGAGACCTCACGCCCCACGTGTTGAGCAATTCGGCGGTACGTCCACCCGGCCTCCCGCATGCCCACTATACGCCCTCGCTCAAAGTCCGTCAACTGCACATACGGTTTACGTCCACGCTGTCGCGGCATGCTACCAGTGTTAAAGACTGCGATGGAGCTCCGTATGCCACGGCAAACTGGCTGACACTGACGGCGGCGGTGCACAAATGCTGCGCAGCTAGCGCCATTCGACGGCCAACACCGCGGTTCCTGGTGTGTCCGCTGTGCCGTGCGTGTGATCATTGCTTGTACAGCCCTCTCGCAGTGTCCGGAGCAAGTATGGTGGGTCTGACACACCGGCGTCAATGTGTTCTTTTTTCCATTTCCAGGAGTGTAGCTCGGTTTTTTTAGACACAGATACATGCCAATGTGCAACGATATAATTTGGTTGTTTCTATACATTGGCTCCTGAGATACAATTAACAGATATTTTTTTATGGAATTTGGTTTATCAGAAAACAGGTACTTTCGCGTCTTACAGTGAGACTGAAGACTGCAGCAGTTTTTTTTTTTAATTTCATACACTGTTACTAATAATAACTGTAGCCCACAGTCCAAGCAATTTTGAGCAACATTGCAGTTTTTCCGTCTTTACCAAGGAGTATGTATACAATATGATAATTTTACAATAGCAGCACTGGATGTATTCAAAATATCTGCTAGTTACACTGAACTGGGAAAAGAAATACTAAAAGCTAATTGGACTGGGATGGCTAGTAGCAGGTGAAACTTAAAAACTAGAATATTTACATGTGTGCCTGGTACACATATTTTATAGGACGTGCTGTCAGCTAGTTACCGAATTTTTAACTCATTGCAATTAATTTTTTCCTATAGTTATTTTACGTTACTTTTTAAGTAATTGTAACAATTTTTTTTATTTTTTTCTGTATAGTCACACCAAAACTATATATACAAGACACAAATGGTGTACAGCCAAAGTGTGGCACACATGATGTCCATGAAAAAGAAATTTTTCTACAGCGTGATGTGCATGAGAAGAACAACTGCTTACACTATTACTGTTTAAACACTACGATAAAGTGGTCATACTATTCCACACACATTCATTCATCTTACAGGCATTGATTCACTCCCTATCATCCTCTTTACGCATGCCACGAGGTGAATAGTGTGAGTATAGGTGTTACAACCCCTTCCTCACAAATGAAACGCTTATCGTCATGAGGGGACGATTTTGCCGCGCGGGGTAGCCGCGTGGTATTAGGGCGTCGTGCCACGGTCCGGGCGGCTCCACCCGTCGGAGGTTCGAGTCCTCCCTCGAGCATGGGTGTGTGTGCTGTGCATAGCGTAAGTTAGATTAAGTAGTGTGTAAGCTTAGGGACCGATGACCTAAGGAGTTTGGTCCCTTAATTCACACACACACACAGACCGATTTTAGACTGCAGCATAGAGTTAATTCACGCCCTCATGATCGTATATTAGTTAATGGCACCGCAAGTAATCTTTAATGATGAAATCATGAGGACTATTGACGAAAAATGACGAACACCCTTAGCCCGCCTCTAGGTGGGACCTCCAAAATGTGCGATATGCATACATTTTTGCTCGCAGACCTACAAACTCCACAATCAGCAACCCATTCGCCTCGTTCTTCATTAGACTTATAACCGTCTTTTTCTGCAGAACTGTACTATAAAGATTATCGGTCGTGTATGAAAATGTGTCGAATTGATTGCCATAGTACCTAACTACTTCACAGACTGCAGTTCTTCACACGATAGATCGAGTTGTCTGTATTCATATAAAGTAACTTTGGACTAGCGAAATGAGTTTTCGCGAACCCGTAATGAAAGCGGTACATGTGGAGTCTGGGTAGGTATGGTACACACATCCCCACATAGAGAGGTTTCAAGAACTTTACTGCAATCTTCGCTGCCTCCACAGCGACAAAGTTCTAACTGAATATGGTGACCTATTTGAAATTTGGTCTGGCAATGCATTTCCTTACGCCATGACACCCATCCCATTTCATTCTAATAAGGGTATCGCGGTGTTTTCTTAAATTATCCATCGTTTTGCCGAGAACTGCATTATTCATTAATGTAACTGATAAGAGGGCGTCTATTAGTGTCCAGAATAAAACAGACAACATCTGTCCCGCGTGGTCAATCCTGGCTGTTGAAAGAAATCATAAATGTCAAATCACCCTTCAACCAGATTTCCTGGTTGAAGGAGACAGCGCGCCTAGTTCCATCCAGAGCCATCCCAAGCCGAAGACATTGCTGGCGGCTATAGTAATGAATAATGTACCTCTGTTTGTTCCCCAGCATTGTCATCAGCCTCAGGATGGAACCAGTGGCCCACGGAACAAACTGGTATGGACATAGCGGCAAATCGGCATGCACATCATGCAAACTAATAGGGTATACCCTAGGTGAGAATCATCTGCCATGCCATGCCATGTCCTGCGGTTCGATCATGGGAGTGTCGGCACTATAAAGCTTATCAACTCTCGTGGGAGTTTCTCGAACTAAGTCAGCAACGAAATGACAGGATTATCCCCGACACATGATCTGTGGCGGCCTAGACTGGAATCACAGCTATATACTACCTGGAACGCCATTGCATACGGTACGTGTTTTTCAGCGAAGGTTGCATGTGAGGTTGTGGGATAACCTCCACAGCCTATCACAAGAGCGAGTTGGCACTCAGAGTCAGCATACACTACAAAGGGACATCGCCCCTGGTGGTGGCGGTTATTAAACTTTAAGAATTTGTTTTCCTCTGTCGGCATTTCGACTCGTATCGGTTTACTGATTGAGCAGTCAACTCATGTTTTGCTAAATACTCGCTTGAGGAAAATGCATTGAGGCACCCGTAGCATGTTTCCTCAGCTGGGAGGAAAGGAGTAGAGGAATGTCCTTCACCCACACGTAGCAACATGTTAACGTGCAGTTCGCGCTGACCTACAAATTTGGATAAATGGAGAGGTCTGATGACTTTTTTAGGTGATTTTACATCTGGGTTGTTCTCCTCCAGGCCGAAAACGTTAACCGTCACACTTTCATTCTGCCTCTCGAATTTAGGTATGTCCTGAAGTTTAAAGGGGAAACCATTGCCGTCGAAGTTATAACATGCGTTAATATCATGAACATGATATTTGTGAACACACTCCAGATGAATTATTTCAACAGCTAGGATTGACGACGCGGAACAGGCGCTTCACTGCTGACGTAGGGACTGCAGTCAGTTATGTGGTTCCTCAACATGGTTAGTGATGTGTTGGTAAATGTGCCAACACCTTGTAGATAGAGGAGGCCGAAATGCACGCTATCTAACGCAGACGGGCGGGAGTTCTGGAACAGGATAAGTAGTGAATTCTAATAAGAAAAGTATGCAGCTCCTCGAATACTTAACTTTTATTTATCCTTGTTGTATACATCGTTCTTTGATGTGAATACAGAATTCTTGATGAGACATTTCATACGATAACTATCCAACTATGTAAGGCTAATGGCGCCTTGCTAGGTCGTAGCCATGGACTTAGCTGAAGGCTATTCTAACTGTCTCTCGGCAAATGAGAGAAAGGCTTCGTCAGTGTAGTCGCTAGCAAAGTCGTCGTACAACTGGGGCGAGTGCTATTCCGTATCTCGAGACCTGCCTTGTGGTGGCGCTCGGTCTGCGATCAGACAGTGGCGACACGCGGGTCCGACATGTACTAAATGGACTGCGGCCGATTTAAGCTACCACCTAGCAAGTGTGGTGTCTGGCGGTGACACCACAGTTAGTGTTAATGTAATCTTTCTTCTGCGTATTCAGTTTTTCTCATAGATTGTACTTATGTTGTAGGGGCCATGAAGCTATTTTGAGATGTATGTTCCTAGGGCGTCATTCAGCTTATGAATGAGCATATGAATATGTAGTAATACATATTTCTTCTTCTGCTACTACATCATCTGCCTGCATTACTCAAGAGTTCTCCTCATTTCTACATCCAATCGACACTCAGGATAACGTTCCCTTCCAGGCCATGACGCCATTTCGTTGCATTGCCTTGCAGAGATGAGTGTCAGTAATCTATGATCGTATTTGTATGTAATAGTACTAATTCAATCTTATTCTATAGTTATTAGTGCTTGCATGAATTGCTTATCGAATGTTCCTCTTCTTCTTGTTTCTAGATGCTGACGCTAACAGTGAACGCCTTGGAGGAGAATGAGTCGAGCTGTACCATCCTAAGACTTCACTATCAACTGACCCGACTGGATCCACCTCGTCATAGACGAGCGGATACGTGAATAATGCTTTCTTTCTGCAATAGCGTTTTTGTCACAGGGTGACAAATATTGAAATATACGAAAAAAGTAAATTAGTTACAAGCTACAGCGTGCACATACTTTATTCAGAATGTGAACGTCACTACAGATATAGAGATCTAGGTTACGAAATGTTAGATGTGTCTGCCATCGTTGGCGATGATGTGGCGCAGAGGAATAGCGAAAGTCTACGTGACCCGCTGAGATGTAAGTGTCGGAACATCGATGCTGGCGACGACCTCTTGAATGGCTGTTTCCAGCTTAGCAGTAGCTTTGTGGTTATTGGTGTATGTCCTGTCTTTAATTCAGCCCCACGAAAAGGAGTCGCATATACTCAAATCTGGAAAATATGGCCACCATTGAAGACCCATGCCAGTGGCCTCTGCGGTCACCAAAGTGCTCCTCTAGGTCATCAAACATTCCCTGCTTCTTTCCTCAAAGTCAGTACCGCCCTTAGAATGTTGTTTATTTTCAGTGTTACATTTACACTTACAAATAAACAACAGTCTAATGGCGGTACTGACTTTAAAGAAATATATTATGACTGTGGCCCCACATTATGAAAAAATTATTAAATTCCCTGCTTCGATGGAGTCAGTCTTGCGTGAACCAAGTCTTGTCGAAATCAAGGTTACTTTGGATAATGGGGATGAAATCATTTTCCAAAACCTTCACGTAGCCTTTGGTAATCACCGTGTCATCAAGGAATACGGCACTGATTGTACCGTCACTGTATACTGCACACCACACAGTCACCCCCGTTGATGGGTAAGAGACTTCCAGATCGTGAAATGCGGTTTCTCAGTCCTCCAAACGCGCCAATTTTGTTTATTGACGACCTAATCCAAATGAAAGTCGGTTTCGTTGCTAAACCAAACCACGCGCATGCGCATACTAATGCCGTCATGCCTCGCGGCCAACAGTGTAGTTTGAACGCCCTAAGGCAAACCGTTCAGATGTTACGACCATTTTATTTCGTATAGTTCAATAATTGTTACCCTGTGTATGCGGTGTTTTAGACATGTTTCGTTGTTTGTAGGTGTGCTCAGTAATAGTAATGATGGTAATGACGCTGATTTTGAGCTAGTGCTCAGAGGCAGCCAACAGGCAGAAAAGAATGATACAAGGGCTACATTCGATACAGATCAGCGTATGAGTAAGTAAAACAAATCATTACCGTCATATGATGTTTTTTCGTTCCCAACTTCGTTGGACGTACAAGATATTATTGTCCTTTTTATTCCTTGCAGGATACCTGAAAGCGCCGTCCAGCAGCAGACTTCACTCGTCTATAATAACAACGTAGTCTCTTAACCTTTCATTAATACAACCACCACCACCACCACCAGCAGCACTCGCGGGTCCGTCTAAAACGCCGCCGTTGTGACTGGGGCCGTCTAAGGAGCCACCATCCCGGCCGGGTCCCTAATGGCGTGACCCTCAACCTGTACCACTGTCTAGTCGGAGTCATCCACCGGCGAGCAGCAGCTCCATCTGGAGTCTCATACTAGCCTGTTTTCCCGAAATGTAAGAAAGAGAGTCTGGGAAAGCTCTCAGCCGTATATATTACTTGGATGTCCGCACTCATGCATTTCCCCCATTACATGGGTATCCAGCTATATCAAACTTCTGAAGGATGTAGCTGCTAAAATGGTCTCTACCAATATTAAGAATATCGATGACGAATTCTGCTTTCCGTGGTCAGTACTGGCTTTTCAAAGAAAATTTCGACGTGATGGACATCCAAAGTGTCCCACTGCATATGGGATGAAAGATGATTATGGGATTTTGTCTTTAATGGCATCTCAATCCTGTGACACTGAGGTTTATACATAAATTTGAGAGCTAGTACACGTTATTTCGTTCATTTTTATACCCTGCAGAAAGCGCGAAGCAAGCCAAAAGAAAAAGTATACACTGCGGGGGGAAAAACGAAGTAACACATGAAATTGTTAAACCCCTCTACCTTTCCCAAGTAGCTGGTCAGCACCCTAAAGACGCAAATTTCCTGTTATTCTCCAAGGGCAACAAACAGCTTTAGAAATGGATCAAGAACATGTATCACTTTATTTCAATACAAAACAGTTAAAATTAAAATAAACGTCATTATTGCTCTAGATGCCTCAATTATTTTACTAAGAGTGAGAGTCCACGAGCAGGAGAATTTTCCTAGTATATGTCGATTTAGACTGCCTACTCACTCCTGTGAGTACACAAGCGGCAAGACGCAGTCAATACCTTCGCTGCGCAGTGCCGATGCTACTGTTACCGACGACTGTGCAGCTAAGGCAGAGTTATTGAACGCAGTTTTCCGAAATTCCTTCACCAGGGAAGACGAATGGAATATTCCAGAATTTGAAACACGAACAGCTGCTACCACGAGTTTCTTAGAAGTAGATACCTTGGGGGTTGCGAAGCAACTCAAATCGCTTGATACGGGCAAGTCTTCAGGTCCAGACTGTATACCGATTAGGTTCCTTTCAGATTACGCTGATACAGTAGCTCCCTACTTAGCAATCATATACAGCCGCTCGCTCTCCGATAGATCTGTACCTGCAGATTGGAAAATTGCGCAGATCGCGCCAGTGTTTAACAAGGGTAGTAGGAGTAATCCATCGAACTACAGACCTATATCATTGATGTCGGTTTGCAGTAGAGTTTTGGAGCATATACTGTATTCAAACATTATGAATCACCTCGAAAGGAGCGATCTATTGATACGTAATCAGCATGGTTTCAGAAAACATGGTTCTTGTGCAACGCAGCTAGCTCTTTATTGGCACGAAGTAATGGCCGCTATCGACAGGGGATCTCAAGATGATTCTAGATTTCCGGAAAGCTTTTGACATGGTTCGTCACAAGCGACTTCTAATCAAGCTCGTCTCAGTTGTGCGACTGGATTCGTGATTTCCTGTCAGGATGGTCGCAGTTCGTGGTAATATACGGCAAATCATCGAGTAAAACTGAAGTGAAATCAGGTGTTCCCCAGGGAAGCGTCCTGGGACCTCTGCTGTTCCAGATCTATATAAATGACCTGGGTGACAGTCTGAGCAGTTCTCTTAGGTTTTTCGCAAATGATGCAGTAATTTACCGTCTAGTAAGGTCATCCAAAGACCAGTATCAGTTGCAAAGCGATTGAGAAAAGATTGCTGTATGGTGTGGCAAGTGGCAGTTGACGCTAAATAACGAAAAGTGTGAGGTGAATGGCTCTGAGCACTATGGGACTTAACTTTTAACGTCATCAGTCCCCTAGAACTTAGAACTACTTAAACCTAACTAACCTAAGAACATCACACACATCCATGCCCGAGGCAGGATGCGGTCGCGCGGTTCCAGACTGTAGCGCCCAGAACCGCTCGGCCACTCCGGCCGGCTGTGTGAGGTGATCCACATGAGTTCCAAAAGAAATCAGCTGGAATTCCATTACTCGATAAATAGTACAATTCTCAAGGCTGTCAATTCAACTAAGTACCTGGGTGTAAGAATTACGAACAACTTCAGTTGGAAAGACCACATAGGTAATATTGTGGGGAAGGCGAGCCAAAGGTTGCGTTTCATTGGCAGGACACTTAGAAGATGCAACAAGTCCACTAAAGAGATGGCCTACACAAGACGTTTTTCGTCGCGGCGAGATCTATTTACGAAATTTCAGTCACCAACTTTCTCTTCCGAATGCAAAAATATTTTGTTGAGTCCAACCTACATTGGTAGGAATGATCATCAAAATAAAATAAGAGAAATCAGAGCTCGTACAGAAAGGTTTAGGTGTTCGTTTTTCCCACGCGCTGTTCGGGAGTGGAATGGTAGGGAGATAGTATGATTGTGGTTCGATGAACCCTCTGCCTAGCACTTAAATGTGAATTGCAGAGTAATCATGTAGATTTAGATGTAGATGAGACGCTATGAGGAGACGCCTATGTCTTCCATAGAACCCTCACAGAGTTTCATGAGCCATATCCACGTGCGTACCAGGTTTTATGTTGGTACAATCAAAGTAAAAACCGTTTCACATCATATGTGAGGGATAATCCTGCGAGGCTGTTGCTCCGTGAGCTCAAAACCTTGTGTTGAAAGGTGATCGCATTTATGGCACCAAATCGAGATAACCAGATCACAGGAGAATGAGTCATTGTACATGAAAGGCGGCAAATGCCATATTTGTTCACTACCGTTAGACAGAAATACGGAAACTGTTGTAAAGACCACTGTCATGTTAAAGGGAATTTCTGCAATGCAGCATACAATGAATGCAACGAAACTACCAAGTGCCATGACATATACCCGCCACGTTCCCACAATGAGAGTGGCTGTGATGTCAGTTACATCACCGAGCCTTGGGTGATTTCGGTTTGGGCAACGATTGGGTTAGTGTCTTGTATGAGTGCGTTGAGAGATACATTTCGTTCTCTAAGCATATGACACCGAACATCACCTTACGGTTCCTGGAATCAGAGCATCAGCAGGACATGCATCTCAGTAGCGCTTCGTTTCCCGATGATGCTAAGTTTCAGCTCACGACAAAGAAGTTGACTTTTCTTACGGATACCTGGATTCTTTGGACTGACTCAACGAAACCACGTTGCCCACGGTTCCCTCCCCAAACTGAGGCCAACGCTGGGAGAGGGAAGAACAGAAATACATCATCCACTATAGAAACCTCCTTCAGTACATTAGTTTGGGAATGCAACTGCTTAGTCACCCACAGCATCTCCTTCAAGCAGACACGTTTGCTAAAGGAGTATATTGATGTTAATACCGAATAGAGAGCTTTCGCCATGTGACTTCGAGAAGATTTTTAAAACATTTATGAATGTGTTATTTCCGGGAAACCATGGAGAATTTATGGGACTGCTGCGAAATTCATGAAGTTTACTGCTGGGAGGAGAATTGCGGCGCACAGGATTATGTCGCCACCCCAAATTTTAAACGGGCCAAAATCTTGAGTGAAAGATTAGTCATTGTGGAGATGAGTAAAGTTTCGATATAAAGTTTACAAAACACGTCTACGTTGGTGCGTCTATACTGGACCCTTCCAGATTCCACATGTATCGATTTCACTACAACTTCAGGAAAAAGAAATTCGCTGATCGAAAGTTACTTTACATGGCGACAGGCGGTTTCATCTTCTGGGTGATAGGCTACAAACCATATTAGGCACTAACCTGAAGAATTAGGCGCGTCTTGATACCCGGCCGATAATCCTCACTGTATTCCGCCTCAAAACAAGGAGATCCGTCTGATGAAAAAGGAGGTGAAAGGTTCGTAGACCTAGGATTCTGTTCATTTTAGATGCAAAATGTATGCGTACCACACAGGAACGGGTGCCACGCAAATGTGGGCTAAGAGAGTGCATCGTGCAGTCTCCATGGTTGCCATGATTGCTACCTAGTGAGGATTCTTCTCCTCTACATATGGTGCGAGCACTCGGTCTCACGACCATGAGGTATACACTATCTATCGGTGTGTCGCGTCATGACGACAAACGGTTCATCTGTGAGGATTGGGCCGGCCGTTGTGGTCGAGCGGTTCTAGGTGCTTCAGTCCGGAACCGTGCTGCTGCTACGGTCGCAGGTTCGAATCCTGCCTCGGGCATGGATGTGTGCGATTTTCTTAGGTTAGTTAGGTTTAAGTAGGGGACTGATGACCTCACATGCTAAGTGCCATAGTGCTTACAGCCATTTGAACAATTTTTTTGTGAGTATTGGATCGAGACTCTCCTGTACTCATATTATTCGCTTGAGTGTCTAAATGGTGTATTTACTGGCAAAAAGTGGGAGTGTGTCATACTTATATAAATAGTGAGTGCGTATATGTAAAAAAAGTACACGTTTTACAGTGTGTGGGTGTGTGTGTGTGTGTACACAATCATATCTGCATGTGCTTCTATCTGTTTCAGTATTATTAGTGTATATATTGTGTTTTCACTTGTCTCCCATTCTCTACTCTACATGAGAGACGATGAACACATTACAAAGAATCCGTAATATTGTATAAAAATTATTCTCTCTAATATTGTGAAAGATGACGACCTCGATACTAAAAAAAAAAGAATATGATTTGTGTGGGAGACATACTTTCGAGTCATATGAAACGTATCTAGTCATTAAAAAAAACAAAAGATACGAGTATGTCTCTAGCCATCGCTATGCATCTCTGTAACTACTAGTCACTGAGAAAACAGAATATTATCTGCGTAATTTATAGTCAATGTTTTGTCTCTCTCTCTTTTTCTGCATAAAAGAAATATTGTATATATATATTGAAAAACCAGAAAAAGTTTTCAAATATATAACTTCCTCTTGAACTTTTCATTTTGAATGAAATCCATCACGTATTTAGTGTGGTACCACTACAGGTCAAAAAACATAGTCGCTATACACTGAGGTGGCCAAAGTCAGGGGATCGCGACAAGCGCACATACAGGTGGCAGCAGTATGGCGTACAAAAGGTATAAAAGGGTAGTGCAATGGCAGAGCTGTCACTTATACTCAGGTGATTCACTCGGAAATGTTCCCGATGTGATGCGGTCGCAGGACGGAAATTAACAAGCTTTGAACACAGAATCGTAGTTGGAGCTGGATGCATCTGACATGGAAATTGTTAGGAAATTCAATGTCAAGGGTGTGCCGAGAACACCAAATTTCAGACATCATTTCTCATGACGAACAACGCAGTGGTCGACAGCCTTCACGTAACGGCCGAGAGCAGCGGCGTTTGTGTAGTTTTCAGCGCTTACCCACAGACGACACTGCGTAAAATAGCCGCAGAAATCAACGTGGGACAGTAAGGCGAAATTTGGCGGTAATGGGCTAAGGCAGCAGACGACCGCCAGGAATGCATTTGCTAGCAGTACGACATCGCCTAGAGCACCTCACCTGGACTCGTGACAACATCGGTTGAACCGTGCACGACTGGAAAACCGTGACTCTGTCAGATGAATCCCGAAGTCAGCTGGTGGGAGGTGATAGCAAGGTTCGAGTGTAGCCCTAATCCGATGAAGACATGGACCCATACTGTCAACAAGGGACTGTGCTAGCTGCTGGTGGCTTCATAATGGTGTGGGCTGTGTTTACATGAAATGGACTGGGTCCTCTGCTCCAACTGGACTGATCATTGATCGGAAATGGTTATGTTCGGTTACTTGGAGCCATCTGCAGCCATTCATGGACTTCATGGTGCAGACGAACGATAGTATTTTTATGGGTGACAATGAGCCTTATCACAAGACCACAAGTCTTCTTGTTTGGTTGGAAGACCATTCTAAACATTTGGAAAGAATTATTTGTCTACCCATATTGCCCAGCATGAATAACATCGAATATTTATGGGACATAATCTAGAGGTCAGTTTATGGACAAAATCCTGCACCAGCAACGCATTCGCTATTATGGACGTTTACATGGGCATCATGGCTCAATGTTT
This sequence comes from Schistocerca americana, assembly GCF_021461395.2. Classification (NCBI taxonomy): domain Eukaryota; kingdom Metazoa; phylum Arthropoda; class Insecta; order Orthoptera; family Acrididae; genus Schistocerca; species Schistocerca americana. The sequence goes on from NC_060121.1 coordinate 97,637,351, forward strand.
CTGCAGGGGACTTCCAACGACTTGTTGAGAGCACGCCAACTCGAGTTTCCAGGCAAAAAGAGGTCCGACACGATATTAGGAGTCAGTTGGTAAATGAGGTACACTCATTGCCATTCTTTGTTCAAGTACACACACTAGTGACAGAACTACAACGGCTCTGGATCTTTATTTGAAAATAAAAAGAACAAAGATTTTTTTACATATAATTTTTTTTTTCTGTTTTACTTTCGGATAACATTTTGGGGGAGATAAATATATGCAAATATGCATGCATTTCTTTGCCTGCATCAGGTAGGCTCCCCACAACTTCAAAAACATAAAGTTTTTGTGAATACATTCTGAAAAGTGTTCTCATTAGTCAGCTTTTACCAAAAAATTCTTAAATATAATTCCACCAATCAACACAGTCATTAATAGCCCACTGAGATCCTGAGCTGGCGCACAGAAAGTTACTGATTGCCACTTCCTATAAATGTGTGTACTGTAACCTATCCTTATCATTGATAATATTACGTGACAGTTTTCGGATAAATACCTACACACACTGAGGGACAGTAACAGAGGGAGTGCAGGTTGAGCGTTGAGTACGGAAGCTACCTTTCATAAATTCTCATCTACATTCCACCACTTGTGTAACGAAAGCATAACATTCTTACCAGTGAATTGTGGATTTTCAAGGACTATTAGAATATTGAACTCATGACCTGAGATGTGTGCACAACTATATGTTTGCTACTAAAATGTAAACGTTCGTTATCTGAGGATGAGACATCTGTGCTTGCCAAGGGAGGAAATTTTGCTGTTAGTCCGCGTTTTGTGCCCACGGAAGAAAGTGTAGCCAATGTAGAAGCAGGAATTCGCAGTGTAGATTCTGTAACAGCTGCAGAAATCCGTATGGAAACAGTGAGAATATTAGCCAATGCAAAACCGCCGAAATGTAACATAACTGTGGGTGAGAGAAGAGCTTTAAAACTCCTGAATGACGACGATAGTATTTTGGTTCTCCCAGCTGACAAAGGAAGCGCAACGGTGGTTATGCATGTGGACGACTATCAGAGAAAAATTACGGATCTACTGGATCCGCAAGCATATAGGAAGCTGAATAAGGACCCCACTAACAACGTTCTCAGAACTGTGTCGCGGTTAATAAAAAAAGTCCTCCATTGAAGAGAGTGTACAGGAAGGTCTCTGCAGTTCGGTTGCGCTACCACCGAGGCTTCATGGATTGCCCAAAATTCATAAAGAAAATGTTCCGTTAAGACCAATACTAAGTGCCAATGGTTCGCCCACCTACTCGTTAGCCAAGTTTTTGACTACGCTGTTAAAACCACATGTGGGCCGTTCGGACTCGTATATAAAGAATTCGACACATTTCATCAGCAGATTGAATGGCATAGTGATCCAGCCGGAGGACATATTGGTCAGCTTCGATGTGGTATCGCTGTTTACCATGGTTCCACTTAATGATGTATTGGAACAGCTGGATCGAATTTTCCCTGCCGATATTTTAGAGCTGTTTAAGTGTTGTTTGGCGACCACATACTTCAAGTGGAATGAACAGTTTTATGAGCAAACGGATGGCGTAGCTATGGGAAGCCCCCTAAGTCCCGTAATTGCAAACTTCTTTATGGAGAAATTCGAAGAACAGGCCTTAGGTACTGCCAGCAAGAAACCAAATATATGGTTCCGGTACGTGGATGACACGTTTGTGTTGTGGAGACATGGTAGGGAGGAACTAAGCCGGTTCCACGAACATCTGAACAGTATAAACTCAAGAATTCAGTTTACTATGGAGGAGGAGGTAGACGGCAAACTACATTTCCTCGATGTGCTTGTGTTTAGAAACGAAAATGGTAGTTTGGGCCACTCAGTGTACCGCAAACCCACGCACATGGACCGTTATTTGCACCGGGATTCGAACCACCACCCACAACAGAAGCGGGGTGTTATCAAGACGTCAGCGGACAGAGCTAGAAATATTTGTGAACCTGAGTTGCTCGACGCTGAGATGGAACATCTCCACAATGCACTAACGAAGAACGGATATTCGTCCGCCGAAATAAAACGTGCGTTGAGGCAGCCACGCAGAAATCATACTGACGTACAGGCTACTGCAAAATCTAAGGTTTTCCTGCCGTTTGTTAAAAATGTAACGGAAAGAATAGGGAGGATCTTGACGAAGCGGAATATTACCGTAATTTACAAGCCCACCAGGAAGATACAGGAATACCTTAGGCCTGCCAAGGACGCTCGCAAACCATTGGAAAAATCTGGAGTGTATAGGATCCCATGCAGCTGTGGTGATGTTTATGTGGGTACCACCAAAAGAACTGTTTCTAAACGTTTGGAAGAGTACAAGGGAAATTGTAGAAGAGGAGAAACGGAACGATCAGCTGTTGCGGAGCATGCTTTCCAGCCAGGGAACCACAATATTCGTTTCGAGGAGACGCAAGTACTAGCGGCCACGAGCGTATACTACGAAAGGCTCTACAGGGAGGCAATCGAAATCGCTAAACACCCAAATAATTTCAACCGAAAGGAGGAGGGCGTCAAATTAAACGGTATATGGATGCCGGTGTGGCAACGGCGATCGACGGCGACGGACAGCGGCCAATTGCACTGACGTTTTCAAAACACGTGACGTCACGCCGCGGCGCGGGGGCGCGCGGACACGGAATTTAGCGGCAGTCAGTAGCGAGCCAGTGTGTGTGTTGGACCTTCCATCAAGCTACGGACCCCCTTCAAGATGTCTCCCGCAGTCGGAGACGAAACGTTGGGAATCACCTCAGAATTCATCAACCGACCACGGCATAACAGCCCGGATAATTATAATGGACGTATATGGTTGCTGCCACTTACATTTGAATTGCGTATTATAGTGAACAGAAGCCCCTAAATACATGCATTATGCCACTGCAGCCGCACAGATGGTGGTAAAGACGCAGGTAATAGTGGTAACTCATCATCACAGAGGAACAATTCTTTTATGTTAGCAGGTGATATGTAGCCAGTGGACTACTCCTGAACTGCTGCGTAGGAGGCTCAAAACTGGCTAAAACAAGCAGCGTCAAATCAGGTAAGCGCAGTGGAAGTCGAGTGGCTCCTACAGATCAGGTTAGTCAACTGCATTATCATCAGGAGTCCGCTGCACCATAGCAGAAATAAAGAAAAATTACTAAAAATAGCAAATAATAATAACAATAAGGAGAAAGGAGGTAGAAGAATTAATACTGACGTTGGACGTTTTTCGTCCTTCACAGGTTCGCAGGTCAAGAATGAGAATAGCTGGGACACTAAGGAGGACTGAGGGTGATGGCGATAATGGCTGGGGGGGGGGGGGGGGGAGGGGGGGGCGGTGTCCAATAGCAGCACATTGCAGGTTGTGGGGCTTCCAGTAGGTATAATTTTTTTGATCAAAAACTGACAGCCACCACTTTAACCTGAAAGCATTGATCACCTGGGTGTACATGAATAAACATCAAACCACTATGCAGATATCTTGATCATAAATTACTGCAATTATCATAGCAGTAAAAGCCCATTTATTATAGCCTAAATAAACAAAACATGCGAACAAGGGATCAGTTTGTTTACATAAGGGCCATTAAATTATGACAGTGCAAGTGGCTCATTTGTTTACTTACGGAGAACAATGCCACGTTTGTGGAAGAACTGGCAATCCTCCACTACTGCTGTTAAGGTTATTGTCCGATAATTTTCGCATGGAACTGATCTTCCTGTCTTCGAAATTGTGTGGATAATATTTTTTCGAATATCTGATGGTATGTCGCCAGTCTTATAAATTCTATACACGAACTTTAACATTCGTTGGTTGCCACTACACTTTCGCCTTATTTTATCTCAAGTCTTAAACAGCGTTCTTCAATTCTGACACTAATGCTGTATCCCCTATCTCTTCCATATCAACTCCAATTTCTTCTTCTAACGTGTAATGAGACAATTCCTCCTCCTCACACAGACCTTCAATCTGGTCTTTTCACCTATCCGCTTTTCATCCTCTGCATTTAACAGTGAGACTCCCATTGTAATCTTAAAGTTGTCACTCTTGCTTTCCATTTTACAGAAGATTGGACGTTCCTGGATACTGAGTGTCTATTGTTCCTTTTTTCGATTTCTTCATACTTTTCTGCTACCATTCCGCCTTGGTTTCCCTGAACATCCTATTTATTTCATTCATAAGTGATTTATATTTCTGTATTTTTGTTTCTCCCTGAGCATTTTTGTTCCTCCTTTTCCTCCTTAAATTACTGACTCCTGTTTCTCTAGATTTCTTAGTAGTTGCCTCGCTTGTACATATGTTTGTCCTACATCGGCCATTTCACTTTTTAGAGCTGTCCATTCCTCTTCGCCTAAGATGCCAGCTGTGGTATTCCTTCGCAGCAACCGCACGTTCAGTGAACATCATCCGTGTGTCATCAGTCCCCAGTACCTTAGTACCCCACTTCCTTCCACACTAGTTTTTCCAGACGATTCTCTTAAAGTTAAGTCCACTCTTCATCATTACTGAATTGTGATCTCATTCTATATTTGGTCTTGGGTACATCTTACAATCTAATATCTGGATTCGGAATCTCCCTCTGGCCATGATGTAATCCAGCTGAAATCTTCCCATGTATCAAGGCTTTTCCAGTTATACTTCGTCCAATTCTGATTCTTGAAACGAGCAATCGCTGTCAGCTGAAATTTATTCAAAAGTGGTTCAAATGGCTCTGAGCACTATGGAACATCTGAGGTCATCAGTCCCCTAGAACTTCTTAAACCTAACTAACCTAAGGACATCGCACACATCCATGCCCGAGGCAGGATTAGAGCCTGCGACCGTAGCGCCTAGAACCGCTCGGCCACACCGGCCGGCTGCTGAAATTTATTGCAGAACTCAGTCTGTCTTCTGTTAACTCTTTCTTCTGTTCTTTCCCTTACAACAGCATTCCAATCCCCCATGACTGATTTTCATCTCACTTTACGGAGTGAATTACCTGTTCAGTATCCTCACATATTTTCTCTGTCTCTTCATCTTCTGCTTGCGGCTTTGGCATATATTTTCATTTAACTCTATTATCCATCGCTGTATCTGGAAAGAGTCTTTGCTTCCCTGCGAGGTTCCACTCTTCGACTCGTACAAAAATGTCCTTTGGTTATTCCCTAATTTTCTCGAGATCTCATCTCCCTAGGGAGCCCACTACCGAAGATCAGAATGGGGGACTAATCCGGAATGATGGGGAGATCATCATGAAACTACTACAGTTACAGGCCACATATCCGGTGGATACACCTTATGGACCTTTAATGCAGTAGCTTCTGTTTCCGGGGCAGTTCTCTTGCCAAAGAGCAAGCGAGTGCCCTGATCCTCTGCTCGCTTATCCACCCTCTTTGACGAGGCCTGACAAGGCCTTTGTGCCGAGTCTTCAGCCACCATTGCTTATGACTTCTGTTGAAAAATTTAAGCAGCAATTAGGTTCGAATCAGTTAAGACGCTATTAAAGACGCTATCCACGGACCACCATTTTAACTAATTTTATTACATTTTATTTGTTGTGTCTAGGAATCCTGCATACTCGGTTCGCTAGACAAACAATCAAACAGCTCGTATTGATGAGTTTCATTTCAAAAGACAAATACAATATTTTACTTTGATATATGTCGTAAGCAAAGGGCAACAGGCAGAATAATCAATCTTCTTCAGAATAGACAAACGAAAGTCTGTGCTACGTAGAGAGTACTAATGAAGTGGCTGACATTGAAGCTGCTACAGAAGTGGGCTGCCACCAGTCGGGCGCGGAGCTTATATCTTCTTCACCTAGGGGACGCTGCTGTCGCGATGTCGTCCTGGAGGGATGTCGGTCAGTGTGCGATTGCCTGACCTCTTCTCATAGCCGTTTCTCTTCTTCTCTGTCGCTCCCGACTGGCGAGCCGGCGCTGACTTTACGCCAGAACATTATTCGTGCATCGAAATGACTACGGAGGGCACTCTTGCTTCTTTATCATCGACAATTATTCCAATCTCGGCACAAGATTGGAAATTGTGACTAGCATCTTTCCCCTCATTCATTCGCAGTCTGTATTTCGTACTGGTCACTACCAATGCTGAAAAACCTACCTCCTGTAAGTAGGACGTTACAAAACATATCAAATATTGTAGGGCCTTGTTAGGTACTAGCAGATACTCCTGCTTCACTAAGCTCCAAAACTCAAATAATTATGAGGAAACAAGTTTAGATGGCAGTGTGGAGCCTGAAAAAATTCTACAGAACCAGATTGTTAGAAGTGAAAGAAAGGTGCGTGTGACTAAATACTGAAGTTTTTCAAGCGTTAAAAACTTAATATTTAACCTGCCAGAGTAAGTGATGTTCCACAGCTAATTTTTTGAGCGCCTAATAAAGTGTCAATAGCAAGGGCAAAAATCTAGAATAGAAGAGAATTCAATAAGAAAGCAGTTCGTATTAACACAAGACTTACAAATTATAAGAGAATAATCGAATCTGTATCATCTAAATCAGAGGTAGGCTTCACCAACTTGAGTGAAAAAATGAACTAGATGACATGGATGGGGATTCGATACAAGAAGTTCGTTTCGTGTGTCATGAATCTGAAAAAACCGCGAAGTATCTTGCTCGCATTGGAACTTTTCAGAATACAGTGGCTGGGACAGTCCACATAATGACTTACAGTATATCTAAACAAACTGCGAGTTTTTCAAATTTTCATTGAACTTGTTCAACATTGGACATAACGCTTTATTTCAACAGTTTCCATTAATATGATCCACCTCTGGATTAAACCTAATGTTAATCATATAACATGGTAAAATAAAATGAAATTATAAAAGAGACCGAACAAAGGAGAAAATTAAGCATCTTACAATGCATTATTTAACCGTACTTGTTGCTTCATTTAAATATTAGTCATCCAAAAGCCATATTGTCTTAGGATTGTGTTATGGACCGATGTATGAATTTTTAGGAACCAGTTCCATGATTTTATCTTAAAATTAATAAAGAAATTCCTTTCGGCGCGCCTCGTTTCCCCATTTTCCCTTACTATAAGGGGCGATCAAAAAGCTTGCGTCGGAGTCCATTGTTGCAGCGTATATGCAGCCCAGCAAGACTCCGAAGCGGGTCAAAGCTCGGACGCGTAGACAAGGTGTTAGTGTGGCCTTCGATCAGGAACATTTTGATCGCTCCCGACACTAAACGCCTACGGCTGTATTTGCAGACACCGTCACAGGTTTAAAAGGCTTACTCACTTTTTCACAGTTTAAGATAACTTCTAACGCATACGACGTTACCAGCAGGGAAAATAACTGGAGCGCTGCGAGGAAAACCCTCGCTGCAGGAGGAGCCAGTTCGGGTCCTTATCTGCAGCAGCAAGAAGGTCTGGACGCGGTCCAGCGCACTGCAGGCACTGTCGAATTGAGTGCTGACAGAAAACGATTTCTCACCTCTATCTTGATACGACAAAAATTTCCGCAGAGGCACGTAGTACAGTGGAACACTACCCCAATGGATTACTCAGTAATAGAATAAAGTACAGTCTTGTCTTCGCTCTAAAACAACAGCTATGCACAGAAAGGCTACAACAGCGATTTGGGTCTAGTAGCATGGAGATAAGAAAATAATGTACTTTGCTGCCGTGAAGGAAGAAACTAGTGTGTGTCCAGCAAACACCCAGTGTTGAAAGAAATCATTATGACCACCTGCTTAACAGCATGGCAGTCCACCTTTGTCACGCAATACAGCAGCGGTCCGGGTGGCATCGATTCAACAGATAGTTCGTAAGTTTTCGCAGGCACGTGGCAGCAGATTGTAAGCGTATTGTCATATCGCTGGTTTGGTTCCGGAGTATCTTTGCGAGCGTCGGCATTTTGCAGAGTCGAGCATGGGACACGGAGCTGCTATGCTGTGTTATTGGCAACTCCACATGGGAAAGGCATTATTAGGGAAGTTCGGATGTTGCTACAAGTTCTATAGCAGTGAAGTAATGAGATATGGAAGTCGATTCAGAGAAAAGTGCGTAAAGAAGTAATTAAATATCAGCAGTGCCGCCGGTAAGTATTTGAATGTCCGCCCGTTGCGTGTCGTACCGTACAACATCAATCATCTGCGTCGTGTTCGGCCTTCCAGAAGGAAACGAATGTGAATCAGTAAAATAGTTTCGCACAAAGGAGAGCAATCAAGTGCCAGTGTCCTGTAGCGAGCGTGAGAACATGCGCTCGATCATCGCGTATCCGCATCACCAACAATCAGCTGCGTCACGACGGAAACGTGCACGCTCAAACGAGTGAGAACTGTGAACAGTAAATTAACATTTATGAACAGTGTTATATTATTACAAGTGTCAAGAAGGACTGGTACGAGATATCTGTGTGTACGTGACGAGTGTAAGTACTTTCGTACAACCGTTTGGCTTCTGCTTCGTCAACCATCACCCTCGTCGCATCGGTTACGCTTACGCTCGTCCAAGTGATAACTGTGGACAGACAACCATCATCATTGCCTGTGTGTCTATCGCCGAAGGTTTCGCCAGAGTAGGACTGTGAAGTGCGCGTGACGGCATTATGTACGATAGTCACATACATTCACGTAGTCACGAATACTGCACAGTAATAAGGGAATGATAATTGTGCACTGATAATCATGAAGAATGTTAATGAGCATCAACACTTACGACTTGGTGTACAAAAGGTGCAAACTGCAATTTTCATATCGTCTCAGAATTAATTATTCATATCAGACGTAGGGCAGTGTTGTGTTTAGTATTGAGTGACTCCCCTAACCCGCTTGCACATTTATATACATAACTTCAGGCAAGCCAGCACAAGTGTGGAGTGAAGTAATACGACAGCCGCGGGAGTATCAAGTAGGTGGCGTGGACGGTGTCCTGAAATTCTCACCTAGTGATATTAGCACCCAGAAAACGTCGAGGAAAAGACCTCTAATCTCTGTATCCGATCTTCGCCCGGCAGGTAGAAACGCCGATCGGCGGGTAGGTGAGTCGAAGGCCTTATTTTAGGCAATGTGTGGCCACAATATTGCTGCCAGCGACACTGCTGCAACGTGTCAATGCCCAGGCCATATCCGCCTCAGTTCTTGTCTGTATGTGTTTATTTTTCACTCGCACCATCGATTCATGTACTCTTCTTCTTCAGCTGACAGTGCTACTGTGTCGAACATCATTATTTCGTTCTTGGAGAGGTTCGTCTAGTGAATTACAGGAATCACAGCTCCAAGAATACAGAAATACAGAAGCAGCCACAGGTAAGCAAACTTGGGGAAACGAGACAACCAATGAGAAATCCATGAACGTGATAAATACATCTGCAACTAGAGCGAAAGAAGCAGAAAGTAATGTATACAAAGAGCGTTTTCTGAAAAAGGACGTTCTCACTGCTATCGGTTTAGTAGATCCGCAGTACTGAACAGAAATTTTATTCTACATCGGTTATTAAAACGCCTGAACGATTCTGAAGCTTCATCGCGAGTTTTAACTGGGCATCAATGTGCAGACTCTTATTATTTTATTGCGATGTTTGTATACATTACTTTGCATGGCCTATAACTCTGGCCAACTACTACTTTAATAAAATCTTTGAGCCCTTTTACCAATGCATTACAAATGCCTTGTGCCATGAAGCATATGGAAAAATTTTCTGTGTGTCGTGTCTGGCAGCTCAAAAATGTGTAAGAAAATAAATTTTTTAAACATTAACAACAAAGCTGCTAATTAATTATTTAGTGTTGGTTGACTAGTTTCGGACTTCGCCCATTTTCACAAGCCACTTCTTACACAGAACAAAATCTGTTAAGAGTGGATGCTTTGATTGTAGATGATACAGGTATCATAAATAATATGGTTCACATGGTAACTATTTACGTATTTTGTATTTAGGATGTGTTTGGTGTGGACAGTTCTGTTTATGTCACCACACTTAAATGTATCTCATATGTGCGTTAGAGGATGTCACAATTGTATTTACACCTTACTGTAAAGTATTATGTTAATATATGTGCAATATATATAATTGTGGTACCTCCATTACCCAGCAACATGTGATCCACGTGATAACGATATTTTATATACAATGGAGAATTTGTTCTCATTGGATTATTTATGCTGGCTTATTTACTGCACCTATTGTCGTAATTTTGACAGAAACACACTCGACACCATCATCATTTATAAAGTAGCCAGAACATGACGATATAACTATTCTGTCAGTAAAGAAAACGAATGCATCGAATGTAATAAAGCCTACGTTGGGCATACGGACATTTAAGGGTACTTGGTCGTAAAATGACTGAAATTTCGAAAAACATATTTTTGCCACCATTAGACAGACAAATGTCTCCCGTTTCAAAAAAAAATTATTTTTTATCTGCATTTAAACTGTTGATTACGTCTTAAACGCTCTTTGAACAAATGTCAGAGAACCAGCCACGCTCACGCGGCAGGCAAGCAATATTACCAATAAGCATTTCTTGCCTGCCACAGTCATGGAAACAATTAAGCCAATATACAGAGACCTTGCAGATACAAAATTACTTAGCTGATTTCTACAAGGCCATACACTAAATCATAATGAGTGTTTCAACACTTGCGTGTAGCAAAAAGTGCCAAAAACAGTGTTTATTCGACTGACAGTACTCAGGTGTAATGAATGCTGTCACATGTTTCAGTGATGGTGCAATTAGCAAGATAAAACTAATGGACAAATTAGGCATCCAAGCAGGAAATAATATGATAGCTGTGTTGAATGCCAAAAATTGTCCGCATATAGATGAAGCTGAAAGGGTTACAAAAGTCAACACTAAACGTCCAGAGTAAGGAAAAGATTGCTGATAAAGTCTACAGAGAATGAAGAAGCAGCTGGTGAGCAGGAATAATGCTGCTGGAATGTTCTGAAACAGGCATACGATGAGTCAACTACATTTCGATGAGATTTTCACTCTGAAGCGGAGTGTGCGCTGATATGAAACTTCCTGGAAGATTAAAACTGTATGCAGGACCGAGACTCGATCTCGGGACCTTTACCTTTCGCGGGCAAGTGTTCTATCAACTAGGTACTGGCAGAAGTAAAGTTGAGTCGTGCTTGGATAGTTCAGTTGCTACAGCATTTGCCCGCGAAAGGCAAAGGTCCCGAGTTCGAAACTCGGTTCGGCACACAGTTTTAATCTGCCAGGAAGTTTCATATATCTTCACAATGATTTGAGCTATGTTCACCAAATTCCTCCAGAGTAAACCGTCTACTATATAGAATGTCGTATTTCTTGAACTACAAAGATAATTAAATAGCTTTCCTTGTACAGCATTAGTTAATGTCATTCAGTGTTGGTACAAAACCGCAACTTCCTTCGCAATGACGATCAAGAGTAATGCGCATTGAAAGCGAGGCTTGGATACGCATCCCTTTTAACTTCAGGTCCCCTTACAACGAGATATACAAGATACATAAACAGAAGCAAAAATAACCTTTCAATTTTCAAATGGTTCAAATGGCTCTGAGCACTATGGGACTTAACATCTGTGGTCATCAGTCCCCTAGAACTTAGAACTACTTAAACCTAACAAACCTAAGGACATCACACACATCCATGCCCGAGGCAGGATTCGAACCTGCGACCGCAGCAGCCGCGCGGTTCCGGACTGCGCGCCTAGAACCGCTAGACCACCGCGGCCGGCTTCAATTTTCACCACGCACCTCAGAGAATAAGAGACATTCCACTGAAATTATAGAGAGAAATTTCATTACATTACATATCCCGTCAAAGGCCAATTGATGAACTTGGTAGGAGAAATACCTCTACAAATTCATTCACACAATTAAGCTCCCAGAACAAATGCTAACTCAACAAGCAGAATCGTGCAGCAGAAAAATCACCACGTGAAAGGCACTCCACCATGCCATGAATCATCAAATACGCGACTACAAACGATTCACAGAAATCTTCAAGAGTACCTTAATCGGCTTATGTATCACAATCTATACGGCGAGAATTATAACATCAGAATACTACCGTATGTAGATTTCATTGAAATATAAATTAAACGATATGTTTGCTTTCAAATAGTGCTGAAAGGAAATGAAATATTTATTGTACAACTATGATGTGATTGAACATTGTCTTACACTGGATATAGTCATTGATCTTAATACAATCGCGAAGTAAATTGAATACATCAAAGATTGTATAAGAAATAATAATATTCGCTGCATCAACATATGTCAAAATTATGATAATATTTACAATAAATAAGCCAGCGTGACGACAGTGTAGTTCATTGAGGAACTTCTCCATTGTATGTAAAATATCGTTGTCACCGGAATCACATCATACTGGGTAATGAGGGCACAACAGTTAAGGAAAATATATATTATGCAGATATGTTAACATAATATAGTAAGGTGTAACTACAATTGTGACATAATTTAACGAAAATCTGAGATAGATGTACGTGTTATGACTCAAATAGAATTGTCCACACTAAACACATACTAAATGAAAAATACGTATTTGCCTTATGAACCATACTATTACTCATAAGCTATATTTGTTACCCACATTCGACTCATCGACTCATTACAAATTTTATTCTCTGTAATGGGTGGCACCTGAAAATACGCAAAGCCCCAAACTTGTCAGCCAACACTAAATAACTAGCAGCTCTGGTGTAAACTTTTAAAAATGCATTTTTTTCAGATCCTGAGACAGGAATATGAGACCTCTGGATCAACCCTCCTAGCCCTAAACGAAAGGGGGTGTAGCTCGGATGTAGTAGATAATACCGGTTTTGGTTTTACCAATTCTGGGACGAATTACTTTTAAACGATATATTCGAAATCGGATTTCAGCATTCTGGAAAAGGTATGTTTCCAGTCCAAAGCTAAAGTTTCGGATGCAGTTCGCCTGCTTTGAAAAAGAACGCATCCATGATGCCCTATTTCTTTTGTTCTTGATAATTTTTTTCCTTGCAGAAAGCAAATGTAGGAGAGGTCGACTCACATCCACTATCTTTCTTTTGTTTATTACGCGGCCATAGCGTGGCTCATGTAAACAGATTTGACCCGGAAATTTTTCGCCGCAAACGTTGCCGGGCGACAGTGGCCGGTAGTTTGGCCACACAAATGGCTGTAATTCGTGTGGCCGTGACATTGCCGACCTATATTGTCAGCAATGGCCAATTTTTACAGTCCGGGTAAACGTACACTTATGTGGTGTACTGGTGAAGGGGACTAGTAATGATCGAATAAGATTCGTAATGCCACATTACTTATTATGAGAAGTGATCATTTTCTCTGTTAGATGATTTTTACTTAGTACTATATCTTCAGGGACTACAATCGAAAGGAAACCAGTTTAAAAACACAGAATTTAAAGATGTAACCACTTCTACTTCACAAATAATACTTTAAAATAAACATATTGTAAAATACGGTCCACAACCGTGGATCAGCATATGGTACATGTATTGTATCTAAGACGCATTATCATACTAACTAAAACTCCAGGGTTAGGCACGAATATAGGTGAAATTAGCTGTACACGGCTTTTCACGTCACACCAAGCGCTACATACGCGCAGCCCTTGTACATTTCGCACAATATGTGACAACACATGTTATGTACTTTACGTTACATATACATGTTTTACCATCCGTAGTTATTAGCCATACTTTTTATGTTTATTTTAAAGTATGCTTTTGACAGAAGAAGAGATACGATTTTTAAATTATATGTTTGTAATTTTATATATTTTATATTGTTTCTGGAGGTGGACGACGTTGGTCGATACAGGCCATATGAGAAAATTTTGTGATAGCGTCAGAGAGAAAACAAAAAAATATGAACAGTCAATTGTGGTACTCTATAGACGAAACGTCATTTCTTATAGGAAGTGATAATGTTGTGTCTGTGGATTTTTCGTAATAAACAGACTCCCATCACACTATACCCAGGCTTTGGTTCAAATGGCTCTGAGCACTATGGGACTCAACTGCTGAGGTCATTAGTCCCCTAGAACTTAGAACTAGTTAAACCTAACTAACCTAAGGACATCACAAACATCCATGCCCGAGGCAGGATTCGAACCTGCGACCGTAGCGGTCTTGCGGTTCCAGACTGCAGCGCCTTTAACCGCACGACCACTTCGGCCGGCTATCCAGGCTTTGGCGTGGCTATATGACAAGAGCAAACTGTCATTTAGGCGTGTTTAAAACCTGTTTTTTGTATTTTTTTATGTTTTTTATTTCTTGTATTTAATTTTTAAAATTTTATATTTTATTTTTAAAAATGTAAGTTACTGTGAGTAATTACGTTTGTCATTCTTTCACATATACCGTCCAACACTAACATATGGCTTCATTCTAAATTTTTGGAAATAAGAGATTGCTTTCAAACAAGCCCTGATTTCACCATCCTCTTCATACTTCTCTACTATTTTTCCAGCCTTTCATCAAGTTTCCTATAAGTTGTTTTCTTTCGTTTGCCTTCCATACTTAATTGTGACCTCATTAATGCACATGCAGAGTTCTCTGCTTCTGTTTTCATATATTCGATCACGTGTGTTTCGGTTTTCCAACCACCTATCTACAAGTCGATAAACTGAGAAAGCTTGGTGATATCCGGTGCTTGTGAATGTATTACGAGCCAGCCATCGCAGACATCTTCAGGTCGAAGGAACGCCAGAGCAGCACACATGCGAATTAGCAGCCTTACTTCTTCGTTTTCTCTGTATCCACAAGTAGGTCCCAAGTCTTGCACTTTCCTCCAGAGAGATTCCTTTATGTGGAAATGGCAGCCTTGCACTTGAACCGACGGGATTACAGCTTTTAGCGCAGAAATTGCAGCTGATTCGAAATCAACGTTTACGTTATTAGGTTTCCATTTTGGTACATTATCGACAACATTGCGGAAAAGACGGATATATATTTCTTTTCTTATGTTTGGTAAGAATACAAATGCCACTGGATAGATGTTTGTTTCGTACTATGAACTTCCGAAGTCAGCATGAAGAGTATATACACTCCTGGAAATGGAAAAAAGAACACATTGACACCGGTGTGTCAGACCCACCATACTTGCTCCGGACACTGCGAGAGGGCTGTACAAGCAATGATCACACGCACGGCACAGCGGACACACCAGGAACCGCGGTGTTGGCCGTCGAATGGCGCTAGCTGCGCAGCATTTGTGCACCCCCGCCGTCAGTGTCAGCCAGTTTGCCGTGGCATACGGAGCTCCATTGCAGTCTTTAACACTGGTAGCATGCCGCGACAGCGTGGACGTGAACCGTATGTGCAGTTGACGGACTTTGAGCGAGGGCGTATAGTGGGCATGCGGGAGGCCGGGTGGACGTACCGCCGAATTGCTCAACACGTGGGGCGTGAGGTCTCCACAGTACATCGATGTTGTCGCCAGTGGTCGGCGGAAGGTGCACGTGCCCGTCGACCTGGGACCGGACCGCAGCGACGCACGGATGCACGCCAAGACCGTAGGATCCTACGCAGTGCCGTAGGGGACCGCACCGCCACTTCCCAGCAAATTAGGGACACTGTTGCTCCTGGGGTATCGGCGAGGACCATTCGCAACCGTCTCCATGAAGCTGGGCTACGGTCCCGCACACCGTTAGGGCGTCTTCCGCTCACGCCCCAACATCGTGCAGCCCGCCTCCAGTGGTGTCGCGACAGGCGTGAATGGAGGGACGAATGGAGACGTGTCGTCTTCAGCGATGAGAGTCGCTTCTGCCTTGGTGCCAATGATGGTCGTATGCGTGTTTGGCGCCGTGCAGGTGAGCGCCACAATCAGGACTGCATACGACCGAGGCACACAGGGCCAACACCCGGCATCATGGTGTGGGGAGCGATCTCCTACACTGGCCGTACACCACTGGTGATCGTCGAGGGGACACTGAATAGTGCACGGTACATCCAAACCGTCATCGAACCCATCGTTCTACCATTCCTAGACCGGCAAGGGAACTTGCTGTTCCAACAGGACAATGCACGTCCGCATGTATCCCGTGCCACCCAACGTGCTCTAGAAGGTGTAAGTCAACTACCCTGGCCAGCAAGATCTCCGGATCTGTCCCCCATTGAGCATGTTTGGGACTGGATGAAGCGTCGTCTCACGCGGTCTGCACGTCCAGCACGAACGCTGGTCCAACTGAGGCGCCAGGTGGAAATGGCATGGCAAGCCGTTCCACAGGACTACATCCAGCATCTCTACGATCGTCTCCATGGGAGAATAGCAGCCTGCATTGCTGCGAAAGGTGGATATACACTGTACTAGTGCCGACATTGTGCATGCTCTGTTGCCTGTGTCTATGTGCCTGTGGTTCTGTCAGTGTGATCATGTGATGTATCTGACCCCAGGAATGTGTCAATAAAGTTTCCCCTTCCTGGGACAATGAATTCACGGTGTTCTTATTTCAATTTCCAGGAGTGTATTTGTAAAAATTGCTTGTTACAGCATTTGATGGTCTCACCCATAAAAAAACCTTGTTTAGTCTTTAGAGGCTCTCTTCCTGCTTTTCCGCTAAAAACTATGATCATATCTCCAAAGCTGTAATCACTTGAGAGAAAACTGCTGCCGTCATTCGTGAATAGTAACTCTGTTTGAAGGTCAACCTCTTGTCGTGTTTTTGGCTCTTTCTGACCCTCATGTGACTTGGCCCGGTGCATGTATAATACCCTCTTCATTGCTTCGTGTTCTGGCATTTCTGTTACAAAATCATACGCTCGATTTTGCATGTCACCTAACCCTTCGGTATATATTTTAGAGATCGAAGTCTCTTCGTCTTGTGGTTTCTCCTTCGCCTGATTCAACGTCTCTTTTACTTCTAAGCGAGCGTCATCTGGTGCCCGCATTGATGCATGTAACTAAGCACGATGCAGTGTTTGATCTTAAGTGTTGCTCGGCAATATGTTGTTCTATGTTTCGAACAGTGCCATATCACAGTCTCATCTGCTTTGGTTCTCTTTACGATGTACGAGTAACCATCATAGTGGGCACATGGTTTACTGTGAATAGTTGTTGATAGTTCCATATCGGACGTATAAGCACACAGACACAAGACGAATGATCTGAACACTCCGATAGTTAGACTCACACTGACAGTGGCTAGCCAGGCAATCGGTCACTTGAGTGGACGAGGACTTCCCGAATGCAGGTAGGTCGTGCCGCACAGAGATCGTTTCCAGTGGAAGATAACTCCTGGGGACGCGGGTAGGCTCTGCCCTTGAGCAGGTAGCTTCCAGCAAAACTGGGTGAGAGTTTCACAGATTTCTGGCAGCGTGCGATTTCGACTGGGTGCGATTTTCAGATATCCGCATGGACAGGGCGCACGGTCAAAGCGAGAACAGTTTAAAGAACCCCCACCAGTTGTACCCCCAGGCGTGTTACATGGCGACGTATTTATAGGTCCTGCAAATTTCGGTTAAGAAGTGCCATTAATTATAGAGTGAACTATTTGTGTACAAACAGTGACTGTTAATTTGGATTGTTGAGTGACGATACGCCCGCTGTAGGATGTGTATGCCAAAGAACTTGTGAGACAGTGATTAAAATTACAATGAAATGAACACCCTTAGCTGCTTACAGGCGTTGACATACGTCAACGGGGACAGATGAAAATGTGCACCCCGACTGGGACTCGAACCTGGGATCTCCTGCTTACATGGCACACGCTGTATCCATCTGAGCCACCGAGGACACATAGGAAAGCGCGACTGAAGGGATTTATCTCTGACACGCCTCCCACGAAACCCACATTCTCAACGTATTGTCCCGCACTACATTCGTAGTGTCCCCGCCCATTATATTCATTACCCGCGGCGCGTTCCCGATTCCCGTAAGAGTTCGGGCACTGTATGTGCATTCGCACAGAAGAAGAAGATGGTCAAGTGGCCGGTGAGCCTTAACTATATATACACTAAGATGGTATCTGCTCTTTAGGACATGTCCGAAAGAACAGATACCATCTTAGTATAAATATACACTTAAATGTTTGAGAATTTTCTTCACACACGTCTTCAGGAGGACTGCGGTGATTAATTATACCCGATTTCCTCACCCGATATGCACTAGCATTCAAGGCAATCTACTCCAGCCATTAAACATGATTCAAAGGCTTGCTTATGTCAGCGTTCAGAATACCCCACTTGGCTACCACTTTACTGATGCCAAAGATTATCTAATACAGATTGATGGCAGCCTTTCGCTACTTAGTGAGCGCTGGTGTGATCCAATGCGATAAGCTCACCTTACCCACCAACGTTGGCGGCCTATGTCCCATCAAAGTACAAGCGGCGGTCCTCTATGTCGTTATGACGATCAGGGTTTGGACCCGACATCGACACGGCTTAATGTGCACCCTGATCAAAGATGGCTCCGACCTCCTGATTACTGCACGTTGCAGTGGCACATATGTCTTCATCACTCTCCCACGCAACACTGCCCCCATGGTGCGTGATGCTAATCGTCTGATGATGGGAGGAAGTTAGCGGAATGTGATCATCCTAAGACAGCAAACGCTGTAGTTCGCCACCGCCTTCTCGACTCGAAAACCCGGACGATTTGGCATCTGGTGGGGAGCAAGAAACCTAGGACATGCCAATGACTCCATGCCATTAATATACCCGACTTTCCACTTTGCCGACAGTGTCGTCTGCCAGAGATGGATGCACATCGCATTGAATTTGGATCTTCCACACAGCTCCACACGTAATGAACCCATAGTTCATTTTATTCTTGGATGAAACGGTTTTGCTACGCACTAAGACTGATGCAGTGACATAGATCAAAGAAAAGTCGATTTCTTATCTGTTCCACAAGAGTGATAATTCTTGATTTTTGGGCCTTTCTACAGAAAAGCTTCAATCGCCTTCAGCACCATCCGCACTATCGGTAGTATTGTGAAACGTGTGTGAAATCTTATGGGGCTTAACTGCTAAGGTCATCAGTCCGTAAGCTTACACACTACTTAACCTAAAGTATCCTAAGGACAAACACACACACCCATGCCTCGGTAGTATTATGCCAATTTTTGGGCAGTTTGTTGTTGGACCCTCTCACTGCTGGGATGTGCCAGGTATGTGAAGGTAACTTTTTTGAGGCGGCGTTCGTAGCGACAAGCAATTCGCTGTAGAAACGGCTTACGAAGTCACCGCCACACTTTTAATAGCGGGCCGACCGGTCCGCTGGAACAGTGAACAGAAAGATGAAAACCCAAACACTCTGATTAAATAAAAGTCGGTACTTATCTTTATTAACGAAGATACAGAAACACAGTAGTGAACTCCGTGTCTACAGAAATCTGTCTAGTTCGAGTCGGAGCGGCTAGGTCAGCGTCGGCTGACGACAAACAACAACTCTGCTGCGATGAACACACAACTGACTAGCAAGTACACAATTCGGTGGCGAGTATACAACTGAGTGGCGAATACAGAACTGTCCTAGCGCTCGCGACTCCAGCGCTTAAGAAACCAGAAGCCAGCGGTCGGCGCGCGCAGACTTGCGGCGATTTCCTGTCTCACTGGCGCTGCTTATGCGGACGGCGTCCGGACTTTGATGCTGCCAACCTTTTGGCAGCGGGCTCGGGTGGCATTACTGGCTAGGATATAACAAACTTCATAGTGAGTGTCAGCATAGGAACAGTAACAGGGACATCCGGCATTTTGCTTAGAGACGGCGTGCCCAGACCTCGCCTGCAGGACATCACCTGGTAACCACAGACATACAGCAGGGTGCGCGGCCTTCTTTATTGTCACGCAGGGAGAGCGGTTTATTTCTCTTGTTCATCACTGTGCAACGTGTTGTGTTCTTAACGCATGGAACCAATTGTGCAAAATAAAATTTATATTTGTGTTTCCCTCTTTATCTGTAATAAAAAAAACAAGTAGCGCATGGATTAAAAAATGTGCAGTGTCGAAGTCTGTAAGTGGAAAAAGATTGCGAAGAGTAGCGTTGAGTTAGTAATCCCTGGATTCAGGAGGCGAGGTGGCTCTTGCTCTTGCAGACCATGTAATCTTGCTCTGTGATTTTAATTGGAATGTCATGGGTACATGATTCTGTAAGATTTCGCGGTTCGAAGCTAAAGTTACGAAGAACAGATATGAACGATGGATAGTTTCAAAAAAGGTTTGAGCTTCGGCAGATGTGTCGGCTGTATTTGTTCTTATTAAATATAAAGTGTGAACAACACAAAATATGCCAGTTCATTCTTTTCAGTTGTTACTGACTGGATCCCTTCGTACTTCACAGAGATTTTTGCTCCAGTGTCATAACAGTGCTCTCTGAATTATTTCATGTTAAACGCATCTGAAGCAAATATATTCTACTTAACCTAAAGATAAAATTTCGTCCAACATTTGCCACGCCCTAAATTCTGCCGCCCGGGGCAATTGTTCCCTCTGTTTCCACGTCGCACTCCCCCTAGATTCGGCCTTGGCATGTAGCGACCTGACGAACAGATTGAAACAGCAAGTGTTGTCCGAATGCGAGAGTAGAACCAAGACAAAAACAAGAGTAAGTGGAGTTCACTTCGTGCCAAGTCCAAACGCAAATTCTCATGGCAAGTTTCTGAATGGCTGCTGCAAACCAGAGAGCCTCCCATGATACATGCCACACATCCAGCTAGGCCGAAGAGCCACGCAAGAAAGTACACCTTCGAAACCCATCGTGTATACTTGTGTACCACTGTGGATAAAATAAAGGATAGAGTCATGTTAATGCAGCAGTGAAATGAGACGAAAAACAGGTGCATTTCATCACATTCCCTCTCATTTGAAAAGAATGTGTGTGGAATGTTTGTATGTAAAGTAAGAGGTACTAGCAATATTGCAAGTCCCACTCTTATCCTTTGAGGAGACAAGATATGTCTGACACATCGACAATACAAGGATGAAGTAATCTAGGAACATTCTTAAGATAACATAGAAATAAAAGAAATAACATAAAATATTAAATAAATGTGCTGCTAACTTGTAAAGCAGTCTTTGAAATAATCTAGGAACTTAACAGAGATAACATACAAGAAAAAACAAGAACATTAAAAATCTGCTGTTAATTCATAATGCAGTTCTTGAGATAAGTGATAAGTTGATGACAAAACAAAATTACTGTTACAACAATGGTTGAAGAAAAAACATAAACAAATATCCTGGCATCATATTGATTTCCGAAGTTAGAAAGAAGTTGACTGTTTTTGGGACTCAAACACATACATATCATGTACACTTACACCTACATCACGGCGACGTGGGGGGGGGGGGGGGTGACAGGAGCTGTCACTAACTCTGGAGGGACTTTTATGATAGTAGATTTAGCAACTGTGGTAGTGGAGAACTGAACTGAGTTGACCCTGAATGGTTTGCAGAAGATGACAAATCGCTAGGATGAAGATACGATGTTGAGTTATACAACGATCCGGTATCCAGTCATCCATAATATGGTCGATATGATAGTACTGCATACGGGAGTCACTACCTTCAGACGATGACCTGTGTTGACTGTCTCACACCGTTCATCGTTCATTAGAAGATCATCAATGCTGCAAGTCTGGCAAGCGAGGGCCTGTACTCTTACCTCACCCTTAAATAACTAGTGACACAGTATTGAGGTGAGCAAGTGTGCAGCCCTGTGCAGATTTAAGAGGTGGTGTAAATTTTCTAGGTCACGTTCCAGTAACATAGCTTGTTTATCACCCATGAGTAGCCACAAACTTATGTCTAGATCCTCCAGTAGGCAGTCTGTCTGTGTCAGTCTTTTGCTGGGAGCGAAGCTTCTCTAAGAAGTGCCTGCCCCTAAGCCAACACTAGTTGCCTAAGCAGGTGTGTTCTTTCTTCTTTACAAGGTGAAGACAACAACTGAAGTCTCTATATTTCGTTTTCTATGACCTGGAAAAAGCCTTTCATTCAGTACCCACGTCTGCCATGTGAAAGGTACTAGGACACTCCGGTTGTCCTCAACTGGTAAACCTCTTCATGATGGCATGGTTGGCGGGTTCTTCATGGTAATTCTGCATCCCATTTGTTCCCATTCACTTTTCAAACAACGCTGTGTGCTTATTCCGACACATTTTGCCCTATACATGGCTGCCATACAGGATCAATCATCTGCAGACAACCATAGCATGCATATTAAGCTTTGTTTTGATGGAAGTCTCTTTAACCTGACAAGACTTCGTCCTCAACGATGTACCCAGGTTACACAGGTGACAGAACTACAGTACGCCGATGACACTGCATCTCTTGCGCTATCAAAATCAGATTTACAACAGTCAGTTAACGGCTTTAAACTGCTTGTCAACGCTTTAGTCTTACCATCAAAGAGGGAAAAACGAAGGTACCCCCACAAACTGCCACAGGATTAACTTTGCCTGAAATGAATATCTCCAGTCTAGACACAGTACAGGAGCAAGCCGATCACGTTTCATACCTTGGAAGTATCTTGTCCACGCGGGCCACCTGTGAACAGGATGTTGATAAAAGAATCGGGACTGCCCATGCAGCATTCAGGTGGTTACTGCACAGGCTCTTCATGAATAAAGACCTAAAGCTGTGTAACAAACTCACGGTGTAAAACATTGTTGTCATTTACACGTTCCTGTATGGCTGCGAAATTCGGACACTCAATCGCTGTTGCAACAAACACTTGAGCGCCTCCATCAACCAATTATGAGATACAACATTAAGTGGGAGGACCATGTGAGCATCACTGAAATTCTCGAGAAAACGCATCTAAACAGTACTGAGGCGACAATAGTCGGTCGCCAACTGACTTGGTTAGGCCATGTTCACCACAAGAGTGATATCAGCCATCCCCCTTGAAATCCTTTCTAGCGAATTCTACTCTGGAAGCAGACCTTATGCAGCCCCTACTAAGCGCTTTAAGGACCAGCTACGACACATCATGAGGACGACTGGCATAAACATACAAACATGGGGAGAATGTGGTGTGGGCCGCTCACTGTGGAGGAACACTACGTCCGCGGCTGTTAATGTGTTTGAAGGAGAACGTCACGGACAGGAAGAGGCCAAGCGACGAGCAACGTAGTTCCGTCGGTTACTGCCACGCCCTCCTCCAGCTATTCAGTGTGATCTATGTGGATGCATGTTTTATGTTAGGATTGGTCTGTTCAGTAATCGGAAACACGTAAACAAGTCGACATGCTCACTCTATGCAGAAAGAAGTTATGCATACGGTGAAGACGACGACAGGGTGAAATATTGTTAGACGTGTTCTTCTTCATTATCTTGATTGTTTTAGAGAGCAGTGACACTGATGTCTTTTGGACTGAAGAATTTTGCATGTTTCATTCTTGATGTTCAATGCACTTATGAAAACCCTTAGTCTAATAACCAGATTTCTAATATTCCGTTGCGAAACTTCCATTCTTGAGAAAACAGTAAAAACCTCAATTCCACTTCAGTACAATACAGAAAAAATTGCACCGCACGTGAGATTTTCGATATACAGAAATATCACAATACGTGAGCACAAAATATGTTCCAAAAATCTAAAATAGAGTGACGTCAGCATGCTGTGTGGTTGTGTGCATCAGTTCGACTATGCTTCCAGTCGCTACTAAAGAGCGATAACACCGTAATTACTGATTTGTCACGGAATTCGAATGATTTTGGGGCACTGTGGTGTCTCCGTAATGAAATGAAATGATCGTACGGCATTTTTGGCCGGGAGACCCCAAGCGGGGTGTTCGGCCGCCGACACCACTTCGGCAACTTGCGAGTCAATGATGATGAAATGATCATGAAAGACACACTTCCCAGTTATCTATAGGCAGAGAAAATCCCTGACCCCCGCCATGAATCGAACCCGAGACCCCGTGCGCGGGAAGCGAGAACGCTACCGCAAAACCACGAGCTGCTGACAGTGTCTGCGTTTTGGACAGTCCACGTTCAGCTGTCTGTGCCGGGCGCTGTTAACCGCTGCATCAGCTCCCTCTGGTGGCGGCAGTTCCACCTCAGACTGTGTTCCTCGCAGCCCAGACCGGCTTGTCACTTCCAGTGATTATCGAGAGCGGAAGACGAACATTGAGTACCACTCAGATATCTGTCAAAGCCACTGAGAGCTTCTGATTACGAAGTTAAATAAGCTCCCCTTGATTGTGTGGTTAACCACATCTAAGGCTTACGATGCGTCTGTTTCTGAAGTTTCATTGTGTGTGACATACCTCAGTGAAATGGCAACGGTATGTATGAGAGGAGAAAGCTTGTTCTGTGCTTTCGCTGTAGATATGTTTTGAAATACTTTTCATTATATTGCTTTTCAAATTAATTGCAGTTAATAGTCCCGTATACAGTTCTTTCATAAAAACTGTGACATCACCAGGAAAAGACGTAAAAGGAACACGATGCATTTAAAAGAAGTTTTTGTGATATACATCTATTGAATTATCTGCTATTCCCATCAGTATATGGCAAACTGCACTCTCTTTGTCCACACTTAAACGATTTTTTCCTGTGAAACCTCGCTTGTAAAGTTAACTTGAAATATTATGTAACAAAAGTTGGTTTCGAAGTTACGTAACAGACACGTTTGGTTACACCGTAAGATGGCTTGAAATTCTACGACTCTATTCGTACTAGTAATTTTGTTTTTTCTGTATCGGCTCAACGTATAATTGAAATTTTCGCCTTTGCTATCCCTTTTGCAAATTATACGTAACATTTACTAGAAGTCAGAAACACCTTTTACTGACAGTGACATAATCGGTTTTATACGAGATAGCTTCAATGAAATAATCCTACCATTCACAGTATTGTCCATCGTAAATTTGAAAGAAAGGCTGCTGGTGAATAGCGCTGGTTATATATATGAGGCAACTCGAAGCAGATGGTCAAAATTCCTCAATTCTGGTAACTAGTATTACTTCAGAGACGATGTTTTGATATTAATTAATTAAAACATCTCCGGTTATGATCGATAACTGTAATAATACTTTGCCTAGACAAAATAAGATTTGAGTTTCGTAACCCTCTGATGTATGGAAATCGTTTGATGTATGTCAGTATAACACTCTGATTTTTATTTTGACAGTTTTCTAGTGAATTCGGTTTTTGCATATGTTTAACTCTTCCAGCCCCCTTTAAACTCGGTTCATCCAGTACATTATAGACATGTAAACTGAACACTTTGTGATGGACTCGCAGTGCCATCTGCGTGCACTGGATTAGCTATATTACTGGTCATCAGCTTAACTAAAAATTACATTAAACTTAATACGATGCATAAGTCACGTCGTGATTCTGACGTAGGGCTTGCTTGACGCCACTGGAATGACATCACAAGCCACTAGAATAAAAGAGGCCGCCTGAGCTGAAGGTGTAAAAATGTGGTGAGAGTGCTGGCGCATTGAGGACTGCCTGAGCAAGTAGATGGTGTGATAGCTACAGTGTGCCTGTTTACAAGATAGCGCGATACTGGATTTGCCTAGTGTGAGGTTAGCAGCACTGATGGAGATAGATAGTTCAGTGCATCTCACTATTGTTGCTATTTATGCGTATAAGTAAAATAAACAAACATTCCGTATATTACATGCAAGCTCAAATATCGAACATGAAACGGATCCTTGGACCGGCAAACCTGGGCAACCAACGACTTCCAGATAAGTTAATCCACAGCTGTTATTCTTTTGGGCCCATACGCTATTAGTGGGACGCCAGTTCACATAAAAGTACACAGATGTCGTTGTAAAATGTAAATTATTATAATCATGAGGTGCTCAGGTGTGGTAAAAGCTACAGCACACACGTACTATCTGATCAATTGTATGCAGACACATATTAATGGACATTAATGTGAGATGTGTCCGCCCCTCGCCTTTATGACGGCTTGAACTCAGCTGGGTACACTTTCACTGACGTATCTGAATCTCAGTCGAGGAATAGCAGCCCATTCTTCCTCAAGAGAAGATGTGCCATGTCGGACTCTGGTGTCTGGAGCGACGTCGTTCTATCTCCCACCAGAAGTGTCCCACTGGATTCAGGTTGGGGCTCGTGGCAGACCACTCGATTGCAAGAATGTTACTGCCCACAAGCCAGTACCTCAGAGATGTTGCTTCATGACAGGGTGCGCACTCGAGCTGATAGTAACAGTCGTCGTATCGGAACTGTTCCTTTCTGTAGACAGCTCACCGTGCTGTAAAATGCGTTCATACCCCTCCGCGTATAGCGACTTCTTAACCCTAACCACGAAAAACGCCCCTGTATCGTAAGAGCACCTGCTCTGTACCTCACTGTTGGCACCACACGTGATAGCAGGTAGCGTTATCCAGCCATTCGCTAAACCCAAACACTTCCACGGGATTGTCGCTGGGTATAGCGCGATTCACCACTACCATTCACTCGTTTCCAGTCATCCAACGTCCATTCGCGACGCTCCTTACACCTCATCTAATATCACTTAGCATTGCCTACAGAAATGTCTGGCGTATGAGGAGCTGTTCGACAGTTATACGCCATCCTGCTAGGTGGACTGGTGGTACCACTTAGGCACTCCCGTATGGTTCCTTCCCCTAACTTAATGCGTTTTTTCTTACAATTATCGTCCACAATTATCGACCGTCAATGTCCGCTAGTACTTATCTTAGTCTAGCCGTGGTCGTTCCATCGGATTTCCACTTCACCATCCTATCAGAAACAGTCGACTTTGGCACCGTTATAAGGTCGAAGTGTCTCCGATGGCTTTGTTACTCAAGTGTCGTCCGGTGATCAGTCCAGCTTCGAAGTAACAGAGCCCTCGTGGCCTATCCACTCTGCTGAAGCAGCTTCCCTACTGACAATGCGGTAATCCCCAGCCCTCTTTATGCTGATGGGTCTGCCTCTCGTGATATTCGGTGTGCAGATCCGTATCACTTAGGGGCATCCGGATACTTTCGATGAATAGTGTAAATGAGATGCAAGGCGGCCATATTCTGTAGTGCTATATGGCAACTTCAGATTTTCTCTGTTATTGTAGTAGCTATTTAGCGCTGTACTACAGCTCAATATGTCTCGGCACTAGTAAACGTCACCATACCATATAGATAACCAGCTTGAACATTCATCTTATGGATGTGTGTTTGGGGACCTTATAGGTAAGCCACTCGAACATTCATCGTGTGGATGTGTGGCTGGAGAGCTCAACGTGCATGAATGTGCGGCCTATGTGAACGTGCTTTGTTGTTCTACCGCTTCCTTTTGTTGCGCATATGGAATGCTGTCACGTACCCCCCTAAGGAGTTGTCTCAATCCTGTGCTCCTGTAATTGTATTAGGACTTCACAAGGTATGTTATATCCTAAAATTAGTCAATTTGTACACGCAAATGATGTCCAATTCCACAGGGATACGTGCGCACCACGACCGTATTATTGTCAATATATTTTGTATAAATGGCAGTCATTTTTCAGAAGGTAAAGCAAAGCTTGTCGTCTTAAATGAAATGATTGTTTTCAGGACGGGTTGACAGTCAGTGCCAACATTGCATGGGAGACAGCATCTCCACTATGGCAGACCATTCTTATGAATTACACATATGCAATGATGAGTCTGAAAACAAACGTAGAATTATTCTTTCCATTTCTCTTCACTGACCGCCACTGTATCTAGATTGAACCTTAGCATTATCCTTTTCAGATTTTCTAACTTCCGTTTGCAATGGTACTTGAATTACGCAACCATTACGGTACCTCACCTGAACTTCTCGATAGCAGTAATATTCTACTGTATTTCTGTCAACTACTTAACATATTTCTGAGACAACATTCAGATTCGATTTCACTTTTGTTACATCGACATGTTTATAGTGCAATGATACTATTCTTATGTGTATTCTTTCTGATATTATTCTTTTGTGTATTCTTTATTTTGTCACTATTATCTTTGACGTACCTGTAACTCTGATTTTTGGGTGCGTAAGCGATAGTTAGTTAGTTGTTAACTTGTTAGATAATCGGACCTTGAGAAAGTCAAGTTTTGGACGTCATGTTGGAAAGACGCGTATTGTAGTCCTCTTGTAAAATGTGAACCTTAACAGTGACTGTGAGAAAGATGTTTTCAACCATGTTTTGTATTGTGAAGTGATGTTTGTGTCACGTGATATTGCAATAAAATCAATTAAAAGGAAGTGTAACTTAAATTCGGAGTGCTGATTATTTTTTTACATCACCATTGTCCAGCAAAAGTGTAATCTTCAAGAATGATTTGTGAAGCACATCTACAAAACGTTTGAATATAGCAGAATAAAACCTAAGCTTGTTTGTATCAGAGCTTGGAATCATAACCACCTAGATTTTCAACGACTGAGCCATGATTTTACAACGAGAGCAGCGTTGGAAATACGAAAAGATGAGTGCCTAGTTTTTTTTCATTATTACATGAAATGACTTTATTAACTGTGCTCTAATAACACCTGCCACATAATAACTTTGTTGTTGCCCGGAAATGCAGTATTTAGCAGCGTGAGCAACACCACAATCGTTATTAAATTCTGACCTTTGTTGTGGTAGGTTTGTTAGACGTTACACGTCTCAGATTGATGACATTCCATGCCTCGAATCGTAGAACGTTATACTTTTGTTGGTTACTCAATTTTTTTCTCATGGTCATCTCCCCCTTGACTGTCAAATGGTTCAAATGGTTCTGAGCACTGACTCTGAGGTCATCAGTACCCTAGACCTTAGAACTACTTAAACCTAACTAACCTACAGACATCACACACATCCATGTCCAAGGCAGGATTCAAACCTGCGACAGCAGCGGACGCGAGGTTCTAGACTGAACCACCTAGAACCACTCGGCCACAGCTGCCAGCCCTTGATAGTCCCTTCCACCTTCTACTGATGAAGAGATCACCATGGTACTTTTTCAGTTACAGACCAAATGTTCTGTGGATACACACAGTGTATTTAATGTAGTGGTTTCCATTGCCTTCTGCATCCTCATGCTGTCGATCCATGCTGATTCTTCCACCTTTAGGGGCAGTTTCCCACCCCAAGGGCAAGAGAGATCCCTGAGCCACTATCTGGCACTGCACCCTCTTTGACATGGTCGTTGGGTGAATGATGGTAACTTCTTAAGTAGATAGTCTTTTGCTGCGATTGCTGACGATTTTTATTCGAAATTTATGTGGTGGCAGGGTTCGAACCCAGGACCAACGACATTCTGATTACTAATCAAAGACGCTATCCCTAGATTATGGGTTCAATATTGATTACATGCTTTAATAATAACTGGGAGTCCCACCTAACAAGTTTGTCTAGTACCATAGGTATGGCTATGTTTCAGTCACTACTTTCATCAAGTAAGATGAATGGCTCCATATCTGTAGTTGTATATAAATTAGCAATTCAACTTAAATGTTTGTGGGTGATGGTACCTTTTTCAGTGGCGTCGACAATAGTAGGGCAAAGCCAATACAAGGCCATTTTGTTTGTGCATGTTGCATACATTCAGAGACCAGAGACAAGCATACCTTTAGGGGCAAACCTACTATTGTCCTAATAGATTTCTGACCAACTGAAGGTTGATTTATGAGCTTCTGGGTATATAATCTGTCCCTGAGACACCTCCCATAATTTGAGAACAATGCTGCAATGTCACTGGCTGAAGCATCCAGAGATAGATGCAATGAGGTATTTTGTTGACTTACAAATCATCGAGAATTGTGGTTTGGACCTGGAATAACTCGGTAAAATGTACTTAAATTATGGAAAACTTGGTAAAATTAAGAAAATTTATGAAAATTACATCAACTTGATTAAAATATGACAAAAATGTGGGAGTTGAGGATACTTACATGCTGGACTGGGTGAATGAAAATCATGCCATTCCTCCATCACTAGCACTGAAAGTTGACAGTGTATATTATCTGTGCCCTATGGGTTTAATACCCCTTGTTCTACATGCAGTAGTTACTAAATTTGTGGTAAGATCTTATTTGACCAAACTGCTCAAGTCCCTAAGCTTACACACTACTTAATCTAACTTAAACTAACTTGCACTATGGACAGCCGACTGGGGTGGCCGAGCGGTTGTAGGCGCTACAGTCTGGAACCGCGCGGCCGCTATGGTCGCAGGGTCGAATCCTGCCTCGAGCATGGATGTGTGTGATGTCCTTAGGTTCATTAGGTTTAAGTAGTTCTAAGTTCTAGGGAACTGATGACGTCTGAAGTTAAGTCCCATAGTGCTCAGAGCCATTTGAACCATTTTTTAGACTATGGACAACACACACACCCAGTGCCTTAGGGAGAACTTGAAGCTCCGATGGCGGGGGCCGCACGGACTGTGGCAAGGCGCCTCAAACCACGTGGCTACCCTGCATGCCGCCTCTACATGCAGTTATGCATTGTAGGTGACAAAAATGAAAGATGCAGTGTCAAGAGATTTACAGGTCAGAATGACTACCACCTAGAACACCAAAACAGTGCTCACATTTCTGGGTGCAATATACAGTACCAATGTGGCGAATCAATACTCTAGGTCTTCACCATCACTGTGGAAGATGAAATTACTTGTAGAAGTCAGGTAGCTGCGTGGAAACACTCCACAACTCTTCCAGTTTCCAGTTGTGACGTCCTCCACATTTTTGTCAATAAGAAGTACCATCTCCGTCTTTTATTTCTATCATTCTGTGTGTCACGGAAGCAGCTTAGTTTACACCGTACAATGTTCAGCTTTCTGTGAAAGTGAACGGATTGAAGTATGTTAAAGTCGGTTTAGTACCTGACACAGACCTGAAAGTCATGGTAGAAAAACAAAATGTCTAGGTGTGTACACAACTGCTTTCATACACACTTCAGTGTGTTACAGAAAAAACAATGTATCATACTGCTTGTGAAACAACAACATAAGGATGTTGTATTTTGACTGATACTCTGTGGGATATGGTCTTTCTCCTGTACAGGTGACAAAATTTTTACACAGGTCTGTGGAAGCGACTTCGATCACTGACTGCCTGCTCCAATGGACCCAATATGCGTACATTTAATGGGATCATCAAATGTGGTCGACGTCAACACACAAACGGTATTTGTTTCTGGTACATCGTAAGAGAGAGATACAGTATATCTTCTTGTTTTCTCTATCAGAAGATATTAATGAAATATTTATAGTTGGTAGGTTTACTACAGTGAATGGTACAAAAATAATGAGGAGAGAGAGAGAGAGAGATAGAGAGAGAGAGAGAGAGAGAGAGAGAGAGAGAGAGAGAGAGAGAGAGAGAGACACTGTGTTGTCAATGAAGACTCTGACTACAATACACCATCGTATTTCTAGCGAGGTAATAGTAGCAGTACAATAAAGGAGATTAGAACATATTCAGGGGGATTTTATAGACTGTCATTTGGTATATCGATGAACTGTAGGTGTTACGCTTCAGAATTTCTTTGTACAGTCCACGTTACTCTGCTTGGTTGTGAATTTCCTCCTGTAAGTTAGTGTACTGTTTTTCTCATTATGATAGCTCTCTGCTTAGTCAGTGACAGACTGAGGACTAGAGATCCTCCTAAATATGGAACATCGCTGTTGAAATGTGATAGGATTTCGAGAGATATAGAAGGGGTCTGTGACTTGGCTGGGGGTATTAGTTCTCCCTGGTCTGGTAAACGCCAGCTAATGTACAACAACGCATGCAACATAAATAAAAGATATTTGGGCTTTTCAATTCTAATTACGAAAATTATTCCTCGACAAATACGTGATAATGATGATGTGGCAAGAGGGTTTTGCTACTGGGAAGTTATGGTAAGCCAAAACAAACGACACCCAACTGGTGTGAGTGTGGATATATCATAATTTTTCAGATGCTGTAGACCTATAAATGACAATCACACTTATTGTCAAGAATGTTATGGTATTGGAAGACATAGTTACTGAGGACAGTGTTCCGACATGTGCAATGCAAATAACTGTGTCCAGTCATAAGAAGCTACAGATTTGACATGGGCAACTGAAATTTGAGCACATGGGGTGTATGAGTGTTCCAGCGATCTCCAATATCTAACCATGACAACTGCTGCTGTTTAGGTGTGTGGTGTTTACTACTTCTTAATACAATCTAGTGGAACCTGCCTTGCAGCGGAATGATGAGAGTGGTTTGTTGTTATTACTATCCTGTCACATGGTGGACCTTCGCTCCCGCTCCTTCTCCTCATTCTTCGTCCTATTGTAGATGAGAGGACTAACTTGGGGACAATATACTGCTTTAAAAAGCCAGTTGCAAAGCCAGATTCCTAACTGATCAATTCATTGTTTCTGATAGTGGTATAGCGAGCACACACGCCAGTCCAACCCTACGACCGGTCTCCCACAAATTATTTAACGGCACTGCATGCATCTGAGCTGAAATTTGAAATTTTCAGCTATCTCTAGTATAATGAATTTCATACAAACGCCTTATCTGTGCTAGTATCCACAAACAGGTTGCAAGAAAAATTCTGAAGTGGGGAAGAGCATTGTTTGGAAATAGGGTAGTTGTGGGATCGAATGGTGGAAATTCCCACCACATATATTTGTCCCAATATCCAACAATAGGGAGCAATGAGAAGACTATCACACACAGAGGGTCTTGATTTAATTAATTAGAGAATCAGTTTGATAGAGAAGGGTGGTGTGAAAGGGCTATTATCAAAACATCCACAGCTGAGGATTTACCAGGTATCCACTACTTTGTGCGGAGCAAAAGAGGGGCTATTGTGGTACCATGACAGATGATCGCTGGACAGGAAGTAATACAGAGAGAGGGAGAGATAGAGAGAGAAAGAGCATGTTTTTCGACAGGAATTTCCCAAGTATCAATATCAGTCAGATGATGGCACCTTAGACTTCGTCCAACAGGAAATAACTGCAGGGGCAAGGGGAAGGGAAGGAGGGGATTGGAGGGTGGAGAGGTGGGGAGGTTGCTTCTCCCAGCATTCTCTGCTGATGGCATTGTGAACTAACTCAGTCAGCCTCTGCACAGCAGGGAAACCACATAGAGCAGATACATCCACTGATCTGCTGTGGAAGGTGTGTGTTTGGGAACAGATTGTACAGTTGCTGCAACCGAAAATAGTATCTTGAGGTGGCAGTTCCCCAGGAAAAGACGCCACCTTGGTAAAAAGGCACTGCAGCTGTGGCATGATCTCGCTACCTGACGGTCGGAAAAACAATGTAGCTTGTGTATGCTATCACAGGCAATATAGCTCTCTGGGCGCTCAGTATGCAGTGTGTAATATGAATATTGATCAACAGTCTCTGTATGGTCAATGTACTAATACTGGGAGATGATAGACAGCTGGTGGTCCCTCGAGGTGCAGTGCGGTGTTGTGACCCTGTGCACGCCATGGCTGCCAGCAGACAGATTGCACATGCGTATTGGGTGCTTGGAGTGCTGCGGTGGACAACAGTGCATGGCGCAGTCCAACAAACGTTAAGTGCACAGGAGTGTAGACGTGGTTAGGAGGTTTTTAATAGCTTAATTACGTGCAGAGAGTTATGTTGACATAGTTTTCATTATGGTATTTCTCGCATGATCAGAACAAAACCAACTATTCACGTTTCTCAAAATGGTTCAAATGGCTCTGAGCACTATGGGACTCAACTGCTGAGGTCATTAGTCCCCTAGAACTTAGAACTAGTTAAACCTAACTAACCTAAGGACATCACAAACCCCATGCCCGAGGCAGGATTCGAACCTGCGACCGTAGCGGTCTTGCGGTTCTAGACTGCAGCGCCTTTAACCGCACGGCCACTTCGGCCGGCCACGTTTCTCATTACTTATTTTCGATGTGTTTTACAAGACCTAAGTCTTCCAAAATAAACAGCAGAGAGCTGCATATTTTCGATATGTTTCACAAGATCTAAGTCTTCCAAAATAAACAAACAGCAGAGAGCTGCATGGGGTAGCTGCACAGTCTGAGGCACCTTGTCACAGTCTATGTGGCTCCCTATGTCAGAGGTTCGAGTCCTCCCCTGGGCATGGGTGTGTGTGTGGTTGTAAGTGTAAGTCAGTTTAAGTTACATTAAGTAGTGCGTACGCTTAGGGACAGATGACCTCATCAGTTTGGTCCCATAAGACCTTACTACAAATTTCCAGTTTCGAACAGTAGAGAATTATGAATTTTTCCCACCAAATAAAAAGATAGAACAGCTGCAAATTGGTATGTGAATTGCATTTTATAAATTAACAGTTTATTATTATACCCTCTGCATAATTGTTGAATTTACTGTCTTAATTTCCTTCCAGTGCACCAGTTCAGCGAATTTTCCATTAGTTTTTCTACTAGGGTGGTTAGGGAAAAGGGCGAGTTGGACATTCTCTTGTAGTTGCATTGTAGCTCAGTCAATACCTGCACATCAAGGTGAGCATACACATGAAAATTTTCCAACAAGATAACAATTCCGATCTGTATTAGTGTAATTACTTAACTAGGACCAATCTTTAATTCAGCATCCCACCAAAAATAAATAAAGTACACTAACCTAACCTTCCTCTCCTGCAACTGGACAGAGACTGACGATTTCCCACCAGTTACAGTGGTGGGGTGGTGGTAGGTGGTGGATGATGTCATAGAAATTGAGAGGAGTAAGGTTAGTGGAAGTAGCAAAACGGCCATGTTTTCCCACTTAACTGAAGTTCCCACCATTTTTTTCCGCATTAGTGATGGGGAGGGGGGAAGGGAGGGCTGGGGTTTCCCGGATGGTGTAGGGGATAATTAACTGAACAACTTAATTTGTCAGTGAATTTTATAGGTATTATTGTACTGGCACAGGGATTGGGGTAAGTTTGGGGATTTTCCAGAGGGACAGACGTGGAGGGGAAGAGGTGGGTTGGTTCTCAGAACGCCTAATCATTCCCAAGGAGTCAGAAATCAATCTTCAGATAATCATAAATCAATTACGATAACAATAGGTTTGCCCCTGAATCGTTGCTTGCCCCTTAATGTATGCAAACTGCGCAAACAAAATGGCCTTTTATCGGTATTGCCCTACTGATATCGAAATGTAGCACCTTCTCCGTTTTGTCTCACTGATCATTGTCTCCTTCCTCCTCCGTGCGATTCCATTGGCATTTCTGCATCAGCTACAGGTGTATTGATATTTTTGCAGTGGCAGGTGCCAGATGTTGGAGTATGTCTGCATTGTGGGATGCGATGACTGCGTCGCTAATCACTTTATGATGTCTGCAGGAAGTGCTTCAGTATCCATTGCTACACTGTGTGGCTTTTTTTATGAAGTTCGTGGAGCAGGGAGCTGCAGTCGCCACCGTCCATGGTGGTGATCACAGCATAACAAAAATTTTGCAATTTCGGCAGAAGGTATGTAAGTAGAACAAATGCTAGAATGAATCATTAATATAAACACTCCGTGAGCACTAGCTATGCAGGAAGTGTTTGCACCACAGTGCGCTGATGTTCTTATCTCTCCGCAGAACGAATTCTTTCTTCGTTTTAGTCTATTAAAATGCAGGTGTAAGCTCCTACATATTTACAGGATGTTTCTAAATGATCTTTACAACTTCGATCACGTATCTTTCAGTATGGGAATAGGTAGAAAAGTGCCGTTTGCGGCGTAATGTTCACCCACACCTAAATCTGTGTTTCTTCTTATTTTCCCACGTTAGATATTGACTGGCTGTCATTCAGCGGATGGTACCGTGTGTGGTACAGACCAGATCTGACATCCATGTCCTGCGGAACCCCATTATATTTTTTCTTTGGATGAGATCTGGCGGACCTGTTTGCTCACACCAGAACAGCAACAGAACACGTTAACCAAGACACGCTAGGTCGGACGTGGTATCGGAATATCGCTTAGATACCCTGTGTGCTACAGATGGCGCACACATTTAAAGTGACCATCCGTGTTCATATACCCCTTACCCCCCTCCTGTGACATTCGCAATTTTTCTAGCTCTGCCCCGACTTTTTTCAAAGGCAATTTGGGGCACAAATTTATTCCTGATTACAGAATCATGAAACGATTTATAGCAAATTAGATGCTCATTTCGCCTGTATCAGTATGCAACTACTGAAAGGGTATTTTCCCAACTACGTATCGGAATATCGCTTAGATACCCTGTGTGCTACAGATGGCGCACACATTTAAAGTGATCATCCGTGTTCATATACCCCTTACCCCCCTCCTGTGACATTCGCAATTTTTCTAGCTCTGCCCCGACTTTTTTCAAAGGCAATTTGGGGCACAAATTTATTCCTGATTAGAGAATCATGAAACGATTTATAGCAAATTAGATGCTCATTTCGCCTGTATCAGTATGCAACTACTGAAAGGGTATTTTCCCAACTACGTAATATATGGAGCAGTGACAGAACACAATTTGGTGTAATAGCTACTCAAGCGATGTTGGCGACTAGAGTGAATTATGTTGAAACTTGAATGTGT
This sequence comes from Schistocerca americana, assembly GCF_021461395.2. NCBI lineage: Eukaryota > Metazoa > Arthropoda > Insecta > Orthoptera > Acrididae > Schistocerca > Schistocerca americana. Next base: position 97,673,749 of record NC_060121.1, read on the forward strand.
TCATACCCTGTTGAAGAATACAGACACCCTGAGAAAACTTACATCATTAATAAAAACTGTATGCCTGCTTGCACTCCTTCGTCTAATACTAATATAATTTAAATTAATGTACCTTTTGTAACACATTAAAGTGATAATTTGCACTTAACTACTTTTGATTGACACTTTTTTGCAATATTGTACCTTTTGTAATACTTCAAAGTAATAATTTGCATTTCTTACATTTAATTTGCCCTTTTTTGCAATATCAAAATTTTTTTACTGTCTCCCGAATGTGGGTCTAGAAATTATGGTCACCTTCATACATTGAACTCTGTTAAGCAGCTACTAGAAAGTTTGGCTTCGTATGAACTTGATACCACAAGCCGCACGTTTCTACCTGTGCCCATTTCTGAATTATATGTTATCAAAATTGTATAGATAATTCTGGAACACCCTGTACTTTCTGTGCTTCTTTATGGAGACACTGATAAGCCGCCGACAATCGGCGATCGCACGCACCGCGACGACGCACCGCCAGCCAGAGAACTGAACGTTTTAGACGTCATTTGTCTTCTACCCATTGAGCTGTATTGAAACAATGTGTGTTCATGTTCCAATGAGTACCACATTTGAACACGAACGTCTCTACAATGAACTTTCACAAATCCTTGTTACTATCGTCTGTAATTTATATTTGCTGATTGGTAGGAGGCGCGCATCCGCTGGCGTTGTCAGCTCTGAAAGGCAAGCTGGGAAACACTCCCCCTGTCGTGTCCCCACTCCCCACGGCACATCGTGGCCATCCAGCATGGTAATCCAATTTGACCCAGGTGTTCGGGGTTTTCGATGTTTCTGTCTAGGGTCGTCAATTTAGGTGGTGGAAGGTATACCCCAGCTATACGTCAGTTTAATTACTTATGTGTTAATGACACGTGAAACAGCCCAGTCCACAACAATATATGAATCAATTTTAAATGAAGAAAAGAAAAATTACTCCATTCACTACATAACTAAACGAACATGTAAAATGCATATTTTAGCTTTAGCATTGCCCCTGAGATATGTTTTACTTGCATCTGGAGGTAGAGCTACCCTTTGGCGGCATAACATAGCACTGCCTTAGTTCAGCTAATTAAATTTACTGCAGGTTGATTTCACTCAGAAGACTGAGTGTTGTGGAATGGCAAGACAGCCAATCCACTATGAAGGAAGCCGAAAGGCACGCGTTTAAGCTCACGCAGGCTGGCGTGAGGTCTGGAACAGGACAAGGAATTTATAGTAGCAAAAATAGTACGTAGCTGCTGGAATACTTAACTTTAATCCATAATTGGTGAACATCGCTCTTGACGGTTCATGTTTTACAGCATCAATAGTAACTGGTAATGGCGCCTTGCTAGGTCGTAGCAATTGACGTAGCTGAAGGCTATGCTAACTATCGTCTCGGCAAATGAGAGCGTAGTTTGTCAGTGAACCATCGCTAGCAAAGTCGGCTGTACAACAGGGGAGAGTGCTAGGAAGTCTCTCTAGACCTGCCGTGTGGTGGCGCTCGGTCTGCAATCACTGAGAGTGGCGACACCCGGGTCCGACGTATACTAACGGACCGCGGCCGATTTAAAGGCTACCACCTAGCAAGTGTGGTGTCTGGCGGTGACAACACAGATAGCTGTCACCTGAAGTACTAAAAAATGGATGCAGATAAAAGGAAGAATCTATGGTTCAATTTACACAGAAACCACCGATTGATTTTACTTGAAAAGAAAGAATGAATGATTCAGTCAACATGCAAATCTACAACGGTGTAGAAAGTTTTCATTCGCTAGCTCCCACTGACAGTTTTCAAATCGAAAAAAGTAATAAAAAGTAAGAATAATAATTTAAACAACACGTAAAACTGCGGCCTACTGACTAGATTGTTTTCATTTGGTTGCTCCCACAGACTGGATCTATTCAAAAGATAGGGAGCGTAGTCCAACCATTTGAACGTTTTTTTTTCGGTTGCTTCCACAGACTGGTTTCACTCAAGACTAGGAATGAGTAGTCGAACCGAATGCACGGATCGTTGTTGCTATAGACTTGTTGCACTCAAAATAATGAATGAGTAATTCAGCCGATATCCAGAGTCCGTACAGGGCACGGTGGCCTATGCTCAGTAACCACTTTTCGTCCAAAGCGCTGGGCGAGATCATTCGTTTCTTCAGAAGGGTAGGCCGGCAGTGTTTGCAACTCTTCAGCCAGTCGAGGCGAGGTGCACGCCGTGCCATTTTTCTCAAAAGGTTATGTGGGAACTATTCGGTAAAAAATCTCTTTTTTGCATTACTTATAACTTTATATGTCAAATTCATGATTATGTCACCATCATATCGTTAATAGTTATAGGTATAGTGATATTTACGTGGAAGTAAGGCATTGCGAGAAATTCGAAACAGTTTGCAATGAAAAACAGGTGTCACTATGATTTTGCGTTTAGTGTGTGTTTTATAATACGTTTACATATAGAATTTAACTAACATATCAAATTATTCTTTAGACTCGGGTTTGGTGGAGACCTTCATTTGTCACCAATCTCGAGAAAACTGATCTGATGTAACCACACATTTGTGATCGCACCGCGCCAGCGATAAGACAAGACTGAAATATGCAGAATTCTTTTTAGATACTAACCAAAGGAGCGGTGATTTGAATGGTCACCATGTATTTGTGAGCATCGAGGGGCTCCAGTTCATGTTTACAAAAAATATGAACTGCAGTAAGCCACTTCCTCTCCCGCGTTTGCCCATAACACCCACGTGTGCCCTGCTGACTATGCACCTGCAGGCCACGGTATTTTCTGCGGACTCGAAAACTTCAACCTAGTGAGTGAACTGTTTTCCAACAACCGAATGAAACGATTGTTTTCATTCGAATGTTTCCAACACTAGGAACACGTTGCTCATATTGCAGCGGAACTGCTGGGAGTATCTGTTGATGCATCTCGTGACGTCACTGGTGTTCATATGCAACAAACTGCGTATGCGGATGTTTATAATAAAATCAACATTATACCTTCCTTACTTGTCTGACGCCGGCCGCTGTGACCGAGATGTTCTAGGCGCTTTAGTCTGGAACCGCGCGACCGCTACGGTTGTTGTTGTTGATGTTGTGGTCTTCAGTCCTGAACTGGTTTGATGCAGCTCTATCCTGTGCAAGCTTCTTCCTCTCCCAGTACCTACTGCAACCTACATCCTTCTGAATCTGCTTAGTGTATTCAGCTCTTGGTCTCCCTCTACGATTTATACCTTCCATGCTGCCCTCCAATGCTAAATTTGTGATCCCTTGATGTCTCAGAACATGTCCTACCAACCGGGCCCTTCTTCTAGTCAAGTTGCCCCACAAACTCCTCCCCAATTCTTTTCAATACCTCCTCATTAGTTATGTGATCTACCCATCTAATCTTCAGCATTCTTCTTTAGCACCACATTTCGAAAGCTTCTATTCTCTTCTTGTCCAAACTATTTATCGTCCTTATTTCACTTCCATACATGGCTACACTCCATACAAATAAACGACTTCCTGACACTTAAATCTATACTCGATGTTTATAAATTTCTCTTCTTCAGAAACGCTTTCCTTGCCATTGCCAGTCTAAATCAGTTATTTTGCTCCCCAAATAGCAAAACTTCTTTACTACTTTAAGTGTCTCATTTCCTATCCTAATTCCCTCAGCATCACCCGACTTAATTCGACTACATTCCATTATCCTCGTTTTGCTTTTTTGATATTCATCTTATATCCTCCTTTCAAGACACTCGGTAGCATGTTCGAATGCTGCCTCGGGCATGGATGTGTGTGATGTCTTTAGGTTAGTTAGATTTAAATAGTTGTAAGTTCTAAGGAACTGATGACTTCAGATGTTAAGTCCCATAGTGCTCAGAGCCATTTGAACAATTTTAATCACTTGTCTGACGTTTTCTGCCTATGTCCCATTCCTAATCCACTAAATATGCAAACATTTCTATACGTCTTTCTTCCATTCACAGCGCCACGTTTGCACCTGGTGGCCAAAATTGTTTTTTTTTTCAGCGTAAGTCAGTTCCGCATTAACATGTTAGAATATGTACCTAGTTGCGCTGCTATACTATATTTACAGCCTGCATATTGTATGAAGTAACCTGCTGATCACAACACAAAACACATAGAATGAATAAGTGATTTAAATCCCCTTTTGATCTTTCATCACATGATTGTGTTAGAAAGTGTTGTCGCAGTTTAGGAACAATTAGGAGTACATGTTTAATCTCCTTGGTACTTACATGTGAGATTCTCTTTTCTAATTTCTTCTGATTGACCTTCATCGCACTTTAATAAAAATGCCTTGATGACCTCGAGGGCTCTGATTTGTACGTTGTAGCTGTTTGTAACAGCAATACCTGTTGTACAAACACACTCCAATTTACTGGCAATAGTCTTATGTTTTCCACAGCTGTTGCTGTTTTCGCTCCTGTTTACAATTTTTTGTAATTGTGTAGCTGTCTTCGGATTTCGGTAGATATTATTGTGAATGTAATTCCTCAGGGACCCTTAACATGGACAAATGTAATGTATTGCGAATACATAGAAAGAAGGATCCTTTATTGTTTGATTATATGACAGAGGAACAAACACTGGTAGCAGTTACTTTTGTAAAATTTCTGTGAGTATGCGTGCGGAACGATTTGAAGTTGCTTGCTAGCTTGCAGCTAGGGTGTCTATTTAATTATCATTTCATTTCTAGCAAAGCTGCATGGTCATCCACGGTAACTGTTCTTTCGGGAACAGATACTACCGTCATATGTAGATAAAATTAATTGTTGGTAAGGCGGGTGCCAGGTTGAGATTCACTGGGAGAGTCCTTAGAAAATGTTGTCCATCAACAAAGGAAGTGGCTTACAAAAAACTCGTTCGGCCTATACTTGAGTATCGCTCATCAGTGTGAGATCCGTACCAGGTAGGGTTGGCAGAGGAGACAGAGAAGATCCAAAGAAGAGCGGCGCGTTTCGTCACTGGGTTATTTGGTAAGCGTGATAGCGTTACGGAGATGTTTAACTAACTCAAGTGGCAAAGTCTGCAAGAGAGGCGCTCTGCATCGCGGTGTAGCTTGCCGTCCAGGTTTCGAGAGGGTGCGTTTCTGGATGAGGTATCGAATATATTGCTTTCCCCTACTTATGCCTGCCGAGGAGATCACTAATGTAAAATTAGAGAGATTCGAGCGCGCACGGAGGCTTTCAGACAGTCGTTCTTCACGCGAACCATACGCGACTGGAATAGGAAAGGAAGGTAAAGACAGTGGCACGTAAAGTGCCCTCCGCCACACACCGTTGAGTGGCTTGCGGAGTATAAATGTAGATGTAGATGTAAACGTTTACATTTTTCGCGTAGAAGCTGCTGCCACGGTTTTTGTTGACTCTGCTTTGTTTCTCTGTAGGTATGGTATACCGTGTTGAGATATTATAAAGATTTCTTTGTGCTGACCAGTCCTCACAAACAACAACGAAAGACAAAGAAAATCCCCTTCTATATTTTTCGAGCCGCACGTCTACTATTTAGAACACGCTGTTAGTACGGCGCAAAGTCTGTAACATAGAAGAAAAATTATGTTGATCTTTGCTGCACACCGCTTTCATAAGTTATCCCACCTCAGAAATCGATCAACATCTAAGTCAAGTCTGGCAATTTCGAAGACACAGTTCCGCAAGAAACCTCATTTCAGACAAATTTACTTTAAACTAGCCCGCTCCGTAGCTGAGGTCACCGAATGGCGAAGGAGTTCTGCCCACAGTTACGTAGTTCATTTCTTAGTGTTGTAAGAATTCTCATTAAGGAAAATTCCTGGTAAGAGGAGGTTTTGGCGAAGAATACCTCGTCAACGTCCTTCCAATCTTATGACCTGAATACCTCGTCAACGTCCTTCCAATCTTATGACCTGAACTTCCCGTCTCTCCATTAAATTTTTTGTCGCGAGATCGCGTGATACTGGTAAAAGAACTCGATTACTGACTAGAGGAGTTATTTCTGGGGACATTTAGAAACACCGAGTGGAATTGCTATCCGTCGCCTTGAGTTTCTATCATTTAACATGAATATAAATGAGGAAAGATTAACCACCAGTCTTATGTTATCTCTCTTGTTTTTTTGGGTGTGATTGATTAATTCTCTCACCTTTTTTCTGTTCTGATCTTCAATCAAGTGAACTGAGTCCGGCGAGATCTCGATACATTGAGTGCCGGACTCTAAATCTCATTTAAAATGAAACCTCCGTCACTTAAAATTATGATGAAATTCCGGTTTTCGTCTCATTTCTCGTCAAAATGAATCTTGATACATTTACTCAATCTTGATACATTTTCTTGACGTTAAGTAAAATTTTATATATTGAACATGTAAAATTCTCAATAAATGATTACTTATCTCACACTTTATTGCTAGCGTGGACAAAAATCAAATAAATTACGTCTACTTTCCATTCGCTTTGGCATTATACACCACATATGGTTCATTCTTTGACACGTGTTGATCAGTTGTGCATGTCAGACCAACAGTTTTGGATGATTTCTTCTTTTGGTAGGAATGGTAAAAATCACCTTAGGTCATCCGTTTTTTTCCTCGTTTATACGCACATGATATTGATAAGCCTGACTTACAGATGGATCAGTCATTTAGAATGTGTCCCCCTCCGCTGCCTGAATGGTTCAAATGGCTCTGAGCTCTATGGGACTCAACATCTATAGTCATCAGTCCCCTACAACTTAGAACTACTTAAACCTGACTAACCTAAGGACATCACACACATCCATGCCCGAGGCAGGTTTCGAACCTGCGACCGTAGCGGTCACGCGGTTCCAGACTGAAGTGCCTAGAACCGCACGGCCACACCGGCCGGCTCTGCCTAAATGAATAGCCTAATCTTGACAACGCTGTGGATTCCCAAGCCAAGGGGCCGGAGTTTGATTCCCGGCCGGGTCGGAGATTTTCTGCACCCGGGGACGGATGTTGTGCTGTCCTTACATTCGTATCGTCATAAATGAAAAAGAGCCAACCTTAGCAACACCATGACTTCCATGTGAATGACAGAAGTGCATGAATTGTGTTACATGAAAGTGATGTTTGTTATTTCTTTGTCTAGCCCTTACTTTAATTCCAAGGAAAATAGCATTTTCGGTAGAACTTCGGACACCATTTAAAATTTAGCACCTCTTCTGTTATTCAATCTCATCTTTTCAAATTTCATCTTTCTGCTATACCATATTATTAACTCAGCATATCATTTCAGCAAATACCTCCTATTTATCTTTCTAATTTTACTTTTTACCATGCTGAAATCTCTATCACCCGGAAGCTAAGAATGGTCCGCTGTTAATGTACTGGGTGATGAACTAAAATCTCGGTTGTCAATCATTTCATCCGACAACTGGAAACAGAACTACATATTCAGTTGAATTTAATATTCTACATTATTATGTTCAGTGATATAATAGAATTTAATTTTGTAACAATATTGAGTTTGATGTTTGAGCTTAGCTGCAGTCGTAACCACGTTGTTTTGGCTGAACTCTATCCCTTTTGCAATTTGTATGTGCTTTAATTTTCACTCTTTCGCCATTTATGGTTGTATGTTTCCCCCACTGCATTCTTCCTCCTCTTCATTATTTCGTGCCATTTGCCACTAGAATCACCACTGTCTGACATTTTACCACAAATAACAATAGAAATCGCTTAAACTAAAGAATAAGAGGCAATATCAATTATTGTTTTTGTTTAAAACGGTACTGACAACTTAAAATTTGTAGAAAGTCCATAGAATTTGTGCACGCCGTGTTTCTCTTTCTTTTAGGTGATGTAATGGAAGCATAACAACACAGAAAATGCCAAAACAGGGTTTCTCTAGGTAATGATCGGCCTACATGTTTGAAGTATAAAATCATAGGTAACTCAATTTCGTCAATAAGTGGGCATTTGGGGCTTCTCAATATTCCAATTTAAGTACGCGGTCCCACAAACTTGGCGTTTGTGTTACCTTCAGGAACATCATCGACGCACCCGACTGAAGCTAGGAAGCAAATCGGCTCCCTCCGGGCACCGCCTGAAATATAATCACGAAATGAAATGCGATGAGACCAGTATCGTGGGGCGAACGCCAAGTTTCTGAGACAGCGTAATGAAGGAGTCAGTTGAAATAAAGATATCATAAAACGTAATGAACGGGAACGGAGATATCAATTTCAACAAGGTTTGGGGCCCGGCACTCGATTTACCAAGATCTCGTCGCACATAACATCCATCAGAGCTGGAAAAAGCCGAGAGAATTTGCGTGGCACGGAATATCAGTGAGAGCCCTGAACAACAAAAGAGCATCACAGGGCGCAGAGGAGTCGGGCTGGGACAAGAGCAGAGTTCGATAAGAGTCGCCGGCTTTGACCAGTGACGTAACGTTAACGACTGCTATAATATCACCTTTTGGAACACATATTTTCATAGTTTTGTTGTTAGGTGGCAAAAGCAACGAATGCGAAAAAGATTGGTTGTGGTGACAGACTGATCAGTGGCTTTGCCCGATGGCTAAATTAAGTTGGAAGGTGATAGTTTGGTTGTGAGTTGGCGAAGCCAACGATTGTGATTCTAAGAAAACAAAAAATAAAAAAGAACTGTTTCTGGCGACAGACTGATCTATAGCTTACCCAGTTTCAAAAATCGTCAATAACATCACGTTGTAGTAGGCATATTATTTACAGCGTTTGTCGCATGTTCCCTACGTCACTGCTCAAAGCCGAAGACTCGCATCGAATACTCCTCTAAATCCCATAGTCGCTATAAGCAGCCGTGCAAGGCAAACAGCAGTTGACAGTCTGGTTGGAGTCCAGGTAGCGAGTAGATGAAACAGCAAACCTCGCAGCAGTTGCAGAAGACAGTTGGATCGGTAGTCGAACTACTGTACATAAAATGGAATCAATAGCTCGGTAGAATACCCGTAAGCGCACTATTAAACAACACTTTTACTTTGCGGGAAATGTGTCAGAATATTTTTAAAAGTCTTTACAGAATGAGACCGTTTATACGGCTGGGGACGCTACTCCCATTCACTATCGCTCTATGAATAACCCTTCTGCTTTTTCATTTTATCGGATGTTTGCATCTCGAGTAACATGTATACTTCGGAATTCACTGTACAGTGCATGGTGGAGGGTACTTGCTAAACATGTCATCCACATTCTCTCTTATTTCATTAGTGCACGAACCGCTTGCAAATGATTGACGTTGTGACCGCTCTTACGTTAGTTTATTGTTACCAGAGAGTCGTTCGAGCGGCTGGCGACAAAGCTTCTTCGAATATCATTCTGTAAACTACCCAAAGGGATTCACGAGACAAAGATCGACTTCCAAATATTCCCATTTTACTTTGCAGAGTATTTCTATAAGTGGATTAACGAAGCTGTTGCGATCCTGGAAACATGTCTATAAATTTGTTTAATTTCTGCTAGCATGAATACTCTGTAAGGCTTCCAAGAGATGTGTGATTACACAAGTATTCTTCGCACTAGCGTCTTACATAAAGTTTCCTTTGCTCATGCATCGCACGTTCCCAAATTGCTTTCAATGTACGTACGTTTGTCATCACCTTGAAAACTAGAAACTTCACAACCATAGATATTTAACCGATGTGACATGACCCGATAACTTCCCACTGAATTTGATATTGGATATTACAGGGTATTTATTCTGTCTGAGTCGTTCTACGCAGCATTAGGCAGAATTTAGACTAGATGAGATGCAACGCGACGCGACGCTAAGAGAAGCATATTTCCCAAAGCTATGTGAAAGGCTGGAGCGTCCACACTGCACGACATGCAGAGCGATCTGGCCGATGGGGAGAAGTAGTTGCCGAGCAGTCTTGGAGCGATGTAGTTTTTACTGGACTCAGTAAAGCCGTTTTTAGTAGAAAACAATGCTCTCAGAATTCAAGGCAGTCATTGGTGGTGGGGGGGGGGGGGGGGTGGGGGGGGGGAGGGCATAAAATCAACAAGGAGAAGAGCAATGTAGGAGCATTCCATCAGTTGTACAGTGATTTGCAAAAATATGAGGATAAATTTTGAAATTATTTCAGAATGAGTTAAGAGACATTTAATTACATAGAGTCGACTGTTTGAAATAGATTACAAAAGAAAAACACAAATTTCAGGAATGCTGTTACTGCTGAGAAGAAATTTATGGTCAGCTGCAGACACACTGAAGACCCAAACAAACTGGTACACCTGCATAATATCCATGTAGGGCCCCCGGGAGCACGCAGAAGTGCCGCAACACGACGTGGCATGGACTCGACTAATGTCTGAAGTAGTGCTGGAGGGAACTGACACCATCAATCCTGCAGGGCTGTACATAAATCCGCAACAGTACGTCGGGGTGGAGATCTTTACTGAACAGCACATTGCAAGGTATCCCAGGTATGTTAATGTGTTGAGAGTTTGGTGGGCAGTGGATGTATTTGAACAAAGAATGTTTCTGGAGCCATCCCATAGCAATTCTGGATTTGTGGAGTGTCGCATTGTCCTGCTGGAATCGCCCAACTCCTTCGTAATGCACAATGGACGATGCTTACGTACGTGTCATCTATCAGAGTAGTATTGAGACGTATCAGTGGTCCCATATCACTCAGCTGCACACGCCCCACACCATTACAGAGCCTCCACCAGGTTGAAAAGTCCCGTGCTGACATGCAGGGTCTATGGATTGATGAGGTTCTCTCTATACACGTACACGTCCATCCACTCGATGGAACTGTCGTGCAGTCATCAAGAGTACAAGAGTGGGCCTTTGGCTCAGAAAGCACTTATCGATGGTGTTTCGTTGAATGGTTCGCACGCTGACTATAACACAACATTCAAACTCACTTACATGTTGTCTGCGACTGTAGCTGCGCTAACCTATTCAAGAACTGCGGCAGACACTTGTTGTCTTAAATAGGAGTTGCCGACCGCAGCTGCCTGTTTACATATTTCTGTATTTGAATACGCATGCCTATACCAGTTTCTTGGCGCTTCAGTGTAAATACAAATTATTATGTTAACAAAATATTTTTACCATCACAAAGATACTATTTTTTGTTGTTCTGACCACATTTTATAACTTACAACATAGCTAAAAGGAGGTCGAAATAATGACAGTTCACTAAAAGTATCGAAGTTTCCATAATCTTGGGGGTTTGAAATTACGCTTTCCCTTTTAGGATTTTCAAGTCCATAACATGACATCAAAAAATGCGCAGTGGAAGTTCTTCCAATTAAATTTGCTGCCTTTTAATGATATATGTAGTTATGCTTCAGGGGACATTTTTCGCAAAATGCTCACCAGTCTCAATACAAAATGAAAACTGTGACCTTGCGTCTCCGATTCTGAGATTAGTTACGGAATTAGTTTCAGCTTTTGTTTTTCTATATTGAGGAATTCAGTGTTCGTAGATTTCCTTGGTCTCTTATATTGGTTGCCTGGATTTTGGGGAGGGTGAGGGTGGATCACTGGTTGCTCTCGTCAACGGAAACACTCGGTGTTGACAACTCTGAGTCGTCGTGCGGAGTCAGGATCCTATCAAGAACGTCAGTACCTTATACCACGGCTGTGGTGTCACCGCCGGACACCACACTTGCTAGGTGGTAGCTTTTAAATCGGCCGCGGTCCGGTAGTATACGTCGGACCCGCGTGTCACCACTGTCAGTGATCACAGACCGAGCGCCACCGCACGGCAGATCTAGAGAGACGTACTAGCACACGCCCCAGTTGTACAGCCGACGTCCATAGCAATGGTTCACTAACAAAGACGCTCTCATTTGCCGAGACGATAGCATAGCCTTCAGCTACATTTGCTACGACCTAGCAAGGCGCCGTATTCAATTGATAATTACTATTATGTGAAGCATGTATCATCAAGAGCGATGTTCTACAAATGTGGATTAAAGTTAAGTATTCCAGAAGCTACGTACTTTTCTTTATAGCATTCATTACGTATCCTGTTTCAGACCTCACGCCAGCCTGCGTGAGTTTAAGCGCGTGCCTTTCGGCTTCCTCTCATTGTGTCTAGGCTGTCTTGTCTAGACACAACAACGGCCACTTAGATTGTAACGCTGCCTAGCCACCTTCGTCTGCCGAATGTTCTGACCTAGTATTTTCACTTCAGAGCGGAACTTGTCGTGTAAATATTTCCACTTAGTCTTCATCGCCTTGAATGGAAATACAGGCATGAATATGGACATAAATAATTAAGTAGACTTTAAACTGAATACAATATTTATTGTCCTTAGCACATTAGCTTCAAATGCAAACATTCTGGGTTAGGCTTTACTGAGACCGTTATTGATATCAAATAAAACAACAAGTTTATCTTAGCATTCACTGTTCATTTGTATCAAATGTTCAAATGGCTCTGAGCACTACGATACTTAACTTCTGAGATCGTCAGTCCCCTAGAACTTAGAACTACTTAAACTTAACTAAGCTAAGGACATTACACACGTTCATGCCCGAGGCAGGTTTCGAACCTGCGACCGTATCGGTCGCGCGGTTCCTGACTGAAGCCCCTAGAACCTCTCGGCCACACCAGTCGGCTTATTTGTATCCCCAATGCGCTTCAGAGTTTTAAACATCCATCATCAAGTGGATTTATAGCTGTTAATATGGATTATGTGTGTGTTGTGTTACGATTTTGGGGTAACATGTGACACTGCCTCCAGTAATCACAGGCACCACTCTCTGTCGTAACGCATCACATATAAAATGTAACATCTTCGTTTACAAAATATGACAGGCTTACATGTGATGTGTTACAAGAGAGAAAGGAGCCTGTGACCACTGGAAACAGTGCCACAGGTTGTCCCAAAATTGTAACGGAACACACACACTCATTTGTAAATTGAAGTTTGATAGAGGAAGAAAGGAAAGGGAGGGAATTACTGCTGTCAGCTGCATCAGGATATTACGCGAAAACAGCAGCGGCAGTGGAAATGTGTACCAAATCGGTATTCTAGCTCGGGATCTCCCACTCATTAGGCACGTGCGTTAACCACTGCGCCATTCGGAACACGGCGTCATCACTAGGGCGCGGATTGTCGCGGCCGACCCGCACTCCGACGGAGCGCCACCTACCCACAGTCGCTGTCCGTTTCCTCCATTTTCGCTCTCTGAGATTCCCGCAGGAGATCGGAAACAGCAGACACCGCGCTTCATTTAATTTGACTGAACTAGCTGGGCAATGGATCCACCTCTTTCGGTGTGGATGCACAAAGACGCCCGTCGTCCTGTGGGAATCTCAGAGTAGCGAGCATGGAGGAAACGGACAGATGGCGCTCGAATGGAGTGTGGATCAGCCGTGAGGCGCACAGAAATGGTCCGTGCACCTGCGATGTCACTGTGTCCCGGATGGCGCAGTGGGTAACGCACCTGCCTACAAAGCCGCGGATCCCGGGTTCGAATCGCGGTCTAGTAAACATTTTCACTGTCGCTGCTGATTCCGCGTAATGTCGTGATGCAGCTGACATCAGTCATCTCCTCCTTCGTGTTTTCTTTCTTCGCCTCTCTACTTTTAAATGACGTATAATGTATAACAGCTGCGAATTGTGAGTGGTGTCTGTTCTTTCGGACATGTCCAAAAAGCAGACACCATGCAGTGATAAAAAATAAACACACATATGTCATAGTAACACATACAAATCCACCTGATGATGGAGGTTTCAACCATAGCACATTAATCACAAATACCACAAAAGTCCTTCGAGTCGTTCAGTTCTGTTCGTTTCATTGTTTTTCTGACAACTGTGTGTCGGGATGTCCTTCAGTGTACTGTCACAGTAATATCGAGTGGGTCTCACTACAGTCGCACTATGTGTGCGTGTAAACCTGCCTCCTCCTACTATATCGAAGCATGAAACAGCTCACCACACAGGTACGCCGATTAGAATTCCGCGAATTGTATGGAGCCATTGGAGCACGTATGGGTTAAATGTCCCCTCAAACATTACAACGTACAAGAATTACAAAACTGCAGATTAATAGCAACTGAGGGTGTAGGTTATCGAAAGCAGTAGCATGTTTAGGTCTCGTGTTTTGTACAGCAGTATTCTGGACCCTCCCCAGAACTGGTCTACAACGAAAGAACTACCCGACACTCCAGTAAAAGCCCGGTGAGTGTAGAGATGAAGAAATGCCCCTACTGGAGAACAAAATGCGTCAGTCTCCTCTACCGTCACTGAATGAGGAAGAAATGTTACGAGGTGCATTCAAGTTCTAAGGCCTCCGATTCTTTTTCTCCGGACTGAAAAGAGATAGAAACATGCGCATTGTTTTAAAATGAGGCCGCGTTCATTGTCAATACGTCTCAGAGATGGCAGCACCATACAGCAGATGGAATTTTACCGCCAGCGGCGAGAATGAGAACTGTTTTAAATACTTAAAATGCCGACGTTTTCCTTACTTGAACAGCATGCAATCATTCGTTTTCTGAATTTGCGTGGTGTGAATCCAATTGAAATTCATCGAGAGTTGATGGAGACAAGTGGTGATGGAGTTATGGATGTGTCGAAAGTGCGTTCGTGAGTGCGACAGTTTAATGAAGGCAGAACATCGTGTGACAACAAACCAAAACTACCTCAGGCTCGCACAAGTCGGTCTGACGACACGATCGAGAAAGTGGAGAGAATTGTTTTGGGGGATCGCCGAATGACTGTTCAACAGATCGCCTCCAGAGTTGGCATTTCTGTGGGTTCTGTGCACACATTACTGCATGACGACCTGAAAATGCGAAAAGTGTCATCCAGGTGGGTGCCACAAATGCTGATGGACGACCACATGGCTGCCCGTGTGGCATGTTGCCAAGCAATGTTGACGCGCAACGACAGCATGAATGGGACTTTCTTTTCGTCCGTTGTGGCAATGGATGATGTGGTGTCACCGCCAGACACCACACTTGCTAGGTGGTAGCCTTTAAATCGGCCGCGGTCCGTTAATATACGTCGGACCCGAGTGTCGCCACTTTCAGTGATTGCAGACCGAGCGCCGCAGGTCTAGAGAGACTTCCTAGCACTCGCCCCAGTTGTACAGCCGACTTTGCTAGAGATGGTTCACTGACAAATTACGCTCTCATTTGCCGAGACGATAGTTAGCATAGCCTTCAGCTACGTCATTTGCTACGACCTAGCAAGGTGCCATTAGCATTTGCTATTTATCTTGTGATGCATGTACCGTCAGACCGATGTTCACCAATTATGGATTAAAGTTAAGTATTCCAGCAGCTATGTATTATTTTTGCTAGACTCAACTCCTTTAACTGTTGCAGACCTCACGCCATCCTGCGTGAGCTTAAACGCGTGCCTTTCGGCTACCGGTCATAGTGGCTTGGCTGTCTTGCCAAGTCACAACAAAATTGGCGACGAGGATTTTGCATTCGTATTGATTTACTTGTGTGTTGGCTTCGCCACAATCTCCAGATGTACTGCCCGAATTTTTTCGCTTGCAGAATCAGCAGACGCAGGCCTTATTGGATGCCCTTCGACAGCTCGACCAGGGTCTACATGCACTGCAAAACGATGCGGCAGCCGCCACTTCACCGCTACTGCAGGCACAACACGCTGTTGCACCAACTTTTCGTCCTTTTGATGCGGCACTGGAAAGCTGGACGGAGTGGTCACGCCAATTTGGATTCCATCTCGCCGCCTACAGAATTCAAGGTAACGAACGGCACCCTTATCTCCTTTCCTCAGTAGGGGTCCAGACGTATCGTGTGATAGTGAATCTATTTCCCCGAGGCGACGTAGCAACTCTGTCCTACGAAGGAATTTTGTCTGCATTAGATGCATATTTCAAAGAATGAGTGAATGTCATTGCAAAAAGATATACCTTCTTTCGTAAAAAATGTACGGCCGGTCAGACTAATCGGGAGTGGGTTGCAACCTTGCAAGGCCTTACTAGGGATTGTGCTTTTGAGTGTGAATGTGGACTCCATTATTCATATACTATTGTACGTGATGCTATTGCACACAACGTTTCTGATGTTCGTATAAGGGAACAGATTTTGAAACTAGTCAATCCCTCCCTTCAACAAGTGATGGACATATCGGATCGGCAGGACACACTTGACTTTGCTCAGGAATCATTTGAATCTTTGCCACCTGTGTGTCACGTTAACCGGCCCGCCGGGAGAGCTGCACGGAACAGTAAACAGTCCTCACGCCCGGCGGCGCCAACTACGCCTGGCTCTCAGCCACGTGTCCCGCGCCAGCTTGCTAATGCAGTGAAATCCTGCCCGCAGTGTGCTACTAGACATTCGCGTGAGAATTGCCTGTCACTTTTTCTGTAATAAAAAAGGTCATGTTCAAAGTGTTTGCCAGAAAAAGCTCCGATCGGACTTTCACAACCATTCCAGGCCCTTTGCTTCGCACTGGAATCGGAATCGAACCAAGAATACTCGGGCTCGTGAACCTTCGCCCATGGAAATTCATGTAGTTCATGCCACTCCTCCCAGTGCCAATCTCTCTCACAGTGACTGAGTTCGTCCCACAAAAAGTGTGCGTCGACATCGACGGAAATCCCGTCAAATCGCAAGTGAATCTGTACCAGTGTCAGTTCATGTTGAACGAGACAGTCGCTCTTGTCGTCAGCAGGACAATAAACTTTTTGTTGATTTGGACATTAACGGTAAAGTGATACCGTTCCAGCTCGATACCGGAGCTGCAGTTTCACTACTCAATCACGACAAGTACAAACAGCTGGGCACACCTGCGTTGCGTGCCGCAAATGTTAAGCTCAGCAGTTATTCAGGACAGCATATCCCTGTGTTAGGACAGTGTAGCCTTCTTGCAACATACAAGGGACAAACAAAACTTGTGTCATTTTACGTACTTCGTTCTTCTGCTGCAGTGAACTTGTGTGGTTTAGATTTATTTCAGTTGTTTAACTTGGCTATAGTCAATCAGGTCCTATCAGTGAACCAGACTGTGCCTTCCGACAGTGTTTCTCGTCTCTGTGACGAATTTGCAGACATTTTTGCACCGGGCCTTGGTTGCGCTAAGAACTATAAAGCACATTTGGAGCTGAAAGTAAACGCGCAACCGAAATTTTTCAGAGCGTGCAATGTCCCCCCACGCATTGCGTGATGAGGTCGCAAGAACATTACACGATTTGGAATTGAACGTGTGAAGGCTTCTCTCTGGGCTTCATCCTTAGTAATTTGGCAAAAACCTTCTGGAAAATTGAGACTTTGTGTGGACTTCAAGGCAACAGTGAATCCACAACTAGTGACTGCAACTTTTCCTTTACCCCGCACGGAAGATCTTTTTGACAAACTGTGCCTGGGTAAATATTTTTCGAAGTGGGACCTAGCAGATGCGTACTTGCAAATACCGGTGGACGAAGAATCCCAGCGCGTTTTGGTGGTTAACACGCATCTTGGTTTGTACCGATTCAACCGACTGCCATTCGGGTGTGCATCCGCCCCTGCATTGTTTCAGCAATATCTACAAACTGTTTGTGCGTCGGTCCCTACTGCAGCAAACTATCTGGACGATATTGTGATCTCCGGAAAGACGGAAGAAGAACATTTAGCCAATCTTAGAACATTATTTCAGAACTTGCGACAAAATGGTCTTCGCTTGAGGAAGGACAAATGTGTGTTTTTTGCTCGTGACTTACCCTACCTGGGACATGTACTCAATGCCCAAGGCATACATCCCAGTCCACAGCACCTCCGTGCCATACAAGACTTGCCTTCGCCGCAGAATTTGAAGCAGCTACAGAGTGTGCTATCATAAATATGTGCGCCACGCCTCGTCCATTTCAGCTCCGCTTCATCGCTTACGCCGTAAGGGTGTTCCGTTCGTCTGGACGACGGAATGCGAACGCGCCTTTCGCCAGTTGAAATCGGCGTTGCTTTCCAATACTTGCCTTACGCCATTCGATCCCCGGAAGCCCCCTTTGTTGATGGTGGATGCATCAAATTTCGGGATCGGTGCTGTGCTTGCGCACAAAGATGGTTCGCACGATCGCCCTATTGCCTTTGCGTCCAAATTGCTGTCGTCTGCGCAAAGACATTATTCACAGATCGAGAAAGAAGCATTGGCTCTCGTATTTGGTGTTACAAAGTTTCATGATTTCTTGTATGGTCGTCACTTTACCATCATCACAGACCACAAACCTTTGACATCGCTTTTTCATCCGACCAAGCCTGTACCTCCATGTACAGCGCAGAAATTCATTCGCTGGTCTATTTTCCTCTCGCAGTACCGCTACGATATCTTGTATCGGTCCACTGGTAAGCACGGAAACGCCGATGCGTTGTCCCGTTTGCCTGTTGCTAAGGATAGAGCATTCGATTCCTCCGAACTTGCTTGCATGTTCATTGATTCGGAAACCGATGAAGTGGTCGAATAGTTTCCGATTGATTTTCGTCGTGTAGCTACAGCCACAACTGCCGACCATGTCCTTGCTACCGTTTTGCGTTTTTTTGTTATGCAATGGCCCTTGTCAAAGTCATGGCTCGGGGTATCCGTTGGTTCGCCGATTTTTTGCTCACAAAGAGAGACTTTTTGTACGACGTGGTGTTTTGCTGTTTCATTCAGATAATGATCAGTCCAGGGTCGTGGTCCCACGTTCGTTACAGTTCTTTGTCTTACGGCTTCTCCACCGAGGACATTGGGGTATAGTGATAACGGAACAACTTGCTTGTCAGCACTGTACTTGGTTCGGCATCGATGCTGCGATTACACAAATGTGCTCTTCTTGCATGGTGTGTGCCGAACAACAATCAGCACCACCGCGGAAATTCTTTGCATGGCCAAAAGCCACTTCCCCTTGGCAACGCTTACACATCGATTTTGCTGGTCCCTTCTGGAATGCTCGATGGTTGGTTCTGGTAGATTCATTCAGTAATTTTCCTTTTGTTATTCGGATGTCTTCTGCTACCATTCAAGCGTTGTCCGCTATCTTTTGCATTGCAGGTCTTCCACAGACTATTGTTTCCGACAATGGCCCACAATTCATGTCCGCAGAATTTCAGTCATTCTGCAAGGCCAATGGTATTGAACATCTGACGTCCGCACCGTTTTCGCCACAGTCCAACGGTGCCGCTGAACGTTTGGTCAGGACTTTCAAGTCACATATGTTGAAGTTGAAAGAGTCTCATTTTCGGGAGGACGCATTATTGCTCTATTTGTCTTCGTATCGCTCTTAGCCCCGAGATCGTCCCTCGCCGGCTGAGTTGCTTCACGGTCGCCCTCATGGAACCTTGAAGTCTTTGCTACATCCGCCGCATCAGGTTCCTGTGCAGCGGCAGACACCTGCTTTTGCCCCAGGCGACGTTGTATACTATCGCAACTATCGAGGTTCACGGCGTTGGCTCGAAGGGCGCCTTCTTCGCTGCCTCGGCTGCGCTATGTATCTGGTTTTGGGGGCCTCTGGTGAGGTGCGTCGGCATCTCAATCAGCTGCGCCTCTGTCGTCGCACGGGATCTGCCGCTCCCCGTCTGCTTTCAGCGACGGTGCCGTCCGGTCAGCGCCCTGGGGACCCATCCATTGGCTCGCCTCAGCGCCAGGTGTTACTGACGCTGCCTTCCATTTTTCCCCATGGCGACGCGCCGCCGCCGCCGCCGCCTGTTCTCCCGCCGGCGACGCCCGCAGTGGACGCGTCGCTGCAACCGCCGGGCGCCTCCCTGGGTCACGCGCCGCCGTTCGCTTCCCGTGACCAGCTGTCCTCCGCCATGGAACTCCTGCCCGCTCCGGACCACATGGCGTCTTCGCCCGTCGGGTACCCCGACCCGATCGAGGTCGACCCTTCGGCCCCTCCTGTCTCTCTGCGGGCTCATACACCGCACCCTGGACTAGGTTTTCAGGCGTTTCCTAGCTCCCCTCGGACCGAATGGCAGGGTGCGGGTGGCACAGCCTCGCCTGTTGTTATTCTCCCCACCTCGTCACATAGGTCAACATGGGGTCCTCCCCACGGAAGGCGGAAGGCTTATAACACAACCGTACGCCGATTTGCGGGGGAGGAATGTGGTGTCACCACCAGACACCACACTTGCTAGGTGGTAGCCTTTAAATCGGCCGCGGTCCGTTAGTATACGTCGGACCCGCGTGTCGCCACTGTCAGAGATTGCAGACAGAGCGCCGCCACACCGCAGGTCTAGAGAGACTTCCTAGCACTCGCCCCAGTTGAACAGCCGACTTTGCTAGAGATGGTTCACTGACAAATTACGCTCTCATTTGCCGAGACGATAGTTAGCATAGCCTTCAGCTACGTCATTTGCTATGACCTAGCAAGGCGCCATTATCATTTGCTATTTATCTTGTGATGCATGTACCGTCAGACCGATGTTCACCAATTATGGATTAAAGATAAGTATTCCAGCAGCTACGTATTATTTTTACTAGACTCAACTCCTTTAACTGTTCCAGACCCCACGCCATCCTGCGTAAGCTTAAACGCGTGCCTTTCGGCTACCGGTCATAGTGGCTTGGCTGTCTTGCCAAGTCACAACAGATGAGACGTGGATGCCATTTTTCAATCCAGAAACAAAGCGCCAGTCAGCTCAATGGAAGCACACAGATTCACCGCCACCAAAAAAATGTCGGGTAACCGCCAGTGGAGAAAAAATGACGGTGTCCATGTTCTGGGACAGCGAGGGCGTAATCCTTAGCCATTGCGTACCAAAGGGCACAACGGTAACAGGTGCATCCTACGAAAATGTTTTGAAGAACAAATTCCTTCCTGCACTGCAACAAAAACGTCCGGGAAAGGCTGCGCCTGTGCTGCTTCACCAAGACAACGCACCCGCACATCGGGCTAACGTTACGCAACAGTTTCTTCGTGATAACAACTTTGAAGTGATTCCTCATGCTCCCTACTCACCTGACCTGGCTCCTAGTGACATTTGGCCTATTCCAACAATGAAAGACACTCTCCGTGGCCGCATATTCACCATCCGTGCTGCTATTGCCTCAGCGATTTTCCAATGGTCAAAACAGACTCCTAAAGAAGCCTTCGCCGCTGCCCTGGAGTCATGGCGTCAGCGTTGTGAAAAATGTGTACGTCTGCAGGGCGATTACGTCGAGAAGTAACGCCAGTTTCATCGATTTCGGGTGAGTAGTTAATTTAAAAATTTCGGAGGCCTTAGAACTTGGCCGGCCGAAGTGGCCGTGCGGTTAAAGGCGCTGCAGTCTGGAACCGCAAGACCGCTACGGTCGCAGGTTCGAATCCTGCCTCGGGCATGGATGTTTGTGATGTCCTTAGGTTAGTTAGGTTTAACTAGTTCTAAGTTCTAGGGGACTAATGACCTCAGCAGTTGAGTCCCATAGTGCTCAGAGCCATTTGAACCATTTGAACCTTAGAACTTGAATGCACCTCGTACTTAACAAGAGTCTATTGCAAGAACGGTGGTGGAATGCACATTCAGAATTATGGCCAGCAAATAGCGTCTTCTCAGGAAGAAAATGGGAAAATACCACGCGGTCCAGGCACATCAATGAGACCACCACCTATGTTCGAGGTGAATGTGTAACAACAACTCACAGACGGGCAGTTGGCAGCACCGGTAGTGCAGGGTACACAAAGAGTGTCGGGGGAAGGCGCAAAAGGTGCAGTCGTTGTCGTAATGCGGAAATGCGATTTACCTGAAGTTCAAACGGGAATGGTAGGTGACTTTCCAGGCATAGATGAAAGTATTTCCGAAACGGCTAACTTTTCAAACTGTTCGCACGCCACCATGCTTAAAGTAAACTGTGCATGACGATATAGCGCCATCTATAATTGGCGACAAGGCAACTGTGGTGCATCACGGGCCGTAGATGTCAGGAACGAACGACGGCTGCGGAGATGTGTACGGGCGAACAGCAGTGGGAACTGTTGAGAAACCGACCTCCCAGGTGTACTGTGGTGTGCGTACTGTAAGACCTTCGGTACACACACCATCAGATTATTTGACTTGTCGCTCTAACCAAGTAGTCGAGTGTCATGAATATGTCTCGTGGTCTTATCGTGGCGTGTTTATCTTCTGCCGTTAGGTCAGACGTTAGAAATGCCACATGGCCGCTTAAAGTTGCACATTGACGGTGACCAACTTTAAACAGAAGTTGATTAATTTTCAAACACATTCATTTAAATAATAACAAGCATAAAAATAACTTAACTTGGTTCTGGATGCTATTTACAATTGACAGTCTGAAGTTCCTCTGGTCTTGGTACGTTAATCTTATTCTCACTTATCTCTGATACTTGACAAAGTGTCTATTCATTTATCTTCATGGCTATGTACAGGAATATGATAATCTTACTAGGCGCAGACTGAAACTTGACTATAGACTAATGCAGACTAATGGAGACTAATGCAACCTGACTAATCGGAGGTCTGTACACTCGTTATAATACCTCGCGCGTTCAGGTATCACTCCGCGAGTGTGATCCGCGAGGAGAAAAGGTTCTACGTTAGCAGCAATCTCATTGGCTGCGTTACATATTAATACTTGGATCGGCGAAAGCAGAATTTGGTCCATCTCAGCCGGCCGAAGTGGCCGTGCGGTTAAAGGCGCTGCAGTCTGGAACCGCAAGACCGCTACGGTCGCAGGTTCGTATCCTGCCTCGGGCATGGATGTTTGTGATGTCCTTAGGTTAGTTAGGTTTAACTAGTTCTAAGTTCTAGGGGACTAATGACCTCAGCAGTTGAGTCCCATAGTGCTCAGAGCCACTTGAACCATTTGGCCCATCTCTAAGACAGCGCCATCTCGTAGTGCGGACTCAGACGAGCGCTGCGCCTGCGCTGTTGTGCTTAGCGGGGCGCGCTCTAGTGGGAAAGTTGTGTACGCGCTGACTACGCGGAACTGTGGACACAACATGTACCAAGGAGCCTCCAGTAGTGTCTCTTCAATGACTGTTCAGCGAACTTTGATGCGTATGGGTCTCGGCAGCAGGCTCGTCGTTCATGCAGCCATACTGACTGCTCATAATCGACAGTGAAGTCTGAAATTTGAACGCCGATACCGCAACTCGACGTCCTCTTCGTAGCGACACGTGCCTTTTACAGATGAATTACATTTTACGCTCCACCGGACAGGTGACCGCTGGCGTGTATGGCGTGAAACATCTGCAAGCAAACTCCTTGCAACAAGGAAGGGTCCAGGCCAGGGGAGGAAGCGTTATAGTCAGGACAATGTTCTCGCGGCATTCCCTGGGCGATCTTGTCATCCTGGAAGGTACAGTGCATCAACACAGGCATGCATCTATCCTCGGGGACCATGTCAATCCCTGAAACCAGTTTGTTTTTCTCCGGCACGAAGGCATCCTCTAGCAGGACAATGCCACGTGTCACAGCTCGCAGCGTTTGCTCGTGGTTCGTAGGGAACCAGGATGAGGTTAGCGCACTCTGCTGACTACCAGACTGCCCGGATTCAAACGCAACCGGGAGTGTCCGGGAGCACGTCGATCGGACTGTTCGGGTGGTGGGTCCTCACCCGAGGAACCCAGCGCAGCAGGCCAGCCTCTGCAGTCGACACGGCCCCGCATCCCTGTCGGCACCTTCGAGAACCCCACTGACTCCCTCCCTGCACGCCTCGCAGCCCTCCACGCTGCGAGGGTGGCTGTTCAGGCTTTTGACAGTGGTCGCATTAATGTTACTGGATAGTGTGTGTCAACACTCACTAACAGGAACAGATCTCGTGACCGATTTTTGGAATACTGTAAGTACTGTGGCCATCATTCCATTACCAAAATGATAAAATATGTACATTATTTACATGTGAAAATGTACAAAACTTTTGTGTTACTTATTTCCAGTAATTTTGTAGTTACTTATTTTACTGCACACAACCTTGAAGGTGGGGCAACCACGCCTATGAGTAGTCATCATGGGTATTAATAAGTCGGTTCAGCTGTATGTAGTCCTTTATTGCTGGATCACTGCCGGTATCGTGGCACTAAAAGCGACATGTTCAGGTGAAGGTCTGCATAACAGTAAATCCAGATGGAATAACAACCCTGAGATATACACTGGTTTGGTAAATTACTTTAAGATTTTTAAAAAATTAAAAAATTCAATACTTTTAAATGAGAATATCAAAATGTTTCTACTCACGTAACTAAAACATCAGAGTGGGAAAACTCGGATCCTTTTTAACCAACATTCGTTGTCCGTTAGAACAAAACAGCAGAAAGGCGGTACATCAAAGAACGAAACAGCCGGATTCCAATATAGTGGATCGGCCCTCAACATACCATAGTGATCCATTGGTAAAGAGAAAATAAATGAAAGTTGTTAAAACGTAATTTTGAGCCACAATGTAAAGCCAAAAACTGGCTGCCATAAAATGGAGGTATGTTCTACCTGCACAAAATCCGCCAAGTAAATAGCTAAGCAGAACCTGACAGACGCACTTACCGCTTCTCCTACCTATATGGAACCACATACAGGGGACGCGACCATGTGTTCTGTCACACTGACAGCGAGAAAGTAAACAGCTGGCCTGTGGACGGCTCACGCTTGCGCTGATGATGGCCGGGTTCCACTGAATGATTGGTGGTCATTTGGGGATTACGCGAATGGTGAATAAGATCGAGGAATACTGGGATAAAAAGTACAATTTTTGTAAACAACAATTTGTAGACTAACAGTGGGTCACTATGGTATGATTTCTGTAGAACCTATCCACTATGTTGGAGTTCTGCTGTGTTAGTCTGTGACATACCGTCTTTTAGCGTTGTTTTGTTATGACGGACAACGAATGTTAGGTAAATACATCCCGAGCTTTTCTGCTATAATGTTTTTTTTTACGTGAGTACTAACATTTTGATGTTATAAAATAAATTTTTAAAATTTTTTAATGTTTTTTTTAATCTTAAAATATTTTACCATATCAGTGCCTATCTCAGGGTTGTTTTCCTTCTGGATTTATTGTTATACAGGCGTTCAGCTGAAGATGTGGTTCTAGTGCCACGAAACCTCTAGTGATCCAGTAAAGTAGGACTAAGTACAGCTGAAGCGGTTTACTAATACTCAAGATATTTCTTTTCCTTTTTCCACTTACTGTGTGCTCCACAATCCTGAGCCACTTCGTTCCAAGCTCGACGTACCAGATCCCTGTAGTGTTTGCTTTTCTGATCCGACAACACGGGGGCCTTCACGCACATTATTAACGACCCTTTCGACGGCCATCGCTAGAAACCGTTCCAAATGACCGCACAAGGGACAAGCTCGCTTGAGACTATGTCGGAGTCAGCCTGCAGACTAAACGGGCTCCGCTCTGCTCCCCAAATGCGACGTGATGAGAGCGCCTCATCGCTCGGCTCTTCCCTTCGCATCTCAGGCAATGCAAACACAGCCTAACTACGGTGCAGTGATGATAGTTTGTTGTAGATAACACTATGTTGGTTACAAGGCGACATTATGCTGCAGTTCTGAACTTGCTTTGGAAAACGGTAAGGACGAAATCCGCCTTCTCATCTTTATGTGTTATTCGCAAGGTATCGATTGTGAATGAAATGAAAACTGTTTTGCTATCCGACTCAGATTCTCTCATAGAAATTTCAGTTAATCCACGAACGTCAAACTGTTTTCGTTTAGAACATTATACAGGATCTAATAATAATAAATAAATAAAAAAAATTGGTATCAGCCCCAATAACAAATGGAAAGCCTGCGTTCACCATTATTGAGGATTCGCGCAGTAAGAAATGGTAAGTATTTTCATGTTTCTGCTGTACAATATTCTTAATTACAGCTAGAATTTTAAGACATTTATGAACTAGTTCTACTGTGCATACCAGGCATGGGCAACTTTTGGTACTTAGCTGACGTCATTCGCAATCTTCAGTTCGCTGACCAGCTTGTCATTTGACACGACTGAGCGCTCCAAACGCATGAAGTCAAAAGCATCGCGCCGGTGACGTTAAATGTTTGTGGGGTAACGAACCGATATGAATGGCATCCCTTTCCCGCCACATCGCGCCTACAAATTATTCCTCAAAAGTCACGTTTTCGGTTGTACACACCATCTTCAGATGTTCACATTTATTTACGCGTCGTGGACATTGCTTCTTTGCTTACTACATTTTACAATAGATTACTTAAAACCTTCAGTTCTAAAATTCTGTAATGATTTTAGAAAATAAACAATGTTCATCACACGCAAGTAAATGTAAGCATCTGAAGATGGAATGTAAGGCATCTTGAAATTTCATCGTGGAAAAATAAACGCCTATAAAAGCAACTGGATACAGCTGAGTCATTACAGATTACCTACGGTTTCAACACTTACATTTTTTTAATACGTCCACAATGGACGAAAACTATTTATTAATGTTATTATAAATATAATAGAAGAACAAAATACAGCTTTGAAACAGGCAATTCCAGTCGACAAGCAGTTAGGAGTATCTTTCAGAATTTTGACCAGAGGCAGGTCAGAGCAATGTTTGAAATTTAGTGTGTTAACATCCACAAACACTATTAGTGAGCGGTCGGGCTTATTTTTATCAAGTTCTTCTGTGATGGTTTTGCTGCGCCTTCTAACTTCTAGGATAGTTCGAGTGTTCTCTTGACATTTTCCCGTCGAGGATTTCTTCAGCAGTGAACTGGAGGCTACGTGAGCTTGTGAGCGTGGCCATGTTCTTCACTTCGAGAGTAGCGCCTCGAATCGTGTGGTGGCTCCCTGCGAGTTGCCGCGCGTGACGCGGATTGGTTGGTTGGTTAAGTTGGGGGAGGGGTGGGGGAGGCGACCAAACAGCGAGGTCATCGGTCGCATGGGATTAATGGAAGACGGGGAAGGAAATCGGCCGTGCCCTTTAAAAAGAACCATAGAGTTATTTGCCTGAAGCTATTTAGGGAAACCACGGAAAACCTAACTCTGGATGGCCGGACGCGAACCGTCGTCCTCCCGAATGCGAGTCCAGCGTGCTAAGCATTGCGCATCCTCGCTCTGTAGTGACGCGGACTGAGACAACAGGCGCCGGGGCAGTCTGCTGCAGTGGGTCCGAGTTGGCTGTTTGTTAGCTGTGTAGCAGCATGGCCCGGCTTGCCACTGCTACAGCCACGCGTGTCTCGAAGGGCTTTGTTAGCAGGCTGATAATGCAGATATTTGATTTGTAGAACGCTGAACTGCGTGGTTATCAGCGCCCGTACAAATTCCCAATCTTTAAACAGTCAAGTCTCGCCACTTTTGCCGAACTATGAAGTGTTTGTTAGCATCCTGAAGAGAGGATCAGGAGACTGTGTGCTGTTTTGGATTTGTGGAAAGGTGTACTCTTGTGAGCCTGCAATGAAATGATGAAAATGTGGCACAATATCGTGGAATCTTGCCAGTTATTCTTACACTGGTATCGTGTCGCTACCGTGTTAGTTGCAGCTGCTCTAGAGAGCTGAGCTGTGCGCCGCTGGTTTCCTTCTACGGAGTCCACGTCAAAGCGGCGAGAATTTTTGTACTTCTTACACTGTTAGACCAATCATGTATGTTTTAGTTATGTTGGATGCTTGTGGTAGCAAATACATGTTTCACGTATTTCTGCGCAAATTTTCTTCTTTGTTAACGCTTTTTAAAGGCCACCTTGATGAGGAATCTGCGTTTAATTTGTTATGTTGTAAGCTAGTATACGTTTTAATTTGTGATTCTGTAAGTTAAGCAATGATAATTGATACTTGGTCTTACTTACAGATAATCGGTGTTTAATTCTAATGTGTCACTACAGTTTTCTTGAAATTACCATTGTTTCTTATGAGATGCGTCAGGTCCGGTACGTAGATACTGCCTAAAAAGCCTGTGTATGTCTGCCATTTACGAGATTTGGTGTTGTGTATTCAATCTTAAATATTAAAGTATTCATTAACTCAAGTTATGTATTAACTGTTTAATTTTTTCTGTTACCTGCAGTGAACTTTGCTGTAACGCCTTAAGTTCGTTCTTCTGGAATTGGATTGCGTCAAAATTTGTTGAAGTGCAATTAAGTTTTCTAGCTCAGACTTTAACTTGTGTAGTTGGTAGCTAAGGTATGTGAAATTGATGTCAGTTTTGAAACCATCTTTCCCTGAGTTACAGTCACTGTGTAAAATGTGTAGTGTGAGCTAGGTTCCGTGTATGTTTCTACCAACTATTGAGCTATTATTCGTGTAGCATGTGTTTATTCGAAACTGTAGTATGAAGTAAGGATATGTGACGTTCAACTGTAACGGAAAACTATGTTTTGTCCTTTACTATTAAAATGCAGTCTTCGTGTAATAAATAATGTTTTGGTGAAATGTGTAAAGTAATTTCGACCCAGCACTTCACCACTTCCTCCCCCCTCCTACAGCTACAGTTAGCAATGACACTTTTTAATATTAACCCTAAAATATTTTTCATGTCTGACCTTATAGGCATGGATAGTTTCTGTGACATTACGGGTTGATTGTATAAACACCGCTTACTGCAGATCAAATTTGACATTAGGTCAGAAATTGAACCATGTGCAGATCTCAGCCCTATTGTATAATGATAAACTTTGATCCCCGAAGCAGGTTCAGATTTGATCTTAGGTAGCACGTAACATGCTTGATAAGACGGCTAAAATCGGCTGTCGACATGATTATAGCTCTGCGGCTGCAGATATTTGTCGTAATTCGTAGATACGCTGTGTTTACTATCGAAGGTGTGCTGTAAAAGTAGGAGTAAGTAAACGGAAAAAGGAGCTACCGTCAATCGTCAAACTTCTCTCAATACTAGAAAGATTTGGTACTGGAAGTCACGTAGGATAAAGATACAAAAGTCACTGTCGCCAAGAAGGATAAAGGCATGGAGAAAAGTTTCTGCTGAATTTAAAATTTTGATAAGGCCGATACTTTATGGACAGCTCTGCAACCTGTTGCTATGTGTGCTTTAACGCTTTAAACAGATCACCAACAACCATTTGAAAGGTTACAACGGCGTAAAACCATAAGGTTAACAGCAACATGCACATTACAGTCAGTGGTTGGTTTCTTTTCGTTGGTTTCATCAGATAGTCTTTCAGCCTTAGTTCCTACTGCCCTACAATACTTATCTCCAAACAAAACCTCAGCTTAAATGACTTGTTATTTAGCTCCAAGAGTGGGTTCACCCTTTCCCTTAACATATGGGGGCGTCGTTCGGTCTTGTCTTCGTCGTCCTCTGTTGACACATCTGAATGCTCTGTGTTTCTAAAGTGAACGAAAGGAAACAATGTAATTCACATCGATAGGGTTATTGCATACGGAATTTTGCGCGACAGTGGTCCAAAACACTCGGAAAATAGAGTGTATGGTATGGTTTCATTGGTATGGAACAGCATGGTAATGTTGATATAATTATCTTTACGACGAGTTAAGTAGAGAAATTAGTAAAAATTGAAAAAAATTCAGGAAATGAAGTGGATACGAGCATGCGATCTTCTGCGTGGCAGTTCACAACGCCACCTCGCAGCCATCGAAATTAAAGGAACAGAGTTTTGTGGTTAGTGTAGTTCAAAACAATTCCTTACGTTCTTTTATCAACGCACTCGGAATTGTCATACTAAATTAAGGACGTTTTTGATAGTTAAGAATTTAATACAAATTGCATAGTTACTGAAGCTCGAGCCGAAAGAGAACAATATAAGTGATGATGAATCGTTATTGTCCGGTGTCTAAATTCCCATACTTAACTATTCACTGCAAATATTTGGAGTTTTCCTTTCTTACTCTGCTACTCAGTGGCTATAAAATACCTTCGAACTAATCACATAAGGCGGCCGGTGTGGCCGAGCGGTTCTAGATGCTACAGTCTGGAACCGCGCTGCTGCTACGGTCGCAGGTTCGAGTCCAGCCTCGGGCATGGATGTCTGTGATGTCCTTAGGTTAGTTAGGTTTAAGTAGTTCTGAGTTCTAGGGGACTGATGACCTCAGCAGTTAAGTCCCACAGTGCTCAGAGCCATTATTTTAATCACATAAATTAAGAGTCGTCTCCCAAGAGCGGTTACGTGACTGATCAGTAAGTACTCACCGTAGCCGGTAAGTTCCTTAACCTACCATGACAGCTGGAAACAAAAAGTATTCCGAGCATCAGCGACGTGAAAATGGCGTAGTCGCATATTTACTAACAATTTTTTTGTGTTAATAAATTTTTTTTATTATTTCAGTTGTTATATTCTAAAAACAAAAGCGATGAATTCTAGTGTCGCTACACTATAAACTGACGATTAGAACTGAAACTACCGTTGAACCGCGAATTTTCACCGGTCATATCCGATCCGAACCCAAGGCTATATGAGCTGGGAGTTACGTTTATACAACGAAAATTTCTGGTTGAAACTTCATCGGAGGTCATGTTCTGTGCTAACCGAAGATTAAATGGTTTATAAAATCGGCCCTAAATAAATTAAGCCATCATTTTTCGTTCATTTTAAAACTGTCAAAAAGTCTTCATCGCTTGACCGTAACATATATCGGCTGTTATAGAGAAGTCAAAACGGGAAAATGCAAACAAGAGGATGTCGAATATCCGAAAATGAGTCCTGGTGGGAGTACAGTGCGAACGTCTCTCTCCCGCACGAAACTGTTCCGCGGGCACGACTGAGACCGATCGCACGCCGGATTCGAACCGCGGGCCCCCTGCTGCCCCACGGTTACGGCTAAAACAACCGGTTTTAAATTATATCGGCTTTTCGCCACGCCAGTTTAATCTCTTTGTAAAACCTACTCAGAATAACCGGTTTCTGAAATAACGGGTTTTAGATGTTTTGTTCGTATTGTTTCCTGTAATAAAAGTAGAAATCAAACAAGGATTGAAAAGTTTTGACTATCTCAGTCTCAAGATATATAGAATCAAGACATTAAATTAAATAGGCTAATAAAAGAAAACTTCGCCCGTCCACTGCTCGGTGGTGTTCTCGAAAAATGGTTAGTGTGTGAATACTAGAAGAAAATCCTCAGTATTCTCTACTGATTCTAATTTTTTGAAATTTTTCGGACGGCTCCCAAACCCAAGGTCCCCGGCGGTACTTTTGGGGCAGCCACCACAAATTGTATAAAGCGTGGGTAGTGACCAGGATGCAGCTATGTCTGTTTGCCGAAAAATAATTAATGACAAGAACTGCACCAGCTAGAGTGAAGAGATAACGTATCTTTATTTCTGACGAAACGTGCACCAGCAATAAAAGCCAAGTAATATCCAAGAGTAATCCGTGTACTGAGCCTAGTCGAATACAATAGCAAATATCACACTGCAAAAGGCTCCGCTATTAACTCCACGAGAGGCTGGCAATAGACAGTCGACAATAGACTGTCCGTCTCGGTTTTTTCTTTCTTTATTGTTATTTTGAAACCTGTATTACAGGCAGGCCTGCAGCAGCATACGACGCCGCTCTTTGGCCGCAGAGAAACACAAATATACAAATGAAGACATTTAGAGAAAAAACATGGTGGACATATAAACGGAGACAAACACTTTTTAAAATACAAGGTGCCGTTCACGGGCGTGGAGTCCAAGATAAAATTGTTCAGACACTTGGACACAGACAGAGACGAAAATTGTCACACGTGAACGAAGGTGCACAAAACGAATAACACTGAATCACTTAAGCACAAAACGACGGCACACACAGAACACGAGGCGCTGATCTCCGGCGCGCGAATGTTCACTAACAGTGTACGAGTCCAGGGACCTGCCAAGAGAGGAGGAGGGGTGGGAGAGGGAGAGGGGAGAGCAAATGCCATGGGCAGAGGAGATAGGGGGAAGGGAGGAAGGGGGAGGGGAAGCCCGGGGGAAGAGGGAAGGAGGGAGGGGATGGGGGAAAAGGAAAGAGAAGGGAGGGAGGGTGCCTAAAGGAAAGGACACAGGAAGTGGGACAGGAGGATCAAAGTTGATAGGAGGGGTAGATGGAGGGGAGGAGGACATCATCAGGGAGGGGGAGCTGGCGGAAGCCACCTTGGGAGAGGGTGAGGAGGGTGGAGAGATGGAGACCGGGTTGGACGTGGGAATACAGGCGCAGCAGCGGGCGGGGGTAGGAGAGGATGGGTGAGACAAGCGGATGAGGAGGATCGAGTATGTGGGAGGTGTACAGGATCCGCATCCTTTCAAGGAAAAGGAGGAGGTGGGGGAAGGAGATGAGAGCATACAGGATCCGCGTGGGGGAGGGGAGACGGATGGAATAGGCGAGGCGGAGAGCATGGTGTTCAAGAATTTGGAGGGATTTATAAAAGGTAGGTGGGCGGAGATCCAGGCCAGATGGGCGTAACAAAGGATAGGGTGGATGAGGGATTTATAGGTGTGGAGGATGGTGGAGGGGTCCAGACCCCACGTATGGCCGGAAAGGAGCTTGAGGAGATGAAGTCGGGAGCGTGCCTTGGCTTGGATTGTCCGGAGATGGGGAGTCCAGGAGAGGCGACGGTCGAGGGTGACGCCAAAGTACTTAAGGGTGGGAGTGAAGGCGATAGAACGACCATAGATGGTAAGATAGAAATCAAGGAGGCGGAAGGAAGGGGTGGTTTTGCCTACAACGATCGCCCGGGTTTTGGAGGGATTGACCTTGAGCAACCACTGGTTGCACCAAGCGGTGAACCGGTAAAGATGGGATTGGAGAAGGTGTTGGGAACGCTGCAGGGTGGGGGCAAGGGCAAGGAAGGCAGTGTCATCGGCAAACTGGATGAGGTGGACGGGGGGTGACGGCGGCGGCATGTCCGCCGTGTACAAAAGGTACAGAAGGGGGGAGAGGACGGAGCCTTGGGGCACACCGGCGGAGGGGAAAAAGGTGTAGGAGTCGGTGTTATGGATGGTCGTCTCGGGGCCAGCGCTCCTCCTTATATGCAAAAGGCAGAGGGCGCTGCGGACCCGAGCTCAGCCGTGGCGCGACCTCTTACGTCGGCGGTGACGCCCTGAGACGCCGACGGCCGCGACAGGAACTGTGGCCAGCGATGTCACGGTCAGGGCGCGCGTGCGCGAGTTGGTTGGTTGGTTGGGTCCGTGGATACAACAGAAATTCTGCTCAAAAATCATGTTGTAATCGGGGATCATACTAGAATTTGGGCATTACGGGTAGTCGGTGCTAAAAGGTGAAAACTGAGTTTGAAGAAGTCTGTTTTTCATGTTACTTTGTCCACTTTCAAGGGGTACAAGCAGATAAAGGCATATTATGTAGACAACGACAGCTGATCAGATATTTTCTGCTTTTATTGTGCGTTATGAATGAATAGTTATTAAGTTTCTAATTTATTACTCTTACCATAATCTCCTTCCTCTTTTATTATTTCATAGAAATCTTTTCAACAAATTAAGCGTTGTAATTCATTGTTACGTTACTTCGTAAAAGTATATCTAGACCTTAGTGCCATTCTGAAATAAAACGTATAGAACAGATGTGGGCAGGTCTTCATTGCACGTGCACATGTACTTCAAGCCATGGCACTCAGCAACGATGACGTTAATTTCTTAGCAGTGCTTTATCGATTCTTATGTCACGTGTTTGTTCCTCGTTTCTGTCGGCTTCTTACTAAAACAGCACTGATCGCTTTCCTCATTTTCTGCAATAACATAAAATTTCAAAATAAGCAAATGTTACGTATAAAAATTACTTCTTTCCTCAGAAAGGTGTATTTAAAAACGTAAAATTTTAGCACTTTCGCTGTGGCTAATTGATATTTCGGGTTTTCTACTTGGTTATTAATAAAAAATGATAACCTGTTGTAACAGAGACCAAACGAATACCGAGAAACACCGGTTATTCGGAAGTAAAATACCAGTGTCTGTTTTAACGGGTATGTTTTTCTCATCCCTATGCCAAACCCATAGTCTATACCAGTCGTTTCCAACGTGGTCGTAATTGCCCCCTGAAGGGTAAAATGAAATTTCCTAAGGAGTAAAAACTAAACGATTCGATGGTGTTTCAGTCACGAAACTAAATTATTTTCAAAAGGCTATTACGCCTATCGCAATTTTGTAAGACTCTAATCTTGATTATATTAGTTATCAATTATCACTTTTTCTCAATTAGTAGCATCAGTTCGGTAGAGCTTACAGGCTCCTCACACAGACGACCCACTTGTCCAGCACATCGCTGATGATAAAAGTGAGACATATACGTAGAAAATGCTAAATATCTCAAGAAAAGCGTTCTCCAAGTTGTAGACAGTACCTGCAGTAGTCAAGAAGATGCTTGATTTCGGAGCTTACAGGCTACTCACACAGACCACCCACTTGTCCAGCACATCGCTGATGATAAAAGTGAGACATATACGCAGCAAATGCTAAATATCTCAAGAAAAGTCTTCTCAAAGTTGTAGACAGTACCTGCAGTAGTCAAGAAGATGCTTAATTTCTCGCTTCGAAACAAATAACAAATTAATTGACAGGGTGCCACAGCAGTTACTACGTAAGGGCTACTATAATGCTGTCGCAGTGGTATTATTATTAATATTATTATTGTTACTAATAATGGCTGTTGTCAGACACAAATCATTATCAACCTGAAGTCTTTCAATTTCTGCTAGTTTAGAAGTAAGCAGTGCTACAATGAAGTGATTTATGAACAGTAAGTATAGTGCACAGATTTTAACTTGGCTAAATTTATATAGTGTTGCATAGTGCAGGTCAAGCAAGTGCCACAAAGGAGAGGAGTAGTGCATGTGAAGTGTGTTTTGTAAGCAGCGTCTACCATCACTATGGCTGTATCTCGAAAGGAGTTGTGCAGCACTAGCTATGCATCACGAAATCGTTTGTCATTTATTCTAAAACACACGTGCGCGCATACACACACACACACACACACACACACACACACACACACACACACACACACACACGGGCACACAAACCAAATATCATTAATCTTTCATCATTTAAGAAATAAAAGTGTTCGAAGAAAAATCTTTCATTCCTCAGTTTAGGGAGGTGCTAAATTTGGTTTTAATGTGGAAGAGGCCATGACACTGATCACTACTAATGTCGATGCGGTAATGTGAGTACGCTTCATGGACATGTATGAGGCAGCTAAGTTTTTTATTTCGACTTTCAATGTATCACACATCCTCGTCCCGTCTGTACCTTTACAGTATGTATGAAGGCGTTTTGTGTGAATGTGTAGGGCTTAGAAAGGTGAAGAGCTGTTTAAAGGATAGTAAGTAGATGCGGTAGGCTTCTCAAAACTAGGGAAGCTATACACAGGGATTGCTTCAGACACTTCAAAAAGATGGTTCGTGAGGAGCGTCGAGGGTGGAGGTTGACCTTCAGCCAATAGGAACGTGGCAGTTCGATCAACGACCGGGTAGCCGGTCGGTAGCGTGGCCGAGAGACGGGTAGCTGCGACGTGCTGAGGATGCGACGCAGTGTGGAGAAGTTCCGTCTGGAAGGTGGTAAGATGTGAAATGCTGTGTATCCCAGTAGGTACAATTCGTGAACCAACTCCCCCTCTTTGGTTCGTCTCAAGAGCGTTCTTGAAAACTATGTGCTCAACCATCTCTGTGGGTATCTTGCCAGCTCTGTGGGGTCGCGCTTGTGCATTAATTCATGTAGTAGCGGCATTTCGCGTAGTACTTCGCGGTGTGCTTCAGCGTGGCGACGCATGGAAGCGCTGTGCTCTGATGTGTGTCAATGAGTTCCCTTCGGCCTCCCTGTAGGGTGACCATTGATAGATTGACAATACGAGAACAATTAGCTACTTCAGTGCTTGTCAGCACCGATAATAGTATGGACCACTTATTCCAAATTATGTTCAATTACAACATAAAAATTTGTAATAAAATTTCAGTCACCCAGAAAAGGTTGGAATTTTCAGACAATTATCTCTCGTCTCCCAAAGTTCAAATCCATAATTATGAGAATAAGAAGCCGCTTAATACCTTAGTAAATGGTGCCAAATCAGCTCTTGATAAACCGGTAGGAATACGGGAGCAGGCCTGAAAAAAATTCCAGTGGTTACGCCTTCCGTTACGGAGTGCGTTGGTTTTGTGTGTGTGCCTTGTTATCCCTTGCTTGCACAAGTGTTTTATCAATAATTAGAAATCAGGCTCGTGCTCACACGAAATATTATCACACTCGTTTAACCACAGCATCCTGAATGAGAGATAAGAATACTGTGCCACACTAGTGTATGAGCACCAAACAGCCAAGCAGGCAAGCAGCACAGGCTAGCAATGCAAAACAAGAAGGGTGATTAGCGTGCAGTGTCATAAACAAAAATACTGGAATTTAAGGTTGTGAAGAAAGTCACACCACCTAGCAAAACTCTGCGATAGATCTACACTCGTAGACTGAAGATTAGTATTCAGTGTTCCGTCTATGCCGAGTCAATTAGATACGGCGCTAAATCAGCTCGGCACTCATAACCCTCTCTTCAGTTGAAGGCGCCGCCACGGGGCAACGCTGGCGCTGCGATCGCCGGCTGGCGGAGGACGCGGCGTCGGCGTCGGCGTCGCTTGGCAGAGGCAGTCGGCGGCGCGGCGTCCTACCGGTAGGACAGGACAGGGCAGGACAGGCAGGGCTAAGGGCTAAGGGCGCCAGTCACCTCTGCTGACGCCCCGCTGCTGCCGCCGTCACCGTCGCTGCTGCTGCTGGTGCCGGCGCCGCCTTCGTCGTCCGACAAGAGGTATGCCGGCCGCACTGCCTTAGCAGGGTCGTCTTCTGCACGTTCTACAACGTCAATCAAACGGACACATTCTTGTATTCAGCTCCTTTCTTTGTTGTTCTAAATAATCGGCTTTACGTTGGAACAAGTTCAGTAAATATTTTTTTCCTCTCTCGTGTTGCTACCCCACAAAAAAAGAAAGCCATGGTTCTGAAACAATACAGCAGGTCCTGAAATTATGAAAAGAGCTTTCCAGGATTTTAAATTTTTAATTTCTTAACTTTTTATTTATTTATTTATTTTGCACGCGGGAACAAAAAGAGACCGTAACTTGATAAATCACATAAATGAAGCGAATGACACATTAATTCTGTGTTTATTCTCCGCCGTATAATCCATTGTTCCACGTAACTGTAACAGCTGACACTCTAACTGAGATTACTTTTTGCTACGATTTTCCTTGACTGTTGTTGATATAAAATGAAACTAGAAGCTGACTGTTACCATTCACTGTTTATTTATTGCGAAGACGAGTTTCTCCATCGTCAGGTGTAGTTATCTGACTTATGAAAACGAAATACTATTTCGGTACGCAGCTCACAGTTTTTTTGTGGTTTTTGACTTCTTCAGTACACGCCTTAGAATTCTGTCAAGGTTTTTAGCAGAAATAGGATTTTTTTTTTATTTTATGATAGACAGTGGCGCAGTTTATCCCAGAGTCGAACATAATACATGGATGCCATAATAATCCACATAAATCTAAGTGATGATGCACTTTTAAACCTACGAAACGCGTCTTGGAAGTAAATAAATAGTGACTTTTAACAGTAAGCTTATAGTTTCATTCGACAGTTCACATTTTCGTGATAAAGAATGAGCGAACGTATTCGTGTGTTTTCCCCGCTTTCGTCAACGATCACCTGTAGCAATGGTCGCGGCAAGTGCAGCACAACGAAAGAAACAAAGGTTTACATTCGTGGAATCGCTTCCATTACGAATCTCTCTTCTTGGTTCTTGTTCATACGGGAATACCCAAAATACTGATTGCATTTCCAACTCATAGAAATACACAGGAGTTTCGTCACCTGTTACAACACTCTAAACAGATTTTGCATATCCTCGGCGGGCTACCATCAAATCATGTGGCATCAAAGCAGAACGGACCTTTCTCACGGCTAATCAAATGTTCGCGGAAAATCGAATTTACTGCAGTGTTCGATGTACCGAAGTCTCGAGGGAAATCACGCGCTAAGCCTCCAGCTACGTAAGGCATCCTTGTTGTTCGGAAAAACAACTGGTGTTTCTCGACCTTCAGGAAATTCGTCTCTCAAGGTAGCGCGACTAAGAAGACTTTCCCCAAACCAGCTGCGCACTTTATTTTCCGAAGGGGGCTGATTGCAACATCTTGAACGAAGCGATTCTGGTCGTTGTTCTCGAGTTAGGCCTTTACATAAATCATTCTTCGGGTGAAATTTTCATTTTTTTCTCAAGATTCACTGGAAACTAAATACTGGGCCAGTTTCTGAGTTACCGTTGTTTTAATAATGAAAAGTGACAAATATATTAAAATAGTAATAATGTCACACTTGAATAGCGCCCTGGAGTGCTCTTTTGTCTACAGTTAAAGCAGTTGGTCCTGGTACCTCTACTCCACGTTTTACACCAGGTGTGCGCCGTCAGCTTACGGCGATGTCACTGAATCATCACAACGCTTTCTGCTATCACCGTGCTCTTTACTAGCTGACACGATGCACTTTGATGGTATACTGTCGTTGCCATAGCTCTAAATAAGTATTGTACATCACATTGAAAGCAACTTCAGCATAATTCCTGTGTGAGGATGTGGATCTTTGCTAACAGTCTCATTTGAAGTACTGTAATGATACTAATTTTCCCTGCCCAAAATTTTGCGGAAAGGACTTATGTAGTTGATGAATGACAACATCTTCACAGAAGCCATCAAGCTACAACAGTTTTCACTTGCTTCTCGTACATGGGTATTGTTTAGGATAAACCAATAATCAACAATTGCTAATTAAAAAATAACTGATGCAGTAATTTTTGTGGTGATTCAGTAGCTTTCTCGTTCACAGACGCATTCTGCCGTAAGTTCTATTACCAACACGGGAAACATAAACTGGCGTTAGTTGTAACTCACTGCTTGCAAAAGGCCTTGCAGCGCACTAAGAGATCGTTATTAACATACAGTACACATCAGACATATGTGAGTTAACGGCCTGTGTGCTGGATACCAACGTTCCTTGTAGCTCCTTTGCCGCGCGGGATTAGCCGAGCGGTCTCAGGCGCTGCAGTCATGGACTGTGCGGCTTGTCCTGGCGGAGGTTCGAGTCCTCCCTCGGGCATGGGTGTGTGTGTTTGTCCTTAGGATAATTTAGGTTAAGTAGTGTATAAGCTTAGTGACTGATGACCTTAGCCGTTAAGTCCCATAAGATTTCACACAAATCTGACATTTTTTTGTACCTCCTTTCTTTTTGCGTCGTATCTATCATATCATAAGCAGATACTATTTAGCATCCTCCATGAAAGCGAAACAACAAATGTTTAGTCATCTCATCTTCTTTCGAAAGTATCTTATCTTACCTATTTGTAACAAAACCGTTCAAGCGAAACCTTATGTTTACGTGCATTGCACAATTTTCTCGTATTTAATGTAGTCATACGTAAGCAATTCGCGTATCAAACACCATTCTTCCCGAATTGCACGCATTGGGTACAATGAACACTACAACCTAAAATGCTTCAAATATGTCACCAGCGTTACCAGACAGTGACCAATTGTCGAGCTTCCCACGTTTCCTCTTCATGAGTGGATAGGTGTCTTGAGTTCCCTGGCCGCACCAGATCTTTCTCTACAGCCAAAACTATTTTACCTGTTTATCAGTATACCTGTTTAAAGATATCAGCTCCACAGTTCATATTTTCTTACAAATTCTGCCATTATTTTTTGGTGTTGCTGATGTATGCCATGGACGGTACAACCAACGACAAATAGAATCTCGTTACTCTCTCTTTTCTGCATTCTTTTAGTTTTATCTATATGGCCGTGTTAACGCAAATGAAGGTCTTCACTTTGTTTCCTGTATTTATTTCTTTGTGTAGCAGTTATTCGAAAGAAGTTGAAATAATTTTCTCAAAATCGTAATAAACTATCGAAAGATCAGGAATCCACTTCACGAATCTAGGTCTGTTCTAACCCGCACTATGCCTTCATAACCATGCATTGTTAACCCTTTTGAAAATGATTGCAATTAAATCATTAAAAAATACCGTTTCTTCAGTCACTAAGCGCAAAAACGTTTGTATTATTTGAAACAGACAAAATTAATCATTTTTATGAATAAATAACACTCTAATTCGGTAGATTTTTATTGTATTTTGTGGCTTTGATCAGTTTAAGTCCTCTTCAGGTCTGAAGTACGGACATGATGATAGCTGTCACTAGCCGTAACTGGTGCCCGTCATCAAAAGCAATAAAACTATACGCAACTGCACATAACGTTTCACAGGAAGGAGATCCTGATTTATCGTATCATCCATTAAAAGTATAATATATGTGATAAAATAATAGCTATTCTGTTTTTTTCTGTCTTAAGCGTGCTCCAGTTTAAGAGAATATTACATCAGACGCTTTTCGCTTTTATTTAAACGGTATGGTCAGTAGTGGTTCTGTAAATACAGCAGACACAGTACGATTCACCACTCGGTTCTTACCGATTGAAAACAGATCTCGCTTATGAATGCGATGTATAATTTACATATAGCGTTTGTTACTCCCGTTTACATATTTGGAAGACAGGTTTTCTCCCGTTACCACTGGAAGTTGTAGACGAAAAACCTTATCAGCGATTTCACCGTTCTCGATTTTACGATTTTAAGGAAACTGGTTTCTTTTACTGGACTTGCAGTTCTCTTGTGTAAAATTTCTACCAAGACAACTTACGTGCAGTTTTACAAAAGAGAAGCGAAATGTAAAGAACGCATATGCAGCAAAAATAAAACAGTTTCCTAAAAGTCGAGAAATCAGGAACGGTAAAGCGTGATTGTATTTTTTCGACTACAGCTTCTGCTAGAGAGAAAACAATACCTGTCTTCTGTACATGTAAAAAGAAGTAATAAATTCAGTGTGTAAATTGTACACCACAACGACGAACAAAACCTGTTTTAATCCCTAAGAATTAAAATGTTGTATCTTACTGTGTATGTGATATTTACGGAACCAACACTGATCGTAGTTGGAAAATAAAACAGAAAAGCGTCACGTGTTAACACCCTCTTAAAGTACATTACGCTCAAGCGAGGAAAAATAACAAAATATATAGTCGTATAACAGATGTCAAATATGGCAACTGAAACAAACATGTAGCTAAATCAAACCAGATATCGAACCAAAGTAAATCAAACACGTCCTGCAGATGTATCGACGACGAGCACCCGCTATCAGATGATAGTGTGTGGGTATAAAGCCAAGTTATTTGTAGATAGCGCAGAAACTAGAACAGAAATGCGCTTTTGTTACCTGATGCGATTATATTTAGTTACGTGATGGAATTATTTAATGTTGCGCACTTTTATCGAAGTGCGAAGACAATAAACAAATTTA
This sequence comes from Schistocerca americana, assembly GCF_021461395.2. Classification (NCBI taxonomy): domain Eukaryota; kingdom Metazoa; phylum Arthropoda; class Insecta; order Orthoptera; family Acrididae; genus Schistocerca; species Schistocerca americana. The sequence continues at coordinate 97,714,898 of NC_060121.1, forward strand.
AAATGTGTTTCTCTGTTAAGCTACTTGAGTTCTCCAAGCAACTGCTTCATGGAAAATATCTCTTCTGCCAGGATCTGCTTTACCATTGATTTTTTTTTTTTTTTTCAAGTGAAAGAAAACTGTGTCGTATTGTTTTGGAACATGTGAATATTTGAATCTGATGTTGCACATCGAAAAATAACTAACACTGCTTTCTTTTCATATGAGTTAACATTCTTTGAGGTACACGCCTTAACGACGAGAATCTGTAAACAAAGACACAACGTTAGAAACACATTCACACGGACGTCCGTTCGAATCCATGTTCGGTTGTCCAGATTTATGTTATTACTGTGAGTCGCTTAAGGTGAATGCTAAAATGACCCTTTGAACAGCCACTGCTGATTACCTTCCTATTCCTTTCCAAAAACTAGCTACTTTTTGGTCTCTAATAACCTCGTGAGACCAAGAGATGAATACACTAAGCAGATTCAGAGGGATGTAGGTTGCAGTAGGTACTGGAAGATGAAGAAGCTTGCGCAGGATAGAGTAGCATGGAGAGCTGCATCAAACCAGTCTCTGGACTGAAGACCACAACAACAACAACAATAACCTCGTTGTCGACGGTATGCTAAACTCCCATTCTCCTTTCTAATGATCTTGATGAACAGAACTTTCTTTTGCGGACCTGTTACTCACGGAAAGCGCTTCTTTTGTCTTCAGGTTGCTAGCCTCTCGAATCATCATAATCAATGCGCCATTAATTGTTAACCTACCGGCTGAGGTCAATATACTATTTTTACCATGAAGAATCATATCTGGCCGACTTTCTAGTTTGAGGCCTTCTTCACATGAATGTATCGTTAGGAATTATAGTAGATAATACTGGAAAACAAATAACACTTCCTCTCTTGCCACTGCTCACTTAAGTTCATGTAAGGTAACTTGGGTTGCGTGCTGCGTGCTATCACTTCGAAAGGTGTTGGCCATTCTGGTACTACTTGAAGTTAACAGGACACATGCGAGCAGGGCCTCACCCACGGAAACGTCTACTCTCGTTTGAGCTGATTTATTCAGAAGGCTGCGGGGGAGCCAGTCGTTCTTTGTTCTAAAACTAACTCGCTTTCCTCAGCGAGCTGTTTAGTACCAATGCGCCACCTGAAGGATCGTACTTTGTGATTCAACCTGGAAAACATGTTTAACCCTGGAACAAAAAGCCTATTACTATGGTGCGAGGACATGAACCTCATACATTTTTCTGCTTTCTATTACATTCATAAAAACCATATACCATAAATTGAAGATACAATGAAAATGGTGTATTTAAAAACGAAGACCCCTCATTATTTTATTGTACTTTTAGAGACAATATTGCCTTATTTACCGAGTTTGAGTACATATTTGTTTAATGTTCTTTGTAGTAAGCACGAGCTCTTCAAAAAACGGCTCTGAGCACTATGGGACTTAACTTCTGAGGTCATCAGTCCCCTAGAACTTAGAACTACTTAAACCTAACTAACCTAAGGACATCACACACTTCCATACCTGAAGCAGGATTCGAACCTGCGACCGTAGCGGTCGCGCGGTTCCAGGCTGTAGCGCCTAGAACCGGTCGGCCACTCCGGCCGGCACGAGTTCTTCATCCAGGCGTATAAGAAAGTCTTTTCTTGGCAATATAATGGTTCTGTGTTGCTAATTACTGTGGGTATGGATATCAGCTACATTCAGACATGCAATATTTATAACGCCATAAAACACACACAGTGTCCACTTCTGGTTTTCCAGCTACACGACTGGGTACAGCACGTCTGGCCCAGGACATCTACTCAAAATCTGGCAGCACTGTAATCCTGTGTTATGTGTGCTTTCTTCCGAACGTCACTTATAGTGTGCTCGTCATTAGAAGTTGGCATCAGAACAACCATTTTATTTGGTTTTCAATTACATGAAACCGGGACTTTTTCTTTATCAAACCAAAACATACACGTGGCTGCATTTCTGTGGACAGTTGCTCATGGGGTAGTTCCGGTTTTTTGGAGCGAGGAGTACTAACCAGTGCGAGAGTATACTTGAAAAGACTGCTGAGGTAAACCAGTTGCCTACAGCGATGTTTCTATTTCACTTATGACTCTCGACAAGTCTTCGTCATTTCCTTTACCTAATATTTACTGAGAGGCATTCCACTTGTCTCCTTGCATTTTCCTAAGTAAGGAGACGCCTCGACCATGTACTTTCTTTTTGTGTCAGAGACAACTACTATTTCGAGCCAATATTTCTGTGGTTTATTTACCCACAGGGGTAGCCGAGCGTGCTAACGTGCTCCTTCCTGGACTCGGGTAGGCGCGCCGGGCCCAGATCCGCCCGGCGGATTAACGACGAGGGCCGGTGTGCCGGCCAGCCTGGATGTGGTTTTTAGGTGGTTTTCCACATCCCACTAGGTGAATACCGGGCTGGTCCCCACGTTGCACCTCAGTTCCACGCGTCGCAGACGTTTGAAACACGTCCGCACTCTTTCACGATATACTCTAGACGCAGACAGTAGGGGTATACGGATTCTGTCCTGGGGGGTACGGGGTGACGGGAGGAATTGCATCCAGCCATTTGTAACACCAACACTGCCAAATCCGTTGTAACCACGCCGACCCTGCGATCGCTGCAGGACTATGGCGTAAGCAAAAGAAAGAATTAATGTGGTTTATTTGGCATATACATGCGGAAAGGACATCCTCCACAAAAACCCAACAGATGATCATCTACAGTAATAAATGGGCCCGGTTTGTAACAGACCTTTCAATTATTGACGAACTGTTCCGAAATTTCGCGTATTGGTGCGAAATAATAGTGTCCTCTTCCAGCTCTGCAAGTTTCTTTGTTATCAAATCCAAACTTGCGATTAAGAATTAAAACCTTTCGGAATTCATTGCGGCTTTCTATCGAGTACTGCATAAATTTCTGTTGAACATTTCTCTCACAGACAGATGACTGTTTTTCAAAGCAGCTGTTATTACAAGATTCGAAGAAGGCTTTTTACCTCTGCTATGCTCGTTTGATTTATGTATGTGGTGGTGTTTCGTATCTTGATCTCCTAGTGTTGCTGCTTGGTGTGCAACAACTTGAACGAGTGGCAGATATTGCGGACCAGCAGAGTTGATAGTTGTGTTCCTTGATAATGACGAAGTTCTATCATCTTCTTCACTTTCAGATGAGGATGCGTTAGAATTTTCGGATTCAAGCCGCTTTCGTATCCGTCCACATTTCCCATGCTCAAGAGAGTCTTTCAGAGTGCTTGGACTCATGTCGGTATTTGGCCCTGGAATATGTTCATGATCTGAATCAGTCATTATTGTTTCATCAGCCTCTACATTATCCATTTCTTCGTTCGAACCAGAATGACTGTTAAATCCTTTTCCATCTACATCTTCTTCAAGCAGTTTCATAAGCTTTTCTTCGAAATCTGGGGTATCCCGATGCAGAATATTAATGTAAAATAATATAAAATAAAAACTGGAATATTTTCAAACACTTATTATGCACTATATAATATTGAATATATTAACTGAACCTATGTAATTGCTTAAAATAGTTCCTTTTGGTGCACTTGCCTCACGTAATTCTAGATACATAGACACAAATCGGCGACAATACAGACTCGCTGATCAGCTACTTTGAAACTTATGCAGCTACAGTGAAGTATAGCTCTGTGGGACGAGAAAGGTATCTGATAAAGCAAGTTACCATTCATTCATTGCAGACAAAGCCAGAATCCTGAAGACCAGGACGAAATTGCAAAAATCTCCTCCAGTATGACCAGAAATGGGTGTAATGTGGCTTCTGACCTTTCAGATAACGATTTTTATAGAAAATTGAAAAATTCAAAATTAGAGTGCAATATGGCGCGAAGAGATCAATGAAGTAGACAAAAACGTTTTCGCTGAACATTAATAATTTTAATTGTAAACTTTATTACAGAACTGCCTCTATTACTATTTTTAATTCAGAGAGTATGTATTAGTAACACAAATTGAAGTTTGGCAAGTTTTCTTAATATTCTTCCTTTTGTGCATCCTGTTCTTCATTTTCTTCATCATCTTCTTCCTCATCGCCATTTATATCCTCTTCTTCGTCGAAGCATCTGATTCCACGTAATCCTCTGCTGCAAGTACCAAGAGGGCAACACTTGCTGACGACAAAGTTTCCATTATACTCAGAGATGGTTTCGGGAAATATGAAATACGTAATAGTAAAATATAATTTGATTTAGTAGGAAGAAGACCCGTGTTCGAATCCTGGTCTGGCACAAATTTTCAACTTTTGCCATTGATATATGGTGAATCAGTCCCCTATGTTAGCTAATTGCTTTAATTCTTTTGCGTATTTAGAATTTAAAAAAAAACTGAATTTATAAAGAAATTTTATAAACAGTACGTTTTTATTCCCTATATTTTTACATTTAGTAATAATAGATTCGTATTGTAATACCTTATTAGCAACGTTGTAGGAATAACAATAATTTTATGGTTATGGGTGCATATGTGTTGTATTCATATTACTCTACCCAACTGTGAACTCCAAACTTTTATTTGTGTCCACTTTTTCGGAAATCTGACCAATGTGCATCGCGAAAATGACGCGAGTTTGTGACAGTGTAGCTAACGGCATTTGTCAGCTGTTACTTGAAAAATGGCTCAAAGCCAGATTTGCGCCTAGTAGCTGGATTGTAAGGCTGATTCGCAAAGATGTAATACGTATTTAAGAACGGAATGAAAAGAAGGAAGAATGCCCTGGAATCGAAAACTTATCTTTTTTTCGTACTTTTCTTACAAGTTTTTGCTGCATTCCGATTAGAAACTAACTAACAGAATGCAGTTGTTGATTAAACAGTGAAACAAGTGTTAGCAATGAAGTGCATACCTTCTGTAATAATCTCCATTAAAAATGATTTCGCTGAACCAAAATATATCATCCGAAAGAAATTCAACATTCGGAAGAAATATTTGGTCGCTTCTAAGGCTCGGATTCAGTAGTCACATTACTCTACCCAACTGTGAACTCCAAACTTTTATTTGTGTCCACTTTTTCGGAAATCTGACCCAATGTGCATCGCGAAAATGACGCGAGTTTGTGATCTGTTGTTAAACGGTGGACTGCGCTATGTGCGTCAGCACGATAACTTATATGTACTGTCTCGTAACTGAAACGAGGGTTCATGCTATTAGGTCCAACTGGCTATTAATAAAACATGTTGTTGGCTACAGTTAGTTACCACTTTACCAACGCATATGCTCCTGCCAGGTCCAGTCTAATAAACAGTTGTTCGTGTCATGGCGGCAAATATCTGATCACAGTTTGTACTACACCGTTCATTCGCATGGCACATCCTCTCATTAGCAGCCAGCGTAACTGCAGGAATCAGGACTTGCTGTCCGGAGAACGACTACTCTAGCCAGCCACTTGCCTGTTTGAAGTGTCACACGACGTTTGTAAGTTTAGAACACTCGCTCTATACGCTTCACTTTACTAGGTAAAATGATGGTTTCCTTACGAGGACTGAGTGGTATGGTACACAGAAATTTTTAGGCCTGCGGGAGAGAGCCACTACCTTCACCAAAAATCCCAAAATTTTCGGAAGCGTCATTTATAATTCATCTTATCAATTACCAAACTACTGAGCTTCTCAGCTAAACCAAATTAGAACAGTTTTACTAAAATTCTAGAGAAGTGAAAAGTTTGTGCTCAGACTACTAAAGCTGAACAGCCACTCCTAGAGACAGAGCTCTCCCGCTTCCGGAACACACCATCGTTCTCACCTCTGAAGCTGTATAGCTTTTCTCCGTCAGCACGGAAATTTCTCTCCTTGACAAATCCACACCTGTGAATTTAATTTAATCATGTTTCATCAAAAAACTTCGTATTGTTCAAAAACAAAAAAACTTTTTTATTAGTTTTAAGAAGAGACTTGTAGGTTTTATTTCTAGAATACTTGAAATGGCTATTGTACAATGAGCATTTTCCGCCATGTGTGTGACTCAGTGACAGAATACACAATGTGACACACATGCTCGTTTATCATTAATTATAAGCAAATTCCAATTTTGATATGCCACAAATACAAGTGTGCTGCAGGGCAGGGTATGTTCAGATGTAACGGTTAAGAAAAAAATTCGATACTTTGCGCCGTTTTCGAGTTATTTAGCACTGAAGTTAGCCAATAATGTCGTCGCGCGCGCAAATTCAAGTAGCTAAACGTGTGCTTCGTTTGGTTTCCTCAAACTGAGCGTCCAGTTCAGATTTATCACGACTGGAAAAGGCACATTTTAACTTCCGTTGAGCATTTGAAAAAGTGATAAGTCACAGACCTACGAATGTCTGTGTATTACAGCATTTTAGAGCGTGGAACTGCTTGTATTAGCTCGTGAAACGACCTGATTGGCTAACTTCGATGCAACGTATTCAATTTTTTTAACAATTATTTCTCAGCACAATCTCCCCTGGAACATCTTTACAAGCTTTTCAGGCTGTTTCTGACCACCCTATGTGCTGTACTCTCATGCAGTCATTCTGACGACATAATAAATGAGAATAATAATGACAAACGGCCGAGAATAACAATTAAAATTTGAAACTGAAACCTTACATAACATATACAGTATACGGCCAGTTACTCTTAAATTAACCATTTGGCAACAAAGAGTTTATTTTCAGCCATATTATTACATATTGACGAAGATATCAACATTTCAGGATGATGGTTGTAACTGGAAGTTCCGAAATATAGGTTTTAGGTAATTTCAAGTGCCTCAGAAATTATTGCAGTTATAGAACTGGAACTGGTGCAAGACGAAGCTATCATTATTCCGAAAGCTTACGTAAGATTTCATGGCGATTGGTGTAGGGGAAATTCAGAGGTCGATGTGTGATTTTTTTGATCAACAAAGTTAAGAGGAGCGTAATAATAATAATAATAATAATCATAATAATAACCTCATGCGGCTCCCTGGCCTGAGCGAGGTGGTCCTATTGGACACCACTTCGGCAACTCCTGTGTCTCTAACCCAGTCCAGTTATGTATTCAGTCAAAGGGGGCCTCCACTTTAACGTGGAATCCGAATCATGTGGGGTCTCTGACGACTCCCCACATCGTTGAGTGGTGAAGGCTGAGCCAAGACATGAAAACTCCGAGGTCCAGAACGGGCTGGCGTCACAGGGCGCCAGGGGAAGAGCTGCTCTGTAGTGTGCGGGATCTGTACAGGCCGGCAGCGCGGGCAGCGGCGGGCGCGCTGCGGAGCTGTCAGCCTGCCGCTGAGCCGCTGTTTCACAAGGTCTGAGGAGGAGCTTGCTTCTCTTTTACATCTCTTAGTGCGGAAGAAAACTAAAGGGCCGAAATTTAAAAGGAGATTCTGGGTCCACCCATTTCTAGAAGGAAGAATATTTAAAGGCATATTTCAGATATTGTAAAAAAAAAAAAAAAAAAAAAAAAAGGTTCAAATGGCTCTGAGCTCTATGGGACTTAACATCTGTGGTCATCAGTCCCTTAGAACTTAGAACTACTTAAACCTAACTAACCTAAGGACATCACACACATTCATGCCCGAGGCAGGATTCGAACCTGCGACCGTAGCAGTCGCGCGGTTCCGGACTGAGCGCCTAGAACCGCTAGACCACCGCGGCCGGCTCAGGTATTGTACAACGAGCATCAACAGGACGACGGGAAGTCTTTTCCTGTATGTTTAAGTGTTACCTATATCTTTGACTAAATCTTTGAATTTACTTTTGGGATTTTTATTAAGAACTTCTTGTAGACCTAATACATTTTTGTGAAGGTGCAATAGGAAAGGTAAGTGAATACAAGTACTTACAAGATATCAACCATACCATGAGTAGTAGCGCAAACTGCGTTCTGGTACACGTTTGGTATCACATTAATTATCCAAATTAATTATTTAATCAATTAACTACTCTAATTCCTGATAATGTCACGTGATTACCATAGCTGCCACATGAGTCCAACTCCCCACCACCCATCGCTCATTCATTCTCCCCTCCCGTTCTCCCTCTCATCTCCTCCAACCCTGGAAATAGCTGTACACTCGCTCACACTGTGTTGAACTGCCAGAGGGGAAGGTTAAATATAGTATTTATTTGAACAACTTCATCATGTTTAGTTATTTATTCAAGCAATTATGAATGCTGCCACTGGAGGATATCCTACTGCCCCCTGTCTAGCAAAAATTGTGGGAAATTCAAATTCATTGGTGGGAATACCAAATTTTGAGTTTGCACCTTGAGGTTTGGGAATCAACTGACATAGTTTACAACACAACCACCACAGGGTGCTGTTGACTCTCTCCACTCCCCACTCCCCACTCTGCTCACCACCTCACGTCCTCTCCTACTCAACTAGTCCTCACCTCCTCTTCTCCTCCTTACATCACCTCCTCCTCCCCTCCTCATCTCCTCTTCCACTTGTGAGGGAGGTTCAATCTGTGCTGTGCTGAGCTCCCAGATTGGACAGAAGTAAGTCTTTATTTGGTACACAGTGCAAAATATTGCTTATTCAAGCAATTTGACTTGGGCGCAGGTAGTCGCCAGGGATCAACCACTAGACAGTAGCTACATCCAGTTTTGTCAATAGTCCGCAGCTTGTGGTCGTGCGGTAGCGTTCTCGCTTCCCACGCCCGGGTTCCCGGGTTCGATTCCCGGCGGGGTCAGGGAATTTCTCTGCCTCGTGATGACTGGGTGTTGTGTGATGTCCTTAGGTTAGTTAGCTTTAAGTAGTTCTAAGTTCTAGTGGACTGATGACCTTAGATGTTAAGTCCCATAGTGCTCAGAGCCATTTGAACCATTTTTTTTTTTTGTCAATAACTGCTGGATGTGGAGTGGATATTTCGCTATTAGTCAACAACTAGAGACTTGTTCCAGCCAGTCTAGCCAATAACCCTATATGGGAAGGAGGGGTAATAAGCTATCACTGAAGTATGGGGCAGTAGCCTCCTGATAGTCTACAACCAAATAAATGCTGGATGTGGAGAGAGGATATTTTCGCTATTAATCTACAACTAGGAGAGCTGCTCCAGCCATTCTAGTCAACAGCTCTATGTGGGTTGGATGGGTAATAATGACAGGTCAGCAAGCTATCACTCAAGTTCATGGGAGTAATCTCGCCATCTACAAGTGAACAGTTGCAGAGAGGAAGATAAGCATGGGTAATAACATTAGAACAGCGACCCACTGTCTGAATGCGCCTCTAGCTGCTTGCCTCTGTATGCAGGACTCCTGTAGGAGAATCATTTTTGAATAAAATACTCTTAAGCCTGTTTACGAGCTGCAAGTCGCATCCTATCCAACAGAAACATGAGAAATATATCATATGATATGTTTTACGAATGAAGTACTCATTAGCTGAACATGGTAAGACGAAGAAAAGGAAGAAAACTGATCAGTCATCTCCAGTCTAGTCCAGTGCCATGTACCGAGCGTATTGTGTAGCTGGAGAACCGGCTAGTCGAGAAGCCGCCACCTCGCGAGAGCCTTAAGCCTAAACTGCCTGTCACCCACACCACTTGTGATCATTCCTACCGCTGACCGTGGCACAGAGCGACGCGAATCGGACTAATTGCTGTTCCACCCCTGCCATTGTCTCCTCAGTTTAAAAAGTCCTAAACAGGGATGTTGTTTTGTCAATACACCTTGAATTTATCACGCAAAATATAGTTATCCCTTTTATACGAGATATTTTCGAAAGCAGAAAAAAAGACTATGCAAGTGTTTTCACATCACTAGGGTATCGTTACTTATATTGAAAATCCTGTACCACACTATGGAACAGGCTATATTTCCTCTAAGTAGTCTGTCATCAGATAGAAATATCTGTTCTCTTCAGTTTGATATCTGCCACTTCCTGCACCACAAGACTAGAATATTAAACTCACTTTCGGCTCAAAGGTAGTGCTGAGAGCATTCTGATACAGGATGACTCCTCATTTTATAACTCTCTAAAAGTAGAAAAATGTATCGTCACATACGAACTCTGAAGATAACACTACAGAGAAGTTGTAAATATCAACTTCATACTATATATCACATTATAAATTCGAGAATATACCTGATGATCACCTCTTACCCTGTGTAGAGGGGGGAGTGAAATTCCAATAAAAGATCTCGCTGCGATGATTAAATGCCTGATGAATGCCGCAACTTTTGAATCACATCTCTTGCGCTCTCTCCCTCGCTTCCACCCGCCCAGCAGCACGTCATTATTATCAAACTGATATGCTACTTTATGAAACTGCCCATGAGAGTCCCTTTACAAGGTGAGTAATTTTTTTTCCTGCAGGTCAATTATACTCACCAGCTAACCGTCACAGGCACTTCCGTGGCATTTCTGGTGGCTGCCAACAGTCTAGGTATTCACTTTGTCTGATGCTAGAATGGGTGGTAGCCGTTGTCAAAAGAGCTGGGGACAACAGACGATAATGGCGTTCTGTCCCTCAGTTGCATTGTCAGGCTGGTCGAAGTAAGTCGCTCAGAATTATAGTATACTGCTCCTGAACTAATGCTGCTGGGACTTGTTGGTCTATGGGGGTGTAGGACATCTCACTCTCTTCTCCGCCCCTTCCGCCAACAGGTCGCAAGCTGCCACCGCCACCACGAGGTCGTGAACCTCCACCCACGCATCAGCATTTTACGGCTCCAGGTCGACAACCTACCACTAGGCAACTGCTAATGATTCCAGACTCGAAAAAGTTGTTCTGTCGTTCTCAGAAGGACTGGAGCTTAAATGTCGCTGGGTTAAATACCAAGAAGATGAACAATAAACTTCGCCTCATCCTTGTTGCAATATCAAATGTTGTGAGATGTGTTTTCTAAATATCCTGGAAAGGCTGACCCAGTGAGCAATAACAAAATGCCTGCCTCCTGACCGCCACATCCGAAACGTGTACAACTTTGCAAACCTAGGTTTCCCTCAGAATGCAGCGCTATAGAAGCGTCCCTATTGCCTGCCATCAAATTAGTGGGAGAATTTTTCGTGGACTCATATGGGAATCCCTGGAGGGAAGACGATGTTCTTTTCAAGCAACATTATTGCGAACTGACATTGAATCTGACAATAGATGGATTCTACTGCCGCCAATGTACATTCACATAAGGGCCACGAAGATAAGGAATGATAAATTATCATTCATAGGGAGACATGTAGGTAGTCTTTTTCGCTCTGTTTGTGAGTGGAATTGGAAAGGGAATGACTAGTAGTGGTATAGGGTACCATTCGGCACACACTGTACAATGGCTAGCAAAGTACGCATATAGATATAAATGCAAATTTAGTCTAGCTATTAAGATGTCACTCCATCAATTTATAGGCATACAAACCTCATGGAAACATGTTGTCTCTCATTTATCGAGAAAGCAAACTATGAGACTTCTGCTGCTGATGGTCTCTCGGCACAAATCTTCATATTAGCTTCTAATTTTCTCGTTGCAGACTTCAGGAGATGTATGTGCAAGGATGTAATACGTTCACCCAAAAAACATAGAATAAGCGGTATAAAGCTCACCTCTCAACTCCTATTTCGTCAAAGTATTATCTACCTACTATATTCGCATGAATGTTCCAGTCTTCGATACATAGAATTTGAATCACGTGATTTCCGCGAGTGAGAGATGTCCACAGCCAAGTCATAGACCCCTGCTAGTTTTTCCTGAAATCACATCACATTCTGACACCACTGTTCCATAAGTTAGAAGGCTGACTAGGTAGAGACCTATTACAATGGGAAAAATAGCACGCTAATGTACAGAAGGAAATTCACCATTTCAGAAGCATAACACCTCCAATTTAGCGATGTCAAAACATGGTCTATAAATATTACCCTGTACATGTCCTGATATTCGTTATCCTATTCCTATGATAACTATGTTAGAAACACGACAGTATAATGGTGTCAGAGACTACCTTGACAGCACAGTATATATATATATATATATATATATATATATATATATATATATATATATATATATCCTTCATTTTATAACATCCAGTGGAGTAAAACTACGAATTATAAAAATTTCACTAACATTGATTGGTAGAGAATTCAGTAATATATTACCACATCCTGTCTTCCAATACATCAAAAACAAATGCTGTCTGGGTGTTAACATCGAGCGTTTTTTGCGATCCTATTAAACGTACAGGTGTGGCCTTCCTGGAGCAGGTGGCCAGCGATCGAAGTCGCTTGCAGAGACGGGTGTAAAGTTTGGTCACTCGTACTGTAGGAAGACCGTATCCCGCAGACTGACAATCACAAGAGAGTGTTCCTGTGTTGTTCTTTCATAAGCAGTTTGATACATCGTTTTCCTGCTGTAACACATCCAAACAGGGCATCACTACAGCTCTGTACAGTGCCATACATATTGCTTTTCCACCATGACTTCTAGGTCTGTGTCAGGTGCTAAACTGACATTAACACGTTTCGATCCATAGCCTCTCGCAGAAAGCTGAGCATCGCATGGTGTGTACTATGCTGCTTCTATAACATGTAGAACGGTTGAAATAAAAGACGGTGATATGTAGTGATGGATATGTGGAGGACTTTGCAATATATGGAAACTGGAAGAGTTTGCGGCATCGTGGAGCAGTTCCAAACAACTGTTTGAAGTAGATAACACCTACATTTCATAATACCTTTTACAGCGATAGGGTAGGAGATGTATCAGTATTTTGTTTTTTGAAGAGACGCTGAGCATTGATTCCTCATATCAGTGGTTCATATTGAATCCCTGTATGTGATCGCTTTTCTGGAGTCCTAGGTGGTAGTCACAATGACATCATAGATATTGGACACTGGATCATTCACTTTTATGACTTTCAGTGCAGGGTCATATAAGTTTCGCATGTGGCCATCAGTAAGTAGACAGGTATTTTGTTATTGCTCACTTTGTCAATCTTTTGGGATATTATGAAAGTACATCTCAGATTATTTCAGTCCACAAGAAGGATGAGGGGATGCACATTGTTCAACATCTAGGTATTTACCCCAGTGACATTTAAGCACCCTGTCTTTCTGAGAACGGTAGGACAGCTTTTGTCAGTCTGGAGTTATTAACAGCTGTCAGGCACGGCAAGTGGTGGGTTGTCAGGCTGAAGTTGTACAACACTCACTCATGGATGGAGGTTTGCGACCCTGTGGCAGTGTTGGCAGCTATTCACATGCAACCTGTTGGTGGAGGTACTGTGGGGGTTTAAAAGGCAGTGAAACATCCTACACTGCCCATGGAGCAACAGGTTTCAGCAAATGTTTTCAGAAGCCTTATACCATAATTCTGAGCGACTTGCTTCCACCAGCATGACAACGCACCCGAGAGACAGCACGCAGATAGCGTTGGATGTCTTCAGCTATTTGACGACAATTACCATCCATTTTGGTATCACAGGAAGTGACTACTTAGCCCGTAGGAAGCCTCCAGAGACGTCACAGAAGCGTCTGTAATGATTACGTGGTGTGTGTACTCCGATTGCAGGAAAAAATTACTCACCTTGAAAAGCGACTCTCATGATCAATTTAATTAAGTAGCCTGTCATTTTGATAGCATCGACGTGCCAGTGGGCGGGCGGAAGCGGAGGGCAAGAGTATCACAGATATGAGTAAACAATTGGACCAGTTATCAGGCGTTTTTTCTTTGCAGCGAGACCTCTTAACGGAATTTTAATCCCCCACCTACACAGGGATGGATGATCGTCGTAACAAAATCCGTTATATTATCTAATTATAAAGTGATACATAGTATAAATCTGATATTTACAGCATCTCTCTGCTGTTAACTTGAAACACTTCATATGTGATGAGACATTTGTTTTCTTTAAAGGAGTTAGGAAAAGAGGAGGCATCCTGTGACAGCGGTAGAGTATGCTCTTAGCACTCCGTTCTGAGATGAAAATGACTGTAATGTGTCATTCCTGTGATGCAGGACGTGGTAGATACTAAGGTGATACGACCAGATTTTTCTACCTGACGAGAGAACACTTAGAGGAAATATAGTCTATGCTACAGTGTTGTACTTACGCAATGTGAAAACGCGTGCATAGTAATATTGTTCTGTCTTCAGAAAGAACTCGTATAAAGGGGATGAATCTACATTTCGTGTGATAAATTCAAGGTATTGGCAACACAATGTCCCCGCTTCAGATTTTTTCAGATGTGGAACTGCAGTTTTATCCGTGTCATGCTGCACTGGTAGCGTCTTTGATTCATAATCATAACGTCTTCGGTCCCAGCTTCGAATCCTGCCGCTGCCTAAATTTTGATTAATAATCAGCATTGGCCGCCGAAGACTGCCGGCATAAGCAGTCATCCATCACTCTGCCAACGGCCTTTTCAAAGAGGGCGGAGGAGCGAACAGAGGTTCAGGGCTCTCTCTTGTCCTTGGGGTGGGAAACTGCCCCTAAAGGCGCAAGAATCACCAATGATCATCGGCATGAGGATGCAGAAGGCAATGGAATCTACTGCAATAAAGATGCATGACGTGTATCCACAGGACATTCAAGAAATTTCATGATGATCTCTCCATTGCCAAAATATTCCGGGATAGTCCCCCATTCGGTTCTCTGAGAAGGGAATTCCAAGAGGGAGGTTACCATGAGAAAATGATTGCATAAACAATGGAACGATAGCGATCTACAAGTCGGGGCGTGGACTCTCAGAAGTCTGAACGTACTAGGGAAACTAGAAAATCTGAAAAGGGAAATGCAAAGGCTCAATCTAGATATAGCAGGGGTCAGTGACGTGAAGTGGAAAGAAGACAATGATTTCTGGTCAGATGCGTATAGGGTAATTTCAACAGCAGGAGAAAATAGTACGACGGAAGTAGGATTCGTTATGGATAGGAATGTAGGGCAGGGAGTGTGTTATTGCGAACAGTTCAGTGATAGGGGTGTTCTTATCAGAATCGACAGCAAATCAACACCAACAACGATAGTTCAGCTATACATGCCTACGTCGCAAGCTGAAGATGAAGGGATAAAGAAAGTGTATGAGAATATTGAAAGGGTAATACCGCACATAAAGGGATACGAAAACCGAATAGTCATGGGAGGCTGGAACGCAGTTGTAGGGAAAGGAGTAGAAAGAAAGGTTACAGGAGAATATGCGCTTGGGACAAGGAATGAGAGAGGAGAAAAACTAATTGAGTCCTGTAACAAGTTTCAGCTAGTAAAAGCGTATACTCTCTTCAAGGATGACAAGAGGAGGAAGTAAACTTGGAAAAGGCGGGGTGATACGGGAAGATTTCAGTTAGATTACATCATGGTCAGGCAGAGACTCAGAAATCAGATACTGGATTGTAAGGCGTTACCAGGAGCAGACATAGACTCAGATCACATTGTAGTAGTGATGAAGAGTAGGCTGAAGTTTAAGGCATTAGTCAGGGAGAATCAATATGCAAAGAAGTGGGTTGCGGAAGTACTAAAGAATGACTATATACTGTTGAAGTTCTGTAAGGCTATAGCTACAGCAATAATGAATAGCTCAGTAGGTAGTACAGTTGAAGAGGAATGGACATCTGTAAAAAGAGCCATCACATAAATTAGGAAGGAAAACATAGGTACAAAGAAGGTAACTGTGAGGAAAACATGGGTAACAGAAGAAATACTTTAATTGATCTATGTAAGGGGGAAGTACAAAACTGTTCCAGGAAACTCGGGAATAGCGAAATATAAGTCGATGAGGAATGAAATAAATACGAAGTGTAGGGAAGCTAAGACGAAATGGCTGAAGGAAAAATGTGAAGACATCGAAAAAGAAATGATAGTCTGAAGGACAGACTCAGCATACAGGAAAGTCAAAACAACCTCCGGTGACATAAAAAGCAAGGGCGATAACATTAAGAGTGCAACGAGAATTCCACTGTTAAATGCAGAGGAGAGAGCGGATAGGTGAAAAGTATATATTGAAAGGCCCTATGAGGGGAAGATCTGTCTGATGTAATACGAGGGCTATTCAGAAAGTAAGGATGGTCGCGAAATGGCAACCACTGTGAAAGTCAAAACTGTTTTATTTGCGACAGTTAGCTACAACTTTCAGCTACTTATCTCCATAGTCGCCGATCTTACTTAGACGTTTGTCGTAGCGTTGTACTAGCACTATAAGGTTTTACATTTTGATAATAAATAACTAAACAATAAGAAACCAAACCCAAACCATCTCATCCTAACAAAATTCTAATCAAATTAGGACTAATAATTAAAAAACCTATGGAAAGAATAAATATTAAAATAATAATAATAAAACGATTTATATACCTCGTTATAGAGGGCAGCCGCCAATGCTTTCCGCCAAATCTCTATGCTGGCTTACAGCTCTTTGTCTGGGACAGAATGTTAATTTCGTAGCCAGCGGTCCATGTGAGCAGAGATGAAACTCAGAGAGAGACAATTACGGGCTGTGTTGTGGGTAATCAAACATTTTCAATTGAAAACGATGCAGGAGCATCTTCATTGCCCCTGCAGAATGCGGCTGAGAATTGCCTTGAAGAAGAAAATGCATGACAGTTATGTAATGTTGGCTGCATAGTTTCAGGCGAAATATCTCACGAGGCACTCGTACTTGGCGGGAGACACTAGTGCTCTAGGCATCTTTATGTGTTCCCTGTGTGCTCAGAACTAAAGAGAAGGACGTAACGCGATCGACGGGCATACCAGAGACACTGCCCCAACACACTTGTGCAAAACATCATCGAATTTTCACTGTGGTTTCCATTTCGAGACCGATCATTCCTTACTTTACTAATAACGCTCGTAGAAGAAGAAACAGGAGTCGATTTAGAATAGATAGGGAATCCAGTATTAGAATCAGAATTTAAAATAGTTTTGGAGGACTTAAGATCAAATAAGGCCAAAGGGATAGATAACATTCCATCAGAATTTCTAAAATAATTGGGGGAAGTGGTAGCAAAACGACTATTCACGTTGGTGTGTAGAATGTATGAGTCTGGCGACATACATGTGACTTTTGGAAAAGCGTGATCCACACAATTCCGATGACGGCAAGAGCTGACAAGTGCGAAAATTACCTCATAATCAGCTCAACAGCTCATGCATCCAAGTTGCTTACAAGAATAATTTACGGAAGAACGGAAAAGAAAATAGAGGTTGCGCTAGATGACGATCAGCTTGGCTTTAGGGAAGGTAAAGGCACAAGAGAGGCAATCCTGACGTTGTGATTAATAACGTGACACGTTCATAGGATTTGTCGATCTGGAAAAAGCGTTAGGCAGTGTAAAATGGTGCAAGATATTCGAAATTATCCGAAAAGTAGTGGTAAGCTATAGGGAGAGATGGGTCATATACAATATGTACAACAGCCAAGAGGAAATAATAAGAGTGGTGTAAGACAAGGATGTAGCCTTTCACCCCTACTGTTCAATCTGTTCACCAAGGAAGCAATGATGGAAATAAAAGATAGGTTGAGGAGTGGAATTAAAATGCAACGTGAAAGGATATCAATGATGCGATTCGCTGATGACATTGCTATCCTGAGTGAAAGTGAAGAAGAATTACATGATCTGCTGGACGCAATGAACAGTCTAATGAGTACAGAGTATAGACTGAGAGTAAATCAAAGAAAGACGAAGGTAATGAGAAAAGCGTAAAGCTTAACATTTGGATTGATGGTCACGAAGTAGATGAAGTTGAGGAATTCTGCTACCTAGGCAGTAAAATAACGAATGACGGACGGAGCAAGTAGGACATCAAAAGCAGACTAGCAATGGCAAAAGGGGCAATCCTGGTCAAGTCTACTAATATCAAACATCGGCCTTAATTTGAGGAAGAAATTTCTGAGAACGTATCTTTGGAGTACAGGATAGTATGGTAGTGAAACATGGACTGTGGGAAAACCGGAACAGAAGAGAGTCGGAGCGTCTGAGATGTGATGGTACATACAAATGTTGAAAATTAGGTTCACTGATAAGGTAAGGAATGAGGAGGTTCTGTGCAGAATCGAAGGGGAAAGGAATATGTTGAAAACATTGATAAGGAGAAGGGACAGGTCGATAGGACATCTGCTAAGACATGAAGGAATGAGTTCCAAGGTACTAGAGGGAGCTGTAGAGGTCAAAAACTGTAGAGGACGCCTGATGTAACACATTTAGCAAATAATTGAGGACGCAGGTTTCAAGTGCTACTCTAAGATGAAGAGGTTAGCATAGGAGAGGAATTAGTGGCGGGCCGCATCAAACCAATCAGAAGACTGATGACAAAAAAAAAAAAGAAAAGAAGTTGAGGCTTAAGGCTCTCGCGAGCCGCGGTTTCTTGTGGTTGGTTGGCTCTTCAGGTACACAATACTCTTGGTAGATGGCGCTGTGTTAGATTGGAAGTGATTGATTGCTATTTCGTCTTGATACGCCATGTTCAGTTAAGATAATGAGCACCAAATTGGTAAAAAATATCGTACGATATATTTCCCACGTTTCTGTTGGCTAGGATGCGACTTGGGACTCGAGTTTCATTTCCGAATGATATTTCTACAGGAGTCCTGTATATGGCGGCAGAGAATTACAAACGCACTCAACCAATGATTGGAATCTCTCTTCCTCTTGAGTGTGACAACTTCCTGGACCAACCTCAGAATTTGAATCCCGCCAGGGAAAATTTTCCAGCCATTGTAATTTACATAGTCACCGCCAGTTATCGCGGTCAGTAGCCACCGCGTAGTCTTCGCCACCCCCCTGCTGTCGCTTTCGCTTCCAGCCGGCGCCCGCTGCTCCATCCCCATCACTGCCGCCGCCGCCACCTCTGCCCACTTCCCGCCTCCACCTCCCCGCCTTCATGACCACCGCCACAGCTCCTCATTCCTCATCATCACATTACCTTGGACATTGTAGTAGCCATTATCCAACATCTCAGCTATACTATGGTGCTGATCTGTATCGACCCCCATAACTCAATCCTCAACCCATAAGTGACACCTCAGCCACCACCATTATTTGCACCATCCCACTTACGGCTCCCACCACCACTGTTTGGAGCGCTTCCACCCGCCTACCACTGTATGTCCACCCCCCCCCCCCCCCCCATTTCCTGCAGCTTCCTCCCCATCGACAGCCATGTTTACAACCTACGATCTTCTGCCTGTGACACACGTTGCACCACTGACATATTCTTTTACCATCCCTTTCCACACTCACGATTGCCCCTGCAACACCTGCACAGATTAGTTCCCACTATTCCACTGCCTCAATGCCATATAAAGCAACACCATCCACCAGCAGTTCCATTGGCCCAGCGCCATAGTCCACTCTCTCCAATTCCTCAACCTCCACTCCTTCCCATAGTCACAAAACAACCCCACAAGCGTTAAACACAGGCACCACAGCCACCCCGACCACTAGGAAACCTCAAATTGACCCAAACCACACTAACCAAATGGACACTGCTCCTTCTCCCACACCTTCTCCCCCAGCAGTCTGAATCTTCCTCCTGTCCCTCCCTGACCCTAAATTCCTCAATGCTAAATCCTTCACCCTTAAATTATATGTCCCCCATCTTCTTATTTTTAAAATCATTCCCCATAAGAACTCTGTCCTTATCAAATCAACCAACTGCTCATTCCACACAGTCCTTCTCCTTAAACTCCACCACATCACCATTGGTCCTCATGCTTCTCACACCTCTTTCACAACAACCCCCTTAAAAACAACCCCAGCGCTTCTGCTGTCGCCCACCCTCACTGCTGTGATTGTAAAGTTTAGCATGAAGATCACAGCAGAGGAAGTGGCTGCCAAACTTTGCACCATGTCTTCAATGATTCCACCTTCCTCATGTGCATCTTTACAGAGCATGCTCTTGCAATTGACTCGAACCCTCCAAATTCCCCCCCCCCCCCCCCCCGCCACTCGTACCCAGATCGATCCTACAGATGACAAAATTGCCTCCTCTACAATGACCACCTTACTCCAGATTACAAGGATTCTCCCACCTGATGTTACTGTAAGCAGTCCCATTTCCTTAGGCAATGTCCCAGTCTAGGTTCCCCACCCATCTATGTCACCATTTATGACTGTTCTGTCCAGCCCACTATCATACTAAAACACCTTGGACTACCCTCCAACTAGTAACTAACATGGAAACCACACTTACTAACCATCCAATAGAAAGCCCGCAACAGACTGAAACTTTTAAACCTACAAACTGGCCAAACATGCGAACTTCACTCCTCTACTATCCTTCACACGTAAAAATACGTGATGTACCCCATCCTTGGCTCTGGCAATGTTGCCTGGAAATCTGTCCCACCCAACTGCTATAAGTCCCTCCAGATCCTTGAACACCAAGCTTTCTGTCTCGCTTTCCAGATCTGTTTACCTTCGCCCACAAGAATCTTTCACCAACTCATCACATTCCCACGTCTCCTCACTCACATAGAACATCTCTGGCTAATAAGCAGGATCTGTAAAGCGACTCCAACGATGCTATTGTATCTCACCTCCTCTCCAATCCTACAGCATTACCACACCTCTAGCTACACATCCCACCTAGGCTCTACCACCACATCCTCTCCTAAAGAAATTTCAATCGTCTCCCACATCATGAACTTTGTCCTGATACATACGCCTACTATCAACTCTGAATCCATCCCACCATTTCCACAACCCATGGGTTCCTTCCCCCTCTTCTCCCCCTTTCACGTTTCCTCCTTCTCCCAGTCGCTTCCCACTCTATTTTCCCTTCAAATTCACAGATCCTAATGCCAGTCACCTGTCCCTCCCTCTCCCCCAACATCCATCCCGGCCTCATTGTCATTGCCACTTCACACTAGCCCTCATTTCCCATCACCATCACTCTCCTTTTGTAATTACTTTTTCTTTCGCCTAACATCCGAAGGCAGGTTCTTTGAATTTTAGTGAAAGTGTGCAAAGCTCCGTTTTAATGGTCAGTGTCTGTTCTATGTTGTTTTATTGTTCTTTATGTGTTTGCTAATGTGTGCTGTGTGTTCATATTTTTAACAATGCTTTTAAACTAATCAGTCAGCCTTATTACATTAGTCTTTCACAATCCTCATATTCAGCCACTATTTTAACGCCATTGCTTTTATGTCTTCATGTTTATGTATTAGCAGCTAAGTATGTGTAGCCCCTGGCTGAAGAGCAGGTTTAATGCACTGCTACCAACCCATCCAGCAACCCCCAGCCACATGGAGTGAGGGGGGTTGAAATCACAATAAAGAAAGAAAAAAAGACAGCTGTATTGGAATTGTGGGTCGTTGTTCTAATATTGTTAGCCACCCTTATGTTACCCCCAATAGCTATTCACATGTAGATCTGTAGGAGCCTACTTACATGTACTTCAGTGATTATTTGGTGTCCTATTGTTCTTACCCATCCTTCTCATTACGGCTATTGGCTAAAGTAGCTGGGGCAACTCTCTAGTGCTAGACTAACTGCGAAATATCGACTTCACATCCAATAGTTGTAGATGAAACTGGATCAGTGGCAACTACTCCTGTACAAATAAACAATATTCAGCATTGAATAAAAATAGACTTACATCTTCCCTGTACAGCAGCTCAGTCCAGCAGAGATTCAAGCTCCCCCCACAAGTGGAGGAGTAGAAAGGGAGAAGGGGAGTGGGGAGTGGGGAGTGTGGAGTGAGGAGGGCCAGTAGCGGCCCCTGGTGGTGGTGTTGTGAACTAGGTCAGTTGGTCGCCGAACCTCGCCAATAAATTTGGATTTCCCATCACTTTTCTAGAAGGGGGCCAGCTGCTGTGGCCGAGAGGTTCTAGGTGCCTTAGTCCATAACCGCGCTGCTGCTCCAGTCGCTAGTTCGAATCCTGCCTCGGGAAAGGCTGTGTGTGATATCCTTGGGTTAGTTAGGTTTTAGTAGTTCTATGTCTAGGGGACTAATGACGTCAGATGTTGAGCCCCAAAGTGCTGAGAGCCATTTTAACCATCTAGAAGGGGTGGGACATCCTCTGGCAGTGGCATTTCTGTTAAAATAACTAAATAAAGAGGATGAGATTGTTTGGATAAAAACTATATTAATCCTCCGAGACCAGTAGCTCAGTACAGGCAAGCGCGTTTGCCATGATAGCCAGCGGTGGGGGAAGAGAGGAGGAGGAATGGGAGAGGGGTGAAAGGATGGGCGAGGGGTGGTGGGGTAAGGGGCCCACGTGCTGGCTGGGGAAATCCCCTGAGTTATCATGGGGTGGGGGTAATTAATTGATTAATTAATTAATTTGCATAATTATTTTTATATCAGTTTCAAATGAAAGTGTCTCAGAACGCTTTAAAAAAACACACGTACAAAGTTACCCTATTATATAAATGCGTTAAATGAAAAATGAGAGCTTCAAAAATTTCTTTTCCTTTCTTTAGTCCTGGTGAAGTCCTTTAATAGATCTTGGTAGTCAAGAGAACTGGTCAACAGATACAAGACGAGAATGGAACTGCGTTCTCTTAGCTTTGTAGCACGTAATTTGTTCTTGATTAGGGCTAGTTTGGAGAATCCTCTATCAGCTTCACAATTCACAAACGCTAATGAGAGGAAAATTCGTTAAGCAATCATCACATTCCGAAAAACATTACCAAGATTCTTTTGAACCATTAATTCATATAATTCAAGTGGTGAAACGTGTTGCACAATTTTTTGAGGAAACACTTAAATCATTCACTAAAATGAAGTATTCAAAAGAAAAATTTTCTTCATCAATATCACCTCGGTGCTTTTCACCAAGTTTTTATGTTTGTTAAGAGTTGTTTAGCTTCTTGCTGTACTATATTGTTTGTTGAAGGTAAGAAAGAATACCAATGTCTCTGTCGTTCAAGGCCTGTGTGTTCTGATACATGTATGTTTGTCTGAAGGAAACTACATTAGACTGTACAGACACTGAACAATACAGACACTGGCTACCTGTATTTCATGCCACAGGAAGGCTAAACGAAGAGAGTAACAGCGTGTATCACTGGGCGGGAATCACAGGAACGCGTGCGAGCGCCGGACGTGGACACTGTGACGTATTTACAGAAGTTCATTAGGTCCGGGAGGAGTGCACGGATAACTAGAGCCATTTAGGGCGACCTCTCAAGTAAAACGAGAAATCCACGATGCGGCACATATTTTCATCTGTCACTAATCGTTTGTACAGCAGCTGTATCATCGTAGCCCAATTTACGAATGCATTTTCCAATAACAAAAGTCTTTCGTCTTGTTTTGAAATTATTTTCCTCAAAACGTAACAGCAAAATACCTAACCTAACTTAACATCCTTGATCTACGCAGAGAGAGAGATAAAGAGAGAGACTTTTAAGGATATTGAGAACATTGTCAACACAATATTTCCTGACAGCGCTATATATTTGAAAACAAATGTGATATTCCTAATCTTATTGCACATCCTGTAAGTCTCACCCCTACACGTTCAATATTCATCTACATCCATACTCCGCAAGCCATCTGACGGTGTGTGGCGGAGGGTACTTTGAGTACCTCTATCGGTTCTCCCTTCTATTCCAGTCTCGTACCGAGCTGCTGAGCGTCTCTCCAGCAGAGTCTTCCAGTGGAGTTTATCTATCATCTCCATAACGCTTTCGCGATTACTAAATGATCCTGTAACGGAGCGCGCTGCTCTCCGTTGGATCTTCCCTATCTCTTCTATCAACCCTATCTGGTACGGATCCCACACTGGTGAGCATTATTCAAGCAGTGGGTGAACAAGTGTACTGTAACCTATTTCCTTTGTTGTCGGATAGCTTTTCCTTGGGATTCTTCCAATGTCTGGCATCAGCTTTACCGACGACCAACTTTTTATGACCATTCCATTTTAAATCACTCCTAGTGCGTTCTCCAAGATAATTTATGGAATTAACTTCTTCCATTTGCTGACCTGCTATATTATAGCTAAATGATAGAGGATCTTTCTTTCTATGTATTCGCAGGACGTTACACTTGTCTGCATTGAGATTCAATTGCCATTCCCTGCCCCATGCATCAATTCGTTGCAGATCCTCCTGCATTTCAGTACAATTTTCCCTTGTTACAACCTCTCGATATACTACAGCATCATCCGCAAAAACCCTCAGTGCACCTTCAATGTTAACCACAAGGTCATGTATGTATATAGTGAATTGCAACGGTCCTACGACACTCCCCTGCGGCATACCTGAAATCACTCTTACTTCGGAAGTCTTCTCTCCATTGAGAATGACATGCTGCATTCTGTTATCTAGGAACTCTTCAATCCGATCACACAATTGGTCTGTTAATCCATATGCTCTTACTTTGTTCATTAAACGACTGTGGGGAAGTGTATCGAACGCCTTGCGGAAGTCAAGAAACACGGCATCTACCTGGGAACCGGTCTCTATGGCCCTCTGAGTCTCGTGGACGAATAACGCGAGCTGGGTTTTACTCGATCGTCTTTTTCGAAACCCATGCAGATATTATTGCGCATCCCGAAATATTGCGGAATGTTATTGGCCGTCTAGGGGGAGCTTTAAGGTGTATGCCGCAGGGAACCTCTGCTACAAGTGTTTTATAACCTCTCGCTTCCCATCGCTGTCTCCATAGATGCCCCATACGGAAATAGCTCGTAGAATGTTCGACTGTCGATAAACCTGTGTATAAACTCGTGATTTTCTGACCGTGGCCATTTCGCGAGAGATACACTGAGGTGAGAAAAGTCATCGGATAGCGATATGAACACATAAAGGTGGTGGTAATATATTCCACGCCTCCTACTACTGGACAGATTTCAAGCAAACTTGGTACACATGCCACACTGTAAAGAATCTCTGCGGCTTTAGAACGGCGTAACTATCAGAAAGATGGCGGTGGGGGTGAAGAAGGCTAGTAGCCCATGACGCACAAATATCCACACTTCATTCACTATTTGACAATGAAAGCACGTTGTGAGTTACAGCAAACGTTACACATGATTTCAAATATTACCAAATTTTTTCTTGCTGACAAGGATAAAGCTTATCGCTTACTGCGTTTTCGCTGCTGTTCATTCAGTAAAATTTCCGCAACAGGAATGACGATTTAATTTAATACTTCTGCAACTGCATTTGCGACAAATTTTGCAGGCAATGTTCACATATACCACTCAACATACGTACAAAATTATGTCATTGTACCTCTCGCAGCTCAGGTGGTGTGACGTCATAAACAATGAGCTGCGTGAAAACGAAGCTGCAGGACGAAATTCACTAACATACAGGTGGACTATGGGTACAAATATGAAACGTGTTATATGTTTGCGAAATATATGTAAGATGTGGGTACATGGGCAAAGCCATGTGAGGAAAGATCCTCCTAAACCCCTGGATCGATTTCAGCCAAACGTGGTACACATATTACTTGTAACCTGGAAATAAATACTGTGGAAATAAGAACCTTATATTAGTGTAGGGGTGATAACGTCGAGAGTGAAGGAGGCAGGAGGAGATGGACAGACAGTGATGAAGGAGTTGGACATATACAGGGGGAGGATGACATATACAGAGACAGGAAACGGGGAAGTGAGCGGAAAGTGGAGGAGATGGACGGGGAGAGGGGAGAGAAGGAGATGGAAGGAGAGGGAGGAGGAAGAGATGAACACTGCCCAACTCGGGCAGAGAGTAGGGGGACGAGGAAATGGACGGAAAAAGGGAAGAGGAGGAGAGGGACACAGATGGAGGAGGAAGAAATGGACAGAGAGGAGAGAGAAGGAAGAGATGGACAGAGAGAAGGGGTAGGAGGGACTGGACAGAGAGACGGGAGGACAAAATAAAGAGAAAGAGGGAAGAAAAGAAGATGGCAGAGGAAGGGGAGGGAATAAGATCGACAAAGAAAGGGAAGAGAAGAAGATCGACAGAGAGAAGAAGGGGAGGAGATGGACAGCAAGATTGAGAAATTGGAGATGGACTAACAGTAGATTGGAATAAATTCATACTTGGGCAACACAGGTTCGTCAGATAGTTTTACTATAAAGAAAAGAATAAGTCTGATACATTTCTGTGTAGCGTTCAACAAGCAGTTGTTACTCTTGCCTTTTACTTGCAATCATACGAGAGGTACGCGGACAGTCGTGAATAGGGCAGAGAGTGGACGCCACGTAGCCGGTGTCTTAGGTAACGTCGGCGTGGGTCAATATTAAAGCGATGTTCAGTTGCTCCGGGAGACACAATTACGTGTACTT
The DNA here is from genome assembly GCF_021461395.2 of Schistocerca americana. Taxonomy (NCBI): domain Eukaryota; kingdom Metazoa; phylum Arthropoda; class Insecta; order Orthoptera; family Acrididae; genus Schistocerca; species Schistocerca americana. Next base: position 97,741,048 of record NC_060121.1, read on the forward strand.
GACAAATCACTTATTCATATGGAAATTAGGGAGGCTTAAGGAATTGCGAGCAGTGATCCCGATAAGAGTGACTGCTTTGCGTTTCTTTCGAAGCTTTTAATAAGAGTGGAACCAGGAAGACCCCCGCTGCGTAGGTATACTTTCTCGCACGCACCTGGTCTGCCTACATTGCGTGACGCTAGTCGACTCCGCCCAAGTAATCTACCACTGCACTCGGAGATATTGTTCTGCGAGGCAAGAAACCGTTATGACGGAAGATAGATTGGAGGCTGTCATGGAAGCCTCACAGTCATAGCTTCATCCAGAATGCCAACACAGCGACCTTTACTCGTGGTAGAAAAGCCAGTATTGTCCATACGGCAAAAATCAGATGGTGTGTACTACTATATTGTGTATAAATTCAAAATTGTGAGAAAACAGATTTGTGTTTCAAACCCACTGCTATTATTAGTGAAGAACTACATGGTACAAGATCAAAATTAAATTTCTGGGGAGATACGTTGGAACATTTTGAAATTAAAACGTGCAAGAGAGCGGCGGATTATCTCTATTACTAACAACTGAGTCTTACAGAAAGTGATCCAAGAGTGGAGAAAAGTAAATCAGATCCAAAAACTGACATACCGTCAAATTAGGAACCTTCATCAGACAAACTGACGATTCTTTGTCTGGCCATTCTAACAGCACAAGCACACATACAAAGTCTTAAGAAAAGGAAAAAGAGTAGGTCCAGAAATCTCATTTAAAGAAAGAAAATATATGTTGGCAGAAACCAGGTATGTAAAGTTCAGAAAAGCAAATACCGGAAAATAGAGATAGTATCTCAGCTGGAATATTTAGACGAAACCATTCAGGAACTGGTCTGGAAAAAGTTACGAAATTCATTGCCACGAAATGGACATAGGTTTTAGATATTTCCCGAAATTACTGTAACCAGTCGCCTTTTATTTTACTCCTCAATTTTTATTTTCCTTTACCGGTTTCGACACGCCTAGCGATTCATCATCAGCTGGTAGACAGTTATTGCTTGTTTGCAACATTGTGGGGGTCGTGTAGCTGTGGCAAGATGTAAAATCGAAACATGTAAGCACAGGATGTGACAAGAATTATTTATATTCTGAGAGCGATTTAAACACATTCCTTGCAGTTATTAGTATGTGCTGTTTTATTGTTAATGTATACATCATTCTGGAAAACAAAATGTATATTTTCCAGCGACTGTAATTTTATAGAACTTCTCAAACTTTCCCATAGTTAAAAATTTCCACGTGCTTTAAAAATAGTAAATAAAGCAAAGAGCATGACGAAGTTATGACTAATTGCGTTGGTGTAAAGACTTTCTTTGTTCAGTATTTGCGTTGCACGCTGCGCACTGGCCCATTATAGCTAAAATGTTTACAAAAGCTATTAATTTCAGTACCAAGATCGTCGTTGAAATACCCTAAACCCCTTGTTTAATAGAATTTGCAAAAAGCACGTGAGTTTTGCAATGTGAATACATGTTAGTTTTACAATAATGAATTTAATACAAATAGATAGGGGTTAGAGGTAAAACCCAATGGGACTCGGGGCAAGTAAGGCTAGCAACCTGCTTCCCTGGTACTTTAAATATGATGCTGGCAACAATCAGAGCAAAATGCCTTGGACCTTTGGAGGAGACGGAGTCCCACCTCTAACTGACAAACCAGGGACTCCTAAGATACGACTTGGAAAACAAATGGTAATGAGATGGGGAGCTATTAATATCAATGGGGGCTACTCTGGGAAGAAGGTAGAGCTGGCAGAGGCTGCAAGTAAGATGGGGCTGGACGTTTTAGCTGTTAGTGACATTCGCGTAAGGGGTGAGAAAGAAGAGGAAGTGGGAGAATACAAGGTCTACCTGTCAGGAGTCAAAGCAGGAATAGCACAATGGGGTGTAGGGCTTTACATCAGGAAAGAAATGGAACCCAGCGTAGTTGCAATAAGGCATGTAAACGAACGACTGATGTGGACAGATTTGACAGTGTCTAGCAAGAAAATTAGGATTGTGTTAGTATATTCGTATTGTGAAGGGACAGATCAAGATAAGATGGATAGTTTTTATGAGGCACTCAGTGATGTAGTTGTTAGAGTAAAGGACAAGGACAGTGTTCTGCTCATGGGTGATTTTAACGCCAGGGTTGGAAATCGAACAGAAGGGTATGAAAAGGTTATGGGTAAATTTGGAGAGGATATGGAGGCCAACAGGAACGGGAAGCAACTCATGGATTTCTGTGAAATGTGTATGGGCTTAGTAATCACAAACTCCTTTTTTAAACATAAGGACATTCACCGGTATACTTGGGAAGGCAGGGGAACCAGATCTGTCATTGATTATACAATAACTGATCAGGAATTCAGGAAGACTGTGAGGGACACACGCGTATTCAGAGGATTCTTTGATGACACTGATCATTATTTAATCTGCCGTGAAATAGGTATTGTGAGGCCGAAAGTGCAGGAGGTCAGGTCCATATATAGGAGGATAAGAGTGGAGAAACTTCAGGATAAGGAAATCAGGCACAAGTAGATAACAGCGATCTCAGAAAGGTACCAGTTAGTTGAATGTAGTCAATTACAGTCATTGAAAAAGGAATGGACAAGGTACAGGGACACAGTACTAGAAGTGGCTAAAGAATGTCTTGGAACAGTAGTGTGTAAAAGTAGGATGAAGCAAACAGCTTGGTGGAATGACACAGTCAAGGCAGCCTGTAAAACGAAAAAGAAGGCGTATCAAAAATGGCTACATACCAGAACTCAGGTAGACAGAGAAAGTTATGTTGAAGAAAGAAACAAAGCCAAACAGATAATTGCAGCATCCAAGAAGAAATCTTGGGAAGACTTTAGAAACAGGTTAGAGACTATGGGTAAAGCTGCTGGAAAACCATTCTGGAGTGTAATTAGCAGTCTTCGAGAGGGAGGTAAGAAGGAAATGACAAGTATTTTGGACAGGTCAGGAAAACTGCTGGTGAATCCTGTGGATGCCTTGAGCAGATGGAGGGAATATTTTGAAGAGTTGCTCAATGTAGGTGAAAATGCGATCAGTAATGTTTCAGATTTCGAGGTAGAATGGGTAGGAATGATGATGGAAATAGGATCACATTTGAGGAAGTGGAGAAAATGGTCAATAGATTGCAGTGCAATAAAGCAGCTGGGGTGAATGAAATTAAGTGAGAACTCATCAAATACAGTGGAATGTCAGGTCTTAAATGGCTACACAGGATAATTGAAATGGCCTGGGAGTCGGGACAGGTTCCATCAGACTGGACAAAAGCAGTAATCACACCAATCTTTAAACATGGAAACAGAAAAGATTGTAACAACTACAGAGGTATCTATTTAATCAGCGTTGTGGGTAAAATCTTCTCAGGTATTGTTGAAAGGAAAGTGCGAGTATTAGTTGAGGACCAATTGGATGAAAATCAGTGTGGGTTTAGGCCTCTTAGAGGTTGTCAGGACCAGATCTTTAGCTTACGTCAAATAATGGAGAAGTGTTATGAGTGGAACAGGGAATTGTATCTATGCTTTACAGACCTAGAAAAGGCATATGTCCGGGTTCCTAGGAGGAAGTTATTGTCTGTTCTACGATATTATGGAATAGGAGGCAAACTTTTGCAAGCAATTAAAGGTCTTTACATGGATAGTCAGGCAGCAGTTAGAGTTGACGGTATATTGAGTTCATGGTTCAGAGTAGTTTCAGGGGTAAGACAAGGCTGCAACCTGTCTCCACTGTTGTTCATATTATTTATGGATCACATGTTGAAAACAATAGACTGGCTGGGTGAGATTAAGATATGTGAACACAAAATAAGCAGTCTTGCATATGCGAATGACTTAGTTGTGATGGCAGATTCGATTGAAAGTTTGCAAAGTAATATTTCAGAGCTAGATCAGAAATGTAAGGACTATGGTATGAAGATTAGCATCTCCAAAACGAAAGTAATGTCAGTGGGAAAGAAATATAAACGGATTGAGTGCCAAATACGAGGAACAAAGTTAGAACAGGTGGACGGTTTCAAGTACTTAGGATGCATATTCTCACAGAAAGGCAACATAGTGAAAGAACTGGAAGCGGCGTGTAGCAAAGCTAATGCAGTGAGCGCTCAGCTACGATCTACTCTCTTCTGCAAGAAGGAAGTCAGTACCAACACTAAGTTATCTGTGCACCGTTCAAACTTTCGACCAACTTTGTTGTATGGGAGCGAAAGCTGGGTGGATTCAGGTTACCTTATCAACAAGATTGAGGTTACGGATACGAAAGTAGCTAGGATGATTGCAGGTACTAGTAGATGGGAACAATGGCAGGAGGGTGTCCACAATGAGGAAATCAAAGAAGAACTGGGAATGAACTCTATAGATGTAGCAGTCAGGACGAACAGGCTTAGATGGTGGGGTCATGTTACACGCATGGGAGAAGCAAGGCTACCCAAGAGACTCATGGGTTCAGCAGTAGAGGGTAGGAGGAGTCGGGGTAGACCAAGGAGAAGGTACCTGGATTCGGTTAAGAATGATTTTGAAGTAAGAGGTTTAACAGCAGAAGAGGCACCAATGTTAGCACTGAATAGGGGATCATGGAGGAATTTTATAAAGGAGGCTATGCTCCAGACTAAACGCTGAAAGGCATAATCAGTCTTAAATGGTGATGATGATGATGGTGATAGATATAAACTTACTGTCGACAGTGTGTAATGGGAGTGCTCAACAATGAAGGTCTCCTTCCCATGAGAAAAACCTTGAACACAATCTTCATCATACGCTTTGGTTTATTTACATTTTGTAAAGCACGTGGAAGTTGTTACCTGTGCCAATGTTTGTAAAGTGCTACTAATTAACTTAACTGGAAACAATAGATTATGTTTTCCAGAATAATATGCACTTCAAGAACAACACAAAAGTTACTAAAAAACTGCAAGTAATGCATTTGTACCGCTCCCATAATGTAAATAATTCTAGCCACATTTAGTGCTTACATATTGCGTTTTTACATCTTGCCACAGCCACAGGACCGCCACAATACCGCAAACACGGAGTAACTATGTACCATCTGATGATGAACCGCTAAGCGATACGAAACACAAACGGAAAATAAAAATTGAAGATCGTAATAATTTCTGATAACTTCTATTCATCTCGGTCACAGTGTTCGACATCGATAATAGATAATGTTTTCTTATAAATCGTAGAGTTACGAAAAATACCTATAAAAATGCATCTTCAAATAAGGGAAACTGAGAAACTACGAAGCAGCAATGAAGGTAGAGTGTCTTTATAGGCCTGAAAAAATCATTTTAAACAGAATGAGAGACATTGAAGACAGACAAAAGAGAGAACGAAAAGTAATTATGAACGCTTTAGCGTCAGTTACACTGAAGAATGAAAATACAGACTAACAATACGTAGAAATAAAGAAAACAAAAACTGTAGGAATGTTAATTCGAAAATGATAATAGCGAAGGTAGAATTCTGTGGCTGTATTAAAAGAAGGGAACCAACCAGACTAACTGTACAAGGTACAGAAATCTACAAAAGTCGGAGTAAAACTAGAACTGAAACAATATCAGTTTAGTAAAAGAAGACCTGAAGTATCTAGTAATAACATAACTTGATACACCAGACAGAAAAACTGTTAGCCAGAGGATTCATAACTGGCAGAAAAACCTCCAAGACAACTTGGTATGTCGAAGGGAAAAGAGCCCATTCTAAAAGAAGGGAAGAAATATGGGCACAAAGGAAAGATAAAACCAGCAACGAAAATGCCCTTTGGTGAACATCCCATGACCCAGTAGAGCAGAAATGGGAATAATAATAATAACAATAATAAATTGTTGTTTCCCTTGTGAAAATTCAGTGTAATGTACTTCTAATAAAAGCTATAAGATAACTAAAGAATACGTACTGGACTAAATCAGGGACGAAAGAAATTTATGGCGCCACGTGACTTGAAGAAGTGATCAGTTGATATATCATCCCGAAGGATCAGGGTCTGTGTAATTTAGTATTGGAAGGAAGTACGAGGGATACAAATTGCGGAGGCAGACGAAGCGTAGGCTACAGTAAGTGGGTTCAGATTGTTGCAGGTTGTGTTAAACATTTTAAAGGAGCAATGACTCATAGTCGACCGTCACTATTTTAGAATATGAAAAAAATTTTCAGAGACCAGTGAATGGTTGCAGTTTCTGAGAAACTGTTTCATATATTGTACTGATTACGCAGAGATGATAAGACTTGTATAGACTAGTCTAATGTGGAGGGTTACTGGAAAGCCATTGTCGGACTAAAAACCAAAACACAATGGAAGACAATGAGTACACTTCTCGAAAAAAAAAAAAAGAAGAAATGACACCATACAATATTGTCTCTGACGTTGATAATGGCCCCAATTCATCCGGGAAAACAGCCCAATGTTCAACAGCCGTCAAGTAATGTATAAAATGTAATGTTGTGGCTCAAACCATTTTAACTCTTATCCGTGAGTATGATCCATGACTGAAACGGCTCGATATTTGGGTTTAAAATAAAAGCGTCTGATGATCAAACATGCATTTTATACAGTCCAGATGTTCCTTCAGGTATGTGATATCCAGTTGGAGGCGCTCATCTATCGTTATAACCCACAGAGATACCATATTGCGTGGAAGTTAATTACAATGTTTCTCCCGCTGTTCCAAACAGGCCCAGGTATTTTCTGTGGGATGTAGGTGGGGTGATTTATTGGGCCGTATGCCACAGTCGCGATAGCGTGCCTGAGTGTTCTTCAAACCAGGAACGTATGCTCGTAGTGCTGTGGACATGCCTGTTGTCATCTGAGAAGACGGGGATCTCGCGCACAGAATGTTCATCGTTGAGTTATCGGTGCACGATAGACTTTTCACCATTTGATTAGAGGCTAAATCGTTACACGTCGAATCATACTACACGCCTCCAGCTAGAGTGTGTGTAATTTCTATGCCGTTTGTGTGTCGCTGTGAGCGTTGGCTATGACCGTTGCACACAGTTTTCTGGGTAATGCTGGCTCAGATACTGGTTGAGACGGAGCCTCATTCACTGATAGAAGAAATTCCAATTGGGGTTCGCCCACATTCGTTACCGGGCCCCGTCACTAAGTATGTTCTTACTACGCCGACTTACATGGCAGTGACTGGTACATCGTTCATTGCACATACGCTCGGCGGTCCCTGGTCATACACCAACAAATTGGGCAACTCCATCTACGGTTCAGTCAAGGTTACGTCCAAATATGACATTTCCTTTAAGCCATACTGTGTCCATGTCGATCCATCTGAAGCCATCGGCACACGGAACAAGTTGGCTAACGTTGGCGTGGCGCTCTGTGAGTTTTGTGGCTCAATTTCCTGCAATTTAACGTTGAGGATCTATTTCGTACGTGAAAGGCAAAATAAGTTCTGGAATATTTCGGCAACGTGCCGCGTTAAGAAGAACCAATGACAGGCAAGAATAATCTCTACGTCAGAAGCAAAAAGCAATACGCTACACCGTTATGAGAGAAAGCCCTTTGAAGACAACGGCCTCTTGAAAGTTCGTGAAAACTTGTCTTTGTGGTTAAGATTTGTCGTAATTAAATGTGAGTTAATAACATTTGGGTGATTAAAGCCTTCAGAAGATTGTAATTTAAAATATGAGGACGTCATTAGCTAAGTTTTAGCATAGGGTAGTTGGTTGAGGCACCAAATTACAGAATGATGAGGGTTCGCATCCTGGTGAATGCAAGTACTTTTTTTATTTTAACCTTTGCGTTTTCTGGAATGTTGCGGGACTTTCCTACGCAATTAACAGAAATAATTTCTGTAATATCAAATGTTATGAAAATATGAGTGTGCTCTCTGTCATGAATAAATTTGGTGAACTTTTGTAAACTGATGTCCTTATTGAGTGGTTATGCATATTTTACTTTTGTCTTATCAGACATTCACAGATACTGGAGTTCTTGTTTATGTATACTACTGACAGAACAACATGACTAGCATATGGTTAAGGGACGAAGTGTGCGTTTTAATAGAGCTAACGCAGGAATTCTACTCACGTTCGTTTCCGTGAACAAACTGTACGGTTTGCGAGACAAATAAAGCCGACGATTGCCGCTAGAGAGTCCAAAGAGCGCAAAATCACGTTAACCAGCTCGTGTCGTGTGACGACGACGTCGTGTCTCGTGACATTGGATACCCCGTCTGCCCTCACGTCGATGTTAGCTGCCTCATCCCGTGTGATGACGGCTGTATGGGAGTGATTGTATTCAACCACCTAGAATACACGCCCCACTCCACTGACATGATTACGTGAACTGTAGGTACGTGTGCCATATGTTCGACTTTAGCCGGGCACATCCGACTTCTTACGGTCGTGTCCGGCCAAATATGTTCAAGGCCATCCTTTCTGACAAAATATGTATAAGCCCCGACTGTCCGGCTTTTGTTAGGCCTTTTAGTGGTGAAGCAGAAAAAATACACCTTAGTCAAATTCCAGGCTAATGACTTAAGCATCAGGAATAAATGTAAGGAAGAACAAGGAGCTATATCATACGGCCATACAGATATACCAACCACTGCTACAGTGTAACATCACGCTGTGTGGAGAGTGAGCGAAGCACAGTTGAATGTGCCAACGAGCTAATGCCAAATCGGGTGGTAGAATGTAGAGAAAACATGAATAATATGTACACAATTTTCAAAGGCTACTTAAAATCTGCACTTTCAGTGGATGACATTAGCTAACGTTGCAACCTGGGAAACAAGCAGCAGAAATTGTAGGTATTTTATGTGGAGAAACGTTAAGTTGGATGACAGTAAGACTCCGCCTCAAAGTGATGTTTGGTCCATGAAATGCGTATAGCTTTCTTCAAATTACAGCATAATGAAAATTTTTGTTCTAAGTTACTGAAAGTGGCGGAATGTTATCTTGCAATTTCTGGCAATAATGACCACGTCGGAAGGATGTTCTCTTTCATAAACGCACAACGAATATGAGAAGAAAGCAATTCGCAAACCGACACAATCACAATGATGAGGATGTTGTGAAACTTAAAATTAACCTTTCAAGATTTCCACAGTATTATTGCCAAGAAAACTAATGTTCATGCTTAAAAGGGTTTAAATAAGAAAAATTAGTATTTAAGAAAAGATTATTGTTATTTATTTATAAGTCTACCTGAAAAGAGCGCGGTTGTTGCATGTATTTTCGTTCTCCTGTCCCAAAAGAATAGATAATTATTTATTTCATTCAATGAACAATTTTAATTTTTTTTGACATAAAATTATCTTAGAAACAAGACTGAGCAATTAAGAAAACTGAGCACTTCGCTCATACCATATTTTTCAAATCACGAGCCTATTTGCTGATTGCCTTTTAAACACGCTTATGGGTGACATCGGAAAACCCGACTAATTAATTATTAATAAACGATTGAAAATAACAAGTTGACGCCTTTTGTACATAAGATAGGAAATTCCAGGAAGAGAGGGGAGAGGGGGTGATGAACTCTGAAGGCACTTTCAATTACATGCCAGATGTATTCGACTGGGTTCAGATCTGACGAGTTGTGGGGCTAGCACGTCAATTAGAGCTCGCCATTGTGTTCCTCGAACCACTCCATTACACTCCTCGGCTTGTGACATAGCGCATTGCCTGGTTGAAATGTGCCACTGTCACCGTGAAACATGATCATTACCAAACGGTGTATGTGGCCTGTAATCAGAGTACTCCTTGGCCGTCATGTTCCACTTGACCCAGGGTTGCCCACACGAATGTTCCCCTCAGAATAATGGGGGCGCCGCCAGCTTGTCTCCGTCTCGCAGAACAGATGTCGTGAAGCTGTTCCCCAAGAAGACGAAGGATTCGCGCCCTCCCATCGGCGTGATTTATCAAACCAAGCAAAGTTCTGTCACTGCACCAACGTCCAGTGCAGATGGTCACGTGTCATTTCAGTCGTAGTTGCCGATGTCGTCGTGTCAACATTGGCTCATGCAGGGGTCGTCGGCTGTGGAGGCCCATCGATGGAGTGCTCGATTCACTGTGTGCTCAGTCACACTTGTACTCTGCCTAGCATTAAAGTCTCACGTTAGTTCCGCCACAGTTCGTCAACTGCCCCGTTTTACCAGTCCGCCCAGCATACGGCGTCCGACATCTGTAATGAGGGTTGGCCGCCCAACTCCACGGCGTCTGGACGTGGTTTCACCTTGGTCTCAACAACTGTTGAAGACACTCAGCGCAACACTCCTCGAACACCCGACAAGTCTTGCAGTTTCAGAAATGCTCGTGCCGAACATCCGGGTCATCAGAATCTGCCCTCAGTAGAACTCAGATGTATCGCTCTCCTTCGCCATTCAACACACGAACAGCACGTTCACTGGTACAACGTGCACGGTGCGTGTGTCTGACTAGCGGTCATTCACCACCAGCTGACGCTGCTGTCGCCTGGACGAGTTTATATCGATAGGAAGTCGGTGGTCATAATGTTCTGGCTGGTAAGTGTGTCAGTGTTTATCTGACGGCCTTGCTTGGCACCTGTGGAGCACCTCTTCGTTTGGTACCTTGTCTACCAAGAATACCTTGAACATTCTGCAGTAGCACTGTATGTCGAAGACTGTTGTTTTGCGCTCCTCCGTTCGTCGGAGTGACCCTCTTTCACTGCCATACGCACAGCACACTCAAAATAAATGTCTTCATGACGCTTTTTCTGAAGCGTCTGTCTATGTATCTGCATGTGAATAGGTTCATTCTTTTGTTAAAGGTAGCTTTTGCCTGGTGGATTCGGCTTACAATATCCTTGCTTGATCTTCCGTCTGATGTAATTTTACTCTCGAGATAGGGAAAGAATTCGACTGTCTTCAATCACTGATTATTGAGTAAACACTGAACGGCGCTTTGTTTACTCACCACTAACAATGGGACCGCGCCCACTGGTCATCATCAGAGGAATGGTATATTCAGGACTTGCTCAGAAATGAAAGTGACGAATGATGGAACCCCAGATGCCAAGCGTTTTGAAAAAGTGTCATTTTCTGTCACCGGTGGGGTGGGTAGAGAATGGTACTCTGACGGCTGTGGGTTCGAGTCCACAAGCGGCGGAAGTTGTTTTTAAATTTGTAAGTTACTCACACTGTAAATAATACCAAATACTGTTTAGACTATTACATTTATTCATATTTTCGTAAAAGGTAAAGCAAAATTTGGAACATGCAAATAAATTTCCAAGACGGTATTGTACGACTTACACGAGAACATATATAAAATTAGAAACTTTTATTATATTACAGATTATTATTTACATGTGCTACGGGTGTCCCCAAAGGTCAAATGGTCGATTTTATTTGCATCAGGAACCGTTTGCTCCTGTGCAATTACCCAGGCCTGCTCTAAAGTCAAACTGAAACTAACGCAATCACATGTCCTGTACGTTTCTATTAAAATCCCTTCTTGGAAAGATATTTGCAGAGTTCTTGTAGACGCCGTAAGTACAATCCTTTCTTGGACATGTAGTTGCAATTCACAATTTTGATTTGCCTTTTCTTTTCATGACTTTTGTGAAAATATTAGTAAGTAGAATATAATGAGCATTTTTTCGGTTTATTTGTAGTGTAAGTAACGTCAAGATCGAAAATAAAGGAATAATTCCCAGGGAGGGACTCGACCTCACGACCATCGGATTCTCGTTCTGAAATCTTTCCGCTGCTCCAGCTGCTGCCTGGAAAATACGCTAATATTAGTGGCTCATGTCTCAACCTATTTACTTCAAAATATATACATATTTTTAATAACCTTGGCCATCTGGAACACTCAGATTTGTCTCTCATACCTGACTAAGTCCTGTATAGAAAATAAATTTAGACGAAATCTGTGATGATCAGTGGACACAGTCCCTTTTTATGATTTTTCATCCACTTTTATTAATTTTCACGTTACAGGAAGAGGTGAGGTAGGTTTCCATCTGGGTTAGCATCACTTCTAGCATTTTTAGCCGAGCGTCTCCCTAGGTGGCGGATAGGGGAATGCCTCCTAGATGCGGGTGGTACCGAGGAAATGAAATACTCGGGGTGGTCCAAAACTACCAGTAGCGTCTGTTCCCACAGTGGGCGGCTGCAAAAGGCGTCTGCTCCACATGTCAGTGGCGGCCTCAACCAACCTCCTGATCTGGAAAGTCAGATAGTACTCGGCAGCATGCCGTATATCCAACTACTAAACATCATGATGGTACAACGAGAAAAATCTCATTACCCCTTGCCCCAGTGAATAGACTGGGATCGTCGTGAACATCGGATTCCGGGGGCTCACGGACATCATGAGAAGAATCGGAGCTTCTCAAACTCCCTCAAAACTAAACGCAAACACTACGTCGGCACACTCAACGTGAACACACTGATGAAAACAGGAAAGATGAAACAACTCACAGACACTCTCGAAAAATTTCAAATCAAAATATGTGAACTGCAAGAAACACGATTCATAGACGAAGGCGATTTCAACACGGAGAACTTTAGAATATACAAAGGAAAACCATAAAGACAACTGAAAAACCTACGCCTTTTTGGCACAGGATTTGCAGTACACAGGTCCATCATGGACCACATAATCGACTTTTCGTCACCAAACGAAAGAATCAGCACCATCTCAGTGAAATCAGCCAACAAATCCTACACAATAATCAACGCACACGCACCGACTGATGACTACAACAGGAAAAACCCGGATGAAATTGATGACTTCTGGACGACAATATAAGAAACTATCAGGAAAATTCCTGCAACATAGAGTCAAAATAATAATAGGAGACTTCGACGCTAAACTCGCAAAAGAAATGATATACAGACATACCATAGGAAAACATCCTCCACACAAGGGCACAAACAAAAATGGGAAACACCTGATAGACTTTTGCAACAAAATTCAAGAAACCAACACGGAAACTTACCATATGGAAATTCCCCAACGGAAAGAAAGAAATACAAATCAATCACGTAATAGTCCAGAAAGACTCACAAAAATAAATTTTGAACGTAGACACACGTAAAGGCTACTTCGACTCAAATCACCACCTACTACAGATCTGGATTCGTCTTTTGCATAAGGAAAAGCTCCAGAAGAACAAAATTGATAGAACAGATCCAGAGTACCTTACTTTAAACCAGGCACAAATATCAGACAAAATTAAAATGGATAAAACGAAAGACTGGATACAACTTTCAGGAAGGACCCGAAAGGCCATGAAACTAGCACAGGCACCACGCACAAGGAAACACCGTTGGTGGAACCACACATGTGACCAAGCTATTGACGAACGAATCAGTACATGGGAAAAATTTAGTAGCCATAAATCCCCAGAGAATTGGATGAACTTCCTGAAAACACAAAAACAATAAATCAAAATCATTCGCAGTGAAAAACGACAGTATGATAAACGGCTACTGACGGAGATCGAATCGGATTCCACGAAGAACAACACAGGAAACTTCTACAGAACGTTCAGAGAAAATATGAATGGATATCAGCCACCCAACTTGTGCTTCAGAAGACCTGATGGACCCCTAGAAATCAATTGTGACATTCTGGCAAAGTACTTTGAAAACCTCCTCAACATGGACCCCCCTATGGAAGAAATGATGACAGAAACGAGCACGTACAATCCAGATAGTAAACCTCCAACTCTAGAAGAAGCCAAAGAAATAATCAAGTCACTCAAGAATCGTAGAGCGCCAGGAGAAGACGGCATCATCGAGGAAATCCAGAACTCACCAAAGACATCCGCAGGATCTTGGAAGATATCTGGGAGACCATGAAAATTCCTGACGACTGGAAAACTGCCTGATACACCCACTAGCTGCACAGAAAAGGTGACAAAACTAACCAGAACATCTACAGAGGAATATCCCTACCACCGGGCACATACAAGATCCTCTCTAAGGCTTTGCTAATCAGAGTAGAATGCAAGACCGACCACTTGCTTGGGGGATAGCAAGCAGGCTTCCGTAAAGGGCGGCCTTGTGTGGAAAAAATTTGGAACCTGAAAATGATTTTACAACGCAAACAGAACCTGATCATTACCTTTGTCTGCTTCAAAAAGAGCGTACAGCACTATAGACCGGAAAACTCTCTTCCAAATTCTAACTGAATACAAAGTAGACAACAAAACAGGGACCATCACAGAGCAAACCTTGACCAACACAACCTCCAAAGTATAATTCTGTGGGGAACTATCAGAGCCCTTCAAAATTCGCGCGGTAACCGACAAGGCGATGGCCTCTCACTTCTCCTTTTCAGTCTAGTGTTAGATAAGGTAATAAAAGAATGGGAAATATCACAACAGGGGATAACCTCAGGAAACCTGCAGATTAAATGCCTGGGTTTTGCACACGATTTGGCGACTGTCACGAAAGGTATAAATGAAACAAAAGACGCTATTGAAAAACGACACGAAATCGCTTCCAAATCTGGACTACAGATCTCTTGCGAGAAGACACAGTTTATGAGCAGTCTCTCAACACAAAGTGCGGCACGATTTACAAAACGACAAACTTAAAATACCTCGGAGAAACACTACAAATGAGCGGACATAACAGACACTCAAACGAAGAAAGAAAAACTAAACTGGACAAGGCATACAAAGTAGTGTGGAAGCATTAAAACAAGATGTCTGTCTCACAAAAAGCCAAAGTACGCTACTACGACACGGTGGTGCTCCCCGAGGCACTGTACGCAGCAGAGACCACACTAATCGTAGGGCATACACGTATCAGATAACTAGAAAAAGTAGAACGGAAAATACTTAGGAAAATATTTGGCGCAACTAACAACAATGGAATATGGATCAAGAAACCTACAGAGGAACTATGCAAACACACGGAGACCATCACAGAAAAGATTAGAAAACGCAGGCTACAATTCCATGGACACCTGTACAGAATGCCACCACACAGACTGACCAAACAGATCTTTGACTGGCTAACCACTAGAAACAACAAATGGGTGGCGGAGGTAGAAAACGACTTGAACCAACTCAACATCACAGCAGACACAATAAATGACAGAAGAAAATTCAGAAACATCATTAAGAAAAGTAAACTACATGAGGTACACTGTGACAAACGAACAGGCGTAAAATGGACCGAAGAACGCAAGTAAGATCACATCCGGAAGATGAAAGAAATATGGGCAAGCAAAAAGGCAACCAAGGTGTAGCCGAAGGCTCGAAGCCGACAAGAAGCAGGGACAGAGGGCCGTAAACAGAAGCACAACGGTCGAATGAGGGACGTTTATCACGGGTAAGAGCCTCCCTTTTCATATTACTTTGTTACAAATACCACTTAATTTATTTTGAAGAACTTATTAACCAGATAATTTGTATTCTGCAATGTCATAGAAAATGACAGTGATCGCTGCGGTAGTCCATTTTCTCTAACCGTCTTACAAGTTGACTTTTCTAAACGGACATACTTCCCCTAAACGACAAATATATTTCTCATTGTCGCCTTGAACTGTGATTTACGGATTGATACTACAGCCTAACGTGCTTAATGAAATTGAAAATTTTTGTCGAGTTATAGATAATGTGGTCCTTTCTCTGCACATCACAAATGCAAAACACATTTTGGCACACATGGAAATATATATACAAGAACGTATCATAAATCCATGATTATTATTTCACGTCGTTCGGTTCATTTCTAAAGATCTTTTCTTTCCATTCACACAACTACCCTTCTCCCTACGACTACTCCTATCCCTAATACTGTCATTATTTAAAACTATGAAGGTGCGAAAGTTTCGCACAGGTCCCCTGATTTGAGCATAAAATGTATTTTAAGGGAGACAGCTGTTTCAATATCAAGGAATGTTGCAGTATGTAGTTAAGAGATTGGTTTCATTACAATTTTCACAGGAGTGCTATCATTCAGTGCGGGGTTCATTTGATGTTGAACAAATTTCTATAACTCCAGATTTAAAAGTTTGCAGTCTTGGTAATGAAACAGATACACATCTCTGCTACACGCCTAACAAACAATTTATTACCCCGAGTTTCATTATAAAAGCGCTACGTGTCCTATCTTGCATTGGAGCGCACTTTATCTTGGCAACGAAGCTATATATTAGAGATTCTCCACCATTGTGGAGAAGCTTGCACGTGGAAAGCGTTATAATCAATCTTTCTGTCTTACCGAAATTCCAAGCTAAGGATAAGAAGTGGAACGTCAGCACCGCTCAAGAGAATTTCTTAAATTCATCTGAAGATCGACGTGTTTGGATAACGGAATGGTACAATAGTACAAGTGCCACAGACAAGTTTCTCAAATGCAATATAATGCATCATACTTAAGTGCGAGTATAATAATCTCGATCGTAAGAAATCATTCGCCGGATGTACGCAGTCCATTTTCTATGAAAACGTGTCGATTCAGTTTGATATCAGCTTTATCACTGGTACTGAAAATTTTGTCATGTTGATTTACTTCAGAAATAATTGGACGTTATTTCTTATTGATACAAAATTCTGCGTAGCTTTTTAGTGAGTTCATTACTTTCATGTTCCACGAATCATTTTGCACAATAAAGTATAATGATGGCGAACGATTCATTTGATACTTAAACCGCAAATTAATTTCTACATATAGCTTCTTTTGAATATATGGATGTGAGTCAGTAATTCCTACCCACCACCTTTTACATACTGTATTAATAGAAATTCTACGGGACAGAAGGGGCTGTCAAGGAGAAACTTTTACAATATTTAAATTTTACTTTGCTGTCTGTCAGACAGTTTATATCAATGGGTAAGTGATCAAAAATTTTAATTGCAGCATTGTCCACCACCTCTTTTTATGCTGAAGACAACCTTTACGCAGAGTGATGAATGTAATTTTTTCTTGTAGTGTTGTAATTGTGTACATCATTGTTTCTTTTCAACTGTAGTGGATTATTTATAATATACATCGAGAGGGAATAAATTTACTGTGAAGCAGCAGTCCGAGTGCCCAAATCCTTAAACAGATGTCCACAAGATGGTCGTGGGTGTGCTCCACATATTACTCTTGTAGCACGTTTCTGATCAATGGAGACTTTCTTTGTTAAACATGACCTATCCCAGATCATTATTCCATATGACATTATTGAATGAAAACGGACAGAATATGTCGACTTACTGGTCTGTCTCTCTCCAAGACTTGCAATGATTCTAACTGAAAATGTAGCTGGACTAAGGTGTTTTAGGAGATAAAATATGAGCTTTTACATTTTAAATTCTCATCAATAAGTACACCAAAGAAATTTTGAAGTTTCCACCGTATTTATTACTTCCTTACCATGTGTACACCTATCATCGGTGCAGCATTCCTAGATGTACAGAACTGAATTCGTTGTGGCTCTTTAAAATGGGTGGTGAGATTATTCGCAGAAAACGAGCTACTGACGCTTTTAAGAAAATTGTTCACCAGTCCTCTTTTTTTGTGTGTGTGCTTACATTGGTTACAGTACTAATGTCATCTACAAGAAGAACTAATTCTGTTTATTGTGTATTAGACAGAAGGTGATTTACATGTATGAGGAACAACAGAGGACCTAAGCCTTGAGGAACCCCATACGTGATTTCTCCCTAGAATTACACCCCCGAACAATATCGGTTGAATTAATAAGTACAACGCCCTGCGTTCTTTGGTTCAAAATGCCGTTATCGATTGGTTGAGTACATCGTCGATCCTATTAAACTTCAATTTATCTAGGAGAACACTATGATTCACATGGTCAAATGCCTTAGATGTATCATCTGCCGTAAACCTCGAGCTTTACGGCATGTAAATACCACTACAGAGCATGATGCCGCCGGCGCCAGCTGATTGCTCTGAGTTATCCAAAGACGTCGACCTTCACATCGCTTTTCCTGCTGGCCCCATGGTCAAGACATTCTGCCAAATATATAGTAGAGTCTGACACCTTCGGCCAATTATTTAACCAAGAATACACCATTATTAACAAGCCTGAGTTACGAGAACGGTGATCATCGGTGACGAAGTGTTAGATTGTACTGAAGTTCCGTCGAATGTGCTTGGATTATTGCCGGCTTAGTAACAGGTCGTGCGACTTCGGCCTCTCAGGTACTGATAGTGGTTACACGTTACAGTAACTCAGTGGTCAGGCTCGCAAGGGAAGGCCTCGTACATGAGCAACCGGTTCGGCTCGTGTTTGCTAATTCGCTTGTGTAATTCCGTAAAACCAAAGATGACAGACTCTAAGACATTTTGGCTCAGCTGCCTCCCCCTCCCCACTCCTCTGTTTCTGAGGAAACTACTTCTAACATAGATGGCCCGCAATCGACTCAGAATTGACTAGATCGATGGATAATTGTAAACTGACTATTTTTCATCAACACTTAAGTAGTTTCACAATGCATATTTTCCTAGAAATCGAGAGAACTTTTTGGGTTGCCGCTTATGTATCCATAAGGTGTCGGTACGCACGTCACGGGATGCGCTATCTAATATGATGCAAAACGCCGTGCACCCTTCCGGGGCTCATGCCTCGAGTTCTGTTGCTGGTAGAAAGACACCACCACTAAGTCGTCTGGATAGCCCTTGGGCTAACAAACATTTGAATTCCCAACAGAAGGATCGTCTTAGTTTCAGTATCAGGCTCAAAGTATGAATATTAGGAGAATCGAGAAAATTGATTGGTTCTTTCCACATTTTATGTGGTTTACGGTGGGCCGTAAGGGGCTTAAGAACAGCAGTTCCTCAGAAAAACCCAATAAAACTGTATTTTTGCAATTGTTTCGTACCACAAACGGGGATGAAAAGACGGCTATGTACAGCAAATGGCTGACAGTTTTACGATATGTTCCTAAGATCTCGATCTCAAACAACTTTGTAAAATTTTCTTGATGAATTTATCCGTTTCCGAGATACAATAGTTCAAAATTACCCTGCTTGTACACATAAAATACGCACGTAAAAGCCGGTTGGTTAGTTTGTGGGATTGAAGGGACCAAACGACTAGGGCCATCGGTCCGTAAAATCCAGTGTGGGACGTAAACGTAGTTTATAAAATGACGTAGCACATAGAAATATGCTCTGAAGTGTCTCCGTTGTTATCTGAAGCGTTCTGGGAACCACATGTTGTAGTGCTAAAACACAAGCAAAATTGTTGTGCACGGAACTTCTGGCTGAGGTGCAAAACTAATTTTGCGTTATTTCAGTTTCATGTAAGTTAACTATCTAAATTTTAGTGACGCATAAAGTTTATGAATATGAGCAGTATGCCCTGCTGTGGCAGGGAAAAGAAGGGAACCATCTGAAAAACCTTCCTGTCGCAACATAAAAATGGCGAATATGCTCCTTTTTAAAAGACCGACTGGAAAGTAGGGTACCACCTGCCCCATTCAACCTTCCTAAGCACGTTTAAAATTTTTCCCAAAAATTTTGGCATGCTAGCGTATTCTCACTTTTTTATGCTGAGCGAGAAGACAGTGTCAGTGGGTAAGAGACGGAAAGATAATAAGTACTGGAAGGTAGTAGACAGCGATTGTTGCACAGAACGAGGGAAGGAAACAATGGCACTATGAGAGAAATAAGCGGACGCAGTGGCAGTGGAACATAGTTAGTGACAGAACAGTGCTACGAAAAGAGTGAAGAAGACAGTGCCAGGAGGGGAAGAGGGGGTGGAGAGAATAAAGAGAAAGAGAAAATCTAAGTGGGTGACAATCAGTGATAGAGACAGAGTCTATGACAATGACAACGAGTGAAGGAGTGATAGTAGTAATGGCAATGGAAGAAATGAATGAGATAGCAGCACTAAGAGAGAGCAAATGGGAGACAGTGACAGAGCGAGTAGACAATAGTAGTAGGACAGAACGAAGGAGGCTGTGGCTGTGAGACTGGAGACAGTGACGGAGAGAGACACAAAAATATAATGATAATACATCGGGCTGAATGAGTGAGTGAGAATGGGCAAGTGGGAGTAGATGGGTGTGAGGGAGTTATAGCGATAGACTAGTGGGAGTGAGTGAGTTACTGTGAGGAAAGGTTGTGTGAATGAGAGGCGAGTTGCACGTTAAAAAAAGCGCCAATATGTTTGCATGCCAAAATTTTTGGAAATTTTTTTAGATTTGCTGATGGAGGTAAAATGAAACAGGCGGTACACTACTTTTCAGTCTTTTAAACACTGTCATATTCGCCTTTTTTGTGCTCTTATAAGAGCAGTTTTCCGCTGGTGCATTGTCAAATGAATGCGCCTCTGTGGTAGCGACAAAGGCACATAGCTGGAAAGCAGGAGACTTGTGTTTCGATTCCCACTAGTATTCTGCAGTTTTTCGTTTCTCATTTGTACTTTTTTTCGAATCGAAACTGCTAGGAGTTGGAGGGCTAATAACGTAAATCAATCTACAGACTAGCCAGACTAGAATGCTAGACCGACCACTTGATTGGGGAATACCAAGCACGCTTCCGTAAAGGGCGGTCTTGTGTGGAAAAAATCTGGAACCTGAAAATGATTTTAGAACGCAAACAGAACCTGATCATTACCTTTGTCTACTTCAAAAAACGTACAACTGTATAGACCGGAAAACTCTCTTCCAAATTCTAACTGAACACAAAGTAGACAACAAAACAGGGACCATCATAGAGCAAACCTTGACCAACTCGACCTCCAAAGTATAATTCTGCGGTGAACTATAAGAGCCCCTTGAAATTCGCGCAGGTAACCGACAAGGCGATAGCCTCTCACTTCTCCTTTTCAGTCTATTGTTAGATAAGGTAATAAAAGAATGGGAAATATCACAACAGGGGATAACCTCAGGAAACCTGCAGATCAAATGCCTGGGTTTTGCACATGATTTGGCGATTGTCACGAAAGGTATAAATGAAACAAAAGACGCTATTGAAAAACGACACGAAATCGCTTCCAAATCTGGACTACAGATCTCTTGCGAAAAGACGCAGTTTATGAGCGCAAAGACACTCTCGTCTCTCAACACAAAGTGCGGCACGATTTACAAAACGGCAAGCTTTAAATACCTCGGTGAAACACTAAAAATGAGAGGACATAACAGACACTCAAACGAAGAAAGAAAAACTAAACTGGACAAGGCATACAAAGTAGTGTGGAAGCATTATAACAAGATGTCTGTCTCACAAAAAGCCAAAGTACGCTACTACGACACGGTAGTGCTCCCCGAGGCACTGTACGCAGCAGAGACCACACTAATCGTAGGGCATACACGTATCAGATAACTAGAAAAAGTAGAACGGAAAGTACTTAGGAAAATATTTGGCGCAACTAACAACAATGGAATATGGATCAAGAAACCTACAGAGGAACTATGCAAACACACGGAGACCATCACAGAAAAGATTAGAAAACGCAGGCTACAATTCCATGGACACCTATACAGAATGCCACCACACAGACTGACCAAACAGATCTTTGACTGGCTAACCACTAGAAACAACAAATGGGTGGCGGAGGTAGAAAACGACTTGAACCAACTCAACATCACAGCAGACACAATAAATGACAGAAGAAAATTCAGAAACATCATTAAGAAAAGTAAACTACATGAGGTACACTGTGACAAACGAACAGGCGTAAAATGGACCGAAGAACGCAAGTAAGATCACATCCGGAAGATGAAAGAAATATGGGCAAGCAAAAAGCCAATCAAGGTGTAGCCGAAGGCTCGAAGCCGACAAGAAGCTTGGACAGAGAGCCGGAAACAGAAATACAGCGATCGAATGAGGGACGTTTATCACGGGTAAGAGCCTCTCTCTTCATATTACTTTGTTACAAATACCACTTAATTTGTTTTGAAGAACTTGTTAACTAGAGCTAGGAGTTGGAGGGTTAATAACGTAAGTCAATCTACAGGGAAAAACTAAGTAGGCAAATAAATTTCTCAAACGACTTGGGTTAGTAAAGACTTTAAATTTCAAGCCTTGTTGCATGATATTCATTATGAGTAAAACTGCTGCGGAGGCTAGAATTCGACGCATGTTTTTGCATAAGGGAGAAAAACTAACGCTTGTCGTAGTTGGTGGTGTACACAAAATAACGAATTTGTACACAGCGCAGTTTTCCCGTACTTATAAGATACTGATGACTGATTTGGAACTCGGTGTATAGAAGAGGTCAATCGTTTAACCGACTCGTTATGAATGTTTCAGTTGCTCCAAGAATTCAGTTTACAAAATATATCTTGCGAAATTTTAAAACCAAACGTCGCTAATACTAAGTTTTCTCTGATATTGGATCCCTAGAGCGGGCAAACTAATGCTGCCTTGTGTGAGAGCAATACTTATAGGTGATGAGGATCAACCGGCTTGCAAGGGAGAAGTAAACCGCGAAACTGCAGACGTGTGTGCCAGCCATGTTATGTTTATTTTTAACGGCAATTTGAAAACTTTATTTAGAAGCTCCAAAATTACAGTCTGCTTTTGTAAACCCAGCGGAAACTGCATAGCCGAGCGAATGGAACAACAGTTCGCAGCATAATTCATTATGTACCTATTTTTCAGGTAACGCTGTCGTACGCGTGGTATGCACCATAATTAAATCTCGAAAAAGAGATAGTTTTAAATGTAAACCAAGTTTGTTTCCGTCCAGATCTTCAGAAGGGACAATGTAGCCTTGCGAGGATTGCATTCGTTAAATGTTTTGGTGTTGCGAGTACATTTGCATGGAATATTTATATGACAGGTACCTTCCGTCTAGCTGTTCGAAGGAAACTGACGACATGTAACAGAGTGAGTGAGAGAGACATTGTAAATTAACCGGAATTAAGTCTTTATTCTTTACAAATCGAAGCAGTTTGATAACTTTATTTGCTTCTACTGTTATTATTCGCTACTGATTTACTTAGGTTGTTAACCCTCCAAATCCTGCTAATTTCGATACGGGAAAAAATACAACAAATTAAAAAACTGCAGAATGCTACTTGGAATCGAATACCGGCTATCCGCTCCTAAGCCAGACGCCTTGGTCGCAACAGGAATGGTGCTTTCGTTGAACAGCTCTTACCTTACAGGTAAATAAGCGAAAATAGAGAGTTTCGTTCCTCGATTTCAAGGAAAATATGAATTTTCATACATAAATACTGATAAAATGCTCAGTTTTCAATTACTATGATACTCTCAAATCTAACTGCTCCTCATGAACTGCAGGGGTAATTTTATCAAAACGGGGGTGGGAGCACGTGTTGAGCCAAAAAAATTTAGTCTTTCATTTTAAGTTGTCGACAAGCGAATTGCTATATATGAGCCAAATCGATTGGCTGTCTCTGGGGCTTCCACTTGTCAGAGGATCACACGACGCCGTTCGACCGCCGTGTCACCCTTTGCCATGTGGCGTGGTTCGGATGCGGTGTGGAGAGGCGTGTGGTCAGCACATCACTTTCCCAACCGTTCCCTGGCTCCCCACCTTAATCTCCGAGCCGCTACTTGTCATTCAACTAGTTTGTCAATTGGCACCATGTTGCTGTGCCGACCTCATTATATAACGATATGGCCCTATTAAATTTAAACAGTATACGTAACCGTGTATTGAAGTGGCGGCCTCATCCCATTATGTTACACTGATGACCTTACATATATTAGTCATGACTGGTTAATTGTATGTTTCGAATTCTAAAGCGAAAAGGAATGAGATTAAAATTACACTTGAAGTCAAAGTCGGTAAAGTTATAAAGTTGTACACATATGCTCCTCTTCCACCCAAGAAACAAGGTCAAAAGTTAAAACAGACGTGATTACCTAATTACAAATATAGTTCCCAAAACTTTTGATCCTTAGACTACAAGGGTCGCTCAGCACTGACCATCCTTAGATCTGTTTTATAACATGTTCAGATCTTCAGATGGTCGCTGTTGACCAAAACCGATAGTCTAAGGACCATACCTTTCGTGATCATTGGCGGAAATAAAAGAAATTCATTCTGCAGTTCCTGGATCACTTTTAATCCCCGATCATGTCACAACTTGTGAAGTATAGTTCCCACAAGAATGTAGAACTAATGCGGTTTAGTTAAAAGTATTTATGCGCCCAGAAATGAATTCAGTCGACGTGAGCAATCCACGAAGTTCACGTGACAGCGTAACACGGGATCGTCCACGGCTGGCCATACTGCCTCTCGAGCACGATGTGCGGACCGAGTGTGGGCCAAGACTCGGCCTGTCTCGACACTGCTCGGTACTTCTCGGAAAAACTCGGTACAGAGCGACATTTCACTTAATAATGCAGTGGGCATTTTTCGATCGATACGACATTCTTCAGTTCAACACAACCATGGTGTCAGCATTTTTTGCCATTCGCTATTTGTTCGAGTTATAATAGAATTTCACACTCCCAATGGCTGTTTGCACAGAAAGAGCTATTCTAGTGATCTATCCTGACAGTCGTTTAAAACTGAATGGTAATGACAGAAGAGAAGGACACAAATTCTCAATACCCTTAATACGATTTACAGTTGCGCGATCGACACGTATTGCAAATTTGCTGTGAAATAACATTACAACGCTACGCAGAGAATTTATGCATTTAGTTGACAGTGAAAGAGGACAAATTACAGTGATGTACAAACGGGATTCGTCGATCTGTACATCAAGGACTTTGTGCTAAATTTACACGCATTGTGGATGTGGTGAAATTGATGGTACGAATATCAAATTTTCTGAAGTCTCAGACATTTTTCTACTATCAGTTGCTGCAATTTTCGACGGATTTCAACAAAGAATATGGAGACTGTATATACTATTGCAAAGTACGTTGGTTAAGTCAAGGGGGATGCCTGAAATGATTTTTCGATTTAAAACCGCTATTGTTGAATCTATGGAGGAAAAAGAGGAGCAGGAACAAAACTTAGAACATATGGAATGAATTGAATTTAAGTGGACCTGACTGTGCACTGCGCACCGTAAGTCACTACTAGATAAGAAACAACATGTTTCTGATTTGCTGCAGATTCGTTTCGAAAGAAAATGGCATTGTGGAAGGGACAAATTCTGACAAAAATCACAGTCATTTTTCTACACTCACTGGCATTAAGTAAAACACGGGGTTTGAAGAAGTCATTGCGGTCTTGAAATAATTTCAAGGATAGTTTTCTAAACTTTCTGAGGACACTGCCAGTCTTATCTTTGTGTCTGAGCTCTTCTTCAGACCATTTACCTTTTCAGTTGATAGTGCCCCATGCATATGAAGGTAGAACTGATTGATGTGCGATGTAATTCCCGTGCAGAAGACAAATTCTTTTATGTTACAACTGTCCAGAAGGTCTATGATTTTTTTTCCCTGGCTGTGTTTCCGTATGTCCATATCGAGGGTGCAAACGTTATAAAATATTTTTATCATCATATATGCATGAAAGGCGTTTATCGATTATGAAACTGAGTCAAGTTTACATTGCAACCAGAGTGCGATAATCTGTGAAGTTTTCTGCGTCTTTTTGTACGCCGACAGTTGGTAGTAGGTAAAAATTATCTCGTCAGTGCGCCAAAGATAATTAAATAATACTGAAAAATTGTATCGTTTGTGCCATATGTCATAGAAAAATATGAAATATGAAACCAAGTTGTATGTACTGTGACGGCATTGCCATTCAAATCCGGCACGTTCGCAGTTCCCACCCAGCCCCCTTCCCCCTCCTCATATTCAGACACTGTGGTGTGGTGGTGCGCAGCCAAGAGAGGGGGCTGTGGCAAGTGAGCCAGAGCCCGTCTCGGTTGCCGAATTCCGGGCCATCCCTGTTCTAAACAAACCAGTTACGCACACATGTACACCAGCTGTCAGATTTGAATGCAGTGCTTGCTGTGGTACATTTATTATCGTTTCGCATGCACGCCGTATAATATGGCTTAGAAATCTGCTCACTTCACGATTTAATTTATTGTATGATAAATTTTCAGACCATGCCAAATGCACTGAATGAAAATTAACAGAAAAGTTATAAGGAGGGATGGGGAGTAAACAATACATTTATTATGTTGCCACTTCTGTAGCAATTTGAGATGGTAATGTCGATCTAATTTTGCAAGTGGAACCATATTTTATATTAAGGAAAATGCATGTAATAGATAACATTTGCAATCGATAGCCTAATCCTATGCAGGAATCTATTTCAAAAGCCTCTTTATTGGGTTGCACCTCACCTATTTTGCTAAATTATGAGATTGTGAATGGCGACGATGATATGCAAAGCTGGTACTTGACGACTGTACGTTGAAAAATAATGTCTCCGGATCCTACACACATCTGTTCCAGGTAGTGAAGTAACTTCCGTAGTGTTGCAGCTGTTACTGTGAGCTTGATATTACGGGATAGCAGATGCAGAGTGTGCAAACTGCGAAATGCGCCGCAATGCCCTATTTAGGCAGTACATTTTTGTATACGAGGACCTACTTTGTGACACCCGTGAAATAGTTTCAGTTCAATAAGTGATGTGACATGGGTCAAAACTTATTCTATCAAATCACAGTTCACGTATTGTTCAAGTGTGATATAGTGCACATGCATACTTTCACCAGGCTAGCCACCTACAAGGGTTTATTCTACAAGCGAAAATTATCTTATTTATTTATTTATCATTTTCTGTGGAACCATGTGGGCCATAGGTACCTGGCCAGGGACCGAGCCAGTACATAATTTCCAGATTATTGGTTAGGAAAATTACAAACGAAGAATTAAAGATTTAGTACAACCCAAAAATGTGATACGGGAATAAATAACACATTACAGAAACAGCGTTCCAGCTAGGACGAGGAATCGCCACGCAGAATAAAAGGAGTGTGTCACTACGAAAACTTTAAACGTGAGTTTGAATACTTGGGATTTATCGCTCAAGTTGTTTTCAGTTGTGCTGGAAGCCTATTGAGAATGAAATCTCCTGGCTAGTGCACACTATTCTGTACAGTGCTTATGGAAGTGCTTATCCGAGCGCACATCGTTGTAATACTGTGAGCAACAAGTCTCATAATGGAGTATATGCACGGGAACGACAGAGCTACAATTACAAGACACCTGAGCAACAGAGCTTACACGAAGTTCGCGAACTGACACCGAAGATCAGTCTGACCGTCCGTTTCAGGGCGAAAAGTTCAGCCGTCCTCGCACCTTGTGTGTGTGTGTGTGTGTGTGGGTGGGTGGGTGGGTCGGTAGGTGTGGTGCAATTCGAGCCGTGTGCAGTGCTCGCAGCTTCCACACAACAACAGCTAAGGTATTGCAGGAGTGAGTGCAATGCTCGTTGCTTTGGCACTAAACATCAGAAGAAAGTAAGATCTGCTTAGGTCGCGTAATTAAGGACAATGTTACAACAAGATGTCACAAATATCACCAAAATGTTTCTTTGTTGTAGGACCTGCAGATTATATTATGTCACAGTAGGACAGTATGCAGGGAGTTAGTAGACAGTATGCTACTTGATATATATTATTCTTGTACATAAGCTTATTTCGGCTTTACTGCCTTTTTCAGTCCATCGGCAAACAATCTCATATACTGATATTCTACATAATATATAGCTTACAAAGGTCTTTTACGCTGGACATTGTACTCACGCCCTGACGTTGTACACGGAGAAGTGTCAGCTTTCAGTAAGCTATTGCTGCTGGCCATAGTTGTTGGGTGTAATTTTCTTTTTACACACCTCAACAATGAAAAACACGAAGCTGACAACACTGAAAACGCACTAAAAATCCTGCAAACAATCCCAAAAGCTCCGATGATGAGTATTTTGTAAGAGTTTGAAATATACATGCACTAAGGATTATCTAGCTTTCGAAATGTGGTGCTACAGAAGAATGCTGAAGATTAGATGGGTAGATCACGTAACTAATCAGGAGGTACTGAATAGGATTGGGGAGAAGAGGAGTCTGTGGCTCAACTTGACTAGAAGAAGGGATCGATTGGTAGGACATGTTCTGAGGCATCAAGGGATCACCAATTTAGCATTGGAGGGCAGCGTGGAGGGTAAAAATCGTAGGGGGAGACCAAGAGATTAATACACTAAGCAGATTCAGAAGGATGTAGGTTGCAGTAGGTACTGGGAGATGAAGAAGCTTGCACAGGATAGAGTAGCATGGAGAGCTGCATCAAACCAGTTTCAGGACTGAAGACAAGAACAACAACAACGAGGATTATCTTCACGATAAATGAAGACACCAATTTCAAGCACACACGGTTTTTTTAAAAAAAAATTATTGAAATTTTACGTAGGGATAACGAATAAATAAGACAGCAGATATTACATACCTTTCAATAACAGTTTCACAGATACACGACCCGCAACAACACGAATATCTTTGAGTAAGCAACTAGCTGTCAAAGTTGAATTTCTACGACTGTCAGAATGCTAAGAAACATATAATAATATATGTGCGACATCAGATCATCAAAAATCTTTAAAACTGAAGATAATGTTCAAATGGCTCTGAGCACTATGTGACTTAACATCTGAGGTCATCAGTCCCACAGAACTTAGAACTACTTAAACCTAACCATTTGGTTCGAAGTACTCGTATTTGCCTCATAGAGCCTCCTTACAGTTTTGCGGTTCACTACCTAGGACAGCTGGGCTGGAATACGGTTGTAGGGGAGGGAGTAGAAGAAAGGGTTACGGGAGAATATGTGCTTGGTAATAGGAAAGAGAGAGGAGAAAGAATAATTGAGTTCTGCAATAAATGTCAGTTTCTAATGCGAATACACTGTTCAAGAACCACAAGAGAAAGTAGTATACTTGGTTAAAAACCGCGACTCACGGGAAGATTTAAGTCAGATTACATCATGGTCAGGCTGACATGAAGAAACTAGATCCTAGATTGTAAAGCTTACACACAAGCACATACGAACTCAGATCACAAGTCAGTAATAATAAAGAGTTGGCTGAAGTTTAGGAGACTATCCAGGAAAAATCAGTGCGCAAAGAAGGCGAATATGGACGTCATAGAGAATGAGGAGATACTCATGAAGTTCTCTGAGGCTACAGATACCGCGATAAGGATTAGCTCAGTACGCAAGTTGATGAGGGATAGAAATCTCTAAAACGAGTAGTGGCAGACTCTGGAAAAAAGCCGTAGCTGCGAGTAAGGTAACTACGAAGAAACCACGGCTAACAGAAGTAATACTTAAGGTGATCGACGGAAGATGGCAGTATAAAAATGTCCAGGAAAATTCAGGAGTACAGAAATACAAGTAACGTAGGAACGAAATAAACAGGTAGTGCAAGAAAGTCAAAGCAAAATTTCTGCATTAAAACAGAAGAAATGGAAAAAGAAATAATTGTCGGATGGATGTACTCAGCATATAGAAAACTAAAAACAACCTTGGATGCAATTAAAAGTAAGGGCTGTAACATGAAGAGTCCAAAGACAATTCCACTGTCAGATGCAGAGGAGAGATCGGACGGTGATGATGGCGATGTTTTGCCTTTGGGGCGCTCAGCTGTGCGGTCATCAGCGCCCGTACCAACTCCCACTTATTTTCACACTCCAAGTCTTTACATAGTCCAATCCAGCCACTGTCACGAATGGCGATGAGTACAACACAAACACCCAGTTCCCGGAAGAGAAAATCTCCAACCCGACCAGGAATTGAACCCCGGACCCCCTGATGCAGCGGTAGCAACGCTGTCCATTAGACCACGAACTGGGGACAACAGAGCGGATGGGTGGAAACACTACATTTAAGACCTGCTTCGTGGGGAACGCTTGTCTGATGACGTGGCAGAAGAGGTAGGGGATCCAGTTTTACAATCAGAATTTAAAAGAGCTTTGGACGTCTTAAGATAAAATAAGCAGAGGTGATAGATTTCATTCCATCGGAATTTCTAAAATCATTTGGGGAAGTGACAGCAAACGATTATTCACGTTGGTATGTAGAATATATGAGACTGGCGATATACTATCAAACTTTCTGAAAAATATCATCTACACATTTCCGAAGGTAGCAACAACCGACAAGTACGAGAATTATCGCACAGTCAACTTAAAAGCTCATGCATGCGAAATTTAAAAGAACGCGCAATCCCCAAGACTGGCGAAGTTTTGCAGAAGTTCGAAATGTAGCGCGTAATTCAATGCGAGATGCTTTCAATATATTTCACAGCGAAAGTTGTCTCTAAATCTGGCAAAAAACTCAATGAGATTCTGGTCATACATAAAGCACACCAGTGGCAAGACGCAGTCAATACCTTCACTGCGCGATAACAACAGTGAAGTCATTGATAACAGTGCCGCTAAAGCGGAGTTATTAAACACGTTATTCCGAAACTCCTTCACCAAAATAGACTAAATAAATATTCCTGGATTACATTCAAGAACAACAGCCAAGACGAGAAACGTAAAAATAGATATCCTCGGTGTCGCAAAGCAGCTTAAATCACTTAGTAAAAGCGAGGCTTCCGGTCCAGATTGTATACCAGTCAGGTTCCTCCCAGAGTATGCTGATACAATAGCTCCATAGTTAGCAATTACATACAACCGCTCACTCTCAGAAAGATTGCTCAAGTCACACCAATACCCAAAAAGGGAAGTAGAAGTAATCCGTTAAATTACAGGCCCACATCACTAACGTCGGCAGAAGGTTTTGGAACATACAGGGTGGTCCACTGATAGTGACCGGGCCAAATATCTCACGAAATAAGCGTCAAACGAGAAAACTACAAAGAACGAAACTCGTCTAGCATGAAGGAGGAGACCAGATGGCGCTATAGTTCGCCCACTAGATGGCACTGCCATGGGTCAACCGGACATCAACTGCGTTTTTTAAAATAGGGACCCCCATTTTTATTACATATTCGTGTAGAACGTAACGAAGCATGAATGTTTTAGCTGGACCACTTTTTTCGCTTTGTGATAGATGGCGCTGTAATAGTCACAAACGTATAAGTACGTGGTATGACGTAACAATCCGCCAGTGCGGACGGTATTTGCTTCGTGATACATTACCCGTGTCAAAATGGACCGTCATCGCCGTCAGTGTCTCGTGTGTGTGCCTTCGTTAGTGTTTATTGTTTGTTCGCCATCACGCCACCACCGTTCACGTGTGCCGTCGCCATCATCCATATTATGTGCCCCGTGTCAACTAGTGTTAGTGATGTTTCTCGTCCAGCGTGAACGGCTCCATGTTTTTTTGTTTTTTAGTGTCTACTTTTTTTTGCCCGCCGTTTTGATTGTATTCTCTGTGCCACCTATATGTATTACTTATTGTCAAACTCAAGGCTGAAGAGCGGCGTACTATGCTGCTGACAGCCCGCCTTTGTATAGGGTGTTTAAAATCACAATAAAGAATAAAAAATGGACCGTTTACCAATTGCGGAAAAGGTCGATATCGTGTTGATGTATGGCTATTGTGATAAAAATGCTCAACGGACGTGTGCTATGTATGCTGGTCGGTATCCTGGACGACATCATCCAAGTGTCAGGACCATTCGCGGGATAGTTACCTTATTTAAGGAAACAAGAAGTGTTCAGCTACATGTGAAACGTCATCCACGACCTGCAATAAATGATGATGCCCCAGTAGGTATTTTAGATGCTGTCGCGGCTAATCCGCACATCAGTAGCAGAAAAATTGCGCCAGAATCGGGAATCACAAAAACGTCGGTGTTGTGAATGCTACATCGACATCGATTGCACCCGTACCATGTTTCTATGTACCAGGAATTGCATGGTGACGACTTTGAACGTCGTGTACAGTTCTGCCACTGTGCACAAGAGAAATTACGGGACGACGACAGATTTTTTGCACGCGTTCTATTTAGCGACGAAGTGTCATTCACCAACAGCAGTAACGTAAACCGGCGTAATGTGCACTATTGGGCAACGGAAAATCCATGATGCCTGCGAAAACTGGAACATCAGCGACCTTGGCGGGTTAATGTACGGTGCGGCATTATGGGAGGAAGGATAATTGGCCCCCATTTTATCGATGGCAATCTAAATGGTGCAATGTGTGCTGACTTCCTACGTAATGTTCTACCGATGTTACTACAAGACGTTTCACTGCATGACAGAATGGCGATGTACTTCCAACATGATGGATGAACGGCACATAGCTCGCGGCTGAAGCGGTATTGAATAGCATATTTCATGACAGTTGGATCGGTCGTCGTGGCCCGCACGTCCACCGGATCTGACGTCCGAAGAATTTCTTTCTATGGGGAAATTTGAAGGATATTTGCTATCGTGATACATCGACAACGCCTGACAACATACGGAAGGCGAACTACTCGCTGTTGAGAGGAATGTCGTTACACGTATTGCCAAATGCATTGAGGTTGACGGGCAACATTTTGAGCATGTATTGCATTAATGTGGTATTTACAGGTAATCACGCTGTAACAGCATGCTTTCTCAGAAATGATAAGTTCACAAAGGTACATGTATCACATTGGAACGAGCGAAATAAAATGTTCAAACGTACCTACGTTCTGTATTTTAACTTAAAAAACATACCTGTTACCAACTGTTCGTCTAAAATTGTGAGCCATACGTTTGTAACTATTACAGTTCCATCTATCACAAAGCGAAAAAAGTGGTCCAACTAAAACATTCATACTTCTTTACGTGCTACACGAATATGTAATAAAATGGGGGTTCCTAGTTAAAAAAAAAAGTTGATATCCGTTTGACATATGGCAGCGCCATCTAGCGGGACAACCATAGAGCCATCTGGTTTCCCCCTTATAGCTAGACAAGTCTCGTTCTTTGTAGTTTTTTCGTTTGATGCTTATTTCGTGAGATATTTGGCCCGGTCACGATCAAAGGACCACCCTGTATACTGTATTCGAACATTATGAAGTACCTCGAAGAAAACGATTTATTGACACATAGTCAGCACGGATTCAGAAAATATCGTTCTTACGAAACACAACTAGCTCTTTATACTCATGAAGTAATGAGTGCTATAGATAACAGATGGCAAATTCATTCCATATTTCTTGATTCCCAGAAATTTTTCGACACCGTTCCTCACAAGCGTCTTCTAATCAAACTGCGTGCCTATGGAATATAACCTCAATTGTGAGGTTGCATTTGTGATTTCCTGTCAGAAAGGTCACAGTTCGTAGTAATAGATGAAAAGTCATCAAGTAAAACAGAAATAATATCCAGCGTTCCCCAAGGAAATTTTATAGGCCCTCTATTGTGCCTTATCTATATTAACGAACTAGGAGATAATCTCAGTAGTCGTCTTAGATTGTTTGCAGATTATGCCGTCATTTACCGTCTTGTAAAGTCATCAAATGACCAACGAATTGAAAAACGATTTGGATACCTGTATGGTGCGAAAAGTGGCAATTGACCGTGAATAAAGAAAAGTGAGAAGTTATTCACATGAGTACTAAAAGAAATCCCCTAAATTTCGATTACGCGATAAGTCACACAAATCTGAAGGCTGTAAATTCATCTAAATACTTAGGGATTACAGTTACAAATACCCTAAATTGGAACGATCACATAGATAATGTGGTGGGTCGAGCCAACCGAAGACTGCGATTCATTGGCAGAAAACGTAGAAGATGCAATAGGTCAACTAAAGAGACTCCTTACACCACGCTTATCCGCACTGTTCTGGAGTATTGCTGTGCGGTGCGGGATCCGCATCAGATGGGACTGATGGGTGACGTCGAAAAAGTACAAAGCAGGGTAGCTCATTTTGTATTATCGCGAAGCAGGGGAGATACGTGAATTAGAGTGGCAACCATGAAAGCAAAGGCGTTTTTCGTTGCGACGGGATCTTCTCATGAAATTTCAATCACCAGCTTTCTCCTCCGATTGCGAAAACATTCTGTTGGCACCCACCTACATAGGGAGAAATGATCAGAAACCAGGGCTGGCACAGAAAAATTAAAAAAAAATTAAGTGCTCGTTTTTCCCGCGCGCCGTTCGAGAGTAGAACGGTAGAGAGACAGCTTGAAGGTGGTTAATTGAACCCTCTGCTAGGCACTTTATTGTGAATAGCAGAGTAATCATGTAGATGTAGATGTGCATCCAAGCTGCTGACAGTAATAACAAATAGAAGAGTGGAAGAGTAATTGAGGACTTGTTAGATGGCCATCAGTTCGGCTTCAGGAAAGGTAAAGCGGCAGGGGAGACAGCTGGTAATCGAAGCAAGACTGAAGAAAAATCAAGAAACTCATAGGATTTGTCGACCTGTAGAAAGTATTCGGCAATGTAAAAAGGTGGAAGATGCTCGAAATTCCGAGAAAAGCGATAGGGAAATACGGGTAGTATACAACATATACAAGAATAAAAAGGGAACAATAAGACTGGAAGATCAAGAATGAATTGCTCGGATTGAAGAGGGTACAAGGAAGGGTTGTGGTCTGTCGCCCATGTTGTTCAATCTATACATCGAAGAAACAATGAGGGAAATAAAAGGGAGGTCAAGAGTGAGATTAAAATTCAGGGTGAACGGAAATTAATGATGAGACTTGCTGATGACATTGCTATCCTGAGTGAAAGTGAAGAAGAGTTACAGGAGCTGCTGAAACGAGTGAACAGTCTAATGAGTACAGCATATGGATTGAGAGAAATCGAAGAGAGACAAAAGTAAAGAGAAGTATCAGAAATAAGAAGAGGGAGAAACTTAACATCAGAATCTGGGATCATGAAATAGACGAGGTAAGGGAATTGTGCTACTTGTGGAGCAAAATAGCTCATGACTGACGGAGCAAGGAAGACATAAGAAGCAGACTAGCACTGGAAAAAAGGGCATTCCTGGCTAAGAGAAGTCTGCTACTATCAGACATAGATCTTACTTTGAGGAATAAATTTCTGAGGATGTACGTTTGGAGCACAGCATCGTTTGGTAATGAGACATGGACTGAGGGAAAACTGGAATAGAAGAGAATCGAAACTTTTGAGATATGGTGCTACAGAGGAATAGTGGAAATTAGGTGGACTGGTAAGGTAAGGGATGAGGAGGTTCACAGCAGAATCGGCTAGGAAAGGAAGATGTGGAAAACACTGACAAGGAGAAGGGACAGGATGATATGACATCTGTCGAGATATCAGAGAGTGGCTGCCATGGTACTAGAGGTAGCTGTAGAGGGTAAAAATTGTAGAGGAAAATAGAGACTGGAATACAACCAGAAAATAAGTGAGAACGTAGGTTGCAGTTGCTACTCTGAGATGAAAGGCATGGGACAGAAGAGGAATTCGTGGCCTGCCGCATCAGACCAGTGAAAGAAATTGTGAAAAAAGCAAAAAAATCACCTAGGACCAAGACGCCTAATGATGCATGCGACAAAGCGCCTCTGTTTTAACGCCGCTCTAGCAGCTGTTTCGGGTAGGAGTGTTGTAACAACAAGCAACACTCCGCATCGCCACCTCTGATCTCACGCTGCCCTCTCTGACTTATCTCGAAATTTCTTTCCCAACAGCATTTGCAGGGCGGAGATCAAATTTATCTGCTATAGTAGCGGCATGTTATAGGCCACTCTGCATCCACTACTGTTTAGTTATTTACAAACAATGCCTGTTTGCCTTTAAGTGCTTTTTGCTTCTGTTTGTCTGCAATGAGTTCTTGGCTGCAAACATTGTTCTGTAAAGGCTATTTTTCACAATGTGAACATTCCTGATTGTAATATGGGAATATTTAAATTATAGCTTTTTTCTTCGAGTGCTGTTACTCCTGCCTACCTGCGCAGTTAATTAATTAATCGGCTTAAATCCCCCTGGGAATAGGGAGGAATTCGATTGCCCTACGCAGTCGAGAGACGAGAAATTCTGATTAACTTTCTCACGCCACCGGGGTAGCCGCGCGGTCTGTGGCGTCTTGTCAGTCTTGTTAGCTTAAGTTAGATAAAGTAGTGTGTAAAGTTAGAGACGGACGACCTCCACAGTTTGGTCCTATAAGATCGTACCAATAATTCCCAAAACTTTCTCACACGCACGGCACATGTTAGAGATACTCCCATCACTTAAAGGAAGTGACTCTCCATCAAGCAAGAAGCTATGGAACAGTTACACGCTGTGAGAGTATTCCAACCAACATCTTGAACCACATTCGTTTTCAACCGAGTCCAAAGTTCCTCCACACGAAGACCCAGCATGATATATTCGATACTTGGTTCGGAATAGTAATTTCCCATATTGGCAATATTGTTCCTCCGTGAGTGTACTGAAAAGAACGATGTGTATATATAGCCCGGCCACTCATAATGCTACCCGTTGCCTAACATAAATACGGCCCCGTAAGACGTTTCGGTGCGAGAGGGCACGGTAGCAGAGTTGGCAAGCAAGTAAATAACGGTATCTGCATGCACGAGGTGTCAGGAGAATGCCGCGTAACTCATCGGTATCGGCCACAGCTGTTACGCGGACGGCTCTTCGATAAGACGGCGTTATTTATGTATAGGTGGAAGCTGGTACTCCAGAGCGGTTGATGAATGGTACCGCACGCAGGCATGAACACGTTCTCTCTCTCTCTCTCTCTCTCTCTCTCTCACACACACACACACACACACACACACACACACCACACACATACACACACGAAAATACAAACACACACACACACACACACACACACACACACACACACACACACACACACAGAAGGTTCGCTACGCCTGTGCGATTTACACGTAATCGTCGTGCGCCTGTGTTTGCCTCACACACAAGAAAAGATATGAGCGAAGATGCTCCCGATTTCCTGGATATGAGCGCATAGGTGGTTCCCATTTATAGAAAGATATAACATTTCACGCTCTTCCAGTGATCAAAATGTCCTCTTTCCTAGCTGAAACTGCCGCCACAGCTGGTATATTTAGAGACAAAGACGAAATCGTAGAAATAAGAGGCAGTACTGAAATAATTGATCAATTTTGCAAAATGCAAGCGTGAGCCTTATGGAAGAGACAATATGGTAAGTAATTCTTTGTCTAGCACGTATACCCGTGAAGTAATACCGTTGGGAAACCGATATCGAAGGAAAATACAAAATACGGGAACAGTATACATGGGGCGACAAGATTAGTTTTGATTCTTGGAATTCAAGGTACTGGGGTGATCTATCCCAATTCGAAGATCAAGTTCAACATTAATATCATCTCAGAAGTTTTCCACACTGGTGAAATCACTGGGAAACTACGTTAAGCTAGGGTGATTACAACTCTACATTTATTCCTTTAAAAGCTGAACAGTTATTTGATATTTATGGTTTACAGTCAACACTCGATCAATATGCTAACACGTATTTATTTCTGAATATGCAACTCTGTAGATGTGTATGAAATGAAGGCACTGAATGGGTAATAATTGTCCCATTCAATGTACGGCAGCCAAATCATATCGGCCTCGTAAAGGCATCACGTCGGTTTCGACACATAAAGTGTAGAAGAAACACTACTATTCTATAACTTGCATTCGTACGAAGTACGAATGAATGCTTCTAAATTTGTTGAGGTTTGCATCGTTCTTTCCAGGTTGTACTTACTTTTGAGAAGCTGCAGACAGTCATCACGTTTCACTTTGTCTTCATAATCCACCGAATTAACCAACTACCAACAAGGAAATGCACGAAAATGCTCTTTTAATTCCATTAGACCTCTCACCCGAACTGCTAAGCAAAAGAAAATTTGAATGTATGCGAAAAACTCAATCTTTTAACAGTGGGGAGATTGCTATGAATGTAGTGCAGAAACTTACTTGTTAGGAAGAGTGAAAAAAATATTCGTACTTATATGAACTGATGATGCTACAAATAATTTCCATTTCAGATTCTTTCACTGTGAATATAAATGGTCAGATATTTCAGAATAGCCAATCTGAGAATCCTCTGATTGGTCCGTGCACGACAGCGTAGTTACAATATGTTCCAAAAAGCCGTGCTCGAAAATGGGATTCTCCAGGGAGTTATGTCTAGGGATCTATTGCTGGGAACCAGCTCCCTCAGTCCTCATTCTGTTTTGGTCACCCAACATTTTGGTATGCAAAAATAGTTTTGCATTTTTGGGTTGAAAGAGAGTGGAAGAGCACATTCACAGCGGAACAGAGAGGAGACAGAGCCAGTGGAGACGAAAAGAGAAGAGATAGTTGTGGTGGCAAAGCGAGAGGGGATACTGATGGTCAGTGAGGGACAGAGGCAGTAAAAGAGATGAGAAATGTATGGAGATAGTAGTAATGGGACCAAAAGAGAGAGGGGAGACAATGGAAATGAAAAATAGAGATGACTGGACACCATACATAGGCTTTAGTAGGAGGTGTGGTAGATTCTTTTATGTGTTTGTCTATTTTTTGTTTGTCTGACGTCGATGTATTATGCTCGCAGTAAAAGGTCGTAACAAAGAGATTAAATTGTCTCTGATAGTGCTGTTAAAAGAATTACTGTTCGTTGCATGTATCAAGAGTCTTGGGAAAGACGGCTGGATATTTTTAGCAGCTGTTCATACATGAGATTGTAGGTTCGAGTGCTGTTGTCCACGTCTCTTCCCGTACAAGCCGCATTCAATCTGAAATAATTCTGCTATTTCAATACTTCCAAAAATACTAATAAAGGTCGTGACGCTCACCTTTGTTCTCATGAAATAATAACGGTTTATTGTGTCTCTTGTACAATTCTCCACATAACATCAAAAGAAGCGAACAGAAAACTCTAGTTATCCTTAGTTACGAATAAACCACAGAGAGAGTAATATTCCGAGTCAACGTTGTAATTATCATAGAGTCTCTCGGATAACGTCTTTGCCACTTAGCTCTCTCACAGTCGATTCAGTACATTATATATTTATTACACTACACATGCCTCCCTAGGAGTACATAAGAGTACTAAAGGTCGATTAGAAACTCCTATCCACATTTGTTCATTATTTAACACGCATGTATAATATCAACGAACTGATAACACTTTTTAATGTTTGTTTTGTGAATGATGGTATTGTATGGAGTGTGTGTGTGTATGATTGTCTCCACTACAGTTCTCAACATTGGAAAACAAAAAGACAATCCTGTATTTATTTCTTGCCTCCTCATTGGAGCATGGACAACGGGAAAACCATGCAAAAAACCGTATCGAGGCCTTCAGTATTGAGAATTGCAATGGTTTTCTTTATTTGTTTGCATAATAACACATTGATCCTTAATTGTGCTCAATAGAGGAAAACTTTAAATGTTTCACAATCTTCTGCTCCAATACATAAAATTATTCTCTTCAAACGTCAACGAACGATGCTGGTCGTGGTGAGCGACGTTGCAGGCGATGGGAAGATGAGATCAGGATCGGGATCGAGGTTCTGGTTCAGGGTTGATGACGTACATGAACTCGGTACTCTAGCATAGGATTGGTTTGGGACTCAGCTCACGGATAGGACATGAAACATTCGAAATTAAATATTAGAGTTTTGCAATAGTACTCGGTACACCTGTAAGAGATGGATGAATTTACACATCAAATCCATTCTCACATGACGAATCTGTGAACTTGGGAGATTCGGATTCAGAGTTCATTGCCATGAATTCCCCAGACAACACTGTAAGTGTTAATATTCAGTTCGCACAGTTGAGTGAAACCAACACTCAATAAAGTTAGTCAAAATAAAACAAAATATTGTCAAATGTCACTATTATAGGTTTCATAAGAAATTATAGCCTATCACTTTAGGAAATGCCATGTTTATTGCAACATGACTGTTCACTCAAGTTTGTGTGAATAGAGTTTGGATCATATTTTATGACACTGTATGAGCGTTCATGTCAGATCACATCACATTGTGTGGCAGCGCATTCTCCCACCAATGCCCTGTTCAAGCTTTGCACATAAATACAGTTCTCCACTGAAACACTGAAGTCATCCACTTTACAAACTTTTCACACATAATAATGTGTCCATTTAAGTCATTGCACAGGAATACAAATCTACAGAACAATCCTTATCAAATACTGTGTCCGAATATCTGTAGAAAACAGATGGTCCCACATTCACAAATTTCGGATGGTCTATTATTCTATCATACAATTAAATTAAAACTTAAATAACATGAATACCTTTGATACCACATTGTGTACGTCCCCATATCCATGTCTACCGACTCATCTCAAGGGCAAAAGACTTCCTAATACGTCGAGTCACAAAAGGATTAACTCCTACCCAAGAGAGTCAAATAAGTATTCATCTCGATTCCATTTAGGTTAAGGATAGATAGACACAACCCTAACTTAGTCTCCTTTATGTGCTATGTATGAAGTTCAATGGCAAAGCGCTTATATTCATAAGTACTTAATTATAAGAACATCACCTTAAAAACACTTAACACTAACATACAAGATCAAATAACACAATACCACTAGTACAATATACCAATTAAAATCAAACTTTTCACAATTATCCTAGATCATTGACTGTATCAGTCTTTTGAGAAATATCGCTTTAAATCTTTATGGGGGGTACATGCCATTTACTTTGTTAGTCGTTGGCTGTCCTCGAATATAGGCTCCTGGACTTGGGATTGAAAGTACTCTGTAGGGTCCAGAAAAAATTAATGACCACTTCTTATTCCTGTCCTTGAGCAATGATGCTTTGGGATGTGTCTTGAGTAACACCATCGTCCCAATCTGAAATGTCTTTGTCCTTTTTAAGCTTTCATCATAATAAATTTTTCTCTGTTCAGCTTTTCTTATAATCACTGATAGTGCCTGACGAATCTTTGCCTCCCTAGATTCTTCATTGATTGATAATTTAGGTAGACAGTTTATCCACTCATTATTTTCTTTTCTATTAAACATCAAACTCTGAGGGTGTATAGTTGGTTGAAGTGTGTGGTAAATTATTGTAAACTTCTTCAAATTGTTTTAAAAGTTTGTTTGTGGTGACAATAAGTCCTTATAAATCTGTTAACAACTCGGAATAGCCTCTTAATTGGATTGGCTTCCGGATGAAATCTAGAAATTAATAATTGTTTAATCCAGCTTTCCTTCAAGAATCTTTTCCATCTGTATCCGGTGAAATTTGATGCATTATCAGATAATAAAACGTTGGGTTTTCCAACACCTGGGATATAATCAGTGATGATTTTCTTAATAATTGCCTTTGCAGTGCATGTTTTGAAAGGGTACAATTTTACATACTCGGTGAATAAATCGTAAAATCCGACAATGTACTTAACATTCCCTCTGGTTCGTAGCAGGGGTCCAATTACATCAACACTTACTACCTTCAAAGGTTCCTCAACCACAATCGTATGCAACAGTCCTCTTGCTCCATTATTCAAAGACTTTGCCTTTTGGCAAATCTGACAACTCCTTATAGTAGTTTGCACAACCTCTCTCAAGTTAGGAATGTGACAGTATCTACCTATCTTCTCTGTACATTTACTTACCCCACAACGTCCCCAGACTATGTGTGTATGACATATTAATTTCATTTCATAATCGTGTGGAATGCAAACACACCATTGATTCGATTGGGAATGTCTTCTATGGAATAAGACATTGTCATGTAATTGATATATATCTTTCAGTTTAGGTGAGTCATTTGCCTGTATCTTCTGAATTATTTGTGTCCATCGACGATCTTCTAGTTGTAAATGGGTCATGTCTTGGCACATCTTAATGCAACCTCTTCTGTTTTCAACATCCTTCATTAATAAGATATTGAATTCTGTTATTTGATCTTCTCTTTCTTCAGATTCAGTTAATTCTACTGGTAGTCTGAAAAGAGCATCAGCTATAATATTCTCTTTCCCACTGACATATATCACTTCAAACTGGTACTCATGAAGTATTAGTATCCCTCATGCTAATCTTGGATGAAGGAGTGTACAGTTGTTTAGAAAAGTTAGTGCCTGATGGTCACAATACACTCTTGTATAAGCACCAGCCAGGTAATAGTGGAACTTTCTAAATGCCCATATACTTACTAAGGCTTCAAGCTCTGTGGTTGTGTATGCCTAACCACAGTGAGTGAGTGTCCGGCTTGCAAAAGATATGGCACAAAAAATATATTTATTGTCACCATCTGAATTTGAAATAAGCAAGCTCCTAAACCATATGACTATTGCACCTGTCATTAGTCCAAAATCCTTTATCATGTCCATATGGTATAGTATGGATGCATTGAGGGGTGCCACTTTGATTCTGTTGAATGCTCCTTCACAATCTGGAGTCCATTGCCATGACACATTCTTCCTATGTAAGGATATTAATGCTTCTGAATTAAGATCCAGTGTTGGTATGAAACGATGATAAAATGAAGATAATCCCAGAAATGCCTTCAATTGTATTCGGTTGCGTGGTGATGGCACGTTTTCTATTGTGTCAATTTACTTTTGAGCTGGCAAAATCCTATAGGATGCAATTAGATGTCCTAGGAAATTGATTTCATTCAAGGAAACTTGGACTCCTTCAAGTTAGCAGTTACTCCTGATAATCTAAAACTTTCTAAGAGTCTTCTAAGGATTACAATATGTTGCTCCCAGTTGGTTGTAGCAATCAACATATCATCCACAAACTGGGTAACCAATTCATGCAGCTCAGGTCCCAAGACAGTATACAACGCTGAAATAAACACACCTAAACTCACGTTTAAACCAACTGATAGTACTGTGAACTGATAATTCTGGCCATTATAAAGGAATGCTGTGTAATTCCTTGATTCCATGTCTAATGCAACTTGCCAAAATGACTATCGAAAATCAATTGTAGAAAAAATGT
Source organism: Schistocerca americana (assembly GCF_021461395.2). Classification (NCBI taxonomy): domain Eukaryota; kingdom Metazoa; phylum Arthropoda; class Insecta; order Orthoptera; family Acrididae; genus Schistocerca; species Schistocerca americana. The sequence continues at coordinate 97,783,691 of NC_060121.1, forward strand.
TGACGCCAGGAAACTTATGGATTCGTTCTTCTGTATTGGGAGGTTGGGTTCTCACAGGAAGAAGAATTTTGTTAATCTCCCTAGCATCCAAAACCAAACGTACACTGCCGTCTAACTTTAGTACTACATGTAGTGGACTGCAATAATGACTGTTGGATGGTTCAATGATGTTCCAGCTAATCATTTGCTGTATCTCCCGATCGGTAGCAGACCTTAATGCCCATGGAATGGAGTAATATCGGTGACAGTAGGTTTTGTGTGGCCTAATATTTAAATGGCACACATAATTTTTGATAACACCCAGTTTCTTATCGAATAGATTGGTGTAACTGCTTAACAATTGTTTCAACTCATGCTTCTGTTGAGATATCAGGGTATTTGCTTCAGTTACTTTAACATCAATCTGTTCTCCTATAGTTAACTCTGATTCTTCGGTTAGAGGGTTAGAAATCTTCCTGTCAAAACTTTTCTTTATCAGCTTAATTTCGATCGTACAGCAGTAGTGTTCATGCAATTCCTGCTTTTGAACTAAATTAATTGTCAGAGGTACACCATCAACGGTCAACATGAGTTTACTGGAGGCGAAATCGATAATTGCATTTAACTCTATCAGTAATTCATATCCTAAAATAAAGGCTATGACAAGGTTTGGGACAATTAGGCACGTGAAATCAATGGCTCCATTACCTAAATTCATTTTAATTCTTGTCTGTAGCTTCACTGACTTGGAGCGTCCTCCTACAGCACCTAATATTTTGCATGTTTGCCACGGGTAAGTTCGGTATATTTGCTCGTTCCTGTAACCTCTTCATGAGAGCTGTGGAGATAACATTTACACTTGCGCCTGTATCTAATATTGCTGTGAATTTAAAACCCTCAATATTAACTTCTATAGCCGCTTGTGGCATGCTTCGTGGCTTAAAGTTACAAGTTTTATCCCCTTCAAGCAATTCTTCCCTGATATCAGCATGGTTGTATCTAATCAATTTTATTTTATTGTCACGACCCCATTCGCAAGTTCCGACCAGCCTTTCGGGGCTAAAGTTAGTCGATTTTAGTTTTCCTGTATATTGTTAGGTAAGTTGTGTTCATTACTAACATCAGTAATTATTGGGGAATAATCTCTGCCATTATTGCTGTTATTGTTGTGATTGTGTGGAGTATTGATGTTATTGTGTAACTGGTTCCAACCTGATATTCGGGAATTTTGACGATATCCAGGATTATATCTTCTTCCCTGTTTCATGTTGTTATGGGATTTGTAACCTTGGTTGTTACCATTATCCCGACGAGAATTACTATTTGATCCGTAACTCTGTCCTTTTGGCCCATTATCGCTATTTGATTGTTGTTGCCTGCTGTCGTTGTGATTACTATTGCTATAGTTCCTTTCATTTAAACCATTGATCTCATGTGGATTGTAGGACCTAGCTGCAATATCGTCTAATAGCACATCGACTGCATCGACTGCTGTCAAGAATTCTTCCAGGTTATTGTCGTTGACATGCAACAATTTTGTTTGTATGTCAATCGGCAATCTGGATTTTAATACTCTAATCAAGTCTTTGGAAGAAATTGGTTCAAACAAATATTTTGTTTTGTTGAGATATCGCTCAAAATATATCCTGAGTGTTCCAAGTCTTGAATAATATGGTTCTGGGTTATATACTTGCTTTCTTATCCTTTCCTTTATTGCCGGAGACCAATATTTGTCGATAAAAGCCTGCTCAAAATCTGAGTGCATAAGATAAGTGTCTATTGCCTAACTACTCCTTATAGCTCCGTCTCCTACCATATGTCCACTCACATAACTAATTTTCTGTCTTTCTGTCCAAATCCTGGGTGAAACTCCTTTAAACGATTTTATGAACACGATGGGATGAATAGTTTTCTTTTATGGATTGAAAGTTGGAAATTGTCTACATTTAATAAGTTTTTCCTCCATATGAAGTGTTGCATAATCTGATACACGATCCTGCATGCCACTAATATTTGGGGGATTGCCAGTATGTCGATGTTCATGTACACCAGCATTTTGGTGGATGCGAGATGGATTAACTCTCTCGCTTGTGTAGATGTTCTCGGAACCTACTGACTGATAATCTTAGTGAGACTGACGCATATCGTCAATTTGTTTACGAACCTCTTGCTGACCATTGAAAAATTCTTGGTGTGCAAGCTCTGTGTCTGTCAATACGTCTTCGAATTGTTTCCGAATTTTCAGTAAGTCGTTTGATAATTCTTTGTTCTGAGAATCTCTGTCATTTATAGCTTCGGTGACTACAGACTGAACTTTCTGCTCAACAGCGTCCGCTAACTGCGAATCACGATCAACGAGCCACTGATTAAAAACATCGGAAAACTGTTCCATGTCATGTGTAAGCTGTTGCTTAACCCTATTGTAAGGTTATGTAATTCCTGTGACAGTTTTGTAACTGTGGCCGATAGCTGCTCTTGCTTTTGTGACGCTTTATCAAATTCTAACTGAAGATTGTTAACCGCTTCGGGTAGGTGCTTGTGTGCTTCCCGAAAAATTTCAAACTCTGTTATTAAAGCTGCCTGCTTAAGACAAAATTGTTCTATTTTAGTTTTAAGTTCCTCATGCGTATTTACAATCTGCATTTGTAAAGCTGTTTTCATTATATTAATCTCTGATTTAAATATGGACTGTGATTCTGCTATTTGTTTTTGAAGACTAGTTCGTTATGAGACGCAGCTTGACTTTCTCGAAATTCTCGAGACATTTACTCTATTCGTTTCAGTAAAACTGTCATAGGGTCATCTACCTCCTGCACTTTAGTTTGAGGCACACTAGTTTCACCCGATTGAGCCATCTTGGTCTGAGATTGTGTCTTAACCATATAATCACAAAATAATTAATACTAAATGATCCGTTAAAAACGTGTGTAACACATACTGTTTACTCAGTAGCTAATGACGTGCTAATGGTCGTGCAGATGACCGTTTTGTGACAACACAATTTGTAACACAAACTACCGCTAGTCTACTAAGGAAGTATGTGCCTATCTACACTTAACTCTTTGCTACTACCCATAGACGAGTCAGCAGAATGGAATATGCCAACGTACACTTACAACTTGTAGATAACTGCGATATAGACTGGCATATCTCCGCTATTTGAGGAAGCAGTTATGCCAATCACAAGCACGATTTCGATGTTTATTTATTTGCTTTCGTTGGCGCAAAGTATTTATTAATCAAAGTACCTCGTAAAGGGATCACGTCGACTTCGAAACATAAAGTGCAGAAGAAACACTACTATTCTATAACTTGCATTCGTCCCAAGTACGAATGAATGCTTCTAAATTTGTTAAGGTTTGCATCGTTCTTTCCAGGTTGTACTTACTTTTGAGAAGCTGCAGACAGTCATCACGTTTCACTTTGTCTTCATAATCCACCGAATTAACCAACTACCAACAAGGAAACGCACGAAAATGCTCTTTTAATTCCATTAGACCTCTCACCCGAACTCCTAAGGCAAACGAAAGTTTGAATGCATGCGAACATCTCAATCTTTTAACAGTGGGGCGATTGCTATGAATGTAGTGCAGAAACTTACTTGTTAGGAAAAGTGAAAAAAATATTCGTACTTAGCCGGCCGGGGTGGTCTAGCGGTTCTAGGCCCTCAGTCCGGAGCCGCGCGACTGCTACGGTCGCAGGTTCGAATCCTGCCTCGGGCATGGATGTGTGTGATGTCCTTAGGTTAGTTAGGTTTAAGTAGTTCTAAGTTCTAGGGGACTGATAACCGTAGATGTTAAGTCCCATAGTGCTCAGAACCATTTGAACCATATTCGTACTTATATGAACTGATGATGTTACAAATAATTTCCATTTCAGATTCTTTCATTGTGTATATAAATGATCAGATATTTCAGAATAGCCAATCTGAGAATCCTCTGATTAGTCCGTGCACGACAGCGCAGTTACAATATGTTCCAAAAAGCCGTGCTCGAAAATGGGATTCTCCAGGGAGTTATGTCTAGGGATCTATTGCTGGGAACCAGCTCCCTCAGTCCTCATTCTGTTTTGGTCACCCAACATTTTGGTATGCGAAAATAGCTTTGCATTTTTGTTCTGAAAGAGAGTGGAAGAGCACATTCACAGCGGATCAGAGAGGAGACAGAGCCAGTGGAGACGAAACGAGAAGGGATAGTCATGGTGGCAAAGGGAGAGGGGTACTGATGGTCAGTGAGGGACAGAGGCAGTAAAAGAGATGAGGAATGTATGGAGATAGTAGTAATGGGAGCAAAAGAGAGAGGGGAGACAATGGATATGAAAAATAGAGATGACTGGAGACCATACATAGGCTTTAGTAGGAGGGGCCTGGATCAGCGCTCCCCTCCCCCATCTCCCTCCAAGACCGACGAACTTTAACATGCAGGTGTAGGGGAGAGCGCAGTTTGTGTCGAAATTTAAAACACATGGATTCATGGGGAAGACAAGTTGGACGCGATAGAATTTTTGAGATGTCGACGTTACAGTGGGAAAGAAGTACAGAAGGAGGCAATGTAAGTGAGACAGGAGACAGTGACTTTGGGATGTACAGCAAATAAATTGGAGGAAAAGGAGACGGTGGGAGAGAGACATATGTAGGAAGTCCCACCGCGAGGGAGATGCTTATTACGAAGACTTAACAACAAAGAGAGGCTGGTTAAAAAGGATTTACATAGTTCTTTGTTAAAAGAGCGTGAATATGCTCCCGTTCCTACATCTTTAGTGACAAAGGCAGAATGTAGATTGAGGCAGGCGATTCCCCACATTTTGTGTCAGTCTTTTAAACATCAATATTCTCGTATTAGCCTTTGTTCGTTCTGTGAGGAGCATTTCTTTGTTGGTTGATATTAAACGGTAATGAGCGTCTGATCCTTTATAATTTCGGAGTGACGAACATGATTTTTAGTTTAACTCTACAACTCCCTCGTGATAATGAATCTGCGAAGTTATGTAGTGATCTAGTGAAACATTACACGCTAGACTTCTGCTACACGAGAGTCAGAAGAAGTGACGGCGTGTTACGAAGTTAGCAGAGAGCGGAAGTACGTTTCTGGTTACGGCTGACGAAACAAGAGACTCTGAGTCATGATTTTGGCCTCTGTTATTCGTCGATTCATTCAGGCTCTCGATGCGTGATTACAGCTAAAACCAGTTATAACTTTTAAGATATTACCACAGTTGTCCAGGTCAATGTCACGATGTATTCAAATTGCAATAGACTAGCTAGCTCGACAACTCTGAACCAAAATAGGGCAGCAGGACATAATTGTATAACTAAGATGTAGGATAAAAAAAGAAATGAAACAGAGAATACGCATCCTGGCATTAAGCTAGAGGGTAGGCTACATAAAAGTGGCCTAAAAATACCGGGTGATCAAAAGGTCAGTATAAATTTGGAAACTGAATAAATCACTGAATAATGTAGATAGAGAGGTACAAATTGACACACATTCTTGGAATAACGTTTGGTTTTATTAGATGCAAAAAATACAAACGTTCAAAAAATGTCCGACAGATGGCGCTTCATCTGATCAGAATAGCAATAATTAGCATAACAATGTAAGACAAAGCAAAGATGAAGTTCTTTACAGGAAATGCTCAGTATGTCCACCATCATTCCTCAACAATAGCTGTAGTCGAGGAATAACCTTGTGAACAGCACTGTAAAGCTTGTCCGGAGTTATGGTGAGGCATTGGCGTCGGATGTTGTCTTTCAGCATCCCTAGAGATGTCGGTCGATCAAGATACACTTGCGACTTCAGGTAACCCCGAAGCCAATAATAGCACGGACTGAGGTCTGGGGACCTGGGAGACCAAGCATGACGAAAGTGGCGGGTGAGCACACGATCATCACCAAACGACGCACGCAAGAGATCTTTCACGCATCTAGCAATACTTTGTTTTTTTTTGTTTTTTGGTTCTAATAAAACCACATCATTCCAAGCATGTGTGTCAATTTTTACCTCTCTATCTACATTATTCCGTTGTTTATTAAGTTTTCGAATTTATACTGACTGTTTGATCACCCGGTATTTCATTCACCTTATGCTAGGCAACCCAACTTAAATCATTGCCCACTCCAGGTGCATAAGATGCATGTTAGGTTGCCTAGCTCAAGGTGCATGAAATATTTTACTGGCCACTTTTATTTAGCCACCTAATACAATTGTTACAATGGATGCTGATAAATTGTTCACCATCATCGTGGTTTATCGTTGGCACACTCAAGTAGTTCGTCAGCACGACAGGGCTATGTTACATCCACCATGAATCAGTCACTGGTGCGAGACGCACAACGTTCTACTGACGCAATCATAACTGGTACGGCTGTGCTCTGCTGTGCCTAACAATGTTGTCCTTATGACACAGTCAATAATCCAGCGCTGCCTCTACTGGACTGCATGACGAGGACTGTAACGCCACATCGTGGTTGAGACATGAACGGACGACCACGAGCTCTGTGCCGTCGAGGTACACCGACCATTTGACTCTAGACAGTGCCATCGTCGACTGCATCTCTGAGATACCGAGCTAGAACGTAAGAAGTCCAGCCAAGGTGCTGTGAACGTTGCTGCCGAGCCAGCGTTCAGCGAGGCATCAACGTTGGGGGAGTACACTTTCTCCCAGATACGCGTGTGCATTTCAGTGGTTCTATGCGCCACCTCTGACATAGCAGTGCTGGAATATTACAGGACGATGCCACGCTACGTTCTGGACGATGGTGTATAGAAATAATTCAAGTGTAATGGAATAATACGGAACTGTTTTGCTGTAGTCATCCACAACGTCTTCGAGTCCCCCTCGCCATCCAACATAGCCTCCCGATGCTCGAAGTTTGAGTCAAGTGCCTCTCGACAAACAAGAAGACCAGCCAGTAGCGCTCTTTGCACTACCCACCGATTACATATGGAATAACGAAAGACATAATTTGGGCAACAGTCTCGAATAAGCATCATATAGGTTCAGGCACAACTTCATAGATGCATTTCTTATGCGTGTGTGAACGTGATGTACACGATACTTAAGTTTTAAATGCGAGTGTGTTCAATACGTGATGGAAAACATTTTTTTCTCGGCCAATTTAGGTTGAATAAAAGCGGAATCTCTTGTGGGACAGCATCTACAGTTTCATGAATTTCCAACTGGTGGTAGCGCCGCTATACGTAGCCTTCAAAATGATCTCTATAGCAGAGGTGCGTTCCAAGCAGAGAGTCGTCATTGAGTTTCTTTTAGCGAAAAACCAGAGCATCGCAGATATTCGTGGGCGCTTGCAGAATGTCTACGGAGACATGGCAGTGAACAAAAGGACGGGCGAGGTGTCTGTCATTATCGCAACAAGGTCGTGCAAACCTGTCCGATCCTACGTGTGCCGGCTGCGCACAGCCGTGACTCCTGCAGTGTCGCAACGTGTGCAAACTCTCATTAGAGGTGATCGACGAATCACAGTCACACATATCGCTGCACAACTGGACGTTTCTGTTGGTAGTGCTGACACACGCGTCCACAAGTTGGGGTACACAAAGGCGTGTGCCCACTGGACTCCTCGCCACCTAACAGAAGCAACAGCAACGAAAGACGGTCTGTGTAGAGCTGACTGCGTATTATGGGGCAGAGCGTGATAATTTTCTGATGAAAACCGTCGCAAGCAATGAAACATTGGTTCGTCAGGTCCAACAGGAAACAAGATGGCGACCTCTCCTCCGAAGAAAAAGCTCAAAGCCGCACCCTCTGGAGGGGTTGTTCTGTTTGATGCCATCCCTCGTGGTCCAACTATCAAATGTTAAGCTTATCGTGCTATCCTCAGGAAACAGAAGAAACGGCTTCAGCGTGTTCGTCGCCGCAAAATGCAAACGAGCACCTGACCTTGGAGACAACGCAAATCCTCACGCAAGCCTGCGCACCCGAGAGGATATCACAAAACTTCATTGGACTCTTCTTCCTCATCGATCCTACAGCCCGGATATATGACCATCCGACTACCGTGTGGCCCAATGAAGGATGACTCCGTGGGAAGCGGTACGTCGATGATGGGGAGGTCTGATGCAGAAAGATGTTGACTCCGTCGTCGACCGCTAGACTGGTACAATGCGGGAATCCAGAGCGTGCCAGTAACGTGGCGAAAAAAAAGGCCATCGCATTGAACAGAGATTATGTTGAAAAATATGATTCTGTAGCCTAAAGAGTGGGGAATAATTTGGTGTACTGTAATCCTGAACAAAACCAACGTGCTGTCAGAAAAGAAACGTGTTCTATTACTGAAACTTCCTGGCAGACTAAAACTGTGTGCCCGACCGAGACTCGAACTCGGGACCTTTGCCTTTCGCGGGCAAGTGCTCTACCAACTGAGCTACCGAAGCACGACTCACGCCCAGTACTTACAGCTTCACTTCTGCCAGTACCTCGTCTCCTACCTTCCAAACTTTACAGAAGCTCTCCTGCGAAAGGCAAAGGTCCCGAGTTCGAGTCTCGGTCGGGCACACAGTTTTAATCTGCCAGGAAGTTTCATATCAGCGCACACTCCGCTGCAGAGTGAAAAATCTCATTCTGTGTTCTATTACTGTTTGCACGCCCCTCGTATAAACTTAAAAATGTTCTGTGTTACATGTTAATGTGTCGTATTAATCCTAGAGTAGTGTATCGTGCAATTTATTAACAGGGAGACTGTAGCACTGACCAGTTTCATTAGATGATACAGCTATATTTTTTGGCACCTGAATTACCACTACGAATGGTAAACGATGTCATCAGCGTGAGAAATTTTTCATATTATAGGATAGCACGGCAAACACAGGCGATTTGACAGGCGGTGCAGCGTGGCAAGACTCCAGTGACAGGCATGTATAACTTATTTCGCGGAAAGCTACCGTGTTGGATCTGCCACACCAGAGCAGAATACATCTGGACATCTGCCGCTGGTGGGATCCACCGAGCACAAAGTAAAACACAGCTTTCATTAAGGTAGCAGGTACAGTGAAAGATTACTAGATACGATTTTCCCAAGGTGACTGGGTGTTTCAAGTTAATATCTGGAGTGAATGAGCTAAAATAGAAGAAACTCGAAGACCGCATATTATTTCACCATCTCTGAATGAGTAAGACCAGTGCCAATGATCTTTCTAACCGTCAGTGCCGCCACATGAAAGATAAAAATGACGCAAGTGCGCTTGTTTTAAGATCTATAGGTGGAAACTGCTGTATTTAAAGGTGACGACGGACATTGATGTATCTTTAATTTTTAAACATCAATAAGTTCAAACTGCCTAAAACTATCATAACAAGAAAAGCGTCGAATGAATCGCTAGAGCAGCATTATCGAAGGACAGTATCAAATTACTTCTTAAGTCAGCGTTGTTCAAATAATGAAGAGGAAGGTTTATTCCAACGATTAAATAATTCGTTTGGGTATAATTTTAAATCAAGCAAGTATAGCAGAAGCACTGGAAAAGAAAACATAATAGCTTTCTTTAGTTGTATATTTCTCTTTAGACGTAATTAGTTAACGGCGGATAACTCTGATGCTTACTGATTCGTCATAAGCTGGTGGCGTAATAAAGGCCAATGAATGAAGACAAAAGATGATGATAAATATGAGAAATAGTTTATGTAGTCGCAAATTTTTGTACGATGCTAGGAGAGAGTGCGACGAACAACAAATTAAAAATTCTGACCGGCAGGATGGAAGAGGGCAAATTCGTTGGGGAGTTAGGGGTGCATTTTGAGTTAGTTTTGTATGTTTTTTCTGGAACAACACAAAATCTGCGCACCCTAACCAAAAAGTATACTAGTACAAAATTAAACTACATTAAATTTCCGACAAAAAAGTCCTCGTCATTTTTCTCTAAGACTAATAGTTTGTGCATGGAGAGCGAGAGAATGTAAATATCTCTTGAGGCGCACATGCGTTGTTGCTTAGGTGATCCCTGAAGTGCCGGCCGCGGTGGTCTAGCGGTTCTAGGCGATCAGTCCGGAACCGCGCGACTGCTACGGTCGCAGGCTCAAATCCTGCTTCGGGCATGGATGTGTGTGATGTCCTTAGGTTAGTTAGGTTTAAGTAGTTCTAAGTTCCAGGGGACTGATGACCACATATGTTAAGTCCCATAGTGCTCAGAGCCATTTGAACCATTTTGATTCCTGAAGTGTACGGACTTTCACAGTAAGTCAGCTGATAATACTCAAAAATCAGTTTACTAGCACAATCAGTTTAGTTTCACAGATATAAGTTGTGCGATCCTTTATCAGTTCGAAACAAATAAGAAATGCCCTTGAAAATAAAGGACTGACTTCTTTAACAACTTAAAGTTCTTGGGAAACAACACAAGCAAATTTCGGCTCGAGACTATCTTCTTAAAAGTTCTCGTGCAGACGAAGCGGGCTGTCTTCTTACACAACGGTATGCAGAAAATGAAAACTCCATCACACGAGCAGTACAAGGAATTCCAGCATCGGAGGCCACAGTCGGAGCAGCGGGACGCGATGCGTGGAGGCGCGGGCGACGAGGGCGACGTCGAGTCCGGGAAGCGGCGTCGCGCTGCCGACCTTGTGTTGCTGCTGCTCGCTGAGCGAGGGTGGTCACACCCGCTCGACACATGACTACCAGATAGTTGTTGGCCTGGCGATGTGCACTCTCACTGGCTGAGAAAAATGGTGCGAGGATGCAGCAAAAGTTCCGTAGATGTGGCGGCGTTTATTGCTCTTGCGCGCGCCCTCTGTACAATCCTGCTTCCTCCCGTCAGGTGAAGTTCGGCTTGCGTCGGCCGGTGCGCCTGCGGATCTAAAGCGAGGACCCGCATAGCGGTGCTACGTTGCGGGTTGTCGGCGTTGCAGGAACCCCATCGCACACGAAACACGCCAATTTTTATCGAACAGTTTGATGAAGTTTCGCGACCTGTTACACAACTGTCCTGTATGAAACTGTTTGCCTCAACTTTTTATACACTACTGTGGTACGTTTTAAGCAGCTATTGTTTGCATCCTGTATACGAAAGTATCCCAGCTTCACATGGATACCATTAACAAGGACACCGCTCGAGTTCGTCATCACCTCCTATGTCCAAATGTATGGTATACAAAAGTGACAGAGGAGTGAGCTCCAGATGGTCTACGTTTTTTTAAAAAAAAATAGCATCTTTGGCGCTCGCTGGGTGAGCCATGATCCAGTTTCTTTCCCGTGTTCTCCAGGCAGCGGTTAGCACAGTGAGAAGAGTGCACAACGGTAAAGCGAGGGTCAAATGTGGTCGAGTCTATATACGAAAACTTTTATATTTTCAATTTTTACCTTACTTTACCTGCAAATAAAGTGAAATACCGCTCAATATATTGTATTTATTAATCTTTTAATAAAAGACATTAAAAGCAAGTCAAAAAGGCAATTTGGGTCAGCAAATAAATTTCCAAGAGAGTATTGTACTTACAGCGTAAACGAGGATTCTGCAGACAAATTTACAAGAAGGGATGGTAAGCGTACACCACTTCGTAATCCGTTAGTTTCATTTTGACCTTACAGCAGCCCTCGGCAGCTAATGCAGTCTGAGATGTTTGTTTTTATTGTCAGGTAAAGAATTTGATCAAAAAGCTTCAAAACTGATCTTATTGCTTCGAAAGACAAAACGAAACCACATCCTTAGAAGACAACATCAGGACACAGGCTGATCCAAAAGTCTATTTGTTGTGACTTGGCAAGACAGCCAAGTCACTATGAGAGGAAACCGAAAGGCACGCTTTTAGCTCACGCAGACTGGCGTGAGGTCTGGAACATTACAAGGAAATGAGAACTTAGAAAAACGGATGCAGTTGCTGTAATACTTAACTTTAATCCATAATTGTAGAACATCGCTCTTGATTGTACATGCTTCATAAGATAAATATCAAATGCTATGGCGCCTTGCTAGGTCGTAGCAAATGACGTAGCTGAAGGCTATGCTAACTATCGTCTCGGCAAATGAGAGCGTATTTGTCAGTGTAGCATCGCTTGCAAAGTCGGCTGTACAACTGGGGCGAGTGCTAGGAAGTCTCTCTAGACCTGACGTGTGGTGGCTCGGTCTGCAATCACTGACAGTGGCGACACGCGGGTCCGACGTATACTACCGGACCGCGGCCGATTTAAAGGCTACCACCTAGCAAGTGTGGTGTCTGGCGGTGACACCACACTATTAACATTTGAAAATTCAGTAGTTCACGTAATAATGTAGACAGAGAGGTAAAAACTGACAAACATCCTTGAAATGACATGGGATTTCATTGAAACGAAAAAAGTGCAGAAAGTGACTGACAGATGGCGCTTCATATGATACAAAAGTAATAATTAGGATAACAATTGATTTTTAGCAAAAGCAGTGTCGATCGTCATTCATCAAGAATACGTGTAGTCGAGAGACAACGTAGTGATCAACTATACACAGGCCATCAGTACTTATGGTGAGAGATTACCGTCGAGCGTTGTCTTTTGGCATCTCTAATGAGTTCGGACGATCGCGGTAGATTCTCGACTTCAGGTAAACCCACAACCGTTAATAATCACACGAACTGAGGTCTGGGGAGCTGGGAGGTGAAGGATGATGGACGTGGCCGCTCAGCACGAGATCCTCACCAAACAGTGTGCCAAAGGATGTCTCACGCATGTATCAGTATGGGATACATCACCATTCTGCATATAATTCTTACCTTCCAGCAGGTGTTTATCATCCAGACTACGAATGATCTGACTCCCTCTCTCATTACAGCCGGTTTTACTCGCGATTCTCATGCGGCGTCATTGACGTGTTGCTGTCCAGCGGCATCTGTTAGCTAGCTTTTGCACTCGTGTCTGCTTCAAATAAAACCTCATGTCATTTCAGGCATCTATGTCAAGTTTTATATTTCCACCTACATTCTTCCATGAATTAGTGCATTTTCAAATGTTAACTGATTTTTGAGTCTCCCTGGACATTCCAGAATACAACAGCAACTATCCTCGGCAATATTTAGCGAAATTATACGTTAGGGTCGAGTGAGGACCTTTTATGAATGTATACCAGCTTTGTTTTTCTATAGAAACTTTAAAACAACCACGTAACTGTAAAAATGCGGTGATTATAACGTGTGCGTCTTCCAATCCCTTCTTGGAATTTTATATGCAATCTCAAGTTGACTTTCGCCTTTCCTTTGCATTCATTTATCTAAAACATTAAGAAATAAAATACATAGACTATGACATATCGAGCACTATTTCGGTTTATCTGCAGTTAAAGTGCCGTAAAAGTTGAAAATGTAAAAATTTCCGTCTAGGAACCCGACCACACGACTCTCTTATTACCGTTCCATTTTTTTTTCCACTGCGCCAATCGCCGAGTGGAAATCGCGGTTACTTGAAGAGCTCACGCTTTTCCCAACCCGCACCAAAAATTGCATTTTTTTTCTAAATGCCTGGCCATTTGTATCACTAATTGAGAGACTGATTCACGTTCCTCGTGTATCATCTGTCTGTTAGTGAAAGCCGTACCAAATGCCTACAGTAGTTCCTGATATTAGCATTCACGTACTGTCTGGAAAACACGATGGGGGACTTTAATTTAGTGATACCTACAGAGAAATATACAACGGAATTTTTTGGGTCTGAATACGGGGTGACTCAAAAGTCCGCTAACATTTCAAAATCAAATACTTCACAGATTAATAGTAGGCAGTGAGGTTAAAATTGACACACATGCTTGAAATGACATGAAGTTCTATTGAAATCAAAAAAGTGCACAACAATACAGCAGATGGCGCTTCATATGATACAAAATTACTAGTTAGCCTAAAAACTAATTTCTAGAAAAGACGATGTTCTTGGTAACAAATGCTCAGCAGGTCGACCGTCATTCATCAACTATACCTTTAGTCGAGAGACAATGTTGTGAACAGGACACTGCGATACATCGGCTAGTGTGGTAAGAATTTGTAGTCGGATCATGTCTTTTAGCATTTTTAAGGACGTCGGACGATCGTGGTAGACCTGCGGTTTCAGGTAACACCACAGCCGTTAATAATCACACGAAATGAGGTCTAGGGTCCTGGGAAGACAAGCACGACGGCTCTGCACTCGACCCTCACTGAACTATCTTCGCATATCTTTCACATGTCTAGCAGTGTGGTGTTGAAGGCCATTCTGCATGAAATTCGAGCCTTCCAGCACGTGTTTATCAACCAGTCTAGGGATGATCTGACACACACTCTCTCTCACTACAGCTCATTTTGTACACGATTCTCATGCGGCGTTGCCGACGTGTTGCTGTTCAACGCCATCTGTTACCCATGTTTTGCACTGGTTCATGGTTTCAAAGATCTCCGCGTCATTTTAGGCACGGATGTCAATTTTTACCTCCCTACCTACATTGTTTCTTGAATTAGTGCAGTTTAGAATGTAAACGGAATTTTGGGTCACAAAAGAAGATGAAAAGAGCAACGATGTCACAAGTTGATGTGTTTTTCGTCAATTTGTTACACCTAATTAGGTGTAGAACAACCTGGGATCGCTGTAAATAGATAAACTACGCCCTCTACTCACTATGGTTAATTTTAGGAAAGTACATGCGTTGAACAAGGAAATAAGGTGATCTTGACAAGTAAAGAAATTGCCCATGTAGCTGTGTAGACTTTCTCGTATGTTTCGAAATGCAGAGTACGAGATTTGCGGAAAAAGCAACGTCAACTTGGCGGGAAAGCGGATCAGAAAGAATGCAATAAACAGGCTGTCACCAGCGGGGGCACGTGGGCGCCTACCACCCGCCTCAGACCTCACGCGAGGAAGGCGTGGGGCCAGTGGGGGAAAGCGGCGGCGCCGTCGCTGCGGGCTACGCGGTGAGTGCGGCAGCCGCACTGACGAGGCGGTTATGAGAAGCCCGTGTGGGGGATTGCAATAACGTAGTCGAAAGTAATAACGGTACCAAAAGTCGGTATCGTTCGTAAGCGGCGAATACTGGAAGAATTTTGTGTTTGTAATTTACCGGCTGATGAAACCACAGCGTCGCCGCTGTACGAATTTTCGTGCAGGACTTAAAGGTCTCTACAGTATTCGGTCCTCAATCTTTGTGCAAAGCTCAAGTTGACAAATGTTATGGTTTTTCTTTCTCATGTTTCCAGCGCAAAGACTGATAGTAGGCCCCTACATATCATCACGGCACCTTCAGGCCTTTGAAACGAACGTGAACACAGAGAGAGTGCGTCTGAACAACACCTAACATATATTCCAATTCAATACACTTTATTATATCCAATAAATCAGCACACACACACTGAGTTGCACTTCCAAAAATAGTTGACTGGCCAGTAAGTTTTTGTTACACATACGCTGATCAGCCGGAACCTTATAGTCACTTACCTAATAACGGTCATGTCCATCTTTGACACAGATTACAGCCGCGAATGTGGTGGCATGGAAGCAATGAGGCCATGGTAAGGTCGCTGGAGAGACTTGGCACCATACCTAATTACCGTTAATTCCGGGAAGGAGGCGATGAGCTCTGACGCCACGCTCAATCACATCCCAGATGTGTTCGATCGGGTTCAAATCTAGCGACATGGGGGGCCAGCACGTCGATTGGATATCGCCACTGTGTTCCTCGAAGCGCTCCATCACACTCCTGGCCTTGTGAGATGGGGCATTATCTTGTTGAAAAATAACACTGCGGTCGGGAAATCGATATGAGGGACTGTACGTGGTCTACAATACGTATACGATATTCCTTGAACGTTATGGTGCATTTTACGAGGTCCACTGGACCCATGGATGGGCATGTGAATGTCCCCAGAGGATAATGAAGCCCCTGCTAGCTTGTCACGCAGTCTGGACGTGGGTTCACCTTGATATCGCCAAGTATTGAAGACACACGCTGTAGCACTCCTCGAACACCCGACAACTCGTGCAATGCTCTTGCCGAACCTCTCGGCCATCATAATCTGCCTTCGGTCACACTCGGATATATGTTATCCCTTCCCTATACTACACAGAGACAGCACGCCCTCTGATGTACTGTGCACCGTGATGCACCGTGCCAACGTCTGGCCTGACTAGCAGTCATTCCTCGCCAGGTGCCGCTCCTGTCGCCTGAACGGGTTTACATCGATAGAAGGTCGGTGGTCATAATGTTTTGTCTGATGTATAGCGTGACCTGACATCATTGTATTGTTACGTATGTTATGCTGGCGAATTATGACGTTTCTGGAGTCCGAAAACTTCAGTCTGGAACCGCGCGATCGCTACGGTCGCAGGTTCGAATCCTGCCTCGGGCATGGGTGTGTGTGATGTCCTTAGGTTAGTTAGGTTTAAGTAGTTCTAAGTTCTAGGGGACTGATGACCTCAGATGTTAAGTCCCATAGTGCTCAGAGCCATTTTGGAGTCCGAAAATGTCGTCTGCAGGAAGAAACAAGGGTCGTGTGAAACCTAATTAGCTCGTCCACGAGACCTTTAAGGCAGTAGAACCAATTACCACGTTAATGCGGTGTTGTTTTACTTCGAGAAAGCTTTCGGCACATTCCCGCGCTGTCACCTGAAAACAGAATACGAGCGAACGTTTTTTTGATTGGATTGAAGAGTTCCTAGCAAAGAAACCATACGGCCTCATTCTTAATGGGGAGAAATGTGATGACGTAAATGTTAGGGTGTAGCCAAAGATGCTGTCATAGGACAATTACAATACTGTATACAGTGTGATTCACCTACTCATACTGACGTCGTTTTACGTACCCCGAAATAGTTACATTTGGCCTTCCAGAAAGCAAGTGCGAGATTTTCATATTCTCTCGGTCCTTACGCACAGACAATCAGTCGTACAGAAAAAAATGAACAGGACTTTTTTGTTGGAAATTCAATGCAGTTAAATTTTGTACTGGAATACGTTTTCCAGCGGGGGGTTCCGATTTTCGAGTTATTCAAGGAAAACGTGCAAAAGTGACCTTCAAACGCACTCCACCCCAACATTCATTCAGTCAGGATTTCTAGTATTTTGTTCGTGGCACTTTCTCCTAACACTGCACAAACATTTCCTACTACACAGATGGTTCCTGCCATTCGACCTTTTTAGGTGTCCGTTTGGACTGTTATGCCAGCAACATAGTCGGCTATTTTGTTAACATTATAAGTTGAAACGTGACCATGAGGGTAATGAAAAAAAAATTACTTTTGTAAACGTCCCGCTAAAACTAATTACCCGTATGTTGACACTCCGATACAAACTTAACCGTTACAAGCACAGCAGTTTCGTAGTTAAAAAGCCAGAGGCTGCAACGATGTAAATGTCATTTTACGCTGTTAAAACTGACGAAACTGTCCAGTCCGTGAAGACCAAAAAGATCGAATGCGTAAATAATTCGTGCAGTCGCAAATTTTTGTACGATAGTAGGAGAGAGTGCCATGCAAAACATACTAGAAATGATGACCGGACTGAGTGTGGGAATATGGGGGCGTTTTAAGGTCACTTTTGTACGTTTTTCTTGACTAACCCGAAAGCTACGGCTTGAAGAGAACATGTATTGCACTACAAAACTTTACTTCATTAAATTTCTTAAAAAAAGGCCTTTCCTTTTTCTGTAGGAGAATACGAAAGTATCTCGAGTGGTTATTCAAGGGCAGATATAACATTGTGAGTTGCCTAAAACCACTTCGCTAGGGGCAGCAGAATCGCCCTATAAATAAGACGATTTTTCCGTATAGGGGGCCACAAATTTATTAAACGAGAACTTCTCTTTCCACCTTAGCTGCGTTACGATAACAGTCATTTATTTCACAAGGTCAGCTGATTTCGGAGATGTGACATTTTCAAGTGTTCACTCATCACATTACCGTCTGGAGTTAAAGTGTACAACTGCTAACTCGTTCGATCACTATGAATGCAAACCATTATCTCACTGAAGTACCCACAGTCAAAGATATAAAAATACAATCCTTCTGTGATCTAGTTTTGGCCAGACAAACCAGCAGAGAGAATGAAATTTTGGCAACGTGGTGGTACTTCAACATTTTCTAGATTTTGTGAACAAATAGTAACAGTCTAAATGGAAATTTCTTTCCTCTCTTGTGGTAGCGACCGGTTTCGGATATCATGACGTAGCACACAGTGATCTGGCGCATCGGCTCCCTATGCTTTCTGGGTAAAATGACTGTTGTGACATGATAGTTATGATAACCGAAACGAGTTGCAAACGGTAAAATAAAGGAAACTGCGATTCAAACTAACGGTGTGGTTCCGGGTGTTCGTCTGAGTTCTTGTTTCCATTCTATGCAAAATGTCTGACGAGCGATGCAGCCGTCTTCTTCAGGTGGTACGAGTTTTACTGTCATATTTACTCGCTGCCTGCACTCCAAGCAGCCTGTGAACTACTGCTGATCCCTCACCGCTGATTACGGCTGATTGAGCGTTATTTTATTTTATTTACACGTCAAGTTCCGTAGGAAAAAATTGAGGAATAAATCTCCAAGGTCACAGGACATGTCAGTACATGAAATTACAACATAAAAGTAATAACAGATAAAACAAAAATGTTTAAGAACCCGAAAAAGTCAATCCATAAGTTTAAGTAAACACAATCAACAATACAGCAAGAATGAGCATAATTTTTCAAGGAACACCTCGACAGAATAGGAGGAGTGACCCATGAGGAAACTCTTCAGTTTCGGTACAAGAGTAAAATAAGTCCGATCCAAATGCAGGTTTTTTTTTTTTTTTTTTTTTGAGAGGACATTGTCAAAGTACCCAGACTCGTCAAGCAAGAGGGGTCAGAGGGGTCGAAGGGTTAACAAGAGGTTCGCGAACTTACACCACTTACTGCCTGAACCGCCCGTTTTTGAGCCAAAAATATCTTTTTAGAATGGCAAGAGTTACCCCAAAATATAATACCATATGACATAAGCGAATGAAAATAAGCAAAGTAGACTAATTTTCGTGTCGAAAGATCACTCACCTCACATGCCGATCGAATAGTAAAAATGGCAGCACTAAGCCTTTGAACACAATCCTGAACGTGGGCTTTCCACGACTGTTTACTATCTACCTATGACCATTCTGAGAACAGAAACGTCAGGTTTTGTAGAATTGTGTGTTAGAAACTGTAAAAACTGAGTTTTACTGTGATTTAGCATTAGTTTATATTCAACAAGGCATGAATTTAGGTCATGAACGCCACTACTTGGAACTGGGCCAGTGTTCACACAAAATCCTTAACTACCAAGGAAGTGTCGTCAGCAAACAGAAATATTTCAGAGTTACTTGTAATACTAAAGGGAATATCATTTATCAAATAAGGAACAGGAGTGGCCCCAACACTGATCCCTGGGGTATCCCCCCCCCCCCCCCCCCACTTGACTGTACCCCACTCGGACCCCACATCACAGCAATTATCAACATTGTGAGTAATGACATTTTGCTGTCTGTTGCTATAGTAAGAGGTGAACAAGTTGTGAGCTACTCCCCGTATACCGTAGTGGTCCGACTTCTGGAGCAACATTTTGTGATCAACACAATCAAACGCCTTAGTTAAATCAAAAAATATGCCTAGCGTTCGAAACCTTCTGTGTAACCCATCCAGTACCTCACAGAGAAAAGAGAATATAGGATTTTCAGTCGTTAAACGACTGCTAAAGCCGAACTGTTCATTTGATAACAAATCGTGTGATATAAAATGATCAATTATCGTCACGTACATAGCCTTTTCAATAACTTTGGCAAACACTGATGGAATAGAAATAGGTCTAGAATTGTCTACATTGCCCTTTTCTCTCTTTAAAATACGGCTTTCCTCCTCATTACTTTAATCGTTCAGGAAACTGACCATTCCTAAAGGAAAAATTACAAATATGGCTAAATACAGGGCTAATATGCGTAGAACAGTACCTTAAAATCCTGCTAGGCACTCCATCATATCCTATGAGAGTCCTTAGTCTTCTGTGATTTAATTATTGACTCAATCTCCCCCTTGTCTGTATAACAAAGGAGTATTTCAGACATGGATCTCGGAAAGGCATTTGCCAAATATGATTCCCTGTAGAAACTAAATTTTCATTTAATTCACCAGAAATGCTCATGAAGTGTTGTTAAATCATTATTTACATTTTATGGCCTTCATTGGACTACTCTAGCCGAGTTTATACAAAGAATTTTCCAGTTTTCTGTCAGCCCAGTACTTCTTCATTCTCTCGGATCTTATCCTCCTTTCTTCATCGGAAATCACCCTTCCTATTGTCTGTATGTTGATTCTCGTTTGCAGTCTGGTTTGTTTGTCTGTGAGTTTCCTGGATTTCCATCATATCCAATGAGAGTCCTTAGTCTTCAGTGATTTAATTATTGACTCAATCTCCCCCTTGTCTGTATAACAAAGGAGTATTTCAGACATGGATCTCGGAAAGGCATTTGCCAAATATGGTTCCCTGTAGAAACAAAACTTTTATTTAATTCACCAGCAATGCTCATGAAGTGTTGTTAAATTATTATTTACATTTTATGGCCTTCATTGGACTACTCTAGCCAACTTTATACAAAGAATTTTCCAGTTTTCTGTCAGCCCAGTACTTCTTCATTCTCTCGGATCTTATCCTCCTTTCTTCATCGGAAATCACCCTTCCTATTGTCTGCCTGTTGATTCTCGTTTGCAGTCTGATTTGTTTGTCTGTGAGTATCCTGGATTTTCAGTTTTGTTTCTTATGTCTTCCTGTGTAATCAGAAGCTCATCCATATCTTTGATTTCTGTAATCCACTTAATGTTGTACTTACTATTCCACAATTTTTCTGTTATTCTGCTAATGATCCTCTTTTCTGGTGTTCTGATTAGATGTGAAAAAATGAAATGCGTTTCTTCCTGATGGTACTCTTAACGGTTCTGTTTCCTTGTAGAGTGTTTTATTTGTAGCTACTCTCCAGTGCCCATCTCTCTGGTACGATTTGTTGATGCACGTTCTGATCATTCTTCTCTCTATTTTGAGTATATTGTCTGTTTGTGCAGTGTTAGATGTTTTGCAAATGGTTTCACTTTCGTATGTGATTTCTGGTTGAGTGACTGTTTTGTAGTGTTTTAATTTTGTTGCTATTGACAGGCTCTTTTTGTTGTAGGTGTTCTTGGTGAAGTATTGTGCTCTCGTCAATTTCTTTATACTGTTATGCCACGCTGGCTTTTCATTGAGATCATATGTTATGATTTCTCCCAGATATTTAAATCTATCTACAGTTTTGATTTCTTGGTTTCCTTTGGCAATTTTGTGTATGAGTGGTGGGTCAGTTAACATGATGACTGTGTTTTCAAAAATGGTTCAAATGGCTCTGAGCACTATGGGACTCAACTGCTGAGGTCATAAGTCCCCTAGTACTTAGAACTACTTAAACCTAACTAACCTAAGGACAACACACACATCCATGCCCGAGGCAGGATTCGAACCTGCGACCGTAGCGGTCGCTCGGTTCCAGACTGTAGCGCCAGAACCGCTCGGCCACAAGCGGCCGGCACTGTGTTTTCAAAGGATATTCCGAGACCAATTATCTCTGCTATTTCCTAGACTGAGATAACTTGTTGTTTGGTTTCCTGAATACTGTTGGACAAGAGAGCAAGGTCATCAGCATATCCTAGACAGTTTAAATTTATTTTGTTTTTGGATCTTCCAGTTTGGATGTCCTTTCGGTTAGTCTTGTACCATTCCCTCATGGTGTATTCTAAAGCACAGTTGAACAGCAGGGCTGCAAAGCAATCTCCTTTTCTTGAACCAATTTTACGATGAATGGCTCAGAGAGTACCCCTCCCTGAACTTGACTTTTGATACAGTGTTGGTTAGGGCGAATTTATCAACTTGATTAATTTTGTATGGAGGCCGAAATTTCTTAAGATTTTTAACATTAAAGGTCTATGGATACAGTCATACGCTTTTTTTAAAGTCGACGAATGTTATTATAAGAGGTGTACTTCATTTCTTGTAATATGCTATGGCTATGGACCTTGCCGTTGGTGGGGAGGCTTGCGTGCCTCAGCGATACAGATGGCCGTACCGTAGGTGCAACCACAACGGACGGGTATCTGTTGAGAGGCCAGACAAACGTGTGGTTCCTGAAGAGGGGCAGTAGCCTTTTCAGTAATTGCAGGAACAACAGTCTGGATGATTGCCTGATCTGGCCTTGTAACACTAACCAAAACGTCCTTGCTGTGCTGGTACTGCGAAGAGCTGAAAGCAAGGGGAAACTACAGCCGCAATTTTTCCCGAGGGCATGCAGCTTTACTGGATGGTTAAATGATGATGGCGACCTCTTGGGTAAAATATTCTGGAGGTAAAATAATCCCCCATTCGGATCTCCGGGCGGGGATTTCTCAAGAGGACGTCGTTATCAGGAGAAAGAAAACTGGCATTCTACGGATCGAAGCGTGGAATGTCAGATCCCTTAATTGGGCAGGTACGTGAGAAAATTTAAAACTGTAAATGGATAGGTTAAAATTAGATATAGTGGGAATTAGTGATTCTCGGTGGCAGGAGGAACAAGACTTTTGCTCAGGTGAATACAGAGTTATAAATACAAAATCAAATAGGGGTAATGCAGGAGTAGGTTTAATAATCAACAGGAAAATAGGAACGCGGGTAAGCTACTACGAACAGCATAGTGAACGTATTATTGTGGCCAAGATAGACACGAAACCCATGCCTACCACAGAAGTACAAGCTTATATGCCAACTAGCTCTGCAGATGAAGAAGAAATTGATGAAATGTACGATGAGATAAAAGAAATTATTCAGGTAGTGAAGGGAGACGAAAATTTAATAGTCATGGGTGACTGGAATTCGTCAGTAGGAAAAGGGAGAGAAGGAAAAATAGTAGGTGAATATGGATTGGGGCTAAGAAATGAAAGAGGAAGCTGTCTGGTAGAATTTTGCTCAGAGCATAACTTAATCATAGCTAACACTCGGTTCAAGAATCATAAAAGAAGGTTGTATACATGGAAGAAGCCTGGAGATACTAGAAGGTATCAGATAGATTATATAATGGTAAGACAGAGATTTAGGAACCAGGTTTTAAATTGTAAGACTTTTCCATGGGCACATGTGGACTCTGGCCACAATCTATTGGTTATGAAATCTAGATTAAAACTGAAGAAACTGAAAAATGGTGGGAATTTAAGGAGATGGGACTTGGATAAACTGAAAGAACCAGAGGTTGTACAGAGTTTCAGGGAGAGCATTAGGGAACAATTGACAGGAATGGGGGAACGAAATACAGTAGAAGATGAATGGGCAGGTCTGAGGGATGAAGTAGTGAAGGCAGCAGAGGATCAAGTAGGTAAAAAGACGAGAGCTAGTAGAAATCCTTGGGTAACAGAAGAAATATTGAATTTAATTGATGAAAGGAGAAAATGTAAAAACGCAGTAAATGAATCAGGCAAAAAGGAATACAAACGTCTTAAAAATGAGATCGACAGGAAGTGCAAAATGGCTAAGCAGGAATGGTTAGAGGACAAATGTAAAGATGTAGAGGCTTATCCCACTAGGGTAAAATAGATACTGCTTACAGGAAAATTAATGAGACCTTTGGAGAAAAGAGAACCACTTGTTTGAGTATCAAGAGGTCAGATGGAAGCCCAGTTCTAAGCAAAGAAGGGAAGGCAGAAAGGTGGAAGCAGTATATGGAGGGTCTATAAAAGGGCGTTGTACAAGGGGATAATATTATGGAATTGGTGGAGGATGTAGATGAAGATGAAATGGGAGATACAATACTGCGTGAAGAATTTGACACAGCACTGAAAGATCTGAGTCGAAACAAGGGCCCCGGGAGTAGACAACATTCCATTGGAACTACTGACGGCCTTGGGAGAGCCAGTCCTGACAAAACTCTACCATCTGGTGAGCAAGAGGTATGAGACAGGCGAAATTCCCTCAGACAGCGAAATACCGTCAGACTTCAAGCAGAATATAATAATTCCAATCCCAAAGAACGCAGGTGTTGACAGATGTAAGAATTACGTGCTATCAGTTTAATAAGTCACAGCTGTAAAATACCCACAGCGAATTCTTTACAGACGAATGGAAAAACTGGTATAAGCCGACCTCGGGGAAATCAGTCTGGATTCCGTAGAAATGTTGAAACACGTGAGGCAATACTGACCCTACGACTTATCTTAGAAAATAATTAACGAAAGGCAAATCCACGTTTCTAGCATTTGTAGACTTAGAGAAAGCTTTTGACAATGTTGACTGGAATACTCTCTTTCAAATTCTGAAGGTGGCAGGGGTAAAATACAGGGAGCGAAAGGCTATTTACAATTTGTATAGAAACCCAATGGCAGTTATAAGAGTTGAGGGGCATGAAAGGGAAGCAGTGGTTGGGAAGGGAGTGAGACAGTGTTGTAGCTTGTCCCCGATGTTATTCAATCTGTATATTCAGCAAGCAGTAAAGGAAACAAAAGAAATATTCGGAGTAGGTATTGAAATCCATGGAGAAGAAATAAAAACTTTGAGGTTCGCCGATGACATTGTAAGTCTGTCAGAGATAGCAAAGGACTTGGAAGAGCAGTTGAACGGAATGGACAGTTTCTTGAAAGGAGGGTATAAGATGAACATCAACTAAAGAAAAACTAGGATAATGGAATATAGTCGAATGAAGTCGGGTGATGCTGAGGGAATTAGATTAGGAAATGAGACACCTAAAGTAGTAAAGGAGTTTAACTATTTGGGGAGCAAAATAACTGATGGTGATTGAAGTAGAGCGGATATAAAATGTAGACTGGCAATGGCAAGGAAAGCGTTTCTGAAGAACAGAACTTTGTTAACATCGAGTATAGATTTAAGTGTCAGGAAGTCGTTTCTGAAAGTATTTGTATGGAGTGTAGCCATGTATGGAAGTGAAATATGGATGATAAATAGTTTGGACAAGAAGAGAATAGAAGCTTTCAAATGTGGTGCTACAGAAGGATGCTGAAGATTAGATGGGTAGATCACGTAACTAATGAGGAGGTATTGGATAGAATCGGGGAGAAGAGGAGTTTGTGGCACAACTTGGCAAGAAGAAGGGACCAGTTCTTGGAACATGTTCTGAAACATCAAGGGATCACAAATTTAGCATTGGAGGGCAGCGTGGAGGGTAAAAATCGTAGAGGGAGACCAAGAGATGAATACACTAAGCAGACTCAGACGGATTTAGGTTGCAGTACGTACTGGGAGATGAGGAAGCTTGCACAAGGTAGAGTAGCATGGAGAGCTGCATCGAAGCCGTCTCACGGCTGAAGACCGCAACAACAACAACAACGCCAACAATTTTAAAATGATTATCTGTTCTGCACAGTTTCTCGAAGGTCTGAAACCTCCTTGGTATTCATCTAAATCTCCCTGTAGTTGCTCTTTGATTCTCTTGTATAGGATTCTGCAGAAAATCTTGTATATGCAGTCTAAGAGAGAGATACCTCTGTAAATATCTGATTGTTAAATACTGTAGATGAATCTGATTTATCACTAATAGAAATATTTTTACTATGAAGTGAGTTTATATCATCGACCTTGTGCCGCTGACCAGACAATTCCTTCATAACTGACGATATGGTTCTAATTTTATCCTATCAATTAGCTATTGGATTTGCATAACGCAACCGTCCGGACTGGCCGTGCGGTTCTAGCCGCTACAGTCTGGAGCCGA
The DNA here is from genome assembly GCF_021461395.2 of Schistocerca americana. Taxonomy (NCBI): domain Eukaryota; kingdom Metazoa; phylum Arthropoda; class Insecta; order Orthoptera; family Acrididae; genus Schistocerca; species Schistocerca americana. The sequence goes on from NC_060121.1 coordinate 97,809,310, forward strand.
GCGACCGCAGGTTCGACCGCAGGTCCGAATCCTGCCTCGGGCATGGATGTGTGTGATGTCCTTAGGTTAGTTAGGTTTAATTAGTTCTAAGTTCTAGGCGACTGATGACCTCAGAAGTTAAGTCGCATAGCGCTCAGAGCCATTTGAACCATTTTTGCATACCACATATTCTTTGCCTTCCTAATAACATTTTAAGTACCTTGCAATACTGATTGTAATGGGGTACTGTAGGTTGTCCGCCCCCAGTAGCTGAGTGGAAAGTGGATGCGGTGTGGCGATCCTCACCAGGGACGTAATAGGACTGGAAGAAGTCATGTCTCTCCCTTCGGCACGTGGCATAGCGATCACTGTCGACGGCGTTCGTTTCATCAATTTATACGCGCTATCTGGCTCCACAAGACGAAGAGAAAGGGCGACCTTTTACACCGAAGAGATAGCACCGTTGTTCGCTGGGCGCTATGATATCTATATAGTGGGCGGCGACTTTAATTGTGTCGTCGACAAGAAGAACAAAGTACCTCACTATGTGCAATGCATGGAACTGCGTGCTTTGATTACCGAAATAGCGCTTCTGGATACCTGGGAACTGCAGCATGGCGACAGAGCGGGTTATAAGTTTGTAACGGGATACTCGGCGAGTAGACTTGATAGAGTGTATGTGACACGAGCTCTACGGACGGCAATACTGGATGCCGAAATCTGGCCAGCGGGTTTTGGGGATCATATGGCGTACGTCTGTACGATTTCACTAACGCGTTAGAAGATATGGCGGAGTAAGGGTCACTGCAAATGAATAGTGCACTTTACGTGACGCTGCATGTCGGCGGTCGATAGAGGTGGTCTGGGAGACCTGTGTTCGCCGCCAACGAGCATACACCTCGGTTCTCCAGTAGTGGATCAAATGCGCAAAACCAACGTCACGGAGATCGTTGATACGATACGGGCAGGACAAATCGCAGTGGAACCGCACGATGGTTGATTTTTATTTTACAGCCCTGAGGGAGCTGATGACCCAACAACCATCGCCGGAAAGGCACACGGCCATGCGCAGGATAAAAGCCAAGTTATTACAGCAGACGAGACTAAGAATTGGAAGGTATAATGGTCCGGGCGAGATTGGCGGACACAGTTGCTGCCGAAACCCCCTCCATGCACCACGTAGTACGTGAACGCCAACGACGACGCAGGACATTGATCAGGGAACTAATCTCTGAAACTGGCCAGCAAGTTGTGAACCAGCGTGATATTGCGCATGTGTTTACTGACTATTTCCGCCCGTTATATGGACCTGTACAAGTGAGCCACGAGACACTACATGATGTCATCTCGGAAATGCCAGATAGAGGACCACCACTGGATGCAGAGTCTTTCATCACAGCGATAACAGAGGACGAGCTGACAGACGCAGTTGCCAGTGGGGCTCCGAACAAGTCCCCAGGGCAGGACGGCTTCCCAATTGAATTTTACCGCGCCTTTGAATACCTCATGGGACGGACCTGGATTAAGATGTACAACGAACTCCTGTTACCGCAGACTGAGATACCTGCCGAATTCACGGAGGGTATCATCATCCAAATACCCAAACCACGCGGTGGCAGAAGGCCAGGAGATTATAGACCACTCACTCTCTTGAACTGCGACTATAAGATTTTCGGCACATCCTTGGGGCTCGCCTGCCGTCTTCAATTTCTGATAGACTCCTCATAGATCAAACTTGCCTCGGCGGTAAGAGTAACGTACATAGGGCGCTCGGTTACTACCGAGATATCATCGCATTAGCAGCTGAATGCCGAGTGCGTGGGGCACTAGTCGCTATTGACTTCGATCATGCGTTCGACAGATTGGATCATATCTTTTTGCACGCGGTGATGGGCAGATTGGAATCCCACAGGCCTTCATTCTAGTGATCATGCGACTGTCACACGGCGTGCGATCAAAGGTCTCGGTGAATGGGCGGGGCTCTGACTACATTGTTCTTTCCAGGTCAGTTCGTCAAGGTTGCCCCTTTTCGATATTTTTGTATGGAATGGCTTTGGAACCCTGTCTATAAGGTCTCCGAAGACGGTTGGAGGGAGTGCCGTTGCCACAACTGACCTTTCACTGCCGCGCTTATGTTGACGATGTGATGCTGGTGGCAAGGACAGGCGACGAAGTACGTACGGCGTTGGCATGGATACAGCTATACGGGATGGCGACACTAGGTGTGCTTAATCTACAGGAGTCACGCTGCATGAATGTCGGTCGAGGATTACAACCGGGGAAGGAAGGTCCGCTCATGTTGGTTAAGACCATAAAATGTCTAGGTGTTACGTTCCACACAGATGTGCAGAGGACAGCAGCGGATAACTACCGACGCATATTGAAGCTGATTCGGACAATGGTGCTGTTACAGAAATTAAGAGCGTTGGATATGATTCAGAGGCTGACCTATGTTAACGTATACCTAGCACCGAGACTCACTCACGTAGCGCATGTCCTGCCTTTAACGCGCACAATGTCATCACGGATACAAGCAACTTTCGGAACCTACGTGAGTGTGGGACACCTGTTTAAGATCCAATACACAACGCTTACGCTTATACCTGGAGAGGGTGGACATGGTCTAGTGAACGTATATGAAAAGGCACGGGCGTTATTCGTCAGTACCATTTTACGACAGTGGCGCGGTCAATTTCGCAATACCTCGGGTGCGTTGGCCGATGTACTAGCGCCCACTTCAATACTGCCCCCAGTCAATGTGGGCCATATTTCACCGAAGATGTCACATTTCAAGTCTTTTTTTGTTTTTTTTTTTTTTTTTTTTTTTTGGAGCTTAGCTATGTCAGAGAATCCTTCCCAACAACACGGCTACCGACGATGCGAGATGTATACCAACTCTTCCTGCGCCGGTGCCCCAGGAATACCCTGGAAAAGAAGTACCCAGTCAAGAATTGGCGTCAGATATGGCGAGTTATACGCAACGTTTACCTCCCAACGTCGCTACGCTCAATATGGTATGTGGTGGTAAATAGGAAGTTCGCAACGAATCAACGGCGGCACGCGATTAATTTGGCAGACACTCCACTATGTTCAGGCTGCGCAACAGTGGACACCGATGAACATCGTTTAGCATGTAGTGGGACGGCTCCAGTGTGGTACTTGGCACAACAGATATTGGCGTTCCTGTTACGTTCCGGCCCTCACACAATTTCATGAGACACACATATTTTCCGGTCCAAAAAACCAATGCAGTGACATGGGTACGGGGAATGGTGGTGGGCTACTTCTATAACGAATCGGAAAAGGACAAAATGGATTTTTGGTATTTTATCCTGGATGGACACACGAAGCTGCAACAGCATAAGAAATATGGGCAAGACTTCGCTAATTACTTGCGACTTACATTTACCGACCCGCTGGCCAGATGGGGTGTGACGGGTGAGAGATGAGATATTCGAAGAAGCCGAGATAGACATCGATCACACTTACGGATCCTGAGTTCATTTCGGGAAGACGAACCAGTCTTGCACCAACGTTTGGAGAACGAGTCGATAGATGGCTCTCTTGCTCTATCGAACGTCAGGTCGTGAGCAGGTGTCGCCCCCGACACGAATTTCATTTAATTGCTACAGTAGCATGTTTCTTTTGTATTTGTACTATCCGCAATGTCTTCATGTCTTTCAATTGGACATTTTCAGTTTTATCCATTTCCTTAATTAATTAACTTTCTAATTAGCCACTATCTTGTCAACATTTGGACATTGTAGACACTATTTATGCGATAGTACAACAAAATGTATGTCAGCAAAGGTTGTACGTCTGACATTGGAAAAAAAATTAAAATACAAAAAATAAAAAAAAATGAAATTAGAGTAGCGTTGAAGTCTCAGTCTGAGTTTAAAACCGCCTTTACCCCATTTTTTCTTACTTAAATGCATAAAAAAGGGGGGGTAGAGCAAAAAATGAAATAAAATAAAAAATTAAAAAAGGGATAAGGCGTCGTACTTCGGATCCGAAGATTGCAGGTTCGAGTCCTGCCACGGTCGATTATTTTTACTTGAAGATACACACATTAATCAATGTATTTGTACTCGAGACACTCCTACTACTATCAGTGTTCGTAATTAATAACGAGACAGGTCACATGAAAGTGGCATGACAGATGCTAAGACTATCCATAAAAACTAATGTTGGTCTATAACATTTTGGAATAACAACTCATTGTCTTCGGTTCTTCTGTACCTCAGCAGACTATGAGGCGTCTGCAATACCATCTTTGAACCTACACTTCGGTTTCTATGGGAAAACATGCTGCTGGTAATTTGTAGCGTTATGTGGTCCAAAAATAACAGCGCGAAGGTACACTTGATTTGATGGTGGGGCCTCCCAGATGCACAGCTGGGCCAACAATCAATGCGTCCTGGCGCCTTTATTCAGCAGTCAACTGAATCAAAGAATATGGGGTGGAAACTCTTCTTATTCTTCTTGTTCCTGTTCTTCTTATTCTTCTTCTCCTTCTTCTTCTTCATCTTCAGCATGGCTATGTGAGGTACCTAGTTAATCATACTACAGCCATCACCGACATGTTGTTGTCTTCTAGGCTCTGAGCACTATGGGACTTAACATCTATGATCATCTGTCCCCTAGAACTTAGAACTACTTAAACCTAACTAACCTAAGGACATCACACAACACCCAGCCATCACGAGGCAGAGAAAATCCCTGACCCCGCCGGGAATCGAACCCGGGAACCCGGGCGTGGGAAGCAAGAACGCTACCGCACGACCACGAGATGCGGGCTGTTGTCTTCTAGAACTGGTGTGATAGCTTAAAACAGAGCACGTGCGCTAATAGACGATGCGTCGCTGTCATTGTAACAGTTAGTCTAAACAGCAGTTTTCACTAAAAACTTCTGTAATCGTCACATAATCCATTTACTTAGACAAATAATACGTTGCCTAAGTGTGGAGACATTACAAAGTGACAGACACTACTAAAATCGCCACATCACAAGAGAAGTAAAAATAAGTTCTGTTTTGATTCCCATATTAGTTCGGGTGCAGAGTGATGTTGTATGAATAGACGGAATGTTATCAGGGGACCTCACGGAAGTACAAGCAAAGGACAACAAAAATCCAGAGATCCACAGTGATGGGTAGAGGACAACAAGCTACGAGACGATGCATTGCCTTGCTAGCAATACACCAGCCTAGGAAATAAACGTGAGGGTCAACATGGATCAGGGTATCGCTTCCTTATATACGAGTTTCAGAACCTTAACACTTGTTCGAGTAGGACTGTTCTCTGTACGATGGCAGCTGTATTTCCGAAACGGGCTATTAGTGAATGTAGCTCCTTGTTGCAGCAAACACCACAGTCTTCTGCTCACTAATAAAAGTCCGTCAAGCATCCATCTTCTTTGATCCCCTATGGACGGGACTCATGTCAAGTTATTAAACCGAAAAAGTCTTTGGAAAAAAAAGCGGTCAGCGCGACAGAATGTCAATTCTAAGGGCTCTGGTTCGATTCCTGACTGGTTCGGAGATTTTCTCCTCTTAGGGAATGGGTTTTGTGTTGTCCTAATCATCATCATTTCATCCCTATCGACGCGCAAGTCGCCGCAGTGGCGTCAAATCGAAAGACTTGCACCTGGCGAACAGTCTACCCGACGGGAGGCGCTACTCACACGACATTTATTTATTACTGTAGGTTGATTGTGACTACTTCTAAGATTTTGATATAGTTCCCACTTTGTTCTACATGATATCCTTATCCCACAAGTCAGCCACCCGGGATGCCTATTACTGCTAGTACCCCGTATAGAACGTTCTAACCGAAAGCAACTCTCAAAGAGCACGAGAAATTTGATAAGTAAAGCATTATATTTACTATCTATGTTAACGGCACTATAGACATCCTGCCACTCTTGTTCCTTGACAAGGTTTAAAAAACTCTCTACTGCTGTTGTATTAACTTTCGTAGATAGTTTGTAATTATACGTGACATTTGCTTGAGTACAAAAGCCTTTTAGTGTCAAAATTTATGCATCATGATGTGAAAAGCCATTCACTCTTTCACTAACCGAATGTTCATCTAGTAATGAAGAATGAATAAAAATATTGTCTATGGCTGTGCTACTGTTTCCCTGCAGCCTAGTTGGAAAAAACACAGATTTCATCAGATCATATGAATTTAAATCTACCAACATCCTTTTTCATACACCATCATATACAAAATTTATATTGAAGTCACCATATATAACCAATTTCTGGTACTTCCTACAAAGTGAATCAAGAACCCGCTCTAGCTTGAGCAGAAATGATCTGAAATCAGGGATAGGGGACCAATAAAAGACATCAATAAGAAGTTTAGTTTCACCGCATTCAACTTCCCCTGCACAACATTCAAATATGTTTTCAGTGCTGCGCCGTGTTACGTCTATGGATTCAAATAGAATATTGTTTTTTTACGTGCATAGCCTCTCCCAGACCCCACAAGGAACTCCTTGAAAAAACAGCCAGCTAATCTGTATCCTGGTAAAGGAAGCCTCTGAATTGTCAAATTATTTAAGTGGTTCTCCAACATACCAATAATTTCAAAGTCAACATCTACAAGCAGTTCACTAACTTTATCTCTTATACCTCTGATATTTTGATGAAATATGCTAATTCCTTCCCTACTTGCAAACATGACGTCCTCTGCAGTTCAGCGCTTAGTTAGAGGGACTTTCTTAAGCAGGTATACCTATCAGCTGACATCAATCTAAAAAAGGTGGAGCTCTAACACCAACTACTAAAGGTATTTTTCCATGAGTGATACCACCACTACCCGCTACACTGTCACCTATAAGCTTTGCCAGCCTCCCATTCCCATACCTATTGAGGTGCAGGCCATGCCTAGTGATGTTCAACCGCCGAATCCTATGAGGCTATCTGATGCTGTTTTATTTTCCAGAACCCGCACTTCGACTCTCTGAAACACGGATTCCAACTCTAGTGAATGTGCGGCCGGCGAGGTTAACTGCCGAGCCCTCACTGTTGTTCGTATCATCAGGCGAGTCGACTCCGACACATTGGTAATGTCATGAACTCCCATGCACACGTTGTTTTGATCTTTAGTTCTTCCAGGTTCGTTCCGATGCTTTGACATCCTATATCCACCTTGTTCTTTGTTTATCCCCATGTCTTTGATCGTCGGTTCTTTCGGTCATTACAACTTTTTCTAGTGACTTTTCTGCTCTCGTGGCATGCCCATAGCTCGTCAAAGTCATCTGAAGTAATTTGGCCTCAGAAGGTTCTTCATGTTTTATTGCTCCCAAGACTTTTTTTCTACCCATGGACTCCGTAAAAAGCTATGGGAAAGTTAAAAGTTACAGCCGTTTATATTTCGCCATGAGATGTATCTGAAATTTAGCAGTAGCAGCACATCATGTTCATGTCCAAATATCAAGTAGGCAAGTATCTACGAGTACCATAAATGGACCGTCATAATAGCAACCTAAATATGGGATGCTATTATGACGGTCCACCCATGATAGATGTTTCAATTGCAGTAGTTTGGGATTTCATATGACGTGCTACAACTCCTAGATTACAGATACAGCTGATGAAGGGGCTAAGATTTCGGTCAATAAAAGCATTTTACGACTGCGGCGGATTTGTTTACCACGAACAAGTATTTTAATTTCGGTCAACAGTGACAGTTTCCTTTCCTTTACCAAATGCCTAGTATAATTGGAGCGGATTTTCCAGTTTGTAGGCTTCTACTTTATCCCGAAGTGCAGGAGCTGCTCTTCCTACCGTAGATCTTTAAAAATTTAAATTTGTCCACTTCATGACCGATTTCTCCGTCTGTCACAGCATCAGCCTTCGTTCCAACTGTTAATTTCTTGTTTTCTTTATGTTTAGCCTAAGGCCAAATTTTTAATTTTCTTTTCCAACATACTGTTATTGACCTTTTCACTGGCTTCTTTAAGGGGGTGCGCTATTGCATATCTAAATTTTAGTTCCAGTTTCTATCTACATCCCTATCTGACTCCTTTCCACATCTAGAAAGTCTCAGTGTATTCTTGCTGTTTTATTAGTGTTGTTTCATGGATTTTATACGAATTTCTGATTACGTGTAGAAGGTGCTCTGGCATTCCCATAGTTTTGAGTGACACACATCGTCAAATTCTTTGCTGAGGTCTATGAAGCATCGACATTCTCTGCCTGTTTCCATGATCCGTCTTACGTTTGCTATTTGCTATTTGGTGCCTCTATCCATTGTGAACTTTTCTTGTTCCCTTGGAATTTCTTTTTTATTTATTTTTTATTGATGGACTATTATTGTTGCAATTCCTTATTTACGTACACAAAAATGCAGAATAGATTACCCATTGACGTACAATTCGTAACACACACAAGAATCGGCATTCGTATTTACTGGAACACAATATGTCATCATAATACAAACGTAAAAAAACCGGAGGACGGGATAAAACACATTTGGTTTCCTGTGTACATTTTGTAAGCAGTTGAGCAAATGATGTAGTAATAGGTGAGCATTTCCGTTCGGTCAGCAACCACACCAGCTGCTTCTTTTATTTTATTAATGAAACTTTTTCCTAACGTATAATTACTAGCTGCAGTGCTAGGAATTGCTCGGAACGTGATAGGCCCTGCGACTTGTTGATACTCATAGCGAATGCAAGCCCCATGGAAACTGTTGTATACGAAGCTCTCTTTCCGCCGAGGGGGACAATGCCCCGTTGACCAAGGTCGACGCAAGCACGCATTCTGATTCTGGAGGACCTGCCAAAAAGTACGTAAGGGAAGAGCCGGAGCTCCCAAGAATCTCAAAGAAGATTACAACTAAAAAGCCTTTCAGAACTGGCACCATGAATGTACAGAAAATGATTAAGACTAATAAACCTAAACAGGTAATAGATGAGATGAAAGAGAGAAGCATTGGAATGCAAGAAGGCTTCATAATACTGAAAGGGAAACCAGGAGTTAGAGTGGGGAAGGGAAGACATGCACCTAGATTCTTTGGTACGGGGTTCATAGTAGACAAGAGATACGAGGATGGCATAACTGAGATGAAAGGCAGGTAAGAAAGGATATCAACACTGACATTTCAAGCAGGGAACAAAAATTATACAAAAGTAAATGGACATGCACCTATAAATGACAAGAGCTGGAGGACAAGAAAGTTGCAGACAGTTTCTGGAAGGAGCTGGATGATACACTGAAAAACATACCATACAGACTTGTAAAGATACTCGTAGTAGATCATAATGCACACACTGGAAGAAAGAAGCAATGTAAAGAAGTAGTGGGCGAGTACCCCGCACACCAGCGGACAAACAAAAGTGCAGAAAGACTAACTGAACTGCGTCGAGAACACATAATTAGATTGATGACAACACACTTCATGGCCAAACCGAGTAAGAAAAAGACATGGGCAAACCCTTGCACCCGCCTTGGTGAACTCCAAATTGACCACATATCAATCATCTGGACAAACACTTAAGAGATCATGAACACAAAGGTCAAGAAGAACACAAGAGAAGAATCGGATCAGTATCTTACAGAACTTCAGTGCCTTTGGATTCCAAACAGGAACAGACTGGCACAGACGAATAAGAGAACCGAAAACACCAAAGGTAAACAGAGAGAAATTAAGAAACCATCGATCCAGATATGAGGAAGGAATTGAATCATCCAATTAATGGGACGACATGAAGCGAACTATGGAGAAACAGGCTAAACTATCCGGAAAGGAAGAAAAGAAACCGTAGCACTGGTGGTGAAACAAGGAATGTGAGGAAGCAGTAGACACTCGCAGGAAAGCCTGTAGGGACTGGAGCAGCAAGAAAGACCTGGAAAAATGGGAAGTTTCTTAGGAGTAAGGAAAGAGGCGGCCCCAACAATAAGATGGACCAGAAGCAGAAGATGAAGCAGGAACTGGACGAGATTGAGACCACCTTCAGGAAAAACAACAACAGACACTTTTTCGGGACATTCAAAGAGAGTCTGATTGGATGCAATGGTAGAGAACTATTTATAAGAGATAAGAAAGGGGATCTGGCTGTTAGTGCGAAGGAGAACTGTAGGATTTTTGCGGAATACTTTCACGACCTGCTGAGCTGTGAACCACCTGAAGACGAGCTGGATCTGTGGACTGACACAGAAGAGAAGGAGCCACGCCCTCCAACGAGTGATGAAGTCGCACATACCATAAGCGATCTAAAGAATAATAAGGTAACTGGAGAAGATGGTGGAGCAGCCGAGATTATATACTGGGGAGGCAACAAAGCCATAGACAACAAGACCAACATAATCCAGAAGATCTGGAGAACAAAGAATTTGCCTGAAGGATGGAAGAATGCAATTGTAGTGCCAATACATAAGAAGGGGGCAAGTGATATGCAAACAGCTACAGTGCACAATCGCTACTAGGGGTCGGATACAAGATGCTGTCAAAATTATTGCTCAAGAGAGTAGAAGAACAGGTAGAAAGTACAGTTGGCGACTACCAAGCGGGATTAAGGATGGGTAGAGGATGTATAACACAAATATTTATCCTGAAGCAACTAATAGAACATAGGGTCTTAAAAAACAAAAACACAGTACTAACCTTCGTGGACTTCACAAAGACATACGACTCCATCGACGGACAGACTCCTGTTAGGACCTTGAAGAACAGAGGACTTGATAGCACTACACAAGAACTCATAAAAGAGATTCTGACAGACACAAAAGCAAGGGTGAGATTCAGAGGAGCACTGTCAGAAGAATTTGAGATCAAGACTGGTGTTAAACAGAGAGATGGGTTGTCACTATTCTTATTCAGTATAGCACTGTATGAAGAGATCAGGCAGTGGAGAGAAATAAACGAGGAAATGGGAATATCAAAATCCATGTGGGGGACAAAAAGGACAACAGGTGTCAAGTGGACTGCGTAACCTTTGCAGATGACGTAGCACTAGTAAGTGAGGCGGAAGAAGGCGCGAAGACACATCGCGACAATTGAAGTAAGGTAGCCACAAAGGTGGGACTGAGGATCGGCTATAACAAGAAAAACCATTAAATACCACTGCAGGCTGCGAAACACCGGAAGGCACTGTGCAAATGGTGGACAAATTTAAATACCTGGGAGAAATTATAACAGGAAGGAACAGGAGCACGGAGGGAATAACAGACAGGATAAAGAAGATATCAGCCTTCTGTATGACGAGAGATATATACAATAAAAAGAATATATCCACAGAGGCAAAGATAAGCCACTACAAAGCAACGGTGAGGAATGCAGTATTGTATGCTGCTGAGACGATGACACTAGGAAGAAATGGGGCAGAACAACTAGAGAAAGAAGAGACAAAAATATGTAGAAAAATACTAGGTCCCAAAAGATGTGGAGAGAGATGGATGCGAAGACCTAGGTAAGAACTGTACCGGAAAATGAGAACAATATCCGGTAAAATCAGAGTCAAGAGGGCAAGGTTTGCTGAATACGTTATTAAAATGAGTGTGGACTGAATTACGAAGAGCGGGTGGGAAAAAACAGGGAGGGCAAGGGGAAAGACAGGAAGCAAGTGGGTTGTTGAATTTCGGAATTCAGTCTGGAACAGCGCGACCGCTACGGTCGCAGGTTCGAATCCTACCTCGGGCATGGATGTGTGTGATGTCCTAAGGTTAGTTAGGTTTATGTAGTTTTAAGTTCTATTAGTTGCTTCAGGATAAATATTTGTGTTATACATCTTCTACCCTTCCTAAATCCCGCTTGGTAGTCGCCAACTGTACTTTCTACCTGTTCTTCTACTCTCTTGAGCAACGGACGTTAAGTCCCATAGTGCTTAGAGTGATTTGAACCATTTTTAGAAGATGACGTACTGAAATGGATTCAAGGATATCGTCAAAATGGCGTTAGAATTAATACAAAATTGATTCAGATACACGCTCCTAAGGCTAACGCTGCAGTGGAACTTAACAGACTTTAAGGATGCAGCTGGCTGGTGCTACAGGTTTATGAAGCGTCGTGCACTTGGTATGCGAATCAAAACCAAAATATCTCAGAAAATGCCACAAGAGTTGGAAGAGAAAGTATTATCTATCCATCGCTTTATTATTCAACATCTAAAGGAAACCAGTGTGGAACTAAGTCAAATAGCCAATATGGACGAAACTCCACAGACATTTGATCTGCCGAGTAATTGAACTGTTGCCATGAAAAGTGCTAAAACTGCAAGTATAAAAACAAGTGTACACGAAAACCTGCACTACGCTGTTGTCCTTTCATGTTGTGCTGATGTTGCTAAACTCAACCCAATGATCATTTTCCAGCGCAAAGCAATGCCAAAACCTCCTGATATACCCCCAGGTGTTTTTGCTACGTATATGACAAGGGTTGGATGGACGAGACTCGTATGAAATTATGGATTAACAGAGTGTGGGAGAAAATGAAGGGTGCTTCATTGTAGAAGAGTTCTCTTCTTGTGGTAAATCAGTTTAGTAGTCATTTAAAAAATTATGTGAAACAGAAATTAAGATAAGGAAACACAGAGATTGCTGTTATTCCTAGAGGACACAATTGCAACCTCTTGAAAAATAAACAATTTGAAGTGTATCTGAGAGAGGAACAGAACAAATGGATGATGGATGGAACCCCACATGAATTCACGTCAAAGGGAGCTCTAAAACGACCTACAACCGAACAAGTGCGTCAGCGGATCAAGAGTGAGAGAGGACATTGTTGTTAAATCTTTCAAGAAGTGCGTCATGAGTAATGCTCTCGATGGCAGTGAAGACCATCTTATATGTGAACGAGGCCGACGAAAAGAAGAAGAAGAAAAAGAAGAAGAAAGTTCAGATGAAAGTCAGTTCGGTTTTACAAACTAGATTTTTTATAGTCTGCTTTGCAATCCAATATTAAAAATGGTAAAAATGTTACTTACTAAAAAATTGCTTAAAATTATGGTGCGTCTTATAGTTCGTTGCATCCTATAGCCCGTAAAATACTGTGTGCAGCTGCAGTGCAATGAAATTGGGGAATTCCAAGGCTGGACAGACTAACATGCACGCTACTCAAAATTGTATTTGTGAAATAAATACCAAAAAATTAAATAAACCATAAAAGTAAAATAATAAAATGTGAAATCTTAACAATAGTAAGCATTTCAAAAGATCGTACAACAGACGTGCGAGTCGAAGGGTGGATCGTATGTCATTGCACCATCTTAAACTATCGTGACAACACTGCTCGAACTGTTGAATAGTTTGCGTCACAATTCGTGAAATCTCGTGTTCTCTCGATCTTTCGATCGGCCTGCGGTCTAGTGACTTTTGGTGGTAGTAAGTGCAGGATCCACCTATGCGTTTATATGCAATGTGGATTTTAATAATGAAAATAACTTCGAAACATGGATTAAAATATCTTTTACGGTATATGTTATAGGCAGCAACAGTAACTAATCAATGAATAAGAGTTTACAATCATGTTTCTGTCAAATTTCGCTCGTCCCGCGACCTAGTGGCGTCTGATAGTTAAATAATTATCTGCATTTTGGAGGACATAGGCTACATATTTTTCATAGAGACAATACACAGTATATACGAGGGTTGTCCAGAAAGTAAGTTCCGATCGGTCGCGAAATGGAAACCACAGAGAAAATCCGGTAAATCTTTGCACAGATGTGTTGGGCAGTGTCTCTAGTATGCCCGAAGATAGTGTCGCGTCGCTCTTTTCAGTTTTCAGTGAACAGTGAGCACGTAAAGATGAGTAGGGAATAGCGTCTCCCGCCAAGTACGAGGGCCTGGTTAGAGATTTCGCCTGTGTCATGCAGCCCACATAACACAACTGTCGAGCAATTCCTTCTCCTTGCCAATTCTCGGACGCACACTGCAGGGCAAAAGACAAAATACCATCGCAAATACTGGCACAGTGCGACAGCATACTTGGTAGCTATGGGACGGCCATCGACTTGTGTCAACAACTTCAATGTAAGGCGAGGACCGACAGTCCAATATACTTTTAATTCTGTTTTACTCTATGGACTTCCCAACTATTTGTGATGGTATTTTGTCTCTTTAGTCCGTTTAATTTCATGACATGGACTTTACAACCTGATGATGGGAGCATTGTCTCTTGAAACGCGTTGTTAAAATATAGGTATAAGAATCGCGGTTGAATTATAGAAATGGAAGGACGTAGATGAAGATGAGACGGGAGATGTGATACTGTGCGAAGAATTTGACAGAGCTCTGAAAGATCTTAGTCGAAACAATGCCCCGGGAGTAGACGATATTCCGGCAGAACTACTGGTTTCGTTGGGAGAGCCAGCCACGACAAAATTTTTCCATCTGGCTTGCAAGATGCATGAGACAGGCGAAATACCTTCAGATTTCAAGAAGAACGTAATAATCCTGTTACAAAGAAAGAGGTTGCAGAAACCGATCAGTTTAATAAGTTAGGGTTGCAAAATACTAACACGAATACTTTACAATAGAATGGAAAAACTGATAGAAGCCGACTTTGGGGAAAATCAGTTTGGATTCTGGGGAAATGTAAGAACACTCGAGGCAATGCTGCCCTTATTATGTATCTTAGAAGATAGGTTAATGGAAGGCAAACCTGTTTTTATAGCATTTGTAGACTTAGCTTTTGACGATGTTGACTGGAGTACTCTCTTTGAAATTCTTTGTTTAGCAGGGGTAAAATGCCGGGAGCAAAAGGATATTTACAACTTGCGCAGAAACCACACGCCATTAATAAGAGTTGAAGGACAGTAAAGCAGTGGTTGAGAAGGGAATGAGACAGGTTTGTAGGATATCCCAGATGTTATTCAACCTTTCCATTGAACAAGCATTAAAGGAAACTAAAGAAGAATTTACATTGTAATTCTGTCAGCAGCAAAGGACTTGGAAGAGAGGTTGAATGGAATGGACATTGTCTTGAAAGGAGGATGTAAGATGAACATCAGCAAAAGCAACAGGATCTGGTGATGCTAAGGAATTACATTACGAAACGAAACAAAGTATTAGATGATTTTTGGTACTGGGGCAGCAAAATATGATAGTATTTGTCTGGAGAGTAGCCATGTATGTAAATGAAACACGGACAATCAACAGTTCGGACAAGAAGAAAACAGATGTTTTCGAAATGTTGTGGTACAGAAGAATGTTGAAGATTAGATGGGTAGATCACGTAACTAATGCGGAGGTACTGAATAGAATTTGAGTGATCAGAAATTTGTGGCACAACTTGACCGAAAGAAGGGATCGCTTGATAGAACACATTCTGAGACATCAGGGGATGACCAACGTAGTGTTTGAGGGACGCGTGGGGGATAAAAATCGGTGAATGAGACTAAGAGATGAATACAGTAAGCAGAGTCAGAAGGATGTAGGTTTGCAGTAGTTAATCGGAGATTAAGAGGTTCGCACAGGATAGAGTAGCATGGAGAGCTGTATCAAACCAGTCTTCGTACTGAAGACCACAGCAACGACACGAAGATTTATGTTTCAAGTTAGATTACGAAATCTTATGTAGACGGTAATCTTGTCTTGAAGATAAAGGGTGCAAGCATTAAGATCGGGATAAAACTTGATTAGTATAAATTACAAGGGAACGAACTGACACTTTTCTAAGTTATATATAAATTTATAAATTATAGAGTGCAGCAATCGGTCGTCCTTTTTTGCAGGATTTATTATGCAAATCCAGATTTCGGCTAGTGCCTAGCCATTATCAATGCAATACTTTCTAATATCGAAGCATGTAAATTCCCTGTTGTCCGGGCGTCAGTCACAGTTCCTTGAATCTCAAAGCATGTTTCGGGTTAAGTTACACAAATAAGCAGCACATAGCTCAATCTGGTGTAGAGTTTTCCTTTGTGTTGATGGTATTATTCACAGACTTACACCAAGCTGTTTTAGCTTTACTTGTGTATATACTGTTTTATATTTAGAAACTTCTCTTCAATCCAGCTCTCCCTTTCGTTTTTCTGCATATGCCTAGTTATCTATGTAGTTGCTATATTTAACTGTCTTGCATTATCGCGTTGGAGACATCTACGTATATTATCCTCTGCCGCGTGTTAGCTTGTAATGGGTTCCCCACACATCTGTAGGGATTCCCAGATATCTTCAGTTGCACGAAGCAGCTGTGCAGTGATGTTCCACGCATTGTCCGTTAAAGCGAGATTCATTTATAAGCTTAATCCTAGATTACTAAACCCTCGTAAAATTTACGATTGCAGTCGGGACCAGTTCGCGGTTCCCGCCAGTCCGGTATCTTCAATATACGGTGTAAAAGAGGATACTCTGTACTTACTTTGTATGAGATATACCACTGGAGAACTTACAGTTGTAATCAGCTACTGCATAAACTATAAATTACGACGTCCTCTCAATAAAATATGGAGTAGTAAAATTTACGACGGATTAGAAATAATGTAACATTTTCCCTCTTTAGTGTAGTAGGGTTAACAAAGACAGTCGCGCATTTACGAGGGTTAGAACATTAATAGTGACGACTATTTATTTACAGCTCATACAAAAATGATACGTGTTTCAATGTTTTACTGACCTTCAAAATAGTCACCAGCATTGTGTATAACCCGTTTCCAGCGATGTGGAAGTCGTAGGATACTTTTAGCAGTGCCATTTGTGTTGACAGTTCGAGCGGCGCAGACTACCCGACGAATTTGTAGCAGTACTGAAGAGAATGCCGTGAAGTGTTTCCTCCAGTTTAGAAATCGAGTTGAACTTACGAGGGCTTAAGTCAGTGGAATGCAGTAGGTGGTATTGCACTTAGCAACCCCATCAGTCAAACTAAGCAGTAATAGCTCGCACTGTACGTGCTTGAGCATTGTCCTGCAAAATGATTTGTAACATGTGATGGTCAGGTCCCGCAGAAAGTGTCATCACTTCTGGCTATGAGCTAGTCGTAGGCTGTTTTCCAAAAGTGAACAGCGTAGAGTGCTTTACCACCTATTGCAGTCCCATGAGTTAACCCCTCGTGAGTTCAACCCGATTTCTAAACTGAGGGAAACACTTTACGGCATTCGCTTAAGAACCGCTACAAATTCGTCGGGCAATAGACGTCGCCGCTCGAACTGTCAACACAACTGGCACTGCTAAGGCTATCCTACGACTTCCACATCGCTGGCAGCTGGCTATACACAACGCTGGTGACTACTTTGAAGGCCAGTAAAACTTTGAAACATGTATCTATTTTGTACGAGCTGTTAATAAATAGTTACCGCTATTAAAGTTCCAACCCACGTATATCAGATGTTCACGAGGCCTAGATTGGCTCTATTTGTGGGTATCGTGCATCTTGTGGTCTTTATTTTGACTATTTCCCATTTTTGACTTCGCTGTTACCTTTTTTCCACTTGCAAAATGCTTGACCGATGTAATATTGTCAGAGCCATCGGTCTTCGATACAGAAACTTTAATGGATACAAAATTATAATGGAGAGAGCGGATATTGTTGTATGGCGTTATCGATTAGTGACATATATTGTTAAAGTGCCGTATAAAGTTACCGCTTGTTTCGACTAAGAATGGATAGACACCAGTCATTTCGTCAGAAAAAAACTGGACAGATGACATACGCGGATGTTCTGCTGTTCCCGTGGGAAAGGCTCCAAGAATTATTGTCTTGGATGCTGAAACTTCACCTGGTTTCATACCGAAGTGCTTCCTCGTTTGCAGATCGAGGTAAACAAGCGACCACCACGAGGAGATAAACCTCCATAGTTTTTTGCAGATGTTCACGGGCAAGTATTGGGAAAATTAATTCGACCGTCTGTCATTGTAATGGATAACGCGCCATACCACTCAATTACTAAAGATCAATCTCCGTCGGTGGAAATGAAAAGAGCCGACGTTTCTGAGTGGTTGAAATGCCACAATGTGGAAGTTCAGGATGATTTCGGCAAAGCAGAGCTCAAGGAACCAGAGTGTCCACAGTAAGTTGTTGACGATTCGGGTGAAAAAGACGGTCACAGGGTTCCATACCAATGCCACTTCGACGCCATCAAATTAATGTGTGTGTTGGTCAAACATGATGTGGCAACAAATAACAAAAGCTACACTGCGCCAAAAATTTAAAAACTGTTAGAGGAAGCAGTGGTACAAACAACCAGCGAAGTGGAGTAATGTTGTACTCCACACAGAAACGTTTGTTAAAGTAGCATGGAAAAGTGAAGTAAGTATAGAGAGTAATATCTAAAATTGTGTACTTGGGCAAATCCATACCCTCTTGCAAGGATCAGGCCACAGATAACGACAGTGGCTAGGAATAAACTGATTCTGAACTAACAAAGGGAAATTCCCCATCGCACCTCTTTCAGATTTAGAGGTACCACGGGCCAGTGGGTAGCCCATCAAAAACTGAAGACAGTTAAGACATGAAGACAGGAAGAAGATGTACTGAACTGCGAAAAAAAAGCAAAATACAAACAGTGAACGGTCCAAGAGGGCGAACTGCAGTAAAGAGCATCCTGAAACAGCAAAGGCCTCGTCAGTAATTGATCATGGTGTTAAGCGGGCTGGCCGTGTTTGGAACTCCCTTGTTCTATTTGTTTTATTATTTTTTTCTTCACAACATTATCAACTGTCCGTCCGGTCATGGAAATATTTGTTTCCTTTTTGTGGTCTTGGCAGTTGTCCTACTATAGATTGGTTACATCACTTTCTTGGGTGTGATCACATTTACATTCGCAGAACACCTATGCAGGGTGGTCCATTGATAGTGACCGGGCCAAATATCTCACGAAATAAGCATCAAACGAAAAAACTACAAAGAACAAAACTCGTCTAGCTTGAAAGGGGCAACCAGATGGCGCTATGTTTGGCCCGCTAGATGGCGCTGTCATAGGTCAAACGGATATCAACTGCGATTTTTAAAATAGGAACCCCCATTTTTATTACATATTCGTGTAGTACGTAAAGAAATATGAATGTTTTAGTTGGACCACTCTTTTCGCTTTGTGATAGATGGCGCTGTAACGTCACAAACTTATAAGTACTTGGCACCACGCAACATTCCGCCAGTGCGGACGGTATTTGCTTCGTGATACATTACCCGTGTTAAAATGGACCGTTTACCAATTGCTGAAAAGGTCGATATAGTGTTGATGTATAGCTATTGTGATCAAAATGCCCAAAGGGCGTGTGCTATGTATGCTCGTCGGTATCCTGGACGACATCATCCAAGTGTCCGGACCGTTCGCCGGATAGTTACGTTATTTAAGGAAACAGGAAGTGTTCAGCCACGTGTGGAACGTCAACCACGACCTGCAACAAATGATGATGCCCAAGTAGGTATTTTAGCTGCTGTCGCGGCTAATCCGCACTTCAGTAGAAGACAAATTGCCCGTGAATCGGGAATCTCAAAAACGTCGGTGTTGAGAATGCTACATCAACGTCGATTGCACCCGTACCGTGTTTCTATGCACCAGGAATAGCATGGCGACGACTTTGAATGTCGTGTACAGCTCTGCCACTGGGCACAAGAGAAATTGCGGGACGATGACAGATTTTTTGCACGCGTTCTATTTAGCGACGAAGCGTCATTCACCAACAGCGGTAACGTAAACCGGCATAATATTCACTATTCGGCAACGGAAAATTCACGATGGCTGCGACAAGTGGAACATCAGCGACCCTTGAGGGTTAATGTATGGTGCGGCGTTATAGGAGGAAGGATAATTGGTCCCCATTTTATCGATGACAATCTAAATGGTGCAATGAATGCTGATTTCCTACTTAATGTTCTACCGATGTTACTACAAGACGTTTCACTGCATGACAGAATGGCGATGTACTTCCAACAACCGGCCCGAGTGGCCGTGCGGTTCTGGGTGCTACAGTCTGGAACCGAGCGACCGCTACGGTCGCAGGTTCGAATCCTGCCTCGGGCATGGATGTGTGTGATGTCCTTAGGTTAGTTAGGTTTAATTAGTTCTAAGTTCTAGGCGACTGATGACCTGAGAAGTTAAGTCGCGTAGTACTCAGAGCCAACTTCCAAGATGATGGATTTCCGGCACATAGCTCGCATGCGGTTGAAGCGGTATTGAATAGCATATTTAATGACATGTGGATTGGTAGTCGAAGCACCATACCATGGCCCGCACGTTCACCGGATCTAACGTCCCCGGATTTTTTTCTATGGGGAAAGTTGAAGGATATTTGCTACCGTGATCCACCGACAACGCGTGAGAACATGCGTCAGCGCATCATCAATGCATGTGCGAACATTATAGAAGGCGAACTACTCGCTGTTGTGAGGAATATCGTTACACGTATTGCCAAATGCATTGAGGTTGACGGACATCATTTAGAGCATTTATTGCATTAATGTGGTATTTACAGGTAATCACGCTGTAACAGCATGAGTTCTCAGAAATGATAAGTTCACAAAGGTACATGTATTACATTGGAACAACCGGAATAAAATGTTCAAACTTATCTACATTCTGTATTTTAATTTAAAAAACCTACCTGTTACCAACTGTTCGTCTAAAATTGTGAACCATATGTTTGTGACTATTACAGCACCATCTATCACGAAGCGAAAAGAGTGGTCCAACTAAAACATTCATATTTCTTTACGTACTACACGAATATATAATAAAAATGAGGGTTCCTATTAAAAAAAAAAGCTGTTGATATCCGTTTGATATAGCAGCGCCATCCTGCGCCATCTGGTTTCCCCCTTCAAACCAGACAAGTTTCGTTCTTTGTAGTTTTTCCGTTTGACTCTTATTTCGTGAGATAATTGGCCCGGTCACGATCAATGGACCACCCTATATAGGGCATAGAGGCGTATCTCACTCACTTACTAGTCCAACAAGTTATGTGTGTCGATGAGAGGTTCCTATCATATGAGAGTCATCCTGTCGCTAATGTCGTGTATGACACACCAGACGTGTATTCCGGTGGAAAATACGGTTGACTTGTCGCCTTGTGATGAAACGTTTGCGATTCCCATTCCAAACCCATTTCCTTTCTGCCTCTAATAGCGTAGTTGTGCAGAATCAACTGTCATTATAGGTCCCTACCTTACACCTCTCTGTTATAAACGGACATTACACCACGACACAGACACAAATCTGAATGAAGCGAACAGCGAAGAAAAAAAATGTACTAGGGAAATTTGAACATGGCTGGCACTGTTGGAATTCTAACACACTAATGACTTGACCACAACCTAATTTCATTGCCCTGCTGCTCTATAGAGCTGTTCTTGTTCTTGGACAGTGCACTGTTTCTATTTTGCTGTTTTTTCGCTGTTCAGTACACCTTCTTTCTGTTTCCATCCTTGATCTGTATTCACTTTTTGACGGGCTATCCACTGGACTCACTTGCCACTAAATCTGAGTGGGGGAGGGGGGGGGATGGGGAGTTTCCCTTGTCAGTAGCATTTCCCCTTTGTCTTAATAATTCGTCGTTCTCTTTGTGTGTGTATTTCACAGTTTTGAGTCAATGGTGTCTACCGCCTTTCAGCAATAAACGTTATCTTGTTATTAAGGAATATCCCTCTACACAACGATGACGAAATACATGCAGACTACAGTGATTGATAAGCAGTTTATATTATTTTAATGTTGGTAGTTACTGTATTTACGTGATCGATTAATATTCATTTTAGCGCACCTTCTGTAAAGAATACGACAGCTAAATACGAATTTTTTGCTCACTGTAAAAGAGAGTGCACTTCGTGTTGAGATTTACAAATAAATGGTGCACGGTGGCATTTTATACGCAGTAACGCGTTCATTCAGCGACTATATATCACTATTCTGTTAAAGTGAACTCAATAACGCACTACAAAAGGCAGCGTGAGGAGCCAGACCGGTAAGGAACAGCACAGCTGTCGGTGCGACAGGCACACTGCGTGCGCACGCACCGGAGAACCGGCAACATCGCCACCTTCCACGCTCAACAGCGCTTCAATCTCAGTCACTCTGTTATTCTGAAACAGGTGTAGTACTCTGTTTTACCTATAATGCGTTATGAATGCTAATAATTTCTGTACAGTTTACTTGTAGGTATCTTAGGGCCCTAAGATATAAAATTGTGATTCGGCTACGTTTTCACCTCTTGTAGACCCCACACACTATTTTCAAGTTTCTCTCTCAAGAAGCTCTACCTCGGCAGCACTTTTTATCTGGACGATAACGTCGTCCTCGTACGCTCTCACTGTAAAATTTTGAGCAACAGTGTTTAATCGTCTCAGACGTTTTGTTACATGCACCAGTAACAACAGTTCTAGTGAAATGATGTATCATATTATCACAGGTAGCGGTCACCTGGGGGACTCCACGCTTGAGTTCTACTTGTTTCGAAGACTAGACGTTCACAAGTCCTCTTTTCGTTGTTTCAGTTATCATCTTCGTTATTACATCTTTGTTATTATCATCAAGACCCATTTTCTCCGTTGTTCTTTGTAGTCAGTGGTGCCTGACACAACCAAAAGTTCTATGAAATTCTATGAAAACGAAAGCTGTCGGCACTGTTGTTGTAGATGTTTTCGCTACTGAATCGCTATATTCTCCTTGATGTTGGATAACACATCCTCTGAGAATGCCAGACTGGTTTTTACCGATAATCACGTGGATTGCTATTGAGAGACTTTCCTTGGTTGCTCTGGTTATTATATTAAAATCACTATTTAATAATGTAATAAGCATCACGCTTATTATCTATTTCCTTTCCTGTTTCGAATGGGCATTGTTTTCCAATCCTTGAACTCTGTACTACATTCAGTATCTGTGTTGTAGTACAACCTATAAAATTCTATTCGTATGTCACTGGGCCCTAGAGGTTTATTTATCAACGATTTCCTGACAAGATCACATAATTCCTTATTACTAAAACCAGAGAAACGATAAGCTTTTGTCTTCTGCGGTTAACTTTGTACGTAATCCGCTAGTTCTTCGTCAGTTACATTTCTGTTAGGACCTGTGAAAAAACCGTTTGGAAGTATTGATATGTTTCAAGTTTGACATCTGATTGTTTTTGTTGTGGCTGTGACCTCTTGTAATGTTTTGCGGTTCTTGGGTGGATGAGGAGAGGGTGGTATGATAGATGGGTGGCCGGTTTCCCCAAAGTACAACACAAAATGCACACATGGTTAAAATACACTTTATTACAGGAACCAACTGAGTACGTAACTTCAGTGATGTCAAGTCTGAAGTTCTGTGGTTAGCGGTAATCAGATAACATTTACTAATTCTTCAATCTTGTCCGTGTCCATATCACGACAATATACAATGACCAACGTTCCCTCACATCTAGCTAAAGTGTGAGGCGACGACTATTACTGTGGAAGACCAGAGCACAGTGTGGCGTATTAAGGTGCAATGCGAACTGAGTTCCAATGCGACTAACTGAGGTACGGAGATTCAGAGACAGAGAGCTCGGCCGGCGCCGGCGGCCTATATGCACGCTGACCAGGGACGTTATCGGATCGTCGCCTGGGGGGCGTGTCTTGGTCTTCTCTTGTCGTAGGCGTGCCTAGGTCAGAGCCTGCTATACAATGGCTCCTAGTGCCGACCGGTGTGCTGGCGAAGGCGTACACCAGCACAGTTTTGTTTGTATATTTCCGCCCTCTACTGCTATCCCTGTATAAGAATAATTTTTCTGTTCTTGTGTGTGGTTAGGAGGTGTAGTGATGTTATATCTTTCTCAATAGCAGAGTTAATTTTATCTTTAGTCCTAATTGTCGCCTCTCTATTGTGAGTATTTCAGCTTTGGTCTTTTTCATTTCTTTGCAGGGGTGCCTCCAGTGTATTTTCCTGACTATATACGACCCATAAAACTGCGTAATAGTGTTTCGCAGTGGTTTTAGTGTCCATCAATTTTATTTTGTATTAAGCCTGAATTCCTGAAGAATGGAAGGGAGCAATTATATGTCTCATCTTCAAGAAGGGTGAAGCTACCCACGTGCGCTTGCTCAGATGTCGGCTTGCGCAAAAGAGTTACTCCGAACACGCTGAGCGCCGTTTTGGCACCTGTTGCGTCCCTGTCGGTCCGACAAACTTTACTATTTCATGTAAATTTACCATCAACGAAATCGGGCCTGAGTTGTTGGTACGAATGCAATCCACTGCCGCAAATTGTGAATAAAACTACCCGACGTGCTGACGCCGCTACACTTAAAATTACTCTATGTTTTTCTTCTGCACTGATACGTTTTATCATTGTTGTGTTCCTTTTACAAATTCTGACTCTGACCGTGTGCAAAAGCATTTCAGTTAATAGACATCTTGTGGTAATGGAAAAACATGTATGGGTTTGGCTTCAGTTTGTCGTGTAGGGGACCAAACTTTCCCATTTTTGATCTGTCTCTTAATGTCAGATCAATGCAACACGCCGTCGTTTACGATGTGTGTAGAAAAATTATCGCCACACATAGTGCAAGCATTGTATTCTTATCACAATACTAATATGTGAACACGAAAATTGAAGTACCGATTTTTACTATTAATTGTAGAAGGAGGCCACTGATCCTAACCTAATTCGAAAGATGCTTTGCTATAGATGTGCACAAAGAAAAATTATGTGTTTAAGTAGCCGTTAAGAGTGGTGAAAGGCAGTAGAAGCTTTCACGTTCATAACACTGATATTTCATTTTCTTTCACGCATTAAAATCTCCAATACCTGAACATCGAGAATTGAAGAGCTACCTACCTGTGCCCTGCGCACCTATCAAGTGCTATGGTAGTACCAACATTTTCGTGCAATCGCATTCTAGGGACTTTCATGTTTACATGGTTCATTTACTGTAAAACAAGCATACCATGGAGCTACAATGCGACAACTGCTAGGTCGCTGAAGTTGTGAGCAGTGATAGTCAACTTATCGTAGTGAGGAAGTCTGTAAATAACTTTGAATATTGGTGACGTTATTTAGCTTACATTTCTGTAAGAATAACTGTGCCGTCATTTGTTTCCATTACCAGAAAATTTGAAGTAAGTTCCTAATTTTCGATTTGTTCATTTTCAATAACTACTACTTTCGACTTCTCTTCATATGCTGAAACTGTATTTGTTTTAGTGTATGCTCTGAATGAGAATGCTAACCGGTATGAGTGAAAGACGTGAAGCTAGACAAACACAATTTTAGCGTAGAGAAAGTGATAGAAATGTAGACATTAGTAATGATAACGCATCTCTTTTATTTAACAATCATCATGTTAATACGTGACCATCAAAAATTGAAGTAGGTATCGATTTTTAAAACTAAATATGTAAGGAAGCCAATGAAAATACATAACTCCAAAGGAACCATGCCGTATATGGGTACAAAAGAAAAACAAAATCACGTGTATACATAGTCATTAGGAGAGGTAACAGGAAGTAGACACATACGTATGAAAGATTTTCTTCGTCTCCAACATTGCCACCAACTTTTAACACGCGTAACGATCAGGAGCAATGGCGGAAAAGACGCACGAAAGTTGCATTCTAGGGACTTTCATGTTTAAACGTTGCAGAAAGTTCATTTACAGTGACACACGCGTGCCAAGCAGCTACAACGCCACAACTGCTACGTCGTTGATTTAGTCAACAGTGGAAAACGAAAAGTAGTAACGAAGCCGTCACGAACAAACGTCGTTTATAGCGTCGCTTCTTCACTTACTTTGGTCTAAGAGTGAACGAAACTAACTCTTTGTTCGTTTGCCTCCGTCACCACAAAATTTAGAGGGTTCACAAATTTCAGTAGCTACAATGTCTCGGCCGCACTGGATTCGCTGAGCGGTCTAGGCGCTGCAGTCATGGACTGTGCGGCTGGTCCCGGCGGAGGTTCGAGTCCTCCCTTGGGCATGGGTGTGTGTGTTTGTCCTTAGGATAATTTAGGTGATGTAGTGTGTAAGCTTATGGACTGATGACCTTAGCAGCTGAGTCCCATAAGATTTCACACACATTTGAACTTTTTTTTTGTACAATGTCTCGTATTATAATGAAACTATATTTGTTTTACGCTATGCCTCGAAGAAGAACATTAACGGGTCAGAATGAAAGACGGAGAACCGGCCGGAGTGGCTGAGCGGTTCTAGGCGCTACAGTCTGGATCTGCGCGACTGCTACGGTCGCAAGTTCGAATCCTGCCTCTGGGCATGGATGTGTGTGATGTCCTTAGGTTAGTTAGGTTTAAGTAGTTCTACGTTCTAGGGGACTGATGACCTAAGATGTTAAGTCCCGTAGTGCTCAGAGCCATTTGAACCATTTTTAAAGACGGAGAACGAGAGAGAGATAATTTTTGCGTAGAGAAAGTAATAGGAATAATACAGATGTTGATAACGATGATTCTATTGTCGTTCTGAAAGATACATTTAAATTTGCACGCAACATAATTATAAATAATTTTGAGAACTGTAAATGTGGGGGGTTGGGGCGTTGTTTTGGGGAAGGAGACCAGACAGCGTGGTCATCGGTCTCATCGGATTAGGGAAGGACGGGGAAGGAAGTCGGCCGTGCCCTTTGAAATGAACCATCCCGGCATTTGCCTGGAGTGATTTAGGGAAATCACGGGAAACCTAAATGAGGATGGCCGGACGCGGGATTGAACCGTCGTCCTCCCGAATGCGAGTCCAGTATCCAACCACTGCACCACCTCGCTCGGTTGTAAATGTGGTTTGATGACTTTACAGTGCAGATTTTTAATGCAAATCGTTTCGAGTCGGAGGTGGCTTTACGCGATTCAACGGCATTCACATTGTGTTGTCATAAATGGTAAGACTCCCTTCAAATGATCGGAAAATTAAAGAGAAATCAAAGAATTATTTCATGAATGCATGTATCAACAATGCAGCATTTGGTAAGGATCAGTTCCGCGGCTCAAGTTTCAGACACTTTGAGATACGTGACATCTGCGATCTCAAATCAGGTCCAGGGGCGCAGTTGGTCGAATTTCGACAACAGGGCATACCTCTTTTATGAAATTGCTGCCACGGTTGATACTAAATGCGCACAGTTGTTATTGTTGTCGCAGCTTGCACTTTACGCTGGGTGAGAAAAGCGCGCCTATGGCCAGCAATGACAGTGCTATGCGTGTTGCGTGAAACGAGGTCCAGCGGCTGAGGGGGAAACAGGGGCGTGTGACCGCAGCCGCGGGCAGCTGACGCTGTCCAACGCCGCCCAGCGCTGCGTACACGCGCCACAGCTGAGGCGCGCCTGTGCTCCGGTTTTGCCCGCACCGGTCAGAAGAAGTAATTACATTCAGGCAACATGCTGGAACGTCAGTGATTTTTACTTTTTATACGAATAAATCGTAACAGTGTAAATGGCCGTTTCATTCCCTTTTGACGGTGGTGGCCGTTTTCGGTTAGCGTAACCATCAACAGATCACTATTAATTTAGCCAAACCACATGAGGTAGCACAGAGGAGCTCCGAGCACCGGTTCCCTGTATGGCATCGGTAAAGTAATTTTCTTGTGACGATGGTTGCTGAGCCGGTCCGTGATCCACTGTCACAGACGTTGGGCCGTGCACGAGATCGCGCTTCGTTGCTGTCTAGATAGAAGCCGAGAGAGTCGCGACTCTGCGGAAATAAAGAGAGCACGCGCGGCCAGGCTGAGTGGTTTCTGACTCGTGTCTGCCAGCAGTACTCTATGTGACGCCGGGCGAGTGCTGTCTGCACCGCCGAGTCTGTTCTTGTTGAGAGTTGAGGGGAGATTCTCGGATTAACACAGGTGCTGCACATCTGCGACCAGAAACACCAGGCGGAATTGTCAGCCACACTCCATATTAGTCGCATGCTGTGGATGCTTCCTGAGATTTGTTTGCTGATGATGAACAAAGCAGTACTTCAGTGCATGGTGAGCGTCGCGTTTGCACGCAAATAATTTTTTACTGGCATTAGGACAAGACGTTCATTTGTGCTCTGAATGTTCGGGTATGTGTCTGGGCTTTCAAGTCACTGAACTTGACTTGTGTTGCTTTGAGAACTTGTTGTTTTACGAATGAGAGCTGAACTCTTTAAAGTTCATTAGGTGTTGTAATATTCCTCTGGTCTTGCGGCGTAATTTGAAATGCGACAGTATGTTTACTTCCTGACAGCACTCACTTTAACATGTAAGCCTTCCACTGGTCTACCTGGCTCATGCGTGTACTGAACTGATTTTGCACTTTGGCAGTGGTGGTTGTTGTTACCCTGCATAAGAGGCTATCCCTCTTATAACAATCTAAATCAACTTGAATCCTGAAATAATGTAATGAAATGGTGGACCTTTCATTATTGTAGTCAACTGTAGATTGGTCATTAATATATCAACATAAGATTGATGTTTTATAAAAATTATTGATCAAAGAATAGAACAACCAATACAAGTTAATCGTAATGACAAATAAATCGTGAACTGTTGGCAACAAAAAGAGAGGCAACAATTAGTTAACACTCCACTGGGTGTTGACTAGTTGGTAAAGACTAAATTCGTCTGATTAAACAAATTAATCTGGCTCAAAACGTGGATAATATAATCTGAAATTTTCTAACGCTGAATAGACAATGAAGAATTTATTCTACACGGAAGTTATACTACGCTGGTGCCGGTAAGAGCAAGTGGCGTGACTCTGATTCTGTTTGCCCCAACAAGTCGGAGCGGCTATGCTGTACCCCATTCTCGATGTGTAGCGTTGTCTCAGGTCGTAGTTGAAGCGTCTCCAGAGCAGCGACGTGTGGCACCTGTAATTCACTATCGCGGGTATGAAACATGCAGATTCGTAGCTGGCGATCTATTAGATGGATAGCAATTACTCTCCAGCAGAGCACTGAAATTTGGGTAGTTTCCAGTGAGTGACACTCCCGTTAGCTAGTCGTACCATGGTCAATTTGACTCACTTGTAAGACAGTGTGCACAAGTAGGTAAAACATTAAGGTGGCAGACCTGACATGAACAAATTTGCCCTCGGCACAGCCAATTAACCGAAATGCCAAGGTCTAAAATGTCGGTACAGCTCTCATAACAGGAGGCCAGATCAGAATTATTTTCAGACTGGAGTATGAATCAGAAGACAGTTTTTCTCATCTCCTATTTTTCCATCAAACCTTGATAAACTCCACAAAACCATCAGCCCTTCCTAATCACAGTTAACAATATTCATCTCTTTTTTGAAGCAGTGAATTACTGACTCGTAAATTTCCACGCGGAGAGTACCTTACATTGTGCTCCCGACTTGTTTTCTCCCATGACCAATTTAGGCAGCGTGTTTGAAGCTTCCTTTTAGCCCTAAAGTAAACTGTCTGATCAGGGAGCGTGACTAAACTAAGAGAAGTGCTTTTGTTTCCCAATGTAGACCATTTCAGAGCCGCCACAAAAGTTGTGTTCCATTCTAAAATCGTTTCGGAAACCTGAGGATTACGAAAAACTCGGCAGGTAGAGGAACGACACCACCTAACGGTTCCCTCGATAGCGTATGGTCAACAGTGAACATGGAAGCCCGTGAATTTTTATGGCTAACATCCCTCTTCACAAAGGTCGTTTATGACACTGTCGAAACGCCTTGACTAGGTGACCTAAATATCTCTTGTGATCATGCCCCTGCTGTGGCTAGAGACGCTTAACAGGTACATCCAGGTAGGCAGTTCTTTGGCCTCTTCGGCCGAAACCATTGTCTGCACACCGGTGCGAGAAATTCTGAGACTAGCATTCTGGCCCCGGTAAGTGATTCGAGATGTTCCTTTCACTAATAGCTGTACGTGGCTTCCAAGCTTCAAACGTCCACTGCAAAATTTATTATCAAATGACCAAACTACCTGCTTATTCTGAACTGCAGAAAATACTATTCGAAGGAGAGCTACCACAAAGGTCCTGAATGCACTTACAGCGTACATGCTCCCACCAATGCCTCCTTATGCTGATAACTTGCTGTCGTCTCACAGAAATTATGTCTTGGATGAAAATTGACATTAAAGAGTAGCCTCGAATATGAAAAGTATTGAGAGGGGAACTTATCCTCTCTCAATGTTTAAGACAATACCTTTCCAACGTTCTTATTGTTCTGGTCCACTTATTTCAGTACCAATAAACTGTTTATAATTCATTTTGAATTTAATAGGGTATGATGCTTGAAGAAAGTTACGAAAGATTACAGCTAGCTTGTAATGCCTTGTGATTTTCTGTCAGCTGATTGTACTGAGCCGAAATTGAGCGTATGCAAGTTCTGATCAACAAAATTCTGTCTTACGATAACGTGAACTTTTTGTTAAAAGTTTTGGTTTGGCACGGCTGGGCATAACATTTTTAGTGAATACTGAGTTTTAGTACTCATTCTTAAACTTACCTAATGCGATTTGATTTTCGCACGAGACTGGCTACATAAGTGCCAAGCAAGTGTTATTTTCACGATGTTGAATGGCTGTTTGCCATTGCTGTAATTTTTTAATACATGGGTGTTTCAGATTTTGCCTATACCCACCATGTGTTAATGTACTCTTTGAAGTCAGTCGTCAGAAAATGCTGTAGGTGTTTGTTTGCAGGCTATGCCATTGGTTGTTTGCCAAAGTCACTGTCATTTGAAACTTTTGGAAGCTATTTAGACGGTTTTTTGTTGGAAATTTATTCTTGAATAAATATATATAATTTGTGTGTGTTTCTCTGGGTTTGTGACCATGGTCCTTCTACGACAGAACTGCTTAAGTTTTTGTCCAATGGTAGGACAAGGACTGCTCAGTTACGCTAACCAAAAAGAAAAGTAATTGCGATTAAGACAAATGGTGTACTCCTAGATGTTCAGTCGAGTTTTTGTTTCCATTTTCTGCACGACGTTTCGACGACTGATCCAGCCGTCTTATTCAAGTGATGCGAGCTTGTCTGATTCGTCCACTCGTTGATTGGTCTCCAGTCAGACTGAACTCTCGTTGATCTCGCACAGCTGCATATAGCTGACAGTGACGCCCGTTACGCCATTTTGTTTTTCTTCTAGATGTGATGGCTGGCGAGCTCTCAACAGATTACGTGGTCGACCACGTTGTTTCTGTGTCTCCAACTTATTGGTGACATGATGAACGATCACCCTTCCACGCGCTCTTACACGTTGTTTGGTTCTCTGTTCTTCCAAGATCATTCTTCCGTATCCTCCACCAACCTTGTCTTTAGTTTTCCTCTAAGTCTTTGACTGTAGTATTTTACGAGTATTATAACTTTTTCTAGCGAGTTTCTGCTCTCATGATATACCCAAAGTTCCTTACTTTCGTCTGAATTTTTCATCGTTTGACCACCACTGCAAAGGGAATGATTCTTTTGCGATCTACTGTTTTCATTATCCACGATTCGCATCCGTCCAGAATTATGGGAAAGATTAACGTTTCAGCCCATTTTATTTTTGTCAGTAGTGAATGCTTCATCCTTTATCAACTTCCTTAATTCACTTGTAGTGACTTTTCCAAATTGTACCCTTTTTCTTATTTCCTCAGCGCAGAAGCTGAGTTTTACTATAGTAATCATGTTGTTGTTGCTGTCTTCAGTCCTGAGACTGGTTTGATGCAGCTCTCCATGCTACTCTATCCTGTGCAAGCTTCTTCATCTCCCAGTACGTACTGCAGCCTACATCCTTCTGAATCTGCTTAGTGTATTCATCTCTTGGTCTCCCTCTACGATTTTTACCCTCCACTCTGCCCTCCAATACTAAATTGGTGATCCCATGACGCCTCAGAACATGTCCTACCAACCGATACCTTCTTCTAGCCAAGTTGTGCCACAAACTAATCTTCTCCCCAATTCTATTCACTACCTCCTCATTAGTTATGTGATCTATCCATCTAATCTTCAGCATTTTTCTGTAGCACCACATTTCCAAAGCTTCTGTTCTCCTCTTGTCCAAACTATTTATCGCCCATGTTTCACTTCCATACATGGCTACACTCCATACAAATACTTTCAGAATCGACTTCCTGACACTTAAATCTATACTTGATGTTAACAAATTTCTCTTCTTCAGAAACGCTTTCCTTGCCATTGCCAGTCTACATTTTATATCCTTTCTACTTCCACCATCATCAGTTTTTTTGCTCCCGAAATAGCAAAACTCCTTTACTACTTTAAGTGTCTCGTTTCCCAATCTAATTCCCTCAGCATCACCCGACTTAGATCGACTACATTCCATTATCCTCGTTTTGCTTTTGTTGATGTTCATCTTATACCCTCCTTTCATGACACTGTCCATTCCGTTCAACTGCTCTTCCAAGTCCTTTGCTGTCTCTGACAAAATTACAATGTCATCGGCGAACCTTAAAGTTCTTATTCCTTCTCCATGGATTTTAATACCTACTCCGAATTTTTATTTTGTTTTTTTTATTGCATGCTCAATATACAGATTGAACAACATCGGGGAGAGGCTACAACCCTGTCTCACTCCCTTCCCAACCTCTGCTTCCCTTTCATGTCCCTCGACTCTTATAACTGCCATCTGGTTTCTGTACAAATTGTAAATAGCCTTTCGCTCCCTGTATCTTACCCCTGCCATCTTCAGAATTTGAAAGAGAGTATTCCAGTCAACATTGTCAAAAGCTTTCTCTAAGTCTACAAATGCTAGAAACGTAGGTTTGCCTTTTCTTAATCTAGCTTCTAAAATAAGTCGTAGGGTCAGTATTGCCTCACGTGTTCCCATATTTCTACGGATTCCAAACTGATCTTCCCCGAGATCGGCTTCTAGCAGTTTTTCCATTCGTCTGTAAAGAATTCGCGTTAGTAATTTGCAGCCGTGACTTATTAAACTGATAGATCGGTAATTGTCATATCTGTCAACGCCTGCTTTCTTTTGCATTGGAATTATTATATTCTGCTTGAAGTCTGACGGTATTTCGCTGTCTCATACATTTTGCTCACCAGATGGCGGAGTTTTGTCAGGACTGGCTCTCCTAAGGCTGTCAGTAGTTATAATGAAATGTTGTCTACTCCCGGGGCCTTGTTTCGGCTCAGGTCTTTCAGTGCTCTATCAAACTCTTCACGCAGTATCGTACCTCCCATTTCATCTTCATCCACATCCTCTTCCATTTCTATAACATTGCCCTCAAGTACATCACCCTTGTATAGACCCTCTATACACTCCTTCCACCTTTCCGCTTTCCCTTATTTGCTTAGAACTTGGTTTCCATTTGAGCTCTTGATATTCATACAAGTGGTTCTCTTTTTTCCAAAGGTCTCTTTAATTTTCCTGTAGGCAGTATCTATCTTATCCCCAGTGAGATAAGCCGCTACATCGTTACATTTGTCCTCTAGCCATGCCTGCTTAGCCATTTTGCACTTCCTGTCGATCTCATTTTTGAGACGTTTGTATTCCTTTTTGCCTGTTTTATTTACTGCATTTTCGTATTTTCTCCTTTCGTCAATTAAATTCAATATTTCTTCTGTCACCCAAGGATTTTTACCTACTTGATCCTCTGCTGCCTTCACTACTTCATCCCTCAAAGCTACCCATTCTTCTTCTACTGTATTTATTTCCCCCATTATTGTCAATTGTTCCCTAATGATCTCCCTGAAATTCTGTACAACCTCTTGTTTAGTTAGTTTATCCAGATCCCATCTCCTTAGATTCCCATCTTCTTGCAGTTTCTTCAGTTTTAATCTGGAGTTCATAACCAATAGATTGTGGTCAGAGTCCACATCTGCCCCTGGAAATGTCTTACAATTTAAAATCTGGTTCCTAAATCTCTGTCTTACCATTATATAATCTATCTGAAACCTGTCAGTATCTCCAGGCTTCTTCCATGTATACAACCTTCTTTTATGATTCTTGAACCAAGTGTTAACTATGATTAAGTTGTGCTCTGTGCAAAATTCCACGAGGCGGCTTCCTCTTTCGCTTCTTGACCCCAATCCATATTCACCTACTACGTTTCCTTCTCTTCCTTTTCCTACTATCGAATTCCAGTCACCCATGACTATTAAATTTTCGTCTCCCTTCACTATCTGAATAATTTCTTTTATCTCGTCATACATTTCTTCAATTTCTTCGTCATCTGCAGAGCTAGTAGGCATATAGACTTGTACTACTGTCATAGGCGTGGGTTTCGTGTCTATCTTGGCCACAACAATGCGTTCGCTGTGCTGTTTGTAGTAGCTTACCCGCATTCCTATTTTTCATTCATTATTAAACCTACTCCTAAGGCTGTCAGTAGTTATAATGAAATGTTGTCTACTCCCAGCGCCTTGTTGCGACTTAGGTCTTTCAGTGCTCTATCAAACTCTTCACGCAGTATCGTACCTCCCATTTCATCTTCATCTACATCCTCTTCCATTTCTAT
Organism: Schistocerca americana; assembly: GCF_021461395.2. Lineage (NCBI taxonomy): Eukaryota > Metazoa > Arthropoda > Insecta > Orthoptera > Acrididae > Schistocerca > Schistocerca americana. The sequence goes on from NC_060121.1 coordinate 97,843,533, forward strand.
AACATTGCCCTCAAGTACATCACCCTTGTATAGACCCTCTATATACTCCTTCCACCTTTCTGCTTTCCCTTATTTGCTTAGAACTTGGTTTCCATTTGTTTGTATTTATAACCCTGTATTCACCTGACCAAAAGTCTTGTTTCTCCTGCCACCAAACTTCACTAATTCCCACTATATCCAACTTTAACCTATCCATTTCCCTTTTTAAATTTTCTAACCTACCTGCCCGATTAAGGGCACTGTCATTCAACGCTCGTATCCGTAGAACGCCAGTTTTCTTTCTCCTGATAACGACGTCCTCCTGAGTAGTCCGCGCCCGGAGATCCGAATGGGGGATTATTTTACCTCCGGAATATTTTACCCAAGAGGACACCATCATCATTTAACCATACAGTAAAGCTGCATGCCCTCTGGAAAAAATACGGCCGTAGTTTCCCCTTGCTTTCAGCCGTTCGCAGTACCAGCACAGCAAGGCCGTTTTGGTTAGTGTTACAAGGCCAGATCAGTCAATCATCCAGACTGTTGCCCCTGCAACTACTGACAAGGCTGCTGCCCCTCTTCAGGAACCATACGTTTGTCTGGCCTCTCAACAGATACCCCTCCGTTGTGGTTGCACCTACGGTACGGCTATCTGTATCGCTGAGGCACGCAAGCCTCCCCACCAACGGCTAGGTCTATGGTTCATGGGGGGAGGATATAAATATTTCTCAGCTGCCTGAATGATTTCTCCCTCTCTCACCACACTAGTATTCAATCCTATTGTCAAAATTTTTCTTATTAAGGTTATCCTAAAGCCAACTTTCTAAGTAACTTTTTAGCATACTTTTAATGTCTTCTTCACTGCCTGTTTTAACCATTGCATCATCTCCATATCTTACGTTGTTGATCTTACTTCCTCCAATTTTAATTTCAGTTTCACCTCAAGCCTGCAGTTCTCAGAACGTATTCATCATACCAATTGAAAGGAAATTTGAACGGAATAAATCTATAGCTGAAATATTTCCCTCTACTAAAAGTTTATGTATATTATTGCTGTGTTTTTACTGTTACTTCTTGTTTTTTGTACAGATTTCTGACTGGCTGTAGAAGTTCTTCTGGTATTCCCGAAAAATCTAGTATTTCCCGTATTTTTGAGTGCCTTTCACAGTGAAATTCTATGCTGTAGTCTACGAAACACTGATTTCCTTTGACTTTTTCCTTGATCCACCTTACGTTCGCTGTTTGGTATCTTATGCCTTTACTCATTCTGAATCGTGTTTCCTTCCTTGGTAACACTCTGTCCACGTTTGCTTTTAGTCGGTTCTAAATTATTTCTAAGAGAACGTTGCTAGCATAGATTATCAAAACAATTGTTCTTTAATTTTCATACATTTTTGGGTTTTATTTCTTCCACATTGAAGTGTAAATTATTTTTATCCACTCTGTAGGCGAGAGTGAAAAAAAATTGTACACAAATCTACGTTTAAATTGATACTTCCATTTCTGTTTAATAGGTTTTCCGACATCTTTATTTCAACGGACTGCATCATTAAGCATGGCGCTTGCACGACTAGAGTAGGTCATTGTATTTCGTTTCATGATTATCTTTGAGACAGTCGGGCATGTTCATTGCATCTTCTTCTAATTGTTCTAACAATCTATCTCACCTAGATGTGCCACATTCACATCGAATACGGTACATATTCGGCTTTCGGAGACCTACTTCGTCTTTAAGATTCCAAAGAAGACGTTTTATCTTTGTTGATGGGAGCGGAATACACCGGATCGCATGTTTCCGTAGGAGCTTGTAGATCCTACCAGATGTACGGCAGGCGTAGGGCACACAGTCAATTCCTGCCTTCTCTTTCTCTGTCTCAACCTGAGCTAGTCTCATCCAGGCGTTGGCTGGTTTTGCATGCGAAGCTTACACTATATAGCAATCTGAGTAACCATTCCTGAGAACACTATTCAAGGTGTTTTAAATCTTCGGCGAGGTTCTCCTTGTCTAAAAGATTTCTCAGAGCTTTATGGACCAGAGACTTCAGCACTACATTTCTTTCTAACGGACAATGAAGACTTGAGGGGTGGACGTAAAAATAGGTCAGTGTGCGTAGATTTTCTAGATACATTGTGACCCAGGGATTCATCCCGTCGTCTCTTAACTAGCACGCTGAAGAAAGGTAATGGGCTCTCTTTTCATGTTCCATTGTGAATTTTATATTATGATGGATAGAATTTATATATTGCAGGAACCGTTCAAGTGGCAACACCACAAACGTGTTGTCCAAGTATCGAGAGAAACACGTTGCTTTGAACTTTGTGGTTTCTGTTGAGTTCACATCAAAGAGTTCCATGCACAGGTTTACCACGAGGAGCCATAACTAACTGTCCATTCCCACTAAATCGGTTCCGTTCATATTTCCCTTCAAATAGTGTAGCGTAATGGTAGGTGACATGCAACAAAAGAAAACGTTCCGATATTTAAGGAAGATAACAATTTAATTGTGATGGTTGATTGAAATACGGTAGTACGAAGAAGAAGTGAAGGAAAAATAATAGGGCAAAATGGCCTGGCGAAAGGAATGAAAGAGGAAACAGCTTGATAAAATTTTGCATAGAGCACAAATCTATCATTGCTAACAGATGTTTTAAGAATCATGAAAGAAATCTGTGTACGTGGAAGAGACCTGGAGACACCAGACGGTTTCAGACTGATACTGGTTAGACAGAGATTTAGGAATACTTTAAACTGTAAGACATTTCGGGGAACAGATGAGGACACTGACTGTAATTTATTCAGCACGGATTGTAGAGTAAAACTGAAGAACTTCCAGAAGGCGATGGGACCTAGCTGAGTTGAAAGAACCAATGCTCAAGGGAACATTAGGCAACGATTGACTAAAAAGGAGGAAAGAAGTACATCAGAAGACGAATGGATAGCTTCGAGAGATGAAACATTGAGCGCAGCACAGAATCAAATAGGTAAGAAGCCCGGGTCAAGTACAAAGCCTTGGTTATTGCAGGAAATGTAGAATTTAAATGATGGCAGGAACAACTATAAAAAAGCAGGGAATGAAACAGGCAGAAGAGTATACAAAATTCTAAAACATGAGACAGCCAGAAAGTGCAAACTGGCTGAACAGAATGGCTAGAGGACAAATGTAAGGGTATAGAAGCGTCTATAATAAATAGGGAAACGATAAATACTACCCACAGGAAAATCACAGAGGCGTTCGTAGAAAATGAAGGCAGCTGTATGAATATCAAGAGCTTGAGTGGAAAAGCAGTTTTAAGTGAAGAAGAGACAGCTGAAAAGTGAAAGGTATGTATAGAGGGGCTGTATAAAGGAATGAACTTGAACACAAATCGAAGACGAAGTAGATGGAGATGAGATGGAAGGTGTGATACTGCGAGACAATTTGAAGGAACATTGAAAGACCTAATCCGAAACAAGGCCCCTGGAGCAAACGACATGCCCTCATAACTGCTGCAGAGCCAGCCATGACAAAAGTATTCCACTTGGTCTGCAAGACATGTGATACAGGGGAATGATCTCAGACTTCAAGCAGAGTGTAAAAGTTCTAGTTCCAAAGAACGCAGGTGCAGGAACTACCGTTTTAATAAGTCATGGTTTCAAAATACTAATACAAATTTTTTACACAAGAATAGAAGCCGACGTCATGGAAGAAAAGTCTGCATTCCGTGGAAATGTAGGAACACGACCCAACGACCTCTCCTAGGGTATAGATTAAGGTTCACAAAATGGTTCTGAGCACTATGGGACTCAACTGCTGAGGTCATTAGTCCCCTAGAACTTAGAACTAGTTAAACCTAACTAACCTAAGGACATCACAAACATCCATGCCCGAGGCAGGATTCGAACCTGCGACCGTAGCGGTCTTGCGGTTCCAGACTGCAGCGCCTTTAACCGCACGGCCACTTCGGCCGGCTATAGATTAAGGAAATGCAAAAATACGCTTACAGCGGTTATCAACAAAGTTTTGAAATTGTGCACTGGAATAATTTCTTTGAAATTCTGAAAGTAGCAATGGCTAAAATCTAGGGAAGTAAAGGTTATTTACTACTTATACGGAAACCAGAAACCAGACGAGTTGTTATTCAGTCGGAACTTCGAGCGAGTGGTAAAGGAAGCCACAGATAAATACGGAGACGGAATTAAAGAATCAGAAAGAGCACATAAAAACTTGAGGTTTGCCGATGACATCATAATTCTGTTACAGACAGCAAAGGACATATAAGTACAGTTGAGTGGAATGGACTTTTTGTTGAAAGGAGGCTGTAAGATGAACGTTGACAAAAGCAAAACAGTGGTCGGGGAAAGCAGTCGAATTAAATCAGGCAATGGTGGGGCAATTAGATCTGACAACGAGACATTAAAAGAAGTGAGCGGACGATTTGGATGGAATTCGGTTAATGAAAAGGGGACATACAATTCAAGGTTTATTTCTCCAAAACAATTAATTAATTGTAATTAATTACACTGTGGCTTACAAATTACAGTGACACAAACAAATCAAGCTGATTACAATATGAGGAAATAAATATGTTATTTGCCACAGGTGAACAGAGAAACTTATTTGTATCGTTTGAATCACTGCCAAACAAAACTGTTTACAATTTGATACATTAACAAATAATCATTGTGCATTAAACTACATACTTTCACCTAATACAGTTAAATTTTATAATGTGAAGCACAAATGTATAATTTACAATTAAATTTTCAGTCGAAGTTACTCCTTCCCATACCTTCTTTAAAAGAGTGATAAAATTTCCAAAAGGTATCTCAATCAAAACTGCCCTAAAACCCTTAACACAACAACACGTACATGACTAGCTCAAATAATAAATATACGTACAGCAAAGCCCAACATTTGCTTCCTTACAGGAAGTTTGCTGATTTCAACAGCGCTGACCACATTCAAACTCTAGCCGACATGGGCCGCTTGCCGGTCAAAACATGTTACGACTGCGGCAGCGGGCGAACTTACATAGGTAATAAAAGAACACAGGCCACCTAGCAATCTTACCAAAATCAGTTTACACGAAGGAGGGGGGGGGGGGGGGGGGGGGGAATAATAAATACCATACCCAAGTGCACTTGCCAAACCTACTACTAAAAATACAGTACAAAAGGATCTCAATGACAAAATCTGGGATAGGCCCGGCAATATTGCACCTGCGCGCTAGTAGCCAAATAAGGTTGACCGATACCAAGGTCTAACATCATCTTAGGGCTAACTGGCACAACAAATAAATAAGAGTAAAAGAACAAGCAAATGGCAATGCCCAAGAATTTAAATAGGATTAAGTACACACGAGGCTAAAGTCAATTGCTAGCACCTTGGACATCGTCTTAGGCTTAATTGACACTGCAAATAAATAAAGGTAAAAGCACAGGCAAATGACAATCCCCAGCAATTTAAATAAAAATAAGTAAGCACAAGGCTAAAAGCAGTTGCTAGCAACTTAACAAGCACACACAAAAATATCAGACTGCTGCCACATCACTAAACGGAACAGGCACTCGCCCAGTCCCCAGCAAGCCAGAAAACCAACAACACACTCTCGAGCAATCGAGCCAGCCTGACCACAGTAATTTCATCTAAGAATCAGGGCGCGAGAGCACACCAGGTCCACGCAAATCACACGCTGCCGAATAATTCCCACCAACAGATACGGCTGCCCCCCGGGCGGGAAAACGGGGGCGACGACCGGGTACACATTAGCAGAAAACTCAACCCCTAGACTCCGGCCAAAACGAAATCACGCAGAAAATGTAAACAACAGCTGAAGTAAGGTGAAACGATCCCCGCTACGCAGACCGGACAGAGCAAACACACAGAAAGCCTGCCCTGCAGACCTTATAACTCCTGGGTGCGGAAACCCAAGCGATATCGTGGCACCCTTTTCAGAGGCTGAGAACCTCGAGAAATCGCGTGCGGGGATCCATCAGTTGTCCACTACACCACATCATCAACACGCCACACTGCCCAATGCACAAAATCAACGAGGCCCGCCAACAACGAGACCACACCTCCGTGCCGGGGCGGAAGGCAAAATACCGCCAGCTCGGTGCGAATCCAACTGCCGAGCCGAGCGCGAGCGATCCCCCGCGAAAAACACTCCAGAGGGCAGCAGCGGGCTCAGTGCCTGAGCAGGCCGAACCAGACGGAAACAGATATTCAAGTCGCTATCGATAGTGCCGGATACGCAACGCGCCAGAGAAATGGCACAAGAAGTATATGAGATTTGACATTTGAGCAGTAACCTAACAGGCAAAGGTCCCGAGTTCGAGTCTCGGTCGAGCACACAGTTTTAATCTGCCAGGAAGTTTCAACCTAACAGATGTTGGCCGAAGTATAGATGATATAAAATGCAGAGTGGCAATAGTGAGAAAACTGTTTCTCAGTAAGAGAGATTTGTTAACATCGAATAAAAATTTAAGTAATGAATCTATAAGATTCCAAAGACCTTGTCAAGTCTCAAAGTCTATGATGTATGTATGCAGACTGAAGTGCTGAATGAAAATTTTTACCACGGCCAGGATTTGAACGTATGTCTTGTAGCTAGCAGGATGATGAGACAACCATCATACTACCTCGGCAGTGTGGGTCTGCACAGCTCCACATACTACCCTAGTATGCTTGCCCCCTCAATCCAAATTCCCATACACGCCTCAGCCCATTTCCCTGAAACCCGAACAGTATTTCAGAGGCGCTCCAACTGTATTGGAATAGCATCTCAGCAGTGGGTTGAGGCATGAATGGAAATTAGGTTGAGGAGGGAGGCATACTAGGGTAGTCTGTGCAGTTGTGCGAAGTCAATGTGCTAGGGTGGCGAAGTTCAGTTCCGTTCCAGCCGCGCTAGCGAGTGGACGTCGTTTACTGCTGCGCTGCACTTCCGTGTTTACATCTCTGTACTTGTGCTTCGCCGACTGCTGTTCGTCCTTTAATCTTCGTGTTCGTTCAGATTCCTTCTCATCTGATCGCTCCTTCTGCTCGTGCTGCTGCTAATTGGAATTTCGGTTGTTTCGCCGAAATTTGGTCGCTGGATTAACCATGGATACAAACGTCAGGAAGAATATTCTAGTATTTGCATTTCACAAGGAATCCCGTCCTGTTCAGCCGACATCCTTGGAAACAGATGACTGGATTACACAGGTAATTGGTCTCAATTCTGAAACCGTCCATTCCTGGCAACTGGATTATAAAAAATACTGTGTTTTTGTCAAGTTATTCAGTACTGCTACTGTTGAAAAAATGTATCGAAAGTGGGGCAATGAAGTAGATTTTGAGCACCGAAATTGTTATAAAAGTAAGGTTTCCATCTATAGAGCTGACAATGATTACAAAACCGTTCATGTCTTGAATTTTCGCATTCAAATTGAAAATGATAAGATTAAGGAACCTCTGTCAAACTGTGTGGACGTTAAATCAATTGAAAATGAAAGATGGGCGCCTCGCTTTAAACTGCAATGTTTCAATGGGATCCGCAGAGTAGAGATGGACGCTAAGACAAGTATTCCATCTCACCTAACTGTTTGTGGGTATAAGGCACAAATGGTTTACACAGGTCTGGAAGCGATATGTCATAAATGTAACGAAACTGGCCACATCAGACAGGAATGTCCGCGGCGAACTGTTGTTCTTAAAAGTAATATGATACAGTGTCAGAAGCTTACCTTAAATGATCTGTTACCAAAGAACAGCCCGGATCAAATGATTGAGGATGTTAACGCATAGGGCCAAGCTGATGTCCCTCTTCACGTTAACAGTCAAATTCCCCCGTTAACAACAAAGGAAAAACCTGTTACTACTACTCGTGAAACTGGCATGCAACCGAAAAAGCGACCTCTGGAGACAACTGATAGTTGTTCAGAGGACGAGCTGTCCTGTACAACTCCCTCAGTAAGCAAGCAAAAAAAGTGCGATGATGAGGCAGAGGAACCGGAAGGCAGAATGCGAATGGAAACTGATGAACAGAAAGATAATAAACATACGATACCAGAAAATAAAGGGGGTGTAGTCAGTATTAATTTGCAAAAAACAACAAGTGAAGTAGCTGACTGAAAAGATCATTAACTGTCTGCTAGTAAAAAAACTCAGGGAGAGGTTGGACAATTGCCGTCTCCATTTGTTTCCCTCAAACAGTCAGTAAGTGATATTATTAAAGAGCAAGGAAGCGGTGACCAAAATGAAATCACGGTCAACACCACAGGGCAGGAGCCAGCAACAGAAATTGCGAATGCGCGTGATGCTGCTCCAGATGATCCACGAAGTAAAATAAAAACGCAACCAAATGTGGATGTGGCTCGTAACCAAGGGAAGGGAAAATCCGGAAAGGGCCACCCAAGCCCAAAGAATGTTCGGTACGAAGTGGTTCTACAGAAATCACCGGAGGAGGTACAAGAGAAAACCTCAGAAGTATCAAAAAACGGTACTAAGTAATAAACTGATAGAAGTGTTATTCCATGTTCAGCCTTCCCAGAAACTTTTATTAGTTTAAATGAACCCTGAACCACAGGAAACTAAATTAGTTCATCAAAACAACTACATAGTGATAGCGCAATGACGCAATCTTATTCTGTCACCCCTATAAACATAAATAAAATTACGTCCGGTTTGAAATTATCGGCACTTAAGGAATTTTTGTACGAATCTACAACTGATTTCCCTGTTACAAGGAGTTCTAATGTCGGATTTAATAATTCCGGGTTATGTCTGTTACATAAATGTGTATCACGAAACAAGTGTTGGTACAGCTATTTTGGTGAGGTAAGGGATTCCAGTAACTGAGGCGGAACGACTGGAATCCGGAAGGGGAATAGGCCTAAACATCTATGATGTGACTATCATCATGTACCCTCCTTCAGGAAGTTCTCACCGAGCTGTCGCGGCACGTTTCTTCAAAGACGACCTAATATACTTCTTAAGAAAAAATCCAAGACAATTATTACTTGGAGGTGTGTTTAACTATGTTTTAAATCGAGAAGATCAGTCACCTAATTTTAATTTCTCAAGTAAACTAAAACAACCGGTTACTGGTTTAGAATTGAAGGATATACGCGAAATCAAATACCCCTGCATTGTTGAGTTCACTTATGTCACAGCAACATCTCGTAGCAGGAATGATAGATTATATGTTTCTAACAATCTCTAAACTTCGGTGACAAAAGTAGAAACCATTCCTACGTACGGCCGGCCGCGGTGGTCTTGCGGTTCTAGGCGCTGCAGTCCGGAACCGCGGGACTGCTACGGTCGCAGGTTCGAATCCTGCCTCGGGCATGGATGTGTGTGATGTCCTTAGGTTAGTTAGGTTTAAGTAGTTCTAAGTTCTAGGGGACTGATGACCTAAGATGTTAAGTCCCATAGTGCTACCTACTTTTCAGACTATTCAAGTGTCTTAGTTTGCATAAATAAAACAAGACAGCCAAGACGCCGATTCAAGAACCAGTGGAATTTGAACATTTCCTTTTTAGTAAATCATGATTTAGAAGGCCTCATTAAAGAAGCATGGGCAATATGCCTGCGTGCACGTAGTAGATATGCCACTGCTACTGACTGGTAGGTTAAATGGCGAAGCCAAAGTTGAGTAAGGTTCTTATTCAGAACAGTGCCCAGAGCGCAAGAGAAATGAAATGCACTGTAGAATATTAGTATTCCGTTTTGAGAGATCTATTTGATCAGGTCTCAGCAGGTTCCTCGCTTCGGACAGCAGACATAGAAAAGTCAAAGGCAAGTTACTTAATAGCAAGAAAAATAAAATGGAAGGGTCGAAAATAAAATCGAAGGCGTAATCTGTGTCCGAAAAAAGTCAAATTTTGTAGTTAATTACCTCAATTTTTACCACAGTTTTTAATAGACTTGGAAAATTCTAGAGTTTCATACACCTGTAAGTATGGTTTGTATGCTGTGCAAAATTCATCAAAGACTCTCTCTTACTTGTGAAGAAAAATGTACCTATACCAACAAATGCAGCCAACAGTAAGTGAAAAAATGATGAAATTTCGTATCTAAAAAAAATTATTTTGTTATGTTTTTGCAATTCCACTGCTATGAGTGTGAATTCTGAATCCTTCCTGGTCTCGCTGACAAAGTTCTATGAATGTATTTGTAAAAGTATAGACAGTAGAAAATAAAATGTCCTGTGGTGCCTCTGCTGCTCCAAGTCGGTCCGTTTGAAGTCCTACACCCCCTCCCCCCTTAAATAAGTTTCGTCTAATTTCACTGCTGAATTCTGAATATAAATTAATAAACAGAATAGCAAACAAGATAATTTCATGCCTGACAGATAAAATTATTAGTAAACATCAGAAGGCACAACCATTTCTCAAAATCTAGTAGAATTCAGGGCTATCATTGCAATAACTTCTGTAACAAACATAGAGTGTGATTTATTTTTTTAGATTTTTATCAAGGCTTCATTGTAGTAAATCATGAATATCTTCTACGTATGTTGAAGAATATAGATTTCAACGATAGGGTCATACAGTTAATAAAGAACATAGCAACTGGAATAAATGCAAAAATAGCGGTGAATTATCAACAATCCAGGACGATACAAATAAAACGAGGTTTTCGTCAAGAAAGTCCTCTGTCCATGTCGCTCTTCGTCATTTCACTGGAACCTTTCCTCCAACATGCACATGCTAGATTAAAAGTCTTAAGATTATCAGGAAGTAAAACTGTTATTAGAGCCTATGCTGACGATATAGGGGTCATTATATGGAATAATGAGGAGGTAACCACGCTAGCAACAGTGGTTGATACGTACTGTAGAGCATCTAGAAACCAATGCAAACGAAAACAAAGTAAGATGTTAAACCTCAGAGCTTTTGATAATAACAGCGTCGAGTGGGCAAAATTAGTCCGACAACATAAAACACTTCGGATCACCCTGACAGCATGCCCCACGAAAATGACTTCTTTAAATTGCAAAGTTGCAGCAGATAAAGTGCAAGGAGGCATTATAGAGAATTTAACTCGATATATGAACCAAGTTCAAACAATAAAGCATATCAAACTTACTGGCAGATTAAAACTGTGTGCCGGACCAAGCCTCGAACTCGGGACCTTTGCCTTTCGCGGGCAAGTGCTCTACCAACTGAGCTACCCAAACACGACTCACGCCCCGTCCTCACAGCTATACTTCTGCCAGTACCTTGTCTCCTACCTTCCAAACTTCACAGAAGCTCTCATGCGAAACTTGCAGAACTAGCACTCCTGAAAGAAAGGATATTGCGGAGACATGGCTTAGCCACGGCCTGGGGGATGTTTCTAGAAACAAAGTATATCAACTCATGCGTCCTTGCTAAAGCTTATTATATTGTCTAGCTGTTTCCAATGCTGAAAATGATAGCGAGAAGAATAATGTCCAAAATGACAAATTATTTGTGGAGAGGGGAAGTTTTCAGAGTCGTAAAGTAGCCACTTTAGCCCCTAAAATGGTGGACTCGGATAACAGATATAACGGATAAAGCCTTGCACTTTTTATCAAAAGACAAGGTAATTTGATAAGAGACTCGCGAGAATCAAGCCAACTTTTCGAGATCATTAAACCTTGAAGCATGCTACCACCCGTGTGACAGGTAGAATATCAACAGTCGTTTGCAGCATGTGAGGTTTTTCTATGTTGAGTTCAGTTATGTAAGTGCCGAAATCAGACAGTCACGACACTTAACATCAAGAGCCATATTGCGGGAACGAAAGAAAAGCGAAGGAAGGAACAAAATAGAACGACAGTTTCCAAACATTGATTGGACTATAATTTCGAAAAACATTATTTCTAATGTGGTCACGTCTAATATAAAAACGTCGTGGTATAAGACAGTAAGCAACATAGTTAGCACCAATGAAAGACAACGCAATTGGACTCTGTGAAACAAATTTATGTCAACAATGTCATCTACTTGACACAGTAATTCATAGATACACTTGCAGTGGTCACATGAATAGTTGGAAGTGGATCCGAGAGCAAATAGCTCTGATTACAAGGACATCCCATGAGAGTATATCGCTGTCATTGATACACAGGCCTGAAGCAAGCTATTTCTCAGATGCAAAAAATGACGCTGTGTACTGGTTGCTGGGAATTTTATTAATTACGTCATTAACAAACTAGGATCCGAGAGCACCATAGAGTTCAAGGTTCACATGCTGTGTGAATACCATTAAATTAGAAGGTATTCAAATCACAAGAAAAATTTCGGTGATATGTTAAAAATTATGTTTGAAAGAATGGGCATTGATAAATACAGGAAAAGGAGACTGTGTTGACAGTGATGTATTGTAGTTACCTTACGGATATCAATTAATTTTTTATTGTCAATTTTTGGTGTGTGTATTTTCTACTTAAGAAAGTACCATTGAAATTTTATAAGTTGATGTACAGAACCTACGTGACAGTCAGATTGTGTGTCTAATAGTGTCAAAACACACAACATTAAAGCTACATTATTTGTTTATAGCATAAATATGAAAATTGACAGTTTTTATGGAAATGTCTTTATCTGGTATCTGGTGTAATATTATATTCAATGGCTGGCAAATTAACCTGTTCATTTTTGCACTGTGATACGTAAGTCAGTTTTACAGTGAAAGATCTGTTAGATACGTCTGATCACTTCAGATAATTAACATTCCATTAAAGGCCAGAAAGAGTAGTTGGAATGCTAGTCAACTTTATAACATCTATTTTGCTCCATTCTCAAGTATTTAGGAAATTGTCTAATATGATAATTAAATTGTTTTTATGTGCAATGGGCATAAATCTTCCATATTCTGTACGAACATTTCTTGATGTTCAAATTAATTCTTTCTGGTAACTTAGCCAGTAACACAATCTTCTGTTGTATTTCTCTAGCATCAGCGTAACTGCAATAATCAAACTGCTTTTGTTTAAGTCATTTCACGTCTAATATATGTGCATGGTTAATACATGTACTTAGTATGTATTTGGAATGTGCTACATATTATCTTAAATAAATGTTTAAAAAAAATATGGTTAGCGCATCTGCCTAGTGAGCAGGGGACTCAGGTTCGAATCCCGATCTTGATACAGATTTTGACCCGCCACTTTAGTCTGGATGTATAGGTAATCTTTTTTGAAGGCATTTGTCTAGTGTGTAGCCTTGTATGGAAGTGAAATGTGGACAATAAACAGTTCAGACGAAAAGAGAACTGAAGCTTTTGAAACGTAGTGCTTCAGAAGAATGCTTTAGATCACATGGGTAGGTTGTGTAATTAATGAGTATGTACTGATTAGAATTGGGGATAGAAGACACTTCTGGAATAAGTGGACTAAGAGAAGGGATTGGTTGACAGAATACACTCTGAAACACCAACGGATCACAAACATAGTGTTGGAGGGAAGTGTTGGAGTAAAATGTGCAGAGAGAAACCAAAAAATGAGCTCAGTAAGCTGTTTCAAATGCATTCGGGTTGCAGTAGTTACTTGGAGATGAAGAGGCTTGTAGCAGGTAGAGTCGCGTGGAGAACAGCATCAAACCAGTTTCCAGACTGAAGAGCACAACACCAACAACAACAACAACTGCGACATGTGAGTAGAGGAAAACAGTTTTTCACAATAATTATTAGGCGTCGCCACCAAGCTAGAAACACAATAAAATCAGGCCTTACAGCCAAATAAAAAATTAAAAAAACACTCAGCAAATTAAGATTTATGTTAATCACGTGAAACTAGAAGCGTCCAACCAGAACTGTGGGGTCGTTGTTGGCTCCGGGAGATGGCTCATCAGAACTACATCACATGAAATATTAGTTCAGTTTATTATACGAATAAATAAAAATATTCATTTAAGTTAATAAAATACTTTGCCACAGGAGTCAGCGACTATTAAAACATTAATTGAAGCAATAATTAACAAATTGTGCACTTGAAGTACAATGTTCAACATTTACAAAAATACATTTCCATATGAGACTCGAATAATTCTTTAGTTCTACTCGACGCCCTGACTGTTTCAGCTGAGGTCACAAAGTTCGCCAGCTGTAGTGTTCAAATGGAAAAAGTGAGTTCCTCGACTACGAGCGCTGCCCAATTTACACTTTACAGACAGGATATACCTCCACAGGATTTCCTGTCCATTTCTATTATGCTGACAAAAAAAAATAGATTCTGTGGTGTCACCGCCAGACACCACACTTGCTAGGTGATAGCCTTTAAATCGGCCGCGGTCCGTTAGTATACGTCGGACCCGCGTATCGCCACTGTCAGTGATTGCAGACCGAGCACCGCCACACGGTAGGTCTAGAGAGACTTCCTAGCACTCGCCCAAGTTGTACAGCCGACTTTGCTAGCGATGCTACACTGACAAATACGCTCTCATTTGCCAAGACGATAGGTAGCATAGCCTTCAGCTACGTCATTTGCTACGACCTAGCAAGGCGCCATTACCAGTTTATATTGAGATTGTTAATAATGTCTAGGCAAGAGCGATGTTCTCCAATTGTGGATTAAAGTTAAGTATTCCAAGAACTACGTTCTTTTCTTTATAGGATAATTGCTTTACCTTGTTCCAGACCTCACGCCAATCTGTGTGAGCTTAAAAGCGTGCATTTCGCCCTCCTCTAGCAACACGGTGTTGGCTCTTCTGCCAACACTTCAGTTTCAATGACCTTCGATGTGTTTTTATACTGGAATGATTTTCAATGACTGCTAATTTGCAGTTGTTAAGTGAGATTTTATGTAAAATATGTTACTGTGTGTTTAATTTGTAAGCGTGGTTGTAGTCAGTGCCCTATGCAGCGTGCCGGCCGCGGTGGCCGAGCGGTTCTAGGCGCTACAGTCTGGAACCGCGCGACCGCTACGGTCGCAGGTTCGAATCCTGCCTCGGGCATGGGTGTGTGTGATGTCCTTAGGTTAGTTCGGTTTAAGTAGTTCTAAGTTGTAGGGGACTGATGACCTTCGAGGTTAAGTCCCATAGTGCTCAGAGCCATTTGAACCATTTGAACCCTATGCAGTGTTGGTAGGAAAAGGACTGGACTGGTAAATGTGGCACCTTGCTGCTGTCTATTACTGACAGCACAATGTAAAGCCACGCATTTGTGTTTCAGACATTCCATAGTAAGTTAGTGAATGAACAAAAAATTACTGCACTTCTGTCGCTATTAATTGCGTTACTGGTAGACTGCATAACAGTCTTCCGTTCGTGTATTGCTGTCACTTGTAGAGTGGGCTGCACTGAGCAGAGCCACTTGCCGCTCGTCCGCAGTGTATCTTCCCAGATGAATCTGAATATGCGTGGTGGAATCCAAGTGATGTTTTTTCGTGACTGAAACAGTAATCTGCTGCAATGCTTTTTGACTGTCGTTGAAATATCTGAATTTCTATAACATATAGGAGATCTGCTTCTGTTGCAGAGGGAGACAATTCGAGCCCGTAGCCCTCATCAGATTTTCAGTGAGCTGAGGTTGTGGTTCTACATTGCATACCCCTGTTGGCATGTAAAGTAATCTAGATATTGACAGAGGATACAACGAAATCGACATTTTCATACTGATAGAATGTTACACTTGGTAATTGCTTTTCAGTGTGGTAGATAGCCCCGTCTGTTGAACTATTCTATGCAATAGTTCACTTACCAACTGCAAAAAGTACTCACTTAATAAACTGAAAATAACTCCACTCTACAGGTTGATTCAGCTGCCGCCAACGCTGAGATTTATGCAACCCACAAAGCCATTAAACACTAAACACAATAGTATTTTGATATCATCTCTCTCACTACTTGAAGACTGTTAAGTCCTACAGAAAAAGTGAACAAGATCCTTTTGTAGGAAATATAATGCTGTAAAATTTTGTACTGGGTTATGTTTTCGCTGCAGTATATGGTTTTCGGGTTATCCAAGAAAAACTGGATTGAAGGCGACTTTTGTACATTTTTCTTCAATAATACGAAAACTACGACCTCTGGCGAAAATGCATCCCTGTACAAAATTTAACTGCATGAATTTCCTACAAACAGGTTCTGTTTATTTTTTTCTGTTGGACTAATAGTTTCCACTGAGCGATCGAAAGACTAGGACAATATTGCTCGTGGTATTCGAAAGCGTAGCGGGTTGCATAAAACTCGGTGGTAGAGGCAGCTGGATAACCTTGCACAAATATGAGCTCAGTGAAACTATTTTGGCTACTTACATAAGAGAACTGCACAGGAAATGCTGGGGAGGCACAGCCTGTCTGCAAACTTAAAATCAGGCAGTGCTCATTGGTGGTGAGGAGGGGGGGATTGTTATGTGAAAGAATACTACAGCTGCCACACAGGATGAGTTAGAGTCAATTTGCGCTCTAGCCGTGTAGAACACTGTGCACAGACTTCCGTACGTTCTGTCCACATGCATTACCTGAGTTAGTTATTATTAGTAACTCATATCTGCTTTCCATGTAGCGTTAACGCACTGTATGGAAAAAAAGACTTCCCAGACACGTCTGCGCACTGCGTCGCCATTGACTGACTAGGAACGCTGTGGAGGGTCCCCATAACTTAGTGAAACTTTCTATAATTGCTTCTTGTAACGTAGTGTGGTAGATAGAACGGGCAGTCACCACCTCGATCTTCAGATTGCAGACCTATGAAGGGGACAGCCATGTGAACACATACCGGCGACCTACCTTCCCTTGCGCTTGTACTCCACACATCTGCCCCCTCCACTCTGTTACACTCCCAGAACACCATGTATTCCTTAGTGGGGTTCTACTGCGCCTAGACGTGATATAAACATTTAATATCTGTTTTTAGGCCACTTCATGAGAAGATAAAAATAATTTCATACTTTAACAACAACATTTTTCGTGATCTGAGGTTTGTCCGTCCACTGCAACGTAGAAACTTCTATACTAAAGAAAAAAAAATGAATAAGGCCTGTTTTACAGGAGATTTAAACGGTAATATCCCATTTGTTAGCCTTTTTATTATTTTTATCATGACACTCCCTCGCAGCTCTCTGTAGAAACTGTTGGACTACACGAGTTATTCACCTAATTTTCTTCTTTGTTTTTTTATTGACTGGACTACAGAGTTGGTTTCCAGTATTATGAACAAACTTTCCTCTCTGATTCTGCTTTACAAAAAAACTGTGATTCTACTCCACGAGAGCTTTGTGGAATTAGAGGAGATTTTCACACAGAAGGAATTCTCTTAACATTCCTGCTAAAGAATTCGGAGCAAATAACTTGACACACAGAGGCAATTTCTCCGTATCTCACAAAGAGACTCCGGACAGCGGAATGCCGTAGCGACAGAAAACACAGACACCTTAATTGCGAAAGGCATCCAACGAGAAACCAGCTTCAGGCACCAAACAGACAACGGGTTCGTTTGTAGGTGGCAGCCATTTACGTCAGTGACAAGTTGGCGTTTCTTCGCCTGTTTTCGTTTGTGGTCGCAGTCTTAAGCGCCCTTTCCAGAGGAGACGATGAAAGCGAAAACAAGCAAATGTGCATTCGCAGACAGTTCGCCTGTATTTTTTGGTATCTCTCAACAAGCGTTTACACTAGTTGGACTGGAAGAGGAGATCAGGAACATAGATGTAAAAGCTGCATTATTGTCATTTTGGCGCTAATGATCAGCACACAGGATACAACAAAACACAGCTTCACTCACGATGCAAAACGTTGTTGTTGAGAGAAGATCATCTGGCAGAGTGAGTGCACTGTTTTTGATGAAGTAAGCGAAATTGGTGGGGGGGGAGAGGTAGAACTTACATGCCTCATTTTGTATGTGAAATTTAAATGGGAACGATAGTGTACTGTACAACTGCAGCTCAAGCTTTCCATACGATCATCAGTTGAATCGTTTCATTGGGTTCTCATGTCAATAGAGGAGGAAATTCAAAGCAGAATACTAATTAGCAATAAGAGACATTTAGGTTGCTGTAGCGATTGTTTCGCTTGCTAATTGCTACTATGTCTCAGACAGTTTCTGATGTTTGCAGTTACTTATAGGATTTTATTACAGCATTTAAGAGGCAAATAACGCCAAAATGAAATATTCGGACAACATGTAATATAAGGTATTTCGTAAAATTTGGAATGAAGGGTGTCGCAAGAGGATTGGTCAGTATTCAGAGATATGACACGAAAGCTCACTTGCATTGTAAATGAATTATATGAACAGTTACCGTATTCCGAAGGTTTCCGAGATAGAACACACTTAACGTACATTTGATTTTCGACTAGTGGCGCACACGCATTTCACTTACCCACCCAAACCCTTCGACGTTTTACTCTAGCCCGACCTACCTCGCTGATTACAACCTCTATGATCGGGGTGTCTTTCTAACACTAAACTAGCCCGTTGAACGTGCAGTTGTACTTAGTGCAGTGTGAGTGAAACAGTGTGAGGGATCAGCCGGCTGGTGTGGCCGTGCGGTTCTAGGCGCTTCAGTCTGGAACCGCGTGACCGCTACGGTCGCAGGTTCGAATCCTGCCTCGGGCATTGATGTGTGTGATGTCCTTAGGTTAGTTAGGTTTACGTAGTTCTAAGTTCTAGGGGACTGATGACCATATATGTTAAGTCCCATAGTGGTCACAGCCATTTGAACCAGTGTGAGGGATCGAGGGTGTGTAGAGAGAAGCATTGGTTAACTGTATTTGTACATGAGATGGCAAGAGTCACACTCATATAAAATAATGAAGATATGGTGTATGTTTACGGCATCTGCGATGGTAGTGATCCTACTGATGTGTAAGAACACCGCCGGCGCTTCACGACACGTCCACTTCTTCATCCCAGAGCGTTTGCTAGAGTTCTCAGCGCCCTGCGTGAAGCGGGTTTTCTTCTGAGTTCTCATTTTTATTCTGGACGTGTAGTTCAACAACCTGTGCAGGAAAAACAACACGTTGTTGAAATGAGACAGCACAGTCCTACCGCCAGCACGCGGCGACTTCCTACGCTCATCAATGTCCTATAAACAGCGGTACGACGAACGTTACGTGCGGAAAACTAGTCTCCAGTTCACATACAGCGTGTCCACAATCTTCACTTTGGCAACAGAGCCATACAACTTGAATTTAGTCAGAGGCTACATGACAATCATCATTTGCTTCTATTAACACTTTTCACCAATGAAGCCATGTTTACTACCATTGGGATCCACAAAACACGTAATAATTTAGCCATGCGTGGCTCGTGTTGGTGCCATTTCTTATTTTACATCTTGATTTTACCGTACTGTCACCTCGTTATGTTAATTTTCAATTACTGGTGTCACTGAGTTGCTGCTTGGCCTGCCCGTCAGCGGCAGCAGCAGTGCTCATCGATATATCGATATACCGATATATCGATATATTATCTTTACTGACTACTATGACTTCCCGGTTGTCGTGTCTTCGGAGTGAGTCGGATCTGCCAGTGAGTTGGGAGGCGCTAGCAGTGCAGTTCGGACCTGGCAGTGTTTGACTTAGGACACGGCAGAAGTTCAGTTGGGCGCGGCTGCAGTGAGGTCCGGACAGCCATGACTCGCCCGACGGTTGCCGATACATACCACCTGCGTGCGGACCACCTTGGTTGGTCGTAGGCCGCTCGTCTTGTCGGGCGACGTGTATGTTGGCCGGCGACCGCTTATGCGTTGCCAGCGTGTGCCGACTCGTGATTCGTCCTTGTTATTGCACAGTCGCTGCATGTTTTAGTTCTGTCTCCGTGCTGATGCGTGGCAGTCGCTCGTTTAGTGTGCATCAGCCAGGAAGTCTCCGCGCAGCGCAGTGGGCCGGGTCCGCTGGCGGTCTCTACGCAGTGTCGGAGTGTGTGGGAGCTGTTCTGATTGCTACGAGGTTCGTGGCTAACCGATCCAGGACATCAAAGTTCAGTGGTGATTTAATTACCGAAGCCAGTCTGTTCACATGTTCCGTTGGTTTTCATGGTTTTTCTGTTTGGGGTATTCCTATGAGCAACAGCGAGTGTTCGAGTTGGCGAATGTTTGGCCACTATCCGGTGGAGTAACTGTATTTTGGTTATTTGAAGTCCAAGTGCACCAGCGGAATTTTCTGCCTTGTGGCCGTTAACGTTCCGGTTACCTGCCCTGGCCACTGATGTAAAATTCAAGCAGTGTCCTTTCCTCGCCGTGTTGTCGCTGTCCAACACGTGTGTGTAGTTTTGACTGCTTATGCATGGCTGTGGGCGGCTACGCCTTTTACGTTTCGGCTTTGGAGTTTCTTGTGCACTGGTCCGGTGGAAAGCAAGTCGTCTTGTCGGTGGGTCCGTCGATTGTCTCTTACTTGGGTTGCCGGCGGATCGGATATAGTTGAGTCGACTACCTGTCTCCCCTAAGCGAACGTTAATATTTCAAGTGCAGACCGACCCCCGGAAACGTATGAGCGCCGCTGGCTGCACTGCCTTTTCTTATTGGTGTTTGATTTTGTATTTTAATGGCTAATAGCCGATAGTTTGAATTTGTATGCTTGTAGTTGGGTTTTAAATAACGGGCCTTCAGCCGTTTTAAAATTGAAAGTTCCTTACTTGTCAAGTCTTGCATTGTTTGGGCCTTCAGCTTCATTTAAAATATTTTTGGGATAAATCTTTGGGGCTTCTACCTTTTGAAAATTCATTGTAGTTGTTTCTCAATCATGGGCTTTCAGACGTTTTAAAAGTAAAATTCCTTATTGTTAAGTCTTAGATTATTTGGACCTTCAGGCTCCTTTTTTTAAAATTATTTAAGGATAAAACCTTGCACTTTCTGCCTTTTAAAAATTTATTGTAGTTGTGTTTTAAATCATGGGCGTTCAGCCGTTTTAAAAATTAAATAAGTTGTGCCCTTAAGCCATAAAATTGTGCGACATATTCAGTCAATAGTTAAGCTCGGAAATTTGCGCTGTAATGTTTGGGAAACTAAATAAAGTTATATGTATTAGAGTGTAAATGATAGCCGCTAACTTTTGGCCCCATTCAACAATTCCAGCTACCTGTTCTGTCCTGCGGATTTAACCAGGCGTTTCAATAATCATCGATGGTCGCTGTAAATTCCACACGCTGTAGTGGAAACCAATTTTCAAATTCGTTTTTCGATCATTGTTTGGTGCGGCGTGATTGCTAACATACTAATACGTGCGCTCATGTTAGAAGTGGAAATAACGGGACAGACTTCCTTGAATTTTCTTGAAAATTCGTATGTCGAACACCCTGAATACGTTCCTTTGGCCACGAGGACTGAACGTACTTCTAGATTGACGGTGCCCCTCGACATTTTACCACACGTAACAGGGAATGGCTCAACAACACTTATCCCAGTCCCTGGATTGGTCGTGATAGTACAGTTAACTGACCACCAAGATCGCCATATCTTAAGGGGGGTAGCACGTCAAACTGGCCGACTTGGAACAGGAGAGGCACCACAGACATTTTATTTTCGACTGTCTGTTCTTTTACAAATAAATTCATAAAAGTTTGTCAGCATGACCAGGAAGGACACAGGATTCACATTCATAGCACTCATAGCAGTGGAAGTTCAGAAACTTAACAAAATAAACTTTTTTTGCATATGAAATTTCATCATTTTTTCGCTTTCTACTGGCTGCATTTGTTGCTATAGGTAGTCTTTTCTTCGTAAGTAAGACAGATGGTTACATAAATTTCGCACAGAATACAAACCATAGTTACAGGAGAATGAATCTCTAGAATTTTCCAAATCTATTAAAAACTGTAGTAAAAATTGAAGTAATTAACTATAAAATTTGAGTTTTCTCTAAACAGGAAGTTTAAAATGTAACAGATCATTCATTTTTTCATAAATAAATTCTAGACTTTCATACTCCTCTAAGTATGCCGGCCGGAGTGGCCGAGCGGCTCTAGGCGCTTCAGTCTGGAACCGCGTGACCGCTACGGTCGCAGGTTCGAATCCTGCCTCGGGCATAGATGTGTGTGATGTCCTTAGGTCAGTTAGGTTTAAGTAGTTCTAAGTTCGAGGGGACTGATGCCCTCCGATGTTAAGTCCCATAGTGCTCAGAGCCATTTGAACATGAAAGTATGGTTCGCATGCTGTGCAAAATTTATCGAAGAATCTCTGTTACTTATGAAGAAAAGTGTACCTAAAACAACAAATCCAGACAATAGTAAGTGAAAAAAATGATAAAATTTCACAGGTAAAAAATAAATTATTTTGCTCTTTTTGTGAGCTTCCACTGCTATGAGTGTGAATTCTGAATCCTTCCTGGTCACGCTGTCAAAGTTTTATAAATTTATTTGTAAAAGTATAGGCAGTGGAAATTGAAATGTCCTGTGCTGCCTCTCCGGCTCCAAATCGGCCCATTTGAAGCCCTACCCGCCTTAAGTAATTAGATTTTTATTTATAGATGTGGATGAAGTCTGAGGTGTACAGAGAAAGGTCAGTACGCGAGATAAACTGCTTGGCCGCTTTATTTACGCTGCTGCTTTCGTTAGGGAACGTGCAGAAATATGCAGGCACCAACACAACGTGTTCTCCCAACAGTGCATAAATACACTGAATTTGACGGTGATATATTCGAACACTTATTGTGAACTGGACAACAGCTGTAATGTGACGAGTACGAAATGCTTAGAGCTGAACGTGTTAAAAATACATATTTCTCATTTGAGAAAATATAAAATGTTTTAATGTTTACTAACTGCTGCACAAATGTACATGTGCAAACCTCATAATGCGTTGGACAACACAGAAAATAAATAACAATGCACATTAGATGTGGTCTAGCTCAGAAACCATTCGGAACAGGGAATATGTTCAGATGAATGTTTTTGCTTTAAATGACCGTTCCTGTCATATCCCCAAATAGCGATCATTCCTGCTGGGACACCCTGTATAGCGGTACAGGACAGACAACTTTATTTCGGGTAAACTATAATCATTTACCATCGGAAATCTCTAACATAACAGTGATAATTCAGCCATGTAATTACATTTCCACGAAGGCAGGCATCGAGAGTGGTGATATGCCTTTCGTCTACTTTGAGATTTAATCACCATAATAGGTAGAGCCGCCCATACAGCCGTGCCTTTTAGCACGCAGCTTCCGGGATAAGGGAAGACTCGGTGGCCCCGGATCGAATCCACCGGACGGATTATCGACGGAGGCCCGCGTGCCGGACAGCCTGGATGTCGCTGTTAGGCGCCTCCTCATAACCCACGAGCTCGATAACGGACCTGTACCCTAGTCCCGCCTAAGCTACGCGCTCCGCAATCATTTAGATGTTCGTACTCTTTCACATAGGATAACAGTAGATCGATACAGTTGTGTACACGGACTGAGGGAAGGTGGGGGAGGGGTGGGATGCAGGGGTAGACGACAGGAAGGCATCCGGCTATCCTCTACAACTAAGATTGCTGAATCCAAAAATTAAGATGCCGATCCCTTGAAGATACGGAATGAAAACTAAGAAAGAGAAGAAGTTTAAGGGTCAGCATAATACACACTAAGACAAGAAAACAACGCACTATAATGATGTGATCAGAATGGGACAAAAATCAGTAGGTGTGATATACACGAGCAGAAAAACAATTCAGAAAACTAGATGATTTATGCTAAAGGAAGAGTTTCACAAACTCAACAAGCCAATAACGCGTCGGTCCACCTCTGATGCTGCCTGTTCAAGGAGTTATTTGGCTTGACACTGATTGACGGAGTTGTTAGATGTCCTCTTAAGAACTATCATGAGGAAATTCTGTCCAGTTGACGCGTTAGATCGTCAAAATACGGAGCTAGTTGGAGGGCCCTGCACACAATGCTGCAAAAGCTCCCAAATGGCGAGAGATTCAGCTCACTGGTCATTGGGGTCCAAAGATTCTCAGCTGGGAAGAGATCAGGTTGGCTGTCATCGAGTCTCGAATCGAAGCGGCACCCGTCATCGAAGACAGCTATACTCCAGTCAATGCGATTTCAGGCCGGAAATGTGTCTGGAGACGTCCCGAAGGTCAGTGTGACACCAACCTGTCTTTCGCTCGCCATACGGCACGGCAGCCAGGAGTGGCGGTCCAGGGTACCGTTTATTTTCGTACCAGAACCCCTCTGGTTGTTATCTACGGTACAGAATAGCAGTAGGTTGTAGATATTCTACTCCACGTTATGTTGCCCTTCATGGTAAGTCATCCCGTGATTACATTTCAGCAGTATAATGCCCGCACGCAAACGACGACAGTTTCAACTGCTTGTCTTCACGCTTGCCAAACCCTGTCTTGGCCAGCAAGGTCGTAGGACCCCTCCCCAATTATTTCTGTATACATAGAACAACAGCGGACCTACCACACACCTGTTGTCTATGAGGAACATTCACCGTTGAGGACACATCCTAGGTTCTATACGTTACGAAGTCTTTGAGCCACTCGCATATATGTGAATCTGCTCCATACCCTCGTACCTTCTTTAAGAGCCTTCAATGGGGCACCGTGTCAAACGCCTTCTGGAAATCTACAAATATGGACTCTGCCTGTACCCTTCATCCGTAGTTCACAGTTCATAGTTCATGTGAGAAAAGGGCAAGCAGAGTTTCGGACTAGCGATGCTTTCTAAAACCGTCCTAATTTGTGGACACAAGCTTATCAGTCGCAAGAAAATTTGTTATATTCGAACTGAAAACATTTTCAGGCAAACCGATGTTAGCCATAATAGTCTGTAATTTTACGGTCCGTTCTTCTGCCTCTCTTATACACAGGAGCCACCTGATTTTCCAGTCGACTGAGACTGAGCTGGGCGAGAGATTCGCAATTCAAGCTAAGTAAGGGTCCAATTCCGTAGAGTACTCTTTGAAAAGCCGAACTGGGATTCCATCTGGATTAGGTGACTTATTTCTTTTTAATTCCTTCAGCTGATTCTATACGGCAAGGTTATCACTATGTCGTCCATACAGGGTTCTGTTCTGTGCTCAAACGACGGTATGCTTGTACGATTCTTCTCCGTGAATGATTTCTTGAAGACGAAATTTAAAACATTGACTTCTGTTTTTCTATTTGCACCAGACTGGTCTACAAGTAACTGGACTGAAGCCTTAGATCAACTTAGTGATTTTGCATAGGACTGGAATTTTCTCGGGTTGTCTGCCAGATCTTTTGTTAGGGTATGATGGTGATAGATGTATGCTTTGCGCATATATCTTTAAACAGATGCACGAATCTACTAACCTTTGCTTGTCGTCATTTACGCGTTCTCTTTTGAACCGAGAGCGCAATAGCCTCTGTTTCCTCAGCAGTTTCCGAATCACTGCTAGCGTCGAAGCGAAAAGGAGTCCATCCTTCTTTTATATTCACTAAAAGACCGACGATCAACTGAGATCGAGCGTACGCAAGCTAGTGCGAACTGAACGCGACCGAATGCCTTTTCGTTACGCTCGCCTGGCGTTTATACCAGAGGGAATTCTTCTGCGCTGTTGTTCGTTCGCTTGTGCTCGCTTCGTGGGAAGGGTGTCTTTACATGGCACTGTAATTTTATTCTCTCCAGTTGGTTTACGTCCGCGCCGTGACTTCAGAGTAATACGTCGAAGAAGGAACAGATCCTCACCCCACTCCGCACCAAGAACAAATGTTTACTTCACATCGTGGCACCAGTTTTTTTAGCGAACACTTTGTTTACATCGCAGAAGCTTCCTTCAAAGAGGAAAGGCTCAGACTCGTAGCAAACAGTTTTAATAACACTAGGTTCTTTTTATGTTTTTATTGTCTGGGAGATTTCTTCATTTCTGGGCAGTGTTTTTCTCAGACAGGAAGTCTATCAATTCCCTTCGCCCGTTGAGGTATGAAATAGGACGAAAACCTGAACTAACGAAAAACAGATAATGATCAGCATTAGTTTCGCCATAAAAATATAGACGTTAACTGAAACATACAGAAGCGAAATAACAGCGAATTCTTTCTCTGTAAAGCCAAAAAAGGAAGCATACCCCATTTGAATTACTATAACCAGATAAGGTGACAGACTACAACTATTTCATCATTTCTTTCCCTAACTGTCCGTCGAACACTTCTACCGCTGCTAGGTATCATGTTTCATCAGAAAAATACTAATAAAGATAATAATTAATATCGTTATGGTATATTCGTGACAGTGTAGAATAGAGATATTATAAGAACTCCTAATGAAATAAACATTTATTTCTCATTACATTCATGAGTATCTGGCATTGAGCTCAACATGACATAATGCAAGCATTTACTTGCAATCGGATAAGAGTAAAGCAAGTACATTTTCACACAGACTATTTTACTTCCGAAGCCAAGATGGTTCATTCACATAACTTTCCACTCCGCCATAAAGTCAAGGTTCGAGCTTGATATTTTGATTCGAATTTTTATTTGGTCCATTAGGCTCGAAAATGGTTGAAATGGCTCTAAGCGCTACGGGACTTAACATCTGAAGTCATCAGTCCCTAGACGTAGAATTACTTAAGCCTAACTAACCTAAGGACATCACACACATCCATGTCCGAGGCAGGATTCAAACCTGCGATGGTACCAGCAGCGTAGTTCTGCACTGAAGAGCCTAGAACCACTCAGCTACAGTAGCCAGGTCCTGTAGGCCACGTCAGTTGCGGGACAAGGGTGTTCTGGCACATTTTGTTAGTGCAGGTTGCCTACATCATCGGCAAGTATGCACTCAGTGGCAGACCGACTGTTATTCTTTGACTGACAGGTACTTAACCTATTGTTATGCTAAGTGCTTTTCCATGTCATCACACTTAATCTATTGTCACCCCACCCCCTCCCCCTCCCCCAACCCCCTCCCCCACACTGCTACACTTCCAGGTCTGAGTTAACCTATTGTTCTGTTAAGTGCTTTTCCACATTACCCCCATTTCCTTTTTATTGACAGGCACTGTCATCAGTTTGATTGACTACTTAATTAAATTGATCAATTAATTAACCTCTCTGGCTCCAAAGTGAAATGCCCCCTCCCCCAGAAAAAAAGGCAGGAAGTTCAAATTCTAACAGGATAATGCATCACACCACGGTTATCTCTACTGACCTAAGAAAATCGAGGGAAGATAGCTCACTTGGCCTACCTCCATTAACCTGTCACCCGATCGCCACTTACTCCAACAAACTGGCACCAAGTATGAATTCCAAGCGAAATCACACCCTGGTTATTTCCACTACAAAAAGAAAATTGCGGGAAGATAGATCACTTGCGCTCTCTCCACGAAGCTAAGTCACCCAACCGCTACCTCTTCCTACAAACTGGCACCAAGTCTAAATTTTTGTGATAAACATATATCACTTGTGCTTTCTCTACCAACCTAAGGAAATTGCGGGAAAGAAAGGACACTTGTAATGACCTCAATCGCCCAACCGCCACCTCCCCCACAAAAGTTGAGTGAATTTCAAATTTCAACAGGATAATGCATCACACCATGGTTATCTCTACTAACCTAAGAAAATTGTGTGAAGATAGGTCACTTGGCCTATCTCTACTGACCTAAGTCACCCGACCGCCACCTCTTCCTAGGAATTGGCACCATGTTTGAATTTTGGCAGTAAGGAAAGGTCACTTGGGTATTCGCTATGAACCTAAGAAAATTAATGCAAAGAAAACACACTTGGACTAACATCAGTCACCCAACCACCACCACTTCCTAGGGATTTGTGGAAAATGGAATCAGCCTGCACTGGGCAGCTGAAGAGAGAGCGGAGTGTACTTCACTTATTTTCGAAGAAGTTATTTACAGATGGAGTATATTTACCACAGAACACATGCTCTGACATGCCACACATCATACAGACCTGCAAACTACTCTTAAATAACTCATGTATAATCCTCTACACATGTGCCAGCTAATTGTAAACTGTCAAAATAATGCATTGCACAGCCTACAGACATGCAAACCACTCTTAAATAATTCAATACATTTACATCCAGAGAGCCAAACAACTCCTAAATTCTCAAAATAATAATCCATCTAAAACACTACAGAAACAAGCTTGCTAATTGTCAACTATCGAAATCAGGCACTAGTCTTTATTTAAACAGTTATAGACAGCACCACCATCCAGTGTGTTTGCCTGGAGGTCTGCATTCCAACTGACTTAGTACACACTACCACCATTAGAGGGCACTGTCATCCATGATGTCAACTGATAAGGCGACTACGGTTATTCAAGATGCCGGCTTTCATCGTGTTCATCATGAAGCCTTTTACATATTGACACCACCAGAGAGTTCTACTGTGGACTTGGAATGAGTTTTCGTCCAATACCATGCCAACCCAGACTTGGAAGGAAATAGTTACAATCTCCACCACGATCCTCAACTGACCACCACATCACCTTGCCAACCCATGTTGTCAGGCTAACGTACACTAACGTTTAATAACGTGTACTAATGTGTACAAACGTGCACTAATGTGTACAGATGTGAATAGCACATGACCTAACCCAAGAAGGTGGGGGTAAATGCCGGGAAAACGACTCTGCCTTTGCTGAACATGAGTTTTTATTATGCAGGCATTGTCTCCACCAGGAGATCAAGACTCCAACTGACCTAGTACATAGTACGAGCACCAGAGGGTGCTGTCGTCCCTGATGTCATCTGTTTGACTGCTTTTTCTCTATCACCATTCTAATGGGACACGTCCAACGCTCGCTAGTGACGTCACAGCGTCAACCCCGCGTGCTCATACTGACGTTACAATAGAAATCTGCCCGTGACTTAAATGGAACACGTGGGCGCCGCTGCCCCCGACCCCACCCCCCACACGCATTAGGTGGCAGCATTCCCGTACTTGACACACCTGAGAAATTCCTCTCCAATTATGTGATCACCTAGATGCAATTATATGGGATCAAAGACCTATTTTCAAAGCGCAGACGCTCCAAGGTAACTTGCGTGCATGTGCACGCTTACAAAAACACCCTTAATCATAAGAGCATTGTCCCTGTTTGGAAACAGATCACTGTCTAAGCACAGATGGGGGCGATCATGTCAAGTGCATCTACCAACGTTCTCAATCTTATACTGATGTCATATGACTAAGAAAAATAAGAACCGAGTCGACCTCGTGGAAATTGTATATTGTCCCAGAAATAGTTAACGAACGCTTTCTTGATGTCTCAGCTTGTATGCACGGAAATTCTTGCCGTAACAGAATGTGTTTACGAATATAGCTCTGAAGAACGCTGAGTACAGTCTTCCTCGTGAACCTAACAAAGTACCCCTCCATCACACGTTAGCCTTTCTGCTTTCACCACACTCTAACATTCCCTCCGCTATGTAGTTGCCCCTATATCCCAGCACAAAGGATGTGAATAAATCGATCATTGTGATTGGCCCTTATCGAATCTACCCACCGAATTACTCATGTCGCTGGTATCCAAGCACCACCCACCTTTTCGTTCTTTCTGTGGATAGGACTTTCAGCAGTAAAATTATTTTTCACTGATCGCTATATTGCACTCACAGTTAAGTCCGCAAAGTTGTCTACACATCATCAAATACATACTAGATTCACAAGAATATTGGAAGCCAGGAACATATTTACCAGTCTAACTACAATTAAATATTATTGCTATTGCTGCAACAGTCTGACACCAATCAATGTACAAATAATTTATGCTCTTGACAGTAGTGCTTTGGGAACCAGTATGAATATCTATAGCTCATATAATTTCCCACACGAAAAATCTCTCGCCATTATCGATGTGCTGAGTCTATACGTCCCTCATGGTAAGACACACAGTCATCCTCTCTAGTCATGCCACAATATAAAGCATATTAACTTTACAATGCAATATACACACATTTTACACAACATAAGCCACAGTAACTTTACAATGCAATGCATACACAATTCACACAAACAGTGCAATTATCTTTTATGTCTGTACAACTCCCAAAAAAATTATTGTATGCCTACACCCACACCAACTATATGTCATGATGCTCCTCAGTCCTAGGGAAGCACCATCTGCCTTTTCTTTCTTTCTACAGATGTGACATTCAGTGGCAGAAAAGTTATTTTACACTGACTGCCATATTGCATCGACAACTAAACCTCACAAAGCGCCATACATATCGTCAAATGCAGAAAGACTATTACTCAATTACACTGCTCTCCCACTGAGGACAGGAGCCTGAATATCAGAGCGTGAAACAGATATCCATCCCAGCAATATATCACTGTTTACCGTGTCGATGTAGTAAATATACAATTCGTATCTTGCACCAAACAAAATCATCCCTTTTACATCATTCGTACATATACCACGAAGACGGGCAATACTGTATACACTCCTCACAGCACTAGATATTTTCCCGCAGCTGATGTTCACACGTCATCAACCCCCACGCCCTCCCACCCCTAACGTGCCACCAGAGGACCCTCAGCGGACCAAAATCGCTCTCAGAACTGTTCTTCAAATTCGCGATCATTTTCCCTCAGCACTAACGCGTAACTGTTTCTGCTCCAAACATGCTTCCTTGCTCGCTCGCTTTTCTATGCACATCCCCAGACTCGGGTATTACAAGAACACACATATTACCGCCATAATATTAGACAATTTTCGCGGCATTTCCCAATATCAAGCAGTAGGCAGCATCCAACCGATCGCTAGTGCAACATAATTCCCAAGATATACAGGGTGTTACAAAAAGGTACGGACAAACTTTCAGGAAACATTCCTCACACACAAATAAAGAAAACATGTTATGTGGACATATGTCCAGAAACGCTTAATTTCCGTGTTAGAGCTCATTTTAGTGTCGTCAGTGTGTACTGTACTTCCTCGATTCACTGCCAGTTGGCCCAATTGTAGGAAGGTAATGTTGACTTCGGTGCTTGTGTTGACATGCGACTCATTGCTCTACAGTAGTAGCATCAAGCACATCAGTACGTAGCATCAATAGATTAGTGTTCATCACTAACGTGGTTTTGCAGTCAGAGCAATGTTTACAAATGCGGAGTTGGCAGATGCCCATTTGATGTATGGATTAGCACGGGGCAATAGCCGTGGCGCGGTACGTTTATATCGAGACAGATTTCCAGAACGAAGGTGTCCCGACAGTAAGACGTTCGAAGCAATTGATCAGCGTCTTATGGAGCACGGAACATTCCAGCATATGACTCGCGACTGGGGAAGACCTAGAACGACGAGGAAATCTGCAATGGACGAGGCAATTCTTCGTGCAGTTGACGATAACTCTAATGTCAGCGTCAGAGAAGTTGCTGCTGTACAAGGTAACGTTGACCACGTCACTGTACAGAGAGTGCTACGGGAGAACCAGTTGTTTCCGCACTATGTACAGCGTGTGCAGGCACTGTCAGCAGCTGACTGGCCTCCACAGGTACACGTCTGCGAATGGTTCATCCAATAATGTGTCAATCCTCATTTCAGTGCGAATGTTCTATTTACGGAAGAGGCTTCATTCCAACATGATCAAATTGTAAATTTTCACAATCAACATGCGTGGGCTGACGAGAATCCGCACGCAGTTGTGCAATCACGTCATCAACACAGATCTTCTGTGAACGTTTGGGCAGGCACTGATGGTGATGTCTTGATTAGGCCCCATGTTCTTCCACCTACGCTCAATGGAGCACGTTATTATGATTTCATACGGGATACTCTACCCCTGTGCTGGTAGAACATGTGCCTTTACAAGTACCACACAACATGTGGTTCATGCACGATGGAGCTCCTGCACATTTCAGCCGAGGTGTTCGTACGCTTCTCACAACAGATTCGGTGACCGATGGATTGGTAGAGGCGGACCAATTCCATGGCCTCCACGCTCTCCCGACCTCAATGAACTTGACTTTCATTTATGGAGGCATTTGAAAGCTCTTGTCTACGCAACCCCGGTACCGAATGTAGAGACTCTTCGTGCTCGTATTGTGGATGGCTGTGATACAATACGCCATTCTCCAGGGCTGCATCAGCGCATTAGGGATTATATGCGACGGAGGGTGGATGCATGTATCCTCGCTAACGGAGGACATTTTGAACATTTCGTGTAACAAAGTGTTTGAAGTCACGCTGGCACGTCCTATTTCTGTGTGTTTCCATTACATGATTAATGTGATTTGAAGAGAAGTAATAAAATGAGCTCAAACATGGAAAGTAAGCGTTTCCGGACACATGTCCACATAACATATTTTCTTTCTTTGTGTGCGAGGAATGTTTCCTGAAAGTTTGGCCGTACCTTTTTGTAACACCTTGTAGACTGGAAATTATTTCTCTGCAAACTCCAAACTTTACCAATGTGCAGTGTGAAGTAAACCTCTGAGTAACTTGAAATAAATATAGGAAACTAATATTTCCACTCTCAAATACCGATGTTGGTGATATACCACATTCCAGATCATCCCTATAATTTACAAGCCAACTATGCCTTTCCCATTTCTACCTGTCTTCCACATGCTAGATGCACATACCACAATCGATCTTCTATCAACGAAATAAAGGCGCGAATGTGCAGAGGCAATCAATAGAACAATTTACAGGGAATAAAGATCCAGAGGAAACACACCTCCATACGCAATCTTCTCAAATTTCCACTTGATCACGAAATCAGTCCAACAGATACTAAGTATTAGTTCGCTAATCGGACGTCTGGACTCAGATACATTCCTACACTCCAACAGGCCGCTGCATCCAGATGGCTGCTGCCGTCAATGGGAAACGTGGATCATTCCCACCACAGGATATGCATACACGGAATCATTCCAGAAAACCATTCACATATATCTTTTATCATTAGACTTACAATTAAATATTACGATAGCAGTCTCAACTGAAAGGCAATCGACAATGAGCGAAGTGTCGGAAATACACCATGCTGTCGACTATGGCTCTGGAAATAGAAATATCACTACCTTTCTTATAACGTGACATAATCTTCTCTTTGCTGTCATAGTATTCCAAGTCAAATCCATATATCCTTACGACTGGACATAGGCATTCCCCTTCCACAAAGATATACTTTTTAAACCTTACGCTCAAATGCAAATATATCACACACCCACCACTACTACAACGTATAATACTTCGTCGATAGATGATTGCCTACCGTACCAAATAATCCTAAGCGGAAATCAACGATGGGTGGACATGTCTCTTAGATTTCTAAGGGAAAGCGTTATGGAGATGATAGATAAACTCCAGTGGAAGACTCCGCAAGAGAGACGCTCAGTAGCTCGGTATGGGCTTTTGTTGAAGTTTCGAGAACACACCCTCACCGAGGAGTCAAAAATGGTTCAAATGTGAGCAATATAACACATCTGCTCAAAAAATAGTTCAGATGGCTCTGAGAACTATGGGACTTAACGTCTGAGGTCATCAGTCCCCTAGAACGTAGAACTACTTAAACCTAACTAACCTAAGGACATCACACACATCCATGCCCGAGGCAGGATTCGAACCGTAGCGGTCGCGGGGTTCCAGACTGTAGTGCCTAGAACCTAGAACCGCTCGGCCGCCCCTGCAGGCTACCGAGGAGTCAGGCAGTATATTGCTCCCTCCTTTGTATATCTCGCGAAGAGGCCATGAGGATAAAATCAGAGAGATTACATCCCACACAGTGGCATACCGACAATCTGTCTTTCCACGAACAATACGAGACTAGAATAGAAGGGAGACCGATAGATGTACTCAAAGTACCCTCCGCCACTCACCGTCAGGTGGCTTGCGGAGTATGGATGTAGATGTAGATGTAGATTTCTTCCTGCAAGTGCTACCACTGTGTCCTACAAGGGGAGACGTTATAGGCCAGATTTAAAAAAAAAAAAAAAAAAAAAAAAAAAAAAAAAAACGATCACAACAACTGCTGCATGTCACTGTCACAAGCGATCTTGGTTCTACAAGTGCACATAAGTATCCATGTTAAAAGCTATACCCGCTTTACGAATCGAGGTACGACATTACCTCTGAATCAAGTGGTTCTTTCCAGACAAATACCATGGCAGTGATCGTAGGAATGTGTATTGTCAGACTATGGTGCAAGCTCGTGATAAAATTACCACATTTTAAAAGTGATTCTGTTAAGGAACGCAGTATGTAAGCAGTATTAGCGACTCCCTCAAACCCATTATTCTATAGTATTTGTACCGCATTCTGACTCGAAACCATATCAGATGTTCCACGATATATCCACTGCGTTGTAGGCGATTGAGAAGGAACACAAACAGTAGTAGTAGATGATGTGCTGATTGAGGTCTTAAGAAAATTTACACTAACTTCTCAGATCTACACTGTTACGCTATCCACTAGATATGATGTCCATAATCTGGAATCGGGTCTTTCCATTCAAGCACATACCTGTGTTGGATCCTATTGACAATTCCTTTAATTATTACAACCACTACTCAATCATATTTCTGGCACCCTCATATCTCGAAATGAGTCACCTTTCCTGTACGTAGCTGCTACAGTAAAATTCCAATGTGGGTTTAGTCACCCCCTACGCATCTTGCAACTGCTCCCATTTCTACAGCTTTCTGCACATGATCGTTCCAATTTAAGTCGGAACTGATCATAAGTCAGAGAAAGACGTATCCACCACCTTCTGCAACCCGTGTAGAAACAGGGCGACCTACGTTACTGCAACAGGACCGTGTTTTGACCATTCGGTGGAAATGCACACAATGTGGTACGTCTCCAAACTACATACAGATACTAGAGCCTGAAACAGAACTGCGCTCATTCAAATCAGTCAGCCCAACATGCTATCATCGTTACTCTGTCCTCCATGAGTGACAAACTACGAACTATAAAAGCTCAACTAACTTCATCCAGCATGGAAGTCACCTAGGCACCAGTGCTGGCGCGATGATCGAAAGCTGCGGTGGGCTTCCAGCACAGAGAAGGAAATTTCGCAATACTCCACAGAATAGCGCAGCATGCAGCCATCCAAGCATTCCTAACGGTATAAACACTCCCTCTCCGTATATCCACCTCAAACTGCTGCTGCTACTGACTCCTGTGTCTAATGGCGAATAAGATAACATGCCACACATCAGCTGATTTTAAATAAAAGACACTTACAACACAAGGAAACCGGAAGAGTTTGCTCGCTTTGTGCAGAGTCCCCAAACTACAGTCCGAAGGTCATTCACGAGCAATACATTTAGACTCATCTCTCACACTGACAGAGTAGCTGATAACTCTACATTCCGTTTCGCATGATTCCTCATATTGCAGTCATGTACGCTAGCAGTGTTTCGCTGCTAGCAGCCCTCAGAAGGTGCCACCCATCCACAAAGCTCATTCCCCGACTCAGACAAGCGCTGTCAGTCAGTTATTATGTCGTAACCAACAGCGCGTCAATGCAAGGATGGGATGGAAATGACACCACAAATGTACTCTAATAATAAGCATCACAGTTGATATGCAAACAATTTGAGCAGTTTTACAGTAATTTCAATACGGGTCAATGATGTGAATAAGCATGTCTCCCCAATTTCAGTATCATAGCTAAACCAACATTCTCCACTCAGCGAGTATCATTGCAAATGTGGATAGATAACTGTGCATTATGTCCATCCAGTGTTAACTCTCGAACACATAGATCATCAAAGTTTACCAGGCAGCGCTCCACATATTTCTAACATCTCGAGCATAGTCATTAATTTACGACCTATCTCTATGCGTATGGTAGTCACGGAGCATTCTCGTTGTCTTAGGGTAAAAGACATTCTCGCACTTTCATTGACAATCCCGCCCTACAGCACCGCTATCGATTTAATCTGCAACCGATCAGAAGTATACCGCTACACTCCACGTTTCGTGAATTAATGGAGCTCACACAGCCCTCACCCGTCAAAGTACACGAGATTTCTCGAGATGCGTTCATGTCGAGGAGCTTACCACACCTCATCGATGTATAGTAACAGATTTCAAAGTACCGTGATGTAAACGCAGACAGTTAAGAAGAACAAGACATGAATGATTTTTTACGAACGATGGAGCTCCAGACATATGGAGTTTGGCGCATATTTACGTAAATCAAGCAAGCTATCAGCTCTAAAGTATGGTTCTAGAGTCTACGATCGGTACCTGGAAGGCATTGGTAATAGGGAGAACATAAACACATGCACTCGTAAGGCTACAATTTTCTGCACTTAAAATAGGCTTACAATGTTATGTATATTGATATTGGTTCCAGAAGCACAACCGTCAAGAGCC
This sequence comes from Schistocerca americana, assembly GCF_021461395.2. Lineage (NCBI taxonomy): Eukaryota > Metazoa > Arthropoda > Insecta > Orthoptera > Acrididae > Schistocerca > Schistocerca americana. Next base: position 97,879,628 of record NC_060121.1, read on the forward strand.
TAAATTACATGTACATCGATTGGGGTCAGACTGTTGAGGCAATAGTAATAATATAGATAGGCTGTTAAATGTGTTCCTGGCTTCCAATATTCTCGTGAGTCTAGTATGTATTTGATGATGTGTAGACAACAATGCGGGTTTAACTGTGAGTGCAATTTAGCAATTGTGAAAAATAATTTTACCGCTGAAAGTCCCGTCTGCAGAGAGAACGAAAATTTGGATGGTGCTTCGATACTGGCAAAATGGGTAATTCGGTGGGTAAATTTGATAAGAGCCAGTAATAATGGTCGATTCAATCACATCCTTTGTGCTGGAACATAGGGGCCTCTACATAGTGTAGGGAACATTTGTGTGTTCAAAAGCAGGAAGGCTAACACGTGATGTAGGGCGTACCTCATTAGGTCCGTGAGGAAGACTGTATTCGACGTTATTCAGCGCTATATTCGCAGACAGATCCTGTTAGGGCAAGAATTTCTGTGCATACATGCTGACACATCAAGAAAGCATGCAATACCTGTTTCTGCGACAATATACAATTTCCACAAGGTCGACTCGGTTCTTACTTTTCCATAACCACGTGACATCAGTAAAACATTGAGAACATTGTTAGATGCACTTGCGATGATCGCCCCTGTCTGTGTTTAGACACTGGTGTGTTTCCAAACAAGGAGAATGCTCTTTTGATTAAAGGTGTTTTAGTAAGCATGCACACATGCGCAGGCCACCTTGGAGCATCTGTGCTTTGAAAATAGGTCTTCGGTCCCGTACAATCGTGTCATCAAAGGCACTTAGCTGATCAGGTATTTGGAGAGTAATTTCTCAGGTTTGTTAAGTATGACGCGGATGCCACCACCTCATGCGTGTGGGACCCGAACGGACATGAATGTGTGGTTTGATAGCTGACGGCCGATAACATGGGTTGGTGACGTGGCGGTCGGTTGCGGAGATATTAACTATTTCCCTACAAGCCCGGCTGGGCACGGCATTGGCGAAAATTTATTCTAAGTCCACGGTAGAGCTCTCTGGTGGTGTCGATATCATGGAGGTAAGAATAAGGGGAGATGGCGCTACGTATCCCAGCCGTACTACGTTTTGAAGCCATGGGGGCGTGGCTCGCTGCCATGACACTCTGACCAAAACATTGCCAGTGTGCTATAGCGCTGCGTGTATTACAGTCGCTAATTGCACCATATACTCATGTAACGTCATCAGATTGGTTGTTTCATAGTTTTTGTTTAAAATAAAATCTCGTAAAGGCGAAATTCCGCATTTCTTCTGATTAAAAATAGTTTTTTATGTAATATTACGAATAGCTAGCCTTCAATGTAAACGATACAATTTTGTTAATTCAGTAATAAACGTGTATCACAAACTAAATAATGGAAACTTAAAACTAAGTTAGCTGTACCCTCCCTCCAAAGTCCCATAAATACATCTTGTTTGTAATACGTACTGGGGCATTTCAGTTACGTTACACTACTGGGAAACACTGTTCATTACCACGAATATTTACTGAAATACGGTACATAGAATGGCAAATGTACACAGTGTCCTGTTTAGGCCTATACTTTACGCCAGTTAATGTAGTGTTAGCTTTTAGTTTGGTACATGATGAAGACAAAGTGAGTTACTCAACACTTCGATTATCGACGATACGTACGTATTATACTGAAACATGAACTTGAAAACTAAGAATACCTTTTGCAAATGTTTTGGGTGTGTAGGGAAAACTGATGGTACAACATTTTCTCGGAGCCTTACTGTTGAAAGGGAAGTTCGGTCTATGTCCTCTTCTCGGAAATGCTGAGAACATATAGTGCTCCATTTAGACGAACGTCAATTCTTCCTCCTCACGGCATTCTCCCACAGAGCTTTCCGACTTTCATTTTTAGGAAATCTAAAATCATACAGGAGAAAAACACGCTATTGTACAAGTACCGATATAGCACACGTTCATTGACAATGAAGTTGTAAAATCACACTTAACGAGACAACTTACACATGAAATGTTATTCCCTTCGATTTCGCATCGCAATCAGAACGATTCGTACATCCGAACACCACACAAGTCACAATAATAGCGCAAAATCCTTCCAAAAGCGAGCGACAAGCCTATGCACACAAGCTTACAGCAGCAATGTTTTGGTCGGATTGAGATGGCTACCCTCGGCTTCACATAGCTTCACAGCTGTGACGTCACGGCGTCTCCCTCTATTCTTACCTCCATGGTCAATATGTACTAGCTCTTGTGGTGAGCACAATGCATGCCGCCATCATGAATAACGGCAGTCGCCTCATCAGATGACATCATGGATGACAGCGCCCTCTGCTGGTGGTAGTCTGTACTAAGTCAGTTGGAGTCCAGACCTCCAAGCGAACACACTGGATGGTCTACGATAATGATCGAAGCAGAAGTAATGAATTAAAATTTGTGCTGTGGCCGGGACTCGAACCCGGGTCTTCTTGTTTGCTAGGCAGAAGTGCTAACCATTTGCATTTCTGCCTAGCAAGAAAGAAGACCCAGGTTTGAGTTTTGGCTGTACCACAAATTTTAATTCATTTATTCTGCTGCGAGCATTATCGTAGATAATAAATGAGACTTATATGTCTCAGGGAAACATTTAACTATAACACTGGATGGTGGTGCTGTCTGTAATTGTTTAAATAAAGACTGGTGCCTGATTTCGATAGTTGACGATTAGCAAGCATGTTTGCGTAGTGTTTTAGATGGATTATTAGTTTGAGAATTCAGGAATTGTTTTGCTCTCTGGATGTAAATGTATTGCATTATTTAAGAGTGGTTTGCATGACTGTAGGCTGTGCAATGCATTATTTTGACAGTTTATAATTAGCAGGCACGTGTATAGAGCATTATACATGAGTTATTTAGGATTAGTTTGCAAGTCTGTATGCGGTGTGGCAAGTAAGAGTGTGTGTTCTGTATCAGTGTGATAAATATGCTCCCTCCATAAATAATTTCTTCGAAAATGACTAAAGTACACTCCTTCCTCTCTTCAGCAGCCTAGTGCAGGCTGATTCCATTGCCCATAAATCCCTAGGAAATGGTGACAGTCAGGTGACTGAGGTTAGCCCATGTGTGTTTTCTTTGCATTAATTTTCTTAGGTTCATAGCGAAAACGCAAGTGACATTTCCTTACTGCCAAAATTCAAACTTGGCGCCAGTTGCTAGGTCAGGTGACTTAGGTTAGTGGAGGTAGGCCAAGAGAGCTATCTCCCCGCGATTTTCTTTGCTTAGTATAGATAATTGGGGTGTGATGCATTATCCTGTTGGAATTTGAACTTCCCACCATTTTTTCTGTGGGATTGGGGCATTGCAGTTTCCCACCAGAGTGGTTAATTAATTGATCAATTTAATTAAGTACTCAATCAAATTGATAAGAGTGCCTGCCACTCAGAAGGAAATGGGGGTGACATGGAAATGCACTTTTAGCAGAAGAATAGATTAAGTACCTGTCAATCGAAGAAGAGCTGTAGGTCTGCCCCTGAGTGCACAATTGCCCCTGATATAGGCAACCTGCACTAACAAAATTTGCCAGAAGCACCTTGTCCCCTACTCATGTGATGTATAGAAGTAGAGTACCATCAATACGGGACAGGTGAAGTCACAGAATACAATATTACACAAACATTTGTTACATGAAAATGTTAGATATCATAAGTTATCAGAGTGAACATTAATAATACCCACAAACGGGATGGACAGATTCATGACTGGAAATGGAGGAAAAAAAGTCCCATGCATGTGGAAATAGACCGTCAGTGTGCAACGACAGTACGTCTTCCTGGAACACAGTACAGAGCTGCATCACGTACACATCACAACAAATGATCAAAGTTGCCATAATGGGATGCAAGGCAGATTGATGATGTCAATTCTGGTAATGGTTTCTTCAGTGCTAAAGCGGACAGATGGCAGGAATACGATAATTGTGATGGTTTGGTGCAAAAAACAGTCTGCGAAGTCCTACACGTAGAGAGAAATCCGTTCGTGATATTTTTTGCACTCCTTGCAGATGATAGGGACAGTGGTCGACATGCAGGATACACATAATCGTATTCGGGCTTAGATCATGTTGGTGGGAAACTTTATTGGAGCTTGCACTAGGGTTCATCCCAATATCCTGTAGAACTCGGTCCTCCAGATCTGGTGTGCGCACATTCCCCTGTCTGAAAGGAGTCATGATGACATAAACGCCCAAAGAGGGCTTGAAATGTTGTATGATGTAGTTGGTATCTGTGAGTGTACTTGTTTTGGTATAGCTGTGCTGCCTCCCGACCGTTTCAACCTTCATGGCCGTACATAGACACCATCTCGCCTTGTCTCCGGTGTGAATACCGAACCATTCTGCCGCCTTCAATGCTCTGCGTCAGTCTCACAGCCTGCAACACACAAGGGACCACGGCACTTGGTCAGAGCAACTGTCATTCGTCAGCACCATCTAACATGGCAACGATGTATTTTCAGACACTTATTCATAGCATTTCTCGCCTTCGTTTCCTGGCAGGATTCTGCACTGCAATTTGTCGGTTTTATTAACTTCACCCTGTACATTTTACCCATTTGTTATAGTTCTTTGCATATAGTGTTACAACGTGCAGTTCACTGGCTTAACCTTGTGTGAATGGTGAAAATGGGTAAAAAATAAAGTACTCTTTTATTTGGAGAACATAAATCTATGCTACTATATAGAGAAAAGTCATTGTTTAACGTTGTTACCGATAATTGTCGAAGCGTTCTTAACTGATTCACTTAAAGTTTTTACACGTTACCCCAATAAACGTTAGGATGAACGTAGGCTATAAAAGGGAAACGTTATTAGCGAAAAGCTCAGAAAATGGTTGACAAATTTATCTCCGATTTTTACACGACACATTAATATATGTTTCGGTGGACATATGCTACATATTTTCCATACATATACTATGTAAAAGCAACCACTCCGTCTACAGGCCAAAAGTGGCCCATCGGGACCATCCGACCGCCGTGTCGTCCTCAGCGGTGGATTCTAATAGGAGGGGCGTGTGGCCACCTCTCTCCCGGTCGTTATGATGGTATTCTTGACAGAAGCCGCTACTGTTCGGTAGAGTAGCTCCTCAATGGGTATCACGAGGCTGAATGCACCCCGAAAAATGGCAACAGCATATGACGGCCTAGGATGGTCACCCACCCAAGTGTCGACCACGCCCGACAGCTCTTACCTTTGGTGAGCTCACGGAACCGGTTAGCCACTACGGCAAGGCCGTTGCCATATTCTATATAGTAACACCACAAATATATATATGAAGAGGACACGTTAGCAAATATCTTCGAAAGTCCTTGATCGATTCACACCAAATCATTACGTGACACCCTAATAAACTTCAAAACGGATATACACCATGTGATCAAAAGTATCCGGACAGCCCCAAAAACAAACTTTTTCGTATTAGGTGCATTATGCAGCCACACAGCGCTAGGTACTCCATATCAGCGGCCTAAGTAGTCATTAGAGATCGTGAGAGAGCAGAATAGTGCGCTCCACGGAACTCACGGACTTCGAACATGGTCTTGTGATTGGGTGTCACTTGTCTCATACGTCTGTTCGCGAGATTTCCACACTCCTAAACATCCCTAAGTCCACTGTTTCGGATGTGATAGTGAAGAGGAAACGTGAAGGGACACATACAGCACAAAAGCGTACAGGCCGACCTCGTCTGTTGACTGACAGAGACCGCCAACTGTTGAAGAGGCTGGTAATGTGTAACAGGCAGACATGTCTCCAGACCATCAGACAGGAATTTCAAACTACATCAGGACTCACTACAGGTATTATGACAGTTACGCGGGAAGTGAGAAAAGGATTTCATGGTCGAGTGACTGCTCATGAGCCACACATTCCGCCGGTAAATGCCAAACAACGCCTCGTTTGGTGTAAGGAGCGTAAACATTGGACGATTGAAGACTGGAAAACGTTGTGTGGAGTGACGAATCACGGTGCATAATGTGGCGATCAGATGGCAAGGTATGGGTATGGCGAATGCCCGGTGAACGTCATCTCCCAGCGTGTGTAGTGCCAACAGTAAGATTCGGAGGCCGTGGTGTTAGGGCGTGGTCGTGTTTTTCATGGAAGGGGTTAGCACCCCTTGTTGTTTTGCGTGGGACTATCAGAGCACAGGCCTGCATTGGCATTTTAAGTACCTTCTTGCTTCCCACTGTTGAAGAGCAATTCGGTGGTGGCGATTGCATCTGTGCAACTGTTCACAATGCACGACCTGTGGCGGAGTGGTTACACGACAATAACATCCCTACAATGGACTGGCCTGCACAGTGTCCTGACCTATAGAATACCTTTGGGTGATTTGGAACGCAGACTTCGTGCCAGGCGTCACCGACCGATATCGATACTTCTCCTCAGTACAGCGCTCCGTGAAGAATGGGTTGCCATTCCCCAAGAAAGCTTCCAGCACCTGATTGAACATACGCCTGCGAGAGTGGCAGCTGTTATCAAGGCTAACGATGCGCCAACACCATACTAAATTCCAGAATTACAGACGGAGGGACCCACGAACTTGTAAGTCACTTTCAGCCAGGTGTTCTGAGACTTTTGATCGCTTACTATGGTCTACAAGTTTTTAAGGATATATTTATAAGGGGGTTCATTGTAATTAAAGGCATTAAAATCTAGGAAACTACACATAGGATCAAAGGAATTTATAATTACAATTCGTTTGTCTTGAAAGGGGACTTTTAACGATACCACACTCGACACGCCACCCCACCCCGTACTTGAGTGGTGGGGAGGGGAGGAGGGGGGGGCAACTTTGAAATCTTCAATTGCGGCCCACGATTATTATTACAGGTCTACGGTAAAATCTGTTTTCTTCGTTTCGCCAGAGATAACGCTGTAATCGGAGAAATAGAGATGGGTACACAATCATAATGTACGACACGTTAGTCAGTATCGAACGGCACGTTGGAACCCGCCCCCACGCTGCGAGGGTAGGACAGGCCAGTACTTCACACCTTTTAACCGGAATTCCCATTCGCAACATTGTATTCCTGCGACATATCGAACAAGGGACTACTCGACGCGCTACTGTGATTGCGTAGCGAACTATGACGTACTGTAACAGGCATCACACTGCGAGTGGAGCTCACATATCGTGCAGACGTAGAACAGATAACGGCTCTAAACACTACAGTACTTGAACAGCGTTCATTGCATACCCACGTGCCTATCATTTGCAGAACAGACGTGCGAGTAGACGATGAAGAAAACACTGAAATGATCCTGATTCACGGAGAATGTACGAGAGATGTTGAGGCTGCTGTTACCTTGTATGCTGAGCGTTTTCCACAGTAAGGTCATTATCGTTCGTTCTTTTACAATATTGTGAACGCTTTTACGTCTGATGGCAGCGTACAGGCAAAGCGAAACGAAGTAAACGTGTTGCAGTAGGATCTAACCAAATATCTGTACTAGCGGTAGTGCATCAAAACTCAGGGTTAAGCACCCGGTAATTATGCCGCGATTCCGTTATGTCCGTAGGTACTATTGTCACAATACTGCATCGTTAGAAGTGTCATCCATACCACGCGTCACTGCATCAAGAACTTCATGGTGCCAATTTCCATAACCGGGTAGTGTTTTGCGAATGGGCACATCAACAAATGCAAACGACCGCCACGTTCTTCGCCGAGGTACTATTTTCCGATCGGGCTACTTTCAGAAAGCGTGGTCCGGCCGGAGTGGCCGAGCGGTTCTAGGTGCTACAGTCTGGAACCGCGCGACCGCTACGGTCGCAGGTTCGAATCCTGCCTCGGGAATGGGTCTGTGTGATGTTCTTAGGTTAGTTAAGTTTAAGTAGTTCTAAGTTATAGGGGACTAATGACCTCAGCAGTTGTCCCATAGTACTCACAAGGAAACCTCCCCATCGCACCCCCCCCCCCCCCCCCCTTGGCACAGTGGATAGGCCTTGAAAAACTGAACACAGATCAATAGAGAAAACAGGAAGAAGTTGTGTGGAACTATGAAAAAATAAGCAAAATATACAAACTGAGTAGTCCATGCGCAAGATAGGCAACACCAAGGCTAATGTTAGCCCAGGAGCGCCGTGGTCCCGCGGTTAGTGTGAATAGCAGCGGAACGAGAGGTCCTTGGTTCAAGTCTTTACTCGACTGAAAATTTTACTTTCTTTATTTTCGCAAAGTTATGATCTGTCCGTTCGTTCATTGACGTCTCTTTTCACTGTAATAAGTTTAGTGTTTGTGTTTTGCGACCGCACCGCAAAACCGTGCCATTAGTAGACGAAAGGAAGTGCTTCTGCAATGGGAACCGAAAACATTTGATCGCAAGGTCATAGGTCAACCGTTTCCTCCACAGGAAAACACGTCTGATATATTCTTTACGACACTGGTGACGGCATGTGCGTTACATGACAGGAATATGTTGTCCACCCACCTAACTTGTACACTTGGCGAATGGGTAAAAAGATTCTTCTACTTTGCCCGATTTAGGTTTTCACTCCCAAAAAAGTGATGAAAACATAAGAGTTTGTCACATAAACTGAAAATAAGAAATTAAAATTTTCACACGATGGAAGATTTGAACCAAGGACCTCTCGTCCCGCAGCTGCTCACGCTAACCACGGGACTAGGGCTCTCGGGAGCTCATCTTATCCTTGATGTTGCCTATATACGCATGGACTACTCAGTTTGTATATTTTGCTTATTTTTTCATACTCCCACACAACTTCTTCCTGTTTTCTCCATTGATCTGTGTCCAGTTTTTCAAGGTCTATCCACTGTGCCAACTTATAACTAAATCTGAGGGGGTTGCGATGGGGAGGTTCCCTTGTCAGAACCATTTGAAGAAAGCGTGGTAGCGTTAACCGGCATAAGAGGCAGACAGTCCCCACTGGTTACAGCAAGTGTTCGTTGCCTGCACACCTACCTATCAACGACTACGGTCGGTTAACGTATGGTGTGGCATCATGGAAACAAACTAATTGGTTCGTATTTTATCGACGGCACGTTGAATGGATGTAAATATAGTAAGTTTTTGGAACAGGAACTATCGATACTACAGCAGGATGTTGCACCGGACGTTCGACAACGAATGTGGTTTTAGCATGATGGTTGCCCAGCGCATTGCGCAATTGAAACACGGGAGGTATTACACCGTGTTTTCACTGGTTGGTGGATCGGCAAGCTGACCCTATTAACTGACCTGCTAGTTCGCCAGATTTAACGTCGCTGAATTTATTTCTATGCTGATATTTAAAAGAAAAGGTGGCCAAACAAGCGCCAACAGGCCATGAATACATGGTCGACAGCATAAGAAACGCCTGTGCCTACGTCCCCGCTAATATACTTCCGTCCTGCGTACGGTCATTTGAAAAGCAAATCGCTAAGTGCATTGAAGTTGGCGGTACTACGTTTCAACATTTACTTTCATTGGAAAATTGGAGTAGCATTCGCCTCGAGCCACGGCCGCAATAGCACGTCGATTAGGCCACTTTTCGGTATGTCGGGGGAATACAACGTTGCGAATGGTGTTTGCAATTAGAAGTTACGAAATACTGGCCTCTCCTACCCTCGCAGCACGCAGGTGGTGGCCCACGTACCCTTGGATATTCAAGGGTCATTACGATTGTGTACCCATTTCTGTTTCTCCGAGTACAGCACCATCTGTGGTGAAACAAAGAAAAAAGCTTCAGACAAAACGTATGTAGATTTTGCTGTAGGCTCGTAATCTGCAATAAAAAACGAGGGTTCGCATTAAAGATTTCAATGTTGCCTCCCGCCACTCAAGCACGGGATGGGGTTGGCGGGTCGAGTGTGGTAACATTAGATGTCCCGCTCCGAGACAATAAAATTGGAATTGTAACTTCTTCTGATCCGATGTGTAGCTTTCGAGATATTTCAATGTCTTTTCCTGCTACATACTTATAGAATTTGTACAGGGAGTGAGGACATAATAATTGGAACAGGAGCGCATGTCCGGAAACATCATCCAACGACGCCAGAGAACGTCAAAGTTATGGGCGCCGGCAACTGTAAATGTATGTATATACAGAGTGCTCCGTGATGATGTTACAAAATTCCTAGAATAATGGAAAAGCATAAATGTATCAATTTGACGTAAGGGTCTCTGCAGTGGCAACGAACGAGGTGAAAACTATAAGCGAAATCATTCTGATAGTGGGATAAATGTACCGGTACTGTTGTTACTAAGAATGTAGAGCAGTAAACTTTCTCAAATTGTAGTATGGATCAAAACAAGGATATATGTCTAGTAAACATGGACTGGAAAATGTTTACCAGGAAAGGTATGAGCACTCGTTCATCTTTCCTAGTGTGAAACTCATCTCGTCTAGTAAAAAAGTCCGCGCGGGATTAGGCGAGCGGTCTAGGGCGCTGCAGTCAAGGGCTGTGCGGGTGATCCCGGCGGAGGTTCGAGTCCTCCCTCGGGCATGGGTGTGTTTGTTTGTCCTTAGGATAATTCAGGTTAAGTAGTGTGTAAGCTTAGGGACTGATGACCTTAGCAGTTAAGTCCCATAAGATTTCACACACTTTTTTTTTTTTTTTTTTTTTTTAAATAAGTCCTCACAGTTCATAAGATACACATTTCAGAGCCCATGTTCGCGAAATATTTTTTTCTTCTTTTCGTCCGTATTGGCATTCCTGAAAGTTGTCTACCTTAAATCATAGCGACAACAGTACCGGTAAATGTGTTCCAGTCAGAGGTTGTTGTTGTTGTCTTCAGTCCTGAGACTGGTGTGATGCAGCTCTCCATGCTCCTCTATCCTGTGCAAGCTTCTTCATCTCCCAGTACCTACTGCAACCTACATCGTTCTGAATCTGCTTAGTGTATTCATCTCTTAGTCTCCCACTATGATTTTTACCCTCCACGCTGCCCTCGAATACTAAACTAGTGATCCCTTGATGCCTCAACACATGTCCTACCAACCGATCCCTTCTTCTAGTCAAGCTGTGCCACAAACTTCTCTTCTCCCCAATCCTATTCAACACTTCTTCACTAGTTACGTGATCTACCCATCTAATCTTCAGAATTCTTCTGTAGCTCCACATTTCAAAAGCTTCTATTCTCTTCTTGTCTAAGCTATTTATCGTCCATGTTTCACTTCCATACATGGCTACACTCCATACAAATACGTTCAGAAATGACTTCCTGACACTTAAATCTATACCTGATGTTAACGAATTTCTCTTCTTCAGAAACGCTTTCCTTGCCATAGCCAGTCTACATTTTATATCATTTCTACTTCGACCATCATCTGTTATTTTGCTCCCCAAATAGCAAAACTCCTTCACTACTTTAAGTGTCTCATTTCCAAATCTAATTCCCTCAGCATCACCCGACTTAATTCGACTACATTCCACTATCCTCGTTTTGCTTTTGTTGATGTTCATCTTATACCCTCCTTTCAAGACACTGTCCATTCCATTCAACTGTTCTTCCAAGTCCTTTGCTGTCTGACAGAATTACAATGTCATTGGCAAACTTCTAAGTTTTTATTTCTTCTCCATGGATTTTAATACCTACTCCGAACTTATCTTTTGTTTCCTTCACTGTTTGCTCAATATACAGATTGAATAACATCGGGGAGAGACTACAACCCTGTCTCACTCCCTTCCCAACCACTCGACTCTTATAACTGCCATCTGGTTTCTGTACAAATTGTAAATAGCCTTTCGCTCCCTGTATTTTACCCCTGCTACCTTCAGAATTTGAAAGAGATTATTCCAGTCAACATTGTCAAAAGCTTTCTCCAAGTCTACAAATGCCAGAAACGTAGGTTTGCCTTTCCTTAATCTAGCTTCTAAGATAAGTCGTAGGGTCAGTATTGCCTCACGTGTTCCAACATTTCTACGGAATACAAACTGATCTTCCCCGAGGTCGGCTTCTACTAGTTTTTCCATTCGTCTGTAAAGAATCCACGTTGGTATTTTGCAGCCGTGACTTATTAAACTGATAGTTCGGTAATTTTCACATTTGTCAACATCTGATTTCTTTGGGATTGGAATTATTATATTCTTCTTGAAGTCTGAGTGTATTTCACCTGTCTCATACAACTTGCTCACCAGATGGTAGAGTTTCGTCAGGACTGGCTCTCCCAAGGCAGTCAGTAGTTCTAATGGAATGTTGTCTACTCCCGGGGCCTTGTTTCGACTCAGGTCTTTCAGTGCTCTGTCCAACTCTTCACGCAGTATTAAATCTCCTATTTCATCTTCAACTACGTCCTCTTCCATTTCCATAATATTGTCCTCAAGTACATCGCCCTCTATATTCTCCTTCCACCTTTCCACCTTTCTGCCTTCCCTTCTTTGCTTAGAACTGAGTTTCCATCTGAGCTTTTGATATTCATACAAGTGGTTCTCTTTTCTCCGTAGGTCTCTTTAATTTTCCTGTTAGCAGTATCTATCTTACCCCTAGTGAGATAAGCCTCTACATCCTTACATTTGTCCTCATTTTTAAGACGTTTGTATTCCTTTTGGCCTGCTTCATTTAGTGCATTTTTATATTTTCTCCTTTCATCAATTAAATTCAGTATTTCTTCTGTCACCCAAGGATTTCTACTAGTCCTCGTCTTTTTACCTACTTGATCCTCTGCTTCCTTCACTACTTCTTTCCTCAGAGCTACCCATTCTTCTTCTGCTGTATTTCTTTCCCCCATTCCTGTCAATTTTTCCCTAATGCTCTCCCTGAAACTCTGTTCAACCTCTGGTTTAGTCAATTTATCCAGGTCCCATCATCTTAAATTCCCAGTCAGAGGCATCGTATCAGTTTTCGCTTATAACTAACGACTTGGGCATTTCCTCAAATTGGTACATATATTCTTCTCAATCTCTATCATCACCAAATCACCGTGTGTAGAAATACACTTACAGGTGCTAGCGCCTTTAACTTCAACGCTCTGTAGTGTCTTTGGATGATGTTTCCGGACATGGGTTCTTGTTCAGAATATTATGTCCTCCCTCCCCCCGGCAAGTCCTACAAGTCTGTAACGGCAATTTCCGAACACCCTGTTTATAAAGGGAAAACATTGTGTTGAAAAAGTTTTTGACAATTTATTTGTAATTTTTATACGATACTCTAATAACATTTGGATGGACGTAGTGTATTTCTTAATACCTATGTGATTAGTATATAAGGAGGAATAGTTGTTAGTAACTGAGAATTTTCCTCTTTCAAACAGCAATTTACAGATTTCCTGTTAAAACCGACTGCGAGAAAGAAAATACTCTGCTGTGCTTAGAAAATGTGCGGTCTCGTTTTCGTTCTCGCAGTCAGTTTAACTACGATAGAAGAGCTTTTAAACCGTTAGAAAAATGGTTGCTAACATATATATTCTTCCTCAAGTTTAAATAAATATTCTGTATACAACTATGTGCTGTATAGTGCTCTTTCTTTTCGTCCGTTTTAACAGAAAACAGGAATGTTGTCTTTGTAGCTTATCGGCTTATGATTAGAATACTACTATGGAATCTAAACCGTCTGAAACTTTGTAATTCTACCCATTTGTAGATTATAATTATGCGAAATACTGTAACTAAGCTACTGTCCTTATAGATCCAGCAACACTAGAGGTCTTTCATACTCCATATAGCAACGACCCCAACCGATTTACCCTTTCCTTTTAAGTGACTTCAGTTACGATGGCTATGAAAGTAAACAGGGCTCGGTGTCAGAGTAAGGTACGAAGAGGAGATGGATAGAAAAGGAGGGCGAGGAAATTGACATAGACGTGGGGTAGGAGGAAATTGCAAAGAGAGTAGGAGGAGGACAATGGGAAATATATCCAGATCCCATACATACATAGCAATTGCATACCATCGACAGGTTTTCTAGTAAATAAAGTTTTTATCTCCAGCACATAAGTAAGACTACTACAGTTTTTCTTTCATGCGCTTATTTTTACATGTATTGTTTCCTGCATTCTTACACTACAGAATGGTGAACGTTTTCCATGTGTCTTATACTGAAAGTCACGATTAGTGTGCATCAGGTTCCTGTTGTTGACTATAAACATCATTAGGAACTAGGGTCCTGAAAGTGTTAACAGCCTGTGATATTTGAAGACATGGCTGCAGGATTTTCTTTTAGTAATCCCATATATTGATTTCGCTGCTCGTTTTTGAAGTCTGAAAAATCTTTCAACTCCTGCAGCATTTCCCAAGAAAATTACACCATAGGAGTTCCACACTGGTGTGCAAAACTAAATGCGAAAGTAGCTTGTGTCACTGCTCGATGAAACTTGGACCATAGTGGCGAGAACTGCTGCAGTGTAGTGCCGAAGGTAACTGAAACAAATACGCGATGAGACGAGCCGCAATGAGATTTTTATTCAAGGGCTAAGCTACAACGATTGATGGTCTTTTGAATATTACAAAAGTGGCAACATGGTTCTTAATAGGATGTGCGATCACCAAGAATGGTAATCCATTCTGTGCAGCATGGCCACACCGCTGGTAAGGAGTTCTCGCAGTAGGACACTACACTCTTTTACTAGTGCAGCTGGCAACTGTCGAATGGTCATTGCTGCATTGTGTCTCCCCAACTTGTCGGTGGAACTGAAGTTGAGGAATTGGGCAGGCCAGTCAAATCGCGAAATGTCCTGCGGTGCAGCACCTCCAGCACCTACACGTTTCGATGCGATCTCGAATTGTCATCCATGAAAATGAAGTCAGGGCCGAATGCATCCTTGAAAATACAGACATAGGGAAGAAGTACAGTGTGACTATAACGTTGATCAACGAGTGAACCGTTTTCCAAGATTTGTAGGTAAATACGCCCATGCAACGTTATGCCGCTCCACAGCATAACATAAGGACAGCTAAAACGATCATCTTCGACAATGTTACTGGGTTCATTGTGTGTTCGCACTTGTCGCAAAATGAGGGTACGTCCAGAATCACAACTCAGACGGAATCTGCTCCCATTCGAGAAGTGTACCAGTCGCTGAGCTCCTGTCACCATCGCAAATGGTGCCGCCAGTGTGCGGGCGTCATTGTGCTGCACGTTGGGCAGAGAGACCACCCCCATGCTGTCGCCTTACCACTGTGCAGCGTGAGACTGCGCGTCTTGCAGTCCTGTTAAATGTGGTTGCAATTGCTCCCTCTTGCGCCTTCTTGCAAGTTGCACAATCTAGTGGCCATCTGCTGCTGCAGTTGACCGTGGTCTACCACCTTCTCTCCTTTGGGCAGCAGTCCTTGCACTTGGGAATGCTCCTCAGGCATGTGAAACAATGTTATGAGGGATACCAAACTCCTGGGATACATTCGATAGTGAGGATGTGGTATCACATGTCGATAACACCCCATCGGCGTCGCGAAGTTGTCATTGGAACTGAAAATTTCCGTCAGATGCCGATAGTGGTCGCGAGCTATCGACTGGACCCAGTGATGCATGCCCACTGAGCCATGCCTCCAACGACTTTTGATTACGAGCTTCCTCTGCCACCGTAGTATAAGACGGCCGGTGGAGGTTTCTCAGCCCACTTGCACTTGGAGCCTCTTTGTTACGACACCGCTGTTCGTGATAACAAGGGAAACTCCCCTTCATACCACCCCTAGTGGTAAGAGCGCCCAGTGGACAGCATATAAAAAACAAACATAGATCAAACATGAAAACATCAAGACAGTATACTAAACTGTGAAAAAAACGGCAAATAGAAACAGTGTAAGATACAACCGCAAGAAGTGCAACAGAGAGCAGTGTTGAAGAGCTACTGCATCGTGGTAGAGTGGTTACGGAGTTGCACTGAAAGCGGGTGAGCTGTGCTGAAAATTCCCTAATGCCAATTTTCTTTCCCTCACTGTTCGCTGTATTCAAATTGGTGACTGTGTCGTGATGTAACGTCCGTTTGCAACAGCGAGGTGTAAGGAAAGGACCTATACTGAAAGTTGCTTCTGCGCAACTAATCCACTGGCAGCCCAAAGGAAGCGGCTTCCGAATGAGAAACGCAAACCTTTGATGACAAGGCGCCAGGTTAACCGAATTCCCTACCGGAAAACACGTCTGGTCCGTCTACGCGGCTTTAGTTACAATACGTGTGACATACAGGGAATCTCTTATCGATGCACCTGATTTATACCTTGACCGATTTACGTGTAGGTATGAATGTGAATGTGATCACTCCTAACAAAGTTGTGAAACCATGATAGTTGGTCACATAAGCTGCAAGAAATGAGCGCAGCAGTTTCACAATCACGCAGTTTCTCTGTGCTTTTAACGTTTTTGATGTTGTGCTCCATTTTGGAAGTTTTGACTCTTAAATTCTTTTGTTGTAACATAGTTCACAGCCGTTTATCTGTCGTTTTCATTTCTGTGAGAAAGAAAAATGGTTCAAATGGCTCTGAGCACTAAGCGACTTAACTTCTGAGGTCATCAGTGGCCTAGAACTTAGAACTAATTAAATCTAACCTAAGGACATCACATACATCCACGCCCGAGACAGGATTCGAACCTGCGACCGTAGCGATCGCTCGGTTCCAGACTGTAGCGCCTAGAACCGCACGGCCGCTCCGGCCGGCCTTCTGTGAGACATCTGTGTGGTATCTCGCCTGCTCTCACTATTAATCAGTTTTACTGTATTCTTACATCATATTCTAAGAGCAATGGTATAGTATGACAATCGCCAAGGCTACAGAAAGAAAACAAACATTTGAATGACCAGACGGACAGGTCATAGTTGTTGTTGTTGTGGTCTTCAGTCCTGAGACTGGTTTGATGCAGCTCTCCATGCTACTCTATCCTGTGCAAGCTTCTTCATCTCCCAGTACCTACTGCAACCTACATCCTTCTGAATCTGCTTAGTGTATTCATCTCTTGGTCCCCCTCTACGATTTTTACCCTCCACGCTGCCCTCCAATACTAAATTAGTGATTCCTTGATGCCTCAAAACATGTCCTACCAACCGATCCCTTCTTCTAGTCAAGTTGTGCCACAAACTTCTCTTCTCCCCAATCCTATTCAATACCTCCTCATTAGTTACGTGATCTACCCACCTTATCTTCAGCATTCTTCTGTAGCACCACATTTCGGAAGCTTCTATTCTCTTCTTGTCCAAACTAGTTATCGTCCATGTTTCACTTCCATACATGGCTACAGTCCATACAAATACTTACAAGATACGACTTCCTGACACTTAAATCTATACTCGATGTCAACAAATTTCTCTTCTTCAGAAACGATTTCCTTGCCATTGCCAGTCTACATTTCATATCCGCTCTACTTCGACCATCATCAGTTATTTTACTCCCTAAATAGCAAAACTCCTTTACTACTTTAAGTGTCTCATTTCCTAATCTAATTCCCTCAGCATCACCCGATTTAATTTGA
Source organism: Schistocerca americana (assembly GCF_021461395.2). NCBI lineage: Eukaryota > Metazoa > Arthropoda > Insecta > Orthoptera > Acrididae > Schistocerca > Schistocerca americana. The sequence continues at coordinate 97,896,997 of NC_060121.1, forward strand.
CTACATTCCATAACCCTCGTTTTGCTTTTGTTGATGTTCATCTTATATCCTCCTTTCAAGACCCTGTCCATTCCATTCAACTGCTCTTCCAAGTCCTTTGCTGTCTCTGAAAGAATTACAATGTCATTGGCGAACCTCAAAGATTTTATTTCTTCTCCATGAATTTTAATACCTACTCCGAATTTTTCTTTTGTTTCCTTTACTGCTTGCTCAATATACAGTTTGAATAACATCGGGGAGAGGCTACAACCCTGTCTCACTCCCTTCCCAACCGCTGTTTCCCTTTCATGCCCCTCGACTCTTATAACTGCCATCTGGTTTCTGTACAAATTGTAAATAGCCTTTCGCTCCCTGTATTTTACCACTGCCACCTTCAGAATTTGAAAGAGAGTATTCCAGTTAACATTGTCAAAAGCTTTCTCTAAGTCTACAAATGCTAGAAACGTAGGTTTGCCTTTTCTTAATCTTCCTTCTAAGATAAGTCGTAAGGTTAGTATTGCCTCACGTGTTCCAACATTTCTACGGAATCCAAACTGATCTTCCCCGAGGTCCACTTCTACCACTTTTTCCATTCGTCTGTGAAGAATTCGCATTAGTATTTTGCAGCTGTGACTTATTAAACTGATAGTTCGGTAATTTTCACATCTGTCAACACCTGCTTTCTTTGGGGTTGGAATTACTATACTCTTCTTGAAGTCTGAGGGTATTTCGCCTGTCTCATACATCTTGCTCACCAGATGGTAGAGTTTTGTCATGACTGGCTCCCCCAAGGCCACCAGTAGTTCTAATGGAATGTTGTCTACTCCCGGGGCCTTGTTTCGACTCAGGTCTTTCAGTGCTCTGTCAAACTCTTCACGCAGTATCATATCTCCCATTTCATCTTCATCTACATCCTCTTCCATTTCCATAATATTGTCCTCAAGTACATCGCCCTTGTATAAACCCTGTATATACTCCTTCCACCTTTCTGCCTTCCCTTCTTTCCTTAGAACTGGGTTGCCATCTGAGCTCTTGATATTCATACAAGTGGTTCTCTTCTCTCCAAAGGTCTCTTTAATTTTCCTGTAGGCAGTATCTATCTTACCCCTAGTGAGACAAGCTTCTACATCCTTACATTTGTCCTCTAGCCATCCCTGCTTAGCCATTTTGCACTTCCTGTCGATCACATTTTTGAGACGTTTGTATTCCTTTTTGCCTGCTTCATTCACCGCATTTTTATATTTTCTTTTTTCATCAATTAATTTCAGTATTTCTTCTGTTACCCATGGATTTCTATTAGCCCTCGTCTTTTTACCTACTTGATCCTCTGCTGCCTTCACTACTTCATCCCTCAGACCTACCCATTCTTCTTCTACTGTATTTCTTTCCCCCATTCCTGTCAATTGTTCCCTTACGCTCTTCCTGAAACGCTCTACAACCTCTGGTTCTCTCAGTTTATCCAGGCCCCATCTCATTAAATTTCCACCTTTTTCCAGTTTCTTCAGTTTCAATCTGCAGTTCATAACCAATAGATTGTGGTCAGAATCCACATCTGGCCCTGGAAATGTCTTACAATTTAAAACCTGGTTCCTAAATCTCTGTCTTACCATTATATAATCTATCTGATACCTTTTAGTATCTCCAGGATTCTTCCAGGTATACAACCTTCTTTTATGATTCTTGAACCAAGTGTTAGCTATGATTAAGTTATGCTCTGTGCAAAATTCTACAAGGCGGCCTCCTCTTTCATTTCTTCCCCCCAATCCAAATTCACCTACTATGTTTCCTTCTCTCCCTTTTCCTACTGACGAATTCCAGTCACCCATGACAACTAAATTTTCGTCTCCCTTCACTACCTGAATAATTTCTTTTATCTCGTCATACATTTCATCGATTTTTTCATCATCTGCAGAGCTAGTTGGCATATAAACGTGTACTACTGTAGTAGGCATGGGCTTTGTGTCTATCTTGGCCACAATAATGCGTCCACTATGCTGTTTGTAGTAGCTAACCCGCACTCCTATGTTTTTATTCATTATTAAACCTATCCCTTCATTACCTCTATTTGATTTGGTATTTATAACCCTGTAATCACCTGACCAAAAGTCTTGTTCCTCCTGCCACCGAACTTCACTAATTCCCACTATGTCTAACTTTAACCTATCCTTTTCCCATTTAAAATTTTCTAACCTACCTGCCCGATTAAGGGATCTGACATTCCACGCTCCGATCAGTAGAACGCCAGTTCTCTTTCTCCTGATAACGACGTCCTCTTGAGTAGTCCCCGCCCGGAGATCCGAATGGGGGACTATTTTACCTCCGGAATATTTTACCCGAGAGGACGCCATCATCATTTAATCATACAGTAAAGCTGCATGTTCTCGGGAAAAATTACGGCTGTAGTTTCCCCTTGCTTTCAGCCGTTCGCAGTACCAGCACAACAAGGCCGTTTTGGTTAATGTTACAAGGCCAGATCAGTCAATCATCCAGACCGTTGCCCCTGCGACTACTGAAAAGGCTGCTACCGCTCTTCAGGAACCACATGTTTGTCTGGCCTCTCAACAGATACCCCTCCGTTGTAGTTGCACCTACGGTACGGCCATCTGTATCACTGAGGCACGCAAGCCTCCCCACCAACGGCAAGGTCCATGGTTCATGGGGGGAAGGTCATAGTGTTGTGAAAATAAAAAAGATGGCTACGGGGAGTTTTGTTCTCGGCTCATCCGCTTTACAGTCCGAAACCAAGAGCACTTAGCCACGACGCCGTGGCTCTTCCACGTCACTCGATGTTGCACTTATTAAGCTTGGGCCATCACTGTTTCTACACTCCTGGAAATTGAAATAAGAACACCGTGAATTCATTGTCCCAGGAAGGGGAAACTTTATTGACACATTCCTGGGGTCAGATACATCACATGATCACACTGACAGAACCACAGGCACATAGACACAGGCAACAGAGCATGCACAATGTCGGCACTAGTACAGTGTATATCCACCTTTCGCAGCAATGCAGGCTGCTATTCTCCCATGGAGACGATCGTAGAGATGCTGGATGTAGTCCTGTGGAACGGCTTGCCATGCCATTTCCACCTGGCGCCTCAGTTGGACCAGCGTTCGTGCTGGACGTGCAGACCGCGTGAGACGACGCTTCATCCAGTCCCAAACATACTCAATGGGGGACAGATCCGGAGATCTTGCTGGCCAGGGTAGATGACTTACACCTTCTAGAGCACGTTGGGTGGCACGGGATACATGCGGACGTGCATTGTCCTGTTGGAACAGCAAGTTCCCTTGCCGGTCTAGGAATGGTAGAACGATGGGTTCGATGACGGTTTGGATGTACCGTGCACCATTCAGTGTCCCCTCGACGATCACCAGTGGTGTACGGCCAGTGTAGGAGATCGCTCCCCACACCATGATGCCGGGTGTTGGCCCTGTGTGCCTCGGTCGTATGCAGTCCTGATTGTGACGCTCACCTGCACGGCGCCAAACGCGCATACGACCATCATTGGCACCAAGGCAGAAGCGACTCTCATCGCTGAAGACGACACGTCTCCATTCGTCCCTCCATTCACGCCTGTCGTGACACCACTGGAGGCGGGCTGCACGATGTTGGGGCGTGAGCGGAAGACGGCCTAACGGTGTGCGGGACCGTAGCCCAGCTTCATGGAGACGGTTGCGAATGGTCCTCGCCGATACCCCAGGAGCAACAGTGTCTCTAATTTGCTGGGAAGTGGCGGTGCGGTCCCCTACGGCACTGCGTAGGATCCTACGGTCTTGGCGTGCATCCGTGCGTCGCTGCGGTCCGGTCCCAGGTCGACGGGCACGTGCACCTTCCGCCGACCACTGGCGACAACATCGATGTACTGTGGAGACCTCACGCTCCACGTGTTGAGCAATTCGGCGATACGTCCACCCGGCCTCCCGCATGCCCACTATACGCCCTCGCTCAAAGTCCGTCAACTGCACATACGGTTCACGTCCACGCTGTCGCGGCATGCTACCAGTGTTAAAGACTGCGATGGAGCTCCGTATGCCACGGCAAACTGGCTGACACTGACGGCAGCGGTGCACAAATGCTGCGCAGCTAGCGCCATTCGACGGCCAACACCGCGGTTCCTGGTGTGTCCGCTGTGCCGTGCGTGTGATCATTGCTTGTACAGCCCTCTCGCAGTGTCCGGAGCAAGTATGGTGGGTCTGACACACCGGTGTCATTGTGTTCTTATTTCCATTTCCAGGCGTGTATTTTGCATTTTTGCGTAGTTCAGTACACCTTCTTCCTGTTTTCATGCTTTATATGTGTTCAGTTTTTGAGTTGCTACCCACTGGGCCATCTTACTACTAAATGTGATGGGGGTGCGATGGTTGTCTTGTTAGTACAGCGAGCTTCATCCTTGCGGACACTTTTATAGCTGGACTCTATTCCTTGCAACATTATCTGCAATGAATCTTACTATGCTTGGAAAAATACGAATTAAGTAAATCTTCTATGTACTGTGTTTGTTTGTTTGCTAACCGTTTCTGCTCCTGCCCAGCTTTCTTCCGACGACTGCTGCCGCACCACTCTATAGGCCAGGGCCGGCCAAATGCTGCACAGTGTGCAGACGTGCGGAAGTGCTGCACATGTGCGCACGTGTGCGACAGCGACATCTGTTATTAGACATGTGTCCTAAATGAACGGCGGCGGCTCCACTTCCCTGTTTATGTGGTACAAGCAAGAGCGCAACATACCCAGTCTCGTTTACCCCTGGTAACCGTAGCCTTAACAGAGAATTACTGAGAAATGGCAGGTACTGTGAAAAAGCAAAGGACGGGAGATCTATGTTCTCAGTCGTTTAAAAATGACTGGGAACTGCAATTCTTTTTTCTAGCCGCTGGTGAAAACTCAGTGTTTGCTATGCCGCCGAATAATAGGCGGCCAGCGTAAGTTTTCAATTGAAAGACACTACAATGCATGTCACAAAGAGGAGTATAGTGTACTCAAGAGAGAAGAACGGCAAGCAAATTTAAATGTCCTTAAGAAAATGGATGAGACACATCAACTCGATTATCATTTCTCATGACCAGTGATAAACGTATTTGGATTTATTCCTTTGCCGGCCGAAGTGGCCGTGCGGTTAAAGGCGCTGCAGTCTGGAACCGCAAGACCGCTACGGTCGCAGGTTCGAATCCTGCCTCGGGCATGGATGGTTGTGATGTCCTTAGGTTAGTTAGGTTTAACTAGTTCTAAGTTCTAGGGGACTAATGACCTCAGCAGTTGAGTCCCATAGTGCTCAGAGCCCATTATTTATTCCTTTCATAATTAAAAATTATTGTTTACTAACTGTGCATTAGTGCCTCATTCTGCTCCATGTTACATTATTATTAGGAAAGTTGGTCATTAAACCGATTGTTCTAATGCATACTTACATTTAGGTTTTTTTTTTTAATGTGTGAAGGGCTACGCTTAGCTGAAGTCGATAAAACGTAACATTCATCTAATTGTCGGTTATTATGCAGATTTCAGACGGAGCTAATGAAAGATGTAGCAATAATGGTATTGAAATAACAGGTGATCATCTAGAGGTCTGCGGTTATCATTCTGTTCAGAGGTCAGTGAGACAGAAATTATGTGGGTGTAACTGAGGGCACCGAGAATTAGTTATAGGAAACCTTGCATTAGTTTAATGTTATTTGACATCATGAATAAGGTTCGTTGGAAGTCGCTAAGTGGTCTCTTTCTTAAATACTAGATCAAAAACGTTACTCGTATTTACGTTCCGTCAGCCAAGATGCCTTAATAAAAAACCCCGGTTGTTAACTGTATTACTTGCCTTACTGTGTTAAACTGTTAACATAAAAGTAGACGTCTCAACGAGTAGACTGTGACAGTATTTTAAATGTTTAATACGCGAAATACCTTCCCATGGTTGGCTTTTAAGCTGTGGAAAGAGCACTATAATGCGCCCGTACAAAGTATCCCAGCAAGTGGATAAAGCGACATCTGTGCGTAGAAACATGCACTACATGAACGCTGACGGCTGCGGCGTGCACGCTGTGACCCGGAAGTTGCACCTGTGCAGGAGCACCGCACGCGCGCAGAATTTCTGGCCGGCCCTGCTATAGGCCAACCGTCCTTACAGCTGTTTATGAAGTCATACACAACACGAGACATGCTATAGTGAAGAACACCACCACTTAACTGCCAACTGATTGACCCACACACACTGTCTCTCCCCGTTCCTTCAGCTGCCTCGTGTTGTGGGACCAGTCCCGTTCGGCGCTGTAATCACCCTGACCCCGAGCCATGTGACGTTCAGATTTCAGTGAATGCCTGGGTCACCTCTGGCAACTCGTACCCGCCCTTTCATTAATTTCCAGCGAGTAGTTTGTATGTTGTTGTACTTTATCTGTCTCGCCATTAAGTTTCGCAGAGCAGTGTAGTTGATCGGCGTGTGTGGCGTGACGTGGCGTCCTGCGTGACGGCTTTGCAGTGCGGCAGCTGAGGCTTCGCGGCGCGGCTGTGGCATGCCTCGTGAACAGGACTGCGCATGCAAATGGCGGGTGCCTTCAGCGAAGGAGCGGCCGTCCGGGCCGAAGCAGGTTTTACGAGTACTGCTGCAGTCTGGGGGCGGAGAGACAGCACGGCGACGTGGCGCGAAAGAGCAACAGGCTGCACGCAGGCGGCGGCTGCTTGACTACCCGTCGCCGTGAACGAAGAGCTTTGCATTCCCAATAGTGTAGGATGAATGTCAAAAATTTAGGAGCGTAATCGGGAAATAACTGGAAATGGAGTGGAATAAAGTGAGCATCGGTGCAAATGGCATGAAAGTTTGTGGCCTTCAACCTTAGAAAAGCTAGTAGACAAACAGAAAAATCAAGAAGTGAAGGGAATATAAAAGCAGAAGCAGTAAGGTGACCAAAACAGAACGAAGTAATATTTTCAAAAAGCGGTTTGCAGTTATTACAGCAGAATATGCCTAGTTGACACAACTTGCAAACGGTGCTTCAGAATTATAAACAGCAGACCTATGGCAATAGTCGGTCGGTGTGGCCGAGCGGTTCTAGGCGCTTCAGTCTGGAACCACGCGACCGCTACGGTCGGAGGTTCGAATCCTGCCTCTGGCATGGATGTGTGTGACGTCCTTAGCTTCGTTAGGTTTAAGTAGTTCTAAGTTATAGGGGACTCATGACGTCAAATTTTGAGTCCCATAGTGCTCAGAGCCATTTCAGCCAACCCATGACAATAGCTGAACAGTTGCTAACTGAAGAACTATTACGTTTTAGAAAGAATCATTCAACGACTGATACTGTTACAACGCGAAAACTCATTGGAAAAAGAAAAACCACATGCTTCATATTTATAGATTTCGAGAAAGCCTTCCATAATGTTGTAACAGGAAAACTATCTAATGTAATGGATTGTAGGGGTTTCCGTTATATCTGTTTTTAGAATTTCAGAGCATCTACAAAAATACACAATTTTTGAATTCCTGTCAGAATATAACTGAGCAGCGAATCGTGACTCGAACATGGGATCTTTACCTTTCTCGATTAAGTGTGCGAATTGTCTCCAGTATGCTTTCTCCCAGGAGTGCTAGACCCGTAAGCTACGCAAGAGAACGTCAGCGATGTTTTGGAAGGTACAAAAGGTAGTAGTGGAGGTAAACTTGTGAGAGCGGGCAGTCACTCCTGCTCCAACAGTTCAGTCGGTAGCGCACTTACCCGTGAGTGGAAAAGCTCCCTCGTTCGAGTCCCGCTCCGGCGCACAGTGGTAATTTGCCAGGCAGTTTCTACCCAGAGATTCACAGCACGCTTCGCTTCAGAATGGAAGTTCATTCTGGAGATGTATCTCCCCCGAAAAAAACCAAAAGGATTAGAGCAAAGATATGGCGTATCTCCTGCTCTGTTTAATATCTGCATCGATGATGCTATTCGCGGACGATGTTGGAAAGTAAACACTGAATCTTCTTCTTTCTTCCTTCTCATTTCCTTATGGGACGTTATTTTGTCTATGCACATGAGAGAACTGGACAGTAAGTAATGCAGAGGTGCGAGGGGGTACCTAAAAACCGGATTTTTTCAAAAGCTGTATGTTTTCATATCGCTTACAAAACAACCTTATCTCCTTTAAAATACTCTCCGTTAAAAGTAATACACTTGTCCCATTGGTGCTTCCACGTTTTTTGTAGCGATCGTTAGAAATGACTGTCAGCTCCCCCCTCGTTTCCTTCTTGACTTCTTCAATTTTGTGATATCGGTGTCCTGTTATGCCCCTTTCGTGCATGGAAATAAGAAAAAGTCGCATGGAGCCAGGTCAGGAGAGTAAGGTGCGTGTGGCAGCAGAACCATGCCATTTCCAGTCAAAAAATGTCTAACAGAGATGGTTATGTGTGCAGGTGCGTTGTAGTGGTGGAAGAAACAGTCTCCTGTCTGCCACAAACCAGGTCTTTTTTGACGACTTGTGCTGAACAATCTTCCAAATAAAAAGTTTGATTGACGGTATGATCTGGTGGAACAAGCTCTGAATGAACTATGACCTTGGCATCAAAAAAGCAATTCAGCATTTTTTAATTGTTTGATTTGACTTGACAACATTTTTTTCGATAGGTTGACTATGTCATCGCTGTTTGACTTCTTCTTTGTTTCTGGGTCGTAAGCATAGTAATATATCCGCCGTCCGCGGATAGGAAAATCTCAGAGTGTGAGTTATAGCGTTTTTATTTAAACTAAATTCTTTCTTCAAAATTTACAAAACACTATTCGTGAAGTAGGTCTGATCCTCCAAGCCTACCAATAACTAAATCAGAGATTCTTCCAAACATAAACTGTCTGTAGTAACCATACAACTTCACCAAACCAAGCCCCGGCCGTCTCGTGAAGAGCGGCGTGGAGTCCACGTTGCCGTCTCCTGAGTCCGAGGACGAGCAGAGGCCCTGCGAGGATGGCTCCGGCGCGCTGGGGGCGGGGGACGATGACGCGGCGGCTACGATGACACCAGTGGGGTCGCTCGGCGTGAACAGCTTCTCTAGGCTCCTGCGCCAGCCTAAATACTGCTTGGCGCATGGATATGGCTGGCTCTATTTGCAGTGACGTGTCGCGCGGAAGGAAAGAGGTCCGCGGCTGTAGCGACCTATTGCGGTGCCGTGGACGCCTCCTGGTGGTCTATGGAAACCGTCTGTGTTTCCTGGACGACCGGCCAGGCTGACCCCTACTCGGTCCGGGCCCCGCTGTACCGGTCTGCTTCGCGGGAAGCGAGAGATGCAGGCGCTTAGTCTGGACACAGTACATAGCACCATGACTCATCACCAGCAATAAACTTTGACAGAAAATCTGGATCAGTTTCAAGCTCTTGTTTCAAAGCATGACATGCTTCAACTCGACGCTCCTTTTGACTGTCAGTCAGAACACGAGAAACAAACTTGCCAGCAACGCTTTTCATTCCCAAATATTCCGTTAAAATTTGCTGAACCCAGCTCTAGGATAACCCACTAATCTATGAAAGTAGATCAATTGTCTGTCCATGGTCTGTGAGCTCAAGTTCACGAATTTTTTCAATATTTTCACCGGTTCTGGCAGTTGATGGACGTTCACAACGAACTTTGTCATCAATCGACATGCCACCACTTTCAAATCGAGCAAACCAGTCCTACACCTGAATTTTTTCCGTGGCGTTATCTTGGTGAGCTGTTTTCAACATTAAAACACTTGGAGCAGCATCTTTACCGGGTATAAAACAAAAGTTGACAGCTGCACGTTGTTCACTTAAACTTGCCAACATAAAAAACGAAACAAGAAGAAAACAACGGTAACAAAAATAGTCAGTGCAGAAGAACGGAACAAACCAGGCCAGCAACATAGTCGGCACTGAACTGGCCATGAGTTATCCTATACACGCCTAGCAGCAGGAACGTGTACTACACAAGATCCGCCCACGCCAATGTTATTCGGGTATAGTCTGTCTGTGAACTGAAAAGTGAGCAGTGCTCGTGCTGAGGGAAGCCGCAGCTGGGTGAAGGGCACTGCAACTGCTGTGGAGGATAGCTATGTAGTTTGCAGAGATGTTAATGTATTCCGCCACATATGCATTACTGTATTATTAAGTCATATCTACATTACATGCATTGTTAATGAATTCTGTCGAAAATAAACGGTTCCTAGGCTTATTTGCGTGTTGTGTAAGGGTCGGTGTAACTTTGAAAAAAAAATCTTCTGATTGCTTCTTGTTATGTAGCGTGGTGGACGGTGTGTGGAACTGCATCTTCAGTTTGCAGATCGACGAAAGAGGGAGCTGCATGACCACATTCTGGCGACCCGCGTTTCCTCACGTTTCCAGGTCCCGCCCTCCCACTGTTTGTACCCACGGAACACAAATTACCCTTTAGTATGAATGTACTACACTACGATGTGGTACACGCATTTCATACTTGTTGTTAACCCACTTCGTTTTTACAGTAAACATTAACTTTATGCCGTTAAAACAACAGTTAGTAATTTCCAATTTTTCCATTCTTTAAAACGGAGAGACTGTTAGACCTAGAGAAGAATTGAATAAATTTCATGTAGTTTGATCTTGTACTGGGAAGCATTTTCGGTAGAAGCCTTGGTTTTGGAGTTCGAACAAAAGATAAGAAATGGACCTTAGAGCCACCATTCCCTCTCGCGCCCCTCCCCCGCCCTCCACCTCTCTGGCGAGCATCTTTTAATATGTTGTTCATGACACTCCGTTCTACCACTGCACAAAAATTCGCAGCTACACGTATCTTTCCGCTAGTTTTGCTTCGTTGACTATATTCGTGGACATGAGCTGCAAGAACAAAGATATTTATGAAATTTGTACTATTCTACCAAAGCAAGGAAATCACTGAAATTAGCATAAACGCTTTACATCTTGTATTACTGTAACGCCGCCTCACCTGTATTCGCTTAGCCGCGCGGAGTAGCCTCGCGGTCTGAGGCGTCTTGTCACGGTCCGGGAGGCTCTCCCCGTCCGAGATTCGAGTTCTCCGTCGTGCGTGGGTGTGTGTGTTGTCCTTAGCGTAATTTAGTCTAAGTTAGATTAACTAGTGTGTAAGCTTAGGGACCGATGACCTTAGTAACCTGGTTCCATAAGACCCTACCACAAATGTCCAAATTTGTATTCACTTAGGCGGGAATTACAGCAGCGAGGAAGTTACAGTATTCGTGAACCCGACGGCTACGGTGATCTGAGATGCCACGCTTTAGGTAACAGTTGATACCAACACATGACGGATGATTATTTTCATTTGGTTTTCTCTTACTCTGAATCATTTCTCATTAACATGTTTCTGTCTTTAAAGCACCTCGCTGTAATAATTACTTGTAGCACGTTGTGCTCCAACATATCACGTTATTCTGTTACTTGTCAGAATGCCTTTTTATTTGTGTGTCATCTTTGCGTTTAATTTGTTCGACTATTTTAGAAATGGAGTCCAATTTTACACCATCCTTTTTCGCGGTCTTTGCCATGCACTCTTCTTGAAAGTCACAATCCGTTTTTTTCATCATCAAATCTATTTCATCCGATATTTGCGAAGATCTGTGCACTACTAATTCCTGTTACAGAGAATTACCGTGCGCCTTTCACTGCCGTGCTGACTGTGGATATGGAGATGGATTTCTTCTCTTATTCGTCTTTGGCATTTACTTGTCCCATCCATTTACCATTCAACATTGCTTCATTACCAGTCCCTGCATTTATGTTTTGTCTATTCCGATTGTGGACGACATGCTTTCTCGAAATCTTTTACAAGCCTCTCTATTGTTCCCTGTTATGTACTTAATCCTCTCACTACAGCAACACACAGCATCGGCTCACGTGAACGGCAATAATTCTTCAGTTTTAATGCTGCATTAAGCTGCAGGAGCAAGCAGATCTTTCACGTTCATAGCTCAATATTATTGTTAGCTATCTTCCAGTTCTGAACACCTGTTTCAACACTCGTTTCAACAGCCGTTTAAAGCCGAGTGTCCTATCTTCGTTGTAGTGAAGTGCCTGGAGTAAACGAATATTGTGTCAAAGCTCCACATTCTTTGTTTTCTTAACGTAGCTTATAACACTGTAAAACAATTGTTATATATATATCTTTTCAACTATTTTCTTTCCTTGATTTTCGGTAACGTTGAAATTTCACCTGTAAGTAAAACAAAATATTTTTTCATATCTTACTTATTTTGTAAAACGATTAACAACTACTTTCGTAATTTTCTGTAAATTATTATTACAGTGGGTAGTGTTGGTAGGAAATGTTAGGGAAATTGAAATGTCTTTGTACGTGTCCAGAGAGTAAACTGTGACGGTAACAACGCTTCTAGATGCTGCATTGTTACCTCAGACTTCGTAGGCTCGGCGCTCTAGTACCACATGCGATACAGACGGGTTGTGTGTACCTCCTGCAAGCCTATAAACTGATCATTGTGAGGCCAAGTCATATTTCACTTGACACGACGCGAGAGACACATGCGGGCAGATGCGTTAACCTCAAAAATAACAATAAGGACGTGCTCCATAATCATCTGTAATTATTAGTCAGACTGCTCTCGTAACGACTGCAACTAACGGAGACTGTCGCAGTCGGAAAAACCGGCGTCTCAGCTGCCTCGATAGCCTGTTAGATGAGTCGCATCTGTATGACATACCCAGTGACTTCCAGTAAGGACTGACAACTGAATAACAATGCTAATCAAGTACAATTCTAAAATCTTGATCTTGTGCTGAACCTCAGTCATTGTTACCTGTAGTAGGATCTGCCCCTTTCCTACTGCGACAGAATAGTGCCTCGTTGATGAATATCTAATCTGTCAATTAAAAAGAGAAATATACTTCAAATCATTATCAGTTTTGCTTCGTTGAAGATCTAAATCCCTCAATATTAACACCTTAGTTAGTTTGTAAAATATAACAATCATATGTAGTGAAAATAATTATAATTTAATTCTAGTGCTGTAAAGCATTTAATACTGAAACTTCCTGGGAGATTAAAACTGTGTGCCGGACCGAGACTCGAACTTGGGACCTTTGCCTTTCGCGGGCAAGTGCTCTACCAACTGAGCTACCCAAGCACGACTCAGGCCCCGTCCTCACAGCTTTACTTCCGCCAGTACCTCGTCTCCTACCTCCCAAACTTTACAGTAGCTCTCCTGTGAACCTTGCAGAAGTTTCATATCAGCGCACACTCCGCTGCAGAGTGAAAATCTCATTCTGGCATTTTATACTAATAATAATTATGTAAAACCGACCTGTGTCTTCTGATTTTCTCTGAACATACTAATCTACATTACTACTGGACAAATTTTCTTGAGGTTTTCCCAGGTAACTTGAGCATCGTTTGGGGCAAAACATAGGCTATATTTCCTCAAAAACAGCTCACGGGAAAAAAGACATTTGTACATATTAAAATCTATATCTGGATGGATGGATGGATGGATGGATGGATGGATGGATGGATGGATGTTCCACATTTCCTCCGAAACCACGGGCTAGTTTTCCCCCTAACTTAATACACGTATCACTTAAGGAATCGCTGTTTACGAACGTTTTCTCGCTTTACCTCCCACATGATGATAAAATGGAAAACTTTGTCGTTTACTACGTGTTCTCTGTTCATACAGTCAAACTGCCGCATCAGGCATGACATTTTAATTTATTACTTTTTCACTGCTAACTTTATTCACGACATGTTTTGCAAACGGTGGTCACATATATCACTGAATATATCGTACGTTTAAAAATTATATCGCAATACGGCATTTAATTCATGATATACGACGTCATTAACAATGAAATGGTTGTAAAACTGCTGCATCGTTCTTGGCGTTTAAATGTACTGCTTCTGTCATACTAACTCTGTTTACAACACATTTAGCAGCCAGTATCCGCAAATACAGCTCAAATTACCTACAAAATCAGGGAGAGGGAGAGGAAGAAAGACGGGATGGACATGGAAAGGAAAGAGGAGGGGGTGGGTTCAAATGGCTCTGAGCACTATGGGACTTAACAGCTATGGTCATCAGTCCCCTAGAACTTAGAATTACTTAAACCTAACAAACCTAAAGACATCACACAACACCCAGTCATCACGAGGCAGAGAAAATCCCTGACCCCGCCGGGAATCGAACCCGGGAACCCGGGCACGGGAAGCGAGACGGGGTGGGCAGAGGAGACAGTGGGGGAGAAGAGATCGGCAGAGAAAGAGGGGAGCAGCACATGGACAGAGAAGGGGGCAGGACGAGATGGAACGAGAAGGAGGAGGGGGGGAGGGGGGGCGGTAGGTGGAGAAGCGGACAGAGAAGAGTGGAAAAGGAGACGAATAGAGAGGACGGAAAGGAAGAGACTGACTGATAGAACTGAAATAAATACTATACATAGACAGGCAACGCCTGGTACTCAGCAAGTAATGAAATACTTTAACTAAAAATATGTTTCTAAAAACTTTCGTTTTAGTCATTATTTTGTGAAAGTATTTTGTTGCTTGCTTGATGTTTCATATTTCGGAGCTACACTGTGTAAAATTTTGATTCTTATTATTTCATGCAAAAAGTCCTACATTATTTAAGAAAATGAAATTTTACGATCTTTATTTGTAGGCTTGCTCAGTTTTGTCTGTGTGGGACAACTTTATAACATGGTAACGCAGTTTTTCCCGTATCAGAGAGCCCTCAGAACGCAACTGTGTCGGCAGCTGCTGACAAAAAATTACTTTATTATACAGCTAGCTTCAATCCATAGAGCAGTATCAGCTGTAATAAAATATTTACAGTAGTTTACTAAGGGATATAAAATCATTGGTGTAAAGTAATATAAAAGGGAGGAGAGGAAGATTGTTACCTGTTTCAAGTTCCTGGAATATTACGCCTAACTGGGCCGTAGGAGAAGGTAAAACGCTATCTAAAGATTTGCACGTTAAATATGAGGGATTTATGAGCAGCAGTTTACGCAATGACGCGATAGCGCAGTGGTTGCACCTGAAGACAAAAACCAATACTTTGATGTGCATGATCACAGCTCAAGTTTACGTGGAAGAAGCCGATTGGCGAATGAAACTATTCCTAAAGCTAAAAAAGAATTTTGCAGACATGCTGACGATTACATCCGAAAAAAGTTGCATTAGATGAATTGTTTATTTTTTCAAAGACAGTGCCATGGTTTTTGGACATTTACTAAAAGTGATAAGACAATATCAGCGCATGAACTACACCTGAAGCCCTGAAACTTACTCGAAAGTTGCTTCTGCATTTTTCAGATTGTCGTGCACTAGCGGAATAGAAATAACTGTGAAGGCAGTTTGAAATTCTATTACAGTGTTCGTGAGTAGATAAAATTTTTGTCTCACTATTTTTCATACGTTGTAGGAAACTTTACCAATGTTGGAATTGACTTTGGTTGTTCATCGATTGTAATGTCAAATGTTATTTAAAACAAAAACGTTGTTAAGCCCACTGACGAGCGATTTAGCGGCTCAGGTTTGCTTATCGCTGTTCTCAACACTTTCCTTTCTCGATTTATTTTATTCCTTGCAATGTTAATTGATTAATTGAGAGATCAAAAATATGTTTATACAGGTCAAATTATACTCCTGAAATTAATATGTCCAATTCAGCTACTGCCATTGTATGTCAGGAGGCTATAGTCCACGGGCTCTGCTGCCGAGAGACTGCTAGTGTACCTGAAGCCGTGGATCCGCCCTCACAGCAGGGTGAGTGATGGGTAGTGACGCATTCACGTCGTTCGAGGTGGAGGACCAATGTGGAGACTGGACGTCTGGCCTCGCTCATTCACCATGTGAGTGGACGCGCGGCGCCTGCTTCGTCAAGGTCCCAGCACGCATCACACGTTTGCGGGGTTTACCAGTTATCATTAGCTCCAACGTTAGGCGCGTTGTGGTGCCTATTAGGCAGACAGCCTTCGGGGTTGGACAGCTAGCCAGTGTGTACTTGGTAGGTCTGCCGGGGTGCAGACGTCTGCAGGTTATGCTTCAGTTCATACAGGCGTATGGCGGAGGTGCTGAAGGCTGCTTGCCTAGTGCACGAGGTGCAAGCAGAGCTCACAATATGCAGCATTGTTCCTAAGAGTTGATCGGGGTCCTTTGGTTTGGAGCTAAGTGGAGGGTCTGAACGAAAGGCGCCGTCGACTCTATGACGGTATTGCCTGCAGATTTTTAGACGTGCGTAATCGGTTGCTGGTCAGTAGGACTCCCCTTGACAGGTCAGGGGTAGACTACACAAAGGAAGCAGATACTCGCGTAGAACAATACTTGGGTGGGCACATGAGGGTTTCTTGGGCTAAGCGGTAGTTTGAGGTACTTTGATAACACTTGCCAGTCGATTCGCTATAAGGTAAGTCAGATTGCGTTCAGAGCAAAGATTCTTACACTGCCAAAATTTTATCATTAAACCGTCAAAGTGTTCGTAACCTATTTCTCGAAGTTACTGTCTCCATGAAAGACCATGAAAGACCATGAAACCAAGAGGTGGCTGAAATCCGAAGTGGAAAGCTCTGAGATATTTAATGAGTCGTGGAATGTGTAGTATCCTGCAAATTCGTCTTACGTAGGATGCCTAGAAAGCTGTTTTCTCGGGTCGCTAGACAACAATTCAAGCACATCATATTTGTGGAGTTTATTCAGTAAGTTAAACTGACAATAGTTAACTTTGCGTATTCACAAAGAGGTGTCGCAAGCAAATGACGATATGCAAATAATCAATGTTCTTCGGTATATACAAGTTCAAAATGGTTCAAATGGCTCTGAGCACTATGGGACTTAACATCTGTGGTCATCAGTCCCCTAGAACTTATAGCTCCTTAAACCTAACTAACCTAAGGACATCACACACATCCATGCCCGAGGCAGGATTCGAACCTGCGACCGTAGCAGTCGCACGATTCAGGACTGCGCGCCTAGAACCGCTAGACCACCGCGGCCGCTTATACAAGTTCAATGCAAGCAGAACAATTCAGTTCAAGAATCCCTGCTGTGGTGTTTCTGTTGTGGACTGGCAAGGCAGCCAATCCACTATGACCGGAAGCCGAAAGGCACGCGTTTAAGCTCACGCAGGCTGGAGTGAGGTCTGGAACAGGACAAGGTAATTAATATAGCCAATAACGTACGTAGCTGCTGGAATATTTAACTTTAATCCATAAATGGTGAACATAGCCTTTGACGGTACATGCATCACAAGATAAATAGCAAATGATAATGGCGCTTTGCTAGGTCGTAGCAAATGACGTAGCTGAAGGCTATGCTAACTATCGTCTCGGCAAATGAGAGCGTAATTTGCCAGTGAACCATCGCTAGCAAAGTCGGCTGTACAACTGGGGCGAGTGCTAGGACGTCTCTCTAGACCTGCCGTGTGGCGGCGCTCGGTCTGCAATCACTGATAGTGGCGACACGCGGGTCCGACGTATACTAACGGACCGCGGCCGATTTAAAGGCGACCACCTAGCAAGTGTGGTGTCTGGCGGTGACACCACAGTTTCGATGACGACAAGTCTTCTACTCCGCGGCCTAGATACCTCTCCTGTCTCGGTGTCGTCCTAGTCAGCGTACTATTGGCTGACGTCGTCTCACAGCCCTCCCTGCTGTAAGGTTCCAGGCCGACGTGCCGGCGCTCGATGTTACGCCGGAACAGAACATGTATCAGAAAGACAGATCAAGGGCATAGCGGGGGGAGTGTTCACTGCAGTTGACAAAAATATTGTCTCAATTCAGGTCTAAGTTGAGTGTGACAGCGAAATTATCTGGTCACGTATAAACCATATTAGTTGTCGAATGCTTTTACCAGCCACCCGATTACGCCGTGACAATTCCAGGGTCATTCAAAGGAAGTCTATGGTCAGCAGCGCGTAAACGTCCAGATCATGCAATACTAGTTCGAGGCGAGCTTAAGCTATCGAGCATAGACTGGAATCTCTATGGAGACGTTGTCAGGGTAGAGACAGACCACCATGTGAGGTACTTGTGAACACGTTTTCTGTCAACTGTCTTGAGCAGCAAGTTCGGTAGCCCGCACGGAACGGAAGAATCGTTGACTTTTACCTACAAATAGGTCATAATTCTACGACAAAGTATAAAAATGGGGATTAGCGATCATGATGTCATTATAGCAACTATGGTTACGAAAGTCAATAAATTACTCAAGAAGCTCCCACAAGGATCTGTTAAGCAGTTGTTAGCATCTCGCGTTAACACTGAACTGACATCATTTAGTTCCAATAAGTTGGAAGTAGAACAATTATGGGCAAAGTTTAAGCAGATTGTAAATAGTGGACTGAAGAGTTATGAGCCACTAAGACGATTAAAGATGGAAGAGATTCACCACGGTTTAATAACGAGAATCGGAAAATACTGGGGAAGCAGAGGTTGCACTCTCAATGCAAAGAAGAACGCACAAATCATGACAAGCAAGGTCTGGTAGAGAATCGTGCGTCTGAGAAAAGATCTATAAGCGAAGCATACAACTACACTCGTTCGACCTATACTTGAGTTCAAATGGTTCAAATGGCTCTGAGCACTATGGGACTCAACTGCTGAGGTCATTAGTCCCCTAGAACTTAGAACTAATTAAACCTAACTAACCTAAGGACATCACAAACATCCATGCCCGAGGCAGGATTCGAACCTGCGACCGTAGCGGACTTGCGGTTCCAGACTGCAGCGCCTTTAACCGCACGGCCTATACTTGAGTATTGCTCATCAGTGTGGGATCCGTACCAGATCGGTCTGACGAAGGAGATAGAGAAGATCCAAAGAAGAGCGGCGCGTTTCGTCACAGGGTTATTTGGTAACCGTGATAGCGTTACGGAGATGTTTAATAAACTCAAGTGGCAGACTCTGCAAGAGAGGCGCTCTGCATCGCGGTGTAGCTTGCTCGCCAGGTTTCGAGAGGGTGCGTTTCTGGATGAGGTATCGAATATATTGCTTCCCCCTACTTATACCTCCCGAGGAGATCACGAATGTAAAATTAGAGAGATTAGAGCGCGCACGGAGGCTTTCAGACAGTCGTTCTTCCCGCGAACCATACGCGACTGGAACAGGAAAGGGAGGTAATGACAGTGGCACGTAAAGTGCCCTCCGCCACACACCGTTGGGTGGCTTGCGGAGTATCAATGTAGATGTAGATACCTTAGCAAAAGATCTGACAGAGAACTCGAGAAAATTCTGGTCCTATGTAAAAGCACTAAGAGGGTCAAAGGCTTCCATTCAGCCGCTTGTTGACCATTCTGGTGTGCAATTTGAAAATAGCAAAACGAAAGCTGAAGTTTTAACAAATTATTCACGCAGGAGAATGGCACAAACACACCTTCGTTTGACCATCGGACAGACTTCCGTTTGGATGACGAAGTAACAAGCATCGCTGACGTAGAGAAACAACTCAAAGATTTGACAGTAAATAAATCACCAGGTCCGGTTGGAATGCCAGTTCGGTTTTTCAAAGAGTACTCTACGGCATCGCCCCCTCGCCTAGCTGGCATTTATCGCTAATCTCTCCCCTAGTACAAGGACCCCAAGCGACAGGAAGAGAACGCGGGTGATCCCTCTATATGAGAATCGTAAAACAGCGGACCAGCAAAATTACAGACCAGTATCTCTAACATCGGTTTGCGCATAATCCTTAAACGTATTCTCAGTTCGGACATAATAAACTTGTGACTAAGAAGCTTACGTCCACGAATCAGCATGATGTTAGGAAACATCACTCGTGCGAAGCTCAGCTTGCCCTTTTCTCACATGATATACTGCGAACTATGGATCAAAGGCAAAAAGAACATTCCATATTTCTAGATTTCCAGAAAGCATTTGACACGATGTCCCATTGCAGGTTAACAAAGGTATGAGTACATGGAACAGGTTCACAGAGATGTGAGTAGCTCAGACACCTCTTATGTTATAGAACCCAGTATGTCGTCCTCGACGGGTAGTAGCCATCAGAGACAAGAGTATCGTGAGGAGCGCCCCAGGAAAACGTTATAGGAACTCTGTTGTTCTCTACATAAATAAATTATTTGGCGTACAAGGTGGGAAGAAATCTGCGGTGGCTGATGTTGTGGTGTACGGTAAGGTGTCGAAGTGGAGTGACTGTAGGGAGATACAATATGACTTAGACAAAATTTCTAGTTGGTGTAACGAATGGCAGCTAGTGCTAAATATAGAAAGATGTAAGCCATTGCAGATGAGTAGGAAAAATAAACCAGTAATGTTCCGATACAGTATTACTAGTGTCCTGCTTGACACACGCACGTCGTTTAATTATCTCGGCGAAACGTTGCAAAGTGATATGAAGAAGAACGAACGTTTCAGGACTACGGTAGGGAAGGCGAATGGTTAGTGCTTGAGTGTTCGGGATCCGTACCAGTTTGAATTAAAGGAAGACATCGAAGCAATTCAGAGGCAGGCTACTACATTTGTTACTAATAGGTTCGAACAATACGTAAGCGTTGAGGAGATGCTTCAGCAACTCAAACGGGAATCCCTGGAGGGAAGGCGACGTTCGTTGCGAGGAACTCAAATGAAAAATTTAGAGAACTAGCATCTGAAGCTGACTGCCGAACGGCTCTGCTACAGACAACATACGTTGCGCGTAAGGATAACGAAGATACGAGAAATTAGGACACATACGGAGGCATTTGGACAATCGTTTTTCGCTCGCTCTATTTGTGAGTGGAACGGGAAAGGAATCCTCCGCCAAGCGCTGTACTGTAACTTTCGGAAGGTCTATGTACATACACATGTTGATGTAGGCCACCATATTCGACACATTGGTAAAATGTTGCACGGGCTATCACTGGAGAAAACCGTAACACAGTTCTTACAGTAATAACCCGGATTACCATAACGCACAGAGAGGCAAACGTGGACGGGAACATTAATTTATAATACGTACAGTCCGCAGAAGATTACATCGTCAGTGGTAAGAAATAGATCCTTTTTGGACGGAATTCGTTTATACTAGTTCACCGTTCCTTTTTTATCTAACTGTGCACTGTATGGATTTTAGAGAAATTTCCCGCAAAAACTAAGTTATGCACAAGTATTTCGTATGCATAATAAATTCATTGATTACGTAATGTAGACGGGTTGCTTTCTTCCACTTTCTTTCTCGATAGTGTTCTCATGTGGAGCATATTAGTTGGATGATGTGACGGGCCAGTGGCCGCTGGCCAGGCGGGCAGATCCCAGAAAAGCTGAACGGAAGTACGAATTAGGCAACCTGTTTTCAACCCAGTGCGGTCGACCCCGATCGTCTTCCACTTTCGAAGGAAGCTTGTAGTCGTAGCAAGTACAATGACTTTGTTTTCAGTTCGTCTAGAGAATAACTGTATATACTTGTGTGGGCATTACTAGCATAAAATAAATGGAATGAACTACCCTCTATCAAACCAACGTTAACAGTTTTCTGTTACAGTTTGCGGGTGTGTAAAGTAACTATACATCAAAGTATCATAGCGTATGGGAGTCATGAATTATTTCGAAAAATTAACGACGTCCGATACAGGAGCTGAAAAACTGCATAGTAATATTAAGAGATTTGTACCAGCAATGGGAGCAGCTACATATATATGCTGGGTGACTGTCGAAGCATAACAAGTCTATACAAACAAGATCTTTCATTTCCAAAATTTCGACGAATTAACGCACCTCCTTGCTTTGAAGATGCTTACAATCGAAAGAGATAACCAGTGTTTGGTCAGTCAGCAGTTGAAAAGCGTTCCAAGGTACTTGTGTGGAAACAGTCATCAGTTATTTGAGAAAGGCAAGCATGGACAGCCATTAACAGACGAGAGCGAAACGAGTTTGAAAACCATCAAATGAGTAAATTACGTTCTAATATAATTCAAAGATAAATGTTACACACAAACATCTTAGAAGAAAAGAAAGAAGGAAAATCCACTACTACTTCAATGCCGCTAATTTTACGCATACTTCGGAATTTTAACTTACTACGGAAATGGGTAGGATAGTGTTTTCCGTGATAGTGACACTGAAAGGCTTTTCTGTTAAATCATGTCTCCCTCACAATGGCCTTTTAGACGTGCGTGTGTTTTCACTAAAAACGTTTTGTAAAACGATCTCTTGTATTTAGCTTGCAGGTATAAGATATTTGAGATGATAATACTCATAGTTTCTAAATTAACTGCGAATTTTCTTCTCGAAGAAACTTCACATAGAGCGTCTTTCCCTGCTAAAATGAGACATCATGAAAGATGGATTGCGAAAACCGTTTATGTATGGAAACTGTTCATGTTCCTTTATGAAGCTGAATTGCGACCATAATAAACGATGGCAATTTTTTTTTTTTTTTTCCCTTACCCCTAGCTATGTCGAAGCATGATCCTGTGCCGCTTCAGAAGCCAAAACTCTGCATTCGTATTCCACAGTTCTTTCAAAACTTCATATGTATATATCAGGCTGTCTGTAGTGATACCCTGTGTGTGGCGTAACAGAAACTGAAATATCACTTATGGATCTTGTCCTTAGTTTTGACTCGTTAAACGTCTGAACCAAAAATTGACTACACTGAATTGGGAAGCAGACAGGACAGACGAAGATACACAAGGATTCACGTGAAAATGGATAAAACCAGAAAAATATGACGAACTGCTCGTTTCTAATACAAAAAGAGTATATTTAAACGGTTTATTCATTGAGACAGATTCTTCACATTGACCTGTAAATGAAGATATCAATGCTCTACACCTAGTTACCAAACAAAACATCGTAAATTATCAGATTGGGAGAAGTGTCAAGTTCATGGAACACAGTAATAAATACACTCCTGGAAATTGAAATTAGAACACAGTGAATTCATTGTCCCAGGAAGGGGAAACTTTATTGACACAGTCCTGGGGTCAGATACACCACATGATCACACTGACAGAGCCACAGGCACATAGACACAGGCAACAGAGCATGCACAATGTCGGCACTAGTACAGTGTATATCCACCTTTCGCAGCAATGCAGGCTGCTATTCTCCCATGGAGACGATCGTAGAGATGCTGGATGTAGTCCTGTGGAACGGCTTGCCATGCCATTTCCACCTGGCGCCTCAGTTTGCCCAGCGTTCGTGCTGGACGTGCAGACTGCGTGAGACGACGCTTCATCCAGTCCCAAACATGCTCAATGGGGGACAGATCCGGAGATCTTGCTGGCCAGGGTAGTTGACTTACACCTTCTAGAGCACGTTGGGTGGCACGGGATACATGCGGACGTGCATTGTCCTGTTGGAACAGCAAGTTCCCTTGCCAGTCTTGGAATGGTAGAACGATGGGTTCGATGACGGTTTGGATGTACCGTGCACTATTCAGTGTCCCCTCGACGATCACCAGTGGTGTACGGCCAGTGTATGAGATCGCTCCCCACACCATGATGCCGGGTGTTGGCCTGTGTGCCTCGGTCGTATGCAGTCCTGATTGTGGCGCTCACCTGCATGGCGCCAAACACGCATACGACCATCATTGGCACCAAGGCAGAAGCGACTCTCATCGCTGAAGACGACACGTCTCCATTCGTCCCTCCATTCACGCCTGTCGCAACACCACTGGAGGCGGGCTGCACGATGTTGGGGCGTGAGCGGAAGACGGCCTAACGGTGTGAGGGACCGTAGCCCAGCTTCATGGAGACGGTTGCGAATGGTCCTCGCCGATACCCCAGGAGCAACAGTGTCCCTAATTTGCTGGGAAGTGGCGGTGCGGTCCCCTACGGCACTGCGTAGGATCCTACGGTCTTGGCGTGCATCCGTGCGTCGCTGCGGTCCGGTCCCAGGTCGACGGGCACGTGCACCTTCCGCCGACCACTGGCGACAACATCGATGTACTGTGGAGACCTCACGCCCCACGTGTTGAGCAATTCGGCGGTACGTCCACCCGGCCTCCCGCATGCCCACTATATGCCCTCGCTCAAAGTCCGTCAACTGCACATACGGTTCACGTCCACGCTGTCGCGGCATGCTACCAGTGTTAAAGACTGCGATGGAGCTCCGTATGCCACGGCAAACTGGCTGACACTGACGGCGGCGGTGCACAAATGCTGCGCAGCTAGCGCCATTCGACGGCCAACACCGCGGTTCCTGGTGTGTCCGCTGTGCCGTGCGTGTGATCATTGCTTGTACAGCCCTCTCGCAGTGTCCGGAGCAAGTATGGTGGGTCTGACACACCGGTGTCAATGTGTTCTTTTTTCCATTTCCAGGAGTGTATATTACAGAAAACGAGAAGCAGAAGATACATATACTTCAGTTTGTATCTGAATATTCCTTTAAGTTACATGGCAAAAAAAGACACTTTATTGAAGTATAAGTACGTTTAAAAGGAAATATTGTTTTTTCCTGTGTATTTATCTCATAAAGATAGTAAAT
Organism: Schistocerca americana; assembly: GCF_021461395.2. Taxonomy (NCBI): domain Eukaryota; kingdom Metazoa; phylum Arthropoda; class Insecta; order Orthoptera; family Acrididae; genus Schistocerca; species Schistocerca americana. Next base: position 97,921,329 of record NC_060121.1, read on the forward strand.
AGTAGTTTTATAGGTTGTAGTGTTAAAGTTAATGCAGTAACACATTATTGTTTATTAAGTTCAAAATAATGTTTTTCGGGAGGAAAGGTACTTCTGAACAATATTTTTTGAGATAAAAGTAAATACGATTTTATGCCATTTTACGGTTTTTCAAATGTAGAGGCACCCCCTTGCCTCTCCGCCTATGGGGCCGAAATCATGAATAACTCATTTTTTATGCAAAGAAACCAAACTAGGTGGCAGCACAAGGAATCAGCGAAACTAGAAAAATTAGAGGCTCCCAGGTGTCTGGTTTAATTGTCGGAAGAAATGCGAAAATAGTAAGTTTTATGTAGACTTTCTCACTCTATAATAAAAAACTAGTCAACTCAGGCAGATGAAACCTAAAAAGTCAACAAAAAATAACCGGCCTAGGGATAAATATGTGTTTCTCAGTTCATCAAACTGACGAAGATATGAGTAGATTTCTCTGTTTGCTGCGTGAAAAAATACGTATATCGCATACAACTCAATTTTTATGTAAGATATATGATCGTAAAAAAGTTGGACTGGAAAGCGGATCTAGCGACTACCCGAAAAAGAACGTGACGGTGGTGGGAATGAGGCGGGCGGTTACCGTTCCTGGAACGAGGCCCGGCAGCGTCTGTTTCTGGAACGATGACCGACCATTCCAGGAACAAGGACTGTCCGTGACAGCTCCGGGTATGAGGACCGACCGCTCCTGGAATGAGAAGCCACCATTACGGTTCCGGCCGTGCCGGAACGACCGCAGTGAAAGGTGAACGAGCGATTTTTTTTAGAAATCGTTCCTCGGTCCTTCCGTTCGCTTTGACGATCCTCTAGTAAGAATCCAGCAGGTACTGCTTTTTGTCTTCGCACATCAGCAGTCAGCTTACATTCCCCTTGTAACACTGTAACTTGACTGCTGTTATAGCATGAAGCACAGCAGTGTCCGGTAGATTCTCACTGCTGACGATGTAATTTGTGATGCTATTCGACATAAGTGACCATTGATATTATATCGCCTTGTATGCAATAATACCTAATGATGATCAGTGGTAGCGCTGTCGATAAAATATCGATATATGGTTACATAAATGTTTTTCCAAATATCATCTATATATGATGCCGATATTCAACCAACGATATATTCATATCAAAACAGAAATATCGAGGCCGATATTTTTATATTATACTTTTTTCGCAATTTTTGGTAAATATTTAAAGTTGTTCCTTTGAAATTGTAGTAGATCGTAATTTTACTTTCACTGTGTGAGAAATCTTACTACTTTTTAAGCTTTCATCGCGTCCAGTCTCTCACTTTGACTGTGTGTGGCAAGTATATGTTGCACAAAAGACGAAGAAGTCCGACTGCACAGGGGAGTGGCGGTGTGAATGGAAGAACAAGATTTTTGATGTGAAGAAAGAGCACACCAGTCGCGTTAAGAAACAATTTTTGACGTAGCTAATGTGCTATTTCTTCACATCTGCATTCTTCAAAAACAGTTGCTGAAAATGGTCAGCAAAAATCTAAATGAGAAGAACGGTCTATGCTGTGGGCGGAGACGTGTGAAGGGAAATGCTGAAGTAATCGGTGCTCGGCGCTACAACAGAAACCGCAGCGTTTAGCTCCACCATGCAATTTTGACACTGCAGCTGTTAGGTCACTGTTGTTGGCCGAAATGAAAAAAACGGGGAAGTCGACATGAAGTGCTCCCGACATATCGGATACGTGACGAAACTGAGCGACGGACGCATCGGGCCCTTTTACTGTGCCACTTACACGGATTTACCATTGTTAGCAAAGTAGTTATCGCCAACTGCGAACGTGCATTGTTTTCCTTTCAATTCCTGTTCTAAGGAGGATAGGCAGGCTGCTAGCTTGTTGATGTACAGAATAACTAATAATAAATCAGTACTTAAATATACTACTCTAAAATATGCACTACATTTAGGATGTGCAGCCGATATTTTGTAGGCAGGTAGGTCGATATTTTTCCGTCAGTATTTCCAAACATCATTACTTTTTTCACTATATTGAAGAACGAAATCTTTCTCAATATCGATATGTCGGATCCCGATATTGATTTTAGATTATTTACCTGTTTTAATCAGATAGTGATTCAAAAGTATAGTTATCGTTCCCTTCTTTTATTTCTTAATGTGATTTTGTTCGTTATTTACGCAAAATATTTCGTCATTACCCATTTGTTTTGATAAGTTACAGAATTTATTTTACTGTTTGGACAACCACGTGGTTAACTAAAAGTGTTCTGTCCAACTGGACAAACGACAGGACTTAGAAATAATTTCATTAATTTTCTGTAGGTTACTCAAAAATTTTGTGTTAGTCTTCGTTGTCTTTGATGTGTTTAATGTACAATATTTAACTGTGGTCATCTGTGTGTGTGTGTGTGTGTGTGTGTGTGTTGCGTTTGCGTTTGCGTTTGTGTGTGTGTGTGTGTGTGTGTGTGTGTGTGTATGAGCGTCTGTTGTCAGTTGTTGAGAAGGGCCTTGTTGTCTGAAAGCTTATTGCGCGACAGTCTTTTTGTTATACCTATCTGTGAGTCAGCATCTGTCAGCATCTACGGTATATGCTGAGTAGCAGCTATCGTTTTCATCATAGAGAAGGAAAAACGTTAAAAGCAATTAGGAAGGAAAATAACTTGAATTTTTTGTGATATTTCTTTTTATTTTGTTAAGTGGTATATAAAGATTTGTCGTACACGTTGGCTGCTGAACTGTCAGCTAATAACAAGCTCAGGAACAGCAACTCAAAGCGAGCAGTGAATTTCCTCGTCGTACAGTCAGCAGAAACTTGGCACTCTGGTCTCGGGTGGTGGTGGTCATTTATCGCTTAGAGCGACACCACCTAATTAGCAGCTAACCCCCGACCTGGCCTTCGAGACTGCCCCTAACGAAGCAGGCGCTGGCAGATGGCAATCTCCCCAACTTGACAGACGGGCAAATTGGACTCCGCTTTTCACAAAGCTGTGGCAGGGCGTACGTCTCATTATTTCACTGCAGCAACTGCTGAGACTACGTACTCGTAACTTTTATTTTTACCTCATTCTCTCCTCTGCTCAATATCGGAAAGAGTCACTTGGCAGGACAGCTACGTACTCTTTATCTGGCCCATTTTTGGAAATTGTAATGATGACACATTAACAGGTGTGTTCTAAAAGTGACAAGGATCTTGTAATTTCGCGTTTTGTATTAATCAGATGCGCGTGTTTTTTGTTTTCGCTGTAGTGTTGGCAAACATATCTGAAAATTAGCTGTACAGTATTACTCCTGTCGGATATGTAGCCTGTCAGCTGTTTACGTTTATTTTGGCAGTACCCGAGATTATTTATTTTGTGTAAATCATTCACAGAATTTTTATTAGATTTTTATACACTGACGGAAAAAAAATCGCATCACTAAGAAAGAGCTGTGCGAAAGTTGGAACGCGTGTTTCTACATCTGAAAGATGCTATCTATTAAAATCTCGCGCCAATCACGTAATAATGATGCTAGTAGTGCCACTATGAGGATGGAAAACATATTTGCTTAGAGTCTACATCTAGATCTACATGGTTACTCTGCAATTCACACTTAAGTGCCTTGCAGAGGGTTGATCTAACGACCTTCATACTACTTCTCTACCATTCCACTCTCGAATGGCGCGTGGTAGACAGGAACACCTAAATATTTCCGTTCGAGCTCTGATTTCTCTTATTTTATTATGATGATCATTTCTTCCTACGTAGGTGGATGTCAACAAAATATTTTCGCATTCGGAAGAGAAAGTTCGTGATTGAAATTTCGTAAAGAGATCACGCCGCAAAGAAAACCACCTTTGTTCCAGTGATTGTCGCCCGAACCCGCGTATCATATCAGTGACACTGTCACCCCCATTGCGCGATGACACGAAACGGACAAGTGTAATGTCGGCTGTCTCTTTAGTGGGTTCTGCCAACAAAGCGCAGTCTTTGTTTCGCCTTCCCCACAATATTATGTATGTGGTCTTTCCAATTAAAGTTGCTCATAATTGTAATTCGTAGGTATTTAGCCGAATTGACAATCCTTAGATTTGTGCGATTTATCGTATACCCAAAATTTATCGGATTTCTTTTAGTACCCATGTCAATGACCTCGCACTTTTCTTTGTTTACTGCCAATTGCCACTTTTCGCATCATACAGAAATTCTGTCTAGATCATTTTGTAATTGGAATTCATCGTCTGATGATTTTACTAGATGGTAAATTACAACGTCATCTGCAAACAATTTAAGGGAGCTGCTCAGATTATCACCTAAATCATTTATATAAATCAGGAACAGCAGATGGACTATGACACTACCTTAAGAAACGCCAAATATCACTTCTGTTCTACTCGATGATTTACCGTCTATCACTACGAATTGTGACCTCTCTGAGAGGAAATCACGAATCGAGTCACACAACTGAGACACTACTCCATGTGCACACAATTTGATTAATAGTCGCTTGTGAGGAACTGTTTCAAAAGCCTTCTGGAATTTTAGGAATATGGAATCGATCTGAGATCCCTTGTCGACCGCACTCATTATTTCATCGGAATAAAGAGCTAGCCGTGTTGCACAAGAACGATATTTTCTGAATCCTTGTTGGTTATGTATCAATAAGTCATTTTCTTCAGGATGATTCATAATGTTCGAGTACAGTATATGCTCCAAAATCCTACAGCAAATTGAGGTCAGTGATTTGGGTCTGTAAATCAATGTGTTACTCCTATGTACTGAATATTGGTGTAACCTGTGCTACTTTCCACTCTTGAGGAACAGACCTTTCATCAAGTGAGCGGTTGTATATGATTGCTAAGTAAGGCGCTAATGTGTCTGCATTCTCTGAAAGGAACCTGATTGGTATAACATATGGACCAAAGGACTTGATATCTTTAAAAGAAGCAAACGGTTTCGGCCGACTTTGCTGCCATCTTTAGGTCTTAAAAAACCTATTTCATATGAAACCTGTTCATTTAACGTTGGACCTCACGCCAAGTTGTCATGTGTGTGGTTTTTGGAATCCATGCTGATTGCTGCAGAACAGATTTTCGGTCACCAGAAATGTCATAATACGTGATCTCTAAGATATCCACTTTTATGTCACTCATGCTAACAGCTGTTCTGGTTTCGAATTCTGGAATATTTACTTCGTCTTGCTTGTCTTTTAGACTGGACTTGGTACTCTGACGTTAGTCAAGAATGCCTTTACGGCGACAAAGACGACTTTATCAGCGCCTCACTGAGATTGAATCAGTTCGTGTAACAGGCCTACGAGAAGCTGAATGTTCCTTCTGCGATATTACAGAAGGATTTTTCAGGAATGTTGACACTGTACAGAACTGCAATCGTCGGTACTCACGCGAATGTTTGGTCGCAGGGAGCCAGTCTCGGGCGGCCACGTGGCTCTACCGAGGGGGAAGAGCGTCGTGTTCGGCGTGTGGCTCTGCACATCGTACTGCGTCTCCAAGAGCAACCTGAGTAGGAGTTGACGCAACAGTGAGACATCCACCTGGTACAGATCGGTTACTTCACGGACAGCTCCGAACTAGACGCCCTGTAGCGTGCATTCCACTGACCGCCAACGACCACCATTTGTGACTTTGGTTCTGCCAACCGAGAGCTCATTGGAGGGAGAGGTGGAGATCTGTTGCGTTTTCTGAAGAGAATTGGTTATGCCTCGGTGCCACTCACGGCCGTGTGTTGGTCAGGAGGAGGCCAGTTGAGGGCGTGCAACCAACCCGTCCGCGGGCTAGAGGCACTGGACCTAGACCTGGAGTTGTGGTCTGCGGTGTGATTTCCTACGACGGCAGAAGCACTCTCGTAGTTACCCCACGCACTCTGACTGCAAATCTGTGCGTCAGTCTGGTGATTTGACCCGCTGTGCTGCCATTCATGAACAGAATTCCAGGTGGTGATTTCCAATAAGATAACGCTCGCCCACATGCCGCTGTTTTAACCCAACATGCTCTTCAGAATGTCGACATGTTGCAATGGCCTGCTCGATCACCAGATCTGTTTCCAATCGAGCACATGTGGGACATCATCCGACGAGAACTCCAGCATCATCCATAGCCAGTATTAATTCCCCTTGTGTTAACGGACTAAGCACAACAGGCATGGAACTCCATCCCAGAAACTGACATCCCGCACCTGTACAACAAAATACACGCACGTTCAACATTTTGATGTTTACACCGATTGTCAGTGTGTCAACACTTCACTTTTGTAGTGGCTTATCTCGCGCTTAGGTTAAACTGTGATTTAGCAGTATTAGTCACTTAAATATGTTACCTAGAAAAATGTATTCCTGAAATTTAAAAACACTACGTTAACTGCTTTTTGTCTTTCGATTTTTTTCCGTCAGTGTATAAGGACTAAATAAAGAGCAGTAAAACTTTAAAAGTGCTAAATATTTTTTTAGCTAAGTATGCTGTAAGTGAAACAAGAGTTTAGTAGTGACGTAAGCGGTTCAAAGTGAGCTGTGAAGACGATAAAGGTGACGAACGCCTTGGACGCCACAGCCCATCGCTGTAAAGCGTGTCTGCTGGTAGCAAGTGTACGCATACCCATGTGTCGCGAATTCTCTGAACTATGTGGACATTTCGTCATTTATCGCGAAACACACGTGTACAGATGTCACCACCCCGCCGGGACACGTCCAGGGCAGTGTACGGACCTGTGGAATATAGCTTCCTCTTCAAGCCATTTTTTCAGTTTGCCGTCCTCACCGTGTTCTTCGCAATACAGGGGTGGGCAAAAATATCGAAGTCACAAGAAATGCAACACATTACCATAATTAATAAGATTTAAGGAAAACGCTAACGTTGACAATAACTTGCAGTCGTCTCGGAATGGATGAATATAGGTCCTGTATTGTTTTCATGGGTATCTGACACCATTCTTCCTGCAAAATAGGGGCAAGTTCAGCGAACGATAACGGAGATGGACAGCGGTCGCACACCATTCTCTCTAAAGCAGGGCACAAAGGCTTTATAATACCGTTACCTGGTGGCTGCCGTGGTCAAGGGAGATGCTGCATTTCATCATCGTACGCACAGTACCAGTCCTGGACGATGCGAATCGTGTGAGCAGGGGCCCTGTCGTATTGGAACACAGCATCACCACTGGGGAGCGAACACTGTACTGTGGTATGAGCCTGACCAGGCAAAATGGTCACATAATCCGTGAAAATGACGCGGCCCTGCAGAGTAACCATCGATTTGTGAAACACCCCCATATGGATCCCAAAATCATCACCGAACCGCTTCATGTACACTCTTGGAACGCATACTCGGTCAGAAGCTGGAAACAGTGTGGAACAAGACTCAGCCGACGAAATGACTTCCTTCAATTTGGTCCATAGTACAAGTTTTTGTCATCCTTCACCACGTTTTCCTATTATGGACATTCGTGTCACGGTTGAGTCGTTCTGTAATTCGAGATCGCCCTGCACTTCCTTATTTCTGAAGCTCCATTCCTGTAGTTTTGGTCCTGACAGAGTTAGGGAGTGCGTCATTCAGATTGCAGTGACTTTTGCAGCTGTCGACCTCTTATTTTCGTCACACTCTTGTTTAATGATCGTGTGTGAAGGGATCACTCAACACACACTTCGCTCATGTTGTGACTTAGCGGATGATGTTATTCCGCTTTCCCAGTACGATATACATCTCCGATATGGTGCGTCTTCAGACACCAAACACTTCGCCTACCTTAGTTGAAGAATCACCCACCATTCGAGTACCGACAAGTTGTCCAAGTTCGAAATCACTTAGCCTCAACATAACCCACTCGTAACTACCCATGACACTGTTATGACGACGACTGACGCTTGCGAAGTATTGACTATAGTGCACAGGTGCGTTCGTAGCCAAGCATATCAGCGCAACCAGCAGTTTTACCCAGAATCTGCATTTATGTTCAGATATGTATTACTCGCGGTGTTTCCATGTTCTTGTAAAAGCCCTGTGTGATCGGGGCATCCGTGTTAATAGTTTTGTTTTTCTGTTATCGTAAGTAGGACAACGCGACACAGTTGCTAAAGTGCTACCGACATTGTTTATTGTCGAGGGAGTGGAATACCTGTGAGATATTACGCATTTGTTCGTTTGTTTAATTGCTTTACATAAATTAAATTATTTATATGAAAGTTCAACATTCAGGCTAGTTATGTAGTTACGTAGTTTTCGTGACTTCGTGAGAATGTAATACTTAGTGGCAGGGTCGATAGTGAAAATGACCTCCTCTTACGGCGTAACGTGTAGCGCGCTAGCTTGCGACACACTGGGAGGTGGGACAGGGTTGGACTCAATCCACAAGGCGGACTGAATCCGCTCGCTAGTACACCGACAATCGGTGTCCCACGCTCGTTTAGGCAAATGCTGGAGTGGCCCCGCAACTTACGCCTCACAGAATACGATTCGCATAGAGTTAAAGCACACTAAAACACAGAACGAAGTTCGCACGATTCAGCCACAAGCCACACCTGGCGCACCACGACTTGCCTCCCTCAAGGTACCTTGAGGACTGTGACGGAAGGAATTGCATCTAGCCACGAAGTTAAATAATAATAAAAAGATCTGCCAAATTCTGAAACAGCCAACCCCATTTTGAAGAGAAACCCTGAAAGATTTTTTTTTTCAAGTATACCGCCGCAGCGTACTTTGGTAATTTGCCGATAGTCAGCGCTAGTCGCAATCATGGCGAGTTCAGATGCCAAGCGAGCTTTCTGTGCGTTCGACAGAAACAAGTTTGCTACAGCTGTTCAAGGAATGTTTAAAACCAAATACGGTAAGAAGCCACCAACAAGGAAGGCCATTTACAACCGATACAGCAAATTCCTTACGACGGGTTGTTTGTGCCTGGCAAAAAGAAGCCGATATCCCAGTGTAAGTGAAGTGAATGTGGAGCGCGTACGAGAGACATTCATAAAGAGTCCAAACAAATCGGTGCGTCATGCATCCTGTGAACTTGAAATGGCTCCAATGACAGTGTGGGAAGTCCAGCGACAGAAGCTGTCTATGAAACCATTCAAATTGGAGCTAGTGCAAAAGCTCAATGAAGATGACAAAGACATGCGTTTTGAGTTTTGTTCGCAGATGCAACAATTGAATGAGGATGGGGATGGTATTGTTGATCGCCTAATTTTTAGCGACGAAGCCACTTTTCACACTAATGGGAAAGTGAACAGGCATATATGTTGGATCTTTGGTACAAAGCATCCACACGAACGCATTGAATTTGAGCGTGATTCCCCAAAGGTAAATGTTTTTTGTGCCTTGTCACGTCGAAAACTGTACAGGCCATTCTTCTTCGCAAAGAGCACAGTCACCGGATATTCCTACCTGGACATTTTGCAACAACGGCTGATACCTCAAATGCAATCGGACTCATCGTTCATCTTTCAGCAAGATGGGGCTCCACCCCATTTTCATAGTGAAGTTCGTGGGTACCTCAACACAGAGCTGCAACATCGATGGATCGGCCGTGCTACAGAAGGGGACAGCTGTTTCATGAAATGGCCTCCCCAATCACGAGATCTCACTCCGTGTGACTTTTTTCTGTGGGGACACATTAAAGATCTGGTGTATGTACCGCCTCTACCATGTGATGTAGCAGAGCTCCGTGAGAGAATACGGGAAGCGACTGCCACAGTCGACGATGCCATACTGGGTCCAGTACGGCAAGAATTCGATTACCGTATTGGCGTCTGCCGAGTCACTCATGGTTCGCATATCGATTTTTGTACAAAAATTTTCAGAGTTTCTCTTCAAAATGCAATATGTATGACACTGTAGAATGTTTAGTTCTTGTGCAATAAATAATTGAAAGTGTTCCCAGACTTTATGTACACACAAAGTGTATATATATATATATATATATATATATATATATATATATATATATATATATAGAGAGAGAGAGAGAGAGAGAGAGAGAGAGACAGACAGACAGAGAGAATGTTGCATCCTAATGATATTCACAACGAGGTAATAAGTGTCATCTAGGGCAATATTTGTTGAAGTCATTTTGAATCTTCAGTATTATGAAAGAAACCGCAAGGTCAAGAAAATTTCTTTTTAGGTTCAAATGGTTGAAATGGTTCTGAGCACTATGGGACTTAACATCTATGGTCATCAGTCCCCTAGATTTTAGAACTACTTAAACCTAACTAACCTAAGGACATCACACAACACCCAGTCATCACGAGGCAGAGAAAATCCCTGAGCCCGCCGGGAATCGAACTCGGGAACCCGGGCGCGTTTCTTTTTAGAATTTCAAATGCTGAATTCAAGGTTTTCGGCAAAGGTTTGATTTGTAGCTCCACATAGCCGTATTTGGGACTGCATTAGAATTATTTACATGCATAAAAATGATTAACTATAAGGCATGTAAAATGTTGTAAGGTGATATATTTTTCAAAGTCTGGCTGTCTGAGGTGCCTCAACATGTCTTCGGCCTGGAATCTCATCGACTGCTGTAAAATTGTCTTCAGTGATGAGCTCCTGTTTGAATTGAGCCCTGATGACCAACAAAGACGTGTGTGGTGATACCCGAGACAGTGGTGGGTTACCAACTTGAATGTTCCCCGCCATACTGCCCAACAACCATGAATGTCGGTATGGGGTGCCATATCTTTTGTGAGCGGGACCCCTTCGGTTATCATTCGCGGCACCGCCACAGCACAGTGGGACGACTACGATTTTCAAGGCTCCGCTTTGTTGCCCTTCAAAACAGGTCACCCTGAGCTTACGTTTCAGCAAGCTAACGTCCACCCGCACACGGCGAGAGCTTCTGCAGCTTGTCTTCGTGCTCGGCAAACCCCACCGCGGCCAGAAGGATCGCTGGATCTCTTCCAAGTTGAGGCCAGGACACCTCCAACCATCCCGGGATTTTGACGATTTAACGCTTCAGTTGGGTAGAATATAACACAATATACCTCAGGAGGACATCCAAAAATTCCATCAATCAATGCCAAGGCGAATAACTGCTTAAATATGTGCGGGAGGAGGACCAACGCGTTACTGAAGCTGAATCATCCTATTTTTCTGAAACTGTAATCCTGTATTGGTCCATAAATGACATCACATCTACAGATTTCCGTCCTATTCGAATGGTTCCTTCGTGGTGGACCTTTTTTCTATCTTTCTGTTGTTTTTTTAGTGTATATATAAAAAATTGCTACTTAATCGTGTTCACAACTTTTAGAGTTTGTATACAGAGAATTGCTTCCTAATCGCATTGAGAAGGAGGTAGTAAGTTTCTTCTTGGGCAGTATTTGTCGATATCAGTTTGGAACCTCGGTATGATGAAAGTAATCACAAAGCCATTTTCCTTTTATAGATACAGGCGCGGATTTGAAATTTTTCGGCAAAGTTTGGATTTGTGGCTACACATAATAGTATTCGGCGTCTGCTCCCGGTAGCTGAGTGGGCAGCGCGACCGAATGCGAATCCTAAGGGCGCGGTTCGATTCCCGGCTGGGTCGGAGATTTTCTCCGCTCAGGGACTGGGTGTTGTGTTATCGTAATTATCATCATTTCATCCCCATCGACGCGGATGTCACCGAAGTGGCGTCAAATCGAAAGACTTGAACCCGGTGAACGGTCCACCCGACGGGAGGCCCTAGTCACACGATATTTACATTTATCTTATTTGGAATTCCATTAAAATTATTTTCATGCACAAATATGTTTAATTCTAGAGCTTACAAAGGCAGGGTATATTTCAAAGTTCACGGTGAAAACTTTGAATGCGAGAAAGACAGAAGATGAAAATTTGTAAATTTGTAATGAAAATTTGTAAATTTGAAAACTCTAACATCGAACCAATAAAAAAAAAACAATTTCGTTGTTCAACTACAAACATTTCCAGAAAAAATATAGTATCTGTAGACAGTATCATTCCTTGTAACTTAATATGTTGTTGTCTGTAAAGTGTTGCACTTGATATAGGTATAAAGACTCGCCGCTAACGCAGCGAGCATAGATTGTTTAGAGCCTGTTAGCAGAAGACCTCCGTGCTGTAAGGTTTAGCGACAAATGTGCGTCATTTCACGTGTAATCGCGATGTAGCAGTAAGGTCAGCATCGGCGCGTATGATGTGTGTGTACAACTATGAAAGGTAAAATATGTAGCTGAAGGAACTTGAAACTGTGTGATATTCATTGCAAAGAAACATTTTATCCCTAATGAAAGAAGCAATCAACATCAAATATAATTTTATGCAAGAAGGGTGTAGGCTTGGAACCATCAATCTAAAAACCTAAATGGTCGAGTCAGTGTTGAAGGCAAAATTGAGTGCAAGATAAAGTTAAGTAAATATTAAATATCTTGTAACTTTGTGATACTATTTGGTAGCTCTGACACTCTATTCGCTCACTACTGCAAACTTCAGTTGCACTGTCGGATATACACACATCAAAATAAGTTCTGCATCACCTCGGTTCCCAGAACTCCAGAAGATAGACGTTGACTGTGGATATTGTATAACAGACAGTCCCTTTGACTGTTCAGAAATGTCACTAACCCCGCCAAGAGATGTGCAAAATCATGCTTGAACAACGCCTATTAGACGGAAGTGGTCCGACAGCCGATCATTTCCAATCATTCCACCAGGAAGGAGGTGCACGGCTCCTGTTGTCCGTAGTTCAATCATGCCTAAACGGTCAATACCGCAGTTCGATTGCGTCCGCATTGTTCCTTTGAAAGCGATGTTGTTCGGACATGGAGGAGATACAAAGAGAGAGGAACTTTCGATGACATGCCTCGCTCAGGCCGCCCAAAGGATAGTACTGCAGTGGATGACCGCTACCTACGGATTATGGCTAGGAGGAACCCTGACAGCAACACCACCATGTTGAATAATGCTTTTCGTGCAGCCAAAGAACGTCGTGTTACGACTCAAACTGTGCGAAATAGGCTGCATGATGCGCAACTTCACTCCCGAATTCCATGGCGAGATCCATCTATGCAACCACGACACCACGCAGCCCGGTGCAGTTAGGTCCAACAACATGCCGAATGGACCGCTCAGGATTGGCTCAAATGGCTCTGAGTACTATGGGACTCAACTGCTGAGGCCATTAGTCCCCTAGAACTTAGAAATACTTAAACCTAACTAACCTGAGGACATCACACACATCCACGCCCGAGGCCACGACGGCCGGCGCTCAGGATTGGTATCACGTTCTCCTCACCGAAGAGTGTCACATACGCCTTCAACCACGTCAGAGACGTGTTTGGAGGCAGCCCGGTCAGGATGAACGCCTTAGACACACTGTCCTACGAGTGCAGCAAGTTGGAAGTTCCCTGCTGGTTTGGGGTGGCATTATGAGGGGCCGACGTACGCCGCAGGTGGTCATGGAAGGCGCCGTAATGGCTGTACGATACGTGAATGCCACCCTCCGACCGATAGTGCAACCATATCGCCAGAATGTAGGCGAGGCATTCGTTTTCATGGACGACAATTCACGCCCCCATCGTGCAGATCTTGTGAATGACTTCCTCCAGAATAACGACAGCACTCGACTAGAGTGGCCAGCATGTTCTCCAGACATGAACCCCAATGGAAGGGCTGTTTATGGACGACATGAGCAACCGACCACTCTGAGGGATCTACGTCGAATCGCCGTTGAGGTGTGGGACAATCTGGACCAACAGTGCCTTGATGAACTTGTGGATAATATGCGACGGCGAATACAGGCATGCATCAATGTAAGAGGACGTGCAACTGGGTATTAGAGGTACCGCTGTGTACAGCAATCTGGACCACCACCTCTGAAGGTTTCGCTGTATGTTGGTACAACATGCAATGTGTGGGTTTCATGAGCAGTAAAAAAGGCGGAAATGATGTTTGTGTTGACCTCTATTCCGATTGTCTGTACAGGTTCCGGATGTGTGTGGTTTTGTGAATAGTGAGATGTTTTGAAATAAGCATTAACCTTTCTTCTTTCCATTCTCTTATTGACGTTGTCAGAGAGAAAAACTTTCAAAAGTGATTGAAATTACGTCTAAGGCACTAGTAGGTTGGATTTTACTAGTTATCAAACACAGGATCAATATAGTCTGTGTAATTAGTGGTGTGAGTTATGATGTGTCACAACTTATACACAACTTTAACTTTGATATTTCACTTATTATGTTGAATGTTTAACGTAAGATTAGTTCGCTTAGTGGGTGGATTACGGCAGCTTTTTAAATTTATAAATTCAGTTCACAATTTTTCAGAAATAATGAAAAGGAAATTTTTGTTGCTGCTAGAAGATGTTAAACAGACAACCTACAAGTTCTTCAGTGTGGCTGGGTGTCCCTTTAGCCCTTCAGTAAAACGGATAAGGATCTATTCTCGTCTTTAACGTATGCAGTCTCCTTGATAACAAACTAAAAGAAAGTCATCTATAGAAGACGCAGAAAAAGTAGTAGGCACGTTACGCCTAAATCAATAATTACACAGGCTAGAGACAAAAAATTCATTTTTGTTTGGTTCTTCCTTAATCACAGAGGTTTCTGGGCACTGACTAAACATCTGATCATTTTCTCAATGTGATGTCATTGTGAAGAACAAATATGAACGAAAAACCTGTATTTGGAATGAAAAGAAATTATCAGTTCTATTTTTCAAGTTGAACAGGCGTGATTTAAGTGTAAAGCCTTGTCTCCGTCGTTGTCATCCCCTCCACACCCCCACACCCCTCCCCGCTGCCGCTCACCGCACCAGTTGCGCACTGTAGTTTTCCATGTTACTGATAAACTGAGGCTTCGATACCGTCTTCTTATTACTTCAGTATCTTGGTACAAGCGCTCACTCTATTCCTCACAGACATCACAGAAATTTTCGGGGAAAGACAAGGTGACTCTTCAAAATTTGAACCTAGGGACTAATAATCTAGTCTGGTATCTGAACTTTTTCAGCACATCGACTACAGCAGAAACATATAGTGGGGGTTATCTGCCACCTAAGAACTTAGCACCAACCTACTCGAACGATACCCAGGCCTCCGCCACCTCTTAGCTATTCAAAGTTACATCAGAGTTCATTTCCAAGAATCACAGATTCTCGCAATTTTACTTTCGATTTCATGAAAAAAAAGGAAAAAGGAGAAAAAGCACGAAGCCCCTAGAAAATGTGTTCGGGTGTCAACAATTTCTGTACACGTACCCGCCACCGGCGGGTAGATAAATGATTATAACTGCTATTCTCTGTGGCTGGCAGAACTGCAATTGTTACCAGGAGTGGTAGGGTGTATAATGGAGGTGGACAGTCACATGCTGAGTGACCACGTTGAAGCACAGTTGTATATAGTGAACTCGTGTGGTTCAGCGTTATCAGACTTGGACGAGGTTTGAAAGGGTCCTCATTCTGCATCAGCTTTTCATCGGTTGGTCGATTCGTGCATATCAATATTTGCGGGGAATTCGGATGTGGCAGTGACCCAACAGCGGACTGCATGGGAATGTGAAGGAGACATATTCGTCGTCAAGGTTCTGGTAGACCACGTCTGACCACCACAAGGGAAGACCTGCGTGTTGTGCACCAAAGCACACCGTAACACGTTCACATGTGCGCCTGCCATCCGAGAACACGTAATGGACTCCCTGCAACGTTCTGTGTCGTTCCACACCATTCGTCAGAAACTAATGGCAGCTAGACTTGGGAATTACTGTCCCATGTGCAAGCTGCCCTTAACACCACAACAAAAACAGCTTCATTTTGAGTTGTGCCGTGACCGGAAAGCATGGACTGCAGATAACTGGCTTCTCATTGTGTTCAGTGATGAATCGCGGTTTGGCACTATTCCGGAAAAGAATTCTCAGCATGTATGTTGGCGACGTGGGGATATATCCCAGTCTTTCAAAACCTTGGAGAGGAACTTCAGTATTACTTCTGATGTCATCGCGTGGTGGGCCATCCAGAATGAATTCAGGTCGCAGTTCGTAGTGATTGGGGAACTCTGACGGTACACCGGTACACCCCGGACATTTTGGGTCCTCACGTGTGATCTCTGAAGAAACTGTATCGAGCTGTAATGTTTCAACGGTACAATGCTCGTGTGCACATGGCAATTTGAACAGTTTGCATGATTTCGAGGTACTTCCATTGGCAGAAAGATCCTCAGGTCTGTCCCCACTGTCTGGTGCCAGCTAGGATGTCAGGTCTGTCCCAGTTCCAGTATTTAAGATATCAGTAACCAGTTACAACAGCTGTTGGCCAATTTGCTTCGATACAACGTCTTTATTCCATCATTTGTAACAAAATCAGTGCATACATCCAAGATAGTGAGTGTTCGCCGTCATAGTGACAATAGGGCTCATACAGCAAAGTTCACCCAGAGAGGTGGTGTAATGGTTAGCAAACTGGAATCGCATTCGGGAGGACGACGGTTCAAATCCGCGTCCAGCCGTCGTACATTAGGTTTTTCGTGATTTCCCTAAATCGCTTAATGCAAATGCTGGGATGGTTCCTTTGAAAGGGCATGCCGACTTCGTTCCTCATCCTTCCTAATCCGATGGGACCGTTGACCTCACTGTGTGGTCCCCGCCCCCGCAAATTAACTATCCAACCAACAAATCTAACTGTAAATTTGACTCCTTTTTGTATCAGTGCATTCCATTACAAATCCTTTTCTGGGTGCTTCACTTTCTTGTTGCCAGGCATTATGCTCCGAAATTAATTATCAGATTTTGAAGAGATAAATGCCGTTGAATCTTTTTTAGAACTGTGATGCTAACAGCACATATTACTGTAGCTCGAGTTAGACAAAGCAAAGTCGGCGCTGATATACCTGAAATTAATACGAAAATATACGTACATCCTTGTGTGAAAACTTTCTCACAATTAATCTGGGTTCCAACTGGTTTATGATAATTATTTTAAACAGTTCCAAAAATAGTTGAGCTGAACAGCTCCGTTGGATCACATTGTATCTTAAACAGAGCAGTCACTGTTACAATAACTACAGTTTCATGTTACTATTAACCGAAATAACAAGATACAAAGAGCTTGTCATAGAAGTTACGAAATGTACTAACTTTAGCACACCAGCAATACTCGGTCAGAAACGTGCAGAGTTGGAAGCAGATTGTAGCGGCACCAGCCACAGGCAAGCGCAGATGTTATGCCTTACAAAATACAACGCAGCTGTCACAACACTGCAAGGCGAGCGAACCTGGCGAGGTGTGGTGGCAGTTGAGACAGCAGCATCTAATCGCAAGAAGGCGGAAGCCATAGTAGTTGTAAGTTCCGCGCTATATGCTCCTTTGCCTCCTACTCTATAGAAAGTCTACTATTACAAAACTTTGTACCCACAAACTTTTATCCAAATTAATATGCTGACCTTTGACTGACGAGAACCTAATTTGAACTGAACTGTAACTGGTCTGAATAAATCTTGTCTTTATATTAAATGGGCAACTGAAATAAAACATTTATGAGGTTGTAATCAAAATTTCCACTTACCTCGCGTCTTGACACAATTGTTACGTATTTCTCGAAAGCACAACAGCAAACGGCAAGATGGTAGCGGCTAAGTTAGATTTCTATTTTTAAATAAAATTTCAAAAAAATACTCAAACTGTTGCATACCATATGGTGCAATGTGGTAATGCGTGGTGATAATCCTTCTTTAAACACCTGAATGGCGAGAGTAACTACTCCTATGAAATGATATTCCAAGCCAACGATTTTCGAATGAAGTGTGTATTCAAAAGATCTTCTCACCTGACATTGATCCGAAGACTACTATGCTTAATAAAGTGAACAATGATTTAAAAAGGGTACAGTGTTAACAGACAATTTCTATAAAAATCAAAAAGCTTAATCAGTCGACACGCTAATGCGGTAGGACAGTCTTTCCTTCACTCAGCTCTGAGCAAGTGAACAAAGCTAACTAGCTGACTGTAGTCATTCCGAAAAACTAGCTGCGCAGTGATGCAGTGTTACCGTGAACTTCTTCTCTTCAAAAAAAGTAATATTATTCAAAATTATGTTTTCGCCGTTCAATATATACATTATATTCATCCTTGCTGTCCTTATAGAAATCTTACTTCATCTAAAAGATACAATCACAAGTCAACAGCCGGTCGCGGTGGCCGAGCGGTTCTAGGCGCTACAGTCTGGAACCGCGTGATCGCTACTGCCTCGGGCATAGATGTGTGTGATGTTCTTAGGTTAGTCAGGTTTAAGTAGTTCTAAGTTCTAGGGGACTGATGACCTCAGAACTTAAATCCCATAGTGCTCAGAGCCAGTTCAACCATTTGACAAGTCAACACAGGGCTACTGAATACGTCCATTACCTACTACACACTTCAACTAAGAATGTGGCAGACTGCGCTGAGACAAAGACTGTGCCACAACAAGATGCAATGGTCTGTCCGCTCGCTCGCTTGCTTGCTGTAAAACACTGGCGACATATGCCAGGTGTAGAGGCAATGTAAGCAGCGGAGCTGCTGTTACTGCGCTGACCTATGGTGTTGGCAGTGGGACCTACCTTGATGAGCTGTCCTCAGTGAGCGTCGCTAGCTATAGAGACGCTCTTTGTATCGTCATCGGGAATGCGGGGGAGAACTACTCCCGCAGTAGGCCGCGCCAGCTTGTTGTCGGCCTGTGGTGGACCTGTTGGCCCAGCCCACAAATTAGACGGCTGTCAGAGTGTTCTGCGTTGTTGTAGAACACCCTGGCGATTTGCCGCAGGCGATCCCGCAGGAAAGGGCTGCCTGCTTCCCCCAAGTCGCAGCGCCCTATTCTGGACGTGTTGGAGCGTCGCAATGTGCGTCGCTGCTGCGTTGCCCCACTCCACGGCTGCGTATTCCAGAACTGGCCGTACCAAGTCAGGTACATGCAGAGGCCGTGGCGTGGAGGTAGTGTAGACAAAGGGGTTGAGCAGCGGGTAGAGCGCACGTAGTCTCCCCACGGCTCGCCCTCTGACGTCGCGGACGTGGGACAGCTATGTTAGGTGCCTGTCCAGTGTGACCCCGAGGTATTTGCCGGTCCTCAAACATGGGATGGGGTCCCCCACGATCGTGACCGGTGGCAGGTCCGGAGGTAGCCTCTTCCTGCTAATGACGACAGCCTGGCTCTTCGCAGCGTTGTACCTTAGGCGCCACTTCGTGGACCAGGCGCCCAGGACGTCACATCCGAGCTGCAGGCGGCGGCGCATCTCGGCCTCATTCGTGCTGCGGGTGAACATCGCAGTGTCGTCAACATATAGCGCTAACTCCACGCGTGCCACCCGCGGTGCGTCGGCGGTGTACAAGGTGTACAGCAGGGGGCCGAGAACCGACCCCTGCGGCATTCCCGCTCGAATCTGTCGGTCGGTGCAGGTGCCACCATCGGCTCGGACGTGGAATGTGCGGCCCGAGAGATACTAGCGCAGTAGGACCACCTGCGACATCGGTACCCCGTGTAAAAAAGTTTGTACACGAGGCCGTCGTGCCACACGCAGTCGAAGGCCTTGGAGACGTCAAGAAGCATCGCCCCCAGGTACTCCCTCGTATCCAGAGCTCGCATCGCCTGCTCCAAAACAGCTGCTGGGTGGTCGAGTGGCCGCTCCGGAAGCCGAACTGTTCCTCGGGGATGAGCTGCTGCTCCTTTGCGTGGCGTAGCAGCCGCTCCATCTAAAACCGCTGAAAGATTTTGGAGAGGGACGGGAGTAGGCTGATCGGCCGTTAGTTCGCTGCCTGGCGTGGATCCTGGCCGCTCTCGGGGATGGCAACCACTTCCGCATGTTTCCACGCGGGAGGGAAGGTCCCAGAGCGGAGGATGCTGTTAAAGAAGTCCGCCAGAGACTGATGTACCTCCGGCGGTAGCATCCTCAACAGGCAGTTGGTGACACCATCCGTGCCACCCGCCTTCTTCGGGTTGAGTCGACGGAGCTGCAGATCCACTTCCTCAGTTGTGATTTGCTCGATCGAGTCGTCTTCTTCCCGTGCAGCGAGGAAAACCGGGAGGCGGTTCTCCACTAGGCGGACGTGGTCGGCATCGAACGCGCCACCGGCGGGCTGGAAGTTTTATGCGAACCTGTCGGCGAGGATGCTGGCTTTCGCATCCGGCTCGCAGACAACGTTCGCACCCACGTGGAGGGACGGGACTCTCTGGTGACGGCGAAGGAAGCGCCTGGCCGTCCGCCATGCACTGCCATCCGTCGTCGTTAGGGTGGCCACAAGGCCCGCCAAGTCACGATTCCGGTGAGCATCTAAGGCGGCCCGAATCTAGCGCCGCGCCCTGTTGAGGCCGCGTGAGCTGCCACTCTCGAAAGAGGCGATTTTTGCGTGTGATCGCCTCCAAGATATGCGGCGGGAGATGGCGCGACATTTCTCGCGGCGTCCCTGGGAGTGGCGGCCTCTGCTGCACCGAGAGCGTGCCGGGTGAAGAAGGCGAACGCTGCGTCGGCTCCCTGTACATCCGGGTCGGGCGCGCCTTCGAGGCGATCCAAGATCTCGGCGCGAAATCTGGCCTCAACTATGCCGCGGAAGTTGCTGCGGTCCGTCGGCATAGAGGCACCATTGACGTCCATGTCGAAGACCACCGGAAGGTGGTCGGACGACACGGCGCATCTAACAGCGGCAGACGTGAAGTGCCAGACACCTTTCAGTACGGCGGCGTCGAGCACGTCGGGCTGGCCGCGATGGGGGAAGACGGTGTGGTCGTAGGGCCCCAGGACTATGGCTCCATGCCGTTGTGTGGCGCGTAGGAGGCGGCGACCGCTGGCGTTCGTGATGCGGGAGTTCCATTCCGTGTGCTTGGCGTTCAAGTCACCCGCAATGAAGATCTTCCCGCGCAACGCCAGCAGGGCGTCGAAATCAGCATTCTGGAGCAGTCCCCTCGACGACCTGTAGGCCGAAACGAAGGTGATAACCCCCGCCGTAGTGGTGACAGCCACCCCAGTGGCCTCGATTGCAGCGAGGGGCGGCAGCTGAACTTCATGATGTTTGAGGGACGCCTTGACATAGCTGGCCGTCCCGCCACCGTGGGTCAGCCTGTTGGTGCGGTAGCACCGATGATTGCCCGCCTTGATATAAATTCCCGGCTTCAGGAATGTCTCGCATACGAGGCTAATGTCAATTGCTCGTCGCGCAAGACCGCTCTGAATTCCACTTGCTGGGGGACCAAGCTGTTCGCGCAAACGGTGAGGTCATCGATGAGGCGATTATCCACCGCGGGGAGAAGTAGCAACGCCGGCCTGGAGCGCCGTCTTGACCGCAGTGACGATCACCGGGAGTTGCTCAAGCAGCTGGCTCAAAGACAGCAAAAGCGATCGGAGCTCAGCTGCGTCGGGAGGCGAGGGGGCGGCGGGGGCCGCTGGGGCGGCCTCCACAACGAGGGCGTCTTGTGGCAACCGCTCCGTAGAAGACGACTGCCGTGGAACATCGGCAGCTAGCTGCAGTGGCGGCGCAGCACGAGTTGCCTGCTGCTGCCGCGGCAGAGTGTCGGCGGCAGTCCGTCGCGCAGCGGTAGGGATGGCCCGGCCCGCACTCTGGCGACGCCTGCGTGGGGCGGCATCCCGCGTGCCAGGCGTGGGTGCGGCGGTTGCCACCCGCCCGGGCGTAGCTGCGGACGGCGCAGT
The DNA here is from genome assembly GCF_021461395.2 of Schistocerca americana. Classification (NCBI taxonomy): domain Eukaryota; kingdom Metazoa; phylum Arthropoda; class Insecta; order Orthoptera; family Acrididae; genus Schistocerca; species Schistocerca americana. The sequence continues at coordinate 97,942,916 of NC_060121.1, forward strand.
CGGCTGCTGCCTGCTCCGGTCGCTGGGTGGAGGAGGCAGACGGTCCGCCCTCGGTGGCGGCAGCAAAGCTGGTAGACGGGTGCACTTTACGAGAAGGAGCAGCCATGCCCCGTTGTCGGTTTCAGCCCCGTTTGATGGCCGAACAGCCTTTGTAACTGGCAACCCGCAGGATTTGCGCTCGTGCTGTCCCGCGCACTTTACGCAGCGGGTCAGCAGGGTGCAGTAGCGGGAGACGTGGTCCAGCCTCAGGCATGAGAAGCACTGGGCCCTCTTGCCTTTGACTCGAAGCGGCTCCACCGCGACCTTGACACGACCGACCGGCTGCACCTGGAAAATCTACCGGTTTTCCAGGTTGTCAACGAGGACAACCTGGTACTGCGGCATGTCTTGGTGAGTTCGAGGGGACTTCATCGGGCTGGTGGACCGGATGCCAAAGCCCGTGTCCTCGAGCTGCTCTCGGAGGTAGTCCGTGCCAAACTTGAGGGGAAGGTGGCGGAAAACCACCTGCAGAAGTTTGAGCGTCTCGGGAGGGTGCGTGTAGCACGGGAGGCCATCCGTGCAGATGGTGTCCATCAACGCGCGATACTCTTCATTGGACGTGACTGTGAACTTGTAGAGGTCACTGCCGGTGGCCTTGACACTTGTGGACGTGGCCACGCTGTTAAGTTTCTGCTGAAAATCCTTGTAGACGCCGTCCCATTGGACGACGATAGGCGGCGGAGGTGCGGCTTTTTCTGGAGCGGTCCCGGAGGCGCGTTGCCGTACTCCGACGCGTCAGCGCTGGCATCCGCAAACGTGTTGGCTGTCGACAGCGGCTGCGTTTGCTGCAGCGCAGCAGCCCTGGCGGTGTGCCGCCTGGATGGGGCAACAGCAGGTGAACGAGGTGGTCGCTGCGTCTTCGTTGTCGGCTTGACGGTGCTCCGGGAGGAGCACGCGACCGTCTTCACTGCCTCTGTGGTGGAGGTGCGGGAGGCCCTATATGCCTTCTTCCGCGGCCTCACGGTGTCAGAGGTCAGGGAGGAGTTGTCGGAATCGTCGTGCGTCACAGCCCGGCGCTTTCTGGGCGCGCAGGCATCGTCAGGGTCGATGTCGCGACGCTCTGCCTCGGCAATCGCCTCACCAAGATTGGCGTCCGGCAGTTCGATGGCGTCCATCTCGGGGTTATCTGCAGCAGACTATGCGTCCGTCCAGATCGCGGGGTTTCCCCTAGCGTAGGATGGGGCATCAACTAGCGCAGCCACGTGCTCTCCCTGTGTCTCTGGCGCCAGAGGGGCAACCGGGGGCACATCGACCTCTCGAATGGTCGAGTCCAGCGGCGCAGCACCCGCCGAGACCTCCACCGCCGGGCCCGCAAACTCTTGCAGTGCGGCAGGCGAGGCTCTCGGTGGCACAGCCGACTCTCGCTGCCTCGTGTGCGGTAGTGCAGCAGCCTTCAGAATGTTACAGAAGGAGTGTATGGCCGCTTTATCATCTTCTCGGCCAAGGTAGGACCCCCCATGAGCGAGCTTGTTCATAAGAATGAACGCTCGGTCACTAGAGTGCAAGTCATCCTTAGCATAGTCAGGAGTCGGTAGCTGGTTCGCCATAGGGGGGGGGGGGAGGGGGGGGCGGATGGGGTCGCCACCGGAATTAGCTCAGTCGCCTGAGCTGGCCCCGACGGACGACGATCCACCACACCCATCGCAGGGAATGACACCTCAGTGCGTCGTGCGTGCATGCATGCATGCGTGCCGCGTGTGCGTGCGTGGTCTGTGCACTCTCGGCCTCTAGTATTTATCCCTCGCTGGTCCAGATACGATTCCATGTGCCCACGGCGCGCGGCGTGTTCGGTTGTGGTGGAGGCCTGCGCTGCGGTAGGTGGGTGGGGGTGGGGGGAGGTGGTACCGTATCTTTTCGGCAGCCGTGCCGGAATGATATCGTGCCTGCTTGCACCGATGCTCCATGGCAGAGCTTAGTATTGTTTGCAGGCCTCACTGAGTTGGTAACCAGTATTCCTGTTGACGAGGTTGTCTATTACGCGTATTTCTATGGCCTCTTTGAAGCTGCAGTGCCAGTAGTTATTTGTGGAGGCCAGTGCTTTTGTCTCGTCATAATTTGCAATATGTCCAGAGTTTATGCAATGTTCTGCTAGGACCGACTGGATTGGTTGACCTAGGCGGATGTAACGTTGGCATTCTTTGCATCAATCTTCCACCGTACGAGCTGTTTGGCCGATATAGGATTTGTCACGGCTGCACGGGATTTTGTGTATCGCCGCTTCCTTGAGGCTGACACCGTCTTCCACCGTCCCTAGAAAGGCGTGCGTCTTACCTGGTGGTCGGAAGACTGTGTCGATCTTGCTGTTGCCTCAATAGTCTCCCTAATTTGGACGACACGTTGCCTGAAAAAGGTAGAAACGCCAGGCCTGTTTTCTCTTCTTCTATTTGTTCTTCATCTTGGTCTGTTCTGCTCTTCTCTTGCTGGAAGGCCCTTTGGATTTGGCGGCTGCAATATCTGTTCTTGTCGAACATAGTCTCAGGTGTTTGAGCACCGTTGATAAGTTCTGTTCGTCCGAGATCGTAAGTGGTTCAAATGGCTCTGAGCACTATGGGACTTAACTGCTCAGGTCATCAGCCCCTAGAACTTAGAACCACTTAAACCTAACTAACCTAAAGACATCACACACATCCATGCCCGAGGCAGGATTCGAACCTGCGACCGCAGCGGTCGCGCGGCTCCAGACTGTAGCGCCTAGAACTGCTCGGCCACTCCGGCCGGCGATCGTATGTGTTCTGTGTACCAAGATGTTAAGCACTCCATTCATATGGGCCGGATGGTGACAACTGGAAGCATGTAGGTACAGGTTAGTGCATGTGGCCTTGCAGTGCACACTGTGACTAGCGAGTCATCAGACCTGCGTTGCACCAGAACGTCAAGGAAGGGTAGTTGTCTATCTTTTTCTGTAGTGGACTGTATGCTATCATGGATGGAATTTAGATGTTAGGGAAATATTTGTACTTGATGCTTTCGATGTGGCAAGTTTACAAAGCATCGTCCACATGTCGAAAGAAGTATGCTGGCTTCAGTTCGGCGGTTTCCAAGGCTACTTCCTCGAAATTCTCCATGAATAGGTTGGCTACGAGAGGGCTAGTAGAAATCCTTGGGTAACAGAAGAAGTATTGAATTTAATTGATGAAAGGAGAAAATATAAAAATTCAGTAAATGAAGCAGGCAAAAAGGAATACAAACGTCTCAAAAATGAGATCGACAGGAAGTGCAAAATGGCTGAGCAGGAATGGCTAGAGGACAGATGTAAGGATGTAGAGGCTTATCTCACTAGGGTAAGATAGATAATGCCTACAGGAAAATTAAAGAGACCTTTGGACATAAGAGAACGACTTGTATGAATATCAAGAGCTCAGATGGAAACCCAGTTCTAAGCAAAGAAGGGAAAGCAGAAAGGTGGAAGGAGTATATAGAGGGTCTATACAAGGGCGATGTACTTGAGGACAATATTATAGAAATGGAAGAGGATGTAGATGAAGATGAAATGGGAGATATCATACTGCGTGAAGAGTATGACAGAGCACTGAAAGACCTGAGTCGAAACAAGGCCCCCGGAGTAGACAACATTCCATTGGAACTACTGACGGCCCTGTGAGAGCCAGTCCTGACAAAACTCTACCATCTGGTGAGCAAGATGTATGAAACAGGCGAAATACCCTCAGACTTCAAGAAGAATATAATAATTCCAATCCCAAAGAAAGCAGGTGTTGACAGATGTGAAAATTACCGAACTATCAGTTTAATAAGTCACAGCTGCAAGATACTAACACGAATTCTTTACAGACGAATGGAAAAGTTAGGAGAAGCCAACCTCGGGGAAGATCAGTTTGGATTCCGTAGAAACACTGGAACAAGTGAGGCAATACTGACTTTACGATTTATCTTAGAAGAAAGATTAAGGAGAGGCAAACCTACGTTTCTAGCATTTGTAGACTTAGAGAAAGCTTTTGACAATGTTGACTGGAATACTCTCTTTCAAATTCTAAAGGTGGCAAGGGTAAAATACAGGGAGCGAAAGGCTATTTACAATTTGTACAGAAACCAGATGGCAGTTATAAGAGTCGAGGGGCATGAAAGGGAAGCAGTGGTTGGGAAAGGAGTGAGACAGGGTTGTAGCCTCTCCCCGATGTTATTCAATCTGTATATCGAGCAAGCAGTAAAGGAGGCAAAAGAAAAATTCGGAGTAGGTATTAAAATCCATGGAGAAGAAATAAAAACTTTGAGGTTCGCCGATGACATTGTAATTCTGTCAGAGACAGCAAAGGACTTGGAATATCAGTTGAATGGAATGGACAGAGTCTTGAAAGGAGGATATAAGATGAACATCAACAAAAGCAAAACGAGGGCAATGGAATGTAGTCGAATTAAGTCGGGTGATGCTGAGGGAATTAGATTAGGAAATGAGACACTTAAAGTAGTAAAGGAGTTTGGCTATTTGGGGAGCAAAATAACTGATGATGGTCGAAGTAGAGAGGATATAAAATGTAGGTTTCTGAAGAAGAGAAATTTGTTAACATCGAGTATAGATTTAAGTGTCAGGAAGTCATTTCTGAAAGTATTTGTATGGAATTGTAGCTATGTATGGAAGTGAAACGTGGACGATAAATAGTTTGGACAAGAAGAGAATAGAAGCTTTCGAAATGTGGTGCTACAGAAGAATTCTGAAGATTAGATGGGTAGATCACATAACTAATGAGGAAGTATTGAATAGAATTGGGGAGAAGATAAGTTTGTGGCACAACTTGACTAGAAGAAGGGATCGGTTGGTAGGACATGTCCTGAGGCATCAAGGGATCACAAATTTAGCATTGGAGGGCAGCGTGGAGGGTAAAAATCGTAGAGGGAGACCAAGAGATGAATGCATTAAGCAGATTCAGAAGGATGTAGGTTGCAGTAGGTACTGGGAGATGAAGAAGCTTGCACAGGATAGAGTAGCATGGAGAGCTGCATCAAACCAGTCTCAGGACTGAAGACCACAACAACAACAACAGGTTGGCTACCATCGGAGACAACGGGTTCCCCATGGTCTGCGTCGGTCTGCTCAGAGTACTGGTCGTTGAAGACAAAGTAGGTCGATGTTAACACATGCCTGAAAAGTTGTGTCAGTTCTGCCTCGAACTTCTCACTGATTAAGTTGATAGAATCTTCCAGGGGGACTCGTGTAAATAATGACACGGCATCAAAGCTGCCCATGATGTCGGATTCTCGTAAAGCTAGCTCCGTTAGCCGGCCAATGAAGACCTTCGAATTCAGGATGTGGTGCGCCCATTTTTCGGCGATGGTTCGGGCTACCACCAAGCGTTGGCGAAGTCTCTTGATGTCCTTACCTTCGAGCGCGCCATTTTTCAGAAAGCTGTAGGTGATTTGTTGTTTCTTCTTTGCCAGGTCTGTTTTACTTTTCCAATATGATGGATCGTCTAGTGATTGTAGCATTTTCTGTTGATATTCGCGTGTCACAAGAATGGCATAGCATTCCCCTTGTAGGCGGGCGGAACCACTGTCTCTGTATTTTTTCTGAGGCTGCGTAGTTCTGGCCTGTGTTGCTCAAGAAAGAATCCGGCACGTTTCCCTCTTGATTTCTTTAGCCCTGTCGTCTGGTAGCCCTCAGATTGCCTGCTCTACCGAAGGTTTTATTTCAGTGAACGGGGAAGTTGCAGGTGTTGGCGCAAATTTGAGCCAGTTTCAGGTATGGCTATAGCTCGACGACACGCCCCGCGCCATCGGCGCACGGAATCGCACCCGTGCCCGCGAGAGATAAATACTAACGGCAGACAGCGGACAGACCATTGCATCAGCACCACCTGATGATGGCGGAGTGGGTATTCGCCGAAATATCGTGGGAATTTGTTGATCGTATCCGGCTGGATACCCGAAAACCATGCAAACAGCACATACGCCGGGAAATCTTCAGATCGGAGGAACAGAGATTGTTTAACGGTAGCATAACTTGCTCCCTCTCTGACATGCACAGCGATGACTTGCAAAAATCAGGACGGCATGATCATCTTACGAAGTGTTCAGCATACCTGTCGCAAGGCACAACAAAGCCCAAGCAAGGACAGAATAAAAGTATGTAAATACCTAGCAATGTTGTTCAGAAGTCACTTGTGTTAGTATCTCAGCTCTTCAACCACGGGACTGTCACACCAGGGGCGTCATCCGGAATACAGTTTGTAGACCACAGATGGCCCCGCGAAAGGGCAGTCTGCCCTGAAACTACAGAAGTGGCAGGTGCCGCCACATCGGATCAACACCGGCCGTGGGAAACAGTTTTCCAGCAACCCTTGCGGAGCGGTGAGTCAAGGCCGTTGCGTCACCTGCCCAAGGGCTGCAGGACAGCGCTGAGGTTGCGAGTCGCGCCTGCTACCTTCTCCGCCGTAACTGGCCGCCAGGTCTGGAGCCATCACTGACAGAGGCAGCTGCATTGTGGACCACCGTTCAGCTGACACCGCGCCCTGCCAGCATTGCTGAACGACACGACACACATAGGAAGCGACTGGACACCTCTGCCAAGCTGCTGTTTCCCGTACTAAGCTACTGTACTGTGCAGTAATTAAGACATTTTGTTGCTTGTGGATGTTTGTCTGGCGCCCCATTGTGTCTCCCCGTACCCCTCCGGCGCCATTCCACATCATAATTAATCACAGAAATTTCAACTTCATATTAGCATTAACTGAAACTGTATACAAAATATACGGCGTGTATTCGATATAAGTCCAGGTATTTTTATTTGTTGTACCTCAATATGTACACACATCACTGTTCTGGGTGTTTTTTATTTGTGTCAAACAGTGTTCCTGAAAACACGTTACATGATTTACTACCTGATGTTTTCTGCACAGTCGTAACTGCACCACTAAATGGACTACACCTGCAGAACAGACAATCGTTCTGTAACCACATGTCCACACTTCAACAGCTGATGTGCGGACTAGAAGAAAATAAGCAAGCCTGCTCTTGCCTAATGTACTTGAGGGTACTATACAACCTAAGAACATACTGCTATCCTCAGTCACCAATAAAAATATCTTCACTTATATCCGCTGCATCCTGTATAAAGGGTGACAATTATTGAAATACATGAAATAAAACCGTTATAACTTCGCAACGATTTGCATTAGGACGTTCAAAGTGCACCGTTGGCGGCGGGGCATTGTCGGAATTAGTGTACGCTTGTGTGGCTGGTCCCGGCGGAGGTTCGAGTCCTCCCTCGGGCATGGGTGTGTGTGTATGTCCTTAGGATAACTTAGGTTAAGTAGTGTGTAAGCTTAGGGACTGATGACCTTAGCAGTTAAGTCCCATAAGATTTCACACATACTTTTTACTGTATGCTTGTATGGTTTGGTATCGCGACGAAGCCCACTTCCTTTTGTATGGGTTCGTCAATAACCAAAATTGGCGTATTTGGGGGACTGAGACTCCGCATTTCGCGATCGAGAAGTCCCTTCACCCTCAACGGGTAACTGTGTTGTGTGCAGTGTCCAGACACGGAATAGTCCGTGCGATATTCCTTGGTGGCACGGTGACTACCGAACAGTATGTGAACATCCTGGAAGACGATTTCGCCCCCATTATCCAAAGTGACAGTGATTTCGAAGCGATGTGGTTCATGCAAGACGGAGCTCGACCCCATAGAAGCAGGAGAGTGTTTGATGCCCTGGAGGAACACTCTGGGGGCCGCATTGTGGCTCTGGGGTACCAAGGGGCCACTGGCATGGGCCTCGATTGGCCGCCATATTCTCCGCATCTGAACACATGCGACTCCTTTTTGTGGACCTATATTAAAGACAGGGTGTACAGTAATAACCCCAAAACCATTGCTGAGCAGAAAACAGCCATTCAGAAGGTCATCGACAGCATCGATGTTCAAACACATCAGCGGGTCATGCAGAATTTTGTTATTCGTCTCCGCCACATCATCGTCGATGATGACAAACTCATTGAACATGTCATAACCTAAGTACGAACATCTATAGCGACGTTTACATTTGAATAAAGTGTGTGCACGCCATAGTTTGTAATTAATTTACGTTTACTTTCATGTAGTTCAGTAATTATCACCCTGGTTCATCTTTGGTCTGCGTTATGAGAGTGAAGAATGAAAGACACGATAGAAGCACTAAATTAAGTAAGGCTGTGACGTCAAGTTGTGAGTAGTGTCTGGATAGCTCAAGAGGTAAAGGATTGCCTCATATAAGGCAGGTTCCAAGTTCCAGACCTGGTGCAACCCACAGTTTTAAGCTGCCAGCAAGATTTAAAATCACTGATGGATGTTGTTTTGTGAGACAATTCGATATGCTACGTATCGGTAGTCAAAGACTCACATGTAACTTATACTGAATTGCACACAGAATTTATTTTGTTTTTTCGTAATTACATTCGTCGTGTTAATGCGTGCAAGCGATTGAATACGTTCGATGCAAACACAAACGAATGTATTTATTGTAACATATTCCGTTTATGAATTCATTCCGACACAGAAGCTGTATAGAGAGTAGCATGAAAAATACTTCACAGGAAATATTAAGACCAATTTGCAAATTTATACTGACAGTTCCACGTGTTCCAACTGAACACATTGCGAGTTTTAGATAACTATTTATGGGTGTCAATCACCGAACGTTCTGTCACAAATAATTTAGCATTTTTCCAGAGAGGTTTATGTGTTTGTTCGCTACCAAACTAACGACTATGAGTGTGTAAACGTGTGTTTGTTTGTTTGTGTGTGTGTGTGTGTGTGTGTGTGTGAGGGGGACAGAGAGAGAGAGAGAGAGAGAGAGAGAGAGAGAGAGAGAGAGAGAGAGATAGAGAGAGAGAAAGAGAGAGAAAGAGGGAGAATGTACGTTAGCAGCAGATTTCATAATTGTTTATTTGTTTATTCTTACTAGAGTGACAGACTTACAAATTCTAAACGTTTATGTTAGACTGTAGCTCGTACAGTACAAAGATTCGCAGGCAAAAAGTTGAAACTATTTGTCTCCGCCTGACACTCGCCACATTACGTTGGTAGCCCTCACATGGCACACATTAAAAACCTTGACCCTAGGCACTATTACGGTCCAAAATAAAATGCGAGATTTTGCACTGCTTTCCCGTGATACATTTGCAGCCCGCACTTAACTGGACGCTACTGTTCTGCTTTTTAGTTGCCCCACGGTGGCGGACATATTACTGTGACTGAGTGAGGGATTAACGTGTTGCAGTGGCACATGGTGGAACAGGACGGCGATTTATTACACTGTAAGCGTTTTTACAAACCGTGGAGTCATTTATAACAGGCAGCGACGTGAATGGCGATCTCTGTGCGTTTCGTTTCTCCCCCACGGTAGTAGCCTCTGGTGTTGCCGGCCACATCGTAAGACTTCCATATCGTTACAAACTTCCTTCAAACAAAGCCCCACCTTCCTTTTGCTTTTCATTTCTCCCACTTTTCATGTGTCGGACCTTATCCCACGGACTTCCACTGTATGAGTCTGAAGCAGACACCTGCATGCACATGCGGGGTGAAGGTTCCCCAGAACACACTGTCTTTTTCTTCGGGCAATACGCGAACAATGGACACACACTACACTTAGACTACACAGATACAGACATTGATATATACACAGCAATAAGAGACGAAGAACAATGGGCACAATTAAACGCACTGGCTAACAGTATTTCAAAAACAACACATGAAGAGTACATGCGAACACGACATAACACACAAGCGTATGTGCAACGTAACAACAATCTCCGGAGGGTGGACAGTGATACTGACAGTGACAGCGAAAATAGTGACAAAGAGGAGGAACAGTAGAAGGAAGCTGAGACGTGAGAGCAAATAAGCATAAGGTGCTGGCGATCTAGCGAAGAAATCACCAAATGCTGTACGTGGATGGGCACCTAAAGTAGTTAATACATGGGATTAGTAATAAATAGGATAAGCAATATTATTTCTCTAGTAATAATCGTGTGTGTGTGTGTGTGTGTGTGTGTGTGTGTGTGTGTGTGTGTGTGTCTGTGTGTGTGTTTGTTTCTCTGTGTGTGCTACTGGCGGTCAACGCCTCGAAGAAACCATTCCGTGGTATTCACCGTCAGTCACATTCGTTGATGGTACTAACAAATCTCTCCTCCATCCTATCACCTTTTTATATTCTTCTTAAGAAAACAACAAAATTTTAAAAATTTTATTTATATTTCAACCTTAAATTATTGTTATTTTGAAAAGTATTATTCTTTGTAAATTCTAAAGATAAAATAAAAGAAAAGAAAGCTGTAAAAAGATGAAAAACGAAAATTGTAAGATGTACGACCTGTTTTAAACATCAGGTAACAGGTCTATAAATGGCAATAAATAAATAAATAAAATAAATCTATCGGTACCTCTTCTCCCAATATTTCAGAACAACTTTGCAATCAATTTCTCATAATATTGCTATCTTTTCCCCATACCGCCTTGTTATTGCGTTATTTCTGTACAGAAAAGAGCACGAGGCACATTTTATACACTGTCGAAAAGAAAAATTTAACACCCTGAAGTTCTGAGTGCAGTGGCGCCGGGAATTAATGTGTGCATATTGAAGGGTTGTAGTGTCTGATTTACTCGTTATGTTCATCGGCAGTCAGATTGTGCACAGCAGGCCTGTGTGTGCAACCCTCTGTTTCTAACCTGCAGGCGGTAACTTTGCTGAGCTTAGAGGGGAACAGTGGTTGCCACATCCCTTCTGTGGCACAACCATAGAGCACCTTCGAGTGTATACTCCTGTTGAACTGCTTCAGCCATTTGACCGGATTCACATTGTGGGCTTGGGGAAAGCTGGACGGGCGTGTTGACGGAAGCTGCAGGTGCTTGACACAGTCTGTCGGTGCTGTCTCGCTACTTTCAACAGTTGTGTGCGGACCGTTCGGACACGTGTAGACCAGCTCCTGGACGTTCACGTAATACAGACGCACCTCGACACCGACTCACTGTTCGAGCAGCCGTGGCTGACCGAACGTCATTCAGGGAAGACATCAGGTACATGTTACACCTGTCGTGTCATTAGGGATCACTGGGAACCATCCATTTGTATCAGAATTAAGGTCACTTGCGCCTCTGGCCGGGCTACCACTGACAGCACGAGCTCATCATACTCCTCCCATATCATATACTTCTGCAGTGACGATCGACCTGTCTCCACATTCGTCAATAAAATGGCTTTGTCCTTGAGGGTGCTGTACTTTCATTCTGGCAGTGTATATCGTTTCAAGAAAACATCTATTAACTTGTAGAAGCTGTAGAGAAGGTTAATTATCATTAATTTGTTACTGATCGCACATGTTCATGGCTTCCTGAATTAATTTTCACCCTTCAGCGAGTTGCGCGCTAATGTGAAACTTGCTGGCAGATTAAAAAGGAAAGTGGGTGATGGCAAAATGGTAGCAGCAAAGCTGTGAGGCCGAGTGGTGAGTTGTTCTCGTACAGCTCAGTCGGTAAAATGGATTACCCATGGAAGCCTAGGTTTCATGACAGCATCGTTAATGAAGTGGGTATTTCGACATGAAAATGAGGTTTATAGTAATTAAAAATTACAGATCGGTAGAGACTTGCTTCTTTAGCTGACAATTAATAAACGCTTTAAGTTGTATTCAACACTGACACTTTCCAAACATTGAATAGCACATAGACGTTAAAACAGCGCAAACAGCGATTTATCATATACTGTAGCCAGTTTCAGTTTCACGACCATTGTTTTCTTTACTTATTGCTATTTCATACCCTTAAGATCAAATGACTAAAAGATAAAAAAGGAATATATATACATGTAGAAACACATGGCCGAAAATATGACATTCTTCTAATACAAAACACTGCAGTCTCCCACTTAAGACCCAAAGGATCGGCACTGGAAAGAAAGAATTTGGGGGTGGGGGTGTGTTCCGTAGCGTTGAATGGTGTCAGCAGAAAAATAAAGGAGTCCGTTAGGTAGAAAGCGAGGAAGATGAAGGTAGGTATTTGTGAGGATAGTGACAAGACAGAAGGTAAGGAGCAGCTTGGGGTGTGGGCACGGCAGTTGTGTCAAGAGGAATGGGTTGAGGATAGATGGGGAAGGAAAAGAAAAGGGGATCCCTGATCTCGAGTAGAATATATGGGGCAAGGTTATACTCGGTGCGAGGCATAAACATCGGGGAGAATCTCATTTCTGGGAGAAGTAGTCGTTGAAGTTGCGTTGGGGGAGTGTACGGAGTGTGTGTACGTGTGGGGACGGTGGCATACGTTTGTGAAGAGACGTCAGCACACCAGCAATAGTGATCAGAGCGGTAAAAGTAGTGCTACTGGAATCTAGTTCGCAGGTGGTGTAAGACATGCTGAGGTATTCGATGTGAGTGAGGAGGGGTGGGAATTTGACGAGATGATAGAGAACCGGAATGGAAAAAGCTAAATAGATACAGAAAGCGAGGGGGAATGCATGCCGTTAAACGATCTGGAGGGACTTCTAGAACTCCGGTGCATTGGGGAGTATTGGACGGATCAAGGTTTTATTGTAGGTATGGAAAATGGTGGAGGAGTGTAATCCCCAAGCACGCCGAGTTAGTAGTTTTAGTATTTTTTTATGGTTAATACACGAGATTTCCATGTTGGATGCCTGTCGACAATTAGTCCACTGTATTTTAGTGGACTAATTAACTGGATAGGATGGTAACAAATGATAAGGTAGAAGTAAAGGAGATGGAAGGTACTGGAATAGAAGGGAGAACCGATAGAGGTACTCAGGGTACCCTCCGCCACACACCGTCAGGTGGCTTGCGGAGTATGGATGCAGATGAAGATTGGTTTCTCCTGCAATTATTGCCTGGGATTTGGAGAAGTTCATCTTGAGAAGACCGTGGTTGCACCAGGAGGTGAACTGACTGAACTGGATTTGAAAGGATCGTTGGCATTTCTGGAGTGCAATGCAGAGACAACAATCTTCGCAGCAGTTACTGTGTGCTAGCGACCAGTCCCAACTTCGCACTACGATTGGACGACTTTTTTATCAAATGACTTCAGTAGTTCCTGAGGTAATTTGTAACATAGCCCAATAGATAGGGAAACGTGTAGGGGGCCTATCATAATATGCACAGGTATCGTTCGCTCTCTGTAATTCACTGATACCTATTAGGAAAAACAGATAAACCCCCATTCTTTAAACAATCGAATTGCCGTGTGTAAAAGAGCTTCAAACATCTGATTACTTTACGAAAGAGTTAATGCGTTAAACATTTGACGTCAAGCATATAACGAGTTCCGAAAAGGTTTGAAATTATGTTTAAAGTTTGTTGGAAGTTGCGAAATGCTTTCATTATGAAACACTGAATGACTGTAGTATGGATAATTTGTGCTCCATTTTAAGCAACAGGAAGTTTTCAGGCATCTCAATGTTTATGGTGTCATGTCTCCTGAACTAGGCGTGGCACATTGATACAATTTTGCTGGTAGATTCAGTGATATATGCAAACATTGTTTGCGAATAGAGTTAGTAGGAAAGAAGCAATAAATTAACATGTCATGTCTCCATGAACACTGAAAATGTAGCAAGCGATAAACTTTCCTTCCTTTCATCATTTTGTGAGAGATTTCAGCGAGGAAAAATTACGTAAGGTTTTTGTAATTAGGTGTTTTTTGGAACTCGCTAAGTGCTCTCACTCTCAAATATTGGATGAATAAATTCCGGGTATTTGTGCACCGTCAATTACGCTGCACCAAGACGAACACCCGGTTTCTAACTACAATATTTGTCTCATTGTGTAGGACTTTTAACTGAAGATTACATCTCTAGTAAGTAAATTATGACGTAATTTCAGATTATTAAAATCAGGTTATGATTACGCGAAATATTGAAAATCAGATTTTTCCCCCTGGAAGAGGTGACATAAACAACCTGCAGCTGCAACCGAATTCCAGGTTTCGTGTTCCGGGGCAGTCGCTTAGTAACGTGAATTACTTCGTCGATGCTGCAGCCTCACCCTAGATATTAAAGAGATCTGTACATAGTTATATAACGCAACCTAAATACGAAATTGAAATAAACAGCAATTTGAATTGTTTTAAGGCCTCATTTGATAACAAGTCACTATTTCGTTGGATGTGGTATCCAAAAATATCAATAGTAAACGATTGGAGGAAGTGTGTCGTAATTAGCTCTCAAGAAACGCAAGGGGAGAGAAGTGGCGTAATAACTGACAACTGAGTGTTGCATAAAAATCTTAGACTGGACTGGACACGAATGTGGCCTGCAAGAAGGTTTCAGCGTCACTTCATTCACAACGGAAATATAAATAAAGCATTTCATTTCGAGATTAAAAATAAGCTTGTGAAATTGCTGATACTTCCCGTACTTGGTTGTGGTAACGCTATTCTGCAAGCAGTTTCGTACGAAAGCTGACGCAGGCTAAAATTGGCGATGAATGCTGGTATATCATACCTTTTTTGTTCCGTAGGCAAGTTATATCACTTTTGCTTACAAACAATTACTATGGCTACGTGCTGAAAGCCTAGACACTATCATATTCTATGTTTGCTCCATCAAATCAATGCGCTCCCTCTTGTTTATTTTCACCTCTTACGCTATTGTCTCAACGACACGGCAGAAATACTCAACAAAGTAACGTCCTCACTGTATCATCACATAAAAATGCAATGTTCTTTACATCATTTTCTGTATCAGGAGCCCAACTTTCGAAACATCTCCCTCAAAATGTCAGAGAAATTAAATTCTTTCCGAACTTCAAAACATAGCTAAAGGGCCGGTTCTATCGCGATAGCCACCTCCCCCACATACTACTCTGCAACACAATCTAGTCAGCATCTGTATCCCACAACTTTTCCCTCTCCCATATCGACAAGAGTTCTGTATTTCAGTTCCGTTGTTTTCTAACAGCCGCTGTCATTGCCGGTTTAATGTTCTCTTCTTCCTTCATCCATTCCGCTCCTGATAATACTAACCATGGCTTGAAGGCACCAAACTAATCTCTATCAATCTTAAGTCCCATTACTGTTAGTACGAGGGGCTTTCAATAAGCAATGCAACACGTTTGTTTTTTCGGTTGAGAAACTAGGGAATCTTCTGTGTGACATCTTGAAATATCCTCGCTTCGACTCTTACAGCTTCATCAAGTTCCGACAGGTGGCGGCGGTGTACACAGCCTTCAAAATGGAGTTTGTAGCGGAGGTGCGTTCCAAGCAGAGAGATGTAATTGAGATTCTTTTGGCGGAAAACCGGCGCACCGCAGGTATTCATGAGCGCTTGTAGAATATCTACGGAACAAAACCTGTGTGAGTCGTTGGGCGAAGCATCGACCAACATCGCAACAAATTCTTGGAAGTCTGTCCGATCTACCGCGTGCCGGCCGCCCCCACACGTGCGGACACTCTCATTCGATGTGATCAACAGATCACACTCAGGCACTTCGCTGCACAACTGGCCGTCTCCGATGGTATTGCTGGCAAATTGGTCCACCTGCTAGGGTATCAAAAGTCCGCACTTGCTTCCTCGTCGCCTAACAGAAGACCACGATGAGCAAGGTCTGTGAGGAACTGCTTGCGCGTTACGAGGCTGATCGCGACAATTTACTGTCGAAATTCCTCACAGGCGATGAAATAACAGTTCATGTCTCCGAACTGGAAGCAAAATAGGAATCCACAGAGTGTCGCCATATTACATTTCGTCGGAAGAAGAAGTTCAGAGCCGCACCCTCAGCCGGAAAAGTCATGGCGACCGTCCTCTGGCACTTTTAAGAGGTTATTCTGTTTGGTGTCCTCCCTCATGGTGCAAAGACTAACTCAGAGTTCAATGGTATTACCCTCAGGCAATTATAGAAACGACTTCAGAGTGTTCGTCGCCATAAAAACGCAAACAAACTTCCCTTTCTCCGTGACATCGCAAGGCGTCACACATGTCTGCGCACCCAAAAGGAGCTCACGAAACTGTGACTCAGTATGGTTAAATGTAGAAAAAAGAGAAAGGCACACTTTTTTAATAGACATGGTAATTGTATATACGACGTAACCTCCTTCTTTCTCCTGCCTATGTCCATTTCCTCCTCCCCTTTCTTTGTCCTCCCCTTTCTTTGTCGTCCCCTTTCTTCGTTCTCCCCCTGTCTCTGCCCATCACCTCCTGCTCAATCTTCCCGTCCATCTTGTCATCACCTTCTGTCTCTGCCCCTCTCTTCGACCGTTATCCCTAGGTCTATCTTCCCGTCCCCCTGTCCATCTCAATCTCCTCCTACCCCCATTGTTCATTGTTACTGCACCTTCAGAATCTGTAGTAGTAAAACTTTGAACATCGCTGCTAAGGTTCAGTGACCGTGTCAGAATTATATCGGAACAAATAAGCGTCAGCGAGATGAATGACAGCCACCCTAGGTAACTTCTGGAGAAGGGCGTTGGAAACTTCGTCTGGGCCCGCAGCCTTCTGCGGTTCAGGAGACGCAGGATGGACGACACCTCTTCCGCCGTCGTCTCTTCAATGACGTCATCGTCGTCGCGTGCCTCCAAGTAGCGTGGGAGCCGGTCAGCAACCAGATCTTCGTGGGCAGCGTCGGTCGGGTCTTCTATCGGCGTAAACGCAGCCTCAAAGACGTCTGCGAGGGCATCAGCCTTCGCAGCTGACCATGGACCATCACTGGGGGGATACGTTGCGTGCGGCGTAGGAAACGCTTTGTCATCCGCCAGGCCGTGCCGTCGTCAAGGCAGAGGGTGGCAACCGTGTTATTCCAGTCGCGATGGCGATTGTTGTCAATGGCGGCCCGGATGTCCCGACGCATCCTGTTGAGGAGGCGCTTGGTGTCGGCATTTCTTGTCCTCTGCCACTCCCGGTAGACCCGGTTCTTCTCAGTGATGGCCGCAAGGATGTCCCTCGGCAGCTGGCGGGAGTAGTCAGGCAGAGTGCGCGGTCGGGGCGGCGTTGCTATGTTGGCGGCGTCGATCGTGGTTGCCGCGAAATGCAGAAGTGCTGCGTCCGCTCCAGCTTCCGCAGGGGGCGGCGCGGTGGCGAGTGAGTCCGTCACGGATGCTTGAAACCTGTCCCAGTCGATGCCAGCAAGTGAGATGCCTCTCCTGGGCTGTTGTAGGGCGTCTAGGTTTATATAAAAAACCACTGGTACATGATCAGAAGACAGTGCCGTCCTCGTCGTGGGAGTTATCTGATGAGGGATGCCCTTGACGACCGCGATGTAGATTATATCCGGGAGGCCACGGGCAGGGAAGATCGTCGGGTCGTACGGCCCCACCACAAGCGCACGGTGACGTTCCGCTACCCGGAGCAGGCAGCGTCCAGCGGCATTGGTGATCCTGGAGTTCCAGGAGACATGTTTACTATTGAAGTCCCCAGCGACGAACACCTGCCCCCTCGAGGAGAGCAGAGCATCGATGTCAGCAGGGTCCAGTGGACGAGACGGCGGTCGATAGGCAGCGACGAACGTGATGGCACCCGGCGAGGTATTAACGACGACACCAGTCGCCTCCAGCGATGCCAGTGGTGGAAGTTGTATCACGTGATAACGAATACCATTGCGGACGTAAGCGGCTGTCCCACCACCCGCCGTCAGTCGATCGGTGCGATAGCTGGAGTACTTTGCAGCCCTGACGTCGACCCCAGGCTTCAGGTGGGTTTCGTTGATAAGACAGACGTCGACGGCTTCGTCTCGAAGAAATTGGCGAAGTTCGCCGGCTCGAGTGCGGACGCCGTTGGCATTCCACGCGACGACCGCGAGCCCTCTAACGCTGCCCACGGTGCAGCTGGTGAGGGTCGACAGCGGTCGGGGCCGGGGCGGCCCATCGGCACTGCAGCGGTGAGTTGCTGCGACAGGACTTCGATCAACTTCGTGGCACTGGTCACCAGGGCAGTGAGCTGCGCGACGAGGCTGGCCAGGTCAGCGGTGGAGGCAGCCGGCGCGGCCCCGTCGCTGGAAGGGGGAGGCGTGGCTGCTGCGCTGTGAGAGTCCACCTGGGGCTGCTCGACTGACGGTGCTGAGCGCTGGGTACCCACGGGGCGGCGACCCCCGCGCCGGCGGTTGGCGGGGCGCGGTCCGGCCGACGTCCCGGGAGAGGCAGCACCCGGGTCCGTCCCTAGCAGCTGTGGTGGAGGCGCAGGACCCTCAGGTGTCGGCACGGCCTCGGATGCGGCGGGAGCAGGAGCGGCAGACGCTGTCGGGACGGCGGAGGGCGCCCCTGATGCTGCCGCCGCGAAAGAGACGCCAGGCCGTCGCGTTGCTGGCGTCTTCGGACGGGGCGCGGGTGTTTGGCCACGTTGGCGAGCGATGTTACGCTTCCACACCTCACACCCCCGATAACTGGCCACGTGTGCACCGCCACAGAGGCCACATGTCGGCTTCTCGGTGGGCGGACGGGGCCACGCACGTCCTGTGTGGGCGCTGGCGCATTTAACACACCTGTCCGGCATAGAGCAGTGGCGCGAGACGTGATTTATCTCCTGACAGCGAAAGCACTGCACTGGGCCTCTCCGGGAGCGAAGATCTTCGGTCCGAACCGGAACGTCGGGGACCCGCGTCAATTGGTAGAGCTAGCGGTTCTCCACGGTGTCGGAGCAGACGACCAGGAAGAGCGGCATATCATCACGTGATTTAGGCGACTTCATCTTCACGACTGCCCGGATGTAGAAGCCCAGGTCAGCGAGTTCACGATGCAGGTGATCGGCTTCCATGTTGAACGGGAGATCGCGGATTACAATCTTCAAGACCTTGTCAGGTGCGGAAGCGTCGGTATAGAATGGGATACCACGCTCGGACGCCTGCTGGGTGACCCGGCGATAATCGTCAGCAGTGAGGAGTGTGACCCTGTACAGGTCACGCCCTGCAGGCTTCACGGTGTACACGGCCGTTGTCCAGCTGCGCAACAACTTCTCCAGTTCCCCATAGGGCGGCCGAAACTGGAGGACCACCGGCGGAAGATGGGAGTCTTTCTTCGGCGCAGGATCGCGAGGCAGCTGGTCCGGCGGGTCAGCGAGCACGTCGAATGAGTTGGCGACGGCAGATGGAAGCGTCGTCGATGACTGCATGCGTCTTGCAGTTCGCCGGGCCGGGACAAAACCGACGGCGTCAGGGGCGAAATGTTGCTTGGCCCTCTTCTCGATCGGCGAGCTGCGAACAGCGGACGTCGCGGCTGTCGCCCTCCTCTTCTTTTTCCCGCTTCGTCCGCGTGGCTGAGGCGCGGTGGAGCTCTCATCTTCAGAATCGGAGAGCGGAGCAGACAGCGCTGACTTCAAGGTTTCCGTAGCTGTGTCCATCAAATCCATAGCCATAACACTGGTCGTCCTAAGTGGGGCCGACGGCGCAAGCGCGGCCGGACGGCGATCTGCGACACCCTTCGCGTCGCTAGCAAGCGCAGGTACGTCTTCTCGCGGCTGAACATCTCAGCAACTGTCCGTGCGTGTCGTGTCTGAGCTTCTCCGTCGAATCTCCTCCCCTTTATACTCTGATCGCTCCCCACCCCTTTCCCCGCGTCATGCCGCACGTGGCGCTGCGTGCGGTGGTGGTGGGGAGGGGCGGGCTGCTGGCTGCTGGATGCGAACTGTGGACCACCAGATGTCCTGTGGCCTTCGTCGGCAGCGGAAGTCGCTTTGCGTCGGCGCTGTGCTTTTAGTTGGCTTAGTGCTGGGTCCCAGGCTTTTCTGAGATTGAACCCGGCGCCTCTGTTGATCAGCCCATCAGCTACACTTATTTCAATACACATTTCAATATACAGGAAAGAAACCCACACTGACCTGTATCACCACGCTACCAGCTGCCATCATCCTGCACAACTTAAGGGTGTTCTGCGAACACTTGACACAGGGCTCACGCAATATCAGATGAGGAAAGCCGACAAGGAGAACTTAACCACCTTAAGGACGTTTTCAAGAAGAACGGATTTAACGAGAGTCAAATTCGACGTGCTTTCAGGCAGAATGCACAAGCCCAGCAGACAGAGAAGTAAGAGGACGAGAAGACAATGGCGTACCTGCCTTAGGCCGGCAAGGTATCCAACAAAATCGGAAGAATTCTCGCTCGGTGTAACATCAAATGTGTCTTCCGCCCACCTCCGAAAACGGGTGCCCTGATAGGTACAGTAGAAGATGACCTGGGGCTCCGCACACCATCTATTTACCGTATTCCGTGTAAATGCGGTAAGGCATAGTTCGGGCAAACTGTACGGACAATCGAAGTAAGCTGCCGGGAACACAGAAGGCAGACTGAACTGAAGCAGCCTACAAAATCTGCGGTTGAGGAACATTACATGGATACTGGAGATACTATGAAGTACGTGAAAACGGAAGTTTTACGGCAGGCTCCGTCCTTTTGGGTCTGTGTTCTGAAGGAGGCGATTGAAATATGTGTAGCTGATGGGCTGATCAACAGAGACGCAGGGTTCAGCCTCAGCAAAGCCTATACCCAGCACTCAGCCGACTAAAAGCACAGCGCCGACCCAAAGCGACTTCCGCGCCCGACGGTGGCCACAGGACATCTGGTGGTCCACAGTTTGCATCCAGCAGCCAGCAGCCCGCCCCTTCCCTTCACCACTCCACGCAGCGACGCGGGGGAAGGGGTGGGGAGCGATGAGAGTATAAAGGGGAGGAGATTCAACGGAGACGCTCAGTCTGCAGGTATCACCTGAAGACGACGGCATGGAACGCTGTCGAAATATCGTGGTTTGGAAACGACTGCACCCGGCTGGAGACCCGAGAACAGTACAAACATTCTGATACAGGACGCTTGTGTCGATCAAGTCGGAAACCTACCTCAAACTGGCCTACAAAAAATACTTAAGCTACAGCGCACGCGCGTCTTGCGAGGTTTCCAGTATTCTCCCGATCTGTTCGCGCAAACTGTTAGTCCTAGACAAAAAATAAGTTGGACCTTTTTTTGTTGCAAATTTAATTTACTTTGATTGTGTACTGTGAAACGTTTTCGTTGGACTGTGTAGTTTTTGAGTTACTAAAGATAAACATACTAAAGTGATATTAAACGTATTCTATCTCGCAAGCCATTCGCAATAGGGCAGTTTTATGTTCAGAATCACTAATACTATCTCGTGTCAAAGCATGTACCTTTCCTCCTGACTCCCCCTGTATATATACATATATTAAAAATCAATACTCTATATGTGTTTGATGTAAACTATTCCAGAATTTTTAAAAATTTCTAGTAACAATGTTTCCCCTTTAAGTATTACATAATTGTTTATTTATTACATACATTTTAAAACAAGGTATATAAAAACACGCCAGTTTTCTAAAGCAACTTTGTGTCAGCATTTCGAAGCAATCAGTGAAAATTTTTCGGAGATTTACAACCTTGAACAAAAGATCATTTACTTTTTCATACAGATTTCTGCGATGGTTATTATATACATTTATACAGTGCATTTGGTACCCCAGTAGGCATATAAAAACATACGCGTATTCGAATGCAACGCTGAGTCAAAATTTCAAAAGAATCGTTGAAGAATTCTCGGAGATTTAAGATTTTGAACAGACGAGTATGACGTTCTTGCTAACAACATACAGCTTTTCCAGTAGGTATAGAACACCACGTTCGTATTCGAAAGCAACATTGTCCCAAATTTCAAAGCAGTCGGCGAAGAACATTTGGAGACATTCGATTCTCCACGAAATGAACACTTCCATTTTTATATAGCTTAGTGTCAATTATTATTATTATTATTATTATGAATGTATGAGTAACATCTTTGGTATGCATTGTCCCTTGTCATATGTAAGAGAAGGCCATAAGGCTATCAATTTAATCAGGATAAATTATGCACTATATAAATAAAAGAAAGTAGCAGAGTCGATAAGTGAATGTAACGTAACTGAACATCGGCCCAACACAGTTACTGGACAGGTCGAATGTTCTTTTGCATTTTGTGAAATTCGCGAACCTCTAAATTTATGACGTATATAGCACAGTGAGCACACTTGGCGAATTATTAGCTTCATAATTGGTACGCAACGTATGAACTCCATTATTCAGATTGTCATGTTTCTTTTTTCTTTCTTTATAGGCAGCACGTGGCAGCAGCGATATTTATTCAGCACATTTATTCATCAGCTGTAAATCGTTCGACTGGTTTTTCTCGGCCAGCGGTAACGCGGCCCCGTAAGTGCTTCCGCTCCGTTTCCCCGTGCAGAATGCAGGACCGCCGCCCGCTTCTGACGCCTGGAGCGTTCATGTTCTGCCGCCACAGGGGGTGGACGGTGGGATGAGTAGGGGGTGAGGGGTGAGGGAGCGGCTCCCTGCCAGTTGGAGCGATGACGCGCCCGCCGCCGCGTGCGCGGTTTTGTTTCTCGATTAAGACAATTATACGCCTTTCAGTATTATTGGAATGGCCGTTGCGACGTATTTTTACATTGTGTCCGCTTTTTAATCCAGCCAGAACAGCTGTTGCGGCACTCGATGTACAAACACCGAATATTTTTTAATTGCGCACGTAAATAACAGTAATGAAAAAGTCTATAGCCGGGGGAAAAATAATTCACGAAAATGTAAAGAGGTAACATTTACACTTCCCCTGGCGGAAGTAGCGGAGTTTTATTGTCAGCAACAGTTGCCTAAGTCGAACTTTGGTTGTCTGAGTTAAATAAAATATAAATAAACTGTAAAAAACTGAAAATCATGTTCGTCGATTCATCATCTTTTTTTAACGGAAGTAAGGGATCTACTCCATAAACGTTCATGGAGAAACAATAAATCTTTAAAAACTTGCTAATCAGTCACTAAACTTTAATAAAATTTGTTTGTTGTGAAGTCTATCAGACGCTTATTAACAGCATCAGATATAAGTCATGAAGATAAAAAACGGCGCCATTTTCGTCGTCATTATATTCCACGTATACGACAGGCAGTGAAGAAGTAATGCAACACATTTTTTTCTCGGACAATTTCTGTAGATAAAACGCGGAATTCGTCGGCAGACATCGTGGAACGTTCCCGCTTGAGCCCCTAGAGTTTCATGAAGATCCGATAGGTGGCGATGCTATATGTAGGTGCCTGTAACAGGTGTGCTTCCCAAAGCTGAGAGCTGTCATTGAGTTTCTTTTGGCGGAAACCCAGAGCATATCACATATTCATGGTCACTTGGAGCATGTCTACCAAGATCTGACAATGAAAGAAAAAGAATGGTGCGTCATTGGGAGACTCACCTGTTATCATCGCAACAGCGTCGTCCACACCTGTCCCACCCCCCGCACGCTGGCCGGCTGCACTCATCTGTGACCCCTCCAATGTTGGAACGTGCCGACACTCTCATTCGAGGTGGGGTACTCTCTAATAACTCGCGAAATCCCTAGAAAATCAAACACATAGGCTAACAATAGTCACGTACGTTTACAGATGACTGTTGAAATATTCTCTCACGCATGACTTTACTCAGCAACTGCTAAGGTATTTAAATACTGCTTAACACCATTCTATAATGGGTTCGGCACTTCTCTCATGTTTAAACACTCATATTCGTAAGTCCATCGACGTTAACCTAAACCACACTCAAGATAGCTAGCATAGTCCGTCACAGTAGCGAGCAACAACGCAGTGGAGCGACGTAATTTTTTTTCATCCCTGTCTATGTGTAAGCATGGAGGTATTGTCACCATAAAAATAAAACTTTTGTTCGCTCTCTAAAGTAACTGCCTACGCCATTTTCCGTAATTCCCTCTCCAATACCAATTACACTACTTATTGAAGGTATTACGTCGATGAGGCTCGACTGGTACCAGCGACATGATGTGCTCTCTGTCACCTGCTGTCAAGATCTCTCTCAATCAAGGTATAGCCATCACTTTTAGTACACTCTTCCCCATCTGTGACGTCAGATACGTTAATCTTCAAACTAAAAAAATGGAATTGGGCGTATGGCATCGTTGGCCGGGAGGGACATATTCGGGGAAGCTCGGCCGCCAAGTGCAAGTCTTATTTCGTTCGACGCCACATTGGGCGACTTGCGCGCCGGTGAAAAGGATGAAATGATGGTGAGGACAACACAACACCCAGTCGTCGAGCGGAGATAATCTCCAGCCCAGAAGGGAATCGAACCCGGGCCCACTTACATAGGAGGCGACCACGTTACCACCGAGCTAAGCAGGCAGACATCTTCAAACTAATTATGATGGTACAGAATGTAACAAGCACTTATTCGCGCTGGAGAGAATTTGAAATATGAACTCGCATATTTCTTCCAAACAGTACAATTACTGGCAAACTAGTTTGTGTCTCCGCCCCTTCAGGGACATCGACGAGAAAGTTCCTCCGTTCAAAAGGGCTGTCCTCTCCCTTAAACTGCGACTTACTGGTCTTTCCACGGGAAGTGTATCAGGGTCTGGAAGGTTTGAGAAGACAAGTTGGCCCTTGTACGTGACACAACTTTGGCCTACTCAAGCGTCCTCGCTACTCGCCAAACCATTTTCCATCGCGTCCTCCAGAACTGTAGCAAATATGGTCACCTTCTTGATGTTTGAATTCTGATGCTTCACTATCTTAAAAAATTAATAGAAATCAAACCATGGATTCGATGACTATGTGGACTGCATCAGCGAACTGTAAAGGTAAACTGAGAACGGCCTCGAGAAAGGTCTACTGAACCCATGCCCCTCCAAGCCGCATCCAATGACATCTCTGGCAGGAGATGACATGGCGCTCGGTCGGTCCCAATGACAGGCCTGTAGACGGAATTAACATTTGTTTACCTGGCCAGCGTGGTTGGACATATCTCCCAGATACTTCCATTGACTTTTTGTAACATTATGGAGGTCCCTGGTCAAAATGTCCGTTATGCTCATCAGCCCTCTGATACGTCAGCAGGTCCTCTGCCTGTTCGTTTCATCACTTCCTTCTGAATGTTGCTGCGTGTGTTACCGTCCACTAAACCGTCCAAGGCCTCAAATCTCTTTCTCCTTCGCCTTCTCTTCCCTTCCACGTACGATCCCAAAGCTATATTCATAGGCTTCTTCTCGTTTCTGGACACATATACTACCCCGTTCCTTTCTCCTTCTACTTATGACACACAGTTACAACATCTGCTAAGCCACTTTTATCACTACATTCTCGTTCTCCAACCTAGCCAACGAACGTTTGTACGCCAGTCTCTGCCACGTCCAAGTTTTAGCTGCCGCTTCTCATTGTCCACATTACAGCGCTATACAGGAGCACACATCACACAAAACACTTTATCAGTTCTCTTCAAACCTATGTACACACTGGCAACTAAAACTATACTCCTCTTACGAAATGCCCCTTTTGCCATTGCCATCATGTTTTTATTTTCTATGCAGCAGCTGCAGGCCCTTCTTGTTCTATTTCTCAGGTATGTAAACCTTTACACATCCTATAATGACTTTCTACTCATCATTATCTCTGCCCTTTTGGTTCACGCTTTTCTCGAAGTGCAGAGACAGTCGCTCTCTCTACGATAGTTCGAACAGTACATCCTCCGATCCTGTTGTGAGTCTTCAAGTCAGGTAATGGGATCACACAGTATAGACGAAGAAATCAAGGAGGATGCAAGCCCGTCTTGTAGCATCCAAAGTGCATGTAAAACAAAAAAATCTGCTTGAATATCGATTGGTTACCACTAACGTTACGTATATTTAGCAGATAAGTTTATTTCGTCGTTATAATAGGTACCACAGCGATCCTTAATTTCCCCCTACTGTGGTGTCTTTCACTCTCCATATCACCGTTGCGCTACCAAGACGATAGGTGTATACGTGGCAACATTTGTAAACATTTAAACGAGAACATGTTAGGCAACATTGCCACATCAACGTTATTTGTGTAAAACATGGCGGTGTATACTGCTGCAGTTCATGTAAGAAGAGATCGGAGGTGATACATGTGTCAGTAAGTACGGGGGAAAACATGTGGCTAACTTGACGTGAAGAAAGTTGGATAAGGGACCTTAGGAATGAACGAAAAAACTGGAAACGGCGCGGTAAGTTTAAATTTGAACAAACAATAAAAAAGTCTGGAGAGAAGTAAGACACGACCAATTTAAGTAACGTAAAAAATCTCCTACCCTACGAAACACCACAAACCTTCCTAAACAATGCGTTTCCGTTTGTATCATATTCCTCTGTACTCAAACCACAATTCTGAAAATCTAGTCCAACCCCCTAACATTTCAGAAAGTACTGGACAATCTCTCAAACACCTACGCTAGCTCAATACTGGAGAATAAAACACAGTTCGAATATGAATCTACACAATGTGCGTGGAACTTTGTCTTCCGAAACATATGAAAACCGTAAAAAGAAAGTAAGTCCACAAATTGGAGTTGAGCCAACAAAAAGTAC
Source organism: Schistocerca americana (assembly GCF_021461395.2). Taxonomy (NCBI): domain Eukaryota; kingdom Metazoa; phylum Arthropoda; class Insecta; order Orthoptera; family Acrididae; genus Schistocerca; species Schistocerca americana. The sequence goes on from NC_060121.1 coordinate 97,969,246, forward strand.
CCTGAAATCTCTTACATAACAGAAACCTAGCAACGGTGGTGACGAGAGGCCACAGAAGAAGCCATAATGCTGAAACATTAATTGATAGAGCTTACGGGATTTCTAATGATATACCATCAGTCGATGCGGAGTGCTTGATAGTCTGGGTTCCCGAAGCAAATTGCGGTGGCAGTAATTAGTTTCAACAGCTGTGGGCCAAACTGATGAGCAGTAGGCGTTACAGCAACCACAGTGTTGTTAAATCTCATACTGATCACATAGTGACAACTGACGAGGCGTGTACCGATCAACCGGAGCGCTAGAACGTAAATATGAGAACATACGTATGTGCTGTAATCTCTCTGAAATAATGGCTTGACGAATCTGCTGCGTTTGCAAGTGGCAAATAGCGTGCCTATATTCGATTTCCAGAGCGGGCCTGATTTAAAATTACTAGAGTCAAGCAGATGAGATGACCCAGATTTGGATGTTGCCTGAGCAGCAGTGAAGAGAGCACACGCCGAAGTGTCAACCGTTATTGAACATCAGTTTACCTTATTCATTACGATGAATGAAATTGTCAATTAAACATAATATGTTCTAAAGAGAATCTCGTGTGTTGGACTGCTAGGAGAACAATCGTTCTGTATTTACAGAGTAGGACGATTAAGATTATTTCGTTAAGGAGACTTGCTCAGGTAAGAACATCACTTGCACGTTCCCTCGCCATATTTTAGAAACTTTATATAGCAAAATAGCACCGAATGGTATTTTCTGTGGCTTGTCTGAGACACTATACTTATGAAGCGCAATATCCTCCTTAATTATCGAAGGTTTTGTAGAATCAGTGGTATAGTCAACCAGAGTAAAATCTCATATCTAACGAAAGGATTGTAGAAAGTTGTATTTAATAATTCACCCAATGCATGCAGGGCAGTGTCTTCTGACGAGCACGATGTGATTAATGTGCTTCCACAAGGCTCAAACTCAGATCCACTATTGTTTCTCATATAAGTAAACGGCATTCTGTCTACTGCGTAACAAGCTCAATTAGTTCTTTTTGAGAATGATACTAGTATTGTAATCAATTGAAACATATATACTGCAGCAGAAAAAATTGTAAATATTAAATAATGTTCTTAACAATCTTTCTGAATGGTGTTCCGAAATAAGTCTCATTCCCAGTTTCAGAAAGACACAAGATATTGAGTTCTGCATATCTTGAGGTATTAAACCAACGATAAAAGAATGCTGAGTAAAGAATAATTAGGTTAGAAATCTCCTAATTTTAGATGTCGAAATAGATGAGAATTTAACATGGAAAAATCACGTTCTTCAACTGCTAAAACAACAGAGTACATTCACATTTATAATTCGAATGACTGCACATCTTAGGAGAGGCAAATTAATAAGTTCTTATGTTTTGCGTAATTTCTTTCGATAATGGCGTGTGAACTAATGATCTGGAGTAGCTCATCTCTAAGGAAAAAAGTTAACGTTGCAGAGAAACGTGGTGTAAGGTTAATAATCACACCTAGTCGGTCCTCTTAGCCATCTGTTGGTGGAGTCAGGCATTTTGATTACTTCGTCACACTATGTTTTACTCTCTCACGCTACTTTATGTAAAAGATTCACAACGTAGCATTCATTACTCCATATAAAGTCTACTTTAGCACAAAAATGGGTGCACAGTGCTGTTACCAAACATTATGATCATTAATCCAACGTTTTAAAATATCTGACAGACAGTAAAGTTAAATTTGAAAACAAACCGAAAATTTTCCTCTGGAGACTCCTTCTCTTCCTGCAGAAGAATGTTTGTTTATGTAATAGGTAAAAGGTGGAGAGTAGGAATTGCTAATTTACATCTGTGTTTAAAAAAAGTTATAAAGAAACTAGTAAATGGTCAGCGTGTAGCTACATTTACATGTGAGTGTGTAATAAGTATGTAGAATGACTTGCACCACAACATTATGATTAATAGTACAAATTATCCGTAGAACATGAAACTGCTTAACCAAGCAAGAACGCGTTAACTATACACATGAATGTCCGATGTGACATGGTTAAACTACTGACGGGAAGAAGTTCGGCCTCATTGTAGAAGAAAAGGGGTCAACATCCCGTAAAAAGAGGCGAAGGGCAGATTCAGATTTGGCTACCATGTCGACAGTACATTTTTGACTTTTGAGAAATCTCATAACTTAAATCTACATGAGCGGATGGGGATCTGAACCATGGGCTTCGTGAATACAAGTGTAGTGTCTCTGCACATTATCTCCTAAATCGGTCCTCATGGAGAACAGGAACTAATCAATTGCGTCCGTAAGCCGATGCCAAAGTGACAAAAAGCAATTGCATTTGACTGCGGTGACTACATACAATTAAGGAACCATACTTGTGATTGCCTTCCCAGTTTGAGAACTATCCTATTCGAAAGAAGCTTTTCTTTGTCTGAGGATGTTCTCGTAGACTGATACCAATTACCAGAACAAAACAAAAGTTATTGCCTGACTGTTTTTTATTAAAATTTGAAACGCATAGACTACATAATCAATAAACATCTAAATCAGTGACTTACAATTTCGTGCGTCGTATTTGGAAATATACACTTTAATGTGTGATATCAAAGGAAATAAGGAGCTTATTTTTAAAGTGTGTGCACTATTTCTAGTTATCCTCTGACAATCGTGACCCATACACCATAGTAAACGACGTCATTCTCTTTTAGCTCATCAGAACTTGTAGTCGACAGACGTTTCCCAAAGACATACAGCAATCCATAACTGTGCCATGCTTGTACAGGAATATAATTCTGAGCTGATTTAATAGTTTAGTCTTCCCTTTGGGGCAGTGTATGGTGATGGAACAGCTCAAATTTTTATGTCAAGTTGTTCAAATGAGCATCATATCAACAATACCCCTTCGGCTTCGAACCAAATCGATAAGGATACGGTAAAATCAAAGCATTGAAACCATAGTTAAGTGAGTTAACTAAGTCTATCAAAGGCAAAGATAGTCCTCCGTGTATCTTAATATCGCTATGTAAACTCAATGACATGTTCAGTTGCACAAATGAATGTAAGAATAGGCCTCGTATCGGGCCTAAGGATCATTATGCTGTTACCACAAAGAGGCGAAGTACAATGGCGACAACGGAATTGTGCTCGATAGCACACGCAAACGAACAGCCCCCCCTCCCCCCCGCCCCCCACTACCACACACACACACACACACACACACACACACACACACACACACACACACACACACACACACACACACACAATACTAGTCTACCATCAGTTAGACCATGAGTTCTTGACAAGTCATATCAGTGCCTTATTCCATTCACTTACTATTATTTATTTATTATTGGCGAGGACGAGGTACTAAATATTACCGCATGTCGGCGGTAATTCTGTTTCCAATCTTCATCACCATCAAATTTCAGCATGTGCTATTCCGCTCATGGACAATGACTTCGAGCGAAGTGACACCATGCTCATGACACTTGTAAGACGTGTATATTTCTATTGTCTGTTGTGAAACCACAATTTATGAAAGATGTTTATATTTTATTAATAGTATTAAGTAGGGATAATTCATATTTGTCATGTTGGAAATAATTGTGGTAGCAGGGAACGTCTGCACCAAAGTATTGTCGGCAAGAGAGACCGCACTTTAGCGATCGTAGGCGGTAAGTAGTAAGCGAGAAGTGAGGCGAGTCGATAGCAGGTCTGAAGCGAGAGGTTGAGAGGAGCGGTGTGCCTGCCAGCCACTAGCTACGATTTACAAGAGATTATAAATGGATGTACAGAGACATCAGCTAACTATTATCATAAGAGGAACTAATATTATTGAATTAATTTTTTGAGAAACTCAAGACTACTGAAGGTATGTTTGCGCATTGCTAGTTGTAAGATTATTGTAAAAAGTAAGTCCCATTTGAACGTTTGTAAAATCATTTCATTCAGAATATAATTAACTTTTGGCAGCAATATTGCATTTCTAATCATAATCCATCCCAAAATCCATCTACATAAAACTTTGCAAAAATTTTATTTTTGTCAAGAAAAAGTGTAACTATGAATTACGTAACTTCAGTCAAATTAATTAAAGAATAACGTGAGCTTTGCTAATAAAGAATAACGTCAGCTTTGGTAATAAATTACAGCCACTTATTATGACAGCGCACCAGCAGTTAATATAGTAAACCAGAGTAAGTATATTCATGTCGCAGTTCGATGTAGCAGTCAGATGGCCATCCAGTAACAGTAAAAAAAAAGGTAAGGAACAGTTTTGGGTTATTGCAGATAACGACTCAGGGCCACGACGACGACACATTCTATGTTTCGTCGAAATAATCAGAAAATCACTTTTAATAAGCAGCGATTAAATTTGTATGCGAAGATTGAGAAAGAGAATAAATTTCAAAGGGAAGATTTCATTTGTCCTTATTAAGCAATAGATAGAAATCCTAAGGGAAGGTTACATAGGTTATTGTAAAAGGGAAGGTTATCATTAACGAAAGAGGTATAGAGGAGACGGGAAGGTTTCACACCGGACTCGCATTCTGGACTACGGCGATTCAAATCCTTGCTAGGCGTGCCAGATATTAATTTTCTGCCGGTTCCCTAGATCGCTCAAAGCTGACGTCTGGATGGATATTCTGAAAATGACACAGCCAACTTCCTTTTTTACGCTTTCCCATTCCGAGTTTGTCCTCAGTACCTAATGACCTTGTCTTAGACGGCACGTTAAATTCTAATCACTATTATTTGTACGAATATTTACGAAGGTGAGTGATCACTGTGCTTGCTTGGACATCACGCATAGGGGAATGGGCTATCAGTACTCTCTTCAACGCTGGAATCTTCACAGCCGCAAAAAGGCATCACCATCAACGACTGCACTCAGTGGCATCAAGGTATAATGGACTGTTTTTGCCGGACAAACTAACCAATACCTGCTACGTTTCAGAGACTGCCATGTCCTCCACAGGAAGGTGATGTGCATTTCCACGAGGACAATGCACGTCGACGACATGCGGCTGCTGCGACGCAGAGTGCTCTTCGTGTTGTAACACATTCTGCCCTGGCCAGCAAGACCACCTGACCTTTCGGCAACTGAACTCGTATGGTTCATGTTGAAACAGCAACTCACTTGTTCCCCAGGGCCTACAAAAACCATTGACGAATTGCAACGAGAGGAGCAAGATGCTTGAGACCATTTATCGTAGGATGCCATTGTCACTTTCACGATATTTTGCATGCCAGAATATCTACCTGCATTGCCGCCAGAGGGGGATACACTGAGTCTTCACGCGACTGATTGGGCAACCTGTACTGTGACACGTGTCTCTCGTTTGGTTTGAATTTGTTATCATCTACTACTATAATGATGGAAAACTTGGAAATTTGTGGTAATATCTTATGGGACCAAACTGCTGAGGTCATCCGTCCCTAAGCCTACACATTACTTAGTCTAACTTAAACTAATTTACGCTGTGGACAACACACATACCAATGCCCGAGAGAGGTCTCGAACTTCCAACGGGAGGAGCCGCACGGACCATGACTGCAGCGCCACCGGGCGGCTACAATGATCAATTACCAATCAGTTCACTTTGCAATAAAATCGCCTTGACCCTATGCCCGCATCTCGTGGTCGTGCGGTAGCGTTCTCGCTTCCCACGCCCGGGTTCCCGGGTTCGATTCCCGGCGGGGTCAGGAATTTTCTCTGCCTCGTGATGGCTGGGTGTTGTGTGCTGTCCTTAGGTTAGTTAGGTTTAAGTAGTTCTAAGTTCTAGGGGACTGATGACCATAGATGTTAAGTCCCATAGTGCTCAGAGCCATTTGAACCATTTGAACCTTGACCTTGAGGGTGATGCAATCTTTTTCCGGCTGTGACTGTTACTAAAGGCTACATGCATCATTAATTTCTCGTTGCTGGTTGCCTACCTAAAAGCTTTCATTGGAACAAAAACTTGATTTTCAGTGTCTCATAATACTGACCGAATTTAAAATACTATCACATTCTACTCGTTAAGATGTTTCATCGTACATTACATGTTTAACAAAATAAACCATTGCTATAGATAGAAACTGTATACGTATCTTGAGGCAACATAACTCACGAAGCCAAATTACGCTGACCATATTTATCCAGTATTTGAGAATGAGAACACTAACTAGCTTCCAATAGATTTTACACAAAATTATAAACCTTTCCAAAACTTTTCCCACTATTTGTCACCACAAAACAACGAAAAGAGAAAAGTTTATGGCTTACTACATTTTCGCTCTACATGTAATAAAATTTCAGCATCCGGCATGATGTTTTCATTTATTTTTTCTTTACTTTTATCTCTATTTATAACACGTTTTACAGACGGGATTCAGTTACACCACCGAATGTACCTACAATTTTATATAATTGTACGATAAATAATTCAGGGGTATGATGTCATGAAGAGTGACAATAGTAGTCAGATGCTTGAAGCTCTTCATTTAACGATATTTAGATTCTTTGAAGAAACGGAGATGGGGGTTAGAGGCTATTTCATAAACAGAATAGCCGAAAAGATTCTATTCACCGGTCAAAAACCTGATAAACCTACTGCTGTAAAACCACAGTGACATTAAACGTTGTCATTGAGAATAAAGCGCCTTGGAGAGCATTTCTTTCTGTTATTTGAGCCTCTCTTATTAGTTGCATACATGAATCTACGCTAGGGAAAATATGCCTGTATGTTACCTGGAGTCAATTCTATGGTGTACGGCTTAGGTGTTTTGTTTCTTCCTGTTTAATCAATGAATGTATGTGGGAACAAATTTTGTGTCTCCTCTTTTCAAATTTATTTTTTCTTTACTTTTATCTCTATTTATAACACGTTTTACAGACGGGATTCAGTTACACCACCGAATGTACCTACAATTTTATATAATTGTACGATAAATAATTCAGGGGTATGATGTCATGAAGAGTGACAATAGTAGTCAGATGCTTGAAGCTCTTCATTTAACGATATTTAGATTCTTTGAAGAAACGGAGATGGGGGTTAGAGGCTATTTCATAAACAGAATAGCCGAAAAGATTCTATTCACCGGTCAAAAACCTGATAAACCTACTGCTGTAAAACCACAGTGACATTCAACGTTGTCATTGAGAATAAAGCGCCTTGGAGAGCATTTCTTTCTGTTATTTGAGCCTCTCTTATTAGTTACATACATGAATCTACGCTAGGAAAAATATGCCTGTATGTTACCTGGAGTCAATTCTATGGTGTACGGCTTAGGTGTTTTGTTTCTTCCTGTTTAATCAATGAATGTATGTGGGAACAAATTTTGTGTCTCCTCTTTTCAAATGCCTGAATTTCTACAATATTAGCATCACGAGGAGATAAAATGTTTCTTTAGTCATAATGAGTTGTGAGTTCTCAAGATTTTAAGAGTACTACTCTCCGCGTTGCACAGTTTCTTGAGTATTTTAATCTCACTATGTACTCAAGCGGATTCTTTGTAGTCCTTGCAGATCTTCCACAATTTATAACATGCAGACAGTAAAACAATTCACAGTCAGTCTCTAACGCTGTTCCGTTGAACTTCCACTTCACCTGTTCTGAAAATCACTCTACTTCCAAAGATTCCTAACACTCTGGTACAAACGCATCGGCTGTTCACATATATAACAGTACTTTCAGCGGTTACATGAAGGTTGGGGGTATTATGTGTTGGTTTTCTCAGTCTCAGATCCGCTTTTAGATCAGTACTTCAATTTCTTTTTCACAATTTCACAGAGTTTGGTAAATAATGGATTTCATAAGGTCCTATTGCATGTAGCTCATTACTCTCCAACATAATACATAGAAATTAAATAGCGCAGCAAAGGGTCGTCACTAGCCTCTATTACGTAGAAAAGAACGGCCTAATTGTTGCTGCTTTTCACGTCAGAGCAGCGAATCCGCCTTCCTAACATCATCTGTTGTCTGCACTGGAGCACATTCAGTATACTTATTGACAAGTTGTACCGACATACATTCGCACTTGTTGTAAAGAAACTTGTTACCTTAAATACAATTGAGCGTGGTGTTCTCCAAATAATATCAGTACAAACAGCAAAACAACAGAAATAACCTTATAGGTCGGGCAACCACAGCTAAAGAACTTGTAATAATGTGAAGGACAATGAAACAATTTAAAATCAGGCATGCTAAAATAGTCTGTATGAAACGGAGTCACAGTACAAATCCGCAGTAACTGTTTGTTTCTTTTATGGGTGACGACCGGTTTCATACCCTGGAGGTATATCCTCGGTAAAACATTGGATGAAACTGCAGATGAGCGTCCGATCCGTAACGCGCGTGATCAATAAAACATTTCCAAAACCCGTCGTCACACAGTAAAGACATGATAAACAGTTACTGTGGATTTTTACTGTGGCTCAGTTTAACATAGATTATTTTACCATATATAATTTTTAATTCTTTCACTGTCCTTCACATTATGGACAAAACAATAATCAAAAAATACCTCAAAAGACCATCGTCCTACATTTAGGTTCACCTACAAGGTACTGCCATCTTTTGTGACTGAAAACCACCTACGATAACACAGTTAGTAAAACAGATAAATAAATGGCAGCAGACTACCTAAGCGTACATAGGTACTCATCTACGTGTGCTACTGCATGTCCACGTAACTTTCACTAAGTCAGTCATATGTGACACCTAGGGCACTTCCTTCCTCTACCAGATTTCTGCCACTCGTGAAGTTCTCCCCAGAAGCTTTATCGTGGCGGCGTCCGCCTTGCACTCTGCTGCTTGACTTTGGACTGAGCAAACCAGTGCTCGCCACACCCCCTGTACAAATCAGGCCGCTTCCCCTTCACTGGTAGTAGGATAAGGCAAGGTAGTGGGCATCCAGTACTACTAGTTTCAAACGAGCAGGCGAATTAGATACGTAGCCAGAATTCTATAATCCAATATCTAGGGCACAAGAGGTGCAACTATGGAAGGTGCAACAGCAACTAGGACAGGCCATCACACCTAAGGTAGAGTCGACTGAAGTGCGGCAAGAACGAGCCATCACAGCTAAATTATGGTGGAGTGAAGTCCGACTAGGATGGGATGAAGTCCGGCTAGGAGGAGCCATCACGGCTAAAATGTGGCGGACCGAAAATCCGCCTGTGAGGAACTGTCACAGCTAAGATAATGCGGAACGGTCCGGATATAAGGAGCCATCAAAAATAAGCTACAGCAGACCTATGTCCACTATGGTAGCTATGCCCTCCCGGCCAGCCGCGCGGTCTAACGCACTGCTTACCGAGCTGGAAGGCGTGCTGGTCCCCATCACGAATTCGCCCGGCGGATTAGTGTCGAGGTTCGGTGTGCCAGCCAGCTTGTGGATGGTTTTAAGGCGGCTTTCCATTTACCTCGGCGAATGCGGGCTGGTTCCCCTTATTCCGCCTCAGCTACACCATGTCGGTGATTGCTGCGCAAACTCTGTCTCCACGTACGCATACACCGTAATTACTCTACCACCCAAACATTTGGTGTTGTAACGGTGACCGGAACGGTCGCGAGGTTGAAGTGACGGAAAGCGCGGCTGGATCCGCGGAGCGGCCCGCAAACAACAACACAACGGAAGAGGACAGACACGACCAACGAAGGACAGAATGAACAACAACAAAAACAAAACAAAGGAGTCACCAGAAAACCTAACTACCGCGTCCACTCGTACACAGAACAAGCAGGTAAGTAAGATGTCTAAGGCGAGGCAATAAGTCCAGAGACGTACGCAAGATTAGACTCGCTGGCTGATCGAGAGGCAGGCGCTTAAATACTCTCTCGGAGGCGCCGCTATTGGTCGCTGGAACCGCGTGTTCCTCTGTGGCGCCCTCACACTAAATGCGGGCCAGGAGGCGCGATGGTGCAGAGACCTCTAGGGGTCTTCGACGTCCATGACGCCTGGAGGGGATTCAAATTCGGCTGCGCGCGGTAGCAGATTCGGGGTTACACTCATCTGGCATAAGGCGTTTCCGGGGCGGGGGGGTCCACTGGGAGCCGAATCGCACAGTAACCCTGGGTTCGGTGTGGGTCGACGGGGGGGGGGGGGGGGGTTGACTTCAGTGGCCTATTGTGGGGTTTTGAACCACTGAGGGCTATGGCGGGACTCAGCCTCTCCGTCGTTTCTAGGGCCCCGGTTCAATACACCGTGCAATGGTGGCCATCATGACTAAGATAGAGTGGACTGAAATCCGACTTGAGGGAGCCATTCTAGCCATTCCACGGCAGACAGTGTCCAGAGTGAAAAAGGAGGGGCACGTGGCGTCAAGTCAGATGCAGCCGACAGAGTCCTTTCTGGAATCAATGCCGTGCTCGTACTTCTCAAGACATCACGTGACTATATTCCCACCCTCCTCAATGGCCAGTGTAGAAGACACTTGTCAAGCGTCCCTAGCCAGCATTTGCTAACTGGTATGAACCACCCCAGGCTTGTAAGATCGATCAGTGCTAGTGCACAAGTTGTGGAAAGTTTCCCTCGAATGTATTGCAGCTTCGAGCGAGAGAGGAAAATTCAAAACTCTATAGAACCCTGCAGAACTTCTCCATACAGGTGGCTACCAGCACCCTTATCACATAACATCATACAGTATTCATTTCTTTTTAATGGCAGCCTCTCTTTAAAAACATTTTATTACTTGAGCTGGCAGACTTAGCTAATATTTTGTAATAAATTTTGTCACCGTTATGGAATAACAGCGATTGTACTAACATTTAAATTAAAAGCAAAACCCGAGGGTGCAGTTTTCTTGCAAACCGTTACCATTTCAGTACTTTATAACTCCTCTAGACTCCTTCTATGATTGCTGCACTACCGGAAATAATAAATGTAACACGATGAGGCCATTTTATTGACAAGTGACGAGAGAGGTAGGCATTGTAGGAGTATATGGTAACAAAATCAAACTACATTAAACACACATGTGACGGTGCAGGAAGTGCAAACAGTTGCATCAGTATGCAGTGGACCACACTCTGGCAGCAACGCAAGCATTCATTCCCTCATGTGAAAGATCATGAAGGTACCAAATGGCATCCTACGTTATACCGTCTCAAAAACCTTGCACCTTTTGTTGTAATTCGGCAACGGTTGTTGCAGGCTCTGGAGGACGAGTAAGTTCCCTCTCCTTGACCACGTTCCATACGAGTTGAATTGGTGAAAGTTTTGGAAACCCTCGTCGCCAGCTTTGTAAACCCTCGTCGTCAGTTTTGTAAAGGCCTCCTCGCTGCTGCTGTGGAGGCCGAGTTGCCACTGTTGTTACTTTAGGCCGAGTTTGTGAGTTCGTGAAACGGCTCCTGGTGCAGTACACCGCTAAGACAATTTCTCCCTGCCACTATTACACAGCTATGCCCCAGAGTTAGGTAACAGGGCAGGAGAACGAAGGTTCTACAACACTCCGACAAATTAGTAACAAAGTCACACAAATAAGTTATCATTGTGACTAGCCGAACAATGAAGTCCTGAATGGCTAAGTGCAAATAATCGTAGGTCGACTTCACAGTACACACCAAACGCAATTTCCAACAACCGTCTGTTCACTTATAAGAGTTCACTATACGACGTTCCCTGTCTAAGTCAGCCCTAAACGATGATCTATGAGCAAGAGGGCGAGAGCTGCTCTTCTATCTTCCGACCAGGTTTCCGTCCGTTGAAACCGGTCATGGGCGGATTGTACTCGGCCGGCCACTGGCCGAGGCAATGTTGATATCTTCATTCCCAGCGTCGCCCGTGGTGCTGGTGGAACTCGCGCAAGTGGCGAGTCTCTGTGACACTGGCACCAGCTCGCAACCTTTGCGCCTGTCGTGCTTTTCCCATGGCTGTGTCTTGTTCAGACAACATAGCAGGAAGATGCCGTGATCCGCGTAGCCAGGGCATCTGTTATACACTACGAAGAATATACTGCGTCGCAGAAGCCGTGTGTGGACCTGCATTGTCCTGCTGAAAATCGCATCACCTACCTGTCGGATAAATGGCAATAGTACGCGGATACCAACATGTACAAAGTTGCGGGCTCTGATTACTTTAGCTTATAGAAACACCAGATGTGACAATGAATTACAACTGATACCCCCCTGCCTTCCCCCCCCCCTCCCGCGACACACACACCCACACATCGTGAAGCCTAGAATGAGGCTGATGTGTGGTGGGCGAATGCACCAAGGAGTATGCCGCTACGCTGTATACATGTGCGTCGAACACTCGCATTCAGACAGGGCCTAATCTCATCTCCGAAGACAAAAGAGTGCCAATCCACTCTCCAGTCCACGCTTTCGTCACACAAGAGTACCCCAACCACTTTGTGTAAAACCTCGTGGTGTCACCGCGTCAGTCGCAGCCTAAGCGAGGGACACGTGATCTTAATCTTTCTGTAAGCACAAGGTTTCCAATGATCCATGACGACACGGCAGGTGCGAATGTGCCCGGATTTCGTCCCTGGATGAAATTCAGTTGGCAACCGATGCTTGTACGATGTGTTGATGTTGACGTGTTTCTGTACCACACTGACATCGAGAATCTGGTGCACGGTTATGCCTACAACAGCCACATACCATCTATAGACTGCCCAACATGTGCAGCAGTACGTGAATACGTCCATCCAGTTTCCCGCAGGCCAAAATGTGACGCCGTTCAAATCGGTGAGGATGTTCAGCAGAAGTATCTACTCGTCGGTGCGACAAGGTTGTACAATAAACTAAATTTTGCACACACGCAGCCGGTTGAATCGTGATCCCAGTTATTCATTCTACGACTCAACTTCAGAAAGAAGGTCCACCTTTTCTAGGGAAATATGGCTTTGTAAATCCTACATATCCCTTGAGATATGAAAAATCAGACATGGATTTTACACAAATTGATTTTTAGGGTGCAAACTGGAAGAACGACACAGTGAAGACTCTTAAGAGTCTTGACCGAGTTATTTATCAGACAACGAAATCAGTCGACTCCTCACAACAGTTCATCTGTGACTATGTCCATCTGACAGCTAGTTGGTAAACGTCAAATACAATGAATGCCCCAATACTTAGCGAGAGAAGTAGCCCAACTCGAATGATCGACCCAACCCAAAATGATTTTCGAATACGGATATCTCTCTGAGCTACCACTCACAAAGGTCCTTTTGCCGTGAATCAAGGCACAAGCAGTGTCAGGGTACACCCACAGTAAGAGTTACTATTTTGAATTCTCGCACGTGTCCCGCCAAACAGTGCAATCAGGAAGCGGGTCGCCATGACATGCATAAGAGCTACGCCAGGCTCTTTCAGGCTCAGCACATGTTGACAAACATTTATATAACTTGCGAAAGTAATCTATGAAGTTTATACGAAGGGCCACAGGATGTCTTTTTCTTGGTTTCAGGATACATTTGTTTTAAGGGTAGTCTTTTTTTAACGTTAAAACAATGGGCAGCTCGAAAGTTGGCCGATTAGTCTATGGAGCTGAAATGTTTGCTGTTGACAAACAGGTCGTTCAAGGGCCGTACAGTGAGAGCCTCAAGAAAAATTGTTGCCAAAACTATGGACACTGTGCGTGAAGATTTTCGTTTGATAATTTTTTACGAATCTCGTTATGTCCTAAAAAATATAATGGTGTCTCGTTCGTATGGCTTCTTTCGTCGTATGGAAATCTATCAGCTGCTAAAAACAGTGTTTACAATTCGTTTGCAGAATGTCGTTGTGATGCAGGCAGGCGTAAATTTCGTAAGGATCGATGAAAATCTGTTACATTTCCAAGGAAAGGTCGATGATGTGACAGTAGAAATGAAGAAGATCCTCATGCGAATAACAGTGAGCCACAGGCGTCATTAGATGAATCAATGACTCCAGTACATTCTATATTACGAGGACGTGTAGCTGTGAAAAAGATCTGTTCCCGATGGATTCCGCAAAATTTCACCGAAGCTTAAAAACGTGTGACTGTTGGGATGTAAGGAAATGCTGAAATCTTTGACCAAGGAAATGTAAATGAGTGTAAAGTAACGTAAGAGGGGACGGAAGTTGGATATATTCGTACGAGTCGCAAATAAAGCCGCAATTAGATAATTGTTATTCCAAGATGAATTAAAAGCAACAGTGTTTTCAAGAAAAAAATCGCTTGTTTCTTTGCTACATTGGAAATATCTCGACCATTGCTTTAGGGAATCAAAGAACAATTTAAGTTGAATGATATACCACAATTTTTTTGCCACAAGTGTCCAATGAGTTCACGGAAAAAGCTGAAAATGTCGCGTATAGTTCATCGTGACCATGAACGACAAAAAACTCATTACATATGTTTTTATTCCAGCTACGGATGACAAAAGATTTTATGTATTAGGTAATTAATTTTGGTCCGTAATGACCAGATTCAAATCTGAATACACAAAGTCTGCTGATCACGTCGTGTCGGCATGTGTAAAAATGGTTCACATGTACGGTGTTTCGATTCTTTGCAGCAAACGTCTGGAACGCATATGTTTGTTACAGACAAAAATGTTCCCTGATACTTCGCGGTAATGCTAGGCGTCTTTTATAACTAGTTGTGCCCATGAAAGTTGGCAGTGTGTAGGACTTCCGCGGCGCTCGTGGCCAAGTGTGTTCCCTACAATCTGTCTGCTTCAAAATCCTTGAAACACCCTGCATACTTCTTATTGGATCGATGGGAGAATTTTGCTGCGGCTATGCTGCAACTCGTGAAACAACTGATTATTTGACAGATAACACATTTCCCTTATTCACCTGATATACTGCCAAGCGTCATGCTTTATTCACTACTGACAAACAAAACATGCATCGACAATGATTTGTCATCATGTCGTAGCTGCTGAAACTTTTCATGAGAGTGGGAAAAATTGTTTGTAGAATCGGTTCGGATTCGAAAGAAATACGTACTATTTTAAAGACAAATACTTGTAGAAATATTGAAAAGACGTGTAAAAAATCTTCCTTTTATGCTTTCTGGAAAAGTACTACGTTGACCCGAAAGTGGGAAAGAGCGATAAATCTTTCACCAGGCTTCTGAAATATAAGGCTAACAGAAAATTAAAAATGTCTTAAAGGAAGGCAATACTGAAGGGTGGAAGGAATATATGGAGGCTGTATCGTAGATAGGGAAGAGGAAGTAAAGAAAATTAGATGCGAGAAATATTTTACACAGAGCTGAAAGAACTAGATCAAAACAACGCGGAGTAGACGATATTCTCTCACAATTTCTGAGATCTTGGGAGAGCCAGCAATGATGGGATTATTCCACCTATTGGGCAGGTGAAATACCCTAAGACATCAATAGGAACATAATGATACCAGTTACAAATAAGGCAGTGCTGAAAGGTGTGAATAATACTCTATCATGATTGAAAAAGAATGATACCAATTATTTACAGAATAATGGAAAACTGGTAAAAGGAGGCCTCGGGGAAGATTTGTTTGCGGAGAAATATAGGAAAATGCAAGGCATTACTATCCCTATTTCTTAACTTCGAAGATAGGTTAAAAAAGACCAGCATACTTTCTATGTATTTGTAGACTTACAGAAAACTTTTGACCATGTTGTCTGGACTACACTCTTTGAAATTATGGAGGTATCAGGGCAAAATACAGAGAGCTAAAAGTTGTTTACAACCAGAGTGTAATAATAACAGTCAAAGGACATGGAAGGTAAGCGGTGGTTGAGAGAGAGTGAGACAGGTGGCTATGGACTGTGCACGATAGTACTGACCCTAAACACTGATAAAACAGTACAGAAATCCTAGGAGATATTTAGAAAAATTATTTGAGTTCAGGGGAAGAAATAAAAACTTGATGTAATTGTAATTGAGTCGGAGACGCCAAAAGACTCGGAAGAACACAACAGATTATAAAATGAAAATCAACAAAAGCAAATAAAGGTAATGTACTGTAGTCAAATTAAATCAAATAATACTGAAGAAATTATATTATGAAACGAGGAACTTAAGGAAGAAGATGGGTGTTGCTACTTGGGAAGCAAAATCACTAATTATGAGCGAAGTGGAGAGGATATAAAATGCAGTCTGACTACATCAAGAGAAGCGACTCTTAAAAGCAGGAATGTCTTAATATGTAACGCAGATTTAAGAGTAAGAGTGTCTTTTCTGAAGGTTAGTTTACTCATCATGAGCTCGAAGGGGCGATTTGTAGTGATTACTTAGGAGTAGAAGAAATTATTAGAAGATATCGCTATCAAAAGCGTTATTGTAGATAACGGGTTTCAGTAAAACAAAGTTACCATCTTCAGATCTTCATAAAGGTTTGTGATAACCTTTATGCTAATTTAGTATTATCGATACCGACCAACTACAATAAATTTTTTTTATAGCGATTTTAGCTAAGAAGTTCTTCTTCTCCTAAGTTTTCTGAAGGTGTTTGCCTGGAATGTAGACATGTGCGCGTACGAAACGTGGGCGTTGAGCAGTTCAGAAAAGAAGAGAAGAGACATTTTGAAACGTGATGCTTCAGAAGAATACTGAAGATTGGATTGGTAGATCTAATAACTGATGAGAAGCTACAGAATCAAACTGGAGAAAATGTTTATGGGAAAACTTGGCTAAAAGAAGGAATCCTTTGATAGCAGACATCCCGAGGTACCAAGAAATGTGCTGCAATGAAGGGGGACGAAGGCATGAATAGAGTCTTCAGGTACGAATGAACGTTGGTTGCAACAGTTGTTGGGACACGAAGGGGCTTGCATAGGATAGAACATCGTGGAGAGGGGCATCAAACCAGTCTTCGGACTGAAAGCCTTAAAACAAAGCGATCCTTCATTGTCATGGAGATGAGATACAGGCTATTTCGTACCGGCGCCACATTTCGAAGTTCACTGCCGAGTTTACGTCTCGCGTGGCTCCCATCTGAGACGCCCTGAACATAGGCAGCGCTATTGTAGGGTCCCGCCGTATTTCCAGGATGCGGCCATTCCCTCTATTCATACCTCGTAACTTGATCATTTCACGCGTTTTAGTGTCGACAGGGCACAGTAATCTCCGATTCAGCGTTCGTTGCTCGCAGACAGCAAGATACTAGCTTCAATATCCGTGTAATGCCCATTGTCTATACGCCCATGTGAACCGTTCAGACGGTTGCACTGCTTTCTGTCTCCAATGTCTTAAATTCCACACATTACTGTAGAGTCGTATCACTAGCAGTATTAAGTTGTATCAGACGATG
The DNA here is from genome assembly GCF_021461395.2 of Schistocerca americana. Classification (NCBI taxonomy): domain Eukaryota; kingdom Metazoa; phylum Arthropoda; class Insecta; order Orthoptera; family Acrididae; genus Schistocerca; species Schistocerca americana. The sequence continues at coordinate 97,986,452 of NC_060121.1, forward strand.
GCTCCGGCTGGATTTCGAGTTTCTTGGTAGGAAATACAAAGCATTTTATGTTGGATCGTAATTGATCGACAGGTGTAGAAGCAACTTCAGGCGTCCGGCGTGCCCCAGGGAAATGTGTTATGATCATTTCTCCTCACACTACAGGTACATATAAATGACACTGCAGACGATGTTAATAGTAAGCTCACGTATCTGAAGATGAGGCATTTATTTTTCATAAAGTATTTTCTGGAAGAAGCTATAAATACTGAAACAGGTCTCGATAAGGTTTCGAAATGGTGTGAAGATTGGCAGTTTGCTTTAATTATCGGTTCAAAAAGCCTGTGATTACAATATCAGTGACTCATAATGGGAATGAGTCAGTTCATACATACACTTGGGTGTACAAATTTGCAGTGATACGAAATGGAATGATCGCGTAGGCTCAGTCATGTGTAAACTAAGTCATGGACTTCAGTTCGAAAGTAGGATGCTAGGAATATCGGTCAACTTTCGAAGCACACTACTTACAATACTCTCGTGTGACTCGGCGTACAGTGTTTCTCGAGCATGAGGGGCGCGTACGAGATAGGACCGCCAGTGGGTGCTGGACGTGTACAAAGGAAGGCAGCACGTACGGTCACACCTTTGTGCGACCTGTGGTGTAATGTCACAGATATACTGAAGAAACTGAACTGATAGGTGGGTGAAGACAGCCGTCAACGATCCCGTCAAAACCTACTTGCCAAATTTTAAGGTCCAACACTAAGTGAGGAATGCAGTAATATACTACAATCACTTATATGTCATTAATTTAATATTGATGGAGACTGAGTCACTTTAATTTACTGAATCCATACATTTCGTCACTACTGTTAATAATACTATTTCCTGCAATTAGTCTCTTTCGGTAGAAATACTATCATCGCTTGATAATGGTACGGTTGTTTGGGGGAGGAGACCCGACAGCGAGGTGATCAGTCTCATTGGTTTAGGGAAGAACGAGGAAGAAAGTCGGCCGTGTCCTTTCAAAGAAACCAACCAGGCATTTGCCTGGAGCGAATTAGGGAAATCACGGAAATCCTAAATCAAGATGGTCGGACGCGGGATTGAACCATTGTTCTCCCGAATGCGAGTCCAATGTGCTAGCCACTTCGCCACCTCGCTTGGTCGCTTGGTAATGGATGGCATTTCTACCAAAATTTTCTAAAATAAAAATATAAACAGCCATGTCGAGATGTATTCTTTCAGATTCCTTATCGATTGCTCCCATAAGTGTTACGAAGAACATTACAGCGTGCAAAGAGACATTTAAGCACCCATTCTTGCGGCCCCTCGCATGTGCATAGTGTAGGGAGACAGACTAATAAGTGCTATAATGGAAAGGGCCGGGTGTCTTGAAAACTTTACAGTGGTCTCCAGAGTATGCATGTAAATCTAGATGTGGAAGCATAAGCTTCCTTCACGCACAGCTTAGCAATGTAAAGTTTGGATTAGAAGTGACAGACAGAAGTCGTACCAGTACGTATATCGAGAATTCTTCAGACGTCCATGGTAAATTATTCACCTCGCGTTACAGGTTCTAGCAGCTCTTCCATTTAGCACTTTCTCGATGTGAACTGCACCAAGGAAATCAGTTTTTACCGATGTCGTGAGGCAGAAATATTACAGTAGAGAAGTGTGAAACGATAGAATGAAATGATCGTATGGAATTATTGTTCTGGAGACCGCAGCTTGAGTCGTTCGGTGATCTAGTGCTAGTCTTTCTATTTGGCACCACTTCGACGACCGGCCCGTCGAGGAAGATGATGAGGACAACAGAAAATTCCATCCCTTAGCACAACCGACTTCCGACGCGGCTGCGAATCAAACCTGGGACGGCATAATGCAGTGACAGAGACTCCGACTACTAGACCAGGGTTGGTCAGCCTTTTACACCTGTCGCCCTGGATGTAGCCAAATAGACGGGGGGGAGGGGGGGACGGGGGAAAGGGGGGCGCAACACCCCGTTCCTCTAAGTGGCTTACCTACGCTCAGTTTGTCGCCTCCCAAGCATGTGTAATGCCTGAAAATAGGCGACAGAAATCTTGAGAAGGGAATTAGCCGGGTGGTCTATGTGAGAGGGACTCTTGTTATTGATATTGTGTTAAATCCCTTATTCATTTCAGTGGAAGTGTTTTGCAGTTTCTAAATTTATTCAGAAAACAGTTTCGACTCTTGCTCTACTTGCCATGAAGGAGTTACACAGAGGTGACAAGACATGGGGTAGAGATGTGCCCGTATACAAATGCCGGTAGTATAGTGTACATTAGCTATAAAAGCGAGTGCGTTTGGTGGAGTTATCATTTGTACTCGGGATATTCATGTGCAAAGGTTTTCGACGTGATTACGGCCACGTGATGGTAATTAACAGACTGAACATGGAATGGTAGTTGGAACTAGATGTATAGGAATTGCATTTCGGAAATCGTTACGGAATTCAATATTCCCAGATCAACGGTGCTAAGACTGGGCCCAGAATACTACATTTCAGGAATTACCTCTCACCATGGACAACGCAGTGGGCGACGACCTTCACTCAACGACCGAGAGCAGTGGAGTCCGCGTAGAGTTGTCAGTGTTAACAGACAAACAACATGGCGTGGTATAACGTAGAAATCAATGTCGGACGTACGACGTACGTATCCGTTACGACAGTGCGAAACATGACGTTCATGGGCTATGGGAGCGGACGGCGGCGATTGTGCCTTTGCTAATAGCGCGACATCGCATGCAGCGCCTCTCTTGGGGTAAGGACCAAATCGGTTGGACGTTGAGGACTGGAAAGCCGTGGATTGGCCAGCTGAGCTCCGATTACACTTTTTAAGAGCTGATGGTAGGGCATGAATGTGGTGTAAACTGTACGAAACCTTGGACCCACGTTTCCAGAATGAGATTTTACTCTGCAGCGGAGTGTACGCTGGTATGAAACTTCCTGGCAGACTATATCTGTGTACCGGACCGAGACACGAACTCAGGACCTTTGCCTTTAGCGGGGCAAAGCTCTACCAACTGACGAGACGAGGCACTGCCAGAATTGACGCTGTGAGGACGGGTCGTAAGTCGTTCCTGGGCAGCTCAGATGGTAGAGCACTTGTCCGCGAGACGAAAAGGTCCCGAGATTGAATGTCGGTCCGGCACACAGTTTTAATCTGTCAAGAAGTTTCATGGACCCACGTGTTCATCAAGGCACTGTGCAAGCTGGTGGTGGCTCCATAATAGTATGGACTGTGCTTGCGTGTAACCATGAGGGTCCTTTGGTAAAAATGAGCCTGTCATTGATTGAAGATGTTTATTTTCGGCTACTTGGATACCATTTGCAGCCATTCGTTGACTTAATGCTTACAAACAACGACGGAATTAGTGTGTGTAGCCATGTGTCATGGCCACAACAGTTCGCGATTGGTTTGAAAAACATTCTGGACAGTTTGAGCTAATGAGTTACCCACACAGATCGTCCACCGTGAATCCGATTGAACATTTATCGGATTTAATCGAGACGGTATTCTGTGCGCAAAATCCTGCTCCGGCAACACCGTCGCTATTATGGGTAGCTTTAGAGGAAGCATGGCTCAATATTTATGCAGAGGACCTCCAACGGCTTGTTGAGTCTATGACACGTCGTATTGGTTCACTAAGCACGGGAAATGGAGGTCTAACAAGACATTAGGAGGTATCCCATGACTTTACCCTGGTCAAGAATCGCAAGACGAGGAGATATGCTAGGAAAAGGCCGGCTCGTACTGGAAGATTTCAGTTAGATTACATCGTGGTCGGGCAGAGATTCCGATATCATACTGGATTATAAGGTGTACCCAGGAGCAGATATAGATGCCGATCACAATACAGTAGTGATGAAGAATAGCCTGAAGTTTAAGACATTAGTCAGGAAGAATCAAAACGCAAAGAAGTGGGATTAGGAAGTACTAAGAAATGACGAGATACGGTTGAAGTTCTCTGGGGCAATAGATACAGCAGTAAGGAATAGCTCAGCAGGCAGTACAGTTGAAGAGGATTGGACATCTCTTAAAAGGGCCCCCACAGAAGTTGGGAATGTAAATATAGATACAAAGAAGGTAACTGCGAAGAAACCATGGGTAACAGAAGAAATACTTCAGTTGATTGCTGAAAGGAGGAACTGCAAAAATGTTCTGGAAACTCAGCAATGCAGAAATATAAGTCGCTGAGGACTGTAACAAATAGGAAGTGCAGGGAAGCTACGACGAAATGGCTGCATGAAAAATGTGAAGACATCGAAGAAGAATTGAATGTCTAAAGCACAGACTCATACAATGAAAGCCTCTATGGGGGGATAATTTTTCTGATATGATAGAAGAAGAAAGAGGAGTCAATTTAGAAGAGACAGGGGTTCCGTTGTTAGAATCAGAATTTGAAAGATCTTTGGTGGACTTAAGGAAAATAAAAGGCTGAAAGTATAGTTAGCATTCGATCAGAATTTCTAAAATCATTGGGGGAAATGGAAAAGAAAATTGAGGATGCGCAAGGTGACGATCAGTTTGGCTTTAGGAAAAGTAAAGGCACGAGAGAGGCTACTCTGACGTTGCGGTTAAGAATGGAAGCAAGACTAAAGAAAAATCAAGAGACGTTGATATGATTTGTCCACCAGTAAAAGCCTTTCGACAATGTAAAATGGTGCAAGATGTTCGAAATTCTCAGAAAAGTAAGGGTAAGCTATAGGGAGAGACGGGTCACATAAAATATGTACAACAGCCAAGAGGGAATAATAAGGGTGAACGACAAAGAACGAAATGCTCGTCTTAAAAAGGGTGTAAGACAACGCTGTAGCCTTTCGCCCCTACTGTTCAATCTGTACATCGAGTAAGCTATGATGGGAATAAAAGAAAGGTTCAAGAGTGGAATTAAAACTGAAGGGGAAAGGATATCAACGATACGAGTCGCTGATGGCATTGCTGTTCTGAGTGAAAGTGAAGAAGAATTACATGATCTGCAGAACGGAACGAACAGTCTAATAAGCACACAGTATGGTTTGAGAGTAAATCGAAGAAACACGAAGGTAATGAGAGGTAGTAGAAATGAGAAAACCGAAAAACTTAAGATTAGGATTGATGGTCGCGAAGTAGATGAAGTTAAGGTATTCTGCTACCTAGGCATTAAAATAACCAATGACGGACGGAGCAAGGAGGACGTCAAAAACAGGCTAGCTATGGCAAAAAGGCATTCCTGGCCAAGAGAAGTCTACAAATATGAAATATCGGCCTTAATTTGAGGAAGAAACTTCTGAGAAATTACATATGGAGTACAGCAATGTATAGTAGTGAAACACGGACCGTGGGAAAACCGGAACAGAAGAGAAGCGAAGCATTTGAGATGCGGTGCTACAGACTAATGTTGAAAATTAGGTGGACTGTTAAGGTAAGGAATGAGGAGGTTCTATGCAGAATCGGAGAGGAAAGAAATATGTGGAAAACACTGATAAGGAGAATGGACAGGATTATAGGACATCTGTTAAGACATGAGGGAGCTGTAGAGGACAAAAACTGTAGAAGAAGACAGAGACTAAAATACATCCAGGAAATAATTGAGGACGTAGGTTACAAGTGCTACTCTGAGATGAAGAGGTTGGCACAGCAGAAGAAGAATTCGTGGGGGGCCGCATCAAACCAGTCAGACGACAGACGACAAAATAAAAAAAATGGTGAAGGCAGGGAGGTAACTCTCCCTATATGGTCACACACTGCTTCCGAAGTCTGCCATTCGCTTTTAATGACTTATCGATGTCCCTTCCACAGACCCTCTCTCTTTATGCCTTCGTCTCACGCTCTCTGTCTAGCGAGGGATTGCTGGCCTCACTATTATTGTCAATATGTGTACTAATTCCACTTGGAGCTGTGCCTATGGTACTCTATAACGTCCTTGGACCAGTATTTTGGAAAGATATCTGTGTGGTACAAAAATTGGCAATTGACCTTATATAAGGGAACGTATGATGTCATCCACGTGTTGTTCTTGTCTTCAGTCCTCCTTCTCTATCCTGTGCAAGCTTCTTCATCTCGCAGTACCTACTACAACCTACATCCTTCTGAATCTGCTTAGTGTATTCATCTCTTGGTCTCCCTCTATAAATTTTACTCTACACGCTGCCCTCCAACACTAAATTGGTGATCCCTTGATGCCTCAGAACATGTCCTACCAACCGATCCCTTCTTCTAGTCAAGTTGTCCACAAACTCCTCTTCTCCCCAATTCTGTTCTATACCTCGTCATTAATTATGTGATCTACCCATCTAATCTTCACAATCCTTCTGTAGCACCACATTTCGAAAGCTTCTATTCTCTTCTTGTCCAAACAATTTGTCGTCCATGTTTCACTTCCACTTCCTAATCTAATTCCCTCAGCATCAACCAACTTAATTCGAATACATTCCATAATTCTCGTTTTACTTTTGTTGATGTTCATCTTATTTCCTCCTTTCAATTCACTGTCCATTCCGTTCAACTGCTCTTCCAAGTCCTTTGCTGTCTCTGGCAGAGTTACAATGTCATCGGCGAACTTTAAGTTTTCATTTCTTCTCCATGGATTTTAATACCTACTCCGAATTTTTCTTTTGTTTCCTTTACTGCTTTCTCAATACACAGATTGAATAACATCAGGGAGAGACTACAACCCTGTCTCACTCCCTTCCTAACCACTGCTTCCCTTTCATGTTCCTCGACTCTTATAACTGCCATCTGGTTTCTGTACAAACTGTAAATAGCCTTCCGCTCCCTGTATTTTACCCCTGTCACCTTCAGAATTTGAAAGGGAGTATTCCAGTCAACATTGTCAAAAGTTTTCTCTAAGTCTACAAGTGCAAGAAACCTAGGATTGCCTTTCCTTAATCTATTTTGTAAGATATGTCATAGGGTCAATATTGCCTCACGTGTTCCAACATCTCTACGGAATCCAAACTGATCTTCCCCGAGGTCGGCTTCTACCAGTGTTTCCATTCGTCTGTAAAGAATTTGTGTTAGTATCTTGCAGCCGTGACATACTAAACTAATAGTTCGGTAATTTTTACATCTGCCTACACCGGCTTTCTTTGGAATTGGAATTATTATATTCTTCTTGAAGTCTGAAAGTATTTCGCCTGTCTCATACATCTTGTTCACCAGATGTTAGAGTTTTGCTAGGACTGGCTCTCCCAAGGCTGTCAGTAGTACTAATGGAATGTTGTCTACTCCCGGGGCCTTGTTTCGACTTAGGTCTTTCAGTGCTCTGTCAAATTCTTCTCGCAGTATCATGTCTCCCATTTTATCTTGATCTACATCTTCTTCCATTTCCATAATCTTGTCCTCAAGTACATCGCGCTTGTATAGACACTCTATATACTCCTTCCACCTTTCTACTTTCCCTTCTTTGCTTAGAACTGGGTTTCCATCTCAGCTCTTGATATTCGTACAAGTGGTTCTCTTTTCTCCAAAGGTCTCTTTAACTTTCGTGTAGGCAGTGTCTATCTTATCCCTACTGAGATAAGCCTATACAACTTTAAATTTGTCCTCTAGACATCCCTGCTTAGCCATTTTGCACTTCTTCTCGATCTCATGTTTGAGACGTTTGTATTCCTTTTTGCCTGCTTGCCGGTCGAAGTGGCCGTGCGGTTAAAGGCGCTGCAGTCTGGAACCGCAAGACCGCTACGGTCGCAGGTTCGAATCCTGCCTCGGGCATGGATGTTTGTGATGTCCTTAGGTTAGTTAGGTTTAACTAGTTCTAAATTCTACGGGACTAATGACCTCAGAAGTTGAGTCCCATAGTGCTCAGAGCCTTTTTTTTGCATGCTTCATTTACTGCATTTTTATATTTTCTCCTTTCATCGATTAAATTCAATATTTCTTCTGTTACCCAAGGATTTCTACAAGTCCTTGTCTTTCTACCTACTTGATCCTCTGCTGCCTTCACTACTTCATCCCTCAAAACTACCCATTCTTCTTCTAATGTATTTCTTTTCCCCATTCCTGTCAGCTGTTCCCTTATGCTCTCCCTGAAACTCTGTACAACCTCTGCTTTAGTCGGTTTATCCAGGTCCCATCTCCTTATATTCCCACCTTTTTGCAGTTTCTTCAGATTTAATTGTGGTCAGAGTCCACATCTGCCCCTGGAAATGTCTTACAATTTAAAACCTGGTTCGTAAATCTCTGTCTTACCATTATATAATTTATCTGATACCGTCTAGTATCTCCAGGCTTCTTCCATGTATACAACCTTCTTTCGTGATTCTTGAACCAAGTATTAGCTATGATTAAGTTATGCTCTGTGCAAAATTCTACCAGGCGGCTTCCTCTTTCATTTCTTACCTCCAATCCATATTCACCTACTACGTTTCCTTCTCTAGCATTTCCTGCTATCGAATTCCAGTCGTCCATGACTATTAAATTTTCGTCTCCCTTCACTACCTGAATAATTACTATTATCTCATCATACATTTCTTCAATTTCTTCGTCATCATCGGAGCTAATTGGCATATAAACTTGTACTACTCTGTAGTAGGCGTGGGCTTCGTATCTATCTTGGCCACAATAATGTGCTCACTATGCTGTTTTTTGTAGCTTATACACACTCCTATTTTTTATCCATTATTAAACCATCTCTGCATTACCCCTATTTCATTTTGAATTTATAACCCTGTATTCACCTGACCATAAGTCTTGTTCGTCCTGCCACCGAACTTCACTAATTCCCACTACTTCTAACTTTAATCTATCCATTTCCCATTTAAAATTTTCTAACCTACTTTCCCGATTAAGGGATCTGACATTCCACGCTCCGATCCGTAGAACGCCAGTTTTTTTCTCTCCTGATAACAACGTTCTCTTGAGTAGTCGCCGCCCGGAGATCTGAATGTGGGACTATTTTACCTCTTGAATATTTTACCCAAGAGGACGCCATCATCATTTAACCATACAGTAACGCTGCATGCCCTCGGGAAAAATTACGGCTGTAGTTTCCTCTTGCTTTCAGCCGTTCGCAGTACCAGCACAGCAAGGCCGTTTTGGTTAGTGTTACAAGGTCAGATCAGTCAATTATCCAGACTGTTGCCCCTGCAACTACTGAAAAGGCTGCTGCCCCTCTTCAGGAACCACACATTTGTCATCGACATGAGTGCTAAAAGAAATCCGTTAAACTTCGATTACCCGATAAATCAGTCAAATCGAAAGGTCGTAAATTCAACTACATACATAGGAATTACAATTACGACAACTTAAACTGTAAGGAACGCACAGAAAATGTTGTGGAGAACGCTAACCAAAGGCTGCATTTTATTGGCAAGACCCTCACAAAAAGTAAAAGATCTACAGATCTACTAAAGAGACTGCCTACACTACACTGGTCCGCCCTCTTGTAGAATACTGCTGCGCGATGTGGGGTTCTTACGAGGTAGGATTGACGGAGTACATCGAGAAAGTTCGAAGAAGGCACCACATTTTGTATTATCGCGAAATAGAGTGGAGAGTGTCACTGAAATGGTATAAGATTTGGGGTGAACGTAGTTAAAACAAAGCCGTTTTTCGTTGCGGCGGAATCTTGTCACGGAATTTCAATCACCAACTTTCTGCTCCGAATGCGAAGATATTTTGTTGATGCCGACCTACATAGGCTCATGGAATTCAAGGGTGTGGTTAACATTGTTTATTTGCGATCAGACTAACTACTTCACTGAAGGTTAATTGTACACATCAGAACAACCAAAGGTTGCAGTTAAGCAGCTGGTTGCACAACAGAAGTCAGGGGGCAGGACCCAACAGAAGTAGCGAAAACTAGCAGCGTGTTAAGTACAAACTTGTGAGCGGCACTCCAAGTGAGAAAAACAGACATGTAGGAGCTTACTGAGGCTGGCCACGAACGACAGGGAGTCGGCGCCCCAGCTAGCTGACTGAGAATTCCGTCTGAATATAAACACATGGGTTTCTAAAGAATCGTGGTTACAGGCGATAAATAGTAACACTGGAGCCGTGCGAAATACAGACCTCTGATCAGCTGTCTCAGGGGAGAAGTTTCACTTGAGAGAGTTAACTGGACCGGCCAGTGTAGCCGTGCGGTTCTAGGCGCTTCAGTCAGGAACCGCATGACCGCTACGGTCGCAGGTTCGAATCCTGCCTCGGGCATGGATGTGTGTGTTGTCCTTAGGTTAGTTAGGTTTAACTAGTTCTAAGTTCTAGGGGACTGATGACCACAGATGTTAAGTCCCATAGTGCTCAGAGCCACTTGAACCTTTTTGAAGAGTTAACTGGTAACTCCACCCACAGCTAGATGCTGCCGTAAGGGGTCACTGTAGAAGATGGCCACGAAAACTCACGCCTCAGCAGAGGCAACAAACTTGATACTTGCTCGAGAGAACTGCAACGACAGTGGGCTTACACGTGTTATACCGACTCTAATATGTGTAAACCCACTGATGTTGCGGAGTTCTAACCTGTGTAAGCGCACTGATGTTTGCAGTTCTCAGGAGCAAGTATCAAGCTAAGACGTGCATTTTCGCCTTACGACGACGTCTAGGCTGTGAATGGAGTTACCAGCTAATTCTCTGAAGTGAAACTTCTCCCCTGGGACAGCTACCGAGAGGGTTTTGCAATTTCCACGGCTCTAGTGATACAATTTGTTTTCGGTAACCTAAACGCAACACTTTTGCCTGCCTGCTGTCTGCATTACGTCTTTGATTTCCTACCTTGGAGTGCCCTTGATGGCTCCAAATATACTTAAGGGGAACAACAAACAAGTTATTATGTCGTCAATATATGACAATGTACGCACAACTATAGTAGCCTAATTACCTATCTGTACCAGTTTAACGTTGGCAGTGGAGTCGTTGTCTGGTACCTGCTAATAAACGTCATGTCAAGTGAGTTATTAAATTCATAATAGTATTGAAAAGTTCTGTATCTCTGGAGAGATGTTTAATGTAAAGTTATACTGTACTTAGAAACGAAATATCAAAATTAATATTTCCTTAAAATACTTATTAATCTTAGGGAAAGGGTGTCTCGGGAAATTGTATGTTTTACAGGGGACACCATGAGAAAAAGTTTGGGAAGCTATGGCCTAGAGTATTGCTGAGACAGGCTTGAACGCGTTCGTCACCACCGGACGTCCTAGATGCCGTCAAGCCTACTGCTTGAAGTTAACGCTGGCGTTCGATCAGTGTACGAATTCACGTTTGCTACCGAACAGGTGAGCTAGCGACGGTGGTCTTGCGCCTGCTCCAGAGCGATGTTGGATGACGTTTCCGGATATGGGTTCCTATCCTTAGCCTCCTCCTCGGCAGACGTTCTACAACTACTTGAAGTGTGTCGCTATACAGTATACATGTTGGATTAAGTAAAACTGTGCAGATACCGAAGAAACGATAGAAGGCAAAATTGTTAGAAGTACGTTAAAATTATGGTTGTAGAATTTGTGTTTTTTTCAGTGATTAGCAACAGTATATCAGTATACAAATCAGGAAAATGTGGACACATTATCCATACTGCAGGAATAAGTCTACGGGAGACTGCCGAGGAATAACACGGACGGCATCCAGATCAACCACTCCCAAATAACGCAACCACTGGTCGTTTACTGGAGCGCTTCGAGGCAACAGGCAGCATCCATGGCAAACGACGGTCTGGGCGGCCACGTACAGCAACAGAGTGTGGAAAATTCCTAGCGCACTAGCTAAGCCGACAGTCAGTCCAACACAGTCAAGAAGAAAAATGGTTCAGGAACATGGCACCAGTGACCAATCGGCGTCTAGGGTATTATCCGGAAATGATTTCCATCCATATCGTGTGCATTATGTCCAGGAAATTCATGGAGGTGATAAAGATAGACAGCTGGAGTCCTGCGAGTGCTGTACAGAAAGACGAACGCACCAGCCACCCCTTGAAGCTTATATTCTTTTCAACGGTGAGGCCTGTTTTCGTCTGAATCGTACAGCGAATAAACGTAACGCTGTTGGTTGGGCAAGTGAGAATCCACACATTGCTTCAGATGCTCATCCTCAAACTGGCCCATTGTTAATGTGTGGGTTGGCATACTCGTGAATGTTCCCATAAGTCCCATATTTCTTAACAACAAGCTCATTGTTGAACTATACAGGTGTGGGATGGACATGTCGTTATGATTTTTGTATGTTATCGATGGGCACGTCCGAGAGAGACCAAGTTACGTTACTCTTAAACAATCTTTGGTCTTGTCATGACACAGTCTTTGTCTGTGCGCATGGTAATACATTCGTAATTGAACTGTGGCAGGTGATGCATGTATTCTGATTTGTGGTGGTATCTGTTAGATGAAGAAGGATTCATTTAAGAGACAGCAAGGACGAATATGGTGTATATATTGAAAGACGAAAGGAAAATAAAGTTTTAATAATGTTATCTTTTTGAAGAGAAGAAGTCTGAGGTTATGACTGTGACACTATGTTCCTAATTTATAAAAATGATTATTCACAGGTAATTATCTTTGTTCACTTTCTCATAGCAGAGATAAAGATCACCACATTTACCTGAAGCATGCATTAAGATATCAACTAGTTAAGCTGTTTGATTTTTAAAGAAATTCTCTGTTAACATTGTACCTTATTCAAATTATTGTTCCTTTGTTAAGCTTAGTACTGTTCAGATTAATGTCATATGTGAAAATCATACAAAATTTTACTCTGCGTGTTTGAATACACACTTCGCTCTAAAATCGTTGTCTTGGAATATCATTTCATAGCAATAGTTACTCTCCCCATTCCACCGTTTATCATTACGCATTACCACATTGCACACTTTTGCACGCAACAGTTTGAATATTTATTTGGAAATACAAATCTAGCTTAGCCGCTGAGTGCTTGCTGTTTCTGTTCTGCTTTCAAGAAATCTGCAACACTGCCGTCAAGACGCGAGGTAAGTGGAAATTTTGGTTGTGGCCAGATAATTGTTTTACTTCAGTTGCGCATTTAATATAAATACAAGCTGTATTGAGACGACTTACAGTACAGTTTAAATTGGTTCTCGTCGGTCAAAGGTCAGCACACGATTTGAAGTTCTGAGTACACAATTATGGGTACATTTTTTATAGTACATAGATTTTTATGGAGTGGGTGGTGAAGTTGGGCTAAATTTCATACAGAAATATGTAATGGGACGTTACACAGAGAGCATCTCGAGATGACACTCCTGCCCCATTTCGATGATGTGCCCCTAGCAGAACAATGGGGTTCCTTTCAGCAAGATGGAGCACCGCTACTTTTCGATCGAACAACTCCTGAACTGTTGACTGACGTTTTTTAGCTAATCATTGGATAGGTGGAAGAGCTCTAGTGGAAAATCTGCCTATGTCACCTGATTTGAAACCACCTCACTTTTTCCTCTGGGCTCATCTCAAATTTGTTTGGAAGACTACATTGGATTAGCGGCATATTTTGGAAGCCGACCGGCGACTCTGAGTTACTGCCCTGGCAGCAATCACTTTATCTAGTAGACCTTCCACTTCACTATGTGCCCCATGCGCCTGTTAGATTGATTTTGCCATTTAACCGTGTTTGTTTTTGATCGTCCCGGTTATCAGAATCTAAATGAACTTGAATGCTGAAATAGCATTACTGAAATGGTGGCCATGTCACTATTTTTGTCAATTGGTGATGGGTGATTGCTACTTCAACACAGGATTGATGTTTTATAATGGTTATGGCACAAGTTTATTGATCAAAAATTGGACAAGAATACATAGTAAGCTTGATGACAAAAATAAAACATGATCTGATGGCAGCACAAATACGCAACGAACACTGAACAACACTCTATGGCGGTTGGTCGGAAAAGATTCAAATGGTGGCACTATGGGACTCAACATCTTAGGTCATAAGTCCCCTAGAACTTAGAACTACTTAAACCTAACTAACCTATGGACATCACACACACCCATGCCCGAGGCAGGATTCGAACCTGCGACCGTAGCAGTCCCGCGGTTCCGGACTGCAGCGCCAGAACCGCTGGACCACCGCGGCCGGCGGTCGGAAAAGACTAGGGTTTGTCTGATAGAACTATTTACTCAGATTCAAAATATTGATAACGAAATTTGAAGTTATCTAACACTGAATAGACCTTGATGGATTTATTATACTACGTTGTTTCAGCTGAGAACGTGTGGGGGAATGTGATTTTTTTGCCCTAACAAGCCAGAGGGAATGCAATATCTATTTTCTCGATGTTCGGCGCTGTCTCAGGTGATGATGGTCGTCTCGCGATGTGCGACGCCTCTATTTCCCTATCGCGGGCACGATATGTGCAATGTTTCAGCTGGTGATCTGTTACACAGATCGCAGTTTTTTTCCAACGAAGCGCCTAAATCTCTGCAGTTCAGCGTGTGACACTCCCGTTCGCTAGTTATGCCGTGGACCAATTCGACTCTCTTACATGGCAGCGCACACAAGGAGATAAAACGACAGAGTAGCGGACCTGTGACAAATAGGATTGCCCTCGGCACAACAAGTAATCTGAGATGACTGGGATCTAAACTGTCGATACAGCTAAATCCTCGCCACAGGGTCTCCAGTCAGGACCAGCTCTAGTGCGAATTCACGCCTAAGACAAGTGCCCCTAGCGCAACCCACTCACAGCAAAAGTCAAGACCAGATTCATCTCCAGACTGTCAGGAGAGCACCCTGCAGCCCAGAGTCTGAATTGGAAGACCACTTCCTATCAAAACCTCAATAAACTACACAAAAGCACTCCCTCAACCACCCCCACAAGTATTCTATGGCAATCACAAGACTCCACAAGCTCCACGTCTCCCATCTAACTCAGCTGCTCTACTCATCGGCCAATCCCAATCAAACCTAACAATATACTTCTCTTTTCAGGAGAAGTGGCCAATCTATGATTCAAAAATTTCTGAGCAAGGAGGAGGAGACGTTTTGCTCCTGGCATGTTTTTTTTCCGTGGACACTTTAGGCAGCACGTTCTTTTGAGTGAACAACACATTTTTCATGGAGATCATTCTCTGGATGGCGTGACCATTACTGTGTGCCCAACCAGGGACCCTGGCTAATGTAAGAGAAGTGCTTTTGTGTCCCAATATAGATTATTTCAGAGCCACCATAGACGTTGCGTTCCTTCTATATCGCTAGTCAACAGCCATTTTGCATCTTGGATGTGATACATCAACTAGTATGTATTTTGGTGTGTAGAATCCGAATATACCTTTCAAAATGTTCAATCACGTACCATTTATGAGTTTTTAAAGGTTTTTTATTTTCTGTATTCAGTATCTAGCCTTTTGCTGTTCTTCTGTTTTCATGTTTAATTGTATGTTTTTGATTTGCAGAGGAGAGCTGGAAGATCTACAAATCGTCAGTAAATGGTTGGTGTTGTTATCCAGTGGTGTGAAAGAGATCCACAGTGAGTGCTTCCTGTGAAAGATAGTGCAAACGTTTTGTGTTTAAAACTTACACTAAGAAAAATGCCAACTAGTAAATCTCGTTGCTGTCTAAACCACCATGACATGTTTTCTAATGCGTGTGGGAAATTCACTATAGAATCCCAGGGAAAGCCAATCACTGATTTGGTTAAGAAGGCATATAAATTGTATTTTGATTGTTCTGCTGGTGATCAAGATAAAAAAATTTCACCTCATATTGTCTGCATAACCTGTACAACAACCTTAATCGAGTGGTTGAAAGGAAAACGCCGAGACATGCCATTGACTTTTCCGATGGGGTGGTATGAGCCTAATGAACATTATTCTGACTTACATTTGTCTTACGAATGTTTTGGGACATTCAAGCAAAACTAGACATAAAATAAAGTATCCAAATGTATCTTCAGTGCATTTGCCTGTGCCCCATGGTAAGGGGTTGCCCGTTCATGCCTGTAACTTGAAAGCCACGGAACCAGACACCATAGCAAGTGAATCAGAAAGTATTGAACATATAGAAGAGTAATGCCACCAATATCATGACACTCACCTCAGCTCTTTAATCAAAAGGACCTGAACGATGTGGTTTGCGATCTAAAACTTTCAAAACAGCAAGATGAACTCTTGGGGTCGAGACTGCAACATAGGAACTTTCTAGCTCCAGGGACAAAAATGTCCTGTTTCAGATCAAAAGGTGCCTCCTTCTCTCAATATTTCGATATGCAGAATTCAATGTGTGTATGCAGAGATGTCAATGGTCTGATGTTGCAGCACGGTGTACAACATAATCTATAGGAGTGGCGACTTTTTATTGACTCAGGTAAAACGATCTTGAAAGCAGTACTACTGCAATGGTAGTGCATTTCCAGCGGTACTTTTGGCTTACGCAGTAGACATGAAAGAAACATATGAAACAATGGCTTTGCTTCTAGAGGTAATCAAATATGAGGATCATCTAATGGCAGTTTTGCTGTGATGTAAAGGTTGTTGTACTCCTTACAGGTTTACAGGCTGTATTCAAGAAATACTGCTGCTTTTTGTGCCTCTGGGTCAGCCGTGGCACCAAGAACCACTATGCAGTCAAGGAATGGCCTATAAGGAAGTGATATGTTCCTGGAAACGTAAATGTGACCAATACCCCATTGGTTGAGCCCGATAAAATCATTTTGCCTCCTCTTTAAGTCAAAATGGGCCTTATCAAAAACTGGATAAAGAAGGCGAGGCCTTCAGCCACTTAAAAGAAAAGTTTCCCAAATTGAGTGAGGCAAAGCTGAAAGAGGGTATATTTGTTGGATCACAAACAAGAAAATAGCTGAAAGATCCAACATTTGATACCAGACTCACAGATATTAATTAGCTGCTTGGTCTTCTTTTAAAGCAATCATGAAGAGCTTTTTCGGTAACAGAAAAGACAAAAACTATGTTACCATTGTGAATGGTCAGTTGGACAACTATAAGAACGTGGGGTGTAGAATGCCGCTCAAAATTCAATTTTTACATTTCTAACATTCTGCGTGGTGTCTGTTGTTCTACATCGTGTCTCCCTACCACTTTCGCGCAACGACGCTCTGAGCGTGTTTTTTAGGGAATTGACTAGTTTGAACCTGGGACCTGTTGCTGGTAAGGAGACGCCACCCCACACATGACATGTAGAATTCAGAAGAGTTCAGTGAGACTAGCAATGATATAACCAAATACTTAATGATTTCAGCATCAGCTCCACTGCACTCCCTGTAAAAGAATCTTAATACTAACTAAATTTAGTGGAAGGGGTGCAAGGATTTCCTGTTTTTAGTTAGCTGGTAAAATAACGTCGAAAAAATGGTTAAGTTTACCATTGGAAATTTTATTCTACTCACAAAACATTGTTTATAAATTGCACTGTTGATAAAAGGAAATGTTTTAATACAGGATGGTAAAAACTAACTGCGTTCAACAAAAATGTGAATGAATATTCCCTGAATGGGTTTCCAGTTCTGCAATGGATCGAAGGATGACCTATGCCATATCACATCTATAATCTAGGTTTAAATTAAGTTTCATAAAAGAAAAAACTATCAAAATGGTCTACAGTGACCCTCAATTATCTTTAATTACTTATCTAACTTGTCGTAAATTACAGTGGCTGATGTGGCTTCTCAATAACTATATAACAGAAAAATCATCGCGTTTCAAATTTTTACTTCAAGTGGCAAATGTGAACACCATGAACTTTAATTGACGATCGACACTAGTATTACGCAAAAAGGGGGTGTAACAGATGAGACTTCTGCAGTTCTGAGTGAAGCTTTATGCGCTGTTATGCGGCATCGCGTGCGTTCATTACCTTGTCAGTGTTCGTCAGGTGTGGCGGGCAGCACAGCTCCGCTCACCTCGCTGTCTCGGAAGCAACTCACTCCTAACTTCTCCTTACTACAATTTACCGAAGTTGGTTTAAAAATACTATCTGGCTATGTTTTCATCTGACCAATCAGGGTCTCAATGTTAACCTTAAACTCCTCCTACAAAAATTCTGTCTATCCAATGAGAAACATTATACTTTTCGTGGTGGGGCAATGTTTTTAAAGTTTGCAACGTAACAGAGACGCCGAAAAGTCTCACGCTAAAACTTGCAGCTGGTGTGGTCCTTTTAGCGTTATCGTAAGATCTATACTGTTCTTCTGGAGGGCTCTATCTTTTAACATGGGCTGGGGGTGGTCCTGACGTAACAGAGACGTGAAAAAATCTCACGCTAAAACATGCGGCTGGGATGGCCGTTTTTGTGTTATCGTAAGAGCTATACTGTTCTTCTGGAGGGCTCTAGCTTTTAACATGGGCTGGAGAGTGGTCCTGACGTAACAGAGACGCGAAAAAGTCTCACACTAAGGCACTAGCTTTTAACATGGGCTGGGGGTGGTCCTAACGGTTAGCTGGCGACGTGGGTTTCCGTCCCTTATCGTAGGGCCTTCTAACTTAACACGGTTCTGCTCTTGGCTTCTGTTCTCGTTTCTCCCCTCGGAACTGCGTCTGTCTCACGGCGGGAAGGTATGACATGCATTTAGGCATTCTTGTGTTAGTCTGTGGTATTCCATTTGCTCACTCGTTACTCGTATTACTTTGGTTAATTTAATGTCACGATTTATTCGGAGCTATGTGACATACTACTAGATTTGCTTATCATGTCATGGTTTTCATGGAAGGTGTTGGATTTGCCTGACACCTTACACATTCTCACCTTGATTTCTTCCCGGAAAATTTGGGAGCCGTAAGCGACGAGCACGGTGAACGCTTCCACTAAGATATTCAACATATTCTTACCATGAAACACTGTCAGCAGGACCTCTGGAAGCCTTCGATGATGAGTAACTACTGCTGGAGTCTTGTTAGGGAGAGGGATCAAACGGCAAACAAAAGAAGAGCTCCATCGTCGCATTTTTCAAAAACCAAAGACGATTAAAGGTGAAAATACCTTGTGAATTAATCTGGACCTTTTATTGGCAACTTGCGCGTATATATATTCAAAGTATTATTGATTTCAAACGTTCTGAATTTGTATTTTTGTTTGACTTAATTGTGTCAATTTTCGCTATTACCATTTTTATTGTGCTGTGTATCTAGAAAATGTGACGCCATAGAGAAAAACTGATTTTACCAGTGTATTCAGCACCCCAAAATTAAGTAAATCCATCAATTTACAAACCACATCCAAAAACGTTTAAATTTGATAACTAGTGTTCTTTTAAAGTGTGGGTTTCTCAAAAAAACTCTGCAAGCCAAGGGACGACACCACGTACCTGACTGCTCCCTCAATAGGGTTTGGTCCATGGTGAGCATGGAAATGCGCAAATTTTTATAGCCGCCATCCCCATTCACAAAGGGCGTTTACGATGCTGTGTAACGCATTGGCTAGGTAACCTAGATTTCTCTCACGCCCCCAGTCCCTCCTGTAGCAAGAGGCGCCTACCAAGTAGGTCCAGGGAGGTCGTTTCCCATCTCGTCTACCGAATGCATTGTCTGCACACCGTGGGAGAAATTCTTGGGCCAAGTATTCCGTCCCCAGCAAGCGCTCTGAGATGTTCCTAATAGCTGAAAATGGTTTGCTAGCCCCAAACATCCTCTGCAAGATTTACTATTAAGTGACAAAACTGTCTGCTTGTTCTCTACTTGAGAAAAATACTACACAAAGGAGAGCCACCATGAAGATTTCGCATCCATTAACAATGGACATTCTTCCATCACTGCCTGCTCGTACTGATAACTTTCTGACATCTCACAGACACAATGTCTTCGGTAAAAAAGTCAACATTAAATTGTACCCTTGAACATGGAGAATAGAGAGAGAGTACTTTGTCCTTTCTCATGTTGTTAGAAAAACAGGCCTTGAGCACTGCAGGAATTACAATAAAACGTCAGAGGAAGCTGTACAGTAATAATTGTAATCCATTGAGTAGAAGCTTAAGAAAGCCTCTTGGCGTACAGAAACTTCCCTGCCCTCAATCCGAACTTTGTAAGTATATGCTGCTCCATAGTCTCTCCTTTTAAAATTGTCAGCATTCCGTGGCCAGTTCCCTGAAACTATGTGACTTGTAATTAATACACACAGATGAGAGACTTGATCGTTCTTTGTATCCAGTCTGTTTTAGTCATCCAAAATCCGTTGCCGTTTGTCGTCATCGATGTTTTTAAAGCAATGGAATCTTGTGCACTAACACAAAAGATATAGCAGTATTAACAGGGAAAGGGGACCATAATTAAGCATATAACTACTGAAGTATGTAAGCATTAACAATATTAACTATAAATATTAATGAATAACTTACCTACAGTCTTCACCAACCATTCGCTTTAGTACAAGATTTTCAGCTTATTCTCCACCTCGTAATTTTGCATCTCTTACAGTAAAATTAGCGTTTCCTCGTCTTATGTTGCCTTTTTAGTCATACACAAGAGTTAGTGTCATCCATTGTTGAAAGCAACTAACACAGTGACTTGGAACACTGAAAGAAAGCTGTTGAGAGGCTATGTTAGCTGGAAGTGGGGAATGAACAGCAACGCACTCTATCGTCATATTCTGCAAACAGCAAACAAGTCCAGGGACTGGTCTGGAATTTGGTGGAGAGGTATGCGATTTGTCTTGTATTTGTAGACTCTCCAGTATTTCAAACGTGTATATATCTGGACCTGTCTGGCACTTGGAGACAGAATAGTATCCTTATATAGTGATGTCCTTAAATAAAAAGACACGTTTTTTAAATAAAATCGACTTTTGGACTTGTCTGTTTTTTTGGAACTCGCTCTCTGTTTGTATTATACAATTGAGTATGACAAGGAAAAAAAATTTCGTAGTTAGAATGATAGCTCCTTCACATCTACCCTCTACCTATCTCTTGTTTCCTTTTGTTCCAGGTAAGCCACCCTGGGATGATAAATGCCACACCATACTATGGCAACACACAAAGATGAAACTGCTCTACACACCCGGAGGTAACCAAACAACATCAATGTGAAATGTTTCTAGTTTACGTGTACAGTGAGCACCGGTGGTTTTGGCATGGTAATTGCAATACCCAGAGCCAAGCACTTCCAGGGCAACAATCAACAGTTGCAGCTAATAAAATGAATCGGCCTCTGACGAATCCGTTTGTAATACAGTTTCCTTCTACACGGGCCACGGGACACGTATCATAGCGCACAGGAATATGAGGTGGATGTGTGTTAACGTCAACAGAAGAATTCAGCTAGCTACTTTTCCCAGCTCGTGACAAAGGTGATGATTCCTATGGGATGACCTTGCACAAAGTTTCTACAGGAGTTGTTCACAATGTTTTCACAGAGTCATCAAATATAGCAACTGGCTGTGTTTCATTTATTTCCTGAGAGTATTGGAAATCTACTTGTGTGATTGCAGGCTTTCTGCGACTCCGTTTCGGAACAAGCCGCAACTTTCCACTTCATGTCCTTCACACACTGTTGGAGCCACCTATAGTGTAATCGGCACTGGCGTTGACGGTTTGGGGTGGAATGGGGAGACGGAAGCATTATAGGCGTTACAGAACACGTAACGCCATTTTTCAAAGAACAATCCAGAAAATATCGCTAGTGTGAACCTTGCCTTTTCATCGCACGATGTGCTGCGAACCATGGATGAAGGACAACAGACAGACTCCAATATTCCTAGATTTCCGAATAGCGTTTGGCACAGTACCGCTCTACAGATCGCTGACGCGGATCGGAGCATAGGGAATAGGTTCTCAGGTCAGTGAATGGCTCCAAGATTTCTTATGTAACGGAGCTCAGTCTCCTTTCCTGGTCGACCACTGTTCATCGGCGACAAAGGTGTGGTCACAGGGACTTAGGAAAATGTGATAAGAGTGGGCAGCAATCTGCGACTCTGCGGATGACGCTGTACTGTACGGAAAGGGGGTAGTCGCTGTGTCCTTATAGGTGGATAGCCAACAAGACGACGCGGATACAATTTACAAAAAAATGGTTCAAATGGCTCTGAGCACTATGGGACTTAACATCTGAGGTCATCAGTCCCCTATAACTTAGAACTACTTATACCTAATTAACCTAAGGACGTCACACACATCCATGACCGAGGCAGGATTCGAACCTGCGACCGTTGCAGTCGCACGGTTCCGGACTGAAGCGCCTAGAACCGCTCGGCCACCACGACCGGCTAGAATTTACAGTTGGTGTGATGAATTCAGCTTACTCTGCATGTATAAAAATGTAAGTTAATGCGAATTGATAGGGAAAACGAAAATGAAATGTTCGAATGAAGTATTAGTGGTGTACTGCTTGACACAGTCACGTCGTATTGCTGCAAAGCGATGTGAAGTGAAACGAGCACGTAAGAACGTTTGTACGGAAGGCGACCGATCGCTTTCGTTTTATTCGGAGAATTCAAGAAAAGTGTACCTCACTTATGAAGGACATCAAGTACAGGACACTTACGCAACTCATTCTAGAGTGCTGCTCGGTTTAAAGGAAGACAGAAGAAAATCAGAGGCGTTCTACAAGGTTTGTTACAGGTAGATTTAATCAAACCGCGTGTATTACGCAAATACTCTGTGAAGCCAAATGGGAATCCATGAACGGAAGGAGACATTCTTCTAGCGAAGCGCTGTTGAGATTCTTTAGAGACCCGGTGTTTGGCATAGGTTCAGAACGCTCCTTCTGCTACCAACTTGTATCTCGAGTAAGGACCGCGACAGTAGATAATATGTTCTTCTGGGGTGCGGGCAGGGAGGAGCAGGGGTTCAGTTCAGTTCAAGTGCAAGGTCTTCATTCAGATCAGCATCCCAGAATACTAGCAGCTGAACTTACATTAGTTGATTCAACGTTTATAATTGCACACTAGTTGCATCCACTCAAAATTCAGGTACAAATGAAGGGAAAGCACTTTAGTAGAATAACTGCAATGTTTAGTGATGTTGATATAAATCGATTCATAAATCGCGAGTACTTGGCTCCCATAAACTGCATGTTAAGCGACAGTCCACTTCAAATCCTTTTCTTTTTTTCGGCATAGTTACCCACATGTAGCTTAATGTGGTGTCACCGCCAGACACCACACTTGCTAGGTGGTAGCTTTAAATCGGCCGCGGTCCATTAGTACATGTCGGACCCGCGTGTCGCCACTGTCAGTGATCGCAGACTGAGCGCCACCACACGGCAGGTCTCGAGAGACGGACTAGCACTCGTCCCAGTTGAACGGACGACGTAGCTAGCGCTGCACACTGACGAAGCCTCGCTCATTTTGCAGAGCAGATAGTTAGAATAGCCTTCAGCTAAGTCAATGGCTACGACCTAGCAAGGCGCCATTAGTAACATTGCATGTATCTACAGAGTCTCATTTGTATCGTCAAGAGCGATGTACAACAAGGATGGATTAAAGTTAAGTATTCCAGTAGCTACGTACTTTTCTTTATAGCATTCATTACGTATCCTGTTTCAGACCTATCTCTAGCCTGCGTGAGTTTAACGCGTGCCTTTCGGCTACTTCCGAGTGGCGTGGCTGTCTTACTACACCACAACACTTAATGTTCCAAATCTGTCGGCATATCTTAAGTTACTTCTATCAGCGAAAGAAGAAATGTCATTTTTCACAAATGGAGTTGGAAATGACGGAATGTGGACACAGTCGAACGTACCTTCTGAACTGAATACACCACGCTGATAACAAGAGTGAAACTAGAGCTATATTCCTGTATTTCAACAAGTCTTCATGACTTTCTTTGATGTCTACATTGGGTGATTCCAGTTTTGCTTCTATACTCTGAAAGAAATTATTCAACTGATGTTTGCGAAGGTCTTTTTTTAACTGTTGGCCTCTGAAGAGAGATAACGAGTATCTAAAATATTCAGAGTTTAAGCGTTTTGGCACTGTAGAGCTAAAATAATCATAAATACTGTGTGTTCAAATAAAGGAATGAAAGTAGTTTACGTAAGGTCATTTCCTAGAATACGAGTTTTCTAATGCATAATCTAAAAAGTTAGAAACTACATGGAATGAAATGTTTAAAAATTCCATAGATTGGCTGGTAACATTCCAGAAGATTCGAAAAAAGCACATGATCGCAATTTTTTATTCATACAACATGATAACTATTCACGTTGAAGGTACCAGTACAGCAGTCAACAGATCAATTTCCAATTGACTGTTTGGCTCTGTCGGGTATACTGAACAGTTGGGTGTGGAAAGGTTTGTTTGTGTGACTTACACTTCTATTGTAAGGCTTTTTTGGGTTTAAATGTAAAAGTGTGATTGTTTAATCATTGTTCACACGTAATTCGCTAGGTATTTTTATTTAAAATATAAAAGTTTCCCTACCTTAGTGAAAGCAGTGGACATGCAACAAACTACTCCCTTTTTTCACATTCATGTAGCGGCGAACCAAGCAAGTAACCCTACAATTTCTTAGTAGGCAGCTGCGTTCACATAACGTGACCACACGGCAGGATACCAAATCTGAGGAAACACGTTACTCAGATGTGGATCGTGTGTTTTATTATCACGACTGTCATACCAGATGCCGGCCGGTGTGGCCGTGCGGTTAAAGGCGCTTCAGTCTGGAACCGCGTGACCGCTACGGTCGCAGGTTCGAATCCTGCCTCGGGCATGGATGTGTGTGATGTCCTTAGGTTAGTTAGGTTTAATTAGTTCTAAGTTCTAGGCGACTGATGACCTCAGAAGTTAAGTCGCATAGTGCTCAGAGCCATTTGAACCATTTTTGTCATACCAAATGCTCAGAATGTTGACATTTGGCTTTGCTATAATACTGCACATGGAATTTCATTTGGAATTAACGGCAGCACAGGCCTGTGTTATAAAGTATTTCATGCAATGGTAAATGTAATTTTCACCACACATAGAAGTATAGAAGTGTTAAGTTTGGTGAGTGTGCAGACGAATTTGCGTTTCCTAAACGACAATTCCAAAGCTCCGTAAGTGTTCTCTTAAGAGGGTCTGTCGTTACATCTGGAGAAGTAGATTGATATCCGTCATGTTGTTACTACGCTAATGGTCCTATGTGCAGTGCGATGCCTTACAATAATTGCCACAGAAGCACGTATTAAGGACCCGAGGTGCTTGAGTGTATTCCATCAATGAAACAGGGATGGGGGCCTTGAAAAACACACACCAAACACTGATAGACGAAGAGCATTGTTTTTGTCCCCTTCTTTGTGTCAGCGTGGAATTTATACTGACAATTAGCACATATCGCGATGTCTGACTTGCCCATGCTTCTTCCTTAAACAATATTTTGCATAGATATGCCGCAACACTTTGCACTTTCGTAAATAACTTTCGGAGCATTTTCAGAACTGTAAACAATTCTGGAAGTCACTGCCATAAAACTGTAGATGTTGTAGAATGTGAAGAGGATGACGCGCAATGGACTGTAGTGGTCGCAGAACACTCGTTTCGTTGACCCCTCTCGTACTTCCTAGATGCCTCTTAGGGACATTTCCATTTTGTGTTACTGCTGCTAAACTGTTGGTTTCATTTCCTTAATCAGTTGTGCTTCTCTTTCCTTGGCGTATTTTATCCTCCGCACTTCTAGTTTCTGCAACCTTTTTACAATGTTTGCAAAGACATGTTTGGCACTGTAACAGGGCTGACGTTTGTGGAACCTCTTCTCCTGATGGCGGGACTGTTGCTTGGGGCGCTGTTATCTTGATATTATTTGACTGAACCCTATACATGTTATTTCGTTGAACGTCTCTTAGAAACTTCTTTCAGATGGTACAGAAAAAATACATAATTCCATAGCAAGAAATCAAAGTCGGTGTCCTAATTCGGCTATTGTTGTTGTTGTTGTGGTCTTCAGTCCTGAGACTGGTTTGATGCAGCTCTCCATGCTACTCTATCCTGTGCAAGCTTCTTCATCTCCCAGTACCTACTGCAACCTACATCCTTCTGAATCTGCTTAGTGTATTCATCTCTTGGTCTCCCCCTACGATTTTTACCCTCCACGCTGCCCTCCAATACTAAACTGGTGATCCCTTGATGCCTCAGAACATGTCCTACCAACCGATCCCTTCTTCTGGTCAAGTTGCGCCACAAACTTCTCTTCTCCCCAATCCTATTCAATACTTCCTCATTAGTTATGTGATCTACCCATCTAACCTTCAGCATTCTTCTGTAGCACCACATTTCGAAAGCTCTTATTCTCTTCTTGTCCAAACTATTTACCGTCCATGTTTCACTTCCATACATGGCTACACTCCATACAAATACTTTCAGAAATGACTTCCTGACACTTAAATCTATACTCGATGTTAACAAATTTCTCTTCTTCAGAAACGCTTTCCTTGCCATTGCCAGTCTACATTTTATATCCTCTCTACTTCGACCACCATCAGTTATTTTGCTCCCCAAATAGCAAAATTCCTTTACTATTTTAAGTGTCTCATTTGCTAATCTAATACCCTCAACATCACCCGACATAATTCGACTACATTCCATTATCCTCGTTTTGTTTTTGTTGATGTTCATCTTATATCCTCCCTTCAAGACACCATCCATTCCGTTCAACTGCTCTTCCAAGTCCTTTGCTGTCTCGGACAGAATTACAATGTCATCGGCGAACCTCAAAGTTTTTATTTCTTCTCCATGGATTTTAATACCTACTCCGAATTTTTCTTTTGTTTCCTTTACTGCTTTCTCAATATACAGATTGAATAACATCGGGGAGAGGCTACAACCCTGTCTTACTCCCTTCCCAACCACTGTCCCTCAACTCTTATAACTGATATCTGGTTTCTGTACAAATGGTAAATAGCCTTTCGATCCCTGTATTTTACCCCTGCCACCTTTAGAATGTGAAAGAGAGTATTCCAGTCAACATTGTCAAAAGCTTTCTCTAAGTCTACAAATGCTAGAAACGTAGGCTTGCCTTTCCTTAATCTTTCTTCTAAGATAAGTCGTAAAGTCAGTATTGCCTCACGTGTTCCAGTATTTCTACGGAATCCAAACAGATCTTCCCGAAGGGCGGCTTCTACTAGTTTTTCCATTCGTCTGTAAAGAATTCGTGTTAGTGTTTTGCAGCTGTGGCTTACTAAACTGATTGTTCGGTAATTTTCACATCTGTCAACGCCTGCTTTCTTTGGGATTGGAATTATTATATTCTCCTTGAAGTCTGAGGGTATTTCGCCTGTTTCGTACATCTTGCTCACCAGATGGTAGAGTTTTGTCAGGACTGGCTCTCCCAAGGCCGTCAGTAGTTCTGATGGAATGTTGTCTACTCCGGGGGCCTTGTTTCGACTCAGGTCTTTCAGTGCTCTGTCAAACTCTTCACGCAGTATCGTATCTCCCATTTCATTTTCATCTACATCCTCTTCCATTTCCATAATATTGTCCTCAAGTGCATCGCCCTTGTATAGACCCTCTATATACTCCTTCCACCTTTCTGCTTTCCCTTCTTTGCTTAGAACTGGGTTTCCATCTGAGCTCTTCATGTTCATACAAGTGGTTCTCTTATCTCCAAAGGTCTCTTTAATTTTCCTGTAGGCAGTATCTATCTTACCCCTAGTGAGATAAGCCTCTACATCCTTACATTTGTCCTCTAGCCATCCCTGCTTAGCCATTTTGCACTTCATTTCGATTTCATTTTTGAGACGTTTGTATTCCTTTTTGCCTGCTTCATTTACTGCATTTTTATATATTCTCCTTTCATCAATTAAATTCAATATTTCTTCTGTTACCCAAGGATTTCTACTAGCCCTCATCTTTTTACCTACTTGATCCTCTGCTGCCTTCACTACTTCATCCCTCAAAGCTACCCATTCTTCTTCTACTGTATTTCTTTCCCCAATTCCTGTCAATTGTTCCCTTATGCTCTCCCTGAAACTGTGTACAACCTCTGGTTCTTTCAGTTTATCCAGGTCCCATCTCCTTAAATTCACACATTTTTGCAGTTTCTTCAGTTTTAATCTACAGGTCATAACCAATAGATTGTGGTCAGAGTCCACATCTGCCCCTGGAAATGTCTTACAATTTAAAACCTGGTTCCTAAATCTCTGTCTTACCATTATGTAATTTATCTGATACCTTTTAGTGTCCTCAGGGTTCTTCCATGTATACAACTTCTATCATGATTCTTAAACCAAGTGTTAGCTTTGATTAAGTTGTGCTCTGTGTAAAATTCTACCAGGCGGCTTCCTCTTTCATTTCTTAGCCCCAATCCATATTCACCTACTGCGTTTCCTTCTCTCCCTTTTCCTACACTCGGATTCCAGTCACCCATGACTATTAAATTTTTGTCTCCCTTCACTATCTGA
Organism: Schistocerca americana; assembly: GCF_021461395.2. Taxonomy (NCBI): domain Eukaryota; kingdom Metazoa; phylum Arthropoda; class Insecta; order Orthoptera; family Acrididae; genus Schistocerca; species Schistocerca americana. The sequence goes on from NC_060121.1 coordinate 98,014,637, forward strand.
ATAATTTCTTTTATTTCATCATACATTTCTTCAATTTCTTCATCATCTGCAGAGCTAGTTGGCATATAAACTTGTACTACTGTAGTAGGTGTGGGATTCGTATCTATCTTGGCCCCAATAATGCGTTCACTATGCTGTTTGTAGTAGCTTACCCGCATTCCTATTTTCCTATTCATTATTAAACCTACTCCTGCATTACCCCTATTTGACTTTGTGTTTATAACCCTGTAGTCACCTGACCAGAAGTCTTGTTCCTCCTGCCACCGAACTTCAACTAATTCCCACTATATCTAACTTTAACTTATCCATTTCCCTTTTTAAATTTTCTAACCTACCTGCCCGATTAAGGGATCTGTCATTCCACGCTCCGATCCGTACAACGCCAGTTTTCTTTCTCCTGATAACGACATCCTCTTGAGTAGTCCCCGCCCGGAGATCCGAATGGGGGACTATTTTACCTCCGGAATATTTCACCCAAGAGGACGCCATCATCATTTAATCATACAGTAAAGCTGCATGCCCTCGGGAAAAATTACGGCTGTAGTTTCCCCTTGCTTTCAGCCGTTCGCAGTACCAGCACAGCAAGGCCGTTTTGGTTATTGTTACAAGGCCAGATCAGTCAATCATCCAGACTGTTGCCCTTGCAACTACTGAAAAGGCTGCTGCCCCTCTTCAGGAACCACACATTTGTCTGGCCTCTCAACAGATACCCCTCCGTTGTGGTTGTACCTACGGTACGGCTATCTGTATCGCCGAGGCACGCAAGCCTCCCCACCAACGGCAAGGTCCATGGTTCATGGGGGGCTATTCGGCTATTAGAAATGATAAAAATTACTCTCGAACTTCAGGAAATTTGTCATATTGTGTGCTATAACTTGGCGAAAATCGTAGCTAGATGTATTAATTCATTATGGGCATACTTGAAGTGGTCTATCTGTGTTACCTTACCCTGTATATAGCTTTCCCAACTCTCCTTGACGTAATGACCCCTAGTACTGCTCAGAATTCTACAGAATTCGGAAGATTTTATGGTGCTTACGATCGTGCTTGCCAATCTGACACTAACTAGCACTGCAAAAGACATCACGTAGAGAACTGCTTGACCTCCAGCCGGTGACGGTCAGGCAGGACAAAGGGGCTGGGGGGTGCGGACGAGATGGCCGGCCAGCGGCATCTGGTCATGGTGGGGCCTAGAGGTCTCGAAGGCCACCAGATTTGGAGGCCTCCATTTTGACGCTACTACCTCCCTGCAGAAACAGACCATTTTTAATAGGATCCAAAACAGGGCCACAACGTGTTCATTAAATAAGAGACTGTTTGGATTTCGTGGCCTCATACATCTGAGAAAAACTTAAACGTAGGAGCCCATCTGCCTATTATCAGGAAATTGCAACTACTATTAAGTGTGTTCAGAAATTTTGGAAAACGTTGCGTCGAACTTGAAAACTGTAGAAAGGTAACCATTCGTCTGCTAGATGCAGTTATTGTACATGAAACTTTTCTGGATGTCTATGCCAGCTTCACGGGTGTACTATAAGTACAGCAATGAAAGAGCATTGTTTAAAACTCGAAGAGTCCGCTGCTGGGTCAAAAAGAGTACCTACTTATTTGTCAAAAGAGATGGTTCAAATGGCTCTGAGCACTATGGGACTTAACTTTTGAGGTCCTCAGTCCCCTAGAACTTAGAACTACTTAAACCCAACTAACCTAAGGACACCACACACATCCATGCCCGAGGCAGGATTCGAACCAGCGACCGTAGCGGTCACGCGGTTCCAGACTGTAGCGCCTAGAACCGCTCAGCCACCTCTGCCGGCAAAAGAGATAAGACATTAAATTATTTTTGTTTTAAGTAAACATGTTACGCAAAAAGTTATTGCAGATATAAGAAAATGGTAAATATTTCGGGTTAATTTTTCACAGCAGTGCCGATGAAAGCAGAAGTGACCAAATGAGGTAAATAATTACATATGTCCACATAGAAACCAACACCGTGGAATTTCTAAAATCGTTCTTAGGATTTTTATGTTGGGAAAAATTGCAGGGGACACGTGAGAAGCTATTCAACACCAGCTGGGAAAACGAGGCCTGGATAGAGCGCTGTGCAGGTCTCAATGTTATGACAGTGCTGAGCCACTGTCCGGTGTACATGGAGAAGCTCAACGAAAAATTCGAGAAGTCAGTCTTAAAGCTCTGTCCAGTCCCTGTGCTAACTGTTTCTTAAATCTTTGTGGAGGTCATGCATTCTCAAGTGTTCCGTCTGTTTTGCAACTCTGGAGAAGTTCTATTCAGTCCTCTCGTCTTACACATATAGGTGGGAATACTTGTAGAAAAAGCAGGACAAACTTTGAAACGATTAGCCGATACTTGATTGAGTGCCCATTACAATTCATAATCATAAAAGAAAACGTGAAAACAATTGTGAGCACTTTCGAAGGTATGCAAGATTCATCCAAGACAAATTTCCATATCATATCTTACTCCCTTTTAACGTTTGGACTGATATCAGCTTTTGGCGCGAGATGATGGAAGGAGTATATTTAGTCGAACGATATCTGCAGTCTCCAGAAATGACACTGGGTGAAGGACTCACCAGATTAAAGACCCCGAATGAGTTTTTAGTAATGGAACGAATTACTGTAATATGCAATCCTTTTACTTTTGACATAAAAATTCAATGAACTGGACGTTAATATTGGCCGACGAGAAGAGAGACTGTAAATAAAACAATGCCATGTGAAGTAAGCCATGATTCTGGATTATCGATTCAAGATGAAGTTAGTCGTTCAATGTTTGAACGCATAGCTCGAGTTATGCAAGAACTGTGACAGCGGTACATTTCCATGAAAGAAATCAACTAAATTCCCCATACTGTTGAAATTAAACTTATGCTTGCAGTTTACGATGACGCTCTGGCTGTTAGCACTGGAAAATCCGGCAGACATTTACAGTGAGTTTGATAGGGAGCATGTGCTGTAAGAAACAAAGAGGTAGGCAGAGTGAGTACTGTTGTGGTAGGCTACGTAGACGTACAATTGTTTTATTTTTGTGAAATCCAATCAAATGAGAATTGGCAACTGCTTGTAAACGCGCCAGATGATAGTGGTGTGCCATTTCGAGCAGTTGTTTGGAAAACAAAAGCTGAACTAGGTGGAAATCTTTTATTTGTCAGTATTTACCTTGTGCGTACCCGCCTCTGGAGAGGAGATCCCTAACACATTCCTGTGTGCTTCAACCCGTCTCGAAGGTAGGCCGGTTTGAATTCTTGTGGTGGAATATTTTCACTACCAGTATTTAGCCAGCATGGGGACGAGAGGCGTTGCACGAAGTTGCTGTTCATATACGACAATGTTGTTGATTAACACAGTGTCTCGTGAAGTGATGGTATGACATACTGTTGATGGCAATCCGTCCGTTGGATGAGGACTTTAGGTCCAGCGGCTCCCTTGGTACTATTCAATAGGAGTGGGCTGTATCCTGGCACCAGGTTTCATTCTTTCCCTTCCCTTCATCCTTCTTCCAGGACAGCACCAATCCAACACTGCAGTGAACGAGCACTCATCATAGGAGACCACAGAATGTAGGAAAGTTGTGTGACACTCCGAGGAACGCAGCGGCCTTCCAACAGCGGCGATGTACGATCCCTGCATCTGCTCCCCTACACTCACTCCCTGAGAATGGAACCACTTTGACTTTGCACCTTGAAAATAGCTATACACACAGTCCAGTCACATCAATGTGACCACCTGTCAGAAGCCTGAGTAACCACATTTTGTAACGCTGACCGCTGCGAGATGTGCAGGCAGGATGGTGAAGACAGAACCATGCAGACTGCAGAGCCGTGGCCAGCTGTGCTAGTTTTCTCGGTTGGGGATACATTGCGCGAATACCCCGATCGTAGTAATACCACATTTCCTCGACTGGGTTTAAGTATCGGGAGTCTGGTGCCCAGGGGAGTACAGTAAACTCATCCTGGCGCTCTTCGGACCGGGTACGTATACTGCGAGCTGCGTGATACGTTTGCATTGTCCTGTTGGCAGATTCCATCGTGCCTAGGGAATACGAACTTCATGAATGGGTGGACATCGTCCCCAAGGATACTGCATACTTGTCTTGACCCACTGTGTCTTCCGGAATGACGAGATCACCCAGCGAATGCAACGAGAATGTCTCCCAGACCATAAGGATCCCTTCTCTTACCTCGACCCTTCAAACTTTCTGACGTATCTGGCCACACGCGCCAATGGCCATCCGTCATCTGGGCTGTCAGTTGCTTCAACAGTGGTACGTCTATTCGCCTATACCACATCAGTGCAGCCGTTGTTCACCCCTATGTTCTATGGCCCATTTTGCACTACAATTGCCTCGGAGCCGTTTTGTATAGCGTGATACTGCCATGGACGATGTGCTTTAATCACGGCGGTGTGTGAACAGTTTAAAGACTGAGCCGTTTGAGAAATGCTTCCAACAATTCCGAAAACCGATGATCGTACCCTTTTTAACGAAGATAAATCGCTCCGTTTCCACATCAAGACAGTGGCTGCACTAATTACCGCGTCCCCCCGAAACGATTTTTGTACCTGCCACCTGTCGTCACTGATTAATTACTGCGCGTTGCCGTTGTTCACATTAATGTTACTAGACTGCTTAACTTGTCATCATAAATGAACATCGGGACAAAAGACGTGGTATCAACAAAGCCATCACAGACACTTACATCGACACTCCGCGAGCCACCTTAAGGTGTCAGATGGAGGGTACTTTTCGTACCTGGGACACTTCTCCCTTTTCTTGTCCATTCGCAAATGGTTTGCGGGAGGAACCATGGCTGGTACGCTTTTGTGTGGGCTCAAATCTATCTGATTTTGCCTTCACGTTCCTTTCGCCAGATGTATGTAGGAAGCAGCAATATATCGATTGACTTTTCTAGTAAAGTACGCTCTCGGAACTTGGACAGTAGTCCCTACCGAGATGCGTAATGACAATTTTGCAGCGTCTGCCACTAGAGTTGGTTGCGTGACACTTCCACGCTTACTACATGAAACAGTAACGAAACATGCTGCTCTTCTTCCGAAATTATCTACTTTCTGTATCTGGTACGGATACAAGAATCACAAGCAATAAGGTATTACGCGAACGAGTTTCCTCCGGAAACCCGCCAAGTACTTCTCACTTGACGAAAAACAAACGCAGCACCTAGGAGCTGTGCGACGTAAACGTAAGTTGGTAGACGCCTTTCTACGCCTGAAACATCATGTATATTCATATTTCGTGTCAGTCGCATAAGAATGGCTCTAGTAGCGCCACTAAAAGCATGCAGAACATGTTTGATTTAAATACACGCTGTAACTCTGGTGAGCGTCAGCTGCCTTTAAGGTTGAAATGGTGAGTTCATGTTAGTCAAGAATGCCTTTAAGGCGACAAAGGCACCATTATCAAGGCTTCACAGAGGTTGAACGAGGTCGTGTAATAGGGCAACGAGAAGCTGGATGTTTTTTCTGCGATCATGCGGAAAGTCTTGGCAGCAGTGTAGCCACGGTACGTGACAGCTGCTGGCGGTGGTCACAAGAATGTACGGTCACAAGAAGACCGGCCTCTGGATGCCCGCTTGGCTCTCACGAGAGGGAAGACGACACTGTATGGCTTACAGCTCTGACCACCCAAGTGCAACAGGCATGGAACTCCATCCCAGACTGACATCCAACACCTGTACAACACAATGAATGGATGTTTGCGTACTGGCATTCACTATTTGTGCTTACCTTCAACCTTCAGCCAGTTACAACGGTTATTAACAAAGAAGCTATTCACATTTGCTATGGCTTATCTCGTGCTTACATCAACCTCTGGTCTTCCACTGCTAATATCTTAAATATGCTACCTAGACAAATGTATTCCAGAGCTTTCATTACTCTATATCAATTATTTGATGGTGTTGCCATTTTTTCCCGTCTTTGGATGTGTAATATATTTTGACTATTTCAGCACTAAACCTAAATAGTTAGAAGCCTCACAAATTACCAATAATGAGTTTATTTGCTGCTACTTCGAAACACTGGTCCACTACACTGACAAACCCACAATCTATAGCCCTATATAGTAGTAGGGAGATCGGGTTGTCGGTGCATTTTCGATATGAAATTGATACCAAATCGATAGGCAGATCAATTAAATCGATCAATTAATAACTCCCCCAACCAAACCAATCCCCACATCCGGATAACATTATGTGTTTTTCTCAGCATGGACATGGGCCCGAACTCCCCCCCCCCCCCTCCCCTCTCCCCCCCCCCCCCCCCCCCCGTGTACTACCTACTCCATTAGCGGGAATTTCGAATTTTGGCGCGAATTTCGAATTTTGGTGGCGATTTCATATTTTCCTGGCAATTTATTTGACTCAGAGCTATGCAATACAGCTCAAAAATTATCGATACCATGCAACTGGTTTTATCCTGCTGGGAAAAAATTGCACAATACCACCCGAAACTAGTGACAGATACACCTACAAGTTGGCAGTGAAAACAGGCTGGGGTGTAAGGTACTATCTTTATTTTTCGGAGGGAATTATGTTGAACTGGAGAAATGCTGGTGTTGGACCGAAAGGAGTTTAATAAGTACATTACCTATAAGCATAGAGCTGAGGACAGTATCTATCATTGTTTGATGTCAGAGTACGCTACAGACACCTGCTTAAAAATCACCCTGCAGCTCAGCTAAGCAAAGCTAATACACGCTACCACAAATAATGGAAGAAATGCGCCACCGTTCTAATTACACTTCTAAACTGTTGTGAAAAAAACCAGCACTTGTAATGAATGGGTCATAATGCAACACATATACTGGTAATCTCGTCGCTCCAAAAGACTGCAAAGGGAGCAGTAGCTGAATGTGCATTGTCCTTGATAGGCGCTCACAAACTGCCGAAAATGGAGGACATCTTACCTCCCCATCCCTCCCCTCCCTCCCTCGATCCATCTCACAGCCTATGGGGAGGACACAGCGTATTTCAAATGGTCAACAGCTACAGCTGAGCACCTCGCGGGCAATGCCCACACTGGGCCTTCCGCCATAACCTCACGGACACTGCCCAACTTGAGGCGATGGTCCTTCGTCAACACAAAAGCAGGTATAGTTAACCAACCAAAAGGAGATAAAAGAACGGCCATTCCAAGTGTAACTTGTTTGTCTAGAATATAGCGACACAGCCCCCGCACACCGCCCTTGGGTCAAACTGCAGCTTTGTCTGCCGACCTCCCACAGTAGACACACACTCCAGGTCCCCAGCAGCCTGCCATTCTGCGATGGAGAACAATTGTATTTAATGTCAATGCAACCCTTTCTTGCAATCTGTTAAACGTATTTCTCCGAAAGACTGGACCCTTCTGGAAGAACAAAGAAATTCCAGAGAACCCTCCAGATGGCTTCTTCAAAAGTCGCCTGCTTGGGAAACTGGAAGCAGGCTGCCTGCAGCGACCGCAGCCTCACACCGCAGTGTCTTCAGTCCGATGCGCCCCCGTTAGCACGTTACTGGGTGGTCAGTGTTACCATGGCCGACAAAAGCTACACATACAATGGAGTGCAATGCCTGCATCCCTCAGAAAAATCCATGATAAATGAGGGAAATTCTGACCGTGTGTTGTTTGTCTAAAGGGACAGCGCGACCTCTTACAGGAGGCGGCCACCACGCCATTCTGACCGCTGGATTGTAACACCCGATGATAATAAATGTCCTATTCCCAGAAAGATAGGCACAGTCCAGGTTCTTTTAGTTTTATGAGCAAAATAGGTACAGTTTAGACATTCAACAGCAGGATACAATTCGCATCTCATTATTTTGCAACATCCAGCGAAGTGAGCCGCCTCCGATCACAGATGATCAACGGAGCAATATACACCCTACCTAAAATCGGGAAAATATTCCATTATTTTGAAGCGAAAATTACCAATCAATGCAGAATGTCCTCGTTATTTCAGAGCCGTTATCGGAGCAAAGTAAAAGCGAAAATTTAATCATCAAGGAAAAAACATCTATGTTAAGCAATTTCTTTCAGTTTGATGTACTAATTACACGACCTCAGACTCTCTCATTTTCAAATAAGTATGTGTAAATAAACTGTCATTCATATGTGTATTACAAACACGTCAGACACGTGATATAACATTAGAGAATGCAATCTTTTATGCCATTATCTCACATGTCGGACGGAAAAAACTTAATCCAATTACGTTTGACAACAACAAGCTATAATTTAAGAAACCGTAGTTGGTTTGTACACTGTGGCAGGTTTCGTTTTACCAGTGCGATGGCATATCGTCCTAGCGTTTACGAAACAAATCGTGAGATCCTGTTTCGCCTTGTATAGGTGGGAGATTGAAATTTCGTCAAAAGATTTCACTGCAACGAAAAAAAAAAAAAAAAGGAAACGCCTGTCAAAAAACATTTCGTTATGTCCTAGCCGTCTTTTCCACGCACCTGGTGACAGGTCGTTGTTCCCAAATTGCTAGGCTAATGAATTAAATTGATCATGAGAGTGACTTTGGATGGCGAGTAATTTTTTTTTTCAGCAGTCAGATTACTGGACAGGCAGGTCAAATCCATGGAGATAAGACTATGTTCTCTTTCGAGAAACACCATTAAGAAACGACATTTGAAGCTGACCACAGAGGGATTCTACAGCCCACAACACACATTTCAGGCAAAGAAGTGGTCAGTGTGGCAATATGCCATGCAAAGAGCCAGGACTCGATTCCTGGCTGGGTCAGAGATTTTCTCTGCTCAGGGACTGGGTGTTGTGTTGTCTTCATCATCATTTCATTCTCATCAATGCGCAAGTCGCCGAAGTGGCGTCAGCTAAAAAGACTTGCACCAGGCGACCGGTCTACCCCACGGGAGGCCCTAGCCACATGATGATCGCTGATAGTGTTATGCTTTCTAGTAGAATTGCCGTCTGCAGCTTGGAATCAAGTCTATCCATTCAACCACATAGTTGTGTTGTATCCCGTAGAGAAATCTTGTAATGATTACAGCACTGGTGAATCATATTCGTGCCACTCTCATATCTCGAAACGAATCACCTTTTTCGAACCTATCCGCTAAGGATTCCATTTAGCAGAAACTCCAGTTTTTTTTTTTTTTTTTAGACAATCCATCTGCATCTTGTAACTGCTCCTCAGTCTCTGCATAACCCTCCCAGCAGCTTCGTCCAAGTGATCGTCCAAATTTATGTTGGACTTGAATGGAAATCAGAGAGCGCTATATCTAAGACCCTCTGCATCCCGTGGAGAAACCGGACGAACTGAGTGAATGCGACAGGACCGCGTTTTGACCCCTCAATGGAAATGGGAATATGTTGAAGCTCCGCCAACCATGTGCAATGTGTAATGCCAGCACATAACGAAGCTTTGCCCTGCAACACGAGGTAGCAGAAAGATAGAACAAGCAGTTATGGCGGTGTTTCTTGTTGGGAAAATTAGGAAGACTCCACATCATACAGGGCATTGACGATGGCCGAGGATTTGCTACTGTATTGCGATACAGCTCCAAACTATATACAGGCTGTTACAAAAAGGTGCGGCCAAACTTCCAGGAAACATTCCTCACACACAAACAAACAAAACATGGACATGAGTCTGGAAACGCTTAATTTCGATGTTAGAGCTCATTTTAGTTTCTTCCACCTACGCTCAATGGAGCACGTTATCATGATCTCATACGGGATACTCTACCTGTGCTGCTAGAACATTTGCCTTTACAAGTACGACACAACATATGGTTCTTGCACGATGGAGCTCCTGCACATTTCAGTCGATATGTTCGTACGCTTCTCAACAACAGATTCGGTGACCGATGGATTGGTAGAGGCCGACCAATTCCATGGCCTCCACGCTCTCCTGACCTGAACCCTCTTGACTTTCATCTATGGGGGCATTTGAAAGATCTTGTCTACGCAACCCCGGTACCAAATGTAGAGACACTTCGTGCTCGTACTGTGGGCGGCTGTGATACAATACGCCATTCTCCAGGGCTGCATCAGCGATTCCATGCGACGGAGGGTGGATGCATGTATCCTCGCTAACGGAGGACATTTCGAACGTTTCCTGTAAGAAAATGTTTGAAGTCACGCTGGCACGTTCTGTTGCTGTGTGTTTCCATTCCATGATTAATGTGATTTGAAGAGAAGTAATAAAATGAGCTCGAACATGGAAAGTAAGCGTTTCCGGACACATGTCCACATAACATATTTTCTTTCTTTGTGTGTGAGGAATGTTTCCTGAAAGTTTGGCCGTACTTTTTTGCAACACCCTGTACAGGTACTGCAGCCTGAAGGTGATCCGAGCCTCTCAGGCTGCATTCATGTCTGTCACCCAAACATTCTCTCCCACTTCGGTATTTTGTACCATCCAACAGAGAAAACCAACTTAGGTATAAAAACTCCACTAATCTCATCCGTTAGAGAAATCGAAAAGATACTACTGCGTCCCTGTCTTCTGATATATCTGAAACAAATGTTCTGGCATTAACCCTATGTGGAGATTCTACACTCCTGGAAATTGAAATAAGAACACCGTGAATTCATTGTCGCAGGAAGGGGAAACTTTATTGACACAGTCCTGGGGTCAGATACATCACATGATCACACTGACAGAACCACAGGCACATAGACACAGGCAACAGAGCATGCACAATGTCGGCACTAGTACAGTGTGTATCCACCTTTCGCAGCAATGCAGGCTGCTATTCTCCCATGGAGACGATCGTAGAGATGCTGGATGTAGTCCTGTGGAACGGCTTGCCATGCCATTTACACCTGGCGCCTCAGTTGGACCAGCGTTCGTGCTGGACGTGCAGACCGCATGAGACGACGCTTCATCCAGTCCCAAACATGCTCAATGGGGGACAGATCCGGAGATCTTGCTGGCCAGGGTAGTTGACTTACACCTTCTAGAGCACGTTGGGTGGCACGGGATACATGCGGACGTGCATTGTCCTGTTGGAAAAGCAAGTTCCCTTGCCGATCTAGGAATGGTAGAACGATGGGTTCGATGACGGTTTGGATGTACCGTGCACTATTCAGTGTCCCCTCGACGATCACAAGTGGTGTACGGCCAGTGTAGGAGATCGCTCCCCACACCATGATGCCGGGTGTTGGCCCTGTGTGCCTCGGTCGTATGCAGTCCTGATTGTGGCGCTCACCTGCACGGCGCCAAACACGCATACGACCATCATTGGCACCAAGGCAGAAGCGACTCTCATCGCTGAAGACGACACGTCTCCATTCGTCCCTCCATTCACGCCTGTCGCGACACCACTGGAGGCGGGCTGCACGATGTTGGGGCGTGAGTGGAAGACGGCCTAACGGTGTGCGGGACCGTAGCCCAGCTTCATGGAGACGGTTGCGAATGGTCCTCGCGGATACCCCAGGAGCAACAGTGTCCCTAATTTGCTGAAAAGTGGCGGTGCGGTCCCCTACGGCACTGCGTAGTATCCTACGGTCTTGGCGTGCATCCGTGCGTCGCTGCGGTCCGGTCCCAGGTCGACGGGCACGTGCACCTTCCGCCGACCACTGGCGACAACATCGATGTACTGTGGAGACCTCACGCCCCACGTGTTGAGCAATTCGGCGGTACGTCCACCCGGCCTCCCGCATGCCCACTATACGCCCTCGCTCAAAGTCCGTCAACTGCACATACGGTTCACGTCCACGCTGTCGCGGCATGCTACCAGTGTTAAAGACTGCGATGGAGCTCCGTATGCCACGGCAAACTGGCTGACACTGACGGCGGCGGTGCACAAATGCTGCGCAGCTAGCGCCATTCGACGGCCAACACCGCGGTTCCTGGTGTGTCCGCTGTGCCGTGCGTGTGATCATTGCTTGTACAGCCCTCTCGCAGTGTCCGGAGCAAGTATGGTGGGTCTGACACACCGGTGTCAATGTGTTCTTTTTTCCATTTCCAGGAGTGTATTAAATATACAGGTTTTGGTACACTGGCTTATGATGGAAGTCGCTTCCACAGACCAGTGTAAAATATTATCATCTGTACTGTAGGAGGACCATATTCAACAGGCTATCAATCACACGAGAGGGTTCCTGTATTGTTCCTTCATAAGCCGTTTAATACACTATTTCTTCGGTTGTAACACATCCTATCAGTATACACCGTCGTCACTTTGCACTTTGTTTTTTCTACCATGACTTGAAGGTGTGTGTCAGCTGCTGCTAAACCGACATTAACACGTTTTGGTTCTTTGGCTCTCACAGGAAGCTGAACACTGAATGGAGTAAAGTATACAGCTACCACAACGCACAGTTTGGTATAAATAAAACTCAGAGGCGATATTTCTCACTGTCAAAAATGTGGAAGACATCGAAGCATATGGAAACTGGGAGAGTTTTCCGTACGCTTCCAACAGTTAATCTCATCCTCTCCAGCGACAGGGTAGCGAATGTCTAGGTGGTCTACTTCGAAGAGCATTGCTCCCTCAGCCGGCCGAGTAGTTCTAGGCGCTTCAGTCTGGAACCGCGCGACCGCTACGGTCGCAGGTTCGAATCCTGCTTCGGGTATGGTTGTGTGTGATGTCCTTAGGTTAGTTAGGTTTAAGTATTTCTAAGTTCTAGGGGACTGATGACTTCAGATGTTAAGTCCCATAGTGCTCAGAGCCATTTGAACCATTTTTTGCTCCTTCATTTTGCAGTCACCTACATGATTAATGTTCCGCTGTTGACCATCGCCGGTAGGTCCTGTTCACAACACGCGTGAGGTAGTACAAATTAAAAGAGGTGCTCTTATTGAGAGCTGGTTCCTCATGATGCGGCAAGATAAGGTTACGATTGTGGACGGGGCCGTAATAAGTTACTCTCGGTTGCACTACAAACACGTAAACTTTATTTAAAGAAATTAAAATTTTAAAACAATCTCTTAAAAATACACGATTGACTATATAATGGCTGAAGGCCTGAATTAGAAGAACAACTCCAAATAGCACATATCAAGATAAATATTTCGTTCTAAAACAACTGTAACACATCTGAAAGCCTTATTATAAAAGAAGTGAATTTATTGCTCGGCTGAATGCCACACACAACTTCCAATCACAAATGGATGAAGGCCTTAATTAGTAGTCAGGAAAACAATTCCAAATAGCAGTTTTAAAGTAAATCCCTTTCTTTTAAAACAAGTTTGCTTCAAAAAACTTGCTTTAATATGGCTGAAGGCCTTATCACCAATGAAGTGAAATTGATGCTCGGCTGAAGACGACACCAACAATAATTAGAAAATTACTAATATGCTTAAAATAAATATCATAATCGAAGGAATCAGGACAAGTGGTTCTCAACAAGTGTTCCAAGGATCGGCCTGGAAGATACCTCAAACATAAGGTAAGGTGAGACAGGCAGCCAAGAGTTGTACTCACGTAAGAGGATGACAGCTCAAACTAGGGGCAGCTTAAGCGCCGACCGACCGACTAACCAATCCGCCCAACGTCCGATCACCGGGACAACGATGGAATATTTTTAGGCAAGGGTGAAGAGACAGACAGCACTACATATTCAGAAAACACCCAAGGCCGAAGGAAACACTAGAACCAAGGTACACCTTCCAAAAAAAAAAAAAAAAAAAAAAAAAAAATATTGCACAGTACCATCCAAGAGGCTGTCGAACTACACGCCGTGTCGGACAGCATCAAGATGACCAGGAAAGGTACACTGCCAGAAAAGTACGCTAAGCTCCAGAACAGGTAATTGGGGCATTAGCCGCCACAAGGCAGAAAATACCGCTGCTTGCACTTAACTAATAAGAATAATACTAAATTCAATTATGAATAACGATTAGAGAATCACGGCTGCAATATTTTACCTCCTCGAAACACTTCACTGGCTGGCGCCAGGCTCAGCGGCCCTGGGAGCAACAAACAGCCAACCACAGGCGAGATCTCAGAACTGTCGAGGTTGTATTAGCTGTTAACTCTTCACTCAGCTTAAACGTCCAGGGTTCGGTGCGCAATGAAGCCGTTGCTCTCGCAGCTAGCCCTCCTCGATCCGGCAGTGGCAGCACGCCACCAGCGGCCCCGGCTTGCCCTGACGCTGCACGAACTTCCCCAAACGACCTGATGTCCGTTCGCAAATTCACCAAATAACTGCTCATTCAAAACCACAAGATACACGCGGACCCGGGAAAACAATTCCACCAACAACTCACAATACTAAAATCAGTCAATGTGAAACAACAGGGACGAATTATAAGTCGGCACGAACGCAGAGAAGCCAGAAGCGGTCGGAAAACCAAATCCACGTCATCCGCTGTGACGACCAACCAACGATCGTTCCCACTGAAGTCAGGCACGGGAAAGATCTCAGGATAAATCGTCGACTAAGACCTTATTTCCATGAGGTCACTTCGAAGTGTGGACACACACATACACCCCAGTGAATGTTGCACTACTCGAATCTCACGACCCATTCAACTGAAACTCGTTGAATGCGGTCCTTGACGTGGCCGTGCACTCTCGTGACCACATCCTTCCGTCGGACAGTACACGCGTGTCACCAGCGGTCGGGCGAGTAGTGGCTGTCCGTACCTCACTGCTGCTCCGTCCCAACTCAACTCCCTCGACACACGACGAACCCGGATATATTAGAGGCCGCTCCAAAGGTACCACAATATGCGCTATCGTTAAGCGCTGCTGCTGCCACTCACTGACAGAAAAGGCGAGCAAACGTAATGGCACCAGTGAAGACACTAAGAAAAAGAGACGTCACTATCGCCATTGCAAGATGGCAAGCTATGAACGGCGTCAAAGCGAACCGCACACGGCTCAGTTACCTTGTTGGTAAAAAAAAAAAAAAAAAAAAAAAAAAAAATAACAAAATAAAAACATGCGGAGGGAAATGCAGCATATTCAAATAGGACGTGTCTACATCTACATCTACATCTACATCCATACTCCGCAAGCCACCTGACGGTGTGTGGCGGAGGGTACCCTGAGTACCTCTATCGGTTCTCCCTTCTATTCCAGTTGGTATTGCTCGTGGAAAGAAAGATTGTCGGTACGCCTCTGTGTGAGTTCTAATCTCCCTGATTTTATCCTCATGGTCTCTACGCGAGATATACGTAGGAGGGAGAAATATACTGCTTGACCCCTCGGTGAAGGTATGTTCTCGAAACTTCAACAAAAGCCCGTACCGAGCTACTGAGCGTCTCTCCTGCAGAGTCTTCCACTGGAGTTTATCTACCATCTCCGTAACGCTTTCGCGATTACTAAATGATCCTGTAACTAAACGCGCTGCTCTCTGTTGGATTTTCTTTATCTCTTCTGCCAGTCCTATCTGATACGGATCCCAAATCGATGGGTAGTATTCAAGCGGTGGGCGAACAAGTGTACTGTAACCTACTTCCTTTGTTTACGGACTGCATTTCCTTAGGATTCTTCCAATGAATCTCAGTCTGGCATCTGCTTTACCGACGATTAATTTTATATGGTATTCCATTTTAAATCACTCCTACTGCCTACTCCCAAATAATTTATGGAATTAACTGCTTTCAGTTGCTGACCTCCTATATTGTAGCTAAATGATAAAGGGTATTCCTATGTATTCGCAGCACATTACACTTGTCTACATTAAGATTCAATTGCCATTCCCTGCACCATCCGTCAATTCGTGCAGATCCTCCTGCATTCGGCACAATTTTCCATTGCTACAACCTCTCGATATACTACAGAATCATCCGCAAAAAGCTTCAGTGAACTTCCGATGTTATCCACAAGATCATTTATATATATATATTGTGAATACCAACAGTCCTACGACACTCCCCTGCGGCACACCTGAAATCACTCTTACTTCGGAAGACTTATCTCCATTGAGAATGACATGCTGTGTTCTGTTATGTAGGAACTCTTCAATCCAATCACACAATTGGTCTGGTAGTCCATATGCTCTTACTTTGTCCATTAAAGGACTGTGGGGAACTGTATCAAACGCCTTGCGGAAGTCAAGAAGCACGGCATCTACCTGGGAACCCGTGTCTATGACTCTCTGAGTCTCGTGGACGAGTAGCGAGAGCTGGGTTTCACGTGATCGTCTTTTCGAAACCCATGTTGATTCCTACACAGTAGATTTCTAGTCTCCAGAAAAGTCATTATACATAATACGTGTTCCAAAAGTCTACAACTGATGGACGTTAGAGATATAGGTCTATAGTTCTGCACATCTGTTCGACGTCCCTTCTTGAAAACGGGGATAACCTGTGCTCTTTTCCAGTCTTTTGGAACGCCACGCTCTTCTACAGACCTACGGTGCACCGCTGCAAGAAGGGGGGCAAGTTCCTTCTCGTACTCTGTGCAAAATGGAACTGGTATCCCATCAGGTCCAGCGGCCTTCCCTCTTTTGAGCGATTTCAATTGTTTTTCTATCGTTCTGTCATATATTTCGATATCTACCATTTTGTCATCAGTGCGACAATCTAGAGAAGGAACTACAGTGCAGTCGTCCTCTGTGCAACAGCTTTGGAAAAAGTCATTTAGTATGTTGGCCTTTAGTCTGTCATCCTCTGTTTCAGTACCATTTTGGTCACAGAGTGTCTGGACATTTTGTTACGATCCACCTACCGCTTTCACATAAGACTAAAATTTCTTAGGATTTTCTGCCAAGTCAGCACATAGAAATTTACTTTCGAATTCGTTGAAAGCCTCTCGCATAGCCTTCCTCACACTACATTTCGCTTTGTGTAATTTTTGTTTGTCTGCAAGGCATTGGCTATGTTTATGTTTGCTGTGAAGTTCCCTTTGCTTCCGTAACAGTTTTCTAACTCGGTTGTTGTACCACGGTGTCTCTTTTCCATCTATTACGATCTTGCTTGGCACATACTCATCCAATACATATTGTACGATGGTTTTGAACTTTGTCCACTGATCCTCAACACTGTCTGTACTTGAAATAAAACTTTTGTGTTGAGCCGTCAAGTATTCTGAATTCCGCTTTTTGTCACTTTTACTAAACAGAAAAATCTTCATACCTTTTTTAATATTTCTGTTTACGGCTGAAACCACAGATACTGTAACGCTTTACGATCGCTGATTCCCTGTTCTGCGTTAACTGTTGCAAATAGTTTGCGTCTGTTTGTCACCAGAAGGTCTAATACAGGGCCGGCCAGAAATTCTTCACGCGTGCGGTTCTCCTGCCCATGTGCAACTTCCGGGTCACAGCGTGCACGCCGCAGCCGTCAGCGTTCATGTAGTGCATGTTTCTACGCACAGATGTCGCTTTATCCACTTGCTGGGATACTCTGTACCGGCGCATTCTAGTGCTCTTTCCACAGCTTGCAAGCCAACCAAGGGAAGGTATTTCGCGTATTAAACCTTTAGAATACTGAATACTGTCACAGTCTACTCATTGAGACGTCTACTTTTACGTTAACAGTTTAACCCAGTAAGACACGTAATACAGTTAACAACGGTGGGTTTTTATTAAGGCATCTTGACTGACGGCACGTAAACACGCATAATGTTTTTGGTCTAGTATTTAAGAAAGAGAGCACTTATTCATGATTTCAAATAACATTAAACTAATTCAAGGTTTCGTATAACTACTTCTCGGTGCCCTCAGTTACACCCACATAATTTCTGTCTCACTGACCTCTGAACAGAATGATAACCGCAGACCTCTCGATGATCACCTGTTATTTCAATACCATTATTGCTAAATCTTTCATCAGTTACGTCTGAAATCTACATAATAACCGAAAAGTTGATGAATGTTATGCTTTATCGACTTAAATGTAAGTATTCATTGGAACAATCGGTTTAATGACCAACTTTCCTGATAATGTAACATGGAGCAGAATGAGACAATAATGCACAGTTAGTAAACAATAATTTTTAATTATGAAAGGAATAAATCCAAACACGTTTATCATTGGTCATGAGAAAAGATAATCGAGTTGATGTGTCTCATCCACTTTCTTAAGGACATGTAATTTTGCTTGCCGTTCTTCACTGTTGAGTACACTACACTCGTCTTTGTGATATGTATTGTAGTGTCTTTCAATTGAAAACTTAAGCTGGCCGCCTATTATTCGGCGGCACAGCAAACCTTGTGAGTTTTCACCAACCGCTACAAAAAAGAATTGCAGTTCCCCGTCATTTTTAAACGACTGAGAACATAACTCTCCCGTCCTTTGCTTTTTTACAGTACCTGCCATTTCTCAGTACTTCTCTGTTAAGGTTGCGGTTACCAAGGGTAAACGAGACTGGGTATGTTGCGCTCTTGCTTGTACCACATAAACAGGGAAGTGGAGCCGCCGCCGTTCATTTGGGACACATGTCTAATAACAGATGTCGCTGTCGCTCGCTGTGGCACACGTGCGCACGTCTGCACACTGTGCAGTGTTTGGCCGGCCCTGGTCTAATATGTTATCGCCACGAGTCGGTTCTCTGTTTAACTTCTCAAGGTAGTTTTCAGTTAAAGCACTTTAAAAAATTTCACTGGATTCTTTGTCCCTGCCACCCGTTATGAACGTTTGAGTCTCCCAGTCTATTTCTGGTAAATTAAAATTTCCTCCCAAAACTATAACATGGTCGGGAAATCTACTCGAAATATTTTCCAAATTTTCCTTCAGGTGTTCTGCCTCAACAGCTGCTGAGCCAGGGCGGCTATAGAGTCATCCAGTTACCATGTTTGAGCCTGCTTTAACCGTGACCGTCGCCCAAATTATTTCACATTTCGGATCTCCGTCTATTTCCTTCGATACTATTGCACTTTTTATCGCTATAAACACGCCTCCCCCTTCACTGTCCAGCCTTTCTCTGCGGTATACATTCCAATTTGAGTTTAGAATTTCATTACTGTTTACATCTGGTTTCAGCCAACTTTCCGTCGCTAGTACTATGTGGGCAATGTGACCGTTTATTAATCAGAGCAGTTCTGGGACCTTTCTATAGACGCTCCTACAGTTTACTATTACCACTTTAATATTGTCATTCACTGTTGCGTTTTGCCTACTGCTACCTTGTCGCGTCCCAGGAGGCGTCTTGTCGGGCCTAGGGAGGTAATTCTCTAATCTAAAAAACCCACATGTGCACTCCACACATACTCCGCTACCCTTATAGCCGCTTCCGGCGTGTAGTGCACGCCTGACCTATTCAGGGGGACCCTACATTTCTCCACCCGATAGCGGAGGTCGAGAAATTTGCACCCCAGATATCCGCAGAATCGTCTGTGCCTCTGGTTTAAGCCTTCCACTCGGCTCCAAACCAGAGGACCGCGATCGGTTCTGGGAACGACACTACAAATAGTTAGCTTTGATTCCACCCCGCGAACGAGGCTTTCCGCCTTCACCAGTTCCGCCAACCGCCTGTATGAACTGAGGATCACTCTGAACCCAGACGGCAGGAGTCATTGGTGCAGACATGAGCAACAATTTGCAGTCGGGTGCACCCAGTGCTCTCTATCGCCGCCGGCAGGGCCTCCTCCACATCTCGGATGAGACCCCCCGGCAAGCAGACAGAGTGAACACTGGCCTTCTTCCCCGACCTTCCCGCTATTTCCCTAAGGGGCTCCATCTCCCGCCTAACATTGGAGCTCCCAATAAATAATAAACCCCTCCCCCCGTGTGCCTGCTCAAACCTTGCTGAAGGAGCGGCCACATGTCCACTCACAGGCAGAGCGGGCGATGCCACACGGCCAGCCTCCACATTGACCCTCCGCCTCGTACGACGCGAATGCCGCTGAACCCGCCACTCCGCTTGGGGAGAGGGTGGCACAACCGCGCGCGGTACCCTCAAAGATGTCTCGACAGCAGGGATCGTGGGTGAAGCATGTAACACCTGGGGTGTACCATGCGACACACAAGACTCCCCACTGCCACTACACTCCGGGGCAGCAGATTAAAGACAGCTGACCGTGGTCATCAACACGTTCAGCTGATCGCGAACAGTGGGCAGCACCTCATGCGTCCGTACACAGCAGTCACTCATCCAATCCATCCTAAGATATCAACAATTTACTGTAGAGAGTTAAGTAATCAACTTTTAACTAGACTACTAATTCACTAAAGGCGGCTGATAGCTGACTAAACTGTGGTTACTTGTTGGGAACAAGTGCTTTTTTAGCACTAACTGTCTTTCGACTGTATTAAAAAAACACACAAAATCTACGGAACACTGTTACTAGTACTCGAATATTAAAGCTTCCCAAAAGCAAAAACACACGGAAAAAGAAGTGACGAGGAAGAAAAATAGTTAATACTTAAATTTACGTAGCATGCTGCACAGGAGATGTGAAGCAGACGGCAGTTACGACGACACTGGCAGTACTGGCAACACAGCTGACTAAAGGGACTCTCTCTGACCGTATTCAAAACAAACACGAAATCTATGGAACACTATTACTAGCACTCGACAATTAAAGCTTCTAACAGCAAAAACACACGGAAAAAGAAGTGACAAGTAAGAAAAAGAAAGTCTGCGGGATTGAGGAACGCTTCCAAACAACTGTTGAAGATGATGACCTCTACGTTTAGTCTGATGCTTCACAGCGACAAGTAGCAGAAATCCAGTGTTCCACCAAGGCTAACTCCATCTCAACCGAATGGTGTCAGTCAATCATTATGTGGTAATCAACAGTTTACTCAGTGGACGGACGGGATGGGCAGAGACATCGTTGATACGGGGCGATGCACTGTACTACACACTGCAGTTGATAGCGAGATCAATTTTAGCTATTTTACCTATTGTTCCGTAATTTCAACGCCACTCAGTGAAACGGTAGAACAATTACCAATTTCTGCATCATCGCTACATCACCCTTCCACTACTTTGCAAGGTTCATATACTAGATTGCGAATGGTGATAGATGAGTGTGCAGTACATCCATCGATCATATACATCGAAGTACATAAGTTGTCTACGCGTAGACACGTTCAGAGTACCAGGTAGAATGACTGGTGGTGCGCGTAAACACGTTCAGAGCACACAGGGACAGGTACAAAGGCGCGCGCGCGTTAACACGTCCAGAGCAGTTGAAGGGCTAGATTGCGACTGCAGCTAGACGTCTGTGCAGTACATCCATTCGTCCATATACACCAAAGTATATCAGACAACGTCCTATACCGATGAAAAGAGGTTATCTACATATTTCCAACATTTCGACCATAGTGCAGAATTTACGATTACGACTGGTAGGATAAAGTCGGAGAACGAGAGAACTTCCCACACTGTCCTTGATCAATCCTTCCTAAGACGCTATTCTTACTCATGGCACCTGTCGAAAGCGCATAATCTCCCCGGATGCGTGCATGTCGAAGGTGGTCGCACCCTTTATCGGTGTCTAACAGACATGGTTCAAATGGTTCAAATGGCTCTCAGCACTATGGGACTTTACTTCTGTGCTCATCAGTCCCCTAGAACTTAGAACTACTTAAACGTAACTAACCTAAGGACATCACACACATCCATGTCCGAGGCAGGATTCGAACCTGCGACCGTAGCGGTCTCGCGGTTCCAGACTGCAGCGCCTAGAACCGCACGGCCACTTCGACCGGCATACGAAGACATCGTCAGTGTGTGTCCATAGCTTGAGCTACTTATAAACCAACTAGAGCCAAGTCTGGAGACTGTTGTTCTGTCTCTTGGGAAATTAATGGATTTTATACATCTTTTTAAGTCGGTAACGTACGTACCCCCAATCACACTTCCTGGAATAGAAGGGAGAACCGATAGAGGTACTCAAGGTACCCTCCGCCACACACCGTCGGGTGGCTTGCGGAGTATGGATGCAGATGTAGAGGTAGTTGTCAGTCATGCATATCATTAGTAATAGTGGTAGTATTGGTTTTGAGGGTTGTGGCTATGTCTCACCAGGAAATAGAGCGAAGATAAGCAGTCATGAATATTTTCGATAGCTGATACACTGAGGTATCACACACACAGTGCTTCAGGAAAATGCACACGAAGAAGCAACAATTTCTTACGAGGGAGTAAGCACCACGATCAGAAGACAAATACGATGTAACAGTCTTATTGCTGTTTACAGCAGCATCACCACAGCTATAGTAGCATTCCTCTTTCACAAAGAAGTCCTGGTCTCATGTTAGTGTTGATCATATGTAGGATAACATAGCAATGTCATCCTAACACCACATCTCTCTAGTACTCCCCCCACACCCTACTAAGGGTGATATGTGTGACATCGACCCACTCTCCTACAGAACGCTCTAAGGAATGATTTACGTCTGACAGAGCCAAAGATTCTTCTCTATAATTCTTAAGGAGTAACACTGTGACAACCAGCCGTATTTCAGAAACATATAATTCGACGGCATGTGTGAGAACGCAGTTACGGATCAGGATGCATACATCTTGCCTGGTTTAATATGACGCCCCTGTGTAATACATATGTCACCGTTGTTGGAGTGTGAGTTACGAAAAGCCACGTAGTTTACAGGAGGAGGGAGAGGGTTGAAAGTGAATGCAGCCAGAGCATAATGTTTAAGCTTTCCTCGGTCTTGAGTGACCGGGTACCCCCAAACCCTCCTCAATTCCTCGCAATTCGTTGTAGTTTTTCTCTAATTTAATGTAATCTCAGTCAATTTAAGTAATTTTGCAAGTTGTTTCCGCAGTTTTACATATTACGTCGTATTTCCCTCAATTTTACGTATTTCCTATCGATTTATCGTATTTGTAGCAGGTTTTCATCGATTTTTATGTATTTTATGTTTTTCTACATATTTTTTAATATTTTAGCATAGGTATATGGTCATATTGCAGGCATGCCCATGCATTATTTGATAACATACGAGGATATTTGCCTGTCCTACACAGCTTCCTTTTAATAAATCCTAAGAATTCCCCTCTTTCTGATGATCTACATGATCGCATTTTGGACAGAAAGGTCATCGAACGTATAGCAGCACTCGTTGCCTCATACCTTGATGAGGCTCCGCGAGTGCTGCCTATTGGAAATTCGTAGTCTGTAAACAGATACATGTACCGTGTATTCTTACAGAACATCAGAGAGCTTATCTATAGACTCATGTAGTCATGCACTTGATGGAAACTCAAAGTCTGACACAGTTCTACAAGTTCATCTGAGTTGCACTCTACTGTGTAGGGATCTGCAACGTCGAGCTGACATGCGTACAGAAGTGATATCTGCTGCTGATCTGATATCTCTCACCTACATAAGGCGAAACAGGCTCTCACGATTTGTTCCCTAAATGCTAGTACGATATAGTATCGTATTGATAAAATGAGACCTGCCGTAGTGTACAGACCAGGTATGTCCTCTTGAATTGTAGCTTCTTGTTGTCGAACGTAAAATGATTCTGTTTTCTTTGGACATGTGAGCTAACGGCGTGAAAGATTGTATTCTCTAATGTTATTTCACGTGTCTGACATGTTTGTAACACACACATGCGTGACAACTTTTTTACACACACTGATTTGAACGAGACAGGCAGTGTCAGGTGGCGTAATTTGTCCATCAAAGTGAAAGAAATTGTTTAACGCACCTGTTTTTTTTTCCTTTGGCGTTTAAAATCTAGCTTTCTCTTAATTCTGATGACGGTTTTGAAATAAGGAGAACATTCAGCAGTTATCGATAATTTTCGCTTCAAAATAGTGAAACATTTTCCCGATTTTATGTGGGGTGTAGGCCTACATTTCTCTGCTGACCATCTGTGATCGTCGACGGTGCATTTCACTGGATGTCGCAAAATAGTGACATGCGAATTGTATCCAGCAGTGGAGCGCAAAAACTATACTAATTTTGCTTATAAATCTAAAAGAAAATAGACTGTGCCTATTTTAGTGCACAGAAGACACATATTATCATTGCAATCGTGTTTTCCTTTATAACAAGTGCTTTATTATAGGAGGCGAATTGATGTTAAATACAAATGATACAGTCGAGTGCTCAGAACGGTGTGGCGGCCAAGTTCTGTCAGAGATCGGGCTGTCCCTTTAGTCAAACAACCCTTGGTCACAACTGCCCTCATTTATCACGGTTCTTTTTTTAGGTATGCAGGCATTGCACTCTATTGTACGTGTAGCTTTTGTCGGCGCCGGTAACACTGACTACCGAGCAATGTGCTCATGGGGGCGCACTGTACGGAAGACACTGCTGTGTGAGGCTGAAATCGACTTAGGCAGATGGTTTCCAGTTTCCCAAGAAGCTGACTTTTGAAAAAGCCATCAGGAGCGTTCTCCAGAATTTCGTTGTTGTTCCAGAGGTGTCCAGTCTTTCGGGGAAATACATTTATCAGACTGGAAGAAATGGTTGCGTTGTGTTGTACATACAACTCTTCTCCATCACAGAACAGTGGGCTGCTGGGGATGTGGGGGGCGTGTGTACTGTGGGTGGCTGTCGGACACAGCTGCACTCTGACCATGGGGTGGTCTGTGGGGGCTGTCTCACTGTATTCCAGACAAACAAGTTCCACTTGCAGTGGCCGTCCTTTTATTTCATTTCGTTTGGTTAACTATACCTGCCTTTGTGTTGGTGAAGGACCATGGCCTCAAGGCTTGCAGTGTCCGTGAGGTTATCGCGCAAGGCCCGTTGCGGGCAGCGCCCACGAGCTACTTGGCCGTAGTTGTTGACTGTTTGGGAAACCTGTGTTCTCCTGTCCTCCGCGTAGGTTGATGGATGGATGGAGGGAGGAAGGTTCCGGAAAGGGTACCACCTTTTATATACTGCCAGTTCCCGGGTGCGGGGTCATATGGGGCGTCGGCACAGCCCTGAGACAAAGAAATTGGCACCAAAATTCGAAATTCCCACAAAAATTCGAAATTCCCGCCAATAGGGTAGGTGGTGGAGGGTAGGAAAGAGGCCGTGGCCCACGTGCAGGCTGAGAAAAACACGTGGCGTCATCCAGGGTGTGGGGTGGGTGTGCTCTGGGGAGTAATTAATTGATCAATTTAATTAATTTGCATTTCAAATTTATTTCAATTTGATATCAAAATTGCGCCAATAACCCCATCCCCCTACTACTTTTTATTCCTTTCTGTTTTACTGGTAACGTACGACTAGCCGAGAAGTTTCGAGACGATTTATTGGCGATGAAACTAACATGTTGGTTCGGCATATTCGAGAAATTAAATAATTCGAATCTTCATCTCCAACGCACCAATACACATCTGATGCAAATAAGTGATAATGTTTACGCTTTTTGTAGCAATTTGGTATTCTGGAGCGTAAATTTGAAACAAAACAACCTAGAAACTTTCACAAATGTGGATGAGTATATTAAAACTAAAGCTTTCAATGCAACCGCAAGTCGAACTTAATATTTTTTATTTACCGGTTTCGCTCTTAAAATGAACAAGATTATAAATTGAGAGATTAAGGAAAACTTGACATTGACCTTACGTAAAGTACATATTCCGTTTCCAGTATGGTGACTTGCGTATAAACTGGGCTGACAGCACTAAAGATTGCATTTAAAGCTGACTGACAGCAGTAAAGGTTAAACTGCATGAACCATAGTATTTGAACTTACGTTTAAAAGACATTTAAAGTGCAGCAGTGAATAACCACATTAACAGCGCCGAAGATTAAATTGACCGTACAACAGTGCTTTTAACGTCCATGGTATAATGCATCCAAAGATTATTTATAACTACAGAAAACGAAAATTACATTTCGATCGTCTCTTTCATGGGCGTGTGTATAGACATAACATATCCGTATATATCCGCTTACCTTTCAAAATACATCTGTAAACATTAGAATATCTTTTAAAATGCATTATATAATATACATATTTAAAAATATCTTTACAAGTAATCATTCAGAATTACCGTTTACAAAAATATTTGTGTTAGGATAATATGGCAACTATTATACTTTGGATGCTTATCTTCAGCTCTTCTTGAAATAACAGGAAGCAACGATGCAAATTAAATTCCCGCTGTGTGTTTAGTAAATTTTGCGGGTGTTTCTTCTTCTCTTAGAAAATTTCCAGTTCTTCCAAATTACTTAGCGGAGGGCCTTTGTCTGCGATGTGGATGATTTTTTAGGAATCTGCCAGTTCGAAATGCAACTTTAACTTTCTGTTTTTGGAAACATCTCACAATACGGTCTGTTATGGGATCATTGTGTATGAGTGTAACACCTTTTATTTTATCCTGGCCTGCCTATACTATTGTTTTTCTGTCGCTTAATATGTTAAAGAGAAAAATATTGAGTGTAACATACCTTTTATTTTATCCTGGCCTGCCTATACTATTGTTTTTCTGTCGTTTAATATCTTAAAGAGAAAAATATTAATGTTTATAGACAAAAATATTTATCTTTATACACACATAAATGTTTTTATAATGTTATAGAGGCGATTAAAATCTGAATTTCGTTTTTTGTAATTGTAAATTATATCTGGATACAAAATACCTGGACATTACAAGCACTGCTGTACCGTCAATTTAATCTCTGGTACTGTCAATGTCATCATTTACTACTGTTCACTAAACATATTTTAAACGTAAGTTTAAATACTGTACTACAGGCAGTTTTATCTTTAGTGCTGTCAGCCAACATTAAACGTAAGTCACTGCAGTGGAAATAAAATATGTACTTCAAGTAAAGTCGATATAAATTTTTCAGTATTCTCTCCATTCACAGCTTTTACAGTGTATATACTAATGGTGCTCGTGTTCGTATGTAGAGCGAAAGGTGTAAATAAAAAATGCTAAGTGCGATATGTGGCTGTTTTCAACAGTCGATTCCCCTGCAGGTAATGCGCGCTCTTGTTGAATGTGTTAAAAGTTGCAAGGCTGAAGAAATACACGTAAAAACTGTTCTACCACCATTATAAATCATTTAACCACTCTGGCAAATAATTAGAAAAATATTTTCTGGCTGACGAAAACTAGGTTGCACATTGCTAGTGGGTTAGAGATCCACCTCACAATACTCCAAAAGGTCGCTCAACTGCCAAAGAAGATATCCTGATAGATAAAGGCTCGCAACTTTGGAAGGGGGAAGGGGGGAGACGGCGAGGGGGCAAACCGGGGTATCTGCCTTGGGCGGCAGTTTCAGGTGCGCCAAATTCATATTCTTCAAGAAAAAAAGCTTGTTTCACTAAACGCCTGGCGTCCAGCGCACGTTGGTCTGTCGATTATTCATATGCTCTTGAAATGCATCCCTGTTGGTTTTCGAACATTTTTGAACACATTCTATGTTGATTTCTGAACGAATCATGAGTTTATTTTTGAATGTGTGCATAGTGTAACTGATATCTGTGCCAGGGAAATCCCCGAAATCTTTCCCGCAGACAAAGGGTGACGGGACTGTACGAGTTGCGCCGAATAAATCCGAACGCATAAATGTGGTTGGTTTGGTGTGCGAATGATCGGCATTGTTATAATTATTAGCGAAATCCATGAATTCAGACAACCTAAGTGGAAATAAACGACTAACAGGAATAAAAGGTAATATTTGACAGAAAATATTTCTCACATTGCTACACAATAAAGACCCAGTTGTACGGTCCCCGGTTAGCAGTCGCTTAAGTTCTATTCTCGGAATAAAGTCGAAAACGCGTTGTGCGAACACGTAAATAATGTCTGACCGAAGTATAAACGTGGGATAAGTGAACCGGTTATTCTGTCAGGGTTAGTGATGTTTGACAATGGCAGGAACAGTTACAGAATTAGTGGTGACAGGACTGTTTGTTAGAACGAGGAAGGGGAAGAAAGGGGGTATCACACAAATTATGCCGAAGAATATGACGATTACAAATTTTTCGCTACGGCTTTTCGATCTGATGCTTGAGAAAATGGACCATATGAGTGAAATGTGAAACTATTTTCCAACATAAAACGTTTTGCCTAATAGGCATGTCATGTTGCTACTTCGTGAATAATATTCTGTCGTGTTCTTTATGTAAATGAGGTACATAAAAATGACCATTTGTGCCAAGACAGTCTCCTTTATTTGGCGTGTGTTACAACTGCTACAATATTAGAAAGACTTATTTCGCCTTATTTATCAAGCAGTGAGAAAATAGATGTAATCAAATCAAGAGATCTCACCAGCCTTGGGTACTGTACGCATTAACAGTTTTTACAGTATTAGACAGCACATTTTGATTTTTAGCTAGCAAAAACTTCGACGAACTCTGATGATGCAATAGATTTTTTCGCAGAAAGGAAATCACGCCGTGAAAATCTGTAACAAAATTAGACAGAGAAAAATGGTGTGACTTAAGGTTTGAAAAAATTTGTGGCGCACGGTCTTGCTTGTCTCTTGTCTTTACTGGTTTTTTTTGTTTCCTATATTTAATTTTATGTCACAGAAAAGAGAAAGTTGTTAGGTAACAGGTATTAAAGAGTGCAAATTATCTGAAGAGTTCCTATTCTCCCAGTCACAAATAGTGCCACCCAGTAATTGTGAGTTCTTTGTAACGGGCGGGGGGGGGGGGGGGGGGGGGGTAGGAGGTAAACTGGCCGACTGGGAGTAGGAGAGGCACCACAGGACATTTTAATTTCCACTGTCATGAATATGGGATTGACGGCTTCCATTACAAAATTACAAGTTTGAATTCCACAGAGCTAAGTACAGTGACTTGCGACAGAAGAGGCGTGGCACTGCACTTTTGGCACGCTTAAGACCTAATAACATGTCTTACATTTCCTCGAACATGTATGTTTTATGTGTCAAACTCTTCAGAAATATGTGCGCTAAAAAATGGACATATTTTCGAAAAATCAATTTTTTTTAGTTTTGGACATCCTGTCTCAAACGCCCGATTTTTTTTTTTTTGGAGGGGGGGGGGGGGGGTGCACTATCAAGTTTTTGCCCCGGTTCGGAAATATCGGAGATACGAGGCTGGATACATATCATATCATGCTAATAGGTGAA
Source organism: Schistocerca americana (assembly GCF_021461395.2). Lineage (NCBI taxonomy): Eukaryota > Metazoa > Arthropoda > Insecta > Orthoptera > Acrididae > Schistocerca > Schistocerca americana. Next base: position 98,043,493 of record NC_060121.1, read on the forward strand.
ATATAAAGACAGTTTGGCAATAAATCGCTTTTTGAATTTTGGGCATGGGTACATGATGAATTTTCTACACTGAAAACAAGAGCATTTCGTATGATATAACCATTTTTATCGTCGTACCTTCGAAAAACCGAATTTTCTGCATTGGCTACTTTGAAGACAAAATATAGACCTCAGCTGAACATAGAAAAACAGCTGACAGAATTGACAGTGTCTATTCTAATGTGAAAACCTACTTCATAAGACTTTGCTCCGGCAGGCCACGTGGAAGGGAGACACTAATAATAAATAAACTGTTTTCAATTTAGTGCTGAGAAGTTAATTATTAAATGCGTTGTGCAGTAGTGATGCAGTCTTTAATTTATAGATACATTATATTAGTGTAAATGCGAATTTCATTATTATTATGTCAGAATGTGTCTTGCTTTGATTTCCTTTCAGTACACTGCTCACATTTTACATTCACAGTGATCTGTACCTCAGTCGGTAGAAACGGAACCCTTGGAGGACTGCTTCGTTGTCCATCGGCTTGTCCATCCGTTTGTCTGTCTGTGTGTCTGATTGTCCGACTGTTAAGGAGCCTCTCCCTCAGTAACGGGTAGACTTCTCAAGTTGAAATTCATGGCACACACAAAGGTCTATGGTTGCTTGGTACTGTAAAAAATTGAAGCTTCTAAGTCAATGAAATCAAAAGTTACGCCCATTTATGTCACATATTTTGATACCCGAAAACTCATATATCAAAACCTGTAGATTTCTCCCCATTGACGTAGAATCGTGAAGTTTGGCAAGAAGCAAGGTTTCACAGTACAACTAAAGGAAAAAATCTGGATATTAGTAATATGCAATTATAGCAAACAGGAATAAATTTTTTTGTCATTTGTTATCAGACTGTGTATCTGTCCATCTGTGTGTTAAGGCCCCTTTCTCTCGGGATCATGTAGACGTATCAAGTTGGAATTTACGTCATACACTAAGGTCTACGGTCCATAAGTGGAGTAAAAGTTAAGCCTCAAAGTCTATGTAATGATAGATACAGCTATTTATATCACATATTTTGATATGCAGACTCTTTCATGAAAACCCAGAGGGTACTTCCCGTTGACCTACGACTATTAAATTTGGGAACAAGCAGGGTTTCACAGTACAAGTAAAAGAAAATAGTCTGAAATGTGTTAATCTGTAACTATATTGCTGTAGGTGTAGGGAACATGCAGCATTCCTCAACAGTTAGGAGCTCTAAGTCAGTTGCAAAGTCTGACAGAAAGAAGAAGGTTCTGCTACTAGGTATTTCACATGGTAGAGGTGTGGACCAGCAGTTGCAGGGAGTGTTGGGGAGTGATTACCAGGTCACCAGCATTGTGAAGCCTAGTGCAGGGTTGATATGCCCTCTAGTATTACAGGTAACTCTAAAATATTTCTGTCTGCTGATGACACTAGCTTGGTAGTAAAGGATGTTGTGTGCAATATTGGCTCGGTTTCAAACAGTGCTGTCAATGACATAAGTTCATGGCTTGTAGAAAATAAAGTAACGCTAAATCACAGTAAGACTCAGTTTCTACAGTTTCTAACGCATAATTCAACAAAAACTGACGTTTTAATTTCACAGAGGGGCATATGATTAGTGAAACTGAACAGTTAAAATTTCTACGTGTTCACATAGGTGTTACACTGTCGTGGAAAGCCCACGTTCAGTATCTTGCCAAAAGACTTAATGCTGCTAATGTTACTATTCGAACGGTATCTGAAGTATGTGATACGAAAATTAGTCTAATTTGCTTATTTTCATTCGCTTACATCGTATGGTATTATATTTTGGGTAACTCTTCCCATTCTAAAACGATATTTTTGGCTCAGAAACGGGCAGTACGGGCAATAGTGATGTAAGTTCGCGAACCTCTTGTCGACCCCTGTTCACTTCTGTGTATTTCGAAATTGGCCTCTCAATATATATATTCTTACTATCGTTTCTTGTTAACAATATCAGTTTATTCCAAAGAATATGCACCCTTCACTCAGTTAATTCTCGGCAGAAATCCAACCTGCATTTGTATCGGACTTCCTTAACTCTTGTGCAGAAAGGTGTGCAGTATACTTCTGCATCCATTTTCAGTAAGCTACCACAAGAATTCAGATATCTTAGCAGTATTCAACGCGCTTGAAATCGAAATTGAGGAGTTTCATCATGGGCTCAAAAGTTTTTCAAATGGCTCTGACCACTATGGGACTTAACATCTGGGGTCATCAGTCACCTAGAACTTAGAACTACTTAAACCTAACTAACCTAATGACATCACACACATCCATGCCCGAAGCAGGATTCGAACCTGCGACCGTAGCTGTCACGCGGTTCCAGACTGCAGCTCCTAGAACCGCTCGGCCACCCCGGCCGGCTTTCATCATGGGTCACTCCTATTCTGTCGAGGTGTTCCCTGAAAAATTAAGATGATTCTTGTATTGTTCATTGCGTTTAGTTTAACGTATGGCTTGACTTTTTTCGGGTTCATAAACATTTTATGTTTATCTGTTATTACTTTAACGTTGTAATTTCACGTACTGACAAGTTCCATGAGCTTGGAGATGCTCCTCAATTTGGTCCTACGGAACTTGACATGTAAATAAACAAATAAAAATATTTTTTTTGTAATTTGTTATACTACAACAAAGTTAAAATTGAAACGTTCTCGAAAACCTTAGAATTCCTGGGACTGATATATTGTCCGTATCCCTGTTGATAAAAGCTCAAAATCACAGAGATTCTCGATTCCCGGGATGGATGAGTCATTTAAATTCATAATTAAGTTTGTATGAAACACGTAGAGCTTGAGTTCTGTTCGCATCTGACCAAGTTTTTAGTGTTCAATAATGTCATCCACGCTACCCGAGCGGGATGCGCGCCTACAGATTGAGAATCGCTGTCGTAAGTTACGTCCTTTGTTGGTAGACTACATTTCCTGAAGAGTCCTCCAATGAATCTCAGTGTGGTCACGTCTCTTAGCCGCGCTTCATGGTATGTGATCGTTCCACTTCAAATAGCTCTGCACATATGGTTTTAGGTATATTATGGAAGTAAGTGCTCGCAGTGATTGTTCAGAAATTGCTCAAATGTTTAGTCATATTGCACTGTTGGGTTAAGGAGGTACTGATGCTGTTATGAGCAGGGGACACACTTATTAATCGACCACAAAGCACGGGTAATGCCACAAGGTGTGAGAGAGAGACGTCTTTCTCCAACTGGCCCGTTCTCTTGTGACCCTTGAGAGGCTGAGGACCTCTCCTCGCACCCTGCCGCCCCCTCCCCACTCCTCTGTCCTCCTCACTCCGACATACAGACGCGTTTATGTTAGGAGCGCGCGTAGCACAAGTGTTGGTGTTTCCGGCGGCTGCCGCGCGGAGCGCTGCTTGCGCGGAGTCTGTCGAGGCGCGGCGTAGCACGGCGCGCAGTGTTGGCGCCAGGCGCAGTGTTGGCGGCGCGCTTGCTACCGGCGGCCTGGCGGTCAGTGCGTGCTGCGAGCGTGAGAGTCCGCGGGTCGGCGGCTGCTGTCGCGCAAGGTAGGCAGGCCTGCCAACCACCGCGCTCCAAACGACGCACTGAAGAACGATCTATACACCACTGAGAGGACACAAATACTATTTCGCCGTCGTCTTTCCTTCGATTATTACGCTCTGCCTGCTCCGAACTCACAAATGAAATCACTTACAGCTTTTCCGAGGTCTTCCAGTATCTTTGTTCCCATTCGGCATGTAATTCACAATCTTCTGCTGAATTCTATAACCTGACATTCTCATGAGGTGCTGTCTTCAGTTTACATGCTACTTTTGAATTTTTTCATTTACGTTGAATATATTTTATTCTGTCCTTATTGCTCAATCATGTCCTCCTGAATCCCATTTCTGCTATGTCAATTTTTATGATTTAATTGTTTTTAAATTTATTATTTTTATGTAATTCTTTTCTGGTAAGGCATATTTTGGTTCCATAGGTCAAAACAGCAGCCTACGTAATTTAGCGTTATTTCTTGGTGGCCTCTTTTTGAAATTTATGGTCCAGTGTTCTGTTAAAGGTACTATCGCCACCTTAGTAAAAAATTCGAGAAATTTGTTCTAAAATTGGATAGCCTACTACAATTTTGGCTATGACTGGATATTTTGCTCGGAACGTCGTTATTTCCGTTTTATTACAAGGAAGTTTTAAATTGTATTACTCGAATATTTCGTTCAAATGGTATACTGCTCTCTGGAGATCGTCCTCATTCTTTCCAGTAATAACGACATTATCTGCAGCAGTTTTTAAGGACCTGCAAGCAGAAGCTCTCATCACTAGCTGTGTTCATTCTGTTGTTTACCGTACATTTTCATTTTGCAGGAATGAAGTCAATATAAATATTAAAAATAGTAGGCGATATTCTATATTTTTGACTTACATTTTAGTTAATAACGATTCCTTTAACTGATTCCTACCTGCGTTTTTTGTAACGCATGTATTTTTGATGATTACCTGACACTGTCAGTTGTATTGGAGGCGATCCCAGACAGTTTCTCATCAGATGTCAACAACGACACCACATGAGAAATTTTGTATATATCTCATGCATTTTATTTGTAATTGTCGAGCACTGTACGCATAGTTATTCTCTTATTGTGTGACGAGGGACGGTACTATGGAACGTCGTCTCTGTAAGTTGTGTCCTGTTAATGTGAACGGTCGACGCAGTGGATAGACCATGTAAAAATTTTATCCATGCAGATGATCAGAAGACAGTGATTTAATTTCGCTGAAACTATTAATCATTGTGTATTTTTGGGCGATCTTGGCTAACAAATATCTGCACTAAGAAGAACAACCGTGCTTGTATTTTTATAAAGTCTTTTCACAACCCCTGATACGTGCCAAGGATATCCACATTCAGACAATCTTCTATACACTGTTACGGCTCATATGGTAAAAAGTCTTCTCAGGATCGATGAAGATGATACTAGAATAAGTTCTGTGTGTTGTTCTATGGCTGCAACACGTTTCCGAACGACCAGATAGAAACATGTTTTGTTATTCAGAAACAGCCGCGTTTCCGAAGGACCAGATGTAAATATACTTTTTTCCCTCAGAAATAACTGCTTATGTGTTATTCTTCTCGTGGTTATTGGCTATCTTTGAGTATATGTTATGGTCAGTGTTAAGGATACCGATGCCGCTGTAACTTCTTATGGTCTGGGTTCAGAGTCATCTACAGTTTTTTAAGGGCTTCATACTCGCCTTTGACTTTAGAAATTACTATTTTGCAACTGCAGTTTCACCTTCAGGCGATTTTAAGTGGTACAGCAGAAGATTTTGCTTAAGCACATATCAGACTCTAAAATCCTAAGGCATCTATAAATATCGTCGTCAGAAATAGTGAAAAGTCTGAAGTCGGAAGATTTTAAAGTCTTAAATGTGCTGAAACAAAACGTTTCGCTGTACCTTTTGAAAATGGACCATAAGCCGAAATTGTAATTGTGAAATAAATAATTTCTACAGTCAACGGCGAATATGATGGCCTTTAAAAATAAGTTTCATTATTTCATAGTATAAAATTTCATGATAAACGGTACACTCGAAAAAAAACCTATATTTTCTATCTCGTCGAAGTTAACTGCAGTAGAACAGCTCTATTTCTTTTTAAAATATAATTTTGTAGGTAGAATAGAACCGCATTTATTCGGGTTGAGTGGGACATAGTGTTGCCAAATTCGTCGATTTTTGCGGGATGTTCACAGTTTTACGGGTGTCATGCCCCGTCCCCCACATTAGTGGACAATTCGAAATGTAATGCGCGTTCGCTCCAAAAATGTTGTTCGAGAGCACAAAACTTCCGAAATCAGCGTCTGAACATATCGATGGCGTTACCCAAGAAAGTTTGGATACTGTGCGCCATGAAGCCGCCATCGGCAGATGAGTTAGACGGACACCTTACGCTTCGAAAACGTGGTGGTGGTGGTGGTTAGTGTTTAACGTCCCGTCGACAACGAGGTCATTAGAGACGGAGCGCAAGCTCGGGTTAGGGAATGATTGGGAAGGAAATCGGCCGCGCCCTTTCAAAGGAACCATCCCGGCATTTGCCTGAAACGATTTAGGGAAATCACTGAAAACCTAAATCAGGATGGCCGGAGACGGGATTGAACCGTCGTCCTCCCGAATGCGAGTCCAGTGTGCTAACCACTGCGCCACCTCGCTCGGTCGAAAACGTGATTCGACTTTGCCGTGTCATTACCGGCACGTGGCTTGCATCTGACCAGGGTTCAAGTTCTACTCCCCTCTCGCCCTTTCTATGATGGCAACCCAGCTGGCGCTTCATTCCGTTGACTCCTTTTGTTCGATTAGTGTCTTCATTTGCAGTGGAAAACAAAGTAGTTCAAGCACGAGACTTCCTGCTGTACGCGCAACGCCCACAGAACTCATTTCATTCGACCAGCGAAGATAAGAGCGAAATGTAATGTACATAAAGTGTGTGTGTTTCGAAACACGGTCATACAAACAATTTGAATGAAGTTACACGCTAGTTAGTTTTATTGAGAAAGAACCGTAACAAGTTAACATCTTAGTTCGTAATGCATTATAAGGAAATATCTCTCTAATGACTGAAAATGTACGTGTTTTTCATTTCTTCCTATTTTTTTACAAACCAACTTTCCGGCCTTTACATGCCAGTTTTTAAACCATCAATCCATAATTCGAAATGTTCTACAAATTGAATGTGGCAACACTTTTTATAGTAAGACCATAGGTCATCCGGATTATCAAAAATTGGGAAATTCAGTATAAAATTAGGATTACATCGGGCGAATGTCATAGAAATACACGTTGTATTTAATTTCAAGCAAATGGAAAAAAATCATATGTTATTTTCATACATTTTGACAAGGTAAAAGAAACCACAGTCTTACAAACTGAAGTAACCAGTGAGTTTCTTTTAATACCGATTCGTATGTCGTTCATTAGCACGCTCATGTAGGCGTTGCACCAGGATTAGTTCGGCCAAATTTATTTTTTGACAATCCTAGCAAATCATCTTTAGCACGGCTGCGTTTTTAGCCTTGTTTCTGCCATAGTCTCTCCAGACGGAGCCACAATTTCGTCAGCCAGTCCCTCATCACCGTCGTTATTGTCTGCAGAAAAATAGAAGGCGATCATTTCGTCTTCAGAAATCACATGACGGCCAGCGTTATTATCGTCTCACAGCCATTCATTATATCATTAACATCTGTTTCTGGCAGGGTATACCAGTGGAAACTACCTCCTTCTTTTTCCTTGAAATCATTTTACATTCTCAACAGACAGCGGCTATACAGTAGTGTACAACCCAGTGTGAACTTGGTAACTGATTCTGCGCCACGATACGTATATGGCTGCTGGCAGAATGAAAATTTAATGACTGCCGCCGTCGATTGCTGACGCTATTACTTCTGAAATGTCAAATATTTTGCAGTTACTGGACTAAAAGAAGTATCCGGATGAACTGTACATCTGGTTTAATGAGGATTAGATTAATGAGGATACACAGTACACTGAAAATATACTGTAACATTTCATCACTGTCAGTATAGTGCAAAGTTTAACCTGAAATAATGTAACGACATTTTACGTATAAATATTCAACACTACACGGATGGTAAATATTTACACATAAAATGCACTTACGTTATTTCATGTGTGAACTTTGTACTATTCTGACAGTGATGATATGTTACACTATACTTTCAGTGTAATTACTTCGGAAGAAATAATTATAATTAAATGATATTTAACTTTTTTCCTCTTGCTTCCTACGCGCTCTCCCGGCAAACTTCGTTACCCGATGAATGGAATATTACTTAGCATTTTTCGTCATTTATTAACATCGGAAGAGTTGTTCACGACGCAACTTCTACAGACAAGTGAGAAAAACCACATAAATCTTCAAACAAGTGCACACTATTTTCACAAGTCGAAACCTAAATGCACGAGAATTTTATCGAAACTTAAGCTTTTCAGCATCGTCATTTTATAATCAGCACATTAATTTTCGGCAATATTTAGAAACCCGAGAATTCTGGTACAAGAATAAAGATTTGGCTTGTGAAATCTTCAATTTTTCAATAGAATATTCTGTAATAGTAATCTTTTCATCATCGTTAACTTTTAAATGAAATTATTTTTCGAAAAATGAAATTGTTTCCGAAAAACGGAGAACAGAAAGTTTCAAGTGAAGTATTCAAGGCTAATAAAATAAGTTCACCTGATTAGAAGTTTTTCGTAATACGTACATTGGCGGTATCGTAATTTGATCATATTTCTATAATAAAATGTTTTTAATAAAACGAACTTCATTATTACAATCAGGAGACTGACGACTAAATACTGAGCCATAAAGTTTAATGTGAAATATCTTCAATAAAATTTCGACGCTTTCTGGAGCATATTAATTACACATTGTGTGTTTAAGCGGTGGTATAAAAGAAATCTTGTGCTATTTGGATTATTAGTTCCCCTTTTGTTTTTATTATTTTCTTTACTTTGAAATAAATGGGGTCGTGATGAATCTTTATTGTTATTTGCTAAATATAAGTGTTGTTATTGACTATAGCTCAAAAGAAGCGGCTGTATTACCTTACAGTACAAGAAACAATTTCTTACATGTGTTGACGCCTCGCATAATTAAGATATAAGTTAATACCGTGAGCCTTCTTCGTCGTTTATTAACTTCAGATCAGCTGTTCATGACAGGACTTCTACAGACAAGTGAACAAATAACATGCATCTTCAGACGATTGGCAAACTATCTTTAGAAGTCGAAAGCGAAATACGGTCTCCTAGAATTGGTGCGCAGTTGCTATCGATTAATACAGTGATTGAAAATTACCTAACCCACCCCCCCCCCCCCCAAACTGATAAGTTTCGATAAGTGCATTATATTATTATTTTTTGGGATTAAAAATTGTCATCTGTTTGTACTGTCGTTTTCAACATCAAATTTTCAATAATTGCTCAGTATCGTCCATTCATTTCGTCATTCGAAAGCGCATCTAGAGAAATACGCATACTCTTCCCCATGGTACAAATTCCGATGCAGCGAGGACAGGAATTGCAACTTCGATTTCGTTGTTAAATTCGTCGCCATTTTTACTCCGATGCCGTAATTTGAGCTCAGAACGATCTGTAAAATATCTTCGATTGTCATAATCAGCGAACCACAAACATCATAATCAGTTACACAATTCGATACACCCATCACCAGTTTCAAAAACTCAAAGAAGTGGTTCAATAATTTCAGTACCCAACGATAAGCGGTTGCGCGGCAACATGTTCAAACATCACTTTCTTTCGGTGTATGTATGTAATGCGCGACTGCAGAAAGCAGGCATATTTTTCCACCCCGAAAAAAAATTGTCTTTCAAACGATTTTTGGTAACGTCAAACGGGAGTAAAATGAAAGAAATCAGTGTTTGCTCGGGGCCACAGTGAGATTTTGTGTTACTCATTATTCGTTTTCCGCCATGTCGTGATGAGGGGTTTTCCCACATATTATTAAGAGTTGAGGTACAATGCATTTTTGGGCCATTGGAGACACGTGGCATCTTATTTGTTGCCTAAAATTCTTGTATTCCTTGTCTGGTCATAAATTCGTTGTTCATTGATCTGCACTTCGAGAGATATCTCTCTGTTTCAGTCCAATGCTCTTGAGGTCCTTCCTTACTTCCTTGCACTATTTATCTGGTGCTATTGGTCTGTTAACCAGTACATTACAGATCTATTATCGTTAGTCGGGTTTCATACCTCGTGAACAGATGGCTGCAGAATTTAGTCGATATTCCTTTGTTAACTATTAGCAGTTCACAAAAATGTTAACGACGTACAGCACTGCCGGATGGGATATCGCACGGGGTGGATACAGACGCCTGCCAGAAAGGGTGTTCTTCCTCTGCGCACTATGGGTCCTTTGCTTGCGGATGTGCGAGGGTTGTATCGTGTGCGTCTTTGTGGAATGCAGGTGAGTGGAATGGATGCATGTATAATGTGGTATCATGTTTGGGTGGTATGATGATGATGATGGTGATGATGATGATAGAAGGGTGACACTGAAACCCAGGGCCATACTACTATTCTCGAACAGCATCATGGCGGTCACCGGGCGTAACGTAACCCATCTGAGGGACGGACTGTCGTCAGTATCAGACGCCCTGACTCAGTCAGACGTGGGAAGTCTGACATTTAAACATGGACGTTGGTGCAAAGACTGGTGAGCGGGACTTTACGATATTTCTATCCTTCCTATTGTAACAATCCAACATTAGGGGCTATTTGGCCTACTGAACCTTTCGATACCACATCCACTTGGGTAGAATTTGCTTCTATTTCAGTCGCAAGGTATGCGATACTTGATTGTGAAGTAAGTATGCGATACACTGGTGTATTTTCCAGTTATACGTTTACCGGATTTTTTCTAACTTACGACAACATTTTTTATGATTTACAGTGTGTGACATAACATCAGGAAAAGGTTGTCATCGTACTCATTTAACTTTAAAAGCAATTTGAAAACTAATTTATTCTGTGGATTGTATTTGTAAAAAATGTAATTTGTGACCATTTAACTCATACAGTTTATAGCAAATGCCATGTACTCACCAAATTTCCAGATTTTATGTAACTTAAGTCAAATTGTAATTTATTATCAATTAGATAACTAGCCTTCATTTTATTCCAAAAATACAGTTAACTTCAGCACAGCCATTTCACTTGATACGAAACGTAATATTGCCAAATGTAAATAAAAGTTTTAACTTAAAATGTTTTAGTTGTATCTGCAAAATGAAACATTTTTATCTACATTCTGAGTGTATGTAAAATACAATAATTAATTTGACAGAGAAAATTGCAGAATAATCTGGCGGTCAGGTTAACTTATTAACGCGACTGAATGAGCGCCAAAGTTATCACAGTCCGTGTTCTGCATTCGAATGAGATGCTTCCAAGTAGGACTGCCGATATTTTTAAAAATCTAGGTAATTCGATATATCGACATTTAAAAAAAAATATCATTAACGGTACTCGATATATCGAAAAAAAAGTCGACATATCGACGGAAAAAATACCCACGTATCGGAATATAAAAGTATCGACTGCACATTGTAAAAATACTGCCGGTTTTAGAGCTGTATATTTAAGTATTGATTTATTGTTCAGATGCTCAAATGTGTGTGAATTCCTAAGGGACCAACCTGCTGAGATCATCATCCCCAGACTTACACATATCTTAAGCTAACTTATGCTAAGAACAACACAAACACGTATGCCCGAAATAGGACTCGAACCTCCGGCCGGAGAGGCCGCTCAATCTGTGACATGGCGCCTGAAACCGCGCGGCCACTCGGCGCAGCTATTGATTTATTATCAGATATTCTGTATATCAACAAGCTAGCAGCCTGCTTATCTACCTAAGAGCAATAATTGAAAGTAAAACGATGCACTTTCACCCTTGGCGATAACGACTTTGCAAGTACTGCTATATCCATGCGAGTGGCACAATCAAAAGCGTCCGATGGGTCCACTGTTCAGTTTTGTCACACGTTTTATTTGTCTGCAACACTTCATGTCGACTTCCCTATTTTTTTCGTCTCTGCAAACGCCAGCGAACTAGCAGCTGTGGTGCAAAAATTGCGTCGTTAAGTTAAACGTTGCAGTTTCCCTTGGTAACGTCGAGCGCCGATTACGTCAACATTTCCCTCGAACATCTCCGCCCACCGCAAAGACCAATCTTGTCACTTAGCTTTCTATTCATCACTTTCAAAACTGTTTTAGAAGAATGGCGATGTGAAGAAATAGCACACTAATTGGGTTAAAACTGTTTTTAACGCAACTGGTGTGCTATTTCTTCGTATCGGAAATCTCGTTATTCTAGACTCGCCGCCATCCCCCACTGCAATCAGACCTCTCCTTTGTGCCACCTATACTTGCTGCACGCAGTCAAAGAGAAACACTGGACGTGATGAAAGCTCAGAAAGTTGTAAGACCTCTTCACACAGCGAAAGCAGAATTATGTTCTACTACGGCTTCATTCAAAATTTCAAATATTTAGCGAAAATTGTGAAAAAATAAAAAGTAAAGTAAAAATATCGACTCTCGGTATTGCCATTTCGTTATCGATACATTGGTATATTGGTGAAATAAATATCGGCGATGTATAACAGTACTTTTTGGAAACTACGTATTGATACTTTGTCAGCAGCCCTACTTCATAGTTACATCCCTCAAATTTCTCTCTCAACTTGTCTTTTGTTTTCTAACAATGCGCGCGAATGAAGTTCTTTGGTTCATGCAGGCACTTTTTTTTAACTGCCTGTGTGATTCAAACTTTGTCTACGACTGAATAACAAGAAACTGTGGATTCTCTTTTACTGAGTCGATTTGCGAAATTGTGCTGATAAAGGTCAAAGAGAAATGTGTGAAATAAATAAAAATTGAATATAAAACAAAAAACTGTTTTTTCTCTGTAATCAAAAAAGACCCGAGGGACCTCTCACGCACCCTGGACAACTACCGCCATTCGTCATTGAGGACATTTTGAACATGAGCACTTTTCCTACTAATTAGTGAACTTATTCATCACTCTTCCCCATGAATACCATTTGCAATAAAACAACAACATATTGTTAAAAACGTGCAACGTTTTCTAAAAGAGGTGTATCATCATTATGTAATTAGGGAACAGGGTAACTTCAGCTTGCCCGCCGACTTTCATTCGCCAGATGGTTTCGAACCCACTTACCTCACAGTTGAACGGCACCCTGCAGGCTTGCGCCAGTGACTTCTGCTAGGGAGGAGCAGTTCACTACGTGTGTATCAGTCTCTTCTTCCTTACAGTTTATACTGCCCGTCTATGATAGGACCCATTATTTTCTGAAGGATCTCGCACACGAAATTCTCGGCTTCTTTCAGTCCAATATTTACTGTCACTCGACAGCATTCACTTGTTTGTAGATATTCGGGTTTCATCACCGTATGATATCGCCTGATCATAGCTTTTACGGAGTTTGCCTTTGACTTTTATATAGCATGTGTCCTTCGAAAAGCACAGCGCTCAACTGGGGTCAGTCCATCATCCCCTAGATGCAAGGCTAGACTGCAGTAAGCAGACTGTGGATGTTTGTTGCAGTAGTTACGCAGAGATGAAGGAACTTGTAAAAGATAGGAGACGTTGAGAGCGGGGTCCAACCTGTCTTAGGAGTCAGGGCACGACGCCCACCCGCAAGACTGCTATAAACCGAGCTGACCTGTCCGCCAAGTTTACCCCAAAAGTATAGGATGTTCATACTTATTTATGTATGAATCACGATGTGACTGGAGATTTGTAACTAAGTGTATTGAAGAATTCGTCGTAAATATGGGTAGTCGCTCAGATGTGAACTGCCCTAACTATTGCAAAAATGATTTCCACATGTTTAGATTTCCAAGTGACCCCGAACGAAGAAAAAGATGGGGCCCACTGCCATAAACTGCGGGGAAAGACAACTGGGAACGAGTACCTGGAGCTCAATTGTGTGTTGTAAATATCCGTTAATAGAAGCAGTTATAAACATGAAGCCAACTGTATACAATAGAGTTTCTTTCCCCCAGTCGAAAACTATACTCAAGCAGTTCATCTCAATCTTTTTTAAAGTCATGAGATATTTTCGCAACTAGCAAAGTGTGTACTAATGTTTGTGATGTATTTATACGTCCTTATCACAAACATACACACACATCTGAATAACACCTATCAACATTTCTTATATCGGTACTGTAAGACGAGTGACAAAATATTTTTATAGCGGACTGGTCACTATGAGGGAACCTGCACAAGTAACATAACTACCAAATGGTAAGGTATTAAATTCATTAAAATGCCTTATATCTATTCGCGATTGCGAATAAGGACAACCATCAGCTGTAGAATGGAATGACGACAGTGAATATTCGTACCGGGCCGCGATTCTAACCCGGATTTCTAGCTTATCGCCAGCGGTGCCTTACCATTTGGCTGTCCGTGCAAGACTCACGACCAGACGCAAACTTCCATATGTCGCCAGCCATACGTCATTGTCATTCCATTCTACAGCTGATGGCTGTCCTTATTCGCTATTGCGAATACATTTTATGTATTTCACAACTGCTGTAGTCGTTGCAGTGTCTGTCAAAGCTACTTTGCATCATAATCAGAATAACACAAGCACCGCAATATCGTAAATATCGTATCAAAGAGTAAAGTCTTAACCACAACTCAACAGGCAAGAAATGAAGTACTAATGATTATTGGTTAAATGATAGATGAAACTATTAACAAAAATTCGTTTCACTGAACCATGAAACAATTTTTTAATCATAAGCAGGTACTTTAAGAAATGTGGCATTTTTATTGTACAGAGGGAGGAAAAGTATAAACACAACTTTTGAAAATGGTTCAAATGGCTCTGAGCACGAGGGGACTTAACATCGGAGGTCATCAGTCCCACAGAACTTGAAACTTCTTAAAACTAACTAAGCTAAGTACAACACACACATCCATGCTCGAGGTAGGATTCGAACCTGTGATCGTAGCGGCCGCGTGGTTCCAGAATGAAGCGCCTGGAACTACTCGGCCGCACCGGCCAGCTAACACAACTTTTACAAGTGCCTTTATACGGGCGACAACCAATAAACAGGCACAGTTTGGTACTGTGCCTAATCTTCTTTACAATTTCCTACACTGTTCTTCGGCGATAAAAGACTTGCGCCCAGCGAACGGTCTAGCCGGTGGGAGGCCCTAGTCACACTACTACTTACAGTGTGTCCTTCTTCATAAAGAAACTACGTGACTTACGCACCAGATGGTGCCGAAAACTGCCTCTGTAAAATGCTCCAGATACTGACGAAAAACTGCTGCTGGCAAGCACTGCAGTCACACAACACAATGAGAAGCACGTTACGTTCTGTGAGGTGCAGCAAGTCGTTTCAGAGCGTGCATCAACAACGACCGACGTCTGGAGTACCCTGTTTGAATGCGTATGTACGGAACTTAACACGATTCTCATAATCGTTTTCACAGCGCATTTGGCGGAGAGACATGTGACAGGGATGGGATCTATGTCGATGAAGAGTGCGTATGACACTTGCCTGACTCCAGGGACTGTTCTTGAAGTAGGTTAAAGCCGGGTGGAGTTGATTTGGGGGGGGGGGGGGAGGGAGTGGGTTTGGGGGAATGGAATATCGCTTAACAGAAGGAGAACTCGGATCCTCCACCGACAAATTGGTAAAATTTGGTTTTGCTTAAAGTAGTTTTAGGTAACTGTTTTGGAGTTCAGGGAAAAAGATGTGTATTAATAAATAATAAGATACACATTTTAAGTTAAATTATATTTATTAGTTTACTGCCGCGCTAATTCTTTTGTTAAAATGTGTTTGAAATACATAGCAACTTATTGCTACGTAATTATAAAAAAATTGCATCTGTCCGAGTAATGTATTCGCTCATTTGTGAACTCATTTCATCCAGTGTAATATGATACTCCATTGGGGGGGGGGGGGGCTATAGCCCCCAAGCCCTCCCCTCCTTGCCACCGCCCCTGCCTGACTCATAAGCTAAAGTGCGGTCCATCTGCAACAACAGCAAGAACATTACTTTCCCCCTGTTCTGTCATCTCTTGTTTCCTTATATTAGGTTGTCTATGTGTTGAAGTATCACTTTCACGTAACTGGTTGAAGAGGTTAATAACTAACTGCGGAGATGGCTGGCGTCGTTTGGGATACCTTGCAGCATACACTGTACAAAAACGAACTAGAATCTCCACATATCATGAACATGTCGACTTTTTCTGCACTAGTAAATGACATGAGCCAGTTACGACCTGCTGCTTGGAATGTTACACACTAACTGATTAGCACACTAACTGATTAGCAAGTTCCAATGCACTCAAGCGACACACAAGAACACTGTAACCAAACATAACAATATCGTACTTAACAACTACGTTGGTTTAATGGCATAAAAAAGTGTTGATGTGAAACCTTTGCACCATACGATATATCGTCAACGACTCACAACTGACTCCTGCAGCAAACATCACTTACATTCTAATTTATCCTACTTTTAGTCGTCAATACCAATAGGCATTGTCCCAATTAAAAAAATATGTATGTTGGCAGAAAGAATATATTTTCTAAGTACTATTACGTGTTGACTGGTTTACTATACCAGCCCCTGAGTACCAACACATTCTGTGAAAACCACTTTCTATTTCACAATATTTGTGGTGCATGTTTTAGGTGATTCACCCCGCACATTAAACTTTCTTTGTATAGTCTTGGTATTTTCTCTGGTCAGCCTATGGAGAAAGAGAAAGATGCTATCTGCTGTGCTCAGCCTTGGAGAAAGAAGAGGATAACCTAATAAGCGCCGATGTCAGTTTGCTTGATGGTCTACTGTGGACATGAAAAACTTTTAAATAATCTCTCACTTTGTTCTTGTGGGATAGAGGTCAACTTTTAATTTTTTGAAACACATCTGTTTCTGTGGCTCTTTTAGTTTGTTAGCCATGTTCAAAAACACCCGAAGGTATCTTGAAACACGATTCATAAACAAATCTACTGTGTAGAAAACAAAATGGCGGCTAAAACAAAGCCTATTTAAATTGACGAGATCGTAAACGAAAGGACGGAGATTACGATTTCAAATTTCTTCACCAATTTTAATTAAGTGCTCTTAAAACAGAAAATATATAACATTAAGTTTATTTATGAGACTAGGTCTCAGCAATATGTCTAATTCTTACAATAAAACTTTTATATTGTCACAGTTGCTCACTTTGAAACATATTTCGCCAGCTAAAGTCAGTGATGTGACAACAATACGCGCAGATGACGTTACAGGTGTCTAGCAACACCAGGATCGACATGCTTATAATCAAGTTGAAATAAGCTTTGTTTCGACCACCATCAAGTATTCTGCACGATTGACGAGTTTGTGATAGCGTGTTTCCAGATACATGTAGAAGTTTTAGGAACAGTGGCTAACAAGATCAAAAGAGCCATAGAAATAGATGTGCCTCAAGTCATCGTAAGAAGGCTGCCAAGCCACACGAACAATGTTAATCATTATTTAAAAAGTTTTCATGTCAATAGCAGACCATCATATAAACCGACACCGCCGCTTATTGGGTTACCCTTCTCTTTCTCAACAGGCAGACAACAGCACATACCAAACAGTAGGCGCTTCAGTCCGTTACCAGGCAGCTGCTACGGTCGCAGGTTCGAATCCTGCCTCGGCCATTGAAGTGTGTGATGTCCTTAGGTTGGTTAGGTTTCAGTAGTTCTAAGTTCTCGGGGACTGATGACTTCAGATGTTAAGTCCCATAGTGCTCAGAGCCATTTGAACCATTTTTGAACTGAACACTATTCGAAGAAACTGTAATATATATGTGCACTTGTGTTCAATGTTTTCTGTGCTGCCAGTGTAGGCTGATCATGAGATATAACCTCGAAACATATTGCTAATTAAATAATTTAAGTACAGTAGTCGTGACTGATAGCGGTATTTGTAAAACTTTTTCACATTAAGTTCACCAAAGAAAGAACACGGTGGTCGTCTGAAGAAGTGGTGGCACATTACTAACGCCGGCTCTTGTTCTGACGTGAGAGTGACACGCATGTCACGTCACTGCCTGGTGCCTTCCCCGCCAGTGGGCACATCACTTGTTGCACACAGTGGATGCCATGCCTCAGAACACAACACCAACAGACAGCTATCTCCAGTCGAACGAGCTAGGTAGGACAGTGATTTCGAATCACGGAGAATATCTGTGGTGATCCTTACGATTTTGGTTGGTTGGTTGATTCGGGGGAGGGGACCAAACAACGAGGTCAGCGGTACCATCGGACTATGGAAGGACGTGGAAGGAAGACGGCCGTACCCTTTTCAAAGAACCATCCGGCATTTGCCTGAAGCGATTTAGAGTAATCACGGAAAATCTAGATCAGGATGGCCGGACAGGGGTTCGAACCGTCGTCCTCCCGAATGTAGTCCATTGCGCCAATCACTGCCCCACCTCGCTCGGTGTTACGCCTTCCATGCTTGACACAACTGAACGGTTATTATCTACCTATAAACTTTCTCTGTGTTGACGGATTGACGGAGATTACTGGACGAGACAGTGTGTGCTGGGTCACCTGTTCCTCGTAAGCTCAATTAGACGACCGCGTGTTGCAGTGAGCGCGCCTCGTCGGGAGGGAAGATGTTTGCTTTCACGGCCAAGTCCCCCTCTCGCCGGCTTGCAGAGACTGTTTGGAGCGAGATAAGCGTCCGCCGACGGATCAACAATGAAAACAGCGGCCGCGTGTAAACAAAGAGCCCGAGGGTTTTCTGGCCGGCATTAAGAGCGCTCATTGGAGGCACTTTAGTCGCGTCACTTAGCGCCGTATCCTGCTGCAGCTAATCTCACTCCACACTGACGGCAACGTTTACACAGGAGCATAAACGCGCGTCTTTGTCACGCTGTAAAACTGCAGCTGGGAGTTCGCGAAGCGTATGTTTGCGGAAGAGAGCTCTTCTCTAATTTACGGATATGATGACGCCGCTGTATGACACGAAGAGAGAACTGAGTAGTTGCTGTATTCGCACGTCTAAACTAAGGCACGAGAAAGAGACATTTTAAATCTTGGATATCAAGCTAATACGCCCTCATTTTGAAAATGTGGCGTTTCCGTCGTACTAGAGAAGTGCCGCAAGCTCGAACGGTTCAAACAGAATAGAAATTGTAACCCTTTGTTGACTGTTGGTACTTTTAAGTATCACTTCTTTCGGTCCCTTTTTCAATCTGATTGCACACATATCTCCCATATCCTGGGCTGATGATACGTTTAAGCTGGAAATACTTCTTCGCTTCCTAGATATCGTTCTCTAGTCAGTGAGTATGTTCGTATTATCTTTGGTGAGCGCTGAAGGCTTGCTCTAGAGACCGTGTTTGTTTTGCTTACTGTCACATGTTTACTACCATAGATATGATTGAGGTTAACTTTTAGTTTCCTCTCGTGCAGCTGTTTCGTTAAATCTGTAGTATTTATTTACGAAATAGACAAAAACCGTGTGGTACTTTAGAGTACTATTTGGCCATATGCCCATTTTCGTGTACTGCCCCGCCCCGGAAGCGTTGCTTGTCGCTTTGTTTGGTATTTTTCGTTGCATTTTGCTAGCACTTTCCATGTAGTTGCATTAGGGTCAGGTTCTTTTATTGTTAGCACAATTCCCATTATTGTAAATGCTGTTTCACAGACAATACCACATTTTGGGCATTGGCAATACTAAAAGATGACGGAATTGTTGCAGCTCCTCTAAGAGATTTGCCAGCTGATGATGATGTTACGGAAGTAGGAGATGATGACGGCAATGACGCTAATAATACAGCAGATTGAAGTGCTGTCGACATTTTTGAAGAAGCTTCAAGATCTGATGCAATTTTTGAAAGACCCTTGATAGAATGTCCATAAGTGCAGCTCGAAAACAGTTTAACTTAAAATGCAGAGAACTGTGAAAAAGAAAGGATAAATGATTGCTTCCATGAACACCTCCTCAAAAGTGGAAAGCTGTCTGATACTGAAACGGACAGAAGGTGGAGGAAACGTAGATAATTCAGTTAATTTAGTCAAAGAAAGCAACTCAAACAGTATGATCCAATGAACCCCACACAACGCGGTTACAAACTGTGGCCTATTGCCAACCTGAAACACTACATTTTTGCCTTTCATTTTTATCAATGGGAAACTGAAGCTTTGAAGAGGGGAGTTGTTAAATGTGCGTCAGAGCAGAGTTTTGTAAGTTACGTGTTAGACTAGTTTTACGTTTTCCAAAGAAGTTTTTCGGGAAAAATAGGAGAGTGAGCTTCGATAACTTTGTCACTTACATTTTTTCTCCCTGGAAGGTTGAAAGCATAGAAAATGTTTGTTTGCGCACAATGAGGATAAATAGGAAACGTTTCCCATCACGTCTCTCATGTTCTAAGGAAATGAAAAAAAACTGCCACTCTCATTATAGAATTACGACCTCTGGAATTGGGGTGCGTTGTTCATAGTCACCAAAATTTTGTGCCTGGCTCACAGTTGTTATGGAACGAAGTGTTGTTTGTTTCCAGAAAACTGGAAGGTGGCATTAAAATCAACCTTCAGTGTTCTGCTGTAATAAAGGACTAGAGTTGCAATATGGGATCTGTGAACCATACTGAAAGAGTTAAATCTGCTTATGGGCTAGAAAGATGATCCAAAAAGTATTTCTATCTTCTTATTAACTGTACTGTGAGCTGTATAGAAAGACTACACAACTGAAGTTCATGAGAAATTGTGCTAAGGGACTGATGGGACAATTGAAAGCAAAGCATATCAATCCTAGAGCGCAAGTGAAGTTCTGATGGTAGGTAGTACATGCAACAGAAGGGAGAAATTAGTCCCACAGAATGTAAAATTAGGAAAGTGTTGTGGTTGGCAGGAGAGCCAACACCGTGTTACTAGAGGAGGCCGAAATGCACGCGTTTTAGCTCACGCAGGCTGGCGTGAGGTCTGGAAGAGGACAAGGAAATTAGAATTTAGAAAAACGGACGTAGCTGGTGGAATACTTAACTTTAATCCATTAATGATGAACGTCGGTCTTGACGGTACATGATTCACAATATCAATAGTAACTGATAATGGCGCCTTGCTAGGTCGTAGCAAATGACGTAGCTGAAGGTTATGCTAAACTATCGTCTCGGCAAATGAGAACGTAAGTAGGCAATGAACCATCGCTAGCAAAGTCGGCTGTACAACTGGGGCGAGTGCTAGGAAGTCTCTCTAGACCTGCCGTGTGGCGGCGCTCGGTCTGCAATCACTGATAGTGGCGACACGCGGGTCCGACGTATACTACCGGACCGCGGCCGATTTAAAGGCTACCACCTAGCAAATGTGGTGTCTGGCGGTGACACCATAGAAAGGAAGGAGAAATGTTGACACTTTTACAGTAAACACAGGAAAATTTGATATATGTAGTAAAAGAAATGTTTAATCTGGAGTAAATTAAAAATGCTGCAATGTAAACAAAAAATTTAGTAAATTGTAATTATCTTCCTAATGTTGACTGATTTGTAGCTTTAGTGCATGCTAACATGCTTGTATTCGTTAGTTAGGGAAAGTGCTGCACTGACATCTGTTGGTCGGCAAGCCACTGGAGGACCAGATGATTGTATTGTATTGTATTGTATATTAACCAGGGGCCTATAAACGACGGAGAGGCTCCGTCCCCGCCGCAGCCGCAGTGGTCCACAACCCCACGACGGCTACCACAGTCCACTTAACCTCTCCGCCGCCCCACACCGAAACCAGGGTTATTGTGCGGTTCGGCCCCCGGTGGACCCCCAAGGGAAAGTCTCAAACCAGACGAGTGTAGCCCCTATGTTTGGGTGGTAGAGTAATGGTGGTGTACGCGTAGGCGGAGAACTTGTTTGCGCAGCAATCGCCGACATAGTGTAGCTGAGGCGGAGTAAGGGGAAGCAGCCCGCATTCGCCGTGGCAGATGGAAAACCGCCTAAAAACGATCCACAGACTGCCCAGCTCACCGGACCTCGACACAAGTCCGCCGGGCGGATTCGTGCCGGGGACCAGGCGCTCCTTCCCGACCTGATGATACTCAAAAGTAACACCTTCATTAAACAGTAAAAAAATTAAATTAAAATTCCGCAAAAATCACTGTCGTTTTGTTATTACTTACTGCTGTTATCCACGAAAGAAAAATAACATATGCATTTTTGATAGTTTAGGCAACAAAGGATTCATATACAGAGGCATGCCTGTTCCGCCATCCGCCAATGTCACTTATTAACTGCACTTGTGTACCAATGATACCGAGCGAGGTTGGGCTGTGGCTGGCACACTGGACTCGCGTACGGTTGAGCTCCGCGTCCAGTCGTCCAAATTCACGTTTTCCGTAATTGCTCCAAGTCGCTTCACGCAAATGCTGCGATGGTTCCTTCGCAATCCTTAAAACAGTCCGAGCTTCTGTTCCGTCTCTAATGACCTCGCTCTCGACAGGACATTAAAAACGAGTTCTCCTTCCTTCTTTCCTTCTCTACTCCCGATATTTGAAGATTAACAAGCGTAAAGAGTACTGAAGCGCATGTCGCTGTTGTGTAATGTATAATTATGATCAGCAGATTAACAAGAGTGTAAATACTGCAGGTGTTGTTTGAATTTTCCTACGTGGTAACGATGATCCGTTGCGAACTTTCGCCAGCGATAAACAGGCAAAGCTCTTGAAATTCCCTATCGTGGTAACGATTTTCAAAAACAAAGATAGATTTACTGTGTTGGCTTCGCAGTCTGTTTTTTTTAAGAACACATACGGATGTAATTATGTGTCATTACGCCACACCTTTTTGGACACTGTGGTAGGCTAACATCACCCAGTTATAGGTTACAGTTGTCGGTGTGTATGTGGCGTGACGTTAGGGTGCCGTGAACGAATGAATCCCTTACACCACAAACATTCGGGGTTTCAGTTTCACGACCGTCTTTCTGGAGAGTTCTCAATCGAAGTTGCTAAGTCTTTAGGATATTCGAAAGAGTCACACAAAGCTTGCATTGCTGGGATATGTCTTCTTGTACGTACACGAAGATAAACATGTAGATCATTGCTTGCTAGAATTCTGAAAGGCATTAGACTGAGTAGCAGAGGCGTGACTGCTAACCCAAATACGATCACATACATGCGGTTGGGCAGAAGAATGTTTGACTATTATTGTCAAGTTTGTGACAGTGAGCAGCGGAGTTTAAACAGAAATGAAATTAACGTCTGGCTGTTAATGATATCGATATATATAGTGCGCCCACTCATCTATTAATACGGGACGTGTTTGTCGCAGAATGGTTATGGGAAAATCCAAAACTGCGAAAGCAGCATTTCCACTTTTCAGACTGTGCCAATTAGTGGCACACCTGCGACTTACTGCCACTTTGACGCCCTACAGTGACGCAGTCGCTGGCCGAAATTGGAGGAGCGTGGAAAGAGTGATGGTTGGCGGGGATTGGTGTCCACAGGGTACGCGCAGCTTTGGCAGTTTCGAAGTTGCTTGGCTGGCGAACGGCAGTTAGTTGTTTTTGTAGAGGCATCAGTGCTTGCCCTCATTTGATGGCCTAAACTGCATGTGGAGATGTCTCATAACTGTAGCTTGAGGAGGAGATTATTGGACCTCCTGACGGTAGGAATATGGTGACAGACCTACGTCCAGCAAAGCACTGATGAATCTTCTTGCATGTTCCTACGCCCTATACCTCTGCTGTGCTCAAAGGTGGCCTGGATTTCCGGTTGCTCAACAAACGGTGTGTGCTTGTAGTGGACAAATCGTCTCAATTTCAGAATTCTTGTCTTGGTATGGTTGTGACTATACCGTTGAACTTACTGTACTCGTATTAGTAGCAAGCGTTACTCCTATGCTAGCTCAGGTCGTTTCTCATTCCGTCATAGCCCTTCTGATTGTTATGGATGCCACAGGAGACGCCTTGGTGGGCTAAAACAGCGTGTGGCACAAGGAAGTTCAGATTGCACTGACAAGCATACAGTGAAGATCTACAGGGAAACTTGTTACTGAGTTTGTTAAAGACGTTCCTTCACTATTAAATTAAGTGTGAATTTACTGCAATGATCGATAATAGCAACCGATGTTTATTGATTAAAATATGTATGCCGGTGCACGTAGGACCTTATTTAAAAGTTCTAATGTTATATGACTGATTAACGTATGACGTGAGACGTCTCTGTTATTATTGGAAATGAATTTGAGAAAGAGGGTATTCCTTTTACCGCTATCACTGTAATTGTCGTCGTCATTTCGTGCAGCTGTCAGCTGTTAGTGGTTTCTACATCCGCATCTACATGGATACCCTGCAAATCAAATTTAAGTGCCAGGCAGAGGGTTCATTGAACCACCTTCACCAATTTCTATTAATCCAATCTCGCATAGCGCGCGGAATGAATGAACACCTATACCTTTCCGTACGAGCGCTGATTCTCCTTATTTTATCGTGGTGATCGTTCCACCCTATGTACGTCGGTGTCAACAGAATATTTTCGCATTCGGAGGAGAGAGTTGCTGATTGGAATTTGGTGAGAAGATTCCGTCGCAACGAAAAACGCCTTTCTTTTAATGATTTCCAGCCCATATCCTGTATCATTTCAGTGACACTCTCTCCCATATTTCGCTATAATACAAACCGTGTTGCCTTTCTTTGAACTTTTTCGATGTACTCCGTCAGTCATACCTGGTAAGGATCCCACACCGCGCAGCAGTATTCTAAAAGAAGACGGACAGGTATAGTGTAGACAGTCTCCTTTGTAAGTCTGTTACACTTTCTAAGTGTCCTGTCAATAAAACGCAGTCTTTGGTTAGCCTTCCCACAACAGTTTCGATGTGTTCTTTCCAATTTAAGCTGGTCGTAATTGTAATACCTGGGTATTTAGTTGAATTTACGGCTTTTAGATTAGACTGATTTATCGTGTGACCGAAGTTTAACGAGTTCGTTTTAGCACTCATGTGGATGACCTCACACTTTTCGTTATTTAGGGTCAAGTGCCACTCTTTGCACCATTGAGATATTTTTCTAAATCGTTTTGCAGTTTGTTTTGATCTTCTGATGACTTTATTAGTCGATAAACGACAGCGTCATCTGCAAACAACCGAAACCGTTGGTTTCCTAGAGTTGTTTTCAGATTATCTAAGAAATGTTTCTGAAATATGATGTTCTTGGACGGGCGTTCATCTCTAGTAAATGTTGTCAGTTGAATGAATCCGACACCATTTTCCTCTGTATTGTGAGTTACGGCAGTTAACGTAAACAGCTCTGAAGCGGACTGGGGCTTCTCCACAGTGTTGGCCGAACTTCGGTCATGAGAAACTACACAGAAGCGCTAAAGAAACAGGTATAAGTAGGCACATTCAATTACGGAGATATGTAAACAGGCAGAATACGGCGCTGCTGTCGGCAACGCCCATATGACAGAAAGTGTCTGGCGCAATTGTTAGATCGGTTGCTGCTGCTACAATGGGAGGTTATGAAGATGTAAGTGAGATTGAAAATGGTGTTATAGTCCTCACACGAGCGATGGGTCACAGCATCTCCGAGGTAGCGACTAAGTGGGAATTTTCCCGTACGACCGTTGCACGAACGTACCGTGAATATCCGGAATCGGGTAAAACATGAAATCTCCGACATCGCTGCGGCCGGAAGAAGATCCTACAAGATCGGAACCAACGACGGCTGAAGAGAATCATTCGACGTAACGGAAGTGGAGCCCTTCAGCAGACTGCTGCAGATTTCAGTGCTAGCCGTCAACAAGTGTCAGCGTGCGAGCCATTCAACGAAACAACATCGATATGGGCTTTCGGAGCCGAAGGCCCACTCGTGTACTCTTGATGGCTGCACGACACAAAGCATTACGCCTCACCTGGGCCCGTCAACACCGACATTGGACTGTTGATGACTTGAAACATGTTGCCTGCTCTCGTTTCATATTGTATCGAGCGGATGGACGTGTATGGGTACGGGAGACAATCTCATCAGTCCATGGACACTCCATGTCAGCAGGGGACTGTTGAAACTGGTGGGAGACGTGTGCAGTTGGAGTGATATGGGGCCCCCGATACGTCTAGATACGACTTTGGCATGTGACACGTACATAAGAAGCATCCTGCTTGATCATCTGTATCCATTCATGTCCAATGTGCACCCTCACGGACTTGGGCAATTCTAGTGGGACAATGCGACAACCCGCACGTCCAGAATTGCCTTGTAACGCGCTGTTCAGAAGTGTTCTCCACCTCGCACTCTTACGGATTTATGGACAACCCTGCAGGATTCATGATGTCAGTTCCCTACAGCACTACTTCAGACTTTAATGGAGTCCATGCCACGTCGTGTTGCTCCACTTCTGTGTGCTCGCGGGGGCTCTACACGATATTAGACAGGTGTGCCAATTTCTTTGGCTATTCAGTGTATATTACTCATTGTTCAGACTTTGCGATGATATCGAAGGGCTTTAATTATTGTCACTGTTACCTGACTGTAGTATAATTTAAAGTACTTGCCTCCCTTGTGAGGGAGGACTGTAAATATTGCTATGAAATTCTTGGTTTTAGTTAATATCTCATTGGTTATGCATCTTGGTGTCTGTTATAACGACCGAGTTTCTTTAAATAATTATTACCGTTTTTAAGTTGCCTTTACCAGGGTATTAGTAGAAACATGAAACCTTAAAACTTAAGGAAATCGCTTATAGTTTGAATTCAAGAACTTTATAAATTGTTTTAATTTGGTATTTGCTTCATTCTTTCGCTTGGACATAAAACTGAAAACATTCTACAAGAAAATGATAATTAGTAATTTAAGTCTGTGATTGACTTGGAAATGTTAATATCTCAAAGTTTCACTTTGCTTTTTAGGAGACATTCGTCGCTCCACCTATCGTGGCACCATACCGAATGGCAGCCTACTTTAAGTATGGGTAAATGCAAGATAATATTTGTGCAAAGAGATTTCTACTCATATGAACACGCTTCTCGGCTTTTGTGAAAACCAATGTGCAGTTTCAAGGGAGGCTCCTTGGACCCCACAACGTGCTGTGGCATACATTATATGAGTATTTCATCTTAAAAACTTTACGCGTGTTAAATTACATATGGATACACGTTTTGCGTAACATAACATACAACTAAGAGAGGCACAGACAGTATTTCAGTGTCTGTATTGACATTTTGGACTTCTACTTTCATTGAGTGTATGCTATAGTTTATTGTATGTATGTATGTATGTATGATGGTGATGATGTCCCATACTACGTGACAGAGCGTAGGGTAATGATGCAGGAGACCCGCACCGTCGTACTAGGCAAGGTCCTATTGGAGGTGGTTTGCCGTTGCCTACCTCCGACCGTAATGGGGATGAATGATGACGATGATGAAGACGACAGAACAACACCCAGTCATCTCGAGGCAGGGAAAATCCTTGACCCCGCCGGAAATCGAACCCGGGAACTCGTGCTCGAGAAGCGAGAACGCTACCGCGAGACCACGAGGAGTGGACTTCTTGTATGTATAGCATTCCCTTGATGAAAGCAAGAGTCCAAAACGTCAACACACACACCCTCACTAATATCGTACTGATATGTCACAACTTTTAATTATTTAGGAGTAACACCTAGTGATACGATTGGGAACGAGCACAATAGACGGTGGTCATAAGTCAATGGAAGACTTAAATCTATTTGAAACGTTTAGGTTAAGTGTGCAGCATATGTAACAGAATCTGTGTAGAACAGACTCGTGTCATGAATTATGGAAATCTGCCATAGTGTTTCGAATCATTATCAAGTACTCATGACGGAAAACATCGAACTTGTTCGGGAAGGTGCCAATAGTGTCACAACAGATCAAAATATTTGATGAAATCTTCGGGAGTCGTGTCGTCGTGTCACGTTGTCGCAACGTTTCGACGAGTGACGCACTCATCATCCTCAGACGAAGTGTCTCGTTCGTGTCCAGTGCGTTTCTTTGTAGCCGCTGGATGGTAGACTCGTCTGCCGACGCCCAACGGGTCTCTGATGTGAGAGCATCGGAGGCAGCGAAAAGAAAGGCATCCCAGTTCAAATGGTTCAAATGGCTCTGAGCACTATGGGACTTAACTGCTGAGGTCATCAGTCCCCTAGGAAGCCCAGTCTCGTCGCCAGGACCACCACTCTATACCTCCGACACCACCCCTGCGCCTTTCTCCACACCCCACAGCCGACAACTGCGACATCTCTTTCTGAGGCACGTAACTGGTACATCTGTTGGTCCTCAGAAGAGAAATCTGCGGTCCAGTGCCTATAAAGGGACGAACTGGACATGAACCTCGTATGTCGCCTGACGAAGACGAATAGGAAACTTGTTGAAACGTTACGAGAAGATGTCACCACGACTTGGCTAATAACCCGA
The DNA here is from genome assembly GCF_021461395.2 of Schistocerca americana. Lineage (NCBI taxonomy): Eukaryota > Metazoa > Arthropoda > Insecta > Orthoptera > Acrididae > Schistocerca > Schistocerca americana. The sequence continues at coordinate 98,071,498 of NC_060121.1, forward strand.
GAAGATTCACATCAATGAACTTTGCCGAAAAGCCTCCATCCCAAATAGGTCAAAACAACTTACAGGTAACTTGAACGGAGATATGCAGGGGATTTAAACGGTAATCTCAGGAAAGGCTGATTGGGTGAACTTGTTATCGAGAAATCCTGTTTTATACAGGGTGAAAATTATTGAACTATATGAAGAATATAATAATTCCAATCCCAAAGAAAGCAGGTGTTGACAGATGTGAAAATTACCGAACTATCAGTTTAATAAGTCACCGCTGCAAAATACTAACGCGAATTCTTTACAGACGAATGGAAAAACTGGTAGAAGTGGACCTTGGGGAAGATCAGTTTGGATTCCGCAGAAATACTGGAACACGTGAGGCAATACTGACCCTACGAGTTATCTTAGGAGATAGATTAAGGACAGGAAAACCTACATTTCTAGCATTTGTAGACTTGGAGAAAGCTTTTGACAGTGTTGACTGGAATACTCTCTTACAAATTCTAAAGGTGGCAGGAGTAAAATACAGGGAGCGAAAGGCTATTTACAATTTGTACTGAAACCAGATGGCAGTTTTAAGAGTCGAGGGGCATGAAAAGGGAGCAGTAATTGGGAAGGGAGTCCAAAAGGGTTGTAGCCGATCCCCGATGTTATTCAGTCTGTATATTGAGTAAGCAGTAAAGGAAACAAAAGAAAAATTCGAAGTAAGTAATAAAGTCCATGGAGAAGAAATAAAAAGTTTGAGGTTCGCCGATGACATTGTAATTCTCTTAGTGAAAGCAAAGGACTTGGAAGAGCAGTTGAACGGAATGGTCAGTGTCTTGAAAGGAAGATATAAGATGAACATCAACAAAAGTAAAACGAGGATAATGGAATGTAGTCGAATTAAGTCTGGTAAAGCTGAGGGAATCACATTAGGAAATGAGACACTTAAAGTAGTAAAGGAGTTTTACTATTTGGGGAGCAAAATAACTGATGATGGTCGAAGTAGAGAGGATGTAAAATGTAGACTGGCAATGGGAAGGAAAGCGTTTCTGAAGAAGAGAAATTTGTTAACATCGAGTATAGATTTAAGTGTCAGGAAGTCGTTTCTGAAAGTATTTGTATGGAGTGTAGCCATGTATGGAAGCGAAAAGTGGACGATAATTAGATTAGACCAGAAGAGAATAGAAGCTTTTGATATGTGGTGTTACAGAAGAATGCTGAAGATTAGATAGGTAGACCACATAAGTAATGAGGGGGTATTGAATAAAATTGGGGAGAAGAGGAGTTTGTGGCACAACTTGACTAGGGACCGGTTGATAAGACATGTTCTGAGGCATCAAGGGATCACAAATTTAGCATTGGAGGTCAGCGTGGAGGGTAAAAATCGTAGAGGGAGACCAAGAGATGAATACACTAAGCAGATTCAGAAGGATGTAGGTTGCAGTAGCTACTCGGAGATGAAGAGGCTTACAGAGGATAGAGTAGCATGGAGAGCTGCATCAAACCAGTCTCAGAACTGAACCACAACAACAACAACAAGAAATAAAAACGTGACAACTTCTGAACTGTTTGCATTAGGACGCTGAAACTGCATGGTCGGCCGCGGGGCACAAAGAGAATTAATATGCGCATGGGTGGTTTGGTTGAGCGGCGAAGCCCACTTTCATTTGGATAGGTTTTTCAGTAAGCAAAATTGGCGCATTTGGGGGAGTGAGTATCCTAATTTCGCGATCGCGATCGAAAAGTCTCTTCACCCTCGACGTCTGACTGTGCGGAGTCGAGTGCCCAGTCACGGAATTATCGGTGGGATATTCCTCAGTGGAACCGTGACTACGGAACAGTACGTGAAGGCTTTGGAAGATGATTTCATCCCCATTATCCAACGCAGTCCTGATTTCGACAACTGGTGATTCATCCAGGACGGAGCTGGAGCGCATCGAAGGAGGAGAGTGATTTCATGTGGAACGCTTTGGGGACCGTATTCTGGCTCTGGGATATTCAGAGGCCACTAGCATGGACCTCGATTGGCCGCCGTATTCTCCGGATCAGAACACATGTGACTCCTTTTTGTGGGGCTGTATTAAAGACAATGTGTAGAATGATGAGCCCAAAACCACATCTGAGCTGAAAGCAGCCATTCATGATGCTTTAGACAGCATCAATATCCGACACTTCAGCGGGACATGCAGAATCTTGCTATTAGTCTACGCCACGTCGTCGCCGATGATGGCAGGCACATCGAATTTGTCATAACTTAAATCCAAATATCTGTAGTGGCGTTTACATCTTTAATAGAGTGTGTGCACTCCGTCGTTTACAACTAATTTACGTTTTTTTCGCCCACGTCTTGACCATCTATCCGGCTTTCCTTTGATGACAGACTCGCCTGTCGTCATTTGGCGATAGCCTTTTGTACTCCGGCTCATAATGGCATTTGTATTCATCCGATGAGACAGTGTTACATAAGCGTTTGCCTCTTTCTACCTCAGAAATGTCAAAGAGATTCCAACGTGTTTCCATTCTACGATTTTTCTGCTCACTGGGTTAGATATCGTCAAGTGAATCTGAATCCGTAGAAGTGACAAATTCCAGCTGTCATGTTCCATTCTTTCGACTGTAACAGTTGTTCGGCCGTCATGTAATCCGACGACACTAGTCACCTGTTGAAATGCTTATGCGTACTACAGCACTGAATACGTATACTTCAACATGACAAACTGTTCAAATGAAAGTCGCAACGAAAAGTAGACTGAGAGCCACAATCGATAATAATGATGTTAAAAATCAGTAAAACCACATATCAAAAGCTGTTTAATCGTTTTACCTTTCTCTTCCCCGTTCTTTACATTTCACCCTCATCCAAACATAGCTTTTCACAAATTTTCTTCCTGGTCTCAAACTTTTATTATCCTTCATCAGATGGACCAACTACGGACTCCGTGCTACTTTCGACTCTTATTCGTTGTCAATTGTTTTCCTCTGGAGTTTCAAACGTTTACTTCCCTTCCTGTTTTCTAACCACGTCAGACCAGCTTTTTTCAGTCTCCTATCTTCTAATCCTTCCATATTCGATACTGATTTCCTAAACATCTCTCTGTAGTTGTTTTCTTCAATTTTATCTTAATCTTTCCAAATGATTTTTTATTTTTTTATCTCATTACTTCTGATATGTTTTCTATGTTTCGATAAAGTTCACCGATGCTTCGTAATTTCCAAACTTCCATTGTTTTTGTGAACCTAATACTTCCCTAATGATTCACTATTCTAGTATTTCTGATTTATGTAAATTATAGTTTAATGCTAGAGATTCGCTTGCATACAGCCATCCTGGCTTCAAAACGGTATTGTAATGACATGTTTTACATTTTTAGACAGGCATCTTTTGTTGTAAAGATCTTTGGTTATGCCACACGACCTTCCAATTTTACGTATCCAGCCTCTTTCCAATCAATTTACTGTCACGCAAGTAGAACAGAGAAAAAAGTAAGATGAAAGAAAGACAGAGTAGGATGGACTGGACAAGGGTTGGGTTGTTTGGGGAAGGAGACCAGACAGCGAGGTCATCGGTTTCATGGGATTAGGGAAGGACTGGGAAGGAAGTCGGCCGTGTCCGTTCAAAGGAACCATCCCGGCATTTGCCTGGAGCGATTTAGGGAAATCACGGAAAACCTAAATCAGGATGACCGGACGCTTGATTGAACCGTCGTCCTCCCGAATGCGAGTCCAGTGTTTAACCACTGCGCCACCTCGCTCGGTCGGACTGGACAAGGCAAAATATAAGAATTGCTAATATCCAAAATCAAGAAATTTTAAACTGAAAAAGAAAACATGTCGGAGAGACGATAAAAGAAAATTCACGTCTATAACAGTGTCTTGCCTCAGTTCAACATATTAGCACTACAGTTTTCACGTGATGCGCAGACTATTTCCTTGGGTTTCTCATCTTGCTGGCATAATGAAGATACCACCTATCAATTCCATTTCATTAAGCACTCGACTCAGTTTCCATTCACCTTCGGCAACTAACGAACCGTGCTTTACTGAAATTCTATACGTGACGAACGACTCCGAAATCGATATTCCCCTAGGCTTCCGTCATTGCTTCTTAAGGGCACAGTTAAAAATTGTCAGTGGTAACAAAAAAAACCTGCCTGAAACCCTTTCTTGGTTTTGAATTATTGTACCGTTCTTTCAGCGATGACGACCTCTCTTGTTTAGAGAGAGAGGATTCTCTTCTACCCATGGAATAGATATCACACTAACTAGGAATTAGGTACGTTGGAAGTTTAAATACCGAATTTCACTACCGATAGTGAAATCTTTGAAAAATCATAGAAACGATGGTAAAGACAAAATAGCAATCTTTCATGTTGGCAAAAAAAAAGGCCACTTGTTGACACTGTTTATAATTTTTTCGTCATTTAACTGAATTCTTTTTCTGTACTTGTATCATAACGACAGCAGCGCAACACATTTTCTGCTTGTTAACCCTTGTCGTTTCATATTCAGTGGAGTACAAACTCTCTCAACCGAACATTAAGTTCAACTTTTTGAAATATCTCAAGATTTGCTTCATAAACTGGGACGAAAGACGTACGTTTGTTTAAAGCAATTTGAGTAACATTTGTAAAGATACTCAGCCCTTTCAGATGGTTTAAAAATGGAGGGTTTTTAAGTCTTCTGGAAGTCATTGCTACTCTGTACAGAGTACCATCGAGACACACAGTCAAGAGGATGCTGGTGTGTCAGTTTTGAGTTACTTAAAAATATTCCAAAAATAAACATCATAAGGTGCACAGTTTAACATTCATGACAGCTATTTGAAACGTCTTCAGCGTAGAAGTTTTCTGGGAATTACCGCCCATTGTATCGGGAATAGTAAATTGGAAAGGTATACTCTTGGTATCTATTAGATGCTAGGATCAGACTTAGGGGAATATATTTTGAGCATGTTGTTACAGCCTTGTACCGATGGAGAATAAATACCAGCAAATACTGGCAGCGGTGACAGGTACAGGGTTAAATATTGTTAAAGGGGAAGAAATAGCATTTGAAGTACTGACTGGTTTCCCCGCATGCTCAATTTGATAAGAAAATCTTCACTGAAAGCTCTCTCCTCAGAATCTGCAAATATTTGAATAGCGCCCACGGACATAGGGAGAAATCACCACAATTAAGTAAGACAAATCAGAGCTCTTACGGAAAGATATAAGTCTTGGTTTTCCCCGCGAACTTAGCGAGGGTGGAACGGTAAAGAAGTAGATTAAAGGTTGTTCGATGAACCCTCTGCCAGGCACTTAAAGGTGAAATTACAGAGTACTCAAGTAGATGCTGATGTAGAAATACTGACAAAATACCTGAGTTGGTCTCTGTTGTGAAAATGATTCTAATGTTGTTTATGCAAAGTGTACTTGCAAGTGATGAACTAAGAAAAGAAGCAGACCTCAAACTAATTTGAGAAGCAGGCACTGAATGGATTACAATGTTTAATGTGAATGAAAGATTTTTGCAGCTGCGTCCAGCGAGCAATAACATCATTGACTTACATGGTGCTTCACAAACCACGACAACAGCCGTAAATAGTGTAGATGTGGCTGACGTCTATCGAAAAAAGTTTGTAAGTAAGTTTTCAAAAAGTTGCAAAAGTTGCAAAGGTTATTGAAAAACAACTATTAAATCTATGCAGTTTATTAAGTAAAAGAATTGTAGATCTTCATGTATAGTTCGATTTTAGTTCTGTTATGTTGTGAAGACGACATGTCGGGCTGAATGGAATAACTGGTGTTCCATAAAACCCACATTAATTGTGCAATTACGGACGACGAAGACGAGGTTTGTGATTATTTATTTCTATTTTCTGCTACCAGTCACTTTTATTTCTTTTATGTTTAATTTAACATAAAGCTACGTGTTTCGATCAGCTTCTGCACATCTTCAGTCTTTCATGTATACAGAAAATTGTTACTTAAAAATAACTGTCTGAAACTAGATTAACATAGAACATTTTGTATACTGTTCGCTGCTGGAGGAAAGGCTGGGGAATTTGGAGTGACGTTAGCAATGGTTGGCCAGAGATTGATGTCCATTGATATCTTCAGCTGCTGTCTCGTGGTTTATTATGATTGTCACCACTGACCGTGTGGGATGCAGATAGTTTTTCAACAGTTACTACTTTGCAAAAATAGTGTGATACACTTTTCTATACGATAGTTGTTGACTTACGATTTTGGCGTCCCAATGTTTCGTTTTCCATCATTGGTACTGTGGTGTCACCGCCAGACACCACACTTGCTAGGTGGTAGCTTAAATCGGCCGCGGTCCATTTAGTACATGTCGGACCCGCGTGTCGCCACTGTGTGATCGCAGACCGAGCGCCACCGCAAGGCAGGTCTCGAGATACGATATAGCACTCGCCCCAGTTGTACAGACGACATTGCTAGCGACAATACGGACGAAGCCTTCCTCTAATTTGCCGAGAGACAGTTAGAATAGCCTTCTGCTGAGCCCATGGCTACGACCTAGCAAGGCGCCATTAGCCTTACCTAGTTTGAGAGTTATCGTATAAATGTCTCAAGAAGAACGTTGTAAACCAACAAAGATTAAAAGTTAAGTATATTCCAAAGCTACGTATTTTCTTTATAGCAGTCATAACGTATCCTGTTCCAGAATTGACGCCAGTCGGCGTGTGTGTACGCGTGCCTTTCTTTCGGCTCCCTTCCCAGTGTGGCGTAGCAAGCTTGTTACGCCACAACAGGTACGCTTGTGGATCCGTTGTGTAACAGTACACTTTGAGCTATTTAATTTGTCACTGTTATCTGACGTAATTCACTGCACGTAGTTTGCTTCTACATGCATATAAACATTGTACACGTCATGCAATACGGCGGCCTTTCATCGTGGATGAGTATCGATTATCGCATTTTACAGCGATATTCACGCTATTGAAGCTTTTTATTAGTCAGTTTGCATAGACACCTCGTCAATTTATTGTCTGAGACCTGGCTTAGGCTGCTGAAGAATTTTGAGTTTTTGAAATCGGATATTTCATTAAGAATATATTTCCATACTTTGTATTATGAATAAAACTTTTCATTTCTCCCGCGATATCCATGCTTTTAATTTTTCAAGTTTGAGCAAATTTTCAAAGTTTTCTCCAATTTTCAAAGGGTAGCCTGTATTTTAATGTGTGTTTCTACTGCTGATCTGTTACATTTATCCTGTCAGTTACAGTCACTATGTTCTTTAATTCGAGATCAGAAATTTCTGCCTGTTTGAGCTGTATAGTATTTGTTGCGTTTGTTGCAGGTAATTTTGCAAGCGCCATATGCATCAGAAACGATGTCTGGCGATTTTATGTTGTGAATAAGATTCATACTTGGATGCTTGTTACTTCTAAAGCTGATTTTTACATATGTGGATTTCAAAAGATTTCTAACTTGTACAAAAAGATGTGTGGTGTCACCGCCAGACACCACACTTGCTAGTTGGTAGCCTTTAAATCGGCCGCGGTCCGGTAGTATACGTCGGACCCGCGTGTCGCCACTATCAGTGATTGCAGACCGAGCGGCGCCACACGGCAGGTCTAGAGAGACTTCCTAGCACTCGCCCCAGTTGTACAGCCGACCTTGCTAGCGATGGTTCACTGACAAATTACGCTCTCATTTGCCGAGACGATAGTTAGCATAACCTTCAGCTACGTCATTTGCTACGACCTAGCAAGGCGCCATTATCATTTGCTATTTATCTTGTGATGCATGTCCGTCAGACCGATGTTTACCAATTATGGATTAAAGTTAAGTATTCCAGAAGCTATGTACTTTTTTTACTAGACTCAACTCCATTAACTGTTGCAGACCTCACGCCAGCCTGCGTGAGCTTAAACACGTGCCCTTCGGCCTCCCGTCCTAGTGGATTGGCTGTCTTACCAGTCCACAAGATGAATGTAAAAGGAATCACCTCTACTACGTATACAAATAATTGCTTGACAATTTTGTTTTAAAGTTCATAAAAATAAAAGATTTGTTATCTAATCAAATTATTTTTTTTTACTCTTAAGTAGTTTTTTAGAGTTTGTCAGGAACAATCTTAGAACTAAATTTTACGTACGTAAAATACGTTTCTTCCTACATTGATGTAGTTTTGTGCACTTTTACAACCCTGTTCCACATTTCCTAAATCTTGTTAGCCTCCAAGTGTAACTTATTTTATAGAAGTTTTTGTTTGGTGGCGAGTTTCTTAAGTTTCACTAGGAGAATACAAATAGTTACTGCGAAATAGTTGAAGTTTGTACGTATCTATGTGACACGTTCTAAATGATCCCGCTGGGCTCCCGGAGAACATCGTCTCAATGCCTAACACCAGTTTCCACTTATACGTTGCTAATCGGGAAAATCATCCAAAGGTTGTCCTTGATAATTTGAAAGTGAGAATTCAGTATCAGTATCATTTAAGTGTTGCATTTACCGCCATTGATCATCTGACTGCAACTGCAAGGCATTCGCCGTAACTACATCTGTACACAGTGTGTAACAGGTACAAGTCAAGATAAATCTATTGGTGGCTGAGGAAGGTGTATTGAATAGAATTAGATCAGTATTTATGTCATTTGCAGGCTAATTATTATAGGAATTACCAGTCCTATGTTTTTAGGATAGTTGGCGCCTCGAAGTGGGTGTTCCTAGAGCCAGCCATTATTAATACTTTGCCCGTGGGCAGGAAGTCAGGTGTTGAAGTGTGGACGCATGAACGCAAAACGGGTAGTCCGTACTGATGGTATTAATCCACTTAGTGGTGCAGTGCGATTGTCCAGAAACATCAGTCGTCAGCTTTGTAACATATTTGTGAGAAGACTGATAAACGCAGAGAAAAAACCTACACACTGATATGTGTACGTATTTAGATACTACATATAAAAATGTTTGCACTTGTACCCCTTACAATACCCGTTACACCATGTATATGAAGCGAACCAAACTCGCACATCGGACGCCACGAACAATACAAGAATGTCTCTAACAGAATTTCGTTTCGTGGATTTTTTCGGTACAATATGGACGCCAAAGAAATACAGTTTCAAACCGTTGTAATCACATGTCCGACAAGTGCCTTATTCAATGCTGCGGATCTGTGCTGCTCAGTTAGTACAGCGGACAGAGTTATGCGTTAGAGAACTCGAGTTCGGGAGTTAGATCCTAGATATAGATAGAATTTTTTTTTCTTTATTTTCTGATTTTGATCCGCCCAATAATGAAGTAGTATAGGGTGTTTCTTGAAAGATACATATTCTACAAGTTCAGTTTGTTAATAGTTAACTTAACAGTTATTCTTGAGACGTGTTAGAAATTGTGATGAACTGTTCTTACATGCTTCTAAAATATGTATAGCATTTACTTACGATAAAACTCTATATCTAAAGAATTAACAATATATTCCACATAGATTTAATATTCACTGATCAGTCAGAACATTATAACCCGTCCACGCGATAGCAGCTTCATCTGGCGAAGAATGACTGCCAGTCACATAAACGCACGGTGCATGTAGCACCAGTGAGTGCGGTTATCGTGTGTAGAGTGGGGAAGGCACGCGACCTATCTGAGTTTGACCGAGGGCAGATTGTGATGGCCTGGAGGCTCGGCACCTGCATTTCGGAAACTGCACGACTTCTCGGGTGTTCGAGCAGTGCTGTAGTAAATGCCTTCACCACGTGACGAAAACAGAGCTTAAATCACGTGCAGACCTCTTGGGTGTGGGAGGCTACCCACAGTTGCAGAGGTCAGGCGTTGTAGGGTGGTGGGACCGGTAAAAAGGGACAGGCGACGAACTGTGATGGAACTGACATCAGACTTTGTATGTCTGAACACACGGTCCACCGAACACTCCTAAAAATGGGCGTCTGCTGCCGACGACCCACAAGGACACGTGACCATCGGCTGTGGGCGTTGGCGCAGTGACAGAGTGTTTTACGTTCTGATGAATGCTGATACCTTCAACATCATGCCGATGAAAAGGCGCGAATCCCTTGGCGTCTTCCAGGTGAACAGCTCCTTGACACCTGTACTGTGGGACGGGGATAAGCTGGCGGCGGCTGCGTTACGCTCTTGGAAATATTCACGCAAACACCCATGGGTCCAGAGAAGCTCTTGCAAGCTACCATGATGGCTAAGGAGTGTAGTACAGTGGTTGCAGACTACGTACATCCTTGTTTCCGATGGCAGTGGCGTTTTCAACAAGATAATACATTATGTTACAAGGACAGGAGTGTGATGGAGTGGTTCGAGGAACACAGGGGCAAGTTCAAATTTTATGTGCTGTTCCCCCACCCCCACCCCTCCCGCCACTGCCCCCAACTCCTCAGATCTGAACACGATCGAAAGCATCTGTGATGTGTTTGTTCGTGGCATCAGAGTTCACGGCCCCCCTCCGCGGAATTGACGGGAACAACATGACCTGTGTGTGCAGATGCGCTACTAACTCCCTCCAGCGACCTTCCAAGGCTTCATTACTTCCATGCCACGACGGGTAGCCACTGTAGTAAGTGCCAAAGGTGGACATACTGACTATTAGGTAGGTGGTCATAAAGTTCTGGCTGATCATGGTGTTTTGGCTGATCATCGCACTATGCAGCACGTAAGTATATAGAAAAGAATTTTTTTTCAAAAGCTGCGCATACCACAACCTCATCTCTAACGACAACAAGATCTGTAGAAAATGGTGGGAACTGCTTATGCCGGTCTGCAGTGAGCAGTTATTTATGTTATCCTAAAGTCAGTCACAAAACTGAGGTAGTGACTAAAAACATTCTTTGTCCCTAGGTACACTCTGCTTTAGCTAAAACACTCTTCCCTATCCACTGTACGCTCTAAACGGAATTCCGAAGAGCCTGGTGGCTGCTGCCCGTCCAAAATAGTCTTAAGACACACTGACAACTAGTGGCATTTATTGTCAGTATGTTCCATTTGGGAGTTGGTGAGACTATGAAATAGTTGTACGGTAGTATCCTATTGCTTGGGTATTTTTCATATGCTGAAATTGACAGTTCCACTTTTCGTTTACCGTCTTTACTTCCGGTACCAGCCTGATCTACAAGAGGTTGACTGGAGGGTTTGCATACCTCTGTTTTGTATGGGACCAGAACTTCTGGTAGGCCTTCCTCCAGGATCAAACTGCCAAAATTATTACAGGCTTCTTGTATGGGTCGTATTTCGGATGCACTAGTGAACTTCTCTCCCAGTCACTTTGCAGTCTCTGTTTTCATCGGCCTACAGCTGGTCCAGTAAACTGACGTGGCCTTGGCCGCAACCATACTTAATTACCTTACTTATTATGTATTCATCTAGATAGAGGTTAATGAAGTCTTTCAGCTGTTAACATAAATATTCTCCATTTGCGGCTTTTATAATAAATTTGCTGAGTAGATTATAAGTTAGGTCGAACAAACGCAAATATTTTGATATATTCATTGATGTCATTTTGGTCTCTAATACCCATCGCTTCCGTAATAGCATCATGGGCGTGGGTCCCCGCCCTATCTCTCTCTCTCTCTCTCTCTCTCTCTCTTTGCTGGGATACTCAGAAAAATCGAGCCAGGAGGTGTAAAATATTTCTATTTCATGTTTGTTTCAGCAGCAGGAAATTGGTTTTGAAAAATAGTCGTTGAGATCGTATATATTATTTCCCAAGTCAACATCCTTTATTTCTTAACACTTACTAGTTGGACAGGGATAAATGAGGTATCATTAGAAAGGTTTTTTAACCGGCATCTGACAGTGCATATATATTTTACGACGAAACTTACTATTTTTAGAATTTTTTAACATTAAAGAGACGTTTAACTATCACAGGCAAAAACAGTAGTTTTCCTGTTGAAGTTTATGTGATGAAGGATTTGACAACCGAATAAAGACATGGAAAATAATGGACAGTAATGTGAAACGTGAATATTGGGAAGAGTTTAAAGAAGAAAGGGAAAAACGACAAAAATCATCAGGTCAGTGAAAAGAAAATATGACAAAGACAGACTAGAAGAAATGAATTCATACTTTAAAAGGAAAAACACAAAGTTTTTCAAAGTGATTTCCGTCACCAATTTCACATTTTAAAGATAAAAATGGAAACATTGTTTTAAGCAACTAAGAGAACTGCCAACTTTGAAAATCTATTAAATTGTGAAGACCCTATTGACAAATTACAGTTTGAAAAACCAAAACATGAAACTCCACCATCGGAGCCACATACAGTAGAAGAAATACACTCCTGGAAATTGAAATAAGAACACCGTGAATTCATTGTCCCAGGAAGGGGAAACTTTATTGACACATTCCTGGGGTCAGATACAACACATGATCACACTGACAGAACCACAGGCACATAGACACAGGCAACAGAGCATGCACAATGTCGGCACTAGTACAGTGTATATCCACCTTTCGCAGCAATGCAGGCTGCTATTCTCCCATGGAGACGATCGTAGAGATGCTGGATGTAGTCCTGTGGAACGGCTTGCCATGTCATTTCCACCTGGCGCCTCAGTTGGACCAGCGCTCGTGCTGGACGTGCAAACCGCGTGAGACGACGCTTCATCCAGTCCCAAACATGCTCAATGGCGGACAGATCCGGAGATCTTGCTGGCCAGGGTAGTTGACTTACACCTTCTAGAGCACGTTGGGTGGCACGGGATACATGCGGACGTGCATTGTCCTGTTGGAACAGCAAGTTCCCTTGCCGGTCTAGGAATGGTAGAACGATGGGTTCGATGACGGTTTGGATGTACCGTGCACTATTCAGTGTCCCCTCGACGATCACCAGTGGTGTACGGCCAGTGTAGGAGATCGCTCCCCACACCATGATGCCGGGTGTTGGCCCTGTGTGCCTCGGTCGTATGCAGTCCTAATTGTGGCGCTCACCTGCACGGCGCCAAACACGCATACGACCATCATTGGCACCAAGGCAGAAACGACTCTCATCGCTGAAGACGACACGTCTCCATTCGTCCCTCCATTCACGCCTGTTGCGACACCACTGGAGGCGGGCTGCACGATGTTGGGGCGTGAGCGGAAGACGGCCTAACGGTGTGCGGGACCGTAGCCCAGCTTCATGGAGACGGTTGCGAATGGTCCTCGCCGATACCCCAGGAGCAACAGTGTCCCTAATTTGCTGGGAAGTGGCGGTGCGGTCCCCTACGGCACTGCGTAGGATCCTACGGTCTTGGCGTGCTTCCGTGCGTCGCTGCGCTCCGGTCCCAGGTCGACAGGCACGTGCACCTTCCGCCGACCACTGGCGACAACATCGATGTACTGTGGAGACCTCACGCCCCACGTGTTGAGCAATTCGGCGGTACGTCCACCCGGCCTCCCGCATGCCCACTATACGCCCTCGCTCAAAGTCCGTCAACTGCACATACGGTTCACGTCCACGCTGTCGCGGCATGCTACCAGTGTTAAAGACTGCGATGGAGCTCCGTATGCCACGGCAAACTGGCTGACACTGACGGCGGCGGTGCACAAATGCTGCGCAGCTAGCGCCATTCGACGGCCAACACCGCGGTTCCTGGTGTGTCCGCTGTGCCGTGCGTGTGATCATTGCTTGTACAGCCCCCTCGCAGTGTCCGGAGCAAGTATGGTGGGTCTGACACACCGGTGTCAATGTGTTCTTTTTTCCATTTCCAGGAGTGTAGAATAGATTATCAAGTTGCTGAAGAATAATAAGGCACCAGGACTGGATGAGATAGTAGTAGAAATGTGGAAACTAGGTGTCTTATCCGCATAGCAGGAAATTCTCTAGGTAATTAAAGACATTTTGACAAATGGAATCATACCCATCCAGCCTCTTCACAAAAAAGGAGATAAAAAACCACAAACAACTAAAGGTTAGCTACTTGTTACAAGTAAAATACAATACAATGTCTAAAACATTCCTAAATAGAATAGAGGAACATGTGGGATCTAATGCAGGAGAGTACCAAGCAGGATGTAGGAAAGGTAGTTCATATGCAGAATAGATTCTTGATTTAGAAACCATTTGAGAGTGAGAGTTATAGAAAATAAAAACAGAGTAGTTGCTTTCGTAGAGTTAATGAAGGCTTACGATTCAGTTGACAGACAAACACTGTTTCATATACTTTACAAATCAGGGATGGATGATAATACCACAAGACTTATTGAACAACCGCTCACGGATACAACATCAAGGATTAACTTTCAAGGTGAAGTTTTTGAACCGTTAAAAATCAAAACAGGTGTGCGACGAGGAGACGGACTGTCCCCGATTCTCTTTAACTTGGTTTTAGACAAAAAAAAAAAACAGTAAAAACATCGCAAACCACATTAGAAAACGGAGGCATACATGGTATAAACATGGGACCAGGAAGGAACAAATTTGAAGTAAAATGTTTAGCCCTTGTGGATGATACATAACTGATAACTAAAAATCGAACAGACGAAACGATTATGCTTGATCTACTACACGAGACTGCTGAAAAGACTGGGCTAGAAATACATTATGAAAAACCAAGTATACAGAACATAAACACAATAGAGAAAAATTTATGAACGCGAAGTATGGAAAAAATTAAGAGCTGATAAACGTAAATATCTCGGAGACTTGCTCCAAGCCTACGGACAGGATAACACAACAAATAAAGAATCAGTATAGAAGTTAGAATTTGTATACTATAAATTAACACAAAGCTACTACAATAAGAAATAAATAGGCATCCAAGCAAAGATTAGACATTATGATTCAATTGTTAGGACGCAAGCAACAGATGGATCACAGTGTCTAAAAGAAATTTGAACTATGTGAACTCGGAAAAAGAGAGAGTAAAATGCTAAGAAAAATTCTAGGTCATGAGAAAAATAATCAAAATAAATAGATTAAAAGGAGAAATGGAGATTTACATAAAAAGACAGTAAAAACCACAGATTCAATGAGCAAGAGACGGCTAAAATTCTGAACAAAACCGTGGAATAGATAGAAGCAGTGAAGAAAGATACAAACAAAATAGGTGTTACAGAAGAAATAATACGTGGTAGGAATCGCTTCAGACTACTGATAGAAAACGCAGCTTGTGAAGTAGATAAGGCAAAAGAGAATGTGGAGAGAAAATGAAGAAGTACTGGGAAGAAAGGAAGAAAGAGAAACAACATAAGTCTTAAGCTGCATGCTGTTCATAGCTGACCAAATTCACAAATAAAAAGAAATAGGAAAAAGAGTGTAATGGATACCCAGCTTTGTACATACATTTTACGAAGCTAACTTATTAACTACGAATAAGAGACTTCCTTTCCATATTTTCTTACTACAAATACAATTTTATTTGTTTTAAAGTACTTATTAATTGGATAATACAGCAGTGTCATAGATAATAACCGTGACCACAGCGGTAGTCTGTTATCGCTGCCCATCGTACAAGTCGACTTTTTTTGAACGAGTATGCTTTCCGAAACGACAAACATATTTCTCAATTTTACTCTGAACTTCGATTTACTTATTGCTACCACGCCTAATGTGCTTACTATAATGGAGAATGCGAGTGGAATTAAAGTTATAGGTTGAGCGGCGCTACTGATAGACCCTGATCTCTGCTCATCATACAAGTGGGGGCAAACATTCCGAATGAGAAACACGACTTTGGAAATTCTTTTTGACGCAACTATATATTTGTAACTGCTGCTTCTACAGTGCTCTTACCTATTGCTGCTACACCATAAAGTACGATGTACAATTAAAATGGCAAAATTCTATTAGAGTTTATGACCTTAGTGATATACCTGGTAAGAAGCGAACACTACGATCTAACCTGTTTCAAAGCGGACGATTAAATTTACCACATTCTGTCTTTACTCACGTGCAGTTGTAAGTAGCCTATTCAAAGGTAACTAAGTCAACAAACATTTTTGTATTTCTTAAAGAAACTGAAAAACAAAAGATGCACGAAAATCACATCCCTACGTCCGGTATAGTTTACATCGAAGTATTATAATGCTCGGTAAAAAATTTAGTTCAAAAGTATGTTTATACATATGTATATTCAAGGATGTATCATAAATTCATGTATATTATTTCATGTCGCTCGATTCATTTTTAAAGTTCTCTCTTCATTCCCACAATTACGCTTAGCCCATCGACTACACTTATTCCAAATACTGTCATTATTTAAAACTATATAAGTGTGAAAGTTTCACGTGGAAATCCTGGTGATATATTTAATGAAATGCATGGAGTTCATTTTTCCAATGAAATCAAAAACAGGAAGGTTCACTGATACTTATTTTTATATCTCGGCACTGGCGGACTACAGTGACTACTTCTTAAATGCTTTGCTCACTGCGCATACAAGTTTGGAATTTTTCCATAATTTATTCCGAATATTATTCTGTCACTTCTCCTGTGAATATGTTGGAAACATGAGTATAGCTGTACTTGTGTCAATCATGATTCCGTTAATAAAAAGATAAAACCAAAATCATTGGATGATACTATTTCTTTAAAATCCGGTAATGCTGATTCAACAGACTTCGTCCTCGACGATCTTCATTTAGTTGTTGGATTTCTGCGGAAGACGTGCATGTCGCTGCTGTTGCGTATCCAGTGGAGGATGTGACCTTGACGCTTACTGTCAGTTGTAGGTTAGACCACTCGGAAAAATGGGATTAGGATGAAGAGGAAGGGAGTGGATAGAAAGGTGAGTATGGAGTACAAGTTGAAGAAGTGAATTATTAACCAATTATGATGAGGGTTGGGATAACGTGGTAGAATCATGACATTTGTTTTGGCACCAAACAACTCTATTAACAAGCTGGTGAAGGAAAATAATGAGAAAACTGATGTCCGCTGTTTAACGTGCAACACCATAAGAAAACATTAATATTTGTGAATAATAGTTGTATGTACCAAAGTCTTCACCCATGTGACTATATCGGCAGCAGCGTTGGGCATGACACATTCAGACCGTTGGCGACACTTGAGGTGAAAACCGTAGTTACGCGCCGTGCCGATCTCACTGAAAGATCGATTAAAGCCGTGTCTTCTACCTCGCTGTCTGATTCGGACATAGAAATGATGTATGTACGCTGAGACTTGGAAGTGAGAGTCGGTTTGGAGCAGTGTGGAGGCGAAATCTAAGTGGAATACAGAGCGCGTGGGCTGCCTAACTTGCTGGAGGAGTGTGCCGGGTCTGTTAATTCTTCAGTGAGTCTCTCCTCGATTGTATTATTCGAAGTGCAGTGCTGAGAAATTATAGCTACGATAACTGCCTAAATAAATGACATCAAGAAATACCAAAGTGTTCGCTGCTAGCTTTCCTTGCCTTGTCTGTCTATCTATCCGAGTCCGCAACCACAATCATTTATAATGACCACTGATCTATTGGTAACCGGCTTAAATTATGCTGGTACAGAACATTTTGACCACAAGTATTCGGTCGGCAAGGGAGTGAAATGTGGTAGCCTAAAGTTCTTGATCACCGGTCTTCCGCCAATATCCTGGACAAAATTCCAAACCCCTTCGCAGTGTGTCATGGAGTGCGGCCGCTGAACGCTGTCGATGGTGATGCGTGTGTCAGATGGGGACGTTGTTTCCCCTCTCGGTGCTGTTCTACACGAGTAGAATATGTGCCGGCACTAGTTTTCTGGAAATCGCAAGCTAAGTACTTTGAGTCATTGCAGTCACTATGAAAATTCTGCTGAATCAGGTAAGTAACTGTTAGCAGACTGACGAAGCCGACACACGAATCATTTCACTACACATTAACACTGTTATAATAGAACAGGTATGAAATATGTTAATTTAATTTGTTCTTTTATTTTATTTGTGATTAATATGATTACTTTAATTTAGTTATTTTACTTTACATTGTCTTCTGTCAGTTAGTAAAAATGTTTTACTAAACAACACTCTTATCTTGTTGAGGATTGATTATTAATTAGCGGTACTTTCAGCTATCTTCTATCAAACAACCAAAGCTGGCAATGATTTTTAATACTCTGATTTTAGCTATAGACACAACGACACTCGGGTTATCAGTGACTGGAAAGCAATGGGACCCAAAGTAGGCGACAATAATGACAAGATCAAGTACCAACAGTTTTTACTTAGAGCACTTATTACTGCAGTAGCTTTCGTTGAGAATGTCACTGGGTTTCTAACGTGAACGAAAATAAAAAAAAAACTTACAGTTCGTTACAGATGTAAAGCCATCATATTCATTGTCCTCTACAATACTCCTATTGCTCCATTTAATATTCCAGGCACACCTTGTTTCGTAAAGACCAATTATGGGACAGGATCTTGGTGTTATTGGAGCCTCTTACATCTGCCCACACTCGTCATTCTCATGTCGCCTCGCTAGTAACAACTGTGCAGCACGTAGTCCAGACAGTGCACGTCACTTGCGTGTGTTCTCTCTTACGTCCCAACAGGAAGTAAGTCTCTTGCGCTCTCTGCTCTGACGTCACACCCGCCTCCATTGACAACCCTCCTCTACACGTCTTTGCTCTCTGCCAACGATATTGCTTTTGCTAACTTCTTATTAACAGCATCAACCCAGATTAAAACATTATAATAAACTGAAGGGCCAAAGGAACTGGTACACCTGCCTAACATCGATAGGGTCCCTGCGATAGCTGACCGCGAGTAGAACATCAACGCAATGGCGCCAGTTAAGATCTTGGCCACGAGCTGCGTTCTAGTCATGTCTTACAAGTCTTGTAATTGTTATTTTTCTAAGGTACATGTGAAGCGCAATGTGTTGTTGGTCAAACAGGAACATTTGTACACTGACATCTGGTCTAAAACCGGGTACCTCTCCAAGTCATCCACACTTACAGCTTCTGTAAATAGGTGGATAACAGAGGAGACTTTAACGTCGAAGCATCAACAGTATAGCATACCCATAACTTAATCACTGGAAGATAATACTGTATTATTATCCATTAACAAAGAAGTTTGACAGATCTATACCGTTGCGAGCGATTAGTACGTGGCGTACGACCCGCCCTGCTAGACAGCCGTCGCCGTGCTACTGTCGCAGACGACCTAACTAGGGAGTGGCGCCCGTGCTCAGATTGAACGGGACCGTCGGCAGAATTGGCCAAATTTGCTCAGCGTCCGCCGAGCCGCTGCGGAATCGATTGTAACGTCGCCCACCGTCCGTACCCCTGCTAATAGCTGGACGTTTGACATCTCTGAGCAGCTCGTTACCACGTGCGGTGGAGACTCGTGGTCCAGTTCAGTAAATCTCCGTTTACTTTTACATTGAATCACGAAAGGAAACATCATGTGAGATTGTGATACCCGTGTTATTTTAATTTTCCCTGGCTGACCCTGTTTGGATCATATTTATAGGCACCATTGAACACGACTGAGTTGTAGCTCCAGGTCGTACTTAGAGATGTAAGATTTGAGTCACCGAATGCATAACGGCCGGACTTCCTATATCTTAATACACATGTTCTTGATTTTCTCTTACCTTGGTCAGTTTATGCCACGTGGCGCACGCTATTCGTCATTGGCATTTATTGTGCGCAGATATGGCTCCACAACCAATTCCTACTCATTAATGGATGTTCTATGTGTACGCTGATGAGCCAAAATACACTTATGATCAGAAAAAAAACGAACACCTTGAACGACAGAGATAGGACATTCATTTTCACAGGAAATGTACATA
This sequence comes from Schistocerca americana, assembly GCF_021461395.2. NCBI lineage: Eukaryota > Metazoa > Arthropoda > Insecta > Orthoptera > Acrididae > Schistocerca > Schistocerca americana. Next base: position 98,091,143 of record NC_060121.1, read on the forward strand.
AGTATGTTCTGCTGAAATGATTAGTATTTCAACCATTTCAGTCGACGGGTTCAAAGTGAATATCGATTTCGCCGTTCAACACCAGCTACCGGTAAAATGCGTCTGTGGCTCCCGAAGGTAATGGATCAGTGTAATTTGATCAGACGTGCAGAATGCCTCGCAGACGTATGCGTGAACCGTACCGTCAGATCAGTGAGTATAAAAGAGAGGGCATTATTCGCATGAGAGACTGTGATGCACCCATCCGGAAAATAGCTGCTCGTGTGGGACGAAGCGTTTCGGCAGTCAACGGGTGTGTGAATCGTCTACGGAAGACCGTAGAAAACGACGAGATGAGTCAGGTCGCACCACCCACACAAACCCCCCGAGAAGATGGACACCTCCTCCGGATGGCATTGCAGGACAGGTTCGTGACCTCCTCGGCTCTGGCGCAAGAGTGGAATACTGTAACACGTGGTACACTATCAGGGGTGACAGTCCGTCGCCTTTTATTACGTCATGGGTTACTTGTGCGTCGTCCACATCTCCACCTACGTTTGACGAATGTGCAGAAACATGCTAGACGGCAATACTGCATGGAACGACAGGAATGGCATGAGACAGTGTTTTCGTACGAATCAGGGATCAGTTTCTTTGAAAATGTTGGCCGTAGTTTGGCTCGCTGCAGAGTTGGGGGGGACATCACGGCGACTGAATTCGCTCAAGACATGCGGCGCCAACTCAAGCGTTTATGGTTGTGGGTGCTGTTGGGTACAGCCACAAATCACAGTTGGTGCGTGTCCAGGGGGCTGTGACAAGTGTGACCTACGTGAATGACATCCTGCGACCCGTAGCCGTACCCTTTCTGCACAAGACGACAGACGCCATTTTTCAGCAAGACAATGCACGACCACATGTTGCTGCACGAATACGTACCTTCTTGGTGTCACAGCATTACTGCCTTTTGACCTGGCCCGCCAGATCACCAGACTTGTCATCAATCGTAAATGTGTGGGATATTGTGAAACTACAGGTGCAACGCTATGATCCAATGCCAAGCATTTTGCAACCAGATGAATGTAGTATGGATGGCTATACAACAGGACGCCATTCGCGCCTTATGCCATCATGCATGGAGCGAATTATCAGGGCCCATGGCGGACGCTGTGCCTAGTAGGCATCAGGACACATGCTGAACCAAGGTGACTGAAATGCTAATCATTTCTGCAGCACATACATGTCCTGCGAATAGGAACGTCCCCGTATCTAATCGCTCAAGGTGTTGTGTTTTTTCGGAACGTGAGCGTACATTATGAACCAGCACTCTACAGATAAATTTCCAGAGGTTGTTCAGGGACAGTTTCTGACTATTTTGATATAAGGAACCCACGAACTCCGGCCGGTCGTTACAGAGATACTGCATTTCGTTAGGTTCCTTGCCGGCATTAGTTTTGGGTTTCCGTACAACTGTGTAAATGTCGACGTTGTGGGTCGGAGAGTCTCTCGGTACCTGCTATTGACAGACATAACGCCTTCTTTACCTCGTTGCCCTCAAGTTCGCATTCGTACTGTCCGCTACTGTCTAGTATTTTGTTTTTCAGCTGCGTTAGTCGTACGTTAACAGTGATACACATGTGTATTAAAACGATTCACGTTGTCCGTCGCACCTTCCTATCAGGGGCCGACCGAACAATGACGTCTCGCGATAATATGAATACAGCAATGAACGCAATGCGTCAAAAAACAAGGACGAGGGTTCCTGCAACGGCGCTAGCTGCCGCAAAACTTGACACAGCGACGGAGATATCCAAGACAAGAAAAGAGCACGACATACCTCCGCATCGGCAACATGAAACGCCTGGAAATGCTGCCGAAGGCGATGTTCATAGGCGTCCCAATCCTCCCCCGTCTCGTCATACGGTGGAAAGGGAGGAGGGAACGGCGATGGAGCAGACTGCGTGGAGAGCAACGCCGGAAGCGCTTGTTTCATGCTTCCCATGAGCTCTGTCTGCTGCTCAACCAAAACCCGCACTAAATCCTCCACGCCGTGGATAAGCTGCGTAACCGGACCGGGGCCCCAACACGAGGGTGACTGCTGTAACAAACCGAATAAATTATAATTACGAGGGGCGTTCAGCAAGTAATACAGCAAATTTTTTTCTCGTCAAATATCGGCTTAATAAATGCGGAATTTTTTGTGACCTGCTTCAGTCCCTATAGCAGAGATCGGCAACAGGCGGACCTCGATCCGTGTACGGGCCGCGCAAGGTCGAACCTTGGACGGCCAAATATTCTTAAATACGGTCTGACGTCCAACTAAGTGTCCCAGCGCCTCGTTCACACTAGGCTAGCAATTTAGTCGATTACTGAGTAATTTAGTAACCAAAAGTGCCTGAAAAACAAGAATTCAGCCGAGTAGAATACCAAATTATTTAGTCGAGTCGATCCATTTCATTTCATTTTTTTCGGCAGGTAGCGCCTCCCACCACGCGTCACTGCCCACTCGTTCATTTGTTAAACAAGTCCGAACCTGTCGTTTTAGTCAAAGAGAGCACAGTGGGTGGTCGGTCTTTACTTCGTTTCGTCAATCGCAAACAGGCCGCAGTGCAATTATTCATTTGTCGTGTGAAAAACCTTTTCGTACATACATACCTACATTAATAATGGGTCCTAAAAAGCGAAAAGCGGACACTGAAAAAAGAAATTTTTTGACTGAATGGACTGAACAATATTGTTTTACGATGCCCGACAGGCCTCAAGCGCTTCCAGTTTGCTTAATATGTAATAAAACTTACGCTGTTATTAAAAGCCGCAATTTAAAGCGACACTATGAAACAACTCATCAGCAATTCCACAAGAACTTTCCTTGGCAGTGAGGCTCGTAAAGAAAAACTGCAGGTAATATAATTCTATTAGATAATGTATGAATGTGATATGTATAACTGCTTCGTAAAGTTATCACGATAAAATTTAAATTTAAATTACAGGAATATCTGACTTCTTACGAAAAAAGCACGAAATTCCTGGTTCGCTGCATGAGTGAGCAAGAAAAATCGGCAGAAGCAGCGTTGCGTGTGTGCTGGACACTCAGTAAATACCAAAAATCATTTTCAGGTTCTGAAATAATGAAAGAATGTATGTTGGAAGTAGCCTAGGCACTTTTTGAAGAAAAAAAGGACGTTGTCGCTCTAATTCAAAGTATTCAAATGTCGGCAAGAAGTAATACAAGAAGAACGGAAATTTTAGCTACTGATACTAAAAGCATTGTGCTTGAACTTTTGGAAAGGGCGCCATGCTACGCCATTTCACTTGACGAATCGTGTGACATTGTTGATGATGAACAAATATCTGTTTTCGTGAGATTTTTCGACAATGAAAATAAGTTATTCAGGGAAGAATTGCTCGCAATATTGCCTTTGAAAGGTTTATTCAAAGCTGTTAACGAATTTATTAATAATTCCAATATTCGTTATGATAAAATAGTGTCGCTTTCAACTGACGGCGCCCAGCGATGATTGGCAAAGAAAAAGGTGTAGTAAAGAAAATCAGGGATCAGAATCCAGATCTAATATCGTATCAGTGTATAATTCATCAGACTGCCCTTTGTGGAAAACTCAGTGCTAATCTGAAAGAAGTAACGGACAGCTTGGTGCAGTTGATTAATTTTATGAGATCTCATTCTTCTCTTCAACACCGAAAGTTCAAGAAGTTTCTTTCAGCATGTAATGCAGCGTATTCTGACTTATTGCAATACAACAATGTTCGTTGGTTAAATAAAGGTCAAGTTGTTGAACGTTTCTGGCTAATAAAGGAAGAAGTAACCTCCTTCTTGCAAATCTTGGATACGGAGGGAGCAAAGAAGGACTTAGAGATCATAACAGACGAGCGCAATATGCTAGTTGTGGCTTTTCCGAAGGATATTCTGAAATATTTAAATGCGCTCAACATAGAGTTACAAGGGAATGGGAAATTAATATGCGATCTGATACAAAGCGTGTCTGCTTTTCGTCGTCAGCTGGATATTTTGGAAAAAGATATTGCAAGGAACGAATTTATTCATTTCCCAAGAATTCTTGAGTATAAAAAAGAGAACTCCGAAGAAGACATTGCAATGTGTGTAAGATTTCTGTCCGATCCAAGGGACGAATCTGCTACAAGATTTCAAGGCTTTGCAGAAATTGGAAAGCTGTCTCAATTCCTAAAATTTCCTTATGAAGTTGATGCTTCGTCAGAATGGACTGACGAGATAATCGACTTGCAAGAAAATAGTTCTTTGCAAATGTGTAAATGTGTATCCACTGAAGAGTTTTGGGGTAAACATGTTTTGGAAAAATATGAAAATTGCAAGAAAGTAGCTATCAATCTGGCCGATATGTTTGGTTCGACGTACATATGCGAATCGTCTTTCTCGAAAATGAATTTTTCGAAGAACACATATCGGTCAAGGTTGACGGACACCCACCTCGAAGGCATACTTCGCATTTGTTGTACTCCTCGTACACTGAACTTTAAAAAACTGGCTCCAGACCGTCGATGTAATTTCTCACATTGAATATATTACAATATTAACTGAAAACTACTTGTTTTACTTGGTTTACCCTTTTTTTGGAAACTAACTCGACTTGAAAACAAAATAAAAAATAGTATCTTTTAAATATCAGTTATTTTTCTGGACCTCCATAAAAATTTTCTCAGCGAATCCGGACCCCACTGAAAACTACTTTCGGGCCCCTGCTCTATAGTTTCATGAAGCTCCGATAAGTGGCGGCCCAATTCGTAGCGTTCAAAATTGTGCATTTAGCGGATGTGCATTCCAAGCAGAGAGCTCTCGTTGAGGTTCTTTCGACGGAAAACCAGAGCATCGCATATATTCGTAGGCACTTGGAGAATCTGTACGGAGCCCCAGTAGTGGACAAAAGCACGGCGAGTCGTTGGGAGAGGAGTCTGTCATCATCTAGCAAGGTCGCACGAAACTGTCCCACCTACCGCGTGCCGGCCGGTAGCAACACAGATGTGAGTCCTGCAATGTTTGAACGTGCGGACACTCTCGTTCGTGGTGATCGACGGATCAAAATTAAATACCTCGCTGCACATCTGGACCTCCCCGTTGGTAGTGCTGACCTACTTGTCCACCAGTTCGGGTACTCAAACCATTGGGTTCCTCGTTCCCTTATACAAGACCATTAAATGCAACGTAGGGCCATCTGTGCGGAATTGCGTACACGTTATGAGAATTATCATGACAATTTTTGTCGAACATCGACACGGGCAATGAAACATGGGTTCATCACGTCGAGCCGGAAAGAAAACGCAATCCATGAAATGGCTCCACACCGCCTCTCCTCCGAAGAAAAAGCTGAAAGCCGCACCCACAGCCGGTAAGGTCATGACGATGTTCCTCTGCGACTCTGAAGGGGCTGCTGTGTTTGATTTTCCATCGTGGTGCAACAATCAACTCTGAAGAGTACTGCGCTAGCCGCAGGAAGCTGAAGAAAGGATTTCAACGTGTTTGTCTCCACAGAAACGCAAACGAAGTTCTCCTTCTGCATAGCAATGCAAGACTGCACACAAGCCTGGTCACCCGAGAGGAGCTCACAGAAATTCATTCGACTGTTGTTCTCAAAAATGGTTCAAATGTGTCTGAGTACTATGGGACTCAACTGCTGAGGTCATTAGTCCCCTAGAACTTAGAACTAGTTAAACCTAACTAACCTAAGGACATCACACACATCCATGCCCGAGGCAGGATTCGAACCTGCGACCGTAGCGGTCTTGCGGTTCCAGACTGCAGTGCCTTTAACCGCACGGCCACTTCGGCCGGCCGACTGTTGTTCTCCATCCACCTTCTGACTTCCATCTGTTAGCCCAGTGATTGATGCACTGCGCGGGACGCAGAACGAGGACGATTGGGAGGTTGCTGATGCAGCAAGACGTTGGCTCCGACAACGACCAGTGGAACCGAACCATGCGGTCATACAGACCCTGCCGGTAAGGTGGCGTACGGCCGTGGCATTGAACAGAGATTATGTTGAAAAACAGGGTTTCCTGGCCAGAAGAGTAGGGAATAATACGGTGTATTCGAGTCCTGTATAAAGATAAATTTGCTTTCAGAGAAAAAAGTATTGCGTCACTTAATGAATTCCCCTCGTACATCATTACTCTGTAACGAGCTGCCAGAGAGCGTGAGCCCCTTGTACCAAAATACTCAGAAGGTATTCGTGAACAAACTCTGAAAGTTTGTCGGTGTAGTTGTGGTTCACCCTGTATTGCGATCAAGGCCCAACGCGAGACTGAATACCGCCTGGTGCCGTCACAGGCGGTAAGGAAAGTATACAAGTGCAGCAGTGATGAATGGGGATTCAGTCTGCTGACGGCACGGGCCGCAGATGAAGAAATATACTGACATAAGCGACTTGACAAAATGCGAATTGTTACAGACCGGTGTCTGCGATCGAGCGTCTCGTAAACGGTGAAGCTGGCACCTGTTCGCTCGCTGCTGTCTGGGGATTGGGAGGAGGTCGGTGAAAACACGAGTGGGCAGCGAGATATTGGACGTCCAGTCATCATTCCAGAACGTGGTGATTAGCGTCTTGCCCGCTTTGTACAGCGGGACGGGCGGCAATCTGTGGCATATGCGACCAGGAAGTACAACGCTGGTGCAGGCGCAAGTGTTCCGGAGCACAGCGTTTAGCGCTCACTGTCAAACACGGGACACCACAGCAGACGATCCCCACGCGTTCCCGTGTTGGCCTAAGGACACGGTCAGACTCTCCAGCAGTGGCGCGGGGTCATCGAGATTGGGTCGTTGATCAATGGAAACGTGTCGCCTGGTAGTCGAATCGGGTTTCTTGTTATAACAGGCTGTCGAACGTTACTCAACAGATGCGTCGCACCATCGACGCAGATCGCTGGGTGCAGTATAATGCGATGGGGGACATTCACCTGAGTCAACATGTCACCTGTGGTAGTAATCGAAAGCATCGTGGCAGCTATGGTCTACAACAACATTACAAACAACCTTATAGGTCGGACAGTCACTTCATGGCAACCGGTTTCATATCCCGGAATTATATCTTCAGGTCATATCTGCTCATAGAATGAAACTACAAAAGAAAAAGCACTAGCAGTCAACATATTCTACAGAACATAAATAATACTTCATGTGCCACGAATTCCAAGGTACAAGTGCGCGTACAAACGTGCCACTTCTCGGTAAAGCCTTGGGTGAAACGGCACTCGACAATCCACGTATGACGGAATGAAACCTATGTGCACAAAACATGCAGAATGAACGTAATGTAACTAAAACATAGGTCGCAGTGCCGGTAGAATATAAAAGAGAAGAAACCTACCATCGTAAAAATCCGCGACGGAAACAAAGAAGCAAGAGCTACACAATCCTTGGGAGTCGTCAACATACTAAAGTGTATCGGCATGCGTCCAATAGAGCGCTGGCCACACACTGAATACTGTGAAGCCAAGCACACGCCACCCCGTCGCAAGTTGAAGATAGCAGCATCTAGCGGTAGAAACCAAATTAATAGGACGCGCAGATTGTACCTTGGGAATCGCAGTAACAAAATGGATCTCAGTGTTAAATAACAATCCTTTTCAATTTGATTGATACCGCTAGTATAGATATGGATTATTACGGTGGTGTAGCTCTCCCCAAACGCATTTACTGCCAGCTCTCCTGCTGCCTCACCCCCCACCCCCCTTCCCACTTCCTGGAGAAGAATAGGTATACTTCTTCTGTAAGACATAGTTTTTCAAAATGTTTGGCCGTCGTGTAACTGAGGCAGAACCTGAGAACCAGACCCATATTTACGGAAGTAGATGTGAAAAACTGGCTATGAATATTGTGGTGTCACCGCCAGACACCACACTTGCTAGGTGGTAGTTTTAAATCGGCCGCGGTCCATTAGTATATGTCGGACCCGCGTGTCGCCACTGTGTGATCGCAGACCGAGCGCCACCACAAGGCAGGTCTCGAGATACGGACTAGCACTCGCCCCAGTTGTACGGACGACTTTGCTAGCGACTACATGGACGAAGCATTGCTCATTAGTCGAGCCAATAGTTAGAATAGCCTTCAGCTAAGTCAGTGGCTACGACCTAGCAAAGCGCCATTAGTAACATTGCATGTATCTAAAGAGTCTCACTTGTATCGCCACAATCTCCAGATGTACCAAAAGGATGGATTAAAGTTAAGTATTCCAGAAGCTACGTACTTTTCTTTATAGCATTCATTACGTATCCTGTTTCAGACCTCACGCCATCCTGCTTTAACTTAGCGCGTGAATTTCGGCTTCCTCTCATTGTGTCTAGGCTGTCATGTCTAGACACAACATTTATCATTCAGCATGTCCGGCATCCCGTACCCGTCGTTAATCCGCAAGGAAAATTCGATCTGTGATCGGTGCTCCTCCCCATGTCCCAGAAGCGGGTGCTTGAACACGTTCGGATATACTTGTGGATGAAGTTTTCTTACACATTTTTGGAAACTTTTTATGTGCTTCTCCTTTGAAATCTTAGCTTTGCAGTTCTTATTTTTATTGGACGAAACGTTTGACTGAATTTTTGAAATGAGCGACAACTGTGAACATACAAAGTGTTATGTTGAATTTATATTCTGCTTGTTGTTTTATCTAATATGTTCCACGTTCACGACGATTTTCTTACTAGGATCGATGGAATAAACTGTATCTAAGTTAATGTTATCTAAAGAAACTGACAAAAGAATACCGAAGGCATTGGGTACTTAGTATGATGCCATGTCAGAGTTTAAGCATCATATAAACATTACCTTTAATATCTCTTACACAGTCTTAAATGTTCAACACCAAAATAGTGCAAAATATTCCCAGAGCTAAAACTTCCCACAAGTGACGGACGAGATTGAGGACAGCGCAAGGTAATGAATACGGATTTTATGTCTTGCTCTTTCAGCGTATTATACGAGGATTGGAACTTAAATAGTGGCAACTATTTGTTCACAACCGATACAAAAGCGTTACATGTTTGCACCTGTTGTTGTTGTTGGGAATTTCAGTCCAGAGACTGGTTTGGTACAGCTCTCCATGCTACTGTATCCTGTGCAAGCTCCTTCATCTCCCAGTACCTACTGCAACTTGCATTCTCATGAATCTGCTAAGTGTATTCATCTCCTGGTCTCCCTCTACGATTTTTACCCTCCACACTGCCCTCCGGTACTAAACTGGTGACGCCTTGATGCCTCAGAACATGTCCTACCAATAGATCCCTTCCTCTAGTCAAGTTATGCCACAAATTCCTCTTCTCGCCATTTCTATTCACTACCTTCTCATGCGTTACGTGATCTATCTATCTAATCTGCAGCGTTCTCCTGTAGCATCACATTTAGAAAGCTTCTATTCTCTTTGTTGTGGACTGGCAAGACAGCCAATCCACAGTGACGGGTAACCGAAAGGCACGCGTTTAACTCACGCAGGCTGGCGTAAGGTCTGAAACAGGATACGTAATGAATGCTATAAAGAAAAGTACGTAGCTGCTGGAATACTTAACTTTAATCCACAATTGGTGAACATTGGTCTTGTTGATACAGTATATGCGACATTAGATACATAGCAAATGATAATTGGCGCCTTGCTAGGTCGTAGCAATTGACTTAGCTGAAGGCTATGCTAACTATCGTCTCGGCAAATAAGAGCGTAATTCTCAGTGAACCTTTCCTAGCAACACCGGCTGTACAACTGGGGCGAGTGCTAGTAAGTCTCTCTAGACCTGCCGTGTGGCGGCGCTCGGTCTGCAATCACTGATAGTGGCGACACGCGGGTCCGTCGTATACTAGCGGACCGCGGCCGATTTAAAGGCTACCACCTAGCAAGTGTGGTGTCTGGCGGTGACACCACACTCTTCTTGCCAAAACAATTTATCGTCCATGTTTCACTTCCATACATGGTTACACTCCATACAAATACTTTCAGAAAAGACTTCCTGACACTTAAATCTATACTCGATGTTAACAAATTTCTCTTCTTCAGAAACACTTTCCTTGCCATTGCCGTCTACATTTTATATACTCACTACTTTGATCATCGTCAGTTATTTTGCTTGCCAAATAGCAAAACTTATCTACTACTTTAAGTGCCTCATTTCCTAATATAATTCTCTCTGTATCACCCGATTTAATTCGACTACATTCCATTATCGTTTTGTTTTTGTTGATGTTCATCTTATATCCTCCTTTCAAGACAATGTCCATTCCGTTCAACTGCTCTTCCAGGTCCTTTGCTGTCTTTGACAGAATTACAATGTCATCGGCGAACCTCAAAGTTTTTATTTCTTCTCCATGGATTTTAATTTCTACTCCGAACTTATCTTTTGTTTCCTTTTCTGCTAGCTCAATATACAGATTGAACATCATCGGGGATAGGCTACAACCCTGTCTCCCTCCCTTCCCAACCACTGCTTCCCTTTCATGCCCCTGCACTTATTACTGTCCTTCAAAGTAGTCACCAGCGTTGTGTAGAACCCGTTGCCAGCGATGTGGAAGATGTAGTATATCGCTAGCAGAGCCTGTTATGTTGATGGTGCGAATGGAGCGGTCTAATGCCTGTCGAATCTCGGGAACAGTTCTGAAGCAAATGCCACAAAGTGGTTCCTTCATCTTCGGATTCAAATCAAAGTCACAAGGACTTAAGTCAGGGGAGTATGTTGGATGGTACAGTACTTTCCATTCCATCGACCGAACAGAGCAGCCACAGCTTTCGCTGTATGCGCCCGCGCATTGTCGTGCAAAATGATGGGTGGGTTGCGCAGAAAGTGTCGCCGGTTCTTTCGCAAAGCTGGTTGCTGGTGACTACTTTGAAGGACAGTAACAGGTGCAAACATGTAACTCTTTTGTATCGGTTGTGAATAAATAGTCGCCACTATTTAAGTTCCAACCCTCGTATTACGGTAGTATTGAAGGTAAAAGCGGTCCTCGATCAATGTGGAAGTGGGGCACAGGGGCGACGGAAACTAACCAGAAGTTGTTCCCAGCAATCTCACGTTGGGACATCGGCCACTTTCTCATCATGAGCATAAACGGAAGTCTACTCACAGATCGTTGGGAAACAGTCGAAAGGCTGTTTCTCAAAAATATGTTCACCGCCATGGCAGGGCTTTTCATATTCTCAAACGCTGTTCTTTTGGCGAACATACGCAACAGATAGCACTCATGGATGTGATGAAGGGAATCAGTTGTTTATGAAAGAAAAGATGTCCTTCCGTTGACTAATAATGCTCTCCTAGAAATCGTATGTTCGAGGCGCCCTAATGAAATCGAGTTTATCTTAGAAAGACGCACACTGATGTAAAATTCTTTGATGATGTGCCCAAAGAAATAACAGTTGTACGTAAGCAATGTAGAGGCGCATATTCTTTTATTCCTCGATTGTAAGCTGCAGATCCATCAGTAAGATCATTAAACAAATTTTTATCAAGTGGAATTTTGTGCGTGACTATTCGACTTCGTGGTTGTTTCTGCGATCAAAAAACGAGAAGGGTCAACAAGTCTCACTCCCTTCCGTACAGGGTGTTTAAGTAAACTGATCTGCCGCTTCGTGTAGCGTTACTGCTTTACAGATTATTTACAACTAACATGCGTACAAGTTTACATGTGCTGTACTGTTTATTTACATATACATTCATTATGTCCTGCAAGGAAACAAGGAGGTCGAGACTCATTACCAGAAAGTGATGTTGCAAGTTTTGTTTACTTTACTTGTCCGTAAGTTGGCTCTGTTGTATCGCATTTGCATTGCCCCATGACAGAACGTGCTATGAATTAACGACAGACCCATTCTTTACTCAGTGCTATTCAGAGACGTACAGTACAATAAGCTAGAGCAGTACCGGTAGAGTATTTCGTGGTCGCTGGTTTGGAAAGGGAGGTCCTATTCCATGGCCTGCGAGATCACCTGATCTGATCCTCCTTGATTATTTCCTATGGGAATATCTAAAGTGACTTGTGTATCAGACCCCTAGTGCTTACTTAAAAGGAATTAGCTGCCAGAATTGTAGCTGCCTGTGATATGATTCAAAACACAACAGGGATGTCTGTCAGGGTGCTTCAGAAACTTGTTAGCCGGTGTCATGCTTGCACCGAGGCTGGTGGCTGTCAGTTTCAGCACATTTTGTAAGCTACAGTACAAATGGTACGTTCTTTGTTTCAATGATGGTACCTGCAGTTAACTGTAAGTAATGTAAATAAAAGAAAAGTAAACAGTAATGTTATTTTATTTCTACTATCTCCTTCGGCTGGCTTCTCCGACTCCAGGTTCCATACCTCAAGTTGTTCAGTGGAGCATCCTCTATGTTCTGTTAAATTTTTGCACCCTCTTACAGAAACATCTTGTACGAGGTACATAACGGCACACGTCTCAGTTTGAATGCGTGATGACATCTATGCTACGGACAAATTAGGAGAGAAACCAGCTTCAGCCTAATATAGATATAACGGTCGTCTGCCATTTTACTCAATTAATGTTGTCTAATATTAAAGAGGTGTCAACGGAATTGTGCCAGTACTCCGGGATTACTCAGCTAGGCATTACATGTTATAGAGATTTTGAATTATTGGGTCAACTAATTACTGCAACTGGCATCCTTAGTTTATTCTCAAAAAGGCGTGGTGTTTATATGACAGCTTTCTGTTTGTTGCCTGGTGCTCGCGAAAAATAGAGATAGAGGAGAAAAATACGTGCACAGGAGTACATCATCTTGTAGTAAATTACGAAATGTTGTAACCATCGTCGTATAGTAGATGACAGACCGGTAAGGCGACAAAGGATTCCTTAGCCTCTCGGAACGTTGTGAAAATCGTCCTACTGTTAGCTTCTGTTATTCTGTGCGAAGTTCATAGCTTCCAAATGTTTCTTTTCGAAAAGATGGCATCTTTTGCACTAAGGATCGGGTAGTGATGAGTACACCAAGAAACAGATCGCCCATTATATTTAACATTTCAGCGCTTCCTTACGTAAGGGTACCACATGACGAGATGCCATCGGGAATGTGGGATAGACCGTTGCGTACAGCTCCCCAGCTAACTCATGCTGCCCAGCGTGGGTGGCACTCAGACATCGGAGGCCCTGCAAGGTGGTTCCTTTAACTGGCTGTGGGAATGTCCTTGCTGTCCACTCGGTCACTATCAGCTTAAAATCATCCCATCTCTAATGGTCGTGGCGTCTACGCGCTGCTGAATTGTCTCCTTCTATCTGTCGGATGTGAAACTTCGTGTCAGAAGAAACCATGGACTGTCCGGGAATCTATTCAACACAATGGCGTTGTTGTTGATAGATACGTAAGCACACTTCCCAGCACGTCTCGAAGCCACAGCCTAATACTACTGGTTACTACAAACTCCACAGGCACCACCGCATAGCTTGCTGACCTAGGAGCTATCTGAGAGACAATAGGGCAGAGTAGAGCTCTACGACAGATTGTGGATTGTTCCCAAAATATATGTTTTTTGTTTTTCAATCTGTACCGGATTATATCCTATAATAAAACTACTGCCCACATTAAAACATTATGCTGGGCAACGACTCGAATCCACTTCTACGATTTTCGTTGGCAATGCTTTTACAATATTTTGCTGTGGTTTACACGCCCAATCCGGCTCAAAGATTTAAGGTACCAGGTGGTGACAATTAAACTGCATCTACTCACAGAGGTCCATTATGGGTTGTGCTTGCAGCAAAACTTGGTAGACATTTTAATGCGCTAATGCAAAACCGGTTTACGGTGGAAAATAATTAGTTCCAATTTCGCCCACCAAGTGTAAATTTGACGCTGTGAATGCTAGAAAGACGTATAGAAATGTTCCATATGACATGGATTAGGAACGAAACTTGGACAAAACACTTGAGAAAGCAGTAATGTTCATTTTATTATTAACTGCCTCTTATACAAATTGTTCAGTATGAGCACCGGAGACGTCGAGGAGATACTGCATCCATAAAGCGACGCAATCAACTGTTGTTCGCCGCATTTCCGGAAGAATCTGAGCAGCGCATTCCCGTATACTGGGCTTCAGATCGGGTAGAGACCGAACGTATCCGTGGTAAACGCATTGTTTTAGATATCCCCAGGGTTAAATTCACAAGAATTAATATCCACTTATCTTGCTGGCTATGAATCTGGAAAACATCTGGAGATAAAAATTTCGTAGGAGGTTGCATTAAGCATGACTTTCACTGTGTGGGTGATATGAGATGGGGCCCCATGTTGAAAGCACAGTTGCTCTCTTCCATAGCTGGAATAACATGTTGTACACGGAGGTTTCTAAACCGTTCAGACGTCACGGTACACTTGATATGCCCTCTCTGTGTATTGTCTTCAAAGAAGAACGGATCGAAAATAAAGGGGTTTTGACTCCGCATCACACAGTCACATACGGCGAGTGCAATGCCTTTTCATTGAAAATACACGGTTTTAACAGTACCCCAAATTCGACAGCTCTGTGTACTCACTGCACCCTGTAGTGCAAATTGTGCCTCGTCACTCCACAGAACATTGCCCGGCCACATGTCATCAACTTCGATCCGTGACGGAAACCAAAGATCAAATTCAGAGCGCCGCTGCACATCCTGACGTTTCAGCCACTGCTCCATCTTTATCTTGTTCTGGTACCACTACTACATAGACCACAAAACTAACCGTACTGTTGACCATGGGATGGACAGTTCTCGCGGCACTGCGTTAGCGCTAGCAACCTCCTCAGTAAGCTGCATGGGATGGGAAGCCTTATTCTTCCAGGTACCACGCCAAGCTCACGCGCTTTTTCAAATTTCATTATCATCTGATTTAAAGCATTCAATGACACCAGGCATGATCTCAGACTTTTCAGTGGGCGATTCTCTCTCAATGCAGCACCGCAATTTCTACCGTTCCCGCAAGAGAGGTTCACAAAGAGCGCACGATCTCTCTTCTCGATAATTTGTTTTCCACCGTAAATCCCTTCCGCATTAACGCAGTAGCGTATCTACCAAGTTTGCTGGCATACGACAATTGCGGCCCACTCTGGACCTCCGTGAGTGCCTCACTTTAATTATGACTTCCCGTTCAATCAGAGTTTCTAATGTTGGATTTATTTATCTTTTTTTACCGTAGTTAGTTGTCAGCACTTCGCAGCGACAGCCTGACACCCGTGTCTACAGCATGTCTGGAAATAATAGCGTCTGACATTATGAAAACATTCGAGGTGAGTGTGACCTATGTCTACTGCAAGCGTCTGGGGCTACAGCGAGTTGAACGTCGTAAATGTGACGAGCCGGCTGTAGACGGGTGCTTGCCAGCACTCCCAGAGGACGGCGTCTGAGTGCCACCCACGCTGGGCAGCATGAGTTAGCTGGGGAGCTGTACGCAACAGTCTATTCCACATTCCCGATGGCATCTCGTCATGTGGCTCCATTAGGTAAGGAAGCGCTGAAATGTTAAATATAATGGGCGATCTGTTTCTTGGTGTACTCATCACTACCCGATCCTTAGTGCAAAAGTTGCCATCTTATCGAAAAGAAATATTTGGAAGCTATGAACTTTGCACAGAATAACTGAAGCCGACAGTAGCACGATTTTCACAACGTTCCTTGTGGTCCCGATAGGCTAAGGAATCCTTTCTCGCCTCAACGGTCTGTCGTCTACTATACGACGATGGTTATAACATTTCGTAATTTACTACAGGATCTTGGACTCCTGGACACGTATTTTTCTCCTCTATCTCTATTTTTCGCGAGCACCAGGCAACAAACAGAAAGCTGTCATGTAAACACCACGCCTTTTTGAGAATAAACTAAGGATGCCAGTTGCAGTAATTAGTTGACCCAATAATTCAAAAACTCTATAACATGTAATGTGTAGCTGAGTTATCCCGGAGTACTGGCATAATTTCCTTCATAAGTCTCTAATATTAGACAACATTAATTGAGTAAAATGGCAGACGACCGTTTTATCTGAATGGTTTCAGGGATGCCACTAAAGCGCCATCCCTACACAATCGGAGACCAGTAACCTGTCTCGTACCTCATAACATCCTGTCAATATTGTTTATTACAGTGACGATGGTTAGAGAGAAAATGGAGTAATAAATCTTGTAGATGAGAATGCAGACACCAGAAAGGAATTCAGTAAGACATAGTGAGAAGGTGCATCCTATACAGCGCGTTTTTCCTCTACGTCAGGGGTTCCCAGACTTCTTGTCACTGCGTACCACTGTACAGTTTTAAAAATTTGAGTGTAGCACCATCGTTTGTTAACTTTGTAGCAAATCGTGGGGTGGAGAGGGGAAGGGGTTTGGTGAGTGCGGAAGAACGACTGCCGCAAGGGTAAGGAATGTTGCGTAGGCAAGGGGGGGGGGGGATAGTTTTCGCCACATTATTCAGTGATGACAACACACTGTGCCGATCAACAACTGTGCATAGCAGAAATATGACACATGTTGTAAGTTTTCATGGAAACACTATTTTACTGGTTCATTCATGTTCGCATGTGGTACTTATATGTAGCAAATAATATGTAAATAAATTAATCTGGTTGTGACACAAATATTCAGTGAGTAAGAGGGGAATGATATTTAAAACATTTATTAAACTTCTACGGTAACTTTCATCGTACTTAGGGTTAAGTGTTGGTTTAGGTTTTTTAACTACATCTTTGGAGGTGATATTTCCTGTCTTAAAAATCGTTTCAAGGTTTACTTAAAACACTATCACGTGTATGTCACACAGTCAAGTTTAACTTCACATCACAATTACAGTAGTCAAGAATCGGCTCGTTGAACTACGCACACTTCGGTTCCAAACGTAAGCTTTCTTCGTATCACGATGCTATTAACGTAACACGCAACAAATCAATAACAACAAGAATAAATCGTTCACTGTATAATGACTTCTGCCGTGCCATACATTGGTACACCGCGTAAGTTGGCAGCAGTTCCAAAACTTTAGAATAACCACCGACAAGAATCGATCAAAATACCGCCAACGTTGAGAGAAGATAATCATTCCCGGCGATGGCAGCGACGACTAATGGAGGGAGTGGCGGGGAGGATTCAGTACGAGCTTCCTATGACCTGCGCACAATCCGAAATAAATATTCTGCGGTAAATCCGGTTTTCTTAACATTACCAAGATGCTATCAGTAAGTGTTCTCACTGTCATTTTGCTTTCACAAGGAAGTGACGCAAAAGAATAACTTCACTTATATAAGTATGCGTTTTGTTTACCTGCATGCACACCACTGTCTGGGAAAACCTGTTCTACCTGACAATATAGCGGAAGGCATTCACATGTTCACATAAAAGACATAGCGTTCCGCCACGAAATTTTTTTAGGACTGACGAGGACCTGAGTGAAACTGTCGATAGATAGCTACGGTGATCGCAAGGAAATGACGTTGGTTATACCACCGCAAAAGGAACACTTATGCCGAGAAGTCGTCGAGAAAAGATAGAACATGTTGCTCCATTGATTCATATCGTGTAATGAGAACGATTAGAACAATGAACACTTGCAGAGGCCACAGGCTTGCTTCCCGAACTTAAAAACAACTTACAGCTTACTTAACCTCTTTGGCAACTATACTAGTATCGGTACTGCCACAAATTCATGTTTTAACGAGGTGTTTCAATGATTCCTTGGATAAATTAGGCCAGTTCTCGTACGATTAGTGCCTAAACAACGTTAGTTCCGTCTATAGTGGTCTCTGCGGTACCCGAATTTGAACTCTTGACCTTTATTCGTTCCTACACGGTCGGTGGACATTTCAAAATTTCTAAATATTTATAAAAATGGTAGAAATAGTGTTGTTCTTTATGCTAAATTGGTTTCATCGCTGCATTGCTTTACTAGGCATGTTCCTGTTCGAGGTGGTTTACCTTTGTGGTGTCCCTACCTTTGAACTGACACTGTGAGCCAGTTATAGGTAGAGTTGCAGTTTAGCTTGGAATCCGACCCACAGCGGGACAAGCTACACCGACAATTGTTCGACTTTTCAGGCGCTGATCTCTAGAGACTATCTCGAAATTCGTTTTAAATCTTTCCAGCTGAAGTTAAAGAGTAAAACGAAGCATATCATGAACTTGCAGCTCACGTCATAGGACTATGCCACATAGTAGAACATCGCGGAGCACAGGTTGCGAAAGTCCGATATATGTTTTACTTAGCGGTGGAAACTTAACAGTGCGACATTCGGCAGAATGTTGGCATATATGAGTGGTTTAAATTTTAAAGAATTGATGGAAACTTTACAGAAATGCATTGAAACTAGATAGCCAAAGGAACTGTATCGCAAAACATTACCAGGTAAGCTACGAGGGGCGTTCAATAAGTAATGCAACACATGCGCATGTTGGTTTTACTCAGGATTCGAATACACGATATTATTCCCAATCCTTTTGGCTACAAAACTCTGTTTTGAACATAATCATCATCCAATCCGACGGCCTTGTGCCACCTAATTGGGAGGGCTTGTATGCCCGCATGGTTCCAGTCTACCCATAAAAGTCAGAGCGACGTCTCGCTGCTACAACAGCGTTCCCATCAGCCACGCACTGTTTCCAGCGGAGTACATCTTTCATTGGGCCAACAGATGGAAGTCGGAAGATGCGAGATCCGGTCTGTAGGTGGATGAGGACCAACAGTCGAATGAAGTTCTGCGTGCACCTCTCGGACGCGCAGATTTGGGTGAAGCCTTATATTATCACGCAGAAGGAGAAGTTCGTTTGCATTTTTGTGGTGACGATCACCCTGAAATTGTTTCTTCGGTTTACTGAGGTTGTGTGCAACCGGACGACGCTTAGGAGATGGTTCAAGTTTGCGCCACCTTGCTGCAGTTATCTCAGACCCCTCGCCCTACGACTCAGTGCCTTTTGTTCCCTACCAAATCTGCGTAGACATTGTGCAAGCGCCTATGAATATATGCGATCCTCCGGTTTTCCGCCAAAAGAAACTCAGAGACAAATCTTTGGTTGGAATGCACTTCCGCTACAGACGCCTTTTTCAAGACTATGTACAGCGCCGCAACGTATCAGAACTTCGTGGAACTATAGGGACTGAAGCGGGAACATTCCACGTTGTCCCACAACAGATTCCTCAATTTCTCAATCGAAAATGGCCGAGAAAAAAAATGATGCATTACTTATTGAACTCATCTTACAGATTACATCTTACCTCAATTCAGGCCAATTGCTGTCAGACTTCGCTGCTTGTCAGAATGTTTCTCATAGCGACTTTGGCTGTTTGATGTGAGGTTATATCAACAAGCGAATTTAAGTCGAGCTGTGTGTAGTACTAGTTTTGTAAAATAATACTAGCCCGAAAAATATTTACAACAAGGCTGACTCTTGTTAATGAACAGCACTGGAAACGGCTGTTTTTTACGTTGGAGTGCTGTGGTCGATTTTATCAACGTGCCTGATGTGTGGCAGCTATAGCGTTATCAGTATTCTACTTTAGATCTTCTAGTTCGTGGACATTTTTGAGTACACTTGACCCTTGTATTTGCTCCA
The DNA here is from genome assembly GCF_021461395.2 of Schistocerca americana. Lineage (NCBI taxonomy): Eukaryota > Metazoa > Arthropoda > Insecta > Orthoptera > Acrididae > Schistocerca > Schistocerca americana. The sequence continues at coordinate 98,110,650 of NC_060121.1, forward strand.
CAAGCAGAAACGACAGGAAGAGAGATCAGGCGATCGAGGTGGCCAGTAGGTAGCACTACATCTGCTGACACAGGCACTGCAATATCGTATTCATTATACAGTGTGTGACATACCACTTAGCATTAACAGTTTCGTGGAAGAATCGTGTTACAATGCCGATTTCAGCGTCTGAACCAGTCTACCTCGGAGACGTCCGGAACGGACGTGGCCTTCCTGGTCACAGCCTGAACAAGCGCGCGGCTGGCCATCGTACATGACGGCAGCCCTGCAACCGGCATTTACCAAGTAAGAAGGCACGTGTTTCCCCAGTTCAGGTTTTATCTGACGGACACCACTGACGACACCGTACGTTTCGAATGTCTTCCACGTTTCAGCACCGTGAGTGACGGCGTTTCCTAATGTTTAAACGGCGGCCACCACAACTTCCGACGGTACCTCAAACGGGAGTTCGAAAACCCTCAACGTTCGGAGGTCAAAACCTGCGTTGTGAACCACGACAGCCCCTATGTAGCCGTCAGAATATCGGAACTTGAGATCGTCAGCATGGCGCAACACGACATCGGCGCACAGCTCTTCATTCGCTACACAGTGGTTCTAAGGATCGAAAAATGAAATCCGAGAACATCTTGCGGCAGAAGACGCATTTTTTCCCCTATAAACCGTACAACTTTGTATGTTTCTGGTCGTTCACGATCCAAAGTAAATGTTAATTTAATCGTGACTTGGGGATAGGAAAACGCTCTGATGGTTGGTGATTTCAGACACGAAGACAAGCCGCTGCGGGGAAGTAAACGAACGCGCGCTCTCTCGCAAGCAGCACAACAGGCGAGACGCAAACAAGGCATGCTCGCCTCACCGTTACGGAAATCAGACCCATCATTTGGGTACCCGAGCACGACTCACGGCCAGATCCAAACTTCCATACGTCGTCACCCACGTGTCTACTACCTTTATTCGTACATCCATTGTGTATATTCCCGTACAGGGAAGACACTTTACTTGAAAGTCGTTTGCCCGGTGTCGGCGGGTAAATACGGTATCGCTGTGCCTGTATTATTCCGAATTACGATGCACAAGTTAAAAAAATGGTTCAAATGGTTATGAGCACTATGGGACTTAACTTCTGAGGTCATCAGTCCCCTAGAACTTAGAACTACTTAAACCTAACCAACCTAAGGACATCACACACATCCATGCCCGAGGCAGGATTCGAAACTGCGACCGTAGCGGTCGCGCGGTTCCAGACTGTAGCGCTTAGAACCACTCGGCCACTCTGGCCGGCTGCACAAGTTCCTTCGGACATAGCAGCTCGGAATAACCCAGCCACTGCAATATCGTATTTATCTGCCGCCACCAGGCAAGCGACTTTCAAGTAAAATATCTTCCCCGTACGGGAATATACATATGGAATTTTGGGTGTAGCCGTCAGTGGTGCTCGGATAGTCGAATGATAACCCGAACTCTCGCGATAAGTGGAAAATCCGGCTCTGAGTCCCGGTCCGGCACACAAATTTTCATTGCAGTCATTCCATTATACATGTGACGGTTGTCCATATTCCCAACTGGGAATACATTTCACGTATTTAAGAACGTCTGTAGTCACCGCAGAGCCTGTTTCTTCGTACAAGCATACACACCCTAAGGAATACAGGTAATTCGGAATGACACAGGCACTACAATATCGTATTTATTATACAGTGTTTGACATACCACTTTGCATTAAAAGTTTCTGGAAGAATCGTGTTACAATGCCGATACCAGACATCGCACATTAAACACCAATCTTGAGATTATGCAGCGGCTCTTCAAAGTACTGATGGATATTTTTAGTTGGATAAGACGCATCTTCTGTGAGTTCACATACCATGACAGACTGGTTCAGGCCTCATCTGAAGAAATGGAAAACTGAGCATACAAATGTCCTGATATCTCTTCTCCCAGAAACCACCAGTAGAAATCAACACGAGTAGCTTTGTATGTAATATAGCAGATTTGTACGGATACAGAAGAGGGTTCATTCTGATAATTTTTCGACACGACAATCTTTTAATTACCACTGGCGCAGATAAACAGCGTTTGGTTTTCGTCAGGCTTTGACCCACGATTCCCTGGACTCGAGAATTGTTTGATGGTGTTCAAATTGTTTTTGTATGGTTACGGTTTTTATTCGCTACATAATTCGTTTTGCACCTAAGGTTTGCTTGAGGATTCGTCAGAACACTCCCGGGCTTAAATTCTTGCATAAACAGTTCCTCACACGTTTTCCGCGAATTGTGCTTCGCATAACACTCGACAATTTACATGCATTATTTTGTTGTGAACACCATCCTGTGTTTCATTCAGCTGGTCAACAAAGACGTCTGCTTCTCTCACTCAATCAAACTTCATGCCACACAGAAGTAATCAGAACTAGGGTTCTTGATACTTTTAAAAGATATCGGGAGTAAAGTGTATCGATGTTTAAAAATAGTTCATCACTGGCCCTCGACACACACAAATAACTAACGATATATCGCTTCCCGAGGAAAATTATGTCGATGTACTGGTCTATAAAAATATCGGCTGCACATTGCAATTATAATCACGGTTTTAGAGCTGTATGTATAAATATTGATTTATTATTAGATATTTTGTATTCCAACAAGCTGGCAGCTCTTCTATCCCCTCTAGAGCAAGAGGTGAAAGGAAAACGATGCACGTTCACGCTTGATGATAACTACTTTGCTAGCAATGGTAGCTTCATGGAAGTAGCACCATAGAAAGTGTCCGTCGTTCGGTTTCGTTACATATTGGATTTGTCCGGGGCAATTTATGACGACTGCCTTGTGTTTTAATTTCTGCCAACGCCAGCGTCATACCGGTTGTAGTATCAAAATTTCGTGGTGAAGTTAAACGTTGTTGTTTTTGTTGGAATCGCCGAGCGCCGGTAATGTCAGCATTTCCCTTCACTCGTTTCCGCCCACCGCTAAGACCAATCTAGCCATTTAGATGTTTGTTCTTTATTTTCAGCAACTCTTTTTGAAGAATGCTGATGTGAAGAATACCACATTAGTTGCGTTACTTTTTTTTTAACGCAACGGTTCAGCTATTTATTCACACCGGAAATCTTGTTATTCCATGCACACTGCCACCCTTCAGTACCACCTATACTTGCTCCACACAGTCAAACAGAAAGACTGGACGTGATGAAAGCTCAAAAAGCAGTTAGACTCCTTCACACAATGAAAGCAAAACTATGTTCAACTTCAATTTCAAAAGAACAATTTAACGAAACTTGTGAAACAACATAATGTAAAATAAAAATATCGACTCTCGATATTGCAATATCGGTACTTATATATCGATATATTGTGGAGATAATAACGACGATATATGTCAACACTCCCTGGAAAAAATATCGATATACCGATATTTTATCAACTGCCCTACTCGGGACAGCGCATGCGGCAGCTGCGCATGTGCAGACATGTGACAGGAACGTACTGGCGGATATCACGGTCTCCCACATTTTCTCTGATGGGCAATTCTCCTATCATCAACAATGGTAAAATATGCGTCACTATTGGTAAATATTTTCCATCCAACTTTTATTTTTCCCCATCTGCATGCAAAAGGAACGATCTATTTTGGCTAAGTTATGACACAAGTATGTAATTATCGCAGTAGATCGAAGTAGAATGTGACATTCAAATAAATAATATGTAACGCGTAGTTTAATAATGTGACTAAAAACATTCAGTATGTACATAATTCTAAACACTATTATTAGTTTCGTCTCAAAATTAGAAATGATAATTTTCTTCTTCAAAACTAAGCAATGCAACTCTGAGGTTACGTGCTACATAGATACAATAGCGTTTGACGGTACTTCTTGTATAAAGCTACGAATATGCTAAGTGGCGACTTTGTACTTCTAACCATAAATCTAACTACGACGTGCTGTTATAAAGGGTAATTTTACAAAATCCAGAATACTTGGCTTACCTTTCTGAATCTTCTCCCATGTGCAGAATAACGAGTTCACTTCCGTATTGGAATATCAACAACTGCGTTACGTGCTACTTCCGCCATTTCGTTCCGTCAGCTAAGATCTGTTTCCGCGGAAACAAACCTACGTCAGCCGTGGTCCATTGTTGCGTACATTACTGCTTTCCTTTGTTTCGCTTTGCCACGCGCACATGACAAAAGGATAAATTCCGCTCTGTAATTTAATTTAGAGTATTGTTTCTTTGTATGTCAGAGACTGTGGTTTTCTTTGACTGCCCTTGGACTGAGAGCTGCGATACGTTCGTCAATAGCCGTACTGACCAATGCCAATACGTCATGAGTAACTCTGTAGCTGATGATCTCTGTACTAGGATTGTTGATATTTTTAAAACTATCGGGACTGATATAGCGATGTTTAAAGAGGTATCATTATGGGCTTTCGACATATCGAAGAAAAGACGTACTGGCCTATAAAAATATCGGCTTCACACTATAAATTTACCGCCGGTTTTAGAGCTGTATATTTAAGTGTAGATTTGTTATCAGATAATTTGCACGTCAACAAGTTAGCAGCCAGCCTATTCCCCTTAGAGTAAGTACTGAAATGAAAACGATGCACGTTCACGCTTTGCGATAACCACTTTGCTAGCTATGGTAAGTGCACGCAAGTGGCCCAATAAAAGGCTTCCGATGGAGTCGTCGATCGGTTCCGTCACACATCTTACTTGTCTGGCACATTTCATGTCGACTTCCCCGTTTTTTTCATTTCTGCAAACGCCAGCGACCTAGCAACTGTAGTGTCTAAATTGCGTAGTGAAGTTAAACGTCGCAGTTTCTGTTCGTAGCTCCTAGCGCCGATTACGTCAGTATTTTCCCTCACACGTCTCCGCCCAACGCAAAGAATAATCTTATCATTTAGATTTTTGTTAATTATTTTCAACAACTGTTTTTGAAGAATGCCGATATGAAGAAATAGCACACTAATTTGCTATTTCACACTGCTCTGCTATGTCTTCACATCCGTAAGCTCGTTGTTTCATTAACCCGCCATCCCCCAGTGCAATCGCACTTCTGTGTGGTTCAAAAATGGTTCAAATGGCTCTGAGCACTATCGGAGTTAACATCTGAGGTCATCAGTCCCCTAGAACTTAGAACTACTTAAACCTAACTAACCCAAGGACATCACACACATCCATGCCCGAGGCAGGATTCGAACCTGCGACAGTAACGGTCGCGCGGTTCCAGACTAAAGCGCCTAGAAACACTCGGCCACACCGGCCGGCGCACTTTTGTTTGCCATCTACACTTGCTTCACACAGTCAAAGAAAAAGACTGGACGTGATGACAGCTCAAACAGTAGTGAGATTCGTACACACAGTGATAGTAAAATTATGTTCTGCTACAAGTTCAAAAGAACAATTTCAACCGTTTACCGAAAATTTCGAACGGAATATAGTATAAAATAAAAATATCGGCACCCGACAAACACCAGTCTCGATATATAGATGTATATGTGAAAAAAATCGCTGGTATGTACAGATAAATTCTAAAATTGTCAGTATAGGGATATATCGATATTTTTTCATAAACCTTCTCTGTAATGTCACTAAAAAGAGTGTAGTCGTTAACGCTCGACCACAAATAACGGAACTGAAGGCTATTATCCCTTCAGCAAATAAGGGGCATTGTTCAGCATGCGGCCAATTAATACACCAGTGCAATAAGGACCACTAGCAGACCTTCCCACTGGAGCAGAGCATTATCCAGTTTCTTGGAGCGAAAGGAGAGGCAGAAAGGCGGTGTTAACGGCACTTCAGGAATCGCCGAATGAATGGGTCATTGGCTCTATCTTCTGGAATATTTCACCCCTTAATTACTGCAGCTTGTCTGCCAGATAAAATTTTGCGCTGTGTCGTAAAAGCAACGTAATTGGGTGGTGACATTGTACAGATAATTTTGGAGTCATTAGCAGCTTCATCTGTGATGGTTCTATAATTAACGCAACAAATGCTCTGCGAGAAGATGTTCCATCAAAAAATCAAGAAGGTAAACAAGGTCCTGGTATGTATAATATAATTATTCTCGATTATTCCCCTTTGTTAAAGCGTGTGAATTTGAGCCATTCACAACTTCATGTCCTTTTCTTATTTCCTTCTCAACACTTCTTCATTAACTCACTGTGTTTTTTCTTCCCTTCGTTTATTCATTTTTTTCCTTTTATTCCTTTCGTTGAGACTTGTTCGAGTTTCTTGTTATTTATTTTACTTCGTTTCCTTTCCTGAATATCTTCTTCTGAAATTTTCAGTTGTTGCAGGTCTTCTTGTGTTTTCTTCATCCTAGTGCTGTTTGATTTCCTTCCACTAACGATGTTAAAATTTCATAGTGTGTTTGTTTTCATCCATCCTACGTAAGTGTCTGAAGAACTCCAGACGTCTATTCCTGAATTTAACTTCATGTTGCTTGTGTTCGTACAGTTCCTTTGTAGATGTATAACCCTAGTTCCGTCTCGGAGAACAGCGCAGTAGATTTTTATGAGGACTTTTCGTTCTTGTTTCTCTGTGTAATGAATTTTTGTCATCCTTCTAATAACTGTGGTTTCTTCCGCCTACAACGTTCCTGATAAAACCATCGTGTTGTAGTGCGGTAGTTTTGCATTACGAGATACTGCTATTTTGTTGAAGCGATTCATTGTATTTTCTGTCTTTTGTAGTATAAGTGTTCTTTTTGTGTTGGAGACTGTATTCAGTTCTGTGAGTTGGATAGTTTCGCATAAGCACTTGAAGTGAGCGTCATGTGACATTTTCTTGATTCTGTTTTTTCATTGGGAATCTTTCGACTGACTCGGTGGCTATATACCGAGTTTACATAGAGTCCAGTTACACTGCAAATGGCAAGAATTTCACAGTAACGCTTCTTCCTGTCTCTTTTTCCCATTTAGTTTCCTTTGACGCGCGTTACCCATTCTCTGATATTTTTGTCAGTACTGTATTGATCAAGATTGGCGATAAACCATCTCCTTATTCGACGGCTGTCTGAATTTCGAATGAGTATGAGAATTATCCCGTGAATATCACTTTTGAGGCCGTTCCTGATAAAGTATCTTGGTGGTGGCTCTGGCACATCTATCGACTTGTAATTATTCTAGGAGTTTGTCGTCAGAGCCGTAAGTTTCTTTGTAATCCGCAAAAGTGACTGCAATATTCCTGCGTCACCTGACATGTAGTGTGGGTTTGAGGTTCCAGATCTGTTCAGTACTAGATCTCCCTTTCCTAAAGCCCGCCTGACATTCGACAGTCTATAAATCCGCTTGTAGCTGAAGCCCATTCAGCGAACCTTTAAAGAGAATTTAATACGTTACTAGGAGCAGTGAGATTTCTCTGTATTTGTTCAGATCTATTTTGTCTTCTTTCATGTCGAGCGGGTGTAGTAAGGCCCTCTTTCTTTTCTTATGGGACTTTCTCCCATTTTCCAGACTTCTAATATTATTCTGTGAATTTTTGGTGTTATGTTTGTGTGGTCAAATTTCCATAATTGTGCAACAATTCCATCTTCGCCAGGCTTCATTGTTTTTCAGTGATTTCATTATTTTCACTGTTTTCTTCATGTGAGGGTTGAAGCGCAGAATGATCTGGTGCTGGTACTGCAATTCGAAGTTGTTCAAATAGCTGTTCACAGAGGAAGAGTACACGGCAATATTTCGATAGAATTCCACAATTAATTTTTGTATTAGTTCCCAGGAATTTATCAGGTCGTTGGAAGCATTGTCTATGAGGTAGGGAGCTAAATTTTCTCTGAAGGTCTTGTACAATGCGTGGGTATCGCTCTTCTATTTCATTCATTATCGTAGTGACGTTTGCTTTTCAGTGAATAATTTTCGAAAGGCTTGTTCCGTTCCTCTGCGAATTCATCCCACTTTTCCGTCGTTATATGATTTCTGAAGCTCTTCAACGTTTTAACGCTATGCTCGACAGCTTGATCGCATATGATGTTCTACCATATACGTATTCTCCTCCTCGTGAGTGAGTTAATTTTATTATTTGCTTCCCTTTGTCTGCGAGTTCTGACCAGTTGGTCTTATCAGTACTAAAAGCGGTTGCGCGTAGGTAGTTCAAAAGAATCCGTAAAAATGGTCAAGCAGCTCCTCTGAAGCCTCAGACTTTGTCGGCAATGCTCAGCGACGCTTGAGATGTTGTAAAGAGTGACGTCGCTGGACAAGGGCGGCTGACGTGAGAAGGGAACGAATGACCTGGAGTGATGACTCACACTGTATCTCTGACGATCCGATGGAAGTATTCGGATTTGGCGGATGTTTAAAGAACGTTAGCTGACATGCTGTGTAATGCCGGCAATGAGATATGGAGGTAGTGTTAGGGTATGGTGGTGTTTATCGTGGTTGGAGTGTGCTCCAGTTACTGCGTTTAAGGAAACGCTAAATGCGCAAGGATGTGAACAAAGCATTGTGTGCTGCGTACAGCCGGCCGATGTGGCCGAGCGGTTCTAGGCGCTTCAGTCTGGAACCGCGCGACCGCTACGGTCGCAGGTTCGAATCCTGCCTGGGACATGTATGTGTGTGATGTCCTTAGGTTAGTTAGGTTTAAGTAGTTCTAAGTTCTAGGGGACTGATGACCTCAGATGCTGAGTCCCATAGTACTCAGAGCCATTTGAACCATTTTTTTTGCTGCGTACAGAACAGGAACAGTTCGGAGACGGTGGCTGTATCAGCATGACAATGCGTTGGGTCATAAACCCGCTCGGATAGCCGTGCGTGTTAAAGTGTCGCTTCTTGGATGCGGAGATGTGGCGCCCTGGATGGAATTCGCCCGGCGGATAAACATCGATGGTAGATGTGCTGGCCAGCCTGGATGTGATTTTTAGAAGGTTTCGCAACATCCCACTATGTGAATATCAGGCTGGTACGCATGTCCCGTTTCGGTTATACGATTCACGAACATTTAGAAAATTTTCGCTCACTTTAACTTGATAACGCTATGGGCAGACATCTGGGGTGTGCAAATTCCGTCCCAGGAATATGTGGCGACGGGAAGAGCATCCGGACACGCATTAAATTAACCACGCCGAAGCCGTTAATAACCATGACGATAAAACGTCGATGCGGGATAAAGACACAAGAAAAAGAATAATGCAGCCCTTGGTAATGCAGCAACTGCAGGGCAACAGTTTGTCGACAACATTAATGAAATGGACTGGCCTACCCAGAGCCGCGACCTGGGCACAATCGACAGCCCATATCACTAACGTCTATATGCAGCACGATTTTCGAACACATATTGTGTTCGAACATTATGAACTGCCAAGAAGGAAACGGTCTGTTGACACATAGTCAACACGGATTTAGACAACTCCGTTCCTGTGAAACACAAATAGCTCCTTACCCGCTCGAATTGTTGAGTGCTATTGACAAAGGATTTCGAACTGATTCCGTATTTCTGGACTTCCGGAAGGCTTTTGACATGGTACCAGAGAAGTGGCTTGTAGAGAAATTGTGCGCTTATGGAATATGGTCTCAGTTACGTGACTGGGTTCGTGATTTCCTGTCAAAGGAGTCATAGTTCGTAGTAACTGACGGAAAGTCATCGATAAAACAAAAGTGATTTGTGGCATTCACCAAGGTAGTGTTATAGGCCCTTTGCTGTTTCTTATCTATATAAACTATTCCGCAGACAACATGAACGGCTGTCTTAGGTTGTTTGCAGATGATGCCGCCGTTTATCGACTAGTAAGCTCATCAGAAGGTCAAAACAAATTGCAAAACGATTTGTGATGTCATCCACATGAGTGCCAAAAGGAACCCTTTAAACTTTGGTTACATGATAAATCAGTCAAATGTAACGGCCGTAAATTCTACTAAATAACTAGGACCTACAAATACGAACAACTTAAATTGCAACGAACATATAGAATATTTTGTTGTGGAGGCTAACCAAAGACTGCGTTTTATTGGAACGACACTTAGAAAATGTAATAGATCTACTAAAGAGACTGCCTACATTACGCTTGTCCGTCCTCTTTAAGAATACCGCTACGGGGTGTCGGATCCATACCAGATAGGATTGACGGAGTACATCGAGAAAATTCCTCTTTAAGAATACCGCTACGGGGTGTCGGATCCATACCAGATAGGATTGACGGAGTACATCGAGAAAATTCAAAGAAGGGCAGCACGTTTTGTATTATCGCGAAATAGAGGAGAGAGTGTCACTGACATGATATAGGATTTGGGGTGGACATCATTAAAACAAAGCCGTGTTTCATTGCGGCGGAATCTTCTCAAAAATATGTCAATCACCAACGTTTTCCGCCGAATGCGAAAATATTTTGTCGACGCTGACCTACGTAGGGAGAAACGATCAACAGAACAAAATGAGGGAAATCAGAGCGTTCGTTTCTGCCGCGTGCGATGTGGAATTGGAATAATAGAGAACTGTGAAGGTGGTTCGATGAACCCTATACCAGGCACTTAAATGTGATTTGCAGAGTACCCATATAGATGTAGATGTAGACAGCTTTCGGATTAATTGGAACCTCGAATTCGCGGCAGACCCCTTGGTCCAACGTCACAACCTGCTCTGGTTTCGGCTCTTGAGGAAAAGTGGACTGTCATTCCTCTAAAGAGTTCCAGACACCTTATTGAAAGTGTCCGCAGCAGAGTTGAAGTCGTCATAAAGGCGACAGGTGGACACAGACAGTGCTTTTTCTCTAAAAAAAAAGTTTGAGGGTACTCCGACATTGGATATAATGTAGCGAAAATTACTTATAACTGAAGGATGGGATACCACCCGTCTGCTTTTAGCCATGACATCATCAACATGTCGAACTAAAAAATAAAAAATAAATAAATAAATACAAATAAAAAAATGGTATCGGTCTCTTCAGTTGACTTTACACAAAAAAACATTTCTTCTTTTCTGGAACCACCTGAAGATGACACAGATACTGTAGCCCAAGGCTGTGCAATGTTCATGCCTTGTTTATTTATTTGTACGCCTAAACTTCCTACTTCTTTGCAAATTCTGCAGCCAAGGTTTTTGCTTGAAACTATCAACCAGTCATTTTTCTCACAACACTCTGGACGATCATTTAATTTTCTATCATGCACTCGTTCGTTCACTGCATTTTCACACATAGATTCAGTGCTCAGGTTTACACTTCCACTTTCGTCATCCACTGATGTTGAACTTCCTGGCTTTTCACTCGCACACGAATTATTGACAGTATTTGGTTTTTTAGATGCAGGAGAACAAGCAAAATAGTTTCTTAGTGTTCTGCTCATCTCTCACCTCCAACTTAACTTACAGGTTGCAACGAAAGACAGGACACTCTGTAAAACTTCGCACAACCGACAAGAACGGAACAGCAAACGCAAACGAATAAAGAACAACAAAACAAAGATAGCAATGAATCGAGAAATATCATGTAAGCGGGACCGTAGAGACATGTATCGGTAGCTTGGCGTTTGAGCGTACGCATGTCCGTTTAACACTACCATCGCACACTATTAGCGGGCGACGGCACTACGTGCTTGTCGAACTGGCTGCCAGCGATTTAGTTGTCGAGAACGGTTGCTGCAGCTTCGAAATGCTTGAAACAGTCAATGACATCGCTTTTCCCACCAAAAACTGCACTGGTATCGTTCGTATTGCAATTACCAACACGAAAAAATGAAATAAAAAATTGCCGTCCGTGACATAAATCTTTGGCACTCTTCCAAGTTCTCAACATCGTAAAAAAATAACTTTGTCGACGAAAAAGTTTAGGGGCACGCATCCAGCGTTAACCCAGAAAAACAGCACTGCACACAGATAGTATTAATGTCCACTAATAGGTCTCCAAGTACTTTCGGTCGGATAGTGTTCTTTGTTCTAGAGCAGCTGTGAAAGGTGACACAGTGTACTGACAAAGCGGTAATGAAGGGAACAATAATTCACCGATGAACGACGGTGGTCGGGGGTGCCATCGGTCTGCTGCAGCCTCTATCGTGAAGTGGTAGAAAAAGGGGGGGGGGGAGTAGTGACGGGATGGGGGACGGCTGCAGGGGGCGGGGTGGATCTCCGAAGTTAGCGGGAGTGTGGGCGGCGGCAGGCGCTCATGAGGTTTTCTGGCGTCGTGACCAGACTGTCCGATAGATCAGAGTACCGTCCTACGACCCGTTCGCTGCCGGAACAGAACGCGTAACCGAGTCTCGCGTTCCTCGTTCTTCAAACAGGACGAAGCTTCTCTCACCAGGTTAGGTTCTCTATTGCTGGATGCTGTATATCGCACGGTTCTTGTTATACCACGCTTACACTGTTGAGGAGCGGCTATAGTGCGTTTGAAGTTAGTTGCGGCTTTTGGCAGTGCAGTACGGAGCGAGTGGAGGGAAGCGTAGTTGCCAGCGTGTGTTAAACTTTTCAGCTGGTGACGATGACATCAGGATTACTTGGCGCGCAACCGACAAACTTGCTTCATTACGCGGACAGCAAGCAGTGCAAGCCGGCCGATCTGCAGCCTTTCTCAAATGATTTATAAAACAAAAAAAACTACTCGGTAATAAACTCTGATTCTTGCAGATCTTATAACTTAATTCGGCAGCTTCATCGTGAATTGCCTATCACTTCGCTAACGGTCATAGTTGTGATATTTCCATATTAGGTAAACTACTGCACGAAATTCTTAAGCTTTCAGTGAAAAATATGGGTCGCTATGAATTTGCGTTTGGTGTATGTTAGATCATATGTTGAAATTGAGATAACATATCGAAATATTCTTTGAAATTGGAAGGAAATCGCCGGCCGGTGTGGCCAAGCGGTTAAAGGCGCTACAGTCTGGAACCGCGTGACCGCTACGGTCGCAGATTCGAATCCTGCCTCGGGCATGGATGTGTGTGATGTCCTTAGGTTAGTTAGGTTTAAGTAGTTGTAAGTTCTAGGAGACTGATGACCTTAGAAGTTGAGTCCCATAGTGCTCAGAGCCATTTGAGCCATTTGGAAGGAGATCGTTTTCTGTCGCCAGTGTCGAGGGAATGGAATGTATGTAACGGGCTCCGCCACGATACCACACGCCAGTGGAGTTGCCAGAGTGAAATATTCGTATCTCAGAAACGGTCCCAGACATCGATACAAGATTTTGGCAATGACCGAATGCAAAGAGGAGAGAATTTTGCGATACGAGTAAATTGCGGCTCTTCCATATCCACCGCGATATTCAACCAACTACAATTTATTAAGTGAAATATAGTAACGTTTAAGGGCCATCAATAGCTGGTGAAACAAGAATGCTGTGTTTTGCAACAATATATGTGAAGAAGTTGCACGTTTATTTTTATACTGAGAATGGGCTTTCTCATAACTATTGATCTGTCTTGCTCGCAGTTTCTACTAATAACAAACCATTTTGGGATTGTGTCACCATTTCAACTCCATTAGAATGTTAGCGAGATGAATGTATTAAGCTCTTCTGCGTTTAGGCAAAAGAAGCTGATTTTAACATGGCAACAAAAGATGTTATATATTACTCAAAACTCGTCATAGTCCGAAGAGGTTGAAAAATCCCCCAGCCAGTTGCAAATAAATGTTTACTAGCTCTTGACCTGGGTTTCGATGTTTATAAAAATATCTTCGGTTTTTTATCGAAACCTAGGCCAAGAGCTAATAATAAATCTTTATTTGCAACTCGTTGGCTGGTTTTTCAACCTCTTCAGATATACACAGTTGCCATTTCGCAGCCGTGTTTAAGATTTCGTCGTAGTCCTTCATGAATCCATGTCTCCTCAGCTACCTTCTTATTATGTCTGTCAACACGAGTCTAACCCAGTGGTGTAATATTTGCAATGGTTTCTGTTGGCAGCATTTCAGCCTCACTAAACGTAAAAATCTTGTCTTATCTTTTTTTTGCAACATAAGCTTTTACCTAAGCCCATATATTTTCAGTAGGATTTAAATGAGCTTGATACGGAGGAAGCTTGATTAAACGCTGCCTTTCAGCAGTAGCTAGTTTTTCTATATGGTAGCGTTCAGTTTTTGGCTTGCACAGCATTAAAAATTCCACTAACTCTGCCTTACACAGGCCAGTTTCAAATTTATTCTGTGGAACATTTCTTTATAAAACTGAAAAACTAAACACCGTCCGAACAGGCCTTGGAAGGTCCAACGGTACCGGCCGGCCGCCGTGTCATCCTCAAGCCACAGGCGTCACTGCATGGGGATACGGATGAGCATGTGATCAGCATACCGCTCTCTCGACCGTATGTCAGTTATGGGAGCCGCTTCTTCTCAGTCAATTAGCTCCTCAGTTTGCCTCACAGGGCTATGTGCACCCCGCTTGCCAGCAGCACTCGGCAGACCGGATGGTCACCCCTTCAAGTGCTAGCCCAACCCGACAGCGCTTAACTTCGGTGATTTGACGGCAACCGGTGTTACCACTGCGGCAAGGCCGTTGGGAATATTTCTTTATACCCAGCACAAAATATTCGCTTTCCTCTACTGCATTGTTGGAGCTTTATCCATCACGATCGAGTGATATGACGAGTTGTTCATTATTACTGTCAAATTGAGAGGACTATTTTGCATTAGAACGTTATCTCCATATCGGGTGAAAGTGTTCTTGGACGATCGCTTTTGTAGCGAATCTCGTGTTCAGACGCTCGACACTGATATTATTTATTCGACGCCATCACAAAACACTTGTTCACAGTACCTCTTTACAACGAGAGCGAATGAACGCAGCCTTATCTCGGGGTGAAGCAACCGCTGGCGTCGTATTAGGGAAAGTCGGCTCGCCACTGCCGTTACCTCGGCAGTGGCGCCACGTCCCTTACGGAGAGCCAAACGTCAAAAGTCGCAACTAATTGTTAACACACTATAGTGTCGTGTGCAGTACCTATGTGGGCGAAAGGATCTCCGCAGACTTTTTCACTTCATGGAGTAGGCTTGAAGCCTGTTGCATTTTCATTCAAGCCATCTATCTGTTCCTCGGTCGTTCTAGACACAGTTAAGTAAGAGCATGATCGGCATTACGCACAGATGGTAAAAGATATCACCTTACTTCTTTCGGTACCCACGCCCTTCATGCAGTGTCCATAAAGCGTTAGTTTACTTTGAATTCTTGACTGAGGTACACAAGAAGACATGAGCGCACATTACGAGTCTCGTTTATCAAAGACGTTTGATGCTGACTGTCAAACGTTGGTTCATAGATTAAAATGAAGTTTGGATACTACAGAAGGACCGCGATCCGAAGGACCGCAGCAGGTTTTACAGCGCCTGTAGAAAGGAGAATATTGTGTAGGAACTGGATTGCACCTCACAGTCGCCTAATGCTGAACCTGTTGAAAATGTATGGTCTTGCGTCATTGATTGATTCATTGATTGAGGGGGGGGGGGGTTATGGAACTGTCTTACAACAAATCAAGTTTCGAGGAAAAACGATCTTCACTTTTAAAGAGCTGTCAACGTAAATTCGACGCATTTGGAGGTATCTTCCAAGTAAATACGCCGAAAACTTGGTATCAAACATGCCTCGGAGTTGCAAAGGAATTGTTGACGCTGCGAGTGACTGGACGTATTAGTAACTGTAACTGCATTTCTCTTTTGTTCATATATGCTGTATGTATATGGTTTAGTTTGTTGGCAAATACATTTTCTACTAATTAACCCGACCTCGATCTTATTTAACAGACTGTCTCTCTATCCTCTTGATTTAGAAATTTTTGTTTGTGTAACTAATCTCCTTTGTCTCATTCTGCTGTTGTGTTGTTTCCGTTCTGTGTTTTGACACTCTATTTGTTTATTTATACCAATATACAGTGCCCAATGTCTAGGGATTGATCGATGAGAGTATACGGAACAAAAAAGGGCCAATGAACTTATGTCCAGAAATTCATGGTTTCCATGCTAGAGACCACTTATTCAGTCATACATTATTACAGAGACTGAGGTAGAATACGCGCAGTAACTTGCAGCCACAGTTTATATTCCTCATACGTCACGCCCTAGCACCCTCTCCTTCCATAGTAATTGGTAATGTTGTGTCCCTTTCACTTCTTTAGCTGATTCACCTTCTAGCCGATGTGATATAGCGTTGTACACAGTGGTTCCGTATTCGAATCGAGAGCTTGCCGACACGGTGTTTACTCACGGAAAGGCAAATGGCAACAGGCTGCGGGCGGCAAGGTGGTATCAGGAGACCTATCCCTGCCAACAATCACAGCAGTCAATGTTTACAACAGTGTTTCGCCGCTTGTCTGAGACAGGGTCATTTTAGAATGCAGGAAATTTTGAAGGACGTACCCGAAATGTTCGGACCCGCCAGATTAGCCGCTAACGGGCTAACGCGCTCCTTCTTGGACTCAGGTAGGTGCGCCTGCCCTGTATCGAATCAACCAGGCGGGTTAAAGACGGGAGGCCGGTGTGCCGGTCAGCCAGAATGTGGTTTTTAGGCGGTTTTCCACATCCCTAGGTGAATACCTGGCTGGTCCCCTCGTCTTGCCTCAGTTACACGACTCGCAGACATATTAACACATTCGCACTATTCCATGCATTACACTAGGCACAGACAGTTGAGGTATATTTATTCTGCCCTGGGGGGGGGGGGGGGGGGCTATTGGGTGGCAGCAGGAAGGGCATCTGGTGACCCCTTAACATTGACATTGCCAAATCCGTACCTACCCATGCCGACCCTGTGCAACCGCGGGATAAAGGTGATAGCGATATATAGATAGGGCCCAATTTGTTCAGACAGCAGACTTGGAGGAAAATGTGGTTAACACTTTGGAAGACGACCGGCATGTCAGTACCAGGCAGTTGGCCTACCAGTACAGGGTTAGCTAGAGGACCGTCTGGAACATTCTCCATGACAATTGTTACTTCCCTCATCACTTACAGCATGTGCAGAGCTTACTAGCGACGACTTTTCACATCAGGAGCGGTTTTGTCTCTAGTTTCTTCGTCAGGCAACAAAGATTCTGGGATTTGTGTCGTCCATCCTATTCACATATGAGGCCACCTTTACGCGGCGTGGGTATCTTCAGTGGTATCTATCGTCATCTGAGGGATAGAATGCACAACCCCCGCGGAATGATGGTGACAGCGAATCATCAGAATCGATACAGCAGGGATAGTTGGCGACTATATTTTGGGACCAGTCTTCCTTCCACTTCGCCTAAGCGGTCGAAACTATCGGCGCTTCTTGTGGGTGACTTTGCCCGCCTGCTGGAAGAAGTGCCATTCATGGGTCGAAGGTTTGTATTGTTACTGCATGACGGTGCTCCAGTGCACTTTACCGTTAACGTCCGGACGCATCTTAATCGTGGCTTCACTGGTCCTTGGATCGGACGAGGGGGCCAGTTGCATGGCCTGATCGTTCACCGGATATCAACCCATGTGATTTCTGGTTATTGGCCGTCTCAAAGGGTCATGAATGCAGAGCCCATTTCAGACAGGGTGCAGCGTATTCACGCTGCCTTTGACTCTGTTCGGATGCAACCTGACCGATTTGAACGTGTGAGACTGAACATGTTACACGCATGGGTTGAGACACATGGAAACCATTATCAACTCATAATATAACTGTGGCTGCGTGGTACAGCGCGATTAGACCGCAGTCTCTGTAACAACGTATGATTGGATAAATGGTCTCTTGCGTGGAAACCATGCATTTCCGGACATAAGTTCATTACACATTTTTTTTTGTATCCTATCCTCGCTCAATCCCTAGAGTTTGCACGTGGTGGAAAACATCACGCTGTTCATCAAGTTCCTATTTTGTAATATGATTTTGTGTTTTATCTCAATAGGCACATCCTTTAACTGTCCTTAAAAGTTTCATTTCGGAGGACTGTATTATTATTTTGTCTAACACAATTAATGTGCAAGATTCACTTCCATATGCTAGAATTCGGGTCGTTGTTACTTTGTAAAATTTTGGCTTTGTATCCTTCGTTGTCTTACCGTCCAGTGTTCTGTGCACTGTCCCACATACACTCCTGGAAATGGAAAAAAGAACACATTGACACCGGTGTGTCAGACCCACCATACTTGCTCCGGACACTGCGAGAGGGCTGTAAAAGCAATGATCACACGCACGGCACAGCGGACACATCAGGAACCGCGGTGTTGGCCGTCGAATGGCGCTAGCTGCGCAGCATTTGTGCACCGCCGCCGTCAGTGTCAGCCAGTTTGCCGTGGCATACGGAGCTCCATCGCAGTCTTAACACTGGTAGCATGCCACGACAGCGTGGACGTGAACCGTATGTGCAGTTGACGGACTTTGAGCGAGGGCTTATAGTGGGCATGCGGGAGGCCGGGTGGACGTACCGCCGAATTGCTCAACACCTGGGGCGTGAGATCTCCACAGTACATCGATGTTGTCGCCAGTGGTCGGCGGAAGGTGCACGTGCCCGTCGACCTGGGACCGGACCGCAGCGACGCACGGATGCACGCCAAGACCGTAGGATCCTACACAGTGCCGTAGGGGACCGCACCGCCACTTCCCAGCAAATTAGGGACACTGTTGCTCCTGGGGTATCGGCGAGGACCATTCGCAACCGTCTCCATGAAGCTGGGCTACGGTCCCGCACACCGTTAGGCCGCCTTCCGCTCACGCCCCAACATCGTGCAGCCCGCCTCCAGTGGTGTCGCGACAGGCGTGAATGGAGGGACGAATGGAGACGTGTCGTCTTCAGCGATGAGAGTCGCTTCTGCCTTGGTGCCAATGATGGTCGTATGCGTGTTTGGCGCCGTGCAGGTGAGCGCCACAATCAGGACTGCATACGACCGAGGCACACAGGGCCAACACCCGGCATCATGGTGTGGGGAGCGATCTCCTACACTGGCCGCACACCACTGGTGATCGTCGAGGGGACACTGAATAGTGCACGGTACATCCAAACCGTCATCGAACCCATCGTTCTACCATTCCTAGACCGGCCAGGGAACTTGCTGTTCCAACAGGACAATGCACGTCCGCATGTATCCCGTGCCACCCAACGTGCTCTAGAAGGTGTAAGTCAACTACCCTGGCCAGCAAGATCTCCGGATCTGTCCCCCATTGAGCATGTTTGGGACTGGATGAAGCGTCGTCTCACGCGGTCTGCACGTCCAGCACGAACGCTGGTCCAACTGAGGTGCCAGGTGGAAATGGCATGGCAATCCGTTCCACAGGACTACATCCAGCATCTCTACGATCGTCTCCATGGGAGAATAGCAGCCTGCATTGCTGCGAAAGGTGGATATAAACTGTACTAGTGCCGACATTGTGCATGCTCTGTTGCCTGTGTCTATGAGCCTGTGGTTCTGTCAGTGTGATCATGTGATGTATCTGACCCCAGGAATGTGTCAATAAAGTTTCCCCTTCCTGGGACAATGGATTCACGGTGTTCTTATTTCAATTTCCAGGAGTGTATCATTTGAAACTTACTTAAGGCATTAGCGACGAGCTTTTCTAATTCATAGATGACTTTGCAGTGTAACAGCTGAAAATGCTACACCTGTTTTATTGATTGTTCATCTTGTATTATTTTGGAGCGTATTGGAAATTTCTATTTGAAGGACATTTCTTTCATTTCTTTGCCAAAATTTTGACATTATTATTTTTACATATTTGGTTTATACGATGTATTACGAACTGATGGTCATTTTCTGGTTTTTAGTAACTTCTTGGCCATCAGGAAGCATATATATATATATATATATATATATATATATATATATATATATATATGTGTGTGTGTGTGTGTGTGTGTGTGTGTTTGTGTGTGTGTGTCCTGGTATTAACCTGACACCTTGTTTTAACTTCCCGTTTCCACAGTCTAACAATGTCGTCTAAGTGCATACTGAATATAGTAAGTGGAAGGCTACACAACTGTCGCACTTCTCTGATGACGTTTATTGGTCTTGCCTTCTCCTTTCCTGTATTTATTATTTGCATTAAATGTCTCGGATACTTTTCGTTTATACGTGATGTTCCAGTGCTTATTTTTGTTCGCTGTTTCAAAGGTCTTCGTGTAATCTATGAATGCCATGTGACTCCCGACGTTCACAGAGAGGGCATGGACTGACAGGGATAATGAGTGCTTCGACAGATCGTTTTTCCAACCGACCAACTCGTAAAGCACTCTAGCTAGAATGGGAAAACATCACTTTTATTGAAGCCTCGAAGACAGGACGCGTAGCGGACTATGACCAAGCGACTGGCAAGCTGTGCCGCTGTCGCAGACCATAAGACAGACAGGGAATTACGAACAATGGATGTTAAGCATACAGCAAACAATACTGCAGATACGAAGAAAGAAAACGAGAATTAAGTGTCTAATGGAACTACGCTGCTATTAAACAGGAGGCTAAGGTTTCAAGCACGCAGTAGTAGAAACGGCATACAACAAGTTGAATTAAAAAGAAATTGAATTGTTCGAAGGAAAGTCAGAATACACAATGACAATTTTGTAAGTGAAACAAGTGACACTAATGAACCTAAGGACAAAACGAAAGAGAAACTTAGGTCTGGTAGACAACACATTTCATCCGTTAATATGGTAGATGGCACAGTAATTAACAACAGAGACAAAAGTGATCACACATTCTAATATTTCATTAAATGTTTGTAATAACTCAAGAGATATATCATATGTATATATAATCAATAAAGGCAACAATGAAATTTGTGGAAGTAATGCCAAATGGAGTGTAGAAAGACATTAAAGTTGTGAAGTCCGGAATGATGCCAAAAGACGATAGTTTTACACTCGCTATAGTAAAAGGCGGAGGAACACTAGTACGGAAGTAACTTCCAAATTTGTTTACCAGTTATCTGTGCTGGTAGATACCCCCAGTATTGAAAGTATATTATAATTATTCAAGATTTGAAACATTTTCCTTTAATTTCAATCCATACTCGTTCATGAGCGGGGAAACGTGATGTAACAGTAGAAAAATAGTTGAACGACGTTAGAATAAAAAGAAAAGCTGTTAGTTCGGATGTATCGATTAGGTTACTGTTCGTTTCGAAAAGTAACTAAATGCTTGCTGTACGATGTGCGGTCTAAATTAAGTGTCGGTCTTTGATAGCTTCGTGCATGCGTAGTATCATCAACTACAAAGTTTGCATATAGCCTTCAGTTAACTGTAATCGACCTTCTGAAGATGGTGTGTTAAAACGAGCGTATAATAATACCGCCAGTTGTGAAATTCAGTCAGTAATTAGTCCTCGTATTATAGCACAAAACTGCACGACTGAAGTTCTCCCTGAATTTTATGAAAAATATTGACCTTACGCAAGAAGCCAAGAAAAACTGGCATAACAGTGTCCCAAGTTTTAACGAAAGCCGTCTTAGTATTCGGACCATCAACTCGTTGAGCGCCTCGATAAAAAAAAAATGTTCGGTTTGCGGTAAGCAGTGATTGTGAAGAAATTCCAAAGCTCTTTAGACAGCGCTGCCAGGAGCAAAACCTGTGTTGAGAAACGTAATCACTAACCGAACTTCACATCGTTAGAATTTGTAATTACCATCTCACAAACAGACGTTAAGTTAATACGAGAATACAGCTCCCCAGAAATACGTAACGTGACTTTTATGTCCTCTTTCCGAATGAAACTCGTACAGTGGGCCGAAATCATTTTATCTACGTTAATTAGCTGTCAGAATCATCCATAACTGGTTGACGAATATCTATCGATAAATGTTTGCGGTTATCGGATGTGGAAGCCGCCTGGACGGTTACGCAAAATGTGTTGTATGAAGATGCGAGCTATCACCTTACGACTATTAATCAGATTCACTTTATTCCTATAACTCAATGAATACCAGAGTAGGATTTTTTCGTTAGACAGCTCACACCCGTTGGCAGTGTCTATGAGGTAATCTGACAATCCCATTAATTTCAAGTATACATGAAATCCACGTATTAGCGCTTAAATGAGATGAAAAGAAAGACAAATTTATCGCAACTGCACTAACTTCAGTGTACGACATTTCTTGTTTCAGGCCTTAAAAAAGCCGTCCAAGCACAGAAGTTTCGTCGTAGTGAATATATGATTGGGAATGCTTCTGGCGGAAGCTGTTATTAATGCAATACTTAATTCAGTTATTGCATTGAGGTTGACATACAGCGAACGACAGTAATGAAAACATACTATGGGGCTCTAATCTGCAACACCAAGAATGACAGTAAATAACATTTTAATTACGAGCTGCACCCAGAAAGGCAGTTCCTATCGCGTCTGGATATGGCATGAGTAGTCGGATAGGAACGCGCATTCGCAAGAGTAGACGGAATATAATTTTGGCAATAATGCATACCGCACGGCGCTAGGATAAAATGGGTGCTATAACCGAGAAGCCGGCTCCCTCTCTTTATTTATTTTTGCGTTCTCATCTGCCTCACGAAATGGATACGAAAATGAAATTAAGTAAATGAAAAATAAACTATAAAAATTTGGGAAACATTTAAAACCATCAGTTACGCCAATTTTCTCGTCGCGCAATCGCATTGTCCTTTGCAGGTACGGCCCGGCGATTCTCAGTCCTCCAGAAACAACCGACAAGTGCTAAACGCAACTTTCACGGAAAAGTAACGAAAATTTTTTAACGTCCCTCCAACGCGCAGCGTCTGGCAGAGACTGAAACCGCCTGCTTTGCCTTGACACATATTCACTCACTCAGTACTGCTCTTCGTGGAACAGCAAGTTCTAGTTTACTTTTCTTTAACTGTGTAACACAGAATCATTTAGATGAAACTAGCAAGACCTGTCAACACGAGCAAGTTGATTTTCTTTACTTGCGTCACTGGTGATGATTTTCTGATTAATTAATTACGTTTTAATATCTATAATAATACATCTATTATAACTGAATTATTGTTTACCAAACAATTGAAAATCCAGGATAGAACGTAACAATACTGAATCTTGTTGTGCCTATCTGCGACTCAGCATCCCTGCTATATGAAGTATTGTTTACAGTTTTAATGCATGTTGTCAGTTAGATTTCTGTAGATATCAAGGCACTGCTACTGACATAGCGGCAAATACGACCGGCGATTTTTGTGGATTGCAAGCGAAATTCACAGGATGTTCACTGTTCGATCTATTCTTTGAACCTTGTGACATAAGAGGCAATGAAGAATGAGACCATGATGAGAGACTCAAATGTGAAAGAAATAACGAGTTCTCTTCGCTTGTCCGCTAAGCGACTGGCAACATTTGAATCCGTGCAAGCTGCCCAGGGTGCTACCTCTATTCAATCGGTATCTGTTCGGTCTTTTTCTTGCCATGGCAGGTGGTGTTGTAGAATAAGTTCAGTGAAAGCTATTTTGCAGAATTAAAGACAGTTAATTTTGTCCTTCGATGACTCGAGGTCTAAAAATTCGATGTCGAAGCTAAAGGTTTCTTAAATTTTCTGTGTTCTTTTAAATTTACCTTTTTTAGTGCACTTCCCATTAAAATTTTAGAACCAGGTCAAATTTTGAGTGCTTTTCTGTAAACTTCTTCTCTGCCGCTCCAAAAACCCCTGGAGAAGATTAATAGCGTCCGAGGTGTTGTGAAGTTCTCTCGAACTGATGAAAGTTTCCATGAAGTATGGAGCTGTTGTTTGGAATTGACCAAAAAATTTGATGCCCAACATCCGAAACTTTCAAAGGTAAGAAGGATTTCACGAAATTTGATGACTGCGCTCTACCTTATGCTTTTACCTACTCCCGAGATTATTACCAGAGAATTTGTTCTGAGGTTTTAGATACTGTGATGCAGAGTTTTGAGAATCGATTTTCAATACCTCGATTTTCAAGACCTCGTTCAAAGAAATAGAAAATTTTCTTCTTTCCAAAACTAATGACTGCAGTAGAAAATTTTCTTCTTTCCAAAACTAATGACTGCAGTTATCCAGCATAATTTTGTAATGATGACTTTGATCCAGAAAGATCAACCTTGCACGGAAATATGATATTAGGTACGTGTAAATTTAAAAATAATTTCGTAGGAAGTATGAAAGACGTGGTGAGCTTCTTTTCCTCACACGTGCACGCCAGCGAATTGATTCAAGATTTGATGAAACTGATGAATATCGCTTTAACTATACGAGTTTCTAAATGTATAGCAGCATGTTCTTACTCCGCTCTCACAAGTTTAAAGCTTAACTGCGCATTGCCATGACGTAAGACAAATTGAACGACAACGCTATCAAGCATGTCCATAAACAAGAAGCCAAAAACGTGGACCTCTCGACACCGTGGAGAACATGTTCATCAAACGATCCAGTGTTCGTGGGAACACATTCTTTACGAGTGAGAATTAGAAATGAAATGAATTTTCAGGAGGGTTAGTTTTCAGCATGTGTGAACTGTGATTTAGAGCACACACAATTATTTTCAAAAGTCCACGCCCCCGTGCTGTCATACCGCCTCCCGCCAATTGTGAGGTTCGTGCAGTTATCCGATTTTTGCACGCTCGGAAGCAATCTCCAGCAAAGATCCATGACCAGTTGGGCCACGTGTATGGACGCGACATTGGGAGCGACAATATGGTCAGACGATGGTCAAGGCAATTCGCTGAAGGGCGAATCACCATTCACGACTAAGACCGTAGTGGCCGAGCGTCCCTGGCGACACTAGAATTGACGGAAACTTTGCGCCAAGCAGTTTTGCAGAACCGACGCATCACAGTTTCAGAACTCTCTTGTCAATTTCGCCAGACGTCTGGCTCCCTGTTTGGCGAAATTGTCTGCCGGCGGCTTGGTTTTCATAAACTGTGTGTAAGACGCGTGCCAAGTCAGCTGATAGTTGAACACAAAACCTACAGCGGTACGCAGAGAAAGTTGACGAGTTTCTTGACCATTGACCATGTCACTAGGGATGAAACATTTGTGTCGCATGCCACACCAGAAAAAACAACAATCCATGGGGTCCCGCCGGCCGGAGTGGCCGTGCGGTTCTAGCCGCTACAGTCTGGAACTGCGTGACCGCTACGGTCGCAGGTTCGAATCCTGCCTCGGGCATGGATGTGTGTGATGTCCTTAGGTTAGTTAGGTTTAAGTAGTTCTACGTTCTATGGGACTGATGACCTCAGAAGTTAAGTCTCATAGTGCTCAGAGCCATTTGAACAATTGGGTCCCGGCATAGTAGTTCACTTGTGAAGACAAAATTCAAGCAGGCAGTCTCTGCTAAAAAAATAATGTGCGCTGTCTTCTGGGATGGACGTGGTGTCCCCGTGCGATAGATTTTTACAGAGAGGGGACACCGTAAATGCTGATCGTTTTCGTCAGACATTAAAAAGTCCTACGAGGTCGATCCAGAACAAGAATCGTGGGTTATTGCTAAGACGCATTACCCTTGTGAATACCAATGCAAGTCACTATATCGCGAACGCCACAAGAAATGTCTTGCATCAGTTTGGATGTGAGATCTAAAGCCCCAACGTTGCCCCAAGTGACTTTCTTCTCAATCGTCTCAAGAAGCGTTTCTTGGCAGGAAAACGTTTCTGCAACGATGCTGAAAGTCGTGTGACATATACACAATTTATGGTGCATTGTTACAGTAAATGTATCAACAGTGATTGTGTCCGTATATTCCATCAATATTTCTTACTTAGTGATGCTTTTTTTATCACTCATCGGAACTTACTTTCTGAATACACCTCGTATTGTGTGTATGCAGTATCCTAAGTGGAATACTTGATTAAGTGTGCACATAATATAGGGTAAGTCCGAAATTCAGTACATAGAACTGCCACCTGTGCCAAAAGCAATGGCTCTAACTGGTAGGGCATGCAGTCGAACTGAGCTTGGATGTGAGATACGATTGCGCCACTCCATGCTACCTCAAGTCTACGTCAGAGTCCATGAATCGTAGTAGCTGTCGAGTGGTGGCGAGCCAGTCCGAGATGACGAGATGTCCTCGGCGGGTGGAGGATCTGGAGAATGCGTTAATCAGGTAACAGTAGGACTCCTTCTATAGCGAGGTAGGTCAAGTCAACAGGGGCAACATGCGGTCTTGTGCCATTTTGTTGAGCGAAAACTTCACAGTGACTGAAAAGATGGGGCAGAGCCATCGGACGTAACACGTCAGGTACGTAACAGCTGTTGTGTTCGTTAACAGCTACGTGAACCAGAGGTACTTGTACCCCTAACCACCCAAGGCCATGACGCCAGGTGGTGGAACCGTATGACGGTGACCCAATGCCACATGGCAACGTTAGCTCTTCTCGGAGCCTCGACATGTGGATATGGTATGTCCATCGTTATGCTGTGTATAAAATTGCTCTCACAAATGTGAGAACTGTAGAGAAGGGATGTGCATTGTTGTCATTGGATGGACCACTTTTGGCGCATCTATCTCTGTTGCTGTGTCAGGGTAAGCCGCAACAATGGCTACAGTGCTGATAGACACTATCGCACTATTTGCGTGGTCACGAACCACATAAGTAGGTGCATTATATGTGGTGCTAGATATTTACCTCACAGACATAACAATCACATTTCGAGCTGCAATGTACTGATTTAACTTAGGAAGGCAGGACAAGATGACTGCAGTAACCGGCTTACCAAACCAAGACAAGCGCTAGCTAAAGCAATGGCGGACTGACTCCTGACCAACGATGGGAGCGGAGGACAAGGGCAGATGGGTATATAAAATATTTTGCAATACTAGAGAGAAACTAACGAGGAATCACGTTGTACCAAGTCGTGGTATGGCTTATTTCTCCATTTGGCATGTTTTCTACCGAACCCACATACATCGCGTGAACGTGTGGGGAAGAAGGAATCCCTGAGCATGTGGTCGCATATTTTACTGGGATGAACACAAGCGAGTGACACCAACTTACCTGCAAATGAAACAATATATAGTTTAGACAGAAACACAGAAGGTTGGGCATCATTAAACTCATTAGCTGACATTTTTTCAGAGGGAACAATTAACGAATTTCGACGAGGTAAACCAATCAGGAATAACCAGAATAGATACCACAAAATATAGAATAATAAAAAATAATAGATTATAATATAAAACATTGTAGCTTAATACAACACATTTATTATTTTTGATACAATCATTGCAAATGTTCAGAAGCCACAAAGTACAAATAATATAAAATGAAAGTTTCTACAGTAAAACATTGTAAACTACTGCAGGACTACAGAATATCGCTTACGCTTCTACCACCTATGTTTACAGGAACTGAACAGTTTTAGATTAAAAGTAAGATATCTGTCGCAGACAGACTGATAATAAACAGTATAATATTTGTTGTAAAGCAAGAAAAATTGTAGTTTTGTCTTTCTGTAAACCTTAAGTAATGTAAGGATAAAATGTTTCTCAGCTCTTCAAACAAAATTATAATGTCATTCAAAGACTGTAATAATGTGAAGGTAATGGGTTGGTCGATCCTCACTCTTTCCTATCATCTATCGTTTTCTTCAAACAAAACGACATTTATTTTAAATTTCATATTTCCTTGTATTTCATGTGATTTTCAAGGTAAGTAAAAGTGCAGACAATAAAACAAAGATATGAAAGATAGGAAAAAAGGGGGATACAGGTAAGGGCCGCCCACATGTGGCGGGAAACGGACAAGAGTGAGTGCGACTGGGAACGGCTGATACTGATATAGCTTTCTTTCCTTTCTTTTATATAGCCTCTCTTTGGGACTAGAAATGGAATTTAAAAAAGAGGAAGTGCCACCACCAATTTTGCTCTAAGTAAAAAAAAAAAAAGAGAAAAAAAGGAAACACTACTTCATGCATTGGACCCTATGTAATCCTTCTCCCAGAGTGACTAACCTAGAGCTATGAGTGGCGAGAAGGGATAAAAGGGAAGGAAGCCCCAGGGGAGCCATGAAAATTAAACGTAATTAGGTTTTTTTTTATATAAGCGCCTCATGTAGCGTGTCCTGCGTCGGCCAGCACGTCCAGAGGTGTCCTTTCGTGGTGTGGGGTTATCGGTTCTCTTCTGTTCGGGTAGGTTCCAGATCAGTTTCAGGTTCTCATGGCATGGACGTTCTAGATGCGTGGCGGATCATTAAAGGTGCTCCCTAAGAAATTGGAGAATTATTGCTTACAGTGAGGGCTGCGCGTATGGATGCAGTGTCTTTCGTTGACATAATTCCAGTATCCTCGCACTGACTTACTGCCAGAATTAAAAAGATGAAGGACCGTGTGGCCGCAGTCCGATTTCACAAAGTGATTTTTGCTGGTGGAAATAGAAGTTTGTAGATGTCGATCTGAGCGGGTGTTTGGCAAGTAAGAAACGTCAAGATACGCCGCGATAGTGTCCAGACACCGGACTTAGGGGCACAGGGGAGCCGGAGGTCGTCCGTGTCGTCCACCTCACAGTGGGAGCAGGGGAGCGAATTGGCTAGATGGATGCGCTGCAGTCCATGTCGGTTAACTTGTTGCCATTTACTGTGATACACCACGCTGACTGGACGTCTGTTCGAGACAGCGTGCGTGGGCCGCTTTCCATATGTGCCGCCACACATACTGGGGACACTTAATTTCGGTGAGGCTGAGCTGTCGGTACTGTTGTAACACTTCCTCAACTGTTTTTGTCTGGTAAAAACTTGGAAGTGGTAAAGACCGGTAGACTTAACTGAAATACAGGAACAGTCGTCGGATATGATAAAAGTGAGATGGAATGTTCGAAACCAAAGGTGGGAAGGACAAAGTGGCCGGCGCAAAGTCTTGGAACCGGAGTCCAATGAGGCTATGCGTGCAGAGACGCCCGAGTTTTACCTGGGCGCAGACGTACTGCGCCGTGGCTATGGTCAGCACGTGTATTAGTCCCCATCGTTATTAGTCGCTGGCATGTCACTGGACACCTTCAGCGCAAAGCGCCTCCGTCGACATCTTAACGTATAAAACACTGCCTGTAACGGAAAAATGTATTCCGATCGTATCAAGGGGGTTCAGACGCAGATCCTCTCGTATGAACTGTTCAAATGAAAAGGCTCTTGGTCGTGGACGTTCTGCTTGGCACTTTACTGTGATCGTCGCACGGCGGTAAGAGTGCACAATGAGGTATTAATGTTCTCTATTTACACAAATTCCTTGACACGGAAGTAAAAAACTCGGAGGGCGGCGCGCTGGCCGGGATGCGGAGCAGTTCTGCCCGCTACCACGACTGAGACACGACTGAGCTACTACACTCCTCGAAATTGAAATAAGAACACCGTGAATCCATTGTCCCAGGAAGGGGAAACTTTATTGACACATTCCTGGGGTCAGATACATCGCATGATCACACTGACAGAACCACAGGCACATAGACACAGGCAACAGAGCATGCACAATGTCGGCACTAGTACAGTTTATATCCACCTTTCGCAGCAATGCAGGCTGCTATTCTCCCATGGAGACGATCGTAGAGATGCTGGATGTAGTCCTGTGGAACGGCTTGCCATGCCATTTCCACCTGGCGCCTCAGTTGGACCAGCGTTCGTGCTGGACGTGCAGACCGCGTGAGACGACGCTTCATCCAGTCCCAAACATGCTCAATGGGGGACAGATCCGGAGATCTTGCTGGCCAGGGTAGTTGACTTACACCTTCTAGAGCACGTTGGGTGGCACGGGATACATGCGGACGTGCATTGTCCTGTTGGAACAGCAAGTTCCCTGGCCGGTCTAGGAATGGTAGAACGATGGGTTCGATGACGGTTTGGATGTACCGTGCACTATTCAGTGTCCCCTCGACGATCACCAGTGGTGTGCGGCCAGTGTAGGAGATCGCTCCCCACACCATGATGCCGGGTGTTGGCCCTGTGTGCCTCGGTCGTATGCAGTCCTGATTGTGGCGCTCACCTGCACGGCGCCAAACACGCATACGACCATCATTGGCACCAAGGCAGAAGCGACTCTCATCGCTGAAGACGACACGTCTCCATTCGTCCCTCCATTCACGCCTGTCGCGACACCACTGGAGGCGGGCTGCACGATGTTGGGGCGTGAGCGGAAGGCGGCCTAACGGTGTGCGGGACCGTAGCCCAGCTTCATGGAGACGGTTGCAAATGGTCCTCGCCGATACCCCAGGAGTAACAGTGTCCCTAATTTGCTGGGAAGTGGCGGTGCGGTCCCCTACGGCACTGTGTAGGATCCTACGGTCTTGGCGTGCATCCGTGCGTCGCTGCGGTCCGGTCCCAGGTCGACGGGCACGTGCACCTTCCGCCGACCACTGGCGACAACATCGATGTACTGTGGAGACCTCACGCCCCACGTGTTGAGCAATTCGGCGGTACGTCCACCCGGCCTCCCGCATGCCCACTATACGCCCTCGCTCAAAGTCCGTCAACTGCACATACGGTTCACGTCCACGCTGTCGCGGAATGCTACCCATGTTAAAGACTGCGATGGAGCTCCGTATGCCACGGCAAACTGGCTGACACTGACGGCGGCGGTGCACAAATGCTGCGCAGCTAGCGCCATTCGACGGCCAACACCGCGGTTCCTGGTGTGTCCGCTGTGCCGTGCGTGTGATCATTGCTTGTACAGCCCTCTCGCAGTGTCCGGAGCAAGTATGGTGGGTCTGACACACCGGTGTCTATGTGTTCTTTTTTCCATTTCGAGGAGTGTAGTTCCGCCTTGTCTGCAGCCACACACAGCGGCTAAGCGGCCACACGTCCCACCGTAAAAATTTAGGTGGTGGACCACCAAACTGATGCATCAAGTGGAAAAAAGTGTCCATATTGCTTGTTGTTACGCTGCTAAAAGGCCCATTTCATGACCCACGGGATGTGACGCGTGCGGCCGTCGACATGCCGTGTGACGTTCAGTGTGGACCTCCTGAAGCCACTGACTGTATACTGGGGTGGCAGGGGTGGGATGCCGACCAACGCAAGCAGCGATACGGGGCGACGATGAACACCATTCCTAATGGGTCACGATACTGCTCACACGACGCATATCACGACTCTCTCCCAACAAACAACATTCAAATGTGGTTCCCACGTGAGAAGAACACTACATAATTTTTTCTTCTGTGCAGCTTTCTAAGAGGCGGCACTCCTAGCTTCCATTTTCGATTCCAATGAAGCTCTTATTATTTGTATTACTAGAGTTGTATACTTCATACCAGTTTGTCGTTTGTTGCATGCCGCATTAATGATGTTACGATGTTAATAGTCAAAGTGTATCTTCACTATTAACGAATCAGCATCATAGCATATAACCAGGAGAGAGAAATGGCTGAGGACAATAGAGGAATTGGACATGAAAAGGAGCAGTCAGAAAGGCTGGACACTCCTTAAACGTCTCAACAATGACCCGACTTTCTCTCCAGGACATGCTCCCGTCACAGCCGACCAAATAGCCTGCCAGCTTCTCAGGAATGGGAAACCCGACACCAAAATCAGGAAGTCGGAGACCAATATAGACAGGATTGAACGCCAAGAAAATTCAACTCTGGCCACCCCTCTCACAATGGCAGATCTTGACAAAGCCATAGCGAAATGCAAGCTAAGGAAGGCCCCGGGCCTGGACGGGATTTTTGTTGAACAGATTAAACACTTTGGTCCCAACGTTAAACAATGGCTACTGAAACTGTTTAACAATTGCATGGAAACAGGTCAGATTCCCACAAGCTGGAGGAAGGCTAAAGTTATAGCCATTTTAAAACCAGGCAAAAATGCTGATGACCCCAGAAATTTCCGAGCCGTATCACTTCTCTGCCATATCTTTAAAATCTTTGAAAGAATACTCCAGGATTGCCTCTCCAGAGCCATAGAACCCTACCTAATCCCCCTACAAGCAGGTTTCCGCCCAGGGAAAAGCACTACATGTAAGGTAATTAACCTCACGCAGCTGATTGAAGACGGCTATGAGAACCGGAAAATAACCGGTGCCGCCTTTACAGACTTGACAGCCGCATATGACACCGTCAACTTACGTCTGCTAATGAAGAAGCTGTATGCCATTACCAGGGACATTAAATTCACTTCCACAGTTAGAAGTCTGTTAGAGAACCGTAGGTTCTCTGTGGAATTCCAAGGGATGCATAGCAGGTGGCGGGCCCAGAAAAATGGTCTCCCTCAGGGCAGCGTACTGGCACCCTTACTTTTTAACATACACACCAACGATCAACCACTGCCAGCTGGTACGGAAAACTATATCTACGCCGATGACCGTGCTGTGGCCGTACAGGGTGACTCTTTTGAAGATGTTGAGACAAAGCTCACGGATGCGCTAGACATGCTCTGTCAGTACTACGCCGACAATCAACTCAAGCCGAACCCTAGCAAAACACAAGTTTCCGCCTTCCATCTCCGTAACAAGCAGGCATCCCGAAAGCTGCGTGTCTTCTGGAAGGACACACTCCTCGAACACTGTGTTAACCCCAAATACCTAGGAGTAACCCTAGAA
This sequence comes from Schistocerca americana, assembly GCF_021461395.2. Lineage (NCBI taxonomy): Eukaryota > Metazoa > Arthropoda > Insecta > Orthoptera > Acrididae > Schistocerca > Schistocerca americana. Next base: position 98,142,967 of record NC_060121.1, read on the forward strand.
AGGGCTCTGACGTATAAACAGCACTGTATTAACACCAAAATGAAGGTGAGCGGCAGAAATAATATTCTTGGGAAAATAACGAACTCCTCCTGGGGCGCAAAGCCAGAGGTAGTGAGGACCACAGCACTAGCAGTTTGCTTCCCAGCAGGCGAATATGCAAGCAGTGTCTGGTACAACTCTACCCACGCTAAACAGGTCGCCATTGCTCTGAACGAGACCTGCAGGCTCGTCACTGGATGTCTGAAACCGACGCCAACAGACAAGCTCTACCATCTTGCTGGGATTGCACCTCCTGCAGTGCGAAGAGAAGCGGCAGCCTATAGTGAAAGAGCGAGGGCTGAGATGGCAGAGAGCCACCCCCTCCACAAAACTCAGCCAGCCACCAAACGCCTGAAATCTAGACGCAGTTTTCTCAGAGCAACCGAAGATTTTAGCGACCAACCTGGATCTAGGGCGGAGAGATGGAAGCGGAAGGGAGAAGGGCACTCGATGGAACCAAAGGAAGAATTGGCACCGGGTTACGATGAGGATTGGGTGGTCTGGAGATCACGAAACAAGCTACGCACCAACACTGCACGGTCAAGAGATAACCTTCTGAAGTGGGGATATTCTACTACATCTAATCTGTGCGACTGTGGAGAGGTGCAGACGACCCAGCACATGTATAACTGCCCTGAATGTCCTTCACACTGTACTTTAGAGGATCTGATGTTGGCAACCCCAAATGCTGTCGACGTAGCCCGCTTATGGGCCAAATGCCTATAACATTTTGTTTCTGTGCACACATATTTGTATATATATTTTATATATTTTTTCATATGCCTGTAATTAATTTTTTTTCTGTGTGCTATTCATTTTTTTATATTCCTGTATCCATGGTGCTTCTGACACGAATAAAAAAAAAGCATCATAGCTCATCTGATCCAGTGTCAAAACAGTAAATGAAGAATGGTGATCCAGATGTTCTCGATCTGTCCATCGTGGCAGCTCGACCGTACCAGACCGAACTCCTTAGTTCTGAAATTACTAATCGGCACATAACGCGAATATCGTCTTTTCCACCTCCAGTTTTGCAATCCCCGCTGCGAGACTTCGATATGACCTACAGCACAGCCTTGGAAGAAGGACGTTAGTGTTATGTAACACAAGAAACATTATTTCTCCGTTTCTACATGGCTCGCGTTTCCAACACAACTACAAAACATGTTAGCAGAGTATTCTGCAATGGTATCGATAATAATAATAGCCACAGGTCGCCTGTGGAGAAACAAATGTGATTGGTAACCCATTGCCTCAAAAATAAAACTGAGTACATCTGTTGCAATATGTACAGCCAATCAACTAAGGTATTCGATAAGCGTTTTGCACAACTGGTATTACAACATTTGCAATTAAACAGTGATTTTTCCAATTTTTTATGTACAAACAGCAAATAACTTGAAATTTCGATTGAACGGAATGTATTTAATCCCGAAAACAAATTAAAAAATGAAAATTAATAAGCATATAACAAAGGTAATAGAATTTAGTGAAGGCAACTCAAATTATGAACAACAACCCAACCACCGATTCGTTAATGAACTGAATCGCTTCGCTTCGGAAAAACTAGTTTCTCGCTCACCTCAGTGTGTCATATCTCCTGCAATAAGTGTCGTTTAATGACATAATTATGTAGATATATTCAGTGGTAAATGTGGATGCTGTCTGTAAAATGCACCGCAAATAGAGTTAGCAGAAAAGAAGTAATGAATTAAAAATTCATACCGGATGCTAAGGTTTTACTGCGTGAACAGCGAAAATGTAGTTAGCGATAAACGTTTTTCATTTCATTGTTTTGTGGTGGTGTCAACGATAAAAATTTCAAGGAGTTTTAAAATTATGCATTAAGTCTTTTGGAGTTCGCTAAGTGCTCTCATACTTAAATACTGAATGAACATAGTCTGGGTAACTTCGGCGCCATGAGTTACACTATCTCACGACATAGACACACTTTCTGACTTTAATGCATCAGGTATTGTGTTAAACTTTTAATGTAAAATTGTATTTCTTAATAAGTAGGTTATGACTGAATTTTAAATTTTTAAATGCAGTCAGTAGCCGGCCGCGGTGGCCGTGCGGTTCTGGCGCTGCAGTCCGGAACCGCGGGACTACTACGGTCGCAGGTTCGAATCCTGCCTCGGGCATGGGTGTGTGTGATGTTCTTAGGTTAGTTAGGTTTAAGTAGTTCTAAGTTCTAGGGGACTTATGACCTAAGATGTTGAGTCCCATAGTGCTCAGAGCCATTTGAACCATAAATTCAGTCAGTAAATATATGAAGTACAGAAACTCATATTTTATTGCCACTGGGAGCTGTTAGATAGGCATCTGTACCTGAGGCCTGATGCCACGGTGACCATTTTAGCAACTTAATAGCATAGACACGAGAATTAAATTGGGTTTTGCTAATTGAGGAGCAAAATAACCCGCTGGGTCAGAAATTGTTGGTGTCATTCAAAATTAAAGTATTAAAATTACACGCATGTTTCACTTAGATTGAACAATGAAGCGATTATTTAATAAGAAAAGTAGAAGTGAAGAAAATCGGAAAGCTGAAAACGAATCTTGCTTCTTTTTTTATCTACTATAGCTACTCTTCCTGCTTGCGCGACTATGCACATCTTTCCTTACTTCATTGACGCCACTCAGGATATTGTTTATTTCCAATTCCGTTTAAGGGTGGAATAAAATTTTGCAGATCGTGTATTCAACAGCAAATAGCTGAAGATACTACGTGAGCATGGAGAACCAGCTTATTTATCATAACAAATATCAACTTAGACATTATTGAAGTTACTAGGTGCAGAACTTTTCGTAGTCCACATCTAAAAATTTCGGAGAAACTTGGCGACCAAACGTTCTCACAGATAGCCGTCTGAGAGCCAAACAAAACAAATATCGTGGAAGCTTTACGAGAATCGCTACTACGGGGAAGTTCCAAGAACAATTTCCTGAAGATCAGAGGAGGTCTCGTCATATTATATTTACAGCCTGCGTCCAAGAAAAACAATAAACCATGAAGGAATGTTACTGGTACGAGGGCTTCTGGAGCGTTACGAGAAACAGCAAGAACGTAGATTTGCTGGTGGATCTGCAACTACCTAAGCAAACAGGATGACGCAATTAAATCTGGTCATGGATGATGCATCAAAAGGATTTGTCATTCGTATGAAAACATTGTATTAAGTGAGAACTCAGGTGTTTATAAACAAAATTAGACAAAATACATTCAAAAAATATGACTCCGCTAAATTTACAGCAAAATGAGGAACTGTTTATGGACTGATGGACATAAATGTAATTAATCTGTCAGTTTCTTGCACAGGTGCGACTCTCCGTCATTTAATTGTGAAGTATGTACGCGAACTTACTCTTATGTTTTTCGGACTTAGTCAAGCGTTATACTTGGTGACTAAGAACACTTCCAAATATCGAAATTTATTCCAGAAATTCAACTTCACTGTCACATACCCATGTATTTGTTATGTAGTACAGTTGGTTACAATTAAAGTTCAGCTACTCACAGAGGTTCAGTGTGGGCTGTAATTATCGTATGGCAGCAAAACTTCAGCAGGTACTCCAGCACGTTAATGCAGAACCACTATATGCCAGAAGGAAATTAATTCCAATTTTGGCCACCAGCTGCAACTATAGCGCTATGAATGCAAGAAAGATGCATAAAATTGTTTTTCATATGTAATGGATTGGGAAAGAAATGTAGGTGGAAAAGATTAGTCAAGTGAGGAAGACATAATGTTGATTTTATTATTACTTGCCACTTATACAAATTGTTCAATATGAGCTCTGGAGACATCAGTAGTAGGGTAAGGGTTTTTTGGCGCATGACGTCATTGAAGATGGCGGCCGTGACGTCAGCTGATGACGCTAGTACCGTTATCCGAGATGGTGGCTTTTGGCAGGAAAGTGCCACGCCCCCTGCCATGCCCCCAGGGCGAGAAGATTGAATTTTGGTGAGAAATTGAATTATGTGCTAGTACACGTCACCTGGCAGTCTCCTGTCCCACCCTTCCGACTTTTTACGTGATGACACATTATCCTTTAGGAAAATTGGCAGAAATATCGAATTTTGGAGGAAATTTTGCTCTAAGAGCTTACTCATGCAGCTGAGGGGAGTTAGTATGGAGTTGCCCCCACTGGAGACTGCTCATATGTCATTCAGTTCGAATATAATTTCTATAAATTTGTATAAATTTGTTGAAATTTGTTTAAGTTTCTTTAAATATTTTGAAACTTGTTTAAATTTATGATCTACCTACAGCAGTAACGGGTTAGTGTGGTGTTACCAGCACAAGAGGCTGAGATATCAGTGCTTGTTGAGCTGTCGGTGTGGAAGGAGCATGTGTTCAATTAGCAAGTTGTTGGTGCCAGACAGAAGAGTTTTAATAGCTGTATTGCATGCACTCATTCAGCTGAGGAGTGCAACCACAGCACACTGCATGAAGAATGGAAGTGAGCATTAATGCTTGAACATACAAAGAGGAAGAATACACTCCAGCAAGTAAATGCTTTGCGTTAAGACGCATTACACAATGCATGGAAACATCTGTCTCTGTTGGAATTGTCTGTCATTCCTAAAACCACATATAAGTGCCGACCCCACAAGACACAACTGCTTCCTATCCAGCAAACCAAAGAACTGAGCTAGTTGTCGAGTTACCCTCTAGAGGGCGTCATAATAGTTCACGTGATCGTGCAATTCAGTCAATAGGAGTACAGCATCATGACAACGTCACATGTTTTTCTCACCTGCATGTGTGCCCCAGCCTCCTCATCCCCCCCCCCCCCCCCAGCAGTCTGGGGGGGAAAAATGGCGGGAAAAGCACTCAGCCAATTCTGTGCTGCTGGAGAGAGGAAGGAGTGTACTTTATTTATTTTTGTAACAATTTATTTAGGGACAGATTTCACGCACTTTATTTATTATGCTGATAGAAAACACTCACCCTGACATGCTTGGGGTCACAATATACATTTTCAGACCTGGGAACTACTAGTAAATAATGCAGTACACTGATGTGTAGAGATGCAAACAACTTGTGAATTACCGAAATAATCCAGTACACAGCTAACATATGTGCAAACTACTCGTATATCACCGAAATAATGCATGCGGAACGCTATGCAGACACACACACACACAACGCTTAAACACCCGAAGATAATGCAGTGCACGTAAAAAACGGAGCCTATCAGCGATTCGGCCCTGGATGGAAAGCCTAAGTGCACCCTATAATACATGAAAACTGTCCAGATGCGGGAGAGGAAGGTTAGGTTACTGTACTTTTGGTAGGGAAACTGACGCAATTATCGATCCTAATTACGTAATTAATCACAAAGATTGGTCCTAGTTAACAACTATATGCATAGTGCTGCACAATGATGGCATAGCAATCCAGCGCAAAAACTGACGATACCATTCAAGTGGTGTTATCCTGCTATGAAATATTTTCGCAATACCACTCGATATCAGCGACAGAAACACTAAAAATCTACCCTACACCTACAAGTTGGTGGGAAAAATGCCGGGGTGTAACGTACTATCTTTATTCTTTTTGGTGGGAAATATGTTAAACTGACAAAACGCTGGTGTTGAATAGCGAGGAGTTTAAAAAGTATATCACCTGTAAGCTTACAGCATCTATCGCTGTTTGACATCGGGTTTCACTACAGACGCCTACTAACAGTCACCCCACAGTCCCGGTAATCAAAGCCAATACATGCTATCGCAGCTGATGGAAAAAATGAGTCACAGGACTGTATCTTTCCTCTTCATACGTTCAAACATTAATGCTTGCATCCATTCTTCATAAAATGTGCTATGCATGGACTCCTCAGCTGAATGAGTGCATGTAATACTGCTATTAAAACTCCTCTGTCTGGCACCAAAATCTTGATAATTGAACACATGCTCCTTCCACACCGACAGCTCAACAAGCACTATCTCAGTCTCGTGTGCATGGTTAGCCATCTACTGTTGTAGGCAGATAACAAATTTAAAGAAATTTAATCAAATTTAAACGAATTTCTACAAATTTAAACAAATTTATACAAATTACATTCGAATTGAATGACAACTCAAGCAGTCTCTAGTGGGGGCAACACCATGATAATTCCCCTCAGCTGCACGAGTATGCTCTTAGAGCAAAATTTACTCCAAAATTTGAAATTCCCCCCCCCCATCCCCATTTTCCTAGAGGATGACACGCCGTCACACAAAAAGTCAGAAAGGGAGGGCAGAGGACTGCCAGGTGACCTGTAGAAGCACATAATTCAAAATCCTGCCCAAAGTCAAACTTCCGAGCAGGGGGCGTGGAACTTTCCTGCTAAAAGCCGCCACGTTGGATAATGATACTCGCGCCATTGGCTAACGCCACGGCCGGCATCTTGGATGACGTCATGCGCCAAAAAACCCCTTAAATTATTACTGATGTCGACTAGATACTATACAGCGCCAGACCTGCACCTGGTGGGCAATTGTTTTCTAGTGTAAATCAGTTCCACATTAGTACATCTACGAAATTTCCCTTCCATACGATAATTACAACCCACATTGGACCTATGTGGGTAGCTGCACTTTAAGTATAACCAACAAATACCACATAAGAAGTAGGTAGGTATGTGACATTTGAAAGTTTGATTAAGTCTGTGAAGCACGCTCAGATAGCCTAAGTGGTAAGGCAACAGGTCGCGATAAGTGGGAAATCCGGGTTGGAGTACCGGTCCGACATCAATTTTCATTTGTCGTTTTAGGATGTAACAGTATACCTGTAACAGTTATGTCCAATATCATGAATAAATTTGTATATTAGGAGTCTAATTTTGCTGAAGTGTTGCAGTATTAATTATGCATACTGAACTGTCACTCCCAATTCTGAGCTGGAATCCGTGAGTGCTGTCATGGATTTCGTGATGTTAGCTCAATAAATTCCAAACTTGAGAGAAAAGGAAACTGATTTCGAAGAAATATGTACTTAGTTTCCGTTATGTAGGCGAAGGAATGCGTTGTTGACTGCTCCAGAATCCAATTTTGTTTCGTGCAGTTGTTATGGTGTTTCAAATGAAAATGGTGGTCGCATAATTCGTTTGATAAGATGGATTTTTTCCACTACTAAATTCTGTTTATCTCAGCATAACAACGCATTTCACTACGGGTACCACAATTGCGCAACACTATACAGCATATGGTTCAAATGGCTCTGAGCACTATGGGACTTAACATCTGTGGTCATCAGTCCCCGAGAACTTAGAACTACTTAAACCTAACTAACCTAAGGATATCACACACATCCATGCCCGAGGCAGGATTCGAACCTGCGACCGTAGCAGTCGCGCAGTTCCGTACTGAGCGCTTAGAACCGCGAGACCACCGCGGCCGGCTATAGAGCATATATGTATACTTGAAAATTGCGTCCGGCTCTGGTAACAAAAAAAAAAAAACTTAAGAGTCTTCCAGCAGCAATTGAGTGATTACATTTTATCTTACTTACAGAACACGATTCATAATGAAAACAAGACCACGTTCATTATTTTCGAGGGTAAAAGGTGTAATCACCAATATTTATAGAAAACATAATTTGATGTCTTTGCATTTTATTGCACCGGTGGCATGCACATAGAACTTCTTTTTTAAACTCAGTCAACGAAAGTACATTTCAAGAAGTTTGATTTATTGTGAACGTGGCTTTCTAGCGCTGTTTTTTATTATTTTAATTCTGTAAAAATCCAAATGGAATAACGTTGCCAGTCATTTTGAAAATTGTGTGTTTTTAAATTCCAATGCTATTTAAATATTTTTTTAATCTTCATAAATACTCAATCCAGCAAATCTGTCAAAGTTTGAAATGCGTTCTGGATACTCTGTCTTCTAAGATTCCTGGTGAGCTTGCAAGTCATGTACTTCGTTAAAATGTGCTTCATTAATATTCTATAAAATTCACATGGCATTTTAGTCTCGTACAATCGTAAACTTTTTAAAATTTAGGATATTTTCGTATTGCAAACGTGGCTGTGATTTTGACTTGTCAATAAGCTTTGTTTTCTTTGCTGACCGTAAGGAAAGAAGTCAAATGATAGGATATGATACAGGTATAGGTTTTTATCGATAATATCCTAATGTTGTTAGGGTTTCGTACTCAATCCGTTAAAGCGGAACCCATACAGAATCACTTCATTTTCCTCCTCTGTGTCTTTCACTCTGTCTGTCCGACTGGTAAAATCTCTTTCTTAGGAACGGGTTGGAGTTGAAATTTATGCCACTTTCATATGTCTACCTTCCCTTGGCGACACAAAAAAACTGAAGTTTCTAAGTCAATGAAATCAAAAGGTACGGTGAATTACATATTTTGATATTCGCAACCTCAATAATCGAGATCTATGTGGTACTTCCCTTTGGCCTGGAATTATGTAAATATGGCAAGTAGCAAGGTTTCATAGTAAAACTACAGGAAAAAACCGAAAGTGGTTACTCCGTAATTATCTCACAAGAAAATTTGTAATCCGACAGTCTGTCTGTCCATTTCTCCGTTAAGATGCATTATTCTCAGCGACGGGTACATCTATATCTACATCTACATAGATACTCCGCAAGTCAATTTTCGGTGCGTGGTGGAGAGTACCCTGTACCGGTACTAGTACCGGTACTAGTCGCCCCTTGCAGCAGCGAAAGGGCTAAGCTTGTAAGTCAGTGAAATCAACAAATACGGCCGTTTACGTCACATACTTTGAGACGTGCAAACTTACTCCTTAAAACCCATAAGGTAGGCAGGAAGCAAGGTTTCACAGAATAAGTAGAGGAAAAAAATTCGAAAATGGTTATTTTTTAATTATATCACACAAAAAATTGCTTTCCCCATTTGTATCCGCCTTCACACTTGAAAATTAAAACATTCTTGAGAGTTTTGGAATTGCCGGCACTGATATGTTGCCAGTGTCAATGTCATCGAGATTCTCGATTTCCCGTGTGGATGAACTGTCTGTCCACATACACACAATGTAGTTTGCACAGAACCCTCAGAGTGCGAGTCCTAATCGCACCTGATCAATTTTTTAATTAAAGTACGAATTTCGTATGCTACGGAACGAACGGGGAGAGTGTTAGTGAAGAGCTCAGTACCTAGTACACTTCACACAATGATTGCTACCCTTACTGACTCCTTACTGAACTGACTGATACCATTCTGAAAAGTCATAACACTACAGTGTACATATTTGTTAAGATAACACGTTAGGTAGATACTTATTAAGACAGAATACAAGCTGTTGGGCTTCAAGGGCACCGGCTAAGACAGGAACAGTACCTGAGTTACGTGCTTTCGGTCCACTTGCTAAAGAAGATGTTTTCAAGGCATATTCTCCAGATAGTGGGACAGTGGTTTGCGGAGCTTTTATCTTGTTACTACAAGGTAGTTATAATTATTTACTTATACGTGTCTAGAACAGAATATAATATAGATAATATATCATACACACACACAAACACAACATACACACACACACACACACACACACACACACACACACACTGTCCATGGAAGCAGGTTCTGAGGTTCTGGTAGTTTGATGCAGTTGAGTAGGTGCTGGTGGTCTAGAGGTTTACCGCACTCACACTCACCGCACTTATAATTAAAGTACAGCTTCTCACGGGTGTCCAATGTGGGCTGTAATTATCGTACGGAAAATAAGCTTGATAGATATGCTAATGCTGTATTGCGCATCAACAGGGACAAATCTGACGCTTTGGATGCAAAAATGACATACAGAAATGTTTCCATATGTAATGAATTAGGAACTTGACGTGGGCAGAAAAGGTCAGACAAGTGATTTTATTCGCTTACACAATTTGTTCAGTACGTGCGCCGTAGGCGTTGACGAGATGCCGCATACGTAAGACGTCGTGATTAACATTTGCTCGCAGTAGTTATGGTGGACGGCTGATCCCGGTGGAGGTTTGAGTCCTCCCTCGGGCATGAATGTGTGTGTTTGTCCGTAGGATAGTTTCGGTTTAGTAGTGCGTAAGCTTAGGGACTGATGACCTTAACAGTTAAGTCCCATAAGATTTCACACACATTTGAACATTTAGTTATGGTGGAATCTGAGCAACGTGTTCCTGTATACTGGCCTCAGATCAGGAACAGACCGAATGTCCCCTTGGCAAACGCGTTCTTTTACAGTAGATATCCCCAAAGCCAAAATACACAGGGATTAAGATCAATAGATCTTGCAGGCCATGCTTCAAGTAAATCTGTAGAGATAACGTATTTGTGGAAAGTTGCATTAAGCAGAATCTTCACTGGGCGAGCGACATGAGGTGGTGTCCTATCTTGCATGCAAACAGTGTCTTCCACACACTTGTGCTCCTGCAAAGCAGGAATAACACGATGTACAAGCAGGCCTCTGTAAGGTGCAGCGCCGCGCGGTCTATGGCGCTTTGCCACGTTTCGCGCGGCTACCCCCGTCGCAGGTTCGAGTCCTCCCTTGAGCATGGGTGCGTGTGTAGTCTTTACCGTAAGTTAGTTTAAGTAGTTTGTAAGCCTAGGGACCGATGACTTCAGCAATTTGGTCCCATAGCACTTACCACAAATTTCCAATATGTAAGCTGCAGACGTCACGGTACACCTCACAGGCCGTCTGGGCGTATTCTTTTCGAAGAAGAGCAGACCGGAAATAAAGGTGTTTCTGAATCCTTGCCACACAGTCACATAGGGGAGTGCAATAGCTCTCTGTGCACAACGCGCGCTTCAACAGTACCCTAAATTCGGCAGTTACGTGTATACACTCCGCCCTGTAGTGCTGTATGCGCCTCGTCATTACATACACACAATAGTACGCAGCCACATGTCATCAAATTCGATCCGTGCTGCAAACCGAAGAGCAGGTTCGGAACGTTGCCGCGGATCATGGGGTTTCTGTTGCTGCCCATCTGGATCTTGTATGGGTAGCAGTGTAAAATAGACCGCAAAACTGTCTGTACTGTTGACCATTGGACGGAAAATTATCGTAACAGTGCACGAACACTAGCGCTACCCGGGACACGTCCTTCGTGGTCAGTTACAGTGACAGCAGCCTCGTCGAACAGCTTCCACCGGCATAGGACGCCTTCCTCTTCCAGATGTCGAATGACATACTCGCACAAATGGTGTACAGTGCACCTGCTGGTCACAACTGGAAATAAGGCGCTCTCCAGCATAAATCTGTTACGCATTAACTCATTAGCACATGTACCAAGTTTCGCTGCCATGCGATACCCATAGCCCACACACACTTCCGCGAACGTAACCACCCCGTACTTGATCGTTGATCAAATTCCGCACACAATATGTCGTTGAGGACCTTTTTGTGGATTATTTACAATAGGACAGGGTAAAAGCACACATCTTCATTAAATAAAGTCATATGCATATTTCTACAAATAAAAGTTAAAAATTAATTGTGCAGGTCAGAAAATTCATTACATTTTCCGCTGTAACTTAGCGAAATTACAACTCCGGTATAATTACCCTTTCTGCGCGTATGATGGGTGGACTGTGTTTGCTCCCTCGAAGTTTGAAGGTTTTAGTCTCAAGGTAGCACTAAAGCAACGGTATTTACTGAATGACTTTTGACATGTTATGGAGTATGTACATTACATTTCATCACAAAGACTGAAAAGACATGGGGATGCCAACGTCGATGGAAGACTGGATTGGTTTCAGGATAATTTAGGCATACAAAAGGCAATAGCGGCCATACAGCTCACCTTTGGAAACAGGCAAAGGTATGTTAATCGCGTGTGTAGATGTAGGGGTGACAATGTTAGTGATTCTAAACAACAATCTTCATATGGAGATATCTCTATTCCGAATAGTTTCGGAAACAGAACACATTTATTATCACTTTTGTACGATTTTCTTGCAAACCTCGAAAACCGCATCCTCCAGCGAAAATGTGTCGTTCCAAAAAAGTTGTACTACATTAAACTTGCCACAAAAAACGCCCTATCCATTTCCTCTCCAAGGCTAATACTTTGTGTGAAGAGAGTGCAAGAGCACGGAATATCCTGGGCGCTGTAGCTTAGGTACATTTTGTAGGTCAGACCGCAAGTGTGGTGTATCAAATTGTTCGTTTCAGCTTTCTCAAAACTACCGTGCTACGCTGTAAACAGAGACAGTGTTTGAATAATACAGAAAATAAATGACAATGTACATTAAATGTGGTCTATTTCGGGGATCATTTGTTGTATGACATCTGAACATCTAAAATTTTTTGTTCAGAATGATTAATAATAGCATCCCTCAAAGTATGTACCTTTCCTCCTGATTCACTGTGTATAGTAAAGAAATTTGCATAAGGAAACAAAGTTCACGGTGAAGAAATTAAAAATCTGAGGTTTATCGATCTGTGAAAGATGGCAAAGAACTTGAAAATATGTTTATCGGAAGGGCATGAGCCTTGAAAACGAGTTATAAGTTTCACATAAACACGATCAAAAATATATCATGGGTAATGGAATGTATAAGAGGCAGTCAAATGAAAACCCAGCACCCACGTCAACTGGATCGCGTGATGGTTGCATTCAGAAGTATGCGCGTTAAGACATTTATCCCACAGGGAGACGAGACGATCGATTCCTGTTGGCCATTATCGAAGCGACACCCGCACCCACTCGTGCACTTCTTCGATTGACTGAAACCACAATCAGTACGCAGCGCTGTCAAGACACTCGGCATTAACTGTAACGCGCCTTAAAGTAAAATTTCTCAGAACTGCTGTCGGACGGAGTCATTCTGTTCAACGATATCCTCCGCACGAGAAGAACGAAGACTACGCTTAAACCGTTGGGAGAGACTGCAAAATTCTCAGCACCCCCAGGACTTTCATTGTCTGGTTTCCACATCTTTGGCAACATGAAGAAAGACATGCGTGGACTAAGTTTCAGCCGCAGGGGGAAGCGCAAGAGTAGCTGCGGTTGTCAGCGTCCGACCGCGTTCTGCGTCTCGTCTGCCAGTGGAATAAATGTCTTGAGGTGTGTGGCGGGTGTCCGTTCTTCATTTGAGTGCCCCTCCTAGTTGAATTAAATCGGGCGATGCTGAGGGAATCATAGTGGGAACTGAGACACTAGAGGTAAAAAACGAATTATGCTATCTGGGTAGCAAAATAACCAACGAAGGTGGAAGTGTATTAATTTGCAGACTTCCAATAGTAAGAAAATCATTCCAGTAAGTGAATAATTTATTAACATGGAGTACAAATTTAATTACTATGGATTCTTTCCTGAAGGTATTTGTGTGGAGTATAGCCGTATATGGAAGTGAAATGCGGACGATAAGCAGTTCAGACAAGGAGAGGCTTTAGAAATGTGGTGCTACGGAACAGTGATGAAGATTAGATGGGTAGGTGAGATAAATAATGGAAAGGAAGTGATTCTAATCGGGGAACAAAGAAATATGTGGCACAACTTGACTGAAGGAAGAGATCGATCGATGGGACACGTCGTGAGGCATAAAGGAATTGTTAATTTGGTAATGGAAGTTTACGTGGGCGATGAAAGTTTTAAAGCTAGACCATGGGTTCGCTCCAGCAAACAACTTGAGATGAGTGCATGTTTCAGTAGTTATGCGGGAATGAAGGCGCTTGCACACGATGGCTAACGCTGAGAGCTGCATCAAACAACAGAAGACCACAACAAATAATCACAAGCACATTCCCATTCAGGTATGAAGCCATTCTCTTGGCCAATAATTTGAAAACAATTTTTATCTTCTTTCAGTTTGTAATACGTAAACACCATCTGACTGCTGTCATTTATCATTTTGAGGAGACCGTTTTCTACTTGAACATGGTTCCGCAATTTCCGAAGGAACGCTGTAGATAATAGCGATTAGAAGCAGGAACTGGCTGAGATTGTTCCATACGTTCTCAAAATGCATCTGCTGGTCTTTTTCCCCAGAAGAGTCTGGAGAGAGAATTCGCTAGAAGTGCGTACACCGGACGTTGTCCTCCTAAAAGCTCATCTCTCTCTCACGCATGATTGTCTTCATCTACCTTGAACTTAACCAGTAAGAGTCGTGTACAGCTAATGTAGACTACGTCCCCCGACAATTATCGTCATTTCTATGTATGTTGGAGGGAGTAGGCAAAATATTTTGGCATTGGGAGGAGAAAGCTGGTGATTGCCTATTGGTGTGATCTGTTCAACTTTCCGGTCGTCAAGTATAGATCTTTCGTCGAGCGAGCAGTTGTTGAGAATCGCTGAAATGGAGGTTTTCCATCAGTATATTTTGAAAGGAACGTGATTGGTCTAAAGTCTGAACCGAAACACTGGTCTTTATTAAGTGACTTAAGTGAGACCATAAGGACGTTATTGGGGATGTTCTACAGAATTTATTTATTTCGTGAAACGGTTTTCGGTTTACAATGACATCTACAGATTTTAACTGACCACATTCATCAAGGAAGATACAAGTTAATGAACATCATTGAGAAAAGTGGTGCACATCGAGTGTCGGGTACAAACACAGACTGAATGTCATCCTTGAGAGTGCTTTGGAAACGTTAATCAAAATGCTAAAGAGTAAATGAATGTAGAGGAATTAAACCAGAGAAACATTAACGCTAAATACCATGTGTGTGTGCGTGTGCGTGTGTGTGTATGTGTGTGTGTGTACGTGCGTGTGCGCACACGGAGGTGCAGTGGAAGGGAGGAGGACAGTATGAGCGAAGAATTACACAAACAAAAAAGAACATGTATCTAGTAAAACAACGTAATAGCCTATCTAACTATTTAAATTAACACTCTCAAAGAAAGTGATTTCATGCAAGACATGAGTACTAAAGAATAACGTCAAGAGGTGTTGGAAGACGATGCACAAATGGAGGAAAGATAGAGCTGACAATTGTAACAGGAAAACATACAATAAATTGTATACACTAGTTGGTCAAAATTATTCTGCCCCCCCCAACCCCCATGTGATACGGAACTGACCACCACACGCAACGAGAGGTTCAAATGTCTCTGAGCACTATGGGACTCAACATCTTAGGTCATAAGTCCCCTAGAACTTAGAACTACTTAAACCTAACTAACCTAAGGACATCACACACACCCATGCCCGAGGCAGGATTCGAACCTGCGACCGTAGCAGTCCCGCGGTTCCGGACTGCAGCGCCAGAACCGCACGGCCACCGCGGCCGGCACAACGCAACGAGAGGCAGGCCCGCCTGTATAAGAAGGTAGGGAGTACTGTGCTGTCAGCGAAGAAACAGTAACGGGAAAGCTCAGTGACTTCGACCGTGGGCTTGTCATTGAATGTCACCTGAGTAACAAATCCACCAGAGACATTTCAGCCCTACTACAGCTCGCTAAGTTGAGTGTCTCTGACGTGGGTTTGAAGCGGAAACGCTAAGGAACGACCACAGCTAAACCAAAACGAGTCAGGCCTCATGTACTGTCGGAGAGGGACAGTCGATAAATGTAAGGGTACTTGCAATAATCCGCATTACATCAGCGGAAGGAATCGGTCGTGAGTACCAGATGCTGCCAGCAGTCCAGCTGACACAGTGAGTGTACACACGCAGTTGAAAGGAGTCGGGCACAATGGCGGAGCAGCTTCTCGTATTCCATGCATTTCCTTGTTCGGTGCTGAGGGACACTGGAGGTGGTGTACAGACCAACGGCACTGGGCGGTAGATGTTCGGAAACGAGTGATTTAGAGCGATGCATCACGCTATACTCGTGGCAATCCTGTGGAAGGCTTTAGACTCGGTGAAAGCCTGGAGAACGTCACCTGTCATCGTGTACAGTGCCAACAGTGAAGTGCGGGTAGGCTGCTGTTAGGGTATAGTGATGGTTTTCGTGGTTACGGTGTGGTCCCCTTATTTCGGTTAAATAAATGCTAAATGCGGAAATATATGAATACCTTTAACAGCACTGTGTACTATGCACAGTAGAGGAGCTGTTCGCAGGCGGTGGTTATTTCTATTACCATGTCAATGACACTTTCATAAAGCGATATCTGCAGTTCAGTGGTCTGTGGACCATAACATTCCCGGAATTGACTGGCCTGCCCAAAGTTGCGACTTGAGTCCACTAGAGCCGGCCGAAGTGGCCGTGCGGTTAAAGGCGCTGCAGTCTGGAACCGCAAGACCGCTACGGTCGCAGGTTCGAATCCTGCCTCGGGCATGGATGTTTGTGATGTCCTTAGGTTAGTTAGGTTTAACTAGTTCTAAGTTCTAGGGGACTAATGACCTCAGCAGTTGAGTCCCATAGTGCTCAGAGCCATTTGAACCATTTTTGAGTCCACTAGAACATCTGCGGTACATATTAGAATGTCGGCTTCACATCCAACGCCACTACCGTCTTTGGTTACGGCTCTTGAGGAAAAAGGGCTACCATTCTTCCGGACACATTCACACACCTCACTGCAAGTGCTCTCAGCCAAGTTCGGGCCGTCATAAACGCGAAGAGCGCACGCCATGTTCTAGTCCAGTAATAGGTGTCGAGATAGTTTTCACCTGATAGTTTATCAATAGTATGAGGAATTTTTGTTACTGTAGGGAAGGTGTATGTATTATAAGCCAACACAATATGCGGAGTACAAGGAGCTCCTTAGTAAAATAAACAAACCTCTTTTGATTCTGTAAGGGACTGTTGTGCACGGCGACCGTATAGTGCAAGCAAGGAGAGGCACACAGCAATCTCTTGCAATCCTATTAGGTTTTCTTACTCTTGCACATCCAGATTTCGGCTGTAAATAGCGGTCTTCAATGCTAAAATACAAGGAAATGACACAATCAGAATTAATTTACTTTACGTAGAACAATAAGTAAAACATCATGTTATCGAATAGCAGCTATTCGTACTGGTCAGTATACGACTTGAGTTACAATGCAACAAACTTGCAGCAGTACAAGTGGCCTGATTCGTGGTGTATATTTCATTCATCAACCCCATTAGAACAAATACGCCCAAGGTTTCGGGGCAAGAGACGTTACGACCCAGGAGGGATCTAATATGGGAATTTCGGCCTGCCTTTAAAAGGACAACAGATGGCACGCTATTACTTGAGAACCTGACTTACGATTATTAGTGGATCGTTTTGTCTTCCACTTTGTTCGTAGAGTTCAATACAATATCTATTTTATCACGAAACAGGTAAATAACTATTCAAATTCTAGCATTAAAGGCTAGGTAAAATGACAGTTTGTTTTACCGTCCTTCTGCAGACAGCATAACGCAGTTAGAACTACATCATACGTTTCTGTATAAAATTTTACATCAATAAGAGAAGGCGTTTGTATATTTTATTAACTGTACCTGATTAAATCAGGCTTGTCATGTTGATCTTCATTATTTTACTACGATGTTAACAGGTCTTTACAAAAATTGCTTGGAAGGAATTTTATATTTCTTTTACCAGGAGCTTTAGTAAAAATTTGCTGGACTTTGTCCACAATATTTTTTCTACTCTTACGTTTTACTTATTGTGCATGGTCTCCTACGAAATACTCGCCGTTTCCATTTCCGCAAGCATTCTGGGTACGCCTCTTGCTAGATCGCGCGAAGCGCTGTCTGCGAATTTTCTTTTATGTCATCTGTCGTTGCAAATCTTCGTCCTTTCAAAGGGGTTTTCAACTTTGGAAATACAAAAAAAAAAAAACTTCGCAGGGGCCAGGTCTGGATGAGCACGGAGGATGAGGCAGCACAGTGATTTCATTTTTTGTGCAGTAGTCACGCATCAACAGGGATGAATGGGCGGCTGCGTTATCGTCATGCAAGGTCCATGAATTGTCACATTTCAGGCCGTTTCCATCTCACATTTTCTCGCAGGCGTCGCAACACATCCCGATAGTACCATCGATTAACAGGTTGTCCCTGTGGCACAAATTCATGATGAACTAATCCTTCGGTAGACGTCGAAGGACGTCGTGAACGAGGGTCAACTTTAACTCCCGTCCCGCCATTTTTAAACGGTGTGAACCACTCGTAATACCACGTACGGCTTAAGCACTCATCACCGTAGGCTTCCTGCATCATTTGGCGTGTCTCTGTAAAGGTTTCGTTGAGTTTTACGCAAAATTTAATGCAGAGGCGGTGCTCCTCTAAGTCTGCCATCTCGAAATTCGCGAACTGTGCGACACTACGTTCTATTCAATGCAGCACTGAACAGCAACTAACAGACACACAACAATGAAACTTCCGACAGTTATAGACTGAACACAGGCGTGTGCAAGGGATGTCAACCACATTTCGCTCCAACATTCTGTTAGCGCCAAGTTACGAATGTTCCGGAATTTTTTGAACAGTCCTCGGGAATCACTTAACTACTGTGATATGAGTGACGACGCTAGGTTTTAGCTTTTCACAAATTTATAATTTGTGTGTAACTGTACTTTATCAAGGCGATCTACAACAAAATCTTTTTAATTTTTCAATTTGTATTTCTAAACTGATATAACAATTTTGTATAGGATAGTTGTATGAACCTATTAGTGATCCTTTGCGTAGGTCTGGGTGATCGCCTCACTGTAAAAATACAAGCAAGCAAGTTCTAAGTAGGCGTTTCTTGAATATTTCGAAGTGATGTGATTTAGAAAATAGGGTTTTAAACTACTGTATTGAAATGAACCTCTGTTAGTTAATTTGTAACAAAGAGGACGTGACTTGCACTACATGACATAAACTAAGGCTCCCGTACTTGGTGTAAACAATCGCCTCAGTTTCCTTATGTCAGTACACCAGTGAGATCGTATGGTGACGTGTACTGCCGCGAGGTTGTTGGATTGTAAGTTAAATGAACGTTGAACGAAACGGATAGCTGCTGCTGGATAACACGGTGTTTAACTTATTGTTCTACGTAAAGTGTACAGCGGTTCCTAATGGAATCAAAGTTCGCTATGTAACGTAAGTTAATCCTGATTCTGCAGTTTCCTTCTAGTTTAGCACTGAAGGTAGCTATTTATAGTCGAAATCTACACCTGCAGGAGCAATAAAAACTGAAGGAATTGCGACTGATTGCTATGTGCCTCTTCCTTCTTAAAACAAATAAATACAGAAGTTCTGGATGAATATAAATGGAGCGGACTGGAGAAAAGTAGGAACTAAGTAAAGTTTGTATGAGAGGAAACATTGATCTCTGTTTGGTGTTTTAATGATAAATCAAGAAGTGACAAAAGAATCTGTTAACGTGAAGTTGTTCCGCTACCCCGAGGGTATATTAACATTGTCTCGCCACCAGTTGAGGTGTATGGAATCACACAGGGAATGGGAGATGATAGTGACGCCAGAAGGACCTTGACTACCACAAACCGTTAAGTCGACTTGCAGGGTTAATATATCGACGTAAGTCGGTCGTGTAAGGCGAGGGTGGGGAGAGAGGGACTGTGTAGTGGCCCTCTCCCTCTCTATATGGTGGAGCGTTGCGGCTTCAGCGGCGCCCGTCGCCCGTAAAGCGCCGCCGGTTTATTTGTTTACTGCCCAAAATACTGGGACAGGCACTCCGCGACCCGCCCCGCGCGCTAACCACCTCCACGAGGTTATTTTTATTCTCCGGAACGGCTCGCGCTGCGCGAATAACTTTCTCATCCCGCTGATCCCTTGTCCTCCCGGCAGGCGTGAATTATTGCGGGGTGGACGGCCGCGCGAAGGGATCAAAAGCTCAACAACAGCTCTCCTCTACTGCAGTTCATCAAATACCTGCGACGCTTCCGTATCTCATGGACAGCCGGATGACTCATCCGAAATAGAGCCCATATATCTCGCTCAGTACTGAGTTTCACAGATTAACGCAGCGCCATACGGTGCTTATTCGGCGTTGATAAACACAACAGGTTCCTCGGTGACGACTTACAATGGCTGATCCACAACTCACGATTTCCCATTGTGGATCTCGAGGAAGGAATGTTTATTGTCGCGTCATTAGAGATGTAGCATGTAAGATTGACGAATTTATAAGTTGTTCATTGGCTCTGTAAGACTTTTGACCTGTTGTTCGCTGTCGTGTTGCAAACAGTATGAACGGCATGTGCTACAGTCACCTTTCATAGTACTCTGTTTTGCTGAAAACTTGCATTTTGAGAACTGTGTCTGTAAAAGCATAAGATCTACCCTGAAGCGCCAGAGAAACTGGTATAGGCATTCGTATTAAAATACAGTGATATGTAAACAAGCAGAATACGGCGCTGAGGTCGGCAACGCCTATATATGACAAGAAGATGCTGGCGCAGTTGTTAGATAGGTTACTGCTGCTACAATGGCAGGTTATCAACATTTAAGTGAGTCTCAACGTGGTGTTCTAGTCGACACACGATCGATGGGACACAGCGTCTCCAAGGTATCGATGAAGTGGGGATTATCCCATACTGCCATTTCACGAGTGTACCGTTAATATCAGGAATCGGGCAAAACATCAAATTTCCGACATCAATGTGGCCGTAAAAGGGTCCTGCGGGAACGGGACCAACGACAACTGAAGAGAATCTTTCAGCGTGACAGAAGTGCAACCCTTCTGTAAATTGCTGCAGATTTCAACGTTGGTTATCAACAAGTGTCAGCGTGCAAACCATTCAACGAAACATCATCGATATGGGCTTTCGGAACCGAAAGCCAACTCGTCTACCCTTGATGACTGCAGGACACAAAGCTTTAAGCCTCGCCTTAGCCCGTCAACATCGACACTGGACTGTTGATGACTGGAAAGATGTTGCTGGTCGGACGAGTCTCGTTACAAATTGTATCGAGCAGATGGACATGTACGGATATGGAGACAACCTCATGAATCCATGGACACCGCAAGTCGGCAGGCGACTGTTAAATCTGGTGGAGGCTCTGTAATGGTGTGGGGAGTGTGCAGAAGGATCGAAATGGGACCCCGATACGACTGTGACAGATGACACGAACGTAAGCATCCTGTCTGATCACTTGCATCCATTCATGTCCATTGTGCATTCCAACGGACTTGGGCAATTCCAGCAGGACAATGCGACACCCCACACGTACAGAAATGCTACAGAGTGGCTCCAGGAACACTTTTATGAGTTTAAACCCTTCCGCTGGCCACAAAACAAAAAAAAAATGGCTCTGAGCACTATGGGACTTAACATCCGTGGCCATCTATTCCCTAGAACTTAGAACTACTTAAACCTAACTAACCTAAGGACATCACACACATCCATGCCCGAGGCTGGATTGGAACCTGCGACCGTAGCAGTCACGCGGTTCCGGACTGAGCGCCTAGAACCGCTAGACCACCGCGGCCGGCACTGGCCACCAAACTCCCCAGACATGAACATTACTGAGCATAACTAGGATGTCTTGGAACGTGCTGTTCAGAAGAGATCTCCACCCCGTCGTACTCTTAGTGATTTATGGACAGTTCTTCAAGATTTATGGTATCAGTTTCTTCCAGCACTACTTCATGCATTAGTCGAGTCCATGCGACGCCGTGTTGGGGCACTTCTGCGTGCTCGCGTGGTCCCTACGTGATATTTGGCAGGTGTACAAGTTTGTTTGGCTCTTCAGTGTATAACTGAAACAGCAACCAGCAGCAAGTGTGGTTTACAAGATTTATTTGGGTTCAACCACGACTGGTTTCTGATTTCTTACAATTCCATTTTAAGATAGTTGTTAAAGGTTTCCTTGCTCTCTTGCTGAGGCTCGTCTCGTATTTATTATTCGTTTTTTGCACTAGAGATAGACAGAAAATGTTTTTTTTTCAAAATTCTGTAAAATTAACTGGAGATTAAGCTTTTTTGACTTCTATTAAAACATTCATGGAAAGGTTTCAAAGATGATAAGACTTGAAAGGTGGTGAAAACTGATGTGCTGTGTGATTCTACGTGACAAAGTAACTATGTGAGAGCTGTTCGCCTCGCTGGTAAACCAATTACAGCGCACCATTCTTTCTTTTACTGCAAACCACACACGTTAGACATTTACAAAGCGTGGTTTAGCTTCATATGAGCAATGTAAACAATATATTCAAAGACGTTTCAGAGGTGAAGATGTTAGGTCACCGATGCTTTGAGTATATATGGGCGTAGTAAAATATGTCTTTGCTAGTGCCATGAAGTTAATTTACAAATACGAAAGAAAAGTAAAATTATTTTCGATAATTTAATGGCATTATACTGAATGGTTAGGACTACACATACGAAGATTTTATATATAAATAATACCATGTACTGCACACAGTACATAAGGACAAAAAGATAAGTTTTCTGTTACAGTGATTCATATAAGTTTGAACGTTGAATCTATAGTTGCATTTTACATTATAAATAGTAATGTTTTAATACATCAGGCTATGAATATCGTTCTCATTTGAATTTTACAATAAAGGTGTTAGTACTTGATGCTGCGTTCATACAAGATGGGTAAAAAATTTTATGGAACTACTTTTAAAGTACTACCACTACCTTGGAATACGGGGATGTTACATTGGTTTAAACGATGAGAAGATCTGTAGGAAATTATTTAGGAAGTATGTGGTGGATAAGTGTTTATTCATTCAGAATGAGAGTAGGAAAAGCTTTCTTACATACATGAATCTTAATATCCTCTAGAAGATTCATTTTAGCACCCTAATCTTATCTGAAGCTTCTTTTCTATATTTACTAATCTATGATTATTTTCTAAAACATAGTTGACCAACTCTGATTTGCTTAAGTTATTCGGTCGTTCTAGTCGCGTTGCAATATAGAATTTCTGGTCGCTACTACACTTCAGTTTATAGGTTACTGATCTTTTTTGGGGAATACTATCTGGTGAAGTTAATGTGTTAAAATTTAAAATTACCAACGGAAACACAGGGGGGTCCCTTCACACAGAATCATAGAACATCTAATATTCCGTGACATTTCACGTTTTACTGACTTTAAAAACTTTTCATGAATGTTTTGATGGGGATCAGAAGAACTAAATTCGTGAGCAGCATTTGATTATGGTCTGTCGCGGTAGAGAAAAATCTACTGTTCCGCATTGCGCAATGTCATTCATAGAATAAATGCTTCGCTCTCGCTTTTCGTGCCAACATTTCCACACCCCGACCCACACTTGTTCGCTCCATGAAACAACCGCGCAGACGAACTGCTTATGCTTTTTTTATTTTCTTATTTATTTTACTGAAAGCCGAAAGCTCGTCCCATTCTACAGCAGACGGAACATCCCTGGACCACCTGTAATCATGAGGCCAGCCAAGATGGGCAAGGGTAAGATCCGATACATCGTAATGGTATCGATTCTGTAGCCATACAAGATACAAGCACAAGCTCCAAATGAACAGAGATCGGGAACGAAACCGGCCGTGTCTTTTACAAAAGGACCATTCTGGCACCTTGTGCTAAGCGATTGAGCGAAGACACGGAAATCGCAAATACGGTTGGCCAGAGTGAGATATGAACCGCCGTGGTCCAGAATGCATTCCCAGCGTCTTACCGCTGTAGGTAGCGACTTATGTCTCATGAAATGAGACAGAAGTTATACCGTCGCAAGTGTACGGAAGAACATAGATGCAGAGCACACTTTTGGTATTGCGGAAAAAGTGTGTCCAAACGTAGCATAGCTTGGTATAAATTAATCATTCAGTGAGAGTATGCGATTGTGTGTCAAAAAATGTCTATTAGTACGCAACGGATAATTTCAATTTGAAAGTATTTCTGCATTATGCGTATTACTTTCATAGAATTGTTAAAATATTTGTTTTTACGTTAAGGACTGCTTTGACGGTTACGTTACAAGAAATATTATTATTATTCATTTTCATCTGTGTATGACACTTGATGTAATGAAAGAGAGAGAATAATCTGGCTCAATTAGTTTCTGCAGCAGTTGAGGCGAAAGAAAGGAAGAGTCTAATCAAACTATTGGCAGGAAGTCACGGTAGGGCTGCTCGCTCGCCAGAACAGAAAAAAAATGCTCTTCTTCCAGACGTATTGGCCTGTTTCCGAGCTTTGTATGTAAGTTGCCGACTGTGGATGATTCTGATGACTGTGCGGCTGGTCCCGGCGGAGGTTCGAGTCCTCCCTCGGGCATGGGTGTGTGTGTTTGTCCTTAGGATAATTTAGGTTAAGTAGTGTGTAAGCTTAGGGACTGATGACCATAGCAGTTAAGTCCCATAAGATTTCACACACGTGGTTCTGATGGATGCTTATAATTTGCTGTCATGTTTGCGTTGAATGTCGATGAGGGAAGGAACTATGTGCTGGCATGTGGCCTACTTCTATCGAATAGCATAAAGGAGGCCGCCAACGGCAATGTCCTCGTTCGATGTTCGGATCACTGTCAACAGTGCCACATGTCTTCACTAAATGAGAGACTTTGGGGAGGTTTGTAATTTAACCCAGGAGATTCGCGCCAAGACTGGAGATCTGGAATCTTACATGTCCACCTTTCCTTCCGCTGCAAGCCAAATGCTGATGGAGGAACTTGCTTCTACCACTAGGATTACTGAGCGAGGTGGCGCACTGATTAGCACACTGGACTCCCATTCGGGAGGACGACGGCTCAAACCAGAGTCCGGTGATCTTGTTTTAGGTTTCCCGCGATTTCCCTAATTCACTTCATGCAAATGCCAGGAGGGTTTCTTTGAAAGGTCACGGCCGACTTCCTTCCCCATCTTTTCCTAATCTAATGGGACCGATGACATCGCTGTTTGGCCACCTGCCCCAAGTCAACTAATCAACCACCAGGATGAATCATGTACCTCCGAGGCCTTTGAAAGGCGGCCGACCTCCTTCCCCATCCTTCCCTAGTCTGATGGGACCGATGACCTCTCTGTTTGGTCCCCTCCCCAAAATCAACCAAAATTGCGGTCCAGTCAGCAACCTCCGCACTGCCGCCAATGAGATGGACTTCCGCGTTGTGATAAGCTGCGGCCACAGGCAACAACGGACAGCTCTAGAACAGAGTTCCAGGGTAGGTGCTCGTAGCTACATTTCGTAGTGGAGATAAGCCTCTACAAGTGGAGTCGTCTGTAGCCTTCGCTTAGGGACAAATGTTTACTAAGGTGACTGACAGTCTGGCTACCAGGGCGTACATAGTCTTGTTGACACTTTATTCAGTAATGCATGCTTTGACAGGCCTCTGCTTAGTTGTATCTGTCCGCAAGCACATCCAACGAGTTGTTGTACAACTTTAGTTAAGTATCACAGCACATTAGAGCGTGTCACTAATTTGTGCGCACTGTCACAGTTCCTCAATCCACCTCAGAGCATCTAAACCTAATGCGATGTGTACGAGCCGTTCTACGGAGACGACCCATGCACACCAAGGGCGCCTTCGGTTACAACCAGCAGTTCCATGGAAACCCAGGTGGAAACTCCGTAGCAGATTGCGTTCGTGGCGTGGTGTGGAGCAATTTACTCTGGATGACGACGTATCTGGACTCAGCCATCGGCCCAGAGCAAGAAGAAACATGACGAGCGGACCTGTTTATAACCCATAAATGTCTCTGACTGAAAAGTCGGATGCCAGCTACTTCACTCTATCGTCCTCAACACCTTTAAAAATTTTCCCAACAATTTTGCCATGCAGACATATTCGCAGTCATTTTAACATACAACTTCTTCTCATTGCCACATTTTTCACTAACCGTAACTCGCGCACACCCGCTAGTCCTTCTTCGTAAGTCGCTCATGTCCACCCTCACCCACTTTGCCCATTGTCATTCACTTATTCAGCCCAACTCATCGTCATTATTCCTTCGTGTATGTCAAACTGTCGATGTCACTGTCCACTGTCTTACAGGCAGAGTCTCCTTCGTTTTATTCTCCTAATACTGCCTCCCTTCACTGTCACAGGCCTCTCTCTTGTTCGCTCTTATTGCCTCTATCTTATTCTTTCCTTCTCACTGCCGTCGTCTTTTCTCAATGTCACTCTCTCTGTCTTCCTCTTTATCGTAGTCATAAGTTGTGTCTCTCATTATCACTGGCCTTCAGCCACATTCACTTTATCTTTTTCTTTATTCTTCATCCAATGCCACTGTCTCTTTACTCTTTTCTTACTACTGTTCTCTCACTGTCAGCTACGTTCCACTGCCACTGTGTCCCTATCTATCTTTCACACTGCTATTGTCTCTTCGTCCTTGCTGTACGACCACTACTGTCTACTATGTTTCAGTATTTATTACTTTCCTGTCCCTTTGCGATTTCCGTTGTCTTATTCTCTCAGTATAAACAAGCGCAAATATATTTGCATGCGAAAATGTTTGGGAAAATTTTTAAACGTGGTGAGACAGGTAAAATGAGTCATCTGGTACACCACTTATCAGCCAGAGTCTTTTAATAAACAGGAGCATATTCTACAGGAGAAATTTTCCTCCAGTTCGCTTCTTTTCCGCGCTACAACAGGGCACATTAATCATATGAAAGGAATTTTATGGATCTGTAAAATTTTGATACTTCCCATATTTCAAAATTAAATAACACAGATGTATATAATTTATACCGGATTTTACGTGAACAAATATTTTGCATATGCTTGAGTATTACAACAACATGGGGTTCCCTTCTGCTGATAATGGACTCCGTCCTAGGTCTGTTTGTAAGTTGCGTTTCCGCCTCACATCGGATTTCGCGTGCATTTTTACGTGTACAAGTAGGGTAACTTTGAACCTCTGTATCTCAGAAACAGATAAAGAAAAAAGAAAATTTTCAAGCTTGTTCCACATCGGGATCTTGGGAATATGTCGTGAACATTTCAGCCATTTGCTGTGCATAGCTGGCTTGGAATCAGCGGCTCAGTTTTGGTAACCAAAAACCAATTTTCTCAGGATTCCTCAGGACTCGCCCATGAACTTAATGGTGCCTTTGTAAGCCCCTTAATGCGCATCATGTGTATTGCAAAAAGAACCAACCGATTTGCCCCATTCGCTGAATCTGGAGGAAGCGTGTAGTATTCAAACTCTGACCCTGTACCGTAGGATAGTTACAGTGATACGATCCTTCCGTTGGTTATACAATTGGTCCCTAGTCCAAGGGCTACCCAAACCATTTTACACTACCTTCCTATCACAAAGAGAAACAAGCTATGAGCTTCCGAAGAATCCAGTATTTATGCGCGGCGTTTTGGGACGTATTACGTAGCGCATGCTATTATGAACGACCGAAGGTTTAATCTAAAAGATCTGGCGCCCACGCCAGTCGCAGTTTCTGATGTCGTTGGATCAACGTGGAACACTCAGGGTGTTGTCAGCTGCGGAGTCTCGTGTTCAGCAACGTGCTCTGAACTGTGTGCTCCGAAATAATCGTGCCCGCACCAGCACTGTGCTCCGTCGTCAGGTCTGCCACAGAGCGCGGGTACCCCTCCCGTCTCAACGTTCTGTGACGAGGCGTGGACGCCCAGCACCTTGTCGCCTGCTCGTGGTGTCCCCGTCATTCAGCTACATTAAACAGACGGACACAACACTAGAACGTGAACACCGGACCAGCTTTCCTGTTTCTGACGAGGGAATCTTCCCATTGCAACCCCTCATGTTTAATTGTAAGAGGGCCCAGCGAACAACCCGTCAAGATCTTAATACAGATGAAGCGTGAAAACAACAAAAAAGTGTACTGAACTGCGAAAAAAGCGAAATAGAAACAGGGACTGGTCTAACCACAGAAGTGACTGGTCGAAGCACAGGAAGTGCAACGTAAATCACTTTGCTAGAGCAACGGCCCCGTGATTAAGTAGTCCCAGTGATGGACTTAAGAGCGGGGCAGCCATGTTCGAAACTCCTTCATGCCAATTTTGTTTTTCTGTCCGATGCATCCAGATTTGTGTCCGTGTCGTGGTGTAACCTCCGTTTGCAACAGCGAGGTGTAAGGAAGGGACCTATAATGAAAGACGCCTCTGCTCGACTCCTCTATTAGCACCCGCAAGGAAATGGCTTTCGCATGGGAACCGCAAACGTTTGATGAAAAGACAAGTCAACCGAATCCTCCACCAAAAACACGTCTGGTGTGTCATACAGGGCATTAGTGACAGTATGTGTGTCATATGACAGAAATCTCTTATTGACGCACCTAATTTGTACGCCTGGTGGCTGAGTGAGATATACCTCCTTGTCCGATTTATAATTTTTATAATGAACGCGAATGTGACCACTCCCAAGGAAATGATGAAAACATAATTGTTTGTCACATACGCTGCAACAAATGAACGTAACGGTTTCACAATCACACAGTTTCTCTGTGCTCTGTCAAAACATACGTTTTTTAAAGTTTTTGGAGCTGCGTTCCGATCTGGAAGTTTTCACTGTTGAATTCCTTAATTGTAACAGAGTTTACAACCGTTTATTTGTTGTTTTAATTTCTGTGAGACGTCTATGTGGTGTCTCGCCTGCTGTATTCGTCAGATTTACTAGCGATGGTAATGTATTCTTGCCACATGACTCACATTCTATAACCAATGTATAGTATGATAATTGCCAAGACTACAGAAAGAGAACAAAAATTTCAATGACCGGATGGTTAGTTCATAATGTCGTGAAAAAAATATGAAGATAAATGGCACGAGAGAGTTTTGAACACGCCACGTCCGCTTAGTAGTCCAACAGCATAGTCACTTAACCACGACGCCACGGCTGTCCAACCACCCTCGATGTTGCACTTGTTGGGCCGTTCACTGTTTGAGTTTTCTTTTTCGCAGTTCAGTACTCCTTCTTCCTGTTTTCATTCTTGATCTGTGTACAGTTTTTTACTGGCTATTTGTTGAGCCAATTTACCAATAAATCTGAAGGGGGATGCGATGTGGAGTTTCCAGTTTCTGAGTTGCTCGATCCCAAGCGGAGGGTCATAACAACGTGCCCTTTGTCAAACTCGCTTATGCCAGTGGATTTCCTCCTTTTCGGCCTGTAACGTCTCTAGAACAATTTCCCATCGGTCTCTTCTGCCTGCATAACTTCTTTCAGCCGAAATCATACGAGACGAGGCAGCTAATGTTGACGTGAACGCGGACGGAACATCCACCGCACAAGAGACAACACCGTCACCACGCGGGACGAGCTGGGTAACGAGATTTGCGCTCTCAGCGCAATAAAGCGGCCGTTATCGGCTTTATTTGGCTCGCAGACCACGCAGTTTCCTTACGAAAGTGTACGAGCGTAAAATGGTGCAATAACTCTGCTAGCGATTCTCGAAAAACAGCGGAGAAAATCACGAAAAACATTGTGGACTAGTCGACAGCTTGAACAGGAAATTTCTGGTAGAGAAGCATTACTTAATGCTGTACAACCAGCTGAGTTACTTAATAATGGTAGTTATTCGCTAACTCAATTGAATTTTCATCAGATCTTAGGTTTTAAATTGAATATAATTAAGAGAAAGCATTTAAGTCAGTTTGCGCATACATAATGTCCATATTCCGATGTTTCGTTTACTACTAACACTCTGAAATGATTTTCCTGATGATTGCGCCTGCAGGGAAATATATGTGCTGAAAGGACATTTAAGTAAAGTTCCTGTATGACTGTTTAATAGATTTATTGATTATTACAACATCTGTTTCGGGAGATTTCCATTTTCAAGTACGTCTGCGTTGTCCTCACGTATACGTAACATGTGGTGTGAATGTATCTGGTGACCGTTCTTATTATATTTCACGTGAAATTCTAAAATGTTGATTTAACGTCGATTTTATGCTGTTTTTTGCAGTGTGGTAATATTTTGATATAGTATTGTAAATACTTCCTGCTATTTTTTTGACAGTTCACACCATAGATATTTTACACTTACGTAGTAAATAGAGTCACACCGGATACGTCAGGAAATAATGTACTTCGTCACATATATTTCAATATCGAGATCCGCTTGCCAATTTCGAGCGAATGGAATAGAAAGATTACTTCTAAACTGCTCACCTTCACTGAAAAAGATATTTACCGGCAAGATAGAAACATGAGCCTATCCATAAACTCAGTAATAGTAGAAAAGTTCAAGTGAGTAACTTGATTTACCTTCAGACGAAGACTGACAGCCACTGGGGAAACATCTACATCTATATGGATAATCTGCAAATCACATTCTAGGGCCTGGTAAAGGGTTCATCGAACCGCTTTCAGAATAATTTTCTCTTATTCCAGCTTCGTACAGCGCGAATAAGAAACCAACACCTATTTTTCCGTGCGAGCTCAAATTTCCATTATTTTATTACGATATTCGTTTCTCCCTATGTAAGTCGCATCAAAAAATATTTTCGCATTCGGAGGAGAAAACTGATGATTGAAATTTTGTGAGAAGATATCGCTGCAATGAAGAACTTCTTTCTTTTAATGATGCCAACCCAAAACCTGTATCATTTCTGTGACACTCTCTCCCATATTTCGGGACAATATAAAACGTTTTGCCCTTCTTTGAAGTTTCTCGAAGTACTCCGTTAATCCTATCTGGTAAGGATCCCAGACTGCGCAGGAGTACTCCAAAAGTAGACTGACAAGCGTAGTGTAGGCAGCCTCTTTAGTAGGTCTGTTATTACGTTTAGTGAGTGTCCTGCCAATAAAACCCAGTCTCTGGTTAGCTTTCCCCACAAATTTTTTATGTGTTCCTTCCAGTTTAAGTATTTCCTAATTGCAATTCCTGGGCATTTAGTTGAATTTACGGCATTCGTATTTGACTGATTTACCGTGTAACCGAAGTTTAACGGATTCCTTTTAGCACTCATGTGGATTAGCTGACACTTTTCGTTATTTAGAGCGAACTGCCAATTTTCACACCTTACAGATATCTTTCCTTCAACGTTTTACAATTTGTTTTCGTGTTCTGGTGTCTTGACTAGTCGATAAACGGTATGCCAGTCGTTGGCCTACCCAACAAGATTTACAGCAAATACACTGTTTATAATAAATAACATCAACTACTGCGGATGATACTTTTATTCAATTAGTACGCAGAATTTTTGGTAGCTCACGACGCTGTCAACTTAGCTACTGCTTCAATATGCCACACAATGTCTAAAGACTGTATATTCAAATATCATTATTTGATATTTAATATGCAAATCGTAGCTGAAAGAAGCGCTTTTGATAGATCATCATTGTGCCGTACCATTGTAACGGTATACTTTCGTAGCACACAAGTTATAACATTAAAAACCTCAACTACAAAGAGTCATTACCTACCAACATGTAGTTTCCTGTCGTTTTATTGTAGTGCGGCCGGCCGCGGTGGCCGTGCGGTTCTAGGCGCTGCAGCCCGGAACCGCGGGACTGCTACGGTCGCAGGTTCGAATCCTGCCTCAGGCATGGATGTGTGTGATGTCTTTAGGTTAGTTAGGTTTAAGTAGTTCTAAGTTCTAGGGCACTGATGACCTAAGATATTAAGTCCCATAGTGCTCAGAGCCATTTGTACCATTTTTTTTTTATTGTAGTGCGTCGTAGGTACAACGACGCCTTTTCGGGAGATCCTGAATTCACAGATTTTTGGAGCAAGTTATATTCACAACATGTACTGTATGAAAAAGAAAACCCAGCAAATACGCTGTTTAATCGAATACAATATCGCGGCTAGCATGTTCTACTTGCGACATAAAACGTTGTCACACCAAACTGACCACGTTCCTCTCCACGAGACAAAACTCAGACATGTCATATTCCTGATTTCACACTCCGCAGCGTAGTGGAACGTGGCATTCCACGCTATTACGTCACCACTCCTCCTCCACGTGCGTTCTGACGTCCCATGAGAGGGCGGCGCTACCACGTCACCTGTTCACAGCGCCAGCAGGCGGCGTCCACTGTACCAGTAGACAGACAGTAATCATAAGTTTTAGTTACATCATATCTTTAAGGAAATCGTAAACGTGTATAAAGGGTGCTCGATATACTAGGGAGTACCCCCCCCCCCCCCCCAAAAAAAAGAAAAAAAAGTACCGAATCACACTGTCACGAGCAATTCATTGTCAATTCAGTGCCGCCCTTGTTGAACTGGCTTGTTTTTTTTTCATCTTTAGTGACTATTTTTGCTAGCGCTGTTTTGTTTTTGTTTCGTTTTTATAGTGGCGATCTTAAGTGAACAACGTGTAGCTGTGAAAGTTTGTTTTCTACTCGTTAAAAATGCTGTTTCAATGTTGAAAACTCTTTCCCTAGATGACGCTACTGATAAAACTCAAGTATACGAATATCTTGCTCGATTTAAAAATGACATGTCGATTGGTGACAAACCTCGTTCTGGACGTCCACCAGCTGCCCGAATCGGCGAAAATACTGAAAAAATCTAGAGCTTGAGCTCACAGAGAGTCGACAGGCTATTTATCATCTGTCAGAGATGAGTGGGATGTCTTGGAGTTCAGTTCAGCAAATTTTAACGGAAGAACTGGTAATGGAAAGGGTTACTACGAAGTTTGTTCCTCGGGTTCTGTCTGGAAATCAAAAGCAACGCGGAGCTGAAACATGCCATGCTTTGAAACAACAGTTTGAAACAGATCCACATTTTCTATCAAATCTCATTGCTAATGATGAGTCATGGTGCCATGGTTAGTATTCAGAAACAAAGCAAGTCAAATCAATGGAAGACGTCATCGTCACCTCGTCCAAAAACAAAAAAGTGTCCTATAGTCAAATCAAACATGAAAACAATGCTGATTTGCTTTTTGGTGCCAAGAGCGTGGATCACTCATAGTTTGTTGCCCCAGATCAGACTGCCAATCAAACCTTTTATTTGGAAGTTTAAAAAATATTGGTATAACAACGGTCTTGAAAAAAGACCCGATTTGTGGCAGATGGGAGACTGTTCTTTCCACCACGACAACGCACCTGCACACACAGCCATCTCTGTTAGACAGATTTTGGCTAAAAATGGCGTGGTTCCGCTACCCCACGCACCTTACTGCCCCGACCTGTCTCCCTGCGACTTTTTCTTATTTCCACGCATGAAGAGGGCCATGAAAGGACACCAATTTGACAACACTGAAGAAGTCAAGAAAAAAAATGAGGGGGGGGGGGGGGGGAGCTGTCAGTCATTTCTAAAGACGACTACAGAAAATGTTTCGAGCAGTGAAAACAACGATGGGAGAAATATACTAGGTGTAATGGAGAGTAGTTGTGAAGAGGATAAGTTGTTTTTGTAGACAGTTTGAAGATACATATCTTTTAAAAAATAATTCCCGTTTTTTGGGTACCCCCTCGTATTATTACAACTTTTAAACAGTATTAGTCGCGTAAGATGCTGTATATTTCATATGCATGAGAAAAACGCAGAAAGATCTCATCAATGTATCCTCATTTAAATACATAGTTTAGCCCAGGTTATTCGCTAAAAGTTCACTCTCATGGACCAGTTGGACTATCAGTCGCTTGGAGAAATAAAATTACTCGTTGTGACTTTCATCATCTTCCATAGCATTTTTGTTTTCAATGTTATTAATTTATTACGACAACATTAATGGATGTGGAGTTGCGAGAAAATTTAGTTATGAAATAATCATATACGAACTGGAGACTGAGTAATAGGACGCATATATGTGTCATAAGGGAATATTTATTTCCATTATACGCTGTAATGAACGGCGACTAATGGGTATAAGCGAATTATGTGTCCGCAAAGCCTAAAATCTGCTGTTGTATGTTTGCTATTCGTTCTGTTTTTTATTACTCTGTTGTGTTTCATTACTAATACTGAGGTCAGAGACGCAGGAGTTGCAGTGTTCATATCCCTGTCCTGCCACTCTGATTTATTTCTCTTTTATTTCTCTAAACCTCTTCAAGAGAATGTCAGTTTTCTTCTCCATCTTTGGACGGCTGAACATAGTCTTCGTTTTTAATGACCGACCTGTCAGATTGTCCTGAGCTCATTTTGTCCCGTCCATGTCGACAACGGTATGTCACCTGTTAACTCATTACTGCTTTCCTAGGCAAAGGGTTTTACGGTGAAATTTAATGGGACAAAGAGGTTACCAACTGGTAGCATTTGGAAAGAGAGTTCCAGTTCAGCGTTTTCCTTATAACGCAACAGCTCAAGGTAAACATCTGAATAATGTGATCAGTATGGCTTTCAATATTGGATATCTGCACTTCCAATACACCGAAAATGTTGAAACGTTGAAACGTCCCCTTAGAACAATTATACATGACTGTGCTTAAACTGACACACAATATTTTTAGCGCAACGCAATCTGACTTTTAATAATCCCTACAAAAGAATGGCCCTGACTAACATTAACCTATACCTTTCACAAATCACTTACCTCTCCAGAAATCTTCGTTACTCGAAGTACTGCAATACAGCGAGCACCACTACTGCCAGCTAAATAAAAGATTCAAACTAGGGAAGGCACTAACTACTGATAGGGATAGTTAGCAAATGAAAGATTTTGATAGAGAACAAACAATGTATTTACCTTAATAGTGTTGAAAAATCATAATATACACAGCAGTTCATGACATCCAGTCTTACAAATTTCAAAACTCCGCCATTTCTCTCCCCACATCCACCACTGCTGGCGGCTCAACTCCAACTGCCCAACGCTATGCGCTGTTCACATCCAGCTGCCCAACGCTACAATGGCAGACAACAATGCAAACTAGCCACAGACTGCACACAGCACAGCCAGTGATATTCATACAGAGAGCCACGTGGCGTTACCAATAAGAAAACCTAAACAGCCTACTTACATAGCCCCCATGCTCCCCACAAAAAATTTTACAAATTGTTTTGGGCAGTTGCCAATAATGATTTGATAAAATTTTTCATAATTACAATAACCAAGATATCAAATGCATACACTTATTGATACAATGTTGGTCATAAGCTAAAATTTTCTCACAGTCCATAAAGATAGTCCTGATCATTCATCACAGTAAAATTGCTGTGTTTTTCTCAAAGTCTGAGCAGTAAAAGAAAATGCACATGGAAGTAGTGGATTTCCATGCAGTCTTGAAGAAGTAGTGTTGTCCTTCCAACGGAAATACAATGCTGACTCTCGACATGCAGACAGGTAATGGGCCACAACAGAGCAAACCCACAGCAGAGTCAGTCGAAATTTTGAAGAATATTGGTAGGTAGGTCATCACAGAGTAGACCCACTGTAGTCCTGGTAGAGATTACGGTATTGGTGGGCCACCAGAGGTGCAGACCCACTGCAGTCCTTGTAGAGATAATGGTATTGGTGGGCCACCAAAGATGCAGACCCACTGTAGTCCTTGCAGAGACGGCCAGCAGCCATCTGTTGCAACTGTGCAGTTGCACGATCACCATCGAAGAGTCTTGCGGACAATATAGCAAGTTCATAAACCATCACTCATGCACTCACAAAGAATTTTTTTGAAATGTTCTTAGAACCAGCAATGCTGTTATCCAGTTCCTTGCTGAATTATTAACACACGTGCAAACACTAACAGTCCCTACTTCTCACATATTGTCCATATACTATGACCAACAGAAACGTGTGCAGTGAAATGGAACTTACAAGTTACTTAATTTGATGAACTGGTGTCAATTACATTTGAAATTTATGACATGAGAATACAATTACAAAAGTGCAGAAAACATCATTAAACACCATAATAACACACATAACATTTGTAGTAATACAGGCTTTACAAAAGAATAGAAATAAACATGTACATCAGTGTTACAGGAATTATGACATAAATAAATAAAATAATGAGAATAGTTTTCGAAACATTAATTTCACACATGAGCATTGAAACAGAACAGAATTAATAATGTGTAAACATCTTTACAAAGTGAATAACATATTATTAATGCAAATTATATTTGAGGATAACAGTATTCCTCATCATAGTGAATGTACCTTAGTACTAGAAAAGTTCTACAACATAAATCGTATTAGCTAAACACATAAAGACAGGAAGAACACAAATACCCAAGGGTACAAAAACACATAGTGGGATAACACAAGAGGAAAGGGTAGGGTTTGTTTTCAGTGTAACATTTGGTACTGCAGTCCAACCCAAAACTTCATTCCATAGATCTTTCGTCTTATTTCAACATTTTTTTCCACCAAAACATCCTATCCAATCATGCTTTCTGTATTTCTATGTTCACATATTTCTTACCTCATTATTTTTTTTCCATTATCTTACCTCATCATTTATTTCCAAGAAAATCTTACCTATACCTGCTTTCTCCCCCCATGAACCATGGACCTTGCCGATGATGCCACCTTCAGAATTTGAAAGAGAGTATTCCAGTCAACATTGTCAAAAGCTTTCTCTAAGTCTACAAATGCTAGAAACGTAGGTTTGCCTTTCCTTAATCTTTCTTCTAAGATAAGTCATAAGGTCAGTATTGCCTCACGTGTTCCAGTGTTTCTACGGAATCCAAACTGATCTTCCCCGAGGTTGGCTTCTACTAGTTTTTCCATTCGTCTGTAAAGAATTCGTGTTAATATTTTGCAGCTGTGGCTTATTAAACTGATTGTTCGGTAATTTTCACATCTGTCAACACCTGCTTTCTTTGGGATTGGAATTATTATATTCTTCTTGAAGTCTGAGGGTATTTCGCCTGTTTCATACATCTTGCTCACCAGATGGTAGAGTTTTGTCAGGACTGGCTCTCCCACGGCCGTCAGTAGTTCCAATGGAATATTGTCTACTCCGGGGGCCTTGTTTCGACTCAGGTCTTTCAGTGCTCTGTCAAACTCTCCCCGATGTTGTTCAATCTGTATATTGAGCAAGCAGTAAAGGAAACAAAAGAAAAATTCGGGGTAGGTATTAAAATTCATGGAGAAGAAATAAAAACTTTGAGGTTCGCCGATGACATTGTAATTTTGTCAGAGACGGCAAAGGACTTGGAAGAGCAGTTGAATGGAATGGACAGTGTCTTGAAAGGAGGATATAAGATGAACATCAACAAAAGCAAAACAAGGATAATGGAATGTAGTCTAATTAAGTCGGGTGATGCTGAGGGAATTAGATTAGGAAATGAGGCACTTAAAGTAGTAAAGGAGTTTTGCTATTTGGGGAGCAAAATAACTGATGATGGTCGAAGTAGAGAGGATATAAAGTGTAGGCTGGCGATGGCAAGGAGAGCGTTTCTGAAGAAGAGAAATTTTTTAACATCCAGTGTTGATTTAAGTGTCAGGAAGTCATTTCTGAAAGTATTTGTATGGAGTGTAGCCATGTATGGAAGTGAAACATGGACGATAAATAGTTTGGACAAGAAGAGAATAGAAGCTTTCGAAATGTGGTGCTACAGAAGAATGCTGAAGATTAGATGGGTAGATCACATAACTAATGAGGAAGTATTGAATAGGATTGGGGAGAAGAGAAGTTTGTGGCACAACTTGACCAGAAGAAGGGATCGGTTGGTAGGACATGTTCTGAGGCATCAAGGGATCACCAATTTAGTATTGGAGGGCAGCGTGGAGGGTAAAAATCGTAGAGGGAGACCAAGAGATGAATACACTAAGCAGATTCAGAAGGATGTAGGTTGCAATAGGTACTGGGAGATGAAAAAGCTTGCACAGGATAGAGTAGCATGGAGAGCTGCATCAAGCCAGTCTCGGGACTGAAGACCACAACAACAACAACCTGCTTTCTGTACTTCTTTCGTATAAATTCTCAATGCATTTCTTCCAATTCATCACAACTCATTCTCTTATATAGTCTACCCCCTCTTAAGCTAACTTAAATCTACTGAGCTCAGATGCATAAACTAAGGGACGAGGCCATGCAGCAGCACAAAACAAATAATACAAACAGCAATGAAAAAAATGGAAATTGTCAAAGCAATTGCAATATTATAACTAATATAAGGCAATGAGCAGCAAACAAGAAAAATAAATCAGTAGTAAAACTGGCTTAACAGAGTAATGTAAAGTGAAATTTAGTGGCACTATGCCTGGCAAACAGCAGCAGCAAATGCAATAACTTATATCTAAACATGACAAAGCTCAAGCAGAAAAAATATTACAGTCAAAATGGCCATGTTTAATACCTATGTCACATCTTAGCACTAGGGTGATGCATCACCTTAAATTACACTACTAAATAAGTTACCCAGTCATTGACAAAAATTATGTATGCAATTCCTGTGAAGGGAAATATCTTTTTGTGCTCCTTCGTTTTTTTGAAGTAGATTATAAAATGGTTATTTACTGGATCTGTAGGCATAAAATATCTATATTAGTACATCTATTAAATCTTATTTTAACCAATGATGCAGTGCAGCTATAAACTAGATATTAAACAAAATAGGCAAAGCAAGGTGTGAAACGTCATTCACTAGCCATATGGCATTTCATAATGCAGTAAACAATCTTTCAACTAGCAAGACAATAGACATGAAATTTTTCTCATGATTTCATTTCAGTAAATACACTCCTGGAAATTGAAATAAGAACACCGTGAGTTCATTGTCCCAGGAAGGGGAAACTTTATTGACACATTCCTGGGGTCAGATACATCACATGATCACACTGACAGAACCACAGGCACATAGGCACAGGCAACAGAGCATGCACAATGTCGGCACTTGTACAGTGTATATCTACCTTTCGCAGCAATGCAGGCTGCTATTCTCCCATGGAGACGATCGTAGAGATGCTGGATGTAGTCCTGTGGAACGGCTTGCCATGCCATTTCCACCTGGCGCCTCAGTTGGACCAGCGTTCGTGCTGGACGTGCAGACCGCGTGAGACGACGCTTCATCCAGTCCCAAAGATGCTCAATGGGGGACAGATCCGGAGATCTTGCTGGCCAGGGTAGTTGACTTACACCTTCTAGAGCACGTTGGGTGGCACGGGATACATGCGGACGTGCATTGTCCTGTTGGAACAGCAAGTTCCCTTGCCGGTCTAGGAATGGTAGAACGATGGGTTCGATGACGGTTTGGATGTGCCGTGCACTATTCAGTGTCCCCTCGACGATCACCAGTGGTGTACGGCCAGTGTAGGAGATCGCTCCCCACACCATGATGCCGGGTGTTGGCCCTGTGTGCCTCGGTCATATGCAGTCCTGATTGTGGCGCTCACCTGCACGGCGCCAAACACGCATACGACCATCATTGGCACCAAGGCAGAAGCGACTCTCATCGCTGAGGACGACACGTCTCCATTCGTCCCTCCATTCACGCCTGTCGCGACACCACTGGAGGCGGGCTGCACGATGTTGGGGCGTGAGCGGAAGACGGCCTAACGGTGTGCGGGACCGTAGCCCAGCTTCATGGAGACGGTTGCGAATGGTCCTCGCCGATACCCCAGGAGCAACAGTGTCCCTAATTTGCTGGGAAGTGGCGGTGCGGTCCCCTACGGCACTGCGTAGGATCCTACGGTCTTGGCGTGCATCCGTGCGTCGCTGCGGTCCGGTCCCAGGTCGACGGGCACGTGCACCTTCCGCCGACCACTGGCGACAACATCGATGTACTGTGGAGACCTCACGCCCCACGTGTTGAGCAATTCGGCGGTACGTCCACCCGGCCTCCCGCATGCCCACTATACGCCCTCGCTCAAAGTCCGTCAACTGCACATACGGTTCCCGTCCACGCTGTCGCGGCATGCTACCAGTGTTAAAGACTGCGATGGAGCTCCGTATGCCACGGCAAACTGGCTGACACTGACGGCGGCGGTGCACAAATGCTGCGCAGCTAGCGCCATTCGACGGCCAACACCGCGGTTCCTGGTGTGTCCGCTGTGCCGTGCGTGTGATCATTGCTTGTACAGCCCTCTCGCAGTGTCCGGAGCAAGTATGGTGGGTCTGACACACCGGTGTCAATGTGTTCTTTTTTCCATTTCCAGGAGTGTATCATAAATTAAGAGCTCCACAGTGTTATCATATGTTTTCAAGTTTGAGTGTGTCGTATTTGCGATGCTTTCTACAAAGAAATGTCAATAGCGAGGATATGGCCTCCCTTTTTTTTTCTACCTGTGCCTCTGAAAGGCACACACTAATGGCCTTTTTCCAGGTGACTGTCGCGCAGCTGCCCACGTAATGTGTCATGCCCACGACGGATTACGTGAAGGTCACTTAACTTTCTTGCCAAAATATTTACGACACCGAATCACTTACCTCTCCAAAAATCTTCGTTACTCGAACTACTGCAATACAGCAAGCGCCACTACTGCCAGCTAAATAAAAGATTCAAACTACGGAAGACACTAACTACTGATAGGGATAGTTAGCAAATGAAAGATTTTGATAGAGAACAAACAATGTATTTTCCTTAATAGTGTTGAAAAATCATAATATACACAGCAGTTCATGACATCCAGTCTTACAAATTTCAAAACTCCGCCATTTCTCTCCCCACATCCACCACTGCTGGCGGCTCACCTCCAACTGCCCAACGCTATGCGCTGTTCACATCCAGCTGCCCAACGCTATAATGGCAGACAACAATGCAAACTAGCCACAGACTGCACACAGCACAGCCAGTGATATTCATACAAAGCGCTACGTGGCGTTACCAATAAGAAAACGTAAACAGCCTAGTTACAATGTGTTGCCGTCGTCGCGTGCATACTGTTCTGTTCTGCTGTTTATTAATAACCCCATTGACACTATGAACGAAAAACATCGTAGCAACTTCTATTTTCGGAAATATGATTCAGTAACTACTGAATACAATAGTATATGTTGTTTCAAAAACATATCAAGCGTTATACCAAATAAAATCTCATTTATCTATCTATCTATCCATATCCGGATCCGGCTCCAGCTATTGCCGGGTCTGGGTGCTGACGTGTCCTCTGAATTTGGCTCGGTCCTACCCCACTTTTCTTCCTCCACTTG
Source organism: Schistocerca americana (assembly GCF_021461395.2). NCBI lineage: Eukaryota > Metazoa > Arthropoda > Insecta > Orthoptera > Acrididae > Schistocerca > Schistocerca americana. The sequence goes on from NC_060121.1 coordinate 98,183,658, forward strand.
CTGCCAGGTCACACCCCTCCTTTCCACTGATATTCTCACGCTCATGTTCCACCGTGTTCTTGGGTGCCCTCTAGGTCTTTTTCCATCCATCTTTAGTTCTTCCATAATTTTGGGGAGTCTCTGCCTATGCATCCTCTTAATGTGCCCATACCATCTTAATCTATTTTTTTCTCAATTTCTTCTCTCATACTTTCTTGTTCAAGCTCCTTTCTAATCTCTATGTTCCTTACTCTGTCCATTCTGGTTTTTCCCTTAACTGCTCTGAGAAATTCCATTTCCCCTGAGAAATTTACCTCATTTATGAAGCTTGTAATTCTGTCGTGACTGAACATAACAAGGTTAGTTTCTTCATCGGTCTTTAAATTCTTTAATTTTAAAACATCCATTTTGTACAAATGTGGAGTTTTATAGGTAAATGACGTTGATGGGTGGTAAAACAACCACATCTTCGTACTTTAAAATCATTATATTTTTTGAGCTGACGTACCTAGTTTGTGAGGTATCCCAGAACGGTATCAGGAGTACGGAATAGAGCTGCTGTCTGTAGAGAAGAAAATGACTCTCCATCCAGTCAGTACCACCGCTGGTTGAATGCCATTATTGAGGTGCTAATGACTTCATTACCGAGGAATGTCGCGTCTGCATACAGGGCCCAGGATCCATACCTATAGTTTTCAGAACCTGTTGCGACATTGTGGCTTACGTCTCTGTTAACGACAGTTTGCCTCAACAGGCAAACAAATGATTACAGCTTCATAAATACTGGATATTTATTCAAGAGAAAGAGCTTTACAAATTGCGCTGTCCACTTTTGACCATCATGCAAGCATTTATTCGGCTTGGCGTTGATTGATATAGTTGTTTGATGTCCTACTTAGGGATATCGTGCCGAATTCTGTCGAATTGGCGTTCTCAATTGGAGAGAGATCCGGGACACTTTTGTGGCCTACATCTGGTTTGAGAATCACGCAGACAAGCAGCAGAAACTCTCGGTGTGTGCGGGCGGACATTATCTTGCTGAAATTTAAGCTTAGGATGGCTCGCCATGAAGTGCAACAAAACAGGGTGTAGAAAATCGTCGACGTACCGCTGTGCTGTGAGAGCGCTGCGGATGACAATCTGCTATGAAAGAGATGGCATCCCAGACCACCACTCCTGGTTGTCAGGCCGCATGGCAGGCGACAGTTTATTATCGCAGCATTGTCCGGGTCATCTCTAGACACGTCTTCGGTCTGGACTCTCATTGGCTGGAGTAGAGTTGTCTTCAGTGATGAGTCCTGCTTCCAACTGAGCCCCGATGACCAGCGAGTACGTGTCTGGAGAGGGGGGTGGGGGATTCAAACTCGAGTGTCGCCCGCCACACGACCCAACGACCTACAGTGATGCTCTGGGGTGTCATTCCTTTTCCTTGCGCAGCCCATTCAGTTGTCACCTGCGTCACCCTTACAGCACAGCGGTACGTCGACGATCTTCTACGCCCCTTTTTGTTATTCAAGGATTGTATTTGTTTATTGCCGCAGGGACGTAAAAATAAATGAAATACTTACCGCAAATTTCGGCAATTGCAATTGGTCTGTGGTAGAATGATCTACTTAAATAACTGTTCTTTTGTATCGATAATATTTATGGCTATTCGTTGTCTACTACAATTTTTGATTGCAGGTAAATCGCATAATTTGAAGTAAACAGTATTGGAGTGAATGAACCTACATTTTACTCATAATTCTCCGAGTTCAAATATGGTCAGCGCACATTCAGTTTCTGTAACAGATAATAATTTACAGGACACAAGAACAAAGAGGAAAACGAACCTCTCACTATTACAGCCGAAGAGTGAACAGCATACAACTGTCACAGATGTTACCACACAAGAAGAAAGAGTTAATATCTGCGTCAGAGAGCTAGTCCGAATGAAATTACTAAACTTAACGTAACGTAAACTACAATAAATTGCTGTTCCTGTCTCATTGTTAACAAAGAAAACGAAAAACAACTGCGAATACTGTGCAGGAAGCAGCGCGATGCCTCGAGGTCACTAGTCCTCTTGCATTTCACTGTAGTTCTCAGGTCCCTATCTTGCCTGTAATCTACATTTTTCAACCACTGGTTGTATTCCGGAGCAGAGCTTGACTCTGTGTGTTGCTCCTATTCCAAGCACGGTCAGTTTATCCTAAAAAGATTAGGCGACGGCACAACACGTCCCGTCTCGTCTGTAATCCCTCACTTTAGACAAGTCAGGCAACCTTCCCTTCACTCCAAAACTTGAGAGCTTCGGTGAAATTTGATTTCTCGTGGTTCTTCCTGTATCGATAGCTAACTTCGTTGTCATCTGTTGTGAGTAACTGTAGCTTCTGCTTCTTTAACACACATGTTGAGTGCCACACTTTATTTCGTGTTTCTGATATGTGTGTGTTTGAGTGCGTTGTTAATGGCTGCTATTCTTCTGCCATTAACTGGACACAAAACTACGTTATCTGATAGCCACATGTCTCTACATTATCCAGCATCGCTATTCTGACTTCCTCCAGTTCTGTAAACAACTAGGAACGTGAAATTATTAATAGGCCGATAAGTACACTCCAGGAAATGGAAAAAAGAACACATTGATACCGGTGTGTCAGACCCACCATACTTGCTCCGGACACTGCGAGAGGGCTGTACAAGCAATGATCACACGCACGGCACAGCGGACACACCAGGAACCGCGGTGTTGGCCGTCGAATGGCGCTAGCTGCGCAGCATTTGTGCACAGCCGCCGTCAGTGTCAGCCAGTTTGCCGTGGCATACGGAGCTCCATCGCAGTCTTTAACACTGGTAGCATGCCGCAACAGCGTGGACGTGAACCGTATGTGCAGTTGACGGACTTTGAGCGAGGGCGTATAGTGGGCATGCGGGAGGCCGGGTGGACGTACCGCCGAATTGCTCAACACGTGGGGCGTGAGGTCTCCACAGTACATCGATGTTGTCGCCAGTGGTCGGCGGAAGGTGCACGTGCCCGTCGACCTGGGACCGGACCGCAGCGACGCACGGATGCACGCCAAGACCGTAGGATCCTACGCAGTGCCGTAGGGGACCGCACCGCCACTTCCCAGCAAATTAGGGACACTGTTGCTCCTGGGGTATCGGCGAGGACCATTCGCAACCGTCTCCATGAAGCTGGGCTACGGTCCCGCACACCGTTAGGCCGTCTTCCGCTCACGCCCCAGCATCGTGCAGCCCGCCTCCAGTGGTGTCGCGACAGGCGTGAATGGAGGGACGAATGGAGACGTGTCGTCTTCAGCGATGAGAGTCGCTTCTGCCTTGGTGCCAATGATGGTCGTATGCGTGTTTGGCGCCGTGCAGGTGAGTGCCACAATCAGGACTGCATACGACCGAGGCACACAGGTCCAACACCCGGCATCGTCGTGTGGGGAGCGATCTCCTACACTGGCCGTACACCACTGGTGATCGTCGAGGGGACACTGAATAGTGCACGGTACATCCAAACCGTCATCGAACCCATCGTTCTACCATTCCTAGACCGGCAAGGGAACTTGCTGTTCCAACAGGACAATGCACGTCCGCATGTATCCCGTGGCACCCAACGTGCTCTAGAAGGTGTAAGTCAACTACCCTGGCCAGCAAGATCTCCGGATCTGTCCCCCATTGAGCATGTTTGGGACTGGATGAAGCGTCGTCTCACGCGGTCTGCACGTCCAGCACGAACGCTGGTCCAACTGAGGCGTCAGGTGGAAATGGCATGGCAAGCCGTTCCACAGGACTACATCCAGCATCTCTACGATCGTCTCCATGGGAGAATAGCAGCCTGCATTGCTGCGAAAGGTGGATATACACTGTACTAGTGCCGACATTGTGCATGCTCTGTTGCCTGTGTCTATGTGCCTGTGGTTCTGTCAGTGTGATCATGTGATGTATCTGACCCCAGGAATGTGTCAATAAAGTTTTCCCTTCCTGGGACAATGAATTCACGGTGTTCTTATTTCAATTTCCAGGAGTGTATATTCGTTTTCTGTCTTTTATTTTCCTTCTTATGTCACTGGAAATTTGACATTCAGTTTTCGATAAAGAGAACTGCGAAACTCTTAGACGAACATCAGTTCGACTTAAGGCAAGGACAGTACAAACTTATGAATAAATAAAACAAGTACATACGATTTTTTGACATACAAAAAGCGTTCATCAATGTGAAATGGTGGAAGATCGAGCAGGTGTAAGATACAGGGAGAGAGGTGATATATTTTGTGTACGAGAATCAAGAGGGAAAAATAGGAATGGAAGAGCAAAAACGAAGAGCTCGAACTAGAAAGGGTGTGAGACGGGGATGCAGTCTCTCGCCCTTACTGTTCAATTAATAACTCGAAGAAGCAATGAATAAGATAGAAGAAACAGTCAGGAGTAAGATTAAAATTCAGCGTGAATGAATGGTAAGATGACAGCTATCGTCAGTGATAATTAGGAGGAACTGCAGGATCCGTTGAATGGAATGAACGGAATAATGAGTGTACACTGCAGATTGAGAATAAACTAAAGAAAGGTAGAAATAATGACAAGTAGTGGAAGTGAAATTAGCAACAGACATAACATCAAAGCCATTGACCACAAAATATACGAAGTGAAGAAATAACGCAAAATAACAATTGGTGGACGAGGCATCGTTTACATAAAAGTGTACTAGCACAGACAAAGAGGGCATTTCTGGGCAAAATAAACCTTCTTGTATGAAAACTAGCCTCGGGCATGGATGTGTGTGATGTCCTTAGGTTAGTTAGGTTTAAGTAGTTCTAAGTTCTAAGTTCTAGGGGACTGATGACCACAGATGTTAAGTCCCATAGTGCTCAGATCCATTTTTTTGTATGAAAACTAGGTCTTAATTCAAGGAAGAATTTTTTGAGAATGTCACTCATACAACCGGAAACAGAAGAGAACCGAAGCGTTTGTGATTTTATCTATAGAAGCATATTGGAAGTTCGGTGAACTGATGAAGAAGTTCTCTTCATAGTCTACAAGGAGAGAAACATGTGGATTACACTGATAAGAAGAAGGGAGAGGATGGCAGAACATGAGCTAAGAGTTCAGGGAATGACTTCCATGGTGATAAGTGGGAGCTGTTGAGGGTGAAGCTGTAAGGAGGAGGAACAGATTAGTATTTAACGTCCCGTCGACCACGAGGTCATTACAGACGGAGCACAAGGTTGGATTAGGGAAGGATGGGGAAGAAAATCGGCCGCGACATTTGAAAGGAACTATCCCTGTATTTAACCGAAGCGATTGAGGAATATCACGGAAAATCTAAATTAGGATGGCTGGTAGTGAGTTTGAACCGTCGTCCTCCCGAATGCGAGTCCAGTGTGCTACCCAATGCGCTACCTCTCTCTCTCTCTCGATAAAGCTGTAAGGGAAAACAGAGATTGGAAGATTGGAATACATCCGTCAAATAATTGAGTATGTACGATGCAAGTGCTACTCTGAGAAGACGAGTCTGGCTGAAGAAAGGAATTCCCCGTGTAAAATTCTCCACGAATTACGGTGATCTGCCATACGCATATACGTCGTTTCTGCATTTTTCTGGAATGCCTAGTATCCACCTTCCCTAAAGTCGCCGGTTAGATCTGTTGCTGTCTGTGGGAACCAAGCAAAGAACGTCTTTGGATATAGCATCCATTCGATGGAACTTTATGCACAGTTGTTTCATTACTGCCGTGGTGACTTGGCCATCTAGTGAACACGTTTCGAAAAGTGTAAGCGAGTATGGGCTCCTTTGACACAACACGACATGCTATCGTTAGTAAACGAGCACTCCAAATGGAAACCGACAGTGCTTGCTTTCTATTGCAGCGTATCGACCATATACGGGCATATTAGTGTGAGCCTGAGCAGTTTACCGCAGTAAGGTTCAAATGGCTCTGAGCACTATGGGACTCAACTGCTGAGGTCATTAGTCCCCTAGAACTTAGAACTAGTTAAACCTAACTAACCTAAGGACATCACAAACATCCATGCCCGAGGCAGGATTCGAACCCGCGACCGTAGCGGTCTTGCGGTTCCAGACTGCAGCGCCTTTAACCGCACGGCCACTTCGGCCGGCTGCCGCAGTAAGGCAAAGGGACAATTGTCAATAGGGTGCTACGTACCCAAGTGGTAACCTGTCCGAGTACAGGGCACGCCCGATACTGCTTAACTTTGGCAAGACGCTGAAGGTGGAGCCTCCATTTTGAATGACTACTATGCGAGGAGATGCAGTTGGACAGATAAATCCTTTGCAGAATCGCATAGCTTGTATTAACTTGTAGAATACAGGTAGTGAGTCTGTAAACGATTATGTCAACAGGTTATGTCGGTACGATCAATAATTCGACAAATATACATGTTCAGTTTCAATAGATTGTCACTATAGTATCGAAAAAGAAGTAGTCGAACAAACAAAGTACCAAGGAAAAAAAAAAAAAAAGCCCGAAGACTTGTTGTCACAAGGAAATATTTCAAAACAAAACCGGGTAATGTAGAAGGTTATGTCGGTTACCACGTACCGACAATAGAGAATAAAGAACTGGGGTCATATAGAAATAATGAGGGAGTACCCTAACAAACTGGTGGGCGATATTACGTAAAAATAAGATTTTATTTTCCTTCTCCCACGTCTTTCCAAGAAATGAAGCCTTGGGAAATGCTTCCTTCCCCGTTCTCTGCTCTCTAATTGAGTGATTTTAATAGCTCGCGGTTCCTGCAGTCCTCTCGAGCACAAATTTTAATGAGACTTTTACTTCCTCGTTTGCCTCTTCCGATAACAACGCGTATAATCGCAGGTGCCTGATAATGAAGAAATGTCTCTGCAGCTATTGTGCATGAAGTGTTCGGTGCCATCCTATGCAGTGAAGAGAAAGCGCCAAGAACGCTTCTATGTGCGCAAATCGACAGCCGACAGTCGACTTAGGCGCCCACCCCTTCGAAACGACGGGATGGAATCGATCGGAGCGCAAAGTCGAGAACGCATTTCGGCACTGATGCAATGTTATTTTGCGCGAGCCCTGTTTTAAACACTTCGCGAGAAAGGTCGATGGCATCAACATCACTGTTTACAAGATCTGCTAGTCTTAAGAGCACCGGGCGTTTGTCAGCATCTGCTTGGAGAGAGTAGGTCGGGGTGTGATGAGAGGAGAGAGAGAGGGAAAGAGAGAGAGAGAGATAGAGAGAGACAGAGAGACAGGGGCAAATAGTCTGAAGGAAGTGGTTACGCCGTTGTGAGGGTCCTTAACACGGAAGGAGCGGACAGCGCAGCGGAGTGGCGGAGTGGTTCTCGAGTCGCCGGCGGCTGCGAGCGCTGCGTGGCTCGCGGCCCGGCGGTTCCGCCACGGTGCACAGTGGGGCTCCCCCCCCCACTACCCCCCCCCCCCCCCTGTTTACGGCGCTGACTGGCCACGGCTGCAGCCGTCACCGCCGCTCCACTCGCTGCGGCTCTCCCAAGCGTCAGCCAGCGCGGCTCGGCGCCGCTGGCCCCTTCCGTACTGTTGTTCACTTCTCAGCAGCCCTGCAGGAGAATTAGCGTAACCGCTTGCTTCCACACAATAGCTGTCAGCTTAATTAAATGCCCTCGATATACACTGAGGCGACAAGTCATGAGGCAGCGATATGAATATATACAGGGTGTTACAAAAAGGTACGGCCAAACTTTCAGAAAGCATTCCTCACACACAAATAAAGGAAAGATGTTATGTGGACATGTGTCCGGAAACGCTTAATTTCCATGTTAGAGCTCATTTTAGTTTCGTCATTCCAACGTGATCAAATTGTAAATTTTCACAGTCAACATGTGTGGGCTGACGAGAATCCGCACGCAATTGTGCCATCACGTCATCAACACAGATTTTCTGTGAACGTTTGGTCAGGCATTGTTGGTGATGTCTTGATTGGGCCCCATATTCTTCCACCTACGCTCAATGGAGCACGTTATCATGCTTTCATACGGGATACTCTACCTGTGCTGCTAGAACATGTGCCTCTACAAGTACGACACAACATGTGGTTCATGCACGGTGGAGCTCCTGCACATTTCAGCCGAAGTGTTCGTACGCTTCTCAACAAGAGATTCGGTGACCGATGGATTGGTAGAGCCGGACCAATTCCATGGCCTCCACGCTCTCCTGACCTCAACCCATTTATGGGGGCATTTGAAAGCTCTTGTCTACGCAACCCCCGTACCAAATGTAGAGACTCTTCGTGCTCGTATTGTGGACAGCTGTGATACAATACGCCATTCTCCAGGGCTGCATCAGCGCATCAGGGATTCCATGCGACGGAGGGTGGATGCATGTATCCTGGGTAACGGAGGACAGTTTGAACATTTCCTGTAACAAAGTGTTTGAAGTCACGCTGGTACGTTCTGTTGCTGTGTGTTTCCATTCCATGATTAATGTGATTTGAAGAAAAGTAATAAAATGAGCTCTAACATGGAAAGTAAGCGTTTCCGGACACATGTCCACATAACATATTTTCTTTCTTTGTGTGTGAGGAATGTTTCCTGAAAGTTGGGCTGTACCTTTTTGTAACACCCTGTACAATGATGGCAGCAGTGACGCGTGAACGAGGTATAAAACGGCAGTGCCTTGCCGGAGCTGTCATTTCATTTCTACTCAGGTGAGTCATGTGAAAAAGTTTTCAGCGTGATTATGGCCGTACGATGGGCATCACAGATTTTGAACTCGGAATGGTAGTTGTAGCTAGACGTATGGGTCGCTCCAAATCGGAAATCGTTACGGAATTCAATATTGCGAGATCCACAGTGTCAAATTTCAGGCATTGCCCCTCGCCCTACAGGGCAGTGGCCGAAGATCTTTGAACCGTGGATTTATTTTGAAAATCTTTTCTTAAAGAACTTACTTTATTTACTAGCGATTCATCAAGAACATTTAATCGCACTATGTAAGCGTGGGAGTAGTTGCCAGTGGGTAACTGATGAAAACAAATTTCTTTCAACAAATGGAAATTTTATTCCTAAAAACCCTTTCTCTTTAAAAAAAAACAGATTTAAAAATTATAATCAGAAAGCACCCTCTAAATATCAAGTTACAATTTATTCAGAGGCAGAAATAATAATTATTTTTTTGACAGTATGAACTTTCAGGCTGAGAACCTTGCCGCTCCCTTTTAACACGGCCGTAGTCACGACCGCTCACAACAACCTCTGAAAGATTACAGTGGTACAAATCTGCAACACACCAGATTACTTTAAACTAAAAATTTTAACAACTCACACAAACACATAAACTATGCACCCCGTAGGAGGGATGGAAATGGTACAAAACACTCACATTAAAGAAGTTACTTGCCATCGAAAGTGCAACTTGTTTTTAAGAGAAAACTTTTACGGTGAAAGAGTGGCAACTTTATATACTAAAATTACCATTTAAATAAAAGCCCATGAAATGCAACCTTACGTAAAATATACAAACACGCTCTTCATTACACATATATCGCCTCTCAAGATGAAAAGCGAGATAAAAACATATTTCAGGAACTCGGCCTTTACACCTTAAGCAATAAATTCGTTAACACCGAATCCAACAAACATGACAGAGGCAGCTATTAGCTTACGGCAGACCGACAGAAAGACAGACAGACACTAACTGCCTAACAAATGCGGACGAGAGACAGACGAGCAAGCTGGGGACGAGAGACTGACCAAGGAAACAAGTAGAATTTATCAAGTAAATGAAACAACATATCACGAATCACTTAACTTCTAATAAACTGCGATGTCTGGCGAAGACCTGGCGCAGAACCCCCAAAACGCTCTCCTGAACCGTCCGCTGCCAGCCGCTTCAACGGACGCAGGAAGGCGCGCCGATCTCCCGTCTCACGGCGTCGCAACTCGCACTGGCCAGACCGATGTCGTAGGTTGGCTCCTGTTGCTCTCGTGTCGGCTGCGAAGCCACTATCCCTCGCTATACGGCGCGGCCCCCTGGACTGACGTGGCGACCTCACATGCGCCGACGCTCAAGACGGACAAGTCATCTTGTGTCCCAGTGCGTGACCGACCAACCGATCGATCCAACCGCCAATGACCATTGCCTGAACAAACTCGGGCAGACTGGCGGCCTAACACATACTACCACTCCGGACGGCAGACAGTCACTGACTGGCCCACACCGACCCGGCTGACCAACTGATCAGACTAGCCAAGACTCTTAACTCAACGACCGAAAACAGCGGAATTTGATTAGAGTTGTTAGTGCTAACAGGCAAGCAACATTGCATGAGAGGTGTCTCTTTAAGCACCGAACACTTCAGCTCTGTCTTTTTTTTTGGAAGCAGGTGTTGGCTCCTGCTCACTCGTCGCTTATAGGATATGTAACGGATGCTGCGTTCTGGGAATTCTATACAACAATTCAAGCAAGTAACATTTCTTTCTTTCCTGAGGCCTTTGTCCTGCTTTGTCCTGGGGTCAGCCTTGTTACTATTGATTAGCCAGTGTTAGTTGCAGAGGGTAGCAGGGTGCCCTTCCGCACGCCAGCCCGAACCACCCGGGATGGAATTAGTGTATCCCAGTCGTCTGCATCTAGTGTAAGCCACGGAATAGTGCGAACGTTTTCAGATGTCTGCGAGTCGTGTAACTGAGGCGGAACGTGGGGACCAGCCCAGTATTCACTTAGCGGGATGTGGAAAACCGCCTAAAAACCACAGCCAGGCTGGCCGGCATACCGGCCCTCGTCGTTAATCCACCGCGCGGATTCGATCCGGGGCCGGCGCGCCATCCCAGTCCAGGAAGCAGCGCATTAGCACTCTCGGCTACCCTGGTGGGTCAATTCAAGCAAATGAAATTAATAGTTTTTCTTACAAATAAGAAGAATGACAATACTTAACTTGTATTTACAACAAGTGGTCGCAAGCGATGGGCGACACGCAAATAAATCTGAGTCCTTTTCTAAAGGCAGTGATCATGCAAGTTTGTCACACAGTTTGTAGATCACTAATAACTGGTATCGTAGCACTCTCTGCTAGACTGCGCCAATACTCTGCGAATAATGTCCAAATACTGAGCCGATACTGAACGGGCTAAGCTGGCAGGGGCGGCGCTTATATTCTCTTCTCGTAGAGGCCGCTCTTGTCGTGGTATGGTCCTAATCAGCGCACCATTAGTCGACGTCGCATCACCGCAGTCTCTTCTCTTGCTTTCTTCATCTTCGTTCTCGCCCTTATGGTTACGCCAGAACAGCAGGCACCACACGAGCACCAATTATTTACCAATATTCGAATTCACATATCTCCGAATAATGGACTCGCAACTACGCAGGAAACTGTTGTCACCACGACGGATGCTTGCTATACATTGAGGACATTGCTCAGCTGCCTTTGGTTCAAATGGCTCTGAGCACTATGGGACTTAACTTCTGTGGTCATCAGTCCCCTAGAACTTAGAACTACTTAAACCTAACTAACCTAAGGACATCACACACATCCATGCCCGAGGCAGGATTCGAACCTGCGACCGTAGCGGTCGCGCGGTTCTGGACTGAGCGCCTTAACCGCGAGACCACCGCGGCCGGCTCAGCTGCCTTTCCTCGCCAAAAACAACAGCGCAGCATGGAAACTGGACAGCACCTGCATTTATGTTCAAGCATGTTTTCAAACTTTTGTCAGTAAATATCTTCTTTTTCCAAACATATTCAGTTCACCTTTACTGGTTACTGCTAAATTCTCTCTCCCCAATTCGAGGCACTTCCTCATTATTGCTTACGCGATTCATCCATATAAACTTCAGCATTCTTCCCTAACATTACACTTGAAAATCCTCCACTCTCTTTTAGCCCGTATCTACAAGACAACTTAAAAATCAAGTCACACATTATTATGCCACGTCAAGTAGCTTTTATTGTAGCTGTACTACACCTCAGAGTAACATTAACACATGAAACTATTTTCCATCGTAGTCACCGTCTCTGAAAACAACGGTCGGCACTTACTACCAATCTTTCAATTCGTCGACGAATAAAACCACTCTTTGGCCTCTGAGCCATCGTCGGAAAATTTAACAATGCTTCTGATCAGTTCCTCTACTGCCTTACAGTTCGTCATCCATTGTCGATGCCCATGGCCTTCTTTCCGAATCAGCGTCACCGACATCTGTGCCGCCTTGATCAAGTTGCTGGCACTATTCCACTACTGCTGAACGTGCGTGCGGCCATCGTGGCTCAGTTCGAAGCGGGACTAATCACTGAAGACAATTCCGCTACAGAGGCCAGACCGAAGACGTGTCATACGACCCGACAACCAGGAGTAATCTCTGGGGAGCCATTCCTTTTCATAGGAGGATCCCTTTCGTTGTCATTCGCGAAACCTTCGCAGCACATCGGTACGTCGATGATATTCAACGATCCATTCTGTTGCCCTTCAAGGCAAGCCATCGTGGGCTGACGTTTCAGCAAGATGAAGCACGCTTGCACACGGTAAGACTTTCTACTGCTTGTCTTCGTGATTGCCACCAAACACTACTGCGGTCAGTATGCAGTAAGGTCGCCAGGTCCCCCCTCCCCCCCCCCCCCCCCTCGCCCCATTAGAGAACGTTTGGAGCATTACGAAGAGGGCCTCAACCCAAGTCGAGTTTTCACGATCTAACGTGGCAATTGGATCAAAGTTGCACTATATCCCCCAGGAGGACAACCAACAATTGTATCAATCAGCGCCAAGCCGATAAACCGCTTACATAGAGACCTCAGTTGACTTGCTCAGTTTGTGAACGTCTTTCTCCAGTTTTTATGAAATTCTGATCCGAGAAAACTGCTTGCATGAGGACCACAGTTGGACGAACTCGTTATTAACTTGCTCAATTTGAGAAGCCCTTTCTTTTGAATAAATCAATTTTCTGAAATTATGATTCTTCGTTGTCTGTACATGTACATCACATCTCCCGATTTCCATCCCATTCGTATAATTCCATCGTGGTGCGTTGTTTATTTGTCTTGGAGTGTATATTTTCAAGTTTTTGTACATCGCATATAGTGACGATAAATCTAAAACAAACACAAGTGTAAAACATGAGATGACATGGTTATGTATAGTGAAATAATTTCTCACAAATGCTGCGCTAGTATTGAGTTTGATTGTGGCAAGATTTCAGTGTGGTGCAAAGTTCGTACACAAGCTTTAAAGGCTCAGAGGTGTAAAATTGTTTCCTTTTACATATTGAAAAAATTCGTGTCCAATGCAGTGAGTTGCAACTGGAATCTGTAATGCCATACAAATAACTGCTTACAACAGTTTGTGGAGGTATGAGATGAAATGTTTGTTCAGTCGTAAGTAAAGATGGTCCTCGAAACATAGGTGAGATACTACGAAAATGTAATGTCCAAAAAGGAGATTTCTTACAAAAATTAACATGTAGAAAAGATGGCGGTGATCTTGTTTAAGTCTCTAGGCCAATGCTTCAGTGTTGTCGAAGCTCTATAGACGACAATTGAAGACACGCTGGGAAAAACGGGCTGATCCTCAAGTGTAAAGGCCTACAGATAAGTTCTGCCATCTGTTGCTGGTTACGGGAACTATCAAACTTGAGATTTGTCTCACTCCTGAATATTCTAATGTGATATTCAGACCAGCCGCGGTGGTCTAGCGGTTCTAGGCGCTCAATCCAGGACCGCGTGACTGCCACGGTCGCAGGTTCGAATCCTGCCTCGGGCATGGATGTGTGTGATGTCCTTAGGTTAGTTAGGTTTAAGTAGTTCTTAGTTCTAGGGGACTGATGACCTAAGATGTTAAGTCCCATAGTGCTCAGAACCATTTGTGATATTCAGGGGTGAGACAAATGTCAGTTTTGATAGTCCCCGTACCCAGCAACAGATGGAAACCGTTCGACGTTTTTACATTTAGGGGTTAGCCCGTTTTTCCGCGCGTGACTTCAATTTCTTTCGCTTGCAGCCGTTTTTGCTTCGCAGCTGAAAACTGGAAATAGCACTGCCGGGTGTCAGGGAACTTCTTTCGCTGTCTCTACTACCATACTGTGTGGGGCCCATAAAAGCTGGGCAGTATTTACTTAGGATCTACACACCTTTAATCTCAACCTGTGGTGAGGATTGTACAACTGCGAGTTTTTTGATAAGTAAACCTCAGTGTAGTTTCTGAATTGAAAGCTTATAACAAAGCATTTAATGTTATTTATGTAACATTGTTAAATTTTACTATAAAATGTTTGAGTTAATGAATTAATAAGGTTAAAAGAAAGAAAAACGTGTTTTGACACTTCTGTTTTTCAATTTTTCTCTCCGCTTAAGGTTATTACTTTGTGTTTTACTATTGTCAGTAATAATAGATTACAGAGAGAATTGATGTGTAATAGTAACGGGCCAACTTTAGTGTTACGCCGTTGTCATTCACCTACAATGTTGCTTGTAGCCGCCACCAAAAGTTTTATTTATCGCGTTCAAGTGACGGATACAGCGTTCATGATAGTTTACTGGGGATTTTGATATATTTTTGGAGTTATTTGCAGCTGACAGTATTTAGTGAGGAATCTGGGTACGTACTGTAACCACCTACACATCTCTCCTGTGACAACTGCTAAGCTGATTACAGCGCTCCCGGTAGAATTTGTAACAAACATATTGATAAGTACTCGAAGGAACGAGAATGGTCTCTAATATTTCATACAACGGAAAGTATCCTCCGTCATGCTCTTCAGAATTATTTTCGGCTATAAATGTAGATATGCATGTGTAGGTGGGACTCAGAACTGCGAATTGCACTATGTAAGACGCCTACACTTCATGCGACCACAAAAGTCGATGTTCCAAAAAAAGATATCGATAACTGAAAACATATTTAATACACGGTGAATATGAGCTCCGTTTCTGTCCCGCTTACCGCACAGCACATTCTGTCTCGCAGCGACGGTGGGCGGGCAAACCGCACTGGCAGCCAGCTGGCTCATTTCTCTGTGTCGTGGCTTTAATGGACACCTGTCAGTGACACGGCCTACTCCGTTTTCAATTACATCGTAAAACGCTGTTACACTAGATGCACCCAGCCGCAAATACCCCTTCTTTGAAGCCGTTCCAAACTACATTACGCGAACCGCTCTGTAATGATCACCTCAGAACCACACAAAAGGGCTCACCTATAAAATCACAGAGAAGGCCGAATTTATTCACCCATGCAAGGATATTCGCGTATATCGATGTTCAGAGACAACGAACCAGTTTTGGAATGCGGCCGTTTCAGGTTTTGTTCCTATGTTCTGTGCGCAAAGAAAGAATATACCACGGCTACAAAAAACAACAGAAATTGTTCAGTCGACTTCCAAGAGACGTGTTTTTTTTTCTTTTTTGGGGGTACTGAAGGGGTCAGTCAAACGAAAACGCCGACAGATTGGGAAAAAAGTTAAGTGTTCATTGTTCGAAAAGTAATCACTATAGTTGTTAACACATTTATTCCACTATGAGACAAGATGATCAATGCTTTCATGTAACAAGTTTGCAGTTGAAACTTCCTGGCATATTAAAACTGTGTGCCGGACGGAGACTCGAACTCGGGACCTTCACCTTTCGCGGGCAAGTGCTCTACCAACTTTTTTTTTTTTTTTAATTTCCATTGTCAGGCTTACCACCTTTGCTGACATTCATTTTGTTGTACTACCGCATAAATAGTGTCTACAATGTCCATGTGTAACAAATAGTGGCTAATTAGAAAATTAATTAATTAAGGAAATGAATTAAACTGAAAATGTCCAAATGAAAGACATGAAGACATCGCGGATAGTACAAATAAAAAAGAAACATGATCCTGTAGCAATGAAATGAAATTCGTGTCGGGGGCGACACCTGCTCACGACCCGGCGTTCAATAGAGCAAGAGAGCCATCTATCGACTCGTTCTTCAGACGTTGGTGTAAGACTGGGTCGTCTTCTCGAAATTAACTAATGGTCCGTAGGTGTGATCGATGTCTATCTCGGCTTCTACGTCTATGTCATCTCTCACCCGTCACACCCCAACTGGCCGGCGGGTCGGTAAATGTAAGTCGCAAGTAATTAGTGAAGTCTTGCTCATATTTCTTATGCTGTTGCAGCTTCGTGTGTCCATCCAGGAGAAAATACCAAAAATCCATTTTGTCCTTTTCCGATTCGTTATAGAAGTAGCCCACCACCATTCCCCGTACCCATGTCACTGCATTGGTTTTTTGGACCGGAAAATATGATTCTTGGGGGGAAAAAAGTGTGTCTCATGAAACTGTGTGAGGGCCGGAACGTAACAGGAACGCCAATATCTGTTGTGCCAAGTGCCACGCTGGAGCCGTCCCACTACATCCTAAACGATGTTCATCAGTGTCCACTGTTGCGCAGCCTGAACATAGTGGAGTGTCTGCCAAATGAATCGCGTGCCGCCGTTGATTCGTTGCGAACTTCCTATTTACCACCACATACCATATTGAGCGTAGTGACGTTGGGAGGTAAACGTTCCGTATAACTCGCCATATCTGACGCCAGCTCTTGTCTGGGTACTTCTTTTCCAGGGTATTCCTGGGGCACCGGCGCAGGAAGAGTTGGTACACATCTCGCGTCGTCGGTAGTTGTGTTGTTGGGAAGGAATCTCTGACATAGCTAAGCTCCAAATAAAAAGCCTTCAAATGTGACATCTTGGATGGCCCACATTGACTGGGGGCAGCTCTGAAGTGGGTGCTAGTACATCGGCCAACGCACCCGAGATATTGCGAAATTGACCGCGCCACTGTCGTAAAATGGTACTGACGAATAACGCCCGTGCCTTTTCATATACGTTCACCAGACCAAGTCCACCCTCTCCAGGTAGAAGCGTAATCGTTGTGTATTGGGTCTTAAACAGGTGTCCCACACTCACGTAGGTTCCGAAAGTTGCTTGTATCCGTGATGCCATTGTGCGCGTTAAAGGCAGGATATGCGCTACGTGGGTGAATCTCGGTGCTAGGTATACGTTAACATAGGTCACCCTCTGAATCGTATCCAACGCTCTTAATTTCTGTAACAGCACCATCGTCCGCATCAGCTTCAATATGCGTCGGTAGTTATCCGCTGCTGTCCGCTGCACATCCGTGTGGAACGTAATACCTAGGCATTTGATGGTCTTAACTAACATGAGCGGACCTTCCTCCCCCGGTTGAAATCCTCGACCGACATTCATGCAGCGTGACTTCTGTAGATTAAGCAGACTTCCTGCCGCCATCCCTTATCGCTGTATCCATGCCAACGCCGTACGTACTTCGTCGCCTTTCCTTGCCACCAGCATCACATTGTCAGCATAAGCGCGGCAATGAAAGGTCAGATGTTTCAACGGCACTCCCTACAACCGTCTTCGGAGACCATATAGACAGGGTTCCAAAGCCATTGCACCCAAAAATATCGAAAGGGGGCAACCTTTACGAACTGACCTGGAAATAACAATGTAGTCAATGCCCCGCCCATTCACCGAGACCTATGATCGTACGCCGTGTAACAGTCGCATGATCACTAGAATGAAGGCCTGTGGGATTCGCAATCTGCCCATCACCGCATGCAAAAAGGTATGATCCACTCTGTCGAACGCATGATCGAAGACAATAGCGACGAGTGCCCCACGCACTCGGCATGCCGCTGCTAATGCGATGATATCTCGGTAGTCACCGAGCGCCGTATGTACGTTACTCTTACCACCGAGGCAAGTTTGATCTATGAGGAGTCTATCAGAAATTGAAGACCGCAGGCGAGCCCCAAGGATTCGCGCGAAAATCTTATAGTCGCAGTTCCAGAGAGTGAGTGGTCTATAATCTCCTGGCCTTCTGGCACCGCGTGGTTTAGGTATTGGGATGATGATACCCTCCGTGAATTCGGCAGGTATCTCAGTTTGCGGTAACAGGAGTTCGTTGTACATCTGAATCCAGGCCCGTCCCATGAGGTATGCAAAGGCGCGGTAAAATTCAATTGGGAAGCCGTCCTGTCCTGGGGACTTGTTCTGAGCCCCCCTGGTAATTGCAGCTGTCAGCTCGTCCTCTGTTATCGCTGTGATGAAAGTCTCTGCATCCAGTGGTGGTCCTCTATCTGGCATTTCCGAGATGACATCATGTAGTGTCTCGTGGTTTACTTGTACAGGTCCATATAACTGGCGGAAATGTTCAGTAAACACATGCGCAATATCACGCTGGTTCACAACTTGCTGGCCAGTTTCAGAGATTAGTTCCCTGATCAATGTCCTGCGTCGTCGTTGGCGTTCACGTACTACCTGGTGCATGGAGGGGGTTTCGGCAGCAACTGTGTCCGCCAATCTCGCCCAGACCATTATACCTTTCATTCTTAGTCTCGTCAGCTTTAATAACTTGGCTTTTATCCGGCGCATGGCCGTGTGCCTTTCCGGCGATGGTTGTTGGGTCATCAGCTCCCTCAGGACTGTAAAATAAAAATCAGTCGTCGTGCGGTTCCACTGCGATTTGTCCTGCCCGTATCGTATCAACGTTCTCCGTAACGGTGGTTTTGCGCATTTGATCCACCACTGGAGAACCGAGGTGTATGCTCGTTGGCGGCGAACGCAGGTCTCCCAGACCACCTCTATCGACCGGCGACATGCAGCGTCACGTAAAAGTGCTCAATTCATTTTCCAGTGACCCTTACTCCGTCATATCTTCTAACGCGTTAATGAAATCGTACAGACGTACGCCATATGGTCCGTAAAAGCCGCTGGCCAGATTTCGGCATTCAGTATTGCCGACCGTAGAGTTCGTGTCACATACACTATATGAAGTCTACTCGCCGAGTGTCCCGTTACAAACGTATAACCCGGTCTGTCGCCATGCTGCAGTTCCCAGGTATCAATAAGCGCCATTTCGGTAATCAAAGCACGCAGTTCAATGCATGGCACATAATGAGGTACTTGGTCCTTTTTGTCGACGACACAGTTAAAGTCGCCGCCCACTATATAGTTATCATAGCGCCCAGCGAACAACGGTGCTATCTCTTCGGTGTAAAAGGTCGCCCTTTCTCTTCGTCTTGTGGAGCCAGACGGCGCGTATAAATTGATGAAACGAACGCCATCGACACTGATCGCTATGCCACGTGCCGAAGGGAGACACATGACTTCCTCCAGTCCTATTCCTTCCCTGGTGAGGATCGCCACACCGCATCCACTTTCATCGTGCACTGAATAATGTGCCTCGTAGCCGTAGAAATGTGGCGGCGATGCGAAACGCACTTCATGTGGGAGTACAATATCCATGTCCGGAGCGCGTAACATATCTTTCAGCATTTGAATTTTGAGCGGTGTCCGAATGCCATTAATGTTGCAATGCGGTACGCCTGGTGTGTGTTCATCAGTTGTAGGGGGTGGGGGGTGTCATTAAGCGTCTATCTGTACTCCCGGCGCTCCTCACCACACTAAGTTGTTCAACATTCCCCGACCCCTCCCGGCCTCTGGCCAGGACTATCCTCAATCGTCGTGTTCGTGTTTTCATTCTGTTCCTGTTGGTCCATTTCTTGCGCCCAGTCCCCCAGCATATTTCCGGGACTGGCCGAAGGAAGGGAGGCAACGTTGTCACCGCTCTGATGTTGGACAATTGTCATCTCCACTTCTGCCTTCCGGTCACCAGAGGGAGAGTTCAAGTTATCGTCGCTGTGCAATTCTTGCATCGTCATCTCGCTATCTGTTGAATCCACTGGTCTCAGGTCGATACTGTCGTTGTCGTCAACTGTCCCCTCGGGACTATGGCTATCGTCAGCAGAAGTCAGTCGACGCTTCTTTCTTCTCTTCGGCGAACGCTGTTTCCGTTGCCTTGCTTCCGCATCGGCTGTTTGGAATCCTCCGTCTTGGGCCTGGCCTATCACGCTCTCGGTGGAAGCACTGGCAGCCACCACGGATGAGCCTGGAGCGGCCGTCAGCTGCAGCTCTTGTGTGGTGTCCTGTGTCTGCTGTGGTGGAACCGGTGGTCGGAGTTCCAGTCCGTTGGTGTCTATGTTTTCTATAGGGCGCAGCTGCTGGTGCCCATCGGAAATCTCCCTCACGTCTCCTCTCAGGGCTTCCACAAAGGTCAACGGTACGACAGTCATCTGTTGTGGCGCCTGAACGTCGTCCCGTGGGGTTTGCACTAAACGTCGCTGGAGGCATTCCGAGCGGACGTGACCTTCTTTCCCGCACCCCGAGCAAGTGCGAGGTTGCCCATCATAGATTATAATCGCTCGACAACCTCCTATGTACAAATAAGAGGGGACGTGCTTTAGCAGTTCTAACCGTAATCGTCTCACCACATTTAAAACGGGGTATGTGGTAAAACTCGTCCATTTTTCGTCCACATGAGATAGAACTGTACCGTATGGTCGAAAGGCGTCGGTAATAAGTTTAGACGGGACCTCAAACGGAAGTTCGAAGACTCGTATAGTGCGGATCCCCATTCCCGTGTGATCGACCGTAACCGCACCAACATTCCCGTCGGCATGACAGAAACGATACCCGTTCGGTGATCGTTGTAGAAGTCTTTCGCAAGCAGCCTCGTCAACAAGTTTGACTTAGACGACGCTTGAAACTATCGATAAATGGATTCCTACGATTTCCTGTGGATCGATTTTTACCTCTTCTCTTAAAAAACGTTCATTCTCGTATGCCTTTGGTCGTGTATAGTCGTTCGTAAAACTGAACTTCAAAGTCGTTTTTCTGTACGAGTGTGCCATCTCGTTCTAGACTCACAACACCGCACACGCGAAGCTGCTCCGGCGTAAACAAACAGGCACGCGCACCACAGCGCGGCCGGCAGGCAACACGGTCCCCACTGTGTCACTGCCGAAGACAGACTGTGCCAACTGAGCTACCCAAGCACGACTCACGCCACGTCCTCACAGCTTTACTTCTGCCAGTACCTCGTCTCCTACCTTCCAAACAGGAAGGAGGTGTATTGGACCGTGAAAAAGAAAAAAAAAAAAAAAAAAAAAAAAACAGAAACAGTGAACTGTCCAGGAACAAGAAGAGCAATAAAAACAGATGGTAACAGAAATAGGTTTGTCATTAAGTGTTTATGATATGGTACTGCCAAGAGGGCGAACCGCGTACAACCCTCCCTCTTTCTTTTCTTTCGCTGTTCGCTTTATTCAAATTTGTGTCTGTGTCGTGGTGTAATGTTTGTTTGCAAAAGCGAGGTGTAAGCTGGAAACCTGTATTAACAGATGATTCTGCACAATTACTCTATTAACAACCAAAAGGAAGTGGCTTTCGAATGGGAACCGCAAACGTTTTATGACAAGGCGACAAGCCACGCGGGGTAGCCGCGCAGTCTAGGGGCGTCTTGTCACGGTCCGGGAGGTATGCCCCATCGGAGGTTCGAGTTCTCCCTTGCGAATGGGTGTGTGTGTTGTCTTTAGTGTAAGTTAGATTAGGTAGTGAGTAAGTTTAGGGAACGATGACCTCAGCAGTTTGGTCCCATAAGACCTTACCACAAATTTCCAAATTTCCAAGGTGACAAGTCAACCCAATCCTACTACAGAAAACACACCTGTTGTGTCATAATTGGCAGCAGAGACGATACGTTTGTCACGTGACAGTCTTATCCACGCACTTCATTTGTACGACCGGTAAGAGAGTGACGTATGCCTCCTTGCCTATACAGGTCTTCGTATGAATGTGAATTTAATCACTACCACGGAAATGATGAAAACATAATATTTTTTCACATACGCTGCAACAAATAAACGCAACAGCTTCACAATTATATAAACTCTCTGTGCTCGGTCAAAACATATGCTTTTAACGTTTTTGAAGTTGCATCCCGTTTTGTAAGTTGTGGCTCTTGAATTCCTTTGTTGTAACATAATTCACACCCATTTATTTGTTGTTTTCATTTCTGTGAGAAATCTGCGTGATATATCGTCTGCTGTCACTATTATTTGCGACGGTAACGTATTCTTAGCACATGACGCATATGCTGTAACCAATGTGCAGTTTGACAACTGCCAAGACTACAGAGAGACAGCCATCGTTTCAGTGACCAGACGGAAAGTTAATAATTTTGTGTAAAAAGTAAAGATAAACCACACCAAGGAGTTTTGATCACGACTCGTCCGCTTCACGCACCAAAAACCGTGATCACTTAACCATGACGTCATAGCACTCATGTCATCTCTATATTGCACTTGTTCATTTTGGAACGTTCACTGTTTCTATGTTGCTTTCTTTCACATATCAGTACACCTTCTTCCTGTTATCAGGCTTCATCTGTGTACAGTTTTTGACAGACTGTCCACTGGCCCAGATTACCACTAAATCTGAAGGGAGTGCGGTGGGGAGTTTAGCTTCTTAGACAAAGAGGCCCGTGCTGGGTATAGTCATGGTTCCGTAGGCGATAGCAAACGTTTTCCCATGAAGGCACGGACCGTCTTGCCTCACAGTGGGATAAATTTATTAACCGTTAAGGCGGTCTTCTTCAAAATAATGAACAGTTACTTCTATTTTCCATCTGTCTCGTTTTTATTTGACTCCCCCTTATTTGTGACTACGTCGCTTGTAGCTATGAGAAGACAGCTTCCCTTTCTGGGTAGGTGGGTGCAGTGTAGTGTTGGCAGAAGAGCCAACACTATGTTACTACTGGAGGCCGAAATGCACGCGTTTTAGCTCACGCAGGCTAGCGTGAGGAGGGATGGACTATACTCACGTGAGGTCTGGAACATGACAAGGAATGAGTATTCAGAAAGCGGACGTAATTAGTTTCATACTTAACTTTAATCCATTAATGATGAACGTCGCTCTTGATGGTACATGAGTCACAATATTATCATAATATTATCTGTTCGCATAGTACGTATAATAACTGAATATGGCGCCTTGCTAGGTCGTAGCAAATGACGTAGCTGCAGGCTATGCTAAACTGTCGTCTCTGCAAATGAGAGCGTATGTAGTCAGCGAACCATCGCTAGCAAAGTTGGCTGTACAACTGGGGTGAGAGCTAGAGAGTCGCTCTAGACTAGACCAGCTGTGTGGCGGCGCTCGGTGTGCAATCACTGATAGTGGCGACACGCGGGTCCGACGTACACTAACGGACCGCGGCCGATTTAAAGGCTACCACCTAGCAAGTGTGGTGTCTGGCGGTGACACCACATGCAGTGTGTACAATTTCCTTTGTTTCAATTTTCAAAAGCGCTATCACAGAAGCAGTGATGTGATACTGTCTTTCGAGAAGCACTTCTGTGGAGCTGTGTGGCACAACATTAGCGACGTGATGAATTAGATGCTACGTATTAACTACTAGAAAATAGACTGGTGAGGGTAACCTCTCATGAAATGGATGGATGACTTCCTAGTCAACCCATTTCTTGAAATCCCCCGAAAATGATCTGCTGCATGGGTATAGGAACACGGATATTTCTTAGGTAACAAATATAATACAGTGCTATCCGTAAAGCAACGAATTTCCTTTGGTTATCGCTGTTCGTAAAGAAAAGGCTGTATCAAACACTGCGGAAGTCATGTTTTGCGCTAGCGCCAGTGACGTATAGTATGTTGAAACTCAGTAACGTTTGCCGTATGAATTCAAATTGTGCCCGCAACGTATACACTAGGAGTTCATTGGTCCGTTCCACAGTCTATCATCTCGGCAATAGAATCCAAATCGGTACCTGAATCAGCGGTCCTTGGATGGTGTCGAAGCACTTCCACATACGCTGCCTCTATTCGCTGCGGTATTGCGCACAGATTTTGCGGCTGGGTAAGGTGTTTTCAGTGTCATTCTCTTCATAGCTTTGCCTTCTGTGTCTTCGTTCTGAAGGATTGTAAATATGGCTTTCTCCTAATTTCATTAAAAAAATATGGGAAATTTTTCAACCATTTCAAATTCTCAGCACGTATTATTCTTGAGTTTTCGAGATATAAACTGTGGGGCAGAGATGAATTGTACTACACTGTAGAGCCAAAGAAACTGGTAAACATGCCTGATATTGTGTAAGGCCCCCGTGAGCTTACAGAAGTCCGCAACACGACGTGACATGGATTCGACTAATGTTTGAAGTAGTGCTGGAGTAACTGACTCCATTCATCCTGCAGGGCTGCCCTTAAATCCATAAGAGTATGACGGGGGTAGAGATTTCTCCTGAATAGGATCAAAGCGTCCCTGATATGCTCAATAATGTTCATGTTTGGGGAGTGTGGTGTCCAGGGGAAGTGTTTAAACTCAGAAGAGTGTTCTTTGAGACACTCTGTAGCAATTCTGGACGTGTGGAGTGTCGGTTTGCCCTGCTGGAATTGCCCAAGTCCGTAGGAATGCACAATGGACATGAATGGATGCAGGTGATCGGGCAGTATGCATACGTACGTGTTAGCTGTTGTAGTAGTATTTAGACGTATCAGGGGTCCCCTATGATTCCAATTGCACTTGCCCTACACCATTACAGATACTCCACCAGCTTGAACAGCCCATTGGTGACATGTAGGGACCAGGGATTCATGAGATTTTCTCCATACCAGTACATGCTCATTCGCACGATACAATTTGAAACGAGACTCGTCCAACCAGGCAACATGTTTCCAGTCATCAACAGTCGAATGTCGGTGTTGACGGGCTCATGCGAGGAGTAAAGTTTTTTATCGTGTAGTCATAAAGGGTACAAGAGTTGACCTTCGGCTCCGAAAGCCTATAACGATGATGTTTCGTTGAATGGTTCGCACTCTCACACTTGTTGATGTACCGCAATTGAAATCTGCAGCAATTTGCGGAAGGGTTGCACGTCTGTTAAGGTGAATGATTCCTTTCAGTCATCGTTGGTGCCGTTCTCGTAGGATACTTTTCCGGCCGCAGCGATGTCGGAGATTTGATGTTTACCTGATTCATGATATTCACGGTTCACTCGTGAAATGTTCGTACGGGAAAACCTCACTTCACCGCTACATCTGAGATGCTGTGTCCCATCGCTCGTGCGCCGACTATAACACCATGTTCAGAATCAGTTAAGTCTTGATAACTGCCAATGTAGCAGCAGTAACCGATCTAACAACTGCGCCAGACACTTATATAGGCGTTGCCTAACTTAGCGCCAAATTTTGCCTGTGTACATACTGTGTCTCTGTATTAGAATACGCCTTCCTGTACCAGTTTCTTTGGTGCTTCAATGTATATGTACTTACGGCCGAATTATGGCTTCAGTCACGATGCTTAAAACAACACTACAGGGAATGCCAAGAAGATCAAACTGTTTTTATCGGTAATAATTCACACATTATATAACATTTAGACGTCATTATTAATACAACATATTAGGAAACGTGTGCCGTTCAAGAGCCATAAAAAGGAATCTATATAATAAGATCTTAGGATTATGAAGTAGTGGTTCACTGCCAGTACGGGTGGAAATAAAGATCGGGAAATGCATCACTTTAGCTGATGTCAGTCGCTTACTGCCACCAAAAATTGGCTCCATTGTTAAAGCGTGACAAAACTTTGGTCTCTTTATAACGAGCCGTTCTCGCTGTCATCAAACGGTGTCTGTAATGGGTAAAATCGTGCGAAGTGAAGTCTATGAGCCACACTTGGTTTAAAACACAACAGAGACTAATGTTAATTATTTTCCTCATCTATGATGTCACATTGTTCTAAAACGTCTGAAAAATACGTCGGAAATGTGGAAAGTGCTATGCTTACATTGATTATCTAGGACCGAGTTGTGTTCAAGTACAAGAAAAAACACTTAAGGCTCAGTTCAGTGACTTTACCACGTCTATGATGTCACAATACTCTAAAATGGGTCACAACATATAAAGTTTACTTTACAACATTATCTAAACACGTGAAGTGTTCAATCTGATAATGTGTGTACTGTTTCTTTTGTTCACCTCCCAGACTTGGGGAGTGGCAGCAAAGACAATGATCTAAAGAAAAAATACAATCAATGACAAGTATTACAAACAAACTTCTGCTTCATTCTAGGAAACTAAGACTCAGCCGAGTAATAATTTCACGTGTTTTATAATAAGGCCTTCAGCCGTGTTACAGTTTGTTTTAAAACACAGTATTTATCTTAATATGTGCTACTAGGAATTGTTCGTCTGAGTTCTAATTCAGGTCTTCATCCGTTTGTGATTTGAACTTATGTGTGGCCTTCAGC
The DNA here is from genome assembly GCF_021461395.2 of Schistocerca americana. Lineage (NCBI taxonomy): Eukaryota > Metazoa > Arthropoda > Insecta > Orthoptera > Acrididae > Schistocerca > Schistocerca americana. Next base: position 98,209,711 of record NC_060121.1, read on the forward strand.
CGAGCAATAATTTCACTTCTTTCACAACAAGGCCTTCAGCAGTGCTACAATATTTTTTTTGAAGCAAACTTGTTTTAAAGGCAAAGTATTTGTTGAAAAGTGTGCTATTTGGAATTGATCTTCTGAATTCTAAATCAGACCTTCAGCCGTTCGTTATTTGAAAGTGTTTGTGGCCTTCAGCAGAGTAATAATTTCACGTCTTTTATAATAAGGCCTTCAGCCGTGTTACAGTTTGTTTTAAAACGAGGTCTTTACCTTAATATGTACTATTAGGAATTGTTCTTCTGACTTCTAATTCAGGCCTTGAGCCGTTTGTTGTTTGAGGGTGTTGTTGGTGGCCTTCGCCCCTAAAATTGTGGAATTTTTTTTCTGTGATAAAGCTTTCACCCGTCATTCAGTCAATTGTGTTCTTTTAAGAGATTGTTTTAAAATTTTAATTTCTTTAAATAAAGTTTACGTATTTGTTGTGCAACCGAGAGTAACAGATTACGGTCCCGGACCTTATCCTGCCCCATCCTGAATATCCAGCTCTTAATGCTACTAAGCGAGTGTTATATTAAAAGTAGCAGAAGGAATTTATCTTTCCGCCACAGTACTGTGATGACTCTTATTACATTTTCCCCTTATTCTTACCACTAACGAAGAGAACTGCTGGGGAGATGGAGTTTTTCCCAGGCATAGGAAATGCAAATGCCGATAAGTTGGAGTATTTATCGAGAATGTCGGAATGGAGACCATTTATTGCAATCAGTGACATCCGACAGCTATATAACAACCAATTTTACAGACCTTAAAACTAATGTAATAACAACTTATAACTGTAATCTGGAAGCACCTTATAGCTCCCTGCTATCGTATTCCAATGGCGAGCCTCTTTGCATACAGAAAAGAATGCCCATCTGTGCGAGGAGTTCTGCAGCTTCGATGCTGCAGTGATAAGCCCCTAAGCACGGTTAACGTGTCACGTACCCGAAGAACAAGGAAACCGCAATTGTAGGAACGCGAAATCAAGCGCCAGCAAGACAGCAATATCTCTAGCGATGTAGAGCCATTATGTGCATTCATCTTACTGTATTTTGTCTTTATGCTGAACACTAGCAAGGAAGACCGCTGGGAAGGCAGTGCTTTTGTCAGATTTTGTAAAAAAAAAAAAAAAAAAAAAAAAAAAAAAAAGACATACATTGGAGTACTGATCGAAAAATGTCGGAATCGAGAGCGTTTATTAAATTTAAGGACAATCGATAGCCACATCACAACCGTTTTTACTACGTTTAAAACCGATGGAATAACAGGTTTTAACAGTAATTCGGAAGCCCTTCTTAGGAGCCTGCAATCATATTCCAATGACGAGCCCCATACATACACAAAAGGATCTGCCGCATCTTGGTCACTGGAGTAAAAACACCCATGATCAAGGTTAATTTCTTACGAGTTTTTAAAAAAGTGTTAACTAGGTAGATTTTCATGACCCAGCTTGCTGAATGAAAATTCCGCCTACTGGTCGAATCGGAAGTCGTGTGTAAACAAACGCCTGTATCGCTACGCAGGCGTTGTCTAAAAGCAGCAGCAGAAACAGTGTGTCCGCCACAGTACCGTCTAACAATGCTATGTCGTAGTGTGTCACACGTGAAGTATCGTCTGCCTGTCTATAGTGGTGGTGTGCTTTTAACGGCGAACTTACGCAGGAAATGTGTTTAGTGCGGCAGCAGACCCCCCGGCAGCGTGCGATGGTTCACACGTTGCGAAAATGCAGCTGTCAGTGCTGTGACGTGATCGTCTTCTCCAAATTGATGGTACGCATCCCACTAGCAGGCTGGTGCAAAAGGGACGACTGTGTGATGGTGCCACTGGTGTGCATACGTGCAATTTGGAGAAAACGATCACGTCATAGCGCTGACACATCCATTTCCAAAACGCATGCACTATCACGCGCTGCCGCGGGATCGGAATAAACACGTCGCACATAGCATTTCCTGCAAAAGGCCGCTGTTAAAACCACGCTACAACTGCAGACAGGTAGATGATAACTTATATTTCATACACCAGTTTTTTTCTTAAAACCTACATAGTAACATTGCATGTGGGACAAAAAATAAGTTTGTCCTGCTGCTTTAGTCAACACTTGCGTTGTGATATAGCTGTTAGTCTACGTACGACATCCAATTTGACCAGTAGACAGAATATTTGTTCGAAATGCTGTGACCTGCTAAAGTGTCTAGACAATATTTCTTTTTGTATGCATAGCACATTAACCTGTTTAGGGGGGATATTACACCAGCAGCCAGACTTCACATAGACCGACATTTTTTCTGTATGCAGAGAGACTCGCCGTAGGAATATGGCAACAGGCTTCTGTGCAGTGCTCCCTAGGAGTTTAATGTACAACTAATCACGCGTAGGCCGCAGTTTTATTTTATCCTCATTGTGTTGTATTAAGCTAGAGATAAGTGAATTCGAACGTGTGAAACTGTTTCCTACTGTTTGAATGCACTATATCTCTGGAAGTCTTAAGAATTACGCTCTTGTCTTTGGACAATGACACTGCTGAAACAATTTCTACAGAATGAAGCGTCTTATAATAGTTATGGTTGAGTCTGTGCTATCGATTGCTCCATACGTCATCTTGTTACAACAAAAGTGCATTGCACCACATTCCATTCTGGTGAGGGCATGATATGGTAACTTCTGGCGTAAACGGTTTGCTTCGGTACATCGATAAAGTTTGAGAGACACCTATGGTTATACTTTAGTAGATACACAGATCTTTTTCACACTCTAGGTGTAGCTTTACAGTGCGAGAACGTAAAAGATACGTGGTGGTCTTATTCTACAGTGTTTACAGAGAAAGTACCGACTCCAGAGTAGTTTACGCAATATACTCCAGTTTTCGTTTCTTGGCTTTGAGGTTTTACATCTCCACCTTCTTTTCGTATGCATCACACATAACCATGCTGCGGAATAGTCCTGTAAACAAACTGCAGGACACCACATACAGACTGCATTTTCTGTATGCAGAGAGGCTCCCTGTTGGAATAGGACATTGTGAGATGCTTCTCTGTCCTATGTGATGCGTCTGTATTACCGTTACAAGCTGTTATTCCATCAGTTTCATACTCTGCAGAAGGTTGTTGTTATCGTCTTGCAGCTCGAATTCAAATAAAGAATACAATATAGTCTTATATCTGGGAATAGGATGGATCGTGTGTTATGACACTGTACCAGACGCCTTATGTGTATTAAACATTACCAAACAGTATTTCCGGTGTGTTGGACTCTACTATGTGCCAATTGCTTCTGTGTAGTGTCGCGTAACGAGTAACATATAGAAACACTGTGTGTTGTTTAATAGCGTTTCAGCTGCTTGTCTACTGGCATGCAACTAAATCATTAACTATATTCTGTGACCCGATGGCTAAAATAAACTACTCTGATTCCGCCAAATACGACACGAAAGTGCTATATTAAAACAAGGGGAAACATGGTAGTTCTCTACAGTACCATCAGTGGCACGTTATCATAACCAAATAGCGGGATTTACCATTAAATTATTCCGCTACCTTATAATTCGCTGTCATTTTGTGGAATATGCTATGAAGTCATTAATTTGTATACATCATGCACGTACTATTTTGCCTTAGGAGACTACACAATAAAACTACATTAAAGAATTTCAGATTCTCTCTATGATGCTTCAACATCAAGCAACAGTCATAGGAATTATTCTGGTCCAGTAGTTCTATAAAGTTTGCTCGGTGCAGTATAATACTCACTTGGAGGTGACATCTCTCATATTAAACGACATATTAAACGACTATATTGTACAATAAGTGAGTTAGGGTTGACTGCTTAACATGAATGACTTCCAATTGAACAAAACTTGTATAAGATATTTTCATGTCAAATTACAAGCTCAGGAGTGGGCAAATGTATTGATGATGTTTCCAGGCATGTGAATACATGAAACTTTTACGTCTTCCTTGGCTAGAGAACATGGTCTTACCAAGCTGGAGATCAGAATAGATAATGTGTATGATCCCTGTGAAAGGCCGTTTAGGTACGTACACGATAGCTTGCATCTTTATTTTCAACTACTCTGTTATGGAGTATAATTATGTTACTACGACTATTACTGCTAATTCGCCATCGCTGTTGCAGCTGCAATCGCATTACTTCATCTCTGTTTCCCGCGTATTACGATGTCGATATGATCGTCTCTGCAAACCGGTATTGTCATGGCGCCACAGCCGCACACAGTGCGACGTTGAAGTACAGTACCCCCTAATATTCACAGCCACTTTGTTTAAGCTTTGCTTATTGGACGTCAGAACACGAACATGATTGAGGATTTGATATTAAACGTATGTTTCAGCTTTATAAGCAACATAAGTTGGTGGGATCTCTGATGTCATTTCCGGCTATGATCCTGCAAAGTGTGAGACGTCTCATAATGAATCGTAATTAATTTTATTTTTTTACAGGTTATCGACACTGAAATACTCTTCAAAAATATCCCATCTCTCACTTTTACTGCGTTTGGTCGTCTCATAAATGCGTGTGTGTCTAAATATTCCACGTCGTTCTCCAGTGTAAGAGATATACCGCAATGTAGACCCTTATTCCCTCCCAAAATCGAACACCTTATTCTTTCCTTCCCTCATAAGACAACTGTGTTGTGCATGTGTGTGTGTGGTGGTAATTTAATAAGGTGATGGTGTAGTTTATTACAAGTATTATTTTTGTGAGTCTTAGTTTCCCACAAAAGCATCAGAAATATGTTTGTAACACTTGCCATCGACTGCATTTTTTTCTTGTGGTGCATTATCTCCGTAGCCCGTCCCCCCTAAGCTGGTGTGGAACGAAGGAATCATTAGGCGATGGCTCCACACAAATTATCAGATTGAAGGCACTCTATTTAGTTATCACTGCTAAGTAAACATTAAAATTTGCGGTGCGTTTTAGGAAGCTGCAGCATCATAGGTGTGGTAACATAATTAATTTCTAGCTTACAAAGGCCCTTTTGTGTTGAAACTCGTCTAGGTATCCAACTATTTTTGTAGTATTTGTTATCGATTATATTTTTGAAGTGATACGTTTTCTTCATTTTCGCCTTCCCTCTGACGCATATTTTAGAGTCCACAGTCAAGACGAGGGATGGGTCAAAAATAATTTTTGTGTAAACACAATGGTCAATGTATGCATGTATTCACGTAATAGTTAAGGCTTCCATGTTTTCAGTAGGCTTCTGGCATGTCAGAATCACTTGCAGTATTACTTTTTTACATTTAAGAGGCGGAAACCAACAAAACACATTTACGTATTTCAAATTTTGCGGCTTCTTTCAACAGCTGAATCAACAATGTTGACGATGCAACCCACGTTTATCTCTTATGTGGGTTAAAGTGTGTCTGCATAATACTATTAATATGTAGATTTGCTTTGTGTGTTGTAAGCGTTTCTCTATCGTGTAAATGAGGCAGAAACGGTTAACCAGCTCAGCATTCTCCTAGACAAGTGTGGAGAAACAGCGCAAAGTCTGGCCGGCAGAAGCGATTCGAAGTGACGGGGAATCACACCAAGACGGCTCTCGCCTTCCCCAGTCTGATACAAACACACGCTTTTAAGATAATACCTCAAAATTCATCAGATGACTTACTTTATAACGTCTTGTACCCTTGTACAAAACAAGCTGCGAGCGTATCCGCTCAGCGTTACTATGAGAACAAATATGTTTTAGTTAAGTAGCTTATGGGAAAGTTGTAATTTTGCAACATTGGATTTCCCGGATTGGTGCTAATTTTGAGGACGTCTAGAGGCCTACTAGATTTTATACAACTTTCTGGGGAAAACCCGGACCTATTTTCTTGCATGGGGAAATTCGATTGATTGGAAATAAACAGACTGCAATAAACCTTTGTTAAAATTCAATAAATGAAGACCGGCCGGTAGATAGTTCCTTTGTTTTAGTCTATTAAAAACCCAGAGGTGAGCACGCTTAGGCGCTCTGCTATACACTTACAGGATGATCCAAAATGATATTTTCAATATTGATCATGCGTATTTCAGAAATCGGAAAGGTGTCATGTGCTGCATAATGTCTGCACACACCTTGAGCAGCCTTTTTTTTTTTACCAATGTTACTTACTGACTGCCCCCCCCCCCCCCCTCACCCCGCCCTCCAGCAGTTGACAGAGTGTGTGGAATGGTTAGTACATAGTACAGACCAGATCTGACATCCAGATCCAACGGAACCCCAATAGATTTTTTTTTTCTGTGGTCGAGACCTGCTGGAACTGTGAATTCGCATCAGAGCAGCAACAGCACATCTTAACGAGGACATGATAGGTCGGACATGTTCAATATCGCTCAGATGGCGCACACATTTAAGGTGACCACCCATGTCCCCTTCCCGCTTTTTCGTGATGGTCATGATTTTTGTAGCTCTGTCCACAATCTTTTCAAAAGTAATCCAGGACACCTGTTTGTTTCAGATTTAACAATTATGAAACACAATTTTCAACATGTAAACGGCATCACAGATATTCGGATTTAGGTTATGACATGTTCGATATGGCTGACATCAATGGCGAATAGCGAAATTCTACATGACCCGCTGATGTGTCGGAACATCGATGCTTTAGGCGACATCCTGAATGGCTGTTTCCTGCACACCGGTGATTTTGGGGTTACTGCAGTGCCCGCATGTGCTCAGATCCGGAGAATATGGCAGCCAATCGAGGTTTATGGGAGTGGCCTCTGGGTAGCCCACAGCCAGAATGTGGCCCTCAAAGTGCTCCTCCAGGACACCAAACATCCTCCTGCTCCGATTTAGATAAACTACATCTTGTCGAAATCAGGGTCACTTTGGCTAATGGGGATAAAATAATCTTCCAAAACCTGCCTGTGCCGTTTGGTAGTCATCGTGCCATCCAGGAATATCGCACCAATTATTCCGTGACTGGACATTGCACACCACACAGCAACCCGTTGAGGGTGAAGAGACTACTCTAGCGAAAATTGCGGACTCAGACCCCAGATGTGTCAATTTTGGATATTGACAAACCCATCCAAATAAAAGTGTGATTCGTCCTTAAACCAGATCATACTAATTCCCATCATGCCCTGGGGCCAGCCGTGCTGTTTGAACGCCCTAACACAAACCGTTCAGAAGTTATGACGATTTCATTTCACATAGTTCAATAATCGCCACACATTAAATACTGTATGTCTGCTCGCACTCCCTCATATTAGAAGATATTAATAAAATACAAGCCAATGAACTTTTAGTAACAAATTAAAGTGATAATTTGCATTTATTACATTTAATTAACACTTTTTTGCAATATCAAATTTTTAATGGGTTCCAGATTTGGGTCTAGAAAATATGGTTCCTTACACATTGAACTCCGTTGAGCAGCTACTAGAACCTTAGTTGTGTGTGAGCATTATGTCGCCAACCGCACGGGGTCAACGGAGGCGTCCGATCCCACACGTCTGCATTGTCCCGTGGTGTAAGTGTGTTGTAGTGTGTGACGTCATTACGGCGCGGATTTTAGTTTATGAGGTTGTTGCGTTTGTAGATGTCGTCTTGTTGTGTTACGGCGTAGAGTTTGTTTTGTGGGCTGCTTGTGTTTGTAGATGTCGTCTTGTTGCGATTGGTGGTGTCCTGATTTCTAAAGGGGGCAATGCCAGTGTTTCGGAGTGCTTGTGATTGCAGAATTGAAATTGGGATCAGTGAGTTATCAATTACATTTTTGTTTTGTTTAGGTGACTGCGTTGCCAATAGCTGTTATTGGTTTGCTGTTTGTCGAGCGGTAAGGCGTTTAAATTATTGAGTGGGTTCTTTTGTTAGTTATGAATGTGACTATAAAATACAATAGCTGGATGATGCGCGCGGAGATGGACGAGGACTTAATGTCTCCCATCACGTTTCTGCAAATGTTTGGACTCTTAGCAGAAATTGTGAAACGTAGTGTGTGCAGAGAGAACAAGACATGAGCTTGGCGAGAGTTCCAGCGTCTCGGACCAAGGACTGTTGTATGAGGCGGGCCCGAAGGGATAATCTATGGCGCTTCATCAGACGCGGTACCTGGTTCGAGAAATCCAGGTTGGCTATGAGAGAGATTATTTTGATAGCTTATTATTTTTGTTACAGGTCCTCTATCAGTTTTTGTGCGCATGAGACTGGAGTGAGTGAGAGGACGGTTTTAGATTGGTTTTCTTTTTGTAGAGAAGTGTGTTTGGAATATTTTAAGTATAAGGGTAAGCTGGGTGGGCAGGGGGTGGTGGTAGAGATAGATGAATCTCAGTTTGGGAAGAGAAAGTATGGGAGAGGTAAGCCTCTGGTTGGTTTATGGATGTAGGGGTCCGTTATTTCGAGGGTTGGGTATGCGGATTGTGTTTTCATAGTTTTGAAGGGGCATCCTAAGAGGGAACTGGTGGGGTTAATTGAAGAGTATATAGAGGGGGGGAGTACTGTAGTATCAGATGCTTTTTAGATGTATAGGGGATTGGGGAAGAGGGGCTATGGTCATTTAGATGTAGGCGACTGTTTAAAGTTCAAAAATTACAAAACTGGTGCGTGCACCAATAAAATAGAGGGTTTTGGTGGGCGGTTAAGTCATAGGGAGGGGGATAGGCCCTCTTCTAACCGGAAATCTCATTTAGATGAGTATTGCTGGCGGAAGAGCGTGCCTGGTGAGTATTGTATTTTTCGCGTTTTTTTGAGGGCAGTGAGTGAGATGTACAGGCCAAGGGGGGTTAAATGTTTCAAATGGCTCTGAACACTATGGGACTTAAGTTTTGTGGTCATCAGTCCCCTGGAACTTAGAACTACTTAAACCTAACTAACCTAAGGACATCACACACATCGGTGCGTGAGGCAGGATTCGAACCTGTGACCATAGCGGAAGGGTCGTTAGTTGAGGGAGTATTGTACTTGGGGTGGTCAGCTTATCTGTAATGGTTGTGGTTTTAAATGGCTTGGGCGGGGGCGAGTTGTTTTATGATTATGTCGCAGTGGATCTGTTTTGTTGCAGTTGTTTTTGAGTTGTAAGGTGTGATTGTGTTTAGTTTATTTTGTAGCTTTTATTTGCTGTAATGTTTTTGTTTTCTTTTGTGGGGGTGAACTTTGGAGGTGATGATTGGGGTTGGAGTTGGTAGGTTGTGGGTGGCTTGGGAGTATTTTTTTGGTTGTGTTTTTTTCCTTTGTGTGTTTGTGTGTGTTTGATTGGGGTGGCTAACCTAGTATGTAGCGCCAGAATTTAATCGTGGTAAGCAGTCATTTTTTTGGGTCTGCTGTCCACGAGTAGTGATGTTTTGTGGGGTCTTTGATGTGTTGTGGGCTTGATTTTATGTATCGCAAGTGTAGGTGTTCGTTTTTTGGTATCGTCAGCTGCGATTGATCTACATAACTTAAGGGAAGTGTCCGATTCTAATTTTTGTTGTTTTAGTTGTTGGTTTTGTGATATCGATAGTTTCGGTCTGATTTTTGTAGTTGTTGGTTTTTATTTTGTGGTATCGACAACTGCGGTTGAGCTGAACACGATAGTCTGTGGTAATGCACTTTCACAATCCTTGTTACTTTCGTGTGTAATTTAAATCTACCGATCGGTAGGAGGCGCACAACCGTTGGCGTTGTCAGCACTGAAATGCAAGCCAGGAAACGTCCCTTCTCTCGTGTCCCCGCTTCAATCGGTACACCATGACCATCTGCCAAATTATTGTCTACAGACTGTGTGTGTCCAGGACAGTTATCTGATTTGATCCAGATGTCCGGCGTTTTCAACGGTTTTGTCTGGGATCGGCAATTTGAATATATGAAAGACCTAACCCAGCAAAAGTGAGTTTCATTAGTTATGCGTTAATTATACTTGGAACAGCGTAATACACAAGATTACGTGAATCAGTGTAAATGATGAATAGAAGAATTATTTCAATCAATATTTAATTAAATGAATATGTATGATAATTTACCTTATCTTTGGCTTACCCTCTGAGATATGTCTTCACTTACCATTGAGGTAGGACTACTTTTTGGTTGTATAATGTAGCACTGCTTTTCTTTCAGCTAATGAAAGTACTGCAGGTAGTTTCCACTCAAAAGAATGAATGGATATCTCAGTCAGTTAGAAAACACTAAAGAGGGGTTTCAGTTGTAAGAATGAATACATAGTTAGACTGACAGAAAAACTACTGATTGGTTTCAGTTGAGAAGAAAGAATGAATAATTTAGTCAATATGCAAAGATACAATGGGTCGAAAGTTTTCATTCGGTTGCTCCCACGTACGGGTGTCATGCAGAAGAATGAATGAGTGGTCCGACCAACTGAACGATTGTTTTCATTCTGTTGCTGCCACAGACTAATTTCACTCAAAACATGAATGAATAATTCAACCAATAGATGAAACTACAACCAAATGAGTCGATTGTTTTACAGCAACCGAATGAATCGATTGTTTTCGTTCGGTTGTTCCATTCACTAGTTTGTAGACTGAGCTTTGTATGCTTTTTTCCAGTACAGACATCTGTTGGTGACTGTGAGAACAACATGTGGTACAGAGGCACAACGTTTGTCGCTTTCTATAGTGAAGCCATCTGTTGCTGACAGTAAGCAACTAGGATGAGAAACTTTATTTTATTTCGCCTGTTCGGGGTTTCCAGAATAGTATTTCGTGTAAAACTCTTGTCCAACCCATACGAATCAATAATTCATTATTTATATGTTATAAGCAAATCTTGGTTTGTAATATTTATAGAGAAATACACAATGCAATTGTTCAAATATTCTGTCTGAATGATTCGTAGATATGAGGGGGCCTACTAATGTGAGTGATGAGCCTCACCTTAAACGACTTTTGCGAAATCATTGACGCAAACGTAGTTGACAGAATGTTCGAGGTGTGACCTCGATGATAAGAAAGCGCTGATGGGGATGTCATCAGTCTGGCGTACATGGCCAAATGTGATAATGGCATGTTGCAGGGGCAAGAGGGGTGGGTGGGGCAGCGTGCACATGGCCGTATGAGGCTCCCAGAATCACCTCGGTGGAGGTAAGGAAGTGCTGGGCCTGCCATCAGTGAAAGTGATGAGTTGCCCGATATGTGTTCCTACCCATATTGACAGTGACCCACTAGTTTCTGAAATGACATCATGCAGATTGTGTCCATTCCTACTGCTTGATATACATATATAATTCCTGACTGCGCCTCGCAGATAACACCGAAGCGAAAAGGAAAGGAAACGGTGTAGGGGAAACAGTGCAGGGTGCTGGTAGTGGATTCTAACCTCTCCTGCCCTCTCATTTTGACACTCATCCGTGGCAACAAACACTCTATAGTGCGCTTCAGCAGATGGAACCACGCCCCAAACCAGCCGTAAGCCCCACAAAAACCATGAGATTGAGTGGCATTGGGGCTGACTATAAGTAAAGAATGAATATGCACAACATTAGATAGCTTCCGATCGGTGTGCTGTCACTGCTGAAAGTGTTTTGTGGAACAGTTAGGCTCGTCAGTGAATATCTCCCCGCTCGTCTACATTCTTCAGCGCATGCGGTTAACGATTGTTACCCTCCTGTTCCAGAGGTCTCCACCGCGGTTGCCATGTTGACGGCGCGCCCGAGCGCCGAGCTGCTGAATACGGCGACGATGACGCCGACATCGACGTCCACGCTGCCGGTGACGCTGTCGCCGACAGACGCGGTGCCCGAGGTGAGTAACCTCTCTGCGCCGCTCAGTCGCTTTAACTGCTTCACAACTGGACGCAGCAGTATCATTATTTACGACGAATGCTGCATTTGAAGCACAAAACAAAATTCACTGCTTTCTTTATGAGCTTTGCTAAGAGGTGAGACACCTGCATTGTAATTTTCGGTATTGCAGTCGCTGCTCTGTCTGGTCAAGTCTTAAACAGAGCTATGGACTGAATATAGCCAGGAACTGATCTGTTAGTAGCATAAAAGATCATAGACATAAATATTTGACAGTCAACAAATGAATGTCAATAACACGCTGCTGCATCGCCAGCCTTAAATAAAGGTATTTGCTCGATACGCTATATTTCTGATACGTAAATAAAGTCAAATAAGTCTGACCGGAGAGGAAGCGATCCTACTCTTCCTGTGTGATATAGTGCTCATGTGTTTATGTTGAAGTTCACTGTTACGGATATGGTAGTATTTGCCATGCTCGTACGATGCAATAACAAGTGGTAATATTATGATGTATAGTATACAATCTAACTCGTACGTTAAAATGAACTGACGAATGGTTTTTAGATGGCAATCATCAACAATCAAGCTCCCACCACCAGCTGAGTTTCACTGACGAAGTCACTACTTTTCTGTGACCATTTGCAATTTGACGATCATCTGTGAGGGTGCATACTGCAGTTACAGAAGATAGACTCATGTTTTGCTCCAGGTTTTATTTCAGGCATTATAAAATTTTGAGCGTACTAATATGCGGAATGTCACATACTAACCACCACTTACAGAGCTCTGTTTTGTAAGCCATACCGGAAGTATAAGCAAACCACATCCATAAATATCACGTACAGGGGAGTAACAGAAAACTCATATCGGACAGAGTGGCACTGTGTTACAGAGCGTAAGTGTTAGCTTGTAGGTAGGAATTTCTTTTTTCGCCGAATTGTTTTGGTCTAAACATTTATTGGATTGCCATTTAGGAACAATATTTTCTATCCAACATTTGTTAGTGATATTGGTGTAATGATACTTACACGTGCTAACTGTATTATACACAACACATCGTACAATAGCTTGTATAGTTCAAATGTAGGTGTAGTTTGTTATAATATCTCCAGAATAATTAGTAAATATGGAGGAAATAATATATAAAATTATGAAATTATGGGAAAACGTACATAGAGGTTGTAGTAATGATAAACGGAAAGCTTCATACCCTAGTGTGTTTCCTACCATAGTGGGTAGTTTTTTTAAACCTTTTCTATTTTTAGCAAAAACGGTTCATTTTTCGAAGACATATACTACGACAATAATATTTCTAATGAAATCCTGCTCAAGGGAAGTAATTTGCAAGTTTCAAGCAAAATAAGCAGTTTTAGAGATATCCCATCTAGAAGATTAAAACGCCATTACCCTATGTGTTTTGTTTGATTTTCAACTTCGATTTTAGTTCAGTTAAATCTTTCTTCTCTCCTCCACATTATTTGAGTTTTGTGTTACACACAGAAACAATTCATCTGTAACACATATACGTTGGTAAAAAAATTTTGAAGTATAAAAAAAGAGAGAAATAAATCCCTTTTAAAACTAACATTTGTTGATTGAGAGCAATTCTGATATACAGTCTTCCGCCCAATATTATGCGCCTAAATATTTACGACTATCTTTGTCATGTGAATTACAAATTATTGTCGAATTAATTAACAATTACTGCCTTTTAATTCATTTACGCTCATTATGTATACAACACCTACACCAGTAAAATATCTCAATATCTGTTGAACAAATAAGCCACATGACATCATTTGTAGTATTTTTCCTGGAGTTGAGGGTCGTTTCATGTGAACTGTGGAGAGGGATAAGTTTCATTCGCTCCAACACAAGTTTCCGGGCCCAAGCTGATCCCCAGCCACAGCTGGTTTCGTAGGATATACTCCGTGGGAGTGATGATGTGGTTCACCAATAGTGAGTGGGAAACGAGAGAATATGACAGCACTGCTTGTCTGACCCACAAATCGACTGAAATCTGATGTTGTTTAAGGTGTCATCACTGGGACTATTTGGGCTGTTTCCTTTCTTTATGTAGAGATCGAGGCTGATTTTTTCTCGTACTTTTGCAGTGGCCGCAGAATACGAAGCTAGATCAGTGACTGTTAATGGAATATTATGAAGATTCGGGGATCGGTTGAATAGTTGGAAAGCCTGCAACTTTCTTTTACGAAACACGGCTGAACTGTAAGATTTCGTTCTGATGCTATCTTTACTTTCCTTCGTCTTGATAATATCTTTGTCGTCTGTAGCATGAGCTGCAGGTAGCACGAGACATCTTAATATCCCGCAACTACAATTTTGACCCATTATCGTTTTTACAACAATGTGAAAATGTACTTCACCGTTCTCAATACTGGTTCCAGTACCAAAACTGTCTAATTTTTGTACAAACTGTGTAACAAACTTTTCTTAATTGATGAGATTACTAAGGGAGGGGGACTAAGATTCAATATACTGTCGTCTCGTCCACGGAGAAAGTTTCTCGTGGTGACCGCTTCATCAGAAACTTTTGACGTTCTGTAGTCCAGCCGTGTCACGAGTCCACCTGTCACGCAAGGCTTTCGTGCGCGATTATCTTTGGCTAGAGGGCGTCCACATGCGGTTTCTAGGGGGTCTCTAGGCGAGAATTACTCTCTCGCAGCCAGTCCACCTAGGAGGGAGGCGTTGCCTAGCTGGAAAACTCGTGAGGGGCGCAATGCACCTGCGAGTCCCGGATTGGCTGCTGTGCTTTCGACGACGAGTGAGCGGGCCGTGTTCCGCCATAGCTGCTGGTGTTGCGGGGGGAGGGGCCCTTTCCACCGCGGCCTAAGGACCGTTGTTGCAAACCGTCGTCTGTGCCAGAGTTCTACTCCACGTGCCGTCACAGGACAGCAAGCTGCATGTTTACGTCTCTCCATTAATAACAGGTGACGAGCCTTGAAATGGTAGCTTACATTTAGCAGTGCAGCAGCGCTGTTGTAACTGCAGTTACGACACGTTGTAGCAACCGGCTTGGTGAAAAGATTACACTGAAGACCTCTATCAGGGGGAAGATTTGTTTGACGTGATAGAAAAAGAAACAGGAGACGATTTAGAAGACAAAGGGGATGCAGTATTAGAATCAGAATTTAAGAGAGCTTTAGAGGACTAAATATCAAGTAAGGCAGAAGGGATGGATAACATTTCATCAGAATTTCTAAAATAGTTGGAGGAAGTGGCAAAAAAATATTCACATTGGTGTGTAGAGTGTGTGGGTCCGGCGACATACTATTTGACTATCGGAAAAATATCATACACACAATTCCGAAGACTGCAAGAGTTGACAAGTGCGAGAACTATCGCACAATCAGCTTAACAGCTCATGCATCCAAGTTGCTTACAAGAATAATATACAGAAGAACGGAAAAGAAATTTGTGAATGTGTTAGATGACGAAAAGTTTGGCCTTAGGAAAGGTAAAGGCAACGGAGGGGCAGTTCTGACGATGCGGTTGATAGGGAAGCAGGACTAAAGAAAAATCAAGAAACGTCCATAGGATCTGTCGACCTGGAAAAGGTGTTCGACAGTGTGAAATGGTGTAACATGTTCAAAATTCTGAGGAAAATAGGGATATGATATAGGGAGAGACGGATAAAATGCAATATGTACAAGAACCAAGAGGGAAGAGTGAGGGTAGATGACCTAGAACGAAATGTTAGAATTAAAAAAGGTGTAAGACAGTGATGCAGATTCTCGCCTGTACAGTTCAATCTGTACATCGGAGAAGCAATGATGAAATAAAAGAAAGGTTCAGGAGTAGAAGTAAAGTTCAACGTCAAAAGATATAAACTATGCGATTCGCTCATGAAATTGCTATCCTTAGTGAAAGTGAAGCAGAATCCCTTGATCTGCTGAACAGAATGGACTAATAAGTGCAGGACGTGGACTGAGAGTAAATCGATGAAAGTCGAAAGTAATGCGAAGTATCAGAAATCAGGTTAGCGAGAAACTTAACATCAGGATTGATGGTCACGAAGTACATGAAGTTAAGAAATTGTACTACCTAAGCAGCAAAATAACCAATGACGGACGGAGAAAGGAGGTCATCAGAAACAAACTAGCACTGGCAAGAAAGGGCATTCCTGGCCAAGAGAAGTGTACTAGTATCAAACACAGGCCGTAATTCGAAGAAGAAATTTCTGACAATGTACATTTGGAGCACAGCATTGTATGGTAGTCCAACATGGGAAAACCGGAACAGAGGAGAATCGAAGCATTTGAGATGTGATGCTACAGACGAATGTTGAAAATTTGGTGAACTGATAAGGTAAGGAATGAGGAGCTTCTGCGAAGAAACGGAGAGGAAAGGAATATGTGGAAAACACTGAGAAGGAGAAGGAACAGAATGATAGGACATTGTTAAGACATGAGGGAATGACTTCCACGGTACTAGAGGGACCTGTGGAGGGCAAAAACTTTATAGGAAGACATAGATTGGAATAGATCAAGCAACTAATTGAGGACGGAGGTTGCAAGTGGTAGTCTACGATGGTTGGTATAGGAGTGGAATCCGTGGCAGGCCTCATCAAACCAATCAGAAGACTGATGACTCAGAGAAAAAACGGAGCCGAGTTCCTTGCTTGGTGCGCTAACTTGAGTAATGCTTGTTAACTAGGTGGACCTCTAAGGGAAGCCGATACCCGCTAAAAATCATCTCGCTGTTTAAATCGTTTGATATGTTTGACAAAGGTGAGCCTTCCGTAGTAAAACCTCCTTCTAATTACGTGCTGTCTGTTCATTGCGTTGGTCCTTTGCTGAGACAAGTGGATAAGGACATACGATCTTACATTCTGTATATTTTGGCGTTGTGAACAGCGTAAAGATTTTGTGTGACTTTTAATGCTATACAAGTATTTGGCAGCCATTCATATGAAGGTAGTCCATCCTGGGCTCTCTAAGTATTAATGGGTTTGTTTACTTGAGACCGGTAGTGAGAGTCTTGCAATCAAAAATTTACTGTGTCTGGTAAATGAATCGAAATTGTATTAACTTATTATAGTTCTCTGTTACATCACTTGGTTCCAGGAATTTCCTTACTTATCCTGGAGGAAGGGACGCAGTTAATCCTTAGATCTAATCTGCAGGGTGTGAGATTCAGCTGCTATATTGCGGGTAATAATTTTATTGTGTTTGTCGTAATGGTCTTATGAATGTTTTTACAACGAGTTAATTAGGCCTACGGCTACCTGGCAGCGTTCTTGTCAAGTGTGTCAGGGGTTCTACGGCCCGGCGTGAACCGCTTGCAAACACCAGAAGGATGTTCAGAATATTTTGCAGTAGTTTCATCTTCACATTTCTTATTACAGTTGTTGTATACGTCTTTTCTTAAAACATTCTTGAATTGATTTAAATATCTCTGGATTCACTGGATGTGCCAAGTTAAGTTTCAGCTGGGTATTACTTCGAGTTTGTTCATATTATTTCACTCACTGCTAAAAGCTTTTAAGAGTTGTTTGATTTTATTTGAAGCATGTACCGTTAACATTATGTAATTTCACTCTGAAATCCTGACTGATGTAAAGAATATTTGGTAAATTTCATTATACACTAATCTTTGCCTTGCTGTGCTCTCCGTTCAGAAATTTATGTGGATTCTTGTAATCTTAATAAATCATAATTCAAATTTGCATTAACGAATGTTAATCCCCATATGCCGAGGTATTCCTTGTCCTTCCTAGTAGAGGCGTATTGAAACATTACAGTTATTTTCTCAGAAAATTTTCGGAATATCCGCCAGGTACCACCGCCACATTTTTTTTTTATAATGTCTCTGAATATAGGATACTAATATTTCTTAAATGTCACCAAAAGTTCCATGTTGGGAACCGTCCACCTGTAACAAAGAACTTCGCCTCATTATAACATCCCAGACATATCACTCGTGGCTGTCGTGCCGCATGGCGGGCGGCAGCCAGGTTCGTGTCCCACCGCTGCCTGGAACGTATCAGGCACGTTTTCGCTGGTAATCGGAGGTCAGTTCAAAGGTGGATTCATAACTAAAGACGATTGTGTTCCAATCAACGAGATTACAGGTCGAATGTACCCTACACCACTGAAAATGGAGCTGTCGGTGTACGGAGGACAACAGCAGCAAGCGCAAGGGGCGCTGTGCGCTGAGCCGTCGTTCTGTGAGCCAGTATTAAAGGTCCTGTCCTTGTTGACACTGAGGCACGAGCTGCACGTCGAATGGATCCGGTGCTCTGACTGCCTCTCTGACGATTGCCCAGTCCTCACGCTCTGCCGTCTGTCGAGATCCACCGCTTCGTTCTTGACATGGTGTTCGGCCGTCATTCAGTCATTTCTGCCACCATCGTCACATAGGGGCATAGCTCCTATTCAAATGCCAAGTGTTTGCCAGTTGCTCCAGTCGCCTTCTCTGAGCCCGGTCGCACGTCCTCTCTCAAATGTTGTTATTTGCATATAGTTTTCACTCACCTGTCTGCACGACGTAGTTACTGTCCAGCTAACTACAAGGAACATAATTAGCAAAGACTTTATGCTGTGGTGTCGACAAGTCCCGTGTTTATTGTCCTTGCCAGCTGCATGGTAAAATTGCGCTGCAGCGTCACACATTCATCTATCGGCCTCCAAAGATAAAAATTTTGCGTTTCACGTCGATATGACTATCACTTGGTGACCAGTTGGCATAACGTCTTCGTGGTACGTGGTTTTTTGTTAGAGTGTATTTCAAACAATAATGCGAGCTACAGTGAAACAACTTGCGTCATTTTGAAGCTATAACCGGAACATCAGCTGTCTTCTATCGTAATTTAATAAAAAACTCAGTCTATACGGCAAATGTAAATTTTTTTAGAAACATAAACACCATTTTCGATATAGACTTATTGTTTTGTTAAATTTGCTTGTTTCTTGTACAAAGCCATTCGACCCTCACAGTGGTATTCTTTTCACGAGTGTCAGGTGTCTGCGGACACGACAATAACCTACCAGCGCAAAGGGTCCAAGAGTTGAGTTCGTTTCAAAATCACGAGAAGGATATGTACCAATGTAATTATTCCAGAATTTTACTTTATTCGCGAAGAATGCAGTATTTTAAATGTAGCCTGATGTAATATTCGACACTGTCAGATGGCATAAATGTTTTACTTAGTAAATGAGGGATAATATACAAAATACAGCCGAGTAAGAAACCGTTACGACATAAACCTTATAGCAATTGTGAAAGGAGGTTCAAGGAGGAAGGTGTTGAAGCGGTGTAACCCCTTTTCATCATTGTTTCTTTAAATGCATGTAAACAAAAAGAAGAAGGAATAATGGAGTTTAACGTCCCGTCTACAACGAGATCGGGAAACGATGGGGAAACGGGCTGTCCCATTTCAAAGGAAGTACCTCCGTCATTTGCCGGCAGAGATGTAGGAAAAGCCTCTGAAACCTTAATATGGCTGGATGGATCGCAGGGGATTTGAATCTTCATGCTTCTGAATGAGAGTCCAGTGTGTGTCTTAGCACTGAAGAGCGCAGCCCGAAAAGAGAAATGAGAGTATAGGGAGCACAAACATCGGTGCTGAGTTTCTCGTTAGATCTACCGTTTCAACATGCAAGTAAGGGAGACTGGGAAGACGTGTAGTGATAGGAATTTAGCTACTACTGGTCGCTGTTCGGAGCCATTTTATGTCGTGGTGACTCTATTCTGTATCGACTTTTATGAAATATCATATTTAATACCCACTTGATTGCGGAACTTGCTAATAAATGGACTGTGAATGCCACCCGCAAGAACTGATAGCTTTCGACCACAGCAATAAATATTTAAATTTCTATCACAAATCTCTGTACTAGCGATGAAATAAAACAAGAATACGCTCTGTATTAATTGCAAAAATCTCTCAGGATCATTACTCGGTTTTTAAATGGGCGTTAAGATGCAACCGAAAATGAAATATAGATTTCGGTGGGAGTGATTGGGAAGAAGTCTCGTTTTGACAATAAATTGGCCACTCGATTGTTTTTTTGATTCATTCGATTTTTTGAACGGAATAAACCAACCGAAATAAACCAGCCTCTGCGGCCACGTCCGCCGTGTGAATGTTTTTCACTCTCCCGGTGTGAGAGGTTTACATTAGTGTGAGGCATCTGACGGACACAGGGCTCTGCCACTTTCGTCCATCTCCGGGTAGGAAGGTTTCATCTTACATACTTGTCCAGATTTCTCGGTTGTACATCAGCCATGAAAAGCGTTGTCAACGTTTTAAAGGGAAATATAACGTAACCTACTTCAAGGAGAGGTAAATAAAAAGCATATTTCCATACCTAAAGTATTTTCAAAAATTTATGTATTCCGTTGCTTTTGTATCTACATACACACCTGCATAATTACTCTGCAAATCACAATCAAATGCCTGATAGAGCGTCCATCGAAACATGGTGAAGCTATCTATTTCTCTATAGTCCCACTCTCGAACAGCGCGCACGAGACGTGGACACTTATCTGTCCGAACGCCCTCCGATTTCTCATGTTTTAAGATGATGATCGATTCTTCCTATATTGGTGGACGTCAACCAAATATTTTCACACTCTGAGGAGAAATTTGGTGATTGAAATTTCACGAGAAGGTCCTCCCCCAACGAAAACTACTTTGTTTTAATGACTGCCAACCCAGTTCAGTTATCACGTCCGTATTTCTCTCTCGCCCATTTAGCGATAATACGGAACAAGCTGCCCTTCTTTGAACGTTTCCATGTCCTCCGTCATCCCCATCTGATGTACATACCGCACCGCACAGTAGTACTCCAGAATAGGGTGGACAAGCGTGATGTAAGCAGTCTCTTTAGTAGACCTGTTGCACTTTCTAAGTATTCTGCCAATACATCGCAGTCTTTGGTTTTCTTTTCCCACTACTTTATCTATCTGATCCTTCCAATTTAACTTGTTCATAATTGTAATCCCTAAGAATTTAGTAGAATTTATAGTCTACAGATTTGTGTGATTTATTGTGTAAACGAAATTTAGTGGATTTATTTCAGTACTCATGTGGACGACCTAACGGTTTAAATTATTTAGACTCAATTGCCACTTTTCGCACCATAGAAATATCTTTTCTAAGTCATTTTGCTATTAGTTTCGATCATTCAGCAGGCGGTAAATGACAGTATCATCTGCAATCAATCTAAGACGTTTTAATAAATACATAACACACTGCTGTCTGCAGTAATGTTCTTTTATTTTGCTACCGGTTGCGGTTCTGAACCATCATCAACGGTTGCTGTACAACATACAAAAGTGGACAATACGACAATGCCAAATGAAGTAAGAGACACAGAAAACGTGTAAAATCGATCAAAATACTCACGAAAATTATCACAGATATGTCACACGTCATACGTACTGTAAAATGATTTATCACTAGAAATCATAATTGCCAAGATAATGTAAAATTGAAAATTGCAACAAGATAAACGTACGATGGCACGTTGACACAAGAACAATAAGTGATGTACAGAAAACCAATCAAAAGGAGTTCTAGGACAAAGATGACAGTCTTGAACGAATCCGAAGACGTTACCATTAAATAATTATGTGATAATCACATTACAAAACTGAAATATTAAAAGTTTTTCACTTGACTGAGATTACATAAAAACACCAATAAAATAAAATATGAAGTAACAGATAAGCAAGATTATTTTGTTACAAGTTTCGATTTTGTATTATTTTGGCAATTACGGTTTCCTCTGAGAACTTATTTTAAAGCATGTAAGGATTCGCCGGCTGGAGTGGCCGAGCGGTTATAGGCGCTACAGTCTGGAACCGCGCGACCGCTACGGTCGCAGGGTCGAATCCTGCCTCGGGCATGGATGTGTGTGATGTCCTTAGGTTAGTTAGGTTTAAGTAGTTCTTAGTTCTAGGGGACTGATGACCTTAGAAGTTATGTCCCATAGTACTCAGAGCCATTTGAACCATGTAAGGAATGTGATAAATCTTTGACAATTTTTGTGAGGATTTTGATCGATTGTATACTTTTTCTGTTTTTCTTATTTTGATTGTCATAGTCGAATAGTCCACTTTTCTATGTTGTACAGCTACCGTTGATGACGGTTCATAACCGAAACTGCTAGCAAAATGAAATAACATTATTACACACAGCATAGCGTTATGCATTTTTTAAATTTTTACTTGCTGTTGTTCATCGCCTATCCAGACGTTCAATTAGAGGTAACTGCTCAGATTGTCACCTAAATCGTTTACGTAGATCGGGCACAGCAGAGGGCCTATAAGAATTCATTGGGGCAAGCCCGATATTACCTCTATTTTAGTCGATGACTTTCCATCAGCTGCTACTAACTGTGACCTTCCGACAGGTGATCACGAATCCGGTCTCATAACTGAGGCGATACTCTATAGGCAAGCAACTTGATTAGATCCAAAAATATAGAATTAATTTGAGATCGTGTATAGATAGCACTTATTACTTCGTGAGAATAAAGATAGTTATGTTTCACAAGAAGGATATTTTCTGAATCCATCTTGGCTGTTTGTCAATAAATCATTTTCATCGAGGTAATTTTTCGTACTTCTGGCCTTAAATGTAAATTTTTGAATAATTTAAAAAGTTTAATAACTGCCGCCACACGTTAAATTTTTGTTTAACAACTTTTTATTTATTTAATTTAATAATTTAATAATGATAAGGTCCCCCATGAACTGTGGACCTTGCCGTTGGTGGGGAGGCTTGCGTGCCTCAGCGATACAGATGGCCGTACCGTAGGTGCAACCAAAACAGAGGGGTATCTGTTGAGAGGCCAGACAAACGTGTGTTTCCTGAAGAGGGGCAGCAGCCATTTCAGTAGTTGCAGGGGCAACAGTCTGGATGATTGACTGATCTGGCCTTGTAACACTAACCAAAACGGCCTTGCTATGCTGGCACTGCGAACGGCTGAAAGCAAGGGGAAACTACAGCCGTAATTTTTCCCGAGGGCATGGAGCTTTACTGTATGATTAAATGATGATGGCGTCCTCTTGGGTAAAACATTCCGGAGGTAAAACAGTCCCCCATTCGGATCTCCGGGCGGGGGGCTACTCAAGAGGACGTTGTTATCAGGAGAAAGAAAACTGCCGTGCTACGGATCGGAGCGTGGAATGTCACAGCCCTTAATCGGGCAGGTAGGTTAGAAAATTTAAAAAGGGAAATGGATAGGTTAAAGTTCGATATAGTGGGAATTAGTGAAGTTCGGTGGCAGGAGGAACAATACTTTTGATCAGGTGAATACAGGGTTATAAATACAAAATCAAATATAGGTAGTGCAGGAGTAGGTTTAATAATGAATAAAAAAATTGGCGTGCGAGTAAGCTACTACAAACAGCATAGTGAACGCATTATTGTGGCCAAGATAGCCACGAAGCCCACGCCTACTACAGTAGTACAAGTTTATATGCCAACTAGCTCTGCAGATGACGAAGAAATTGATGAAATGTAAGATGACATAAGAGAAATGATTCAGGTAGTGAAGGGAGACGAAAATTTAATGGCCATGGGTGACTGGAATTCGACTGTAGGAAAAGGGAGAGAAGGAAACATAGTAGGTGAATATGGATTGGGGCTAAGAAATGAAAGAGGAAGCCGCCTGATAGAGTTTTGCACAGAGCATAACTTAATCATAGCTAACACTTGGTTCAAGAATCATGAAAGAAGGTTGTATACATGGAAGAATCCTGGAGATACTAGAAGGTATAAGATAGATTATATAATGGTAAGACAGAGATTTAGGAACCAGGTTTTAAATTGTAAGACATTTCCAGGGGCAGATGTGGACTCTGACCACAATCTATTGGCTATGAACTGCAGATTAAAACTGAAGAAACTGCGAAAACGTGGTAATTTAAGGAGATGCGACCTGGATAAACTGACTAAGCCAGAGTTTCAGGGAGAGCATAAGGGAACAATTGACAGCAGTGGAGGAAAGACGTACAGTAGAAGAAGAATGGGTAGCTCTGAGGGATGAAGTAGTGAAGGCAGCAGAGGATCAAGTAGGTAAAAAGACGAGGGCTAGTAGAAATCCTTGGGTAACAGAAGATATATGGAATTTAATTGATGAAAGGAGAAAAGATAAACATGCAGTAAATGAAGCAGGCAAAAAGGAATATAAACGTCTCAAAAATGAGATCGACAGGAAGTGCAAAATGGCTAAGTAGGGATGGCTAGAGGACAAATGTAAGGATGTGGATTCTTGTCTCACTAAGGGTATGATAGATACTGCCTACAGGAAAATTAAAGAGACCTTTGGAGAAAAGAGAACCACTTGTATGAATATCAAGAGCTCAGATGGAAACCCAGTTCTAACCAAAGAAGGGAAAGCAGAAAGATGGAAGGAGTATATAGAGGGTCTATACAAGGGCGATGTACTTGAGGACAATATTACAGAAATGGAAGAGAATGTAGATGAAGATGAAATGGGAGATACGATACTGCGGAAGAGTTTGACAGAGCACTGAAAGGCCTGAGCCGAAACAAGGCCCCGGGAGTAGACAACATTCCATTAGAACTACTGACGGCTTTGGGAGAGCCAGTCCTGACGAAACTCTACCATCTGGTGAGCAAGATTTATGAGACACGTAAAATACCTCAGACTTCAAGAAGAATACAATAATTCCAATCCCAAAGAAAGTAGGTGTAGACAGATGTGAAAATTACCGAACTATGAGTTTAATAAGTCACAGCTGCAAAATACTAACGCGAATTCTTTACAGACGAATGGAAAAACTGGTAGAAACCGACATCGGGGAAGATCAGTTTGGATTCCGTAGAAATATCGGAACACGTGAGGCAATACTGACCTTACGACTTATCTTAGAAGGAAGATTAAGGAAAGGCAAAATGTGGTGTCACCGCCAGACACCACACTTGCTAGGTGGTAGCCTTTAAATCGGCCGCGGTCTGCTAGTATACGACGGACCCGCGTGTCGCCACTGTCAGTGATTGCAGACCGAGCGCCGCCACACGGCAGGTCTAGAGACACTTCCTAGCACTCGCCCCAGTTGTACAGCCGACTTTGCTAGATAGAGTGCACTGACAAATTAGGCTCTCATTTGCCGAGACGATAGTTAGCATAGCCTTCAGCTACGTCATTTGCTACGACCTAGCAAGGCGCCCTTATCTTGTGACGCATGTACCGTCAGACCGATGTTCACCAATTATGGATTAAAGTTAAGTATTCCAGCAGCTACGTATTATTTTTACTAGACTCAACTCCTTTAACTGTTCCATACCTCACGCCAGCCTGCGTGAGTTAAACGCGTGCCTTTCGGCTACCGGTTATAGTGGCTTGGCTGTCTTGCCAAGTCACAACACAAACCTACGTTTCTAGCATTTGTAGACTTAGAGAAAGCTTTTGACAATGTTGTCTGGAATACTCTCTTCCAAATTCTAAAGGTGGCAGGGATAAAATACAGGGAGCGAAAGGCTATTTACAATTTGTACAGAAACCAGATGGCACTTATAAGAGTCGAGGGGCATGAAAGGGAAGCAGTGGTTGGGGAGGGAGTGAGACACGGTTGTAGCCTCTCCCCAGTGTTATTTAATCTGCATATTGAGGAAGCAGTAAAGGAAACAAAAGAAAAATTCGGAGTAGGTATTAAAATCCATGGAGAAGAAATAAAAACTTTGAGGTTCGCCGATGACATTGTAATTCTCTCAGAGACAGCAAAGGACTTGCAAGGGCAGTTGAATGGAATGGACAGTGTCTTGAAAAGAGGATATAAGATGAACATCAACAAAAGCAAAACGAGAATAATGGAATGTAGTCGAATTACATCGGGTGATGCTGAGGGAATTAGATTAGGAAATGAGACACTTAAATTAGTAAAGGAGTCTTGCTATTTGGGGAGCAAAATAACTGATGATTGTCGAAGTAGAGAAGATATAAAATGTAGACTGGCAATGGCAAGGAAAGCGTTTCTGAAGAAGAGAAATTTGTTAACATCGAGTATAGATTTAAGAGTCAGGAAGTCGTTTCTAAAAGTATTTGTATGGAGTGTAGGCATGTATGGAAGTGAAACATGGACGATAAATAGTTTGGACAAGAAGAGAATAGAAGCTTTCGAAATGTGGTGCTACAGAAGAATGCTGAAGATTAGATGGGTAGATCAGATAACTAATGAGGAGGTCTTGAATAGAATTGGGGAGAAGAGCAATTTGTGGCACAATTTGACGAGAAGAAGGGACCGGTTGGTAGGACATGTTCTGAGGCATCAAGGGATCACAAATTTAGCATTGGAGGGCAGCGTGGAGGGTAGAAATCGTAGAGGGAGACCAAGAGATGAATACACTAAGCAGATTCAGAAGGATGTAGGTTGCAGTTGGTACTGGGAGATAAAGGAACTTGCACAGGATAGGGTAGCATGAAGAGCTGCATCAAACCAGTCTCAGGACTGAAGACCACAACAACAACAACAACAACAATTTTTATTTAAAATTGTGCTATAAAGATATCGGTGTGTGTGATGGAGTTCCACTTCTGTTGCACCTGGTCGGTCAATACAGTGATGGATGGATGGATCTGGAGTTGACGTCCGATGATATCCCGCACGCGCTCTATAAGAGACAGATCTGGTGATCGAGCAGGTCAAGCCAAGATGTCGACATCCTGTAGGACATGCTGGGCTACCGACAGCGTTATTATGGCGAGCGTTATCTTGTTCGCTAACATCCCCTGGTACGCTGTCCCTGAATGGCAGCATAATAAGTCGAATCACCAGACTGAAGTACAGATTTTGCAGACAGGGTGCGTGGAATAATCACGACAGTGCTGCTGGCGTTATACCAAATCGCACGTCAGAGCGTAACTACAGATGTAGGTCCAGTGTGTCAAGAGCACAGACAGGCCCTCAACTGCCCTCCTCCTAACCAACACACGGCCATCCCTGCCACCGAGACAGAACGATCAGTCGTAAGACCCCCGCCGTCTCCTCCAGTGAGCTGACGCTCGACCTGTAAAGGGCTTCTTATGGGGTAGACGATATTGATCTTGAATAAAATATATTAATGTGAAAGTGACGGCTAACTACCACTGATTACTGAATAAAAAGCGATATTGTAAATAACTTGTATTTATTGTAAATTATCTCACGATAGAAATTAGATCATATTGAACAAATCATGAATGAAAACAAATTAAACAAATTGTACACTGTTCCTAGAAATACAACACTGGTTAGATTGGCTCTCAGCTCTTAATGTTAAGTTGATGCGAAATTAGATTTAATTATGCCCCTGGATAAGCAAATGGTAAATGGGATCTGACTGCGTTCCTATAATCTCTTTTGTGTCAGAAATAATACGCACTTCGGACACCACCACCAAGAAACAAACCAAACAACATGCAAAAAGACAAATAACCAACAACGAATCATAAGCAAAACTGCACGGATGCTCAGTGGATGGCAAGAACACGATCCAACAACTATTTCTGAGCTTTACTGCCGCTGCTGCAAGTTTTAAAATACCGCCTACCAGCGTGCTGGCTCCGTCGGTACTGCTGGGGCGACGACTGCAGCTGCGAAGTCGCTGAATTAAGATAAGTCTCTCAAATATCTTCAGCAGAATAAACTACTGAGAAACTAGTAATATTTCCTCTAAATGGTATACAACGCTTTCAAGACAGGTTCAAACAACCTTTAAGGTGCAGCCCAGTGTGCCTTGTGTGTGACTGCCAGGCGGAATCAACTGCAATTATACTAGTAGTCAATGCACTCAATGCACTGCCTATCGTGGACGCTGATGTCCTACTGCAGCTGCAGACTCTAGATCATACACAGCACAGTATTCAGAATCTAAGTCCCTATCTCAGAGCTACCGAACTTTGCGACTGTCCGCTTTCACGGCAAAAGACGCTCCCCTAGAGGTGGCAAAAAATAACGTAACTGATAGAAATAACAGGTTACTGAAAAGTAACGGTTACTGCGATAACCGTTCCTCTGATACAGGCAGGTATATCAATAAATGTCTAATGTCAACAGTGCCTCGCGCCATCTGTTGACCGAAGATCGTACTACGCTTTCCCGTCAACTCATCGGAGATCTGGCTAGGAACTAAGGAGAGTATAGACCATTTGGAAGGCGTTCTATAGACCATGGGAATAACTGTGAGACTGCGCGCCATCTGTTGATACGAACTTTGTACTATATCGTGCGCCTTCGTTACTTATAGCACAAACAATTAAATAAAGTTAATGTCCGAGCGGTGGCTGATACGAGCTGCAGTACAGGTCGTTCCCTTAAGCCACCGCCTCATATGTCAATTTAGCTTGGATGGGTTGTATAAAGAGAGGTACCATAAGGAATTCGAGCGACTATGGAAATAACTGTCAGAAATCTGTATTTTCCTCTGGCAGTTATCGTTATTGGCTCACAGTTCTCGCTCTCTGGCAGTTATCAGGCTACCATTACAGGTAACCTGGAAGTTGGTAACGGAATAACTGTGTGTCTGTGTTCCTGATACAGTGACTCCAGTCTTAGACCCCGGTGATATTACAGAGATGATAGTTACTGGAGTGAACAAATATTTACGTACTTCTTCGGAAATAGCCGCTGACCATCGCGAATGACAAATGACATGTCAGAAAGTATAACATAATACAGTTGAATATAATAATTATTATCCTCATCATATGCCAGGAGATTGTCAATGTGAATATATCACAGTGACTATTAATATTTACAGAATTGATACACTGTCAGAATGAAACACAGTTACGCACTTTTAATAAATTTATCATACACAGAATACCCGATCTTGACTGTTGCAACCAAGTGCTGTCAAAACTAAGATATAGTAGAACTTTTACCTAAGCTGGTCTATCAGTCTCTGTTACGATATTCATCTACAGAGTAGAAGGAGGGGTCAATGGAAGCGTTTCATTCCACCCGTCTGCTTCGACGTAAAGGTGTTGTGGTGTGTGAATGTCATTACGGCACGGTGTTTATGAGTTGGTTTGTGTGTGTGTGTGTGTGTGTGGGGGGGGGGGGCTGCCGATCTCGATCTAGTTTGCAGTGCCGGGATTTGCTGGTGGTAATTAATTTTTTTTTTCTAGCTGTGATGTTTTGTGTATTTATGGAGTATTGAATGTGATTTAATTTATGTAGGGATGATTGATTTGTGGACTTTTGGGATTGTGGTTTTATTTTTCGCAGTTGTAGGTGTTGGTTTTTTGGCCTATATAGGTCACCGGAAATGACCGATTCCCATTTTCATAGATGTATGTGTTGATGTTTTAGTATCGTCATCTGAGGTTGACCAATGTAGGTCAAGGGAAATGTCCGATTCCAATTTTCGTACTTTTAGTTGTGGGTATTGGTGTTTCGGTATGGTCACCTATGGTTGACCTATATTGTTCATGGGAAGTGTCCGATTCCTGCAGATTTTTGTTGGTGTAGCAGAATGCTGTATTTATTTTCTTCATTTTGTGTTTTGGGATCATGGTGTGTTTTTTTTTACTAGCTTGTCCTCACCCTAAAACCCCCAACTTCCCGCAGTTGTCCCGTTGGTTTGATTGTATTTTTGATGGGAGATGTTATTGTGCTATTTATATGTATCTTAGTGTTGGTTGCCATGTGACGTCATAGACACACTTAAAATAGCCACATCCGGTATATTGATGAGGGTGGAATCAGACATTTCTGTATCAAATAGTCTTTCAAACACATTGTAAACTGTGCTTTATCTGAAACCAAGTTTTTAATGGTTGCTGACTTTCTGGCAGTTTATTGAAAATGAATGTTCCTGAATATTGGACACCTTTTGGACCAAGGTAAGTGATTTTAGGTCTTTATGTAGATTGCTGTTCCCATTTCTAGTACTGATATTGTGTATTGAGCTATTGGTTGGAAATACTTGTAACAAATTTCATTAAGGAATAAATATACTAGGAAGCAGTGGTTAGAATACAAAGTTCCTTGAACAGGTTCCTACACGATGTTCTTGAATTTATACCACAAACAATTTTTATTACACGCTTTTACATGCGAAAAACTTTTGCTACGTTTGATAAGTTACCACAGAATATGCTCCCTTATGAAATAACAGAGCGAAAAAATGTGGTATGCCCTTCCCAACTGAATTTATTATCGAGTTGTAGTCCCAGAAATGTAACACTGTCAACCGTTTCGATCTGCATGTCTTCATATGTTATAAACATGCTGTAGCTGGAGAAATCGAGTAGTTTCCAAGCGTACTCAAAAATGGTTCAAATGGCTCTGAGCACTATACCACTTAACTTCTGAGGTCATTAGTCGCCTAGAACTTAGAACTAATTTAACCTAACTAACCTAAGGACAACACACACATCCATGACCGAGGCAGGATTCGAACCTGCGACCGTAGCGGTCGCCCGGCTCCAGACTGTAGCGCCCAGAACCGCTCGGCCACTCCGGCCGGCAAGCGTACTCACACTTTCCCCAATAGGACTAGCTTTTACAGCACAGGAGTAAACGAATCTGCCACATTACGTATATTTTTTGTTGTATTACAAGGCTGTACACTTTATTCTATTATGTGAGCAGCACAAGAAATTAAGCTTCGAATTTAACCTACAGTACTCAGTTTGCATATTACTTCATACTTAAAAACGCACGTTGTTAACATTTTATTTAAACAGTGCTGTGGCGAAGTTCCGCGTTCTTTCTGTCGCATCTGCGAAGATAATATTTCTAATAGCTACCGATAACCTACAAACATATAATATGAAACACTAATAATCGTTCTAACATCAACTAAAATGTACCCGAAGTTAATAAGCTAAGGTTATGACACGATTCATACGACATTCCTGCCATTTCACACTACTCGAAGTTATACTGATAACTAAACTGATGGATTCCAACTATGTCGTTATTTAACTGTAGCCCCTCGGAGTATTCGGTATTCGCTAGCGAAAAATAACGATAACGGTTATCAAAGAATAACTGGAACTGTGATAACGGTTACTCCAGAATAACCGTTTGGCCCACCTCTACGCTCTCCTCTCTGCCTCGCTCTGCACGATGCTCTTGCGATAATCTTGCCGCCAAACTCTAATCAGCCAATCCCGACGCTGCAAAGACCTCCCACATCTCCCTCGCGGAGTGATACAATTTCTCCACCTATCCAAAAATTTCTCTGTCCAAACAGCGGGTGTTGACCCTCAGCGTTTCCCGCACTTTCTTATGAACTGCCCAACCAGAGCTCAGCCCATTTGCCGCTAAAACAGCGCGCGACCGGGCGGCGCCAGCGCGTACGTTGGACGCTCTCTGTCTGCTCGACATTCCCCCCCTCTCTCTCACCTGGCACCCGGCGGCGTTCCTTTTGATACTTGCAGGTCAGTGGCCGCCTCCCCTGGGACCCGCGGCCCCTGCACAATGCTCATCCGGCGCTCACCGGCTTTCGCCTCCCCGCCTCCACTGGAAAATCCACTTTGCTTACACCTACAGCATGCAACTAAATTTTACCATTACCAAAACCCGTATTATATCAGATATGTGTCTAATCATCACGTATCTCTCTTTCAAATCCACCTAATAAGACTAATTAAACATTATATGGGATTATTTACTCCAAATATGCAGAATAATCTGCGAAATGAATGTCACAAATGAAAGGACCTTTCAACACCACTGAAATCTCAAGTGGCGGTGGTTTGGGTTGAGTGGAATGCACGCTACAGGGCGTCTGGCTCTGACCTGTCCTCGAAGTAACCGATTCGTTACAGTTCGTTGTGTCATTGTGATGCCAAATGCTGATTAAATTGCTCCTGCAGATGCACAGAGCCATACGTGGAACACGATGATCTCCCCTCCCGGTAGTGCCACATGGACGTCTGTGGTCCGGTCTTCTTGTGGCTGTACATTCTCGCGACCACCGGTGCTAAGAATCATGTACAGTGGCTACATTCCTAACAAGTCTTTCTGCAATATCGCGTTCCTTCTGCTACGTGTTCCTAGCATCTCGGGTTCCTATTACACAACCTCATTCAAATTTAGTGAGGTGTTGATAATGGCGTCTTACACCAAAATCTGTTTATCATTCTGAGATTTTTTGTTTTCCCTCAATTTACATTATTTTCTTTTGCTCTCGTTGTAGATCCTCCTCTCTTAATTAATTTTCTTCTGCTATTTAATTTTCGGATGGATAACATTTCCCACATTTTGCGCTTTTGAACCACTACCATACGCTTCAGCATTCCTAAATCGATTTCTGTGGAAACTGTATCGTGTTTCCAGTCACATGCAACTTTTACACCACTGGCCATTAAAATTACTACACCACGAAGATGACGTGCTACAGACGCGAAATTTAACCGACAGGAAGAAGATGCTGTGATAAGCAAATGATTAGCTTGTCAGAGCATTCGCACAAGGTTGGCGCCGGTGACGACACCTACAATGTGCTGATATGGGGAAAGATTCCAACCGATTTCTCAGACACAAACAGCAGTTGACCGTCGTTGCCTGGTGAAACGTTGTTGTGATGCTTCGTGTAAGAAGGAGAAATGCATACCACAATGTTTCCGACTTTGATAAAGGTCGGATTGTAGCCTATCACGATTGCGGTTTATCGTATCGTGGCATTGCTGCTCGCGATGGTCGAGATCCAATAACTGTTAGCAGAATATGGAATCGGTGGGTTCAAAAGGGTAATGGGTAATACGGAACGCTGTGGTGCATCCCAATGGCCTTGTATCACTAGCAGTCGAGATGACAGGAATCTCATCCGTATGGCTGTAACGGATAATGCAGCCACGTCTCGATCCCTCAGTCAACAGATGGGGACGTTTGCAAGACAACAACCATCTGCACGAACAGTTCGACGACGTTTGTTTGCAGCAGCATGGACTATCAGCTCGGAGACCATGGCTGCGGTTACCCTTGACGCTGCATCACAGACAGGAGCGCCTGAGATGGTGTGCACGAATGGCAAAACGTCATTTTTTCGGATGTATCCAGGTTCTGTTTACAGCATCATGATGGTCGCATCGATGTTTGGCGACATCGCGGTGAACGCACATTGGAAGCGTGTATTCGTCATCGCCATACTGGCGTATCACCCAGCGTGATGGCATGGGGTGCCTTTGGTTACACGTGTCAGTCACCTCTTGTTCGCATTGACGACTCTTTGATCAGTGGACGTTAAATTTCAAATGTGTTACGACCCGTGGCTCTACCCTTCATTCGATCCCTGCGAAACCCTACATTTCAGCAGCATAATGTACGACCGTACGTTGCAGATCCTGTACGAGTCTTTCTGGATACAGAAAATGTTCGACTGCTGCCCTGGCCAGCACATTCTCAAATTCTCTCACCAACTGAAAACGTCTGGTCAATGGTGGGCGAGCAACTGGCTCGACACAATACGCCAGTCACTACTCTTGATGAACTGTGGTATCGTGTTGAAGCTGAATGGGCAGCTGTACCTG
Source organism: Schistocerca americana (assembly GCF_021461395.2). Classification (NCBI taxonomy): domain Eukaryota; kingdom Metazoa; phylum Arthropoda; class Insecta; order Orthoptera; family Acrididae; genus Schistocerca; species Schistocerca americana. The sequence goes on from NC_060121.1 coordinate 98,242,886, forward strand.
TACACGCCATCCAAGCTCTGTTTGACTCAATGCCCAGGCGTATCAAGGCCGTTATTACGGCCAGAGGTGGTTGTTGTGGGTACTGATTCCTCAGGATCTATGCACCGAAACTGCGTGAAAATGTAATCACATGTCAGTTCTAGTATAATATATTTGTCCAATGAATACTGATTTATCATCAGCATTTCTTCTTGGTGTAGCAATTTTAATGGCCAGTAGTGTAATATGAAGCATACCGTAAAACCGTTCAGTTTGTTCCACTGTCACAAGTCCATCGCTTCTGTCTGCTTTCAAGACTCTCCGCTTTCAGAGCTATCAGGAGCACACTCCAGTAGAACGTCTAGATAAACCAATTTTTTCTTTTCTACACTAAGCGAAATGTTCAGTACAAAACCTTTCGCAAGGAACACCCTTGGCAGCTGTTGTGGACTTGTCGCGGCTGCTTCTCACGTCCGCCACGGCCAATCACGCAACGCGCTCTTTGTTCACACCTCTGTGGCAACGGCCCAGTGGTAGACAGCTGTGGCGTCCAGTCAGCGTTACCGTTACGGCAGCCGTCTGCACTTCGCTGTTGAAACGTGACAACTGCGCTGCTAGTTATTGGGCTTTCTCTTTAATTTTAAGGACGTTTTCCTGTTAGAACCTTTTCTGATTTACATGATCAATGAGTTGTTTTCTGTCATTCAGGTGCGTAAATAACAGAACTTGAATATTTTTATTTACTTTATTTCTTTCAGTTTTGGAGCCCTGTGTCTCATTTTTAATTTTATTAACCATCACAATTGTGTTTATTGACTAAACTTCAAACTTTTTCATAGTTATTAGATGTTTATAAAGTACTGTTTTTCAGTGTCTGTTGTTGAAGCAGTACCGCGAGACCGCTACGGTCGCAGGTTCGAATCCTGCCTCGGACATGGATGTGTGTGATGCCCTTAGGTTAGTTAGGTTTACGTAGCTCTAAGTTCTAGGGGACTGATGACCACAGATGTTGAGTCCCATAGTGCTCAGAGCCGTTTCCACATGACCATCAGTGTCCTGCACTTTTCAAACAGTGGTCTTGCACCGTCCTCCACTAATCTCTGGAACGATTAGTAGTTTTTATCTTTTAAAGTAAATAAATTGGAATGAATGGTGAAATGGGTGTGGGACGTTTTCAGAAGTCAGTTATGGAACTTCGGGGAATGGGAATGAGGTGACGTTGGCTGGGAGCTGAACACTGTCCGACCAGCATGATTCATTGTATAGCATATTGAAATGAGCGCGTTATCAGGCACCACTGTCTCCGGAACAATGCGTATTCGGGACGTCGTGGTGAGCGAGCAGTGAATGAGGAGGCAGAGAAAGGCGGGAGACGTAGGCGGTGCTGCGCTGGAGTTCAGGTAGAACAGCACAGTGGAGGGTGGCGGGGGCGGCGGGGACGGCGGCCGACGGCCGACAGCTGGGCGGCGCGGCGCACAGTGGCGACCCAAGTGCAGACCGAGGAGAGCGGCCGGCCCGTCTGCAGCGAGTGGCCGCCGGGCGCTGAGTGGCCCTCCACCCTCCACCCTCCACGCCGGCCCGTACAGAGTGGCTGGAGAGCTCTGCCTCACTCCGCCCGCCCGTTCAGTTCCGGTCCGCGCCTCGAGATTGCGGACGTCACTCCGGCCGGCCAAGCAGCGTCCCCACGCCCGGGACCACGACCACGACCACGCTATCCTTGGACACGTCCCGGCGCCACTCGCAGCGAAACCCGCGGACGTGTATCTGTATTGCAGTCATTCAGATTCTGTGTCGATGGTCAGCTTTCGCCCCTGCCATACACTGTGTTGGGATGCCACGTAATATCGTGTCGGACCTGCAACGCTGATAAATTGTTGCCGGTGCAGGATTTTGTCCGCGAACTGATCTCTCGATTAGGTATCAAACGGCCCATGAAATTAATGTCTGGACGGCCAGCCCATATGCTCCAATTATCCACACCAATCTCGAACAACTGAAGCCCGGTAAGATGGCGTGTTGTCATTCATGAAAGTTCCACCGTTGTTGGTGTTCAGCTAGCACAACACAAGCATTTCCAGTCAGCCGGCCGGAGTGGCCGAGCGGTTCTAGGAGCTGCAGTCTGGAAACGCGAGACCGCTACGGTCGCAGGTTCGAATCCTGCCTCGGGCACGGATGTTTGTGATGTCCTTCGGTTAGTTAGGTTTAACTAGTTCTAAGTTCTAGGGGACTAATGACCTCAGCAGTTGAGTCCCATAGTGCTCAGAGCCATTTGAACCATTTTTTTCATCTTACAAAGCCACTGATTTCCAGTCGTCTTGGGTCCAACTGATATTGTCACGACGCCGGGAGAAGCGCTGTAGATGATGTCGTGCTATTAGATAAGGCACTCGCGTCGGTTTTCTGCTGCCATAGCCAGTTAAAGCCGCATTTCACCGCAGTGTCCTAATGGATACGTTCGTCGTTCGTCCCACATTGATTTCTACGTTTATTTCAAGCAGTGTCGCTTGCACAAATACGCTGATGTCTGTCGTTCAGTGAAGCCCGCCCATGGTGAGAGGTAATGCATGGAATTTGGTTTTCTCGAGACACCCTTGACACTGTGGGTCTCGGCTTACTGAATTCCCTAACGATTTCCGAAATGGAATGGCCCATGCATCTAGCTCCACGTACTATTCCGTGTTCGAAGTATCCGTCGTCCACCCATAATCAGGTTGCAAACTTCTTCACATCAGTTATCCGAGTATAACGGGCACCTCTGCGAAGGGACTGCCCTTTTAATTCTTGTGTACGAGATGCTACTGCAATCTGTATATGTGCATATCGGTTTCCCATTACTTTCATCTCTTCAGTGTATATCGAAGTAGAAGCGACTGAAATAAAAGGTAGCTTCAGGAGCGTTCCCTCCTTCAAAATCTTGAAGCCTCATAGAAGACAACGGGTACATTGATAGAATTCGAAGGAGAAGGGCATCTCTAATAGAACAGACGCTAAAGGTATGTGATACCCCTTATCCTAAAAGACACTCTGCGTCCTGAATTTTGCTTGGAATACGGAGTACTGAATTACCAGCTCACAGTCTTCTGTCACGGCAGAGACTCGGACAGAGCTTTCCCTAACTCTACTGGCGTATCCCATCTCATTGTTTCAGCGTGCCCGCCATGAGTTAAAGTATTCATTCACGACCTGAAAACTAGAAATGGCGCCGGCTTTGCTTACTTCTGTGGGGATCGCCTATCTTTGGCTATGTTCAAGTTTCCGACAGAAGCCGGCATCTTCATCTGAATTTAGGAGGCCCTTCGATATGCAGTAAGTCAGTACGAGACGTCTTTGTCACGGATTCGAAGACTGCAAATGTAAATCTGGAAAAGAAACAATAGGTCCCCAACGCTAACAGCCATGTGCTCTATTTAGTCAAGTTACTCTATTAGTGCGAAAGTCAACATAAGTATGTTCGTTTGGTATGGACCAAGGGCACTCTATTATCTCACGAAACGAGTTGACGGAACACATGACGAAACGAAGTCTGATTGATGGCCAGCCTTACTTCACTTACCTTGCACATGCAGATTTTGTTGCTGGGATAGAGGAAAAAGTCCATCAAGAATTGTCACTGATGCTGGAGATTGTATAACAGTCCAAAGGAAGTGATTATGCCGCAATGTAGCCGAGCATTCAACGGAAAATCTGGTTCTCCAAAATCAGGCTCTCTTAATGTCACTACTATAATACTAACTCGGGTTGTCACAGCTGTTATCTTTTATGTCTGTGTAGGATGAAAGTTCAGCCATCTCCGTATTGCGAAATCCACCGAACTGAAATTGCAAACCTCAACCATTTGATATTAGAGTGTTCACTCTACGACAGAGAACGCCGCAAGTTTCTCAAGGCCTTGAACAGAGCAGGTTCAAAATGGTTCAAATGGCTCTGAGCACTATGGGACTTAACATCTGAGGTCATCAGTCCCCTAGAACTTAGAACTACTTAAACCTAACTAACCTAAGGACATCACACACATCGATACCCGAGGCAGGATTCGAAACTGCGACTGTAGCAGTCGCGCGGTTCCAGACTGAAGCGCCTAGAGCCGTACGGCCACTCCGGCCGGCTGAATAGAGCAGGAATTCCCTAACTTGCATCTGTGACGGGTCACATTGGCAGCTGTCCACACCGGGCAATGCCAGTATTGCTGCTTTTCTGCAAGAAGGGGATATCCAGTTATAAGTCAGACACAAATGATCCAGCGTGGGTCGTTGTGATATATGGCTGTGTTGAGTACGTGTACTATAAAGTTTACCGTGGACGTTTAACTGGTATTAATGTAATTTCTAACGTTTATACTATATACATAATATTGTATGCCAGATCTGTAGTTACTCACTTCTCTGGCTAAATGGTTAATGCCAGAGGCCAATAAATAAAAATAAAAACGGGTAAGGAGAGTTATTAAAATTCATATTGAAAGGAAGCCACTGATAAGATTCACTGCCGCCATTGAGGACAGTGGGGAAGAACTGCAACAGCTGTTGAATGAACAGGTGTGTTCTTACATCTCGTCTGCCCCTCCCTTCCGCTAAGAAATGGAACCCGATGAAGGTGATGCCACTTGGAACTATCTGACTGGACCCCACTTGCAGCTGTGAATCAATCAGTTAGTTAGAACAGCGATTAATCGAAGCTAATCATGGTAATGTGGGTGAACAGGAAGGGTAATACTACAGTCACAAGAATTATAAGTGCCGAAATTCGACTCCATAATTTCGATGTATTGTGAAATCAAGATTTAGAAGGCAAAGGCAACATAAAACAAATGTTAGCCTTTTCACCGTTGTGGACGCATATTCATGTGCCGAACTGCGCTTCCCCAGGGCCGGCCTGTGTGGCCGAGCGGTTCTAGGCACTTCAGTATGGAACCGCGCGACCGCTACGGTCGCAGGTTCGAATCCTGCCTCGGGCATGGATGTGTGTGATGTCCTTAGGTTAGTTAGGTTTAAGTAGTTCTAAGTTCTAGGGGACTGATGACCTCAGATGTTAAGTCTCATAGTGCTCAGAGCCATTTGAACCATTTGAATCTACCCCAGGTGCTGAGGTCGCGTGTACGGGCACTGCTTGGGTTTTCCTGCATGATGTGGACGTCTGCATGCGTCCTGAGCCGTCCACCTCTCACTGCTTCTGCGGACGAGTTGCTTCAGTATCTCAGCGAATAAAAAGAGTTTGTAGCTTCGTTTCGAAATCTTAAACCGTTTATGAATTGCGACGGTTGTCACGACCACATAATTCCCGATGCGCAGGGATGGAAACAGGCCCGTCCTACGCAAACGTCAGTTGGACATAAAAATCAATAATTCGAGAACGACATTAGATATCATTATGCTTTCAGTTTTAGATAGAATTCTGATATCTTACATACATATCATATACTGCAATGTACGAGCTAAAATCAGCCGTAGACAAAGTTTAAGAACGAGGAGAGGTGGACTGGGTTTTACTAACCGTCAGTATCGAGGTCTTTATAGACGGAGCACAATTTCCGACTGTGTCAAGGATGGGGCAGGAAATCGGTCGTGCCCTTTCAAAGGAACCATTCCAGAATTTGCCTGGAGCGATTTAGGGAAACCACGGAAAATCTAAATCTGGGTTATCGAAGAAGGGTGTGAACCAGACAGTTTACACGATGCTTTTTACCTCTGCAAACTCTTTAAAATTCCTGCTGTGTTTTACTTAATTCGACAGATCAGGTAACTATGACTAGTAACGAAAATAAATTCAATCCTCTAACTAGAAAAACGGGAATCCCTGGAGGGTAGGCGACGTTCCAAGCACTATTGAGAAAATTTAGAGAACCGGCATTTGAAGGTGACTGCCGAACGATTCTGCTGCCGCCAACAAACATCGTGCGTAAGGATCACGAAGATTAAGATACGAGAAATTAGCGCTCATACAGAGGCATATAGATAGTCGTTTTTCTCTGGTTCTATTTGCAAGTGGAGCAGGAGGGGAAATGAAAAGTAGTGGTACAGGATGCCCTCCGCCACGCACCTTATGGTGGCTTGCTGAGTATTTATTTAGATGCAGATGTAGATATCAGACAGTAAGACGTGGAACAATCAAGCTTTTTCGGCGAACAGTTTTATTAAAACGGATGAATATCTTCTAAACTAGGTACCGTACAATGATACAATTTTGTAGGTACATTCAGTCGCATGTTTGGGTGCTGTCTTCAAAAAGTGTTACGAATGGGGTAGTGTCAATGAAGTAATAAATTTAAACGTCATGAACACTAAGGCAGTTTTCACACATCTCACTGTTTCTGATTTCATATCTCCTGAACCTCGGGTCGTACAGTAATATAATTTTGCGCTTACATGCAGTGCTATATGTGCATAGTGTCTATTAAACGTGTTACGAATACAATTAGTAGTAAAGAAGTAATAAATTATAATGTTATACCTCATGAGGTGCTTTTACTGCTTGAAAAACGAAAAAGTAGTATAAGTGTTTTCCCTTGTATCATTTTCGTAAGGGTTGTCAGCGAGGTCTGAAATTATGTGTAAAGATAGTTCCAAGTCGCTAATTGCTCTCTTTCTCAAATACTGGATGAACTGAATCTGGGAATTCAACCGCAGTGGGATACACTTCTTTTTCATCCCCCACCACCCCTTTGATAGTTACGTGGTTCTTATCCCCACAATGATTGTCACCTGACAGTAAGGCACATATATATATATATATATATATATATATATATATATATATATATATATATATATATATATATATATATATATACCAAGTTTGGTTGAAATGGGCCCAATGTTTTTGGAGGAGACGTGAAACATACACACACACACACACACACACACATACACACACATACACACACACGCACACACACACACACCTACATACATTTCCATGATATGTAAAGATTGCCAAATGAAATAAATGTTTCGCGCAGTCTGTTGAACACAGAATATGGATCGAGAGTAAACTGAAGAAAGGCAAAAGTAATTAGGAGCAAAGCTAATCCAAATTTAATGGGACGACAACTTGAATCAAATATGGGTGTTCACTTGATAAAAAATTTCTGAGAATGTACATCTGGGGCACAGCATTGTACAGAAGTGAATCGTGGACTGTGGAAGAAACAGAAAATATGAATCGAAGCGTTTCAGATTTAGTGCTGTAGACTGATATTGAAAACTATGTGGAGTGATAACACATGAGGAGCTTCTCCGTAGAATCTGCTGGTAGAGGAACTTGTGGAAAGCAGGACGATGAGACACGAATTAAGACATGAAGGAGTTACCTCCATGGTATTGCAGGGGCCGTAGAGGATAAAAGCTGTACGGGAAGACGGACACTGGAATATATCTGACAAATAATTGTAGACGATGGGTCTAAGTGCTAACAGGCGGGCATTGGCACAGGAAAAGAATTTGCGGAGGACCGCACCCAACCGCTCAGAATACTGATGCTCCGAAAAAACATCGATGTTGCAGATCGTATGGTGTACCGAACAAAATTTGAGACTTTATGAGGATTTATTAGTAGAGAGAACGGGGACTCATAGACAGAAGAATAACCAGCTTCATGTGTGCCACAATGAATTGTGTTGGGACCATCATTTTCCATATTGTATATTAATGATCAGATGGACAATATCAGTAATAATCTGAGAATATTTGCAGATGGTGCACATTTCTACAATGAAGGCTATCTGAAAAAATCCAGACAATCTTGATAAAATATCAAAGTGGTGCTAGAATTGGCAGATTGTTAGAAATCTACAGAAACATAGAGTGTGCACTACTCACAAACGCTGAAAAACACTATCCTAAGACTACAGCCTCAGTGTTAAACAAATGGAACCCACACTTGTACAAATACCTGTGAGTAACGATTTGTACGATGCGAAACGGAATGATCACATTGTCTCAGTAATTGGTAAGTCAACTGGCAGACTTCACTTAATTACTGGCAGGACATCTGGAAAATGCATTCAGTCTGCAGTTAAGAATGCTTACAGATCACTTGTGTGTCTCGTCTTACATTACTGTTCAAGAGCATCCGACCCATACGAGATAGAACTAACAGGAGATACTGAGAAAACTTCAAAACACTATTACCTTTGTGCACTACCATTTGCACATATTTTTCTTTCCATATCTCCAACAGTATTCTGAACATCAGGTATGTCCACATACCTGTATGCATCGTTGTTCATAGCGTACGTTACTCTTGGTGACATCAAAGATCACAGTATATGATATTACACTGTTTAAGTCATGATTACCTTTGCACTGAATGCTTAAAGACTTATTATGCGTCAATAACAGCAACAGTGTGTTACATCCACCTACATCTCCATTAAAAACTTCCCCTCAAAGACTAAGAATGGCAGCACACCCGCAGTACGTGGCTGTTGAAGCGGTTGCTTTCGTGCCACTCATTGTATTTTCAGGACAATTATATATTTTAAAAGTATATATCAGAAGGATCCACTCGAACAGCACGAAACACAAGTGCTTTATCTTCCATTCTTATTTTCTTTTAAAGATTGCTTGTAAAATAGTTGTAAATTACCGTTCATTCAACATACTGAAGTTACATGCCAAAAGTAAACACTGGTTCTCGGTATGTTTCGCGCCATATTGACTGCTTAAGTAAACTGATATTCTCAAACAGGAAAGTGTTTTGAACAAAGATTACCGGACTTCGTATTAAAAATGCAGGCTCGAATTTTCGTAATGAATAACTAGCGCCGGCCGAAGTGGCCGTGCGGTTAAAGGCGCTGCAGTCTGGAACCGCAAGACCGCTACGGTCGCAGGTTCGAATCCTGCCTCGGGCATGGATGTTTGTGATGTCCTTAGGTTAGTTAGGTTTAACTAGTTCTAAGTTCTAGGGGACTAATGACCACAGCAGTTGAGTCCCATAGTGCTCAGAGCCATTTGAACCATTTGAATAACTAGCGATACAACCGCTAACGGCACTCGATTTTTGGGTCACCAAACGAACCACTTCGAGCTTATTTCCATGAATCAGTTAAAGCAAAAGGAATACGAGATGAACTAGTTTCCTGAAATATGACAGTTCTGAATTAAACGTGATATTGTCATTCATAAAAATCGCACAGTGCGGTGAACTTAAATTTGTACCGTTTAGCATCCACATAGGGAAAAGAATAGTTATAAACAATACAACAAATGGCTCTGAGCACTATGCGACTGAACTTCTGAGGTCATCAGTCGCCTAGAACTTAGAACTAATTAAACCTAACTAACTTAAGGACATCACACACATCCATGCCCGAGGCAGATTTCGAACCAGCGACCGTAGCGGTCACTCGGCTCCAGATTGTAGCGCCTACAACCGCACGGCCACTCTGGCCGGCCAATACAACAATTTTCGTTCTTGTGGAGATTATTATCATTTGAAAAGAAGATTGACATAACATCGGTGTAGTTTGCGTACTTTCTTACTACTGACTGAAAGAAGCAGCTTTACGTTACTTTCAATGAAATAGCTTCACATTACGAATGTTTTGGATAATAACCACTAGCCACTGACGCGTAAATATGAAGTAAAGTATAAGTGTGTCATAGAGGCAAGTGGCGGGGAGACAGTTTGATAAAAGATACCTTATACTGTGTTTGCTAATCAGTATTTTTTCCTTTTTTTTCCGCCTGCAAACGGTACTGCCTGCGAGTTAACAGACAGCGCACCGCCCTCTGTAAACACGGTAGGGCGTTCTTCCGACTCGCGACCCTGCCATTAGCTGTTAATGGACAAAAAAAACTGCTATCAAAAAACCGTTGCGATTCGCTTTCAGTCAAAACGCAATTTCCAGGGCACTCTCCATCATAGGTGATGCAAATTACTTTCAGATCAGCTATAACCATGACCTTCTGCACCAGAGTTTAGCGCTACGCGGATATGCTTGGTTGCCACAGCTAACTAACAGGGTAGGGGACTTTTTATTGCTGCATCCTTGAAACAGTTTTAATAAATTTCGCACTGCAAAATTAAGATTCCAAGCAGGTATCAACGATCATACTCTATTAATGTGTACATATCAACGTTCTAAGTACAAGTATACTGTAAAATTAAGTAAGCGCTTTATAGCGTCCTTAGATTGTGTGAATAAAATTGAACCTCAAGTGGGGGCATGTACGGAGCTCTTTCTCTCCGTTTAGAATTACGTGCTTTGTGCTGTTTGCTAGAAACCCAGTGACACAGTTTGCCTGGTATTCCGTGGCTTGAGTTTCATTCATTAAGCGGCAGTGTGGAACTGTATTGAAAGTCACACGGGTTTTACCTGGACGCCTGTATCTACTGATCTATGGGTCTCGTGGACGAACGGGGGGAGTGTATTTTATTCTAGCCTTGTTTTCGTAACCCATGTTGATGGCTACAATGGAGATTTACACAGAAATGCCATAGTATTGGCGTATAAATCATGTCCCAAAATTCTACGACGTCACAGATCTAGACCTATAATTTGGAGCATCTGTTAGTCAACTATTTTTGAAAACAGTTATGACCTGTGCTTTTTTTCCCATTCGATAAGATCGCCTCGCTCCTCCAGATACCTACGGTACACTGCTGCTAGACGAGAGGCATATTCTCTCAGATAATCTTCGTGGAATCGAACTGATATCCCGTTAGGTCCAGTGGCCCTTACCCTGTCGAGTGATTTCAGTTTCATTTCTATCCCCTAATCGGTTATTTCGATACCTGTAATTCTGTCGTTCGGGTGACGATTTAAGGGAACACCACAGTGCAATCTTCCTCTGCGAAAGAGTTTTGGAAATAGACGTTTAGTATTTAAGCCTTCGCTGTGTCAAATGGTTCAAATGGCTCTGAGCACTATGGGACTCAACTGCTGAGGTCATTAGTCCCCTAGAACTTAGAACTAGTTAAACCTAACTAACCTAAGGACATCACAAACATCCATGCCCGAGGCAGGATTCGAACCTGCGACCGTAGCGGTCTTGCGGTTCCAGACTGCAGCGCCTTTAACCGCACGGCCACTTCGGCCGGCTTCGCTGTGTCATCCTCCATTTAAAAACCACTGTGGTCACAGAGTGCCTGAGAAGATGGCTTCGTTCCCCTTACTGACTTAACATGAGGTAAAAACTTCGTAGGATTTTCTGTCGGATCAGTAGATGGAGTTTCACTTGCGAATTCGTTCAGCGCTTCATGCACGGCCCTCGTTATGTCAGCATTGCGCTAATTTTGCCTTCGTTTAGAACTTTGTTTGTGTGTGAGGCTTTGGCTACGCTTAAATTTGTGGTGAAACGGTGAACAATCTGCTCCAAAACACTTGCGCCTGCTCCAGCAATCTACTTTGTCGTCACATCAGCCGCAGATCGCCCCCACCCCAGACGTGCGTGAAGAGCAATGGACGTCCAACACAGAGTCGCCTTCTCGTGGCTTCGCTGTCCTGCAACCACTGTCCACACACACACACACACACACACACACACACACACACACATACAGGGTGAGTCACCTAACATTACCGCTGGATATATTTCGTAAACCACATCAAATACTGACGAATCGATTCCACAGACCGATCGTGAGGAGAGGGGCTAGTGTAATTGGTTAATACAAACCATAAAAAAATGCACGGAAGTATGTTTTTTAACACAAACCTACGTTTTTTAAAAATGGAAGCCCCTTAGTTTTGTTAGCACATCTGAACATATAAACAAATACGTAATCAGTGCCCTTTGCTGCAATGTAAAATGTTAATTACATCCAGAGATATTGTAACCTAAAATTGACGCTTGAGCACCACTCCACCGCTGTTCGATCGTGTGTATCGGAGAGCACGGAGTTACATAGGGATCCAAAGGGATCGGTGATGGTGCTCAAGCGTCAATTTTAGGTTACAATATCTCTGGATGTAATTAACATTTTACATTGCAACAAACGGCACTGATTACGTATTTGTTTATATGTTCAGATGTGTTAACAAAACTAAGGGGCTTCCATTTAAAAAAAAAACGTAGGTTTGTGTTAAAAAACATACTTCCGTGCATTTTTTTATGGTTTGTATTAACCAATTACACTAGCCCCTCAACACAGTGGCAGTCGAACAGCTAACTATTCCGAGACGCTCGTTACAGGTATTCGGGCCATAAAAACCGGCTGGTCCCGGCGGAGGTTCGAGTTCTCTCTCGGGCAAGGGTGTGTGTGTGTGTTTGTCCTTAGGATAATTTAGGTTAAATAGTGTGTACGCTTAGGGACTGATGACCTTAGCAGTTAAGTCTCATAAGATTTCCCATACATTTGCTTTTTTTTGCCATAACAACGTGCCCTTTTTCAAAGGCTCTAATAGCAGTGGATTCCCCAATCTGCGGCTCAATTCGACACTGAAACGACTGGTCATTAGTCTTGATCAGCTTATGCCTTCCCTGCCGCGTCAAGTTCCCGCAACACCAGTCTAGCCGTGAGCACTGATCGTAGCTTATTGCCTCATATTTTGTAAAGCTAACAGAATATTTACATAATTGGTGTGGAAAACGACCACACCAGGTTTTTCCGGATGGTTACAATTGAAGTGCAGCTGCTCACAGATGTCCTCTGTTCGCGGTAATTAGCGAACGTCAGCGAAACGTTGTGGATATTGTAATGCGTTAATGAGCAACCGATTTACTCGGTACAAAAAAATTTGTTCCTATTTTGGAACTTATCTGGCGCTATAAGCGCGAGAATGACCTATAGAAATGTTTTATATCTAATGGATTAGGAACGGGACGTAGTGAGAAACGGTGAAACAAGAGTGAAAAGCTTAATGTTGATAATATTATTCACTGCCGCTTACACTGTTTGGTCAGTATGAGGACCTGAGGTGTCGTCGAGCTGCTGTATCTGTAAAATGGCGTCATCAACGGTCGTTGGCAGCAGTTCCGGTGGAATCTGAGCAACGTGCTCCGGTATGCTGGCCTACAGATCAGACAGAGACCGAACGTGTCCCTGGCTAACGCGTTTTTTTGTGATAGCCCTAGAGCCAAATGCCACATGGATTCAGGTGATGTTGCAGATCTGTAAACCTTCTAGGAATAACACTTCGTGGGAGGTTGCAGTAAGCAGATCTTTCACTAGGCAAACGTGCAGAGGTATTGCCCCATCTTGCATGAAAACGGTGGCTTCCACACAGTTGCGCTCTTCCAAAAGAGGAATCACATGTTATACAAGGACGCCTCGATAACGTGTAGACATCACGGTATACCTGACAGGCCCTCTACGTTCATTTACTTCGAAGGAAAAGGGATCAAGGATAAAGTTGCTTGTGAATCCACACCACACAGTCACATAAGACGAGTTCAGTGGCTATTTGTGTACAACACGTGGTTTAACAGTACCAAAAATTCGACAGTGCCCTGTATGCGCTGCATCCTGTAGAGTACAACATTGCCCATTACACCATGGAACATTGCCTGGGCAAATGTTACCAGCTTCGACCCTCGTCTAACAACTGAAGAGCAAATTCGGAACTTGCAGCGGATCATGACGATTCCGTCGCAGCATCGTCTGTATCTCGTACGGGCAGCAGTATAAAATAGACCGCAGAACCTTCTGTAGTGTTGACCATGGAATAGCCAATTCTTGTGGCACTGCACGAGCGCCTAGAGTACCAAGGGCACCTGCTGTAGGGTCAGTTACAGCGGCAGCATCGCCGTCAATAACTTCCACGAGGGTAAGATGCCACACCAAGCTCACCCGTGTTTTGAACTTCTTTATCATCTTGTTTATCCCATTAATGACATCGGGTCTCTTCTTAGAGTCTCTTTTTCAGTCGGTGATACGCTCTCAATGCAGCACTGTAATTGCTGCTGTTCACAAAAAAATACTTCCAATGGCTCTGAGCACTATGCGACTACACTTCTGACGTCATCAGTCGCCTAGAACTTAGAACTGATTAAACCTAACTAACCTAAGGACATCACACACATCCATGCCCGAGGCAGGATTCGAACCTGCGACCGCAGCGGTCGCTCGGCTCCAGACTGTAGCGCCTAGAACCGCACGGCCACCCCGGCCGGCGCTGCTGTTCACATAAAACTTTTTCACTAACAACGCATGGTCTCTCTTCTTGAGAACCAGAACCATACTCTTGACTCACGTTATGGCTTGCTAAACGGCAGCGTGGCTGTCATACCGTCGCACAGACAGAGTGTCACCTGGTGGCCAAAATTGGAACCATGTTTTCCAGAATACATCGATTCCGCATTAACGCATGAGCATATCTGCCATACGGAAATTACAGCTCGCCCTGGATCAACATGGACAGCTGCACTGTAAGTTTTACCGCCTAGTACATATCAAAGAGAATAAATTAGATATAATGTATCACATCAGAGAAAAATAGTCTCTAGACTATAAATAAGGGAAAGGTGATCACCTTCATCACCTTTATTGTGGACCTTTCTCCAACCGAGTGTCATTTCGGAGTTCATTCTCCCAGGGGAACTTGTTCTACCTCTCTTATGGGATTCCCTGCATTTCTCTTATGCCCAGGATCCCATGTGGACTGCCGCTTGTCCAGTCTAACTTACCAGTAGTTTGCCCTCCCACGCGCTCAGCTCTCAGGATCATAACGGAGCACGCAAGCCTTTGCAGCACGACAGTCCCTGAGGGGATAGAGAGAGAGGGAGGGAGGGAGAGAGAGAGAGAGAGAGAGAGAGAGAGGAAGAGAGAGAGAGAGAGAGAGAGGGGGAGAGAGAGAGGGGGAGAGAGAGAGAGAGAGAGAGAGAGAGAGAGAGAGTTAAAACTTCTCCAATGTCAGGTCTTACTTCTTTTAAGAGAATCCAGGAGATTGAAAGAGATATACATAGAACACGCCCGTAGACGGCGCTAAAAGCGGATTACATGTACAGTGAGACACACTGTTAAGAACCAAAATAAAATTTAACCTAAAGCAATGCAACCAACTATAACAGACGTTTAAGGAAACACCAGTATGTTATTTTCTTTTTGTACATTATATACATTCATGTGGCTTCAAGCAGAACAAAATTCTAAACTTAGGAAATGCATTCGCAGGTGAGAACACAGGCAGGCTCCAACTGCAGTCTGGAATGACGACGCTGGAAAGTCGATCCCAGCCGGGACTCGAAACCGGATTTCTCGCTTGTCGCGAGCGGTCGTCTTAAACATTTAGGCTACCCGTGCACGCTTCACGGTCGAGACATTAATTTCCACCAGTAGTCGTCGATGCGTCATTTACCTGCTGTCGCACGTATACCGTAATTCTCGCACAGGGGAGAAATTTTAATCGAAATTCTCTAGCCTGGTATCGACGGATACTGCAGTATCTGTATTTGTAAGAAGTACGGTGCAATTTTACTCCTGACAAGCACGCAAATGCCAATAAATTTTCTGTATTCCATATCGGCTGTATTCGCCGCAGCACCTCTTCCTACGGACATCCATGCATGCCTGAAGGAACATTGCATCATACGTTTTAGATAACACAGGCGCTGCAATAACGTGAAACTCTAAACAACGAAAAGGACAGTTTGTACGACGAACCAGAACGACAATTAGACTCCTAAATAAACTTTATTACTGTTTTAAAGGAGTGATTTCCTCTTTTGCTGTTGGCAAATGTTCCTTTCAATTCAGCAACTTGATTCTGTATCGTCGGCTAAGTAGACGGTAAAGTTTAAATTTTCTCCACTCTATATCCTTCAATTTTTTCCCTATTTACTCACAGCTTTCGTTCCATTCGTTTCCAGGCCGAGTTTCCTTATCTCAAATTGAAACATTTATCCTTTCCACTACCCCTGAAATTTTGTCGTATTACCATGAAAATACTCCGTCTAATTGTCCGCAAGCATGTGCTTGCTCGTGCAGACAAATATGTACAATAAAACAGATTTTCAGTAATAGTTCATAAAAATACTAATGTAATAACTCATTACTTTTTGACACTCGGAATATCTCATAAATAAATACGCAATGAAATGATCCACATATTCTAATTCTGGTACCAATAACGGCTCTCCCGTTGGGCTTTCTGAAAACCAGCCACCACCGCCTACACCACTTTCCCTAGTTTTGCTCGTGTCTTTACTGATCATTTTACGTTATGTCTAGTTAGATGAGTAGCACTCTTTCGTTTCCCCTCTCTTCACTTCTATTCTGATCTATTTACTCCTCTTCTTCGACCCAATGTCGTCTTGCGTATTCTCTTCACTTTTCTGAAGCACGTTGTGGTAGATACGCAACAGGGGCCGCATCATTAAACCACGTCGACTGAAAGTGAAAGACTGCGGGCCATGGAATATTTACGTTTATCATTAGCGCCTCCTGGCTGGAGGAAACTGCAACCTACGCTGACAGCACACCTGCGCTAGTGTGCATGAATGGGCAGGTGTCTACACTGACGTCATATAATGATGTTCACCGTGACGGATTAGCTGACTTAGCAAGTATTTTTCTTGAAACAAAAGAAAGTGATGCCAAGGATTATAACCACAGAAATGTTTACAACATCCTTTCCTACTCGCATATTATATTCAGATCTACCTATGGTTATTTGAAATAGCATTAATACGAGGCTCCACTACATCGCAACTCCTCTGGATGTAGGGAAACGTCGACTAGTTTGAGCCACTTAAGCCAAGATTGGTATAAGAATGTTTGTTGTCGTTTTGAACTAAGGTTAAACTGCATAAAACCCTTACTTAAATCTTGCTTTGGTGTAAAAGATGAAAAAAAGGTTTCTTACCAAAACGACACACAGCAAGAACAGATTTTATGTAGCGCAGTGTGGGGCATAAAACAAAATATACGTTGTTAAATATAACTAAAATACAAAAAGAAAAGGTATTTCTAAAAAACCTTCAACTTATGGTCAACTGAACCTGACACTACACATTAAACTTGTGGACTGCGGTTTTCTGTAAGACAATTTTGGATGCTTCTTCCTAAAGTTTTGGTAGAAACTATCACCTTCCAATTTATTTTCTCTGTAAAATCTGTGAGGCAGTTTTAAATTTTCTGCCAAACCCTTAGCCAACTTTCGAAATCCATTCTTAGGAACCGCCATTAAACTGGAATCTTTCTTCATCTTCTCTTCCTGAAATGTTCTTGCTTATGCAGGTCGTTGACAGAACGTCTTCCAAGGTTCTCTTCTCTCCCACAATCTGTCATTTTGCATGTTGTGGTGTGCGTATTGTAAGACCTTCGGTGCACACACCATCAGATTATTTGACCTGTCACTCTAGCGAAGTAGGCGAGTGTCAGCAATATGTCTCGTGGTCTTATCGTGGCGTGTTTATCTTCTGCCGTTAGGTCAGACGATAGAAATGCCACTTGCACGCTTAGAGTAGCAAATTGACGGTGACCAGCTTTAAACAGAACTTGATTAATTTTCACACACATTTATTAAAATAATAACCAGCATAAACTATACTTAACTTGATTCTGGATGCTGTTTACAATTGAAAATCTGAAGCTCCTTTGGTCTTGGTACGTTAATCTTATTCTCACATATCTCTGATACTTGACAAAGTGTCTATACATTTATCTTCACGGCTATGTACAGGAATATATTCTTATTAGGCGCAGACTGAAACTTGACTAATGCAGACTAATGCAGACTGATGCAGACTGACTAATCGGAGGTCTGTACACTCATTATAATACCTCGAGCGTTCAGGTATCACTGCGCGAGTGTGATCCGCAAGGGGAAGAGGTTTTACGTTAGCAATGTCAATGGCTGCGTTACATATTAATACGCTGATCGACGGAAGCAGAATTTGGTCCGTCTCTATGGCAGCGCCATCTCGTAGAGCGGAGATGGACGAGCGCTGCGCCTGCACTGTTGTGCTTAGCGGGGCGCGCTCTAGTGGGAAACTTATGTACGCGCTGACTACGCGGAACTATGTACACAACACATGTCCTCCCACTGCAGTCTTCTTCGGTTCACATCATTCTTCAACTAATCTCTACATCTTGTCCCTGGTCATCCAATTGCTCTTCATCCAGATTCTATCCGTTCTAGGGCTCTTCTCGGAGTATCGTTCCCTTATCTGTCTCATTGTGCTACAATAAGTTCTCCGTAATTTTCTTAAACGTTTGAAAAAACTTTCATCTGAGGTGTCATAGGTGTTTGCTCACTCCTTTTCAGTGCAGCTTCAGGAACATTAAAACGATCAGCGAGAACCCTTCCAGTCGCTTCGGCTTCCAAAACACGTGAAACTGCTCGTGTCGGTCTAGTTTCGAACCACTTCTCTCGATCTTTACGGGTATGCTCATTTTTCAGCCTTGTCATTACGCCCAAAAAACAAAACAAAAGGAAATTCTTATGTGACCTATAATACTTGGCAGCTATTGCGCTTTATAATGTGGTTCAACAGAAATTGGCTTGAGAGAGCAGAATTTCGTTATTACGATGCAATGTAGATTAGACTACTTAACAATTAATATTATTACGAAAATATTATTTCTTACTTAGAGAAAGTAATAAGGAAATGTAGGCAACAAGAGTGAGCTGTAGTTCATATGGACGGTAATTTCAATCGTCTCGCGTATGCAAATGAGGTAGTACTACTAAGTGAATCAAACCATAAATTGAAAGAAATATACCAGAAAATAGACATTACGCACAAAATGCTTAGGTAAAGGCGAATCAAGACAAAATGCAATCATACAATTGGGAATAAGGCAACAGCAGAAAGAATTTCTTGAGATAGGTGGCATACTTGCTATTTTGGTCAACCAGTGACAACAGCATAGCAGTGGGCATCAAGGAAAGAACAGTAGTGAGAATGGAATGCGTGTATTCCTCAGGGACAGCTTCAGCTCAAAATCAGTATCAGAGAACACTAAGATGGGACTCCATAACACGTTAATACACCCAGAAGTCATGTATGGTTCAGAAACTTGAAGCATAACTAAACGAGAAAAGGAAGAACTATTAACATTTGAAAAAAGAGTAATTAGGAAGTTTTATGGACAGATATTAGATATCGAAGGATAGAGGAGGAGGAAAAAAGAGACAATATGGCTCCTGATGAAACAACTAACAATCCTACAAAAGCTACAAAGCAGAAGAATCCAGTGGTCGTACCCTTCAGTCGGTATGACAGAGGAAAGGCAGGTGACGAAGGCACTTAAGGGGAAACCAAAGACCACGTCTAACGTAGCCCTGGATTGACAATCTAACGGAGAACCTGGAAGCCCTGGGGATTGAAGGCATCGTGAGGAACCCAGCACAAAATAGAAAGGAAAGGAAGCAGTTTGTGGGAGCAGTACGTAGTTTATAGGGCCTGTGGTCGCTGTAGACGTATGTTTGTATGTATGTGTGTTCGTGTGTATGTATTTATGTGTGTACCCGTAAGAGAATAAACCTCTCACCAAAACACACTCAAAAACATATAGTATTTGCTTGTGACACCAACTCAACTGGTGCATCGTACAAGTTCCAGTAAATGACGGTGTGATGCCTGATATTTATTCTAGCGCTACAATGGTCGGCAGTTCCGCAGCAAACCCGAGAAACAACTTGTGACTCAAATTAAACACCAGCCCATACTAATCACAGTTTCCATACTTACCCTATGATCGGTGGTCCTCCTAGGTTGCAGATCTACTACCACTAACCATTTTTGTGCTTTAAATGATAGTTGATGTTGAATGTGTAAACAAAACTTGGCAGTATATCTGTATATTTGGCTCCAAGACGTAAACAACAGAGATGCACTAAACTGTCTCGTAGTAAAAGTGTTTCCAACTTAATACTAGGCTGTTAAAATGCAGCGCTGTCTTGAAAACGAGCACAGCTGTAACTGTAAAGGCCCCAACTTGCTACTCTGATCAGTATTGTGTGAGGACTTCTCCCATTGAGTTCAGGCTGCATCTTTATTTATTGTGGATTGTGACGTGATTCATATGGCGTTTAACAGGCCCTACATTTGAACTACAACGTATTTTATGAATTGCATAAGTTTCATATAATTTTAAGTCATGTTGATGGTCTAAAGCACAAATAATTCAGTGTTCACATATGTCAGTCAGAATCCTTCACAAACTACTAGTTCTGCTTGCATGCGTATCGTGTTGTAGGTAATTGATTGAACCTGGCTGAAAGGCGACTGGAAGGGCTAGAAACAGACAAAAACTAAGGTCGCTATAAAGTAACCAAATAATAATCTAATTAAAAGTTATGTTGATGTATGTTAAGCTCCTCAGTCTGATCAGAACATTACGAAACTGTAATAGGATGTGGTGGTGCACAGTATTTCAAAGGTTATCGATGTATCTTTATCTGTATTTTAGGTAATCAATAGCAGTTAATACATGATATGTTAAGCGAAACTAGTTATACGATGAAGGTATTTTGACCTCTTGCTTCGAAAGGCTCTTCTGAGTAAAGTGTCGATTGATCGATCAGGCTTCTGCACAATTAGCTCATGAAAGGTTTCCCTTTGAACACTTATTACGTGATGGTCAACAGGACTTGTCTCATTTGCCATACCTACCGGTAGAGCTGTGGACATCTTCTAAAACTGAAACCAAATATGAGAATTTGAATTACACGGCGAAAGCTGACAATGTAAATGCAAGTCGAAAGATCTATGTGTAAACAGACGGATAATTTTATGTGTTGGCTGAAAATATCTGTAATGTTACATGAGAATCAATGTTTATAACGTAGAAGTTCAAGTTATATTTCGCAAAGTATTTTCAGCTGAACCTATAAATCGAGAGGTCGGAATCGATACTAAGCTGACAAAAAACGAGGATAATTAAACAGAATTACATCTCAGTATCCACAAAGTCATCGGATACCACCCTACATCGTGTCGGACCTCTTTTGTCCCGGCGTTGTGCAGCAAGTCAATGTGGCATGCCCTCAACAGGTGGTTGCAAGTCTCTCGCGTAATATAGAGCCGTGCTGCCCCTATACTTATCCGTAATTGCGAAAATGTTGGCGGTGCAGGATTTTTTGCACGAACGGATCTCTCGATTACGTCCAATAAATGTTCCAAACGATTCATGTCGGCCGCTCTGAGTGGCCAAACATTTCGCTGGAATATTCCAGAATGTTCTTCAAAACAATCGCGGACAACTGTGGCCTAGTGGCATGGCACCTTGTCATCAAAAAAACTTCCATCGCTGTTCGGGAACGCGACGTCCACGACTGGCTGCAAATGGTCTCCAAGTAGCTCACACTATTACGTAGCCACCACCAGCTTGCACAGTGCCTTTTTGTTGACAACCTGAGTCGATGGCTTCGTACGGCCTGTACCACTCTAACTCTACCATCAACCGATATCGGAAGTCATCTGACCAGGCCGCGGTTTTCCGGTCGTCTACCGATATGGTCACAAGCCGAGGAGCGGTTTTCCGGGCGATGTCGTGCTGTCAGCAGAGGCGCTCGCCTCGGTCGTCTGCTGCCACAGGCCACAAATGCCACATTCCACTGCTCTGGCTTAAGGGGTACGTTCACCGCACGTCCGTCGTTGATTTCTGCGGTTGTTTCGCGCAGTGTTGCTTGCCTGTTCGCACCGACAACTCTAAGTAAACGCCGCTGCTCTCGGTCGTCAATTGAAGACCGCCGGCCACTGCGTTGTCCGAGGTGACAGGTAATGCCTGAAATTTTGTATTCTTGGCACGCTCTTGACACCGCGTGTCGCGGCATACGAAATTTCCCAACGATTTCTGAAATGGAATGTCTCGTGCCTCACGCTCTACCAACCACTCCGCGTTCAGAGTCTGTTAACTCCTGCTGTCCGGCCAAATCACGTCGGAAACCTTCTCACATAAACCACCTGAGTACCAAGTAACAACTCGCCAGTGCACTGCCCTTTTATACCTCGTTTACGCGGTACTACGCCATTGTGCATATCGCTCACCGCAAAGTTAAAAAAATTGTTCAAATGGCTCTGAGCGCTATGGGACTTAACATCTGTGGTCATCAGTCCCCTAGAACTTAGAACCACTTAAACCCAACTAACCTAAGGACATCACACACATCCATGCCCGAGGCAGGATTCGAACCTGCGACCGTAGCAGTCGCGCGGTTCCGGACTGAGCGCCTTAACCGCGAGACCACCGCAGCCAGCGCGCAAAGTTAGTCGTTCATCAGCTGGTGGTGCTATAGTTATGCCATCAGTTTCGAATTACGTACAACCAAGTTTCTAAGACTTCTCCTGACACTCCAATTTAGATTTTTCGTGGCTTGCTCGACGTGAAAACAGACAACATGGTCACTTGTCAGAATGCACATAGATCATGTTGGCTCGAAGATAATACAGTGTCCGCCCACGTTAATGAAGCACCTGTCTAAAGCCTGAATGACCACCTTTTGCATCGCGGACTGCTTCGAGGCGTGCAGGAAGAGAGTCCGTGAGTTTTTGTAAGGTACCGACAGGGATGTGGAACCACTCCGACTGCAGTTCCGTGGCCAGATGTGCCCCGGGTTTCTCGGTTGAGGATCCATGGAGCGAACAGCCCGATCGAGGTGATCCCACAGGTTCTAGATTGGGTTTAAATCCGGCAATTTGATGGCCAGGGGAGTAAGGCAAACTCATCGTGTTGCTCCCAGTACCAAGAACGTGCACTGCGAGTTGTGTCAGACGTTTCATTGTCCTGAAGGTAGAAGCCATCGTGCCAGGGAAAGCAATGTAGGGAAGGACACGGTCTTCAAGGATAGATGTATTCTCATGTTCATGTATTCTGCCTTCCCGAATGACGAGATCACGCAAGGAATATCCCCCAACCTGGAGACTTCCGACAACTGATGCAGGGCGCTTGGTTTCAGACGGTTCTCGTCGTACGCGTCAAAGGTCATGTTTTCTGCGCAGCATAAAATGTGATTTATCTAAAAAGGCCTCCTGTCTTCACTCAGTAGACGTCCCCTTGGGGCAGTGACGTGCGAATTTCAGCGTTTGTCGTCAATGAACAGCAATCAACATAGCTGCATGAAACAGACACTTGCTGCGAAGGCTTATACGCAGCAAAGGTCGCTGAATTGGCGTTGAGGAGACGCCGTTGGTAGTCCCTCAGTTCGCTGGGAGGTCAGTTGCTCAACTGTTGCCCATCTGTTTATCCTTACACATCTCCGCAACCATCGTTCACTCACGTCATCTGTAGCCCATGGTGCAGCACAGTCGCCTCAGCGCCGGTTTTGGATAGCGCCATTCTGCCATGCACGATATAATTTAACCACAGCGGCGTGCGAACTGTTTACAAAGGAGCTCCTTCGGAAATGCTTCCACCCTAGGCTCGAAAACAAATGACATGCCATTTAGGACGTCAGACAAGTCGCTCCGTTGTCGCATCACGACAATGACAGCTCTGGGTTCCGTGTCCCGCAACATGCTTTAAGCAGGGTGGTCGGAAAATGTCTTAAACGCTTGTACGAATGTTGCAGGGTAGGTTGTTCTGAGACATAAATGTCAAGGAAAAAATCTGATACGTTGCGCCGTTTCCTAATTATTTAGCATTGAAGTTAGCCAATAAGGTTGTCCCGCCCAAAAATTCAAGTTTCAACTGACCAAACAAGGCACTCGTTGGACAACAGGTGTTTCAGGTTTTCTATACAAACTTGCAACAAATAAGTTTCGATCTCTTACTGTAATATCAACCCTGAGGAAATCCGACGGCATTATGACGTCAGACGGGGCAAAATCAGCTAAGTACCCACTTAAAACTTTGTTGCCGAACGATACAACGATGGAAGACACAGCGTTTCACCAGTATCTTCGCTATGAATTACAAGAGCAGCATGTAAATAAAAGAGTTGTGATTCCATTTGTCCAGGAGGATGTAAGACTGACAATAATGAAGTTATAGACAAGGAAAGCACCAGGACTTGTTACAATACTCGCAAAAATGTTGCATAGGCTACTGGACCAAATTGTGCCATTCATTACAGTATTATTTAACGAATAGCATTTGCAGGGTCGGGTGACCAGAATCAGGAATATAGCGAATATCATTATACTATAAAAGGGGGAAGAAGACGTAGACCAAAGACAACCTAAATCTTACAGGCCGATTTGTTTGGTGAATGCCCTAGCGAAATTACAGGAAAAGGTTCAGGGCCGCCTCCTGAGGGACCACAGACAATTATCAGGCATAAGCCAACTGCAGTACGGTTTCAGGGAAGGAGACTCTACCGAGAATGCGATAAATCACGCAATGAATATTGTACAGACGACTACTATGTGATAGACATAATGATTGATATTGCTGGGGCGTTTGATAATTTGTGG
Source organism: Schistocerca americana (assembly GCF_021461395.2). Taxonomy (NCBI): domain Eukaryota; kingdom Metazoa; phylum Arthropoda; class Insecta; order Orthoptera; family Acrididae; genus Schistocerca; species Schistocerca americana. The sequence goes on from NC_060121.1 coordinate 98,267,107, forward strand.
TGGACTGCTTTGTTCAAAAGACTGAGACAGATTGACTGTCCATTGTGTCTCTATACCAGTCTACGAGATTACTGTACAGACAGGCAGGTGCAGTTAGAATGTCCTGGAAAGAAAAGTGAAAGACGTCAACCAAAAGCTTACCACAGGCTCTGTTTGTGATACAGAGTTCTCGGATCTTGGCATACAGCCATTACTGTACGACCTTAAGAGTATAACAAACACGAGAGGCTGTATGACCTACGATGACGACCTGCTAACACAAGGGCTAAATTAGAGGAAAACAGTAAGTCAGTTCTTGAAAGACTAAGCAACTGGTATGTAGAAAATAAACTAACCACAGAAGCGCACAAAGCAGTCTATATGCTACGAAAAGGAACATTATCAATAACGAGAAATCATTCAATCAGAAGAAATGACTAATTTGTAAAAGAAACGGAGATAGAGGTGCCTTGGAATTAACATCGACGAAATCGAAACTTTTATGCAAGTACTAATATCATCTGACAGAGGCATTAAAAACCGAAATAAAATAGCAACAGTTGACCAAAGTAGTTTTCAGCTGCCACTAAGTGCTATAAGAACGTACCACAACGCAGTCTTACTAGTTACTGTGGGCTACGGGTCAAGCGTGTGGGCTTGTAAAACCAGATAGGTAAGTACAGCACGGGCTTTACGTCGAGCGCAGAGGAGTGTTCTGCTCCTGACAGGCCAACTGAGGCGCTGCTGGTAGTTTAAGGTTTGCTACGTCTAGACCTAGAGGTAAGAGAGAGAGGTGCAAGATAGTGGCTCAAAAAGCGTGAATTCGATAAAGTAAAGGAGACGCCGGGCACAAGAGCCTTACCGAATAAGGCAATAAAGGCATACATTGATAGATAATGGCAAGAAATCTGGGACAGGGCAATAAAAGGGAGGAGGAGCTACTAGCTCCTTTCTGACATAAAAGAAAGACATACTTCCTTCCCACCAAGGGAGCTGTACTCTACCTGTCGGGACATGGTTGCGAGATGCCGGCTACTTAATAAAAATACTACAGTGCACCAGGGACACTTGAGAATGTGGAGCGATCACATCGTCTGGGAGTGTGGCGTTAGACAAGATGTTGCAGAGCAGGAGAGGAATGCATTCGGAAATGCAACAGTCACCATTGATCTTTATTTTACAATTGCCATTTCCGACTTTGGGCCATATAAACAAATACTCATCAGCATTCAACTTCTTCTTTCTTCTGGTAGACAAAACAAATGGCATACTGGGAACAAGTGTGCCGTAGGGAACATTTGCTAGAATCCCAGCAGTCTCCACAATAAGCCACGTCTTCCAGGCCAAAATGTTAGCATCTGGAAACGCTTCAAGGCCACCTTAGTCTGCATGATTGCCCCAAACAACAGCCAAGGTAAGCCATGTTGAACCTCCAAACACAGATTGTACATCACAAGTGAAGTTCAGGCGCAGTCGACGAAAAACACTTGGCCAACGTGCCTCAACAATGCCTCTGCGACGTCTAGGTCACCGTCGTCGCTGGCGGCGCAGTGTACCTGCGTATCGGAGCTTAAAAGCAATTGATATTGACTTGGCTGGACAGTTTAATAAACATCAATTAATTGGAGGTTCCAATGTGTTTCGTGCACTTTGAGTATTGATGAGACTACAGGACTGTTGGCTAAACAGCCTTTTGTTACATTGGTTCCCAGCATGCCATTAATTTTGTCTACGAGGAAGAAGAAGAAATTAAATACTGATGAATATTTGTTTATATGAGCCAAAGTCGGAAATGGCAATTGTAAAATAAAGATCAATGGTGACTGTATGTTGTATTATAGACAATAAAGTTCCTTATCTCCTTTCCTTATCTCACTTTTTAAAAAAAAATTACAATTATTATATAACTAGTGTGGACTGGGTTTCGTGCTGGGCAGCGCGTGACCTTGAACTGCACGTAATTTCTCTGACTTGGAGTATTTTATCTGGAACTGTGGCATAAACTGAACTCGCTCACAGTTAAGATATCACCTTACAAACTGCAAGCCTAAACGGCTGACAGACAACGAAAAGAGTTATTACATCATGACAACGAGACGCGACACAGCTCAGCATCCACCTGCTGCATCGTGTGAGCAGGAGACGCGCCTCGGGGAGGACCAGGAAGGACTTCCTGACACCCTAACAGCCGTCCCTCTCTTGACCGCTGCACCATAGGTGGCACATGAGAGCAGCCCCTGCTAATAATGAGTTGCACCTCACCTTAGCGCGCCAGGGATAGCCGCCCAGACAAATGAGAGATCCAGCTTGGTTCTAGTACCAAGTGTAACACTGTAGAGTATTGTACATGCTGTGATTTGCTATCTAACAATGCTGCATCCTGTAATAGACATGTAGCGCGTCCCCTCTGGATTCAGGATGAACGGATATCTGTGCCAGACGGCCAAACGCTAGTATACAGACTTTTTTGAGCTACTATTTGTTCTAATATAGTTAGTCTTTGTAGGTTAATCCCCCATTAAGTAGCATAATATTTAGTTATTACTAACACATTTGAAATTATATAAAAACATATATCATATTAAATCCACACGGTATCAACAGCAATTGAGTGATTTATACCAACTAAATTAACAAACGACGGAGATGATCCCCCGTGGTACACAAAACGTGTTGGAACGCTATTGCAGAACCAACGAAACAAACATGCCAAATTCAAACGAACGCAAGATCTCCAAGAATGGCGATCTCATAGAGAAGCTCGAGATTTAGCGCGCACTTCAATGCGGGATGTTTCCATAACGAAACTTTGTTTCGAAACCTGGCGGAAAATGCAAAGAGATTCTGGTCGTATGTGAAGTATGCTAGCAGCAAGACACAATCAATTTCTTCTCTGCGTAATAGCAATGCATATACTATCGAGGACAGTGCAGCCAAAGCAGAATTACTGAACACAGCCTTCCGAAATTTCTTCGCCAAAGAAAACGTAGTAAATACTCCAGAATTCGAATCAAGCTGCCCACATGAGTAACTTGGAAACAGATATCCACGGAGTAGCGACAAAACTTAAATCACTTAATAAAAGCAAGTCTTCCATTCCAAACCGTATACCAATTACGTTCCCCCCAGAGTATACTGATGCAATATCTCTATACTTAACAATCATCTACAATCTTTCGCACGAAGAAATATCCGTACCCAAAGACTGGGAAGTTGAACGAGTCATACCTATATTCAAGAAAGGTAGTAGGAGTAATCCACTAAATTACGGGCCATTATTATTAACGTCGATATGCAGCAGAACTTTAGAACATATATTGTGTTGTAACATTATGAATTACCTCGAAGAGAGCAGTCTATTGACACATTGTCAACACGGATTTAGGAAAAATTGATCTTGTGGAACACAACTAGCTCTTTACACACACGAAATGAGTGCTATTGACAAGGGATTTCGAATGGATTCCGCGTATCTAGATTTCCAGAAGGCTTTAGACACTGTACCACACAAGCGACTTGAAGTGAAATTGCGTTCTTATGGAATATCGTCTCAGTTATGTGACTAGATTCGTGATTTCCTGTCGGAGAGGTCACAGTTCGTAATAACTGATGGAAAAATATCTAGTAAAACTCAAGTGATTTCTGGTTTTCCCCAACGTAGTCTTGTAGGCTCCCTGCAGTTCCTTATCTACATGAATGACTTAGCAGACAATCTGAGCAGCCGTCTTAGGTTTGTTGCAGATGATGTTGTTGTTCATCGTCTAATAAAGTCATAAGAAGATCAAACCAAATTCCAAAACGATACAGAAAGGGTGTCTGCATGGTGCAAAAATTCGCAAGTGACCCTAAATAACGAAAAGTGTCAAATCATCCACACGAGTGCCAAAGTGAATCAGTTAAACTTCGGATACGCGACAAATCAGTGAAATCTAAAGGCCGTAAATTCAAATAAATACATAGGAATTACAATTACAAACAACTGAAATTGGAAACAACAGATAGAAAACGTTGTGGCGAAGGCGAATCAAAGACTGCGGTTTATTGGCAGCACACTTATAAAATGTAACAGTTCTACTAAAGAGACTGTCTACCGTACGCTTGTCCGTCCTCTTTTGGAGTACTGTCGCGCTGTGTTGGATCCTTACCGGATAGGATTAACGGAGTACTTTTGAGAAATTCAAACAACGGTAGCACGTTTTGTACTATCGCGAATTAGAGGAGAGAGTGTCACTGACATGATACAGGTATTCGGGTGAACATTATAAAATAAAGGTGTTTCTCGTTTCGGCGGAATCTTCTCAAGAAATTTCAATCACCAACTCACTCCTTTTGTTGACGCTGACCTACATAGAGAATAAGGGAAATCAGAGATCACACGGAAAGATATAGGTGTTCCTTATTTACCCGCGCTGTTCGAGACTACAGTAATAGAGAATTATTATGAAGATGGTTAAATGAATCCTACCAGGCACTTAACTGTGATTTGCGGAGTATCAACGCGGTTGTAGATGTACTTTATTCATCCCAATTCATGTGCAATTTTCGATCTGTTCTTTTATATAGAGTAAAGACTAAAAGGAAGTATAAAATAAATGAATACCAGCAGTGTGCTCTATAGTCAGATCTGCCAAAGATCGCCGTTTATTCTGCATCACAGGGCGGGCGAAGCTTTGACTTGCACGTTATGGGCTGCTGTGTAAACGTCCAACACGTTGTCGTCTACTAGTGGCTTCACCTTCCTTCAACCACATTCTACGAGTGCAGATGTTCACGACAGTAGTGCGCAAAGAGGCGATCAGCTGCGCCGTTTCCGAAATGCCCGTCCAATGCGGCGGGCCATAACGCTCTGCCCATTATCAAACTCGTCTGTATCAGGTGATTTCGTCACGTGCTCAAAACAGCGTCGCGGTCACCAGTGTACGTACAGTGTGAACAGCGCCACCTCATCACTATGGGCGCCGACGGCGCGGTCGTACTACTGATGGCCCATTCAGCGGCTGGTGTGAGGCACTGCGGACGCCAGCTGCCTGCCAAGACGGACAACTAAAGGTGAGTAACGAGCTGAGGCCTCATCTATTCTTAGCACCGCAGGCGCATTACTGACCGACTCACCGCCGACAGTAACACGTCAGCTGGAAGTCATCACCGCTTCTACGTGTACGACGACAGGCAGCGCTCAGATCCTAATCTACAGAAATATTCGTTGTAGTATTTCTGGATCCATCATATTCGGCTACAGAAAGTTCTTCTCAGAGCAGTTGAGAAGGCAGCACTGGCAAGATGAGATAATGTGGTGTGACGTGACTATGACAGGTGGTTTGTTCGGTACGGGTATCGTGAGAAAGACAGCCTTTATTGTGGTCCTCGTCTGCGACTGGCTGTCGCGTTCGCACCAAAATGATAAAATTCTGTTACTAATATTATAGAAACTAAACCGTGTATTTACTCGCATTTCACGTAAAAGCATCTCTCAATAGCAGGCTATCACTCCATCATTTCAAAAGTGTTAATAACCAGCAGAATAACAAAACGATAATTACACGAGAAGGCGGACGAAGCACTTCGGAGATCTTCGGATCGCGCCCAACTTGGGTGGCGGGTGAAGTGGTTCGGCTGTAAGATCGGAGTTGGTTCGGCAGTCATGGAAGACAGACATGTTGTCTGCCTTAATCGGTATCAGTTGAGGATTTAATAGGCAATATCTGGTTATTTCTTAGTGTAACTGACAACAATTTCATAGTAAAGCGGCTCCCGAGTCGTGCTTGAGTAGTTCAGTTGTAATCCGCCAGGAAGTTCAATATCAGCTCACACTTAGCTGCAGAGTGAAAATTTCATTCTGGAATTTGACACTAATTACGCAAATACGCAATTCATTGTTATGTTTTTATGAATATGTGAAGACTGGAAATTACTTGATTCATAAAGTGGAATAATTGTGCAATTCTTGGCTTCTTTCTAATAAAAAGCGAGTGGTATCCCATATAGACGAACCAATTGAAAATTTAATTGTTCTTACCATAGTAGTTCTTCGCTATGAGTTTATTACAGACTCAGGTTTATGGATTCAGGACCTACGTGCTGTTTTCTGCGCAGGGGATAACAACTATAGAACATCAATTAGAACTCATACATTCTACTCAGGGCGTACTGTACAGGTTCTTCACAAATCTCCCTGTATTTCCTTCGATACTCATACTGTAGCACTGCTACAGAATAGTCGTGTCCGTGGCTAACAAAGTAAATCAGGTGAAGACGGTGCCTCTCGATCAACAGGTAGCCCCTTCCTTCCGTTGCTTTCCTGGAGCAGCACATCTACGTAACCAAATCCGCTATCACAGAACTCAAAACCACTTCTAGGTTGCGACTCTTACGGCGTCCAGGGGCAATGGAAGTTTAATTTTCAACGTTTGATATAATTATCGTCCGATTTAAAAAAAAATTAAAATTGTGTCTAATCTACTCATTTATAAATATAATTTTATATTATACGTTTAATACGATAATGCGAGTATTAAAGGTAGAAACTGTGATACGTCTTGAGGCAGCCCACTCTCTGTGCGCAATTTAACGAGAGTTCCTTCATCGACTATTTGAGAATGAGAGCACTTTAGCGACTTGCAACAAATTTTACACATTGTTTCAAACCTTTTGTGGGATATTTTCTCGGTGACAGCCTCTCCACCAAATGATGAAAAGAAAAAAAAAAATAACACGTACATTTCCTATGTTCATGGAGTAAAACATCAGCTTCAGGAATGATGTTTCAACTTATTACTTATTTACTACTAATTCTAATTGCAGCGCACTTTTCAGACAGTACACACATATAGAGTTTACCTGATAAATCATATCATTGTACAACATGTAATTCACGAGTTAAGACGTCATAAAAATGAGATGCGCGAAAAACTGGTTTTTGCTTATAATGGAGCGCAAATTACCCAGATTATATTCGTCCGGTGTTTCGTAATGAGAGCACTTAGCGACTCCAAAGAAATGGAAATTTCGTCCATAAATGACGTGATGAGGACTGTGACTGCTGATAAATGAAGAGTGTTCCACATTTGATGAGACAAACTTTGACGGGTTGTACATGGTGTCTTCAGGAACATAATCGAGGATAGAAACCCCTGTCCGAAAAACGTCATCGAGCGACGCTGCAGAGCGTCAGAGTTACAGGCGCCGGTACCTGACAATAGGCCGCGTCTTCGGCTGCAGACTTGACGCTGATAAACGCTGATGGACCGTAGGTGAAACCACAGAACAGCAAGAAAGAGAAGCCAACTCCCGTGTTAAGAGAGCGCTTCTAGTGGTATGAACTAAGAAAGGATAAGCATTGCGGGTTGCATCCCTCCTAGCTTATGTATGTTGAAGGTTTTTTTTTTTTTTTTTAATTTTAATTTTCTTATCTCAGTTTTCTAGGCGTGCTATGTAATTATTTTGGCTAGCATCATAGTAACATAATTTCAACACAGCTATAGCACATTGCAATACAGCGGTGAGAAACGTATTATTCAGGAATACTTCAGTCCAATTTAGCTGCTACAATTTTATTTAGTTTCAGTTATTTACACTACAAGCTTCTTTCGACATACTGTCAGCTTCAAGTGCTGCGTCTAGTTATTGTGATGCACAAGACATCCTGGAGCTTTTATATTTTGATACAAATCAGTATGAGCAGCGACTGTCAGATGCAAGCTTCGAAAATAGACTTGCAAATTGACACACTTATATTGATTTGTATCAAGGTATAAAAGCTCCAGGACATTTTGTGCGTCATAAGAACTTGACGCAACACTTGAAAGTAAGTCGAAACAAGCTTGTAGTCTAAATAGCTGTCACAAGCTAAATAAAAATCGTAACATCTTAATTGGACTAGAAATATTCCCGCATATACTTTGACGTCTTACAAGCTGCGGGGTCAATGGAGAAAGAAAACCTCTTATGAAGAGAATAATCGGCAATTAAAAGGATGCAATTAAGAAATCATTATCACAGTGTTAATTAATGAAGAATTATAAAATTTGTTACAACCATGTTTCAAGGCCGTAATTTCTCAGTAACTGCGCAGGAAACTTGCACTACTGACCACTAATTTCTTAATAAATGTTCCTAGATCTTACGACTATAAATGCTTCAACAGAAAAAAGGAGACATCAGTATTAAGTACCCTACCAAAAATAGGAAAGGTGGATGAAAACAGTGAAATGAAAACTAAACTCACTTTTATTTCTCAAGCGTTATATTAACAAGTTTCACCAGATATTAGCAGTTTCACAAGGAACACCTGCCACACGTTTGGAAACACACCCTGTTCAGCCTATGCCGACTTTTATTCATAAAATTTTCTTCGGAGAAATCATTTTTACAAACAAAATAAGTAGCATAGTTCACATCAGGTGACAGTTTACAAACATTTTTTCCACTCCAGAAGTAACTCTTGAGGTTGTTTTGGAAACCTGTAGGTTTCTGAGTTGAACCCATGTAAAATTCTGATCAACAGCCGGGGAATGTTCCGGAAAAAACATAAAATTATTGATTAAATAAAACTATTGCTGTCACATCAAGGTTATTTCAGTAAACGAACGGAAACGACACAGCTTAATCTACGATAGAAGAAACTATATTTCATTTATAGGCTACGAGATTATTTATTGAAAACGAAATTTCATACCTTAGGATTAATTGTGGACATTTTTTCAGCAGGAAATATGTACAGTTCCACGGTGAACTTTATGAAATTTAAAGTAAAAAATCTGTTTATAATGAAGATCACCAGTATGTGAATATGAAAGACGACTGTAATCGTAGACTTCAGTACAGAACAAGACGATAGAATATCAAGAACCGACTTTGGACGGCTCTCATTGGTCAATTCCAGGTTAGTTTTACCACTAGCGCCTCTGGTGGTCTGGAAGGAACTACGTGGCTTGTTGCCTCTTCTCCCATACAGCTTTCACCCCCGTGGGTGGAACGTCCCGCAACGTTGTTCGTTGTCCAGCGATAGCTGGTGGAGGAGACGGAGTTAGTTGCTGTGTAGGCAGCTGATGCTCTGTTGCCTCTTTGCATGACTGTTTCAGACACAGTTTTCCATGTGTACTTTGTTTGTTTTTTTCCTGGACAACGAAACACACTAGACATTTTATGGGATTCTAGGAGAAAAATAAACTGTGAATGGAAACCCGTGTCCGAAACCGTCATCCACCGAGGCAGCAGAATATCACATCCATATGAGACAACGCCTGTCTACGCAGCGGCTATCTGGCTATCTCCATCTCCTCCACCGGCGACCGTGGCAGTCAGTCACGATCACTGAGTAACAGACGACGTCACGAGGCGTTCCGCCTACGGCCTGTCAGCGAGCAGAGTCACGTTTGGCGCCGAACCGGTGGCCAGGTGGTGGGCGCTGGGGCCTACAACTGCGGCGCTCTGTAGCGTAGCCCTTGGATGACGTTTCCGGACGCGGTTTCCTATCCTCAATTTGTTCTTCACGATACCCTCTACAACCCCTCGAAATTTGTCGCAACAATTCTGGGGTACGCTTTGTAACAAAACAGGTTTCAGCGTCAGTCATTTAAAGATTCACACCATCATCTTGAGGTGGAGAGCTGTTTAGTTACATAGCTGGTGTTGGTGAAGAGCACCGACGCCATTCCACAGTAGCAAACCAAGTCCAAAGCAAGAGGTTACTCTGCGACTTTCAGAGGGAAGTAGAGTCGAAAAAAATGCTGCATACTGCTAAATGCTGCATGCCCTGTGCATTGTGCATTATGTATTATGTTTACATTATCGCTTATAACATGTTACTTAGATGGTCAACAAACTTTAAGCATAATTTCAAATGTTTCCAAAACTTTCTCTCCCTTACATGCTTAAAGTCAAATATTTAACACATCGTAAAGGAATAAGACATTTAAAGCTGTTTTATGCGTGGTAGTTCAACTGTTTGAACAATTGGAAGTTTATTTTCACATGTGGTGGGGTTATTTCAATACTGGTGAAACTGCATTCCCTCCACATTTCCGCCTATAACGCTTCTACGATTAAAGGCAAAAAAAACAGAACGGTTCATTTATAGCATGAAGACATACGCATGGATATTTTTGTAAACTCAACTGCAGATTTTTCAGCGCTCATTTAACTTTAGGACTCTGTATCTCACAATGAACCAAAACCGACTTGTACCACTATTGAAATAAGCCATTCATATATAATCTTGAGCCCTAGCAACTGAATAACAATATGAAGAATCACTAGAAAAGTATATAATATGAGCACCGACAGCTGAAGGTATGCGTTCTTGAAAAATAAACCACAAACAGCTGTGGTGTGAGGCTTTAACAGTACTGCCGCCATCATAACGTCGGAGACGCATTTTCAGGAACGTCTAAATAAAGTAGAATAGCACTTTGGCAATCATAATATATACAAATGGCAAAAATATATTAATGAGGTACCATAATGTGATATACAAACTACGCAACTCGCAAAACAAATTTAAACATAGTTACCAGCTTTCTTATGTTCATACCGTGGATTGGACGTCCCATCATTCCGAGTCATGTTATAATAATTTCGACGAATTAGCGACGAAAGGCAAAATTTGAAACAGAAGGCATGGAGAAGATGGTCAAAAAGATGGGCATCCCTAAATGAAGACTAATGAAGTTGTAAAACCAGGAAAAAGGGACATAGAGATGAATGGCGATATTGAATCGGAGTCGGTATCAAAAGACAGAACGTGATGAAAAGCGCCACAAAAAGGCGCCATAGAATAGACAAGAATGAATAAAAGGACGGTAAACGCAAAGCAAATAAAACAGATTTTTGTGGAACGCTTATGATGCACGTCAGTGAAAACGTTGACGGGCCGCTGCCAATAGAATAGTGAGCCCGTGCGTGAGTGACAAGTAAACTGTGGAAGAGACAGACGGAGCGTAAAATTGTGATTAACCTGCATAAGAACTCTGGGAGACCTTCTTGAAATAGAGATTAACTGTTAAAAATGTAGTAAAAGTATTTACAACATAACAATGTTCTACTAATTACACTGTAGACAATCAAACTTGGACAGTGTATTACAATGCTTTAATGCAGTTTGAGTATTTAGTACACATTCTGCATGACAATACATGTTATGCAAAATCTCAGTGTCTTCTAATATATTTAGAATATGGCGTTCGACCTTGCGACGTAGAATTTTTAAGTTTTTTGATGAACGAGTGACTATATGAAAGTTCCCGGCAGATTAAAGCTGTGTGCCGGAGTTAGACTCGAACTCGGGACCTTTGCCTTTCGCGGGCAAGTGCTCTACTCCTGTTCGAGTCTCTGTCCGGCACACAGTTTTAATCTTCCAGGAACTTTCATATCAGCGCACACTCCGCTGCAGAGTGAAAATCTCATTCTACTGACTATGGTTTTGTTCTCGTGCATGGATACTTAACGCCGATTTGGAATTTGTCAAATTAGGTGCTTTCGGAATCTAATCTGGAAACTCTTACCGGTCTGTCCTATGTATCGGATCGGGCAGTTGTCGCAGCTAATTCGGTATACGCCGGTAGGAGAAAATTTGACAATTGTGGAGGGCTTCCTATGTCTACGCATGAGCCTTCTTTATCGGAAACGAAAAACGCTGGAGTTAAATGTTTCCTCTTCAAAGAAGAACCGATCCTATTGGAAACCCTGTCGAGATTCGGATATCTATTATGACGGGCTTTGCCTTTATCTTGACCTCTCTCGGTGATTATCAATTTGTTAGAATGGCTATTGTGGAAGGGAGGCTCTAGCTTTTAAAAATTCTTCTATTTGGATGTACCTGAACATGCAGCTCTAACATTGTGAAGCAGGTAGCACTGTTAAGGAATCATACAATAGCCGTTAGCGGTTTATTTCTTAAGTATATAATCACTAGACGGTGTGCAAACTGATTTGAGCATTAACTGAAACGCTTTTAGGTCCTCGCTCTCTCTATATACAGCACTTAACCGCCATTAGAAAGATTTTCAGTAAACTATTTCACTTTAACAAATGAATTCTGCAGGAATTCTACCGATATGTTAAGCTGCCTTCAAATATTAAGTAAAAGTATAAATCCTATTCATATGAATAATACCTCACAAATAAAGTACGCGTCTGCTTACCCGTGGTCGCTAACGCACACTTGTGCGGTGGCGTTGGACTCTGTCATAAGTCAGTTCAAATCCTGGTGGCAGAAGACATTTTCTCCCCCATTGTTTGTCCGACAAGGGGAGAAGTGGCGGTATAAAGTTGCTGATCACCTGTCTTTGGCCACTGCCCTTGATTAAGTTCCGAACTTCTTTGCACTGTCTCAGGGAGTGAGAACATCTGACACTGTTGATCGTGGACCGTCCTTCAAACAGGGACGTTAAGCCCAGTTGCAAAAAAAAAATGGTTCAAATGGCTGTGAGCACTATGGGACTTAACTTCTGAGGTCATCAGTCCCATAGAACCTAGAACTACTTCAACCTAACTAACCTAAGGACATCACACACACCCATGCCCTAGGCAGGATTCGAACCTGCAACCGTAGCGGTCGCGCGGTTCCAGACTATAGCGCCTAGAACCGCACGGCCACCACGGCCGGCCAAGCCAGGTTGCACCTCGATGGTATTCGAGAATAGTAGGCTGTGTGCCGACATCAGCGGTCAGAACTCTGCCCTGTCTCATCATCCCAAAACACAAGAATGACACCGAAGTGTACATAATCAATTACAGTTCTCCCAGAAATAACAGATACATACAAGACACAGACAGAGCGTGAGGAGGACTCATTCTGTCGGATGACAGAAAAGCCTTTCTGAATACGAACTTACGTACACATCGCAGTCTCATGGCCAACTATGCCACACAACTCTATCTTTCTTGTAAACAAGTAACTACGTAACGTTATTATAATGTAATAATCGAAAATTGAGACCTCTACATTGTTGTTCTCTACCATCTCTAAAGTGACTACCACATTTCTTATACCCTAGGTGGCTTAAATGAAAAGAGCTTGCTGCAGCTAGTGGGCGACGTAAATACTGATAGGCCGTCGGGATCTGATACAAGTGCTGTATTAACATTCGGCCTAGTACAAGACCGCGGGGAATGCGTGGAATACGACTGTGCTCGGAGGGAGCCACTGACTGAATGGACTCGCGAAGCTATGCAGTCGCAACGCTAATAAATAAAACATTTAGAAATTAACCAAGGAGATGTATTCTGAAATCAGTACAGAACAAAGTACTCTTAACCGAGGGCAGCCCTCCACTGACAAAACAAACGACATTGACCAGTAACTACACAATTTTAGCTTGAGAACAGTTTGAGAGCGCATACGGAAGCATGCGGACTAGGTTTGAGCAACAACAAAAAAACAAAAAAAATGGGGGATCCAGGTTTCGGCCTTTTATGTCATTTTCAAGTATTTGCTAAAAGAAACAATTACATACAGTAAGACCACGTAAAATCTCAAAAGATGCAGAATGTCTTAAGCAATGAACATAAATTGGTGTATAACTGCGACGTAGGTACTTACATTTGATGTCTCTAACATATATTGCAGGACAATTAACATGTTGTTCGGCTCAAAGTTACCCATAAATTTAAAAAAAAAATTAGCTTCCCACGAAATGCAGTATGTAAAATCACCATCTTGTAACAGATTAATAAATAATCGTGGGAGCACGTTTATATTTACTAAAAACAATGCACTCTGACTCCAGCGCGACTTTATCCCACCTCTTCACTCTCACTTTGATTTTTCCTGCTTCAACATTTAATCAAATATGCATTCATATCCTTACTGTCATTTTATTCAACGCCCCCTCCCTCCCCCCCCCCCCCTCAACACTGCTTTACCCAGTTCTCCATCTAGGTATTGTCCTTTGACATTGTCGCCCCCCCCTCCCGTATTTGATTACAAACCCATCTCTTTCTCTCTTAATTACACTGTTCACCGTATTAATTTTCTTAGTTTTTCAAGTCTTAGCTTAACACTTTATATTCTTGTATCCCCACAATCCCCCTTCTGCCCTCCATTTATCCCTACCTCACCGCGTTAACTCCTTAACTTTGGTATTGGGCATTATCAATGGCACTTACTTTATTTTTATATGTTATTCACTCTCTTTGCATTTCATTTCTTTTTGTTCCTTTTAGACTTTAGTTTCTCATCCACTTACTGTAGGATCATTAACAGTTGTTGCTGATCTGATCTACGATCTACACATGTTAATTGCAAACATAAAGGTGCACAGTGCCATCCCAGATGGTTGTACATAGTCTGAAGGTATTTAACATATAATATATCTATGACACATCGTCATTTTAGTACTCAGTTGTTCTAGTACTCATACTCTATGATTTCACTGTCATTACGTTTTCAGGCCATGAGCTCATCTTTCATTTACATCTGTTACAAAATGGTGCTTTTTACGTCTGGCATTTCGTGGGGAGCCAATATTTATCTGAATTTATAGCCAACTCTGAGATTCACAACATGTTAAGCGTCCTGCAATATATGTCAAAGACATAAAACCTAAATACATATTTAGTAATTGTACACCAATTTAGATTCATTGTTTAAGACGTTTTGCATCTTCTGAGAAAAGGCCGAAACTTAGGTTGTACTTGAACAAACAACAAAACAGTCAAATGGCGGAGTGTTCCTTTAAAAAATGTAGTATAACTGTTGCTCAGCAACATCAAAAAAAGGAAAAATTGCAGACTTTGGTGCACCTTACGGCATGACTGACGCTGCTGTTCCCGTAGTATCACTAAGTACCCACGATCGCCAAACAGTCGAAACGGTGATCGGAGCCGAGCGTCATTACTAGACGTTGCCCGAAGTGAAGAGCCGTTAAATTTAACAACAGCATGGCAGAGCGGTCAAGGGCGAGCGGTCACGGACGAGACGGAACCTGGTGGTCCTCCAGAGATGTTCCAGAATGCCCGGCCGGCGCCGCAGACGAGTGTGCCTACGGCTGAGAAAAATAGTTCTGGCGTCAACCTGGTGGGTGGTCAAGATGCTAGCTGTTCGCCTGCTGGGCCACGGAACTGGCAGCTTCCGCTTTGCCCCAGGGGTTTTCTAATCAGGCGCAGCCTCGGCCGCTGGAACGGAGGGCTTTTCTGTACTCATGTGCTCCTCAACCCGTAGATGCTCCGTTTGAATCTCCTTTAACGGCCACGGCCGTATTGAACAAATTATTAATTCTTCTCACAATGATGACAGCTGAAATGTGTTTATAGATTTCATTTCCTCTGTATCTAGAGAATCATCATTATAAGGTGTCTTTTCTCTCTGGAATTAATATGATGCCCTAATTCACGACTGAACGGTGATATTTTCCACAGTGTACAAACTCCAGGGATCGATGAGATGATACGGAACAAAAAAGGTCTAATGAACTTATGTCCGGAAATGAATGGTGAACGATAAAGCCATGCTACTGGACCCCCCCCCCCCACCCCCCTCATTCGATCCATCGACCAGGGAAGATAGGACTGAGATGTGTCTGGACATTAACGGCGAAGTGGGCTGGAGCACCATCATGCAGCAGCCACATAATCCTTCGAATCATCAATGCCACTTCTTCCAGCAGGGGAGGCAAAGTCACCCACAATAAATGCCGATAATTCCGACCGCTTAGGCGACGTGGAAGGAAGACTGATCCCAGAATAAGGTCGACAATTATGCTGGCCCACACACTCCTGCTGCACCGATGCTGGTGGTTCGCTGTCACCATACCATGGCGATTCTGCATACCATCCCACAGATGACTGTTCTCAAAGTTGAAGATACCACTCCACGTAAAGGTGGCCTCATCTGTGAATAGGGTGGATGAGACAGATCAAGGTTTCTTGGTGAAGAAACCAATGACAAAACCGTTCCCAACGAGGAAAATCTGCCGCTAGTAAGCGCTGCATACGCTGTAAGTGATAAGGATAGTAACAGTTGTCATGGAGAATGTTCCACACGGTCGCCGGGCTTACCATGTATTGGCGGGCCAACTGCCTGGTACTGACATGGCGGTCGCCTTTCAAAGTGTTAAACATGTTCTTCTCCAGATGTGGTATCCGAACATTTCGGGTACGTCCTTCACGATTCCCTGCTTTCTCAAACGATCCTGTCTCACACGAAACGACGAAACACTGTTGCAAACACTGAATGCTGTGGTTGTTGTCGGTGCGGATGGGTCTCCTGATACAACCTGGCTGCCCGCCGCCCGTTGACTTTTGTCTTTCAGTAAGTGAACACCATGTCGGCAAGCTCTCTATTCGAATATGGAACCACTGTGTGCAACGCTGTATCATGTCCACTACAAGGTGAGTCAGCAAGAGATGGGAATCGACAAATTACCAGTCACTATGGCAGGAGAGTGCGCTAGTGCATGACGTATGAGGAACAGTACCGCCATTTAGGAGAAAACCATGAGTAGTATAACAGTGGATGCAGTGCGTATTACACCACAGTGTCTTTAACAAAGTATGATTGTGTAAATGGTCTCTAGCACGGAAGCCATGCATTTCCGAACTTAAGATAATTAGACCTTTTTTGTTCCGTATTCTCTTATCGATTAATCTCTAGAGTTTATACACAGTGGAAAAATCACTCTGCATAAGTCTGTATCAAATTGATACACAAATAATAGATAAAGGAGTTCCTTGTTCCTCTTCAAGAGGTCCAGAATCCATCACCTAATTTCATATTCATTAATGTCATCCTTCGCTTCCGGTCTTACACGGCCCGCCACGCGATCGTCGTGCCACGTGGCATTCTTGGGACGCTTCGTAACACAATGTGCTATAGTTGTTGACTGCAGTTGCAGTAAGTAACAATAACGAGAGGGCACAAGGGAACGAGAACGTTGGATTGTGACGCGCTGAAAACGTCTTAAAAATTTCAGTGAACAGTACTCTCTAACCCACCACCCGTTTTTCGACTTGGATGTGTGAACGGCCTGCTCTATTCCCAACTACAGGATCTGAGTTTTAGAGTAATTTCGCTCTCCGAACTGATGTCTATCTTAGTACTCTATTGTTGTTACAATTATAAATTTCAAATGAACTCGACTGTACCAGTGTTAGCATCAGCCAACCCTCACCTTGATGGGCACGACTTCTGCATTATCATTTCCGTCAATACGACACGAATTTTAGTGTCATGTACAGTGCCAAAAAAAGAGGTGACGTCACTGTCAGTTATTTCTCCTATAGAACGTAAAAGCGTCGCCGTTTAACCACACGATTTTCTTTGACTGGTTTTAAATATTATTTGTCTGCCTTCTTTGAAACGCCCTGCTAAACCTGCAGAACAGGACAGGCAAAGCAGCAGCTCAGTGACACAAGTAACTGAAACTATCATAACGCTCAAAACAGGGTGTTAAGCAATAGATGGCACGAACACGAGCCACAAACGGCTCAACCTCCCCCTCACTCAAACATCAACCTGGGGAGTCACACGTCGAAATGAAATTGACTAGTAGCTCCCAAACGAAGGCAAGACAATGGCCGACAAAAGTCACAAGAGAAACACTCGCTAGGGCCCGCCCCCGCAGAGGGAACACGCTACCCGACATCCCCGCGCCAGGAAGGAAACCATCAAGTCCCGCAAGACGACCAATTAAAAACAACTGGTAAGTCAGCAACGAAAATAGCGAGATACCATCTCGGACTTCAACAATGAAGAGAAAACATGCCCGTAGGAAACCTGACATCCATACACTGAAGGAGGCACCGAGCTAAGCCTCACAAGATGACTAAATTGAAGGAACTACTCGAAGCTGAAAACCCAAGAGCTACCACAACCTAAGACCTGAAGGTGATGTATTGAAGTAATGCATAAACAGTGTCCTCACCCGGTCGAATCGACTATGCATAAACAGTGCCCATACCCTGTACAACTGACTATCAGTAGGTTGCGTTCCTTTCAAAACACAACTAGTGTCCTCAAGGGCTGTAACAGCCTCAAACCAAAATTGCCGCTCCTGTCTCACCCACCACCGCCGACGTGACGTCAACCGGATTAAGAAGGGCAGCGCGCAAACAGGCGACTAATTCGGGAACACTGCCCTCAATCGGTTGGCGCCTTATTGCCAAAGTCGTAAACAAGGTGGTCGTTTCTGAGCAGGCCGATCCCCGTACACTGTCTGTCTGCCTTTTCGATAAGCACCTGAAACAAGTAACAGCCAAAACAATATGGTGCCACAGAACGCAAACGAAACAAGAATGAAACTGACAGCAACTAGAATGGCAAGCACAAACGTCACCACGCTCTGCTACCAGTGAGACGCCCTGCTGAACCTGCTGGACAGGACAGATAGAAGAAATTGTGGAAAGGGGCCAAAGTAAGGGGCCGTCAGTTACACTCGAACATACAAATTTATTATCTGATGTAACATTACAAGAGCCCAAAAACTTTCTTAAACACACAGCTTTAATCTTTAGGACCTAATTACCGACTGAAAGGCTAATAACTTAAGCGGCTGAAGGTCTGTAACTTAAAACGCTAACATAATCAGAAATTTAAAAGGCAAGGCTTATCTTAAAACAGTTCTTTAAATGGGCAGAAGTAAACAAGTTAAATTCAAATTAGCTGAAGGCTGAAGACCTAAAAATTCAAAAAAATTTATTTTTTAAATGCCAAAGAACTTACGTGAAACAGTAGCGTACTTTAAACTAGGCTGAAGGCCTTATGAGTAAAACAGCTCTAATTTAAAACATAAAAGCGGCTATAAGCCATAGAAGTACCAACAACAAGAACAAATGTTTTAAAAAATACGGCAGTCTACACAAAGGTGCCCTGATGTTCGAGGGTCGGCCTGTAATTCAAACACTAACGCTCTCTTAGGTGAGACAGGCAGTCGGGCCAATCATTCTCGATCCGACGACAACCCAACAGACTGACAGTCAGCGGACCCACCGACAAGATAACTTCCACTTCACCCGACCAGGGCACAACAGGTAGTTCAACGGAACCACGTAGAAGATATTGGCGCCCACAACCAATCATACGCGGAGCTGTCAAACTACGCACCGTGCTGGACAGCAACAACACGATGGGGAAACTACACTTCCTGAAACTAACGTCAACGTCCAAGGCAGGTAACCGGAACGCTGACGGCCACAAGGCAGAAGATCCCGCTGGTGCACTTCAATTCAGATAACCAAATACAGTGAAACTCCACAGGAGGGTGGCTAGAATTTCCCAACTTGAAAACCACGTTGTTGCTCGCGAGAATATCCCAACAGCTGACAACGAACTCCAAACGACACAATGTGAACAGTCTTGACTTGCTGGTAGGTTAAATCAGAACTGAACTTTCGTTTCCAGGGTCGGTGAGCCACGGACCTCGTAGCAATGGGAACAGCGCCACACACTCCGACACCGCGTAGAGGCCGCCAGCGGGCCCAGGCCAAACTAGGCCCGCCGAGAATTCTTCGCTGCTCCACGGCAACCGACTGACTCCTCAGAGCCAGTACGCCGACAACAATAAAAATTACTTGTCAATCAAAATCACACAAACTAAACACAGTATCACGAACACTTGCACGAAGAACCAGACAATGCTAACGGCAGTGACTGTACAGTAACGGGGACGAATGACGAGTCGGCACACACAGCCATCCCATAAGCGGTCGCCGGCCAAATACACGTCGTCCGGCAAGACAACCGACCAACGACCAACCAAAGTCGTCGCCACTCCAGTCATGTTGTGTCGGCAACCGTCGGGCGAGTCATGGCGGTCCGGACCTCACTGCTGCTGCGCCCCGACTGAACTTGTGCTGCGTGCCAACTCAAACACTGCCAGGTCCGAACTAATTAGTGGCACGTTCGAACTAACTGGTCGACATACCACAAATGCAGCAAATATAATACGGCAGGGCCTGTATCAATAAGCGCCGCAGCTGCCGCTCACGGGAGGCAGAGCGGCAACTCAGTGACAAAAGTAATTTAAACTAACATAACGAGGTGTCAGAACGGTCAAAACAGGGTGTTAAGTAATAGATGGCACGAACACGAGCCACGCACGGATCATTCTTCTTCCTCATTCTCTTTGCATTTTTCCCGTATCTTCACGGTTCGGTGTGTTAGTCTCTATTTGCCAGTGCTTACCTCACCCTTTCTCGTCTAGTGTTCTCACGTGTGAAATGATGGCAATGTTGGCCAATCGTGTCACTGAATAGGTACGCGGGTACCAGTCCTGTAGTCATGTAGTCTGATCTGGGGAACAGCCGCAAAACCACATTCAAGCTGAATGGGTCACCGGACCTCATCGTTGGTTCGCCGGGCGGATCCGATCCGAGGCCGGTGCACCACACAGATCCTGGAATTTGTGTGTTAACGCCGGCTGCTATTTGGGTGAGATGTTAATTGACTACATATCCAAGTAGAACATCAGCATGATTACCTACAAGTACGTAATAATAACGGTCAAAAATCCTAGGCCTTCAATGGTTGCTGAGAACTCTCTATGCTATGACGCTTGTGACTGCAGTGCCCTAAACAGGCCCGAAGGTTAATTGGAGTAAGACGAAAATAATGCACGAACTATGAACTGTCAGTTTAATAAGCCACGGCTGCAAAATACTAAAGTGAATTCTTTACATACGAATGGAAATACTGGTAGAAACCGATCTCGGGAAAGATCAGTTTGGATTCCGTAGAAATGTTGGAACATGTGAGGCAATATTGACCCTACGACTTAGCTTAGTAAATAGATTAAGGAAAGGCAAACCTACGTTTTTACCATTTGTAGATTTAGATAAAGCTTTTGACAATGTTGACTGGAATACTCTCTTTCAAATTCTGAAGGTGGCGGGGATAAAATACAGGGAGCGAATGGCTATTTACAATTTGTACAGAAACCAGATGGCAGTTATAAGAGTCGAGGGGCATGAGTGGGAAGCAGTGGTTGGGAAGGGAGTGAGGCAGCGGCGTTGCAGCCTCTCCCCGGTGTTATTCGATCCGTATCTTAAGCAAGCAGTAAAGGTAACAAAAGAAAAATTATGAGTAGGTATTAAAATCCAGTCAGAAGAAACAAAAACATTGAGGTTTGCCGATGACATTGTAATTCTATCAGAGACAGTCAATGATCTGCAAGAGCAGTTGGACGGAATGGACAGTGTCTTGAAAGTAGGATACAAGATGAACATTAACAAAAGCAAAACGACGATAATGGAATGCAGTCTAAATAAATCAGGTGATGCTGAGGGAATTGGATTAGGAAATGAGACACTTAAAGTAATAGATGTATTTTGCTATTTGGGGAGTAAGATAACTGATGATGGTCGGAGTAGAGAGGATATAAAATGTAGACTGGCAATGGCAAAGAAAGCGTTTCTGAAGAAGAGAAATTCGTTAACATCGAATATACGAGGGTAATCCAAAAAGGAATGTCTATTTTGTTATAAGTACACAGATCTGTTTATTTCTACAATGGTTTACATCAGTTTACAGCTTGAAAATTTAGCTATTTTTCAACATAATCACCATTTCTGTCGATGAATTTTTGTAGACGCTGTGGTAGTTGGTATGCCCATGTCATACCAGCTCGCCGCCATGCTGTTCAGAAAGTTATGAACCTCTCCTTTCACCTCGTCGTCGGAGCTGAATCGCTTTCCGGCCAAATGTGCCTTTAACCTAGGGAACAGGTGGTACTCACTGGGTGCCAAATCAGGACTGTAGGGAGGGTGGATGGTTATGTTCCACCGAAACTGTTGCAGGAGAGCAACGGTTTGCCGAGCGATGTGTGGGCGAACGTTGTTATGGGAATGCGTACGCCCTTGCTCAGCATTCCTCTTCTCCGGTTCTGAATTGCCCGGATTTCAATAGGCGCAGTGCCCTTTGCGTTCAATAAACGAGTAACTGCGCGCAATTCGCCCTTGACGGTAACATCCAACGGGAGCTCCATTCTCCGCAGCTGCCAAGCCACAACTGAGCGCCTCAGCGCGGAGTGCGCAACTTTCTACACAGAGCGTGAAGCATTCTTCATAACAGTGTGACCAACTGCCACACAAACAGAGTTCTGTACTTATAAAAAGATTGGAGACCTTGCTTTTTGGATTACCCTCGTAGATTTAAGGGTCAGGAAGCTTTTTTCTGAAAGTATTTATATGAAGTGTCTTCACGTTCAGTGTTTACATTATTTGTGGTTTTATTTTCGTGGACATCATGTCTTATGCCACTACCTAGTGCTAATACAACAGAAGTCACCAAGACAGTAGAATGTGTATGCGATAAAAAAGTAGGGGAGTTTAATAATGAAATGACTTTAAAAACTACTGACGAATTTCCGTACTGAGGACAACAGGAACAACAAGCGGGTAGTCACGAAGAGAAATAAATAGAAGGATAAAGGTAGCTTAGGGTTCATTTGGGAAACGTAACACTGTGTTCTGAATTAAATTCCTAATGTGTCTTAAATGGAATGACTATAACTTGCGTATGCTGCTAGCATTCGCTGACGGAAGTAAAACATGGACATTTATTGCGGGAAAAGTTTAAAAACAGTGGAGGATTGGCCAAGAAACATAGGAATGATGCATCCGAATGATAGCAAGAAGGGACAGAAAAGTGAGATATGAGGACCTTGTAGTGAATCTTACACTACTACTATAAACGGTGTTTCCATAAGAGCGTGCAAAAATTTAACAGGACGTTGAGGATCCTCCGCTGAACAATTTGAGGTAGGGTACCTGGGGTCGGAGAAGCCAGCTTAAGGAGATAATACGATAAAATCACATTACTGTGTACATTTTTATTTAAATTAGTTATCTGTAAACAGGATCACAATGAACGTACCATTTTTACTGTTTCTTACAAAATTTGCTGAAACTGACGGCCATAAACTTAAATGCAAGCATGACATGGGTGAGTAAGATTCTGACGCACCCTGACAAATATCCCAAGTGTGTTTCGAATCGTCTCACAGGCAGCTACAATTTTGGCAACTAATGCCATCTCCGTGTCCACTGGGGCCTCATGCAATAGTGACTTCAGATATCCACACAGGAAATAATCCACGGGATTCAAGTGAGGTGACCTCGCTAGCCATGGAATAGGACCTCCCATTCCAATCCAGCGACCAGGAAGTATGAACCTAATCGGTACTGCTCCAACGTATTATACTGTACGTCTCTAACTAGCACTGGGTAATGAATGGGTCTGTCGTTGATTCACAGCACGTTCTTTCAATGTAAATCTGATTCATCAAAGCCGCCTTACAGATAAGTAAAGTAAACAAAACCTGGATCGTGACTTCCTAGTAACCAGGCTCGTCCTCCTTGTTTCCGCGCAGGAAATGAAGAACGCAAACAAACAGCATAACACGGGTGAACGTGTTCACATATTAGTTGTAAATAAGCTGGAAAACAGTAATGCTAGAGAAAGCGGTGGATAAGTTTACTTACTCTTTAAGCAGGCTTCTTCTACCACAGGTTCCCTACTCAAATTGTTCAGTGGAGCATTCTCTATGTCCTGCTACGTTTTCACACGCTGTTACAGAAACATCCTATGAAGGTTGGCTGGGAATAACGCTAGACGGAATGACAAGAAACAGAACAAGGAGGTCCTGTGATGAGATCCCGTGAGCGTTTCTAGTCCACCTTATGGAAGAGGCGCTGACGATACAAGGAACCAGCAGGAGAAATACGTGTACAAAAACCTGAAGGTAGCGAAGTGCGGAAAAATCCAGAAGAGACAGTAGATGATAAATGATTGACGATAACAGTGAATGTGATTCTTGTGTTATATGGCATTTGTTTGTCGTGTGAGACATAGCAACCGAAGTAACAGTCCCAGCCTTTGAACATTGAACCGAAATTGCGTAAGATATCATTACAAAGTAGGTTTGGACCATGCACAGTGCAGGGGCGTTTAAAATTAAGTCATGTTGGGTGCATAACGATTTTTGAACTTAGTTTTCTTGAATTCTGTTAACTACAAATTTTATATTTCTTGCTTCTTTAAGTAATTATCACAAATATCGTCGTTGCCCGAGAATGATATGCGGCAAATACCTATACAATGCGGCACTGCATGGCAATCATTTAAGTTAAGTCGTCAAAAAGCATTCGGCAGGGACTGTAAATATTCATATACAAGTGCTTCTTCCCCAAGTTGAGTGGCGTCATGGCGGAATTTCACGAAGTGACTCTATGAACTCCGGTAGTGCATGTCAACTGAAGGCGTTGCAATCTGCTGTGAAAAGTTAAAGACGAAGGACAGATGACGTTTCTTAAAGGCATTCAGTTTTTCACATTAGTTAGACTCAGTTGGAATCTCTGGTTATTTCTAACTCAAGGAACTGTAAAAAACCAACAAACATACCAACCCAACAAATGAAATTTGCTTTAAAGGAAGGAACTGTTACTTAAGCTGTCGTTATAAGCTGGAGTTGTAGTCGAACGCTGTAATCGGTGTGGTAATATGGAGTAGTTGTTAAGTGAACAGTCGTAAAATAAATGTGACAAAAAGTTGGTAGTGAAAGAAAATACGTTGGTAATATAGCACTATATATTACGACAAAGTGTGTCAACAAAACGTAAAAACTTGCCAAAGTGTGACTGAGATAACTGTTGAAGGTTTCAACTTCGTAAGAGAAATGACTAACAGATGAAAATCAGTTCTTATACTTATGGAAGAATGTGATCTGATATGCAGAGAGAGATGAACACCTTAGTAACCAAGTCGAGACTATAGGAACGGCATGTATATGAACTGCACCTAGCCAAGATTCTTGGTTCTTAGCGTGGTTCAGTGTATAAGCAGAACGTACACAGTAAGCTTGTTGAATGTACTGTAAGCCCCAGAAGTAGGATGGCCAATATCAGTTCAAGAGTGCGATTCACTTCGCAGATTACGAGTACCGTAGTCTTACCTTCGTCGTTCATGTGTATTGCATAAACACTTACCGGGATTTTTCTTCTGTACTGCTAATCTCAGTACCAAACTGACTGTTGCCAAAACTTCGGAGTCTTCCACTTCCTTTCTGCTACTTATAGCAAGCATTTCTGTGAACACGATTCCCCACTTGCTCTTCCAGCTCCTTGCTTCCTACAGTAGTGTGGCAGTTAATTGGGACAACTGTGCACATTTATTACTGTATGTATAATACAGTTAGTATCTCACTGAACATTAACAACTAATGTGTCTTCCTTTTGCTTTAATGATCTCCTGAACACGCTTTGGCATAGACTGGACCAGGTAAGAGCAAACGCTTCGTAGTTCGGTGTCATGAATCCACACTTTTACCGTATTAACTGACAAGCATTCTTTTGTTGAACAGTCCATTTTAGCAAGACACCTTTTCAGAGTACTCCACTACTTCTCAATGGGATTTAAGTCTGGTGAAATACCAGGCCACTGAAACACATTAAGTATAGACTGCTTCAGATGTGTGACGTTGAAACGTTCCTCCACTATCTGCGAAAGCCTGTGGGAGCGGCACGTTCCTGCGCCTATGGATTTACAAATTTCTGATTGAATTCATCACGCCATCAGCTGATTGGAACTGGTGCCCCAGGGCCACTTGCAGTGAAGAAACGCCAAAACATTTTTTTTTAGGAAGATGTTTTATAGCCTGTTCAGTATACTCAGTTCTCATTGTTTCATGGGTGCTTCGCCCGACAACCCTTCCTCTATAACCTTGAACAATAAAATGTGACACATCAGTGGAAGTTACAGATTTCCAGTCATTGAAGCTTCAACATTTGCTTACTTTGGCCATGCATCCATCCTTTTCTTGACGACAAGTATTAACAAATGCTTCTTTATTCGCTTCTGTGCCTTCCAGCCATAATCAAGAAGCCTACACCATACCGCTGGAGTCAGTTTCAATCCCAGTAACCAATAAATCTGAAGCTCATTACTTGCCTTATGAGGACGAATTCTAATGTATGACGTAATCACTGTATGATGTAATAAGTCTTGAAACACTAAAATTTCTCACGTCAACAACAGAATAAGTCTGTTAGGTCACAGATGTGTGTTCATAAAGAGCAACTAATTTAGCCGCTTGATTAGGTGAAATGTCCATTTTAACATAAACACAAAATTTACCTGTCGAGAACACACAAATGACACAAGCTGTTGCTACACAGACAAGTACTCATCACAACTGGAGGGGACCTACAGTCATCGTTCATAGTCAAGGCTACAACAATCCACCAAGAGTCCAACAACTGGGCGGATAAAACTGTTTACAGCTAACCAACTTAAGTTCCTTGTAAGATAAGAGCCTGTCCCCATTTCGCACACACTCTTTTGACAGGAAGGAGGGACGGGATGAACCAGAAGCCGCTTTCTGTATCCACTGCCGGGTACCCTGGTTCAGGTCAGCAGAGCCAAGAGTGACAAGAGATCGTCCTTGTCTGACGTGGCGCTAGTCCGCGTCGCGCGTCATGCTCTACCGTTCACAGGAGGCCGTTAATATTTCAAACATCGATCCGCCCGTCTATATTACCGGCAGTAACGTTGCAAACAAAGGGGGCAACGAGCCAAGGAGACAAGAGGATCAAGCAGGTGACTCACACGGAGAAAACCTGTCCCTTTAGGAGTTTCGTTCCTGACAGATGAATACCACGCAACATATTATTTGATTTCTTTTGACAATTTTTTTTATCTGACGGTAGTATAGCCTTCTGACTCTCTCTTACTTCTAACTTGGCATTATTAGCGACAACATTTAGGTTAACATTGCAGCGCGCTACAGTAATGTTAATAGAGTTACACACACACACAAACATACACAGGGGGAGAGAGAGAGAGAGAGAGAGAGAGAGAGAGAGTAAATAGTACGGGAAAAATCCGCGGTAGAGACCTGTATCATTAAACGGCCGAGTAGTCACGGTGGCCAGACTGCAGATTGTCTGTAAAACAGTTTCCAGGGGACCAAAAATTGGATTTACAATACTTTATATAATTATCGAACGGATTTAAAAAAGACTTTCATATTCTACTCATTAAGGGGTATACTCTTACGTCAAAGGTTTAACACAGTTTCGTGTGTTACAGTTAGTAACTGTCTATACAGTGTGTCCTAGGACGAGTGGTCATTACTGAGATATATAATAGAAACGATTTCGAAGCAAAAGTGCCTAGTGAACATGGGCTGTAAAATGCATACCTTAAGAGCTATGAGCACTTCTTCGCCTTCGATACTGTGAAACATCTATCTTCTTCTGCAACGTGTTTGCTTTCCATATAAAGAGAGACAGTAACACGAAATAAAAAGGCCGGCAAACATGGGTCCTAATGGTCCTAAAGTATGTTACGAGCAATGAATACTTTTGCGATTCGTTTCTGTTAAACACATCGCTTATACAGAATAGGAGCTCATGGCTCTTAAGGTATACATTTTAGGGCCGATGCTTACGAGATAATTTATTCTTTATTTGGTGCATAATACCTCCTCTCAAAAACGGCTTGCTGTAAAAGAGATTTGTTTCGCAGTATCGATGAAGAAGAACTGCTCGTACCTCTTCAAGTATGCATTTTACAGCCAATGATGACCGGACGTTTTTGCTTCGAATGATCGTTCCTGTCATATCCCTGAATACTGACCTTATTTACTGCGTTATCCAGCATGTCTTGAGGCAGTGCATCTCACTGCGCGAAAATGACCTAGACTGTATTCATAGAATAGTTCACACTGAGAGATTTGAGCGTCTACCAACAAACATTACTCGATCTCAAGACTGTTTTTAATCCATTTTCAGAAAGCATTAACAATGCGACACTTTTTTGGGCGTTTGTGTTTCTACTTTTACGCAGATTTACGTTAGTGGCCCTCTGACATCGTGGAGACTGCTTCTACACAGTGGTAAATACCGGTAAACGCAACGTGGTTGACCAACACACGCGGAGGACATTCGCCAGTGAGTTTTTCGCCGTCTGGTTATCCCTGAGAAACGATGTGCTTGGGTACATTCGCCATACTGGAAAATATCAACTAGAAGCTTGAAATGAGCAGGAGGCCTGTCATACAGGCTTTCCTGATCGCTGGAGGAAGAACATCTGACGGGGTCCTAATAGCGACAACCGCCGACCGCGACCACAAACACACGTCGTTGGACCTCCAACACCCGGGTGCTTCAGTAATACAATATGCCGTAAGTCTACACAAAGATTCGCAAAGTGTGCGAGTTATATCAGAGTGAAGCAACGTCCGCAGCTCATGGTCTAGTGGCTAGCGTTGCCGCCTCTAGATCACGGAGTCCCGGGTTCGATTCCCAGTCCGGTTTGGGGATTTTCTCTGCTCGGGGACTGGGTGTCCGTGTTTTCCTCAGCGTTTCATCATCATCATCGTCATCATTCGTGACAATGGCTAGTTTGGACTGTGTACAAAAATTAGATTGTGTAAAAATTGGGACTTTGTATGGGCGCTGATGACCGCGCAGTTGAACTCTCCACAAACCAATGTTGTTTATCAGAAAGAAGTAACCTACGAGTGTGCATGCGCACAGTGAGTGCACTTTACTTCTTAAATGGTATCCTTGCTCCTGAATGTGTGTTCGAGCAAAACAATACACCTCCAGCACGGAATGCTGAAGACCTCAGTGCGATGAGCGGCAGTTCATTTCTGACTTGCTGTTCGTCTTGATATGCTATTGGTTGAACATGACATAACCTCGGTCAGCAAATCGGTCGTCGTGCTTTTGTGTATATAGGGTGATTCCGTGATGGTGTCAAAAACTTTCAGGGATGATGGAGAAGGTTAAATCTTTCAATTTTAGCTAAGGAATTCTAGTCCAGAAGCGACCGAGTCGAAAGGTGTGAGCTAAAATCTACTCAGCTTCGACCATAGCTTCAAGCAGCCCTCAAACTGAGGGCACCATTTTCCGAACCCCGAGCATGACGTACAAAATTTCTGCTCAACATTCCGCAATATCCTCAGAGAATTTGTGCTGTCGATGGACGCACATAAACTGAGGACAGAGAGACTGAGAATACTAAGTTTACGGTACAGCAATAATGAATTCCATTTACCTACACAAGTTTCACAAGGTAACTACATTTACAACAATTGTTCAAAATGTAGTCCCCAAGGGTCAGTGCAGGCACGGCATCGCCCTATAGAGTTCTTCCGTACCCACTCTAACACCCCCAGCGTCGTTTGAACAGTGTCGCAGGCAGCGAGAATTCTTGCCTGGAGATCCTCTTCAGTCTACATAGGCGTCTCCTACACAAGACTATCCACATGGCCCCACAAGAGGACACTGAGCGATGTGAGATAAGGTACTGGCCACGAAACAGGACCTCCTTTGCCTCTCCACTATTCAGGGAATGTCTGATGCAGGTGTTCACGAATCCTCATTCCAAAGAGAGCTGGGGAATCTTTATGTTGGAACCACACCCATCGACGAATAAGAAGTGGGATATGTTACATCTTAGTAGCAACAGGTCAAGTATTCCACTGTCAGAAGTATCAAAACGATTATCGCTTATAACGTTCGACCCGGTCGTTTCCAGATTAGGGTTCCTTAACTGATATGATTGCTTTTGCGCTTATCGAACATTCCTAAAACTTTGTAACATCATCACGGAATCACCCAGCATGTTTATAAATATCATTGTATGTATGTATGTATGTACGTTCGACATCAGCTCTGAACCTCTGGATCGAATTCAGGCATACTTGTTACACTCTCATCACATAGTTTCAGAAAAGAAGCACCTGCCTCCCATAGGACTGTGGGTGGGTTGCAAAGGGCGTCACTCAGAAGTATAATTCAGGAACTTCTGGGGCAATTTTATCTAAATTATGCACTTACGTAACTCATTCTTCGTATAAACTCCTGTTAGTGGGGCTGAGAGGCGTGTGGGAGGGGTAAAAAGGGCGTGACATAGATTTATAACTCAAAAAGGTCTGGGCAATTTTAATCAAATTAGGAACATACGTAGGTCAGTACAAAAATATTCTATAACGGCCGATATCAGTATTGAATCCCTAGTCTTTTGGTTCGCTTGGCTCATTGGTGGTTGTCCCAATGACGTTTCACCCCTAGGGGAAGGTGGTGGGTGTATGAAGACAATTACATATGAGAATATCTCTGTAACGCCTGAATCAGTTTCTAGCAAACTTGGTTACTGTACAGTAAAACATCTCAAGGACCCCTATGGCTGAGAGTGCGGGTAAAAAGGGTGTCATAAAAACATAAATTGGACACGCAATTGCAAACAAATTTGGTACATGGAGTGTTTCCGTAAAAGCGTGCAAAATTTTAACAGGACATAGAGAATCCCCCACTGAGCAGTTTGGGGTAGGGAAACTGGCGTCGGAGAAGCCATCTTAAGGAGATGATAGGGATAAAACCACAGTACTGTGTACTACTTCAAGTTGCATTAGTCACAGTTGACTGCAAATACCATCACTGACGCAATGAATGTATCCCAGAAAATATGCTGAAATTGGAGGCCATCAACCTGAATGCAAGCATGTCATCAACGAGCAATATTCTGGCGCACCCTGACAAATATCCCCGGCGCGTTTCGAATCACGTCACAGGCATGTACAATTCTAGCAACAAATTCCATCTCCGTATCCACTAGGGTCTCTCATACACAAGTGGATTTAGATA
Organism: Schistocerca americana; assembly: GCF_021461395.2. NCBI lineage: Eukaryota > Metazoa > Arthropoda > Insecta > Orthoptera > Acrididae > Schistocerca > Schistocerca americana. Next base: position 98,297,671 of record NC_060121.1, read on the forward strand.
TCTCCATAGGAAATAATCTAGGTGATTCGGGTCAGGTGACATGGCAGGCCATGGAATTGGACCTCCCATTCTTATCCAGAGACGAGGAAATACAGCACTGAGACGGTTGCGGACATCCACACTGAAGTGAGGCGGTGCACCGTCATGTTGTATCCACATCCTCTCACGAACAGCCCACAACTCAGACAGAGCTCTTTGCACGAACCTCGAGTACAGGTGGCCACTCAGACGGTCAGGTAGAATATCTGGCTTGTCCTCCTTGTTTCCTTTCAGGAAATAAAGAATGTACATGTAAACAGTACAGTACACCTAAACTTGTACATATGTTAGTTGTAAATTAGCTGGGAAACAGTGATGCTAGAGAAAGCGGTAGGCAAGTTTACATCCATATCTCCTTAAACTGGCTTCACCGACCCCAGGTTCCCTACCTAAAATGGTTCCTCTTAAATTTTAGCGCGCTCTTATGGAAACACGCTGTAATCATGATACATTATTGGCATAAAAATATTGTTGGAGTGAGATTCCCCTATTATCCATAGACCCACAGTAATGGTAATGGAAATGAGAAGGGTGGCAGGTAAAAATGTTCGATAGCGAACTACTGGTATATTTCTACGACACAGAGTGTTCCATGGATATTGTGACAAACTTTGAGGGGCTGTAGAGGGTGTGTAGAGGAACACATCGGGAAGGGTAGGAACTCGTGTCCGGAATCGTCATCGAACGCCGCTACAGAGCCTCGAACTTTGCGACACCAGCGCCTGCCACTATGCCACTCTTTCAGCAGCAAATGTGACTCTGTACGCTGACAGGTCCTTGCCGGAACGCCTCAAAATGTTGTTTGTTATTCAGTGATCTCAACCGATTGCCACCACAGCCAGAGGTGAAGATGCAGCTAGCCGCTGCGTAGAAAGGTCACGTCTTCTATGAATGCGATACTCCGTTGCCTCGGTGGTTGACGGTGTCGAATACGGGTTTCCTTCACAGTTTATTTTTCTCGTTGAACCCTCCAAAATCTCCTATGTTTTTCGGTATACAGAAGGAAAATAAACTTCAGATGGAAACCCGCGTCAGAAACCACCATCCACCGAGGCGACAGAACGTCATCTTCGTAGGAGACGAGGCCTGTCTATGCATCATCCTCTCCACTGACGATCGTGCAAGCAGTAGCAATCACTGAATAACCAAACAACATTGCGAGACGTTCTGCTTACTGGCCGCCATCGTTTACAGTTCGCTATCGAAGCGGTGGCCTAGCGGTAACCATGGAGCGCCTATTACTCCCGTCGTTGGATGACGCTCCCTGACACAGGTTACTACCATGGATTTGATCCTTAGCACATCCTCTGTAACTCCTCGAAGTTTGTCGTAACATTTCTAGAACATCACGTATTATGTTGCCTTTGAATACCTTAAAAGTCTGAAGCTCACTCTGCCTCTTAGTTGCGTTGTTCAGTGCGCGAACCAGGTCGAGGAAATGAGCAGTCTAGCAAGTCAATAATTTGGCAGCTTATTTCTGGGCCAAAGATAGTACCACACGTCTCTATACCATGGATACACTTAGCCGTCGCCGGACGGTGTGGCCGTGCGGTTAAAGGCGCTTCAGTCTGCAACCGCGTGACTGCTCCGGTCGCAGGTTCGAATCCTGCCTTGGGCATGGATGTGTGTGATGTACTTAGGTTAGTTCTAGGGGACTGATGGCCACAGATGTTAAGTCCCATAGTGCTCAGAGCCATTTGAACCATTTGAACTTAGCCGTCCTCTTTGGAGTCGGCTGATGTAAATCAGCGGACAAACAGACAGCTGTGTGTGTGTGTGTGTGTGTGTGTGTGTGTGTGTGTGTGTGTGTGTTTGTGTGTCTGTTTGTCTGTTTGTGTGTCTGTATGTTTGTGTGTGTCTGTGTGGTTCAAATGGCTCTGAGCACTATGGGACTCAACTGCTGAGGTCATAAGTCCCCTAGAACTTAGAACTACTTAAACCTAACTAACCTAAGGACAACACACACACATCCATGCCCGAGGCAGGATTCGAACCTGCGACCGTAGCGGTCGCGCGGTTCCAGACTGTAGCGCCAGAACCGCTCGGCCACCAGCGGCCGGCTGTGTCTGTGTGTGTTGTATCTGTGTGTCTGTGTGTCTGTGTGTCTGTGTGTGTTGTGTCTGTGTGTGTTGTGTCTGTGTGTGTTGTGTCTGTGTGTGTTGTGTCTGTGTGTGTTGTGTCTGTGTGTCGGTGTGTGTTGTGTGTCTGTGTGTGTTGTGTGTCTTGTGTGTCTGTGTGTGTTTGTGTGTCTGTGTGTGTTTGTGTGTCTGTGTGTGTTGTGTGTCTGTGTGTGTTGTGTGTCTGTGTGTGTTTGTGTGTCTGTGTGTGTTGTGTCTGTGTGTGTTGTGTCTGTGTGTGTTGTGGCTGTGTGTGTTGTGTCTGTGTGTCGGTGTGTGTTGTGTGTCTGTGTGTGTTGTGTGTCTGTGTGTGTTGTGTGTCTGTGTGTGTTGTGTGTCTGTGTGTGTTTGTGTGTCTGTGTGTGTTTGTGTGTCTGTGTGTGTTGTGTCTGTGTGTGTTGTGTCTGTGTGCCTGTGTGTGTTGTGTCTGTGTGTCTGTGTGTGTTGTGTATCTGTGTGTGTTGTGTGTCTGTGTGTGTTGTGTGTCTGTGTGTGTTTGTGTGTGTTTGTGTGTTTGTGTGTGTTTGTGTGTCTGTGTGTGTTGTGTGTTTGTGTGTGTTTGTGTGTCTGTGTGTGTTTGTGTTTTTGTGTGTGTTTGTGTGTCTGTGTGTGTTTGTGTGTCTGTGTGTGTTTGTGTGTCTGTGTGTGTTTGTGTGTCTGTGTGTGTTTGTGTGTCTGTGTGTGTTTGTGTGTCTGTGTGTGTTTGTGTGTCTGTGTGTGTTTGTGTGTCTGTGTGTGTTTGTGTGTCTGTGTGTGTTTGTGTATCTGTGTGTGTTTGTGTATCTGTATGTGTTTGTGTGTCTGTGTGTGTTTGTGTGTCTGTGTGTGTTTGTGTGTCTGTGTGTGTTTGTGTGTCTGTGTGTGTTTGTGTTTCTGTGTGTGTGTGCGCGTATGTGTGGGCCAAATGGTAGTTACTGCCTTCTACCGCACATTTTCGATTACTTGTTCCACGTTTTGCCAATAATTTCAGTCCTCCGCCCGTCTTCACATATTGAAGAAGACGGTTTTCAGAGACCTACTTTCCCGCGAATTTTCATTATTTAAACTCAAAAGAACCCGTTTCACTTCCGAAGTTTAAGAAAGTAACTACGTCTCAATTTGGTTCAAATGGCTCTGAGCACTATGCGACTCAACTGCTGAGGTCATCAGTCGCCTAGAACTTAGAACTAATTAAACCTAACTAACCTAAGGGCATCACACACATCCATGCCCGAGGCAGGATTCGAACCTGCGACTGTAGCGGTCACTCGGTTCCAGACTGAAGCGCCTTTAACGGCACGGCCACACCGGCCGGCTCTCAATTTGGTATCAAACACGAAGTGGACATAATACAATGAAAATCTCATGGAAAAAATTGTAACTAATAAAGGAAATGGCTCTAATTTTGCTCAGTTATAACCGTAAGAGTCAAATAAACACGCACTTGGTCATGTGTACGCCGTAATATGACGTCCTACGAATGTAAACCTAGTTTACATAGCTGAAATATGTCAAAATCAATGCTTCCGCCGGTAACGTGTCTTGCACCAATAGCGCATCAGCAGGCTTGCTGTGATTGGTCGGCGCTCGGAATCTAATAGTTGACGCAACTTGCAGGGAACGGCACATAACAAAACAAAACACCAAATTTCCCGTGAAATAAAACACTGCACACATGCATAAAAACTCAATCACCTAAAATACACGTTAAAACACATGTAATAGTAGCGATAATAACACAAAAGGCTATGACAGAAGTCGAGCAATAACAGTTGTTAATAGTGGGTTAACAACCTCAATACAGATTATAATTCTCTTCATTGAATTTACATATATTTTTAAAGAAAGCAAATATTAAGAATGGTTCGTTACAAAAGAAAAAGAGTAACTGAAATTGCGTGAGATGTTTATAAAGTCTGCACAGGGCGCAAAGCGCTTGGCGTTGCAGCTTACCTTTTTTTTTTTTACCCGGAAAGTCGTGAAGTCAGAGCCAGCTCGTTTGTACTGGAGGCGTAGATATTATATTTCCAACAGTCGTGAAACTGCCATTGATATTTCCTCTTGCTTAGTGTAGGATTTCCCATGCAGTCGTGTTATCTTCGGTATCATTCAGGTGCCTGGTAATAGGCAGTTTCCTACTCATAGGAATTTAATGACACCGGCTGTCTGCCTAATTTTGCCATCGGTGCTTGGAAGAATAGAAAAGAATGGAAGATATCTGTGCGCACAATAATAGGGGTTTGGTGAAGGGCCAGCTGACCCTTGACATTCGACTCGTTGCCCGTAAACAGATTTTACGGCGCCCAGCGTAACGTTCGATCAGAGCTGCGGGCTTACGGGCAGGCAGCTGAGCTCCCGCTGTATCGCTGGCCGCTGAACTCCTCTGCCCACTGCCCACTACATAAAGCGGCTCTCGCTCAGCTCCTCGGTTTCCTCTGACAGAGGGCGCGGCTTGACACCCCTACCACCAACTCAGGGGCAGACCTGATGGCAGTGAGGCAGGGTTTGTTGATGTGCTCTGCAAATCAAGGTGCAGTGGCTTGCTGGTCTTACACTTCCTCTGTATCTGTACTGTAATCCTAAACAATGCATTTGGTATGCTTATGTATATGATATGTGATAAAATGATTCGCCAAAACCATCTGACACCGTATAACTGTATATGAATCAACTTTAAACAAAATAATCCGAAAACTTGAAACTGTACACAAAATAAACTATCGTGTGAAATTCTGTACTGAACTGCTAATTTAACAGTGCAATAATTGGTGACGTCACAGTACGTGACTTAGAGTTCCAGAAAGCTAAATATTGGTTGATGCACACGTTCGTAGCGTTTTTGTTTTGCATGTTAGTATTCCAGTTGCTATGGGTTCATTTATCGATTGTCATTTTTATTTGTGGTTTGCTGTTACTACACTATGTGATCAAAAGTATCCGGACACCTGACTGAGAATGACTTACAAGGTCCCGGCGCCCTGCATCGGTAATGCCGGAATTCAGTATGGTGCTGGCGTACCCTTAGCCTTGATGGCAGCTTCCACTCTCGCAGGCATACGTCCAATAAGGTGCTGGAAAGCTTCTTGGGGAATGGCAGCTCATTCTTCACGAAGTGTTGCACTGAGGAGAGGTACGGATGTCGGTCGGTGAGGCCTGGCACGAAGTCGCCGTTAAAAAACATCCAAAAGGTTATCTACAGGGTTCATGTCAGGACTCTGTTCTGGTCGGTCCATTACAGGGACGTTATTGTCGTGTAACCACTCCGCCACAGGCCGTGCATTATGAACAGGTGCTCGATCATGTTGAAAGATGCAATCGCCATACCCGAATTGCTCTTCAACTGTGGGAAGCAAGAAGGTGTTTAAAACATCAATGTAGCCCTGTGCTGTGATAGTGCCACGCAAAACAACAAGGGGTGCAAGCCCCCTACATGAAAAACACGATCACACCATCACACCACCGCCTTCGAATTTTACTGTTGGCGTTACACCCGCTGGCAGATGACGTTCACCAGGCATTCGCCATACCCACAACCTGCAATCGGACCATCGGATCGCCACACTGTGCACCGTGATTCTTCACTCCGCAATCGTTTTTCCACTGTTCAATCGGCCAGTGTTTACGCTCCTTACACCAAGCGAGGCGGTATTTGGCAATTACCGCCGTGATATGTGGCTTACGAGCAGCCGCTCGTCCATGAAATCAAGTTTTCCCACCTCCCGCCTGTCATAGTACTTGCAGTGGATCTGATGGAATTTGGAATTCCTGTGTGATGGTCTCGATAGATGTCTGCCTATTACACATTACTGTCTCGATCTGTGTCAGTCAGCAGACGAGGTCGGGCTGTACGCTTTTGTGCTGTACGCGTCACTTCACGTTTTCACTTCACTATCACATCGGAGACAGTGGAACTGGGGATGTTAGTATTGTGAAAATCACGCGTACAGACGTATGACACAAGTGACACCCAGTCACCTGACCACGTTCGAAGTCCGTGAATTCTGCGGAGCACCCCATTCTGCTCACTATGTCTAATGATTACTGGGGTCGCTGACATGGAGTACCTGGCTGTAGGTGGCAGCACAATGCACCTAATATGAAAAACGTATGTTTTTGTGGATGTCCGGAGACTTTTGATCACATAGTGTATTTTATTTTAGATATTGCTATTTTCTTATTTGGAGATAATGATGGCGCTGTGGACGGTTCAAAATGGAGCGTCCAAGTGGAGAAATCGGATCATTTCTGACGTCTCATAGTGTCATTTCAAGAGAGGGGCGACAGCAGTGGAGGCACTCAGAAACATTTGACATAAGGGGATAATGCCATTGGCCAGTGCTCGGCAAGGAAATTGTTTTCTTGTTTGGAGGGGAATCGTTTTGACATTAGTGTCTCTCCACGTTCAGAAAGACCTTGACGGTTTGACGAAGATCATTTAAATCCATTAATTCACAATGATCCACGTCCGTGTAATGTAGAACTGGCAAGTGCAATGAACTTTGGTCATTCACATCGTGCGATATGTGCATGTAATGTAGAAGTTTCAAAAATCGGGTTTATGTGTACCGCATTCTGTAAGCCAAAATCACAAAAATCAGCAGGGGAACATATGTGTATCTTTGCTTCCTTGTCATCAACTGGCTGTCCACCCCCGGTAGCTGAATGGTCAGCCTGACGGATTGTCAATCCCCTGGGCCCGGGTTCGATTCCCGGATGGGTCGGGGAATTTTCTCCGCCTAGGGACTAGGTGTTGTGCTGTCATCATCATCATCCTATCATCCTCATCGACTGCAGGTCGCCGAAGTGGCGTCAAATAGAAGGACCGGCAGCCGGCGAACGGACTTCCCAGTGGAGGACCCTAGCCACACGATTAAATAAATAAAATCAACTGGCTCGTGAACGACACCGACATTCCTATCCTGGATCGTTAATGGTGAAGAGAAATGGCGTCTTTATGTTAACATACGAGAAAGAAAGAAATGGTTGAGCGGAAACAAAACAGTAACTCCCCATACAAAGACCTATGCACAGCCACAACAGACAATATTATACATCTGGTGGAACAGCGACGGTGTGGTGTCCTACGAATCGTTCCCCCGAGTTGTAACCATCACTGCTGAAATTTGTTGCCAACAACTTGTCTTGCAGACAAAACCCAACAACAAAGACGAGGAAGAACTCGTGAACTGATGCAACTCCAGTATAACAACCGCCCGCATTCTGCCAGACTGACGAAGCACTACCACAGAATTTGTGTTTGGGTCGTCATTCCGCACCCACCTTATTCATGCTGTCTTGCACCCTCAGAATTTTACCTCTTCCACTCTCTGTCGAACAACCTTCAAGAAACTCACTTTCTGGATGAAAATGGGCCCCGAACATGGTTCGACGAGTTCTTTGCCTCGAAACCACACGATTTCTGCAGTCGCAGAATCGAAAATTTACCCCAGCGTTGGCACAGAGTTGTAAATAGTGAAGAGAATGTATGACTAACGATTGAAGTCTCTGTCAGTTGTGTTTGTTGTGTTTACTAAACGCATAGAAAACCGCTACGAAGTAATGGAACAATTCAATAAAATTACAAATTGAAATTTGAAAAAGCAAATGTCCGAGATGCTGCTGGGAAATAGCCTCTAAATTTAAGTGTCAAAACTGACTAAACAAAATTTCAAACATTTAATGAGGCACAATCGAAAGTAACACTGCACTGTACTGGTCCTAAAAGATATTCGTGACACATCTTGTGCCAACGGAAACTCGGTACTGATTGAAATTAGTCACAAGTTTAAGAAAAAAGTACTTTGCTTAAGGGCAATGCAAGGACGCGCAGCTAGGCTAAGTAGATTACGCTTTACTTTTAGCCCCTGTGTGCAATGCGGCGACGTACAATTTCAAAACAAAATTTTCGCGAGTAGACGCTGGTAGGGACTCGACTTATTAAATAACTGAAAGGGACTGGAATTCAAAATCTGTATTGTGAAACTCTGATTCACTAACAATTACAACCATCTTCATAAAAATCAATATTGAAAAAGTATTACTGTGCCATAAGATTAGTTGCTGGAATGGTAAACGAATGATGGTATTATAACCCTGGCTGCAAGCTATGTGGCCAGATAACTTTACTTCATCTCATTTGGACAATCGAACTATTTCACCCAAACCAATAAGGGGGAAATTATAAGGTCAAGATTTTAAACGTGGTTGGAACAGCAACTGTTGAAATTCTTCACGATAAAGGATGACAGCCAAAACAGTTGCAGGATAAAAATTTATTAGAGGTTTCGGTATATATAAATATACCTTCATCAGAAGTAAAAAAATCTAAAATTACATCATGCAATGGAGATTAATAAAACAATTGTGTCAAAGGCGTCGTCAATAATTAAGACATCATCTTCATTTGTACAACATGACTGTAGGCACAGGGTCAATGCGAACAGTTTACCACTGGTACTTCGTGACATAGCTTTCGGTGTGAATCTTCAACTTTAAATACACCCTAAGATAGAAAAAAAAGGCACGACGCACCACGAAGGTTTTATCTGCATGGAACTAAAACCGGTGGAAGTGATGTGTAAACAAATGAATTCTTACATTTCAGTCGAGCTGGATGATTTATTCAAGAGAAAGAGCCTCACAAATTGAGCAGGTCAATAATGTGGTGGTCTATCTCTGTCGCTTGGTTGGCTTCGTCCTGGAATCTCATCGGCTGGAGTAGAACTGTCTTCAGTGATGAGTCCTGATTCGAACTGAGCTCCGATGATCAGCGAAGACGTGTCTGCAGTCGCCCCGGACAGCGCAGCGGTGGAGTACCAACCTGAATGTCGCCGGCCGTACGCCTCGACCACCGGGTGCCATTTATCTTCACAGCAGCACCATTTAGGTTCTCACCCGCGGCATCCTAATATCACAGCGGTACGTCGACTGCATTCTACGCCCCGGTCTGTTGCCCTTCTTGGCAAGCTATGCTGGACTTAGATTCCAGTAAAATAAGGCCTTCTCGCGCACGGCGAGCGTTTCTACTGCTTGTGTTTGTCAAATCCTGCCTTGGCCAGCAGGGCCGCCGGATCTACCCCCAGTTGAGAACGTTTGGAGAATTAAACGTAGGGCCGTTTACCAACTGCGGATTTTGACGATCTATTGCGCCAATTGGAAGGGGTATGTCATGCTGTTTCTCAGGAGGGCATAAAACCACACTGTCAGTCAATGCCAAGCCGAAAAACTGCTTCGATAAGGGCCAGATGTGGATCAACGCATTAATGACTTGTTTCTTTACGAAGCTGTGTCTCCAGAATAATTCATCCAATTTTTCTGAAATTGGAAGCATCTGTTTCTCTGGACATGTACATCATAGGTACCGATTTCCCTGCCATTCTGATAATTCGTTAGTTGTGCGATTATTTTTTTTCAATTTTTGTCTTAGAGTGTATGTGCTATGTCACGATCATTATGTTGACTTAATATTGTTAGGGAGCTGAAACAGACTAAGAAACATTATCGGGCATTGCTAACGCAGTGGTCTCCACAAAGCAAAGTCCGTATGGGTAGAGCGGGTTCGGGGAAGTGTTACACGACGAAAGTAGCGAATTATGTACATTTTTTACCAAAATCTCATTGGCGAAAAGCTTTTGGAAATTTTGTTCTCTTAACGAGTAAAAGCTCTCTTTATAAGATGTTCAGAAGTGAATCCTTAACCAGATTAAGGAAGTTTCATTGCTGCCAAAATTTCAGTTAGTAGCGACATTGCACGGTCTACTAGTGTAGGAGCAGCGAGGAATACAGTGCGGTCGTTGGCGTAATGCGGAATCAAGCGATTTATCTGATGTCCGAAAGGGCACCATCATTGGCTTTCGGGCCAAAAGTGAAAAGGTCATATGTGGTTCACGATGGGCCATACACGATAAGGGTTAACGACGGCCGCGGCGATGTGTAACGACGAATAAACGTACAGCTATTGAGCATCTGACCGCATAGATAAACCAAGGAACTACCAACAATATCTCCTCAACGAACCTTCATGAAACGTTGCTGCTTATGGGCTTCAGCAGCAGGCGTCTGTTTCATGCACCCGTGCTGACTGCTTTTCATCGGTGACGAAGGCTGGAATTTGCACTCCGGAAAGTGAACGGACGTGGTGACAGGTGGCCTGTTTAGATGATTCACGTATCATGCTTCATCAGACAGATGGCAGTTCGGGTGTACGGCTTGAAATGCCTGAAAGCAAATACGCAGCTGCAATCGTCGGCAGAGTCAATGCCTTAGAAGGAAGCGTAATGCGCTGCAAAATGTGTTCATGGTATTTCCTGAGTGTTTTCGTCATTTTGTTAGGCACAATGAATCACCACTACATCTATCCATGGGTGTCCATGTCCACCCCCACATTCAATCTGTTTTTTTTCCTAGGCTCCTTGGCATCTACCAGCAGGACAATGCAGCGTGTCACACGGCTCACAGTATACGTGCGTTGCTCGTAGAGCACCAGGATGAGTTTACCGTACTTCCGACCAACAATCTCACCGGATATAAATCCAAACGAGAATGTATGGCTTCAGTTCCATCGAGCTGTTGGCACCATCGATCCACAACCGAGAAACCTAGGGCAGCTGGCCACAGCACTGGAGTCAGCATGACCGCACATCCGTGTCGGCACCGTCCAAAACCTCACTGACTCTGAAAATGCTGCAAAAGTTGGGTATTCAGGCTTTAATGTCACTGGACACTGTATATCAACAGTGTTGACCCGAGCGGATAACCGCGCAGGTTAGCACTTCGATTCCGACATACGTGGAGGTTGATAGGATTCAACTTCTATGTGTGGGGTGGAATCATTTACACTGAAGCGCCAAAGAAACTGGTACAGGCATACATATTCAAATGCAACGATATGTAAACAGGCAGAATACGGTGTTGCGGTCGACAATACTTACATAAGGCAACAGGTATCTGGTGTAGTTGTTAGATCGGTTACTGCTCCTACAGTGGCAGGTTATCATGATTTAAGTGGGTTTCAACGTGGTGTCATAGTCGGCCCTCGAGTGATGGGACACAGCATCTCCGACATAGCGATGAAGTGGGGATTTTCCCGTACGATCTTTCACTCGGCGCGTAAGCATTACGTAGGTGTTCAACAAACTCCAGTGGCAAATGTTACGAGAGCGGCGTTTTGCCTCACAGAGGGGTTTAACTGTAGAAATTCAGAGGAGCACGTTGTGGGAACTATCGGACAACATATTACTTCCTACCACGTACGTCTCGCGAAATGACCACAACGAGAAAATTCGAGGAATTTGAGCTAATACAAAGGATTACCCACAATCAAAATTTTCAACCGTCATTCGCAAATGGGAAAGGGGCGAGGGGGATCAGTTGGTGCTACCAGAAATACCCTCCGCCACAGAGTATTGATGCACAGAGTGGTTATAATTAAACTTTCGCTTCGTGAGTCACTGTAGTCGGAAAACAATCTACCGTTTTAGTACTCAGGTTTATAGAAATGAAGTCTACATACATCCATCTTTAACTAGGATGGTTGCGGTGCCTCGGCTGTTCAGCATAAAACTAGAAATCGGAAACACCTTCAGCCACCTATATTTGTAATTTCATTTTATTTTGCTATCAGTTTCGGCGTTCGTTACGGCATCTTCCGGTCCCCTGACCGACATGTCGGAAGAATTCCGGCTCCTGTACAATCGAAATAGGAGCCAACATACAGTCAGTGGTGCCTGTAAACTATTTTGCAAAAACGATTATCTACGAGATCGTGTTGTTATAAAGATGTCTTGCGATACCAGTGACTGCATGCTGAACCCACTCCGATTGATCAAGAGTTGGGATTCTTCCCATCTTTCGGTGAGGGGGCCTGAAGATGGTATAATGTAACGCAGAAGGTGGTAGCAAAATAAAATAAATTGTAAATGTAGACGGCTGAAGGTGTTTTTTATTTGCTACTTTATAGGGATGATGTTCAGGTAGTGCCCTGCATGATTGGCGCGGTTAGTAGTACTTGTGTCATTACTTGCTCTTACGTGCCGGTGCTGATACGCCGACGTAGGTATGAAACACAACCATCAGTGTGCATTACAGGCAGTCAACGTGGGACTAGACACGGTGAGCAGGGCATTCCTCGTAAAGCTGTTTTACGAAAACAACAGAAGTGCTGCTGCTCTTCGCGAATGTGGACTTATTAAAGGAATACGGGGAGATACACTTTCCGCGCTGGGGTTGTAGAACACGTTTCGGAAGTTCGAAGTAACTGGCGATTTTCGAAATGATCATGGGAGATGCCAACGGACAGCTGCGCCATAAATTTTTGAAGAAGTTACTTTTGCCATGACTGAGAATGCTGGAAGCAATATGCCATCTTCAAGCAATGCACGAGCTGATACACAGTTGTTTCTGGCAGCAGTAAAGCGATCTCTAACGTAATTCCAGCCTGTTGTGGATTACGATGGTCGTTGCATTGAGCAACTTTTGTAACGTGGAAACGTAAACTTGGTACGAAATTAACAAAGGTTATCGTCTTCCACATATCCTTACAAATGTTTCCAGACGGTTTTATTGTCCTATGATCACCCATTTGTCATGAAGTTCACTTATAACCACAATGTAAATTGGTGTAAAAATGCTTACGCGCCAGTAAAGGCTGATGTGCTACGTTTAACAAACGTCAGAAAGTCTTCCTGTCCAGAAAGTTGTGAGCATTCACTCTACACTACGTTTACAGCAGTCAACTCATATTTCTTGCCACTTGAAAGTTCGTCTGTATCAGTGACATCTGAACGTGTAACACCAAGAGAATAAAGGATATGACATGAGAGTTACGTGCCAGACTTTGCGCGATTGCTTTCATGCGCGGAAGTAGATAACATCTGCCTGACAGTAAAAATAGTGTGGGGAAATAACAACGATGACATCACACGGAGAAAAAATAAGGTAAGACAGACATGCAAAATAGAAATGCATTTGCAACCCCAGTTCAGAAAATGGGGCCTTATGAGGCGATATGATCTGTTAAGAAGTTGGGATTCAGTTAAGAGTGGAATAACGAAATTAAATTCGGAGCGAAAAGTTTCGCGAGTCTTCAATATTCGTCGCGCTCAGCCGCAGAACAGGTTATCGCACCGAGGCAAATGCGATTAGAAGCGCCGCAGGAGCTCAAAACTCCAAAGACAGTGGGCTGCGAATTAGCAGACGCAATTATAAGTGAGAGATAGGAAGCCGCTCGCCGAACAGAATTGAAATTAAGCATTAAATCACGGAAGACGCTGCTAGAAACTAATAAACTAACGGCCTTTAAAGTTGGTAAAGGCTTCCGGGATCATCTCCGACAAAATTCATTTACTTAGGAATTTCAGTGGGAGTTAAGAATCTGTCCTCTACAGAATGTTCTCAACTCTCAAAGGCCAGTGCATAACTTAATTTCAAGAGTTGGATTGTTCTTACGAGATGTGGAGTATAATTCAGAACTTGATAGACACGAAATGAAAAATTCTGAGTGTAAAATTCGAAAGCTTTCCCAAATTTATCCTCTCGACTTTGGCTGAGTTCTCTTTAAATGATAAAAAGATAACTGACGTACTGTGTTTTGATTAATAAATGCTGTGCAGAAGCGATAATTAATCGTAATAGAAAATTGAGCTGTTGACATCAGAAAGCAAGCCTGTAATACGGGTAAATTGAATAATCTGACTGCAATAATTTTTAACAGTATAAACTGCCTGAATAACGGGCTTTGACATAAAACCTACTATAATTACTTTTGCAAAACAGATCATAGATCCCAGAACTAAAACTGATAGACAACACAGAAAAATCTGTCTCTAAATGGCCCTGATTAAAAAAAAAGGAAAAGGAAAGACTTAGCTCTTACTTCTATTCTCCGAAAAGCTGGATAACACGGTGCAGTACTTCTCTGTCTTGCGCGTCGCTGTGCTAAAGCTGCAGATTACTGTATCTACACAGAGACGCTCGTGAGGTGCAGTGAGTTCTCTGTTAGTTGCAAATCAAAGTATTTTCTGAACTCACTTTGTTCCTTTCCTAATTTTGAAAAAGTCATGATTAATTAAAAATTGTAAGAGAAATGTAGGTGAAAAATGCCGCTGCAATAATGAAAGAGTGACTTTAAAAACAATTACCTTATAATTCCTCTTCACGTAAATAAAAGATTCTCTTACACTTCATCCTTATCAGATCAGTTACCATTACATAATCATGTTAATTGAACACATCGATAAATGGAGGCTTCACATTTAAAACATAATGTTACAACTGCTTCCTCATTTTGACGCAGCAAACCACTATCTGCCACAGCACCTACGCGCACACCAAAGATGATAACCTAACTCTGCGATACAGCTTACAACATCGCTGCTCGCTCACGTGTAACAGCTCTAGAGTAAAGATATGACACTATTGTACAATCGATTAATACTCAAATTACATCTATCATGGCAAAATTCAACACTCTGTTTACAGCAGTACCAGCTTTTATTATATTAGTACTACGCCGATAATGTTACTCCTGTGAAAGGATTTTCTTCGTGACGGTGGCTGCGTACAGTGGAAATATGTCGGACTATTTTTTGATTCTGGAAAGACTGTTATTGGGAGGAAGCAACAGCAAAATACACTGGAGTCGAACCAAGGTTGTAATCAAACAAACTGTAATTACACAACAAGAGACGGTCATTATTGTAATATGAGTTTTAAATCTGGCTCAATAAACAGCATAGGAGCCCATAAACTAATTTATCGATGGATTCAGTTCGCGGCTGAACACGATAGGTACAACACAAAATGGGAAACACTGTTAATTCCATTACGTGTGAAATTGTATATACTATAATTTTAATTTAAACAATCTTTGAAATGGATGCCTTAACTGTCCATTCATGAAAACTACATGGTGTATTTCAAAACTTATGCTCACTAAATAATTACGTACTTTACAACACCATAGGGTTTGTTAACGTTCGTTAAGGAAAATGATTGCTTTTCAGCTCAGTAAAACAGGATACTCGGATTCGTCGTAGCAGCTGGGACAGGACACTATCCAGGCAGATGACGAAGCATCAGACGGTGGCTCAACGTAAAGTTTACAGAACACCACATTATTTTTGAAAAAGAAACCACATGACTGGTCTATGCATTTATACAGTACTCAACTGATCTCTTGCGCTATTCAGACAAGGGCGGAAAAAGCATCCATCGCCCTTGCTGTGTGACGAGCTCTGAAATTCCCCTCTTATCGTCGGATTTTCATAGTACGGAACTAACCGAAGTGTGTCATGCATAATAAGCCGCGTTACTTTCGCATCCGAGGCTATATTACTTAATCTTGCAGTTCTTCTTGCCTCTTTCAGTTCACAAGATGCGCACCCGTTGCCTGCTAGCTACCGACTGAACGATGCCACAGAGGAGCGTTGTAGTTCGACCGCCAGATCCTACTTTTCTACTCCCTCTTAGCCAGTTCCGTTGCGGACAGACTTCCCTCGAAGTTTTACATGATTACAAACCTTCTTACGCTATGCATGAACCTGTATTACGGTTAATTTTTTAGCTTTTATATACTTTTAAAGCACATTACTATCGAAACTGTTCAAAAATAGCTCTGAGCACTATGGGACTTAACTTTTGAGGTCATCAGTCCCCTAGAACTTAGAACTACTTAAACCTAACTAACCTAAGGACATCACACACATCCATGTCCGAGGCAGGATTCGAACCTGCGACCGTAGCGGTCGCGCGGTTCCAGACTGAAGCACCTAGAACCGCTCGGCCACACCGGCTGGCTTCGAAACTGTATTCGTAGACTAATTACAATTACAGAAATTATCTTAAATGAAGAATAAAACTTTTATATCGATGTTACATCAAAGAGCATTCTTACACAGAAGTCACATTAAGTAGAAACAGAAAAATAATTTAGATAAGATCACTATAAGTAATATCGATAATTGTGTTACACACTGTAATATTTACGAAAGCATTGAATATCACGTGATACAAAAACAAATTAACAGGTCCTCTTTTCAGAATGAATTTTCCACCTTCCAGCGGAGTGTGGGCTGACATCTGCCACGATGTTTCATCTCCACTTTTGGCTATCGACATGTCATTGCTTGCGATCGATGGATATGGCCCCGTTTCATCCTCTCGGTTAACGCTGACATAACATACAGCAGAATTTGACAAGAAAAGACTCGACGAACAGAAACAGTATGAGCTCCAATAACAGAAAAGAATCATCTTGCTACTAAAATTAGTGTTAGTCATAACCGTAGCGATGTTAGGATGCAATCGGTTTCAGAGAACCTTCAGCGTTATATGTTTCAGTGCAAGTACATCTGTGACGACAATAGATATTGAAAAATGGATTTCATAGGTATGAATGTTAGACAGGCGGTAATAAAAGTAAATATTATTAGGCATTCGTAAACGTAAGCGAATATTACTTTCAACACAAACTAAAGTTTTTTGTAATGGACACCCCATATTATTTCTCACACTATCAGTAATACAAAATATCGCAAAATAATGGCGCTGGTTGCATCGCAGATGCGTCAATTACATCCAGAGAATGTTACTTGAAGTAGCCGAAATGCGTCGCTGTTGCAGATCCTGAGATGGAAGCGTGAAACACATGTTGCTCGTAATCGCAGCGTGATTGACGTCCTGCGATGCAGCAGGCGCTGTACATATTGATGTTTACACTGTTATTAAGTGGACTGGAAACAATACAGATGCGTCGGGTAGCCGCACGGTCTATGGCGCCTTGTCCTTCCCGCCGTCGGAGTCGGAGGTTCGAGCCCGAGGGGCACGGGTGTGTGTGTTGTCCTTAGCGTAAGGTAGTTTAAGTTAGATTATGTAGTGCGTAAGCTTAGCTACCGATGACCTCAGTAGTTTGGTCCCTTAAGACCTCACCACATTTTCTTTTTTCTTTTTTTTTTCATCCACGGTCAGGGTAAACATAATTAATGGCTGCCCAAGGATCTATATAATGGTACATGACAGATACAGGCCATGACACTGAACATTTGTGATCACTACATTGTAACTGAGATGAAACGATCACTTAAACGTAGAATACTTGCTATAAAACAAACATATGTCTTCTCAGAAACACACAAAGTGCACGCTTGTGTGCAATCGCGTATCTCACATCAGAAATGTCACAACGTACGTTCGAACGGATTGCCATTTACATGGCAACACTGCTGTGCTCGCTCTAACACTGGTCGACTGACTGCCGTCTGTGCTTCTAGTGTTATTGCATACATGCCCCGGTAATACGGGCTTTCACGCTGTCCATTGTTGTTGGAACCTGCTGATACACCATATTTCACGTGTCCACAGACAAACATGTTCAGGTGGGTGAGTGAGGTCTGGCGACCGGGCTGGAAACCTCTGAACAGGACTGCCTTGTACTATCCACCGATTTGGGAATTGTTGGTTCAGTGCATCTCTTGCCTCCATGGCATTACGCGCAGCATCCATCGTGCTGAACCCTCGTTATTTGACGCAAATGAAGAGGTAGGTCTTCTATCAGTTCAGGTAAGGTACTTGTGAAGAACTGCTCATTCCGTCGCCTGTTAAAAGTGCCATCACTGAAATACTGGCCAATGGTGTGATGTGCTACAGTACCACACCATAAACTGACACTCCACTGACACTCATGATTTACCTCACGAAGCCATTGTGGGTTTTCAGGTGACCAGTAGTTCGTTGTGTGAGTTAATGTTCCCGTTGTTTGTAAGCCTGGCTTCATCAGTAAATAGAAACCGACGCATGAAGTCATGGCCTTACTGCACAACCCACTGACAGTATTCCAGGCGAAATTTAAAGGCATTTTCATAAAGTACTTGAGGTAGTACGTGATACGGGTGGCATTTACGCCTGCAAAGAATGTGCAGCACACTTCTTCGACGGATTCCGATCAGTCTCTCCATTTCACGAGAAGTGGGGTAAGGGGTTATTGCAGCGGCTGCCAGAACAGTTACTTCTGCTGCTTCATATGTTACTCTTTTGGTCCGGATCCGGAGTTCACATAGACACGCGTTCCCTCACGCGAACGCTTATAATTTCATCTTCTCCAGCTTACCTGCGATCGATGTATCACAAATATACAAAGCTGCATTCCAGACATACAGCTTCAAAAAGTTTTCTTCCCTGTTTGGGGTCAGTGTATCATACCAGCAACGCTGCTGATGAAAGCCTTCTTCGCTGAGAGTGAATTTGCGTTTTGTGTCTGCCTTGGATCAGACTCATTGTGTAACTTTGTTTCCCAAAAATCATTTGCAAGAGAATGAAACAGACGTGAGGAAAGCCGTACCACGTTTCTCTAATATCGGTGCTGAAACGTCTCGTTTCCCTAAACTCATAGCTACAGGTGCGTTGCGGCCGCAGAATGAACCAAACCTCTCTTAGTGATTCGCGGCACCCGAGATAAACTACTAGAATTCCTGCCCAGTAGATCTACTTGAAAAGTTTTAGCGGCGCAGCAGGATCAATTCTCAGTACAACTACACTATTAAAACGAGTCTGTGTACCGAACGCCAGTTTCACTTTCACGCGCCAGAGGTCTAGCCGCTAAGCTGGAGTCTATAATGAAAGCCCTGGAGCTATCCAATTGCTCTCAAGAAGATTCCGAGATAGGTCCACTGTACTGCAATATGTAGTCCTCCAGCTGTCTCCTAGCAGCTTCCGCCGATGACAAAACAGTGTAGTAATTTAATGTCAATAGGGAAGGAAGTCACGCAGTTAAACACCACACTTGAATTATCTCGGAAAAAAGTGACTTATTAGCTTCAATTATATCTCACGATGTTTCAGCACCACCACTAGATAGCTACTGGAACCGCAGTCTGATAGAAGCCCCGTACATGGGATGGCACTTTTGGATCCATCCATGCTTTCTTCCGTATTTCTAAAGTTAGTGTGGTGTCACCGCCAGACACCACATTTGCTAGGTGGTAGCCTTTCAATCGGCCGCGGTCCGTTAGTATACGTCGGACCCGCGTGTCGCCACTATCAGTGATTGCAGACCGAGCGCCGCCACACGGCAGGTCTAGAGACACTTCCTAGCACTCGCCCCAGTTGTACAACCGACTTTGCTAGCGATGGTTCTCTGACAAAATACGCTCTCATTTGCCGAGACGATAGTTAGCATAGCCTTCAGCTACGTCATTTGCTACGACCTAGCAAGGCGCCATTACCAGTTATTATTGATACTGAATCATACCTCACGCCAGCCTGCGTGAGCTAAAACGCGTGCCTTTCGGCTTCCTCTAATAACAAGGGGTTGGCTCTCCTGCCAACCCACAACAGTTAGGTCACCAAAGATCACTCGCTATCGAATTAAGAAATACATTTCAACAATTGCCTCCCCCTCATAACGCACCAGGCTTGCATCTTATACCGCACGAGGACTGTCGGTGGACTTGCCGCTTTCACGAGCTACAAGCCGCTACAGAATTATTTTTAATACGTTGCCTGACAAAAGGTTCAAATGGTTCTGAGCACTATGGGATTGGGTGGTTGGTTGGTTTGGGGAAGGAGACCAGACAGCGTGGTCATCGGTCTCATCGGATTAGGGAAGGATGGGGAAGGAAGTCGGCCGTGCCCTTTCAGAGGAACCATCCCGGCATTTGCCTGGATTGATTTAGGGAAATCACGGAAAACCCAAATCAGGATGGCCGGACGCGGGATTGAACCGTCGTCCCTCCGAATGCGAGCACTATGGGACTTAACATCTTTGGTCATCAGTCCCCTAGAACTTAGAACTACTTAAACCTAACTAACCTAAGGACATCACACACATCCATGCCCGAGGCAGGATTCGAACCTGCGACCGTAGCAGTTGCGCGATTCCGGACTGCGCGCCTAGAACCGCTAGACCACCGCGGCCGGCCCTGACAAAAGGACTGAGGAACTTAGACGGTAAAGAAGGAGTGAAATGGAACTTGACTGTTTGATGGACTATGTGATGTTATTTCAGTGATTACAAAACACAGGCATATTTGGAAAAAGTTGGCAATGTGTACCCAATTAACAGTATGACGTTTCACTCCTGCTGGTCTCGATACAGGCAGTGATTCTCTTGGAAAAGGGTGTCATGAAGGCATTGTAACTTCCCGTGAGGCAAAATGACCCCAATTGATGTAGTTGGTCGTCGACGACCTGGCACTTGAACAAAACTCGAGTCGGAGGTGGTGCTACTCATGTTCTATGGGCGACAAATGTGGGGATTTTCTGGTGGCTAGAGCACATCAGTAGCACCTGGACAGTTTATAGAAATACGAGTCACCAGTGGACAAGCATTCTGCTGTTGGAAAACGGCACCACTATACTGTCGCATGTGTGCTAACACTTGAGCACACAGGATGTCGTGGCGTACAGTTGTATGGTCGCAGTTCTCTGAGTCACTACCAGCCGAGACCTGGCGTCATACACGATGGCTTCCCATACCATGACGCCAGGAGTAATACCAGTATATCTGTCCAAAACTCTGGAAGAATGGGATCTGTATCCATGTCACCGCCGTACTACCTGACGATGGCCATCCGGTATAGTGGAGCAGAGCGAGTCATCACTGAATACGGCGCGCTGCTATTCATCGCCAGTCCATGCTTCCTGTCACGACATCACCTGAATCGCAGCTTTTTGTATCGTGGCGTTAATCACAGCCTATAAGTGGTGCTGTACTTCCCTAGTCCGGCTGCTAGTATCTGACGAATGGCGCAGAATGACAAAGAATGTTGCAGGGAGACTGTCACTTGTTCTTGGGCGGCAGGCACAGATGTGATGAGTTTACGATGTGCTTGGCGATCCTTCCTTCTGGAGGAGAGACGTGATCGAGTGGATCATCGACGACATGTAACCCTGCCAGGAGGTTCGAATGCAGTTAAGCATTGGGCAATTGTCACATATGAATGTTCCACGATTCTGGATATCGCAGGATTCGACCAGCCATATAACTGTATGCCCACAATTAGGGCCCTTCCGAGCTCTGTCACGTGTTGATACACTTGTTTCACAACAGTACGCTGTTCGAGCCCCTATACGAGTTGCTTTGGCATCCGACTACGCCTTGTGGGTGCTTCACTTAGGCAGTTTATTTAACGTTGTCTGCTAGTGAGCCTCAGACATTATTAAAGCAGTTCCATCGGCCAATTCGTGCTCCTGCAAGTAGCTCTCTTCATCATGAAGCTGTTCGCAACGTGGGCTTTTAGGTGGTGGTAGACTTGGGTGAAGGAACCAAACATGAAGGCCATTCGTACCAACGTAGTAGTGAAGGAGGGAAGGAAGTCGGCCGTGCCCTTTCAAGGAAACCATCCCGGCATTTACCTGGAGCGATTTAGGGAAATCACGGAAAACCTGAAACAGGATGGCCGGACGCGGGTTTGAGCCGCCGTCCTCCCGAGTGCGAGTCCAGTGAGTTGACCACAGTACCACTTCACTCGATCTCGGCTTTTAACGTTTCCAACAGGAGCTGGAAAACACCCGAAAACGTACGGGACACTCATTCGTCCCTAAGACACCACAGCTGACTCAGACCAGCACCCAGATAGAAGGACGATGGAAAGAGCAGCCCACCACCTCTTGCATGAACGAAGCCTCATTCCCGCAGATACAGGAAACCCGCATACTGCCCTGGGACTGAGCCTGCTGACGTAGCAAGGAAATGGTTTGCTGCAACACCAATCAGTAAAGTTTTAGACAGAAACAACTGTGTTACTAACCAGAACGTCTAGCTTGTGACTCACCGTAGATGCATCACTTCATATCAGCTTGTCGAAGAAGTGCATGTGGAGTTTAATCTTTTGGTCTAATACTCTGACAACTCGCTGACGATTAAAAAGGTAGGAAATGCAAGCCACTAACAGGATGCTGAAAGAGGAGATCAATATATAGCTGCAGTGGAAGATCGCCATTGTCGGAGTAAGAGTAGCAGCAGCTGAGTCATATAGTACCGTCATCGAAGGAAAATTTACGGAAAAAATTCGTGTAGTCGGAAATTACTGTACAGTGGTAGGAGTGGTGTCATGAAGAACATACTGAACATCCTGACGGGTGGGGTGTGAGCGTGCTGCATGGTGGCGTTTATTGGTTACTTTTTAATTTTCTTCTTGGTATGTCGAAAGTGTTTCCCCTTGCAAAATCAAACAAAATTAAATTTCCTGCAGAAAAGATTATATTCATTTTTCTTCTAAGACTAAAAGTTTCCGCTGTATAGCGAGTGGGAAATCACAGGGAACTAAAAACGGTGTTTTAATGGCATGTGATTGATATTCTTGTTAAATTCATTGGGTTAACAAGAGATGTTAAATCTGTGTACCACAGAAACTGTAGCAAAACCTTAATAACTGATTGTGTTCTGGGGATGTAACAATGTGGAGGGGGTTAGGAGGATACACGAATGAGGTAACGTAGACCGGCGGATTGTGTCACGCACTTCCCTCCTTCATAGGTCACCAAAGTAAAGAGCGATCTGACTTGTCCCAACTCTACCTTATCAACCACGTCCCAAGAAGCAACTATATGGTGTCTCACATAATTATACCGACCGTTCGGCAGCTCGCCTTATGAATCACTGGCGACACAGTACACAAGCATGCCGGGGATATTTACCTGCCACCAAGTGGTTATATGGAATACGGGTATGAGTTACCAACAATACTAACGCAAGAAACGCGTATGGACTGAATTTACGCATAACTCTGCATTCCATCCTACAGCGCTGGAGGGAAAATTGATTCTTGGGCACCCTGTACAGCGGCCGCGCTGTTCTTCCAGTTATCACAACTTCTTCCCCCGGGAGCACTGCTCGCTTTTAATTTGCAGTCAGACTTCACCTGCCACGTGTTTCCTGTGCAGTTCTCCTATGAGAGTGGACAAAGTAACTCCGCTGATCTCGTGTTCATATCGTAGAGTTATTGTCTGTCTAGTAAGTGAGCATTTATTTGTAGTTGTCAAGTGAGTTACTATGTAAAAGAGATGAAAATTTGCAGCTGCCAACTGTCTATCACATTGAAGAAACTGCCCGAAGTATAGCACGCTGTCAATATTTATTCGACAATGTAGATTACATAGTACACACTATCACTGGCTCGAATACTTTACACAATATAAGCCGTATCAAATGCACCACGCCAACCTCAACTGTCTCAACATCTGGTGAGGCCTAGAGGCGTAAACGCATTCCTGCTGCAACAGACATAGATTTCGTATGTGCTATGGACTATTTCAGTGTGACTCTAGCAATCCATTGCCGCAGATTACAGCTTTCGATCTGAACACGATCACTTTCATTCCATCAGACATATCCACACCCTTCTTCTAAGATATACTGTGTGTGTGTGTGTGTGTGTGTGTGTTGCTTTTTTAAATTAATTCACGCACTCTGCTAGTTTAACTCGTCATGCGCTTAGGCAAGGGTTCTGGTGCTCATACGCCCTTTGCTGGATCTTTCCCTCAATCGGTAAACTAATTTAGCCATCATTGACGGTTTTGGTTAAAGTACCAAACTGTACGGCATCATTAGCATTTCGTTTCCAGTTTCACCCACCACCTCCCCTCTGTCCTCAAGTATTATCGTCCATGTTCAAATACTCTTTTTGACTATTATGCACTTAATAATTCTTTGTCTCATCTATTCAATGTTTAGAGTCAAATCGACCCATTTAAGTAAAGGTGACTCAACTGTGACATAGAGATTTATTCCATAGTTTGGTGAAAGTTCGGTCTCATTATTTCTACACGAGCTGCTGTTGTTGTGGTCTCCGGTCCATAGACTGGTTTGATGCAGCTCTCCATGCTACTCTATCCTCTGCAAGGTTATTCATCTCCCTACTGCAACCTACATCCTTCTGAATCTGCTTAGTGTCTTGGTCTCCCTTTACAATTTTTACCCTCCACGCTGCTCTCCAGTACTAAATTAGTGATCCCTTAAAGTCTCAGAACATATCCTATCAACCAATCCCTTCTTCTAGTCAAGTTGCGCCACAAGTTTCTTTTCTCCCCAGTTCTATTCAGTACCTCCTCATTAGTTACGTGATCTACACATCTAATCTTCAGCATTCTTCTGTAGCACCACATTTCGAAAGCTCCTATTCCCTTCTTGGCTAAACTATTTATCACCCATGTTTCACCTTCATACGTGGCTACAATCTATACACAAATTGTACTTTCAGAAACGACTTCCTGACGCTTACAGGGTGATCAAAAGGTCGGTATACATTTGAAAACTTAATAAACGACGGAATAATGTAGACAGAGAGGTAAAAATTGACACACAAGCTTGGAATGACATGGGGTTTTATTACAACAAAAAAAAAAAAAACAAAGTTCATAAAATGTCCGACAGATGGCGCGTGAAAGATCTCTTGCGCGCGTCGTTTGGTGATGATCGTGTGCTCAGCCGCCACTTTCGTCATGCTTGGCCTCCCAGTTCCCCAGACCTCAGTCCGTGCGATTATTGGCTTTGGGGTTACCTGAGGTCGCAAGTGTCTCGTGATCAACCGACATCTCTGGGGATGCTGAAAGACAACATCCGACGCCAATGCCTCACCATAACTCCGGACATGCTTTACAGTGCTGTTCACAACATTGTTCCTCGACTACAGCTATTGTTGAGGAATGATGGTGGATATATTGAGCATTTCCTGTAAAGAACATCATATTTGCTTGGTCTTACTTTGTTATGCTAATTATTGCTATTCTGATCATCGGTCGGACATTTTTTGAACTTTTGTATTTTTTTGGTTCTAATAAAACCCCGTGTCATTCCAAGCATGTGTGTCAATTTTACCTCTCTATCTACATTATTCCGTGATTCATTCAGTTTTCAAATTTATACTGACTTTTTGATCACCCGGTATATATACGCTCAATGATAACAAATTTCTGTTCTTCACAAATGCTTTCCTTGCCATTGCCAGTCTACATTTTATATCCTCTCTACTTCGACCATTGTCATTTATTTTGCTCCGCAAATAGCAAAACTTATCTACTAGTTTGAGTGTCTCGTTTCCTAATCTAATTCCCTCAGCATCACCCGACTTAATTAGACTACATTCAATTATCCTCGCTTTGCATTTGTTAATGTTCGTTTCAAGACACTGTCCATTCCGTTCGTCTGCTCTTCCAGTTCCTTTGCTGTCTCTGACAGAATTACAATGTCATCGACAAACCTCAAAATTTATATTTCTTCTCCATGGATTTTATTTCCTACTCCGAATTTTTCTTTTGTTACCTTTACTGCTTGTTCAGTATACAGATTGAATAACATCGGGGATAGGCTACAACTCTGTATCACTCCCTTCCCAACCACTGCTTCCCTTTCATGTTTCTCGGCTCTTATAACTGCCGTCTGGTTTCTGTACAAATTGTAAATAGCCTTTCGCTCCCTGTATTTTACCCCTGCCTCCTTCAGAATTTGAAAGGGAGTATTGCCGTCAACACTGTCAAAAGCTTTCTCTATAAATGCTAGAAACGGAGGTTTGCCTTTCCTTTATCTATTTTCTACGATAAGTCGTAGGGTCAGTATTGCCCACGTGTTGCAACATTTGTACGGAGACCAAACTGATCTTCCCCGAGGTTGGCTTCTACGGGTTTTTTCCATTCGTCTGTAAAGAATTCGTATTAGTATTTTGCAGCCGTGACTTATTAAACTGATAGTTTGATAATTTTCACATCTGTCAACACCTGTTTTCTTTGGGATTGGAATTATTATATTCTTCTTGAAGTCTGAGGATATTTCGCCTGTCTCATACATCTTGCTCACGAAATGGTAGAGTTTTGTCAGGGCTGGCTCTCCCAAGGCTATCAGTAGTTGTAATGGAACTTTGTCTACTCCCTGGGCCTAGTTTAAACTTACGTCCTTCAGTTCTCTGTTAAATTCTTCACTCAGTATCATACCTCCCACTTCGTCTTCGTACTCTCCCACTTCCATAATACTGTCCTCAAGTACTTCGCCCTTGAATAGATGATGTATATACTCGTTCGACCCTTCTGCTCTCCCTTCTTTGCTTGGAACTGGGTTTCCATCTGAGCTCTTGATATTCATACAGGTTCTCTTTCCTCCAAAGGTCTGTCTAATTTCCCTATACCCAGTGCAAGCCATATTACCCATATTTCACGTTTAATTGGATCAAAACGTTTCAAGTCCAGATGTTCAACAGTATACGTTGTGCAACTTTGCCTTTCCGCATCATCTTATGTGGAGCGGCCTGTTCACTCTACAGTTCGCTACATTGAAACCTTTTTAGCATCACGGGGTTGTATTTCGAAATTTAACTGTAATCTTGCAATTTGTACTGAAAATCAAATTTCGTTGTTCCCTGAGATGGAACGACTATTTTATCCGCTTAATTATCTAATACTGCGCAAGTATTGCAGACATGAACCGTTTCCCGTCATTATTATCACATTTAGGCTTCAGGAACCACCGAGAGCGTCCATGCAGTAGCTGCCGACGCTGAAATGTTTCTCGAGCGTAATTTGATAACCGCCACACTTTCACAACTGCAGAATCCACTTCCTCTCATTCGGTGAGTTACGAGAGGTATTTTTTACGTCCGTCAGCAGAGGCGTCCTTAACAGACGAGGCACAGCTCATGTCCGGCCCTGTGTGCAGAGAGGCCGCGCAAAAAATCACACGGGCCGGGTCTGACTCGTGTAGCGCTCGGGCGGGCGTAAAAGAGGCAAAGAGGCAAGCAATTTGGGTCTAATTAGAAGTCGCTGGGCCAGAGCAGGCGAGGCGCGCACAGTGTTTTATCCGCCTGTCGTCTTATCCGGCAGGGTGCTTTAATTTGCGGCCCGACGGTTTACATTCGCCTTTTGCTTCCGCCGGCAGACCTGCTGGTACAACACAGAAGCCGGGGGCCCGCCAGTGGGTGCTTACACTACAAAGCGTCCAAGCGTGATCTGATGCTGCGTAGGCGTGGCAGATGCGTGTTGCTCGGGAAACATAAACGCTAAAAACGTGAATAAAAACATGTATAACAGCTGTACATGTATACGTAATATACTATGCAGCGCACTTCGTTTGCATTCCTGACGTTACATGACTTAAATCTTTGTTGATCCATTGTGGATACGGATCAGGGGCCTGTCAAATATTTACCAAAGGAAATTCGACGAACAGCCGTACGTTCTGCGAAGTTATTTTATTTAGACGATGAATTTCGCCATCTCATTATTGCCATCCTCAGGCCCTATGCACTCCATGTTATACAATCAGATATATCGATACACGTATAACTGGAGCCATCAATATTCGATTACATGAATTCGTTTTCGAATGTCTAATTCGAAGACTTGACAACAACACTCAAAAAAGGAATTGACGTAATCGAGATAAACATGGTTCCAGTTATCCAAGTATCGATACATTTTATTTCGTAAATAAAACCGCCTTTTCTTGATGGAACTTAAGTTACTTTTCCCAAACGCGTTTATCCTTTTTCTTACTCTAGGGCATAGTTTTTAGGATCTGCGTTTCCTCTCATCTGGTCTGGAGGCCGCACTACCATTCATTTCAAAAACATATGCACAAAGTTGAATTCCGAACTTTTTCTTTCGCGCAGTTCACCGCGTTTCTCCTTCTTCTTTCTGAAGCGCTATAATTCTTTTCTCACTACTTATAGCTATTTGTTTGAATAATGTGCTTTTAAAGAGGTAAGTACTGTGAGCTTATTATGTATTTCCTCTAGTTTGGTTTGTTTACTACATTTACAAAACAAGTATTTCTGTGCTGGCTACGGAGGATGGCCACGCATACAAACTTGCGATATATCTGATTGTCTATACATGGAGTGCATAGGGGCGTGGAAATGGCAATAATGAAACGCCGAAACTGGTCGTTTAAATGAAATAACTTTTCAAAACTCACGGCTGTTCTGCTTCTTTTCTTTGGTATATAATCACACGAATAAGGTCACAAATGAAAATAAAGTGCGCCAGATAGTTGGTAGCTGTACTTAGAAGCCCTGTAAACTATGTGGTACACTTTATTTACCTCATGTGACCAGACATTCGAAAAGACAGAGGTGAAATATGTCCAAGAATGCCCACTAAATACCCAGTAGGAGCACCATCTATCTGACTCATTTTGACATTTTTCCGTTGGGTTGTCGGCACGTAGGAGCTGAGCGCTGTCTAGAGGCAGGGGCAATGACGTCATCAAGGTGGCGGGAAATTAAAAAAAATGCAAGATTGCGCTGGCGTGAAATTCATATCGGTACAAGATGAGGGTTACTACACTACCGTCTACACCGAGGTTCTGTTTGGCACAGACAGTTAACAGCCATTTGTTGGGTATTCTGGCCGAAATTTGTACTTGAATGACTTACTGAGGTATGTAATACAATTGACGACAAAATCAAAGATAACGGCCACTTGTCTCTGAAAACGCAAGTGTCAATGTGGTCGCCTACATGCGTAGTATCCACCGCACATGGTTAACTTTTGTAACGTCACGTGACCTCATTACAAGTGGAAATAAAACGCGCTAGACAGTTGGTATCCCTACTACTGGTATATGGTGGGTGTTCTGGACCAAATCTGCCCTTAAATGTGGTACTGAAGTACGCAATGCCAGTGACATCACAGTCTAGGATGGCGGTAGAGCTACGAACTATCTGGCTCATATTTTTGATGTTTCTGACCTAGGTTAAGATCAGATTTACCCTAAAATATCCACTAAATATCTCTGTACTGTCTGGCACACTTTATGTACGTTTGTGACATAGGTCATTGACCTTGATCTACATCCTGTCGCACTTTGGTTAACAAAACTATGGGACATTTACCGCAACAAAATTGAAATTGTTCTTGCCAGCATGTATTTCTAAAAGCCATGTGAGTGCCCAGCGCTCAAAAAACCCTGATAAGGAAAATTCAAATAATTTCAGGTATGAGAAGTGTACACTGTAGTTCATAATTTTGGCGGCAGCACTGTAGTCATCAAACGCATCTCGTTTTATGAAAACTCTACTCTTGCGTAGTATAAATTTGCTGTAATCGGAACAGCAAAAAAAAAAAAAAAAAAAAAAAAAAAAAAAAAAAAAAAAAAAAACTGTGGGGCTATGCAGTAGTATCATGTGGGATGGTTGCTAGAAATTGATAATAATGGTGTTAATAATGTTAATAACATTGTAACACTGTCATTAAAGCAGAGAGTCTTCATGGAGCTGAAATACTCATTATCAATAGAAAGACATCGAAGCACTCCAGAGCAGGAACGAAAAATAAACTGGAACTTCTTAGCATCAAATTATACGGCAGAAGGAACATACAGACCAAGTGCATATAAATAAATTGAATACTGTACCAACACATATTCTGATATGAAAAACTTCAGGTCTAAATTCAGTGGGCTTATTAAAAGAATGGAACTAACCAGGTTAACTAGAAACGTTGTAGAAATCTGTGAAAGTCGCAGTAAAGACGCAGGAATTAAATATTCAAAGAAGTTGGTGCGCTGTAAACTTAGCAAGAATGATAGCAACTAGGTGGGAGAACAATCTAGTATGAGGAAAAAATTCTTATAAACAAGACTTCAGTTGTCAATAGAGCTTGTGTGCCAATAGCCACTCTAGGTAACAACAAATATCTTTATAATACTTTAGATAAGCATGAACGCTAAATATTTCGAAACTACTACTGTTTTATATATATGTGCCGTTTCCATTAGCGTAGGGCGCTAGGCGTCATTGAACAGCGATGCATGCCGCCTAGAGGGTAGGCATAAAACGTATCATCCGAGCCGTCGTGGTAATAAGTCTGCAGTGAAACGTTGTGAATGTATTTGTGGTATCAAGGTAAATGAGAAGTCGGGGTGAAGTTTTATAATTTTTATTGAAAACAGTTACAAAAAGTGCTTGAAATTACGCCCTCGTGCTTGATGAGAGCCGTTAAACGGCGCTGGGGTGACTGTCACACTCTTAAAAGCCGTGGCAAAGTGGAAATTGCATCGGAGGCTGCCATAATGCGCGCTATCGTTTCTTGTCATTGGTATCATTTTCACTGTGGACGTGTTCATAGACGACACATCTGCTTGCAGCCATTGGATTTAGTACATGTCATAATGTGATGAATGGGCACCTGGGCATTTGTTACAACTATTCTAAACAGTTTATAGAGAAAGTATTTGGTGTTGTTCAGGAAGACGTCTTTCCGCTGTAATTATTCTACTCAATGTCTAAGAGTCCCCGCTAATAACGAAAGTATGATTTGGAAACACATGTACTAGCTACTTGAGAGCCGGCCGGTATGGCCGTGTGGTTCTAAGCGCGTCAGTTTGGAACTGCGTGACCGCTACGGTCGCAGGTTCGAATCCTGCCTCGGGCATGGATGTGTGTGATGTCCTTAGGTTAGCTAGGTTTAAGTAGTTCTAAGTTCTAGGGGACTGATGACCTCAGTAGTTAAGTCCCATAGTGCTCAGAGCCTATTGAACCATTTACCTACTTGAGATTCTCTTTGTAGTTTTCGGTAACATGTGGAAGGTGAGGGAACTGGTCCATAGAGAGACCTACTTATAAAACGTCGCATGCAATTTCAATTTCTTTTCCGATGTATTTGAGTTTCCTGTCGCGCAGAATACGCTGCATCCAGTTCTGATTTGCCCATCCCTTAGATACACACTTATACACTCCTGGAAATTGAAATAAGAACACCGTGAATTCATTGTCCCAGGAAGGGGAAACTTTATTGACACATTCCTGGGGTCAGATACATCACATGATCACACTGACAGAACCACAGGCACATAGACACAGGCAACAGAGCATGCACAATGTCGGCACTAGTACAGTGTATATCCACCTTTCGCAGCAATGCAGGCTGCTATTCTCCCATGGAGACGATCGTAGAGATGCTGGATGTAGTCCTGTGGAACGGCTTGCCATGCCATTTCCACCTGGCGCCTCAGTTGGACCAGCGTTCGTGCTGGACGTGCAGACCGCGTGAGACGACGCTTCATCCAGTCCCAAACATGCTCAATGGGGGACAGATCCGGAGATCTTGCTGGCCAGGGTAGTTGACGTACACCTTCTAGAGCACGTTGGGTGGCACGGGATACATGCGGACGTGCATTGTCCTGTTGGAACAGCAAGTTCCCTTGCCGGTCTAGGAATGGTAGAACGATGGGTTCGATGACGGTTTGGATGTACCGTGCACTATTCAGTGTCCCCTCGACGATCACCAGTGGTGTACGGCCAGTGTAGGAGATCGCTCCCCACACCATGATGCCGGGTGTTGGCCCTGTGTGCCTCGGTCGTATGCAGTCCTGATTGTGGCGCTCACCTGCACGGCGCCAAACACGCATACGACCATCATTGGCACCAAGGCAGAAGCGACTCTCATCGCTGAAGACGACACGTCTCCTCTCGTCCCTCCATTCACGCCTGTCGCGACACCACTGGAGGCGGGCTGCACGATGTTGGGGCGTGAGCGGAAGACGGCCTAACGGTGTGCGGGACCGTAGCCCAGCTTCATGGAGACGGTTGCGAATGGTCCTCGCCGATACCCCAGGAGCAACAGTGTCCCTAATTTGCTGGGAAGTGGCGGTGCGGTCCCCTACGGCACTGCGTAGGATCCTACGGTCTTGGCGTGCATCCGTGCGTCGCTGCGGTCCGGTCCCAGGTCGACGGGCACGTGCACCTTCCACCGACCACTGGCGACAACATCGATGTACTGTGGAGACCTCACGCCCCACGTGTTGAGCAATTGGGCGGTACGTCCACCCGGCCTCCCGCATGCCCACTATACACCCTCGCTCAAAGTCCGTCAACTGCACATACGGTTCACGTCCACGCTGTCGCGGCATGCTACCAGTGTTAAAGACTGCGATGGAGCTCCGTATGCCACGGCAAACTGGCTGACACTGACGGCGGCGGTGCACAAATGCTGCGCAGCTAGCGCCATTCGACGGCCAACACCGCGGTTCCTGGTGTGTCCGCTGTGCCGTGCGTGTGATCATTGCTTGTACAGCCCTCTCGCAGTGTCCGGAGCAAGTATGGTGGGTCTGACACACTGGTGTCAATGTGTTCTTTTTTCCATTTCCAGGAGTGTATTTACGCCAACTATCTCATCGTTCTCAATTACAGCAGTCAGCTTTCTGTTCCCATCATTATGTGAGCTCCACTGCCTTTTAGCAGTGATTAGAACTGGATCTTTGAACCCAAGCCTTTGTATGTTGATCACTGGGATTATAACGGGCTTCTCTCTCTCTCTCTCTCTCTCTCTCTCTCTCTCTCTCTGTGTGTGTGTGTGTGTGTGTGTGTGTGTGTGTGTGTGTGTGCTTGGGAGGGGGGTGGGTGGGGAGGTTAGCTTTTTCATGTCTCACACTAATAATTTAGCTTGTTCTTCAACTGGACGAAGCGTTGCCCACCTCACAAGCCCATGGTATGCGCCCCGGCCACAATAAGATACCTGGATATCAACCTGTTACGTCTGGAATAACTATTAGCCATTAAAGACTGACCTACAATGGTGAGACCTATGACAGGGAAGTGGCGTGTTGGATTGTTAATGAACCGGCGAAGTCGCTGGTTGGAGCTCCAGTCGATTCACAAGGAGCTTCTTTGAAATTCCGCGACCATGACTTGTCTTCCCACTCTTCTCTGCCAGGGGCTGGAACGATGCAAATATGGCCTCGTAGGTCTGAAATTGGGGTGCGGCACAGTCTGCTGCCGGTTCGCTTAGTGGCTGACAGTCAGCCTCTTCAGTTTGTGGAATGAGGCTCCAGGCCTACACACCGGCTTCGCGAGTTCATACTTCTTACTTCTTGCTTCGTAATATACAGAGTTTGCAAGTACCTTATTTATTGACACCTCCAACATGTCGTATATGAACTCTGTCGTTTGAGCTTAGGACCATCAAAACAGTGAAAATCATAAAGTACCGAAACAGAACGTCTTCAGCTTGAGGCAGTTAACCTTTTAAGGTATCCAAAAATCTTATCTAGTGTGCTAAAACCACGTACATATAATTCTGAGTATGGAAGATGCCCCGATCACGGAAGAATACAAAGAAATTGTAATTCATCCGTGAAAGAGGTCGCAGTGATTTGTCTTAACTGACAGATTCTTTATTACTGTTCGTCAGTCTAATATCTTACCCAGGTGAGCTAAAGTACTTAACAGAAGACACAAAGATAATCACAAAAGAACTGCTCATTCACAATTCCGTAGTTGGCGAAAAAATGTCGTAGAAATATTCACCACTTTTCAGTGTAAATAAAATGTTGCCTTTAGGTAAGCTATATAACACGCAGTACTACCGTGCTTTGCAGAATTGAAAGTGTTGCATAGAGTCAAGTTAACATGTTGAGTCCTAGTTATCTACGAGACGTAAAGAAACTCAGACAGGTCAAACAGTGTCCGAGTTAAGAAGTTATATCAGCCACTCAATAGTATTTTATTGTTGTTATCTAGTACACTCTCACATTTATTATTTCAACTGTCCGGAAATTATTGTATGGAACATGTTTACTGGCTGTAAGCTGTTGTATCGTCGCTCCACGCATCGTTGCTGTTTAACACAGTTTACAGAACAGTATTCATATTTTCCCGGCTTAACTTGGGGACGGTTGTCTACAGCTAGCTTAGCTATAATAAATTACATACACAACAGTCCCTCGTGTATTAATCTGTCTGTTAGTGAAAATCGTATCAAAATCCCTGAAGTAGTTCCCGAGATCAGGCTTCGCATATAAACAGGAAAAAGTAATAGGGGATATTAATTCATCATAGCTGAGTCAATTTACAGGAAATATTTATAACTAGCACAAACAGGCCAAACTCGTCAGTCAGTCTATCTGTTGATGGAAACAGTGCCAAAATCCCTAAACATCTTCCTGGGATTGCCCTTCACAGAAGCCAGAAAAAAAGTTTCGAGAGGCCTTTAATTACATACAGGATGTTTCCGTAAGACCATTTAAAAATTTGACAGGGCATAGGGGATGCTCCACTGAACTATTTGAGGTAGGGAACCTGGGGGTTAGAGAAGAAACCTTAAGGAGGTAATAGGAATACAATCATGTTACTGTAAATTTTTTATTTACATCAGTTACAGTTAACTGCAAATACCAAAGTTGACACAATGTAAAAATGTTCAAATGTGTGGAAATCTTATGGGACGTAACAGCTAAGTTCATCAGTCCCTAAGCTTACACACTACTTAACCTAAATTATCCTAAGGACAAACACACACACCCATGCCCGAGGGAGGACTCGAACCTCCGCCGGGACCAGCCGCACAGTCCATGAGTGTAGCGCCTTAGACCGCTCGGCTAATCCATCGCGGCAGACAGAACGTACGTACCATTTTTACTGTCTCTTAATAGCACTGAGTGCTCAGTGGGTATGTCGTAGGTTCATAGCACGTTCTGTCATGGGACAATATCAATCTACGGTCGCAGGTTCGAATCCTGCCTCGGGGATGGATGTGTGTGCTGTCCTTAGGTTAGTTAGGTTTAAGTAGTCCTAAGTTCTAGTGGACTGATGACCTCGGATATTAAGACCCATAGTGTTCAGAGCCATTTGAACCATTTGAAAAATATCAATACGAGACAACAGAATTAGTTTATGGACAAGTAAAGTAAACAAAACCTGCATCATGAGTTCCTTGTAATGAGGCTCGTCCTCCTTGTTCCCTTGCATGAAATAAAGAATGTACGTGTAAATAAACAGCTCAGTGCGTGTAAACTTGTACGCATGTTAGTTGTGAATAAGTTTCAGAACACTAGCGCTAGACAAAGCGATAGACGAGTTTGCTTCTCTATCTCGTTAACCAGGCCAACTAAGGTGACGATTCCCGTTAGAGGTTGGGCAAAGTTGCGCATTCGCACAGAAGAAGGTCAATGGCCGGGTAGCCTTTAACTATATGAAGATAGTAACTGTTCCGAAAGAACAGATACCAACGATGAGCATGCAGCTTCTCTAGAAAGAAATGATAATTAATCGAAACCTTCAGCTGCCAACAGGTATCGTTGACATACCTCAATGGGGACACCTGCATGGCCATCGTTGGAATCTGTTCTTTCGGAACAGTTGCTATCTACATATAGTTAAAGGCTACCCGGCCATTGGGCTTCTTCTGTGCGAATGCGCACATTTTCCCAGAACGCGTACGGGAATCGTCACCTAAGTTGGCGCGAGTAATGAGTGAGTGATCAAATATCCTTTAGGAACATTACGAATGCCGTGAAAACATTCCCCAAACTGTGACGCTGTGACGATTGTTGTGGGGTATTTGCTTTCAGATGTTTCAAGCCGTACATCCCAACGGCCTTCTGTCCGATAAAACGTGGTCCATCTGCAAAGTCCACCTGCCGCCACCCACTTGACGTCCAGTTGAGGTAATGGCGTGCAAGTTCCAACCTTCGTCCCCGATGAACAGCAGTCAGCACGGGAGCAGGAATCAGGACCCTACTGCGGAGACCCACACGCAGGAACGTTCGCTGGACGATCATTGAGGAGGGACGTTTGGTGGCCCCTTGGTTCATTTGGGTGACCATTTACTCAATAGTCGCACGCCTGTTCTCCTGTACACGTCTCCGCAGCTGTTGTGTACGCCTGTAATCTACAGTTGCCTCGACACCGGTTTTGGGTAGCGATACTTTGCCCTGCACAGTGTTCCTTAACCACGGCGGCACGCGAACGGTTTACAGACTCAGCATTTTGCGAAATCCTTCCACCCGAGGCCCGAAAGCCAACGATACTGCCCTTTTGGACGTCAGATAAATCGCTCCATTCCCACATTACGACAGTATCACTTTTTCTCCTGTCCCCTCAACATACTTTATATACCCTCTACTGTTAACCCTGCCACCTTTCGTCTGTGAGTTATTATTATACAGTGAGGTCGAACATAGGCAGTCGTCACATAACGTGAAGGGACCGTGTAAACCCAGTGCTATGCTACATCCATTAACGTGTATAGATGACTGACCCAAGTAAACGAATACACATCAGTTGTTTTAACAAAATGTAAATCTGCACTGGACAAATAGGGATTACCGGTTGAGCACATTTCCGATTTAGAAAACGTGTAGGTAATCTGTTCACATAATGGTTTCTGGGATAATATTATTAAGGATGCGGTCGAGATACGAGTATCAATAACTCTTGCTAATCGACACAAGGGTTGTTCGCTAAGCGCAGCTTGGCATCCACCCATTGAATATATTATGTCTATATATATTCTTCGTAAAAAGAGTTATCTGGGATACTATTAGGCTGTAAAACTCATGCAGGGTGACAATTATTGAACTATATGAAATAAAATCGTCATAACTTCTGAACTGTTTGCGTTATGACGTGCACACTGCACGGTTGACCGCGGGGCATGGTGGAAATTAGTATACGCATGCATGGTTTGATTTCGCGACGAAGCCCACTTTCTTTTGGATAGGTTCGTCGATAAGCAAAATAGGCGCATTTTGGGAACTAAACCGGTCAGAGTGGCCGAGCGGTTCTAGGCGCTTCAGTCTAGAACCGCGCGACCGCTACGGTCACAGGTTCGAATCGTGCTTCGGTCATGGATTTGTGTGGTGTCCTTAGGTTAGTTAGGTAATTCTAAGTTCTAAGGGACTGATGACGTCAGAAGTCCCATAGTGCTCAGAGCCATTTGAACCATTATGGGGGGCTGACAATCCGCATTTCGCGATCGAGACTACCGAACGGTACCAGAAGGTTTTAAAAGATGATTTTATCCCCATTATCCAAGCGACCCTGATTTCGACACGATGTGGTTCATTCAAGACGGAGCTCGACCCCATCGAAGCGGAACAACGATGTCCTGTAGTTGGACTTCGCGGACCGCATTCTGCCTCAGTGGTACCCAGAGGCCACTCGCATGGGCCTCGATTGGCTGCTGTAGTCTCCGGATCTGAATTCTTGCGACTCCATTTTGTGGGGCTATATTAAAGACAAGTTGTACAGCAATAACCCCAAAATCATTGCTGAGCTGAAAACAGCCATTCAATAGGTAATCTACAGCATCGATGTTCCGCAACTTGGACGGGTCATGAAGAATTTCGATATTCCTCTGCGCCATATCATCACCAATGATGTCAGACATACTTAACATGTCATAACCTAAATCCAAATATCGGTAGTGACGTTGATATGTTGAATCGAGTGTGTGACGTCGTAGTTTGTAACTACGTAGTTCAATAATTGTCACCCTATACTTCGCAAATACCGAACAACAGAATATCAAAATCTTGTGCGTGTTTTATGAAGGCTACATAAGACGGCATCGGTAGGGGGAGCTGAATCATCCTGTGTAAAGAGACGGACTGAGGCACGCCGGCACTTCGCCAGAAGGTGGAAAGAGAGAGAAGGCTTTCCGTACCGTCGAGCTCACATCGAGAGCTCATGTGGGCGATTTTACCTTGTTACTAAACCATCGTAAATTATACTACTCTATATTTTATTCGTAGAAAATCATAATTATTAGTTTATGGACTAGTTAATTACTGTTATAAGGTCTCCAGTGGTATCCTAAGGTGGACATGTCCTTTTGGTTTCTGTATGTTATCGATATGGACCCCAGAGAAACAGCAAGTTACATTACTGTTAAACGATCATTGGTCTTGTCGTGGCACTTTTTGCTTCTCACCAGTCTGATACATTCGTAGCTGAAGTATGGTAGGTGATCGACGTATTTAGTAGTGCTGTGTTGACGTGTGATTTTTGTTCAAATTCAAATGGTTGAAATGGCTCTGAGCACAATGGGACTTAACATCTGAGGTCATCAGGCCCATAGAACGTAGAACTACTTAAATCTAACTAACCTAAGGTTGACACACACATCCATGCCTGAGGCAGGATTCGAACCTGCGACCGTAGCGAACGCGCGGTTCCAGACAGAAGCACCTAGAACCGCTCGGCCAATTCGACCGGCGTGATTTTGGTCTGTTTGGTGAAGAAATATTTATTGTAAAGGACAGCAGGGATCAATATGATGTGTAAACTGGAAACCGAAATGAATATAAATTATGAATTATGTTAACTTTTCTTGAAGAGAAGAAGTTTGAGGTAAGACTGCAGCAATGCGCACCTAATTTGTAGAAATGATTATTGGGAGCTAGTTAACTTCGTTCACTTGCTCAGAGCTACCCCCACATCGCTGAGTCATGCATCAGCATATAACTAACTAACCTGTTTGATTTTTATAGAAATTCTCTGTTAATATTGTGCCCTTTTTAAATCATCGTTCACTTTGTTATTCGTAATATTGTTCACACCTATGTCATGTGTGAAGATCACACAAAGATTTACTCGGTCTCTTTGAATAATACTTTGTTCTAAAACCACTATCTTCGAATATCATTTCATAGGAAGAGTAACTCTCCCCACCCCACTGTTTGTCATTGCACATGTGATATGCAACAGTTACAAATTTTATTTAGGAACAGCAATCTAGCTTAACCGCTGCCTGCTTCCTGTTTGCTGTTGTGCTTTCGAGAAGTCTGCAACAATGTTGTCAAGGCACGAGGTAAGTGGAAATTTTGATTAGGGCCCGATAATTGTTTTACCTAAGTTGCGCATTTAATGTAAGACAGGCTGCTGTCCGATCACATACAGTCCCGCTCAAATTGTTGTTGTTGTTGTGGTCTTCAGTTCTGAGACTGGTTTGATGCAGCTCTCCATGCTACTCTATCCCGTGTAAGCTTCTTCATCTCCCAGTACTTACTGCAACCTACATCCTTCTGATTCTGCTTAGTGTATTCATCTCTTGGTTTCCTTCTACGATTTTTACCCTCCACGCTGCCCTCCAATGCTAAATTTGTGATTCCTTGATGAATCAGAATATGTCCTACCAACCGATCCCTTCTTCTTGTCAAGTTGTACCACTAACTCCTCTTCTCCCCAATTCTATTCAATACCTCCTCATTAGTTATGTGATCCGCCCATCTAATCTTCAGCATTCTTCCGTAGCACAACATTTCGAAAGCTTATATTCTCTTCTTGTACAACCCATTTATCGTCCATGTTTCACTTCCATACATGGCTATATACAAATATTTTCAGAAACGACTTCCTGGCACTTAAATCTATACTCGATGTTAACAAATTTCTCTTCTTCAGAAACGCTTTCCTTGCCATTGCCAGTCCACATTTTATATCCTGTCTACTTCGACCGTCATCAGTTATTTTGCTCCCCAAATAGCAAAACTCCTTTACTACTTTAAGTGTCTCATTTCCTAATCTAATTCCCTCAGCATCAACCGACTTCATTCGACTACAGTCAATTATCCTCGTTTTGCTTTTGTTGATGTTCATTTTATATCCTGCTTTCAAGACACTGTCCATTCCATTGAACTACTCTTTCAACTCCTTTGCTGTCTCTGACAGAATTACAATGTCATCGGAGAACCTCAAAGTTTTTATTCTTCTCCATTGATTTTAATACCTACTCCGAATTTTTCTTTTATTTCCTTTACTGCTTGCTAAATATACAGATTGGATAACATCGAGGAGAGGCTACAACCCTGTCTCACTCCCTTCCCAACCACTGCTTCCCTTTCATGTCCCTCGACTCTTATAACTGCCATCTGGTTTCTGTACAAATTATAAATAGCCTTTCGCTCCCTGTATTTTACCCCTGCTGCCTTTAGAATTTGAAAGAGTGTATTCCAGTCAACCCGGTCAAATTCGGTTCTCTTTAAGCAAAGGTTAGCATACGAACTGTATTTGGTTAACTGTTTTTGGGTACATAATTTCGGTAATACATAGACGTTTATAGAGTGGGAGATAAATCTGGGCTAAATTTTATTCAGAAAAAAAGTATGTTGGGGAGGTTACAGTATGTCACATACAAAATAAGTACAAAATGTCGTCTTTCCATACCCTATAATGGCAATAGCAAACTGGAGGGATCCGCGCATTGGCACCAACTGCAGTCAGAGATTTTACGAGGGTTAAGCAATCTGGGAGTAATCGCTAGACAGGAGGTACAACGTTTGAAACTGAAAACCTTCTGTTGCTACAAACATGAATCACAAGCGACTATGGCCCCACCTTCTGAGCCATCTCACTGCGATTTAGTGACAGGTATCCCTTCCCACCGTGGAGGAGCCAACACACGCTTACAAATCTGTTTACAACGCCACTGTTTCCTCACTGTTAACACACTTGGAAGAAAACAGAGAGCTGTGACGTCAGTGTGTGTGCAGTCGTACTGTCGATTATATTCCCGCATCAAAACAGTTTACCTCAGGGTGCGGAATTCCTGTTGTGATTTGGCGATAAACACAATGGGAAGGAGAGAAGACGGACTGGAGGAGATGGGGCCGCGGTCCGCCTGGCAGATCGCCCAGTCACAAAAGCCGAGTGTGCCGTCGTGTATACGCCGAGTTCGCACTGCTCCTGGTGCTGCTGCCGCCCTATGAATAGCCGTTACTGCTGACCCAAGGTCAAACATCCGCGGAGTAGACAGCCTCGCGCAGATACTGGCGTCCCTTGTCCGCTCGTCCTCGCCTCGCCTGCTTCTGTTTGTACTGTTTATTTACCGACATCCGTCCCACCAGCGGCGTGCCAAATATACATTAAATCAAATACATACACGTATGCAGCGTGTTCAAGAATCCAATGACCAAACAGACAGGTACGTTATTATCACAACAAATAAATTTAGTTAACCGACCACGTATACTGAATGAGTAAGGAATGTCCATAAGTTCACTGGTCGTAAATGAGAATACACCACAGCCACTTAGGTTTCACTTCATTATTGTTCTGATCAGTGTACAATGTAGTTTACGTCTTCAATTCGGAAGACTTGTTCGATTGAGCTTTACACGCCCTTATACCCTGTGTAAGTTTATTCTTTCCTTTATAATTACTGGAAACTACATTCGTTTTAACCTGCTTACTTTGTCGGAATTTAGGTCTCCCTCTACAATTTTTAGCCACCGCGCCTCCCTCCATGAACAACCTAACTATTCCTTATAGCCAGCAAGGGAAACTCCACATCAGGTCCCCCTCAGATTTAGTGGAAAGATGACCCAGTGGTCAGTCCGTCAAAAACTGAACCCAGATCAAGCATGAAAACAGAAAGAAGATATACTGTAAATAAATAAACAAGGTACGATGAAGACATGAGCGGGTGTCTCCCGGTTTGCTTCCAACACCGTGACCACACAAACACGACGCCGTCGTACAGGCAAATTCACTCGATGCTACACATCTTGAGCTTGGATTGTTCACGGTTCTATTTTGCTTTTCTATTTTGCTTCTTTTTTCACAATTCAGTACAGCTTCTCTCTGTTTTCATGCCTGATCTGTGTTCAGTTTTTCACGGGATATCCACTGTGCTATTTTACCACTAAATCTGAGGGTGGTGCTATTGAGAGTTTATCTTGTAAGGATATGCTCCACCAACGGATGCCTCCTTTTCGTCGGGCGTGCGAGAAATTTAGTTTTTCCCCAATTCAGTACCTCTTCGTTAGTAACTCTGTCTACCCGTATAATCACGAACATTCACCTATACCACGACCTGCCGAAAACTTCTATTATCTTCTCGTCTGAACGCTTTATCATCCAAGTTTCATGTCACTTTAAATGGTATATCATGTCCAGTGTTAGATTGAAAGTGTGTGGCGCATTCTGTATATGTGGACCACTGCAACAATTGTTTGCATGTAATTCGTCCACTGAGTCCACAGAGGTAGGTTTTCACGTAGCCGCAGGGGAAGAAGTCTA
This sequence comes from Schistocerca americana, assembly GCF_021461395.2. Classification (NCBI taxonomy): domain Eukaryota; kingdom Metazoa; phylum Arthropoda; class Insecta; order Orthoptera; family Acrididae; genus Schistocerca; species Schistocerca americana. The sequence goes on from NC_060121.1 coordinate 98,339,525, forward strand.
ACGGAGTGACTTGGAGGGATCTTGCTGGCCGACTTACAAGTCTCCCCATCCGATACACCGATTGCCGAAGCTTCGGATTAAAGCAGCACGACTGGTTCCGCAAATGGCACTCGAGCCCCATCTTGCTAGAGCCACACATCCCTCTGGCAGGTAGGGGGAAACTCCTCGAATACGTCGCGAGGTGATATTGCAAGGACAGCGTATAACATTGACTACCTCAATCGAGAAGGCAATATTAAGACCCAAGCAAGTAGATGATGCCGGCTCACATGTTCACTCCAAATTGTGTCTGTTGACCTTGCATAGCTGTTGTACTTGGGTTTTCTTTCGCCAATATATATACATTTACATCACTACTCTACAAGTCTCACGTAAGTGCCTCGCAGAGCGTTTTTCGAACTACCTTCAGCTTATTTCTCTGACGCTCCATTGTCTGACAGCTTGTGATAAAAATGAACATATAATTTTTCTGTAGGAGCTCGAATTTCTCTCATTTTATTATGATGACCATTTCTTTCTTTGTATATTGGCGTCAGTAAAATATTTTCACATTCAGAGGAGATAGTTTGTGAATTCAATTTCTTCAAAGATCTCGCCGCAACGAAAATCACCTGCGTTTTATGGTTGCCGACTCTCCTTCCCCTATTTCCCGGTAATATAAAACCAAGTGCCCTTCTGTGATTTTGTCGATGTCCTCCGTTAATCCTCTGTGGTCCATCCAATGCTGCACAGCAGTACACCTGACAACGAAGAAGCTTAGAGCAGGCAGTCTCTTTAATGGACCTGTTCTATTTTCAAAGTGTTCTGCCAATAAAATGAAGTATTTGGTTTATCTTCTCCACAACATTATGTATGTGATCGTTCCAACCTTAGCTGGTCGTAATTGTAATTCCTCGGTATTTTATCGGACTGACAGCCTTCAGATCTGCGTAATTTATCGTGTAAACTAAATTTAACGGATTTCTTTTTGTACTCATGCGGATGACCTCACACTCTTCCTTATTTAGTGTTAATTGCACATCCCGCGCTATACAGATACCGTGTCTCAGTGGCTTTGCAATTCGTTTTGATCTTCTGATGGCTTTACCGGACGAAAAATGACAGCATCATCTGCAACAAATCGAAGCGGGTAGCCCGAATTATCTGCTAAATCGTCTGCACAGTATGTTGCTTGGTGAACGACAGATATCACTTATTTTTCAGTCGAAGACTTTCTGTCATTTACTACGTACTGTGACATTTCTCACAGGAAATTAATTTGGTGAGGCAGAAATAAATATTTCGTGATTTGTCAGTGAAACTGAAATTAGATCAGAGACGGAAAATAATTTGAAGGAAGAATTGCATCGTGTCCTGAAAATAGGTAATAAGAGACGCCTTAACAAATGTAAAAGAAGTGTAATGGAATGCAGTCGACTGGAGCCGTTTCATGGTGATTGAGTTCGATTAGCTGCTACGATCGCAGGTCCGAATCCTGCCTCGGGCATGGATGTGTGTGATGTCCTTACGTAAGTTAGGTTTAAGCAGTTCTAAGTCTAGGGGACTGATGAGCTCCGATATAAAGTCCCATAGTGCTTAGAGCCACTTGAACCATTTTTGAGGCGAAAGTTTGAATATAATAAACAGGTTGAAATGGATGTAGTTTGCAGTAACAGGTTTGGATATAATAGACGAGCATGGGAAGCCGCATCAAACTAGCTTTCGAACTGAAGAGTTGAGACTTCTGCAGTAAAAGACCTAGATTGGTGCTAAGAGGCACATTTCTATATTTTAATACCAATTTCATTCACTTTTACCTTTCTAGACGGGTTTGTGTCTCTTTGTCTTGCGACTGTCGACTAATGTTCCTCTGTACACTTTGGGAAAAGTTGCTAAAACCTAGACTACATAATCTAATGCAGTTACCCTTTTAATGGGATGTGTCTTTCTTTACATTCTGGCAATTTTGTTGTTACGATAGAAAAAATTATTACATTACAAAAACTTAAATTAAAATAGTGCAAAGTGACTGACGTACTTGTCAGACACAACTAGTGTTCGACAGATGCGTGTCACGAGGGACAGCAGACGACCGCCTATCACGTGTGCCCCCTGGACGCGAATGTAAGCAATCAGCTAAGTGCTCGCCGCACGCAGACGTAAAGGTCGGAAAAACCGGAGGTTTCATAGAGACACACCAGTCTTGGATTGGAAGTACTTTTCCGACATGCGGAGCACCGGCCATGTGATCGGCAACTGTTTCCCAGATTGTGCTTCTGCCCTGTGCAGTTGCATTCGCCTGAGCGACCCCGCGCGCTGTCGCATGTGAGGTTGAGATTGGAAGAGTCTGGAGACAGCGGACTCACCTACAATCGCCCTGTGGTTTGCCTCTGCAAGTGACGTACTCGATTTATATACAGTCCCGACCATCTTACGAACGAGAAACTACGTCAGGAAGGGAGAATGCAATAGGTCTGCACACATCATCGTGCCGAACAGCTGAGTAATTTTCCTGCTGTAGCAAGAAATCTGGGTTAATCTCCCTAGAGCACACACGCTGTTATTCGCTGCGTATCGGACATGCGGGATGTTTACGCGAAGTGTGTCGCCGCCGTCCTTAATAGTGAACGTAATCAGCTTCTTTCTCGAGTGAGTCGTTTTTGTAAGGGCCGCGGCTAAGACAGCGATTACTTTTCTTTTATTAATATACTAGCATCCAAAATTAAGGCAACAAACGGAAATTTGGCAAGGTTGCGTTTATTTTGCCACAAAAATGTAAAAACGGGTGATAGTAAAGAAGAAACAATGCAAAGAAAACAGAACTAAATCAACTCCGACATGCATAACGGTAGGCAAAAATGTTCTTCGTGTTTCTCCAACTTAACAGATTTGCACACACATCCTGGCAATTGGTTAATGACGTCAGTATGGGGCGTGGCCATCTATGGCAGCAAATACTGGCCTGATAACGACGGGACGTGGTCTGAATGACGTCATCAATGTCTTGTTGAGGCAACAGCGCCCATTCTTCCTGCAGAGCTGGTGAGAAACGTTGGACAGTGGTTGATGGATGCTGACGTGATCCAAGCCGTCTTCCTAGTGCATCCTAGAGATGCTGCATGGGATTCAAATCGGGAGAGCGGGCGGGCCACGCCGTGTGTGCATTATCTTCCGTTTCCAGAAAAAAAAAAAAAAAAAACAAAAAAAAAACATGAAACACCCGTGCTCTCTATGAGATCGAGCATTATTGTCCATCAATACGAAGTCTGGGCCTACAGCACCTTGCAACAACAGGGCGTGAGATCCCGAGATCTCCTCACGGTACCTGACAGCAGTTAAATCTTGCTGATCCCTCCCTACAATTTCCTGAAGAGGTGTTCGAGTGGTCAACATAATCCCTGCCCACACCACTAGGGATCCTCCTCGACATCGGTCTCTTTCCACAATATTTGTGTCGAGAAATCCAATTCGGAAATTATCTGTGAAAAGAATACTGGCCCTTCGTTCGACCGTCCAGATGGCGTGCTGACGACTCCACTCTATATGCTGCCTTTTGTGAAGACACGCCAGAGGTAAACAGACAGTATGTCTCCAACAATAAAGGCCACTTTGCTGAAGCCTTCTGTACACCTTTCGCCGCGACACAACGCGTTCAGGGGATGCTGCGAGGTCAGCGTGCCAGTTGCAGTGCAGCAGTAAGGTGGTGCCCTTCCGGCCAAATAACGGTTCACTCTTCCTGATCTCACACGTGGTCGGCCCTGTTCTGGTCTCCGCGATACGGTTTCGCTCTCTACAAACTGTCGCCTCATCCGAGAAACAACAGAACTATTCACATTAAGCTATCCGGCCAAACCAGTTTGTGACTGTCCTCCTTCCATTCTTCCAGTGGCCCTCCACAACAGAGTGTCTGCAGGCGTCTTGTCTGGGCTGTACTGCGCCGTCTGTGACTGTGTACACAGCGATCGTGGATGTGGGACTACCCTGCACATACTACCCCGCACGATAGGTGCCCTGACGTAGTCGCTGGTTTTCTGTTGAGCGGAATGCCATCTTCTGTGCAGAATCGTGAATTAGGCACAGGACGGGGAAACAGCTGTTTGTTTCTTTAATTTTGGACACCAGTGAAAGCAGCTAGTATAGTCGGCATTGCCCGCGTATTCACTTTTGCCAATTTTCAATCAGTAAGTAAAACAGAACAAAAATGAACCATTCTTGTAGTACAATATACAAAAAAAGTTCAGTTCCTCGTATTCGTCAAAACGCCTTAAAAACTTTCGTCAGCAGTATTTCGTGCTCCACAGTTTAAAAATGTCAAGAACGCTTTGAGATGTCACCGATTTTCTTAAGCTGACACGACTGTAGGAGCGTATTTGTAGTAAAGAGTAATGTATTAAAACTTCATGCATGGTGCGACATTTTTCACACATCTCTGTGTCTGTGACGTAAAATCTCTTGCAGTTAGTGTCGTACAATGATATATTTCTGTAGTTGCATCCACTGGCATATGTACGTACTGTCTGAGAAATATGTTGCGAATAGAGTTAGTACGAAAGACGTAATAAATTTAAAGTTCAGGCATGATGCGGCAGTTTTGTCCGCATCTCACAGTTTATGACGTCATATCTTCTGAACTATGTGTAATACAGTGATATAATTTTGTAGGCACATTCGGCAGCATATGTGGGTACTGTCTGCGAAATTTGTTGCGAATAGAGTGGCGAACAAAGAAGAAATAAATTTAAGTGTCATGCATGATGCGGCAGTTTTGCACGCACCTCAGTGTTTATGATATATCTCCTGAACTATCTGTGGTACCATATATAGTGCTTTAGGTACTTTTACTGGCACACGTAGATACTATCTGCGAAATATATAGGGGATAAAGTCAGTAGCACCGAACTAATATATTTAAACGTCATTAACGATATGGCAGTTTTTCACGCATCTCATTGTTTATGTTGTCATACCTCCTGAACTATGATAGATAGGTGGTTGTTACCCCTTCCCCCCCCCCCCCCCCCCCCAGCGATTGTTGCCTGGCAGTAAGAGACATGTATACAAAGTCTGGATGAAATATGTCCAGTTATTTAGGAAGATATGTGAAACTCATCCAAATACATACATACATACATTTTTATAATCATCACGTGTAGCACAACGTTTCGACCTGTCCCTATAGTGCAACGTTCATAGCGCTAGCTTGCAGGACAGGAAGCTGAGCGAGACCCAGATCTAATCCGAGGCTCGTGCCCCGATCAGCCTGAGTGAGGTTTTTAGGCGGTTTCCCACGCTTCTTTGGATAAATACTGGGCTGATCCCCAATTTACGGCACGTCAACCAGCAAAACCATAAGTTATAAGTGAGCTCATACTGACAAGTACTTTGTGAATTTATCTCTATTTTGTATTCACCCAACATTACATACTCTTTCAACCTGTAAGGTTCCAGTCCGTTTCCTTCTCACCTTCTCGGTACTTTATCTTTATTTTTTTTCCCGAGCAGTGTATCTAAGTATTGGTTCACGCGTTGCAACTCAGGGTCCACCATCAGACAATGTCATCGGCAAGAAAACTTTGTGACGGGTGGAAAATTGTGGAGGGACCGATTCAACCCGAACCGAAAGTCAAAATTTCGCTGTCCATCCCCGGTCATAATATAGGGCGCCTATAATTAAACTTTTGCTACATTAGCCAACGTCGATAGAAAAATATTTACCGTAATAGCTACACAGCTTAATAGAAATAATGTGAAGACTATGCGATGCCGGATTTGCGTTGTTAGTAGTGTTAGTGTCATGACTTACCATTTTGGCGCCAAGGACCAAGGGCATGCAGCGCGAAGGGCACGCGTTATTCTGATCTGCTTCGCCAATATTTGATCGCTGCTGTACGAGAGAGAGGTGCTTTTGACTCACGTGTTTTCATACCCAATGGAGCTTCCACCCCACACTGCTCTAGAGGTTATTCGGTTACTCAACGCCCGAATAGTTACAGTTGGCCGATCATTCCAAACTGCGTGGCCACAAGTAAAAACTAGATTTTATCCCGTCTGATTTCTGGCTGTGGTGTTATCTGAAGGACAGACTTTATCAACGGCATGCTAACAGACACTGGATGTTGAAGATGAGCATAGCGAGGGATGTAGCCAACATCAGTAGACTAGTCTTCAAACATGTTCCCGGATGTCGTCGATGCAGATCGTCGTTACATTCAACAACGTTTGTAACCCGGAACGTAAACATGGTCCTCAGTTAACAAGTATTACCCTCTCACGTTTAAAATTACAATGCGTGTCTTTCAGCGATTTATTCGCAGTTTCTCTTCGGCATGTCCATATAGATGTTTTCACAAAGTTTCGTTATCCTGCGATTACTCGTTTTTCATGGGGCCCTCTCAACTGGCGAAAGTTTGATTATAATCAAGCTGTACCTTAAAACATTGAGCAAGTAAGGCGCGCTGTGGAAAATACCACATCAGCTCTCATGTAAACATTCTTCTGCTACACATCTTTCTGACCTCAGCATATGGCCAGTTTTTCATTTGAACTCTCTCGCTCTTATAAAAATGGCCTTGGATCACCAACTGAAATAGACTCGAACCGTTTAATCTCTTCGGAAGAACTGCATCATGTGATGACAGAAGACCCGATTTTCGCGACCAGCGACGAACTTCGTTGTATATAAGGGTGTGTTAACAACCGGCATTTTCGCCATTGGTCACATAAAAAGCCAGAAGGATTAACATATTCTTGAACGTCTCGTTCACATTGATGAAGCAACATCGTGGTGAGCAGTTATGAAGCAAAGTTTAAATGAGCTGTACGTGTTTGACGGGAGTTGTCTACTAAATAGTTACTGTGTCTGCAGATGGTTACTTGTCCACATCTGAAAGTTTTCTGGTACCTGAATTACGAAGAATACGCCTTAATTCCAACCGGACTTGGTTATAGTAAGAAAGGGGAACTTCTCAAACAGTCAGCATCGAAATAAATTCTTTGACGGTTAAATGCCGTAGTTGTCTAATACCCTGCTGATGCTGACATTGCTTGATACGCACGTTTCTCATTTCTCAGCCTATGTGTTTGTGTCTTTGGGTCGTGCTTTTTAAAACAATCAGCAGAAGACTTTCGGCATGAAAAGCGAAAATGGGCACCACTTACACTTCTCACGTGTCTCTTAAACGGCACAAGTACTTCAGTATCAATAAACATGCTTAAAATTATTATCGACATTACCTACAATTGTCTAAACTAACTTCTTCGTCTATTTTTACTTAATGTGTTTTCTGTATGATTATGCTCCTTAATGTAACCTCTATATAAATGTTTTACTCATTATTCATGTCCATTTATGGAACTGTAATTAGGGTGTAATGTCAGGAACAATGTGCTGTAAATGAATGGAAATCTCAAAACATTACTTCTAATACATTTCATGCATAGGGAAATAAGGTTTGCCATCATCTAAAACTTAGAGGGAAGTCCCTCAAAAACGATACTGGCCTGGCGGAGATAGAAAAGGTGGATCTTGCGAGTCGAACTCAAATGTTCGATTGTCGATTGTGCCAAGAGTTAGTTAGCGGCTAGCAGACAAAGGATTTGCATCTTGTGAAGTGAACGAGGCAAGAAGAGCAACAAGATTACGTAATGTAGCCTCGGATCGGAAGTAATTTGGCGTATTATTCATGTCATACCTTGGTTAGCTCCATGCTTCGAAAATCCAACGCTAAGAAGAGATATTCAGAACAAATAACGCAGCAACGGTCATGGATACCTTTGTCGCCTTTTTTTGAATAGCTGTAGGAGATCGACACTGCCACCAACCATCGTCTCAAGAAATCGGTTGAGTTTTCTATAATTTCATGGATCAGTTTCTCTTTCAATATAAGTTTGTCTTCTGTAAACTTTGTGTTGAGGCATCGTATTTTATCTTCAGTTGTTTACCGAGACAGGGTCCTATGTGAAGTGCTACGACATTTCCGAGTATCCTATTTTATTGAACTGAAAAACAGTTATCTTTCTTAACAAAAGCTAATAAACTTCATGGATTAGTGAAGTACATAGTTCTCCTGTGAGCCCTATTTTGGAAACACTCTACGCAATTTTCGTGAAAGCATAGTTAACGTGTATGTAGTTATTAAGGGTTGTCATCAGCCTATATCTGTTCCTAGTAACAGGTAGTTTACGGGTCCCCATGTCAGTAGCTGAGCCAGATGTAAATTTCATATTACAATATCAAAACTCAAGAAGTACGAATTTGATTCATATAACTTAAGTGAACTATAATTAACAGCTATAAGTATTGAAACTTTATTAGATTCGGGCATCACATGTCCTATTTGAGCTAAACAGTTCTAGGAAATTAATGATGCTTGAAAATACAAATAGTAATCACTGCAGGTAATTTAATTGTCTGAAAAGCGTTTCAGTGGCAGTATTTTCCAATAATTAAACTGATAAAAGAACCTCATATCTAAGTTAGTAATGCTCCCCCATAAGTAAATCGTCTACTTATAATGACCATTACCTTGATGTTTCATCGTTCAGATAGTAAGTGCTACTGTGTACTGGTTGTTGACATAACGTTTCAATATTCCTACTGTATTATTCACTCCAAATCACTGGTATATTGTTTGCTAAAGTGTGCTGCTGTGTCGTGTCCTATAAGCAAAAATTGTATTTCACTGTCAAGTAAAGTAGGTTCCAATAGTCAGCTTTATTTATGATGAGTAACAGTACTTGTTACAACTTTGCCTCATTAGGCTGGCGACCGTTTCCAATCTACGTAATTATAGTTTACTTTGTAACTTATAGGATCTTCGTTCAAATCTTTTGCTATCGTTTCCTTTCAATAGAAATCCTTAGAGAAACGAAAATAGTCAGACACCTTAACCATTATACGCACGATCACGATCAAATAGAAATCCAGTTGCAGGAGTAAAATTATCAGGGTACTCTAATTTAGTAGTCACCGGTAGTGATATACATAATAAAATGTTGCGTAACGAAATCATTAATTAAAAGTACTAGGAGATTTTCGCTGCATCCTCTGCCTACGCCGGAAGATAAGTTATACTGCAGAATCTAAATTAATTATTAATTTTAACAACTATTAGGAGTAAATAACTGAAATAAATATGTCTAAAATAAATTTTAAAAAATAAAACCATTTTCGAACTTCTCGTATTTTCCCAATAGACAACGAAACCAAAACGCCCTAGACAAGTCACATGAGATGGATGTTGGCTTCTCTTAGTAGAAGACACAGAACACCGACTCCAAACATGGCTTCGATCATGACCAAACTGTTGTTCTCACAGAAGCACTTTACGCACTTCAGACATCATCATTAACCGCGTTAGTCACTGTCATTGAAGAATGGGTAGACCGATACTCGGAATACGTTTGACCGCCGGATCCAAGACGATTTTTGGATGCTCCAAATTTCAGAATAAGTGTATACCTTGACCCCAGTGGTATAAATATAGTGTGCGGAAGAAAAACTAAAGCTAACACAATGGTTCAATGTGCTCTGTAAAGGCCGAAACGAAGTGTTAACAACAATATTTGTAAACACAATTGCCGAGGGAAAAAGGTCCGATTCGTGTTTTACGTGAAAATGTGTCGTGGAAGGATGAACTTGATATAAGAGGAGCGGTAAAAATTAAAAATCATAGGTGATAAAATAATTGAAACGTGAGACATTACCACGAGAGAAAATTCAAAGCCTATAGGGTGAACGGTGACCGTTACAAACAAAACTGTTAGCAGCGAAAAGTCGCTTTTCTTTGTTTGACATATTTCACCGGCAGACGCTAGCGTCTTCAGAAATTTAGCAGACGCCGGCAACACGTCAGATATATCCGCTTGTGTATGTGTCATACATCTGCGCGGACGTCTCCGCTATACACAGACAGATAATTTGACGTGCGGCCGGCGGCTGCTAAATTTCTGAAGATGCTTACGTTTACTTGTGAAACAAGTCAAATAAAGAAAAATGGCATACACCTTGTGGCTACTAAGAAATTTGACGCACGTATCACTACAACTCTGCCTACAACGCTGTCTAACTCACTCCTCAGCTGCTGCTTCCTTTTACACATCTAGATTCTTATAACTGAATTTTGGTTTCTGTAGAAGTGGTAAACATCGTTTCGTTCCTTGTATTTTACCCCTTCTACATTTCATTTCAAAGAATGTATGCCTGTCAACATTTTCAAAAGCATTCTCTGAATCTACAAACTGTATCAAAGTGGGTTTGCCTTTCTTGAGGCGTAGGGTAGGTATCGTCCTGTCTGTTCCTACATACCTGCATTTTCCTGGAACCCAGACTGAACTTAACCGAGACCAGCTTCCGTCAGTTTTCCCATTCTTCAATAAATAATTCATGTCTTTTTGCTTTATTTTGTATAAATGTCTCCTATTCTTAATTGCCGTATGTGTGTGTGTGTGTGTGTGTGTGTGTGTGTGTGTATGTGTGCCTGTGTGGAATTTTGTACCTGTATTCCATTTAACTTTTACAAAACGGAACTAAAAAAGCAAAAACTGTACTAAAGACGCTATCATGTGAAACTACGTATTACGCAGTGCGATGAACAGTGCTACAATGTCATGCGAAACAGTACGTATCTCACAGTCGTAACACAAAAACCTAACATAGTAGAAATCCTGAGACTGGTTTGATGCAGCTCTCCATGCTACTCTATCCTGTGCAAGCTTCTTCACCCCCCAGTACCTACTGCAGCCTACATCCTTCTGAATCTGCTTAGTGTATTCATGTCTTGGTCTCCCTCTACGATTTTTACCCTCCACGCTGCCCTCCAGTACTAAATTGGTGATCCATTGATTCCTCAGAACATATCCTACCATCCGATCCCTTCTTCTAGTCAAGTTGTGCCACAAACTCCTCCCCAATTCTATTCAATACCTCCTCATTAGTTATGTGATCTACCCATAGAATCTTCAGCATTCTTCTGTAGCACCACATTTCGAGAGCTTCTATTCTCTTTTTGTCTAAACTATTTATCGTCCACGTTTCACTTCCATACATGGCTACACTCCATACAAATACTTTCAGAAACGACTTCCTAACAATAAAATCAATACTCAATGTTGACAAATTTCTCTTCTTCAGGAACGCTTTCCTTGCCATTGCCAGTCTACATTTTATATCCTCTCTATTTCGACCATCATCAGTTAGTTTGTTCCCCAAATACCAAACTCATTTACTACTTTAAGTGTCTAATTTCCTAATCTAATTCCTTCAGCATCACCAAACTTAATTCGACTGCATTCCATTATCCTTGTTTTGCTTTTGTTAATGTTCATCTTATACCCTCCTTTCAAGACCCTGTCCATTCCGTTCAACTGCTCTTCCAAGTCATTTGCTGTTTCTGATAGAATTACAAAGTCATTGGTGAACCTCAAAGTTTTTATTTCTTCTCCATGGATTTTAATACCTACTCCGAACGTTTCTTTTGTTTCCTTTACTGCTTGCTAAACATACAGATTGAATAGCATCGGGGAGAGGCTACAACCCTGTCTCACTCTCTTCCCAACCACTGCTTCCCTTTCATGTCCCTCGACTCTTATAACTGCCATCTGGTTTCTGTACAAATTGTAAATAGGCTTTCGCTCCCTGTATATTACCCCTGCCACCATCAGAATTTGAAAGAGAGTATTCCAGTCAACATTGTCAAAAGCTTTCTCTAAGTCTACAAATGCTAGAAACGTATATTTGCTTTTCCTTAATCTAAGATAAGTCGTAGGGTCAGTATTGCCTCACGTGTTCCAACATTTCTACGGAATCCAAACTGATCCACCCCGAAACGACTTCTACCAGTTTTTCCATTAGTCTGTGAAGAATTCGCGTTAGTATTTTGCAGCTGTGACTTACTAAACTGATAGTTCGGTACTTTTTGCATCTGTCAACTCCGGCTTTCTTTGGGATTGGAATTATTATATACTTCTTAAAGTCTGAGAGAATTTCGCCTGTCTCATAGATCTTGCTCACCAGATGGTAGAGTTTTGTCAGGACTAGCTCTCCCAAGGCTGTCAGTAGTTCTAACGGAATGTTGTCTACTCCCGGAGCTTTTTTGCGACTCAGGTCTTTCAGTGCTCTGTCAAACTCTTCACGCAGTATCATATCTCCAATTTCATCTTCATCTACATCCTCTTCCATTTCCATGATATTGGCCTCAAGGACATCGCCCATGTATAGACCCTCTATATACTCCTTCCAAGTTTCTGCTTTCCCTTCTTTGCTTAAAACTGGGTTTCCATCTGAGCTCTTGATATTCATAGAAGTGGTTCTCTTTTTTCCAAAGGACTCTTTAATTTTCCTGTAAACAGTATCTGTCTTACCCCTCGTGAGATAAGCCTCTACAGCCTTACATTTGTCCTCTAGCCATCCCTGCTTAGCCATTTTGCACTTCCCCTCGATCTAATTTTTGAGACGTTTGTATTCCTTTTTGCCCGCTTCACTTAGTGCATTTTTGTAGTTTCTCCTTTCATCAATCAAATTCAGTATCTCTTCTGTTACCCAAGGATTTCTATTGGCCCTCGTCTTTTTACCTACTTGATCCTCTGCTGCCTTCACTATTTCATTCCTCAAAGCTACCCATTCTTCTTCTACTGTATTTCTTTCCCCCATTCCTGTCAATTGTTCCCTGATGCTCTCCCTGAAACTCTGTACAACCTCTGGTTCTTTCATTTTATCCAGATCCCATCTCCTTAAATTTCCAAGTTTTTGCAGTTTCTTCAGTTTTAGTCTACAGTTCATAACCAATAGATTGTGGTCAGAGTCCACATCTGCCTCTGGAAATGTCTTACAATTTAAAACCTGGTTCCTAAATCTCTGTCTTACCATTATATAATCTATCTGAAACCTTTTAGTATCTCGTTCTTCGATGTATACTACCTTCTTGCATGATTCTTGATCCAAGAGTTATCTATGATTAAGTTATGCTCTGTGCAAAATTCTACCAGGCGGCTTCCTCTTTCATTTCTTAGCCCAAATCCATATATCACTTACTATGTTTCCTTTCTTCCTTTTCCTACTGTCGAATTCGAGTCACCCATGACTGTTAAATTATCGTCTCTCTTCACTACCTGAATAACATCTTTTGTCTCATGTAACATTTCATCAATTTCTTCATCATCTGCAGAGCTAGTTGGCACATAAACTTGTACTGCTGTGATAGGCGTGGGCTTCGTGTGAATATTGGCCACAATAATGCGTTCACTATGCTGATGGAAGTAGTAGCTTACCCGCACTCCTATTTTTTATTCATTATTAAACCTACTCCTGCATTTTCCCTATTTTATTTTGTATTTATAACCCCGTATTCACTTGACCAAAAGTCTTGTTCGTCCTGCCACCGAACTTCACTAATTCCCACTATATCTAACTTTAACCTATCCATTTTCCTTTTTAAGTTTTCTAACCTACCTGCCCGATTAAAGGATCTGACATTCCACGCTCAGATCCGTAGAACGCAAGTTTTCTTTCTCCTGATAACGACGTCCTCCTGAGTAGTCCCCGCTGGAGATCCGAATGAGGGACTTTTTTACCTCTGGAATATTTTACCCAAGAGGACGCCATCATCATTTAATCGTACAGTAAAGCTGCATGCCCTCGGGAAGAGTTGCGGCTGTAGTTTCCCCTTGCTTTCAGCCGTTCGCAGTACCAGCACAGCAAGGCCGTTTTGGTTGATGTTACAAGGCCAGATTAGTCAATCATCCAGACTCGTGCCCCTGCAACTACTGAAAAGGCTGCTGCCCCTCTTCAGGAACCACACGTTTGTCTGGCCTACGGTACGGCTATCTGTATAGCTGAGGCACGCAAGCCTCCCCACCAACGGCAAGGTCCATGGTTCATGGGGAGGGGGGGGGGGGCATAAACTTATGAACTGACCTTGATGGTAGTTCGGAATGCAATATTTGAGTGTAAATAGTCTTACTGTGTCACAACAGCGATGTTAAGCAGGTGCGTACGAACTGTCTTGCCTTACCTTGTGGCAGCGGAAACTCGTTACTGCTCGAAAGTGGTGAACTGTAGATTGTAGCGCAGTAGCAAACCAGTTAAAGAAAACCAAGTACAGGTGCAGCGCATGGAAAAGTAACTATGCTAAGCACATACTTATGTTACTGTGTTCAACAAAGTGCAATTTGGTGACTCGAAAATGAAATAAAACTTTAGTAAGGAGTAGGTGAAAGAAATAAATGTTCAAATGTGTGCGAAATCTTACAAGCTTACAAACTACTTAACCTAAATTATCCTAAGTACAAACACACACACCCATGCCCGAGGGAGGACTCGAACCTCCGCCGGGATCAGCCGGCGGTGAAAGAAACTGAACCTACTGAATTATATAGAAGAGTCTAGCACTTAAGACTTTATTATGAAACTGATTTTTATCGATTACAATAATCTGTATAAAATTCACTTCTTATAAAAAATATAACTCTTCCATGTAACTCGTTGATGAAATGAAAAAGGAAGGCTGAATCTATGACTGAGTCAAAGCTATGTGAGCAGATCAATTTGTTTAATGTTGTCTCGACATTCAAACAAACCAACATGAAACGATCAAGAAAAATCATATCGAAAATTTGCCTTCCTCAAACTCACAATAAATTACACCACCCCGCCCTCTCTCGCCGCCTTTACCAACATGAATTTGGCAGGATGTTTCTTGCTGATAACAATGAACATACGACAAATTCTTACGTAGAAGTTCATAGGAAAAGGAGAGAAGAAAATTTGCAGTGGAATTCTGAACAAAGGTGGGATTAAGTTACCTTAATGCACAGTAAATTCTTCAAAATAGCTGTGAAAATTACTGTGGCTAGTAGGAAAAGAATTAAATCTCAAATACCTTATGCAGTTGTAACGAAAATAGTTTTTTGGTTATATATGAGTTGCATACGTACATAGGGTATGACCTAGCCACTAAATGTTTGAGAAGACCGAAACACATAGCGTAACACAAAGCCTATTCAACGAGGGAAATGGGTTACGCCGTTCTGCTCTGGGAGGAAAGTAAAAGTGTGACACAAAATTGTCACATACAGACCACACTAAAAAATTCAAGTGCGTATTATGTGATGAAACGGTACGCATGACGGAACTAGAGGGCAGAATTAGGAAGGCAGTTACATGTTACGTCTTCTACTGACAACCGATCTAACATCTTCTCCGAACCAGTAATGACTGTCACATCGCACAGTGAAAGTAATATCGGCGCAGGAAACCGAAATCATATGTCAAATAATTGCAGCCCGAGCAAAACAGATGGGGATGTATTCCTTTCTGACGGTCAACTAGTCCATAATTGTAATAGCGACAAACCTGTTGGTGCCTCATTTGCACTACCAGACCAGCACATCGGTCTGTAATGCCAAGAATGTCCAGTATCTTTTTGATGGCAGCACAGGCCATCGTATCTGTGTATTAGGTGCCACATTGCCAAATCTCTTTCTCTGTGCTCATATGCAGTAGTGGCTACCACATCGGATTACCATAATGAATGTCCAAATCTTTCATAATAACTGTGCATGAGCCTTGCTGATGATGGTTATCCCCCCTAGTGGGTCCATCAATCCTAACATGAAACATAACAGAACATCCATTACAATCTTAATCTGCATCTATTGGCACATGAGATGTCACATGTCTAGTGACATATGTAATACCTAAATGGAAATAACAAATTTTCTCACAAAAAACTTAGTAAAAATGGAAAAGTTTAACATAGTAATCTCCCATAAAGTACTAACGTAAAACTGCAAATGCAGTGTAGCCATGGCAGCGGAAAAGAACCAAAATAATATTCCTAGCATCTAACTATAGAAAGGGTTACCGAATGCATTCAGAGAATTAGAGCGGCTAGAAAAAAAAACTATCGGAAACGCTTTAGTCATCAGTCAGTCACAAGAAGAAACCTTCAAATCTAATTGATACTATCAAAGAAAATGGAAGACACATAAATATTTAAATGATACCGCAAATTAAACTTGACTTACTGGTTAAGTAATGTTATAAATGACCTGTTTTGACGCTTCACTTTCAACATTTTTATTTCAATGAAGCCAAAGTAAATAACTGAAACATTACTTGGCTAAAGATAGCAGCAAAAAACACACACAAGTGAAATAACCAATAGTTCCTTTCCGTGCACTAAACCTTTATCAACGTTTCTTTGCTATTAATTCGTATTTCCTTTCTCAACCGTAATCAAATGTCTCCTCAACATAGTTTTACAACTGTAGCGGATTTTGTCATTGCTGATAAACCTATCATAATAACTTTTATGATCGTTGTGTCATATACTTTTACTTTAATACGCGTATTTCCTCCATTACAAGATAACCTCTCTACTCAGTTGCCACATTTACTCTCAATATATTGATTTTACGTTTTAAATCAGCATTACATGTACCATTCTCATGTTCCGCTGTTACCGTTATTACCTGTGTACCGAAAATACGCCGCAGTCGACATCCCATGGTATCACAAATCATTCATTAACACTGTATACTTCATCTTACGTTTTCAAAATCATTGACATGACAAACATACTCATAAAACCTAAATACAAATTTTACCATAACATCAAAAACATTAAGCAGAAGGAAATGTCATCATTTTATTTTATCTCTTCTTAGCTTTGGATTTTCGCTGTGAACGAACATCGCTTGCACGGGTTCATTAGGTCCTTCAATTTAGTTTTCATTAATTTTTGCACTGGTTTCTAAAAGGAAAAGTTATATAACATGGAAAGAATACTATCACAAGGAACTGTTTCCACAAAATGCCATCTTATAACATTCAAGTGTAAACTGTAGTGCTGTAACAGAAAAAAAACGTAAGAGTAAAATCTAATGCAACACATATATTACGAGTGAAGATGTAAAGCTATTCTGTACATTCTTCTTCTTTAACTTCAGCATTCATGCGTATCTCAAAGTCTTTCACTAATTTCCTTTATTTTACTTTCCTTTTTTTTATACTGAACCTATTGAATGACATGGAAGGCACTAGCGTTTAAAGAAACTTTATTATGAAACTGGTTTTTAACTAATACAACAGTCCATACAGAATTCACTTCCTATAGGGAAATAAGACTGTGCCATGATTCTCATTAATGAAATGATAAACGAGAGGTGAAGCTATGATTCTGATTACAAGTCATGCGAGCACGTAATTTTGTTTTATCTCGTCTCAGCAGCCAAACTAACCAACCAGAATCAAAAACGAAGAATCATGCATCTGCAATTTGTTTTTTCAAACCGTTCAGCATCGTGGTCGACACCAGACTGTGTCACTTAAATACACGAGAATGCCACACTAGCAACTACAAATTATTGACTTGGTGTAACGTATCGATTATTAAATACGTCTGTCTGAAAAATGCCCAGTGTACAAGTATGAGGTATGATTCAGCGAATAAAAAGAGAATTCTCATCACTCTCACTGACCACGAAAAATAAACAAGAGACGTTGAGCATCTTACAACTGTTTCGCAAACATGAGTCATTAAAATGATGGTTCGATAATATTTACAGCTGTCAGTATTTGCCTTCGTTGAAACTAGAATTTTGTATTCCGCTTTACGTCTGAGGGTATTTCACCTGTCTAACGTGTCTTGCATTGTTTTGTGATGGCTGGCTCTCTGGAGGATATCAACTATTTTGGGGGAATGTCGTCTACTCCCGGGTCTTGTTTAGACTTAGGTCTCTCAAAGATCAGTCAGATTCAAATCACAGTATCGTGTCTCCCGTCTCATATTTATTAACTGCCTTTTCCTTTTCTATAATATTGCCTACAAGTTCGTTTTCCTTGTATAGCCTCTGTATAGTTTTTCCACCTTTCATTGACTCTCTACGTAATCGTACCACCTTCAATGTCAGTCTTCCCTTCTTTGCTCAGTACTGTTTTGTCAACAGAGTTCTTAATATTGATATAAATCAGCGCGTGGCTTTTGGTGGCCATGTTTTCCTCCTGAAAATACGTTGAAAGTTCTTCTATGTCTATTTGTTTAGTATGTCTCCTCGGTATCTGGTGAGGCGAAAGAGTCGTCGACGCGCCAGTGTAAAATACGAGAGGAAACTGAAGTTATTATGCAGCCAGACAACATTAAGAGAGAGGATGGCTATAAACTTCGATAGTCCAGGCCACCGGCTATCCCAGTCCGACGGGGTGCGAGCAGAAGCCTCATTGGTCATGGACGCAACCGCATAAACAAACAGCAGAAGTGTGATCTGCTAGACCAATTGTTCATACATAAAATATTGCAAATGATAGTTACATGAAAGGGGCTGAGACAGGATCTTTTCAACAGATGCTCAGATTTGGTCATAGATGAGTGATACAACAGATTCGTTTCGACATTAAAATAATTTTTATCCTTCCAGGTACTGTACTTTCGTTGAAAATAACAGAAAATCGCGTCCAACGCTATTACCTGAAGATCTGATATGATATAAAGGTTGAATAACAGAATTAAATAGAAAATAGTGGTAGATAATGAAACATTTACTAACTGAGCTAATGCGTTTAAAGATTTCAAACATAAAGTTCTTAACCATGGTTAATAAAATATATTCAGTAACGAAATAATAAACAGACTGTTGCATAAAGGAAATTTAATTTCTTTACCTGTGTGGTCACTTATTGCCCTTATTCATAAGGCTGGACGGCCTTCTGAAGCAGGGAAGTAGGTCCCCGCAACCGGTAAGGAAATTAAATTTCTTTAATGCAACTGGTTGTTTATTATTTCATTACATACAGCTACAATTTCAGTGAAACGTATTCGCATGAAGAGCTTCCGTACCATACCATAGACTGTCAGCTGATATTATCGTATCTATATATTGTTTAACATTTATCGTATGAAAGTCACCATGTAAGCAAAAAATTATGCCACAATGTCACTGCAGGAGGAAATACTGACTTTCTGCAGTCATATTTTTTTTCTCAGTAAGGTTACTGAAATGAGTTTGTTGGTGGTTACCGTGACATGTTATTATGGAATCTTATCAACTCTCTCGTGCTCTCTACTTTGTAACACCGCGCTCCTCTCAATAAACTTGTTTCTTCTTTTGCTACTGCCTTTGTTCGGCAACGTGCGCATGATCGGCCGGGTTAAGTACGGATGTGGCATGGTTAATGTTAAGGGATGCCTCTCAATAACCTTGTTTCTGCTGTGTATATTCTCCATCCTTTCCCTTTCGTTAAAATCGATACCATATTTCCCTAGAGTATGAATAGTCGTAATTTTGATGACCATCTTTATGGTTTCGATCCTTAATGTCTTATTTTATATTTCTGTAAAGTTGCCATTAGTACAACTGAATCTAACCTATTATATTAGAAAAGGTCACTTACTCTTCAATATGAGGTTTCATCACAAGAAACGTAACGGATATATCTTCTTCGTTGGTTTATTTCCAAGTAATTTATACACACAGGATGACACAGCTGCCACTACCGACGGCTTATATGCAACTTGCAACGCATTCAAACGTCATTTGCAGGGTTTTCATATTCTCTCGCTCACTATGTACAAGCTATTAGTTCTACAGGAAAAAAAATGTGACCTTTTTGTAAGAAATTTGATGTAGTTAAATTTTGTTTTGGGATACGTCTTCTCTAGAGACTGTAGCTTTCGAATTATTCAAGAAAAACGTAACAAGTGGACATAAAACGCATTTTTCTTGAATAACTCGAAAACCGTGGCCTCCTGAGGAAACGTATACCAGTACGAAATTTGACTACAATACATTAATCTTTTCTGTAGGACTAAAAGTTTCCGCGTAGCGGGCGAGAGAAAATGAAAATCTCGCACGTGTTGCGAGATGCATAAAACCCCTCACTAGGAGCACCTCAACCATCCTGTATAAGTTCGATAAATGTTATGGCTCCAGTTTTTCTTGCAGTAATACTAAGATTGTAGACTGTTGTATTCTGGTGGTGTTCCTGAACCACTCAATGTAATATTTCCTCATTGACAGCTGTTACATTGGTGATCAACAAATAAAAACCTCTTTACATATGTAACAATACTGAATATCTAATATATATTTACGCATCTCGTTATTAAGATACAAATTAAGATGTATTGCGGTTTAGTGTACAGGTTTCATGCATGTAAATGTAGCTTATAGAAAAATAATATTTTTCTGACTCTCTGTGTTCGCATAGTGTACATATTTTCTGGGGATAAGATCATTTGTTTATCACTTAAACAAGTTCCAATTTTTGAAGATTACAATATAGTATGTATAAATAATAGGTGTCTCTTTCTTCTTAATAATCTTGAAGTTATGTTATGAGAACACAGGCTCTGCTGTGTTTCGTTACATTGTTTATAACAACAGACCTATTTCTGTGTGATTGCGATCTTAAGGCAATCTATGAAAAGTACGTAGTTCAGTCCAATATTTCAAAATATTAATTAAATAATTTAACCTATTATAGAATAATGGTTTGCTACATAGTACATATGGTGTTGATGACCATATGACATCAATGTCTCAGTTCCTGTCACACTATTGTGTATGATTGTTCCTTTAATGTTCTTGGAGCTATAGTTGGTGTTAGATTTTTGGTGGAATAATTATTTACGTAGCTGTCAAATTTTGAACGTTTATTTGATAATGACGTTTCATGACAACTATACTGCCGGTGAGTCAACGAGGTTACATGGTTACAGTCATTTTGCTTCTTTGATACTGTCTAGAATTTGAAAACTACCACGTATTCATATCTAGGAATATATAAAACAAAGTTAAAGTATGTGATAAATTCAGACTAGAAGGAATTTCAATATTCGACATCGAAAACAGGTCCGTGATAGCACCAGTAACCCACAAACTTTCTTCCACCGTCTGAAAACAGAACGACATACAGCGGGCGATATAGAACGAAGCATTGAGGTCTTACACATTGCACAAAAAGGACCACTAATAAATGTTCTTGGCGAAATCGAAATATATTTGTGTGCACAAAACTAGCCTCAAGGAGTTCTAAATGACAGGTCTATTTGAAACTTAGGCATTATATACAAAATTTTATTTAAATTATCTTTCCAAACAAGAGATGAGTAGAAAAACAGAAACTAAAAACTTACCAGAGAACATGTTACACGAAATTAAAAGTAACGAATGGAGAACTTGCGTTTACATAAATGACATCGGTGAACTGTTACAGTCATCACACACCACAACACTACCTGGCACAATCAATTCCATAAAAAAACAATACGATCGTAGAACCTTATAAATAGAAAATATACAAGGACTATAATATGGCTGATATGAGAAAGCTGTGACATAGAGAATACCACAGAAGCAAACTGTAGCCATGTAACGTCGCTCATTCATCTGTCAATATAGCAATCACGAAACGGCATTATCAAATAAACTTTCAAAATTCGACAAATACATAATTAATTATTATATGTAGCGAACCATTATTCTATTAAAGTTTAAATTATAAACTTCAAAATTTGCCATAATGTACAAAACTTCGTACTTTTTACAGACTTCTTGAATATGGCAGTTACGCCGAAACAGGCCTATTGTAGCAAACAATATAACCAAACATAGCAGAGTCTAGGTTTCATGACATAGCAGTATCGTTATATGACATACATGACCCAGATGGGCCCAGATAAGATCAAATTCTTGCTGTTTCTAATAATTTACCAAGGGCTAAAAACATTCTCTACAGCTATATTTAAATGTATACTCAGTAAGCCACCCTACGGTATGTGGTGGATTGTAGTTCTGGTGTCACTGACAGATCCCCCCTCCATTTTCCATTTTCGAATGGCCTGATGGAAGGGTAATTGCCGATAGATGTTTGTATAAAAAATAATTTATCAAATTTTCTCGTTGTGGTCAATTCGCGATACCTATGTGGGAAGAAAGAATATGTTTCTCGACTCTTCCCGCAACGCACTCTTGCAACTTTAATAGCAAACATTTCCGTGAGCGACATAGCGAGTGACGTAGCGTCTGGCACAGGAGGTTGTGAGATCTCTGTAATGCTTTGGCGTCGAATAAACGATCCCATGACGAAACGCACCACTCTGCGTTGTATATTGTCTACCTCTTCTATTAATCCAATCTGGTAAGGGTAGAAGACTGAAGAGCTATAATCAAAAATCAATTGAACAAGTATTTTGTAATCACTTTTTTCGTGAATGAGTTACATTTCCTTAATGTCTTCTACTAAATCTCATATTGGCATCTAACTTGTTTCATGCGTTCATTCCACTTTCAGTCGTCCCGTAAGGCTACGCCTAGGTATTTCATGGTAATTACTGGTAGCAATGATTTCTCGCCAATAGTATAATCGTAGAATAGTGAATTTCCATACTCATTCACGCGCAATGCGTTACATTTACTTACGTCCAGGGTGAAGAGCCGATAACTGTATGGCTCATTGATGCCTTGCACATCTTCCTGCAATTCGCCACAGTCTGTACGTAATATTCTTTTGCGAAAATGACTTTTCTTGTAGCGAGATTGTTTCTTTATTCTTAAGCAAAGACTTTTTTCTGTTTTGGAGACTATGTTGGTATGGCAATTTGTGGTAGTAGTGGATCGTTTACGTATGTCACGGACTTGCTTTCGTACATCAGTGTTGACCATGTGCAAAAGAAATGAGGTTATGTTCCTAACATATAAGAGGGTGTGAGTTAATAACAAAATGATTGTTAAATATTTCTTTATATAACTACTTTCCGGTAATATAGGGTGCCCTTAAAGTCTCGTTGTAATATCAAAATATCATAAATGGTGACTATTACGCACTGTTACACATCGTGGTTTGCTGTCAATTATTTAACAGTTTCCAAGTTCTTTTTTCTTTTATAGTAGAAATTCAATTTGTGCCCCACTCGTCAGCATTTCAGCATCAACAGTTGGCTTATCTGAGTCCCAATGTTCTAAACTGAGCGAGGTGGCACAGTGGGAGTATGATGTTTTAAATGAGCACCTGGCCACAATGGTTCAGGTTTTCTGTGATTTAACTAACTCACTTCAGACAAATGCTGGGATGGTTCCTTTGGAAAGGTGTGACCAATTTCCTTTTGCATCCTTCCCTATTCCGATGGTACCGATGATCTCGCTGTTCACCCTCCCCCCCTCCTCAAATCAACCAATCAAACGAATTCTAATGTTGTGGCGAGTTAAATGCACAGAAATGTGGAACACATCTTGGTCAGAAGACAGCCACGTTTTCATGTAGTTATTGTCAGCATTTATGGAGGCTAGCATGGAACACATGAATGCATACATCAGTGGGCAATCGTCAGCAGCAGCACTTGGTCCATTTGCAGTTTAACAGAATGGACAATGTCTTGAGAGGAGGATAAAAGATGAACATTAAAAAAAGCAAAAAGAGGGTAATGGAATGCAGTCGTATCAAATCAGGTGCTGCTGAGGGAATTAGATTAGGAAATGAGACACTTAAATTAGTAGATGAGTTTTGCTATTTGGAGAGCAAAACAACTGAAGATGGTCGAAGTAGAGAGGATATAAAATGTAGACTGGCAATGGCAAGGAATATGTTTCTGAAGAAGAGAAATTTGTTAACATCGAGAATAGATTTAAGTGTCTGGAAATCTTTTTCCAAAGTATTTGTATGGAGCATAATTGCTTTTTTACACTTTATAGGCAGCTGATCTTCTTCCATACAATTCATGTGATGCACGATGAACTTACTTCTAAGGGTCACACAGAAATGCAGTTTGCACTCTGTCTGCGCATGCACTGCCCGTCTCTTTAAGATTTGAGCCACCTCGTTATGCTGACTTCAGCTGGCGGAGTGCTCGCAGTTAGGCACCAATAGTTCAATAGTACCGGATGACACGGTGCACCCGCTCCTGGTCTGTCGCCATTCTGATGAACTACACATCAAATTGCAACAAAGGACGAACTAGGAACACCTTCAGAGCTCAAAATAATATACAACATGCCGCGATTCTCTAACTATAACACAGGCTTGTCCAAGAATTCGGCTCATGATTTGTATGGCACGAGTGCCTCTGCACTCAGGCTCGCTGCACATTTCCCCACCGTTACAGCACACTGTGTGAACGTGAGGTGGGGGTGGAGGGTGGGATCAGTAGGAAGGGGGGGGGGGGAACTGAGTGACTTAGTTTTATATTTTATATTTTTCAACAACAAAGATCAAACACAAAACAAATTTCAGTACTGTTTAATAATTCTTGGCATGATGAAAGCATAGTATTACACTGAAGAGCCAGAGTAAGTGGTACACCTGCCCAATATCATATAGAGTCCCCGCAAGCACACAGAAGTGCCGCAACACGGCATTTCATAGACTCAACTAACGTCTGAAGTAGTGCTGGAGGGAACTGACACCATGAATTCTGCAGGGCTGTCCGCAAATCCGTGTACGAGGGACTGGAGATCTCTCCTGAACAGCACGTTTCAATGCATCGTAATTACGCTCAATAATGTTCATGTCAGAGGAATCTGGTGGCCAGTGTTAGTGTTCAAACCCTCAAAAGGGTCTTCCTGGAGGCACCCAGCAACAATTCTGGGAGTGTGGGGTGTCGCATTGTTGCAGTTGTTGTTGTTGTTATTCTTGTTGTGACCTTCAGTCCAGAGACAGTTAGATGCATCTCCACGTGCTACCCTACCCTGTGCAAGCTTCTTCATCTCGAAGTACCTACTTTCTTTTGAATGTGCTTAGTATATTCATGTATTGGTCTCCCTCCACAATTTTTACCCACAACGTTGCCCTCCAGTACTAAACTGATGATCCCTTCATGCCTCGGAACATGTCCTACCAACCGATCCCCTCTTTTAGTCAAGTTATGCCACAATTTCCTCTTCTCCCCATTTCAGTTCAGTACATCCTGAGTAGTTACGTGATCTATCCATCTAATCTTCAGCATTCTTCTGTAGCACCACATTTCGAAAGCTTCTATTCTCTTCTTGTCTAAACTATTTATCGTCCATGTTTCACTTCCATACATGGCTGCACTCCACACAAATACTTTGGAAAAAGATTTCTAGACACTTAAATCTATTCTCGATGTTAACAAATTTCTCTTCTTCAGAAACATATTCCTTGCCATTGCCAGTCTACATTTTATATCCTCTCTACTTCGACCATCATCAGTTGTTTTGCTCTCCAAATAGCAAAACTCATCTACTAATTTAAGTGTCTCATTTCCTAATCTAATTCCCTCAGCAGCACCTGATTTAATACGACTGCATTCCATTACCCTCTTTTTGCTTTTTTTTAATGTTCATCTTTTATCCTCCTCTCAAGACATTGCCCATTCTGTTAAACTGCTCTCCTAGGTCCTTTGCTGTCTATGACAGAATTACAATGTCATCGACAAACCTCAAAGTTTTTATTTCTTCTGCGTGGATTTTAATTCCTACTCCAAATTTTTCCTTTTTTTTCCCTAATTGCTTTCTCGAGATATAGATTGAATACCATAGGGGATAGGCTGCAACCCTGTCTAACGCCCTTCACAACCACTGAATCCATTTCATGCCCATCGACTCTTATAACTACCATCTGGTTTCGGTACAAATTGTAAATAGCCTATCGTTCCCTTTATCTGACCCCTGCCACCTTCAGAATTTGAAAGACAATATTCCAATCAACATTGTCAAAAGCTTTCTCTAAGTCTACAAATGCTAGAAACATAGGTTTACCTTTCCTTAATCTATCTTATAAGGTAAGCCGTAGGGTCAGTACTGCGTCACGTGTTGCAACATTTCTATGGAATCCAGACTGACCATCCCCAAGGTCGGCTTCTACCAGGTTTTCCTCTCGTATGTTAAGAATTCATGTAAGTATTTTGCAGCGCTGACTTATTAAACTGATGGTTAGGTATTTTTCAGACCTGTCAGCACCTGCTTTCTTTGGGATTGGAATTATGACATACCTACTTTTGGTAGAGTTTTGTCAGGACTGGCTCTCCCAAGGCTATCAGTAGTTCTAATGGAATGTTGTCTACTCCCGGGGCCTCGTTTCGGCACAGGTCTTTCAGCGCTCTTACGAACTCTTCACGCAGTATCATATCTCCCATTTTATCTTCATCTACGTCCTCTTCCATTTCCTAATATAGA
The DNA here is from genome assembly GCF_021461395.2 of Schistocerca americana. Classification (NCBI taxonomy): domain Eukaryota; kingdom Metazoa; phylum Arthropoda; class Insecta; order Orthoptera; family Acrididae; genus Schistocerca; species Schistocerca americana. Next base: position 98,365,631 of record NC_060121.1, read on the forward strand.
CCTCCAGTACATCGCCCTTGTACAGTCTCTGTATGTACATCTTCCACCTTTCTGCTTCCCCTTCTTTGCTTAGAACTGGTTTTCTATCTGAGCTCTTGATATTCATACAGGTGGTTCTCTTTTCTCCAAGGGTCCCTTTAATTTTCCTGTCGGCAGTATCTATCTGACCCCTTGTGATACGGACCTGTACATCCTTACATTTGTCCTCCAGCCACCTCTGCTTAGCCATTTTGCTATTCCTGTCACTGTCATTTTTAGACGTTTGTTGCCTGCTTCATTTAATGCATTGTATATTTTCTCCTTTAACCAATTAAATTCAATATCTCTTCTCTTACCAAAGGATTTCTACTAGCCCTCGTCTTTTTACCTACTTGATCCTCTGCTGCCTTCACTATTTCAGCTCTCAAAGCCTCCAATTCTTCTTTTACTGTATGTCTTTCCTCCGTTCTTCTCAATCGTTCCCTAATGTTCTCTCTAAAACTTTCTACCACCTCTGGTTCTTTCTGTTATCCAGGTCCCATCTCCTTAAATTCCTACCTTTTTGCAGCTTCTTCAGTTTTAGTCTGCAGTACATAACCAATGAATTATGATCAGAGTCCACATGTGCCCCTGGAAATGTCTTACAATTTAAAACCTGGTTCCTAAATTTATCTGAAGCCCTCCAGTGTCTGCAGGTCTCTTCCACTTATACAACCTGCTTTTATGATTCTTAAACTAGGTGTTAGGTATGATTAAGTTGTGCTCTGTGCAAAATTCCTCCAAGCGGCTTCCTCTTTCATTCTTTACCCCCATTCCATATTCATCTACTACTTTTCTTACCGTTTTCCTACTATCGAATTCCAGTCCTCCGTGAATATTAAATTTTCATCTTCCAACACCATCTGAATAATTTCTTTTCTCTCATCATACATTTCTTCAATCTCTTCATCATCTGCGGAGCTAGTTGGCATACAGACTTGTACTTCTGTGGTAGGCGTGGGCTTCTTGTCTATTTGTCTATCTTGGCTACAATAATGTGTTCACTATGGTGTTCGTAGTAGCTTATCCTGCCTCCTAATTTTTTAATTCATTATTAACCCTACTCTTGCTTTACCTCTACTTGATTTTGTATTTACAAACCCGTATTCACCTGACCAAAAGTCTTGTTCCTCCAGCACCGCCCCGCGGAGTAGCCGCGCGGTCTAAGGCGCTTTGTCACGGTCCGTGCGCCTCCCTCGGGAATGGGTGTGTGTGTTGTCCATAGCGAAAGTCCAAGTTAGAGCAAGAAGCGTATAGGCTTAGGGACGGATGACTTCAGCAGGTCGGTCCAATAAGACGTTACCACAAATTTCCAAATTTCCTCTTGCCACCGAACTTTACTAATTCCCACTATATTCAGCTTCAACCCATTCATCTCGGTTTTTACATTTTCTAATCTTCCTGCCTGATTAAGGGATGTGATATTCCTCGCTCTGACCCGTAGAACGCCAGTTTCGTTTCTCCTGATAACGACGTCCTCCTGAGTAGTCCCCGCCCTGAGATCGGAATGGGGTACTATTTTATCTCCGGAGTATTTTACCTAAGAAGACGCTACACAATAAAATTGCATGCCATAGGGAAAAACTACGGCTGTAGTTTCCCCTTGCTTTCAGCTGTTCACTGTACGAGCACAGCAAGGCCGTTTTGGTTAATGTTACAAGGCTAGATTAGGCGACCATCCACTGTTGCCTCTACAACTACTGAAAAGATTGCTGCCCATCTTCAGAAACTACATTTTTGTCTGGCCTTTCAGCAGATAACCCGCCATCGTGGTTGCACGTATGGTACAGCTGTCTGTATCGGTGAGTCACGCATGCCTCCCCACCAACGGCAAGATCCATGGTTCATGGGTGGATGGGCGGGGGGGGGGGGGGTTGCCATTATCCTGCTGGAATTGTCCAAGTCCATCGGAATGGACAATGGACATGAATGGATGCCGGTGATCAGATAGGACGCTTACGTACATGTCACCTGTCAGTGTGGTATCTAGACGTATCAGGGGCGCCATATCACTCCAACTACATACGACCTACACCATTACAGAGTCTCCATCAGCCTGAGCAGTCCCCTGCTGACATGCAGGTCCACATATTCATTAGGTTGCCTCAATACCCGTACACATCCATCTTCTCGATACAATTTGAAACGAGACTCGCCGACCAAGCAGCATGCTTCCACTCATCAGCAGCCCAATGTCAGTGTTGACATGCCCAGGCGAGGCGTAAAGCTGCGTGTCGTGCAGTCATCAAGGGTCTACGAGTGGGTCTTCGCGTTCGAAAGCCCATATCGATAATATTTCGTTGAATGGATCGCACACTGACACTTATTGATGGTTCAGCATTGAATTCTACAGCAATTTGCGGAAGGGTTGCACTACTGTCACCTTAAACGATTCTCTTTAGTCGTCGTTGGTCCTGCAGGGTCTTTTTCCGGCCACAGTGATGTCAGAGATTTGGTGTTTTACCGGGTTCCTGATACTGACGGTACACTCGTAAAATGATCGTACGGGAAACTCCCCACCTCATCCCTACCTCGGAGATGTTGTGTCCCACTGCTCGTGCGCCGACTATAACACCACGTTCAAACTGACTTAAACGTTGTTAACCTGCAGTGTACCAGCAATAACAGATCTAACAATTGCGGCAGACTCTTGTAGTCTTATATGGGCGTTGCCGACCGCAGCGTCGTATTATTCTTGTTTATAGCTCTTTGCATTTGAAGACGCATGCCTATACCAGTTTCTTTGGCACTTCAGTGTATTTTTACTTTGTACAAACTGTCGGCACAAGGACAGTTGCAGACAATTTCACAGATTTAATCACTCAGGTTGCCGCGTAATCACGACTTCCTTAGTGTTGTAAATAAAAAGGATCTGTCACATTAACACGTGTGTCAATAGAGTTATTGTAGCATTTTGGCAACCTTATTATAAAGGCGTGGAAACGCTACTTGAGGGTAGCAACCTAAACGTCCAAGACAGTTTTAACGTTAAGTGATTTTTCGTTGAAATGGGAAAAGTAAAAGAATTTGTCATTAAAATGGGAATTACCTTGCAAGTCAATCAGTTACGTCTCCACATGCACAGGAGTGCTTTCAGCTGAAACAGACGTAATATTATTAGCGCCCACAAAACAGCTAGGAAACTATTCAAGTAGGCCGAATTCTTTCAAGGCCACAATGACTTCAATTGTCAAGTTTTGTCTAACGATAATGTGCTTAAGGAAGTGGATTATGTTTGTCAGCTTGTGTCCTTCCTTTAACACGATTTTTTTTTTAATAGCTTCCCATCACATCACAAAGCAGTTGTTTTTCACCTTGCAATAACTTTGTGTGAACAGTGTGAAGTCAAGACCACTGCAAATACACTCCTGGAAATTGAAATAAGAACACCGTGAATTCATTGTCCCAGGAAGGGGAAACTTTATTGACACATTCCTGGGGTCAGATACATCACATGATCACACTGACAGAACCACAGGCACATAGACACAGGCAACAGAGCATGCACAATGTCGCCACTAGTACAGTGTATATCCACCTTTCGCAGCAATGCAGGCTGCTATTCTCCCATGGAGACGATCGTAGAGATGCTGGATGCAGTCCTGTGGAACGGCTTGCCATGCCATTTCCACCTGGCGCCTCAGTTGGACCAGCGTTCGTGCTGGACGTGCAGAACGCGTGAGACGACGCTTCATCCAATCCCAAACATGCTCAATGGGGGACAGATCCGGAGATCTTGCTGGCCAGGGTAGTTGACTTACACCTTCTAGAGCGCGTTGGGTGGCACGGGATACATGCGGACGCGCATTGTCCTGTTGGAACAGCAAGTTCCCTTGCCGGTCTAGGAATGGTAGAACGATGGGTTCAATGACGGTTTGGATGTACCGTGCACTATTCAGTGTCCCCTCGACGATCACCAGTGGTGTACGGCGAGTGTAGAAGATCGCTCCCCACACCATGATGCCGGGTGTTGGCCCTGTGTGCCTCGGTCGTATGCAGTCCTGATTGTGGCGCTCACCTGCACGGCGCCAAACACGCATACGACCATCATTGGCACCAAGGCAGAAGCGACTCTCATCGCTGAAGACGACACGTCTCCATTCGTCCCTCCATTCACGCCTGTCGCGACACCACTGGAGGCGGGCTGCACGATGTTGGGGCGTGAGCGGAAGACGGCCTAACGGTGTGCGGGACCGTAGCCCAGCTTCATGGAGACGGTTGTGAATGGTGCTCGCCGATACCCCAGGAGCAACAGTGTCCGTAATTTGCTGGGAAGTGGCGGTGCGGTCCCCTACGGCACTGCGTAGGATCCTACGGTCTTGGCGTGCATCCGTGCGTCGCTGCGGTCCGGTCCCAGGTCGACGGGCACGTGCACCTTCCGCCGACCACTGGTGACAACATCGATGTACTGTGGAGACCTCACGCCCCACGTGTTGACCAATTCGGCGTTACGTCCACCCGGCCTCCCGCATGCCCACTATACGCCCTCGCTCAAAGTCCGTCAACTGCACATACGGTTCACGTCCACGCTGTCTCGGCATGCTACCAGTGTTAAAGACTGCGATGGAGCTCCGTATGCCACGGCAAACTGGCTGACACTGACGGCGGCGGTGCACAAATGCTGCGCAGCTAGCGCCATTCGACGGCCAACACCGCGGTTCCTGGTGTGTCCGCTGTGCCGTGCGTGTGATCATTGCTTGTACAGCCCTCTCGCAGTGTCCGGAGCAAGTATGGTGGGTCTGACACACCGGTGTCAATGTGTTCTTTTTTCCATTTCCAGGAGTGTACAAAGTCTGTAGTCAAATCTGAGTGTTCTGATTTTCATTAATGCCCTCGTTTTTCCTTCATATCTTGAACAACCGCTAGTTTTAAATGGAAAAATCTTTACAGGCATGTCCCTTGACTTAACGTAGGTACTTTTCAGCAATATATAAAGTCTCCATACTCTTCGTTTAGTTCCATGGAAAAATATTGCAGTGGACAGTGGAACGATGAGTGAGGCTTGTGAAATTTTACTATTCAAACTACCAATTTCTTCATGAGCTACATGCCTGAACATTTAGCACAAAGTGCTTTTTGATGTCATCATCATCAGTTATCTGCTATATTAGCAGGTCCTTTGCCTCTCCGTTTTCTGCGATCCATTGCTTCTTTCTTAAGGCTGCTGTATGTTGTACCGTCCACCATGTCATCCAGTGTCTGGAATCTCTTCCTGCCTCGCTTCCTTTTCCCTTCTACATAACCTTCTAAAACTGTTTTGATCAGTCCGTCATTCTTTCTTAATATACGCTCAATCCAATTTCTTTCTCTTCTCTTTATTACGTCTAGTAACTGTCTTTTCTCTCCAACTCTTCTCAATACCTCTTCATTTTCTACTCTGTCCACCCAACTTATTCTTTCCATCCTACGCCATGTCCAGATCTCAAAAGCCTCCATCCTTTCTGTGTCTTTCTTCCTCATAGTCCATGTTTCAGCGTCATATAGAAGAACACTCCACACAAGACATTTATGAGTCTCTTCCTGGGTTCTCTGTCCAGATCGCTGCAGAAAATTCTCCTTTTATTACAAAACGCCTCTTTTTCCATCGCTATCCTTGTTTTAATTTCTGTGGTGCACTTTGATGTGCGGAACAATAAATTTCAGCTGTCGGTCGTACGTTTTTGGTCTGTCATTGTTAACTGATTTTTAAATTCCTGCTGTATGGTATTGTAAATACGTTTCATAGCAAATCTGCTATACCCGTCGATTATGTGATTGCATAGTAGATACTGAAGAGTCTCATCGCTTTCTCCTGTCACTGGCATTCTCTTTTACGCACTTGTGACGACAGATCGCTAGAGTGCCTCTTCTTTGTGCGAATAGTCACTGGACCTGTGAACATCTTTCATACCACGCACAAATTGGGAAGCGCAGACAGCGCTGACATCACGTTTCTGCCCAGGTGACGTGAGTTGCGCCGACCGAAAATGGTACACCGCAGTACTAAACAAAATGTTGCACTGTAGCTAATGCTACCGCGAAGTTGGGACAGGCCGGGTCTTGACCCACAGGCTGTTGGCACATCCGGTGCGCGTGACGTGTGGCACACCGTGGCTGGCCCTGCTCTAACAGTTCCCACGTTACGATTTCTGGAAATGGTATCGAAGCTTTATGGACACCCTGTACATTATCGCTATACCCTGTCTTAGAGCGCACCCTATAGAACCATGGCTTCCCTGTGTACGGCGGTTTTGAATTTCCATGTGGCATTAACGGCGATTCGACTGTATTTGAAAAGTTGGCTAGTCACTGTGAAGCCGAAGTACCTTAAGTCAAGGGGCATGCCCGGCAGTGGGGAGCCATTGCCACCCACAGCAGCAGCAGCAGGAGCAGCAGCAGCAGCACCCCAGAATCGGCCGAACGCGGCCTCGTAATGTAGACGTCTGGCGATAAAAGCCCGGTTTAATACCGCACAGAAAGCCGCGCCGTTCCCTGCAGGGCAATAAAGGCGAGCGTGCGTCTCTCCAGCTGCAACATTACGTCACTAGTTCTGATTACGGCGCTGTGTGCGGGCTCCGTTTTTAGCCTGCTGTGGCTTTCTGAGTTATTTATTAAGCTATTGTGAAAGCACATTGCTTCTCATGGATGATTGCACTTCGTCGTCGGGTACTTGTGGCTGGCAGTCCAGTGTCCATTTCTGATTTTCGGCAGTGGCGCCCTTCACCGTTAAGAATGGAGCAGATTCACAACGAAAGTGGATTCTTCACCATTACCACCACAAGGCATTTCGCCTATTGGCAAGCTATTGGCACAATTGCTGTCTTCGTCTGATCCTGTTTAAGGCCAGATGCTTCGTGGTCTTGCACTTTCCTCTTTCCAGCGTTTAGTTCTTGTCATTTTCATTATCCCTTTCACTGTGCCTTCGATTGCTGTTGCTAGAATTACACTGAGATGACACAGCTATTGGGGTAGCGATACGCACATATACTGTTGGCGGCAGCATTGCGTAGACATAGTATAAAAGGGCAGTGGACTGGTGAAGCTTTCATTTGTTCTCAGGTGATACATGCGAAAAGATTTCCGACTTCATTACGGCCGCACGACGGGAATTAATAGACTTTCAATCAGGAACGGTATGTGATGCTAGACGCGTAGGACGTTATGTTTCGGAACTCGTTAGGGAAGTCAGTATTGCTAGATGGTGTGAATAGTGCGCCGAGAATACCAAATTTCAGGCAGTCAGTCTCACCACGGGCAACGCAGTGGCCGACGGGTTTCACTTAACGACAGAGAGCAGCGGCACTTGCGTAGAATTGTCAGTGCTAACAGACGAGCAACACTGCTTGAAAGAACCGCAGGAATCAAAGTGGAACGTGCGACTAACGTATACGTCAGGAAAGTACTGCAAAATGTGTCGTTAACGGGCTGTGGTAGCAGAAAACCGACACGAGTGCCTTTCCTAACAGCACGACATCCCCTACCGCGACTCTCCTGGGTTCGTGACCATGTTGGTTGGATCCTAGATGACTGAAAGATCCTGGCCTCGTCAGTCCAGATTTCAATTGGTAACAGCTAAAGGTAGCTTTCGAGTGCGGCGCACACCCAACGAAGCCATGGACCCAAGTTGTCAACAAAAGGCACGGTGCAAGATAGTGGTGGCCTTATAACGAATGGCCTGTGTTTATAAGAACGGATTGGGTCCTCGATTATGGTCAACTATTCGGAGACCATTTGCAACCATACATGGACTTCACGTTCCCGAACAACGATGTCATTTCACAGGTCCACAACTGTTTGTGATGGATTTGAAGAACATTCTGCAGAATTAGAACTAATGGAACAGTTACGGGACATGATCGAGAGCTCAGTTACTGCAAAAAATCCTGCACCGGCTCCACTTTCGCAATTGAGCGGCTGCAGAGCCAGCTTAGCAGGGGACGTGGAGCGCCTTGCTGAGTTCACGCCACGTCGAGGCGCAACAACACACCTGGCACCGTCGCGGTATATTTCCCACCCAGTCTGCTTTCCTTTTCTTAACAAAGTTTATGAGATTGGTTGTTGCTCTTTCGTTTGGATTACTTCACCGTTCTTCTCTTTATTTACCCATTTTGATTTCTCCGTTCTCCAGCAAACTTACAGTTTGTATGCTTCAGTCGTGTCTCATTCTCTCTTCTTCAGTGTCCAGTTTCCACACCGGTACACTGAAATATTCCACACCAAGCCTTTAGTCAACCTTCCGTCCGTAACTTCAGTACCATTTCGCTGCACAATAAACGTTTCGTTTCTGGAAAGCTGGCTTTGCCCTGCAGTTCTTGATCTTATTTTCTTTCCTTTCGTCCAATTGTCCGTTTCCCGGCTGCACGATCTCCTGTACCGTACAACGCGTTCAGGTTGATATTCTGTTGTTAATACTTTCATTTCTTGTTTGTCATGAACTCTCATCTCCGTAGGTCTCCTCGTATGCATCATCATTTCGTGCTATTACAGTCATTCTTCAAGGCCATGCAGTGGTCTTTTGACAGATGTTATTTTAAGACACAAGGGGTTTAAAGACACGAGCTGCCAGTGAGCATTGATTTACATCAAAACCGGTGCCGGACTGGGAATTGACCTTGGGTCTCCTGTTTACTAGGCAGGCGCGCTGACCACTATGCCATCTCGTCGTGGTAGTCACCACAGCCGCAAGAACTAGCCTAGCACGCCTTCCATCAAATCCTAATTCTCAATTTATACCACCCACCACTCTGCTCATTAGCCTCATTATTCGAGGCATCTCGCCGATCCCCGTAAGATTTCGATTTAGGTAAGCATCTACAGTGCAGGGATCAACGGCCTTCAACGCCTTAGTTTATATACATATATATATATATATATATATATATATATATATAGTATCTATTCTTTCGGACATGTCCTGAAGAACAGACCCCCCCCCATATATATATATATATATATATATATATATATATATATATATATATATATAAATTATTTTAACCCCAAGCATCAGAAAAATCTCATGCAGTTGTTGCTGTTGTGGCCTCGTGTGCTTACTCCTTCCTTCTCTACTTCTAGCGTCTTCATTGCCAACTCTTCGATGAACATGGTAAACAAAGTTAGTTAACAACAACCTTATCTTATTCCAATCCCCATTTCAGATTAGTCTCTCAACCCAGTTCCTTCGTGATTACTTTCTGCCCAGCGTACAAGTCCTCAATTGGTTTCCTTTTCCTTTAGTTAACCTTCAGTTTTAGAATTTGCATCTCTTATCGGTCAGATGCCTTTTCTAGATTTATTGAACCCAAACTCATTCGTTTTCTTCTTTCTATACATTTTTCACTTATCACGCTAATCAGTCCTATAGGATCTCACCCACAGGAACTCGTGTATGTCTCTCTTTTCTGAAACCAAATTGCTCTTCTCCTACGTCCTCTTCCATTACACGTACCAGTCTAAAGTTTAATATAAGCAGCATGAGAGATTATACTTGTTGTTCTGTATTCGGGGGGTTTCTTGGTTCCCGATGTTTTCAGGATTGGAACTATCACTGGCTTGACACAAAGTCTTTTGGCCATGTATCACTCACGTATATCGCATTGCACGAAGCTGTATCTTTTCCTTTCATACACTGAAGTTATTCAGTAACAATACCACCCATTTCAGAAGATTTACGTCCCGTCATTTCCTTTATTGCTTTTTCTACTTCAGGGGTCAGAATTGCAGCTCCTTTTCCCTCTGTCCCTATCTCATCTCCCATTTCAGTGGTTACATCTCGTTTCTCCTTTGCTGCATATAAATCCATCAGAATAATTTGTTACAGTTGTGTAAGAAAATTACGAAAAAGTCAGTGATGGTAAGACAAGGCAAAATTTTTAGACTCGCATCTGTTACTCACAACTGTTATTTAAATAATCTCCACAGGTTTCTACAAAAATAATCTGTTTGAAGTGTAAAGGCATGTGAAGTATTTATTGTTCATGATTCTCCCCGATAAACCAGGTGGCACACACACACAGCAAGACAAACTAAATATAGAAGGAGGAGGCAACAGAAAATTCAACGAGAGAGCAATACTATACAGGTTCTACATATACATATTAAAAAAATTGATGTATGTACGTATGTGGGTTTTTGTTTGTGTATGTTTGTTCTCAGGTCCTCCTAAATCACTGGACCGATTTCTGCCAAACTTGGTACACATACCCCCTGTCAGATACGAATAGCTGTCGGGGTAAGAAGCACCTACCTATAATAGTTCAGCCGATATGACATCATAAACAATAAGTTTCGTGAAAAACTACTGCATCCTGCGTGCATTTAAATTTATTACTTTTGTGCTACTAACTCTACTCGCAATAAATTTCGCGAACACTCTCCACATATGATGCTAAATGTTCTTACAAAAGCTTGTCATAGTACCAACTGTAGTTCGAGAGATAGGATGTCATAAACACAGAGATTCGTGAGAAAAGAACTGCTGAATTGTGCATGATGATTAAATTTATTACTACTTTCAGATTAATTTTATTTGCAACATATTTCGCACACAGTATCCATGTATGCCGTTGAATGTACCTACACAGTTATATCTTTGTGAGGCACACAGTTTAAGACATATGTCATGAACACTGAGACGCTGAAAAAATTCCTCAGGAGCGTGGAGTTCTAATAGATTTATTCTTTACCACTAAGGCATCATAACAGTTAAGACAACTGAAGGAAATCCGAGACACCCAGAAGCGATTTTGATAGATTTTAACTGCGAAGTGCAAACGGGTGTAGGAGAAAACAATTGCCGTCTATAGAGACATGGAGAGGCGTTGCGATAGAGACGTTTGCAAAATCGCGTTGCAGACAGACGAAGCAGCTGAACCCAGCATACACAAGACTCATCTGGATCACGTTTCTTAATTTGCTTACTGTACTTATACATTGAGCAAACTTCTTTGCACGACTATTTCATGATTTCAAAGAAGTTTTCGTGAAAACATGAAATGAAATTTTTTCGATAGTCTGCTACAAACATGTCAATTTTTTCTTTTGGTTTCTAATAGGAAATTGACAAAACGAATAACTGGGCAGTGCCGCGTTTGTTAGTTAGTACTATAAAGATGGCTGTCTGTATTTATATTCATCTCCTCCTAAAGCAGTGGGTGGACTGATTTCAGACAAACTTCGTATATATGTCCCTTAATGTTAGGCAACAATCGCTGTGGGCGTAACAACCACGTACCTATCATAGGTGGTGATACATGGCGTCATCAAAATGGTATGTGTGAAAAGCTGCCCCATCAAGCATGATGTTTAAATTTATTGCTTCTGTGCTACCAAATTTATTCGCAATATTGCGTAGACAGTATCCTCATACAAAGAGTGTGAGAAAAGTAATGAGACAGATAATACTGCGACCGATTTGGCAACACTGTGTTGTTATACTCGTGTAGACAGGTGTGTTCATCCCTTCCAGATGCTGAGTCCGAGTTTCAGCTCCGTACAGTCATCACTTGATTTTTGAGAGCGCCATCAGTTAAATTGTGTTTTGTTATGTGTTGTGAAAATGGAGCAGCGGAATTTAAAGGAATCTTAGTCCATCAAGTTTTGTGTTAAACTTGTGGAATACGGAGTATGACCGTTGGGAAGTCGAAACAGGCCTGTGCGGCACATTCCTTAGCAAGAGTCCAAGTTTTTCGCAGACAGAAATCATTTTTAGAAGGCCGAGAACACGTTGAAGACGAACCACGCTCAGAGAGACCTTCAACTTTAAAAATGTAAGGAAGCCTCGAACGTGTGGGTGCTCTTGTGAAATGACACCGACGTTTAACAATAAGGAGGATAGATGAGCTGTAAAACACTTTCACTTTACAATAAACTTTGACAAAAGTTTTACACATGCGAAATGTTTATGGCAAAATGTTTACGGAAAACCTCACAACTGAGCCGAAGGATAATCAAGGAAACGCGTGCGTTGATCTTCTTGAGAGGACTGCCAATGACGACGAATGGTTCAGTCGTGCGATCACAGGCGATGAATCCTGGATTTTTAGTACGATCCTGAGACAGAGCGGAAGACTAAGGAGTGGCACTGGCACACTGAGACACCTCCTCGACCGAGAAATCCTCGAATGAGAAAATCAAAGATCAAAACAATGCTGATTTGCTTTTTTGACAGTAGGTATACAGTTCTTAAAGAGTGTGTTCCTCTAGGACAAATTGTCAGCCAAGTATTTTACACAGATGCCCTAGTAATGTTTGGGAAAAGCGTGAATCGGGTGAGACCAAATATTGCAGACATGTGGGTGCTGTGTCTTGACACCACTCCATGGCACGCGGCCACTTCCATTGTGGAATTTTTACATCAAACGACATTCCTGTTGTTCCACTGCTCTGCCGTTCACTTGATTTGAGTCCCTGCGACTTTTTCTTTTCTCTAAATTGAAAAATGTCTTGAAAAGGCGTCATTTTGGAACTTTGGAGAACATTCAAAAGAATGTGACCGTTATGTTAGAGGCCTTTCAGGGCTGCTACGAAGATTGGGAACAACGGATGCGCCGGTGTATAGCTGCCGAAGGGAACCATGAGGCTCGTACAATAAGTAATGCCCCACACTTAAAAAAAAAGCCGTTAATATACACAGACAAATGTCCTTCTTGTGGCTTCACATTTTATGTTTGCTCTGTGCGCCGGTGAAGTTTCGAACCATCCTGGCAGAGCCGTAGTACACTGTTAAAATGGCGTCCACATACGACTCACGTTACAAGCAGTGTGCTGTTATTGAATTTTTGTGTGCAGAAAGAGAAACAGTCCTGAACACTCATAAACGTTTCTGTGCAGTGTATGGCGATGCTGCAGTTGATAGCATTACAATTGGGCGATGGGTGAAGGAAGTTACAGCGTTGGGAAATTCAGAAACAGAGCTCCATGATCAGCCACGCTCAGGACGTCCTGTCACAGCCACTGTTCCAGATATGATGAATCGTGTGGATGCCATTATTCGTGCAAACAGGTGCATTACAGCTCGACAATTGGATCTGCAGTTGTCGATCAGCAATGGAAGTGCGTCTGCAATGATTGGGACTCTCGGATATTCAATGAGGTGCTAACGGTGGGTTCCACGAATGCTCACAGAGGACGACAAGGTTCAAAGAAAGGCCATTTCATCTCAATTGTTGAAGCGTTTTGATACTGATGGAGAGGCCTTACTGTCATGGGTCGTTACAGGGAATGAAAGCTGAGAGCTCGGTGTACCACTTTGCGCCGGAAACAGAAAGGCGGTTCATGGAGTGGCATCATCCTCATTCACCGCAAAAGAAGAAATTCAAGACAACCCCCTCAGCCAAAAGTATTTATGGTGACAGTCTTCTGGAATTGTGGTGGCGTCATTCTCGTGGATGTGATGCCAAGACGGTCAACCATCAGTTCAGAGGCATATGTGAAGACTTCGAATAAACTGAAGAACCGTTTCCGAGGTGTTCGATCGGACAAGAATCCAAAAGAAATCTTGCTCCAACACGATGATGCATGCCCACACACAAGTCTGAGAACCGAGGATCACATCGCCAAATTGGGTTAGACATCATTGCCTCATCCACTCTTCAGTCTAGACCAGCCACCCTCGGACTTCCATTTCTTTGAGCCGCTTAACGATTATCTACGACGAACACACGTTGAAGATGACGGGAGTGTCGGTCATGCAGTGAAAACATGGATATGTCTACAGGACAAGAGCTTTTACCAGCAGGGAATACATGCTCTTACACAATGTTGGCGTACAACCATAGAACAAGATGGAGACAACGTAGAAAAATTCTGACTCTTAACAATAAATACGTTGTGAGAAAAAAATTTGGGTCATTACTTCTTGAACGACCCTCGTACATTGAAGGGGACAATACTATTGTTTGAAACAAATAAAAGTTTCGGTAAATGAACAATCAGTCTCACTACTCTTCTCAAACACCTCCTAAGCCGCTAAATGCACCTACAAAACTATATCATGGTTCCACGCATGCGCATTTCGGGAGATGTCATAAACACTAAGAGACGTGAAAAACTGCAGCATTTTATGTGACGTTTAAATTTATTACTTCTTTGCTACAAATTCTATTCGAAACAAATCTTTCAGTGTCCAAATATGCCACCGAATCTTCTTCTTCTTCTTCTTCTTTTTCTTCTTCTTATTTATCGTCGCCTTGTCCCACGCCACGTAGGGTCGGCGTTGCTCTTCTGGAGCCTTCTCCTCCATAGTTCTCTATTCATTGCCTCTTCCTTCTTCCATCCTTTCTCCTTTAGATCCCCGGATATCTTATCCTTCCACCTCATCTTCGGTCTTCCTCTCCTTCTTGTTCCTTCAATCTTTATATCTTAAACTCTCTTATACTCTTCCCCTTTTCTCTGTAAGTGTCCGTACGAGCTTAGTCTGCGCTCTTGTATCTTTTTCCCCATGGGTCCCACTTTCACAACTCCTCTAACAAATTCATTTCTAATTCTGTCCTTCCTTCTTACCTCACACATCCACCTCAGCATCCTCATTTCTGCCACTTCCATTGATAACTTGAAAGTTCAAATCGTCTGACAGTATCACACTCATTCCTCTGATGATAGACTCCAATAAAGCGACTACGATTCAGCATTCCTATTCCAACTAAATATCTCTCTCAATGCGCTGCTAAACACTTTATCATTCAGATTAGCGTATTTCGGGCTCACAACTCCATCACTAAATGCCCAATCGACAGAATCTGTCCCGTTTGTGCTCTCGCACGCTCGCTACTATAGTAGACACTGCGTAAGAAATTCCTTGGCAGCTCGTAGCGCTGTTGCCAGTATTCAGCTGCGAAGTGCTAAAGGCTGAAGACCATAACAGTAGCCGTCTACAGAGCTGTAACGGTAATTAGGCGTTGATATAGAGACGTTTACAAAATCGTGTAACTTTATTCGTTGAGATAGGCCTGCAACGCTGCTATGCCCAGCCGACTGCAGCTGTAGGGCACTAATTATAACTCGCATTGTCGACGAAACACGACAATGCTCTGTGTCCAGGAAAGAAATCAGTAGGCTGTACCAAGTTCTAGGTGGTAATGCTCGCCAGCTAGCGCTTGCTGCTACGTAGCTCGCTGTCAGGGATACACAATGCACAACCGACTTAAGGTATCACATTTTCGAAGCCCTATAATTGTCTTCCACTGAGTTTGAACTTTGACTCACAGGTACGCGCATCATTACTCTGTAATTGTGCAAAAGCGTGCCACCCTACGAGGTCGCCTTTGGACTGGATGCTTCTTCAGACAGCAAGATGTTGTCACCTGTGAAGAAATCGCTAGAGCTCAGAAGTTAATGCGACAAGTACAGTGAGTTAATGATTTCGGATTGGCACCAAAATTCACCAAAAGTCTGCCCAACGCCGCCATGGACGTTTCACACAATGGGAAGCTCGTCACAGCCACTCTTAATTGCATTTCGCCACTCCATTTTACGGCTCTATGATGGACGTCAGAATCTCGACGCCCAGTGTTGAAATGACGCAGTTGTCTGAGGAAAACATTTCACACACACTGCCGCTCAGAATCGACACGGAAAGGCCTCACGGGTTGGCATAAAGGGCGTGAATGCAACAACCTCTTTGGTTGCAGTGTAGATTCCCACGATCGAAAATGACAGTCCACAGGGGGTGAAGAACAGAATGATGCTCTTGACAACCTTTGACAGTGCGGACACCTTCGCACGCTTCAGCCTTTCTCTAAGGACACTGTGGACCTGAATACACGCTAAACGCGATCTCACCCCCTTGGCGTGCACTGCGAAAGCAATTTTTTTGCTCCTGTGTACATGTTGGAAGCAGTACGGGCCTTTCAAAACCATTCGAAGAAATCTGAACGTGAGACAAGGCAGCAAAGAGCGTTTATTCTTTTCCAGACCTTCTGTTTTGCGTCCTTCTGTGGCATGATCACAGAGGAGCATGGCACTGACACAAACGTGAATAAAACGACTAACGTACCCTCTGAGATTGCTCAATCGAGCAAAACACTCGGTACCAGACGCCCCCATTTACTAAAAATTTCAAAAATGTCCTCTACAGAGAAAACCCTTGCAGTACGTCATGCGCCTGCAGGTAGGCAACCATGTGGTACTGTTCTGTGCAATTTGCTTTCCTGCATGCGCCTATGTACCTAGGTTTCCTCTGTATAGGAACATTCTTAAAATTCTCAATAAATTTGGACAAGGAGGATACTCCCGACGTTGTTTTCGAACTGGGCAGCAGAGTTATCATTTTCTGTTTTATTCACACATGTGTCAAAGTCTCAATCCTCCATTGAAAAGCTACAGCATCAGGAGCACTGATGAAGGAAAAAACCCTGTGCTGCTTCGGATCGCCTTAAAATTTCGTCGAATGGTTTTGAACGGTCCCTAGTGGTGTCCACCCTGTACACAGAGCGAAACGTGTGGGCGCACTGCGCTCCAGAGTAGTGAGATCATGTTCAGCAGCGTCGCTGGCCCATGGTGTCGTTAAAGGAATGTTGAAGCATCAGGGAGATGTCGGCAATATCAAAGAGTGTTAAGACGGTTGCTCACCGCTCACCGCTCTGAAAACTGTCTGTGTCTGAATGAACGTGCTAGGAATAGACATGTTTCCTTTGGCTCCATTTATGCAACCACTTGAGGCCTTTTCGTGTTGAGTCTGAGCGGTGATGTGCCTGAAATGTTTTATTTATCCACTCCTAAGAAAATGGAGCGAGTTCAATGCAAGGTGTAGTGACTCTGACCTCCATCCAGAGCCGTCAAACCACAGGGTGAAATGTGCTTAACAGGGTCTGTTCCGACTATCCCGTCGTGTGACACGTCAACGCAGGTGTTGGGCAGAATTATGATGAAAGTTGGTGCCAAGGGGACATCATTAACCAAATTTACACGTTACGTGAACTTCTGAGCTATGGTATCTTTTCCGCATGTGTCGACACCCGTCTATTTCAAGGTAGCCACTGTTTTGCACCTTCAGATAAAGAGGCTGTAGCCGCCTTTGACCCAGACATCAAACTTAAGCATCGCAACGGAGACAATTACGGGGATTCGAATATGTGGTCCGTTAATTCTGTTGCGCAGTGTAGTTCATGAGACACTGCATGCATAACCTACGTCATATTTTTGTATGTGGAACACCGATACGCATATAAACTTTGCGTATGCGTGTTGAACGTCTACGTTCTACCAGCTGACTAAAGCTTTTTACGAGGGGATACCCTAAAAAGAACCGCAATTATTTTTTAAAAACTATATATTTTCAAGCTGCTTACAAAAAAAAGTTATCCCCTTCAAAATAATTTCCATTACAATTAATACCGTTGTCCCAGCGGTGCTTCCTCCGTTAAAAACATTTTTCTTTGTGGTCAGCTTTAGAAGTGGCTGACAGTCTTTCCCTGGTTTTCTTTTTCCTGACTTCTTCAATGTTGTCAAATCTGTGTCCTTTCATCCCCCTTTCCGTGCTCCAAAATAAGAAAAGTCGCACAGACCCAATTCAGGTCCGTGGGGTAGCGGAACCATGCCATTTTAGCCAAAAAATACCTAACAGAGACAGCTGTCTCTGCAGGTGCGTTGTCGTGTTGGAAGAACCAGTCTCCTGTCCGCTACAAATCGGGTCTGTTTTTGACTGAACCGACTTCCAAGATAACCCCCTAGTCCCTGTCAGTTGGTCAATTGTCTGTCGACGGTCTTGAACACGAGCTCTCGAATGTTTTCGATGCTTTCGTCGATTATGGCCGCTGATGGACGTCCAGAACGACTTTTGTGATCAATCGACATGTCGGCATTTTTAAATCGACCAAACTACTCGTAAATTGGAATTTTTGCCGTAGCGTCATGTTGGTAAGCTATTTTTAAAATTAAAACACTTTCAGCAGCATTTTTACCGAGTAGAAAACAAAATTTCACAGCTGCACTTTGTCACTTACACTTGCCATCATAAAAAACGAAACAAGAACGAAACAGCGCTAGCAAAAACAATCACTTCAGATGAGCAGAACAAGCCAGGGCGACAACACACGTGACACTAAACTACTGTCGCTCAACCATTTCGTCTTTGTTGCTTTCCTGTTGCTTCGGTTTTTGAGAGCTCGCTCACGATGAGCAACTGTTTCTTGACAGCGGACACGTTTTAAAGGGTTTTTGTAGTGCAGTCGACCAGTGCATAGAGACGGATTGTTGTGAGACTGCAGTGGTTTGTGCTCTTATCATTTGACAAAGGACAAAACAACGGAAAAGGAAGTGTTGCATTCGCCCGCTTATGTCTGAAAGACTAAATCAAGGGAAATTCACTTTTAATATGTCAAGAACTAAGATAACCCAGAGAAATTCTTCAGTTATTTCTGCATGAGTGTAACGTCATTCGACGAGCTAGTCACAATTCTGTGACGTGCCATCACCAACCAAAATACAAATATGCGACTGGCGAGTCCACCAGAAGAGAAGCTCGGTGTTATCATTTTGTATAAATTATGTCCAAAGCAACTGACTGAAACGGCAGAAAATTAGTGCAGGTATAAAGTTTAAACACTGTTGAGTGTAGTGACATCGTACGTAGTTTGTGATACATCTAAAGGCACAGAAAAAGTAGTCAGGTATGAGTTTACACTGTTGCAATCATGAGGTAGGTTGATGGTCAGACATAGATGTTGCAGTAAAACTCGCGTGGGGGTGGAGAAGCTAGAACACCGAACGCCAGCACTGAAACGTCTGTCATTTGATAGACACGTGTCTTGGAAACGTCTTATTGCCTCTCAATTTGTGCATCGATCATTCAAAGTCTGGGTATTGCTTTCAGCATAGGTACAAAGACAATGCAAAATGTGTTGCAGAGTCATCCATTGATGAAGCGGTTTCTTTCTTGTCTCGAAGTATATAAAGTTTCTTCCTAACTCTTCTTCGTTTTATTTAGATTGTAACAGGTATGTGAAGAACGAACAATGGGTGCTCTTTAACGTTGTCTGTTTCCTCAGGTTCCTCATCGCTTACTACTGGTTCAGCATTTCCACTTGTTTCAGGTACTTCTACGGTTGGTTGATAAACAAATGCTGATCGTAAAATTTGTACTTTCGGCGCTTTCCGGCTGGTTGTCCAGACTTGGCCGATTTTTGCTCACGCAATTCTCTTGCAAAGCATGTCCTTAGATTTTTCCATCTTCGTTGTTCCAGCGTTCCTAGGAAACGAAGACAAGAACCTGAAACGCTGGACATGTTGTAGATTTTAGTTTTTTTTGATGAAATAAAAATGAAACCTATTATAATTCAGTTACTTTAAATCATTTACGAAACTTCATAAATTATTATAACTCCTTTTCAGGTATCTGACAACTGAATGAAGTTTCAACGATCTTTCTTACAACTACTTGATTGTTACAAGCACAATCCGAAAAATAGTGAAAGCAACATGCAGTGAAGTATGGAATGTCTTGCAACCTATGGTTATGCCAGAGAAATTTGAAGAAGAGTAGTTGCACATTGATGAACAGTTCTATAAAAAAAAACCATCATAGGTGCTAAATACAGAAAACATATTCGAATATTTTTTAATTATAAAAAATTATTATCTGTGGTGTTGATGGCATCGATCGAGCTGAATATCAATTTGTCTTCATTGATGTTGGTGCAAATGGAGTAGCAGGTGATTATTCGGTTTTTAACACTTCGGATGTTGGCAAAAAGCTGTAACGTAACCTTCTGAACGGCCGGACGTTGCCTAACTATCCAGAACGCGAACCAAAGCCTTTTTGTTTGCTAGCTGATGAAGCTTTTTGTTTATTGAGACACATTTTGCTATCATTTGCTAAAAAAACGCTAACCCCATTAAAGAAAATTATCAACCATACGCTTACAACTACTCGTCCTATGGCTGAATGCATATTTGGTATACTGGCGAACAAGTGGCGTATTTTCCATAGACCTCTTGATCTTACCATCGATTTCTACGATTCAATAGTCAAAGTAAATCGTGTGATCCACAATTTTGTGCGTAGAAGAGATGGAATCAACTTTACAGATATGGCTTATGAATCTTCACTGCAGAGTATAGACATTGAACACCAGGCTATAACTGTATCTGCTGTCAATATACGCAACTATTTTGCAACCTATTTCACGTCCTCTGGTGGATTTTTTTCGTGGCAGTACATTGGACACTGATTTCACTACGACTCAACAGCAGTGAAAAACTTACTTGTTCCATCCACAAAACATTATTAAGAAGTGTAATATAATAACAATGTTAAAAATATGTCAATAAAAGCAACTTTGTAAAATAAAAACTTACTTGCTTCTGTTTCTTGTTCTGTAGTGTGTTGTCCCCAGATCGTACTCCACACGTTTACACACACTTCATCCAAAAGTTTGCATTTCAAATTAGCGTCAGAATGATCTTTTAAAGTTTTATTGAACAATGCAGGCCTCTTTTCTACTTCATTTATGAGCAATTCATTATCGATGTCTTCATCCTTCGCAACAGCCATTTTACGAACTTCAAAGTTTCCAACTGCAGACGAGACGGCAACTACATTTTCGTCCGTGTGGGCGCGGACATATAAACTGTGGGAGGGGAGACAGGACGAAGACAGTTGCGTCGCCCGTCTGTCGGCGGCCAGAGCAACTGAAAAGTTGCATCGCTGTCGCGTCGCTCCGTGTGCGCTCTTACATATGATTGTGCAGACTCTGCGGAAAAGACTAGACAGTGTGTGCCCGTGTGCGCCCGTGTGTGCCCGCCCTTATGGAAGGGCAGCGGCAGAAATGCGTACTACACAAGCTCCGCCCACGACAATATTATTGAGGTTTTATTTGGGTATCCAGTCGTATGTCATTTCCACTCTGTTCATTTACACATGCCGATAGTCGATAATGGCCATTACATTACTCTCACGCAGTTTAGGGAAAGAAACAAATTTGTTTGCATGACCATCCTCCGCAGCAAGCACACAAATATTTGTTTCGTAAATAAAAACGCCTTTTCTATCTTCACTGTAATTTATTTCCCCCAGATGGGTTTCGCCTGTTTTTCTTTATTCCCCCTAAGTAATCTTTAGGGGGATCTAGAACGATACAGATTTGTTTTGGTATGTATTATTTTTAGATTATCGAACAGTTCACGTCACGTTTTTTATGTAAATAAGTAATTACTTACACTCTGTTGGCGTATGCGCTTCCTCTCATCTGGTCTGGAGGTCGCACTGTCACTTCATTTCCGAAGCATAAGCACATCTTTATATTCCTAACATTTTCTTTACACTTTTATCGTGTTTATTTTTTACTTGTGATGCACTATTACTCTTTTGTCACTAGTTATATATATTTCTTCGAAAATATTCTCGAATTTCGTACTCTGTGCTTAGGTAATCGTCACCGTATTCCCTAGAAGCAGCAGCAGAATATCAATTACACAACCTGTCCTCAAATACCATTTTTAAAGACGTGCGGAATTCAGTAGAATCAGCCACCAAATTGAAATCACAATCGAAAAATAATTACGTGAACAAAAAACAAAAGCACACCTTCACTACTCGAACTTCGGAACAAGAATGAAGATCGATAAACAAACGCATAGGAACTCGAGTGCCAACTGAGGAAATGAAAACTTGTCTCCATAACCAGCTTCATCCCTGTCACAAAAAATTGAAACAACTCAATATACGAATTAGTCTGCACTATCAGCTCATGAAAAGTGTACTGTTCCTCCAGTAACACGGTGCGTAATATCGACTTTGAGGTGTCTCTCACAGGATGGTTACACGTACGGAATTGAACTAGCAAAACTATTTCCTAATTCTCTCTTTTTTCTAACTTGCCTTTGCTGAAACTGTGAATGATTATAAGGGGAACGAGAAAACATTTTAGTATGACAGTGAAGAACTGTAAGATGAAAGTCGTATTTGTTAGTACCGCCTGGGTTGGTAAATATACTTTCTCTGTGTCTGGCTAAAAGGTACATTCAATGAAAAATCTCCGTTGGACTGTAAATGTTTTACAATCGAATATTTCATTTAAGTGCACAAGGCAACAATGACAACTCTATTGAGGGTAGAATTCGAGCAGTTACATGACAAAACCTGACAGCAAATGAGATCATTGTCCTGGCTTCAGTATTTTATCTCTAGTCGGACACTCCCCAAGCGACTAGGAGTGCTTGACGTGTTGAAGAAAAATTCGTGCAGAGCACAGCGAAATGGGATTCTGCATTTGGCAGGTGGACATTTTATCGATGTCAACAGTATTCAAGCGCCGGCTAAGAACTTTTGGCACTGCTACTATCCGGTATGTTTTTCAAGTTCCTTCTCGTCGGTACTACTGTCACTTGGGATGTCAATGTAAATGATGAACACTTTATTTTTCTACACAGGTGTCATGTCTGGTGCACTGTGTCATAGCATTCGATCTGTCCGCATTCCGCAGTCCCCAGAATATCTTCTGCCTCTTGGTACCACTTTTTCCGTGCCCCCGACAGATGACAATTATCGCACACGTTCCAGTCGATCAGTCGTGGCACAACATTATGCCTCTACTTGTGATCAGTGAGAGCGATCGTTTTGCAGCAGGTTTTGGTCACTTGTTTCATCAGTGTCCTTAGAAAGTTTCTTTGGCTCCAGAATGAGATTTTCACTCTGCGGCGGAGTGCGCGCTGATATGAAACTCTACTGGTACATTAAAACTGTGTGCCGGACCGAGATTCGAACTCGGAGCCTTTGCCTTTCTCGGGCATGTGCTCTATCATCTGAGCTACCCAAGCACGACTCACACCCAGTCTTCACAGCTTTTCTTCTGCCAGCACCTCGTCTCCTACGTTCCAAGCTTTACAGGAGCTCTCCTGCAAACCTTGTAGAAGTAGCACTCCTGAAAGAAAGGACATTGCGGAGACATGGCTTAGCCACAGCCTGGGTGACGTTTCCAGAATGAGATTTTCACTTTGCAGGAAAGTTTCATATCAGATCACACTCCGCTGCAGAGTGAAAATCTCATTCTGGAAACGTCACCCAGGCTGTGGCTAAGCCATGTCTCCGCAATATCCTTTCTTTCAGGGTACTAGTTCTGCAAGGTTCTCAGGAGAGCTTCTGTAAAGTTTAGAAGGTAGGAGACGAGATACTGGTCGAAGTAAAGCTGTGAGTACCGGGCGTGAGTCGTGATTGGGTAGTTCAGATGGAGAGCACTTGCCCGCGAAAGGCAAAGGTCCCGAGTTCGAGTCTCGGTCCGGCACACAGTTTCTTTGCTCTTTTGGTGATTTATTTATATTATCATTATTGCTCTAGATTGCTCCTACTCTATACTAATCGTAAATTTCACATACTAAGGATAACTTGATAGATGAAAATGTGGCAAGTCAGATAAATGCAATAAATAAATTCTCTGGAACGCTGACTAGCAGAATACGGCGCTGCAGTCGTCAACGCTTGCATAAGACAAAAAGTCTCTGGCACAGTTGTTAGATGGGTTACTGCTGCTACAATTGCATGTTATAAACATTTAAGTGAATTGGAACATGGTGCTGTAGTCGGCGGACGAGCGATGGGACACAGCATCTCCGAGGTAGCGATGAAGTGGCGATTTTCCTGTACAACCATTTCACGAGTGTACCGTGAACATCACGGACCCGGAAAAAAGCATCAAATCTCAGACATCGCTGCGGCCGGAAAAAGATCCTGCAAGAACGAGATCAAGGACGACTGTAGAGAATCGTTCAACGTGACAGAACTGCAACCCTTCCACAAATTGCTGCAGATGTCAGTGTTGGGCCATCAAAAAGTGTCTGCGAGCGAACCATTCAACGAAACATCGGCGATATGATCTTTCGAAGGCCCACTCGTGTACCCTTGATGACTGCACGACACAAAACTTTACGCCTCGCCTGGGCCCGTCAACACTGACATTGAACTGTTGATGACTGGAAATGTGTTACCTCGTCGGAAGAGTGTCGTTTGAAATTGTATCGAGCGGATGGACGTGTATGGCTATGGAGACAACCTCATGAACCAATGGATCCTACATGTCAGCAGGAGACTGTTCAAGCTCAGTAATGGTGTGAGGCGTGTGCACTTGGATTGATATGGGACCAGGATACGTCCAGATTCAACTCTGACAGGTGACACGTAAGTAAGCATCATGTCTGATCACCTGCATCCATTCATGTCCATTGTGCATTACGATGGACTTGGACAATTCCAGCAGGAAAATGCGATACCTCACTCTTCCAGAATTGCTACAGAGTGATTCCAGGAACACTCTTCTGAGCTTAAAAACTTTCGGTGGCCAGACATGAATATTATTGGGAATAAATGGATTGCCTTGTAACGTGCTTTTCAGAAGAGATCTCCAACCTCTCGTAGTCTTACGGATTTATGGACAGCCCTGCAGGATTCATGGTGTCAGTTCCCTCGAGCACTAAAAAATGGTTCAAATGGCTCTGAGCACTATGCGACTTAACTTCTGAGGTCATCAGTCGCCTAGAACTTAGAACTAATTAAACCTAACTAACCTAAGGACATCACACACATCCATGCTCGAGGCAGGATTCGAACCTGCGACCGTAGCGCTTTCTCGGCTCCAGACTGTAGCGCCCAGAGCCGCACGGCCACTCCGGCCGGCCTCGAGCACTACTCCAGACATTAGTAGAGTCCACGCCACGTCGTGTTGCGGCTCTTCTGGTTGCTCGCGGGGGCGCTAAACGATATTAGGCAGGTGTAAGAATTTCTGTGGTGATTCAGTGTGTATAGCAGCACACAAAGGAGCGTGCGAGTTTTCCCGTTAATGATAGTGGGACTGGTTAGGGTCTATGCTGTGCAGAAAAAACCAAGCTGTGACAGTACATGCATGAAATTTCCACCAGACCCTGTTTGCTATTACTTTTATTTGTTTAAGAAAAAGAAGAGTTTCATCAGGCTAAACGAACATGGAGGAAATAAAACGGCATCCAAGTACGTATTTAAATCCAGATCTCAGTAGAGATTGCTACACGGTTTGAAATCTGATTTCAAATTAGAGAAAATTACATCAAAGGAAAAATCCTCTATCTTTCGATATTTACAGATGGGAGCAAATCAAATGTTTTTGTGCATATTTTTCCGCGTCATGAAAGTACATGCCAGCAGCGATGGGGTTGTTTCTCATGATCTGAGTTGTTGCTGCTAAAACAGTTTATGTGAGTGCTAAGTAAATAAACTCTCTGTTCTCCCATCACTGACTGCTGGGCCAATATGTGATGGATGGCTCGTGACATTGTTGAATGAGCTTTTGACCGTGAGATTTTCACACACTGAAAGTGTAAACACAAAGACAGCTTCTTTCTCTAATGACTGAATAATTAACGGGAAGGCCAAGATCGAGCTGAAAACGTTTCGCTATTGGGCAATGGCCGTTGCAGTCCTTTTCTAAAAAGGCCTTCTGAGAGAATAATAACTTACTATGTTAGTTAATGTCACACAAAGAATAAATGTTTTACATATTTCTACTAAATAAAACACTTCTAATAAATTTAGCTCAGTAATTATTTGAAGAAACTTAATACACGAACGATACAATAATGTACCATCCAAGATGAGGACAGAGAATCAATCGGCATCGACAAACGGAAATTAGTTACATTTCCTTGTATTAAAAGATAAATCATAAGACATGCAAGCAGCATCTTCGAACGTAGACACTAATCGACATTAATCTGTGGCATTATATTTTCTTTACACTGCGTGATTGAGTAATACATAGAGATTTTTTTAATATTTTCGTGGTTTTAGAAAAAAGGTGTAGTTTCACAGTCTCGTGAGATTGATGTGGGCGTTATGAACGCGGTGGGCTTGAATGCCCTATGCCTCAGAGGACATTAACTAGTAGAGCCTCAGAGGTCTGTAAACTCGACCCGATGGCCTCGTGATGTTTACCACCAAGTCACGAGGCACACATCCAGAACAAAGCAGGGAGTGGTCGGTCGGTATTCAGCTACAGGTAGGGAGACTTGGGAGTGCTTTCGTATTCACCAGTGTTTGTTAAAGGGCGCTGCGAGTCTGGGTGAGAACAGGTACAACGACCTGTCTAACAACTGTGCAGGGAGGGTGGGTGGGAGGGACGCTGCATGAGTAAAGCGTGTCGGCAGTGGTGTGGACAGAGCTAAACAATGGCCTGTTGATTTGACGGACGGGACAGCGAAGAATTAACTGTGGGTGTAAGCGCCAGTTGTGTGTACAGCCAGAGAGCAGCAGAATGTAGCGGCAACACACACATCACGACTTTACCGCCCATGACAATAACATCTGCGGTACACCGGGAATTTCAATTCGTAATTCGTAGGAGTGCCTGGACAACAGAACACTTTTATTACAGGTTTCCATTGACGGTCATGTACCTATCAGGGTTCGTGAATTACAGGTTGCAAAGTTTGGGCAAATTCCATCACTATACCTGTGGCTTAAGTGAGCTTCGTACTGAATACTGAATGTGTGTTAACTACTTTGCTTCTTATGCTGCACTTGATTTGCAACTTCTTCTTCTTCAACTTCACCAGCTATTCTGGAAGTGTGGGGTATCGAATTGTCCTGCTGGAATTACCCGAGTTCGTCGGAATGCACAATGGACGTGAATGGATGCACGTATTCAGATAAACGCTTACGTACGTGTCACTGGCAGAGTCGTATCTAGACGTATGAGAGGTCCCATATCACTACAAGACAGTACCCGTGGTCTAGGGGTAGCGTCTTTGATTCATAATCAAAACTTTTCGGTCCCGGGCTCGAACCCCGCCACTGCCTATATTTTGATAAATAATCAGCATTGGCGGCCGAAGATTTCCGGCATAAGAAGTCAGCCTCATTCTGCCAACGGCCTTGTCAAAGAGGGCGGAGGAGCGGATAGAGCTTCAGGGCACTCTCTTGTCCTAGGGGTGGGAAATTGCCCCTAAAGGCAGAAGAATCAGCAATGATCAACGACATGATGATGCAGAAGGCAATGGAAACCACTGTATTAAAGACACGTAACGTGTATCCACAGGACATGTGGCCTGTATTTGAAGAAGTGTCATGATGATCTCTCCATTGGCAAAAGATTCCGGAATAGTCCCCCATTCGGATCTCCGGGAGGAGACTGCAAAGGGGGAGGTTACCATGAGAAAATGATTGAAAAGTCAACGAAAGGATAACGTTCTACGAGTCGGGGCGTGGAATGTCAGAAGCTTGAACGTGGTAGGGAAACTAGAAAATCTGAAAAGGGAAATGCAAAGGCTTAATCTAGATATAGTATGGGTCAGTGAAGTGAAGTGGAAGGAAGACAAGGATTTCTGGTCAAATGAGTATCGGGTAATATCAACAACGGCAGAAAATGGTATAACAGGTGTAGGATTCGTTATGAATAGGAAGGTAGGGCAGAGGGTGTGTTACTGTGAACAGTTCAGTGACCGGGTTGTTCTAATCAGAATCGACAGCAGACCAACACCGACAACGATAGTTCAGGTATACATGCCGACGTCGCAAGCTGAAGATGAACAGATAGAGAAAGTGTACGAGGATATTGAAAGGGTAATGCAGTATGTAAAGGGGGACGAAAATCTAATAGTCATGGGCGACTGGAATGCAGTTGTAGGGGAAGCAGTATAAGAAAAGGTTACAGGAGAATATGGGCTTGGGACAAGGAATGAAAGAGGAGAAAGACTAATTCAGTTCTGTAACAAGTTTCAGTTAGTAATAGCGAATACCCTGTTCAAGAATCACAAGAGGAGGAGGTATACTTGGAAAAGGCCGGGAGATACGGGAAGATTTCAATTAGATTACGTCATGGTCAGACAGAGATTCCGAAATCAGATACTGGATTGTAAGGCGTACCCAGGAGCAGATATAGACTCAGATCACAATATAGTAGTGATGAAGAGTAGGCTGAAGTTCAAGACATTAGTCAGGAAGAATCAATACGCAAAGAAGTGGGATACGGAAGTACTAAGGAATGACGAGATACTTTTGAAGTTCTCTAACGCTATAGATACAGCAGTAAGGAATATCGCAGTAGGCAGTACAGTTGAAGAGGAATGGACATCTCTAAAAAGGGCCATCACGGAAGTTGGGAAGAAAAACATAGGTACAAATAAGGTAGCTGCGAAGAAACCATGGGTAACAGAAGAAATACTTCAGTTGATTGATGAAAGGAGGAAGTACAAACATGTTCCGGGAAAATCAGGAATACAGAAATACAAGTCGCTGAGGAATGAAATAAATAAGAAGTGCAGGGAAGCTAAGACGACATGGCTGCAAGAAAAATGTGAAGACATCGAAAAAGATATGATTGTCGGGAGGACAGACTCAGCATACAGGAAAGTCAAAACAACCTTTGGTGACATTAAAAGCAACGGTGGTAACATTAAGAGTGCAACGGGAATTCCGCTGTTAAATGCAGAGGAGAGAGCAGATAGGTGGAAAGAATACACTGAAAGCCTCTATGAGGGTGAAGATTTGTCTGATGTGATGGAAGAAGAAACAGCAGTCGATTTGGAAGAGATAGGGGATCCAGTATTAGAATCGGAATTTAAAAGAGCTTTGGAGGACTTACGCTCAAATAAGGCAGAATTTCTCAAACCATTGGGGGAAGTGGCAACAAAACGACTATTCACGTTGGTGTGTAGAATGTATGAGTCTGGCGATATACCATCTGACTTGCGGAAAAGCATCATCCACACAATTCCAAAGACGGCAATAGCTGACAAGTGCGAGAATTATCGCACAATCAGCTTAACAGCTCATGCATCGAAGCTGCTTACAAAAATGATATACAGAAGAATGGAAAAGAAAATTGAGAATGCGCTAGGTGACGATCAGTTTGGCTTTAGGAAAAGGAAAGGGACGAGAGAGGCAGTTCTGACGTTACGGATAATAATGGAAGCAAGGCTAAAGAAAACTCAAGACACTTTCATAGGATTTGTCGACCTGGAAAAAGCGTTCGACAATATAAAATGGTGCAAGCTGTTCGAGATTCTGAAAAAAGTAGGGGTAAGCTATAGGGAGAGACGGGTCATATACAGCTTCATTAAATTTCGGGAATGCAGCCGCATAAATTCTGCTTCTTCTATAATATTTCGGCTGTATATCTTTCAGCCATCTTCAGAGAGAGCCGCACGACTGACGCTCCAGCGCTCGCTCCATCCTTTTAAACTCGCGGACCGCGCCACTGCGCATGCGGCCACAGATGAACAAGGCGCCAGTGATGTTGATCGGCGGCAAAGACGTAACATATGCATGAGTTACGTCTGTGGCTGCGCATTCGATCCATGCTGGGAGATCGATGTATTACTGGGAGCTGAACTGTAGCGACGTCTTTGTAAGTTCAATATTGAAAGTGCAGGATTCCATGATTTATCTAATGTGAAACCGCTGTCTCTATTAATTAAATTCTTCGCCAAGCGGATTTCAATGGCCTCTTTTACTACGGAGTCCCAGAAAGATGAAACAGAAGTCAGAATTTCGACATTTTCATATACCATAGAGTGACCAGAATCAATACAATGCTCTGCCACAGCCGATTTACTGGGTTGTAAGAGCCGAGTGTACCTGCGATGTTCCGTACACCTCTCTTGGACTGTACGATTCGTTTGTCCGATATATGAAAGGCCACATTCACATGGTATCTTACAAACTCCGGGGTTGCGGAGTAGTAAGTCATCTTTAACGGAACCCAGGAGTGCAGTCGTCTTCGCCGGTGGACGAAAAATCACTTTTACTTTATGTTTAGTGAGGATCCGTCCAATTTTGGATAAAAGGCTTCCCACATACGGCAGGACAGCCATGGATTTAAATGTTTCCTCGTCATCTTCTGCATTCCTTACGGACACCTTAGGTTTTACTTGTAGTGCCTTACGTATCTGTTGTGGAGAATACCCGTTGTCCTCAAAAACTCTCTTCAAATGTAAAAGTTCGTCGTTTAAACTACTTTCATCAGATATGACGTGTGCTCGGTGTACCAATGTTCTTAGAATACTACTCGTCTGCGAAGGATGGTGACATCTATTTGCATGTAAATATAAGTCCGTATGGGTCGGTTTCCGATATACTGCATGACCCAGAGTGCCATCTTCTTTACGCCGAAACAAGACATCCAAAAATGGAAGAAATCCCTCGTTTTCCACTTCCATTGTAAACTGAATTTGTCCATGGATGGAATTCAGATGGTTTAAGATGTCCTGCAATTTGTCCTCGCCATGGGGCCACACTACAAAGGTGTCGTCAACGTACCTCCAAAAAACTGTAGGCTTCAAACTAGCAGACTCCAGTGTCTTCTCCTCGAAATCCTCCATAAATAAATTGGCCGCCAAGGGTGACAAAAGACTACCCATGGCAACACCGTCAGTCTGTTCAAAAAAGTCGTTATTAAATAAAAAGTATGTGGAGGTCATCACATGGTGAAACAAAGCTAAAATCTCCTTATCAAAACTTTTTCCAATGAGATCTAAAGATTCAGAGAGAGGTACCTTAGTAAATAGCGACACTACATCAAAGCTGACTAATAGATCAGAGGTGTTCAGTTTCAAAGATTTTAATTTGCCAATGAAATCTGCAGAGTTCCTTATATGATGATCACATTTTCCCACAAGCGGCCTCAATAGTGAAGCCAGGTGCTTGGCACAATCACAGTTGGGAGAACCAATATTGCTCACGATAGGACGTAGAGGAACGTCTTTCTTATGGATCTTTGGGAGTTCATAAAGCCTTGGAGGCACTGCACCACTTGGTTTCAGTCTTCGTATGACTTCCGGTATAAATGGGGAGGCATTCAAAAGCGACGCCGTCTTCCTTACCACCTTGTTGGTGGGGTCCTTACTGATCTTCGGGTACATACTATCATTCAGTAAGCTGTATATCTTATCATGGCAGTCGTCACGTGACATTAAAACAGTGGCATTACCTTTATCAGCAGGGAGAACCACCGTTTCGGTATCTTGGCGGAGCATACGTAGTGCAGTCCTCTCTGCCACTGATATATTGCTTCTTTGTGGGCGAGCATTCATAACAGCTCGACAAGTTTCGCGCCTTATTTCACTGCAGAATCCTTAGAGAGTGGTCGAACAGCAACTTCAACGGCACTGATGAATGCAGGTATAGGCAAAACCTTTGGCGTGGGTGCAAAATTCAGTCCTTTGCTTAAGACCATCATCGTAGCATCGTCCAAATCTCTACCCGTCATATTAATGACGGAGCGTCGAATGATACTTTCTTGCTGTGGAGATGGCTCAAGTCGGCTGAACTTTGCAGTCTGTCTTGATGTCGCTACCTCACGAACCCAGTCTGATTTGGCCCATGTTGTACCCGCTACCCAGATCCAAGAGTTGCTGGGTAACTCCACAAACATCTTCAGGTGCTGACGATAAAGTTCTTGAGAAACAAGATCCAGCTTCCTTCGTGTAAATCGGATCCTCTCCTTAACGCTAGCAGAACCAGCTTTAAATAAAATCTTATTCATGGAAGTCGATTTTATAAAATGTACTAACCTGGCAAACTTCGGAATTATGCCATGGTCACGGCACCTCAGCAAAAAACTTAAAGAGCTCAATAATCTCCCTCTCAAATGTCGTAGCTTGTCCAGTCGTCGAACACATAAAACCATCTCCTCCCCGAAGAGGTACTTGATGTGAATCTTCAGGTTTTCGCGGCGCAAAGACTGCTCCATTAAATTTCGGGAATGCAGCCGCATAAATTCCGCTTCTTCTTCTAATATTTCGGCTGTATATCTTTCAGCCATCTTCAGAGAGAGCCGCACGACTGACGCTCCAGCGCTCGCTCCATCCTTTTAAACTCGCGGACCGCGCCACTGCGCATGCGGCCACAGATGAACAAGGCGCCAGTGATGTTGATCGGCGGCAAAGACATAACATATGCATGAGTTACGTCTGTGGCTGCGCATTCGATCCATGCTGGGAGATCGATGTATTACTGGGAGCTGAACTGTAGCGACGTCTTTGTAAGTTCAATACTGAAAGTGCCGGATTCCATGATTTATCTAATGTGAAACCGCTGTCTGTATTAATTAAATTCTTCGCCAAGCGGATTTCAATGGCCTCTTTTACTACGGAGTCCCAGAAAGATGAAACAGAAGTCAGAATTTCGACATTTTCATATACCATAGAGTGACCAGAATCAATACAATGCTCTGCCACAGCCGATTTACTGGGTTGTAAGAGCCGAGTGTACCTGCGATGTTCCGTACACCTCTCTTGGACTGTACGATTCGTTTGTCCGATATATGAAAGGCCACATTCACATGGTATCTTGTAAACTCCAGGTTTGCGGAGTAGTAAGTCATCTTTAACGGAACCCAGGAGTGCAGCCGTCTTCGCCGGTGGACAAAAAATCACTTTTACTTTATGTTTAGTGAGGATCCGTCCTATTTTGGATAAAAGGCTTCCCACATACGGCAGGACAGCCATGGATTTAAATGTTTCCTCGTCATCTTCTGCAGGTCATATACAATATGTACAACAACCAAGAGGGAATAATAAGAGTGGACGTTCAAGAACGAAGTGCTTGTATTAAGAAGGGTGTAAGACAAGGCTGTAGCCTTTCACCCCTACTCTTCAACCTGTACATCGAGGAAGCAATGATGGAAATAAAAGAAAGGTCCAGGAGTGGAATTAAAATACAAGGTGAAAGGATATCAATTATACGATTCGCTGATGACATTGCTATCCTGAGTGAAAGTGAAGAAGAATTAAATGATCTGCTGAACGGAATGAACAGTCTAATGAGTACACAGTATAATTTGAGAGTAAATCGGAGAAAGGCGAAGGTAATGAGAAGTAGTAGAAACGAGAACAGCGAGAGACTTAACATCAGGATTCATGGTCACGAAGTCAATGAAGTTAAGGAATTCTGCTACCTAGGCAGTAAAATAACCAATGACGGACGGAGCAAGGAGAACATCAAAAGCAGACTCGCTATGGCAAAAAAGGCATTTCTGGCCAAGAGAAGTCCACTAATATCAAATACCGGCCTTAATTTGAGGAAGAAATTTCTGAGGATGTACGTCTGGAGTACAGCATTGTATGGTAGTGAAACGTGGACTGTGGGAAAACCGGAACAAAAGAGAATCGAAGCATTTGAGATGTGGTGCTATAGACGAATGTTGAAAATTAGGTGGACTGATAAGCTAAGGAATGAGTAGGTTCTACGCAGAATCGGAGAGGAAAGGAATATGTGATAAGGAGAAGGGACAGGATGATGGGACATCTGCTAAGACATGAGGGAATGACTTTCATGGTACTAGAGGGAGCTGTATAGGGCAAAAACTGTAGAGGAAGACAGAGATTGGAATACGTCAAGCAAATAATTGAGGACGTAGGTTGCAAGTGCTACTCTGAGATGAAGAGGTTAGCACAGGAAAGGAATTCGTGGCGGGCCGCATCAAACCAGTCAGTAGACTGATGTCCCAAAAAAAAAAAAAAAAAAATTACTACAACTGCACACGCCCCACACCATTACATATCCTCCACCAGCTAAAAACAATCCCTCGGTGACATGCACGATCCGTGAATTCATGAGGTCGTCTCCATATCCGTAAACGTCCGTCCTCTCGATACAATTTGGAACGACGCTCCTCCGACGAGGCAACATGTTTCAAGTGATCAACAGTCCATTGTCGGTGTTGACGTCCCAAGTGAGGCTAAAAGCATTGTGTCGTGCAGTCATCAAGGGTACACATGTGGGCCCTCAGCTCCGAAAGCCCATTTCGATGATGTTTCATTGAATGTTCGGCACGATGACACTTGTTGATGGCCCAGCACTGTAATCTGTAGCAATCTGCGGAAGGATTGCACATCTGTGACGTTGGACTGTTCAGTTGTCGTTAGTCCCGTTCTATCAGGGTGTTTGTCCGGCCGCAGTTACCGATCTAACAACTGCGTGAGGCACTTGTTGTGTTACATAGGCGTTGTCGACCCCAACTTCGCCTTTTACGTATCTCTGTATTCGAATACGCAAGCCTGTACCAGTTTCTTTGACGTTTCAGAGTATATTAAGTTACTCTCTTGTTACACTGATTTATATTTGATATGTGAGGGTAGATCCTTCAAATTTCCTAAAAAGATTCATTTCAGCAACGTCTTTCTCGGTTAATCTGCAATCTTGACTTACATATATTAGAACAGAGGTAGCTAGTACTTTATAAAATTTTAGTATCGTAATCTTTCTCGTCTTGCCAAGCAATGTTCCATGTATTCTACAACGCGTCATAGGGAACTTCTTTTATTTGTTAGTGATATCGTTTCCATATTCAAACCTAATACCACAGCCTAACAGCCTAACAGCGGAAACTATGACACTTGTTCTATTGATTGTTCGTCTAATATTATTTTAGAGCGTGCTAGAAATTTCGCTTTGAGGGGCAGTACTTTATTCTTTTTGCCGAAATTCCCAGATAATTATATGAATGTGTGGTGTCTGGTATTTCGGACATGTGTGAAATAACAGACACCACGCTAAATCCTCAGCTGAAAATATATTGTGTAAACTGAAGGTGGAGAGGTGAGAAAGCAAAGGAAAGGAGATATCCGTTGCATCGGGACTTTATTCGGAATCAGCGGTGACGAGTGAAAATATGTGGCGGACTGGGACTGGAATAATTGTTTTTACGTATTTGGTTTGGACGATGTATTGCAAACTGGAGGTCATTTTCTGTCTACTAACTAATTATACTATCATCGAGAAGCAGAAAAGTATTTATTTGCGTGTGTGTCCTGCTTTTAATCTGACACCTTCCGTCATTTCCGTTTCCATTGTCTAACAATGTCGTCGAAGTAGATATACTGAATAGTAGACGGAAAACTACACCCTTATCGCAATCATTTGTTGACGTTTGCTAGTTCTATCTCCTCATTTCTTGCGCTTATTATAATTTTTGTGTGGTTTTATTATTTGCGTAAAATTTTTAGGATACATTCGTTTTTTCATTACATTCCAGAGTTCGCTTTTCATCCAATCGAATGCTTTTTCATAGTAAATGAGTACGATGTGAGTTTCCAGACTGTTCATTCATTTTTTGGTTAGCTGAGGTTAAATAGTAACACTGGCGCTACAAGATCGTCCCTGCGTAAAACCATTTCCTTCGGCGTCAGGAGGGTATGAGCTATCTTTCTGGTTCTATTGTCATGCTTGCGGATAGTTGGTCAGAAGCGTTTAGAAGGCTCATTCCTCTTCGCTTTTATTCTTCTTTAGCGGTATCGTCATATCAGCTGCATCGCTGGCTGTCACGGTTAGGGCACCACCCACGTCTTCCAGCAAGCTTGAAGAGGTGTAACAGCCTCACTTGCAACTTTTAATTCTCCGTATTTAAGGAGTTCCACCACTGACTGCCGGTTCCATCCGACTCTGCTTATCTGTTTCCGGTGCTCCTGCCATATGTTGTGGTGTCATCTACTTGATACACAAGATAATCACCTTTATCATCTGAAGTTGTTATTTCTTGCACTTTATATCTGATAGTTTTTACTGTAATCCTTAGACTGTACAGAGATTAGCATATAATACTGTTTTTCTCTGTGACACGATTTTTACTTGCCATACATTTCCCTTGCCTAAAACAAAATTGAATTGCAGTTTATGAAGTTAAAGTGACTTTTGGAAATTGTGTTCTACTTTCACACCTCTGTTTTATTGTTATCTGGTTGCCCTCAAGTACGTAAGCCGAGAATACTTCTGCATCCTCTGCTGGTACAATTCATCTCACTGCTGTAAATGTGACGCAGAAACACGAAGGCAGTTTATAACGTTGTCACCTTTATTGTAACAGGCTATTCTTTAACGAGCCTGCTGGAAATTTCTCACCAATATGAATGCACTTCTTTGTTGTTCATATTTTACAATATCAATTTACTGTCTTGAAATGTGAAGAAATGTTCAATTAAAATAGTGAAACGATTTTATCCTGATTTTCAGAAATTTGCGGACGAGATATCTTGACAACACAATCATACACAAAATGATAAAGGGAAAGTTCGTATTTTCGACAGAGCAACGGCGATTTCATTTTAAAGATTATGAAAGTGGGGACCGATACGTTTCGACCAGGAATGGTGTTCATTAATGTGTGATTGTTAATGAACTTCATCCTGTAGACGAAACACGTGCGAGACAGTGTATTTGTCATCTGCATACTGTGGGAATTAAGCACTCAGAACAAGAACATTCAGATCGTAACAACCAATGAAGAAAACATACGACAATGAAATGGTTTTTCCTTTTAGCAGCTGAGAGAGACAGCAACAGATTTACACGAGAGCTCACGTATGTGAGAACCACTGCTGGATATCTGTATCGTCGTGACCCAATGTTTCCCGACGTAACACAAAGGAATACTACGTTCCATGCAACTTAAATGGACACGCGATGCAAAGAATCACGCCGCTGGAAACATGATTTTTAAAACATCTGGGTAACTGGGAATGGACACGCGGATCCGGAGTGCCATACAATAGTGTAACAGGTGTAATCATAGATGCGTTTCTTGGTGACTGCGGAAGGAGTACTGAACAACGTTATATCAGTACGTACTTCATTTCAGACTAATAATTATAGCTGTTATGAGTATTATGTTTTTAGGTTCAGTAGCACCTTGAAGCACATGTGGCAAGAGCAAGCTGTTGATGATTATTTTCCTCTCGGTTATAGGTCAGATGCTAAAGTTCGGATACAAAGTGTTTAGTCCGCACTGACAGGCCGTAGTCCTCTTAGTGGTGCGGTAACGACCGTGCGCAAAACATCAGGTAATAAATCATGCGACGTGTTTGTGGGAAGAATAAGGTACCACATATGAAAATAGTGACACTATGTACATAGATTGTGGTGTCACCACCAGACACCACACTTGATAGGTGGTAGCCTTTAAATCGGCCGCGGTCCATTAGTATACGCCGGACCCGCGTGTCGCCACTGTCAGTGATAGCAGACCGAGCGCCACCACACGGCAGGTCTAGAGAGACGTACTAGCACTCGCCCCAGTTGTACAGCCGACGTTCATAGCAATGGTTCACTGCCAAATACGCTCTCATTTCCCGAGACGATAGTGGCTGTCGAGCAAAGTCACAACATAGATCATCCATCCCAGGAATACAGAATCCCGACGAGTTTTGCCTGTTATCGATATCGATACTGGTGAGATACACACCAACCCGTTAGTGAGAGAAAGAGGTCTGCAGACCAGCTCACAGACAGTTGCATACCAAATGACAAAAGAATTTTTTGTAACGTAGTTACAAGACAATAACGTTAGGCTGTTTTACCGCACTTTTCCCGTGAAACATTGCTTCTTGCCAAAGTTCGTGGTTCTAGTTCAACGGGAAGTACTCTATATGTTTTGATAAGAGTGTTTGCGAGTATCAGAATACGTGACATAAATGGTCGTATCTTTTGATTGGACTGACTTAGAGGAGTAAATTTTCTACACCGCTGAGACACCGTAGACCTTAGCGTGTGACATAAATTTGAACTTACACGTCAGTCCGTTCCTGAGGGAAAGGGTTCTAACCGTCCGACGGACAGACGGACAGACAGACCATATAGCGACCCTACGCGGGTTCTGTTTTTACCGGCTGAGGTATGGCATCCTACAAAGTAACACTTCAGGTGAGAACCATAAGTGAAACACTCACGCGAAAGTGGCTTAAGTCAACAGCTTAAAACCGTCTCACGAAAGTAAGTACAGCTTGATAAAACGACAGACTAACGTTCACACTGAACTGAATTAAATGGTGAGGTTTGTCTACTGCCTCGACCATCGACCACGTCATCCTTAAAATGAATTTTAGCAGCGTAGCCTCTGACTGGCTCATGAAAGGCAAAGACTTTGTGCTAAGCAAGACGAGGGTGCCCTGTGATATTGATTGAACCAACTAGATTATTGCAGTAACTCTTCAGGCTTTCCCGGCGATCTAATGACATCTTGGGTTGTCGGGTGTATTGCAAATTCACAGATTCTTTTTAGCAGCTAATACTGGACAACCTTGTTATTAATTTCTGCGATAAGCATGGTTTCAGTAAAAAATTATGAGTATTGGGTAGTGTGCTCTATACACTATGTCTAATTTCATGATATCTTAGACGAGGCACTTATTTACTAGTGCTGTACTTGCCTTGCAGAGGACTTACAAATGGGGATAAAGTACAAATTGAAAGCCTAACGTACTGGTATCTGGTGGCACTAGGACCATAGTAAATGAGTGAGAACCGGACTTCTGTGTATCTGAGCTCCATTTGCAATAAATAACGAAGAAAGATTCTTCAGCCCCCTTGATATCGCTCCTGCAGGGACCACTCAGAATAGATTAAACTAGAATGCACACAAAAGCATTTAAGCAGCAGTTTTTCACACACTCCATTCGCGACTGAGAGGGGGACAAACCTTAACATGTGGTACAGTTAAAAGTACGCTTTGCCATGCACTTCAGAAATGTCTGCACAGTTTGTATGTAGCTGCAGATAGTTTTGGAGGTAATGCAGCCGTACACATCTTGGGTTTGTGTGGCCTAATCAAAAATAAGAAAAAGGGCCAGAAAATTAGTTGTGAACTCTCCAAAATCGCAACGCAGGCTGTGAAGGGATAGCTTCGTCTAAGTCCTGGAAAAGTAGCGATTGTTGACAGAATTTCAGGCGGTCAGAATTCATCGAAATACGTGGGTTATAAAATTAACATCTTTGTTAGTGGAATGTGGACAGAAACTTTTAGGGCACCCTTGGAGTTGTGAGACGTCGACGCTGCGCTCAGATCCATATTGGTTAACCTAAGTATTTACAAAGAGGAGCAAGAAATACATCTTTGACTACAGATGTCCACCCCTATTGGCTGGCACACGAATATAGAGAGAGGGCGAAAGTAGATTACGGTTTTGGAGCGACAAGTGTAACAGATTCTGTAACCGGTTGACCACTTGAAGCGAGTGTAAGGAAGCGAGACCAGTGTCTAATGGGACAACTTCTTACTGGTGGCCTCTCACGTTATTTAGCATTCAACCAAATAATGTGATGCGAGAAATACGAAAGAACGAAGTCTTTCTTGTCGGAAGTGCTCTGCAGAAAGTTCTTTCCGAGACAGGCACAACCTCAGGCAGTCTACTTACTTCAGTGCACTGACAGGCAGACTTCTCAGGCTGGTGACTCGATGGGCAGACTTCACTTAGGAGACGAGAATCTCTCATCTGGCTCAGTCGAACTTAGATGCGCTTGAAAGTTGTTGGTAGGGAGCCAGTGAGTGAACCTGCAGCCACTTGACCTGCCACCTGTAGATTATGAGTGTAGTGAGGTCCAGCTGCAACAGCGGGGCGAACTGCAGGGAAAGTCGAGTCATTATAAACGATATTCAGTAATTTCACTCTTCATTCTCAAACTCGTTTGCAGTTGGAGGTTCAACGTGCTTTCAAGTGTAGTCGTAGGTACAAACGAATACTCATCTGCAGCGACTACAACTTCCACGGACGTAAATGTTTTGTACAGAGACACTGAAACGTCCCCTTTGAACAATTATACATGACTGTGCTTAAACTGACACACAATATTTTGTTAGCGCAACGCAATCTGACTTTCAAAATTCCCTACAAAAGAATGGCCCTGACTAACATTAAACTATACCTTTCACAAATCACTTACCTCACAAAAATCTTCGCTGCTCAAGCTACTGCAATACAGCGAGCGCCACTACTGCCAGCTAAATAAAAGATTCTAACTACGGAAGGCACTAACTACTGATAGGGATAGTTAGCAAATGAAAGATATTAATAGAGAACAAATAATTTATTTACCTTGATATCATCATATATAAATATAGCAGTTCATGACAAATTTCAAAACTCCGCCATCTCTCTCCCCATATCCACCACTGCTGGCGGCTCACCTCCAACTGCGCAACGCTACGCGCTGTTCACAGCCAGCTGCCTAACACTACAATGGCGAGTATTACAACAATGCAAAGCAGCCACAGACTGCACACAGCACAGCCAGTGATTTTCATACAGAGGTGGCGTTACCAATAAAAAAACCTAAACAGCCTACTTACATAGAGAAAACATAAACAGCCTACTTACATAGAGAAAACATGAACAGCCTACTTACAACACGTCCACCTGAATGGTATTCCACATACCTTGTCCAGGCTTGCCAAGACATTCGCTTATTATTTTCAGTGATTTTTGCAACATTTTTTTGAATTTATTAGTAATAAACTGATGTCCTAGATATCCATCTTTAATTTCTCACTAGAAAAAACTCCTTTATAATTATTTTGAAGAGTAATGATTTATGCATGTCAGATATATTGGGCCATATATATATATATATCATACTCCACACAAGGACACCAACAAAAACGGAAAACACCTGATAGACTTTTGCAAAAGCCACGACCTCGCCATTATGTTAACAAAATTCAAGAAACCAACACGAAAACTTACCACATGGAAATTCCCCAGCGGAAAGCAAGAACTACAAATCGACCACGTAATAGTCCAGAAAGACTCACAAAAAGAAATTTTGAACATAGACACCCGTAAAGGCTACTTCGACTCAGACCACCACCTACTACAGATCAGGATTCGTCTTTTGCCCAAGAAAAAGCTCCAAAAGAACAAAATTGTTAGACCAGATCCAGGATACCTTACTTTAAACCAGACACAAATATTACACAAAATTAAAATTGTAGAAAACGACAGACAGGACACAATTTTCACGAAGAATCCAAGAGGCCTGAAACTATCACAGGCACCACGCACACGGAAACACCGTTGGTGGAACCACACATGTGACCAAGCTATTGACCAACGAATCAGTGCATGGAAAAAATTTAGTAGCCATAAATCCCAAGAGAATTGTATGAACTTCTTGAAAACACAGAAGCAATCAAGCAAAATCAATCGCAGTGAAAAACGACAGTATGATAAACGGCGACTGACGGAGATCGAATCGGACTTCATGAAGAACAATACAAGAAATTTCTACAGAAAGTTCAGAGAAAATATGACTGGATATCAACCACCCAACTTGTACTTCAGAAAACCGGATGGAACCCTAGAAACCAATACCAAAAACAATTGTGACATTCTAGCAAAGTACTTAGAAAAAATGCTCAACACGGACCCCGCTATGGAAGAAATGATGACAGAAACGAGCACGTACAATCCAGATAGTGAACCTCCAACTCTAGAAGAAGTTAAAGAAATAATCAAGTCATTCAAGAATCGTAGAGCACCAGGAGAAGACGGCATCATCGTGGAAATCTGGAAGTTACAAGACGCAGAACTCACCAAAGACATCCACAGGATCTTGGAAGACATCTAGAAAACCATGAAAATTCCTGACGACTGGAAAACTGCCCTGATACACCCACTACACAAAGAAGGTGACAAGACTGACCCGAACAACTACAGAGGAATATCCCTACTACCGGTCACATACAAGATCCTCTCAAAAGCTTTACTGAACAGACTAGAATGCCAGACCGACCACTTGGTTGGGGAATACCAAGCAGGCTTCCGTAAAGGGCGGTCTTGTGCGGAATAAATTTGGAACCTGAAAATAATTTTACAACACAAACATAACCTGGTCATTACCTTTGTCGACGTCAAAAAGGCGTACGACTCTATCGACCGGAAACCTCTCTTCAAAATTCTAGCAGAATACAAAGTAGACAACGAAACACGGGCTATCATAGAGCAAACTTTAACCAACACAACCTCCAAAGTAAAGTTCTGTGGGGAACTATCAGAGCCCTTTGAAATTCGCACAGGTGCCGACAAGGCAATGGCCTCTCACCTCTCCTTTTCAATCTGGTGTTAGATAAGGTAATAAAAGAATGGGAAACATCACAACAGGGGATAACCTTAGGAAACCTACAGATTAAATGCCTGGCTTTTGCAGACGATTTGGCAATTGTCACGAAATGTATAAAGGAAACAAAAGACGCTATTGAAAAACTGCACGAAATCGCTTCCAAAACTGGACTACAGATCTCTTACGAAAAGACGCAGTTTATGAGTACAAAGAAACTCTCATCTCTGAACACAAAGTATGACACGATTTACAAAACGGCAAACTTCAAATACCTCGGTGAAACACTACCAATGAGTGGACATAACATAGACTCAGACGCAGAAAGAAAGACTAAACTGGACAAGGCATACAAAGTAGTGTGGAATCATTACAACAAGAAGTCTATCTCACAAAAAGCCAAATTACATCATTACGTCACGGTGACGCTCCCCGAGGCACTATATGCAGCAGAGACCACACTAATCCTAGGGCATACACGTATCAGACAATTAGAAAAAGTAGAACGGAAAATACTTAGGAAAATATTTGGCGGAACTAACAACAATGGAATATGGATCAAGAAACCTACAGAGGAACTATACAAACATACGGAGACAATCACAGAAAAGATTAGAAAACGCAGACTACAAGTCTCTGGACACCTATACAGAATGTCATCACACAGGCTGACCAAACAGATCTTTGACTGGGTAACCAATAGAAACAACAAATGGGTGGCAGAGGTAGAAAACGACCTGAACCAACTCACCATAACAGCAGACACAATAAACGACAGAATAAAATCCAGAAACGTCATTAAGAATAGTAAACTACATGAGATACAATGTGACAAACGAACGGGTATGAAATGGACCGAAGAACGCAAACAAGATCACAGACGGAAGATGAAAGAAATATGGGCACCCAAAATGGCAATCAAGATGAAGCCGAAGACACAAAGCCGACAAGAAGCATGGACAGAGGACCGGAAACAGAAACACAGCAAGCGAATGAGGGAAGTTTGGGCAGCAACGAAGGCAGCAAAAGGAACTGGCCATGTAGTTTAGTCCAAATGCGCTCTTTAAGGGCAAAACACCAATAATATATATATATATATATATATATATATATATATATATTGCAGATTCAATTTAAAACACCTCCAGCAGCACGAAACAGCTTGCAGGGACCAAACAGGTAGCATGTATGTTGTGAAATTCTGGGCCATTCGAATGAAGAAATTTTGTGACATGGGAGGAACATTTGTAACTAAGTAATCTAACAGAGTACATTAGTACTCTTCGTGGTTCTTACCAATTCACTGGACATAGAAACTCTGCAAAACCAGAATTTGGAAACAGAATAAAACGGTCCATGTGACGTATGATATTTGAGCAGCCGACTGAAACATACGCTAAACGCCAATGACATCGGCATATCATAAGGACCTCCGTATGCAACCCGTGATTTCAGCTTTGTAAGAGAGTAGGTGTGTCCACACTACTATTTTCATGCAAGATGGGGCCATAAGGTAGCTTAATTACTAACGTAGCGCTGCGCTACCTATTTTTATTCATACTCTATGCTCTCATACTACTCCCTGGTCTATTAACATAATGAGTCAGTAGCCGTGATATTCTTTTTACAATCCGTGTTACTACTTACAAAATGCATGTGTAACTTCACGTATTGCGTATGGTCAAGCTAGAAATTGAACTCGCTGTCACTGTTCACTTCTGTTTATGAGAAGCTGTAATCTTCCGCTCGTAGGGACAGCAGTCTAGCAGAGAGGCGGAGGAGGGGAGCAAGCGACCGACCTTCGGCACGGCCATAAATGTGTAGTTTTAAAGTGGGATCCAGGACCCAGACTCAGCGTCTGAAAGGCTGCTTTGGAAGGTGACTAGAAAGGTGTTTAGCTTCTGTCCTTGTACCTGACTAAACATAAAACAAAATTCTCCCTCTTGCAAACGGTCTGTCGAAATTTTGAAATTTCGTTGGAGAGGTGATCGCAATCTCGGCTAGAGATTGGACAGACCTCGGAATCATTACCATCACTGGTGAGTGACTTGGGCTCGGAATCGTTATCATCATTGGTGGATGACG
Source organism: Schistocerca americana (assembly GCF_021461395.2). NCBI lineage: Eukaryota > Metazoa > Arthropoda > Insecta > Orthoptera > Acrididae > Schistocerca > Schistocerca americana. The sequence continues at coordinate 98,409,495 of NC_060121.1, forward strand.
TGCAGATTTGCCAAAACTAGAGAGAAGCCAGAATTTTAATACATACACACTCTGCCTTCTGCTTCCAGGAAGGACGAACTTACTGCTGCCTCGTGGGTCCAAGCATACGAAGATGGGTTCCGACCGCCATTGACTGCCTCACACAGCCGGCACCCATTCACTCACGAGTGATGGAAGTTATTTGGTGCAATTCGGCCACCAACGCTTTTCCGTGGTATAACTCAGGAGACGCGGTATTCGTTAACTTTGCGGAGTTACTCGTTTCGGTAATCGATTACCGCAGTTACTTGATTTGCAGATTACGCTTTGCATGTTTGAACGGTGATTGCTCTTCAGAGTTTACACACTCTGCCTTCTGCTTCCAGGAAGGACGAACTTACTGCTGCCTCGTAGGTCCAAGCATACGAAGATGGGTTCCGACCGCCATTGACTGCCTCACACAGCCGGCACCCATTCACTCACGAGTGATGGAAGTTATTTGGTGCAATTCGGCCACCAACGCTTTTCCGTGGTATAACTCAGGAGACGCGGTATTCGTTAACTTTGCGGAGTTACTCGTTTCGGTAATCGATTACCGCAGTTACTTGATTTGCAGATTACGCTTTGCATGTTTGAACGGTGATTGCTCTTCAGAGTTCTCTTCCCATAAGCACTTTCTGATACGCTTTTCGCTTGACCATTAGCAGTATTCATTACGTGATCTCAAATTTGATGTTAAGATCGGAGTTAAACATAATACTGCCTTTAACTCTGCATTCATTGTCATCTTGTTGAACGTTTGCCCACCTGAATCCACGCTGAGGGAAATAAATACCATCTTTTATCAGCGTACATCTTCAATAAATGCCTCCCTTAACTAATATGTGGTGTCGGGTGGTGGTTCACCTGTGTATTTCATGCATTAACTTTAAAGTTCAGATATCCCCTGTTAAATTCAGATTTATTAGGACTTCATCCGTTGTGTGACTTGTTTCTTACCTCCTGCATAGGGAGCTTAGCTCAGCATTGGGAGCAGTGCGACATTCATTTTGCGTCTTAGGGGCATGCAGTACCAACAACAGCAACTATCCGACCTCACAAGGCGACGCAACATGTTGCCTGTCAGCTGCAAGGTTTGCTCAAGAAACCTTCGATAACGTTCACATAATTCTTAGGCAACTTCAAGATGTGTGGCCTTCCTCGACCTAAATTCATGTTACTTCTGATTGTAGCCATATGTAAAGGATCGTGTCTGTGAGGGATGTATCGGGACTCTTCCTAAACTAAAGAATACCATATGATGACATATGGTTCTGATTACAATGGGTATTCTGCGAGCAACTGTCGATCATGCCATGTTATAGATAGAGCACGTCGCATTGTTCGGAGATCATATTCAACACGTTTTGTAACTTGTGACCACAAACGTGCGAGAAGCACCGTTATCACGTGATTGATCGATCCTCCCCATTTTCTGCACCCACACCGCATTCTGACTGCTTACAGCGCCGCATTTCCACCTGGTGACAGGAAGCTTTTTTGGCATACACCGTGAGTGCAGCGATGAAGGAATACACCTACGATGTTTCAGCGTGCTGCCATATATACAGTCCGCACTGGAGCACTCGAAACTCCTGTCTCTTTGATTAAACATATTCACTAAATGGAGTTTTTCACAGTGAACATAAAACTTATTTCAGTTATACACGCTAATGAATATAACGTATTGCAAAACAAATGCGTTAACCTTCGCGCCAAAAGGCAGCCATATCTGCAAATTAAATCCACAATGAAAATACTTCTTTGAAAAGTGCATTTAAATGTGGGCATGTTCTCACTTGCATCAACCATTTTGACATGTTTGGCTTCGAATGATTTTCAAAAGCAAATATCTTTTTTTTTTCAAAATAACATCCTTTTTATTACATAATGCATATTACGTATTTTTAAATGTTTTGTGTGTGATATCATTGAAAGAAAGTTATATACTCGCAAATGGAACATTGATATTCCTTTTCAGGGTTTTATCGAAAGTTCTGGTTTTAATGTTGCTTCACAATTATTTTGAGTATTGCAAAGGACTTTGACAGAATACAATAATGTAACAGTGGCATTATGTTCTATTGGAAGTGTTCCTTTAGGTAACTGTTACGCCTAAATATATAAATCACAATCACATTCTAAACAATCATAACATATTTCCTGTATGTCTTTGTTGAACAACATGGGTATATCATCAATGATGCATGTTTTCCAATGTCCTCTCAATTTCGCCAGTCTTCTCCGAAAAATAGTTTAGAGTAAACCATCAACATCTTTCGGCCGGCCGAAGTGGCCGTGCGGTTAAAGGCGCTGCAGTCTGGAACCGCAAGGCCGCTACGGTCGCAGGTTCGAATCCTGCCTCGGGCATGGATGTTTGTGATGTCCTTAGTTAGGTTTAACTAGTTTTAAGTTCTAGGGGACTAATGACCTCAGCAGTTGAGTCCCATAGTGCTCAGAGCCATTTGAACCATCAACGTCTTTCTTCTCGTTATCTGAAATTAGACGGCTGAGAAGTACCTCATTTCATGGTTAAGAAAAGTGCTTCGTAATGGTCCGTCCGTGTTTCAGCAGAGAATTCCGCTCTCGCACGTCTTGCAAGGACCTGTACAATGCAGTTGCCTCTACAGGGTGAAAAGTATTTTAACCGACAAACTCTGGGAGGTTGTAGGGGACATCAAAACAAACATTTTTCCCTAATGTCATTTTTTCCTATGAGGAGTATTTAAACCAGTAGAGGAAGATTTATCTGGCGGCAAATTAACTAAACCAACAAACACTTTTCCATTTTTTTTATGACCAAGAGACAACACATTAACTCAACCCAATTTCATTTACAGTAGATTTTCAAAAATGCCTCCATTGACACCTAAATAAAGATTACACCGTCGGATCATGTTCTATTTGACACGGGCAAAATCCCCAGGTCTATTCTGAATTGTTCCTGCTGCTGCTACTATCCGGGCAACCAGATCCTCTTCTGATGCAACAGGAGTTGCCTAAACAATGTTGCGCATCTCTCCCCACACAAAAAAGTCCGGAGGGGAGATATCTGCTGATCGAGCAGGCCATGATAGAGGACCACCTCTGCCAATCCACGTTTCTGGGAACCATCGGTCCAGAAATCGACGCACATGGCGACTGAAATGTGCCGGCGCCCAATCATATTGGAACGACATGTGTTGTCTTGTAGAGAGCGGGACGTCTTCCAGCAACTTCCTCAAATTGCAGCTTTCTTACCGTGCGACGGCGTCCCTGTCCAGGTAATCTGCTAAATGACCCGGTCTCACGCAGACGTTGGTACACAGCAGCAAAGGTCGTATGATGCCGGATACGGCGATTAGGATATTGTTGTTGATAAACCCGCTTTACAGCTCGTCCGTTGTGGTGTGCTACGTAGTACGCACCAACCATATCAGTGTACTCACCCCAGGTGTATCGATCCACTAGTAAACAGAGACAATGCACTACTACACTGGTGGACAGTAGTTGCCTACAACTGAAGAGCGTCATACCCCCTCTAACAACTGAAAATCGTAATACGGCCTTTAACAACTGAAGAGCGTAATATGACCCCCCACTGGTTTAAATAATACTCATAATGAAAAATGTCATTAGGGAAAAATATTTGTTTTGATGTCCCCTACAATCTCCCAGAGTTTGTCGGCTTAAATACTTGTCACCCTGTATATCAATATAAGTGTTTACCATAGCTTCGTACTTGTACACGAAAATTCGTTTCATTTTACTTACGTGATCTAAACTTCGTAGGCGTTTCTGTATATTTCACGTCTCACTCTCCAGTCTTCAACCACCGTCATTAGATTCCTCTGTTGTTACAATTGTCGGCCTTTTTCGAAGAAATTACTCGTGTCTGCCGAAAACGCAGTGAGCAGATAACTAAATTTCTCCTCGTAACAGCAGTTCTAATATTATTGCTGTACAATACCATTACGAGAGAGCACAGAAGCACAGACTGATGTTAACAGCTGGTGTGTACCTGAGCGTCTGACCGTGACCCGAATGATTGGTGGAATCAACTTCTCCTACTGACCGTGATATTTTCACAGCCTTGTGTCATGGTACGTGTTGGAATTCTCTTAAACTGCGAGATGTACTTAGATTCTGATTATCCTATAAGTATCGTGCCATTCCGTATTTCAGTTTCTTTTATAACTTCGGACATGTTCGTCTTCGTGTGTCACCTCCTCATTTGTAACCACCCAGTACGTAGTTACCAGTTGCGTGTGTTCCACGTTTCGGGCGGTAAAACTCCGTTTTTCCCTATTTGCGAAAAACAGTCACGGTGTCGGCAGTATAGATCCGTGACAGCTGATATCGGATTACAGGGGCGTAGGCCCGGCGCGCCGCTGCGTGCTTTTGTGCCGCTGCTGCCACACAATTATCCGGCTGCAGGGTCGGCGTGGCGTGCCTCGTGATAAAAGCCCCCTCCACCACTCACCTCGGCATTCGACTGGCACCCGCCCTCTCGTTATATTCCCAAACAACGGCGCGCAGCTCAATGTGCCCACTCGCTGTGCCCAACGGGGATAGCTTAACGCACTCTGTTCAGATTTCCACTTCCTATTTATGAACTGTGTCAAGGTCAACGCGAGAACACAAGCGTCACTCTGCTATTGCACAGCACTTTGCAGTCACGAATGTAGCCTGTATCGGAAAGACTTCACAAACCAACGGGACTGATTTTCGCATACTAAAACAAGAAAAAATATGCATTTAAACAGTACGGTGTTACTACGAACGATTCATATGTTTTTAAAGTTCTTTGTTACTTGACTGATCTACAATTGCATCTGTATCTACATGGTTAAGCGGCAATTCACACATAAATGCCTGGCAGAGGGTTCATCGGACCATTTTCATACTACTTCTCTACTATTCCACTCTCGAATGGCGCGTGGGAAAAAGGAACACCTAAATCTTTTCGTTCGAGCTCTGATTTTTCTTATTTTATTATGATGACCATTTGTCCCTACGTAGGTGGGTGTCAACAAAATATTTTCGCATTCGGAAGAGAAAGTTGATGATTGAAATTTCGTAATATATCTCGTCGCAAAGAAAACAGCCCTTGTTTCAGTGACTGCCACACCAACTTGCGTATCATATCAGTGACACTCTCACCCATATTGCGCGATGACACGAAACGAGCTGCCCTTCTTTGCACTTTTTCGATTCCTGGTAAGGATCCCTCACCGCGAAGCAGTATTCCAGCAGAGGTCGGACAAGTCTATTGTAGACTGTCTATTTAGTGGGTTTGTCGCATCTTCCAAGTGTTCTGACAACAAAGCGCAGTCTTTATTTCGCCTTCCCCACAATATTATCTATGTGGTCTTTCCAATTTAAGTTGCTCGTAATTGTAATTCCTAGGTATTTAGTCGAATTGGCAGCCCTTAGATTTGTGCGATTTATCGTACATCCAAAATTTATCGGATTTCCTTTAGTACCCATGTGCATGACCTCGCACTTTTCTTTGTTTAGTGCTAGTTGCCACTTTTCGCACCATATAGAAATTCTCTGTAGATCATTTTGTAATTATAATTGATCATCTGATGATTTTACTGGACGGTAAATTACAGCGTCATCCGCAAACAATCGGTTATCACCTAGATCATTTATGTAGAGCGGCAACAGCAGAGGGCCTACGACACTATGCTGTGGAACGCCAGATATCACTTCCGTTCTACTCTATGATTTACCGTCTATCACTACGAAGTGTGACCTCTCTGAGAGGAAATCACCAATCCAGTCATACAGCTGAGACGATACTCCATATGCACGCAATTAGATTAATGGGCACTTGTGAGGAACGGTATGAAATGCCTTCTCGAAATCTAAGAATGTGGAATCGATCTGAGATCACTTGTCGACAGCACTCATTACTTCATGGGAATAAAGGTTCAAGTGGTTCAAATGGCTCTGAGCACTATGGGACTTAAAATGTGAGGTCATCAGTCCCCTAGAACTTAGAACTACTTAAACCTAACTAACCTAAGGACATCACACACATCCATGCCCGAGGCAGTATTCGAACCTGCGACTGTAGCAGTCGCGCGGTTCCGGACTGAAGCGCCTAGAACCGCTCGGCCTGGGAATAAAGAGCTAGCTGTGTTGCACAAGAACGACATTTTCTGAAACCGTTTTGGTTATGTATCAAAAAGTCATTTTCTTCAAGGTGATTCATAATGTTCATGTACGGTATAAGCTCCAAAATCCTAATGCAATTTTTGTCAGCGATATGGGTATGTAATTCAGTAGGTTACTCCTATTTCCTTTCTTGAATATTGGTGTTACCTGTGCTACTTTCCAGTCTTTAGGAACAGAACTTTCGTCAAGTAAGCGGTTGCATACGATTGCTAAGAAAGGCCCCAGTGTGTCTGCATACTATGAAAGAAACCTAATTGATATACCATCTGGAACGGAAGACTTGCTTTTTTAAGCGATTTGAGTTGTTTCGTATCACCTAAGATATCTCCTTTTATGTCACTCATGCCAACAGCTGTTCTCGTTTCGAATTGTGGAATATTTATTTCGTCTTATTTCGTGAAGGAATTACGGAAAACTTAATTTAGTAACTCCGCTTTAGTGGCACCATCATCGGTAACATTTCCATCGCTATTGCGCAATGACGGTATGACGGTATTGACAGGTTTTTTTTTTTTTTTTTTGCCACTGATCCATGAGTAGAGACGTAATCTCGGCGAGTTTGCATTCTGCCCACCAGTTGGCGTTACGAGTGTAGTGCCTTGACAAAATGGTGACTAAGCAAGGGAACAGTGTCTGTGCGTTGGAATCTGCGAGACGTTAACCTGTTACAACAGTGAAGCGTGCGTTCAGAAGGAATTGTGTAAAAGAGCCGCCATGTAAAGAGAGCAGTCTGGGGTGGTATCGATAGACAATGGATGCCCCGTAAAGATAAAAGTACTGCTCGAGTAAGTGTGCCAGATGCAAGCGTGAAGAGGCTGGAGGGTAAATTTTGTACACAGTCCAAAAAATTCAATGGTCCTCGCAAACTACGAACTTGGAATTCTGCAGCAAAATGTACATTTCAAACCGTAACGTCTGCAGCTGGGGCGACAATTATAACTAGAAGATTATGCCTGGCGAATTTTGCGCCACGATGGAGGAAACACTTTATGGTGAACATTTCGCCCTCGAGCTGATAATGAGCACAGTATGGGGCATTGATAATCCTCACAAAGTTGTGGCGCATCAACGAGTTTTCCCAAATGTTAATGCTTTCTCTGTAGCGTCACAGATGTAGACGTATGGGGTGTTTTTTTTTCTGTGAGAACACTGTGACAGGTACCTCTAACGTTCACACAGTTCAAAAGACTGAGGGGAACACATATATCAACGCCCGGAATGTTGAATCTATTCGACACGGGCGATACCTGTGGTCTTGTGCGCAGCTTGGTATCCTCGTTTATAGGCAACAATTAAGATCATTCGCCATGTACAGGCTGTGTTATGCTTTATAGTGTCAGGTGATCTCTCAGAACGAAGTGAGTACCAGTGTTCCACTGTCGTCTAATGAAGAACACAGATGGCAGTTGTCATTTGAGGACTTATTATTCAAACAAGCACGTGCAATGCGGCATCTGAATGCAGTGCAAATTACAAGCGTGGCCTGTCTGATCCAAAACGGTTGGACTTTCAGTCGTATTGCTGAAAATGCCAATGAGCCTCTATGTCTCATTCATATGTTGTGGACACGCTAAATGGAGACAATTTACTTATTTATTTATTTATTTTTATTTCATTTTGTTCGCTTTCGTTCGTTGCATCTTCTCGGGGTGGACGTCGTAAGACATCCGTTTATGTTCTTTGTTGATCAATTACCTCAGTGTTTTTTTATTACAGACGGCTGCTAACCCTCTGACCGAACACGCTGAGCTACCGTGTCGGCGACAGCAGACAAGGTGTTGTGCACATAGTTCCGCGTAGTCAGCACGTGCACGACTTTCCCACTAGAGCGCGCCCCGCTAAACACAACCGCGCAGGCGCAGGGCTCGTTCGTCTCCGCACTACGAGATGGCGCTGTCTTAAAGACGGACCAAATTCTGCTTCCGCCGATCCGCGTATTAATATGTAACGCAGCCAATGAGATTGCTGCTAACGTAGAACCTTTTCTCCTTGCGCATCACACTCGCGTGGTGGTACACGAACGTGCAAGGTAGTGTAACGAGTGTACTGACCTCCAATTAGTCAGTCTGCATTTGTCTGCACCGGCCTGTACCAGTCTATAGTCAAGTTTCAGTCTGCGCCTAATAAGATTACCATATTCCTGTACATAGCCCTGAAGATAAATGTATAGACACTTTTGTCAGGTGTCAGAGATATATGTGAGAATAAGATTAACGTACCAGTACCAAAGGAACTTCAGATTGTCAATTGTAAATAGCATCCAGAATCAAGTTAAGTAATTTTTATGCTTGTTATTTTTTTAATAAATGTGTGTGAAAATTAATCAAGTTCTTTTTAAAGTTGGTCACCGTCAATCTGCTACTCTAAGCAAGTGGCATTTCTATCGTCTGACCTAACAGCAGAAGATAAACACGCCACGATAAGACCACGAGACATATTGCTGACACACGCCTACTTCGTTAGAGCGACAAGTCAAATAATCTGATGGTGTGTGTACCGAAGGTCTTACAGTACGCACACCACACAAGGCGAGTTGGACAAAGTGACTGACGCATTACAATCCCCAGTGAAGACAGATATCTGGCCACCTCTGCGTTGCGGCGAGGTACGGTTACCGCCAGTGCCCTGGAAGGTGGTCTCAGGAGAACTACTAGAGCAGCCGTGTCGGTTAAGACTGTAATGAAGGGTTACGATAAAGGTCCACATGATCCATACGTCCTTGACACGACATCACTTTGCAGCTCGTCTTCAGTTCTGCCGTTCCCATCTCCACTAGCAACTTCGTCTCTGGAGAAAAGCGTTATTAGCAAACGAGTCCAGGTATCCTCTAAAGGGAAGGAAAGGCCGTGTTCGTGTGTGGAGACGCTGTGGTGAGCGGTACCTGCAAAGTGTTGTCAATGAAATCGCCAGATTCGGCCAAGGTTCTGTAATGTTGTGGGGCTACACGGATCTTGTCGCTGAGCATGTTCGTCTTACCGCCTGGCCGATCCTGTTGCACCCTTTGGTAGCTGCAGCATATTAGCGGTGAAATGACTTCCTTCTAACGCCAGGGCGGGCACCAGTAGAAGCCTGGACGCTGAGGTAATGGAATGTCCGGCTGTGAGTCCCGATCTAAGTCCCATCGTGAGTAGATGGGACATTCTTGACAGACGTGATCGTGATCGTCGTTTTGAGCCACAGATTGTTCAAGAAGTCTCATGGAGTCTCACTGAAGAAAGGGGATGGGTATTGCAGGGTGACCTCCGTAGATGTTTTATCGTGAGCTACCTACAAACCTCAGAGGACGGTTATTTGTGGCAGACCTCAGAGTGATCCGACTGCCATCAAAATAAGCCTCACGTGAGGCCACGAAGACAAGACAAAAGGAATCAGGGCTTGTGCGGCAGTGCACAGCCAGTGGTATACCTCCTCGCTGCATTTACGAGTGTACGAGTGGAGCAGGAAGGGGACTGACCAGCGGGGAGTAATGTAACCAAGTCCATTGTACATAGTGAATCCTACGACACCAGTGGGCATCAGTCCCCTCGTTTGAAAAAAAAAATGTTAATGTCTATAAAAATTAATAATTTCATGCCGAAATATTTCTGTTTCATGTATTTAAAACAATGTTGAAATTTTTATATAAAATTTTGGAAGATCAGCTGTATTACTTTTATCAAAAATGTAAAAGCAATTGTGTGTGACAAAAGATGTAAGCTCTTTGCTTTGTTTAGTATCTGTGTTCTTAAATGTGTTGAGACTTGGCGGGAAGGTGTGGTGAATGGTGGTCAAGTCGTGTTGTGAAGCTCCTGAAAGCAGATGTATTGTTTGAATTGTTAAACTGTGTGTGAAAAGTTTGACAATACAAAAATTTAGAAGTTCAGATAGTTTACTTAATTTCGTAATATGAGAATTACATGAATTTCGCAATCCTCAGCTCATTTTCTACGTACTAGCAAATGCTACGTAAGTTATCACGCCCTCTGAAGATGATATCGAAACGAATATCAAGATAATTATTTAAATAAAAAACTTAATGTTTTAGTGCGTGGATATGGCCCTTGAAAAGCCATACTTCCAAATAATGACTTAATGTTCGGGTTGACGAGAATTCACTGAATATGCAGCGTGGAACAGCCACAAGGTACCCCGTGTCACGTATCGCACGCTTGGTTTGCGGAGTATGCATCTAGAGTGCTTGACAACAGCTAAGGAACAGAGACATTGTTGGTCATGAATAATCATCGGCAACAATAGACGACATGAAGCATGTACATACGTAACAGAAGAGGACTGGTATATATACAGCGAAAAATTGTTGATATCGGACTCTCTGTAAGAAATACGCACTTCTTGGACACTACTGCATATTTTGCACCTGTTGTTCAGCCCAGCTACCTAACTGTTGAGGTGTCCTTCGAGAGTATTGTTCCACTCCCTTATGAAGGCGGTTCGAGGAGTGTGTTTTCGTTCAGAACGACGTCTGCCAGGAGTATCCTTGGCATGTAATAAGGGTTTGGGTCTGGGAAACGTGCGAACCACTCCATATGCTATTGTCCGTCACCTCACAGGTCCTTTGTGGGCACTGTCGTCCATAAACAGAAAATCGGGACCTACTACATCACTAAATAGCTGTACGCGATCCAGAATAAACTCGATGGCTTACAACGGTGGCGTGACGATACCTCGCGCAAAGGAACGGTGATGTAACGATACCTCGCGCAAAGGCATGCAGAGGTGCTCGGCCACTGTGCGTAGCGTCACTCCAGACAATAACGCCTTCATCATACAGATGAAAAATCTGTGGTGCGTAACGTCTTCCCTCTCCCTCCAAACTAACCTCCCTTCTTTTCCGATTTTTCCACACTCCATCGTTTCACTACTAATTCCGTGCTCCTAAGGTACGAGTACATGACCGGAGATTTCTTCGTTAGATTAAGATCGATGTTTGAAACTAGCAGACTTTTCTTGGCAAAAAAAAACCTCTTTGCCTGTATTTTGCTTCCAAGGTAGCTCTAAATTCCTTGATATGGTCTAGAACGAGATCGATAATTTGGGAATTTAAGTTTATCGCTAGTCCCATTTTTACTGCTTCTCATTAATTTCGTCTTATTCTCGTTCGATAGTGTGTACTCAACAGTCGATTCTTCCAGTCCACAGGTTTTGCAATTGTTACGCTCGCTTGCACTGAGCAATGTCAACAGCGAATCTTATCACTGACACTCTTTTATTCTGAACTGCAATCCCAATGTTGAACAGTTCTTTTGTTTCCGCCATTGTTTCTTGATCAGTAAATCTGTGAAGCGGAATGCATCAAAGAACCTCACTGTGGACAACTGTTGCAGACCCTAACCAGCGTGTTCACTATACCACCGAACTCTTTCTCGACGATAGCTTGGTTGAGGCGGGATGCATTTAACCGGCTTCCTAGCACACAAACCAGCCTGATTTAATCGCCGCGATATGGATTCTGGCAGAGACACGTTGCGTGGTCTGCAGCGATCTACCTAGGAGCCAGATGTCTGTTCCTTTTCGCCACTAGAGCTAAGTATCGATGCTTTTTCTGTGTAGTGATCCATCTACAACGGCCGGCATGCTTACGCACAGCTTTTCCACCTTCAGAGGCCTTTTTCAATCGCGCGGTGGCTCTTTCGGACACTCGCTTTACTGTGGCCACGGCAGTGACATTTCGACCGGCTGCGAGCCGTCCAACTGCTCGTCCACAACCGCAATCACTCCAAAAGACGCCTTTCAGACATGCTGCTGTACCACACGGAATATCGCATCAATCGGTTCCACAACAGCCATCGTCATACGTCGTACTGCATGAACTGTCTAATGCAGACATTGTATTCCTGCACAGACTTCGCTGCAGCTGACGCCTCCTGCCTTCTACATTTCCTTTTCTTGTCACCGGTCGGGTGTTACGTAGCAATTTCCGGTTGTTCCATAGCAGATGGCAGCTGTTCCTTACCAAATGTCAGTTGCTTCTCAGCAGCTGTAGAGCAGTGTAGATGACCACTGATGTGACAAGACATGGGACAGCGATACGCACATGTACAGATGGCAGTAGTACCACATACACAAGGTATAAGAGGGTAATTCATGTGGGGAGCTGTCATTTGTACTCAGGTGATTCATGCGAAAAGGTTTCCGACTTAGTTATGACATCATTAAGTGAATTAAGAGATTTTGAAGAAGGATTGGTATTGCCGGTAGACGCATGGGGCACTCCATTTCGGAAATTTTTAGAGAATTCAATATTCCGAGATCCACAGTGTCAAGAGTGTGCCGAGAATACAAAATGTCAGGCGTTACCTCTCACCACGGACACCGCAGTGGCTGAGGGCCTTCACTTAACGGCTGAGAGCAGCGGCTCTTGCGTAGGTTGTCAGTGCTAAGAGGCACAAGCAACACTGCATGATTCCCCGCGTGGTCAGGGATTTTCTCTGCCTCGTGATGACTGAGTGTTGTGTTATGGCTTTAGGTTAGTTAGGTTTAAGCAGTTCTAAGTTCTAGGGGACTGATGACCATAGATGTTAGGTTCCATAGTGCTCAGAGCCATTTTTGAACACTGCGTGAAATAACCGCAGAAATCAATTTGGGATGTATCACGAACGTATCCGTTACTAGGACAGTGCGGTAAAACTTGGCATTGAAGCCCAATGGCCGCAGACGACCGAGTGCTTTTGCCAACAGCACGCCGTCGCCTGCGGCCCCTCTCTTGGGCCCGTGACCGTACTGGTTGGAACCTAAACGAATGTAAAACCGTGGCGCGATCAGATGGGTACTGATTTCAGCTGGTAAGAGCTGATAGTTGGGTTCGAATGTGGCGCAGACCACACGAAGCTGTGGCCTCAAGTTATCAAAAGGAGCACTGTACAAGCTGGTGGTGACTCTAAATAGTGTGGGCCGTGTGTACATGGAATGGACTGATTCCTCTAACTGAACCGATCGTTTGCTACAAATGTTTATGTTCGGCTACTTAGAGACCATTTGCGAACATTGATGTACTTCATGTTCGGAAACGACGATGGAATTTTTATGGATGACAGTATGCCATGTCACCGGGCCACAAATGTTCGTCGGCCGGGGTGGCCGAGCGGTTCTAGACACTAAAGTCTGGAACCGCCCGACCGCTACGGTCGCAGGTTCGAACCCTGCCTCGGGCATGGATGTGTGTAATGTCTTTAGGTTAGTTAGGTTTTAGTAGTTCTAAGTTCTAGGGGACTGATGACCTCAGAAGTTAAGTCCCATAGTGCTCAGAGCCATTGGAACTTTTTTTTTTTAAACAAAAAGAAGTAACGATGCCGTTAGGAACAAACGTCGTTTATAGGGTCGTTTTTTCACTTACTTTGGTCTAAGAGTGAACGAAAATAACTCTTTCTTCGTTTGCCCCCGTCACCACAAAATTTAGAGTGTTCACAAATGTCCGTAGCTACAATGTCACAAATGTTGGTAGTTCGTTTGAAGAACATTCTGGGCAATTCGAACAAATGATCTGGCCACTCAAAAAGAAAATCGCCCGACACGAATCCCATCGAATGTTTGTGGGGCGTAATCGAGAGGGCAGTTCGTGCACTAAATTCTGCAATGCAATGCCAACACTCTGCAATTATGGGCGGTTATAGTGGCAGCATGACTGAGTATTTCGGCAGGGGACTGCCATTCACTTGTTCAGTCCATGCCTCTCTAGTTGCTGCGCAGCTCCTGGCAAAAGGAGGTCCGACACGACATTAGGAGGTATGCCATGACTTTGGACACCTCATTGTAGATGTAGAACAGTGGCGTGTCAGGAGCGACGCGCCGCTTCTGCGGTCACCCTTGCACCCTACGCGTCCAGTCCTCGGGAACGTACAGCTTACGTGGCGCCGTTAGAGCTGCATCCCGCGTGAGTAGCCGGCGGCGGCGCGGCTATCGGTGTCGGTGACGTGGCGGCAGCGCGACGCGACGTGGATGGATCGCGCGCTGCCCCTGTGTGGGGACTGGGGAGCCGGCCGCCAGGCATCACCGGCGCTCGGATTGTCCAGGAGCCGCCCGCGTAATGGCCGGCGTAAATCAATCACGCTGGAGCGCGGCCTCGCCTGGCCTTCATTAGTCACCAGGACCTGGCCTGGCCGTCGCTATCTCTGCGGCTGGCCACTTCATTAAGCCGCCACGCCGCCGTATCCGGCAACAGCGCATCTGGCGGCGCATCTGCCGGTCCTCATAACGGCAGCCGCCGGCCTGATGCGGCACAGCTTCCAGTGTCATAAACCAGAATGACCGAGAAAAACTCAATTTTTACGTAATTGATGGCTTTATGCACATCTCGTTTGACTCATACAGAATCCAAAAGGTTTCTCAATAATTCAGGTAATGTCGGAAAATTGGAAAAAAAAAGGTAGGAAAGATAGTCCAATAGGTTTCAACTTCAGTCCAACACAATTTCTTATACACTGCCACAAAAAAAAGTAAAATTTTTCACAGGTATCCAGCTCAGTCGAGATTCATTGTTCCAAAATTGTATACAGAAGAGATGAAATGATTACATTTGACATCATTACATTTACAGATCAATAGCACAAGCGGTTTAGAGGTACCAGGTATCTACCCATGATGCAACACCAATACCAGTACGTAGTGTAGCCTCCATGGGCGGCAATGCAGGTCCTGACACTGACAGCCGGCCGCGGTGGTCTAGCGGTTCTAGGCGCTCAGTCCGGAACCGCGCGACTGCTACGGTCGCAGGTTCGAATCCTGCCTCGGGCATGGATGTATGTGATGTCCTTAGGTTAGTTAGGTTTAAGTAGTTCTAAGTTCTAGGGGACTGATGACCACAGATGTTGAGTCCCATAGTGCTCAGAGCCATTTGAACCTGACACTGACATCCAGTTGATCGTATAGATGGGGAATACAGATACATACGACACACCTGCTCCACCTGTTCAAGCAGTTCTGTGAGTTGTTGTTTGACTAGTCGCACGAGTCACTTCGCGTCCCGTCACAACACACGCGTGCTCGACTGGAGACAAGTGCAGAGGTCGTACTGGCCAGGGGAGCTGCTGCACGTTTTACAGAGCACGCTGAGTTTCACGGGCAGTTCGTGGGCGAGCATTATCCCGTTTGAACAACGCATCACATTCACGTTGAAAGAGCGGCAATAGAACATGGCTAGCGACATTCTGGACGTACCCAGTACTGGTTAGCGTCCCCCTCCAGAAATACAGAAGGTGAACAAGGGTCGTAGCTCAGACCATAAGACCTGGAGTGGAGCCAGTGTATCTTGAACGAATGCAGTCTAGGAGACAGAGCTTACCAGGCCAAACGAGCATCACCTGCATAGAGACAGAACATGCTTCCATCGGTGATGACTACGGCACGCCATTCCATCTTCCAAGTGATCCTCTGTGAGCACCAGTAAAGCCGTGCACGTCAATGCTGTGACGTGAGCGGAAAACTGGGTAGAGATGTGTCTGCCCGTAGTCCCACTGCTAATAAAACGGATTCGCAACAGTTCGTGTTCATACGTCTGAGCTCTGACCTGTGCTGTGGATGCTGTACGATCTGCCACTGGAGCCCTTAAAATACGACGATTCTGACCAACGTCTGTCTAGCGTCGATGTCCATAACATTGTGTCCCGGCGTGAGAATTTTCTTGTGACTACTCATACTAGCATCGTTGCACAGCTGACTCAGCACGTCCAACTTGTGAGGCAATTCTGCGAAAGGACGCTCCCGACACTCGGACAGTCACTGTTTGGACCCTTTCAAAGTCGCTCATTTGGCCTTAGGAAGCACGACTGCATCTCCATGACATGGTTGCCTCATTGATTCACACGTCTGCACCACGCTGAGCCTTCTGGCTGTGAGCTTTCTCTTTTAAAGGGTAGATACAGATCCCAAAATGAGATTTTCACTCTGCAGCGGAGTGTGCGCTGATAAGAAACTCCCTGGCAAATTACAACTGTGTGCTAGACCGAGACTCGGACACGGGAGCTTTGCCTTTCGCGGGCAAATGCTCTACCGACTGAGCTACCCAAGCACGACTCACGCCCCGTCCTTACAGTTTTACTAACATACAGATGTTACTCTGGTGGCAATGCCACTACCCTATCTGTTGGCAGACGACGTTGAAACATCACTACACCTATCATCCCCCTGTGGAACGTATTGTCATTGGATTGAAATCGATGTCGTCTTCTCAGGTGTGTTAATTTACTTCCGGCAGTGTATATGTGGATGACCTTTCACTTAACATTTAACAAGCAATATTAGTAGCCTACTTGTTGCAGATGGTACTAGCGTTGTAACAAATCCAAATACAAAAAAGCAGCAGATGAGTTGGTAAACGATATTTTCCGAAGAATTTTTAAGTAATTCTCTGAAAATGACCTCGCTCTGAAATTTGTAAAAACACACTACATTCAGAGTGAGACCTGAGTTTCTCCTGGCTTATACAACTTTCAAATAACTTCCGGGAATTCAGTCAGGTAACACTTTCAGCGACCGCCGATATTTCGGCGGGAGAACACCCCGCCATTTTCAAGGCAAACTGCAACGGACAGGCGACGTACATGCAAATTTAATACCTCGGTTCTCGGACCCAAGCAGGAAAGATAACACACACACACTGAACACTAGTGCCACCAAAGATGGCCAAAGTCAGAGCTATCGATAGTGAGACTATGAATTCGCAGGTGAGGTAGCATTGAGTCTGTCCCTCTGTTTCTTGACAAGGGAGAGAGCCGGATTCCAAACAGAGTTTAAACAGAAACCTCCATCCCTGTTAACAAGGTTGCTCGCTAATTTAATCTCAACTGCCTCCCGAATCACACAGTCCCAATAGCTGGACGTGCATGCCAATATCTCGGTGTTATTGTATAACATGGAGTGACCAGTATCCAAGCAATGTTCGGCAATAGCAGATCTATTTGGCTGCTGTAATCGTGTGTGCCGTTTATGCTCAGTACATCTGTCCTCCACGGTCCTGATAGTTTGACCAATATATGCCATGCCGCAGCTACAAGGGACACGATATACACCCGCCTTACGCAGTCCAAGATCATCCTTAACGGAACTCAAAAGTGCTCTAATTTTAGATGGAGGTCGGAAAACACATTTCACATCGTATTTCCGTAAAATACGACCGATCTTATTGGACGTGTTTCCTACGTAAGGCAAGAAGGCAGTAGACTTAGGTGTTGACTCAGAATTATCATCAATCACCTGATGTACAGTTGGTCGATAGCGCAACGCACGTTCAATCTGTCTATAACTGTAACCATTTTGACGAAATGTAACTTCAAGATGGGACAGCTCAGCTGGCAAAGTCTCAGCGTCAGAAACGATATGTGCCCTGTGTACCAAGGTACGAAGTACCCCTTCACGCTGAGCCGAATGGTGACAACTATTAGCTTGTAAGTACAAGTCGGTGTGAGTACGTTTCCTGTAGACTGCATGTCTCAATGATCCATCATCCTTCCTCCTAACCAACACGTCGAGAAAGGGAAGGCAACCATCCTTTTTCACCTCCATCGTAAAACGAATGTTCGGGTGGATCGAGATGGACTCAACAGAGATGCAAGATGCTTGGATACACAAGTAGGACGGTGTGAACATCATATCAGGAACTCAGCTAATTTTTTACGTCGTTTGGAGGGAATGAGGTTGAATGACTCTGATATTTTAGTGAGTTTCGATGTGGTCTCTCTCTTCACTCGTGTTCCTCTGTCTGATTCTTTGCGGTTAATTGAAGCCAGGTTTGGTGCTGATTTAACTAATCTCTTTAGGCATGTGTTGACATCCACTTACTTTTTATTTAATGACCAGTATTACGAGCAGACAGATGGAGTTGCGATGGGTAGTCCGTTGTCTCCTGTGATCGCAAATTTGTTTATGGAAGACTTCGAGGAACGTGCATTGTAGTCGGCGCCTTTAAAACCCGCGTGTTTCTATAGATACGTTGACGATACCTTCGTTGTTTGGCCTCACGGTAGGGAGAATTTGAATGTCTTTCTAGAACATCTGAACTCGATCCACCCGAACATTCGTTTTACGATGGAGGTGGAAAAGAATGGTTGCCTTCCCTTTCTCGACGTGTTGGTTAGGAGGAAGGATGATGGATCATTGGGACATGCAGTCTACAGGAAACGTACTCACACCGACTTGTACTTACAAGCTAATAGTTGTCACCATTCGGCTCAGCGTGAAGGGGTACTTCGTACCTTGGTACACAGGGCACATATCGTTTCTGACGCTGAGACTTTGCCAGCTGAGCTGTCCCATCTTGAAGTTACATTTCGTCAAAATGGTTACAGTGATAGACAGATTGAACGTGCGTTGCGCTATCGACCAACTGTACATCAGGTGATTGATGATAATTCTGAGTCAACACCTAAGTCTACTGCCTTCTTGCCTTACGTAGGAAACACGTCCAATAAGATCGGTCGTATTTTACGGAAATACGATGTGAAATGTGTTTTCCGACCTCCATCTAAAATTAGAGCACTTTTGAGTTCCGTTAAGGATGATCTTGGACTGCGTAAGGCGGGTGTATATCGTGTCCCTTGTAGCTGCGGCATGGCATATATTGGTCAAACTATCAGGACCGTGGAGGACAGATGTACTGAGCATAAACGGCACACACGATTACAGCAGCCAAATAGATCTGCTATTGCCGAACATTGCTTGGATACTGGTCACTCCCTGTTATACAATAACACCGAGATATTGGCATGCACGTCCAGCTATTGGGACAGTGTGATTCGGGAGGCAGTTGAGATTAAATTAGCGAGCAACCTTGTTAACAGGGATGGAGGTTTCTGTTTAAACTCTGTTAGGAATCCGGCTCTCTCCCTTGTCAAGAAACAGAGGGACAGACTCAATGCTACCTCACCTGCGAATTCGTAGTCTCACTATCGATAGCTCTGACTTTGGCCATCTTTGGTGGCACTAGTGTTCAGTGTGTGTGTGTGTTATCTTTCTTGCTTGGGTCCGAGAACCGAGGTATTAAATTTGCATGTACGTCGCCTGTCCGTTGCAGTTTGCCTTGAAAATGGCGGGGTGTTCTCCCGCCGAAATATCGGCGGTCGCTGAAAGTGTTACCTGGCTGAATTCCCGGAAGTTATTTGAAACACTACATTCAGTTCTGTACAACAAATAGTCATGCGAAGAATTGAACTAGCACATGAGCAGGAGCCAGTAAATAGGGTTGAATTGTTCAAATTTTTGATTGTATATACTGCTGAAAAGTTGAACTGAAAGAAGCATATTACTGAGCTCCCCAAACTATTAAGTTCAGCTAGTTTTACTCTTTGTATAATTGCTACTTTTGGAAACAAACTTATCAACCTCCTGACATAATTTGCAGATTTTTACTCAAAAATTTCTTACGCAATGATTTTTTTGGGGTAACTCATCACTTAGAAAAAAAGTATTGCTTGTAAAAAGTCAGCACTAAAAATTATATGTGGTGTTCAACCAAGGACGTCATACAGGTACTTTTTCAAGGAGCTAGGTATTTTAACTGCGTCGTCACAATACATTTATTTGCTTATGGAATTCGTTATAAACAATTCATTAGAATTTGAGAACTACTGTGATCTACCGGCTTAGAGGAGAAATTCCCTTTATTACCAACTGTTAAAACTGTCAGTGACTCAGAAAGGAGATGAATATGCAGTAACAAACCTTTTTCCATCATGTGCCGAGTATCGTAAACTGTCGGACAGGCAGCGAAGCAAATCTTAAATATAATATAAAATCATTTCCACTAAGCAACTCCCTCTATTCCACTGACGAATTTCCGCTAAAAAACTGACAACCGAAAAACATAAAGTGTAGTTGCTTGAGCAGCATTAAAAATAATAATGGGTTATTAATGTCAGTACTAATTTTATATATATATATATATATATATATATATATATATATATATATATATATATATATATATACTCCTGGAAATTGAAATAAGAACACCGTGAATTCATTGTCCCAGGAAGGGGAAACTTTATTGACACATTCCTGGGGTCAGATACATCACATGATCACACTGACAGAACCACAGGCACATAGACACAGGCAACAGAGCATGCACAATGTCGGGACTAGTACAGTGTATATCCACCTTTCGCAGCAATGCAGACTGCTATTCTCCCATGGAGACGATCGTAGAGATGCTGGATGTAGTCCTGTGGAACGGCTTGCCATGCCATTTCCACCTGGCGCCTCAGTTGGACCAGCGTTCGTGCTGGACGTGCAGACCGCGTGAGACGACGCTTCATCCAGTCCCAAACATGCTCAATGGGGGACAGATCCGGAGATCTTGCTGGCCAGGGTAGTTGACTTACAACTTCTAGAGCACGTTGGGTGGCACGGGATACATGCGGACGTGCATTGTCCTGTTGGAACAGCAAGTTCCCTTGCCGGTCTAGGAATGGTAGAACGATGGGTTCGATGACGGTTTGGATGTACCGTGCACTATTCAGTGTCCCCTCGACGATCACCAGTGGTGTACGGCCAGTGTAGGAGATCGCTCCCCACACCATGATGCCGGGTGTTGGCCCTGTGTGCCTCGGTCGTACGCAGTCCTGATTGTGGCGCTCACCTTCACGGCGCCAAACACGCATACGACCATCATTGGCACCAAGGCAGAAGCGACTCTCATCGCTGAAGACGACACGTCTCCATTCGTCCCTCCATTCACGCCTGTCGCGACACCACTGGAGGCGGGCTGCACGATGTTGGGGCGTGAGCGGAAGACGGCCTAACGGTGTGCGGGACCGTAGCCCAGCTTCATGGAGACGGTTGCGAATGGTCCTCGCCGATACCCCAGGAGCAACAGTGTCCCTAATTTGCTGGGAAGTGGCGGTGCGGTCCCCTACGGCACTGCGTAGGATCCTACGGTCTTGGCGTGCATCCGTGCGTCGCTGCGGTCCGGTCCCAGGTCGACGGGCACGTGCACCTTCCGCCGACCACTGGCGACAACATCGATGTACTGTGGAGACCTCACGCCCCACGTGTTGAGCAATTCGGCGGTACGTCCATCCGGCCTCCCGCATGCCCACTATACGCCCTCGCTCGAAGTCCGTCAACTGCACATACGGTTCACGTCCACGCTGTCGCGGCATGCTACCAGTGTTAAAGACTGCGATGGAGCTCCGTATGCCACGGCAAACTGGCTGACACTGACGGCGGCGGTGCACAAATGCTGCGCAGCTAGCGCCATTCGACGGCCAACACCGCGGTTCCTGGTGTGTCCGCTGTGCCGTGCGTGTGATCATTGCTTGTACAGCCCTCTCGCAGTGTCCGGAGCAAGTATGGTGGGTCTGACACACCGGTGTCAATGTGTTCTTTTTTCCATTTCCAGGAGTATATATATATATATATATATATATATATATATATATATATATATATATCCTGTAAACTGATTCGTTCCACATCGTTTCGATAAAAGAAGCGTTCAAATGATCTATGGAACATGTAACTAAGTAACTGAATTGTGCTATTGTGCTGGGTAGGAACAAACCTTGAGGATCTGATACATGACTGGGGTCGGCAATTCGACGTTACGAACTGATAATGGTTGCAAGACTTAAGAGAATTCAAGCCACGTCTATAGCTTTTACAGACCTGGAGAAAGCGTTCGTCAATGAAAATGTTGTCAGCTGTTTGACATTCTAAAAAATAAAAGACAGTGAAAAGGGACCGTCGCTGGGGGTATATTACGTGAAACAGATTCTGGCAGAAGTTGCCTTCATTAAAAGTTATCTGTTTGTGGGGAAGTTATATATTCTTAGTTATAGGTATGTTTTGGGACATTTCACTTTTCTTTGTCATATGTTCTCAGAAACCTCCTTCATGTGTATTACAGCCCTCTATGGGTGTGGATATTGAACACGAATAATGTGCAACGGATTCTTTTGGAGGGATCAGTGAAGGAGTTTTCCGTCATAGAACGCAGCATACCTATTGGCAGTCTGTGCCATTAATATTTATAATTGTTAAAGGGGTATCGGGTTTGTTCAATCATAGAATACTGAAGCTATTCTGAATAAATTTGCTTTATTTCTTTCATAATTTAATAAAATCTTAGGTGGAGGTGAAGCCTCTTATTACTTTACACAACTGCACGCAACACGCACGCTATTTCTGGGAAAGGTGGAATTGTTAACAGACGGGATTGCATCTCATCAGCCACTAGTAATTTTCCCGCTACTTTAATATTAAAACACATAGGACAGGATAGACAAGAGCTCAAACTTGCACCTAGTGCCCAGATTCAATACTAGCATGCAATGGGGTGAGGACAGAGATCGGCTTGGCATTAGACGATGAAGCTTTCTTTTCTATACTCCTTTTCTGTACTGTATAGCAACTTCAGTTAGAATTTAGCCAGTATCAAAGGATACTGAATGTGCACGTGGTGGCTATGACCACGTGGGTTCAAAGTAGCTTTCCACGTGCTTACAAGATTTTAATCAAACGGTTGAAACTGTGTAAATGCCTGTACCGTGAGGCGGTAGCAGTATATTTAAATAATCTATTGCTTCTACTCGAGTTTCTTTATAGGCGAGCGTAGCTGCCTTGTTACTAGTTCGTCACACGTGGAGCACGTGGCCCCTATTTGTACACAGAAAACACACATTAAAAATCAACAAACCCAACAAAAATTCCTAACACAAATAAACTGAAAGTCACACGGTTTGTTACCTAACTCTATCGTATAGATGGACGATTTCACTATCCATGCCTAACGTTGCCTACCCCGTGGCGTGAACACAAAAACATACATATATCACTCTCAATACACAAAAATCATACAACAGAAAATGATCAAAATAACCATGTGCGGAATCATTGGTTTCCCTAATCAACGCTGCGCTGAAAAAGAGTGGGTTAATCACAAATATCTAGTATTCCAATACCTTTTTCCATTACCAAACGAGACGGACATTCTGAAGGCACGTCCACTCGGTTACCCTTTCTTCGCAGAACCGCACCTTACGATGGCGGAGCTCCTGAGAGCCTCTGGTTTTCGGTGGAGGGGTTAGCCTGACCATTCTCTCCCCGCTAAACCCTATGTCCTCACATTCTCTTTGACAAAGTTTTGCCTGTGGTCGATCTCTGCCACTCATGCCCAAGGAAACAAAGTTGGCACTACTACAGTCTACCAAGAGTTGTCTGCTTCCAAACTAATGGCTGACATTGCTTCAGGAAGGATTGGAATATGTTGTAAAGTGCGTGCGTGAACATATTAACATTAAATGAATATTCTACATCATAATAAATATTCTACAACATAATAAATCGTTCCATCCTACATCATGGGAGTTTCGTGGCGCCTGCGGTGGGGCCGCGTTACGAGAGAGAGAAAAACGGCCAGTGCGCGCACCCGTGAATATCTATCGATTATGCTGTCCTTGTAAGAAGGTACGATTGCAAAACATCGTATTTAATCATGGAACGGTACATACAGTACCGTTTCAACAGAAGTAAGCTACAGGCAAAGAAAGTAAGATACCAAACATAAAGGGGATGGACGAAGATATAAACACATAAAAACATAGCGTATTACCAAAGCTAATACGCTGAAGGAAAACAGCTGGAATTCAAAACACAATGCAGTGTTCTGGGAATGGATACATACAGGTGCTGTATAGTTTTCAAAGAAATGTTATACCATTCTTGCGATGAAACAGTGGCAACTTCAGGTATCGATGGTGGAGGTGGATAGCGATCACGAACATTTCTTTCCAAAGTGGATCACAAAGGCTCAATAATATGGAAATGTGATGGCTGTGGTGTCCAAGGGAAATGCGACAATGCATCCTTGTGCTCACAAAACCAGTCCTGCACGTTGCGAACTGTGTAATCAGGCGTCATGTTTTCTGGGAGCATGGCGCTACCATTGAGGAGTACATACTGTACCACGGGACATACATGATCAGCCAAGCTGGTCACATAATCCTTGGCAGTAATACCACCTTCCGTAATAGTGATGGGGCCCGTGGAGCACCACTATATGGCTGCTCAAATCATCACCCAACCCTCGATATGTTTCGCTCTTAGCTTAATCAGTCTGCATCGTAGGCCTGTGACGGCGTACGCCAGTCTTAAATGCCTTTTTCCGTTGCTCCATGCTCTCCCGTTATGGGCCTTTGCGTTACTGATGTATTGTTTTGGAATTCCAACTCGCTCTGGAATTTCCACCTCATGGAGCACCCTCTGTGTTGTTTTGGTGGTGACAGCGCTCGTGAGCGCAACGCTTAGTTCTGCAGTGTCTTCTGCAGCTGTCGTCATCTTCTTCTTCCTGACAGTCCTTTGTCTGTAACTATCACTCATCACACACATTCTTTCGCTTTGTGACTTTGGCGTGTGATTTTTTTCCCGCTGTCCCTCTATGCGGGGTAAATCTTCGATACAGTGGTTCTTGAAAAACGTCCATCCCCTGTATGTATTGTATCTTACTTTCTTTGCACGTGTGTCGTTGGTGATGAAATACAACAGTGACACCTGCAAGCTTGGCTAGCGTCTACATTTTTCTTCAAGCAGGCATTTCTCGAGGTGTATCCATATTTTAGCCTAATCCTTGCACAGGAACCAAGAGGAAGGATACAAGATCGAAGGGTTCATATTAAACGGCTGTCAGAGAGTTATCTAGTCTTTCGACTTTACTTTTCAATCTATACATGTTTGAAACAATCACGAAAATAAAAGAATGGTCAAAGATTCCTTTAAAAATTGTTTTCGTTTGATTTTATATTTCCTACTGGATTGGTTGCTTGATTGTAACTTTGTTTAGTTTTACATGACCTTATGAATTTCCAACTGCAAAGGGAACAAAATATCTCTGCCTGCGAGAATGCAACATGAATTTGGCCTTGCTTTATAATCTTTCTAACAAAATGTGCAAAACTCGTTAAATCCTTAACTTTATTATAAATCTCTTTAATTAAAGAAACTGGTCCCTGTGCGTTGATAATTTTCGTAGCAAACTGACCCTGAATTGAAAATATCTTACCTCGTAATGCAATTGTTTGGAAACGGGGTCCCTGCAATTCTCTGTCAACAACTGCAGATTTCTGACTACATTAGCTGAAAGCTTAGCCCAATGCTCTAGGCTACAAGTAGACGATTTATACATCATTGATTGAGACACTCCTTTAAATAAAAATGACTTGGATCTAGGATGTGGGTAACGCTCATATGTGAATATTTCTGTAGCAGACTGTTTTGTTATTACAGATATATTAATACTTGTATGAAATTCATCTTAAACCACTCAGTAACATTGACAAAGGGCAGCACTGATAATAAATTCTTACGCTCATTAATGTTGGACAAATCATTAAGTAACATGAAAAATACCTTAAAATTAAAAGTTACTCAGCCTTTAATGAAAATTATAATGTCCTCTGATAAAGATGTCTCGTTTAACAATGAAACCTAACTTCGTCACTGCAGAGCTATATTTCTTCATACTCTTTCCATTCTAAATCACTAACCAAATATTTCTCGTTTCTTTCAAAATATTCAAATACAAATCGTTTTACTTAAACACAGACGCACTTAACTTTACGTCTACATTGCCACGACTCCTCTGTTCGGCTTCTGTCTCGCTACTAGCGTAACGACAGAACTTCCGCGCTCCTCGCTGCCAAGCAGCGATGACAAAACAAAACACTTCTTCCAGCTGCCACAGCTACTCTGAACAAAGATTGCGAGCGAATAATAAGCCATTCCAAATTGTCGCTCAGTGTCTACGACATCCATAGTACGTACAAATTCCGGACATGCAAATAATAGACCTGTTTCAGTGGTTGACGATATCGGTGATAAGATTCGCTGATGACATTGCTGCTCTCACTGCAAGTCAGCAACAATTGTAGTACCTGTTAACTGGAATGAACTGTCTATTGATCACACACTAACGAATAACAGTAAAAAGAAGCCGAAAGTAATGAGGAATAGCGGAAATGAGATTAGCGATCAACTTAAACTTCTGATTTGCGGACCGCAAACTAGATGAAATTAAGGAATTCTGCGACTCTGGAAGCAAAATAACACACGACGGACGAAACAAGGAGGTTATTAAAAGCAGATTAGCACAGACAAAGGTGTCATTTGTGCTTTAAAGAAGTCTGCCAGTATCTAAAATCGGCCTTAATCTGCGGAAAAAATTATGATAATGTATATTTGGAGGACAGCATTTGCGATGAATTTGGGAAAAACAGAAAGGAAGGGAATAGAAGCATTTTACGTATGGTGCTGTATAAGGATGTTGAAATGTAGGTCGACTGATAAGACATGGAATGAAGAAATTCTCTGCAGAATCGGTGAAGAAGGGAACATATGGAAAACACTGACAAGAAGAAGCTATCTCAATAGTGTAATGTCAGTTAAGAAGAAGGATGATGGCACATGTGTTACAACATCAGGGAATAACTACCACGGTACTATAGGGAGCTGTACAGGGAAAAAACTTTAGGGAAAGGCAGATATCGGAATAAGTCTAACAAATCAGTGAGGACGTACGTCCACTATGAAGTCTAGAGGTAGTCACAGGGAAAGAAAGCACACGCAATAATGTCCCATTAATGATCCTGACAGTGGAAAAACAGAAAATAAACTTAAGGAAATGCTTATTCATGTATAGCACTTTTTTGCTTACAAAAGTTCACATCTGGTCATGTTAAAGATGTGTAGTATTATTTTCATGCCATCTATTATTTGCTGTCGAATGGCATTATAAAAGTCCAGTAAACTGTGTTTTGAATACTAGATTTTTGTAGGATTGTTTGGGATATGTGGGTGACTTTACTATGTAGTGTAGTACACAGTTTGTATACATCGTTTAATTCAGTGGTAATCGTATTTCTGAGGAGAAGTTAACAGTATATGATTATTTAACTGTTTTAGTAGCTGTATTTATTCTAGTTGCAAGAGTCTTTCGATCGTTTGTGTTGAGTGACTTTACTTTGTAGTTTAGATTTTTGCCGCAGTAGAAACTAGCGTCGTCTTGTAAACCTGTCAGTGACTATTGCAAAGGGGCCAAAGATAAATATTCACTTGAGTTCCATCCTCCTACAAGAGCAGGGATCAGCACCAGCAGTAGTAACTTATCGGTTGTGCACATCTGGTATTCTTACGTCTGAGTCGAATCGTGTTTGCTAAGGTATTCCAACTTTTTTTGCGTAAATTTTAGTGGATATTTTTTTGTGAGGCTACTTTCTCTTTAGTTTGGATATTTGTTTCCTGCAGTAGCTTTTGTGTACGACGAGTTTGTAGAAGAAAGTAATTGTCGATCGACCAATTTTAAGTAGAGAAATTTATTTATATTTTTATAAGTACGGATCTTGTAATCTTAGGCCATAGTGAGAACTCTGCACAACCAAGTTTCGTGTTTGTTTATTTACCTCGTTTATAGTTTGTGTACATAACTACCTCAGTAGCGTCAGAATCTGGTAATTTTCTCTTTGTTGTGGGTCTGTTTGTGGTTTCTCAGTTACTTCTGACCGCTTCGTTTGCATGTTTTGTTCTTTTATTCAGTTTCATTACACAGTACATCACTATAGGGATTGTACTTTTTGCGAGCAGACATGAGGAGGTTTGGCTGCTGTTCTTAAACGGCTGGAAGCTATATTGGCTACAGTCGACAGGATTCTGGCTAATGGTGGGTGCAGAACTATAGGATTTCCCATGGTACGTCAGGCGTGCACTACATGCAGAAACTGTGTATTAGATACTAGCACACGTGTGGCTTGCACATGCGATGGGTTCAGTTTAGAGGAGTTTTCTTCTGGCTACAGTTTACCGTAGTTCCCTGGAGCAAAGAAAGCTACCTACGGACTGGAGAAACGCACAGGCCATTCCTGTGTACAAGAAGGGTCGTAGGACAAATGTACGTAATTAATGGCCTGTAACGTTGAGGTTAATCTGTCGTAGAACTATGGAACATGTTTTACACTCAAGAAATATGATGTTTTGGGAGAACGGAAATCTCCTCTCCTCTGTAAAATTCAACACGAATTCCGCAAAAAGAGATCTTGCGAAACTCACCTCACTCCGTTCCTCCATCAGATTCATGGCGCTGCAGGCATCGGTGCCCGAGCTAACGTCGTAATCCTTGAATTCAGGAACGCATTTGAAGACGTCCCGCACTGCCGTCTAGTGAATAAAAATCGAGCGCACGTAGTATCGGACCCACTTTACGACTGGATTCGATACCTGCTTGCAGATAGAATACATCACGTCACTCTTAACAAAATCGTCAGATGCAAATGTAATTTCCGTAGTACCTCAAAAAGTGTCATAGAACCATTACTTCAAAAAATTCAAATGGCTCTAAGCGCTATGGGTCATCTGAGGTCATCAGTCCCCTAGAACTTAGAACTAGTTAAAGCTAACTAACCTAAGGACATCACACACATCCACGCCCGAGGCAGGATTCGAGCGTGCAACCGTAGCGGTCACGCGGTTCCAGACTGAAGTGCCTAGAACTGCACGGCCACACCGTCCGGCAGAACCGTTACTGTTAGAAGGTATGTAAATGATCTAGTAGAAAGTTTCGGAATCACTTTAAGACTGTTCGCAGACGATGCAGTTGTCTATTGGTTGGTAGCAACGCCAGAAGACAGTATCGATTTTCAAAATCATCTGCAGAAGATTGATGAATCGTGCAGACTCTGGCAGTTGAGCTTGATATTGTATGGACATAGGAAAAGAAATCTACTACTGTGCAGTTACACTATCGATGACAATTTGTTAGAACAATATCTGCTGCAAAATATCTACGAGTAACTGCCAAGAGTGATCTTAAGTGGGATCACAACATAAAACTAATAGCAGGAAAAGCAGATGACAAGCTGAGACTCACAGGAAAAATCTTAAGGAAATGTAACTCAACCACGAGAGAAGATGCAAGAAGCGCCCCACTTCTACTTAATCTCCAGAAATGTCTCAATTTAGCCATTGAGTATCTGGAGGATGGCATTAGATGCATATAGTGAGAATGACCGTGCTTGTCCATGCGAGTTTCGGGGAGATTAAGCCCATCTGTCCTAGGACTGCATAGGTGAGTCGTCGTATATGATTCTTTCTACCTGTTTTGCCGGCAAGTTCTCAAAATACGTCCCTCGCAGAAGCAGTATCAGCGGGGTTTCTGTGTAAAGTGCAATTCTACTTCCTGTGATTCTAAGTGATGAAGCAGGAAGCTATATTATCCGGAACAACTTTCAAAACTGACGCCATTATGACTCCATAAATTGACAGTATCAACACAACTGATAATGCTTTAATTGAAGACTAACAATTTCCTGAGATATGGTCTTACGTCAGAATTAGATCGAAAGGCATCCTATCGGCAACTGGTGACCGCCGCGCAGCCCGTACCTCGCACTCGCATTCGTGATACCTCGTTGCCGTTCGTACATTTTTACTGGCTTAAACGTTATTCATTTGTTTATTAATGATGATAGATTTCTGGCGTTGTAATATTATTATAAGGAAGCACTTATGACCTATAGGCTTCTCCTAATACTTGTATTGGAGAAAGCGACTTTTATTAGCAAATATGTATCAAGCAAGATTATTTCCTTCACCACAGAACTACTGTTCTTTCCCTACCTACCACGCTGCTGATGTAACGGGCCTTCTCATGTCCAGCGAGAGCGCCGCACAAGACCGTCCATTGCTGCTACGATTGCAGGTTCGATTCCTGCCTCGGGCATGGATGTGTGTGATGTCTTTAAGTTAGTTAGGTTTAAGTAGTTCAACGTCTAGGGGATTGATGGCCACTAATGTTAAGTCCCATAGTGCTTAGAGCCATTTGAACACCGTCCACTGGCAACGCCAATGATCCGGCTTCAGGCAGCGCGGGAACTAAAATCTCACTCCCGATTGTGCGCGTTCTGCAGTAACGCTTTAGCCACTGCAAATAATATAATAACTGCTGGCGCGATGAAAAATGGCGAAACTGGAAAAAAAAGGGAATAAAATGGGGCGTGAACGGAAGTAGTACCTTACGAAGTGGCTTTCAAGCCAATTGTTCGATCGATTCTTGAGTACTGTTCGTCAGTGAGGAACCCTTACCAGGTAAGACTGATAGAAGATAGAGAAGATCCAACGAAGACCAGCGCGTTTCGTCATGGGATGGTTTTCTGCGGTTGCTGAACATTGCCTTGACGCGGTACACAGCATGAACTATGAAGAAACCAAGATCCTCGCGTATGCTTCCACATACTGGGACTCCATCATCAAAGAGGCGGTCGAAATACGTATAAGCTATGACCTAATAAACAGAGACACGGGGTTTCAGCTGAGCAAAGCTTGGGAGCCAGCCTTGGCGGCACTGAGGAATCGTCAGCCACAGATTAGCGACCACACCGAGTCAACGCAGATCGGATGCCTTAGCGCAGATACTTAATCGCGCGCGCGAACGGGGTCCATCGCTCCCGGCCGCATTATCCCGCGCCGCAGCGCGCTTCCGCAGACCGCGACCCGTTTCTCCAGCAGAGGGCTCTGGTATTAGACGCCGTTTACGATTGGTCGTCGATCTACATCTACATCTACATCCATAATCCGCAAGCTACCTGACGGTGTGTGACGGAGGGTACCCTGAGTACCTCTATCGGTTCTCCCTTCTATTCCAGTCTCGTATTGTTCATGGAAAGAAGGATTATCTGTATGCTTCTTTGTGGGCTCTAATCTCTCTGATTTTATCCTCATGGTCTCCTCGCGAGATATACGTAGGAGGGAGCAATATACTGCTTGACTCTCCGGTGAAGGTATGTTCTCGAAACTTTAACAAAAGCCCGTACCGAGCTACTGAGCGTCTCTCCTGTTGAGTCTTCCACTGGAGTTTATCTATCATCTCCGTAACGCTTTCGCGATTACTAAATGATCCTGTAACGAAGCGCGCAGCTCTTCGTTGGATCTTCTCTATCTCTTCTATCAACCCTATCTGGTACGGATCCCACACCGCTGAGCAGTATTCAAGCAGTGGGCGAACGAGTGTACTGTAACCTACATCCTTTGTTTCCGGATTGCATTTCCTTAGGATTCTTCCAATGAATCTGTCTGGCATCTGCTTTACCGACGATCACCTTTATATGATCATTCCATTTTAAATCACTCCTAATGCGTACTCCCAGATAATTTATGGAATTAACTGCTTCCAGTTGCTGACCTGCTATTTTGTAGCTAAATGATAAGGTATCTATCTTTCTATGTATTCGCAGCACATTACACTTGTCTACATTGAGATTCAATTGCTATTCCCTGCACCATGCGTCAATTCGCTGCAGATCCTCCTGCATTTCCGTACAATTTTCCATTGTTACAACCTCTCGATACACCACAGTATCGTCTGAAAAAAGCCTCAGTGAACTTCTGATGTCATGCACCAGATCATTTATGTATATTGTGAACAGCAACGGTCCCATGACACTCCCCTGTGGCACACCTGAAATCACTCTTACTTCGGAAGACTTCTCTCCATTGAGAATGACATGCTGCGTTCTGTTATCTAGGAACTCCTCAATCCAATCACACAATTGGTCTGATAGTCCATATGCTCTTACTTTGTTCATTAAACGACTGTGGGGAACTGTATCGAACGCCTTGCGGAAGTCAAGAAACACGGCATCTACCTGGGAACCCGTGTCTATGGCCCTCTGAGTCTCGTGGACGAATAGCGCGAGCTGGGTTTCACACGACCGTCTTTTTCGAAACCCATGCTGATTCCTACAGAGTAGATTTCTAGTCTCCAGAAAAGTCATTATACTCGAACATAATACGTGTTCCAAAATTCTACAACTGATCGACGTTAGAGATATAGGTCTATAGTTCTGCACATCTGTTCGACGTCCCTTCTTGTAAACGGGGATGACCTCCGCCCTTTTCCAATCCTTTGGAACGCTACGCTCTTCTAGAGACCTACGGTACACCGCTGCAAGAAGGGGGGCAAGTTCCTTCGCGTACTCTGTGTAAAATAGAACTGGTATCCCATCAGGTCCAGCGGCCTTCCCTCTTTTGAGCGATTTTAGTTGTTTCTCCATCCCTCTGTCGTCTATTTCAATATCTACCATTTTGTCATCTGTGCGACAATCTAGAGAAGGAACTACCGTGCAGTCTTCCTCTGTGAAACAGTTTTAGAAAAAGACATTTAGTATTTCGGCCTTTAGTCTGTCATCCTTTGTTTCTGTACCATTTTGGTCACATAGTGTCTGGACATTTTGTTTTGATCCACCTACCGCTTTGACATAAGACCAGAATTTCTTAGGATTTTCTGCCAAGTCATTACATAGAACTTTACTTTCGAATTCATTGAACGCCTCTCGCATAGCCCTCCTCACACTAAATTTCGCTTCGCGTAATTTTTGTTTGTCTGCAAGGCTTTGGCTATGTTTATGTTTGCTGTGAAGCTCCGTTTGCTTCCGCAGCAGTTTTCTAACTCGGTTGTTGTACCACGGTGGCTCTTTTCCATCTCTTACGATCTTGCTTGGTACATACTCATCTAACGCATATTGTACGATGGTTTTGAACTTCGTCCACTGATCCTCAACACTATCTGTACTTGAGACAAAACTTTTGTGTTGTGTGTCGATGACGTTATGCCCCCGCTGGCGCCTGCGCTGTTCTAGAAAGCCAACATATAAATTGGCGAGCTTCTCAGCGACGTGACAGTAGCATCTGAAGATGGCGGGCAGTTGTCTCGCTGAAATATTGTGCGGTTTTTACAGTATTATCCGGCGTAGTTCCCGGGAACCTATCAAGCATGGGATGGTTTAGTCATCACGAGATGGATAACGGAGTCCAGTGTCAGACAAGAGGAGCGCTGTGTACTGAAGAGAGATTTAGGCCTACTATTGAAATTTCGAGATAGTTCTTTCCGGGAAGAGTCAGACGACATATTACTTCCTCCCATATGCATCTGGCACAACGACCAAGATGAGATAATTCCAGGAATTAGAGCCAGTACAGAGGCTTACGGATAAATCTTTCCGCGAGCCATTCGCGGCGGAGCAGGGAGAGGGGGCATCAGTTATCGGTAGAAGTATTCACTGCCACATAGCTGTCATATGGCTTACGCAGTATTACCGTAGATGTGAGTCTTTTGCGGTGTTAGAAAAAGTGTAACTCCTGTCCTCGTTGGGAAAAGTGTAACCCCAGTCCGGTTTTCGGCTATATGAACGCGGAAAACCACTTAACATCATCCTCAGAATGGCCGGTGGAATCGACATACCAACCTAGAAACAGGCCAGGTCAGTCGTCTCCCTAGTTTATTACGTTACTATGCAGTTGTACCAAGAGTACCACGGGGACCGTAAGGTTGCTCTGTGGTGTACCTGGAAGAGTATGGTAGAGTATGGGAAGATCTCAGAAGCTTTAGAAGGCTTCATTTCGACCGTCAAATTTCACTGCCTTTTCCTCTCTCCTTGTCCGAACCGTCTAGAGCCACTGACGTATACATGTACCCACTGAAAATGCTGCAAGCCTGTTTTTTTCCGTCTACATTAGCTCTCTGTGTACATCGAGAACCTGTCATGGGTCTTCCTTGCCCATAGCCAAAGGGCATGCTGTTTAAATTGTGCAGGAAATGGATGGGCGGATGGCGTCAGACATGTAAAGGGTAAGGTCAGCTACCGTCGGACAAGCAAATACTTTTGAAAGTGTAGTTTATCAGGACTTTACTGGAACATTTAACACATTAAACAATTCTTTGGTCGTTATTTTAAACAAATATCACGTACGTGTATTAAAAGACACAATAGTTCATCGATTCACATACGGCGATAATTGGAAAACTGGAAAAGATGACAAAGATCTGTATAGCGCTCCTCACATGAACATCTAAAGCCCAGATACAAGCGTCTGGAGTACTAGTTTTTTCCCAAAGAACGAGCCGCGCGGGGTAGCCGTCTTGTCTCGGTCCACGCTGCTTCCCCCGTCGGAGGTTCGAGTAATCCCTCGGGCTTGGCTGTGTGTGTTGTCCATAGCGTAAGTTAGTTTAAGTTAGATTTGGTATTTTGTAAGCTTAGGGACCGATGACCTTAGCAGTTTGGTCCCATAAGATCTTACCACAAATTTACAAATTTACGTAGAACGAAAACAAATTAAATTTTACCACATAACGTAAGGTGAAGTGACCGAAAATGCTAAGGTGTAAGACGGAACGTAGCAAAGAGCTCCCTCTGTACGGATATCAGCACCTAGACAGAAACGAGAGCTCAGAGAAAAACTTCCTGACCAATAAAAATTCCTTTACGTACCTTATGTGCTGCATCTGCTCTCCATTTGTCAGGAGCTACTCACAACAACCAACAGAAAATGATCATAAACAAACCCTACCGTATGGCGGACATTGAAACTGCTAATTCCGTAAGACTAAGGAGTGGAGTAAGAATGACAAAAGTATCTGTGGCACGATGAAAAGTCTTTGGGGACCAAACTTCGGGGATTTCTTTGGGAAATGATTCCATGTATATCGCTGTACAAGCCCAAAGTTTCGTTGTATTCCGTTGATGCCCCTTACACGAGAGTTACGTCTGGGGCAGTAGAAACATTCTGCATCCTATTATAAATGCTGTTTTTCTAAAATTGCTCGTAGTGTACTCGTGAAAGGCGTGTTCTTGTTTCCAAGTACCCATGACTAAGCTCATAGATAATTTTGGCAAGGAATTGATACTGATGGAACCGACCAATAAGAAATCTAATATGCTTCGATCCCGTACTTTAATTCGAACTGTTTGTAATCCAAACACTGCAAGAATTGGTCGCACAAGCTTTCCGTGCGCGGTCTCCTTTACGGAAACGCTACACTCTTCCAGAACAATTCCAATAAACAGCAGACAGCCACTGGCCATTCCTACTACCGACCCTCGCATTAAGGAGGACGACGGTTCAATCCCGCGTCCGGTCATCCTGATTTAGGTTTTCCGTGATTTCCCTAAATCACTCCAGGCAAATGCCGGGATGGTTCCTTTGAAAGGGCACGACCGACTTCCTTCCCCGTCCTCCCCTAATCCGATGAGACCGATGACCTCGCGGTTTGGTCTCTTCCCCCAAACAATCCAATCCAATCCTACTACCGACCTTAAGTGACATTCCAGTGCATGTCGATTCGCCACGTTACGTCTTTAAAACATACGTGACTATGTCAAGTAGCAAGCTGCTACACGTCCCTCCAAATAGAATCTCTCTCCAAGACAACCTAAATCCCCAGCAGTCACTCTTATCCGCATACAAAAGTGTGAGAAGAATACAATCTCGTATTGTTTACGTATAATTTTATTACACGTCATTGGCGCATTCCTGACCTTGCCCTTGTCTGTGATGAACACTTGCAGATTTGCTTTCAAGACAAATAAGTTGTTCAGTCGAGGAAGACCACCACTTTTTAAGCAGTTTTTGAAGTGGCATAAGAGGCTGTGTAGAAGGAAGTTCAAATAGCTCTGAGCACTATGGGACTCAACTGCTGTCTCCTCTTTGCATTCGGTCATTGCCAAAATCTTGTTTCGATGTCTGATACCGTTTCTGAGATACGAATATTTCAATCTGGCAACTCCACTGGCGTGTGGTATCGTGCAGGAACCCGATACATGCATTCCATTCCCTCGATGCTGGCGACAGACAACGATTTCCTTCCAAATGACCGAGCGAGGTGGCGCAGTGGTTAGCACACTGGACTCGCATTCGGGAGGACGACGGTTCAATCCCGCGTCCGGCCATCCTGATTTAGGTTTTCCGTGATTTCCCTAGATCACTTCAGGCAAATGCCGGGATGGTTCCTTCGAAAGGGCACGGCCGATTTCCTTCCCCATCCTTCCCTAATCCGAGCTTGTGCTCTGTATCTAATGACCTCGTTGTCGACGGGACGTTAAACACTAATCTCCTCCTCCTCCCTTCCAAATGGCTCAAATGGCTCTGAGCACGATGGGACTTAACTTCTAAGGTCATCAGTCCCCTAGAACTTAGAACTACTTAAACCTAACTAACCTAAGGCCATCACACATATCCATGTCCGAGGCAGGATTCGAACCTGCGACCGTAGCGGTCGTGCGGTTCCAGACTGTAGCGCCTTTAACCGCTCGGCCACTCCGGCCGGCCGTAGAAGGAGGGATATCGCACATCTCATCGGAGGAGGTCTGACGTGGAATGTATACCCCAACTGCTTAATTATTTTGAATTTATTTAGTATTTCCCCCAAAAATTCTGTGCGTTAAAGAATATATTCACCAAGTCTTCATTCTGGGGCTATAGTTTCACCAGCGCGCGCGCGAGCGCACACACGCACGCACACACACACACACACACACACACACACACACACACACACACACAGCGGTGGTCTCGCGGTTCTAGGCGCGCAGTCCGGAACCGCGCGACTGCTACGGTCGCAGGTTCGAATCCTGCCTCGGGCATGGATGTGTGTGATGTCCTTAGGTTAGTTAGGTTTAAGTAGTTCTAAGTTCTAGGGGACTGATGACCACAGCTGTTAAGTCCCATAGTGCTCAGAGCCATTTGAACCACACTCACACACACACACACACACACACACACATTAATCATGTTGTTGCTCTTCTTACACCAGGATTAGCAGATCTTTACGTGCCCATTCGACAGAACGGATCCAATTTAGTCTATTGCGATATCAGTTTTATCGAAATGTACAAACGCGAACAGTAGAACGTGATAAATATCCAGTACTCTAGTAGCGACTCAATAGCACTGCTGTATGGCGGCAGCAGTCACTCTGGCAAAGGCGGTGCTCACACTGCTGAGATACTGGATACCTTCGTGTTTTAATTTCCCTGTTAATACATATCGACAAAATGAATATCGGGCTCGCAAAAATCCGCCTTAAAATCATTTTGTTCGTGGCGAGAAACAAAACAAAGCTTTTAGTTGACATTTGCCGTCAAATGACAGACGTCATGAACAGTATTTGTTTGCTTGCGCCCACTCCATACTCACATGATAAAAAATGAAATGACAAATATCTGCAAAATCACCAGAGAAAATGTGCCAGACGACTCTTAGGAGAGACTTCGCGCACCGGGTGCTTCAGCTGCCCCCTGTCATTATATGCAGCCTGTAATGTTATTGGTGGCCTTCAAAAACCACATCCAACAATTTCATGTTCTCTCGCACGTTACGAGCAAACTGTTAATCCTATAGAGAAAAGTGAAAGGACCTTTTTGGTAGGAATTTTAATGCAGGTGGTTCTGTTACTGGGATACATTTTCGCTGGGGACCACACTTTTAGAGTTTTTCAAGAAAAAGATACGGAAGAGACCTTCAGACTCACAGACTCATTCATCACCAGTCAGGATTTCTGGGATGTTGCTCATGGTACTCCCTCCGACCGCTCCTACCATTGTACAAAAAATTTTACTATATCATACTGGTGTTCCAACTAACACACATTGACTGCTACAGTCACCGTGGTCAGTACGAAGGAACATATTAAGTCCAAACGTCAAGGCAAACAATCCGTCAAGTAATCCACCACAACACAACCCAACACAGGTAAGAGATGCACTTCAGTGATGGAACTACTCACACCTCGGGGTAATGGCATCCCGTTGATGGACGAAAGGGAGCGAGCAACTACACGAACTAATCCCGGCATTCGACGTTCTTTGGTCTCTATTCTTTGAGCTATTACAATTGGATCCAAACTTAACCATTACAAGCACAGTGGTTTCGTAGTTATAAGCCTGACGAATACTACAATGTAATTGTTTATTTTATGCTGTTAATATTCACAAACACAAAACTGCTTGGTCAAATTTACACAGACGTCAATTTTACAGTTTGTAAGAGCCTCACAATGCCACTGACCTAATAAGACCAGTCAATGAAGATCAGAAAATTTCGGATGTGGGAAATACTTCGTGCCGTTGCAAATATTTGTTCAATGAATGGAGGGAGTGCCACGAATAACATACTAGAAATCCTGCCAAGTGGCGGCCGAGTGTGGGAGTGCGTTTGAAGGTCACTTTTGTGAGTTTTTCTTAAATAAATCGAAAACTACAGCCTCTGGCGAAGACGTACCCCAGTAAATTAAATTTCCTGCAAAAAGACTCTGTTCATTTTTTCTTTAGAACTAATAATAGTGTGCGTATAGCTAGCGAAATGACATGAGAATTAATGGTTTTTTAAGGCCATTTATAACATTGCGAGTTACACAAAATATCATCTGCAGGGGATCTGAATCATCCTGTATCTGTCGTAACACAATTAAGCCCACGTATTGTTCAAGAAACGACCCTCATGCCTTGATTACGGTTGTCTTTTGTACACCACTGTGCACAGGGCGCATGTGACGTCAGTATAGATGAGCTCGGAACTTCGGTGCTAAATCACCTGCTGCTTTACCGCTCAGCTCTTGAATGCTTCAGTATTCGCCTTTGCTATGGACATGCATGCTCTCCGCTTAATTAACTGTCAATAGCGCGTGTCAGGTTTCGCGTCTAATGGAGGAAACTGACCGAGGACACGTCAGACAATGGGCTCGCGGCTGACGCCAGCAGATCGACCAAGCGGCGAGTCGGCGGGGACGCTCCGAGGAGACTGGCAGTTCCGAATCCGATGGTGCGGCGATGAGGTTCGCAGCGAGTCGCGAAAGACGCCCTTGAATTGTGTGCGTGTTGGGCTGCAATTACAGCGGCTGTGACTTTGGGGGAATCCGCCGCCGAACGACATCGACGAATGACTGCCGATACGTATGTACATACATCTATCTATTACTCACTTACTTTTTTCTCTTTTTACTAAGAACGAAAGGAAAGACTATTGGAGCACTCGTTTTTTTAATTTTTTCTTTCTTTTTTTTTACTTGCAGTACCGAGGAAGGGTGCATGTTGCTGACACACTTATCATTTACAACGTTTTTATTGTTTTTAGCAGCTCTACTCTTCACTCTCAGTCTCTCTCTCTAGCAAACCCAGGCAGGCACACACACACACACACACCGATTAGAAGAACTGTGTACAGAGAAGTCGTCATAAAAATACATTGTCCTTAGGTCATCGCTTTGTAATGCAGCACACTTAAATATCCGTGTCAATTCTCTGAATATTATTGAAGACATTATTAACAGTAAAATTATTACTGACTGCATGTGTTTGTTGATGATAAATGTCCTCTTAGATGTATAACTGTTTTCAGCGAAAAGACGAAAAACAAAAACAAAACGACAACAACAACAAAGCACAAAAATGCTTTATTGTCAGATGCAACGCCATTTGAGACAGGCTATAATTTTCTGTCCTGCTCCTTTCTTTATCTACTTTCTTATAACTGCACTGCTGTGAAGATAAACTGAGAGCATTAACGTAAAGAGATTTAATAATAAAGAACTTATGCCGAAGACCCTGGAATCGTTCGATTCCGATACTAGTCGATTCTTAGAGAAATGGCGATTCTTGGAATCGTAATCGCAATATGACATATCCCTAATTCAGATCATTATGGATAAACATTTTTACTGTAATTTTTTTCAGTAATATAGTATATAAAAGAAATGCTACCTGCAGGCTAGATACTTAAGATAAAACATACTTTTTTTCAAAAATTACTTTAAA
This sequence comes from Schistocerca americana, assembly GCF_021461395.2. NCBI lineage: Eukaryota > Metazoa > Arthropoda > Insecta > Orthoptera > Acrididae > Schistocerca > Schistocerca americana. The sequence goes on from NC_060121.1 coordinate 98,449,235, forward strand.
ACTTTAGTGCTGTTACCTTTTTTTACTATATACTATCCCAGGAAGTGACCTCTTTAAAGTTATGATCAATTCCAATTGATTTTCCCTAACAACCCTACCATAACTCTCAAACAACTTTTTGATTTGGTTACCCAACGACTACAGCAGGAGTCGCAAAACACATTTTCCAATGTAAAATATCAGTTTAATTTTTTTTATACAAGCGCCCCTTATCAATTAATTTTCTAAATGCAAAATTCCAGGATATTTACGAGTTTTGGGCATTTTTCCAGGCATTTATACAGGGCATTTGCCCCACTCATAAATGCCCAGGCATTTTACACTACTAGTCTTGCATGACAAATGCAATCGCATTGATGACGTTGCAAAAGAATAAATTGAGCAATAATTGCTCGGTTAACTGAAGTATACAAATTACAAGAAATAAGGAAAGAAACCAGATATGCTGCGATCGAGAGAGAGAGTTCGTCGATTAATGATAGAACGTCAATTGGACACTGTCCACTACCTGCGTGGCAGAAAATTGATTTTGGGCTTCGATAACGATCATACTTTGGAGCTATTGTCACTGTTTTACGCAAACGAGTTTGAAAAATAATATGTTTGAAATGATTACCTGTCAAAATCAGGTGTTCTTCATTGTTATCATAGTCAATATTTCCCTTGGTTGTGATCTCTGCAACTGGATCCATTAAAAGCTAGTTTCTTCATTTCCGCATAATCAGATACTCCTGTATGATTTATAGCTTGTTTTAAAAATGTCATTCGTGATTTTCCTCGGGCTTCTTTCCGTTGTAACGTTCCTTCTAGGACATTTACAAGGAAGTGGTGTGTTGTATTATGTGACCAATTAGTTCGTGTCTTCTCCACTCTCACGTTGTTCTAAATGACTTTTCTCCGCCAGATAGACTTCCTGGTTGGTCGTTTTATTCGTCCGTTTCATCTTTAAGAGGCGTCTCAATCACCATACCTAAAATTCTTCAAGAGATGTAATTTAATTTTTGCCTGTCGTACACGTTTCACTGCCATGCAGTCCTGTGCTCCAAATGTAGCTCTGAATCATCTTATTCCTCACTTCATTATTTACTTTGTTAGAATACAGCATTTTTCTTTCATCCGTGGACATTAATTTTGCTGATTCTTTGTTTATGTCTTCTTTGTTTCTTCCATCATCAGTTTTATTAATTCCAAAATACTGGTACGATGATGTGTATTGCCTATAATTCTGGTGATTATTTATTCTGCTTTCTTGCAGAAAAAGGTATTTGTGCCATTTTTGAGTTAATTAAATTTTGTGTTTACCCTTTACTACTCTATGCATAAGTTACTTTTATTCACTTCTTATTTTTACTTTTTTTTAAAGTGTGCACGTGTAGTTCCGCAGGAACAAACTAAGGAGCAAACTTCCATGTTCAGGAAACGAAACAGGGCATCAGAAAAGTTAACAATAGGGACAATGAAATATACACCAATCCTATACAGACGTAAGGCTGCTGAGTATATACTAACATATTAATGATGTAACTCAAAAAATTACTTTAATATATATATTTTTTCGAGGTACTTTCCAACAGAATAGAAGGAGTGAGCAATCAGGAGGTTCTACAATCTAGACTTGATAGTGCGTCATTTACTGTTAAAATTTTTAATTCTCGTTATATCTTATTGATAATGAATGCTGCAGAACACTGCACGCCTATCTGCACAAGAGCCAAGCACGTGAATCCAAATGCAGCTTTGACTCCTGCCTAGAGTTAACTGAGTAGAAACTGCTAATTCTTGGGAACAGAAAAATCACTCTCATAATTTCCAGACTCCAGAACAGCGGTCGAGATGGGGCTTGCGAACTTACACCACACACTGCTCGAGCGGTCCGCTTCTGAGCCGAAAATACCACTTATGACCAAAAGAGTTACCCCAGAATATAATGTGGTATGTCACGAGCGCATGAATATAAGCACAGTAGACTAATTTTCGTGTTGCATTGTCGCCTGTTGCAGATACGGTTTGTTGTGGCGTAACAAGCTAGCTACGCCACACTGAGAAGGGAGCCGAAAGGCACGCGTACACACACGCCGACTGGCGTCAAGTCTGGAACAGGATAAGTATTGAATTCTAATAAGAAAAGTAGGCAGCTCCTCGAATACTTATCTTTTATTTATCCTTGTGGTACATCGCTCTTGATAATACAAATAAGACTATCTTCAGATACGGTTAATGGCGCCTTGCTAGGTCGTAGCTATGGACTTAGCTGAAGGCTATTCTAACAGTCTCTCGGCAAATGAGAGCAAAGGCTTCGTCAGTGTAGTCGCTAGAAAAGTCGTCGTACAACTGGGCCGAGTGCTATATCGTATCTCGAGACCTGCCTTGTGGTGGCGCTCGGTCTGCGATCACACAGTGGCGACACGCGGGTCCGACATGTACTAAATGGACCGCGGCCGATTTAAGCTACCACCTAGCAAGTGTGGTGTCTGGCGGTGACACCACACGGTTCTTATGGTAAATATAGTAGCATTCAGTTCTTGAACAAGATCCTAAGTATGGGCTTTTCAAGAGAGTTTGATGTCTGTCTGAACGCCTACGAATTTGAATTGTTCAGACTCGCTAAACATATGCCCATACCGTGTAATCAGAATGTCAGTTTCAGTTGAAATGCGTGTTACAAACTTTAGAAACTGACTCTTACTGTGTTGTAGCATCAATTTATTGTTTGCGAGCAATTAGCTCGAACTGTACTATTTGATACATTGTCCATATTGCTTTTAACGTCCAAGCTAGTGTCATCAGCAGACAGAATTGCCTTATAAGAAAGCATATCATTTACACAAATAAAACCAGAAAAGCAGTAATAGTCTCAGCACTGACACTGTAAGGCACCCCCCTCCCCCCATCCACCTCGACCGTGCCCCCATCAGACGCTACACAATAGCTGTTATCATTCTTGTGGAGGGTGACCCTTTCCCGTCGGTTCTCGAAGTATGATAAGAACTAACTGTGAGCCAGTCCTCTTATTCCATAATGATCCAACTTCTGAAGTAACATTTTGCGACACACACAATCAAACGTGCCAATTACGTCAAAGAAGACGAGTAATGTTCACAACTTCCTGTTGAATCTGTCCATTGTGTCACTGAGGAAAGAGATTATAGCGTTTTCACTTGTTGAACAACTTTTACAACCAAACTGTTCCTTTGTCGCCAAATTAAGAGAACACAGATGTATACACCGAAGAGCCGAAGAAACTGATACACTTGCCTAATATCGCGTAGCCCCCCCCCCCCCCCCCCTGAGAACACGAAGAAGTGCCACAGCACGACGTGGCGTGGGCTTGACTAATGTCAAAGGAGTGGTGCTGGAGAGAACTCACACCATGAATCCTGCAGGGCTGTCCATAAATCCGCAAGGGTACGAAAGGATGGAGATCACTTCTGAACAGCGCGTTGCAAAGCTTCCCAGATATGGTCAATAATGGTCATCTCTGGGGAGTTTGTTTGGTGACCAGCGGAAGTATTTAAACTCAAAAGAGTGTTCCTGGAGCCACTCTGTAGCAGTTCTGGACGTTAGGGGTGTCGCATTGTCCTGCTGGAATTGTTCAAGTCAGTCGGAATGCTGAATGGACATGAATGGATGCAGGTGATCAGACAGGATGCTTACGTTCGTGCCACCTGTCACAGTCGTATCATCTAGTCGTATCAGGGGTCCGATATCACTCCAATTGCACACCACCACACCATTACAGAGCCTTCACCAGCTTGAACAGTCCCCTGCTGACATGCAGGGGACTGTTGCATCCACGTCCATGGATTCATAAGGTTGTCTCCATACCCGTACACATCCATCCGCTCGATACAGCTTCACCGGGTAACATGTTTCTAGTCATCAACAGTCCAATGTTGGTGTTGACGGGCCCAGTTTCCTTGGCGATTCAGTATATATATAATTCATTAAGACTAACATAAGATGCTAGGTCTAGTGCTCTACGGATTTTATGTGAGATGTTGTCAATACTACTAGCTTTATTTTCTTTCAGAACATATAATGCTTTTTTGAGTTTTTCCTTCGTAAGTTGTGGCCTCTTTTCCATTTGCTCTACCTTTTTCTTCATCCGGTATTTTACCTAACTGTTTTGGATCGGAATATAACTCTTCATTATGTTGATTCCATCTGTCAGTTACCGCCTCATTTTGTATAGGAATCCTTCCCACCTTGTACCTCAGCTAATCGTTTCACAGTTTAAGTTTCCCGAAATGTTCTCGTACCTGCTGTGTGCCTTTTTATGTTTCCTTTTTTATTGCTTTCAGTAATTTAGGCACATGCGGCTACCAGACACTCATCTTTACCTTTAATTGCTTCATTGTTACCGAGTTTCTTAGTACATCGTATTTTGATTCATTGTTAGTTTGCATTTCCTCTTTGTTCAGTTAACGCTATTATATGATCATTTAACCATTGTTTTCTTGGATTTGTCTTGTGAGAGACCAACGGTGCCCTTTTATGCCCCTTTGACTGCCTATTTTACATTATGCCAAGACTTGTCTTTTGGCCAACAATGTCTTTCAGTTGCAGGTTCGCCTTACTTTTATATTTCTCTCTTAACTTCAGTATTTTTAATTTATTTGTTGCCTGCCCCTCATGTTTTACTTTTAATTTGTAATTTATTTTCGGTAGTTGTTAGCACTGTATTGCAACTAAGGTACGGCCGCAGCATATATCAGTACTTTGATTTCTTTGTTTCTTTCTGAAAACAATGCAATAAATTTGATAGACCTCGGATTTTATCCGTGTATAACGTCTTCTGACTCTTAAAAATGTATTTGTGATCACCAGCTCTTTTCCTGTGAACAAGTCATGAAGTCTCGTCCTCTTTCGCTTCTAGCCTGTTACTTTGAGCTTCTTGTATGTCTCCTACCACATCATTACAGTCACGCATTTTAAAAAAGAGTCCGTTTGTCACATGTTGCAGAACTTCCTTAAGCTGATCGTACACTTCTCGTATTTCATCATCGTTATGCCCATGTGTTAACATATATCCTTGGTTGGCTGCTAAATCTACCGATTTTCTTTTCATTTTAATTAGAACGATCCTGTCACTATACAGCAAACAGCTTTTGACTATTTTCTCCGTTTCTTGGATAATAGTACACAATTTCCAGTTACTTTGTTTTCATCGCCTACGTATTTTGTACGGAATTTGTAACTCCAGAAACCTCTTTTATTTTCCCATTTAATTTCGACGATTCCTAACTCATATAGCCCTGTCATCTGCCAGTTTATGATCTCCAGTTTACCGCAAACACCCGATGATCTCACAGTCCAATGTCTTCCTTTTTATGTAGTTTCTTTGCTTCAGTATTATTCTTTCTTGGTTATTATTATGACAATTCTCCGAGCCCCTAACTACCCCCCCCCCCAACCAATCCCCCACCCCATTCCAAGAGATTTGAAAAGGGGACTGTTCTACTTCCAGAAAATTTAATACCAGTATGATATATCATAGGTACAGGTGGTTTACTGAAGTGAGATATATCGGAGGTTCTTTTTGCTTCCACTTCACAACCAGGTCGATGGTTGTCATCTTCACGTGTCTGTTTTTGCTCTACAGTTGTACCGACTTTATCTACACGTATAATCAACGCTAAAAGTGCTGCTGCCCACCTGTAGGTTACATCATTTCGTGTTTGCCGCCTAGTAAATCATTTCTTCGGTACCACCTGTATCTTTAAGGTATGTCTATCCTCCCCCCTACCACCAGGGTGGCGTCTGATGCAGGAGAAAACTGGCAAAACCCCAAACTAGAAACAGGTAAGATTTCTTACACTTAGTAACAAATTTTGAAACCACCACGCTTGGATGTTATGTTGCGAGACCGTGGCGATGTTTCACCGGCATCTTGTCTGCCCCTGGTAGCTGAGTGGTCAGTGCGACGGAATGTCATGCCCAACGGCCCGGGTTCCATTCCCGGCTCGGTCGGAGATTTTTTCTCCGCTCCGGGACTGAGTGTTGAGTTATCCTGATCATCATCATTTCATCCCTATCGACACACAAGTCGCTGAAGTAGCGTCAACTCGATAGACTTCCACCAGACGAAAGGTCTATCCGACGGGAGGCTCTAGCCATGCCGATCGAGATGGCCGAGCGCTTCTAGGCGCTACAGTCTGGAACTGCGCCACCGCTACGGTCGCAGGCTCGAATCCTGCCTCGGGCATGGATGTGTGTGAAGTTCTTAGGTTAGTTAGGTTTAAGTAGTTCTAAGTTCTAGGGGATTGATGACCTCAGAAGTTAAGTCCCATAGTGCTCAGAGCCTAGCCACACGGCATTTCCAATTTACCTGCATCTTCAGCTTTCATGTGTTTTCCTGCTCGTGGAGGCAGGCTTTTATCACACAAGGACTTGTTTTCGCTGAAATCATCATTTCGCCATCGATCTGTAAGCTATTGTCGCTATTATGTACCGATTCATAACATCTCACGAAAAGCAGTACTCAGCTCTTTGGTAAATTCTACAGACATGACGTCTAAATTCAGGCCCATTTGATTTAGACGCTTACGATGCCGACAACGGAAGCACCAGTCCTTCATCCAGAATCCAGGTAAAAAGTCAGGGTGACTGCTCTACTCGGGCCATGCTTAAGACTGACTCTTTGGAAAACAGTCGAATAACCAGAGTGACATACCTTTTATGACCAATATAAGTACACACATCAAAAAAAGTTTTGCATCACCCCGATTCTCAGAACTCCTGAAGATATACGTTGACTATGGATATGATATCACAGACACTGTCCCTTTGACTGTTCAGAGATGTCACTAAACCCGCCCCAAAATGTAAACAATCATGCATTAGCAGCGCCTATTAGACAGAGGGGGTCCTACAGCCGATCAGTTACATTCATTCCACCAGGATGGGAGTACGCGTCTTGTGTCGTCTGTAGTTCACCCATGCCTATACTGTCGATACCGTGGTTCGATTGTTACGGTGTGTGAAGGGCTCTCAGCAAGGAAAGTGTCGAAGCGTCTCGGAGTGAACCAAAGCGATGTTGTTCGGACATGGAGGAGATACAGAGAGACAGGAACTGTCGATGACATTCCTCGATCAGGCCACCCAAGGGCTACTGCTGCAGTTGATGACCGCTACCTACGGATTATGGCTCGGAGGAACCCTGACAGCCTCGCCACCATGTTGAATAATGCTTTTAGTACAACCACTGGACGTCGTGTTACAACTCAAACTGTGCACCGTAGGCACGTCCGTGGCGAGGTTCATCTTTGGAACTATGACACCATGCAGTGCGGTACAGATGGGTCCAACAACATGATGAATGGAACGCACAGGATTGGCATCACGTTGTCTTCACCGATGAGTATCGCATATGCCTTCAACCAGACAATCGTCTGAGACGTGTTTTGAACACGGTCAGGCTGAACGCCTTAGACACACTGTCCTGCGAGTGCAGCAACGTGTAGGTTCCCAGCGGTTTTGGTGTGGCATTATGTGGGGCCGACGTACGTCGCTGGTGTTCATGGAAGGCGCCGTAACGGCTGTACGATACGTGAATGACATCCACCGAACGATACTGCAACCATGTCGGCAGCATATTAGCGAGCCATTCGTCTTCATGGCCGACAATTCGCGCCCCCATCGTGCACACCTAGTGAATGACTGACTTCCTTCAGGATAACTTCATCGCTCAACTAGAGTGACCACCATGTTCTCCAAACACGAACCATATCGAACAAGCCTGGGATAGATTGAAAAGGGCTGTTTATGGACGATGTGACCCACCAGCCACTCCGAGGGATCTACGCCGAATCGCCGTTGAGGAGTGGGACAATCTGGACCAACAATGCCTTGATGAACTTGTGGATAGTATGCCACGACGAATAAAGGCATACATAAATGCAAGCGGATGTGCTACTGGTATTGGAGGTACTTGTGTGTACAGAAATCTGAGCCACCACCTATGAAGGTCTCGCTATATTGTGATGCAACTTGCAATGTGTGGTTTTCATGAGAAATAAAAAGGGGGGAAATGTTGTTTATGTGGATCTCTATACCAATTTTCTTTACAGATTCCGGAACTCTCAGAACCGAGGTGATTCAAAACCTTTTTCTGATATATGTAGGTCTCCGTAGCAAGTTCTGTGAGGGACACTCCTAGAAGTTAGATTTCTCGACTAGCGACTATTATCGTCAACTTCAATTTTCAGCTGTACCCGTTGAGCGAAGGCTGGCTTTTATCACACAGGCAATTCGGTTTTGCAGAAATCGTCATTTTGCCGATAATTTATAAGTAAATAATGTACTATGTAAAGACTTTCAATAATCAAGGGAAAACTGTGTGTAATTGTGGGAAGTGAGATTTTCATAGTATCTGCCTTCGGCCCTCGGAACTCAGACAAAATTAATGTTCAGATGTGTATGAAATCTTATGGGACTTAACTGATCAGGTCATCAGTCCCTAAGCATACACACTACTTTAACATAAATTATCTTAGGACAAACACACACACCCATGCCCGAGGGAGGACTCGAACCTCTGCCGGGACCAGCCTCACAGTCCATTACTGCAGCTCCTCAGACCGCGCGGCTAATCCCGCGCGGCTCACAAAATTAATATTCAGAATTTTGCACTCATTAATTAATATTGATTTTCAATTAATTTTTAGCCTCAGTGCTTCTCTTATGTAATCGTGTATAATTATGGAGTACAACCTGGTATAGCTATCCCGTGAGAGTTCGGTAATCACCAGTAGAGGGAGGTTGATCACCTTATTAGAATTCGCAGTTTAAGGTATTGCGCCAAATTCAGTTAACTCCGTTATGACAAAAGTCTCGTGAAATGATAGCAAGGGGAAAATGTAAGGCACTTCAGATCTTATAGAGGCTTTCTACCTATGCGTTGTTTTGAATGGACAAGGAAACGGGGTAAATTTATAGTATGGGTGATACTAGAAGTACCGGGTGGATATATTTTAAGCGCAGCTACACACAGAGCTACAGAGTGTGCTGTAATTATCGTTTGGGTGCAGAACTTGGCAGATATTCCAATATGTTAAGAGATTTACCCTAAAAATTAGGTCACTATGTGGAAATCAGGCATTGCGGATGCAAGAATGATGTATACAAATTTTTCCATAAGTAAAAGTTTCGGAACGGCAAGTGGGCAGAGAAGGTAAAACAAGTGCGAAAGGCATAATAACGTTAATTTAATTGTTAACCGACGCTTAATCAGTTTATTCAGTAAGAACACCGGAGACGTCGACGAGAAGTTGTAACCGTAGAACGACGTGATCAGCAGGTGCTCGCAGCAGTTCCAGTGCAATCTGAGCTATGAGTTCCAATGCACTGGCCTTCAGATCAGGTAGAGACTTAACGCGTCCCTGTAAACGTCTTTTTTAGATACCCGTAGAGCCTAAACCCACATGCACTCAGATCACGTGAACTTGCAGGCCATGCATCTGTAAAACCTCTCTATAAAACACTTTCATGGAAGTTTGCATTAAGCAGATACACTACGTGATCAAATGTATCCGGACACCTGGCTTAAAATTACTTACAAGTTCGTAGCGCCCTCTGTCGGTAATGCCGGAATTCAGTATTGCGTTGGCCCACCGTTAGCCTAGATGACACTTTCCACTCTCGCAGCAATACTTTCAATGAGGTGCTGTAAGGTTTCTTTGGGAATGGCAGCCCATTCTTCACGGAGTGCTGTACTGAGAAGAGGTATCGATATCGGTCGGTGAGGCCTGGCACGAAGTCGGCGTTCCAAAAAATTCCAGAAATGTTCTATAGGATTCAGGTCAGGACTCTGTTCAGGACAGTCCATCACAGGGATGCTATTGTCGTGTAACCAGTCCGCCACGGGCCATGCATTTTTAACAGGTGCTCGATCGTGTTGAAAGATGCAGTCGCCATCTCTTAATTGCTCTTCAACGGTGGGAAGCAAGAAGATGCTTAAAACATCATTGTAGGCCTGTGCTGTGATAGTGCCAGGAAAAACGACGAGGGGTGCAAGGCCCCTCCATGAAAAACACGACCCCCCCATAACACCACCGCCTCCTAATTTTAATGTTGGCATGACACGCGCTGTCAGATGACGTTCGCTGGGCATGCGCTATACCCACATCGTGCCATCGGATCGCCACATTGTGTACTGTTATTAGTTACTCTACACAACGTTTTTCCACTGTTCAATAGACCATTGTTTAGGAGTGTGGAAATTCGCTTACTGACGTATGAGACAAGTGACACCCAATGACCTGACAACGTTAGAAGTCCGTGAGTTCCTGCTTCTCATGATGTCTAATGACTACTGAGGACGCTGATACGGAGTACCTGGCAGTAGGTGGCAGCACAATGGACCTAATGTGAAAAACTATGTTTCTGGAGGTGTCCGGACACTTTTGATCGTATAGTGTATCTCACTATACGAGTGACATGAGACGCTGCCCATCTTGCACGAAAACAGTGGTTTCGTACAGATGTCAGGGTACACCCGAAAGACCCTGTGGGTGTATTCTCCTCAAAGAAGAACGGACCGAGAATAAAGGTGCTTGTGAAGTCACCCCAAGCATTCAGCTAAGACTCTTGCAACGGCTCTTCGTGCACAACACGCTCTTTAACAGTACCCCAAATTGGGCAGTTCTGTGTATTCACTGCATCTTCTAATGTAAAATGTGTATCGTTCCTCCATCGATCATTGCCCACTGCCCGGCCACATGTGAACTTCGATTCCTGCCAGAAACCGAAGAGCAACTTCAGAACACTGGTGTGGATCATGAGGTTTCAGTTGCTGCACCGTCTTTATCTTGCGCGGGCACCAGTGTAAAGTATACAGCAAAACTTTCTGTACTGTTGACAGTGGGATGGACAATTCTTGTGACAGTGCACTAACACTAACACCAGCCGTGGCACGTGCTGTACGGTCAGTGACAGCAACAGCGACCTCGTCGATAACTTCCACCGGGGCAGGACAGCTTCCTCCTCCTGGTGCCACACCAAGCTTGCCCTTGTCTTCGGATCTCATTATCATCTTCTTTAAACAATTAAATGAAACCGCGGCTGTCCTAAGACCTTTTAATCGGCGACACTCTCTCAGTGCAGCCCTGTATTATCTGCCGTTCATATATACAGTTTCACAAACAGCGCACGGTCTCTCTTTTCGATGGGCACACTGTCCACTCTCGTTATTGCATGTCAGGTGTCAACATTGACGTCAGACCCACACATAAACAGTGTAGAGCACCAGTTCGCAACTAGTGGCCATGATTCATGCATGTATCTCTGCCTGGCGTTCCGTCGCCTGATGCTGGTGACAATACAAGTGGCTACAAAGATTCAAGTAGCAGTTTCAAGCTCAATTAAGCTCAGTAAGCTATCGTAAGCAGCAATCTGTTGTGTGGATCCATACCAACAATTAGGCTTGCTGGTCTTGTTTAGGGTTTGAAACTGCTGTATGGATACAAATACTAACAACCGTTCACTCGCCTCTTGTGCCATGCGACTGTACAACATCTCAGTGTAATGGATGCCACACAAGATGGACTCTCAGTAGCCTGATGCAAGGAGCTATCAGTGGATGAGCAATTTAAACTTTCATAGATACTTCACCACTGTCTTAGCACAGTATTTATTCTTGATCAACATGAACTGTGGTTTTATCCACCCGGCAGAGATTATTATGTGTTAACTGTAATCCTCTTATAATGCGCACTGTGTTTTAGCACTTTTTTAAAATAAAAAGTCAAATTTTTAAGCCTTGCGTCTATTACAGTACAACTTAGCTATTTCATTGGAGCTTCAGTTTTGATGCTTTCGACGTTCAACTTACGGTGTATAAATTCCAAGTTCAGCTATTCGATGATAAGTCTTTCAGGAGCTTACTCGTTTAATAAGTTTACCACTTCAACATTGGGACATCATACATTCTCCCTAGACTTGTAAAGAGGAAAGCTATTATCATCTGAGATGCACCTATAATGGTGTGAAACTGACTTTGTTGCCTAGTAAAGCCTTAAGGCATGTATAATGTTACTGAAGGCTTAAAGAATTTACGTTCATTTTCAGTGAAAATTTAACGGATTCTTATGATTATTTTTGGAGAAGTTTTGAACACCTATATACAGTAACAATGCGTTATCTACGCTGTAGCCTAGTGCCCATTCAACAAAAATCTCCAAGGACGCAAATACGGGGCCTGAAAGAGTGTATTATACTCTGGTATAGGCACGCGTATTCAAATACAGAGATACGTAAAGAGGTACATTAGGATAGTGCGGCCTGCAACGCCTATATAAGACAAGTGTCTGGTGCAATTATTAAATTGGTTACTGCTGCTACAATGGCAGATTTAAGTGAGTTTGAACGTGGTGTTACAGTTGGCGCACAAGCTATGGGACACAGAATACCCCAAGGTAGCGATTATGTGGCTATTTCCCCGTATGACCATTTCACGAGTGTACCGTGAATTTCAGGAATCCGGAAAAAACACCAAATCTCAGACAACACTGCAGCCAGAAAGAGATTCTGCAAGAATGGGACCAACGACGACTGAAGAGAATCGTTCAACGTGACAGAAGTGCAACCAATTCCGCAAATTGCCGATGATTTAAATCATGAACCAGCAGCAAGTGTCAGCGTGCGAACCATTCAACGAAAAATCATCGATATGGACTTTCGGAGGAGAAGGCCCACTCGTGTACCCTTGATTGCACTACACAAAGCTTTAGGCTTCACCTGGGTCTGTCAACGCCGACATTGGACTGTTGATGACTGGAAACATCTTGCCCGGTCGGACAAGTATCGTTTCAGATTGTATCGAGCGGTTGGACGGGTACGGATGGGAGATGGCCTCATGAATCCATGGACCTTACATTGCAGAATGGGGCTGTTCAGACTTGTGAAGGCTCTATAATGATGTGGGGGCCGGCCGGTGTGGCCGAGCGGCTATGGCGCTTCAGTCTGGAACCGCGCGACCGCTACAGTCGCAGGTTCGAATCCTGCCTCGGGATGTGTGTGATGCCCTTAGGTTAGTTAGGTTTAAGTAGTTCTCAGTTCTAGGGGACTGATGAACTCAGATGTTAAGTCCCATAGTGCTCAGATCCATTTGAACCAATTTTTGAATGGTGTTGAGCGCGTGCAGTTGGAGTGATGTGGGATCCCTGACACGTCTAGATACGACTCTGACAGGTGGCACATACGTAAGCATCCCGTTTTATCCCCTGCATTGATTCACGTCCATTGTGAATTCCAATGTACTTGGGCAATTTCAGCAGGACAATACGACACCCCACACGTCCAGAATTGCACAGAGTGGTTCTGGTAACACTCTCCTGTGTTTAAAAACTTTGCCTGGACACCAAACGTGACAGACATGCACATTATTGAGCATATCTGGTATGCCTTGTAACTATATCTCCATACCCTCGTATTCTTATGGATTTAGAGACAACCCTGTGGCATTTATGGTGTCAGTTCCGTCCATCTCCACTTCTGACATTAGTCGAGTCTATGCCATGTCGTGTTGCGACACTTATGCGCACCTGCAGGGGCCCTACATTTTATTAGGCAGGTGTATCAGTTTCTTTTGCTCTTCAGTGAAAATACGTTTTTGTTATTTACGTTCTGCTTTGATACTCAACAAGCCGTTGCTTTTGATTCGCGAGGCTGAATGTAGTCCGTGTAATAAATTCGCAAAAAAGTGATTGGTAAGTGGTTAAGAAACTCTTTCCGCTACAACAGTACATTTGAAGAACACCGCCGGATGTAGAGCCGAAGATTTAATCCCGTTTACTGTCCTGATGACAGCGGCATCCAGAGAAGGGCGTAAAGCATGTAGACTGTCGGAAATGAAGGCATAAAGCTTTCGCAGGGCCGCAGTTGCCTGTTGGACCGCCGGCGTCGGTGTCGGATGAATATGAAGCCTCTAAAAGCGGCGCGCGCCCACGCGCGCCGGCTGTAAAAACAGATTTATACATCTACGCGGCTTATGATGACGTAGCTGTCTGGAAGGCAGACAAAAGGGAAATAAACAGCGCCATAAAGCGCGGATGTTTGCGCCCGCGGGGAGAGGGGCTCGCTCAGGCAATTAGCGCGTTGGCCGCCGCGACAGGTGGAGAGGTGCCTGTCCGTGGCAGCTGTCTGCAGGCGGCCAGGCCGTCTGCCGCCGCCTTGCGAATATCCAACTCGAGAAGCCGCTAAAAGGAACTCTGTAGCAGGCTTATCGCAAGAGCTTCTCCCTGCTTCTAGACGGAAGCTCTCTGCTCCAAGACACACTAAATTTAGATGGCCGTTTTGGAAAAAATAAATCCTTAAATTGCTAAAGTAATTTTTCCATCTGTTTTGTATTGCTTGTCTCTAAGTTCTTCACTATTCCTCGTAATGCAATTTCAGTAGTGTCCTGCGACTGTCCGTGGCTGCCACACCTCATGCCCTATTCTTCTTCCTCTGCGCTATCCATATTAGTGATAACAAACCCCTTTGTTAATACTGTGTCCTCTGCGCTAAAATTATCTCTAGAAACCCATCTTATCTAATACTTCATTCTGTTCTTACAAGTCCACCACACACAAAATTCCTACCGGCAAGCTAGACTCAACACTCAACACTGACCCAAAGAGATTTCTTAGTACCCTTAGGTGCACAATTTGGTTATGCTGACGACTGGGCTCTAGCAACAGCCCACAGAAATATAGAAACGGCCGAAGATATCCTTACGAGTGACCTAGGGATTCTCAGCGAGTACTTTAGAAAATGGAGGCTACAACCTAGTGCTACAGAAGACGGAAGTATCTGCCTTCCATTTGAACAACAAATTGGCCAACAGAGAACTACATGTATATCTAGACGGGAAATTACTAAATCACAACATACACCCAAAGTACCTTGGGCTTACCCTAGATAGGACACTAACATTCAAAGAACACCCAGAAGCTCTGTGGCACCACTTGGGGCTCCACAGCATCTACCTTAAGAACATCCGCACTTGGCTTGGTGTATCCAGTGGCAGAATACTGTGTCCCAGTGTGGCTCAACAGCAAACACACACACGTGGTAGATAGACAACTTAATGCAACAATGCGTATTACATCAGGCACAATCAGGCCAAGTCCTACAGTGTGGCTGCCCGTTCTCAGTAAGACAGCCCCTCCTAACCTGCGCCGAGAACACGCTCTGGTTAGGGAATTTCAAAAAATCATGAACAACCCTCAATTACAAATCCATGAAGATACTCACGACATCCAAGGAAACCGACTCCGGCTTAGGTATCCTCCACTAAAGACCGCACAGGCTCTGCACCAAACCAACTTTAAAATAAATGACCGATGGAAAGAGGAATGGGAGAGCAGAACAGCAGTAAACTGCCACAGTATGCCATGCATCTTTAGTAAACCAAAAGGATTTGATTGCCCTCGCAAAGTTTAGTCAACTCTTAATCGCATCAGAACCAACTGTGGGAGATGCGCCGACTCCTTGCACAGATGGGGTAAACTTCCTTCTGCCGCATGCGACTGTGGCGCTGAGAGACAGACGGTCAAACACATCGTGCAGGAATGCCCACTAAGGGCATATGAGGGTGACCCACAGGATTTCCTAATGGTGACCCAA
This sequence comes from Schistocerca americana, assembly GCF_021461395.2. Classification (NCBI taxonomy): domain Eukaryota; kingdom Metazoa; phylum Arthropoda; class Insecta; order Orthoptera; family Acrididae; genus Schistocerca; species Schistocerca americana. Next base: position 98,464,841 of record NC_060121.1, read on the forward strand.
GAGGCAATCGACTATATATTATCTAAGCTGCACGTCTGCTTGTGATTGCTCTTCTGTGAGCGTAAATTTACAATTGTGCGTATCAAGTCTAAGTGTGATGGTTCGCGGTTTAATAGGTTCATCGTCTCTCACACTCTATAGCTAACCGCACTGCTGAGTGTAAATCTGTTGGACCCCCTGTCCGTGACATCGTTATACTGGCAACGGCTTCATCTAACACATTTATCCACCTTTTGTTGCCAAAGATCGATTATAGCACAATGGTAATATAAGAAATTTAATCACAGAATCATGTCGTAGCTCTCGCTCACGTGTGACAAAATCACTACACATTTTTCAAATTTAATTATATCCAGGCAGAAGTTGATGTCCACCAACCCTAACGGTGTTATGTCATAATATCCCATCCCACTCAGTCTGTTCGATGGTGGATTTCCATTTTTTATGTTTCGTCGAATCACTACTAGCGACCGACACATGCGTCCAAAATAGTGTGCAACCATTTTTTCCTACTATTCCCCTCAACCCAAAATCAACCTCTGCATGCAACTTTATGGTACCCATTCTCACTGGCAATGACCGTAGGAGGGCCTAGGATTATCATTGGCGTTTAACACCTTATTCTTCCTCAGTCCTCTCTTCTAAAACTGTTAACTCCTGTTACTTTATCCACACCACCTAGAGGCTGGCGACACTGCCTACTCAAGTGCCCCTTCCTTGTGAACCTGAAACAATTAGTACTAGGTGCAAACACTGTCAATTTACCTGCGTTCCTGTCGACAAATTGATGTCCTCACACTCTACGGGGTGTTACAAAAAGGTACGGCCAAACTTTCAACATTCCTCACACACAAATAAAGAAAAGATGTTATGTGGACATGTGTCCGGAAAAGCCTAATTTTCATGTTAGAGCTCATTTTAGTTTCGTCAGTATGTTCTTCCACCTACGCTCAATGGAGCACGTTATCATGATTTCATACGTGATACTCTACTTGTGCTGCTAAAACATGTGCCTTTACAAGTACGACACAACATGTGGTTTATGCACGATGGAGCCCCTGCACATTACAGTCGAAGTGTTCGTACGCTTCTCAACAGCAGATTCGGTGACCGATGGATTGGTAGAGGCGGACCAATTCTATGGCCTCCACGCTCTCCTGACCTCAACCCTCTTGACTTTCATTTATGGGGGCATTTGAAAGCTCTTGTCTACGCAATCCCGGTACCAATTGTAGAAACTCTTCGTGCTCGTATTGTGGACGGCTGTGATACAATAAGACATTCTCCAGGGCTGTATCAGCGCATCAGGGATTCCATGCGACGGAGGACATTTTGAACATTTCTTGTAACAAAGTGTTTGAAGTCACGCTGGTACGTTCTGTTGCTGTGTGTTTCCATTCCATGATTAATGTGATTTGAAGAGAAGTAATAAAATGAGCTCTTACATGGAAAGTAAGCATTTTCGGACACATGTCCACACAACATATTTTCTTTCTTAGTGTGTGAGGAATGTTTCCTGAAAGTTTGGCCGCACCTTTTTGTGACACCCTGTATAGCTCACCTCACTGCTGTGCGCACACGTGTTCGACCCCCTATCCGTACACATCTTGACAACCTTCTTAAAAAAATGTCGAACGCCCTCTGCTCAGCTTTTTATAAAATAATTTCATTACCTGCAGCATCCTGTCGAAATTCATACGTACACTTATTAACTTTCCTTATTCCATGTGCATATTGTACCACAGTTTCCGTATTTATCTTAGTTATTATGTCTGGCACTATTTTGTTTCATATATCTGTGTATTAACCCTTCTTTAAATTCTTGGAATATTGGGGTTCCCTTAAGAGTTTTTGTATACCCTACATAGCTTCCCCAGTTAGTCTCAGTTTTGCAACACTCAGTAATTCCTTATCAGACCAACCTTCAAATTCAGCCAGGTTTCCAAGGTGTCCCACAAAAGGTTGCACATCCTTGGTCACCTTACCAGATGAAGAAGCAATGCAACTGTGTTTGGCAAATCTACACGCCATTGCGAAAATCATGATTCTACCAACCCACACAGTTCTTTGTTATCTGCTGTTGACTGTGCTACATTTGCTAACGATTTGCATGCTGTATCCAGCTGTGACACATCTTGTCAATGACAGCACTCATTTTGAGAACTAATACTCACAAGAGAAGGAAACAAAATATGAGTTCTTAACATAATTCCTATGTCTAATCATGAGCTATTTCCACTCCCAGCGTTGTCTAGCCATATGCCTCCAACGATTTCGTGTGTAAAATTTTACTGGAACTGATTCCGTACATGCCACTGAGTGGTCCTGAAGGCTGCACTTTTCACATCTAACAGCACTAACCAATCATGACTTCCACTACCTCTGAAACTAGAGAAATCTACTGGTTCTCTTCTCAGAATAAAATCTACTTCAGAAAACAGAGTCGTTTTTCCCTCACTCTATTTGCAAGTGGAACCGGAAAGAAAATTACTACTAGTGACACAGAGTACCTCCGCCACGCTCCTTACGGTGGGTTGCGGTATGTGTATGTAGGTGTAGATGTAGATGGAAAACCAGTGAATGTCGTCCCACTAGTAGTGCCACAAGATCTTGTGGTTACATGAAAACCATTGACATTGATCGAATGTCCATCAGCCAACTATAAGAAGATGCTTTACTGGGCTCTGCACGAATTGTTCACTGATATATGACAGTCCTGGACGCTTGAGAAGTGTCCGACTAGAAAATACGAAATCCAATAGTGTTCTAATAATAATAATAATAATAATAATGAAAAAATGTGTAATATGCAGTTCATGAAATTTAAATCTTATTAAAATTGTATTAAACAATTTTCTCGCTACGTTCTTGTCCAGTGTGAGTAATGGGATCTAACAGAAACGTATGACAACAGTTTGGGAGGAATAAATGTGGAGAATAAGCTGCAGTTCAACCTCCGAATACATTAGAGTCAGAGCGCACATCTGCCCTTGGAAATGCTTTGCATTGTGAACCACCAGGTGGTAGCTATACAATGTGGATCACTGGACGGTTCTCCAGCTTGACGCGGCTCACACTCGGGAGGGACCAGTGACCACTGTACCAGACCAGCCACAGGCGTCTGTTCCTTGTCTGTAGCGTCCCTCGCGCATGCAGAGTCTGTATATTTTCCGCCGCCAGCGAATACCTGCTTGTTTGTGGACGCGTCGCTTGTTTGCTTTGATGAGGCACCCGACTGCGCGCGAATAAGCTGCAGCCGCCGATCAAGGAACTGCGGTCGTCCTCCGACTGCACGACCACCTAGTCCAGCGTTAAGGTCGTCGGTATTAGTGACGTAAGCAGCTGCAGAGATAGAAGGCTAACGTTTCTTTATGTTAATCCTATAAGATTTCGTATGTGGACTTTACAATGTAACATTTTACGTGGCGTTCATATGTTCCCGAAATTAATATATGCAAGTCATCTAGATGACACGCCGGTTGGTTTTCATAACCCAAAAGAAACAAAGAACGGATGAAGCAATGTAAATGTTCAACAATGGCAATGCAGAACTACTTTACTTTTTGAAAGGACAGTAACTCAATCGCTACCCATGAGAGTATGTGAACGGGCCCCAATTACCAACATGTATCACTATATCCTGGTATGAGTGAATATAACAGCTTACGAAAACATCATCGGCTTGTCGCCTGCATATGAAGCAAAGTGTCTGTGCAAAGGTTTTGCAGCATCCCCGTGAAGTGACAGGCGATAGTGATACGTATTGCTTGGTATTTACTTCACGAAATAAAGTATATCAGCAGAAGATTATGTAGCAATTCCTGTTTAGAACAAAATTATGTACTTGAGTACTTTTCACCTGAATTCCTTTAGCTATCTTACAAGGGAACCTCCCCATCGCACCCCCCGCCCCCCCCCCCCCCCGGATTTAGTTATAAGTTGGCACAGTGGATAGGCCTTGATAAACTGAACACAGATCAATTGAGAAAACAGGAAGAAGTTGTATGGAACTGTGAAAAAATAAGCAAAATATACAAACTGAGTAGTCCATGGGCCACATTAGCAACATCATGGACGAAGTCTGCTTAGAAGCGCTGTGGTCCCGTGGTAGCGTGAGCAGCTGCTGAACGAGGGATGCTTGGTTCAAGCCTTCCCTCGACTGAAAATTTTACTTTCTTTATTTTTGCACAGTTATTATCTGTCCGTTCGTTCATTGACATCGCTGTTCACTGTAATAAGTTTAGTGTCTGTGTTTTGCGACCGCACTGCAAAACCGTGCGATTAGTAGACGAAAGGACGTGCCTCTCCAATGGGAACAGAAAACATTTGATCGTAAGGTCATAGGTCAACCGATTCCTCCACAGGAAAACACGTCTGATATATTCTATACGACACTGGTGACAGCATGTGCGTCACATGACAGGAATATGTTGTCGACCCACCTAACTTATACACTTGGCGAATGGGTAAAAAGATTCTTCTACCTTGCCCGATTTAGGTTTTCTTGTGGATGTGATAATCACTCTCAAAAAAGTGATGAAAACATAAGAGTTTGTCACATAAACTGAAAATAAAAAATTAAAATTTACACTTGTTGGAAGATATTAACCTAGGACCTTTCATTTCGCAGCTGCTCACGTTACCACGAGACCATGGCGCTCCTGCGTTCCGATCGTCTTTATTGTTGCTTATCTTCCCTTGAACTACTCAGTTTGTATATTTTGTTTATTTTTTCACAGTTCTACACAACTTCTTCCTGTTTTCTCAATTGATCTGTGTTCAGTTTTTCAAGGCCTATCCACTGTGCCAACTTATAACTAAATCTGAGGGGGGTGCGATGGGGAGGTTCCCTTGTTAGAGAATATTATTTTGATTCGTGTCTGTGTATGTACAGCTTATGTAATAAGTGCTAGGTATGCATAATGTGCGCCGAACATCTAATTATAAAGAAATAAATAATGAATCATTCGACATTTTAGGTTAGAAGGGTAACCATATAGCTACGAAATCTCACTCTTGGGCATAAAGAATTCAAGAAGTAACTGCACAGTATCCTACGTAAGATCTGCGGTCACCATTCATTCAACAGGAGATTGAAAATTTCCCTCTTTACTCCGGTGTTACTTCTTATCGCATTGTCAAGACGCCGGTAATTTCTTCGTATCCAACAGGGAATCAATATCTCTGTCTTGTTGTCAACGTCTTTCTCGACATTCCACATTCCTGTTTCTTCCTATATATGTCTTGTCGTGTCTGTTTGGCCTTTCACTGTCACCTGCCTGACTATTCCCAACACGAATTAGCTCTTGCTGTCACTGTCTCCTTCGCTGCCATCTATATAATGTTACTCCCATTTGGCAGATGCTATGTGTTGCGAGAGATCTACTGATCACGACGTTAATCTCTCATAATTTTCATCGCTTGCTAGAAGCAATGCTACTTCATTGTTTGATAATTTTGCATTTTTCCGTTTCCTACACATCTCCGACTATTTCCTTTCAAGTCCTCCCCTCGGTTTAGTTCCCAAAATAATTGTTTCTAAGAAGTCTGACTTTGCTGGAGCTGCTGTGATTTTTAACTGCTCGTTAACCTTTCTCAAATAATTTTTATTCTATTTTCTCTCTGTCTATCTAGTCTTTGTTGGATCTTTCCAAGACCGCATGTCCATTACTTCTCTGTGTCTTCAAGAGTGTCCAGTTACCACTGCCGTGCAGGACCACGCTCCACACAACCTTTTGGTTTTAAACGAAAGTACGCCGTCGCCGGTTTCCGTCTGATATTAATTAATAGACCATGGCTCTTTGATAATTTCTATCCACACCATCCACTGTGCCTCTATGGCTACCTGCCATAATTGAATAAAAAGCGAGAGGAAGATTCATGTTACTCGACGATTCCCGTGAAAGACTAACCACCGGCATTAATCGAATTAATGTTCACAGAAATGCTGTGGACCATAGGGCATCGATTAGGTATTGTTAGCAGGGTCGGACAGGAATATTGTGATCGTCGAACCATTTATCAGCAGCAAGATTTGTGGACATAAGGAAGGTACTAACTTTTTGGCTGGTCGTAAAAAACAATTTATGAACACAAGGATCCTGTTAATGGTTCTGTATATCGTTTACGAATTTCATTGCACATGCTATGAGGTTAAAATCTTACAGAATAACGTAGAACGTGGGAGAAATCAGAGGAATAAATGCGCCAGGACCTTGCACCACATGGCCATCACACCTCCATACATTTGCTGCGGCGGGCATGACGCCAGAGGTGCGTGAAATCGTAGTCAGAAAATTTCGGAGACATTTGCTCTCTAACACTGCTCGTTAGGAAAAACCTATTATCTGACGACAACCACTTGCCTTTCTTCCGGGTTTGTCTTCGGCGAGCCTCTTGCAAAGGATCCCCTCAATGCTGCCAACCCAGTCTGTCATCTTTGTTTTCCCCACCGGGCTGGAACTTAATGGCTTCGCTGTCACTTCCTGTCGCCAGCAGAGGCCGTTGTACAAAATCGCTAAATGTGCACCACGCTGGTCTTCCGTTATTTCCCTTACACACCAATGACTGGTTCCAAGCTATGCCTATAAATTGGTAAAAAGCCCTTTGTAGCAAACATGTGACTGTGTGGCAACTAACTAAAACTTCGGAATCACTGAAATATGATTGACAATTTTATTATTATTAATGGTATTGTTACTATATCTGTTTGTGTCGCTAATTTTGTGTGCATATCTCTTAAGATATAGGCGTTAGATCAGTTACGAAGATTTACCCTTACAGAGTAGAAAAAATGGGAATTTTGATACATAAATGATTGAGTCTTTTTAGTGGAAAGCAAAGACATTGGAAATGAAAAATCAAGATATGTATAATACCCTGTCAACATCGAGGGCGTTTGAATGAAAATGAAAGCGTAATGCATGGTGTGCAGTCACCGTATGTGTATCAGAAGACAAAGAACAAGTCTCTACACGGTCCAGTCACATTCATCTGGCCGCCGTCTATGATGAAAATCAACGTGCGATAACCATATACAGATAATAGGGGCCAACACTGGCAGTGGAGGGTATACGAAGCGTATCGGAGAACGCGCGAAACAGTGTAGTCATCGTCGTACTGCGGAAACAGAGCGATTTGTACAACGTCAATTAGGCCATCAGCATTGGCTTTCGGGTCCAAGGTCAAATCATTTCGGAAACGGCTAACTCTGTAAATCGTTTCCATGCCGCCGTGTTTAAAGTATCCCGCACATCTCAAAATGGCATTATCCAAAACCTGAGGCCAGACAACTGTGTTTCACAGGGTCAACGACGGCTGCGGAGATGTGTATGGGCGAATAGACGTATGACTGTTGAGCAACTCGCGGCTCCGCTGAACCAGTGTTTCCTCAACCACTGTTCAACGAACAATGCTGCATACGGGCCTCCACAGCAGGCGCCTCTTTCAGGCACCCATGCTGACTGCTGTTCATCGGAGACCAACTGCTGGAAGTTGCACGGCACTGCTTCAACTGAACGTCGTCCACTGAGTGGTGACAGGGGGCCTTTTCCCTGGGTCACGGTTTACGCTTCATCGCACTAAACGAAACATACTGCAACACTCATCGGAGGTTCCAGGCTGGAGGAGGGAGCGTTGTGGTCTCGGAAATACTCGTATTTTCCTTTTGGGAGACGCGGTGGTTAAACACAAGTATGGATCTATTCTGGGGACCATGTCGATCCGTACATGTGGTATGTTTTTCGTCGGAACGATGTCATCTACCAGCAGGACAATGCAACGAGTCACCACAGCTCACAGAGTACGTCGTTCAGAGAGCACCAGATCGAATTTACCGTATTCCGCTGGCCACCAGACTCGCCGTGGTTAAACCCAATCGAAACCCTGTGGGATCACGTCGATCGTGCTGTCGGTGCCATGGGTCTCAACCGAGAAACCTGTCACTTCTGGCAACAGTGTTGGAGTCAGCGTGACTTCAGATCCCTGTCGTTATCTTCCAGAATCTCATTTACACTCTTCCTGCATGTCTCGCTGCGGTCCACCTCGCAAAATGTGGTTATTCAGGCTTTTGACAGATGGTCACATTCATGTGACTTTAAACTGCAGATTCACGTATAGTTTATAAGGACATCTTCGGAGAAGGAACACAAATCTGAATTCGATAAAGAAGCGGAAAGATCTGACTGTGTCCTTTCAGTATACTTTAGGGATTCAGGGCAATTGCTGAAATCATAAATTTGAGTAGCTTGAAGGGGTTTTGAATCGTACTTCATCAAAATACAAGTCTCTTAACCGTTATTCCGGTTCGCTTCAAACCACAGTGATAGATTTGGTATACCAATAACTACAATCAGCGCCCATTTAAAGTTCTGTAAAGGTTTTCAAACAAAAAACTGGTACATTTTGTTACTCTCACATTCTATTCGACTAGATGAATGTTTATTTATACCCCAGCTCCTCCAATGAGAAAATAAAATCTCTCCATTCAAGTACCGGTAGGAAAACAGGAAAACAAATGAGAGATCTTTGGTTCCATTTCGATGTGCTGTCCTCAACGCGAAACACGCGGGAAAAAAGATGACACATCACGAAGGAATTACCTGAATGGGACATATATTAGTACATGTAGTGCACAAACAGAAAAATAAATGCCTACAGTTTCAGAAAGAAATGGTTGTTTTATCCAAGAAAAAGAGCTCCAGATATTGCGCTGTCTATGCCACGTTGGTCCATCTACGGCCCTTAGGCAACAGTTTTTCGGCTTTGCGCTGATTGACAGAGATGTTGGATGTGCTCCTGAATTGGCGCATTAGATCGTCAAAATCGCGAGCTGCTTGCAGGGAATTGCCCTTAATGCTCCAAACGTTCCCGACTGGGGAGACATTCGGTGACTTTTCTGGCCAATGCAGGGTTTGGCACGCACGAAGACAAGCAGCGGAAATTCTCGTCCAGTGCTGGCGGACTTAACCTTACTAACTTGTAATCGCAGGACGGCTTGGCTTGAAGGGCAGCAAAACAGGGTGTAGAATATCGTCCACGAACCGATGTGTTGTAAAGGTGCCGCCGATGACTGCCAAAGGGGTCTTGCCGTGAAAATAAATGGCACCTCAGGTCATCACTCCTGATTGTCGGACAGTATGGCGGGTGACATTGGCGTTGTTACCCTAACACTGTCCCGGTCGTCTCCAGATACGACTTCGCTGCATATCGGGGCTCAGATCTATGCTGGACTCATCTCTGAAGACTACTCCGTTCAATGACACTGCGCGTCGAAGACGTGTCCGGAAACGGCCTGGAGGGAGGTTGGATGCCAACCAAACTGTCTCCTGCCATACCGCCCGAAAATCCGGAGTGATGGTCCGGGATGTAATTTTATTTCATTCCAGAGCGGCTTTGGTTGTCGTCCGCGGCACCGCTGCAACACAGCATTACGTCGATGATATTTTATGCAGTATCCTGTTGCCCTTCAGGGCAAGCGGTCCTAGGGCTACACCGTAGGAAGATAATGACCTCCCGCACACAGCGAGAGTTTCTACTGCCTGTCTTCGTTCTTGGCAAACCCTATCTTGGCCAACAAGGTCGCCGGATCTCTCCCCAGTTGAGAACGTTTTGATCATTATCGACCGAGCCGTCCAACCATCTCGGGACTACCTTCGTCCTGCGTCACTTTTTTGTTATTTTTTTGTTTTGTTTTAGTGCTTATTATTATTATTATTATTATTATTACCACCATCGAGAGAGAGGTAGGTCCATCTCTGCAATTAAGTAAAAGGTGCTTTTGTTTTTATGGCATACGCTTATTCTCCAGTGGTCCGAAATTACAAGACGATAAAATATAATATTTACAGACAAGGTACTATATTCCAGTTTCTTGTCCTCTTATTTCCCAGTGAGAAATAACTTTTTCGAGAGTAAATTTCCTAAGGTTAAATTAATTTATGGTTCTTGCATAAATTATTTTTCGGTTCACTTGTCGCGTCACATTCGGAATTCCAAACTTTCGATAATAGCCACCATCATTTCCGTCAAGAATAAAAACAGACTGTCGGGAACTGGCAAGGTTCCCTCTTTTGTACCCATTTAACGGCATGCTATTGGCTGGATTACGTCAAAAATGGTTCAAATGGCTCTGAGCACTATGGGACTCAACTGCTGAGGTCATTAGTGCCCTAGAACTTAGAACTAGTTAAACCTAACTAACCTAAGGACATCACAAACATCCATGCCCGAGGCAGGATTCGAACCTGCGACCGTAGCGGCCTTGCGGTTCCAGACTGCAGCGCCTTTAACCGCACGGCCACTTCGGCCGGCAGGATTACGTCATGATGACGAGTGCAGAAGTGGGGCGCTCTAGGTCCATAGATATTTCTTGTGCTCTCTAACCAGCGTTGGTTGCAGATGGAGGACTGCGAGAAGTATTTTTCTGTATTCAAGCAAAATCTATCGACGTAGAGAGTGCCACCTCCGTACACCCCGTCATGACGTAATCCAGCCAATCGGATGCCGTTCTGTGGGTATAAGAGAGGAACGCTTGCCAGTTCACTACAGTCAGTTTTGGCTCCTGATGAACTTGATGGTGGACATAATTGAAAGCTTGGAATTTTATCCGAATTTGACGCGGCAAGTGAACCGAGAAAATTTTATGCAAGGACTCCGCCGCGACAAACTTCGTAGCCACATTTATGGTTCTGGTTATGATTTTTCGGAACTTGTTTTCACATATGCGTCGCCCTGGATTTGTGCGTTGTTGTCATGCGTACACCAGGAAACCGATTTTTGGCACATGCGAACGCTCTTCACATAAATACTTCATATTCAGTGAGTGTGTTCACAGAAACGTGTTTTGGTTGTGTGTGTTTACTGTCTATAGTGTTGCCCACTGACGACGTGTGCTTTTCGATCGACGTTCGTTTTCATTGTGGTGTCTGTCTGCAATTTAATATTGGTTTGTTGTGTAGGAGCGTGTGTTGTAGCGTGTCGTGGAGGGTGTTGGGGGCAAAGAGGGTAAATTTGAGATGGGTAAATCAAGTATATCTTATATGCTAACACATTTCTCTTCTCATGCTTCGGAATAAGTGTATGTTAGAGGAACCTCCAGCTGTCGTTGACGGTACGACGCCGCCCACTGGGCGGCTGTTTGAAGATACGGTAGGCGATCACGCGGACTTAACTCCGTACAGAGTAGTACCCGCTCCACTACGGTAGAGCCCCGCGTACAATGAGGACTGAATCCTTCATTGAAGACAGTCACGTAAATAATACCCGTCTCCTCGACTAAAGGTGCTCTTGCACGACACTGTGTCCCCGTTTGGTAAGAAGATAAGAACAAAGATTTGGAAGAAAAATTAGTCGTTCACATATGGATAAACAGCTTGTGGCAGGTGTCGTGTTCGTGCACGTCAAACCGCGCGTTGAAGTCCTCCAGTTAATCGTAAGACTCTGACAACTGACAAGGGGTGGCCACAACGATAGGTTCACAAATTTACTTCAAACTTTGTACACCATTAGCAAGCCATTAAACCCACATAACGTGCAACTAGTAAGGTGCACTACTCTGGCAATTCCGAGAAAATCGCAAGAGAACTTTTACGTCTCTATTATGTAACTGATATATCTGTGCATACGTGACGGACATTAGAGTTCCTGGTAGACAAGTGGTTAGCGTTCGTGCTTCGTAAGACTAGCGGGTATGACGCGAAATGACTACTCCCGCTCGAACTTAACTAATAAACAATTTTTTTCTTCGTTGGCCATATTATTTGCTGTGTATGACATTTGAGAGATAATGAAAAAAAAAAAAAACAAAAAACACGTGTACTTGAAAGTTAACGCTGTGTGCACTATATAAAAATGATTCAGAATGTATGCAAAATTTAGGTTACTGACAACATTTCTTTTCCCAAAACAAAGACAGACATAAATTATGCTAAACAGGATTTGAATGAGTACGGTAAACAACTAACAGGTGATTTAAGACCACAATAGACAAGGATCCTGGGTGGCAGATGTGAGTCAAGTACTCTGCCCTAAAAATGTGGATCGAGAAATCTGAATTGATCTCACGCTGAGCAGACTTTGATTGATTAAATCTACTGTGACTTCACTACGTAGGTACAGCTGACAGCAAGTGGCGATTGAGATCTGTACGCTCTGACAAGGCCGGAGCTGCAATACGTTACCCTGTCTGCTTCATGCAGCGATCCAACTTGTCGCTGGCGAGATGGGTGCGGCGGAGGCGAGAAGTGAGGCGGACCCTGTGAATCGATTGTGGCCGCGAAAGAAATGGAAAAATCTCACAGTCTAGCGATCAGGCAGGCAGACGAATCGCAATTTACTCTCTCCCAGAGCCCTGAAACCATGGTATATTTCAGCCTGTGACACACCCATTCGCTGGTTGCACCAAGGACCGATTTGGCTCACTTATACGACAGAGCGAACGAGGATACCAAGCGTCAAGACTGGTAAACCAAAACCGAATAAGTGTGCCCTCGGCAATCGAGCAGTCCGAGACATTTGAAACCTCACTGTTGGTACAGAAAGGCTCCCCAGTCTAAACTACAGGCAAGTGAAGTCAGTCTCAGGACAGATCCCAAGCACCAACATGCCTGAGCATCGACCAGAAGTCCTCTTACCAGACCAAAATCCGGTACCCGAGTGTTTTGCACCTCTTCAGAAAAAAAAGTCGTTTTCCCACAAAGTGCATGAACGACACCGCCTTCATGCCGTCTTGAGCCAATCAAAGGGCTCTGGAGGCGATAAATCTCCCCTCCCACTCGACAGCACAAACTCATGTCGAACCAGGGCGAGAGTTACAAAACCTGCATCTGTGGAAAAAAGGAAACCGCCCATTACTGGTTTTTATAAGTTTTCGCTGAGGGGGAAGATGCTTTTCTCCAAACTCGCACTGCTTCCCCATGGCAACAAGCGAACAGATACAATCTGATGGATCTTTATCTAAATTGCCTGTACCTTGGAGCTTGTTAGTCCTACCTATGAAATGTAATAAAGACTCTACCTCTAAATGTTTCTCAGATGCTGGAGTATCTCATACAACCAAGGTGGCTGATTGGTTCAAAAAATGGTTCAAATGGCTCTGAGCACTATGGGACTTAACATCTGAGGTCATCAGTCCCCTAGAAGTTAGAACTACTTAAACCTAACTAACCTAAGGACAGCACACACATCCATGCCCGAGGCAGGATTCGAACCTGCGACCGCAGTGGTCGCGTGGTTCCAGACTGAAGCGCCTAGAACCGCTCGTCCTGGCTGATTGGGTCACAGGCATACTTGCAGTATTGGCAAACACAAAAACTTGTGAATTTTTGTTACACGTGACTCTGCACACAGTGCCTGGTTTACGACTCCACTGTGTAGATGTTTCCCTTCAGTCCATCGCCCCCACCCCAGTCTTCCACTTGCGCCAATGCAGGTATTGTCTCAGCCAGGGTGTGCTCTGTCTGTTACAGCTGTGGGCCTGACCAGCAAGATTTACTGAGGGATGGGCTCTCCGCCAGTTGCTTCCAACTCTCAACATGCTGTTTCTATGAGCTAAGAACCATAAAAATACCCATACTTTTAGCACTCTACCAGGTTCCATTAACGTCAGCTCAGGCTGTTCACTTTCTAGAGTCTTCCTCAAGGTGTGTCAGGTTGTAGCAAAATCTTTAAGAATTTTCCTTACACGAAAAATAGGTGAGAGAGTAACATGTCCTCTCTCATTATATTACCTCTCAAATGTCATATAAACTAAATAATGTGACCAGTGAAGAAAAAAATGTAGATTAAAATGTAAATGTTGGCTGGATTCGAACCGTCGTCTCGTCCACAAACTTCTTGCAAAGTGCTAATGCTAACCACATCTTTTTCTTGATTAGATTTTGTTCATTATTGTTCGTAGCATTTTTTCAATGTCATCAGTTATCCATTCATTAAGATTTTTTTTACTGTCATTAGATCGGGTAGTTAACTTTCTGACCAAACATACTGAGCTACTATGCTAGCTTTTGTTTTTGTTCCACATGCAACAACAGATTCAGGTATTATACTTAATTTAGTCATTACTGTAAAGACTTAATGATAATGACTTCTCAGGCCCGGCGGCTTTGCACAAATACATCAGTTACATAATAGATGCATAAAATTTGTCTTGCTATTTTCTCGGAAGTGCCAGAGTAGTGCACCTTACTGCTTGCACACTATGTTGTTTTAATAGCCTACTAAAGGTGTACAAAGTTTGAAGTAAATCCTTGATGCCAACGTCTAGCCGCCCCTTGTGTGTTCTTGAGACCGAACCTGCAGCACTGTTGGTGCTGATTTCTACTTCAGAAGGGTTGTACAAGGGCGCTGAAACCAATGAATCCTGCGTGCCACCACAGAACGGAAGACCGTGCGCCAGGACTGGATTTAAAGCATTTCATCCTCCTCTCTCTCACCACCGCCATCGCTCTCCCAATACAATTCAACGCACCACGTTTGCTAGACCCTGAGATCCGGAGCAGCGTTGCCATCTTTTAGAGAAAAAGTTGCAAGCCCACTTCTCGCAGTGAATATGAGGGATTAATCTCTCATGTAGTATCCTTGTGTATTTCATACACAAATGTCGATTATCAACATAAAAGCAGTTAAAAACAAAGTATACACTGTTATCCATGAAAATTACCACGTCACGAAATTTTTTAAATTGTTCTTATGCAGCATAGCAGGAAGAATATATGATTAAGTTTGTAATTTGGGGAAGTAACGGGTACGAAATTCAGTATCCAGTGGCAGCAAGAATGGGTCCAACCCGGCTAGGCATGGGCTCGAACTGAAACCGGATTACACATACCGTTACGTCACTGCTTCAACTCTATGAAAGAGTTCCTCGACTGTAAATTCAGTCGTCTGGTATCATGCCAGCCTCTCAACAACTCCAGATCAAATGTTTTTAACGGAAGACAGATCAGCAGGACGTGCTGGCGAGGGCAACAGCCGAAGATCCTCTGTACTGAGGAAGGTCCCGACAGCACAGGTAAATTGTGGTCTTGCGTTACCTTGCTGAAACGCATCATTTAGATCTCTCTGACATAGGGGACATCCATCTGCCTTAATATGTCGGAAACGCAATGGACGCTGTCCAAATTAAGGACTATTCAACCAGAGGTGATTGTATTGTATACTCGATGGCACCTCATGTTACAACGCCAAGTTTTGCGCCGTATTAGGATGACGAAAGCCTCCTCCCAACCTTCGTTCCCCTTGGAGCCTCCAAACGCAGCAGAGTTCGTCGCACTGTCTGTGCGGATATTTGACTGGCTACAAACAAACACATGTGCATACTTCAGGCACTTGACGAGGCTTTAAAATCCTGTATTTCCGATCGAACAGTACGTCCGTCCTCTCGAGTCTGCTTGCTTTGGGCCGCTGAGGCTCTGCACGGCATTGAGTGTGATCCTCCTGAATGGGAGTCGAGGGATCTCGGCCAGCACAAGGAGCGTAACGATAAACCACGTTGTTGACAGGTCACGTTTCGTCTCTGTCGAACTATGACACACGCTGCAGTAAGCTCCTCAGTGTACACCAGGCATAACGTGATCATTTCACAAACAGACGATATTCAGAGCGATTTAAGGACGAATAATCTGCTGCTCAAGCTTTACTTTACTGAATGTAGATGCTTGTTGCTATGTGCTTTGTGCAGTTGCCCTCAAATGCTAACTATTTGCATATCGAGGTATGTAGTACGCCTACAATTCATGCCAATTCAACGTTTGCTGCTTATCACCTTCGGAGAGTTGCTATTTTAATGGCCAGGGGATATATGAATCAGGAGGGGTTTTGAATGTGAGTAGACTGCAGAGCTTTTAAGACGGCTGTAATGTTTAAGCGGCGAAGAGGGAATTTTCTTCTTAAAGCATCAAAATATTGCGTTTAATTTCGGTAGTTCTACCTAAATTTCTCCCCCTCAGATTTCAATATGTCCGAAAAATCACATTTCTTCACTGAAACGTCATTTTGTATCTACTGGTATCGGTAATCATTATGACTGTTATTAATAGCAGCCGCAGTAGCAATAGTAGCAGTACAGATGGAATTAAAGTTATTAGTTCTTAGTCAGGACTGTTATTCACATTATAATTAAATATATTCAAATTAATTTAATCGTTTTAATACTGATTTTTACGAATTATCTTATTAAAATGTGTTAAATCATGGGCCGATTTATTAGAGAGCACGAAGGCATAATCTGCTAAGGTAAAATAAATAAACAGTCTTGCAGTTCTCCTGCAATAATGCGATACATGTGAGTAAACGAAAGGAGACTCATTTGGATAGTTGATATCGTTTCGAGACGTTTTTACTAACAATGGAACCTTTTTTTAATAATAACAATTTTCTTCCCACGATTTCGACAATAGTTCGGAATAACTTCCACGCACAACCCTGTTATATTAACCAGGCCGTTAACCAATCCTAAGTTTATTCTTGGAAATCAGTTAACGCATAATAACGAATCGCTCTCTAATAAAGTAAAAGAAATTAAGATTTAATGGTGTCACAACAGTTGAACTTGCCTATCATTATGAGTTAATGAAATGCTTTGACAACGGGTGACAATGAAATTACTGTGGTTTTTACTACCAAATTTACCGTTATTCCATAAGTGTAAAACATTGTCAGTACTAGGTAAAAATATCTTCTATTCGCAGTAATAGATTCTACTACAGTAGCCCCAAAAGTTAAGTGAAGTACTGTTAATTCTGCTCCCAAATAGGCTCATCGTTACTAATAATAGGAGTAATGAGAAGTGATTACGAATACGTACCATTCCTGGAAATGAATACTTAAAAACGATAATACAGGTAACTGACAGTAAAGATTCTTACATGCCTTTATTCTCTGCGTTGACTGCACGACTGAAAGTTTAAAACGCACTGACATCTTCCTTGTGCTGTGTGTACAATGGTACCATACCCTTGAAAGTTTGAAGTGGGACACACCTGGAGATGCAGCGCTAAACAGAAAGGGCTGAACACTAAATTCCAAAATCCGATCTTCACCGAGGATGTGAAGCATATATCATGACCACCAGCTTTCCAATCGCGCAATGATTACGATTCAAAGATAGGGGAAATAAGTGCTCGTACTGAGGCGTTCAGACAGTTGTTTTTCCCTCGTGAGATGCGCGAGTCGAAAAGAGGGGGGTGGGGGGGTGAATATGACATTGGCGCGAATTGTGCCCTCCGCTACACACCGATGGTGGCTAGTGCAGTATATATGTAGATTTAGACATGACTCAAATATATTTACATAATGTTGCGTGGTGGTTACAGAGCATAACCGCATTAATAATGATCAAAAGACATCACCGAAGCTAATGTGTTACCTGTTAGGTATGACTTTAGCCGACCAGAAAAATAAAAGAAACGATCAATCTATTCTACTTATTATGGTAATACAAACTATATTGAAATAAAATGCAAAGCACGTTAGAAATAGATCTTTACTCTGTTGTGGAAAAGTGAGATATAGACTCCAACGAAACAAACATAAACTGAATCAGTAGCGCAGAGGTTTTTTTAAGTCAGAGTAATGAAATGAGAGGACAGCTGAAGAAGGGAAGGAAACTGAAAAACGAAAGAAGAGGGAAATAAAACAGGAAAATAGAAGGAAAACGAAAAGGGAAGAAAATGAGGGACAAAATCACAAGTATAAAAATAAAAAAGGAAATCGTGTGGATGGTATGGTATGAATTATTTATCAAAGTAGATAAGTATGTGAGCCAAACGGGCAAAGATCACTAGCAGATTCATTTTAATAGTGCTTACGAAAATAGAGATCCCTAACAATAGAGCAGAAATGCCGAATTAAGTGATAGCAATTTATGCAAATGCGATCGGAAGTATTCAACTCCGTATTTTGGCAAATGGGTCAAACATAAGACGTAGCCAAATCAAAAATTAATATTTCCTGCCGATTCTCGAAAGTAGCATGATATTTGTAAATGTTGTGATTAACTTCCCCATATATTAGTATATAATATTAATGACACAGAACGGTCAGTGGGAAATAAATAATATTACTCTGAACACGACCATGAAGATATTAGATGATGACATTCCGGGCAATCATAAAAAGAGATCTGATGATACACATGAGTGCTGTATTCCTCCACAGCGCCTTGAGCAAATTTATAGCGTACTCGCAGAAACGGATTTTGAGAGATATGTTACAAACATGTTTTCCGTAACAGGGTGGCAGCGAGTGCCTCGTGAGCTGTTTATAACTCTCAGCTCACTTCTTTCGCAGAACTTATACGGCACAACTTTTCAAACTCTTCAGGTGAACTCTGCGTCGCCTTTCTGAATTACGTAAATTTAAGGGTCTCGAGGTAACTGTAAGTTCTGTCGATATAAAGAAGCAAAATAATTATTTTCCTCTGGCGTAAATGTAATGAGAAAATATTTTGTAATTGCATAAATAAATAGCCACGTCAAGCACCCTTATACAGCATTTTCCCTGCATTACCTTAGTCTACGGGTTTCTTTCTTTTTCCATAACCTTCCATAGACTGTTTAAGATACACACTTCTTTGGATGCATCCACAGGAGCATAGTTAAACTTCCTTCACCATGTATACAACAGATTTAGATGGTACTGTAAAATTGCGCTTTTAGGCCTATGAGCAACTTGAGATGTCGGATTTATAACAACAGATACTAAAAAAAGTCATACTTTAGCTGGTTTGCTCTCATATAAACCGCAATTTTGACTTCGTTGTTAGCTAAAACGAGATGTGAAACTTTGTCGGCTTCCTTCGTGTTCGGTTTCACTGTGTGGTGCAGCTCCAGAACCCGACTATGCCGTCTCCCTCTGGCTTTCGTGTCTGTTGTCCCGTTCTTCTTCTGCAGTGTGGTCTAAGTGCTGATTGTCACAATATCTATACTACTGTGTAAGAACAAGTCGTTGTTTGTTGTTATCAAAAATATCAAAAAGTTCCAGACAGACTTTTTTCCAAATTTTTCTTGATATTCTAATAAACATTCAGATGGACATAAGCTATATATTTTTAAATAAGTGATAACTTATATACTGGAAAAGTTGTTAGTAAATAAACCGAAACTTTCTAGACCAATTTGCTTCACATTGTCACACTGGCCGGCCGCGGTGGCCGTGCGGTTCTGGCGCTGCAGTCCGAACCCGCGGGACTGCTACGGTCGCAGGTTCGAATCCTACTTCGGGCATGAGTGTGTGTGATGTCCTTAGGTTAGTTAGGTTTAAGAAGTTCTAAGTTCTAGGGGATTTATGACCTAAGATGTTGAGTCCCATAGTGCTCAGAGCCATTTGAACCATTTTTGTCACACTGGATGTACGAAATGTTTTTTAATATATATAATAAATATACAAATATCATATAACAATATAACAGAGAATTGCTGTTTGCAAAAATTGCAAAAGGCTGTTGACCAGTTTACTTCAAATATTGACTAGACGCTCTAATAAATGGTCCGACATACAGAGCTGTATGTTTTTAACGTACATGGTATATTAGTTTATATATATTGTGTGGTGTCACCGCCAGACACCACACTTGCTAGGTGGTAGCCTTTAAATCGGCCGCGGTCCGTTAGTATACGTCGGACCCACTATCAGTGATTGCAGACCGAGCGCCGCCACGCGGCAGGTCTAGAGAGACTTCCTAGCACTCGCCCCAGTTGTACAGCCGACTTTGCTAGCGATGGTTCACTGACAAAATACGCTCTCATTTGCCGAGACGATAGTTAGCATAGCCTTCAGCTACGTCATTTGCTTCGACCTAGCAAGGCGCCATTATCAGTTGCTATTGATCTTGTGATTAATGTACAGTCAAGAGCGACGTTCACCATTATTGGATTAAAGTTAAGTATTCGACCAGCTACGTCCGTATTTTCTAAATTCTAATTTCCTTGTCCTGTTCCAGACCTCACGCCAGCCTGCGTGAGCTAAAACGCGTGCCTTTCGGCTTCCTCTAGTAACGGTGTTGGCTCTCCTGCCAACCCACAACATATTGTATAAAGAAGAGCCATTGTTACCAAATATCTCAAAAGATTCTTAATTGATTTCTTTCAATTTTTTCATGATCGTGTAATAAAAGTTTGGCTGGACATACACCACATATATTTTCATGTTTATGATGTATAACTATATACATACTATATAAAGGAGATATGTTATTAGCAAAAATCTCGAAATGCTCTTGACTGACGTATTTCAGATTTTTGCATGACAGTGTAACAAACATTCGTATAGACACAGGCTACATATTTTTAACATACATGACATATAAATATCTCTATAATCTCTCTCTCTCTCTCTCTCTCTCTCTCTCTCTCTCTCTCTCTCTCTCCCCTCGCGTATATCTGCACGTGTAGACTAATTTCAGAAACTGCTGTAGGATTTTGATCTGGATTTCACTCATGGACACACTGATTCACTATAGAGGATTTTGTATATAATTTACAAATATTTCGTGAAAATAGTCTGAATCATTATGAATTAAAGTTAACAGCTGCCATAACTCGAAAGACCAGCAGAAAGTGTGACGAAATTCATGTCTGCTGTGATGGCGCGGTAATGCTGTGTTCGGCTAGAATCTGAAAGGTTGTACGATCGATTTCTGGCTGGACTACGTGTTTTTACTTTGCCTTTTAACCTACCATTCACCTCTCAACGATTTGGAGATTCACCAGAAGCGAAACATGGGTCAGATACCATGTTACACTGGTACTTCCCCTTCCCTGCTTGGATAATTGATTTGGGAGATGCAAGTCGCCTAAGTGAATACCAGTTGGGGGATGTTTCCAGAATACCAGTTGATTGCAATCGTTTCAGAACAACTGCACAACAAAATAAAACATGACGAATCATAAACCTGTGGTTTTCAATTCTTTATGCACAAAATAAAAATCAGCATAGAACGCAGTTTTGCTTCGTTTACATAATGAAACCTTGCAGCAGCGCAGGAGATGACTCAACTATCAGCTTTCCGTTTTCTTTGAATCAAAGATAGATGCGAACATGATTCTCTGCTTAATGGGAAGAGAGATATTATTTGTGTACACACTTTCAAAAAGTAATAGAATCTCCACTGTCAGAAAGAGATTTATATCTTATAAAGATCATAAAAACATGGGCACGATCTTCTTAAATAGAATTCAGAAGTCTCCCGCGGATGAGTAGATGAGATTCCAAAACATTTCTATTTATGGTTGATGAACGCATTTTGTAATATGACCACAACTGCCGATTTCTGCTTCCCTCAAATTATCAGCTGCAATTCGTACTCTTAATTCACGGCAAGTTTTTCTTAGAGCGACGGGAGTTTCTGACCTTTGACGCATCGTAATAAATATGATCAATAAGGAAAAGAAACGACTTCATCATCAGGCTGAGATGTGAGAAGTACAGTCTCACGTAGTTCAATACTTTTATCCGGTATGTTGTCTGCGATTGTTTCAGAAGAGCTGCTTAGCGGAGAAAAACACGCGAATCAAAAAATGTGGTGTCTTCTTTTTAATGCTTCATTAAAAACTTTTCGAAGAACTACTTCAGCAATTTCGCTTCGATTACATACAGTACGTTCTTTCCACAGCGCAGCAGATGACTTCATGTCTCAGCGTTCTGCTTTCCTCGGATGAAACCTAGATGTGGACACAATTCTTTGTGGTGAACGATGAAGAAGTGTGTCGTAAGGATTTCGCGACAAAGAACTACGGCAATGAATCTCAACAATGCATTATAGTGCGCACTAAGCTTCACAAGGGGAGTGTTGTAACACAGGCTAATTATGTAGATCATGTGTGTTTTCTTCTTTTATTTGCCCAACCTCAGCCAGCCTCCAATACATACTGAACCACACACACACACACACACACACACACATACAGCCACGATTCAGTATATATTTACACTATTTGTACAGATTTTACTTACATGAAAATGTGCTCGCATCATTGCCACGTACGTCACTCCAAAAGCCAATTCAATATGGGACATATTACATTCATACCTCCAGACAGCTTTCCTGCCGTGCACTGCATACATCGCGTAAGCTGTATGAAAGTGAAGGTATAAAACTTCTTAACGCTGTTCGTTGAATTTTATTCGGGACTCGCAAACAAAATACGCTACGCCAGTCATGCCGTCTGTCCGTAGATACTTAATACTTCCAGTGCGACGCCGTGCCTGTCGCTAGTAATACATTAAGAGGAAACGCTGTTAGGAAAAATCTCGAAACGCTCTTGACCAATTTACTTCAAAATTTTTACACACTTCTTTATAACCTCGTAGACAGTCATAGAAGACATATTTATAATATACATACTAGCAAAGATCTCGAAATGTTCTTGGGTGATTGAATACAATTTTTGACGATACTCTAATAAATGATCGGGTAGGTATACTGTACATAGATTTTTTAAATATAATGTACTTCTTGTCTGATAAGGGTTTTGATGTGACTTGCATATTCTACTTAAAATATAATCCTTCAACATCATTTACTTCTCACTGTTCTCTCACTCCCCCCCCCCCCCCCCAACAAACCTCGTCAATTCATTTCTGGTTATGGGCCGTTTATGCTGGAAGCATGCTTCGATCTCGCCGCATGCCTTGTTTTTCTGTTGCTCACGCTCTCTTTTTCCTGTTGGTGAGCGTGCTGCTCTTAACATGACCTGACACTATACTTGATTGGTCTCATTTATGAATTTTAGCTACTCTTTCATGAAAAGCGCTGGTCATAGAGGCCAGCATGTCTATTAATGTACACAGTGATGTGCGCTGACAGCATATTTTAATTGAACAAATGTCAGATCGCTTCATTATTTGATTTTTTCCAATATGAAATTTTAGCAAGTACTAGTTCCATTGTTTTGTTTATGTTATATTATATATGTGATATTCCCACCCTCTTGGTGGGGATCTGGTCTCTGTATGACGCGTAATTTTGAGATGTAGGTTTAAGGATTTGTAGTTATTGCTTCTACATTCTCCTCAGATTTCATGTACTTCTCAAAAATACGTGGTTACACTCGTTGAATCCATGGACACAGATTGAATAAAGCGACATTTTGTTGCAATTGGTTCGCTGTTTGGATTCACTTACTAGTATTTGTAACATGTGAAAGAGAAAGGTTGTCAGCAAGAATCACGCTAAGATCTTGACCAATTTACTTAAAAATTTTACACTATACTCAGATAACGATCGGACAGACAAAACTACACATTTTAAAAATGTAATCAGTATATAAATATGTGTACATAATATCTAAAGGGTAACGTCGTTAGCAAAAATATCGAGAAGTTTTTAACCGATTTATTTCAGATTTTGCACGCGGGTCGTCGTCGTCGTCGTCGTCGTCGGCTGATACTCGTATCCGAGTTTTAATTTCTCTCCTGAGATTTCCTTTGTCACGGTTCAGGCGTGGAAGTGTCGTCGATGGCTTAGCAATCCAATCCTAGCGTGGAACAGGCGGCCACAGACATTACAGCTGATGCAAGGTGGAGGACGTGGCTGAGCCTGGAGGAGTTTACGTCTCCGGCGTTTGTCATCCTCCATTCTTCGACGTTCCAGCTCAAAGTTTTGAAGAGCATTTGAGGTAACTGAGCGCCAGCGACTTCGGTCTTCTGCTATTGTGGACCAGTTACTCGGATCGATGTTCAAGTTTTTCAGATTTTTCTTGTACTGATCCTTATAACGTTTGAGAGGGGCACCTCGTGGCCTTTTAGCTGTGCTCACTTCGCTGTACAACATTTGGCGTGGAAGTCTGTCATTTTTCATCCGCTGGACATGTCCGACCCATCTGAGTTGATGCCCAACGATAAGAGTTTCCATGCTATACATTTTTGCTTTCTCAAGAACAGCCGTGCTGGATATGAATTCATCCCATTTCAGGTTCATGATATATCTTAGCTTCTGTTGGATGAAGCGTTCTAGTTTCTTCAGATCACAGCAATATAACATCCAGGTTTCGCAACCATATAGCAGGGTGTAAATGACTACAGCTTTGTACAACATCAGTTTGGTGTACAGTGTTAGGTCTTTATTCAGGAAGATACCCTTTGTAAGACGTCCAAATGCTGCATGGGCAGCACTTCATCTATTCTCCATATCTTTTCCAGATGAGCAGTTAGATGACAGTATCCTTCCTAGGTAGAGGAAATGGTCCACCTGTTCCGAGGGTGTATCATAAATGGATATGCTGAAGTCAGGAACGGAGAACCCAGTAGTTGGCTGCGCCATCACCTTTGTCTTTGGAATATCAATGGAGAGACCAAATCGTTCGTACGCCCTGCTGAAGGAATCAACTGACAGCTGCAACTCTGCAGGTGAATGTACTGGAGAAGCATTTTCATCTGCATACTGCAGCTCTGTCACAAGAGTGGTACTGGTGAACCTTTTTGAATGGAGTCTGGACTGATTGAATAATCCTCCATCAAACCTGTACTTTAGTTCTATTCCTGCAGTGTTTACGGATGTCTCGTAAACCATAGCTGCCAGATACAATGCAAATAATGTTGGTCCATGAACGCATCCTTGTTTAAGCCTACTTGTTATTGGGAATTCATCAATTGTTCCATTCTGGCAGAGGACCTGTCCAGTCATATCATCGTGGAGAGCTTCAATCAAGTCAACAAAATGCTCAGAGCAACCGAAGCGTTTTAAGATCATCCACATGGCTTCTCTGGGAACTGTATCAAAGGCCATTTTCTAGATCGCAGAAAAGAAATAGTAAAGGCTTTTGCTGTTATTTGCACTTCTCCTGTAGTTGTCGTGCACAGAAAATCATGTCATTTGTCCCTCTTGAAGGTCGAAACCCGTATTGAGACTCAGGTAGTATAGTCTCTGAAAGTGTCTGGAGGCGATTAAAAAGGATTCATGCAAAAATTTTGCCAGTGACAGAGAGTAGAGATATTCCCCGTTAGCTACCACAGATGCTTCTGTCACCCTTCTTGAAGATGGTGGCAATTGTGGAGTTCTTCAAGTCAGCTAGTACCTTGCGGGTTTCGCACATTAATAGAATGAGTGAGAAGAGTCTAGTTTTTAGAGGCAAGCCGCCACCCTCCATAAGTTCTATCGGGATACTGTCAGGTCCAGGAGCCTTCTCAGGTTTCACACTCTTGAGTGCCTGCCAAAATTCTTGAAAAGTTGGAGAATCAGCAATCCAGGGTTGTGGTGGCTGCTGTGGGACATTTTTGAGAAAATCCCCAGCGGCAGTAGAAGGGCAGTTTAACAGTGAGCCGAAGTGCTCTCTCCAACGATTTAGTATGTCCTGACTTTCAGTAAGAATGGTGGAGTTGTCAGCAGCTTTCAGTGTTCCTGATGAGGAGCGGATAGTTCCATACAGCACATAGGGTATATGCCTTGTGATACATGTAAATACACAATAGAGATACACTGTTAGCACAAATTTTGAAAAGTGATCCACCAATTACTACAAATTTTTACACGATGCTCTAATAAAAATTCGTACTAACATAAGTTACACAATTATTTAAAAGAACAAATCGCAGGTTTTCTATTGAAACTGACTGCTGGAAAGAAAATGCTATAGCATTTTGTGCTGTGATATCAAAATATCCGGTTTCGTTAAGTTTGTCCAAGTTAGTAACTACAATAAGAGGACATAAATGGTTTCTCACAGACATATTCTTCCTCTTTACACATAGTTTTAAACAAGATTGTATACACGACCATCTGCTGTTATGCTAGCTTCCGCGAGGTTGGCTTTAATATAAAATATGAGAGTAGTTTTTTATAGCTTATTAGGGCTCATACGGAATAGTTAGAAATTTGAATCATCCGAAACTTTGTAAGACCACCTTTTTGCAAATTAAAACTATGAAAAATATTGTCTTTGAAGCTACTAACTCCACAGATCCATTACCTGGAGAGGTCGCTCTCATAAGTTGTGTAGAATGATAATCACTTTCCCATTAATTTTAAGCGGCTTCAACTCCCAATCAAGGTTTTGTTTGCTGTAACAGTAAGCAAGGGTGAAGGTCAGAGAGAGGGTGGTAGAGGACATGGACATAGAGGAGGGAGGAAGGGAACAGGCATAGAGAGGGGAAGGACAAGACGGAGAGAGGGGAAGTGAGGAACAAAAGGAGAGAGATAGTGTGGAGAAGGTTATCAAGAGAGAGAGAGGAGAGGAAGAGATAGACAGAGAGAGGGAGAACAGAAAGAGATTGGGATGTATATCCAATTCCCATACACATTTAGCAATTGCGAAGCATTACCGGCTTCGATGGTCTGCCTATATTATCATTAAATGGGTCCTTAATGTCCGCCAGCTCTTCAACTTTACTTCGTTGTTCTCACACCACAGCTGAGAAGTGCTATTTCAAGTAAGAGCAGGCGTTGGCGTGACCCGCTATTCTACCCCAACTGTTTTGTTTAGCCACAAGTTCAAAACCCCTTCAGCCTCGTTATCGGCTCCTGATCACTGTCTCCAGGAAACACTGCTGGAGGCCTGATGTGCATATGGCTTAAGGATGCTTTTGTATTAATTGATACCCTGATGACGCGGATAAGCAGGAGGAATATACTGTTTTCTACTACTCGAATTCGGAGCTCTCTCTGTGAAGACGACGCCTTTTACATAGCCATGTTAGTCTCATGGCGATATACTTGTCCAAGGTACCTGGTGCCTACAGCAAATTATGTTACGTAGAACCCAGAACCAAGCACCAGTTGCGATTCAAAAGGATCTGATTGTGTGAACGGTGTGATAGTTCTGCATAAGTTGGATCTTGATGGGATCACAGAAAAACTCGACAATAGTTTCCTTTATACCTCTACAATAGGAAGCCGAAAGTAGTCTTCCAGTGACAAGAAATAGGAAAAAGGCTTGAATCTAATGATGAATAGAGGGGGGAGGAGGGCGAGGGGTGCCACAGGGTGCAGCTAAAGGTCCGCTGTTTTTCTTGATATACCGCAATGATCTGCTGCTAAGAGTGACAGATGAGTCAAACAATTTCTCTTTGCAGAGGACGCAAGTGTTATTTTGAAAGACGCGGTATGTAGTATAAATGACGTAGCTAAGGTCAGCGTGTGGCTTTTGTAGAACGGAATGAAGCTTAACTGCAAGAAATTACAGTGTATGCACTTTGTAGCATGTAACTCTTGTAAAAGGGAAATTTTGAATTTTGCTGTCCCCATTTGGTCAGTCAATCAGTCATTTTGAATTAGTAGGACTGAAGATACATGGAAGACGTCCTTGCTTGGTTCGAAGTATCGCGTTCCAGATCTTGTGCAGAACGTGTCTGCTGCTACCGTTACTATCAGAATGATCCACATCGTCTCCGACAGTGAAACACAAAGGCTCGTTTAATACGCTTTCTTTCAGTCTTTTATCACGTATGGCGTTACATCTTGCGGCAACTCTGCTCTCAGCAAGAACATTCTTAGCCCTAAAAAGGGCTGTGAGACTAATTTGCGGTGTCAGTTCGCCAACGTAATGTGATATTTAATCGTGTACACTCTCACAAAAAAAAATGCGTTTTATTAATTCTTTAATGCTTTTGTTCACAATATTCAGAATTCTGTGAACTATGTACTGGCTCACTCTATGATCAAGTAGTTTTGGGTCGTGTGGACCCGCGGAACTTGATAAATAAACAAATAAATAATTGTAAATTAAAGGATCGTCAACACGAATTATCACTTTACATTGAAAGCGCGACTACCTGAGCACATGCGAAAGTGCAGACGGACCTCTGTTGTGTACCTAAGTAGAGAGTGCTTCTGTTTAAACAATCAAAGAATGTTGTTGGAAATTTCAGTATTTCATAAATATTAGTAAAGTTTCAGAACATTTATTTTAGTAAGAGCTCTGATAACCTCGTAATTGAGCGCCCATAAACCAAATACACACACAGAATCTTTCATAACTTACATAAACTGATGATAAATAATTTTTGAGGAGGGTTTCAAACCATTGTAGTACTAAGCTTGTATACTCTGCTACTTTTTTAATACTTTGAATGCAAATCAACAACAGATTACCACACAGATCAGTGAATAAGAGTAATCATGTAACACTGACGTTAATGTTTTACCATGTACGTTAATGTCTACATGTCGCCCGAATATGAGCCCCACGCATATGAGGATGGTTTGATAACTCTATTAGATCTCCATGAAGGAATGGAAATTATTTTGCGCCTTCACTGTTGGTAATCTTGATGATTCCAAGCATAATTTAAAGAATTGTAACAGTGTACAGCGTACAGTTCATTGTTGAGAGACGTCTGATTTGGTCAGTGTATCGAGTGCGATTGAAAAGGGAGAAAACCGAGATTCGTGCTGTTGTCAAATATTTTTATTTGAAAGGATGGTTTGCAGCAGAAATAAGAGTCGAATGAAGTTCTCGCGGGCTCTGCACCATCATCGAGCACCATTTACTTTTGCATTGATGACTTTAAGCATGGTCGGACAATTACTGAAGACGAAGCACACTCATTGAGGTCACCACAAAGGGAACCATTGACACAATCCATGATATGGTAATGCAAGAACGCCGAATAAAAGTTCGTCAGATTTATGAGACTGTACGCATCGCAGCTGAGCGACTGCATAGTAACCTGCGTAGAGAACTGGCTATGAAGACGCTGTGTGCGGGGTGGGAGCCGCGATTGGTCGCAGTCGCCCAAAAGCCCATCCAGCACAGTATTTCGTCAGAATGCAAGACAATGTTTAATCGCAGTCAGCAAGACATTTTTCACCGATTTATGGCTGTTGAAGAAACGTGTATCCATCACTACAAATCTGACTCAAAACGGTATCAAACTAATGGACAAAGGGAGCTGAAAGTGCACCGAAGAACACAAAGACCATTTAATCAGCTGATAACGTGATGGTAGCTACGATTTTGGGATTCCCAAGGAATAATCCTAATAGATTACATGGTAAAACTATAACTTCTCACTGTTGTGTTTCATTGTTGGATCGTTGGAACCTTGCACTGCGTGAGAAAAAACCAATATTGGCCCGCAAAAAATGCTCCATCACCAGAATAATGCATCTTACCACACATCAGCGACAACTATGGCGAAAGTGCATGAGTGAACTTTGAACTGGTTCTTCATCAACCATGTTCACGAGACATAAACCCAAGTGGATTCCTCCTGTTCCCTAACTTGAATCCTTGCCCAGTCTTAGGCAATTCCAGCAGGACAATGCGACACCACACACGTACACAATTTCTACAAATTGGCTTCTGGAACACTCTTCTGAGTTTAAACACTTGCGCTGGCCATCAAACTCCCCATATATGAACATTATTGAGCATATCTGGGATGCCTTGGAACGTGCTGTTCAGAAAAGATCTCCACCCCCTCCTACTCTTATGGACAGCTCTGCAAGATTCATGGTGTCAGTTCCCTCCAGCACTACTTAGTTGACCCCACGCCACCACGTCGTGTTGCGGCATTCCTGCATGCTCGCGGGGTCCTACACCATATCAGGCAGGTGTACCAGTTTCTTTGCCTCTCCAGTGAAGAAGGTGTTACATTCTCTACAGTGCCAAACTGGATGAATGTATTTTTTATGGATAAAGAAGCATATTTCAGGTGCTAATTTCTCCATAGAGGCTGCTTTCCTCAGCATCACAGTAATACTGGTATAGTCTGAAGAGGAATGATTTCTGGCACATAATTCAAACAAGGTCGTCGATTGCAGTGTAACTATAGAATAGCACTCATTATCGAATCCTTTGAAATATCCATTTTAATTTATCGCACGCAGATGCTGAACAGTTCTCCCGTGTCTCAGATAACAACAATTGAATAACAGAAGTGTTACATAAAAATACATCTTCACCAACACTGTATCGTGTTGTGAATGAAGCTTTTGGTAATTTACAGAACATTCTTTAGAGGTAATATTTTGTCATTAAGTTGGTCTATGTGCTCTGTGCACGTAGAAATACTAGTGTCGATAGAACCTAAACTGTGAAATTCATTTAGTTTCTTGCGAAAAAATTTGGTACTTCATGGTGGAGCGAACATTGCGTAGCTGCGGCAGACAAGCCTGTTGGTACAGCAGGTCACTCTTTCGGTTTGTTTACGATGGCTCCGCCGCGCCATCACCCCACTCTACTCTTTTGTCGGTAGTTGTTTATGTTCGGAGCGCTGTTACGTTTTGAGCACACGTGTTCGAAGATTGGCGGCTTTGCCCTCGTGCCAGACACACTCCACCCGTTCTCATACATATTAACAACCGACTCAGGCATCCGCTGAGCGGGGTAACAACACAAATTTGAGGGATATCTCCATCTAGATGCACATATATTCTCCGTAAGCCATCGTACGGTGCGTGGCGGAAGGTATCCTGTACGACTACTTGTTTTCTTTCCTGTTCCACTCGCAAATAGAGCGAGGGAAGAGCGACTGCCTGTATGCCTCCGTATGAGCCCTAATACCTCGTATCGTATTTTCATCTCTAAAGTTTCTCAATAGGGTTTATCGAAAAGAATATCGCCTTCTCTCCAGGGATTCCCATTTGTGTTCCCGAAGTAACTCCATAAGAACTATATGTTGTTCGAACCTACTCGTAACATATCTAGCAGTCCGTCTCTAAATTGGTTCGATGTCTTCCTGCAATCCGACATACTACGGATCCCAAATACTCGAGCAGTACTCAACAACAGGTCGCACCAGCGTCCTATACACGATCTCCTTTACAGGACAACCGGTTAACCACTCGTTCGTAAAATTCTCCCAATAAACCTAAGTCTACCACTCGCCTTCCCTACGGCAGCTATGGAGAGTTACCTAAATATTTTTTGTAATTCTTACGCTCCCATACATTAAAACATAGAAAGTAACCCAATCGTACATAGTAAAAACCTGTTTAGCTGTAGAACAAAACTTTGAAACGTTCTGTATTTTCTGAAGTGACTTAGCAGCATTGTTCTGCCATGCCAAATTTTTATGAAGGGAAGACCTTAATCATAGAAAACTAAATGGGCCAAAACTTTTACATCGCAATTAAACAATTGTACAGTTTACTACTCCACATTTTATTCAAAAGAAGTCATAGTTTATAGCTTAAGTGTTTGTTAATTACAATTTTTAGATCTCCAGTGGTATGACACATACGGTGTTGTTGTTGTGGTCTTCAGCCCAGATACTGGTTTGATGCATCTCTGGATGCTACACTGTCCTGTGCCAGCTCCTTCATCTCTAAGTACCTACTGCAACCTACATTCTCCTGAATCTGAGTAGTGTATTGATCTCTTGCTCTCCGTCTACGATTTTTACCCTCCTGGCTGCCCTGCAATACTAAACTGGTGATCCCATGACGCCTCACAACATGTCCTACCAACCGATCCCTTCTTCTAGTCAAGTTGTGTCACAAACTCCCCTTCTCCCCAATTCTGTCTGTACCTCCTCATTACTTACGTGATCTATTCATATAATCTTCAGCATTCTTCTGTAGCATGACAATTCGAAAGCCTCTACTCTCTTCTTGTCTAAACTAATTGTCGTCCATATTTCACTTCCATGCATGGCTACACTCAATACTAATACTTTGAGAAAAGACTTCCTGACGCTTTAATCCATGCTCGATGTTACCAAATTCCTCTTCTTCAGAAACAGTTTCCTTGCCATAGCCAGTCTACATTTTATATCCTCTATACTTTGACCATCATCAGTTATTTTGCTCCCCAAATAGCAAAACTCATCTACTACTTTAAGTGCCTCATTTCTTAATCTAATTCCCTCAGCATCACCTGATTTAATTAGAGTACATTCCGTTATCCTCGTTTTGCTTTTGTTGAAGTTCATCTTATATCCTCCTTTCAAGACCCTGTCCATTCCGTTCAACTGCTCTTCCAGGTCGTTTGCTGTCTCTGACAGAATAACAATGTCATCGGCAGACCTCAGAGTTTTAATTTCTTCTCCATGGATTTTAATTCCTAGTCCAAATATTTCTTTAGTTTCCTTAACTCCTGGCTCAATTCACACATTGAATGACATCGTCCATAGGCTAAAATCCTGTCTCACTCCCTTCCCAACCATTGATTGCCTTTCATGCGCCTCGACTCTTATATCTGCCATCTGTTTTCTGTACATACTGTAAATAGCCTTTCGTTCGCTGTACTTGACCCCTGCCACCTTCAGAATTTTAAAGAGAATATTCCAGTCAACATTGTCAAAAGGTTCTCCAAGTCTACAAGTGCTAGAAACGTAGGTTTCCCTTTCCTTAATCTATCTAGATGAGTCGTAGGGTCAGTATTTCCTCGCGTGGTCCAACATTTCTACATGCAATATTAAGTAAAAAATGCCCTGTTTTGTAATATACTGCAATCACAAACTATACTAGGGTTTAGTACTCTAAGGTTAAGAAAAAGTGGAGTCAGTTTCGACATTAAAATATCAGTTTCGTTACATGGAAATATTAACACCATTCAAAAAATTTTATTTTCCGCTCTCGTCAAACGCAAGCATCGTAATATGTATGTAGCTATATAACGTAAGTCATTTATATCTATCCACATAGAAGTAAGTCATCACCTCGTCACTTTGCAAGTACATTGTGTTTTAAATAATATCGGTAACATCATACTTTGTTGACATTAACTACTTTGTAACCCCATATCTACTTAATTTCATGTTGCCTACTTAAAGAGTTCAGCTCTTTACTACCTCAAAAAAAAGGAGACCGCTTTTCTAAGGAACTATTTCTTGTAGTATTAGTGCGCGACTGCTTTTCGACCCTGGCCATGTCCTTGCCCTCTGAAATGCTCATCATTAGCAGTTAGCTCAGTGACATGGACCAGCAGTTTATCACAGATATTTTGTTGTGCGTTCCTCTGGGAGACAAGAAAGGTGATGACCTATGCACAGATGGGGCTACAGACGTTGGGAAACATTCTGAATAATGGAATGAAGAAATACGCAGATTTACTAGAACTTATTTTGGAGGACAGTGCCACTTACTACGTATGGCAAGTATTTTTGCATGGTTGGGTGCAAGAACGGGTCTACATTAAACTGCTTGTTGGGTGACACTAAACCCACCGGATTCGATGAAACTTTTTATAGTATAAAGGCACAGCTGAGAGTCGAATATCAATTTCGACCTAATAATCCTCGGCAAAAAGTTCTCTCGTAATGTGAACAGTATGGCTGTTTCTGTTTCGAGATAGTAATTTTAATTCAAAAAATGACAATGAATTTAAATTAAAAATACAAACAAAAGAAGTCCTGCGATGGATATATCACAACTATGCTGTACGAGCGTTTCATGGAGAAAAGATATTGTTAAAGCTTGTAGGATAAGTAGAAGTAAAGCAGTCAATGACCACAGGGACTGTTTGTATGCCATCGTGCTTTACTAAGAACGAACTTGTCACGTACCCTTATCTTCATCCGACCTCTGAGCTGAGTAGTGCAATGTATGTTGTTCTGTGTGATAAACAAAATTTATGTCGATGAAACCTGCATTACTACACAGAAAAATTCCTAAGCTCAGTCGAGGAGAAGTGCATCACTACTACTTATGTCACCATGTGTCAGTGGCAGTCGGGTAAAATTAGGAAACCGGGGTTTTCCGTTAATCGTTTCTGCGATGTTTCCAGATTGTGTTCCCGAGGAATACAAAACGAACCTATGTGGCTATATCGTGAGTGTACTGACCGTACAACTACGAAGTAACACGACCCTAACTGATAAAGCAGAGAAGTAATGAAGAAATGAGAACGTTGGTTAGGAATGGGGCATTACCTGTGGCAACCCATTTTTGCAATGGTACTTCACAAATACTCCTTTGTAGGATTTTTTGCTCATTATTTTCACATGCCTATTTTACATTAAGCCGAAACTTTCCTTAATATGTAGTATTTAAAACTAAAAAAATGTACCTAAATTTGGTCTGTGGCACAATTTTTCACACAGCAAATGATTTTTCTAATTGGTGCTCCTTTATCAGTAATATCACGCATATCAAAAAAATGCTCCTTACCTTCTTTGTAATCAAGCAGCTCCTCACTCGGCGTCACAACGGCTGAGTGGAATCCACTTGTCAACAGCAGACAGAAGACGTGGGCGGCCACCCATTCCACTTAACTTCGGTGGTCTCACGAGAACGTGTTTATCCACCGTGGCGAAGCCGTTGCAAGGCACACACTTGTTACGTAGACATAGAATCTTTTGTAATGGATTCACAGACTCCAGAGAGCTGAAAAAAAGTGTGCATCTAAGTCGTCGAAAATTTTCACCATTGACGGAAGATAATCCGTTACTGTGCAACTGAAAAGTAACGTAGCAGAATGTACAAAGGAAAAGTAATTATATCGATGGATATTGATGTCATAATTCCACGCTGGTGATGGTTTGATGAACCGCTTGTGATTATTCGTTAAGATGAGAACATATTATGAATTTATTTGCTCACTTACTTGGACTGGTGAAGTAAAATGTTTTCCCCACGAATTACGCTTATAACGCGTGCTGACCGCTTGATTTTTCACAAAAAGGCAGTCTCAAATGAGATCACTGAAATTTATATGATGTGCATATTTCTTGTAATTTAGGATTTTTACGAACCACCCTCCAGTGAACAACATGCAAATCTAGAAAAGTTACTGAGAAAGTAAAGAAATAGAAAAGCTGGGCCAAGATATTGCGTGAGTAGTGCATTCCAAGATAAGTGACATAGCACCTGGTTCTTATGTTACCACTGCACATAGCGTATTAGCATGTTAAGCTGTGCGGGTTCTCCGCTTACAGTTACTAAAAACTTGTATTGAACCCCTGCATAGGGAGTCGATATTCGTGAATATGTCAATGTGTGGTACGTATTTGCTCTGCGATTTGAAGTTGGGGTCTGGCAACAGGAATAAGGTAGTTTCACAATTCGTAAGGGCTAAATGTTAATCCTTCATTAACCTAAAGACTGTAGAGAAGACAGCAGTTTCCTCGAATTTACAGGGCAGATTGAACGGTTTGAATAGCGATTACCGATTACCAATGAATTTTCAGTGATCCTTGTGTATCGCTTAATACAATTCTCAGCACCTACTTTCTGGTGGAGAGCACTCCAATTGCCTAGTATAGAGAGCACCTTTCACACAATATAACATAGGTGAGCTGGGTACGCCTGACTGGAACTGAGAGAGCGAACGATAATCTTTCGTCCCACCCAGAAACTGCTCTAAATAACCCACCAGCATGTAAGTAGACGGGGTGTAACTTCTGTATGAAATTTAGCTGTATTTACCGCCCACTCTACAAAAGTCTACGTATTACCAAAACTATAAACCTACAAACTATTATCCAACATAAACTTGTATGCTAACCTTTGACTAAAGGGAACCCAATTTGACTCTTGTAACTGGCCTGAATACAACTTTTCTTTATATTAAATGTGCAACTGAAGTAAAAGAATTATCTGACCCTCATCAGAATATTCACGTACCTTGTGTCTTGAGAACATTGTTACAGATTGCCGAAAGTACAGCAGCAAACAGCTAGCAGGCAGCGGCTAAGCGAGACTTCTGTTTATAAATAAAATTTACAAATTATATGTTGCATACCGCATGGTGAACTGAGGTAATGCGTACGATAAACAGTGGAATAGGGGAGATTAACTGTTCCTAAGAAATGATACTTCAAGTCAACGATTTGAGAATGAAGTATGTACTCATGAAGACAGACTAAAACTTCGCGTGATGTTCACACTTAACATTGGTCTGAACAGAACTATGCTTAAGAAAGTGAACAATGATTTTAAAAGGGTACAATAGTAACAGAGAATTTCTATAAAAACGAAACGAGACTGTACCACGAGAGGACCAAAGATTGCTTAACAGTCACGTAACTTTCTCTCTCAATCTCCGACGAGTATATCGATAACATGCAAAAACGAAAATGGCTTTAGCACCTTACAAGGGTTCCTGCAGTCGGTGCTACCTACAGAGCCACGGCCACAGCGGAGGGTTTTATGAGACAAGCTTGTGACCAGAGCCACCACTGCTCATTGTCATTCTCCTCCTTTCCTTCGCCAACTGTTTACATAAACGTCATCTCTGCATTTATATAGATGCTAGCATCATTAGTTATATGTCGGGCTCTTTTTTCATTTCTTCCTAAATATGAAGAACAGTTGGTTGGTTGGTTGGTTGGTTGGGGAAGGAGACCAGACAGCGTGGTCATCGGTCATGAAGAACAGTAATTACAGTTTTGGTACAGACACAACAACATCATTGTATCCAAATAACGTATAGACATCGATTCTACAGGTTCAGCAGTACTCAGCAGGTGCAGGGTCTGGATGTCATCCATCATATGTCATTAATAGGTGCCATTATGATCAGTGAACTTGTTTGGAGTCCCACAACTAAGTTGTGTCATGTGAATGGCAGCAAGTGGGACAATCCTCATTCAGAGGTGAGGGGAGGACATTTATACGAGTCATGTTACGCACCTGGAGGATAACTGACAAACAGTCTACTATATTCCGACCTTGGAAATAGGAAACTTGTTATAAGTTCTATGGGACCAAACTGCTGAGGTCATCGGTCCCTAAGCGTATCACACTACTTAATCGACAAGACACACATCCATGCCTGAGGGAGGACTCATCTCCGACGGTGAGAGCCGCGCGAACCGTGACAGAGCGCCCGAGACCGCTCGGCTACACCGCGCGGCCTTCCAACCGTGGATCCATCATAAAGATCTTCAGGCGAGCGTACATTTAGATTACGGCCAATCGACGTACATAGTCTGACGAAAAACGAGAAGCAGCTGGAAGGCTAGAAAAACGAAATGAAGCTTCAGTGATTGATAAGGTATGTGGTGTTACTGCAGTGATGACAAAATCGATTAAAATTTACAAAGAACTTGGTATTGTGAACCCATTTATCAGAGTGACGTAGCAGCGTCTTTGTCTTCGATACATTCACTGATTCGGTTGGGAACGGTGTCAAAAAGTCGTTGCATCCTCTGTTGAGGCAAACTAGTTTACAACTGTTGTGAATGGTCCTTAGTATCCTGAACAGTGGTACTAGGATGGAGTTGACCGTCGAGTTTGTCCCATACGCCTTGGGCACAGGCGTACCTAAACATAGCGCAGACGGCTCATAGAGCACGGGCCATGGACCTGTTGTAAAATTGCACTGCGATCCTGTTCTGTGAGATGTAAGATATGTGGACGCCGCATGACCCAGACATATCGTTCTGCTGTCAGAGTCAACTCAAACGTCACCAGCGGTCATCTGACATCACATATGACGGCTCTCCATACCAGAAGGCCAGGACTAACACCGCTGTGGCTCCCCAAAGCACTGGAAACATGGGGCGTCCCCCCAGGTCACCACCATACTCGCCGGCGATAGTGATCTTGGGTTGCGCACAACTGCGAGCCATCACTGAACACGGAGTGACGCCATTCATCAGTAGTTCATGCTGCTCGATCACGGCACCACTCCAGTCTCAGCCGCTCTGAATTGCGCTGTCAACGGCAGCTTACACGTGGGAGAGTTATTCGCTGGTCACACTGCTGCTAGCCTCCGAACGACTTTCCGGGTTAATGTAGAGTGTTGCAGGGAGTTCATTGCTTGTTCTTGGATGGGAGGCGCAGATATTAGGAAGTCACGAAGCGTTTCGTGCACAGTACGGCGACACTTTGTTGTGAAGGGCAGACGTGGTTGACCAGAACGTTGACAACGAGTACGCCTGCTCTCCCGTTTCAACGCGGTCCAAAATCGGTCCATTGTCACGTCGGAATGCCCCACTAATCTGGATATTGCACGATTCGATCAAATGGGGACCACCAATGAGCCTCCTTTCAAATCCTATCAGACGCTGATAACGCTGTCTCAGACGAGTACGCAGCATCTCCGTGTCCTCACACTCAACATCCGACGCTGTTAACGCCCTTGTATAGTCTACCAGTGCTGATAACAGAGCTAAACAATACTGCAATAGTACTGCATTCTGTTGGCCGTCCTACGTGCCACAGAGAATTGCAACTGTAATCATTAACATACTCGCCGTTGATGTATACTAGGACTGTTGATATTTTTAAAAATATAGGGAATTCGATACATCGATACTTAGAAAGGAGTCATTACCAGCCCTCGATACATCGAGAAGAGAACCTATATATCGACGGAAGAAATATGTATGTACGACACTTAAAAATATCGGCTGCACATTGTAAATATACTTCCGGTTTTAGAGCTGTATATTTTTGTTTTATTGTTAGATATTCTGTACTTCAACAAGCTAGCAGTCTTCTCATCCCTCTCAAACCAAGAATTGAAAGGAAAGCGATGCACGTTCGCGCTTGGCGATAACCTCTTTGTTAACGATGGTAACTATGTGTAAGTGGCAAAATGAAACGTGTCTGATGGGTCCGTCGTTCAGTTTCGTCACATATCGGATTTCTTAGGAAAACTTAATGGCGACATCCTTGCTTTTTCTCATTTTTTATTTTTTATTCCTGAAAACGTCAGGGAACAAGCAACTGTAGTGTCAAAATTTCGTGGTGATGTTAAACGTTGCAGTTTCTGTTGGTAACACCGATTACGCCAGCATTGCTCCTCACACGTATCCTCCCAACTGGTATGGTATTTCTTCACATCGGAAATCTTGTTATTCCATTCCAACATTGTGACATCTGAACTTGCTTCACACAGTCAAAGAGAATGACTGGACGCGAAGAAAGCTCGAAAATTATTGAGACTCCTTCCAACAGTGGAGATAAAATTATCTTCTACAACAACATCAAAAGAACAATTTCAAATATTTACCGAAAATTGGAAAAAAATATAATATAAAATAAAAATATCGCCACTCGAAATTGCCATTTAGATAACGATATATCGGCGAAAATAGCGTCGTCAATGTATGTCGATGTATACTGGAGAAAATAACGATATATCTATGTTATATCCGTAGCCGTAGTATGTCTGCTAACTTACATTGACATACGACCACCCCTTCCGGATGCTTCAAATGGTTCTGAGCGCTATGGGACTTAACTTCTGAGGTCATCAGTCCCCTAGAACTTAGAACTACTTAAACCTAACTAAACTAAGGACATCACACACATCTATGCCCGAGGCAGGATTCGAACCTGCGAGCATAGCGGTCGCGCGGTTCCAGACCGTAGCGCCTAGAACGGCTCGGCCTCCCCGGCCGTAATGTAAACAGTATAGCTGTTTTTGTTTCGAGATAGTAATTTTAATTCGCAAAATGACAATTAATTTAAATTAAAAATACAAACAAAAGAAGTCCTGCGATGGATATATCGCTACTATGCTGTACGAGCGTTTCGTAGAGAAAAGATATTGTTAAAGCTTGTAGGACAAGTAGAAGTAAAGCAGTCAATGACCACAGGGACTGTTTGTATGCCATCGTGCTTTACTAAGAACGAGCTTGTCACGCACCCTTATCTTCATCCGACCTCTGAACTGAGTAGTGCAATGTACTTTGTTCTGTGTGATAAACAAAATTTATGTAGACGAAACCTGTATTGCTACACAGAAAAATTCCTAAGCTCAGTCGAGGAGAAGTGCATCACTAGTACATATCTCACCAAGTCAGTGGCAGTCGGGTAAAATTAGGAAACCGCGTTTTTCCGTTAATCGTTTCTGCGATATTTCCAGATGTGTGTTCCCGACGAATACAAAACGAACCTATCTGGCTATATCGTGAGTTTACTGACCGTAAAAACTACGATGTAATATGACCCTAACTGATAAAGCAGAGATGCAATGAAGAAATGAGAACGTTGGTTAAGAATGTGGCATTACCTGTGGATGCTTCACTTTCTTGTCACGGAGTGTACGCAATGCCTTCGACTCTTCGCATGTAATCGATAGGGCTTTACAGGAGAGCTTCTGTAAAGTTTGGAAGGTGCGAGACGAGATACTGCAGAAGTAAAGCTGTGAGTACCGGGCGTGAGTCGTGCTTCGGTAGCTCAGATGGTAGAGCACTTGCCCGCGAAAGGCAAAGGTCCCGAGTTCGAGTCTCCGTCGGCACACAGTTTTAATTTGCCAGGAAGTTTCAACAAATTTGTTGTGGGTCCTTCCTTCCAGTCTTTCAAAAAAATGGTTCAAATGGCTCTGAGCACTATGGGACTTAACATCTGAGGTCATCAGTCCCCTAGAACTACTTAAACCTAACTAACCTAAGGACATCACACACATCCATGCCCGAGGCAGTATTAGAACTTGCGACCGTAGCAGTCACGCGGTTCCGGACTGAAGCGCCTAGAACCGCTTCGCCACCGCGGCCGTCCTTCCAATCTTTTCTCCTACTTCTGCGCACCCCGAGGTTGTGGTCATAAAACATTATTTGTCTCGAAGACATAGTTCATTTGTGTTCATTCAAGATTTAGTCGTCATGCTTAGCATAGCTTAATCAGTATTTCACTCTCTAAGCTCTCAGTTTATTGGAGACAGTGTAGTGTCCACTTCACACAACTTAAAATTTAGTCTGTGTGAGGTATAGAAGAGTAGACTGCGTACATGAATGAAGTAATTATTCAGCTAACGAAGGATGTTTGTAGAAGTACTGCATGTCACAGAACTATAATTTATTTAAAAGTGTTGAAAAAAGATTTTATTATCGC
This sequence comes from Schistocerca americana, assembly GCF_021461395.2. Lineage (NCBI taxonomy): Eukaryota > Metazoa > Arthropoda > Insecta > Orthoptera > Acrididae > Schistocerca > Schistocerca americana. The sequence goes on from NC_060121.1 coordinate 98,505,447, forward strand.
TGAAGGACAAAGACTCCAAAAATAAAAAAAACTCGACTTACGGATCTACCATATATAATGAATCGGAATAGAAGGAACTGAAGTGTGGTTCGGTAAGAACAACTTTAACATTTGAGGACACACATTGAGCTTAATACGAGCTATTATTTGTGGTAGTTGAGGATAGACGTTTATGAATAATTGTTTTAAGTATAGTTACTGAGGAGGAGAGGAGGTAGAAAGTACGATAAATCATCTTAAAGTACTCGTATTGGTGGTGATGCCAGTTATAATTACACAAATGTAAAACGGTTGAAGTGCTTGACGCAGATTCCCGAAAACCATAGGTACAGCAGGTGCAGAAAGCAGTCAGGAGAAAATATAAAAGATAAAACAATGAAATGTGGTATATAAATCAGTGTGGAAACTGATTACTCTTAAAAAATCTATTGCTTGGATAATTGTTAATAATTCATAGCAGCCTTCATCAAAGAACTGCTTCGTTCGAAGACCACAGCCCACTGAATGTGCATTTCCATTTATTACAGTGGACAAGTTTCGCGATAAACGAATAAATTTACAAAAGCCGAGTGGAATCAAAGCGGAAATTCGAATGTTCGTATTACTTGCAGTGCAGGCGGCTCGCTGTTCCACTACGGGTCTCGCCCATATGACGGAGAACTAATTTATACAACGTGGTGTTTCCACTACACTGAACGAATAATTGCCGTTTTTTTCGTTATCCGTCAAAGTTTGAGTATACGTATAGCGCTGTGTACAGTTACACGGTCTAGTGACGTTAGTGATAGCACATTCTATGTTCGACATCAACGTGCAGTAATCACTCACTCAGGGCAGGTGGCAGCACTAGTGGTTGAGGGTATATAAAAACACTGTAGTTGTTGTCTTTATGCAGAAAAGGAACGATTTGTCTGATGCCCAAATGACCATGTTAATTTGCTTTGGGGGGAAAGGTGGGAGCATCTCCGTAACGGCAAACTTTGTAATCTGTTCGCGTGCTGCTGTCGTTAGAATATACCGTGGATGCAGAATGGCGACGCCGAGGTGACATTGGTAAGCCACGGGCCATACATGAAACGGGTACTCGAAGGCTGCAGAGATGAGTACGGGTGAATAGACGTGCCACAGGTGACCAACGGACTGCCCAGATGAACCAAGGGACTAACAACAGTGTCTTCTCAACGGCTTTTCAGTGAACGTGGCTGCGTATGGGGTTCCCCAGCAGGCGCCATCGAACAGGTGGCCGTTTCAGCTGAACCGGATTTCACGCAACATCGGACAGATGGTCGTTGGCTTGTAGGGCTTTGCAACAATAGTCGGTGTGGTCCAGGCCGGAGGAGGGAGCTTTACATTGTGGGGAATGTTTTCGTAACGTTCCCCGAGTCATCTCGTCATTCTGGAAGGCACAACAGATCAACACAAGTACGAATGTATTGTTCTGGACCATGTACAGCCGTATATGCAGTCCGTTTCCCTCGACACGATACCATCTACCAGCAGGACAACGCAACGCGTCACACAGTGCGTGGTTTGGAGAGCACGAGGATGCGTTTACCAAACTGCCATTACTGTCAGACTCCCAGGGTTTAACCCCAATCGAAGTATCTGTGGGACCAACTCGATCGGGCTTGTCGCGCCATGATTCCTCATCCGAGAAACGTAGGGCAGCTGGCCACGGCATGGCTCGGCGTCACTGTCGATACCTTCCAGAACCTCAGTCACTCTCTTCCTGCACGCCTCGCTCTGTACAACATCGTCATTCAGGCTTTTGACGTCGTGTACGTGGCTTTCATTATCTAAAAGTGTACCAGTTATCCTCTTTCATGGACGCTGAACACTGCTTTCCTAAATTTAGTTCTGGTTCCAACCATCTTCTACTAGAAAACCAATTTTTTAGGGTGAAATACTATAGATTGCAACTCTTGTAATCTTTTCCACGTGTTCTATACATTTCACACTGTCTATGACACAATGAAAGTAGCAAATCCCTTCTTATATCAAGGCCAAATGAAAGTGCTCGTGAATGAGGAGTTATACCAGAATTTCCCATGTCACTCTATGTCAGAGGTATGTAAATAAACGTAGTACTAACATCAATTAGACTAATAATTTTCCGTTTACAGTGGGGTAAATAGAATATTTTCTAAAACATGACGTGCAATATTATTTATCTACAGGATTTGGACGAAAATACAGAAATACCACGAGAAATGTATATATGAACTCATATGAATATACTAACCAAGCCTGCGGGTTGCTGTGTTGTATTTGGCGACGAACGACATCAGTGCAAAGCTAGTCGTGGTCAGAACAGAGTTCTGAGTAGTTGTGGCCGCTTGATGCCGGAGCTAAGTGAACTCGAATAGGGGCGAATTGTTGGTTCTCATATCATGGGCCTTTCCGTAACCGAGGTAGCCGATCTGTTTGGTGTTGCCAATGGCACAGTATCGGAGATTTATACCACATGTCTGGAAAGCGAAGTACATTATCCGCTAAGTCACAACGCCAACGAAAGTGTGTGTCGAGCGACCTTGACGTACGGCCGTAGAAGAGAATTGTGACGAAAAATAAGACGGAAATAGTGGCAGAAGTCACTGCAGAAGTGAATGTCGCACTCGCATCCCTGGCAACACCAAAAGAACACCAAGGGATCTCCATAAAATAAGAATTGCAGGGAGAACTGGAATACCAAAGCCACTTAACAGTGACGCACATAACATATGTTTTTGTGTGGGGTCCGCCTTTACCAAAACACACGGCACTCACAAAAACTAGTAACTGAACATAATTATGAAATGAAAAAAGCTATAGTTGAAAGAATCAAAATAATATCACATCACAGCCAATAAAGATTAAGCGTGGAATATACCAAGGAGACTCATTAAGTCCTTTCTGGTTCTGCCTTGCTCTGAACCCACTATCCAACATGCTAAATAATACAAATTATGGATACAATATTACTGGAACATACCAACACAAAATGACACATTTGCTATACATGGATGATCTAAAACTACTGGCAGCAACAAATCAACAACTCAACCAATTACTAAAGATAACAGGAGTATTCAGCAGTGATATAAATATGGCTTTTGGAACAGACAAATGTAAGAAAAATAGCATAGTCAAGGGAAAACACACTAAACAAGAAGATTACATATTGGATAACCACAGCAACTGCATAGAAGCGATGGAAAAAACAGATGCCTATAAATATCTAGGATACAGACAAAAAATAGGAATAGATAATACAAATATTAAAGAAGAACTAAAAAAGTATAGACAAAGACTAACAAAAATACTGAAAACACAATTGACAGCAAGAAGCAAGGCAAAAGCTATAAATACCTATGCTATATCAATATTGACCTACTCATTTGGAGTAGTGAAATGGAGTTAACATAGACCTAGAAGCACTCAATACACTTACACGATCACAATGACACAAATATAGAATACATCACACACATTCAGCAACAGAAAGATTCACATTAAGCAGAAAGGAAGGAGGAAGGGGATTTATCGACATAAAAAATCTACATTATGGACAGGTAGACAATTTAAAAAAATTCTTTCTAGAACGAACAGAAACTAGCAAAATACACAAATCAATTACTCATATAAATACATCGGCTACACCATTGCAATTTCATAACCAGCTCTACAACTCTTTGGATCACATAACATCAACAGACACGAAGAAACTAAATTGTAAAAAGAAAACACTACATGGCAAGCACCCGTATCATCTAACACAGCCACACATCGATCAAGACGCATCCAACACATGGCTAAGAAAAGGCAATATATACAGTGAGGCGGAAGGATTCATGATTGCAATTCAGGATCTAACAATAAACACCAGATATTACAGCAAGCATATTATCAAAGATCCCAATACCAAAACAGATAAATGGAGACTTTGCAAACAACAAATAGAAACAGTAGATCACATCACAAGCGGATGTACAATACTAGCAAATACAGAATACACCAGAAGACATGACAATCTAGCAAAAATAATATATCAACAACTTGCCATACAACATAAACTAATAAAACAACACGTTCCCACATACAAGTATGCACCACAAAATGTACTGGAGAATGATGAATACAAACTATACTGGAACAGAACCGTTATAACAGATAAAACAACACCACATAACAAACGTGACATCATACCAACAAAAAGAAGAAATTAACACAACTAATCGAAATATCCATACCCAATACAACAAATATACAGAAGAAAACAGGAGAAAAAATTGAAAACTACATCCAACCGGCTGAGGAAGTCGAAGATATGTGGCATCAGGGTAAAGTTGACATCATACCAATTATACTATCAACTACAGGAGTCATACCACACAATATCCACCAGTGCATCAACGCAATACAGCTGCATCCAAACGTATATATACAACTACAGAAATCTGTAATTATAGATACATGTTCAATTATCCGAAAGTTTCTAAATGCAATGTAACATATACCGTACAGTTAAAAGGAAGTGACGCCTGATCAAGGTCCGCGTCACTTTCCATTTTTAACCAGACATAAAAGAGTAATAATAATAATAATAATAATAATGATAAACCCTCTGACCTACTCTATCTCTCTCTCTCTCTCTCTCTCTTTCTCTCTCTCTCTCTCTCTCTCTCTCTCCCTCTCTCTTTCTCTGGCACACACACACACACACACACACACACACACACACATATATATATATATATATATATATATATATATATATATATATATATATATATACACACAGAACCTTTCACATAAATTATTAATTTCAGGCATAGCCATAACAGTTTGGTAATCGTAATTTTTGCTATTTTGCCTTCATTAAGTTGTATATAGTCTCAGATGACAAAATGTAAAAAAAAAACATACACCGTAAAAACGTAATATAGCAGGAAAACCACACCATGTGGTAAGAGGGTATGAATACATAATTTTATGTGCTCCTCGAAAACCTTTAAATACGACTTAGAAACTAATATTTACATCTATTTAAACAGTAAAGAACATTTCTTATGTTTAAGAGCCATAATAATAAAAAGGCACTGATGATGCTGCAACTGCAGTGAAATATGTCTGGTATAAAAAACAAAATTGTGTTTTGCTAAAGGCGGATCACACATAAAAACATATGTTATTGTTAAAGCAAACACAGACGAAAGACCTTCAACCTCAAGATATGCACATGTCCGTAACGCAAAAACGTGGTAACGAAGTTATAAAACTGGCAATGGATGAAAATCATTTGGTCGGAAGAGTCTTGTTATAGACTGCTTCAAACTTCTGGTCGAGTTTAAGGTCCCAAGAGTGAAACATTCGGTGATTTGGGTAGCGATGTCACTGTAGTCAATGAACCGTACGGTTATTTTGGAAGCTCGCGTTGCTGAAAGGATAATATGACCACTTTGGCTGATCAGGCCCATCTCTTGGCACAATGTGTGTTCTGCAGTGGTGATGCCGTGTTACGGGACGATGGGACCCCTGTTGACACAGCTCGCACCGTCCAGGAGTGGTTTTGTGAGCACAGGGATTAACTGTCGCATCTCAGCAGGTCAGCAATGTTACCAGATCTGGCTATTACTGACCCTTTGTGGTCTACTTAGGAAAGAAAGGGACGGGCTCACTATCCACTTCCATCGCCGTTACCTGAACGTGCCACTATTTTGTACAAAGTATGGTCTAAGATTCCCTTGAAAACTACACAGGACCTGTATTTGTCTATTCCGAGACGACTGGAAGCTGTTCCGAAAGCCAACGTTTTTCCTACACCGTATTAGGCATTGCGATGTGTTGTGTTCAGATACAGATCTACATGATTACTCTGCAATTCACAATTAAGTGCGCAGCACAGGGTTCATGTAATCTCCTTCAAACTATTTCTCCATGGTTCCACTCTTTAACGAGCGCTTAAATCTTGATGATCGTTTCTCGTTGTGTAGGTGGGAGACAACAGAATGTTCCCGCATTCGGAGGAGAACGTTAGTCGCTGAAAATGCACGAGAAGATTCTGCCGCAACGAAAAACGCCTTTCTTCTAATGACCACCACAGTAATTCAAGCATCATATCCGTCGCACTTTTCCCAATTTTGCGATAGTACAAAACGAGATACTCTTCTTTGAACTTTTTAAATGTCCACCGACAGTCCCATCTGATGCGGATCGCACTCCGCACAGCAATACTCCAGAAAAGGGCGGACAATGGGGGTTTTCGCAGTCGCTTTAGTGTGTCTGTAGCACTTTCTAAATATTCCGTCAATAAATGGCAGCCTTTGGCTTGCTATACCCACAACATTATCTACGTGATCGTTCCTATTGAAGTTATTCGCAATTGTAATCCCTAAGTATTTAATTGAATTTACAGCGTACAGTTGTGTGTGACTTATCGTGTAACCGAAATTTTACGTATTTCTTTCAGTACTACACACTTTTATTAGTTAGAGTCAATTGCCTCTTTTTGCAGCATACAGAAATCTTGCCTAAATCATTTTGCAGCTGGTTATGATCGTCTGATGACTTCAGAAGACGGTGTCTGACAGCATATTCTTCGGACAATTTAAGAGGGCTGCTCAGATTTTTGGTCTTTCCATACTTTTGTCCCAACCGTTTAGGTCATCTTGCTATCTAGGTTATTAAGAAAATCAAGAGTGATTAATCTGCTAAGAAAAACATGCGTGATTTCAGCTGTTAAGAGGAAAACGAACCATTCCCTAAATTCGTTACTGCCAGAAATAGTGTAACACACCAACCAGACCGTGTTACTTTTACCGGAGTCGTCCTTCTGGAACTATAGAACGGAAAATGCTTCTTTTCGGAAATAAAAAGACAGTGCGCATTTGGGTTCGCCTGAAGTAAACCCATGACGGAAACTGGAATCTACCGTCAGCCGTTTTCCCCGTGAAACGCGACAAGCGGCGCTAATGGGAATGCAAACTCCGCGCGTCCACGCACAGAGGGGAGGCGTTACGCCGAGTGATGAATATTCATCTGCTGAGACGTGTCCACTTGCGCCCGGACCGCCAATCCGCCACGTCGCGCCGCGGACGAGCGTCCTCGGATACAAGCCCACGTGACGTCACTTTCATTTCGTGCGTCACAGTGTGACGAAAGGTCAGCTTCAGAAATTTAAATTCGGCGAATCGGTAAGATCTTCACATCTGACGAGAAACAGACTTACTGAGTGACAAAACAACTCTAGTTACGTGTCTGTGGCTCGCCTAAAACAGGTCGCGGGTGATTAGACAGACCTCTCATCAATATAGTTTTTCGTACTTCGTTATTAGTCCACAACTCTAAAGAAACTAACATTCTTGATGTGCAACCGAGTAGGTTGCTGCAGCGGTAAGACACAGGGCCGGTATTCGGGAGGAAGATGGTTAAGATCCCTGTCCGGTCACCCGTAGTTAAATTTTCCCGTAATTTCATACATAGCGAATAAGGGGAATAAGCACTGCCGATTTCCTTCCTCATCCTTCCTAAATCTGAGCATGTGCTCAGTCTGTAATGACCTCGTCGTCGACGCGACATCGGAAACTAGTCTTCCTTTCCCGGTGTGAAGAAACTGTACTTTTACGCAAGAGGTACTCATGGACTTGCGATCAGATGCCAATACGATCAGTTAGGCCCGAAATTACGAAAGCGTACGGTGTAGAACTAATGCACAGATAAACTGCCCTTTAAGAGAAAGAACGTGAAACTTAAATAGCACATACTTCACTGAGAACAGTTTCAGTGCTGTAGCTTATCAGAGAAGACTGTGGTGTCCGTACTAACCTTCTGGTTGAAACTTCCTGGCATACTGAAGCTGTCTGCCTGACCGAGACCGAAGTCGGGACCTTTGCCTTCAGCGATCAAGTGTGCTCCCGACTGAGCTGCCCAAGCACGACTCACTACCCGTGCTCACAGCTTCACTTCCGCCGGTATCTCGTCTCCTACATTCCGAATTTCACAGAAGCTTTCCTGCGAAACTTGCAAGACTAGCACTTCAGGAGGATTCATGGCTTAGCAACAGCCTGGGGGATGTTTCCAGAATGAAATTTTCACTCTGCAACGGAGGTGCCCTTATATCAAACATTCTCACTGACTAGAACTGTGTGCCGCACCGAGACTTGAACTCTGGACCTTTGCCTTTGGCGGGAAATTGCACGCAGTGGAGTTACTGTCAAGTCTGGAAGGTAGGTGACGAGGTACTGACGGAAGTAAAGCTCCAAGACAGTGAATCTAGCAGATAATCAAATATGCAAAAGGAACGACCCAGTAAACCACATTACGTACGGGATATTTAATTAAGTTCCCGAAAGCAGAAGATACAAAAATGCAGCAAATCAAGCACTGAGAATGGGAACAGAGGCCTCTACGACTACTTTGAGAAAGGATTTCCTTCACTTAAATTAATATCCGATATTAAGAATTCCTCTTCTTCAGAAAAGCTTCCCATAGTCGATCTCCGTTATTCATCCTATATTATTCCATCAGTTATTATACGGCCCAAAAACCTAACCTCATCTACTTCTTTCAGTTTGTCAGATCCTAACGTAATTCCTTCAGAATTTTAATTCGACTACATTTAAGTATTATTCTTTTACTTTTTTGATGTTTATGACCGATCGTCTTGCCAAGACACTACGCAACCATTCATCAGCGCCATCAAAACTTTTTCTGTACATGACCAAATTACAATGCCATCGACAAACTGTGACGTTTTTGGTTCATCTCCAAAAAAATGGTTCAAATGGCTCTGAGCACTATGGGACTTAACATCTGTGGTTATCAGTCCCGTAGAACTTACAACTACTTAAACCTAACTAACCTAAGGACATCACACACATCCATGCCCGAGACAGGATTCGAATCTGCGACCGTAGTGGTCACGTGGTTCCAGACTGCGGCGCCTAGAACCGCACGGCCACACCGGCCGGCGGTTCATCTCCCTGAGCCTTCAGTCCCACTCCAAATTTCGCCTTGGTTTTCTTTACTGGTTCGTGAACGAACACAATTAATAACATAGTGGACAGGATAAAGTCATATTTCTCTTCTCTTCACATATTCTACACTCCTGGAAATTGAAATAAGAACACCGTGAATTCATTGTCCCAGGAAGGGGAAACTTCATTGACACATTCCTGGGGTCAGATACATCACATGATCACACTGACAGAACCACAGGCACATAGACACAGGCAACAGAGCATGCACAATGTCGGCACTAGTACAGTGTATATCCACCTTTCACAGCAATGCAGGCTGCTATTCTCCCATGGAGACGGTCGTAGAGATGCTGGATGTAGTCCTGTGGAACGGCTTGCCATGCCATTTCCACCTGGCGCCTCAGTTGGACCAGCGTTCGTGCTGGACGTGCAGACCGCGTGAGACGACGCTTCATCCAGTCCCAAACATGCTCAATGGGGGACAGATCCGGAGATCTTGCTGGCCAGGGTAGTTGACTTACACCTTCTAGAGCACGTTGGGTGGCACGGGATACATGCGGACGTGCATTGTCCTGTTGGAACAGCAAGTTCCCTTGCCGGTCTAGGAATGGTAGAACGATGGGTTCGATGACGGTTTGGATGTACCGTGCACTATTCAGTGTCCCCTCGACGATCACCAGTGGTGTACGGCCAGTGTAGGAGATCGCTCCCCACACCATGATGCCGGGTGTTGGCCCTGTGTGCCTCGGTCGTATGCAGTCCTGATTGTGGCGCTCACCTGCACGGCGCCAAACACGCATACGACCATCATTGGCACCAAGGCAGAAGCGACTCTCATCGCTGAAGACGACACGTCTCCATTCTTCCCTCCATTCACGCCTGTCGCGACACCACTGGAGGCGGGCTGCACGATGTTGGGGCGTGAGCGGAAGACGGCCTAACGGTGTGCGGGACCGTAGCGCAGCTTCATGGAGACGGTTGCGAATGGTCCTCGCCGATACCCCAGGAGCAACAGTGTCCCTAATTTGCTGGGAAGTGGCGGTGTGGTCCCCTACGGCACTGCGTAGGATCCTACGGTCTTGGCGTGCATCCGTGCGTCGCTGCGATCCGGTCCCAGGTCGACGGGCACGTGCACCTTCCGCCGACCACTGGCGACAACATCGATGTGCTGTGGAGACCTCACGCCCCACGTGTTGAGCAATTCGGCGGTACGTCCACCCGACCTCCCGCATGCCCACTATACGCCCTCGCTCAAAGTCCGTCAACTGCACATACGGTTCACGTCCACGCTGTCGCGGCATGCTACCAGTGTTAAAGACTGCGATGGAGCTCCGTATGCCACGGCAAACTGGCTGACACTGACGGCGGCGGTGCACAAATGCTACGCAGCTAGCGCCATTCGACGGCCAACACCGCGGTTCCTGGTGTGTCCGCTGTGCCGTGCGTGTGATCGTTGCTTGTACAGCCCTCTCGCAGTGTCCGGAGCAAGTATGGTGGGTCTGACACACCGGTGTCAATGTGTTCTTTTTTCCATTTCCAGGAGTGTATTTGTCCTTCATCCATCTTGACTTTTATCATAGCAGTCTGTGTTTTAACTTTGCTAATTTCACAATTTCCGACAGTTTATGCCATTTAACTATTTCTACAAGTGCTATAAACGTAGTTTTGCCTTTCGCCGGCGTGTGAGCGGTAGTATTGGTTCACGTGTTCGTACATTTCTCCCAAACCCTAGCTAATCGTCCCCGAGCTTCGCTTCTATTACTTTCATTTCTTCTGGAAATGGTTCGTCTCAGCAGCTTGCAGTCATGACTGTTTTAACTGATAGTGCGACAGTACACACAAGTGGCACCACCTGTTTCCTTGAGTACTGACGGTATTTCTTATGAAGTAATTTTTGCTCGTGTCTAGCTCTCCCAAAATTTCTAGTAATTCCTTGGGAATGTACAGCCGTTCAAGATATTCCTTTCGTCTTCTACCTTTCCTTTGTTTGGTCAACACTCACATTCCATCTGAGTACTTGATATTAATATAACTGTTTCTCTTTTCTCGAAAGGTCTTTTTAATTTTCCCACGAACAGCATCAATCATTCTTCAAGTCATGCATGGTTCTAGACATTCCAGCTTTGTCATAATGCAGTTCCTGTTAATGTCATTTGTCGACGTCTGTATTCCCTTCTGGGTAATTGATTTGCTGCGTTTTTGTATTTTCTGCTTTCTTGAATTTAATTAAATACCTTGTATGTTATGTTGTTTACTGGGCCGTTCCTTCTGTCTATTTGATTATCTGCTGATTCACTTTCTGAAAGCTAACCATTCATCTTGTGTTTCTTTTTTCTATTTTAGACAACTGTAGCCTGAAACTCTCGAAATTGTGTTGTTCTTCCAGTTTATCCAGATCCTACCTCCATAACTTTCTACCGTTTTTCAATCCCTTTAGTTATAATCTGCAGCTGACAGCAGCCAATAAATTACGGTCAGAGACCACATCTGCTTAGAATCTGGTTTATTAATCTCTGCCTTACTGTTTTATGTATTTCAGACATTCCAGTGTCTTCATATCTCTTCTTTCATGATTCTTAAACAAAGTTTTAGCGATGATTAAATAACAACATGTGCAAAATTCCAACATGCGGATTCCTCTTCCATCCCTTTCTCCCAATCCATGATCTCCTACTACTATTTTCTCGTCTTATTTTTCGTGCTATCGAATTCCAGTCCGCAATCAAAATTAAACTTCAGTCTCCCTTAATTAGAGGGAATAATTTATTTTATTTCATTTGCTGTTACTCTTCCAAAAACGGTTCAGCCGAAACTTCTACGTTTTGCACAACACTGTTTCTATAAGTAACCGGTTCCTTACCTGGGCGGTAATCATTCCAGGAGGGGTAAAATAAATTTTCTGAGGCGTAAAAACTAATTCTGTTTCAGTCTCTAAACTAAATTATTTTCAAATATCATTTCTATGATCACAGTTTTGTAAAACTCTAATAATGATTTTTTAAGTTAAGAATAACTACTTTTTCTAAATTATTGGTATTAATCTGGTGGAGGTTACAGGTTCCTCACATAGTCCTCCCGCTACACACGTATGTTGTGCTTTGTCTCGTATATTTCTGATGATAAAAGTCAGACATATACACAGGAAATGCTAATCATCTCAATAAAATGTCTTCTGAGAGTTGTGTATAGCATCTGCACTCTTCCAGAACGTGCTCCATTACTCGCTACCAAACCGTGGCTAGGGCATTCCGTCGGGCAGGCCGTTCGCCGGGTGCAAGTCTTTCGATTTGACGCCACTTCGGCGACTTGTGCATCAATGGGGATGGAATTATGATGATTAGGAGAACACATCACCCAGTCCCTGAGCGGAAAAAAATCTCTGAGGCAGCCAGGAATCGAACCCGGGTCCCTAGGATTGACATTCTGTAGCGCTGACCACTCAGCTACCGGGGGCGGACGCTTCCAAACATTTAAATGAATTAACTGACAGCACGACACAGAAATAATTATATAAGGCTGTGCACATTAGTACTGTTACAAATATTATTATTATTATTATGTCGTGAAGGTGGATGAGCCTAGCAAGGCAACGCCGTAGGGGACAAATGAAAAGGCCAAACCACCATATAAAAGACCAATGTGACCACCTTAGTAGTCCGCAGTTGGTGGTCGTGCGGTACCGTTCTCGCTTCCCGCGCCCGGGTTCCCGGGTTCGATTCCCGGCGGGAATCCGAGTGGACTGTGCTCTTAAATTTGGTTGTTCCTGAAAGAAAAATTTCTGAAAACACCCACAATCGGATCTCCTGGTGGGTACTTATCGAGGGGAACCGTACACTGAATTAAACGAAGACAAGAAGAAGAAAACGGAAAGATATCTTTTGAGGAGTGTTGCATGGAGTGTGATGATGAATAAGAAATGAAAACTAGAAATGTGAAGAGGGAAATGGAAAGACATAATATAAGTGTTTTAGCGTTAAGTGAAGTTCGACGGGAAGGACAGGATAATTTAAATCTGGAGAATATAAGATAATTTGTAAAGGACTGGGAAGGAAGGGAAATGGAGTTGGAGGTATATACAGCAAACAGCTAAATAAGAACATAGCAATAGTTATTTCAGTTTGTTACATGGTGATATCGGATATATTAATTATTCAGGTTCACAAGCCAGTATCAGGTGCAAGGAAAGAGGAAGTGAACAAAACATACGAAACTGAGGAAGTGTATGAAGAAAGTGGAAAAGGAATAGCAAGAACTGTAAAGGCAGGAAACTGAAATAATAGAGCGCGAAAGGGTAGAAGAATGCAGGTGGAGATTATCAATTGGGAAAAAAGTCAAAGGGAGAAAAATTATAACGCTCTGTGAACTATTTAATCTCTGGACTGTTAATACGTGGATTAAACATCCTAAACGAAGATAGTATACGTGGAAAGATGAAGATTATATAACTAGATATCAAGTAGGCTTTGTCATAATCAGCCAGAGATTTAGAAACAGTGTTAAGATAGGAAAAACCGTCCAGGAGCAGACGTCGATACTGTGGTGTCACCGCCAGACACCCCACTTGCTAGGTGCCGCCACACGGCAGGTCTAGTCTAGAGAGACTCCCTAACACTCGCCCAGTTGTACAGCCGACTTTGCTAGCGATGGTTCACTGCCTACATACGCTCTCATTTGCAGAGACGACAGTTTAGCATAGACTTCAGCTACGTCATTTGCTACGACCTAACAAGGCGCCATACTCTTAAAGAATGTATTCTGAACTGATAATATTGTGAATCACGTACCGTCAAGAGCGACGATCATCATTAACGGATTAAAGTCAAGTATGAAAATAATTACGTCCGCTTTCTGAATTCTAATTCCTTGTCATGTTACAGACCTCACGTCAGTATAGTCCTTCCCTCCTCACGCCAGCCTGCGTGAGCTAAAACGCGTGCATTTCGGCCTCCACTCGTAACACGGTGTTGGCTCTTCTGCCGATACAACAGATACCAACCATAAGTTACTCACAACAGATATTAGGACAAGATAACATACAAAGAATTAGGATGTTTGAAGAATTGTTAGACTAGCCGAGCGGTCTAGGGCGCTGCAGTCATGGACTGTGCGGCTGGTCCCGGCGGAGGTTCGAGTCCTGCCTCGGGCATGGGTGTGTGTGTTTGTCGTTATGATAATTTATGTTAAGTAGTGTGTAAGCTTAGGGACTGGTGACCGTCAAGAGCGACGATCATCAATAACGGATTAAAGTTAAGTATGAAAATAAGTTAAGTCCCATAAGATTTAAAAAGAAAAATTGTTAGACTGGCTAGATACAAAGCATTAAGAGCCTGAAGTCGTCCAACATGTGCCAGTTCAGAAGTAAGGAGTGCAGCAATCAAGTGATTTACAAACAGTAAGAACAGTGCCCACATACGAAGTTGTTGGTTTTCAAATGGGGCTACAGCGTGCAGGCCAAGCAAGTGGAGCAATGCAAAGGAGTAATGCAGGGAAAGTATGTTTTGTAACAAGTGTCTACACTCAGTGTGGATAGTTACCTTCGTTACCTGAGAAGGAATTATGGGTAGCAGTTGCGATGCACCATAAATGTCTTCATCATTCGTTCTAACACTTACACACACACACACACACACACACACACACACACACACACTTAACAGACAAACGCACTAAATATCATTCATCTTTCACATCTTTCATCATCTTAAAAATAAAAGTGTTCCGAGAAAAGTGTTTCATTGTACAGTTTAGTTAGGTGCTAATGTGCCGAGGGGGTGGGGGGAGGGGGGAAGGAAGGGCGGCAGCAGGAGGCAGGGGTGGGAGAAGGGGCGAAACTAGCTAATGTTTAGTTGCACTCACGGATAATGGTGTAAGAAAGGGTGGAAATCATTACTTTAAATGCTCACCGAAAACAAACTACTCAAGCAGTTTCCGAATTACCATTCTTCAGAAAATACCATCTCACAAATTCTGAATCATTAGTAATGCCTCGTCTGGATACCACCGAACAGAGGCTGCCTGTAAAAACATACGTGTGCTACTCTCGTACACTGATCGGTAAAGGTGGGAGTTTCTTGAGAAAGTGAGTCTCCTGGAACACACGAGAGACTGCCGGAGGGAGGCTGGTGGCTGCAGCGGCTGACGGGCCGTCCCTCGGCGCCTCGTTACGCCGAGTGCCGGCAGGGGGAGGTACACCTCAACTCGCCAGCTACTGGCAGGCGGCGCTGCAGACACTGCCTGCGTCTGGTCGCGGGCCGCTCACCTCCTCAGTTGTCAGATAGCGTAGACGCAAACGTTTGATGCTGATGAGCCCCCTAAGATCTGTATTGCAGGATCAGCGGTCTGTTTTCTGTTTTAGAGAAGGGACACATAATTTGTTTCTCTGAGAAACAGCGCACATTGATGCTCATATCCAGCCTCGGCCAGCGAAGGTGTCAACACGAGGGCTTTAAAAGAAACTGTTAAGATGTAGTGCGTTCACGAGACCCAGAAAGCAGGACATACCGACGTCCAGATTAATGCCGTGTTCAGGGGCTACGAAAAGTGTTCGATACAATTCCGCGCTTCCGTGCAATGAACAAAGTACGAGCGTACGGAATGTAAGACCAGCTGTGTGATTGGACTGAAGAGCGTCTAGCAAACAGAATACACTGTGTGATTCTCAACGGAGAGAAATCTTCAGACGTAAAAGTAACTCTGGGCGTACCCCAAAGCAGTGTGTATATACAGTGTGTTTAGGTAAGGCCGTCCAAAAATGTTACAGGAGGCAGATGACGCTCCACTGAACAACTTCATTTAGGGAACCCGGGGTCTTACATGCCAGCTTAAGAAGACAATAGGAAGAAAATGACGCAACTGCGTACTTTTTTATTTACATTAGTTACAGTTAACTGCAAATACTGTCATCAACGCAAAGAACGTACCTTTTGTATCGTATCTTACAAAATATGCTGGAACTTACGGTCATCAATCTCAATGCAAGCATGACATCGGCGAATGTTTTGATGGTTCCTGTCAAATATCCCTGGTGTGTTTCGAAGCACATAACAGGTAGCTACAATTGTCGCAAATAATTCCATCCTCGTATCCACTGAGGTTTGATACACAAGTGACTTTAGATATCCCCGAAGGAAATAATCAAGGGGAATCAGGTCAGCTGACTTCACAGGCCTCCTCTTCAAAATGGGGTGTGCGAGTGGTCCTCGTGTTGCCAGGTCCCTCGTTTCTTCTTTCCAACGACGAGTCTCCAACACTCGTCGATCGAGAGAAATGAACAGCCGACGTGACGGATTATGCCTGTTAGAAAATCGTTCCCTATACAGTCTTTCAGCAGCGGAACCATTGCAGCGTACCTCCACATACACAAGCCGTATGACACTGAGTTCTGCGAAACTGTACTGGTACTGTACCGTTGTGTTGCACTGCACTTCTCTGAATAGCACGTTCATTCGTAGCACCTTCTGTCACGGGACAATGTAAATAAGATACGACCCACCTTATGGACAAAATGTGCATCGTGACTGCCTAGTAATCAGGCTCGTCCTACCTGTTTGCTTGCAGGAAATAAAGGACGTTCCTGTAAATAAACAACACAGTACCTGTAAACTGTAAGCATATTAGTTGCAAATAAGCTGGAAAACAGTAATGTTACAGAAAGCGGCAGACAAATTTACTTCATTTCCCCTTAAGCGGGTTTCTCCGACCCAGGTTCACTAGTCGGCCGAAGTGGCCGTGCGGTTAAAGGCGCTGCAGTCTGGAATCGCAAGACCGCTACGGTCGCAGGTTCGAATCCTGCCTCGGGCATGGATGTTTGTGATGTCCTTAGGTTAGTTAGGTTTAACTAGTTCTAAGTTATAGGGGACTAATGACCTCAGCAGTTGAGTCCCATAGTGCTCAGAGCCATTTGAACCAGGTTCACTACCTCAAATTATTAAGTGAAGCATTCCCTATGTCCTGCTACATTTTTGCACGCTCTTAGAGAAACTAATATATACATGAAACTCTGTCCCAATAACGTTTCTTGACGGCCCAACGGTAACGACCGACCGCCGTGTCATCCTCAGTCCACAGCCGTCACTGGATACGGGTGTGGAGGAGCATGTCCTCAGTACACCGCTCTTCCGGCCATTGTCAGTCTTCCTGAACGGAGCCGCTCCTCCTCAGTTATTGGCCTCACAAAGTCTGAGTGCACCTCGCTAACCGGCAGCGCTCGGCAGACCGGAGGGTCACCCAACTGAGTGCTAGCAAAAACAAACAGCACTTAACTTCGATGATCTGACAGTAACCGGTGCTACCACTGCGACAATGCCTTTGGCACTGGAAAAATTGCTTCACCAAACAGCAGTTAATGTACAGTAATGAAATTTTGGGAATACATCTGTATAGGTAAGATATTTAAGTGACTAACATTGCGTGACCTCGGGTTCACATAAATACCAGATAAGCTCAACGCGCAAGTCGCCGAAGTGGCGTCAAATCGAGAGACTTGTACCCGGCGAACGGTCTACCCGACGGGAGGCCTTTGTCACACGACATTTTACCAGGTAAGCCATTGCAAATGTGAAATGGTGGTACATTAATAATCGGTGTAATCCTCACAATGTTGAATGGAAGCATGGAAACGAGCATCCTTTGTGTTGTACAAGAGCTGGATGTCAGTTTGTGGGATGGACGTCCAGGCCTGTCGCAGTTGGTCGGTCAATATAAGAACGGTTAATGCTGTTTGTGGATGACGCTGTAGTTGCCGTCCGTGATGTCCCATACGTGCTCGACTGGAGACAGATCTGCTGATCTAGCAGGCCACGGCAACATGTCGACACTCTATGTAGAGCGTCTTGCGTTACAGCTGTGGTATGTTGGCAAGCGTTATCCTGTTGGAAAACACCCCACGAATTACTGTTCATGAATGGCAGCACAACCGATCGTATCACGAGGCTGACGTACTGTTTTGCAGCCCTGTTGCGTGCGATAACCACCGGAGTGCTCCTGCTGTCGTATGAAATCGCACACCGGATCGTAACTTCACGTGTAGGTCCAGCCTGTCTAGCACGCAGACAGGTGGATTGGAGGCCCTCAACGAGCCTCCTTCTAATCAACACACGGCCATTACTGCAACCAGGGCAGAAACATCTTTCATAAGAAAATACGCTAGACCTCCACTCTGCCATCCGACAAGCTCTCATTTGACACCACTGAAGTCGCAAATGGCGGTGGTTTTGCGTCAGTGGAATGCAAGCTACAGGGTGTTCAGCTCGGAATGTCCTTCAAGTATCAATGTCACTTCGATGCCAACGGCTGCTTTCGTTACTGCTGCAGATGCAGAGCCATACGCCGAACACGATTGTCTTCCGTCTCGGCAGTGCCACGTGGCCGTCCAGAGCCCGGTCTTCTTGCGGCCGTGTTTTCTCGTCACCACCGCTGCCGGACATCATGTACAGTGGTGACATTCCTACCAAGTCTTCCTGTAGTACAGCAGAAGGAACATCTCGCTTCTCGTAGCTCTATTGCACGACCTCGTTCAAACTCAGTGAGGTGTTGACAATGGCGTCTTTTTATCCTTAAAGTCATTCTTGACTAACGTAAACTCACGACGTCCAATCTCAAATGTTAATGACCCTCACAGCCGCTACAGCGTGTGTATAAAACGAACCTGATTTGCATCGTCATAGTGGTGCCGCTTGCGCGACTCCTACGCGACTGGCGCCTAATTTGAACAGACATCAACTTTCAGATGTATAAACACGCCTTCCGACTGTCGGCTATGTCACACAAGTCCTTCTTGGTGTTGCGATTTTTTTTCCGTTGTTGTATATATGCACGGTGTTTGAGATATAAGTAGATATTGTGATCATTCGTACTTTGATATGTACTCACTTCCGCGTGTTAGTTCCTTTTTCTCTGCGTGTAACAGCCTTTCTACAAAACGACATCACACACAACCATTCCTTAGGCAGGATTCGAACCTGCGACCGTAGCGGTCGCGCGATTCCAGACTGAAGCGCCTAGAACCACTCGGCCACAATGGCCGGCGAACATAAATGAGACTTATATACAAAGACAATAATTATTCTCCTGTCAGCGCGGTTCATGACCGTCCCCCGGACATTACAGAAGACGGGGTGTGGTTCTAAATAGGGTGTTTTATCAAAACGGTTGGCAACTTCTGCTCTGCAACGTGCTCTCATGGTAGCCACAAGGTTGGTGAGAATATTTTCTTCCACCAGCGTGATTGACATCTGTTGGATGGTCGTTGGTGCTCTATGACGTGCTGCAGCGTATCTTCCCGATGCAATCCACACTTGCTCGATGGGATCTCAGTGGTAGGTACTGGTGGGCCAATCCTTTTTCCGAATAACCTCTCGTTCCAAGAGCTGTTCCACCAGCGCTGCTCGATGCGGTAGCGCACTGTCATTCTTAAAAATGAAGTCAGGACCGAATGCACCCCTGAATAAACGGACATTTGTGTGGATTACAGTAACAGTGACTTGTGAATGTACGTCGTTCAAAGAGTTGGAGATGAGTATGTCCACATAACATTATGTCAACCCACGCCGTAACACCTGTACAATCATAACGATCATAATATTTGGTAACGTTTTTGGGAAATAGCGATCTTGCAAGCTATATAGATGAGGTAATAAACGGTCTAGATCGCCATGGTTATTTTATTACAATGACCACTTTCGACCTAGTCTTCGGCCATCTGCAGACAGCACCATCAGCTGAAGTTGCCTAGAAAAGTGAGATGACCCCAGTCGCTGAAACTGCAGTCTCAGCGACTGAGGTTGACTGACTGTTCCAGCCATCGTTAACTTCAGCTGATGGTGCTGTCCGAAGAAGGCCTAATACTAGGTCGAAACCGGATATTTTAATAAAGTAACCATCGCTGTTTTTTCACTGATTTTAAATAACGATCATGTTAGGCGATGGACGTCCCTCATGTGGCGAGAGTCGGGAACACGTAATGGACCCAGGGACATTGTCGAACATTACAGTTTTGGTAGTCCAAGTATTATGGTGTGGGGTGGCATAACGTTATATGGGCATACCGACCTCCAAATCTATGAAGAACGTACTTTCACCAGTAAACGTTATTGTGACGCTATACTCCTTCTCCCATGTTCGTCTTTCCAGTGGTGCATTCGGCCCTATGGATGGCAATGCGAAACCGCAACAAACAGCACAGGTGGAGCAGCTCTTAGAATGAGGAGGTATTCGTCGAATTGATTGGCTTGTCCATTCCCCCGTCTTAAACCCCATCCACCGCCTGTGGGACGCGTTTGGAAGACTGCGTCACGTCCTCATGCATAAACGACCTCTGAACTACGCTGATGCAGGAATGGAAAGCCCTTCGACAAGGACTCCTTCCCAACCTTGTCGCTAGCGTGGGAGTTCTTTGAAGAGCACCCATTGCCATTCGTAGTCGTAACGCCCCCTATTATGAACCATGTCCAGTCATCCGTAATGTCCAGAGGATCGTCGTGAACCGCAGTGACAGCAGAGTAGCTTTTGTCCTCGTATAAAAGTCTCATTTCAATGCGACTCCTTGCGTATATATTTCTGTTACCTTCTGCACTATACTCTAGCATCTCTTTCTCAGTGCGGCCCATGTTACATCGAGCTGTATTAATTGGTCATGAAACATCATACGAAAGTCACTTATGTTTTTAAATTTTGTAGACCATTGTTGTTTTCTATGCCACGAAACGAACAGCCGCCATGTTAGATTATATATGAACAGAGCGAAAATAGCTACATCAATTTGTTGAATACCGACATACGTCACACATTTGTTTGTACACTTTACTGGCATCTGTTCATTGAAACTGACTCGGTAGTAGAGGTCGCATACGCACCGTCATTCGACGGCGCTTGACTAGGAGAAAGCTGCTTGCGAGAAAAAAAAAATACCATGAAATATAGTACATGGTAGTTCGAGTGGGGAGAAGGAAATCCAAGTTAAACGTCAGCGTCCGGCATTAGATTTCGCTGTTGTCTGTACCTTCTCTTAAAGTTAGGGAATGGAAAATTATCGATGATGGGTTTGTTGGCTGGAGATGCTGAGCTTGCTGGACTGCTTCGAATGATTTGTCAGCAGTAGGGTATGCACTGGTACTTGACTCATCGGATTTCTCCTCTTGTCATCATTATTTACAATACAGACTCCATCCTAATCTATACATGCAGCCATCATAGTCATCCACTTTAAAAGCGTCGTTGAAGAGCACTGCTGGGTATTGCTAATTTGTGTATGCTGGTTTCACATTGCTTCATTATAATTATTGGACGCGGTTTTTGTACGCAGAGTGTCATTATATTAAGAACACCTGAGTGTCTAACAAAATTCTATTCGGTACGTTCTTCATCGGCACACATATGGTAAATTCATTTCATCTGAACGGTTCTGTACAGGAAGGTGTTTGAATATCCCAGTTCTTCAAAATTATTAGTTTGTGTACATTCAGGAAAGGGAGAATTGTATATTTTATTATCTGACTCTGATCTTCACTTGTGATGCGTTGTCTGAGCGAATTGCAACCATTCTGTATCAAACAACATACATGATCAACAGTCATTGATGATGGTGACTGAATGCCAAGTATAGTGTTTGAGATGAGCAACTTCTGGAAACTGTCGCATCACCTACTATTCATGTGATTTACGATGCCTTGTTGGACAAAGCCCAGAAGTAGACACTATTTCAGCCACAGATTTGCTATTAACTCACGTGCCACCTAAATTTATCACGGTATTCCATGGTGTTACGTACAGAAGACGTCGCACTGAGTTAAGTAGTAACGCTGTGCTGTTTGTTTCAGTCGGTGATGGTGGGCGTGAACGGCAGCTTCCAGCAGGACTCGGCGCTGGAGTGGGAGCTGGTGCAGCGGAGGCTCCAGTGCGAGCAGCGCCTCGCGGCCAGCCGCAACGTCACACCTGCCGGTGAGTGCGTCGAGTGGCTTACGGCGTCCGCGACATACGCTCTTCCTCGTAGAAGCTCCAGGGAGTGTGACAAATGTGCTTCACGTGAATCCTACGTCGTCAGATCCATCGCTCGCGCTTGTAGGTGCAAGGTAAACACGGAAAGTGTTGTTTGTCACAGAGATAAATTCAGCATGAGTTCACCGACAACAAAGACCCACCCACACATAGCACATTGCATACCTACATACCCATGCGCAAGGCTTATATGTTTTATCTGCAACAATGGAGAAAAATACATTGAAACAGCTACAATACCCCAGCCCGACCCAGGTTTACGGGAGGCCTCCTGGTCATCAGGCGAGTGCCGGAATTGGAAACCCCGTCCCAGTCATTCCTAATACTGACTCCCATGGTTTCACATGAACATGCTGAGATATTTGAAACAAAAATGGACACATGAAAAAGAAAAGGAAAAACAGACTGCCACGGTCCTACGAGTCGAGAACGGTAGTCGTAACAGGAACTGAGTGGGTGCTGAACAAAAAGGAACATGTTCTAGCTAATGCCTATGATGTGCTCATAAACAAAATGAAAATTGAGGTGAAGGTATGTGCAGTTAGCAAATATACTGGGTATCTTAATCGCAAATTATCGTACATCTGTTTTAGAGACGAATGAGCTGGCTCTGAGCACTATGGAACTTAACTTCTGAGGTCATCAGTCCCCTAGAACTTAGAACTACTTAAACCTAACTAACCTAAGGACATCACACGCATCCATGCCCGAGGCAGGATTCGCACCTGCGACCGTAGCGGTCGCGCGGTTCTAGACTGTAGCGCCTAGAACCGCTCGGTCACTCAGGCCGGCGATGAATGAGCTATCTATCTCGGTAATAGAATAGATAAAGAAGGTACCTCACAAGTCTTTATGTAATAGTGAACTGCTGATAACGTGAATAAATAAGAGTATAAACTTAAAAAGCAGAAATTTATAAAATGTTATGATAGGACCTATGGATTTGTGTGAAGCCTGAATACAGGAGAAGGCAGTAACGAAACGAATATATCGATGTATATACATGAGATCACACTATGATTTTTATGTATCATGACGTTGTATTTGAAATGGTTCATACTTCCGAACACTGCCTCAAAGAATATCTTTGATAACCTCTTCGCCTTAATTTTACGGCACGCTGTATTACAATTAAGTGTTTCTTTTTCTCAGGCGAACCAGGTCACTGTTATAACAGCTGTGTGCCGTTTTGAGCGTATCATATCATATTAGAACTAGTTTTATTTTATTAAATTACGTTCAGGTGAGACACGTGTGCCAGAGATAACAAATGTACCACAAGTACTGACATCTCCTGTGGCTGGTGACTGCTGCACGGGAAGTACAGCATCCATCATCACTCTCTCATTTAACTGTGAGTGTCGTCTTAGTGGTAGTGCGAGGTGCCCCGTACACAGGAGATAAGGACCAGAGAGAACTCAAAGCATTACACTCCCAACCAAAAAGTTTGTGGTATTTTCCGCCCTTGAAACTGAAACTGAGCTAGTGAGATTCATTACGACTGTTGGAAAATCTCCAGTGTCCCGTGTCAAGGAGATTCAAACGTATGGCGGCCCCCCTGCGGGTCCAGGGTAAGAATAGGCCAGAGGTATTCCTGCCTGTCGTAAGAGGCAACTAAAAGGAGTTTCAACCGTTTCGGCCTTCCATGTGATGGTCCCCCTTGGGGTTTGACCTCCATTTTCCAAAATTCTATAGAAGTTCGAGCCTTTTGGGGAAGGACGCCTTATGTGGTGTACCACTGGTCCTCAGTGCACTAAGACCTTGGCACTCAGCATTGTACTGGCGTTGTAACCATACCCACTACTCCTCAAATTGGGCCTGAACGCCTGATGGGTTGTACAAGTTACGCCCATAGTGCGTCCCCATCTGCACCTACGATCATGATGGACTTTACATGGCACCCGAAATCCAGCATGGTAGCCAGCCCGTTGTGGTGGGGTCGTCATGTACCCTCTAGGTTGTAGCCCCCTGACAACACAGGGATCGTGCTGCCGATACCTGAGCTGCACCCTCCCCATGTCGGCCAAGGAGTAGATACCCGTCTCCTTGGGGCATCAGGACTCCCGGCAACGGTCATCCTGCCATGTGGCCCTTTCTGAGGCTGGGTGGCGCCTATGGGGAGAGCCCCTGGTCGGAGTGGGTGGTATCGGGGCGGACGTTTCGCAGATGAAACGTCAACACGTATCAGGTCGCTCTGCAGCCGAGTCTTTCAAAAGGAAAGGTACTGTCTCTGGTTCTGGTTCTCCTGCCCTTTCCCCCTTGGCCACTCCCTGGGAGGAGGGACAGGCCCGCCGGCTTGGGGCGAAGTACTTCCCCCGCTATTTGGTCTGTTCTCGAACCGATGGGGGGACGTTCGCCCCCACCAAGCCCATGTTCTTTATTCAGCACATTGAGGACAACTTCGGGGAAATCGAGGCTCTCAGCAAGATGCGTTCGGGGTCCGTTCTTATAAAGACCACCTCCGCCACACAGTCGGCGGCGCTCCAGGCGTGCGACCGCCTAGGGGACATCCCAGTGTCCATTGTCCCGCATCTGGCACTGAATAGGACGCAGGGGGTTATTTTTCATCGGGACCTCCTGCTGCAATCTGATGAGGAGCTCAGGGGACAACGTGGAGCGCCGAGGCGTGCATTGCATCTGGCCAGTACATCGCGGCCCCAAAGACCGTCGCATCGGCACCGGGGCCTTTATCCTCGCCTTCGAGGGGGACGTTCTCCCAGAGAAGGTAAAGGTGATGTGCTACCGGTGCGACGTGCGCCCTTACGTCCCGCCTCCTATGCGCTGTTTTCGGTGTTTGCGCTTTGGGCACATGTCACGGTGTGAGGCTGAGCCCCTTTGTGGCGATTGTGGACGCCCTCTTTGTGAGGAACGTACATGCACCCCACCACCTCGGTGCATTAATTGTCCTGGCATCCACTTGCCTAGATCCTCAGACTGCCCCGCATATCAGAAGGAGAAGAAGATACAAGAACTCAAAACTTTGGATCGTCTCTCTTATTCTGAGGCCAGGAAGAAGTATGACCGCCTCCATCCCATGCCGTTGACCACATCGTTTGCCTCAGTTGTGTCCACTCCTTCCGCGGTATCCTCACCCCTATCCTGTCCCCCCTCTGCCTCCTCCCCCAATCCGGGGTCTCTGCCTCCGCCTCCCAAATCCCTCCCTTCCAAATCCTCCTTCCCTGTGGCCCCCGCCCCCTCTGCCCCGGGGGCCACCCTTCCTCCTCCTCCCCCCCCCCCCGCCGCCTGAGAAGCGATCCTCTTCTCAGGCGTCCATCGGGGAAACGTTCCGGACACCAGCTTCCGAGGTCCGGCGTTCCAAAACGTACCCCACGCGTGAGGACCTTCTTTGGGTCCAGCCCACCATCCCTGTGCCTCCTCGGACTTCCAAGAAGGCCTCCAAAAAGAAGTCTCTATCCCCCTCCCCGCCCCAGCGCGTTTCGTCTGACGCTCCATCCGCGAGTCGCTGCTCCCGGCTGTCCTCAGTTTCGCCGGGACGCTCTGCTGCCAGGCGCTCAGCTGGCCTCTCGTTGGCAAATGCAAATGATGCTGCCCCTCCTACACCACCAGGGACAGCGGCCGCAGCTGGCGACGACTCGATGGAACAGGATCCGCCTCCCGCCAGTTGTAGCGTTGTTCCCTCGAAACCTGGCCCTCCGTGGCCGTCGAGGTGACCAGCTCTTCCCCCGTCTCGTTCCCCCTCTTTTTTGACTAGCGATGGCCTTGTTACATTGGAACATAAGAGGTATTCGATCTAATTGGGAGGAATTACAACTGCTCCTCCGCCTGCACTGTCCGCTTGTCCTTGGTCTCCAGGAAACCAAGTTGTGCCCGACTGACCGTATTGCCTTTACCCACTATACCTCGGAGCGGTATGACCTCACCCCTGTGGACGGTATCCCAGCTCATGGTGGGGTCATGTTGCTCGTTCAGGACGATGTCTATTACCATCCCATTCCATTGACCACCCCACTCCAAGCAATAGCTGTCCGTATTACTCTTTCTGCTTTTACTTTTTCAGTTTGTACCATCTACACTCCATCGTCATCCGCTGTTAGTCGGGCTGACATGATGCACCTGATTGTTCAGCTTCCCCCGCCGTTTTTATTGTTTGGCGACTTCAATGCCCATCATCCCCTTTGGGGCTCTCCTGCATCCTGTCAACGAGGCTCACTCTTGGCGGATTTCTTCAACCATCTCAATCTTGTCTGCCTCAATACTGGCGCCCCGACTTTCCTCTCGGACTCTACTCATACCTACTCCCACTTGTACCTCTCCATCTGTTCTACCACACTTGCCCGTCGGTTCGAGTGGTATGTCCTTTCTGACACCCATTCGAGCGACCACTTCCCCTGTGTCGTTCGTCTCCTGTACCACACCCCATCCCCACGTCATTCGAGCTGGAACATACCGAAAGCTGACTGGGGACTTTACTCCTCCCTGGCGATCTTTCCGGACCACGATTTTCTCAGTTGTGACAGTCAGGTCGACTACCTCATGGCTGATATCATCAATGCTGCCGAACGTTCCATTCCTCATACTACCTCTTCTTCACGTAGCGTTTCTGTCCCCTGGTGGAACGAGGCTTGTAGAGACGCTATCCGTGCTCGTCGACGTGCTTTACGCACCTTTCGCCGCCATCCTACGTTGGCGAATTGTATTGGATACAAACGACTCCGAGCGCAATGCCGTAGAGTCATCAAAGACAGCAAAAAAGCTTGTTGGGCCTCTTTCACCAGCTCCTTCAACAGTTTTACTCCCTCTTCTGTCGTATGGGGTGGCCTGCGCTGGCTGTCGGGCATTAACCCCACTCCTCGGTACCTGGCCTGACCTCAGGTAATGAGGTCCTTGTTGATCCTGTGGCTGTCTCCAACGCCTTTGGCCGGTTTCTCGCGGAGGTTTCAAGCTCTGCCCATTACCACCCTGCCTTCCTTCCCAGGAAAGAGGCAGAAGAGGCTCGGCGACCTTCCTTCCACTCGCTGAATCTGGAAACTTATAATGCCCCGTTTACTATCCGGGAACTGGAACGTGCGCTTGCACTGCCCCGGTTCTCTGCTCCGGGGCCAGATGCCATTCACGTTCAGATGCTGCCACACCTTTCTCCGGCGGGCAAATGCTTCCTTCTTCGTACCTACAATCACGTCTGGACCGAAGGTCAGGTCCCCATGCGTTGGCGTGACACTGTCGTTGTTCCTATACCCAAACCCGGTATGGATAGACACCTTCCTTCTATTTACCGCCCCATTCCTCTTACAAGCTGTGTCTGTAAGGTGTGGAGCGCATGGTTAATGCTCGGTTAGTCTGAATTCTTGAATTTCGACGGCTACTTACCAATGTCCAACGCGGCTTTCGTCGCCGCCGCTCCGCTGTTGACCACCTTGTGACCTTGTCGACATTCATCATGAACAACTTTTTGCGAAGGCGCCAAACGATACCCGTGTTCTTCGATTTGGAGATGGCTTATGATACCTGTTGGAGAGGAGGTATCCTCCGCACTATGCACAGGTGGGGCCTACGTGGTCGCCTGCCCCTTTTTATTGATTCCTTTTTAACGGATCGAAAGTTTAGGGTACGTGTGGGTTCCGTATTGTCCGACGTCTTCCTCCAGGAGAACGGAGTGCCTCAGGGCTCCGTCTTGAGCGTAGCCCTTTTGGCCATCGCGATCAATCCTATTATGGATTGCATTCCACCTAATGTCTCAGGCTCTCTCTTTGTCGATGACTTCGCAATCTACAGCAGTGCCCAGAGAACATGCCTCCTGGAGCGCTGCCTTCAGCGTTGTCTAGACAGCCTATACTCATGGAGCGTGGCAAATGGCTTCCGGTTCTCTGAAGAGAAGACTGTTTGTATCAACTTTTGGCGATATAAAGCGCTCCTTCCGCCATCCTTTCATCTCGGTCCCGTTGTTCTCCCATTCGTGGGTGGAAGCAACTAAGTTTCTGGGGCTCACGTTGGACAGGAAACTGTGTTGGTCTCCGCATATCTCTTATTTGGCGGATCGCACTGTCCTGCTTTGCTTGTATCGGTCCATAGTCAGATCGAAGCTGGATTATGGGAGCTTCGTTTACTCGTCTGCTCGGCCATCCCTCTTACGCCGTCTCAACTCCATCTACCATGGGGGGTTACGTCTTGCGACCAGAGCCTTCTACACTAGTCCTGTCGAGAGTCTTTATGCTGAAGCTGCCGAATTACCATTGACCTACTGGTGCGACGTACTGCTGTGTCGGTATGCCTGCCGGCTGTTGTCTATGCCCGACCACCCCTCTTACCAGTCCTTCTTCGCCGATTCTCTCGACCGTCAGTACAGGTTGTATGTGTCTGCCCTGCTGCCCCCCGGAGTCCGCTTCCGTCGCCTGCTTCGATAATTGGATTTTGCCCTCCCTACCACCTTCAGAGAGGGTGAGAGCCCGACACCGCCTTGGCTCCAGGTTCCGGTTCACATTTATCTCGACCTCAGATCACTCCCGAAGGAGGGTACTCCGGCTGCAGTGTATTGCTCACGGTTTGTCGATTTTCGTGCTCGACTTGCCGGTCACACCTTTATTTACACCGATGGCTCCAAAACTGACGATGGTGTCGGCTGTGCCTTTGTCGTCGGGGCCGCCACCTTTAAATACCGGCTCCTCGACCAATGTTCCCGCTTTACGGCCGAGCTTTTTGCTCTCCATCAGGCCGTTCAGTATGCCCGCCACCACCGCCATTCATCGTATGTACTCTGCTCTGACTCACTCAGTGCTCTTCAGAGCCTTGGAGCTCCCTATCCGGTCCATCCCTTGGTTCAACGGATACAGCAGTCCCTCCATTCTTTCGCTGATAATGGTTCTCCTGTCAGCTTTCTGTGGGTTCCCAGGCATGTAGGAGTGCCTGGGAATGAGGCTGCGGATGGTTGCAGCCAAGGCTGCAGTCCTCCTGCCTCGGTCAGCCTCCCATTGTCCCCCATCATCTGACGTTCGTGGGGATGTTTGTAAGAGGCTTGTGTCGTTGTGGTGGGATGCTTGGTCATCCCTCCAAGGAAACAAGCTCTGGGCAGTAAAATCGCTCCCAACTCCTTTGACAACCTCCTCCCTACCATCTCGGCGAGAGGAGGTCCTTCTGACCAGGTTGCGGATTGGGCATTGCCGGTTTAGCCACCGCTACCTGCTCTCCGGTGACCCAGCCCCGCAGTGCCCTTGTGGTCAGGCATTAACAGTGCACCATGTTTTATTGTCGTGTCCCCGCTTTAGTCAATCTCGTGTTATCCTGTCCCTGCCATCTACTTTACCGGATATTTTAGCTGATGACGCTCGAGCAGCTGCTCGTGTTCTGCGTTTTATAACTTTGACTGGCTTGTCCAAAGACATCTAACCTTTTCACTTATTTTATCTGCATCTTTGTCAGGTCTTTCTGGTGTCCCCCCTCCCCTTGAGTTTTACTAGATTCCATGTGCTCTAGCAACAGTGACTGGGCGCTTATGACCTCAGTGGTTGAGCGCCCTTAAACCCCACAAAAAAAAAGTATGGCGGGTAATAACACCGGTTGTAGAAATGGCAGAAAGGGACGGGATCACCTTGAAAACTCATTGCATATGCCTGCAGGCTGTTTCGGCTGACATTCAGAGAGCAGGGTGCAATCAACTGCAGATTGTAGAGTATGTTGGGACTACAGACCCCTTTCGTCAAGCTCCGATCTCATACCCCTTAATTCCAGCGACTGACGAAGGACTTCTAGAAGACCGGCGATGCTCACGAAGTTTCAGCGAGGTTCGCAGCAGGCATCATTGCTCCCAGATGATATCATGGCCACGTGAATAAAATGGAAACTCTCATCCGAAGTAGCTCGCTGTGTGTGTGTCAGGTGCACAATAGAGGTTTTCTAAATTAGGCCATTCACTGTCCGGTCCAGACGATGATAGTTGTGTACGATACAAAGCACTGTCATCCAGGGTCGAGAGTATTAAAGCCCCATTGATCAACTACCGAAAAAGTAGCAACGGAGGATCAGAGTTTGAATCGCTCCTTAAAAGCAGGAGAATTCACGTAATACTATGTGCACAAAGCTCGTTAAAGTCCGAAACTGACAGCACTGTGATTTTCAGAGTCAAATCTACACAGAAAGGCTAGGTTAATGCTAAATTGAGGTGTTGTATTTGTCACCGTAGACAGAAAATTCAAATACACCGAGTTAGAAATTGAAACTGCATGTGGACATAAACGTACAACTGGATCTTGCTGTCGACCAATAGAATCATCCCCAGATGTAATCGAAAATTTTACATAAAACCTCGGTCCGTTAGCATCCATGTTAGCCAACCATACCGTCATCATCAGAAGAGGATTTAAACATTCTACAATCAATTGTGATAATTACAGTTTTATAAGTGATGAGAGTGATAAGAATTTCTGGGAAACAATACTAAATGCCTTTCGTGAAAATTACCCAGAACAGACAGTTCGGAAGCCTGTTCGTGATGGAAATGTATTTGATGTAATGACAAGAAATAGACCTGTCTGTTTTGAGGACGACCACTACGAGGTGCGGCTAGAAAAAAACCGGACTGATTCTGGAAAAAACATTTATTTACAATTATTTACAGTTTCATGTTATCTCCTTCAATGTACTCTCCTCCTCGGTCTCTACACCGCTCCATACGAATTTTCCACTGTTCATAGCAATGCTGCAGATCATTTTCGGTCAGTCCATACATAACCTCCGTCGCTTTTTCTTTTACTGCTTCAACAGTCTCAAATCTAGTTCCTTTCAAAGCTGACTTGACTTTAGGGAAAAGAAAAAAGTCACAGGGGGCCAAATCAGGTGAGTAGGGTGGATGATCTAAGATGGGAATGTTGTGTTTTGCCAAAAACGTCTTCACTGACAACGCACTGTGAGCTGGGGCATTGTCTTGGTGAAGGATCCATTACTTTTTTCTCCACAAATCGTTCCGTTTTCTCCGTACTCGCTCATGTAGGGTAGCCAGGACGCTAATGTAGTAATGCTGATTCACTGTTTGTCCCTCTGGTACCCAATCAATGTGCACAATCCCTTTGATGTCAAAAAAACAATCATCATTGCCTTGAATTTCGATTTTGACATTCGTGCTTTTTTTTGTTGTGGAGAACCAGGAGTTTTCCAATGCATCGATTGGCGTTTAGTTTCGGGATCGTAAGTGAAAAACCACGATTCATCGCAAGTAATAACATTTTGTAAGAAGGTGGGATCACTTTCAGTGTTTTACAGGATGTCAGAACAAATCATTCTTCGGCGAGCCTTCTGTTCAATTGTGAGACACTTTGGAACCATTTTTGAACACACTTTGTTCATGTTGAAACTTTCATGAAGAATCTGCCTAACACTTTCCTTGTCAACTCCTGTTAACTCAGACACTGCTCTGATTGTTAAACGGCGATCTTGTCGAACAAGTTTACCGATTTTTTCAATGTTTGCATCAGTTTTTGCTGACAATGGTCTGCCAGTGCGAGTGTCATCACTGGTGTCTTCGCGGCCATCTTTAAATCGTTTAAACCACTCAAACACTTGTGTTCGCGATAAACAATCATCGCCGTACACTTGTTGTAACATTACAAACGTTTCACTTGCAGATTTTCCTAGTTTGAAACAAAATTTGATGTTAACACGCTGTTCTTTCTGTACACTCAACATTTTCCGACGCACAGACAAAACGTCAACTACTTAAAACAGACGCCACGGGCAGACTGAGTGCAGGAGGCAGATGAAACTCGAGCAGTAGGCGGAGCGAGAGTCACGTGACAGGCCACACGACTTTCAGCCTTATTGCATTCGTTTTATTGTTTCATCAGTACTAGTCCGGTTTTTTTCTAGACACACCTCGTATGATACTGGTATCAGTGACCGTGAGGTAGTTATAGCAACAAAGATTACTGAGGTACAATGGGATACTAAAACAATTAGAAACATTTATATGCCAGCAATCTAGAGAAAGTAGGAGAATTATTATTTCTCAGTAAAGAACCTGAAACACGTATTTGATGGGTAGAAACATGCAGAAAATCAGTGACTCATTTTTAAGAGAATAATTGACCATCAACTGCATAGACACGAGTCTAGTAGAACAGTTCATGAGAGGAATCACCATCCATGGTAAACATTCGCTGGAGGAACTTCTAAAAGAAGTTAAGAGAGCAACGCTTGGACCCTAGAGCAACTAAGCAGAATATTATCGAAATATCTCTCATAAAACTCAAAGAAATTCTAGTCACATGTAGAGACTGTTAGTGGTTCCAAATTAAGTGTCCAGTCACTCATTGATGACACAGAAACTGAAACTGAGGGTAGCAAAGCGATAACAGAAATAGCTAAAATTAAACTCCAGGGCCCGTTCGAATATCTACCAGATTATATACAGAAGCTTCAGCTGGGAAAAATCTTCCTTTTAATCATAACATATCGCAGATCCGTAGAACTGTGTCCAATAGTTGGAAGAAAGTCCAGGGCTGAAAGATCTATAAGAAACGTAGCAGCTCTACTGAGAACAATCGTCAAGTACCCTTGACATCCATCTGTTCTAGAAACTTAGAACATATTATAAGCTGAAATGAAATGTGATACCTCAAAATAACGATCTCTTCCAAGCTAGCCAGCTTGGATTCCGAAAATAATGGCCATATGAAACGCAACAAACGCTTTTCTAAGATGACGCCATGGCTCAAGGCAGTAGATGCAGTACTTCATGACTTCCGAAAAGCAAATCACTCGCTACTCCAGCTACACATACTAGCGAAAGTACGATCGTGTGAAGTATCAAGTGCAACTTTTTACTTGTTTGAGGATTTCCTGTTAAGGAGGATTCCTCATGTTTCCTTGGATGGAGAGTCACCAACAACTACAGAAGTAATTTCAGGCATGTCACAGGGAACTGTGTTGGCACTCTTGCTGTTCACTTTTCTATATTAACCCTAGAAATGTAACGCGTTTTCCGTAATGCGCATTACCAAGGGGATATTAGATTACGCTCACTGTAAAAAAAAATCTGAAAGGGGAAAAATATCTTAATTGTTGTGGACTTACATTAGCAACCTTCTTTTTAAAGAAGTGCTGATGTGTTACTAACGTCCTCAATCTGAAAATGACATTCAATGGGAAAAGTGATATCTGCTATGGTGTAAATATTTTGGGTGAGCTTAACTGAAAAATTTAAAACACTTCTGCAGTCAGGTAGAAGAATGCAACATTTTCCACAATTTTGGAATAAAGAAAGACTATATTAGAACATTTGCGAAAGGTAGACATAGTCCCACCCCCTCCCTCCCCTGGTATTACGAGCATTAATGACCTTGCGGACAATGTTAATTGAAACCTCAGATTTTTTGCATATGACGCAGTTATCTGCAGTGAAGTACAGTCTGGATAAAGCTGCACAATTATACAGTCAGATCTTGATAAGGTTTCGAAACGGTGCAACGGTTAGCAACTGGATTAAGTGTTTGGAAATGTAAGATTTTGCACTTCAAAAAGTGGAAAAACGTAGTGCCCTGCGACCGTAATGTGAATGAGTCACAGTTGTAATCAGGCTACTGATACAAATACCTGGTACAAATATTTGTATGGATATGAGGTGGAATAACCACATAGGCTCAGCTCAGTCTTAAGTAAAGCAGGTGGAGGTTCTGATACGTCTTAGAATCTTGAGGAAATGCGGTCATTTCACAAAGAGATTCAAAGTAGTAAAGGATAAAGCAATTAGTCGCAATGATGTTTATTTCACAGCTATCTTTCGTGCAGAAAAGTGTAAGTTAAAACATTGAAAACGCTTGTACTCGTATATGCTCATAGTTCCAACAGGACTGCATGTCAGACGTTGAGTTCACACTCCCTACGGAATCAGACCTCACAAAGACGCTGATTAGGTGTGTGATACCCGTAGCAAATAGGGCTAACGAGGGATACTGACAGAGAAGAAAAGCACAAATGGTCACAGGATTGTCCGAACCTTGGGAGAGCGTCACGGACGTGCTGAAAAACTGAGCTGGCTGGCGCTTGAAGAAAGACGCAAGCTGTCTCATGAAAACAAAGTTCGAAGAACCAGTCGTGAGTAAAAAAACTAGAAACAGCCCCCTACGTTTATAAAACGCGCCAAGGGCGTTTAAACATTCCATCTGCCCTCTGTAAGTGAACTGAACGGCAATAAGCCTTAATAAGTACTTCAGTCCGAAATTGTCTCTCCGACACACTTCACAGTGTCTCGCAATATGCAGATTTATTTACTAATGATGCCGATGTATCAGATCTTTAAAATTTAAAAATACGTCCCCGGAGATCGTCCCTCGCTACACCATTTGAAACTGTGATTGCAATGCTTACGTCACTCACTTCACGGCGTAAGAAACTCCTCCGTAAGGTATCGAATACCCTTGTTTTGTTTTGAGCCAAGCGGCTACACTGGCGGCAACTAATTTCGTTTCATCTTCTACTGGGGTCGAGAGCCCGATGGGAAATAGCCGAGTCAAGAGCGGTCGATCCACGTGGCGGGCTACAACACAAGGCTTCCTCTTTCAGTTGAGTGTTCGGGAGAACTAGCGTAGGAAAGGAAAAAGGAAATCGTGATTTGGTCGTCCGTGATGGGACTGCATTTGGTATGAACCTGTGCCCGTCGACGACTAGTGTTATGCGTCATCAAGTATAGCTTCCTAGACAGGTCAGGGCGAAATGTGAATACACTGCCTAACAGTGCAAGCAGTTATAGGTTATACTAGACTTTAACGGGTAGTAAACGATAAGTGTTAACAACGTGCCAAGCCGGGAAACGACGTCAAATTGAAACAAATAAACAACTACCGTCTGGAGAACAACTTTCTATTTCCGTTACTTCACGTCTATGGTCACAAATCTTGTGTCATCACATTACCGGTTTCGGCGTATAATGAGCATCTTCAGATCTGTTTTATAAAAACATGTTCTAATATACTAGGGCCACAGTGACATCGTAAAATAGTAAACACAAAATCTGCGCCAGCATTGTCAAATGTATGTAAATAATGGTATATACAAGAGTCATCCCGTCAAAACACTACTGTCCAAAGAAAAATTTGCTTTGAACAGTAGTGTTGCTGGCGCTGATTTTGTGTTTTAACATTTGGCGATGTCACCATGGCCTTAGTATATTAGGACATGTGTTTATAAAACAGATATGAAGATGGTCATTAAAGGCCTAAACCGGTAATGTGATGACACAAAATTTGTGACAACAGACGTGAAGTAAAGGAAATTTATTCTATATTCGGGTCACTGTTCAATTCACGACTATGTCGCAAATTGTGTATCTATTTCCGACTAGCAGTTCCAGTGTGCGTTGCGAATCACTTTCAGATGGTTCAAATGGCTCTGAACACTATGGGACTTTATATCTGAGGTCATCAGTCCCCTAGACTTAGAACTACTTAAACCTAACTAACATAAGGACATCACACACATCCACGCCCGAGGCAGGATTCGAACCTGCGACCGTATCAGCAGCGCGGTTCCGGACTGAAGCGCCTAAAACCGCTTGGCCACAACGGCCGGCTCACTTTCAGATCTGGCGACACTAAGGCACTATGCGACACCAGACCAGACGATGAACTGGAACGCAGACTGAAACCGTTAGTCGGTAGAAAAAAAACTTGCAGTCAGACGGAGGTTATTTATTATAACAAAAGAGATCCATAAGACATGACGTGAATTACGGAACTACAAACTGGTCATCAACGGGGACCTAAGTTACAGCGCATGCGTGCCGTCCGAGATTTTGGCTGCAATCGTCAATGAGTATTGAAAACCTAAAATTCTAGGATTTACAAAATTTACCTCACAATTTTGTTAATTTTAACACTGTAAAATTAACAATTAAATCGTTTTCTTTTCTTACATTTTTCCCTTAGAGAGAACTGCATTTGTAAGAGTTAAGTTTAGATCGGATTGGAAACGTAATTACTGTTTGCATAACTTGCTTAGAAGTATTTTTATTTCATTATCCTTACCGCAAAAGTTAACTTAATAATGTCAACGAATGTCAATAGTTTAATGGGTGGCAGGGTATTAAAAATCTCACTCTGTATTTGGGCGATCAATTTGGGATTGTGTCCGGGTTGATGGACAAGTGTCACACATTAAATTGTTCGTCTCGACCTCTACTACGAGGTGTGTCCGAAAAGTTTGGTGAATGGTCTTAGAAAATAAAGAAAACAAGAGCTACAAACAAAATACCATTATTAGCCTTCAAAATAATCACCATCAGCTACAACTCACTTCTGACGTCGCTTGTAAAGCTATCAGAATCACTTCTGGCCGTTATGCTCGAAGCAACGTTGTCACATGCAGCGTCCGCGAAGCTGAAGCCTTTCCAGAATTGATTTAAAGCGGAGAAACAAAATGAAATCTGCCGGCGGAAAATATGTATGGAAAATAAACAGGGCGTTAAAGAATTAGACACCTCGTGTTGAGAGAGAAATTTGGACACGTAGATGTTGCAGATGTGTAACAATCGTGATCATAGTACTTCGAGTGATTCCAGAAGAAGCGTTTCCAGACAGTTTCCGATAGATTTACTACCGATGGCAGAAGTCTGTTATAACTGATGGCAATTACTTTGCAGGCCAGTAAAGGCATTTTGTTTGTAACTCTAGATTCCATTGTATTCTGAAGTAATTGACCGAACTATTCAGACGAACCTCGCACATCACTGTGGTACGTTTTAAATAATTACCGTTTACACTCTGCAAAAAGAGATACCCTCTTAACACTGCCTTATTGCCTCAGTACGTTGCAACGAAAAATATTTCTCAATAAAGGATATCGGTTCGATATGTGAGTCGGTGAACACGTTTGTATTCTGTTCAAATGGCTCTGAGCACTATGGGTCTTAACATCTATGGTTATCAGTCCGCTAGAACTCAGAACTACTTAAACCTAACTAACCTAAGGAGATCAGACACATCCATGCCCGAGGCAGGATTCGAACCTGCGGCCGTAGCGGTCACGCGGTTCCAGACTGAAGCACCTAGAACGGCACGGCCACACCTGCAGGCTTGTATTCTGTATTTCCATCTAGACCTCACAATCAAATAGTTGGCCTAAGACTCTCCAGTGAGACATTATATAAGGGGCGATCAAAAAGTTTCCTTTCGAAGGTCGCATAGTGCAGAATCAGCAATCCCAACAGGCAAAACCGCCGTGAGCATTTGGCAATCATCCGAGCAACACACCGCGCTGGAGACACCTGTCGGTTTGGTAAACCTCCGTGTCCTACTGCGTGCGAAGAAGTCCGTAACTGCCAAATGTACAGAAATTGTCAACACTTGAAGACCTTTTTTAACGAGCCGAAGAAGTGTTGACCGCATGGGGGAGATAAAGACTATGGGGCGTGAGCTCGTGTGCCCTCCCATTAGAGCCGGCGTAACTTCTGTCTTATGGCATTTGCGATAAGGGGACGTTATCATCATGTAACAGCCGCACCAAGAACGGAACTTGATGCAGACAAGCTGCCCTATACACAGTCTACATTCTAAGGTGAATGTCTACCGGAGTTTGCCCTTCGGCAGCCAGGGAAAGAATAACAGCACATTGGTCCTGTGTGGACGCATTTGATAATAACGTCGCCATTGCTAACGTTTCCGCTTTAATTCAGCTGCATCAGGAGGACCCAATGCCGCACTAACCCCTTGCTTAAATATCGGTGCTTAAATAATCTACTGGCATCGGAGATGCGCTACTTTCCATTTAGGCTACACGAAGATCACGAACAGAAACTTTTTCACAGACTTTTAGGTAATACTACCCTAACATAAACCGTCCTTTACTAAGGTTTCTCATACAGCAGACTGAATACAATGTGTAAGGACTATGAGCCAGGGATTCAGTCCTTATCTTCATACAAGAAACACCTCATTTCAACCCAAAAACATTGTTGGTGTAATAATACGTATATTAAAAACATTCTTGTAATGATCGAATACTAAGGAAATTTTATAAGGAGAACAACTGAAAACAATAAGAGTCTGACAAAGAGTTGTGTATTACGTGTATTTAAGATTTCATCAATCGAGATTGCAAAACACAGTAATAACAGTAAACATTCGAATAGTTACAGAGATAAATGAAGGTATGGACCGATAATAGTAAATAAGTGACATGCCAGGACTGTTACCGGATACGTTCTATAGCGCTATTCGAACAACAGAAGATTTTTCAGTAGAATTTATTAGAACTGGAGTAAATATAATACAAATGGAGCTTGCAAAGATTTTGCTGAATCTCTTCGGATCAAGAAAAATTTACAAAA
The DNA here is from genome assembly GCF_021461395.2 of Schistocerca americana. Lineage (NCBI taxonomy): Eukaryota > Metazoa > Arthropoda > Insecta > Orthoptera > Acrididae > Schistocerca > Schistocerca americana. Next base: position 98,543,664 of record NC_060121.1, read on the forward strand.
CTTTAACAATACCATAATTATTCTGTTTCAAGGGAAAGAGGACGGACAAAAAACAAACAAGAAAATTATAAATTTATGAGTCTCTTCTCCTTAAACTTATTGTCTTGCGCAAGGAACAGATTTTCGATTCTGACCAATGAAAGAACCACGGTAAAACAAGCAGCCATCATGAATGGAACTGCTGAACGAATTTACAAGCTAAATTGTCAATCTGCCAGCAAATTAAAAATTTTTGAATAAACTTTACATTTTACTCGCTCGCAAGAAAATAAAATTCGTACTAATAGCGCCTGAGAAACAAGGCATTCACACAAAAAATTTTAGTACAATGGAGAAATCATACATCAGCATAGCATGTTACATTAAAACTCATTAGCACAGTCACGACACCACGTTCCATTCAGTGCCATGGTGGTCAATGGCTAGAACTCTTTGGCTCATCAATATAAGTCACGTTAGTGTGACGGCCTCGTAATTCTGTAATGAACAAAAGATTCTCCTGATGTTTATTTAACTCAGAATTGGATTAAACACAATACTTCTAAATACATGTCTAGGCAGTTGGACGCATCTGCTTCGCGTGTCTATTCACAGTCCTGTGGATGGCTATTGTTTTCGCCTACAGCCGTTTGAGCTTCGCAGTTGAAAGCTGTCAAAATCGTTGTCGTGTGTCAGCTATTTTCTTAAGTTGAATCAACTGTACGAGTGTCTTTGTAGTAAAGCATAAATGTATTAGAACTTTATGCACGACGCAGCATTTTTTTGCACATCTAATTGTTTATGACGCCATACCTACGGAACTGTCTCTCGAACAGTGAGATATTTGTGTAGGTACACTCAGCGGCATATATGGACACAGTCTGCAAAATATGTTGCGAATAAAGTTAGTAGAAAAGAAGTCCCAATAAATTTTAACGTCATGCACGATGTGACATTTTTTCAAGCATTTTAGTGTTTATGACGTCACATCTCCTTATCCGAGGCCCACGAGAAAGAAGCGTACGTCACGAAGGCGCTCAGCTCAGCTCACCAGACAAAACGCGTTTCTAAACATGTTAACTTGCAGCTGAGTGTTTACGTACTAACGAGGGTTGCATCTTCTACTGGAATCTGCTGCTATAATGTCTTACTGATTAACAGTACTACAACAAAATTTAATTTAAGATCAATACTCGATATAAATGGTATAACGGTTTGTTTATAGCATTAATTCTCTTCTGCTTAACATTCCTCATTTCATACCAGAAGTGGTCCCTTCTGCAAATGATAACAATTTTAGCATGATTTACATTTTATTGTACCCAGTACAGCTATAACAAATTATAAATAGGCCTATGGACTTCCGATCATTGTAGGACTAGTAACAGTAAGACTCCGTAATAGTGGACTCCAGTAGAATATGCAATTCTCTTTTGTACGTACACACCTAGTTACGGGTTAACAGCTGAAGAAACGAAGTTTGGCTGCTGAGTTGAGCGATAAAGCTAGAGCAGACCTACACTATGTGATCAAAAGAATCCGGACACCTGATTGAAAATGACTTACAAGTTTGTGGCGCCCTCCATCGGTAATGCTGGAATTCAATATGGTGTTGGCCCAACCTTAGCCTTGATGACAGCTTCCACTCTCGCATGCAAACTTTCGGTCCTGTACTGGAATGTTTCTTGGGGAATGGCACCCCATTCTTCACGGAGTGCTGCACTGAGGAAAGGTATCGATGTCGGTGGATGAGGCCTGGCACCAAGTCGGCGTTCCAAAACATCCCAAAGGTGTTCTGTAGGATTCAGGTCAGGATTTTCTGCAGGCCAATCCATTACACGGATGTTATTGTCGTGTAACCACTCTGCAACACGCCGTGTATTATGAGCAGGTGCTCGATCGTGTTGAAAGATGCAAACGCCATCCCAATATTGTTCTTCAACAGTGGGAAGCAAGAAGGTGATTAAAACATCAATATAGGCCTGTGCTGTGATAGTGGTACGGAAAACAACACGGGGTACAAGGTCCCTACATCAAAAACACGACCACACCATAACACCACCGCCTCTGATTATTAATGTTGGCACTACACATGCTGGCAGATGACGTTCACCGGGCATTCGCCATACCCACACCCTGACATCGGATCGCCATATTGTGTATCGTGAGTCGTTACTACATAAAATGTTTTTGCACTCTTCAATCGTCCAGTGTTTACGTTCCTTACACCAAGCGATGCGTCGTTTCGTATGTACCGGCGTGATGTGTGGCTTATGAGCAGCCGCTCGACCATGAAATACCGCCTAACTGTCGTATCACTTGCAGTGGATCCTGATGTAGTTTGTAATTCCTGTGTGATGGTCTGGAGAGATGTCTGCCTATTACACATTACGACTCTGTTCAACTGTCGGCGGTCTCTGTCTGTCAACAGACGAGGTCGGCCTGTGCGCTTTTGTGCTGTACGTATCCCTTCACGTTTCCACTTCACTGGCACATCGGAAACAGTGGACCTAGAGCTGTTTAGGAGTGTGAAAATCTCGCGTACAGACGTATGACGCAAGTGATACCCAATCACCTGACCACGTGCGAGCTCCGTGAATTCCGCGGAGCGTCCCATTCTGCTGTCTCACGATGTCTAATGACTATTGAGATCGCTGAAGAGGAGTACCTGGCAACAGGTGGCAGCACAATGCACCGAATACGAAAAACGTATGATTCGGGGGGTGTCCGGATACTTTTGATCACGTAATGTACCTTCGTGACGTACGCGCCACCGTCTGTCTTTCTCGTAGTCCTCGTCCTGATGTATGTGTCAAAGAATTATATAATTTTATAGGGACATTCAGTGGCATACGCGGATACCGTCTGCAACATGCATTGCGAATGGTGTTAGAAGTAAAAAAGGAATAAATTTGAACGTCATGCACAATTGGGCGGTTTCTCACACATTTTAATGTTTATGGTGTCATAACTCCTGTAACCCTGTGAAATTCATTGCGAATACAGTTAGCAGAACAGAACTAATACATTTAAACGTCATACATGAAGCGGCAGTTTTCAGTCTTTTCATTTGACACAATATCTTAACTATGACAGGTAGGTATACCTCACAACAACTCTTGCCTGAGATTAAGGAATGTGTGTACCAAATCTCGTTGAAATAGGTCTATTTGTTGACGAGGAGCTGTACATATACACGTAGACTGATGAGGCAAAACATTATAATCCCTCCTTAAAAGCTTCTTTGTCCGTCTTTGGAAAAAAATACGTCACTGATTCTGCGTATCAGGGGTCCGGAAGTTTGTTGGTTGTTTTGTGGCCATTAGATGTCTACGCAAAGCTCATGTGATTCGCGTAAATAACGGGTCGCGGATTGGTGTACGCGGCGATGGCGCCCGATAGCGATACAGATGGGTTTCATAGGATTTACATCTGTCGAACTCGGTCGCCGAGTCATCAACGTGAGTTCACTATAATACTCCACAAACCACAGTAGCACGGTTCTGGCTCCTAGATACGTACAGTTATGCTGCTGAAATGTGGCATCGCCGTCGGGAAGTCCGTCAAGCGTGAAGGGATGCAGGTGGTTTGCAGCTGACTTCGTTTCTTCCATTACTGCCACAGATCCCATGCAAGCGCAGAGGGATGTCTCCCACAGCATAATACTGCTCCCACCACCGTGCGTCCGCAGCGCGCTGCACATTTCGAGTTAACGTTTATCTCGATGACGGAATTTGTGGAGACGACCGTCGACGTCGTGTAGTATCTATGTGATTACCCCGTAGCGCGGACACGTTTCCATTGATCGACGGTCGAGTCCCAATGGTCCCATGTCCACTGCAATCGTAATTGACGAAGTCGTCGTAGCAACATGTGAACACGTAGAGGTGGTTTTCTGTGCAACATTGTGCATTGAAAGGTGTGCTCTGAAAGAATTGTGTATGCAACAGCATTGTGCTCTTTCGGAAGAGATGTCATCTATTCTACTTTACAGAGCAGACCAGCCTCTGGACCCATGTTATGTGAAGAGTCGTGGACTTCAAACCATTTAGCACCTAGTGGTAGTTCCACTATCTTGCTACGTCTTTCTGTAGATGATCACTACAGGAGCTCGTGAGCATTAACTTATTTGTCCGTCGCTGACATAGAAGACCGCAAACCTTCTTTCTTTCCGTTCTGGGCAAGCTGTGCAGTCACCAGAGTACATGTAAAGCTTAGTGGGGCAGGGTAGATGCTAGCTACAATGAAGTCGATAATTCGATTGTAATACTGGCATTTTAATTTGATATTCCCCACATATGACAAAATTTACAAAAAAGAAGTGAATTTCTTCGTCCACCCACACACTCCTGAGAATGGCACATCAACAATTTGCAATTACGCGCCCCTATTACCGGCAGCTAAGTTGATAAATACTCGGCATTTCGCACGCTTCTCAGCACGCAAAGAGCTCTACCGCAGAACTCTGCACGGAACACGCGTTGCTGCAGTGCTGCTATACAGACCGCATATCTCCCTTCGAAGACGATGGCCAAGGCGCCGTCTCCAAGTCCGTACCCCTCGATGGTTGAAAGCGAAGTGCTCTCTCTCCACAGTTCTCCCGTCTCCCACGCGTACGAAAACGCGGCGGAAGAATACTCAGTTTCAGCCAATGTCGAACGCTCTATCATCGCCGACATACCTCGAACGGCAATTCTGAGATCTACCCAATAATCGAGTAGGTCATAACGCCCCTAGGCAAACGAAATTCCCGCCTTCGCCACGTGTTGCTCAGCACAGGTGGCTACGGATGCCGGGCTACCGCCAAAAGCGCCGTACTGTCCCGCGTTTCCGGTGACCGCTACCTGCCGCCCACGGCGGCCCGGTGAGCTACGGCCAGGTGCAGACTTTATATTCCACAATTCTCAACTTCCTACACTTTAAGTTAGTGACTTAATCATGCAGTCATGCAAGGAATACTGCTCGAGAGTGCCTCATATTTATCATAATTCAATAAAATTATAATCTGATGCCCTTGCCAGTCACTTTGTGATTAATACTAATGTTGGTAAGCTAACGTGTAAGTGCTCATGTCCTGACACCTTACAATTCAACCAGCTCCGCAGTTTCCGATATACTCGTTCATAGGTTCTGCGTAGCAATAATCTGTTCCTTGTCAAAGTCGCTTATCTCAATGCAATTTCCCATTTGCAGCCCATATCTTCGCTAGGATGATCGCTCGTTCGTGTCTGTTCCGCTTAATTTTGTTACTGCGTCACGTGCCTGCAACGCCACGACGCAGCATCCAACGTCGCTGAAAGCAGTGCACATGATGTTTTAGCTTATCGGTGCACCGACATCATTTTTATAATACGTATGCATTAACTTTTAATTCCCTACATTGCAGAGACATTACAGTTTTGCTGTATTTTGCAGTCTAGACACCCATGTAAATTAGCTCAATTACCGCTATGCTTTCATTTCAACGCCGCTTCAGTAGAGTGTGGTAGCGTCACCAAACGTCGCTTTGATCAGTATCAGAGTGGAACGTGGCCGTGTGACGTGGCATCGCAGAACAGTTCCGGAATGCTGTTGCAATGAGTGCAGCAGTTACTGCGTCGTGTGGAAACAGCGTGTTCTGATGAGCTTACGTGTGCGAGAATCGGCCCCATCTTTCACGTTAATGGCAGCGAGCGCGGTAAACTGAAATCCTTTAATGGAGGAAGCGCGTCAATTATTCCAGCAGTAAATGCAAGCGAATTCGGTCACGTTTAATGCGCGAGCAATATTGGACGGCGAAACAATCCACAAATGGCATTCGTAAAGGAAGCACGTAGCGCGGTCTGCGTGACGCGCATGCGCGCCGCCCCTTCCACTGCCCTCAAATGGCGACATCAGCTGTCCACTGCGTAGCGCCCAGGTTTTGACATTCACGACAAGTCCGATAAACATTTAAATGGGGACAAGCAGTAGCAGGTGATGTTAAATAGCACGTAGAGGAATAAATAGAAGACACGCACTTATCTCGGTGACCGTATAAAACAGGTTTACTGTTTTACTGTAACGAATAGCCTATCCTACAATTATCGTGTCTCAAGATACGTTGATGGGATCTGTCAACGTAGAAAAACCGTTAGACAACGCCAAATGGTGTAAGATGTTTGAAATTCTGTGAAAAATAGGGGTAAACTGCAGGTAAAGAAAGGTAATATAGAATCTGTACATGAGCCAAGAGGGAACAATAACACTGGAATCCCAGAAAGAAGTGCTCGGATTAAAAAGGGCGTAAGTCAGGCATGTAATCTTTCACCAGCACTTTTCAATCTATACATGGAAGAAGGAACGATGAAAATAAAGAATATTTTAAGAACGGGAGTAAAATTCGCTGATGACATTGCTACTCTCAGTGAAAGTGAAAACCAATTACAGGATCTGCGGAATGGAGTAAACAGTCTAATGAGTGCAGAACACAGATCGAAATTAGATCGAAGAAAGATGAAAGTAATGGGAAGCAGCAGAAATGAGAATAGCGAGAAACGTAATATCAGAATCGGTGATCACGAAGTAGACGAAGTTGAGGAATTCTGCTACATAGGCAGCAAAATAAATCATGACTGACAGAGAAAGGAGGACATCAAAAGCAGACCAGAACTGGCGAAAAGGGCATTCCTGGCCAAGAGAAGTCTGCTAGTGTCAAACATGGGCCTTAATCTGAGGAAGAAATTTATAGAATGTACGTTTGCAGTACAGCATTGTATGGTAGTGAAACATGGACTGTGGAAAACGAAAAAAGAAGAGAATCGAAGTATTTGAGATGTGGTGCTACAGAAGAATGTTAAAAATTGGATGGAGTAATAATATAAGGAATGAGGAGGTTCCGCCCAGAATAGGAGAGGAAAGAAGTGTATGCAAAACACCGACAGGAAGAAGGGACAGAGTGGATCGTATGACATCTGTTGAGACATCAGGGAACAACTTCGATGGTAGTAGAGGGAACCTCAGAGGGTAAAAACTGCAGGGAAAAACCTAGAGTGGACTACATCCAGGAAATAATTGGGGACTTAGTTTTCAAGTGCTACTCTGACATGAAGATGTCGGCCGAGGAGAAGAATTCGTGGTGGGCCGCATCAAACCAGTCAGAACACGGATGTCTAAAATTAAAAAAAAGTTACGAAACATTTCACAATACGATACATCGTAAAGGAAGCGCGCTAGAATCGTGCAACAAGTACTACTGACATTCCAGTTTACGCTACTTTTAGTCTGGTAATCTCAATAGGCAGTGTTCGAATTAAAAAAGTCTATGTTTGTACAAAAAATACACTATCTAAGTATGGTGGTATCTGTTGATTGGCTAACAGTACAAGTCTTTGACTACCAGACCATTCTGTGAAAAATGGACATCAACACAACTCTCAATTTAAAATTTTAGGTGCTTCAACTTATGTATGTAGTGATTTTGATAAATGGGGACAAGCTGCAGGAAATGTTCGCTGGGAGTATAAATAACAAAAAGCTCCTATAGAAATATGGCCGAAATGCATTCCACCCATTTGAAGATGGATACGGACAGTTTTCTACAATACAGGGTGAAAATTAATAAAACAGACGAACTGTAGGGACACATTCCTGTTGGGAAATGAAGGAAGAATGGCCATGTGTACATGTGTACGGAAATGGATGGTGTTCATGCAACGACAACAAATTGTCTGGGAACACATGTGCAATCGTACATTTCTGGACACATGTTCATAGAACCTTTTTTCCTCAATTTCCAGTCAGGAATCCGTTCCTGCAGTTAGTCGGTTTTATTCATGTTCACCCAATGATTGGAAGCCCACAATAGAACACAGGATAATGGGAGTGTTGTGTCTGTACTACTGTCTTAGCTCCACACCTACGAGGGTAATGAGCTGGAGCGCCATCATATGGTAGCCTCATTATCCCTTGCAGACCCAAGCAATCATCATAGGCACTCCACCTGCTCCTTCCATCCTCATGATTTCTACCTCACCATTTATGGTCGTTCCATCCAGCTAACTCTTACCGTGAGATACCTTGGCCTCACCCTCGACTGTATCCTCACCAGTGCCCCTCATCTCCTGATCAGTGATCAGAAAGTGTATAACTGCCTCTGCCTCCAGAAACTCCTGCCCATCTGGAAATGGGTATTGTATCCTTCCACCACTCTCCACACCTACAAATCCCTGATCTGTCCCATCCCCTGTGCCTCCTCCCCCGCTTATGAGGCCATCCAAATCCTCTAATGCCACTCATTCTGCCTTGCCTTCCACTTTCTGTCACCAATACGGATCCTGTATGAACTCAACGCCTTCCACCACCTCCTCCTTTTCCTCCAGCATATCCACATCCTTTACACTGTCTGCAGGCTTGAGCACCTCCGCCTCCTGGTGTCTTCCTTCCTATCCACTCCACCCCCCCCCCCCCCTACGCCCATAGCTGCGCCTCTACCGCTGTATCCCACCTTCTCTCCACGTCCACACCCTCCATAGCCTTCATCAGATCAATTTCCAGCACCTAACCCCTCCCAGATGATGAACTTCGCCATGACGTCTACCCATCTCACAAACTGTAGACCATCCTTCTTTCCCCCTCCCCAGGGTCACCCCTTTGCCATCCCCTATTTTCCCCTGAACAGTTTTTCCTCCCCCCCCCCCCCCCGAGTCTCTGAACTCCCTCCTAGCTGTTTTCCCTCTCCCATCATTCCCTCCCCACCCTCTTTTGGTGTGCCCCCCCCCCCAACCCCATCTCCCATCCCATTTTCTGCCCCTCCCTAGCACCACTACCAGCCCCCCTACTCCTTTCTATCTCGTTTCACCACCCCTGGCAGATCGTCCCGGTTTTTTATTCATTACCGGGTGTGCTGCATCAATGTTGTGTTCAGTGCAGTTCTACAGTGTCATCAAGTTGTGTAGATTTTAGTCTGGTGCTCGACTTCTATATAGTTTTGCTATCTGTGGTTTTTCCATTCTAAGCCACCCATTGTGTGGCTGTTTGAATCATTCTGACTTTTTATGCTCCAGCGGTACCTGGACTTTCGTCTTTTAATTCTTCCCGTGTGTGGTTTTTGTGTAAAATAGGTTTTGTCGTCATTTTACAGTCACTTCTTTTTGTATAACTTCTTCCATTATATTCCCCATTGTTTATGTCTTTGTTCAACCATGTTTTCTCCTTTTTATTGCTTTAAATGTCCTCCTGTAAATTTGGATAGCCTCTAGGCTGAAGAGTAGCGCCTATGCCACTGTCAGCCCGCCCCGGATGGGGAATTGAAAATACAATAAAGGAAAAAAAAATCTTTTGCATCACCAAAGGCTCCTCTTCAAGCAGCGGAGGCAGGCTCACCTGCAACAAGGTCAGCTATGCCTCGCATATGAGGCGGTGTGGTAAGATTACTGGACTCATGACACAGTCACCAATAATCCCCGCCAATACATTGAGGGTAAACCAGTGCTGATGCATTCTTGCCGCCATACTATGTAGATTTTCCGTGAAGGTTAACTCACCTCCATTTTCAAATAGGTTAGCTGACAAAAAAAAATGGCTCTGAGCACTATGGGACTCAACTGCTGTGGTCATAAGTCCCCTAGAACTTAGAACTACTTAAGCCTAACTAACCTAAGGACAGCACACAACACCCAAGCTGACAAAAATTATGGCATTGTGGTGACCTGTGCAATGAACCACCAACAGGACTGTGGCTGCAGAAGCAAGTGCGTAAGTAGTGAAGCCTGTACGTGCTGTATGTGATATGGAGAACGTTCCACTGGTCGTTTGGCTTACCCCACTCCGATCAGGACTCCTGCCTGGTGCCAATAATGAGCTCACTGTCAAAGATGTTTTATCTCCACCTTCAACATTGCTTAACTACTCAGAACGCATTTCCGGCCATATGTCCTGATGACCGTTGTTCCTTATCTTACCAGGGATCGTTCCCTGCAGTTTTCCCAATTTCTCAGTATCCTTGCTTTCTATGAAGGCAATTCGGACAGTAAGTTCAGATCGGTGGCGAAATGAAAACCACTGTGAAAATGTGGTGATGTTTTACACTGATGTGTTGGGTAGTGTTTCTAGTATGCCTGTCGATTGTGGCAAAACGCTTTTTTCAATTCTGAGCGCACGGTGAGCATGTAAAGATGCCTAGAAAATAATGTCTCCCACCAAGCATGAAGGCTTGGTGAGAGATATTGCCTGATGTCATGCAGCCCACATAACATAACTGTCTTGCGTTTGGGTTTTCATGACAGGTTTTGATCACCCACAACAGAGCCCGTAATTGGCTCGTTCTGAGTTTCATATCTGCTCATATGAACTGCTGGCTATGAAGTCAACATTCTGATACAGACAGCGAGCTGTTGAGGATACAGGTTTACTTATGTAAAAATCAACACTTATTCCTTTCAGGCACTGTTTATAATGTGTATGTTTTACAGATATTTTGTTGAAATATGGTAATGCAGCACACTTTCTAAGAAAATTAGAAGTATTTTGAATATTTTTGATCCTACTTAGAGTTATTAAAAAATACAAAGAAATTGATGCAATTTTTTTCCTGTATCCTCAACAGCTCGCTGTCTGTATCAGAATGTTGTCTTCACAGCCAGCAGTTCATGTGACCAGATACGAAACTCAGAACGAGCTTACTCAAATGGAGGTACCATTTAATTCAATGTTATACATTTGAAGGCGACCAAATTTTTACCAGATGTGCATGAAATGAATGGCGGGGATACTAGACCTATTTAATTCCACCTATTATGTGTATTAGAAGGATAAAAATACATCTCATCTTACATTTTAATTTTTATAATTTTTTTCTTAAAATGTTACTTTCTCTATAATTTAGCCAGTTCTGCAATAAAGCTTAGGTCTACTACATAAGTATGAACTAATGCAAGTTACAGGAAAAAATTAGAGCAATGCTTTATGAACGTTAGGAAATATTTGTAACCGAATTTTGAAAAATACAACTTGCGGGAAATTACGAATCAAAATATGAGTCCAATTAAACTGTGCCTCAGAACATTCCTGGAGCATAGTCTTCATCTTGCATCATTTCTTCACTTTCAGGCTTCCTCTTGGCATTCCTTTTAAAGCTTCTTGCTTCTTTGGTGTCTCGAAGGGCGAATCTTTCAGCTTCGTGCACCTGTTGTCTCTCACACGCAAGCAATTGATCTTTTATATTACAGCCACAATTTATACCTAAATTTCTCAGGACATCCAACCTTCCTATCACTCCATCACCGAAACATATCACTGCATCTAGTACACCAACTTTTAATGTATTTAGTCCTTCAAAAATATTCTTGGATAATCTTTCCCATATGCAATGGTTGAAACTTTCATTTGTATTCTGAGTGCCCCCATGAAGACATTTTCTAAGCAAAACAGGGTCACTGAGGTCTCTAAAAATTCGTTTTATTTCATTCATAACAGGCTCAGGAAGAGAATACTTATGATTTCACCACTTTCTTTTACGTTTTGGTAACCACACCAAGAATCTGCTCCTTTGGGGCAAAGTCTGTGAACAGGGTGTTCACCTGTGGACAACTTATGAAAGTAGTCGGCCCATACAGCGTTTCTCATTGCTGTAACATCATTCAAAGGTGCGGTTCGTCTAACGGCCAGTCCACAATAACTCTGAATGTTTGTTTCAGTTTCTGTCAATCTTCCTCGGCCAGACAGAGATTTTCCAACAGGTACCAACTTGCCTTTCATTTCTCTTCGTAGCTTCCTCAATCTAGCACCCATCCTCCTTTGCATATGTGCACAGTACTCCAGTTCTGGTACCGAGGTATCACCATAAACATTGAACTCAGTAATTTTATTGAAAGCTTTAGAGTCCCCATCGCGTAGTTACTTCGTATATCTAACGTTATAACGGGCACCGACCTCTGAAATATTTTTAGAGCTCCATCACACTCCATACCTCCACTGTAACTATCATAATTCTTAGAACACTGATGTTCAATATGTCCTTCAGTGTTACAATGGCCGGTGCGGCAGTCTTTAGATAAGCACTCAACATAAACAACTTTTTCATCCTCCAGAGAAGTAGCACTTACAACACCACTCAAGGAACAATGTCCTCGACGTTGCCATGTCTCATCAAGTGCAACAGCAATGTCCCTGGTTCCACTAATATTTACAGTTTCTTTTACTGCTCGTTTCATAGGTGCTTTAGACACAATCTTCAAGGCACCTAAAAGTATTTTAATGTACTTTCTGAACCTACTGGTTGGAGGAGGAAGGTCCATCAAACCACAAAAAGCTTGAGCAGCCTGCAGCCTTTTTTCCTGTTCCTATTGCACGCATCGCATACTCTAACTTCAAATTCACATCGTATGAGTTATGCACAATGTACGAAGTTATTTTCGAGGTAGATTTATTGCAGGATTTACTTAGAACAACTAATTTTGACGCTAAACCCTTCCTGCTACTTTGTTGTTCAGTTATTTCTAGACAGCCTACACAAGCAAATTGTTTACATTTCACCACTCCCTTTATCAAAGAAGACAAGATGCCCACATCAACAACAAGAAATCCACTACAAACAGAGTCATTGTTAACACAAAAATTTGAATCATTACAAGGCGTGCCATGTTGGAGTTTCTTACCTGAAGAACTGATACATAGGTTACTTCCAACAACTTGCTTTGTTTGTGGACTGGTTACCACGGAATTTCCTTTCATCGACTTTCTTGATGCGTGGCATAGTTCGTGTACACTGCACACTAAAGGATATGACTTCGAGAAATATATGTAGCACTTGGACAACAAACATTCAGTAACACCTGAACAAGCACCTTCAGCGAAACAAAAGTAAATACTAGCAAAGATAATCACTAACAGGCACTAGAAACCGGCACTATTACCAACATATACAATGTATCACACGTGTAATCGCTGGAAACAGAAAGTTCACAGTTCTTTCCGAAATAGTACTGGTTTCTGCAACAGAAATAAAGGGGGCGTGGTGGCATGCATGACCGTAACTTTAATTTTTTTTGTATCTAGATCATTTTTCAATTGAAGCTCTTTAATGTATATATCAATGTGATCCGGAAAGAGTATAGAATTTAATAAAATCATAAAAAATTCGATTTTTCCACTATTTATAAGTATCAGGTATCCTTAATGATTGTAGAGAATTGGCGGAAACCACAGGCGGTTGCCTTCTACGACGAGGGTACTGGGAAGTTGGTACAACGCAACGACAAATGTCTAAGTCGGAGCGGTGACTATGTAGAGAAGTAGATGGAAGGTGTAGCTAGTATACTGATAATTAAATATTTTTGATTTTCACAGTGGTTTCCAATTTCGCTACCGATTTGAACTTCCTCTCCGAATAGCCCTGAATACAGTAACAGAATGAGTGACAGCAATTTGTTTACAGAGCAGATACCACAGGAACAAGCAGCAGCGCCCGCGCTGTTGACGTCAGTAGGGCCAAAACACTTTCACCATACACATGATATAAAAGTTCTGAGGACATTGATACCTATCCATCATTTTCCCTGTTTGTTTCTACAGCGTACTATTAGTGCCAGAACGATGTTGTAAATACGAGAAAGCTAAAAGTACAATAAAGTGTAACCGTTTTTACATTTACATATTTTATTTTTTCCCGCCATTTACCTTATTTTCTGGTGGTCACATCGCAAGCTCTATTCTCTGAAGTAACATTCTTTCTGGCATTACAGATTTCTTATGTACAACGTTTGCCACTTTTTGCGCTATTGAACCAGTCTTACAAGACTTCTCTTGTTCTAAAGATACTTTCATACCACTGAACGATAATTTTCCAAGCCCGGATATTATTGATCTTTTTCTACATTCATAAACTAAATGAACTGTACTAGGGAGAGCTGGCAGAACCAACCCGACTTCTGCCCCACCACCTACCCCCATCCTAATCTTCTGCGAGCGCCCACCTGGTAACAAACAGTCAGCGCTAGTTTGGTCAAACCTCTCCTGCGCACAGCTGTCACACTGCTCTGCTAGGTCAGGGGACGATCAGCGATCAGCTGCGTTCGACAGCTGTGGTCTTTAACGTAACTGCTGTGCAGTGTTACGTGCTTTCTTACTCCGTGCGGTATGGCTGTAGTACGGAATGTGTGTGGCTAACAGTATAACTCCTCAGCAGTCTGGTGAGACTAATAGGATCGTGTAAAGCGAACTCATTACTGCAGTCAGCGTCCGTATAAACAGCAAAACTGCTGCTACCGGAGCCATAAGTTCTTGCACGTAACTTCAAACCAGCAACATCCTCCTTCCCCCATCCCCTTTTCCCTCCATGCTCAACTGTTAATAACGTTGTAATTCTGATGCAGGTATGTTGCAACTTACTATAAGACAAGCATCTATACTTTAATCTGAATTAGCTGGCAGCTGACGTATGAAGTCCGAAGTTACGATGTTATCGCGACAGTGGAAAAATAGCTTTGAAGTTTCCATTTCGTGATAAAATCAAATAAAAGGTGTGTAACTCATGTACGGTATAAATATGAATATGTATTTAAGCATGACAGAAATTCAGTCTTAAAATGCAGTTTGACTCATTCTAAAACAGTAAACACTCCCTCATGATGGAATTTACGGAACACCATGTGGCAAAGAATGGATGGTTGAATATGAAAAAGCCACACATATCATTACTCACCCAAAAGTAGCTGATGTTAGAAGCCCACTGTTCTTGTGGAAAGAGCTGTCTGTAACTCATCTACCTGACACTGTAAATCAGTGGCGCCTAAGATTTCGGCTTGCGGACCATTCCTGGGCCTGACCGCCAAAGCGCTTAGTCTTGGTTCACATTTCCCCCACTGTCAGGCTGGGCTGTGTGAGCGAAAAGAGTGGGAAGAGGGTAACACAGCGAACGCGTCGCATTAAAGTAGCAGTACAGTCGCATGGCATATCACTTGCTTTTATATTTTACATTTCTGAACAACATATATCACTAACAAACCAGGTTTTCACTGAAACTTCCTGGCTGATTAAAAGTGTGTGCCGGACCGAGACTCGAACTCGGGACCTTTGCCTTTCGCGGGCAAGTGCTCTACCAGGAGAGCATCTGTAAAGTTTCGAAGGTAGGAGACGAGGTACTGGCAGAAGTAAAGCTGTGAGGACGGGGCGTGAGTCGTGCTTGGGTACCTCATTTCGTAGAGCACTTGCCCGCCTAAGGCAAAGGTCCCGAGTTCGAGTCTCTGCGCGGCACACAGTTTTAATCTGCCAGGAAGTTTCATATCAGCGCACACTCCACTGCAGAGTGAAAATCTCATTCTCAGGTATTCACTATTACTTATTTTTGGGGTGCTGAAGACATAAAATTGTTCTTATCTGGTACAATCTATCGGCATACGGACGGATGCAGAAAATTTCGCAGAGTTTCACACTCAATTTGCCACGTAATCGTGACTTATTGAATTCCACAAGCTAAGAAAATGGTCTTTCACACAACTATCTCGGGAAATATTGTAGCATTTTTGCAACTTCATTATGGAGACTACGAAAATCTACATGAGAAAAGCAATGTAGACGTCTTGGACTGTTTAAACGTTAACAAGATTTGTGATTAAAACTGAAATTACCTTGCAGGTCAATCAGTTCAAAACGTTCAAAATGTCTGTGAATTCGTAAGGGACCAAAGTACTGAGGTCATCGGTTCCTAGTCTTACAAACCACTTAAACTAATTATGCTAAGTACAACACACACACACACGCCCGAGGGAGGACACGAGCCTCTGTAATATCTACACTGGCCTAAAAACATTTATGAAATATCGTTCAAACTGATATCCTGAATTCGTAGGAAACGGACAACTTCAGCCTGCAGTCATTTTAGAGCCAACGTTTTCACTTTGCAGCCAATACTGTGTGAGGTGGCCGTTATTGTTTGCTGCGTCACCGTGTTGTCCTTCATTCTGTGCTGTGCAGTTTCTTTCCATTGTCGTTATGTAACTGTTGCAGATGCGATTTTTTCAAACACGCTAAACCATAAGATGATTTGAGTTTCGATTACGAACAACTTTTAAGGGTCTTTTACTTCAGTGCACGCGCACTGCTTCCTCAGAAAACTGAAACGCAGTCTTAAGGCGGCTGCACTGCGAGGGCAGGGGGGGGGGGGGCTAGTTCCCCCGTCACTGTTCCTCAGTCCATGTGGGGGCCTGGCTTACGTCCTTTGCTCTCTGCAACACAAGGACTTAGCCAGGATTTTCTCAAATGGAAGGGGAGATGTCCAACTTACTTTGTTTCATTCTGAAGATTTCCGTAATGAACGATAAATCATTTTATTCTAGAATGATCTCGGAGTCTTCACGAATCTCCTTACTAAAGGGTGCTGTATTTTGACAAACCAATGACAAGGAAAGGGAAACTCCCTATCGCAGCCCCCTCAGGTTTAGTGGTAAGAGGATCCAATGGACATCCCGTCAAAAACTGAACACAGATCAAGCACGGAAAGAGGAAGAAGGTGTAGTTAGCTGTCAAAAAAAAAAAAAAAAAAAAAATAGAAACAGTGAACGGGCCAAGAACAAGAAGTGCAATAAAGAGCAGCCAGGAGAAGAAACGGCGTTGTGGTTAAGTGGTTATGTTGTTGGACTGCCAATCGGGCGAGCTGTGTTCATGTGTTTCACTTCTGCCATTTTTTTTTCGCTGATCGCTGTATTCAGATTTGTGTCTGTATCGTGGTGTAACGTCCGTTACCATCAACGAAGCGTAAGATAGGGAGCTATGAAGACAGTTGATTGTGTATAGTTACTGTATTAGCAGCCGTAACGAAGTGGCCTTCGAATTGGAATCGCAAACGTTTTATGACAAGGCGACAAGTCATCCGAATCCTCCACCGGCCGGCCGGAGTGGCCGAGTGAACATAGGCCCTAGGTCTGGAACCGCGCGACCGCGACGGTCGCAGGTTCGAATCCTGCCTCGGGCATGAATGCGTGTGATGTCCTTAGGTCAGTTAGGTTTAAGTAGTTATAAGTTCTAGGGGACTGATGACCTCAGATGTTAAGTCCCAGCCGGGCGCGGTGGTCTAGCGGTTTTAGGCGCTCAGTCCGGAACCGCGCGACCGCTACGGTCGCAGGTTCGAATCCCGCCGCGGGCATGGATGTGCGTGATGTCCTTAGGTTAGTTAGGTTTAAGTAGTTCTAAGTTCTAGGGGATTGATGACCACAGATGTTAAGTCCCATAGTACTCAGAGCCATTTGAAGAATTTGAACCTCCACCGGAAAACACGCCTCGTGTGTCACATACGGCATTAGTGGCAATACGTGTGTCATGTGATAGAAATCTCTTTTCGACGCATCGGATAGGTACGACCTATCAGTGAGTGAGATATGCCTCCTTGCCCTATTCAGGTATTCGCAAGAATGTGAGTGTGATCACTCCCAAAGAAATTACGAAAACATAATAGTTTGTCTCGTAAGCTTCAAGAAATGAGTGCAACAGCTTCACAATCACGTAACTTCTCTGTGCCCCGTCAAAACACATGTTTTCAATGTTACGTCCCATTTTGGAAGTTTTGGCTCTTGAATTCCTTTGTTGTAACATAGTTTACACTCGTTTATTTGTTGTTTTCATTTCTGTGAGACGTTTATTTGGTATCTCGGTTCCTCTCACTATACATCACATTTTCTTGCGACGGTAACGTATTCTTACCATAACTAAGGTATAGCATGACAACTGCCAAGACCACAGAAAGTAAACAAACATTTCAGTGACCAGGCAGACAGTTCATAAAGTTGTGAAAAAAAAGACACGAGAAAGTTTCGAACACGGCTCGCTCTTTGGGCAGTCTCAACACCGTGAGCGATTAACCACGACACCATTGAAGTTTCAAACTACTCTTTATTGTAGTTCTTGTTCTTGAACCGTTCAGTGTTTCTATTTTCATTTTTTTTTCACAGTTCAGTACACCTTCTTCCTGCTGTTATGCTAGATCTGTATTCAGTTTGTGATGGACTATGGACAGGATATCTTGCCACTAAATCCAAGAGGGGTGTGATGGGGAGTCTCCCTTGTAAGAAGCAGTTACTCCAATCTGTCTTAGCCCTCCAAGGTCACTCTACTCTTCTTTCAGTCTGGATTTGAGCTGAAGAAATGATCAGGAGAGGACGAGCGATAATTTTTTGGGACACCGTATGATTATTACCGACAGGTTGTTTGAAATAAAGAGATCTCTGTTCAACAGAGAAAGTAGAAGAATGTAGAGGATCTGAAATTATTCAGCCATACACTTTCCCAAGTTTCCTCGTCTAAGTATGCTCACGTCACTTCTTTCAAGGTAAGAAAGATCATTTTCTGCATTGCAGACTTTCCCGGCAGACAAATTCACGAGCCTAAATATGGAAAATTTGGATAATTATTTATTTATCATGTGGCTTTTAGTGCCTGGGAGTCTCCGAAAAGACGCTCGGCTCGCCTTAGATGCAACACTCTTCATTTAAGCAGGGGGCTGCAGCTTTACGAAAACTGGAATCTGTCAGGAAAGAAAGGAATTAAGAAGGAATTCCCTATGACTTAAAATAAGGGACGAACCCGGCATTTGCCTAAATTGAAGTTTGGAAGTTTGTGTAAGTTCCTATGGGACCAAACTGCTGAGGTAATCGGTCCGTAGGCTTACACGGTACTTAATCTAACTTAAACTAACTTACACTAAGGACAACACACACACTCATGCCCGAGGCAGGACTCTAACCTCCCCGGGTGGAGGTGGTGGGGGGGGGGGGGGGGGGTAGCGAACCGTGGCAAGGGCCCTGAGACCACGCGGCTACCCCGCACGACACTTTAATTGAAAATGGGAAACCACAGAAAACCGTTTGCACGTTTCCCGGCGGATACATACGAACCACCTCGCCTTCCGAATAAAGGGATTGCTAGCTTAGCATCTCAACGAGCAGAGCCACACCAAGTCAGAGGAGAATTTGGAAAAAGTTAGTTGTTGTATATTGTTTCAAAATAAAATTCATCATAACAAAAGATACAGTTCTGACTTTGGGTGTTCTTCCTTTAATTACACATTTTAGTCATTTCCTACTGCATGAATGCATGCATATTTTAAGATTTAATAGTTCATAGAACTGCTGGTTTCAGTTAATATGGTATCACAAGAGTGTAAATGATATTTGACGAAAGGGGGAAAGAGCGGTGCAGGACGCAGTCGGCTGGAACGAATTCAAGCAGGCTGCTGAAAACAATCGTATAGAAACGAGCGAACTGTTGAATGTGCTATCACCACATACCCCTTCCGCTCTCCACAATCCCCTCCCCATCGTTTCGTATCAGAACTGAGCTACGCTGGGTGACCAGATGGGGCGATATTTTGCAATTGGGACCACTAATGATAGCACAGTGACCTAATTTATTTTTTTAAATAAATGCAACCGTCACCGTTTGGAGGGTATTTTTGTTGATCATCGCGGCTATTTGTCGATGCAGACAAATCCAAGAGCATTTTCATGCTCTTATTTTAGTTTAATGTAATTTGAATGCTATTTACTGCTCCTCTGCCTTGTGAAATACTGGAATATTTCAAAACTGAAGTTCTTCCAGCCTCCCGAATAAAGACATAAACCGCTATAAAACTTCCTGACAGATTAAAACTGTGTGCCCGACCGATATTCGAACTCGGGACCTTTGCCTTTCGCGAGTAAGTGTTCTATCGAGTTTTTCTCTTCTTCCAGCTCAAAAGTAGGAGAGAAATCAAAACGCTTTTCTTTGGAAAGTACATACCTCAAAGTAAACAAAATGCACCTTTTTTGAGTTTCCGAACGTACCATAGCATGGGAGCTCTTCACCAAGGAAATGTTACGTTTTCTCAAAGATCTAAGGGAAATGAGACAGAGAGAGAGAGGAAAAAGAAAATCTCCGCTGCTGAATGCATACAAGAGCGGTCCTCTCCGGCGCTTCTGCCTCTGGGCACTTCGTCTCGTAGAGCTGAAGGCGACAACCGCTTCGTCGTGATCTCCGTATGCCTCTTCATCGTGTTCAACGTCAGCTTCTCATACTCGGGACGTTCTAGAGGCGAGAAAGATCTCGTAACACACTCCCCATGGAATTAGAACAAATATTTTGGGTGTTTCGGGTTGCACACAATAGCCGTACGTCGTTAGTGCTGGTTGTTCCAGAAGTCCATCATATTCTTCGGGCCATCGCGAAGCAGGTAATGCACTGCTGGGGCTCGTAGCTATGTCATCGCGTACGTCTTGGCTCTTCCGTAGTACGTTCAGTCCGGAAAAAGAACGGTCTTATGGTCAATGGCCTCTTGTCCTACGTGAAGAAGGAAGGACATCCTCTTCGTCTCTAGATGCCATACTTCCGCAGAGGGGCCGCACGTAAGACGGCGCGCGTCGTCGTTTCCGTTGACACTTGATCCGGTGACGTGTTTGCCGTTAACTGCGTGGAACCGAGCTTTTCTTGTTTCTGTCTCAGGGGTGGTATGGTGAATTGTCCGACATATCGCCGGCCAGTGGATTGTGGGGTGCCGTTCTTCCACAGGGTTGGTGGCGCGTCTGCTCGTAAGTATTCGATAGACATCGCGTGCTGTTATCCGTCTATTGGCCGGTAGATCTGCTTAACGAAGCTATATTCAGGAAAAAAAACTGCTATGACGAAATGATTGGGAAATGTTCTTTAGCATCACCGGAGCAGTTAGAGAAGCTAGCGCCTCTTCGTCTATCAAGAGTCCCCTCAGATTAGGTTGTTATCTACACCAAGTTTTCAGCACCGCGTTGAGATAAAACACCAAGATACGATTGTGAACGTGTAAGAGCTCGAGTCCTTCGAGTACCTTGAAGAGTAATCACGACTGACGAAGTATATATGCGCTACCAGAATGCGTGGGGTGATTGCCTTCAGCATCTGAAGAATGTGTGCCTATTGCGGGATACATGAGGCCTAGTAGATGCTTATGTAGACATCACCGACTGAGCTACCCAAGATCCGTCCTCGCGGCTTTGCGTTTGCCAATACTAAGTTTCCACCCAGGAAGTTACATATCAGCGCACACTCTGCGGCAGAATAAAAATTTCGTTCTGGGAATATAGCCCAAGCTGTGTGTAAGCTAAGTAAGTCTTCGCAATAACTTTCGTCGAGGAGTATTACTCTTGCAACTTTCGCAGGAGGGCTTCTCTGAAGTCAGAAAGGCGGAAGATGAGGTACTGGCGGAAGGAAAACTGTGAGGACGGTGCGTGAACCGTGCTTCGATAGCTCAGTGGTTAGAGCGCTTTCCCGCGAGAAGCAAAAGTCCTGAGTTCTAGTCGCGGTCAAGGACACTGTTACAATATGCCAGAAAACTCCATATCAGCGCACACTCCACTGTAGAGTGAAAATTTCATTTAGTCAAACTGCTACAGATTGGTAACTAGGTCATTCTAGTAGTGCGCACGTAGTTCAAATGGCTCTGAGCACTATGGGACTTAACAGCTGAGGTCATCAGTCCCCTAGAGGTCAGAACTACTTAAACCTAACTAACCTAAGGACATCACAAACATCCATGCCCGAGGCAGGATTCGAACCTGTGACCGTATCGGTCTCGCGGTTCCACACTGTAGCGCCTAGAACCACTTGTGGACACGTAGTTTTGGCTTACCGTAAAGCTAGTGGACGAATCAAAATCGGTTTTCCTGTTCTTCCTTGGTACAAACTTATCCATAGTTATGAAATATCACAACAGTGCACAGCACAAAACAATAAAAAGTAGCAGTTTAACATTAAATTCAACTGCAAGTAAAAACTGAACTGATTAATAAAACTACCGCTGAGCTGAAGTAAGGCCAACAAATGGTATTGGCTAAAACAGGGATGGGTGACAGCCGATAGTGCTACAGATGTACAGACAGTTTAAATCCACCGTTCGCCTCGCTTAATATGGACTGTGCTTATAACTTATTCGTCGTTGTAAATTGAAAATCAAAATATCGTGCAGTTTCCCTCCATGGCAACTAGGTCGCGTGTGATTTCATTTGGGTGACAAGAGGGGTCCGGACCCCCAGGATCCCCCTCCCAATTTGGCCACGCGCTTTCGCAACACCCTCTCGCTGTCGGGCATGTACACTGTATAGTACTTGCAGTCATCGTTAAATAAACAGCCAGCAGTCGAGACCCCACTGTCTCTACCCAACTATGTCATTAGAATGAATGGCCACACAGGGGCCAGACATGCCTGAGGCTGATTATCTCCACCAAAATCTGAATACAGAAATTAGTAACGAATGTATGTGCCGGCCCCAATATCGTTTCAACCAGGAGTTAGGCAAGTTTGGTCGGTTATGCATGATTCAGCGCCTAATCTGTCGATTTTATGTGCACAGCTGACCTGAAAGCATTGACAGTTAGACGTCTTTTCCTTGTTCACCACTGTATTAATTTCCTATAACGTTACCGCGTATTTCCGCTAAAGGCCGAGTGGAATAACATCCTGGATTGGTAGTAACTAACGCAAGAAACGCTCATCAACAAAATTTCCGAAGATCACCGCACACTACACTGCGCTGCCAGGTGGGAGACTGATTCTTAGGCGTCCTGTAAGGCAAGCAGGGCGTTTTTCCGTGGAACCCAGAAACGCCACTACCTATTCAGTTTACGGACGGACTATACTCTGGGATCTGTTACTATCTAGCTAGCACCTGGGTAAGTGGCTAAACAATACAGGCGGAATAGGGGTCAGCAGCATCAGAATTAGTGTGGAACCTTAGTTCCTGACCTTCTACTTAATTTTAATGTGCATGTTGCAACATGTGGCAAACGAAAACGAGAGAGCTGCATTTTCTATTCGTGGTGCCAGTTCGGAAACGTAAGTTTCAAAATTCTACACTTGATTATTCTGTAAAGCAACATATGCTATATAGGACTGCAGAGTTGACCCGAACGGTTATGTAGCGAGAGTAGTTTTTACAATGTTAGCTATTTTTGTTGCCAGTTTCTTTTAACGGATGCTAATAATTGGCAATTTTCTGCGCTGTGTGCTGTGGCTGGCCGATGGAGAATATAAACTACTCGTAGTAAAACGCGAATCTTGCTGTGAAGTGATGTCAGAATGATGTGCCTCTCATAAATGACGATGCGTAAACCAAAACTCGAAAGAAGTCAACGAATAAGGCAGTTCAGTGATGCCGTATTCAATTTCGCCGTATTTAATTCGTTTTTGTATTATAAACTGCATGTTATGACAGCATATCGTTTCAGGACAACGGAAGGGCAGTGGACATTTATGATAAAACCGTGTAGTTAAATGACAGTTAATGAAACAACGGCTGTAAAGTCTTTCAAGAGATCCTAACAGGAAAGGCACTGTTGTGGAATGTTCTGTGTGCTCACCGTGGGTTAAAGGTGAGAGACGTCGAATTGAGCTGCCTTCTCGCGGGACGAGTCTGCTAACGTTGACGTGGACGCTGACAGAACACCCACCGCACAAGACACAGCGCCGTCGGCATACGAGACGGTATGGTTACAGTGATTCCCGCTCTCAGCGCTCTCCAGCAGCCGTTGTCGGCGTTATTTGGCTTGCAAACCACGCAGTGTGATTAATAAAATAGATGCGCGTAAAACAGCTGCGTTTACTAGTGATTGTCGAAGAAGAGCGGAGAGAATCAGCAACAAGTGCCTTGAAGAGCGAATTGTTGGTAGAGGAACACAACGTAATTCTGTGCAACAATCTGAGATACTCACTAGCAGAACTTATTCGTTAATTCAATTGAATCTCTCTCTCATTTCAAGTTTGAAAAGCATACTTTCTAATGTTATTTTCCGCACTCATTACATCCATATCGTCGATGTTGCACTGACTACTGTCACTGTGAAATAATATGCTTCATCACATAAATTTCAAGATCGAGATTAGTTTCGTAACTTCGGTCCAATAGGAGAGGACACTGCTCACCATCATTAAAAATGATATTTACCGGCAAGATCTAAACAAGCAAAACATTAGGTTCTTATTCAGGACACCTTTCGAGGCAAGGCACTTCTGAAATTAGACCACTGGCTCATGTTTGGCAGCAGTCTCATCACGTGGCACCTCTTGAAAACACAAGCAGTAGCCACCAACATCAACCAGATTGCACGTATTTACAGTTTATGTCAAGCTATTACAATTCAGACATGAATCCACTTCAGCATCGAGGTAATTACGGTACCTGAAAGTTCAGTCGTGTCTGATTACATTGTAAACGTGTGTTGCTCATTTGCCGTAATGTTAATATTAGATCTAGAGATACGATTAGCTCTGGTTTACATTGGTTGATTGTGAAAGTTCTACTTCGCCCATACTCATTTTCAGGTTATCACACAGAATACTGAAAACAACAGAAGTAATTTCTTTGCTTTCAGAAACTTTGTGTTAAGACATACGTTTCACAAAGCAAACCTTAGAAATAAATTATAAGCAAACTTTGCAAATAAATTATTGCTACAAAAACCAGTTCTAGGAATCACTACCGTTTGGTCGCTAATGTAATATTTACATTCAATGGAACAGAAATATCTGCCCCCGGGATTTAAATGATTTTATCTCATAGCTCGTATATCTAGCAATATTTATAACTCTCTTTCAGATTTGATTAGCTGTGCTCGCGTAATGAATATTCCCTGTCATAACATGGCTTCTCTCCTATAAATCCGTGGTGATATCCTCTTTGGAAAATAGTGGCTATTGACCGATGATCTCTGGCCGACGCGGCCAGTGTTAATTTGTCTCTTCAGTATGGTGTGGCGTAAGATTTTTAATTATCAGCAGACACAATTAAGCGGGTTGTACACTTCAGACAGATGCGTAAGATTACTGAAGATTTTAAATAAAAGTCAGTACTCTACACGAGTCAAAAACTGTGCAAGGAAAGCGGAATTCAAACTTACAAATGAGTTACCGGAAATTCGCAGGCGCTTCTGGTATTTCCTATGTACTGCGATGCAAATTACAATCCTTACCACTAAAAACTTCGCACTGGAACAGCTGCAAGTTAGCGACATCGTGAAGAAGTATGTCTCAACTTTTACCAGTGATTTTTTTTTTACTTTTGCCTCAAAACCACTTTCTGCCGAAACAGTCGAAACACTGCTGATTCCGTGCTGTAAGCCGTTCTTCTATGAAAATAAATACGCGAACTTCTTCATGTCAGAACATTTAACTGTCAAGGAAATGCTCTTACGTTGCACTTTTCCTAATTAAACAGATTTCCTTCTGGCGCACTTCGTAATTTTTCCGTGTAACTTACGCCCAGCCTCTGCTCCTCTTCTCCCATTTGTTACAGAGCTCACAACTTAGGAAGGTTTATTCGCTGGGCAATAAACATTTTATAAATGACTTACACTATACATTTTTTCTCTCTTGTTAAGTTAATAAAAAAAAAAAAAAGAAAAAAGAATTGTTACCACCGAGGCAACGTTCAGGAGTAAGTCAAACTCTACGACAAAAGAAAAAGAAGAAACACTGAGTAGGCGAAGTTACACATCTTTCCATTCAAACTGAAGAATCTTCCCTCAATAGCACCTCAGGAAGGTCCCTTTAGCCATCATAACGCACTTCACGGGTGGTAACTGCAATCTGTTTTGCATGTTATTACACGCACTAATAAATACAATGGTGCTTACATATTGCAAACAAGTTATTACACGGTCGGAGAGCAAAAGAAGGTTCCGTTATTCATAGTATCTTTATATGTATGGGGCTATCAAAAACTTTCCGCGTGAGAGCGTTCTTGCTGCGTATATGTCACCCAGAGAGACTCTGATGCCCTTACACACACATCAAAAAACGTTTTGCATCACCCCGGTTCCCAGAACTCCTGAAGATAGACGTTGACTACGTGACTGTGGATATTGTAATACAGACATAGTCCCTTTGACTGTACAGAGATGTCACTAGACAAGCCCAAAGATGTAAACAACCATGCATGAGCATCGCCTATTAGGCGTTTGGGGGGGGGGGGGGGGGGGGGAGGGCTCTGACATCCGATCAGTTCCAGTCATTCCACCAGGATGGAGGTACACGGCTCGTGTTGTCTGTAGTTCAACCGCGCCTAGACGGTCAACACCGTGGTTCGATCGCGTCCGCATTAATACTTTGTGCCAAGAAGGGCTTTCAATAAGGGCGTCTCGGACTGAACCGAAGCGATGTCTTTCGGATACGGAGGAGATACAGAGACAGGAACTGTCGATGACATGCCTCGATCAGGCCGCCCAATACTATTGCAGTGGATAACCTCTATCGACGGACTATGGCTCGGATGAACCCTAACACCAATGCCACCGTGTTGAATAATGCTTTTCGTGCAGGCACAGGACGTCATGTTTCGACTCAAACTGTGCGCAATAGGTTGTATGATGCCGAACTTCACTCCCGACGTCCTTGGCGATCTTTGCAACCACGACACCATGCAGGGCGATACAGATGGGCCCAAACACAGGCCAAATGGACCACTCAGGATTGTTTTTCATACGAAGGGATGTAGTTTAATGAAGGTAATTTTATTTACTTGCTGTACCCTATCAAATGTCCGGTGAAAGTCATCTGTCAGCGTGTGTAGTGCCGATAGTAAACTCGGATGTGGTGGTGTTATGGTATTGATGATGTTTTTCACGGAGGGGGCTTGCATCTCTTGTTGTTTTCTCCTTGCTTCCAACTGTTGAAGAGCAATTCGGGGATGGCGATTGCATCTTTCAACACGATCGAGCACCTGTTCATAGCGCACGGCCTGTAGCGGAGTGGTTACACGACAAAACAATCCCTGCAATAGACTGGCCTGTACAGAGTCCTGACCTGAATTCTATAGGACACCTTTGGGATGTTTTGGAACGCCAACTTCGTGCCAGGCCTCTCCGACGGACATCGATGCCTATTTTTAGAGCAGCACTCAGTGAAGAATGGGGTGCCATTCCCCAATAAACCTTCCAGCACCTGATTGAACATATGCTTGCGATATTGGAATGCTAGGGGTGGGCCAACACCATATTGAATTCCAGCATTAGCGATGAATGGTGTCAGGAACGTGTAAGTAATTTTCAGTCAGATGTCCGGATACTTTTGATCACATAGTGTAAGTGATGTCAACAGCGTCGGGTGTAGAGTGATCACTGTGAAAGAGACGGTGCTGCTGCATATTCGTCTGAGATAGCACTATCAGCATATGACAGAATTTGAAATAGCCTCCATTCTGGTCCATTTGGTCGTATGGTCGATCGTGCAGTATCCAGATTTGTGGGGCATCAGAATGTGACACTGGCCCGATGTTAACAGCATTGCAACTAGGGTTCTTGGTAAAGTATAGATATATCGGGATATCGATCTCTTCCAAGATACGCCCAAATAGATTAACGATGTATATTGACGAGGTATCGATACATCGATATTAAAACGGCAATATCGAGTGCCGATATATTTTTTTTTATATTGCACTTTTTCCACAGTTTTCGGTAAATATTTGAAGCTGTTCTTTTGAAATTGTATTTGAACATAATTTTACTTTCACTGTGTGAAGTGGTTTTACTGCTTTTCGATCTCTCTTCACGTTTAATGTTTCTCTTTGACTGTGTGAAGCATGTGTGGATGGCACAAAAGAAGAAGTCCGATTGCACTGCCGGGATGGCGGTGTGAATGGAATAACAAAAAAAGAGCACACTTCTTCCTTTAAAAAACAATTTTCATCGCAGCTAGAGTGCTGTTTCTACACATCCGCATTCTTCAAAAACTGTTGCTGAAATTGAGGAGCAAAAATCTAAATAAAAAGGTCGGTCTTGCGCTGGGCGGGGACGTCTGAGGGGAGGTGCTGACGTTATCGGCGCTCGGCGCTGCCTACAGAAACCGCAAGGTTTAGAATCGCGAAACAATTTTCACACAACTGCTAGTTCGCTGGCGCTTGTAGGAAAAGAAAAGACCAACAGGGAAGTCGACATGGAGTGTTCCGGGCAAATCCGATACGTGATGAAACAGATCAAATTGACCCATTGCACAGCTTTGATTGTGCCTCTTACATGCAGCTACCACATTTTACCACTGTTAGCAAAGTGGTAATCGCAAAGCGTTAACGTGCATCGTTTTCCTTTCAGTTCGTGCTCTAAGGCTGCTAGGTTGTTGCTGTACACAATATCTAACAGCTAATCAGCACTTAAATATACGGATCTAAAACCGGCTTCATATTTACAATGTGCAGACGATAATTTTATATGTAGATACGTCGATATTTTCTCCGTCGATTAATTATTACAATTTTTCGACATATTGTCAACTGCTAATGACGTTTCCTTAAATATCGATATATCGAATACTCTTTCCAAAAATATCGACAGTCGTTATCTGAACATGAGAGCACCCATAATCGTTGTCAAAGTTGTGGTCGACCACTTCTGACCATCAGAAGTCGCCCTGTTTGGCACATCGAAACTCTTTCTCAGCTGCGCCTGCCACCTGCGGACAAGCGATTGGCTCACTGCAACGTTCTGTGTCTTCTCGGACCACTGGTTGGCGACTAGTAGCGGCTGAACCAGACACTTACCGCCCCATACGACCCATTCGTCGGCTTTCGTCACCCCAACACAAGCGACTGCTTTTGTAGTGGTGGCGTCGCCAGAAAGCATGGACTGCTGATGGACGGCGTCGCTTTGTGTTCAGCGATGAATGGCGTTCCTGCACTACGCCGGATTGCTATCGTCGGATACTTTGGCGGCGACTTGGGCAGAGGGGAAATTCTTCCAGTGTTTGGGAGAGGTACAGCGTCACGGTGTGAGGAGCCAACGGGTATGACTTCAGGCCACGACTGGCAGTGGCTGAGGGAACTCTTGACAATCAACAATACGTCACCGACATCCTGCCTGTTCATGAGTTACCTCTCGCGCGATACTATCGTGATGCCATTTTTAACATGACAATGCTCGTCCACAAGTAGCACGAGTATCTAAGAGCTCTCTACGTGATGCCGAGATGCTACCGTTTCCAGGAAGGTACCCTGATCTGTCCCCGACAGAACACGTGTGAGACCAGCTCCGAAGTCAACTCGGTCCCAACGCCAGTAACGAGGATACCAGGAACCAGTTACAACCGTCGTGTGCACTCGCGTCTCAGGAGAGGATAGTGCGGCGTTATGACTTCCCTGCCAGCTGAATGAGTACATACATCCAGGTCAGAGCACGTGCAACATCATACCAACCCAGTTCTTACGAAATGACGGTCTTGTTCTTATTCCTTCAAAGTTTTAAGGCTCTGGGCATCTTAAGATGTCATCGAAGAGGTGCTTTTAACTCTCGACCGGAAAGTAAAATGACAGTCATACTTATAAATCAAAATAAATCACAGTCAAATTTTAAAAAATTGATTTAAATTAGTGCAGTTGCACATTCGTAAAAATAATTTTCGAATGACAATTTATGAAAGACGATCTAGATCTGCTGGGCTGACAGAGGGAAGAAAAGAACAAAAAAAATCATACCCATACTAGCACCACCTTTCGCCTGGTAGCTGTGCCAAAAGAAAGAAAAAAATGGCAAGGATTACAGAGATTAACTGCACGATGGTTTATAAGTTCTAAGTTTTGGTGAGTGAACTTTTAGATACGTTTTTAGCCTTTTAAGTTTTCCTTCTTCATAGCCTCATAATTACAAGAAAGACTTCTCATACTTCAGATCGTTTGATTCTATTTTCCGGTGTGATGTTGGCGGTACCCGGAACGACGTTAAAAATAAAGTAATGCATGAAACAGACTAGACGGTTTTATTTACAACAAAGTTACAATGATACGTTCCAGTCGTATATAATAAACATGCGATCCCTGTCAGATTCTATAGTCTACAGAATTTGCCTCTCAGTTAGCCCCTCTTTAAATATAATCCGCCATAGACCCCATAAACAAAAAAAAAAAAAAACGCGTCCAGTAGTTGGAGCCGGCCCCGGTGGCCCTGCGGTTCTGGCGCTGCAGTCCGGAACCGCGGGACTGCTACGGTCGCAGGTTCGAATCCTGCCTCGGGCATGGGTGTGTGTGATGTCCTTAGGTTAGTTAGGTTTAAGTAGTTCTATGTTCTAGTGGACTTATGACCTAAGATGTTGGGTCCCATAGTGCTCAGAGCCATTTGAACCATTTTTAGTAGTTGGAAGAAAGCACAGTTCACATCAGCTTACAAGAAGGGTAGCAGAAGTGATCCACAAAGCTAACGTCCAGTACTGTTCACATCCGTTTACTGTGGAATCTTAAAATATAGTCTTATTGTTTGTCGAAGAGAATGAATCCTCCATGCCAGCTTGTGTGGATTCCGAAAACATCAATCATGTGAAATTTTACCCGTTCTTTCCTCAAATGACTTACTGATACATTTATTGTACACAGGTACAGGGCGTATTTATCGGTTTCCGAATTTTAAGCGTTTGACTCAGTACCACACCTACTTTCATTTTCAAAAAGTACGATCGTATGGGCTGTGAAGCGAAATTTATGACTTGATTTATTATTTTTCGGTAGGGAGAGCGCAGCAAGTTATCTATGATGGCGAGTCATCGACAAATGTAGAAGTAATTTCGAATGTACTCCAGCGAAGTGTGTTGGTACCCTTACATTGACATATGGAAAAGAACTAAGTAAACTATTATTTCACAAGTAATTGCCGTAACGTTTAACACATTTATCCCACTGTGAGACAGGACGGTCACTGCCTTTATGGAAGAACGTTTGCAGTCGCCTATGGAAGCATGATTGTACCAAGGCGTGCATCTCTTCGTAAAAATCAAATCGAAGGCCACGAATCTTTTTCTTCTGTGGTCCTAAAATATGGAAATCGCATGGGAGACATCAGGACTCTGTGTACGGGCTTCCCAGTATAACTTCTGAAGCGTAGTCGACAAAGCTTTCAGCACAATGCACAACCAACATGTTACCAAGGTTGTTTAGAGTACCTCTTGCCTCCATATTTAGTACCTTTTCATTACTTGTCCGGTCTGTCAGTGTAACCGTAATCATTGTTCCGTAGCTCCACGTTTCATAAGCTTCTATTCGCTTCCTAAATGTGCCGTTTACTGTGGACAATTCACTTCCATGAAGAAAGGGCCTGCTGAAAACAGTAACCAGTATAATGATCACAGAATATGGACAGAGAGTAAGCTAAAGAAAAATGAAAGTGGTGAGGAGTAGCAGAAGTGACATCAGCGAAACCTTAATGCCATAACGGGTTGCCACGCAGTGTAAGAAGTTGCTGAGAAGCAAACTAACCCATGGTCGACGAAGCAAGGAGGATACACACTGATCAGCCACAGCATGTGACCACCGACCTACTATCGATGTAAAACCGTCCAGGCACAGCAGCGTCACTTGGCGGGGAATGAATGCTGGTCAGACACACGCACGGTGCGTGCGCTGTCAATGAGCGTGCTGTCCTTGTGTAGAATGGGGAAGACACGAGATCTGTCTGTGTTTCACCGAAGGCAGGTTGTGACGGCCCGCAGACGCGCCGTGAGCATTTCTGAAACTGCCGGATTTACCGGGTATTCAAAGAGTGTCTTCTACACGTGGAGAAA
The DNA here is from genome assembly GCF_021461395.2 of Schistocerca americana. Taxonomy (NCBI): domain Eukaryota; kingdom Metazoa; phylum Arthropoda; class Insecta; order Orthoptera; family Acrididae; genus Schistocerca; species Schistocerca americana. Next base: position 98,575,126 of record NC_060121.1, read on the forward strand.
CCAAGTTGCAACCAAGTCCAGACGTCGTGGGGTTGGGCGGCCACCTCTCATTACAGATGGCGGGCGACGATGGTTGGGCTGCCGGCCGGTGTGGCCGAGCGGTTCTAGGCGCTTTAGTCTCGAACCGCGCGACCGCTACGGTCGCAGGTTCGAATCCTGCCTCGGGCATGGATGTGTGTGATGTCCTTAGGTTAGTTAGGTTTAAGTAGTTCTAAGTTCTAGGGGACTGATGACCACAGATGTTAAGTCCCTTAGTGCTCAGAGCCATTTGAACCATTTTTCTGATGGTTGGACAGATGGAAAAAAAGGAGGCGGTGAACTGTGGTGGAACTAACATCAGACTTTAAATGCTGGGCATAGTACAGGTGTGTTTAAACACACACTGCAGTGAACACTCTCAGCGTTGGGCCAGCCGACGTCCCAATAACGTGCCAATGTTAGCACCACGATTTCGGCAACAGCTACTGAAGTGGGCATGCCGCTATTGGCACTGGACACTGGCGCAGTGGCAGAACGTTGCTTGGTCTGATGAATCCCAATATTTTTTTCATCATGCTGTTGGGAGGGCCAGAATCAATCGTCTTCCAGCGGAACAGCTCCTTGACACCTGCACTACGGGACGGAGGCAAGCTGGCGGCGGCTCTATTATGCTCTAGAGAACATTCACGTGGGCATCCGTGGGTCCAGTGCAGCTCGTGTCAGGCACCTAGACGGCCAAGGAGTATCGTACACACTAGACTCGTATTCGGGAGGACGATGGTTCAATCCCGCGTCCGACCATCCTGATTTAGGTTTTCCGTGATTTCCCTCAATCACTCCAGGCAAATGCCGGGGTGGTTCCTCTGAAAGGGCACGGCCGACTTCCTTCCCCATCCTTCCCAAATCCGATGAGACCGATGACCTCGCGGCCTGGTCTCCTTCCCCAAACAACCCAACCAACCCCAGTGTCGTACACTGCTTGCAGACGACTTACACTTTTTCGTGATGGTCGTGTATCCTGACGGTATTGGCATTTTTCAACAAGATAATGGTCACGCCACAGTAATAAGAGTGTGATGGAGTGGTTCGAGAAACATAGTGGCGGCTTCCAGTTGATGCTCTGGTTCCCCCTCCCAACTCGCCAGAGCTGAACCCGATCGAACACGTCTGGGATGTAACTGAAAGTGGCGCAGGGCACATCGACGTCCTTCCCATAATTCGGTGGCTTGTGAGTGCAGATGTGGTGCCAAATCCACGGCCTCATTGCTTGTCGTCATACCATGACAAGTGGCCGGTGTTGTCCTTGCCAGAGGTGAACGTATCGGCTATTAGGCAGGTTCCGGCTTATCGCTTCTATGCAGGTTAGCAAATGCAAAGATAGCATTTTTGGCGAAAGTAAGTCTACTTCTGTCATACTATGTCTTAACGTTGAGTAGAAATGTCTGGGAATGAAATCGTACATCTCTAGAGCAGGTTTTGTGGACGTGATGCTTGGTCTGTCAGGGGAAAGGAAAAGAGGAACATCGAGGCGTTTGAAATGCGGTGTTACAGAAGAAACCTGAAAAATTATTGGACCCATAAAATGAAAATGAGGAGACCTTTACTGAAATCGGTGACGAAAACTATATATAGGACACTGACTAGCAGAAGAGCGACGTGTCTGAAGACCTCAGGGATTATTCTCAGTGTTACTAAAGAGAGTTGCATAGGCCTACAACTGTTGAGGAAGACAGATTGAAATACAGTCAAGAAATAGCCAAGGACCACAAGCGCTAGGCTCTGAGATGAAGATGTTAGTACAGGAGAGGAAGCCTTCGTGAACGCATCAAACAACTCAATAGACTGATGACCAAAAGCAAATTACCATCCTGAGAGAAACATACGAAGAATAACTTGTACTTAAATTTACATCACATGATCAGATGTTTCTTTCTCCAGAAACGTTTGTCGTGATACTGCCAGCCTAAAATTTACATCCTCTTTACCTCTCACAACGTCATTTATTTTGCTCCCCATCCAGCAAGAATGTCTAGTAGCTTTAGTGTCTCATTTCCTAACGTAGCTCCCTCATTGTCATCTGAATTAATTCAATGACAATGACACTCCATTATCCGTGTTTCAACTTTTTTGATTTTTATCTCAAAACCTCTTCAGGCCACAGTCTATTCCGTTCACCTGATTTTCCATGTTCTGAATTCCTTCTGACATAATTAAAGTTTTTTTTTTACTGTACTTAAAGCTTTCATTTTTTCTGCTAGAAAATTAATTCCATACTCGAATTTATCTTTAGTTTTCTTCACTGCTTGCCCATACTACAAACTGAAAAACGCGGACAATAGGCTAAAACCCTTCGTCATTCCCTTCTCGACTACAATTTCATGTCTTTCGAATCTTATACCTTCACACATACATGACGCTTTGTAATGTTTCACGAAGCCAAAAACTAATTTTTAATGAAAATGTTTCAAGAGTTTTGTGAAACTCGAACACGTTAGGTAAAACCACTCCTAGCACGACGGAACTGGGACATGGTGCGTTATGGCACATCTGATCCTTGTGATATCTTCAGCAGTATTGGGCAGCGGCTGATACTGTTTGTATTCCGTGAATAATTTTTTTTTCTTCTATTATTAGCATTCATATTCTCTATGCCGCCTTAAATGTGGTTGCAAACCCCTTACGGACTACATCAAACGATGTACGTCTTTTCAACCTACGGTAAAAAAAAAAAAAAAAAAAAAAAAAAAAAAAAAGGAATCGAGAAGAAAGTAAAATGCCCCTTATTCGTTACAATGCTTTACAAATTCTAGTGGTAGCTTTTCCAAGGGAACTTTCTTTATGCGCTTATTTACATCTTTAACAACTTGTCGTTGCCTGTTTCATGTAGTGATACCACTATTAAAAATTTCGTACGGTAATACATGTTAATGTGACCAAACTCGCCATACGGTATTTTAAACAGTAGTATTTGCAATGTTTAGAGAGCTTCACCAATATCCTGGATATAATAATGTGCGAAAACGTCATACATATAGTGAATTAGAGAAATCCTGAAAATTAATTGTGATGGACAAACAGGTATTTGCAGCATCGTTATTTGTTGTTAACTCACATGAGTGTTTACAGCACGGGAGATAGAGTAAGATCGTAAATGTCCATTTTCGAGCGCTCTCCTGTCGTTAGCTTTACCACAGTAAAAATTCTATGAGTACAAAATTGGCTTGCATTGCCCAAAGGAAATCCGTGGAGTAAACTCTGTTAGCCAGGTGAAATACTATTGATTAAGATCACAAAAAATAGTTAATTGGCGATTTTGCACTATTTTTTTATACATCAGTTAGCTACTACTGAGTGGTATAGCTTACCTGAAGATCCTGTGGCATCTTTATTTGCCTAAGGTAGTACTGAAGCTTCCTTTTCGATTAGGAACCATCCAGATCAGATGTAGCTTAAAAGCTATCAAGATATATCGGTAGAAATTGCAGTTACTGCTATTCTGAATGTACCCCCTTTACTCATTGGGTCTGTAGACTAACAGCAGCTCCTTTCAACCTATACCTATCACTTTTGTACAAGTAGTATGGAGTACCTGCAGGAAGCCCATGTTTTGACGTAGGACGGGGGTCTTCGCTACTGTCCTAGATTTTTCTGCCAAGAAACTACACAGAATAATGATTTGCTCCAACCTCTCCCTCCTGACATTCCCCACCAGAAGAGCACTAACTGTAAGGAAAGGTAAACAACTGACCATTATACAATGTAGTATTTCCACTATTTTCCACACTTTGACAGCACCTCATAACAGCACGGTATCTGTAGAACAAGGTGTATGGAAAAGAGCATTTGTGCATCACATGTAACCGTTGGTTAGCTGACGTTTGAACAAATTAAACATGTTTTGACTGCACACATATTACTCTTTTTAGACATGTGGTACTTTTGTCATTTCAGTGCAGCTCGACAGATGCAAAGCTACCACAGTAGCATCATAGAGTTGGAGCATTTCCAACAACAAAACAGTCGTAAATATGATGTGTGGGAATTATGTCACAAACGTCCTAGTTTCATAAGAAAGAGCGGATATCGACAGTATTGGAAACGCTGTAGTGGACAAGCTGGAATAGTTAGGATATGTTCGATGCGTAAATTATACAATGATTTTCGCCATACCTTGAAGGTCACCTTTCTCGCCGTGCAAGACCTCATGGAAATGACTAGGGTTACTACAACCAACACATTAATGGAAATGTTATGAGACCTTAACTTTTCCCGACGAATCGAATGTTCAAATAACTTACGGGTTTGCTGCCGGGTGACGTCGTCGAACCGGTTTTTGGAACATCTGAATTCAATCCACCCGAATATGGAGATGGAAAAGATGGGTGCCTTCCCTTCCTTGATGTGTTGGTCAAAAGGAAGACTGATGGTACGTTGGGACATTCTGTTTATAGGAAGCCCACCCACACTGACTTGTATCTGCGAGCTGATAGTTGTCACCATCCAGCTCCGCGTAAAGGAGTACTTCGCACCTTGGATCACAGGGCCCACGTTATCTCAGACCCTGAAAGTTTGGCAGCCGAGATAGCACATCTCGAAGTCACCTTTCGTCAGAATGGTTATAGTGAGAGGCAGATCAAACGTGCGTTGCGCCATCAGCCTTCTGTGCAACGGCTGAGTGACGATAGCAACGAAGTGGCACCCAAGTCTACGGGCTTTTTGCCTTACGCAGGAAGCATTTCCAACAGGATTGGCCGTATTTTGCGGAAATATAATGTGAAATGTGTTTTTCGACCACCTTCTAAGATTAAGGCCCTGTTGGCGTCCGTAAAAGATGATCTTGGTTTGCGTAAGGCTGGGGTCTATCGTATTCCTTGCGGTTGTGGCATGTCATATATTGGTCAGACAATCAGGACTGTGTAAGACCGGTGTATTGAACATAAGCGTCACACACGCTTACAACAGCCAAGCAAATCCGCTATTACAGAACATTGCCTTGACACTGGTCATCCTATGGAATGCAACAACACGGAGATTCTGGCTTGCACGTCCAGGTGTTGGGATAGTGTTCTTAAGTAAGCTGTTGAAATCAGACTATCAAGCAACCTCATTAACAGAGATGGTGGATTTTGTTTAAATGCTGCTTGGAATCCGGCTCTGTCTCTAATCAAAAAACACGGGAACAGAATTAGTGCTACCTCACCTGTTGATTAATAGTAACTATTGATATTTCTGATGTTTGTTATCTTTGGTTGTGTTGACACATGTTCTATGTGTGGTGTCTTTCTTGTTTCTCCTCTGTGAACCGAGCTATTAAATTTGCTTGCACATTTTTTCTTCCTTGCATTTGTGCCTTGAGAATGGCAGGGTGTGCTCCTGTCGAAATATCGGCGGTGTTCGACGACGTCACCCGGCAGCAAACCCGTAAGTTATTTGAATGGAAATGTTTCTCTTCATCTTAAAGCAAATTTTTTTTTTTTTGGCGCACTACATTTTTCGACGGATTTTGTGTGGTGGCCAGTTTTGCAGCAGCTGTATATTAATTGTAGCTGTAAGGAACAAACGTATTTTTGGATTTACTTCGCCTTTTTAACGAGGCATCTTTTGTGTCCTGGAAACAAACAGGCACATTTAACAACGACGGCACCAAGCATACATCACAAGACAGAAGGTACAAGATCGTATACAGTCGCAAACAAGCACAAACTCACGCGTTAAATAACGAAATTATCCAAACGGAATAGGTTAGCATGGATTCTCAACAGATAATTACAAAAAGTACATCCCAAAAACATCAAAATACACAGACGTCTACCAGATGGTAGGAATATACAAAGATCTAAGAACTACATAACTTGTAAAATACGTTGGCCAATCGGCAGACTATACGACAACCGTTGCAAACTAAAAATCAGGTCCCGGAAGTTTTCGGACAAGTCACTCAAATTTTTCATAACATATAGTAGAAGTAAGTTACAGACTAATTAAAAGAAAGACTTGAAAATAGTTACAATAAATAATGTAAGACAGCTGCTAAACTTGCGAGTTAAGTATCACATTCACAAGTACAAAACACAGGCTGAAAGGAACTGTCATTAAACGACCAAATGAAATTGAGAAGCAGCTCACTCTTTACATTAATTGATTTCGTAGCGGACCAACAACCTAAGATTTGATCACAAATTCCAACCTTCTCTTAATATATATATATATATATATATATATATATATATATATATATATATATATATATATATATATAACAATTTTATACACTCTCTCTCTCTCTCTCACACACACACACACACAAACTCTCTCTCTTTCTCTCTCTTACATAAGCAAACAATTGAAACAAAGAGTTTGGAATGTTGGAATTAGGTAGAGAAACATACGGAAAATGACAGTTGACATAATGTTACGTTCGAAATAGCAGTAACTGTGCACTACAAAGCGCGACTTTCAAGTCATTTTGCACATGAGAGAAAACTGCTTTACGTTTAAGTAACGAATTTCATTTTACTGTAAAATATCTATGTGAACTGTTTTAAATGTTAAAACCAACTTGTGAAAATGAAGAAACACGTAATATTGAGAGACTCCAGCTGACGATGTCTTGTTAAAAAGGCGAAGCGGGTTTGGATGTATAAATAAAAATTCATGTGCTGTATGCAGAAAGTTTTTTGGTTGTAACAACTGTAATAGATTAATTTTTTTTACGGACTCATATTAAGTGCAATCATATGACAATGTTGTAGCACTTGCTATGTTTTTTTCATTTTATTCCCATGGTACGTTGCAGATGTATCCTTACGTTTTTGTGCTGGAGCGGACTCATACAGATACGCACTCGAATATCTCACTCACTACACTGTTAGATCAGTCTGCAATGTATTTTAGGGCCGGCCGGTGTGGCCGTGCGGTTCTAGGCGCTTCAGTCTGGAACCGCATGACCGATACGGTCGCAGGTTCGAATCCTGCATAGGGTATGGATGTTTGTGACGTCCTTAGGTTAGTTAGGTTTAAGTAGTTCTAAGTTCTAGGGGACTGATGACCACAGATGTTAAGTCCCATAGTGCTCAGAGCCATTTGAACCATTTTTTATATTTTGGGCAATTATAATTCTGATAACACTCAACAGTTTTGCATGCGGCTGACATGTAGCGTTAAGTGTTGCCACATGGACCAAGTGAATTCTGAAACTGTCACTGAACGAAATGTTACGAAAGGGTTCTCTAATTTACCGGATGGTTATCGAACTCTGTTGGAAAAGGAAGGAGATTCTGTCATTTTCTCTGCTACGTGAAAGTGAAAGTGAGATCGTAAAGCAAAAAGGGATGATGAAAGGCGCTAATGAGCAGTGCCGCGCTTTGTGAAGTGAGAACCAAACCTAAGAGCGAGAAACTTGTCTCATTATACGGCATATTCAATTCAGCAGGTAGGCCATGTTATTTCGTACACAAATGAAAGTGTAAAGGAGCTATCGTGGCGCCGCTGCCATGAGTTGCAAACATGACATCGTCAGAAAAAAGACGAGAAGGATCAGTAACGCAGTGAAGTAATCAGTTACTATACTACTTTTTCGTGACTTGAAAATACAAATTGAAATATTAAAATTACTAGTTTGTGATACGGGTAATGAAAATCGAGTAACTTCTAAAGGGGATTCCGGAAGGAATGATCAGTATTCAGGCACAATTATTCAAAGGAATACCTTAATATCTATCATCACTTGGTGATGTTCGCTACTGTGGTCACTTCTCTTCCACTGAGCAAGTGCTCATAGCTCCCAAGGTAGGGATTTAAGAGCCCAAGTTTACAAGAAAATTTTTTCTTGTTTTGGTCTGTACTACCTCTTCCAAAAATACAGAAAGCAAAGGGCATGCAGTTGAAGAGATAGGTTTTACAGTATCGTAGATGAAGAAGTGCTCATAGTTCTCTTAAGGTGTCCATTTTAGAGCACATGTTTACTATACATTTCTGATTCGGATTATTGTTCCTGCCATATCTCTTTATATTTACCATTCCTCATGGTGCACACTGTATTATTCCATTAAGAAAGCGTCCAGGCTGTGTTGATAAATCTCATCGCATTTAGCAAAATGAGCACTCGTTTGATACCACACAGTACCCTTCAATATTACAAGAGTCGATGCGTATACATATAGATAGGTATGTGTTTTCCACATCTCGTGTAAACCACTGGACCCATTTCAAGCAATTTGGTAGACACATCACTTAATGTCTGCAAATCATCATTGTGGGTGTAAGAAACTCGTATCTACTAAAGTGTTGGGGGTTCAAAAGCAATGTAACAGACGACGCGCGAATAGCCATATTTTAGCGATCCAGTGTTTGAGAACGAGACCACTTGGTGGCTTGCAACAAGCTTTGCAACAAAATTTCAGGCCTTTACGAAACTTTTTCTCGCTGAGAACCGACACAAAATCATGAAAAGAAAAAAGTTAAGCACTTACTGAATTTCCGTTATTCATGCAGTAAAAACTGCCGTATGAAGCATGACGTTTTAATTATTACTTCTCTACAACTAACTGTATTCGTGACATATTTTGCAGACAGTATTCACACGTACCACTGAATATATCGACATAATTATCATTTTACAACAAATAGTTCAGGAGATATGACCTCACAAATTCTGAGATGGGTGAAAAAATGGCGCATCATGCACGACATTTTAAATTAGTACCTCTTTGCTATTAACTCGATTCAGATAAATTCCTCAGACAGTAGCCACATATCATTGTGTAGCAGAAAGATCAGAACATATGACGTCATAAGCTGTAAGCAGCGTAAAAATGAACCTGGAGGGCATAATTGGCGATATAGGTGAAACACGTGTACAAATACGGGTGAATATTTGACGAGTGTGTACGCGTTCACAGCCACGGTTAAGGAGCTAATCCTGAACAGCTGGAACAACTTCAACCATATATGGTTAGATATTACTTAATCTGGAAAGAAATACTGTGGGGATGAGAAACACCAGGGTGCTATTCGAGTGAGCATGATAAAGTGGAGAGAGAATGGAGGAGGAGAAGATGGACAGACAGAGAGAGAGAAGTATGAGATGAACACAGATAGGGGGAGGAGGTCATGGACAGACACAGAGCGAGGCGGAAGTGGAGGCGGAGGGCGGTAGTGGAGAAGATAGACAGAGAGAAGGAAGAGGAAAATTTGGACAGGGGAGAGAAAGAGAAAGAAAGAGGAGAGGGGAAAAGGGGATGAACAGAGACAGATGGAGGAAAAAATGGACAGTGAAAGAAAAGAGAAGGAATGGACAGAGAGAGGGGAGAGGAGTAAATGGACAGAGAAAGGAGAGAGGGGGGATGAACAGAGTTAGGGGTGGAGAGAAAGGCTAGGAGGAGACGGACAGAGATGGGGCGACGGATGAGACGGACAGAGACGGGGTGAAGGACAGATCGGAAAGTTGATATAGGCAGAGAGAGGGCAAGGACAGGATGGCCTAACAGATTAACTACATACCCGGGCAATGCCGGGCGCTCAGGTAGACCATCTCTGAAACTTTTAACGTTTGTGAATACCTAATTGAAATTGATAGAAATCGTAGTTAAATAGAACTGTACCAGCCATATTTCATTAAATATATAATGTTGTATTTGAAAAATTGTAAGTCGTTCTGTAACTCACAGTAAAATAAATAAAATACATTCTTAATCCGGAGGAAAATAGCCTTTTACATTTACCTATCTGAATAGTCCGACCCCGGTAGCTGAGTGGTCAGCGCGACAAACTGTCAATCCTAAGGGCCTGGGTTCGATTCCCGGCTGGGTCGGAGATTTTCTCCGCTCAGGGACTGGGCGTTGTGTTGTCCTAAGCATCATCATTTCATCCCCATCGACGCGCAAGTCGCCGAAGTGGCGTCAAATCGAAAGACTTGCACCAGGCGAGTGGTGTACCCGACGGGAGGCCCTCGTCACACGCTATTATTATTATTATTATTATTATTATTATTATCATCTGAATAAATGTTTCCATTTATGTTCTTTATCTTACAGAGAAAAACACTTTAACTGGAACACCCTAAATGTCTGACACATCTGTCGAGAGTGGCCTGCCGGCCGAGGTGGCCGAGCGATTCTAGGCGCTACAGTCGCAGGTTCGAATCCTGCCTCGGGCATGGATGTGTGTGATGTCCTTAGGTTAATTAGGTTTAAGTAGTTCTAAGTTCTAGGGGATTAATGACCTTAGAAGTTAAGTCCCATAGTGCTCAGAGCTATTTTTTTGAGAGCGGCCCTATATTTTCCTGTAGATATAGCTAACCGCCCGAATTGTAGGAGAAAAATCTGCTGCTTTACTCCTGTGTGATGTTGGTATGACTTGACAGCCTTCCTCTTCAGTGTTCCAGAAGCCGCGTTCCGTAACACCACTGTTATGTAGCAGCCCACTTTATGCGTCGGACCGACAGGTGCCACGGAGAATTAAGTGATATTTAACTATACGGAAATGACATGCCAGCTTAAAGAAACCAAACTCCGGTTTTGCGCAATCCGCGTACAAGTGACGACATAGTTCCATGGCTGTGCCTTTCAGATTTCAGCACCACTTTCGATGCTGACGACGCGCTGTCATGCTAACGCTCAAATAGCTGCCAGTCGTTGACTGATGTGCAATGACACTGAATACCCGTCGTGCAGAGTTAACGCTACACTTACCCTAGTCGCCTTAAAGGTAAGTAATATTCGTAGTACTGAACGGCTGCAGAGACCACTCGGTCCCATCTGCGGACTGCGTGTCTAACGTCCACCAGAGAAAACAAAAATTTGATCTTCACTACTGCACGTAATTACTGTCAGAATTTAAAAACTTAGAATAGTGTCAAAAACTATTTATTGGCTCTGAGCACTATGGGACTTAACATCTGAGGTCATCAGTCCCCTATATCTTAGAACTACTTAAACCTAAATAACCTAAGGACATCACACAAATCAATGCCCGAGGCAGGATTCGAACCTGCGACCGTAGCGGTCGCGTAGTTCCACACTGAAGCGCCTAGAACCGCTCGAACTATTTATTAAGACTTACAATTTTACGTTAAAATGGCTCTGAGCACTATGTGACTTAACATCTATGGTCATCAGTCCCATAGAACTTAAAACTACTTAAACCTAACTAACGTAAGGACATCACACAACACCCAGTCATCACGAGGCAGAGAAAATCCCTGACCCCGCCGGGAATCGGACCCGGGAACCCGGGCGAGGGAAGCAATTTTTCGTTAAAGGTTTAACACAATAAGCGAAGTCTTAAGTTAGATATTATGTACGCATCTTTAGGTAACTCACTGACGCTAATTACCCGACTGTATTAACCCGCAATTTGAGAGTGAGAGCACTTAAGAACTTCCAATGAACCTCACACATAATATAAAACCTTTTTGAAACGTTTTCTCGCTGGCACCCTTCACAAAATAATGAAAATGAAAACATTTGTCGCTTACTACATTTTCGATGTTTGTGCAGTAATAGTGCAGCATTAGGAATGATGTTTTGATTTATTACTCCTTCAGTAATAACGCTATTCGCAGACAGTACACACATATACCAGTGAATACACTAGCCAAATTATGTCATTGTATGACACATAGTTTGGGAGGCAAGTCGTCATTAGCATTTTGATGCGTGAAAAACTTCACTGTCTTCAACCACAAAGGCTTACAAACTCGACGTCATATACGAGGGCAGTTCAATAAGTAATGCAACACATTTTTTTTCTCGGCCAATTTTGGTTGAAAAAACCGGAAATTTCTTGTGGAATATTTTCAAACATTCCCGCTTCGTCTCGTATAGTTTCATTGACTTCCGACAGGTGGCAGCGCTGCACGGAGCTGTTAAAATGGCGTCTGTAACGGATGTGCGTTGCGAACAACAGGCAGTGATCGAGTTTCTTTTGGCGGAAAACCAGGGCATCTGAGATATTCATAGGCGCTTGCAGAATGTCTACGGTGATCAGGCAGTGGACAAAAGCACGGTGAGTCGTTGGGCAAAGCGTGTGTCATCATCGCCGCAAGGTCAAGCAAGACTGTCTGATCTCCCGCGTGCGGGCCGGCCGTGCACAGCTGTGACTCCTGCAATGGCGGAGCGTGCGAACACACTCGTTCGAGATGATCGACGGATCACCATCAAACAACTCAGTGCTCAACTTGACATCTCTGGTGGTAGTGCTGTCACAATTGGTCACCAGTTGGGATACTCAAAGGTTTGTTCGCGCTGGGTCCCTTGTTGTCTAACCGAACCCAATAAAGAGCAAAGGAGAACCATCTGTGCGGAATTGCTTGCTCGTCATGTGGCTGAGGGTGACAATTTCTTGTCAAAGATTGTTACAGGCGATGAAACATGGGTTCATCACTTCGAACCTGAATCAAAACGGCAATCAATGGAGTGGCGCCACACCCAGTCCCCTACCAAGAAAAAGCTTAAAGCCATACCCTCAGCCGGTAAAGTCATGGTTACAGTCTTCTGGGACGCTGAAGGGGTTATTTTGTTCGATGTCCTTCCCCATGGTCAAACGATCAACTCTGAAGTGTATTGTGCTACTCTTCAGAACTTGAAGAAACGACTTCAGCGCGTTCGTAGGCACAAAAATCTGAACGAACTTCTCCTTCTTCATGACAACGCAAGACCTCACACAAGTCTTCGCATCCGAGAGGAGCTCACAAAACTTCAGTGGACTGTTCTTCCTCATGCACCCTACAGCCCCGATCTCGCACCGTCGGATTTCCATATGTTTGGCCCAATGAAGGACGCAATCCGTGGGAGGCACTGCGCGGATGATGAAGAAGTTATTGATGCTGTACGACGTTGGCCCCGACATCGACCAGTGGAATGGTACCGTGCAGCCATACAGGCCCTCATTTCAAGGTGGCGTAAGGCCGTAGCATTGAATGGAGATTACGATGAAAAATAGTGTTGTGTAGCTAAAAGATTGGGGAATAACCTGGTGTATTTCAATGCTGAATAAAACAACCCCTGTTTCAGAAAAAAAAAATGTGTTGCATTACTTATTGAACTGCCCTCGTATTTAACACGTTAACTCATTAGTGAAGTAATCATCAATTTAAAACTATGTCGTATATGGGAGTTACACTGTTTAATGCATTTAGTGGGGGATTACTGGTTTGCTAATACTTGTGTGAAACAACACCAGAACGAGTTCGAATTTCTCTGAATTAATCGTTACTTTGGGAGTTACACATTGATCAGCCACAACATTATCAAGACCGATCTAATATCGATATAAATCCGTACAGATGACAGCAGTTTCACCTGGAGAAGAATGACTGCTAGTCAGACGCACGCACGGTGCATGTGCAGTGTCAATGAGCGAGAGCGTATTGTCCACGTGTAGGAGGGGGAAGGCGCGCGATCTGCCTGAGTTTGACCAACGACAGTGTGTGATGGCCCAGAGCCTCTTCACGAGCATTTCGGAAACTGCACGACTTTTCGGGTGTTAGAGCAGTGCTGCTGTGAGTGTCTTCAGCGTGTGGCGAATCCAAGGTGAAACCACGTCCAGACGCCGTGGGGATGGGAGATGTTGGACAACGTAGGCTGGGAAGACTGGTAAGACAGGACAGGCGTCCAACTGTGACGGAACTAACATCAGATTGTAATGCTGGGCAGAGAACAAGTGTGTCTCAACACTCAGCGCAACGTACGCTCGTAACGATGACCCTCCGCAACCGACGATCCATGCATGTGCCAATGTTCATCACGATATCGGCGACTACGACTGAAATGGAGCACGTGAAGTTGGCATGATGGCAGGGCGTTGCATTTCGGACGAATCCCGACACCTTCTTCATCTTGCCGATGGAAGGGCGTCTTCCAGGGACACAGCTCTTTGATAACTGTAATGCAGGACAGAGACAAGCTGACGGCGCCTTATGTTCGGGGGAACATGGGCATCCATGGGGTCAGTGGAGCAAGTGCAAGGCACCATGACGCTCAAGGAGAATCGTGCAATGGTTGATGAGGTACACCCATTCATAGCTGTTAAGTCTCCTGACGATAATGCTTTTTTCAAGAAGATAACGCTTCATTTACAAGGCTCAGAATGTGATGGGGTTTGGGGAACTCAGTGGCGGGCTACAATTGATGTGCTGGCCGCCTAAACCACCAGATCTGAACCCTATCGAACACATCTGGGGTGTGTGTTACTGTGGGGCCAGAGCTCACGCCCCCCCCCGCCCCCTCCCTCTACCCGTAATTTACGGGAATTAGGTGACTTGTGTGTGCAGGTGTGGTGCCAGGGTGCCAGGGACCTACCAAGGCCTCACTACCTCCATTCTACGATATTTTGCCGCTGTTACCCACGTGGTAGTTGGACATAGTGGCTATTACGTAGATGGTCATAATGTTCTGGGTGATGAGTGTTGATGAACTAGTATGTTAATAGAATTGTCTGCGGATATACGGTTTTGAATTTGTAATAGCAGACCTATACATGGTCCACACCACATCTCGTATCCCCAATGCCAATGGACTTGGGTGAACATACTCCATAACACAATCCCTCTGGCCATGAGAAACCTCCAATGAAACGTGCATACTTCTCCGTACCTCTCCTAATTTCTTTCCGCTATAGGTTGAGAAGGAATAGTCAGATGTTGGTCGAACTTAGTACTACCTCCTTTGTCACTGACACACATTTTCTTAGGAATACGTCATTGAGCATCAGTATGATATCTGCGAGTTTTACGTTAGGTTGGTTTGTGGGGTTAAAGGGACCAGACTGCTACGGTCATCGGTCCCGCGAGTTTTACGACTAGATTTATAAGCTCTTCCTATTTTAAATTCTTCAGACGCACACTTCTACATATTTAACTGCTATTACTGTTTCCAGTAGTCATCAACGATGTAATCAAACAATAATGAGTGCTTTCACAAACTTACGCTGAATAAATTACATTTCTTATTTTTATTGTGAACTGGCGGTTCCTCTATCAGGTTTCCATTGTCAGAATTTTGCTACAATATCCAAACGTCACAGCCTTCCTAGATATAACTGCAGCAAAAGCGAACATTTTCTGAGACATCAGAGTTACCTGCCAGGGCAGTTTTCAAGAGATGAACACCTGTAAAAACATATCATACGATGAGCCAGGAACAGAGAGGGAATAATAGAGAGAATATTGAAGTTAATCTTCTGTATGACAGAACATACATCGTCCAATCATGTTAAGGCGACCATCTGTGAAAAGCCTCGGTAATCAGTTCGTACTGTGAGACATGCAGGAAAAGAGTCAGCGAGGCTCTGGAAGGTACCTACAGGGACGTGCAGCTAGTTGCGATCGGTTTCTCGTTGAGCATCTACTGTGTTAACAGCCCAATCGACATGGTCACGCAGAATCTCGATTGTGTTTAAACCCGGTGAGCTTTGTGGCCGGGGGAGTACAGTATCTCATGCTGGTGCAATTCAAATCATGCATATATGCTGCGAGCTGTGTACACATTGCATTATTTTGCTGGTAGAAACCATATTTGCCAAGGGAAAAAAACCATGTAGGTCCCCAAGGATAGATGAATACTTGTGTTGATACATTGCACCTTCCAAAATGATGAGATCCCCAGAACACAGCACTCCGTCCTCCTGTCTGGACGCTTTACTTTCCAATGTTTCACACCATAGATGCCAACGGCCATCTGTACAACGGAACATAAAACGTGATTCATATGAAAAGGCCACCTGTAGCCATTCAGTGGATGTTCAGTCGACTATCCCGTATTGGGCTTAGTGACACGGATTTATGTAGTCGTTCTACGTCTACAGATAATTTACATCATCGACAGGCACCTGCTGCGGAGGCTCAAACGCAGTAACGTCCGCTGAACGGTCGCTGAGGAGTCACTGTTGATAGCCCCTTGGTTCGTCTGCACGGTCAGTTGCTCAACAGTTGTATATCTACTTACTCACACACATCTCCGCAGCCGTAGTTCACTGTGTCATCTAGAACCCTGGGTGCACCACGGTTGCATTTGCACACGTTTTGGGTAGCACCATGTTGCCATACACTGTATACTTTAACCATGACAACTACTTTCAAACTGAGCCTTGCGCAAATACGTCCATCCTTGGACACAAAAATTGCTCCGTTTCCGCGGTACTACAGCGACTGTTGTATGCATCTCCCCCCCTCCTCCCCCCTCCTCCCCCCCTCCCCCCTCCCCCCCCCCTCCCCCCCGCAGCACACTTTATATACTCTCCACTGATAGTGCTGGCACCTGCCACCAGTGAGTGTTCATTGCACGTTGACGTCGAACATAGACGGTGGTCCCAAACCTGTACTCACAAACTGCATACCAAAGTACTGGGTGCTTGTTGACTGGCAAACGCTTCGACCTCTCTGATTCGAAATGACCTGCTATCAGGAGCAAGAACAGCAGTGTAACGGTGCAAGAGCAACGGTGTAGCCTGCCTGCAGGCGCCTGACACTCTTGCAACAGTTTCTACCTGTACAGGCACATTTTTAAAATCCTCAGTAAAGGTGGTTGGGTGCCACTGAGGGTTTTGCCGAACTGAAGCTTGTTAGAGGGACACTTTGCGTTTTGTTCACACATGCCTCAATGTCACGCCGGTGGTTTATAACGGTCACTAGTTGTTTCAGCCGATACACAAGAGCAAAAATTGCATTGCGGTGCCCTCTAAACGGGTGCGATCGCGTACGATGGGGATGCAGCCCTACAACGTCCTTAGAGAAGAGTTGTAACACCACAGAGTGTCAGAACGTCCAAAGATCGTGTGATTTTGACATTTTCGACGGAGAAACGTCTGGGAATTAATGCCCCAGGGAAAGGAAAGATTTTTATCGATGTTCTTTATGACACCCTCTACTTCCATTCGTTGCGGATCCTGTGAGCCAGTGTGTCTGGAACAATTTCGTCGGCGACTCGTAAGAAAACCGCGTAATTCAGCGCAGTTATGACCTCCATCGCAGAGGCGTCGAAAGGAGGGGTGAAATGTGGGTAAGAAGGGGTGTGACGACCTTCCGGTCGTGTGACATGACCACGGTGGCGTTGAGCCAAATTTCGGTGAAATTTGTTGCCAGTGCGGCTTCATTTACCCTCCTTTGACGTCACACCAACTTCTGAGCCGTGGCTTTTTTTCGCATGATTCGACACTGTGGTGTTTAAGTGTTGTCGGACCTGAGGGTGATGTCGCAAGGCGTCACATTCTTGCACCGTTACAAAGAAACCTTTGAGCCAAATTTCAGACATATGCGTCGCAAAGGGGGGAATTACGGGGTTCCTAAAATGTTATTCTTTAATTCTGTTGCGCAGTGTAATAGTGACGCGGCCTCGTTTCGCGAAGGCAGCAGAAGTCATCTGCGGCCATGTGATTTGACTGGCGTAGCGTACTTGTTTTCGTGGGGAGGGACACACTAATAAAACTCATAGAACCACGTTATGTAAGTGAATATCATCACTTACATGTAACTTATGCGATGTAACCAAGGCACACCAGGGAAATTATTTGGAGACATGAACGTCATGTGTTCCATATAGAATATTGGCGTTTAGAGTGACATCTAATGGCCATGATGGGAGCACATCGTGATGTAAGTGATATGTGTACAATGAACGTTAACGCTGTGTGCGATTCATAGGGGTATGTATGTGTGAGTGACTCCTGTATCGGAAGCTGGCAGAGGTGAAACAAACTAAAGAGAAACCCGCATGATCTGCATGTTTAACTCATGTTATAGTACTCCTCTTGTGAAGCTTAGTACGCACTGTGATGCGTTGCTGAGACTCAATGCCGGAGTTCTTTGTTGTGGACTCTTCATAGCAGACTTCTTCACGATGTCGCGCTAAAAGTCGTGTCCACACCTGGGATTGAAAGCAGAAAGCTGGAAGTTGAGTCATCCTACTACAGCTGCGTTTGTTTCTATGCATAAATAATTGAAAACCATAGATTTTGGATCGCATGTTCTTTTCACTATCTAGTTGTTCTGAAACGACTGTAATCAACTCCATGTCACTTAGACCAATTTTTTTTTCTTTATTGTATTTCAATGCCACATCTGTTGCGGCCTGGCAGCAACATATTAATCATACAATAGAAGACATCTGAAATAACATGAAGGAGACAATATGACGTACAGAGATATGAAAAGGGGGAACATCTTGGAGGAGAACAGACAAAAAGGGGGCAACTGTAAATGGGAGATACAGACGAGGGAGAAGGGAAGAAGGACGGGAGGAGAGGGGGAGGAGGGAAGAAGGGAGGGGGGGAAAGAGAGGGGGGACAGTAGGAGGTGGGTGGAGATTGGTGGGGGACGCACCGAAGAGGGCTGGGGAGGGAAGGATGTGGGAGGGAAGCAGTCTAGGAGGGCGTGCAGGGATTTAGGGAGGAAAGGAGAAAAATCTGCTCTGGGAGAAGGACCTGAGAGGAAAAAGGAGGCCCTGGGGAGGGGGGAGGGTAGAACAAGGCCAGGTTACAATTGGAAGGAAGGGTATATGTCACGGCGAAGTTTAACATCCGGGAGGGGGAGGTGCTGGAAATTGCCCTGATGAAGGAGATGGAGGGTGTGGTGGTGGAGAGAGGGAGGGAAACAGCGATAGAGGCGCGGAAACGGGTGGGGGGTGGAGAGGAAGGAGGAAATCAGGTGGCGGGGGGATCTAGCCTGCGGATTAGACCACTTGCAAGTTCCTAATCACACATACAGCCACAGCAAAGGGAGCTACAGTGTAACGTGAAATACGAGCCACGTTTCCTTTCTTGCGAATCTCAACATCACTGAGAGGTGAATGTTCGTTTAAAAGGCTGAGTAAAAAAAGAATGACGTAGGCAGGATTTGATCCTGAAACTAGCCGAACGCTCTACCACTGGACTGTCAGACCAAATGTCGAGTTCATTACGCTTTTCGATGTCTCAGGTTCCTGCTACTCTCACGAGTTACGGCAGCTATTCGCAAGGTGTCATAATTCAGGCAATTTGTATGAAATATTTATAAATTATGCACAGAAATTTTCTTTATGAATGTATCTGTTAGTCACAACAGGATTAAAATTCCTTGCGCAGTTCCTGAGATTAGCCTGCACATATACTGATGGATGCTCGGAATGTTAGGAAGCGAGCAGAAATCTCGATGAGTTCTTTACTGATTTACTTCCAATTTTGACACGATATTCTAATACAAATTCGGACGTATATACGCTATATACAAGGTGAGTCAAGTAGGATGTAACACACCTTTTATTTATTGAACGGTTACACATATCGAAACGCGGTTTTCGGTAAACGTTATAACATCGAGGGGGCAATTATGTTTTTTTTTAGTTGATGTTTTTACACCTGGTATCAACTGAGATATTAACGCAAGTACTTTTTTAAAAAAAAATGGAACCGTATAGTTTTAATAACTGCATTCGATAGCTCTCAAGACGGTTACAGTAATACAGGGTTTGTTAATGTTGACGCTGAAACCTGTCGTAAAAAGTCCGAGAAATGTCCTAGGACTTGTGATCACAGTGGCCGGAAACGGCGGGCGGTGCAGACACTACCGAGCAAGCGTCTCGGGCCAGGATGCGTAGATGTACACCGTAAGGTACGGCTGCGCTGCGAGAATAAAGCTTTATTTCTTCTTGAACCAGTTTACAGCCTAGATGCAGATTCTACAGCGAGCGTTGTGTTTGGAAATAATATATAGGCTAGCATGTAACGAATCACAAAAGGCTTGGGAAAACCATTTAACCTTTGTGTATCCTTCCATCTTTACGTGAGCTGAAACAGATATCAACTGTTCATTCCTCAAAAATAGAGAGGTCTCATGCTCTGAAAAAAGCAACTACTGTATTAAATATGTTATAAGAAATGTGGTGTCACCGCCAGACACCACACTTGCTAGGTGGTAGCCTTTAAATCTGCCGCGGTCCGCTAGTATACGTCGGACCCGCGTGTCGCCACTGTCAGTGATTGCAGACAGACCGCCGCCACACAGCAGGTCTAGAGAGACGTCCTAGCACTCGCCCCAGTTGTACAGCCTACTTTGCTAGCGATGGTTCACTGACAAATTACGCTCTCATTTGCCGAGACGATAGTTAGCATAGCCTTCAGCTACCTCATTTG
Source organism: Schistocerca americana (assembly GCF_021461395.2). Taxonomy (NCBI): domain Eukaryota; kingdom Metazoa; phylum Arthropoda; class Insecta; order Orthoptera; family Acrididae; genus Schistocerca; species Schistocerca americana. The sequence goes on from NC_060121.1 coordinate 98,595,208, forward strand.
CTACTACCTAGCAAGGCGCCATTATCATTTGCTATTTATCTTGTGATGCATGTACCGTCAGACCGATGTTCACCAATTATGGATTAAAGTTAAGTATTCCAGAAGCTACGTATTTTTTTTTTTTACTAGACTCAATTCCTTTAATTGTTCCAGACCTCACGCCAGCCTGCGTGAGCTTAAACGCGTGCCTTTCGGCTTCCTCTCCTAGTGGCTTAGCTGTCTTGCCAAGTCACAAGAAAGACTTGACCTACCTTCTCCTGAACATGGATTTGGTCTTCTTAGAGGCAAAAATACATGCTGTCGTATTCTGTGTCTACGTACAATGCTCTAAATTATACCATACGGGATACATTCGTTGAACTGAGCATTTTCTTCAAATACTTTGATGACAATCTGTACACCACAAAATAAATATCCTTCTTAACGAAACGTCGTTTCATACTGAACGTAAGCGCATAATGACAGTTATTAGCAGCTACGTGCACTGTCGACATATTTCACAATGCAATGCAATGCAGAAGTAAGCAATTTACTAACAACGATTTGGTAACCAGCCGTATCAAATAACATAAATTTTGTCTTCCAAAAGGTATCTTTATCCTCTATTTAAGTATGCGTTCAAAATGTCGACCATGGACTGAAAGGCATATTTGAAATGGCCGTTCGAAAGAACGATGAACAGATTTAATTACAGTGGATGACATGGTAAAGCATGCACAGGCTATTCGACAACACATATCGTCTGGCGTGGTTGGCGTTCCGTCATACAGTGCATGGTTGGGCGCCCCCCAATCAAAGAAATGGAGAAGAGTCACACTGTGGGACCTCGCAGGCCAATTAACAACAGAGTTTCGTCCTCTCAAACGTCCAGGAAAGTTTTTATTCAGTATTTGCTCTGCAACACTGGACAAATAAGCTGGACAACCGTCATGTAGAAGCCACATACACAGTCGAATATCGAGTGGTTCCTCTTCTAGAAGAACCGGCAGAATGCTCTTCAGTAAGTGTGCGTAAGAATGTTTATTTCCAACGCCGGAGGTGAAGCAAGGACCCACGAATGTTGAAGCAGAAATGAGCGGACTGCACTGCACACAAGTAGACAGTCAAATGTATTGACATTCTGACAGCGTAGCACAAAGGGGACACTTCTCGAAATTTTTTACGACAGGTTTCTACGTCATATTAATAAACGCTATATCACTGTAATTGTCTTCTCAAGAGCTGTTGAATACAGATATAAAAAGGATGCGGTTCCGTTCAAAAAAACGTATTTGCTTCAGTATCTTCGTTGATACCACAGCTAAAAGCATTAACGAAACAATAAGAAACGTGTCCATCGATGCACCAATAGTTGCCGAAAATCGCTGTTCTGTAACCGTAACCTTTCACGATTTAAATGGTGTGTTACGACTTACATGGCTTACCCTGTACAGTGATGTAGGTTGATAATCGACTTGTACACAATTCTCGAAACCAAGCTACGTACTTTTTAAAAGAAAAATTTTCTGTTAAAACCGACTGCGAGAAAGAAACTGCTATCCCCTGTTGTGCTGTGGCGTTTTGATTCCGTTTTCGCAGTCATTTTTAAATACGATAGGAGGCAATTAAACCATTAGACTTTCTTCCTGTTGATATATAACTTTAAAACGAAATCTGTATACACAACTACGTGCTGTTTTGTTTTCTTCCTCGTAGTCAGTTTTAATAGAAAACAGTGAAGTTGTATTTATCGCTTATCTGCCGATGACAAGAATGCTATTACGGAATCTGAATCATCCGAAACTTTGCAATCCTATCCCTTTGCAGATCAAAGCTATGCGAAATACTCTCATTGAAGCTACTGTAGTCACAGACCCAGCAGCGGGAGGGGTCTCTGATAGCCCGTATACGAATGATCCCAATCGATTTTCCCATTTGTTTTAAGCGACCTCACATCCCAATCACGACTTCATTTGCTGTAATAATAAACAAGGCTCAAGGATATCGAGAGGGGGGGGGGGGTTGAGGGGGTTGAAATGGATGTAGAGATAGGGGCAGAGCGCAGGAAAGAGGAGTTGGAGGGAGAGAGAGTGAGCGTGTGTGTGTGTGTGTGTGTGTGTGTGTGTGTGTGAGTGTGGAGAAAGAGAGAGAGAGAGGATATGATGGACAAGAGAGTGGTAGGAGCAGGAGATTAAGACGTATATCTACACAGAAGCGCCAAAGAAACTCGTATGGGCATGTGTATGCAAATACAGAGATATGTAGACAGGCAGAATGCGGCGCTGCAGTTCGGAACGCCTTTAGAAGACAACACATGTCTGGCGCAATTGTTAGATCTGTTACTGCTGCTACAGTGGAAGGTTATCAGGGTTTGAATGAGTTTGACCGTGGCGTTATATTCGGCCCACGAGCGATGGGACAGAGCATCTCGGAAGTAGCGATGAAGTGGGGATTTTACCGTATAACCATTTAATAAGTGTATCGTGAATATCGTAATCCGGTATCAAATCTCCGACATCGCTGCGACCGGAAAAAGATCGTACATGAGGTGGGCCAACGATGACTGAAGAGAATCGTTCAACGTGACAGAAGTGAAAACCTTCAGCACATTGCTACAGATTTCAGTGCTGGGCCATCACGAAGTGCCAGCGTGCGAATTATTCAAAGAAAGATCATCGATGCGGGGTTTCGGAGCCGAAGCCCCACTCGTGTAACCTTGATGACTGCACGACACGAAGCTTTACGCCTTGCCTGAGCCCGTCAACACCGACGTTGGACTGTTGATGACTGGAAACATGTTGCCAGTTCGGACGAGTCTCGTTTCAAATTGTATTGAGCGGATGGGCGTGTACTGATATGGAGGAAACATCAAGAATCCATGGACCTTGCATGTCAGCAGAGGACTGTTGAAGCTGGTGGGGGCTCTGCAATGGTGTGGGGCGTGTGCAGTTGGGGTGCTATGGGATCCCTGATGCTTCTTGACATGACTCTGTCACGTGACACGTGTGTAAGCATCCTGTCTGATCACCTGCATCCATTCAAGTCCATTGTGAATTCCGATTGACTTGGACAATTCCAGCAAGACAATGCGACACCCCAAACGTCCAGAACAGCTACAGAGGGGCTCTAGGAACACTCTTGTGACTTTAATCTTTGGGCTTGCCACCAAACGGCATATCTGGGATGCCTTGAAACGTGCTGTTCAGAAGAGATCTCCACTCCTCGTACTCTTACGGTTTTGTGGACAGCCGTGCAGGATTCATACTGTCAGTCCCCTCAAGCACTACTTCAGACTGTAGTCGAGTCTATGCCGTGTTGCGGCACTTCTGCGAGCTCGTCTGTGCCTTATATCACATTAGGGTCCGCCCCCGGTAGCTGAGGGGTCAGCGCGACAGGAGCCAATCCAAAGGGCCCGGGATCGATTCCCGGCTGGGTCGAACATTTTCTCCGCTCAGGGACTGGGTGTTGTGTTGTCCTAATCATCATCGTTTCATCCACATCCCCATCGACGTGAAAGTCGCCGATGTGGCGTCAAATCGAAAGACTTGCACCAGGCGAACGTTCTACCCAAAAGGAGGCTCTCGTCACACGACATCATCAGGTGTACCAGTTTCATTGCCTCTTCCCTGTAATTCTAATATATATTTAGCAACTACGAAGCATTGCCGGATTCTCTTGTTCCTTATAGAGCTCTATACTCATTCTGTCAAGTCTAGCCGTCTTTCTTCTATTGATTTGTTTAGTGTATTTTCAGCCCTGACGATTTATGTCGAAATTTATTGATTACTGAATTGTCAATACAATTCTTACACAGTTCCCTATTTGGAACGTCTAGCCTTCTCCTTGCATTTCACGAGTCTCACCAGGATTTGTCTCGTAATGTCGGAGTAGCGGGCGTAGTAAGTATTAGAGATCGCAGGAGCTATACTCATTTGTATACTCCTAGTGTTCATGTGCGCAAAATAGTTTTTGGTACGTAAATTTGCACGTGGATACTTGTTCTCATGTTTGTGAATGAATTTACACTCATGAGCCAAAATATTACGACCACTGCACACCGCAGGCTGAATGCCTCCTATTGATGTTGCGGGGACGTGACGCAGTAAAGAATGAAGGTAAGCGGAAGAGAGAATAGTAGGCGCTCACTGTAGCGAAGATGAGGGCCGCAAATACGGAAGTCCACTGATACACGTAGTTTTGACAAAGTGCGGGCTGCTGTGGTGCTGCGGCTGGAAACGAGAATAACCGAAATGGCGAAACTGATTTCTGTCGTGAGCACCTGTGGAAAGTGGACGACCACGTCTCATCACAAATCGTAGAGGTCGGAGGGTGCCACAGTTTCTAATGTGGGATAAGCGGCAATCTGTGGCAGATGTGACGTCAGAGTACAGTGCTGGTGCAGGCACAAGTGTTTTGGAGCGCATCTTTCAAAGGACATTGTTGAACATGGAGCTCCCCATCACACGACCGCTATGACTTCCTGTGTTGATCCAACGACACCGCGTCGATGTTTGGGTCTCTACACGCCGTCATGCAGGCGAATGGCTACACGGATGCTGCACTGTGCCACAGATGCAGGCCGGTGGGGCAGACTTATGCTAAGGGGTACACTGAGTTGGGCTTCCATGGCATCTGTGGTGGTAAACGCAGGCAGCAGTGAACTACATGAATGTTATTGAGGACCACCTGCATTTTTCATGCTTTAAGTCTCCACCTACTGCGATGACATCTTCCTCCAGGATAACTCATCGTGTTGCGTGCTCGGAATCGTTCTAGAGTGGTTTGAGGGACATTATAGTAAACTCACATTGATGTCTTGACCAGCAAAACACACATCGGGCGCCAATTTGGTGCCCGTAAACCACCATCCCATAATTTGCGGGAATTGCTTGACTTGTGCGTAGACATACTTCTGGAATCCTGTCAAGGACCTGTAGAATCCGTGCCAAGCAGAATCTCTATCGTAATGTGTCGGAAAAATGGAAAAACACACTATTAAACAGGTGGTTATAATGTTTTGGCTCATTGGTGAATATTCCTGTAGTCCAGCTGGAAGAGACTGCTAAATTTGCAAATGCAAACAGAAAATGGAGTGTCTCAGATTAATTCCCAGTGCGCCCACGCGCTTTGCCTTGTGTAGCGCCTTGCAGCTGACGCGAGCACGCACGTGTCCGTGTTCCAGGGCTCTTCTGTCCCGGCCTGTTTGACGGCTGGTCCTGCTGGTTCGACACACCCGCGGGCGTCACCGCCCACGCGCCGTGTCCCGACTTCATCACCGGATTCGAACCTAACCGTAAGTACACGCACGTCCTACCTGTCCCATCGTCCTAAACTTGCACTGCAAACATGTCGATAGCGGAAGGCGCCATTGGTAAGTGCATTTCATAAATTGGCATGGTAGGCAGCGGCCGACCTATACCGCCCATTCACAGGGTATTATGAGTTACAGACGTGTACTTATTTAGAAAAGGTGCTAATATTTCAGTCGAACAATGCCTACTGCTAGTATCACAATTAATGTAGATCACACCAGAACGTCAGTGGTGTTTGTTTGCACGAGTCCAGTGCCAGTAGTTTACGAGGTATCGTAGTTTGAACACTGCAAACACCGACAGTTGTTTGCTCCTTGTTGTGGCACAAACGAAAGTGAATTTCACGTGGGTGCGTATATTGAACCTTACACAGACGATAGTAAGTCTCCGGAGCTGCCGCGTTGTTGGGTGGGACATTGCCGTGGACAAACTAAAGAACAACGAAGGTGAATGCAGAACCTCTGTGGTATCTGACACGAAAGGACCAATGTGCCTCCAACGCCTGTGCTCAAAATGACCAACATCAGCGTCCATACAACCTTCCAGCATGCCATGCAACCATTTCTGCACGCGTTCAACCACTTCAGCGGAAATGACAGCGCAGGTAGCTGTAATACGCCGTTTCACATCCTCAGTAATTGTTTGAATAGGTTAAAGGGTTTGAGCTCTATTGTGATACGTATTGGCATACACGGTACTCGAACGAACGGCATACTTCCTACATTAACCATAAGAGTGACCGCTTTTCCCGCAAAGGGAAATACCATCTTCCAAGAACGTCCTGCTACGTCCACTATCGCACAACTGACAGGATCCTCGCAATGCAATCGGAGCGTACACAACACACAATCTAAACAAACATAACATCGTCTCTCAGCATCTAAGCAACAGGATGGAACAAACAGCTTTCTATGTTTGCAATGGTAACAATACGACATCTCGTAAACTATTAGCACTACCTTCGTGCAACAAACGCCATTGGGATTCTTATTTACGCTCGTTTTAGGACATTACTGTCAATAGGCACTGTCCCATTTAAAAATGTGTAAGTCTAACAAAAGACTGCGCTTTCGTCATCGTATCAGAATCTGTATGTTGGCTGCAAATACGGGCACTTGCCTACAGTTCCCATCTGTGAAAACCGTGTATCGATATTGGCTTCCATGACCGAAATATTTGCTGTGAAACTGTTAGGATTGTTTGTGATTCATCCTGAATCATCTTTTCACTATTAGGGATAAAGCGTAGGAGTGCCTGTTTTAAGGTGATGGACTTAAATTTGCACTAAATTAGATGTCGCAATAGTAAGACAGAGAGCAAACCTCAGGAGGATAACGGTTGAAATACTTGTCCGGCAATCCAGGTTAGACCATCTGCTGCTTCGGTAAATAGCTTAAACTGAATTCGGGAATGCTTCCTTTGACATGCTTCAAAATGGTTCAAATGGCAATGAGCACTAAGGGACTTAACATCTGTGGTCATCAGTCCCCTAGAACTTAGAACTACTTAAACCTAACTAACCTAAGGACATAACACACATCCATGCCCGAGGCAGGATTCGTACCTGAGATCGTAGCGGGCGCGCGGTTCCAGACTGCAGCGCCTTTAACCGCACGGCCACAACTGTCGGCCCTTTGACACGGAAACGCCAGATTTCCTTCCTTCTCTTTCCACAATGCGAGATCCTTCTCCAATGACGTCATGGTAGACGCAACGTCAAGCCACAATGCTTCATTCCTCAATTTTCTTATCTTAAAGCTCTTTCACTTGTTTTTATTACTCCCATTGTGGAGACGAGACATACGTAGTACGTATCGCAAAATCAATAAGTATGTAGGCTGGTTTATTTGGAAAGCATATTGTTTCGTGATGTCAGGACTCAACCAGCGAAGCAAAATGTTCAGCCCTTACAATAAAAAGTCTCACACATACCCTAAATTACCAGTCAGTCGGTCGGACTTACTAAAGGCGGGGTAAGCCATATTCACAAAAACCACAGATGACAGGATACCAGCAAACGTAATTCGTGCCTTGCAACCTGCAACATATGTTTTAGAGAGGACTCAGAATGTAAAATTCTATGCGACAAAGAAATTAATTGAAACAATTGGAAGAAATACTCCATGTCCCCCAACAAATCACATGAAACACAAAGACTTAAATTTGATGACAGTCTGGTCAAATTTTGCAAGCAAATCCGTATGTTCTGGGTTGCTCCCAGCGAATGTTCATAAATAGTCTCGACAGCTCCGCGACGCCAACGAATAAAACTGACTAGTTCTCCGTAGTGCCTATAATGCGAAATGATTGACACTGCCTTACACCGTACAGTATGTTGCTCTGTAATTGGAAGTCTATGGAAACTGATAAAATTTAAATCAATAAATTTGCTGTCTACGACTGTTAACGAAACAAATAGGAGAAAATAATTTATATGGGCGTCAACGCGTTTCGAGCAACAGAATAATCGCATTATTTACGTATTTCTTACAAACTACAACTTCGGCGAGGGAGGGAAGGCTGTTTACGACCAAAAGGAAAACTTGGAGAACGAAAAACCAAAAACTATCAACAGTAAATGGAGTAGAATATAGTTTTTATCATTTATACATCCTACATCAGTGTTGTATTTAAAATCAACGTGTAAGTTTTGTGGTACCTGTTGGTAAATAGATTCATTACAAAAAACGTTTTCTGGCGCATCGAGTTTTCATTCAGGAGAACGCGAGTTCGAACTCAAATGATATCGTTCTTTCTTTTCCCCTTGTAACCTTAAATAAAGTACTATTCAAACGTGAGGTTGTGCCTTACGAAGATGCACAGTATAGGTATCGGTCACGAATGTCATGTCACAGCAATTATAAGCCACACACTGCGAACTATGTTTAGATGTTACCATTATCTTTCAGGATGTCTACCATGTCATAGAGGCCCCAAATTCTATCAATTATTGTAGCGAAGATTTCATAATTATAGAAGAATGTGAGCCCTATGGTCGTGTTAGCTGGAAACAGGTAGCTGCAGCGGCGGCGGCACTGCTTTAAATATACACTGTAACGGCCGGGAACATCAGTTTCCTTTGAGATTGGACGTGGTGAGCTGATGTTAGTCAAGAATGCCTTCAAGGCAACAAAGACGCCATTCTCATCACCTCAATGAGTTTGAACGAGGTCGTGTAATAGGGCTACCAGAAAGTGAAAGTTCCATTTTCGATATCGCAGACTGTCTTAGCAGGAGTGATCACTAGCAGCGGTGGTCACAAGAATGCACGGCCGCAAGAAGATCGGGCTGTGAACGGCAATGCCGCACTATCGAGAGAGAAGATCGCACCACACACACACACACACACACACACACAACGAACTATTGAAGATCGGTTACTTCACGGATAACTCCGAGCCAGAGGTTCTGCGGAGTACATTCCACTGCTTCCAAACCACCGCTAAGTGAGACTTCAGTGGTGTTTTCTGATGAAAGCTGGTTCTGCCTCAGTGAAGTGATCACTGTGTTTGTTAGGTTGAGCGCCTGCAGTGAACCTGTCTGCGTACAAGACGCACTGGATTTTTGGTCCGGGGTGCGGTTTCGTATGACAGCAGGAGCATTCTCGAGGTTATCACACCCACCCTCACTGCAAATTTGTACGTCTATGTCGTAATCCGACCTGTTGTGCTGCCATTCACGAACAGCATTACAGCGATTGTTTACTGACAAGATAACGCTCTCGCACATACAGCTGTTGTAACCCAACATGCTTCACAGAGTGTCGACATGTTGTCTTGGCCTGTTCGACCACCAGATCTGTTTGCAGTCGTACGATGGCTCCAGCATTATCCACAAACAGCACTAACCGTCCCTGTGTTGACCGGCCAAGTGCAACCGCCATGGAACTCCACGCCACAGACTGACATCGCACACCTGTACGGCAAAATGCTCACATGTTTTCATGCTTTCATTCAACATTCTGGCGGTTACGCCGATTATTATTGTACCTGTATGTTATATTTGCAATGGCTTGTATCGCGCTTACATTTACCTGTGATCTTGCAATGTCAGTGATTTAAAATGTTACCTAGAGAAACGTTTTCGCGGAATTTCGTTACTCAACATTAATTACACGTTGTTGTTGAGGATTTTTTCATCTGTGTATAAAAATACTGATTGCCTTGCTCATTTCTTTTGTAACATCTCTCTCTTGTTTTGTCCCCGTATGATGAAAAGAATCCAAATCCTTTCACTGGTGGTTCCTTCCAACATTTCCTGAGATTTTTTTGTCATTTTTGCTTGGTATTTCTGAAGGACACTACTATTACTGATCCGACGAAGTATTTGACCGATATTACGAGAAGGCTTACACATTGTTCTCGAAATGGAAAGTCACAAGTGGAACATACACTTTATTACCTAGAATTTCCATATTAGTTTACGTCGCCAAGTAGATAAAAGCAAGAAGAATGCCTAATTTATCTACTGGCACAACTCATTCGAACAGCAGCAGAACAAAATTATCAGACATACTCTTCCATTTACCGTTGTAACACAATAACCAGGAGCTGAGCCAATGATATATCTCCTGTTGTCATCCTTTCTTATTGAATTTTTCCTATTGCTTTGAAACGAGACGCTAAAGTAAATGGGCGTAATCTGTCTGGCGAAATATCCAAATACTTCATTCTTCCAGATTTTCTTATCCTGTGTATCAGTACCATCTAGCGATTGGAAATCTTTTTCGAGTGAATGAATAATAACAATAATAATAATAATAATAACAAACTAATAATGAAAGAAGTTAATTGCATTACAGGAGAAGGTTGACGATTAAAAATAAAAATAGGCTGGTCCTTCAGCTGGCGCAATCCAAAGGTATTCTTAGGATTGATAACTTATTCCATCCTGGCTATTTGCAGAATAGAAAGAAAAAACTGAACCGATACACATCGCTAGTCCAACGGGATCTGAACCAGAACTTCCCTTGCCTTTTAGCACGAGATTAGCATTTCGCCACGGAGTAAATATGACGTTGTTTTGTTTAGGTCTCAGCCAATACTCTGCTGGTAGTTAATGCTGACAGTTCACAACATGAAATACCAAAGCAATTGAAATTTAAGCGTGGAATTAAGAATTAACTTCTTAGGGTCGAGAAATTAAATTTAGTATCTCGATATCATATAAACGGGACGGCTATTCAGATTACCTCATCAGTATGAAAAGAGAATAACACGAGAATTAAGCAGGATGACTCGGTACCATCCCCAAAAGTGACTGAACGATCACGAGGTTCCACACATCGTCAGCCAGTTTTGTCAATATAAATATGAAGAACTTCACGCTCACAACGTCCTCACTGCTACCCACCGCCTGTTCCGCCAGTCCTCATTGGAGACGCACTACCTGAGGTCGATCTAAGGGACAGCTTCAAACCGACAGCTCGAGGTGAAAGGTTATTTTAACAAAACTAAAAATGCATGCAGAACAGCCTTCTCCAAAATACCAATAAACAGTAAGATACTATACACTGTTCACCTCAAATGAACTGCATCTATGTCTGGTCTTGTGGCATACACAACTGCAATATCAAGGATACCACCAAACTACGAAAGCGCTACGAAAAAAAGACTCATACATCGATGTCATGCAGTAATAAATCAAATTCTGGTGTCACAAGAAAAAACAGAACAAACTGTCAAAAGTGCAGCTGTGCACTTTCATACAATTTTCACTTCCGGTACCACCATAGGTAATTCGTACTAACAAACTTGTTCACTGCTACCATAGTTTTCACGCCTTCTTTTATACCAAGATGATAAGCAAAAGTCCGATCCATGTCATTAACTGTTGCTTCAAATTTATTCAGAGACTTCCTCTTGTTTTCGACTGTCAGAACAACACCTAAAGTAGACTGTTAAAAATATCTAAGTGTGGATACTAATCAACATGAAAGAAAAGATACCAACAGAGACTAGACTACGTAAAATAGAGAGGGTCTTTCAAACAACAGGAATTAGTTACAATAAAAAGCTGTCATCCAGGAAAACAAAACTGAAATTCTATGAAATAGTCGTAAGGCCACAACTACTTCACGCAACAGAAACTCTTAAACTACCTATGAGAGGAGAGATTGAAAAACCAGAAAAAATTGAAAGTAGAACACTAAGAAAAGTGCTAGAACTCAAAAGCAGCAGTGAAGAATAAGAATACAGAAATATGTCTTAAATTTGAAAGAAAAATAATAGATGTAATGTGAAAAAAAGATCCAAATTGTATAAACATACACGTAGGGTGAGTAATGACAGAATAACTAAACAAAACTTAGACTTATCAAACGGTTACATATCCAGCATCACGTGGGTGAGAGAAATAGGAAAACTTATCGAAAATGTAGGATTTGACTTGGATGCAGTAAGAGAGAACACTTCTTAAGAAAGCCACAGAACAGGCAGGCTTTCACAACAGAATAAAATTAAGAACTGAAAAAATTGTGGTCATAAGAAGAGAAGAAATGAAGGAAGTCTAAGCCCAAAGAAAAGTCCTGATGAAAACAAAGGAGTAGAAAAAGTTTATTATCGTACGCTCAAAAAGAGTTATTAGGACTTTTTAAAAAAAATCGAAGCAACGTCTTGCGCAGAATTCCCTGTCAAAGATTTCAAGTATAAAGCGTATATGTAGCATTACTCTCGTAATGTCTACTGAGAGACGAAAGCTGTCTTGTATAGAAGTACCCCTTCTTGACAATCAAAATCAAGAAAAGGCTCGTACACTATTCTCTGTCTCTCTAAGGTTTTAAATACATAACTATAAATCAGGAGGAGATTGTTGACACACACGACACAAGTATTATAGAGAAGATGTGCTACATACTTTTCATATTACCTAGCAGTATTTACAATATGCCCAATTTTATATGCATGTTTTATGGTGTAAACTGGTAAGCATCCATTCGTTTGGTAAAATGCTAGTACCTCTAGTTCTCTACGTAATAATATGTTGAGGAAAGCGCAGAGATGCACCAAGTCATCTTTCCTCAAGTCAGTTTTTTACTTCCGTTAGATTAGAGGAGTGTGATTCGACAGATACTCTTGATTTGAGTTCCTGAATGTTATAGCATTCTTCCTCAACACCTGTGATCTGTGAGTGATATGTGTTTTGGAGTAACTATCTCAAGCAATCTAAAGTTGAATGAGTCTATAAAACAAAATGTAAGGAAAAAGCAATGTACTTGTTTCAGATATTGACACGACTATTGATAAAATCACAGAAGTCCGTTGATAGGTGTGGGGATATGAGAGGTGGAACCTGCTCTGCGCACATGTGCAACATGGTTTTACTGTTCTGTCAAATTCTTCTTGTGATATATCATCCATTTCACCTCAATCTACTTCCTATTCCTTTTCTATAACACTGTATTCATATTCATTTCCCTCTAGATATTCCTCCCACTTATCAGTTTTCCAATCTTTGCTTACAATTAGTATTGGCTTGCAACCTCTTGATATTCATACGGTTTCATCTCTTTCCACAAAAGGTAAGTCTTGTTTTACTACAGGCGACATTTATTTTTTGCCTACTTATGCCTGCTTCTGCCACCTTGCACATGTATTCTAACCATTCCTGCTTAGTCATTTTCCACTCCTTCTTAATCTCATATTTTATATGGATATTATCCATTACGCCTGATTCATTTATTGCATTATTATTTGCCTTTTAGGGTTTATATTCGATATCTCCTTCATATCCAATGATTACGACTAGGCCTTGACTTTTTAACTCTTTGTTTCTATGCTGCCTTCACTATTTCGTTTCTCAAAACTACCCATTATTTTTCTGTTGCACTTCTTTCCCCCGTTTCATCACTGCTCACCAGAAATTACATGCCGCCTGATGACAATGTGTGCACATGATGCAGTAAGTAAATAGTTTGACAATTACATCTGAAGTATAACCCTACATTGTAAAAGTTTATGTTAAGAATTGAACCCTCCGCTATCTGAAGAATTTTCACACAGACTCAGTGAATTTCATAATTCATCATTTTCACTTGTTAGAGGAAAACGTGTCCAATACACAGTGATCCAAAGTTTATCATCATATTTATTTTTCAGCAGAAGTGTGTAAGTAAGTATCGTTGACACATTCATATCAGATTTTCTGTGTTTCAGATGCCATAAACAGAAAGTTAATGCAAACATATATCAAAACAGTTCCAAAACACCTGGAACATTCCAAATTGTCTTGATGTCTTAGATATAAATCACGGGGAATTTCGACCAACAGGATGTATGGGATACTATTACGGTACTACAACTACAAAAGAGGTAGCAGCATTGTATTACTGCTACTTATTGATGCTCAACATAAATTTATATGTATGGATGTAGGTTTTAATGGGAGGATTAGAGATCGAGAAGTGTTACAGAACAGTCCAGTCAATGAAATTTTTAGTAGTGCTGGAAATTTAACGAACATACCTCCACCAGAGATATTATCAGGAACTCAAACTGTACAGCCTGTAATGGGACATACTCCTATAGCATTGCTTTTCCTCGACAGTAGTTGTCGATGCAAGCACTATTTTTCCAATTTTGGACAGGTCAGTATCATGTCAGCTGCTTTTCTGAAAACTTTCATGTAATTTTATACACTGTATGTCATATTTCAAGATAAAATTTATGAAAAGGAATTACTTTGTTTTGAATGTTATAACCGATAAATACTAGTTGTGAATATATAGTTAAAATCTTTTAGAAACATTTGAAATAACAAATAATTGGCACATTGAAAATTTATAGTTTTATTTACGCAATTTAATACTGTTTATTATGTTTAATTCTGGATTCATTTATGGAATAATAATTGAACTTAATAGAAATTCATTTATTAAGAAAAATTGTAAACCCTTTCGAATACTGTTATTACCGCAGAGTGAGAGACTAGTAAGCATGCCTCTGATGTGATGGGACGTATTTTTGTATTTTTGGCGAACAATGTAATTTCGGCTTTGTAATGTGAAAATTCAAAAGACTGAATGATATACTAAAATGTAACAAAATATATTAACGTAACAACAAGAACCCTGCAACAACAATCCCAAAATTTATTTAGGTTAGTTCAACCAAGAGGACCAGAAATGTGAGAATTTGAGCTTTAAGAAATAGACCCCTAGACAAGAAGAACTGGAGCCATCTCCACACGAAAAGCTACATAAACTACAAACATTATTGTAATCTTCGCTTCTCTCCAATTTTTCATAAAAGACCTTGCTTATTGTGTATAAAAATAGAATCCGGGAGGAGGAGGAGATTACAAGCCGTATATAACTATAGTTGATGATGCTTTTGCTACGGTCGCAGGTTCGAATCCTGCCTCGGGCATGGATGTGTGTGATGTCCTTAGGTTAGTTAGGTTTAAGTAGTTCTAAGTTCTAGGGGACTTATGACCGCAGATGTTGAGTCCCATAGTGCTCAGAGCCATTTGAACCATTTTTTGATGATGCTTTCCCTTATCACAGCATTTAATGAAATGTCACACAGCAACAAAAGATATTTAATTCCCATTTAAGTAGGACAAGTAGAACTTATGAAAATCTGATCGTCAGTTTATTGTCAGCTCTTTTCAAAATACCTTTTTCTTTTTCATTTGTAATCACTATTCCTTTTCGTCCACTTCCACGTAGACTGCTGTATGATGATTAAGATGATGATGCTTGAAATGGCTGGCCATCTCATGTTCACAGCAGACATTATGCCAAAATATTGCAAAAATATTATTTGGCGAAACTGTTATGACCAGTGTGTCAGAAAGTGAAATTCGTAGTAGCCGTGCTACCATTACACCAATCTTTAATATTCAGACGATACGTTGTGCAGATAGCCGGAATTAGAGTATTATCAGCGTGACTATGTTATTTGTCCCACGTCGCGGTCAGTGCGGACATGGACTCTGCAGTGGCCGGCTTCTGGTCAGGTTCTGTTTCAAAAAGTGTACGTGAGTCAATATCTGGAAAGAAGTACTATGCGAGTGAGATAGATCTACCTAGGGAAGGGCTAGGGATATGGATAAGAACGAGTGATATATAAGAATTTACGAAAACATCATCGTAATACGGATGAAATATGATTCAATTGGCTCTGAGCACTATTGGACTTAACTTCTGAGGTCATCAGTCTCCTAGAACTGAGAACTACTTAAACCTAACTAACCTAAGGACATCACACACTGCCATGCTCGAGGTAGTATTCGAACCTGCGACTATAGCGGTTGCGCGGTTCCAGACTGTAGCACCTAGAACCGCTGGGCCACTCCGGATGGCAGATGAAATATATTTTGAGATAAGTGTGAAATAAATTAAATATGCTATGTATGAAGTATGTTACATGCATGTATGTGAAATATATGTGATACATGCATACAGGAGCGAAACTGTAGGTAAGAAGCTAGTATTCCATAATTATACAATAAATTGTTGGTAGTGTACAGCAACCAGCATCAAATTGGTGTTAGGGTTCTTTACTCAAAAAGTACCGTTGGCGCTTTCGAATTTATGCAACTCATCATCAGACGGCCATCATGCTTTCGTCGACGATGCATTAGTTCACTGGTGAGTTGCCGTGGAGTATCCGTCTGTACATTTCGCCTCAAGTTACCTGTAAACAAATGCATCATTGCTGAAAGCATTAAAACTGTCTGATGATGAGTTGTATAAATTCGAAAAAGGTAACGGCACTTTTTCAATAATGTAACCTACAACCAATTTGTGGCTGATTACTGTACATCATCAACAATTTACGTCAAATAAAGACGGTCTTCAACTATGTCTTTACTTGACAAGACTATTTTATCTAATAATCCTTAGCACTGTCATCAGTCAGAAGCTCATAATTGTGGAGTTCCTACTACCTTAAGATCAACTTATCCACCCGCACAGCAATCAGTTGCCACTTGAAAATGGCATAGGAGCACTCAGTCGAAAGCTCGTGGGTGCAGCACGTAACCACTTCACGGTGGCTGCAAGCTGCAGAAGATATTACTCAGTCATATTATCGCAAGGCCGTGTATTGACACATTGGGTCAAGTCAGCCTGTGTCTGTACCGCAGTCCATATTTATTAGATAAGTAAGACTGCAACTTTGCATCGTTGCTGTATTCATCACTGCCAATGAAAAATTCTGATTAAAACTAACTAATTCCCTAATAAAACAAGAAACAGTAGAAACTGTGTACAGGCCGACTCCCAGTTGCTGCCCATTTGTGAAGCACTATATTCTATTGGATAAATAGTTTATTCACGTCCATCCCAGCGTTAACAGCTGTGATTGGCACAAAGTTCTTGAAAAATATTTCAGCACAGAAGGAAAGAACAGAGATTTCAGTATTGGCTTCTACTTCATTAGTTAGCTTATATCTCGAAAAATAAATCGGTCACGAACACGAAAGCTGCCTGGTGCGTCGCTAGCAGTGGATCGTATTGGAAAGCTGCTTCGAACACAGTCTGTGGTTTGATATTCGTCCATGCAAGCTAACAGTTATAGTAAAGGAGAATTACGCTAAATCTTCCTCGCTCGATATCTTACTACTACATTTTCTTCGTTAGTGGCTACTTTGGCTGTGGCAGAATGGTAGAAACCATCTAAACAGGGAACGAAATATGGAAGCAGGCGCTACTCGGTATTCCACAGAGGGCTCGGCTACATCTGAATTTTTATAACAGTCATTTCTTAATAGAAAAGGTATTAACGCTAGCGATGAAAACAATTTGTAACATATTACGGTATTAGCAATGATGCAGTATCTTGGCGAAATGAATCTCCAAGAATAGTAGAATTTAATGCTCGCTAAGGAGTGAGACAACGAATGCGAGATGGAAGTCGCATCATTAGCTCTAATTGAGAAGTGCTATAAAGAATTTATGCTGGTCCCCATTAGGCCACGTCATAAAATCCTTTCCCTGACGAGCAGAAGGGCTTGGCTTTAGTGTCCTCGCCGGAATGTTGTGGTAGGCGGCGGCGGGAACGTCGTGCGTTGTTCGTCAGTCCATACACAATTTTCGCCGAAGAAAATGCATTTTTCAGACGAAATAAGCGACATTAGATTTGTAGCAGTAAATAGTGTTCCAGCGTTTAGCAGCACTAAACAGGCTTATCTTCGATATCGCTACCGTCTTGGAATCAGGTTGATTTGCGTACGTTTGTTCTCCCACTTCTGTTTTTCTTCTGCTTTTATCTTACTTCGTATATTAGATTAATTGTATGTCGTCAAACAGACACACAAATCTAAGCTCTATATTGCTGAAGTCAATATGAAAGTTTTGGACTCGTTTTATGTTAGCATATTACGACATTTCTGGAGAATGAAGGTTTGCTCTATAGGAATCAACATGGATTCCGCAAACAATGAACGTGTTAACCCGACTCACAACCTTTGTCCACGAGACCCATAACGCAGTAGACACCACCTCCCAGATTCAAGCAGGGTTCATTGATATCTAGATGGCTTTCGACACAGTTCCGTTCTGTAGCCTAATGAGCAAAATACAAGTGTACAGGATATAGTACCAACTGTGTGCCTGGACTGAAGAATTCCTAGCAAACATTAACACAGCATATCATTCAAAACCGAGAGGGATCTTCAGGTGTAAAAATGACTTATGACTTACCCCACGGGGGAAAAAAAATGGTTCAAATGGCTCTGAGCACCATGGGACTTAACATCTGAGTTCATGAGTCCCCTAGAACTTAGAACTACTTAAACCTAACTAACCTAAGGACATCACACACATCCATGCCCAAGGCAGAATTCGAACCTGCGACCGTAGCAGTCGCGCGGTTCCCGACTGAAGCGCCTAGAACCGCTCGGCCACCGCGGCCGGCCCCTCGGGAGAGTTATACGACAATTAGTTTTCACAGTTATATTTAAATGATCTACTGGATAATGTCGGAAGCTCGTGAGGGTTTTGGAGGATGATACTGTAATACACACAGATGTCGCTGCGCTAGAAGATTGTAGCGAAATGCAAAAAGACCTGTAGAGTATAGACGCTTGATGCAGAAGCTGGCAGTTGACCCACAACATGAGCAGATGTAACGTATCCCACATTAAGAAACAGAAATGCCACTTGTTGTATAATTACACGATTGCAGAACAATCGCTGGAAGCAATCTCATCCATTAACTATCTGGGATAAAGCCGCAGGAGTCCGCGATTTATCCAAGAGGGTAAGTGGGTGGGGATGGGTCACGACTCTAGACTTTCCATTTTTCACATGAATGACTCAGTCAGATATACACTCCTGGAAATGGAAAAAAGAACACATTGACACCGGTGTGTCAGACCCACCATACTTGCTCCGGACACTGCGAGAGGGCTGTACAAGCAATGATCACACGCACGGCACAGCGGACACACCAGGAACCGCGGTGTTGGCCGTCGAATGGCGCTAGCTGCGCAGCATTTGTGCACCGCCGCCGTCAGTGTCAGCCAGTTTGCCGTGGCATACGGAGCTCCATCGCAGTCTTTAACACTGGTAGCATGCCGCGACAGCGTGGACGTGAACCGTATGTGCAGTTGACGGACTTTGAGCGAGGGCGTATAGTGGGCATGCGGGAGGCCGGGTGGACGTACCGCCGAATTGCTCAACACGTGGGGCGTGAGGTCTCCACAGTACATCGATGTTGTCGCCAGTGGTCGGCGGAAGGTGCACGTGCCCGTCGACCTGGGACCGGACCGCAGCGACGCACGGATGCACGCCAAGACCGTAGGATCCTACGCAGTGCCGTAGGGGACCGCACCGCCACTTCCCAGCAAATTAGGGACACTGTTGCTCCTGGGGTATCGGCGAGGACCATTCGCAACCGTCTCCATGAAGCTGGGCTACGGTCCCGCACACAGTTAGGCCGTCTTCCGCTCACGCCCCAACATCGTGCAGCCCGCCTCCAGTGGTGTCGCGACAGGCGTGAATGGAGGGACGAATGGAGACGTGTCGTCTTCAGCGATGAGAGTCGGTTCTGCCTTGGTGCCAATGATGGTCGTATGCGTGTTTGGCGCCGTGCAGGTGAGCGCCACAATCAGGACTGCATACGACCGAGGCACACAGGTCCAACACCCGGCATCATGGTGTGGGGAGCGATCTCCTACACTGGCCGTACACTACTGGTGATCGTCGAGGGGACACTGAATAGTGCACGGTACATCCAAACTGTCATCGAACCCATCGTTCTACCATTCCTAGACCGGCAAGGGAACTTGCTGTTCCAACAGGACAATGCACGTCCGCATGTATCCCGTGCCACCCAACGTGCTCTAGAAGGTATAAGTCAACTACCCTGGCCAGCAAGATCTCCGGATCTGTCCCCCATTGAGCATGTTTGGGACTGGATGAAGCGTCGTCTCACGCGGTCTGCACGTCCAGCACGAACGCTGGTCCAACTGAGGCGTCAGGTGGAAATGGCATGGCAAGCCGTTCCACAGGACTACATCCAGCATCTCTACGATCGTCTCCATGGGAGAATAGCAGCCTGGATTGCTGCGAAAGGTGGATATACACTGTACTAGTGCCGACATTGTGCATGCTCTGTTGCCTGTGTCTATGTGCCTGTGGTTCTGTCAGTGTGATCATGTGATGTATCTGACCCCAGGAATGTGTCAATAAAGTTTCCCCTTCCTGGGACAATGAATTCACGGTGTTCTTATTTCAATTTTTAGGTGTGTATATTATACAGCAACTGCTAAAGCCATTGTATTGTGTCATTGTTATCAGCCACGTAATACTACAGGGTGGGGCAAATGAAAGTGGCGCTGACGAGTGGATAACATTGGATGTTAATTTGTGGCAGCGGAGGAGGAAAACACCCACAGTTACTTCCCACAAGATTGGACAACTGCCCATACAGCCGGCAGAATCTTGGAGCACATTTACACAATGTTCATGCCTGACAGATTGTTATCAGAGGTCAGTCTGGTCGCAGTCCTAACTTGCCACCCAGGTCACCTGATATGTCAGTGTGCGATTACTCTGTGTAGGCAGCCCTCAACTCTAAGGTGTATCGCAACAAACCTCATAGTCTTCAAAAAATGTTGCAAAATATTTCGGATGAGACTGCATCAATTCCAGCAGTCCACCTTCTATCCGCCTTCGGCAACTTTCTGACCATGGCCCAGAAGTGCCAAGAGATGAATGCTGGTCACTTTCAAAATCTGCAATAGTAAGGTTAGTACTGTATTTCCTTTCTTCTGCTGTGTTTCTTTGCACCCTGGAACTCTTGTCTTCCCGGGCACTCTGTATGACTGGACAAACGAGAGGTTTAGCGGAATCACTGAAATCACTTCCAGAAGCCTATAGCAATTATGTAATGAATAAAAACTCCATACTCCACATTCCGTGGTTGCGGGGAGTGGGGGTGGGAAGGGGGCAAGTGTTCCTCTCCCAAAATTCTGGCAACATCCTCTAACCCCCTATATCCCACTCTGACCTTGCGAACGCCTACGGAGAATCCCTATTGAGAGATTTCAAGTGCAACGGCCACATAAAGCCAATAGAGGGAGAGAGCGGATGCATGTTTGTAATTCAGTGGAAGAATGCTCAGGAAATGTAGTCCACTTCTCACAGTAGTGGCATTCTGCAAACGTTTTCTGTGTTTCTGAGAGAGCAGAACTTACACGCACGGACACAGTGACCACACGAAGGACCAGGATTAGTCTCTTCACTCATTTCGAAATCAGAAAAGAGAACAGAAGGCAATGCAAAACGCAAAGGAAAGAGGAGTACAAATATGATGGCATAACGGTTACGTGGTAATTGCGTACAGAGGTTGGCAGTTTAGAGAAGAATGTGGTGCAGATCCAATGTCTACGGTATCTTACACAATCACTATCCAAAATATTCCTCACGTAAAACTGCTACGTCAAGGACTCAGCACTAGACATGACAAAAACCAAAATTTAAGCACCCCCAAGTGTCACCAAAGAACTGTCAAATTCAGATATTCCACACGGTTTCAACGTCACACCAATGAGAAATATTCAGTTGAGCCAGTGCCGGACGCTAAAGCTTGTGGGTATTTCATAGTATGACTTTTAATATAAACAGCCCCGTACATCCTCCAAACACATGCAGATCGCTGAAGTCAACA
Source organism: Schistocerca americana (assembly GCF_021461395.2). NCBI lineage: Eukaryota > Metazoa > Arthropoda > Insecta > Orthoptera > Acrididae > Schistocerca > Schistocerca americana. Next base: position 98,616,617 of record NC_060121.1, read on the forward strand.
TTGAGCGGTAATCGTGTATAGAATTAGAGAAGTGTGACTCGCAAAAATTAAAGAATTTTATACATGAAAACATACTCAGTAAACAGATATCGGTAAATGCGTGTATATTATGTCTTCCGGGATAGTGATACTGTTTCTAGTGCACAATACACTGGAATGAGGCAAGCAGGTAACTCAAGGTGACAACAATGAATATTCAAACACTAAACCGTATTCAATAGAATCGAAATATTATGTAAATTAATGTGACAGTATACTGCGTAGGAGGACGCTCTTAACAAAATGGTTCAAATGGCTCTGAGCATTATGGGACTTAACATCTATGGCCAGTACTCCCATAGAACTTAGAACTACTTAAACCTAACTAACCTAAGGACATCACACAACACCCAGTCATCACGAGGCAGGGAAAATCCCTGACCCCGCCGGGAATCGAACCCGGGAACCCCGGCGTGGGAACGAGAACGCTACTGCACGACCACTAGCTGCGGACCGCTCTTAACAATTTAAAGCTTCAGTGTAACATCTTATGAGCGGTTGTAGCATAGTGACGAACTACCGCCCTGGTGGCTTTTAATTTTGTACTGACTGCGGCATAATACTCCCTATTTTCTCTGGATTACTTGTTTCTAAGAGGTCAAGTATGCTTTTGCAGCCATTTATACTTTAAGTGGGCCCCTGAACTCAATGTTCAAATCAATTTTCCGAGAAAGCATGCAAGAGGATATCGGACGACGTTTTATGCTTACCACAGACTTTGAACATGTATTTTTACCATTATATCGAGTTTAAAATTGAAGTCACCACCAGCTATAAAGTATAAATGGGGTATCTATTTGAAATAAGACTCAAGTTTTCGTTGAACTACTAAGCAGCTGTTTCATCTGCCTCTATGGGTGCCGGTAAAAGCAACCAGTTATTAATTTATTCCAATTGTCAAGTATAACACCTACTCATACTAACTCACGGGAAATTTCTACTTCATTTTCACTACAATTTAAAAGACTTCTGACAGCAATAAACACTCCACTACGAGCCGTATTTAATCTGTCCTTTCTGAATACGGCTAGGCCCTTTGTAAAAATATCGGTTGAACTTATCTCCGGCTTTGTCCAGCTTTCCGCAGCTATAACGATTTGAGTTTCAGTGCTTTCTGTTACAACTTGTAACTCTGCTTGTTTCCCAACACAGTTACGACAATTTACAACTAAACACCGATTGTTGCTATCTCTCCCCTCGTCCTGAGAACGCCCTGCAATCTTTTTGACTCTAGCAGCCCGAGAACGTCTAACACAAAAAACCGCACGTATAGGCTGCTTGGTAAGATCTGCTATGGATTTTGTTTCGAGGGCAGGTTCCGTGATCTCAGGTAGAGCATTTCTGTTTGTCATCAAAAATTTCTGACGTTACAGTGATTCATCAGCCACGTAATTACAGATAGCATGAATGTGATCAATCAGAATGATCAGGTCTTTCCTACATTTTTTTATTTTAATCAGAATGTAGATACATTTTTACATTTGTTTGGTTCCAAGGAAATTTATTGTGCTTTCCCTTTTTAATAAAGATAAATACAAAGCTTTTCTTTATTCATTCCATTTTGATGCAAACATCTGGTGTATTTGCTATCTTTCACACGTCCTCTGCTGGACCTTTGTACGCTTCGGTAATTTTCCACCTTCCTTCTGGATTCCGGAAGCACGTGTGATGTCTATGAGCAACACTGCCTTCTGTTCAGACCAGTTCATCACTCATGAAGCTTATTTCATCAAAGTAAACAATCATTATGGGACGCAGATTTTCGCGGACTCGCAAAGCGTGTTGCAGAAACTACAACAGCCGTCGTTTGATAAACGAACTACACTCCTGGAAATTGAAATAAGAACACCGTGAATTCATTGTCCCAGGAAGGGGAAACTTTATTGACACATTCCTGGGGTCAGATACATCACATGATCACACTGACAGAACCACAGGCACATAGACACAGGCAACAGAGCATACACAATGTCGGCACTAGTACAGTGTATATCCACCTTTCGCAGCAATCCAGGCTGCTATTCTCCCATGGAGACGATCGTAGAGATGCTGGATGTAGTCCTGTGAAACGGCTTGCCATGCCATTTCCACCTGGCGCCTCAGTTGGACCAGCGTTCGTGCTGGACGTGCAGACCGCGTGAGACGACGCTTCATCCAGTCCCAAACATGCTCAATGGGAGACAGATCCGGAGATCTTGCTGGCCAGGGTAGTCGACTTACACCTTCTAGAGCACATTGGGTGGCACGGGATACATGCGGACGTGCATTGTCCTGTTGGAACAGCAAGTTCCCTTGCCGGTCTAGGAATGGTAGAACGACGGGTTCGATGACGGTTTGGATGTACCGTGCACTATTCAGTGTCCCCTCGACGATCACCAGTGGTGTACGGCCAGTGTAGGAGATCGCTCCCCACACCATGATGCCGGGTGTTGGACCTGTGTGCCTCGGTCGTATGCAGTCCTGATTGTGGCGCTCACCTGCACGGCGCCAAACACGCATACGACCATCATTGGCACCAAGGCAGAAGCGACTCTCATCGCTGAAGACGACACGTCTCCATTCGTCCCTCCATTCACGCCTGTCGCGACACCACTGGAGGCGGGCTGCACGATGTTGGGGCGTGAGCGGAAGACGGCCTAACGGTGTGCGGGACCGTAGCCCAGCTTCATGGAGACGGTTGCGAATGGTCCTCGCCGATACCCCAGGAGCAACAGTGTCCCTAATTTGCTGGGAAGTGGCGGTGCGGTCCCCTACGGCACTGCGTAGGATCCTACGGTCTTGGCGTGCATCCGTGCGTCGCTGCAGTCCGGTCCCAGGTCGACGGGCACGTGCACCTTCCGCCGACCACTGGCGACAACATCGATGTACTGTGGAGACCTCACGCCCCACGTGTTGAGCAATTCGGCGGTACGTCCACCCGGCCTCCCGCATGCCCACTATACGCCCTCGCTCAAAGTCCGTCAACTGCACATACGGTTCAAATCCACGCTGTCGCGGCATGCTACCAGTGTTAAAGACTGCGATGGAGCTCCGTATGCCACGGCAAACTGGCTGACACTGACGGCGGCGGTGCACAAATGCTGCGCAGCTAGCGCCATTCGACGGCCAACACCGCGGTTCCTGGTGTGTCCGCCGTGCCGTGCGTGTGATCATTGCTTGTACAGCCCTCTCGCAATGTCCGGAGCAAGTATGGTGGGTCTGACACACCGGTGTCAATGTGTTCTTTTTTCCATTTCCAGGAGTGTAATAGGTGTATTTTGGAGGACATAAAAGACGTGAGGGCATTTGGCACTGACTACCGCTTGCTTTGGATTAAAGTGCATCAAGGCATTCTGCATAACGAAACTCTTGACCGACTCGCTAAGCATTACGAAAGCGCAGTGTAAGGGCGGCCACCCGGCGCCCACATAACCGAGCGTCTGTTCTCGGTCGGGGCTCACCTCGGTGAAGATTAGTAGTCGTGATGTGAGGTCTCTCATACTCATGCGGCTGGAACACTGATGTTACCCGGTCCCCCTATACCGGTTGAAAATAATGGCTTGTGGCCAACGTTGCCAACGACAGTGGTGGTTTTGAACTACGTCATATCGGCGAGTACTCGGCTGCTCAGGTGGGATTGATTTGCTCAAGAACAGTTTATAAGACGGCAGTGTCCAGCTTTGACATACAAATTGTGTTGATCTTGTCCTCCCACGAAACCAGCCCGGTTCGAGATCGGGGACGTCTCTTTGTGTTTTTCGTTTGCATTGAGAACTTACTTTTGTACATGACGCCGTTGTCCAACTGTGGTGTGCGTACTGTAAGACCATCGGTACACACACCAACAGATTATTTGACTTGTCGCTCTAACGAAGTAGGCGAGTGTCAGCAATATGTCTCGTGGTCTTATCGTGGCGTGTTTATCTTCTGCCGTTAGGCCACACGATAGAACTGCCACTTGCACGCTTAGAGTAGCAGATTGACGGTGACCAACTTTAAACAGAACTTGTTCCTTTGGTCTTGGTACGTTAACCTTATTCTCACATATCTCTGATACTTGACAAAGTGTCTATTCATTTATCTTCATGGCTATGTACATGAATATGGTAATCTTATTAGGCGCAGACTGAAACTTGACTATAGACTGGTACAGACAAATGTAGAACTCCTACAGACTGGTACAGGCTAATGCAGACTGGTACAGACTGGTGCAGACAAATGCAGACTGGCTGATCGGAGGTCTGCACACTCGTTATAATACCTTGCGCGTTCAGGTATCACTGGGCGAGTGTGATCCGCGAGGAGAAAAGGTTCTACATTAGCAGCAATCTCATTATCTTCGTTACATATTATTACGCGGATCGGCGGAAGCAGAATTTGGTCCGTCTCTAAGGCAGAGCCATCTCGTAGTGCGGAGACGGACGAGCGCTGCGCATGCGCTGTTGTGCGTAGCGGGGTGCGCTCTAGTGGGATAGCTGTGTAGGCGCTGACTACGTGGAACTATGTACACAACACCAACATTTAGTTATAAGTTGCTGTGGATGTCTGCTATGCTCCCACCCTGGTTTGAACACTGGGTCATAATTTTGTTTTTAAATTTCTGTAGTGAACTTATTTTTGTATTCACACTGTTACTATTTTTATGTTCTCACAATTACGCAACTGTTAATTTGGACCTGTTGTAACTACTGGTTGTACAGTGTTCGCCTTTTTTTTATTTTATTCGACTTTAAGAATTTATTTTATTGTTCAGCTGTGGAAAGTGCAGTTGTGTTAATATGACGCTTTTGTAACAACTGTTCGCTGTATAGTCTTTGTTGCCCAGACCCAAAAATATTTAAATAAATAAAAACTACACCAACAGTAGACAAGACAGCGTATGAAATTTTCTGTACTACTACCGCCCAAGTGCAGAGGACGCCAGCTTCCTTTGATAATTCGCTAGTAGGCTGACAGTGTGGGGAACACGAGCGAACACGACCTGTGGGATCCTGCCCACTCGTCACGTATAGGCTGCCTAAAGGGTGCTGCGTTCTCTGAATGCTATACAACAATCCGAGCAAATCACATTAATAGTTTTTATTACAAATAAGGATATTGACGTTACTTAACTCTGAATTTACAACAAGTGCCGCAAGCGATGGGCGACATGTAAACAGAAATGTTCTTTGCTGTAGAAACCGTCCAAAGAAGTAATGGATATGGATTACTAATAACTGTTCTGCGAGTGCCGCTGTACAACTGTGTTAATACTGTCCGACTACTGGGCGGCCGAGGCTGGCAGGAGCGGCGCTTACATTCTCTTCGATTAGAGGCCGCTCCTGTCGTGGAGTAGACCTAATCAGCGCACCATTGGCTGACGTGGTCTCACCGCCTTCTCTTCTCTTGCGTTCTTCATATTGTGCCAGAACACAACCGACTGCGAACCGAACACCGTATACTGATACGCGTGTACTGTTTACACCAGAGAGTATGCTCGTTCGTTGTTGCCTGCTCTCATGTGTTCGCTTCTGTGTAAAAAAAGGTTTAAACGAGAAAGCTAATGAAAAAGAAAGCGGAAATTTGACATTAAACACTCTTCTTTTCTCAAACATAATTTTTCACACTGACTGTTCTAAATTTCTGAGTCGAATATCACTACAGAATTGAAATTTTACTGAGAAGTCGGGAACGAAGCATCCTAAATCGTATTGGTGTGGTGCGAATCAGAGTCGCTGTCTTAGCAATAACAGTTGCGTACTACGTAAACTATTGTTCAATCGTTACAAGAATAGCGTAGTAAAAGATAGGGCTACCGGTAATATTTGTATGTAACATTGGTGATGATGACGATAAAGTCCCATACTCCTTGGCAGAGCGTAAGGGACGATGCGGGAGACCCGCACCGCTACACTAGGCATGGTCATAGCGGAGGTGGAGAGGTGGTTTGCCATTGCCTTCCTCCGACCGTAATGGGGATCAATGATGATGATGAAGACGACACAACAACACCCACTCATTTCGAGGCAGGTGAAAATCCCTGACCCCGCCGGGAATCGAACCCGGGACCCTGTGCTCGGAAACCGAGAACGCTACCGCGAGACCACGAGATGCGGGCTGTAGCATTGGTTGGGAAGAACATGAATGTGTGAGTAGAAAGCTAGGAGACGACCCCTTCTCTTTGATTTTTGTTTGTTTATTTGTTTTGCACATTGCTACGAATAGAACTCCACATACGTGATGGACTGACACTAAACACTGTTAGTCCATTGCGTATTCTGTATTTTTACAAAATTAAAACTGCATTTTGTAAGTACTAAAAATTAGTTGATCCCGTAGCTTCAGCGCTTTAAGGTGAGCAATGGAATTACGTTTGGTGAAAGTACAGTTTACATGCACAAACATAAATGTGATTAGTATTGTAATTGTTGTTTCTTATACTCAACAGAATGTTCTTCTTCATGATGAAAGACAAGCCTTTCCTGTTGTTACTGATAAGTGCCATAGTTGTTAATAAATAACAGAAACATAATTCATACAAAATCGCCGAAGTACTTAAGAGGTATCTGACATTGTTTTTTTACCCTTTTTGAGAAAATTGTTGTTTCTAGCGCTATATGATAAATCTGATTTTTCTTTATTTGTACCACAACATTCCTTTGTCTCCCATTAATAACCCGGGTTCGAGTCCCGGTTGGGGCACACATTTTCAGCTGTCCCCATCGAGGTATATCAACAACACCTGTCGGCAGCTGAGGGTTTCAATCAATTATCATTTGAACCTGAATTAAATACTGGCAATTTTAATTTTGCTATAAATACGGTTTATTTTTAAGTGAGAGACGAGAGGATAAATATGTAGATGTTCCGTCGGTTATATGGCCCTTTCTGTATAGTCACTCAGTTTCTCGACAGTTCACTGCTTCAGGTTTCTAGGAGACTGTAGTAAGATACTGATCACTTATGCAGACATAGCTATCGAAGTTAAGAGACGTCGGATAGGTATGCAAAACACCCAACATACAAGTAACGCGTTTACGAAATTTACTGACCAAAGCTACTACTACACTTAATTTTCATAATGTATGGTAGGCTATGACCATTTCATCACAGCTGTCGACTTCCTCGTGCGCCTCGCTGACTTACTGTCTTTCGTACTGACCTACGTCCACAAGGCTGCACTTCCTACCTGTTGCTTGCTGCAGAGACCGGCGCTGTGATGCGAGCGTTGCTTTGTCGCTGCCAGCTGGATTTGAGGTTGAGCTGACTACTTAATCCAGCGATAGAATTACAAAATTTAGTGGGATATTAATTTTGCGTTAATGTAGCAACAAAGTAGCTTTGAATACAAATTAGTAATTAGCTTAGCGGCGAATCGACCGCTCAGAACGTGGGTGGGGCCACATCTGGTTACCTGGCCAGGTCTGCGTGATCCGGACCAAGCCACCATGTATTTACCATATTAAAAGGTTTCCTTTAACCACACTGCGAGGGCATTTGAAGGAGGGGATGGGGGAACAGGGAGAGACAGGAGAAAATTTAATTTTGCCGCGCCATGTGGACCATAGCTCCATTATCATATGTCGTAATTTCTTTTAAATCTACTTTTCGCATTATTTCAGCGACATGGTATAGCAACGCAGTAATTTGCTGAAATTCTTTCAGATGCTGTACTATACTAAGTCAATACATCTTTCTTTGCCATCTTAAATAAATATTATTTACCGACCATCAACAGCCACATCCGTATCTGCAATCAACAAGCACCTTACGGTGAGTGGCAGAGGGTACAAATGCCGTTCAATAAGTTATCAACACATTTTTTCTCATACAATGTGGGTTGAAAAAATGCGTAGCTTGCTGTGTGAAATTGCGGGATATTTCCGCTTCAGCCCCTATAGTCTCAATGAGCTCCGGGAGGTGGCGGCGCTGTACGTAGCTTTCAAAATGGCGTCTGTAGCAGAAGTGCGTTACATGCAGATACCTGTCGTTGAGTTCGTTTTGGTGGAAAACCAGAGCATCATAGATATGCATAGGTGTTTGCAAAATGTCTACGGAGATCTGGTGGTGAACAAAAGCATGGTGAGTGTTGTGAACACAGTTCCGCGTAGTCAGTGCGTACACAAATTTCCCACTAGAGCGCTTCCCGCTAAGCACAACAGCGCAGGCGCAGCATTCGTCTGTCTCTGCACTACGAGATGGCGCTGTCTTAGAGACGGACCAAATTCTGCTTCCGCCGATCCGCGTATTAATATGTAACGCAGCCAATGAGATTGCTGCTAATGTAGAACCTTTTCTCCTCGCGGATCACGCTCGCGCAGTGATACCTGAACGCCCAAGGCATTATAACGAGTGTACACACCTCCGATTAGTCAGTCTGTACCAGTCTGCATTTGTCTGCATTAGTCTGTACCAATCTGCATTAGTGTGCACCAGTCTATAGTCAAGTTTCAGTCTGCGCCTAATAAGATTATCATATTCCTGTACATAGCCATGAAGATAAATGTATAGACACTTTGTCAAGTATCACAGATATGTGAGAATAAGATTAACGTACCAAGACCAAAGGAATTTCAGATTGTCAATTGTAAATAGCATCCAGAACTAAGTTAAGTAAAGTTTATGCTGGTTATTATTTCAATAAATGTGTGTGAAAATTAATCAATTTCTGTTTAAAGTTGGTCACCGTCAATCTGCTACTCTAAGCGTGCAAGTGGCATTTCTATAGTCTGACCTAACGGCAGAAGATAAACACGCCACGATAAGACCACGAGACATATTGCTGACACTCGCCTACTTCGTTAGAGCGACAAGTCAAATAATCTGTTGGTGTGTGTACCGAAGGTCTTACAGTGCGCACACCACAGTGAATCGTTGGACGAGGCGTCTGTCGTCATAGCAACAAAGTCGCGCAAACCTGTCCGACCTCCAGCGTGGCGGCCGGTCGCACACAGGTGTGACTCCTGAAATGTTGAAATGCGAGGACACTCTCATTCGAGGTGATCGACGGATCACAATCGAACATTCCGCTGCAAAACTGGACTTCTCTGTTGGTAGTGATTCCACACTCGTCCACCAGTTGGTGTAATGAAAGGTGTGTGCCTGCTGGGTATCACACAGCCTAACGCAAGAGAATAAAGATCAACGAAGGACCCCCTATGAGGAATTGCCTGCGCCTTATGTGGCTGATGGTGGGGAGGTTACTGACGCAGTAAGACACTGGCTCAGACGTCGACCAGTAGGTTGGTACCATGTGGGAACACAGACCCTCTCCGTAAGGTGGCGTAAGGCTGTCGCATTGAATGATGATCATGCGAAAAATAGTGTTTTGTTGCCAAAAGAGTGGGGAGTAATATGGTGTATGGAAGGCTGAATAAAACCAATCTGCTTTCAGAAAAACTTGTTGCGTTACTTATTGAACGCAACGCGTACATTGCACATCACTGTCATTTTCCCCCTACCCATTTGCTGTTTCTTTCATGAACTGTACGAGAGGAGAACGATCGTCGTTAAGTCTACGTACGTGTTCAGTTACATATCCAAATATACTTTCGTTGACCCTTTCGTGACATTTATGTAGGAGGGGCTGATGTATTTGTTCGGTAGCCTAGGAAAGCATGTTCTTGGAACTTAACAGTCAACCATTCGGCGATAGACAAAGCTGTTCCTGTATAATTTGTTACTGGAATTAGATGACCATCACCTTTAAACTTTCACGTTAACTAGACGAACCTGTTACCTAACGCACTTCCTTTTCTTTGAACCTTCTGTGTTTCCTCTATCAGTCCAGCCTGGCAAGGGTCGAATACTGAGATTTCCTTAAGCTACCTCGTTTCCAAGGATACTTGCAGTAAATGTTATCCTGGCACCTGCTTTTTGTAATGAAACAGTAAATTCAAGATATTAACATTCATGTAAGACACAAAAATTCAAGACATAAAAGCAACATATGTTAATGCAGTGCGGAAATAGTTGTGTAAATGTTTTTATATTTTTGTCTGTACAAAATTTTAACTTTCTTTCTTATTACTTCCCTGATACATTTTCTTGAAAACTCCAACAATATACAAAAAGTAGTGTGTGCATAATAAAATGAAAAATATATGTAAACATTTTGCTAAGATGTTAAAGAACTGTGCTGGCTAAGCCAATGAAGTTATCTGTTTTAAAAGAATAGAAAAGCAGTAATCTGCGGCTGACCGTGTACTGGGCGGTATGCGTGTAATACGGCTGTACTTGATGGTGTTTGGAGGAAAGCACAAGGCTCAATAGATATGTTATGGATGTCTGATGATACATAATCAGAAGATACCTATTAGTGAGAATTATTTAACATAAAACTGCCGTGGAGAGACTGAGGGAGAAAGTGACTAAATGGCAATGTGCCACTAAATTCACGACGTCCACTGCGGAAATGCAGTTACGCAGCTACTTTCATGAATGCTTTGTAAAGTGCAGCTTCTCAGTGTGCCTTCTGCGCATTCTTTTTGACGGTAATTCCGTTTAACGGAGTTCCTTTTTTCTTAATCATTTTTTCTACAACCTGTCATCATAAAACCATTGTAGTCACTATTTGATATGCAAAGTTAAGTTCGATACAGTTCCTATTTTTAACACTCACTAAAATCTGTCATAATACGTCAAAAGTGTTTGCAGTCAAATAGTAGGGTTTTGTTAGTTGCAAGGTAGCATTTATATTATTACTAATGTTGTTTGATGCCTCATTTGTAACATGGTCTGCATGAATAAGTGCTTGTTATTGTGCCATATTATTGTTATGCGATTCCGTTGTGTATACTACTAGCGAACCCGGCAGTTCGCAATTACTAGATATGTATGGCAATTCGATGTACGTCCTAATCATCGTCCCCTGCCCCCTCTGTTTGTCCATCACCTCCTCCCCCCACTTTCTGTGTTCATTTCCTTCCCCCTCTCTGTCCACCTTGTCTCCCCCCCCCCCCTTCCTCCCCCCCTCTCTGACGTTGAGCCATGTTTATTGTTGCTGCAAACGAAACCTTAATTGGAAACTGCAATCGCTTAAAATGAATGGCTAAGTCGGCTAGGATCATTAGTATACGGGGTGTGCCAGATACCTCTCCAGCTGCTGACTCTTTGTGTATATTACAGCTTCGAAGACAGTATTTTGCATAGTTTTAATCTGCAAATGGGTAGGTTCACAAAGTTTCGGACGATTCAGATTCTGTAGTAGTATTCTAACCGTAAGCCGATAAAGCGTAAATACTGTTTTCTTTTCAAGCCGGCTACTAGGAATAAAATGAAACAACGCATTATCGTTCACGGAAATTTCAGTTAAAATTGTGTACAAGGAGAAATAATATATATGTAAGAGAAACAATTTGTCAATTTTTTAATGGCCTGATATCGCAGTTAAAATTAAATAGGAGAAAGGAGAGTGTGCCACACACCTTCACAGCACAGCACATCATAGTTTTTTCCCAGTCACTCTTAACAGCATACCTGTACAGTGTTGTTTACAATATATGTAGTCTGTGTCTGTCTGAATGTTTATTAGGGTACCGGTGTAACGCAAAATATGAAGTTAATCGATTAAGATCTTTCCGAGGTTTTCCCCAACAACATTCGCCTTTAAAAATATACGAATTATAGCCGTCCTAATTTTACTAGAGTGTCGCGTAAAAATTTAAAAAAAGGAGGTAAAGAACTTTTAGAAACTTTTGCATACATCACAAATACATTTATATACAATACACACTGAAGCATCAGAGAAACTGGTATAGAATGCAGATTCAAATACAGAGATATGTAAACAGACAGACTATGGCGATGCGGTCGGCACCGCCTATATAAAGCAACATGTGTCTAGCGTAGTTGTTAGATCGGTTACTGCTGCTGCAATAGTAGGTTATCAAGGTTTGAGTGAGTTTCAAAGTGGTGTTTTAGTCGGCGTACGAGCGATGGGACACAGCACCTCCGAGGTAGCGATGAAGTGGGGATTTTCCCGTAGGACCATTTCACGAGGGTACCGTAAAACAACAAGTCTCCGACAACGCTACGGCCGGAGAGAGATCCTGCAAGAACCGGACCAACGAAGACCGAAGACAATCGTCGAACATGACAGAAGTGAAACCCTTCCGCAAATTGCTGCAGATTGCAATGCTGGGCCATCAAGTGTCAGCATGCGAACCATTCAACGAAACATAATCGATATGGACTTTCAGAGCCGAAGGGCAACTCGCGTACCCTTGGTGACTGCACGACGCAATACTTTAAGACTCGCCTGGGCGCTCAACGTCGACATTGGACTGTTGATTCTGATGTACGTGTACGGGTATGGAGACAACCTCATGAATCCATGGACCCTGCACGTAAGCACGGGACTGTTCAAGCTGGTGGAGGCTCTGTAATGGTGTTGGACGTGTGCAGTTGGAGTGATATGGGACGCTTGATACGTCTAGATACGACTCTGGCAGGTGACACGTACGTAAGGATCCCGTCTGATCGCCTGCATCCATTCATGCCAATTGTACATTGCGACGGACTTGGGCAATTCCATCAGGACAGTCCGATTCCGCACCCGTCCATAATTGCTACAGGGTGGCTGCAGGAACATTCTTGCGCTTGACACTAAATTCCCTAGACATTAACGTTATGTAGCATATCTGGGATGGCTTGCAACGTGTTGACCCGGAAAGATCTCCAACCTCTCGTGCTTTCACGGATTTATGGACGGTCCTGCAAGATTCACGGTGTTAATTCCACGCAACACTACTGGAGACGTTAGTCGAGTCCATGCCACGTCGTGATGCGGCACTTCTGCGTGGTCGCGGGTGCCCTGCACGTATTAGACAGGTGTACCAGTTTCTTTGGCTCTTCAATGTATGTGTACAAAGTGTCTAGCCTTCGTGCGCCCGAAATTTTAGTAAATTATCATCTAAAACTTTAAAGTAAATCGGTCTGGAACTTATTGAGAATTTTGATAACTATGATTTCTGTTATACGAGTATTATAGATTACATCATTAGCAATATCTGTTTCAACCTTGGAGTTGTAATTATTTCTGTGTTTGTGATTTAAAGTTCACGTTTGTTCCCGTAGTTGGAAGACAATATTACCACGTTTAGTCAAGAACTGTTGTTAAACGGCCTTACAGGTCCAATATAATCCCACAGAAACAAGGTTAACTATATAAAATATCTCGATTTCCGTGATAGGCTCTCCTAGCATTAGTCTTACTGGCCTTATACTCCCAGATATTTAATGGATGTGACTGGTCTTGAAAACTGAATCTGTGGTACACTTATTTCAAGTTAAACCATCAATCTATGATTCGGATACAATACAAAATGTAAAGTAACTGTTTTTAGTCTAAAGCAGTCGCTGTCAGCAGCCTGACATAGACACTAACGCGATACACGGTGAGGCGGCTGTAACGGGCATGTCGAGAACGGATGCCTGCCACTAGCAGCGTGTGTGTGGTCACGCCTCCGGCATTAATCGCAGACCGTGTGGGGGCATCGCTGAGTACACGGTCGCGCCCGGGACGCATAGAGGAAGTGCATACGTGAGTCACACACCAAGTAGTCGCGTGTGGGAGCTGATTTCACCTCTGTACAGGACTGCTTCTTGTCGGTTTATTTTAATTCTTTCCTGCACCTAAAAACCTCTCTGTTACAGACTGAAAGAGGCATCTTTTGAAAGAATGTGTAACAACTACTATTAAACTGGAAGTGAAGAACACACTTCCTATGCCGCAGTCGCAGTGTAGACAGTTTTGTTGTTCCGAGGTGACCGGCTTCACCAGTCTTATGACGTCGTCACCTGATCAGATGACGGCAGCATGAGAATGTCGGAACCTGTCATCTCAGAACAATAAAAGCTTCTACACCGCGAACGCTGCGTACGAAATGTGTTCCTCATTTTCAACTATACACATCGCCCCCACCACAATATGTTTACCTTACAAATAAACTGTTGTTAATACACCACAGTGTGTCGACACTATCTGGACCATACGTGGTTTCTATTTACTTGTAGTCAGTCTTATAATAAGCACTACGGGCGGAAAATTACTTACCCAAAGGAGACATGGCGCAAACAACCGTGCAATATCTGTCGCTGTCTTCAAAACGGCCTTCATTCTCCGAGCAAGAGATTACTCAAACGCCTTCAGGTATGCCGTACACAACTGAAGCCACTCATTGATAATTACATCTTATAAAACTAATAAACTCCTGTTATACTGACTGCTACTTTTCATCCTCCTCTCATTCTGGAAACATCCCCCAGGCTGTGGCTGAGCCATGTCTCCTCAATATCCTTTCTTTCACGAGTGCTAATTCTGCAAGGTTCGCAGGAGAGCTTCTGTAAAATTTGGAATGTAGGAGACGAGGTACTGGCGGAAGTAAAGCTGTGAGGACGGGGCGTGAGTCGTGCTTGGATAGCTCAGTTGGTAGAGCACTTGCCCGCGAAAGGCAAAGGTCCCGATTTCGAGTCTCGGTCCGGCACACAGTTTTAATCTGCCAGGAAGTTTCATATCAGCGCACACTCCGCTGCAGAGTGAAAATCTCATTCCAGTCCCAGACATTTTCTGTGGGACTGTGATCAGGTGGATTAGCCGGCCAAAACAGATGCGATAGAGTGCTAGAGTGTTCCTGAAATCAGCAACGAACTTGTGCAGCTCTGTGAACAAAGCTGCTGTCGCACTGAAAGTCGGGCGTGTCCCTGGAATAGCCACAGATTCCCAGGCTTTGAAACGAAGCTTGAATTTATTAAAAGAATGTTAAGATTTGCCTCCAGTCCTGAGCACTACCGTTCCGCATAAACTTATGTTCGTCTCATAATTTTTCTCAGGTCAACCACCTCAAGAAGGAGCCTAAATAAAGAAATCCCTTGGAAAAAATATGTTGCCGGTTGAAACCTTCCCGTCTCCTCTATAACTCTTTTGTTACACAATAACCGTCTCCTCTATATCTCTTTTGTTACGCAACCTTCCATTCTACAATAACCTATGAAACCTTTCCTTAGGATTTCTATCTCTTTCTCAATAATAATAAATGAAATCTTCTCTTTGAAATTTATTCTCTTTCTCAATCTTCGCATACAAATTTAATTGCTGCTTATTAAAAGTGATTTTCTGATTCTTTCGACGAAACATAGAATGTGTCGTCGTCGTGGCCCTGAGTCGTCATCTGGAATAACCCAAAACTGTTACTGGATCGCCATCTCACTGCTGCATCGCACTGCGACATGAATATACTTACTCTGGTTTACTATACTCTGTTAGCTGCTGGTGGGCTGTCATAATAAGTGTCTTTCATTAATTTGACTGAAGTTACGTAATTCATAGTTACACTTTTTCTTGACAACAATGAAATTATTGCAAAGATTTACGTTGATGGTTTTTGGGATGGATTATAATCAGTAATGCAACATTGCTGGCAAAAATTAATTATATTCTGAAAGCGTTTCTTCAAATATTTACTGCTGGTAATGAAATGATTTTACAAACGTTCAAATGGGACTTACTTTTTACAATAATCTTACAACTAGAATTGCACGAACATACCTTCAGTAGTCTTGAGCTTCGCAAAGAAAATAATTCAATAATATTAGTTCCTCTTATGATAATAGTTAGCTGATGTCTCTGTACATCCGTTTATAATCTCTTGTAAATCATAGCTGGTGGCTGGCAGGCACACTGCTCCTCTCAACCTCTCGCTTCAGACCTGCTACCCACCCGCTTCACATCTCGCTTACTACTGACTTCCTACGAACGCTAAAGTGCGGTCTCTCCTGCCAACAATGCTTTCTGGTGCAGACAATCCCTGCAACCATTACAAAATGTATCAATGCGCGGTCTTCCCCGCTATTTTCTTAAAATGTATCCATACGCGGTCTCTCTCGCCCTTTTTAAAATTATATCAATTTGCGGTCTCTCTTGTCAACAATACTTTGGTGCAGACATTCCCTGCTACCACAATTATTTCCAGTATGAGAAATATTAATTATTCGTACTTAATCCTGTTAATAAAATATAAACATCCTTAAAAAATGTGGTTTGACAATAGTCAATAGAAATATACACGCCTTACACAGTATTGACATCACAACTGGGGCCTAGATTTAGCGTCTGGCTGCGTTAAAATATGTTTCGCCTCTACGAACACCGCTAACAAATAACTGAACAGAAAATGTCAAAACGAAGAATAAATTTTTGACTTAACACAGTGATTTAAAAGCTGAAGACTATGCAATACTACTCGAAATAAGTAGCCACACTTTCCAATGCATTCATTCTCTACATTAAATTGCTTTTCACTTAATTAAACCTGTAACATTTTCTCTCAGTGAAGCATAGTCATGCACCTCGTCGCGCTAGCGCAATGTCATAAATTGGCCAGTCCACAATGAGTATAGTGCAACGGCCGGCTAATAGAATCTCATTATTTTCCTGTTTGGAGGTGGGTCGTGGGTGCTGTCTCTCTCAGACCACTGTCCCGCGCCTCCACAGCATTCACATCAGTTTCCCAGGTACTGCATTCTCCTGAAACCAGGTGGCAGGTAGAATTTTCTTCGCTATTTACGTGAAACAAATGTTTTCGGAATTATTAATAACATGATTTTTAAAAGGATTGTTTCCACCAGTTGCACTTTTCCCATCACTCAGCAACAGTCTCATATTCATTATCCGACCTTATATTTGATATTTTACTGTCGAATGAAAAAAGGACGTAACTGGACGGTTACAGCATAAGATGTAGATCAAAAGAGCAACAATTGGTCGCGAGAATGTTTAATCAAACCTGTCCATTAATTTTGGCTGTAGCCTAAAGGGGAGTGCCGTGTCACAAGCGAGGTGTCAGTTGGGCTGTCTGGTATACACCTAGGATGCTATAAATACCTAGTGATCTGCAGCTCCCCATAACATAATACAAATTTAAGAGAAACAATGTGGTGTAAAGATAGCGTCTTATTGCATGAAAACTACGAGAGGCGACTCAATTAACCCTCGCACTAGCAAGGGGAGGGGAATGGGGTACTTGACGCCCACCTTTCGAAAACAATCCAGTCAGTTACCTTATATTTTAAAATTTTGAAAAAAAAAGATATCATAAATGTTTCAAATTTTTCAGTTACGTCCAACCCAAACATTTAAGTCTTAGGAGTAGACATCACTTCCCCAATGAATGACATATTCTATATTTTCAGGAGATTACTTGCCCATCAATATTTCTTTGAAATATATGTTGCGAGTAAAAGTGATCAACAGTTTACGAAATTTACGTTTTTATAGTTTTTTATCATGTGCATGAGATACTCCCCACCGCCATTCGCAGTATACGTTACTGAAAATATATTGATATTCCTAAAAGTGGCCTAAAAGATATTTTCAGGTTCTTGACCTCTTTTAGACATCATTATGTCTTTAAAAGGATTGCTGTTATTGTAAGTCAACAACAACGATTTTGTTCAATTATTCAATTTTTTTTGGTGGGCACAAAGTCTCCCGCCCTTCCACCTCCCCCCCCCCCCCACCCCACAGCTAATGCACGTCATGGAAAATCATTGAAGTATGGGTGCCACACCTAGCATGGATTTGTTAATGAAGAGGGTGATCTAATTACAAAAGAAAACCAGCGGTCACTATAACGATTTGATTTATCATCGTAATACCCACTGAATCAAACATAAAAGTAATTAATAAGCGGAAAAAGAATTGTAATAAAATTATGATCTATACGCTTGGGACACATAAAAGCATAACACTTAACTATATCGCAGATACGGCCAATGACTGAAATATGGTTAATAATTCATAGAAAGAGCCCCAGAAAGGCAAGTATGAACAGTTTTAGATTCACCAAACTCATGATGGTAGGAACTGCAAAGTTAAAACTGTCCAATTGAGCTCTGGTGGAAACTATCTACCCTCGAATCCCCCAGTCCGCAGCTCGTGGTCTCACGGACGCGTTCTCGCTTCTCGAGCACGGGGCCCGGGTTCGATTCCCGGCATGGTCAGGGATTTTCACCTGCCTCGAGATGACTAGATGCTTGTGTTGTCCTCATCGTTTCATCTTCATTCATGAAAGTGGCGAAATTGGACTGAACAAAGGTTGGAAATTTGTACGGGCGCTGATAAGCGCGCAGTTGAGCGCCCCACAAACTGACTGCATCACCAGCTTATGTTTACCACTCTTAAAGATAGGTATGTGCGCGTATGTGTGTGTATGTGGAAGACAATGGCAGTAATATCTGCAGATGTATTCTGCTCCTATCTTTGTGTCTGCCTAATGTGAAGAGCACACACGACAGCACCCCGGCCGGCCGCGGTGGCCGTGCGGTTGTGGCGCTGCAGTTCGGAACCGAGAGGCTGCTACGGTCGCAGGTTCGAATCCTGCCTCGGGCATGGGTGTGTGTGATGTCCTTAGGTTAGTTAGGTTTAAGTAGTTCTAAGTTCTAGGGGACTTATGACCTAAGATGTTGAGTCCCATAGTGCTCAGAGCCATTTGAACCATTTGACAGCACCCCTGAGGAAAGTGTGTAGTGATACTACTTTCCGAAACATAGCCGGTTGTCCCAGCGTAAGAGTCTCGCCAGCCAAGTGCATCAGATCTTGTGAGCTACAACCAATATGATTATAAAAACAAGTTTGAGAAATTCCTACTCTCACCGATTTTGTCATGGATAACGAATAATGGTTTTGTGCAGGGAGGAAAGTAGGAAATTTCTCCCATTACATGGTTCCCAGCTCCAGCCAACCAAAAGGCTAGGACGTAGACGTGTAAGAAAGTTCGCCTTCTGCCGAAATAATTATTGTGAGACAGTCGCAGTCCCTGTTGGTCAGATTTAAATGAACATTAGTTCATCGTGTGGCTGTGACAGTGGTCGATCCCACAGTCTCAAGTTCTCAGGGCTTCTCCTGGCTTTCAGATCTTATCTCGGCAAAGGGATTCAATCTAGCCTCTCGCAGAATGCAGGTTTTATGCCACACAGGCACTCCCTCTACACACCTGCTAAGAGGAGGTGGGATGATATAACTTCTCTGTCTTTCACATGCTTGTAGGCTGCTTTCAGCGCTGAACAAATTTATGGCATTCTGTTTTCTTGTAAGTTAATTTTCCTGTCGCCATCCGGCCAAAGAAATCTGCCAAGGCTGCAGAAAATAACAGATCCGCCCTCACCAACACAAGAAGAAAGGAGAAGAAAAAGTAATTAGCTGTGCAATCGTTGCTGTTTCCATGCAGCATTAAACAATCGATCGTACTGACGATTGGGATGTACACATTACATTATAAAATAGGTAGCATGGCAGTTTGAACATAAACTGCCAAATTGCACATAGCATAAAAACGTCCCAAAATATCACAGATTACATCTCTGGCCTTGTCTACACCTGCCACATACTGCAAATTAAATGGCTTATTTCGCAGTAAGTGCACTCGATACATTTGTATGTTCATTGGCAAGTCCTAACAAAGTACTACTTTTTGCAATGTCTCCAAGACACTACATCTCACTGCACCGGTTAAGCAAAGCTAACTGGCACATACACACCATTTCTCTGCTACAACTTACTTTGATGAGGAAAATATTATAACTATAGCACTGAACGCAACGCAGCAGGGATCCTGTGTAGTATGGATTCGACTGTTGAGTTTCCAGAGATATGTGCCAGCAGCTGGTTATATGCAGGTCACGCAGATCCCATAAATTTCGGACTGGTACTTTGAGGCCACGGAGATGGCACGCTAAGGTTTTCCAGATGTGTTTCATATGATTCAGATCGAACGAAATTGTTAGGGAAGACTTCAATGTGAGTTCACTACAATGCTCCTCCAACCACTATAGGATGATTCTGGAAGGTACCATCGCCATAATTGAAGACGTCAAGCATGAACGTAGTCCAGAATAAAGTTCACATAATTAACTGCTGTTATGGCACATTCAGTTACAACCACATCTCCCATGGAAGTCCCTCATAGCAAAATCTGCTCCCACCATATGCTCCAAAACACTTGCGCCTGTCTGCACGGAGAATTGTACTCTGACATCACATCTGACGCAGATCACTGCCTGTTGTCCTTTACAGGTCTGTAAAGTCTGCAAAGTGTGCATTCTCTGATGAGGCATGGACGTCCAACGCCTTTACACCTAGTCGCGGTTTCACCATCCTTCGGCCACTTCCATAGATGCTGACGTCAGTAGCACTCGAACCAGCTGACCAGCATTACTGTTTTCCATGCCCCGAATCGCAACAATTTGCCTTTTGTAAAACTTTTTCATGTCAGTGAAATTCTGCAGCTAC
This sequence comes from Schistocerca americana, assembly GCF_021461395.2. Lineage (NCBI taxonomy): Eukaryota > Metazoa > Arthropoda > Insecta > Orthoptera > Acrididae > Schistocerca > Schistocerca americana. The sequence goes on from NC_060121.1 coordinate 98,636,901, forward strand.
GTATCATCTCTGCCCCGCTTGTGTGTTTGTATGAGTGTTCTTCCTGTATCCTGTCACGTGCCTGCAACACTACAAGGCGCCATTCAGTCTCGCAGTTCGTGTCGGTCATAATGTAAGCACTGTAGGGTTACATGAACTCTTGGTGCCATTTCCGTTCCATGTACAGCACTCCAAAACTCCGAGGGTGCTTTAATCAAATGAGAATCACGGATCTTTTCATGCCTGAAACACCTATATAGATATAGGCAGACTGAAACGATAAATGAAAATTTGTGCTAAGGCTGGGATTCAAACACAGGTCTCGCGGTCACGATGCAGTTCCGCTAACGACTTCGCCACCCTCGCTCAGTTTTTTTTTTTTTTTTTTTTTTTTTTGCACGACTGGACAGATTGCCCTGGCGCGCCTCCTTCCTCAATCCGAAGCCCCAGCCATGCCTAAAAAAATGGCTCAACTGGGTCTGAGCACTATGGGACTTAACTTCTGAGGTCATCAGTCCCCTAGAAGTTAGAACTACTTAAACCTAACTAACCGAAGGACATCACACACATCCATGCCCGAGGCAGGATTCGAACCTGCGACCGTAGCAGTCGCGCGGTTCCAGAATGTATGCCTAGCCGCGCGGGATTAGCCGAGCGGTCTAGGGCGCTGCCGTCATGGATTGTGCGGCTGATTCCGTCAGAGGTTCGAGTCCTCCCTGTGTGTTTGTCCTTAGGATAAGTAGTGTGTCAGCTTAGGGAGTGATGACCATAGGATTTCACACACATTTGAACACATTTGTAGCACCTAGATCCGCTCTGCCACCCGGGCCGGCGTCATGCCTAAGCCCATTTGGTAGTCCCCTTAACACAAAAGTATTGAAAAGTATCTCCAATGTATTGGAATTGCACCGCAGCATCGAATGAAATGAAGGATCCTGTCTGCAAGCCAGTCATATGTGCTTTAATTAAATTAAACTGTATGGTTCCCGAGACCTTTCAACTCACAAACACCTATGGTGTATACATACAGACAGAAGGGACAAATGAAAATTTGCATCAAGCCCGGGATTCACACCTGGGGCTCACTAGCAGATACACTACGCCGATCTGGTACAGTGGCTTTGCACGACTGTACGGACTACCCTACCACTTTTTCCTCCCCAGTTTCAAGTGCAGTTCACGCCTGTGCTTTAGGAATGATCCTCCATTTCATTCGATGTCAAGGAGTCGTTCCGATACAGTTTGAGAGCCTCCTCAATGCTGTTTTAGTTTAGAGGGAATATCAAACGGGCTGAGGCATGAATGAAAATTGCATTCATTCTTCACTGCGGACTGCGTATGTACATCCCAGGTACTGTTTTTAGGGAGTTTCTAATACAGTTTTTGTGCTCTAAGTAGCTTTGAGAGAGAGGTTTCAAAACAAGTCGAGCTTCCCGTGTGACATTTTCTGCTTTCCCATCCTAACTAATAATTGTGACGGCCAAGATGGGGACTTTAGCCTCAGAGTTTCGTGTTCAGTCATTCTAGCTGAGAGGTGTTCATTTCTGACAGGGTCGTGGTATCACTTCAGCGGAGTTGTCCTCGTATGTTCTGACTCGAAAGCGATGGCGGCATCCTGGAGCGAGATGCGAGGCGACACTGCTGCCTCTGGACCCTTATCGGCCACCTAATCCTGTTGAGACCGAGAGATTTTGGTGATGGCGTCAAAGGCGGTGACTGGCGCCAGATTGTGCTCGGTAGTTAAGTTACTGGCGGCGCCGCACGGCACGTGGCATCCGAAGGCTGTCGCTGAGATGTGGCGCACATCAGCGCTCCGGCCGTGGCGTGGCGGCCACGGAAATAGATGCGCTTTACGAGCGGCTGTAAAAGATAATTGGCGGCGGCGCGGCGCTACAAAGTGCTGCCCCGCCAACACCGCCGCGCATGCGCAGCTCCGCAGATACCTGCCACCCTCACACAACCAACCCCCCCCCCCTCCCCCTTATATCGTGAAATCTCGGGTGCAGTAAAGTGAAAGCTACATTTGCATGTTTCGCGTGGCAACCGAAGCGTATGGTGACGCCACACGACGTACGAGGGCAATGAGATGCAGTAATAAGCCAAGAAATTATGACCACTTGCGACCGAACCGCCGAATCTTTCCATCAGTAAATGGGGTATGTTCTCAACTGACTCGGTTGTTTTAACCCCCTCCACTGATGGAATGACCCGCTTCCTACTTCCGTATGTATAAAGCCAATACGGACTTGTTGCTGTCACGCCTTTGCGCTTACTGCTACGTATTTTAACCGTAAATAGCTCAGTCCTAATGGTAAGAGGTAGTAGTGAATTCACGTTATTAATCTTTGAATACAGCACAGCTGCCACAAGCTCAGCTCACTTTCACTCCACTCCTACCCTCGCCATTGCACCACATTAACTAGATGTTACATGGACCTTGCTAAATTCACTTGCGTATACATTTTTGACCGTTACTCGCCAGTATTTACCTAATGATTAGTACACTCCTAACCGGACTATTTCCCAAAGAGCTGTGATGATTGAACGGGTTCGATCCACGGCCTACAGTGCCCTACAGTTCACACGGTAACACTGCCTACCTGACCCACTGAACTTGGTAGTGAGCTTATGTATCCAATCACCACTGCTAGCAGCAGTGGATAATCCTATCAGCACGACGAGAGCAGCAGACGTACCGTCCAATCCTCCTGAAAATACTTATAACTACGGTCGCCAGCTCTTAAGGAGCAAAAGAATAAATCAATTTTTTGGCTCGTTTCAAAGTGAAACGGCTTGAGTTGAATTTTAAATTAATTCTGACTATTACTATTACTGATCATTCTAGGTGATTCTACAAAGCAAATACTCTCTCAATTTCTGTGAGTTGGCTTGGTAATTACTACCAAGACAATTAATGCAACTTAGGTTAACAAAATTCTATCCTTCAACTTATTTAATGATTTTGGATATTACTCTTTGGACAATTGATATAGAATTAGTTAAGTGACTTTACTTGAAAGGTTACTCAGAAAAATTTAAGTAACTATAAATAGGCGACTCATCCTGGTGTGACCATTGCTCTTTTCAACATTCTTATACGCTAAAGTATTCTACACACAAAAGAATTGTAAATGAAAGAGGCGATGGTGGCCTCAGTCTGATTTCACTACACTATGTTTCAGGTTACTACACTTTACAATGAACAACATGCGTCGTAATTTTACTCATTACTATATTCTGTCCTCTGCACTTGCATAAAAGAAAACTGGTATTCTCCTTTTACATGTATACAAAGTTCGACTTAACAATTGCAAGCAGTCTTGCCTTGGGTAGACGTGTCGGTGCTGGTGGTGAGATGCATGTGGCTAATGCAGCTCTTCACGCCACATGCCCTTAATGGCGGCTGAAACTACGAGCTGTAGCACTCGTATAAGCTACTGCACGTCCGCCATAAAATCTGGGCGCAGGAACTCTTACAATCAGCCCCAGTGGCATAGAGACGGCTTCGACAACCATTCGTCGCGTTCTACTCCACAAACGGCGACGATATTCGCCTCTTCGCTGTTGCACAATCACTTTTGCGTGAGCACAGTTACGCACGTCCGATCGCGTCAACACTCCCCAGGCCATTTCATTGTTCAGTCCCTGTGTCTTCAGCTACCTCTAGCTACGCTCGTATCACCAAGAGTGGGGGCGTTCCCCTACCACCTTTTCACCGAAATCATTTAGTATTTAAGAATATTTATATTTATTACCCTGGAGTTCATACCAGTCATAATAATTTACTACTAGCGCTTTATAACATTAAATCATACAGTAATAACTTATAATTACCAAGAAAAAGAATACATTTGACTCCGAGAGCTTAGTCCATTGTCTGACAGGTAGCGCTAATTCCCAGTTTCGCCAATAGATGGCATCAGGGTGCACTCCCTCGCAGTCTCACACCAGCGCGCCCGTTTCCGACGCGCGGGCTCCAAATTACTGTCAGCCCACCATCATTTCAGTTCCGTTACACACTGACCATCGCAAGATTGTACGCTCCATGGCGCCGGTGTGCGCGCACGGAGGTAAGGAAAGTACAGTGGCATGCAAAACTTGAGGACCAAAGTAACTTTCGCCAGATATCTCACTGGCAAGTAACGTAATTCTATGATACTTGGATCACAAACAGAAATAACTTTTTGCAGTGTGGTACAGAAAGAAACACGAAGAAATATCCGAAGAGACAAAGAGAAATGACATTTCCATTCAAAGGCCATAATTCCACTGAAGACATGGCGATCCGTGATCGTCCCCCGGGCACAAGCGGCAGGACGTGGCACCTAACCTTTTGACTATCAATTTTATTTGAAAAACATTAATGTATAGTTATTACAGTTAATAACTTCGTCACAAGTAACACGATATGAAAAGAGTAATTACCAATGTTTCGTTTTCCAAGCGGATTGGACGTGGGTGGTAGGACATGCAGAATTGTTTCAGAACGAAAAAAAAAGTACAGGCACTGTGCCGTGTTTGGCTCTTACCGCAATTTTGTAAGCGTGGCCCAATCCTGTACTGCCACGGCAGAGCTGCCTGGTGTGCTCAAGGTAACATAACAGTGGAAATATTTGTACTTTCTCGGTGTTGTTGTGGCTATTTCTCTCCTTTCACTAGATCCACTTCATGGTTTAGACGTTTCATGATGGATGGATTATTTATGCGGTTACGTTTCTGTCTATTTTACATTGTATGTGGCTTTGTGACTGATGAGTCACGTACCCAAATACTCTTACTTATGCTTTTATTACGTATAGTTCACGTTGTCTGCGTAGCCATGCGAGATAGGACCATGCCGTTTTCTTCCTTTTGTACGTAATTGATTCGTTTCCTCTTTTTGTAGATAGTCTGATGATGTCCCAAAAGAGTGAAACGCGTCTTTGACATTAAATTATTTCGTAACCGAGACTGTTTTTGTTCTGAAACACTTTTGAACTGGTTGCTGTAACAGCCTACGACGATGGAATAAAAAAAATTTACATAGAGAATTATTCGTAAGTGCCTTATGAGTTACGGAAGACGACTGTACAAAAACTACATGAGATACTGAAAACAGACACACATCAGCGGACACAGTACCTCCACAGGATTGTAACTCACACTACAGGTGTTAAAAACGGGCTTGGATTCTGACGTGACGTCAATTCGTGGTTGCCAGTCGCTGAAGCGCTGTGTCCGGGAAGGCGAGAAGGTAGTCCTCTTTGTCAATCTGTTAATAGGGTTTGCTGTCTGCAGGTGCGAACTAATGCGATCTGAGAATACACAGACGAGGGTTATCAGTGAAACTTAAGGACAGTACAAGATACAGTTGCAGTCTGTAATTATAAGAATTCTGCTAACTATTAATAGGCTTCCCTTTACCAGTGACGCATTCATACATAGCAATAACATGCAATAAATCACAGTTGGTTCTCTGACAACCTATAGTAGGACACATATGTTCTGTTGGTAGCCAAAGGGTTAACAGATTGTGTGATCACCACGGACGGTTATCCGCGCTCTGCGAAGTGCTCCTACGGTGGCCATAAGTTTGCTAAGGTTTTCCTGTGGTAGGGCGCTCCATTGCTCCACCTACTCGTTTTACAGGACTCGAGTGGTTGTTGGTGCATGTGAACGTGGTGGAACACGTGTCCCAACGCATTCCAAACGTCTTCGATGTTAGGGGAGAGCGACGACCATGCAGCTGCGTATTGTCAACCATGAGAATGAAGTCAAAGTGGAATGAACCCCTGAAGAGATGCACACGTGGAAGGACTAAAATGTCACTATAATGTCGAACTGTGACTGTGCCGTGTTGGAAGATACGGAAGTTAGTACGCCCATGCAACTTTATGCCTTCCCATACCTTAACATGTGGACCAACGAAACGATTACTTTCGACAATGTTCCGGAGTGCATTACGTGCGTCTCTTGTAACATGTGGATACGTCCAGCATTATTGAACACGATAGTTGATGATGGTCCATTGTTACGGTAGTGAGAGGCATAATGTTGAAAGGGCGTTGCGAGCTTCAGAACTTTTAATGCGGTGCGCCAAACGATCAGCGGAGTTGTGATTTGTACTCCATCCCGAAGTCTTCTTTTCGTTGGTACATTCGGCGGTGACTTCATTTCTATGGATGACAATGCACGAGCGCATCGAAGAATGCTGGCGGAGTAGCTCATGGAACGAGAGGGTATTCGGAAACGGACTGACCTACTTGTTGCCTCGACTTATATCTCATCGAGCGCTTGTGGGATGTGTTGGGGAGACGTACGGAAACGCGAGCACGTGCAACAACGACGATTCAGCACCTATTATATGCTGAAATCGTGAACGCAAGACTTAAAAACTTCATAGAGAAGTTAATACCTGAAGAGCAATCACGTTTTAGAAGAGGACGATTAACTATTGATAATCGTTTTACACTACAACAAGTTATAGAAAACAGGCGAGAGCTCGGTAGAGAAGCCCATCTTGGTATTGTGGATTCTCAGAAAGCTTTCGATAATGTAAATAGACAAATGCTATCTAATATGATGGCTGAACCAGGTTATCCACCTCACCTCATAAATTCTATATTATTAAGAGATATCGGAAATGTGACAAGAAAGCCAATGAACACAATGAAAGGAGTACCAAAATGGTACTCTACTTCTCCAACATTCTTCAATACATAAATAGATGAAGTTATCAGCAAATGGAAAATGTTGAACATAAGTGGCGTTTTTGTAAACCGTGACATAGAGAAAATGTAATTTTGTATGCAGATTACTAAACTCTATGATTACAGTGAATGAAGATGACCTTCAACTGGTGACTATTTGCCCTCACTTGTAACTCGTCAAGCTATTGTGGAATGTTTCCAGAAGGAAATTTTCACTTTCCCCCAGGCTGTAAAAACCTAAGCCTTGTCTCCGCAATATCCTTTCTCCCAGGAATGCCAGTTCTTCAAGGTATTCAGGAGAGCTTCTGTGAAGTTTGGAAGGTAGGAGACGGGATACTGGCGGAATTAAAGCTGTGAGGATGGGTCGTAAATCGTGATTGGGTAGCTCAGATGGTAGCTTTCAGAATATGCAGACACAATAGCGCCTTTCTTAGCAATCATATACAAACGCTCACTTGACGATAGGTCTGTTCGTAAGGACTGGAAATTAGCACAGGTCACACCAATATTCAAGAAAGGAAATAGGAGTAACCCATTGAATTACAGACCCATATCACTCACCTCAATTTGCAATAGGATTATGGAGCATATACTGTACTCAAACACTATGGATCACCTTTAAGAAAATGACTTATTGATACACAACCAACATGGATCCAGAAAATATCGTTCTTGTGCAACACAGATAGCTCTTTATTCCGATGAAATAATAAGTGCTGTCGACAAGGGATCTCAGATCGATTCCATATTCCTAGATTTCCAGAAGGCTTTCCATACCGTTCCTCACAATCGACTATTAATCATATTGCGTTCATAAGGAGTATCGTCTCAGTTGTGTGACTGGATTCGTGATTTCATCTCTGAGAGGTCACAGTTCTTAGTGATAGACGGTGAATCATACAGTAGAACAGAAGTGATATGTGCCGTTCCGCACGGTAGTGTCATAGGCCCTCTGCTGTTCCTGATTTATATAAATGATCTAGATGATAATCTGAGCGGTCCCCTTAGATTGTTTGCAGATGAAGCTTTAATTTACGGTCTAGTAAAATCATCAGACGATACATTCCAATTACAAAATGATCTAGAGAGAATTTCTGTGCCGTGCGAAAAGTGCCAATTAGCAGTAAACAAAGAAAAGTGCGATGTCATCCACATGGGTACTAAAAGAATCCGATAAATTTTGGGTATACGATAAATCGCACACATCTAATAGCTGTCACTTTGACTATATACCTAGGAATTACGATTAGGAGCAACGTAAATTGGAAAGACCACATAAATAATATTGTGGGGATGGCGAAACTAAGACTGGGCTTTGTTGGCAGAACACTTAGAAGACGCGAGAAACCCAGCCTACATTACACTTGTCCGTCCTCTGCTGGAATATTGCTGCGCGTTATGGGATCCTTACCAGGTAGGATTGACGGAGGACATCGAAAAGGTGGAAAGAAGGGCAGCTCGTTTCATGTTATCACGCAATAGGGGTAAGAGTGTCACTGATACGATACCCGAAATGTGGTGGCAGTCACTGAAACAAAGGCGGTTTTCTTTGCGGTGAGATTTGTTCACGAGAATTCAGTCACCAGCTTTCTCTTCCGAATGTGAAAATATTATGATGACACCCACCTACGTAGGGAGATATCATCATCATAATAAAATAAGAGATATCAGAGCTCGAACGGAAAAATTTAGATGTTCCCTTTTCCCACGCGCCATTCGAGAGTGGAATGTTCTAGAAGTAGTATGAAATTCGTCGAACCCTGTGCCAGGCACTTAAGTGTGAATATCAGAGTAACCATGTAGACATAGCTGTAGATGTAGAGCACTTACCCGCGAAAGGTAAAGGTTCTGAGTTCGAGTCTCGGTCCGGCAAACTGTTTTAATCTCGCAGGAAGTTTCTTAGGGGATGTGTCGCAGAGAGGTACTGAAAAACTGACACATGCACCAACGACCATCCCACTGCCGTTCAAACGCGTTTGTGGAGGGAGCAGTGGAACGCACTACCACAAAAACTCCTTACCGACCTCGTGGCCTGCTTGGGGACACGCTGCAGAGCACCCACTGCAGTCAGTTGTGATCACTCGCCCTGTTAAGGACCGTGTTCCACATTTTGGGACGCCTAGGGATCCATTATAAATCGCGACGAGCTCTGTGTAAATATTATGTCTGAACAGAAGTGTCACTTCTTTTCGTCTCATTTTGTACCTGTTTCAGATAGCTTCTGTACTCTACTGTAGCAATTCTTTCTATGTGTGGTCCAAATATCATCGTCCTATGTTACTTGACAGTCACAAATCATGCTAAAGTTATTTCCTTTTTTAAATTTTTGCACGCCAGTGTACACAGGGTGATTTCGTGATGATGTTACCAACTTTCAGGGGTGGTGGTGGAGGATAAATGTATCAGTCTGACGCAAGGAATCCTTGCGACTGAGTCGAAAGTCATAAGCGAAAATCGTTCTGCTGCCTCTGGCTGTGGAATACATGTACCGATACTATTTTTGCTAAGACTGTAGGGTAGGCAACTTTCAGGAGAGATAGTACGCACCAAGGCGAGAAAAAAGTTATTAAAAGTGGGATTAAAATGCATACCGTAAGAGCTATGGGTATTTCTTCAGTATAAGAGACGTCACAGTAGTGAAAATGAAAAAATGTTCATAGGTGTTAAGGTATGCATTTAAAGCCCACGTTTATTACACACTTTTCACTTGCGTTGGTCCACGCTACCACTTGTGAAAGTTGCCTACCCTACAGTTTTCGGCAACAACACTACCGGCACATGTATTCCATTGTCAGAGGTATCTTTCGATTATGACTTTCGCCTTGGTCGTTTCAGGACCAGTGTCCTTAAACTCAAATTGATACATTCACCCTTTTCCATCAATCCGGAAGTTCGTTACATCGTAACGGAACCATCCTATATACGGGGAGCAAAGACGAATTGAAAATAATTCCATCGACGATATGGGCTGCAAGCGGGCAAATACATTGACTTAAGTGACTCTGAGAGCCATACTGGTCTCGCTAGTAGACCTCTAGACCCCGGAACTGAAGGTCCTGGGTTCAGTGCCAGATAATGACGGGGATTATTTCAGGGTCCAGTGTGGCCGGCGGTCTAATCAGCCTGCTTTCAGAAGTAGCGCCGGGGTTTTTGCCGAGGGCAAATGGCAGTCGAGAAGAGGGTCTCGCCACTCCTCCCCCTCCTAAAGACGCTACGAATAGAAAGTCTGTACTGTATCTTCCGTCAGGCGGATACTCTGGTGACAGGCTTGCGCTGCAGCCTCTGCCTTTACCTACTGTACAAGAGAATATGAGGAAGTTTGTTATGGTTGTAGGTAGTTTATTTTAGGTTACTCAAGGAAAGTGATGTTAGCTTCATAATTTCACTGGATGTGTCATATTTCATGTTTTTAAGCTGCGCAATTTTCAGACAGACGTTTTCGAAGTCCGACATGTTATGCAACAGAGATTCGGAGCTCAGTTACTGTGACCTTTGGCTGTCAGTAGCGTTGTCGCTGCAGCAGCATTCTAGGAGAAGACAGTGAGGGAATCGGGTGCTGCTTATGCTAGTGTGCGCATTGAAGTAGCTTGCCAAACACAGAAATTAAGGTACAGTGGATGATGAAATTCGCGAAATGATTTCGTAACGATAAATTTGATGATTGAATATATGAGGTAAAGTTTTTGTCCACTGCTTGTTTGTGCCTAGTAATGATATGTTTGAATAAAGGGAAATTTTAAACGAATTTTTCTTTATTGGTTTGGGTTAGTTAATTCATTTTTCAGACGAGAATAAGTAAAATTAATAGTTTACATAGCTTGAACTCAGAAGTTAGTTTTACCACTACTTTACCATTTTCAGTAGTTAATTTCACGGCAGAGAAATTTTTGTTATATAGGATCATTTCTGTAAAAAAATGGTTCAAATGGCTCTGAGCACTATGCGACTTAACTTCTGAGGTCATCAGTCGCCTAGAACTTAGAACTAATTAAACCTAACTAACCTAAGGACATCACACACATCCATGCCCGAGGCAGGATTGGAACCTGCGACCGTAGCGGTCACGCGGTTCCAGACTGAAGCGCCTTTAACCGCACGGCCACACCGGCCGGCATTTCTGTAAAGATCGCAGTAAGTTTTGAGGAATGACTACCAGTTTTCGTAGTACAGTTTTTTTAAAGGCCAAATTCAGATTCCATAACCGTCTCATCACGAAAGAATTCTCACATTTTCTGGTAAAGTATGTCGCCGCACTGTAGAGAACGGAACACAGCTGCTCAAAACGTGAAGCATCATTTACTTAAAATAAATGTGCGTCCTTGCATAGCACTGCGCAAGGTTTTCTTTCCTTCTAGCTTTCTAGCTGCTGCGATGCATATTTTATGTTGATCATATCGTCCAGTACCGAGTTTACGCTGCCACAAGTAATCCATAGGAAATTTGTTAGGGGCAATTTTACATTACAGTCAGATTACGATTAGCTGTTTCTCAGTTACCTTTGGGTTTCAAAATTCGGTATCAGTTCAGTTTAGATAATAATCATTTCTGATTTCATTTGGTATGCAGTGAGTGTTATTCTCACAGTGCACTGTGGTACAAAGTCTGGTAGCCGTCTTCCTTGTCCCATTCTGCACAATCCGTGACTGTATACACAGGAATTGTCGATGTGGAACTAGCTGGCAAACGCTACCCCGTGTGATAGGTGCTTGACGTCATCGTTAATGTGGTTCTCTGTTGACCGAAATGCCATTTTCCGTGCAGTATACGATCGTACGGACATATGTCGACAGTTTGTGTAATTACATGGTGAATTAGAGACAAGACGGGGAAATAGTCGTTGGTTGCTTTGGTTTTGGACACTAGTGTATTTACTTTAAGGTTGGGCTTTCTAATTTATTTGGTTGAAGTTAATTAAATTACAAGTCGAGTTTTGGCGACTCATTTAGCAGGCAACGATTCCGCAACTACACCACTTGTACTGTAAGATTACAACACAAACACGTGAAGTTAAAAATGGGAAACCAATCCAGATTTAGCTAAAAAAAACAAAAACAAAAAAAAACAGTTTTATTAAGAGAAGTTTCACTATCCGACGCCTGGGAACAAACATCTCGTAGATAGCGAAAATGAATGGCTGTTGGCATGGTATTCTCGTAAGCGTATTTGAAAAGCGGATGAAGGACGGTAAAACCACAAAACCACGGGTGCACGACAATGCACTGATCGTCAACGCCTCATCGAGGAAAGAGGAAGTAGGAGGCTTGCCTGCCCAATAAAGTGGAACAGACGGCACTTTGGCTACGGAGTATAATGCTGGTGTGGGCACAAGTGTTTCACAGCACAACGTTCAGCTCATGGTGCTCAGGGGCAGACGACCCTTAAGTTGGCCCACGTTCACCCAACGTCATCGACAGTTATGACTGCAGTGTGTACAGGATCATCACGTTTGGACCGTGGATCGATGGAAATGTGTCATGTGGTCTGTTGGATGACGTTTCTTCCTACATCAGGTCGATGGTCTTGTCCAGAAACGCCGTTATCATGAGAGAACTGCTGCTCGAAACATGTGTCGCCCCATGGGCTCACAGTGGTGGGACTGGGTGGTTGATTTGGGGGAGCATACCAAACAGCAAGTCACTGATTGCATCGTATTAGGTAAGGATGGGGAACTAATTCCGCCATGCTGTTTCAAAGGAAACATCCCAGCATTTGCCTGAAGCGATTTAGGGAATTTTTTTGTTTTGAACGGTAAATATGCATAATATACTACTTTCTTCATATTTAAATTGAATTGTTTTGAACGGTTTCGTGTTCTTCGAATCTTTTGAATTTGAAACGTGCATTTCTTTCTGTTGTGTCTAGAGACAAAAACTCAAACGTACTGACGTTGAAGGACGAGGAGGAGGAGATAAGTGTTTAACATCCCGTCCACATGCTGGGATTGGGAACACGTGGAGTCATTGAACCGCGTCGTTCCCAAAGTATATATCGAGTATTTCCAGAATCATACGAGTATTGTTTATGGACACATTATTACTTGTATTAACAATAGCACGACTTGCTATAGGTCTGGAAGAATATTTTCAATAAAGTCTGTTTAGTTATTGGCTGGAAAAACACAAATGTACACATCGTAATGTGTAATGATTAACCAACATTTCAGTCCTGTTTGGTAGCTGAGATCGGCAACAGTCGCAAACAGAAAACAGTCGACACAAAGAGTCATACATTCTAACGAAATAAGAACATCACTAATAGTACTTCTACCAGAAATGACTGATTATATAAAAATAATTTACCTTTAAAACTGAAGCAGAATATGATTTCAAAACATGTCAAAAGGCGAAAAAACCTGATACGTTTATTATGAAATAAAATATAGCACATAATCATGAGCCGGTCGCGGTGGCCGAGCGGTTCTAGGCGCTTCAGTCCGGAATCGCGCAACTGCTACTGCCGCAGGTTCGAATCCTGCCTCGGGTATGGATGTGTTTGACGTTCTTAGGTCGGTTAGGTTTAAGTAGTTGCAAGTTCTAGTTGACTGATGACGTCAGATGTTACGTCCCATAGTGCTCAGAGCCATAATCTTGAAATAACAAAAAATTAAATTTTGACTGTTGCTATAATTGACGGAATATTACACTCATGCTAGCTAAAAACGATTATTGATACCCGCTGCAGCAGTAAACAAAGATCCACAATGGCTGCAGAATACAAGAGTACGACGAATTCTGATGTATCAACGAATGCCATCCAAAACGCTTCTGTGAAGTTCTTCACCACACCATCCTATATGCTTCAGTCAAGTTTCCACGGAATGTAATTGGTTCGCCAACGCAATTCCAGTCAACTTTCTTGCTTGTTTATAGCCAACTGTCTTGATGTCAGACACCAGACTGGCGTGACCTCCTAACTTCGTGTAGGACCTCCTTTGTCCCGGAGTAGTGCAGCAGCTCGACGTGACGTGGCCTGAACAGATCGTTCAGAGCCCCAGAAAACCAGCCTCTGTAGCTCTCCGTAATTGCGAAACTGTTGCCAGTGCACAGTTTTGTGCATGTACTGACCTTTAGATTATATCCCATAAATGTTCGATGGGATTCGTGTGGGGCGATCTGGGTGACCTTTGGATTACATCCCATAAATGTTCGATGGGATTCGTGTCGGGCGATCTGGGTGACCAAATCGTTAGCTCCAACTGTCCAGAATGTTCTTCAACCAACTGTGAACTACTGTGGCCCGGTGACATGGCAGATTGTCATCCATAAAAATTCCATCGTTGTTTGGGAACACGAAGCCCACGTACGGTTGCAAATTGTCTCCACGTATCGAAATATAGTCAATGATCGGTTCAGTTCCAGCTAAACACAGACCACACCACTATAAGGCCACCAACAGTTTGTACAGTGGCTTGTTGACACCTTGAGTCCATGGTTTCGTGGCGTCCTTGCCACACTCTAACCCTAATACCATCTCTTACCAAGTAAAATCGGGACTCATCTGACCAGGACACTGTGTTCCAGTCATCAAGGGTCGCGAGCCAAGAAAAGACGTTGCAGGCGATGCCCTAGTGCTAGCAAAGGCACTCGCGTCGGTCGTCTGCTGTCATAGCCCATTAACACCAGATTTCGCTTTACTGTCGTAGCGGATACGACCGTCGTACGTCCCAGACTGTTTTCTCTGGTTATTTCGTGCAGTGTTGCCTGTCTGTTAGCACTGAGAAGTCTACGCAAACTGAGCTGCTCTCGATCGTTAAGTGAACGCCAACGGTCGCAGAGTTCTGCTTGGTTAGAGATAAAGCCTGATATCTGTTACTGTCGGCACGCTCTTGATGCTGTGGTTCTCGGAATACTGAATTTCCTGACTACCAAAAGCGAATGTGCCATGCGACTAGTTCCAACTGCCATTACGCGTCCAGTTTGTTAATTTCCGTCTTGCAGATATTATCACGTCGGAAAACTTTTCTCATAAATCACCTGTGTACAAATTACAGCTCCAAGAATACACTGCAATTTCATATCTTGTGTATGCGCTCCTACCGCCATTTCTATATGTGCAGATCGCTATACCATGACCTTTGTCACCCCACTATCCTAGTAGCACATTGCAAAGTAGCACATAATTCGACATGCAGTTTGGATTAACGTACAAAGCTAAAATTCGTAGGCACTGCAAAAACACGTTTATGTATAGTCAAAGATGAAGAACACACAAATGAAAAAGGCTGCCATTCCTTCGAAAATTTACATTTTCAGAATCATAGATGTAATACGATATTGTTTAGGCTTTTGACGCTGTACCGCACAAGCGACATATAATTTTCTTGCCTATGCAATACCGTCTCAGTTATATGACTGATTCGTGACTTCCTGTCAGAGAGGTCACAGTTCGTACTAACTGACGGAAAGTCATATAGTAAAAAAAGAAGTGATTTCTGCCGTTCCCCAATGTAGTGTTATAGGCCATTTGCTGTTCCTTATCTATATAAACGATTTGGAAGGCAATCTGAGCAGCCGTCTTAGGTTGCTTGCAGATGGCGCTGTCGTTTATCGACTAATTAAGTCATTAGAAGATCAAAACAAATTGCAAAACGATTTAGAAAATATATCTGAATGGTGCGAAAATTGGCAGTTGACTCCAAATAACGAAAAGCGTGAGTTCATTCGTTAATTGTTGTCGGTTTGTTGCACTAGGATAAACAGAAAGTGTTTTGTTCGCTGAATGATGTACACTACTGGCCATTAAAATTGCTACACCAAGAAGAAATGCAGATGATAAACGGGTATTCATTGGACGAATATATTATACTAGAACTGACATGTGATTACATTTCCACGCAATTTGGGTCCATAGATCCAGACAAATCAGTACCCAAAACAACCACCTCTAGCCATAATAACGGCCTTGAAAGGCCTGGGCATTGAGTCAAAAAGAGCTTGGATGACGTGTACAGGTATAGCTGCCCATGCAGCTTCAACACGATACCACAATTCATCAAGAGTAGTCACTGGCGTATTGTGACGAGCCAGTTGCCCGGCCACCATTGACCAGACGTTTTCAATTGGTGAGAGATCTGGAGAATGTGCGGGGCAGGGCAGCAGTAGAACGTTTTCAGTATCCTGAAGGGCCTACAGTACTTGCAGCATGCAGTCGTGCACTATCCCGCTGAAATGCAGGGTTTCGCTGGGATCGAATGAAAGGTAGAGCCACGGGTCGTAACACATCTGAAATGTAACGTACACTGTTTAAAGTGCCGTCAATACGAACGATGCGACCATCGTGATACAATAAACAGAACCTGAGTTCGTCCGAAAAAAATGACGTTTTGCCATTCGTGCACCCAGGTTCGTCGTTGAGTACACCATCGCAGGCGCTCCTGTCTGTGATGCAGCGTAAAGGGTCTCCGAGCTGATAGTCCACGCAGCTGGAAACGTCGTCGAATTGTACGTGCAGATGGTTATTGTCCTGTAAACGTCCCCATCTGTTGACTCAGGGATCGAGACGTGGCTGCTCGATCCGTTACAGCCATGCGGATAAGATGCCTGTCATCTCCACTACTAGTGAGTGATACGAGGCCGTTGCGAACCAGCACGGCGTTCCGTATTACTCTCCTGATCCAACCGATTCCATATTCTGCCTACAGTCATTGGATGTCGACCAACGCGAGCAGCAATGTTGCTATACGATTAACCGCAATTGCGATAGGCCACAATCCGACCTTTATCAAAGTTGGAAACGTGATGGTACGCATTTCTCCTCCTTACACGAGGCATCACAACAACGTTTTACCAGACATAGCCGGTCAACTGCTGTTTGTGTATGAGAAATCGGTTGGAAACTTTCCTCATGTCAGCACGTTGACGGTGTCGCCACCGGCGCCAAACTTGTGTGAATGCTCTGAAAAGCTAATCATTTGCATATCACAGCAGCTTATTTATCTCGGTTAAATTTCGCGTCTGTAGGACGTCATCTTCGTGGTGTAGCAATTTTAATGGCCAGTAGTGTAGTTCACGAGAGATTTACCTCTTATGACTTCTACCAAAGCATCTAGGAAAAGGTTTTAATGTTATCAGAACGTGGAATGCGCTGTACACTCACGTGCTATACAAACCGACAACAAATACAAAACGAGGTCGCAAGACGAAAACAACGAAAGCTGCAACAGCCATCTGAAGATGGATTCGTAAGAAATCTGAAACCGGTCATGGCTTGGTCCAAATAAACCTTGCAAAGCCTTACTTGTTGGTTGATTGCTGTTTTACATATAAACATTATGACGAATTCTATATCAATCCAGATAAGTGCACTGTACAACGCACACAAAAGCTACAGGAATTAAAGCAATGTCAAAAGAGGAAATATTCACAAATATGTAATATTTTTCTATGAGAAACCATTTAATTAAATAAAGTTATTTCTGTTTAAGCTATTGAAGTTGAAAGGAAGATTTAAAGTGTCTGGGTTTTTAGTTACATGAGGTTGGTATAGATCCACTATCACTTAAATTGGCAACTCTAGACGAAGGCCTCCACGTCTCTGGAGTTGCGGGTCAAATCGGATTATTTTCACGGACACATACAGTCTGTCGAGGATAAGTGGATGGCCATAGCATATCTCGGGGATCGGCGATGTGAGAGAGGGGATGTTCCCTCGTCTGTCTTTCAGTGCTGAAAACGCCGCAGTGCGCGGCGAATCCTACCGATCATAAACTACGAAAAAACCACACACTAAACTTTACGAGGGTTTAGTACTCTAGGGTTAAGTAAGTTGTAATACAGTTCAATGAGTAGGAGACAAATGATACTAAAAACATCCTTCTTTCCACGAACAATACGAGACTGGAATAGAAGGGAGAACCGATAGAGGTACTCAATGTACCCTCCGCCACACACCGTCAGATGGCTTGCGGAGTATGGATGTAGATGTAGATGTAGATGTAGATGTAAACATTTAAAATCGATTCTTATGTTTCGTTTAAGTTTCTGAGACAAGCTACTGTAACAACTGTCTAATAGTTCAGGTTAGCAGCAGGCATAAACAGAAAACAGTCGACCGAATCAGTGTCGATTTGTGCCGAAAACAAAGGATCGCAACATTTATGGTGCATTCTGCCAGCTAATTGTCGAAATTTTAAACATTTTTAATTCTCCTGAAAATGTATACATAACTAATTATTTACTAAACAGTTAATCTCTGTGAACTATAGCTCAATAATTTATTATAAGAAGACAGGATTGACAAAATTTACAAGTTACCTAGCAAAGCAAATTGGCTAATAACTAGTGTTAACAAAACTACAATTACGAATTCTGAAATTAACTTTACTTTTTTAATTCAGAGTTGTATTTTTCAGACTTGCCAATATTTTATAAAATAATCGTTTGCTACAGACGCCTGTAATATTCTCAACACGTCACATCCTAGAAATTATACACTACTGGCCATTAAAATTGTTATACCAAGATGAAATGCAGATGATAAACAGGTATTCATTGGACAAATATATTATACTAGAACTGACATGCGTTTACATTTTCACGCAATTTGGGTGCATAGGTCCTGAGAAATCATTACCCAGAACAACCACCTCTGGCCATAATAACGGCCTTGATACGTCTGGGCATTAAGTCAAACAGAGCTTAGATGACGTGTACAGGTATAGCTGCCCATGCAGCTTCAACACGATACCACAGTTCATCAAGAGTAGTGACTGGCCTATTGTGACGAGCCAGTTGCTCGGCCACCATTGACCAGACGTTTTCAATTGGCGAGAGATCTGGAGAATGTGCTGGCCAGGGCAGCAGTAGAGCATTTTCTGCATCCAGAAAGGCCCGTACAGGACCTGCAACAAGTGGTCGTGCATTATCCTGCTGAAATGTAGGGTTTCGCAGAGATCGAATGAAGGGAAGAGTCACGGGTCGTAACACTTCTGAAATGTAACGTCCACTGTTCAAAGTGTCGTCAATGCGAACAAGAGGTGACCGAGACGTGTAACCAATGGCACCCCATACCATCACGCCGGGTGATACGCCAGTATGGCGATGACGAATACACGCTTCCAATGTGCGTTCACCGCGATGTCTCCAAACACGGATGCGACCATCATGATGCTGTAAACAGAACCTGGATTCATCCGAAAAAATTACGTTTTGCCATTCGTGCACCCAGGTTCGTCGCAGGCGCTCCTCTCTGTGATGCAGCGTCAAGGGTAACCGCAGCCATGGTCTCCGAGCTGCCGAGCTGATAGTCCATGCTGCTGCAAACGTCGTCGAACTGTTCGTGCAGGTGGTTGTTGTCTTTCAAACGTCCCCATCTGTTGAGTCAGGGATCGAGACGTGGCTGCAAGATCCGCTACAGCCAAGCGGATAATATGCCTGTCATCTCGACTGCTAGTGATACAAGGCCATTGGGATCCAGCACTGCGTTCAGTATTACCCTCCTGAACCCACCGATTCCATATTCTGCTAATAGTGATTGTATCTCGACCAACGCGAGCAGCGATGTTGCGATACAATAAACCGCAATCGCCATAGACTACAATCCAACCTTTATCGAAGTCGGAAACGTGATGGTACGCATTTCTCCTCCTCACACCAGGCATCACAACAACATTTCACCATACAACGCTGGTCAACTGCTGTTTGTGCATGAGATAATCGGTTGGAAACTTTCCTCATGTCGTCACGTTATAGGTGTCGCCACCGGCGCCAACCTTGTGTGAATGCCCTGAAAAGCCAATCATTAGCATATCACAGCATCTTCTTCCTGTCGGTTAAATTTCGCTTCTGTAAGACGTCATCTTCGTAGTGTAGAATTTTAATGACCAGTGGTGTACTTACTTTTGTTATTAGAAGAAATTGTTTATACACTTAGTGAGTTTCTTTCGTTCCTAAATGGTAGCGAGGCCAATGAAAATATCCTGTCTACGTTCACATTGTGAGCTGGTATGCAAAATAAGTGCTGCACAATTTATTAGTATTTGACCGTATAAATGAGCGTTCGTCGTTTTAAAACTTTTTTAGCCACAAGAGGCTTGGACTTAGAAGCTTATCTATATTACTAAGGTCCCAGTTGAAAGATTTTAAATTCAGCCACTAGTCAGTCAATTAATTGTCGTCGATCTCGACATTAACTTGCTTCAGGAAAACAACTGTTTCGTCCATAACAATCGATGAAGTACTACCAGTGATATTAAGTAATATCATCATCCAGTGGAATTTGTCAGAGTCGTTCAATGGTTTTACCCCAATTTTCTTCTTAGAACTTCACGTCATAGTATAGGTCCACACAGTTATTGATAAACTCGGTTCTGTTCTCTTGATTTTGTTTGTTCAAAATACTTTGCCCTTTATAAGCACATAATTTTGATGTATTATATCTTCTGAAGTTTTTACTGAGTTGACAATATATTTCGATTTTCTGTAACAGTTACTATATTTCCCCAAATTTTCTATTGTATTGTGGAAAATTTATATGACTCAGTGAATGACAAACAAATGTGTTTCTGAGAAGGGTCTTCGATTAACTTTCTGGATCTGACGGGTGGTCCATGTACGCTTTCAGAAAAATGCTTCACAGGTAAATACAATCTTAAATGTCGTTCAGTAGTGCGAATGAGGCTCAGCCATCGTGTTTTTGAGTGAAATAATAGCTGTTTGTATTCTGTTTCGGCTGTTGTGCAGAATATCCTGGGGATTCTGTGCAAACTGTATATATTTATTTATTCGTGCTCTAAGGAGCATGCGGAACTATTACTTAGCACTGCTCTTCTTAACTTCCTTGTTCGTTTTTTCTTCACAAAACTTCCTCATTCTTTCACGATTGATCTGTCTTTCTGTGCAAACTGTATATATTTATTTATTCGTGCTCTAAGGAGCACGCGGAACTATTACTTAGAACTTGTCTTCTTAGCTTCCTTATTCGTCTTTTCTTCCCAAAACTTCCTCATTCTTTTACAATTGACCTGTCTTCTTTCTTGTGTGCATGCGTTTCTCAATTTCAGGTTCCCTTCCGTCGGGTTTTTGGTTATGAACTTAGAAGGGTTGATTTTCTGTCTGTACGAAGTTCGTGTGGTTTCTAGTGGGTTAATACTGAGTTACGTGAGATAGTTTTGGGTTTCTGGTACCCAGCCTTGTTTGGCTAGTTCCTTTGATGATAAGGAATATTTCTTGGTCATTCTAGAGGCGTCCATTCTTGCTTAATGTCCGTAGAATTTCAATCGTCTTTTCCGTGCAACTGACGTGAAACGTTCCGTCCTTGAGTACAGTTCTTCAGTGCTTTTCGCATCCAGGTACCATCTTGAATCTTGGATCCATATGTTTTCCTGAATATTTGCCTTTCCATTTTGTCAGTTTTCTTGATGTTGATGGTTAATGATGATGTTTCAATTGCGTAGAGCGCTGCTGAAAGAGTGACTGTACGATAGTGATGAAGTTTGTTTGAGTGGATAGCGATTTTTTGTTGTATGTGTTCTAGGTCATTGTATAAGCTTTACATTATTTTTCTGCTCGTGTTTTGTGAGATACATTTTCGTTGCGTGTTGCTGGTCATTTCACCCAAGTACGTGAAGAACTTAACTTATTTTATGTCACCATATTTTGTTGCAGGTGGTTTCAGATGTGAGCTTTTGGGTCCATGAATTGTGTTTTGTCGTAAGAAATTTGGCGTCCGATTGTGATGGCTCCCTCATTACGTTACTCAATGGCATGTTTGGCTTCCTCGGGAGTCCGCCTAATTGCTGCTGGGTCATCAGTAAAAGCAAGGCATTTTATGTGGACTCGTTTGTCCGTTGTTCCCATATTTATTCCAAGTATTTCTTTCTCCCACGTATTGATAATCTTGTGCAGTACCTGTTTCTAGAGGACTGGGGACAATCCATCACGTTGTCTCACTCCTGTCTCAATTTGAAGAGATTCAGAAACTGCTTCCTTGAATTTTACTTTTGAGGTTATGTCTGTTAATGTCTGCTCAATTAGTGAAGTAGTTTTGTTACCTACACCATATTCACGAAGTTTATTGAAGAGACTGGTGGGATGAATCGAGTCGTATGCTTTCTTGAAATCTACGGAGATGACTATTGTGCGGTTAGACTGACGGCGTTGCAGTATCATTTTCAGGTTCTGTTCTGTTCTGCGCAGAATCGATGTGGGCGGAAGCGTGCCTGATATTCACCAATAATATGTTCTGTCGTTCTAATCTGGTGAGAATAGCACGTGAGAGCACTTTGTAAGCGACTGGTAGGAGTGAAATGCCTCGAAAGTTGGGATCGGTCTTGTTGCCCTTTTTGTGTAGAGATTGAACTGTATATAATGAGAAAAAAATGAATATTTCCTATTTCACGGACACTGTGTCGATAAGAAGTAGGTCACACCCATGGTGTACGTATGTGGTAATAGGATTAAGTTCCCTCTTCAGCATATAGAAGACTTTACCTCTCCCAGCTCAACTCTCTCCGCTGAAGTTAATGTTGCAGTTGACGGGATAAGCCCACACCCTTTGACAGACGACCATGCTTTCGCATTTGCTTCTGAATAATCTCACAGTCAGTGATTGTATCAGAGGCCTCATTTTCAGTGTGTTCGAAAAGATAGAGTTTCGGCGTGATGCCATTCTTTTTACGGAAATACTGAATGATGATGGGGAATAATGTAGTACATTCGTAATTACTATCATTGCTTATGAATTTCAGGTCATTTAGATCACTTTTAATTTTGACAATAAATAAAGGGCTTATCACATTCTTCACAACAACTGCAGATTTCGTGCAGTTACGGGCTACTTTTTGCCTCGTCTGACGCTGAAAACATTACATGGTTTACGGTATGTGGCAAAAAATTGTGCGATAAGCCGAAGTACCTTCCTTTGGACGAGGCAGATTTCGTCTGACTCAGGACTAGCCTTTTCAAATAATTTAGTGATGTTCGAACCACTAGCCTGCTGTTTCGAATTATATTCATGCTTTTTTCTGTTAAACTGGTTGTTTACATCAGATTAGCCCTCCTATGCAATCGAAATCGTTGATGAATAAATTACTTCATCTTTTTAACATTGGATTTTTGTTTTGCAAATCGCTATTCAGTATGGATTTCAGTTTTCTTCGTTTAGCAGCTGGGAAGAAGAATAGCCTGTGGTTTTAGGACGATTAACCGCCCAGTTTTTACGAACTTCCATGGTGCTGGAATAATTTTAGGTCAGCAGCTTCTGCTAATTATAAAACGAAAAACCAACGAAAGTTGCAAATTTCACTTTTTTCATTCACTCGATGAAAATGCAAAAAACGTGTTAAAAATGTCCAAATGAACAGTTACAGCCCATACAGATTTCGTAAGTTTGCATCATTTATATACGTTATGATTTTTTATCTCGTGGTGATTTCATTTGTGTCTCTTGCCTGTTTCTTTCAATTGTTCGCGTTTAATAATCACCTACAGTACAACGGAAAATCCGCCAAAATTGCAAATTTCACGTTCTTTTATTCATTCGATGACTAGTTTCGGGCCGGGACCCATTTTCAAACATCATAGCCGAGTGCATTTCCGAAAATGCCAAAACCGTGTCAAAAATGTGCAAACGAACAATTACAGCGCATACAGCTGTCTGTATGCGCTGTAACTGTTCGTTAGCACGTTTTTCACATGGTTTTGGAATTTTCGGAAATACCGTTTATGACTATGTTATGAAGATTTGAAATCGGGTCCCGGCACGAAACTAGTCATCGAATGAATAAAAAATGTGAAATTTGCAACTTTGGCTGCTTTTTCGTCGTAGAGGCATCATTATTAAGACGCGTACAATTGAAAGAAATAGACAGAAATAGAATGACAGCGAGTTAAGAAATCTTATCGAATATAAATGACACAAATTTACCTAAGACGGTGTGCCGTTGTGTCTGCATCTAGTATGTGTGGAGGGAGACGTACACTCTCGCAGTTGGTTGTCCTGTGCACAACAGCCTGAAGGGCAGGGCGGCGGCGCGTTGCGTGCGGGTGTCAGTTGTCGGCGCTTCTGAGTCTTGTCTGTCAAGAGGTGTATAGGAGAGCGTCGAAGCGTTTTTGTCGTTGGTATTTTAATATAAATTTTAGAGGTAGTGAAAATTCCTTACACAAAAATACGAATTGCAAGATACATAGGTAGCAATTGATTACGAGAAATGATTATTAACTTAGTTGTTAGACAAGGGTGTGGACCGTCAGTTATTCTTTTTAATATTTACATTGACTTTATTCTTCGTAAATGGAAATTTAAAGTAAATAAAAAACTTAAGATAACGAATGTGGAATCTGTGAATGTACTTTTGTTGGCATATGGTATCGTTATCATTCAAAAGATTGAAGACGACCTCTAAAGATCAGAATACCAGCTGACCGAAATAAGCTAGAAATTCAACTCTAAAATTTCTAGTCATAAACGAAAATAATGTTCTTCCGAGAAAAATATTCCGTCAGATCAAAAATTGTTTTGGATAATTCCGTTTAAGAACAGATCTCTAAAATCTCTTATTTAGGCTGTGCTATAAGATTTCATGTTGACTCGAATATTGAAAATAAAATACACAAATTCCAAACTGTCCATGGTAGCATTATCACAACGAGGACCATGAAGTACAAAAAAGACCATCATAAAATATTATGAAGTGATGGTGGTTCCTGTATTACTGTATGGTGGCGAAATCTGGTTTACCACAAGAAAACAAGAAAGGAAAATTCAGATAGCAGAGACGAGGTTGCAAAGGAAGACGTAAGTCTGTAAAGGAAAGACGTGATTAGAAATGAAGACGCTGTTGTTGTGCTGTTCAGTCTAAACACTTGTTTGATTCAGCTTTCCAGGCTACTCTACTCTGTGCAAGCTTCTTCATCTCCGAGTAACTACTGCAACCTACATCTATCTAAACCTGCTTACTGCATCCCTGTATTGGTTTCAGTCTATAATTTTAAGCCTCCACGCTTCTCTGCAATACTAAATTGGTGATTCCTTGATGCCTCTGAACGAGTCCTACCAACCGATTTCCTCTAGTCGAGTTTTGCCACAGATTCCTTTTCTCCCCAATTCTATTCAGTACCTCCTGATTACTTACCTAAGTTACCCACATAATCTTCAGCATTCTTCTGTACCACCACACTTCAAAAGCTTCTATTCTCTTCTTGTTTACACTGTTTCCCGTCTATGTTTCACTTCCATACATGGCTACACTCCATACAAATACTTTCAGAAATTACTCCCTGAGCGTCAAATCTACACTCATTGTTAAAAAATTTCTGTTCTTCAGAAATTCTTTCCTTGCCATTTGCCAGTCTACATTTTGTCTCGTCTCTACTTCGACCATCATCAGTTGTTTTCCTTCCCAAATAGCAAAACTAACCTATTACTTTAAGTGTCTCATTTCCTGAGCTGAATTCCTCAGCATCACCTGATTAAATTCGACGATATTCCGTTATCCTCGTTTTGTTTTTGTTGATGTTTATCTTAGATCCTCCTTTCAAGACACTGTCCATTCCATTCAACTGTTCTTCAAAGTCCGGTGCTGCCTCTGGGAGAATGACAATGTCATCCGCAAACCTCAAAGTTTTAATTTCTTCTCCATGGATTTTACTTCCTACTCAAATTTTTTTTGTTTCCTTTACTTCTTGCTCTGTATACAGATTGAATAACATCGGAGATAGGCTACAACCCTGTCTCACTTCTTTCTCAATCACTGCTTCCGTTTCGTGCCCCGACTCTTATAAATGCCATCTGGTTTCTGCAAGAACTGTAAATAGCCTTTCGCTCCCTGTATTTTACCTCTGCCATTTTCAGAATTTGGAAGACATTATGCCAGTCAAAATTGTCAAAAGCTGTCTAAAAATGCTGTGTACGTAACTTTGCCTTTCCATAATCTATCTTCTAAGGTAAGTCGCAGGTCTGTATCGCCTCGCCTGTTCCTACATTTCTTTGGAATCTAAACTCATCTTCCCCGAGGTCAGCTTCTACCAGTTTCACCATACGTCTGTAAAGAATTCGAGTTAGTATTATTCTACCCCGGCTTATTAAACTGATAGTTTGATAATTTTCACGCTCGGCAGAGCATGCTTTCTTTGGAATTGGAATTGCTATATTCTTCTAGAAGTCTGAGGGTATTTCGCCTGTCTCATACATCTTGCTCGCCAGATGAAAGAGTTTTGTCTTGGCTGGCTCTCCCAAGGCTACCGGTAGTTCTGACGGAATGTTGTCTACTCCTGGGGCCTTGTTTCGATTTAGGTCTTCCAGTGCTCTGTCTAACTCTTCACGCAGTATCAGAATGGATATAAGAACAGAATTAGAAATTTCCAATATGAATGAAAAAATTCAAATATATTGTGAAGATTTGAGAAAACACGTCATGAGACTGCCAGATCACAGTATACCCCCCACCCCCAAAACTACAAGCCCAATTGGAAAAGATATATTGGAGGACATGAATATTTGAGCCTGACCAGAAGTTGATCCCCGATCTTCCGCTTAAGTCTAGCGGTCGCCTTAAAAGCCTTGGCCATCCGAGCGTGCTTCCCACCAGACCAAAACTTTCAACCTCTTACACACTATTAGCGTGGCGTCACATACTCATGAGCCCCTGAATCACCTTTTCAGATTCCCTCAAGAGATCGCCGATGGTGTGCATTCGCACTAAAAGAACGGATTTTTGTTCATCGAATTATATAATGTCTGGCCCAAGTTTTCACCTGTTACCGTCGATTCATATCGATGCCCAAATACGGATAATGTCACTTTATAGTCTTTGAATAAGATTTCTTATGTATCTTCAGTCTATCGAATTTCTCCACATACCAAAAAAAGGTCAGGGTTTACCCCCGAGAGTTGTATAAAAACCCGCATATGAAGGCTCATATTCCCTTAAAACTAGGACAGATCCAGGGAATCCAAGACGTATGGCAGCTCTAGACAGATGTCGACTATAGCAAGTAGTATATACTATACCTTTATTACAGGAGTCCTTCTTAAGCAAATTTACGACGCCAGAGTTTGTTAACAATCACTACCAGCGATGAGGAAACACTTAGCTGTGGGAAAATGGCGACGTCGCACGTTGGTGGCCCACAAACCACATTAGCCTAATTTTTACTGAGAACTGTCGCTGTAATCGTCGTCTTGATAGTAGCCACTTGCATCTAGGTGCGGCAGAAAGAGCGTAATTTACTGTCTCGAAGTATCTGTAGTCGGTAGCGCACCCCAGAAATGCTTCAGCCAGAAAAAAAACGTAACGTTCAGTAAAATTACTGTGCTTAATAAACATTTCTCATCAGCGTTTTGTAACTTTAATACTTCTTTCTTAGGTGTATGTTCATGACGAGAAGCACCTCGATACAATTACATTTCACAGTCCGCGCTATGGATCGAAAGCAGTTCATTTGGTAGAGACGTAACTCCACTATCATAGATCTTAGATTTTTATTTTGTGCATATTAGTTTATGGCAAGAAGCACATTTTGTACCTTTGACATTATTATATTCAATGGTTTATAACAAAAGGCCCTTTTGTCAATGCGAGAGATGTAAGCCCGTCACTGTGACTACGTAAGAGCAGCAAAAGATATCTACGTAATTAGTTCATAATTGTTTCACAAATATTCATTTTACTTTACAGTTACAACAATGTACTTTTAATGAATCGTTATCTCCTTTCTGAAAGAAGAAAAGAAAATACAAAAACGAATGTTGAGGAGCGAGCTGTCATCAGATCAATAGCTGGCCACATGTGGCCCGTTTGTCGCGCATAGTGAACCCCTGATCTGTACGTCCACTAACAAAGAGGTAGCGCCTACCCGACGTACTGGTTTCGTCTAATGTAGTAGTTTTGCCCAGAAATCAAGCTGACAAGAGTTTCGAGCTCTAAATGGCCAAGCGCTTAGAGAAAACAGCACTCATAGGGCGGGCCGGGTGAAGTGCGAGCCATTCACCTTGCTATAGTATGTCACAGCGGAGAGAGTGGAGAATGGTAATCGGAAGGTCCCGGTGTCGTGTCCCGATTCACGAACTTTTACTTTATTTTCAGTTTTTGCTTTACTTACACTGTAAATAAGCCAGATTAATGCTCAGTGTAGCTATTGTATTTATTATTATTGTCATACTACGCATGAAAACGGAAAACGAACGAAAATTCGAGTTCCAAAATAAAATCGAGCATGGCATTGTAAGATGTACGGGGCAAATTCACATATAAAAATAAATACGTTTATCTCTAAACAGCTCATGATTTGCACGTACTGCGGAATATTCATCATAACAATATGAGAAGCAGTAATATTTCGGCGTCTCGGACACGTTGCAAACGCCAAATTTTTACAATTTAGTGGTTGTGTACAGTGTCTTTAGAAAAAAACCTGGTTTCCGTTCGTAAATAGTTAGCTCTATTCGCACAGTGTGGTAGCAAATCACTCGTAACGCATCAAATTGTTCGCCTGACCATAAAAAATTTGCAGAGCAGCACTAACGTAGTGAATTTCGGAGATATCTCTTTAATACTGCATAATGGCAATCCTTCATCTGGAAGAAATCTCGCCATATAACCGTGCACTTGTGCTGGACACGAGTCAATCGGGAGAAGAGATTTGTTGTACTGCACGTCCGGCACCGTCACATCAATCAAAATTCTTTTGTCTTAGGCTGATGTAAGTTTTTCAGATTTTTATGAAGTAATGACGACATTCCTACATTTCCCTCCTGCACGCCCACCAGTTTTGAATCGGTCCAAAAGAGGCAGTGCTCTCTTGTTGGCAAACGTAGGACCTTTGGTAACAAACTTTATGAAAGGTTTATGACGTAGTAGTCTGTATACGAATAGGCTACTTTGTTCATATTCTTGCTTTTCATGAGAATTACCTTTTGCCCGTCAGCAGTCCAGCGTTCATTTGTATATCGGTTGGTACTGCCAATCTGGAAAGGGATGATAGGAATGAAAATGTTTTATTGTACGTGACATTAAAAAGAGCATCAGTGGGGTCCCTCGACATACGTGCTTCATCCCCCCTTGGAAAATAACTTGCGGAATCCTCGCGGACGCTGTAGGTACAACGCTGTCTTGGGAAGTTATTTGCAGTCTGAAGTTTTCCTTTCTCTTTTCTTTTCATTCCTTTTTGGAAAATATTAATGAACACAGTATACTGAGGATTATATCGGTTTATTTGCACTGAAAGTCATGAAGAAATTGAGAAAGAGAACGAAAAATGCATTCAACAGGAGGACTCGACACAACGACTCTCAGGTTACCGTCATGTGCTTTTTCCTGCGGCGACAGTGTCTGTCTGGAAACCAGGATGATACCAATGGCTCAAGCCTCACTCATGCCGCACCAGACGTGCTATTTTCTGTAAACACTCGGCCACCTGGAGCACTCACTTCCGACACTTTCATTTCCGACCAAGTCCTGCGTATACTATAAATCTGCACGAAATCGATTATGAGTACGTGCCGTCCCCTTTTAAGTTCAAAGTCTGCAATACACACCGGAAACAGTCTACTTAGCAAACGCATTGTTTCAGCTCTCCACACATCGCTATTTTGTAGTTACCTTGTGAGATCATAGCCCATGACACGAAGTATATATATATATATATATATATATATATATATATATATATATATATATATATTAACTTCACAGCCCATGATATGCATCGAAAAGAGCCAGCGTTGTACACCGAAACACTGTCTAAAGCTGCTGGTGTAAACACGCAATTCTTTCGCCCACGCACAACAATTATCAACCAGTCTCTGTACTTCTCTGTCGACTCTTTTGTTAACATACTTTCATAGCTACCACTCGAAGCGTCTATACATCTCAAAGTCCGTCTCTCTCGCTGGATATTACATGCATTACACTGTTTTAAAAGTGTAAGTGACCTTGCAATGCTGTGCATAACGAAATACTTCGTGCACACAAAATATAAAACACTAAAATAACACTTCCATTTATGGCATTTAAAGAACGCATATACAAAGAAACACAAAACCTCCACTAATAAAATTAACTTTCGTATGAAAATAAAAGGAAAAAGGTACAAAAAAAATTATTTTTTTCTATCGTACCACCATCACATCATCATTGTGTAGCGGAGTTTATCACAAAATTTACTTGTCTATGACCCTGTGCCTTCTTTTTCTTCTTCTTCTTTTCCTCCCTGCCAAGGATATTTAGGCCGCATAACCTGTCACTCCCATCTCTTCTTAGGCCTTCCAATACATATAACATGTAAATCGGTCATTTAACAAAGGAAAAAGGAAGAAAAAAAATTATTTTTTTCTATCGTACCACCATCACATCATCATTGTGTAGCGGAGTTTATCACAAAATTTACTTGTCTATGACCCTGTGCCTTCTTTTTCTTCTTCTTCTTTTCCTCCCTGCCAAGGATATTTAGGCCGCATAACCTGTCACTCCCATCTCTTCTTAGGGCTTCCAATACATATAACATGTAAATCGGGCCTAGCGGTAAAATGCATGCCTAGAAAATGAGAGTTCACTGGATCGGTTTGAACACTATTCTTTCTGTCTGTCTCTTAACCCTACATTCACCTGTCTACAATGTGGAGATTCCAGAGATTGTACTTGGTTTGCATTATACTTTAAACTGCAATTCTTCATTCCATGGTTGCCATAAGCGTTTTAGGTTCATGTGTAGACAACGGCAGCTGCTGTGTAAGAGCACAAGTGCACATGAAGACTTTCGACACCTTGCCGTTTTATGGATTATTTTTCTTTGAATGCTGTTAAATGTAAAATAGATACTGCAATGTAATGGATCAGAACTTAAATCTACTGCTCTACTGCTCCTCTAGACTCGTTGAAACTTGGAATCAGCGTCGTGAGCACATCTTGAGTTGTGCACTTTTTAAGGAGCTTATGCGCATGCTCAACTCGCGTGACGTAATTGCCTTACTGGCCAAATACATACAGATTTGCTAAACAACTAGCACAGTTCACGATGTGCACAGGTAGCCTTTGCCACTCAACTAGAAGTTGACGTCAGTGCCGCCAGGTGGTAGTACACTGCGGAAGACTTTTATCCCGGTTTGCTCAGCTTCAATCATGCTAGATGATAGCACACATCTCAGATTCGCAGACTTAGAGAATTCTATTGACAATGTTGACTGGAATACTCTCTTTCAAATTCTAAAGGTGCCAGGGGTAAAATACAGGCAGCGAAAGGCTATTTACAATTTGTGCAGAAACCAGATGGCAGTTATAAGAGTCGAGGGACATGAAGGGGAAGCAGTGGTTGGGAAGGGAGTAAGACAGGGTTCTAGCCTCTCCCCGATGTTATTCAATCTGTATATTGAGCAAGCAGTAAAGGAAACAAAAGAAAAATTCGGAGTAGGTATTAAAATCCATGGAGAAGAAATAAAAACTTTGAGGTTAGCCCATGACATTGTAATTCTGTCAGAGACAGCAAAGGACTTGGAAGAGCAGTTGAATGGAATGGACAGTGTCTTGAAAGGAGGATATAAGATGAACATCAACAAAAGCAAAACGAGGATAATGGAATGTACTCGAATTAAGTCGGGTGATGCTGAGGGAATTAGATTTGGAAGTGAGACACTTAAAGTAGTAAAGGAGTTTTGCTATTTGGGGACCAAAATAACTGATGATGGTCGAAGTTGAGAGGATATAAAATGTAGACTGGCAATGACAAGGAAAGCGTTTCTGAAGAAGAGAAATTTTTTAACATCGAGTATTGATTTAAGTGTCAGGAAGTCATTTCTGAAAGTATTTGTATGGAGTGTAGCCATGTATGGAAGTGAAACATGACGATAAATAGTTTGGACAAGAAGAGAATAGAAGGTTTTCAAATGTGGTGCTACAGAAGAATGCTGAAGATTAGATTGGTAGATCACATAACTAATGAGGAAGTATTGAATAGGATTGGGGAGAAGAGAAGTTTGTGGCACAACTTGACCAGAAGAAGGGATCGGTTGGTAGGACATGTTCTGAGGCATCAAGGGATCACCAATTTAGTATTGGAGGGCAGCGTGGAGGGTAAAAATCGTAGAGGGAGACCAAGAGATGAATACACTAAGCAGATTCAGAAGGATGTAGGTTGCAGTAGGTACTGGGAGATGAAGAGGCTTGCACAGGATAGAGTAGCATGGAGAGCTGCATCAAACCAGTGTCAGGACTGAAGACCACAACAACAACAACAATTCACTCACTATATACTTAGTGAACTTAGATGGGACGGCAGTATATTTTAAATCTGTACTGGAAATAAACATATTTTGTGTGTTTCTGAATGATTTATACTATATTAAGTTATGAATTATGTCCTACAGTTATCCATTTGAGGCGCTGAGAATCATAAGGTTCTAAAGCACATCATCGTCGATTGTGAGAGTGTAGCATTTATTGAGGCTTCTGAAATCTGTTGATCTTATGGGGTAGTCAGGTTTATCTGTCCTGTATGCCCACACTGTATAGGAGAAAATTCAGGAAAAGCGATATCACAGGTTTCTCTGATATTCACTTAAATGTGGGATAGATGGCAGTGTGCATTAGGCGCATATGGATCTCGGTACCTCATCTAAATGCTATTCAAGTAACCATAATGCTGCACATTACTATTTGAGTTTAATCGTTTCCACAAACAGCACCCCGCGCGGGATTACCCGAGCGGTCTCAGGCGCTGCAGTCATGGACTGTGCGGCTGGTCCCGGGGAAGATTCACGTCCTCCCTCGGGCATGGGTGTGTGTGTTTGTCCTTAGGATAATTTAGGTTAAGTAGTGTGTAAGCTTAGGGACTGATGACCTTAGTAGTTAAGTCCCATAAGATTTCACACACATTTGAACAAACGGCACTTTGCGTTTGGAGCTGCTTGTTTACGGTGCGGCAATAGGTTCTCGTGTGCAGTTAAACATGAACTATGTTGAACCTACTTTAAATGCTAACAGAAAATTAACCATGTGAGGATGGGTCGTGAGCCGTGTTGGTGTAGCTCAGTGGGTTGAGCATTTGCATGCGAAAGGCAAAGGCCCTGGGTTCGAGTCTCGGCCCGTCACGCGACTTTAATCTCTCACTCTGTTGCAGAGTGAAAACAGAAAAGTAATTTACCAGGAAAAGGTAGCCGCAAAGGAATTGGGGTCTCCGAGAACAGATCCTTTGATTGGGTGAATGACGGAATCAAGTAAACGTGACTGCAATCGAACATTTAACAAGGAAGAGTACAGTCGACGCAACTTGTTGTGGAGGTGTAGCGTAAGAATATTTGATTTTCTGCTCGGAAGTAAATTCGCGAATTAATAGATCTGTTAGGAATCTTTACACATGTCCAAAAAAAAAAAAAAATGGGAAAGCATTAAAGCTTCCTCGCACACAAAAATGCGAAATGCAGAATTGCTAAATCTTACACATTACTTCGTTATTGCCTTAAACTGTACTTAATTGTGTACAAATGAACAAAATTACACGAAATCAATTCTTTTTTTTGCCAGGTAAGTTATGCATCTAAAATTATTATTATTATTATTGTTGTTGTTGTTAATGGCAGGGGTTGTAGACACATAAATTTCTTGATAACCATAACTGTTATACAGCATTATATTAATTTCATACTCACAAAAAATTATCTGAATCCAAAAATTGTGAACATACTGTATGTTGTGGCGTAACAAGACAGCTACGCCACACTGAATTAGCCGAAAGGCATGCGTAATCTCAAGTAGGCTAGATAGAGGTCTGAAACAGGATACTTATTAATGTTATAAAGAAAAGTATGTAGCTGCTGGAATACTTAACTTTTAATCCTTGTTGTATACAACGTTCTTGATGAGACATTTCATACGATAACTATCAAACTATGTAAGGCTAATGGCGCCTTGCTAGGTCGTAGCCATTGACTTAGCTGAAGGCTATTCTGACTGTCTCTCGGCAAATGAGAGAAAGGCTTCGTCAGTATAGTCGCTAGCAATGTCGTCCGTACAACTGGGGCGAGTGCTATCCCGTATCTCGAGACCTGCCTTCTGGTGGCGCTCGGTCTGCGATCACACAGTGGCGACACGCGGGTCTGACATGTACTAAATGGACCGCGGCCGATTTAAAGCTACCACCTAGCAAGTGTGGTGTCTGGCGGTGACACCACACTGTATACTCACGAGCCGCCAGTGTGTATAGATACATAGATTGTGTTAATAATAATTTCGTGTCGCTCCGATATCTGGAGTTTGAAGACTAAAACTATGCAAAAAGTTGTCATTGAAGCTACTATCTTCACGGATCCAGCAGCTGGAGAGATTTCTTCGATACCTCATATACCAACGCTCACAACCAATTTAACTCTTCCTTTTAAACGACTTCAATTCCCAATCAAAGTATCGTTTGCTGTAACAATAAACAATTGTCAAGGTGAGAGAGGGAGGGAGTAGGGAGGAGATGGGCAGAGAGGTGTGGGAGGAAGGAGGTGGACAGAGAGAGGGGGGAGGGGCGGGAGGAGGAATTGGTCACAAAGAGTGAGAAGAAGGAGATGGACGTAGAGAGACAGAGAGAGGAGGAGATTAGGACGTACGTTCAGTTCCCATACATATTTAGCAATTACGAAGCATTACCGGCTACGTTAAATTATGCACACAAACGTTCCTCGTCAATCAATCTATTTTTAACTGAAAGACGCATCAAAATCCCTACAGTAGTTATTGAAATTAGCTGTAACTTCTGAACAGAGAAACGCCGTGGTCAACTTTAATTTATACTTGGTGTTTCCATGAGACGGTGCCAAAGTGTGCCGGCCGCGGTGGTCTAGTGGTTCTAGGCGCGCAGTCCGGAACCGCGGGACTGCTACGGTCGCAGGTTCGAATCCTGCCTCTGGCATGGATGTGTGTGATGTCCTTAGGTTAGTTAGGTTTAAGTAGTTCTAAGTTCTAGGGGACTGATGACCACAGAAGTTAAGTCCCATAGTGCTCAGAGCCATTTTTTTTTTTTTTTTTTTTTTTTTTTTTGCAAAAGTGTAACAAGACATAGAGAATGCTTCTCTGAACAATTTGAGGTAGGGGACCTGGGGTCGGAGAAACTAACTTACTGAGATATGGAAGTAAACTTGTCTAACGCTTTGTCTAGCATTACTGTTTTGCAACTTGTTGGAAACTAACATGCATACAGGTTTACACGTACTGTCCAGTTTATTTACATGTACATACTTTATTTCCTGCAAGGGAACAAGGTAGACGAGCCTAATTAATAGGAAGTCAGGATGTAAATTTTGTTTACTTTACTCGTCCATTAGGTGGCTCTGTTATAGCGTATTTACATTGTCCCATGACAGAACGCACTATGAATCAACAACATGACCGTACACCGCCTCACCACCTAAATTCACTTCCTCAACGCTGTATTTACTAGTCTTTGGATTGGAAGGGGAGGTCCTATTCGATGGCTGCGAGCTCACCTGACCTTGCTCCCCTTGATTATTTCCGATGGGGATATCTAAAGTCACTTCCGTATGATATCCCAGTGGATACGGAGATGTAATTAGATGCTGCCTGTGAAGAGATTCGAAACACGCCAGGGATATTTGTCAGGACACATCAGAATGCTGCTCGCTGATGTCGTGGTTGCATTGAGATCGATGGCTCTCAGTTTCAACAATTTTGTAAGACACAGTACAAATGCTACGTTCATTTAGTCAGTGATAGTATTTGCAGTTAACTGTACCTTATATAAGCGAAAAAGTACAGAGTAATGTGATTTTATTCTTATTATTTCCTTAATCTGGCTTCTCCGATCCCAGGTTGCCTACATTAAATTGTTCGGTGCAGCATCCTCTGCGTCCTGTTGAATTCTTGCACGCTGTTGCGGAAACACCCTGCATAGTATGTAGCGTATACGTAGAAGGTGGTGAGCATGAATTACTAATTCACATCCATATTAAAAAAAAAATATTTGGGCAGCATCTAGGTATACTTGTATAAAAACGTATAACGTAATTCTGAAATAATTCGTTCCATATCATTATTATTAACCACTCAAATGATGCAAGGAGCATCTAAGTAACTGAGTAACGGGTCACGTGATTTCGCAGGGACGGCGCACCGGCACTGCGAGAGCAACGGCACGTGGTTCCGACACCCTGAGACGGGCGCCGGCTGGTCCAACTACACCACCTGCGTCAACCTGGACGACCTCAACGTGAGTGCCGCCCGTAGACCGCCTACCCGCCAGCCTGCCAGCCTGCCAGCCACCCAGCAGAGACTACGCTGCAGTATTTGGTGTCACTATCGGTCGCGCAGTAGCGCCGGTTGTGTCTGTCGCTATGGGCAATAGCAGCCACTAAAACTGCAACACACAAAGACGGCGTCTGCAACAAATGTCAGTTTGTCATAAAGTGCACATCGAATCCGCATAAGATAGGCTTCGGTAACACCATCTACATACCCTGCGTAAAGAAAGATTACACAGAACGCTTCTAGTTCGCATTTGAATATATGTTGGTCGCGAGAATATCGTTTTACGCTTGGTGTAACAAGAAAAATGTTAACTACAAGGTTCCGCGATGGTTCTGCTCACATTGGTCAGGATTCCACCAGTGTCATACGAATACGGAATCGACGGTCTATATCAGGCTCATAACACCAAGCGAAGTCTCATTTCTCCCACGCGGCTAGCATATGAGAGGACGAACATACTGAACGCTTGGCCGCGTGTTGTTGTATAGTCTCGAAACTGTAAATGGGACTGTACCGAGAATCGTATCCATGTGGACAGTGTGACTACATCTAGAGCACCAGGGACTGTTAGGACACGGCTAGCTCTTCCCTTGACGCGGCATAACAGAGACGTTCCGACAGCTGTTCTCCCAGAGATAAGAGTGGACGGAGCAGTGGCACCATATCATCCTTTGAGACGAGTCGAAGTTCCTTGTACTGTACCTCCACGGACGTGTCCGTGTGTGGAGGCTTCAAAGACAACGAATGTTGCCAGAGTGCATTTCCCATCGTCATATGTAATCGCGACCTGTAGAGATGGCATAAACTGCCACCACCTTGCAAGAAGCCCTCCGCCCCACCCCTCCTCCACTCGTATTAAACCTTCAGAAATGTTTCTCCTTAACTGGTGAGTCCGCCGGCCGTTGTGGCCGAGCGGTTCTAGCTGCTTTAGTCCGGAACCGAGCTGCTGCTACGGTCGCAGGTTCGAATCCTGCCTCGGGCATGGATGTGTGTGATGTCCTTAGGTTAGTTAGGTTTAAGTAGCTCTAAGTCTAGGGGACTGATGCCCTCAGATGTTAAGTCCCATAGTGCTCAGAGCCATTTTTGAACTGGTGAGTCCGTAGATGGTGGTATGTAACTGGCCACGCTTTCCCACCGGAGTTTTGTGATGACTAAGCCAGTCCGTCCTCGAACTGACTTTGCGAGCCACAGCGTGTAAATTCTTCCTTCCTATTATGTGAAGATGCTTTTCTGATTTTATGTCCCTTTGTAAAGCCGTAGCGGCGACATAGGATTATAAAAGAGTAGTAGCACTGTATCGTTATATGTAATGAAGTGGAAAAAAG
The DNA here is from genome assembly GCF_021461395.2 of Schistocerca americana. Taxonomy (NCBI): domain Eukaryota; kingdom Metazoa; phylum Arthropoda; class Insecta; order Orthoptera; family Acrididae; genus Schistocerca; species Schistocerca americana. The sequence goes on from NC_060121.1 coordinate 98,674,070, forward strand.
CTTTTGGTGCAAATGACTTTTACACGGGATGCCATTATGGTGCGTTTATTTAAGAAACACCATATAATGAACTTGTTCAGATTGATTATAAGCTACCTAACAATGGTACAAGTCCATGGTCTGCCAAATGACTAAATCGAAAGGAATCCTATCGACGACTACCGACTATGGCGCACAGTATGTAACCTGAGCGTAGAATCGGTAAAGTTCTTATAAGATCGTACTTCTTCGGTTATGCCAAAGTTATTCATTTATAAATATAAACGTTTCCTGGTATTGCAAAATTACTGAAAGATAGTATTTTGACCCGCAGACTCCTCCTAATATCTGAGTGTCAAATGGCAACTTTTGTTAGCAAATGTGTATTAGTAACAACTACTTGATTCGCGCCAGAATAAATGTACTTTTCCTATTCATCTCTTTTCTCACGTCACGAGCGATTTCAGCCTCGGCATCTCGTCCCACTGGCTCTGAAAGCGTCAGATGGCCAGCCGCCTCTGTTAGCCAGTATGGAACTTACCGCTCGCTCCTTACTCCGTATGTACTGCAGCGCTGGTACATTCACTTCACGTATATGAAGCAGCAAAATTGAAAATAAAATAAAATGCACTCTCATCTGCAAATGAGAGGTGCCCTAAATGCTGGACAACTTGATCACTTTTATGTGGCAGAACTGGTAATTTGGACACTTGTCACATTTCTCACATGTTGAGGCCCGTGGATGTGCCCCTCTTCTAATGTCTCAGTGACTAACGTTCAACAAAATAACGCTAGACTGCACGTAGTCGTTGCCGCCATGCACTGCCTCCCTACAGAGAGCGTTCCACCGTTGCCGTGTCTACCTCATTCTCTACATCTCATACCCGCTGGAAACATCCGGTCACGGATTGCTGATAGAATCGCAAGCAACCATTCGGCAGCTCAGTAAGCCGTGATACCCAAGCTAGTTATAGCAGCTATTGTGCCCAAGGGGCAAGCTCTCTGTGCTAAATTTCGGACCCTGTACACACTGGAAACACTTGCCAGCTGCCTATGTTTCAAAACGGACACGTTCACAGTGGGACAACTAGGCTCATGACCTACACATGATAGAAAAAAGGTGCGCGCCCCGACTGTTGTCTCACGAACTCGTGTGTAGATTGCACTGGTGCACACGTGCCCTGTAATGCGGTGTACTTTCAGTCTCAAGGCGGTATCATTCTTATCTTGATAGGTGACTGTAAACGGTGAATCGGGCAACAAGATGTTTGTCACATATTGTTTGAGTGTCCCGATTGATATATGATAGCGGTGCTGACTAGTTGTCAGAGTAAAATAACATAGGTAGCCCTTAAGAAGACCGAGTTATGATATTTTTTGACAGGTATAACGGCGTATATCGGCGTAAAACTAAGATACTACCAATATATTATCCGAAATTGTTGGCTACGAAATGCCTGCTCGTGTCTTCACTTTTGTAAATTTGTTTCCTACTACCTTAATAGTATTATTAACAAGTTCGTATCTAAATGCATGCATATATTTGCACGTTTCTGCTGGATAGTTATTTTCGTACCATGCGACTGTGTCACACGGAATAAACGGCTCCTTCATTATTGCAGTGATTTCCCCTTATCGCTTCAGGTAAATGCCGGGATGGTTCGCTTGAAACGACATGGCCGACTTCCTTCCCCATTCTTCCCTAATCCGACGGGACTGATGACCTCGCTCTACGGACCCCTCTCCCGCATCAACCAACCAACCATTATTGCAGTTACCTCACAAACAATTATCTGGACGAAAAGTCTGAAGAATGTTTTGGGAGCTATTCGGAAATGTGATCACCATTTTTTTCTGCAAATAAGTTTGTATACAAGGTTTAAATTGCCCTGAGTATTATTGCTTTTTTTTCCTCGTGGAATGCTGCCGACCTATCCAAGCTATATACAGAGAACTCTAGAACTGTTCTGCTGCATGTCGCCCACTCACACACACTCTACCCTTAACTACTGTACCACAAACTCCACGTTGATATAAGAGATTCATGCAAATGAATTAAATCGATATTCTTCAGATGTATAGGATAGAATCCTATTGGTTGGTGAAGCTGATGGAATATAGTTTAAACGAAAGATCGCTATTAAAAAACACATCCCACCACTTGATGCCCAACGTCGTCCCCACGAAGTGATGATGTGGCCGTCAGCTGCCAAACCACATGTAGTTGTCAGTTTTGGCCACACAAGCATGAGGCAGCCTCATCCCTTTCGTACTTGACACCTGAGAAATTTCTTTCGAAATTGTGTTCACCTAGACACCATCTCTGGTGGAATGATGCATAGCTGCGATGCCAAGTGAGAGGTCCACTACCAAGAGAGATTTTTTAATGCTTCCTAGAATAGCACAGGACGCGTTCTCCCAGCAGTCCTACAGGGACAGCCTGTCCATCACTGAATTCGCCTGTAAAACTGCTGTTGTTGCCGGTGTGCGAGCACCGCCTCCCTTTTTTTCTGCAGAGGATACTTTCAGGGGCAAGAAACTATTTTGTAAACACCACTATATCGCACTAGTAGTTAAACACCGCAAAAGTTGGCTACAAGTCATCAAATTCATACAAGAATCTCAAGAATATTGAGAACGAGGAACATATTTACCAGTGTAACTACAATAAAATATTACAATTGCTTCTGCAGTCTGACACCGATCGATATACAGATAGTGTCTCCTCTTGACGACTCAGATTCTATAGCGCACATAATTTTCCACATAAAAATCATTCTCGTACCCTCACAGTTATCGATGTGCTGAATATGTATGTCCTGCATGATAGTACACACACTCATTTTCTCTGGTCATGAAACAATATAAGCCACAGCATCATTATACTTCAATATATACACATCTTACACAAACAGTGCAGTTATCTCTTATATCTGTACAGTACCAGAAAAAATTATGGTATGCTATACTCACACCAGCTATATGTCTCTCCTCAGTCCTAGGAAACTATCTGATGAAGTCTTCGTATCAGGGCTTCTGGAACGTGCTGTATCCTGCGGAGATTCTCTCAAGCAAGTGTTGTGGGCAGGTATCTGGCACTATCTGATAATTAATACCACACCTGCAGATGTAATGCTTGTACAAATCATCATATGGCACCAATAATTAAACCCTGCAAAGTGGCCTGCAGATCGTCAAATATGGAAAGACACTTACTTAATTGCACCACTGTGCCTCTGTGGGCTGGAACTTGAATATTAAAGCGTGAAACCTATCTCCGACGCAGCAATGTATCACCGCATACTGTGCAGATGCTGTAAACATATAATTCGTATCGTGCGCCTTACAAAATCGCCCCTTTTGCATCATTCATATAGCAATCTGCCGCCAGAGACCTGTACATATACCGCGAATACAGACAGCATAAACCCACTTACTGTAGATATACTTCTCACTGTACAAGATATTTCTCATGAGGGCCGGCGGTCATCAACTCTCGATGTGTGACCATAACGCCCTCAGAACTCTTGTGCAAAGAGGGTCTCGTTTCCCCTCGGCAAAAACGCATTACTGTGTCTGGTTCAGACCAGCTTGCTTGCATGTATGTTTTCTACAAACATCTCCAGCCTCTGAGATTACAAGATCATATAATTTCGCATGGTTTTTCCAGAATATCATACCATTTCCGCGGTATTTCTCGATTTCAAGCACATAGTAGCATCACTTGCATAGCAGTATCGGTCATGCAATATAATTCCAAAGATTTAGACTGGAAATCATTTCTCTAGAAACCTGTAACATTAGTCAGGTGGAGCATACTGTAAATCACTAAGTCACTAGAATCGTATCTCATCTGCGAAGACCTTTATGTGAAAACGCGAAAAACATTGAGGAAACTGATATTTTCACTCAAGAATATCAATGTCGGTGATGCAACAGATTCCAAACCATCCCTATAATTTAAAAAGTGAGCTAAGGTGTTTCTTATGTTTAAAGAACCAGAAAACGTGTCTCCCACCTGTCTTTCACCTGCTAGATGCTCACACTACAATCGATGTTCTCTCAACCAAATAAAGGCGCGAATAGCGAATAAGCAGTCAACAAGACTATGTACATGGGAGGGAATAATAGTGCCGGCCGCTGTGGCTGAGGGATTCTAGGCACTTCAGTCCAGAACTGCGCTGCTGCTACGGTCGCAGGTTCGAAACCTGCCTTGGGCATGGTTAGTTAGGTTTAATTATTTCTAAGTCTTGGGGACTGACGACCTCAGATGTTGAGTCCCATAGTGCTTAGACCAATTTGAGCCATTTGCCCAGCGCAAACTCGCGTCCATATTGATTCTTTTCAAATTTCCATGCGATCATGAAAACTACCCAACACATACAAAGTATTAGTTCGCTATTCGGCCATCTGGAGGACGACACGGTTAAGTTAGCAACATTCCTGCATCCCAAAAGGTCTCTGCACCCAGATACCTACTACTGTTAGCCAGAAACGTGAATCATTCGACCAGAGACCACCGGCGCTGCGCAGCATGCATTCTCAATCAGAAAATGATTCTGGGAAACCGGTTACATATATATTTTATCTCTGTATTTCAATTAAATATTATGATCATGGTCTCAATTCGACGACATTCGTCAGTGAGCGAAGTATCGGAAATACACCCTTCACCCTGCTGGCGGCTGTGGCTCTGGGAATAGAAATATCTGTACCATTCTTATGACTTGCCACACTCTTCCCTTTTCTGTCAAAGTATTCCACGTCAAATCCACACATGCCTTACGATAGACATAGGCATTTCCTTGCACATGTCGGAACACACACATACTGTATAAGCCTGATGCTCAAGGCGAATTTATCACACATCTCCCCCCACCCCTTTCCTAATAAGTATAATACTTGGCCAATAACTGATTGCTACCGATACGAAATAATACCGACCAAAAATCAGTGATGGGTGAACACGTCTCATAAGTTTTTCTTGCGAGTGGTACCACTGTGTCTTAGGAAGGGAGGCGCAATCGTATTACTAACCGCCAGATGTTAAAAAAGAAAACAGATCGCAACAACTACTGTATGTTACCATCACAAGCGGTCATGGATCTTCAGGAGCATACAATTATCCACTTTAAAAGCTATACTGGCTTTACAAATCTACGTGTGGCATTAACTCTGAATGAAGGGTTTTTCTTTTTTCATACAAATACCATGACACTGAATATAGACGGTGATCGCCTGAGTGTATTGTATCAGACCAACATTGCGGTTACATGTCGCCGACGGTGCAACCTCGCAATAAAATTACCGAATTTTGAAACTGATTCGGCTAAGGAGCGGTGTATAAAACCGGTATTTTCATCCCCTCATTCTGCCGCCGCTAGATATTTCTGCAGTATTTGTAATGCACTCTCTCTCGATGCCATGTCAGAGGTTTGGTGATATATCGATTGGATTATAGGGAATTTTGCAAAAACAGACACAATGTCTGATGGGATAGCAGCAATAAGTGATTGTATAATGTTTCTTATAATCCGTCTTGATTACAAAATTTTTTATTCATATGACCGGTTTCGGTTCATTCAGAATCATCTTCAGATCCGCTGTTTCAGTTACAGGAGAACCCGTCCAAATCCAGCAACTTTCACGGATTATAAGAAACATTATAGGGAATGGTTGATTGAGAAGGATCACAAACAGTAGTAGATGGTGTGCTGATTAAGGTTGTAAGAAATCTACCCTAGCTTTCCTAATGTCTAGTGCTATGCTTTCGCTAGAAATGCTATCTGGGATTTGGAATCAAGTCTTTCCATTCAACCACATACCTGCTTTGGATCCATTGGAGAAGTTCTTTAATGATTACATCCACTAGTGAATCATATTTGAAGGGCTTATTTCAGTAGTGGTACATTACCTCCACTTTTCTGTCTATAATGCTTCTGACATTAATGGTCCATACACACAGAAAAAAAGGTTCATGTCTAGCAAGAAGCCATATGCTTGAATATTTCTGGTATGTCAAGTGCAGATTTTTCAGTTCTCATTTTACTTTAGGACTCTGTATTTTAGAGTGAACAAAAATGGACATGTACCACTATTGAAATAAGCCCTTCCTTTGAGACACTCTCATATCTCGAAACGAGTCACCTTTCTTGAACCTATCTTCTACAGTAGAGTTCCAACCTGGTTTTAGGTAGACCATATACATCTTGCTACTGCCCCTCTGACTCTACACGTCCATCCCTGCAGCTTTGCGTATGTAATCGTTCCAATGTAAGTGAGAACTGAGAAAAAGTCGGAGAAAGCAATGTTTACCACCTTCTGCAACCATTGTAGGCTAAGATGAGTTACTGCGGCAGAACTGTGATTTGACCATTCGATGGAAACAGGAACTGGGAGAAGGACGAGGATTTGCTACTGCACTGTGGTGCGTCCCAAAACTACATCCATGTACCACAGATCTGCGTCCCTTAGGGCCCATTCACGTCAATCACCTCCAAATGCTACCTTTGTTATTCTGTACCACTCATCAGAGAAAAATTACTAACTATAAAAGCTCCACTAACTTCATCCAGTAGAAAACTTAATAAGATTTTTACCGCATCTCTCTCCTGCATACATAAAAAATAAATACCGTTTGCATGCTGCCATCGAGCACATTTGACGATCCTGTTAAATATACAGCTATTGATCCATTTCATGTACCAGTGAAAAGGTGCATCACCTGTATTCTAGGAGGATGACTGTCTCCAAAAATCTATACTATAAGTCGAAGACACGCTCCCTGTGACCCTGTGTCATTGTTTGAAACATTGTTTCTTTTTCTGCTGTAACACTGCCATTCGTTTTGTTTCTTCGGCCAGGACTTCGAGATCTGTGTCAAGTTCTAAACTGACATTACCGCGTTCTGATCCATTGGTTCTCACAGAAAACTAGACGTTGCATGGTATAAGTCATATTGTTACTGCTGTTACCATAACACACCACACACACTGGATTATTTTAAATAAAAGGCAGTTACAACATAAGGAAACTGGAAGAGTTTGGCGGCGTTGTGGAGAGTTTACAAACTGCTGTCCGAAGGTGATTGACGACCTCTACATTTAAACCCATCTGTCACAGTGACGGAATAGCTGATGGCTCTGCGTTCTGTTGCGAGTGATTCCTCATATTGCAGTCATGTAGGCGATCAATGTTTCAGTACTAATCATCCACAGTTGTTGCTTCTCCACTAAAACTCTTTCTCCAACTCAAACTAGGGATGTCAGTCAGTCATTATGTGGTAATCAACAGTGTACCAGTGGACGGATTGTATGGAAAAGACACCATCGATGTACTGTAATAATAAACATCACGATGCACACCATCTACTACTGTTTGTGATCGTTCTGAATCAACCATCGCCGATAACCCAATCGATATATCACCGAACCTCTGACACTACATAGAGACAGAATGCGTTACAAATCGTGGAGAAATATCTAGCAGTAGCAGTGTGAGGGGGGTTGCAAATATCGGTTTTATACCACGCTCCTTAGCTGAATCACTTTCAAAATTCGGTAATTTTATTACGAGGATGCACCGTCGGCGACATGTAACACCACTGTTGATTTGATACAATACACTGCAGCGAACACCGTCTATATCCAGTGTCATGGTATATGTCTGGAAGAAAAAACACTGCATTCAGAGTTAATACCACACGCAGATTTATAAAGCCACTTTAGCTTTAAAAATAAAAAATTGTGTGCCCCTGTAGAACTAAGACCTCATGTGATGGTAACATACAGTAGTTGTTGCGATTGGATTTTTTTTTTTAATCTGGCTATTACCGATATAATTACACCTCTCTTTCTAAGACACAGTGGTACCACTCGCAAGAAAAACTTATGAGACCTGTCCACCCATCGCTGATTTTCGGTCAGTATTATTTAATATTGCCAGCAATCAGTGATTGGCTAAGTATTATACTCAGTACGGTGGGCGGGGGGGGGGGGGGGGGGGGGGATGTGTGATAAGTTCGGCTTGAGTATCAGACATATAAAGTGTGTGTGTGTGTGTGTTTCGACATGTTCAAAGGAAATGCCTATGTCTATAGTACGGCAGGTGTGGATTTGCGTGGATTACTTTGACAGAAAAGATAAAAGTGTGCCAAGTCATAAAAATGGTACAGATATTTCTATTTCCAGAGCCACAGCGGCGAGAAGGGTATATTTACGATACTTCGCTCACTGTCGTGATCGTAATATTTAATTGTAAGTAGTGTGATAAAATATATATGAGACCAGTTTCCTAGAATGATTCTCTGACTGGGGATGCATGCCGCGCAGCACCGGTGGCCTGTGGCGGGAACGATCCACGTTGGTGGCTAATGGTAGGAGCTGTCCAGATGGAGAGGCCTGCTGGGATGCAGGAATGTTGCTGACTTAACTGTGTCGTCCTCTAGACTGCCGAATAACGAACTAATACTCAGTCTGTTTTGGTTAGATTTCGTGATAACATGGAAATTTGAGAATATTCAATATGGACGTGTGTTTGCGCTGGACCATTGTTCCGTCGCATGTAAATTATCTGGTTGACTGCTTATTCGCAATTCGCGCCTTTATTTGGTTCAGGGAACATCGATTGTGGTGTGTGCATCTAGCACCTGACAGACAGGTTGAAGACACTTTTAGTGGTTCTTTAGACATGAGAAACACCTTAGCTGACTTTGTAAATTATAGGAATGATTTGGAATCTGTTATATTACCGACATCAGTATTCACGAGTGAAAATATCACTTTCATCTGCTTTTTCCTCGTTTTCATGTAAAGGCCTTCGCTGATGGGAAAAGTTTCTAGTTACTCAGTGGTTTCAGTATGCTGCACCTCGCTAAAGTTTCTGGTTTCTCGAGAAATAGTTTCCAGTCTGAACGATACTGCTATGCAAGCGATATTGCTACGTGCTTGATATCAAGAAGTACCGCGAAAATGCTATGATGCTCTGGAAATTCATGCAAAATCATACGTTTTCTTGTAATCTCAGAGTCTGTAGATGCGTGTATAACACATGTGAGCAACCAGGTCCAGACCAGAAACAGTAATGAGTTTGTGCCAAGGGGAAACACGTCGGGAGCGGATGACCGCCGAACCTCGAGGGAAATATATAGCGTAGTGAGAAGTACATATACTGAACATGTGCTTATGCTGTCTGTCTTCGCAATATATGTACAGGTGTCTGGCGGCCGATAACAACACGAATGATGTAAAAGGGGAGATTTTGTAAGGCGCATGATACGAATTGTTGGTTCACAGCATCTACACGGTACGCGGTGATGTATTGCTGTGTAGGAGATCGGTTTCACGCTTCCAAGTTATAGGGCACAGTGGCAAAGTGGTGCAATTAAGTAAGAGTCTTTCCGTATTAGAAGATCTGCACGGCGCTTTGCAAGGTTTAATTGTCAGTGCAATATAGTGATCTGTACAGGCATTATGTCCGCAGATGCGGTATTAATTATCACGTAGTGCCTGATGCCTGTCCTTCATATCACTTGCTTGAGAGAATCTTCTTAGGATGCAGCATGTTCGAGAAGCGTTGATTCGAAGACTTTGTCACATAATGTCCTAGGACTGAGGAAAATCGAGACATATAGTTGTGGTGAGCGTAGGCATACCGTAATTTTTTTGGGTGCTGTACAGATATAAAAGATAACTACACTGTTTGTGTAGGATGTGTATGTATAGCAGTGTAATGTTACTGTGGCTTATGTTGTTGAATGGGCAGAGAATGAATGTGTGTCCTATAATGAAGGACATGTATATTCAGCAAACTGCGAGGATATGAGAGAGATTTTCTCGTGGACAGTTATGTGTGCTATAGCATCTGAGATTCGTTCCAGAACGACAGCTGTCAAGAGGGGACATTAACTGTATATCAATCGGTGTCAGACTGCAGCAGCGATCGTAATATTTAATTGTATGTACACTGGTAAATATGTTCTTGGTTTGCAATGTTCTTGCGAGTTTTGCATGTATTTGATGACCTGTAGACAACTTCTTACGGTTTTAACTGCTAGTGGAATATAGCGACATGTACAAAAGAGTTTCTTGACGCTGAAAGTCTCCTCTGCAGAGAAAAATAGAGTGGACAGTGCTCACACACCGGCATCAGCAGCAGTTTGAGAGGTAAATTCAGTGATGGACAGACTGTCCCGTTAGGTTTGCTAGGAAGAATGCTTCCTGTGCTATTCTGGGAAGCATTACAAACTCTCTCTCAGCACTGGACATGCACCACAGCTATGTGTCATCACGCGTGCAACAGCCCATACGTGAACACGTATCTTGAGAGGAATTTCCTGGTGTCAAGTATGAAAAGGGATGCAGCTGCCTCACACTTGCGTGATCCAAACTGACACCTATGCATGATTTGGCAGCAGACGACCACATCGTCACTTCGCGGGTAAGTTGTTGTGCGTTGAGTGGAGGGACATGGTTTTTACTAGCGATCTTTTGTTTAAACTATATTTCATCCAACCTACCGACCAGTAGGATGCTGTGAATTAAAAAGAAAACTACCTCATACATGTGAAGAAAATCGATGTACTTAACTTGCATAATTTTTTTATATCAACTTTGAGTTTGCCGTATGGTAGTTAAGGCGAGGGTGTATGCGAATGGGCGACACGGAGCAGTACAGCAGGTTAAGTACAGACTACTAGGTAAATTTGGATAATTTTTATGTAAAACACAGTACAATAGTTTAAGGGGGTGGGTGACAAAGAAGAATGCGCCAGAAATGGCATTCAAAAGCATTTGAAATTAGAAAAGTGTAACAGAAAAAGGTGAGTGCACATAACTAATTACTTAATTTGGTATCAAAGGCAGTACAATAGTTTAAGTAAATGGGGGTGACATGGAAATCCACTTAACATAACTATAGGTTAAGTCCTGTCAAATTGCCGAACATTAGATTAAGACATCCAGAGTACAGTGCTGAATATTACTTTATGCAATATGTCTGCCCCACGTAATTACTTGGCAGAAGACCTACACGTTTCCAAATGGCAGAGAATGATGAACAAGAGGAATACAACCATCAAAAACTGAATTTTTTATAAATAAACAATACACCCTTGCATTTCCGTTAGTGAGACCCTTCCTCTCCACCTCAGAGCTCAGAGCGGCCAATTTCCCGGTAGAGGAGGGGGTGAGCGGGGTGGGCATTGGGTAGCGGGGTTGTGATTGATTTCCTGAAAAATTCTTTAAATAAACTATATTCCATACACTGCATTGAATTCCGTAAATTGTTTAAATAAACAATATTCTACACATTATCTAAATTCTTCCATCAAAATTCCACACTCCAAAATCGAATTCCACACTAATTCTTTAACTAAATAAATAAATATTATTCCATACACTCCTAAAATATACATTTGAGTCATTGTCTGAATTGTTTAAACAATATTCCATACACTGCACTCAACTTCACTCCAAATGACTCATCAACTGAGTCATTTTGCTGCCAATTTCCGAGAGTGAGGCTGGGAGAGGAGGGTGTTTACCAGGGGGGAGGTTAATTCATTGATCAATTTAATTAATTAGTCAATCAATAACTCAGACCTATAACTCAGACCTGAAAGTGTACTTGTAGCAGTGAGGGGGGAGGATTCCTGATGGGGGAAGGTGGTGTTAGGGGACAGGGGTGCAATAGGTTAAGTATCTGTCAATCAAAAGGAAATATCGTTTTAACAGAACATTAGGTTAAGTACCTGTCAATCAAGGTAGAACAACAGGTTAAGTACCTGTCAATCAAAGGAGAACAACAGGTTTAGAACCTGTAAATCAAAGGAGAACAATGGGTTTTCCCCTAAGTGCATACCTGCTCCTGATGTATTCTACCTGCACTAACAAATTGAACTGGCGCCGCTGTTGTTACACTACTCCTACTTGATCCTCAGCTGCCTTCACTATTTCATCTCTCAAAGCCACCCATTCTTCTTCTTCAGTATTTCTTTCCCCCATTTTTGTCAATTGTTCCCTAATGCTCTCTTTAAAACTCTCTACAATTTCCATTTATCCAGGTCACATATCTTTAAAATGATTCCCCTTAAATTAATTCTCAAATGGAATACATTACCGGTCTTAAAACTGACTGTAGATATACTGTTTCCATGATATGCAATATCTTATCTCAAGATAAAAATTGGAGACAGACGCTAAACTAAATTAGAAAGTATGCTGATAATGTTTCTTCTTGCGTATTTAATTTATACCAAAAAAGAATGTCAAAATGTAGAGTTATTTATTCACTTTGAAACCTTAAAACCAATTTTCTAATATCCGAGTAAATGTTGTTTTAATATTGTATAAAATCATATTCGAATGCTCAGCATGCTATAATTAAATATGAATTATGTTACATAGAATACAACTCACACTACGTATTTACGATCAATGGTGTGGATGACCTGGGAAAAGGTAACTGAATGAAAGGGTGATGAACCGTTAATGCAACTGCTTTCACGGCGTTCAGTCAGCCAGGGAGCCCGGCTGCTGTACCTAAAATGGAGTGACAGGAGGTCCACAGAAAATATTCACGGCCCAGTCACATTAATAACGTCACCACCGTATATTTTCGGCATCAACGTGCAATAACCATGTGACCTGGTAGTCAAGGGAAGACAGGATTCGGTTGCGATTGTAGGCGGGGCCGTAGTCAGTTACTATTGGTTGCCTTTTACAGTTACACACCATTTATTCTAAACCAATAATTCCAAACAATAAATAAAAAGTACCGCACGTTATTAATGAAGCAATAAACAACTGTGTAAATAATAGTGTTTCCAGTGCATTACAATTTAGCAAATCACCATTAAATATAGATACAACACATAATGTTTTAAAAGCAAGCCACTGTGATCTGGGCAGAAGGCCTTAGACGCCAGGAATGGCAATAAATTAAGAATTGTTTAAAACTCGCTGCAACTTACAAATTACAGGTATTGAAATATTAAAGTAAAGTCGCCACAAACACAGCAGACGGCATCAGAGGCCAGGAACGGCAGTAAATAAGGTTTTAAAGGCGTACTGCTTAAATACAATTACCAATTCAGAATTTTAAGGCAAGTGACCACAATCACAGCTGAAGGCCTTACACGCCAAGAATGGCAATAAATTAAAAATTGTGTAAGAACTCGCTGCAATTTACAATGTACAGGTATTGAAATATTAAGGTAAGTCGCCACAAACGGGCGGCCGTTGTGGCTGAACGGTTCTAGGCGCTTCAGTCTGGAACCGCGCGACCGCTACGGTCGCAGGTTCGAATCCTGCCTCGGGCATGGATGGGTGTGATGTCCTTCGGTTATTTAGGTTTAAGTAGTTCTAAGTTCTAGGGGACTGATGACCTCAGATGTTAAGTCCATTAGTGCTCAGAGCCATTTTCGCCACAAACACAGTAGAAGGCATCAGACGCCAGGAATGGCAATAAATAAGGTTTTAAGGCTAACTGCTAAAATAGCAAATTAGAATTTTAAGGGAAATGACCACAATCACGGCTTAAGGCCTTACACCAGGAACGGCAATAAAATCAAAAACTTTGAAACCTGCTGTAAAGCAGCAAATACAGTAGCAAAAGTTAATTAAAAAAACAAGCAACTGATCCTGACGGTGCTCAACGAATCGACCTCTGACAAGGTCCGGCAACAAACACTTTCCCGAGTGATGAGATACGCAGCCAAGAGCTGCATTCACTTCACAAGATGGTAACTCAGACTGGTGACCAACTAACGAATGATTAGTGATAATCTTGCTGACGCTACCTAACGTCCGATAAACCAAATGCAACGATGGAACAATACGCCAAACCAGGAACCGGCGGTCTGCACTACGTCCAGAATACTGTGTTTAGAGCGCCCGGAACGAGAAAGGAATAATTACCATCTGAGTAGAAGAATCACCAACCGGCCTACAATCAAGGAAGCTGTCAAAACTACACATCTAAACGGACGGCAGCGGCAAGGAGAGGAAATATACACTGCCATTTCATACACTAACCCCAGGGTAGGTAACAGGGGCGTTAGCTGCCAACAGGCAAGAAAAATTACCGCTGTTTCAACTTAACAAATTGTAACAAGATGAACACAGTAAACAGTAATAGGAAGTCGAGGAAAACTAATCAGATCCGCCTTCCCCAAGCACTCCACTCGCTGCTCTTCGCCTCGGCGACACTACGATCAGCAACATGAACCAAGTCACTGAAGAATCGCGAGATATCACAATGGTGGAGGTTTCTCTACTTTGATTCAAATGCACTCATCTTAAAGCTTGCTGCCTGCCGAAGTGGCCGTGCGGTTCTAGGCGCTGCAGTCTGGAACCGCGAGACCGCTACGGTCGCAGGTTCGAATCCTGCCTCGGGCATGGATGTGTGTGATGTCCTTAGGTTAGTTAGGTTTAACTAGTTCTAAGTTTAGGGGACTAATGACCTCAGAAGTTGGGTCCCATAGTGCTCAGAGCCATTTTTCTCAAAGCTTGCTGGATCCGGTTTACGATGAAGTCGTGCCCCCTCGAGACCACTGCCCTTCCATCCAGCACTCCATGCATGGCACCAGTGGTCCCAGTGTGTTCTTGCCCTGTGTGGACCTGGCTTCCCCTGTGTTCCCTATCGAACTCGACACGGCAAAAACAACCATGTCGCCCCAACGATGGGGCAACAGTTACTACATACCAATAACTGCCACGAAATAGTGAAACCGAATGGCGACAGACAACACGAAAAGAAGACAAAACAACTGCAACCAAGCCAACTAAACGATGCTGTCTGGCCTCCAACAGGGCAGAAACCTACAAACAGCACCAACGCGAGCCGCAGCGTTGCCCAAACCACTAATAGACGACAGGGGCAAGCACTAGTAGTGGAGGGTATATGAAGCGTATCTTTGGCACACAGAAAACGGTGCAGTCGATGTCATAATACGGAGAGGAAGCAATTTATATGATGTGCCAAAGGTCATTTTCACTGGGGTTTGGGGCAAGGTTGGAAGTATTTCTGAAACACCTAAGTCTGTAAACTGTTTGCATTAACCGTGGTTAAAGTATACGAGGCGTGGCAATATGGCACTACCTGAAACCGTCACAGAGGCACCTGTAGTGCACCATGGCACATAGATGACAGCGATGAACGACAGCTGCAGAGATATGTGAGGGCGAACAGACATAAAACTGCTGAGCAACTGAGTGCCCAGGTGAACCAAGTGGTTACCAAGAGTGTCTCTGCAACCACCATTCGGCAGATGTTGCTGTGTATGGACCACCATAGTTAATGAGTAGTAGGGTAAAGGGGGGGGGGGTATGATACAACTCTCCATTGTTGCCAGATTTCTTCAGTATCGTGGCAATTGGTTCAAATGGCTCAAATGGCTCTGAGCTCTATGGGACTTAACTTCCGAGGTCATCAATCCCCTAGAACTTATAACTACTTAAACCCAACTAACCTAAGGACATCATACACATCCATGCCCGAGGCGGGAATCGAACCTGCGACCATAGCGGTCGCGCAGTTCCCGACTGTAGCGCCTAGAACCGTTCGGCCACACCAGCCGGCATCGTGGCAATTCCCAACCTATACTCCCTTGGGGGTAGATAAGGCAACAACCCACTCCTGTTCCATTCCCAAATTACCCTCTGCTCCACCACTTCCCACCTTCCCTCCCCACTTCACCATCTCCTCCCTCACTTGTGGGAAAAAGACTCGGTCAGTGCTGAGCTGCTGGAGGAAGGATGTAAGGCACTGTCTTGGGAACTGGGTTCATTTATTTATATGTGTATTATGATGTTGGAAAAAATTTCTAACTTTTGGCAGAGAAACCAAACTGAGGATTATGCTAAAGTCTCGCTGCTTGAAATTCAAAGAAAGACAACTGCTTCAGACATGTGGGACGACAGGAAAACCCTGTCATGAAAAAACGAATATCATGATATGAAATGAGTGGTAAACTCAAACTACAAATTTCTTTTTTAAAAAAATGATTAATTTAATTAATGAAAGTGATGGGAAATGTATTCAAATGTTGAGATATTATTTTTGGATAGAGAGGAGTTTAATAAGTATGTCACTTGTAAACCAATAACTCAGGACTGTGTCCATAGCTTCATAGTTGATGGTTGGAAAGGTGAGATGATGGACGAGAGTACAGGGAATACATTTTAGGATATAATGGTAATGCAAGAGGATGGACCAAGGATGCATTTCATTACTCATTGAGCTAGAGCTGTTTGGGTTTCTTGAAATGGACATTGAGTCCACAGTGCAGAAGACAGCTTTGTCCTAGTCCACTACCCCAGACTGAATGTACCAGAGGTGCTCGCCTTGGTGGAAGGGGCTCGACTGAGAACACTTGAAATGTGTTTTGTGCCCTATACGATCACGCACGCACGCGTGTGTGTTAACCTTTCTGTCTATTCTAATCCACAATAGCACTCGAAATAGGCGGGAACCGGTCCTGCAACTGCTGCTGAAAGAAGTGCCTCTTACCAGTCTACAAGCAGCTTGTGCACAGATATGTGCTACGAAGGGATAGGTCAGCAAACTGTCACTGAAGTGTAGGAAGAGTAGCCTCGTAGTGATTTGCAAGAGCAACAGCTGCTGAGGAAGTTGTGCACACACTCATACATACATTGTTAAGAAGAACAGGACAGCAAACTGGCACTGAAGTGTAGGAAGGCCAATACATACCATCACTACTGACGGAGAATGATTCATTGCTTTAAGTACACATCGAAATTGTGCAGAAAGCTACCACTCATAAACAACAGATCATAATACACCACATGTACAGTGAATTGAGAAAAATTACCGTAATAACACAACATTCGAAAAAACCGATCACCAAAGAACTGCTACGGTCACAGCTTCGAATCCTGCCTCGGGCATGGATGTGTATGGTGTTCTTAGGTTAGTTAGATTTAAGTAGTTCTAAGTTCTGGGGGACTGATGACCTCAGCAGTTAAGTCCCATAGTGCTCAGAGCCATTTTTGAACCAAAGAGCTCGCCAGGAGAGAGTGGCATAAGCTGCACCTGTGTTCACCTTCATATGTGGATTTAGATTAAGCAGCTTAGAGCCAGTCTTATCTCTACCCCTACCACAACTTCCCCCTCTCTTCCCCCCCCCCCCCGCCACCCCCAATAGATATGGATACTTCTTATCCAGGCGTTCAAACCTGTTTCTGACGGTAAACAATGAGATCCATCTGCTGACATTGATATACTGCTTATAGTTTTCAGAAATCACTCACAGTCGGAGAAAGAATCAAGAACAGGAAGCTTCCTGCAAGATGATAAATATACTTCTCAGAAGGCCTCTCCCTGCTGGAAGAATAGCGAAATACCTAACTATTCGTCATGCACGAATAACTGAAAGGTTAACAGTATTGTGCTTTCAAACGTTGTGGATGTATCGGCGCTGTTTGATGCTCCTCACTGCTGATACATCTGTTCCCTTGTACCTATGCCTGCTGGAAACTTTTAAGCTGAAACGTGGTCTCCAGTGCGTACCGCATTTCTTCAGATTTAGTATGAGAGACCCCTCAACTGCCTGGTGAGTGATGCCTGCGGCCGGCTAACTGCCTAGGCAGGTACTATGCCCAGGCTCGCAGTTAGGCGTTCCCTATACCAACCATCAAAACCCTCCACTTCCTAACGCAATTCTCGTGATAAAAACATTCGATGACACTGCCTACCTATTCCACTATGCATTCTGCAGCCCTAGTTCTCTAAACGATACTCTCTGTCGATTTCATTCTATTCCACTGTCCGAGAATGCTCGCAGATAGTTAGTTCACAATACAGTCTTCGAAAACCACATGCAATACGAAAATGTCTAAAATTACAGATCTTATTACCTACCATCACCCTAAATTGTCCTGAGAAACAGTCACACACTCTCCAAATTGTCATCAAACAGCAGACCCCCTCCATCCACCGGCCCCCCCCCCCCCCTTTCAAACTAAACTTTCTGAGCATTGTACCCAGTGCTAATATCTGAAATCAATCAAATCATGGAAAGATCGAAACGAAGAAATGTAATAAAAACAACACCCAGAACAGTGGAGGTGGCTGCACTGTCAGAGGATCAATTAAATAAGTTCACAATTAGAGAGGTAGAGGGCACTGGGAGAGGCAAGCTTCCATCCTCCTCCCTCCGTCCCCTCCCCTAAGCCTCACATTCGTTTCTGTGGTCTGCTTGCTTCTTTTAACTTGCCGCTGGTGGTAACAAAGAGGCAGAGGTTTTGCATTGATGTGGGTGGAGGTTTGCCAGTGATAAAGCGTATCTGCCCAGCTGCTGCATCCAGCACCTGTGTCCCATGAGGAGGGCACGGAAGGATCACAACAATGTGTGCATAGCGCCAAACTGTTAACGTTACGGAAAATTAGCTACCAAGCGTCATGAAACACGTCTCCTCAATTCCTGTATCCCTCCGAACGGTCTGAAATATACATCCATATTTAGAGCAAATATCAACACATGGTGAAAATGTGGTCTTTTCGGAATATTACAACACGTCCCTTCATTGCTTAGAAGAGCGAACTATAGCGAATGAAAATGTGGTTGGAAAACATGTGGCATTTCGTAACTTGAAATGGGGTAAAGGATTGGGAATTAAACCAAAATTTTAACATTCTCGATGGAAACGGGGATTTTGTTACCAAGTCTCGTGAAATAGCGTAGTATTCATATACAAGGAATTTCTGTGGGTATTTAGCATAAACACACACACACACACATACACAAGTCCTCCATGTGCATTCGAAGCTGCAGGTTTCAATACACCATTAACATAAGCAGGGGAACAGTACCGCGCCCTGTGAGACGATGCGCTTTACACTGCTGTAAATTCATCAAGTTTTTGCATTTTTTTTATCAGCCAACACCGTGTTTTCTGCTACCCCTCACAGTTGATCTTACACCATGCGACATCGTGCCTTCTGCGCACAGCGCTGGGCAGGGCGTCATGTCAATAAGGAACGCTGTCCTCCGCATCCTGTTAACATGCAGACTGTTTCTTACGCTAGAAAATTTCTTCACTTTCCAGTTTGCGGGCAACAACTCAGCGGTTCGTGAAAAGAATGCCATCGACACCATCCGGAAGAATCTAACTGCGGAAAGACAATAGCACAACGAACATTCTGGAGCGTGCTCCCCTGTCTCTCCACGCCAGCTGGTGCTGGTTCTGAATCATTCACCACAGTGAAGTGGAGAACATCAGTTTTCTCGGGGAAGCTAGATTTCATCACAGTGACATGGCCGTGGTGGGAGACAGTCCATCAGTCTGTTCCGGTATCCTCTTCTGGTGTGGATAGCATCAGTCTTCTTGGGAACATCTGAACTATGACAGCAGAAGTTGCACCGATTCATCAAACTCTTGTAATCGATCAAATGACGTCCAGTAGGAAATGGAACGTGCAAGTAAATTCGGAGCTCATCTGCTTCGGAATCGATCCAAACTCATCAAGTTTCCGTCTTCTATATTTAGTCAGCATGACGAGCTGTCTTGTGATGTGAAAGCAGTTGACCTTGTGACGAGTAGCTTTCAGTGTTAATGTGGTTTTATACAGCAGTGGCTAGAGGGACAATGTTTGGTGGTGCAAATCACTGCATCAAAACACTTACGGAACTGTGACACACAAGAACCCTCTATCGATCTTATTCCAGTACAGGGGCATGGGAACGACTTGTTCCCATGAGCCAATACGAGCATATTCAGTGGCAGTAGCCGTCGAATGTAAAAATGAAAGTTTGTTTTTGCCTAGATGAAGATCGTGTAATGCATGAACCTACATTTATTTATGTCAGAGTACTCGAGAGCTAACACTTGTAACTAACTGCGATCTTTCCACTATCATGCAACATTTGAATGCAATGGGGGGTCCAAAAATAGGTGCATGGTTAGTGTGTGCTTTAAGTCAAAATCATAAAGTGAGTATGCAGCAATATGTGCATCACTCGTCAACAAAAGGTTCGTTACTAGTTATAAGAAATGCTTATGTGAGTGGATGGTATCTACTCCTTTGTGCTTGTCTGAAAGAACAAACACCACGCATTGATGTAAGGTGATTCGCGTCGATCGACAATCGATCCAACACTTCATTGTGTATGCGCAATTACATTCAATCTTGTGTAGGAATTTCTAAGTAGTAAGCATGGAGGACATAAACAGGGGCTGCTGACAGATGGCGCTAAGTGGGAATGTGGGTTGGCTGAGAGGTGTGCCAAGGTAGTCTGTGCAGTTGTGATAAACACTGTGGGTTGCACAGTGGTTAATGCAGTGATTAATAAGCCGGAGATCACGGATTCGAATCCTGGTCTGTCACAAATTTGGCTCATCGCCAATGATGCTGCACAAAGATCTGATGCTGCTGATATCAACAATCCCTTCCCCTTCTGCCCCCCATCCCCCACCCCTCGTCCTTCAGTTTGCATACACAAGAAATGCTGTTTTATGCTAACTTAGGGGAAAAAGCAAGTACTGACTAGGTGCAAACAAAGCAGAAACTCCCAGTACAAAGACCTACACATATTCACAAAGATAATGTTATGCATGTCGTGGTACAATGATGGTGAGGTATACTACGAATTGCTTCCATGTGATGTAACGACTACTGCTGAACTTTATTGTCAACAGCTGAGGCATCTCGCAGACGTTCTCCAAGAACGACTAGAAACAAGATAACACCCTCCCACAGATATTACCATAGATACCAGCTCATAATGACCCTGACATGTAAAAGTATCAAGTATGTTTCGTGTATGAATAACACAGAGAGATACTACTGTAGAAAGAGCTGCAGCTTATTCATGTACAAACACCCACCATCGCAGTGCTAACTTTGCAGACGTAACATGTAGAGTTTCAACGTAAGTCCACAATATCACGTTGGGGCTCTATTGTATGAATGAAAACTACTGATGTGTATGGTTCAAAATAATGAAGATTGATAGAGTTCAGCTTTGGCGTAAGTAGATAATAAATGTATGTTCTGGGACACTAGGACAATTTTACGAAAATAACAAATGTCGTTCGTTAACACTCATGATATTTGTTATTTTCATAAAATTGCCCTAATCCCTCAGAACATACATTTATTATCTCCTTTCCCTTTTACCTAATAATAATATAATGTAACATAATAATTATAATACAAAATTACTTACTTTACATACATTCCCAATAGGTGAATGTAATGTAATTAAATATAAGAAACTAAATATATTAAAGAATCAACTATTATTTTCCAAACAATTTTTTAAAAAGTATTTTCTTACAACTTTTTCTTAGTCCCACAAATTGTCCTATTTTTGACTTTTGTGAAAAATGTGTTTCTTAAAATTACATTAAAGAATAAGTATATAAAAATCATTTTATAGTCTATAAATTAGAGATTAAATCAAAACAATTTTTAAAAGAGCATTTTACAACCTTTTTCTTAGCCCCAAAATATGTCGTATTCTTTACTTTTGTGAAAAAGGTGTTTTTTAGAATTGTATTAAAGAATAATAGTTATTTCTCTAATATATTTAATTTCTTATGTTGAATTACATTACATTCACCTATGGGAAATGTATGCAAAGTAATTTTTATTATAACTATTATTATTATTGTTATTATTATTTTCGATTGGGTGTTGTGTGATGTCCTTAGGTTAGTTAGGTTTAAGTAGTTCTAAGTTCTAGGGGACTGATGACCGTAGATGTTAAGTCCTATAGTGCTCAGAGCCACACTATTATTTTCAATTATTCCCATTTAAGAGAGCGTTTGAACTTGAATTCCTTTATGATGATTGTTTATGTTTTTTCTGAGCCCAAATTTTCTTCATGTGTTCACTGTGTTGTTTCTTTCGCTCCGCTGTCCATTTGCATCCTGGTCTCTTCTGTGTTGTGGTGTCAAATTTATGTTTTTTGATGATGTTCCTGAATTCAGTTCTATTTTCTGCATCGTTTACTGTTATGTGTGCTGGTTTGAGGTCCTCTTCAACTTCTTTTATCCATTTTGTTTTTCCCCTGCCTGAGTTGATGACTGTAAGAATTCGCTTTGAAATTCTGTTTTCATTCATCCTGTGGATATGTCCGTAGAACTGCATTCTTATTTTCCTTATTGTATCCGTAATCTTGTCTGTGTATTTATATAATTCTGATGATGGTCTCTTCTTCCAGATTCCTTGCTCTTGTATCGGGCCAAAAATTTTCCTGAGAATTTTCCTTTCTTGTTTCTCTATTTCTTTGATTTTAGTTTGCCCACTATCTGTGTTGTTTCAGATGCATACAGTGCCTCCGGAAGTACGACAGTGTTGTAGTGCCTCAATTTTGCGTTAATGGATATGGACTTTTTGTTATAATAGTTCCACGTGAGTTTATATGCTTTCTGTAGTTTTTTTATTCTTTCCTGATTAGCCTTTAGGTTGATCCCTGATGGCTGGATGATTTCTCCCAGGTACTTAAAATGTGGTACTTGTACGATTTTCCCATGGGTTGTCACAATAGGCAATTTGTCTTGTGGCACTCTTTCTATGTACTGGGTTTCCTCATATGAGATTTGCAGGCCAGTTCTTTGTGCAATTTCGTGTAACTTCTCTATGGCATTAGTGGCTCCTTTTCTATTATTTGTGAGGATTGCAAGGTCATCCGCAAAAGCTAAACACTTCACATTGAATCTATTATCTTTTCTAATGCCAATTTGGATTCCTTTGACTTCTTTTTCCCATGTCCTGATAATTTTTTCAAGAATGATATTAAAGAGTAATGGTGAAAGTCCGTCACCCTGTCGCCCTCCTGTTTGGATTTCAAATGGTTCCGAGATATCCCCCATGAATTTAATCTTGGAGAGTGTGTCAGTTAATGTTTCCCGAATGATTGCTCTTGTCTTTCTGTCAATGCTGAATTCTTCCAGCGTCTTGCAGAGCGCTATTCTGTCTATTGAGTCATAGGCCTTTTTAAAATCTACAAAAGTAACCTCTGTGTTTCGGGTGGTTCTCATCTGGAGAATCATTTTCAGATTCCAGATCTGCTCTATGCATGATCGTCCCTTGCGAAAACCAGCCTGGTATTCTCCTATTTGTGGCTCAGCTTGTTCTTATATTATTATATTATATTATATTATTATTAGGTAAAAGGGAAAGTAGATATCAAATTTATGTTCTGGGGGATTAGGGCAGTTTTATGAAAATAACAAATATCGTGAGTGTTAACGATCGAAATTTGTTATTTTCGTAAAATTGTCCTAGTGGCCCAGAACATACATTTGTTATCTACTGGCGTACTGTACGTATCCGAATAACAGCAATATTAAAATAACAGCAGTTCTCACAGCATAGAATAAAATACAGCTTGCTGCATGAACCTTATTTTGTTTGGTAGGGATGGGTAGGGAGCAAACGCTTCATAACCGATGCATGCCTAGAGCCCTCTGACAGAGCTCCGGCTGCGTTCAGCTTTCTGCTACTCGGGTTTGGATGTCGCGAAACGGCGAGGGCATTTTGCTGTGATCGAGTAATCCGATGCTGTGTGGGTGTTTCATAAGGCAGCTGCCCGATGGTCCGTATTTGAGTTTAACGTTTTAAGTACCTGGACCAAATGGTTCAAATGGCTCTGGGCACTATGGGACTTAACTTCTGAGGTCATCAGTCCCCTAGAACTTATAACTACTTAAACCTAACTAACCTAAGGACATCACACACATCCATGCCCGAGGCAGGATTCGAACCTGCGACCGTAGCGGTCGCGCGGTTCCAGACTGTAGCGCTTAGAACCGCTCGGCCACTCCGACCGGCGCGCCTGGACCGCCGCCGGCAACCGCTGGGGAGAACGGCCTGGGAACGACAGGTTCACACCTCCTCCGTTAGTTCTGGAAGCACCTTCCCAGGTCAGGTGGTGTACTTGGTTCAGGGTACGAGCACATCGGCGAGCTCCTTTGATGGTGACCTTTTCAGGCTGTGCCGGAGTACCGAACGCTTTAACAGATAAAGACTACAGTTTAACAGCTTCTTTTCGGTCTCCAGCTGTAGTATTTTCTCTGAGCGTCTAAAGTAGTCAAGCTTTGTTAGTGAACCTAGGTTTTCGCAACATGTTCGCGATGCTATCGATCGTCGTGTGGAATGATCGCATGTCACTAAATATGTTAGTTCTGGAGTTCCGTGACTTAGAGGTTCATGGGTTAAGCAATATTCATCAAACCCTGCGAGTCAGTAACGTCAAAACGAAAAAAGTATATCTACATCGAGCTCTGTACAATGGCATTATCATATGTTTCTAGTTGCGACCGCTACTGTGAGGTCTCTATTGATCTGATTTATGGCTAACGGTGATGATACGTCCTAAGAATCTTGAGAGACAGAATACCGGGTTTCCTGTATCACAGAAACAGGGAGAGCCATCTAACTGCCTACTAAGTTTTGAATTGATCTGTTAACATTAAAATGATATGCTCATTCTTTTTCCTAAAAAAAAAAAAGAAAAGAAAGAAAAGAAAAGAAAAAGAAAAAGAATCGGACTCCATATTCTACACAGATTACTGTCAAGTAATTTCAATTAAGTTATACGTCAATGCCGTTTCCATTCTGTCAAAAGTGCTTGATTGCTGAAGGAATCTTGTGGATATGTTAGTTCACCTGTGTCTGGAGGCAATACGTTACAGATGAGAACAACAGCCCTAAAAAAAAAGAATTACATCGCTGCTGTATCTATTTTATAAATCTTTTGTCTCGTATGGATATCGATAACCTTAGGCACCACGCTATTCTGCCAGAAACATATTCATGTTCCTGGTTTAGTACTATACCTACCGCCTTTCAGATGTGTATAAATCTCTGCTCGTTAAGATCTCCGATGCTGTGCGCCCTTGCTTTTCTACCCCGTACACGCAGTACTGGCTTGTTCCCTTTGCAATGACGAGAACCGATCAGTACAGGTCAGATTAGTGGTAAATGTGATGTTGTCTGACCCGTTATGAACATGTCTCTGTCATGGAGTTTATTAATACTCAGAGAAAAGTTCGTGGCGGAAATCAGTACGCAGCTCATGATGATGATGATGCTGATGGTGTGTGTGTGTGTCTGTGTGTGTGCGTGTGTGTGTGTGTGATATTCCGCGAAATATGCACTGATGCAACGTGGTTTTTATCATGCCATGAACGTTCAAATATTAAAAACACAGAACCACAGCGTTAATACAAATGCAGTCATGGTTCCAGCCCTTTTTTCCGTTTGAGATCATTCAAAGTCAGCATCCGTAGACAAATTCCGGTGCACGCAGCTATTACACGTATTTGAGACACATGAAATATCAATACAGATCACCGTCTTTCACACACAGTCATTTTTACGTTCGGTGGCAGCTGCCACTAAATAAGCACGGATTGGTACATAAGGAGCACGTAGCTTCCGCGGACCGCTACTGGAAGAAGACGAATAGTGGGTTGTCGTTTTTTGTTGTTCCGTAAGTGTTCTGATGCAGTGTTTTACACCACCATACATTCTCTATTTAGACACTGGTTCATAAACGCACATTAACGCCGAAAGCTACCCCTGACAAGGTCAACTGCTCTCCCATCACGAGACAGAGTCAGTCTTTCATATTGACTAAATATAAAAGACGGAAACTCGATGAGTTTGGATCGTTTCCGAATTTAATCGCACGTTCCGTTTTCGAGGAGACGTCATTTAACCGATTATAACAGTTTGGTGGCCCGGTGCAACTTTTTCTGTCATAGGCAATGTGTCCAAAAAGACTGATGCTATCCACACCACAAGTGGATCCTAGAACAGACTGATCGCTTGTCACCATTAAATCATCCATTGGTGTGGAAAGCGATATTCTCCTCATCGCTGTGGTGAGTAAGGACCAGGACTAGTTACTGTAGACAGAGAGGGAAACAAGCCGCAGAATTTTCATGGTGTTACAGACAATCACCGCTGCACTATCACTGCGCGGTTAAATTAATCTTGATGATGTCGTGCGTTTAGGTCATAGCTTTCTGCTTACAGATGGCTTACGTGTTGGTAGCACACTAGTAAGTTAAGATATTTTCTAGCTTAAGACATGGTCTGCGCGTTCAAAGAGTGCCGAAGGCAACGTTTCTTATTGATAACATGATTTACCCCCCCCCCCCTCCCCCCCCCCCCCCCCCCTTGATCTGTGCTCAGAAATATCGACGTCGCATGGTGTAAGATCAGCTGAGAGGTGTAGTACAAAAGTTGGAATTTGCTAATAACAAAAAATTCGAAAACTTGATTGGTTCACAGCAGTCTGAAGTGCTTTGTCTCACGGGCGCGATACTGTTCCCCTGCTTATTTTATCGGTGTATTGACACCAACAGTTTATAAAGCACATGGGGTACTATAGAATAGTTAGTATAAATATTCGTTACGGAGCGTAAAGTTCATGGCATTCCCCCCTTCACACAGCCAGTGTAATGAAATAACATAGGCGGAGCAAGCAGTGACACAAGGCATTGTCGATAATTTTAATGCGTCTTTATAAACGACGTAATGCCCAGGAGTGTCCACATTTTTATTGGGTTAGTGTCAGTATCTATATATTTATACTAAATACCCACAGGAGTGTCGTGCACACGAATACTACGGTATTTGACTTGGTAACGAAATCCCCGTTTCCTTCGAGAATGTTAAAGTTTTGGTCCCATTTCCAACCTTTTGCTCCATTGAACGTTTCTAAATAACACATGTTTTGCAACCGTTTTTTCGTTCGCTATTGTGCGCTCTCATAAGCGATGGAAGGACGTGTCGCAGTATTCGGAAAAGACCGTATTTCCTCCATTTGTTGATATTTACTCTAAATACCGATGTATATTTCAGAGCGCTTGGAGTGTTGCAAGAACTGAGGAGGGTTGTTTCGTAGCACTTGACAGCTAACTTACGGTAACGTCGCGCATGCTCAGGTGGTTGTGATATGTCCACATGCTCCTCATGTGACACAGATGCTGGACGCAGCAGCCTGGCGGTCGCTGCATGCTGATTCTCCCCGCGGCACAAGGGCTACGACCCGCCCATTTCCGCTCAAGATGGCCCACCCCGACAACGCCCGACATGCGCCACGCGCCCAGCCAGTGCAGCCACGTCTTCTCATCTATTTAATTAGGCGTGAGGAGAGGAGAGTATTGTCGAGTCATTATAGAAGATTCATGTGTTTTGTAGTTTCGCGTGGCACGTGAGAGCAATTCTGGATAATGTTTTCGAGCACCCGCGTACACGTTGGAGTTCTGCAACCTGATGCCCTGGAACAAAGAAATCTTGCTCTGGAGGGTATGCATGAGCAGATTTCTTCAGGTATCTTTGTTCCATCCATGAGCAGTTTCCGTGGACCAGAAATGCTGTATCACTGGCAAAAGTCCCTTCACATCAAAACTAAATCACCACCTCTTTGTTGTTACCAGCAACAATTTACAAGCAACCAGACCAGGGGAACCAGCGCTATAGTTAGGAGAGGGATGGAAGGAGGGAGGGAGGGGCCAAGATGTGAGGTTGCTTCTCCCTGCACCCTCTGCTGGTCGAATTGTGAACTTACTTAGTTGATCCTGTGACACATGAGAATACTTGAAGCTGTCTCCACTGTTCTGGCTGTAGGCTTAGTTGCAGTGATGTTTCATCGAGGTCATAAGGTGTTAGCTCTGTCTATAGTGCACCGAATGTTTGAATGCGTGGGCGGGTGCTTCATGATGGTTTCTCCTAATAATATAGAGTTATGGTTGTTTCAGAAGACCTTCCCGATGATTTTGCCGTCAGTTGTGGCACCGTGATCTGTGTGCTTCGAGGTTGTCTGGCCGTTCAGCAATAAAATTAGTAGTTTTAGAACTTTTCCTTGTGGATATGGTTTTCGAACGCTATAGCTGTGAGCTAACTATCTGCGAGCGCTCTGGGGCATTGGAAGTAGACGAAGTCGTCAAACCGCTTCGATTAGAGAACCAGTAGCTCCGCAGGTCCTGTGCCGTCTTGGCAGGCGATCTACGCTCATTTACGGAGGTTTTTTGAGTGAACCCCATCATCAGATTCTTGTGGGATAGGGTATACAGCAATGTAGCACTCCTGTCAGTTTTTTCAAAGCAGTATATCAATATACATCTACATCTACATGACAACTCTGAAATTCACATTTAAGTGCTTGGCAGAGGGTTCATCGAACCACAATCATACTATCTCGAACCATTCCACTCCCGAACAGCGCGCGGGAAAATCGAACACCTAAACCTTTCTGTTCGAGCTCTGATTTCTCTAATTTTATTTTGATGATCATTTCTATCTATGTAGGTCGGGCTCAACAAAATATTTTCGCATTCGAAAGAGAAAGTTGGTGACCGTAATTTCGGAAATAGATCTCGCCGCGAAGAAAAACGTCTTTGCTTTAATGACTTCCATCCCAACTCGCGTATCATATCTGCCACACTCTCTCCCCTATTACGTGATAAGACAAAACGAGCTGCCCTTTTTTTGCACCCTTTCGATGTCCTCCGTCAATCCCACCTGGTAAGGATCCCACACCGCGCAGCAATAATCTAACATAGGACGAACGAGTGTAGTGTAAGCTGTCTCTTTAGTGGACTTGTTGCATCTTCTAAGTGTCCTGCCAATGAAACGCAACCTTTGGCTCGCCTTCCCCACGATATTATCTATGTGGTCTTTCCAACTGAAGTTGTTCGTAATTTTACCACCCAGTTACTTAGTTGAATTGACAGCCTTGAGAATTGTACTATTTATCGAGTAATCGAATTCCAACGGATTTCTTTTGGAACTCATGTGGATCACCTCACACTTGTCGTTATTTAACGTCAACTGCCACCTGCCACACCATACAGCAATCTCTTCTAAATCACTTTGCAACTGATACTGGTCTTCGGATGACCTTACTAGACGGTAAATTACAGCATCATCTGCGAACAACCTAAGAGAACTGCTCAGATTGTCACCCAGGTTATTTATATAGATCAGGAACAGCAGAGGTCCCAGGCCGCTTCCCTGAGGAACACCTGATATCACTTCAGTTTTACTCGATGATTTGCCGTCTATTACAACGAACTGCGACCTTCCTGACAGGAAATCACGAATCCAGTCGCACAACTGAGACGATACCCCATAGGCCCGCAGCTTGATTAGCAGTCGCTTGTGAGGAACGGTGTCAAAATCTTTCCGGAAATCTAGAAATACGGAATCAACTTGAGATCCCCTGTCGATAGCGGCCATTACTTCGTGCAAATAAAGAGCTAGCTGCGTTGCACAAGAACGATGTTTTCTGAAACCATGCTGATTACGTATCAATAGATCGTTCCCTTCGAGGTAATTCATAATGTTTGAATACAGTTTATGCTCCAAACCCTACTGCAAACAGACGTCAATGATATAGGTCTGTAGTTCGATGGATTACTCCTACTACCCTTCTTAAACACTGGTGCGACCTGCGCAATTTTCCAATCTGTAGGTACAGATCTATCGGTGAGCGAGCGGTTGTATATGATTGTTAAGTAGGGAGCTATTGTATCAGCGTAATCTGAAAGGAACCTAATCGGTATACAATCTGGACCTGAAGACTTGCCCGTATCAAGCGATTTGAGTTGATTCGCAACCCCTAAGGTATGTACTTCTAAGAAACTCATGCTAGCAGCTGTTCGTGTTTCAAATTCTGGAATATTCCATTCGTCTTCCCTGGAGAAGGAATTTCGAAAAACTGCGATCAATAACTCTGCTTTAGCGGCACAGTCGTCGGTAACAGTACCATCGGCACTGCGCAGCGAAGGTATTGACTGCGTTTTGCCGCTTGTGTACTTTACATACGACCAGAATTTCTTCGAATTTTCTACCAAATTTCGAGACAATGTTTCGTTGTGGAACCTATTAAAGGCATCTCGCATTGGAGTCCGTGCCAAATTTCGCGCGTCTGTAAATTTTAGCCAATCTTCGGGATTTCGCGTTCATCTGAACTTCGCATGCTTTTTCAGTTGCCTCTGCTACAGCGTTCGGACCTGTTTTGTGTACCATGGGGGATCAGTTCCATCTCTTACCAATTTATGAGGTATGAGTCTCTCAATTGCTGTTGCTACTATATCTTTGAATTTGCGCCACATCTCGTCTACATTTGCATAGTCAGTTCGGAAGGAATGGAGATTGTCTCTTAGGAAGGCTTCTAGTAACACTTTATCCGCTTTTTTAAACAAAATTATTATGCGTTTGTTTCTGGTGGATTTGGAAGAAACGGTATTGAGCCTAGCTACAACGACCTTGTGATCACTAATCCCTGTATCAGTCATGATGCTCTCTATTAGCTCTGGATTGTTTGTGGCTAAGAGGTCAAGTGTGTTTCCGCAACCATTTACAATTCGCGTGGGTTCGTGGACTAACTGCTCGAAATAATTTTCGGAGAAAGCATTGAGGACAATCTCGGAAGATATTTTCTGCCTACCACCGGTTTTGAACAAGTATTTTTGCCAACATATTGAGGGAAGGTTGAAGTTCCCACCAACTATAACCGTATGAGTGAGGTATTTATTTGTTGCGAGACTCAAATTTTCTCTGAACTGTTCAGCAACTATGTTGTCTGGGGGTCGGTAGAAGGAGCCAATTATTAACTTAGTTCGGCTGTTAAGTATAACCTCCACCCATACCAATTCGCAAGGAGTATCTACTTCGACTTCACTACAAGATAAACCGCTACTGATGGACACAAATACTCCACCACCGATTCTGCCTAATCCATCTTTCCTGAACACTGTCTAAGACTTCGTAAAAATTTCTGCAGAACTTATTTCAGGCTTTAGTCAGCTTTCTGTACCTATAACGATTTCAGCTTCTATGCTTTCTATTAGCGCTTGAAGCTCAGGGAGTTTCTCAGCACAACTACAACAATTTACAACTACAATTCCGACTATTCCTTGATCCAAGCAGGTCCTGTATTTGCCACGCACCCTTTGAGATTGCAGCCCACCCCGTACTTTCCCGAGGCCTTCTAACCTAAAAAACCGCCCAGTCCACGCCACACAGCCTCCGCTACCCTGACCTATTCAGCGGAACCCGAAACCCCACCACCCTTTGGCGCATGTCATGGAATCTGCAGCCAACACGGTCGCAAAACTGTCTGAGCCTCTGAATCAGACCCTCCACCCGGCTCTGCACCAAAGGTCCGCAGTCGGTTCTGTCAACGATGCTGCAGATGGTGAGCTCTGCCTTCATCTCGTAAGCAAGGCCGGCAGCCTTCACCAAATCAGATAGCCGCTGGAATCCAGAGAGAATTTCCTCAGATCCAAAGCGACACACGTCATTAGTGCGGACATGTGCCACCGCCTGCAGCTGGCTGCACCCTGTGCTCTTCATGGCATCCAGAAGAACCCTTTCTACATCATGAATGACTCCTCCCGGAATGCACACGGAGTGCACACTGGATTTCTTCCCCTCCTTAGTCGCCATATCCCTAAGGGGCCCCATTACGCGGCTAACATTGGAGCTCCCAACTACCAATAAGCCCACCCTCTGCGATTGCCCGGACCTTGAAGGCTGAGAATCATCCTCTGAAACAGGGCTCAGCCAGAGACAGTGCCTGAAACCTGTTTGTCAGACGCACCAGGGACGCTTTCTGATCAGCCTCCGGGGACGTCTTTCGCTACCTGCCACGCCTTGGAACGACCTCCCAATCAACCACAGGCGAGGGCTCAGCCCCACTGCGGGCAGCAACCGGGGCATCCACAGCGGCAGACCGATCTGGGGACAGACGGGACGAGGTTGACATCCCCGTGATACCCAAGTCCGGCTCCCCACAGTGGTGCCCATTGGCAACATCCTCAAGCTGCGCGACCGAAGTCAGCGCCGCTTGCAGCTGTGAGCGAAGGGATGCCAACTCAGCCCTCATCCGAACACAGCAATCACAGTCCCTGTCCATTCTATGTTGAACAACAGTTACTGAAACACGAGTTCGTGCCTAGATAACGCAAAGGAAACACGCAAAGAATATATGAACTAACCTGTACAAATGCCTTACGACTGCGCTACAATCTGCCTGAATTTACGATTACAGTAACTAAAACTCGAAATTACACCTCCTATACTAAACTCACACGCAATTTAAGTAACAATCTACGAAGTAAACACTAAAGCCCGATGCTACAACTCTCAAATACTATAATACGCCCGAATTTTATGAATTAAACAATGCAAGTACCCAAAAACAAGCAAAGAATTAAACTATGTAACAAATAAGTAAGCTAGGGGTATACGACTTGCTGCTGGCAGCTGCTTATCTCTCATGTTACACTAAATCCAACAAATGAGAGACCATCAAAGTTTCCAGAGGGTATAGGTGGGATAGCATCATCAGTGAGAAGCGCCAAAGAGTAACTTCAACAGCTGAAAGGAAGCTACTTTTCAGAGAAATTACTCTGAACATAACATGAAATTAGTCTCTTTTAATGCGTAATACTATATGCGACGATAGTGAATACGCACAGGAGACCACATTTCAGTGCTAAAAGTTTGCAGCGGGCAAAGGTATAAGGAAGGAATACAAGTATCACTAGTGAAAAGCGTGAAAGTGTGCCTTTGACCAGTCTAAGGTTTTTCCTAGATGAGACTGAATTTACTCTGCTTAGGACCACTCTCAGACAGTGCCGGCACAACCAGTACATTTGAAAGCACCCTGTCTTCACCGTTCAGTTATTCATCTGGAGAAATAGGTATTTCTGTGTTGTTCCAGAACGGCCAATTATTAAGAGAAATTGTTCCATAGGGGCCAGTCCTTCCGGGAAATACGTTAAACGGTTCGCAGGAAATGTCATGTTATTAGATCCTTTGTCCATATGTGACTGATTTCTGCAGACTGGATACAGTGTATCACTGCCAGCAGATGGACAATCAGGGACAGGACTGAACGCCTGGAAAACCTTTCTCCCTTTCTATGGGGGTAGGAGAGGGGGAGGACGGGATGCAGGAGAGGAGGTAAGACTGGTTGTTAGCTGCTTAGTATGTATGCCCCTATCGAGGTGAACTTACGTGCAGCTGCCGCCACTCTGCCCTGGCGAATTCTTTTGTAGTCGATTTTGGCGGTAATTGTGTTATTACAATGATTTTCCTCATTTACCAGTTAGTATGTTGCGTTATGGTCTGTTATTTACGAGTAGTGTTTTTTTCCACAATTTCGGTGTATAATTAAAGAAGTGTAGCATTTTTCTTGAGATTTAGTAGTGTGTATTGGCCTTTATACACTTCAGTGATAGTTTGATATCCAGTCCGTTCTTACCCTGTACCTGTGAACAAGATCCTCAGAAGATATACACTTGTAGATCGATAGGAAGCCACTCTTCTGGTGGAGGTTGCAGGACAGTTCCCCACCAATACAGAATGGTATTGTGGATTAGGGCACACACCAAGGTGAACATATACACAACATACGATCAGAAAGGGAAACAAAATACGTTTCATGAGTCCCCAATCCAGCCCCATACAAATACGTGCAGCTCTGGTTCATTCAGTCTGGGGTAGTGAAATATGGAGGTTATTGGGAAAGTTAGTTCCGATCGCTAGCGAGGTCAAAATCCCTGTGAAAATCTAAAGTGATTTATTTGCAGTAAGTCCGCAGCTCGTGGTCGTGCGGTAGCGTT
Organism: Schistocerca americana; assembly: GCF_021461395.2. Taxonomy (NCBI): domain Eukaryota; kingdom Metazoa; phylum Arthropoda; class Insecta; order Orthoptera; family Acrididae; genus Schistocerca; species Schistocerca americana. Next base: position 98,707,666 of record NC_060121.1, read on the forward strand.
CTCGCTTCCCGCGCCCGGGTTTCCGGGTGCGATTCCCGGCGGGGTCAGCAATTTTCTCTGCCTCGTGATGACTGGGTGTTGTGTGATGTCCTAAGGTTAGTTAGGTTTAAGTAGTTCTAAGTTCTAGGGGACTGATGACCATAGATGTTAAGTCCCATAGTGCTCAGAGCCATTTGAACCATTTTTTTTATTTGCAGTAATTAGCTACAACCTACAGCTACTTCTCTACATAGTCGCCGCTCCGACTTAGGCATTTGTCGTAGAGTTACACCAGCTTCCCAATACCCTCGTCGCAGAAAATGCCACTGCGCTTCCGGCTAATTCTCTACGCTCAGTCACAGCTCGTTGTCTGTGACAAAACTTTGTCTTCATTGCCTGCGGTTCATGTGAGCTGAGATGAAACTGAGGATGAGCCAATCAATGGGCTGTGTTGTGGGTGATCAAAAAACTTCTCATCGAAAACGCTTTCGGATCAGCTCCTTTGCTCCTGTAGAGTGCGGTCTAGAACTGTCATGGAAAACAAAATGAATGACAGGTGCATTATGTGGGCTACATGACAGCAGGCGAAATCTCTCACCTCACCCTCATACTTGGCGGGAAACACTACTTCCCATGCATCATTATGTGCACACTGTTTGCTCAGAACTGACACGAGTGACGTGCCGTGGCTGACAGACTTATTAGGGACACTACGCAACACATCTGCTGAAGCTCATCAAGTTTTCTCAGTGGCTTATGTTTCGCGACCGATCGGAACTTACTTTCCAAATAGCCCTCGTAGAACAGTGCTGTCTGCTGCACTGGGGAATGTCTGGCCATTTTAAGACATACGAACAGCTGTAGAACAGGTAGTAGTCTCTATGAGTTGCGAAATGCATCCTCTGTCCATCCTGGTGCATCACTATTATGTGCTGAAAAGTATTTCCGTACGCTCGTCCGTTTTCTCATCTTCCCAACCATTAAGTATTAAACTATGGTCGCAGACCTCAGCTGTATGCTTACAGGTAATATATTTATTAAACTCTGCCTGTCCAACACAAACATTTCATCAGTTGAACACATTTCCTAACAATTTAATTAATTATATTAATGTTTAAATAAATAAGGATGATATTGCTCGAATTTACTGCCCATTTTGTGCCTTGGGATCCGTTTTTTCACAACAGTGTTTTCCTATCATCCGAAAAGTTTTAAGCAGTTGTGTTTATTTGAATTTCAAGTAGCAATGCTGAAGATTAATTGTCAGTTCGGTTTATCGACAAATATTTAGAAAATTCTTCCATCAGCGTAATATACATATAAACAGATAAGCACAGTTTCTAAGGCAGCTACTTGCCTGCTTCCTCTCTGGCAGCTCAGCACAGTTTGAGATTTTCGCCTTTCAGTTCACAAGCTAGGGACAGGTGGGGAAGTGGTAGTAGGGAGGAGGAAAGAGGGGCAGGGGAAGGTAAGTGGAGGAGGGTAAGAGAAGCAGATGATGGCGAAGAGAGGGTGAGGTGATATCATGCAATGTTGTCACAACTATCCTGCAGGGATAGAATGGGAGGGACAGTCGCTATTGTGAATAAATTTGGCAAAACGCAGAGTGGGGTCATACCTCTATTACCCCATTACTTTGATGCACCCTTGCTGACTGCTTTTCATCGGCGATGAAGGCTCGAATTTGCCCGCTGATACCGGAACTGGACGTCCACTGTGAGGTGACAGATGACCTTTTCAGACGAATAATGTCTTATGCTCCATCGCACAGAAGCCAGTTGTCGTGTATGGCCCTGCAACGATCGTAAGGGGCGAGGCCAAAGCAGGGAGCGTTTTGGCCTGGGGTGATGATGATGATGATGTTTGGTTTGTAGGGCGCTCAACGGCGCGGTTATCAGCGCCCGTACAATTTCCCAACCTTTGCTCAGCCCAATTTCGCCACTTTCCTGGATGATGATGAAATGATGAGGACAACACAAACACCCAGTCATCTCGAGGCAGGTGAAAATTCCTGACCCCGCCGGGAATCGAACCCGGGACCCCGTGCTCGGGAAGCGAGAACGCAACCGCGAGACCACGAGCGGCGGACTTTGGCCTGGGGAATGTTTTCGTACGTGCGTGATTTCGTTATTATTAAGGCACAATGGATCAACACAAGTATGCATCTATCCCCGCAGACCAAGTGCACCAATACACATAGTTTTTTCCTCAGCAAAATGGCATATACCAGCGTGACAATACAGTAGAGTTCACAGTGTACGTGCATTGTTCGTAGAACACTAGGGTGAGTTGACTATACCTTCCTGGCCATCAAAATCCCTGCATTTAAACGCGGTCAGGAATATGTGGAACTACCTCGAGTGAGCCATTCGTGCCAATGGTCCTCATCTGAGAAACCTAGCACAGCTGTCTTTGGCACTGGAGTCGACCCAGCTCCACATCCTTTCCGGTGCATTCATGAACTTCATTGACTCTCTTCCTGCATGTCCACAAGGATAAAGATAGTTAATCAGCCTTCCGACAGGTAGACACATTAATGTGACTGGACGATATAGTACACTTTGTCGTGTAAGTTATTTCTAACATACATAACAAAAACACTTAAATGTTGTTGTTGTGATGTCCTTTGGTTAGTTAGGTTTAAGTAGTTCTAAGTTCTAGGGGACTGATGACCACAGATGTTAAGTCCCATAGTGCTCAGAGCCATTTGAACCATTTTGTTGTTGTTGTTGTGGTCTTCAGTCCTGAGACTGGTTTGCTGCAGCTCTTCGTGCTACTCTATCCTGTGCAAGTTTCTTCATCTCCCAGTACGTACTGCAGCCTACGTCCTTCTGAATCTGCTTAGTGTATTCATCTCTGGGCCTCCCTCTACGATTTTTACCCTCCATGCTGCCCTCCAGTACTAAACTGATGATCCCTTCATGCCTCAGGACATGTCCTACCAACCGATCCCTTCTTCTAGTCAAGTTGTGCCACAAACTCCTCCACAATTCTATTCAATACCTCCTCATCAGTTATTTGATCTACCCATCTAATCTTCAACATTCTTCTGTAGCACCACATTTAGAAAGCTTCTATTCTCTTCATGTCTAAACTATTTTTCGTCCATGTTTCACTTCCATACATGGCTACACTCCATACAAATACTTTCAGAAACGACTTCCTGACCCTTAGATCAGTACTCGATGTTAACAAATTTCTCTTCTTCAGAAACGCTTTCCTTGTTATTGCCAGTCTACATTTTATATCCTCTCTACTTCGACCATCATCAGTTATTTTGCTCCCCAAATAGCAAAACTCCTTTACTACTTTAAGTGTCTCATTCCCTAATCTAATTCCCGCAGCATCACCCAACTTAATTCGACTACATTCCGTTATCCTCGTTTTGCTTTTGCTGATGTTCATCTTATACCCTCCTTTGAAGACACTGTCCATTCCTTTCAACTGCTCTTCCAAGTCCTTTGCTGTCTCTGACAGAATTACAATGTCATCGGTGAACCTCAAAGCTTTTATTTTTTCTCCATGGATTTTAATACTTACTTCGAATTTTTCTTTCGTTTCCTTTACTGCTTGCTAAATATATAGATTGAATAGCATCGGGGAGAGGCGACAACCCTGTCTCACTCCCTTCCCAACCCCTGCTTCCTTTTCATGTCCCTCGACTCTTATAACTGCCATCTGCTTTCTGTAGAAATTGTAAATAGCCTTTCGCTCCCTGTATTTTACCCCTGCCACCTTCAGAATTTGAAAGAGAGTATTCCAGTCAACATTGTCAAAAGCTTTCTCTAAGGCTACAAATGCTAGAAACGTAGGTTTGCCTTTCCTTAATCTTTCTTCTAAGATAAGTCGTAGGGTCAGTACTGCCTCACGTGTTCCAACATTTCTACGGAATCCAAACTGATCTTCCCCGAGGTCGGCTTCTACCAGTTTTTCCATTCGTCTGTAAAGAATTCGTGTTAGTATTTTGCAGTTGTGATTTATTAAACTGTTATTTCGGTAATTTTCACATCTGTCAACACTTGCTTTCTTTGGGATTGGAACTATTATATTCTTCTTGAAGTCTGGGGGAATTTCACCTGTCACATACATCTTGCTCACCAGATGGTAGAGTTTTGTCAGGACTGGCTCTCCCAAGGCTGTCAGTAGTTCTAATGGAATGTTTTCTACTCCCGGGGCCTTGTTTCGACATAGGTCTTTCAGTGCGCTGTCAAACTCTTCACGCATTATCATATCTCCCACTTCATCTTCATCTACCTCCTCTTTCATTTCCATAATATTGTCTTCAGGAACTTCGCCCCGGTATAGACCCTCTTTATACTCCTTCCACCTTTCTGCTTTCCCTTCTTTGCTTAGAACTGGGTTTCCATCTAAGCTCTTGATATTCATGCAAAAGGTTCTCTTTTCTCCAAAGGTCTCCTTAATTTTCCTGTAGGCAGTATCTATGTTACCCCTCGTGAGATAAGCCTCTACATAATTACATTTGTCCTGTAGCCATCCTAGCTTAGCCGTTTCGCACTTCCTGTCGATCTCATTTTTGAGACGTATTTATTCCTTTTTGCCTGCTTCTTTTACTGCATTTTTGTATTTTCTCCTTTCATCAATTAAGTTCAGTATCTCTTCTGTTACCCAAGGATTTCTACAAGTCCTCGTCTTTTTACATACTTGCTCCTCTGCTGCCTTCACTATTTCATTCCTCGAAGCTACTCATTCTTCTTCTACTGTATTTCTTTCCCCCATTCTTGTTAATCGTTCCCTAATGCAATCCCGATAGCTCTCTACAACCTCTGGTTCTTTCAGTTTATCCAGGACCCATCTCCTAAATTTACCACCTTTTTGCAGTTTCTTCAGTTTTAATCAACAGTTCATAACCTATAGATTGTGGTCAGGGTCCACATTTGCCCCTGGAACTGTCTTACAATTTAAAACCTGGTTCCTGAATGTCTGTCCTACCATTATATCTATCTGATACATTCCAGTATCTCCAGGCTTCAGCCATGTATACAACTTTCTTTCATGGTTCTTGAACCAAGAGTTAGCTGTGATTAAGTTATGCTCTGTGCAAGATTCTACCAGGCGGCTTCCTCTTTCATTCCTTACCCCTACTCCATATTCAGCTACTACGTTTCTCTCTCTTCCTTTTCGTAGTGTCGAGTTCCAGTCCTCCATGACTATTAAATTCTCGTCTCCTATCATTGTCTGAATAATTTCTTTTATCTCAACTTACATTTCATCAATCTCTTCGTCATCTGCGGAGCTAATTGGCATGTAAACTTGTAATATTGTGGTAGACGTGGGCTTCGTACCTATGTTGGCCACAATATTGCGTTCACTATGCTGTTTGTAGTAGCTTACCCGCATTCCTATTTTTTGTTCATTATTAAACCTACTCCTGCATTACCCCTATTTGATTTTGTATTTATAACCCTGTATTCACCTGACCAAAAGTCTTGTTCCCCCTGCCACCGAACTTCACTAATTCCCACTATATCTAACTTTAACCTATTCATTTCCCTTTTTAAATTTTCTAACCTACCTGCCCGATTAAGGGATCTGACATTCCACGCTCCGATCCGTAGAATGCCAGTTTTCTTTCTCCTGATAACGATGTCCTCTTGGGTAGTCGCCGCCCGGAGATCCGGATGGGGGACTATTTTACCTCCGGAATATTGTACCCAAGAGGACGCCATCATCATTTAATCATACAGTAAAGCTGCAAGCCCTCGGGAAAAATTACGACTGTAGTTTCCCCTTGTTTTCAGCCGTTCGCAGTACCAAAACAACAAGGCCGTCTTGGTTAGTGTTACAGGGCCAGATCAGTCAATCATCCAGACTGTTGCCCCTGCAACTACTGAAAAGGCTGCTGTCCTTCTTCAGGAACCACACGTTTGTCTGGCCTCTCAACAGATATCCCTCCGTTGTGGTTGCACCTACGGTACGGCTATCTGTATCGCTGAGGCACGCAAGCCTCCCCACCAACGGCAAGGTCCATGGTTCATGGGTGGGACACTTCAATGGAGAAGTAAATTACTCTCTAATATTAAGCATGGATGTGTTGGAATTTCCTCTCTTCTTTGTTCAAGCACTGCTGTCACCTGCTTAGGAAATTTTCTAGACGAATGTTAGTTTAAAGTTCAGCTAAAACGTGTGGATCTTATTTGTATGCATTCTATTTTAATGAGGATGTATATTATTAGTGATAACTCTGTTTTGAAACACGCCATAAATTTCTTGTAATGAGAAGTTGGCTGTATGAGCCCTCACTACTGATAGTTGGTGAAACCATGTTCTCCGTCAGCTAATTGGAGAAATAAAGGTTACAAAATACATTCCACATATCTCTCACTGTTAATTGTCCATTAGAAAAAATTGGTCTTATTTTTCTCTCACCGCTTCAAGAACACTACACTTCTATTTTTTGATCATAGCTAATGCATTGGGTTACGTTTACAGAACTCCAATAACAGTTATTTTGTAAATTAACGTACTCACTTAGCTGGAACCATGATTCACTCCTAAAGAAACTAAAGTCGGGGTGAATTTCTCTGTCATAAGTCCTAGTCAAAATCCAGTCACAAAAACAAACCTTCGTGCTGGGTAGCCCGGTTTAAGTTTTTCCACTGCAGTTGTTTATACTGCACTAACTTCAGGTACTCCGTAACTGTTTAAACAGAGCCATAGCAAAAGCTTTCGAGAGCATGTCCAACGATATACAGAGGACTATATGTGGCCGTATACGGTTTCTGTGAAGGGCACTCCCCGTTTCACGAAATTTATTTACCTATCGATGAATGGTAATCCGATTAGGAACTTGTACATCAGGAATTTCGTGTTGAAATAATCTCCTTACTGCACGTGCTGTACTGTACACATGTTTGATCCATACGTGAATACTATTCTGCGAATGGAATACTTGTATTTCTACATTTCATTTCAAACACGTTCACTCAGTACACTGTATTGAAACGCACAGAGACGTGATACCTGCGTAAGATTTTTGCACACAAAAAAGGAGCTTGTTTAGTTCGCATTTCTGCCGCTAGACGAGTAAAGCGCAACTAATTTTCAGTTCAATTCCTTTTGTGTTGTCCACCAGCCTTGTTCTGTTCATCTGCAGTGATTGTTTTGATAGCGCTGTACTCACTTTGATTCTTTTATGATGGCAAGTTTAAGAGAACAACGTGCAGCTATGAAATTTTATTATCTGCTTGGTGAAAATGCTGCTGAAACTGTTTTAATGTTCAAAACAGCTTACCTAGGTGAGACTTTGGGAAAAACTCAAGTGTACAAATGGCTTGTTCAATTTAAAAATGGCGACATGTAGCTTGATGACAAACATCGCTCTTCCCGAATCAATGAAAATATTGGAAAAATTCTAGAGCTTGTGTTGACAGACAATTGATCAACTGTCAGAGATTAGTGGGTTATTTTGGAGTTCGGTTCAGCGAATTTTTACGGAAGATTTGGAAATGAAAAGGATTGCTGCACAGTTTATTCCTCGGGTTCTAACAGACAATCAAAAGGAACATCGAGCTGAAACATGTCGCACTTCGAAAAAAATAGCTTCTGACCCAGAAACAAATCAACGTCAAGGCAACGGAAGACGGTATCATCACCCCACCTAAAAAAATGTCGTCCAATCAAATCGAACTTCAAAACAATGCTGATTTGCTTTTTTTATGTCAAGGGCGTAGTTTATTGAGTGTTTGTTACCCCAGGACAGTCCATCAATCAAATCTTTCATTCGAAAGTTTTAAAAAGATTGTGCAACAGTGTTCGTCGAAAAAGGCCGGATTTGAAGCAGACAAGAGACTGGTTCTACATTTACATCTACATTTACACTCCGCAAGCCACCCAACGGTGTGTGGCGGAGGGCACTTTACGTACCACTGTCATTACCTCCCTTTCCTGTTCCAGTCGCGTATGGTTCACGGGAAGAACGACTGCCGGAAAGCGTCCGTGTGCGCTCGAATCTCTCTGATTTTATAGTCGTGATCCCCTTGGGAGGTATAAGTAGGGGGAAGCAATATATTCGATGGCTCATCCAGAAACGCTCCCTCTCGAAACCTGGACAGCAAGCTACACAGCGATGCAGAGCGCCTCTCTTGCAGGATCTGCCACTTGAGTTTGCTAAACATCTCCGTAACGCTATCACGCTTACCAAATAACCCTGTGACGAAAGGCGCCGCTCTTCCTTGGATCTTCTATATCTCCTCTTTAAACCCGACGTGGTACGGATCCCACACTGATGAGCAATACTCAAGTATAGGTCGAACGAGTGTTTTGTAAGCCACCTCCTTTGTTGACGGACTACATTTTCTAAGGACTATCCGAATGAATCTCAACCTGGCACCCGCCTTACCAACAATCAATTTTATATGACCAGAAGAACGCATCTCCACACACAGCCATCTCTGTTAGACAGTTTTTGGCAAAAATGGCATTGTTCCGCTGCCCCACGCATCTTACTCGCCTGACCTGGCCCCATGTGACATTTTATTATTTCCACGCATGAAAAGAGGCATGAAAGAACACAGATTAGACAACGTAGAAAAAAATCAAGAAACAAACGAGAGAGGAGCTGTCAGCCGTTTGTAAAGGTGACTACAGATAGTTAAAATGGATCTGAGCACTATAGGACTTAACTTCTGAGGTCATCAGTACCCTAGAACTTAAAACTGCTTAAGGGGGGTAGGACGTCAAACGGGCCGTGTTGGAGCAGGAGAGGCACCACTGGACATTTCAATTTCCACTGTCTGTAGTTTTACAAATAAGTTTATAAAACTTTGTCAGCATGACCAAGAAGGATTCAGAATTCACACTCTTAGCAGTGGAAGTTGTAGAACATAACGAAATAATTTATCTTACATGTGAAATTTCATCATATTTCACTTAATAATGGCAGCATTTGTTGCTGTAGGTAACCTTTTCTCCATAAGTAAGAGAGATTCTTCGATGAATTTCGCACAGCATACAAACCATACTAAAAGGTGTATGGAAATGTAGAATTTTCCAAATCTGTTAAAAACTGTGGTAAAAATTGAGGTAATTAACTACAAAATTTGTGTTTTTTCATAACATGAAATTTAAAATACAACAGCTCATTCGTTATTTCATAAATTAAATATATTCTAGAGTTTCATACACCTCTAAGTATGGTATGTATGCTGTGCAAAATTCATCGAAGAATCTCTCTAACCTATGAAGAAAAGTGTACCTATAGCAACAAATGCAGTAATTAGTAAGTGAAAAATAGATGAAATTTCACACCAAAAAAAAATTTGATCGTTATGTTTTCGAACTTCCACTGCAGTGAGTGTGAATCATGAATCCCTCGTGGTCATGCTGACATAGTTTTATGAATTTATTTGCAAAAGTATAGACACTGGAAATTAAAATATCCTGTGATACCTCTCCTGCTCCAAGTCCGCCCGTTTGACGTCCTGCACCCCTAAAACCTAACTAACTTAAGGACATCACACACATCCATGCCCGAGGCAGGATTCGAACCTGCTACCGTAGCCGTCGTGCGGTTCCAGACTGTAGCGCTTAGAATCGCTAGGCCACCGCGGCTTTCGAACAGTGGAAGCAAATGTATTAGTTGTAAAGGAATGTATTTTGAATAGGAAAGATTGTTTTGTAAACAGTTTGAAAGTATATAGCTTTTAAAAAATAATTTTGGTTTTTTCTTTTGGCTGGCAGCAAGCGTAGCGAAAAGTACGCGCCAAGTAGTTATTTAGAGCATGAACGGATGTGGGAAGCTGACACTTCGACATGAAGCAGCAGTGCTAGCTTGTGGCTTTAGTGGTCTCTGCAGTGTTCCCCAGGTGTCTGGCTTCACATAGCATGACGTAACGGCGCACAAGGCGCCGTTAAGCCCGTCCAGCGGCCGCTGGAGACGCCATGACACGGCGTGGGCGGCCGCCGCGCCTCCGCCTTTTTACTGGCGCCATTTGGCCGCCGCTGCCGGCTGTTACTGCGGCGTGTGACGCCAGCGTCGTGTTTCAGTGGCGGACGCAGGTGAACCTGGTGTACGTGGCCGGCTACTCCGTGTCGCTGGTCGCGCTGGTCGTCGCGCTCGCCGTCCTCTCCTACTTCAAGTGAGTACCGCCGACTGCACTCTGCCCACCTGCTCAGCCGCCATGAAGCGCCGAACCGGAATAACACAGCGTCTGGCAGCTTGCTACCGTACCGGCAACAAACCCGAGTTGCTGCTCTGTCCACCATTGTCGTGTCTTTATGCTTCCATAAATCTCGGTAAGCAGCTATGAGGTACAGAGGAGAGATGGGGGCTCAGCGCTACCTGGTGTCTCATGTCGTACTGTTAGCCAGCATATTGGTTTTGTAAATAAAAACGCCTTCCCTTGGTGCACTTTCTTTTATTTTCCCAGACGTGTTTCGCCTCTCTTCACTTTAAGGCATCATCAATGGGATGATCTCTTTCAAAACATAGCGCAGCAAGAGAAGGAGTTTTTATTTACAAAAGAAATATTTCTGTGCGTGCTGCGGAGGATGGCCACGCATATTTAAGTGGCAATTCTGCAGTTGTCATGAAACTTAGGGAGTTCGTGTACAACTGGTGAATTAGTTTTCGGAATAATGTGTACTGTGTACTCAGAGTGTAAATGCACACACATTTCTGCACAAAAGATTGAAGATTCGTGTATATATTTTTTTGTATATTGTCCAACAGTACACAGTATTTTGTGTACGTTGATGTATTTGGTTACTCGTGTCATAAAGCTTCTTTCGTCCAAGTTCTCTCTGACATACACTGTCAGCTGTATGATATTCCCAGAATTTATTTGTAACAGGAAGAATAACTTCTCGTACAGTAATTTGTAACATTTTGAAAGCCTAACGAGCATAAGATAATAAGTTTCTCAAGTTACTAAAAACATCGCTGTTGGTGTGATGATTTACTCCTTTTCTATATGAACCTTGCAAGTAATTTTTTCTTTTTCTTTCGTTGTTCCGTAATTCAGCAGTCAGACTTTTTGCTACTTGCTATTAAATTTTAAATTCTTTCACATTAGAAAATACGGATTAGAGGCAGTAAGGTAGATACTTTCCTGTGAAGATGACAGATACTAATTTCAAATTATAACTGCGAATCTTGATGATAGCGTCTTTGCAAGCAGACTAAAATATGCAAAGGCTAAACTGCTTTATAAAATTGAATCTCGGTATCAGTCATTTACGTGAGTAGGCATGTTGTACAGTTTGGATCTATATAACAGCAAATCGTAAACTAAATCAGCAGAGTGACCGTTTAACTACGTAGTGTCTTTATTATTAATTTACAGACTTAGTTTCATGGGACAACTTAGTTGCATAGTCGTATTGTGGATCGTATTGTACTTGATCTGTGAGGCGGGGTTTCCGTTTTTGTCCTATGTAACACAAAGTTTATTGAAAATCGAAATGCTGTATACAATTTATGTAATTCAAAACATTCTCTAAGGCGTTTCTTTCAGTAATTCTCCAACAGTTCAGGTCGACAAATCTCTTACAAATTTAGATATTTTTTCTGTTTTGTTTATATCGTTTGTGCAGAATATTTTGTGTTAAGACTCACAAAGACTGACGACCATGACGTGATGTTCCCACTAGGCAGATTCACCACAAGTTCAGTATTCTCCAGTCCTACCTCTTATCTACTTTCCTTTTCCTAGCTACGTGTGACACATTTATTTCGTTTCGTCAATTAACCGCTATTTTATTCTGCCTCTGTTTAGGCTTCTTTCCAGTGTCTGTTCGTTCTAGTGCATCGTTTATCATGCTGTCCTTTGTCATCCAGTGTCCAAGCAAATTCCTTTCCTTTCTTTGAAATGTTACCGGTACTTGATTTTTCTTGTTTACTTTTTGTAAAACAACTTCATTCCTTATTTTGTCTCTTCATTTCACACCTCCAGTTCTTCTTGAGACCCATTCAAAATCCTCTAACAATTACTCCTCTTTCCGCAACAACGCCCATATTTCGGCACCATACAGATCAACGCTCTATAAACTTTTCCTGTTAAGCAAAATTTTCCAGACCGTGTCTTCTCGTTGTTAATATTACGCAAAACACAGCCTGTGAATGCAGTAGTTATATGTGTATTTACTGCAGCGTTGGCAAACGAAATACATCAACTGTTCGTCCGCTATAATCTAGCTGTAATTGGTGAACAATAACCGCTGGATGTTGTTGAATAGTTACCAGGCACATTGTCTGCTATCATCCTACGTCACGCCCCATTGTGATGACGACATAAAACATGACGAAGTGTTGCTCAGTTTGCTTCACTACCATCGTGGTGTCGTTTCTCTATGGTTCTCTTATCGTTTTGGTCACCATAGCTACCGGCGGGCGAAAGTTGCGACACCAACGTAACTGTTGTGATTTATATTCGTAGTGAGCATTGTTTTTCTGTGCTTATTTTTTTATTGTTTAGTGGAATCTCTGAAACTAGAAGCGAAAATCACCAGAACGGTGGAAAGACTAAGGCGAACCTAATAATGCACCTTAACGGGAAACTTGTGATCATTAGTTGTTACGCAACTGCATAACTGTTATTGCCTTAGCCATGTTGGTTGGCCATATAGTGACGAACAGGCAATGGCGTCGCCACCTTGCGTGGTTAACTGTCACCAGCTTTGTTATTCTGATCGCGATGCACCAGATGTTAATAAACCCTTAACTGCCTTCATGTGAAATGTATCGGTAAGTGTTATCTGACAAACATCTAAAATGTGCTCAATGATTGCTTGAAGGTGCTCGTAATTTTATTTTTCAAAATATCTGATGTATTAAACTATAATTGTGAAAATAAATGTGAAACTTCAGTGTACACAGCTTTTAATATATGAAAGTTCTTTTGTGATTGAATAGATTTTCTGTAGGCCAGAAATTCTTAAAGAATGCTGCATCTCTTAATCCAGAAATTTATATAAAAATATTTGCGCTATATATCATCTTCCCTGTTATAAAATTCATGTGCTTTGCAATGAAGGGGGTTAAGCCAGTTTTGCTACCGTGGGTAAGAAGTATGAGAATCGTATTTCAGTGGCACAAACCAAGCACTGCGTGGAAGTGTACTCTAGTCAAGGAAACAATAACAATATAGTTAAGGTATGCAACTACATCGAGATTCTCAAGTGCACGCTTTAGTAGTGAAATTTATTAGGCACGACCACATGGTTTCAAGCAAAAAGCATAAAAATCATAATATCAAAAGAATGAGGAAAAGGAGGCTAATATTTCTTATACACCGGAACTGAATGGACAAAAAGATACGATCAAAACAACTATTTGATTAACTCTTGGAACAGGAAGGCCACCACGACATGAATTAAAGAAGTTCAGAAAGACTTTAGGGATCGAACATCCCGGATCCTCACGTTAAAACCGGACCTCTTTCGAAGCAGAAAGCAAAGGCCAGAAGAATACAGATGTACGAACATAACCAATAGCACAGCGAAGATGTGAATGGGCATTACCAATAAAGGGAACTTGGGGAAAGAGCACAAAATGAAGCTGCAGCGTGATTCCAAGTAGTAAGTTCGCCAATTATAACATGTTACAAATATGTGATCTGAGGCTTTCCCGGCGAATGTGCTGTATCCAAGCTACTCGGGTGTCCAGCCGAATCCGATCGTCGAAAGTCCACGATATTTCTGTGAATAACCGTTCCGGCGAATTTTGAAGCCCGTTATGGAAAAAGCATACAGAGCTGGAAAGGAAGCCAATGTACATTCGATAAGTCGTGCATGTGTGTGTGTTTGGAGCTTACTGTCGCCCAACAGCTACGTTACCAGCACCATACCATTAAAAGAAACGAGTGTGGATGAAGTTATGAAAATTTTTACCACACAGTGAGGGGGAACCGTTTAGAACGATATCATGTAATCATTCCCCCCTCACTCGCTTTCACCCACACAATCACTCTGTAGCACACGCCTTAAGACAAGAGAGGAAGGGTGAAAGTTGTTATGACTGGGATTAAAACGGAAGTAAAACCACAGAAGAGCTAAAGCGAAGGAACAGCAAAATGTAACTGGCTGACCACTGAGAAAAGAAAAAAAAAAAAAAAAAAAAAAAAAAAAAAAAAAAAAAGAAAAAATAACTCCTGGTTGAACCAGTCACCCTATAAACACATTAAAAATATCTCCCATAAGTTTTCGGAAAAGTTGGACATATCACAACATTTTGAAGCTTTACTTAAAATAGAGGGCAAATATGTCAGCAAATCTGCCTCTGTCCACTGGTGGGAGAATAAAACACAGTCTTATAAAATGTTATGCACAGTGGTCAGTCCGTCACAAGCACCACACACTAGCGTGTCCTCTCGCCGGAACAAGAAGCCATGCGTCACAGGGCTGTGGCCGATATGAAGACGAGTGAGGTGAACCCCGTCTCGTTCGCATGTGTTAAAGGATGTACGCCGCGGCCTCGTTGGGGGCTCTACTAGACGGAGCTTATCGTGTCTCACTTGCAGATACTCATCCTCCAATCGACGCAAGATTCTGCATCTCAACACCGAACTAACTGAGCGTCGTAATACACCTCCTTGGCCGCTACATTTGCTCTTCCCGCAGTACCCATGTGGCCTGGCACCCAGCAAACAGACACCACCTTCCCCAGCCATTGTGGCCGGAGGAGGGCGTCCTCGATATTCTGATCAAATTTATCAGCTGGTTAGAAACGCTACGGAGACTGGAGGGCACTAAGCAAGTTGGAACAGACGAGAAATTAAGCACACACGGCACGTCTCGCCTGCTCCAGCGCCCTCAAGATCGAGGATAGTTCGGCATCAAATGTAATGAACTCTGGAGGCAACCGATTCGAAAACAACAGAGCAACCGATATAGTCACCATGTTTAGACCTGTCTGTGAAGACAGCTGCATAGTATTGGTGTTCATTTAAAATATCTGGAAGTATCGCATTAAATACAGAAGCAGGGCTGTACTCAATCTGAGCCTCTGCAGCAACCAGAGTGACGGTAGGTTAAATCCCGGATCTGAACCTGTACAAACTCCTTACCAATTGACTCCAGCACACATTTTGCATGGACCCCAAACGTCCTTGTTGCCCGTGCATGATTCGATTCGTAGAGAGGTTCTCCAGAGTTGGATGAGCAACGCTATGGTCTGCTGGGGAAGAGGAAGAAGTGAGGAGCCGACACGCCTGACACACCATGAGATGCTGTAGCCGGATGATCAGTGGCGTTTCACCAGCCTCAGCACGGACATGGTGTATGGGGATGGCCGTGTAAGCGCCTGTGAAGAACCTGACCCCCTCATGGTGTACAGCATCAATAATTTTCAAGTACGAAGGTCTCGCTGACCCATACACTCGGCATCCATAGCCCATGCGCGATCGAACGAAAACCCTATAAAACTGCTGCAGACTTCAGAATGTTCGACGCCCCCTGGGGCATTGCCTTGGTCCTTCATATGTGGTAACCACGACACCCTGGAATAAGAAATGAGGCCCCAAAACCACACACAGTCTTTAAAAGGGGGAATATTGTTACACAAATGCAGCTGAGGTAAATTAAAAATACGACGGGAACGATTAAAATAAACACACACACACACTTGTGCACAGAAAACATAAAACCAGTCTTTGCAACACACTCCAACAGTGTCTTCAATGTAACAAACGAGTTGCCGTTGCAATACTGGAAGAAGAACAGAAAACTTAAATATCGCCCACAAATAAGGAGCACTGTACAGGACTTCTTACTGTAGACATCTTACCCTTTATGGCTGTGGCAAAGAGGGTACCACTTGAAACGCAGCCCTGAGGAACCACATTTTCCTGCTCGAAACTATGTGACAGCACATCACCAACTTGTTACCGAAAAAAGCGCTTTGATAAAAAGGATCAAACAAAGATTTGAGATGGCCACGGAAACCCCATTGCTGAGGAATGAGATATCCTCAAGTATTATCGTAAGCCTTACTTATGTCAAAAATGCCGTTTATGTAGGAAGTCCTGCTGAACAGAATCTCTAGCAAGATGAAGTTGTCGAAAGTCGATGGAAATCTCCTGAATCCACTCTGAGAGCGAATTAGGAGCTGTCTGCTCTCCAGCATCCAGACCAGACGATGGTTAACCATTCGTTTGAAGGTCTTTCATGCACAGCTCGTTAAGGCGACGCTCTGCTGACTACTGAGACACGTTCGCCCCTTTCCCAGTTTGAGATGATCAAAATTTCCTCCCTCCACGAGTTGGGAAAGTTGCCTGTCTGCCACATCGAACTAAATCTTTGTAAGAGGATTTCCTGAGGCACTGGTAGCAAGTTCCGCAGCATACTCCGTCGGATTTGATGGTGACCAGGCGTAGTATCACAAGATGCAGACAGTGACGCATACAGTTCGCACATGGGAAAGGACTGTTTAGGACTCTTAATCGCTAGAACTGTAGCCAAACTCACCTCTTTCCTGGCTGGCAGTGGCAGAACTCAGCGCAAAATGCTCTGCTATTGTCTGTGCAATGTCTCCAGCTGCTGTTTGGAGACACCCCTGATTCAACAACGCGGCTATAGGTACCTACCATTACCCGAAATCCTCCTGTTGGCTTCCTATACTGTAGTAGAAGAAGTAAAGTCGTTTATAGACTCCAGAAACACTTGCCAATAGCTTTTATTACTCTCCTTGTTGATATGTCGAACCTTTGCCTTCGATATTCGAAAGTCTTCGAGGTTTCCGCCGTTGGGCAGCTCTTCAATTGTCTTAGAGCTGTACGCCTGACCTGAACAACTAAACAGCACACGTCAGTCCACCGAAGCACAAGAGGCCTCCTAGAATGACCAGAGGACATTGGATAGTGAAATCAGCTGCTTGGTGGATTAGTTCTGTGATGTTGTCCAGCCACTCCTGGATGTTGTTGTGGCATTCAAACAAGGCCAGCTGGATGAACGTCATCCAGTCAGCTCTGCTGGTCACCTGTCATGGCTGTGTTCTTTCAGGCAGAGATCCATCCATTATGTGAATATGAAATGCGAAGTGGTAACAGGAATGAAGCTCGTCAGTGACTTCCCACGCAACAGAATCTGCATGGGGTGGAGAACAGAAACACTGGTTAATGGCTGAGATTTACCCAGTAGCGACACAAGAATGAGCGTGAGTGCCTGTATTGAGGATGTACAGCTATCTAGACACCGTGAGCCTCACCAAAATCCGACAGTAAACCTCGAACCCTAATATGTAATGGGCACTAAAGTCCCCAGTAGGAAAAACGGTTGGAGGAGTTGTTGTTTATGGTCTGTTAGAGCCTCAGTGAATCGCATAATAGAGCGAGCAAACGATGATCGTCTGACATACAGAAATTTCTGCAGCAACTGCTTGTAGGTCACTAGGTAGGGGAAAAGCAGAGGAGTGGTGCATATTATACACAAACAAAGCCACCCCTCCCTTGGCACTCTCCCCAGTGAGTAACCCTTAGAGCATGGGCATCAGGTGCTTTAAATTGGGTTTCCTGCAAAAATAAGCGCAGGGTACGTTGCTGTGCCAGCACTTTCAGTTCCTCCACATGTGTCCTGAACACATTAATGTTCGTCTACAGTATGGAAGCCCTTTTAAAGGTGAGGTTTTACTCCGTTTTTCCGCTTTTTGTTCCGCCTTGGTGGCGAGACCAAAACGGATGTGGGATCACTTGAGGGACTTGCTGGTTCTCCACACACAAACGTCGACGTACATACCGGAGATGGTAGGATCATCGTCAGACCCATCAGTCAGCAACAAAGCAAGGTGGTCGTATGGTCCGATGGCTTCAGCACATATTTTTCAAATTTGGAAATTTGGCCTTCGCCCCCAGATTGGATTTTGAGGACTGTGGAAAAGCTGATGCAACAGAAACACTCTGCTGGATCTCTTCTGATGTCTGGTGTGACGATTTGGTATATACGCTGACCCTATTTTCTTCACCTTTCAGTGTTTCAGCAATAGGAGGACTCGGCTTTGGGACCAGTGGTATAGGCTGCCAGCCACATTTGCAGGTGCCCTGTTCGACTATCATTGTCTGGGTGCTAACACTAACCCTCTGGACGGCTGCTTCTATGCCAAGTCAAAAGACTTCACTGAGTGGCCGTACATTACTTCTTCTTGTCAGAGTACGAGACACATTGAGACACATTGGGCTACATTGGGTTTCCTGAATCTTCTTTTCTTCAGCAAAGATGGGACAGTTCCTGCTCCAAACTGGATGGGCCCAGGAGCAATTAGCACATCTGGGTGGGGTAGTGCATTGAAAACCTTGTTTGTGTACCACTCTGCCACTTCGTCTACATGTAGCTCAACCGTTACAACCCATAGCGTTGTGATCAAAGCGTTGTCACTGGAAGGAGTGCATTGAATTTGGGACATAAGGTCTCATTTAAGGTGTAGAAATCACTCTGAAATATACACCAGCAACTTCAGCAGACTGAATGTCAGAATAAATGATGCTGATTTTTGGCGCTCACCATCAACCCTTTTCATAACGTTGTGCACGTCAGTCACCCTTGAACTTCCCCATTCCTGTTGCAGTTCTTTTTATCCATGTAAATAATGTCCCTGCATGTGACAACATCTTTAATACTGTTTAAACCACTACGCAGATAACAGGGGATATTTTCCAAGCACCTTGCCATTCAACATCTTCTATACTTGGGGAACCTTCATAGTCTCCAGCAGGAGAGTACCATACTAAGGACTCTTGATAGATCTGAGTTGCCCTGAAAGTTCCTCGAGAGCTTTTCTAAAGAACCACCTACACATTTCATTACAACAAAAACATTATATATCACAGGATGTGGGGTGTTACTTCGGTTAGTGTAGTTGACAGAGATGACATGGGAGCCACTTGAGGTCTTTTATCATTTTGGTATTAATATTGACCAACAGCCCACCTGGACTGCTGGAAGTAGAAACATGATATTTAGGCTTCTTGGTATTCCCATGAGCAGCTAGGGAAGAAAGTCCACCCACATAGAGCCCCACTGGCCTGTGTAAGCCTTATACAGCTTAGGTGCCGGAGGCTTCCCAGAGGTTGCCCGCTAGCGACTATTCCTCTATTCCTCTTCATCGGCCATGAATCTCATTGGCATGCGGCATACCATGAGACTGTGTTTTTGTATAGATGTTTTACCATCTTCGTGATCTGGGCGGCTAAGCCAAGAGCACCGTTCCCTGTGACTCACAAAGTTCCACTGCCACCCTTCACAGTGGTCACTAAAGAATGTCCGCAGCTTACAGTAACAGAGGATTAGAGGTGCTCACCAGTCCCCAGGTCAGGAGCCTTAGGGTCACCAAGCCCCCTGCCTGTGGTTATCTAGCATGCAGAGTGTAGTCGTCTGCAAGTTGTGGCTCTCGTCAACACAAGTGACGTCTGTCGCTTGGGCTCTGAGTCGATCTTCAGTTCATGTGGTAGGTTGGCTAAAGTGCAGAATGCTGCTGCGCACCTCGTATGTAGGCTGCAATTAGAGCTAATAATTTGCAGCATCGCTCCAAGAATTGATCTAGATCCTTCGATTTGGAGCCGAGTTACGGGGTGAAGAACTGTAGGACTCTCCTAGATAGGTCATCGGTGCACTACACCAAAGATGGCAGGTACTCGCGTAGTAGAGTACTTGTGGAGTACGGATGCGGTATTCAGTAGTTTGAGGAATCCAGATGTACGCTCGATAATCAAGATTTTTACATTTCGTAACAAAATTTCTGTAATTCCTGCTCTCCAGGAAAGTTGTAGGACTGAAATTATTCTTGAAAGTGAGAGCTGGATGAAAACCGAAGTAGGAAACTGCGAAATATTTTTCGAGACGTGGAAAGTATTATCTAAAAGAGAAATTAGACGTCAAAGGAAGGGAAGTGTTCATAGCTGTCGACAGAAACGTTGTGTCTATAGAGGTCGAAATTGAGCCTCAGTGTGAAGTTATCTAAACATGAGTAGCAGGTGAACTCATGCTAGTTATCGTATGTTTGAATGGCCATATGATTGCACCATAACGGTAATAGAATAATTCCAAGAAATACCCAGATTAAGTATTATTGTTTGGAGGCAACTAATCTACCGAGTATAGAGTTGGACGTCTATGAACTCACTCCAGAATGAGCACTTGCCCGCGAAAGGCAAAGGTCCCGAGCTCGAGTCTCGTTCCGGCACACAGTTTTAATCTGCCAGGAGGTTTTATGGACTCACTGCTGGTGTTACGGAGAGAGGTCTTGTAAAGTAATTCTGAACATGGTTTCCGAAAACGCCTTGAGCAGCAACAGAAATATTTTAGACCTCGTAGCTAATACAGTCCTCACCTGATCTACAGTGCCAGTATAGGGAGATAGACTAGTGATCATAATACCATAGCGGCGATTGTAGCAAATTGGTAGTTAGCATCGTGCTTAGACAATCACAGGAAGTCATTTAATTCCAGTACGACAGACGCAGAGGAACTGGTGGCAATGTTTAATCTAACTGTTAATCCCGAAGACATACGTGCCAGATAGGTGGACTAAAGCAAGTGCACTGGCTTCAGTCAAAGTGCAAGACGATCATGGTTTGGTGAACATGCTTAAAAGCAGACCGAGTTTAAAATGTCTGCGGTGCACCAACTTTAATCCTCGGCGAACAAACCGTCGGCAATTAACTGCGTTCTTGAGTGTGGTACACGTCTTGTATTGCACTGGAAGGCACCCTGGTACACAAAGATATAAATAGAGATATGAATTTGCACTCCGCCACCCTTTGTGCATAAGCCTTCTAGACATCGCTGGTTATTGACGCTATTGTCATATGCTCCCACTTTCGTCAACAAGGAGAACTGTGTCTGTCCATCGCTACCAGTCTGTTCGTTTACGTTTGACGAAATGGAAAACAACAGAAGAACACTAAATTTTTCTAGACACTAGATGGATATACTTCTCGAATTGTTCAGTGTCAGTGCGCTAGTTCTTCAAAATGAAAGAAATGAAAGTTGCAGTATAAAAGAAGAAATGTAAACCGTCTCATTTCAGACTTTTTCTTATTCAGTTCCTAATGCCTTCTTATTTCTAGCTGCACGCTTTTAATAACCCAGTTTTCAATGCAAACAAAAATTAGTAGTTACTGATATTTTATAAAAGATTTTTAATCGACTGCGTAATTTAAAAATTACAAAATAAAATTTTTTCTATCTATTTGTGTTTTACGCTTTATGCAAATGTTCATAGAACACACCCCTCGGCTTAAAGATTTGAATCCATCTTAACTTCAATCCAGATTCCGCCCCTTCCACAAAGCGAGCAGTCACTATTCACCAAAGTCATAGTGCTGGTCGAATATGTGTATCTAATTTTTGCTTGATGTAGATAGAAAACTTGTAAATCAACTTTCTCCAGAATGTTGCGTCAAGTTTTGAACTTCACCGTACCGTAAATATGAAACAGTACAAAAATCAGATCGTCGTGTGGTTCCACTGTTACAGAAAAAGAGGCAGTATGATCACATGTGGAGACACAATTTCATTCATAAATTAATAACCTGCTGGGCTCAACTTAAATATGGGGTACGGTATACGATGCCTTGAAATTGTCTCATAACATCGAAACGCTGCGCCATATTAATGCCACAAGCTTATAAAACCCTGGTAATAACGAGAAAACAGGCGTGAGCCATGGTCAGAACTAACCGTGGTCAACTCGCTTGTTTAACTTTGATCAAGGCCAGTACCCATAATTTTGCGTTGAATGTCGACGTCACGGCCATTAACTTTTAAACGAAGTTGGTGCACTCGGCCTTCCGTTTAGTTATCAGATTCGAAATTTGCTGAGGGGACAGAGATAGTTGCACTCTCGGTTCAAAAAAGAACGCGCAAATGCCGACAGGCGAAAGTTAGTAGGAATTAGTGCGACTGTAAGAACATCAGTGATGGAAGCATACTTTTAACAACTGCCGCCATCATACCTTAGTGAAAGATCTTTCTCTCACCCAGAGAAAATTCTAGTCAAATGTAAAATCAATAAGCAGGTCGAAGGCTTCTCTCCAGTCACTCGTCGAACAGTCTAGGGTGGCGGTAGAGTGCATCAAAGGGAAAACTGAAGTTTTAAATTTCTCGTTTAAGAAATCATTCATCAGGGGGGATCGTACAAACGTACTGTCGTTTGTCGTTTGGCTGTCGAACAGACTCCTGTGTGCACGGTAAAGAAGATGTTTCGTAAGAGCGTGTAAAAATTTAATAGGATTTAGAGGATCATCGATTGAATAATTTGAGGTAGGGAACCTGGGGTCGGAGAAGCCAGTTTAAGGAGGTAAGACAAACAAAAACGCGTTACTGTAAACCTTTTTATTTACATTAGATAACTACAAATACCATCATTGACACAGTGAACGCACCATTTGGAGTGTATCTTACAACATGTGCTGAAACTGACAGTCATCAAACCTCAATGTAAGCATGACATCAGCGAAAAATATTCTGACGCACCCTAACAAATATCTCCGGCGTGTTTCCAATCACATCACAGGCAGCTACAATTCTGGCAACTGATTGCATCTCCTTATCCACTGGGGCCTCATACACAAGTGACTTTGGATACCCCATAGGGAATAATCATGGGGATTCAGGCAAGGTGACCTCGCTGGCCATGGAATAGGACGTCCCCGTCCAATCAAGCGACCAGGAAATAATGTAAACGTACTCCTTCATCGTATTAAACTGCACGTCTCTGAACAGTAATGAGTAATGAATGGATCTGTCGCTGATGAATAGAAAGTTCTGTCATGAGACAGTGTAAATGCTATACAACAGAGCCACCTTACTGAGAAACAAAGGAAAGAAAACCTGCATCATGAATTCGTGGCAATCAGTCTCGTCTTCCTTGTTTTCGTGCAGGGAATAAAAATTGTAAATGTAAATAAACAGTGGTCGTGCGGTTAAAGGAGCTGCAGTCTGGAACCGCAAGACCGCTACGGTCGCAGGTTCGAGTCCTGTCTCGGGCATGGATGTTTGTGATGTCCTTAGGTTAGTTAGGTGTAAATGGTTCTAAGTTCTAGGGGACTAATGACCTCAGCAGTTGAGTCCCATAATGCTCAGAGCCATTTTTTTGGAAATAAACAGCACTGTACGCTCAAACTTGTACACCTGTCAGTTGTAAATAAGGTGAAAAACATAATACTAAGCAAAGAGGTAGACAAGTTTTTTTTCCATATGTCCGTAACTTGGCTTCTCCAACCCGAGGTTCCCTACCTCAAATTGTTCAGGGGACCATTCTTTGTTACATTTTTGCACGCTCTTACGAAAACACCCTGCCGGCATAGACATCCCGGCGTAGAGAAGGAACTGAAAGAACTGAAAATAAATAAATCGCCAAGTCCAGATGGAGTCCTAATTTGCCTTTATAGAGACTACTCTGCACCTTTGGACCCTTACTTAGCTTTAATTGATAGCGAACCTCTCGCCTAGTGCAAAGACGCAAGCGACTGGCAAAACAACGCAAGTGACTCATGTGTATAAGAAGCATAAAAGAGCGGACCCATCAAATTATAGAAGAATATCAACATTATTTTAGCACTGTTTCCTACAGCTAATTTAATTTTCTTTGGTAACTTTTTGTTATTGCCCTTATTTTATTGTCCAAAACAAATTTTGCTGGTAATGCGCATTAATATACTTTTCCATGTAAACCCGTATAAGGTACGACCTGCTTGTTAAAATATCGGCAGCAGGTCTTCAGATATGCCATAAGTCATATGAAATGAAAAATGGAATACCCGTAACGTAGGTCTGCTGCAGAATTCTTCAACACACTCTGAGTTCAAATATAACAAATTTCATTGAGACTGAGAAGCCTCTGTCGACGAGTCAGCTTGGTTTCAGGAAGCTTCGCTCGTCCGAAACTCAGCATGGCCTTTTCTGGAATGAAATCCTATAATAAAATTTGTATAGAAGGCAACCAGATATATTCCACATTCCTAGATTTCTGGAAAGCATTTGACAGGGTGCCCTACTGCAGACGGTTGACAAAGGTCCAAGCATACGGAATAAGTTCCATGTTAAGTGAGTGTGCCGAAATCTCTTTAAGTAATAGCACCCATTGCGTTGTCATCGACGGCGAGTATACATCAGAGATAAGGGTATCGACAGTACACAAGCGATCTGACGGACCGGCTGAGCAGCAGTTTATGGCTGTTTGCCAATGACGCTGTGGCGTACGGGAAGCTGACGTTCTTGAGTGACTGTAGGAGCATGCAAGATGACCCAGCCAGGATTTCTGCTTCTTGTGATGTGGCAGCTCATAGTAAGTGGAGGAATATGAAAGTTAATGCAACTGAATAGGAAAAACAATCTAGTAGCTTTCGAAAACAGCATTAGCAACGTGCTGCTAGACACATTGATTAAATATGTAGGCGTAACGTTCGACAGTTAGATGTAACGGAATGAGAACGTCGTATTGATAAGTGCGAAATGAAATATCGATTTTCTTTCATTGGGGGTAAGGGGGAATAGTACCACATCTACAAAGGAGACGGCATTCGGTACGGTAGTGCGACTCATTCTTGAGGCGTGCCGCTGGATTTGTTAACGGTGAGTTTGATCTGCACGTAGGTATTAAGGAAATGCTTCGTCAACTCAATTGCGAATCACTGGGGGCAAGACGCTCTTCTCTCGAGGCACTGTGGCCAAAATTTAGGAAATCGACATTTGTGGACGACTGCAGATCGATTCTACTCCGGGAAACGTAGATTTCGCGTAGGACCACAAAGGTACCATACGAGAAATTAGGGCACATACAGAGACTTATGGACGATCGTTTCTCTCTTGTTCTGTCTTCGAGAGGAGGAGAAAAGTGATGACTAGTAGTCGTACGTGGTACCAGCCGCCATGGACCGTACGGTGGCTTGTGGAGTATCGATGGTTAATTTTTTTTTTGGAGGGGGGGGGGGGGGAGGAGGGTGTGCATCAGTCTTCTACTGGTTTGATGCGGCTCACCACGAATTCCTCTCCTGTGCTAATATCTTCATCTCAGAGTAGCACTTGCAACCTATGTCGCCAATTATTTGCTGGATGTATTCCAATCTCTCTCTTCCTCTGCGGCTTTTGCCCTCTACAGCTCCCTCTGGTACCATGGAGGTCATTCCGTCACGCCTTAACAGATGTCCTATCTTCCTATCCCTTCTCCTTATTAATGTTTTCCACATATTTCTATCTTCTCCGATTCTGTGCAGAACCACCTCATTCCTTACTTAACAGTCCACCTAATTTCCAACATTGGTTTGTAACACCTCATCTCAAATGCTTTGATTCTCTTCTGTTCCGGTTTTCCCACAGTCCATGTATCACTGCCGGAGAATGCCATTCTGCAGACATACGTTCTCAGAAATTTCTTCCTCAAATTAAGGCCTATGTTTATACTAGTAAATTTCTATTGACCAGGAATGCCCTTTTTGCCATTGCTAGTCTACTTTGATGTCCTCCCTGCTCCGTCCGTCACTGTTTATTTTACTGCTCAGGCAGCAGAATTCCTTAACTTCATGTGCTTCGTGATCATCAACACTGATGTTAAGTTTCTCAGTGTTCTCGTTTCTGCTACATGTCATTACTTTCGCCTTACTTCGATTTACTCTCTGTCCGTATTCTGTACTCATTATATTGTCATTCCATTCAGCAGATCCTGTAACTCTTCTTAACTTTCACTCATGATAGAAATGTAACCAGGGAATCGCATCATTGATATACATTCACTGTGAATTTTAATTCCACTCCTGAACCTTTCTTTTATTTCCGTCATTGCTTCTTCGATGTACAGATTGAACAGTAGCGGCGAAAAACGTGTTGCACACTTTTTAACCAGAGCATTTTGTTCTTGGTCGTCCATCCTTAGGCTCTTGTACACTTTGTATATTACTCGCGTCTCCCTGTTGCTTACCCCTATCTTTCTCAGAATTTCGATCATCTTACACCATTTTAGATTGTCGAAGGCTTTTCCCAGATTGACAAATCCTATGAACGTATCACGATTTTCCTTTAGTATTGATTCCATTATCAACTGCAACGTCAGAATTATTACTCGCATCTCCCTGTTGCTTACCCCTATTTTTCTCAGAATTTCGATCATCTTACACCATTTTAGATTGTCGAAGGCTTTTCCCAGGTTGACAAATCCTATGAACGTATCATAATTTTCCTTTAGTATTGATTCCATTATCAACTGCAACGTCAGAATTATTACTCGCGTCTCCCTGTTGCTTACCCCTATTTTTTCCAGAATTTCGATCATCTTACACCATTTTAGATTGTCGAAGGCTTTTCCCAGGTTGACAAATCCTATGAACGTATCATGATTTTCCTTTAGTATTGATTCCATTGTCAACTGCAACGTCAGAATTGCCTCTCTCTTGCCTTTACCTTTCATAAAGTCAAACTTATTGTCATCTAGCACATCCTCAATTTTCTTTTACATTCTTCTGTACATTATTCTTGGCAGCAACATAGATGCTTGGGCTGTTAAGTTGATTGTGTGATAATTCTCGCACTTGTCAGCTCCTGCAGTCTTCGGAATTGTGTGGATGATTTGTTTCTGAAAGTCAGATGGTGTGTTCCCAGACTCATACATTATACACACGAACATGAATAGTCGTTTTGTTGACATTTCCTCAATGATTTTTGAAATTCTGGTGGAATGTTATCTATCGTCTACATTTAACAAAGGAATTCCAGTTGTACTCTGAATGTTACCATCTTTACTTTTAATGCCATCGAAAGTAGTTTTGACTTTTCTATATGCTGAGCCTGTCCTTCGGACAATCAATTCTTTTTTGATTCCTTGACATTTTTCATGCAGACATTTCGTCTTAACTTCCCTGCACTCCTCATTTTATTCATTCGTCAGCGACTTGTATTTATATATTTCTGAGTTTCCCGGAACATTTTTGTACTTCCTCCTTTCACCGATCAACTGAAGTATTTCTTCTGTTATCGATGGCTTCTTCGCTGTAACGTTCTTTGTACCTATGTGATGACCCCTTTTAGAGATGTCCATTCGGCTTCAACTGTACTGTCTACTGAGCTATTCCTTATTGCTGTACTCCCATTAGATAACTTGAAGAGTATCTCGCCATTCTTAAGTACTTACGAATCTCACTTCTTTGCGTATTGATTCTTCCTGACTAATTTCTTAAACTTCAGCCTACTTTTCAGCACTACTAAATTGTGATCTGAGCCTATATCTACTCCTGGCTACGTCCTACAATTCGGTGTCTGATCTCGGAATCTCTGTCTGACCATGATGTAATATAACTGATATCTTCCTGTATCTCCTGGTATTTTCCAAATATACCTCCTCCTCTTGTGATTCTTGAACAGAGTATTCGCTGTTATTAACTGGAATTTATTACAGAAATCAATTAGTCTTCCTCCTCTCTCATTCCTTGTTCCAAGCCCATATTCTCCTGTAACCTTTTCTTCAACTCCTTCCCCTTCAACTGCATCACAGT
Source organism: Schistocerca americana (assembly GCF_021461395.2). NCBI lineage: Eukaryota > Metazoa > Arthropoda > Insecta > Orthoptera > Acrididae > Schistocerca > Schistocerca americana. The sequence goes on from NC_060121.1 coordinate 98,735,076, forward strand.
CCCCCATGACTATTAGATATTAATTTCCCTTTACGTACTGTATTACCCTTTCAATATCGTCATATACTTTCTCTATGTCTTCATCTTCAGCTTGCAACGTCTTCATGTATACCTGAACTAGCGTTGTCGGTGTTGGTTTGCAGTCGATTCTGATGAGAAAGACCCTATCACTGAACTGTTCACAGTAACACACTCTTTGCCCTACCTTCCTATTCACAACGAATCTTACTCCCGTTATACCATTTTGTGCTATTGTTGTTATTACCCTACACTCATCTGACCAGAAAATCTTTTCTTCCTTCTATTTCACTTGACTGACCCCTACTACATCTAGATCGATATATCTATGTAGATATACATTAATATGGCAAATTAGGCTTATACTAACTTGCAACGTGGGCGCACGCGTTCGTAAAGAAGCGGCGGTTGCAAATTCGATACTTCTTAAGTAATGTGACTGCTATGACAGCAGATTGCGACGCTTTTATGCTGCTACGTTCGTGTAATGAACGTACTGCAGATCGCTATAAGCACAAAAGACTTTAAGCTCGTTTCCACGTCTGACACGTGTAGAACGATGGCAGGAAGCCGCAAGCGGCATAACGGGAACCACTCCCTAGCGCTGACAGGAACAGAGGGACAACGCCTGCCTGAATCTCCTTCCTATGTCCACTGAAGCAAACACTGAAAGTCACTCGTCTTGCCACTGTTGTGCTCCAGACCCAAATTTGTTGCTTCTAGGTTCTGCTAAGGACAGTACCTTTGCGTGACAGAAATACCGTTTGATAGTGCCGTAGTGGCAACTGTACATTGCAGACAAAACATAGCGGACCCAGAAAATATCCATGCACCGTAAGATGACCCAGGGGCAGATGATGTAAACTGGGCTGCCTATTTTGTGGTGCATGGAATATCTTCCAGATCCGCTTTATTTTGTCTGTCACGTATTAAAGGTGAATGCTAGAGCCACATCTCAAGCTCCATCGCGTGACGAGGTTCCCATTTAAAGTGGCTGGATGACACAAAAAACTCACTTAAAAAGAGAAAAATAGTCGTACTGAACTGTTGCCTGGGAGATTCCTAGGACTACGATCAGCCACGTAATCGGGAAGGCTTTCATTCTTCCACGCACAGTGTCCTCCTTCACACTTACTAATGTATACCAAACAGTTATGCCGTCGTCGAGTGAATTTCTTAGACATGATCAACGCTTCGTGCCCATTACCACAGAATATCTTCAAGGTACAGCCAAGCCTCAACGAAGGTCCGATTCATACACTGGCTTGCCAATCAGTGAGGCGAGATTCCGTTTCGACGTGTTTTCGCGCAGATACACGACGTCACACGTTTTCGGAAATAGAGCTCGATTGCATCGCGTGTGCCTGCATTCGTTCGGAATCCAATGCGGTCCTCCCCGACGACAGTTTCCAACACACTTCAAATTTTTCTCTTATTATTCTAACAAAAACGTCTGAGTCTAGTGGCTGTGGTCTGCGTATAAAATTGTTTCCTGACCTTCCGTCGTCGATTGTAGGAAATGAAACTCCAAGAAAGTAAAGTACCAGTTCTGAAAGCCTACACTGCATGATCTTCTATAAATAATTCGTGAAAGTCGTTTGCCACCATGACTTACTAAGTGGTGTGCGTTAATATTCACACCTGACCTCTCTGAAGTTGGGTACATTACATTATTCTTGAAGTATCACGGTATTTCGCCTGCCACTTACATCTTGTATACCAGTTGAAATAGTTTTGTAACGACTGGCTGTCTCAAAGTTCTAAAAGATTCTGAGATAATGTCGCCTACTGCAGAAGAGTTATTTCAACTTATGTCTCCAGTGTGCTGTCAAACTTTTCTCATAGTATCACATTTACCATCCCATCTTCATATAATTGGTCTTTCCTTCCCATCATACTGTTCACGTTTTCTCCCAATATATAGCCTTTCTAAATAGACCTTCCACTTTTTATTCTCCCCTTCTCTTCTTAGTAATCTGAGTCCGTGATATTCTTACAGTTGCTTCTCTTCTTCCCAATAAATTTGTCACCCTCAACAATAATTCAACTGTCCCAAAAAGTACAGTTAATTTGGATTTTGTGTTTCAGACTGAACATACCATTTTTCAGTCCACAATATTGGAAATTACAGCAGCCATATACATGTGCCATTCACAGTATACCGCTAGAGGAACTCCAATATTACTCTATCAGAGTTCTTGCTGATAACTGGTTTTAATTCTAACAGAAAAATAAAAATTGAGTGTTTCAAATCAAAGACGTCACGACATGTACGGTCGTGCTCAAAAGTATCCGAACGATCTGAATTGCATTTCGCCTGACTCGCATGCAACCCGTATAACACAGCTGTCTAATCGCACCTTGGTACAGTCGTTTGACTATTGAAAATGGTCCCAAGTCACCACTAGAAAACTCTGCTCTGTATCGCAATAACTCAAGATGTGAAGTAATACCACGATACTACGAATATCAGGGAACACCTTATCACACATAAGACTGTCCTAAAGGCTTGTAAGCTCACATTTGCTGCAATAAATGACATACCTGAAATGTTACCACTATCATTATTACGTCAGCTAGGTAATGCACACAGTTAGTTCATCGTATTCATGATCTCCTGTTTAATGGTTTAATGGCTCTGAGCACTATGAAACTCAACTGCTGTGGTCATAAGTCCCCTAGAACTTAGAATTACTTAAACCTAACTAACCTAAGGACATCACACACATCCATGCCCGAGGCAGGATTCGAACCTGTGACCGTAGCGGTCGTGCGGTTCCAGACTGTAGCGCCTTTAACCGCTCGGCCACTCCGGCCGGCTGATCTCCTGTTTAAAGTAACATACCATACTTGTTATTTAACACAAAATGACATTAAAAATTTACGTTTTTCACTAGCAGCTAGTAGAGAATATGTATGAACTTCAAATGACACGACGAATCGCATCGTTCTGCAATGGATTCAAACGCATGTCATGAAGACTAAGATTTCGTGACTGACAGAAACTAACAGCCATTCCTGACTAGGCACACAGAGAGTGGTATACCTCGATTTTAGACAGTATCAGTTAGCAAATATCAACTTTAAATTACATAACGTAAACATTTTTAACGGACGCGAATTCCTACCCAGCATCTATTGTCCCTGTAACGAACTACGAGAGATGTTAAATATTGTTCTTCACAAGTAACTTACTTGAAATGCCGTGGGGTAAAGCTTTGTGTTGGACAGGGATTCGAACCCAGAACCTAATCGGATTGTTATCGAAGCACAATCAACTGCGAAATATCGGATTTTCTCGGCAGTAGCTAGATGTTTTAACTGAAATGGCGAGACGAAACATTACTTTTCTCCTTCCCAGGACTCTAACCCGGCATTTATTGCTATTATATTCGAGAGAAAACGAACGTTAAATATGGTTTTGTTACACCAGCAGCGACATGTGAACATTTTTTAACTAGATAATGCCGGCGTCCCCCGGAAACGTTGCAATAAAAGACAACGGCCAATCCTTCCAACACCGGAAAAGCAAAAAGAATGGGCTCTTCTCAGAGCCAACTCTGACGATTGCAAGCCTATACGTGGAGGGTATCACCAAAAACAAACAACAAATCATATCACAGCTTTGCCGCACGCACAAATGGGACATACTGTGTATACAAGAACCACACAAGAATGAAGGTGCAAAAAGACCAGAAATAGAAGGAATGAAATTAGCCATAGAAAATCCACATTCTAAATATGACAGCGCTGTCTTCACAAAACCTGAGATGGCCATAGTATCAACTAACAGAACTACATACAATAACATGGAATTACTGACTGTCGAGTGTAGCACCTTCACCGTATCGTCAGTATACAAGCCGCCTGGATAGAAGTTCAACTTGACTTTACCGCCAAATTTCAACAACCAGGAAACACAGTTCATCTTCGGAGACTTCAACTGCCACAGCACATCATGGGGCTACAAACATACAGACGACAACGGACATAAATTAGAGCAGTGGGCGGAAATAAATAACTTATCCCTGATCCATGATCCCAAGCTACCATGCTCGTTCAGCAGCAAAATCTGGAAGCGCGAGTACAACCCTGATATTTGTTTTGTAAGCGCAAACATGGAAGACCGATGCTTAAAAACTGCATACGCACCTCTTCCTAAAACACAAAACCGACCTATCGGAATCCAAATATACGCTGCTTTGAGAACAACGAAAATACTATTCCGCAGACGCTTCAACTTTAAAGAAGCTAAATGGACAGAATATGCTGTGGAACTGGATGCAGAAATAAAAAATCTACACCCAATTCCAGAAAATTATCAAACCTTCGTAGAGACCCTCCAAAAGATTTCTCGAAGACACATACCCCGAGGCTGCAGAGAGCATTTCATCCCAGGTCTCTCTGACGAATCAAAGAACATCCTGAGGGAGTACGAAATGCTTTACGAACAGGACCCCTTTAGTGAAGAAGTAGTCCAGTGTGGAGAAAGACTAATGGAAATGATCAGTGAATCAAGACAAAGAAAATGGGTCGAAACTCTGGAAAGAATGGATATGACCCACAGCAGCGAAGTCGCTTGGAACTTAATAAAAGAACTTAATTGTGTCTTTGGGACAGCTAAACAATGCTCTTCAGTAACACCCAATCAAATTGCCCATCAGCTCCTACTAAATGGAAAACCCAACCAGAAATGTCAGAAAATAAAAATCAGCAGAATTCAGAGTCAAGAGTCAAGCATGTTCGAAATATCATTTACCATGAAAGATCTTAATCATGGGATGAACTCAATGAAAAACGGGAAAGCAGCGAGAGTCGACGATATATGCGTGGAACAGATCAAACAGCTCGGACCTAGTGCCAAGCAATGGATCCTGCAGCTCTTTAATCATTGCTTAAAAACGTGTAAGATCCCAAAGATGTGGAGGAAGTCAAAGGTAGTGGCGCTACTATAACCTGGGAAAGACGCAGGTCAACCGAAGAACTACCGCCCAATAGCACTCCTGTGCCATCTGTAGAAACTGTACGAACGAATAATACTAAACCGCATAGCAAATATCGCAGACCAAAAGCTCATTCCCCAACAGGCTGGATTCAGACCCGGGAAATCATGCACCAGTCAAATCCAAGCACTCACAGAACACATAGAGAAAGGGTTTGAAAACAAACAAATAATAGTTGTAGCATTGGTGGACTTAAGTTCTGCATACGACACCGTCAACCACAGAAAGCTCATGGAAAAACTGTACTGTACATTTAAGTATAATCAGTTCACAAAAATCATTGAATCTCTGCTGCAAAACAGACAGTTCTATGTAATTGTGGACGGAAAAAAAGGCCGATGGCGTCGACAAAAGAACGGTCTCGCCCAGGGCAGTGTGCTGCCCCCCCTACTATTTAACCTATACACCAATGATCAACCAACAGTGGAAGGTACTACCCATTTCAAGTATGCCGATGATCTGGCCTTTACAGCGCAAGGAAATAGCTTCGAGGAAGTAGAAGGGAATTAGAAAGCTCGCTACACGTAATGTATGAATACTATAAAGAGAACTCCCTCAAACCTAATCCATCTAAGAGACAGGTTAGCGCTTTCCACCCCCGCACAAAACAGGCAAACAGGAAGCTGAACGTCACCTGGAATGGCAACAAACTGGACCATACGGACAAACCAACATACCTTGTTGTCGTGCTGGATAGATCACTGACGTACAGATATCACTGTAAAAAAACCTGCCAAAAAGTTGCTGCCAGGAACAATGTTTTCAGAAAACTGACGAATAGTAAATGGGGAGCTAGTCCGACTGTATTACGAACAACTGCTCAAGCACTTTGCTTCTCCATGGCAGAATATGCATGCCCTGTATGGTCCCGATCCTCACATGCCAAAAAAGTCACTACAGTCCTTAATGAAACATGCAGGCTAACAATAGGATGCATGAAACCCACTCCACTTGGGAAAATATACAAAGCAGGTGGATTATCATTTCCTGAATCCCGAAGAATTGCGCACGAACATACAGAAAAATTTAAACAGATTCTCGACGAGCGTCACACGCTGCATGGTTCTTCATGTGGACGTAGCAGACTTAAATCCCGCAAGAGATATATCACTAGTGAATTGAACAAGCCTCCGAAGGACTACCCTGCCTCACGAGAAATACCCAGCGGCAGTACATCAAGCTGGAAGATTTGGAGAACACAGAACCGGATCAGAGCAGGCGCAGCACCAGTTAAAGCAAACCTAGCCAAATATGTCTTGAAGGACGAAGGAGACAACAAATGCAACTGTGGTGAAGTTCAGGATATGGAACACCTTCTACAGTGTTCCATCTGCCCCACAACGTGTACCCTTGACGAACTATGGCTTGAGGAGAGAGAAACATTGTACTTGGCCCGACATTGGGCTGAAAGGCTTTGAAACAAATCTCCGGACACGAAAAACTAAAGTAAGTTTGAATTAGAAATAATATGACGAAGAGTTCAGTGCTGACTGGGAATCGAACTCCACACGTATCGTTGTTGACTACACACAAACAGATGTCAGCGACCGATTTTTTCTCCACCAGCAGCTCGGAATAACATCCTTGAACTTACAGTGGTCTCTCAAATAGTTCTGTGTCTCACTGGGAGTCAAAAACGTCAGACATTGTTAGTGTTGGCAACGAATGAAAATGCATTAAAAATCAAAATAATTATCCACCAGCAGATAGGTGTTCTCACGCTAGAGCTTGATAGTACGATTCGAACCCATTCACGTGCAATATGAGGAGATGTTGAGGAATCTGCAGTTTTGAACAAACAACAAATTGTAGTCGAGCTGTATTGTCACGAAGGGGTCAAATTCCGCGTTAAGGGCGGTCTGAGTTGCGCTCCCAGTTCAGAACCAATGTTATCGACATATAGTAGCTCAAATAAAAGATGGAATAAGTGTCCTGTGACCCTACATAACGTTTGTTTCGTCACTAGAAATACAAAACTAGTATCAGAAAGGTTACTGGTGATAGAGTTCCCACATTTCGCCACTCCTGACTTTGTTGTGGTTCAACCCAACGTCTACTAGGTAGAGAAGGAATATCATGCTTAATGTGAATTTCAGACTACAATGCCATTATATCTTCTTCACTTGGCGTAACCAGAAGTGGATAGAATCTGTGTCTCGCTATTAAAAATCATGGGCAGTTGGAATCGAACCCAAACGATCATCATAGGAACCCATCATCAATCCAACATACCACCTAATCCTCTTCTCTGAGACTCATTCTTCTATCTTAATACCATTGCGGCACACTCGATCAGAATTCGGACACACAGGCTCTCTGTAGTGGTTTGCAGCATGTTCGGTACATTCATTTACTTGGTTGACTGAATCGCCATGAACTATTTGCCTCGGCTACCCAGTGCATACATTCGATTCTATTTCTTAATCATCGAGGTAAAATCACGTGATTGCCACCTATACAGAACTGCCAACAGTGTAGGATGCAGAAATTTAAGTAGGATGGGTTCCTTTCCATTTGAGCTACTCTACTGCACTATCTGTTTGTTGAAAATGTCGTGCAGTGCAAAAGAAAACCTCTAACTGTCTGTCCCTCAAAAGTCTAGATCCGGTCATAAGCATTATCTCACAGCACTTTGGAATGAGGAAGTTCTGGAGGAAATTATGTTGTCTTCTGGAGGCGCTGTAGCAACATGACAGCTAGTAGCGTAACGGGAAGCGTCGCGCACCGTAAATAAGATGTCGTGAGTTCAATTACATTGGCTGCTACATTTATTAAAACGCAGTTCTGTTGTCTGCTGTAGTTATCAATTTAATGAAACTTTTATCATAATTTCCTTCACTTCTCAACCGAAAATACTCCCATGTGGCAAAAGGGCTAACGTTTTGCGACATTTTGTTCTCTTCAGGTTTAATATACGGGCAGGCAGCAGATGCTCCTTGGAGCTTTTGTATTGTGTGTAGGGAGAGTTCATCATGCCAAATTAGTCAGAAAAGTATTTTGTACATTATCGTTGCGTTTGGTCTCGGCGGACGTCACAAGACATCCATTCAAGTCAATCGCTGATTCCTTCACTCAGTATTTTTATTACACAAAGCACGCAGCCCACTGACCGAACATGATGAGCTACCTTGCCAGCGCTGGTAATGGCGTTATATTCTTCTTCAAACCTTCTCTGACAGCTTTAACTCAGAACAAGTTTTCTACATGCATGTAATCAATAAAATGCATGTGCATTGTCAGACCGTTATAGATATCATCGGAGAATTCGCATATATCCTCTCGCTTGTTAGTATTGTTTTAACAACACTAAAACAAACCTTACGAATACTGTGCACTGTATTATAAGAAATGAAATAACACTACCCAAGATAACTTTACGACGAAAGTCTGTTTTAATAACACTGAGTATCTGTACACAAACATGACTCTATCGGCACAAATTAGTAAAATACTACTCACTTAGATTTCGATTGGGTCTGCGATTAATTTGTATGCTGTGTCATACTCAACAAGTATGCAAATGTGACATTTCATAAATAAAGTTCTGTATTCCTAGAAATCCAAAATGTGCTTGTCACCAGCGGAAAGAGCCATTACCTGTTGTGCACCATTGTAAGTTTTTCACCATCGCACTACGACCTGAAAGTATTTTCTTGCGATTTCCTTATCGATGTTCGATCTGATTGTTTGTAGCTCTTTCGCAGAGGGGATAAAATCGTTACAGTCTGCGAGATTGGAACCGTGAACCATACCAGACGCTTTTTCACTGGTCAGCACGTCCCCACGCAGCTAGCGCAGAGGTATATGTTGTGCCGTCCTCTTACGAGGACAATAGTATCTAGAACTCGTAGCCCGCATCTCGTGGTCGTGCGGTAGCGTTCTCGCTTCCCACGCTCGGGTTGCCGGGTTCGATTCCCGGCGGGGTCAGGGATTTTCTCTGCCTCGTGATGGCTGGGTGTTGTGTGATGTCCTTAGGTTAGTTAGGTTTAAGCAGTTCTAAGTTCTAGGGGACTGATGACCATGGATGTTTAGTCCCATAGTGCTCAGAGCCATTTGAACCATTTGAACTAGAACTCGTAAACAGCTATTTAAAGGACGAGATTGGTTGCGATTTCCACGTGCAACGACTTTTCCTGGGCTGAAAACCGTAAATTAACAATCTTTTGTTACACGTCAAGCGATAACAACTCAGAATATTCAATGGAAATGACAGGAAATATCAAGTGAACTTTGAAGCTTAATTCCGTGCACACCAGGAAGTAACTCGTCGATCACAGAGTTGCCAAACATAGCTTGCCTTGTTGCCAAATCTCAGTTACAGTACCAGCTGGAAGGAGACGAACCGATGAGATCCTACAGCGAGCTGGAACGTTACCATAGCTGGCGCCTCAAAGTGGCGGGTGCTACGGCCTGGAATACGTAATGCTTCTGATTCGTATTTCTATAACTAGGTTTAGATACTGGAGCTTAGTTACTAATAATACTCAGAACGGACTGCAAATTAAGCGTCATAAATAAGTAACTCTCATTGTTGTTTTTATATTTCTTTCGTTAGTGTACTCAAAACTAAGAAACACATTCACAGACGTTTTCATGCCTCGCCGATAGTTGAGCACACCAAACAAATAAAAATTAAAAATAATGTGTCTGTGTGTGTGTGTGTGCGTGTGTATGTGTGTGTGTGTGTGTGTGTGTGTGAGAGAGAGAGAGAGAGAGAGAGAGAGAGAGAGAGAGAGAGAAAGAGAGAGAGAGAGAGAGAGAGATAAAAATGAAAAAGAATGAGAGAGAGGGTAAAAATTTGTTGTACAGAAATTGAATACTGGTATGTAAGGAAATCTTTCATTAAAATGACACGTTCCACATCATTATGAAATGTCGTATTCGTGATCTATGGAACAAGTATTAATCCAATCGAATCTAACCGTATATTGATGACTAGCTGTGAAGAGTTATGAATTATCGAAATTTTCGCCAATATCAGTAACCAAAACTAAACTTCAAAATAAAAGACGACAGTTTTTGTAATAAACTCGGACTCCTATCAAGACGCTTTCATCCCTGTTAACTAACCACGAAAGATGTCTCATATACCTCCATTCAGAGGCCACAAAGTTTGTATGCATTTAAAGGTGATGTGCATGATGTGAAGTTCCGTGACGGAGGTACGAACCCAACAAGTAATAGGATTGTTGACCAAGTAAAATCAAATGTTACTTATCGATTTTTCTTACCAGCTGCTAGCTGTTTGAATCTAAAATAAGGATACAAATTTTTGTGCCTGAGGGACAATTGAACCGCACTCCTATCATTTTTCTTTATCGTCCACGAATATATCTTAAGTATCAATTGCTTACTCACCAACAGTAAGATGTGTGCGTGTTTGACCAGAAATTTTTGGCGACACATGAACACATATTAAAAATACACGTTAATTTTCATTAGCAGTCCGGTGTGCACGTGATATAGCATAAAACGAAATTATGAAATTGTTTTTACTGGATCGGGAATCGCACTCACATACTTACCTATGAAGGTGACCTAGAGAAGATTGCAGTCTTGGAAAAAGAAACAAAATGATTGAAATATACTGTTCCGAGAGATTCAGATCCTCGAAACAGGAGATACAAGTTCGAAACACGGTGTAGCACCAAATTTTTCAACGTCTCTAGTTCAATCAAGTACAAGTAAAATAAGAGCCCTGATCATTTAAATGGCTATCCATTCATTAAAATCCTTTTTATTCTAATGTAAGTAAGTTAACTGGCGACAGTATTTCTGTTTACCATGACCTCCACCTATGTCATTTCCCAACGTAAACCGGCTCTGCCCAGTTGGAATTAAAGGAATGTGATGTTTAATGCGGATTCTGGACTATAACGACTTTCTCTTGAGGTTACCAGGGGTAAAATCAATCTGCTTGTGCCTCTTAAAAGTAAATACCTGAACCTACGCATTGTACTTGTGATAGTTCGCTCCACCAGATCATTGTGGCGACATTTCTCAGCACCAGGAGTGTGCTGCAACGGATGATGTGCTTAGCTTACAAAATTAGTCGCAGTGGAAAAATTGCAAGAGTATTAAATGGTTAAGTAGAAGCAAACTTCTGACGTGGAGGTTATGCTATTCTCACGTCAGCAGGATGTAAAGACTCTTCTAGGCATCACGATGTGGAGCCATTTTGAAATTTTCACTAATTCAGGAAATTTCTTAGTTCGAGAAAGCCCTCTGTGAAGTGTGAAGTTACCGGATATTTCGGAGATTATCGTCTTTATTACTATCTTTTTCTTCATACCACTGCTGGAACACATGTGCTTGAAGACCATTTAAGTACTTTTGGTCATTATAGAAGTAGTTGCCCAAGAACAGGTTCTTTCCCCGTCTACGGAATCCTTTTCATGTTAATATCAAACATCAGCGATTACTCGTAGATTACTTTGAAACTAAAGTAATTGATGTAGACGTTACTTGATAACATAAACACGTTGCCTTTCTTCATTTACTTGCACCTAGAAATGGCTGTCAAATACTGCCAAACCATAAGCCAAGAGATATTACTACCTTCTGATATACGTTGCTGTCATTTCTTCCATATGAGTTGGTCGACGTGACCTGTTTCAAGTTGTGTACGACGGAGAATGTTTCAGAATATCAATTGTTTTCCTTTTCAATAAACAGAAAGATTTTCATTCTAAGCTATCCAAGTTCAAAATTTTCGCAATATTAGTTCAAATTTAATATTCGCTTCTATAATGTAGGAAAGCATTTCACAGTTGCAAAACCCGCATCCGACTCATTGTCCTTACACTAAGTCGCTGGCCATAAACTCTAGTTCAGAGTGACACCAGTATAAGTAACCTAATGTAGCGGAGACTGTTTGCCAGTGCTCTTTCTCGCCGGAAAATATGCAATTCACTCACTGGGCTCCATAAGTACACTGTAACAGTAATTTCTATGTGTATGCTATGCATACGGATTGTAGAATTTAGTGGTGCTCTCTCTTCCACTCAGGTTGAAAATCATTTTGAATATTTAGCAGCGCAGAACCCACTGGTGTTAATCTCGTATTCAACCAATGATTCCCACAGCTACAGGAACACTACTTGTGATACCTCTTAGGCAAAATATCTACGCAGTGCCATCAGACGAAAAAATCAACCTGACGCAAACTGTGGGAAGTTTGTTTTACAGCATTCGTACCTGGATAAAGATCTTTTCCTATTTGAGATATCTGTGAACATTGTTGTATAAGGCGATTTAAGAAGAAACTAAATTCCTTCAGCTACGCCAATATTTAAAGAAATCTTCTTAACGGCACTGGAAATGGAAATGCCGTGTGGCTAGGGCATCCCGTCGGGTAGACCGTTCGCCTTGTGCAAGTCTTTCCAGTTGACGCCACTTCGTCGACTTGCGTGTCGATGGGTATGAAATGATGATCATAAGGACAACACAACACCCAGTCCCTGAGCGGAGAAAATCTCCGACCCAGCCGGAAATCGAACCCAGGCCGTTACGTATGAAATTCCATCGCGCCGATCACTAAGCTACCAGGGGAGGGATTAACGGGACTAAATCGTGGTTTGTGAATCGTTTACGAGCCGTACTCTGCCGCATACCGCTAGTTGGAAGGCAAAAACCTTGTTGTTGTTGTTGTTGTGGTCTTCAGTCCTGAGACTGGTTTGATGCAGCTCTCCATGCTACTCTATCATGTGCAAGCTTCTTCACCTCCCAGTACCTACTGCAACCTACATCCTTCTGAATCTGCTTAGTGTATTCATCTCTTGGTCTCCCTCTATGATTTTTACTCTCCATGCTGCCCTCCAATGCTAAATTTGTGATCCCTTGATGCCTCAAAACATGTCCTACCAACCGATCCCTTCTTCTAGTCAAGTTGTGCCACAAACTTCTCTTCTCCCCAATCCTATTCAATACCTCCGCATTAGTTACGTGATCTACCCACCTTATCTTCAGCATTCTTCTGTAGCACCACATTTCGAAAGCTTCTATTCTCTTCTTGTCCAAACTAGTTATCATCCATATTTCATTTCCATACATGGCTACACTCCATACAAATACTTTCAGAAACGACTTCCTGACACTTAAATCTATACTCGATGTTAACAAATTTCTCTTCTTCAGAAACGATTTCCTTCCCATTGCCAGTCTACATTTTATATCCTCTCTACTTCGACCATCATCAGTTATTTTACTCCCTAAATAGCAAAACTCCTTTACTACTTTAAGTGTCTCATTTCCTAATCTAATTCCCTCAGCATCACCAGATTTAATTTGACTACATTCCATTATCCTCGTTTTGCTTTTGTTGATGTTCATCTTATATCCTCCTTTCAAGTCACTGTCCATTCCGTTCAACTGCTGTTCCAAGTCCTTTGCTGTCTCTGATAGAATTACAATGTCATCGGCAAACCTCAAAGTTTTTACTTCTTCTCCAAGAATTTTAATACCTACTCCAAATTTTTCTTTTGTTTCCTTTACTGCTTGCTCAATATACAGATTGAATAACATCGGGGAGAGGCTACAACCCTGTCTCACTCCTTTCCCAACCACTTCTTCCCTTTCATGCCCCTCGACTCTAATAACTGCCGTCTGGTTTCTGTACAAATTGTAAATAGCCTTCCGCTCGCTGTATTTTACCCCTGCCACCTTTAGAATTTGAAAGAGAGTATTCCAGTTAACATTGTCAAAAGCTTTCTCTAAGTCTACAAATGCTAGAAACGTAGGTTTGCCTTTTCTTAATCTTTCTTCTAAGATAAGTCGTAAGGTTAGTATTGCCTCACGTGTTCCAACATTTCTACGGAATCCAAACTGATCTTCCCCGGGGTCCGCTTCTACCAGTTTTTCCGTTCGTCTGTAAAGAATTCGCGTTAGTATTTTGCAACTGTGACTTATTAAACTGATAGTTCGGTAATTTTCACATCTGTCAACACCTGTTTTCTTTGGGATTGGAATTATTATATTCTTCTTGAAGTCTGAGGGTATTTCGCCTGTCTCATACATCTTGCTCACCAGATGGTAGAGTTTTGTCATGACCGGCTCTCCCAAGGCCATCAGTAGTTCTAATTGAATGTTGTCTGCTCCCGGGGCCTTGTTTCGACTCAGGTCTTTCAGTGCTCTGTCAAACTCTTCACGCAGTATCTTATCTCCCATTTCGTCTTCATCTACACCCTCTTCCATTTCCATAATATTGTCCTCAAGTAAATCGCCCTTGTATAAACCCTCTATATACTCCTTCCACCTTTCTGCCTTCCCTTCTTTGCTTAGAACTGGGTTGCCATCTGAGCTCTTGATATTCATACATGTGGTCCTCTTCTCTCCAAAGGTCTCTTTAATTTTCCTGTAGGCAGTATCTATATTACCCCTAGTGAGACAGGCCTCTACATGCTTACATTTGTCCTCTAGCCATTCCTGCTTAGCCATTTTGCACTTCCTGTCGATCTCATTTTTGAGACGCTTGTATTCCTTTTTGCCTGCTTCATTTACTGCATTTTTATATTTTCTCCTTTCATCAATGAAATTCAATATTTCTTCTGTTACCCAAGGAATTCTATTAGCCCTCGTCTTTTTACCTACTTTATCGTCTGCTGCCTTCACTACTTCATCCCTCAGAGCTACCCCTTCTTCTTCTACTGTATTTCTTTCCCCCATTCCTGTCAATTGTTTCCTTATGCTCTCCCTGAAACTCTCTACAACTTCTGGTTCTTTCAGTTTATCCAGGTCCCATCTCCTTAAATTCTCACCTTTTTACAGTTTCTTCAGTTTCAATCTGCAGTTCATAACCAATAGATTGTGGTCAGAATCCACATCTGCCCCTGGAAATGTCTTACAATTTAAAACCTGGTTCCTAAATCTCTGTCTTACCATTATATAATCTATCTGATACCTTTTAGTATCTCCAGCATTCTTCCAGGTGTACAACCTTCTTTTATGAGTCTTGAACCAAGTGTTAGCGATGATTAAGCTATGCTCTGTGCAAAATTCTACAAGGCGGCTTCCTATTTCATTTCTTCCCCCCAATCCATATTCACCTACTATGTTTCCTTCTCTCCCTTTTCCTACTGACGAATTCCAGTCACCTATGACTATTAAATTTTCGTCTCCCTTCACTACCTGAATAATTTCTTTTATCTCGTCATACATTTCATCAATTTCTTCATCATCTGCAGAGCTAGTTGGCATATAAACTTGTACTACTGTAGTAGGCATGGGCTTTGTGTCTATCTTGGCCACAATAATGCGTTCACAATGCTGTTTGTAGTAGCGAACCTGCACTCCTATTTTTTTATTCATTATTAAACCTACTCCTGCATTACCCCTATTTGATTTTGTATTTATAACCCTGTAATCACCTGACCAAAAGTCTTGTTCCTCCTGCCACCGAACTTCACTAATTCCCACTATATGTAACTTTAACCTATCCATTTCCCTTTTTAGATTTTCTAATCTACCTGCCCGATTAAGGGATCTGACATTCCACGCTTCGATCCGTAGAACGCCAGTTTTCTTTCTCCTGATAACGACGTCCTCTTGAGTATTCCCCGCCCGGAGATCCGAATGGGGGACTATTTTACCTCCGGAATATTTTACCCAAGAGGACGACATCATCATTTAATCATACAGTAAAGCTGCATGTCCTCGGGAAAAATTACGGCTGTAGTTTCCCCTTGCTTTCAGCCGTTCGCAGTACCAGCACAGCAAGGCCGTTTTGGTTAATGTTACAAGGCTAGATCACTCAATCATCCAGACTGTTGCCCCTGCAACTACTGAAAAGGCTGCTGCCCCTCTTCAGGAACCACATGTTTGTCTGGCCTCTCAACAGATACCCCTCCGTTGTGGTTGCACCTACTGTACGACCATCTGTATCGCTGAGGCACGCAAGCCTCCCCACCAACGGCTAGGTCCATGGTTCATGGGGGGGGGGGGGGGGGGCAAAAAGCTTACTGACAAATTTCACAGAAGGAAAAGGGGGACGAAATGTCTCCCACTGGAAGGTCATGATGTTTTATTTAAATGATTACAAGATCAGGTGGAACAAACAGTGAGGCTGTCAGTATAAGCACATTATTGTTGCCAGTATGATGTTGCACCGCCCAGTGCCTGTAATGATAAAGGGCCCGTTTAGGTCAGGCATATTGTATGCAGAAGTGGAAGAGAGAGCACCACTAAATTCTCCAATCCGCATGCGTTGCATGCATACTGTTACAGTGTACTTATGGAGCCCAATGAGTGAATGTATATTTTCCGGTGAGAAAGAACACTGGCAAACACTCTTCGCTACATTAGCTTACTTAAACTGGTGTCACTCTAAGCTAGAATTTATGGCCAGCGACTAAGTGTAAGGACAACGAGGCGGATGCGGGTTTTGCAACTGCGAAATCCTTTCCTACATTTTAGAAGCGAATATTAAATTTGAACTAATTTTGCGAAAATTTTGAACTTGGATAGCTTAGAATGAAAATCTTTCTGTTTATAGAAAAGGAAAACAATTGATTTTCTAAAACATTCTCCGTCATACACAACTTGAAACAGGTCACGTCGACCAAATCATATGGAAGAACTGACGGTGACTAATATCGGAAGGTAGTAAGATCCCTTGGCTTTTGGTTTGGCAGTATTCGACAGCCATTTCTAGGCGCAAGTAAATGAAGAAAGGCAACGTGTTTATGTTATCAAGTAACGTCTTCATCAATCACTTTAGTTTTAATGTAATCTACGAGTAATTGCTGATGTTTGATATTAACACGAAAAGGATTCCGTAGACAGGGAAACAACCTGTCCTTGGGCAACTACATCTATAATGACCAAAAGGCCTTAAATGGTCTTGAAGCACATGTGTTCCAGCAGTGGTATGAAGAAAATGATAGTAGTAACGATGGTAATAATCGAATTATCCGGTAACTTCACACTTCACACAGGGTTTTCTCGAACTAAGATATTTCCTGAATTAGTGAAAATTTCAAAATGGCTCCACATCGAGTCTATAATGCCTAGAAGTGTCTTTTCATCCTGGTGACGTGAGAATACCATAATCTCGTCGTCAGAAGCTTGCTTCTACTTAACCATTTAATAGACTTGCATTTGAAACTTCCTGGAAGATTAAAACTGTGTGCCGGACCGAGACTCGAACTCAGGACCTTTGCCTTTCGCGGACAAGTGCTCTACCGACTTAGCTGCCTAAGCACGACTCACGCCCCATCCTCACAGCGATTGGCAAACGTCCCGAGTTGTAGTATCGGTCCGGCACACACTTTTAATCTGCCAGGAAGTTTCATATCAGCGCACACTCCTCTGAAAAGTGAAAATCTCATTCTAGACTTTCATTTTTTCCACCGTGATTCATTTTCTAAGCTAACCACATCACTCGTTACAGTACACTCCGGGGTTGAGAAATGTGGCCACAATGGTCTGGTGGAACGAACTATCACAAGTGCAATGCGTGGGATCAGGCATTTACTTTTAAGAGCTATAAGTAGATTTACATTAACCCTGGTAACCTCAAGAGAAAGACGTATAATTCAGAATCCGCGTTAATAATCACGTTCTTTCATTCCCAACTTTACCGAGCCGGTTTACTTTGGGAAATTACATAGGCGGAGGTCATGGTAAAGAGAAATACCGTCGCCAGTAAACTTACTAACAAAAAAAAAAAAAGATCGGATAGCCATTCAAAGGAACAGGGCTCTAATTTTACTTGTACTTGATTGAACTAGAGACGGTGTAAAATTTGGTGCTGGACCGTGATTTGAACTTGTATCTCCTCTTTCGAGGATCTGAATCTCTCGGAACAGTATATTTCAATCATTTAGTTCTTTTTTTCGAGACTTAAATTTATGGTCAAACACGCACACATCCTACTGTTGGTGAGTAAGCAATTGATACTTAAGCTACATTCGTGGACGAGAAATAAGAAGGCCGGCCGGGGTGGCCGAACAGTTCTAGGCGCTACAGTCTGGAACGATAGGAGTGCGTTGCGATTGTCGCTCAGACACAAAAATTTGTATCCTTATTCAAACACCTAGCAGCTGGTAAGATAAACCAATACGTAACATTTGATTTTACTTAGTTAACAATCCTGTTACGTGTTGGGTTCATAACCTCCGTCACAGAACTTCACATCATGCTCTTCATCTTTAATGCATACACAGTTTGTTACTTCTGAATGGAGGTATATCAGACACATTTCGTGGTTAGTTAACAGGGATCAAAGGGGCTTGATAGGAGTCCTGGTTTATTGCAAAAACTGTCGTCTTTTATTTTCAATTATGATTTGATTACTGATATTGGCGAAAATTTCGGTAATTCATGACTCTTTACGGCCAGTCAGCAATATGACATGATACTTGTTCCATAGATCATGAATACGAGGTTTCGTAATGATGTGGAACGTCTCATTTTAATGAAAGATTTCTTTACATACTGGTATTCAGTTTCTTTACAACAATTTGTTACCCTCTAACTCATTCTTTTTTATTTTTATCTCTCTCTCACTCTCTCTCTCTCTCTCTCTCTCTCTCTCTCTCACACACACACACACACACACACACACACACACACACACACACACACATACACGCACACACATCCTTTTTTTATTTTTATTTGATTGTTGTGCTCAACTATCGGCTAGGCACGAAAACGTCCGTGAATGAGTTTCTTAGTTTTGAGTACAGCTACGAAAGAAATAAAAAAACAACTTTGAGAGTTACTGACTTATGATTCTTAGTTTGCAGTCCGTTCTGAGTATTATTAGTAACTACGCTCGAGTTCCTAAACCTAGTGGCAGAAATACGAATCAGACGCATTACGTATTCCAGGCCGTAGCAGCTGCGACTCTTAAACTATGGTTACTTTCCAGCCCTCTGTAGGATCACATCGGTTCGTCTTCTTCCTGCTAGTACTATAACTGAGATTTGGCATTAGGGCAAGGTATGTTGGCAACTCGGTGATCGACGAGTTACTTCCTGGTGTGCACGGAATTAAACCGCAAAGCTCACTTGATTTTTCCTGTCATTTCCTTTGAATAATCTGAGTTATTATCGCTTGAGGAGTAACAAAAGATTGTTGATTTACGGTTTTCAGCCCAGGAAAGTCGTTGCACGTGGAAATCGCAACTAATCTCGTCCTTTAAAAAGTGGTTTACGAGTTCTAGACACTATTGTCCTCGTAAGAGGAAGGTACAACATATACCTCTACGCTAGCTGCGTGGGGACGTGTTGTCCTAAAAAAAAGCGTCTGCTATGGTTCGCTGTTCCAGTCTCGCCGACAGTAACGTTTATGTCCCTTCTGTGAAGGAGCTATAAGCAGTCAGATCAAACATCGATAAGGAAATCGCAAGAAAATACTTTCAGGTCGTAGTGCGATGGTGAAAAACTTACAATGCTGCGCAACAGGTAATGCCTCTTTCCGCTGCTGACAAGCACATTTTGGGTTTCTAGGAATACAGAACTTTATTTATGAAATGTCACATTTGCATACCTGTGAGTATGATACAGCATACCAATTAAACGCAGATTCAATCGAAATCAAAGTGAGTAGTATTTTACTAATTCGTGCCGATAGAGACATGTTTGTGTGCTGATACTCAGTATTATTAAGACAAACTTTCGTCGTAAGTTTATGATGGGTAGTTTTATTTCATTTCTTATAATACAGTGCACAGTATTCGTAAGGTTTGTTTTAGTGTTGTTAAAACAATACTAACAAGAGAGAGGATAATTGCAAATTCTCTGATGTTATCTATAACGATCTGACAATACACCTGCAGTTTATTGATTACATGCATGTAGAAAACTTGTTCTGAATTAAAGCTGTCAGACAAGGTTTGAAGAAGAATAAAATGCCTCTACCAGACGACAGGTAAAGTAGGATATAATTTCCTGACTATTTTGGCACGATGCGGTCTCCCCATACATAATAAAAAAGCTTTGAGATGCAACTGCTGCATGGCCGTCTATTAAACCCGAAAAGAACAAAACGTCGCAGAATATTAGCCCTTTTTCCACATGGGACTATTTTGGGTTGAGAAGTGAAGGGAATTATGTTCAAAGTTCCATTACGTTGATAAGTACAGCAGAATTGCGTTTTAGTAAATATATTAGCGAATGTAATGGAACTCGCGATGGCTTATCTACAGTGCGCGACGCTTACCGTTACGCTACTAGCTGTCATATAGCTACAGCATCCCCAAAAGTCAGCAACAGTGCCTCCAGAACTTAACGCATTCCACAGTGCTTTAAGGTAAAGCACATAACCGGATATAGACTTCTGAAAGACAGCGAGTTACAGTTTTTCTTTTGCACTGCACGACATTTTCAACAAACCGATAGTGCAATAGAGTAGCTCAAATTGAATGGAACACATCCTATTTAAATTTCTGCATCCTACACTGTTGGAAGTTCTGTGTAGGTGGCATTTACTTGATTTTATTTCAGTGAATACAAAATAGAATCGAATCTATGCACTGGGTAGCCGAAGCAGCTAGTTCATGGGCTTTCGGTCAACCAAGTAAACGAATGTACTGACTATGCTGCAAACCGCTGCAGGGTGCCTGTGTGTCGGAATTCTGATCGAGTGTGTCAAACGGTGCTATGATAGAAAAATCTGTCTCAGAGAAGAGGACTTGGTGGTCTGTTGGATTGATCATATATTCCCGTGATGATGGTCTGGGTCAGATTCTAACTTCTGCTGATTGTTTTTAATAGCGGAGACATATTCTACTCTCTTCCGGCTACGCCAAGTGAAGAAGGTATAATGGCATCGTGGTCTGAAATTCACATTAAACATGATATTCCATCTCTACCAAGTAGTCGTCAGGTTGAACCACAATTAAGTCAGGAGTGGCGAAATGTGGGAACTCTATCACAAGTAACCTTTCTTATACTAGTTATTTATTTCTAGTGACGAAACAAACGTTATATAGGGTCACAGGACACTTATTCCATCTTTTATTTGAGCTTCTGTATGTCGATAAAATTGGTTCTGAACTGGGAATGCAACTCAGACCGCCCTTAACGCGGAATTTGACCCCTTCGTGGCAATACAGCTCGACTACAATTAGTTGTTTGTTCATAACTGCAGATTCCTCTACATCTCCACATATTGGGCGTGAATGGATTGGAATTTTGCCGTGGCACTAAAGTTTTCATTATGTATTATCAAGCCTTAGCATGAGAACACCTATCTGCTGGTGGATAATAATTTTGATTTTTAATGCATTTTCATTCGTTGTCAACACTAACAATGTCCGACGTTTTTGACTCCCAGTGAGACACAGAACTATTTGAGAGACCACTGTAATTTCAAGGATGTTATTCCGAGCTGCTGGTGGAGAAAAAATCGTTAGCTGACATCTCTGTTTGTGTGTAGTCAACGATGATACGTGTGGAGTTCGATTCCCAGTAAGCAGTGAACTCTTCGTCATATTATTTCAAAAATGCTCACATGTCGCTGCTGGTGTAACAAACCCATATTTAACGTTCGTTTTCTGTAGAATATAACAGCGATAGGTGCCGGGTTGGAGTCTCGTCATTTCAGTTAAAACATCTAACTATTGCCGAGAAAATCCGATATGTCACAGTTGATTGTGCTGGATAACAATCCGATTAGGTTCTGGGTTCGAATACCTGTCCAACACAAAGCTTTACCCCACGGCATTTCAAGTACGTTACTTGTGGAGAAGCAATATGTAACATCTCTCGTAATTCGTTAACAGGGACAATACATGCTGGGTAGGAATTCGCGTCCGTTAAAAATGTTCACGTTATATAATTTAAAGTTGATATTTGCTAACTGACACTGTCTAAAATCGAGGTATATCACTCTCTGTGTTCCTAGTTAGGAATGACTGTTAGTTTCCGTCAGTCAAGAAATCTTAGTCTTCATGATCTGGATTTGAATCCATATGCAGAACGAGATGGTTCGTCGTGTCATTTGAAGTTTATATATGTCTCAACTAGCTGCTCGTGAATAACTTAAATTTTTAATGTCATTTAGTGTTAAATAACAGGTACGGTATGTTACATTGAAGAGGAAATCATGAATACGACGAACGTACTACGTGTATTACCTATCTGACGTAATAATGAGAGTGGTAACATTTCAGGTAGATCATTTATTGCAATAAATGTGAGCTTACAAGTCTTAAGCACAGTATTATCTGTGATAAGGTGTTCCTTGATAGTTCTAGTATCGTTGTATTACTTCACATCTTGAGTTATTGCGATACAGAGCAGTGTTTTATAGTGGTGGCTTGTTGGAACCATTTTCAGTAGTCAAACGACTGTACCAGGGAGCGATTAGAGGACCTGCTAGACAGCTGCGTTATGTGGGTTGCATGCGAATCAAGCAATATGCAATTCAGGTCGTTCGGATACATTAGAGCATGACTGTACTTAATAAAACAGCATCTTCAATAAAAGCAATATTAAGTACCTTCATAATTCATGGCTCAGATTTTGGTCTCTTGCTTTTTCTGTTATACACTGACAGGCATACTGACTTTGAGTGTACAACAACGCTGTGCCTAGTACTTTCGACATTGAAAGTAATCTACAACAAAGTAATGCACGAAGACTGTCACCTATGGAAACAGCGTCAGACGGTAGGTGTTCGCAGGAAACTTACGTCATTTTCAACACATCAAAAGCATCGTTAACATCAGCCGCATCTTTCAAGTAAATATTTTTGTGTTCGTAAGTGTTTGTAAATAATAGCCATATTTCGTACTGAAATCTGTTGATCACTTTGGCAGAACAAAAAAATGGTTCAAATGGCTCTGAGCACTATGGGACTCAACTGCTGTGGTCATCAGTCCCCTAGAACTTAGAACTACTTAAACCTAACCAACCTAAGAACATCACACACATCCATGCCCGAGGAAGGATTCGAACCTGGCAGAACAGATCAGAGCATTAACAACTGGGTCCGTCGGTCGTTTCACCTGTTTACATATTGTTCTAGATTTTAGTCTATACTAAATTTTCCAGACCATATCAACTACTGCCACTGTCGAGGGACGATGTTAGCGCGCGATACTCAGAGGCAATACTGTTTCCGGATAAAATTACTAAACATTAGAAGCTGAAAATTATTTTGTAATTTCCTTTGCTGTACCATGTACCACGCACCTCTCTTTCCCCTCCAGAAAACGTGGCGGAGGATTATTCGATTTGCTTCACTCGGGTTGCGGTGTTGTCTCTGTATCGCGTACTGGATCTTTGCTTCTGTCCCTATGTTATCCGTGGCTTTACATAGTAGCAAAAATACGTTTTTACATACTTTTAGCACGGAAAGTTGTTGACAACTATTTGCATTAGTGCCTGTAGACGTGAAAGATTTACGAAGAAACAAGCAGTGAGAATAACCAACCACTTGAAGTGGTGTGTTCGGTTAGCAGAACAGACAGTTAATACCCACCAACTGGGCCGTTTCAAAGTAATGGTTCATCCCCCGTTTCATACGCGAATGGAACTGGAAGAAGCACTAAGTGATGGGAGTGTGCTCTGCCGCGTACTTCACACTGGTTTTCCGGGTATAAACGTGGAAAAGCCCCACCGACTGACAGCCCACTGGAAAATGAAGAACACTTATAAACACTGCCGGTACAAGTCCTGCCAACTGTTCGCGAATCCGGATAGATGTTCTGAATCGCCTGGTACCCGAACGAAACGTTCAGGTGACCCCATGTGCCCGAATTCTACAGTTCTCCAGAAACTGATCAGAGAAAGAAAGTTTATCGTACAATACACTGTTTATGCCGCGAGACTTCAACGTCAGGCAGGACGTTTTAATTCATTACTTCTTTAGTTGAATTTTCTCATGTTGAGGAATGACAACGAGCGACCTATTTTACTTACTAAAAAACTTTCTGTAGCCAATATCGCACAAATACTTTCTTGTTTTCGACAATAGACTTCGACAGACTTAGCTGTCATCGTCTTGTTTTCAAAAACTTTTGTTACAAATTATTTTCATTGTGAGTTGGTACCTCATGCCAAGTTGGCATTTTAGTCTATAAAATATAGCACAATGGCTTGCCAGAAATATACCCCGTCTAAGGTAGATCTTTAACGAATGGGATACGTAAAGCTAACATAAACAGACGTGCTAATGTACATTTTACTGTGTATTGTGATTTTTAAGACTTGAGAATCGTCTGTGAGCGCTACATATACGAACATGGGTATGTGCACTATGTGCTATTTAATTGAAAATGTTTTATTTCTGACAACACTCTGTACAATATGCTACATTTTATCCACTAATATTGCAACCTGCCATTATGTTCGAACTCACAATCCACATGTACATCTACAGCCATACTCTTCAAGCCATCTGAAGATGTGTGGTGGAGGGTACTTTGAGTAACTCTATCGGTTCTCCCTTCTATTCCAGTCTCGTATTGTTCGTGGAAAGAAAGATTGTCGATATGCCTCTGTGTGGGCTCTAATCTCTCTGATTTTATCCTCATGGTCTCCCCGCGAGATATAAGTAGGAAGGAGCAATACACTGCTTGACTCCTCGGTGGAGGTATGTTCTCGAAACTTCAACAAAAGCCCGTACCAAACTACTGAGCGTCTCTCTTGCAGATTCTTCCACTGGAGTTTATCTGTCATCTCCGTAACGCTTTCGAGATTACTAAATGATCTTGTAACGAAGCGCGCTGCTCTCCGTTGGATCTTATCATTCTGTATTTTTTTTTTTTTTATGTAGATCAGAAGATGACAGAAAAGTCTGTTGAAACTGGTTGTCAAGAATAAGAAACTATTTATGCGTTCTTCGTTATAGAAAGCTTTTATACCGATTACTTCTTTATTATTAACTCTGTTCACAGCATGTTTCACAGACAGTTTTCACGTGTGCTACTGGACGTATCTAAAGGTTATTCAATGTGCGACGCATAGTTCAGAAGATGTGACGTTTCGAAAATTGAGATGTGTGGAAAACTAGCTTTTCTTAAAACAAAACTAGTTAAGTTGTTTATTACAAGAGATTCCAATTCTTTTAAGGATGGGCGATCCGGGAAGGGGGGTGGAGGGAGTCTACTGGTAACCAACTAACTTATTAATTGACTAATATGCTAACTGGCTTACTGTATATGAAGCTTTATTTCTCTTCTAAAATTTCTTTCATATTGGAAAAACTTTGAGCAACTAACTTAATTTTGTTCACATTGCAAGATTTCCATTTCATTGCCACTTAGTGCCTCACCAGTATCGTAATACACTATTCTACGGTCGCAGGTTCGAATCCTGCCTCGGGTATGGTTGTGTGTGATGTCCTTAGGTTAGTTAGGCTTAAGTAGTTCTAAGTTCTAGGGGACTGATGACCACAGATGTTAAGTCCCACAGTGCTCAGAGCCATAATACACTATTCCCAATCAGTCTCTTTCATTAAGATGCGTTGTTATCTCGTAAAATAAGAAAATGCTCCCCATAGACAAAATTTAGGATGTTTGACACGTTCTTTCCCTTTCTCTTCCTACATTTGCCCTCACGGGGTTCCCGTGCCCCGTGTAACAACTGAACTGGCGCATCCTCCCTAGCGGGACCCCGGCAGCGGAGTTGTGTACCGTACGCCGGACACGCGTACTTTCCGGGCCTTTAATCATCTCTGTTTGCACGTGCTGACTCACCCGCCGCCGAAGAGTTGTCTCTCCGAATCGATTCCCCTTCGATTGAGACCACTTTGAGCGACGAAAAGGGGAGTAACGTTCAACGTGCATTACTCCCAGATCAACATCGAGCAGAAACAGTTGCTACTGACAGAGCTTTCCCACTGCTTAGATAAAACCATCTCACAGTATTCACTTCTTTACTCTGATGAGCCTAGAACCTTAACAGTGTGTTGGTCCACCATGTAAGCCAATACAACAACGAGTCTACGTGGTATGGAATGAAAATGTGAAACTTACTGGCAGATTAAAACTGTGTACCAGACCGGGACTCAACCCTGCCACCTATGGCA
Organism: Schistocerca americana; assembly: GCF_021461395.2. Classification (NCBI taxonomy): domain Eukaryota; kingdom Metazoa; phylum Arthropoda; class Insecta; order Orthoptera; family Acrididae; genus Schistocerca; species Schistocerca americana. Next base: position 98,761,076 of record NC_060121.1, read on the forward strand.
ACACTCTCCGCGGGACGGTGAACATTCATCCTCCGACTCAAAAAGTTCTTGCTAAGTTTCCGGAGGTATGTAGCACCGTATGATGCACGCAGGTTACACGCAATCCCAGTAACTTACGGACTATTAGGCTGACGTGGAGCTGCCATCCGATAGCATGCGAAATGTGTTCCGTCATGTTCAGAGCAGGCCAGTTTGGTAACCAACAAATCGATGTGTCTTAACTATCACGGCCCTCAAACCAGTGTAGCACGACTCTGGGATGGTGACACGGAAGTTATTCTGGTCGAAGATGCCATTGTCTTGGACCAAAATATCTTGCACGCTGGGAAAAGCGTTCCCATTTTGATCTCGTGGTCCAAACCTGGTGCTGTGAACGCAGGAAATACGCACAGCAATGTTTCCATATGTGACAGGCTGGGAACGGGAGGTGGGCAGAAAAGGTCAAACAAGTGAGAAAGGCATAATGTTGATTTTATTATTAACGGCCGCTTACACGATTTTTTTCTATGCAGGCACTGAAGACGCCGACGAGGTGCTGTACGGTGCTAGATTTGCACCCGGTGATGAAACTTGGAACAAGCTGTCTTCCAGCATAAATCGATTCCGCATTAACGCATTAACATTTATGCCAAGTTTTGCTACCGTGTGATAATTACAGCCCACATTGGATCTCCATGACCCTTATAACCGTCATTTGGTTTCTGTACAAATTGGAAATAGCCTTCCGCTCCCTGTATTTGAGCCCACCACCTTCAGAATTTGAAAGTGAGTATTCATTCAACATTGTCAGAAGCCTTCTCTAAATCTACAAATGCCACAAGCGAATGTATGACTTTCCTTAATCTATCTTCTAAGATAGGTCGTAGTGTCAGTATGACCTCACATGTTCCAACTGATCTTCCCTGAGGTCTGCTTCTACCAGTTTTTCCATTCATCTGTAAAGAAATCGTGTTAGTAATTTGCAGCCGTGACTTATTAAACTGATAGTTCGGTAATTTTCACACTCCTCAGCCGTTCTATGTTTGGGACTGGAATTATTATATTCTTCTTGAAGTCTGCGGGTTGGGGTTGGGTTGCGAGGTACGCTAGCTATTACATCACCAAAGCAGTAGGGCTAACACACCTGCACAAACTACCCTAGCCATTGCCCCCCCCCCCCCTAACACAAAGTTCTGTTCACATCTTCATCTTATTTTCCCCTCCTTTGATCGGCACTATTGGCAAGGCTCTCTGGCATTAGAACAGGGGCAGTTGAATTTAATGAAACTAAACTTCTAATTGTTGTTGTTTATAGGTCCCCTAACTGTGACTTCAGAGCACTTCTGCTCAAGATTCACTTTGTAGGAAGCACTAGAAATTAGTTATATGTGGTGACTTCAACATAAATTTTGTGTGTGATGGTGCTAGAAAAAGGATGTTGGTAGATCTCCTAAATTCATATGGTCTGATTCAGACTGTGTTTTTCCCAGTCAGAGTGCAGGGGAACAGTAGCACAGCCATAGACAATATATTTATTAATTCTTCATTACTAGATGGGCCTTTCAGACCATGCACAAATTCTAACACTAAAAGGCTTTTCTACTCAAACAAATGTCACATGTAACTACAAAGTATGTAGGAAGCTTAATCCAACAGCAATAGAGAGTTTTTTAATCTTGTCAAGGAATAATAGTGACAGTGTGTTTATAGCGTCGGTAAAATAGATGACAAATATAATGCTTTCCTTAAAACATTTCTCACGCTCTAGACAGTTGCTTTCCATTAGAACGTTCAAAGTGGGGTAGTAGCAGTAATAGGCAGCCCGTGTAGCTGAGTAGTGGGATAAGGATATGATGTTGGACAAAGCGGGAATTATCTCAGAATGTTAGAAGTACTCACAACCAAGCTGCAGTATTCCATTACAAACATTATTGTAAGGTGTAGAGCGTCCCCAGTGCCATATTACGAAAAGACTTTAAATTATTTATAAATAAGACATTCATAATTTGTAAGAGATTTTTTTTATCATGTAGCCGTAAAATAATAATTTCTCTGTGTAGGTTTAGATTGCAAAGAAATAATTTATGACAGAATGATCTAAAGAGACGACAAGATACGCTCTTTTGTTAATTTTTTAGTCGACTTCACTTCTTCGCTTGTCTTGAATGTGTCTAGAGGGACCTCTTGCGTGTGCTGACAATGTAAGCATATTTGTATGAGTTAAACATATAATATAACTATTTAATATTATTGTGCACTTTTAATTTGTAAGAGGTGATCCCGATTTAATGTCCGCCTTCCTTGAACTAACCTGCATTCAAGTAATTTACAGCTCAACAATCGCAGCGGCCGATGCAGCCAACGACGCCATTACGTGGCGATATTAACTTATGAAAAATTAGCGGAAGCGGAAAACTCGCCCGCTATTAGCATAATATTAATTTTTCTCCACAGTCGCACGAAGTTGCAGAAATACTTAGCTTTAAGATTCCTATTTTCAGTAGCATAGCCGAGACCCAGAGCCAGGACTCTGACTACAATACAATGGTTAACGGAGGTAAGAAAATACTCTCGCGCGTGTGTGGGCCGCAATTGTAATTAATAACTAAAGATCTTTTGCTTTAACGTCAACTGACTAGCCGAGGAAATTTATATGAAAAGTTTATTACATTGTTCAACTTAAATATCATTTTTATGAAGGCCCACCACGTAAGTCGGCAACAATCAAAAAATAATAATAACAATAATAATATATACATTAAATTACGACGGCCGACGGACGCGAGATTGGCGCCCAACGTGGGGCAAATTGTCAGGTATATTAGTTATATGTGGTGACTTCAACATAAATTTTGTGTGTGATGGTGCTAGAAAAAGGATGTTGGTAGATCTCCTAAATTCATATGGTCTGATTCAGACTGTGTTTTTCCCAGTCAGTGTGCAGGGGAACAGTAGCACAGCCATAGACAATATATTTATTAATTCTTCATTACTAGATGGGCCTTTCAGACCTTGCACAAATTCTAACACTAAAAGGCTTTTCTACTCAAACAAATGTCTCATGTAATTACAAAGTATGTAGGAAGCTTAATCCAACAGCAATAGAGAGTTTTTTAATCTTGTCAAGGAATAATAGTGACAGTGTGTTTATAGTGTCGGTAAAATAGATGACAAATGTAATGCTTTCCTTAAAACATTTCTCACGCTCTAGACAGTTGCTTTCCATTAGAACGTTCAAAGTGGGGTAGTAGCAGTAATAGGCAGCCCGTGTAGCTGAGTAGTGGGATAAGGATATGATGTTGGACAAAGCGGGAATTATCTCAGAATGTTAGAAGTACTCACAACCAAGCTGCAGTATTCCATTACAAACATTATTGTCATCATATCCTTATCCCACTACTCAGCTACACGTAGAAATTAGTTACACTCCTGGAAATTGAAATACGAACACCGTGAATTCATTGTCCCAGGAAGGGGAAACTTTATTGACACATTCCTGGGGTCAGATACATCACATGATCACACTGACAGAACCACAGGCACATAGACACAGGCAACAGAGCATGCACAATGTCGGCACTAGTACAGTGTATATCCACCTTTCGCAGCAATGCAGGCTGCTATTCTCCCATGGAGACGATCGTAGAGATGCTGGATGTAGTCCTGTGGAACGGCTTGCCATGCCATTTCCACCTGGCGCCTCAGGTGGACCAGCGTTCGTGCTGGACGTGCAGAACGCGTGAGACGACGCTTCATCCAGTCCCAAACATGCTCAATGGGGGACAGATCCGGAGATCTTGCTCGCCAGGGTAGTTGACTTACACCTTCTAGAGCACGTTGGGTGGCACGGGATACACGCGGACGTGCATTGTCCTGTTGGAACAGGAAGTTCCCTTGCCGGTCTAGGAATGGTAGAACGATGGGTTCGATGACGGTTTGGATGTACCGTGCACTATTCAGTGTCCCCTCGACGATCACCAGTGGTGTACGGCCAGTGTAGGAGATCGCTCACCACGCCATGATGCCGGGTGTTGGCCCTGTGTGCCTCGGTCGTATGCAGTCCTGATTGTGGCGCTCACCTGCACGGCGCCAAGCACGCATACGACCATCATTGGCACCAAGGCAGAAGCGACTCTCATCGCTGAAGACGACACGTCTCCATTCGTCCCTCCATTCACGCCTGTCGCAACACCACTGGAGGCGGGCTGCACGATGTTGGGGCGTGAGCGGAAGACGGCCTAACGGTGTGCGGGACCGTAGCCCAGCTTCATGGAGACGGTTGCGAATGGTCCTCGCCGATACCCCAGAAGCAACAGTGTCCCTAATTTGCTGGGAAGTGGCGGTGCGGTCCCCTACGGCACTGCGTAGGATCCTACGGTCTTGGCGTGCATCCGTGCGTCGCTGCGGTCCGGTCCCAGGTCGACGGGCACGTGCATCTTCCGCCGACCACTGGCGACAACATCGATGTACTGTGGAGACCTCACGCCCCACGTGTTGAGCAATTCTGCGGTACGTCCACCCGGCCTCCCGCATGCCCACTATACGCCCTCGCTCGAAGTCCGTCAACTGCACATACGGTTCACGTCCACGCTGTCGCGGCATGCTACCAGTGTTAAAGACTGCGATGGAGCTCCGTATGCCACGGCAAACTGGCTGACACTGACGGCGGCGGTGCACAAATGCTGCGCAGCTAGCGCCATTCGACGGCCAACACCGCGGTTCCTGGTGTGTCCGCTGTGCCGTGCGTGTGATCATTGCTTGTACAGCCCTCTCGCAGTGTCCGGAGCAAGTATGGTGGGTCTGACACACCGGTGTCAATGTGTTCTTTTTTCCATTTCCAGGAGTGTATATGTGGTGACTTCAACATAAATTTAGTGTGTGATGGTGCTAGAAAAAGGATGTTGGTAGATCTCCTAAATTCAAATGGTCTGATTCAGACTGTGTTTTTCCCAGTCAGGGTGCAGGGGAACAGTAGCACAGCCATAGACAATATATTTATTAATTCTTCATTACTAGATGGGCCTTTCAGACCATGCACAAATTCTAACACTAAAAGGCTTTTCTACTCAAACAAATGTCACATGTAATTACAGAGTATGTAGGAAGCTTAATCCAACAGCAATAGAGAGTTTTTTAATCTTGTCAAGGAATAATAGTGACAGTGTGTTTATAGTGTCGGTAAAATAGATGACAAATATAATGCTTTCCTTAAAACATTTCTCACGCTCTAGACAGTTGCTTTCCATTAGAACGTTCAAAGTGGGGTAGTAGCAGTAATAGGCAGCCCGTGTAGCTGAGTAGTGGGATAAGGATATGATGTTGGACAAAGCGGGAATTATCTCAGAATGTTAGAAGTACTCACAACCAAGCTGCAGTATTCCATTACAAACATTATTGTAAGGTGCTTAAAAAAATTATTAGGAAGGCAAAGCGTATGTGGCATGCAAAGAGAATAGCTAATTCACAGGATAAAATTGAAACTATACGACCAGCTGTTGAGGAAATGGCAACACAAGGCAGCAAAAGGTCGACGATATAAAGTCAGTTCGCAGTATTTAACAATCATTTTCTGAACATTGCTGGTGAATTAAACAAAAATTTAGCTTCTTCAGGGAATCATACAATTCTCTTGGCGAATGCCTTTCCGAGATTGATGTCTGACATACTCCTCTGTGATACAGACAAGTGGGATATTGAGTCAATAATTAAATCACTGAAGACTAAGGACCCTCATAGTTATGACAGTGCCTAACAGAATATTAAAGTACTGTGCTGCACATGTTAGCCATGTATTTAGCAATATTTGTAATTTTTCCTTTAGGAATGGTCAGTTTTCTGAACGATTAAAGTACTCAGTAGCAAAGCCGCTTTGTAAAAAGAGAGAAAGCAACAATGTGGACAATTTTAGAACTATTTCTATGCCATTAGTGTTTGCTAAAGTTATTGAAAAGGCTGTGTCTGTAAGGGTAATTGATCATTTTATATCACAAGATTTGCTATCAAATGGACAGTTCGGCTTTAGAAGTCGCTTTACAACTGAAAATGCTTTATTCTCTTTCCATTGTGAGCTATTGGATGGGTTAAACAAAAGGTTTCGAACGCTAGGCATAGTTTTTGATTTAGCTAAGGCGTTTGTGTTGATCACAAAGTATTGCTTCAGAAGTTGGGCCATTACGGAATACAGGGCGTAGCTCACAATTGGTTCACCTCTTACCTTAGGAACAGAAAGCAAAAGGTCATTATTCACACTGTTGAGAATGGCTGTGATGTGTTGTCTGAGTGGGGTACGTTCAAAAGGGAAAGGGGGGGGGTCTAGGAATCACTGATGGGGTCACTCCTGTTCCTTATTTGTATAGATGATATGGCCTCTATTATTATGAGTATCTCTAAAATATTTCTGTTTGCTGATGACACTAGCATGGTGGTAATGGATGTCGTGTGCAACATTGGCTCAGTTTTAAATAGTGCAGTTTATGTCCTAATTTCATGGCTTGTAGAAAATAAACTAACGCTAAGTCACAGAAAGACTTAGTTTTTACGGTTTCTAACACACACGTTTTAATTTCACAGAATGGGCATATGATTAGTGAAACTGAACAGCTCAAATTTCTAGATGTTCAGATAGATAGTAAACTGTCGTGGAAAGCCCACGTTCAGGATCTTGTTCAAAGACTTCATGCTGCCATATTCACTATTCGACCGGTATCTGAAGTGAGTGATAGTCCAACATGAAAATCAGTCTACTTTGCTCATGTTCATGCGCTCATCTCGCATGGTATTATACTCTGGGGTTGGTCTTCCCATTCTAAAATGGTATTTTTGTCTCAGAAACGGGCGGTTCGGGCAATAAGTGGTGTAAGTCCACATACCTCTTGTCGACCCCTGTTCACGAGGCAGGGTATTTTGACATTGAGCTCCCAATATATATATATATATATACACTCCTGGAAATTGAAATAAGAACACCGTGAATTCATTGTCCCAGGAAGGGGAAACTTTATTGACACATTCCTGGGGTCAGATACATCACATGATCACACTGACAGAACCACAGGCACATAGACACAGGCAACAGAGCATGCACAATGTCGGCACTAGTACAGTGTATATCCACCTTTCGCAGCAATGCAGGCTGCTATTCTCCCATGGAGACGATCGTAGAGATGCTGGATGTAGTCCTGTGGATCGGCTTGCCATGCCATTTCCACCTGGCGCCTCAGGTGGACCAGCGTTCGTGCTGGACGTGCAGAACGCGTGAGACGACGCTTCATCCAGTCCCAAACATGCTCAATGGGGGACAGATCCGGAGATCTTGCTCGCCAGGGTAGTTGACTTACACCTTCTAGAGCACGTTGGGTGGCACGGGATACACGCGGACGTGCATTGTCCTGTTGGAACAGCAAGTTCCCTTGCCGGTCTAGGAATGGTAGAACGATGGGTTCGATGACGGTTTGGATGTACCGTGCACTATTCAGTGTCCCCTCGACGATCACCAGTGGTGTACGGCCAGTGTAGGAGATCGCTCACCACACCATGATGCTGGGTGTTGGCCCTGTGTGCCTCGGTCGTATGCAGTCCTGATTGTGGCGCTCACCTGCACGGCGCCAAGCACGCATACGACCATCATTGGCACCAAGGCAGAAGCGACTCTCATCGCTGAAGACGACACGTCTCCATTCGTCCCTCCATTCACGCCTGTCGCAACACCACTGGAGGCGGGCTGCACGATGTTGGGGCGTGAGCGGAAGACGGCCTAACGGTGTGCGGGACCGTAGCCCAGCTTCATGGAGACGGTTGCGAATGGTCCTCGCCGATACCCCAGAAGCAACAGTGTCCCTAATTTGCTGGGAAGTGGCGGTGCGGTCCCCTACGGCACTGCTTAGGATCCTACGGTCTTGGCGTGCATCCGTGCGTCGCTGCGGTCCGGTCCCAGGTCGACGGGCACGTGCATCTTCCGCCGACCACTGGCGACAACATCGATGTACTGTGGAGACCTCACGCCCCACGTGTTGAGCAATTCGGCGGTACGTCCACCCGGCCTCCCGCATGCCCACTATACGCCCTCGCTCGAAGTCCGTCAACTGCACATACGGTTCACGTCCACGCTGTCGCGGCATGCTACCAGTGTTAAAGACTGCGATGGAGCTCCGTATGCCACGGCAAACTGGCTGACACTGACGGCGGCGGTGCACAAATGCTGCGCAGCTAGCGCCATTCGACGGCCAACACCGCGGTTCCTGGTGTGTCCGCTGTGCCGTGCGTGTGATCATTGCTTGTACAGCCCTCTCGCAGTGTCCGGAGCAAGTATGGTGGGTCTGACACACCGGTGTCAATGTGTTCTTTTTTCCATTTCCAGGAGTGTATATGTGGTGACTTCAACATAAATTTAGTGTGTGATGGTGCTAGAAAAAGGATGTTGGTAGATCTCCTAAATTCAAATGGTCTGATTCAGACTGTGTTTTTCCCAGTCAGGGTGCAGGGGAACAGTAGCACAGCCATAGACAATATATTTATTAATTCTTCATTACTAGATGGGCCTTTCAGACCATGCACAAATTCTAACACTAAAAGGCTTTTCTACTCAAACAAATGTCACATGTAATTACAGAGTATGTAGGAAGCTTAATCCAACAGCAATAGAGAGTTTTTTAATCTTGTCAAGGAATAATAGTGACAGTGTGTTTATAGTGTCGGTAAAATAGATGACAAATATAATGCTTTCCTTAAAACATTTCTCACGCTCTAGACAGTTGCTTTCCATTAGAACGTTCAAAGTGGGGTAGTAGCAGTAATAGGCAGCCCGTGTAGCTGAGTAGTGGGATAAGGATATGATGTTGGACAAAGCGGGAATTATCTCAGAATGTTAGAAGTACTCACAACCAAGCTGCAGTATTCCATTACAAACATTATTGTAAGGTGCTTAAAAAAATTATTAGGAAGGCAAAGCGTATGTGGCATGCAAAGAGAATAGCTAATTCACAGGATAAAATTGAAACTATACGACCAGCTGTTGAGGAAATGGCAACACAAGGCAGCAAAAGGTCGACGATATAAAGTCAGTTCGCAGTATTTAACAATCATTTTCTGAACATTGCTGGTGAATTAAACAAAAATTTAGCTTCTTCAGGGAATCATACAATTCTCTTGGCGAATGCCTTTCCGAGATTGATGTCTGACATACTCCTCTGTGATACAGACAAGTGGGATATTGAGTCAATAATTAAATCACTGAAGACTAAGGACCCTCATAGTTATGACAGTGCCTAACAGAATATTAAAGTACTGTGCTGCACATGTTAGCCATGTATTTAGCAATATTTGTAATTTTTCCTTTAGGAATGGTCAGTTTTCTGAACGATTAAAGTACTCAGTAGCAAAGCCGCTTTGTAAAAAGAGAGAAAGCAACAATGTGGACAATTTTAGAACTATTTCTATGCCATTAGTGTTTGCTAAAGTTATTGAAAAGGCTGTGTCTGTAAGGGTAATTGATCATTTTATATCACAAGATTTGCTATCAAATGGACAGTTCGGCTTTAGAAGTCGCTTTACAACTGAAAATGCTTTATTCTCTTTCCATTGTGAGCTATTGGATGGGTTAAACAAAAGGTTTCGAACGCTAGGCATAGTTTTTGATTTAGCTAAGGCGTTTGTGTTGATCACAAAGTATTGCTTCAGAAGTTGGGCCATTACGGAATACAGGGCGTAGCTCACAATTGGTTCACCTCTTACTTTAGGAACAGAAAGCAAAAGGTCATTATTCACACTGTTGAGAATGGCTGTGATGTGTTGTCTGAGTGGGGTACGTTCAAAAGGGAAAGGGGGGGGGGTCTAGGAATCACTGATGGGGTCACTCCTGTTCCTTATTTGTATAGATGATATGGCCTCTATTATTATGAGTATCTCTAAAATATTTCTGTTTGCTGATGACACTAGCATGGTGGTAATGGATGTCGTGTGCAACATTGGCTCAGTTTTAAATAGTGCAGTTTATGTCCTAATTTCATGGCTTGTAGAAAATAAACTAACGCTAAGTCACAGAAAGACTTAGTTTTTACGGTTTCTAACACACACGTTTTAATTTCACAGAATGGGCATATGATTAGTGAAACTGAACAGCTCAAATTTCTAGATGTTCAGATAGATAGTAAACTGTCGTGGAAAGCCCACGTTCAGGATCTTGTTCAAAGACTTCATGCTGCCATATTCACTATTCGACCGGTATCTGAAGTGAGTGATAGTCCAACATGAAAATCAGTCTACTTTGCTCATGTTCATGCGCTTATCTCGCATGGTATTATACTCTGGGGTTGGTCTTCCCATTCTTAAATGGTATTTTTGTCTCAGAAACGGGCGGTTCGGGCAATAAGTGGTGTAAGTCCACATACCTCTTGTCGACCCCTGTTCACGAGGCAGGGTATTTTGACATTGAGCTCCCAATATATATATATATACACTCCTGGAAATTGAAATAAGAACACCGTGAATTCATTGTCTCAGGAAGGGGAAACTTTATTGACACATTCCTGGGGTCAGATACATCACATGATCACACTGAGAGAACCACAGGCACATAGACACAGGCAACAGAGCATGCACAATGTCGGCACTTGTACAGTGTATATCCACCTTTCGCAGCAATGCAGGCTGCTATTCTCCCATGGAGACGATCGTAGAGATTCTGGATGTAGTCCTGTGGAACGGCTTGCCATGCCATTTCCACCTGGCTCCTCAGATGGACCAGCGTTCGTGCTGGACGTGGAGACCGCGTGAGACGACGCTTCATCCAGTCCCAAACATGCTCAATGGGGGACAGATCCGGAGATCTTGCTGGCCAGGGTAGTTGACTTACACCTTCTAGAGCACGTTGGGTGGCACAGGGTACATGCGGACGTGCATTGTCCTGTTGGAACAGCAAGTTCCCTTGCCGGTCTAGGAATGGTAGAACGATGGGTTCGATGACGGTTTGGATGTACCGTGCACTATTCAGTGTCCCCTCGACGATCACCAGTGGTGTACGGCCAGTGTAGGAGATCGCCCCCCACACCATGATGCCGGGTGTTGGCCCTGTGTGCCTCGGTCGTATGCAGTCCTGATTGTGGCGCTCACCTGCACGGCGCCAAACACGCATACGACCATCATTGGCACCAAGGCAGAAGCGACTCTCATCGCTGAAGACGACACGTCTCCATTCGTCCCTCCATTCACGCCTGTCGCGACACCACTGGAGGCGGGCTGCACGATGTTGGGGCGTGAGCGGAAGACGGCCGAACGGTGTGCGGGACCGTAGCCCAGCTTCATGGAGACGGTTGCGAATGGTCCTCGCCGATACCCCAGGAGCAACAGTGTCCCTAATTTGCTGGGAAGTGGCGGTGCGGTCCCCTACGGCACTGCGTAGGATCCTACGGTCTTGGCGTGCATCCGTACGTCGCTGCGGTCCGATCCCGGGTCGACGGGCACGTGCACCTTCCGCCGACCACTGGCGACAACATCGATGTACTGTGGAGACCTCACGCCCCACGTGTTGAGCAATTCGGCGGTACGTCCACCCGGCCTCCCGCATGCCCACTATACGCCCTCGCTCAAAGTCCGTCAACTGCAAATACGGTTCACGTCCACGCTGTCGCGGCATGCTACCAGTGTTAAAGACTGCGATGGAGCTCCGTATGCCACGGCAAACTGGCTGACACCGACGGCGGCGGAGCACAAATGCTGCGCAGCTAGCGCCATTCGACGGCCAACACCGCGGTTCCTGGTGTGTCCGCTGTGCCGTGCTTGTGATCATTGCTTGTACAGCCCTCTCGCAGTGTCCGGAGCAAGTATGGTGGGTCTGACACACCGGTGTCAATGTGTTCTTTTTTCCATTTCCAGGAGTATATACACTGCTGGAAATGGAAAAAACAACACATTGACACCGGTGTGTCAGACCCACCATACTTGCTCCGGACACTGCGAGAGGGCTGTACAAGCAATGATCACACGCACGGCACAGCGGACACACCAGGAACCGCGGTGTTGGCCGTCGAATGGCGCTAGCTGCGCAGCATTTGTGCACCGCCGTCGTCAGTGTCAGCCAGTTTGCCGTGGCATACGGAGCTCCATCGCAGTCTTTAACACCGATAGCATGCCGCGAAAGCGTGGACGTGAACCGAATGTGCAGTTGACGGACTTCGAGCGAGGGCGTATAGTGGGCATGCGGGAGGCCGGGTGGACGTACCGCCGAATTGCTCAACACGTGGGGCGTGAGGTCTCCACAGTACATCGATGTTGTCGCCAGTGGTCGGCGGAAGGTGCACGTGCCCGTCGACCTGGGACCGGACCGCAGCGACGCACGGATGCACGCCAAGACCGTAGGATCCTACGCAGTGCCGTAGGGGACCGCACCGCCACTTCCCAGCAAATTAGGGACACTGTTGCTCCTGGGGTACCGGCGAGGACCATTCACAACCGTCTCCATGAAGCTGGGCTACGGTCCCGCACACCGTTAGGCCATCTTCCGCTCACACCCCAACATCGTGCAGCCCGCCTCCAGTGGTGTCGCGACAGGCGTGAATGGAGGGACGAATGGAGATGTGTCGTCTTCAGCGATGAGAGTCGCTTCTGCCTTGGTGCCAATGATGGTCGTATGCGTGTTTGGCGCCGTGCAGCTGAGCGCCACAATCAGGACTGCATACGACCGAGGCACACAGGGCCAACACCCGGCATCATGGTGTGGGGAGCGATCTCCTACACTGGCCGTACACCACTGGTGATCGTCGAGGGGACACTGAATAGTGCACGGTACATCCAAACCGTCATCGAACCCATCGTTCTACCATTCCTAGACCGGCAAGGGAACTTGCTGTTCCAACAGGACAATGCACGTCTGCATGTATCCCGTGCCACCCAACGTGCTCTAGAAGGTGTAAGTCAACTACCCTGGCCAGCAAGATCTCCGGATCTGTCCCCCATTGAGCATGTTTGGGACTGGATGAAGTGTCGTCTCACGCGGTCTGCACGTCCAGCATGAACGCTGGTCCAACTGAGGCGCCAGGTGGAAATGGCATGGCAAGCCGTTCCACAGGACTACATCCAGAATCTCTACGATCGTCTCCATGGGAGAATAGCAGCCTGTATTGCTGCGAAAGGTGGATATACACTGTACTATTGCCGACATTGTGCATACTCTGTTGCCTGTGTCTATGTGCCTGTTTTTCAGTCAGTGTGATCATGTGATACATCTGACCCCAGGAATGTGTCAATAAAGTTTCCCCTTGCTGGGACAATGAAATCACGGTGTTCTTATTTCAATTTCCAGGAATATATATATATATATATATATATATATATATATATATATATATATATATATTCTTTACTGTCGTTACTTGTTAAAAGTATTAGATTATTCCCAAGATTAAGCAGCTGTCACTCAGTTAATGCTCGTCAGAAATCAAACCTGTATTTGGATCGGACTTCTTTAACTCTTGTGTAGAAAAGTGTGCAGAATACTGCTGTATCCATTTTCAATAAGGTACCGCTAGAATTAAATCTTAGCAGTAATCCACGCGCTTTCAAATCTAAACTGAAGAATTTCCTCATGGGTCACCCTTCTATTCTGTCGAGAATTTCCTTGAAAAATTAAGCTGATTCTTGTTGTATTGTTGACTGAATTTACTTAAACTTTTGGCTTTACTTTTTTCGCATTCATAAACATTTTATTTTTATCTGGTATTGCTTTTATGTTGTATTTTCATGTACTGACACGTTCCATGACCTTGGAGATTTGCTCCTCAATTTGGTCATACCGAACTTGACATGTAAGTAAATCAAACGGGAAATACCCAAGTGTTGGAAATAATGGGGAAAACGTGTCTGTAACTCAGGCGTAGGTGATCTGTAGATGTGATATAACTGAATTTTCCTTGAGACGTTTTGAGTCTTATCTTGATCTACGATCATGATAGAAGCTGATGAAATTAATAAAAATTTGTGTCGTGGCTGGGACTTCAAACCTGGGTCTCCTTGCTTACTAGGCTAGGCTCCTACGGTGCTTGGGTGTTACTCCAATAGATCTCTACGGTGGTAGGGAGCTACTCTAATACCGGAGTGCTTCAGCAATAGCCGATGGTCAAAGAAAGGGAAAATAAGTTGAAGAAGTGAAGTTTGAGTTAGCAAGAACATTAGACTAGGTTAGTCCGTGCAGCTACAATAGCTCTCATACTGTGCTGGTGTAATGAGTAGCGTACCTGTGTAGAACCTGCGTTCAAGTTCCGGCCATGGGATGGATTTTAAATCATCTCTTCAGCTTCTACGATTATCGTAGAAAACGAGCGTGTCACATTGGAGACCGCCTTGCGGTGGGGAGGCTAACCTCGGCCGGCTCCCGCAGGTCGCTGCGGTGCGCGCGCAACACGCTGCATACGCACCTGTTCGCGAGCTTCGCGGCCAACAACGCGCTGTGGTTGTCGTGGTACGGCGCGGTGGTGCCGCGGCCCGCCGTCGTGTTCGCCAACGGCGCGGGCTGCCGGCTGCTGGCGGCCGCGCTCAGCTACGGGCTGCTGGCCAGCTACACGTGGATGCTGTGCGAGGGCCTCTACCTGCACACGCTGCTCGTCGCCGCCTTCGTGTCCGAGGCGCGCCTGGTGCGCGTGCTCGCCGGCCTCGGCTGGGGGCTGCCCGCCGCCCCCGCGCTCGCCTACAGCGTGCTGCGCGCCACCGACGCAGACCCCGCCGAGAGCGGCCAGTGAGTACTCGCGCCAGCCGCTAGAAAAAAACTAACGCACTCAAGTGGGTACATATTAAGGTAACAGTTACTGCTACATCTTCATTCATACCCTTAGCACCCTGTGAATTACAATGTCCACAATATCTCTCCACGTTTTGGTAGTTATAGATCACAGTTCTATTAAAAGGGAGGTCAGCGTTGGCCGTAACAGCACTGGTACCAGTGTCAGAGTTTAATTTGTACAGCACTGAAGATGATCACTATGTGATCGAAAATCGATTCTGCTGTCAATAAAACATCAATATTACGGCCAACGCTGACCTTCCTTATAATTTAACATGTATGGTCGTTGTGCACAGGGAACTCCATGGAGTCGCCAATCAAACACATCTCTTTTTCTTTTGCTTGTGCCTTTTTCCCGCAGTGACGCAGGGTTAATCGGATTTGGCAAGGTTAAGTTGAAGGGTGCCCAGATGCCCCTCTTGCAACCATTCCGTACCGCCGGGACGGAATTATTGTACCCTAACTGTCTGCGTCTAGTGTAATCCATGGAATAGTGTGAACGTGTAAATGAGGCGGGACGTGGGGACCATCCCAGTATTAACCTAGTGGGATGAGGAAAACCGCCTAAAAACCACATCCAGGCTGGCCGGCATTCCAGCCTCCGTCGTTAATCCGCCGAGTGGGGCCGGCGCGCCTACCCGAGTCCAGGAAGCAGCGCATTAGCGCTCTCGGCTAACCTGGCGGGTTAGATCAAACACAGTATATCTCTATCAATTTGGAGCACAATATACTTACCATATTTTTGCCTCTTGTTACGTGATCCGAAGTGCTGTACTTCTTACTCCGTTCTTACCGAAGGTCAAAATCGAAAATACCTCGTTGTACACTCATGTCCACAAAAATAAAACACTTTGAAAGACTAGATATAGGACGTTTATATTTACGGAACATGTACATTAGTATGTTCTGCAGAAATGATTAGCATTTCAGTCACCTTGGTTCTGCATGTGTCGTGTTACCAAGTAGGCACAGGGCCCGACATGGGCTCTGATAGCTTATTCCGTGAGTGATGGTATCAACGCGTGTGAAACTCGAATGGCGTCCTGTGGCCTATCCATCCATGCTGCATTTACCTGGCTCCGAAGTTCGTCTGTGGTGGTTGCGATTGGGTCAGAACAGTGCACTTGTCGTTTCACCACATCCAATACGTTTTTCATTGTCGACACGTCTGGTGACATGGAAGGCCAGGGCAAAAGGCTGACACCCTGTGCCACCGAGAAGACACTTGTTCGTACAGCAACACGTGGTCATGTGTTGTCTTGCTGAAAAATGGCTTCTGGAGTGTTGTGCAGCGAGGTTATGGCTACGGCTCGCAGAATATCGTTCACGCAGGGCGCACTGGTCAAAGTGCTCTGGACACGCACCAACTGTGATTTGTGGTTCTACACAGTAGCGTCTCGCATCATAAGGCCTTGAGTTCGCGCTGTACGCCATGTGCGAATGCAGTCACTGTGATGCCGCTGCCCCTGTTTGGGCCGGCCGCGGTGGTCTAGCGGTTCTAGGAGTGCAGTCCGGAACCGCGCGACTGCTACGGTCGCAGGTTCGAATCCTGCCTCGGGGATGGATGTGTGTGATGTCCTTAGGTTAGTTAGGTTTAAGTAGTTGTAAGTTCTAGGGGACTGATGGCCACAGTAGTTAAGTCCCATAGTGCTCAGAGCCATTTGAACCATTTTGAACCCCCTGTTTGGCACGAACGGAAATCATTTTCAAACAAACAGAACCCGTATTCGTCCAAAAACACTATCTGATACCATACCTGTCACACTGACGTAGTTCCACACACCATTGGTGTCTACCACGTTTCTGCACATTCGTCAAAGGTTGGGGGAGAAGTGGACGACGAGCACGTTACCCATGCGGTAATAAACGGCGGCCGACTGTAACCCCTGGTAGTGAACGATATGGTAGATTGTTCCACTGTTGCACCAGAGGCTGAGGAGTACGCAGATTTATCCTGCAATGCGATTCGGATAAGATGTCGAAATTCTCGGAGGTGGTTTCGGGTGTGCGACGTGACCCGTATCATCGTGTTCTAGCTGCTTCCGTAAATTATTGTGAACATACGCATTAGGCTGCCGAAACACTACGTCCAACACGAGCTTTAATTTCCTTGATGGATGCACCACATTTTCTCATACCGATAACGCGCCCTCTTTCAAACCCACTGATTTGACGTTACGGTTTACGCACAAATCTCACTGATCCATATCATTTTGTTTACAGCAACAACAAAAGCCACAGGCGCATTTCGCCTGCAGGCGCGACATCGATGTTGATCTTGAACCCGTGGGCTGACATGGTTCAAATGCTCATCGTTTCTGCAGGACATACTAATGTAGACGTGCTGTGAACATCAAGGTCCTAATTCTAGTCCTTCAAGGTGCTGGTTGTTTTTTTGTCGGAACGTGAATGTACATTCACTTTCCGTCTCTTCTCAGCCCGCTTTTTCTTAAGCTGCAGTTTCACTTTCCCGAATCACCCAACGTTTCTAAACTTCACAAGTGAAACAATAACTCAGCATCAGTAATGTTTGTCAGTCACGGATAGCAGTGACGTGTATCGTTAAATTGGATCTAACTTCTGCATTTTAGGTGTTCGTTGAGCTTTTAAAAATGCGAAGTTTCTTCTGTGTACTTTATTATTCACTTCTTCGCTTATTACGTATGCAACTCTTTCAACCTTTCTAACAATTTGGGGAAAACGTTAGTTACATTCAAAACTTCCGTAAGATTAATGTGTCCTTCATATAGCTCCCGATTAAGGGCTCGCTTTTTGGTATGACGGGACTTTATTTCATAGATCAGACAAACTGTTTGAGTTATTTGTTTCATTTTTTTCTTACCTGGATGAACTGTTTCGCAGGAACATTAATATATTAAGGTACAGTATTATCGAATTGCTAAACTTTATACAGGGTGGTCCCAGAAATTTTGCGACAAACTTCGAAGGTTTTGTAGGGAGCACATTGTGCTCATGTGGGAGCGATCTAGATGCTTGTAGAACAATAAACTGGCAGCGAAGATCGCAGAATTCTTTTTATGCCATGATTACCGGTTTCGGCGAAACTTAAACCACCATTATCGGATTTTAGGACACATACAGGTTAAATAAGATCCGATTATGGCCGCTTTAGTTTAGCCGAAACCGGTAATCATGGAATAAAAAGAATTCCTGCGATCTTGGCTGCCAGTTTATTGTTTTGCAAATTTCGATGGGCTGTAGAGGGTCTCTTGAGGAATCGAGAATAATACCCGTGTCCAGAAACGTTACCCAATGACACTACAGAGCATGGAAGTAACAGGCGCCACCACCTGCCGGCAGACCTCCACCAGGCCTCCCCTTCGACAGCAGAAGTGACTTTGTACTCTGACGGGCTGATGGTGGGACATCTCACATTGTTAATCGTCATTCAGTGATCGTGAGTGATTGCGACGATCCCCTGTTGAGAAGATATAGCTAGCTGCTGCGTAGCAAGCGTTATCTCCTGTGAATGCGACGCTCTGTCTGCTGGGTGGATGACGATTTCGGACACGGTTTCCCACCCACAGTTTATTGTTCTCCTATAATTGTCTAAGACAGGCAGTGTTTTTCGATACATTTACCTGATTTATCGCATAACCAGTTCTCAGTGTTTTCTTATTTTGCTCCCTTACGTCCAATGAAAAGTAGTGCAGAGGGCTTTTCATCATTATTCCAAAAAGCTGCTGAATTTCTATTTTATTTGTTATATATATTTTTATACAGTTTAAAAAACGCTCCACAGTTTTCTTTCCATAGTTAGGCCTACTTAGGATGCGTGCAGTAGTGTACAAATCTTGTTGTTGTTGTTGTGGTCTTCAGTCCTGAGACTGTTTTGATGCAGCTCTCCATGCTACTCTATCCCGTGCAAGCTTCTTCATCTCCCAGTACCTACTGCCCCCTACATCCTTCTGAATCTGCTTAGTGTATTCATCTCTTGGTCTCCCTCTACGATTTTTACTCTCCACACTGCCCTCCAATGCTAAATTTGTGATCCCTTGATGCCTCAGAACATGTCCTACAAACCGATCCCTTCTTCTAGTCAAGTTGTGCCACAAACTTCTCTTCTCCCCAATCCTATTCAATACTTCCTCATTAGTTACGTGATCTACCCACCTAATCTTCAACATTCTTTTGTAGCACCACATTTCGAAAGCTTCTATTCTATTCTTGTCCAAACTATTTATCGTCCATGTTTCACTTCCATTTATGGCTACACTCCATACAAATACTTTCAGAAACGGCTTCCTGACACTTAAATCTATACTGGATGTCAACAAATTTCTCTTCTTCAGAAACGCTTTCCTCGCCATTGCCAATCTACATTTTATATCCTCTCTACTTCGACCATCAGTTATTTTGCTCCCCAAATAGCAAAACTCCTTTACTACTTTATCTCATTTCCTAATCAAATTCCCTCAGCATCACCCGACTTAATTCGACTACATTCCATTATCCTCGTTTTGTTTTTGTTGATGTTCATCTTATACTCTCCTTTCAAGACCATTCCGTTCACCTGCTCTTCCAAGTCCTTCGCTCTCTCTGACAGAATTACAATGTCATCGGTGAACCTCAAAGTTTTTATATCTTCTCCCTATATTTTAATGCCTACTCCGAACTTTTCTTTTGTTTCCTTTATTGCTGGCTCAATATACAGATTGAATAACATCGGGGATAGGCTACAACCCTGTCTCACTCCCTTCCCAACCACTGCTTCCCTTCCATGTCCCTCGACTCTTATAATTGCCATCTGGTTTCAGTACAAATTGTGAATAGCCTTTCGCTCCTTGTATTTTACCCCTGCCACCTTCAGAATTTGAAAGAGAGTATTCCAGTCAACATTGTAAAAGCATTCTCTAAGTCTACAAATGCTAGAAACGTAGGTTTGCCTTTCCTGAACCTTTCATCTAAGATAAGTCGTAAGGTCAGAACTCCCTCACGTGTTCCAACATTTCTACGGAATCCGAATTGATCTTCCCCGAGGTCGGCTTCTACCAGTTTTTCCATTCGTCTGTAAAGAATCTTAATCGCAGATATTTATAGAAAAAAACTCTTTAGCTCGTGGGCTAGTGTTTACCGTCCTTGCCTCTGTATCGTAGAGTCTCAAGTTCGATTACCAGCTAGATTTTCTTTGCTTTGGGACTGCTTGTTGGTGCCTTCGTGTTGTCTCAATCTATCAGTGTACAGCCTCTGAGGGGGACTCTGTAAACCATAGCTCCGAAACAGCAGCCATCTGCTCTACGCTATATGCAGTGATCTGAAGCGAGTCCTAGCATCTACACGTTACATGGTTAAGTGGCTTCCGTGCTCAAAGGATCAGATTTACACATTATTTTAAAAGATTCTTGTACTAATCTGTGCATCTATATTGATCAGCCAGAACAGTACCACCACCTAGATAATAGTGGGTATGTCCAGCTTTGACACTAATAAAAGCGGAGACACGTTGTGACCAGGAAGCGATGAGGCCTTGGTAGGTCACAGGGGGAGTTTGGCACCACATCTGCTAACATAAGTCACAGAATGCCCGTAAATTCTGGGGAGGTGGGCTATGACCCGTGACGCCATGTTCACACTTCCCAAATGTGTTCGACTGGATTCGCATCTGGCGAGTGTGGGGCGCTGGGGTGGTGGGGGCAGCACATCAACTGGAACTCGCCACTATCTTCCTCGAATCACTCCATGACACTGCTGGCCTTCTGACATGGCTCATTATCTGGTAGAAGAATGCCGCTGCCGTCGGGGAAGATGCACTTTGTCTGCAAGCACTTTCCAGTACGTCTCGGCTGTTGTGGTGTGTTGCACGACCTTCTCAGGACCCATGGATTCGCACGTGAACATTCTCCAGAGCATAATGGAACCGCTGACAGCTTGGCTCCGTACTGCTGTGCGGGTATCATGGAGCCAAACCCCTCAAAGACAGCACGATGAAGAAGGTATCGGGAATCATCAGACCATGCAACTCTCTGCCGCTGCGCCAACGTCCAGTGCCGGTGGTGGCGTGCCCATTTCAGTAGTAGTGTCCGATTTGGCGGTGTTAACATTGGCACATGCATGGTTCGTCGGATGTGGAGGCTCATTGTACGACATTCGAGTAGTGCAATGAGGGTCTCCCCCCCCTCCCCCCTTACGCCACGACGTTTGTGCGTCGTTTCACCTTGGTGTCTCCACGTGTTGAAGACACTCACCACAGCATTCCTCGAACACACGAGAACTCGTGCAGTTTTCGAAATGCTCGTACCGAGCCTCCGGGCCATCATAGTCTGTCCTCGGTCAAACAGATAAATCTACCTGCTTCCCCATTCCACACTCGGACAGCATGCTCACTGATCACTGATATAACGAGCAGTTGGCAGTTGTTCCTACTTGGTGACGCTTCTGTCTCCTGGAAGGATTCGTGTCGGTAGTAGGTCGGTTGGTCATAATGTTTCAACTGATCAGTATAAATTTTATGAAGGTATCACTTAAGTGGCAGATGCTTCCCCAAAGTGTTTTGTAGTGGTATTGTGAGCCGTCTGACGCGGTGCGTGTCGTGTTCTCCGCGGCTGCAGGTGCTGGATCAACGACAGCAAGTACCTGGCGGTGCTGGTGGCGCCCGTGTGCATCACGATGGCGCTGAACCTGCTCTTCCTGTGCAACATCGTGCGCGTGCTGCTCACCAAGCTGCGCGCCGGGCCGCGCGTCGGCTCCAGCCGCCCCTCCAGCACGCTGCTGCAGGTGAGGACACCACGCCGCTGAGCACAGGCTGCTTCATATTGCACGAGAAACAAAGCACTGTTCAAGTGCTCTGTGAAACCTTCCATTACTCATTATGACAGATTGCAGTTCTTTACTGGGATGGGGATGTTTCCTCCTTTTCTTCTGTACACTGGCGGGAGTTGTGTCACGTAAACGAAAGTTCGCAGGCGTGTGTCTACACCTGAAAGGTGACGTATTTTCAGATTTCGCGCCAGTCGCATGAGAGTGACGATAGCAGTGCCGCTATGAGAATGGAAAACAAGTTTGCTTTAAATAAGCGCTGTAGCAGTTGTGAAAAATTACACTTTAAATAGCGAATTGTTGATAGTCAAGAAGGCGTTTACGGCGACAAAGGTGCCATTTTCAACACGTCACTGAGTTTGAACGAGGTCATTTGATAGAGCTACGAGAAGCTGGATGTTCCTGCCGCGACAGTGCAGAAAGACTTGGCAGGACTGTAGCCACTGTGGCGGCCAGAGTGGCCGAGCGGTTCTAGGCGCTTCAGTCTGGAACCGTGTGACCGCTACGGTCCCAGGTTCGAATCCTGCCTCGGGCATGGATGTGTGTGATGTCCTTAGGTTAGTTAGGTTTAAGTGGTTCTAAGTTCTAGGGGACTGATGACCTCAGATGTTAAAGTCCCATAGTGCTCAGATCCATTTGAACCATTTTTGTAGCCACTGTACGTGACTGCTGGAAGCCGTGCTCACGGGAGTGTATGGTTGCAACAAGACCGTGCTCCGGACGGCCACGTGGCACCACCTGGAGGAGGGGGGGGGGGACCATACTGTCCGGCGTACGACACTGGCGCACCGCAATGAATCTCCAGCAATAATTTGAGCAGCATTTGGCTCCACAGTGAGACAATGAACTGTTACAAATCGATTAATCCAAGAACTGCTCCGAGACAGACGCCCTTTACCATACATTCCACTGACCCCAAATCACCGCCATTTCAGACTTCAGTGGTGTCAAGCCAGAGCTCATTGGAGTGCAGGC
Organism: Schistocerca americana; assembly: GCF_021461395.2. Lineage (NCBI taxonomy): Eukaryota > Metazoa > Arthropoda > Insecta > Orthoptera > Acrididae > Schistocerca > Schistocerca americana. The sequence continues at coordinate 98,783,574 of NC_060121.1, forward strand.
TGGAGATCTATTGTGTTTTCTAACGAGCGCTGCTCATGTCTTCGTGGCAGTGATGGCCAAGTGTTTGCTTAGGAGGTCGGTTAAGTGCGTGGTAGACAGACCTGGAGCTATAGCCTGGAGTGCGATTTCATATGACAGCGGGAGCAGTCTCATGGTTACCCCATGTTTGCAGTATTGTACGTTAGCCTGGTGATTTCATCTGTTGTGCTGCCTTTCAACAGCATTTCAGTGGTTTTCCAACAGAATAACGCTCGCACACATACCGCTGTTGTAACCCAACATGCTCTACAGAATGTCGACATGTTGCCTTGGCCTGCTCCGTTACCGGATCTGTCTCCAATCGAGTACATATGAGGCATCATCAGACAATAACTCTTGCGTCATCCACAAACAGCATTAACAATCTATCTACTGAGCGACCTAGTGCAATAGACATGGAACTTCATCCCACAAAATGACATCCGGAACCTGTACGACACAATGTAGGAATGTTTGCATGCTTGCGTTCGACATTCTGCCTGCTACACCGATTGTTAATGTACCAAAAGATTTCATATTTTCAGTGTCTAATCTCGCGCATACATTTTCCTCTCATCTTGCATTGTGAATCCCTTAAATATGTTAGTTAGAACAATGTGTTTCCGTAATTTGATTGTGCTACATTAATTATTTTTTAGTACTGCGAATTTTTTTTTCTGCCAGTGTATATTAATAAATATAGTTCATCTATATTACTGTATAAAGACAAGTTGTTATTTAACGTTGTTAACAAAAATGTCGAAAAGTGCTTGAACGATTTACTTCTAATTTTTAAACGATTGCTATGACAATCGCTTAGGCTTTTCGTTACGAAAATATACACTACTGGCCATTAAAATTGGTACACCAAGAAGAAATGCAGATGATAAACGGGTATTCATTGGGCAACTGACATGTGATTACATTTTCACGCAATTTCCATGCATAGATGCTGAGAAATCCGTACCCAGAACAACCACTTCTGGCCGTAATAACGGCCTTGATACGGCTGGGCATTGAGTCAAACAGAGTTTGGATGGCGTGTACAGGTATAGCTGCCCCATGCAGCTTCAACACGGTACCACAGCTCATCGAGAGTAGTGACTGACGTATTGTGACTATCCAGTTGCTGGCCCACCATTGACCAGACGTTTTCAATTGGTGAGAGATCTGGAGAATGTGCTAGCCAGCGCTGCAGTCGAACATTTGATGTATCCAGAATGGCCCGTACAGGACCTGCAATATGCGGTCGTGCATTATCCTGCTGAAATGAAGGGCTTCACAGGGATCGAATGAAGGGTAGAGCCACGGGTAGTAGCACATGTGAAATGTGACATCCACTGTTCAAAGTGCCGTCAGTGCGAACAAGAGGTGACCGAGACGTGTAACCAATGGCTCCCCATACCATCACGTCGGGTGATACGCCAGTATAGCAATGACGAATACACGCTTCCAATGTGCGTTCACAGCGATGTCGCCAAAGACGGATGCGACCATCATTATGCTGTAAAGAGAACCCGGATTCACCTGAAAAAGGGGCCTTTTGCCATTCGTGCGCCCAGGTTCGTCGTTGAGTACACCATCGCAGGCGCTCCTGTCTGTGGTGCAGCGTCAAGGAAAACCGCAGCCATCATCTCCGAGCTGATAGTCCACGCTGCTGCAAACGTTGTCCAACTGTTCGTGCAGATGGTTGTTGACTTGCAAACGTCCCCATCTGTTGACTCAGGGATCGAGAAGTGGCTGCACGATGCGTTACAGCCATGCGGATAAGATGCCTGTCATCTTGACTGCTAGTGACACGAGGCCGTTGGGATCCAGTACGGCGTTCCGTATTACCCTCCTGAACCCACCGATTCCATATTCTGCTAACAGTCATTGGGTCTCGAGCAACGCGAGCAGCATCGTCACGACACGATAAACCGCGATAGGCTACAATCCAACCTTTATCAAAGTCGGAAACGTGATGGTACGCTTGTAGGTGTCACCACCGGCGCCAACCTTGTGTGAATGCTCTGTAAAGCTAATCATTTGCATATCACAGCATCTTCTTCCAGTCGGTTAAATACCCTGTCTGTAGCACGTCACCTTCGTGATGTAGCAATTTTAGTGGCTAGTAGTGTAAATGTTTACAGTTAAAACCAATTCAAGAAAGAAATTTTTGAAAAGAAACTTTTAATTAATATATTTTATCAAATACTGCATACACAGAAATGTACGCTTTTGTATTTGGCCACCGGAGTGAGCGCTGGAGCAGCGGAAGCGTGCGTATCGCTGGTGCAGCGCGCTGCCAGTGCTTGGCTAGAAGGGGAGCTGCGAGGCCGTGCTCTGAATGTGGCGTGACGCTAAGGAAATTATCGTGCGTCGTTATTAAACACAGCAAAATTTTCAAGTTCTCGCGCCACAGAATGTGCAGGATCGGGCAGAAGCAGAAGAAGGCAGACACAGGGAAGCAGCCTTCGACACCGCAACCCACTAGGAATGCGACCGCAAGCCACTTGGAATGCGGAACGCAAGCGCAACGAACATCATATGCCAGTTCCCCCTCTGTACATTCAGTGCAGTAATGGCTGGTGGGCAGAGATGTATGATGACATAGCCAACTGCTGCAGGGAAGAGTAGGCGTAGAGCCCGTTGACTCGGACGCCATGGTCCAGCTGCAGGTAGCGAGCGTGGACGACCACCGCGCACGGACGAGAGCTGTGGCCGCCCACATTCCTGATCCACCTACAGTGTAGAAGACGAGCGCGCCGAAACAGCGCGAGAAGCTGTCCGAAGCACTGATCAGCGGGCTGCCTTGGATCTGTGACGATAAGGCGGTCCAAGAGGGGCTGTCACGTACGGGATTCAGGGGTGCACCTACTAAGCTGCAAAATCGGACGAACAAGAGGAGGCCGCCGCTCTACGTCGTCGTAGTGGAAACTGCGACGGATGGCAGCGGCATCTTCGGGATAAGGAAACTCTTAGAGTTTCCTGTGACCCTCGGAATTCTCCCCCTAGGCATGGACCCTAAGCCCCAGTGCTTAAGGTGTCAAGCTGAAGGGCATGTGGCAAAATACTGCCGCGCCGTGTTGCATCAAGTGCGCCGGCGCGCGCGACACCCGCGACTGTGACAGGCAACGAGATGAGGCGCCTACTTGTGTTAGCTGCGGCGGGTCATACGTGGCAAACTGGCGCGGCTGCACGGCCTTTGCCAGTGACGGCTGCGCTGGAGTCGAGGCGTAAACCGAGAAGAAATGACGACGGCGCCGTAAGCACCGCCTAGCGAAGACGCAAGTGCACGAGATGCGCGCCATGCTGGCGGCCGCAGCGGAGGAGGCGATGGCGGCCTTCAAAGCCGCCGTGGACGCAGATAAGGCAGGTCTGAAGGCCAACTGTCTGCATAGGCTTAGGAGGCATGCAGCCAACTGCGGAAATTGCGCTCGCAGCTGGCGCACGACATCTGTGCCGACGCCAGAGGTGGAGACAAGACACCTGCCGCCGCTCCGCTTACGGAGCAGCCGGCGGAGGAACACAGCGCGGCGGACACACAGAAGAACAAGACGCGTGCCGCCGCAACAACGCCGAAGCCCATTGGTTCCGAGCAGCTCCACTTCGGCGAGAGGGCTACCATAGCGGACGCTCAGTGGTATGTGACACGTCGTCCGCTACACAGGGGTGACACTGCCGCGGCCCTAGCTGAGCCTGTCAGCGCAGCGAACGAGTTTTTTTTCCCCTTGGCGCTAGCCTTGGCACTTTCTCACCTCTGTCCTTCAAACCGCTACCCTTCGTTCAACTTTCGACGGAATGTATCTCCAGATGAGTGCGTATTAATGGTTAATCTTAACCAGACGTACGCAAAAAGTTGGCGAGTAGTCATACAGACGTCAGAGAGTAGTCTTGGAGGTTGAATCGAGGTACTCAGTATACGCCCACATCACACTATGAAATAACTGATCTGATCCTATCCCAACTGAATTCATACTACAAAGGTCGTAATAGCACATTTTACTTATCTCATGAGCACAGCTTCTCTGTGTTCTTCAAATCTTTTTAGGAAGCCACATTTAAAGGAAGGCTGCGGTAGTTGCTCGATCACAAAAATGCCTGGACGCTCCGTATGCTGACCCAGTATGCTGGGTGCTACGAAACCGCCGCAAACTTTGAGTCTTATATCCACGGATGACAAACGGACAAATTTCAGATAGAAAGCTTAGCGTGTTGTTCCACATTTTCCTGCGCGTACTGTAACTTGACCAGTCACATAGTTTTTAAGAAGTGCGGGAAGCTGGTTTCCTACCACCACCTCAGGCCACAAATTGGGTATGAGAAAATAATACTACATTAAAAATTACAGAGCCTCTACAAAGAAGAAATAAGAGAAGCTATCCTCAACCTCTAGTTGCAAACAAACCCCAGTTACTTACTCATCCAAACATTATAGAGATTATTCCCGAAGGGAAGAGTGGTAAAAGGATGGGACAGGATGCTGATGTCAAATACTGCGAAATGAAGCTAATGTACAATGCTTCCCTAAGGCGTCTTTCTCCCAGCTCTCATTTTATGTGAAACAAACAGCAGCATATAAACCTGCTATATTAACTGAATGTAATTTAAATATTTCTGGGAAATATTAGGTGATAAGTGGTTGATACAGTACGCTTACAGTACTTTCCCTTCTATGCAGGCAGCTTGTACCTAACTCGGGCTAAACCAATAGTTTTCAGACTCCTCAGATTCGCTACCCTCAGCGGACTGGGAGTAGTGGATACGCTTCGTTACACGCCTCTCGCCCTTCCCGCACGTTCGTGCCAAATGGATAAGTCTCGTATTCTTGCCGTCTCTTATTCTACCACGGACAATCAAATATAACTTGTCACTCGCTATGATTCCTTTTCCTGTATGGAATTTATTTTCAATACTGCCAAAGTGGCTATTAATTCTCCAGTTACTTATTGTCATGGAATATGGTCTCCGCTGCATGGCAGAACGCCGGTTTTTTGATGTCCCACAACACTAAATGATCTACGGTAAGTGGCCAGACCAGCTACGACCACCTGGCAGCTGTACACACTATATGATCGAAGGCATCTGGACACGCCATGTGATGCGGAACTGACCACTAGATTTTACAAGAGCCATACCCGCCAATGTATAAGGAGGCGGGCAGTGCTGTGCTGTCAGTAGAAAAGCAGGAACAGCAAAATGGACCGGCCAGGAGAGCTCATTGACTTGGAACATGTACTAATGATTGGATGTCACTTGAGTAATAAATCCATCAGTGAGTTTTCAACACGTCTAAAGCTGTGGAAGTTCACCGTTGTTGTAATGAGGCATGCCGCACAACTGCTGTACATGGACTGACGCGCATAACGGTGAGTGATTGTAAATAAAGTCACTCTAAAACATTGGAAGGAAATATTCCTGAGTTCCAAAATGCTACCAGCAATCCAACTAGCACAATGGCTGTGGGTAACGAGTTGAAAATAATGGGTACAGCGGTCGAGCAGCTCCTAGTAAGTCACACTCTTGCAGCCAATGCTAAGCGACGCTTGAGGTGCTGTGAAGAGCGGCAGCATTGAAGAGCAGATGACTGGAAACGAGTGTTTTTTTTTTTTTCAGTAATGACTCATAGTGCACCGTATGACAATCCGAGTGGTGGGTTTGAGATTGTAAACATCTGAAGAACGTTACCTGCCTTCATATGTGGTGTAAACAGGAGATTTTGTCAGTATGATATCGTCCGCTTATGGCACTTGAGAAACCGGCAAATGTGGAAAGATATGAACACATTTTACGCCATTTTATACTGCGTACGGAGGAGAAACAGTTCGGAGACGTTTATCGTTTGTATCAACATGACAATACAACCTGTCGTGTAGCAGCATCTATAGGGTAATGGTTTGCGGACAACAGGATTCCTGTAATGGATTGACTTGCCCAGATTCCGGTCCTGAACCCAGTGGTACGCCTTTGTGATGGGTTACTCCAAACCTCCAGCGTCCAACATACCACACTGAAAGCCTACGGAGCAGATTTCAAGCCGTCTTAAGGACTAAGGGTGTTCACGTCCGATATTAGTGTCCAGTGAGAGGTATTTGTATAATTGTGGTCATACAGTGTAGTTCGTCGCCGAACGTCCCACTGCAGAGACCGGCCACCGCACGGCAAATTTTCCACGTTTACCTGCAGTAGCCTTTGTAAGGCGATGATGTGGCTACTCAGATTGGAATTATCTTGATACAACGAGATCAAGTACTACAACCTCAGCTGGTGCCATTAATGCTACTATAGACACGGTGACTGTTCATCACTATGTAGACGACAGAAATATGTTCACGTAAAAGGACTCAATCAAATGGCGCACTCACGAGCACCATTATATCCACAACTTGTTAGGTTAGCAAAAAAAATATTTGTGCGTAACAAATGGTTTAAATGGCTCTGAGCCCTATGGGACTTAACATCTATGGTCATCAGTCCCCTAGAACTTAGAACTACGTAAACCTAACTAACCTAAGGACATCACACAACACCCAGTCATCACGAGGCAGAGAAAATCCCTGACCCCGCCGGGAATCGAACCCGGGAACCCGGGCGCAGGAAGCGAGAACGCTACTGTGCGTAACATCTACATCAGTAATATCGTTCTGTAACGAAAGTTACTATTACCAGATTGTCTGTATCGGGTATCCTTCTCGACGATACACAACATATACTGTAGAAGAATCTCTCATTACATGTACAGTCTTAGTTGATAGCCTGGAATCACTGATAGATAGCTAAGAAACGAACGGAAAAGGTCGGAAACGTTCATACTCTCACTCATATATTTTAATATTTTACCTCGTACAATGGATAGCATAGTCTCAGAATCAAATTATAAGTAGTCCCAAACGCGCAGTTCAATTCAAGGTTACTGCAAGGTTCCTTTACTTCTGAGACGTGTGCCATAGCTGATGTTTTCCTTCCATTTACTCACAAGTGGAAACACCTCTGCCCCACTGCCAGACCGCCAGGTATTGGTAGAAAATCACTACGACTTTATAATAGGCCTAGTAAAAAACATAACGCTGTTCTCGACGTGGAGTGGAGCACGAGGTGAGCTGTACCCGGATCGAATACGCACAGCTGATTATCGATCGGCCAGTTTAAGTGTGGTTTTAGGCGGTTTCTCATCCTCGTTTACGTAGACGGCCCTACCCCTTAAACCCCTCTCTCACGTCAGGTCGGAGAACATGCTAATCAAACAGTTAAACTAAATTAACACAGATTCACAGACAGTTTAATAACAAAATGAAATGTGGGAACTTCTGAAAAAAGAAAACAAACGGTTCCACTAATGGACAGGACAAATGTTAGTAGTAAAAAGAAGCAAAGAAAATGAATGAACTTTAATAAACAATGTAGTGCCCTAGAACATAAAACAATAGTACTCAGTTTCATTAGGTTAGGAACTTCGTTTTACCTGGAGCATTGTGTTACCGATATAAACAACGAAATCATACAGAGGCGAAAATGAGTGTCGAATATTGCCGAAACTTTAAACCTGAACGTTGTCATCCAGAAACAGATTGTGATATCAGTACATCTATTTCTTGTTAATGCAATCCTGGGGGAAACAATCCGTGTTTCTACTGTGAGGGAGCAGTATGTGCAGTCTATAGCAACCTTGTCGTCACTACACGCTACTGTTCTTGTGCTGTGTATCATCACGAGAGTTCTGTTGCTTCGGGATGATTTGATAAAAGTAACGTACGATCAGAGGTTGCGTATAGTCCCTCCAATAGGACAGCGAATATGAGAGGTGGATTTCGCGGTGAATATCGCTGACAGTTAAAGTAATGTCTCTAGAATCTCGGACAAGTTTCTTGCGACATGACCAGCTGAGGATCATCTCAGTATTGGCTACAGAAGAAAAACAACAGGTGTACAGGACCAATATCTGTGTCTAACAGCATGTTGACACCCTCAACACAATGCGACACTTCTACGGCGGCAGTTCCAAACAACTATAGAATTTCAGGTGTCAACACAAATGATCCAAAGGAGCTCCATGGGCAGGGATTACGTTCCAGAAGACATCTCAAGGTTCATCCTTTGAATCGGGTTCGGAGGGAGGTTCGTGTTGCATGAGCATGAAAGAACTGTGTGGGCAAGCCAGCGGTTGGACACAACGCTCTTTTCTGATGGGACGCGCATCAGTCTCCTCCTGAAAATAACGATATTCGTGTGCGCAGGCAAGGAGGACAACGTGCGCAACCCAACTATATCGTAGACTTCTAGCCCCATAAAGGCAGTTCTGTCATGATTCGGGGTGGACTCAAGTACGGCCGCATCACACCCCATGTGCCAATACATGGAAAGATGACTGGTGTGAAGTATCCTGACAACATCCTTGCAGGCATTGTTGCTGCGTGTGGTGAGCGTATTGGGACTGGATTCACGTGACGGAGGACAATGCACAGCCCGGTCATCACAATCTTGTGAACAGCTTCTCAGTGGAGCATACTCTTCAGATCTCAGCGGCATAGAAAATGGATGGGCGATGCTGAAACGAGCTGTTGTTGTCGTCCTATCCCACTAAAGACCACAAAGTGGAAAGGAGCGATATCCCAGAAGCTTATCTGGACAGTTTGGTGAGGAGTGTTCCTAACAGCACTCAGAGGTTTTCCCAGGACGAGGAGGGCCAATTGGTTCATAAACAATGTGTTTTCAAGTTGACAATGATAAGAAACTCCTGTGAAATCTTTTGTAAAGTTTTTTTTTCTTTTTGTTTGTGTTTATGAAGTACAAATATATTAACCTATTTTATTTTCGTTTTCTTGTGACTCTATGTGGCAGAACAAAACCAGTTTTCTTTCCTGTTATGTGCAATACTGACAATAAAGCAATATGCAACATTTATTTTGATCATTGCGATTTTGGGTTATAACAAGGGCTATGTTAAAGAGAAAGCGAGCTCAAGCTCACACGGACAGAAAGAAATGTGTATGCATGAAGAATGATGGAATAACATACGGCGGTTGAGTTGCTTGAATCGAGACTGTACATTAGTGAGTGTCTGTATGTGCGCAGGCGCTGCGTGCTGCGCTGCTGTTGGTACCCCTGCTGGGTCTGCACTACCTGCTGACGCCGTTCCGGCCCGAGAAGGACCACCCCTGGGAGATGGCCTACGAGCTCATCTCCGCCGTCACCGCCTCCTTCCAGGTTAGTCACTTCTCCCCTCCCTTCGTCTAGTCCTGTACCCATGGAACACGGCAGGCAGTCTTACTCACAGTGATACCGCTGCTGCTTCTTACGTTATTGCTCTAGACCTACTATTGCAGCCCGGTGAAGAAAATGAAACTTGCCCGAAAAATATTTCATGCACCTCAAGGTAGGCGTCATGGAAAAGCTCAAGTAAGCTGTGCTGCCTATGTTGGAAACGCGACATCTATTTTGACCTGATGACGGCATATGCCACTTGGGAGTAGTAGATGCACTTACAGTAGTTTCAGCATCGGCCGCCCACAGATAGCGTAGTGGCATAGCTACCAGAGCGCCGCCCCTGTCTACCCTTTAATAAGGAATGCTCAAACCCAGAAGGTTCTGTGTGTTGCAAACTTGTGAAGCTAGCAGGCAACCACACCACGGAGCCGCACTCGTGCTTCCTACAGACAAATGAGTGAGTGTAAAGGGGTGAGATTGTGGCAGAGCGAGTGGCGAGATGGTCCTTTCGGAGAATTGCCACACACGCACTGCGTCATTTGTATAACTATGCTGGTATCAGTGATCACAAGAACATTCTCACACCCGTACAGGAGGTTCTAGACGTCCCCATATCACAGACGTACTCCAGGATCGTCGTATTGTATGGGCAGCAGGGAGATCGCACTTCTACAGCAGCACAGATAAGATGGCTTGTGAGCCCAGACATGTCAACACGAACCAGTTATTAGCAGTGGGATTACAGGCACACACACCTCTAGCCAGTCTTCCACTGAAGCCAAAGCATCGACTGTGCATGGCTCGACTGGTGCCGTCAGAGGATCACTTGGAAAATAGAATGGCGCACTGTGAACTTCAGCGATAAAAGCAGATGCTGGCTGCACGCAGTTGATGTTGCTTTCTACGTATGCCGTAGACCTGGTAGGCACTGCCACTGACCCCACTACAGGCGCCGGCCGAAGTAGCCGTGCGGTTAAAGGCGCTGCAGTCTGGAACCGCAAGACCGCTACGGTCGCAGGTTCGAATCCTGCCTCGGGCATGGTTGTTTGTGATGTCCGTAGGTTAGTTAGGTTTAACTAGTTCTAAGTTCTAGGGGACTAATGACCTCAGCAGTTGAGTCCCATAGTGCTCAGAGCCATTTGAACCCACTACAGGCCTTATGGTCTGTGGTACGATAAGCTACAACACTCGTTTAACTTTGGTGTTTCTGGAGGGAACGCGGACAAGCCCTCCGCACTTGCAGAATGGTGTTAGATCCATTTTTTGCCGTTCTTGCAATAGGAAGCCGTATCCACTGTTGCAAACAATAAATCTTCAGAATGAGATTTTCACTCTGCAGCGGAGTGTGCGCTGATATGAAACTTCCTGGCCGCGAAAGGCAAAGGTCCCGAGTTCGAGTCTCGGTCGGGCACACAGTTTTAACCTGCCAGGAAGTTTCATATCAGCGCACACTCCGCTGCAGAGTGAAAATCTCATTCTGGAAACATCCCCCAGGCTGTGGCTAAGCCATGTCTCCGCAATATCCTTTCTTTCAGGAGTGCTAGTTCTGCGAGGTTCGTAGGAGAGCTTCTGTAAAGTTTGGAAGGTAGGAGACGAGATGCTGGCAGAAGTAAAGCGTGAGTCGTGCTTCGGTAGCTCAGATGGTAGGGCACTTGCCCGCGAAAGGCAAAGGTCCCGAGTTCGAGTTTCGGACGGGCACACAGTTTTAATCTGCCAGGAAGTTTAATAAATCTTCAGTTATTTGGAAACCTTTAAAGGATAAACTAATTTTATTGTAGCAGTTTATTTTCTGGGCTAGTATTACGCTGCCCACCCTGAATTTGGCATTTGACAGAGGGGGGGGGGGGGGAGGCGGGCTGTATTGCTCCCGCCTCTTACTTTCAGCTCCCAGTGTGTTGCCACTTCGGCGGCGCAAAGCATGCAGCCTGCCAGCAACAAGTGCGCCATGGTGGCTTTGATTTCAAGGTTATTTTAAAGTGCCATACGATCTGTTATGAAGTGGACGAGGCTCTGAGCACTATGGGACTTAACATCTATGGTCATCAGTCCCCTAGAACTTAGAACTACTTAAACCTAACTAACCTAAAGACGTCACACAACACCCAGCCATCACGAGGCAGAGAAAATCCCTGACCCCGCCGGGAATCGAACCCGGGAACCCGGGCGTGGGAAGCGAGAACGCTACCGCACGACCACGAGATGCGGTAAGTGGCCGAAAGAGGGACATGACATAGGCGAGAAATTATGGCAATATATGTGAGTTTCAGATTGTTTCCATGATTCTTTAGAAGATGGACTTTCAACTTATTACGAGCTAAATTTTACAAAATCAAAGAAAAAGTTCTCTGGAGAAGTTTACTTGTATCATATGACATACGACGCGCAACTTTCTAAGGGTTCGTTGCTGAGCGAGTTGTTTTGGTAATAAAAAATGGTGTAGTTCACTTAGTTCAATAATTTTTTTTGTGGGTGGCATGCTACGTTTGGTGCAGATCTCAGATACTAAAATGTTACCAGTTCCAAATGAATTAACGTACCTCTGTTCCTAATTACAATTCAGACCAAGCTTTTGGCATTTCACGCTTGAATTTCAGAATTTTTAATTGACTTTTGTGAGGAGATAAGGACATTAAAGGCATTTTCTGTTGCTACGCAGAGGGAACGCTGGGTGCGGCCGACTGCAGGCAGTACTTGCAGCAGTGCCGAACCTTGTCAGGTGTCAGCTAATTTAAATCCGACTGCTGAATGTCTGACAAAAACAGTCACGCTCCGTAAGCAAGATGACTGATTTTCCGATTTCTCATTCCCCAAGGTCTTCCGATTACGAGGTTGGCGTTATTCATTAGCACAGCGTGAGCGTTTATCCCTCGTTCTCTGAGCTCTTCAACTAAAACACGCGATATTGCATAGTTATTGCTTACATTAGTGCTGCTTCATTCTAGATCACTCACGAAGTTTCAGTGAACAATTTCCGAAATTACTATTTCTGTAAAAAGAGGAGTTCAGGGGAATTGGCATTCCACGTACGATATCTCTAAACGTGACTATAAGCATTTAGCTCGAGCCTCGGAAGCAGTGGCTGAAATTACTGCTATGTCGAAAGTACTGCTAGTCCGAAAATAAAAAAAAACCTGTCGGGTGGCTTTCGTAAGATACAGGTCACAAACGTATGTCTTCTTATTCTGTACTTAATTCTTACATCTAAAGTATGGCCCATTTCATGTGTTCACGCATTACTTCAGGTGATAAAAAAGAGAGGGTTGCGAATTGTTAGTGGTTTATTAAAAAGAGTCTTGTCGGGCACGACGTTTCGACCAGTTTTTTCGTACACGAAGGGTTGGCTGCATCTCCAGTTCATTCCTCTATAGCCGCTGGACCGCAGGCTTCTCTGCCGAGAGCCCAACGGGTGGACCACACGAGTGTTTCTGGCTTGGAATACAAGAACTGCTTATCTGCTGACGACATCCCCTTCTACCGTATTTTAGTGCAAAACCATTCAACTCGGTGACTGCAATCGAGAATAGCAGTGCTGACCTGTGCAAACTATCAGAGTGTACACAAGATCAATCGTCCCTGACTTGTAACCTCGTGCTGCCGGCCGCGGTGGCGGAGCTGTTCTAGGCGTTACAGTCTGGAACCGCGCGACCGCTACGGTCACAGATTCGAATCCTGTCTCGGGCATGGGTGTGTGTGATGTCCTTAGGTTACTTACGTTTAAGTAGTTCTAAGTTCTAGGGGACTGATGACCTCAGAAATTAAGTCCCATGGTGCTCAGAGCCATTAACCTCATGCTCATTAACGTAAAATTTCGGACAGCTTTTTTTTAGTCGAAAATGAAACCTAATTAGTTCCCTTCCTCAACAAAGGATCTATTATTAAAATTAGACAAAACCTAAACTGGGATGAACCGGACGCTACAACCCGTTAGAGTGTATCATCAACCCTCGAAGCAATAAATATACTGAGAAAAATATCTTTCAATTCTATCAAAAAAAAAAGTTTTGCAACCGTTTACAGTTTCAGTTACTTATTACTGTAACAATAATTTGCAAGAATAAATTTTCTCTAGTTACGCACTGATATCCTAGCTACCTTGCGAAAGCTGCTGAGATTTCCGTACACTCTGTCGCTTTACTGTCTGATTATTGTATTGCTGCCCCGCCTCTAGTCGATTTGAACAGTCCTGTCAGAGTAGCACTGCGGAGAAACCCGTTACCGTCACAGAAAAAAGGGTTCTTTCCCGCTTCATCATACAACTACCTTCCCTAAGTCCCTTTCCGTGATTGGAATGCAACTCTAAAATGAGTTTCTCACAATGTTAGAAAATCAATGTGTATCTTTGGTCCAAGAGGTGACAGTGACAAATCGTCTAAATCCACATTGTTCACACTTGATTTTTTTGAACCACTCATAACGCCATCAAATCAAGGGCACTTCTTTGCTATTAAAATTTTATCATTTCCCAAAATCGTCATCGGAAATCATCAATCTGCATTTACGCTTTCTCACTGCCAGAAATTATCGTATTGTTTTACACTTGATGATGTTTGCATTACTATTTGCTTTAGGTACTGTTATCATTGTAACTTAGTTGTCTGTATTTTAATTCACATTTCTTCACTACCCCAAATTATCTTATTGTTTAACACTTAATCATGATTGCATTATTATCTACTGTAGTTACTTTAATCATTATCACATAGATGTCTTAATTCCAAATTTCATTCAGTGGAATTATTAAAGTTGCTTCTTCGCTAGGTATACCAAAATATGATACAAATAATCTTTTCGTATTTATTTCTTATTGTTACCATTAATTTGCAGTTTCTCTCGCCGGCATAGCTTATGCAAATGTGTTCGCAGCGCCAGTTATCTTCCCTGCAGCCGTGATCTGTGTGTCACAATATGCAGTCAGACTCTAGTTTCTTCTACGTTTCTACCTATGGCGACAAGTACCTTCTAATTATGACGCCAAATGTTGAAGAAACGCACCCTGAACATTAGTTCTGCCGTTTTGGCTCTATATCGTGCCGCAGTCTACGTTAATGTATGACTGCCACTTCCCGTAACAAATAATGCTGCATCTTCGACAACCATTCGCTACCTGCGCAGTGGTATATTCCAACGTGGAAAAGTCGCAGACGATCGTGTACTGCTATTCAAGGTAGAACCACAAACCGCGATGTGGCAGGCTGCAGTTTTTTGTCTGGACCACAAGCAATTTACGAAGATGACACACCATAATTTTTTGGTCTTCAATCGTGGTACTCGATTTATGAGACCTGTCACGAACTCCTCTGCTATGCCAACCTCTTCATCTCTTGCACCCAGCATCCTCAATTGCTCATTAGATATATTCCAATCTCTGATTTCCTCTAACGCTTCGCTGTGGTCGAACGGTTCTAGGCGCTTCAGTCCGGAACCACGCTGGTGCTGCGGTCACAGGTTCGAATGCTGCCTTGAGCATGGTTGTGTGTTATGTCCTTAGGTAAGTTAGGTTTGAGTAGTTCTAAGTCTAGGGGACTGATGACCTCAGATGTTGAATCCTATAATGTTTAGAGGCATTGGAATCATTTTCTAACGCTTCCTCAATTACAATGTAAGTTGTTGCTTGATGTCTTAATACATGTCTTATCACCCTGTCCATTCTTCTTGTCGCAATGTTCAACACGTTCCTCTCCTCGCCCATTTGCAGACAAGCTTCACACATATTACCTTATCTCTTCACCTAATATTCAAAATCCTTTTTTTGCCTCACTTGTCAAACGTTCCGGTTTCTCCACAGTCCATGCTTCACTTTTATAGAATTCTGTTCTGCAAATTTACATTCTCGGCAATGTCTTCTTCAAGTTAAGGCCGATGTTTGGTAACAATACACTTAATTTCTGCTACAATGCTCTATTTTTCTTTACTACATTGTTTATTGTGTCTTCTCTGATTCGTCCGTCATGTGTTATTGTGCGTCTATTAGTAGCAGAGTTCATTCAGTTCATCTACATTTTAGACAAGAATTTTGATCTTAAGTTTATCACTAAACACAAACCTACTGCTCCTCATTACTCTCAAGCCATAGTATGTTCTTTATAGATTATTCCTTCCATCCAGCAGATTCAGCAACTCTTCCTCGCCTTGACTGATGGTACCGAAGTCATCAGCGTATATTATCATTGATATCCATTCATCCTTCGTTTTAATCCCCCTGCTAAATCTTATTTTATATAATTTCCTCTTCTATGTACAGACAGTAGTAGGGGCGAAAGACTTCACCCGCGTGTTACACCCTTCCTAGACCGAGCACTTTGTCCTCTATCTTCCATTCTTTTCGATATTGCATTTCTTGCGTTATTCTGAGTTACGATGCAAAGTTCCTATGAACAAGGATGCATGTCCAAAGGAAAAGTCACTGTGGCGGCTACAGCCATTATGAAATACATTAAATGTATTCGGAATTGCGAATATGGGCAACCAATAGTTGTAGAATCAAATGAGGACAATGAAATCTTGTGCCATACCGGGACTCGATCCCGTATTCCCGCTTATCGCGGACGGTCGTCTTACCATTAGGCTAGCTGAGCTCGACTCACGGCCAGGCCAAAACCTTCCATGCATCCATGTCCAAAAGACACAGGCACCGCAATATGGTATTTATCCGCCGACACCGGGTGAACGACTTTCAAGTAAAATGTCTCACCTGTACGGTAATATGCATAATGGATGTACGAGTACAGGTTGTAGGCACTTGGTCGACTACAAGTGCCAGTTTGAGTGTGACCGTGAGTCGTGCGTGGATAGGCAAATGGTAAGGCGACCGCTCGCGCTAAGCGGGAAATCCCGGTTCGAGCCCCGTCCGGCACAGATTCTAATTTGTCGTCATTCCATTCTGCAACTGTTGGTTGTCCATATTCGCAATTGCGATTAGCGTATTATTATTTCGTTGCGATCATGTCCTCCTCATATCTAAATACTCAGTATGAGAACCAAAAGCGTCTGTACCGTTTTCACTTTAACGATTTGGGACAACCATTATTAATAGTACTGTATAATTAAATGTGATTTTTATTTGGGATAATTCTACATTTCTCTGAATGTGTACACTGAAAGTTGGACCGATTGACGTGTTTCAGGGCCTGTGCGTGGCAACGCTGTTCTGCTTCTGCAACGGCGAGGTAATGGCAGCAGTCCTGGGTTCGAGGACGGGCGTCCGCCCGCCGTGGCTGGCGCCGCTGACAGAGCTGCGCCTGTAGAGTCGGCACACCCGCGGCGCACGCTAAACTACCTGCGGCCGCCTCACGCAGTTGCTAGTAGCTAGTGGCTAGCTGCTAGCCAGTAGGAGTAGCCAGTAGCCACGCACTCACGCAACAGTAGCCCTGCATGTCGCCCCTCACCGCTGTAGCTCTTGCGACAGCCTGCAGGGGTGATGGGAGCTCTGCTTTCCAGATTTACATCTTAGGTTTTTCTCCCCTATTTTCATCTTTTCCAACACGATATCTGTTTCACTCCCCAGCATTAAGTTAGAAATAATTGTTTTGACGTGCTGCATTCTTGAAGCAGTGACTGTTACACGTTTCCATCAAAATGTCGAATACTTCTGATGAGTTAATTGTTTATCCCATAAAATTATTCGGTACAATTCAGATGGAAGAGAGAGACATGGATAACGAAAGAGTCTATTTTAATATTTCTGGTAGTCTGTTTTCAGATTATAAGCGAATTGTAGGAACGTACTTCGTCCTTAATCTGTTGCCGAAAGAAGTACGATACTAACTGAAGTGCTTATAATGACGGCTGTTCCTGTCTGCATGTGAAAAATAATCAGCATTTAGTGGTATGTGGAAGAAATATAGTACTAAAGTACCAGCAGACCCTATATTTTCCTATCCTAAGCTTTCTTCTTAGCAAACTATATGACATTTGTAATAGCGTTCTTCAGAAACCAATGTTATTTTGTTAAGAACTGGGTTTACTTGTTCTTGAAAAAGCGTTAATTCTACCATTGTATTTATCAAAGCTTATTTTCCAACTACTATCTTATCCTAAATATTCAGTATTTATGCATTATTTGGCGAAAACCCTCAAGTTTACAATGGTGTCACAGTCAGCAAACTGTATTGATAAGGGATCTATGGGATCGTAGAATGATTAGATATCTTCCTTATAAGGAAAATTAAATACATTAACTGACATCACTCTCCCGTTTATGACAGATTTTAAGCTCATAAGTCGGAATGACTGACTGTGAGAAATATCTCTACACTGTACCATCTCGTTGCTTAAATCATATTAAAACAGTTCTTCAGAGTGATAGATGAATCTGGAACCTGTCATTTTACGAACAGTCCTGATATCGCTTCAGCAATCCAGGAGGCACAATTCACGGTTACTTCAAAGAACAAAGTCCTTACTAGTACCGTCTAAAAATTACGTAGTAAACTATTGACAATTATTTAAGGTGTAGCTCAAGTTATTTTACAGGAATACGTACTAAATAACAGTTAATTAACTGAATGTGACATAATTTACAAATCTGTTTCACAATGGTGGCATCAGAATGTAAGATGATAGTTTCCTGGACGTGTCCATGACTGCAAGGCGTGAACGAAATTAAATTTTATACTGAATTCTTCCGGTGTGCACTCTTCCTGTCCAACATAAGTATATAAATTTTATATTTGTGTCTGGTTTTCCTGAATGTATGTTTTGTCCTGTTTTAACTCTGTGCTATTGTTTGATACACATTTATTTACTTTTTTTATCTGTTTACGTTTATTAACAGTTCTATATGTTTTACATTAAGTTCTGTCTAAGCTGAATGCTTTGTATTGAGTGATATCTGCTATTTTTTGTTTTGATAATCCATTTCCTTAACCCTTTGCCTGTGACTTTTTCTTGCTAACTGTGTCCGTTGTTTTTGTTTGTTAACATTTCCTCGTTAATTTTATGTATGTAACTGTTGCTAAATGGTTAATAAATAAACTATATTTAAATTCAAAGGGAAATATAGTTATAGTTACCACCCGTAATCAAGACGTGTGACAGTATAATATCAATATTTCTGCCAAAAGGTATTAACAAAACATTTTGGGTATACATAAACGACTAATTTGTAAAGATAAGATTCGTGTCATTTTTCAAATCTTAGCTCTCGAAACAATGTTGAAAAATATTCTGATGAATTATATGAAATACAGAAAACCTATGAATTCTGTCTGTATGTACGTGTGCTTGTTTGTGTTTTGGTGTCTTCATTTGGGAAATTGGTTCTTTCCTTCTTTGTCAAACTGTTCATCAGGCTACCGACACAATACTTGCATGCTACGCTCATCACAAGTACAGTGTAACTGCACGATTAACGTTTTATATCTGTGGTAAAATGAAATTATGTTAAAGTGTTTGATTAAGAAACTGAATTTTTTCTGTTTACAAATAGTACTTTATTCTGCCCACTGGTTGACAATGACGTAACATAAGAGATCTTGAAAGCTACAGATATCACCAGCAGCCATAAATAAGTTCAGTGACACAAAGTTATAACCCACTGGTGATACTTTACCTCCGTAACATAAGACGTACATACCGAAAAAATTAATGAATACTGTAATCAACAGTAAGTAATATATTATACAGCATCTTTAGTTAGTATGATTAATATGTCTCTCAGATCTGTTCTTTAAACTTGGTGAACCTTAAATTAAAAGTAAATTTGCTAATTATGTGATCGATGAACGTACTATGCACTGAGACGTCAAGCGCACTGCCGACACACGTTGTAATGCCTATTTATTATTTATCTGTTGGATGGCTCTCTTCGCAGCAGCTGATGTACAACGATTATTAATTGGTCTTACTATGCAGCCATGGATGGTTGTATTGGTATCAGTGGAAACATTGATTTTACGGTCAGAAGGCCGTGGTATAAGTCACATCTCAGAACGCTTCTCTCCTATTGTCTCTGAGAATATCTCTCGCAGAAACGGATGAAACGTTACGCCCTTTACGCAGCGCGCATCTATGACTCACCTTTCCGCTTTTGATTTTTGTGTCCTGCAGTTTATTCAATACCCCACCTCTCTCCATGAGACATTCCACCCAACCATCATCCCTCAGTTGTTTTCTCTACAATTACTCATTCACTCCCACTCGACAACTTCTATTTCTGCCACAACTTCTTACAAAACCTACCAGCACTTGAAAAACGAACACTTGACACCTACAACTTGTCCTTTAGTTCGTCCGTCAACATTTTGCGTGTCGTAGGGGGGGTGCCATATTCGATTCCTGGGCTCGAGAAAGGTGTCTGTGTGAAATAATGATTGTACCTGGCCAAAACAATACGCAAAAGGACCAAACCATATTAATTATTTGTTTCAAGGCATATCAACATACGACAGCTAGTTTATTAACAGTACATAACACGCCAATACGTGCTTCACAATTGGGAGTATTTATAAATGCTATAAAGAACAATGAATACAGGAATGATGTTCCTTTAAACCTATGTTCTAGACTGACAGATATCTATAATTGTGTTATTTATAATTCAAATGTTCAAATGCAAGTCCGCCTTGTTTGGAGCCTTGAGCTAAGCGCCTCTTGGGAGTAGCATGGACACCTCTTAACATTTCTGTAGATACTCAAGCGTAGCATGACTTATTCGTCTCTTTAACAAATCTGGATTTTCCGGTTCCGTGGCCGTGCGGTTCTAGGCGCTTCAGTCCGGAACCGCGTGACTGCTACGGTCGCAGGTTCGAATCCTGCCTCGAACATGGATGAGTGTGATGTGGTTAGGTTAGTTAGGTTTAAGTAGTTCTAAGTTCTAGGAGACTGATGACCTCAGATGTTAAGTCCCATAGTGCTCAGAGCCATTTGAACCGAATCCGTTTCGTAAATCCTGGCTGTGATATAACCCAATGAGCAAAAAATCCAAGAGCGCAACATCAGGCGATCTCACTGACCCTCGAATAAAACCACCACTATTTATCCACGGTTCGGGGTACACAATGTCGAGATATTCCTGAAACCCTCAACAATAATGGGGTGGCTTCCCATCGTGCTGAAAGTATCCCTCACAGCTAGCAGAAGAGGGATATCTTCTAGGAGATGCCCAAGATTCAGCTCATTCTGTAGGAACTGCAAAAACATGCGTCCGGTTAGTGTGACACCCAAATAAATCGGTGTAGTAATGTTGTCTCCTAGATCGTCCCACCATACGTTAACACCACAGTGCGCTTGCATGTGATGTGGTCGTAACCACTGAGGGTCCGCAGGAGCCAAGTAATATAGATTGTGTCTATTGACAGTGGCGAAACAGCATTCGTCTCCTCGTAAAATGTGCCTTACGAAATGCGGAAAACTGCTACTTCATTCACGAGACGTCTGCAGCACGGTACCCGATTATTGACCTACATAGCTGTTTGTGTAGATGCAGCTGAAAAGGATGCCACTGTCGTTCCTCCACAATCTCTTGTACCGAGGGCCTCGTTATTCCCAGATCCAACTGCAATTCTTCTTTGTCCAGATTGCGATGAGAAATAGGTATTACTGGACGAGATTTACTGACTTTCGTAATATTAATTATAATGATCGTACTGATATTATTATTATTATCACTATTATTATTATAGTTATAAATAATAATGAAATATAAATGCAATAATACGATAACACTTTCGCTTATACTACATTGTACGTACGCATTATTTTCATTTAAGCTATGTTTACACCGTGTGGTGTGTGCTTCAGAATAATCAGGGCAACTTCGAATGCGTCGCGGATCAGCTTTCCCACAATACGTTGTAGATGTAAAACTCCCACAGTTCTTAAACGTACCTCTGTACGTCTAAAATCATGCGCGGAATGCAGACGTCGCGTTACAAACCGTTGTGAGTACAGTTTTCGGGCCTCAGCTGCTTTGCGGTGCGTCTCCTCATAGATCAGTATCGTAGCGATGTAGTTTTCGTTAGAGTACATTCCAGTTGCTATTTGTTTGACTGTAAGACTACAATGGAACTACAAAGCGATGGTCGCCCTACCTTGTCAGGGCGGAAACAGGCGGAAAATGCAAGCAGATAGCGGCACAGCTCGGTGGAGGTTAGCTTGTACGTACACTTTCCCTTTGGACAGCACAGATGAGGCAATCCTTCTTCCACTAACATACGCGGGGAACTTAAAACTAAACACGACGGCTTGCGTGGGCCGTCTGGTAAGGCCTCTGGATTCGTAGGGTTGGCAGTACCCAAAACCCAAGCGGAAACACATAAAACGCATAGAACACGATATTAAAAACCTTTAATAAAGTAAAGTGAAGCGCAGATTCAGCAAAATCGAACTGAAAAAGAATAAATAAATTAAAAAATTAACAGTCAGAGTGGACCAATCTTTTCCTCGACTGTAGGCTCTGCTAGAGCAGCGAAGAGAAAACTCGTTCCCTTTAAAATATATGAAATGGGGTGACAAACACCATAAGTAATGCGTGCATCTTATTCGTAAGAAAAACTGTTTTCAATCCTTTACGAGTCAAAATGTAAAAACTTACTGTTGTATTGCTAGAGAAGGCCGAAATGCACGCTATAAGCTCACGCAGGATGGCGTGAGGTCTGAAACAGGATACGTAATGAATGCTATAAAGAAAAGTACGTAGCTTCTGGAATACTTAACTTTAATCCATCATTTGTATACATCGTTCTTGATGAGACATGCTTCATATGATAACTATCAATTGCTATGGCGCCTTGCTAGGTCGTAGCCATTGACTTAGCTGAAGGCTATTCTAACTATCTTCTCTGCAAATAAACGAGGCTTCGTCAGTGTTGCATCGCTAGCTAAGTCGCCCGTACAACTGGGGAGAGTGCTAGTCAGTCTCTCTAGAGGTGCCGTGTGGCGGCGCTCGGTCTGCAATTACTGATAGTGGCGACACGCGGGTCCGTCGTATACTAGCGGACCGCGGCCGATTTAAAAGCTACCACCTAGCAAGTGTGGTGTCTGGCGGTGACATAACACTTACAATGCGTACAAAATATGTACAGAATTGTGCCTGTGTACTGCAAGTATGGTGTACTTTACAATGATGCGTATAGGAGGAGAAGTTACATCAGCTGCTCAATGTTATCTCCTGAATATGCCATTAAGATTCACTTACCTAATGTATTCTCGATGTTAAATGCAGCTGTTAATTTTTATATTAGCTGAAGAGCCAACACCGTGTTACGAGTGGAGGCCGAAATACACGCGTTGTAGCTCAGGCACGCTAGCGTACGTGACTAATATGGTGCAGCCTTTCTCCAGAGAGCTAACAAATAACGAAACATTAAGTGCAGTCGAAACGAACCGTTCCCTTTGAGAACGCTGCGGTCCCCACTTCGCCGCTAGAGAGACGTGTGTGCGTGCTCCCACACACACACACCGACACCCCCCCCCCCCCACACACACACACAAGCACGTGACGACACAGCGATCCCGTGCACTCACGACAATGCAACAGCATGACTGCCAGTGCAGCTATGGCAGTGTTTCAAGAATAGTTGTTATCACTAAAAACTCTCCATGTTGTGCAGCTAAAACCAGTATGCCGCTACCGCTCTCTGAGGAACGTGCTAGAGCATTAATGGTGTACGAAGCCCATGTCGCATGTACTGGTACCCGTGCAATACTTACGTCGTAGCCAAAACAACCTGTTGGCTCCAAAAAAGGATAAGTAGCGCTTTGGAGCATATGATCACCGTCTGCATCATTTTAACTACAGGGCACCGATGGTAGGGACCAGAATTCACACGTCAGTGTGATGTCTCAAAAATAGTGGGAGCAGAAAATCAGGCATACGATGCAAAACACGATAATGTATTAACAAACTTCAGGGTGACAATTATTGTGCTATTCGGAAAAACGTAAATTAGTTACAAACTACGGCGTGCACACGTTTTATTCAACATGTAAACGTCGATACAGATATTTGGATTTCAGTTACGTCTTGTTCGATATGCCTGCCATTATTGGTGCTCATATGGTGCAGAGGAATAGCGAATTTCTGCATGACCCGCTGACGTGTTAGGACATCGGTGCTGTCGATGACCTCCTGAACGGCTGTTCTCAGCTTGCTGTATTACGTTTAATATAGCCCCCATAGCATGTCTTGAGACCCGGAGAATATGGCGGCCAATCGTGTCCTATGCCAAGTGCTTCTGGGTACCCCATAGTGAGAATGCAGTTACCCAAGTGCTCCTCCAAGACATTAAACGCTCTCCTGCTTCGACGGGGTCGAGGTCCGTCTTGCATGAACCACATCTTCTCAAAACAGGGTCACTTTGGATAATGCGGATGAAATCTTCTTCCAGAGCATTCAAGCACCGTTCGGTAGTCACGGTGCCATTAAGGAATATCGCACTGATTATTCCGTGATGGACACTGCTCACCACACGGTCACCAGTTGAGCGTAAAGAGATATCGATAGCGAAATGCGGGTCCTCAGTCCCTCAAATTCGCCAGTTTTGCTTGTTGCCGAACCCATTCAAATGAAAATGGACTTCGTCGCTAAACCAAACCAACACGCGCATATTAATTACCATCATGCTCCGCGGCCCACCGTGCTCTTTGGACGTCGTAACGCAAACCGTTCAGAAGTTATGACGATTTTATCTCATATAGTTCAGTAAATGTCATCCTGTACTTGAAACTAACTTGGTCGATCTGTTGAACCTACTGGTGTATTTAACAGAAATTATAATATATACAACAACAAACGTAAAAGAGAAGTGGCAGAAAATAAGAGAATTAAATCAGGAGTTGCTGAGGGAATTAGACTAAGAAAAGCCCTTTCATAATGAGAGATTTTTTACCATCCAATATAAGTTTGTTGGCAAGTGTTTTCTGGAAAATATTTGAGTGCAACATTAAATCGAGTTGAAACTTGCGCGACAAACAGTACAGATGGAAAGAACGTAGAAGATGCTGAAATTTTATGATACACTTAGGTAACAAGTCATTCGATTGCGATATGCACATAATCTCTGGTAGTATCGCGTACTTAGTATATAACAGGGCAGAGCATTGGCGGGGCTCTAATTTGTACTCAGCTGATTCATGTCAAAACGTTTCCGACGTGATTGTGGCCGTAAAACAGGAATTAACGGGCTTTGAACACAGAATAGTAGATGGAGCTACACGCATGGGATATTCCATTTCGTTGGGGAATTCAATAAACAGGGTCCAAAGTATGCTGCCAATACCAAATTCCTGGCATTACGTCTCATCATGGATAACGCAGTGGTCGACAGCCTTCACTTGACGGCCGGGAGAGCCAGTTACTGGTGGCCGAGTGGTTCTAGGCGCTTCAGTCCGATGTCAAATGGTTCAAATGGCTCTGAGCACTATGGGACTTAACATCTATGGTCATCAGTTCCCTAGAACTTAGAACTACTTAAACCTAACTAACCTAAGGACATCACACAACACACATTCGGTTAATGGTCCATGACAGAAGACACCTTTGGTAACAGCACGACATCGCCTGCATCATCTCTCCTGGGATCGGGACCATGTTGATTGGACCCTAGACGACTGGAAAATTTCCGTCTCGTCAGATGAGTCCGGTGTTTAGTCGGCAGTATTGGCATGTGGTGCAGACCCACGAAGCCATGGACCCAAGTTGTAAACAAGACACTCTACACGCTGGGGTGCTTGCATAATGGTGTGGGCTGTGTTAACATGGAATAGACTGCGCCCTCTGCGCCAAGTGAACTACTTTGGGACCATTTTCACCCATTCATGGAATTCATGTTCGCAAACAACGATTGAACTTTTGTGGATGTCACTGCAGAATGTGACAAGGCCACGATTGTTCGTGATTGGTAAGAAAAACATATTGGATAATTCGAGCGAATGATTTGGCCACCCAGATGGCCTGACATGAATCCCATCGAACAAATATCACAGAGACCAGTTCGTTTACAAAATACTGCACCGGTAATACTTTCTGAATTATGGAAGGCTATAGAGATAGTTTGGCTCTATATTTCCACAGGGGATTTCCGACTTGAGTCCATGCCACATCGATTTGCTACACTGGCAGGGCTAAAAGGAGGTCCGGCACGATATTAGGAAGTATGGCATGAATTTGTCACCTTAGTATACAGGGTGAGTAACTAACCATTGCCATCAAGAATAATCCGAATAGGAGCTGAAAAGTTTGTGGGACAGATTTGCATGGGACAACGGGGGTCATAATATGTCGTCGGTTATTTGTTGCTAGGTGGGGTCGCGTCATAGATATGAAGGTCAACTTTTTTCTTTTTTTTTTTTTTTACTGGGCTGCTATAGTTTTGTACTTATTTTCTGATAGCGGCTATCGAGACGAATGCAATGATGTGTAACAGTAAGGTCTTTGAAAGTGAACGAAGGTCAAAAAGGTGGCATGAACGACCATTTACAGAAGGTGTTCGAAATGATGACCACGAGTATCAATGCAGTGCTGCAGTCTTCTTATCATGGATTGAGTGGTATTCCTTATCACATCGGCACTTATCGAAGCACATGCTTGGACAGTTCTCTCTCGCATATCTTCAGGTGTAGTTGGAACGTCTTTATAAACAATTTCTTTCTCGAATCCCCACAAGAAAAATCCGGAGGCGTCAAGTCTGTCGAATGTGCCGTCCACAACACATCTCTTCCGCGTCCAATCCAACAATTTGGGAATTGTCTGCGCAGCTCTTCCAGCCATCAGCGAAAAATGTGCCGGACACCCATCGTGTTGATACCACATTACGTTCCTTGTTCCTAAAGGTATTTCATCCAACAATAGACTTAATGTTTCTTGCAGAAATGTGGTGTATCTCCTACCATTAAGATTTCCTTCTATTAAATAGGGACGTAGAATTCTTTCCTTCAGGATCCCACACCATACATTCACCGACCAATGTTTCTGGTGTGCCAACATGGATTTTCAGTTTCCCAGTAATGCATGTTATGCAAATTACCATTACCTTGGTTCGTGAATGTAGCCTCGTCAG
Organism: Schistocerca americana; assembly: GCF_021461395.2. NCBI lineage: Eukaryota > Metazoa > Arthropoda > Insecta > Orthoptera > Acrididae > Schistocerca > Schistocerca americana. The sequence continues at coordinate 98,809,775 of NC_060121.1, forward strand.
CAAATAAAATCAAATTAATAAATGTGTCATCCTTCTGAATCTGAAGTTGAGCCCATCAGTAGAATTCGATGCGACGCATACAGTCCGTAACAGTTAATTCTTAGTAGAAACTCATATGGTAAGGATGGTATTTATGGCGATGCAGACCACGAATAACACTACTCTGGCTCATGCCAGATTCCTTTACGATTTGACGCGAACTAACAAGGATCTCTAACCACAGTGGCAAGAATACCAATTTCCGTTTTCTCGTTCGTAACTTCCCTTTGCCGGATATGTTTCCGATGCGTTAGAGATCCAGTTGTTCCTAATTTATCATACACACATTTAAATGTACTACGTGTAGGGTGAGTGCGTTGAGGATATCTTTCAGTTTATCTCCAGCTCTCACTGAATTTCGTTGGAATTCTCCATAAATGAGAAGCATTTAGACGTGTTCTTCGACGGAATACATGATTCACATTCGCGTGATTCAACGATACTAGTGTTGTATTGTGAAACCGTCTAATGTTGTTTACATGCCAATGGCACGTTTGATGGGTACGCCATATTCGGCGGATATTTACTATTTGCACGATATACGAGAGAGAATTGTCAGAGCATGTGCTTAGGTAAGTGCTGAAGTGATAACGAATGCCACTCAATCCATGATAAGAAGATTGCAACACCGCATTGATAATAATGGTCATCACTTCGAACACCTTCTGTAAATGGACGTTCATGCCACCTTTTTGACCTTCATTGACCTTCAAAGATTACACTTCATTGGATTCGTCTCGATAACCGATATCAGAAAATAAGTACCAAAGCATAGCACTCCATATATAAAAAAAACAAAGTTAACCTTCATATCTCTGACGCGACCCCATCTATCAACAAAAAACCAACGTATATTATGGCCCCCATTCTCCCATGCAACTTTCGACCCACAAACGTTTCAGCTCTTATAATACTCTCAAAGTTATTCTAGGTAGCATAAGTTAGTGACTCACCCTGTATAGAAGAGTGCTGAAGTTTAGATGTAAAGACCAGATAACTGGTAAATAGGTATGGGATCGATTTTAGCAGAAACGAAATTTACTGCACAAAGTGACTCAAAGAAAGGACTGGTTTATAGAGCACATGTGGAGGCTTAACGAATCATCAGTTTCGTGATGGGTGTAGAGTCGCATAATAACTGAAGAGGATACCAAATATTGAATATCAGGGCCAAATGGATGTAGATTACTGCAGCTGTGAAAAAATTAAGAGGCTTGCACTGGGCAGTCCAGCGTAAGAGATCTACATCAACTAGTCATCAGACTAAGACCACAATAACAACATGGCTTTCTACTAGATGTTGCTGTGAAATGTTGAACTAGCGAATAATGTGCTGCAATATTGGCCATCCTCCCATGGTTACAAAATGGGAATTCATTGATGACAATTTTGGTCATGAGTATAGACTTTGACGCTGGCTTCGTGGTTTCATCAGAATCAAAGTACACTCTTTGCACAGGCACATATATAAATATCAGTGTTCAAGCTGCCTCGGAACTGACCCACGCTTGCGATACGCACTGTCTGTTTGCGACGAAATGCTCATCAGGAGCCCATTTTGCACGGATTAAGAGTCCACGTGAGCTTGCTACGTGGCACGGCTGTCTGTCAGCCAGCAGGGAATGGAGGCGACTGGCTCGCGTGCAGAGCCTCTGTCACAGTGTAGTAGTACTCTGTGCAACAGGTGGAAAGCTTATCAGACGGTGTTCGCAGACTAGCTAATGTGCTGCCTTCCTCAAACAACTCTAAGGAAACTGGTGAAAGAAACTGATTCTCTTGTACATCTTAGCCCCACTTGTCAGCATCATTATGAACTGCTTGGCATTTAGTTAATGGTCATAGGTATTCTGTTTCTTTTTTTCGAAATTAAATAGCTCAAAGCATGAAATTCGGATTGCTTGGTATGACAAATAGGGGTTGCTTTGAGTTTGCTTTTGGTTCACGGCAATTCGTGCTACAAAATCTATCTGAGTGTACTGAATCTGTCTTTAAACTCTGGAGGGCATCTGTATCAATCTCTAGTCTTGAGAAACTGGCTTGTACGGTACGTAGTGCAATCAGTTTCGCTATTTAGTGTAAACGATAAAGTGAGAATGAAGTATTCATACCTTCCGTCGTGTCTCCTAAATGGTTTGAGAGATTTTGGTAAGTGATAGGTCCCCAACCTTGAGAATTCCTTATCTAGTGTGATACAAAAGTAACTACACATTTTTCAGTAGAGAAATGTTATTTTGTAAGGGTCATCGGTAGATTGTGAAACGAGAACTGCGTAGGTTTCTCGAAAACAAAAGTAGGGATGTAACACAACACATTTTTGTATCAAGAAGAGCTTTTCATAAATCTGTGTTGCTCTCAGTTGCTCGTTTCATAACACAGTCTGTTAGGATTCCGTTGCAATTTCAACGGTATTATACTAAATGTAAATGTCCTGCGACTAGGGCCTCCCGTCGGGTAGACCGTTCGCCGGGTGCTAGTCTTTCGATTTGACGCCACTTCGGCGACTTGCGCGTCGATGGGGATGAAATAATGATGATTAGGACAACACCCAGTCCCTGAGAGGAGAAAATCTCTGACGAAGCCGGGAATTGAACCCAGGGCCTTAGGAATGACAGTCTGTCGCGCTGACCACTCAGCTACGGGGGGCGGATGGTATTATACTGAACCGACGAAAGTCATGGAACACATACTAATATCGTATCCGATTTCGTTTTGCCCAATAGAGCCCTACAATCCCGTGACCTATGCACGTGTCCCGCACGCGCCTGTGGTGTGCGAGCGAGAGGATTCGCTAACGTTGATGGAAGTTTACGAAGCTTACCGAAGCTAATGACAGCCGCTTGAGGGAAAGCCCCGCAGCTGGCACAGTGGCGTGAGCCGCAGGGTATATATGCTCCTGCAGTCACTTCCACACGGGTTTCGAATTCACAGTGTGTGCAAGCAGACGCGCGATGCTCTTCGCTTAGCACCATGTCTGGGCGAAATTTATGCGACTGGCGGACAACGAATACAGATATGAAATACTATTCACTATTCGTGACTAATAAATATTATCCAACACATTATTCAATTATACAAATAAAATCATTAATTCGTCATCTGTGAATAAAAATTGTTAAGGATAACAGGTAAATATTAAATTCAATTGCCTTGGCATTCAAAAAATTAACATATTTTTCAGTTCTTTTAAATTAGTCTTCTGCGCAATTTTTTTTTTTTTTGAAATGTGTCATCGGAAACCTTATTTGATTTACGGAGATTTACCGTCATGACACTAAAGGAAATAGATTCTGCGTATGCAACGCACTCCTGAATTCTCCTTTAACCATTACTTCGATCTATGGCTTTCCACTCATAACCTTCTGCAAGAACTGAGAAATCATCGATTCTGCCGAAGTTTTTAGCAAGTTATTCGTTGTGGTTCAACTTCACTTCTCAAATCGCATTTTAATAAAAAAAATTTCAAGTCATGATATCATTCGAAACTCGTGACCCAACTTCTTAGACATTTATTTGTCTATTTTATGTCTGAAGTTTGCTGTAAGCCCACCTTCGTCATGGACGGTAATAAAGGTCGACTACTTGTTTTTAAATCGGGGGTAAGACTTAACTGTAATAACTGAAGTTGGTGTAGAGAGGTGAAAACGTCTTATAATCCTCTCTTAACACTTTCACAATACATAAGTATTAAGTGTGCTGCAATATTACGTACTTGTTGATATACCCAATGTAACTGCATAGACAGATGTATCAAAAAAATGTTTCATATTCTAATGTCTATCTCACTCGGAGTTAATCCTAAAACACTGAAGATGACTCTGGACATCCAGCAGCATACCATAAACGTTTAAGGAGATTTTAAATTAAAAGTCTGGTGATGTTAAACGTTAGGAACCATTGAGTGCTTCCTTAGTTCACTCATTTTGTAGCACTACAACGTGCATATACGATAATGTTAGTAATCTAAGAAAGGTTGCGAAGATTGTCGTCTGCGTTCTCGTCTTTGAATGCTTACACAGAATTCATGCGCCATGTTAGCAGTGGGAACGGGAGACGTCTTCACAGGTGCAGAGACACATGAAGGGGCCGAGGCGGCAGTGAAGTAAGGCTGTAAAGCGCTAGGCTGGTCTTCTGCCACAGCCAATAAAAGAAAAGATGTCGTGGGCTGCAGCCCCGTACTGGGTCCCTGCGACAGCCAGCTGGCTCCGTGGTGCCATTTGTGAGCAGGTCGTCACGCGGGGAACTTACGTGGCTAACGTCAGATTTCGTGCACTTGTCGAATCAGCCAGACCTTCCTTGCATCTTGAAATAGATTTCGTGATGACTTTCCATAGCTTGTAGCTCTTGGTAGAATTTTCAGTTCTCGAGGGACGTACAGTATATCTTCAAGTGATTAGTGAATCTTTTCCCTTATTCGGTCAGGCAGTATTACTGCTTACCGACCAGGAGAACGAATGCAAGTATATATGGAAATTATGCATGTCTGCCACAACGTGTGAATCGTTTTAAATCAGTACCGTTGCCCAATTTTAATCAAGGAGTGCGTGGTGTATCTCCTAAAGTGACATAGTAACATGGCTCAACTAGTGCTTGAGTTCTGTGATGGCGCCAAAATTCAAGACCTGTCGGCCTAGATTAAGGAAGCTAACAAAGTATCTGAAATTTGTAGTTATGCTCAGGTGACGAAGTTTGCTTCGTCAGGATAGTCAAGCTCTCGCCTTCTTGAGGGTGCGTTAAATCATTACATATGTACTTTTATCAACCGAAAGGAAATTTATTTCTGATGCACTGTACATTTGAGTGCACTCAGGTAGCTTTGTATTACGCCAGACAGTCTTGGCGTCCGTAGGGTTGTTGGTATAGAAACGTAAGCTAGCTGTTGCGTAACTCAATCCACAAAGTGATTAGCAGAGAAACTCGTCCTAGCTAGCTGGACACCAGTGTCAGAGGGGGCTGACATCTCTCCCACGATCCCTACCAGCTGTACACTTCCAGTGTACACGGTCTGTTCGACAGCGATTCACGTTTCACGGGGACGTACAGCCTCTTCTGAAGCAATGGTCTGAGTTTGAAATGGTTACCGTGGCGTTACTTGAACATTATACGAAAATATTTCAATGAAAAATTCCGAGAAAATTGCTACACTTGGTGGGCTACGTACAGAAAACCGTCCGAGATCATGACATTGTTCTAGCAGCGAATGCAACATATGTGCTGATCTATGAATTTATTGTGCATCTGAAACAAACAGAATTGGACACTTGGGTTGTCAAAAGTTTCGAATGGAGCAATGGTTATGAATCAGCCGTCTCTCTCGGATTTGTTTGCTTTAAGAAAGATTTTCACTAGGTTTCAGCAAGATCTGTTATGACAGCGGTTGATACATGAGGGACTGATGCAATGTGCGATGGACACGTCGATACCGCAATTTATACAATACTTATGCAATACTTCACGAAGATGTTGAGTAACGCAAAATTGATAGATGCAAGGGAGTTCACTAAATTAAGTTAATGGATTTAGCCCGCCGGAACGCTCCGTTCAAGTCACGTGATGCCTGTGACGTCACTGGCTAACTGGCTGCTCCCACTGTCAGAAAGATAATTGAAGTGTTGTCACATTTTGGAATTTACATTTCGGAAAATGGATTACAAATGGTGTGTAGTACCACACTGTACGAATACGTCCATGAAAACTCTTGGAATTTTTTTGTGGGTGTTTCATAGAATGAGAGGGTACGTAAAAATAGCTTGGCACTGTACCAAAAAATGACACTACTTAATTAAAAATATCTTGTACTCTGAAGATAACATTAATTTACCTCCGAGAAACACTTTCCCACTCTTACAAAGGACAGCGTCAGTCGACAGAATTAAACTCTTCAGGAAAAATTGTCGTTGTACTCTCATCTTTACGCACCATTGCTAGCTCTGTTGGCAGAGTTGTGAAGTGGTGAATTGTCGTATATTAAAAGATGATAGCGTTCATTTTTAAAACAAATGTACAATCGTTTCACATGAAAACCAAATCGCATTTACATAACTTCACCATAGCGATTGGAAACAGAGTATTAATGTGTTTTTCTCTGCGTTTACATTTGTTTACATTTGCAATAGCTGTTCACACACGTCACATTCAAAAAGATATTCTCTAGTTAAAGTTACCATACGTTTATTAGAAACAATGTTTTTTTTTGTTCTTATTGTCCAGCTAGGGTCCTTGTTATTTAAGTTTTTGAAGTTTCATCATCTTACATAAGATGTTCAGTCCGCTTGCGACACTGATGTTAGTTTACATCGCCAAACGTGAACTTTCTTGTTGTATATGCTTTATACCCCTCCTCATACAAAATCTCATCGTCCTACACCTCGTTGGACAATGGGAGTATTGTTACAGCTTCACTACTAGCAATCATTTTCGAGAAGGGTTATTGTTTGTAAGCATTTATTCTCAGTTGTCCTTTTCTCAGACTAATATTAATGTGAAGCTATAAACAATACATCCCGCTGTCGAAACCACTCTACAACGATCTCCTGCTGACGCTATTTTCATCCTTCATAATTGCAACAACGAAAGCTTGCTAATTCTATTTTCATATTTCTCCCCCAGGATTGGAACTTGTGGTATTCATATTCAAGACAGAGACACATCTGCTAAAGTTCCACAGTTCATTAGTATTGAGCATGTTAAATGATGTGGCAGGCAGCAGGAAAAATAATGTCCGTCCTTGCACATATCGCCGCTCTAAATAAGTGGAGCATAAACGCATCAATTTTCGTTAGGATTCCGCTATCAGCAGTCACAAAGTTCCTTTCTATTGCTAGTTAAAAGATGTACGTGCGCTTTACGACATTGAATAGCTAAATTATTCGCAGAAATAGTGCGTAAAAAGCTGTTAACTTCGGCTAACACTCCTATGACATACGTATAGCTTCGTCTTACTCCTAGAATGTGACGCCGCCAGAGCTTCAGCCAATAACAGAGCGTTTTCGGTCACATGACCAAATCTTAACATTTAATGGTTCTGTAAGCTTTAGTTACATTAAAAAAGAGACATTTTCTGAGAATATTGATCGTACATGTGATTTGAATGTTATAAACACTCCGTATAACAACAACCCGAACTATATTTTTAACTTATGAAAATAGCCTTTTGTTCACGATTGGTTAGAAGAATGATCTGGATAGTTCGAGCAAATGATTTGGCTACTCAGATCGCCCGCAATGAATCCCATCAAACATTTACTGGACATAATGTGGAGATCAGTTCGTGCACAATATCCGGCAACACTTTTGCAATTATGGAGGGCTGCAGAGGCAGCGTGACACAATATTTCTGCAGGGGAGTTCCAACGACTTCGTGAGTCGCTGTCAGGTCGAGCTATTGCCCCACGCCGGGATAGAGGACGTCCAGCACGTTATTAGAAGCTGTCCCTTAACATTCATCAACTCAGTGGAACGCAGTTGAAATAGCAACGGAATCCTCATACACTCTGTTACTAAACCAGCAGCTTAAGGGAAGACAGGTCAGTTGTTTATGGAAAGCCCATTCTAGGTATAAAAATAACTGTGTTATAACTCTACTTACGTTTTAGCAAAATCCATGCAGTTCTCGTATCAAATGCTACGTATGACCCATACAGAATAACATCACACCTTTGAAAAATAAGGGAATTCAGGTGCAAGAAGCTATCATTCGTCGAAATTTCGTTCCGTTCTCTCAAACAATTTATGAGATACGAGGGATGCTACAAATAATTATTTCTCACTTAATCCTTTACACTCAAGAGCGGAAATGAGTGCTATACAATGAAGCCAGCTTCTGAAGAATGGAGACAGACGCAGATTACCGCAGAAGTTTAAAGAATAATTTAATACAGTCAGCTTGGTTTTGTATCCATCAATGTTTGTCTCAAGATGTACCAAGGACAAACTCTTAGTGGCTCCTATTTGTCACTGTAAACTATTCGAATTTCATGCAGTGAGTTACTTAATTTCGAAATATCTCGTTAAATATAACCATTAATTAAACGCTAGGCGTTTCGTAATGAAGTTGACAAATGAGGTTAAGAGATAAGAGAAAATCAACTTCTTCTACTAACCAGTTTCCTTAGAATCGTTTGAGAGAGACTGCAGAGTTGCCAACCTGCACGCACTGCGATTGACGCAGTCTAAGAATGATTTCCTCGATGGATTTCCAGCATGATGGGGTAATAACACGATAGCAACTTTTTTAAACCATTTTGAGGTACAAAATAGCCAATGTATCGAAATTCTGTACTTTTTGTTTAATTAATGGCTGATTTTGGGCATCAGAACCCAATCCTGTATCATCGAAACAGAAAAAATGGTGTATTCCATGATAACATGCAAACAATATTAATATAGTACATTCTTTTGTCTACGTAAATTTCTTTCAGTCACCAGTGGTTTTCTTGCTATCACGCAATACGCGACTTTTGTATTTGCGTGATTCGAGATTGGATTGTGATACACAAAATCGGCGATCAGTTTAACAAAAAAAAAAAAAAAAACCGAATAACCTAAAATTGCCTGCATTGTATATGAAAGCAATACATCGAACCTTTGACCTGATGCCGAGAACATTCAACTGTGAGAGAGATTCGGCATGTGAGCCAGCAATCCCCACTCCTTGTTAGATCAGAGCCTACTGTGCCACCTAGCAAACATCTGTTGGACTTTGCTCTGTGTGAGCTGGGCTCAAGCGCATTGGGTAGCAACCAAATCGTGCATTGCTCAAGCATGGATCAGCTGCGAAGTGCAGTGAACGAGCGAGATGCCAAACAGATTAGCATACTGGATTTGCAATCGGGGGGACGACGGTTCAAAACCGCGTCCGGCCATCCAGGTCGAGGTTTTCCATGATTTCCCTAAATCGCTCCAGGCAAATGCCGGGATGATTTCTTTGAAAGGGCATGGTCGATTTCCTTCCCCATCCTTGACAGAATCAGATATTTTGCTCCGCGTATAATGTTAAACTAAAATTTTCCTTCCTTCCTTCCTTTCGAACAAGTGAGTACACTGATATTCACACGTGTCCCTTGCCAAGGGTATACGTTGAGTATCTTGATTCGGAGGAAATCACAAAACCAGAGTTAAAGGCGGTGCTGAAGAGGCAGGTTGTCATCTATGGATTCGCACTTGGTGGGATGGCCAATACTGCAACAAATTACTCGCTAATTATGTTTCACGGCAACAGTCAGTAAAATGTCATTTCGTTGTTGTGGTCAGTAGATAGCAATTTAGTTGTTGTAGTCTTTAGTCAGAGACTGGTTTGATGCAGTTTTCTGTGCTAGTCTATCCCTTGCAAGCATTCTAATTTGTGAGAAACACCGTAACATACACCAATTTGAACCTGCTTATTTCATTCAACCCTTGGTGTGCTCTTCAATTATTACCCTCCGCTCTCCATTCCACCACCAAAATGATGATTCCATTTGGCCTCCATATAAGGTTACACACAAGACAAATACTTTTTGAAAAAGAACACTCAAATTTGTATCAGATTTTTTAAAAAATCCATTTTTGGGAAGGCTTTTCTTACTCTTGTAAATATGAATTTTATATCTCTGACCACATTATATTGGTTATGAACTGCAGATTAAAACTGAAGAAACTGCAAAAAGGTGGGAATTTAAGGAGATGGGACCTGGATAAACTGAAAGAACCAGAGGTTGTAGAGAGTTTCAGGGAGAGCATAAGGGAACAATTGACAGGAATGGGGGAAAGAAATACAGTAGAAGAAGAATGGGTAGCTCTGAGGGATGAATTAGTGAAGGCAGCAGAGGATCAAGTACGTAAAAAGACGAGGGCTAATAGAAATCCTTGGGTAACGGAAGAAATATTGAATTTAATTGATGAAAGGAGAAAATATAAAAATGCAGTAAATGAAGCAGGCAAAAAGGAATACAAACGTCTCAAAAATGAGATCGACAGGAAGTGCAAAATGGCTAAGCAGGGATGGCTAGAGTACAAATGTAAGGATGTAGAGGCTTGTCTCACTAGGGGTAAGATAGATACTGCCTACAGGAAAATTAAAGAGACCTTTGGAGACAGGCGAAATACCCACAGACTTCAAGAAGAGTATAATAATTCCAATCCCAAAGAAAGCAGGAATTGACAGATGTGAAAATTATCGAACTATCAGTTTAATAAGTCACACCTGCAAAATACTAACGCGAATTCTTTACAGACGAATGGAAAAACTAGTAGAAGCGGACCTCGGGGAAGATCAGTTTGGATTCCGTAGAAATGTTGGAACACGTGAGGCAATACTAACCTTACGACTTACCTTAGAAGAAAGATTAAGAAAAGGCAAACCCACGTTCCTAGCATTTGTAGACTTAGAGAAAGCTTTTGACAACGTTAACTGGAATACTCTCTTTCAAATTCTGAAGGTGGCAGGGGTCAAATACAGGGAGCGAAAGGCTATTTACAATTTGTACAGAAACCAGATGGCAGTTATAAGAGTCGAGGGGCATGAAAGGGAAGCAGTGGTTGGGAAAAGAGTGAGACAGGGTTGTAGCCTCTCCCCGATGTTATTCAATCTGTATATTGAGCAAGCAGTAAAGGAAACAAAAGAAAAATTCGGAGTAGGTATTAAAATTCATGGAGAAGAAGTAAAAACTTTGAGGTTCGCCGATGACATTGTAATTCTGTCAGAGACAGCAAAGGACTTGGAAGAGCAGTTGAACGGAATGGACAGTGTCTTGAAAGAAGGATATAAGATGAACATCAACAAAAGCAAAACAAGGATAATGGAATGTAGTCAAATTAAATCGGGTGATGCTGAGGGGATTAGATTAGGAAATGAGACACTTAAAGTAGTAAAGGAGTTTTGCTATTTAGGGAGTAAAATAACTGATGATGGTCGATGTAGAGAGGATATAAAATGTAGACTGGCAGTGACAAGGAAATCGTTTCTGAAGAAGAGAAATTTGTTAACATTGAGTATAGATTTAAGTGTCAGGAAGTCGTTTCTGAAAGTATTTGTATGGAGTGTAGCCATGTATGGAAGTGAAACATGGATGATAACCAGTTTGGACAAGAAGAGAATAGAAGCTTTCGAAATGTGGTGCTACAGAAGAATGCTGAAGATAAGGTGGGTAGATCACGTAACTAATGAGGAGGTATTGAATAGGATTGGGGAGAAGAGAAGTTTGTGGCACAACTTGACTAGAAGAAGGGATCGGTTGGTAGGACATGTTTTGAGGCATCAAGGGATCACAAATTTAGCATTGGAGGGCAGCGTGGAGGGTAAAAATCGTAGAGGGAGACCAAGAGATCAATACACGAAGCAGATTCAGAAGGATGTAGGTTGCAGTAGGTACTGGGAGATGAAGAAGCTTGCACAGGATAGAGTAGCATGGAGAGCTGCATCAAACCAGTCTCAGGACTGAAGACCACAACAACAACAACATATCTCGTTTTATTTTCCCCAAACTCTTTCACAACTTACAGCTGATGCAAGATACTCCTTAAAACTGGAGTACTGTAAAGATGTGCCCAAAATCATTTGAGGTGTGGTCCTTTCGGGTCAGTGAAAACTCCCATGCACGTCCCTGAGCCCTCCTTCACATAGAATAACAAACTCTTGTCAGCACACATGTCTGCATTCGTATTTGGTCACCTCCTTCGAACACACTCACCTGTAACGTTTGCATCTTGTCTATGTGCGTAGAACACACTTCTCCTTCTTCTTCATCAACTTCTGTCCTGCACAGTAGCACGGTCTACCCCTTTGGCTCTGTCTGTCGACGTGGCGCGATCTAGTGCTTGATCGCCCAACAGATCATTTACAATCGACTTTTAGCGAAATCCTGCCTCTTGCGGTTTTCCTCTTTTGATCTGAACCTTGTCTATGCCCATGTCATCGCAGACAGGTTTCCCTCATCTTCTGAACGATAGGAACCACACTGTAGTATCGTATTTTTAAAAGGTATGTGCCACTAAATACCACTTGCTAATTGCATCATTGGTCACTTGATCAGTAAGAGGCTGGCCACATATAGTCCTAAGCATACTATTTTCCTTTATGGCAAGTCGGTGCTCTGCTTCTTTCGTTTTGGGCCGACATTCTGTGCCGTACAAGGTAACTGGACGAATTTCAAAGCGGTATGTAATCAATGAGTCGTTCTGGAATCTCCTTATCACAAACCACACAAGTCATTTGCGGCAATAGTCTTGTGAGATGAAGTACGTGAAGCCAATGTCTTCGCAGATAGGTTTCCCATAACTTCTGAACGATAGGAACCACTCTACACTATTGTCTTTTCAAAGGTAGATGCCACCTTTGGTCTTTGTCAGTTTCATGATTGTGACTATATATTTTTCATTTGTTGGCAGCCTTCTTTACAATGAAGCATACTCCGAACGGTTCAAGGTGGTTCTTCCATGCTTGGACTTGTCTTTGAAGGTCGTTATTTTCTTGATAAAGCGGCCAGTAGAATATCATCAGGACACACCAATGTCCTAGGTGCTAACTTCTGAGGGTCTCTTGTGACCGTCCCATTATTATAATGAAGAGAAGCGAAGAAGAAGATCCCTGATGGACGCCTACTAAACCAGAAAAGCTACGTGATATCGAGAGATTTTTAGAATTGAAGTATAACACCAGGACTCATTCAGCTGATTCATGAGGTACTACATGCTTTCAGAGGTCACATACAGGAAAGCGAAGTGAGGATGCTTAGGCTTCTCACAGTGTTTCTCAATAATGATGATAGTTGAACGGACAGAATGGTAGTCCCACACCTTCTCACAAAACCACACTGATTGGAGATAATATTGATAACATTGCGTACTCTGCTCACTGTCATGTGCTCTAAGGTCTTCACTGTATGTGACAGGTGAACGTACAGGATGATATTAGGCACATTGATTTCGGCTCCCCCCAGTTTCCAAATCTGGACTATGGTGCTCAATATCCACCTGGTTGGTATCCTCTTTTCTGCAGTGTTCCTGTTCCTTCTGAGGAAACTAGTCCTCACAGTTCTGCTGGCACATCATCCATCCCTGTCGTCTTCCCATGTTTCATCACTCATAGGGCTTCTAGACCTTCACTTTTGGTGTTCGCCATGATGGATCCTTGAACGGATGCCAGTCACTGCACTGGACAGTGACTTCTTTGGAGACTGCTTAGGAGTACCGCCGCCAGCAGTCTGCTGCCTTTTTCTCGTCAAAGATGAAATTCCCGTCTTCGTCACTGATGCCACAAAATAGCTTCAGAACATGTCACAGTCAGAAAGATCACGTAACCTGGGCAGCCATGATTCGTCCAATCCAACCATGGTTCGTCAACCATTTGTCTTAGATACTACCTTATTCTGCTAGAGTAACGTTGTTCAATAGCATGGGTAATTTGTAGCGTAGAAATTGTTGATAAAAAGTGCCTGGAGTTTCCAACATTTATGTATACATCTGTACGAGCGTTTCACTCACAACTTCTATCCAGATATTTACAGGTGATTCACCTGCCCCTACCGCTGTCGCTTCATGCATCCTGAAATGTTGTATTTGGCCTTCATAAACCACGCGCGAGATTTTCATGTTCTTTATCTTGCTACGCGAAAACTGCTAGCTCTACAGAAAAAACGAACAGGACCTTTTTGTAGGAAATTAATGTAGTTACATTTTGTACTGGGATGCGTTTACATTGAAGGCCATAATTTTCTGCTTATTCCAGAAAACAAAAGTGAACTTCTGACGCACTTCCATTACCACACACAACCCCACCTGCAGGGAGATTCTAGTATGTTGTTCAGGGAACTCCTTCCTACCACTGTACAAATATTTGCGACTGCACGAATTATTTCTCATATTGGACCTCTTTTGGTTTTCAGTGACTGGCATTAGCTTCCAAATTGTAAAAATTGCGTTTGCGTAAATTTTACCTAATAATTTTGTGAACTTTAACAGCTGCTGTGCTTGTAAGGGTTAAATTTTAATTAAACTGTCAACGTAATTAGTTAAAGCGTAACGTTTCAAAAAATGTTCAAATGTGTATGAAATCTTATGGGACTTAACTGCTAAGGTCATCAGTCCCTAAGCTTACACCTACTTAACCTAAATTATCCTCAGGACAAACACACACACCCACGCCCGCGGGAGGACTCGAACCTCTTCCGCGACCAGCCGCCCAGTCCATGACTGCAGCGCCTCAGACGGCTCGGCTAATCCAGCGCGGCAAGCATAACGTTTACGAAAGTCGTTTTTCTTTTATTTCCCTTACCGACACGTTCAAATTAATAATGTTAACGAAATAGCCGCCTATGCTGGTGGCGTAATAGCTCAATAAATATAGATATTAAGTATATATTGGGAATACTTCGGTTATTTTGCCGGCCAGTGTGCCGAGCGGTTCTAGGCGCTTCATTCAGGTACCGCGCGACCACTACGGTCGTAGGTTCGAATCCTGCCTCGGGCATGGATGTGTGTGATGTCCTTAGGTTAGTTAGGTTTAAGTAGTTCTAAGTTCTAGGGGACTGATGACCTCAGATGTTAAGTCCCATAGAGCTCAGAGCCACTTTTGAGTTAGGTTGTTTTAGTACAATTGTAGCAGCGAGTGCCATGAACAGCATACTAGAAATCCTGAATGGTAAGGGATGATTATGGGGGTAGAGGTTGATCTGAAGGTCGTTTGTACGTTTCTCTTGACTACATCGAAAACCATGGTCTCCAGTGAAAACGTTTCCCAGTCCAAAATTTCCTACAGAAAAGTCATGTGTATTTTTCGTGTAGGAATAATACCTTGCGAGCGAGATAACATGAAAATCTCGCGCGTGTTTTATGGACATTTGCAGCATTGTGGGTTGCATAAAACGAGGTGGTAGGGACAGCTGAATCACCCTGGATTCTTAGTCGTAAGTTGAAGCCTCACAATGCGTTTTTATATCCGTAAATAAAGGGTAATCACAGAAACTAGTGTAGGGATTTTGATACGGTTTTTTCTAAAGCATAGACTAATTCAGGAGGAAATTCGTGTACATAGTTTACAAATATTTAGTCAAAACTGGCTGAATAAAGACGATATTTGTCTATTAATTAGTGACTGTCGAGACCATCCTGGTATGCCCTGCTTAAAGATTTAAGTCATATTAGAATCAGCCGCCCAACTTGGCTCCGCATGGGTGGGACTAACAGTAAGTACCTGCGGCCAGGCGATAGCAAATCGTGTGGACATATCTTGTTTGTGAATCAGCCTGTCCACTAGTGAAAGCACAATCAAAAGCCCTATGTCGTTCCTGAGATTAACTTTCACACACAGACAAAGAAAAAGCCGTCTGGGCCGCACATTATACGAGGAATGGTTTCCAGGCAGGCGACGGCTACGTAACCGATGTAAATTCCCTCTCAGAGTTTTACGCTATTCTTAGCAGACAGAATGGTACTGTACAAAATATAAGCGCGGATTGGTCATGAGTTACAAAATATTTTAGGACCAAGTGATACCATGCTCCTGCCATACTTATCCAAGTGTGCCTTTATGAAATTAGCGGTGTAGGCTCACATGTTTTGGATGTCTCTAAAGGTTTATTCCGTTAACGGTAGTTAATCTTCCTTACAATAGTAATACCTATCCAAGTGTCTCCAATCTTTCATTATGTAATAAACGGTGTTCTCATACACGTCTTCGATGTCTCTGTAAGTGTATTCGGATTACAGTACTTAAAGTTTCGTAAATGATGCAGAAACAATGCTTTTTAAAGTGTGTTTCACCATCATAAACAACAGAATTAACTGGAGACATCAAAACGGGAAGCGTGGAAGTAACAACTTTCCGGTACACAATCCAATGAAAAGATCAATATACGATTCGCCATTTTAATGTGCTAAAGTAGTTTCATAAACAAAATTTGTACCATTGGTCTAAGAGGTCTTCATATACTTTACCAGTTATTCTGTAACATTTTGACAGTGTGACATCTCCAACACGAACTGGCCAACTAAACTGTCCTCTGTAGTGGGGTTGCATGAAACGAACCGGCAGAGACAACTTCCGCTGCTCTCTGTAATTGTGGTGGCTGTTTACTGACTTTCCCGCCAGATATCGCCTCCTCTCTATATGACAAGCTCGTAGCTCCCACCATTGCCATGACATGTCACTCCCAACGCCAATTAAATATGGGACGCGCACATGTTTTTGACACTCGTGTATCAGTCTGTTTATTGGAGAAAATCGTATCAAAATCCTTACAGTAGTTGTTGAGATTAGTCTTTACAAGCAGACAATAGAAAAGCGGTAAAGGGATTTATAATATGTACAGATATCGAGGTAACATTAATTTACCTAACGTCCTTCGGTGAATTTGAATCATAGGTCTACGCACTGACCCCTAAACAAAATTACCTCTGCGCGAAACAAATTGTCAAGTAGTAAATACTTAACGTTAATCCTGTGAAGTGGAAGCATGTTGCCAGTTGATTATAAAGTGAGCCTCACCCGCTGTCAACATGATCGCTTGAAGGTTTGAATGTATGCTGTGTATGTCTGTGTTTGTAAGTTGGTGACAGGATGTTTCTTTGTATGCTGGGTGTCCCTTTTATTTTTGTTTTAATTTTGTGATTCAGTTTGTCTATTATGTTTGTACCATATTCATTCCATATAGATATTTGTTTCATTTTATTCATTTATCTGGTTCTCCTCACTGACTAGAGCTTTGTTCAGCCAGTGGAGCATATACTAAAAACTGTCTAGTTCGAGCCCAATCAAATCATTAGAGTGTTTGTATACAGCTATGCTGGTGGTGGTGATTTTCCTGAAAACGGAGAATTGTTCATGGTTGTGAGGTCAAGAAAATTTAACAGTTGGTCATTTTCTGTTTCTATACTGAATTTTTTTGGGTACAGTGAATTAATGTTATTGTGGAGTTGTTGGATGCGACTGGGTACTTCATCTAGGAGACAGATGACATCATCCACACAGCAATACCAGTATACTGTCCCATATTACGTAGACATAACAACAACACCAATTCTCCATGTTCAGGAAAGTCATCGCCACCAACACAGTTGTACACTAATCATCCAACTGTGTACAAACTAGCCAGTCTCCAGTATGTGCTCCACTGACTGAACAAACCTCTGTTAGTGAAGGGAACTACAAAAATTAATTGCAGACAATCAAATAAATAGCTATAAAGAATGGACGTGATGCAAACACGAAGGACAAACTGGATCACAAAATTAAAAGAAAAGTAAAAGGGACACTCAGCACACAAAGAAACAACCTATTACCAACTTACAAACACTGACACACAGAACGTAAACACATGTAGGAAAAACACACACACAAGCACACATGAACAAAAAACACGCATAACAACAAGTACATGGTAGACTCTCACTTGAAACAACAAATCAGCTCATAGAATAGGCAACATATTAACAAAACAGGGATTAAACAAACAAAGTGACGTGCCTATACTGTGAATCAGTTTGTATAGAGCATACACGCAGGAACTTTAATATAACACACACAGAAAGCAGAAGATTCATAAAATGTAACAGCTGCCATTTTACATTTTCTGAACAACTTATGTCCATGAAACACATGCCAACGGACTTCTACGCCCACTTGAAAATTGTCAAATGTACCAACAACTCCCATAAAAATTAATAATTTAACAAAACTATCAAATACAAAAAATCATATTGGAAGCAAAACAGGTAATAAATGAATACACAGTTCTCTGCAATGGAACTCCGTTTTCTGCCTTCAAAGAACAAACTTATAACCAACCAATGGTCTCCTTCTAGCATTTTCCTGAAGCAATTAAGGGAAATCACGGAAAACGTAATCAGGATGACTGGAAACAGCCGAACCGTTGTCCTCCAGATTGCGAATTCAGTGTGGTAACCACTGCACTACCTCACTCGTTGTAGTATTAGTTAATGATAAACATTACCGCAACATGCCAGGTCGTAGATTTTCGAATTAAATGACTGTTCTGGACTAATTTCTATATGGTTACAGATGACAAACTGTGAAACCGAAAAAAACATTGCGTTAAATTACATAATACCCAGGAAATTCACAGCGTATGGTAAACGATTGTTCCCCTTTAGGGGAGCGACTGAACTTGAATTCATAATTTCATCTCCGGACGTTTTTTTTCTTTGCCTCCGAAAACTTTTCATCGTCTCAGAATGCTACTTTTTCCGTTTTTCTGTCCATTTTTTACCAGGTTGGTGCGATGTTGTTTCCTCAAACTTCACACTTATCACTTTATTCCGGCACTCACTGCGGCCTTCAACATTTTTTATGTTGATCTGCTGCAAATCCCTCTGGACTTACTTCAGCCATTCTTTGTTATAATATTGAAAATTTTCCTTGCCGTTCTGGAGTCTTCCATCCTATAGACATGTGTATAAAATTTGGCTCGGCGTTTTCTGAGTCCGTCTGTTACTATGTTGGTCTTTATATAGAGCTCGTTTTGTGGTCTCTTCTTCCCTAATTTTTGAATGACCATCAATCACCATTGTTTCAGCTGCGTAGATTACTTCTGGAAGAATCACTGTTCTATAGTACCTTAATATTGCGTCTGTCGAAATGCACTTCTTGTTGTAATGTGTCTATGCTAGCTTGTAGGCCTTCTGGAGCTTGGTGTTTCTTTGTTAATTGGCGATTCGGTTTAATCCTGAGGACTGTGTAGTTTCCCCGAGGTATTTAAAATAGCAGATTTCTGCTATTTTACCATGCGATTAAAGGGGATTTATTTTCTGGCTATCTTTCCATACATTTGATTTTTTCATAAAATAAGTGAAATTTCATGTAGTTTTTCCACTGCGTGAATCGCTTCTGATCTGTTATTGGGGATAATTGCAATGTCGTCAGCGAAAGCAAGGCACGTGACTTTAATTCGGTTCTCCTTTTTGATACCAATTTAAATGCCATTCAGATCACATTCCCATTCCATGATGATCTATTCTGCAACAATATTGAAAAGCATTGGGGATAGTCCGTCTTCCAGTCGAATTCCAGTTCTGATTTCGAAGGGCTCTCATATTTCGCTCAAGAATTTCACTTTGGTCGTTGTTCCTGTAAGTGTCTGTTCTGCGATTTTTCCTGTCTTTCGGTCGATCCCAAATTCTTCCATGATTTTAAACGTGGTTTCACGGTCCACTGAATCGTATGCTTTCCTGAAGTCGATGAATTTAATTACTGTGTTTCTGCATTTCCTCATTTGTAATATCGTCTTTCAGCATCAGATCTGTTCTGCACATGATCGTCCTTTTCTGAATCCGGCCTGGTATTCACCAGTTAGTGGATCTGCTTGGGATTGTATTCTGTTTACAAGTGCTTTGGAAAGGATTTTGTAAGGGAAATACCTCTGTAATTGTTAATGTCTGTCTTGGGCCCCGTTTCCTGTAGCGTGTGAAATGGAGCACATTTCGAGTCTTCTGGTATTTGCTCCGTCATCCATATGTCTGATATATGATGTAGTTTCTGCATAAGTATAAGATCGCTTACTTTCCAGAATTCTAAAACGATCCCATCTTCCCCTAGTGCTTTGTTAGTTTTTAAATGTTTGACTATCTCCATAATTTCCTCGAGATCCGGGCACGTGAATCTGGGTGTGTGAATGCTGGAGAAGAGAAGACAAGTTTTTCTTGGGGTGAGGAGGGAACTGAAGTACTGGGCTAAGATTTTACAGTTATTTTTATAATTAGTTTCAAAAGAACCATTGGACTTTTTAAGGCACAAGCTAGGCACTTGGTATTCCTGTAAGGTTTCTCTGAAACTCTTATAGAAATTTCTTGTATTATTTTTGATGAAATCTTGCTGGATCTCTGGGAGTCTGTTGTTCTTATATCCCCGTTTGCCTTTTCTAATTGTTCTTGAGGTCTGTTTTTGGTTTTTAAGAAAGATTACTTCAATTTTGTGACTGCTAAATTTTTTGCACCCAGTTATTCGGTTGTAGGTTGCGTTCCACCAGAGATGTTAACTGGTGCAAGGGGGTTGTCCTAATTTGACGGCTTCTTGCATATTCTCTGTTAGTTTCTTCCAGTCTGCTGATTTTTCCTGATTGATTTGCATGATGATTTTTTTCTTTTTTGAGTTTCCGGTATTCCAGATCTGGTTTGGTACTTCTGGGTGGCCTTTTTACATTCTGTTGGGTTGTAATTTTGTTTTTATTTCGAGAAGATGATGATCTGATTCGAAGACACCTTTGCGAGTTCTGATGTCTAGAATTTCTTTCATGTTTTCCTTGGAAATTGCGACATCGTCAGTTTGGTATCCACCCTGTCTAGGACTGGTTGATCTCCATGTGGTTAATTTCTGTGCAGGTTTTTGAAATTGGGTACTAATGATCTTACGTCCGAAGTTTCTGGAGAAGTCGATTAATTTTTCACCATTCTTGTTTGCACGTTTATGTTTGGTATGGGGGCCAGTGGTATCACTGAATTTCATTTTCCTTGGCTAACTGTGCGTTAAAATTGCCTAATAAGATTTTCACATGGTGGCTTGGTATTTTATTTGTTCATTCTCCTAGCATTTCCCAGAAATTGTCAGCTGTTTCAAGATCGATTTTATTGTGGCGATGTGTGTTGGCGTGCACATTGACAAGAGTGTAGGCTTTATCAGCTGATTTTACTGAAAGCAGTGAGACTCTTTCATTGGGAGACGTGAATTCAATAACTGAGTCGAGTACTGAAGTTCCGAAATGTGGTAGTTTGCTTCTTACTTTTATGGCAGGTTGGCTCTTGTAGATCCTGTAATTTTCTGTGTTTAAGTGTCCTTCATACATGAATCTTGTCTCTTGCAGTGCAGTTATTTTGAGGTCAAATTTTCCCACTGCATTAGTGAGTTCCATTAATTTGTCTGTTTTAATGAGGGTGTTCACATTAATTGTGCTTATGAAGTTCTTACGTTTTGAGAGTTTGAGAAGTCTTTGAGAAACTCCGATTCTTCTCCGCATGGTGTCCCTGATTCCCCAGAATCCGATGACCGGGTGAATCCACTCTATTGTCTGGTGCCTGGGGTAGTGACGCTGTGGTCGTCTTTTCAATCATGCGTTCATATTGAATCTTGGTTTCTGTGGTGATCTCAGTTGAGATCACAGGTATTCGACTCGATTTTTGAGTTCCAGAAGGTTTTAGTGCAGCCGCATCAACTAGAGGAACAGACGCTGCCCATTGACTGGCAGTTGTTGAATGGACACTATTGGGTTTGTGTTTTTTAATCGGTTTTTGGTCCATCCTGGGTATTTCATTTCCCCAGTACCACCTATATCTAGGAAGCTTTCCCCTAAGCGCCACCCCGAGAGGCGAGCGTGTAGTAGCCACAACCAACAGCGGGAACGCCTTGGGCTGCGGATCTGAGCCACCAGGCGGGGAAGTCGCCGGCGGTGGAGCACGCACCACCGGGTAAACACAGGATGAGTCGTACGACTGACAAACGACAACAACCGACCACGACCGACTATGAGCGACAGAACAAGGAAGACATAAACAATGGAGGCTTGTGGAAACCACAACACCAAACACCACATGAAATCCACTCAGAACCAGAGCCAGGCAAATGTCAACAACAAGCAATGACCAGAACGCAGCACTGCCGAGATAGAAACGAAATCCAGAGCGAGTACCAGACTGCCTGGACTAGGTTTTTTTTTCTTTGTTGTGATTTCATGCCCCTGCGCCATATGGGCAGGGGAGGGCTGTCAGCGGCACAATCCGCCGCTCTTCAGCCGAGTGACACGACAACTAAAACAAGAGTAAAATAATACATACATAAGGAGATAAAAAAGGGGAACATAAAACAGAGTAAGGGGAGAAAATGGAGGTAAAAATACACTGACATGTAGACGTTCATTGGGGACAGGTGAAAAGGCACCAGAAAGTTAAAAAACACAGTTGGCGATTCTTAAAACACAGAGAAGTCACTGGATGCGTATGCACAGGTTAAAAGTTGGCCACAGTATTAAAAACACTCCGAAACAACACACTTAAAATCCACTTGGAGCACGCACGACGAAGAATAAAACTACCAGGTGGGACCTGCCGAGGGAAAGGTCAGAGAGGATGGAAAAGGAGGGGAGAGCATGGGGCAGCTGGGGAAGCGGCGGGATGAAGAGAGGAGGGGCAACCGGTGGCACATGAAGAGGCAGGAGACACATGGGGCGGGAGAGGAAAAGGGAAGACAGGGCAGGAGGGAGCGCAGAAACACTGAAAGAAGGCACAAGAGATGGAGGGGGAGTAGGAGGGGAAATCCGCTCAGAAGGAGGGAGGGGGAGGAGAGGGAGCCCTGAGGAGGAGGCAGGAAGACTGGACTAGGGCAGAGTGGGTCCCTATAAACGAAACCGGAGGGAGCGGCTATTGGCCGCTGTCTGCACGTGGCTTAGCGGTGGCGCCCTCGCTGCGCGAGAGCCGCTGCGCGGAAGAACCGCCGCGGAGGCGGAGCCTTCTATGGGCTGATTACGTCCATTTGTTCTGCCACGTCTTCGACTTCCGCGGCGGAAGGTACTTAACACACACACACACACACACACACACACACACACACACACACACAGTCTATATATATATATTGTTCGTTTATCAAATTTGAAAATACTATCTTTAGAAACACCAATTGATATGTGTTCCAACAGTACAAGGCATTTTTCTGTTTTATAGCACACTGATAATGCTGAAACTTCATCGAAACATTTTTGGGGACTACAAGAAAAGTAAGAAATCGTGTTTTGCTCAAGGCGGACCCCCTGAAAACGAAGCCTATTTGCAAGTGAACACAGACAGGAGAGCCACCACATCACGAAAACCCTCTGTGCTACTTTAAAGGCACTGAACAATTTGACACATACCAGAATAAAATGTAAATAGTTACTATTCAAAAACATAACTTTTACACATACTACATTTTCATATTGGAGTGAGAAGTATAAAATAATTTCTTCTAGCCCCACACAGATTTCTAACTCCATACAGATACTCTCAAAACATTCGCGAATTTTTAATACCTATGAAAATACTTGTAAGATTTGAAAAGAAAAACGTAGGGTTCATGAAAGACATTTGAGACGTATTGATAGGTCACCTCCTTAATATTATTTGTTTGCATGTACCACACATTTTTCGTTATTAATGTTATTAGTATTTTCGTAGTTATGACAACTACACAATCGCCAATTTTTGGGACTGTCTGTATGGTGTTAGGAATCTGTATAGAATCTGTATTGGCTTGGAGAAATAATTTTATACTTTTTACTCAACTTTAAAAACTTGGTTTATTTAAATTTAATTTAATTTTAATAATTATGTAATTACAGTAATTTCTAATTTTACTTTTGATATTCCATATATCTGGTCGTAAGTATCTCATTTATGACATTAATAGTTACGTCGTTGCAGCGGCAGCAGCAATAGTATATTAAAATAAACAATTAATTACCGCATCAAAAAACAATTTTAATGAAGTCCATTGAGCACTTGCACCGAAGCCTGCTACTAAGGGGCATATCGATGGAAAATATTCTCTAAAGAGGAGCGTCAAACATCTGTATAAATCATAAGCAGCAAAAAAGTGAAGAGAGAGCTCCAGTGTCACCAATGTCGCTATAGCTGCTGTACAGACGACCACACTGATGTTCGACTTACCAATCCTTGGATGACTTGCTCTCGAACGAGATATTCCGTATCGCCTTTCAGCATTCCAAAAAAGATATGTAATCAGGACCAGTTTTCGACCAAAAGTGTCTGAAGCAGTTTCTTGCTAGAAAAAGCATACAACCACAAAACCTGATGTCTCCATTTTTGCTAAATATGTCCTTTGAGATTGCAAATACAAATGAGCCATACACACTTCCTCTAGGTCCCTTTCGTCTATTACGCTATCTTAGTGTGGCCCATTGTGTTCCGGAAGTGTGCTGCCGTGAACATTGCCAAGCGAGAGAGACTAGCAGTTGTGCAATCCATGTGACGGTAATCATGTGACGTCAGATATTGCCGGCAAACATTGCTGGGATCTATTGATGGCAAATTGAGTTTTTTATGTCCCGTGTAAAACCAGCTTAATGCCATCTACCAAGCTTCCATTAAGTCGTCGTGTCAATCTTTTCTTCTCTTTCGGCTGTGTCACAGACTTCTTCGCACACCTACCAGCTACATTTGGCAACAGAATCAAATGATCATTTTCTGGAAACGCCGTATGTGTTTCCCATTGCATAGCATAAGTTTAAAATTTGTCTCAAAGGTGGCTACGACCTTCCTCTGTAATAGTGAAAAAGCGTGTAGCTCTGTGACGTCAGCCTCTGGTTCGGCTAAGATTTAAAGAGCAAGGTATCGACACATGGGAAGTTCATGTGATGTGTAAGGTGCATTATTGGTGTCACTTTGGCACCAAAGTACACCACACTTCTGCCCAAAGCCATAGCACACGTGTTACACGATGGGAAGGTCGTGATAGCCCCTCTCACTCAAACTTCACCCCTTACTTTGACCCCTTCTTTTGACGCCTTTGCCTTGGAGGTCAGAACCGCGACGCCCAGGATTGAAATCATGTTGTCACCTCCCCCTCACTTATCGACATTAATGCCAGTGAAAAATTAAACCGCGTTCACCTAATGGAAATTTGGGAAGAGCAATCGGCACCGAAGTTGATTTGTCGGTAAAGAGGGAGGAAAGGGTTACATCTAAATGAAAGGAAAAATGCAAATGAAATTGGTGGAAATTAATTTTGGAAAGGGGTAAAGTTAATAAAGAAGTAAATGTGCGGTCGTTACGTTAACAATTAATTGGCATTAATTAGATATTTGAGATTTGGGGAAAATTACGGTCGCCGGTCCCATGGACCACAACTATAATATCTGAAAATGAAAGATTAATGCACATATATTTAGCACTAAAAGCGTGGCAACTGAAGGTTGACACGTGTTGTGTGAAAACTGAATGTTTGTCAGAAGTAATAAATTTCCCTACACTCCGACTTAATTTAGCAAAAGAATTAATAAAACCGGAAAATTGAAAGTTCATTTAGTGATTGAATTTAATAGAGAACTTTGTTTCTGAAACACTACGAAATTCAATAAAATAAGGTTAGTATTGGGCTACCTCAACAATCATTTCAAAAGCTACTTGAATCTACGCACTTTAGAAATAAGAGATTTAACTTTGAACTTGAATTAAATGATTCTGGACAATTAACAATAATAACATTTAGTACGTACCGAGGTGAGCTGCAATCACAGGTAAGCTAAAATATGCAAACAAAACTCGCACTCTTAATTTGTGCTTGTGTAATCTAAGTATTGTAGCCAGCTATGAATACCTTAACTGAACTTTGAAATTAAAGCAGTGAAATGCAATGATATTACATTTTTTTCAACGACACTCGGGTTCATTTCGGAAAAGGAAGGGACCCTGCTTGGTAATGCAATTGGGACTATGAGCAACAAAGGTTCATGCTAAGTTGCTGTAATTTTGTGATGCAATAATTTTAAAAGCTGAGGTGTGTCATACAGTTCTAAAACTTTACGTGCTTCCAGTCTTCCTTGTTGGTTGATTGAAGGTTTGAAGTCGTCGATCGAGGAGGTGGCGACAGTCACTCATTGTCGGCCGTCGCTGTTGCAGAAGCTGGATGTTGGCGCGCCTCCTTCTCGACACTGTCACCAGGCGAAACGGGCTCTTGATGTGCGCCAGCTAATGCTTCCCGTCCGCGACACCGTGTCAGAAACTATCATAGCAAGTCGACCGCAATTACATGCTGCCAAACCCAGAAAGCGCGGCAACTCGCGGGAGCGTCACACAACGCACCTGCTCCACCGCACTAGTCCAGCCAAACTCCCTCTGCCCGCGCTGCATGCGGCAGAGTTAACACTACCAAAGGTCGTAAACACTTTGGTTCTCCACACGACCTATCGATGTTGTCGTTCGATAGCATAGTTTTCCCTTGGCCAGACCCAGCGTAAAAATACAAATAATATTTACAAAACAAGCCAATTATACATCGACATAAATGCATAAATAGTAAAACAATTACAATATATAAAGACACCGAAATGTCTTATCTTCAGGTAGCAAATAAAGGAAAAAAATTATAGTACAATAGATGGAAATAGGAGGATATGCATTTCCGGCGTTACAATGTGGATTTTTTTGAGTGGCCGAGGAAACCGCTGCTAAGAATAGTCACGGAAACGCCTCAGAGGGTAGCATAAAAAGCCTCAGTAGAACCGTCTCTTTCGCTGGGGCCTTGATTCCCTCGCGTATCACAGGCGAAAACGTCATTTTGCAGTGTGAAGAGCAACAGGAGTACGCTCTTGACAGTCTCTTATACTGCTCACGTCTTCTCGACGCTTCTGCACTTCTCTAAGGACACAGTGGGCTAGCCACCCGACTGAACGTGATTTGACCCTTTTGGAGTGCAGTGGCACCGCAAATTTTTGCTCTGGCATACAGGGTAGAAGCATCAGGGACTGTTCAAAACGATTCGAGGAAATCTAACGTGGTTCTAAGAGAAAGGGATGCTTATTCTTTTCCAGTGCTGCAGTTTCACATGATTCTGTGGGGTGATCATGCAGGGATGCGACATTGGCGCATGCATGAATAAAATGGTGATATGTCCCTCTAAGACCCCCAGTTCAACAAAACCTACAGTGGCATATCCCCACATTTCTTATGAAAATTTAAAATGTGCCTTTTCAGATAAAATCTGCGATGTAGTACTATGAGACTGCAGACAGGAAACCAAATAACCCACCTCTGATGCCAATTGCCACCCGCAGGCACCTAGGTCTAATTCGTTGGCTTCTTCTATAAAAGTACATTTTAAAAATTGTCACTAAATGAGAGTAGGTGTCGTCAAGGCTACTGCCCATCTACGGGTCATTAGAGTTTTATTCACGCATGTGTCAATGTCGCAGCCGTCCATCATCATGCCACAGGAGGGCTTGGAACAGGGGCATTGGAAAAGAATAAGCACTCTTTCCTGCCTCGGATCACGTTCAGATTCTGTTGAATGATTTTAAACGGCGTCCCTGTACAACAGCCCAAAAATTGCGGTTGCACTGTACTTGAAAGGTGTAAAATATTCAGTGGGGTTGCTAGACCACGATGTCCTTAGACAAGGTTGAAGCGTCAGTGAGTTCTTAGCAGTAGCAAAGATAGTCTGGAGCCTCTTCCTACTCCTCATCGCACCGCAGACAGTCCATTTCGACCGTGATGTACTCGTATGCGGGAATCTACGTCCCAAAGAAAGTTGCAGTTTCATTGACAGTTTCATGCCACCTGCCGAGGCTTGCCGGAGTCTGTTCTGAGCGACGATGCTGTGAAACGTTTCCGTTGTCCGCTCGTAAAAAAACCACACAATTTCAACGCTGACCGTCACATTCTGTTCTCCACTGCAGAGAAAGTGTGAAATGTGGGTAAGAGGGACTGTGACGACCTTCCCATAGTGTGGTACGTCCACGGTAGTATTTTGCAGAACTGTGATGAAATTTGGTGTCAATGTGACATCATTAACCCACTTTACACGTCACATAAACTTCCGAGCTGTGGTCTTATTTCACATATATCGACACCTTGCTGCTAGAAACGTCGTAAAACCAGAGGGTGCTGTCGCAGGGCGCCATGCTTTTGCACCCATTACAGACGAACGTTTTTCACATTTTTGAGCCGAATTACAAATACATGCGTCGCCATGGAAGGCAATTATAGGATTTCGAAAAAAATTTCCTTTAATTCTGTTGCGCACTGTGCTACATTTTTCATACACACTTAACTCATTTTTCTATCATAATGACCTCTCCCACTCCTCTCTTTTCTGTAAATCAATGGTCTGCTTTTCTGTCTCTTTGCTCAGAAGGAGAAGGTCATGGTCGGTGCTGCCAGAACTATATACTTATATGGATATGGTGTCTGTTCGTATAAGTATACAGTTCTGGCAGCACCGACCATGACCTTCTTCTTCTGTGCGGATGCACACATATTCTCCGAACTCGTAAGTGCTTGGTAAGAACGTCTTCCACTAGTAATGAGTGCGTATGGGTGGGACATTACGAATGTAGTGTGTGGTCATGTAAGGTGAGAATGTGGGTCTCGCGGGATGCGTGCTCAAGATAGTCACAGCAGTCGCGCTATTCCTCTGTGCCCTCGGTGGCTGGGATGGATAGAGCGTCTGCCATGTAAGCACTAGATCCCGGGTTCGTTTGCCGGTCGGGGCACACAGTTTCACCGGTCCCCCTTGATATATATTAACGCCCGTTAGCAGCTGAAGGTATTAATATAATTCTAACAATAAAACTGGTCCAGAATAATTTCATGTGCCTTCAGATAGGCAACCGGCTTGCCTAGTGCACTCGTCGGGTACATGATGTGATTGGGTAACCTACCTTGGTGTCCATGAAATATATTCTGGCCCTGTTTTGTTTTCTTCACCCTGCGCTTCCCAAAACTCACCTTCTCATCGATCACTGAACTGTCCTCCTCAGTTGTTTTAATGTTTGACAGAGTATGGTTCGCTCTGTGTTGTTGTAGTGAGACAGCAGGAGCCACCAACCGAGATCTCTTTCGTTCGCAGGTGCTGGCGCAGGTGAAGCGTAGATGGCAGCACCTCATGTTCCGACCACGCGCCAACTCCTGCACGGCCACAACGGTTTCGGTACGTCAGGTTAGGTTAGATCCACTTCACTACTAACACATTCCATTTGCATGTCTTAGTGCTATGGCCTGATACTAACACTTGTGCTTGCCTTTGGTCAGAGGAGAACGCTTCTTCTGTAGTGCTCTGGTGCTCAGGTCGTTCAGTAGATATTGCACGAACTGCACACTTGTAATCAAGCAGTGGTGTCGTAGATAACGAGAGACAAACCAAAACATTATTTCTGAGAGTTGCACCATATTTCAGCTGATCGTGAAAACAAATTTACGTATTTCGTATGAATATTCAGTGTATCAGCTTTCAGGTCTCACTCCAATGCTTGCAAACATTAATCTTCCATCACAGCTTCTAGCTTCACTTAGTTTACCGTTGCACTTAATCATATCCTTCTAACACTGGGGAAAGCGAAGTTGATGCTGGACACTAAATTATTTTTTTCTGGTGGTTTTATTTGAATATTATTGACGCAGAATATTTGTATGATACATAGCTTAAAATAATTATAAAACTTAATGTCATAAGAATCTACGTTAGTAGAGTTTTTAATATTTTTCCACCCTTCGAATTTTATTTAAAGTTTTGAAGGTCTGAATCGGACATGAAATTGTCACGTGTAAAACAGTCATTTTCCTCACAAAATGGTTTAATTGGACTGCAAATATCTCGCGGTTCTAGGCACTCAGTCCGGAACCGCGCAACTGCTACGGTCGCAGGTTCGAATCCTGCCTCGGGCATGGATGTGTGTGATGTCCTTAGGTTAGTTAGGTTTAAGTAGTTCTAAGTTCTAGGGGACTGATGACCACAGATGTTAAGTCCCATAGTGCTCAGAGCCATTTGAACCATTTTTGACTGCAAATAGTTGTAAACATTAAAAATTAAGTAAGCACTTAACAATACACCATAGTACCCACTTTCCGCGTACAGAAAGAGTTCACCCAAGCAAGCAAAACCACATAATACACATATTCAGTTAAAGTTTGGAACAGGAGTGGCTGAACTCGGAATTATCGTTTAACGTTTAGCGAAACACTTATCGCACGTGCAGTATAAACTATTCAGCTCTATATGGGCATAGTTACCATGGGCGCAACCCTCACAAATGTGGCATCGAATCCAATCTTCTTCGAAGGTTTCGAACAATATTGTTCCCCGTTCTTCATCGTAACAAATTTGTTGTTTTTTAGAACAGGTATCCTTGTCATCTCTTTGTTTTCCCGTAAAGTTTTAAAACTATCACCTAGTGCACTCTTATGGGGGAATATTTCTCAGCGACTTCAGTGAATATCTGAAATCTGAATATTTATTTGGCTTGCTTCAAGTTATTTTTATCTCATTAATGTCTTAACTTCTCCATATTTGCTTGTTAAAGTAAAATACACAAAAATCAACGTTTTATAGTAACTGACTTCTTCACTAGGAAATGAATCGCTCTATCTGAGAGAAGACGCAAAGTGCACACACCGCTTTGGTAGTTCACCATTTCCACTGTTATTGCACTCATGTTAAGAAAATGACTAAAAACCTTCAAAGACTAGAGATAGGACGTTTATATTCACAAGATATGTCTATTAGTATTTTCTGCAGAAATGATTACCATTTGAACCATGTCAGCCTGCGGTTTCAAGGTCAGCAGAGATATCGCGGCACACCACCACCTATCGGTAAAATGTTCGGCGGCTCCCCTTGTCGCTATGAACCAAAGGTAAGGAATTAAAATGGCTCTGAGCACTATGGGACTTAACATCTATGGTCATCAGTCCCCTAGAACTTAGAACTACTTAAACCTAACTAACCTAAGGACATCACACAACACCCAGCCATGACGAGGCAGAAAAAATCCCCGACCCCGCCGGGAATCGAACCCGGGAACCCGGGCGTGGGAAGTGAGAATGCTACCGCACGACCACGAGATGCGGGCGGTAAAGAATTAGTGTGATTTGAGCAGTGCAAGATGCCTCGCAGACGTATGGCCGAACCGTACCTTAAAATCAGTGAGTTTGAAAGATGGCGCGCTATTGGCATGACAGAATGCGATTAATCTATCCGGGGAAATTGCTTCTCGCATGGGACGAAGTGTTTTGGTAGTGCAACAGGTATGTGCAGAATGGTTCAAGGAAGACCTTAATACATGACGAGATGGGTCAGGTCGCAACGCCCCTCAGAGGAGCAACACTTCATCTGAATGGCACTGCAGAACAGACCTGCGCCCTCCTCGCCTCTTGCGCAACAGTGGAATACAGCAACACATCATACACTATCAGAGGTGACAGTCCCTCACCGTTTATTACGCCATGGGTTACGTGCGCGTCGTACGCTTCTCCGCCTACCTTTGACGAATGTGCAGGAATATGTTAGACGGCAAAGGTGTGTGAAGCGACCTCACTGTGGACGGTAACGGCATTAGGTAGTATTTTCGTAAGAATTCAGGTTCAGTTTGTTCGTATGGGGCCGCATTTTGTTTCATTGCAGACGAAGCGAGCGGCATCGCAGTGACAGCATTCGCACAAGACATACAGCGCCAACTCAATGCCTTATGGTGTGCGGCGGTATTTGGTACAACCACAAATCACGGTTGGTTCGTGTCCAGGGCACTGTGACCAGCGTGACCTATGTGAATTACATCCAGCTATCCGTAAGCATACACTTCCTGCACAACACCCCAAACGCCATTTTTCAGTAAGACAACGTACTGCCACATGTTGCTGGCTATTAGGCACCAATACGGATGCTGAACCGCGGTCACTGAAATGCTAATCATTTCTGCAGAACATACTAATCTACATGTCCTGTGAATATAAACGTCCTATCTATAGTCGTTCAAGGTGTTCTGTTCCTTCTGAGCGCGACTGTATTTAGGCAAGAGAGTGTCCCAGCCCATAATACAGAGATTACTATCAGTTGTACCCAAATATATAACAAAAATATATTATTACTTTGCTGAAAACAAAGTACAACACTTATAAGTTAAGTTGCTGCACCGAAAAATCTCACTAGAAATAGATTACATGTTGGAGCTTCCAAACACTTCTCATTCGAAATCGCTTGAATGGTTTTGACGCAGCAGCGGTGCGGTAGGTTGTTCTGCTACGACTACAGTTTAAAAACAGTTCTAGCCCGACCGGACCCGTTGTTCGATACTATCCCGCATTCCTTCATAGCCCGTAATGAAATACGCAGGTGGAAAAAAATCGCAGCAGCAGAAAGTAATTCATGTAGAGGAACGAAATTTCAGGCTCAAATTATCTGGGTAACATATTGAAACGATTAACACCACAAGATGACAGAGTAATCTAATGACGTTACAAGCTACTGGCAATGTGAAAAGCTGGTACGTTTATAACGGGTGTAACTACCAGAATGTTGAATGCGTACATCTAAACGTGCATGTGTTGCGTTGTGCAGTGCCGAATGTCAGTTTGTAGGATGGAGTCCCATGCCTATTGCACTTGGTCGGTCAGTACAGAAACGGTTAATACTATCTGTGGATGACGTTGAAGTTGTCTTCCGATGATGTACCATATGTGCTCGATTGGAGACAAATCGAGTACTGGTGCAGGCCAAGGCAACATGTCGATACTATGTAGAGCGTGTTAGGTTAGAATAGCGGTATGTAGCTGAACGTTATCCTGTTGGAAAATATCTCTCGAAATGGTGTTACTGAGTGGCAGCACAACAGGTCGAATCATCAGACTGACGTTCAAATTTGCAGTCACGGTGCATGGAATAGCCACGACAGTGCTTCTGCTGTCATACGAAATCCCACCCCAGACAATAACTCCAAGTGTAGCTCAGTGTGTCTAGCACGCAGACACTTCGGTTGCAGAACCCTAACTTTCGTCCTTCTGACCAACACACGACCATCGCTGACACAGAAGTCGGTAATAGTGGTGCTTTGGGGTTAGTAGAATGCGCACCACAGTACGTCTAGCTCGCAGCTGACCCACAGGTATACGATTTGTAACAGTTCGTTGTGTCATCGTGATGCCAAATGATGCTGAGATTGCTGTTGCAGATGCAGTCACGTAGCACCAAACCTATACGCCAAACACGGCGCTCTTCGCTCTCGGTAGTGCCACATGGCCGTCCTGAACCCGCTCTTCTTGCGATCGTACTTTCTCGTGACCACGCTGCCAGCAATCACGCACAGCGGCTACATTCGTGCCAAATCTTTCTGGAATACCGTAACCCTATTACACGACATCGTTCAAACTGAGTTAGGCTTTGATAATGGCGTCGATGTCGCCTTAAAGGCATTCTTGACTAACATCAACGCACCACGTCCAACCTGAAATGTGACTAATGCTCATTACCCAAACAGTGTGTATTTATACCAAGCCTGATTTGCATCCTCATAGTGGTGCAACAAGCGCCGTTCTTATGCTACTGGCGCTAGATGTGAACAGGGGTCATCTTTCAGATATAGAAATACGCCAAGCAACCTTCGTTTGCTTCCACAGCTCCAACTTGGTGTTGCCACTTTTTTTGCGACAGTGTATTTGTTTCGGAATCGATTGTAAATTGTACTGACATCTCCTGTCGGACTTGAGCTGTGCGCCGACCTAGAAGTAAAAGGAATGCACTGCTCTACCACAGTAAAGCTCATCTGAAGTTGCAAGTTTCGCCGTATGTTTGCCTTTCAGAGTGCATGACTCATCGGTAAGACATTTCAAGTCAACATTTTGCTTATAGTAATTGAAAGTTCTTTCAGCACATGAGATTGACTGTTCACTGTATACAGCACAGTGCTTTCGACAGGCGACTGTGGAGCGATCTACGCACTGTGGATTTGAGTTCGCTCCGACCGCCTCCCTACCGCATCCACACTTGTGGCGGGGCTCCGGAGTGCAGGTTATGACGTCAGAAGACCACGGCAGGGGGTGCTGACCGGCCAGCGCACGTATCTCACAGAGGAAATTGCGCCGGGGCCGTCACCCGAAAACATGGGAAGCTCCCTGCAGGCAAACAAGACAGCATTGAACGGAGCCTGCAGAGAATCGTGGGGCGAGCTTTCTGATGAACTCACTCCTTGTGGCTCGGGCTGAATGCCGAACCACCAGACATATACCGCGAATTTTTTACTTTTTTTATTTTATAGCAACTGCTGATCTGCAGCCATTTAATATAATTTTTCCGATAACTTGACCCGTTTGTACAGTAGTAATGCCAATATTGTATTAGGTACCGAAATCTGTTTGATACCAGACATAAATAGCAGTGACATTTTGAGCTCGGATTGGACAATGTTTAGAAAGGATAGGAGTGATGACTATATTAGGTTAGATCAGATTAGATTAATACTAGTTCAATGGATCAGGAATACAATATTTCGTAATGATGTGGAACGAGTCAAATTTTCCAATACATGACATAATTAATTTAATTTAACAACATAATTAAGTTAATATAACAACTTTTCTTAATTTTTTGTTTTTTTTTAGTTTTTTAATAAAATTTTTGTTTGGTCTTTTTTTCTTTTTTCGTTAATTTATATCTAAAAATTCCTCTACGGAGTAGAAGGATTTGTCATTCAGAAATTCTTTTAATTTCTTCTTAAATACTTGTTGGTTATCTGTCAGACTTTTGATACTATTTGGTAAGTGACCAAAGACTTTCATGGCAGTATAATTCACCCCTTTCTGTGCCAAAGTTAGATTTAATCTTGAATAGTGAAGATCATCTTTTCTCCTAGTACTGTAGTTATGCACACTGCTATTACTTTTGAATTGGATTTGGTTGTTAATAACAAATTTCATAAAAGAACATATATACTGAGAAGCTACTGTGAATATCCGTAGATCCTTAAATTAATATCTGCAGGTTGATCTTGGGTGGACTCCAGCTATTATTCTGATTACACGCTTTTGTGCAATAGACACTTTATTCCTCAGTCATGAATTACCCCAAAATATGATGCCATATGCAAGCAATGAGTGAAAATAGGCGTAGTAAGCTAATTTACTAAGATGTTTATCACCAAAATTTGGAATGACCCTTACTGCATAAGTAGCTGAACTCTTACGTTTCAGCAGATCATCAATGTGTTTCTTCCAATTTAGTCTCTCATCAATCGACACACCTAAAAATTTCGAATGTTCTACCTTTGCTATATGCTTCTGATTATGGTCTATATTTATTAATGGCGTCATACCATTTACTGTACGGAACTGTATGTATTGTGTCTTATCAATATTCAGTGAGAGTCCGTTTACAAGGAACCACTTAGTAATTTTCTGAGAGACATTATTGACAATTTCATCAGTTAATTCTTGTTTGTGAGGTGTGATTACTATACTTGTATCATCAGCAAAGAGAACTAACTTTGCCTCTTCATGAATATAGAATGGCAAGTCATTAATATATATTAAGAACAACAAAGGACCCAAGACCGACCCTTGTGGAACCCCATTCTTGATAGTTCCCCAGTTTGAGGAATGTGCTGATCTTTGCATATTATGAGAATTGCTTATTTCAACTTTCTGCGCTCTTCCAGTTAGGTACGAATTAAACCATTTGTGCACTGTCCCACTCATGCCACAATACAAGAGCTTGTCTAGCAGAATTTCATGATTTACACAATCAAAAGCTTTTGAGAGATCACAAAAAATCCCAATGGGTGGTGTTCAGTTATTTAGATCATTAAAAATTTGATTGGTGAAAGCATATACGGCATTTTCTGTTGAACAACCTTTATGGAAACCAAACTGACATTTTGTTAGCACTCCATTTTTACAGATGTGTGAAGCTACTCTTGAGTACATTACTTTCTCAAAAATTTTGGGTAAAGCTATGGAAGGTGGTGTGTTCACAGCAGTTAGAAGCTGTTTAAACGCATTTGAGATCGATACTGGGTCGGACTGCGAAATAGTCTGGATAAGGCTGTCAATCAGATAAGGAGCGACCATTGTATTAGGATGTTTTTATAGACCTCCAGCATCCGCAACAAACGTTGCAGAACGTTTCAGGGAAAGTCTTGAGTATACAGGAAACAAATAACCAAATTATCCATTAATTATATGTGGACACTTTAATCTGGCGCCCTTTGACTGGGAAAATTACTCATTTATCACCGTGGGCAGAAGTAAAGACTCGTGTGAAGTCATTCTAGGAGCGGTCTCGTCATACAACCTCGAGCAATTGGTTAGAAAACCAACTAGAGATGGAAACATATTAGATGTCTTGGCGACAAACAGATCTGATCTTGTTAGCAGACCATAATGTCGTTGTGGCTTCTATTTCAGTGGAAGTTGCAAAAATAAATAAATAAATAAATAAATAGCGTAGAGGTTTCTTGTTTGGGAAAGCAAATAAAAGTGTCATTAAGGAATATCTTCATAGTCAGCTCGAAGCATTCAGAGCGGGACACAAAGATATTCAACATCTTTGGTCGGAATTTAAAGGTATTGTCCTCCATATGCTAGAGAAGTAAGAGCCTATCAGACGTATAGGGGAGGGAAAGGATCGACCTTTGTTTAACAACATATTAGGAAGTTGCTGAGAAAGCAGAGAATTTTGCACAGTCGTTTCAAACGATGTCACTGCCCCGCTAACAAACAGAAATTATGCGAAATGAAAGTAGCTGTCAAAAGGTCAATGAGAGGTTCTTTTAACGAATTTGAAAGCAATATGTCATCTGCAGATTCTAAAAATAACGCCAAAATTTTTGCTCACACGTAAAATATATGAACGCTACAAATAATTCAATACTTTCTCTTCCTGACAGT
This sequence comes from Schistocerca americana, assembly GCF_021461395.2. Taxonomy (NCBI): domain Eukaryota; kingdom Metazoa; phylum Arthropoda; class Insecta; order Orthoptera; family Acrididae; genus Schistocerca; species Schistocerca americana. The sequence goes on from NC_060121.1 coordinate 98,846,153, forward strand.
ACGGGTGGTGATAAACAGAATTCTAAACCTAGCTTTCAAAGACTCGTTTACGGAGAGGACTGCAGCACCATTCCCCATTTCAATTGTCGAACAAACGCTGACATAGCGTATTTGGGACTGTAAAACAGTTAAGATCCTTAGACACCAGGGAGGCACCTTCCCAGACGTTATCCCCGTAAGATTTTATGTTGACTATGTTCCAAACATAGCACCATTTTTATCTTTCATCGTCAGAGATAATTGGAACAGCGCAAAGTTCCACGGGAATGGAAGAAGGCCCAGGTCACAGCAATCTATAAAAAGGGGAGAAAATCGGATGCACATAATTACCAGCCAATTTCATTGACATCGATTTGCTGTAGAATCACGGAACATATTTTGTGTTCAGACATAATGACCTTTCTAGGCTCTGAGGAGAGCATCTGCCGAAACCAACAAGGTTTTTAGGAAATAGCGATCATACGAGACACAGCTGGCTCTCTTTGTGCAGGCTCTAGATATCGGCTCCCAGGTTGATGCCATATTCCTCGAATTTCCAATGGCGTTCGACTCAGTTCCGCATTGTCGCTTGCTCCAAAAAGTGCTCGCTTACGGTCTATACGATGACATATGCGGTTGGATAGAACGTTTTCTAACAGACATAGAGCAGTATGTCATCCTGAATGGGGAGACTTCAGCAGTAACAAGCGTAACGTCCGCTGTGCCCCAGGGCAGCGTAATAGGTCCTCTGCTTTTGGCGATTTACATAAACGATCTGATTGATGGTATTGACAGCGGCGTCTGTTTGCCGACGATGCTGTAGCCTACAGGAATGTAGTATCACACGAAAGTTGTGAACAAATCAATGAGGATTTGGAGAAAATAAATGTGTGGTGTAATGACTGGCAGTTATATCTCAATATTAGTACGTGTAACCTACTGCGTATAATAAAGCGCAAATCCCCATTAATATACGAGTACAGAATAAATACCCAGTCTTTGGAAGCCGATAATATCCGTCAAGTATCTGTGACTATTCGAACTGATCTCAAATGGAAAGATCAGATTAGACAACTAACGGGTAAGGCGAACTCTAGATTGTGGTTTGTTGGTAGAATGCGGAAGCGATGCAGTCCTTCAACGCAGGAAATTGCTTACAATACCTTAGTTCGTCCAGTCTTAGAGTATTGGTCATCTGTATGTGAACCTTACCAGTTGGATCTGATTCAAGAGATTGAGAAGGTCCTAAGAAGAGCGGCAAGATTCGTGACTGGTGCATTTAGCCATCGCGAAGGCGTTACAAATCTCATAGAAAGTTTGAAGTGGGACACACTTGCAGATAGCTGACGCACTATACGGAAGGGGCTGCACACTAAATTCCGAAATCCGATCTTCTCCGAGGATGTAGAGCACATATTATTATCACCAATTTTAATACTGCGCAATGATCACCATTCAAAGATGAGAACCCGTACTGAAGCGTTCAGACAGTCGTTTTTCCCTCGCGCGGTCCGCCAGTTGAAAGGGTGGGGGGGATATGACTTTGGCACGAATAGTGCCCTCCGCCACAAACCGCTTGGTGGCTAGCGGAGTGTATGTATGTAGATGTAGATGCTGAGACAGACATCGTGATGGTGGAACACGTTCTGTTTTGTCAGCGTACATACACAGTCGGACACTAAAGTCTACATACACCTTAAAAATAACACTTGAAGTCAATCTCATTCAAGAAAATATTATGTATTCATTTTCAGTGACATAAAAAGACATGTTAGGAACTGAAAAACAACATATACATTACATAATTAATAATAATTACATATACTGACATCTTGAGCATACCAATGAAACAGCGGGGAGATACGAAACTAATCATTGTTTCTACTAACTGCCGAAAAACGATTAGAGAGGTTACCGAAGAACCACATAGTGTCCGTAAAAAACATTTCAACCGATAATTTGAAAAGGAGATGAGTGAATGGAAAATTTTTTCCCGGAATTTTGAGTCATGTACGGAAGCAAAATCGTATTTTAGTTCACAAAGAGCAGATGCAGACTTCGTGTCGAAAATTGTAACTGGAGATGAAACTTGGTTCTATAGGTATGAAACTAAAATCCATTCTCAGTGGATAACCAGTGCGTCTCCTGGTACAAACAAGGCACATCAGTCAAAATCGAACATAAGTCATACTCATATATATATATATATATATATATATATATATATATATATATATATATATATATATATATATATATCAAGGGGAACAATCGCAACACCGAATTTTACGAGTGAGAACTGAAACATTTCCGAAACAATGTACGAAGAAAGAAACCAAAAATATGGGTCAATGGCTTCCTCCTTCATCACGATAACGTGCTATGACACACCTCAGTTTTGATTGGCGAGTATTTTGCCGGAGAAAATGTTCCTGACTGTTCAAACCCACCCTATTCACCAGATTTAGCTCCTTACGACTTATGCATCATCCCAAAAATTAGCACCGCACTTTAAGCAACGGGTTACATGCTCCTTTAGACGTTTTCCCGTGTTTGTGAATTAAATTTTTGTATTTAAACTCCTCCTTCTGCAAAACAGAATAAATTTCTTTTGCGTACTTCCCTAAACATATTTCTAGGCCTATGTGACACCTTTTGTAGCCCTACAGTTATTTTTATATAGCATGTTGTCATTACAGTTTGTGTGATGCTGGAACTATGTAATGCCTTATGATAATGCAGTTTGATTTGAAGTAAAAGAAATCAACGACCTAAGCAGAACTGTTGGGAGTGGTATTGGCATCAGGTAGGAACAATTCTTCCATACAGAGAGGGACGAAGGAACCCGATAACAAGAATAGAGGGTTGATTTGGGGGGAAAAGCCCACACAGCGAGGTCCTCCGTCTCATCGGATTAGGGAAGGTTGGGGAAACAAGTCGGTCGTGCCCTGTCAAAGGAACCATCCCGGCATTTGCCTGAAGCGATTTAGGGAAATGATGGAAAACCTAAATCAGAATGGCGGGACGCGGGATTGAACCGTCGTCCTCCCGAATGCGAGTCCAGTGTGCTAACCACTGCGCCACCTCGCTCAGTCAAGAACAGATTGGGGCAGGTTATAGCCGTAGCGGACACTACAAAATTAGCAATAGACCGATGTTGTTACTCCTGTCGAAGGATTTTAATTTGACCGTGATTGTGAGTGGTGGAAAGGTATCCGATTGTTTTCCTAACTAAAAAGATTGCTATTGAAAGGAATAACAGAAAAAATTGTATGCGGACCAAGATTCTATGAGTTATAAGTAAACAGCAATTACGTAAAAGAGAACGGTCGATAACCTAATTAGGTAAAGCTGTACCAAGTACAAACACTGTTCATAAATAAAGTTAACAAGTGGGACTGACTTTACTTGATACTGGTATTCTGTTTCGCAAATAAGACAGAAGGCAGTAGTACACTTCAGTAAGCAATGTAACAGTATCTCACCATAATCGACACTGCAGAATTATTGACCGCTTTTGCAACGAGTGGCTTTCGATGACACTTACTGTCTGTATAACGAAGCAGCAAAGTAATGACCGCTGCAAGGAAAAGATTTGCTTATGATAGTACACTACTAAATGGACACGAGATTCTTTTATCAGTTGAACTATCGAATGGTACTCCCATTGAAATGGTTTTCAGTCAATTATGTCACATTTACTAATTATTACTTGTATTCTCAAGTGAATAATCCATGACTATTCACTCCTTTATGGGATTTATCTCCAATGGGATGCCTAGTTCCAATGAAACGATTGCTCAACCAAAAATTGTCATGAGATCTTGTGACCAGTTTCGCCTACCTTTGCTTCAGTTTACTGGTTTTGGTGTATTTTTCTTTTCCATGTTTGTGCTTACATTTGAAAATGACGAGCCTGCAGCTCGTGGTCGTGCGGTAGCGTTCTCGCTTCCCACGCCCGGTTTCCCGGGTTCGATTCCCGGCGGGGTAAGCGATTTTCTCTGCCTCGTGATGACTGGGTGTTGTGTGATGTCCTTAGGTTAGTTAGGTTTAAATAGGTCTACGTTCTAGGGGACTGATGACCATAGATGTTAAGTCCCATTGTGCTCAGAGCCATTTTAACCTACGCGAAGTACGAATGAAACGTCCTAATTGAAAAACTGATATTAATAAAGAGGATATCTGTGCTACAGCTGGCCATGTCCGAACCAACCCGGATCATTGGCGTGATCAGCTTTGTATTTTCAAGTTTTTAGTGCTTATTCGGATTCTACCTCAAAAACTACACACGGTTTACTGAAAGCCCCGCGGAGTGACCGAGTGGTTAGAGCCGCCATGTCACGGATTGTGAGGCTCCTCCCGCCAGATGTTCGAGTCCTCCCTCGGGCATGGGTGAGTGTTGTTGCTAGCATAAGTTGGTTTAAGTAGGGTATAAGTCTAGGGGGTCCCCCTATGAACCATGTACCTTGCCGTTGGTGGGGAGGCTTGCGTGCCTCAGCAATACAGATAGCCGTACCCTAGGTGCAACCACAACGGAGGGGTATCTGTTGAGAGGTCAGACAAACGTGTGGTTCCTGAAGAGGGGCAGCAGCCTTTCCAGTAGTTGCAGGGGCAACAGTCTGGATGATTGACTGACCTGGCCTTGCAACATTGACCGAAACAGCATTGCTGTGCTGGTACTGCGAACGGCTGAAAGCAAGGAGAAACTACGGCCGTAATTTTTCCCAGGGCATGCAGCTTTACTGTATGGACAAATGATAATGGCGTCCTCTTGGGTAAAATATTCCGAAGGTAAAATAATCTCCCATTCGGATCTCCGGGCGGGGACTACTCAGGAGGACGTCGTTATCAGGAGAAAGAAATCTGGCGTTCTACGGATCGGAGCGTGGAATTTCAGATCCCTTAATCGGGCAGGTAGGTTAGAAAATTTAAAAAGGGAAGTGGATAGGTTAAAGCTACATATAGTGGGTATTAGTGAAGGTCGGTGGCAGGAGGTACAAGACTTATGGTCAGGCGAATACGGGGTTATAAATACAAAATCAAATAGGTGTAATGCAGGAGTAGGTTTAACAATGAATTAAAAAATAGGAATGCGGGTAAGCTACTATAAACAGCATAGTCAACGCATTATTGTGGCCAAGATAGACACGAAGTCCACGCCTACCACAGTAGCAGATGACGAAGAAATTGAAGAAATGTATGATGAAATAAAGGAAATTATTCACATTGTGAAGGGAGACGAAAATTTAATAGTCATGGGTGACTGGAATTCGGTAGTAGGAAAAGGGAGAGAAGGAAACGTAGTAGGTGAATATGGACTGGGGGGAAGAATCGAAAGAGGAAGCCGCCTGGTAGAATTTTGCACAGAGCACAACTTAATCATAGCTAACACTTGGTTCAAGAACCATTAAAGAAGGTTGTATACATGGAAGAAGCCTGGAGATACTGACAGGTTTGAGATAGATTATATAATGGTGAGACAGAGATTTAGGAACCAGGTTTTAAATTGGAAGACATTTCCAGGGGCAGATGTGGACTCTGACTACAATCTATTGGTTATGAACTGTAGATTACAACTGAAGAAACTGCAAAAGGGTCGGAAATTGAGGAGATGAGACCTGGATAAACTGAAAGAACCAGAGGTTGTACAGAGTTTCAAGGAGAGCATAAGGGAACAACTGACAGGAATTGGGGGAAAGAAAAACAGTAGAAGAAGAATGGGTAGCACTGAGGGATGAAGTAGTGAATGCAGCAGAGGATCAAGTAGGTAAAAAGACGAGGACTGCCATAAATCCTTGGGTAACAGAAGAAATATTGAACTTAATTGATGAAAGGAGAAAATATAAAAACGCAGAAAATGAAACAGGCAAAAAGGAATACAAACGTCTCAAAAATGAGATCGACAGGAAGTGCAAAATGGATAAGCAGGGATGGCTAGAGGACAAATGTAAGGATGTAGAGGTTTGTCTCACCAGGGGTAAGGTAGATACTGCCTACAGGAAAATTAAAGAGACGCAGTTGAAAGCAAATAAGGGAAAGCAGAAAGGTGGAAGGAGTATATAGAGGGTCTATACAAGGGCGATGTACTTGAGGACAATATTATGGAAATGGAAGAGGATGTAGATGAAGACAAAATGGGAGATACGATACTGCGTGAAGAGTTTGACAGAGCACTGACAGACCTGAGTCGAAACATTCCATTAGAACTACTGACAGCCTTGAGAGAGCCAGTCCTGACAAAAGTCTACCATCTGGTGAACAAGATAAATGAGACAGGCGAAATACCCACAGACTTCAAGAAGAATATAATAATTCCAATCCCAAAGAAAGCAGGTGTTGACAGATGTGAGAATTACCCAACTATCAGTTTAATAAGTCACGGCTGCAAAATACTAACGCGAATTCTTTACAGACGAATGGAAGAACTAGTAGAAGCCGACCTCGGGGAATATCAGTTTGGATTCCGTAGAAATATTGGAACACGTGAGGCAATACTGACCCTACGACTTATCTTAGAAGCTAGATTAAGGAAAGGCAAACCTACGTTTCTAGCATTTGTAGACTTAGAGAAAGCTTTTGACAATGTTGACTGGAATACTCTCTTTCAAATTCAGAAGGTGGCAGGGGTACAATACAGGGAGCGAAAGGCTGTTTACAATTTGTACAGAAACCAGATGGCAGTTATAAGAGTCGAGGGACACGAAAGGGAAGCAGTGATTGGGAAGGGAGTGAGACAGGGTTGTAGCCTCTCCCCGATGTTAATCAATCTGTATATTGAGCCAGCAGTGAAGGAAACAAAAGAAAAATTCGGAGTATGTTTTAAAATCCACGGAGAAGAAATAAAAACTTAGAGGTTTGCCGATGGCATTGTAATTCTGTCAGAGACAGCAAAGGACTTGGAAGAGCAGTTGAACGAAATGGATAGTGTCCTGAAAGGAGTTTATAAGATGAACATCAACAAAAGCAACACGAGGATAATGGAATGTAGTCGAATGAAGTCGGGTGATGCTGAGGGAATTAGATTGGGAAATGAGAGACTTAAAGTAATAAAGGAGTTTTGCTATTTGGGGAGCAAAATAACTGATGATGGTCGAAGTAGAGAGGATATAAAATGTAGTCTGGCAATGGCAAAGAATGCGTTTCTGAAGAAGAGAGATTTGTTAACATCGAGTATAGATTTAAGTGAGGAAGTCGTTTCTGAAAGTATTTGTATGGAGTGTAGCCATGTATGGGAGTGAAACATGGACGATAAATAGTTTGGACAAGAAGAGGATAGAAGCTTTTGAAATGTGGTGCTACAGAAGAATGCTGAAGATTAGATGGGTGGATCACATAACTGATGAGGAGGTATTGAATAGGATTGGGGAGAAGAGAAATTTGTGGCACAACTTGACTAGAAGAAGGGATTGGTTGGTAGGACATGTTCTGAGGCATCGAGGGATCACCAATAGAGTATTGGAGGGCAGCGTGGAGGGTAAAAATCGTAGAGGAAGACCAAGAGATGAATACACTAAGCAGATTCAGAAGGATGTACGTTGCACTAGTTACTGGGAGATGAAGAAGCTTGCACAGGATAGAGTAGCATGGATAGCTGCATCAAACCAGTCTCATGACTGAAGACCACAAACACAACAACAAGTCTAGGGGCCAGTGACCTCAGCCGTATGGTCCCTTAGGGATTCACACACATCTGAACATTTTATTTTACTCAAACCGCTGTATACCATTAATGGTTCAAATGGCTCTAAGCACTATGGGACTTAACATCTGTGGTCACCAGTCCCCTAGAACCTAGAACTACTTAATCCTAACTAACCTAAGTACATCACACACATCCATGCCCGAGGCAGGATTCGAACCTGCGACCGTAACAGTCGCCGCGGTTCCGCCTAAAGCGCCTAGAACCGCTCGGCCACCGCGGCCGGCATACCATTCATGATAGGTATCGCTATAATCGGAAAATAACAGCTGTGCCTGTTTCCACAATTAAGAACCGACGCATTCGATTCTAAATTTGAATGTTATAATGGTTGATATTGACTTCACTGTTGTAAATGTGACGGTTCAGTACAAATAATGTGGCTAGAAGAAAATTTCTGGCACATAATCTACGTGTGTGGTAACGTAGTTTTCTGTTTCCTACAGCGTTGACTGTGGTGAGTATCCAAAATAACGTAATACTTGATTTTAGTAGCCATCCTCGAACCCGTTGATTAGGATGACTGACCTCGGTATGTGTTTCCATCCAACCACAACTATCGCAATAAGGTGAAATGTCCATGGAGTGATGGTGATAAGCCCACCCGCAGTGGATACTCAGCTAAATCAACCATGCCAATGGTAGGAGGCAAAGGGACTCACCCATATCAAGCATCCCGAGGCCGTAGATAACAATTACACCCACGTCGTTGTTCCCCGATCACGCTAAATGTAGTTTCTAACCAGACACTGAAATTGCTAACCATAATGTAATGTACACTCAAATTTGCTACACGAAAGTAAATTTTGGACATAGGTATCAACAGTTAGAACAAAAAGGCGTACATCTTCACCGTAAATGGAATTTAGAATCAAATGCGTCGGTTCTTAATTACAAAAACAGGCATACTTGAAGTTTGTCGATTACAGCGCCATCTACCACGAATCTAAAACAATGGTTTCAATAAACCGTACGTATTTTTTTGGCTTAAAATCAGAATATACAACAAACATGGGGGTTCCTAACTGAAAATACTAAGTTCATCCCGATCAAGTAGATGAGGTGGATAGGTGATGGCCAGTTGTAGCACAGACATATGTCTCTTTCACTAATGTTAACGTTTCAGGCAGATAATGTTTTCGTACGATTAATTGTTTTCGAGATCTTTAGTTGTCTCAAGTGAAAAACACCTCTATACCAGTGTTATGAATTCACAGACGGTATCTAACAAAAATTACAAGACGTGGTTGAAAAGGTTTGCAAGTTACTTTGGACAAGTCTCTGTTTGAGGAACAATAACGCGCACCTCCCTGTCCCGGCTTTTTAACATGCGCGGTTATCGTTTGTTTTTAATGTTGCAGGGAAACATACGAGAGTAGTAGGTAGAATTGTTTCGTCGTACCAGACGTAACACTATAAGGGCGTCTGTTAATATTACGGAAACTGCTATCACGCTATCTTCTCTGATTCAATGATTGTTAGAAATGAACAAGGGCCAGCCGAAAAAGTTACTAAATCAGGTAACTACATTGAAAATGAATTACAGTAACTATCAGAACGAATAATGCCGTAGGGTGATAAGAAACCAAAGAAGATAACGTAACACGAGCGACAATACCTCCGTCTGAAATGAGTACCATCCATATAGTACAGTAATGTAATTAGTTATTAACTCAACTATGCTTACTTGATGGTGGTAAATCTTCATTCGATTGAACTGTCAGGAGTATTATGTATCTAAAGCGAGAGTAAGTAGGAGCGTGAACAATGGGCTGAAACTACTTGTTCAAATACAGTATTTATTAAATGACGCTCCCCAATTTATAGTGAAAAACAGTGGTGAGGGCCCCCAGTACCTACGCGTTAATGGTCTCTCAGCTTATTTTCAAATTAGGACACACGGCATAGCTACATATGTTAGGAAGACGCTTTGATAGAGGGGTTAAGATCCTTCTGCATGCTCTACACTCATACTCATGCAACACATACGCAGAAGTGTGGCCACCTTTTCTGGTAAACATACGTACAAAGCAAGTACTGTGCCAGGCTACTTTTGGCGGGAAGAGTGATAATGTAATCTCGTACTGGCACATGCGAACACGAGGAAACCAAGGAAACAAAAACACTTAACATGCAACAACAAAGAAATCATGATAGGATCCAAATAGAACTTTAGATGCTTACACCTTTTTCCTAATGTAAAATTCTTCGAGAACCAATGGACATACAAAGAGACTAAGAAAATGAATGTAAATGAATAATCAAAATGCTGTCATTGTACATAATCAGAAAATTTTAATCTTCATTTAGGAACACTACGCATCCGCTAAAAAATTGTGTAAGTAAACATTTTCTTTGTTTTATAGGGCAGTGATAATGTCTAGTATGAATAAATGGCTGGAACATGTTTCTTTAAAATGAAAGTAAACATTAGGCTGCATTAAGTAGGAACATCTGGTCTTACTTATATGATAAATATGTTTAATATTACGTAAATTATTTATCAGAAATATTACGTAACAATATCACGAACAAAACAGTGTTTCTTTTTCCAAACAGCAGTTCTACACACACACACACACACACACACACACACACACACACACACTTACACACATTGCGCAGTACGAATCAACATTAATGTTTATGTCCTTTGTCATAAACTTTGAATACATAACTTCTTCACAATCAAAGAAAGCATTGGCCATGACCTAATCTGCTGTTGACGCAACATTGTATTTTTCCCGCAGAGGCCAGGAGGTGTGACTCCATCCTACAGGCACTCCCTTTGTTGACGGTGTGAAATGAGCCCCGTCTCACAGCCCGTAGCGATGCGGTTTAGGAAATCACTATCTTCCATGGAGCGAAGTTCAGTCCTGCACCTCGTGTTGCTGACACTGAATCGTGTTAGCCGGCGACAGTGCAGTCTGTCTCGGACGCTGGACTCAGCACTGCCTGTGGCATGCTCATCTACTGACAAGGGAACCTCCCCATTGCACCCCCCTCAGATTTAGATATAAGTTTGCACAATAGATAGGCCTTGAAAAACTGAACACAGATCAATCGAGAAAACGGGAAAAAGTTGTGTGGAGCTATGAAAAAAATAAGCAAAATATACAAACTGAGTAGTCCATGCGCAACATAGGCAACATCAAGGAAAGCGTAACCTCAGACGCGCTGTGGTCCCGTAGTTAGCGCGAGCAGCTGCGGAACGAGCGGTCCTTGGTTCAAGTCTTCCCTCCAATGAAAAATTTAATTTCTTTATTGTCGCAAAGTTATGATCTGTCCATTCGTTCATTGACGTCTCTGTTCACTGAAATAAGTTTAGTGTCTCGGTTTTGCGACCGCACCGGTAAATCGTTCCATTAGTAGACGAAAGGACGTGCCTCTCCAATGGGAACCGAAAACATTTGATCGCTAGGTCATAGGTCAACCGATTCCTCCACAGGAAAACATGTCTGACATATTCTATACGACACTGGTGACGGCATGTGCGTCACATGACAGGAATATGATGTCGACCCACCTAACTTGTACACTTGGCAAATACGTAAAAAGATTCTTCTATCTTACCCGATTTCGGTTCTCTTGTGGATGTGATAATCACTCCCAAAAAAGTGATGACAACATAAGAGTTCGTCACATAAACTGAAAATAAAAAATTAAACTTTTCACTCGAGGAAAGACTTGAACCAAGGACCTAAGGACCTCTCTTTTCTCACCTGCTCGCGCTAACCACGGGACCACGGCGTTCCTGAGCTCAAATCACCCTTGATGTTGCATATCTTGCCCATGGACTACTCAGTTTGTATATTTTGCTTATTTTTTCGTAGTTCCACACAACCTCTTCCTGTTTTCTCGATTGATCTGTGTTCAGTTTTTCAAGGCCTATCCACTGTGCCAACTTATAACTAAATCTGAGGGGGTGCGATGGGGAGGTTACCTTGTGAGCAATATCTGCGATATTCACTCTATGATTGCTGCGGATCAATTCTTCAGTGATCTGGACATTGTATACTGCGGAGGAGGTCGATTACTTTCTCTCCCGATTAGCATTACCCAAGCCTGTGTGGGAATGGTCAAATTGTTGGCACCATATCTCACTGCTGGACATGACATTGCTCTTAGTTCATACAGAGCCAGAATTTCCCCATGGATCTAAAAACAATTGGAACATGTTTCACACAAGAATCGTGCTGTTCCGTGTACTTCAACTTTGGAGTTTCCAGTTGTCATTTCTGTCACACAATGCTGCGCCCCTGTTAGTCGTACCTCATCAGAACATTGTCTGTAGGAAACCTTTAACATTATGATGCGCCACTCTAGTTGTGCGATGGTCTTAGCGTTGACGACAAGTGTAATTAATTTTTGAAGTGCCTACATGCATACAGGTGTTCCTCCTAAGTGACGCCATCTGATGTTTCGATAAATATCTGCAATCAAGTTTGTACAGTGTGCAGTTGGAGTGAGTCAAGATAAAATACTGCTCATCACGTCTCCCATACGACGCCCAATCGCAACGGAAAGCATCAGTTTGTTTCCCGTTGCAAACGATAGGCATTTTAGAACGAATCTTATATGCCCATTCGTTAGGGCGGTCCCCAGATCAGCCTACTGCGATTATTAGTTTATTTACACCTATTGACAAGGGCAGTACAACCCAAAGAATGAACGACATTACAACAGTAACTGACTAGCGCTACTGCGTGGCGGTAGCAGGCAGTGCGGGGAAACACTAGTCAGCCGCTGCTGGAGTACTGTTTACTCTTCGTATTTTTGCGTAACACGATGTGTGAAAAAATAAGTAAATGTCATTTGTCAAATGTTATGAAGCGACCCCAATTACTTTAACTCAGTCTTGTTAGACACTGTGCTTAGGGAATAGTAGCGTAACTCACAAGGGACCTTTGACCTCGAGCGTTCGAAACCGCACGAAATCATACCTTGAATAAACTTTTTTTCTTCTTTAAAAAAATAAAAAAACTAAAACAGTTGTCTGTGTTATTTCCGTGCAATACGTTTCGATCTATCACAAGTGACATTTTACTAGAGGGAGACAAAGTACACTGCTGGCCATTAAAATTGCTACACAACGAAGATGACGTGCTACAGACACGAAATATAACCGACAGGAAGAAGATACTGTGATATGCAAATGATTAGATTTACGGAACATTCACACAAGGTTGGCGCCGGTGGCGACACCAACAACGTGCTGACGTGAAGAAAATTTCCAACTAATTTCTCATACACAAACAGCAATTGACCGGCGTTGCCTGGTGAAACGTTGTTGTGATGCCTCGTGTAGGGAGAAGAAATGCGTACCATCACGCTTCCGACTTTGATACAGGTCGGATTGTAGCCTATCGCGATTGCTGTTTATCACGTCGCAACATTGCTGCTCACCTCAATCGTGATCCAATGACTGTTAGTAGAATATGGAATCGGTGGGTACAGGAGGGTAATACGGAACGCCGTGCTGGATCTCAACGGCCTCGTATCACTAGCAGTCGAGATAACGGGCATCTTATCCGCATGGCTGTAATGGATCGTGCAGGCACGTCTCGATCCCTGATTCAACAGGTGGGGACATTTGCAAGACAACAACCATCTCCACGAACAGTTCGTCGACGTTTGCAGCAGCATGGAGTATCAGCTCGGACACCATGGCTGCGGTTACCCTTGAGCCTGCATTACAGACAGGAGCTCCTGCGGTGGTGTACTCAACGACGAACCTGGGTGCACGAATGGCAAAACATCATTTATTCTGGTGAGTCCAGGTTCTGTTTACAGCATCATGATGGTCGCATCCGTGTTTGGCGACATCGCGGTGAACGCACATTGGAAGCGTGTATCTGTCACCGCCATACTAGCGTATCACCCGGCATGATGATATGAGGTACCATTGGTTACATGTCTCGGTCACCTCTTGTTCGCATTGACGGTACTTTGAACAGTGGACGTTATATTTCAGATGTGTTACGACCCTTGGCTCTGCCCTTCATTCGATCCCTGCAAAACTCTACATTTCAGTAGGACAATGCACGACCGCATGTTGCAGGTCCTGTATGGGGCTTTCTGGATACGGAAAATGTTGGACTGCTGCCCTGGCCAGCACATTCACCAGATCTCTCATCAACTGAAAACGTCTAGTCAATGGTGGCCGAGCAACTGGCTCGTCACAATATGCCAGTCACTACTCTTGGAGAACTGTGGTATCGTGTTGAAGCTGCATGGGCAGCTGTATCTGTACACGCCATCCAAGCTCTGCTTGACTCAATGCCCAGGCGTATCAAGGCCGCTATTACGGCCAGAGGTGGTTGTTCTGGGTACTGATTTCTCAGGATCTGTGCACCCAAATAGCGTGAAAATGTAATCACATGTCAGTTCTAGTATAATATATTTGTCCAATGAATACCCATTTGTCATCTGCATTACTTCTTGGAGTACCAATTTTAATGGCCAGTAGTGTAACAAGGTATCAATATGGAACTCTGGAAATTATACGTAATTCAGTGACGTCAGTGTATCATTATATTTTCAATGAACATTGCCAAAAGCCCTTTGCTTAAATTAATTACAACAGCGCAAAACAAACATATCCTGCACACCTGATAGTGCTTTTATTTGTCCTCGTAATACAGATGCTGAATTTCGACGAAGTGGTCGGAACAGGGTGGAAGAAAACAATGTACACAGTTCACTAAAGTTGCGTTTTTACATTCAAAATCACTTTCGCATTCATGCATTACATTTTAAATCAAGATGTCGGTATATCATGTCATAACATGCTTTTCACGAAGCATATTGCAATTTAGGAATAAACCTGAGTGAGGAAAATTCATTGTAAATCACACAACGAAATTTTATGATGCAATAGAGATCATGTATCTTCGTGGTTTGCCACACTGTAATCTTATAAAAGCAGCAGTCCTTCTAATGTGGGGCTAATATGCCGAAAGTGGTAAACATTGGAGGTTGGAAATATTTTGTTGTTTTCGGTGATATCTTCAGCATCACATCTTCGTCTGGAAAACTTGCAACTAAAAGCGTACGATTGTATTATATGTGCAGGATTCACACAGCAACAGGCTCTGCTCAGTTGTTACATGTTCGCCAAGGACTAAACTTAAGGAATGTTTCATGTGTTGTTTAGTCACTTTTACACTTTTGCTTTCCTCACATCAATGTTTCGTGGGCAGGTTGCTTCAATTTTCTTTGAAATATTTTGGCCGAAAGTGCCTTGCGCCTCTTGAAAACTGATGTACGGCTTGTTTGATACTTTCCCTGTCACTGATAAATCCACGTCAGCTGTGTAGCTTTGGATAGAGCTATGTAGAGACTGCAAAACACTAGCTGAAGTTTTCTCTCCTGTGTGAGACAGTGTTGTTGATGAAATTTCATACTGGAACTGACTCTGGTCACTGTTCCAAACATTTCCTTCCTCCACATCCTGCTCTCTTATAAACATGTTCACTAACTACGCAAACGGTTGCGCCGTGTGGCGTATACTATTAATGTCTTCTATGTCCTTAAGTTTGAGAAATGTGCCTGGATGAAATGCCATATTCAGCCTTAAGATTGTTGATAAAAGAAATCGAAGCTTTGAAATTATCGACGCCAGCCATTTTAGACACTTTTGGTGCCAAGTTATACAGATGCCAAAAGTTAATTTATAACGGTAGTATGGCGAAGTAAGTGCTGTTCTGTCACCTTATAAAGGCCGCTTACAACATCCAAGGTTTCTATTCTTGCAATTACGTTTAGTACTTCAGATGTTATTCTAGCTTCGGTAAAATGAAGCACTTAAACACAACTACCTCCTTTACAACCGCAAGTGAACTCAGATGCCGCTTAATGGATAAAGCTCGGTCAAATCTATCGTATAGTCTTCGTTGCAGCTTTTCTATTCCATCAAACTATTTCTCGCGAGTGATACTAGTACTGAAAAACACGGTTGCCAGCCAAAATGACTACTGGATTGAAGTTATTCAACAAATTCATCAAATTTGGTCTTTACTATATTTTGGTTCTTATTAAAACTTTTTCTCTTTTAATCATTTCTTTCACTGAAGGAACAGGCTGATGCAGGTAGATAGAATAATGACTGTTTTCAGAATTGGTCACACGCACACACTTAGAAAGTTTTGGTCCATGAAAACAACACCGGAATTACAAAAATGACTACTTACGTTTCTGAAGGTAAGATCAGCAACACTGCCTCTGAAAACAGGTATTACACACAAGAAATATTTTTACGATACATTTGTTAGTATCGAAATGATTGCAAAATGTTTTATACTTGGTTGGTTTTTCCCAGTTTATTGACATATTTACTTTACGTGATTTCTTGGACAAAAGGTCCCAATAACCAAGTTCACACACTAGTAGAATTGTTATTTACTTTACTTACTTTCGAGGCAATCTACAATTCTCCAGATTTACTTTAATTGTTGCACTTGAGTGATAATTTGAATTTACTTTGCAAGAAAACACTGAGTTGCACAATAATATTACACACCAATGGATTCTCGGTCTCATTCTCTTCAGTATAGGTAAGTAACTCTACTTGGAACACTTTAGGTTAAATGAGTAGTTTTGCGAAAAAAAAATTAAATCATTGCTGAACAAAATACGCAAAAACTTGTCAGCACAGCTCGTATACGGAACTATGGACGTTTAATTTCAGTTGTGTCGTTCTGAGCACAGTTGCCGGAGATTTAGGTGCTTTGAAAGCACGTACCGTTTTGCATCGGTGGAGATTTTTTCTTGTCTTCGTGGCGTCGAATTATAAGACTTATACCATCGCAAATATGAGTTTAGCTTTGCTGGGGATCTGCGTGTTTAAGTAATGGACACCTTAGATCGTTTCACATACAGGAAATACTTTATATCTCCTCTAAAGCGTTGCAAACGTGTATCATAGCACTTCCCCTTCACTCACATCTATTAAGCAGTTAAACTTCAGCTTTTTTTCAACAATACTGCGGAGTACAGCGCACATCAGCTTTCGTCACCTGCCTCCACAGTGTCTCACGCCTGTCTGACCCACTCCACTTATGCCCTCTCCTACCTGATTCCGTCAGCAGCAAAAAATCTCCACCTTTTCCGACCTTCCAGAACTTCGGTAAATCCCTACTGGTTTTCACCTATATTTAACTTCAGCCCTGAGCTGGCGATAACTTCCCTTTACAAATAATTATACATAGTTAAATAAAAGAAACTTATTGTTACTGAGATAATTTGTTAATTACATACAAACATTAAACTTCACGCAGTCAAAGAATATTGTCTTCTGCAGACACTCCCATACACTGCATAGTGCACAAATCTCATTCTTTGCTTCATTAGTGCAAAGACTCTCGACTTTATAATGGTCGATGGTGTTACAAACTGTAGATCGATACGACGTTGCTCCATCAAACTGCGATATTATACGGTCTTTTATAGTTTGTAATTGCGACAGTCTGTTTCCTTTTAAACTAGCTCCTCTTCGCCTTTTTCTAGATACATAATTCAGAATTCATCTGCAATCTGCTTTATTCTTAATAACGCACATAGCACGTCATTAGTTTGCTATAAGAACAGAAGCTACGGTTGCAAAGGTTCTCATAATTGTTCTCTTGTACGCTGATATCAATATTTTGAAATACACTGGGCCTCGACTGCTTGGGTGGAGACAATTTGTACTCACTTTGCCTGGACTGTTCCTGTTGCTCTGGAGATGACTGCTTGAACAGCCACCTTCAGTTTCTGGTTCTCCCTGTCTTTCAAAATCACTATATCTATCCAGCCCAGTGTGATGTATTTCTGTGAGTGAGCATTTTTTTTTTGAGTCATCAGTCTTCTCACTGTTTTGATGCAGCCCGCAACGAATTCCTCTACTGTGCCAACCTGTCATCTCGGAGTGGCACTTGCAACTTACGCCCTCAATTATTTACTGAATGTATTCCAAACTCTGTCTTCCTCTACAGTTTTTGCTCTCTACAGCTGCCTCTAGTACCATGGAAGTCATTCTCTGATGTCTTAACAGATGCCCTATCATACTATACCTTCTCCTTGTCAGTGTTTTCCACATAAATCTTTCCTCTCCGATCCTCAACAGAACCTTCTCATTTCTTGCCCTATAGTCCACCTAATTTTCAACATTCGTCTGTAGCGCCACATCTCAATTCGATTATCTTCTGTTCCGGTTTTCCCATAGTCCATGTTTCACTGAAACATGCTGCAAATGCGCGTTCTCAGAAATTTCTTCCCCTCCCCAAAATCAATCAAACAATCAATCAATCAGAAATTCCTGCCTCAAAATAAGGCTTTTTTTTATAGCAGTAGACTTCTCTATAGTCCCCCATTTCTGAATTTTTATGTTATATTTCCGCCAACTTCATCCTCAACCCCGATTTTACTTCCACATTAATCACATCGCAACTTTGTCCATAATATTTGGACCACATTCGTAGGATTAATTTTCTCGAAGACATCACAGTACACAGTTTACACTGTTGCCTGGACTCGGCCACTCCAAGAAGCACATTCGTACTGCGGCTATACCGTTCACACAAACCGAGCACTTGTTAATGCAACTACAACACACCACAGTCTGATGACACTTGTACAGTTCTGCGTGGAAATGAGACAGTCTACTTTTGTGATCGATTGTAAGTCTATGCACGGGTTCGTGCAGTTCGGAGCATTCGAGGTCAAAGGTATCCCTTACTAGAAAATAGTGCCGTAGCTTAGTGCCGAGCTCGCTCTTGGGTGCTGTTATGTACTGTGCCCGGTGTCTGGCTGTTGGCAGCTTGTGAGATCGACCTACGGGCCGGTGGCGGGGGAGGACAAGGTGTGAGGCGCCGGCCGCCGCCTCTGGCGTCGGCGTCGGCGTCGGCGTCGGCGTCGGATGCGGCGGCGACGCCGGATGACCCCCGTCGTCGGAACGGCCGCGATGCTCGGCCGGCGCCGTGCTGCGCGTCACCGCGGGCGACCCCGCAGCCGCCGTCGCCGCCAGCCACCTGTGACGTCACCCGCCACTGTGCTGCCCCTAGCAGCTGACTACCAGCAGCGCACGAGACGACATAGTGTGACTGTGTTGAGAAACGATCCCCGCAGACGTTCGTCTAAGACTACCGGCGTTCCTCAGGCAAATCGCAAAAGGCTCCACCGCAGTGAAAATTTCCTTTCACGTGTGGACTTGTGTGGGCTAGTGTATTGCTGTAGCAAGGTCGGACATCCCCAGGAAGTGTTAGGAAGCTTTTGTCGTAAAATAGCAAGGTCCCCTATCGGACAGAGTGTGACTACACGAAGCATTTGCTGAACGACGTGGGTAAACTTGACACTGCAGTATTACATGTAGGTAAAACTGAATATTGTTATCGATTACAGTTCCACTATGCATTTTTTACTCTAAAAGAAAAAAAAATCTTAGTTAGTGATTGATTCCTCTAGGCAGCTTTACCAGTAAATTTTACAGTCTTGATATTTATAATGGACAGTTCGAGGGAATATTCGGAGACTAATGGTGACTAGAAGTGCCAGTCGCTCACCAGCTTAACTTCCACAAATAATTTGATATCATGAAAGACTTTGTAACATACTGCTCACATTCTTAAGAGGGACCCGTTAACTAAACATTCGAGAAAAAAAGTTAATGGAAATCGAGCTGCGTTGTTGTACTGTACATAACCTCAATTACAGAAATAAGTAACTTGCAGAACAGCGAAAAATTTACAAAGTGGTTAGTGACAGTACACACTTTTTATTGCTGCTGATAGTAAATCGTTACGTCCAGCAACACGAATATCATCGTCCCTGCTAAGACGCTAAGAGGCGAATCTCGTTAAAGTGAAAGTTATAAGTAGTGTAAGAGGCAGGTTCACTTCCAATCGCTTTCATTCTCTCCCATTTTCAGTATCAGTAACGCCATTCAGCCTACATTTTCAAATTGGAAAACAAGTTCCAGTTTTACACCTTGTTGTGTCACTAGAGGGGAGTCTAAAATGTTATCAACAGAGTGATCTCGCTGATCACTGAAAAACTCGCCCTCATACCGTATTTAAGTGCCACCCGTAATAATTCAGAAACGAAATCAGAGATCTTTAAGCGTCGCAACACATTTGTCTTTTCATCTGCTGAAGAAGAGAGCAGATCAGCTCAAAATTTAAAAATAAAACACTTCTTGTTGAAGTGGGTTGTACGTGAACTATAGCTTGGTAGGTCAGCAGGTTGCAAAAAAATATGCGCCTCAGACTGGCATAAGCGAGTGCTACAAACTACGCAATATCTCCCCTTCCCCAAGTAGATCTAAAGGCCTATGCTATGCTAGTACCAGGTTCTTCTTTTTGTCCCCTTGCTTCCAGTCACTCGTCCTTTAAATGAAATAGGCCTCAAAAATATCGCCAGCTATATTAGAGGTTATGGGACTACGTACCGCTGTAATACTGTTAGATGTATTTGGTGGCAACGGACTTCAGAGAACCGCCCAGGATATCACTTGCACAGCAGTGGATGTAGTCGACATGTTAAACGGACACAGTAAATTCGCAAATCTTTAGTATTCTATAACTAAATAAAACTTTTCGCTTAGCTATTATCTACCTTTCTGTCAACTGAATCTTACTTTCCGCAGTTGTAGTACGAATATGTTCTTCAGAGTCCTAAAGAAGAACATTTTCATATCCGTATGCATCTTTTACAGCTCTTCATGTCTTCCATGCAACACTACGTTTGACGTATCTTATTTCTTCCACTAGCAGTACTTAAATATTTTGTACCGTTGGTCCTTGAAACTATCAGTAAAAATGCTGCGGAAATAATTAGCTAGAGTTCTGTATTCCCTGCTGTCCATTTTTAAGAATGATAGTTTAAAAGACTCGTGATATGCAAATGTAGTTGCGTTGGTGGGTTGGTGTGCTACCTGTTGCGAGACATACTTCCTCGCCATCTAGGGTATGTCGACGTGGGAAGTTACATGACAATAGTCTTTCATACCATTAATTATTTTTATGTGACATGAAAGACAAATTATAACATTTGAATAGCCATTTTTATTTGATTTTAATCAGATATACTGGTGTATCATGTGCAATATTCCGTTATGTAAAGTTCTACCAGATCCCAGATGACATTTTGGAATTTAAAATGATTCATATTTAAAGGTGAACAGTAACACAATTTTAGAACTATGAATAGCTCAACATGTACCTTCGCGCAGGAGAATGAAGGAAGATATTGTTTCTGGTGTTGATCATCAAGTATGAATACGAACGTTTCTGTACCTTCGGTTTTTCCGCTGGAAGGTCTTCAAAGTGTCCACTACTATGGTATTAGTGTAACACAAATGATTTTAGACTTATGGCCACATAATTAGTTGTAATGAAAATTATGGTGCACTACAGGGCTGGTACATGGCGGAATGTCTAATGAAATCATCAGGTGACGCATATGAATAAAGTGAATATTGTGCACGCTTATGAACTGAGATAACATGAGACTGCTACAGTTGCGGCAGCATATGCGACAGTGAAACATCTAAATAATTTTCTATGAGCGTGCTTAATCTTGTACGGTAATCACACCTCGTAACTCATGTAAGGAATGAAATGTCGGAAAGCGTCTAGCCCAAACGGACGTGGCGTATTAAGACAACTGTCAATGTGAAAATAGTTCTGTATTCGTGTGTGCGTAGGTGAATGTGCAAAGTGAACATAAATTTAAGGACAGGCAGTCGGGAGGTGAATCTCAAATGCTTTTGGTGTTTCTGTGTCTAGTACCTGATCGCTTACATAACTTGTAGTGTGACAACTGAGTGTTATAGAACTGTAGAGACTTTCTAAAATATTATTGGAGTCAGCATTTTGTCTGTAAAGAATTGAACTAGAAATATATCAGATTGTACTACAGCGAAAACTAATTAGCTCTTTGTGTTACAGAGGTGTGTATATTTTTGATGCTCAAATAAATGTGTCCTTTCTTATCTCCAGTTTCCTTTATGCCAGCTTTCCACCATTACTACAACGATGTATGTTGGAAATGGTAACATGTTGTATATTAAAGCATATCACATACAAAAATATTTTGCTTAGGAAGAGGATCGAAACTTCAGTGGGTGTTGCAGGCGTGAACAGTCTGATTGTTTTCAGAGACGTATACATTTCTTCAGTGAGGAAATCTGGATAACGCCTGTGACGTTACTTTAATACTTGTATACGATTGCATTGTTCCATAATAATACATACTGATGAAATTCTCTTGAGCTTCCAGCCGCAGCAAGTAATGTAATACCCAAGAACTTGTGGCCGAGAGCTCCTGGGACACTGTAAAGTGGTGACCGTCTTATGGCTGTTGCTGTCGTCTGTAAAAATGTTGTTCGGAAATTCTCGTTACAAATTCCTGGAACTTGTAGAGGGGCGTCAGTATGTAATATTTTGAGTAGGAACCCATGTCCAAAAACTTATCATGTCCGTTATACGACTGTTTAAACTCAGATGTTTCACTGTACACTTATGCTTACTTACGCCTGAGGACTTAAATGAGGCGTGACGCAGTACAGTTATTGGGTAACAAAAATCGAAAGTAAACATAACGAAACGTCCCTTTATCACTTAACAACATTTATTTGTATTAACACTTAGACATGACATGTTTACATCATTCCAAAACAAAAATGAACCCAGCACATTGTGCGTACAGAACAGTAATGATGCATTATAACAGCGGCTTGATGTGGCGAAGACAACTTTGTTACAGGCGTTTTACACTCGTGTTCAGAAAAAAAAACAGAACACCTTGAACAACTTGAGATTGGACGTTCACATTCACAGGACATGTACATTAATATGATCTCCAGAAATGATTGGCATTTGAAGCACGTTGGCCAGCGGGTTTAAGATAAACATCGATATTGTGGCGTAGTACCATCTGCCGACAAAATGTGCCTGCGGGTCTCATTGTCGCTATAAGGCGAAGGTAATGGATCAGTGGCACTTGAGCAGGCGTGCGGGGTGCCTCGCAGAGGTATGTGCGAACCGTACCGTCCAATCAGTCGGTTTGAAAGTAGGCGCGTTATTGAGATGAGAGTATGTGATGGTTCCATCCGCAAAATTGCTGCGTGTGTGGGGAAAGTGTTTTGGCAGTAGAACACGTGCGTGCATAATGGTTCACGGAAAGCCGTAGAACAACATGAAGTGGGCCAAGTCGCACCAACCACACCATCCCCTAGAAGACCGATGTCTCATCCGAATGGAATTGCAGGACAAATCTGCGTCCTGATCAACTCTGTCGCAACAGTGGAACAGAGTAACACATGATACATTATTAAACGTGACAGTCCTTAGCCTTTTATTACGGCAAGAGTTACGTGCTCGTCGTCCACTTCTCCGCCTACCTTTGAAAAATGCGAAGAAACATTCTAGACGACAATGGCCTGTGTAACGACGTCATTGCGGACAGGAATGGCATCGGACAGTAATTTCGGACGAATCCAACTCCTGTTTTGTTTGGAATTGATGGCCGCATTTTCATTCGCTGCAGAAAGGGGTCCCAGCGTCACAGTCACCGCAATCGCGTACGACACATAGCCCCAGCTCAAGGCCTTATGTTTTGGGATGCAATTTGGTACAACCACAAATCACAGTGTAAGCGAATCCATGGCCATGTGATCAATGTGACCCACGTGAGTGACATTCTTTGAGCCGTACCACACCAGTCCTGCACAGCATCCCAGACGCTATTTTTCAGCAAGACAGTGCACGAACACACGTTGCTGCATCAAGACGTACCCTAATAGTGTCACAGGATTTCAGTCTCTTCCCCTGGCTCGCCACATCACCATTCTTGTCTCCAAACGAAAATGTGTAGGATGTGGTGAAACCACGGGTGCAGCGGTGTGACCCAATGCAACCACCACAGGCGAAAGCAGTGTGGACGGCTGTACCACAGGGCGCCATCGGCGCCGAGTACGCATCGATGCCTTCAATCATGGAACAAGTTATACTGGGCCCATGGAGGTTACTGTGACTGCTAGGCAACAGGTTACTGAAACGGTAATCATTTCTGCAGAATATATCAGGGTAAATGTGCTGTGAATGCCAACGTTCTATCTCTAGTCGTTCAAAGCGTTCTGATTTTCCTGAACATAAGTATATTTGCGTCATCGTGTCTACCCTGTTACATGCCAGGACAAGCAACTCTGAGACTTTTCTCTTTCCCTCAGCACACGTGGACGCGTTACGCGTCTTACTTGAAACCGTAGTAGAACGGAAACAGTAAAATTTGGGGCATGGGTTCCTATTGGAAATACTATGTAATCACTTCCCTCTACAAGTCCTAGAAATCTGTAACGAGGATTTCTGAATGCCCTGTATAGCGAAGCTACCATCTGTAACGTCACTGCTGCTCATTCCACTTCCCACAGCTGGAAGTTTGAGAGAATTTTTATCACTAACATTAATTACTGAAGATAAGCAAGGAATGTATACTGAAAGTAAGTCAAAATATGGTAATACTCGTAACGAAAAGTCGTGTCATTCTCTGACAACGACGTCATTCGCATACGGTAGAAAAGCACTTGGGGTCAGCACAAAGTTTTCCTGACAACTGCCATCTTCCTAGACGTCGAAGCTGCTAATTCTCACTTAAGTCACTGCGCAATGTTCATCACGAGAGTGAAAACATGGTGCTACAGCACTCTCGCCAATGAAAAATACCTGGCATCGCTGGGATCGAAACAGTGTCTACGCAGCAGTCACAAGCACTGACCACTGAGCTACGGAGTCAGACCGTATATTGGACATTATTCAAATAAATTGTCGTGCCTATAGCACATTTTTTGTTGGGCTTATAACTAACACGTATTATGGGAGATTTTTACTGTTAAAACTTTGTGATGACCTCACATGCTCCATGTGTCCCGACCAGAAAAAAATCGTTCACTGTAAAATTTTAATTTTGTACATGTGACTGATTTTGAAAAAAATACGAGGTGAAGTGCTTTAGTCAAACCATATGTCTAAAGGTATGACATAAAATATATTATATGAATATTTGAAGCAAACATGAATAGTGTTCGAAATTACGTAATTGTATTTTTTAAACTTCCCCTCAAATCACTAATTAAGCTTTTCTTAAATAAAAGACTTCCTTCAGCAACTTAAATGTCTGTATGGAAAACTCGGCGTTATGGTGGTCAGTTTAACACATAATTCCTCCATTTCCCATTATTATTGTTAGTTTGGCTTTGATAGTTTTGCCTCAAATAGTTAATTAATTCTTTATTATTACCGGGATTAGTTTCAATCAAATATTTTTTTTTTCAAAGCTGAACCTCCCGCTAGTCAACTGTACCATGTTTGTTTGTTTTCATCTCTCGCTTTGACAGTGAAATTTTAGACAAAATTTGTTCATCAAATCATTAATTTTTTTAATTACCTTGTTTACTTCAAACAAAATATACTCTTCTTCTGAAAAACTAGACAACACTCTTTTCAAATACTTACCACATTTACCCATTTCTCACTCTTCATTTGCCTATGAAAAATCAAACGAAACCCGTTGTGTAATTTATAGAGAGTCATGTATTTGTTACATATATTTGAACAATCCCCTCCCCCCCCCCCCCCATGAACCATGGCCCTTGCCGTTGGTGGGGACACTTGCGTGCCTCAGCCATTCAGATGGCCGTACCGTAGGTGCAACCACAACGGAGGGGTATCTGTTGAGAGGCCAGACAAACGTGTGGTTCCTGAAGAGAAGCAGCAGCCTTTTCAGTAGTTGCAGGGGCAACAGTCTGCATGATTGACTGATCAGCCCTTGTAAAACTAACCAAAGCGGCCTTGCTGAGCTGGTACTGCGAACGGCTGAAGGCAAGGGGAAACTACAGCCGTAATTTTTCCCGAGGGCATGCAGCTTTACTGTATGGTTAAGTGATGATGGCGTCCTTTTTGGTAAAATATTCCGGAGGTAAAATAGTCCCCCATTCGGATCTCCGGGCGGGGACTACTCAGGAGGACGTCGTTATCAGGAGAAAGAAAACTGGCGCTCTACGGATCGGAGCGTGGAATGTCAGATCCCTTAATTGGGCAGGTAGGTTAGAAAATTGAAAAAGCGAAATGGATAGGTTAAAGTTAGATATAGTGGGAGTTAGTGAAGTTCGGTGGCAGGAGGAACAAGACTTTTGTTCAGGTGAATACAGAGTAATAAATACAAAATCAAATAGAGGTAATGCAGGAGTAGGTTTAATAATGAATAAAAAAAATAGTAGTGCGGATAAGCTACTACAAACAGCATAGTGAACGCATTATTGTGGCTAAGATAGACACGAAGCCCATGCCTACTACACTAGTACAAGTTTATATGCCAGCTTGCTCTGCAGATGATGAAGAATTGATGAAATGTATCATGAAATAAATGAAATTATTCAGGTAGTGAAGAGAGACGAAAATTTAATAGTCATGGGTGAGTGGAATTCGAGAGTAGGAAAAGGGAGAGAAGGAAACATAGTAGGTGAATATGGATTGGGGGTAAGAAATGAAAGAGGAAGCCGCCTGGTAGAATTTTGCACAGAGCATAACTTAATCATAGCTAACACTTGGTTCAAGAATCATGAAAGAAGGTTGTATACATGGAAGAATCCTGGAAATACTAGTAGGTATCAGATAGATTATATAATGATAAAACAGATTTAAGAATCAGGTTTTAAATGGTAAGACATTTCCAGGGGCAGATGTGGACTCTGACCACAATCTGTTGGTTATGGACTGTATATTAAAACTGAAGACACTGCAAAAAGGTGGGAATTTAAGGAGATGGAACTGAATAAACTGACTAAACCAGAGGTTGTACAGGGTATCAGGGAAGGAAACAATTGACAGGAATGGGGGAAAAAATTCTGTAGAAGAGGAATGGGTGGCTCTGAGGGATGAAGTAGTGAAGGCAGCAGAGGATCAAGTAGGTAAAAAGACGAAGGCTAGTAAAAATCCTTGGGTAACAGAAGAAATATTGAATTTAATTGATGAAAGGAGAAAATATAAAAATGTAGTAAATGAAACAGGCAAAAAGAAATACAAACGCCTCAAAAATGAGATCGACAGGATGCACAAAATGGCTAAGCAGGGATGGCTAGAGGACAAATGTAAAGATGTAGAGGCTTATCTCACTAGGGGCAGGATAGATACTGCCTACAGGAAAATTAAAGAGACCTTTGGAGAAAAGAGAGCCACTTGCATGAATATCAAGAGCTTTGATGGAAACCCAGTTCTAATCAAAGAAGGGAAAGCAGAAAGGTGGAAGTAGTATATAGAGGGTCAATACAAGGGCGATGTACTTGAGGACAATATTATAGAAATAGAAGAAGCTGTAGATGAAGATGAAATGGGAGATACGATACTGTGTGAAGAATTTGACAGAGCACTGAGAGACCTGAGTCGAAACAAGGCCCCGGGAGTAAATAACATTCCATTAGAACTACTGACGGCCTTGTGAGAGCGATTCCTGACAAAACTCTACCCTCTGGTGAGCAAGATGTATGAGACAGGTGAAATACCCTCAGGCTTCAAGAAGAATATAATAATTCCAATCCCAAAGAACGCAGGTGTTGACAGATGTGAAAATTACTGAACTATCAGTTTAATAAGTCACAGCTGCAAAATACCATCACGAATTCTTTGCAGACGAATTGAAAAATTGGTAAAAGCCGACCTCGGGGAAGATCAGTTTGGATTCTGTAGAAATGTTGGAACACGTGAGGGAATACTGACCTTACAACTTATCTTAGAAGAAAGTTTAAGGAAAGGCAAACCTACGTTTCTAGCATTTGTAGACTTAGAGAAAGCTTTTGACAATGATGCCTGGAATACTCTCTTTTAAATTCTAAAGGTGGCAGGGGTAAAATACAGTGAGCGAAAGTCTATTTACAATTTGTACAGAAACCAGATGGCAGTTATAAGAGGCGAGGGGCACGAAAGGGAAGCAGTGGTTGGGGAGGGAGTGAGACAGGGTTGTGGACTCTCCCCTATGTTATTCAATCTGTATATTGAGGAAGCAGTAAAGGAAACAAAAAGAAAAATTTGGTATAGGTACTAAAATCCATGGAGAAGAAATAGAAACTTTGGGGTTCGCCGATGACATTTTAATTCTGTCAGAGACAGCAAAGGACTTGGGAGAGCAGTTGAACGGAATGGACAGTGCCTTGAAAGGAGGATATAAGATGAACATCAACAAAAGCAAAACGAAGATAATGGAATGTTGTCGAATTAAGTCGGGTGATGCTGAGGGAATTAAATTAGGAAATGAGACACTTAAAGTAGTAAAGGAGTTTTGCTATTTGGGGAGCAAAATAGCTGATGATGGTCGAAGTAGAGAGGATACAAAATGTAGACTAGCAATGGGAAGGAAAGCGTTTCTGAAGCAGAGAAATTTGTTAAATTCGAGTATAGACTTAAGTGTCAGGAAGTCGTTTCTGAAAGTATTTGTATGGAGTGTAGCCATGTATGGAAGTGAAACATAGACGATAAATTGTTTGGACAAGAAGAGAATAGTTGCTTTCGAAATGTGGTGCTACAGAAGAATGCTGAAGATTAGATGGGTAGATCACATAACTAATGTGGAGGTATTGAATAGAATTGGGGAGAAGAGGAGTTTGTGGCACAACTTGACAAGACGAAGGGACCGGTTGGTAGGACATGTTCTGAGGCATCAGGGGATCACAAATTTAGCATTGGATGGCAGCGTGGAGGGTAAAAATCGTAGAGGGAGACGAAGAGATGAGTACACTAAGCAGATTCAGAAGGATGTAAGTTGCAGTAAGTACTGGGAGATGAAGAAACTTGCATAGGATAGAGTAGCATGGAGAGCAGCATCAAACCAGTCTCAGGACTGAAGACCACAACTATAAACAACATATATGATGATTATATTATAACTCTTCATATTACCATAGTCAATGGCAAAAAATGGAACTCTTTTAGCCTGTTTGAGGAGAAAACTGACAAACGAAATCCATTAAAATCTTTTCAAGTGGAATTAGAGTCTAATCGTACAGTAAAAACAATATAAAGAAATGCACTGTAGTGGGATGTACAAAAGCCTAATAACACTTAAAGATATGCTCGAAATTGGAAGTTATATAAGTAGAGCATTGTATTCTAAGTTGAAAGCTTTCTCTGACTAATATGGAATATTCAATTACATCTGACAGAAAGTACCGTGGAAGCACATCTGACTGATAATAAATATTTAAGCAGATCTGACTGATAATTTATATTGAATTTCTCCGTAGTTGATTACTGACTCTGATTAATATTAATTATTTGACCAGAATGCAAAGGATTAATCAGTAAGGCCCTCTAAATACAAGAAAACACAAATTCACAAGCGGAAACATGCTTCTGTCAGAGAACGAAAAAAGGGATATGTTATTTTGTCTGTAACAGACCTTGACGCAAGAGAGGGGAACCCTGTGCCTAAGTCCTATTTCCACCCTCTTCACCAAAAATTTTGGGATGCACACATATTCAGTTGTTTTAACACAGAACATTGTAAACCCTTTTATCCAGTCTGCCTTTGTAGTTCCGCCTGCGTATTCCTTAAGATCAGGAATCTCTAACACATGGGAATGGGATAGGGAGCACATTAGGCATTTTTTTTAACACTTGGGTATTGGGAGATTGGGGAAAATTTACAGAAGCTGAGACCTCCCCCCCCTTTCCTCCCCCCCCCCCCAACCCCCCCCGTCAACGGGCCTCCGGTTGGAAGATTGTCAGACATGATGTAGCTCATCTCTTTTGCTGCCACTTTTGACACTTCTTTCTTTCTCTTCCATTGACAATGTCTCCATCTTAGTTACATTGGCTCTTTCTGCCTTTGTCTCACACTGTCACGGTCTCCTTTCTCTCATTTACACTCACTCCTGAATACACAGTATATACAACTGCCGCTGCCTGCTCTCTCACTTACACTGTCTCCTTTTGTCTTTCTTTCCCACTGCCAATGTTACCGCCATACGTCCGCTCCTAAAAAATTCTGGGGTGTCTAACTTATTTTTACCACCACACACATATGTTTAAAATTTCGGTCCAAAACGCGTCCTACCCTATACATTTACCTACAAGTGTGGGTGGTTCCAGATCTTCCAAACCTATGTATGGTTTCCAGTCATCTCTCTTTTTCAATTCAACAGTGTCCTTTCTGTTGCTCCCACTGCTTCTGTCTGCATCAATCACTCTTTCTCTTTTATTGCCACTGCCACTCAATGACCATCAATATGTCCTCCTACCGTGGCTAGCACTGCTATTGTCTTCATCCATCTCTCACTCTCTTTCAGTACCATTTATTCTCTCCCACAGTCACTACCTCCTCTCCTTATCTCCCACCTGCCTGGCTCCTCTCTCCTCCACCGTCATCGTCCCTCTGCTACTGTGTTTCAGAACAAAAAATCTCGAAAATATTCGAGTGATAAAATTTTTGGGGAGAAAGACGGAATGAGGACCGAGGCAATTGGTTCACTACTTTCTTGACATAATTTTTAAAAGAGGAAAATATTCGTCTTTTGTGCTCCGACAGGAACATTTTCCCGCTGATTCCCTTCTTCTTCCTGCTACAGCAGGTTTGATGCTTATATAAAACGAGTCATATATAGATCAGTAAAGTTCTGATACTTACATACCTCGGAACATTTGTATACTTTGGCACATATAGACAAGAAATAAGTAAGAATAACATAAGGTTAACACAAAATCGTTTGGTTTCATGTTTTCTGAATAATTTGCTCATAGCTCGCAATTTCGCGGAAACGGCTTGATAGTGATTTGCATCTCAAAAGAGTAAATATGGTACTAGAAACAGTTTACCGAACGTGCAGTTTGGCGAGTTGTACATAATTTTTGACACTCACTGTAAGTTCTTTCCAGGCTTGTTAAGATCCTTTGCAACCCATTTTTTGTTGCTGCAGCATCACTTTGAACATATTTGAATAACTGCTAGAAGAACGATGGAAAATTACTAGCATGTGATGGAAATTTCACGCGATGATCGGTACGTCTACGTCCATAATTTAGTGAACCATTGTATTCTTTTTCTCCTCCTTTCAGAAATGTATGTAGGTGCACAATTAACATGTCTATAGTCTTTGGCCAGAATGTGGCCACTTCCAGTCCATTTTCTGTCGCTTGATGGTGGTCTTCTGCAATACAGGAGTCTGGAAACTGAAACATGCGCTGGATTGCCTGGACATCTCAACATTGTTTTCTGTACTGTGGCACCATCTTGCTAGATTAAACATTGATCTACTCAACCCTGATCTCAGGGAGATCAGTCTTTACGCGAGATGTCCCTTTTTATCAAGAAAGATATAAGCCGCAAAAATAGAGTGTTTGTGATGAACAAGCGCGAGATAAATCTTCATCATTGTTTAATAATATCCAAGAAAGGGAAAATGCTCTTATTACATAGATGTGTTTGGAGAAGGGGTGGGGGAGCATCAGTCTTCTGACAATATTGATGCTGCTCGCCACGATTTCCTCTCCTCTCCTGCGTCTTTTCATCTCAGAGTAGCACTTGCAACCTACGCCCTCAATTCTTTCCTGGGTGTATTCCAGTCTATGTCTTCCTCTGCAATTTTTGCCCTCTACAGCTCCCTCTAGTACCAAGGATGTCATTCCCTGATGCGATAAAAGATGTCCTATCATCCCGCCCCTTCTACTTACCCCCGCGAGGGGAAGCCGCGTGCTCAAGCCGCCTTGTCACGGTCCATGCGGCTCCTCCCATCGGAGGTTCGAGTCCTCCCTCGGGCATGGGTGTGTGTGTTGTCCATAGCGTAAGTGAGTTTAAGTAAGATTTAGTAGTGTGTAGGCGTAGGGACCGATGACCACAGCAGTTTGGTCCCATAAGACTTTACCACAAATATCCCAAATTTCTACTTATCAATGTTTTCCACATATTCTTTTCTCTCCGATTCTCTACAATGCCTCCTCATTCCCTACCTCATCAGGCCACCTAATTTTCAACATTCGTCTGTAGCACCACATCTCAAATGCTTCGATTCTCTTCTGTTCCGGTTTTCGCACATGTTTCACTATCATACAGTGCTGTATTCCAGACGTACATTCTCAGTATTTTCTTCCTCAAATTAAGGCCTATGTTGGATAATAGTAGACTTCTCTTGGCCAGAAATGCCCTTTTTGCCAATACTAGTCTGCTTTTGTTGTCCTCCTTGCTCTGTCCGTCATTGGCTATTTTACTGCCTAGTTATCTGAATTGCTTAACTACTTCTACTTCGTGACCATAAATCCTGATGTTAAGTTTCTCGCTGTTCTCATTTCTGCTACTTCTCGTTACTTCCGTCTTTCTTCGATTTACTCTCAGTCCATATGTTGTACCCATTCCGTTCAGCAGATCATGTAATACTTCTTCACTTTCACTCAGGACAGTAATGTCATCAGCGAATCGTATTACTGATATCCTTTCACCTAGAATCTTAATACCGCTTCCGAACCTTTCTTTTTTTCTATCACTGCTTCTTCGATGCACAGATTGAACAGAAGTGGCGAAAGATTACATCCCTGTCTTACACCCTTTTTAATCTGAGAATTTTGTTCTTGGTCAACCACTCTTATTATTCCCTCCTGGCTCTTGCACGTATTGTGTATTACCCGTCTCTCCCTACAGCTTACCCCTGCAACATTTTACATTGTCGAACACTTTTTCCAGGTCGAAATAGCCTATCAACGTGTACTGATATTTCTTCAGTTATTTTATTTTATTTTATTTTATTTACGCGTCTAGTTCCGTAGGACCAAATTGAGGATCAATTAAACGTAAAAGTAATAACAGATAAAAATAATATATTTATGAATCCGAGAAAAGTAACGTCATAAGTTTAAGTAAAAGCTGTCAACAATAGAACAAGAATCAGCTTAATTTTTCAAGCAACTCCTCGACGGAATAGGAGTGACCCATGAGGAATCTCTTCAGTTTGGTTTAGAAACCGCGTGGATTACTGCTAAGAATTTAGAATTCTAGAGGTAGCTTATTGAAAATGGATGCAGCAGTATACTGCACACCTTTCTGCACAATGAAATCTGACCCTAATGCAGGTTTGATTTCTGCCTAGTATTAAGTGAGTGAAAGCTGCTTATCCTTGGGAATAAGCTAATATTGTTAACAAGAAATGACACCAAGGAATATATACATTGAGAGACCAATGTCAAAATACCCAGACTCGTGAAGAGGGGTCGACAAGAGGTTCGTAAACTTATACCACTTATTGCCCGAACCACCCGTTTCTGACTCAAACATACCTTTTTAGAAGAGTTACCCCAAAATATAATACCAAACGACATAAGCGAATGAAAATAAGCAAAGTAGACTAATTTTCCTGTCGAACGATCACTCAGTTCAAAAATGGCTCTGAGCACTATGGAACTTAACAGTTAAGGTCATCAGTCCCCTAGAACTTAGAACTACTCAAACCTAACTAACCTAAGGACATCACACACATCCATGCCCAAGGCAGGATTCGAACCTGCGACCGTTGCGGTCGCGTGGTTCCAGACTGAAGCGCCTAGAACCGCTCGGCCACACCGGCCGATCACTCAGAATAGTAAAGATGGCAGCATTAACTCTTTGAACAAGATCCTGAACGTGGGCTTTCCACGGAAGTTTACTATCTTAACACCTAGAAATTTGAACTATTCAGTTTCACTAATCATATACCCATTTCGTGAATTTAAAACGTTAGGTATTGTTGAATTTTGTTTTAGAAACTGTAAAAACTGTATTAGCTTTAGTTCATCTTCTACAAATCATGAACCTACGTCATGAAATGCACTATTTCAATCCGAGCGAATTTTGCACACAATATCCTTTACTACCAAGCTAGTGTCATCAGCAAACAGAAATATTTTAGAGTTACTCGCAATA
This sequence comes from Schistocerca americana, assembly GCF_021461395.2. Taxonomy (NCBI): domain Eukaryota; kingdom Metazoa; phylum Arthropoda; class Insecta; order Orthoptera; family Acrididae; genus Schistocerca; species Schistocerca americana. The sequence goes on from NC_060121.1 coordinate 98,879,739, forward strand.
CGAGAGGGCATATCATCTATAAAATTACTAGCCGCAACGTCAGAATTGCGTCCCTGGCGCCTATATCTTTTCGAAACCCAACCTGATAGTCATCGAACACATCCTCAGTTTTCTTTTCTATTATTCTGTGTATTATAGTTGGCAGCAACTTGGATGCATGAACCGTTAAGCTGATTGTGCGATAGTTTTCGCACTTGTCAGCTCTTGGAGTCTTCGGAACTGTGTGGAAGACGTTTCTCCGAAAACCAGATGTTGTGTCGCCAGACTCATACATTCAACACACCAGCGTGAATACACATTTTGTTGCCACTAACCTCAATGATATTAGAAACTCTGATGGAATGTTATCTGTGCCTTCTGCCTTATTTTATCTAAAGTCCTCCACAGCTCGTTAAATTCTGATTCTAATACTCTATCCTCTGTCTCTTCTAGATAGACTCCTGTTTCTTCTTCTACCACACCAGACAAATCTTGCTGCTCATAGAGGCTTTTAATGGATTATTTCCACATATCCGCTCTCCTCTGCACTTAACAGTGGAGTTCCTGTTGACTTACTAATGTTATCACCCTTACTTTAAATGTCACGGAAGCTTGTCTTGACTTTCCTGTATGCTGAGTCTGACCTTCCGACAATCATTTCTTCACATTTTTCCTGTAGCCATCTCTTCTTAGCTTCCCTGCGCTTCCTATTTATTTCATTCCTCAGCTACTTGTATTTCTGTATTCCTGAGTTTCCAGGAACATTTTGTACTTCCTCTTTCCATCGATCAACTGAAGTAATTCTTCAGTTACCCATGGTTTCTTCACAGTTACCTTCTTTATACCTAGGTTTCTTCCCGACATTTGTGATGGCGGTATCTAGGGATGTCCATTCCCCTTCAACTGTACTGCCTTCTGAGCTATTCCCTATTGCTGTAGCTATAGACTTAGAGAACTTCAAGCGGATCACGTTATTCATTAGTACTTCCGTATCCCACTTTTTTGATTTCTCCTGGCTAAAGTCTTAAACCTCATCACTACTATATTGTTATCTGAGTCTATATCTGCTCCTGGGTACGCTTTACGATCTAGTATCTGATTTCGGAATCCCTGTCTGACCATGATGTAATCTGATACCTTCCCGTATCAGCCGGTCTTTTCCAAGTATACCTCCTATTCTTGTGATTCATGAACTGAGTATTCGCTATTACTAACTGCAGAAATCAATTAGTCTTTCTCCTCTCTCATTCATTGTCCCAGGCCCATATGCTCGTGTAACCTTTCCTTCTACTCCGTCCTCTACAACAGCGTTGGGGTACCCCATGATACTAGATTCTCATCTCCCTTTACGTACTAAGACATTCTTTCAACATCTTCATGTAATTTCTCTCTCTCTTCATCTTCAGCCTTCGGCGTCGGTGTGTATACCTGAACAATAGTTGTCGGTGGTGTCTTGCTGTCGATCCTGGTGAGAACAACTTTAGCACCTAATTTTGTAGCCGAGCGGTCTAAGGCGCTGCAGTCATGAACCTTGCGGCTGGTGCAGGTGGAGGTTCGAGTCCTCTTTCGGGCATGGGTGTGTGTGTTTGTCCTTAGGATAATTTAGGTTAAGTAGTGTGTAGGCTTAGGGGCTGATGACCTTAGCAGTTAAGTCCCACAAGGTCTAAAACACATTTTTAACCTAATTTTGACAGTAACACACTCCCTGTCCTACCTTCCTATTCATAACGAATCCTATTCCTGTTATACCATTTTCTGCTGTTGTTGATATTACCCTATAACATGACACGAAATCCTGGTCTTCTTTTCATTTCACTTCACCGACCCCTGCTTTATCTAGATTGAACCCTTGCATTTCTCTTTTGAGATTTTCTACTCGAGCTTCTGAGATTCCATGCCCCGGCTCGTAGATCGTTATCCTCTCGTTGATTGTTCAATTTTTTTTATCATGGTCACCTCCCGCTTTGCAGTCTCCTAGCAGAGATCCTAATGTGGGACTATTGGGGAATGATTTGCCAATGGAGAGATCATCATGAATGACACTTTCTCAATTGCAGAACACATGTCCTCTGGATAGACGTTACGTGTCTTTAATGCAGTGGTTTCCATTGCCTTCTGTAACCTCTTGCCGTTGATCATTACCGATCCTTCCACCTTTAGGTGCAGTTTCCCACCATAGATAGGGGAGTGCCCTGAACATCTGTTCGCTCCTCCGCCGTCTTTGACATGGCCGTTGGCAGAATGAGGGTGACTTCTTATGATGGAAGTCTTCGGATGCCAATGCAGATTATTAATCAAAATTTAAGCCGTCGCGGGATTCGAGTCCGAGAGTGAGACTACAGGTTATACTCTACAGGTATAAAACTGCAGGTCTTTTTATTCGTGGTGCCTTAATACACACATACTTCACTGCGTTCGTTGTTTCTTCTTTGCACTGAACAGTCTTCCCACAAACTCGTCACAAACTTTACGACATAATGTGATCTGTATAGTCATCAGCACCACGAAGTGGATTACGTCTGTCGGTATAGGCTAACGGTTTTGCGTCCACGCATTCATAATTCAGTACCTGACCTGCTGCCTATGGGGGAATTAGCATTAATGGCTTGCTTTTGCCACTCGGACTTGAAGATGCTGACCATTCTAAAAACAAAAAATTGTAACGACTTCAAGTTTTAGTCTGCAAATATAAATACTGATGTAATGATATTTATTACATAGTACTCAGTCACCAATACAAAGATTTACTCTTATATCTGTTACTCACTGTTCTGTGTAACAAGACAGAAGCATTCAGAAACAAGAGAAATCTCACAGTTGAACCGTTTAATTTATATATACTCAGAAATAGCATGAATAACAGAATTAATTATATGACTTAAACGTACAGGTAATTCCATATAACGAATGTCCAGACGATTCGCCTTATTATACTCACATGCCCTGCACAAACGTAATTTCCTGCCGTTACTCAAATAAAAACACGTCGAGACTGAATTTTACAATTGTAAATATTTATGCAATATGAAACTGAATGGATTAAGGAGCTGTTATCCACAGCATGGTCACGAAATCTCAAAATTAGAAAGACTAACTACGCTCCAGAATGCCCATGAACGTATCACATATCTCAGCGTAAAAAATTCTTAATAATGTACGAACCACTATGCCGAAAAACGACCAAAATAACCGCATTCTGATTCACACAAGAGAGCTTGGAAGAAAACGCCAACGACCATCTTGGCACGCAGTTACAGAGTCACTACACACATAGCAATAAACTGAACATTGCAATGCAAAGCATTTGTAAGACGAGTCAGCAAGCTAATGTGATACCTGACTGATCGGCTGAAGAACACGTGGGCCTAGAGGAAGTTTCACTCGAGAAAAGAATCTAATTATTAATGTCATGAATCAGATAACAGAACGTAACTCAAAAAATTAATCTCAGACGATACCTGCAATGAGAAAAGTAATTAAAAGTTGATTCTCTCTCCCTTCCGCGCACCCTTAGCGTGACATGGCAAAAATGAGCAGGTGCTGAAGAGCGGCGGAGACGGAGCCCTTCTAAGCGGAGTCGTCTGCCCAAGTGTGTTCATCTGTGATTTCTACGACCACCGTTTCCGCTAAATCTTCTGTCTGCGCCGGACAAGAGAAACTATTTCTGCTGTGGTTACAGATTCTGCTCAGGTAAACCTTCACGTGCGATACTGACACACAGTTAACGTGACATGTTTGACCAGCACCATACCCAGAAAGTGCACGGTAAACGGGGAAATACTGACGGGAAATGGAAAGTTCCATCTATGCTCGCGCGTGCTAGACACACAAGCGACATGGTATTCTATTAGAGACGACCACTGTTATCCACAACACAAATCTGATTATATATCTTCGCAGGAACCTTCTAAGACGTACAAAATGATGTGATATCTTCGATTTTATCTCGTCTGGTGAACGATGCCTCAGGCCATCCAACTAGCTTGCCCAGCCAGCTGTCTTGGTTCAACGGGAAACACGCCGCGCTATGCTCGAGCAAGAGATTAGTTGCCCAGTACACACGAGAAGGCTGCATTGCAACACTGGTTATTTTCGTATAGTTTGTGCTGCTGTTTACTTGCAGTGCAGTTCCTTATCACCTTACATTACTTACTGCATCTCGTTTTCTCTCTTTCTGTTCTGCATTACACTTCTCTGTCGTGAAATACTGACTTCCTACGCTTTACATTTATATTCTTCTGAATTTATACAACTGTTTCACGAAATGTGGTTACGGACATGTTATATACACTGAAGAGCCATAGAAACTGATACACCTGCCTACTATCGTGTAGGAATCACACGTGTACGCAGAACTGCCGCAACACGACGTGGCATGGACTCGACTAATGTCTGAAGTAGTGCTGGAGGTAATTAGCACCATTAATCCTGTTCATAAATCTGTTAGAGTACAAGGGGATGGAGATATCTTCTGAATAACACGTTACAAGGCATCCCAGATGAGCTTAATAATGTTCATGTCTGGGGAGTCTGGTGACCAGTGGAAGTGTTTAAACTCAGAGGAGTGTTCCTGGAGCTACTCTGTAGCAGTTCTGGACGTGTGGGGTGTCGCGGTGTCCAGCTGGAATTGCCCAAGTCCGTCGGAATGCACAATGGACATAAATGGACGCAGGTAACCAGACAGAAAGCTTACTCACGTGTCACCTGTGAGAGTCGTATCTAGACGTATCAGGGGTCCCATATGACTCCAACTGCACACGCCTCACGCTATTACAGACCCTCCACCAGGTTAAACAGTCCCCTACTGACCTGCAGGGTCCATCGATTCTATACCCGTACACGTCCATCCGCTCGACACATTTTTAAAGGGGATTCGACCGACCAGGAAACATGTTTCCAGTCATCAACAATCCAATGTCGGTGCTGACGGGGGCAGGCGAGGCATAAAGCTTTGTGTCGTGCAGTCGTCAACGGAGCACGAATGGGCCTTAGGATCCGAAAGCACATATCGATGATGTTTCGTTGAATGGTTCACACGCTGACCTGTTGATGACCCAGCACTGAAATCTGCAGCAATTTGCGGAAGGACTGCACATCTGTCACATTGAACGATTCTTTCCATTCGCCGCCTGCCCGTTCTGCAGAATCTTTTTCCGCCCGCAGCGATGGCGGACATTTGATGTTTTACCCGATTCCTGGTATTTACAATACACTCGTGAACTGCAAGTTCGGGAAAATCCCCCCTTCATCGCTACATCGGAGATGCTGTGTCCCATCGCTCGTGCACCGACTACAAGACCACGTTCAAACTCACTTAAATCCTGATAACCTGCAATTGCAGCAGTAGTAACCTAACTAACAAAGCGTTAAACAGGCGTTGCCGACTGCAGTGACGTATTCTGCCTCTTTACATATGTTTGTATTTGAATACGCACGCCTATACCAGTTTCTTTGGCGCTTCAGTGTACTTCTAACGTCACTTACACTTCCGTTGACTCATATTACATTGTAATGAATTTTGTTAACATGGGTAACATGTCAACTTTTCGTGTAACGTGACTGCGGTGTTCTAACATCGAACGTCCTTGTAGATACATTTGCCAGATCTCTGCCGCGAGGTATTCTTTTCCTCTGTGTTTTAATTACTTTTTTGTATCTTTAAACTTGCATTTCGACGACAAATAACGGAATTACTCACGACAACACAGGGACTTTTTTGGGAGATACACTATCTAATCAAACGTATCCTGAAAACCGAACTTAAAGCGGAACTGACAACTGGTTGTCACTAGAGACAGATACAGTAGGATAAAAGGAGGCGTGGAATGGAGGGGCGTATTGCATCGTTAGTAAAAAAAGCTCCAACAGTAGAACGCCGAGGTCAGTTACTTCGAATGTGGACTTCAATTGGTTGTCATCTGAGTGACAAACCCAGCCGGCCGGGGTGGCCGAGCGGTTCTAGGCGCTACAGTCTGGAACCATGCGACCGCTACGGTCGCAGGTTCGAATCTTGCCTCGGGCAGGAATGTGTGTGTTGTCCTTAGGTTAGTTAGGTTGAACTAGTTCTAAGTTCTAAGGGACTGATGACCTCAGCAGTTAAGTCCCATAGTGCTCTGAGCCATTTGAACCATTTCTTGACAATCCCATCAGGGACATTTAACTCTTGTGAAACTGCCCAAGACGACTGCTGGTGATGCGATTCTGAAGTGTAAACCTGAAAGAATAAACACGGTTAAACCAAGAGCAGGAAGAGCTCACGTACAGACGGACAGGGCTGTCGAGCACTGCAGGGGGTTGTCGTAAAAATGACGCAAGATAAGGAGAAGGGATCATTCGTGAGTTACAAATTTCTACTAACAGTCTAGCTATCGCAGTGTCTGCGCGTAGGGAGTAAAACACAATAGAGTACAATGGTAGAGCAGCTATTCATGACACACAAGTTTTTGTAGTCAGTGCTGAGCGGACGTTGAGGTGGTGCAAAGAGCGATACTACTGGACACTGGATGGCTGGATACCAGTGGTTGGGCTTGATGAATCCAGTGGCATTCTAGGTCAGTCCGGAGGAAACGTTTGGATTGGGCATTTTCCTGGATAACCTTACCTACCACCATGCGATTTGCCTACAGAGAAGCACAGGCGTGGTGTTATGGTATCGGCGTGGTTAGAGTATGGTCACCTCTCTGCGATTAAGAAAACGCTAAATATGGAAGGACATGATCACATTTACAGAGTATTGTGTTGCGTACAGCAGAACAACAGTTAGGAGACAATGCATCTACATGACAATGCACTCTGCACAATGCAGCATCATTGCGCCAATGGTTGAGGACAATAACAATTCTGAAAATTACTAGCCTATACAAAGTCCCAACCTCAATCCAAAGGAACACCTTCGGAATGAGTTAGAACGCCGATTTCAGACCTCAACGTGAAACATCACTGTCTCCTAGGATTCGGCTTTTCAGGAGGAATGGCTGCAGTTGTTCCACATATATTTAGACACGTCCTTGACATACCCAGGCAGAACCTCATGAAGGCGATGATGGACTCGCCCCATATTAATGTGCACCAGTAGGCGTCCAGACGCTAGTGGTAAGGTATTGTACGATTCTGTAATTTTTGCGAGTAGAGACGAGTATTGTTTCAAGCAAACGATTAGTACTGCCTCATTTATCACTCGTGTGAACCTGTTGCTTAGAGTTGCCTGTCTGGCAGTATTGTTTCTTCTGTGTTTTGTACTTCATTAAATTCGATAGCTTTTACCCAGAAGTGCAGGGTTTTGCAGATACATGATCATGATGGGTGGTAGAACAGATATATCTACCAATTTTAAAAATTAATTTGTACTGGATTTAACCATGCGACTCAAAGTGCTTCCTTTGCAAGATGCTACTCGGCTACGGCTTAACGTAAACAGAGCCTTCGCACTGAATCGAATAAACCCGTCCGATATCACACCTGCCTCACATAACGCAGATATACACTTCTGGAAATTGAAATAAGAACACCGTGAATTCATTGTCCCAGGAAGGGGAAACTTTATTGACACATTCCTGGGGTCAGATAAATCACATGATCACACTGACAGAACCACAGGCACACAGACACAGGCAACAGAGCATGCACAATGTCGGCACTAGTACAGTGTATATCCACCTTTCGCAGCAATGCAGGCTGCTATTCTCCCATGGAGACGATCGTAGAGATGCTGGATGTAGTCCTGTGGAACGGCTTCCCATGCCATTTCCACCTGGCGCCTCAGTTGGACCAGCGTTCGTGCTGGACGTGCAGACCGCGTGAGACGACGCTTCATCCAGTCCCAAACATGCTCAATGGGGGACAGATCCGGAGATCTTGCTGGCCAGGGTAGTTGACTTACACCATCTAGAGCATGTTGGGTGGCACGGGATACATGCGGACGTGCATTGTCCTGTTGGAACAGCAAGTTCCCTTGCCGGTCTAGGAATGGTAGAACGATGGGTTCGATGACGGTTTGGATGTACCGTGCACTATTCAGTGTCCCCTCGACGATCACCAGTGGTGTACGGCCAGTGTAGGAGATCGCTCCCCACACCATGATGCCGGGTGTTGGCCCTGTGTGCCTCGGTCGTATGCAGTCCTGATTGTGGCGCTCACCTGCACGGCGCCAAATACGCATACGACCATCATTGGCACCAAGGCAGAAGCGACTCTCATCGCTGAAGACGACACGTCTCCATTCGTCCCTCCATTCACGCCTGTCGCGACAACACTGGAGGCGGGCTGCACGATGTTGGGGCGTGAGCGGAAGACGGCCTAACGGTGTGCGGGACCGTAGCCCAGCTTCATGGAGACGGTTGCGAATGGTCCTCGCCGATACCCCAGGAGCAACAGTGTCCCTAATTTGCTGGGAAGTGGCGGTGCGGTCCCCTGCGGCACTGCGTAGGATCCTACGCTCTTGGCGTGCATCTGTGCGTCGCTGCGGTCCGGTCCCAGGTCGACGGGCACGTGCACCTTCCGCCGACCACTGGCGACAACATCGATGTACTGTGGAGACCTCACGCCCCACGTGTTGAGCAATTCGGCGGTACGTCCACCCGGCCTCCCGCATGCCCACTATACGCCCTCGCTCAAAGTCCGTCGACTGCACATACGGTTCACGTCCACGCTGTCGCGGCATGCTACCAGTGTTAAAGACTGCGATGGAGCTCCGTATGCCATGGCAAACTGGCTGACACTGACGGCGGCGGTGCACAAATGCTGCGCAGCTAGCGCCATTCGACGGCCAACACCGCGGTTCCTGGTGTGTCCGCTGTGCCGTGCGTGTGATCATTGCTTGTACAGCCCTCTCGCAGTGTCCGGAGCAAGTATGGTGGGTCTGACACACCGGTGTCAATGTGTTCTTTTTTCCATTTCCAGGAGTGTATTTAATAAACAGCGCTCAAAAGACACGGAGGGAGATGGGGTGGATCTGACAAGTACATCGAAGATGTGGTTCTTGCTGAAGTTAACAGTGATGAAGGGGTTCACCTGTAAATAGAAAACAAAAGAGCGGTAACTTAGACAATCTTCATGACAGAATATTCCATAGCAGGAATAGCACATGGCCTACAAACGTAACAGCTAACTCAAACACTGGAAATGAGCAAAAATTGTAACATCGTATCCCTAGACAGATGCTAGGAACTGAGCGACAAGTCCGCGGCAAAGGGAAGAAAATAGTCTGGCAATGAACTCTGTGGGGCACTCAATTGGATGAAGTACACGCTTTCGCGTTCGGGCATCACAATTGCGCCGTTCAAATGAGGTGCGGAAGTACATGCAGGAGACCCAAATAACTGAGTCACGGTTAAGCCATCGACAGCCAGAGTGTGATTTAAAAAGAGTCACCAATATCTTAACTGAAAACGCACTTACGCCTGTCTCATCACTAACCTCTCGCATCGCTTTGCTGTCAGAACTTACCAGCTTTCAGACGAGACAGGACGATCTGCTACTTCAGCGACTGCAGATGGCATCTCCGCAGCAAGTGTCGCCTGCAGCCTGCAGAGAGGGCGAACTTCTCGCCACCGTCCCTCTTTAGCTGAAGAGAACGACCATGGTTCGGACTGCTTCGCTTCCTAACTAAGAGAACTGCATTGCTTTGTGTCCTGACCGGGACTCAGGGAAACATGGGTTAGTTTGTGTAAGGGGCCACATGGCACACAATTTCTGTTTTCTGCCACCGTGGAATTATAGTGCTGCTGTGATGTTAGTGGAGAGGGTTTCTAAAGGGAGAACCTTTCGCAGCTTCAATGCATTTCCAACCGTCATGAAGAAAAGACCTTCGATTATTAGCTTTTCTGACTCGTGAGATTCATAGTTTTTTGTGTCTTTTTTCTCGTGCTAAACTGTAGATCGAATTGAGAACCTAGTGATGACAGTTATCAATAGATCTGAAGAGTAGTTAACATTTGTTGCACGCATGCATCATAATACTTTGTTTCTGCTTTTTTGGACTGTGTGGTATTGAAATATGGCTTCCCGGCTAAGACACAAGTTGAAAATATGGTCACTGTTTTTTATTTACTTAAATTTGCCATATTTCGTGACAGTACCTTTTCCGTTAGACGTTTTAAAGGCGATATTTGTCTTGGCTTCAGTTGTCTAAGTATGATTCCACAATGCATCGTTGTCGGCTGCAGAAAAGACGTGGTTCAACGTGTTTCTCTCATTTTGGTGTTTCAAATACAGTTTCTTCAAATGTAGTTTCTTCTTTTTAGTTAATACAAAAATAGTAGTACCATAATTCAAAATTATTTATGACTGCGACCTTCACATTGTTCTTCTGTCAACACACACCAAGAGTTAGTTGCCGACTGACTATAGTCAAAGACGACTCCAACGTCAAAGATATTTTACACAATTCACAAGTTTCCAATTGTTATCAGTCTCTTTGCTATTCTTCGATACATTTTCTAATAGTAATCAATGTGCTTTTACTCTCAAAAACAGAAGTAAATTAACATATAATAAGACAAATTATAATAAATTCTGACAAAAATAAAAGAAAACATTTACAATTCGGTATCGACAAATACGGTAAAAAAAAAATATCTCCCAGATCCATTACAACTGCTCCCCAGGGCTTTTGTTGTTATGGACATATACAACAAAATCCCGACCACACTCAGTGATGGATCTGTATTACACAATTAATACACTAATGATGCAGTCTGATAACCTCTTCCAAATTTGGACTCTTTGAATCTGTGGACTTGTTACTGGATGTTGTTGCAATGATACTTCCCCGTCAATCTCATACACAAAAAAAAATTCAAGTAAAGAAATTATTTGACATGACAAATATACATGGTATAAAACATACATGAGAAATATTCTAACATACAGATTGAAAATAATAGGAAGGTAAAACTCATTTCCTAGAATAAGATTTAATTAATTTTTTTTATATTAATGTTAATTTCATTATGCTTACATATTGTAAGAATAAAAATGATACTGGATATATATAGTGTAGTGTTCTTTTATATACATATTTGCCTTATATATATATATATATTTTTTACTTTGATTTTTTTAATTTTTTACTCATGTTTTTTTCTTTTGTATATTTTTTTGCTTATGATTTTCTTTTTAATTTTTTTACTCATTTTTTTTTAATTTTGTATTTTTTTCTTATGATTTTCTTCTTTTAGTACAGCTAAAGATACATCAGTATTATCTAAATTTTTTGCAATTATTTACGTACACTTTCCTCTCTACTACAATATTACTACAAGTCACAATCTTGTGAAGAGTACTTTTGCTCCCCACATCAGTATAAACAACAATAAACTGCTCATATATCATGAGGCTTTATCTAAAATTGGTTTTGAAACTCATACCTTTGCATGCATGTCCTCACATGCATGCCTTCACCCACAGGGAAGACTTAGCTTCCAAAAAATAGAAAAATTCAGAAATGCTCACTATGGACACTTTTTTTTTAAAAAAAAAGTAAAAATAAATCTTTCTCTCATTCTTTGTTACAACAGTGTTTTTTCATCAGTTTCAATTAACATGTGACTTCAAATTATTTAATTTATACATGCAAATATACACACTTGGTTGTACAGGCAGTTTTGTTCTAACAAGCGTATTCCAGTGGAGGACTTTTGTTTTATTTGATAATAGGTTACTTAAATTTTGAAATTATGATTTCTGTTTATACAGTTTTACTCCACCATCTTTTTTCGAAATTACTACTAGAGGACTATTATATGCACTGATACTCCTTTCTATTATATTACATCCTTCCATCTTTTTCAGCTCTTTCTCAACAGCAGGTCTTTTTGATATTGCAATACTGTATGGTTTTATGAAAAATGGTTCATGAGGTTTTACCTAAAGCTCACACTGGTAACCCTTTACCCTTCCAGGTATATCACTGAAAACATCACTATATTCCCACAGCAGATTTTCTAACAGTTGTTTTTGCTCCCCAGATAAATTTAGCGTTTCTGAAATTTTCAAATTTACTAAATTCCAAAATTCAACTTCATCAGTATCAAATCTATGAGTTTCAATATTCTCCAATCTATTTTCTTTTAGTAAATTGGAACTGTCAAAATTTCTATTACTCTGATCACCAAGTGTGTTCACAAAATTTGTCTGAAAGTATTCCCTTTCACTAGATTCTATCAAAAGTTTTCTTCCAACCCAATCAAATGCTGTATTTACTTTTACTATCCAATTCATACCCAAAAGAAAATCCTCATTAAATTCCTGAATTACAAAACATCCATGTGTGAACAACTTGCCTTCAATTAAAAATGTCACTAAAGCCTGGCTTTTTACCAATTTACTGCTCTTCCCAGTAGCACCTTTTATCTTTACCGCAACAACTGGCATTTCAACATAATCTTTCCCCACTTTCAATTTCTTGCTTAACCTTTCAGATATTCCCGAGATCTCACTTCCTGTATCAATTAAACATTTACCAATCCATGACCCAATTTGAACTTTTATATGTGGACTGCAAAATTGATTACTTTTCTCAGAACCTGTATCCTCATGTAATAAATCACTTTCAATTTCCCCAAACCTATACTTATCAGAATCATATGGTATATCATTACATGTATTATTTGTCACAGTTATAAAATTTGCACAAGACACAAAATTGTCATTAGTACTCTCTATTATCTCAAATAGCCAAGAATTTTCATCCAAATCACATTGTATACTACTGAAGTACTTATCCTTCAGCTTTTCAAAAATAAAATATCTCATCTTTTTCCACCACTCAGGACATACAGTTTCACATACATTAATAAGCATCTTTCTAAAGTTCTTGTCAAAAGAAATAGTTTCACTGTTCAGCCATATATTCATAAGAAATGTGTGTGTATCATTAGTATCTGTAAAAGTTTCACTTAGGCTAGAAGTTATACATGTGTCATCGTTATTTGTGTAGTCAGATTCTTTACCAACAACATCAAAATTCACACTTTCACATACATCCAGCTTGTGAGCTTTATTCATCCTGGTAACATCCCTGGGAATTTCTATAATATTCTCATTATTTAATCCATTTTTAACCATGTGTATACCCAACTCCCTATTTAAACTAATGAAACACCTTTCCTCAACATCATCATCAATACCATTATCACCATTATCAACTTTATCAACAACATCATTATCACTACACGTATTCAGGTCATACACATTCAAATTATCCCCCAAAATATTATTTCCCCTTTCTAAAGTTACCAGATCCCTTTCACCAATATTTTCATTCTCACAGCATGCATTCTCTCTTTCATTCACACACATCTCTGAACTACTACAAATTACATCATCTGACAAATTGTTGTTCTTTTCTGCCCAAGTGTAAAACTCTGTTAAATTAAATGAATCACGATTGCTTTTATCTACTGTATGTTCTTGTGTACTGAAAATGTTATCTTTATCATCATTATTCTCCTCCTGAAATTTCTTCAATAAGTAACAACTAATGACCTCATGTGATAGCTTAGGTTTGGAACTGTCCTGTTTGGGTTTATGATAGTCAAATCCATTGGTCCTTTCATCATGCTCACCTTCTGCCTCAACCTTGCAGACCTTCAAGGGGGCGTCTACTCGTTTTTTATTTCCGGTTCCTGTTTGAACTGCTGATTGTGGTTCTGCCAATGTCTCTGATCAACATTTCTGATCCCATTCCTATGCCAAACATTACCTGATTGTTGGTAGTTTCTATTGTACTGACCTCTATCAAAATTTCTGTGATTTTGATCCCTAAAGTGTTCTCTATTTTGTTCATTATTAACGCGATAATGTTGTTCTTGCTTTGGATAAAAATTATGGTCCTTCTTTTCAAAATTGTTATATCTCCCTGAATTTTGACTGACACCATGATAATTGTTTTGTTCCCTTTTTTGAAAGTTATCATTTCCCCAATTTTGACCATTACCTTTCTGAGTAAACCCACTGTGTGTTCTTGTTGTTACCCTATCCAACTTTTCAATATAATTGAGAAACTGCTCTACATTACTATCAGGACAATGAACTAAACTCAACTGCATTGCTGATGGCAATCTTCTCTTTACAGTATCAATTTTGATCAAGTCATCCAAAGGTTTTGTTAAATGAATAAGTTTTTGAAGTTCACTTTTGCAAAATTGTTTCATGTTCCCATCTGATTCTCTATATTTTCGCCCACTCAAAAATTCACTTTTGATTCTAGTTTGTTTAAGATTATCCCAAAATTTTTCCAGAAAATTTGATTCAAATTCTTAAAAGGTCATCCCCAAAGTTACAATCTGGTTTGCCCAAGTCAAAGCTTCCCCTTCCAAGAATTTTTTCACAAATTTAATTTTTATTTCATCTGGTGAGTGAGGGAAAAAGCAATCCTTACAATACTGCATAAAATCAACGGGATGTAAGGGTCCATCTACAGAAAAGTGCTTCACTGGAAAATTAGATACAAGATACATGTGTTGACATTGTAATTTTTGCTTTCAAATTCAATGTCAAAACTTTCAATTTTTTCGCTAAGTTCTTTGACAGATTTTTTGTTTTCGAAATCATTGCATTCTACTTTTTCTTCTAGAGTAACCAAACGATTGTCAGTTTTTTGTTCTACATTTTTTACTAAAAATCCAAATTTTTAATTTCCCCTTTTATCTCATCAAAATCAATTAAATTTCTTTCCCTATCTACCAGAACTCATTTTTTACAGTATTAATTTCACTGCTCAATTTAACATCAATTTCATTTACTTTTGCTTCCACAGATTCAATTTTTTCCTCAACACTGCCAACTCTGTTCGAAAGCTCACCCACTTGGGTATTGACTGCTTGGACTTGCAACAAAATGTTATCAATTTTTTTCATCCCAGTAAGTCTTATTGTTGTCAACTGATTGTTTAATTTCTTTCGTGAAATTTACAAGAAAACTTTTTAAATCAAATTGATCGGTTCTTTCTGTTTCATTTGACCTGTCTTGATGTTCGAAGTCTATTAAATTACTACTTTCTACTTTAGGCAAAATACTCTTGAGAATCTCATAAGTCATTGTGAAGAACAAAAATATATACACAACAATACAAAACAAGATAGAAATACTGTTTTAACAAAATACGAGGGTTTCGTGACTTATCTGGAACACTCTTCTACTGTTGCAAAACCACGTTTTCCATCCATGTGATTGTTGACCAAAATTCTTGAAGTATTTTCTTCTGTCGAAAATGATATTTTTTGCCGAAACATTTCTTCTCCAAAACTTTTACTTCCCGATGCACACAAACACTGTAACACACATTCTGAAGAAACTGGTATTAACACACAAAAATTTTCTTCCTCGTAGCACTGTTGAAGATCTCGTGAACACAATATGCCGGCTACAGTCCCCAGTTGAAATATGGCTTCCTGGCTAAGACACAAGTTGAAAATATGGTCACTATTTTTTATTTACTTAAATTTGCCATATTTCGTGACAGTACCTTTTCCGTTAGACGTTTTAAAGGCGATATTTGTCTTGGCTTCAGTTGTCTAAGTATGATTCCACAATGCATCGTTGTCGGCTGCAGAAAAGACGTGGTTCAACGTGTTTCTCTCATTTTGGTGTTTCAAATACAGTTTCTTCAAATTTAGTCTCTTCTTTTTAGTTAATACAAAAATAATAGTAACATAATTCAGAATTATTTATGACTGCAACCTTCACATTGTTCTTCCGTCAACACACACCAAGAGTTAGTTGCCGACTGACTATAGTCAAAGACGACTCCAGCGTCGAAGATATTTTACACAATTCACAAGTTTCCACTTGTTATCAGTCTCTTTGCTATTCTTCGATACATTTTCTAATAGTAATCAATATGCTTTTACTCTCAAAAACCGAAGTAAATTAACATATAATAAGATAAATTATAATAAATTCTGACAAAAATATAAGAAAACATTTACAATTCGGTATCGACAAATACGGTAAAAAAAAATAACATCTCCCAGATCCATTACAGTATCCATTTCTTTTTCGATATCGGCATGGGGCAATTTGTCATAATTAGGTATGTGGTTAGTTGGTGTACCTAAGACAACTAACCCCACACCCATGACAGCTTACCCCACACCTCTACATACTAAACCATCCAGTAGCGTTAGTTAAAAATGTAACAATTTCCGTAAAAATGAATAAATACACATCTCAAAACAGTTTTTTGTGACCTCTTTTTCTTGATATGAACACTTAGTTTCATTCTTTTTTAAATTTTAGGAAACAAACTTTTTAGAATTATATCAGTGATAACTGAAAATTTCTGTTAATTTTTTTTCGATGTGTCATTGTCTTTGATCCTTAAGTTTTTGCTACTTATCTTTAAAGACTATCGCTAAAAGTGAGATAAATAGTGAAAACTAATGTACTGGGTGAATATTTTATTTTTTAATTTTTTTCTCTGTTATTTTTGTCTACTTTATTTCAGTTTTTTAAGCGATGTTCCTGAAGTACCTCATCACTTAAAGGAATGAAAAACAAGTCGGGACACTATTTTTTTCTTTTTTTTAATGGTCCACATCAAGTGTGATTTATTTGAATGCTTAGCCACATACAGACACCTGCTATTATTCAACGGCTGTAAATAAAAACGAAACAATAATAAACCACCGTCGCTTGGAGACTTAAATGAAACAGAATTAATCAAAGCTGCCCCTCTTCAGGTGTTAGCGTCTACTCTACTACATACACTTCGATAGTTATTTCGTTGACAGGAAAACTCGCCATAGTCATTCTATAAGTGGCTACTAACACTATTCGTCACGTGAGTTAGTGGTTGCTTTCGGTACAATATCACCCACCTAACGCGTCTACATCTTGTTTGCTAATGGCGTAATAACGTGGTATCAAAAAGCCAACAAGTTCCAGGACAATTTTCCTAGAGTATTCCTATCAAAATCGCCACAAAGATCCGGATACCATGCACCACAATCACCAAATAACGTGAAACTGCTCTCCCCACAAGGAAGTTCTGAACTGGACACTAGCTTACATCTTGAACAGAAACGGAAACCAAACCGACTATTCCTAAAGCTTTCAACATCACTACACGCGGCTTGCGATAATACCACTTCCCGCCTAAATTTCTTTTGGATTCAAATCGAATAAGTACGTCCTAGCATCTCTCAAAAGCTACACAAGGTCAAACTTTATCTCGCTCCCTTTATAATGAGCTTCCTCAAATAAACCATCCTACAGAACCACGGAAAAACAATACGTTTCCAATTTATGGCGACTGAATCAGTTAGTGAATGTACAGGCTGAACTTCCCTAAACGATGTCTTCACAATCCGACCAGAGAGCTACATGTACTTACGGAACTATCATTGTTCGCCGCTGTACATCAATGCATTTACTACCGTATAAAACCGTATTGGACCAACTGACACATGAGGCCACTATAAACACTGTAAAGATTATTGAATTCAGCCTCCGTGATACAGAATAACGACCCGCTCGAGCTGCCTGCTCACAACATGGTTACGCAAGCACCTTAGCTTCCGCCAGACACTGCAGCATCTCGCTTTCTCTCGAATTTCCTTTCTCTACAGCAATATACATTCAACACATACTATGATGGAAAAAGCAGCAACACAAAGTAATTAATTTAGAGTAATGAAATATGGTTAATACATTTCTGTGGGTGACATATTTAAGTGATTACTATTGCAAGAAGACAGATTAATGTAAGCACAAGGCACGCCACTGCAAATGATTAATAATCGGTAACCGACAGTATGGTGGATGCAAGCACCCATACGTATATGGATTGTACTTTAAAGGTTGCCGGATGTCCGTTTGAGAGATAGAGTTACATGCCTGTTCCACTTGGTTGGTCAATACAGGTTGTGGATGACGTTCGGGTTGTCGTCCGAAGACGTCAAATGGTTCAAATGGCTCTGAGCACTATTGGACAACATCAGTCCCCTATAACTTAGAACTACTTAAACCTAACTAACCTAAGGACATCACACACATCCATGCCCAAGGCAGGATTCCAATCTGCGACCGTAGCGGTCTCGCGGTTCCAGACTGAAGCGCCTAGAACCGCTCGGCCACACCGACCGGCCGAAGACGTCACATATGTGCTCAACTGGAGACAGATCTGGTGATCGAGCAGGCCAAGACAACATGTCGACACTCCGTAAGGTATGAAGGATTAAAACAGCAGTGTGTGGACCAGTTTTTCTGTTGGAAAACATCCCCTGGAATGCTGGTCATGAATTGCAGCACAATAGGTCGAATCACCAGACTGACGTACAAAATTGCAGTCAAGGGATAACCAGACAATAGTTCCAGGTGCATGTCCAGTGCGTCTAGCACGCAGACAGGTTGGCTGCAGGCCCTCAACTGACCTCTTTTTAACCAACACTTGGCCATCATTGGCAAAAAGGCAGAACCAGCGTTCATTAAAAAAGAGAACAAACCTCGAACCTGACCTCCAATGAGCTATCGCTTGACATCATTGAAGTTGCAAATGGCGGCGGTCTGGGGCCAGTGGAATGCACACTGCAGTGCGTCTGGCTGGGAGCTGTCCTTGAAGTGACCGTTTTGTAACAGTTCGTTGTGTCACTGTGGTGCCAACTGCTGCTCAATTGCTGCTGAAGATGCAGTTGGATGCGCCAGAGGCATGCGCTGAACACAATACTCTTCCCTCTAGGTAGTGCCACGTGGCGGTCCGGAGCCTGGTCTTCTAGCGATCGTACATACCCGTGACCACCACAGCCAGCAGTCCCATATAGTGGCTACATTGGTGTCAAGTCTTTCTGCAACATCGCTGAAGCAACATTGAGCTACTCGTAGCCCCGTTACATGACCTCGTCCAAACTCAGTGAGGTACTGATAGTGGCATCTTTGTCGCCTTAATTCATTATTCTCCGACATGAGCTTACCACGTCCAATCTCGAGAGTAACGAACTCACGACCGTTACAGTGTGTATTTAAAAAACACCTGACGTGTACCCTCATCGTGGCGGTATTAGCGCCACTATTACGCGACTGGCGCGAAAGTTGGATGGACATCATCTTTCAGATGCACAAACATGTCTACCATCTTCCGTTTCTGTCGCACATCTCTTTCTTAGTGTTTCGACTTTTTTCTGTCAGTGTATTACATATCTAGCTGCGTGCCGTGGTGTTACCAGCGGTTATACAGTTACTGTTAGGAAGTGCCTGGTTAGGAATTTATTCTAATCTTCTGTTACTCCTTCTCCTTCTACCTCGTTTCTCTGATCATCTTCTACTTCACTCCGACTCTCTGTACATCTCCTCATTTCCCTCTCTATGTTCAACTCCTCCCTCTATCTTTGCCCAACACCCCATCGCCCCTCTCCCTCTCCACCTCTTCCTGTCCAGTCACTGTTCAATCCCCTCTCCCCCCTCTCTCTGTTCACTTCCTCCTATTTCCCTCCTCTATCCATCTCCTTTTCGCCTCTCTGTCCATTTCCCTCTCTCTCTCTGACACTGTGCTGATTCCCCTCCTCTCTGTAGGTTATCATCCTCACCCCAATAGGAGATTTACAGAATATTTCTTTCCAAATCATTCCTACAGTAATATACGTACCAAATTTGGTTGAAATTGTCCAGGGGTGTTGGATGGGTTTTTTACCTGTAGCTTTGCCAATGTACGCAGTTGTCAAATATATTTCCCGTATATATCACACTTACTTTTTCACATATTTCACCTGTATCGCCAGCTAGAATTCCACGTTCATGTAGCTCAGTCTTTATGATGTCGTACCTCTTCAAATTATGAGTCGTACAATTATGCAGTTTAATGGGTGCATCCTGTGGTATACGTGGCTACTGTATCCGAAATAAGTTACGAATGGAATTGGTAGTAACGATCTATGGAATGCACGATGGGGCAGTTTTTTCACGTCTTAGTTTTTACGGTGTCGTATCGGCAGTTGATTTTTTTCTAGGTACATTCTACGACGTATGTGGATACCGTGAGCGAACTGTGTTTCGAATAGAGATAATAGGAAATATGTAATAAATTAAAACGTTAAACACCACCCTTTTAATAAATAGGTACATGTTAGTTACTCAGTGTGTTAATTCAGGGTATAAGCTATATCCATTCCAAATTTCGTCCAAATCAGTTCAGCAGTTTTATCGTGAAGCAGAAACAAACATAGCAACACACAAACAAATTTTAACGTTTACAATACACACTAGGACAAAAAAGACGATCAACCATGAAGGAATTATCTAAATGAGACGGAAACAGGTAGAAGATATTTACATATATATATTCACTGATTGATGCAATTTTTTGATGTCTTCCTTAGTGATATTGCGCCAAGTTATCTTCAATGGCGTATTAGATCGTCAAAATCCCAGTGATTGTAGGGCAGTGTCAATAATACTCCCGGCGTTCTCAATTGCTGGCGGGGTAGTGTTTGGAAAGCACGAAGACAATCTGTAGAAACTCTCGCTGAGTGCAGCCGATCATTATCTTGCTGAAATAGAAGCCATGACGGCTTGCCGTGAACGGGAACAAAACAGGGCCTTAAAACAATGTGCTGTAAAGGTGCCGCAAATGACAACCAAAGTGGTCCCGCTGTGGTCTTCCCAGACCATTACTCTTGGTTGTCGTTATAATTTCCTAGTACGCCGTGTGATTATTTAGTGGGTACAGGAGCAAGCAACAGATGCTGTTGATGAACAGAGGATTCATTATTCAACATATAATACGGAATAGTAAAAATAATACATAAGTTTGATATTGTAGCTGCAGCGTCAGTTGCTAACAGTAGATTAGAATGTAGACATGTATACAGGTACAAAAGATTTATAAATCTGTCACTCTTCAATACAATGTCTATTTAAAAAGTGTCGAGCACTGGTAACTATGAAAGTCTGTAAATGTTATTCATTGGCCAAACACACAAAATGGGATCAGTCCATGAATGTTCGAACATAAGTAAATCCACCGATGGGGCCCCGGAGCGGGGATGCTTGCAGCTCATTGGCAGCGGCGTAATCGTTCGTGCTAGCGTCTTCCTGCCCCGGTGGCAGCTGTAAGAAACGTGGCGGTGCAACTGACGGTGCGCGTGTTGGAAAGTGTGGCCGACGGGGTAGCGGCAGATACTGCAGTTGATTTGGGAGAAAAAAACCAAACAGCGACATCATCGGTCTCATTGGATTGGGGAAGGAAGTAGGCCGTGCCCTTTCAAAGGAACCATCCGGGAATTTGCCAGAAGCGATTTAGGGAAATCACGAAAATTCTAAATCGGGGTGGCCGGAGGCCGGATTGGACCGTCGTCCTCCCGTATGCGAGTCCACTGTGAAAACCACTGCGCTGTCTCCCTCCGTATACTGCTGTCGTTTGGCTCTACGGCGGGCAACCATCAAGTTGATAACTCACCGCTGTCCGTGGTGACTCGAGACACGTCTTCCGCCTGGAATCTCACTGACTGGAGTAGAATAGTTACCGGTGATGAGTCTCCCTTCGAATTGAGCCCGATGATTGGTGAAGACGTGCCTGGAGACACTCTTCAGTATCGCCCCGCCATACCGCCCAACAACGACGAGTGATGGTGTTGGGCCTACATTTCAGCGAGATAGTGCCCGTACGCACACGGCTAGAGTTTCTTCTGCTTGGGTTCGTGCTTGTTAAACCCTGCCTTGGTTATGAAGGTTGCCTGATCTCTCCCCAACTGAGTATATTTCTTGACGCATTATGGGTAGGGCACTCCCACTAGCTAGGGAGTTTGTCCTTCTAGACTGCCAGTTGCACAAAATTTGGCACGCTATCCCTCAGGAAGACATCCAACACCTCTATACATCAATGCCAAGCCAAATAACTGCTCGCGCTAGGGCCAGAGCTGGTTCAACGTGTTACTGATTTGCTTAGTTTGCGAATCGCTTTCTCTTGTATATATATATATATATATATATATATATATATATATATATATATATATATATATATATATAAGGGAGAGAGAATCTTCAAGCTGACACATTAGGCTGTCATATGCATGGCTTTATGGCTTCTTTCAGTTTTACACAAATGCGTTTAGGCTAGACGTGAGAGCTGTAACGTATTGTGCAATGCTTTTATTATTTTCCACATTGTACTCCTCAGGACGGTTTATTCCTTCGGATCCTCGGCCCCAAGCGCAGAACACAGTAGTTGTACGTCAACCAGAGCTCTCGCAGAGGAAAACGTTGGAACCAACGCCGCTGTTCCGCCGCCAGCCACCGGCGCTGTTAGGCTGCCAGTGACTGCCTCAGACATCGACAGGAAGTGACCTCGATACCGGAGTCTGCTAAAGAATTTTGTAGCTTTCTGCTACAGGGTTAACTCTGACACTGACCTTTTCCAATATCGGGGCCATCTGCCAATTTATGAATTAGTGTATATTCAGTGATCACTGCGAACAACTGCAAACACTTGTTGTCATTAACTTACTCCTGCAAGTAGTTTTTGTTTATGTACTTACTAATAAACTGGGTGTACATTGTTTACCTGGACTGTGTTCTCTTTGCGCGCAAAGCGGCGCGGGAAACAGCAGTTAATTCGTCACAAGCAGGGGGGCACTAAGTCCACCACTAGCAATGGAGGGTGAAGCTGTCGCAATACTGGCACACGTGGTGGCGTGAAGTCAGGAAAGTCGTCGGTCGATGAACCCGAGACAGAAGCCAGCAGGCAGTTTCTCAACAAGTGGCCACGAAAGCCTTAACAATTTTGTACCAAGAAGACTGTTGGACCATCCCTTGCATGTGGTTCTCATCTTGAACAGCAATATTTTGGAACCACTGTAAGTGTGTTTTCACATATTCACTCATTACGTGTGGTGAGGTGGAAGAGCTGGAGTGGGCAAATAATGAAGATGGTGGAACATGAATGGTGAAAACGTCAAGTAAGAAGTTTGATGTCGCACGATCATTGCCATTGTACTAGTTAATGGCAGAATGTAACACATCGCAAGTTTGAGGTAGGTACTGGTGCTCTCACGTTCCTATGTATGTGCGCATGTATGTGTTGTGTGATTTGTGTGTGTGTGTGTGTGTGTGTGTGTGTGTGTGTGTGTGAGAGAGAGAGAGAGAGAGAGAGAGAGAGAGAGAGAGAGAGAGAGAGGGAGAGAGAGAGTGTGCTTGCATGTCTGTCTGTCTGTCTCTCTTTCGCTCTGTGTGTGTGTGTGTGTGTGTGTGTGTGTGTGTGTGTGTTTGTGTGTGTGTGTGTGCGTGTATCTGCTGGCTAATCCATATCACACACACACACACATGCAAGTGCAAGTTCGCTTGTATAACGTGCTGTTAAAGAAAAAACTGTCACGAACTGAACACCATAAATCCATGCCACCGTCACAGACCGAGAGTCACCCTCCGACGTTCATCACCGTATGCAGTATACAGATGCTTTGCTGCCAGCGCACCGCCTTCCTCGTTATCTACAGTCAAACCTTGGAGACGCTGCCTCTCAATCAAGTAGCCCCTCACTTGCCATCACGCGGCTGAAACAATCCCGGTCCAGTCCTCCCCCCAAGAAAATCTCTGGCCATACCAGGAATCGAAACTGTGTACCCCGCTCGACGGTCTGTTGCGCACACTACCCGGCCTTGGAGGCGGACATATTGTGCGAGAAGTACAAAAATTAGAGCAACTAAATTTAGCTTCAGTCACATTATCACAAGTGAAATATTTATCATCATTACCAAGGTGAGATAATGAGTGTCTACTGTATTATGTAGGGAGTTAGCAGATTAAGCTGTAATATGGAACCCATGCCTGGAAATGTACCGTTCTGATGTGAAACAACTTTGAAGATAGATTCACCTTTCATTATAATGAGCTGCCACCTGTGAGTTCTTGAGATAGGATGATCCGTATTTCAAAGGGCTTCTAAGCTTTGTAAAAGGGAGCTGGTAGATTAAATTTTGGTCAAGAACCAATATCTGTAAATGCACCGTTTTTGGGTGAAATATTTGTGACGATCGATTCACGTATAGTGGACATGAGCTCTGACCCATGTGACTCTTCAGACAGTGTGTTACGTAATTCGAAGCGTTTCTAAGCTTTGTAGAAGTGAGGTAGTAGATTAAGTTTTGATAAGATAGCTATGTCCGGAAATGTATCGTTTTGATGAGTTTCATTTTCGGTTCATCTTTCAGTCGTCATGAGAACTGGTCCGTGTGCTCCCCAGACATGGTGTTTCACAATTCATAGTGCTTCTAAGCTTTGTAGAAGTGAGCTGGTAGATTAAGTTTTGATAAGTAACCCATGTCTAGATATGTACCATTATAGTGCGAAATGAGTTTGAACGTCTGTTCTCTTACCCACGTGCTCTGTAGGAGCTCATGGAACGGGCGCTGTTTCGAGTATTTCTCATTGGGTTCTACGCGATGAAGGATGACCTCTTCAGTGTGGAGAGTGCGTCGCGTCCGTGTAGCACCACAGTCCAGCCTCCTAGTTCCGAACGTACCATTTTCTAGAAGCCATTGTTGTAGTTGAACGAAAATTCTACATCTCACAGTTACAACAGGGACTGACAGTTTGCGTGGTCAAAAATTGTTCCATAATTTATATCCAAACGGTATATTTCTAGACATTAGTTCCCTTTAAACCTGTAATAGCAACCGTGAAACACCCTACATAGAAATTTTGGCTTCATCACAGAGTTGAAAGAACATGACAAAACAAAGACACAAAAACATTCCACCGAAATCTGGCCAGAAAACTTGCAGTTGCTGAATTTAGGATGAACAGAAACAACACCCCTAGGGTGCAGAGAAGCAGTATCAGACACATACGCCATGTCGAATCAAAATTCGAGGCTCATCAGTCGAACAACAGCACATGATGCCAGGTATTAGAAATTAATTGAACACTGTCCACTATATTTTTCACAAACTGGTGTCTGTTTAGGAGTTTCTCGAAGTAGAATCACCTCAATTTAATTGACGTTGCGGTCATGCCGAGAGAGGTAAATGCTGTGTAAAAACGCTATCGGCCACATAGTGCAGCCAGCCAGAAATATTGAGGCCATTAATGGGATACTTGTTTATGTAGTCTCATAATGATGGACTAATAACTGTTATATTTCATACCACGCACTATGTCAAGGATATTGAAAATACACTCTTAGTGCAGAGACAGCATAATGCTGTGGATCCACAACAACTCTTAATAGTCTACACCGCAAATACAATTTGATTCATTAGTAGTTCCGACGTATCTACAAACAATTTTCAAATCTGTAATATAGAAAATTGCATCAAGAAGTAGGGTTCCGTGAACTGTTGACATAAAATTTCCATCATACGATATATGCCATAACAAAAAACACTGATTATTGGATCGTTGCTAAACAGCGGGACACATCGTCATGTTTTGGGTGAGCAGGATCACTTGTTCCACAATCTGATGGAACAATGATGTTAATTACTCTAAAAATATGTTCACATCCTGACAGTAACATAACGGTGCAACAATATATAACAAGGAATTATATATAGGACTTCATCTCTTACCCAGAATAAAAGGTTGTCATATGTGATGCACGCTGACAGAATGAGACAGTTTACACAAGTGGAGGCTGAGATCATGCTTGCCATGCAATGTTATTCTATAGTAACGTCAGAAACACGGATTGCTATAGCCTCTGTAGGACGAAATGCCTGTTCCACACTATGTAACCTCCACATGTGAACGTAAGTTTCGTGTGTCGCTCGTGACACAAGTCTCGGTAGACAAGGAAGTCTTCCTGCTGAGGCAAGAAGAAGACTAATCGACGCTATGCATACAAGCATACAGAAAAACAAGTTCTTCCAGAACGGGCTAATGACTAATTTGTCTCTTAGGAGGACTAACGAACTATTAATATACCGACAATGTGTATAATTAATCGTACGAAACGAAAGAGCAAATATATTCTGTACTTAATATTTGCTGAGTGCCATAAACGAGTTGGCTTGAAAGTATTACAACACGTAAATTAAGTGTGGAAGCTTAGCGAAGTATAATTGCAAATTACTTGAACTATGAACAATTAAGAAATCACCGGAGAATGCAGAGAGAAATCCATACTATTTCCTCTTATAGTGCACGGTATGTAATCGTTAACAGCAAGGTGTTCGATAACGTGCCATAATTTTGATATTAATATTCAAAGAAGAAGCGTTCGACAGTTATATTAGTGTATGGAAGTAACTCTTGGAATATGGTTAGCAAGCCAATACATTTAATTTTATTGAGAAGTCTCTCATGGCTTGCGTACATTTTAGTTACAGAATGCAAAGCGATAAAAGTATACGTACATTAAACATTGTATCAGTACAATCATATGTAAGCTTTAGTGAATAGGAAATTGCTAACAAAGTAATGCAGTACACCGATATTGATTGACGCTCCGCCGTGCGATGTTGGTGAGTGTAAGAAACTCAAAGGTTGTGTAGCTCATAAAGCTGAGGTGTCCATGGTTGAAGTAATATGGGTTGTGTGTCAAAGACGAAACTGGAAAGATGCAAACCAATTAAACTATGAAAATATAAAGCAGAAGTAAAACGCATTACGTATTTTGGTATACATATACCAGATGTTCAAAAATACCTGTTATAATCTTCTAGGACTTAACACAGGGTAGCGAGTACATATTATTTTGTAAAGAAACCCATGTCAGCAAACGCACCGTTTCCGTTCTACGACGGTTTTAATTCAGATATTTAACTCATCCACTGCTGCTTGAGAGACTGAATTAAGCATGGCGGATTACAATTACTAGGTAACAATTCTAAACGAAACATAACGAATGCTCAAACGTGTGTGAATTCCTGAGGGACCAAACTGCTGAGGTCATCGGTCCCTAGATTTACACACTACTTAAACTAACTTATGCTAAGAACAACACAGATACCCATGCCCGAGGGACGACTCGAACTTCTGGTGGGAGGGGCCGCGCAATTCGTGACATGGCGCCTCAAACACGGCGGCCACTACGTGCGACGAAACATAACGAAACATTCATCTATCACAGAAGCACATTTATTTATATTAACATTTAAACATTACATTCTGTAGGTACAGTTTGCTTTTTTTAATGTAAACTGTACGTCACCGGACCTGGGTTTCTGTTGAAAATGTTATGTACTCAACTCCTTTACAAGTCCTAGAAATTTATGTTACATTGGTCACTAATAGGATGACACACATAACTGTAATTAATGTACAGTATATTGATTGTAAATGAACTAGAAGTCAGAAACGGGACATAAACCTTAAGTAAAAGACGTCCATTGAGCATGTGTAGCTTGTTCGTCACATCAAATAAAAATGTGGAACGAAGTCTAGGGGTTAACTATCGATCAGGAAGTACAGAGGGAGTATCACACATAACCATGACTGAACTATGGCAGAATGCTTCTGTTTTCAATAAAAAAAAGAAGTGTAGACATTAAGAAATCTTGTCACTGTGTAAGTAATACGGTGTATACCCATCATCCAGCGTGGAGAGTATCTGCAGAAATCGTGTATAATGTACACATAACGTCAATGTAATTTGCGGAACGCGATTATGAATTAAGTACACGAAAATCAAGCATAAAAGCAGTACAAAATATCCCTACAACAACCGTGAGTGCAATTAAGCAAACAAACACTGTTTTATGCTTTGTTTCACGAGGAACCCACAGTTAATTCAACTGAAATAAAATTAAAATCTTGAATGAAGTTTGATGATCAGTATTTTTGTATTATTTCGACAATGTCTCAACGATATAATGAGAAACTGACCCAAGTTGTTGCTAATTTTTCAGATACTTGTCGCTCTTCCAATGCAGTAAACTCTGTACACATGTATTCCAGCGCGAATAATGAATAGAAGAAAGAGGGTTTATGAAACGCTGCAGCACATACTTTCTCCGAGAACGGAGTCAGTTACCAAATAGGTTTTCTTCACTTTAAAAGCTTAGTATAACAGCAACATTTCATGAGTTGCCAGGATATGGAGAACGGTAAAATCGCTTAGCAGATACTATTCAACACAGTTGCATTACTTGTATACTCGGTGTGTGAACAAATTCCGTTCATCATTAGCCTCAGCTACATTACTCTTTGTAGATGAATACAAAGTAGAAAACAAATGTTGATGGTGTTGAGACAGCACATTTGACGTAAGTCACATCCCAATGCAAATCTGTAACGCAACCGTCTGTGTGGCGTGCTTATAATTATGTATTATTTATATTTTAGGACAACTAATGAATAAAAAACGCACGACATGTTCTAATGAAAGCGTGAAAGCCGACTGACGATGAATTGTAATGATTCGAAACCGATAACGGTACCTTTTGAATAAAGGAACTTAAAATAAATTTGTGACTGGCTGCTGTCTCAACAACATCAACATTTGTTTTCAAATAACAGCCACGGTCTCCAACCATGTCACAATGTGAAAACAAAACTAAACAAAGTAGAAATATTGTTTATTTTTGTTGGATGGAATAAGGACGTTAAGTAGTGAGTCAAAGATCTCGGAGATAGTCACCATAGACCGAAATTAATTACCTTTTGCATAACATTTTTGCCTGAAACAGGAATAGAGACATAACACTTCCCTGGATCGCTGCAAGTTTTCGACTCCTGCAATCACTAAAATTTTCTGTGTCAGTCGGGGTATCAGCTTAGAAAGCAGACATCTGCAGTTAACTGGTAGTTGTCGGATGGCTGTCAAATATGGCTCTGAGCACTATGGGACTTAACTTCTGAGGTCATCAGTCCCCTAGAACTTAGAACTAAACCTAACTAACCTAAAGACATCACACACATCCATGCCCGAGGCAGGATTCGATCCTGCGACCGCAGCGGTCGTGCGGTTCCAGACTGTAGCGCATAGAACCGCTCGGCCACCACGGCCGGCGGATGGCTCTGATGTGTGTATCTTTTACAAATTCCAATCGTGTTTACCGTACTATGAGAAAGAAATGGAAGAATTAGTTGAACATACATCTGAATGTTCTTCCCTGTATTGGCAAATCGACTGAGTTAACCTACAGTGGCTCAAACCAGGAGTTCTATCGGGTCTCGACCAAGACTGCTCTCCGCGCCGGCCGCAGTGGTCTCGCGGTGCTAGGCGCGCAGTCCGGAACCGCACGACTGTTACGGTCGCAGGTTCGAATCCTGCCTCGGGCATGGATGTGTGTGATGTCCTTAGGTTAGTTAGGTTTAAGTAGTTCTAAGTTCTAGGGGACTGATGACCACAGCTGTTAAGTCCCATAGTGCTCAGAGCCATTTGAACCTTTTGAACTGCTCTCCGCTGCAGAACCCACTGCCCTGTCGCAGCATACTATTGTTGTAGGGTAACTCGGGGTGAGTTGGACCATTGGGTGAGACACACCAGTGATGTATCTCGTAAATGCGCCACTAGAGAGCAGCACCGTTCACTTGTGAGTAAGCACTTTGTTGAACGAACGTCGTGAAAAAGTGTTGTTGTCAATATCGTCTTAGTTCAGGAGAAAAGTCACATTTTCTGTTTTGGTAAGTTGAAATGTTTTATCATGCAGTTACCTTCTTTTAGTATTATGGCACACTTTGCACAGTATTCCTGCAGTTTTGTTACTTAAAGCAAGACAAATGTGTTGGCATGCAACGTAACTAAAATGGCCACCGAGCTCTTAAACTGCGGACTGAAATCGGGGCGGTCCTTCTCTCAGAGAAAATCGGGATAGATGGACCAGTTCTATTTTTGAGTAATGGACCATGCATTTTAATTAGGGAGAGATGGACCCCAATTAAATATATCTTAAGTGACCATGGAAATTACATTAATATTTTAAAAATTGATAGAATAACATGTTTTTGCATAGTGGGTATTTTTCTCTTTCAGAAAAATGCCAACTAATTACAAAAGCACTGGTTCTTGTGAGTAAGGCAAATGGACCGAAGATGGATTGATGGAGGCAATACATGCTGTGCGGGATAATATCGTGGGTGTCAATGCTGTAGCTAAAGCTTTTGGTATACCTAAAAGTACATTGAAAAGAAGACTGCAGTAAAAAAATTATTCTAAAGCTAGTACGGGACCTCAGCCTTTACTGGGTATTGAGAATGAACGAAAAGTCATCGCTCAAATTAAGAAACTGCAAGAGCGAGGTTTTGCACAATGTAGAGATTCGGTAAGGAGAATGGAATTTGAATTAGCTGGAAGGCTAAATATACAACATACTTTCAATAAGAAATTAAAAAAGGCTGATTACGACTGGCTTCATTCCTTTCTTGGACGTTATCCCAATATAGTTGTAAGAAGAGCGAAAGGTGTGTCAGATGCTCGAGCCAAAGGCATGAATAAAGATACTGTGAAAGTGTATTTCAAGCTTCTTGCAACTGTCATGCGCGGAAACAAATGGTTCGGCAAACCAGGCCTCGTGTACAATATGGATGAAACTGGGCTGCAACTGAACAACAAACCCGGCAGTGTTTTAGCAATTAAAGGTTCAAGAAACGTGGCGTCAGTCACAGCTGGCGAGAAAGGAGAGACAATCTGTGTTCTGTGTTGTGTCAATGGCGAAGGAACATTTCTTCCACCCTTTTCCATAATTAAGGGGAAACACCTAAAGCAGTAATTTATGGATGGAATGCCACCTGGCGCAATTGTACTAATGTCTGAAAAATCTGCATATGTAAACAGTTCTGCTTTCCTGGATTGGCTTAAAAACCATTTCACCCCCAAGAAACTAGCAAGAAAAGTACAGTTAATATTTGGTGGACACACGTCTCACACAAGCTGTTTGGAAACTTCAGAGTTTGCAGAGGAACAAGGGATTATTTTAATGAGTCTAACTCTATATACATCCCACTGGTTGCAACCGTTGGATCGAATATTTTTCAAGTCACTGAATAACTATTTTTACAAAGCTTGTAACAATTTCTTGATAAATTATACAGGGAGGAAAGTAAACCGTCTACAGTTTGGAAAACTAATAAATTCAGCGTGGGCTAAATCAGCCACCGTCGAAAATGGTAGAAGTGGCTTCAAGGCATGCGGAATAATTCCACTGAGTGTGTCTGCAATCTCCGACTATGCTTTTTTGTCAGAAGTTGAGCCAGTGGCAACAAATATAGGAGCTGAATCTAGCACTCAAACCAACCAGTTCAACCAACCAGTTCACAGCTCATCAACAAACCTAGCGACCCCAAGCACGTCAAAAGAGCTGAGTTCCTCCGCCGATACAAGTTCAAGCACCACTCCTACGAAGTCCGAGACTTCCACGATTACCACATCAAAACTAACCACTCCGATGTCCAAGCAAACACCGACAAAGCTTTTGGGAATAATATCACCCGTTTCTTCTATTGACAAAACACCGAATTTCAAGAGGAACACAACAACTGTCTCCAAAGTGCTAAACTCTGCTAAAAATTTTAAAAGTGTGAAGGGAAAGAGGGATGAGAAAAGAAAGGCAACAGAAAAAAATTGAACAAAAAGTACCAACAAAGCAGAACACTAGGGAGGAGGCAAAGAGAGCCAAGAAACGACAAAAAAAAATTCTGCAAACAGTCCACCATGTTCATCAGATGCAGAAAGCTGCAACCCTGAAGACTTTGTAGAAGATACTGAAAATAGTTTTGACGAATAGGATGAAGATGAATGTGTGGGGTGTGGTGAAATGTATTACGAAATCAACAAAAAAGACGATTGGATTCAGTGTATTTCCTGTTCACGATGGTCACATGAATATTGTTCATCATTTGCTAGTAAGTGTAATAGCTGTATCGTAAAGCATTCCGTCTTCAGTGCCTACCGGGACCATCCTGAGAGGAGGATGCGGATACGACTAGAGTGGGGTCAGCACACCGCACTCCCGGCCGTTATGGTATTCTTGACCGAATCCGCTACTATTCGGCAGTGTAATAGCTGTGGTAGGAGAAAAATATTCTAAAGTTTGCAAGAAATATACAAATCAATGAAAATCCAGTGTTCGCTTACTATTTACAAAAAAACTGACAAAATTGTATTGGTCTGAAATGTCTTACTGTATACATTACTATGTATACATATGTATGTATACTGTATACATATTCCAATAAAAATATGTGATTTCCATTCACTGTTTTCTTCATGTGTAGCATTTATTTACGTGGTCCATCTCTCCCACTACACTGGTCCATGTCACCCATACACCTACAGGTGCGATGGACCGTTGATGTATATTTTTATTTCGTTGTGTGACTTGCACTTTGAGTGGGATGGCCTCAGTAATGTACTGTATGTACGTTTATATGACAATCTATAGGAAAATGCTGCCAGAAGTTAAAAAATAAATAAAAACCGATGAATTTCACCATAAAGAAAAAAAGTGGTCCAACTCTCCCTGAGTCCTCAGAATGAGATTTTGACTCTGCAGCGGAGTGTGCGCTGATATGAAACTTCCTGGAAGATGAAAACTGTGTGCCGGACCGAGACTCGAACTCGGGAGATTGGCAGAAGTAAAGCTGTGAGGACGGGTCGTGGGTCGTAGCTCGGTTGGTGGAGCTCTTGCCTGCGAAAGGCAAAGGTCCAGCACACAGTTTTAATCTGCCAGGAAGTGTCTCCCTGAGTTATCCTAATCTATTCTCCTTTTTCTCCTCTCGGTCGATAAAGTTCTCATCCTCCTCCTAACACGTGGACTGCACAGCGAGCGAGCTCATAGTCTAATTTATGGCGAGGTCCTGATCTGACGGTCGCTGGTAAGCAATGAAGTCGCCAAATACGGAACAAAGACTACGTTTACTTTCGCGGTTTTGTCCCACTTCCAACAAGCGTCTATCTTCGCAGTTCCTGATTACTTTAAAGAACGCGTGAAACTAATATACAGAGAGCCATACACGTTATGCAATGGTACCAGAACACTGTACACAATAAACACGGCAGACCCGTGCGGCCTTCTGCGCACAGCGAATGGCCTCTCAGATACGCGTCCGGCAGGACAGTGTGTGTCCCACATTCTCCAGCACAACTACTGAATCGCACTGGTGCGTGCCCCACCAGGTTTTGTCGATGCCAGAAGTAAATAGTAATATACTCTTAAAGCTACGTCACAACAAATGTATAAATTAGAATACTGATCGTAATTTGTAAAACTACACTCCAAGACAAAACAAGACAAAAAAAAAAAAAACGGCGCTGCACGAAGGAATTATCTGAATTGGCCAAATTGACAGACGCGAGGTACATGTACAGACAAACAAATGATTTCAATTAAAAAAAAAAAGAACTTGATAACGTATTCAAGAGAAACAGCTTCACATATTGAACAAGTCAATAATGGCTCGGTCCATCTCTGGCAATTGTGCAAGCAGTTCTTTGGCTTCGCATTGCTTGACAGAGTTGTTGGATGTCTTCCTGCAGAGTAACGCGCCAAATTTTGTTCAATTGGCGCGTTAGATCGTCAAAACCCCAACCTGGTGGGAGGACCCGGCCCACAATGCTCCAAACGCTCTAAATTAGAACGAGATCAGGAGACCTTAGTGGCCAAGGTAGGATTTGGCGAACACGAAGGCAAGCAGCAGGAACTCTCGCGGTGTGCGGGCGGGCATTACCTTGGTGAAACGTAAACCCAGGGTGGCTTACCATGAATGGCAACAAAATGGGGCGCAGAAGGCCTTCGCGTACCTTTGTGCTGTTTAAGGATGCCGCGAATGACAACCAAATGGATCCTGCTATGAAAACAATTGGCACCCTATACCATCACTCCTGTTGTAGAATCTTAGAACATGTTTTTTGCTCGAGTATCATGTCGTTTTTGGAAACCAAGAATCTACTATGTATGAATCAACATGGATTCCGAAAACAGCGATCGTGTGAGACCCAACTCGCTTTATTTGTTCATGAGACCCAGAAAATATTAGATACAGGCTCCAAGGTAGATGCTCTTTTTCCTGACTTCCGGAAGGCGTTCGATACAGTTCCGCACTGTCGCCTGATAAACAAAGTAAGGGCCTACGGAATATCAGACCAGCTGTGTGGCTGGATTGAAGAGTTTTTAGCAAACAGAACACAGCATGTTGTTATCAATGGAGAGACGTCTACAGACGTTAAAGTAACCTCTGGCGTGCCACAGGGGAGTGTTATGGGACCATTGCTTTTCACAATATATATAAATGACCTAGTAGATAGTGTCGGAAGTCCCATGCGGCTTTTCGCGGATGATGCTGTAGTATACAGAGAAGTTGCAGCATTAGAAAATTGTAGCGAAATGCAGGAAGATCTGCAGCAGATAGGCACTTGGTGCAGGGAGTGGCAACTGACCCTTAACATAGATAAATGTAATGTATTGCGAATACATAAAAAGAAGGATCCTTTATTGTATGGTTATATGATAGCGGAACAAACACTGCTAGCAGTTACTTCTGTAAAATATCTGGGAGTATGCGTGCGGAACGATTTGAAGTGGAATGATCATATAAAATTAATTGTTAATAAGGCGGGTACCAGGTTGAGATTCATTGGGAGAGTCCTTAGAAAATGTAGTCCATCAACAAAGGAGGTGGCTTACAAAACACTCGTTCGACCTATATTTGAGTATTGCTCATCTGTGTGGGATCCGTACCAGATCGGATTGACGGATGAGATAGAGAAGATCCAAAGAAGAGCGGCGCGTTTAGTCACAGGGTTATTTGGTAACCGTGATAGCGTTGCAGAGATGTTTAACAAACTCAAGTGGCAGACTCTGCAAGAGAGGCGCTCTGCATCGCGGTGTAGCTTGCTCGCCAGGTTTCGAGAGGGTGCGTTTCTGGATGAGGTATTGAATATATTGCTTCCCCCTACTTATACCTCCCGAGGAGATCACGAATGTAAAATTAGAGAGATTAGAGTGCGCACGGAGGCTTTCAGACAGTCGTTCTTCCCGCGAACCATACGCGACTGGAACAGGAAAGGGAGGTAATGACAGTGGCACGTAAGTGCCCTCCGTCACACACCGTCGGGTGGCTTGCGGAGTATAAATGTAGATGTAGCTGTAGATGATCGGGCAGTATGGCGAGGGGGAGCCAGGTTGGTATCCCACTGTCGTGTGGGCCGTCGCCAGACACATCTTCCCCACTGGACGTTTTTTTTTTTTTTTTTTTTTTTGTCATCAGTCTACTGACTGATTCGATGCGGTCCGCCACGAATTCGTTTCCTGTGCTAACCTCTTCATCTCAGAGTAGCACTTGCAACCTACGTCCTCAATTATTTTCTTGACGTATTCCATTCTCTGTCTTCCTCTACAGGTTTGCCCTCAACAGCTCCCTCTAGTACCATGGAAGTTACTCTCTCATGACTTAGCAGATGTCCTATCATCCTGTTCCTTCTCCTTATCAGTGTTTTCCACATATTCCTTTCCTCTCCGATTCTGCGTAGAACCTCCTCATTCCTTACCTTATCAGTCCACCTAATTTTCAACATTCGTCTATAGCACCACATCTCAAATGCTTCGATTCTCTTCTGTTCCGGTTTTCCCACAGTCCATGTTTCACTACCATACAATGCTGTACTCCAGACGTACATCCTCAGAAATTTCTTCCCCAAATTAAGGCCGGTATTTTATATTAGTAGACTTCTCTTGGCCAGAAATGCCTTTTTTGCCATAGCGAGTCTGCTTTTGATGTCCTCCTTGCTCCGTCCGTCATTGGTTACTTTACTGCCAAGGTAACATAATTCCTTAACTTCATTTACTTCGTGACCATCAATCCTGATGTTAAGTTTCTCGCTGTTCTCATTTCTACTACTTCTCATTACCTTCGCGTTTCACCGATTTACTCTCAAACCATACTGTGTACCCATTAGACTGTTCATTCCGTTCAGCAGATCATTTAATTCTTCTTCACTTTCACTCAGGATAGCAATGTCATCAGCGAATCGTATCATTGATATCCTTTCACCTTGTATTTTGATTCCACTCCTGAACCTTTCTTTTATTTCCATCATTGCATCCTCGGTGTACAGATTGAAGAGTAGGGGCGAAAGGTTACAGCATTATCTTACACCCTTCTTAATACGAGCACTTCGTTCTTGATCGTCCACTCTTGTTATTCCCTCTTGGTTGTTGTAGATATTGTATATGACCCGTCTCTCCCTATAGCTTACCCCTACTTTTTTCAGAATCTCGAACAGCTTGCACCATTTTATATTGTCGAACGCTTTTTCCAGGTCGACATATCCTATGAAAGCGTCTTAATTTTTCTTTAGCCTTGCTTCCATTATTAGCCGTAACGTCAGAATTGCCTCTCTCGTCCCTTTACTTTTCCTAAAGCCAAACTGATCGTCACCTAGCGCATTCTCAATTTTCTTTTCCATTCTTCTGCATACTATTCTTGTTAGCAGCATCGATGCATGAGCTGTTAAGCTGATTGTGCGATAATTCTCGCACTTGTCAGCTCTTGCCGTCTTCGGAATTGCGTGGATGATGCTTTTCCGAAAGTCAGATGGTATGTCGCCAGACTCATATATTCTATACACCAACGTTACTAGTCGTTTTGTTGCCACTTCCCCCAATGATTTTAGAAGTTCTGATGGAATGTTATCTATCCCTTCTGCCTTATTT
Source organism: Schistocerca americana (assembly GCF_021461395.2). Lineage (NCBI taxonomy): Eukaryota > Metazoa > Arthropoda > Insecta > Orthoptera > Acrididae > Schistocerca > Schistocerca americana. The sequence goes on from NC_060121.1 coordinate 98,916,245, forward strand.
GACCGTAAGTCCCCTAAAGCTCTTTTAAATTCCGATTCTAATACTGGATCCCCTATCTCTTCTAAATCGACTCCTGTCTCTTCTTCTATCACATCAGACAAATCCTCACCCTCATAGAGGCATTCAATGTATTCTTTCCACCTATCTGCTCTCTCCTCTGCGTTCAACAGTGGAATTCCCGTTGCACTCTTAATGTTACCACCGTTGCTTTTAATGTCAGCAAAGGTTGTTTTGACTTTCCTGTATGCTGAGTCTGTCCTTCCGACAATCATATCATTTCGATGTATTCACATTTTTCCTGCAGCCATTTCGTCTTAGCTTCCCTGCACTTCCTATTCATTTCACTCCAGAGCGACTTCTATTTCTGTATTCCTGATTTTCCCGGAACACGTTTGTACTTCCTCCTTTCATCAATCAACTGAAGTATTTCTTCTGTTCCCATGGTTTCTTCGCAGCTACCTTATTTGTACCTATGTTTTCCTTCCCAACTTCTGTGATGGCCCTTTTTAGAGATGTCCATTCCTCTTCAACTGTACTGCCTACTGGGCTATTCCTTATTGCTGTATCTATAGCGTTAGAGAACTTCAAACGTATCTCGTCATTCCTTAGTACTTCCGTATCCCACTTCTTTGCGTATTGACTCTTCCTGACTAATGTCTTGAACTTCAGCCTACTCTTCATCACTGCTATATTGTGATCTGAGTCTACATCTGCTCCTGGGTACGCCATACAATCCAGTATCTCATTTCGGAATCTCTGTCTGACCATGATGTAATCTAATTGAAATCTTCCCGTATCTCCCGGCCTTTTCCAAGTATACCTCCTCCTCTTGTGATTCTTGAACAGGGTATTCGCTGTTACTAGCTGAAATTTGTTACAGAACTCAATTAGTCTTTCTCCTGTTTCATTCCTTGTCCCAAGCCCATATTCTCCTGTAACATTTTCTTCGACTCATTCGCCTACAACTGCATTCTAGTCGCCCATGACTATTAGATTTTCGTCCCCGCTTACATACTGCATTACCCTTTCAATATCCTCATACACTTTCTCTATCTGTTCATCTTCAGCTTGCGACGTCGGCATGTATACCTGAACTATCGTTGTCGGTGTTGGTCTGCTGTCGATTCTGATTAGAACAACCCGGTCACTGAACTGTTCGCAGTAACACACCCTCTGCCCTACCTTCCTATTTGTAACGAATCCTACACCTGTTATACCATTTTCTACTGCTGTTGATATTACCCGATACTCATCTGACCAGAAATCCTTGTCTTCCTTCCACTTCACTTCACTGACCCCTACTATATCTAGAATGAGCCTTTGCATTTCCCTTTTCAGATTTTCTAGTTTCCCTACCACGTTCAAGCTTCTGACATTCCACGCCCCGACTCGTAAAACGTTATCCTTTCGTTGATTATTCAATCTTTTTCTCATGGTAACCTCCCCCTTGGCAGTGCCCTCCCGGAGATCCGAATGGGGGACTATTCCGGAATCTTTTGCCAATGGAGAGATCATCATGACACTTCTTCAATTACAGGCCACATGTCCTGTGGATACACGTTACGTGTCTTTAATGCAGTGGTTTCCATTGCCTTCAGCATCCTCATGTCGTTGATCATTGCTGATTCTTCCGCCTTTAGAGGCAATTTCCCACCCCTAGGACAAGAGAGTGCCCTGAACCTCTATCCGCTCCTCCGCCCTCTTTGACAAGGCCGTTGGCAGAATGAGGCTGACTTCTTATGCCGGAGGTCTTCGGCCGCCAATGCTGGTTATTTATCTAAGTTTCGACAGTGGCGGGGATCGAACCCGGGACCGAAGACGTTTTGATTATGAATCAAAGACGCTACCCTTTTTTTTCGCTTTGGTTCGTTGCATCTGCTCGGGGCGGACGTCGTAAGACATCCAGTTAAGTTCGTTGTTGATCTGTTGACTCAGTTTTTTTATTACAGAGGGCGCATTATCCTCTGACCGAACACGCTGAGCTACCGTGCTGGCTACCTAGACCACGGGAACGTACCGTCCACTGGACTATGACTGGTTTAATCATCTGCTTGTCCTGTCCCATTCGGATAATTGCTTCGTGGTGCGTCGTTCACTTGTGTTGAGTGTATGTGCATTTAGTGATTTAGCTGGAACAAATATTTAAGGGAACTCAACTTTAACATAGTTGTCTTCATATTCTAGTCGCATTTCCTAAATATTTAGCACTAATTTTGTCTACAGTGTTTTCAAGACGCTGTGTTGAATCACACTGAGGCCTGGTAAAAAATTGCTGTTTTCAAGAGCGCGCCGCAGCGCGTTGTGTGAAGCAGTCGCCCTCCGTTTCTGCCGGTGGCGCCGCTGTGGTAATCGTAGCTTTGGTGTCTCCCTCTGGTGGGAAAGCGGAAAGGTTGCCTGTTTTTTAACGTGCATTAAAGGGGCGCTATGAGCTCGGCAGTGGGTCAGTCGGTGTGAGGCTAGGTCAGTCTCGCGTCACCAGTTGCTGGCCTGTGTCTCGTTTGCATTTGTGCGGCAGTCAGTGTCTGTTTGTCGTCGGAGTGCTAGTATGTCTGACGTTTGGATCAAACTTTAATGAGAGTCTTGCAACTCAGCCAGTAACAGAACGTTGGTAGTGGTTGCCCGGTCGGGGCTGAGTTCCTGCATCTGAGTCTGCGCGTTACGCCGCCAGTCTGCTCGAGTTGTTCCGGCAACGGTCATTGGCGGTTGGATCGGTCGGTTGGTCGGTCGCGCGCTGAGACACGAGTTGACTTGTCCGCCTTGAGCGTCTGCGCATGTGATGTCCCCACGTGAGTCTATTGGGCAGCGCCATTTAGAAAGGGGTAGTGGTTTCGCGGTAGACACGAGAGCAACAGGAGCGAAACCACGACATCGGGCTGGCCGTGAGACGGGAGATCGGTGCGCCTTCCTGCGCCCGTTGAAGCGGCTTGCAGCGGACGGTTCGGGAGAGCGTTGGGGGTGCTGCGCCAGGTCTTCGCCAGAAATCGCAGTTTATTAGAAGTTAGGTGATTTTTGATATGTTGTTTCATTTACTTATTAAATTCTACTTGTTTTCTTGGTGAGGTAACCAGCCGCTTTGTTTTGGGGTCGTCCCACCATTCTTCCCCGTTCGCCCACTTGCGGAAAGGTGGTTACTTGTGAATTGGGTGGTCCGTTTTTCCCTTGTGGAATTGGGGAGGTTTAGAGCAATCTGCGGTTCTGGTCGTTTAGTAACCCACCCCCCCGCCGTCAATCTGCCATACGTTAATAGCTGCCTCTGTCATTGTCATGTTTCTCTGATTCGGTGTTAACAAATTTATTGCTTAAAGGTCGAATTCTTGAAATATGTTTTTATCTTGCCTATCATGTAGCGAGGTGGTATATGTGTAATGTAGAGCATGTTTTACATTTTATGTGAGTCTGCATTTTATGGGTTTTATTTAAATAGTCATTTTAGGTTATAAGGATGCCATAAGAGTCCTTAAAAAAAAATTGAACTTTCGGTGGGTAGTAATTTGAGTGTTGTACCATTTCCATCCCTCTTACGGAGTGCATAGTTTACGTGTTTGTGTAAGTTGATAAAAAATTTTTATTTAAAGTAATCTGGTGTGTTGCAGATTTGCACCAGTGTACTCCTTCAGAGGTTGTTGTCAGTGGTCATGACTACGGCCGTGTTGAAAGGGAGCAGGCAAGCTTCTCAGCCCGAAGGCTCATTCTGTTTACATTGTTCTTTCTGCCTCTAAATAAAATTGTAGCTTGATATTTCGAGGGTGCTATTCTGCTTATAATTTTAAATCTGTTTTTGATAAAGCTTTTAGGAATAAAATTCACATTTGTTAAAAGTAATTTCATTTTCCATCATTTACTTCCTGGCAACTACTTCCACGCTCAACTAGTGCGTTTAAATGTGTTAATGTTCTTGATGAATCGCTATTAAATAAAGTAAATTCCTTAAGAAACGATTCTGAAAGTAAATTTACGGTTCATACACACACTAAGGGAAACTAAAATCTTGTGTATATTTTTTTTCTCAAACTAGATTACAATATCACTTTCGACGCTATTGCTGTTAACCTTACGTTCCACCCACTATTTCTCAAATTTAATTCCTGCGTCCTATTGTGTTCTCAGGCCAAGTGCACTTATTTGACGGTCAACCCGAAATCCTGGAAGTTTGCTTTTCTCCCAAAGCCTTGAATTTTCAGAAGTGAAATATTTGCACTGTTCTTCGTTCCAGAAACCAGGAAAATCTGAAGTTTCACAAGGTACCACATTTGCGTCACTTTCATCATCGTTAGTCACACCTACTGAATATAGATTTTCAATAATACGTGCGCAGCTTAAGATCTCAAGACACTGCATTTTACTTACAGTCTCAACTGTCGCTTATGCGGTTGGTCTTTTCTTCATTCAGTTCCTCAAACTCATGATGGCGATGTAAGAACAGGATGTAAAACTAAGATTACTTATTCCTTAATCAGCTCACTGGTCACTTAGCAAATGCAGGCACTAATTACGTTTCCGTCCTCAAACGAAAATGGAATTAAAATTTGTGCCACAAATCTCTTTCTACTGAATTTTGTGAGTCTAGTGGTGGGTAAACGAGCGTTTCCTTGCACTCGGCAAATTTCGTGATTGTTAATTGCAATAAAATTTGTATAGTCATGGTTTGAGATAAGTATTTCGGGGAACTCACTTCCCACCCGCTCCCATCCAACTAAAGCACTGCGTACGTTAAGCAATATATTGCTGTAAAACTGAGACATGAGAGATGGATAAATATCTCCACACACAGAGAAATGGAAAAATTACACTTTATGTGTGATTGAATCGAAATGAGACCACAAATATAAAATGAGAACACTTGTCAGAAAAAAAAAATGAACAAGAATTCCACAAAGATACAAAAATGTTATCTTAGGTAAATGTACTGGTACACATAGAAAATAAACCTGGTTACAGGATGTGATCATTATATTTAGCATCTCCGAAAATAGATATTTGTTCGATTTTACTGATTTCTATAGTGATTAAGTGATATTACATTCATGGCCACAATTTTTCTCCTTTTTCCAAAGAGCACTTATCGCAGTTTGTCAGTCGCTGAACCACTTTGAAATCTCATGATGATCTGAATGGCTATTTGTGCCGAGTTTTCCAGATAGTGCATCATTATCTTCATCTTGTGAAAAAGGCCGAGGTTTTTATTGAACATGAACAGCAAAGGTATCGATACAGGTCTCAGGGGACCGTTGAAAGTTAATTTTGCCTCTGTCTCTGCATTCCTACCAAGAAATTGTTTCTTCAGTAATACATTAAGTTTGTTACATCATATGACCGTACTTTACGATGATAAAAGTTCTGACGTTTCGAGTCAAATGCTTTTTGGAAGCCAACCAATAAAGCATTCAACTGATTGCTTTGATTCATTGCTTTCAGGATGCAAGATAAAGGGCAAATTGTGTTTTGCATTCGAGATGCCCTACATGTGCACCTACATGCAGACTGCAGAAGTCACCAAATGGTGCGTACCGAACAGTACCTTTTTACTACGGCTGGTCCTTCCTTTTCCTGTTCCACTCACAAGTGGCATAAGGGAGAAACTCCAGTTTATATGCTTCCAAATGAGCCCTGATTTCTTTCATCTTAACATCGTTGTCTTCAGGCGATATGTGCACTGAGGTGTCGAAAGTCTTGGGATGCCTCCTGATACAGCGTCGGATCTAATCTCGCCAAGCGTAATTCAGCAATTCGACGTGACGTGGACTCAACAAGTCGCTGGAATATCGACCCATGCTGCCTCAATAGCCGTTTATTGCGAAAGTGATGTCGTTGCTGGATTATGTGTACAAACTGACGCCTCGGTTATGTCCCATAAATGTTCAATGGGAGTCATGTCGGGTGATCTGTGTGGCCAAATCATTCGCTGTAATTGTCCAAAATGTTCTTCAAACCAATCACTAACAATTGTGGCCAGGTCATGAGGCGCATTGTCGTCCAGAAGAACTCCATCGTTGTTTGGGAACATAAAGTCAAACTAATGGCTACAAACGGTCTCCAACAAGCCGAACATAACCATTTCTAGTCAGTGATCGGTTCAGCTGGGCAAGAGGATCCATTCCATTCCATGTGAACATAGCTCACACTATTACTGAACCACCGCCAGCTTCCACAGTACCTTGTCCACAACTTGCGTCTGTGGCTTCGTGGGGTCTATGCCACATTCGAACCCTACCATCAGCTCTTACCACCGGTAATCGTGACTCACCTGAACAGGCCACGGTTTTCCAGTCGTTTAGGGTGCAGCCCAGGAGAGGCGCTGCAGGCGATGTCGTGCTGTTAGCAAATGCACTCGCCTCTCTCATCTGCTACCAAAGCCCATTAAACCCAAACTTCGGCGCACTGTCCTCATGGATATGTCCGTCGCAGGTTCGAATCCTGCCTCGGGCAAGGGTCTGTGTCATGTCATTATGTTAATTAGGTTTCAGTAGTTCTAGGGGACTGATGACCTCAAAGTTAAGTCCCATACTGCTGAGAGCCATTTGAACTATTTTTTTTTCGATCTGCAGCCTGTTGCAAATGTCGATAGTTCAAACTGTCCCAATAGCGTTTCGTGAAAACAGAGTTCTCTTCCCTCAAGGAATACTCACCTGATCGAAGCAGCCGGTAAGAAATCCGGCAGCACGCCTCTCAACTTCTGCGTTCTTTCTTTATGGCGGCCTGGTGAGGATCTCAAACACGCGATCCGTTCTCAAAATTGGGTCGCACTAGTGTTCCTAACTCGATCTCCGTACGGATGAGCTAAATCTTACTGCAAGTTGACCATTCGTCTCCCATACACTCAACATTATGTACTCGTTCCAATTCATGTCGGTCTAGGGGTAGCGTCTTTGATTCATAATCAAAACGTCTTCGGTCCCGGGTTCGATCCCCGCCACTGCCTAAATTTTGATAAATAATCACCATTGGCGGCCGAAGCCTTCCGGCATAAGAAGTCAGCCTCATTCTGCCAACGGCCTTGTCAAAGAGGTCGAAGGAGCAGATAGAGGTTCAGGGCACTCTCTTGTCCTAGGGGTGGGAAATTGCTCCTAAAGGCGGAAGAACCAGCAATGATCAACGACATGAGGATGCAGAAAGCAATGGAAACCACTGCATTAAAAACACTTAACGTGTATCCACAGAACATGTTGCCTGTAATTGAAGAAGTGTCATGATGATCTCTCCATTGGAAAAAGATTCCGGAATAGTCCCCCATTCGGATCTCCGGCAGGGGACTGCCAAGGGGGAGGTTACCATGAGAAAAAGATTGAATAATCAACGAAAGGATAACGTTCTACGAGTCGGGGCTAGGAATGTCAGAAGCTTGAACGTGGTAGGGAAACTACAAAATCTGAAAAGGGAAATGCAAAGCTCAATCTAGATATAGTAGGGTTCAGTGAAGTGAAGTGGAAGGAAGATAAGGATTTCTGGTCAGATGAGTATCGGGTAATATCAACAGCAGCAGAAAATGGTATAACAGGTGTTGGATTCGTTATGAATAGGAAGGTAGGGGAGAGGGCGTGTTACTGCCAACAGTTCAGTGACCGGGTTGTTCTAATCAGAATCGACAGCAGACCAACACCGACAACGATAGTTCAGGTATACATGCCGACGTCGCAAGCTGAAGATGAACAGATCGAGAAAGTGTATGAGGATATTGAAAGGGTAATGCAGTATGTAAACGGGGACGAAATACTAATAGTCATGGGCGACTGGAATGCAGTTGTAGGGGAATGAGTCGAAGAAAAGGTTACAGGAGAATATGGGCTTGGGACAAGGAATGAAAGAGGAGAAAGACTAATTGAGTTCTGTAACAAGTTTCAGCTAGTAATAGCGAATACCCTGTTCTAGAATCACAAGAGGAGGAGGTATACTTGGAAAAGGCCGGGAGATACGGGAAGATTTCAATTAGATTACATCATGGTCAGACAGAGATTCCGAAATCAGATACTGGATTGTAAGGCGTACCCAGGAGCAGATACAGACTCAGATCACAATATAGCAGTGATGAAGAGTTGGCTGAAGTTCAAGACATTAGTCAGGAAGAATCAATACGCAAAGAAGTGGGATACGGAAGTACTAAGGAATGACGAGATACGTTTGAAGTTCTCTAACGCTATAGATACAGCAATAAGGAATAGCGCAGTAGGCAGTACAGTTGAAGAGGAATGGACATCTCTAAAAAGGGCCATCACAGAAGTTGGGAAGGAAAACATAGGTACAAATAAGGTAGCTGCGAAGTAACCATGGGTAGCAGAAGAAATACTTTAGTTGATTGATGAAAGGAGGAAGTACAAACGTGTTCCGGAAAAATCAGGAATACAGAAATACAAGTCGCTGAGGAATGAAATAAACAGGAAGTGCAGGGAAGCTAAGACGAAATGGCTGCAGGAAAAATGTGAATACATCGAAAAAGATATGATTATCGGAAGGACAGACTCAGCGTATAGGAAAGTCAAAACAACCTTTGCTGACATTAAAAGCAACGGTGGTAACATTAAGGGTGCAACGGGAATTCCACTGTTAAACGCAAAGGGGAGAGCAGATAGGTGGAAAGAATACATTGAATGCCTCTATGTGGGTGAAGATTTGTCTGATGTGATAGAAGAAGAGACAGGAGTCGATTTAGAAGAGATAGGGGATCCAGTATTAGAATCGGAATTTAAAAGAGCTTTGGAGCACTTACGGTCAAATAAGGCTGAAGGGATAGATAACATTCCATCAGAATTTCTAAAATCATTGGGGGAAGTGGCAACAAAACGACTAGTAACGTTGGTGTATAGAATATATGAGTCTGGCGACATACCATCTGACTTTCGGAAAAGCATCATCCACGCAATTCCGAAGACGGCAAGAGCTGACAAGTGCGAGAATTGTCGCACAATCAGCTTAACAGCTCATGTATCGAAGCTGCCTACAACAATAGTATACAGAAGAATGAAAAAGAAAATTGAGAATGCGCTAGGTGACGATCAGTTTGGCTTTAGGAAAAGTAAAGGGACGAGAGAGGCAATTCTGACGTTACGGCTAATAATGGAAGCAAGGCTAAAGAAAAATTAAGACACTTTCATAGGATTTGTCGACCTGTGAAAAGCGTTCGACAATATAAAATGGTGCAAGCTGTTCGAGATTCTGAAAAAAGTAGGGGTAAGCTATAGGGTGAGACGGGTCATATACAATATCTACAATAACCAAGAGGGAATAACAAGTGTGGACGATCAAGAACGAAGTGCTCGTATTAAGAAGGGTGTAAGACAATGCTGTAACCTATCGCCCCGACTCTTCAATCTGTACATCGAGGATGCAATGATGGAAATAAAAGAAAGGTTCAGGAGTGGAATCAAAATACAAGGTGAAAGGATATCAATGATACGATTCGCTGATGACATTGCTATCCTGAGTGAAAGTGTGGAAGAATTAAATGATCTGCTGAACGGAATGAACAGTCTAATGCGTACGCAGTATGGTTTGAGAGTAAATCGGAGAAAGACGAAGGTATTAAGAAGTAGTAGAAATGAGAACAGCAAGAAACTTAACATCAGAATTGATGTTCACAAAGGCAATGAAGTTAAGGAATTCTGCTACCTAGGCAGTAAAATAACCAATGACGGACGGAGGAAGAAGGACATCAAAAGCAGACTCGCTATGGCAAATAAGGCATTTCTGGCCAAGAGAAGTCTACTAATATAAAATACCGGCCTTAATTTGGGGAAGAAATATCTGAGGATGTACGTCTGGAGTACAGCATTGTATGGTAGTGAAGCATGGACTGTGGGAAAACCGGAACAGAAGAGAATCGAAGCATTTGAGATGTGGTGCTATAGACGAATGTTGAAAATTAGGTGGACTGATAAGGTAAGGAATGAGGAGGTCTTACGCAGAATCGGAGAGGAAAGGAATATGTGGAAAACACTGATAAGGAGAAGGAACAGGATGATAGGACATCTGCTGAGACATGAGGGAATGACTTCCACGGTACTAGAGGGACCTGTAGAGAGCAAAAAGGGCAAAAACTATAGAGGAAAACAGAGATTGGAATACGTCAAGCAAATAATTGAGGACGTAGGTTGCAAGTGCTACTCTGAGATGAAGAGGTTAGCACAGGAAAGGAATTCGTGACGGGCCGCATCAAACCAGTCAGTAGACTGATGACCAAAAAAAAAAAAAAAAAAAAATGCAGCTTTATACCTGAACCTTAATCAAGAACATTGGCTCAGGTAGCACACCATTACCACTGTATTCGAACTTTGTGGGGTTGTTTACACTACTTATCTTCATTAACTTTCATTTTCCCTAGAATTATAGGAAGCTGCTATCCACCACAAGAAATATAACAGTTGCTGGTTGCCATGGAAGAGGTGGATAGTTCGAAACATAATTCCTTAGCTCTGAATTAAAAAGAATGTACATATTACAATGTATTACATTGTTGCTGTGCCACGGCTCGATTATTGGAACAACGAACGCATTTTCTAGTTTATTGCACTGCCTCTAGATGTCGGCTGTCTTCTGTTTGCTTGGTTACCGCCATGTGTTGCAAAATGACTACTCTGCAGCTGAAATTATCTTGTGTCCTCTAGTTTTCGAAGTGCAGCCTCGTGATTACAGTAGAAGGATGTTTCAGGCTGAGGTGCCAAACCGATTGTCGAAATGGATTCAACATCTGCAGATGGTATCGATAGTTTATAGAAAAGGGATGTGTGTGTAAAGGAAAGAGCCCTGCCCGGTCTCGTGCTTCCGAGGAAAATGTAGGACGAATTCAAACCGCTTTCCAATGTAGTTCCACGAATTTTTTTTTTATTTTCAATTTTTTTTTTATTTATTTTTTTTTTTTTATACGTCTGTAGGTTATGAAGCCGTACCGTGTAAGTTACAGGTGTTACAGGCTGCACTTCATGACGAAAGAGGCAAACGAGTGGCATTTTGTGACGAGCTTCAGCTGCTTGCCGTAAAGATGGCACGTTGAGTTGCAGACGGGCACAACGAAGAGATATTTACACATTAGCTTTTGGCCAAATCCTTCATATATATATATATCATTCACACTAGTGAACGTATACCACGCACACATGACCGTTCTGAGCTAACGGAGATGGCGGTCATGTGTGCCTGATGTGTGCTTGCTTGTGTGAATGAATGCGTGTTTGTGAGTTTCCTTTTCTGACAAATGATTTGGCCAAAAGTAAATGCGTAAGTGTCTTTTCGTTGCATCTTTCTGAAACTTAACTTGTCATCTTCACCTAATGGCTTCAAATGGCTTTGAGCACTATGGGACTCAACTGCTGAGGTCATTAGTCCCCTAGAACTTAGAACTAGTTAAACCTAACTAACCTAAGGACATCACAAACATCCATGCCCGAGGCAGGATTCGAACCTGCGACCGTAGCTGTCTTGCGGTTCCAGACTGCAGCGCCTTTAACCGCACGGCCACTTCGGCCGGCCATCTTCACGTAAGTGGTAATCAATAATTTAGCTACGTTGTTATATTACAATCTAGAGTTCCCACTGTTTGAGCTTCAGAATACTACTGACGTGAACATCGACATCGAAATTTACATCTACATCTACATAGATAGTCCGCAAGCCACTCTACGGTGCGTAGCGGAGGGTACCATGCACCACTATTGGTCATTCCTTCTCGTGTTCCACTCACGAATACAGCGAGGGATGCTGACAGCACGTTCGGATGGAATCCCAGTTCGGTTTTACGAAGAGTACCCTACGGCATTGGTCCTTTACATGGCTTGCATTTATAGTTAATCTCTCACCCAGCACAAAGTTTCAAGCGACTGGAAGAAAGCACAGGTGACTCCTACATGTAAGAAGACTAAAAGAACGCACCCACAAAATTACGGACCAATATCCTTAATTTCGGTTTGCTGCAGAATTATTGAACATCAGTTCGAATATAATAAACTTTCTTGAGACTGAGAAGCTTACGTCCACGAAACAGCACTGTTTTAGAAAGTATCTCCCTTGCGAAACTCAGCTTGCCCTTTCCTCACATGATATACTGCGAATTGTGGGCGAAGGCCAGCAGGCTAATTCCATATTTCAAAATTTTCGGAAAGCATTTCACACCACGCCTCATTGCAGGCTGTTAACGAAGGTACGAGCAAATGGACTAGGTTCTCAGGTATGTGAGTGGCTCGAAGACTTCTGTAAAGGATGAGCCAGACAATAGGAGATTTTACTTTATTATATGAGCCTCCAACCAGTAACTTAATTTTTCCATTGCGGCCAAGCCACGGCCGGCAGCGTTAGCTGCCTGTAAATTCTTTCGTCCCACGATCTAGTAACAGGAAGTCAGCACCGAGAAAGGGCACCTTGTTCACGCGCCTCTCTCGTGTGCTGACGAGGTAACGCCGTCCCAGGCGTCGCTTAGCAGGCAACGCTCTGGAAAGTTCCATGCCGCCCACACGGTTTGCTCGGTCCTGACCAATCAGGGTGGAGGAAGCCGCGTGGTGCGTCGAACATACCCGGCCGCCCGTCGCCGGGCTCGGTCTCTTGTATTCTTGCTCACCCGCGAGTCGGATGCGCGCCCTGTAGCTTTGAACATCTCCCGCTTCTCCCGGTGCTGCGGCACTGTGGACTTAGTTTTGGCAGACAACAACTTTCGGTAGCTTCGCGAACAATGTTCGCCAAATTGTAAGCTCTAGCTCACCCTCACCTCCCTAGGCCTATGTAGCCCCTTTCATCATGCTTTAGCCAATAAATGGCCTTTCTCTAAAAATTACACTATTATTCCATAACGCCCACCGCCTGCCCATACCGGCCATCCCGTACAATTGGTGTCAGAAGTGGGATACCGTTCCCGTAGTGACTTTGTCGCTACACTAAATTTCTCCCGGCAAGACGCCGTACACTTCGCGCATGGAATGCGCCAACCGGCCGCCACGTTTGCTGCACGTGGGCCGTGGCTGCGCCAGTGAACACGCACAGGGCGCGCGCTGCAGCCAGGCAGCCCACGCTAGTCAGCCACGTGAGCCGCACGCCGCCGCGCTGCCCGCTGCCTGAGTTCGAGGCGCCTGCGCTGCACTGCGCGACCTGCCGGGCCGCCGTCATCCGCCGCCGTTATCCGCCGCGCCAGGGGCTGCCGCCATCGCCGACCGGCCGAGCCAGCGCCGTCCGCCGCCAACACATTCGCCGCCGCCCGAGGGTCCGGACGCCGCCGCCGCCGCCGCCGCCGCCGCAGCCACTGCACCACACCGTCGCCGCCACCAATGCGTCGCACCGCCTCCATCGCCATGTAAGTCACCGCGATGCTTACAACTATAGCTTCGACGATCTTCCGCCGCTGGATTGAGAATCTTTGTGGCCGTCCTTTTTTTGTAACAATCATTACTTTTTTCTGGTCACTAGCGTCCCATAAATTTGTAAACATGCCGATGGGAACACGAGCGACGGTACGGGATACCACCGTAGAGGCACCTGCCTCGCAAGACCCACTCGAGGCCATAAATGCACAAATGCGCCAGTTATTCGCACAAAATCAGGAGCTACTTGAGCAAAACCGCGTCTTGAAACAGACGCTGGAAGCTAGTGCGCGAACTTCCATACCTGTGGCTAGCTCCACCCCTGTAACAAATGCTCAAACAGAGGCAACTAACACTAGTTCTGTCTCTAATACAAACGCCACAATTTCTGCTAACATGGCGACTGTAAGCAATTTTCCTGCGGCTGATTTCATTCCCACCTTTTCTGGGAAGTCCCACGAAAATGTAGCTATGTTCTTACAAAATATTCGTGATGTGGGTCGCACGTGTGCCTGGCCGGATGATCTATTGGTCAATGTAGCCAGACTCAAGTTGACAGGGGAAGCCCGAATGTTCATAGAAACGGTGGACGAATTGCGTGACACGCACGAATTTGAAGTATTGGCCCGCGGATTGACTACGCGTCATTCCGATACCAGAGGTACCGCATATTACAGAGATCAATTATCAACCCTTAGGCAGAAGCCTAATGAGGATTTTGATGCCTTTGCAGATCGCATACGAGCAGTGTCTTGTCGTACCTACAAGCTAGGTGGAAATGCCAGTGAAAACAGAATTTTGCGCTCAGAAGCCGAAGCGCGTGCAATTGATGCATTTGTTCGCGGTATTGACCCCCGCATCGGAGGAGAAGTCAAAGCTGCCTCCCCCACTTCTCTGTTTGAAGCTGTTCGTTTGGCAATGCTTCGCGAAGAGGTGTTGCGTTTTTGCGCTGCCGCCCCGCGCCCATCGGACCCAGTGCCGGTCCCAGCAAAAGAAGTATTTTGTCAGCGTTGTGGGAAGCCCAACCATACGGCAATGCGCTGTCGCGCGCCGTATTGCACTATTTGTCAGACCGTAGGTCATGCTAATAATGTTTGCTCCACAAAGTCACCATTTTCAAATCAGATGCGCGGCCACCGCCGCAACGCGGGGTCGAATCAGGGAAACGCTTGGGGGGCAGGTTCCGCCACCCACCCGCGCCCCCGACAAAAATAATACACCCGGTTAGGACCGAAAAATGTAAAGAGGTGGAACACGTTAGTCTATTTGGCGTATTCGGGAACAAATCAGTTAGAATTTTAGTTGATACTGGTGCTCAAGTTAGTGTATTGTTTGTGGAGAAAAATGATCGAAGGGTGTTACAGCCACCCCGGTACAATATCAGTGGCCTTGGAGAGGAAGTAATTGTCCCTGCAGGTTCGTGTGTAGTGAATCTGCAAATAGACGGTGGTAAATACAGTCAGAGGATGGAGGTAGTGAGGCTAAAGAAGGGTGAATTTGACATCATACTAGGGAATGACTTCCTGCACCGTTATCAGGGGATAGTGGACTATCGAACGCGAACTGTGCAGTTCGGCGAAGCAATTCACCGATTTGGCAGTGCGCACCCCCGTCAGACGCGAGGGAGCTGCGAAAGGCGCCGTTCACAGTCTCCCATAAAACCGCAGATGTGGGCGATAAAAACCACTGACCCTGTGAGGATAAAAGGCGGAAGTGGAAAGATTCTCTGGATAGATGTCAAAAATCAAGAACAGCCTAATACAGACATTCTGGTTGACCCGCTCACCCACAATGATGTTTTAGATCGTCAGTCAGTACATATAAAGAGAAGTATCTGCCGAGCGGAGAGGAGACAGAAGGGTTTTGCGATACCAGTAAGTATAGATAATTTTGGTGTAGAAGATGTTGTGATACCGAATGGTACTATTGTTGCCAGTGGTCAGGAAATCTTTGAGGAAATAAGAGGAGCTGAGAAGCAACGAAATAAAGATAAGAAAGGCAGGAAAGGAAAGAAATGTTCAGTTAGAGAAGTGCGATATGTCGCGTCGACGATAAGGAGTCAGTTAGCAGAGAAGTTACGTCATTTAAATAGTGAGGAGAAAAGGATGTCGCAGCCCGTATTAGAGGAATTTTCGTGGTTGTTTGAAGAGAGGCAGTTTCTACCGGCTACGGATTTGGTTCAGCACGAAATTCCGACCGGAGAAACCGGGCCTATCGCGCCATTAGTTCCACCCAAAAAAGCAAGAAAGAAGGTAATACAACCGCCTAGACAGCAACGTAGATATGCTCTAAGGTCAAACCCCCATGATTTGCGTTCCAGAGAGTAGATCTGAGATGGTATGTAAACAGTTGGCAAAGTCCTGCATGCAGCAAGAGAATTAATTGACGGAAAACACCGTAGTTACTATACATTTAATTAAATTGTGCATGTTAGTTATAAGTAGACATAAGAATTGGCAACTGTTGGTAACTGGTAATAGAATTTATGACGTCACATGTTAATGGAAGTGACTGAAGTTATGTGATCATTTTGTCTTGTCATTTAACGTCTCCAGTCATGTTACCGTAGCAGTCGAGAATTAAAACCACAAACATTCTTTAATCATGGAATTAAGGGGAAAGTTGTCCTTGTCAAAAGAACACGTAGAGAAAGAATCAGTTAATCTTGTATATTTCAAAGAGATTCACATTTCACTTGTTAATTTAGTGAATAGTGCACGAACACAGGTATTAAAGCTTTACCATAAAAACATGATACTAATACGCGTTCGTAACTGCCAGTAGATCAGTGACTACATGCAGCCGTCTACCTGTACTTTGAAAGACGCCCTATTACATGTATGTTTTGCAAAATGATCACACAACGATAATAACAAGAATAAATACGTCCAAGTTAAACAACAAATAGGCTACTCTAAAGTAAAAGGAGTCTTCCTGAAGTGCCATTTTATTGTTTTCATGATGCGATGTTGAACAGACAACGAGGTAAGTTTTTTTGGTACCACGTATTTCTGTATATTAAATGCCACGGAAGGAGTGCGTAAGTACCTCCACTGTGGTCTACAGCTGTTCACATGCGCCGAGTCCCGCCCCTCCCTGTCAGCTGGCGACGCGGCCCCCTCCCCTCCCCATCCACCGGCCTGCCGAGAGACCGGCCATTGCAGTTCCCCCTTTCCCCACCCAACGCCTCTGTCCTTGGTGCGTGCAGCATCTGCACCTCTTCCCTCGCCCCTCCTCACCTCCCAACCATCGCCCTGCAGGCCACGTGCCTCAGCCACGCTACACATTCGTATATTCGTACGTTGCAGTTTAAACAGCAAACCTAAAGGGATGGTTATAAAAATAAAATCACCAGCTTAATATTGCCCTACAGATTTTATTAGTCTTATCTAAAGACGGGAATCTATGTGTATTGTCTATTTGAATTTTCAGTATGGAACAAAAATCGTAAGAGAGAACTTTTTCCTGGTACGCATTGTGGAAACTATCAGGATTAGAAAACATTGGAATTTCAGATCGATCTCCGGCTATGTTGTATTACCACCACGGTTAATAAACGGATCTATATGGTGTCAAGGAAGCCGGCACTTGCCGCTGTATCCGTCCTGTAAACGACCGCTGTGTGGGGAACGCGTTAGCCAAGGAGTTGGGTTTGGAATGCCATTGCAAAATATAGTTTATATAGAAGTCTAACACCTGCCATTTACTTAAATTTTGAAGAACAGAGTGTTTAAGTAAAATAGTTGTAACCCGATAGTTTTGTGACCTCTAACGATTGAAGTTATTAGAGTCCCTTAGAAAAGAACATCCTCCATTCATAACTGTCGTGAACAACATAAGATAACTCTGGAAGGAAATTTTGTGACTGTACCGAGAGACAAACTCCATGCGTAGTAAGAGGACGGACCCAGCGTGAACGCCAGTTCTGCCGCCCAGCCAGTGAAACCGGACGCAGCCGTACTGTCAGCTGTGCTGTCAGCAACTTACAATCTCACGAGCGCGACGCGTGTCGCACCTTAGCACCTCAAGCTGCACTGAATCTCAACACAGAAATTCTTAACCATGATATAACGAACCCTTTGAATAACCTTGCGCACATTTTCAATAGTAAGGAACATACTTTGCTCCCTACACACTCTTTATATGACAACTGAACTCTAATTTTATTAAAAACCAAAGCACCGACAGGTAAGTCATATCGACATCTTCGAGATGCAACCAGCTTCGTCGAGCCGCCAATATTGATTATATGGGAGCAGGTAAGTGAGGGAATTAACAAAAGGAACAACAATCATATCCCTGAACGATTGACTGGGTGACTGATAATCACAAATATTTGCAAGAACAAATCAACACAGGAAACGGTTTATCACACGTTTAATAATTATTGGTCTGTCCATTGAAGGAGACATAAAATCATTTTTCATCAGAATCTTCTTAAAGGAAGTATTAACGTGACATTACACTATTCCACAGCATTACACACAACATTGCCATTACTTAATGACAGTTTTCCTGTGGGTAGAAGTACCAAAGATCGGTTGGAATGAAAATACAAACGAGAGCTTAAAGGAATACCAGGGGATGCTTACATTCATTTTGCTACGAAATGTAACTGGAGGATAAGGAAGTTTTGTTTGAAGGAAATAATATTTTAAACTTTTGCTTTTGTTACGGTTTTGCCACCGCTTATATCACTATGACGAGTTGCCAATTACTTATGTCAAATTGCTTGTGTCTAATTGATTATGTCCAATTACTTATGTCCAATTACTTACATCCAATTAGTTATGTCTAATTACTAATTCGATGTATTATTTTTACTATTGTTCATTTTGTCCAGGTCTTATTTATGCTATTATCAAATGATTAGACAGTTTTAGCTAGAGTTTGCCAGCACCAGTAATTTAGTGTTTGTATCAACCTAGTGTTTCCATGTGTCGCTGTGTTACTATACTGATGAAGATAATAATTTTGTAGGATTTCAAGCATGCTAGAGTAAGTCCCCGAGTACTGCCAATTATTTGTTTAATAATAATGAGGTCTTAGGTGATAAATTGTTTTGGAAGAGTAGTTTAGGATGTAACCATGCTTTATTTTGATTTGTATTTGAATGTTTATCTGGAGGGACATACCACATGCACCACCCGCAAGGGCACGTACCTGACGTGACGCGGTTGGCTCCCGCGCGGACCCTTAGCTGTCTGTGTCGTTTCTTCACTTTTCCGTTTCGCGACATAGTCCGTTCTACCCACTTTCATCTTTCCACTATCAACAGAACAACCCTTGAAGGGTCATGCACCACCCGCAAGGGCACGTACCTTACGTGACGCGGCTGGCACCCGCGCGGACCCTTAGCTGTCTGTGCCGTTTCTTCACTTTTCGGTTTCGCGGCATAGTCCATTCTTTAATCTTTCATGTCGAAGAAGAATTCGGGAGAACAGTGTTCTGTGCTCTCTGACGACAGCTGACCAGGCAACATCAGACGCGAACCGCGTCTAGCCCGCAGCTAAACCGCCAGTAAGCGGAAATCTCTGTTCAAAACCTTGAGCCTTCTTTGACACTGCTTTGCCGTTGTATTTTCCGAAGGAATACCGACTATTGAAGTAGTAGCATTTAACCGTATGACGTGTCCCAGGACACTGCGAGATAACCAATGATAGACGGAGTTTTAAGCAACCAGCTGGGCCCAATGAGCCCAGCACCATGGAGTTATAGAGACGGTGAGTTTAGTTTCGAGATGTTGAGTGGATGAAGACGGCGAATTTTGTCGCGCAGTAAAGTTTTGTTTTAAGTGAGAGAAGTCGTGTTTTAGGAAGAAGTAAGTAGCAGCTATCTTGGAGTCGCAGAATTGTCATATACACAGTTAAGTAGGCGATAACGTCGTGTCAACGATGCGCCGTGCGCTAAACCTTCATAAAGGAAAAGTCCTTCAGAAATTACGCTCAAATTATATTGTAATCCAATTTCTTACGCTTTCTGTCTCCACTATGGAAATCTCTAGATTCCCTTCGAGTTTTGTTTCTCTCCTTTCGCTAGCAACAGCGTTGACATCCTACGACACAATCTATGTCCCACCTGCACCAAACTGGTGTCACTTTTCTTCGTCACTCTCACTTAACGGCGTGCAGCAAATATATTGAGTGACGAGAAAATTCTTCTCAAAATGTGAATGTTGTTACACGTAGAGGGTCAGCCCAAAGAGGCACTTAACTTTCTTTGTTTACCGATGTGGAATATGCAGTAAATTTAATATGATATATGTGTACTTCACTTTTACATTTTCATGTTATGAACCAATTTACTGATGCATAATGTAATTTTAAACAGAACCCACTGTAACAGCTCATCTAGCTTTAAGTCACGCGTAATCCCACTTCTATTTTGTTGCATTTGACAGTCGGCATTTGACAGTCGTAGACCCCTCAGCTGCCGCGTGCAGCCTCGACGCCGCGCTGGCCTTGGAAATTATCTGCCGCGCGCCTTTCTGACTTAGCGCGAGATTCGGCCTTGCAGTCAGCTGCCACTCTGACGTAGCCTCCGCGCAGATCTTTAGCAAACGGTTCCTGTTGGAACACCACTAATAACCTTTCATGCCACTACGGCTTACTTAGTATTCACACCCATTTAATTATGCTTTTATACCTGAAAGCTCATTCATGATTCCCTTGTCAGCTAACGTTCAAGTTTTACCTAAAAAATCAAATAATCACATTCTAACGTCAATTGATGATTTGCTAAAACATGAAAAAGGACAAATTTCTTACGTTCGCCTGTTGGCACTTAAATGAATGGCAAACAGCCACAAACTAAACTCAACAATAAAGAGAAAACAAGAACCTATCAGGCATGTGCCCTCCCTTAGTTTTAAGAGTGAAACTGAGATATCAGTTAATGTGGAAAAACTAGCGTAGTGTAGTGAAGTGTTTCCTTAGTAATAACTCCCTTTTCAACTGTGTTTTGAAACGTGTGAATCTCCCCTCATACTTCCCCTGCGCTGAGTTCCAGTGCACGGACCTGGCCACGGCCACGCCCCCTTCCCGCCGACAGCCTGCGCGCTGCCCGCTGAGGACAACACACCACACCGCCTCGCCCCAGGCGCCCCCGCCGTGACTCATCAGTGGTGATGTGTTTAAATTTTCAACTTATTCTAACAAAAGCAAAAAAAAAAAAAGACATTTTTACCTCAACTTAACAACAAGAACACTTGACATGTTTATCTAATTCACACTGCTAGGTTTTGTTCTAATTTTGTTTTGATGTTTTATGATGTTTTGATGTTTTATGATGTTTTGATGTTTTATGATGATTATTGTATACACACAATATTGTTGACATGTGTAAGTTCCTTTGCGACCCCTAGGAGGTCTTCAGAGTCTCTACATCCTCCCGTAAATTAAGACCCCTGCCGTCTTCCGTGAGGGCCATTCTTAATCAAGTAATGTTTACTTTGTTTTGCAAGCTAAATTTGTTTACATTCAAATAATAATTACATTGAGCGAATTCACGTACGTTCTCCGCTCCCACGGAAGGGGGAGCAATGTAAAGGATGAGCCAGACAATAGGAGATTTTACTTTATTATATGAGCCTCCAACCAGTAACTTAATTTTTCCATTGCGGCCAAGCCACGGCCGGCAGCGTTAGCTGCCTGTAAATTCTTTCGTCCCACGATCTAGT
Organism: Schistocerca americana; assembly: GCF_021461395.2. Classification (NCBI taxonomy): domain Eukaryota; kingdom Metazoa; phylum Arthropoda; class Insecta; order Orthoptera; family Acrididae; genus Schistocerca; species Schistocerca americana. The sequence goes on from NC_060121.1 coordinate 98,937,194, forward strand.
AACAGGAAGTCAGCACCGAGAAAGGGCACCTTGTTCACGCGCCTCTCTCGTGTGCTGACGAGGTAACGCCGTCCCAGGCGTCGCTTAGCAGGCAACGCTCTGGAAAGTTCCATGCCGCCCACACGGTTTGCTCGGTCCTGACCAATCAGGGTGGAGGAAGCCGCGTGGTGCGTCGAACATACCCGGCCGCCCGTCGCCGGGCTCGGTCTCTTGTATTCTTGCTCACCCGCGAGTCGGATGCGCGCCCTGTAGCTTTGAACATCTCCCGCTTCTCCCGGTGCTGCGGCACTGTGGACTTAGTTTTGGCAGACAACAACTTTCGGTAGCTTCGCGAACAATGTTTGCCAAATTGTAAGCTCTAGCTCACCCTCACCTCCCTAGGCCTATGTAGCCCCTTTCATCATGCTTTAGCCAATAAATGGCCTTTCTCTAAAAATTACACTATTATTCCATAACGCCCACCGCCTGCCCATACCGGCCATCCTGTACACTTCTTAAGTAACAGAACTCAGTACGGTGCCCACGACGGCGAGTGTTGATCAGATTGGTCTAGGGTGTGGTGTCAAAGTTGAATGATTGTAGGAAGATACCAGACGACTTGGACAAAACTTCAAGTTGTGTGATGAATTGCAGCTAGCTCTGTATGTGGAAGAGTGTAAGTTCATGCGAATGCGTAGGAAGAAAAAACCTGTAACGTTTCGATACAGTATTAGTAATGTTCTGCTTGATAAAGTGAAGTCTAAGTACCTGGGCGTAACGCTGCAAAGCCTTATTAAATGGAACGAACATGTTAGAACTTTGGTAGGGAAGACGAATGGACGACTTCGGTTTATTCGAAGAATTTTAGGAAAATTTTGTTCATACATAAAGGAGACTGAATATAGGACGCTGGTGCTGCCTGTTCTTGAGTACTACTCGAGTGTTTGGGATCCGTAGCAGTTCGAATTGAAGGACGACATCGAAGCAATTCAGAGGCGGTCTGGTACGTTTGTTACCGGTAGATTCGGGCAACACGTATGTGCTACGGTGATGCTTCGGGAATTCAAATGGTAAACCCTGGATGGAAAGCGATGTTCTTGTCTAGGAATACTATTGAGAACATTTAGAGAACCGGAATTTGAATGTGACTACCACACGATTCTACTGCTGCCAATATATATTGCATGTAAGAACCGTGAGGATAAGAAGCAATGAGAACACTACTCATAACTTCAGTAATGTAGCGACTTTCCACCTTAATGGGAATGTAAACAAACTCAATGTTGGAATTGGGGGCCTGAAGGACACTCATACTCACACTGAGCATATATACAAGATTTACCTAAATTCAGTGCGTTTCGTGTGACATCCCACTCATCTGTTCACAGCCCACTCTTCTTATATGGAAACTCGTTTCATGCTCAGCAGTACCTCACTATGTTAGAAAATAGTTTATTCCGAGGCAGAACAACTTATTTTTGAAGGCCGGGCACCCCCTCACTGGAGTCGCCTAGTGCATGAATACCTGCGAGCCGCTGCAGTCGTCGTCAAACAGCCGGCGGCTTTTGAACTCCTCAGCTGGCCTCCAAGGTCACTGGATTTGGCACCCTGTGACTTCTTCCTGTCAGTTTTCGATAAGGACAACGTATGAGCACCAACACTGGAAGAGCTGAAGAGGCCACAGCATCACCGACGGAGGATATGTTTATCCGAGTATTTGGAGACTCCTAGTATCGATATGATATTCTTCGTGTAGCTGGTGGAGGACATACCTAACATTTGCAATCTAAACGTCAGAGATTCATAAATATTTATAGACAGGTTTCATAGTTCTATGCCTTATAATTTGATAAATATATGCGTTCCAAATCCACATATTTATTAGAGGATTCTACAACATAAGCATGCCAGTTTTGTGTCTCCAGTTGAAACTTCCGGGCTGAGAGGCCGTGGTCGATGTATAAAGTTTCCACCTAACGTTTCGTCCCCATCTGCGGGAGACATCTTAAGACGACCTCAGAAGATGTCTCCCGCACATGGAGACGAAACGTTAGGTGGAAACTCTATACATCGACCACGGCCTCTCAGCCCGGACGTTTCAACTGAAGACAACACCGGCCGTGAAATCCTACATTGTAAGAGTAGTTTTGTGATTCCTTTCTGCTACTGTTCTTGTAGCCGGGCGTGACCGTGCTTCCGTCCAACCCCTGGGTACAGTTTTTCTTACAGGGATCTACGATGTATTGCCGTTAAATGGACCTAATTAAGCTGCACATTCTGTCTAGAGGTTTATCAATAAGATTGTGCTAAGGTGTCCATTGAACAGTTTTCAGCATTATCATTTTGACAGCCTGACGTGTCTCATTTAACATCTCCCTTTCTTTAGCCATATGGAGTAGACGCTGCTAATTCTGAAGATTTTTTTAACAATGTATAGTGTTCAAGTGCCCCGCCCACCCCTCTCCCTCCCGCCCACGCCATCACCTCGTCTAACGTTGACGCACAGTTACTCTCCACACTGCTGCCTAGAGCTTCATGTTTCTAGTTCTTCCGTAATATAAAACACTACTGTCTGTCATGTTCACTGAATTTCCGCTGCTTCCTATTTGCTGTAGTTTCACTGAACACTACCAGTCAGCGTTGCTACTAATACCAGTTTCCACGTGGTAAGAGATCTTAGGTCTATATGTCGTCATCAGTTCTAATAAATTTCCTTCATGACTGTTCTTCCAAAATATTTGTTCTCAGTAGTTTCCTCAGCAAGCATGCTAATGAGATGTCTCCTGCTAGGATGTCTTGACGGCTCTCCAGTTACAAAACTGTAAGCCATACCCGTCGGTTTTTGAATAATTAATGATAAAGCCGCCGTTGAAGTACTAAGATAAAACTCAAATACACATATTTCGTTTCCATCTGGGGGTCGATTCTGATAATGTACGGAAGTAGACAGTTACGTATTTAACTTTGCGCCCACTTTTTTATATTGGGTCATTAGCACACAACCATGGAACTTCAATTCCTATCTCCCTGCATTTGAGTTTCTTTTAAATTAAAAAAAATCGTGACTGGAAAGTAATTAGAGTCCTGATCAGACCTTGCGGCAGCCATCCTAGTCTATTTGACTCATATTTTGGAATATTGTTGCAGGGATGAAATCTATTAATCGATACACCGACGACACAGTGTGAGGACCTGAACGGAGACTACGTCAAAAATATATATTTAGCCATCCAAGTCTATTTGACTTATATTTTGGAATATTGTTGCAGAGATGAAATCTATTAATCGATACACCGACGACACAGTGTGAGGACCTGAACGGAGACTACGTCAAAAACATACACTCCTGGGAATTGAAATAAGAACACCGTGAATTCATTGTCCCAGGAAGGGGAAACTTTATTGACACATTCCTGGGGTCAGATGCATCACATGATCACACTGACAGAACCACAGGCACATAGACACAGGCAACAGAGCATGCACAATGTCGGCACTAGTACAGTGTATATCCACCTTTCGCAGCAATGCAGGCTGCTATTCTCCCATGGAGACGATCGTAGAGATGCTGGATGTAGTCCTGTGGAACGGCTTGCCATGCCATTTCCACCTGGCGCCTCAGTTGGACCAGCGTTCGTGCTGGACGTGCAGACCGCGTGAGACGACGCTTCATCCAGTCCCAAACATGCTCAATGGGGGACAGATCCGGAGATCTTGCTGGCCAGGGTAGTTGACTTACACCTTCTAGAGCACGTTGGGTGGCACGGGATACATGCGGACGTGCATTGTCCTGTTGGAACAGCGAGTTCCCTTGCCGGTCCAGGAATGGTAGAACGATGGGTTCGATGACGGTTTGGATGTACCGTGCACTATTCAGTGTCCCGTCGACGATCACCAGTGGTGTACGGCCAGTCTAGGAGATCGCTCCCCACACCATGATGCCGGGTGTTGGCCCTGTGTGCCTCGGTCGTATGCAGTCCTGATTGTGGCGCACACCTGCACGGCGCCAAACACGCATACGACCATCATTGGCACCAAGGCAGAAGCGACTCTCATCGCTGAAGACGGCACGTCTCCATTCGTCCCTCCATTCACGCCTGTCGCGACACCACTGGAGGCGGGCTGCACGATGTTGGGGCGTGAGCGGAAGACGGCCTAACGGTGTGCGGGACCGTAGCCCAGCTTCATGGAGACGGTTGCGAATGATCCTCGCCGATACCCCAGGAGCAACAGTGTCCATAATTTGCTGGGAAGTGGCGGAGCGGTCCCCTACGGCACTGCGTAGGATCGTACGGTCTTGGCGTGCATCCGTGCGTCGCTGCGGTCCGGTCCCAGGTCGACGGGCACGTACACCTTCCGCCGACCACTGGCGACAACATCGATGTACTGTGGAGACCTCACGCCCCACGTGTTGAGCAATTCGGCGGTACGTCCACCCGGCCTCCCGCATGCCCACTATACGCCCTCGCTCAAAGTCCGTCAACTGCACATACGGTTCACGTCCACGCTGTCGCGGCGTGCTACCAGTGTTAAAGACTGCGATGGAGCTCCGTATGCCACGGCAAACTGGCTGACACTGACGGCGGCGGTGCACAAATGCTGCGCAGCTAGCGCCATTCGACGGCCAACACCGCGGTTCCTGGTGTGTCCGCTGTGCCGTGCGTGTGATCATTGCTTGTACAGCCCTCTCGCAGTGTCCGGAGCAAGTATGGTGGGTCTGACACACCGGTGTCAATGTGTTCTTTTTTCCATTTCCAGGAGTGTATATTTATTTTGGAGCAAAAGTCCTTCCTCCACTTCCCGCCCAGAACTCTTCCGCTTATCTACCGTAGTTAGTCAGCTCTAGAGTAAATAATATGTTAATTAATTCCTAACAGTTTCGTTCTTTCGCCTTTCCGACATCGGTCTATTAATATTCATATGCACTGTTTGCGACGCACAAACTGCACTTTACTGGTGACACGGCAAGTTTCCAAACTTCCCCGCCGGCTCTGGGCTGCTAAATTCGCGCTCGCAGTTTCATGAGAGACGGAAATTTTCCACGCTGCTTGCTCAGCATTGTGCATGAAGACGACGCCCTCGGCAATATTACGAACCACTTGCGAACAAAGACGGCGTAAGCGATTAACTGCCTGCTGCGCTCCTAATATCACAAACATTCCTCTACACCAGCGTAATTTTCAGGCGAGGTCGGAACGAGACCGGAATGTGACGCAACGGTGCTGACTAGAGGCAGTCATACTGTCGATTCATAACAACAACAACTGAATATGTGCCCTCCTCAACTCGATTTTTCGCAAATATTGTATGCGTTTCAGACATGAGGTGGTAAAGCATTATTACATTATTTGGCAGTATTCACATTCACTTATGCTTACATAACTTTTCGTTGCAAATAAAGTAAGTATCTTAGGGTCAATCTGCCGAACCCAAAACACGCTGCAATATTTGCAGTACAAGTTACGCATTCAGTCACCACTAGCTGTGTTGAGTCGTATGACAACAGTAATATTCTTGTTTAAATGTGATTCGAGTTTAAAGTGCAGACAGCTTTTCAGGTAGGGCAACCACAGTAATGAGTAGTCATGTTGGGTGTATTTAGTACTTTATTAATGGATCACCAACGGTTTCGTGGCGGGTGAACAAGTGTATAACAATAAACCCAGAAGGAATAACAACCCTGAGATACTCTCTGGTGTGGTAAATTATTAAGATCTTAAATTTGTTTTAATGTTAAAAACCTTTACAGGAGAAAATCAAAATGGTTAGTACTCACAGATTAAAACATTAGTGTGAAAAAGCTCGGAACCTTTTTACCCAACATCCGTTGTCCTTCAGAACGAAACACCGCTATAAGGCTGTATGTCATTGAATAAAACAGCCGGATTCCAATATAGTGATGGGTGCTAAACAAATCATACCGTAGTGATACACTGGTAACGAGAAAATAAATGAAATCTATTAAAACCTTATTTTGGGACAGAATGAAGAACCTAGAAGTGGTGGGCACAAAACGGAGGGATCTTTTTGTGGGCAAAATCGTCAAACAAATAGCTATTGGCGGAAAAGCAGAACCTAAAAAACACACTTACTGCCTCTCCGATCTATATGCAACCGCGTACAGGAGACCCAGCCGCATGTTCTGTCACACTGACAGCAAGAAAGTAAACAGCTGGCCTGTGGACGACTTGCGCATGCTCTGGTGATGCGCGGGCTCGACCGAATGATTGGTAGTCTTTTGGCTGACACACGAAGAGGTTCTGCTTTTCCGCCAATAGCTGTTTAGTTAACGATTTTGTCCAAGTATAACATCCTTCTTTTCTGTGACAACTACTTCTTGGTTTTTCATTCGGACCCAAAGTTAGGTCTTAATTGTTTTCATTTATTTTCTCCTTACCATTGGATCACTATGGTACGATTTATTTAGGACTCATCCACTATATTGGAATCCGGCCGTTTTATTCAATGATACATCCCAGGGTTGTTATTCCTTGTGTATTTACTGTTATACACATGTTAACCTGTAGACTTGCCTTTTAGTGCCACGAAACAGGTAGTGATCCAATAACAAAGTATTAAATACAGCTGAAGTAGTTATTAATAACAAAGACGAGTTTTAAGTATTTTGTCACTTATTTTGACTTATGAAGTGCTCCAGTTAATCATCGATTCCTGACTCTTGCATTACTCTGTTACTGATGAAGGACTAAGTACGTAAACCAACCAACTTCGACATCATGAACATTTCGTGAAAGCTCGGGGGCACTCGCAACACTTTGGTGGCGCTTCTTTCGCAAAATGATGTGCCTCCTACGACAGCAATCTCCCTGGTTTCTTCTACGCTTTTCAAGTTACGTTCCTGGACGTGGAACTGTCCAACTACTATCACTAGTACCATGAAAATTATTCATGATGTCTTAACACGAGTCCTATCATTGTGTCCTTTCTTCCAGGTAGTGTCTTCCAATTGAGGACCTCCTCATTCATATCCGAGCAGTTCATCAAATTATTAGGATTCATCTGTACCTTTCAAGTTGTAACCTCTCAACAAAAATATTCCGTAACCTCCCTACAGAAAAAATATAATTATTTATATCATTCACATTCTGCGTAGCCTACTAACAGATAAATGAATTCCGTAACCTACCAGTAATACAATGTGACTAATCTATAAATAAAAAATTGTGGCTGACTCATAACCTTTCAATAACTGGCTGTGAATTTAAACTGGTTAATTTTGGACGTCAGCAGTGCTGCGTCATGGCCCTGAAAGATCATTCTGAATAAATTGAATATTCTTACCTCAATAACGTCGCCGGATAACGCGTATATATATCTGCTCCTGTAAGAAATTTTTTTTGGCACAGCGCAGTGCAACGCTGACCGATAGATTTCTCATGTATAAAAAGAAACAACTGATTTTTCTTTACAATAATCGGGATGACCATGGATTGGAGAAATTAGTAAATTCTTTAAATTGAGATGAATAATTATCAAAAGTTAATTTTTTTATGAGCAAGATTATTATTAAGATATTTTTTTAACATTTGCAAGGGACTTGATATAACAATACTAGAAATGCTCGAAGCTGCTTTTACCTTTACTACAACGCTCAGGCTCCGCCATCGCTCCCCACGACCAACCCAGCCAACTCGATACACACGACTGCTCGCTACTCCTACACAGTTCCTACTGCTGACAACAATTCTCTATGGTCTGAGATTCTCTTACAGCCTACATATCGCATGCAGCGCGTGAGCAATACATCGAAATTACATCTGCTCGAGTGCGCTAGCAACAAATTCCTTAATCATGGACCTCTTACATAACCCTCCACTGGGGGGGCAAAAATTTGGCAGCGATGGTGAGTCAATTGGAGTTGCCATGAGCAACAAATTTTTCTATAATCCATTTAATTAACTAAGTCTACAGTCACAGAGTATATACATTATTGATAAGTGCAGAACATATTAAGAAATGAAATAGAGTGCACACGCACTGAGTTCAGAACATATTAAGAAATGATAAAATGTATATGCAATGAATACAAAATATATTAACAAATTACATAAAGTGCACATGCATTGTAAAACTCTTTGGCATTTTTACAAGAACTGGATACATTAAGAAATGGAATAAAGTGCACACGCTTTATAAAAGTCTTTAGCATATTTGGGACAACTAATATATTAACAAATGAAATGAAGTGCACACGCACTGTAAAAGTCTTTAGCAAATTTAGGACAACTGATCATACTAACAAATGAAATGAAGTGCACACGCACTGTAAAAGTCTTTAACATTTTTGCAAAAACTGAATACATTAAGAAAAGAAATAAAGTGCACACTCACTGTAAAAGTTTTTAGCATCTTTTTTTTTATATAAGAAATTAATACATCAGGAAATGAAATAAAGTGCTTACGCACTGTATAGGTCTCTAACATTTTACAAGAACTGGGAAAGGAATGGGAATGACAGCATCATGGTTGTAGCACAGTAGGTTGCACATAGCTGTACTGAAAGTCCATATCTTTCTACAGAAGCACAACACCAAGTGAGCCACTCTGAAGTTCTCTTCCCTGAATTATTTATCAGTGTAGCCAAGACACTGAAATGTTGTATTAATATTCAATGTTATCATTTTGGTAGTACATTAGGTACACCAAACAGTAAGACCATAATAACACCTCCATCGTTGAAGGTGGTGGACAGCTTGATATGTTAACACCACATTCTTGTAGAATCCATACTCTTAGATCAACGTAGAATTAGTGCAAAAACCAAATATAGTGCTCCATGATCATGAGGATGGGCAGGACATACGGATATAGCAGTAATTGGTGGTAATGAGGTCAGAATGTGAAGGACATTAAGTCTAATGCTAGTCATCATTCAGAATTACATTAGTGTATCAACCGAATTTGAATAATTATTGGCACTCATTGGCTAGTTACTAAAGATGTATTATTGGCACTCATTGGCTAGTTACTAAAGATGTAGTAATATTGAGTATTACAAAACACTATTCATAACTCATCTCATTGCAGTAATTATTGGCATAGCATTTATGTATAAGTCATCTAATTACAGTAATTATTGGCATAGCAATTATAGAGTACAAGAAAATATTATTTACAGAAATTATTGGCATAACATTTATACATAAGTCATCATATAACATTAATCATTGGCATCATAAGTCATCTCATTACAGTAATCATTGGCACTCAATGGCCAGTTACAAAGAATTTTTTTATGCATTATTCAAAAGTCATCATTCAAAACAAGAGTTAATTATTGGCATAGCATTTATGCATAAGTCATTCATTATAATAATTGGCATATCATTTATGCAGTATTACAAAATATCATTCATAACTCATCTCATTACAGTAATTATTGGCATCATGCCATCTCATTATAGTAATCATTAGCATCATAAGACATCTTATTACAGTAATCAATGGCATTCATTGGCCAGTTACTAAACATGTAGCAAGTATTGAGTATTACAAAACACTATTCATAACTCACCTGATTTCTGTAATTATTGGCATTCATTTATGAATACGTCATCTCATTACAGTAATCAGTGGCATTCATTGTCCACTTACAAAGCATTTTTTTTTGCATTATTCAGAAGTCATCATTCAAAACAAGAGTTAATTATTGGCATAGCATTTATGCACAAGTCATCATATTACAGTAATCATTGGTATAGCATTTATGCAGTGTTACAAAATATCATTCATAATACATCTCATTACAGTAATCATTGGCATAGCATTTATGCATTATTACAAAACATTATTCAGTATTACTCAGAACTCATCATTCAAGTCACACAGGACATATTTAAAATGTAACACACTGTAACTATTACTTAACGTCTGTAGTCGAATAAGACATAGATATAATGGATTCAATACATCTCAGAAATTTGCATTATATTTAGGACTAGAAAAATATCTTCAACTGGTAGCATTATTTAGTTGTATACCGGTAATAGTTGGGACTGGTAATAATTTTCTTTTTTTTGCTAGCAATACATTGCATTGGGATCGATAATTAATTGCTGGGGCATGAAAATATTTGCTTTTGACTTATTGCTGGAAATAAGGATTAATAACGTCATTCGTCATGAGTCAGCTGTAGCAAGGTTATGAAACATGTAGAGTATACGTGATCACATTCATAAATGATACTCACAAATGGGTAAAAAAAATGCAAGTATTAGAACAGGTTACATTACTAAGTGTTTACAGCATATTAATATCATGAAAAGCTTCTCCTGGGAAAAATTGAAAATGGATTATTGACCTGAAAGAAAAAATGTATATTATGCTGAAAGGTAGTAAACTTCGAGTTAACAGGTAATGAAACGTGTGCTAAATATGTATGTACTCTAGCTGTCTTTCCGAAAACATTCAGTCATTATATTATGTGACGTAAGACATACTGTCAAAAGGAACTGCAGCAAATACTTAAATAACTACATAGCGTCTCCTATCTAATACAAAATATATATACCTCATCTTTATGATCATCTGCAAAGAAAAACTTCATTATTCATATTACCATATTCTTCATCATTATCATCATCTGCAAAGAAATACTTCATTATTCATATTACCATATTCTTCATACAACTATACATCATCAATTATCATCATCTGCAAAAAAAAAAAAAATAGACACTACATTATTCATTATTCATGTTACCATTTACTTCATACAACTATTCATAGTATAGGGTTTCTTATTTCTAGCATATTTCATCATGTGTAGTTCTGTCTGACAGCTTGCATCAATCGCCTGGTATTCTGAAAGAAAAATAATTAGTTAACACTGCAATTACATGATGTGTATAGTATATTCTCGTTAATTCTTGTTAATTCTGATCCATTTACTCTTCATGACAAGGTATAGCATTTTCTTTCTGTCATTCTGGTGGTAAAATTTCCATTTCATAGTAAACCACTGTGGTTTGTTTAATTTATTTCTTTTACACGTTATTGATTTCTGAAAACAATGAATATGGATTAATATCTTGCATTTAATTCATATACCCATTAAATAAAAACTTGTTTCTAGTGATATAACTAAGCATACAGCATAGCATGACAGAAAACGTATATTGTCAAAAACATAGACAGTTTTCAAGTGCAAAAAATGTAGACACAGTATCATAATGTAGTAGCAAAAAATTCAGAATAGGCAAGATGTTGAGATATCATAAGGCAAAATGTCAATGTCAGCTGGTGTTTGTTACATCTTAAAGACATCATAGTGCATACAAAAAAAATTCTACTTTCGATACGAAAACAATCATTCATACACCAAAAAATGGAAAATGTGCGCTGTCTGATATAAGACGACAACAAAAGCCACCTGCTAACCTTACCTTGCCGGGCACTTGCCGGGAAAAAATATTATCTTCAGTAAGTGGTCATATAATTATCTGCAAATGGCATGACAGTGTGATAAATCGTAAACTATGTTCATTCAATAAAGGGTTTAATATTGGAAATGTGATGTTTGCCCTTGCTTTTTCTGGTTCTCAAAGTTTCGACATGTACTACATTGGGGTGAGGAATGCTGCAAATTCTCTATGGACCAGTGTATAGAAGCTCAAATTTATTGCATCTACTCTTTCCTCTGTTGGATAAATAGTGTGTGCGTACTAATACCTTCTGTCCAATGTGAAAGTCACGGCGTGTACAAACCCGTTTTTGCTGTCTCCTCCGGCGCTCTGCGGCACGTTTGATGTTGTTGAGTGCAATGTCAATTATTTCATGGTGGCGTAGTCGACGAGATGTAGGAAAAGATACTAGTTCTTTAATTTTGTTGGATGGTTCAACATTTTTCAATATAACAGTCGGAGATAGCACAGTAGATTCATTTGGTATGGAGTTAATTACATCCTGGAATGAGAGTATGTGTGTATCCCAATCAATATGTTTTTTATGGCAGTATAATCTAAATGGCTTACCAATTTCTTTCAATAGTCGTTTACAAGGGTTCGAAGAAGCGTGATGCTTCGATATATAGATCGGAGAAATGTTTCTAGCTCGTAACATACTTGTCCATATCGCAGATCGAAACTGTGGTCCATTGTCGGAAATTACTTTCAACACATGCCCTACATGCAACAGAAAATGTTTTACAAATGCATTCAAAACAGATTTTGCAGTAACTTTCCGCAACGGAGTGAAGGTAACAATTTTCGAAGTGAGTTCAACAGCGACAAAGATGTAGCAAAAACCTCTATTAGTTCTGGGAATCGGTCCAAAAATGTCTACAGCGGCCATGTGTCTCAATTTAACAGGTACAATGGGATGAAACGGACGAATATGTGAAGTCGTGTCTGATTTTGCTTTCTGGCAGATTTTACATGACGCTAAAACTCGTCGAATACGTTTCTCCATGTTGGCAAAATAATAGTTCTGTCTCAGTACAAGAAAACATTTTCTGGCTCCATAATGTGCGTAACTTAAATGAGTATACCAAATTAATTTGTTAACAAGTTCGTCAGGAATGCATAATAACCAACTGTTGCTGTCAGGGTGAGAGTGGCGAAAATGTTATTGCGTACAGTGTAATGGTTTCTATTGATAACATTATTCCTATCTTGCCAAAGGTGTTCAATTTCTTTCCATACGTTGTCTTTACTCTGCTCTTGTGTTTATCTCGTAATGACGGCGAAATAAAATTTTCGAATGCAACTTGTTGAATATACATGACGCTAAAATTTTCTTGGCAGAAGTTGGTTGCGATGTCTTGCTGATTGTTGCCGAGAGAACGGGATAGTGCGTCTGCTACAATATTTTGTGCCCCGGGAATGTGAACAATTGTAAAAATTAAATTCCTGTAAATAAAGTTTCCATCTGCTTAACCTGTCGTGTGTAAATTTTGCGGAAAGTAAAAACTGTATAGCTCTATGATCTGTGTAAACGATCGTATGTCTCCAATAAAGAAAATGCCTTAATCTCGTTAATGCCCATACAACACACAATGTTTCAACTTCTGTGACAGAATAATTGCGTTCAGCACGTGACAGAATGCGACTTGCATAGGCGATGTTTCTAATTACTGTAGTACCGTCTTCTTCAATTTCCTGAAAAATGTGTACGCCTAAAGCGAGGTTAGAACTGTTGGTGAAAGTGGAAAAATTTCTAGTAAGATCTCGGTGTGATAAAAGAGGTGCATTCATCAAGGCATGTTTCAAATTAACAAATTCAGAATGTGCTTGGCTATCCTAGGACCAAATAGCGTTTTTACCCGTCAATTGGCATAATCTAGGGGTGTCTAAAGCAGAGTAATGAATACATTTACCGAAAAAGTTAATTAATCCCAGAGAGCAGCGTAATTGTTTCTTTGTCGTTGGAACAGTAATGTCACGTAAAGCTTGAAGTTTCTCCGGGTCAGGCGCAATGCCTTCTGCTGAAATTACATGTCCAAGAAATTTTATGGAAGTTTTGCCAAAGTGCGATTTGTTAAGATTAACTGTGAGTCCTTGTGCACGAAAAGTTTGCAACAGTTGTTCCAGAATCGGATTATGTTGAGACCAGTTAGCTTCTGCAATAAGAATGTCGTCTATATACGTTGTAATTCGGTCTTTGAGTTCTGTCGGAAGTATAGTATTCAAACCGCGAATAAATGCAGCTGAAGAAATTGTTAGACCGGACGGTAATTTGCAAAATTGATAACAATCACCAAAACAGAGAAAAGCTGTATACTTTCTGCAGTTCGGATGGAGCTGGATTTGCCAAAATCCCGATTTCAAATCTAATGTGGAATAAATAGCAGTACCATGAAATTTCTGTAAAAGTTCTTCTAGTGTCTGTGGACGATCTGTTTCATTAATTATAATGTCGTTGACATGACGCGAATCAAGTACGAGACGAATTGAACCATCCCATTTCTTAACAATATGGAGTGGGTTTATGTACGGACTAACTGCCGGTTCTATAATTCCTTGGTCTAGCATAGCTCGTAATTCATTCTTAACTTGTTTCTGTGAATATAAGGAATAGGGTAATGTTTGGCTTTATATGTGTCGTGCTGTTTAACTTGAAATTCATACATGAAACCGGACATAGTACCAGGGATGTTGTCAAAAACTGGAGCTTGCTATAAAAGAATATTGCGTGGTTAAGTAGGTTCGACGTCTGTATTTGCACTGCTTTGTTTTACTTTATCACAAATTATCTGCATAACGTCATAGTCAGCTTCGTCTGGTGTATTATAATTGTGTACGTACTTATTGGTGAACAATGTCGAATGCCAGTCTATGTTACGCGATGGAGAAATGACCTCTGTTCGATTAACTGCCTGTTCGTCTGCAGATAAAGCGTGCTGAAATTCTAATGCCAGTTGTACATTTTCATCCTTTAACGTTAAATAGGAATTTAACTGCGTCGTGTTGTACCAAAAAATTTGTACCTTAAATAACGTCTGTTGTCAATAAGGGAACAATCCAAAAATTTGAGTGGAACTTAAGACCTGCAATACAAAATGATAAGTGTGTCTGTAATTTTACATCTACTCCTTTACCAGATACTGCTCCTTTTACTTTAGTTTTGCCTAATGGTAACGTAGGATAAATATACTCTTTGTTACATTCGTTGAAAGTTTCCTAATTTATAACTGACATAGGTGATCCAGAATCGATTACTGCTGAAAATGTGTATGATCCAATCTTTACTTCAATGACATGGTGGGAAATGGTTTTTTGAATGACTGGTTTTTCATGCAAAAGTGTGTCTCGGATGTTGTCAAAAGTAATAACATTTTCGTGGACAAGAGTCTGTGTATCAAAAGTATTGCTTACGTTGCTGGAAGGTTCAATCTGTACAGTATCTGGTCAAATTCTATCTGACGTGCTGTTATTTGTGGGCACGTTCTGTTATTTCTTCCTGACGTATTAGGTTCGGGATGATACCTACTGTCTGGTTCATTCATGATAATCTGTTGTTGCGTATGATTCTGCTGCTGGTAAGACCGACTGTTACGCTGAAAACTGTGCTCATTACTTTTACGTCTGTCATGATAATCATTGTTATACGGCGCGTTGCGATAGGAATTGAAATGATGTGTCTTCTGTACGTAGTGATTTCCTTGTTGCTGTGCATTACTATTTGGTGGAGCCGACGCTATATGTGTAGGCCGCGAAACATTAAGACTTGGTTGACCTTGCAGACTACATTGTTGGTTAGGTATGCTAACCGACTGGTTTTGTTGATGTTGTGGGGAAAAGCCTCTATTGTTGACAAACTGTCTTTGCTGTTGCTGATAACTATGAGGATACTGATAATTAAAATTTTGTCTGTTATTAAAGTTTTGGTGGTTGTCATTCCTGGAGCGTCTATTACCTTTGCTAGTAAAATAGCGTGGCTGATCGTAATTGCCGTATGCTTGTCGGCCTTGGTTATAATGTGAAAAATTTTTGTTTATGAAAGAATAGTCTGATTGCTGAACTTCCAAAAGCTGTAACAGATCTCTAAATGCCGAAATATTTTCTTTCTGCTGTCCTGTTAAAAGAGATACTCTTAACGATCGTGGTAATTTAGAAATACACAACTGGGTAAGTGCTGATTCACTGTATGACTCACTTAAGTATTGGTTTTGTTGGACCATGTGTTCAAAAAATTGCGTGACAGTGGGAGAATTTGAGTTCTCGTAATTCGGTAAGCTAATTAATTTATCCTTGATCCCGCGCTGTGTCGTCTTCGACAAATACGCTGACAGAAAAGCATTCTGAAATTCTTCTACCGAATAACATTGTCTCGCGATCGGTCTCATACGAGTTACCGGTTCGCCTTCCAAAAACCTGAAAATAAATTCAAGTTTGTGTGTTACGAGACAAGTTGGTGGAAAGGCAAAGCTAAATTATTGTATCCAATCCAAAGGGTGAATCTGTGTTCTGTCATTTTTAAATACTTTAAATTTCCTAACGGATAGAAAGTGGTTGTAATCAAAATTCTTGTCTCTGAATGTCTGAACAGGTTCAGGATTGTATGCTAATCTGTTTGTCTGTGACTGTTCGGAATCTAAGTCACGTACTCTCTGTACATTACCTAAATTATATTGGCTGTGTGAGTGTGAGAAATGTTCGGAGAGTGGCGTATGCTGTGTCGTGTTACAGGCTGAGACATTTCTCTGTCATCTCTTGCTGTAAAGACGACACTTTTCTACGCAATGTATTATTGGACGAACTTATGTCACTGATTGTCTGCTGTAAATTTTGGAATTCGGGTGTTTGATTGAAAGAAATTGGTGACGAATCGTCTGATTTGGTATCATTGTTATTTTCGAGAACGTCAATACGACTGGCCAATTCATCAAATTTTTCAGTCAGTGCTTTTACCTGATCGTAATTTTTAGTGTCACAAACATTAATTTGTTTTTGGATTTTAGGGGTGGTTTTGTTCAATTTCTTAACGTCTGCTTTAATGGCATCGGGATCCTGTATTAATTCCAATTGTTCAAATCTGCTGTGGTCACTGTCTGAAAGTCTACTGTGTGTGTGTTTTTGTTTTAAGATCAGAGATTTCATCATGCAATTCGGTGTTCAACTGTTTGATAGTAATCATTTCGTCTGATACTGCAGCAATGTTGTTGTCTACGTATGTTTTTGCTTTCGTAAACAATTTACGCTTATCTTCCTGTCTCTGTGCAGTAATTGTTTCCATGACTTGTTTCTTTACTTTGTTCTGTTCCTGTATAAATTTACGGTAACGCGTTTCACTGTTTGGTAGGTGGTGTTTAAAACGTTCGTCAATTTGGCTGTTTTGTTGTTCAAATTTCGTGTCTACTTTCGCATCCAGTGTGCGTGAAAATTATGATGACATTAATTTAAACTCGTCGCGTAACCGTGTTGCGTTTTCAGAACATTGTTTAGCGACTGCACTAACTTCATCTCTAAGTAATTTGATTGTGGCTGCATGTGTATTACTTAATTCTTGTGCCAGAGATCTAATTTCTTCACTACTGTTCCTAGCACAAGCCTTAATTTCCTCACGTAATTGTTCTTTAGTATCATGACATTGCACTGCAACGGCTGTAATCTGTTCACTAAGTTGTTTGAAATTGTTGTCTTGTTTTTCATTCGACTGTTTGAGAGTTTCATTAAGTTGTTTGTTCTGGTTGTCATATTTTCATTGAGTTGTAGTAATAATGCCATAACTTGATCCAACCCAAAATTAGCGACTCTATTTTCTGTGCTGTGTGATGATGTATCTGCATGTGTCGCGGTTTGTGTAACCATTTCGTCATTGTCTGATTCATGAAAAGGTTTGCTAATCGGATGTGCTCTGTTGATCACTACATCGGAATCAAATAAATCTGGCGCGTTTTGTGTATATTGTTCACCTTCGTTAGAAACATTTGTCTGTCCACTGTGTAAACTTTGCAAATCATGTGTTTCAAAATGGGCAGCGTTCATTGTAACGGAACGTGCCGCGTCATCAATTGTCGTTAAATTAACAGTGGACACAACTGAATTTGTTTGCTCATCATTAGAATTAAAATCATTACTAGTGGTCGGTACGCACTGATTACCTGTAATTAGGGGATTATCACTATTACACTGAGTGTTGCTAGTATTATCGGTCAAATTATTCGAGTCGGCTTTTTCACTCATTGCACATCGCGATGAACTGTTAACAGTTTTTCGCGGCATTTTCACAAACCATAGCTAAGCACAATATCAAACAAAAACAAAGCAAAAATGGAACAAATACAATTACAACAAAGAGCAATAATTTGCCGATGATCTGTGAAAGAAAGAGTGACAAGTTAGTAAATGCGTTGCGGCAGATGCAATCTCCATTTAACATTAAGTAAATAAGAGCAGATATATAACTGAATACTTCTCAGAAATTCACAAAATTACGATCCTGGCCGGTTGTCGACCACTGTAACCTTTCAACAAAAAATAATATGGATAGTAGTCACATTAAGTGTACCCTTCAAAACAAAAATATTCCATAACCTCCCTACAGAAAAAATATAATTATTTATATCATTCGCATTCTGCGTAGCCTACTAACAGATAAATGAATTCCGTAACCTACCAATAATACAATGTGATTAATCTTTCAATAAAAAATTGTGGCTCACTTATAACCTTTCAATAACTGGCTGTGAATTTAAACCGGTTAATTTTGGACGTCAGCAGTGCTGCGTCATGGCCCTGAAAGATCATTCTGAATAAATTGAATATTCTTACCTCAATAACGTCGCCGGATAACGCGTATATATATCTGCTCCTGTAAGAAATTTTTTTTGGCACAGCGCAGTGCAACGCTGACCGATAGATTTCTCATGTATAAAAAGAAACAACTGATTTTTCTTTACAATAATCGGGATGACCATGGATTGGAGAAATTAGTAAATTCTTTAAATTGAGATGAATAATTATCAAAAGTTAATTTTTTTATGAGCAAGATTATTATTAAGATATTTTTTTAACATTTGCAAGGGACTTGATATAACAATACTAGAAATGCTCGAAGCTGCTTTTACCTTTACTACAACGCTCAGGCTCCGCCATCGCTCCCCACGACCAACCCAGCCAACTCGATACACACGACTGCTCGCTACTCCTACACAGTTCCTACTGCTGACAACAATTCTCTATGGTCTGAGATTCTCTTACAGCCTACATATCGCATGCAGCGCATGAGCAATACATCGAAATTACATCTGCTCGAGTGCGCTGGCAACAAATTCCTTAATCATGGACCTCTTACAAAGTGTCTTCTTTCCAGGTTCTTCTACCCTCAGCAATTCACTTCCATACTGTGCTAACCTCCAGATGACCGTTCATGTTAATATCTTTGCATATGAAATCCTTAGTCCGATAGTGGGATTCTTGTTTTAGCGAAAACTACCCTCTAGCCTAGTACTAATCTGCATGCTTCGTTCATCATTTGTTTCATGCTTCCATGGTAGCAGAAGAGCTTGGCTCCGTCTACTGCTTAATCGATTTCCGCCACTTTGATGTTATGTTAATCGTTAATCTCATTTCTACTATTCCTTTTTGTTTTGACCTTTCTTTGATTTACTCTCAGTCCATGTTCTCTGCTAATTAGATTGTCCATTCAGTGCAACGGGTCCCGCAATTCTTCCTCAAGTTCACTGAGGATAGCAATATTATCAGCGAAGCTTTATCGTCGATATCCTTTCACTCCAAATTTTACTACCACTCTAGACTCTGTCTTTTACTTCCATTATTGCCCCTTCCATGAACAGTATCTCTCTAGGTCTTCCACTCTTGTTGTTCCCTCTTGATGTGCTTGTACTAGATAGTTAACCTCTCTCCCCCTACAGTATATACCCACTTTAACGATAATTTAAAACACCATCTTTTTACATTGTAAAAAGCTATTTTAGGTCGGCAGATACTGAGGCGTATCTGGATTCGTTCGTCTCTATTATCAAGTGCAATATCAGACCAGTGTCTTTATCTGTCGTAAAAGGAAAATCATTGTCATCCAAAACATCTCCAACTTTATCTCTATTGTTCATTAAAATATTATTGTTAGCAACTTGGATGCATAAACTTATTATGTAATTGCTTTCGCATTTTCTGCAGCCATTAATGGATGACGACATAACTGCAAAAATATAGTGGTTGCAAGGATTACAGAAAATAAACTACTTGATTCTGAAAACTGTTTCAGAAGCTTCAACGATTAATGAGTTTGTAAATTTACATATCAGCTTCAAGTCAGATGTGAGAGTAACCGAGAGGTACATAAGTTATGATTAAACAAACACTGTAATTTGCAACACCTTCCAAAATTATAGCTATTTTCACAAACACTGGTCAATAAATGTATTTGGCAACATGAACTGAAGGAAAATAAGAACTTCTTTTATTTATTTATTTGGCCTTTGGAGTATCTACACTATTTACCCATCAGCACAGTTTGTTGTAGCTTCTTGCACCTTTTTGTGAGATTTCTACATATTGCAACTTTTCCCTTCTATTCCACGCTTAAGCAACCTTCACCCTATTGTTATCTGCTTGTTTGATGGATTAGACAATATTTTTTCTCTCCTTGAGCAGGATTTTAGGACTTTCTTTAATCAAAAGTCAACAATTGTCAATAAATATTAATACATAATTTCTAGAAAGCACCAGTAATTATTCATACCGCCAACAAACATGGACAAGCTCGGCAACAATAGTCATTCTCAGTAACAACGGTCAACCTACAGCTGTGAAGTCAAATAAAATACAAACAATGAGGCTGCAACAGTTGGAATCATAATTCGGTTAGTGCTAGCATGAATGTGACGGTTCCTATCTATCGGCTGTGTTCTGTCTTGTTGACCATGTTATTATTTTATCAGATGTGATTTTTCACAACATCATCATGCCAAAGGTTAAAGGTTAAAACGGAGAAGTTGTGTGCACTTTCAGAAGGATTCAAGATTCAGTTTATCGACACTGATGGTACCGTTCTGCGATGTGTCGTCTGCGATGTAAATGTTGTAATCATTGACAAGAATCGAGGAAGTAGAACAAACCAGCACGTCCAGAACAACAAACATCTAAAAAACATGAAACTTCACAAGTCAAAACCCAAGCAAACTACTCTGATACACGCTTTCGCTTCAGGATCTGAAAAGCAGTACTCAACGAACCAGTTTATTGCGGATCTGGCCATGCTGTTAACTCAGTCAGAAATTCCACTACACAAAGTAAATAATCCTACATTTAAAATCATTTCTTTAGAAGTAAACACGTAGGCCAATACTGAAAGAGAGAACGATGAGAGAAAGTTATATAAAGCCAATTTATAAAAAACTTATAGAGAAAATAAAGGAATCAGTTCTCAAATATGAAGTGGGATTCGTAGTAGGTGAAACTACTGATACGCTGCAAAGGTTAATTTGATGTGTCGGTTTTCCTGTAGCTGGTGAATGGGTAAAACCTATGCATTTTAAAATGTACCAACTCTGGACGCACGATAATGCAATCGTTCAACGATGCATCTATGAATCTAGGGGCCAGGGACACACAATGCAAAAAAGCCAGGCTTGTAGAGAATCATCAAAAACGCAACATACTTTCGTCTCTCCATCAGTTATTGAAGGAATGGTACCCCAATTTCAACCCAGTGATATATACTGCACATGGTCTACATCGTGTTAGCGATAGTATCAGGGGGAATTACTACAGGGTAAATGACTTCATTACTGACCTGAAGAAGAGACTCCCAGTTGTCAAGCTTCATATTCAGAAATGCCAGGGTCCACCTTCCACTGTTTCCTGTCATTCCAAGAACGAGTACTTAGGAAAGATGCTCGGTTTTCTTGTGCGAAAACTTTGATACAGTCAAACACTTCATATGCGTCTTCCAGTCAACAGTCGCACCACCATCAGCAGGCCCAACGATTAGTCAACAACGAAGACTTAGATTAGGACTATTTTGCCATCTATGGCTGTAAGTATTTGCCTGATGTGATTGAGAGTTTGGAATAAGAAGATATGGAGAACGATAAATGCTGGAAGAAGCTGATGAGTTTTCGGGACATCCTTGACTGGATTGCTAAAGACAAATTCGAAATAAATTTAACAATCCAGATGTGGAAACCTTTGCAACTCTGAGTGAACTTCCTTTAGGGGTGCCAACAAGATATGCACCATTGGTTTACGTAGACGTCGAGAAAAGTTTCTTCGTGTATAAAGCACCAACAGCTTAGCGTCAGATACGTTGAAATGATGTGTGTAAATAGTATAACGGAACCCCACGAATGGAACATAGAAAGTTAATCTATCTCGTTTAAATGAAAATAAAGTGATTTGATCAGCACCTTTTCGTGTGTATGTTTTCCTCCATTTTCTGACCATAATTTGCACTTTAAAAGCCCTTAAAATCCTTTATATTCCTATGCAGAATATTTTGAAGAATTCTGTAGCAGACCAATGTTAAGGATATTGGCCCATAATTTTGTGTGCCTGTTCTTTTATCCTTGTTATATACAGGAATCACTTGCACCTTTTTCCATTCGCTTGGGTCTTCTCGGTATGTGGCAGAAGTAGTACAGTTAAGTGAGAACATTTTGTTAGTGGTGGTTGCATTCATTCAGAGGCACCCCCTGAAGATTTCATGGGTTTTCCCCAGCCAGCAATTGGGTCCCTTCGTCCTCCCTTCCCGTCCCCTTTGCACTGCACCCCTCCAGCCCTACCTCTAGAAATGGTGGAAAATTGAAATTTTTGTGGGAAATTAAAAAAAGTTGCAGAAACTTAAAATTTATTGGTGGGGGTATTGTGTGTGTTTGCGTGTTTGACTTGAGGTCTAGAGCTCAATTGACCTAGTTAACAACACCACACTAGAGGGCATCATTGGCCCTCCCCTCCCCTTCCCATCCAGAAATTGGTTGGGAAAGGACTCTGTGCTGGGCTGCTGGATAGGATAGACATAAATCTCTATTTTGGTATATTTTTTGTTTACAGTGGTATATTGTTCATTTAAACGACTTGTCATTGATCTAGCAGTAGGCAGTGTGTTCTCATCGAGATCTAGAGACCGCCTGACCTATTTCACAACACCACCAACTGGAGGCGCTGCTGATCCTCCCCAAACTCTCCACCACCTCTCACCCACTGTGTCCCACCTCCTCTCCCCCACTTGTGAAGGAGCTTCAGTCTGTGCTGAGCTGTCTGACAGGACCGATGTAAGTCTATACTCTGTGTAATGTGTTCAATGAATGAGATGTCTGTGCTAGAGAAGGTGGGGTTTAACAGTTGTATAGCTGTAATCATGCAGCTGAGGACTGTGTACATAGTCACGTGCATTATTCTTGGAAAGCAATATGCTTCATCAAATAATGAAGAGACAGCAGAGTGGGTTAAGTCTGCAAATCATGGTGATAAATTTCTGTGCTGCAACTGTAGATCACTCAATAAAACTCCACTCTCTTCCAAAGTGCAAGAGGCAAGACACTCATCCACTCCAGTGATTGCATTCATGTGTACAATTCTGGTGATGAGCAGAGATAAGTTCAATAAGTGTACTATGTGCAAGCACACATCGGAGGGCTCTATCCATAGCCTCCTACACGATGAGTGGAAAGGAACGACGTAATGGATGAGTGTGGGGTGAGTACTTTTACATAGGTAATTGTAGTGCAGTGGGGTGGGGATAAAATGCATTTCTGATCTCACACAGGTAGTTGCTTGTGCTATGAACTCACATGGATAGACATTTGTGCTGGAACGTTTCGGAAATACACGGAGGAGTTTGGATTTCAAGTGATCTAGTACATAATATCACCACCAGAGGGCACTATCATCCACCCCAATGACATCCCCCCAGGAGCCAATAGGAATGCTGGAATGCCATATCTTGTCACATGATCGTGATGTAGAGGATGTAGGGTGAATGTAGCACCTCGCCAGTCTCAGGCAGTCTCTACAGGAAGAAGAATCACGAAGCACTATCAGCAACAGCAGTCAGGATCATGCAGCACACCGCAGCAGAAGAATAGGAAGAACCATAAAAGTAAGTGTGTGTTTGTGTGTTAGTGTATATATATCCACACACACACACACACACACACACACACACACACACACACACACACACACACTTACTTTTACTGTTCTCCCTATTCTGTTGCTGTGGTGTGCTGCACGATCTCGACTGCTGTTGCTGGTAATATATATTTATATGTGTGTGTGTGTGTGTGTGTGTGTGTTTGTAGATCAGTTTGGATTCCGTAGAAATGTTGGAACACGTGAGGCAATACTAACCTTACGACTTATCTTAGAAGAAAGATTAAGAAATGGCAAACCTACGTTTCTAGCATTTGTAGACTTAGAGAAAGCTTTTGACAACGTTATCTGGAATACTCTCTTTCAAATTCTGAAGGTGGCAGGGATAAAATACAGGGAGCGAAAGGCTTTTTACAATTTGTACAGAAACCAGATGGCAGTTATAAGAGTCGAGGGGCATGAAAGGGAAGCAGTGGTTGGGAAAGGAGTGAGACAGGGTTGTAGCCTCTCCCCGATGTTATTCAATCTGTATATTGAGCAAGCAGTAAAGGAAACAAAAGAAAAATTCGGAGTAGGTATTAAAATTCATGGAGAAGAAGTAACAACTTTGAGGTTCGCCGATGACATTGTAATTCTGTCAGAGACAGCAAATGACTTGGAAGAGCAATTGAACGGAATGGACAGTGTCTTGAAAGGAGGATATAAGATGAACATCAACAAAAGCAAAACGAGGATAATGGAATGTAGTCAAATTAAATCGGGTGATGCTGAGGTGATTAGATTAGGAAATGAGACACTCAAAGTAGTAAAGGAGTTTTGCTGTTTAGGGAGTAAAATAACTGATGATGGTCGAAGTAGAGAGGATATAAAATGTAGACTGGCAATGGCAAGGAAATCGTTTCTGAGGAAGAGAAATTTGTTAACATCGAGTATAGATTGAAGTGTCAGGAAGTCGTTTCTGAAAGTATTTGTATGGAGTGTAGCCATGTATGGAAGTGAAACATGGACGATAACCAGTTTGGACAAGAAGAGAATAGAAACTTTTGAAATGTGGTGCTACAGAAGAATGCTGAAGATATGGTGGGTTGATCACATAACTAATGGGGAGGTATTGAATAGGATTGGGGAGAAGAGAAGTTTGTGGCACAACTTGACTAGAAGAAGGGATCGGTTGGTAGGACATGTTTTGAGGCATCAAGGGATCACAAATTTAGCATTGGAGGGCAGCGTGGAGGGTAAAAATCGTAGAGGGAGACCAAGAGATCAATACACTAAGCAGATTCAGAAGGATGTAGGTTGCAGTAGGTACTGGGAGATGAAGAAGCTTGCACAGGATAGAGTAGCATGGAGAACTGAATTAAACCAGTCTCAGGACTGAAGACCACAACAACAACAACAGTGTTTGTAGGTGCTCATTGCTTCTTCTTCGGTGTTCACTGTGTCCAGACCACCCGCAGTAATGACCACCTACTTGTCAGGGCCTCGAGTGACTTCCAACATGTCAGGACAAGCATTAACAGCGCCATTGGATCCTGTTGCACACCTGGTGGGCATGCTGGAGCAGTACAATGATGTGCTGTTCTCTACACCACCCAATGATCTCTGTAACAAACACGCACAGCCAGCTCCTGACTCACAGAAGTGTGCAGGTGGTCCTATCCTACATGGTACAGGTCAGTAATGGATGCCAACTTAAGAGTCAACTCGGGAGATTCCAATGTGACAGAAATACGAACGAGGTGTAGATATTGTAGATGAGAAGCTAGCAGTTTCACCTGGTGCTCTAATACTTTTTGCTTCAACGTACAATGTAACATCTGCAGGTTCAAAGGATTTAAATGCCGGTAGACTAGCAGCTGTAAAAGCCAATGACTGGTTTGTTCTGTCATAAACTCAAAATGTGTCTAAAATGTTAAAGCGCAGTTTACTGAATGGGATGAAATGAAAAGTGCTGATACTTATATCAGTCAGCAGATGACCACCGAGTATTAATCAACTCGTAGCCAACCAGACTTCAACTGAATTCCCCTAACTCAATTACAGCAGTGTAGAAAGACGCAGCACTCAATGTAAAATCAGAGAACATGATCATTTACCTGTGACACTCCACTGTTACAAACATGTTTGGTCTTGCGATGACATTATATAGTGTGTTGGAAATACTGAACAGACATCTGCATTGTCTTAAAAGTGTGTATAAAGACATTTCAGACTTATTTCTGTGTGAATAGTGTGTATGCTGACGATTTACACCGATGTTTCAGTACAATTGCGAAAGAAATAAAGGACAGACAACAAATTTTGGAGAAATTCAAGCTGAATTCCATGCATACAAACGGCCCTTATTTCGTAAATTGTGATCAGCAGTTAAGGTGAAAAAAATACCTGTCGATTTTTTAGATGGATTGCATCCAATGTATGATTTTTCACTGTGTGTATTTGTGTATGTATTACATATTAAAACAAAAATGAGGCGAAATGTCGCTGAGGTGTTTGAGCGTTTGTTGTAAACAGTGACAAACCGATGCCCAGACAACCTCCAAACTGATCACAGTGGAGAGATTTACAATAGATGTTTCAAGACTGTGATGCCGCAATATGGTATACATCACTACTCAATATTCGTCCACCTGAAGACAAATGTCATTGAATGTCTGAAGAAATCAGTAAAAGGTCAAATATGGATACGTTTTAATCTTCATGTTTGATACAAATGGGTAGATATCCTCTCAGAAGTAATTGCACAGTGTAACTGAACCAAACATAGCACAGTAGAAATGAGACCAATCGATGTTTGTGACAAGGGTCTAATGGATTCAGTGTACTACCGTATTGAGATGCTGGATGCACGTAAATAGAAATTTAATAGAGGTAATTTGGTACGTATTTCAAAACACAAGAGAGCATTTGAAAAGTAATATCTCCCTAGCTAGTCGAGTGAGATATTTACAGTTTACAAAGTGCAGAGGACAAATCCTAAAACTTACATCTTAAAGGATACCAGTGGCTTTGAAATTTCAGGACGTCTTTACACCGAGGAAATGCAGAAGAGCTCAAAACCACACGTGTCTCTTATGGAGTGTGTCATAAGCCATCAAGGAAATAGAGCACTAGTAAATTGGCTTGGTTGTCCTGCAACACGAAACAGGTGGATTGACGCTACAATGAGGTGGACAGAGGACCATCGGCATAGAAGCATAACATGCATAATAGAAGACGCGTTATTAGTAGGCGGTGGTGTTCTCAGCAAACTTCCTGTTGTATTACACCTGGTACAAAGCTTCAAAAACGTTTGGCTCGTTAAGATACGAGGATTAATCAGCTTTACAAGACGTGTTTGGGACATGAGACTGCATACGCAAAACATAAGTATCTCCCAGGACATCATGGCCCAGATCGAATTTTAGCTGTTCAAGACAAGGTAATACACGCGAGATAGAATATTGGTATAGGTCAATGCATTGCACCATTCGTAGCTAATAAAACCATGCGTGGTAAAATTAAGTGAGGAAGGCAACGATCTAGATGAAGAAGGGGTGTTTAAAAAATCTGTATTCTAACGACGACATATGCAGCTGCAGGTGCCCTGAAACGTAAGGACCCCATAAAGTATCCAATAGCGATACCAAAGACATCGGGTAGTATCGTCCCCTTTCCCATACCTGCCCTCGCAGGTCTCTTAGCGGGCCAACTATAGCGCCATCTGGTTTCCCCCTTCAAGCTAGACGAGTTTCGTTCTTTGTAGTTTTTTATTTGATGCTTATTTGACGAGATATTTGGTCCGGTCAATATCAATGGACAACACTGTATATATATATATATATATATATACACAGGGTGAGTCACCTAAAACCTACGTTTTTTTAAATGGAACCCCGTTAGTTTTGTTAGCACATCTGAACATATAAACGAATACGTAATCAGTGCCGTTCGTTGCATCGTAAAATGTTAATTACATCCGGAGATATTGTAACCTAAAGTTGACGCCTGAGTACCACTCCTCCGCTGTTCGATCGTGTGTATCGGAGAGCACCGAATTACGTAGGGATCCAAAGGGAACGGTGATGGACCTTAGGTACAGAAGAGACTGGAACTGTGGTGTCACCGCCAGACACCACACTTGCTAGGTGGTAGCTTTAAATCGGCCGCGGTCCATTAGTACATGTCGGACCCGCGTGTCGCCACTGTCAGTGATCGCAGACCGAGCGCCACCACACGGCAGACCTCGAGAGAATTACTAGCACTCGCCCCAGTTGTACGGACGACTTAGCTAGTAATGCAACATTGACGAAGCCTCGTTTATTTGCAGAGAAGATAGTTAGAATAGCCTTCAGCTAAGTCAATGGCTACGACCTAGCAAGGCGCCATAGCAATTGATATCGTATGAAGCATGTCTCATGAAGAACGATGTATACAAATGATGGATTAAAGTTAAGTATTCAAGAAGCTACGTACTTTTCTTTATAGCATTCATTACGTATCCTGTTTCAGACCTCACGCCATCTTGCGTGAGCTTATAGCGTGCATTTCGGCCTTCTCTAGCAATATAACAAGTGGCGACGAGGCTGAAGAAAAAAGTCTTCTTTCTATTTGATTGATTTACTTGTGTCATGGCTTCGCCACAATCTCCAGATGTACTGTCCGAATTTTATCGCTTGCAGAATCAGCAGACGCAGGCGTTATTGGATGCCCTTGGACAGCTCGTCCAGGGTCAACGTGCAATGCAACACGATGCGGCAGCCGCCGCTCCACCGCTACCGCACCCACAACATGCAGTTGCACCACCGTTTCGACACTTCAATGAGGCGATGGAAAGCTGGACGTAGTGGTAACGCCAGTTTGGATTTCATCTCGCCGCCTACAGAATTCAAGGTAACGAGCGGGAGCCTCATTTATTGGCATGTGTAGGGGTGAAAACGTACCGTGTGATAGTGAAATTATTTCCCCGACGCGACGTCGCAACTCTGTCCTACGAAGAAATTTTGTCTGCTTCAGATGCCTATTTCAAGGAATCAGTCAATGTAGTTGCAAAACGGTATACGTTCTTTCGTACAAAACGTACGGCCGGTCAGACTAATAGGGAGTGGGTTGCAACTTTGCAAGGCCTTACAAGGGATTGTGCTTTTGAGTGTGAATGTGGACTCCCTTATTCAGATACTATGGTACGTGATGCAATTGCACAGAACGTTTCTGATGTTCATATACGGGAGCAAATTTTGAAACTAGTCAATCACTCCCTTCAACAAGTGATAAACATATTGGATAGGCAAGACACACTTGACTTTGCTCAGGAATCATTTGAAACTGTGCCAGCTGTGTGTCATATTAACCGGCCCGCCGGGCGAGCTACACGGAACGGTAAACAGCCCTCGCGCACGTTTGCGCAGCCACGTGTCCCGCACCAGCATGCAAATGCAGTACTAAAGTCATGCCCGCGGTGTGGTACTAGACATTCGCGTGAGAATTGCCCGTCACGCCAAGCTATTTGCTTTTTCTGTAATAAAAAACGACATGTTCAACGCGTTTGCCAGAAAAAGCTCAGATCGGACACAAAACACCATTCCCGGCCCCTTGCTTCGCGCCTGAATCGCACCAAGAATGCTCAGGCTTGTGAACCTTCGCCCATGGAAATTCATGTAATTAATTCCACTCCTCCCAGTGCCGCTTTCTCTAACAGTGAC
The DNA here is from genome assembly GCF_021461395.2 of Schistocerca americana. Lineage (NCBI taxonomy): Eukaryota > Metazoa > Arthropoda > Insecta > Orthoptera > Acrididae > Schistocerca > Schistocerca americana. Next base: position 98,966,370 of record NC_060121.1, read on the forward strand.
TGTGTTCGTCCCACAAAAAGTGTGCATCGACATCGCCGGAAATCACGTCAATTAGCAAGTGATTCTGTACCAGTGTGAGTTCACGTTGCACGAGACAGTCGCTCTTGTCGTCTGCAGGACAATAAACTTTTTGTAGACTTGGACATTAATGGCAACGTGATCCCATTCCAGCTAGATACAGGAGCTGCAGTTTCATTGCTCAATAAAGACACGTACAAACAACTGGGCACACCCCTGTTGCGTGCCGCAAATGTTACACTAACTACATATTCAGGACAGCATATCCCTGTGTTACGACAGTGCAGCCTTCTTGCAACATACAAGGGACAAACAAAACTTGTGTCATTTTACGTCCTTCGTTCTTCTTCTGCGGTGAACTTGTTTGGTTTAGATTTATTTCAGTTGTTTAACTTGTCTGTAGTCAATCAGGTCCCATCAGTGAACCAGACTGTGCCTTCAGACAGTGTTTCTCGTCTATGTGCAGAATTTGCAGACATTTTTGCACCGGGCCTTGGTTGCGCTAAGAGCTATAAAGCACATTTGGAACTGAAAGTAAACGCGCAACCGAAATTTTTCAGGGCGCGCAATGTTCCCCATGCATTGCGTGATGAGGTCGCAAGAACGTTACACGATTAAGAATCACAAGGTGTAATTGAACGTGTGCAGGCTTCTCTCTGGGCCTCAACCTTAGTAATTTTGTCAAAACCTTCCGGAAAATTGAGACTGTGTGTGGACTTCAAGGCAACAGTGAATCCCCAACTAGTGATTGCCACTTTTCCTTTACCGCGCCCGGAAGAACTTTTTGACAAACTGTGCCCGGGTTCATAATTTTCTAAGTTGGACCTAGCAGATGCGTACTTGCAAATACCGGTGGACAAAGAATCCTAGCGCGTATTGGTGGTTAACACGCATCTTGGTTTGTATCGATTCAAAAGATTGCCATTCGGATGTGCGTCCGCCCCTGCATTGTTTCAGCAATATCTGCAAACTGTTTGTGCGTCGGTCCCTACTGCAGCAAACTATCTGGACGATATTGTGATCTCCGGAAAGACAGAAGACGAACATTTAGCAAACCTCCGGACATTATTTCAGGTCTTGCGACAAAATGGTCTTCGCTTGCGGAAGGACAAATGTGTGTTTTTTGCTCGTGACTTACCATATTTGGGACATATAATCAATGCCCAAGGCATACATCCGAGTCCAGAGCACCTCCGTGCCATACAAGACTTGCCTTCGCCCCAGAATTTGAAGCAGCTACAGAGAGTGTTGGGAAAAATTAACTATTACAATATATTTGTGCCGCGCGCTTCTTCCATTTCAGCTCCGCTTCATCGCTTACGCCTTAAAGGTGTTCCGTTCGTCTGGACGACGGAATGCGAACGCGCCTTTTGCCAGTTGAAATCGGCGTTGCTTTCAAACACTTGCCTTACGCCGTTCGATCCCCAGAAACCCCTTTTGTTGATGGTAGATGCATCGGATTTCAGGATCGGTGCTGTGCTTGCGCACAAAGATGGATCGCATGATCGCCCTATTGCCTTGGCGTCCAAATTGCTCTCGTCAGCGCAAAGAAATTATTCACAAATCGAGAAAGAAGCTTTGGCTCTCGTGTTTGGTGTTACAAAGTTTCACGATTTCTTGTATGGTCGTCACTTTACCATCATCACAGACCACAAACCTTTGACATCGCTTTTTCCTCCGAACAAGCCTGTCCCTCCACGTACAGCGCAGAAATTCATTCGCTGGTCTATTTTCCTCTCGCAGTACCGCTACGATATCTTGTATCGGTCCACTGCTAAGCACCGAAACGCCGATGCGTTGTCCCGTTTGCCTGTTGCTGAGGATAGAGCATTCGATTCTTCCGAACTTGCTTGCATGTTCATTGATGCGGAAACCGATGATGTGGTCGAATCGTTTCCGATTGATTTTCGTCGTGTAGCTACAGCCACAGCTGCTGCCCCTGTCCTTGCTACCGTTTCGCGTTTTGTTGCTACGCAATGGCCCTTGTCAAAGTCACGGATCGAGGATCCGGTGGTTCGCAGATTCTTTGTTCACAAGGAGAGACTTTTTGTACGACGTGGTGTTTTGCTGTTGGGTTCTGATAATGATCAGTCCAGAGTCGTGGTCCCACGTTCGTTACAGTCCTCTGATTTACGGCTTCTTCACCAAGGACATTGGGGTATAGTGCGAACGAAACAGCTTGCTCGTCAGCACTGTACTTGGTTCGGAATCGATGCTGCGATTACGAAAATGTGCTCTTCTTGCATGGCGTGTGCCGAACAACACTCCGCACCACCGCGGAAATTCTTTGCATAGCCAAAAGCCACTTCCCCTTGGCAACGCGTACACATCGATTTTGCTGGTCCATTCTGGAATGATCGATGGTTGGTTTTTGTCGATTCTTTCAGTAATTTCCGTTTTGTTGTCCGGATGTCTTCCACGACATCATCTGCCACCATCCAAGTGTTATCTGCTATCTTTTGCATTGAAGGTCTTCCTTCCACAGACTATTGTTTCCGACAATGGCCCACAATTCATGTCCGCAGAATTTCAGTAATTCTGCAGGGCCAATGGTATTCAACATCTGACGTCCGCGCCGTTTTCGCCTCAGTCAAACGGTGCCGCTGAACGATTGGTCCGGACTTTCAAGTCACAGATATTGATGTTGAAAGAGTCGCATTCTCGGGAGGACGCTTTGTTGCTCTTTTTGTCTTCGTATCGCTCTCAGTTCCGAGATGGTCGCTCGCCGGCTGAGTTGCTCCACGGTCGTCCTCATCGAACCTTGATGTCTTTGCTGCTTTTGCTGCAGGCGACGTTGTATTCTATCGCAACTATCGCGGTTCACGGCGTTGGCTCGCAGGGCGCATGCTTCGCGGCCTCGACCACGCGATGTATTTGGTTTTGGGGGCCTCTGGTGAGGTGCGTCGGCATCTCAATCAGCTGCGCCTCTGTCGGTGCCTGGGTTCTGCCGCTCCCCGTCTGCTTTCAGCGCCCTGGGGACCCATCTACTGGCTCGCCTCATCCCCAGGTGTTACCGACGCTGCCTTCCATTTTGCCCCATGGCGACGCGCCGCCGCCGCCACCGCCGCCGCCGCCTGTTCTCCCGCCGACGCCGCCCGCAGTGGACGCGTGGCTGCAGCCGCCAAGCGCCTCCCTGGGTCACGCGCAGCCGATCGCTTCCCGCGACCAGCAGTCCTCCGCCATGGAACTCTTGCCCGCTCCGGACCACATGGCGTCTTCGCGCGTCGGGTACCCCGACGCGATGGAGGTCGACCCTTCGGCCCCTCCTGTCTCTTTACGGGCGCATACACCGCATGTTGGCGTGCACCCTGGACTAGGTTTTCAGGCGTTTCCTAGCTCCCCTCGGACCAAATGGCCGGGTGCGGGTGGCACAGCCTCGCCTGTTGTTAGGCTCCCCACCTCATCGCATACGCCAACATGGGGTCCTCCCTACGGCGGGCGGAAGCCTTATAACACGACCGTTCGCCGATTTGCGGGGGAGGAATGTGGTGTCACCGCCAGACACCACACTTGCTAGGTGGTAGCTTTAAATCGGCCGCGGTCCATTAGTACATGTCGGACCCGCGTGTCGCCACTGTCAGCGATCGCAGACCGAGCGCCACCACACGGCAGGTCTCGAGAGACTTACTAGCACTCGCCCCAGTTGTACGGACGACTTACCTAGCGATGCAACACTGACGAAGCCTCGTTTATTTGCAGAGAAGATAATTAGAATAGCCTTCAGCTAAGTCCATGGCTACGACCTAGCAAGGTGCCATAGCAATTGATAGTTATCGTCTAAAGCATGTCTCATCAAGAACGATGTATACAAATGATGGATTAAAGTTAAGTGTTCCAGAAGCTACGTACTTTTCTTTATAGCATTCATTACGTATCCTGTTTCAGACATCACGACATCCTGCGTGAGCTTATAGCGTGCATTTCAGCCTTCTCTAGCAATATAACAGGAACAGCACATTACGTCCACATGCTAACACCTTTTTATTGGTCTTTTTCACTGACGCACATATACATTACCATGAGGGATGAGGTACACGTTCGACGGGCGTTTCATAGGACTTGGAGGACGCATAAATTGGCCAGCCCGTTCTGCTGCTCTTACACCTCTGGACTTCTTTCTGTGGGGTATGTTAAAGGAGAATGTGTACCGTGATGTGCCTAAAACCCCAGAGGATATGAAACAACGTATTGTGGCAGCCTGCGGCGATATTACACCAGATGTACTGCGGCGTGTACGACATTCATTACGCCAGAGATTGCAATTGTGTGCAGCAAATGATGGCCACCACATTGAACATCTATTGGCCTGACATGTCGGGACACACTCTATTCCACTCCGTAATTGAAAATGGAAACCACGTGTGTACGTGTACCTCACCCCTCATGGTAATGTACATGTGCGTCAGTGAAAAAGACCAATAAAAAGGTGTTAGCATGTGGACGTAATGTGCTGTTCCAGTCTTCTCTGTACCTAAGGTCCATCACCGTTCCCTTTGGATCCCTACGTAATTCGGTGCTCTCCGATACACACGATCGAACAGCGGAGGAGTGGTACTCAAACGTCAACTTTTGATTACAATATCTCCGGCTGTAATTTTTTACAATGCAACAAACGCACTGATTACGTATTTGTTTATATGTTCAGATGTGCTAACAAAACTAATGGGGTTCTATTTAAAAAAAAACGTAGGTTTGTGATAAAAAACATACTTCCGTGCATTTTTTTATCGTTTGTATTAACCAATTAAACTAGCCCCTCTTCTCACGTTCGGTCTGTGGAATCGATTCGTCAGTTTTTGATGTGGTTTACGAAATATATCCAGCGGCAACGTTAGGTGACTCACCCTGTATATATATCATCCACCCATCAGTCGGGTTTCAGATGCAAGCCGTATACTCTGACTTTAAAGGAACGATCGTCAGTATTGCGCGAGTTACTTCCCACCGAATGATTTAAGCAAGGCGGAGTGTTGTACTGCGCTGATTGAACTGGAGGTTTTCAACAGCATTCCGAATATCACAGAGTCTAACAATGAACTTCCTCTGGAAATTAATGGTGGAAGAGAATTTTTGGAAACAGAACCTGGTGCATTCGATGTTGACGATTAAAACGAAGTTTTAAAACTGACTAGTAAAGGGATCGCGGTACGTGCAAACATCAGTACACTAATTGGGAAATAACGGCTGTGAATGCAACGATTGACTTTAAACAGAAAGGATCAGTAGGTCGGATACTGTGTTTCACAAAATAACGGATTTTGAAGAAGGATCCTAATAAATTCTACAGATCCGACCAATCAAATACAATCCATGTAGAGTGTAGCATCATAACAAGCTCTTATTTCAGCAACAGACTTTTTCATGTAATTTATGGATTCCCGTGGTCTAGGGGTAGCGTCTTTGTTTCATAATCAAAATGTCTTCGGTCCCGGGTTCGATCCCCACCACTGCCTAAATTTTGATAAATAATCAGAATTGGCGGCCGAAGACTTCCAGCATAAGAAGTCAGCCTCATTCTGCCAACGGCCTTGTCAAAGAGGGCGGAGGAGCGGATAGAGGTTCAGGGCACTCTCTTGTCCTAGGGGTGGGAAATTGCCCCTAAAGGTGGAAGAATCAGCAATGATCAACGACATGAGGATGCAGAAGGCAACGGAAACCACTGCATTAAAGACAAGTAACGTGTATCCACAGGACATGTGGCCTGTAATTGAAGATGTGTCATGACGATCTCTCCATTGGCAAAAGATTCCGGAACAGTCCCCTATTCGGATCTCCGGGAGGGGACTGCCAAGGGGGAGGTTACCATGAGAAAAAGACTGAATAATCAATGAAAGGATAACGTTCTACGAGTCGGGGCGTGGAATGTCAGAAGCTTGAACGTGGTAAGCAAACTAGAAAATCTGAAAAGGGAAATGCAAAGGCTCAATCTAGATACAGTAGGGGTCAGTGAAGTGGAAGGAAGACAAGGATTTCTGGTCAGATGAGTATCGGGTAATATCAACAGCAGCAGAAAATGGTATAACAGGTGTAGGATTCGTTATGAATAGGAAGGTAAGGGAGAGGGTGTGTTACTGTGAACAGTTCAGTGACCGGGTTGTTCTAATCAGAATCGACAGCAGACCAACACCGACAACGATAGTTCAGGTATACATGCCGACGTCGCAAGCTGAAGATGACAGATAGAGAAAGTGTATGAGGATATTGAAAGGGTAATGCAGTATGTAAAGGGGACGAAAATCTAATAGTCATGGGCGACTGGAATGCAGTTGTAGGGGAACGAGTGGAAGAAAAGGTTACAGGAGAATATGGGCTTGGGACAAGGAATAAAAGAGGAGAAAGACTGATTGAGTTCTGTAACAAGTTTCAGCTAGTAATAGCGAATACCCTGTTCAAGAATCACAAGAGGAGGAGGTATACTTGAAAAAGGCCGGGAGATACAGGAAGATTTCAATTAGATTACATCATGGTCAGACAGAGATTCCGAAATCAGATATTGGATTGTAAGGCGTACCCAGGAGCGGATATAGACTCATATCACAATATAGTAGTGATGAAGAGTAGGCTGAAGTTCAAGACATTAGTCAGGAAGAATCAGTACGCAAAGAAGTGGGATACGGAAGTACTAAGGAATGACGAGATACGTTTGAAGTTCACTAACGCTATAGATACAGCAATAAGGAATAGCGCAGTAGGCAGTACAGTTGAAGAGGAATGGACATCACTAAAAAGGGCCATCACAGAAGTTGGGAAAGGAAACATACGTACAAAGAAGGTAGCAACGAAGAAACCATTGGTAGCAGAAGAAATACTTCAGTTGATTGATGAAAGAAGGAAGTACAAACATGTTCCGGGAAAATCGGGAATACAGAAATACAAGTCACTGAGGAATGAAATAAATAGGAAGTGCAGGGAAGCTAAGACGAAATGGCTGCGGGAAAAATGTGGAGACATCGAAAAGGATATGATTGTCGGAAAGACAGACTCAGCATACAGGAAAGTCAAAACATCCTTTGGTGACGTTAAAAGCAAAGGTGGTAACATTAAGAGTGCAATGGGAATTCCACTGTTAAATACAGAGGAGAGAGCAGATAGGTGGAAAGAATACATTGAAAGTCTTTATGAGGGTGTAGATTTGTCTGATGTGATAGAAGAAGAAACAGGAGTCGATTTAGAAGAGATAGGGGATTCAGTATTAGAATCGGAATTCAAAAGAGCTTTGGAGGACTTACGGTCAAATTAGGCAGAAGAGATCGATAACATTCCATCAGAATTTCTAAAATCATTGGGGGAAGTGGCAACAAAACGACTATTCACGTTGGTTTGTAGAATATATGAGTCTGGCGACATACCATCTGACTTTCGGAAAAGCATCATCCACACAATTCCGAAGACGGCAAGAGCTGACAAGTGCGAGAATTATCGCACAATCAGTTTAACAGCTCATGCATCGAAGTTGCTTACAGGAATAATATACAGAAGAATGGAAAAGAAAATGGGGAATGCGCTAGGTGACGATCAGTCTGCCTTTAGGAAAAGTAAAGGGACGAGAGAGGCAATTCTGATGTTACGGCTAATAATGGAAGCAAGGCTAAAGGAAAATCAAGACACTTTCATAGGATTTTCGACCTGGAAAAAGCGTTCGACAATATAAAATGGTGCAAGCTGTTAGAGATTCTGAAAAAAGTAGGGGTAAGCTATAGGGACAAACGGGTCGTATACAATATGTACAACAACCAAGAGTGGACGATCACGAGCGAAGTGCTCGTATTAAGATGGGTGTAAGACAAGGCAGTAGCCGTTCGCCCCTACTCTTCAATCTGTACATCGAGGAAGCAATGATGGAAATAAAAGAAAGGCTCAGGAGTGGAATTAAAATACAAGGTGAAAGGATATCAATGATACGATTCGCTGATGACATTGCTATCCTGAGTGAAAGTGAAGAAGAATTAAATGATCTGCTGAACGGAATGAACAGTCTAATGAGTACACAGTATGGTTTGAGAGTAAATCGGAGAAAGACGAAGGTAATGAGAAGTAGTAGAAATGAGAACAGCGACAAACTTAACATCTGGATTGATGGTCACGAAGTCAATGAAGTTACGGAATTCTGCTACCTAGGCAGTAAAATAACCAATGACGGACGGAGCAAGGAGGACATCAAAAGCAGACTCGCTATGGCAAAAAAGGCATTTCTGGCCAAGAGAAGTGCACTAATATCAAATACCGGCCTTAATTTGAGGAAGAAATTTTTGAGGATGTACGTCTGGAGTACAGCATTGTATGGTAGTGAAAGATGGACTGTGGGAAAACCGGAACAGAAGAGAATCGAAGCATTTGAGATGTGGTGCTATAGACGAATGTTGAAAATTAGGTGGACTGATACGGTAAGGAATGAGGAGGTTCTACGCAGAATCGGAGAGGAAAGGAATATGCGGAAAACACTGATAAGGAGAAGGGACAGGATGATAGGACATCTGCTAAGATATGAGGGAGTGACTTCCATGGTACTAGAGGGAGCTGTAGAGGGCAAAAACTGTAGAGGAAGACAGAGATTGGAATACGTCAAGCAAATACTTGAGGACATAGGTTGCAAGTGCTACTCTGAGATGAAGAGGTTAGCAAAGGAAAGGAATTCGTGGCGGGCCGCATCAAACCAGTCAGTAGACTGATGACCAAAAAAAAAAAAGTTGATTCCGAGGCCTCTAATCCCGCTGTTTGCCTCCCAGTAAAAGTTTAGGGTTTTGGCTATCTGGACCTGCGTTTTGCGGAGCTCTTGGAGGCAGAATCCCTACTTGCCGGACTGGAAGCGTTGGCGGCGAGCTTCAACCAGCCAGGGATCACAGCAGTCCCGTATTGTCAGCGAAGGTAGGATGGGCGTAAGGTATAAAACCAAATTGCACAAAGTGGAGTGCGCACTTCATAACAAAACATCAAGGTGCAAACCGAACAGCATGTGCAAACTACGAGGTTCTTACATAAGTAGATTTGAAACCCTGCAATGACGTCATTCGATATGACTACCCCGGTGGAAAATGACGGAAGATTATCGCCAGGAATAGTTCTCGCATGAATCTTATGCATCAACCACATTCAACAAGAACGATGATGCTGGGATTATCATCCAACTGCAGGACGCTTTGACTCTCCCACGCAAGAGTTTCATTTATCTTGATAGATCATTTATGAAAAGAGACGGTACCTCTACAGTGTCATCGAATCTCAAACGTAATGTTTTAACGTTCCTATTTCATAAGGTATGATATGTACTTAGCGGGGTCGAAACCTCGAAAATGTAGAAAATCATCACACAATGCCGGCATAAAATCAATTCTTAAAATGTGTGTCTCTGCTTTTCCCTCGAATTTGAGCGATTTGGTAAATGCTCAGCTGTTCATTGACGAGCCAGCTGATAGAACAATGGAAGAGTTCAAGAAATTTACTGCGTGTATACTTTCAAAATTGCTTATGGGATACTTTCACAACATGCGGAGAATTGTTCTGAATGTTAAGCAGGAACTTATTCTGTTACAAACTACAACGGATAACAATTCATACCTTCAAGGAGCTTAAGAGGAGAAGATCACCATCAATAAAACAATATGGAAAATGCCACACATCATAGTATCGAATGACCAGCGTTTGAAGCTTTTAGAAGTTATGAATGTCGGTGTATTTCTATCTTTCCCCTCATGGAGGGGGGGGGGGGGGTTCGGGTACCCAGTGTTACTCCAAGTACACAAACCTGGTCTATGAAAATGTCCTCTCAGCTAGAGACGCACAGGTTCATCACACTTGCGTTTCAGACCAATAAAAGAGGAGAAATATCAAGTGATTTCACCAAATATGCTAATTGCAAGTTTAATGGCAGAGTCTACCTGATCTCTGAATGCTATCCGTATGATAATTACACCTGCAGTGGGGTGATAATGTATACAGTCTGGCTAATGACGTATATGGGAGGGTCCGTGCTTCGTACTATGCAGGGGATGGATGTCTACTCATTCCACGGAAATTCAAGGAGCTGGCGCCAATCATCGTAAACGACTGCTTAAAACAGAACGAATTAATTAAATCTGGATCTACAGCTGTGCGAATTGAATCTGAATCTTCGGCAGATTTCCGGGAAGACACTGCAGCGTATGTTCTAGTTCTACATGACCATATGATTAACTACTGCCCGCTCAACATTTTGCTCAGCGAGCTGTGTAAATGAACAGGCGTTTCACCATTCCCAGAACATTCCACAGTGGTATCGGAAGTTGTGAACAATATCGCAGACTCTCAGGTTTCCTGTGGTGATGAGTGTAGACAGTTCATATATAAAGATGTAGAATTCGTAGCGTACACAGAAGGTCCCACAACCATGGAGACATTCTCAGTAATCATTGCATCACCGATGTCTTTCAAGGATGTGGAGTGCGCTGAAGCACGGAAGAGTGCTAAATAGTTAGCACATTTCTCCCATGGAGTTCACTGGAATGGTCATGGAATAACCTTTAACGACATGGTGACGTAGGTTCGATTACTCGACCACGGGGATACCATCAGCTACGCGTAGGGGTAGGAGAAGATCTCAAGCATGGGCTAATCTTCTCCGATGTCTTTCGTACTATAACTAATGGGGTAGCCCATTGACTGGAAGAAATAGGTTCTAGAACTCCAGTTCCAATTAGGCGATCAGACTATTGCTTTACTTGGTCTCTAAGAGGTAACGGAACGGCGAGGGCTCATAAATACCGAGGCTGTGCATTATGTTGCAGTGCGATGAGCGCCTCAAAATCCTTTTCGGTGCCGAGTTTGGGCGTGAGCAGGTACTCATAATCCTCGCAAAGTGTCTCTAGGTCCGAATATGGATCACCTCTGGATACCAGATTCACAGAATAGTCCATCAAAAATCGAAATTCCTGAAAAGAGTCAAGCTCAAAGATGTTCTCAGTGGAATCGCTGTTTACGATAGGTACATTATGTGGTGGGTGACATTATGATACATCGTTGGCAGTTCGACTTGACCACGTACTGGAATGTTATGTTTATTGTATGCTGTTAGACGTTTCTTCGTTTCTTGCAAGGGTTGAGCTCTAAGTTTCAGATAGCTAGCATAATTCAGAATGCTCACGGCTGCGCCGGAAATATTTGGAAATTTGTGGTAAGGTCTTATGGCACCAAACTGCTGAGGTCATCGGTCCCTAAGCTCACACGCTACTTAATCTAACTAACTTACGCTAAGGACAACACACACACTCATGCCCGAGGGAGGACTCGAGCCTCCGACCATGGGAGTCACGCGAACCGTGACAAGGCGCTCTAGACCACACGGCTACCCCAGCGCGGCCAGCTGCGCCGGTTTCTACTCGTAATTGAACTGGTTTCTCAACACTCTTCTATGAAAGGCTTATTGTTCTCTTGATGGTAGATAGCGGGCACCAGATTAGCGTCCTTCTGTTCAGCAGGAGGTTGTCTTGGCTAGTACGACGTGTGACACACAGAAGCTAAACGGCCAAACGGCTGTCGGAAGAACATTTTCGGCAGTTGGCCCATCTGTTAGGAGAGTCCTCGACTTGACGTTTTTTAAAACAATCCGGACACGATGGGAATATTTTAGTTACCCAAGACCGGTTTGATAAGGTCGAGCATAACTGAGGAGGTTGTTGGTTAATGGTACGGCGTCACGCCTGCACAGTTGTAACGTCCAGATCGCCATTACCGTTGGCTGTTGGCTGAGATGTATTTACATTAAAGGCTGCTGCGTAGACGGACGACTCCAGTTTCTGGCCTGCTGACACTTCGAAGCTTTCTGCTGAACCCAAAGCTTTATCTAATGAATGCTCTTGGGTTTGAAACGCCTCGTGTTGGAAATCCCTGTCTTGATTACCCCGAATTATCATATCCGTGATCCTCTCTTCTGCATAGGACTTTTAGGTGTAAAAAATGGTGTTTTCGCCCTAAACCTTGCAATTCCTCGCCCTTTCTCAATGAGACTGATTTGGCTGTTTCTTGCATTGGTAAAAGGCTAACCGGAATGAGATAACATGGATATGTCAGTGGGAATACTTAGCAACGAGCGAATATTTGAAACGGTGAGCTCCGAAGTCTTAGATAAGGGGGCCAATCTGCACAATAGCCAATAAATCTCGGCTTTTGAACAAGACAGAAACAAAGATGTCTTTAGACTGGCACCAGTTACCTTGAATGCGTGGTAATGCTCCAGTAATCTGCTTCCCATTCCTCCAGCATCTCATGAAGAAAAATCCGACACAGTGGTAGGTAAACACATTTTAAAATAATTTAAATTTATATTTGTTATACCAAATTGCAGGAAGTGCAATGTAGACTTCTGGTGGAAATCATAAGTCCATTGACATATTAAGCTTAGTGAATGTCGAAGTCCGAGTACCGGTATGGCACCCACATTCTAAGTCCAGTGTGCTGCCAAATCAACATCGAGCAGCACGTACTCCAGTCCAAGAGACGGAGCAGTCCACCACAGCGTAGCACTTCCACGTTCTACAGTACAATTTAATGGGTCCGTAGTTAAAGCAGCCGGTGGCTGGAGTCGCTGTATATTTTTCGCGGTCAGACTCTGTGTGTAGTAGGTGGGCAACGGCTGTGGGTTGAAGCTCACACTCCCGAAGATGGCCTACGATGTTAGCAGCGGGCCACGCGCGGAAAAAGTGGGCAACGACGATTTTCTCGACTGCGCGTAGCGGAGCGCTCCGGTGCTCGGTGCAAAGATTTTATAGTTCTGGATGAGCCCTGTCGGCTCGTTGTACGTTTTTACATATTTACCTACTGGCGCGATCCGTCGCTGTCTAGTAGGATGGTTGCGCTTCAGTCGCCTGTTAGTTGAGTCTTTGGTTGTAGATCCTTGGAGCGGCTTATTAGACGGCCGCTGTGGTGGAGCCGTTCCTGTCGCTTCAGTCCGGAACCGCGCTTCTGCTACGGTCGCAGGTTAGAAATCTGCCTCGTGCATGAATGTGTGTGATGTCCTTAGGTTAGTTAGGTTTCAGTAGTTGTAAGTCAAGGGGAGTGATGACCTCAGATGTTACGACCCATAGTGCTTAGACCCATTTGAACAATTTTTGAGCGGCTTATTGATTACATGGGCAATCAGTCACCCGTAGTGAGCGAGAGGGAGAGAGACAATGAGGCGCATGTGACGTACCGTGAGCTGATCACGGAGCTTGTTGTTGTCGTTGTGGTCTTCAGTCCTGAGACCGGTTTGCTGCAGGTCCCCACGCTATTCTGTGCAAGCTTCTTCATCTCCCAGTACCTACTGCAGCCTACATCCTTCTGAATCTGCTTAGTCTCTTGGTCTACCTCTACGATTTTTACCCTCCACGCTGCCCTCCAGTACTAAATTGGTGATCCCTTCATGCCTCAGAACATGTCCTACCAACCGATCCCTTCTTCTAGTCAAGTTGCGCCACAAACTCCTCTTCTCCCCAATTCTATACAATACCTCCTCATTAGCAATGTGATCTACCCATCTAATTTAAACCATTTATCGTCCATGTTTCACTTCCATACATGACTACACTCCATACAAATACTTTCAGAAACGACCTCCTGACGCTTAAATCAATACTCGATGTTAACAAATTTCTCTTCTTCAGAAACGCTTTCCTTGCCATTGCCAGTCTACATTTTATATACTCTTTACCTCGACCATCATCAATTATTTTGCTCCGCAAATAGCAAAACTCCTTTACTACTTTAAGTGTCTCATTTACTAATCCATTTCGCTCAGCATCACCTCACTTAATTCGACTACATTCCATTATCCTCGTTTTGCTTTTGTTGGTGTTAATCTCGTATCCTCCTTTAAAGACACTCTCCATTCCGTTCAACTGCTCTTCTAAGTCCTTTGCTGCCTCTGACAGAATTACAATGTCATCGGCGAACCTCAAAGTTTTTATTTCTTCTCCATGGATTTTAATCCCTACACCGAATTTTTCTTTTGTTTCCTTCACTGCTTGCTCAATATACAGACTGAATAACATTGGGGATAGGCTACAACCCTGTCTCACTCCCTTCCCAACCACTGCTTCCCTTCCATGCCCCTCGACTCTTATAACTGCCATCTGGCTTCTGTACAAATTGTAAATAGTCTTTTGCTCCCTGTATTTTACCCCTGCCACCTTCAGAATTTGAAAGAGAGTATTCCAGTCAACATTGTCAAAAGCTTCCTCTAAGTCTACAAATGCTATAAACGTAGGTTTGCCTTTCCGTAATCTTTCTTCTAAGATACGTCTTAGGGTCAGTATTGCCTCACGTGTTCCAACATTTCTACGAAATCCAAACTGATCTTACCCGAGGTCGGATTCTACCAGTTTTTCCATTCGTCTGTAAAGAATTCGCGTCAGTATTTTGCAACTGTGACTTATTAAACTGATAGTTCCGTAATTTTCACATCTGTAAACACCTGCTTTCTTTGGGATTGGAAGCTGGCCGGAGTGGCCTTGCGGTTCTGGACGCTACAGTCTGGAACCGAGCGACCGCTACGGTCGCAGGTTCGAATCCTGCCTCGGGCAAGGAATGTGTGTGATGTCCTTAGGTTAGTTAGGTTTAATTAGTTCTAAGTTCTAGGCGACTGATGTCCTCAGAAGTTAAGTCGCATAGTGTTCAGAGACATTTGAACCATTTTTTTGGGATTGGGATTATTATATTCTTCTTGAAGTCGTAGGGAATTTCGCCTGTCTCATACATCTTGCTCAGCAGATGGTAGAGTATTGGCAGGACTGGCTCTCCCGTGGCTGTCAGTAGTTCTAATGGAATGTTGTCTACTCCCGGGGCCTTATTTCGGCTTAGGTTTTTCAGTGCTCTGTCAAACTCTTCACGCAGTATCCCATTTCATCTTCATCAAAGTCCTCTTTCATTTCCATAATATTGTGCTCAAGAACATCGCCCCTGTATAGACCCTCTATATACTCCTTCCACCTTTCTGCTTTCTCTTCTTTGCTTAGAACTGGGTTTCCATCTGAGCTCTTGATATTCGTGCAAGTGGTTCTCTTTTCTCCAAAAGTCTCTTTAATTTTCGTGTAGGCAGTATCTATCTTACCCCTCATGAGATAAGCCTCTACATCCTTACATTTGTCCTCTAGTCATCTCTGCTTAGCCATTTTACACTTCCCGTCGATCTCATTTTTGTGACCTTTGTATTCCTTTTTGCCTGCTTCACTTGTTTCATTTTTGTATTTTCTCCTTTCATCAATTAAATTGAATATCTCTTCTGTTACCCAAGGATTTCTACTAGTCCTCGTCTTCTTACCTACTTGATCCTCTGCTGCATTCACTATTTCATTCCTCAAAGCTACCTATTCTTCTTCTACTGTATTTCTTTCCCGTCAATTGTTCCCTTATGCTCTCCCTGAAACTGTACAACCTCTGGTTCTTTCAGTTTATCCAGGTCCCATCTCCTTAAATTCCCACCTTTTTGCAGTTTCTTCAATATTAATCTACAGTTCATAACCAATAAATTGTGGTCAGAGTCCACATCTGCACCTGGAAATGTCTTACAATTTAAAATCTGGTTCCTGAATCTCTGTCTTACCATTATACAATCTATCTGAAACCTTCTAGTATCTCCAGGGTTCTTCCATGTATACAACCTTCTTTCATGATTCTTGAACCAAGTGTTAGCTATGATTAAGGTATTCTCTGTTCAAAATTCTACCAGGCAGCTTCCTTTTTCATTTCTTAGCCCCAATCCATATTCAACTACTACGTTTCCTTCTCTCCCTTTTCCTACTCTCGAATTCCAGTCACCCATGACTATTAAATTTTCGTATCCCCTCACTACCTGAATAATTTCTTTTATCTCATCATACGCTTCATCAATTTATTCATCATCTGCAGAGCTAGTTGGCATATAAACATGAACTACTGTAGTAGGAGTGTGCTTCGTGTCTATCTTGACCACAATAATGCTTTCACTATGCTGTATCTAGTAGCTTACCCACACTCCTATTCTTTTTTATTCGTTATTAAACGTACTCCTGCATTGCCCCTACTTGATTTTGTATTTATAACCCTGTATTCACCTGAACAAAAGTCTTGTTCCTCCTGCCACCGAACTTTAATAATTCCCACTATATCTAACTTTAACCTATCCATTTCCTTTTTTAAATTTTCTAACCTACCTGCCCGATTAAGGGATCTGACATTCCACACTCCGATCCGTAGAATGCCCGTTTTCTTTCTCCTGGTAATGACGTCCTCTTGGGTAGTCCCTTCCTGGAGATCCGAATTGGGGCCTATTTTACCTCCGGAATTTTTTACCCAAGAGGGCGCCATCATCATTTAATCATACAGTATGTAAGTAGGCTGTTTAGGTTTTTTTATTGGTAACGCCACCTCTGTATGAAAATCACTGGCTGTGCTGTGTGCAGTCTGTGGCTGCTTTGCATTGTTGTAATACTCGCCATTGTAGTGTTGGGCAGCGGCAGCTGCATGTGAAAAGCGCGTAGCGTTGCGCAGTTGGAGGTGAGCCGCCAGCAGTGGTGGATGTGGGGAGAGAGATGGCGGAGTTTTGAAATTGTCATGAACTGCTATATTTATATATGATGATATCAAGGTAAATACATTGTTTGTTCTCTATTAATATCTTTCATTTGCTAACTATCCCTATCAGTAGTTAGTGCCTTCAGTAGTTTGAATCGTTTATTTAGCTGGCAGTAGTGGCGCTCGCTGTATTGGCGTAGCTTGAGCAGCGAAGATTTTTGTGAGGTAAGTGATTTGTGAAAGGTATAGTTTAATGTTAGTCAGGGCCATTCTTTCGTAGGGATTTTTTGAAAGTCAGATTGCGTTGCGCTAAAAATATTGTGTGTTAGGTTAAGCACAGTCTTGTATAAATTGTTCAAAGGGGACGTTTCATATGTCGACCCTTAGCCGAGGATACCTCACTGGAATCTTCTGATTTTTTTTTCTTGTAGTTTGTGTAATTAGTGTAGCTATTGTTTATTGCTAGCGCGTAATTGTAGAGAGAATCTCCTTTGTAGTTGTAGTTTTTCATTGTTGTACACAGTTGTGGCATGCATGTAGATTTGCACCTAGTATTTCGCAGCTGCAATTAACTAGATATTATTTTCAGTGCTATGTTAATGTGTTCTCTTATTTTTTCTCTTCAAATTGTGCTTTTCTGTGTTATTGTGTGAAATACTGTGACAATAATGGCGTGTGAAAAACGTAACACTAGGCTCCAAAGTAAACTGAGAAATAATAGTGACGACGAGCGTAGCTTGCCAGCACCACTGTGTAAGGAATTAACAGATGTTCAAAGTAGTAATTTGGTAATTGTACATAGGGAAATGGAGCGGGCTGCAAACAATGGTGTAGACAGTGAAACAATTAGTGAAGAGGGAAGCATTATCGATCGATCGGTCGGCAACAGCTCACCTCAGGAATCCGAAATGACAGGACACAATCTTGCAAATACTGTAGATTCAGGTTTTGCGTCCTCACCCTTTTCTCAAATAAGTCAAGACACATTTTCAGCTTGTCAAAATGCGAATGTTGCCGGTGCAAATGCACTGCCGAAAAGCGTAGAGAAACAGATTCCAGACACTAATACATTATTATTGCAATTAATGCAACAAATGGAACAAAATCAGACACAAACACAGCAACAGTTAGACGCAATGGAACAAAATCTTCACACCACGCTTGAACAAACACGTGAAGATTTAACTACTGAGTTACATAACATTGAATCGAAATGTCAAAAAGTCTGTAATGACGTAAAGTCACAAATTTGTGAGCATTTTCAA
Source organism: Schistocerca americana (assembly GCF_021461395.2). Classification (NCBI taxonomy): domain Eukaryota; kingdom Metazoa; phylum Arthropoda; class Insecta; order Orthoptera; family Acrididae; genus Schistocerca; species Schistocerca americana. Next base: position 98,984,153 of record NC_060121.1, read on the forward strand.
CCTATTTTTTCGCGGCATGATAATGCATTACAGAATCATGAAGCAGCCATAAAAGAACTGCAAACCATTGTTCATGAAAATCATGAGACCTTGTGGGCTAAAATTGACGCAGTTGCATCTACCGATTCGGTTACGCAACTTGCAAAAACTCAGGAAAACTTAAAGGACACAGTAGATTCGATTTCAACACAAATGGACACTCTGAAACTTGGTTCAGAAAAACACAGTGAGGAAATAAGTACGCTATCGGAGAAAGTAGCCGAACTTTCGGATCAGGTCACTAACCTATCTACGAAGGTAGATGATAATCTGAATGACACAGAAGAGTGCAAACAAATTAGGAAATTCAAACAAAATCAGAATCAGATTAATACGCAACACCAAAGAGAAATCCGGGAAGTACAAGATCAGCTGACACAGTTAATACAAGAATTACGTATTTCAGAGGATATTCTCACCCCAATACGGGAAGAGGGACACAGAAATACGGAACAGCCACAAAATAATAACACAGGGCATTTCGGAAGTTATGAAAGAAATTGGCAATGTGCACCGAATTTTGAGATGGAACGGCCGACACGACCTAACAATGACCGATATGCGACTCGCCGACATGATGATTTTGACTATAAGCTGTTCATGACTACACGTAAATTCAAAACATTTAAAAATTCTGGCAACGACATTCATCCACAAGCATGGTTCCATCAATTCTCTCATTGTTTTCCTCCCAACTGGTCATTGGAGCACAGGTTAGAATTTATGTGTGGCTACTTGGAGAATGAACCAGCTGTAAGAATGCGATCGGTCATTCACGATTGACACAGTGAAGGAGAGTTTTACCATGCCTTCCTCTCAGCGTATTGGTCTCAAGCCACACAAGACCGAGTAAAACATGGCATCATAATAATGAAACGTTTCGAACAATCTGAATTTTCCAGTCTTGTGAAATATTTTGAAGACATGTTGCATAAGAATCAGTATCTTTCAAACCCATACAGCCCCTCAGAACTCATCCGCATTTGCTTAATCAAACTGCCTGAACATTTACGACATATTATTTTGGCAGGACGTTGCAAAGACGACATTGAAGCATTTCAGGGACTCTTACAAGAATTAGAAATTGACACTGACAATCGCGGAACGCGAAACCAGGAACACAACAATTACAGGTCACATCCGTCGCAATTCCGCGATGAAAGAAGTAATAACTTGACACGACAAGGCTATTCCCACAACACAAATCGTGACCAAAACAGACACCACCCGTATGACAACCGTTGGCAGAGTAGTAATAACTACAGGGAAAGATCACCTCTCCGTGGTAATGACTATCACAGAGACAATAAGAGGAACAGACAATATGGGAACCAAAATAAATACTATCAAGGGAGACTGAATAACTTTAGACGCAACGGACCAGCGCGCAGTTACGATTCAGGGAGAAATTCTCCACCATGTGACCGAGAAGAAAGAAACTATGGAATCTACCGACATGACGACAGACGATATGATCGTAACGACAGACCTGAATTGCATCAGAACTGGCGGGATTCAAACAGAGCAGGGCCCTCTCGTCACGGTGAATTTGTAGAAGTTAGGTCTCCAAATCCCAATAACGACGCGCGCCAACAAAGAGACAATAGGCAATGACTCACACCGCTGGCAGCCACAAAACATACTTATGAAACTGACGACGCAGCTGCCGTAGCTAGTAATTACGTAAAAATGGAAGACATTAGGGACATCTTACTCCAGGAACACGACGTAAAACTTAACAACATTGCATATCCTGTGATTCACATTACTGTAAATGACGTAAAATTTACGGCAGTACTTGACTCTGGCAGTCCCATCTCAGTAATTAGTGAAACAGCCTTTAGCAAATGCAACAAATCGAACGATTGCCCCACACTTCCGTTATGTAAGATTAAATTACAAGGTGCAATCTTTGGAAAAAGTGTAGATGTACGCCAACAAACCAACTTAGAATTCTTTTGTCAAAGCCTCAGCTTCTCTACGAACTTTCTTATTGTTCCATTATTGTCGACGGAAATTATATTGGGAGTAGACTTTTTGAAAGAATTCAAAGCAATCTTAAACTTTCACGATGCTGAAATAAGTTTAGAGAAGGAAGGTAAGTCAATAGCTTTGAAATTTGAAGATTGGCTCTCAAACCATGACGAGGAAATTAATCGGCTTTACCTTCTGTTAGACAACAGTTCGGAATTTTCTACGGAACTAGGCACTAACAATCACTCTGCAAGTACTGACAGGGATGATATCGACGGCGCATTTGACACTAATAGGTTAATTCAGAATAAAATTCAAACAATTGAGAATTGTAATGACACTGATAGGCAGGACCTTTTTGAGATTTTACAAGCACATTCCACAGTTTTTACTCATAAAACAGGAACAATCAAGGGATTTCAATACCAATTTCGTGTTCGTGAGCATACTAAATTTTGTGTTAGACCATATGTAATTCCAGCACATTATAGGGACCGTGTTAGAACAGAAATACAATCTATGCTTGACGAGGGCATTATTGAGCCTGCAGTAAGCTCATACAACAATCCATTACATGTTGTTGAGAAGAAAAATGGATCGATCAGGCTTGTCTTAGATTCGAGACAAATCAATACGATCATTATTCCTGAAACAGACAGGCCGCAAACGTTGGAAGAACTTCTTCAAAATTTTAATGGTGTAAAAGTGTTGTCTTCCATTGATCTCAGATCCAGCTTTTATCAGATCGAACTTCATCCAGAATGTAGAAAATACACAGCTTTCCTTTGTTTCGGCGTTTGTTATCAGTTTCGGAAACTTCCTTTTGGTTTGAACATTTCTTCGGCAGCATTCATTCGTGGGTTAAATTCCATATTACCTGAGTTCTTAAAACGTCACATCACCTTATATGTGGACGATATTCTAATAGCAGAAGCTTCATGGGAACTACATAATCGCATCCTCAACAGTTTGTTACGTATTTTTGCAGAATCTGGAATTACAGTTAACTTGGAAAAGTCTGAATTCGGTAGGACAAAGGTGAAGTTTTTGGGACATATTATTTCTTCTGAAGGCATTCAGCCGGATCCTGAAAAGTTAGAAGCAATCAGAGCCATTCCAGCTCCATCCACAAAAAGACAAGTCCGCAGTTTTCTAGGTCTCGTAAATTTTTACCGTCGTTTTCTGAATATGCAAATTCTTGTTACACCAAAACTTTGTTCTCTCACTGGAAAAAATACTATTTGGAACTGGGACGAACAAGCACAATTGGAATTCAATTCTTTGAAAGAAGCGTTACTTCACGCGCCAATCTTAGCTCATCCAGATCTGTCACAAGATTTCTGCCTTAGCACGGATTCTTCTAAAGTCGGTCTTGGTGCCCATTTATTTCAAGAAGCCATAGAAAATGACACTACCATTCAGGAAACCATTGTTTTTGCTAGCCGAGTGCTAACAAAATCTGAAAAAAATTATTCCGTTACTGAATTAGAAGCTTTAGCTATCGTTTGGGCATTTAACAAATTCCGTTTCTTTCTTTCTGGTAAGCACGTAAAAGTATACAGTGATCATCGTGCATTACAATTTCTTATGTCTTCAAAATTAAATCATGACAGGTTAAAACGTTGGGCATTGTTTCTGCAAGAATTCCGCTTCACAATAGTCTACATTCCCGGCAAGGAGAACATTGTTGCGGACGCACTGTCACGCGCACCGGCTGGGCTTGAGAAAAGTACCACAGAAGGCAACCTCGAGAAAAATTTCAGTATTCTTTACATTCAGAAAGTCGCCTTTGAAAACTTCATCACCACATCTTTAAAGGACATTGCTCATGAACAAGATAAAGATCCGATTTGGAAAGACATCAAGAGCAAATGGCATGAAAAGACACACACTCAGATTCGGCATTATTATCTGGTTAGAAACAACATACTGTTCAAACGCTGCACTGTTGATGACAAGCTATGGGTACTTTGCATTCCTGACGATTTTGTTAATAAGCTCATTTGGTACATTCATTTCAGCTATGCACATTTTGGCCCACGAAAATGTTATCATATTCTTCGAACGACTTGTTATTTTAACAATATGGAAAAGAGAATTCGAAGAGTATTGTCTATTTGAAAACTTTGTCAAAAGGCGAAACCATCTACTATCTCCCATCGTGCTCCGCTGTTTCCTATCATTCCTTCTAAATTAAAAGAATTTGCTGCTGTTGATCTCTTGGGACCACTTGTCAGAACATCTAATGGATTTTCGTACGTTCTAGTCGCTGTTGAACTTACTTCAAAATTTGTTTCTTTCACTCCGTTACGTAAAGCCACTGGACGATCTGTCTCCAACGCCTTTGTTAAAAATTTCTTACGCGAAGTTGGCCACGTTGCTAAAGTCATTTCAGATAACGGACCGCAATTTAGATCTGCTGTTTGGTCACGCACGCTTCGGAATCATAAAATCAAACCTGTTTTTATTTCATTGTACTCACCACATTGCAACCCGTCTGAATGGATTATGAAAGAAATCAATAAGCTTTGCAGACTTTATTGTCACAGAAAGCATCAGCATTGGGACAGATATCTACAATTATTTCAAAATGTGCTGAATGAAATGCCTCATGATTCAACTGCTTTACCACCTACTCTTGTACTGAAGAATGAAGAACCACCGAACAGAATCAGAGAGCTTGTACCTTTCCCGAATACACGTAAACTTCGACACAAAGACATAATTGATTTGGCTCTTAAAAATATAAAATCTGCAGCAGACAAAAGGAGAGAACTACACGGTAAAGCAAATGCAAAGAAATTATATATTGGTCAGAAAGTTCTCATTAAAGCTCATTCATTGTCGCATAAGAAGAAACACTTGAGTCACAAATTCTTTCTAGTTTACAATGGACCTTACAGAATCCGACGTATACCACATGATAATTGCGTTGAAGTTGAAACTCTGCATACTAGGAAGAGTAAAGGTTTACACCACATTTCACATGTAAAACCGTTTATTGAAAGATAATCTGCTTTTTAACTTTGTCATTGCCATAAAACTTTTCACTTTACATTACTAGTATGCTTGTCAGACTTAGAATCTGTTAACATGCAACAATGTTTGAAGTTAAATATCCAGTCAAGAACCAAGAGAACTTATTGAAACAGAAATGACGAACGCATTGTTATAGTGAGCAGACGTCACAGTGTTATTGTGTGTGTACATTCTTGCTTGTTAGTTGCACGATTATGGAACGACTATAAGGCTTACATAGTTAGAACAGTTACCAGTACTGCTAATGAGATTTTAATGCAACATTTTGGTTTACTTGAAAATATATTCTGGATTTAAAGTACTTTCAGTGAGATACCAGATGGCACAGTGGTTAGTTTATGTGAGAGCTACACGATTTTATCACGACGCTACTAATGAGTGACAATTTACAATGTTGCTTTTGCAGTGTTTCTGTTTTATATCTGCACAGTTTTCTGTTTTATTCTGGAAAGTAAAACAGGTTTTAGTAGTAACTTTTGTGGTATAGCTACAATGAGACTGCCTTTTCCGTAGCACAACAATACGTTACAGCACAGTACTTTCCTCATCACGGCAATAAGCGTAATAACTAAGACATTTATACGCAAAGCATTTTACTTTTGTGTATTATGAGGTAAGTACATTGACTTCTGCAGAACTTAGCTCTCGGAGGACGATAACTACGACACTTCCACACAGATTATGTTGCAACAAGACGCACATTTAGCGCTACAGTACACGTATTTGAGTGATTAATTTTGTACTTAAAACATTTATTTTTAAAGATTTTTGAATTACAAAGAAAGTTTTCCGTGATACATTTCATTCCATTGCTGTAATCTGTAACACCTGAGGGTATAATTACATTAATCCTCAGGGGGGTACACGCTTACTTTGTGTACCATGTGTGTGGCAACCACAAGGAACCCTAGCTAATATGGTATTTGCTTATACAACTTTACACATCGGTACCATATTTCTCTAACACACAAATTACATATCTATCTAATCATTTAACTGAGAGATAAACATTTTTTTACTACATCAGTGACACATGTTTACGCAATACACAGTTGGGTAACTTCACACTTATGAAACTGTATTTTGTCTGTACTTTGTAAACTGTTCATATTTTTTCGGAATCATTGTGATACTATGAGAGCTTTGAATGATGTATTTGGTAAGGGAGTATGATTTTAAAGTACGTTTGAGGTAGATGACACTATTGAAATGAGCAGAGAATTTTTTTTAGGTTTTGAAATTATTGCAGAAAGCTACGACGTTTTTGAGATTTGACTGAGGTGTTATGATGTTATTATTACGACGACGATGCGTACTATGCTGTTGAGATATGTTTATGATCAATAAGATGATGCTACCGTATATGAGGAATAAGAAGTATGTTGGAAACCAAGAATCGTGCTTTAAGAGTTATGAACTGTGCGTAAATGCGTGACTGTATCACAATGCACGGTTCCGGACTGCGCGCCTAGAACCGCGAGACCACCGCGGCCGGCTCCGAGCGTTTTAGAAGCGGGGTTTGAGGCGCCTTGCCACGGTTCGTGCGGCTCTCCCCGTCGGAAGTTCGAGTTCTCCCTCCAGCAGGGCTGTCTGTGTTGTCCTTGGCGTGAGCTACTTTAAGTTAGATTCAGTAGTGTGTAAGCCTAAGGACCGATGACCTCAGCAGTTTGGTCCCATAGGAACCACAAACTTCCAAACAAAGAAAAAAAACTGCTTGTATAATGTGTAGCCTGTATGAGTGGAGTGTGTCTGAAACACACAAATAACTACATCCTTGAGTACACATAGCGAATTCAGCATTTAATAGAAGGTGATCTGCAACGAGCGACGACTTTTCGCTGCTGTAGTTACCATTACTTTCCTCTTCGATGTCTTACCTGATACTACTGAAAAAAAAAAAACTAATATTATAACAACGTCGGGAGCGCTGCTAAGTGTGCAAAGTAGTGGTGGATGCTGCCACAGAAAGAGGTAAAGGAAGCACTGCATCGCATGCTGCATAATGTGTTGACACTTAAACACGTGGTGAGGGAAAAATAAAAATATAGACTTGGAAATCCAGTTATATACTGACAAACTGTGTTAGAAATTTGCGCTATTAGAAAAAATAAATAACTTTCCCCCGGGCAAAATAGTCCACTGTTAATCAAACGGAAATCCAAAACAGCCCCAAAAAGTAGGATATTTCGAGAAATATGTCAAAACAATAAGTTCTAGGAGTCTAGGTGACTTGCTTATGATTGAGAGGGGGTATGGTCAAGGATGCTCATGGAACTCATAGATACTTCATCTCGGCATAGAACTCAAACGCATATACAGAATCCAAGTTCAGTTTTCAGTCAGAATAGAAAAGAATAATAAGAATATTTACTGTACAGAAGTACAACACCAGAAATGATAAGCTCGTACCAAGGTAATGCAGCCGACTGTAATTTCAATCAATTGCTTTGCGAAACCTCTCCTGTGTTGATCGTCAAAAACTGTCTCAAAAAGTTAATTGTAATGCAGACACATAACCTTGAGACCTAAGCAAAATTACTGTGCACAAACGGATTAGTGAACGCAAACAAATACTAAGGCCCTAGCCGTGAATCCTAAAGTGGTGAAGCACCTAATATCAAAAATGAACTTACTTAATACGTTAACAAAAACGCTATTCGAATGAACATATTAATTTATTCAAACAAAGCACAAACATGGATATGCATTTGAATATCTGACAGTAAACAAAGTTAAAAATACATGACTATGCCATGAGCTTCAGACGAAGATGGCAAAGTTATTTTGCAAGTTTGAAATGTCCACCTATGATAGAACTGACGTACTGAAATGGTTCACGATTTTGCTACTGATCGATTACAGTGACTGCTTGTTAGACTGAAAAGAAACATGTACATCTCCCAGTGCTTGTGACGGAAATGAATTGCAATGCACATACTCAGTTCTGATCAAGAACTGTCTCAATGTAACTGTGCCAATACTGCTCACAACAAATTATCAGTGGAAGATGAGCAGAGTGATGGCGTCATCTTTAGGTCTCTGAAGTAGAACACCAGATCTCTGCTTCCGCTAACTCGAACATTGGACCTCTCATCAGTTCCACCAGTGGAGACTGGAACCTGAAGAGATGTGTTCAAGAGCAACATCTAAGTAGCCTCCAGTCTCCCAGAATCGAACAGCCAGCACTTTCATTCTTGTGAAGAAGACATGACAACTTGTTCAGCAAACTTTCGCACCAAGAACGTCGATCACACTAATAACTTCAATGACTTGTCGATCTCCTCGTCTACTTTTTCTAAAAACGTCTCTCGATGTGCTGTAGTCTCATGGCTCTGTGAATGCTAGTGTCTCAGCAGCATATCAAAGTGCTGCTCTTTATCCAAAACCCCTCAAGCCTGTTCTTAGATCATTGTGGATCCGATTCCCGATCTCCCTCGGAAAAGCACAAGGTAGGCCCAGCACCAGGTTAAAGGTGAAAACGCAAAATACGACAAAAAGTTACCAAGTAGTTAGCATATACAGTCACTGAAGTCATATTCACTCTTGAAATCTGTTATTGTTAAATTATCCTTCCTCATTATCGTCCAGTTGAAATTAATTACCTTATTGCTAATCCAAAAGCGCGCAATTATCTCACCAGCAACATCAGCAACAGCAATGTAGACAGCAGAATGCCCAAGGAAACATTACCTCCGATTCACCGACATGAAGCCCGAGCAGATAGGAAGTGGCGGATTTTAACTGTTTCAAATCTAATTATTGTGGTAAGGTGTCTGATTCGCTGAATATATTCAAAGATTCTCACGTGGGACATGTCGCCAGTCTGTCTACATGTTACCCTAAGGAGCTATTGTTTTAGTAGTCTTTAGCCTGACGAATTGTTTTATGCAGATTCACTGCTCTATCATTTGCAATCTTCTTCATCTCCGAGCAACCGCTGCAGCCTACATCCGTATGAACATGCTTAGTGTATTCATCTCTTGGTCTTCCTCTACGATTTTTACCCCCCTACAAGTCCCTCCATCACTAAATTGATTGAGCTGGCATTACAGATGATGTTTGTATAAATATGTTAGTACATGATGCGGTATCAATATACACTGGTGTCCAAAATTAAAGCAGCAAACCACCGTTTCCCGTCCTGTGTCCGATTCACGATATATTCATACAAACTGTCGACGGCTGTCCGTTCAATCGTGTTCTCCACGGAAGAAGCTATCTGGTCAACGGACAACACCAACGACGACGTCAGGTTACCTATCAAAGCGGGTGGTGCTTGATGGTTAGTGCCACATCCACAGTCGTTATGTACACAGTCAGAGACGGTGCAGTATGGCACATAGGAGGCACCTACTAGACTCTCTGTAGTGTTGGGCCATATGAAGAATGGAAGCAGAACAGTGGCAAACTCATGTGGCAAGATGGCTTAATGCGAATCATTCTGATTTTTCTCGGGTGTGGCGACAGTGTATAGAGACCGAAACTGGATCCCGAAGACCAGAGCAGGACCGAGCACGTGTGACATTAGAGAGAGAGAGGACTGTTATTTGGCTATAAGGGAAAACGGTACCGCCTTAGTACTGCATCGCGAGCGGTATCTGAGCTGGCGGTATCCACTGGACGTGTTGTATCGACGCAAACGGCGTACGGAAGGCTTCGGCAGCGTGGGCTCTATTGTCGGACCTGCTGTATGTGTGCACCTGATGCGTCTTCATAGAAGGGAACGTCTGGAGTAGAGCCGTCGTCATGTCACCTGGACGGTCGAACAATGGACTAGTGTTCTTTTCACAGATGAGTCCCCATTTGGTCTGGAGGATGATTCTCGACGGATTCGCATCGGAAGGGAACGTGGAACATGATTGTGCGACCAAAACATTGTGCAGATAGACTGATATCGAGGAGAATCCTTAATGGTGTAGGTAGGAATTATAGTGAGCTCTGAATGAAATTTTACCGGTAAATCGGCATGGTTCAACTGCTGCCAGGTATCGTGAAGAGATCTTGGGACCTCATGTGAGATTGCTGCGAGGTGCCTTGGGCCCAGACTTCGTACTGATGGGCGTTAATGCTCGACCTCACAGAGAATGTGTGGTTGATGTTTTCTTGTTAACAGAATATATTGTTCAAATGTGTGTGGTATCTTATGGGACTTAACTGCTAAGGTCATCAGTCCCTAAACTTACACACTACTTAACCAAAGGACAAACACACACACCCATGCCCGAGAGAGGACTCGAACTTCCGCCGGGACCAGCCGCACAGTCGATGACTGCAGCGCCCTTGACCGCTCAGCTAATCCCGCGCGGCCAGAAGATATTGCACGTATGGCGTGGCCCGCTCGCTCTCCAGATTTGAGTCCCAGAGAACATGTCTGGGATGCACTAGGGAGACGGGCTGCATCACGTCGTCGTCCACCAACCTCTCTCGAAGACTTATTAGCAGATGTGCAGGAGGAATGGACGCTATTGCCTCAACATGAGATTCATGGCACTATTCGCGGCATGCCCCACCGTTGTCAGGCCTCTATTGCTACCACACGTGGTCACAGACCGTATTGAGCACATTAACCACTTGTCGGAATGTGTGGACCAATCCGTTAAGTTGGAAAAAAACGAGTAACATCTTTTTCTACCGTCATGTATGTTCCAAGTGTTTATGTTCTATATTCGTCACATTGTTTCTACTTTAAAATAACTGTGTATTTTGTTTTGTGGAAAAATAAGTGTAGCCTTGCAAAATTACCGTTTGTTCCTTTACTTTTGGACGTCAGTGTATACGTGTGTGTCTTTGAAGTTAATCTACAGACGTCACCCTAATGTGTTGACGAAATGCGACGAAAAGCAGACCCGTTTAATATCAAGTGTGCGATACCAGACTGTAATGTTACGAAGTAAGTAGCCGTGGAGGTCAGGGCGACAGAGTAACACAATTACTTTAATCGCAGTACTATATTTTGTACCTAGGACCTGAACTGGTCATTGACAACACACTTTTTTGCGACGTTAACCTATCCAAACTGTAGCACGAAAGTTTCGATGCAAGGTGAAAAGGTCGTAGACGCATTTTCTCTTAACGTTATTCAGTGTGACAGATATGTGAGTTCAAGCAACTCATAATAGTCAAGACCACAAGTACAGACATCAGAGATCTCAAAATGAAAGAAAGAAGAATGCGAACGAACCTGCATCGAGCGCAAGATCTTTAGAGACAAAGCCCAGAATCAGATGTCGAAGGAAATCGACCTTGCAATCTTCTGGGTATTCACTAACCGATGTAATGAAACCATGTAAAACGTAAAACTTAAACCCAGATGGTAGTCGATGCGTGGTGGCGATCGGTGAGTTAGGTGGTTGAGTGAAAAACGGGTGGGGGGGGGGGGGGGGGCAGAGCAGCATGGCGGTTTTTTCGATTTTCCGATGCACTAACGCGAACAAACTGTGCAACATCTAGTAGTACATTTGGAGAATGTACAGAGAGTTTACTTCTCAAAAGGCTCCGCTAGAAAACTTGCATGCGAACCACGCCAGAACACAACATTAACGGCTTTTTACCAACTTTGCCAAACGGATCCATTCGCGAAAACATTTCCGTATCTCGACGTCCCTACATACTATACGTGGAACACAACAATAAAAATCTTTCAACGACGAACTCAAGATATTCCAGTAGAAGATTATCCAGGCATCGTGAAAACTGGCGCATTAGGCCGAGTATACACCGTACATCCGAAAAACGCCGAATGTTCCTATCTTCGCAAGCTGCTACACGAAATATAGGATCCAACAAGTTTCACAGATCTCAAGACTGATGACGGTTACCTGTGGCACACGTACAGAGAAGCATGGCAACGCTTAGCACTACTGAGAAACGAAACCCACTGGGGATTAACACTACAAGGAGTCTCATTCACAGCCCCAGCTGAAGAAATGGGAGACGTATTCGTTATAATTCTAACAATATGTAACCAACAGAATCCTAAACAGCTACGGAATTCCTTCAAAGAGAGTATGAGTGATGACATACTGTACCAAATCATTCAAGCTCATCCTGAAGTAACCATGGAATTCAAGGACGACATCTTCAACAAAACACTCATTTGTCTAGAAGATAAATGCTTAGCAGTAAACAGCAAACCTTAATACAACTTGGGATGCAAGCACCACGAAAAGATGCAATCACTGTGCTAAACTTCGAAATTAGAAAGGGAAAATGATCAACTAACGGCTTCAGTATATTACTCACAACAAATCAATCCTCAGTGACAATCAAAATGAAATTTAGAACGTTATCACTGACTGGATCGACAACACTGTCGGATTTCTTAACCTGGACGCACAAGGATGATCGTCAAACAGCTACCGTGTAACATGACTGAAGCCGATGTTTTGACTGAAAAGTACGAAGGACACACACTGTTTATCCCCATATACCGTCTCCAGCGAAATACTAAGAAAAGACTAGAAAACAGTGTTTATAAAGAAGAGACATTTGAAAACTGAATAATAAGTAGACACTAGCCGCTCAGGAGAACATACATTTTTCTCAGGAATGCGTATTAGAATAATTTCTCTGTGTAAGTTTCGAGGGCAAAGAAACATGAAGACAAAATGATCTACAGAGACGACAAGATGCGCTCTTTTGTTAATTTTTGAGTCGTCTTGACTTCTTCTCTTGTCTTGGTTGTGTGTAGACGGACATATTGCGAGTGCTGGCAAATGTAAATATATTTGTACCAGTTAAGCAGATAATATATTAATTTAATATTATTGTTAACTTTTAACTTGTAAGAGGTTATCCCGATTTCATGTCCGCCTTCCTTGAATTAATCTGCATTCGAGTAATTTACAGTACAGCACTCGCAGCGGTCGATACAGCCAACGACACAATTACGTGGCGATATTAACTTATAAAAATTAGCGGAAGTGAAAAATTCGCCCGCTGTTAATATAAGATACATTTTTCTCCACAGCCGACCGACGCTGCAGAAAATACGTAGTTTTAAGATTCTTATTCTCAGTAGAACAGCAATGCAATGCAATGGTTAACGAGGGTAAGAAAAATACTCTCGCGCGTGCGTGGGCCGCAATTGTAATTAATAACTAAAGATTTTTTGCTTTAAAGAGAACTGACTAGCCGAGGAAATTAATATGAAAAGTTTATTCCATTATTCATCTTATATACTCATGTTTTAAGATGCAGTGAGTCTTACGTCATTAACGAAACAAGTAATTTCCACTGAAGGTTAATATTGTTAAAGAAAAAATAACTTCACAAAAGCACTAAATTGTAAATAAAAATTGAATGAAATATCATTTTGATTTAGGCCCACCACGTACGTCGGCAACAGTCACCACTACCAATCAATTTCTGTAGTAAATAATAAATTAAATAACTACGGCCGACGGACGCGAGATTGGCGCCGCAACTTAGGAGACCGATCAAAGAAAATGCGACAATTACTAATAAGATAGTATTATAATGAAAGAGATTATGTATGAGCCTAGTTGTTGTAAAATATTAATGCCTGTATGAATTCTTTTACATGTACAACAACAAAACCACACCCCTGAGGAGATCTGGACAAGAAAAAGTGTAGACAAGAAAAAGGATTACGTGAAAGAGAAATAACAAAGTGTGGAAGCATCCTGTGTTGCTCTGTGCGGAATATCGAACCCATGTGCACATGAGATACCTTCGGTGCAAAAATAGTAAGTAGAGTGCACATTAAATTGTGTGTATTTGTGTATTTATATGTTTATTTTTGGAGGGGGTAATTATTCGTGTGTGTATCAGTGTTAAGGATTTGTCAGTGGCTTAAAGTGAAATGGTTCAAATGGCTCTGAGCACAATAGGACTTAACATCTGAGGTCATCAGTCCCCTAGAACTTAGAACTACTTAAACCTAACTAACCAAAGGACGCCACACACATCCGTGCCCGAGGCAGGATTCGAACCTGCGACCGTATCAATCGCGCAGTTCCAGACTGAAGCGCCTAGAACCGCTTGGCCACCACGGCCGGCACTTAAAGTGAATCTATTATGGGTAAGGTAGGACAACCTAAAGCATCCGTACCAGATGAACAAAATTCTGTTTACATAGAAAGTGAAGATCATTTGCAAAACGTAAACGAATCCCAAATCACCACCTCGGATAATATAATTTCCGGAGCGGTGAGGGGGGGGGGGGGGGGGGGAGGAGGAGGAGGATATGTGGAGGGTGAATGACGCTCCACAGCAGAATGGGAATAACAACACCACTGTCTGGGCAGGGGGGCCACTCGAGTGCTAGATTAAGCGGGCACCAGCAGTATGCTCACCGATTGCAGACCTATTTGCAGAATTTCTGAGCAAGTTAGAAGAAAGAGACAGGGAGAGAGATCAGAAATTTGCTTAGATGTTCTATGGACAAGAGCAATAAAGAGAACAGAAAGAAAGGGAAATAGAAAGAATGTCAGAACGGAGGGAAAAAGAAAGAGACAGAGAAAGGGACGAAAAACTGGCTCAGATGCTACATGAGCAGGAGAAAAAATTAACTCAAATTCTCCATGAGCGTGAGCAGAAAGATAGAGAGCGAGACCAAAGCCTAGAAACGAAGCTAAACTGTATCCAAAGCGAACTTGCCGAGACGCGAGACGCTTGGGAAGAAATATCTGATCTTGTGCAAAGCCTAGCCGGCGAGATGCCAAAACTACAGGTATCGCAGGCCAGGCTAAAAGACAATGTTCAAACTTTAACTAACCACGTGGATAATGTGGAGATAGATGCACGGAAAAGTTCTGATAGAAATTGGGAAGTGCTAACTCAAAAAGTCGAAAAAGAATTTAATGAATGCCTAGAAGTAAAGGATCGCGTGATATCTGCAAAGACTGAAAGCGATGTAAAAACAACTGTAGAACAAGCGACTGCGGCCGCGAGTGCAAATATTGACACTAGCACTGCCGCACTAACGCTGAATTAAAACAGATCATATCCCGTGTGACTGCGGGGTTGCCGAATTGGCAACAGGAGGTCGCTCGGAGACTGTCTGTATTGGAAAACAATGTAAATAGTGGCGGACAGATAATGAATCCGACTCCGCGTACTGATTTCTATGATAACGCAGACAGTATGCAGGGCGCGAGTGCGCAACCGCAGCCTAATGTGAATTACGGGCACGAACAATATGCGACATCGTGCAGTGCACATAACGAAGTAATGAATGTCACAGAAGGTAGCAGTCAGATGCGCAAAAAAGGAGGACAATTTGATGAAACACAGGACATTCCAACCCTTCAATAGTGGAAAACGAAATGTCCACCCTGTAATACTCATTAAGAGCTTCAGGAACGTGTTTCCCAGGAGATGGACGGAAATACAAAGAATATAGTTCGTGGTCTCCTTTATTCAAGGGACTGTGTCCCACCGACGTGTCCGAAAAATGTCTAACGATGCAACAGATTTGAGGTACATCCTTGCAAAAATTCTGGTCCGATAGCGTCCTAGAAAGACTACGCAAGGAGTTGTACAGTCCAGATAAATACAATCCTAAGGTGGGAAAGTTACGCAAATATTTTGAAAAGTATATAAACAAAACCAGGTACTGGGACGAGCCCATATCCGATCGCGACATAATCAGATTAACAAGAATGAAGCTGCTCAGTGAAATTAAAAAATATTTCATCAGTGTGCCAGAATTTGATACAGAACAGTTCCTGGCAATAGTGGATTCGGTTGACTTATTGATCGAAGACATGAAAACCGGAAACAAGTGGAACCATGCAAGCTGTAATCAACAAAGAGCCGATTACAATAGCAGCAACAGTAACGGTAGTAACTCAGTACCAAATCATAATGGGAATAGACAAGAGCACTGGCAACAGAATCGAGGCACAAAAAATTGCAATGATTACAACGGAAACGGTTATAATCGTAAAAATCGGAGGAGATGTCATGATGGACGCATGGCTAGCGGATATAATGGTAATGGTAATCCGCAATGGTGGAACAACCGAAACCAGTGGCGTGGTTATAATGAACCGACACCACAGTGGCAACAGAACACAGCGCCACAATGGAACGCCAACCCAGGTCCATCACAGAAAATGTCAGGAGGTTACAACCGACTACCGCAAAACCAGAGCCATGCACAGTATCCAAACACACGATCGGGGAGGCAGGGCGGCCAACCCAACAGTAGAAACAACTACAACCAGGTCAACAATGTTAGGTTAGTGGAAGTGACAGACAACTGTCAACCCACTAATGCTCATCCGTTGAACTAAAAACAGCCGCAATACGCTCTCCGTTGTTGGCTGCAGGATGGTGTAGTGAGGGCACATTCACTGATGACAGCCATAAACTTTGTATGGTGAGATACAATGAGGGAATAAAAAGAGAAAAGTAACTTGTAGACATACCGCAGAAATGTAATCGAACCGGGAAAAGTGTTGTGTAGGCTATATTACAAGCAGATATGTACGGAGCACCGATAGAGACAATAGTCGACACCGGTGAGAGCGGGCCGCTGGTGGCCGAGCGGTTCTAGGCGCTTCAGCCTGGAACCGCGCGACCGCTACGGTCGCAGGTTCGAATCCTGCCTCGGGCATGGATGTGTGTGATGTCCTTAGGTTAGTTAGGTTTAAGTAGTTCTAAGTTCTAGGGGACTGATGACCTGAGACGTTAAGTCCCATAGTGCTCAGAGCCATTTGATACCGGTGAGTCTTGAGTGCAAGCAAATCTGTACAAGTACTTGAGTCAAAATAATAGAATATCAGTATTGCCAGTGAAGAGCTGTCGTATAACAGGTGCAATAGGTGCACAATCTCATATCATAAAGCACCAGGTGCAAGTCGAGTTTAAGGTAGGAAATGAAGCAATCAAAAGCTAGTAGTTAAGGGATTAGGTGTTGCTTGCATCCTGGGGATGGACTTTTTGCGCCAGAGGGACGATGAAATCGACCTCTCGTGAGGAGAAGTAAGGCTTATGAATGAGGGTAGACGTGTAATTTTGCCATAGTTAAGGACACGGGAAGTGCTCGGTAAATATTGCCGGAGCTTTCAGTCTAGATTCGAAGGCATACAGTTAATGAATTTAAATTCTTACTTCAGTACAAGACAATCATATAATAAAGAGTTTATTAGTGAAGACAGAGAGGAAGAAAGGAAACTGATAGCCATGAAAGTCATGGAGTCAGAATATATGACTGAAGTACAACAAAGCGAATTGACTCAACTACTTACAGATTACGAGAATGTATTTTTGGAAACACCCGGTGTTATCGAGGGCTACACGTATTACATCGAAGTGGTACCTCACGATAATTTCTGTCACGCAAACTACACCACCCCGTGGTCAAAGAAAACATTAATTTGAAAGAAAAATTAACGTAGGTTTAAGAATATTTTACAAATTTCATTTAAAAAATGCTTTAAAAATATTATTAAAAATTGCAACAGCATTTAATGATGAAAGAATTTTTCATTAGTGTGTCATGAATATTTTTGAAATGTAGTGGTAATGAAACTTACGAAATTCAATACTACAACATATATGTTATTCCATGTATTTATGTCTATACCGATCCTGAAATACGGTCAATCATAATTTAGTATTAAACATGAGTGCAAGGTGTGCATCATCCAAGGTGCCTCATTTGTTGAGGACAAAGTACAAAGCATATCAGTAAACGCGATTAACGCGAAGCACTGTTAAAATGTAATGCCATCTGCTAAGGCAGAGATTTGCACGAATTTATGGTGTAAACAAGTCACAAATCTAACACTAATCTAGGAACTTGCACGCTAGGCCTAGATTACAAAATGTGTAAAATAATGCGAGAGGTAAAGTTCTGTAAAGCTGACCCTGGCTCCGGAGGGCAAGTACGCAATGAGTAGGCAGACAGGTCATGGGGACTTACCTCAGATGAGACGGAAATACAATTGTATAGTCAAAAGTCTGAAGGCAAGAACGACTCTGTAAGTAGAAAATGGAACGATGTAATTATTGAGAGAGACTGGTAAAATCCAGCACGAGCCAATATCCAGTTCGGACTGAATTAAATACATTAGTGTTTGTGAACTAATCGAAACAGGTACTGTAAGCAGTGTGAAAAAGTGTGAAGGTGAATCTGTGATTACGGGCAGTGAAGTGCTGGTATTGAATGTTCAACAGCGGTGATAACGGCAAATGCCAATATTAAGCACGAAAAACTGTGAATTTGCTTATAAATGTAAACTGTAAACGTGAAGTGAACCCACAGTCCATATTTTTGGGACAGACTGTAATTTCAATGAGTATAATAATGCGTGATTGGAATGCGATGCGGGGACTGTTGCGTAACAGTGACCGCAGAAACGGCGAATGTTTGTGCTAAGCTCGTATTGGGACATTCACCAGTGCCTCCGAGTGCGGTGAAAACATAAATAATTTTATCAAAACAGAAACTGACGTGTAATGAAAACAGTGTCGCAACAAAACTGCATTCACTTGAGAAGATCCATGTCATGTATTCTGCAAGACAATGATGGCTTGACACTCGGAAATTGACGAAAACTTAACAACAACTGCCGCACTAATAAATGCATCTTTCCCACTAGCATAACCATCTGCAGCGGGAGGGAAATATTACGTTGTTTGCGTGTATGTTTCATGTACTACATTGGAGATGCCTAGTAGAGCTGACTCTTGCCAACAAGTGCGAGGGGTGCGGATGTCATCCCACTCCGCCACGCCCGGCCGAGACAGAAGCGCATCGCCAACGGTGCAGCCGATCAGCTGATTCTGACGTGCCACGACGGCGAGAGACACGCTGGCATCGAGCGGGCGTTGACCCCTCCGCAGCCGCCGATAAAGCCAAGCACCGAACACACTAACCGATGCTGCCGCGAACTAAACGTCGCGGCGTAGATCATCAACGAGACCGCAGTCAATAACTACGATATAGTAATTGTTATAATAACCGCATTTCTTTGCATAGTGCAACGAAAAATTGCTCGTAACGTATACCCATCCAAATACTCCAATGACATCCCAAAAAGAATTAAGTGAAAGTAACCAAAGCGGTTATTCTGTCGTTTCGCCAAGGTTTACTCCCAGGGTTTCCGTACGGGTGCGCCAAATGGGGAGTGAACAGTTAACACCCCTGGGACTGTAAGAATTACAGACTAAGTCGTAGTTGTATACCTTCGAACAGTACATAAGCTGCTACCACAAAAAGAAGCAGCCAAAATTACTGTACAAACGTAAAACATCGTAACATAACTGTCATACTAATTGTGTTCTATAGCCTTTACTTTAGTACATGGCTATATTCGTAACCAATTGTATATTACATTGTTACGTAAATAACTGAACATCACTAAACATGACTAAAATATACGATGTGACACATGTAGATTGTGAAAGGAAAACATCTGTGTGTGTGTGTGAACACTGTGGACATGAAATAGGAAATATTTATATCAAAAACGGAATTAAAAAGTACATTTTTATGACATAAACATTTCGGGGGGCACTATACCGCCCCCAGTGAAATAGTAAGAAAAGACTTAAAAACAGTATTTATAAAGAAGAGACATTTGAAAACTGAATAATAAGTGGACACTAGCCGCCCAGGCGAATATACATTTTTCTCATGTATGCGTATTAGAATAATTTCTCTGTGTAAGTTTCGAGGGCAAAGAAACATGAAGACAAAGTGATCTAAACAGACGACAAGATGCGCTCTTTTGTTAATTTTTTAGTCGTCTTGACTTGTTCTCTTGTCTTGGTTGTGTGTAGACAGACATCTTGCGAGTGCTGGCAAATGTAAGCATATTTGTACTAATTAAGGAGATAATATATTAATTTAATATTATTGTTCACTTTTAACTTGTAAGAGGTGATCCCGATTTCATGTCCGCCTTCCTTGAATTAATCTGCATTCGAGTAATTTACAGTGCAACAATCGCAGTGGCCGATGCAGCCAACGACGCCATTACGTGGCGATATTAACTTATAAAAATTAGCGGAAGCGAAAAGCTCGCCCGCTGTTAATATAAGATACATTTTGCTCCACAGCCGCCCGACGTTGCAGAAAATACGTAGCTTTAAGATTCTTATTCTCAGTAGAACAGCGGAGAGCCAGAGCCAGGACTCTGACTACAATGCAATGGTTAACGGAGGTAAGAAAAATACTCTCACTCGTATGTGGGCCACAGTTGGAATTATTAACTAACGATTTTTTGCGTTAAAGTGAACTGACAAGACGAGGAAATTAATATGAAAAGTTTATTCCATGGTTTTAATATGCAGTGAGACTTACGTCGTTAACGAAACAATGTAGATTAATATTGTTAAAGAAAAGAGAACTTCACAAAAGCACTAAGTTGCAAATCAAAATTGAATGAAATATCATTTTTATTGAGGCCCAACACGTAAGTCGCCAACAACCACCACTACTTATCAATATCTATAGTAAATAATAAATGAAGGTACTACGGCCGACGGACGCGAGACGCAGAATGCCGCTGATCTCTGCTGAACTTCCATTGCAATTTAAAAGACAGCGATTACCAACCATAATTACAATTAACAAATCGCAAAGTCATATTTCAAAATACTGCGGCATCAACCTCACAGTCTCCTGCTTCTCTCACAGTCAACTATACACTCGAGTAGAAAATTCGAAAATTTTGTGCATATGTACCCCGGATAACAAAATGAAAAATGTTGTTTATAAACAAGTATTTTAAATAGTTGCAATATGTTTTCAAAAACAATTTTTATCTCTTAAACTTCAACGAGTACTGTAAGTAGTTAGCATTCGTTTTCAATAATTTTTTTTACCTCCTATACTTTAAAGTTTATCCTTTTATTCCAACTACCACACAATTTCGTATCAACTCCCTAAGCGAAGCAGGGTACCCCAGCTACCATCATTATATAGCTCGTTTTATAAACATGAAAATACAACTAGGGGGGCTGGAGTAGAGTCACCTAGCAGTAAACAACAGTTTTTAACGAACTGTTGACGTAAAGATCAACGCTAGAGTCATCAGAATCTTACACGCCAAAACTTACCATACAAAAACATTTTACAACACTTTTGTTGGTCGGGAAAGACTGTAGAGGATATGTCAAGATATATTCATGCGATGAATATTGAAATGCAAGTGCTCCGTCAAAGTCAGGTGTACATGGAGAAGTACAACGATAAATTTCGAAAGTCAGTCCAGAGGCTCTGTTCTGTCCTTGCGCTAGTCGCCCCTTAGATCAATGTGTACATGTTTTCTCACGTGTACCCTCTAGCGTCACCTATTCTGGAACTATAGCGAAGTAATTGTACCGTTGAGAACTTATACAATTCTGGACTTCATCGCTGGGTAGGGAGTCGTCGTTGAGTATGCAGCATTTAGTGATTGAGAGCACTACTTCTGCCTACACTCACATAGAGACATTACCTGAACTCTGTCGATGTGGCTGGGAGTTCGCATTTCTTTTCTGTAGAACACAGAGAGGAGAAGACAGTATTAGATTATAATAGTCAGAAGACCACCTTCTTCAATTCTAGTTATTGAAAGAGTTTTATTTTGTGGCTGGCGTCCTTTCATCGTCACTGACGTGTACGAGAATCATCACTCCGACGTACCGGAAGCAGTAGATATGGTGATATTGCTAACTGCTTCAGCTTATTAGGGCTATAAAGCTAAAGAGCTGTGATCACGTAAATTTTATGTCCACTGAGGTTGCACGCCACTGTAGATGATCTTTGAAAGTGGTGTCTTCTAGTGTTTTGTACGTACATGATGTCAGTCGTCTTGCGTCAATTATATTAGATTGAATAGCCATAAAAAGGGTCAGATTTGGGCCATTGATCAATTGTATTTTTAAGGAAATTAATTTCTATCTCTTTATGTAAATTGGACATTGATATACAAGCTTTTGTAACATAAAATGGGTTTTAATCTACAGTAAATGTAATAGCGGAATCAGCATTTCTCATTTGGCGGTCACTAGTTTCCTTAATCATTCATTCATGTTTATGTTGTAATTTATATATTAAAGAGCAAGAAGGAGATAATCACCATTAACAGATCCTAAGCTCTGCTCCACGGGGTGGTCAAACAAGGCCAAATCTTCACTTTTGCGTTCAGTATTTTCGTTGTGCACATTCATTTTACATCCACCTGGAGTAGCATCTTGGACGTCGTCCTCCTGAAAACGAGTCGACAGTGCTGACGACTAAGTCACCTCGCTCGGTCAATGGGTCTGCATTTTCTGTGGAGTTCGGGTGTGGCGTCTTCAGGAGCAGTGGCAAGGCGACTCCCCCCCCCCCCCAGGCACGCCTCTGGGTGGCGAGAGGATGGTGGACAGCTAATGACCACCCTAGGACATGGGCACCCTAGGACATGGGTGGCAGTGTCAGACCGGTTGGCCCGCATCTTCTTCACAGTATCGACAGGGGGTCGTAGCCCAATTGTATGACCCATAAGTTGGCAGGGTTCACACAGGAATTGTACCCTTTTCATGTGCCATATGGTTGGTTCGTGGGAGATATGTACAAGTCCTTGTGGTTCGGTGTCGAGCAAAGCAGGAGCAGGTCAGCAGAACAGCACAGCTGCCGTGTTGTTGCTATCGTATATCTGGGTAGTAGCAGTGGTGTCTTGATTGAATACGTTTGCGAGGGCGATAGGACGTGACAGTTCTTGTAACGAGAAAATAGAGGCCTGTCCCTTCTTAGCACAGCACTGGTTGGCTACAGTGCGGCTGTATACTCCTAGCACAGCACTGGTTAGCTACAGTGTGACTGTACGAAAGAATTTCGAGAACTCGGCTATGACTTGAGGTAAGAAACATATCAGACCATTTGAAAGAAAAAGATATTACTGTGAACCAAGGAGTGATCAGGACAAGTCGCATTGGCGCTGCAGACCCACGCTAGGAGAGGCGTCAATCGTCAGTTGCCCCCCAAACGTAAAGTCCTCTCCCTTTGCTTGTGCTGTGGACGCGTGCCTGTCCCCAGGGACTCTACCTTTCTGCTACAGTGTGTTGTTACATCGGGGTGAGGCGAGCTGCTTCGTGGACACGCACTGTCTGTGCGACAGCTGCTCCGCTGCCTCCAGCTGAGAACTGGGGCGCAACATGGCTCGCCATCAGATTGCCTCAGCAAGTGCTTCCAGTTGACCACGCCGTGTGTTGCTGTCGGTCGGAGCCAACGCCCTACTGCACAGACACCTTGATTTTCGTAGCACTCCTCAAGCACACGTATGGATATATCTGCAAAAGTGGTATTTCACAACTAGGGCGTACAATATTCGTTCAGGATTCCTGTCTCATACAAAAGCGCTGTTTTACAAGAGTAATATGTTTATACTTACTCTTATCCTCCCGGCGGGATCAGGGATTTTCTCTGCCTCGTGATGACTGGGTGTTGTGTGATGTCCTTATGTTAGTTAGGTTTAAGTAGTTCTAAGTTCTAGGGGACTGATGAGCATAGATGTTAAGTCCCATAATGCTCAGAGCCATTTGAACCAATCTTATTCTCCGGGCTCCACAAACAGCAGTGGGTTTTTGGCCTCGTCAAGTAGCCACTTCCACAATATTCTTTCTTCGGCATCTCCTTTCCTTGCTCCAAGTACCTTGAGATCCTTGGCAACATGGTCTCTCCGTCATATTTTCGGCCTGCCTACAGGTCTTCGCCCTTCCGATTCTCTGAGACTTCTCTCAGTAAAGATCCCTGCTCTCTTCTATAGACGTGGCCGGCCCATCTTAGTCTTCTCGTCTCGGCTTCCGCAGCTACAACTGGTGGGATTGTATAGGTACCTAAGCTCCCTGCTCTTTCTTCTTCGCCATTCTCCTACCTCATAGATTGGTCTAAATATCTTCCACAGGATTTTATTTTCCAAAACTTTTATCATTCTCTCCGTGTATTTCTTTGCTCTCCGTATTTCTGCCCCATATAGTAATACTTGTCTTATTATGGTTTAATATATGCTGTAACCTACCCGCAACGAATGAAAATGGAAATAAAAATGTGAATGAGCCAAGAGTAACCTTCCCACAAAATATAATTTATAATTAAATGAATTTTTAATTATTCTGAGCTCTGAACAAAATTGATTTTAATGTAACCTCTGAACAAAATTGGCTCCGATTTATAGTCTCTATGCAAAGAATGCATTCGCACTTAATATTCCCACAAAATTCTTTTCTCATTTAATGTCAAGTTCGAAATAGAAAAATTGCTAGACACCAAAAATAATAAAATAAGTTCTGTAACCTGATAAATTTTATGAGGACAGCAGCGCTGACCTTCGGCCCTGTATTCTGAATAAAAAATGCAAAAATTCTTACCTCAATAAAACTGCAATTATATCTGCTCTTAATTAATCATTTTTCGACACAGCTTCGTGCAATGCTGCCCTATTTTTTTTTTTTTTTGGGTTCTTGGAAGCAATGATAATGCATTGGAAGTATTCTTTAAATTGAAATGAATGCTTTTCTATAAAGAGTTGCTTTATATTATAAAATTATTATTGGGGCATTTTTTGGAACAAATTAAATTACAATTAACATACATTATTAAATATGCGCAAGGCTGCTTCTTTACCTTCTACAACAATACTCATCCTCCAGCGTCCTGACCAGACTCGCGACCAGAGCACACAGCCGACGCATGCCGACTCCCGCCGACTAGCACGGACAAACACGGACTGACGACTACTACCGACTGCTGTCGACAGACAACTACTGCTGCCGACTCGCGCGGTCAAGCGCAGACTAGCAACAGCTAACGATAAACTACTCTCTGGTCAGAGATTCTGTCATGCCTCGCCCATCGCCGGCAATGTATACGTCATTCACAACCCTCCACTGGGGGGGCAGCGATGGCGAGTCAATTGGACTTGTCATGAGCAACAAATATTTCTTAATTAAGTTTACAATCACAGAATATATGCATATATATATAGGTGCAGAACATGAAGTAAAATATAGTGCACATGCACTGAGTACAGAACATATCAGGAAATGGCAAAATGTAAACAGAATGAGTACAAATCATATTAACAAATGACATAAAGTGCACACGCACTGTAGTACTGAACATATCAGGAAATCACAAAATGTATATGAATAGAAATCATCTTAACAAATGAAAAAAGTGCACACGCACTGTAGTACTGAACATATCAGGACATCACAAATGTATAGGCAATGAATAAACATAATGAGAACAAATCATATTGACAAATGACATAAAGTGCACACGCAATGAAGTTCAGAACATATCAGGAAATCACAAAATGTATAGTCAATAAGTAGAAATCATGTTAACAAAAATGACATAAAGTGCACTCGCACTGTAGTTCAGAACATATCAGGAAATCACAAAATGTATAGTCAATAAGTAGAAATCATGTTAACAAAAATGACATAAAGTGCACACGCACTGTAGTTCAGAACATATCAGCAAATCACAAAATGTATATGCAATGAATAGAAATCATGTTAACAAATGACAAAAGTGCACATGCACTGTAGTCTAGAACATATCAGGAAATCACAAAATGTATACGGAATGAGTACAAATCATACTAGCAAATGCCAAAAGAGCACACGCACTGTATATACTTTTCTTTACTATTTTACAAGAACTAGGATAGGAATGGGAAGGATTGCGTCATGGTTGTAGCACTTTAGGTTGCACGCAGCTGCACTGAAAGTCCATATCTTTCTACAGAAGCACAACACCAAGTGAGACAATCTGAAGTTCTTTTCCTTGAAGTACTTATCAGTGTAGCCAAGACACTGAACTGTCGTAGTAATATTCATGTTATCATTTTGGTAGTACATTAGATACACCAAACAGTGGGACTATTATAACATCTCCATCGCTCAAGGTGGTGGACAGCATGTCGTATCAACACCACGTTCTTGTAAAGTACACCAACGCAGAATTAGTGCAAAAACCAAATATAGTGCTCCATGATCATGGGGATACACAGGACAAACGGATATTGCAGTAATTCCTGGTAATTGGGTCAGAAGGTTAAGGACATTAAGTGACATACTAGTCTTCATTGAGAATTACACTAGTCTAACAACTGATTTGGGTAATTGGTGGCACTCATCACCCAGTTACTGAACATTTCTGTACCATGTATGTAGTATTACAGAATAATGTTCATAAATCATTTTTTTACGGAGAACATTGGCACTCATTGCCCAACTACAAACCATCAGAAGTCATCATTCAAAACAGGAGCTAATAAATGGCATAGTATTACAGAATAATGTTCATAAATCGTATGTTTACAGAGAACATTGGCACTCATTGCCTAGCTACAAACCATCATAAGTCATCATTCAAAACAGGAGCTAATAAATGGCATAGTATTTGTACATAATTAATCTAATTATAGCAATCATTGGCATCATAGGTCATCTTATTACAATAATCAGTGGCATTCATTGGCCAGTTACAAAGCATTTTTTTTGCATTATTCAGGGGTCATAATTCAAAATGAGTTAATTATTGGCATAGGATTTATACATAATTAATCTAATTATAGTAATCATTGGCATCATAGGTCATCTTATTACAGTAATCAGTGGCATTCATTGGCCAGTTACAAAGCTTTTTTTTTGTGCTAGCAATGCATTGCGTTGGGATCAATAATTAATAACAATATTTGCTTTTGAGTTATTGCTGCAAATGAAGATGTGTAACGTCATTCGTCATGAGTCAGCTGTAGCAAGGTTCTGAAACAAGTAGAATATATGTGATCACATTCATAAATGACATAGGTTTAATGAACAACTGCTTATAGCACATTAATTTCATGAATAACTTCTCCTGCAAAATATACAAAAATGGATTATTAAACCGAAAGAAGAAACGCATATTATGCTGAAAAGTAGTGAACCTCGAATTAACAGGTACTGAAATGTGTGTAAAAAATATATGTGTTCTCTAACTGTCCTTTCCAAAACCTTCAGTCATCATACTATGCGGTATAAGACATACTGTCAAAACGAACTGCAACAAATACTTAAATAACTGTATAGCATAAATACATAACCATCAACATTATCCTCGTCTGTAAAGAAAAAACTTCATTATCCATATTATCATAACTCCATTATTATCATCACCTGTAAACAAAAACTTCATTATCCATAGTAGCATATTCTTCATTATTATTCATAACCATTCACTATCATCTGGAAAAAAGTCACTTCATTATTCATTATACAACTATTCCTTTTTTTAGCATATTTCATCACTAAAACTAAGATGTGTAGTTCTGTCTGACAGCCTGCATGAAACGCCTCGTATTCTGAAAGAAAAAATTAGTTAAGACTGCTATTCTACGATGTGTGTAGTATATTCTTGTTAATGCTTATTAACTCTGATCCATTTACTCTTCCTCACGAGGTATTGCATCTTCTTTCGTTCATTCCGAAGGTGAAATTCCCATGTCTGTTAAAATTTTTTTTTACAAGTTATTTCTTTCTGAAAATGATGAACAAAGATTAATGTCTTACATTTAAATCACATACCCGCTAAATAAAAACTGGTTTATAGTAAAATAATTGAGCATACAGCATAGCATGATAGAAAACGTTATATGTCAAAAACATGGACAATGTTCAGAGGCAAAGATGTACACAGTGTATCACAACGTAGCAGCAAAAAAAGTAAAGTAGTCACGATGTTGAGATATCATAGGGCAAAAATGTTACAGTCAACTGCTGTTTGTTATATCTTAAAAATTTCATAGTGCATACAAACAAAACAGAAAAACAATCATACATACATAAAAATGGAAAATGTGCACAGTCTGATGTGTAACGACAAGAAAAGCGACCTGCTAACCTTACCTTACTGGGCACTTGCCAAGAAAAAATTCGATAATCATCAGTAAGTAGTCACATAAATATAATTGCATAAGTGGTCAAAAAATGTGTAAGTTCATCTGGAAAAATATGCACGGTCTGATGTGTAACGACAAGAGGAGCGACCTGCTAACCTTACCTTGCCGGGCACGTGCCAAGAAAAAATACGACAATCATCAGTAAGTGTTCATGTGAATATAATTGCATAAGTGGTCATAAAAAAATTAGGAAATGGCATTACAGTGTGATAAATCATAAAGTATGTTCATTCAATAAAAGGTTTGATGTTGGAGACGTGGTGGTTCCCTTTGCTTTTTCTGGTTCTCAAAGTTTCGACGTGTACTACATTGGGGTGAGGAATGCTGCGAATCCGATATGGACCTGCGTATAGAAGTTCAAATTTACTACGCCTACCTATTCCTCTGTTGGGTAAATAGTGTGTACGTACTAATATCTTCTGTCCAACGTAAAAGTCACGGCGTGTGCAAACCTGTTTTTGCTGTCTTCTCAGGCGCTCTGCGGCACGTTTGATGTTGTTCAGCGCAATGTCAATTATTTCATGGTGTCGTAGTCGACGAGATGTAGGATAGGTTACTAATTCTTTAATTTTGTTAGGTGGTTCAACATTTTTCAGTATAACAGACGGAGATAGCATAGTAAATTCATTTGGTATGGAGTTAATTACATCCTGGAATGAGAGTATGTGTGTGTCCCAATCAATATTTTTTTATGGCAGTAAATTCTACACAGTTTACCAATTTCTTTCATTAATCGTTCACAAGGGTTCGAAGAAGAATGGTACCTGGATATATAGATCGGAGAAATGTTTCTTGCTTGTAACATACGTGTCCATATAGTAGATCGAAACTGTGGTCCATTGTCGGAAATTACTTTCAACACATGCCCTACATGAAATAGAAAATGTTTTACAAATGCTTTCGAAACAGTTTTATCAGTAGCTTTGCGTAACGGAGTGAAGGTAACAAATTTTGAAGTGAGTTCAACAGCGACAAAGATGTAGCAAAAACCTCTATTAGTTCTGGGAATAGGACCAAAAATGTCTACTGCGGCCATGTGTCTCAATTTAACAGGTACAATGGGATGTAATGGAGGAACATGTAAAGTCGTGTCTGACTTAGCTTTCTGGCAGATTTTGCATGACGCTAAAACTCGTCGATTACGTTTCTCCATGTTGGTAAAATAACAGTTCTGTCTCAGTATAAGAAAACATTTTCTGGCTTCGTAATGTGCGTAACTTAAATGAGTATACCAGATTAATTTGTTAACAAGCTCGTCAGGAATGCATAATAACCAATTGTTACTGTCAGGATGAGAGCGGCGAAACAGAATGTCATTGCGTACAGTGTAATGGTTTCTACTGGTAACATTATTTCTATCTTGCCAAAGGTGTTTAATTTCTTTCCATACGTTGTCTTTACTCTGCTCTTGTGCTATGTCTTGTAATGACGACGAAATGAAATTCTCAAATGCAAGTTGTTGAATGTACATGACCCTGAAATTTGCTTTGCAGAAGTTGGTTGCGATGTCTTGCTGATTGTTGCTGAGAGAACGAGATAGTGCGTCTGCTACGATATTTTGTGTGCCGGGAATGTGAACAATTGTGAAATTAAATTCCTGCAAATAAAGTTTTCATCTACTTAATCTGTCGTGTGTAAATTTAGCCGAAAGTAAAAATTGTATCGCTCTATGATCTGTGTAAACGGTAGTGTGTCTTCCATAAAGAAAATGCCTAAATCTGGTAAAAGCCCATACAACACATAATGTTTCAAGTTCTGTAACAGAATAGTTTCGTTCAGCAGGTGACAGAATGCGACTTGCAAAAGCGATGTTTTTAATTTCTGTACAACTATCTTCTTCAATTTCCTGAAAAATATGTACGCCTAAAGCGGTGTTAGGACTGTCGGTGGCAATGGAAAAATTTCTAGTAAGATATGGGT
Source organism: Schistocerca americana (assembly GCF_021461395.2). Classification (NCBI taxonomy): domain Eukaryota; kingdom Metazoa; phylum Arthropoda; class Insecta; order Orthoptera; family Acrididae; genus Schistocerca; species Schistocerca americana. The sequence goes on from NC_060121.1 coordinate 99,014,020, forward strand.
GCGATAAAAGTAGTGCATTCAACAAAGCATGTTTCAAATAACATTCTCGTGAACAAGATTCTGTGTGTCAAAAGTATTGCTTGCGTTACTGGAAAATGCAACCTGTACTGTATCTAGTCAAATTCTATCTGATGTGCTATTATTTTCAGGATGATGCTGTGGCATTTCAACTATTTGTACGGCTCTGTTATTTCTTCCTGACGTATTACGTTCTGGATGGTACCTACTGTCTGTTTCATTCATGCTAATATGTTGTTGCTGATGTTCTTCCTGCTGATAAGATCGACTGTTATTAAATGTACGCTGAAAATTGTGCTCATTATTTTTACGTCTGTCGTGATAATCATTTCTATACGGTGCATTGCGATAGAAATTGAAATAGTGTGTTTTCTGTACGTACCTATTTCCTTGTTGCTGTGCGTTACTATTTGTTGGAGCTGATGCTATAGTGCACGCGGCGAAACATTAAAGCTCGGTTGTCCTTGTACATTAAATTGTTGGTTAGATATGCTAACCGGTTGGTTTTGTTGCTATTGCGGTGAAAAACGTCTATTGTTACCAAGATGTGGTTGCTGTTGCTGATAATTTCACACATAGTGACGATTAAAAATTTTTTATCTGTTATAAAAATTACGCTGGTAGTTCTAGTCACTTCGGGAGTGTCTAAAGAAAACTGTCACTTTCGCTAAAATTTGTCACATCGGGTTTTCATTACTCATTCTTAATCCTAGATAGAGCGATAGTTAAAGAGCTGTTTTGATAGATATAAAGGATAGTAGAAGAGAAGGCAGCAGTGCAGAAAACTAAAGATGAAATAGCACTACTACGGCTCAGGGCCCTGTGCACGCTACGGCACATATTCATTAAAGCGTAATGAATCCCCTGAGGTCAATTACGTGCTGCAATTAAATTTTAGCTTTTGCGTTACAGGCAATGGTGGTAAAAATTCAGAAACAAATTGCTGTATCCTTGCTAATTCTAATTTCTGCATTATACGAAATGCCAGTAAAAATTCAAGAGCAAATTGCCGTATCCAGTTCAAAGCGTGTACCTGTGCTCTGTCATTTTTAAATACCTTAGATTTTTTTACGGATAAAAATTGCTCGTAATCAACGTTATCGTCTCTGAATGTGTGAACAGGTTCACGATTGCATAAGAATCTGTTTGTGTCTTTTCGGATTTTAAGTCGCGTAGTCTCTGTAAATTACTTAAGTCATACTGGCTGTGTAAGTGTGACAAATGTTCGCAAAGTGGCGTCTGCTGTGATGTATTAAACACTGAAACATATTTCATCTGTGTTACCTCTTGCTGTAAAGTTGACAATTTTCTACGTAATGTATTATTAGACGAATCTATCTCACTGATCGTCTGCTGTAAATTTTGGAATTGAGGTGTTTGATTAAACGAAATCGGTGAAGTATCGTCTGATTTGTTGTCATTATTACTTTCGATAACATCACTACGACTGGCCAATTCATCATATTTTTCAGTCAGTATTTTTACCTGATCATCGTTTTTATTGTCACAAGCATTAATTTGTTTTTGTATTTTAGGTGTGCATTCGTTCAATTTTTTAACGTCAGCTTTGATGACATCGGAATCCTGTGTTAGTTCTAATTGTTCGAGTCTGTCGGTCACTGTCTGAAAGTCTACTGTGTGTGTATCTGTCATTGTTTTAAGATCGGAAATTTCATCACGCAATTCGGTGTTCAACTGTTTGATTGTATTGATTTCGTCTGGTACAGTAGCAATATTGTTGTCTACGTATGTTTTTGCTTTCGCAAACAATTTACGTTTATCTTCCTGTCTCTGTGCGGTGATTGTTTCCATAACTTGTCGTTTTGCCTTATTCTGTTCCTGCATAAATTTATAGAAACGCGTATCACTGTTTTGTAGGTGATGATTAAAACGTTCGTCAATTTGACTGTTCTGTTGGTCGAATTTCGCGTCTACTTTTGCATCCAGTGTACGCGAAAGTTCTGCTGACATTAATTTAAACTCGTCGCATAACTGTGTTGCGTTTTCAGAGCATTGTTTACCGACTGCACTAATTTCGCCTCTAAGTGATTCTGTTGTAGCCGTTTGCATATCCCTTAATTCTTGACCAACAGATCTAATTTCTTCACTACTTTTCCTAGCACAAGCCTCAATTTCGTCACGTAATTGTTCTTTAGTATCATGACATTGCGCGGCAACGGCTGCAATCTGTTCACTAAGCTGTTTGGAATTGTTATCTAATTTTTCATTAATTTCATTAAGTTTTTGTTTGAGATTTTCATTATTCTCATTAAGTTGTTATTTGTTCTGTTCACTAACGTATCTGAAATTTTCACTAAATTGTTGTTTGAGATTCTCGTTTTGTTTTTCATTCTGTTGTTTGAAATTTTCACTTTGTTCCTTCTTGAACTGTAGCAATACTGCCATAATTTGATCCAAGCCAAAAGTAGCTGCTGCATTCTCTGTGCTGTGTGATGGTGTATGTGCATTTGTCACGTTTTCTGTACCGGTAACCATTTGGTTATTCTGTGATTCTTGAAAATGTTTACTAATCGGATGTGCACTGTTAGTCACTACCTCGGAATCAAATAAATCTGCCGTACTTTGAGTACATTGTTCATTTTCGTTACAAAAATTTGTCTGTTCATTACGTAAATTTTGCAAACCGGGTGTATCAAGCTGGGCAGCGTTCATTGTAACAGAACGTCCCGCGTCATCAATTGTCGTCAAATTAACAGAGGACACAATTGAATTTGTTTGCTCATCACTGGGATAATAATCATTATTAGTGGTCGGTACGCACTGATTGTCTGTAAATGGAGGATTGTCACCATTACACTGAGTGTCGAAAGTACTATCGGTCAAATTATTAGAATCGGCTATTTCACTCATTACACATCGCGATGTACTGTTAACAGTTTTTCGCGGCATTTTTCACAAATCAAAATTATTCACAAATGAAACAAAGGCAATGCAAAATGCAACAAACACAAATACAACAAAGAGCAACAAATTGCCGATGATCTGTGAAAGAAAGAGTGACAAAGTAGTAAATGCGTTGCGCCACATGCAAACTACGTTTATGTAAATAAGAGCAGATATATGACTACTTCTCAGAAGATTCACAGAAAAATACGATTCTGGCAGGATGTCGCCAAGTGTAACCTCCCCGCAACGAATGAAAATGGAAATAAAAATGTAAATGAGCCAAGAGTAACCTTCCCACAAAATATAATTTATAATTAAATGAATTTTTAATTATTCTGAGCTCTGAACAAAATTGATTTTAATGTAACCTCTGAACAAAATTGGCTCCGATTTATAGTCTCTATGCAAAGAATGCATTCGCACTTAATATTCCCACAAAATTCTTTTCTCATTTAATGTCAAGTTCGAAATAGAAAAATTGCTAAACACCAAAAATAATAAAATAAGTTCTGTAACCTGATAAATTTTATGAGGACAGCAGCGCTAACCTTCAGCCCTGTATTCTGAATAAAAAAAGCAAAAATTCTTACCTCAATAAAACTGCAATTATATCTGCTCTTAATTAATCATTTTTCGACACAGCTTCGTGCAATGCTGCCCTATATATATATATATTTTATTCTTGGAAGCAATGATAATGCATTGGAAGTATTCTTTAAATTGAAATGAACACTTTTCTTTGAAAGAGTTGCTTTATACTATAAAATTATTATTGGGGCATTTTTTTTGAACAAATTAAATTACAATTAACATACATTACTAAATATGCGCAAGGCTGCTTCTTTACCTTCTACAACAATACTCATGCTCCAGAGTCCTGACCAGAGTCGCGACCAGAGCACACAGCCGACGCATGCCGACTCCCGCCGACTAGCACGGACAAACACGGACTGACGACTACTACCGACTGCTGTCGACAGACAACTACTGCTGCCGACTCGCGCGGTCAAGCGCAGACTAGCAACAGCTAACGATAAACTACTCTCTGGTCAGAGATTCTGTCATGCCTCGCCCATCGCCGGCAATGTACACGTATTTCAGTGCTTACTTTGGTTTCTCTTGAAAAAATTTAGATGACAGTATAAATGAGAGTTTGGCATCATTGGCCGGGAGGTCCATTGTGTGGCAGGTCCGGGCGCCTTTATACTGGTCTTATTACATTCTACGCCACAGTTGGTGACCTGCGCGCCGGATGGGGATGAAATGATGATTAAGGCAACACAACATTGAGTACCTGAGCGGAGAAAATCTCCGACCCAGCCGGGAATCGAACCCGGGCACGGTGGACGGCAATCCGTCACGATGACCACTGTTTTTCTTTTGTTCGATGTTGATCGTTGTGTTTGGTCGCTGCGAACGTCACAGTGACATCCGTTCAAGTTCGCTTTTTGATCCTTCCACTCAGTTCTTTCATTACAGAGGCCAACCGGCTCTGATGGAACACGCTGAGCTACCGTGCCGGCGGCCACTCAGCTACTGGTGCGGACTAGATGACAGTAATTTGTTATGTGAGTATGACGCTCCGGATGCAGCTTTGAGCCTCGCCTCTATTTCTTGCTTCTATACTTGCTTGTTTAAATCTGAATTGTCACGATACGTCAAGAAATTGCCTCGGAGGAGAATATGTTTATAAACTCAAAAAAGTCTTGTGAAACTATACCATACCACACCATTACATAAGTCAACTTAGTAATATTTTTTCTTACATTATTTTACAGTTATGTTGATGTCAGTGGAGTCATATGCGATGTCGTGTATATTTGTCGTATTAGAGCTCATTAGTCATGTGTCTTGTCCTAATTACTTTCCCCAGTTGTCGGACGGTATTCCATAGACGTAATACCTCTCTACTGACGATCTATCTCTACTTCGCAATTATGAGCACCAACTTCAAAATCTTTTAATATTTAATCACGCTCATGCAGTGGATTAGCGTATTAAGATAACTACATGAGTCTGTAAACTATAAACATTAGGTCCGTGATTCGGACGAAAATATCTGTCAGTAAATTTTTTTTGGATAAAGGACACTCACAACAAGGTATATTGTAAAGGAATGGTCTGGCTCTCCCTACTAGTGAAACGGGTTGGAAACATCTGTGAAGAAATTTTTTTTTTGATAAAACAAACAAAAAAACGAGATACAAAATAAAATAATGGCCTAGCGCCCGACGCTTTTCAAACATTGTTTTAATCTTACTACTACTGCTGTTATAGCATAACTACTCATCCATGCATATCGTTCGTAGACGTGCATTGTCCGGTAGCCGCATTGTCTAGCTGTTGGTCTTCCATCAGTCAATTTCGGCCAAAAAAATTGTTCAAATGGCTCTGAGCACTATGGGACTTAACAGCTATGGTCATCAGTCCCCTAGAACTTAGAACTACTTAAACCTAACTAACCTAAGGACACCACACAAAACCCAGTCATCACGAGGCAGAAAAAATCCCTGACCCCGCCGGGAATCGAACCCGGGAACCCAGGCGCGGGAATCGAGAACGCTACCGCACGACCACGAGCTGCGGACAATCTCGATCGTTTGTACGAATTGTCTCCCTTATGTAAACTTACGGTAAACTTCAAAATAACTGGTGGTGGTGGTGGTTAGTGTTTAACGTCCCGTCGACAACGAGGTCATTAGAGACGGAGCGCAAGCTCGGGTTGGGGAAGGATTGGGAAGGAAATCGGCCGTGCCCTTTCAAAGGAACCATCCCGGCATTTGCCTGAAACGATTTAGGAAAATCACGGAAAACCTAAATCAGGATGGCTGGAGACGGGATGGAACCGTCGTCCTCCCGAATGCGAGTCCAGTGTGCTAACCACTGCGTTCAAAATAACTGTACACGCTCTTCACAACATGGTTTAAGATCTCATTCAATTTAGTTCCTGGCTATATTCTGCCTGCTGTTAATAAATTTTCATCTGAACAAATTATGAGGCTATTTTTAATTCTCAGGCATCGTCAACTGCTTCCTTCGATGTTTCTAATCGCCATGTGATTGTGACGTGCACTCTGCGTGTAACGTACATGAACATTCTAACATAATCGCAAATGGAACGTCCGATGTCGTGGTGCTACGCCAACGAGAACACACCACACGCATTTACTATGACATAGGAGCTACACAAAGGAAGACTCTAATACAGTGCCAACCGGTCGTACTAAGACGTCGGGGCCATCCATCGAAGACGCTATACAATGCCCCACGACAGTACTGTGACGATGGGGCTGCTCCAACCAATACGGACTACTGACACAGTCTAGCTCAGAATAGCCGGCCGGTGTGGCCGAGCGGTTAAAGGCGCTACAGTCTGGAACGGCACGACCGCTACGGTCGCAGGTTCGAATCCTGCCTCGGGCATGGATGTGTGTGATGTCCTTAGGTTAGTTAGGTTTAAGTAGTTCTAAGTTCTAGGGGACGTATGACCACAGCAGTTGAGTCCCATAGTGCTCAGAGCCATTTGAACCATTCTAGCTCAGAATAAATCGAAAACAATTTGTCAGACGCACCTGTGACGTGTACACCATAAAACACCAACGAAAGAGACTTGGAAGATGCAGATATACAAACTGGCATGTCCCAATACCACCAATAGAGTACATCCCATAGCCTGGCAAAATATATGACCCAGACTCTAAATGCGTCCAAACACACTTCTTCGGAACTACAACAAGCTATTTTTGAAGACTTAATTTACGGCAGTACAGTGGTCTCAATCCCAACAATAATGTGCCGATTACAGTAGTTACCTCATTCATTAATTTGGTTTGTCTACTTTCGAATAGCAGGACATTAACAGAATTACCATACCCTCAATCAAGTGACATGACTCCTCTTAGTACCTAAGGGATCGGCAATTAGACAGCCAAACTTTATTACCTCTGTAATATTATACTTACAACTACATGCACTTAACGACTATAAATCTTAAAACTAATTATTCTGTATAGGGTTTTATGTGCTAATATGGTGAACGTCCATGAACTTCTGAGCCCGAATTGTTTGAACTTCAAGGCCATTCACGTGGGGCACACTTCGTATCCGTAGTCTAAGATATTTGCTTGGCTCCTTCACAACGCCGTTGCGAATGAATTATGAGCCACATCCGCAGTGACAAGTAGGCAGTTGCGTGTCGAGTTGGCGTGGAGGTGTTTCTCCATTGGATTTGGAGGTCGCACTTCAGTAATATAGACTGGCTGCCAGTTCACGTCTGGTTCACGCTAATTTCTTTCGAAATATCGTTGGTTGTTCTTTCGCGCAAAATTATTCCAGTTCTATGTCCTGTCAGCTGGTGGACCGTCACGAAGTTGCCTGTCGTAATTGTCACCTCCCGACTTCTCATTCCGAGAATTTTTTCTTCCGTCGTTATTTTTGTTTGGCGGGTCCCTATTATATCTTTATTTTCCTCTTAATCTTTCTCGAGTATTATGACCTTCATACGCGAAATCAAGTTCTTTGTGAATATTCTTAAACGCTTCACTGTTATCCCCACATCAACCCGCCAGTAAATGGTGGTTTGAAAATGGTAGTTTCATGTAACACAAACGTACTAATTCACTTGCGATGCAGGGTACATCGAGAAACGGATTTTTCTTAATGGATGATTCAAATAATTTCACAGGGCTCTAGAAACACATTGATTTCAAGTTTCTATAGAACATTACCTTTTGCTGTAACATTTCCTGTGTCTCTTTGGACAAAAAACTAGCGACGAAAACGTTTCTAAGTTAATATATTGAAAAATCCGCCTCAGCTGCGAAAATTATCTGATCTTTACCCAGGTTTCAGCTAGAATAATACAGCCTTCTTCAGAAGCGTAAAATTAATATAACATGCCAGAGTAAGGCACGGTCAAGATTAAAAATGAAAACCTATAATACCGTGGTACCATGTCGAATTAAAATTACTGAACTGAAGTCCAGCCCCGGCATCAGTTCACCACGCGGTCGGTTGGCAGCGGCAAGTACGTTGCTCAATGTTTGGACTACAGGTACGTTGGTATAAAGACTGTTGCTGGTTCCTAGGAAGATACAGAGTAGATTTTTTCAGCATTCATTGAACTCCACGATAAGATAAATTTCACTCTCGAAATGGAATCTCTCAATAGAACGCTGAATTATCTAGACCTCAACCTCACTATAGTGGACAATCGCTTAGAATTTAACGTCTTTAAAAATGTACCTTCTCTGACAATATCATACCATCTGACTCAGTATACCCGCAATCTCATAAATTGACGTTCTTTCATTCCAGTTTACATAGTGCGCTCGCTATTCCCCTTTCTGCTAAGACTTTGAAGAACGAATTATTAACACTCGAAGTGATTGTCGAAAATAATGGGCACAAAATAGAAATTGTAAGACAACTCTATAACAAAAGAGTAAACAAGAGAAGCACGACTTGATCTACATTATGTACCATATCATAAGATACCCAAGCGAACGTAATCTCCATTCCATTTATAGGTAAAGCTTCATACAGAATAGGGTGAATTCTAAAGAACCATTGTCACAAGGCAACATATTCTACCAATAACAGACATAAGAAAAATGTAATCCACTCTTTAAAAACAGCTAAGGACAAATTGTCCCTCTCCGGGGTATATAAAATCACATGCGGTGAGTGCCCTAGCTTTTACATCGGCCAAACAGGGAGAGCGTTGTCAGAAAGACATATAGAACGTATTCCAAAGAGAAGTGGTAATGGCACAAGGGGTTCGTCTTCCGCTGAGCACCTTGTCCAGATGGGCCACGCACCCAATCCTCCAACTAATACTGAGCTGTTGCATTGTGAGGCCAAAGGAACGAGGCTCGATATTCTAGAGGAGATGAAGATTTTTAAACACTTGTTATCCGACAAAGAAAACCTTCTCAACGATCAGCTGCTGTTGAGAAATAGAAACTTTTTCGCAGATTTTCAATCTTTGTTACGTTTGCTTTAATTTATCCCTGTTACAACGACCACCATATTTCTCTCCTGATCGCCGGATACCATGTTCAGACATCAAGCCTCACACTTCCCTTTAAATTTAAGTTTGGCCCTCTACTCTTTCACGAGAGTTTGGGCGGCATTATAGTTGAATTTAATAATTATGCAGCACAGTAAATTAAAACTTAGCTGCTTTAAATACTTCCCCTTTCAACGATAACGATAACGTTACACGCATATCGCGTTACTTACAATGTTATCTGTGGAAGATTATTGCCGTCAAAGGTACATTGTAGATTATATGTTAGTACACTAGACCTGCCGGTCAATAGCACATAACCGTGATGACGGAGATGTTGTACCCTCCACCACACTTTAATTAATATTCTTGACCTATGTCGGTCAATAATAGTTAAGTGTGATGACAGGGACGTTTTACGCCCAGTTACACCCTAATTAAATTATAGATCATATTAAGGTTTTAAGTAAGTGAGACAATTAAGGTGCTCGCTATTAGTCATGTTCAGTGGAGATACTTTACACGATGACCATATGTGCATAAAGTAGTAAAAATACTTAAGTTGTAAATCCTTAAAGTTTATACACCCAACCAAGCAAATCTCCCACCATTTAATACAATTTGCGTATAGTTAACACACATAGGGCCTTCATCTACATAGTGGTTCAAATGTCTCTGAGCGCTATGGGACTTAACATCTATGGTCATCAGTCCCCTAAAACTTAGAACTACTTAAACCTAACTAACCTAAGGACAGCACACAACACCCAGTCATCACGAGGCAGAGAAAATCCCTGACCCCGCCGGGAATCGAACCCGGGAACCCGGGCGTGGCATCTACATAGTGCCTAGTTTGCTTACAATTATTGTTATCAGCTCACAACGCGTGATATACCGACAGCCAATGATACACAGCCTTGACTCCCCGCATGCTCACGCGCACGACTAGCTATGAGCTCAGTGTAATTCCTCGTGCAACGGTAAGTGTCAACGTAGTTGCCGCTGCCAACCACCGTGTGGTGAAGTGATGCCGGGGCTGGACTTCTGTCAAGTAACTTTAATTCGGCATGGTACCACGATGCTATAGGTTTTCATTGTTAATGTTGACCGTGCCTTACTCTGGCATGTTATAGTAATTTTATTCTTATGAAGAAGGCTGAATTATTCTAGCCGAAATCTGGGTAAAGACGAGAAAATTTTCGCAACTGAGGCGGATTTTTCACTATATTAGTCTATCACAATTGCTGACGGGGCTGCTAAAAATTCTTACGTTTCGAAATTCTTAGTATGCACTACAATTGGTTGCGATCGTGCACGGTATCCCTGTTGCCGAACCTTTCATGTGGCCACAGATAAATCCTAATTTGTACTCTACCGGCCAAGATGGTGGCAGAAATCGGTCAAATTGAGCTATCCAAGGTGTGGCATGTAATGAGCTCCACTTGTCTCAGTATGTCTGGTAATTTGGCCTGAAGAACAATGTTTGTGGTCAGAACCTAAGTCTGGGTTCGCACTCATTCGTTCTCGATGTTTTGAGACGCTCACTTGTTCTCTGCTATCAGTAACCACATTCTACGACATGCTGTCACTCCTGTCATCACCATTCCCGCGATAAATATGAGAATTATGTCTCCTCAGTGGGTCGTATCTACGCACAGGTGCGGGCTCCATGTTGTTAGTGACTATGGGTGCTGTACTGTTCCGCATGGAACTCACATCAGCTGACAAATAAGCCGATGCATCTGAAATATGCAAGGGCTCCATCATATCCGAATATACTCTGGTTCGTACTTCTTCTGTAAGTCTCTGTCGTCTTTCCTCTACCAGTTAACGTCTACCGTATTTAATTTCAACGCTGTTGAAACTTTCTGTGTTGATCTGACACCTTTGAGAATCTCAGAGTGATGAGTACTAATGCGCAATCTGTTCTCCCTTTAATTGAGTCGGGTTTCCTCATTCCTGTTCCAACAACTCTATCCTTTCCGAATTCAGCGAAGCTTTTTCTGTTTCATGTACGATCTTCTATCAATGCTCATGGAGAGTCACTAAAAACTATTTTGTTGTGTCACGACACTCTTGGTTAGTTTAGACTATCTGTTCACTAGAAGCTCCTCCTTTCTAGGATCTGCTGATTTTATTCCAGCTAGTCTTGCTCCTTTCTTCGCATCATTCGCTACAAGTTTCGAGTAGGATGAAATTTGTCAACCGCCATCTTATTAATGTTTTCTTTCATCGATCGTTCTTTTTCATGCTTAGGTTTTCTTATTTCCTCTCACTTCCTCTTCTCCTCCTCAAGTAAAAATTGCCAAACTGTATCGACCTTTCTGTTACTATATTTATCCACAACTGGTGTCCCAACACGGGAACTTTGCGCATTGCATCTTTTCTGTGGTAAAACTGATACATCAGTGTCTTTTGATTGAACTGCAGCATCGGGATGCTTCGAAGCTACCGCTTTGTCATCGGTACTCGCATCCCTCTCCCTCACCGGTTTTTCTCCCTCTGAAACAGACATATTCTTTACGCCACCCCAGCTGCTTGATCGTTTCGGTCGGACATAAATTTCATCGTCGGTGATATTAAAGTTGCTCATCTAATCTTGAACCATTTCGAGAACGACTCTATTCTCACTCGCTTTCTCGTTCTAAACGCGCCTGTGTCTTGGTTAAAATTCTTTCAAGTACATGGAATACCTAAAACTGTAGAGTAATCACTTGCTGACCCACAGAAAGTACCCAACACTTCACTAACACAACATAAATATCAGTAATGCGCATCCGGAATTATCAACGCTGTTAGCAACGAAGTGAACGCATCTATCAGTAGTCGCATAGAAACCACATACCCAAACACTTATCAACTAAAGCTTAAAAAAATGTACACATGAAATGGTTCAGCACTAACTAAAACTGACAAGAAATAAATATTGAGGTCGTTTCGGAAGATTCTAATGCTCTAAATCCCAGCGGAGGGTCGTCATTTTATCGGAAGTGCAGGGTTAAAAATAAGGCAGGGGGAGGTGGGTGAGGGGTGGGGAGGAGGAGGCAGCCTGCTGTAAGTTCCTGTGGCCGAACACCCTCCACACTGTGACCTATAATCTGCGTTCAACGGAATTAAATGCGAACTGTCAGATGGCCAGGAGCACTGACTGGAGTATTATATATATATATATATATATATATATATATATATATATATATATCCCTAATTATCAAAATAATAAAATTATTTCCACCCGTAATATGATACCTCAAAAACAACGATACCATGATAGACCGAGTATAATTAATGAAGGTCGGCAAAATCGAAGAAGTGGAGGAAGGATTTCCGCGACTTTCGCCTTGATGAAATGAATGGATAGTGGAATGTAACAGATGTATACAAAAGTGAACCTCGCTGGTTGCTAGCCCCCTAAACACGCAAGTACAACGGCTCTGCCTTTTGAAAGCGGCTCAACTTCATGCATGAACAAACTCCTGTGAGAAATTACTCTGCAAATTAGCTGACACAACGACCAGTGTGTGTTCTCAGACGCAATCTCGAACGGACAGCTTGCTGCTGTGGAACCTGGAAAAGTAGGCTCCCGTAGCCGGCGCTTCAACTCGGCGGCTCTGCTGGCCCAAGTCTCCTTTCTCTACGACGCCCACAGAAGTCCTCACTCTCCGGCTCCTGCAGCGTAGTGTCTTTACTGTCCGCCGCCCACAGGCGAAGTGTCCTTACTCTCCGCTCGCTCCGTAAGGTTTCGACGTTACTCCGCGTAAAGTGGTCAGAAAAATACCTTAGAACACCAATGCATACATTGTTCCACATCTCTGAGCCACTCGCACACGTTGTAGCCTCAGAAAATCTTCCTTTACACAATTTGGAACTATCACTTCTAAAACGGCATAATTCATACGCAATCGCACGCCGTCCCGTCCGTATTTTTTTTCAGCGGGTCGCTAGTGACAGTCGACGGTATTTATAGCCGACGATTCCTATGGCGGGCGCCGCAAAGTCCCCCCACACCATTTCAACATGCATTAATTTTTCTTTTAACAGAGCTTTTTTCCTCGTGACCAGTCGCTCGCCCAGTTAAGGGGACACGACATGGCTTCGCCGTTTCACTTCAGGAATGTTCGCCCTGTTCTGACCGTAAAATTTCGTTGGATGTCCTCTGCCGGCGTCGCAGACTTCGTCTGACAAATTCTGTCCAACTCAACAGAATAGCTTCGCACTGTATTGGCCTCCGAAAGGTGCCATGCTAATGCAGACCTCAACTGTGCCGGACGCAAAGTCTGCTCGCTCCCCTCCGTCCAGCGAGCAACCTTTTGCTTGTACAATGTGCGACCGATGGCGTTGCAGTACCTGCCTGCAGGAGCGCCGCTGCCTCTGCTAGGGGTTGTGAATGCTTATTTCTCCCTCGTGAGGCAAAATACCTCAGTTTGTCGCTATTCCCAGGAAGCAATATTATGTTGAGCAAAAATGCTGTCATCCCCCAATCTAATCCAGAAATCAAGCATTGCCAATAACGTTTAAGATGTGCACCTAACCGTACAGCACAATAAAATACCGAATTATCTGGTCCCATGATAGCGACTGATAACCAGATTACGATCTTCAAGTAAAACGCAAGTGAAACTAAATTAGGTGCTACGTTTCAGTGGCGATAGATTATTTTTTCAAGAAAAAGTTCGTCGATCATTGTTTGGATGTATAGACAGATTTACACAAGAACTATCGGAACGATACAGGGTCATGAAGGACATTATTAAAATTTTGCAGACTATTGAAACAAAATTTATGCTTGATACTTCCGATCACCTTCTGGCAGTACCGCTGGAGAATGTAGTTGTAATTTACGGTAAATTTGAAAAGGAGCAGGTGCAGCAAAACATAAAAGGAGTCGTGTGTATATACACTCCTGGAAATTGAAATAAGAACACCGTGAATTCATTGTCCCAGGAAGGGAAACTTTATTGACACATTCCTGGGGTCAGATACATCACATGATCACACTGACAGAACCACAGGCACATAGACACAGGCAACAGAGCATGCACAATGTCGGCACTAGTACAGTGTATATCCACCTTTCGCGGCAATGCAGGCTGCTATTCTCCCATGGAGACGATCGTAGAGATGCTGGATGTAGTCCTGTGGAACGGCTTGCCATGCCATTTCCACCTGGCGCCTCAGTTGGACCAGCGTTCGTGCTGGACGTGCAGACCGCGTGAGACGACGCTTCATCCAGTCCCAAACATGCTCAATGGGGGACAGATCCGGAGATGTTGCTGGCCAGGGTAGTTGACTTACACCTTCTAGAGCACGTTGGGTGGCACGGGATACATGCGGACGTGCATTGTCCTGTTGGAACAGCAAGTTCCCTTGCCGGTCTAGGAATGGTAGAACGATGGGTTCGATGACGGTTTGGATGTACCGTGCACTATTCAGTGACCCCTCGACGATCACCAGTGGTGTACGGCCAGTGTAGGAGATCGCTCCCCACACCATGATGCCGGGTGTTGGCCCTGTGTGCCTCGGTCGTATGCAGTCCTGATTGTGGCGCTCACCTGCACGGCGCCAAACACGCATACGACCATCATTGGCACCAAGGCAGAAGCGACTCTCATCGCTGAAGACGACACGTCTCCATTCGTCCCTCCATTCACGCCTGTCGCGACACCACTGGAGGCGGACTGCACGATGTTGGGGCGTGAGCGGAAGACGGCCTAACGGTGTGCGGGACCGTAGCCCAGCTTCATGGAGACGATTGCGAATGGTCCTCGCCGATACCCCAGGAGCAACAGTGTCCGTAATTTGCTGGGAAGTGGCGGTGCGGTCCCCTACGGCACTGCGTAGGATCCTACGGTCTTGGCGTGCATCCGTGCGTCGCTGCGGTCTGGTCCCAGGTCGACGGGCACGTGCACCTTCCGCCGACCACTGGTGATAACATCTATGTACTGTGGAGACCTCACGCCCCACGTGTTGAGCAATACGGCGGTACGTCCACCCGGCCTCCCGCATGCCCACTATACGCCCTCGCTCAAAGTCCGTCAACTGCACATACGGTTCACGTCCACGCTGTCGCGGCATGCTACCAGTGTTAAAGACTGCGATGGAGCTCCGTATGCCACGGCAAACTGGCTGACACTGACGGCGGCGGTGCACAAATGCTGCGCAGCTAGCGCCATTCGACGGCCAACACCGCGGTTCCTGGTGTGTCCGCTGTGCCGTGCGTGTGATCATTGCTTGTACAGCCCTCTCGCAGTGTCCGGAGCAAGTATGGTGGGTCTGACACACCGGTGTCAATGTGTTCTTTTTTCCATTTCCAGGAGTGTACATGCATCCCATATGATTGTCGATGTTACCGCTACAAGAACAGCCTAAGAAATCCCTCAGTTTTTAACTAAGAGGCGCTTCACTGAATGAGTACGCTGTACATCACTTACAACCCAATACATTTACACCGTTTGTGTTTCAGTTGCATTATGTGGGGGAAGTTGTACTAAACTGGAACTAGTACAAGATTATTTTCGCTCTAAGATGAACAAGAACAACTAGCCCATCCATCGATTACATCAAATGAACTAAAAGTTTCAAATGAAGTAGATTTCTACGATGTAGCTGAGAATTTCAGTGAACTAAGGCACGGAAGCTTGTACTATTCCGTATTAAGGTTACGAAACTAACTGGTGTTTGTTGTGCTGGCTATGGTAAAAGATATTTTCTTACTCTCTTCTTTATAAATGCTTTACACTCTACCTGAATGTTCCTGTGAACAATGCTGATTTGTATACTAAGTTTCTCTCCTATATCTTTAAGTCCACATATTTCAATTACTAGAACCTAGAGCACACAAACTATAAATAGTTCATTTCGATGTTAGTCATCGCATCCAGACTATTCATTTTTTAATAAACAGTTTCCAAACAGACCGGGGACCTCAATTAGTTTTTCCGCCCGAGTCTCCACGGACTTATTCTGCCACAGCGTGACGTAATAGCCTAGTGCCAGTCTCTCAATTGGACGCTCCTACAGCGACTTGCATGTCCCTAACCTACCCCGGTTAACTAAATAGCGGAAGGTAACCTAAAGTTAAACGGGGAATTCCTGACGAAACCGTAAATTACAGTCGGCAGCTCGTGATTTAGTGGTTCGCGTTTCTGCCTCTGGGTTTGGGGACATTCTCCGCCTAGGGACTGCGTGTTTGTGTTTTCCTCTTCATCTCGTCATCATTCAGGATATGGCTAGACGAGATAGTGAAAAGTCTGGAGATCTGTACGGGCGCTGATAACCACGCCGTTGAGCGCCACACAAACCAAAATGATCATCGTGACACATATCACAGAGAGGTGACAGCTACGTTAATGCTGGATTGTTAAGTTCCCGTGATGTGACAGTGATTCGATTCCACGACATCCCTTTTCCAGACACACACTTTACCACCAGACTACGAAGCCCGAATTGAAACAAGTTAAAAGCTTGCGCAACGGCTTGTGAGAAATCATTATTTGCGTTTTCCATAGCTAGTACGATGAGAAGTACCCTCTGCTATCCACATCAGAGTAGTTTGGAGAGTAACGATGCACACGTAGATGTAGATATTTTTGAGCAGCAGAAACGTCAGGTCAACGCGAGACTCAACTTATTGTTTACTTCTGTTCTTCACTTAACCTGACATGTTACGCCACGAAATCGAAAGTCAACGCCCTCGTGGCGTGAGAACGTCGGCTAGAAACCCATCTGTGAGACTCCTCTACCCGTTTCAGCAATCCAGTTGCAGCCCTGGCACACACGCATACAGAGCCCCGGGTGCCGACTAATCGCTCCACACAACGCCAGCCGTATGGAATCTCCGTGGCTGCATTCGGACGGGGATTGCGATAACGTAATCCGGTGGAATGGATCCCAGTGCTTACCGAGTGGGCATGAGTGGATTTCGCAGCTGTTAATTATCTCCAGAGTGCCACGAATACTGACAGTCCGGCGCAAGCACCACTGTCCCTGTCTACTGTAGCTGCCAAAGTCGGATCAGAAAGGCACAAAATGTAGGTCAGTGGAATTACACTGATTTTATATTCACAACTGAAACACCCCAGCTAGGAACACTAAAACAGAATACAAGCGATTTGAAAACTGCTGAGGTGCAAGTGTTCTACAAATCATCGAAGCTAATTGTCTGTAAAGCTAAATTTTTGTGCAGCTGATGACTGAAAGATAATTAATCTTTGAAGGAAACGTACCCAAGAGATACACTTCGATTTTCATCGCCTTTGTGGATGTTGTATTGTAGACCATAATAAGCTACACGAATTATTTGTATGTGCCCATATGACCAACAAAGGGGGGAGGGGGGGACGTGCCCTTCAAAACAACTGCATTTAATATATCTGAAAGAATACTGTTGAAACACTAACAGATATAAGAAAATCTTCAAATAAAGATTCTCCCGCTTCTAATGTACGGTACAATAGCGCACTCAGTTTTGTCAAACAACTCATTGCTTTCGATTCCCTTCCTCGTATTTTGCTTTTAATATAGACGTCTGACTAATGGCCAGATGTATAATATTGTTAATATCAAATTCAATTACACGCCATGAAATGGTATTATGTTGTTGTTGTTGTTATGGTCTTCAGTCCAGAGACTGGTTTGATGCAGCTTTCCATGCTACTCTATCCTGTGCAGGCTTCTTCGTCTCCCAGTACCTACATCAACCCACATGCTTTTGAGTCTGCTTAGTGTATTCATCTCTTGGTCTCCCTCTATGGTTTCTACCCTTCACGCTGTCCTCCAGTACTAAATTGGTGATCCCTTGATGCCTTAGAACAGGTCCTACCAAACGATCCCTTCTTCTAGTGGAGTTGTGCTACAAACTCCTCCCCAATTCTATTCAATACCTGCTCATTAGTTATGTGATCTACCCATCTAATCTTCAGCATTCTTCTGTAGAACCACATTTTTCTTCTTCTCCAAATTATTTATCGTATTATTAAGATGCATCTGTCGGAAATGAATTAGAAATATGTCTGTATCGCTGTACGAGCTTATTTCTGACAAATCTGTCTTTGTAATACTACTTCATCATGTGTACTTCAATTTTATAATACTGATGCCATACGTTTCGGCATTTCCTTAATGTCGAAATGAAAAACAAAGTAGCGAGGGATGGAGGGAATTTCGAAAAAAAGTGAGATTTCTGACAAAGCTAAGTGCACCGCAGTAACGTACATTATAAACCGTAGAACTTTTATTGGCAGATTTTTTTAATTCCTTTAAAGGGTCAGCAGTATTCATTGAGAAGTATTAAACTCAATTTTTTCGTCAAGGGAATGTTTCACACCCTTAATGGCTACATGGGCATGTATAAAATAATTTGTGTCTCTTATTTTGCTCTACGCTGAAACATATTCAATGGCCATCAGAATCGAAATGTGTCCATAGGATAGGTTTAGTTACAAGTTTTATGAAATACCAACTCTTCGAAAAAATTTCAAGCATAGAAACTAAAGGTGACAAATTGCCATCGACGGTGCTAAGAAATTCTGGATGATAAAATCAGGTGAAAACCGGTACCGGTATTTTAGTTCTGAATAAATGGTGTTTTTCAGTATTTCTTTAGTCTCGGTTGTAACAGTTTTGTTTCCTTACTGAGAACCAAGAAGAAACCGGTGTAAAACAACAGCGGTAAAATTTTGTTCTTTGAATGGAAATGAATACTCTTTATTCGCAAAATTTCCATTGCTTTGAAACACTTAATTATTACAGAAAGTGGGAAAAGCTTTTTAATAGCAACGCTGACAGCTAGAAACTAGGAACAAACACATGACATAAGAATGTGTGTAGCATTACTGAAACAACAATGTATGGTACGTATTTACGTACAACACTTCCCTCACCTGCTCTGTTCTGTAGCTTCTCGCAGTCTTCACCTGACATCAACTGTCTTAGAGACTAACATCATCACTAGTTTGAAAGTATTTTTCGAAGTACGGTAGCAGTGAAGTACAACAGCCCCTTTTGTTATAATTAGTAGACTACAAACAGGAAGAGATACAACAAACATGCGACGTCATATGAGGAAAAAACATTCGCAGTGTTCCTTGGAAGAGAAAGTTAATTTGACTGCTTTCCGGCGATCTGTTGATATCTTCTAATTGTCGGGCATTCTGCAGGATATAGAGCTGGTCTTGCACAATATTTACATAAAGTAACTTATCTTCATCAGGTGCTATCTGAAACTACCCCTCGAGTGGAATGGGTCAATAGTTTACACCTGCGACCTTTTTCCTCCATGGTCGGTTCCAGAAATTCCCTCTGCGGTCCGCGCCCTATTCCGTTTTCGGTCCGGTGCGGTTCTGGGTGCTCCCTCTGCGGTCCACACCTACTGGACGCGATTTGAGGTGTTCCATCTTTGGTCCGCTACGCCTGGTGCTCTCTCTTTGGTTCTTTTCTCACGTAGACACTTTCAGTTTTAGGTTGGTCGATTGGTTGCTTGATTTGGGTAGAGAGGACCAAGCATTACTTCCCCATCCTTCACCCTCGGATTAGGGAAGCATGGGGAAGAGAGTCCGCCGTGCCCTTTTACTGGAACCATTCCAGCATTTATCAGAAGTGATTTAGAGAAATCACGGAAAACCTAAATCAAGACGGCCGGAGGCGGGTTTGAACCGTCGTCCTCCTGAATTCGAATCCAGTGTCAGGAGCCATCTCGCACGGTCTCAGTTTTGGTTCTGGGGAGTTCTTCTGCTGCACACGTTGCGTTTTCAGGAAGTCCTGTGCAGGAGCCTGCCTCTATTGTGCTGGTTCCCCGCGTCACGGTTCATGAGGATTCCCGTCACCTTTATCTCGTCATAGTTCATTGAAAGTTTGAGTTCCAGACAGTGCTTGGCAATGGCTAACTTAGTTGTGCGTCTCATCCGCGCATGCTTCTGATGTTCTTTACATCTGATATCCACTATCTTTGTTGTTTGGGCAATGTGTGGCATGCCCGACTGGGAAAGTGTAGGTACTCCCTGTGCACCGCCGACACACGAGAAGTGGCGCGCATAGAATTGCCTCTTTATTCTGATAATACCGTGTTGTCCATCCGCAGCACGACCATCCAGACGTAGAGACGATGCGTAGCATTGGCGACAATGTGGACGTTGAATTTCAATGCCGCCAGAAGCCAGGCAGTAGTCTTCACCCGAAGGAAACTACCGCCACATCTGCTGCCCGAAAACGACGAAAAACTCGAAGTACTTCGGGGTAAATGTCGTTGGGGATATTCGCGCCCTGCGTTCGCTGCTTCATTCACAATCGTCGCTGCCGCCACACCACGGCATTATGCTCTGCCTAACATTGGTCAAACCAGTGCTGCAGTACGCGGTCATGGTGTAGGGGAAAGCCGCCGACGCACACATCGCTTCGCTGCAGATGGTGCAGAACCGAGCTCTGAAACTCGTTCTGCATCACCCGAGGCAGTAGTCAACTCGTCTGCAGCACGAAGGCACTGGAATTTCACTTTGTCAGAACAAAATCTGTCAGAGTGCACGTGCCTTCCTACAAAAAGTCGGGTCATTCTCGCAATCGGCTCATCATGTGTTCCTTGGCATCAGGAAGGCATTTGGTAACGTCCCACACTGCCATTTAATGAAAAAAATATACGAGCCCACCCAGTATCAGAGCAGATTTACGACTGGATTCAAGTCTTCCTTGCAAACAGAACTCAACACGTCGCTCTTAACGAAACAAAATCGAGAGATGTAAACTTAATTTCCGGAGTACCCCAAGGAACTTGATAGGACCGTTAATATTTACAACATAAAAAAATGTTCTAGTTGAAGGCGTCGGATGCCCCCAAAGGCTGTGCGCATATAATGCGGTTGTCTATAACAAACTAGTAACGCCAAAAGATGGTAACAATTTGCAGAATGACCTCCAGTGTATTGATGAATAGTGCAGGCTCTGGCAGTTGATCCTGAACGTAAATAACATATTGCGCATACGTAGGAAAAGAAATCCACTGATACACAGCTATACTATTGATGACAACCGCTGGAAAATCGCCCGTAAAATATATAGCAGCGACCTTAAGTGGAACGACCACATAAAACAAACAATGGGAAAAGTAGATGCTATACTCAGATGCATAGGAACTACCTTAAGGAAATGTAACTCATCCACGTGGCATATAAAGCGCCTGTTCGACAGATTCTTGAGTACTATTCATCTATCTGGGATCCCTACGAAACAGGAGTCATAGAACAGATAGAAAACATCCAAAGAGGAGC
This sequence comes from Schistocerca americana, assembly GCF_021461395.2. Taxonomy (NCBI): domain Eukaryota; kingdom Metazoa; phylum Arthropoda; class Insecta; order Orthoptera; family Acrididae; genus Schistocerca; species Schistocerca americana. Next base: position 99,035,212 of record NC_060121.1, read on the forward strand.
GGCATGTTTCGTTACGGGATCGTTTAGTCGGCACGAGAGCGTTACTGACATGGTCAAAAAACTCCATTGGCAGACGTCACAGTAGAGTCTCACCCATAGCAGAAAACATTATTGGACGTTATAGGTGTGGGTTCAGACCAGGAAATTCGACTGTGAACCAGATATTTACCCTCCGGAATATAGTAGGAAAGACCAACGAATTTAATGTTGGTGCGCACCATCTTTTCATTGATTTAAAATCTGCATATGATACAATAAATCGGGCTAAACTTTATGAGGCATGCGGCGATTCCACGTGCCTGAGAATTTGGTGCCTCTAATAGAAGTTAAGCTAAGGCACCCCTAGTGTACTTAGCGAGTTTAGTGTAGGCTAACACTCCAGTATCCCACACGAATTGGGCTGAGACAAGGGGATGGGCTTTGCTGCCTACTCTTCAATTTGGCGCCCGAAAAAGTGGTGCGTGAGTAGGGTATCCAGAGAAGACGTACAATCTACTGTAAGTCCGTACAGATGTTGGAATATGGAGATGATTTGGACCTAATGCGTAGAACATTTGGAGATCTACAGAGGGCCTTCTCAGCTCTAAAACGGAGGGAAGAGAAGATGGGCTTGAAAATAATGAACGGAACATCAAGTGCACCTTTAACAGTACAAATCAACATTTACAGCCCACAGTAACCTTTGATGGATTGACTTTTGAGCGAGTGGAGTGTTTCACTTATGTGGGTGCAAAGATAGAAGCAAATGGCAGCACTTCGACTGAAATCATGGGCCTCAAAAGTGCTTCTAGTTGATATTATTTTGAAATGCTGCAACATTTTAAATCCGAGCTCCTATCACGAAAGTGCCGACCCAGTAAGTAATCTGATAATCTGCACTTACGTACGGTTCAGAAACATGGACAATTACAAAGCAGAGTGAAAGTACACTGAGATTACTCGAAAGAAATATATTGAGGAAAGTCTTAGGACCTGTGTATGAAAATGGGAGTTGCAGAAGGCGAAGGAATGACGAGGTCTGTGAGTGCTATAAGTAGGATGACGTTGTCAAGTTCATGAAGTTGCGTAGGTTGAGATGGGCTGGACACGTAATACGACTTGATGAGACGGATCCTGCAAGGAAAGTCTGCTGCAGTGAATCTGGAGAAAGAATAGCAAGAGGACGACCGAGGGTGAGATGGAGTGATGAGTTTGGAGTAGACTCTGACCGAACTGGTTACTGTAATTTGAGGTCTACAGCAATTTCCACGGAGGAATGGCGGAAAATTATCGAGGAGGCCAAGTCCCATCCCATGCCAATCGAAGAAGAAGAAGAAGCAGAAGAAGAAGGTAAACGTTACAGGAGAGGCATTGTGCGTCACGGAGAGATTTACTATTAAGGGGCTCCGGAACGCCCTATACTTGCAATGTTAAAATAATGCTTATAAATTACATCTTTCCTCACAAAGTATTTGAGGTAGGAAGTTGAACTTTTTACAGATTATTTACTGGAATATGGGCTACAACTTAACACAGGGATTTTACAAAATTTTAGTTCAGTTATTAAAGATAATTTTTTTTCAATTGTAATGAAAATTCACAACTCTTTTTGCAATTTTTTATTTATATATTCAAAAATATACAGTTTTTTTGGACAAAGGCTGTGTTAAATTATGCAGAAGATACTGTGTAACATTTACTGAAAGTTTGAAACAAATACGTTTGGAATATCCTTAGAAAACATGTAATTAGTATGAGAAAATAAAAGTTTTGGGAATCGAGCGACAAAGATTGGATTAACTTTTTAGTGCATTCCAGGTCCATAGAATGGATTTTCTTCATCCTCTGCAAACTCCTCCTCCAGCTTCCTCTTGTTCCTCCTCCTGTTTACTCTTGTTTGTATTTCTAGACTCTTTGCAGCCCTGTCTGCAGCCCGAAGGCGTTCCTTGTCTAAAGCAAGCATCGCTCGTTGTTGTGTTCGTAGATTTTGCTACCATTTTCTTCAGTTGCAGTTACTGCAACACTGTTCCAAAAGGTGGTCATGTATGAACACTTATCACATTTCAGTTGTATTTCACTAGCAATTCCTACGTGCTTTATTATGGAGAGTTCCAGACCAACTTCACTACAATGAATACATCTTACACAGTTTGAAAAAATTCCTTTGAGAATCGACATATCAAATATTTCACTCACATCCGATTTCGCCCATAAAACATTCATAGTTTTCACTCATTGAACCAAGCTTCTTCTGTGAAGTATTTTCTTTCCCACTTTGACTGCTATGGGCAGGTGTACTTGAGAGGTTAGGTTCACTCACTTGGTTATCGTCTTTATTGTTTACAGTAATAACACATACCTTTGGCTCTCCAACATTTCTCCATTTCTTAAGAGCCTTCAGAGGATTTCTAATAACTTTACTTTTACTCATTATTATACTTCAACAAAACAGAGACTCAAGAAACAGAATTAATTACGAATATTTTCGAGATAACGACAGAGTAAATAAACATGAAACAATCGACAATCACACCAGCGATATATATTGAACCATCACAGGTTAGCCACAACACATACTTTATCTCACATCACTAAAATGTACCTGATGAACACGGACGTTAATGATAACACCATTTGACAGCAGTTTAACAGCGCCACAGTGGGTCCGTCCATGTAGAACACATTTCAAAAAAAAAAAAATTAAAAATAGTTGTAGTCTTCGGAATTGAATAAATTATATATCTATTAAAAGGTAATTGTCTGCAGATTCAGAAAACGCAAAAAAGTAAAAATTGAACTTTTCATGATTTTTTAGCCTTTCCGGAGCCCCTTAAAATTTCGATAGCATTTTCCGGGAAGAGTCGGAAGACATATTACTTTCCCCTACATTAATTTCGCGTATTCACTATGAGGAGAAAATCAGAGAAATTAGAGCCAATACGGAAGATTACCGACAAGCATTCTTCCCACACGCTATTCGTGAGTGGAACAGGGTTGGAGGGCTCAGTGAGTGGTACAAAAAGTACCCTCCGCCACACACCATTAGGTGGATTGTGTAGTATGATTTAGACGTAGATGAAGTAACAGGACCACCAGCCACACCACAGGCGGACAACACGTTGGTCTGAACTGATGCGAAAATAATTCCCTCCGTAGCAGCCTGAGATTAACTCATCCTCACATCACCACAGGCCAATCTTGCTGCCGTAACAATTTTTTCAGCAGTAGCATCACAGTGTACCATCATCCCCACATTACCTGATGCCAGTCCACCAAGTCAGGTAAAACTGAACACCACGCCGAGAGATTCAGAAGGATTAACAGTTTAATGTTGAACTTGCATGCATGACGAACAAGGAATGCTCGAAAGTTACAGCGACTAGCAACTTAAGGGGTAGTCTCAGGTAGCACCAGATGGAGATAACGAGTTATGTTATCGAAATATCGTGCAAGAACGACGTTGATATCCGGAAGAACACCCGACACATCAAAGAAGTTGACTCATAACCTATAATGGTTTTTGAACTTAGGAACATATCTGAACCCTTAGTTTTAGGATGAGAAATTGACACCATCCAGAAGTGGCGATGCAGGAAAGTCATCAGCTCATGACCTTTTGCCCTCACCTACGCGCCCGTTCCGTTCATCTTCGCAATCTTTACTGGGAACTATGAGACCAATTTCTGCAACACATTCAACCTGATACCGGCTGAAGCCTCTAACTCCTTCATCATTATTAGAATTTTTCAGTTTTCAATTCTACGTTCATTTCTGGAAATAACAGCAATAAAAAACCGAAAATCAGTTCAGGAACCAGTTATTTAGAAATGTTTTAACATTCCGGTTCAGCTGGATGAAAAAAAAAAGGTGTAACAGAAAATCGGTTTATTACCTGTAACCGCCATGCCTAATACGTTTGCCACGAGGAATATCCGCGCGGTTTGAGGCGCCCTGCCTCGGATTGCGTGGCCCCTCCCGCCGGAAGTTCGAGTCCTCCCACGAACATGGGTGTCTGTTGTTTTTAGCACTCCACTTTCCGCATGGGGTCCTTACAGTGCCATCGGCTAAAAAGCCGTTATCATAAAATCTGAACCATTAGGGTAACAAAAAATCAGAAACACTGAACGGGAAGCACTTTCTCTTAATTAGCGTGACACCAATTGTCCTAACTGTTTTTATACGTAGGCTTTAGTCAGAATACTGGCTTTAACCAACTCTCCGCGTTGTCTGTTACGGGCTTTCAAATAAGAATGAAACGATGTCTTGTGGTATGGCCCTAAACCACGCACCGACAGACTTAGAGTTGAAATTTTAAAAGTTTTGGCTGGTTTCGTTGTCTAGGGGCTGGGATACGTGGTTGCCGCATTACAAGCTAAATACTGTTGAGTCTACAGTATACAATATGAATACACACATGAATCGAATGGTCGAAAGTTCCTATCACTCGGAAATTGCGAAGGTAATGTAGAAATTTATAAATAAAAGATTGCAATTAAATAAAATGTGAAACTACTATTTCTAACTTCTTTAAATGATGAGTACCATAGTAGAAGTACTTTTGAGATTGTGGTATATTTCTGCAAAACACTGACTGGTGTCGATGGTCGACCAATTAAATAAAATATAAGTTCAGTAACAGGGAAACAATAGATTACTACTGCACATAATTAGTTGTGAACAACAAAATAGCTCGCGAGGTATTCATTTCTAAACGTACACTACGTCTTCACTGTAGAAGCCACAGAAATCTCTCAAGTGCACAAGTCCGCACTCCGAAGTATTTCTATCTGCCGCGACCACAAGCAAACTGCTCCACACTCCAAGTCTCTCCCGTGACCCTGCGTCCCTCGCGCCGTACTGTCCCGGACTCTCCCGTGTCCTCTCTCGAACCCCGGCACTCCTCTCCAACTTCCATCCAGTCTCCCCGTTCACGACCGATGTGATTGGCTAGAACGCTCCAGTTATATCCTCAAGCCAGCGCACATTCACAAACATAATGAAACACATTGAAAATACCGTCGGCGGCTCGTGGCCTTGCGGTAGCATTCGCGCTTCCCGCGCACGTGGTCCCCGCTTCAATTTCCAGCGGGATAAGGAATTTTCTCTGCCTTGAGATGACTGGGTATTGTTTGTCCTTCATCGTCATTTCATCCTCATTCACTCGCAAGTCGCCGTAGTGGCGTTAAAGAACTTGTGGCGCAGCGGCCGAACCGCCCCGTGAGGGGTCTCCGGGCCACCAATGCCATACGCTCATTGTTATTATTGGAAATACTGGATTTACATTTAAATAACTTGAAATTAAATAAATATTCCTATAGCTGGACCATAAACTCGCTCTAGCACACATTATTAAATACATAAAGATATCAAATAAATATATATCAAAGGAGTAGGAAGCAAAAGTAGGCCAGTAGCCTAATGACTCTATGCTTTCTAAAACACAGTTATTATTTGACAAATTTTTTCATGAGACCGGATATAAACTAAGACATAGACGAGTAAATATATTTATAAGCATGCTGATAGCGTTTTTTCGTCTAACTGTGGAGTACTTATGGCCTGATGCGATCGATAGTAATCGGCCACTTTCACCTCCAATAACTCATGCACTATTCAAGTTATATGCCTGTAATTAATGCCAATTTATATTTACACTACCAGATTTCTAAAGACATGGCTAACGACAAAATCGGATGAACCGTTTATAATTTGGAAATCCATTGCTGGGTGTCACTTGTCTAATTCACAGTCAAATACTAAACTAGAAAGTAATAAAGACACTGAAAATCTGATTACACCATCACAATAGTCATGCAAGTAACGGTAAGGTTCATGTCTTTTTTGTCTGAGGTATGTTCGTATCATGATTCATCTGGCTACTATTAATTTCTACACAAACTGTGAAACACCATTAAGGTTTTACAAAGTCTGCCGTCTTCGGCACTACCGGCATACAAGTCTCTTACATCGACACAGCGTCACCAAGGAATTCCCAGCCACGCCACGCCTGGACCCCGCCTAACGTTCGACGCCACGCAGTCCAGCTATTGTGCGGCATCACGCAGTCGCTAACGAGCCTGTGCGGCCACCCCACCTCCGGACACAGAGTATTTCCAGGGTGCCGCAGCTCGCCTGTTACCTCACACTGTCCCCTTCAGCCCCGCATTGTTACTGCAGCCGATATCCACTCGAGCCAACTTACTGCGTTCGAGATTTGGTCACCGTCTGCATTATTTTCCCCCATGCGTCTCTTCATTACGAAACTGACGACTCTTTCATGCATCAATATTTCTTCTGTCAACCGAAGGAATCTTTTACTCATGTTCTACGACAGACTTTTTTCCCGAATTCAACACAGTACCTCCTCATCAGTTATTCGATCTATCAATCGGATCTTCTGTAGCACCATGTTTCGAAAGCATCTACTCTCCTCTCGTGCGAACTGTTTATCGTCCACTTTCCCCTTTTGTACAAGACTACACTCCAGACAAATACGTTCAGAAACGATTTCCTGATACGTAGCTTTATATTCGATGTTAACCATTTTGTCTTTTTCATAAATGCTAATCTTACTTTAAATTGTCAGGACCCTTTCAACTTTGGCCATTGCCACGTATTTTGCAGCTGAAATAGCAAAGCTCAACGACAACTTTAAGAGATTACGGAATAGTCTCTCATTAGCGTCTCCGGGAGGGGACTGCCAAGGAGGAGGTGTCCATGGGAAGAAGACCGGATAATCAACGGAAAGACAATGTTCTACCAGTCGTGGAGTGGAATGTCAGATGTTTGCCGTAGCAGGGGAGCTAGAAAGTCTGAAAAAGGAAATGGTAAGGCTCAATATTGATATAATGGTTGTCAGTGCAGCGAAGTGGAATGAAGACAAGGCTTTCTGGTGAGACGGGTATGGGGTAACATCAACAGTAGCAGAAAATGGTATAACGGGAGTAGGACCCGTCATCAATAGGACGTGACAGAACAAGGATCGGGAAAATATAGGTAATAGATGAAAGACAAGTACTAAAATCATAATTTAAAAAAGCTTCCGACGACTTAAAGACAAGTAAGGTAGAAGGGATAGATCACAATCCATAGTAATTTCTAAAAGCATTCCGAAAATGGCAACACAACAACATTTTACGTTGTATGGAATATATGAGACTGACGATATAACATCACGCTTCGGGAAACATATCATCCATATAATTTCCAAGATTGCAAGAGCTGACAAGTCAGAGAATTATCACATAATGAGCTTAATAGTGCACGCATCGAAATTGTTAAGGAGAATAATAAACAGAAGAACGGGAAACAAACCTGATGATCCAGAATGAGATTTTCACTCTGCAGCGGAGTGTGCACTGATATGAAACTTCCTTGCAGATTAAAACTGTGTGCTGGACCCAGACTCGAACTCGGGACCCAGGCTGTGGCTAAGCCATGTCTCCTCAATATCCTTTCTTTCAGGAGTGCTGGTTCTGCAAGGTTCGCAGGAGAGCTTCTGCAGAGCTTGGAAGGTAGGAGACGAGGTATTGGCAGAAGTAAAGCTGTGAAGATGGGGTGTGAGTGGTGCTTGGATAGCTCAGATGGTAGAGCACTTTCCCGATGAAGGCAAAGGTCCCGAGTTCGATTCTCGGTCCGGCAAACAGTTTTAACCTGCCAGAAAGTTTCAAAACTGAGGATGTTTTAGATGACGGTCAGTTTAGCATTAGGAGACGTAAAGGCGCCAGAGAGACACATATGACGCGGCGTTTGATAATGGAAACAAGACTAAAAGGAAAGAAAGTCGTGAGACATTCATAGGATTTATCGACCCGGAAAAGAGCGTTCGACCATGTGCAGTGGGTCAAGATGTTCCAAATTCTGAGAAAAATTTGTGCAAGGTGTAGGGAACGTCGGTTAATATACAGTATGTACAAGAACTAAGAGGGAACAGTAAGAGTGCAAACCCAAGTGCTCGGATTAAAAAGGTTGTAAAGAGGTGACTGTTGTCTTTTGCCCCTACTGTTAGATATATGCATCGTAGAAGCGACGACGGAAATTAAAGATAGGTACAAGTCTTGGACTGAATACAAGGTGAAAGGATATCAGTGATAAGATTCGCTGATGGCATAGCTATCCTAAGTGAAAGTAAAGGAGAACTACGAGATCTGCTGAATAAACATAAAAATATGATGGGTACAGAATATGGAATGAGGTTAAATAGAAGAAAGACGAAAGAAGATGAAGTTAAAGAATTATTCTGCGTAGACAGCGAAACAACCAACGATAGACCGACATACAGAGGACATTACCACTGACCAAAATAAATCTGCAGGTATGAAATGTTGGCCTTAATCTGAGGAAGAAATTTCTGAGAATGTACATTTGGAGCACAGCATTCATTGATAGGGAGACGTGGACTGTGGGAAAACCGGAACAGAAGAGAATCGAAGCATTTGAAATGTGATGCTACAGAAGAATGTTGAAAATTAGGTAGAGTGATAAAGTAGGGAATAAGGAAGCTCTCCGCAGAATCAGCGAGGAAAGGATTATATTGGAAAGAGACAAGAAGAAGGGAGAGAATGGTAGGACATTCGGGATTAACTTCCATGGTACTTGACAGATATGCAGAGGAACAAAATTGCAGAGGAAGAGACAGACGGGAATACATGCTTCAAATAATAGAGAATGTGGGTTACAAGTGCTACACTGAAATGAAAAGGTTGGCAGAGGAGAGGAATTCGTGGTGGTTAGCATCAAACCAGTCACAAGACTGATCACCAAAAAAAACTATAAAAAACGCTAAATTACATCTGACTTACTTCTGAACTATTGCTGCTGCTACGTGTCATTCGACACTTATGACTGCAGTCTGGTTTGTGCACAAGTTGTAAAAACCTTTCGCTGCCAGTATTGCATCCTTCAAAATTTCGTACATAAAAATGTGCAATAACATTGTTTCAGTTAATTTTCTTCCTCTTTGGAGCGGGCCCCCACGAATTGCTCTCTTGCGACAACCGCTTCATCTCAGCACATCACTTCCGACATACATTCTCAATTATTTGTGGGATGTATTCGAATCTCTGGCTTCCTCTGAAGTCATTACCCTCAAAAGCTCTCTCTAACACCAAGTACGTTAATTTCTGTCTCCTTCAGACATGCCATATCAGTTTGTCCCACTTTTTTGCCAGTGCGTTACATGTGTTGCTTTCTTTGTCCTTTCTGCAGAGAATCTCGTCATTTGTTATATACGACCGACCAGGCGTTGAAGGCCCAAAGACACCGACCTACCGCCGCGTCATCCTCAGCCCTAAGGCGTCACCGGTTGCGGTTAGCCGGTCGTCGTGGCCGAGCGGTTGTAGGCGCTTCAGTCGGGAACCGGGTGACTGCTACGGTCGCAGGTCTCCCCTGTCTCGGGCATGGATGTGTGTGACATCGTTAGGTTAGGTTTAAGTAGTTCTAATTCTAGGGGACTGATGACCTCAGATGTTAAGTCCCATAGTGCTCAGAGCCATTTGAACCATCTGATGCGGATATGGCGGCTTTCCCGCCCGTTGTTGGTTATCGCGAACGCTGCCGCTAATTCTCAATGAAGTAACACCTCAATACGCCGTAATCTTACGAATGCAGTGACTTTTCGCACATCCTCCTATAGCAACACATCTCAAACGTTTCGATTCTCTTCATTTCCGATGTTCTTACAACCCACGATTCATTAACACTCAGTCCTGTACTCCAAACGCACGTTCTCAGAAATCTGTTCCTCCAATTGAGGCCACTGTCTCTGAGCAGTGCTGTGGCTCGCGTTGGTGCTGTTTGTAGGTTTCCGCCCTCTGTTGGAGGCGAGACGGTATCTTTTAGTTGGCATGGTTGCGGTTGTTCTTCTTCTTCTCGTGTTGACTGACGCCACTCGGTTTGGCAAGTGTTACCGGTTCACTAGTGGCAGCAGTGGCGGTTATCGACATGTAGTAACTGTTGCCCTATCTTTGGGGCGACGTTGTTGTTTTTCCGGGTCGTGTGAGTGGGTCAGTTCGGTTGAGGACTCAGGAGAAGCCAGGTCCGCGCAGAACCAGAACACGCCCTGACCGCTTGCGGCACGCATGGACTACCGGATGGAAGGGGTGTGGTCACGACCTCGTCATAAACCATATCCTGCAAGTTTTAAGATGAGTGCATTTCAATCCAAGTAGAGAAACCTTCACCATTGCGATTCTCCTGTGACTTGAGTTCGTTTTGCTGCTCGTAGTATCGATGATGCGAAGAGCAGCAAAAGGAGTGCTTGGGGAAGGCGTATCTGATTAGCTTTCCTCGACTTCTTATTAATATTAACTGCGTTCAACTTGTTCCAATTTGTTAAGTTCAACCAACGGTAATTTTTCCTGCCTGGTGGCCGTTAGGCCTCAGTTACCTGACCTGGGGGTTAGTGTGTGTAACGACAGTGTACGTTCTGGCTTCCTATCTCATCGCTCGCGAAAGTGTATGTTGCCGACCTCCTCAGAGGTCGATTCATGGAGCACCGTCTGTGGCCCCTTGGTTCTTGTAAGACATGTGTGCTCTAAAAGGAGGTTAGTAGTTTAGTGTAACGCTCCTTCAGTCCACGCCTTCTGCGGGTATAATCTGCTTCAGTACCCTTTAAGGAACCAATGCAATGGTCCTTGTGTTTTATTATTGTATTATTTATTACAATAGCTTGTAATACCTACATTAAAGGTTATATATGGCTAGTTAATAGTTCTGTTCGCCTTCTGGAATTAATCTAGCAGTGCAGTGTTCAGTGGATGATAAGGGTTGTGTTACAAAGTTTACCATCATCTTATTTCACCCGTTTCGTGATCAGTTGCCAATTTTTTTAATTACCCTTTGCTGTTGTGTATGATGTTTTACAGCAGATTCTAAATTTTTTTATGTTATTGCCGTTCGTGGCGTGTAAGGCCTTCAGCCGTGATTGTGGTCACTTGCCTTAAAATTCTAATTTGGTAGTTCTATTTACGCGGTAAGCCTTTAAACCTTGTTTACTGCCATTCCTGGCGTCTGATGCCTTCTGCTGTGTTGGTGGTGACTTGATTTTAATATTTGAATACCTGTAATTTGTTGCTTGCAGCGAGTTTTAAACAGTTGTTAATTTATTGCCATCGCTGGCGTGTAAGAGCTTCTGCCCAAACCACAGTGGCTTGCTTTTAAAACATTATCTGCTGTGTCTGTAGCTAATGGTGATTGGCTAAATTGTAACTCATTGAAAACACTATTATTTACACAGTTGTTCATTCCTTCATTAATAACGTCTGGTATTTTCTATTTATTGTTGAGTTTGTAATTATTGGTTTAAAATAAATTTTGTGTAACTGTAAAAGGCAACCAATAGTAACTGTTTACGGCGCCGTACACAATCGTAACCGAATCCTGCCTTCCCTTGACGTCCAGGTTTCAGTCTCATACTAACAGACTTGTTGGCTATAGACTTCCTCTTTGCCTGTGCTAGTCTACTTTTTCCCTTCAGTTTCGCTTTATCTTATATCTACATGCATTATCGCTGCTCCCTTTGATTCTCTTTAAACTGAGGTGACAAGAGTCATAGGATACCTCACACTATATTGTCGGACCCACCTTTGCACTGCGTAACGCAGCACCTCGACATTGCATGGACTCAACAAGTCGTTGGAAGACCCCTGCAGAAACACTAAGCCATGCTACCTCTGTAGCCGTCTATTTTGCGGAAGTGTTGTCGGTGTAGCATCTACTGCACAAACTCACCTCTCGAGTATCTCCGTCAAACTGGTTCAAATGGCTCTGAGCACTATGGGACTTACGTCTGAGGTCATCAGTTTCCTAGAACTACTTAAACCTAACTAACCTAAGGACATCACACACATCCATGCCAGAGGCAGGATTCGAACCAGCGACCTTAGCACTCGCGCGGTTCCATACTGAAGTACCTAGAACCGCTCAGCCACAACGGCTGGCAGAATATGTCCTATAAATGTTCGATTCAAAACATTGAAGTGTCCAGAATGTTCTTCAAACCAGTCACAGCAAATTGTGACTAGATGACATGCATCGCTGTATTGGGAAATGATGTCCATGAATTCCTGCAAATGGTCTCCAAGTAGTCAAACATAAACGTACCTAGTCGATGTTCGGTTCAGTTGGACCAGTGGACGCGGTCCATGTCAACACAGCACACGCCATAAAGGGTCCGCCACCAGCTTGCACAGTGCCTTGTTGACAACTTGGGTTCATGGCCTCGTGGGGTTTGCTTTATATTCGAAACCTACCTTCTGCTCTTATCAAGTGAAATCAGGATTCATACGTCCAGGGCACTGTTCTCCAGTCGTCTGGGGTAACGCCGATAGGCTCACGAGACTAGAAGGGGCGCTTCAGGCTATGTCGTGCTATTAGTAAACAAATCGTGTCCGTTTAATTTGGCCATAATGCATTAACGCAACATTTTGCAACAATGTCTCAACGGACACGTTCACCGCACGTCCTACATTGATTTCTGCTGTATTTCAGGCAGTGTTGGTTGTCTGCTAGTACGCAAACGCCTCTGTTCTCGGTCGTTATGTAAAGCCAATCGGCCAATGAGTTGTCTGTGTGTGACGTCTATGCCACTTCGCTGCCCATGTTTATTGTATTTTGTTGCTACGTTTTAATACACGGTACGGGAAGATTTTGTTACGCAGTGTAGTCATTGCGTAGGATCAAAATCCGTGATCGCACGACGAGCAAGATGGTCACAGAGAGAGAGAGAGAGAGAGAGAGAGAGAGAGAGAGAGAGAACGGCCGGGTGATCAAGAGCCTTATTGTACTGTAACACAGACAGGCAACGGAGATTCACCCATCACGCTGAGGGACCAAGTAGGAAATCCTTAATTAGTTATGCTTACTGTTTCAATGTTAAGATACAGCACCAACCGTGCTGATGACATTACTTGCACTGAGGGCTTGTTAACAATAATTTCGCAATCATTCTATTCATCAGGAAATTATAATTACAAATTTTAGTTACCGTTAGTGCTTATTGATGGAATGAATGGACCAATCACAAATGCGCTCTGAGAGGGCAGGCCCAAGCTGCAAAGATAGCTCAATACTAGTCTACAATCGATTTCCCTGAAGGTAATAAATGAATCTGTGTGTAAAGTCTATCTCATGTAAAGATGCAACAGTTAGTTGGAAAACTGCTTCGGATGATATAGTCACACGACGTTTTGTTTATCCAAGGCAGTCTACGATTAGTTTTCGAGGTGGCAACACGTGGAGTAGTGTGTGAAATGCTGCTCCGCATAAAGGTGTAAATAATTATTAAATTTGTCTCGGAAACATACATTGAAGCGCCAAATAAACTGGTTCAAATGTTCAAATGTGTGTGAAATCTTATGGGACTTAACTGCTAAGGTCATCAGTCCCTAAGCTTACACACTACTTAACCTAAGTTATCCTAAGGACAAACGCACACACCCGTGCCCGATGGAGGACTCGAACCTCCGCCGGGACCAATAAACTGGTGTAGGCGTGCGTATTCAAATACAGAGATATGTAAACATGCAGAATACGGCGCTGCTGTCGGCAACGCATATATAAGACAAGTGTCTGGCGCAGTTGTTAGATCGGTTACTGCTGCTACAATAGCAGCTTATCAAGATTTAAGCGAGTTTGAGCGTGATGTCATAGTCGGCGGACGAATGATGGGACACAGGATTTACGAGGCAGCGATGAAACGTGGAATTCCTCCTACGACCGTTTCACGAGTATACCGTGAATATCATGATTCCGGTAAAACATCTAATCACCGACATCGCTGCGACCGGAAAAAGGTCCTGCAAGAGTGGGAGCATATCTGGGATGCCTTGCAACGTGCTGTTCAAAACAGATCTCCATCACCTCGTACTATTACGGATTTATAAACAGTTCTGCAGGATTCATGGTGTCAGTGCCCTCCAGCACTACTTCATACATTAGTCGAGTCCGTGCCACGTCGTGTTTCGTCATTTCTCCATGCTCAAGGGGGCCCCCCACGGTATCAGTTTCTTTGCCTCTTCAGTGTATTTGTGTGATCTCATATTGATTCTAAGATCATGGAAGTATTGCTGTGACTTTTTCGGTGCTCCGGAACTAATGATTAATGACCCGGAATATCGTTATGAGTGTTAACGATAGGCTGTCTGCAGGAATCGTTTATTAATTTTGCAATTATTGGGATGAAATTAGTTGGCATCCTGACGCTTCCGGTTCTTATTATCCTTAGCATTCTGACCTAGCCACCTGTCACATTATTATGTACTGTTTATATAGCGCAAGCGTTAGAGCTGGCGTCCGACGGAAAAGAAACCAGATGGGGCGACGTCTACGAGACGCGAGGTAAGCAAGTTGGCTAGAAATCAGTTATGAGTAGCAGGGTGATTGCGCACTAAACTTTCTTAACTAAATCACACGTAGCATCACTGTGTGTTCTTGTGCACATTGGTGGGAGACAACAGTTCGAACATTCATTCGTCTGGCTGCTGTGAAAACGTTTCTTTGGAGTCCGCAGCTCGTGGTCGTGCGGTAGCGTTCTCGCTTCCATCGCCCGGGTTCCCTGGTTCGATTTCCGGCGGGGTCAGGGATTTTCTCTGCCTCGTAATGACTGGGTGTTGTGTGATGTCCTTAGGTTAGTTAGATTTAAGTAGTTCTAAGTTCTAGGGGACTGATGACCATAGATGTTAAGTCCCATAGTGCTCAGAGCCATTTCAACCGTTACCTTGGCATAACTGACTGCGGCCAGTGGGCGGTGTGTAATCGATGAGACAGGAACTGTTCTGGGACAATAAACCTGAGTCGAAATCAAGCGTGAACTTTTATAGACAGTGGTTAACTTAACTGGGAGAAAGATTCACTACATATTTGAATAGGGCTTTGTATCTCAATTTTGTTTTGGATTATGTAATTGTGTACAGTGGATGTAAAGATTCCTGTGTGACTACTGAAAATCAGCGACATTGCACTGATCAGCCAGAAAATTATCACCACCGACCTACTATCGATATAAGCCAGTCCAGGAGATAGCAGCGTCACCTGGCAAAGAATGATTGCTGGTCAGACACTCGCCCGGTGCACGGCCGAGTGCTGCTCTTGTGTAGAATGGGGAAGGCCGGCGATCTATCTAAGTCTGATCGAGGGCAGATCGTAATGGCCCGAACGTTGGGCACGGGCATATCGTAAACTTCAAATTTGTCAAGTTATCAAGGATTGCTGTGGTATCTCTAACACGTGGCGAAGCCAAGGTGAAACCACGTCCTAACGTCCTTGGGCGGCAAACCCTCATTGCAGATGACGGACGTCGTGGGCTGGGTTGACTGGTAAAACATGACAGGCGGCAAACTCTGGAGGAACTAACATCAGACTTTAATGCTAGGCAGAGTGAAGTGTGTCGGAACAAACAGTGTGTAACTTCTTCAGTTAAATGAGTGTGTCTGTACTTAAATTGGAGACTGACTGAGAAGGTGAAACTTCTACTTCTATTTGATTCTGAAACAGCTGAGTAAACCTGAACGTACTGAGCTTACTTTCTCTTCACTTTTTCTTATCATGTCAACACTGACCTGCAATATCCTAGCGCAACGCAATCTGACTGCTCAAAAATACAACCTGACTTCAAATAATTAATACAAAAGAATGGCCTGAATAAGAAGCAATCCTGATAATAACTTATACATTTCATTGAGCACTTACCTCACAAAAATCTTCATTACGCGAACTACTGCAATACAGCGGGTGTCAATACTGCCTGCTAAATAAAAGATTCGAACTACTAAAGCCACTAACTACTAATAGGCAAGTGGTTAGCCAAGGAAAGATTTTAACGGAAACCAAATAATGTATTTTCTATCTTAATAACGTGACATCCTGTGCAAACAGGAATATAAATCGTCATTGACATCCAGTACAAAGATATACAGGGTGGTCCATTGATCGTGACAGTGCCAAACATCTCACGAAATAAGCGTCAAACGAAAAAACTACAAAGAATGAAACTTATCTAACTTGAAGGGCGAATCCAGATGGCGCTATGGTTGGCACGCTAGATGGCACTGCCATAGGTCAAACGGATATCAACTGCATTTTTAATATATGAACCCCCATTTTTATTACTTATTCGTATAGTACGTAAAGAAATATGAATGTTTTAGTTGGACCACTTTTTTCGCTTTGTGATAGATGGCGCTGTAATAGTCACAAACATATGGCTCACAATTTTAGACGAACAGTTGGTAACAGGTAGGTTTTTTAAATTAAAATACAGAACGTAGGTACGTTTGAACATTTTATTTCGGTTATTCCAATGTCATACATGTACCTTTGTGAATTTAACATTTCTGAGAACGCATGCTGTTACAGCGTGATTACCTGTAAATACCACACTAACGCAATAAATGCTCAAAAGTAGGTGGGCACAATGTTTTGGCTGATCAGTGAATTTACGTTTCTGCCGTGGATGTAAAAAATATTTCACGAACTATGAACGGATGGTTATTGCCATCTTATTACTCTGATGGCGGCGTGTATACTGCGAGTGTAGCTGGGCTATTGCAGAAGACGGAATGCGGCGGCGGCAAAGGCGCAGTACCGGGGGTGCCGCCCACAAAATCTGATCGCCCTGTACTTTGTTAAAGTTGATAAGTCAAATATTTATGTCAAAGAAATTTTATGGTGTAATAGGGAGTTTTATCAAATCTCGTCTGTCATAAAATAAATATGTTCTAACCTAGGGCCTCGCTGTAGGTTTTATCATAAAAGTCACTTGTTTTCTGTTCACTGCAATGCAAAATGTTACAACTTGAAGCGCTAGTATCGCTGCAGCTGTCTGCCGCAAGTGGTATGTTTGTAAACGTGGCTGCAAAGTTTAATTCGCGTGTATCGTGAACTACAAAATTAATAGAAACGTATGAAGCTGATGAGGCGCCTTACAACTTGAGCCACCCTGAGTACAAAAACAGATTAAGAAGATTGGAGAGCTACAAAAAATTGTGGACGTCATTAGCCGTGAGATACGGTGGTGGTGCACGGCGGAAGAAAGAAAAAAGAAAATTAATGGCCTCCACTCAAGCTACTCCCACGACAAAGCAAAAGTACGTATCGATATACTTATTTCATTTTATTTAAAAAAAAAGAAAAATGATGGTTTCCGCTCAAGCTACTCCCACGAGAAAGAAAAAGTACGTATCGACATACTTGTTTCATTTTATTTATGCAAGTAATTTTTACATGACATACAAATGAATTGCATAATTCTGCTCGCTGCAGATGTTTACATAACATGCAAGTAGTTTGCATTATTTTTACTACTGTTATGCAGATGCTTAAAAGTAAAAGTGGAGCCAGTGCACAGGCCGTTTATGAGGCAGATGAAAGTGTCAGTAGTGTAGAGGTAACAGAATGTGGCAGTGAATGTGGCTCACCCACGTTCGAAGAAATGTTTGAGGTATGTACATTTGTTACATTTTACATTACGAAATGCGATAGTCTTGCCAGGGAACTTTCCCAGCGCCATTGTACAATGTTTTAAAGCATTCTCTAACTGCTCTCCCAGGTACTGGACGTCCAGAAGCAATTTGGCCAGCAACTGGTTCCATTCGATGTAGGGCCTCAGTGCTTTGAGACTCATGATAAGTGCAGTTTGCTACTACTGAATCCACTGTTTCCTGACGAGTGTGCGTGTGTTTTCTTCCCTCACTTAACTAGTTGTGCAGTATGCAGTCAGCCAGTGTAATTGTAGTAACTTTTTCTGGAGGCAGATTATTGGTAGTAAGAAAAATCCTGAAACGACTGGCTAAAGCTGTTTTCCTCTAATGTTCTGCCTCGTGACCGTCTGTGATTGAAAACCTTTCCTTCCTTAGTGATTCCTTTTAAGTCGTACAGGTTCATAATGTTGTAACTCAGAGGAAAAGCATAATCTGCCAGTACAACCACTGGAGTTGTAATGTTTGTCTTCCCAAGCTTTCTGCCTTCAGGAGTGTTCAGAATAGATCGGTCAACGAGACACCCCCATAGTTTGCTTTTGGAAAATACTCCAGCGTCCAACACGCTCATTAGTTCCTACATCAACAAACAGGGATTTGTAGGTAGCAAATACGTATTTTTAAGTGGCAAATAGAATTATTCTGTTAAAGGATTCATAATTGAAAAAATTAGATTCGCTAGTTTGTGGGCATTTAGTGTGAGTATGCTCTCCGTCCATTGTTCCTATAGTGTTATAACAGTTCCACTTCTCCTTAAAATCATTAGCAATTTGGTCCCACCCTTCTCTATTTCAGGGTACCTGTAAATAAGGTTTATGTGTGTGTAAGGTAGTATGTAACTAATGCCTTTCATTTCTATAATTTATACCATGAAATGCAGGTACAGTACTCTTCTCAAGAGGATCCTGATGTCTCATCAGTGAGCCACATCCACAGCTGCAGCATCAAGAGCGACCTCCCACAAAGAGAAGAGAAGTTAGAACATACGTTCTTGTGGAAGCCACCAAAACTCTAATACAGCCTTTACTGTGAAATACAGTGGTGGCGGTATCATGGTCTTCGGGTGCATTGCTGCGTCAGGTGTGGGGAAACTTGTATTTATTGATGGACCTATGAATCAGTATGTGCATCTGAATATTTTAAAGAGAAATTTGAAAGTCAGTGCTGAAAAACTAGGTTTGAATACTGATTACCATTTCCTAAAGGACTATGATCGAAAATATACAGCATGCAATGTACGTTTGTGGATTCTGTATAATACCCCCCACACCCTACAAACACCACCTCAGTCCCCAGACATGAACCCTATTGAATATTTGTGTGAGGGGTTATAAAGAAGTATCAGAAAACATCATACTTACAGTAAAACACAACAGAAGGAAGTGATAGTTCAAGAATGAGGGACGATTGACCCTGAAGTAACAAGAAAGCTAGTACAATGAATGGAGGGCAGGCTGAAGACTGTTATTACAAGCAAGGGAATGCATACACGCTATTAAATGTATGGAGCTAAATCAAATAGTGCAACATTAGTGACTGTGTGAATACTCATGACGATCCATTATCACAGTACAAATAAGAGTTTAATTTTCTTTTCGGAACAGTATTAATCATTATTTACGTTTAAGTGTGGTTAAACGGAAATACGTGGGGAATAGATTGTTTCAATATCGTCACTTGTATTGACAAATGTTGTAAGTAGTCTAAACATTAAATGTACGTATTATGTATCGTGATGTGGGAATACTTTGGTCCACCAGTGTATTTATTATAGTCATTACACGCTGTACACGGTACTTGTTTTAAGCGGAACCACAGTATAATAGATGAAGGAAAGTTTTGACTTTTGAATTTAGCAAAGAGAAAGTCAGAGCTGAAAGTGTCGGAAGATTTACTGAAATACAAAAAACACAAAATGTAGTGTCCTGTTAGTCCACAGCTGGTTCGACTTCGTCAGTCACATTTATAAGAGCATTCATCGCGCTGTGATGTTTCCAGAAAATGTACTGCGTCATCAAAAGTATCCGGACACCAAGCTGAAAATGACTTACAAGTTCAGTGGAGCTCTCCATCTGTAATGCTGGAATTCAATATGGTGCTGGCCCACCCTTAGCCTTATGACAGCTTCCACTGTCGCAGTCATAGGTTCAATGAGGTGCTGGAAAGTTTCTTGGAGAATGGCAGCCCATTCTTCATGGAGTGCTGCACTGAGAAGGTGTATCGATGTCGGTCGGTGAGACCTGGCATGAAGTCGGCGTTCCAAAACATCCCAAAGGTATTCTATAGGATTCAGGTCAGGACTCTCCGGAGGCCAGTCCATTACAGAGATGTTAGTGTCGTGTAACCACTCCGCCACTGGCCGTACATTACGAACACATGCTCGATCGTTTTGAAAGATGCAATCGCCATTCCCCAATAGCTCTTCAACAGTGGGAAGCAAGAAGGTGCTTCAGACATCAATGTAGTCCTGTTCTGTGATAGTGCCACACAAAATAACAAGGGGCGCAAGCCGCCTCCATGAAAATCACGACCAACGCCTCCGAATATAACTGTTGTCACTACACACGCTGGCAGATAACGTTCACTGGGGATTCGCCATACCCACACCAGGCAATCGGATCACCACATTGCGTACCGTGATTCTTCACTCCACACAACGTTTATCCACTATTCAACCGTCGAATGTTTACGCTCCTTACACCAAGCGAGGCGTCGTTTGGCATTTACATGCATGATGTGTGGCTCATGAGCAGCCGCTCGACCGTGAAATCCAAGTTTTCTCATGCCCCGTCTAACTGTCACAGTAGTTGCAGTGGATCGTGATGCAGTTTGGAGTTCCTGTGTGATGGTCTGGACAGATGGCTGCCTATTAGACATTACGACACTCTTCAACTGTCGGCGGTCTCTGTCAGTCAACAGACGAGGTCGGCCTGTACGCTTTTGTGCCGTACGTGTCCCTTCACGTTTCCACTTCACTATCGCGTCGGAAACAGTGGACCTAGGATTTTTTAGGAGCGTGGAAACCGCGAGTACAGTCGTATGACGCAGGTGACACCCAATCACCTGACGACGTTCGAAGTCCGTGAGTTCCGCGGAACGCCCTATTCTGCTCTCTCCCGATGTCTAATGAGTAATGATGTCGCCTGGCAGTAGATGGCAGCACAATCACCTTTTATGGAAAACGTATGTTTTTGGTGGTGTCCGGATACCTTTGATCACATAGTGTACATTGGTGTTTATCCAGAAGGCTAAGTGATGTTAAATAATTGTCCGTTTGTGAAAGCTTAACAGTTCATACGCTAGTATTTGCTGTTCAATTGTTGTTTAGCAGTTCTTTGGTGACCTCGGTCTGACGGCCGCATTCGATCGACGAGCCTACCCTAAGGTTGACCTGCTCCTGAATGTTGTAGTGGGACTGGAAGAACAGCCGCGGAGGCGAGACACTGGCCCAGCTGACCGGCCTGTGACCAGCGGCGGCGGCTGGACGGACACCGCGGCTTTGCTTTTCCGGTCGATACTCCGCCCACCTCCTCCCCGGCTATGGGGAGGGGGGGGGGGGGGGAGACTGCACGGTCGCAAGTCCTTCAAATATTCAGCAGCCGCCGGGCCCGAACCGGGAGCGGCTGGCCGCGGGGAGCGTTTGTTCTCGCGTAATGAGGCGCCATTCAGGCACCTGCTGTGTCCAGCCGCCTGCCCAGCGACTGGGTGGGTGGATGGCGGTCCGTAGCGGTGAAGACGAGCGGCCAGCATCGGCAGGTGCAGCACGACGACACACCCCGCGCCTGTTGCTTTCCACTTGTATACTCGACGGAGGGCAGCTGGTAGGATGCATGACGCTGCAAGCGCACTTTCATCTGAGGGTGGGTTGAGATGAAAAAAAGTCATAGGCCAGCGATTTGCACACAGACAGATGATTGTAGTGTCGTGTAGACGAGGTATAAAAGAACAGTGCGTTGGCACAGCTTCCATTTGTACTCGTTGAGAGGTTTCCGACGTGAATATGGCAGCATAGCAGAAGATATTTTGAACGTGGAACGATAGCTGAAGCCAAACACGTACGTGTTTAGAAAGTCGTTAGGGATTTCGTATTACGAGTTCCACAGGGTTAACAGTGTGTAGAGAATACTAGATTTCAAGCATTACCTTTCATCACGTGTATCGCTACCACAGTAGACTGAGGAATGAATGTCTGCCGCAATATGTACATGGGGACGCACAGTGATGCTACACGTGATTTACAGATGAAGGTATAGTGTGTCCGCCCGTACTTCTTGTAAATGTGTAAATGAATTCCAGCCGACTTTCTTACCTCTTGTCTTGTTGACGTTGCCGCACTTTTTTTCTTCTCCGTCGGTGGCAAGCTCTAACGCTTGTGCTATAAACATTGCATAATGATGTGGAAAGTGACTAGGCCTAAATGCTAATAACAATAAAATTTTAAAATATTAGGATGACAGCTAATTTTAATTTACCTCACGAATCGCAAAATTAATAAAACGATTTTTAGAGCCAGCCTACTGTAAACATTCACAACAGGATTCCCGGTCATTAGTCATTAGTTCTAGAGCATTGCAAAAGTCACAGCAAAACTTCACATGATCTTAGAATCAACATGAGATCGCACAAATGTATTTTATATGTTTTCCGAGACAAATTCAACAATTATTCCGTCCTTACGTTGAGTTGCACTTCACACACTACCACGAAAACCAATCGTCGGATTAGCACAACATCGTACAAATATGTCATAGAGGTAATTTTTCAACTAACTGTTCCATCTTTACATGAGATAGATTTTATACACGGACTGACTATCACCTTTTCGGAAACCGATCGTAGACTAGGTAGTGAGCTTTCTTAGCAGTTTGGCGCTTGCCCTCTCAGAGCCCATCGATAAGCACTAATTGTAACGAAAATTTGTAATTAGCGGTACCTGATGAACTGAGTGATACTAAAATCATTATTAACAATTTATCAGTGCAAGTAACGACATAAGCACGCTTGGAGCTATATAGTAACACGTAAACAGTAAGAATAAATACTAAAAGATTCGCTACCTGGCGCCCACCGTTGAATGTGAATCCCTTCTGTCTGTCTCTGCTTCAGTACCAGGCGGCTCTTGCTCGTCCGACCGTTCTCACACTGTATGACCACCAGGTGCATCGCTCGATCACTCTGCCTTTTGATCTTACCTACTCGGCCAGCCTTCCGTGACAAAATGTTCCTGCACCGTATGTTAAAACATAGCCACAAAATATAATGAACACGGGCAAAGATGTCGCATAAACTTGGATGTTTTATGATTATCTGCTTTTGAAGAAATTAGAAAATTTTAAAAAATCTGACAGAATTTTAGCTGCACTGTTACATCAAATTACCCCACTATTTTGTATTTTTAGTACTTAGAGGTTCCTTTAATTCCTAAGGCGCTCGTCCCTACTGTGGGTGAATAATTATTCACGTAAACAGTCTGGCTGCTACCAATACTTTATTTTTAAAAAAAATTTTGTTGTATGCATTCTTTTAATAACATTTTGTAATAATAAATTTCTTCATGTTGTTAACACTTACAACATTATCATCATTTACATGTTTTCTGCAGCTAAATGCAGAATTACATGATGATCTGTAGGTTACTGGTGTCGTTCTGGTGTCGCTGACACCCTCTCTGTATTCCCCTCGTACGTTTTGATACATGTAACATACATTAAATAACACAAACCTTAAGGACATACAATATTACAGTCTTCCTGAAAAACCAAAATTACAATTTATGATTTACATGAATGGATAATAGTCTGAGCACAACTTAAGTATTAATTATAAAATAATGATTTTCATTTCATAAGCTAATAGGTCTCCAGCTTCCAAACATTAAGTGACCTCTTACGACCCACTGCGCTCCCGTCAGCGATGCGTCATTCACCTGCTGTTCTGGAAAGCGCTGAGGCAACGACCCTGCCGTAACAGCAGGTGGCTGGCAATTCGTTACCCCGTGGTGCTATTACGCGCTCAGCTGATTTAACAGTCCATACGGTGTGCCGCACCCGAGGTTGATGCGTCATTGACCTATTACTCTGTCAAGTACTGCACCGACTTCCCTGTCGCAATAGCTGGGTGCTGGAAATTCGTTGCACTGGACACATTAGCCACGTGGCAAGCTGATTGTACTCAAATTACAGAGATCTCTTTCATTTTATACGTACAATACATACACAATCCGTGGTCAGTGTCACGCGATGTTAGAAAAAACATTAAAATGACCTCACAATAAACACTAAATATATAAGTGCACTCCTAACAGTCTAAAGAATAACATATTGTTATAGTCTAAAAGCTTCTCATGCTACCATACACGACCAGAAGCTGTCGTTTGAAAGGCACCTCAACTCAGTAAGAACAGCCATTCCAAACAACACACATCTCAGAAAATATTTTCTGATGACTTCTTAACAAATTCAGTAACGCTTTATTTTCATCATAACCTGTTGCCTGACCTATCTAATCATAAACTATATCACTAGTATCATTCTTCGATCAAACACTTTTAAACTTTATATTGCAGACTTTACAGTCATTGTTTTGGTTTACGACACCATAAATAGCATTATCATCCTCACAAGATATTTCTTTATACACTCCTCATCTATGTTACCTGCGTTTGTCATTATTCCGTTACTGCTTCCCTCTGTACTACGGTTAAATTTATTTTCTATTACTTTCTCATTAACATTACTCTATTTACCTTTCCCAACACATTTTCCCACATTTATCCCCCGTCTCTCCTTTGAACAACTCTGTTGTCATACTTTCATTTACAACACCTACGTCCTACATTAATTCATACTCCGTACCCTCACTATTTCCCATTTCATTGT
Organism: Schistocerca americana; assembly: GCF_021461395.2. Classification (NCBI taxonomy): domain Eukaryota; kingdom Metazoa; phylum Arthropoda; class Insecta; order Orthoptera; family Acrididae; genus Schistocerca; species Schistocerca americana. The sequence continues at coordinate 99,059,543 of NC_060121.1, forward strand.
CATCTTCTTGTACTTTATTTTAATCACAAACAACTTCACCTAACGTTTCCTGTTCCGTATTTAATTCGCCATTTCAGTATCCTAGTTCCTAGATATCGACTTATTTTTCTAGTCCATCAATTGATAGTTCATTCCAGCTATTTCAGTTCTAATTTCCTTCCTTAATTCATCACAAGATTTGGTCAGCTCATCAGCTTGTTCATAAATTTTATTGTGTGCTTATTCCCTAGTTTCTTTTAACTCGTCACTGCATTGTTCCCTGGTTAGTTTCAGATTCCTATAATTTTTTTTGGCAAATTATTTTCTGTTTTATGAAAATTCTTTGATATCTGTCACATTTCATATAACATAATTTGTATTCATCTTGTGTTAATCCTCAATTCTTTGTATTGCCTACTGCCACTATTTTACCTAAGCCATTATTCATATTTTGTTTGCAAGTCTCTTCAACATCGTGCACTTCCTAAGATTTGCTAACTTCGTCCAGTGTACCACATTCATTATTAGCAAACCTATGAATGTTACTCTCGACATTAACAATATTTCCCTTCATTGGCGTTTCCTTACCCCCATTCTTATTAATATTACTCATATTGAATTACTCTACAGCAACAGGCCATAAATCGCGAGCCCTAAAATGGCACAGTAAATTATACCAGACTTTTATTGAAAATTCTTATCTTAAATCAAATACAACTTATTTGCCAATACATTGTCGTCATACTCTACATTCTCATTTCAGCTCAGTGAAGTAGTTAGTAACTTCCACTAAAAATTAACTCATTAATATCACAGGCCAACGATGGAAAAACTATTTTGCTGAATATATGTTATTCTTACGCTTTTTAGGGTGGGAAATCCTAATATGATTCTTAAAAAACTGTATCACGTACCATTTCTTAACATTTTGCAGTTAATTTTATTAAATTAAGCGATTTTTTAAAGAATTTAATAGCTTCTGTGCAGTTAAAATAATTTTAAAAGGAGGTGTAATGAATGTAGATGACGTTGGTAGCGCTGCTGAAAAAACATTTGCTGGCAAAAAAAAGGTCGATTCTATTTTTGTGTTAAGAGATGGTGTTTTTTTTACTGTCAACTAATCTCACTTTCCGTTTCCAGTACATGTGCTCAGTGCAGTGTCTAATAGTGGTTGTAGAAACTCTTCTGACAGTGTTTGTTATATTTATGGTTAATTTGTGATGAAAAAACACCTAAGAAACAATACGGTCCTTGTGAAAATAGTTTATCTTTCATACTTTGGAACTAAACATGAGAAGAACATTCTATGCAAAGACCTTGTAGATCCAAAAAACGCACTCCTACCATTTCTGAATATAAAGTCAGGCATAACGAAAGAGTTTGTAAAGGCTTTGCCTAAAGGTGGACCATGTTTTAAGTTTTCACACTTTTCTGAAATTAAACTAAAAGAAGGCGTCTTTGTCGGACCTAACATTAGAAAATTGATGTTTGATATTAACTTTGGATCTACGATGACCTTAAATGAGAAAGAAGCACGGGTATCATTCAAGCAAGTCGTTACAAAGTTCTTAGGAAATGAAAAAGACCCAGAATAAATTTCTACTGTAGCCACAAAGTTAAAGAAGTTTAAAACTTTTGTTTAGTGAGCCTGAAAGTTCACTTTTTGAACAGTCACCTTGAATAATTACGTGATAATATGGGAGATGTCAGTGTGGTGCAAGGAGAGGGTTTTCACCAGGACGTAAAGTGATGGGAAACGCTACCAAGACAGCTGGAAAACCAACATGATGGGGGACTACTGTTGGTCACTACACCGCAGCAAGCGACTCATCGTAGACTAAGCTACACAAGAAGCTTCAAAGAAAAAAGAGAAAGAAAATGCAAACCAATTCCAGCTGACAAGTAAAACCTCTATTAACACATACCATTGCTTTAAGTAGCTTACTGTAAATACAAACCATGTTTATGTTATAACAAAGCGTTTCATTAATTTCCCCATTTACCAAATAGCAAAGTGTTATTATACTATATAGCAAAAAGCATATTGCTCGAAAACTGTGGGTGATACAAAAAAACTAAGGCTAGTTTGGATTCAGCTCACAAAAATCTATCAAGATCAGCTATCAAAGTGAATAAAGTGTTTCAAAAATTAATTTCGTTGGCCTCTGTATTACTCGTATTTTCGTTTTTGGCATCACTCCCCTATAGGTAATCTCCTCCTCTATACTTTCACCAACAAAGCTCATCTAGTCTATTTCAAAGTAGAAGTTACTTAATTAACTGATTAATATTGTCCTTACTCATTCCATGTAGGCTTTCACGGCCGGCGTCTTTATCAGTAAACTCTTCCGGGCTAAGTTGCCGTGGTCGATCTGTAGAACTTCTTCTCCCTGACGTTTCGTTCTCAACTACGGAGAACATCTTCCGAGGTGAGTCGACGACTGGCTGCTAGGAGCTGGGGCCGCCGCTTATATAGAGATCGTAGGGGGCGCCACCACACGTCACATGGCGTCGATGTGCAGCTGTCTCTGGCTATCGTCTGTTCTCTCGATTGCAGGCAATCGATTGTCACGTGATTGATGCAACGTCGACCGCCATATCTTATCCAATTTTAATCCTTCTTCTTTACGATTAAAATTGTATTGATGTTTGTGGATTTCAATTGCCTCTCTATACATACGTGTATAATAGTGCGACGTCCTCGCTAGCACGCTTGTTTCACCAAATTTTATGTCGTGATCTCCATCCTTAAAAACATGTTCCGCTACTGCCGATTTGTCGATATGTCCCAAGCGACAGTTTCTTTTGTGCTCCGTCAACCGTGTATTGATGCTTCTTTTTGTGGTTCCTATGTAAACCCTGCCGCAACTACACGGAATTTTATATACCCCTGGGGTGGCTAGGGGGTGACGAGCATCTTTTGTTGGTCTTAGGCATTCACAAATTTTCTTAGTAGGTCTAAAAATGGTCTCTACCTGAAACTTGGCTAGTACTTTTCCAATGCGATCCGTGATATTATGGATGAACGGAAGAAATACTTTTCCAGCTGATGGTTGTTGCTGTCTCCTATTTTTAGGCATTTTTCTATTTGGGTGAAGTGCTCGATTAATCTCGTTTTTTGTATAACCATTTTTCACAAAGGCCATTCGTAAATGATTTAGTTCTTCTTGTAAGTAGCCTGGTTCACAAATATTATTGGCCCTATCCACTAGTGTTTTTATGACCCCCCTCTTTTGCCTAGGGTGGTGGTTTGAGTTCTTATGGAGGTAGCGATCGGTATGTGTACCTTTCCTGTAGACCTTATGGCCTAAAGTCCCATCCGCCCGTTTGATAACGGATACATCCAAGAAGTTAAGTTGTCCATTCTTCTCCTTCTCCGTAGTAAATTTGATCTTTGGGTTGATGCTATTTAAGTGCAGCAGGAAATCATTCAATTCCTCTTCCTCATGATTCCATATTACAAAGGTATCATCCACATACCGATACCACTTCGAGGGGCTTTTTTTTTTTTTTTTTTTTTGGCCGACTGCAATGCTTGATGTTCAAAATATTCCATGAATAAATTCGCAATTGCGGGACTTAGGGGGCTTCCCATGGCTACCCCATCGATCTGTTCATAAAATTCACCATTGTACTGAAAATAGGTTGAGGATAGACAGTGTTGGAACAAGGCTACTATATCAGTAGGGAACATATTGGCTATATGGGAGAGAGCTTCATCAACTGGAACCATCGTGAACAAAGACACTATATCAAAACTGACAAGTATGTCATTAGGACCGACAGTAATTTCCCTCAATATCTCAATGAAGTGTAGAGAGTTTTTAATATGACTCTCAGTTTTGCCTATGTGAGGTTGTAACAAAGAGGCAAGGTGTCTGGCTAGTTCTTGGGTAGGAGCTCCAATTGGGCTGACTATTGGTCTCAAAGGAACATCAGGTTTATGTATCTTTGGTAATCCATATAATCTCGGAGGATAAGCCTCCGTTTCACAAAGATACTTTTTAACTTCTGTAGGAATTGAAGACTGTTTTATCAGACGCTTGGTGGCATTCAGCACATTCGTTGTGGGATCCTTTTTCAACTTCTTGTATGTGCTGGGTTCCAAGAGATCACTGATCTTCTTGTGATAATCCTCAGTATTCATTAAAACAGTAACATTTCCCTTGTCAGCGGCAACTATAATAACATTCTTGTCTGCATTGATCTCCCGCAATGCCTTCCTTTCCCCTTGAGACAGATTGCTGCTGGGTGGCTTAGCTTTGCGTAATATCCTGGAAGTTTCCATTCTAATTTCATCAGCAGAATATGATGGTAACTGACGAATTCCTGCCTCTATATTAGCAATAATGTCCTCCACAGGAATCTTGGATGGAGTTATTGCAAAATTCCCTCCTTTAGACAGAACAGAAACTTCTTCCTTAGACAATTCTTTTCCCGATAAATTAATAACCGTTTGGGAATTGTTTGGAATCGGTGTTTCCTGTCGACCCTCTTGTAGACGATCAAACTTGTCCTTTTGTCTATTGGAAGACACTTCTGAACTAATCTCCATAGATCTAAATGTTAAACTGTCCACTTTGTTCCAATGACAAAACTGCATAGTATTGCTAATAAGTAAATGAAGATTTAGCAGTTGGCCATCACATACCGCCAGTCCTCGTCGTGTCTGATGTATCCGCTCACGTAGTAATGCCAGTTCCATACGAGAATAAATACGGTTAGCTTGTGGCGAATGAAACATTCTTCTCACTTTCAAAAACTTGGGAACTATACCGGTATCACGACAGCGTAGCAGAAAAGTGAGTGAGCAAAGTTGTTGACCTTTCTTCTTGCGTAGGTTCTCCAGTCGTCGTACCCTAGTTGACATTTCCTCCCCGTAGAGGCGTCGAATCATTCCATGTAGGCTTTCACGGCCGGCGTCTTTATCAGTAAACTCTTCCGGGCTAAGTTGCCGTGGTCGATCTGTAGAACTTCTTCTCCCTGACGTTTTAAGGATGGAGATCACGACATAAAATTTGGTGAAACAAGCGTGCTAGCGAGGACGTCGCACTATTATACACGTATGTATAGAGAGGCAATTGAAATCCACAAACATCAATACAATTTTAATCGTAAAGAAGAAGGATTAAAATTGGATAAGATATGGCGGTCGACGTTGCATCAATCACGTGACAATCGATTGCCTGCAATCGAGAGAACAGACGATAGCCAGAGACAGCTGCACATCGACGCCATGTGACGTGTGGTGGCGCCCCCTACGATCTCTATATAAGCGGCGGCCCCAGCTCCTAGCAGCCAGTCGTCGACTCACCTCGGAAGAAGTTCTCCGTAGTTGAGAACGAAACGTCAGGGAGAAGAAGTTCTACAGATCGACCACGGCAACTTAGCCCGGAAGAGTTTACTGATTGTCCTTACTGTTACCTACATCTGTCTCAGTGGGGATCTCATAAAACGTATTCTTCACCATGGCCTATTTGTATGGTCATAGTTCATAAAAGAGAAAACTGTAAGTTCTTAACCGGCAAGCTCACTTTCCTTAAAACTACGAGGAAAGTTGCCTTATTTTACAACAATGTAGGGACAATTTACATTAATCACAGTGAAGTCACGAAACCCATTCTCCACATTGAATTGCCAACCCGGCCGGACCCCTGTCAGCTACCGGTCACGCGCTGACCTCCGCACGTGAAGTACTACTCGTTGTGCGGCACGCGCCGCCGAAGCCGCCAGCTAGTAAATATAGGCGGTGTTTGAAGTGCCAGACAGCTTCAGCACATCAAAACAGTGGAGATGCAGCCAGCTGTGGAGCTCATAGCTACGGGGAATCAGCGGCAGTACATCGAGGAAGAAAACTAAGTTGCGCTTGCGTATAGCAGCCTACGATTTGTAACTGGAACATTACTGTTGGTAAAACGCCTGTGAAAAAGGAAGTAAGACACGCTGTCAGAAGGAGAGGACTTAAATATCACAGTAGTAGTGACGATCCGGTGAGTCAGGAACAAGTAAACGGCAGTGATGACAGATATGGTTCTAGTGACATGTCGCGTGTAGGCACAAGTAAGAAAAGTGAAAATGTAAATTCAAAGTTCGGTGATGAATTCGAAATAGTAAATTCAATAACCAATAATCACATTGAAAATTCTGAAGTATCGACGAAGGAATGATTTCACTGGAAGTATAGAGTTAACTAATAATGAGGGCAGTGGAAATGTTGATTTAGTGGCAAAAAATGAGAACATAAACCCAAAACTTGTAGTTAGTCAAAAGCTAATGATTGATTGGAATGACGATGTAAGAAGAAATGACTATTACATTGACATTATTACTGAGCCAATAGTTGAGTTACATTCATTAAGTCATGGTAAAGCATAAGCTGACACTTTACCAACTCAGAACGATGATCAGGATATAAAGGTTATGCTAAAATTAATTTTGCATCTACAGAAAGTAGTAAGTAAAACATTAAAACAAAATAAGGAAGAATTAAGTAACAAAATATATAAGGAGTTAAATGTAGTCAGTGTAGCAGTAGCTCAAATTAATACCAAGTTCGATGCTTTGGAACAAAAGATTACAAATCTTGAATCTAAAACTGAAGGATGTAGTAAGAAAATAGAATATGAAACAAAAGAATGAGGTAAAAAAGTGTTGTTGTTGTTGTGGTCTTTAGTCCAGAGACTGGTTTGATGCAGCTCCCCATGCTACTCTATCCTGTGCAAGCTTCATCATCTCCCAGTACCTACTGCAGCCTACATCCTTCTGAATCTGCTTAGTGCATTCATCTCTTCGTCTCCGTCTACGATTTTTACCCTCCACACTGCCCTCTACATCTACATCTACATACATACTCCGCAATCCACCATACAGTGCGTGGCGGAGGGAACCTCGTACCACAACTAGCATATTCTCTCCCTGTTCCACTCCCAAACAGAAAGAGCGAAAAATGACTGCCTATATGCCTCTGTACGAGCCCTAATCTCTCTTCTCTTATCTTTGTGATCTTTCCGCGAAATGTAAATTGGCGGCAGTAGAATTGTACTGCAGTCAGCCTCAAATGCTTCTTCTCTAAATTTCCTCAGTAGCGATTCACAAAAAGAACGCCTTCTTTCCTCTAGAGACTCCCGCCCGAGTTCCTGAAGCATTTCCGGAACACTCGCGTGATGATCAAACCTACCAGTAACAAATCTAGCAGCTCGCCTCTGAATTGCTTCTATGTCCTCCCTCAATCCGACCTGATAGGGATCCCAAACGCTCGAGCAGTACTCAAGAATAGGTCGTATTAGTGTTTTATAAGCGGTCTCCTTTACAGATGAACCACATGTTCCCAAAATTCTACCATTGAACGAAAGACGACTATCCGCATTGCCAATAGCTGCCATTACATGCTTGTCCTAGTTCATATCGCTCTGCAATGTTACGCCCAAATATATAATCGACGTGACTGTGTCAAGCACTACACTACTAATGGGGTATTCAGACATTACAGGATTCTTTTTCCTATTCATCTGCATTTATTTACAATAATCGATATTTAGAGTTAGCTGCCAATATTTACACCAATCACAAATCCTGTCCAAGTCATCTTGTATCCTCCTACAGTCACTCAACGACGATACCTTCCCGTACACCACAGCTTCATCAGCAAACAGCCGCACACTGCTATCCACCCTATCCAAAAGATCATTTATGTAGATAGAAAACAACAGTGGATCTACAACACCTCCCTGGGGCTCTCCAAATGATACCCTTACCTCCGATGAACACTCACCATCGAGGACAACGTACCGGGATCTATTACTAAAGAAGTCTTCGAGCCACTCACATACTTGTGAACCAATCCCATATGCTCGTACCTGAGTTAGGAGTCTGCACTGGGGAACCGAGTCAAACGCTTTCCGGAAGACAAGGAATATGACCCTCCAATACTAAATTGGTGATCCCTTGATGCCTCAGAACATGCCCTACTAACCGATTCCTTCTTCTATTCAACGTGTGCCACAAATTTCTCCCTAATTCTGTTCAATACCTCCTCATTAGTTATGTGATCTACCCATCTAATCTGCATTCTTCTCTAGCACCAAATTTCAAAAGCTGCTATTCTTTTCTTGTCCAAACTATTTATCGTCCACGTTTCACTTCCATACATGGCCACACTCCATACAAATACTTTCAGAAACGAATTCCTGACACTTAAATCTATACTCGAGATTAACAGATTTCTCTTCTTCAGGAACTTTTTTCTTGCCATTGGCAGTCTACATTTTATATCCTCTCCACTTCGACCATAATCAGTTATTTTGCTCCCCAAATAGCAAAACTCATTTACTACTTTGATCGTCTCATTTCCTAATCTAATTTCCTCAGCATCACTCGACTTAATTCGCCTACATCCATTATCTTGATTTTGTTGGTGATCATCTTATCTCCTCCTTTCAAGACACTGTCCCGTCTGTTCAGCTACTCTTCCAGGTTCTTTGCTGTCTCCGACATAATTACAATGCCATCGTCGAACCTCAAAGTTTTTATTTCTTTCCCATGGATATTAATTCCTTCTCCGGATTTTTCTTTTGTTTCTTTTACTCCTTGCACAACATACATATTGAATAACATTGCAGAGAGGCTACAACCCTGTCTCACATCCTTTCCCAACCAGTACTTCCCTTTCATGTCTACCTACTCATATAACTAGATTCTGGTTTCTGTGCAAATTGTAAATAGCCTTTCGCTCCCTGTATTGTAACCCTCCCACCTTCAGAATTTGAAAGAGAGTATTCCAGTCAACATTGTCTGAAGCTTTCTCTAAGTCTACAAATGCTAGAAACGTAAATTTGCCTTCCCTTAATCTATTTTCTAAGATAAGTCGTAGGGTCATAATTGTCTCACGTGTTCCAACATTTCTACGGAATCCAAACTGATCTCCCCCGAGGTTGGCTTGTGCCAGTTTTTCCATTCGTCTGTAAAGAATTCGTGTTAGTATTTTGCAGCCGTGGCTTCTTAAACTGATAGTTCGGTAATTTTCACATCCGTCAAAACCTACTTTCTTTGGGATTGGAGTTATTATATTCTTCTTGAGGCCTCAGGGTATTTCACCTGTCTCAAACATCTTACTCAACAGATGGTATAGTTTTGTGAGGGCTGACTTTCCCATTGCTATCAGTAGTTCTAATAGAATGTTGTCTACCCCTGAGGCCTTGTTCCGGCTTAGGTCTTTACCTGCTCTGTCAAACTCTTCACGCAGTATCATATCTCCCATTTAATCTTCATTTACATCCACTTCCATTTTCATAATATTGTCCTCAAGCACATCACCCTTGTACAGACCGTCTATATACTCCTTCCACTTTTCTGTTTCCCTTCTTTGCTTAGAACTGGGTTTCCATCTGAGCTCTTGATATTCATATAAGTGGTTCCCCTTCCCCCAAAGTCTCTTTTTTATCTTCCTGTTGGCAGTATCCCTCTTACCCTTAGTGAGAGATGCCTTCACATCCTTACATTTGTCCTGTAGCCATGCCTGCTCAGCCATTTTGCGCTTCCTGTCGATTTCATTTTTGAGACGTTTGTATTTCTTTTTGCCTTCTTCATTTACCGAATTTTTATATTTTCTCCTTTCATCAATTAAATTCAATGTATCTTCTGTTACTCCTCGTCTTTTTACCTACTTGAACCCCTGCTGCCTTCACTATTTCATCCCTAAAAGCAACCCATTCTTCTTCTACTGTATTTCTTTCCCCCATTCCTGTCGATCGTTCCCTAATGTTCTCCCTGAATCTCTACAACTTCTGGTTCTGTCAGTTTATCCAGATCCCATCTCCTTAAATTCGCACCTGTTAGCAGTTTCTTCAGTTTTAATCTACAGTTCAGAGTCACATCTGCCCATGGAAATGTCTTACAATTTAAAACCTGGTTCCTAAATTCCTGTCTTACCACCATATAATCTATCTGAAACCTTCGAGTTTTTTCCTGGCCTCTTCCAGGTATAGAAACTTCTTTTATTATTCTTGAACCAAGTGTTAGCTATGATTAAGTTATACTCTACCAGGCGGCTTCCTCTTTCATTCCTTACCCCCATTCCATATTCACCTACTACGTTTCCTTCTCTTCCTTTTCCTACTATCGTATTCCAGTCACCCATGACTGTTAAATTTTCGTCTCCCTTCACTATCTGAATTATTGCTTTTACCTCATCATACACTTCATCACTCCCTACATCATCTACGGAGCTAGTTGGCATATAAACTGTGGGTTTCGTGTCTATCTTGGCCACAATAATGCATTCAATATGCTGTTGGTAGTAGCTTACCCGCACTCCTATTTTTTTGTTCATTATTATACCTACTCCTGCATTAACGTTATTTCATTTTGTATTTACAATCTCACCAGACCACAAGTCTTGTTCCTCCTGGCATCGAACTTCGATAATTCCCACTATATCTAACTTCAACCTATCAATTTTCCTTTTTAAATTTTCTAACCTACCTGCCCGATTAAGGGATCTGACATTCCACGCTCCGATCCGTAGAACGCCAATTTTCTTTCTCCTGATAACGACGTCCTCTTGAGTAGTCCCTGCCCGGAGATCCGAATGGGGGACTATTTTACCTCCGGAATATTTTACCCAAGAGGACGCCATCATCATTTAACCATACAGTAAAGCTGCATGCCCTCGGGAAAAATTATGGCTGTAGTTTCCCCTTAATTTCAGCCGTTCGCAGAACCAGCACAGTGTCCTCCATCGGGCATGGGTCTGTGTGTTTGTCCTTAGGATAATTTAGGATAAGTAGTGTGTAAGATTAGGGACTGATGATCTTGGCAGTTGAGTCCCGTAAGATCTCACACAAATTTGAACATTTTGAACCAGCACAGAAAGGCCGTTTTGGTTAGTGTTTCAAGGCCAGATCAGTCAATCATCCAGACTGTCGCACCTGCAACTCCTGAAAATTCTGCTGCCCCTCTTCAGGAACCACTCGTTTGTCTGGCCTCTCTACAGATATCCCTCCGTTGTGGTTGCACCTACGGTACGGCTATCTGTACCGCTGAGACACGCAAACCTTCCCACCAATGGGAAGGTCCATGGTTCCGGGGGGGGGGGGGGGGGGGAGGGGTAAAAATTAGAAATTTGTAAATCAGAAATAAATGGAAAGGTTAACTATGAAATCCTTTGTTGTGACACCACACATGTACAATTCACTTGTAAAGATGACACGAGTGTGATGCAGGATAAACAGAGAAATAGAACAAGAAGTACTTCCTGAGTTGCAAGACAAAATAGAAAATAAGCTTGAACAAAATCTAGAAATTTGGAGTGAACAATAGCGAAAGAAAGGTATCGCTCATGTAAGTGACATAGACAATCACTCCAATGGGTATGAATTCCATCATTTCCCTAGTAAGAGAACTATGCATGTGGTAGTCTTCAATAGATAGTTTGATGGCATCATTCCTGAAAAATGACAGGACAGCAGGTTAGAAGGAGGAGCAAAAGCATGGGGATCAGGGGTCAGTAAGACATGTAAAACATATAAGGAATTTGTTCAAGCATCGTTGAATAAAGACTGGCCTTGCAGCACAAATGACAGAGCGAAAGATAAAGCATTTATCGACAGAAGGCTTGATGGTGAAAACGTAATTATACAACGAATGGATAGGAGTAAGATACTAAAATGTTCCGTACCAGAGATCAATGGCGTCGTTTGAAATAGCAAGAATCCTCCGAAAATTTCAGGTAAAAGTGGTTTTCCGCCCACCATCGAAGATTGCGGACCTTGTGGGATCAGTTAAGGACAATCTGTTACTACGAAAGGCCGTAATTTACAAGATACCGTGCCAGTGTGGTATGGCTTACATAGGTCAAACCACACGCACCGTGAAAGAACGCTGCACTGAACATCAACGTTACACCAGCCTTTTGCGGCCAAGCAAGTCCGCTATTGCTGAACATTGTATTTCTACTGGACATTCAATGGAGTATGAGATAACAATGATTTTATCCACAGCAACGTCTTTCTGGGACTCCATTATTAAAGAATCCGTAGAAATACGACTGGCGGAAAATCTGTTAAACCGTGACAGCGGATACCAACTGGACAGTGCATGGAATCCCATCATCTCCACGATTTGCTCAAATCGAAGACGACAGATTGCGTCGACCGCCGTGGCAAACAGCAACGCAGAGGGCGACTGAGTTCCGCTATTCCACCAGCGAATGTGCTGCCGGCGGGCAGTGTGGTTCAACTATCAAGTTTTCGACGCATGCGCAGAATAGTTACAGTACGCTATATATTGCGGAACGGACGACGTTTTCGCCAGTCTGCGACGGCTCACCTGAAGATGACTGGCAGGTGCCCAGTTGAAATATCGTGCGAAATATTGAACGACGACCGGCTGCAAGCCCGAAATTTGTTTGAACTGTTGAGCAGTTGGCGCTTGGTCGCAGGAGATAGAAATATTTCGTAGTGCTGGCTTGAGCGCTTGTGAGATTTCCGTGGCTCTACAGTTAAGTCATAGTATGCATTCACAAGTGAATATCTCATGAGCTATGTTGTTGCTCGTAACTAATTATGTGAAATAGGAACCTATTGTTTCCCTGTTACTCAACTTATATTTTATTTAATTGCAGGACCATCAACACGAATAAGTGTTTTACAGTAATAAATGGCATTCTGCAAGGTACTTCTGCTATCGTACTCATCATTTAAAGTCGTTAAAATAGTACCTGCCGATTTCATTTCATTGTAATCTTTCATTTATAAAGTTCTATGTTACATTCAAAATTCGCAGTTGCCGAGTGATAGGAACCTTCGACCATTTGATTCATGTCTATATTCATATTGTATACTCTACACTCAGCAGTATTTGGCATGTAATGCGGCAACTACGTACCCCAGCCACTAGACAACGAAACCAGCCAAAACTTTTAATATTTCAACTCTAATTCTGAGGGAACGTAGTTGAGAGTGACTTTTTTTACAGTCCGTAACATGTAGTTGACAACATTGCGATAATAATTATGGAAATACCCAGCTTATTATTTCGTTTAAGAGTGGAAATTATTTGTGACTCTAATTCTGCAGGTTCTTGTTCTGCTAATAAAAAGCCACATAAACAAACGAATAAGAAATTTAAGAATTAAAAAAAAAAAAAGGGTCAGTTCCTTGCTAAGAATTTATCACAGCCTCAAGGTAACGGATACACGTTACGTACTATTTTCTGCGCAGGGGACAACAACTGTAGAAGACTGCAGGTTGGTGAATATTTATTAGAACTTATGTATTACACTCAGTTCCGTTTTATCGAGTCAAATGAAATGCCAAGTACATTTCACATCGGGCACTGTTATGGTACTAAGAACTACTCTAAGAGAAAATTAGTCACCTGTTGTTAAACTATTGTGATGTAGAGTTGTTCTTTGTTGATGGCATTCACCACACTCAGTTAATACATGTACAAAGGCCTCGTCAATGACGCAGGAGTCATATTCAGTGACGGGATTTATGAAGTATTGGCAGCGTGACTGACCGACGATTGGATATCGGAATACTTGTCTATTATACTTATCATTACTGTAATGATGAACATGCATATTTTAAAATTATTTTATTGTAAGCATGCGCAAAAACTGCAATGAGTGGACGATTAGAATGAAACATCGATGCCAGCATGCATTACAATTTCTTGCAAGGTATGTCAAAGGGTACTGTTGCCACATTCGCTTTCGGAAATAACAGGATCGCTACTTTTGCATCGCATGAAGAAAGCCACATGATCGCCTTTTAAAATGAAGCTATTGTCAATAGTGGTAGATGACTAAAAACAGAACATTAAACCAACCACATTCAGTAAGCACTGCTCTATGACGCGTTTCTGGATTGTGTGAGAGAGTCAACAGTGTAAGATTAATTTGTTTTATCTTTGAGATCGATTTACAGGTTCGGCAACCGAAAATAACAATCTGTATAGAACAATCTAATTACCTAAATGGTACTCGTAAAGGGAAATGCATATGGCAAGTCATATTCTGTCTTGCATGAAATACCAGATTTATGGGCGAAATTTACAGTATTCTAGAACATTTCGTTGTAGTGGAATGAACATGTATGTTTTCTTTCGTGTCTTCAATATCTATTGTCATTTAGTCGCAAGGATAATTATCAGGTCAGCTTTTTTTTTACGCTTTGTTAAAATGTCAGTACGTATCATTTACGCACTCGGGACTGGAAGGAGATATGAATTCCCATCGAGTGTTAAGAACGATTTCAGTACGTTAGCTATAATTCATACACAGGAATGTATAGTCTACAATGAAGCAAGCGTAAACTGGCCAACATTTTTCACAATGAACTTTTGAAAGACTATCGATACTTTACATACTTTATAAGCAGCATTAAAACTATGAGCAATTACGAAAAGAGACCCAGTTCTTAATCAGGCTACGCTATAAGTCAATAACATGTGAAAGCACCATCAAATGAGACAGATTACAGAGCGCAAAACTCAAGAGGTTTTTAATTTTTTACGCTAAAAGTAAAAGTTTTAATCAGGAACTAACTAAATAGGCAGAAGTAACTTTGCTTCATTTATATAAAACAATGTTTTTAGATTCGCAGAAGCTGACTCAATATTTAGCTCCTGTATTTCGTTCTGCAGCTAGCCTCATAGCTATAGGACTTTGCGTCTCGTAGCAATACGTCTTCCATTGCGGAGACCCTATCCGCGCTTGGTCAGCCTTAATTATTTTATACGAATGGGTGCAAAACGTAGGTTTGAAACTTAATTCATCAAACTCAAGGCAAACAGATTTAGTCGCTAACAAAATACTTCCTACTGCTCAGTTCCAAGAAATTCTTCCAGCTGCACTCCCCAACAGCACAGAAATCACCTTTTCTTCTTCTGGAAAGCATTTGTGAATAATTCTGGACCATCACCTAGACTGGACTCTACACACAACTGCAGTCTGTAAGGAGGTGACAGCATCACTTCATTCACCACAAAACATAAAAAAATAGTCTCTTCTCGAGCTTAAAAAGAATCTCTTAAGAGTCACTAATACTCCACATCATTAATTATGGCGATGCTATTCTCCATGAAACGCAGGTTTCACACCCATGGTGAGCGGATGTGATCAGTTACAACTCGTGATCACATTTGGCGTTTCTGCACGGTAATGTAACCGGTGCACACTACATTACACAGGCTGTTAACCACGAGATGGTGACATTTCTTCAACAGATTGTGACGTGCTTTTCAGAAGGAACATGCACATCAGCATACGGCTGCTGCAATGCCACGGAAGCTTCGTGATTTGCAACAACTGCGCTAACCAGCGAGATAATTTGATATCTAGCCTACCTAAACAAGTGTTGGACACGGTGAAGCGGGAAGTTACTCGATCTCCAGAGCCTGCAAGAACTATTGGCGAACTGCGACAAAAGGCTTAAGGTGCTAGGGAAAATCTGTCGCAGGATGCCATCGGAAAATTTACGATATTTTTTACATGCGAGAATATACTCCTACCTTGCGCCAGAGAGGGGTGAACTGTTATTAACGCGACTGTTTGGGCACACCCCAATCTGACGCTTGTATCTCACTTGGACTGCATTTGTTATCAAATATCCCTGCCACATCACTTGTGAATGTATCATTTTTGCAGAAGAATCAGTATTCGTCTTTTCATTACATTAAAAATTCCATTTGTCGGAGCAAGAAAAGAGAGCTATTCATATTCACAATATCCTCATATTGCTTGAACCATCTTAAGGGCTCTTTTTCAACAAATAATGCCCTTCCTTTTTATCTCCGTGGGGAACAGTATGAATCACCTAGAGTTCCAGTTGGTGATTCACACAGTTCCGCCAGCAGCGGCATCTTCTGATCAGACATTTGCCTGAAACGATTTAGGGAAATCGCGGGAAGCCTTAATCACGATAGCCAGACACAGGTTTGAAACGTTGTCATTCCGAATGCGAGTAAATACCAAGAATGCGTAATAACGAAACTATGCAAGAAAATCCAGAAAAATAGAAAAAAGCAAAATAGCAGAAAAATCCAAATACTTGCAACGCCTGTCACGATTACACACACGAACCCCACCACCATTGTATGGCAACAGCACAACATAGAAGCTGGTACACACTCACATACAGAAACAAAATGACCCAGAACTGGCAACGTCCTCAAGAAAGAAGGAATAAAAATAATGTGCCGAAGCATTAGCTCTATACGGACAGTCTAAAAAAGAAAGATCACATTGTCCTGTACAAAAATCAGTTTAGCAACCTCATTGTAACAGCTGTGGTGCTAAATACGTAGGACAAACAGGACGAACTTATGAAATAACGTCCAAGGAGGTCAAAAGAGCGTGGAAATATGAGTCTACTCATTCAATGTTTGCAGAACTCGTACGGCCAGAAAACATCACCCTGCTGCAATAGAAAAGGACATGAAAATAATCAGATTGAGTAACCAGAAAGACCTCCTGAACCTACAAGGGAACTTCAGACGGCCGCAGTGACCGAGCGGTTCCCGGCGTTTCAGTCTGGAACCGCGCTGCTGCTACGGTCGCAGGTTCGAATCGTGCCCCAGGGCATGGATGTGTGTGATGTCCTTAGGTTGGTTAGGTTTAAGTAGTTCTAAGTTCTAGGGGACTAATGACCTCAGCAGTTGAGTCCCATAGTGCTCAGAGCCATTTGAACCATTTTCTCCATATTCAACAAGCAATAACAGAGTTTAAACACGTAATAAGTGAACATAAAACATTAGTAACCTGACGTTATTTAAACTACTAAAACATATTGGCGAGAAGGAACAACTTTCCCACGTACCACAAAATAATATCACGTAATAAATATCAAATAATAAATTTGAGCAGATAGGTTCATTTTTCGTAGAATTTGTCTTTGGTCGTTTCCAGCTGAATCTTTCTCATCTCGCCATCTCCAGTTTTGGCCTTTTGACCTTCGTAGACTCGAGAATCACCTTGGAGCCGATTTTGACCATCTTACCAAGGTACTGTCAGGGATGGAATTTAACCAAAACAAGTCATTTACATGAAGTTCAAGGTGTTCAGGAGGCCCTTGAGATCGTGGGGAATTCACTGCTAGTTTTGTTCAATGTGACCTGTCGGAATGTTTTTGGGGTTCTCCAGCATTTGTAGGGAGTGTCGAATGAGAACCTTAATCTTCGTCTAGGCAGGAGACTGAGGGTGGACGCTCTTCGCTATGGAGAGAGTCCAAAGCCTCTGAACTGTCATTAAGGAAAGCAAAGCTGCTGTCATTACAGGCATCGTTAATATCTTGCATGCCGTCATCAAAATCCGTTGAAGAAAATTCGAATCGATGTTTCCTGGGATTATTTTTCTACCGTGGTTGAACTGATACTGTGGTCTGACTGTGGGGGAAAAGACGAATTTCTTCTGGAGTGATGTGTATTTATTCATTGTCACAGAAAATATTTCTTCTTTTAATGATAGGTAATGGAGTGCTTGGTTGGCTTATGAGTGGGGCGAGTTGCCTTAGATGTAGCAACTGCCACATACCTGACTATGGCAACCAGCACCATTGTGATATCAAAAATGAAATGGAGACCACGCAATCCGAAACAACAGAAACAAAGGATTATGATACTCGTATGCACCAGCAGTTAAACACTCTTTCGGAAACTGTTACCAGTAACTCCTCAATCCGATCTACAGGTTTACCAGGATAATAACATTTACGACGAGAAACTTTACTCACTATTCAGAATAGAGATTAAGCAGGGGTTCTTATCCCGTGACGCTTCGAAGCGGACTGAAGTTACGGTAGATGTCGCACCGTTACTTCCCTCGAGATCGATGGCAGCACTGTAATTCCAGGGTATGTCAATAGTGCCTATACCAACTAACGTCGGTCTTCTCTGCACTCTTAAATTAAAAACTGCTGTCTGTTTGTTACTGAATATTACTTAATGAAATTTTAGTGTGTTAACAATTAATATAGTTCTAGATAAGTCATTTTAATCGATGAAAATCATATACAAATACTTCCTCCTTCCGAGTTTGAGCAGTCCCCTTACCACCATACATGGCATTATCCAGTCGTCTGGCGGAGAGAGAGCATCACAAGGAGTTCGCTGCATTATTGCATATTTGTTGTTCCATACGTTTTTGTTCCATTTTGTGCGCTTCTTTACCAGTCAACATAGGTTTTACAAGTAAAGCTATTGAAATACTTACATTTTTTCGCATTTCTTCGTTTTTTTTTTCACGTCTGGCAACTGCTTGTAACGTAGCAAATTATTATGAGTTTCCTCCTTGCACTGAAAAAGTAGCTTGGCGTGGAGCCAGGAGGGGGGCGTGTTTTGGTTCTCACTCTCGCACAGCTGACGCTGACTACTGCGCCGGGCGAGCGGCCTGCAATAAGTTACACATACTCTGTATGATTCTGAAGTACCATTATTATATGCTAATCGATATTTTTCATACTTAGTGTACCAAATTTTATGAATAACACAACCATTCTGTTAAAATTTCAAATCAATAACTTCAGTACATCCGGAGATAAAAATGTTTTACTAAAACACATCATAACCGCGCTGGCATCGTGAAACCGTGTAGGGACTGTAACGTCTATGGTATCAGGTGAAAGTGCAGTCAAGAGGATAGGTTCACATAATCTAATTTTATGGAATTTTCTTTAGTTTCATTGCCACAGATTTCTGATGTAGTTAAGAGAATCCTGGAAAATTATCATTCCATTCTGTTTTGGTGGTGTGAATGTTTCTGAAAGACTGAGAGAGAGAATAGAGGACATATGTGAAGCGAGAAAGTGATATTTTATTAAGGGGCTCCGGAACGCCCTATACTTGCAATGTTAAAATAACGCTTATAAATTACATCTTTCCTCACAAAGTGTTTGAGGTAGGAAGTTGAACTTTTTACAGATTATTTATTGGAATGTGGGCTACAACTTAACACAGGGATTTTACAAAATTTTAGTTCGGTTATTAAAGATGATCTTTTTTCAATTGTAATGAAAATTCACAACATTTTTTTGCAATTTTTTATTTATATATTCAAAAATATACAGTTTTTTGGAAAAAAAGGCTGTGTTAAATTATGCAGAAGGTACTGTGTAACATTTACTGAAAGTTTGAAACAAATATGTTTGGAAGATCCTTAGAAAACGTGTAATTAGTATGAGAAAATAAAAGTTTTGGGAATCGAGCGACAAAGATTGGATTAACTTTTTAGTGCATTCCAGGTCCATAGGATGGATTATCTTCATCCTCTGCAAACTCCTCCTCCAGCTTCCTCTTGCTCCTCCTCCTGTTTACTCTTGCTTGTATTTCTAGACTCTTTACAGCCCTGTCTGCAGCCTGAAGGCGTTCCTTGTCTAAAGCAAGCATCGCTCGTTGTTGTGTTCGTAGATTTTGCTACCATTTTCTTCAGTTGCAGTTACTGCAACACTGTTCCAAAAGGTGGTCGTGTATGAACACTTATCACATTTCAGTTGTATTTCACTAGCAAGTCCTACGTGCTTTATTATGGAGAGTTCCAGACCAACTTCACTACAATGAATACATCTTACACAGTTTGAAAAAATTCCTTCGAGAACCGACATATCAAATATTTCATTCACATCCGATTCGCCCATAAAACATTCATAGTTTCCACTCATTGAACCAAGCTTCTTCTGTGAAGTATTTTCTTTCCCACTTTGACTGGTATGGGCAGGTGTACTTGAGAGGTTAGGTTCACTCACTTGGTTATCGTCCTTATTGTTTACAGTAATAACACATACCTTTGGCTTTCCAACATTTCTCCTTTTCTTAAAAGCCTTCAGAGGATTTCTAATAACTTTACTTTTACTCATTATTATACTTCAACAAAACAGAGACTCAAGAAACAGAATTAATTACGAATATTTTCGAGATAACGACAGAGTAAATAAACATGAAACAATCGACAATCACACCAGCGATATATATTGAACCATCACAGGTTAGCCACAACACATACTTTATCTCACATCACTAAAATGTACTTCATGAACACGGACGTTAATAATAACACCATTTGACAACAGTTTAACAGTGCCACAGTGGGTCACGCCCATGTAGAACACATTTCAAAAAAAATTTAAAAATAGTTGTAGTCTTCGGAATTGAATAAATTATATATCTATTAAAAGGTAATAGTCTGCAGATTCAGAAAACGTAAAAAAGTAAAAATTGAACTTTTCATGATTTTGAGCCTTTCCGGAGCCCTTTAAAAATATGATAATGCAGGCATGAGAAGGCTGTTGTCCTCTTGGAACAGCTCAATTCCCGTCGCTCCGCTATCTTCCTCATCCTCGACCTCGAACGCGCCTATGAGCATGTGTGGCGTTCTGGTCTCTTCTTCAAGCTCCAAACCTTCGCCCTTCCTCTTAACTACGTCCGTCTGATCGGGTCCTTTCTTTCCCAACGTCCTTCCTACGTCACCATCCATAACATGGATTCTTACACCTTTTTCCCCTCCGCCGGTGTGCCCGAAGGTTCCGTCCTCTCCCCTCTTCTGTACCTTTTGTATACGGCGGACATGCCGCCGCCTTCACCCCCTATCCACCGTGCCAGTACGCCGATGACACCGCCTTCCTTGACCTCTCCCCACCCTGCAGCGCTCCCAACACCTTCTCCAATCCCATCTTGACCGGTTCACCACTTGGTGCAACCATTGGTTGCTCAAGGTCAATCCTTCCAAGATCCAGGCGATCGTTGTAGACAAAACCACCCCTTCCTTCCGTCTCCACGACTTCTGTGTCGCCATCTACGGCTGTCCTATCGCCCTCACCCCCACCCATAAGTTCCTTGGCGCCACCCTTGACCGTCGCCTCTCCAGGACCCTCCATCTCTGGACAATCCAAGCCAAGGCACGCTCCTGACTCCATCTCCTCAAGCTCCTTTTTGGCCGCACATGGGGTATGGACCCCTCCACCATCCTACACACCTATAAATCCCTCATCCGCCCTATCCTCTGCTACACCCACCCTGCCTGGATCTCCGCCCATCCTACCTTTTACAAATCTCTTCAAATCCTAGAACACCATGCTCTCCACCTCACCTACCGCGTCCGTCTCCCCTCCCACACGCGAATCCTGTATGACCTCATTCCGTTGCCCCACCTCCTCCTTTTCCTCGAACAGATACAGATCGTCTACACCTCCCGTAAACTTGATCCCTCTCACCCACTTGTCTCTCCCATCCTCTCCCATCCCAGCCTCGTCCACTGCCGCACCTGTATTTCCAGGTCCCACCTGCTCTCCCTCTCACCACTGTCCTTACCCTCTCCCAAGGTGGCTTCCGCCAGCTCCCCCTCCCTGATTATGCCCTCCACCCCTCCATCCACCCCTCCTATCAACTTTGATCCTCCTGTCCTACTTCCTATGTTTTATGCTCAGGGCACCCTCTCTCCCTTCTCTCTTTCTGCCCCCTCCTCCCCCTGGGCTTCCCCTACCCCATACCTTCATTACTCCCCCAATCTCCTCTGCCATTGGCATCTACGCTCTCCCGTCTCCGTACTCCCCCCCCCCCCCCCGCACCTTTTCCCCCTCTTGGCAGGTCTCCGGACATGCACACATTAGGTGGACATTCGAGCGCCGGAGATCATCGCCATCAGTTTTGTGTGTGTGCAGTCGTGTTTGTGCTTCAGTGTTTTCGCCGCCCACGCTCCATCGTTCACGTGTCATCCCCATCATCAGTGTCTGTGTTCAGTGCTAACAGTTTCTTTAGGTTTCTTCGCGTGTGAACGGCTTCGTGTTTTTTCGTTACTGTGTCTACTGTTTTTTTGTCCCCCATTATGTTATGTTCATTCTGTGTCTCCATTGGTTTTTCTCTTGTAATACCTGTTGCTGAAGAACGGCGTACTGTTGCCGCAGCCAGCCCACCTTATTTAAGGTGTGAAATGACAATAAAGAAAAAAAAAGCTCAGCCAGGCAGTGTAATCTCGCTTATGTCAGTTTACACCTCGCTATACGCTAGACAGCTTACTTACTTGTTCTGTGTACGAATGGACGTGTTTATCTCCTTGTGACTCCGTTGTCCAGTCTTGTTGTATTCGTTTTGTCCTTCATTGGTTGTGTCCGTCCTCTCCCGTTGTGTTGTTGTTCGCCGGCCTCTCCGCGGGTCCCGCCGCTCTTTCCGTCATTGCTAACCTCCGACCGTCCTGGTCGCAGTTACGACGGGATTGAACCGTCGCCCTCCCGAATGCGAGTCCAAATGGTTCAAATCTCTCTGAGCACTATGGGACTCAACTGCTGAGGTCATAAGTCCCATAGAACTTAGAACTACTTAAACCTAACTAACCTAAGGACATCACACACATCCATGCCCGAGGCTGGATTCGAACCTGCGACCGCAGCGGTCGCGCGGTTCCAGACTGTAGCGCCTAGAACCGCTCGGCCACTCCGGCTGGCTAATGCGAGTCCAGTGTGTCCTGATGACGATATCCTCCTGAGTAGTACCCACCCAGAGATTCAAATGGATGAATACTTTACCTCGTCAGTATTGAACCTAATAGGATGTCATCATCATTTACACATACAGATGAGTAACATGTCTTCGACAAAAATAACTGCTCCAGTTTCCCCTTCCTTTCAGACGATCACTCTAGTAGCACAACAAGGCAACACTGGGGATACCATTTAGTCACCAAGACTTACCCTCGTAACTACGAAAAGGTTGCTTTTCCTGTTCAAAAACCACATGTTCCTCTGGTCTCCCCGCTGATAACCCAACTGTGGGCTGCTGTTATCATTAAGTCACTGAAGCCACCACACGTCTTTCAGGGTTCGTCACTCATGGATGGGTTCTGTACAATTATTAAGAGAAATGTATTTCTCTCTCGATCACCTTGGTAAAACAGCTGCAGCAAGCCCTATAACCTATGCAGTGGGATAACATTCATATAAAATTACCTGCGTTATGAGTTGATTTGAGTAATGTTTCTTGTACGTAATTTGGTTCCTTTCAGTATGTTCCCGTGTTGTTTAATTGAACACTGTGAAGTGCCACGGAGACAGTGCTGCATAAAGGAGGATGCCTATGCTTTTCCTGTTTGGATCCATTATCTATTTAAAATGTCCTCCCCCTGTTGGACATCTACACTCTGGATTTACAGAAGAGTTTGTAAATTATTTTCCTCATATATAGAGCAGTAATTGCCAGCTCTGTGGAAGTACTTCGCTTCATTTGTTTATGCGTTCAGTCAGACCATTGTACTGAAAGTTCCCGTGTAGATGTTCCCTCTTGGTACCTGCAGCGCCCTACAAAGGGACGTTTCGTCAGTACTTGTTTGTCGTTTTTTCCTCATCAGGCAGGTCTGATCTTTACTCACACGTATCAGCGCATACAAGCTGTTCTACATGATATTCCTACACCTCCGCATAAATGCAATGAAATCGTGAAAAGTATTGTATCGCGCAATTAATTACCCGGAGGATATGTCTCAAAATTATTTTACCTTTGTTTAAGACAGCTTTAAAATTATGACTATTTTTCAACTAAAAATGTCTTTCTGAATGTATTAAATTATTTATACAAAAATTCCTTTTCACACATACACATACATTTACATACAGAGATGTTCCATGAATTTAAAATTAAATCGGACAAGAAATAATCTACAGTTTGCAGAATATTTCTGCTGAAATTGCTTCTATCTGTTTCAACTGTCAGGGATCTTTACCAACTGCTCAGCAGTCGCAGTTTCTAAAGGTGTAAATTACTACACGCACCATGTTGTGTTGAGAGTGATGTATCGTGCACTTAAAGTATGGGCGAGCCCTTAGATGAGGGCGACCTAGAAATTCACGACGTTTCCAGGTCGGTGTTTCAATCTAGTGACCGTCACCTGAGATTGTGTTCTGTGCAGTGTTTGTAAATGTTATGAGTTACAAATATTTAACTCTTGTGTAATATATTACCGTTATTTGCAGGATAATGTTAATTCTTCAGTTACTAAATTTTGTGCTGAGTAAAATTCTGCACATTTTAAAAATTTGTAACATAACTTGTGCACGGGTAAACTGTACTTCGTCAGCCGTGCTCCAGCTTCTACCTTGAGACGGAAGGTCTTCTCCCATGGAACGTATGATACTTGCAATGAACTGTGTATATTTTATGTCTTAACAATCTTCGCTAACTGGGAAACGGAAATTTGTGTTATTTGTGATAGCTTCTCTTTCAAATGTTTTCAACTAGTGTCTAGTTTTTGATAATACTTATTGTTCATTTGATTTCACATACTGGTTATAGGTATGTCATAGTGTAACAACGTAGCAATAGACTAACGTAGATTTAGTCGATACAATACATTTCTACTTGATCATAAGTTCTTTTCTAGGCACATGCCACTGTTGCGTCTTGGAACAGTTTTTCAAATTCGGAAAACATTTTTCGGAGAAATTTTGTAGTTTCAGCGAAAGCCAACTGGACAGATGACGTGATTGCTATCATTTCAAAACGAAATAAAAAAAACCGTATTAACAATACAGGAAAAAATTTCATTCTTGCCATAATGTTCTTTCTAATGTAGGCATTTCTTTCTTGTCTTACCTTCCTACTGCAACCTGTTAGTTCTTTTACAATACATATTGTATGCTACCCTTCTATCCTTAAAGCGTGTACTTATTTATATGAGGATTCACAACATCTGCGACCATTTTATCTTGTCGAATGTTTGTGCCAGTGAGAAAAAATTTCAAGACTTTTTAAAAACGTCTTGCTTGCATTATCAGGCATAAATTCTGAACAACCTCTCTCATGCCTTCACATTCCCCGACAAATTTTCTTGTAACAGATCATTCATTTTTAACTTTCTTTTACGTATTTGTCCTTAAAGCAACTGAGTTCATGAGCTCTGGAAGTGGTTACGTCCTAGTACTATTTTCCTATCCCTTTTACCTCATTTCATATCTACTTTTCCTAACATGAGTCTAAAATTTATTCCGGTATTTGTTTGCTTACACATTAAGACAAATACAAACGACGCACCAGGAAAAAATCTGAATGGGACAGAAACTGGTAGGTGAGACGTACATTTACAGACAAACAAATGGTTACAATTTCAGAAAACCTGTGTGCTGCATCCAAGAGAAAGAGTTTCATAAATTGAGCACATCAGTAACGCTTTTGTCCACCTTTGGTACTTATGCAAGCAGTTATTCGGCTTGAGACAGATTGTCAGAGATGATAGACGTCCTTTTTTTTTTTTTTTGATCATCAGTCTACTGACTGGTTTGATGCGGCCCGCCACGAATTCCTTTCCTGTGCTAACCTCTTCATCTCAGAGTAGCAATTGCAACCTACGTCCTCAATTATTTGCTTGACGTATTCCAATCTCTGTCTTTCTCTACAGTTTTTGCCCTCTACAGCTCCCTCTAGTACCATGGAAGTCACTCCCTCATGTCTTAGCAGATGTCCTATCATCCTGCCCCTTCTCCTTATCAGTGTTTTCCACATATTCCTTTCCTCTCCGATTCTACGTAGAACCTCCACATTCATTACTTTATTAGTACACTCAGTACACCTAATTTTCAACATTCGTCTATAGCACCACATCTCAAATGCTTCGATTCTCTTCTGTTCCGGTTTTCCCACACTCCATGTTTCTCTAACATGGAATGCTGTACTCCAGACGTACATCCTCAGAAATTTCTTCCTCAAATTAAGGCCGGTATTAGATATTATTACACTTCTCTTGGCCGGAAATGCCTTTTTTGCCATAGCGAGTCTGCTTTTGATGTCCTCTTTGCTCCGTCGGTCATTGGTTATTTTACTGCCTAGGTAGCAGAATTCCTTAACTTTATTGTCATCGTGACATCAATCCTCATGTTAAGTTTCTCGCTGTTCCCATTTCTGCTACTTCTCATTACCTTCGTCTTTCTCCGATTTACTCTCAAACCATACTGTGTACTCATTAGACTGTTCATTCCGTTCAGCAGATCATTTAATTCTTCTTCACTTTCACTCTAGATAGCAATGTCATCAGCGAATCGTATCATTGATATCCTTTCACCTTGTATTTTAATTCCACTCCTGAACCTTTCTTTTATTTCCATCATTCCTTCCTCGGTGTACAGAGTGAAGAGTAGGGGTGAAAGGCTACAGCCTTGTATTACACCCTTATTAATACGAGCACTTCGTTCTTGATCGTCCACTCTTATTATTCCCTCTTGGTTGTTGAACGTATTGTATATGACCCGTCTCTCCCTATAGCTTACCCCTACGTTTTTCAGAATCTCGAACAGCTTGCACCATTTTATATTGTCGAACGCTTTTTCCAGGTCGACAAATTCTATGAAAGTGTCTTGATTTTTCTTTAGCCTTGCTTCCATTATTAGCCGTAACGTCAGAATTGCTTCTCTCGTCCCTTTACTTTTCCTAAGGCCAAACTGATCGTCACCTAGCGCATTCCCAATTTTCTTTTCCATTCTTCGGTATATTATTCTTGTAAGCAGCTTCGATGCATGATCTGTTAAGCTGATTGTGCGATAATTCTCGCACTTGTCAGCTCTTGCCGTCTTCGGAATTGCGTGGATGATGCTTTTCCGATAATCAGATGGTATATCGCCAGACTCATATATTCTACTCACCAACGTGAACAGTCGTTTTGTTGCCACTTCCCCCAATGACTTTAGAAATTCTGATGGAATGTTATCTATCCCTTCTGCCTTATTTGACCGTAAGTCCTCCAAAGCTCATCTAAATTCCGATTATAATACTGGATCCCCTATCTCTTCTAAATCGACTCCTGTTTCTTCTTCTATCACATCAGACAAATCTTCACCCTCATCGAGGCTTTCAATGTATTCTTTCCACCTATCTGCTCTCTCCTCTGCATTTAACAGTGGAATTCCCGTTGCACACTTAATGTTACCACCGTTGCTTTTAATGTCACCAAAGGAGGTTTTGACTTTCCTGTATGCTGAGTCTGTTCTTCCAACAATCATATCATTTTCGATGTCTTCACATTTTTCCTGCAGCCATTTCGTCTTTGCTTCCCTGCACTTACTATTTATTTCATTCCTCAGCGACTTGTATTTCTGTATTCCTGATTTTTCCGGAACATTTTTGTACTTCCTCCATCATGTAACGTGTATCTACAGGACATGTGGCCTGTAATTGAAGAAGTGTCATGATGATCTCTCCATCGGCAAAAGATTTCGGAATAGTCCCCGATTCGGATCTCCGGGAGGGGACTGCCAAGGGGGAGGTTACCATGAGAAAAAGATTGAATAATCAACGAAAGGATAACGTTCTACGAGTCGGGGCGTGGAATGTCAGAAGCTTGAACGCGGTAGGGAAACTAGAAAATCTGAAATCGGAAATGCAAAGGCTCAATCTAGATATAGTAGGGGTCAGTGAAGTGAAGTGGAAGGAAGACAAGGATTTCTGGTCAGATGAGTATCGGGTAATATCAACAGCAGCAGAAAATGGTATAACAGGTGTAGGATTCGTTATGAATAGGAAGGTAGGGCAGAGGGTGTGTTATTGTGAACAGTTCACTGACCGGGTTGTTCTAATCAGAATTGACAGCAGACCAAGACCGACATCGATAGTTCAGGTATACATGCCGACGTCGCAAGCTGAAGATGAACAGATAGAGAAAGTGTATGAGGATATTGAAAGGGTAATGCAGTATGTAAAGGGGGACGAAAATCTAATAGTCATGGGCGACTGGAATGCAGTTCTAGGGGAAGGAGTAGAAGAAAAGGTTACAGGAGAATATGGGCTTGGGACAAGGAATGAAAGAGGAGAAAGACTAATTGAGTTCTGTAGCAAGATTCAGCTAGTAATAGCGAATACCCTGTTCAAGAGTCACAAGAGGAGGAGGTATACTTGGAAAAAGCCGGGAGATACGCGAAGATTTCAATTAGATTACATCATGGTCAGACAGAGATTCCGAAATCAGATACTGGATTGTAAGGCGTACCCAGGAGCAGATATAGACTCAGATCACAATATAGTAGTGATGAAGAGTAGGCTGAAGTTCAAGACATTAGTCACGAAAAATCAATACGCAAAGAAATGGGATACGGAAGTACTAAGGAATGACGGGATACGTTTGAAGTTCTCTAACGCTATAGATACAGCAATAAGGAATAGCGCAGTAGGCAGTACAGTTGAAGAGGAATGGACATCTCTAAAAAGCGCCATCACAGAAGTTGGGAAGGAAAGCGTAGGTACAAAGAAGGTAGCTGCGAAGAAGCCATGGGTAGCAGAAGAAATACTTCAGTTGATAGATGTCCTACTGAGGGATCTCGCGCCATATTCTGCCCAATTGTCCCATTAGATTGCCAAATGCTCGAGCTTCCTGGGGGGCCCAGCCCATAATGCTCCAAACGCTCTCGACTGGGGAGAGATCAGGTGACCTTGCACGAAAAAACAGCGTTTTCGAGGCACGAATACAAGAAGCAGAAACTCTCGCCATGTCGAGTAGGAAGAGATTCGCGTTTAACGTCCCGTCTGCAGCCAAGTCATTACAGTTGAAGCAGAAGTTCGGTTTAGGGGAAGACGGAGAGGGAAATTGGAACTGTACTTTCAAAGGAACCATCCCGACATTTGTCTTAAGCGATTTTGGGAAATCACGGATGGCCGACGCGGGTCTGGATCGTCGTGCTCCCGAACGCAAATCCAGTGTGGCGACCACTGCGTTATCTCGCTTGGGTTCCCCGTTTGGGGCGGTTATTATCTTCTAGCCCATTTTTCTGTCTGAACATGTACTTAACCTCTACCTATTTCCGTCCCTTTTGTATCATTCTTTGGTAGTACGTTATTTATTGTTTTTCTCTTATTGCGTGTATTTGAAATCAAGACACACTTCTCTTGCTGCCTGTCATGTAATCACTGAAGTTTGACTAGCGTTAGGTTCGTTTCAAATAGAACTGCCTGTAAAATGACCAAGAATTTATCGGTTAGCTCAAACTTTTGTGTGAAAAGCCAGATAGATAGGCAGGGAATACGATGTGGAAGACGTCGAAGGAAACAAGTTATGTATTTACTTTTGACATTTTCTCCTGCGCTGTCAGAGATTGATTTGGAGATTGGACGGATGTAGCCCTCCGGTATATGATCGATGGAAAAGAAGGGAGAGGGGTACAGACGTATATTTAGTATCGCTTTCATCAGGAATGAGTGAATACCTAGCAAATGGGAACTGTGTTTGCTTTTCGATTACAACAGAAATCAATTAATACCTTAACTCGTAAGGTAAAGAACTCTTCAGAATCTCACGGAATTTCAGACTATTGAATCACAACATTGTGAAACGGCCGACAACATTCATCAATATTCCACAGACCACGTTGCGTACACCGCAACACTATTTTTTTGCTAAGTCAGGTGAAACCAAAAGGATATTCTGTTCATCCTAAGAGCATTGACTTTTTAAGTGTGTCACCCAGTGAGCACACTGAGAAAAATAAATACGAGTGGCAGTTACTCACTATCTATATGAAAGTGTCTGTTCACCACAGCATCAGAGACTAATGTTTAGTCGAAGTACCTTTAATCTTCAAAATACCATGCATAATAGTCTCTCACGAGATTCTCTTACTTTGCGTCAGTCTCTGTCTTACGAGTGTTGTGCTCATTTCACATAAATTTTCTCAGCATGTTATAGTCTTAGGTGGAGATTTCAATTTACCAGATATAGACTGGGACACTCAGATGTTTAGGACGGGTGGTAGGGACAGAGCATCGAGTGACATTATACTGAGTGCACTATCCGAAAATTACCTCGAGCAATTAAACAGAGAACCGACTCGTGGAGATAACATATTGGACCTACTGATAACAAACAGACCCGAACTTTTCGAATCTGTATGTACAGAACAGGGAATCAGTGATCATAAGGCCGTTGCAGCATCCCTGAATATGGAAGTTAATAGGAATATAAAAAAAGGGAGGAAGGTTTATCTGTTTAGCAAGAGTAATAGAAGGCAGATTTCAGACTACCTAACAGATCAAAACGAAAATTTCTGTTCCGACACTGACAATGTTGAGTGTTTATGGAAAAAGTTCAAGGCAATCGTAAAATGCGTTTTAGACAGGTACGTGCCGAGTAAAACGGTGAGGGACGGGAAAAACCCACCGTGGTACAACAACAAAGTTAGAAAACTACTGCGAAAGCAAAGAGAGCTCCACTCCAAGTTTAAACGCAGCCGAAACCTCTCAGACAAGCAGAAGCTAAACGATGTCAAAGTTAGCGTAAGGAGGGCTATGCGTGAAGCGTTCATTGAATTCGAAAGTAAAATTCTATGTACCGACTTGACAGAAAATCCTAGGAAGTTCTGGTCTTACGTTAAATCAGTAAGTGGCTCGAAACAGCATATCCAGACACTGCGGGATGATGATGGCGTTGAAACAGAGGATGACACGCGTAAAGCTGAAATACTAAACACCTTTTTCCAAAGCTGTTTCACAGAGGAAGACCGCACTGCAGTTCCTTCTCTAAATCCTCGCACAAACGAAAAAATGGCTGACATCGAAATAAGTGTCCAAGGAATAGAAAAGCAACTGGAATCACTCAATAGAGGAAAGTCCACTGGACCTGACGGGATACCAATTCGATTCTACACAGAGTACGCGAAAGAACTTGCCCCCCTTCTAACAGCCGTGTACCGCAAGTCTCTAGAGGAACGGAGGGTTCCAAATGATTGGAAAAGAGCACAGATAGTCCCAGTCTTCAAGAAGGGTCGTCGAGCAGATGCGCAAAACTATAGACCTATATCTCTTACGTCGATCTCTTGTAGAATTTTAGAACATGTTTTTTGCTCGCGTATCATGTCATTTCTGGAAACCCAGAATCTACTATGTAGGAATCAACATGGATTCCGGAAACAGCGATCGTGTGAGACCCAACTCGCCTTATTTGTTCATGAGACCCAGAAAATATTAGATACAGGCTCCCAGGTAGATGCTATTTTTCTTGACTTCCGGAAGGCGTTCGATACAGTTCCGCACTGTCGCCTGATAAGCAAAGTAAGAGCCTACGGAATATCAGACCAGCTGTGTGGCTGGATTGAGGAGTTTTTGGCAAACAGAACACAGCATGTTGTTATCAATGGAGAGACGTCTACAGACGTTAAAGTAACCTCTGGCGTGCCACAGGGGAGTGTTATGGGACCATTGCTTTTCACAATATATATAAATGACTTAGTAGATAGTGTCGGAAGTTCCATGCGGCTTTTCGCGGATGATGCTGTAGTATACAGAGAAGTTGCTGCATTAGAAAATTGTAGCGAAATACAGGAAGATCTGCAGCGGATAGGCACTTGGTGCAGGGAGTGGCAACTGACCCTTAACATAGACAAATGTAATGTATTGCGAATACATAGAAAGAAGGATCCTTTATTGTATGATTATATGATAGCGGAACAAACACTGGTAGCAGTTACTTCTGTAAAATATCTGGGAGTATGCGTACGGAACGATTTGAAGTGGAATGATCATATAAAACTAATTGTTGGTAAGGCGGGTACCAGGTTGAGATTCATTGGGAGAGTGCTTAGAAAATGTAGTCCATCAACAAAGGAGGTGGCTTACAAAACACTCGTTCGACCTATACTTGAGTATTGCTCATCAGTGTGGGATCCGTACCAGGTCGGGTTGACGGAGGAGATAGAGAAGATCCAAAGAAGAGCGGCGCGTTTCGTCACTGGGTTATTTGGTAACCGTGATAGCGTTACGGAGATGTTTAATAAACTCAAGTGGCAGACTCTGCAAGAGAGGCGCTCTGCATCGCGGTGTAGCTTGCTCGCCAGGTTTCGAGAGGGTGCGTTTCTGGATGAGGTATCGAATATATTGCTTCCCCCTACTTATACTTCCCGAGGAGATCACGAATGTAAAATTAGAGAGATTAGAGCGCGCACGGAGGCTTTCAGACAGTCGTTCTTCCCGCGGACCATACGCGACTGGAACAGGAAAGGGAGGTAATGACAGTGGCACGTAAAGTGCCCTCCGCCACACACCGTTGGGTGGCTTGCGGAGTATCAATGTAGATGTAGATGTAGATGTAGATTGCGTTGTATTAAGTAAATAAAGGAAGTATAATATATATAGCAGTTTTGCCTATTGTAGCTTTTGATCTGTAGCGGATGAGTGTAAAATATCTGAGTTGTATGCCTAATGAATGAAGTGTGAATCAATTTCTTAAGGCCGTTTGCTACAATTTTAGCATTTCAAAAGTAGCTGTGGAAGACGTTTGGTACACTTCTCCTTCAGTGGGAATGACAGGCAAAAAATTACTTTCCAGGTAAGGGGTTAGGAAGTTGTCAAGTATTATAAGGCCAATATAAATTGCGCTAAAGATAACAGTGGTTTCACTTCTCACAAATGTCACAGGCAAGTAGAATTTTTATCATGACATAAGGTAAATTGAATGAATGCGTGATAATCATACAAGTGTGAAGTTTAAACAGGTTAGCTTTGGAACAAATTATACTTTTTTTAGTAATTACTCTATAATCATTATTTCCAGACATCAAGATTTTTTAAACTAGAATTAGCTGTAAAACGGCAGCATTTCTGTATGTATGTGCTTACTCTGCAAGAAATACAGGTAGGTCCCTTGGAGAATGAGCCCCATGTAATATCGGTGTAATAATTTGTATCATAAACATACTATTACAAAACCAAAGGGTGGAGGACATTTGTTACCTTCTGAAACTGCTATAGAAACAGAAAATGCAGGATAAGGACAAAGTAAAATATTTCTATGTGAATCAGAAATGGAGAAAGAGGAAGAGGAGTTTAGCAGGCAACCGAAAGAGAAGTCGACATGTTTCGTCCGCACTGTCAATACTACTTCCTGCAGCTGTCAAAACTAAATATTGCGCCGGACCTCTTGGCCACATCTGGCGACGCGTGATCCACATGAAGAAGAGTCGAGCTCCAACATTTTTCCGTCTTCTCCTCAGCAGCAGGACAAGAATCTGTCGCCTGTCAGGCAGGGGGTGGGGGTGGGGGTGGGGGTAAAGGGTAATGGCGTCCACGCCTTCAGAGCCCGACAACAAGCTGCCCTTGCATCTATGATAGGATTTACGTCCTCTCCCACTTAAGTTGTCGTGGCTGTTTTTCCTAAAATGCGACTTGAAATTATTTAAAAATACGCTACTGGACATTAAAATTTCTATACCACGAAAATGACGTGCTACAGACGCGAAATGTAACCGACAGTAAGAAGATGCTGTGATATGCAGATAATTAACTTTCCAGAGCATTCACACAAAGTTTGCGACGGTGGCGACACCTACAACATGCTGATGAGAGGAAAGTTACCAACCGATTTTTCATACACAAACAGCAGTTGACCGGCGTTGCATGGTGAAACGTTGTTGTGATGCCTCGTGTAAGGAGGAGAAATGCGTACCATCACGTTTCCGACTTTGATATATGTCGGATTGTAGCCTACCGCGATTGCGGTTTATCGTATCAAAACATTGCTGCTCGCGTTGGTCGAGATCCAATGACTGTTAGCAGAATATGGAATCGGTGGGTTCAGGAGGGTAATACGGAACGCCATGCTGGATCCCCACGGCCTCGTATCACTAGCAGTCGAGTGGACAGGCATCTTATCCGCATGGCTGTAACGGATCGTGCAGCCACGTCTCGATCTCTGAGTCAACAGATGGGGACGTTTCCAGACAACAACCATCTGCACGAAGAGTTCGACGACGTTTGCAGCAGCATGGACTATCAGCTCGGAGACCATGGCTACGGTTACCATTGACGCTGCATCAGAGACAAGAGCGCCTGCGATGGTGTACTAAACGACGAACCTGTGTGAACGAATGGGAAAATGTCATTTTTCGGATGAATCTAGCTTCTGTTTACAGCATCATGATGGTCGCATCCGTGTTTGGCGACATCGCGGTGAACGCACAGTGAAAGCGTGTATTCGTCATCGCCATACTGGCGTATCAGAATTGCAGTCTTATGAAATAGCGATCTTTTAAAAATAGTATAGTTTCCTGACAGAAACACAATTGATACCTTTGTTTTTATCCCTCAGAAAATGTAACCACTGCTCTATGGTATCATCTCTTCGCATACTACAGTAACATCAGGTTGGCTTTGCGGCCGAATTCCTTAGAGTGTATTGAATGCAGATTTATGCTACTGGTACGTGTCCTCGCTCTGAATGTCCAAAATCAGAGCCTACTGAATTATGCACATTGTTAGCTACTTCTATGGAAGAAGAATAAGAAATTTTGTCTTGTGACACCAGTTGAAACCATGGAATTTTCAATTTTTGTTTCGTATTTTTTTTCTTTTTTTCTTTTTTTCATTGATTTTAATCTGTGGAATTTCCCCTATCCAGTAGTACACAAGACATATATATATTATTGCCTTACTTCCTGTTTATCCATCCATTTAAAAAAAATGTGTGGGCGTGAATATTTACCAAGAATCAGAACAGGTGAAGAATGGAAGATTCATCGGTTATTTAAGAGATGGTGACTGAAAAGCTTTCAAACCAAATCAGGAAGAGAATCCTTACGTAGGAAATGAAACTGTCACTAAACTGGGTTGCATAGGTCATGTACAAAAAAGAATCAGTAAGACGCGGCGACGACTGAAAAGTAAAATTGAAAATAATTGTGGGATGGACATAAGGCAAAATATCAGTCTCGTAGAAGATATGAGAAAAGCTGTATACGGAGGTTTATTTCATCTTTCTTCAACATACAATGAACCCATTCATGATC
This sequence comes from Schistocerca americana, assembly GCF_021461395.2. Taxonomy (NCBI): domain Eukaryota; kingdom Metazoa; phylum Arthropoda; class Insecta; order Orthoptera; family Acrididae; genus Schistocerca; species Schistocerca americana. The sequence goes on from NC_060121.1 coordinate 99,094,249, forward strand.
TGTGCCCTCCAGAAGTGTTTCAAAGTGCGAACACAACAGACCACAGTGGAATGGTGAAAAACTTAATCACTAACCAGCTATACCTTTGGCCATAGTGGACCCCTTGATAGAAACTTTCAGAGTTTTTCCAGATGAAAGACTATTGTAGAAATGTGTTTATGTCCGCACCCAGAATCTTCACGAGTCCATCAACAGCGTAATCTGAAGCAGAATTCCCAAGTGATCTACACCTACTACATCTTCACGGTTACTCTGCATTGCACACTTAAGTGCCTGGCCGAGGTTTCATCGAACCATTTTCGTACTACTTCTCCACCGTTTCACTCTCGAATGGCGCATGGGAAAAAGGAACACCTTCATCTTTCCGTTCGAGTTCTGACTTCTCTTATTTTATTATGATGATCATTTCTCCGTATGTAGTTGGGTGGCAACAAAATATTTTCGCATTCGGAAGAGAAAGTTGGTGATTGAAATTTCGTAAATAGATCTCGCCGCAAAGAAAACCGCCTTTGTTTCAGTGACTGACACCCCAACTGGTGTATCATATCAGTGACTCTCTCACCCCTATTGCGCGATAACACGAAACGGGCTGCCCTTCTTTGCACTTCTTAGATGTTCTCCGTCAATCGTATCTGGTAAGCATCCCACACCGCGCAGCGATATTCCAGCAGAGAACGGACAAGTGTAATGTGGGCTATCTCTTTAGTGGGTTTGTCGCGTCTTCCAAGCGTTCTGCCGACAAAGCGCAGTCTTCGTTTCGCGTTCCCCACAATATTATCTATGTGGTCTTTCTAATTTAAGTTGTTCGTAATTGTAATTCCTAAGTATTTAGTCGAACTTGACAGCCCTTAGATTAGTGCGACTTATCGTATACCCAAAATTTATCGGATTTCTTTTAGTACTCATGTGGATGAGCCCGCACCTTTCTTTGTTTAGTGCGAATTGCCACTTTTCACACCATACAGAAATTCTTTCTAGATCATTTTGTAATTGGAATTGATCGTCTGATGATTTTACTAGATGGTAAATTACAGCATAATCTGTAATAAATCTGAGGGGGCGGCTCAGATTCCAACCTAGATCATTTATGTAAGTCAGGAACAGCCGAGGGCCTATGACACTACTTTGGGGAACGCCAGATATTGGAGGAAATCACGAATCCAGTCACACAACTGAGACGATACTCCATATGCACTAAATTTGATTAGTAATCGCTTGTGAGGAACGGTATCAAAAGCCTTCTGGAAATCTAGGAATTACGGATTCGATCTGAGATCCCTTGTCGACAGCATTAATTACTTCATGGGAATAAGGAACTAGCTGTGATGCACAACAACGATATTTTCTGAATCCGTGTTTGTGTAAATTAGTATACAGCATTTAGGTGCTTCTGACGCAGCAGGAACGTTCAATTAAGGAGGTATCGGTAGATGTAAAGTCTTGAAAAGGTTGCAGTAAACTGTTTGTCGTTTCACAGTGGAACAAATGTTAAATTTAGATAAAGAAAGTGTTATGGCATCAGAGGAAGCTATCAGAGACCTTCAAACAAGGGCAAAACAACACAGACAAACATACAAACAGGACAGTGCAAGATGGAATAGAAGTGGATGCACACAACTGTTCTTCTGGAGCTTGAATGCATTGTCAACCTCGGTGGCTGTCTCTTTTGTAAGACTAAAGCTTACTTTCTCTCAGCTCGTCAGAATTTATTCAAAGCTACAGAATGCACTAATGTATTTTACATATTTTTGCACCGGTGTTCTCTTATATTGTAAATCATAATGAAGTTAGAGCTTTAAGTACGTAGGAAAAAGTAGACAGTATCTAGCTTTGATCTCGCTTTTTATAAAAATCGCAATTATCGTAAAATTAAACAGTGTTGATAGAAACCATTTTGTTAAAGTGATTAAGAGTGTCATGTCTGCAATTCTCATTTTTACACGTTTTTATTCCAAATAGTTTATGATAAAAGGTACCTTCCATACAAATAAATTTTATATTGTTTAAGATAGGGATTCCTTAGGTGAGAAAAACGACATACGACGAAGAAATATGAACTCTGATACCTTTATAATAAATAGCGGGAAATGTTGTTAAGGTACATTCAGTGAGTGTCATTCTCATCAAGGTAAGGCAGAAACATGGTCTGTTGATCACCAAATTTGTTTCTCCACGTAAGCAAGTCACGAAGCGAACACTGGCTGTTTTGGAATGAAATCAAATTCGAATGTTTGTTTCATATTTTTGTGATTAAGTATATAGAATTTCTTACTTAATTATGAGGATTTCATTTGTGTACAGTTTCGTTTGTTCTATGTTTCGTGGAGATTCTTTGACGCCAAAGAGATTGTGACAATCAGGAAGAGTCAATTCGCCATGAACGAAGCAGTTGCCAGTTTCTAGTGTGCACGTTAAAATTTCCTTTTATATCCTTTATCTCTGAACTGATGGGGTTACAAGTGTTCACATTCGTCCTTTGTTACAGCTCGTCGAAAACCACAGTATGTGAACATTTCTCACATATCAGGAGACCAGGACTGCCAATCTTCACCTCCACATGAAGCCCTCCTGGAATACTCAGATGCTATTTACAGAAGTTTGTGTTAGGTCGCTGGCGCGTCATTGTAATTCGTTGGAAATATTATTTTAATGGTTAGTATAAGTTTCACAGACATTTAAGATGAATTTAGATCTGCATTGCTTTATTACATTACCTGTTAAAATTTTCTTATTGTTTGTTACTAATTAGTTATCAGAGCTAATGATGTAGATCAACGCTTTGAGAGGAGTCAGAATGTTCGCACGTACGACTAGTGGTGCAATGCTTTCAGCGCTGAATTATTCTTTGATTTAGATGTTCACATACTTTCTCTGAATTATTATGATAATGAATTTTTATTGAGCTTATGTCGTTTGTGGACTGCTAAACGTTTGTTCATGTTGATTAACCTATCAATTTTCAGAAGATAATTAAATTCTAGTGGAAGTGTCAAAATAAATTAACATGAATTTACTCGGTTTGCTTTGACGATCATAAGTAATATCAACAGAAATTACTATAGATAATCACCTATTCATTGTAGTTTGGTCAGTGTTTCCATAATTCTAAGTCTGTGATTAATGTCAGTGTCAATCTTTGCATATTCATTTTTTAGCTTCGTAACATCACGAGGATGCTCATAAAGACTGTATTAAGGTAACAGAAAAATGAGCATTTCCAAAATTAATGAGAATTAGTTAAGGACTAACTAAGTAACGAGAGAGTTCCTAATGTTCATAACCATAGAATCTCAATAATAGGCTCATTCACTATACAGTGTTTATAGTCTCTCCCTATTGGCACATATTGTTTTTATCTCTCTATTAAAAGTAGTCCATCAGTTTTGATATTTAGGCAACAAAATAGCTAATATAAGCTTAAGTGGTGTGATATAAAACTCCAACACTCCATCGCACAAAAAGTTTTACTGAAGTATAGGAACTTGTTGAAAACTAAAAAGTTAAGTGATATGAAGTATTTTATGAAGATATTTATTTAGTTTGTAGTTTTGTATGAAAGTGTGAAGTTGACGATAACTAGTTCAGACAAGAAGATAGAAGCTTTTTAAATGTGGTACTACAGAAGCATGCTAAATATTAGGCTGGTAGAGGTAGTATCGAATGAGGAGGTACTGCATCGAATTGGGGAAAAAGGAAATTTCTAGCACAACTTGCGTAAAAGGAGGTACTCATTGATAGGCATACACCGAGTCTTGAAGAAATCGTCACCTTGACAAACGAAAGAAATGCGGGGGATAAAAATTGTAGAGGAAGACCAAGACTTGGCTACACTAACCAAACTCCAATAAACGTGCTTTGCAGCAGTCATGCACAGCTGAATAGACTAGCACAGCTGTTCCACTTCAAACCAATCTTCGGACAGAAGAACACAACAATAACAGTTTGAACCTAGAACATTAAAGGGTGGAGAATGTTGCACTGTTGCTAAACCATCGAATAATACTATTACTCCATATTTTATTCAAGAGAAGTCATAATTTGAGGTTTATGCAAGTAATTAATTACAACAATAGTAACTTCTGTGATATGTCACACAGAAGATAAGTACAAAATGTCCTGTTTCCTACCCTGTGCTAATAATGCCAGGTTGGCGGGAACCGCGAATTGCTACCAGATGCAGTCATAAAATTCACGAGGGTTTTGTAATCTAGAGTCAACCGTTCTTTGCTCTTTCGGATCATACTCGTCACTTCACGGTATTTTCTCGCTCTATTTTGTCCGACTGGGCTCAATTAAGCTCACGTCCTTTTCAGTACCTCTCCGTTAACTCCTAAATTGTAGCCTCGAGACATTATTGGATTTTAATTATGCATGTTTTAATGTTTGTAAAACAATGTTGTAGCCTGGAGTATAGTGGTCATCTGCGCGAACTCTGCTGTTACGGTTTGAAGCAAAGGAGGTCCATGTTACTATACTGCTTCCCTAGGTTCAACTCAACTCTCCTGTGCATACCTTTAGGCATGCGGTAACTAATTGCAGTCAATTCGCTTAACCTACAATACTTAACTGAGAAAAGTACGTATTACCTTTGTTTTAATCTTGTGGAATAAATGTCGAAATTAAAGAAATCTAGGACAAGGTTTAGCAGAGATCCTGATGTATGACTGTTGAAGATCCCGACAGCGATACTGCTGTCTAACAGAAAGAGGATTCTGCATAAAGCGGTGGTGATTCAGGAATTGAACAAGAAGTCTCGTAAAATGATGAATTCAAGTTACAGGAAGGGGTAATTAAAGTAGACGTATTTCTTTTAGGAGAAGATGGGTCCAACTAAATAGAGGCAAACTAAATAGACTACCGATGTTAGGACATGATCCAGTAATAATTTCATGCATTTGCCTGGACCCAAAAATGATGCTCGTATAACAGAGGTAGAAATACATATTTTGAAGTTCGTCTTGGATGAAAATATATTATGTATTAATGTAACATGCACTAATATTTACGCCAACGAATTTGTGGCAAGTGTCCTAGCGAACTGGATGCTAAAGAAACATACAATAGGAATCAGGGCTTTCATTGGTCTGTAAAATCTATGCGAATCCCTGAGTCGTTCTAGAAAGATGTTGTCGAAGTTGTGGGATATCTCGAAGGGCAACAGATTTGCATCGTGTTGCTTGTTATGAGTAAAAGGCTATTCAAGATGCACTTTAGATGTCAGATGTTTAATAGTATCCTTGATAGATGTGTTCTCAGAGAAACTGACTACTTGGCTGCTATCAGAGAGGTACTGGGAATTTATGCGAACAATTGACGAAAATATTTTCCACCTACACGGTTTGTGTCATGGATGACACTTTTCGTCCGTGCGAGTGGCCGTACCAGGAATTTTACCGCCAGTAACGGAGCGTTAAGATAACACTGACACAGGTATCATATTTTGGTAAACTGGCCACATGAATGCTCGATTCGCCCTTTGGTGCAATGTTACCTGGTGAACGAAAAAAGACAGTGGGGAAAAACTTTTACATAATGTAAGATGAAACAGGAGCCATCCAACTGTTAATGTCGACAGAAAGAATGACATAAATGGAGAAATTGAAAGAAATCAGTTTCAGGGACTCACTTACGCCGTGATTTCTAGGAAGATCTTAACATGGACCTTTCAACAAAAGTTTGTTTTTCAGCCAATGTACGCATTCTAGTTTCATAATTCAACCACTTCTCGAGAAGGCAGCAACAGATTTTGTATTGTTTAACTTATACAATGATACGTACCCAAAACGTAATTCACATTTGTTTTGGAGAATTTAGTTGTGCCCGTGAACATAATGAGGTTGTTCTTGACTCGTGAACATATTTTTTTTACTTAGACATTGTGGCCGTCAGTCTGTACTTACGTTTATAAAACCTGTAACAACTTTAAACATTGTTACATCATTTCTATACCGCTGTCTTCGATATAACGGACGCAAATAATGAAACTTCGTTGTGAGCATTCTGTGTGGAAAATAGAAAAACAAACTGAAATAAGTCTGTCTTAAAGGCGGAGAGTATTCAGGGCCACGTTATAGATACTCAGAAAGGCAAACTACCCGAAATAATGGTGGCAGTAAGAGGAAATATCTTCCGCTGCGACGTTCCGTTATTATATATTACAGATAAAAGAGACCAATAAAAAGAATGAAATTGCAAAAACTGTATGACTGCAGTGAACGTACAGGAAGAAATTCCCATATAATGTGACGTAAATATCTGTATTTTCTGCGTCTTTTCAGCGTGGCATCTCTTCCAGAGCAAGAGAGAATCATAAAATTTTCATTTTTATGAAGATTTACGTGACTGCCGTATGACGCGGAAATAAGGTGTGCTCTAGATGCGTTAGGAACGCAAATTCTCAGTCTCCTATTCCTGCAGAGCAGCTGTGGCGAGATACAGTGAAGACGGTACAAAACACCTTTGTTGGCGAATGAGAAAAGACCCAGAGCCCAGGAAATCATTGCCTTTCCTCAATAACTGACAAGGAAGTATAACGTCAGTTCAGCTGTTATTAAGAGCTGAGTCTGATGTTGCAAAATGTTTAAAGCTTAGCGCCTGCGAGGTATTTTAACTTTTATTTTGGCGTATAATCTAAGACTTCTTTTACCGGAATCGCTCTGTTTGTGAGAACTAGAAGCAAACAACAAGTCTTGAACCGGTCAAGGCGAAATCACTACAATCAAAACAAGACCAGCGGTTCTGCGCTTTTCCTCTGCAATGCAATGTACGGCATGTAAGTGTCGAAAAACAGTTAGACATAAATTCAATTCCTAGTAAGACTCTTGATAAAACATTACTGGGGCTGAAACTCAAATGTTCCTAACCAATAACACACATACAAAGTCATCATCGGCATTTCCCAGTTCGTTTGCCGGGTGTGGTACGGCAGTACCCGCTATCTCCATGTATCTTCTCTTCCGGGACATCTCCCCGCTGAAATCCCCTCTCTTGTGCGTCTGATTTATTGAAACTACCCAGCGTGTTCTAGGTCTTCCGCATGGTATTTTGCCTTGGATATTTACTTCAAAACACGGACTGTGCGGCTGGTCCCGGTGGAGGTTCGAGTCCTCCCTCGGGCATAGGTGTGTGTGTTTGTCCTTAGGATGATTTAGGTTAAGTAGTGTGTAAGCTTAGGGACTGATGACCTTAGCAATTAAATCCCATAAGATTTCACACACATTTGAACATATTTTTTTACTTCAAAATGTTTTCTAGGTTCTCATTCTTCGTCCGCTCTCAGAAAGCCTGCAGTCTAAGTTTCTTTGGTACACTTCGATGCCGGCTATATTTCGGTTCTCTACATTTTTCATCCTGTTATCTGGTAATTTGGTTCATGCTGCTTATGAATCTCATTTCCATAGCTTCAATTCTACAGTAGCCTTTTTCCAATAGTGGACATGTCTCTAAACCATTAGTGAGAATTGGCAAAAAGTATGCATATGCTTTTTGTGTTGTTGCGGGGACGCGTAGAAGGTTTCGGGCGTGAGTGTAGAACCTCTACTTTCTGTGTCCTGCTAAGAATCTCCTTGTTAACAGAGCTGTGTTTGGGTGTCGTACGACAATGATTCTAGTTTAAGCTTGTTCCTTAGATGTCCTAAGGTATAGGTGTTGCTCATCTTCAGACCACAAGTTTTTAATGTAGCTTTGCGTTTTTGAGATTTGTCTGCATGTGAGATTGTGTTTCTTCTCACAGCAGAACATAGTTGACGAATACTAGGACAATGGATTCATTTGCTTGTTAAATTTTGTAATTGTTCGCTACTGCTACGAACAAATGTGGCTACAGGGCATTCTCTGTTGGAGACCTCACTCTGTCTCGAACCATTTCAGTCGCCAACTGCCTATCCGGACACAGCCGTAAAAAATTTGGTACAACGTCTGTATTTTTCCACCTAAATATTTGAGATGTTCTAGGTCAGCATATCCAACACATGGCCCACGGGACGTATGCGGCCCAAAACAAGTACCAATGCAAACCAAGAATTGAACATGTATCACTCGGTAGGTAAAAAAAAAAAAACAACATAGACCTCTATGAAAAGGCTTTTCAGAAACTGCCGCGCTCCATAAAGTGAAACGCTGTCGGACAGAATCATCCTGGTGCACGGCAACGTTTGCCTCCGCTCTGCAAATCGGAGCAAGGTTATGCTTTATCCATTTGGTTGAGAAAAACTGCAACGTCCTCGATACAGCCCGGATCATTCACCGTGTGATTTTCATATCTTTGACGACATGAACGAAGACATACGTGTACTGCGCCTCATATAATATTCTTTCCATGTTCACAGTACTTTTCTATCAACACTCTTACTACTAAAGTGACATGCTTAGTATGGCGATTCTTCCGGAGTCAATGGTGCTCTTCATCGAGTAGTAGTTCCACTATCTGTCTGAGTTTCATTTCTGTTATAATGTCTAGTGGCTTTATGGTGCGTGAGAGTAGTGTGGTACCCCTGTAGTTTCACTATTTGCTTTGACTACATAAACAATGGAATGACGATTCCATTTTTGCCAGGAGTCTGGGACTCTGCTTCTTCCCACATTACTGAGAGCTGTCTATATAGCCCATTTAAGGCTGTTATCATATCCGAGTTTGCATTATTAATTAGAGGCTAGCCATTCCGTTTGATCTTCAGTGCAGTTTCAACTCCAAGCCAGTTTAGTGGATGTTTCTCATTTCATGTATTGTTACAAATTATGTAGTAGAATAATGACTTCATGTTTTTCAAGAAAGCTACAAGCGTTTCATAATTTACTGGTATTAGAGCTGCATTTAATCAGAGAAAAGAATCGTGAGCATTATTTTAACTAAGTACATGAGCGGCCTATGACGATCATGTTTTCGGGAGTCATCCGCTGTGCATGCGTCATGCGTCTAATGAAACCGTACTGAGTATGTTGTCACTGTAATTACATGTGTTTGTAACTCGTAAGCGCGCCAATTCAGAAGAGTAAACACACCATCCCAAACAAAGTAAGTATACAAAATACATGCAAATGTGGATATATTTAGTGTTCCGGCGAAAGAGCTGTAAACACTTTCCTATTGTTACAAATAGCGATCGTATTCCTTATTCTACACAGCACCTCTCTCTGCACCTCTATGGGCGTTTTCCTGAGGATAATACCTGCTTCCCAAACAGTAGGAAAGTACTAGTTTCAAACCAGGCTTCGCAAACTTCTTACTTTAAGATACGAACGTATTTTGAATATGTTACGTAATAAACATCTTTAACATCTGTAAAATTCAGTCCAGGTTATACGTGTTTTGTTTTTATTTGTGAATCGCATTGCAGCTGAAATTCTCTTAACATTTTCTATTTATTCTACAATTGGCATCCATTGCTGGGTTCCGAGAAAGATGATCGGCGAGAAACTGGATGTGTCTAATTTACGACAATTCATTTGTAAGACCAAATATCAGGTTTTCGTATTGTGACAGCACACATTTGGATGCGGTAACTTCTACAGTACGTTCTGGGGACACACTCAGCTTTTGACATTGACACTGCTTATTCTTCAGCAAGATAAGCGGAAACTTGACAGAAATAATGTATCCTTCACCAAGAATACAGGAACTGTTTCATCTGAACAGCTCTGGGTGCTCAGTTTCATCTGTTCTCAGTGTGAAAATCGTTCTCAGTACGATGCAGCTTCGGAGCACCGGCGTTTTTTTTTTTTTTTTTTTTTTTTTCGCGTGTGTCGACGCCTTGCTGTCTGGAGTTGTCGTGCGGCCCAAAACAAGTACCAATGCGAACCATACTTGTTCTCTCGAGTAAACACAACTGTGCTCCTGTGTCTGCCAATAATTTTAAATACCTTTTTAATTCTATACAGTATAACACTGAAACATCATTCGCCGTTGCACAGTCGATCTTCACTAGAAGACAGTAAAGTTTTCAGTGGAGTAGTTGTTAAAATGAATGATTCATTTCCTGTAATGTGAACTCAGTAAATCTGAAGTGTAATCGGTTCTGAAACTTTCTTATAGCGTCTCCTACTCGATTGTATTGAACGTAAAATGTGGCTGATTAATAGTGCGTTATTTCTTCGAAGTTCCTCTGTTTTTTTTCTAGCAAGTTTTGTTCCTTGCGATTCACTAGTAGAGGAACAGTAACCTAGAGTAACAGGTTCTGCGGTTTTGTAAACTCCCTGCTTTATATGTAAAAATAAGATTGTATGAATTATCCGTACGTGACAGCTACAATTTTGAGTAATTTTCATCTTGTGTTCGTCTAGAGACAAGGACTCGAAGATAATTAAGTTGAAATATAAAAGGAAGGTCATCAGCCCTAAGGGAGGGTAAACGTCAAACGGGCCCTCTTGGAGCAGGAGGGGAACAACAAGACATTTTAATTTTCACTGTCTATACGTCTACAATTAAATTCATAAAACTTCGTCAGCATGACCAGGAAAGACTGAGAAGTGGAAGTTCAAAAACATAACAAAATAATTTTCTTTTACGTATGGAATTTCATAATTTTTTCTGTATCTACATCTACATTTGTACCCCGCGAGCCACCCAACGGTCTGTGGCGGAGGGCACTTTACGTGCCACTGTAATTACCTCCCTTTCCTGTTCCAGTCGCGTATGGTTCGCAGGAAGAACGATTGCCGGAAAGCCTCCGTGCGCACTCGAATCTCTCCAATTTTACACTAGTGATCCCCTCTGGAGGTATAAGTAGGGGGAAGCAATATAATCGATACCTCATCCAGGAACGCACGCCCTCGAAACCTTGACAGCAAGCTACACCGCACACTCTAACTGTTAGCTGCATTTGTGGGCCCTTTGACGTCCTACCCGCTTTAAGCCATAAAGATGGTTTTTATTTAGAAGCAGAAGTGTTTTCAGTTTTCAAGTGCCATTTCCAGGTGCTTAACTAATTATTCTCTCATTACTGTTACATTTCACTGATCGTTATAAATGCACTATCTGATCAAAAAATCCAAACAGCACTATGTAATGCGGTGTTGAACACTAGATTCCGCGAGAGACTGACTCGCCAATATAAAAGCTAGTGAAGGGTATTATGTGGCCTATATAGAAACAATAACAATAGAGTATGTCCGTCAGGGGAGCACAGTGACTCCGAATGCGAGTGGCACCTGAGGAAGACATCCATCAGGCACACGTAAACTCTACTGAAGCTCTCCGTGTTGACTGTTGATGTCGTCGTTAAGGAGTGGAAACGCGAGGGAACAGCCGCAGGTAAACAACGAGCAGGTAGACGTGGCGGACTGACGGGCGGAAACAGCCGAACCTAGGTTGGAATGTGGTTGTAAACAACTTGTATATCATGTTACTAGCAAAGTGGTTGGAAACTGTATCACGTTAGTAGCGGAAGAAATCACTTGTGGGATCCAGAGTGCTACCATGCAAGCAATGGAGATAAAAAGAATGATGTACAGTCGAGCAGCTCGCCATAAGCCGCACATTTTTGCAGTCAATGCTAAGAGGCGCCCCAGGCGGGGTAAAGAACGACGTCACTGGACAGCGGATGGTTGGAGACGAGTGGTTTAAAGCGATGAACCACGCTACAGCCTGTGGCCATCCAAAGGAATGACTTGGGTTTGGCGAAAGCATGGAGAACCTTACTTCCCATCATAGGCAGTGCCGACATGAAGTACGGAGGAGGTGGCGTTTCTGGAATGGAGTGTTCTTTGTGGTTAGAGTGTCTGCGATTAATAAAACGCTAAATGCCGAAATGTTTGAACACATTTTAGAGAATTGTGTACTGTTTACATTAGCTCAACGGTTCGAAGACGATCACTGTATCAGTGTGTCTTTGCTTCTTGCCATGCAGCATCATCTGTGAGACAATGATCTGTGGACAGTAACATTCCTAGAATCGACTGGCTTGCTCACAGTGCTGATCTGAATCCAGTGGATCCCCTTCCGGACTACCTAGAACGTTGACTTCACTCCAGATCTCAGCATCTGACATAATTATACTATCTGGCATCGGCATTTACGGAAGAATGTCCTGCCATTCCTCCACATGCCCTCAGTGATGAAGGTGATTCCAGGGAAAGTCAAGCAGTCCTAAACGCGCAGCGGGCACGCGTTCCATACTTGGGTCCACTAATAGGCGGCTGGATGCATTTGATCAGATAATGTAATTCAGGCGATTTCCGAAAGAAAATGGTTATTTAACATAGGACAGTTCAGATACATTTAATACACTGAGGCAGCAAAGAAATAGGTATAGGCATGCGTTTTCAAATAAAGAGATATGCAAACAGGCAAAATACGGCACAGCGGTTGGTAACGCCTATATAAAACAAGTGTCTGACGCAGTTGTTAGATCGGTTACGGCTGCTACAATGGCAGATTATACAGATTTAAGTGAGTTAGAACGTGGTGTTACAATCGGCGCCCGGGAGTGTTTCAATTGTTTGGTTTTTTCTCTATATATCATTCTTTTTCCAGTCCAAATTTTCGTGAACGTGAATTTAATTAATTTTACATATTAATTTCGATTTAATATCTCTTGTTTCATCATCCTGCTTTTTCGTCCAGGTTGTTGTGTTCATTATATCTATTTCTCATTTTGTTTGAATTTCGTTCTCTTTATCGACCCTTCTTTCACTTAAATCTTCGTCTGTGTTATTTTGCCCATAGTGCATAATAATTTAGGTTATGTTTTAAATTTTGTATGACGGTTGCTATGAGAAAATTGCAACGGCAACGAAAAATACATTTCTCACACCATTGCACAGTCAATATAAATAATTTCTTATTTTTTAACTGATAGATCGGAATATCAAAATAGTTGAATATATATAATAAATATTATGATTTTCACTTTCATGAAAATTCCGATTGGAAACAGAATGATATAAACATAAAATGAAATTAATTAAGGACTTCACACGGTGATTAAAATAATGCGAGAAAGGAACGGAAATAAAAAAAAATACATTTAAACTAGTTGATAGAATAAAAATAATCCTCAATCGATTCGATACGGATTAGCAAATAAAAGTATTTACTACATTTAACAACTTCTTGTTATTGTATTTACTACATGACACAACAACCCTATGTAATATGACCTTTCTACCGCTATTGAGAATCACGAAAAATTTATATTTCTTTCTTTTTTTTTTTTTTTCTTCAATTACTCTCAAACGAGGGCCCACCATGGTTTGCAGGGTGTGATACCTGGGACGTTAGCCTACATCACCGTACAACTGGTTTCAACAAGTCGATCCCACGGATTGTCAGTTACCCCCAAGTCAGCGATTCTGTCACTAACGTCTTGTTTCATTTGGTTGTAATTTTCATAGCATTTTTCACCTAAACAAAGACCCTCAGTTTGAGAAAAAGGTTGCAATCATGCTGGGTTAAGTCTGAACTGCAGTGCTACCTATTTGAAGTACCGTAGCAAATCTTTCGTAAATGCCCCAAAATCCTGACGAATGTTATCGCTTCGAACCACGGCGTGGCGTAGTAAATAAAGAGCCTAGCGGTAGGCCGCTGGCCGGCCGCGGTGGTCTAGCGGTTCTAGCCGCTCAGTCCGGAACCGCGCGACTGCGACGGTCGCAGGTTTGAAACCTGCCTCGGGCATGGATGTGTGTGATGTCCTTAGGTTAGTTAGGTTTAAGTAGTTCTAAGTTCTAGGGGACTGATGACCACAGCTGTTAAGTCCCATAGTGCTCAGAGCCATTTGAACCATTTGGTAGGCCACTACGCTTGTGGCCCCTCCTTTGGGCATAAGGTCGATGAGTAGGACGTCCTTTCCATCCGTAAACACTGTTAGACCAGAAACATTTTGGTGCTCAGAATGTGTGGGGTATCGTGAATGATTGCATTCCATTGGGTCTGAGAGCTAGAGGTTAGCACAAAGTTTCCTTGAAGCGTATGCCTGCCGCAGCCCTCCTTCAGTTCGATGTAGCTGGAGCTGAGCTCAACTTCGTTCTAAATCACGAATCAGGTGTCTTGGGTATTAATAATCGCTTCAGCTGTATTTTGGTCCTTTATTACTGTACCACTACCGGTTTCGGAGCGTTAAAGCCAACATCTTCAGATGGCATCTGTGTAACAATAAATCCAGAAGGAATAACAACCCTGACACATACAGTGGTATGGTAAATTGTTTAGACATTTAAAAAAATATTAAAAACTTTTACATGAGAATATGAAAATGTTATTGCTCACATGAATAAAACATTAGAGCAGAAAAGCACGGAATCTTTCTCCCAACATCCGTTGTCTGTGAAATACAAAACACTGCTAAAAGATGGTATGTCATAGATTAAAAACTGCCGAATTTCAATATAGCAGATGGGTCCAAAAAAATTGTGTCATAGTATTGGTAAGAAGAAAACGTATACAATTAAGACCTGAATTTTGGTCAGAATGAAAAACCAAGAGGTGGTTGCCTCACAGTGGAGGGATGCTGTACCTAGACAAAGTAAATTGCTAATGGCGGAAAAGTAGAACCTGAGAAACGCACTTACCGCTTCTCCAATCTATATGGAACTGCGTACAGGGGAGGCGGCCGCGTGATCTGTCATACTGATGGAAAGTAAACAGCTTGCCTGCGGAAGCCTTGTCCATGGGCTGATGAAGCGTGGACGCGAACGAATGATTGGTGGTCATTTGCGATATCATGAATGTTGAATGAAAACAAGGACTAATGGGATAGAAAGTACTGAAACTTTTTAACCATCTGTAGAATATCAATATAATAGTGACACCTGATGTTTTTCGTTTCCGCTAAACTGGAATTCGGCAGTTTTTAGTCCATGACATATCGTCTTTTAGCGGCATTTTGTATTTGACAGGAAACGAACGTTAGGAAAAAAGACTCAGAGCTTTCCTGCTCTGATGTTTTATTCCTGTGAGTAATAATATTTTCACGTTCTCATGTGAAAGCTTTTAAAATTTTTTAAGATCTTAAAACAATTTACCATACCAATTTATGTGTTAGGCTTGTTGTTCCTTCTGGATTTATTGTCATACAGATGTCACTTGAAGATGTGGCTCTAACGCCTCGAAATAGTGGTACAGTAATAAAGTGCCAAAATACATCTTAAGCGATAATTAATATGCAAGATGAATCATCATGGCTTGTTTGCTCTACCTACAAGGTTGTCTGCACGAATCAAATGGTTCAGTACGGGGATCACAATAGTCCATATACGTCTTTCCGAGTTTGTAAACAGAATGCAGTAATGGTTTGTTGATAAACCTGAGACCATGAATAGTATTGTTTAATCCAGTAAAACCAAAAAAGAAAAGAATATCTGGTATTATCTTCTTCTTGGTTCGCAGAAGAGCTTCTGTAAAGTTTGGAAGGTAGGAGACGAGGTGTTGGCGGAATTAAAGCTGTGAGGAGGGGGCGAGAGTCGTGCTTGGGTAGCTCAGTCGGTAGAGCGCTTGCCCGCGAAAGCCAAAGGTCCCGAGTTCGAGTCTCGGTCCGGCATACAGTTTTAATCTCCCAGGAAGTTTCAAATGAAGTAATATTTTATTACTGTATTTTATATTGCATCTAGCGACGCCAGTCACGTTCCTCGGCCTTTATGCCGGCAAAACAGCCCGGGAGTGGGCGATCCCTACGTTCATTAACTTGGATAAAAGTGTCTAGAGTCACAAAGGTTCGTTACTTTCTACAGGACCTTCCTAATAACGTTTTAACGAACAAAGCTACGAGAATCTAAATACACCAAAATGGATGTTTTCTTAGGAGATTAAAGAATACTAATCTTCATGTTTGTCTGAAAAGCGTCGTGATCACACAAACGCCCAAAAAGTGCTTGAAATGTATGATGAGACTTCTTGTTTTGATATAGCCCTGCTGCCTCTGGACCGTTTCCATCTGCCTGACCGCAGCATCTCGGCTTGTCCCCGATTTCAATATCGGACCATTTTGTTGCTTACGGTACACTGCGTCAATCGGAACACACAAGGGACACACGGCACATGGTCAGACGAACTTCCGTTGGTCTACGCCATCTATCGTGGCAACGAGGCATTTCTGGACATACGTTTTTAGGACCATTTTTCGTCCACTTCCAATCACGAATCTGTCCACGCAGTTTGTTCGTTTCATTAATTTAAATAATATTATCTCTCTCATATATATATTCAGGGTGAGTCACTTAACATTACCGCTGGATATATTTCGTAAACCACATCAAATACTGACGAATCGATTCCACAGACCGAACGTGAGGAGAGGGGCTAGTGTAATTGGTTAATACAAACCATAAAAAAATGCACGGAAGTATGTTTTTTAGCACAAACCTAAGTCTTTTTAAATGGAAACCCGTTAGTTTTGTTAGCACATCTGAACATATAAACAAATACGTAATCAGTGCCGTTTGTTGCATTGTCAAATGTTAATTACGTCCGGAGATATTGTAACCTAAAGTTGACGCTTGAGTACCACTCCTCCGCTGTTCGATCGTGTGTATCGGAGAGCACCGAATTACGTAGGGATCCAAAGGGAACGCTGATGGACCTTAGGTACAGAAGAGACTGGAACAGCACATTACGTCCACATGCTAACATCTTTTTATTGGTCTTTTTCACTGACGCACATGTACATTACCATGAGGGGTGAGGTACACGTACACACGTGGTTTCCGTTTTCAATTACGGAGTGGAATAGAGTGTGTCCCGACATGTCAGGCCAATAGATGTTCAATGTGGTGGCCATCATTTGCTGCACACAATTACAATCTCTGGCGTAATGAATGTCGTACACGCCGCAGTACATCTGGTGTAATGTCGCCGGAGGCTGCCACAGTACGTTGTTTCATATGCTCTGGGGTTGTAGGCACATCACGGTACACATTCTCCTTTAACGTACCCCACAGAATGAAGTCCAGAGGTGTAAGATCAGGAGAACGGGCTGGCCAATTTATGCGTCCTCCACGTCCTATGAAACGCCCGTCGAACATCCTGTCAAGGATCAGCCTAGTGTTAATTGCGGAATGTGCAGGTGCACCATCATGCTGATACCACGTACGTCGACGCGTTTCCAGTGGGACATTTTCGAGCAACGTTGGCAGATCATTCTGTAGAAACGCGATGTATGTTGCAGCTGTTTGGGCCCCTGCAATGAAGTGAAGACCAATGAGGTGGTCGCCAATGATGCCGCACCATACATTTACAGTCCACGGTCGCTGTCGCTCTATCTGTCTGAGCCAGCGAGGATTGTCCACGGACCAGTAATGCATGTTCCGTAGATTCACTGCCGTGGTTTGTGAAACCCGCTTCATCGGTAAACAGGTAGAACTGAAACGCATTCTCTGTTAATGCCCATTGACAGAATTGCACTCGAAGATTAAAGTCATCACCTTGTAATTGCTGATGTAGCGACACATGGAACGAGTGAAAGCGGTGACGATGCAGTATGCGTATGACACTACTTTGACTCAGTCCACCGGCTCTCGCAATGTCCCGTGTACTCATGTGTGGGTTCATGGCAACAGCAGCTAACACACCAACTGCACCGGCTTCTCCTGTGACGGGCCTGTTACGGACCCGTTTGCGTGCTACGACCATACCTGTTGCATACAGTTGGCGGCAGATGTTTTGCAATGTGCGGCACCTTGGATGCTCTCTGCCCAGGTACCGTTCTGCATACACCCTGCAGGCTTCAGCTGCATTTCGTCGACACTCGCCATAGATGAGTATCATCTCCGCCTTTTCAGAGTTCGAATACACCATGGTCACAGTTCCTACAACACTACACTATCACAGACGTTTGGTAACACGGTGTACTGCAGTTGGTCTGCGTGTGGAGACGAATGAAGAATAACAATAGCAGCAAGCGCTACATGCGGACACTGCGACAGCTAGACCAAACGACAACAGTGCACTACAGCCGCACTCGAAAACACGGTCGTCATCGTAAACATGTCCCTGCAGATGCTGCTCGCCGACCGTGGCCCGTGTTTGTTACAACACTCAACTGAATGTCGGCGGTTTCAAGGGTCAACTTTAGGTTACAATATCTCCGGATGTAATTAACATTTTACAATGCAACAAACGGCACTAATTACGTATTTGATTATATGTTCAGATGTGCTAACAAAACTAATTTGGTTCAATTTAAAAAAACGTAGGTTTGTGTTAAAAAACATACTTCCGTGATTTTGTATCCTTTATGACACCAGACACATGAGATTAACGCCTGTTAAAGTGCATAAATAAAATACTCTCGATACTGCTGACCGACGAGTACAGATTTTAACCAAGCTTCAGTCTAGGAGGCTGATGCAAATGATTAATCGAATGCGTGTGTTAAGTTCCTTAATATTCACAAATTTTTATTTATAACTGAATACAGTTGCATCCTGAAACTCTTCAGATTTTTGTCATCTACAGTAGTATCCATCAGAGTATTCGCAGAAGTCTTATCACGTTGGAATGATGGCAGCAATCTTCTCTCTCCCCCGGTCTCCCTGGGTGGTGGTGGCTTCAAAACAGTAATGCGCCGTTTTAATTACTGCTTATCGAAGATTTGTAAAATTGGTGTTTTGAGAGTGAAATATTAACGCTGCAAATTATAGAAGTATATCAGTAGTTGCGTTTCGACGGGACGTTTAGAATGAGCACTAGCACTACTCTGTACCTGTACTGGTCCAAAAGTTACAAATTATTCAGTAACATGCACATGTGGCAGAAATGTTTATTTAATTTCTTTTGGTGTAAAATACGTATAAATCGTATCACCGTGTCAGCTGATTCGTCACAACACCTCCTTCATTTGCCGTGTCGTACTTTGCCATACTAATTTGTGTTTGCGTGTAATCAACGCAAAAGCGGATAAAGAATTCTCTTAAAGACGTGCGCTTGAACGGGGTAAACCGTCGTGACGTCACGCAGCCGCCAGCCACTTGAAACTATCGCGTTCACGTGGAGCGAGCGATCCGCCACTGACCACTCGCTTGCCTCCGTCTTCCCCTGGCAGCCACACCACCCGCCATGTGCGCCTCCTTTAAGCCTAACCAGCGGTCAGACGTCCCTCTCTAAATGACAACAGATGACTGTCGTGTCACAGAGACAGTTACACAGGTAAAGCTTTCCGAAATACGGTCATTTATTAATACACCTGAAGACACGATTATAGTGACTCTTTAAAAGCAGGAAAATACCTCTTTCTGTCGCTACGTAAAGGAAGGCCGGCAAAAAGGTCACTGTTTGAAAGTTTGCAGCGCTCCAAACGTTGTCCGTGCGGGCACTTGTCTCAGCGCAGGCGTGCAAACAAGTCCTTTTCCTGACTGATGACACATGAAGTGGTTGTGCGATCCTGCAAGGTTATATGAGCAATATGTCTGCCCTCTCGGGCGATAACTGCACAGGCTGTTGAGATTCAGTATGGCATGCCGTGTAGCCTTCTTGATCACAGATTCCCTATGCGCATGACAGCCGCGAGATTATCAACAATGAGTACAGAAATGTTGGGGAACGATAAACCGCAATCTCCATAAGCCACGATGCTTCCGCACTCGTTATTTAATATCTGCTAATACGCGGCCTTCTTCCCTACACGAGATACAACGCGATCTTCTCTCAAACAGTCACTTACCCAGACACGATATCTGAAGGAGAATGCCGCTATGTAATGTTTCCGTATGTACTGAGTGTATATGGCACTTTTCCAGTTGCTTTCTGTGGTTGCGCTGAAATCATACTCATTGGCGCATCGAAGGATGTGTTATGCTTCACAACAATTAGATGTTTGTTGCATATTATCTTCATAGTCTTGCAATGTCAATCAAGGTATGTTATATTATGATCTCTAGAGTTCCGTTAGGAAGTTGCTCGTTATAAATCTTAGAAGCATTTTCATAGCTATTAAAAACTTGCGATCACAAATTTTTAGAACCATACCACAACAGAATTTATGGATCACTTTTTCGGCACTCCATTCTGCGACGTATAAGTTTGAAATCCGTCTTACAGATGACTACAACATTCCACTGCAGCGGTGCAAAAAGTGTAGACCTCAGAAGTTCGAGTGCGGTGGCACATTGGCGCCAAATCTCACCACAGTTCTGTCCAACTCAATGTGCATGTCTCACGCACATGGAAGGTCGCCACATCCCATCTTACCCTCATTTCAACCCTTCTTTTGACGCCTCCACGATGTACGCTTGAACTGCGACTCCAAGCATCAAAATCAGGTAGTTTTCACATGTATGGACGACCATACGCAAAGTCCTCAGAAAGGGGCGAAAAGGGAGTCAATGGAACCAACTCTTCCCCTGAGGCATTGATTTCTACACATTACGCCGTCGAACACGACCGTTCACAGTGAGATCAGGAACATGATAACATTCTTGACCAATTTTGACCCTGCTGACACCCCAAGGATGCTTCAGTCCTTCTCCAAAGACATCGTGGGCTAGTAGCCTCATTCAGTATCACCATACCCTTTTAGAAGCAGGGTGACGTTTTTCACCAATTGCGACCCTGCTAACTCTCCATGAACGCTTCAGTCCAAGGACATAGTTTGCTAGTAACCCCATTCATGTCATCGTGTTCCTTTGAGGAACATGGAGACGTTCTTGATCAAGTTTGACGCTCCTGTCACCCAACAGACGCTTCAGTCCATCTCCAAGGACACTGCGGTCTAGTAACCCCATGAATTGTCATTGTACCCCTTTGTATTGCAGTTTGACCGCAACGTTTGCTCTGGTGTATGGTGTGGAACCACAGGGGACCGTTGTAAACGCACTTTGAACCCGATCCAAAAAAGCAAAGCAAGCTTATGGTTTTAAGCACTCTGTCGCTTCATAAGCGTGTGTTTTGCCTGAGATTAAGCGACGCGCTTCGTAACCACAACTTAGCTGGTTGGCCTTAGTGAGAGGGAGACTTTGACCTGACTATGAAGTTACAAATTCTGGTCTGAAGGTAGCAAAAGGTAGACAGATGGTTAGACAACTCTCCAGAATCGTTTTAACAAATCTGAAGTTTATTTGAAAAGATACAAAATGAAACCCTACTGCTCTGGCTGAGACGGTTCCTACGAGCTTCCAAGCCTGATACATGATGGCGCAATACCACTGCCGTTCCGTCTACTCTTAGAATGCGACCCACACGAAAATTCAGAGTTTCACAGCTGCTGGCTATCGACTCCTGCGGACTGCCTACCGCGTCTTCTCGCCTAGACTGCTTCTAATTCTCCTCTACTGCTACTCTTTCACTATCTCCCTCCGAGCGTCTTGCTGCCGTGTATCATTCTCCCCTTCGACCCTATCGGCTACTGCTATGACGTAATGTTGAAGGCTACTTGCCTCCTTATGGGCTATCACTGTGCACTAGCCATCAGCGGTTCTTCAGAGGCTGGGTGGAGGGGATAGAGACGCCTCTCTTAACATGGTCACACACTGTGTCATGTAATGGATGTATTGGCTAGTCATGACGTAGTTCTGCCCCACCAGAAGGCCATCTCTCTTTCTCCCTCTTGTCCCACGCTCTCTCTCTAGCCAGAGGTGCTGTATGCCTATTAACTCTAATTTAATTCCTTATCAAGGACGCCGTTGTTAAAAATACACATAGCCTTGTGCCTTTATGACTTCTAGCTTTTAACTCGTTATCAACACGACTGCCCTTCAGCCTGGCGTCGGCTAGCCAGCCCGCTTCTGTTACTCCTCTCGCCACGCCTGAATACATTACTGTTGCTTCTTTAAGGTTTATCATTTTGTTATTAACAACGCCTTAACAATTCCCCTTTTTGTTATTAATAATGCAATTCAGACTAGGCTTTACTCATGGATATAACACCTCTTCCGCCAGGAGAATTGGCGCTACTCTCCAGAGTAGCGTCAGTTGTGAGACTTTTTACTTACTTTTGATGATATACACAGGTTTTTCATTTGTTTGTTACATCAACACTTTGGCATAACATGTTTACATTAAACTATTGATAAAACAAACTTTCTTTAGATCGTTGATGAAACATTGGAAAAATACAATTACATTAAAGCTTGGTACAAGACAATTACATGACACATTGATAGATTTGCATGAAACATACAATTACATTTGATACATATACATTCAAGTCTTTCATTTCAATAGTTGCACTTGTTTTTCTTGAATACCTTTATTTTATTTGTTGTAAAAATATTGATTTTTACTTCTGTTTACAATTACTGTTTGGCATACATATTTTTACAAATTTCTGTCATTTAACGTATGTTTCTAACTGAAATTGTCTCGTCTTGGTCTATTCCACACCTTTCATATATCACTACGTGTTCAGTTGTCTTTCTTAAGTTGTCTCCTAGTTAAACTGGATTCTGGGTACTGGTTCGTAATTGTATTTCTTATATATACTTTTCCTCAACAATCATTGTCTTCAAAATATTTCCATACGCTTATAAAACACCCTTTTTAGCATCTACATTATTTACCATAGCATGTTACTATAATTAGGTTAATTAGTGCTACAGCTAGATACGTAGTTACTGAATAATGTGTAAGACACCAGGAACATCCCAATTCTTCCTCCTGTGTCTCTGCCATTCTCTGGACATTTCCAGTGTTTTCCCCACGACATTTAAAACGTCCAACTGCGTTAATGTATGTTCTAAAACTAAATATACAGTGAACATTGAAATATTTATCTTCTCTTCAATCACAACACAACAATCAAATTCTAAATTTATCTGTGTTATTATGTCCTTCTTTGTTATGTTACTGTGGCTGAATCTGTCTGTCTGAATGAATACTCTTGTTATATAACCTTTACATTTGCTATAAAAACTAATCTTACCTATGCCCTTCATTATTAGATCCATCGAGGCTTCTCTACCACATAACACTGACTCAGTGAGACTACTCTTTGCACACCATCTTCCGGAATATCTCTCTCACCGATTGCAACTATTTGCGTTCACAATCTTCGTGATCAAATGTTGACAACAAAGCAAATCACTATCTGCACTGTCGCCTATTCTTACGTAGGTCTTTGCAGTTTAGCTGCTCCGCAGAGTTTTTCGCATATTACCTTTTGGACTCAACTATTAGTAAGAATTCGTTTTCAGGCTGCATGTACACGTGCGTGCCTTTCATCACCGAACTCTCTTTCGGTAGTGGAAGTACTTCATATAGGTTGAAAATATTGATATCTATCAAGGGTATCCCCCCATGAACCAACCTTGCCGTTGGTGGGGAGACTGCGTGCCTCAGCGATAGAGATGGCCGTACCGTAGGTGCAACCACAACGAAGGGGTATGTCTTGAGAGGCCTGAAAAACGTGTGGTTCCTGAAGAGGGGCAGCAGCCTTTTCAGTAGTTGCAGGGGCAACAGTCTGGATGATTGACTCATCTGGCCTTTTAACATTAACCAAAACGGCCATGTGCTGGTACTGGGAACGGCTGAAAGCAAGGGGAAACTACAGTCCTAATTTTTCCCGAGGACATGCAGCTTCACTGTATGGTTAAATGATGATGGCCTCCTCTTGGGTAAAACATTCCGGAGGTAAAATAGTCCCCCATTCGGATCTCCGGGCGGGGCTACTCTAGAGGATGTCGTTATCAAGAGAAAGAAAACTGGCGTACTACGGATTGGAGCGTCGAATGTCAGATCCCTTAATAGGGAAGGTAGGATAGAAAATTTAAAAAGGGAAATGGATAGGTTAAAGTTAGATATAGTGGGAATTAGTGAAGTTCGGTGGCAGGAGGAACAAGACTTTTGGTCAGGTGACTACAGGGTTATAAACACAAAATCAAATGGGGGTAATGCAGGAGTAGGTTTAATAATGAATAGGAAAATAGGAATGAGGGTAAGCTACTACAAACAGCATAGTTAACGCATTATTGTGGCCAAGATAGATACGAAGCCCACGCCTACCACAGTAGTTCAAGCTTATATGCCTACTAGCTCAGCAGATGACGAAGAAATTGAAGAAATGTATGATGAAACTAAAGAAATTATTCAGATAGTGAAGGGAGACGAAAATTTAATAGTCATGGGTGACTGGAAATCGTCAGTAGGAAAAGGAAGAGATGGAAACGTAGTAGGTGAATACTGATTGGGGGTAAGAAACCAAAGAGGAAGCCGCCTGGCAGAATTTTGCACAGAGCACAACCTAATCATAAAAGAATATTGTATACATGGAAGAAGCCTGGAGATACTGACAGGTTTCAGATAGATTATAAAATGGTAAGACAGAGATTTAGGAATCAGGTTTAAATTGTAAGACATTTCCAGGGGCAGATGTGGACTCTGACCACAATCTATTGGCTATGACCTGTAGATTGAAACTGAAGAAACTGCAAAAACGTGCGAATTTAAGGAGATGGGACCTGGATAAACTGAAAGAACCAGAGGTTGTACAGAGTTTCAGGGAGACCGTAAGGGAACAATTGACAGGAATGGGGGAAAGAAATACAGTTGAAGGAGATTGGGTAGCTTTGAGGGATAAAGTGGTGAAGGCAGCAGAGGATAAAGTAGGTAAAAAGACGAGGAGTAGTAGAAATCCTTGTGTAATAGAAGAAATATTGAATTTAATTGATGAAAGGAGAAAATATAAAAATGCGGTAAATGAAGCAGGCAAAAAGGAAAATAAACGTCTCAAAAATGAGATCGACAGGAAAGCAAAACGGCTAAGCAGGGATGGCTAGGGGACAAATGTAAGGGTGTAGAGGCTTATGTCACTAGGGGTAAGATAGATACTGCCTACAGGAATATTAAGGAGACCGTTAAAGAAAAGAGAACCACTTGTATGAATATCAAAAGCTCAGATGGAACCCCAGTTCTAAGCAAAGAAGGGAAAGCAGAAAGGTGGAAGGAGTATATAGAGGGTCTATACAAGGGCGATGTACTTGAGGACAATATTATGGAAATAGAAGAGGATGTAGACGAAGATGAAATGGGAGATACGATACTGCGTGAAGAGTTTGACAGAGCAATGAAAGACCTGAGTCGAAACAAAGCCCTGGGAGTAGACAACATTCCAATAGAACTACTGACAGCCTTGGGAGAGCCAGTCCTGACAAAACTCTACCATCTGGTGAGCAAGATGTATGAGACAGCTGAAATTCCCTCAGACTTCAAGAAGAATGTAATAGTTCCAATCCCGCAGAAATCAGGTGTTGACAGATGTGAAAATCACCGAACTATCAGTTTAATAAATCACAGCTGCAAAATACTAACACGAATCCTTTACAGACGAATGGAAAATTTGGTAGAAGCCGACCTCGGGGAAGATCAGTTTGGATTATGTAGAAATGTTGGAACACGTGAAGCAATACTGACCTTACGACTTATCTTAGTAGAAAGATTAAGGAAAGGCAAACCTA
Organism: Schistocerca americana; assembly: GCF_021461395.2. Taxonomy (NCBI): domain Eukaryota; kingdom Metazoa; phylum Arthropoda; class Insecta; order Orthoptera; family Acrididae; genus Schistocerca; species Schistocerca americana. The sequence continues at coordinate 99,119,560 of NC_060121.1, forward strand.
CATTTCTAGCATTCGTAGACTTAGAGAAAGCTTTTGACAATGTTGACTGGAATACTCTCTTTCAAATTCTAAAGGTTGCAGGGGTAAAATACAGGGAGCGAAAAGCTATTTACAATTTGTACAGAAAGCAGATGGCAGTTATAAGAGTCGGGGGACATGAAAGGGAAGCAGTGGTTGGGAAGGGAGTGAGACAGGGTTGTAGCCGATCCCCGATGTTATTCACTCTGTATATTGAGCAAACATTGAAGGAAACAAAAGAAAAATTTGGAGTAGGTATTAAAATCCATGGAGAAGAAATAAAAACTTTGAGGTTCGCCGATGACAATGTAATTCTGTCAGAGACAGCAAAGGACTTGGAAGAGCAGTGGAACGGAATGGATAGTGTCTTGAAAGGAGGATCTAAGATGAACATCAACAAAAGCAAAACGAGGATAATGGAATGTTGTCGAATTAAGTCGGGTGATGCTGAGCGAATTAGATTAGGAAATGAGAGACTTAAAGTAGTAAGGGGGTTTTGCTATTTTGGAGCAAAATAACTGATGATGGTCGAAGTAGGGAGGATATAAATTGTAGACTGGCAATGGCAAAGAAAGCATTTTTGAAGAAGAGAAATTTGTTAACATCGAGTATTGATTTAAGTGTCAGGAAGTCGTTTCTGAAAGTATCTCTATGGAGTGTAGCCATGCATGGAAGTGAAACGTGGACGATAAATAGTTTGGACAAGAAGAGAGTAGAAGCTTTCGAAATGTGGTGCTACAGAAGAATGCTGAAGATTAGATGGGTAGATGACTAAACTAATGATGAAGTATTGAATAGGATTGGGGAGAAGAGAATTTTGTGGCACAACTTGACTAGAGGAAGGGATCGGTTGGTAATACATGGTCTGAGGCATCAATGGATCACAAATTTAGCATTGGAGGGCAGCGTGGAGGGTAAAAATCGTAGAGGGAGACCAAGAGATGAATACACCAAGCAGATTCAGAAGGATGCAGGTTGCAGTAGGTACTGGGAGATGAAGAAGCTTGCACAGGATAGAGCAGCATGGAGAATTGCATCAAATCAGTCTCAGGACTGAAGACCACAACACCAACATCAAGGGTATGTTAATTACGTATCCTAATATACTCCCCGAAATGAAAACATCTTAATCAATTATTCTTAGTAATAAATAAGCTGTAGATTCAGCTAGAGGAACAGGAAACTTTACATCTTTCAGCTCGTCACGTATTAAACTTAAATAATTTACAATTTAGATAGGGTTAATAAAGTGAGCTGCAGTATTCCCTTTTGTGCATTTGCAATAGCATTTATCATCTGCTAGTATTCTTCCTCAATCTGCCCAAACACTGCAGATAACTGTAATACCTGTTCTGTTATTGTGGCATGGGACGCTACATGTCTGTTTCTTTCCCATACTCTTTCATGAGACGCTCTAATATTTGCATGCCCATCTTTAGAACATGCTCATTTGACTCTAACGTATAAACAGTCCTGTTCACTCCTGCAAACGTGGCCCTTAACCACTGCCACTTGTTCCTTTGTCAACCTTAGTAGCCCTTCTGAATTTCTTTCCATGGCATCTCTTCTTCCCTTGTAATATGCTGTATCTGCGTCATCTAATGTTCCAAACAGTATTTTACTCATCTGTCCTACGAAGTAAACGACTGCTGTCTTCCTTCTGATCTCATGTTTCGTCAGCTGTTGTACTAGTTGCTGGAGACCTGCAATATTTTTCTACGTGATGTGGGACCTGTTTATCTAGTAACCGGCATTCTATTAAACTGACGTTTAGTTGTTGTAATGTGCCCAGGCACCTTGGTACCACTGTTCTACCACATCTTTCCGCCTTTAAAACCTCTCTGTTATAGCATCTAAATTTACATAAGTAACAATTCTCCAAGTGGTGCTATATACGAGGGTTGAAAGAAAAGTAATGCCTCCACCTTCATTGATTGGGTTTTCATGGGAATATTTTAATAAATCAAAAACAAAAATAATCCTTAGAATGTGATCTTTAATTCTCGATATTCACTTTTCCATATGATCACCAGCCAAGAGGGTACATTTCTGCCAATGATGAACAAGTTTTCTGAATATGTCACGGAAGAAGTCGACACTCTGTTTCCGCAACCAAACTCTCACAGTTCTGTCTTAATGGTATACTCGCATTTCACCTCCTATCACAACTGAATGGAGAAAGGCGTCGCCTCCATTCTCGTAACGCGAGAGGAGTTCCAGTGAAATTTCAAGTCTGTGAGCTTTCATTTCAGGAGTCAGCATCCGGTGAACCCATCACATACAGATCTTCCGATAGTCAAGCAAAGCAATAACGTGACCCACACGTTCTTGTGAAATGCCAATCGTGCTAGCAGTTTCTCTGTGAGTGATGCGACAAACGTCCTGAATCAATCTGCCAACATTTTGCTTGTGAAACTCGGTGGTTGCTGTCACAGGACGTCCAAATCTTTGTTAATCACGAAGGTCAGATAATCCCGCCTCAACATCTTTAAACTTACTCGCCCAATGACGCACATAACTCACATCAACACAGTCACCATAGACTGCTTTCATTCTCTGATGAATCTCTTTTGGGGTGACACCTTCTGCAGTCAAGAATGATTGCACGTTGCTTATATCGCACTGACCGACCGTCTGCGCAGGGTTCCATACTGTAACAACACAATCGTTCAATGCTAAGGCTTCCCGACATTTTAACTGTAGAGAAGAGGCTATGAAACAAGCCAGTAACTGCCGCATACCAAGGCTGCCAACTGTTGAAGAGTTACGAAGATTAAGGCATTATTTTTTAGTCAGCTCTCGTATTTCTACTTGTCGCACATTACCATAATATAATCCTGAAGAACTCGAAACTGTGTCCCTGAGCAGTGGTCGATCGGTTCTAGGCGGTTCAGTCCGGAACTGCACTGCTGCTATGGTCGCAGGTTCGAATCTTGCACCGGGCATGGATGTGTGAGATTCCTTAGGTTACTTAGGTTTAAGTAGTTCTAAGTCTAGGGGACTGATGAACACAGATATTGTCCCATAGTGCTAGGAGCCATTTGATTTTTGTGTCACCTGAAAATCATTCGTTGCATACTCTGATGCAGTGGTATGTAGCTATCACTATGAAGAGTTGGACAATTTTTCATTTAAGTGCCACATCTGAAATTTAAAAGCACTCTTTCAGTCTGTTGGCATGTACCTTGGTTTCTTTGTTTCTTTTAATCTTCATGACTACGTTTGGTGTGTCCGCTTTTACTACTTCATATAGCCCTCACCATTGTGGGTCTAGTTTTCTAGATCTACCACTTCTTGCTGATTCATCGTGACACAACACTTTATCTCCTACCTTAAATTCTTTTACATTCTGTTTCCTATCGTACTGTTCCTTACTAGCGTCACTATTGACTCTCTTGCTGTTCTGTGAGCTTCTTGCATTCTCGATTTTAGCCTTTTATCACCGATTCGTAAGCGTAACTTACCTGCGTTCATTCCTGTTGTTGTACTCCTGGCACATTTACTTTCCTTCCGTACAATAATTCCACTGGATAGCATCCTTTACAGCTGTGTGGTGTGCTGTTAAAAACGAAAATTACGTTAGGCACCCACTTGTCCCACAAACTGATCTCCTGCGACAAAGTGTCTTAGGTATTCAACAAGTGTTCTGTGACTTCTTTCTAACTTACCGTTAGATTCTGGGTGGTAAGCTGCAGTCTGTATCCGTCAAGTTCTTAACAATGTACACACTCTTTTAAACACATCAATTAAGAAGATCGACCGTTCGTCAGTCAAGAGAACTGATGGAACTCGAAACCTTAATATTCTTTGTTCCACAAATGCTTCAAAAATGGTTCAAATGGCTCTGAGCACTATGGGACTTAACATCTATGGTCATCAGTCCCCTAGAACTTAGAACTACTTAAACCTAACTAACCTAAGGACATCACACAACACCCAGTCATCACGAGGCAGAGAAAATCCCTGACCCCGCCGGGAATCGAACCCGGGAACCCGGGCGTGGGAAGCGAGAACGCTACCACAAATGCTTCAGCTACTGTTTCGGCGTCTTGCCTTTCAATTGGAACTGCTAACGTAAACTTACTTAAATCGTCCTAGAAGGTTACCGTGTACCTCTTACCTGAGCTGGATACATTTAGAGGACCTACAATGCCCATAGAACATTTATCAAATACTGTCTCTGCTGTGTCTGTAATTTCTAAACGCATTTTTGTTTTCATAAGCGTATGTTTATTTTTCTGACATGACGGACACTTCCGAATATAATATTCAATATCACACTTCATCCCCTGCCACCGCTTATATGCTTATATGCCTTGATTCGCTCTAATGTCCTGTGAATTCCCTGGTGCCCTCATAAAGGGTTGTCATGCATCTCCTTTATTATGTTCTCCTTCTCCTCAGGACTGATTTCCTCTTCAGTATTCTGTTCCTGTTCTGTTCCAACTGACACTTGCGCTTGCCGCACATTTGCGTTATTACGTTTCCTACTCGCTTGTGATACAGAGATTCTTCGTCTCCACATTATGTTACGCATCTATCTCGTACCTCTGCTCAGGCCGCATTATATTCAGGGCATCTGAGTTACCGTTTAATTTTCAGTGTTTACACGCTACTGGTCATAAAAATTGCACGAAGATGACGTGCTACAGACGCGAAATTTAACCGACAGGAAGAAGATGCTGTGGTATGCAAGTGATTAGCTTTCCAGAGCATTCACACATGGTTAGCGCCGGTGGCGACAACTACAAAGTGTTGACATGAGGAAAGCTTCCAACCGATTTCTCATACACAAACAGCAGTTGACCGGTGTTGCCTGGTGAAACGTTGTTGTGATGCCTCGTCTAAGGAGGAGAAATGGGTACCATCACGTCCGACTTTAATAAAGCTCGGATTGTAGCCTATCGCGATTGCGGTTTATCGTATCGCGACATTGCTGCTCGCGTTGCTCGAGATCCAATGACTGATAGCAGAATATGGAATCGGTGGGTTCAGGAGGGTAATACGGAACGCCGTGCTGTATCCCAACGGCCTCGTATCACTAACAGTCGAGATGACAGGCATCTTATCCGCATGGCTGCAACGGATCGTGCAGCCACGTCTCGATGCCTGAGGTAACAGATGGGGACGTTTACAAGACAACAACCATCTGCAAAACAGTTCGATGAATTCTGCAGCAGCATGGACTATCAGCTTTGAGACCATGGCTGCGGTTACCCTGCACCAGAGACTGGAGCGCCTGCGATGGTGTACTCAACGACGACCCTGGGTGCACGAATGGTAAAACGTCATTTTTTCGGATGAATCCTGGTTCTGTTTACAGCATCATGATGGTCGCATCGGTGTCTGGCGACATCGCAGTGAACACACATTCTAAGCGTGTATTCGTCATCGCCATATTAGCGTAGCCTATCACCCGGCTTGATGGTATGGGGTGCTGTTGGTTACACGTCTCGGTCACCTCTTGTTCCCATTGACGGCACTTTGAACAGTGGACGTTACATTTCAGATGTGTTACGACCCGTGGCTCTACCCTTATTCGATCCCTGCGAAACTCTACATTTCAGCAGGATAATGCACGACCGTACGTTGCAGGTCCGGTAGGGTCTTTCTGGATACAGAAAATGTTCGACTGCTGCCCTGGCCAGCACATTCTCCAGATCTGTCACCAATTGAAAACGTCTGGTCAATGGTAGCCGAGCAACTGGCTCGTCACAATACGTCATTCACTACTCTTTAATGAACTGTGGTATCGTGTTGAGGATGCATGGGCAGCTGTACCTGTACACGCCATCCAACCTCTGTTTAACTCAATGCCCAGGTGTAACAAGGCCGTTATTATTGCCAGAGGTGGTTGTTCTGGGTACTGATTTCTTAGGATCTGTGCACCCAAATTGCGTGAAAATGTAATCACATGGCAGTTATAGTACTATATATTTGTCCAATGAATACTCGTTTATCATCTGCATTTCTTCCTACTGTAGCAATTTTAATGGCCAGTAGCATATAAAGAAGCAACAGTAATGTATTCAGGCGTGGCTAGAGGAGCAACAGAAGCGGAAGCGGGCTGGCTAGCCGACACGAGGGCGAAGGGCAGCCATGTTGTTGACGAGTTAAAAGTTAGAAGCTATAAATGCACAATGAGAACTCTGTGTATTTTTAACAACGGGGTCCTTGATAAGGAATGAAATTCACGTTAATAGGCATACAGCACTTCTGCTTAGAGAGAGAGCGTGGGACAAGAGGGAGAAAGAGAGATGGCCTTCTGGTGGGGCAGAACTACGTCATGACTAACCAATACATCCAATACATGACACAGTGTGTGACCATATTAAGAAAGGCGTCTCTATCCCCCCACCCAGCCTCTGAAGAACAGCTGATGGCCAGTGCACAATGACAGCCAATAAGGAGGCAAGTAGCCCTCGACATTACGTCATGGCACTAGCCGACGGGGTCGAAGGGGAGAATGGTACACAACTTGGCAGCAAGACGCTCCGAGGGAGTTAGTCGAAGAAGAGTAGAAGCAGAGGAGAAGCAGTCTAGGCGAAAGGACGCGGTAGGCAGTTTGCAGGAGTCGATTGGCAGAAGATGTGCGACTCTGAAATTTCGTGTGGGTCGCATTCTAAGAGTAGACGGAACGGCAGTGGTATTGCGCCGTCATGTATCCGGCTTGGCAGCTCATAGGAACTGTCTCAGCCTGAGCAACAGGGTTACATTGTTGATCTTTTCCAATAAACACCAGATTTGTTAAAACGTTTCTGGAGAGTTGCTTTACTATCTACCTACCTTTTGCTACCTTCACACAAGAATTTGAAAATTCTTAGTCGTGTCATAGTCTCCCTCTCACTAAGACCAACCAGCTAAGTTGTGGTTACGAAGCGTGTCGCTCAATCTCAGGCAAAACCCACGTTTGGAACGCGACATAAATAAAACTTTTGGTGCAAGGTGTGGGGTACCACGAAGGCTCTTTGGCAACTGGTAGGTAGGATCCACTGAAGGCAGCGAGTAGCTATTGTTTCAGCGTTTGTAGCAACCTGCAGGGAATTCTGGAGACTCGCAACTTTCAAAGCAAGTAGGTAATCGCCCCCCGACAGTACAGTGTCAGAAGTCCGAGCGGGTGCAAGGCGACGTAGGACTACGACAGCACGGCGTAGGGGAGCAAGGCACAGTGGTGTCTAAGCAGCCAGGTCCGTGAGTTCGAGACCGAGTGTCCAGGCTCCGTAGCGGCAGACGCAGCAGCAGCGACAGCAGCAGCAGCAGCAGCAGCCGAGGCGAGCGACGTGGTCGGCGCAGCAGAGGACAGCGGCCGACGCATCGCGACATCGCACACACACCGTGGGTGCGCAAGCACCAGACGACGCACCAAGACAAGCGGTACCTATAAATTTTGTTTTAAGAATATTGTAACTTTAAAGTGTTAACGTTGTTAAATTTGGTAAGATGCCGCTGACTAACGAAGCTCTATTGTCCTCCAGTAGAGGAAGCATTGTGTATTTTTCAAAAGAGTTTGAAGGGATCAAAAGAAATCTCCGAGAGTTTTTTGAGAACGTGGATGCGACATTGAAATTAGGAAAGCCGGAGGAACAAGGAACGTTATCAAATTTTGTGAAAGAAAAGATAGCCGGTGAGGCCAGGTCGAGATTGCGACTGCTCGAACGCACGGGTACGTGGCAAGAAGTGAAGCGCGTTCTAAAAGAAAGCCTGGCCGATGTGGCCGAGCGGTTCTAGGCGCTTCAGTCTGGAACCGCGCGACCGGTCGCAGGTTCGAATCCTGCCTCCGGCATGGATGTGTGTGATGTCCTTAGGATAGTTAGGTTTAAGAAGTTCTAAGTTCTAGAGGACTGATGACCTCAGAAGTTATGTCCCGTAGTGCTCAGGGACATTTGAACCATTTTTGTAGAAGAAAATTACGCAAGCGTACGTACGATAGACTATTACACATGCAGAATATTTCAGGCAAGGAGAGGACAAGGTGAACTGATCTCGTTATGGGCAAGTAGAATCGAAGAATTGGAAAGAGGTTTTAGAGAAGCTGTAAGTCGGGTCAAGAGTAGGGAAAACGTGAAAGGTGCAATAGAATTGGTTGACTCATTAGGAAGAGCTTGGTTCATTCTGGGTCTAAGCAATGACAGGCTTCAGACAGCAGTGCGAAGCCGAGGTGATGAAATAGGATTGGCGGCAGCAGTAGAGATAGTACTGCAAGAAGAATGCGCGATAGTACCCATGGAAGATCGGGCACTGGCGCCGAGCGTAACCTTTAACTGTGTAAGGGAAACGGTGAGAAGCGCTAAAGAGATTAAAGATTTAAAATGTTTCACATGCGGGTTGAGAGGTCCTATCGCAAGCAAATGCAGAAAGAATAAGTCAGACGGTAGAGTGCGGGCAATGATCCGTAAAGAGTTCACCAACTTTTGCTATGGTTGCGACACGGCGGGCCTACCGCCCCAGAATGTCGGGTAAGGTTAAGGAAAATTCGTCCGATAGCTGTAAGGGATTTTAAGGAAAAACATAGAGAAAGCCATGGAGGTTTAGGGGGTGGAGATCTTCACAATGTAATTTATCGGGTAGCTGTGACGTCCCGTGTACGACAGTGAAAAACGTGGCCTGCTTCAAGTGTAAGCGGCAGGGCCAATAGGCTAAGGATTGTCATGAAGGGCCCCTGCACGCCTGGAGAAAAAGGCAGGGTGCCAGTATCCAGTGAAACAGGCAAAGTGGTGCAGGGAAACTAGGAGGCGGCAAGGCCAACCTTGTTGCGATAGGTGAGCCGACAGTTAGGGTAATTGTCTGTGCAATGAAGAATGGTGTTTTAATGTTAAAAATGTATTTAAGGCTATTAATAGTCACAGAAGCACAGTTGTATTTTTTCAAGAGAACAAGTATTCCAGTGAAAAGTGCAAGTAGAATTAATGAAGCAGAAAGGCTTCGGTTTAAAGGTCCAACGAGCGAAGTTGCAAGTACTGTAAGCACAATACAAATACGCTTAAGTGCAGAAAAAGTTGGACAGAAGTTTCATGTGTATGGGAGAGGACCAGCATTCCATATGATGCATTAAGAGGTAGAAACTTCCTAACAGAGCACAACGTCAAGTTAGACTATGCGGATAAAATTGTAAGAATACAGGGGTGAGACATATCCCTAACAGTAGAAGAACCGTACGGTTACGAGTTCGAAACGGATCGCGAATCCGATGAGGAAATAGGTGCTCGAAAGGAGAAAGTGATGTTGCTAAGAGTGGAAAGCGCCAGGACAGGGTGAAACGTAAATGGTTATCCCAAGACAAGAAATTGCGCAAGGAGTGCAGGTACCAGAACCGCTAGAGACAGTTAAAAAGGGTAAATGCGTAGTGAACGCGTTGAATGTATCAGAAAACAAAGTTCAGATGCAGAATGTCTTGTGGACAGAGTGACTGGAACTGTTAGTAAAAGTACGCGAGTTAAAAAGCAGAAAGAAAGTCAAGAGAAAAACCGAAAGTCATGCGAGTATCTTAAGGAAACTGCTGAGATTACAGCATTTAAATGCTGAGGAAAGACTCGCATTAGTGGAAGCGTGCACTGAATATGGAGACGTGCTCCACCTAGCAGGGGACAAATTATCATACACAACCGCAGTGCAGCACAAGATTCTGAAAGCGCCAAAACACGCAGGGAAGGTTGTAAATGCTAGGCGGTATCGAATCCATGAAGCTCAAAACGAAGTTTTACAGATGCAGATTGAGCAAATTCTGAAGGATGACGTAATTGTCGAGAGTAAGAGTGCGTGGATTGCACCATTCCTTTTAATTCAGAGAAAGAAAGACGCCAGTGAGAACCAAAAGTGGAGAATCGTTGTGGACTACAGACAGTTGAATGATATTGCTGTAGGCGATGCATTTCCACTAACGAATATCTCCGATATTCTGGACCAATTAGGGCAAGTAAAGAAAGTACTTCTCAACGGTTGACCTCGCAAGCAAATACCATCAAAAATTGACGGATGAGAAGGAAAGAGAGAAAACGGCGTTCAGCTCGAATTATCAACATTAAGAATACAAGCGAATGCCGATGGGACTGATTGGAGCACCAGGATGCTTTCAGCCACTGATGAATACAGTCTTGGCAGATTTTCAATGTGTAAAATGCTTTGTCTACCTAGACGACGTAGTGTGATATGGGTGAAACCTGCCGAAAGATAATGAGAAGCTCCGTGAAATTTTTGACAGGTTGCAAGAGCATAATTTGAAACTGCAACCTGATAAGTGTGTTTCTGAGGAAGGAAGTGATCTTCCTAGGTCATTGTATTACGGACAAGGGAGTCTCACCAGATATGACAAGGGTGGAGAAGGTAATGTTCTTCCCACGACCAAGAACAGCTAAAGGTTTGAAAGGATTTTTACGGTTGATAGGGTACTACCAAAGGTTTATTGTAAACTTTAGCAAAATTTCGAAACCTCTCCACGAGCTTTTAAAGAAAGGAGTGTAGTACCAATGGGGTGAACGACAGAACAGTGCATTCGAAAAGCGGAAGGAGAAACTGATAAATACTGCGCTACTTCAGTATCTAGATTTCACAAAACCATTTATTATCACAACTGATGCTAGCAACACAGCATTACGTGCAGTATTATCGCAATGGAAAAGGTTGGCGAAGACTTGACAATTGCGTATGCATCCATACCACTGAATAAGGTAGAACTGAACTGTTGCACAACGGAAAAGGAATTGACAGCTATAATTTATGCAGTGGAGCAGTTCAATCCGTACGTACATGGCCGAAGATTTACGGTGGTAAGAGACCATAAGCCACTAACGTGGATATTTATTGTCAAGGACTCTTGTTCGAGACTCCTGAAGAGGAGATTGAGACTCGAAGAATACGACTATGAGGTGATATACACTACTGGCCATTAAAATAGATATACCAAGAGAAAATGCAGATGATGAACGAGTATTCATTGGACAAATATATTTTACCAGAACTGACATGTGATTATATTTTCACGCAATTTGGGTGCATAGATCCTGAGAAATCAGTACCCAGAACAACCACCTCTGGCCGTAATAACGGCATTGATACGCCTGATCATTGAGTCAAACAGAGGTTGGATGGCGTGTACAGGTACAGCTGCCCATGCAGCTTCAACACGATACCACAGTTCACCAAGAGTAGTGAATGGCGTATTGTGACGCGCCAGTTGCTCGGCTACCATTGACTAGACGTTTTCAATTGGTGAGAGATCTGGAGAATGTGCTGGCCAGGGCAGCAGTCGAACATTTTCTGTATCCAGAAAGGCCCCTACAGGACTTGCAACATGCGGTCGTGCCTTATCCTGCTGAAATGTAGAGTTTCGCAGGGATCGAATGAAGGGTAGAGCCACGGATCGTAACACATCTGAAATGTAACGTCCACTGTTCAAAGTGCCGTAAATGCGAACAAGAGGTGACCGAGACGTGTAACCAACAGCACCCTATACCATCAAGCCGGGTGATAGGCTACGCTAACATGGCGATGGCCAATAAACGCTTCGAATGTGTGTTCACCGCGAACAAGAAGTGACCGGGACGTGTAACCAATGGCACCCCCTGCCATCACGCCGGGTGATACGCCAGTATGGCGATCACGAATACCGGCTTCCAATGTGCGCTCACCGTCGCCAAACACGGATGCGACCATTACGATGCTGTAAACAGAACCTGTATTCATCCGAAAAAATGTTTTGCCATTCGTGCACCCAGGTTCATCGTCGAGTACCATCGCAGGCGCTACTGTCTGTGATGCAGCGTCAAGGGTAACCGCAGCCATGGTCTCCGAACTGATAGTCCATGCTGCTGCAAACGTCGTCGAACTGTTCGTGCAGATGGTTGTTGTCTTGCAAACGTCCCCATGTGTTGACTCAGGGATCGAGACGTGGCTGCACGATCGGTTACAGCCATGCGGATAAGATGCCTGTCATCTGGACTGCTAATGATACGAGGCCTTTGGGATCCAGCACGGCGTTCCATATTACCCTCCTGATTCCACCGCTTCCATATTCTGCAAACAGTCATTGGATCTCGAACAACGTGAGCAGCAATGTCGCGATACGATAAACCGCAATCGCGATAGGCTACAATCCGAGCTTTATTAATGTCGGAAACGTGATGGTACGCGTTTCTCCTCCTTAGACGGGGCATCACAACAACGTTTCACCAGGCAACACCGGTCAACTGCTGTTTGTGTATGAGAAATCGATTGGAAGCTTTCCTCATGTCAGCACTTTGTAGGTGTCGCCAGCGGCGCCAACCTTATGTGGATGCTCTGAAAAGTTAGTCATTAGCATATCACAGCATCTTCTTCCTGTCGGTTAAATTTCGCGTCTGTAGCACCTCATCTTCGTGGTGTAGCAATAGTAATGGTCAGTAGTGTAGTTTATACATTTCGTTATTAACAACGCCTTAACAATTCCCAATTTTGTTATTAATAATGCAATTCAGACATGGTTTTACTAATGGATACAATGACTCCTGTTTTGCCCCTCCTGTGGCGTAGTCATGGAGGGTTGCGACATTCACATATGTGTAAATTAAAAATGAAAATTGTCCCTCTAAGATTCACCAATTCTTCAACACGCTCAGTGTCACCCGTCTACGTCTGCTGAGTGGATTAAAATTTTAACTGTACAAAGAAAAATTCGTGAAGAGGATTGTAGGTGCTTTCAAATCGTTCAAATTGCTCTGGGCTCTATGAGACTTAACATCTGCGGTCATCAGTCCCCTAGAACTTAGAACTGCTTAAACCTAATGAACCTAAGGACGACACTCACATCCATTCCCGAGCAGGATTCAAACCTGCGACCGTGGCGGTCGAGGGGTTCGAGACTGAAGCGCCTAGACCGCTCGGCCACTTAGGCCGGCTTAGGTGCTTTCAGGTTGGCAATCGCATGATACCGCTCCACTCTGGTATGCATACTAGCGGTAGGCCAGATTTCTCTTATGGGTTCGACTAGGTTCATTTTTCAAGTGCTCAACAAGCATGAGCTGGTGGAACCGATAGTACTGCCGAACTTGGGACCCTGTGTCGTTTTGTTCACGCATGTGTCTGTTTCGCACCCCTCCATGAACACGAACAGGAGAACGCATAACAGGACAGAACAGACATTAGCACTCTTTGCTTCTCCTGGTAACGTTGAAATTTCGTCGAATGGTTTTGAACGGTCTCTTGTGGGCACACAGCACGCCAGACACTTACGGAAACCGCGTGATTTCCACACTGAGCGTCGCGGTTCTAACGTCCATCGCGGAGGCGTCAAAAGAAAGGGTAAAACGTAACAAGGTGCGCGACGAAATTTCCATCGGGTGACGCGTCCACTGTAGTGTTGGCCAGAATTTTGTTGAAATCTGGTGCCAAAGTAATTTCCCTAAGCTACCCTGCACCTCACATGAGCTTCGGAGCACCGACCCTTTTTTTCACCTGTGCCGACACCTTGCTGTCTGGAGTTGTCGTGCTCGACAGTGACGTCACTGGGTGCCAGTAGTTTGCACCGTCACAGAAGAAGATTGTCGGCGGCTTTGAGCGAAATTGCAAACTTAACCGTCGCACTGGGTGGGAATTACGGGGTTTCGAAAAAATGATTCATTAAATCTGTTGCGCAATGTATGTTCCGTATGATTTTCTTTAACCACTTCGTAAACCGACGATATATAACAGCTGAATAACTGTTACGTTGCACAGGGCAAATGGAACATTCTAAATACAGTCGATGTCGCAATGGATGAATGGAATGAAGATATAAAAATATATTATGCCGGCTAAGCGTGGACTACGGACCGAAACGACTGTTGGTGTAAATGAAAAGCACTCCGTCTCCAGGCCACAAGTGGCCCATCGGGACCATCTGACCGCCGTGTCATCCTCAGCTGAGGATAGGAGGGGCGTGTGGTCACCTTACAGCTTTCCCTGTCGTTATGATGGTTGGCTTTGACCGGAGACGCTACTATTCGGTCTAGTAGCTCATCGATTGGCGTCAAGAGGCTGAGTGCACCACGAAAAATGGCAACAGCGCATGGCGGCCCGGATAGTTAACCATCCAAGTGCCGACCACACCCAACTGCGCTTGACTTCGGTGATCTGACGGGAACCGGTGTATTCACTGCGGCAAGGCTGTTGCCGGTATAAATGAAATGTAAAAAGCAGCCTCTTCTTGAGGCTCTAAAAGTAATATACACCGAAGAGCCCAAACATTATGACCACCTACTTAATAACTTGTTTGTCCGTCTCTATAACGAAATATACCATAGATTCGGCGTATCATATAACCGACAGTTCGGTGGTAGGTTTTTGGAAGTACGTGGTATTAGATCTCTATGTACAGGTCATGTAATTTGTGTAAATTACGGGCCGCCCTCTAGGTTGGCCGTGCGGTCTAACGCACAGCTTTCGGGGCGGGAAGGAGCGCCTGGTCCCCGGCACGAATCCGCCCGGCAGATTTGTGTCGAGGTCCAGTGAACCGGCCAGTCTGTGGATTGTTTTTAGGCGGTTTTCCATCTGCCTAGGCGAATGCGGACTGGTTCCTCTTATTCCGCCTCAGTTACACTATGTCGGCGATTGCAGAGCAAACAAGTTCTCCACGTACGCGTACACCACCATTACTCTACCACGCAAACATACGGGTTACACTCGTCTGGTTTGCGACGTTCCCTGGGGTGGGGGGGTCCACTGGGGGCCGAACCGCACAATAACCCTGGGTTCAGTGTGGGGCGGCGGAGGGGTGAAGTGGACTGCGGTAATCGTCGTGGGGTTGTGGACCACTGCGGCTGCGGCGGGGAAAGAGCCTCTCCGTCGTTTCTAGGTCCACCGTTCCCATACAATACAATACAATATAAATAATAGGCCACTGACTCGCGTACGTGGTGATGGCGCCCGAGATGGGTTCCAGAGGATCTACATTTGGTCGCCGAGACATCAACGTGAGTTCACTCCAATGCTCCTCAAACCGCTGTGGCAGGGTTCTGGTTCCGACACACGGACAATTATAGTGGCGAAAGATGACATCGCAGTCGGGCAAGACATCGAGCATGAACGGATGCACAGTGATTCGCAGGTGACCGCGTATCTTCCATTACTACCGCTGGTCTCACGCAAGCAAAGCAGAATGTCTCCCACTGCATAACAATGCTCCCACCAGCCTGCACCCATGACGGGCTGCACCTTCCGAACAGCTGATCATCTCGATGACGCCGTTCATGCAGACGACCAAGGACCTAGTCCTGATGGTCCTATGCCCACTGCAGTCGCAATTGACGATGCCGTTGCACCGACATGTGAACACGTAAGAACGGTTTTCAACAGTGTACGATGAACGGTGTGCTCCGAAGCATTTGTGCGTGCATCAGCTTAGCTCTTTCGGCAGAGATGTCACAGATCACCATGAATCCTACTTTACAGAGCAGACAAATGAGACGTTGTTTGAAAAGTCGTGGATGTCCAACCAGTTAGCGGCTCGTGGTGGTTTGATTGCCCTACCTATTTCCGTAGATCCTCACGACAGTAGCACGTGAGCATTTGACCCGCTTCGCATTTTTCGAGACACTCGTTCACAAGCTCTGCGAACTAATAATCAGACCTGTGTCAAAGTCACTTATCTTAATGGATTTCCCTATTTGCAGCCCGTATCTTCGCTAGGGTGATCCCCCGTCCGTGTCTGCTCCGCTTACATTCTTTTGTTACCGCGTCACGTGCCCGCGAAGACACCAAGCGCATTCAACGTCGCGGTGGGCGCTGGTCATTATGTTTTAGCTTATCAGTGGTATCCACACCGACAGAGCTCAGCAGGCAGTAATTTAGTTAAATTTATGTTTTATTTTACAACAGTTCGCTTGTTTCATACAACTGCCACGTATACAAGTCGCTCATGTTCAACACTGTGGATCATGCTGCTATTTCGCTCCGGTGTTGTTGGACATCAAAGGGGGGCCAGTGGGTGCTGAAAGATATATGCTGTTGACAGGCAGTTCCCGATTTTATTGGACTTTTGCCTACCAAGGGCTGAATGGAGATTGGAAGTGGACGAAGCAAGCAAAGAGGAGGAGGACATATACAGTTTACCTGCCACTCTATCCAGTGTTTCTGTTTGTCACAAGTGAGTTGGTAAGATGTGGATCTGCTAGTAAACAAACAAGCGGTCAGTAATAAATTTCCTGTGACAGATTAATAATATTACAGGAGTGATTAGTAGTTGATTTTAATGTATCCAGAAAGGCCCGTACAGGACCTGCAACATGCGGTCGTTCATTATCTTGCTGAAATGTAGGGTTTCGCAGGGATCGAATGAAGGATAGAGCCACGGGTCGTAACACATCTGAAATGTAACGTCCACTGTTCAAACTGCCGTCAATGTGAAAAACAGGTGACCGAGACGTGTAACGAATGGCACCCCATACCATCACGCCGGGTGATACGCCAGTATGGCGGTGACGAATACATGCTTCCAATGTGCGTTCACCGCGATGTCGCCAAACACGGATGCGCCCATCATGATGCTGTAAACAGAACCTGGATTCATCCGAAAAAAATGACGTTGTGCCATTCATGCACCCAGGTCCGTCGTTGAGTACCCCATCGCAGGCGCTCCTGTCTGTGATGCAGATTCAAGGGTAACCGCAGTCATGGTCTCCGAGCAGGTAGTCCATGATGCTGCAAACGTCGTCGAACTGTTCGTGCAAATGGTTGTTGTCTTGCAAACGTCCCCATGTGTTGACTCAGGGATCGAGACGTGGCTGCACGATCGGTTACAGCCGTGCGGATAAGATGCCTCTCATCTCGACTACTACTGATATGAGGCCGTTGGGATCCAGCACGGCGTTCCGTATTACCCTCCTGAACCCACCGATTCCATACTATGCTAACAGTCATTAGATCTTGACGAACGCGAGCAGCAATGCAGCAATGTCGCGATACGATAAACCGTACGCATTTCTCCTCCTTACACGAGGCATCACAACAACGTTTGACCAGGTAACGCCGGTCGACTGCTGTTTGTGTATGAGAAATCGGTTGAAAACTTTCCTCATGTCAGCACGTTGTAGGTGTCGCCACCGGTGCCAACCTTATGTGAATGCTCTGAAAAGCTAATCAATTGCATATCACAACATCTTCTTCTTGTCGGTTAAATTTCGCGTCTGTAGCACGTCATCTTCGTAGTGTAGCAATTGTAATGGCCAGTAGTGTAAAATTATAATAAAATGTACTTTTACTTACGCAAAGCAAATATGTGTTCTTCATTACAAATCATACTAAAGTCCATGTACATAAGCTGGTATTGATGACTCTCGATCTTCCACCATAACCGAGTCCATCAACATGAGGTAGCAATTGCGAGGTGGCAAGGATGTGGCAACGTGGGTTCTACTACGCCAAGGCTGCTTAGTAGCTACAACAGTGGCTGTGCCGTTCTAGGCGCTGCAGTCTGGAACCGAGCGACCGGTACGGTCGCAGGTTCCAATCCTGCCTCGGGCATGGATGTGTGTGATGTTCTTAGGTTAGTTAGGTTTAATTAGTTATACGTTCTAGGCGACTGATGACCTAAGAAGTTAAGTCGCATAGTGCTCAGAGCCGTTTGAGCCAAGCTACAACAGGAAAACGGAATTAATTAGCCGGAGTACAAAATAAGAAAGTATTTATTACTTAAGTTTGTTGTAGTCCATGATCAGTTTGTTGACAATTTAACACGAGATAAGATGCGACTAGAGAGCGTCTGTAGAATGACATAATTTACAAGTCACAAATCTTGCAGTGACGAATTAATCTCACATAATCTTGAATGTCGAATCCGGTGAATCTGAAGTATAACTTGGAACGAGCTACAAAGCCTTGATGGCAGCAACGACTGAGCTGCAAGCGATGGCTGACTAACATCGCCGCTGGCTGACCACTGAGCGCGGCTACGAACTGTAGACTGGCACAGCTGCACTACTCTCCTGCTGCACATGAAGTGGCGTAGCGGCGCCTCGGAATGAGCGTAAGTACTGCGACAGGCTGTGTACTCTTTGGCTAGCACAGCCGTTCTTTTGTTCCGTTTATCGAGAGAATCGCATCCGGCGGATCGATCTCTCACGCGGCGGTGTGGTCGTATGACTGACGACATCGCAGCTGTGAACGTGTGACTTAAATTTCTTTTTGCTTTGAATTTTTTTACAACATTTATACTATTTGTGATCTAGGTAGTACAAAAAAATGGAAATTAGCGTATGGCGTCACTGGCCGGGAGTTACCAGTCGGAAAATTCGGCAGCCAAGTGCACGTCTTATTGAGTGTGATGCCACATTGGGGGACTTGCGCGTCGACAATGGGGATGAAATGATGATGAGGACAGCGCAATACTCAGTCCCTGAGGGGAGAAAATCTCCCTCCCCAGCCGGGAATCAAACCCGGGCCCCCGTGCGTGGCATTCCAACGCGCTGACCATTCAGCTGATGGGGTGGACTAGGTAGTACACTAACACGTTTAATTTACTGCATGGAATATTTTTCATCATTTTTACATGACTTATATTTTAGTAATGCTCAACTCCTATATAATTCTCTTAGAAAATTAAAAAATTTGCTACACCATGAAAGAAATAATAGCAGAAATTTTGATTTACAAGAGGGGGGAGTGGGGAGGAAGGGGAGGGGAGAGAAAGACCGAAACTTTGACTGCTCTGACAGCGGCGTAGCGTCACCCCTGAATACAAAGAACTGGTCTGATAATGATTGACGTTGACGATACAGGCAGAGCGCCTAGGAAAAGGAGTGGTAAGATTATACTGGGACTTCTATTCACTTAAATCAAAAGTGAGCATTGTTTGATGGATATGAAGGGCGGGTTGCAATATCTAAAACGGAGAAAACAGCGAGAGAAATGACGTTGAAGATATGAGAACGCTGGGGGTCAAGACATTTCGGACAGATACTGTGAAAATGAGGATTACGTCTTATTCCGTGAATGGTGGAGAATGACTGACGTGATTATAGACTTGACTTGCGAGAACTGTTATCTCGTGTTTAAGAGGTTCTGGTTCGCAATGATATTTGCGGAAATAAGTGAGATGCGTCTGACTCCAGGCGTTGAATACTGGAGGGGACTGGAAACTGCGATTAGGTTTGAGGCAGTAAGGCCCATTACACTGAGAGCAGTTAGGTAATTATTGGCAGAATGTGGAAAGATCATAGTTGTATTTTAAACATTTGTAACAACGGTACACTTTAGAAGCACTGTTTGAATATTCAAGTTGGTGCCATGTGGGGCATACTATAGTAACACTGGTTAGGCGATGATCAAATGTAAGCGGATTCACAGAATATAGGGGTGAGATAGACTGCATTCCAATTAATTCTGACGAGGTACTCTTTACGTAGGCTTGGGTCTGGATGTGTAACTAATTAGGCTTCCGTTTCATTGGCAGAGATGTCGAATTCAGCTCCTCTCATGGGGTATCTGAAAACTATTGGGCAACGAGTTGGTTGAGGTGGTGTGACATAAGCTAAAATATCAGAAATTGTTGTAGTCTCATACATGACACAGAGTTATTATACTGCCTTACTGCCTATTTTAAACATGTGTACACTGACTGATTTTTAACTGGGGATCTTCCCAATGTTTTCCGTTCAATACGATGCATGGATTTAATTATCCAGTTAAAATTAATTATTTAGTAAATGGCAATTATAGTGTGCCCTGAAATCCATCATCAACTACTACAATAGCTCACTTTTGAATTGTTGGCTTTAGTTCTTACAAATGCCACTGGTAATGAGTCATGAGATTGCTCATGCCGAGATTAATAGTTTTTGTCATGTCCTTATTTTATTAATATGAATCAGCAATGGTTAGGACAGAAAACAGTTGCGATATCTATTTCAACCTTTCCTTTCAACGTTTTGACTGGTTTAGGAATGTTGATAGTTACTCTAAATAAACGAGGTGATAGAAAAAGTTGGAAGCAAACTCATTTGCTGTTACCTAATGGAAACGAAGTCGCATGCTTCTTGACAGAGCGCAGGGGAACGATGCGGGAGACCCTCACTGCCATACTAGGCAGGGTCCTAATGACGGTAGCTTGACGTTGCCTTCCTCCGACCGTAATGGGGATGAATGGTGATGATGAAGATGACACAACACCCAGGCATAACGCCAGGAGTCGAACCCGGGAGCCCGTGCTACCGCGAGGCCACGAGCTGCGGACTGTTATCTAATACTCTTATGTTTTCAAGTACTGTAAGTTTTTTCCTTCGTTCCTGCCTGTAACGTATCATGGGTTTCACAAAACTCGCTTTCGTTATCCATGACGTATAATTCTCCAGTAGTACCAGGTTTGATAGACACTGAACTGCGACAGTAGCGCTCGTTTGTTACAGCTGCTCATAAATATTTTCATCCGAGAGCTGATAACACAGTTTCCGCTATAATCCTGAAAAAATGAAGGAAAGAAACTCTGATCACCGCTGAAAGTGTAAAGATATGAGGACGTGCAAAATAGTGTCACGTGAGCATCGTTTGTTCTTCCTCCCACTCGTTGCCTTCGACAGTAATATATTTGAGGTTTAAAAAACTGCGTTGAATAATGTGCGACAGGAGTAGTATGTACAGCAGACGTGGACTACGCGAGTTGTCTTCGGGTAAGAAACAGTTCCGAAGTATGCACGGCTAGCATTTAACGAGTAATGCACCTCGTTGGTTTACTTTACTCTCACCAGAGATCATTTTAATGCGTTGCGATACCTCCACCTGTCGTAGATACTCCCGAAATGAAATCAGGCGCTCAGATTCAGGGCAAAAGTTGTACCTCCGCGTAGGAATTTCTCGTGAGCTGAACGTAAATTTCGTTACCGAGTTGGCGATAAATTTTCCACTGTGCAGTGAGGCGAGAACTCTGAAACCGAATTACCAACGCAGGGAGGACCACTCGAGCGAAACGTTTTCTCTCAGCACTTTGAAGCAACCACTGTCCGTCAGAGATATTACGCTCCAAGTGAATCTCATAAACCTATCGTTCGAGAAAGTACACCGCCCATTCCCATGGCTTAACAGAACTAAGCAGCTCTGTTAAAGCCAGATTCTCACTCAAATGAGCAAAAAAGAGGCAAAGTTTGGAAATGTTTTTGGAGAGAATGAAAAGACATACAAAGGACATGTTTGGGGATTACGATTGACCGTACATTAAACTTTATATTAGATTTTCAGTACAAAAAGAAAAAAAAGGAAAATCGCTCCCGTGATTACGGTTTGATAAAATGGCTGCGAGCTTTATGTACGGAGACTGCGTGCAGGGTAGCTCCTCAGGAGCTACCGTAAATCACAAATGAATAATATCAATCGATACTACAATAAATTTACGGAAGCTTACACCTAACGACAATAAAATACTCTTAACTTTGACGATATGGTGCTAACTCGGTCTTTGAGCTCGATTTTTGGGGGTCTACTTCACTTTTTATTGTTTTTCAAAAAATAGTTGATATTAACAAATTTCGTGTATTACAATTAGAGGTATAAGCTCCCAAGAAAAATGTTGGAAGCTAATAGGTTGGACCGTTTTTATGCTGCACACAGTTTTACAAAATTGTTTCTCCAGAAAAAGTTATTTAAATTTGGGGAATATCTTTGTATGTGTTATTAGTGCAATTTGCATAACACCAATATTTTTCTAAAATTCAAAATGGCTAATTGAATATGGACGACCAATATATGTTTTGACCAATTTTGACCAAATTTTTAGCAAAAAAATCCGTTTTCGTTACTTACGTTCAGTCTGCAATTCCAGATCCATATGTCAACCCTTTCTATAACTAGAATTGTTCCCGGAGAGCAGTTCCCTCCCTCTTATTGACGAGAAACGTCGATCAGGCTGTGCTGGATGTACTACGCTCGGCAACCTGCACGCGTTTAATCATCAGCTTTTTCGGCGAATGTATTTCCATGCATGCTAAAATATAAATCATTTTGTGAACGTTCGTCACGGCACGACAAGTTTTCTACCTGATCCGGGAGTCTCCGGTTCCGAGCGTCTCATGGCGAGCGTGACACTGCTTCGAACAATGTGCTGCAGAAACATTGGAAATGCACGGATTAAAAAACCTTCCCGTCGCACCATTCTGGGCACATACATCTTTGAAACAATGCAATAAAAACAACACCGAATTTTCGACCATCTAGAATAAGAACTTGGCCTTAACTACATACAACAGAGAGGTATCCGTCGTCCTGTAGAGTCAGAATTGCTAGGAGCAAATAATTCATTTACAATAATTTATTTACTTTCCATTGACGTGAGAATTTTATATTTTAATATAAGCTACATAATGTCCACTAATAGGTATTCCGACACCCAGTGAGGCATGTGCACTCTTCGCGTCTTTGCGGGGGGAGGGCGGGCATTTTTAATGAGGTTTGTGGAGAATGGCAGCCGATTCTTCCTCAAGAGCCGAAACCAGAGAAGCTACGTGAAGGTGGATGCCTGCGTCTGGAGCGCAGACGACGTTGTGTACCATTCGGTTGACGTCGGGACTCTGGGCCCGCCAGTCCATTTCCAGTATGTCATTGTCCACTGACCATTGCCTGGCTGATGCTGTTGATGCAGTTACCTTCTCCGGACTGTTTCGCTGCAAAGCCATGCACAATGCTGCAACATGTGTCAAATCCCGAGGCTTTTGACGCTTTCTTAAATGCAATCTGTTGACCACACCCCAATCACGGAAAAAATTTCCATCCCCACACCGTAACACCAAATCCTCAGTACTTCACTGCTGGCGCTAGAGGCTTTGACGCCGCGCCTGGTAGCCGCGCGGTCTTGGCGCCTTGTCACGGTCCTCGCGGCTCCCCCCGTCGGAGGTTCGAAGCCACCCTCGGGCATGGGTATGTGTCTCATACTTACCGTAAGTTAGTTTAAGTTAGATTAAGTAGTGTGTAAGTTTAGGGACCGATGACCTCAGCAGTTTGGTCCCGTAAGACCTTACCACAAATTTCCAAAATTTCCAGACACTTTGACAGGTGACGTTCTCTAGACATTCGCCGAATCGAAACCCTTCCATCTGATTGGCACGGGATGAAGCGTGATTCAAGATCAGTTGGTATAGTCATCCTATTTCCAGACGCATCACTCTTCACAGCATTTTATACGTCGCGTGGCAGTGACTACAGAAATGTGCTACTTACGAGTTCCTTTTGACTCCCTACGCACAGTCGATGTGCTAGCTGGTCTGCTGGTAGGACGAGTGATTGCATGGTATTCTTGACAAGTAGCCTCCACAATGCTCGACGACTCTGCCTTCATTCCTCGAGGTGTGTCTGCTCTTGGTTTAACAGTTTTTGTCCCTTCGTGTTTCCGTTTCACAGTTTCATCACTGACAGCCTATTTTGGCGCTTTTAGAAGGGCTGAAATATCTCTGCCGGATTTATTACTCGGCTAACATTCAATGACTGCTGCATGTTTAATGTCAATGGGCTGTCCTGACCGGGCCATTCAGTTGTTACTAATACTCTGCGGACACCACAATAGTGTCTGCCTCCTAACATAATGTGTACCAATTCCGCAATGCGTAGTTATGTTCCGCCTGATAGTGGTAATTTATTATACGAAACCAGTAATACATAGACACACTGACAGCTGCTTGGTGACGTTCATCCATTTTATAACTATTTTCGTTCTGTCAGACGCTCTTCGTGTATAACATCACATCATTGTACACATCTTCTCGTAATTGTTTTCAGACTTGATTTCCAACTAAATTGGTTTCAAAAGATACTTACCAGCGCATTTGAATACAAACTCACTCTTCATATCTCTGTTGGGTGACAATGAACTGATAGAGAATTAAGAGCTTTCACACAGCCGTTCTCGGCTTGTCTATATCCTATATTACCGGTGTATACGACAGTTATCTGACGCGATGCATTACTTGGCTAACTTTTAAATACATTTGGTGTTCGAGTGTCACAACTGATCACTAAAGTCGACTACTGGCTTTATACGAAAGATTATGGCATCTGTAACACCTTACAGAACAGAATATTGTAACGAACCGTGTCGCCTTGTGCAAAAAGTTGTTTTCGCTGCCCAAGTAAGTGGTATAGATCGATAAGTAAATAATCCCGAGAACCAGATAGGCCTTTCCTGTTATTCTTTTTCGGGAATACGTCAACGCTGTAGCAAGTTGTAAATTCCTACAGCGTCCCGAAACATTCAATTTCTTTACAGTACTAATCTAGTAACACGTTACTATTTCCCTAAAGCCACAGTTAAAAACAGGCGCGGTTTTGTGTACGTATTACATAAGAATTTAGTATTATTGTTCAAAGTCATCAGATATTACTACTTTTTGCTTACAGCTATTACAATATTCGTTAACGTTGCAGTGTATTTTCTCCACTCCGTAACGCTTTATTCCTGCATAAGACATAATAAGAAATAGTCATTAAGTATGCACAATGTGACCCAAAACTTCTATGACATTTAAAAATTCACTAATTCGCGGAACAACGTAGGTAGAGAGGTAAAACTTGATACAGATGCCTGAATTGAGATGGAAATTTACTGGAAACTAAAATGGTTGCAAAAACTGTCCAACGGGTGGCGTTGTACAGCAGCAGAGACGTTGGATATGAATCGTGAATTAAATGAGCTGTAATGTGAGAGCAAGTCAGGTGTGTCAACAGTGGAGGCATGTTGATTTTACCAGAAAGGGAATCCTTAGTGAAATTTTAAAATCAAAATGCAGAATTCGCTACTGCAGCTTTACGATCATGTCGCTCCAAGAACGGTATTAGAATGGATTAAAATCCTGCGACAAGTGTCGCTGTGAAGAAAATGATCACGAAGTTCGAAGTCACTTGTTATTTAGTCGATCGGGCAGACACAAGTGCTACTGCTACTTGGACATTTCAGGAAGGAGTATGAAATGTAGAGCGTCGTCTCCGCATGGTGAAGTCAGCGCTCGTCAAGTCACACATCGCAACGTCGCACCGGCAATACAGGCAATGCTGTTTAGAGAACACTGAGGTGTACCCTTCAGTGCTGTCCGTTCGAAGTCTAACGTCTTCAAGAACTGTTAGCCGCAGATTTTCTGACGCGGAGAGCATCTGCGATGTGGGCACTTCAAAAAATGGGGAAGACGAGGATTGGTTGTCTAACGTGAAGTGGACCGACGAAGCTCATTTCACATTATGAGGATACGTCAACACCCGCAACTACAGAATTTTGACTACCAAAAGTCTGGTAACTGTCTTGGAACCCAACTGCATTACGAGAAAGTTATGGTGTGAATTTGACACATCAGTCGTGATCGGACCTCTTTTCTTCGGCGAGGTTTTTAAACTGCCAGCATGCCGGGTGCGAGCTGCGCCGATATTTTGCAGAATCCCATCATCCCTATCGTGGCTGATAAACCCCTGCTGGAAGGTATGATTTTTATGGGCGATAGCACTCCACCCCCATATTACTATATGTGTGGAAACTCTCTTGCACACATACAGTCAGGCAGCTGCCGGCCAAGACATAAGTAGTCACAGCTAAGTAACCGACTTTGTGACATTTTACGAGTTCCTAACCAGGAGGGTACTGTATAGTTTCATCCATGTGCTTTGCAAATTTAGTTTATTGATTATCTGTGTTTCAATTTAATATTTAATGGACACAGTTCTCGTGTTTTCGCCAGTGTCGGAAAGTAAACTGATTATGTGGCTTATTCAAGCTCCTAATCGGAGAATTAGTTAGTCTCTCCTGTGTGATTTGGTAACTTTGTTCTTGAATCTAAGCATGTTAATGTTAACCTATTTTCTTAGACACATCTCTTGCATTTTCCTTCGTGCCTACAGCATAGTTCAGTAGCGTGTGTCGGTAGGCCTTGTTTGTCTGTGTTGTGTAGTTTCCCACAGTCTTTAGTATGGATAGGGGCTGTGATCGCTGTGTGTGGATGCGAGCTGAGTTGGTGACACTTTGCTCTCAGCTCCAGGCTGTGATGGCTTCGGTTACACAGCTTGAAGCTGCAGCATATGGGCATCACTGCACTGGGCTGGCCGTGCTGATCCACTGGACGTCCAGCACGTCAAAATTCACCGATCGGCCTGCACCGGTGACCAGCCCAGTTACTGCTCGTGCTGAGGTTGACTACTCACCTGTGTTCGAGAGGGAGGTCACCTCGGGGCGAGGCAGACGGCGAAACACTTCCCTGGGGCCCATACGTAAAGCTTCCCTGGTTTGTTTCACAAACAGATTATAAGTGCTGTCAGCAGCTGAACTGTCCCTCAACCAGATGCGGTCACTTGTTCAGTTTCAGGGGGAACCTCTTAGACTGAAAGACCCAGGCAATCATAAAGGGTGGGAAAATTGCGAGCTCCAATGTTAGGTGAGGTTTGAGGCCCCTTAGGGAAATGGCTGCGAATGAAAGGGAGAAAGCTGATGTACACTCCATGTCACATAGCGCGTGGAGTCGCTACAGACATGGAATGGTTCCTTCTGGATTCCGTGAAGAACGCAGGGTGCCAATAACGTGTGTCGCTTTGCATCGGAAGAGATTCTCTCTGGTGTTGAGCAGCTATCAGAAGTGGTAAAGGTTGCCAGTCTTGCTTGTGAGATGAAAGTAGAGCTCACCATTTGCAGCAAACTTGACAAGACCGATTTCGGACCTTCGGTATAGAGTCGAGTGGAGGGTCTGAATCAAAGGCTCGGATGGTTCCGCCACCGCTGCAGTTTCCTCGACTTGAGCCAAACAGTGGTTGGGTTTTGGGTTCTGCTGAATAGGTCAGGAGTCCGCTATATGCATGAACGGCTACACGGATAGCAGGGACTATGTGGCGTGGACTGGAGGTTTTCTTACGTTACAGGGTCTTGGAGAAATACAGAAAGGGCTTTATCCCCAAAGGGTGCAGGTCGAACTTACGAAGATCGTAGATACAGGAACCATCGGTATAATTGCTGTAAATTGTCGTAGCTGTGTTGGGGAAGTACCAGAACTCCAAGCACTATAGTCACTGAAAGCTGGCTAAAGCCGAAGGTATGTTCAACCGGAGTTTTACGAAGAACCTAACGCTGTTCAGAATAGATAGGCTAAACACAGCTCGCGGTGGCGTGTTTCTTGCTGTTGGAAGTAGATAATCTTGCAGCGAAATTGAAATTGCTTTGAGTTAGTATGGACGGAGGTCATGATCGGCAACCGGAATAAAATAATAATCTGATCCTTTTACCGACCTGCCAAATCAGATATACAATTGCTGAAATGTTCAAAGATATTTTGAATTTAGTTTCAAAGACGTACCCGATACATATAGTTATAATTGATGGTGACTTTAAATTACCATCGATATGTTCGCAAAAATAAATGTTTATATCCGGAGGTAAGCATATAAAATCATCCGAATTTGTGCTAAATGCATTCTCTGAAAGTTATTTCGAGCAGTTAGTTAATGAGACCACGCTATTAGTAAGGGTTGTGAAAGCACACATGACCTCTTAGTAAGAACAGTCCTGAGCTAATAACGAGGATCAAAACGGATACAGTGCCGGCCAAAGTGGCCGTGCGGTTAAAGGCGCTGCAGTCTGGAACCGCAAGACCGCTACGGTCGCAGGTTCGAATCCTGCCTCGGGCATGGATGTTTGTGATGTCCTTAGGTTAGTTAGGTTTAACTAGTTCTAAGTTCTAGGGGACTAATGACCTCAGCAGTTGCGTCCCATAGTGCTCAGAGCCATTTTTGAAAACGGATACAGTGGACTAGTGAACACAGTGTCGTCGTAGCGACATTGAATACGGTAACCCTCAAACCCTACAAAAATAAACGAAAAATATGTTTTTCTTGTTGTTGTGGTCTTCAGTCCAAGACTGGTTTGATTCAGCTGTACATGCTACTCCATCCCGTGCAAGCTTCTTCATCTCCCAGTACCTACTGCAACCTACATCCTTTTGAATCTGCGTAGTATGTTCATCTATTGGTCTCCCTCTACGATTTTTACCCTCTTTGCTGTCCTCCAATACCAAATTGGCGATTCCTTTATGCCTCAGAACATGTCCTACCAACCGATCACTTCTTCTAGTCAGGCTTTGCCACAAATTTATCTTCTCCCCAAATCTATTCAGTATCTACTCATTAGCTATGTGATCTACCTATCCCATCTTCAGCATCCCTCTGTAGCACCACATTTCGGAAGCTTCTATTCTCTTCTTGCCTAAACTATTTATAGTCCATGTTTCACTTCCATACATGGCTACACTCCATACAAATACTTCATGGAACGAGATCCTGGCACTTATGTCTATACTCGATGTTAACAAATTTCTCTTCTTTAGAAACACTTTCCTTGCCGTTACCAGTCTACATTTTATATCCTCTCTGCTTCGACCATCATCAGTTATTTTGCTCCCAAAATAGCAAGACACATCTGCTTCTTTAAGTGTGTCATTTCCTATTGTAATTCTCTCTGCATCATCGGATTTCATTCGATTACATTCCATTACCCTCGTTTGGTTTTGTTTTCATCTTATATCTTCCTTTCAAGACACTGTCCATTCCGTTCAACTGCCCCTCCAGGTACTTTGCTGTCTCAGACAGAATTACAGGGTCATCGGCAAGCCTCAAAGCTTTTATACCTTCTTCATGGATTTTAATTCCTACTTCGAATTTTTCTATTATTTCTTTTACTGCTTGCTGAATATACAGATTTCATGACACGGAGATATGCTACTACCCTGTCTTACTCCCATCCCAACCTCTGCTTTCCTTTCATACACCTCCACTCTTATAACTGCCAACTAGTTTCCGTACAAATTGTACATACCCTTTCACCCCTTGTATTTGACCCCTGCCACCTTCAGAATTTGAAACAGAGTATTCCAGTCCACATTGTCAAAAGCTTTCTCTAAGTCTACAAATACTATAAACGTAGGTTTACCTTTCCTTAATCTATTGTATTGCCTTGCCTCACGTGTTACAATATTTCTACGGAATCCAAACTGATCTTCCATCTGAGCTCTTGATATTCATGCAAGTTGTTATTTTTTCGCCAAATGTCTCTTTAGTTTTCCTATAGGCGGTATCTATTTAGTGATATATGCCTCTATATCCTTACATTTGTCATCTGTCCATCTCTGCTTAGCCATTTTGCGCTTCCTATCGATCTCAGTTCTTAGACGTTTTTATTCCTTTTTGCCTGCTTCATTTACTTAAATTCCCACTTGTTTGCAGTTTCTTCTGTTTTAATCTACAGTTCATAACAAATACATTGTGGTCGGAGGCCACATCTGTCCTGGAAATGTCTTACAATTTTAAACCTATTTCCTAAATCTCTGTCTTACCATTATATAATCTGTCTGAAACCTTCCAGTGTCTCCAGGCCTCTTCCATATATAGAACCTTCTCTCATGATTCTTGAACCAAGTGTTAGCTATGATTAAGTAATGCTCGGTACAAAGTATTACCAAGCGGCTTCCTCTTTCATTCCTTACCCCCATTCCATATTCACCTACTACTGTTCCTTCTCTTCCTTAACCTATTATCGAACTCCGGTCACCCATGACTATTAAATTTTCGTCATCTTTCCCTATCTGAATAATTTTTTTATCTCATCATACATTTCATCAATCTCTTCGTCATCTGTGGAGCTATTGGCATATAAACTTGTACTACTTTGGTGGGCGCGGGCTTCGTGTCTATCTTTGCTACATAATGTTTTCACATGCTGTTTGTAGTAGCTTACCCGCGCTCCCATTTTTTAAATTCATTATTAAACGTACTCCTGCATTACCGCTATTTGATTTTATTTATAACCCTGTATTCATCTGACCAGAAGTCTTGTTCCTCCTGCCACCGAACTTCACTAATTCCCACTATAACTAGCTTTAACCTATCCATTTCCCTTTTTAAATTTTCTAACCTACCTCCCCGGTTAAGGGATCTGACATTCCACAATCCGATCCGTAGAACGCCAATTTACTTTCTCCTGATAACGACGTCCTCCTGAGTAGTCCCCGCGCGGCGATGCGAATGGGGAACCATTTTACTTCCGGAATATTTTACCCAGGAGGACGCCTTCATAATTTAACCACACAATAAAGGTGCATGCCCTCGGGAAAAATTACGGCTGTAGTTTCCCATTCCTTTCAGCCGTTCGTAGTACCAACACAGATAGGCCATTTTGGTTAATGTTACAAAGCCAGATCAGTCAATCATCCAGACTGTTGTCCCTGTAACTACTGGAAAGGCTGCTGCCCCTCTTCAGGAACCATACGTTTGTCTGGCCTCTCAACAGCTACCCCTCCGTTGTGGTTGCACCTACGGTACGGCTGTGCGTATCGCCGAGGCACGCAAGCCTCCCCACCAACGGCAAGGTCCATGATTCATGGGGAGACGAAATATACCTATTCAAAAATCAGAAAAAATCACTTGACGCCTTCTTGAGAGACAATCTCCAGCACTTCCTAATTACAATGTAAGTGTAGTCCAAATGTGGCCTAAATTCAAATAAATGGTAGCTACCGCCATTGAAAGATTTATACCAAATAAATTAACAAGAAAAGCTTGCCAGATTTAAACAAACGTAAAAGCTTCAAGATTGGATATCTTTTACAGAAGCTCGTAATTTAGCGCTGACGTCAATGCGAGATGCTTACAGTAGTATCCATAAGGAAATTTTATCTCCAAAACAGGCAGAAAATCAAAAGTTATTCTGCTCGAATGTAAACTATACTAGAGGCAGACACAGACAATATCTTCCCTGCGCGATAGCAATGACAGTACTATTGATAACAGTTCTGCAAAACAGAGTTACTAAACACTGACTTTAGAAATTCCTTCACCAAATGGGACGAAGTAAATGTTCCAGAAATCGAATGAGGAACCGCTGCCAACATTAGTAAGTAACATCAAGTAGAAATCCACGGAGTAGTGAAGCAACTTAAATCACTTAATAAAAGTCTTCTCTTCCACACTGTATACAAATTCGGTTCCTTTCGGAGTATACTGATGGAATAGCTCCATAGTTATCAATTATTTATACAACCGCTCGCTGGACGAAAGATCCGTATCCAAAGACTGGAAAGTTTCACAGGTCACACCAATATTCGAGAAACGTAGTAAGAGTAATCCACTAAATTACAGGCCCATATCATTAACGTCGATATCCAGCAGGGATTTGGAACATACAATGTGTTCAAGCATTGTGATTCACCTCCAAGAGAACTGTCTATTCACACATAGTCAACACGGATTTAGAAAACAGCGTTCTTGTGAATCACAACTATCGCTTTACACACACGGAGTGTTGAGTGGTGTTGACAAGAGATTTCAAATTGATTCGGTATTTCGAGATTTCTAAAAGGCTTTTGACACTGTACCACAGCAGCGGCTTGTACTAAAACCGCATGGTTATGGAATATCGTCTCAGTTATGTGTATTCGTGATTTCCTCTCAGAGAGGTTCATAGCAATTGACGGAGGGTCATCGAGTAAGACAGAAATGATTTCTGCCGTACCCCAAGATAGTGTGTAGGCACTCTGCTGTTCCTTACCGATTTATTTATCGTATGGCACAATATAACACTTGGCATTTAGCCCAGCTTGCTCCTTCTATATTGATATGGCAAATCTTGAAGATAGGTCCAAGGGGCCTTGTCTGTAGCCTCCGAGAGGATACTTTCCTATGGCCAGTCATAATGGTGTGACTCATATCTTCGCTATACGATGTACAATTAGCCAGGTGATCAGCGATCAAGATCGATGATTGTTCGGCTGCCTCGAAGTGACCCACCTGGGAGACACACGTAGCTTATGGTATGTAACGGACGCGAACAGTCGTTGTCTCCCTCCTTATATATAATCTATTTAAACGATTTAGGAGACATCTGAGCAGCTGTCGTAGGTTGTTTGCAGATGACACTGTCGTTTATCGACTAGGAAAGACATCAGAAGACGAAAAGAAGTATTAAAACGATTTAGAAAAGATATCTGAATGGTGCAAAAATTTCTCAACTAACTCTAAATAATGAATAATGTGAGGTCATACATATGAGCGCTAAAAGGAATCCGTTAGACTTCTGTTATACGATGAAGCAGTCATGTAAAGACCGTAAATTGGACTAAATACCTGCGAATTACAATTCCGAACAATTTAAATTGGAAAGAACACGTAGAACATGTTGTGGGAAAGGCAATCCAAGGACCGCGTTTTATTGGCAGAACACTTAGAAAATGTAAGAAATCTACTAAAGAGACTGCCTATACTATGCTTTCCCGTCCTTTTTTGGATTACTGCTGTGCGGTCTGGGATCCTTGCCAGATAGGATTAATGGAGTACATCGAGAAAGTTCAACAAAGAGCAGCGCGTTTTGTACTATCGAAAAATATGGGAGGACTCTCACGGGCACGATACAGGGTATCGGATGGACACAATTAAAGCAGGGTTTTTTTTTTTTGCGTGGGAATCTTCTCACGAAATTTGAGTCGCCAACTTTCTCCTCGGAATGCGAAAATATTTTGTTGGCGCTGACATACATAGTGAGAAACGATCATCGTAGTAAAATAAGAGAAATCAGAGCGCGCACGGAAAGATTCAGGTGTTCGTTTTTTCTGCGCTCTGCTCGAGACTCGAGACCGCACGGATACAGAATTATTCTGAAGGTGGTTCGATGAACGCTCTGCGAGGCACTTAAGTCCCCACTCCTCCACCCCCCCCCCCCCCCCCCCCCCGCCCGGCACCACCGGCCCCAAGACTTGTGACTGATTATTGGTTGTAGATTTACCTGAAGTAGCAAGTCCACCCCGATTGTCTGACATCATTGGGGATGCTAAAAGATGACATCCGACAGCAGTGTCTCACCATACCTACTGATATGCTTTACAGTGCCGTACACTTTCACTAGACTATAGGTACTATTAATGCATTTTTGGCAAAGAACGTCGTTTTTGCTAAAAAGCTATTACGCTAATTATTACTTATGTATTATATGAAGCGCCTTCTGTTGGTCATTTTATGCCCTTTTTTGGTTACGATATACCCCCATGTCACTTCATGTGTCTCAATGTTTGGGCGTCTACCTACATTATTCGGTGAAGTACTCAGTTTTCAAATGTTAACGCACTATTCGGTCACCTTGTACGTCGTTCTCTGAGAATGTGAATCTCGAAGATTCGCGGAGACCAGTTAGTGACGTATAAGCTATACTACTGTCGTAAACTCACGTGCGACTATGTCATCTTTTCTGTCAAATAATTCACATTGTCTGAACAACGTTTATTTGGTTTCTAATTTCGATTTGGACGTGTTTAAATTCCTTTATATTTGTTTCAGCATTCGGGCGATTAACATAATTTTCTTCATTATCTGTTGCCCTCCAGTCGTTGACTGTATGTTTGAACAGGTAATTATAACACATCTCTACTTCGAGTAGGCCACTCATCTTCAAATCAACAATCACAATGCTTGTGTCATGTAGGCTTGCATTTAAACTGCGAAGGTTTTGTCAGAATACTACTTGTCATATTCTTGTTCACTCGGAGATGAAGGCCTAATTTTTGTCGGAAATGATATGTAACCAGTAATAGTGCGGTGCCTGTTGCACCGCCGGACGGCGCAACGTAATTAATAGATGGTCGACAGCATTTGCAGCCTCGAGATACAGCGCTCTCTACTCGCATGTAGAATAAATGTCGCATCTCCCCTAATCCACATCTGCGCTCTGAATTACAAATGTATATATGTATTTCGTACAGCTGAAATTTCATGTAATGCGACGGCACATGACGAGTTACAGATACATGTTACATACCAGTTTTCATTTGCATTTAAAGGGAATGCTGCTGAGGTTCTACCGGACTGCCTGAATTAACTAGTCTGTGTATATCCGCAGAAGACCAGCTGCTGGTACATCGGAAGTCGTGGTCCGTTCTCCTTGACGAAGATTAATAAGTTTGGAGTCCTCCACGTGAGTATCAGAAAAATAGACCATACAAATTCAAAGTTGTCAGTTCAACGACATAGGCTACTTTCCTATGTTAAAAATATGGCTCGGATTGTCGTTATTCTTATTGATTATACGATTTAAATAACATTTACGGTCAATATTATAACAAAATGTTGTTTATATGTAATTAAAGTTTAAAATTCATTAAATATCAAGATCTGGCTTTTCTTCTGGTGACGTCACAGACTAGGAGTAAGACGAAGCTACATGTGCGTTAAAGGAGTGCTAGCCGAAATTACCAGGTTTTAACGTAATTTTTCTGCAAATAGTTTAGCTATTTCGTCATGGGAAACGCATTTACAACTTTTAAACAACAATAGAAGGGAATTTTGTAAACGCTGATATTGGAGAATTTACGAAAGTTGATGCTCAACCTATTTAGAGCGGCTGTACGTTGTAAGACGGACATTCTTTTCCCTGTTCCCTGCAACATCATAAAATTCGCTCAAAACTAATGAATTGTATAACTTTTTTCAGATGGGTCCGCATATTATAACAAGATTGTCGACTATCAGTTATGAGCTACGATCCAAAGCACAATAAAATTATTCTTGGCAAAACATAGTGCTTATTTTCTATACAGAAGGTACTCAGCAGAGATACTCTATTCAGCAGGCATAACAGCTCCTTACCATAGCAATCTATAGTTCGTTGGTACGACTGGAATTAAAATTTTGCAGTGCTTGAGGCTAGATCTGACGAACTAAATAACTGAGAAATACTCAGAAGCTTCGTAAAGTGCTGTTAACTACATCTAAATTTACAGCTACATCTACATTTATATCCACACCTACATATATACAGGCCCGTTCGACTGCAAATTTGAAGGGTCACATTTTCGAATACTGGAAGGGTCATGTATTTTTAAAAGTCTTACACGAGAAACGAAAATAGCGTTAGAAGAACTGATTGTAGCAGCTGTTTCGACTTCGGGAAGTATTGTATATAGTTGCACATTAGTTCGAGAAACGGACAACTGAGAATGACAACATTTTCTTCGCCAACAAACAATTCCCTTTTTTTGGAAAGCATTGCTAGTTGTGTAGATATCACCATACGTCCACAGTACAACTAGGTGTATGACGATACGGAAAGATATTAAGCGTGTACAACAAACAAGCCGATGACACGAACGTAAGGACTGCGACGTTTGTCAGTCTAAACTAACGTTAGTGTCTGAAGCAGCCTTGCTTCATCTTCATGTAAGATTACGAAACTGCA
Organism: Schistocerca americana; assembly: GCF_021461395.2. Lineage (NCBI taxonomy): Eukaryota > Metazoa > Arthropoda > Insecta > Orthoptera > Acrididae > Schistocerca > Schistocerca americana. Next base: position 99,154,733 of record NC_060121.1, read on the forward strand.
AATATGTGAAAAACAAGATTCTTAGCTGGACTGTACGGGGTTAAAAGCATTGTTTCTAATACAGTGAAAAGGGTGTGTGCACATTAACTAGAAATTACCTTTTGAACGTGACGTCTGTGAACAGCGATTCCAAATATTAGCGCATGTAAACAACAAGGAAAACACAATAATATTCTGCTTCTGATAGGTGTGGTGAAGTTTTGTAATTGTGATTTAGTTTTCGTATGAGAGGACTGTAGAGTCGTTTTACCAAGAAGATAAAATTTTCTTTCGGTTTAGATTCGAAAAAGCAACAACATCTTATAAAATGGACAACATCTTATACAATTAGACAATCTACAGCTTAAACAACTGAACTACCGAATAATTGAAGTGTAGCTGGGTAAATCGACATTTTTCCCAACGAGCTTAATTTCGTTCAGTGACGCTTTCCTTTGTTGGAACAGTGGGAGACGAGTGCCTTTTTAATTAAATTAATGGACTTGTGCACCGACGTGGTGACAATTTGCTGGTACAGTGCAACGTCATTTTACGCATCTTCTTATTCTATGGAACATTGAAAAACAACTTTTCAGAAGCTTTTATTGATCTACTTGTACAACATTGTACTGAACACCATCTGTAACCCTGTGAGTGTATGCTTTCCCGGCGTATACAGCTGGCGAAGAGTTCTCGGGCTTCCAGCCGGGTGTCTGTGTCTTCAAACTGTGACGTTTCGACGAGTGACATACTCATCATCTTCTAGCGAAGTGCCGAGACTTTGCGGATGCCGGTCCCTTTATACCTGTGGTGTGCCTCCCACCACGTGGCCGCGCGAGGCTGGGTCCAGTGGAGCCGGCGGGCGGGGTGGAGGGGGAAGCGGGTGCGCAGTTCGTGTCTCCGTCAGAGCATTCTGATCGCGTCTCGTGAGCTGGACGGTTCTTGTTGCGTTCCTGGCGTATTGCGGCTAATGCTGGATTCCAGGCCGCGCTCAGTTGATAGCCTTCGTCCCTGTTCACAAGATTCTCGTGGACCCGTATTTCTATTGATTCTTTAATGACGCTATCCCAATAGCTCCCGGCTCGGCACAGCACTCTGGTGTTTTCGAAATCAAAGGTGTGGTTTTCTTTCATGCTATGTTCAGCTATAGCAGATTTCTCTATCTGTCCAAGTCGAACATGCCTGATGTATGCCTCGCACCTTTTAGAGATGCAGCTCTGCGTTTGACCAATGTACTGCACACCACATTCGCAGGCAATGCTGTATATATACCAGGTGTGTTTAGTTTGAGTGGGTCTTTAGCTGAGCCCAGCAGCTCTTTCGTCTTCGGTGGTGGTCGGAAGACGGTATTTATGTTTGATTTTCTTAATAGCCTCCCGATTTTGGCTGATGTGGGCCCCAAATATGGAAGAAAGGCGAGTCTCTTGTTAACTTCCTCTTCCTGAAATTTGTAAGCCTGTCTTCCCTTGAAGGCCCTTCCAATCTGTGTTTCACTGTACCCGATTTTTCGAAATACCTCTCTTAGGTGGTGTAATTCGTCTGAGAGGCTTTCTTTGTCACAAATGACGTGCGCACTATGTACCAAGGTGGACAGTACTGACTGGCGTTGCGCCGGATGGTGGCAGCTGGTTGCATGGGGGTACAGGTCTGTGTGCGTCGCAGTTTGAAGACACCGCCACCCGGCTGGAAGCCCGACAACTCTTCGCCATCTGTAACCCATTTCCCGAAACGTAAATTCCAAAACAAGACATCACTGTGAATTAGCTTTACGACAGTAGAAGCAGCAAGCTAGCCAGTGACGTCACATGCATGATATGACTCGAATGGTGCGTTTTAGTAGGCTTTCAAATGATTTGAATTTCATTTTCGTTTTTATAAAAGAAACTGAAATTCAAGAGTAAAAAATAGGAGGGGCGTAAAATTACATAATTAATAGTTTAAGCCAATTTCCAGAAAACAGTCAAGTACCTTATTAGGAACAAATTAGACAGCTACTGTCGAATAGGAAATACTTTGGTGAAGGTGAACCAAATATTGCGTTTTGTTGGTAAAACTCCTTGAAGAGACTACAAATCTATTAGAGAGCCTACGATAAACTTGTGCGTCCTCTTCTGTAGTATTGCTGCGCGGTATGAGATCCTTTGCAGATGGAATTGATGGCAGACGTTGAAAAAGTTGAAAGAACGGCAGCGCGTTGTGTTTTATAGCAAAATAGGGCAAAGAGCGTCGCGCATATGATGAGCGAGTTCGGGTGGCAATCATTAACACAAAGCGTTTTTCCGTTGTGAAGAAATCTTTTCACGGAATTTATGTCACTAACTTTCTCCTGAAAATGCGAAAATATTCTGTCGTACCTCATGTACGTAAGGAGAATTGACCATCGTGATAAAAAAAAAAAAAAAAAAAAAGAAATCAGAGCTCGCATGGCAAGATTTAGCTGTTTGTTTTTACCCACGTGGTGTTGGCGAGTGGGATGTCAAGAAATAGGGTGGAAGCGTTTCTAAGAACCCTATGCCAAGCACTTAGTGTGAATTGCAGGGTAGTCCAGCAGGTGTCATAGTTTGCGACGTACATTGTTGTCAACCTGGTCTCTGGCTGGGTCGTCTCATATTATTTAGAGGCATGTCATAATTGATTCGCATCAACGGAATGAAGAAAGAAGGACTGCGTTTTAATGCCACGTCAACGACACGTTCTTTACTGACATATCACAAGCACAAATTTCTTATTAAAAATAGTACTGGCGAGAGCTCTGGTGCATGCAATGTGGCGTAGTGGCTATTGTGACCGGCTTGTTAGCTGCGGATCGCCGGTTCAAACTCGCTCACCAATAATTATTTGTTTTTTAGTGTATACTACTTCTGGAAGATTCTTGTGTGGTGGATGTCCGCCGTTCAGACGATTTGAATTCTCGCTTCTGCTTGGCGGCAGCCGCACTTGGTGGCGCTGGTCGGCAACTGCAAGGGTCGTTTCGAAAGTAATGCCTCCTATTCTCTTGTGGTGGTGTTGATCGTCCGCACCAGATGTCGTTGGTGTAGTGCTAATGCTTGAGCCATCCCCTTTCAAACACCGAGGTGGCGCAGTGGTCAGCGCTCTGGACTGGCATTCAGGAGGACGACGGTTCAAACACATGACCGGCCCTCCTGATTTAGGTTTTCCGAGATTACCTTAAATCGCTCCAGGCAAATGCCGGGATGGTTCCTTTGAAAAGGCCTACTTTCGTTCCTATCCTCCCCTAATGAGATGAGACCGATGATCTCAGTGTTTTTTATCCGTTCCGCCAAATCAACCAACAAACCGTCCTCTTTCATTTGCAGGTGGTTCTGTGGTTCTGAGTCAGTTGGCGCCAGCATAGGGGTGTTGCAAAAAACAGCGATATGTCACTGAATTCCTCATTGCTGAAGAAATTGCGCCGACTGAAGTCTGTCGACGCTTGCTAAAGGTGTATGGAGGCGATACAACACATGTGAGCAATATGAGGTAGTGGGTACGGCATTTTCAAGTTGGTGAAAAGGGTGTGCATGACGCAGCTGTCACCTCTCGCAATCAATAGCGTCTTGATCGACTCCTCCGACCTGAACGGCGGATGACGATCAGAAAATTGTGCGCAAAGCTGAACATCAACTGCAATGCCTTGGAAACAATGTTAGAACGTATTGATTATCAAAAGTCTGTGCGAGATGGGTCCCTTAGATGCTTACAGAAGAAAAATAACTCATCGAATGGAAATTTGTCGGGACCAGCTCGACCAATATGAAGCTGAGCCGTCACTGCAGATGAGACGTGGTGTCACCACTACGAGCCGTAATCCAAAAGACAGTCCACGGAAAGCCGACATACGAATTCTCCTTCAACGAAGAACTTCAAGACACAGTCGTCTGCAGGTAAAGTGATGTGCAACCTGCGATAGCCCGGTTGTGGTACTTTTCGATGTCCTGGAGCGTGGAAAAACTGTCTATTCAGCCCGCCAAAGACGATACAGACTAAGCTGAAAGCACGAATATCCAGGGTAAGACGAGAGAAGAAGACAAACGTTCACCTGCAACACGATAACGCCAGGTCCTACACCAGTTTTGCGACCACAGAACTCATTGCAAAAGTCGGCTGGACTGTCTTACCACATACACCGTACAGTCCAGGTTTAGCGCCTTCAGACTTCCCTCACGTTGGCTTCTGACAGATGGACTACGTGGCGAAAGTTTTCAAGACTCGGATGCTGTTGTCAAAGGTCTACGGAAGGGTTCAGTCTCAGCTGGTTTCGAATTTTAGAACCGTGGCACGCACGCTCTGATTCATCGTTGGCAAAAGTAAATGACATATGGTGGTGACTATGTGGAAAAATGACAGTGCGTCGCTGAAATATTGCTCTATTTAGCTGTGCTATTGTCATTTATGTATCTCCTGTAGTTTCCATAATTAAAAGTTGGGGACATTACCTTCGTAGGCGAGGCCGCTGACGCAAAACGCAGGTAACCGGTTGCTGTGTGGTGACCATTTACGCTGAGGTGTTTAGTTTCGCGTCGTAACGTGGGCCTGTTATTGTTTCAGTTCAGTTGTTCTATTACTAAAAGCTTCTTTGCTTCGCTATTGGTTCGACAAAATGTATTTTACTTAAAGGAAGTACTATAGTGTGCAGCAACTGGGACTAGAGTTCTGTGGAAGTACCTGACCAGTAGACGTTACAAATTACCGACGGACTTTTTGTGGTGGGTTATGTGAGAGATCAACAGGCGCGAAACAAGATCGGTGTTGTCTGAATCAGCATGCTAGCGCAGAGTGTGGCCGACGTTAGATATACCAGCGTTTAGGCAAGGTATTGCTGTTTTGCGTATGTCTGGTATGAGGCTAATACCAAGCAGTGGGTAGCTATTTCTCTACCTCTCTATACTAATTGCTGTAGAGTAAGGTAATAAATGTCGTTGGTTAGTAACTAACGTCGTATCGGAGCTCACGTATTGCAGCAACTCGACGTGGTATGCGCTGAACAAGTCGTTGGAAGTCTACGTCAGAAATAATGTAGCCCATGCTATCTCTATAGCCGTCTACAATTGCGCAAGAGTTGCGGTGCAGGAGTTTGTGCACTAGCTGACATCTAGATTATGCCCCATTTAATATTGGGCGACGTTGGCCGCCAAATCATTCGCTAGAACTGCCCAGAATATTCTCCAGACCAGCAGCTATGAACTGTGGCCTGGTGACATGGGCATTGCCAACAACAAAAATTCCATCGGTGTTTGCGAACATGAAATATATGAGTGGCTGCAAGACGGTCTCTAGGTAGCTGAACGTAAGCAGCTCCAGTCAATGATCTGTTCAGCTGGACGGGAGGACCCAGTCCATTCCAAGTAAACACAGCTCACACCACTATGGAGCCACCACCTGCTTGCACAGTGTCTTGTTGTCAACTTGACTCCTTGAATTCGTTTGGTTCTACGGCACAGTCTAATCCTGCTACCATCTCCTACCAACTGAAATGGGGACTCATCTGAACGGACCACGGATTTCGAGTCGACTAGGGTCCGACAGATATGGTAATTAGCCCAGAAGAGGCACTGCGGGTTCAGGCAGAAAACACTGACACATTATCTCTCAGTACATTATCAGTGGTGTCATATTACACAGCTGCGCATGTCATATTGTCACGTAGAAGAAGGTGTAATTAGATGAATGACGAACACTAACTTTACTTAACGAAGGTTTATTCAGCACCTGCACATACAAGAGAGCGGACCGAACTGCCTCCGGCCAGAACACATACAGTATATATACAGCTACAGAACCTTCCAGTACAATGATTCTTGACATTCGTGGATACTTGTATAATGTACTCGAACCGAATATAGAAATTAGTATTGTACAGTCCAGGAGAATTTTGAACGCACGACCCTCCAAACAATAGTTTAATATCATAGCCCCTACACCACGGTGCTACTCAGCTTCTTCTGTGACAATATTTCTCTGACGACAGAAACGTTACTACCTTATGTACAACGTGACTCCAGGAGTCACAAGATCGTGCCAAGTGCGCAGATCCAGGAAAGAAGGGGACTGCCTCCCCAGAGCCCCTGTACCTCTGCAACTTTTGCATCAAGCACCTACCATCCTGACCGCTTCCTGCACTTGTGGAATAGAGGCTAAATACTTTTTACATGCAGGTCATATTTCGCTGACGTCTACATCCTCAACTCCCACACCTTGCACTTCTGCAAATTTTACAAAAACACGCCCTGCTCCATGTCCCCCACGTTCCCATTCACTTAGCGCTTCCTGTCGGCAGCTGTGTTTACATTACTGAATTCCAGAAAATTGGTATGAGGACTGTGCACCAGTACACACATTTCTGACATTGTTTTAAGCTGTGTAGCATTCATCATGGAATACTGGAATGAGTAGACATATTTCTCTATAAATAAATAAAAACCAACATTTACTTATAAAGTATAGATAACAAAATAGGAATTCTTATTTGTGCTCAATGAGTCTTTTGCTATAAACACTATGAAACAGGCTCTGACAACGGAAATAAAGGCAAGTCCACTTTCACATCCTAATTAGTCCTATAACAACCCGAAAAATCGATACTTCTCTATAAATAATTGAAAACCAACATTTGCTTGGAAAATGCAAATAACAGATAAGAAATTCATACTGGCTGAACACATGTTTTTCCGTAAATAACATCCCACAAATCCAGGAAACGAGAAATAATAGCAAATATCGTTCCGCCAGTCACTAGAAGATGACTGCACTGTAAGATTGCAACCATAGTTCGATCTTGGTACCAGACAAATAGACGGCCACAGTACAGATTAAATAACGTAACAGATCATAAATTAATTAGATTCAGCGTCGAAGATGTCAGAAATACTCTAAAATGTACACAAAATATAGCGACAGTGTGAAAAAATTCGATGTTAACATTGTTAGTAGAGGTTCATACATGAGAAACGCTGTCAGATATCATGTATTGTAAAAATATATGTAATCTAAAAGACAGCATCAATTATTTCCACCTATTCACTTACTTGTCTATGCAGTGCTCAGAATTCCGAAGCTTTTCCGATAGTACTACATTTCAGCATTTTACTCTCCGAGGTATTAGACCCAGAAATTTGATGTTATAAACCTAGCCTGATCAGGCCTATAGTTGCAGAAAAATGTTAGCTAGTAAGGCAAACAGACAGACAAAATATGATAACCCACAACGAACACTCAGACGTAATACTTCTCAGGTACTGCAAACAGAATGATATTTACATAACTATCTGAACTTCATAGACGAGAAAACACTGTTTGACATCACAACATTTCAAGCATAGTCTGAAATGTAAAAAAAATGTGTGAGTTAATTTCTACATGTATACATATTTGTCAAATTGCTGTATGTGTCGCCGGCCGGAGTGGCCGAGCGGTTCTAGGCGCTACAGTCTTGAACCGCGCGACCGCTACGGTCGCAGGTTCGAATCCTGCCTCGGGCATGGATGTGTGTGATGTTCTTAGGTTAGTTCGGTTTAAGTAGTTCTACGTTCTAGGGGACTGATGACCACAGCAGTTGAGTCCCATAATGCTCAGAGCCATTTGAACCATTTTTTTTTTTTTTTTTTTTTGCTGTATGTGTCACAATGGTATATTTCAGTAGCTGACAGTTTAGGATTAGACCTAAAAACTCGATGTTGTAAAACTACTCTGACCACGATTGTAAATGCAAAGAAATAGATGTTAGGTAAGCAGGCAAATAGAAACACTTAATTTAACTGCTCAGGATAAACTTCCAAGTGTATATTTCAGCAGTTTTAAGTAGTTTTCAGGCTCCAGTTTAGGGGTGACAGGAATAATGCATTGTACATTCACTAGACAAAATATAAACGAATTGGTTTATTGCCACTTATTGCTGTTATTACTGATGATCGAGGCCTACTAAAAGCTATGTAAATATGCGCAGCTTGCCACCAAAATGCTCTCTGAGTTCTTTATAACCTCTATTTGTTTGACATTATTGCTGAACATCGTCTGAAAGGAATAAAAAATAAAGAAAAGATCAGCAGCACTTTTCACGCATATATTAATACGCGTAGTTAGCAGCTGAATTTCTGGAAAATATGGCTTGCACAGATAAAATCTCTAATAAACTACACCACCACAAACTCATATATAACACAATTGTCTTTAGGAAAGGAAGGAAAGAATAAGGTATTTTCTACTACAGAAAATATTACGTACACAACAGAACAACATGTAGCTTACGTTTTGTAAACACACGACAAAAGACGGCAACAGTGCGAGATGTCACATTTCCAAAGACGATGTCAAAGTCGACGTATCGGAAAGAAAATTACGTACCTTAATATATTAAGACATGCCTCATACATTGAATTAAATATTTCCGCATTTAAATTTTGTGTTGAACACATTGAAATACATGTCTATCGTAATATAAACATAATCGCCTCGAAAATTCGATTATGTACACCTTGCAGACGAAGAGAGCCATCGTAAAACTCCTAAAGCCTAAGGCCCACATTGTGTATCTGCCTTCTATTGCTACAAACTTTAAAAAATGCCACAACGCATACCAAAGTGGTACTGTTCTCTATAACTTAGAGATATGTAGAGGTGGATGTAGGTGTGCTCTAAAAACCTTAGTTAATCACAATTCGAAAATGCGTTAGAGATTCCACTGACTAAGCCATCATGTTACCACAGCTGAAATATGCGCTTAGTATCAAGCCCACAGCTACACTGTACGTTACGACTTCCAATAACCAAACCTTAAGCAGAATGGTTCTGAAGATTATGAGCTGTGGTAACTCAACATTGTAGTATGATAGAATGACAGTATCGATTTGCTGAGACGAAGAAATCGTCATCGAAATACACCGAAAATAATGTGATTACAGTGGTAAAAGCGGTGCGGAGTTACCAATAATTGCCGAAGTGACGTAATCGTATTCCGTAACAGAGCAGCTGAAAAGACATCAACTACATAGCTATACAGTCTTGAACTGTAGTCCATCCATCATGTAGTGATGTCCAGCCATACAACCCCATCGGCAGCACTTGTCTTACCACTTTATAAAATCCATAAGGCAGTTATCAATAACGTTCCCCGCTCTTGAGCTTGTGACTTGACATAATATATGAAATGTAAGTTTTACTATCCAATTGGAGGTCAGCAATGTTAAACAGTATTATCGTATAGTATAACCCGAGATGTCGCTGTACATGCCTGGAGAATAATAACGTAACGGGATAAGTTAATGATAAATTCCTCGATTTGTGTGACAGAGGGCCTAATAGTGACGAACAGACTGCTTCCACTGTTTAAGATAGCACGTTCTAGGGAGTCATAATATTTTACTATAGCCATACCAAGATAGAATATAGTAAGTAATTAATGGTCTACCTGTCCACTAGTAGACGAAAAGCATATGGGCTACAGACCCAATACCAGCGGAACAGACTGAGAACCAGCATATAAGCGAGGGAGACACATCACCAGACTGCGTGCTTGAGTACAATGAGTAGAACTTAATACAGCTGAGTGATAGTAAATTGTCATTTGTCGTCGCACTTTTTGTTTTATTATGATTGTGGGTAAGTTATGAATTGCATACGTGAACCTGCATGCAAAAATAGATTTTATTTGATTTACAACAGATGCATACTATATCAATGTGTGGTGTCCGTTCTTTCGGTCATGATTCTCCTAGATGGGCATTGACCCACCAACTTCAGTGCAAATGCACTTGTACTTCCGCCTTCCCCTGGCAATCTCAGAGTAGTGAGAATGGAGGAAATTGAGAGGAACTGCGAATAGATGGTGGGAATGTGGGTCGACCGTGAGGTGTGCAGAAGCAGTCCATGCAGTTGCGATAACACTGTGTCTCGGATGGCGCAGTGTTTAACGCACCTCCCTAGCGAGCAGGAGGTCCTGAGTTAGAATCCCGGTCCGATACACATTTTCACTCGTCGTCGCTGATTCTGTGTAATGTCCCAATGCAGTTGACATTAGTAATCCCTTCCCTTTCCTTTCTCCCTCCACCCGTACGACTTCAGTTTTTATATGAGATTAATATTAATTTGTGTACTGTAGATTTCTGCAATTGCGTATGTGAATTTGCGTCCAAAAATAGACACTTATTGCGCTTTACAACAGATACATACTACATGAATTCGTAGTGTCTATTCTTTTGGACATGATTTACCTAGATGGGCAAATATATATATGTATATAGAATGAATCTAACCATAGATGTTATAAACCCCGAACATCCGATACACAAGGAAAAGTAGAGTGCACATATAGCAAAGGTATTAGTGCGTACACATGGATGGAACATGGCACCCTCCTTAACCTAAGTAACCTCAAACATACGCTGTTCAGATGGCACTGCTCTGTTCAAAATACCTGCATCAAGTTTAATATTTAATACATCGAGTTTTGTTGTATTTATCACATTTTTCGTTCGTTTTTCCTCAACGTCAGTGCACTTCCACGAATCAGAGACATACATTCGGAGAACGACAGAGTGTATTGTGTCAGTGGATCATCCTTTATATGCCAATACTTCAAACCACTAACACAATGAAAACACTGTTTAATCACCATTGTATGTATGTATGTCCGTATTAAACGAGGAACCCAGAAACGACGGAGAGGCTTCACCGAAGCAACCCCACAACAGGCCAAAGCAGTCCACCCATCCCATCGCCACCCCACAACAACGAATGCAGGGTTTCGGCCCCAGTGGACCCCCCCCCCCCTCCCCCTCCCCCCCCCCGGAAATATCTCAAACCAGACGCGTGTAACCCTAAATGTTTGCCTCATAGAATAATTGTAGTGTACGCGTATGGGTTGATGAAGTAGACAATGTATGTTAAATATGTACCTGAAGCTTGTGAGTGAGGATATGGTAAACAGGAACTGAATAGATAAACAAAAGTTCTCAGAATTATTTGTTGGTGGATGTGTAATTTTTACGATCAATATCAGAAACAATGTTATCCATTATCTCCAGTAACAAGCACAAACAAAGCGTTTGTTGGTTGGTCCCTTCTTGCTACCTAATAGCTGAGGGATGTCTAAAACATTGGAGGAAGACATGTTAGTATTTTCCGCTACAATGGACGCTTCCTTTCACACTGTGAAGATCAAAATGGCGTTACTTCTAAATGGCTCTGAGCATTATGGGACTTAACTTCTAAGGTCATCAGTCCCTTAGAACTTAGAACTACTTAAACCTAACTAACCTAAGGACATCACACACATCCATGCCCGAGGCAGGTATCGAACCTACGACCGTAGCGGTCGCGCGGTTCCAGACTGTAGTGCCTAGAACCGCCGGGCACTCCGGCCGGCGGCGTTACTTCTGATCACATGGTTTTGCACTCATTCCTTCTAAACGTCCTTGTTGTTGCATTCTAATTCTAAACTCCTAGCTCAGCTCCGCTATTGTGTGTATGCATTTGTCAGTTTTCTCGCCAGGCTGTCCGATATTGGACACTGAGCGTCATGCTTCAAGTTTCAGGTGTCATGCACCATGCATCATGTTTCAAGCATCGTGTGTCATGTCACGTGTTAGGGAACAAGCACTCTCATTCAGATCTACACTCTGTTGATGGTAGATAGAAAGGTAACACCTCATCCTAGCTTGCAGGTGCAACATGTTATAAGCAATGGTGCAGCAACACGTTACTCCAAGGAGGTAGAACCACCTCGTGAATTTCAAGTTAATGATCACATGATCTACAGTTTGTGAGGCTTGAGATGTAGATGCAGGCCTCTATCTGTAACATATTTTTTATTCCTGGATTCCCAAGCAGTTTGCCCTTTTTTGTATGAGTAAGGGGGTTTTACTGCTTTAGATACAGATTGTGTTTTCTCAATATTTTTCCAGTTTTCCATGTTTCTTATGTAAATATAAATGTATCAATATGTTCTTATTGCTCGCATAATCAAGTGTGGTTTATTTTTTTGTACCACCTAGTATAGATGGTACAGTACAGTTAGGGTATCTACTTATTCGTCCAAATGACAACACCTACAGCCAAAATCAACGCTACAACACTGACACACACGCACACACACTCACACATACAATGAAACTCACATACTGCTGTTGCAGGCAGTGTGTTGATGTTATTCTGGTATAAGGACACACAGCACAGTTATGCTTTTTCACGATTCAGCTCTAGAAGAATCCCCACACTCCCCCTAGAGGTCCTGATGTTGCATTCTGGGATTAATTCAGTGTTGCCTGTGAAAGGTGGCACGGTGATACGCACCTCACCAAGGATTATGTTCGGAGTGGATCCACCTGTGTAAAGACTGGGATAACAGCTAGGTGGATCCATATAAACAAATATTCCTTGCGTAGTATTTTTCATGGATAAACTCATGTATTACGCAAGGTATCAACTGAAAGATGGATCTGTTGACACTTAGACTGGAAATATTGCTGAAGTTAGATCCATCACAAAGTATATCTGGGGATATTGTTTGGGGCACATCCACCTACATACAAATAGGAATATTTTTCGCTGATTCTGAGACATGCTGCCATCACTGCTGCTTCTGTAGGGAAGGAGTGGGGACTCCTGCTGCAAGCCAACATGTGAAATAGCTTAACTGTGCTATGTGTGCTTACAGTACACTAATGCCAACACGCTGTGTGGAACAGCACCCATATGTGTGTGTATGTAAGCGTGTGTTTGTGTGTGTGTCTGTGTGTGTGTGGTTTTGACACACATTGTTGAATTAGTAGCTACCCTAGTTGGGTTGAGACTCTGTATTCACGTTGGATGGTATAAATGAAAAGGAAATAACATATGGTTATGTAACTAATAAGAGTATATTTACACTTGTATATTTATGTATGGAACATGGAAATAAGTGATAAGTATTGGAATACTACATACTTTATCTAAAGCAGCCCCACCTCGTTATTTGTCAAGAAAACCACAGACTGCTTGGCCCTCATGGTACAAAAATTATGTTCCAGGGAGGTGCCTGCATCTGTATCTCAAATCTTACAAACTACAGATCACATGATCATTAATTTGAAATTTCCGTGGAGTGACATGGATGCCTTGCTTATGATGCAGAACCATTGCTAATAACAAGTTGTTCCTGCAAGCCAGGATATGGCATTGCCTTACTGTACACCATTAATGGAATATAGATTTGAATAGGAGCGCTGGTTTCCTGACAACTGACGATTGACTTAAGACACATGATACCTGATGCATGACTCCAGATGCACGCTGCATGCTGCATGATCCATGACACTTGACGCTGGATGCATGACGCCTAATGACTGCCTGGGGAGAAACTAATAATTGCATGCAAGTTATTGCACGATTGAGCTAGAAGTTTCGAATGTAACAACGAAATGTAGAATGAATAAGTGGGACACCATGTTACCAGAAGTAATGCCATCTTTGATATTTAGAGTGTAAGAGAAATATTCTATGGTAGTGGAAAGTATAAACATGTCCTCCTCCAATGTTCTAGGCAGCTATTAGGTACCAAGAAGAGGCCAACCAGAGAACGCTTTGAGTTGTGCTCGTTACTGGAGAATATGAATAACCATGTTACTGATATTGGTAGTATAAATTTCACATCCACCAATAATTAATTTTGTCTCTACTCCTCTTGAAGAACAACGGAAATAATTTTGCCCACTCCCAATACTACGATCAAAGCGCCTTTTGGGTCTCTCTGTTTATGGTAAAATCCTAATTATCCAATAAGGAAATTAATGTACACACGGGGTCTGGGAAGGGAATTTGCCTCCTTGCATTTAAATCTCCAGCAGGCATGGCACATTGAAGTGGAATTCCATCTCATGCAAGACACATTTGCAGTCTTGTTTGCAGCCAGACATGTTTCAGTACTTTCTCTGCTATCTTCAGTGTGGTTGTTTGTTTATTTTCCTTCTGAAAAATTGATACATGTTAACCTTTAGAAAAACTTTTGGCACAAAAAATTACATTTGTAAAATTAGTTATTATTTTGAAATGTTCTTACATTAGTTTGCATACAGTACGGAGTTGCGACATTTGTCACTGGGTTCAGGCATACTTTATTTACAATGTGTCTAAAGTTTCTAGTTTTTTAGGACAATTGGAATTAATGTGGATGAATACATTAGTTCACATACCTCACGTAGAGCTTTTGGAGATTTATGCCAGTATCTTTAGGTCTACTACGCAGTCTACAGCTTATCATCTGCAAACAGCAAGAAGTTATTTAATTTTTCTGTTTATTATTGATTTCCGACCAAGGATCACCAAACAGCGTGTTGTTTGTCGTCGTACTTTCTATTTTCTTTTTTTTTATGTTGCAGTAATTTTACTTTTTTTGGTCGACAAAGCACGATTGTTTTTTCCTTGTTGACGTTTAACGTTCAGAGAGAGTTTTCGCTGCCACACCGTGTTTTTATGATTGTTTATTGTTCATTTGTTTCGTGGCATGTTTGTTTGGGACGTAGCGCGCATTTGAAGTGTTCTTGAGGTATGTGGTGTTTAGTTCGTGTGTGTGTGTGGTGTGAGAGACAGAGAGAGAAAGAGAGAGAGAGACAGAGAGAGAGAGAAAGAGAGAGTAAGTGAGGAGGGCGGCAGGGAGAGAGAGAGAGAGAGAGGGACAGGGAAAATGAGGGAGTTGTGGATAGACATGTAGACTGCATGGTGTTCACTGTGTGGAGACAGGAATTTAATTCAAGAAGCTTTGCACGTTTAGCGTAGATGTTATTAATATAATTAATCTATTGTGGCAGAAAGCGTTTTATTTCTCAATGATGTGTATTCGTTTAGTACTTTCTCTTCCTGTGATACTGATTTCTGGATGTGATAGTTTCCTTCTGTTGTTAACTTTTGGTATAGGCTAGGCTAGGTTAGTTTCTGTGTCGGTTGGGTGATGATTCTATGCTGTTAGGTGATCTGCAAGTGCTGAGTATGAGCTATGGGTTTCTAGTGCACTGGGGTCTTCTGTGTACCTGGTTCCTGGTTCCCAACAGGCACAGTGCCAAGTCATCCGTTCTGAGGTTCTCACCTTAGCTTATACTGAGAAGAACCTTGTGGACATACTTGCATCTGCAGGTCGCTGCAGGCTTGGTATTGCTGTGCCGAGTTGCCGGTTCTGCAACTCCACGGCAACTGCATGTGGTGCAGCAGTGTGCATTGTGATTCCAGTTGACGGCATTTACACATTGATGATGGTCATTTAGCTACTCCAGGTATTTATATAGGCGTAGGAAGTAGAAGTGTGAGGAATGGAAGTACACTCAAATTCCTTTGCAGAACTAGTACCTCAAAACAGTTCAGCCGAAATTATGCCGCGATCAATGTGGAAAAATATAGCACACAGAAGGCTAGATTATCAATACAGATTTGCTGCTAAGCAGCGACTGGTTGAGCTAAGTGGAACAGGGTAGTTTTACATTGCTACTGGTGGTGAAACAGTGTTTTCATTGTGGTGATGGTCTGAAACATTGGCATAAGAAGGATGATCCATGGACAGCACACACTATGTGTTTCTCCAAAGGTATGTTTCTGATTCATGTAAGGGGCATAGGCTTTGTGGGTACTATCTGTCGAACGAGAAATGCGCTAAAAACAGTGAAAGATGCGTCAAATATTAAATTTGAGGCAGGTATTCCGAACAAAGCAATTTCATCTATGTATAAAATTTGTTTCCAGGACGAGGAGAGTGCGATGTTCCATCCATGTGCTCACAGTACTACCTGTATTACTTGTGTATTGCATGTTGGGAGCCTATAGCATCTACAGTTCGAGCATTCATTTAACGTCATTAATACGGTATCAGAAATTTGTCTACTTTTTTGCCTTTAAGCGAACATTATGAAGTACTAGCTGAGATAACTGACTTCTCTCAGGGAGTCAGTAATCGAATTTTTCCATTCATGGAACAGAACTCTCGTGTTTCTCTAGTGAATTTTTTCGCGTTGCAAATTTGACAGATGTTATCCATTTTCCCGATTACGACCTGTTTGTGTTTGTTATATTCTTTCGGTGGGTCGTAGTTTTGTTAGGATGTACTGTTTGCTTGATTTCCCAGACTCTTATTATAAGACTGTAGCGATTCTTGACTCTTCAACCCATTCATTTCGTTGTCCTTTGGATTCTCTGCTTCTCACGGTGCTCATTTTCGTTCGATGGGAACGTAATCGTCTTTCCGCCCTTCGTCTGTTTCGTTTATTTGCTGTCCGTTGTGTTTTCGCCGTTTTGCATCAGAACTGGCAAGATCTCCTCTTTTGCGTTTATGCATTGTCTAAAGTATAAATCAGATAAAATTTTTGTTAACAAATGCACTAAGTACACTTCACACGCCTTATTTGCGACTTATATATGTTCCTGTATGTTCGGAACATTTTGGAATCTTCCCGAGTAATCCAAACTATTCCCGAACATTCCAGGGCGTCCTGTACACTCGGATGTTTTGGAATGTTCACGAATACTCTCGCACGTTCTCGAATGTTCTAGAAATTTGTAGAGGGCGGAACTTCCCAGCACTTATATCTTCAACGACACGCCCATCAGGTAAAAACGGGAACTCCCTCCTCGTTTGGGGGGGGGGGGGGGGGGGGGGTAGACGGCTACCACTCCATACAACTCCCTTGACCGTACAGGGAGTCGTTTCTGAGATTTAGTAGCGCGCACATTGTACTCTCACTTTTATAACATACACTGAGTATACCTAGAATGACATAGTTTGAGATCACTACGTCAGCAGTATCGACTTGTTGTTGGTCACTAATACTGCTGTAGCTCCATTTTCCTGTTGCAGTCAAATCGTTTACAGCACGTGAAAACTGGATGACGAATAACAATTTACCATCACCCACTTGTATCAGGTTCCACTCATTGTATTCGAGCTCCCAGTCCGGTAATGTGTCGCCTGCGCTGTACGTCGTGACTCCGCCAGGTCCACAAGTATTGGGTCGGCAGCCCTCGTGATGTTCCTCTGGGCGGGCCGTTAGATATATTTTATCCGCTTACGGCTATAATAAGATACTCTAACTCGAAAAGAAGCCCTATATTAAAACAGGGAAAGCGTTGTTTTCCACAGTACCGTCTTGGGTACAATCTGTCAGTTGCTATCTGGTACTCTGTCACTAAAATCGCGGAATTTAACATTCACTTCTCCCTTTAGTTATTATTCACCAGCATTTTCATCTTTTTTTTTGCCTGATATGCTATGACGTCATTATTCATACACAGCGTACGTATGCTACCTTATGAAACTATGCTATAAATTTAGATCAAAGGAACTAGCCTGCTTCAGTAGTTCTACAAAGTTTTCGAAATTAGAGAGTATTGATTGGTTGGAGGGAACACCTCTCATATACAGCGACAGCTCGGGTTGTACGACACAATAAGACTGTTTAACGTTGATGATCTCCAATTGGAGAGTAAAACCTATATATCCTATACGTCAAATCACAAGCCCGGGAGCTGGCAACGTTATTCGTAAATGCCATGCGTGTTTTGTAAAGTGACGCGGCACGTGGAAAAACGTGGTATTATCTGGCTGGAGATGCATCGTGTGTCTGATCCCTGTGCAAGACTGTGTACCTATGTACTAGAAGACCTTTCAACTAGTCTGTTGTGGAGTGTAATCAATTCAATTCGGCAATTATTGGTAATTACGCACCGCTTTTGCCGCTGTAATCACATTATTTTCCGTGTATTACGATGACGATGTCTTCCCTCTGCAAATCGATACTGTCATTCTTTCACAATGTAATGTCGGGGTACCATAGCTCTTAATATTTAGAACTATTTTGCTGAAGGTTTGCTTCTTGTAAGTCCTAACACGGTTGTTGGGGTTGACGCAGTGACGTTAAGGGCGTATTTCAGCTTGGGTAGCGTCATGGGCTAGTGGCATCCCTCACTTCATATCCAGTTGTGATTCACAAACGTTTTTGGAACACATCGGCTTCCGCGTCTACATATCTGTATGTTATAGACAACAGAATCACTTTAACAGATGCCGTGGCACTTTCTTAACTTTATAGCAATAGAGGATGGTCACACAAAGTCTTGCTTCAGGCTTTATGCGTATTATGACGGCTCCTTGTACATCCAAGACGTACGAAATCAAATTTTCGTTTAGATTTCGTTTATATTAAGATAGGCATGTACTTTAATCTGTTAAACACACAGTTTAGATACGGGAGGATTTAATTTCTGCCTATGAAATGTAAGGCGACTCTCATTATGCACTGAAGCACCAAAGAAACTGGTATAGGCGTGCGTATTCAAATACAGAGATATGTATACAGGAAGAATGCGGTCGGCGACGCCTATATAAGACATCTCATGTCTGGTGCTGTTGTTAGATCGGTTTATAACACTTCTTTCCGCTACTTCTATACCATAACCTTAAAGTAGGAGGCAGGTCGTGAAATAAAACTATCTAGTTAACGCAATTATGGTATAAAGCAACAAAGCAGTGTTACCCTTTGAGAGTAATTTTGTTATGTTGACCGTGTTGTACCTAACGGGGGTGGCCTATCGGAAATGAAAGTCGGAATTACGTAATTATTGAAACAGTAACAAATAATATTTTACCTAGCTACACAGTTTAAATAATAAGGAAAACAGTCGCCAGCCTAATTAGCCAAGATAAAGATTCACGTTCTTGTTTAAGAAAGTAGGTATAAGTAACTTTAACGAATAAACACAACGTATACTTTACCGTACACGAGTGCAACGAACTCTGACACCTGCATGTGTTAACGTTAAGGTTGGAACTAACAGCTAGAGCAGTACAAACTATTTTCAAAAATATAACAGGTAACGAAACACAATATTAGTTTCAGGGCTTATTCAAACTGAATGGTCTTTATAACGTTACTATTAATATTCACTGCAGAATCATCTATTGGACATACGTACAGTATTATCGTTCAATTATCTTCTTAGCTGACATACAAATATAAATGTGGTTCACTGCAAAATTATGAGCTGGTCACAGGTTAAATATCTATCAACTAACTACTATTCTATTTAGAATGAAAGTTAAATGGAATTCACTAACAGGTTGCTTCTCACTGTCTTTTGAATAAAGAAATGAATGTTTTCATAGACAGTGGTCTTCCCGTTACTTGTTACCTAGCATGAACACAATAGACAAACTGGGGATCCTGTTATACTATTAATGTGCAATTCCAATACACAAGAGGGACAAACAACAAACGAGTAAATAACTTTCCATAAATGCTATTCACGACTTTTTCTATAGTGAGACACAATATTGACAAATTTGCGAGATACTGACTCACCTTCTGCGATTTACAACAGGCAGCAATGTGATCATTTACTAAGCAAAACTTTATAAGCCTCAGTCTTAAGATCTTTTAATTTTAAAGTTGGCAACAACACTTTAATAAGCAGTTTTAATAGGAAAATTATTTTCAGTAAGCATCATTCACTTTAACTCACTCTCTTGCTACATTAACTTTCTTTTTACTATGTTCAAGAGGCATTAATTAGCAAAACACTGGTCTTTAATGTTCTTTCAGCAGGGACACTCGGTAATTACATTAGTTCAAACGGATAGGAACCTGAGAGGTGTTATGATAAGGAAAAAATCAAGGTAGGTACATAAATTCTGTTATAAGTTAACTTATATTGTACACACTAAAACATCCAATGAGCTGATCCTTGACTGTACATTATTATAGTGCTCCAATATAGTGATTGCGCAACGTCGTGGCGATTGCATGTTGGTAGGTGGAATTGCAGGCAGAATTTCTGGACTCTGTCATTTCTTGGTGGCGATGATGGATGCCAATACCAGAATAGTTCCAGCTATTTATCCACACACCCGAGGCATTGGAAAGTGGCAGAAAAAGCCTCTCTCGGAACCAGCACAATATACAACTTTTAAATGGCAGTGCACAGTTTGGTAGCTCGTCGCCGACTGACCCTTGTTCCACCTTTTCTACCTAGCCAACCACAACTTGCGCGCGCTACTAAGTTCCGTTCCCCAGGAGAATCACACTATCTTTTACATACAGGATAATTAAGAACCCTAATTGAAGGTCAGCAGTTTACATAACAGGAAACAATCATTTTAAACAAAACATATCATTTGCACATATAGGTACTTCTAAACAAAATTATTTAAACAAATTCCAAATAGATACAGTACGTTTTGTCTCTCTCCAATTGGGACAAAGAATTTAAATGACAGATATACTACATTGCATAGAATCAAACCATGACATCAAGGTTTTTACAAAGAAGGGAGTATACACTTTTGTGTTATCTATTCAATCAAACAAAATTTACAGAAGCTCAACGATGTAATATTAAATAAAACAAAAGTAAAATATATCAGTAGAGTATTAGAGATATGGTGTTACAGTTTACTGCTGCTAAAATGGGAGATTATCGAGATATAAGTGAGTTTGAACGCGGTGTTACAGTCGGCGCCCGAGAGATGGGACACAGCATCTCCAAGGTAGCGATGAAGTGGGGATTTTCCCGTAAGACCATTTCACGAGTGTACTGTGAATATCAGGAATCCAGTAAAACATCAAATCTTCGACATCGATGCGGCCGGAAAAAGATCCTGCATGAACGGGACCAACGACGACTGAAGAGAATCATTGAACGTGAAAGAAGTGCAACCCTTGCACAGATTGCTGCAGATTTCAAAGCTGGGCCATCAACAAGTGTCAGTGTGTGAACCATTCAACGAAACATCGTCGATATGGGCCTCGCATCCGAAGGCCCTCTCGTGTACCATTGATGACTGCACGACACAAAACTTTACGCCTAGCCTGGGCCAGTCATCACCGACATTGGAGTGTTGATGACTCGAAACGTGTTGCGTGGTCGGACGAGTTGCGTTTCAAATAGGATCGTGCGGATGGACGTGTATGGAGACAATGTCATGAAACCGTAGACCCAGCATGTCAGCAGGGGACTGCAGAAGCTGGTGGAGGCTCTTTAATGGTGTGGGGTGTGTGCAGTTGGGCTGAAATGGGGCCCCTGATACGTCTACTTCCATTCATGTACATTGTGCATTCTGACGGACTTGGACAATTCCAGCAGGATAATGTGAGACCGGATACGCCCAGAATTGCTGCAGAGTGGCTCCTGAAACAGTGTTCTGAGTTTAAGCACTTCCACTGCCCACCAAACTTCCCAGACAAAAAAATATTGACCATATCTGGGATGCCTTTCAACGTGCTGTTCAAAAGAGATCTCCACCCCGTCGTACTCTTACGGATTTATGGACAGCCCTGCAGGATTCGTCGTGTTAATTCCCTCCAAAACTATTTCACACATTAGTGTAGTCCATGTTGCGGCACTTCTGCGTGCTCGCGAGGACCCTACACGATATTAGGCAGGTGTACCAGTTTCTTTGGCTCTTAAGAGTATTATGGTATGTAATTCTTTTCGGATATATTGACTTTGACATCGTCTTTGAAAATGTCACGTCTGCTATATTACTGTCTCTGGTCGTGTGTTTACAGACTGTAAGTTACATCTTGTTCTGTTCTTTAACTAATATTTATGGTAATGAAAAACACCGTATGCTTTCCTTCTTTCCCTAATAAGTCAATTGTGTTATGCATGCCCTTGTGGCGTCCTTGGTCACAGGTTTTTCTCATAAAATCGTGTTTTCCGAAAATGCCGCTCGCAAATACTAACTACGTGAATTTAAATGCATGATCAGCGCTGTTGACTTACTTTTTAGAATATAGTGATCAATAATATCGGAAAAATACGAAGCTTTTAGAGAGCCTTGTTATATCAAACTGCAGTTATTTACATTCCATGTAGTAGACCCGTGTCATTTGTAATAACAACAATATATGGGAATGAATAGCTTCGTTTAATATTTTTTAGTGAATGACACCTCTAAATTGGTGCTTGAGAGATTTTTAAAACTGCTGATCTATGCACTTTGAGCTTGTCATCTTGTATAAACCCCAACTGATAATGTACACATCGCACTTTTTGCAGTGCCTCACAAGTATGTTTTGAATATTTGTTTTGGGTGATTACATTCATTTTTCTGCACCCTGGCCAGGCTAGTTTTACATCAGATTTTGAGGCCTAATTCCTATGAGTGTCAAATGTTGAAATATAGCATTGGCGCATATAGTTCAGAATTCTGGGCATTAATTTGACGAATGTTGCATATGTTTACACTGCATGCGTTTTTCTGTAGTCCGAGGGTAATCCCAAAAGTAAGGTCTCCTATTTTTTTATAAGTACATAGACCTATTTAATTCTACAATGGTTTACATCAGTTTACAGCTTCAACATTTAGATATTTTTCGACATAATCACCATTTCTGTAGATGCATTTTTTTAGACTTTGTGGCAGTTTTAGTATGTCCATGGCATACCAGCTCGCCGCCATGCTGTTCAGAAATTATGAACCTCTTCTTTCATCTCGTCGTCGGAGCTGAATCGCTTTCCGGCCAAATGTTCTCTTAACCTAGGGAACAGGTGATAGTCACTGGGCGCCAAGTCAGGACTGTAGGGTGGGTGGGTGATTACGTTCCACTGAACCTGTTGCAGGAGAGGAACGGTTTGCCGAGCGGTGTGTGGGCGAGCGTTGTCATGGAGAATGTGTACGCCCTTGCTCAACATTCCTCTTCTCCAGTTCTGAATTGCCTGTTTGAGTTTTTTCAGAGTCTCAGAGTACCTGTCAGCGTTAATTGTGGTCCCACCAATTCAGCTCCGACGATGAGGTGAAAGAAGAGGTTCATAACATGCTAAACAGCATGGCGGCGAGCTGGTATGACATGGGCATACAAAAACTGCCACAGCGTCTACAAAAATGCGTCGACAGAAATGGTGATCATGTCGGAAAATAGCTAAATGTTCAAGCCGTAAACTGATGTAAACCATTGTAGAAATAAACAGGTCTAAATACTTATAAAAAGTAGGAGGCCATACTTTTGGGATTACCCTCGTATTATGACTACAATCACAGCTTTTCATGTGTTAATCTCTTCTAGGAACGTAAACATCGCACTTCTTCGCACTGCAGTTGTCCTTTCAGAATATCGGAATTATCTTAGAGGCAGAAAATAATTAACTTTAAATAACCTGCGTTTTTTAACTTGTACTGTAGCCGTGTAAAGGTGTGGTGCAAAGATCGAACTATGGTCTCGAGTTTACAGTGCAGCCGCCTACTAGTGACTGGAGAAACTGTGATTTACTATTATTTCGTGTTTTATAGGTTTGTGGGAAGTTATTTAAGGTAAAACTTCTGTTCAAAAAATACGAATCTCTAATTCGTTATTTATATTATCCAAGCAAATGTTGGTTATCAATCATTTATAGAAAAACCTTGGATGACAGAAGCAAGTAGGATGCGGATATGGACTTACCTTTACCTCCGTTTTCAGAGCTTGTTGGATTGTGTTAATGGAAAAAAACTCATTTCCATAAAATAACAATTTCTGTTTTGTTATTTATGTTTGTACACAAATGTTAATTATTTAATGGGAAATATGCATTCTAATCGGTCCAGTATTCCACAGCAAATGATACATAGCTTCAGATCGAAATAAACCTCTCTGCTCCTAGCCCCTTCAAACCGATTCCTAGTCTCTCACCATGGCGCAACAGCACTACTACTTCCCGTATAGCAACACCTGCTGCCTATCAACCAAGAGGACCCATTTTATGCTTACCCTGTCCCAACACAACATTGATATCTTCATTCTTAATGTAAATGAAACGTTCCTACAACCACACCACACCATCCATACCTCTCCCTGTACCCTCCACTGCAGTAATGCCGATCTCTCCGTGGCCAGAGGTGAACTAGCAGTTCTCCACCATAGGCAAATCCCTGTTCAGCCACAAACATTATTCAAAAATCCCACTGAACACTTTACCCTTACCCTTTTCTTCAAAAGACTCACTGTTACCTATGCTACCACCTACACCTGACCTAACAATCCACTCTTGTAATTTCCTCACCCATACTGACCATAACTTTTCCACCTATATTACTGCCACTGACTATAAAATCCATAGCAGATCGCCTGTACGACTCCAGTGGTCACATGAGTTTGCCAAATCCCTCCATGCTAACAATGTCTCCACCCAACAGCACACCCATTCTGAAATAACACCAACCGTAATGTCACTCTAGCATCTTCCAACCGCCTTGGACGCCTCAGTGCAGAAGTCTTTGATCCAGCTGGAAGAGACCACCTACCTGTCCTCACCATGTGCTACACAGTACCCTAACCTCATGCATCCCATACCAATCAGCAACGAAAAGTTCTCCACAATTACTCCTGTACCAACTGGAGTGCCTAATAGGACTCTAACCCCTCCCGCTGGAGGTTCGAGTCCTCCCCGGGGCATGGGTGTGAGTGTTGTCCTTAGTGTTAAGTTAGTTTAAGCAGTGTGTAGGTCTAGGAACCGATGACCTCAACAGTTTGGTCCCTTAGGAATTCACACACATTTGAACCAAGAATCTAAAGATAGCCAAACTGGAAGCTACCCTCTAACCACCCAGCAAACGAATGACATCCCTCATGTCACAGCCTTCCTGCAACAGACCTTGTCAGTCCCCATATCCATAACCATCTCACTCCACTCTCCCACCACAAGCTGTACTTCTTCTCCATGTAACCCATCGATTTTGTTGCTGCTTCCTCCAGACTCGTTACTGGGATACATTTACGTGACATTGGAAAATAAGTGACACATTAGAAATGTACTCAAAGCCAAAAAACGGTGGAACTGGTCTAAGACATGCACCAGACTTACTGCTACACTTCCAGTTAATCCTTCCAAGTACTGCAAACCGTAGCACCACCCTACTGGCACCCCTCCCATCCGTCATTACTCAGTCCTTCACTACAATCTTCCATTGCCTGATGCTTTGAGCAAAGCTGATGAGTTTGCATCTAATATAAAACAAGTACTTCACAGAAAACTCAACACATTTCCTGACCGTTTTACTTATTGCCACTTCAAATAATCCTCTCTCTCCTTTTTTTGTAATCCTTCAAAAACTGTATACCACTCTCCTCACCACATCCTATTATCCTAACCTGTGGAAATCCGCCAAAATCCCACTTTTCGTTAAACCAAACAAACCCCCACTGATACCTCCTCATATTGCTCTATCTGCCTCACTTCAGTATTTAGCAAGGTTTATGAATCCATCCCCTCTCAATGCATCCACTGCCATCTGCACCAGCACCATCAGCTTCCTTCTCCCAGTATAGCTTCTGTCCCACTGCCTCTGCTGATGATCAACTTCTGAACCTCACCCATCTCCTATCCCAACAGCTCAACAATAGTAAATCAACCATCTTTATCTCCCATGACTTAGAGGATGCAAATGACTGTGTAATCCAGACTTTTGCACATTCAGTCAACAATGTCAATTCTATTGGATTCTTCAACTCGAATCGCCCATGCTATATCATTGTTAACAACATCAGTTCCCAAACTCTCCATTCCATTGTAAGAGTGCTCCAAGGGTTCTGTTCTCTCGCCTCCCCTTTACTTCTTACGCACCGCCAATATGCCTACACCACCTCCTTCCATTCACTTCCTTCAGTACACTCATGACACCGCTTTCTTTACCCTGTAGCCTACTATCCAGAAATCCCAACGAAGCCTTCTAATCCACGTTAATCAGTTTATCTCCTTGCATAACCAATGGTTCTTCAAAATTAACCACTCCAAAAACCAGGTAGTAATCAAAAGACACACTACCTGCACCTTCCGCTTCCATGTCTTCTACCTCACCATTTATCACTGTCCCATCTAGATAGCACACTAAAATATCTTGGACTAACCTTAAACCAACATTTAACATTGGAACCTCACCTAGTAACCATCCAACAGGAACCCCACAATAGACTAAATCTACTAACTGGCCTAACGTGTGGACTAAATCTCTCGACTGTCCTTCACACGTTCAAATCCCTGATCCACCCCATCCTTTGCTATGAAAATGTTTCTCTCCGCCTCACTTTTCGGATCCACTTATCAACCACCACAGGGATTCCTTACCAACTTACAAGATTCACATCTCTCCATGGTCACATTCCAAATAACCTACACCATCCATAAACTCGACACCAATTATCTTATTGTGTCCCTTCTCCTTTAAAATCCATGTCTGCTACCACGTCTCTGTCTACACATCCCACCAACCCCACATGTACACACCCTCTACATCCTTTCCTAAGTAAATTTCAACTGGATCATGAACTTCACCCCAAAGATAAACCTGTCCTTCCAAGTAAATCCATAGTACCCTATCCAGCGCTCCCTCCTCCTCATGTCCCCCTCCCACACTTCTCCTTTTCCCCTTTCCTGCCATGTTCCATCCTTTCGTATTCTCCAGTCTACAGCTTCCAGTACCAGCTGCCTCTGTCTTCTTGTTCACCACAAACAACCCTGTGTTTGTCGCCACCTCTTCATAGTTCACTGCCCTCATCATCGTCACTCCCCTGTCTCTGTCTCAAGACAGGTCCTTTTCCAGTTATAGTGGAAGTTCATGGCGCTCCATTTGTAGTGTTCAGTGTATCTTCTGTCGTGTTTAGTGTTTCTCCAATGTTTTTTTCAAGTGTTTCTCAAGTGCTGTTACACATACAGTGTGTCCACATTTTTATCACTGTTTTTAAAGCAATTCATGAAGAAAACGTTTTATTATTCGTATTTGTACCATTCCTGTCACCTTCCTAATTATTTTAAATTCATAGCATGTGTGTCTCCTTGCCTTTTTGTTTTCAGCACCTATGTTAGTACAAGTATTATGTTCACCTGGCTTAAATATGGGTTACTTGTATGGGTCCCAGCCCACCAGCCCCTGCCTGCATGGGTCAAGGGAGAATAATAAAGATAAAGAAAAAAAAGAAAAAGAGACTGATGCACAACCCTCAGAAAAATTTCCTGAAAAAGGTGATGTAATCATAGCTGCAGACCTGAGGCACGATGTGTGTGGCAGTGTGGAGGGGTGGGGTGGCGGATCCTTCATGTAAAATATGCAGGAGAGCAGGATGTGGGGGTGGAGGTCCTGATATCAGCGAAATATGAGATGCATGTGAACTGCAGCCAAGTCTCTCTCCCAGAAATGAAGGAGGCAGTTGGGGAAGTTGGTACTTCATGGAAAATTTGGAGAAGTGCAGTGAGTGGGGGATGGGGAGGCCTCTGTCCTCCTTTCCTTGGAATGTGATAGGCTGTCGTGATTCCTGGAATGACCTTGGAGATATGGAAGTGCTGATGCTACCCTTGGCGAAATACACTCCTGGAAATTGAAATAAGAACACCGTGAATTCATTGTCCCAGGAAGGGGAAACTTTATTGACACATTCCTGGGGTCAGATACATCACATGATCACACTGACAGAACCACAGACACATAGACACAGGCAACAGAGCATGCACAATGTCGGCACTAGTACAGTGTATATCCACCTTTCGCTGCAATGCAGGCTGCTATTCTCCCATGGAGACGATCGTAGAGATGCTGGATGTAGTCCTGTGGAACGGCTTGCCATGCCATTTCCACCTGGCGCCTCAGTTGGACCAGCGTTCGTGCTGGACGTGCAGACCGCGTGAGACGACGCTTCATCCAGTCCCAAACATGCTCAATGGGGGACAGATCCGGAGATCTTGCTGGCCAGGGTAGTTGACTTACACCTTCTAGAGCACGTTGGGTGGCACGGGATACATGCGGACGTGCATTGTCCTGTTGGAACAGCAAGTTCCCTTGCCGGTCTAGGAATGGTAGAACGATGGGTTCGATGACGGTTTGGATGTAACGTGCACTATTCAGTGTCCCCTCGACGATCACCAGTGGTGTACGGCCAGTGTAGGAGATCGCTCCCCACACCATGATGCCGGGTGTTGGCCCTGTGTGCCTCGGTCGTATGCAGTCCTGATTGTGGCGCTCACCTGCACGGCGCCAACATGCATACGACCATCATTGGCACCAAGGCAGAAGCGACTCTCATCGCTGAAGACGACACGTCTCCATTCGTCCCTCCATTCACGCCTGTCGCGACACCACTGGAGGCGGGCTGCACGATGTTGGGGTGTGAGCGGAAGACGGCCTAACGGTGTGCGGGACCGTAGCCCAGCTTCATGGAGACGGTTGTGAATGGTCCTCGCCGATACCCCAGGAGCAACAGTGTCCCTAATTTGCTGGGATGTGCCGGTGCGGTCCCCTACGGCACTGCGTAGGATCCTACGGTCTTGGCGTGCATCCGTGCGTCGCTGCGGTCGGGTCCCAGGTCGACGGGCACGTGCACCTTCCGCCGACCACTGACGACAACATCGATGTACTGTGGAGACCTCCGCCCCACGTGTTGAGCAATTCGGCGGTATGTCCACCTGGCCTCCCGCATGCCCACTATACGCCCTCGCTCAAAGTCCGTCAACTGCACATACGGTTCACGTCCACGCTGTCGCGGCATGCTACCAGTGTTAAAGACTGCGATGGAGCTCCGTATGCCACGGCAAACTGGCTGACACTGACGGCGGCGGTGCACAAATGCTGCGCAGCTAGCGCCATTCGACGGCCAACACCGCGGTTCCTGGTGTGTCCGCTGTGCCGTGCGTGTGATCATTGCTTGTACAGCCCTCTCGCAGTGTCCGGAGCAAGTATGGTGGGTCTGACACACCGGTGTCAATGTGTTCTTTTTTCCATTTCCAGGAGTGTATGACATGTGCAATCGTTCCACCTGTAATATGGCACCACTGATAAAATGCTGACAGATAATGAGTCAGCATTTCTTGCCAGAACCTGCAGTGCCCTACTACTTATAAGTAACATATTGCTATCCCACGACCTCTGTCAATTCATTAGAAGTGTCCTATAAAGACATTTTATAGTCCTGTGGAGACCGTGATTCCAGATTTTACTCATATGTGAGCCGTGTTAGGAAAACAAATGGTAGCACCAAATTTTTTTCTTTAAGAGGGTGGCTTTATTGGAGTGAACAGTAGACAATGAAATTTAAAAAACAACTCTCCACAAATATGGCTTCACAGGTAACATTAAATTTACGATAGTTAAATTTTATTTTTAAACTTTCAACAGATATCCATTAATGCCTTTTCTAAAACAATCAGTGATAGGCCTAACGAGACAGTGCAATCCACCCCAACATTTCCATAGACAATAGACACAAGCTGCACATTTTGCCAAGATAAAATTCCCCCAAAACGTAAAACATAAATCATTACACTATAATGCTGCATCAGTTATCAACATAAAAATTCCCAAGGAGTCCAAGGCTACATTTTAACATTTCTGACATCGCAGCAGTAGGCAAGATATCAGAGAAATATGAGATGCATGTGAACTGCAGTCATGTCTCTCTCCCAGAACTCAGTTAACTCAGTTAACAAAATACAATTACACCAAAACTCAAATACAAGTTAAAATGTAATACACACGGCGACAACCGCCAGCTTACAATAGTTCAAAACATTATTCAACCTCATAGGTGCGCATATGTCATTACCAAGGGGAGTGTGCGAACCAACTTGAAGCAACTGTAATATGGCATAGACCAACTTACAGATTCGGCAGTCTATGCAGAGAAGTCGGCAAGAAACGGTAAACAAGTCAGGAAACGATCACCGTCGCCCACATACACACTCGCGCACAGTTGCCAACCTAAAGCCAGAGATATTGGACAGGCAGGGTGCAATGAAGCAATTCGTCACGGAACCCACCGAACCATGGACGGGAACTACCAAAATTCACTCACCTTAAACTTTACGTACGACGCCTGGGCGAGGAAACGGGAAATCGTACGGGCACAGACCAGCAAAAATCCCAGACAAACACACAGAAAGCCATATATTCCAAAACATAATTTAATCAATTATCCCCCAAAACCCTGGAACTTGGCACAAGCGGAATTAAAGGCCACAGGATCCAAAAGCAGTCTGCAGAAGAGTAAGGAGGGAAAAGATTAAACAAAGTTCTGCAACACGAACACTGGGGTTTGTCCCCGATTCCGACAGAATCATAACAACGAAGATAATCTTCTTAGCCATAGCACGCTGGAACACACAAACAGCACCAAACTTCCGAGGACGGAAAAGTACTCCCCTGTAAGCTATATCCGGGAGCAGCACAGCCACAAGCCCATGCCAAGGCGCGGTCCAGGGAAATCGCCGCGAGAAAGATGATCCAGCACGAGTATCGTCACCCGGGCCTCAGTAAGGCGCAGCCAGACAGGGCAGGAAAGCTAATAATCAGGTGACGACTCCAACCACCGACCCGGGGAGCAGCGAGTAACACCAGTACCGGCCAGCAACAGCGTGGAGGGACCCACCATCCGACGCAAAAGGCAATCCTCGCGTCGCACACGCCCGAACTTCACTGCCCGCGCACACGCCACGGGGCAGAGACGGCGCCACCCGCCGACAGGAGGCGCCCCGCAACGGAGAAAGGAAACACCACTCGGAGGCCCAACGATCGAGAATCGATCTGGTATACCGCCGCCACGACATCATATGTGCTGGTCGTGCAAGATTGCATTTGCTTCTTCAGAATTGTTTTTTCAGCGCCATACTCGCGTTAAAAGCGGAGGTTTGCGCCGTCAGCGACAGGGCCTGTCAAAGTATGCTGGTGAAATATACAACGAAGAGCATATGCAGTTTGCCATATTCAGTGTAAGTAAGGAAATGATATTACAATTTTTCTTAAAGCGCAATCGGAGCTGCCTTTTTATATTGGTTGCCGGGTTAACTGAATTACAAATAGGAATATAAGATATGTTTTGTGCCGAATAGGATGGTCTTCTGATCCTAAGTTGAATGAGATGCACGTTCTATTAGGCTAGTATTATGATTAGTTATCTACCATCAGTGGGATCTGTTTAGCTGGCCTACTTCAGAACACAGGGTGTCCATAATCAAAGTTGCTGTTTGAAAACACTGCAGAAAAAGAAGGACTGTTCAGAATCATGTCAAATACGAAAAGCGTTTTATTGGCGCAGGGAGAAACGTCATAGGAAAGAGGAACGAAAATTTGACCAATAGATGTCGCTGTAAGCTTCGGAATATGCACACCGACAGGAGCCCGGCACACGGCCGTTACTCACTCTGAGCCTGAGTCGCCCAACATCACTGCCTCCACGAAGGATCGCCCTCTGCTGGTAAAGCTCTTTCACAACAACGGTGACTCTGCGCCAGTAGCCCCGCACACATTCTGGACACTCATGGTTATGAGTAAAGGCATTGGTCTGACGTCTGCTAAGGGTCCGTGGAAAATCACTACAAAATTCGAAAAGGCAGGTTCTTTAGAAGTGCAGTGTGGGAGAAGGAAGAAAGCAGTTGAAGTTGTGGTCTCAGGACCGCAGTGGTGGTGTGCAAACATGCAGTGCAAGGAGGATTGCCTGCGAGCACGGTGGATAAGATCCTACGAAACCGCACTGCTATCCATACAAAAACACCCACCTTCAGGAGTAGCACCCTGCTGACCTGCCCGAAAGTCAAATGTTCGCTCTTGAATTTCGTAGTCTCATGGAAGTGGACAATAGACGGCCATGGAACATTAAGAATTTAGGAAAAGGAAAATGTACATGCACATCAGCCGGAATGACTTCATTCTGCAAAGGTCACTGTGATGTGCGGATTGACGACAGTGTTTGCTGTAGGGCCGTATTTTTTCGAGAACATGGCTCTGTGGCCCTAGTTACCTGTACCGTCACCGCTAAACGCTACAAGAGTCTTCTGCGCACCATCGTCATTCCAAACCTTCAACAACGTCGATGTGTGGGTGGGATCATTTTTATGCAAGACGGTGTTCCTCTGTACTTTGTGCATCCAATCGAGTGGCTGCTGCAAAGACACTTGCTAAATGATAGAATTGTTAGCCTTCATTTCTCTACTACTTTATCTTTCAACTCACATGACTTTCATCCGTGTAATTACTGGCTGTGCGATTATGTGAAAGATGTTGTGCTCAGTGTTCAAAAACGAACCTGAGTGAACTGAAGGCACAGTAGCATAACGCATTCTCAATAAGACCTCCGAGTCACTCCGATCTGCTGTGGTACTTCTTGTTACTCGATTTCAACTTAAGACAGAAAACAGCGCCACAGCACACTAAACAAGTCTTCCGCGAGCCTCCTGAAAGTTAGAAACGGATGTAATTTTGCTTTTTATGCTGTTTTTGACCACTGAACAGTTACAAACGTATTTTTCCCATCCGATGTGATACGAGCCTGCCGTCCTGGATGGTCTAGTAGAGTCACATTTGCTGACTGCTAAACTTCTTCAGCCATGCCCACTGAACAATATGGATGGTGTAACGTGCAACTCCAACCACAACCGCCGTATTGTGAATCTTCTGTCATTTTTGGCTGACCATATTTACGTTAAGATTTTGGCAACGCCATCTCTTGCTCAAATATTCGTTATATTTCCCCCCTTGTCAATAGTACGCCTTTCAAATCTGACGTCATTCTACGAAGTGGTTCTCATTCTACACTTTACTGCCACCAGATGAACAAAATTATGTTTCATAACGCGAAAGCCACTGTTCAGAAGATTGCAAATGAAAAACACATCCTGCTGACAGAACACGTATTCGAAGAACATTTGTCACACAATGCAGCACTTTGAGTTTGTAGACAGAGCGGAATGTAGTCACAACGTTATTGTACTCCATGCAGGCATCGAAAACGGTAATAGTCTGTGGAAGATCAGAGCTACACGCAGACGAAGCTACTACAACAAGTGTACGTAACAAAGACTGCTCTGGACCCTTCTTTTCTGTTGAAGACGTTGTTATCCGGCAGTCATCGGTGACATGAGTTCTACTCATCAACCGAGATGCTCGGTGAAACTTTGAATCTTTTGTTATTCCAATGAGCCACTCGGGCTCAAAAAGATATCTGCATGCCAAAGCCGATTACAAGTATTGTCGGTGGTCTAGAAGAACTAAAGGTATGTGCATAGGAACACTCGGGCCAGTCCACGAAGGGCAGTTTAGTATCATGGACGAAGATCCGTGCTCCATTACATCAGACAATGCAGGGTATGAAGCTACAATGGAACTGACAACTGTATCTAGCCTGACCAAAGAACAACATCACTGAGTGACAGCTGTTCACCTTCAGTTCTCTGATACTTTCGGATCTGGAGTGGAGAAAAAGACAGACAAAGTGGCCTACTGTAAAACACTTTATCAACAATGGGGATCACCTACCAATTAGCCAGCGGTGATACAGGGTGGCGCCAGCTGAACGACGGATGATCGGGGAGGAAGTGGAAGAGATGTTACAAGATTATGTCACTTAACCTTCACAGAGTCCTCTCCTTTGGTTCTTTGTAGATGAACATTGGCATATGTCGTCTCTGCATCGATAACCGACAGCTGAACAAAATCACGAAAGAAGTCGTCTACCCACAGCCATTCGTTGCCAAAAGAGAGAAAAGTGTTTCTCAAATACGGAAATTGAGATCAGCAACTGGAAAATAGAAGTTTTTGAGGCTGACTGGAGGAAGACTGCCTTCAAAACACCTGATGGCCTCTGTCACTTCATATTTACGCTGTTTCGATTGTGTAAGACCGCAGTCGTCTACGAAATTACGGTGGACAACATGTCTTTGCTGTCTAGATGACATAATCTTTTTCTTACGAAAACTTTGAAGAACGCCTAAGCTAGCTGACAACCGTGTTAAAGTGCGATGAAATTGCAGATCTGCAGCGGAATCCAACGAAGTGAGGCTTTGCCGACCAAGAAAGAGAAATTTTGGGGCACGTAGTAAATACCAATGGAATTTGTCCTAGTCCAGAGAAAATAAGCGAAATCACAGATTTTATAACTCCTTGGCACATTTTTGATACATAAGATTCCCTCAGACTGTGCATTTGTTATTGGCGATTCATAAAGGCCTTGAGAACCAAGGCACATCCCATGCAAGAACTGCAGCAGCGAGGCGCCAAATTTTCCTGGAAAAAGATCCAACATAGTGCCTTCCTTTTCCTTAAGCAGGCGAAAACGTCTCCTCCAGTTCTGACATTGTATGGCAAGATTTCCAAGAAGAACTTCACACTGGCTTTGTAGATATGGTACAAGTGTAATTTTCACAAATTCTGGAATTTGCTGCATAAAAATTTGATAGCTTATGCTTTCAAAGTATCTTCCAAATCAGGGATCAACTACTCTACAATGGAAATACAGAACCTTGCCGTAGTTTGGACCATCACGAAGTTCCACCTGTATTAATTTCGCACGCCATCTACGGTTTTGGTGAACCACCACCTCTATGCTCCCTAACTAGCATAAAGGATCCGGTGTGATACGAGCCTGCCGTCCTGGATGGTCTAACAGCGCTAGCTTTGTTGACTGCTAAACTTCAGCCATGCCCACTGAACAGTATGAATGGAGGCATAGCAGCTGAGGCTTCAGGAGTAGTCTGTCATAGATGGATAAAATCTCAGTCAGTGCCGCAATTAATATCACTGCAGCTGAGCATGGGAAAGACCGAAATGTTGACGACCATAGCGGCACTGAAAGAGGAGGAACCGATCGAAGGAGAATTCCAGTTAATAAACAGAGCACTGAATAAGGGAATCTACACACACCAAAAAAAACGTTTTGCATCACCTTCGTTCCTAGACTTCCGGAACCTGTACAGAAAACTGCAAGAGAGATCAACATAAACATCATTTCCGCCCCTTTTATTGCTCATGAAGACCACACATTACACGTTGTACCACCATGCAGCGAGACATTCAGAGGTGGTAGTACAGATTGCTGTACACACCGGTACCTGTAATACCCAGTAGCACTTTCTCTTGCACTGATTCATGCCTGTATTCGTCGTGGCACACACTGGTTCATCAAGGCACTGTTGGTCCAGATTGTCCCACTCCTCAATGGCAATTCGCCGTACATCCCTCAGAGTAGTTGGTGGGTCACGTCGTCCATAAACATGTTCGATAGGGTTCATGTCCGGACAACGTGCTGTCCACTCTACTCGAGCGATGTCGTTATACTGAAGCAAGACCGAGTGAGGTGGTGCAATGGTTACCACACTGGACTCGCATTCGGGAGGACGACGGTTCAAATCCGTCTCCGGCCATCCTGATTTTGGTTTTCCGTGACTTCCCTAAATCGTTTCAGGGAAATACTGGGATGCTTTCTATGAAAGGGCACGGCCGATCTCCTTCCCCGTCCTTCCCTAACCGGAGCTTGTGCTCCATCTCTAATGACATCGTTGTCGACGGGACGTTAAACACAAATATCATCCTCCTCCTCCTCCTCAAGGAAGTCATTCACAAGATGTGCACGATGGGGGCTCTACTTGTCGTCCATGAAGACGAATGCATCGCAAATACGTTGCTGATATGATTGCACTATCGGTTGGAGGATGGCATTCACGTATTGTACAGCCGTTATGGCGCCTTCCATGACTACCAGCGTCGTACGTCGGCCCCACATAATGCCACCCCAAACAGCAGGGAACCTCCACCTTGCTGCACTCGCTAGACAGTGTGTCTAAGGCGTTCAGGCTGACTGTGTTGCCTCCAAACTGGTCTCCGACGATTGTCTGGTTGAAGGCATGTGCGACACTCATCTGCATCTTGTTGGGCCCATCTGTGCCGCTCTGCATGGTGTCGTGGTTGCAAAGATGGATCTCTCGATGGACGTCGGGGATAAAGCTGCGCATCATGCAACCTATTGCACACAGAGTCGTAACACGACGTTCTGTGGCTACACGAAAAGCGTTATACAACATGGTGGCGTTGCTGTCAGTGTTCCTCAGAGCCATAATCCATAGCATTGCAGTAGTAGCCCTTGGGTGGCCTGAGCGAGACATGTCATGGACAGTTCCTGTCTCTCTGTGTCTCATCCATGTCCGAACAACATCTCTTTGGTTCACTCCGTAATGCCTGGACGCTTCCCTTCCTGGCACAAAGTAACAATGCGGACGCGATCGAACCACGGTATTGACCGTCTAGGCATGGTTGAACTACAGGCGAGCCGTGTGCTTCCTTCCTCGTGAAATGTCTGGAACTGATCGGGTGTCAGACCCCCCTCCGTCTGTTAGGCGCTGCTGATGCATGATTGTTTCCATCTTACGACGGGTTTAGTGACATCTCTGAACAGCCAAAGGGAAAGTATCCACGGTCAATGTCTATCTGCAGGAGTTCTGGGAACGGGGGTGATACAAATCATTTTTAATGTGTGTGTTATCCTTTGGGGCAGAACTGGTTTCTTCATCGCAGCTCATCTATGCCCGGCTATACTGAAAAATTTCCACGACTCTTCAACATCTCATCAACTGGGAGTTATGAAGAGAGTAACATATACAGGTATCCCTGGCTAGGATTCTACCGACTCATTGGATATTCTGTAAGCACTGCAAGGAACACGAACAGTAAAAAATGGTTCAAATGGCTCTGAGCACTATGGGACGTAACAGCTGTGGTCATCAGTCCCCTAGAACTTGCAACTACTTAAACCTAACTAACCTAAGGACAACACACACATCCATGCCCGAGGCAGAATTCGAACCAGCGACCGTAGCGGTCACACGGTTTCAGACTGAAGCATCTAGAACCGCTAGGCCACTCCGGACGCTTGACCTTCAACATTCTCTCGAGAGCAATAATGTTTCCTGGTAGATGCTCAAGCCGTTTCAAGCTGATTCTTGTCTTCTTCCTCTTTCTGCGTGTTTACTATACCTTGCGGCTCTTTTTCATCCAAGTTTCCATCTCTTTCTACCCTGCCAGTCCTTTCTTAGCGTGGCCCTGTTCTGCGCCACACACCTCACTCCACTGTTCCAATGTAGCCGGAATGTCCTCTTTTCCTGTCTCGTTAAGGTATCCAGTGTCGCAGTTTAGAGGGCCATCTTTCCTCTCATATTCTTCTAAGATGTTTATGCCATGTTACACGTTTCTTCTCAGTTGTGTCAACAATATCTCTTGCAACTCCCATCTGGTTTCGTAACACTTTCTTTCTAATTTTGTCTCTCCTTGCTAGTTCATAACTTCGTCTCCAAAACTTCTTTCCAGTGTCTTTAATTTCTTGTCATTGTCCCTGGAGACTTCCCACAGTTCAACACCATACAGAGCAACGTGCTCAACTATATTCCATGTGGTGTCACCGCCAGACACCACACTTGCTAGGTGGTAGCCTTTAATTCGGCCGCGGTCGAGTAGTATACGTCGGACCCGCGTGTCGCCACTATCAGTGATTGCAGACCGAGCGCCGCCACACGGCAGGTCTAGAGAGACTTCCTAGCACTCGCCCAGTTGTACAGCCGACTTTGCTAGCGATGGTTCACTGACAAATTACGCTCTCATTTGCCGAGACGATAGTTAGCATAGCCTTCAGCTACGTCATTTGCTACGACCTAGCAAGGCGCCATTATCATTTGCTATTTATCTTGTGATGCATGTGCCGTCAGACCGATGTTCACCAATTATGGATTAAGGTTAAGTATTCCAGAAGCTACGTACCTTTTTTACTAGACAACTCCTTTAACTGTTCCAGACCTCACGCCAGCCTGCGTGTCCTTAAACGCGTGCCTTTCGGCTACCTCATAGTGGCTTGGCTGTCTTGCCAAGTCACAACATTCCACATTTCTTCCTCTTCAATTTTTTTTTGACGAGATTTTATTCCAGATAATGAAGTGTAACTGCCTAATTTCCATCCTACCCTTCGATATTCAGTGCTTATTTCCTCGTTGCTTCCACTATAGACAGAAGTGATTGTCCCTAAATATTTATACGAAAGGCTACACTTTATTGTAGATCTATCACCGACAACACTATCCTTTCCTGTACCTCCGAGAACCAAGTACTCAATCTTTGTAAAGTAAATTTTGGTGGCCCATTGCTGCTATTCTGCTTTACGCTTTCATAAAATGTTAGACAAATACTCTTCTTCCTCGGCGAAGATGAAGCGATCGTAGGTGAACTTTAGGGAACAGGGTGTCATCACCTATTCTAATTCCCACGTTCTTGCACTTCCTTTTCCAGGCTCTCAGTGCTTCATTGGAAACTATTTTCAAGAGGTTACGCTCTAAACAGCACCCATGTCTCGGTCCTCTGCTAACTGTAAGTTTCTGTAATAGCAACTTCCTAACTTTAGCGGAGTTATTTTCTGAATACAGCTTTCTAAGGGCTTCTACATAACATTTATGAATATTCTGTTTTTATTATTATTATTGTTATTATTATTGCTTCTGACATTCTAGAATGTTTTACACTGCCATAGGCCTTCTTCAAGTCTTTAAAAACCATGTGTGTCTCAAAGTTATGTGTCAGTCTCTTGTCAGTCACCAGTATAATGATGCAAGTATTATCGTCTTCCTGCACGAAAGCCATTCTCTTCTTCTACTTCCTCAATTTCTCTCTCTTTTCTAGTTTTAAGCATCTTACTGTACAGTCCTGAAATAGACCTCAGAACGGTGATGCCTCAAGAATTTGCACCATCATCCTTGCTTTCATTTTTAAATGTGTTGGACATTAACCCTTCTTTAAACTCAGTTCCCGTCCAATAAGACAGCGCTTAAACGACTTTGTAAGGTGTTCAAATAACACGTTTGGTCCGGCCTTCGACGACTCCATATATAAAGCTCCAGATTTGGTACTTTGCCGTTTTTGAACTGCTTATCTGTATCTTATTCTCGTACATCCTCTGTTGTTGTACGCTGGATTTCTGCATCTTTCTCGTCAAGGAGCGTATGTCCTGAAATTCGGATTGATTTCTTCAAACAGTTCTTCATAGTATGTCTTCGATTCATCAAGGCTTACCAGCTGAAACTTTATACTACTTCTATCATTTGTTCTTAGCTGTTTTATCACCTTCCATGCTTCTTTGAACTCCCAAATAGCATTTTTCACTCTAATGATTGCTTTCTTTGCCTATCCTCTCAGTCTTACATACTTGCTTCTATCATCAGCCGTTTTGCTCATAAGCACCTGTTGCAGGGCTCCTTCCTCTCCTCCCCTTTCTGACAATATCACCATCCCATCAACTACTTTCAAATTTGCCAGACATGTTGTTAACTACTCCGAGCCTTTCAAACGCAGCTTCGTGAATAACTCTCGCAATTGTCATATACGCTGCTTCCACTACTGCATCATCAGTCTGACGTAGTCCTACTCAGCTTGCCTAGGAAGCCATATGAAGGATGTTGCAGTAAACTTAACTTATTCTGTGGTTGGACCAGTTTCTCACAATTCTCGTTACAATTGTTTTGGCAGCTACTGATTTTTTTACAAGGGGATCCAAAGTGCACATCGAAGCAGGAAATTATCAGATAAACATTCTGCTCCCCTTGAGACTCTGCAATCTTCCACTTTTGAACGATTCCTTTCATTCCTTATAGCACAGTATATTATAGATGATATCCTTCTTTTAAGCTGTGTCCAGGTATACTTCTCGATCTTTTTGTGTAGGAAAAGTGGTTCCATATCTTTAAGACTGACTGTACACACATTTCTAGCAGCCTGTGTTCACTATAGTTCACAATATCCTCCACAAATTTGTCCACAACCCTGCTAGCATCCTTATTAACCACTCATCTATTAAAATCTCGTAAAAGATACGGCTCCTTCCTACTACTAATGCCGTGTTGGAGGTTTGTCAAATCATTAATGAAATTGATCTTATGAGCGGAAGTAGCATTATTTGTGTATGCATATGCTGCAATGATCGCTGCGTCATATACTCTTAGCTTCATATTAACACGTATGAGAATTCGCTTACACAGTCCCATTTCATAACGTAGCATTTCCACTTCTTATGTGCCGCAACTCATATCCCCTTCTTTACCCAACACTTTTTGTTCACTCCACTATAAATATGTCCTCTACTCCTTCACCTTTCTGTTTCGTATCTGTTAGTGCTACGGTGGATATCTTTGAGTACTTTTGTTTTGTTAGTTGCAATTCCCTGAACGTTGCATGCAACAAAATGCATATATCGGTTTCGTCTGCTGCGTCTATTCCCATTAAGGCCGATCTGTTTCCAAGATGTACTCCAGGATTCTCCTGCAAATTGATGTTTTCTGAGTGATGTGGAGCGGATCCAACGCCTTAACCTCCAATATGGAGGATCACGTAATTTTTAATCAAGGTTTTCCTCCTTTCTACTGATTGTTGTTCTGACGTTAAGGGTTAGACTGCACCAATGTCCATCCTCTCCACTATCGCCAACGTTGGAGACAGAATAAGAAAGTGAAAGCCACCCTCGGGCCTCGAAACCCAGAAATCCGTGTCGGAGAAAACAAGAGTTGTTAAATAAAAATATATTCTCTGCCATTCCTGGCTGGTGTAGTTATAACAGCCTTTTGACTGCTGATTCCAGTCTCAGCACTGTCTTCAAATGAACTACTTCTCATACTGGTTTCATACAGATGTGATTCATTTGTTAAGTGAACGACAGGAGAGAATGAACTAAGTATTCCAGTTTCTAGTGCTAACCATGAAAATCCGTCAAATCACTGCATCACAAATATTGGCTAGCATTCAGTAGATAGTGTGACGCCAAATGTTTGTCGATAAACTTGCTTTAACCTTGACGCGCCAACGTCTTCCCAGAGGGCGTATTCTGACAATTAGGCCTCTGCGCCGAGGCTGTATTTCGCTCCACCTAGAGGGCGTCCAAACTTAATGCAGGCGTCAAAGTTTAACAGCCCATTGCCGGAGCTCGCTGCGCCCTTAAGCCGTCCTGCTGGAGTTTCCGCCCTTAGGCGTGAGTCTCCAAGTGGATATGTTTCCTGCATCTGGGAGGGGAACTCCGTTAGGCATTTGGTATGCGTTCAATGTTCTTGAATTACTAATTCTCATAAGCTGGAGGCGGCGTTTGTAAGATGGGGAATGCCGAAAGTACTCGACTACAGCTACAGTAACTGAAAGTAAAAGGCATACCTGCTGTTATAGTTCAAAGTGTTATTGCTTACCTGATTCAGTTTCTAGCAACGTAGTCTTCTTTTCAGGGATATTATGCTGTCGTATAGTTTCTGCAAAAAGAAATAAAAGCCTTTCAGGATCTTAGATGACGCCTGGATGCTAACCACGAAACAACAACAAGTTGTTTACACTTGCAAATATTTATATTTTTTAAAACTACTCAGTCAATTTGTTCACAAAACTAACATCCACCGGCTTGCAGCCAAACTCCATATAAAACACGACTCCTTACAAAAAGTGGCACGAGACTATCTTCTACAACGGTTCTTCCCGTCCAGCGCGATTGAGAACAATGATTAAAAACAACTACATTACAGACATCTGTGTTAAGGATATTATTTAAATCGGCTGATGTACGTAACGAAGCTCACTGAAAATAACATAAATATTTTCGTGTTAAAACATAAACTATACTATTCACGTAAAATATAACAGTAAAGAATGAAATAATGCATTAAGTGAACAAAGGTTTACAAATGAAAATGTCGATTCCATCGGTATCTGATGCTTCAAAACGCCATGAGGCTTGATTACTTCAGAATTTGTATCTTCTTACAATATACTTAAATGAAATCCTCATCAGCAGATGTCGCCTTAAGGTAACGTGAACTGCAGATACGAAAGTTCGGAAATAACAAGTTTAGCAACGTTCATCGGAGACAGAAGTATGACTATGATTGCTCCAGGGAGTGTTATGGCACCGTTCATGTTCTCTACATTCATAAACGATCTGGCTAATAGGATGAGCTGCAGTTGCGGCTGTTTGCCGATGACGCTGTAGTGTACTGGAACATGTCATCATTGGCTGACTGTAAGAGGATATGAGATCACTTGCAGAGAATCTCAAGCTGGTGTGATGAATGGCAGGATGTTATAAACGTAGAAAATGTTAATGCGGACAAGTAGTGAAAACAGTTCAAAATGGTTCAAATGGCTCTGAGCACTATGGGACTTAACTGCTATGGTCATCAGTCCCCTAGAACTTAGAACTACTTAAACCTAACTAACCTAAGGACATCACGCACATCCATGTGTGGCAGGATTCGAACCTGCGACCGTAGCGGTCACGCGGTTCCAGGCTGAAGCGCCTTTAACCGCACGGCCACACCGGCCGGCGTGAAAACAGTGTTTTAATGTCAGAATACAGCGTTATTACTGAGGTGCTTGTCACAGTCAAGTAGACAAATCCTTGTAAAACGACATTAAATGAACGGGCACGCAAAGGCGGTAGTAGGCAAAGGGAATGGTCGATTCCGGTTTATTGGAAGGCTTTTAGTAAACTGTGCACTTCTATAAAGTAGACAAAGAATAGAGCGCCAGTGCGACCCGTTTCTGTGTACTCCTCGAATCTTTGGAATTCCCATCAGACAGGATTACAGGAAGACATCGACGCAATCGAGGACCTTGCTACTAGAGTTGTTAACGGTAAGCTCAGTCAACAGGCAACTGTCTGTAGTTGTGCATAATAGTATGTACTGGGAACATTGAAAAACTCATTTACGCCTCTGGGAAAGACTGAGTTGCGTCAAATTAAAAACGAAGAGGAAATGGCCACGTTAAAGAGAAATAGCAGAGAGTTCAAGATGAAGTGAATCTAAATTTGTGGCTGTTTGTTGCCTGTACGATTTTGTATAATGATATGTTTTATTCTTGTATTAAGTAAAATGACTGTGCAAATAGTAAACTTGTATTTACTGTAATGTGAGACGAAGTTGTCACAAAAGTAATATTAATGTAAAAGTACGTTTGTATCAGAGCTTATCTACAACATACTAGAAAGAAATCTATACTCGCAAACTGCATAAAAGGTCTTTCTTCAGAGCTCTGATATTGTAACTTCGCTAATCTCAATTTATTTATTTATTTATTTAACCTGGCAAGATTAGGGCCATCAGGCCCTCTCTTACATCTAACCAGGCATTCTACTTATTTCACATTCATATGTTTTAGTAGGCATGTTAAACTACATCTAGTACAAAAAGTGAAATAAACAATTAGAAAGGCACACCTGGAAAAATACATACATATAGAGTTTATATTCCTAGATCGTAAGTACTATTATAATTAGACATTATTGAAGAGACAGATTTTAGGTAGGAGTGCTGGCAGCAGGGAGTATGAGGGAGACTCATGGTGAAGGGAGGAGAAGAATAGAGAGACATGATGAAACATAATTGAGGAAATGTAAAGGAAAAGAAGATTGCGTGGCTAATAGAGATAGATAAAGAGGAAGGCATCTCAGGAGCAAGATAGGAGACGCTAGCTTTGCTATTTGACACAGGAGAGGATTGGCCTCGTACATTAATTTTGTGGAGAACGTTATGAGGATGATAGTAGGAAATGCTTCAACTTCTTCTTAAAAGCAGCAGGAGATTGAATTTTGTGCAAGTTAAGGGGCAGTTTTTTCCAGAGGCGGACAGCGGCAACTGAGAAGGAGTTGGCAAAAGTTTTTGTTTTGTGAGTGGGCACAGTTAGGATACCAAATAAGAGTGACCTCGTGTTTCGATTATGATAGCATGACAGGTTTTTAATCTCTGATGCAAGGTACTGGGGTGCTTGCGCGACGAGGAGTCGGTGAAGTAGACATTGAGTGTGATAGTCACGCAATTTGTCCTGCCGCAGCCACCCTAGCTCGGAGTATGAAGCACTAACATGATAATATCGGCGAATGTTGCAGGTGTGACGCACACAGGCGTTCATGGTTAGTTCTCGCCGTCTTTTGATTTCACTACTCA
The DNA here is from genome assembly GCF_021461395.2 of Schistocerca americana. Lineage (NCBI taxonomy): Eukaryota > Metazoa > Arthropoda > Insecta > Orthoptera > Acrididae > Schistocerca > Schistocerca americana. The sequence continues at coordinate 99,198,389 of NC_060121.1, forward strand.
TGCCTTGTTGAATCACATCACAATAGTGGAGGTTCGGTAGAACGAGTGCTTGCACGAGCTGGCGTTTCAAGTCCTGTGGAAATATGTTCCGAAACTATTTGAGAGCGTAGAGACAAGCAGACGTCTTTCGGCACACTGCGACTGTATTCTCCGCCCAGTTGAGGTGCTCATCCAAAGTTACACCCAACTTCTTAACTGTTTCCTGATATGGTATTGGAGTACCGTCGTGCAGAATGGGAGGTAGCCGTTCGCGGAAATCTGAACTTATTAATTTCTGATGGGCTATTAAGATTACTTGCGTCTTTTTTGCATTTAGTTGAAGCCCCAGGTTTTTCGCCCATGTCACTACTGAAGACAGATCATCATTCATCTGAGCGATTGCAGTGTTTACATCTTCAGGTCTGACGCTTAGATAGAGCTGGAGGTCGTCGGCATAGAAATGATATTTACAGGAGGACAGAACCGACGAAATATCGTTGACATATAAAGAAAACAGAAGTGGTCCTAAGACTGATCCTTGTGGCACTCCCAAGGAAACATGTTTCCAGGAAGATTTTTCATTTACGCAGACAACACATTGCTGTCTGTCTTTTAAGTAGCTTTCAAACCATCTCATTGCACTATCTGAGATATTAAGCTGTTGCATTTTTCTGAGCAATATGTCAAAGTTAACAGTGTCAAAAGCTTCGCTGAAGTCCAGTAGCGTCAATATTGTTGCCTTTAGACTGTCGATCGCATATTTCAGGCCATCAGTTACTTTAATTAGAGCAGTGTTTGTGCTGTGATGTTTACGGAAACCGGATTGAAATTTGTCATATTGGACGAATTCGTGCAAGTGTTCAGTGATTTGGTCATGAACAATATATTCAAGTGCCTTGGAAACAGCAGGCAGTATGCTAATTGGTCGGTAATCACTAGGCAGTTGCAGGTTTTCGATCTTAGGGATGGATCGAATTATGTGTCTTTTCCATGCAGTGGGGTATACTCCGTTCACGAGGGAAAAATTAAATATCTCAGTTAAGACAGACACTAAGATATCGGCAACATTCTTAATCATGTTTATACCGATACTGTCGTTGCCTGTTGCATCAGAAGAGATTATCATTATTGCTTTTCTTGCCGTATTTGTTGTTACATGTTTTAGATGGAAGGTATCGTTGTTAGTTATCCTGTTTGGGGATTCTTGTGGACGGTAGTTATCAGCCGTGTGGGTATTCAGAGGTGCAGAGAAGAATTCATTTAATTCGTTAGCTGACACATGAAAAGTAGTTTCCGATTTTGCCTTTCCGACCCCCAAGCTACGGAGATTCCATAGAGTCGTGGGCGTCAGATCGCTGCATACAAGGAAGCGAGCGTGCCAGATTTTAGCATTGCGAATGCATTGTTTCACTCTGTTCCGCAGCATTCTATATTCTTCGAAACGCTCAGGTTTCGGATCTGCCTTGAAACGCCTGTGGCAGCATCCCTATTAGGCATCATTTGACGTAATTCAGCTGTCAGCCATGGAGCAGGAGATTTTCTTACACGGATTGTGCGCACAGGTGCATGTTTGTCATAGAGGGCAGTGAGCTTATCACCAAGTTCATTAATTTTGCCGTCGATTGTAGATTCTCTGATTATTTGATGCCATGGGATTTCTGAGCAATCGGCTGTTATAGCGTCAAGGTCAATACGTTTCATGTTCCTACAAGTTATGTAACGCGATTTGATCCTTGGGGGCTGCACAGAGTAGGCCATGAATATTACATCATGTGCTGAGAGGCCAGGGGCCGATGTTTGACCAACATCTCTTACTTTGTCAGTCTGTTCCGTTGCGATTACGTCTATAAGAGTATGACTGTGCGCCGTATGGTGTGTAGGTTGTAATGGAAGAATGTTCACGCTATTGCAACTAAACAGTCTTCTTAGGTTTATTGCAGAGGGAGCGTCTCTTAGCAGGTCTATGTTCAAGTCACCCATTACGATAACGTGTTCGTATTCACACTGAAGTGAATGTAATTCCGACTGAAAGGAACTCATTGCGCTTATTTTTGGTGGCTTGTACACGACGCCAGTCAAGAACTTCCGACTTTGTATATTTATTTCAATGAACATGAATTCAGCTTCTTTTTCTTCAGCAGGGTTTGACGTACATATGACTTTCGCTTTGAGATCTGTTCGTATATACGCGCCGTTCCCGCCACAACGCTTTTTTGATCTGTCTGCCCTAAGAAATGTGTACCACGGGAGATGAATAGATGCAGAGGATATGTGTGGTTTCAACCACGTTTCGGATAAGAGGATTACGTGGAAGTTTAGTTGGTTGAAGAGGTGGCTAAGTTCTTCGTAATGTGCAGGTAAAGACTGGATGTTGCAGTAAGCTGCTAAAAGCTCTGATGCGTTCCGCTGAGCAGCCTGGAGTAGGGTGGCAGACTGGTTTGTCCCTTTGTTAGGCACTACCTGCCGCGAGGGACACTGGCCGGTGCTTCCGCCAAGTGACATAACACAGGGGTGTCCAAGATTTTGCGCGCCCTGTTTGTGACTCCGCGAGTGCTGAAAGAAAGGCGACTGCAAGAGATTTCCTGAGGTTGCAGGAGTATAGAAAATGGGTTAGTGGTATTCGGTGCAAGGAGAATATGACCAAAATGGTGACGGCTGTGTGTCACTGTGTATCCTATGTCGTAAGAGGAGAAATGTAATTAGCGTATTTGAAACAGCTTAGGGTGGAAATAAGGGGAAGGGGAGTGATTTAAGAGGCTGATGCTGCCAGCAGAGAGAAGTAAGCTTAATAATTAATAGATTATCGTAGGAAGATAGAATTAAATTGAAATTTACTAAAGTGATACTGGTAGTGATTATCGTAGGAAGCTACAATTAGATTGAAATTTTCTAAAGTGACACTGATGGTGATTTTAGTTATAAACTATTTAAACCGAAGAGATGGGTGATTAATGAACTAAAGGAGAGACTAATAATTGCAATAGAACTATTACAGAATGGAAGAGAATATATCGAGAAAATGAAAAAAGTTAGCAGTAACTAATATTAAGTAATTGTTAGAGCTAGAGATACAAAAAAATAGTAAAAAGTTAATACCGTTACAAAAACAATTAGTTGAAGGTACAAATATGGGTATAATTAAAAAGTTAATACAATTACAAGACTTTATCTGAGTATAGGGCTGTTACAATTTGCAAATGGTGTTAAGTTTGCACTTTTGGCGCGAGTAGCTTCACTTAATACAATTCAGTTCTGTCATGTTTGTGACTGTCTTCTTTCCAGCTGCTGTCTTAATGATTACTCTTGACTCAAAAGACAAAATTCTCTTTGTTGGTACGTTAGTTTATAGGTGATAAGAAATAAAAACTATGGTGAAAGTTGAGAGCAGTTTGAGCATTTAATTGTCTTTAGGTTCCGGTTCTCATGTTCGAAGTGTGCAGTCACTCACAATTTATTCTTTACTGAAACCTTATTTTTTATGTCACACTGTATTACAATACTGATCTGAATGTACTCAGAACAATACGAGACTGGAACAGAAGGGAGAAACGATAGAGGTACTCACAGTGCCCTCCGCCACACACCGTCAGGTGGCTTACGGAGTATGGATGTAGATTTAGATGTAGAATGTATTATTAAGGAGGTGTCACATGAACTGCTAACCAGTGACTTAAACGCTACTTCTCAAATATTCTAAAGGGTATACCATGGAACCCAAAAAGAAAAAGAACCATCTTGGCTTCACCAAACCACATGGAAAAACAGGCTATTCTGCATTAAGAGACTCTGCAGCAGCGTGAGTCACACCACACTTCACATTATAGAGAATAAAGATCAAGAACAAGGAGAAATTTGAATTCACCTGTGTTCACTTTATTCATTATTCTGGACGCACATAATTCTTAAAGTCATCAATGCCTGACCATAATTCTGATGCTTTTGTATTTGGAAATGATACTACCTGGGCATGACATGGTTAACTGTTCTATTTCAACAGGCCTTTGAACATTTGTACGTTATGTGATAAACCTTGAGATTAAAGTTTAGACGGACTAGATGTACTGAGTTTACTCGTGATAACGTCATCTGCAGAACTATATTATATTATATGTTCGCCTGTGCTGTAAGAAATGTCTCGAATGTGGCATGTGACCTGTTGTCAATGGATTTAACTTAGCTTGTGCTGGACTGGGGTGTTGCGGCTTAAGCTGGCCATTCTACAACACGTGACAGGTCATTTGGCAGGAATCCATTTTGTGGTGCAATGTGAACATAATGCCTACATTTCACACATGCAACAGTGTCTCACGAGGTATGTAATGAGAGACCAGCATGGAGAGGTATGAATGTGTGTCTACGTAATGATGTCTAACGTTTTCAATGCATGTCGCATGCTGTAGTGGAAACTCAAGTGTTCATGACTGGGAGGCATGCCATCCTGGCAGGTGAAATCATATAGAGTGTTTGTTGGCAAAGTCAAACACTCTGCACTTGCTGCAGTTTATTGCTTCTGTTCATAATGCCATTCCATGCCCTCAAGACTTTCCTGTACACCTAGCATATTTTCGCGTTTGGCGTAGGGATACCTTGACCTATTGGCGTATGCCTTTGTCTCGGCTTGTAGCACCTGTTTATGTTCTGTGTGTTGCAGCAGATGAGTTATGAAGGGCATTTAGGTCCAGTATCAGGATAGGCCAGTGTCATCCAACCTTGTGGCACAGTGCACTACGAGATCTTTGCCAAACATGTTATGAATGTTGCATTGTACACAAGTATAATGGAGATAGGAAATTGTTTGACATTGGCTGAATATGGTGGTATATACCTGCACTAGGAGCCTGGCATACATCATGCAACCTCACGCTATGAGTAATACTCTGGGTGTGTCACTGCTGTGCTTATAGTGCTCGTCCTCTGATGTAGTGATTGTAGTTACCTTGGAAATTATACATTGTTGTCTGCAGATGGATGGGATTGGATGCCAGTATGTTGGTGGGTTCCATAGCAAATCGCCAATAAGGTGTGAGACATTTAGGCTGCCTGCAGAGCACATCAATAAAGCAGATCGACACTATTCTCACAAAACAGATATGCCATGCAGAACAGCAAACATAACAGAAAACGTATTTGTGGTTGTGAACATAGACAACCACCAGCTGTACAATGGTATGATGACAATGAAAATATCTATCAGACCATTATTTGAATTCCAATTTTCAGCTTATTGTGAGTGGTCAACTTCACATTAGGCTACATGAACATGATTCATGGCCAGACCCAAACTTCCATATGTCATCAACCATTCCATCGTCTTCACCCCATTATAGAGCCAAGGGTTGTCCATGTTTGCAATTGCTATACAATTCATACATTTCAGAATGGCTGTAGTCTCCACATTTAAAACATTGGCATTGCAGTATAGTATTTATATTTGGTGACATAGGTCAAGCGACTTCCAATTAAGATGTACCCCCCCCCTTTATGGGAATATACGTAATTGATAAATGAGTAGAGTTTGTAATCACCTGATCACTTGATTCAGACATGTGGAATGGTTCTGTGGCTGCTCACGATAAACAAGAAATCTAGGTTCAAACCTAGTCGAGTACAAATTTCCACTGTCGATATTCCATTGTATAGATTATGGTTGTCCACATTCGCAACTCTGAACACAGTTCATGTACATTGTAATGGTTGTGGTAACCACAGTTCCTGTGCCTTCATATATGCATGCCTGTCCAAGGGAATATTGCATCATACTTCGCAACAGCATTAGAGTATCATGATATCATATACAGCAGGGGCTAAAGAGACGTCATATGTATGTTTCATCACAAATGTTAGACCTGGAGCGTAATAAACATCTCTATGTTGGCCCTCTCAGGATAGGAAGTTTCTGAGCAAAATTAAGACCCCTTTGGTCCAGGGGTCTTGGAGGAGTACTTACACATAGACACATACGCTCAGCTTTATGTATGCCAGCATTTTCTCCAGTGACTTCATTTGCCTACGTATATCTCACAAAGAACACGCATATCACATGCTTCATCTCCACCCCACCTCCCACCTCTCAGCTCATTTCCTCTTCCCTCCCCTCTTTCTGTCCCTTTCCTCTTCTGCCCACCTGGGTGCTCAATGGACTAGTGTTTCTCCTGAGATTTGCTTCCGTACATGCTTGTCACATGCTTTGCACACATTTTTTCGTCCATCTCCTCTCCTCACCTCTCTGTGCCCATTACCTCCTCTCCTTCCTATCTTTCCATCTCACCCTGCCACCTCTCAGCCTATCTCCATCTCCTACTCTTTCCTCTTTCTCAACCCATTTCTTCCCCCCCCCCCCCCCCCGCTCCCCACTCTTTGTCTATCCCATACCCTATCCATCCCAACCTGTCCCACCTACACAACGTGGAAGAAATAGCTCATTGCAGTACAGTTCAATAAAGCAGGCCAATAATACTCCCACAACTATGCAGGATGGCTACACATCAAGGGCTAGGAAATGATTTATTACTCACAGATGTACAGAGCTCTGTGCAAAGCCGATTGTCGACAAAGCAGCTGAATTCCAGTACAACACAGTATACTTCTTAGTGCCCGGAAACCTTATCTTGCAACTGTCATTTATGCTGCAAACCACGTTGACCTGACAGTCCGAAACTGTTTCCACACAATATGCTTGTCATACAGTGCAGTATACATGTGAGGGGCTGGAAATAAGGTGTAGCCTGTATCACTGCTTCTGTTGGAAGTAGGAGGTTACAAGCCCCACAATGCTGACATTTGTGAGGCCTGCTGCTCCCATGTGAGTTTTGCTTTAAATCAATGCTGGAACTTGGGGCTTCCGAAGAGATCCTGGATATATACACATTCATACACTCTTCTTCATAGATACACACACACTCGGAAATTTAGATACACACACACACACACACACACACACACACACACACACACACACACAAGACGTTGTGCTTGTTGCTGACTGCCTGAATGCACTTTTTCCTACAATTAACAGAATGACAGTAGTCACAAACTAGACGAAAATCAAACGAAGAGGCAAGAAGACTGATGAATACAGCAATATTTTTTTTTTTAATTTTACGAAACAGACCAGTTACAACACTATAAGTAACGTTTATAAGATAAAATATTTTTATCTGTAAATATCCAAATGCAGAAACGTTTTGTGTAGATCAAAATTTTTTTCCTGGTAGCTGTGAAATAGAATGGATGCTTAGATATATGCCCTCACGTCTTAGTACTTTATCAGCACAAGAAGTTGGTGAATGTTATAAAAAGTTTGTGTAGACTCCATCATTTATTAAACCATTTAATCACTTAATTTTTTATCAGGTAGGGGTGAGAGAGAATATTTGGCAGACAAAACTGCCAGAAGATTTTCTTCCTCCTGTATATAACAGACATGATTTTCAATCTATGAATCCCAAAGTAATGCTACTGGTATCACTGTAAAGACGTTGTCACAAATGATAGATCGGCAAGGACTCAGTAGATTTGTTCGGCAGTGGAAGGAGAGGTTGCTCTAGGTGTTCGATGGATCGCTCATGTAGAGTTCGCATGGTTTTCTCTATACGATTTTTACCACAATCATGGAACTTTGTAAATTCCGACATTTCGTGGCAGTACATCGCCTTTAGCACTTGTCTGAAAAGTCGCCTTTCTGGCCTATGGAGGAACGCAACTGTATCAGAATTTGGACAGTGTTCAACGTGAGAATCACTAAGTTGATGGCTGCTTATTGATAAATCTACTCGCACTCGGTTTAACGTCACCTGCTCATATTCTACTGTGCAGCAACTCTGTCGGAAACTTTTGGCAATTCCTTGCGGCTTAAACGGCCCAATCTTTGCTTAGTTTCTACGCATGGCGGTAAATTACGTCCAGTTAGGATGAGGTCGTTGGCTTTCCTATGTGCAGAAATTGGTTCACCCTTGAAGATGTGATCTACGAATGTAGAAGTCGCGAAATACGAGCCCCCATCGGCACCGGAGAATACCAGATCCACAACTCCTGACGGCTATCATACCTTCATTCGTTGTCGTATATTCCACGATAGTTGATGATACGTGGATTAGTTTTTTTGTTTAGTGTGGTTTTTAACTCTATAAATAACAAGAAAATATTTGGGGGAACATTTGTTTCCTTGGCCTGCATTCGAAACAAGTTGGTGCTGTAGACTCCGACCACTTTATGATTTCTCACATGTCACTCGTCTGCGAGATATCACTCGCCTTGCGAGCGGTAGATATCTACGTTTGTCTTATCTCAGACGGTTCAGATACTTTGACAGGCGTTAGACAATTTCCATCAAACCGAGGTGCTCTCAACGAGGAAGCTTTTACACTAGCTTCTCGTCCGGGTTCGGTGTGTTTCAGATTTTCTGCAGGAAGATGGTGATGTTTCGGTGTTTCATCATGCTGTTTGTATAACTGGGTGGAATGGCTGCGTGCTGTAGGTCCTAGTCACGCAATTCATTCCTATTCTATTAGCGGTTCTTGTGTTCCAGTTGTATTTTGAAACAATGTTCATTCGGAGTAGCTTCATAAGTTGTCAGTTTGCAATGGGAATTCGTTATTCTACCTGTGAATATAAATGTCTTGAAATATCTATCTCTCACAAAAAAAGTATAAGAAATATTTTGTAACTGTCACTATAGATTTCATCAACTAATCGCATGACTCATGAACTTGTACTTCACTTGTACCTATGATTTTTACTGTCTATGTGGGACTAGCAGTTGTGCACTACTCTTTCGAGCACTACGAAATTCACTTCTCTCATGTTTCATACGCAAAATTAATTTTCCTTTGCACACAAATCTCTCCACGTGGCTATGTTCATTTCCGTTGGGACAAAGTAGCCTTATGGTATCTAGCCCCATTTTCGAGTGCGGTTCGTTTTGAAAGAAAGGCACTTAATCACTTTACAGTTCATGAACCAGATATATCTTGTAATATTTTTCAGCAATGGGGTATGGACCTCATGAGGCAGTTCCTACGACACATCTTGGAGTAGTAGTTTTGTAACATTCACGGCCGCCACAGCTCAATGTATAGTAATTTCTAAATGACAACTACAAGATATGGCAAGCACATTTGTCCTGGACGGATATAACCTATAAGGAAGTGTTCATTATATTTCTGATCTTTGTTCAGGCAGCATCTAATAAAAACACCGATTTTACGCTTGCGAAGGTATCTGCATTTTATGACATTGCGTTTACCAGGTTCCGTGATTGAAAATAGAGTATGATGATAATAGTGAAACTTCTTCAGAATTTGGTATGAGTTTTCAGTTAACGTTACAAGACGGTGCAGACATTCACATCTAAAACAGCGTAACAAGTAAGATGGGCTGAATTATTTCGCAGTGTCTCGCCTTCACACTAGACAAAAAAATTACAGAGCCGCCTTCAAAATACGCACTTCTGCAGTGGTCAATGCATTTGCAAGCTACACCCGCCGATACTGTGCCAAAAATCTTCCCACACCTTCACATCCCTCTTCAGATGAGGATGTTACTTTTTTCCTGGTGGCTTGTGTCGTCTTCCTCATGACGTCGAACAAACCATACATCATAGCTGAGACGTACCTACTGAATGAAATTAAATTTTATATAGTTTTAAGTTATGCTGATAGAAGATTTTACGAATTATTCAGCTTATCTAAATAATATTCAGAGTCCCTCCCAGACTGCCCATCTCTGTTCACATGCAAATCTTGTTTACGTGTATAATGACTAGACTGACCCGGAAAAGGGGTGGAAGGGCTAAAACCATACAAACCCAAAAATCACTTAAAAAGAGCAAAGAACAAATCCAACAGAACGCTATAGAGACATATGTCAAACGATTCCGTTTGATCAGAGGGTTACCAAACTGATATTGTACTTCTTCTAGGCTAAGTATTACGTGAGTTATAGACTTACCTTTGTCGGTTTTTCAATTGATAATAACGGAAACTACGTGTCGTAATTAAGACTTGTTATCATACTAGGAATTTTGACCTGGTGCGTCGTCTGAAGTACCTCAATCGCATCGAAAGGTCTTAGTGAAAACGTATCAAGATGATGATGAGCGTATCTCTGTCCAGCGGTACCCATAAAGCTGTTACGTCACTGAGAATAAGAGTTGGTGCAGATTATCAGTCGATGTCTATAATGGTAACATAGTTTTAAAAAGGAAATTAAAAGCGAATATTTGAATTATATAGTGAGTGTCGTTATAGTAACTATAAATAAAATTAATAACATTGGTAGAGAATCAGAAACTCAAACAACTATATTTTAGGCAAAAGTGTCTTACGTCACATTAGAACCAAGTGTTATTTCTTAGGATATTAGCTTGTACTTCTGAAGTTTTCACCTGACACTATGGTTTAGATCCAAGTACAGAGCTTGCAATCGGTCTCTGATTTAGAAATGAGGTGCAGGCTCAACAGAATTATATCATAATGTACGATGATCATTGATCAGTACGAAAAACTGTATGGAATTTAAGTGTACTAAAACTTGTAATACACTATGGCCGTAGAAATAGTCTTTTTCCTTAAGGGGGAGGACGTATGGAAAATGTAAACATTTAGTTAAAAAAGCATTACAGCCATATTTATTACCGCAAAAATCTAAAACATAGCATGTGAAAAACAAAAGAGCTGTGTTTTAACAGGAAGATATAATAAAATATGAAGGATTAATACATTGTCAGAAATTTGAATTTGTAATGGTTTTATTGTCTTTTCTGTAAAAAGCCATAACTCAAATTCTAATCATGCAATTAATTTGATAATTTTATGGTAGTGTCCTGAGAAGGTTATAAACCCACTGAACTGCAGTTATTAATTTATGGTACAAATTGTATAATTAACAGAGTTTTTAATTTTGCACATCCAAAATTAACTTTATTTTTCTACATGCAATCATCTAAAAATCAGAACGTAATAGCAAGATCTCTTATTTTTTATTTCCTGGGAGACAGCAACACGTTGCGAACAGTTGCCGAAAATGTCGTAATATTAGCGCATATACTTTTTGAGAAAGGTTTCTAATACCATAAAAAGTGTAAAACAGAGAAAATAAGGTTCAGACATTTCCGTCTCATACTTCCACATGTAATAAGCTTCCCTCAGTTTTAAAATTCTCCATACTGGTAAACCTCATCCTCCAGGTTTCTCTTCTCTCCTCTTCGAATGTGCCTCGCCTGTATCTGCAGCTAAGACACTTATTAGCTTTCTTGACATCTGTATCTACATACATATTCCGCAATCCACCATACGGTACGTGGCGGAGGGTACCTCGTACCACAACTAGCATCTTCTCTCCCTGTTCCACTCCCAAACAGAACGAGGGAAAAATGACTGCCTGTATGCCTCTGTACGAGCCCTAATCTCTCTTATCTTTGTGGTCTTTCCGCGAAATGTAAGTTGGCGGCAGTAAAACTGTACTCCAGTCAGCATAAAATGCTGGTTCTCTAAATTTTCTCAGTAGCGATTCACGAAAAGCTCGCCTCCTTTCTCCAGAGACTCCACCCGAGTTCCTGAAGCATTTCCGTAACCCTTGCGTGATAATGAAACCTACCAGTTACAAATCTAGCAGCTCGCCTCTGAATTGCTTCTATGTCCTCCCCCAATCCGACCTGATAGGGATACCAAACGTTCGAGCAGTACTCAAGAATAGGTCGTATTAGTGTTTTATAAGCGATCTCCTTTCCAGATGAACCACATCTTCCCAAAATTCTGCCAATGAACCGAAGACGACTATCCGCCTTCCCCACAACTGCCATTACATGTTTGTCCCACTTCATATCGCTCTGCGATGTTACGCCCAAATATTTAACCGACGTGACTGTGTCAGGCGCTACACTACTAATGGAGTATTCAAGCATTACTGGATTATTTTTCCTATTCTTCTGCATTAATTTAAATTTATCTATATTTAAAGTTAGCTGCTATTCTTTACATCAATCACAAATCCTGCCCAACTCATCTTGTATCCTCCTACAGTCACTCAACGACGACATCTTCCAGTACACCGCAGCGTCATCAGCAAACAGTCGCACATTGCTATCCACCCTATCCTAAAGATCATTTATGTAGATAGAAAACAACAGCGGACCTACCACGCTTCCCTGGGGCACTCCAGATGATAGCCTCACCTCCGATGAACACTCGCCATCGAGGACAACGTTCTGGGTTCTATTACTTAAGAAGTCTTCGAGCCACTCACATATTTGGGAACCAATCCCATATGCTCGTACCCTAGTTAGGAGTCTGCAGTGGGGCACCGAGTCAAACGATTTCCGGAAGTCAACGAATATGGCATCCGTGTGATACCCTTCATCCATGGTTCGCAAGATATCATGTGAAAAAAGGGCGAGTTGCGTTTCGCAGGAGCGATGCTTTCTAAAGTCGTGCTGATGCATGGACAGCAACTTCTCTGTCTCAAGGAAATTCATTATATTCGAACTGAGAATAAGTTCGAGAATCCTGAAGCAAACCGATGTTAAGGATATTGGTCTGTAATTTTGAGGATCCGTCCTTCTACCCTTCTTATATACAGGCGTCACCTGCGCTTTTTTCCAGTCGCTCGGGACTTTACATTCCGCAAGAGATTCGCGATAAATGCAAGTTAAGTAAGGAGCCAATGCAGTAGATTACTCTCTGTAAAACCGAATTGGAATCCCATCAGGATCTGGCGATTTATTTATTTTTAACCCATTCAGCTGCTTCACAATCCCAGGGATGTCTATCACTACGTCCTCCATGCGGGAATTTGTACGAGGCTCAAACGGCGGTATGTTTGTACGATCCTCCTGCGTGAATGATTTCTCAAATGCTACATTTAAAATTTCAGCTTTCGTTTTTCTGTCTTCCGTTGCCAAGCCAGACTGATCTGTGAGTGACTGAATGGAAGCCTTCGACCCGCTTACCGATTTTACGTAAGGCTAGAATTTCCATTGGTTTTCAGCAAGATCTTTTGCTAAGGTATGACGGTGGTAGTGGTTGTATGCTTCGCACATCGCTCCTTTTACAGCAGCACGAATCTCTACTAGCTTTTGCCTGTCCTCATTCTCCCGATCTCTCTTGTACCGCGAGTGGCCGGCCAAAGTGGCCGAGCGGTTCTAGGCGCTACAGTCTGGAACCGCACGACCGCTACGGTCGCAGGTTCGAATCCTGCCTCGGGCATGGATGTGTGTGATGTCCTTAGGTTAGTTAGGTTTAAGTAGTTCTAAGTACTAGGGGACTGATGACCTAAGAAGTTAAGTCCCATAGTGCTCAGAGCCATTTGAACCATTTTGTACCGCGAGTGCAACTGTCTTTGCTTTCTGAGCATTCTCTGAATTGCGCTGTTAAACCACGGTGGGTCTTTTCCGTCCGTAACCCACTTTTTCGGCACATACTTCTACAACGCGAGATTTACAAAGTGTTTAAAATTTGCCCATAATTCTTCCGCGTCCATCGTTCATCGTAAATGGAGTCGATTCGTTTACTAAGTGGGATGCTAACAACTGCTTACCTGCTCTATCTAGTAAGAATACCCTTCTAGCCTTCTTGACCGACTTTTTAACTTTCGTAACCATAGTCGTAATGACAACATCATGATCACTAATCCTTGTCTCAACATTGACACCGTCGATGAGGTCTGGTCTGTTCGTGGCTACCAGATCTAAAATACTTCCATTACACGTTGGCTGTCGATTTAGCTGCTAAAGACAGTTTTCGGACAATGTTTTCAAAAGTAATTCACACAACGGCTTGTATGTACCACCTGTAATGAATCCATAGACATCCCAGTAGGTAGGTTGAAGTCGCCTCCGACTAATATAGTATGATCCGGGTACTTCTGCGACACAAAGAGTAGACTCCCTTTGAATGATTCTAGAACTGTGACGGTGGAACCTGGTGGCCAGTAATAACACCCAACAATTAACTTTATTTCTCCTAGCCCTGTTAAACGTGTCCATGTAACTTGACAATCACACTCTACTTCGACCTCAATAGACAAAATATTTTTGTCAACTGCAATGAAGACACCACCTCCTATGCTGTCTAATCTGTCTTTCCGATATACGTTCAAACCCTAAATAAATATTTCAGAACTTCCTATCTCAGGGTTCAGCCAGGTCTCAGTCCCGAGAAGAATTTGCGCGCCACACGCTTCATGGAGGGCAGTAAATTCAGGAACTTTATTCCGAACAATGTGAAAATTTACTGCTTGTATCTTGATAGCTGAAGTGTCCTTACACTGAACGCGTCCTGATTTCCCTGCCTGCACGTCGAATGGCGAGTGTTCATCCGGACACCTCGCATTACTGCGTAGCCTAAAAAAAAAAACCATGTGAACGCCACAAGTACTCTGCTACCCGAGTAGCCGCTTCCTATGTGTAGTGCACCCCTGACCTATCTAGGGGCGTCCTATAATTCCCCACCCAATAGTGCAAGTCTAGAAATCTCCAGCTAAGACCGTCACAGAGTCGCGAAGCCTCTGGTTGAGACCCTCCACTCGGCTCCAAACCAAAGGACACCGATCCACTCTGGGAACGATGCCGCAAATAGAGAGCTCTGCTTGCACCCTCATGCACGGCCAGCAGTCTTCACCAAATCCACCAGCCGCCTGTACGAACTGAGGTTCGCCTTAGAACCCGAGCGATAGGCATCATTGGTGTCGACGTGAGCAACTGCTTGCAGACAACTGCACCCCGTACGCTCGATAGCTCTTGACCCTGCTCTCGTCGGTGGTGCAAAATGCTTTTGTTGTAAATACACCAGGACGTGCACCAGCTCTCTTCAGCACTTCAATTCTGCCACTATTTTCGTTATTCTAACATAAAACTGAATGATATACACCTGTTTTGAGTACTTAAAGTCCACACAATTTCCTTTTTGAGCATCTAATCCAAATTAAATTACCGAAGTCCTTCCCTATATAACCGATGCAACTCCGTACAGAGATGTGTGACCCGTTTTCATCCAGGTCCCAACTACAGACAAACATAGGTCAGTAACATTTGTAGGAGATAAACTGTCATTAATATCTACACCAGGATCTATTTCTTTACGGTTTATTTCCACCAATTCCTCTACTGCTTTCATAACAGAATTTTTCGCAGTATCGCACACAGCATCAGACATTTCTTTATCTGTTTTTTCAAACCTTGCACAAGGTAGAGGCGTTTTTAGAAAACAACAAAATAAATTACCATCTACCCTGCCCTGTCAAAGGCATCTCAGAGCATATATAAGCCTAAAATTGCTTTCATAGGTACCAGTGTCAGTTATTTTGGGTTGAGAAAATAAAAATTCATAGCTAAACGAATTAAAAATTAATTTAAAATCACAAGTTAGTCCAACTCTTATTTTTTCAGCAACAATCATGCATTCCTTATTTTTTACAGCTTACACATGAAAACCTCATATCCTGGCAGAGAAGCTCTAAAGCAGTCAATCTGAATCCAGTGGAATCCACACCAACATCATTCACGCTCCTGTACAATTCTCCCCCCCAAGATTTGATGCTGAAACGGAGAGCTTATGTTCTTCATTTCGAGATGCTTCCTCTTTTTTGTTGGTAAACCGATTTCCATGAAACCTCCGTTTCCTAAACTCAGTTTTGCCACCGCCCATTATGCATAAATCTTGACTTCCACGTAAAACTTTGCGAATTCAACCTTCCACCTACAAATACGGGTTACTATTATCAAGACGTAAATAAACCTCATGCACGAAAGTTTTCAGCAAAGATAAAGATGTCAGCCAGAGATATAGATGTTAACCAAAGATATCGGAAGAAAATAGTCTTCACACTGACGAAAATTCCACTGAAGAAAGCTGTTTCCCAAATGTCGGAAAAGGTGGGAGTGACCGCCAGTGCAGAGCTAAACAGTTTCATAATTTAAAGCCTCTATTACGACGAAATTGACACACAACATAGATTAAACTGTGTAGATCAAGAAAATAATGTTTTTGAAAAATCGATTTTTTGGACCAAAATCCATTACATAGCCGTTTAAGTATAGCCTCAGATGAAACAAAAGAGGTAATACGAATGAATCACAACATGACAGATGAAAAAATTAGTTTTTGAGAGAAATTGAAAGTCTTAATCACCGTGTAATTCTGTGACTTAAAAACGTAGATGGTTGCAGCCATTGTGAACGTAGATGAAAAGTAAATGGTAAAAACGAGTGTATAAAAATCTAATGCATTATTATGCGATGTTTGGTCAAATACATTTCAAAATATTTCCAATTACACGGAAGTAGAGTAGTTAAAGTCGTTTTCCACTCAATCATTCCATCTGAGAGATTCAGCTCATCCTTATTTTCCAATGAATCGAATGCCACTCGATTTCCGAAACAACGTCATTCGATCTACACTCTCTCAAACTTTTGCACAACAGTTGTGTGTTGAAAGATAGTAGTACAAAAAACATAAACGTTGACAAGGATTGAATCGCAAACATGTACAGAGAAAAAAGAATTTATTGATGAATATAGTGAACTGAAATGTTAAATTTATAGGAATGAAACTTCTCAACTGTTATTGTTAATATCGCTCCCTCAACTTATGACACTATGGTGACGTTAAAAATGCAACACTTCTGTTACGCAGATTAGTGGTAGATGGAAGCTAACATTCTTATCTTTCTACGAAATTTTAAGAACTAGGTTTCATGTTTTCTACGATGAATAAAGCTTACTGATCAAGGCTTTGGCCAGCATACTGCTGATGCTATCACTAAATGTACATATTTTGCTCTGTGGGGATGAGCCTGTATCCCACCATGATCTTTCCTTGAAAAGAAAGAAATGAGTGTGATCTATGACGGATGACAGATCTGTATGGTCGAGAGGAAAGTGTTCAGCAAACGACAGAAGTGTCGTGAAGCATTGGGGCAGGTTAATAAAAAATACACTCCAGTGAGCATTAAAATAAAAAGCTATTTTAATCGAAATGTGCATTATCCAAGGGTCAGAAAGAAGACATTATGGATATTCAGAAGGATACAGACAATCCGTACATGTCTATTTTGTGTTGCAGGTATGAATTGAACGTGAAGTAACTGAATTTATCAAGTGTTTACATACTTTCAGCCTTGTCTTACGGCACTATGATACTTGTCGCTCTCAAAGTGTCAGTCGGATTTTTCCTCAACTGCATCACACACAATTGAACTGACTCTGTCACATGCAGACTAGAGGGAGGATAAATATGCACTTTAAGCTGAGATAAAAACATTTCAGTTCTATCAGACTCGGGGGGAAAAACTTGGGAAATCAAATTTAACAGAATGGACACTGTCCTCAGAAGAGGTTATTAGACAGTACGAAAAAAGCGTAAACAGGATAATGGCGTATATTGCAATTATATAAGGAAACAGAACGTTTAACGTAGTATAGCATTTTGTTATTTGTTCAAAAAAGTAACTGAGAATGAGATACAGAGAGCATATTTTGCAGAACAAATGTTCTGGGAAAAAGAAATACTTTGTTCTGCAGGTATTTGCCCGGTGTGTAGCCCTGTATGTAAGAAAGTAAAACTGTTCAGACAGGAAGAGAACAGAAACTTTTAAAATGTGCTGCTCTAGAAGAATCCAGAAGATTTGATGAGAAAACTAATAAACAAGTACTAAATGTAACAGAAAGAAATGTAAAGTTGCGTTCGGCTGATAGGACACTTAACGTAATTTTGTCACAGATAGACATGGATGGAGACAGTGGCTGTTATATAGAATAAATTGTTGATGGTGTACAGCAACCAGCCACAGATTCGTTTTAGGTTACTTTACTAAAAAAGTACCGTTACCGGCTTCGAATTTTTACAGTTCATCATCAGACGGTTTTTTCATGCATTTATCAATATAGATTATACACTGATTTCCTGATAGTTGCCCTAGGATAAACAATAATTTACAAATTACTAATTTTTATCCAAAATGATTGCGCTACATGTTTGTGTTGGAATGCAACTTACGTGGAATGTCCATTTGGCGCATTTGTATTAGTAGTTTTCTTGCAGTTAAGTATATTCACGAGGATATCTGTATTTTCACAGTCACAAATGTTGCACTGCAATGCACATTTTGCCAAGATGTTTTCGAATACTGTGGAGAAGTTCCGCTGGGAAGCCCTTACGTATCGTCCATACAGTCTCGTCCTCTCAACGTGCTACTTTCATGCCTGTGGATCCCTGAAGAAAGTAATCTGTGGTCGTCGATTTACTTCCGATAAAGAAGTACATGACTCTGTACAAACATAGTTCCGTAGGTTAAAGCGAACATTACTCCACCAAGACATTGACCGTCTTGTGTCAGAATGGGACACGTTTATCAACAGTTACGGTGATTACTTTCGAAGTAATGAACAGTTTCCGCACGCTTTCCATGTGTACCGTTTTCTTTTTATTGTCCCTTAAATGTTGCGCAGCACGACCATTATGTCTGACTCACGCCCATGACTAAGACAGGACATGTTGAAAATAATGTGCATCTAAACCAAAAAATAATAATATTATCATATGTGATCTGTCATATCCCATAACATTAGCTTTCGGTTCTTCTTCTCTTACGCTTGTTCCATTACGCATTTTTCACTTACAAGGTGCTAGTGTTAGATTTTTCTGCTTCACAATTGTTCCATCTCTTCTTACCGGGTGTCAAAATATCACTTGGATAGGAAACAGAGAGTCACACGTTTTTTCGAACACTTTTCCCCTTACTTAGAATTACAACTAAAGCTCTACAATTCACCATAATAACGGACAGACATGTTTTACCGATGCTGACGGTAGTAATTTTTGAGGACGTGTGGGTTGTAGCGCCTCCAATTTCACAACGGCTGATCTAAGTTCCTCTCTGGTCTTCAAACTACTGCTATAAAATCCTTTTACGACCGATAGTATTCTCAGTCGACACATAAATTGAATTTTACCAGTTATTAACAGTAACTACTACGACGGCGACACCACAAACCACAAAACTAGCAGTTCCTGGTGATAACTTGAGCAACGGCTGGCATTTTGCCAACAAGAAGGCAGGAGACGTTTAAACAAGGGTATTCTGGAGTGTAAGTACGATCCCTTTATCTGCTGGCCCGATAAAGAAATCTCTCATCCATTGCCACATTGCTATTCATTTTCTTCTAGCCCTCCATCGTCAGAAAAAGATATTTACTTTCATAACCTTAGTCAACTGCAATTTGTTTCAGAGGCCATACTTTCTCGCATTGTGAAGAGACTTCTATTAGCCACCAAAACCAATGAAATATCACTGGGTACAAGCAATGTAGTTTTCACTAAGTCATGCATAAATATTTCTTGTTCTTTTTTTTCACTAAACCTATTCCATCAGACACTACTGAATTATTTTCTGTAATTCTCTTCGTATTTTTGTAAGAATTACAGGTTCAGGGCTATGAATAAGAGGCTATCAGAAAAATGGCATGTTATTTCTTTAAATTTCCCTACTATTTTTTACGCATTTAATGAGATACTGGAATCATTATAATAATAAAAAATGATACTACAAGGAATAAATTTCTTAAATTTGTTGTTTGGTAGGTTGCGAAGGTCGACACCAAAGGTTCACAGATTACCTAATCCTCGATTTTTTTATACCTTGATATTTCACAAATTTTTCACTAACGAACCTGAATTTCTCTATATTTTGATATTTCACTAATTTCTGTGTGTATCGGCAAGCGTCCCATCATTTCATACCTGACGTTTTCAATAGACTTTTGCATCATATTTCTTGGCTGCCTTAGCAAATCATCATTATTCAGCGTTGTTTACAGGATACGTCTTTCTCTTTTCTTGATCTTTTCCTCAATTGGTTTGATCGGTGATTCTTCTCAATATTAAAAAAAAAAAAAAAAAAAAAAAAAAAAAAAAAAAAAAAAAAAAAAAAAGAAAAAAAAAACGTGACACAGCAGTTCACAGCAACTAAATTCAGGTAGCTTTTAAACATTCTCATGGTCCGTGTTGCAGTGGGAATATTACTACGGTGTAAAGCCAGTCACACAGAATCAATTCAGCAGTTTCTGCATCAGAAGGTTTTAAAACCACTTGTTGTAGGACATCTATAGCGTTAGGAGATGTTCGCTGTATTTATGTTATTTACATAGCTCCAGAGGGCCCTGGCTGCAGCAGTATGGCTGCCACTCATTATCCATTGCTAAATATATTTGAGAAGCGTATGCATTCACTTAGATGGTGATGGTGGTGAAACGCCTGTCGCAATGATGATGAAGTAGCCTGTGGTATTATAATCGATGAAAAAATATGATTCAAATGGCTCTGAGCACTATGGGACATAACATCTATGGTCATCAGTCCCCTAGAACTTAGAACTACTTAAACCTAACTAACCTAAGGACAGCACACAACACACAGCCATCACGAGGCAGAGAAAATCTCTGACCCCGCCGGGAATCGAACCCGGGAACCCGGGCGTGGGAAGCGAGAACGCTACCGCACGACCACGAGATGCGGGCTAATCGATGAAGGTCAATGAGAAGTGGCCGGTCCTGATCGTTGAACATTCAAGCACGTGACTAAAAACTGAAAGGTCACGAGACTGAATCCTTCTGAACCAACGCAAAATTTTGTCTTCCATTTATCTATCCTTCGCCTTCCAATAAGAGTCTCCAGTATGGACACATGGTTCGGTTTCTACCTTAAACTGACGGTCCTCTTCCCAGTATGAATAGTTATGGTAGGTTATGCATACATAGTAGTAGCAGTAGTGGCTTTTTTCATGCGTAGGTCTCTTTTTAGAAGGATATAGGACATGTCAAAGTATTTACAAATTTAGACCAATTTAAAATAAGCTAATTTGTGTACACATACGTTTACAGACTTCTACTTAGATACAATCATTAGATTTACTCGTGGTATAAATACTTTTTTACAAATTATTTGATAATTAAATGCCACACTGTTCACTCGTATCTCACTATCAGTCACTGCGCACACTATTCACACGTTATTTCATGACACTTCACACTCAAACGCACACACAGTGGTGATCCCTGGGCCATTTGCTGTACTGCAACTTCCCATTTGTTGTTCTGAAAAACTGAGTCAGAATCCCTCTGTAATGAGTGATATGTTGAGCTCAGAAAGAGGAAAAGGTGTTATTACTATGCTGCGCATAGCTTGGAGGTTAGGTTTTCTAGAAAATGAATAAAGAAGGAAAAAAACATAGTGTGAAGGAGTTATGTTGAATGTTGAGTGTTTTACAATCATTATCATTATCTATTTGTATAACTTTTTTATCAAACCTATACTCCATTTTATCTTAGTAATCCTTCAATTATTAAATGTATTGCACAACAGGTACTTTTTAGCTGCCTTTTTAAATAAGTGTATTTTTGCAATTTCTTTAATCTCTTTCGGTAATTTATCATAGAGTTTTATTCCTTGGTAAAAAATACTGGTTTGTGTTTTATGTTTATTTTTTCTTGGTAAATGTAAGTTGAGTCTAGCTCTTATTCGAAGGTCATGATGGACAGAGCTGTTTGTGCAGTAATTACCAATGTTATTTTTATGTACACAACTGACTGGTAAATAAATTCATCTGGAGCAGTGTTTTAAACAGATCTTTACAATGAACTCGACTAGTATTTTTGGTTATTATTCTTATTGATCTTTTTCTGGAGTTTGAAAACTGTGTTCATATTTTCTGCATTTGTTCCCAAAAAAATAATGCCATAGCTAAGAACTGAGTGTACATATGAATAGTATTGTAACACACCTGGGGGTACGAATGATGGGGGTCCCTTCAAACCGTTTGTCGTTTGTTGACCGTGTGCCATGTCCACACTACGTACCTGATACTCCCGCGGCTGTCGTATTGTTCTTCTGCACACTGCTGCTGGCTTGCTTGAAATTATGTATCTAAATATGCAAGGGGGTTTAGGGGTGCCACTCGACATTAAACATAACACTGCCCTACATGTATGATGAACAACTAAATTCCTAAACGATAAGAACATCGCAGTTTGCACTGTTTACGCTCTAAGTCATAAGTGTTGGCTCAAATGGCTCTGAGCACTATGGGACTTAACATCTGTGGTCATCAGTCCCCTAGAACTTAGAACTAGTTAAACCTAACTAACCTAAGGACATGATACACATCCATGACCGAGGCAGGATTCGAACCTTCGACCGTAGCAGTCGCGCGGTTCCGGACTGAGCCCCTAGAACTAACTTCCACAATAATGCCTCTCCGACGCAGAGCTACCCGCAACACAACACAACTTCGTGTCCCGTACTCGACTCTGCAAAATGTAGCCATTTGCAAAAATACTCTGCAATCAGAACCAGAAATATGACAATAAGCTTACAGTATACAACTAAAAGACACTGCATGTTATACACTGATGACGGGCTTATAAGGGCATAACATGCTGATAACACTGTGTTTGCAAGTACCTTTGTGTGTTCATACCACTTCAACTGAGAGTCAATATTCATTCCTATAAATGCTGCATTTGTTACACAGTCTATAGAGGCGCCATCTACATTTAATTTTCCCTCTTCAATCTGAAATTCATGGAATTAGTTTTCTTTATGTTCAATGTCACTTTATTGCTTATTGACAAATCGTAAACTTTCTTGAGAGTTTCATTTGCTTTCTCTGCAAGGAGTTTCTAAGTGACTATAATATTGCTGTCATCAGCGAAGAGAATTTTTTTACCATGAGTGACAATACCGGGGAAGTCATTGATGTATAGCAGGAATAGTATTGGTCCTAATATGCTACGCTGCGGAACCCCTCTATTAATGCATTTTTGTTTGATAAGTGTTTTACTAAATGTTTGGATCTATTTGAAGTACGTGTTATCTCTACTTTTTGTACACTATCTCCTATGTACGATCGAAACATGTCATTAGCTATCCCTCTTATTCCTAATGCTTGTAATTTATTTAATAGAATCTTGTGGTCGACTCTATCAAAGGTCTTAGAAAGATCCAAAAATATGCCTGTGACACACTTATCATTGTCAAGAGCATCAGTTTCTACTTCTATGTGAATTCTGCTATGGCTGACTCCTTATTTTTGCCACTTCGGAAACCAAACTGTGATTTGCTTAAAAGATTGAATTTATAATGGTGACTGCTGGGAAATGGGCCGGTAATTTCTTATGTCATCTGAATTACCTTTCTTAAGCAAAGGTACAACTCTCGACCTGTTTTAACTGCTCTAGAAATGTCCTTGATGTGAAGATTTCATTTATCATATTTTCAAGGGGCCTTGTATAATCTCTATGCATTGTTTCAGTACGCACATTGGTACTTCATCAAAGACTACTGACTTTTAATTTTTTAGTTTTTGAAAAGTATTATTGACTTCATTCTCTGTGGTTCGAAGTAACATCAGTGTATTTAGTGCAACGTTATTTACAGGTGTTATATCTGTTTTGGAGAATTTTTGCTGTGCCTTACCTGCAGTATTGGAAAAATGCCCGTTTACATAGTTTGCTAAGTATTTGGATCATTTATTACCTTGTTCCCGTCCCTTAGCAGTATGTTATTCAGCGTTTGTCTCTCCGTGTTTCCATTTTTATAACATATCAGACAGCTTTGATTTTATTCTCTGCATGATACACACATAAAAAAAATGTTGATCCACCTCGGTTCCGAGGGTTCCGGAACCTATACAGAAAATAAGAATACAGGTCAACATAAACATCATTTACGTCCTTTTTATTGCTCATGAAAACAACACATCGCATGTTGTACCACCATACAGCAAGACTTTCAGAAGTGGTGGTCCAGATTGCTGTACACACCGGTACCTGTGATACCCAGTAGCACGTCCTCTTGCATTGATGCGTGCCTGTATTCGTCGTGGCATACTATCCACAAGTTCATCAGGGCACTGTTGGTCCAGACTGTCCCACTCCTCAACGGAGATTCGGGGTAGATCCCTCAGAATGGTTGGGGGGTCACGTCGTCCATAAACAGCAATTTTCAATCTATCCCAGGCATGTTGGATAGTATTCATGTCTGGAGAACATGCTGACCACTCGAGCCGAGCGATGTCGTTATGCTGAAGGAATTGATCCACAAGATGTGCACGATGGGGGCGAGAGTGGTCGTCCATGACGCGAATGCCTCGCCAATATGCTGCCGATATGATTGCACTAGCGGTCGGAGGATGGCATTCATGTATCGTACAGCCGTTACGGACCTCCCATCACCAACAGTGGCGTACGTGTGCCCTACATAATTCCTTCCCAAAGCAACAGGGAACCTCCATCTTCCTGCACTCGCTGGACAGTGTGACTAAGGCGTTCAGCCTCACAGGGCTGCCTTCAAACACGTCTCCTCCGATTGTCTGGTTGAAGGCATATCCGACATTCATCGGTGAAGAGGACGTGATGCCAATCCTGAGCGGTCCATTCGGAATCTTGTTGGGCCCATCTTTACCGCGCTTGCATGGTGTCGTGGTTGCAAAGATGGACCTCACCATGGACGTCGGGAGTGAAGTTGCGCATCAAGCAGTCTATTGCGCAAAGGTTGAGTCGTAACAGGATGTCCTGGCTGCAGGAAAAGCAGTATTCAATATGGTTTCGTTGGTGTCAGGGTTTCTCAGAGCCATAATCCTTACGTAGCGCTCATCCACTGTAGTGATAGCCCTAGGGTGGGCTGGACAAGGAATGTCATCGACAGTTCCTGTCATTCTGTATCTCCTCCATGTTCGAAAAACATCGCTTTGGTTCACTGAGAGACACTTAAACACTTCTCTTGTTGAGAGCCTTTCCTGGCACAAAGTAACAATGCGGGCGCGATCGAAGCGTCTATGCATGGTTGAACTACAGACATCACGAACGATGTACCTCCTTTCTGGTCCAATGACTGGAACTGATCCGCTGTCAGAGTCCCTCTGTCTAATAGGTGCTGCTCAAGCATGGATGTTTTCATCTTTGGGAGGGTTTAGTGACATCTCTGACTGTCAAAGGGACTGTGTCTGTGATACAAGATCCGCAGTGAACGTCCATCTTCAGGAGTTCTGTGAACTGCGGTGATGGAAAACTTTTTTGATTTGTGTATATTATTTTGTCATTAAATAACTTTTTTGCCGAAATCAGCGTCTTCCTATAGATCTTTTTGTATCTATGATAGAAATTTAAGAATTCTTGTTCATTGCGACTCATTTTCATGGAACTGAGGTATTTGTTTGGGAGGACTTTTTAATACCTGTTGTTATCCATCTGTTTTCGTGAGATGTTGATACAGACATGCATACTTTGGAAATGCCTTTCCAAAGTTCAATTTGAATAATGTGGAGAATTTAGAGAATTTCATGTTCACATTGGTTTCCTTATACACTTCATCCCAGCTTAGTTTTGCTAGTTATTTTGAAAAATCTTTTATTTTGATTTCTGATAGATTGCCTTTGTAGGCTTGTAATTTAGGGAATGGATCGACGCCTGATTTTATTGTTGTTGTTTGAGAGAGATGGTCTGTTAGTCCGAGATCTTTTACAGCTACATCACATTTTTCCCTGTCCATATTTGTGGTCATATGGTCAGTTACTGATGCAGCAATTGTAGTAACCGTTGATGCTCTATTGACCAAGAAGGACATGCCAAAACGTTCAAGGATATTTATGAGGGTGCTGCTGGATTCATTTATGATATTAGTGTTGATGCTAATGTCCCAACACAGAATTACCTTCAACTTTGTACTTGACACTTTGTCTAGAACTTCTGTTGATTTATTGAAAAAGTGTCCACACTACCACTTGAAGACCTGTATACACACAAAATGATTAACTTCTAGGTGATGGCAAACTCTGTTAATTCTAAGTGATGTCAAGCCCTGTTAACTCAAAGTGATATTTCAAAGGGTTTGTCTTCACTTACTGGACTGAGGTCATGACTTGATTTGAACTGTGCTCCTTTTCTGATATAAATGCGTTATCCTCCACCCCTTGAAGCAGTTCTGCAGTAAGAGATTGCCCTTTCATACAATGATAATACGACATGTTGGATTTCTGTGTCTCTACACAAGTGCTCAGTAACACAAAGTAAACTGCAGTTCAAAGGCTGGAGCTCAACTAGTAAAAGTTGTATTTTTTTATTGATTGCATGTTTTGATTCAGGTTTGTCAAATCTGTGGAATGACCAGTGTTTCGCATTTCGATTGTTTGTTTTTCCTTGTGACGTGTGGTATGTGTGATATTTGGAGTATTGAAATCTGTCTCTTGAGTGTTTGTTCCAGTATTTATTAAACTGCTGGAGAGGTTCTTTAGGCAGGGGAACCTGTTGACTGGCTATATCCTAAAAAAGACCTACTTTCCCTACCCATGACAACAGGTATTTGACCATGCGTGGCCTGAGATCCATTCCCTATACTTTCATGAATCAGCTGTACCAATCTTCCCTTCCCAGTCCTGTTTAGGTGTAGGCCATGCCTAGTGAAACACCATCTATTGATAGCCCCGAGGGCACCAGAGAAACATGGGCAAAGTTGGCCGCATTCAGAGTCATCCCTAACCCCACACTGATCCGCCTCACAGCTCCATCAAGTCTTGGTCGATCATGACGCCGGAACAGCTGGCGTCATGAGGAAGGAAAGATATATTGTCCAGGGCACCACTTATGTCACATGCCTCATCCCTGTTAAAACTGTTTCCTAGCCCCTCCACTATTACTACACGGTCGTCTGTTGTAAAGTCCTCACATAAAGACAATAGGTCCTCTATCACATGGCTTAGCTCTGGATTTGGCTTGGAGAAACTGGTTGCCTGGTACGCTGACCCTAAAGTTTCCTTTAACTGAAGGTCTACATCTCACACATGGCTACTACCTAGCAACAGGACTTTCTTCTTCCTAACACTTTGTACATTCCTAGGCTTCTTGGCCTTCTTCCAAGTGTGCTGCACATTTCCTGCTCCTCGATCGACCTGAGGCTCTTCACCACTTACCTCTGGCAGTGGTAGATACCTGTTTTTGGTGTAGATAATAAAACACTCACATCGCGGTTTCTTTCTTCCGATCTTTCTACCAGCGGCCAGTTACCATCCACCCCCTTCCCCCCTATTTCCCTTGATCCTTATCAGTTTCTTCCTTGCTTTATGCAACAGTGCCTGAAGAGCATAGATTTTCCATTCCTATTCCCCAATCAAAATGTTCCTACTGCATACTCTGCAGTTCCAGGAGAGAGCCTTTTCTGTTGTCCCAACATTCTCCCCACTGCATCCCCCACGCTGAAAATATTTCCTACAATTTTGGCAACAAATCCTTCTACTCACTGCCCTATAACATCTCCCACATTACTCACTAATGATCACTTTCGAAAGAATAATTATATTTAAAGAAAGTTTTAAATTCGTTAACGACGCGAGATTGGCAGCATGTAAACAAAAAAACCCACAAAGGTCTTAAGTGCGGTTGTTGTTGCTTTTGTACTGATTTAGAGATACAATGAATTAGTAATTACCTTGCTTTTAGAGAATTTAAATAATCAAGCGTGTTTGGTAAGGGGTTTAAACATTTATAACTCGGAAAATTTAGGCCTAGATCGATTCTGTCTAACTAGTAAACAATAGGAAATGTGAAACTTCCTGGCAGATTAAAACTGTGTGCCCGACCGAGACTCGAACTCGGTACCTTTGCCTTTCGCGGGCAAGTGCTCTACCAACTGAGCTACCGAAGCACGACTCACGCCCGGTACTCACAGCTTTACTTCTGCCAGTACCTCGTCTCCTACCTTCCAAGGTTTACAGAAGCTCTCCTGCGAACCTTGCAGAACTAGCACTCCTGAAAGAAAGGATATTGCGGAGACATGGCTTAGCCACAGCCTGGGGGATGTTTCCAGAATGGGTTTTTCACTCTGCAGCGGAGAGTTCGCTGATATGAAACTTCCTCGCAGGTTAAAACTGTGTGCCCAACCGAGACTCGAACTCGGCACCTTTGCCTCTCGCGGGCAAGTGCTCTACCAACTGAGCTACCGAAGCACGACTCACGCCCGCAACTCACAGCTTTACTTCTGCCAGTACCTCGTCTCCTACCTTCCAAACTTTACAGAAGCTCTCCTGCGAACCTTGCAGAACTAGCACTCCTGAAAGAAAGGATATTGCGGAGACATGGCTTAGCCACAGCCTGGGGGATGTTTCCAGAATGAGATTTTCACTCTGCAGCGGAGTGTGCGCTGATATGAAACTTCCTGGCAGATTAAAACTGTGTGCCCGACCGAGACTGGAAGTCGGGACCTTTGCCTTTCACGGGCAAGTGCTCTACCAACTGAGCTATCGAAGCAAGACTCACCCCCGGTACTCACAGCTTTACTTCTGCCAGTACCTCGTCTCCTACCTTCCAAACTTTACAGAAGCTCTCCTGTGAACCTTGCAGAACTAGCACTCCTGAAAGAAAGGATATTGCGGAGACATGGCTTAGCCACAGCCAGGGGGATGTTTCCAGAATGAAAATCTCATTCTGGAAACAACCCCCAGGCTGTGGCTAAGCCATGTCTCCGCTCTATCCTTTCTTTCAGGAGTGCTAGTTCTGCAAGGTTCGCAGGAGAGCTTCTGTAAAGTTTGGAAGGTAGGAGACGAGGTACTGGCAGAAGTAAAGCTGTGAGTACCGGGCGTGAGTCGTGCTTCGGTAGCTGAGTTGGTAGAGCACTTGCCCACGAAGGGCAAACGTCCCGAGTTCAAGTCTCTGTCGGGCACACAGTTTTAATCTGCCATGAAGTTTCATATCAGCGCACACTCCGCTGCAGAGTGAAAATCTCATTCAGTAGGAAATGTGTTAGTTAAATACGATTTTGAAACGGTTAATTACACTTTTATTGTGACAATAGCCACTGATCAAGCTAGTAGCTGTCTTTTTTAACGTATTTTGCAGTATCGAGAAAACTTGAATAGAATTTTTTGTGTTCATACCACGCAAAATTTCGGGTTATGTCGCGACTATTGGGACTTTATATAACACGCAGTTTTTTTTAGAACATGCTGTGCTCGGACGCTGATGTACAGTTGTGTAACAAGAACGGACACTACAGCAAGTATACCAAACAAATTTAAATTTGACACTATTTCCTCTTAAATAAGTTCTTTTACTGGACGAAGAAACTACCTGTGATCTCACTCAGCAGCCATCTTGAAAAGGCCCCCTAAGGTCGTGTAAGTTGCCGAAGTTGCGTCCAGCTGAAAGGCTTCCTCTCGGTCATTGAGCTACAGAAAAATCGTTGCGCATCTCCTTGTAACCACACGTTATGGATCGGGATCGGTTGGAAATAGTATTTTGAAAAAAAAAAAGTGCGATCTGACAGGCAAAACATGGGTTTCAGTAGGTACAGTTCTATAGCGAATAAAAAAAATAGTGACATAAAAAATAATTCATGTAGAGTAATGAAATTTCGGGAATACATTTGTCTAGGTTACATATTAAGTGATTAACACTGCTAGATTACAGGTTCCTGTACGAGGGAGATAAGCCCCTGCAGATGTGAAATGCTGGTACATTAATAACGCGTGCAATAACCTGGATGATGAATGTCAGCACGCAAACGTCCATAAATTTTCTTGTGCAGGTGCCGGATGTCAGTTTCTGGTATAGAATTCCGTGCCTGTTACATCTGGTCAGTCAAGGCAGCGATTGTTAATGGTACTTGGGAATGACGCTGGAATTGTCATCCGTTAATGTCCCATAAGTGCACGACTGGTGACAGATCTGGTGATTCAGCAGGCCAGATCAACATGTCGACACTCTGTAGAGCACGTTAGATTACAAGAGTGGTATGTTGGAGACGATAACCTG
The DNA here is from genome assembly GCF_021461395.2 of Schistocerca americana. Taxonomy (NCBI): domain Eukaryota; kingdom Metazoa; phylum Arthropoda; class Insecta; order Orthoptera; family Acrididae; genus Schistocerca; species Schistocerca americana. Next base: position 99,228,159 of record NC_060121.1, read on the forward strand.
TTGACAAACAACCCCTAGCATGCTGTTCAGTAGTGGCAGTAGAACAGGTTGGATCACCAGACTGACGTTCAAATTCGCAGTCAGGGTGTGTGGGATAACCACGAGAGTGCTCCTGGTGTCTTACGAAATCTCACCCCAGACCACAGCTCCAGGTGTAGGTCCAGTGTGTCTAGCATGCAGACAAGTTGGTTGTAGGCCCTCAACTGCCCTCCTTCTAACCAAAATACGGCCGTCACTGGCATCGAGGCAAACCAGCTTTCGTCAGAAAACACAATTGACTTCCACCCTGCTCTCTCTTGAGCTCTCGCTTGAAACCACTGAAGTCCCTAATGGCAGGCCATCTCGGTAGCACCTGTTCTGGAAGTAACCGAATTGCAACAGCTCGTTATGTCACTGTGGAGACGACTACTGCTCAGATTGCTGCTGCAGAAGTAGTTCGATGAGCCACAGTCACACAAGGAACATGATGGTCTTCCTGGTTGGTAGTATCACGTGGCTGTTCAGAGCCCGGCCTTCTTCTTACATTCCCGTGACCACAGCTGCCAGGTATCATGTACGGTGGCTACAGTCCGGCGAAGAGCTTCTGCAATAACGTAGCAGGAATATCCAGCTTCTCATGTCCGTTGTTCAAACAGAGTGAGGCGTTGATAACAGCGTCTTTGTCGTCTTAAAGGCATTCCTGACTAACATTAACTCACCATGCCCAGTCTCAAAAGTGACTAGCGCTCACGTCTTTAACAGCATGTATTTGAATCAAGCCTGATATGCATCTTCATAGTGGCTCTACTACCACCACTGTTATGCGACTATCACGACATCTGAATAGACATCACCTTTCAGATGTAGAAACACGTCTACCAATTTTCGTTTATGCCACACAAGTCTTTCTTTCTCTTGCGATTTTTTTCTTTAGTTGTGCTGGAAGATATTGAAATGTGGAGCTCATCTTGGAAGTCTTGAGAGGGATTTGTACAGTAGGTAGGTTGGATTGAAAGATTTCAGGGAGTCATTTCAAGAGCTGGAAGGGCAACGCTAGAAGGAACAGGCTGGGAGAGAGTCTTTGATGTTTGGAGACGGCCAATATTATTCAAGAATGGCAGTTTAATATGGAGGAACGACTCAATTTAATGGGAAATGTGGGACATATGAAGGCGTTACTAGCGTTTTTTGTGTTGTTCAGGCAGCGAAAAGGCAGTTTTATACGGATAGCGAGGGAGACTGTATGCTGCTGAAAAATTTCATATGTGTTTTAATGGGTGGGATGAGTAGAACATTCAGAGAAGAGGAGCTGTTGATTTATCACAGAAATGAAGTGATAACAGACGTGAAACAGAATTACAGTGAAACCGCATTTACGCATTTCTCAGCTCTACTTGTACGTTGTATAATGTGCAGTTTTTCGATTTTGCATGCATAGTTACCCCTCTTCCACGTCTTTCATTTATACGCTTTCGCAATTTTACAGTATTATTTTTACTCTTGCTCAGTCACTTTTGTCGCAGTTACACATTATGAAGACCAATATAAATTATGTGTCCCTTTGGAAACCAGCTCTGGAAGATGGAGAGATCTGGAGAGATTGAATGCGACTCTCGGACCGTTCTTTTCATCAACCTGTCACCTTCTAAAGCTGTGTCCCCAGCACAGAAGACCTCTCGTCGGCCGTGGGATCATCTTCAGCGGAGGCTGCAACGCTGTCTATTCGAACCTGTGACGGTGCTTCTTGCGGGCTGCCACTTGACCAGGTTAGTCTCTGTATCTACAGAGGGCAAGATCTTCCAGAGCAGCCAAATAAGATTCACCAGCGCAGCCGAAGTACTTCGTCTCACAGGCGCGCGAAAGCGGGCCGAAGTCGTCCAAAGTACTTAGGGTGCAATATCCTTACTCTTACGTTTCTCAGAACTAGTGAAATTTAATAAACAAAAACGATAGACTCGTAGGGCAACCATGAGAGATTATCATACTAAAAACTGAGTTAAATAAATGAAAAGTATATAATTAAGTTAGGTGTTTTGGCGCCTGGCACCCGAACGTTCAGTACAATCGGTGCAATCTCTCACGGGACTGGTACATACTGTACCACCTGTCGCTTGTACCTCACTCCACTTTTGTACCATATGCTACTTCACGTGTATCAAGCTGCATCAAGACGAGCTTGTAGGAAAATAAAACACTGGCAACCAGAGCCAGGAATATCATACCAATAAATCGTATCGAAAAACTTTTTCGTATGTGGTGTGGCCAGTGACTGTTGGTCTGCTGTCTTCATGCAAAGTCGCAGTTGTTATTGCGATCCTTAGCTACAGTGTACACAGCGACGCTGTTGTTCTTGAGTTTGTGGCTGTCGATTTCAGATCGTACAACTTGACGGAACACCGCTACCCGTAGCAGACTTGACACGACGACACTCGGGGCTGCTGCTGACCGGCCAAGAGGCTGGTAGCTGCTTATGAACAGTCGGCACGAGACGTTAGCGGCAGCAGCGCGGCGGCATCAAAGTTGCTGCATCTGTTCTCAGTGGCGGCATAGTGCGCCGCCCGCGTGAATGCATGAGCGCTGCTGAGTAGTGCTCAACAACGGCTTCGTGTAATGGGGCCCTAAGGAGTGGCAATGCGGCCCGCGGCCCAACAATCACACATTACATACGGTACTGGCGGTAGTGTAAACAAGTGGAGAGCACGCTGATTGAAACAAGGAGTGTTTTTGCAAGGGGTGAACTGATTGTTTTAATGTATTTTCTAAGTTCCGTGCATGCGAAAATGATGAGTTCGCCATTAACAAAAGATGATGTCTTTGCATGCAGGTGAAAATAAACATAATTGAGGAAGTGCAAAGAATCTAAGGTGAGATTCTCAAAGCGTCTCAAAAGCCAATATTCTACCTTAATTACCATTGGTGACAAGATGTGCACAGTGATTGCATATGAAACCTTGATTTATCAATGGAGTATTGCCTCCAAAGAACAAACCACAACTGATTCATTCTTTAGTCCTAAATAACTTTAGTACTTATATCTTCGGCATAAACCTATTTGAACTATTGTACCTGTTACTGTACAATATACGCATCTCCTGCTTGCACGAGCACTTGAGTTTAATAGAAATATGTTATAAAAAGTTTCATTTTAACATTAATCTCAGTTGTACATTTATTTTATCATGCCCCTTAATTACCGTATAAACGAGGTTTTACTGTATCTCTCTTTTTTCGGATTTGTTTTGTCTTAAGAGGAGAGCTGTTTTCATAGTTTGACGAGTACTTTTTTTATCTTAACTCTATGACCGCATCTACTTGTACCTTGAACACGACACTCCGGCTGTCGTGTCCACATGTCAATCCTCCCCACAGGCTCGATTCATGTCTAGCTCACCCCCTTTCCTGGCAAGCTAGAGCACTGGGAATTATCTGTATGATTTCTCAAATGGCATATGGTTATCAATTAAGGCTTTGCCGAACAGAACCTCCATTGGAAGAAAGACTACCACATTTAGTATGAAGTTAAGGGGGAGATAACGTTACTACCAACGAAGAGGATAGCGGCATATCTCGAAACGTAATGTGGCACTGTGGAAGATGGTCTCAGGTTCACGTGCGAGGGGTTCGGTCACACGTTATTAACGCTACCCGTCCTCAACCAGCCTCCTTTAACTCAAATACCTGGATACATCCTATGAACGGGCTCGACCTATTTCCATCCTGGTTCTTCCGCAATTCGAGTTGGTGCTTTATCTCTGCTGACGTCGTCGTCGCGGCGACAAGAAACCCTAAACACACTTCCTTGTTTCGTAAAGTGATAGTTTATACCTCGTGCAACTAGTCTTTCAATAAAAAGTTGTTCGTTCTTTGATAAACGTTACTTTCACGGTGTATAATCTCGTCGACTAAATGTAAAAACGTCCGTTTTCCTTCTGCCTGCAAGTACGCTCTATTCATTCGCTAACTAGGTCATATTGCAGCCTTTATGCCCTCTCTTATATCGGATCAGTCATTTACACACACACAATTGTTCTCAATCGTAGTTGCTTAAGAAATAACAATCCGTACGTATTATAGAAATGGATGTACGTATCTTTATTCTCCCGGTATTTGGGAATGAGAGCACCTGGCGACTTTCATCAAACTTTACTCGTAATTACAAACCCTTACGAAATCATGAAAGGAAAAATGTTTATCACGTACTACTTTTTCGCTCTTCAAGTGGTAAAAGTACTGCGTGACACACAGCGTTTTAATTTATTGCTCCTTTATTAATAATTATATTCGCCAAACACTTTTCAGGTAGCGTGCAAATATAGAATGTAACTGCAAGAACGTATCACTGTACGAAACATAGATCAGGAGATATGACATCATAAATAGTGAAATCCGTGAAAAATTGACACATCATGCATTACGTTTAAATTTATTACTTCTCTGCTACTGTCTCTATGGGCAATAAATTTCGCTTACAGATCCCATATTTATCACTGCATGTATCTGTTGTGTTATATCATACATTATACGAGACACAGTTCGCCAGACATTAAGCACAACGCCAGACGCTCCGTAGTACAGGCGTGGAAGCACATCTGTAAATAAATACTTGGGCAACACCGGGTTTCTTTGATAGTAATTTAAAAAACAAATAATAATAAAATGATATTCATAGAATTTAAAATAATTTAAATGTATTTAATGCTAATGCGAATAACAATAATATGAAATAATAACTCCAGTGCCAAAATTACAGTTCGCGCGGTAAGAACATTTCATGAGGAGGTTTTTGGAGGGGATCGAAGGCAAAATTGGTAAGCGGAAGGTGAGGTCTGGCTTGAAAAAAAGACCATTAGAGAAGGACTTTTAGTGCACAAAGGCTAGACACCAAGCAAACATCATCAAAGCGACAATCGAGAAATCAGCAGACTCTGCAAAGAAGTTGAGCTAGGAAACATTCGATCATATCTTCAGCGGTTGTAAAGAGATGGCGCATACAGGTTAGTGATTATAAAAAGAGGCACAATGCTGTAGGAAAAACGATCCTATGGAACGAATGCCAAAACCACCACCTACTGGTGACAGGGATGTGGTGAGTCCAAAGGCCGCGAAAAGTTGTCGAAAACGAGCATGCCAGATCATTGTGGGACCTCTGACTTCAGAAAAATCGAATACTTGATCACAATACACCTGACGTGAAAATTGTGAAGAACAAGAAAATGTCGGTCACCATCTGCTGTCTCAGGTGATGGGTGAATCGACGCGGAACAACTACGAAAATATACGAGGATTCAAAGTCGAACTATCGCGACTCTGTCGCAAGCCAGCGAGATTTGCCCCAGTGGTCCTCGGGACACAGGGAGCAGTGCCAAAAGATTTCAGTAGGTGCCTGGAACCCGTTGCCATTGATAAAATATCTCTCTGTGAACTACAAAACCAACGATTTATCCACACTTATAATACTTAATCATAAATGTCTGAGAATTATTCGACTTGCAAATCCAGTGGAGTCACCACATTTACTAAGCCTAAGGTTAAAATAATAGAGATACTAGCGACTGTGGCGGATAAAAAATTTATTTATAGGTGTACAAAGTGGTATTTGCTGACATATCTAGTTATGAGAGACAGAACGTTTTATTTGGAAGAGATAAATGCTATGGGAAATGAGAAAGCTGTTAGCTGGAAGGGTGGATACTTGGCTGTAATGCTGTAAGGAATGCAGACATGATGAAAAGCAGACATATCGTTCTGTTAGCACATACGTCATTAACTGCGTTTTGTGCCCGAAGATGCTATTCAGTTCTCTGACACAAGGAGGGTGGTAGTTCCACAGCCTGGTTCCTATTACCGTGAATGACTTCGAGAAAGAGGCTAAATTATGGACGGAGAGGATTGTTGTGTTGATGTCAGCGTGAGATACGAGGGACTGTGCTCGTTGATAAGACGGTAAGATACAAAGTGTGTGGAAGTATCTGATGCCTTAAGGGCACAACCACGTTAGTTAAAAAAAGGAAAAAACACCTAAAAGCCATTAACTCAAAATTCAGACGCCAAAAGAATATTTAGAAGGCCTCACGTTAAGTAAGTTCTATAATTAGGCTGAAAGCCCAAAAATCTAACACTTTTAAAGCAACAACCTTAACTTAAAGACGCCTGAAGGCCCATGATTTAAGACTCAAGGTACAATTAAATAAAATATCACAAGGAGAAGGCCTTGTCTTCAATTAGGCTCAAGGCCCCAAACAGTCTGATGCTCGAAAGACAAAGATCCACAATTTAAATGGCTGAAGACCTCATGACATAAAACTCAACGTAAAATAAATTTAAACAAAAAAAGCCTTATCTTAAATTAGGCTGAAGGCCCCAAACAATCTAACACCCAAGCAAGGAAATTTAATTTTAACACGGCTGAAGGCCCATGACTCAAAACACAACAAAAATAACTTTTAGTAGGCAGAAGGCCCATGGCTTTATCTTTAAACAATATTTTAATCAGGCTGAAGGCCCAAGCAATCCTTGAAAAGCAAGAAACTTTAATTTTAAAGTGGCTGAAGGCCCATGACTTAAAACACCACTAAAAACGATACAAATTTAATTCGAAACCATCGGCTATGAGCCATACAAATACACACAACAGAAAATATGAAAAGGCTGTGCAGCTAACGGCGCTCACTAGTTTCGGGGATCGGTCAGCACTTGAAATACAAACGTTCACTTAGATGAGACAGGTAGTCGGCCCAACCATTCTCGATCCGACGACAGCCCTACCAACAGACAGTGAACGGACCCACCGAAAAGGTAACTTGCGCTCCACTCGACCAGCACACAACCGGTAGTTCAATGTAAACGAAAAAGGCATGGACGCCCACAAGCAAGCACACATTAAGCTGTCAAACTACACACCGTGCTGGACAGCGACAACACAGTGAGGAAGGGACACTGCCTACATTTACGTCAAAGGCCAGGGCAGGTAACCGGAACATTAATAGCCACAAGGCAGAAAACTCCGCTGATGCACTTGAATTGTATATAACCAAACACGGTTCGACTCCACTGGACAGTGGCTAAACCTTTGCCAACTCGAACACACACATTGTTTCTCGCTGGAATGTCCCAATAACCAACAATGAGAACCAAACCGCACAATGTGAACAGTCTTGATTTTCTGGTAAATTAAATCCCAACTCAACTTTTGTGTCCACGGTCGGTGAGCCACACACCTCGTAGCAATGAGAAAAGCCCCACACACTCCGACACTGCGTACAGACCGCCAGTGGGCAAGGCCAAACTACGCCTTGGGGAGATTTCCTCGCTGCTCCACGCCAATCGACCGACTGCCACACATCAGCACGGAGACAGCACCAAAATAACATCACAAGCTACACACACTTTCACGAACACTAAAACGAAGAACGCAACCAATGCTGAAAACAGCGACCGAGCAATGACATGGCCGAACCACGAGTTGAGGCTCACACCACCAACCAATAAGCGATAGGTGAGCAAATACACGTCGTCCGGTAAGACAACCAACCGACGATCAACCAAGACCGTTCTCAGTTCAAGACATGTATGCCGGCGGCGGTCGAGCGAGACATGGCTATCCACGCCTCACTACTGCTCCAACCCGACCGACTTCCGCCACGTCGCAACTCTACGACTGCCAGGTCCAAACTGCACTGCAGGCGCGTTCCAACTCGCTGCATGACAGATGTCAACGGGGAAGTAATGACAGTCAGTAAAGATTATACGGCAGGGCTATATCGATAAACGTTGCTGCTGCTGCCGCTCACGGGCAGGCAAAGCAGCAACTCAGTGACAACAGAAATTGAAACTAACATAACGAGGTGGCAGTATGGTAAAAAAAGGATGTAAAATAAGAGATGGTGCGAACAGAAGCCACACACAGCTCATGCTGTTTTCCTAGAAAAGTGATAAGTGGTTCAATACTTTAAAAAATCAACCTTCATCTCCTATTAATTCAAATTTTTTGAGACTCTGCTCAAATATCATGTTGTAGTCGAGTATCATACAACTATTTGGGTATTACGAATTGTCAATGGTAAAGGGTGAAAATGATGTTGGGCAAGTGTGGTTATCGTGTTAATTTGTCCGTTTTCAAGGACTGCAAGCAGATAAACGCATATAATGTGAGACAGGCAATACATCCGCTACTTTCTATTTTTATCGTAAACTATAAATAAATTGTTAAGATATGAGTTTTCTCCTTATATGACGTCGCAGGTTTGTTGTGTCTCCTCCCGTTCTTAATCTTTTAATGTAAATGCAGCATTCTACTACACTGATACCGTACTTACACTTCCAGACTAGGTATGGCGCCATTCTGTAATACAACTGACAGTGAGGAATTACCTGGTAGACCAGATGGGGCAACTCTTGCCCACTGCATGTATTTCAGTGACACCGTTCTTCGTGAATTACTTCCAAACTAGGGATGGAGCCATTCTGCAACACAACTGATGTCCGACAACAACGAGAAATTGTCATATAGACCAGATGGGGCACGTACAGCACGCTGAATGTATTTCCTTACTTTTCTCGGCATTGTTATTAAAGCAGCACTGATTACTTCTCCCATTTGCTATAATAACGCAGTATTTAAAAAAATGGAAATTTTATGAATAAAAATTACTCGTTTTTAAAGAAAAGGTTTCTTTAAAAACCAGAAATTGTAGCACTGCTGTTACGGATAACTGACATTTCACTTTTTTATTGGCCCTTAGTACGAAATAAAAAACATCTGTTATATCCGTGATCAAACAAATACCGAAAAATACTGGTTATTGAGAAATAAAATATCGGTATCGGCTTCAACCGATATTTTTTATTCCCATTCCTAGCTCGGGGCCTCGTGAGCTTTCCCGAGACACACCTTGCGGGATAACATTGTTGTAATCAGCATTTGGTTGTACAAGTTCTGACACAGTGCTCCGGTGGAATTTAAGTACTGGAAATGACCATGAAATTGAGCGGCTACCTAATCTAGTTATGAAACACTAAATGAACTTGAGTGTATGATAGGTACAAAACAGTCAACAGGTTGCAACAAAATTGGATGTGGTAAATCTAGAATGATTAATTACATTTGTAATTCTGAGTTAAAGAGTATGGAATTACCTTTACTGTCGAATTCGAAATTACGAAAAAAAACTGTACTCATATACGCGACCTGCACATTATGCGATGTACCCAAAAGCAGAATCAAAGCATTAAACTGACATGACTTTAAATATTGTTTACACAAGTTTATAGTACCAATGTTGTTGAATAAAAGTACACATGCATCCAGACATACACTCAGACATTCCAACCTATGCGGCCCGTTTAATACTCTAAACAAACTAACCCTGAATACATGTGAAACAGCTGTCACATTTGAACGAAGCGCCTACTGACGTCCTCCACCAATCTGAAAAAACCACATTTATGGTTGTTTCATACATACGACTTATAATGACGGATTTCATATCTGTCGACATCGCAGCTTAAACTATTTATTGCTAGAGAAATCAGAATCGTCATAGCATCACAAATACAGGGAATGAATGCGAGCATGTGTGACTCGCATTCCACGCATTACAGGGAAATTGTAAGGGGGCATAAGGACTAAACACTGCATTTACATTTTAGTAATGTTGTGGTTATTTGTAACATTACTGTCGATGTAAGACAATATTACAGGTGGAACAACATAATAGATTGAAGAGAATACACATAATACACAACTTCTTCAGCTGAGTGCTTTCCGATACTGCCGCGAGCTGTTGTCTATGCAGTGTCGTGTACTTCTTTCCGTCGAGAGTTGGCGTATTTCGCGTCGATGATGCAAACCTCTTCACCAGGAGTTATTCTGTATTTAGTACTTATTAATTCCAGAATCTTCTTGAAAGATTTTATGTTTGTAATGTCAGTATATTCTGGAATATCCGATGTTTGTAGAAACAGCTGCACTCTTTGTCCAGGAGTTCACTTGTGTTATGGCTGTACATCGGTGACAGTAATGAACGCGCTTTCAGTGCTAAGTGTTGTGCTTCACTGAGAAACCTTCCATCGAATTTGGACCCGACTGCGGCTTTGGCGTGACAGTGTTTGGAGGTGACGCCGGTTACATCAAAACATTTACATTACGGCGGGGCGCATTGAGCGGCACATAAGCAGTCGCCTACAGGGCCACGACCCTAAGCGGAAGCAGCACACAGTGCCCAAGATCCGTATACTCATACTGGTGGATTCCAAAACATTACTAAGTCTCTTGCACATCAAAAACCCATCATAGACTTTCGAAACGCTGGTCAGGACTCGACGGAAAGCCCTGAAAGGACTCCACAAAATCGCCAAATAGAACAGGTAGGCAGGCCGAAGTGGCCGTACGGTTCTAGGCGCTGCAGTCTGGAACCGCGGGACCGCTACGGTCGCAGGTTCGAATCCTGCCTCTGTCATGGATGTGTGTGATCTCCTTAGGTTAGTTAGGTTTAACTAGTTCTAAGTTCTAGGGGACTGATGACCTCAGATGTTGAGTCCCATAGTGCTCAGAGCCATTTGCGCCAAACAACAGGTAGTGTGACATGATGATTTTGTCAAACGTATAACTGTACCTGGACGGGTCGTGCCAGAAATGATTGAAAAAGAACAAATACAATTTTAATAGCTGGGACAAATTCCAAGCCGAAGTGAAGAAAACATTTGATAGCAATCAACAGCAAGTCCGCGTAGCAGAAGAACAACTGAAGAATAGGGCCCAACATAGTGGCGAAACGACACTGGTAGACTAGAGGTGACAAAAAATTCCCATTCCAAGGCCGTACAGCTCATAATCGATATGCCTGTCAGGTAAGATCGCCACCGTCTTACCAGGTCGAAGAAACGCGTTTCGTAAAGCAGCGTGTCTCATTGCGTGGAGGTGTCCGTAATTTCTCGGTTCACATCCTCGGTCGAGAGGAGTGATCGACCCTTCAAGGCCCTTTTTAATGATCCAAAGGCGTCACAACCGCAGGGGGAGAGACCAGGACTACATGGCGGGTGCTCGGGTGCCTCTTACTCTAGTTTGCGTGATTTCTGCACTACTACAATTTCACGTTATCATGAAGGAGCAGCACTCCTTGACACACCATTCCTCAACGGTGGATTTCGACAGACATGCTCCCCGTACCCAGTCTTCAGTTTCCAACGGAAGTCAACCGGTATTTGTCCATCAGCAGCCAAGACAAGAATAACAGCAAGCTCGTCATGTTTGAACGCATTTGGTAATAACATTCACGTTTCCGCATTTACTGCACGTCGGCAAGATACGAAGGACATACAACTCTCTGGTCAAGATGTCGGTGCTTGTACACCGAATTGGAGCCGTGCTACGTTGTGTATATGCTGCCTTCAACGAAACTTTTTTCATCACACCTTTAGTATAGATAAGCCTGAACAAAGGACGGGAAGGGAAACAAGACTTTGAAGAGCAGGACTACAATTATCGATTTTCATTTACAAACTCATATTTATTTTTAATAAAAATAATTCTTTACCAATGTCCATAACAATATGTGCCAGTTTGACTACGCTCTGAAATTCACAACTTAAATGGTTCACATGGCTCTGAGCACTATGAGACTTAACATCTGAGGTCATCAGTCCCCTAGGGTGAGAACTACTTAAACGTAACAGACCTAAGGACATCACACACACCCATGCCCGAGGCAGGATTAGAACCTACGACCGTAGCAGTCGCGCCGTTCCGGACTCAAGCGCCTAGAACCTTTCGGCCACAACGGCCGGCATTCACCACTTAAGAGTAATCAATAATTAATCTATATGGCACCACAATGCAATTTAAAAAAAAAAACGGTTTTGGATCATTTAAAAAAGAACCAAACTAACTTAATCCTCAAGGCTATATCTGCACAGTCAATATTTAATGACAGTTAAATAAAAGATATCTCTAAAATATGTACCCCAAGGCATCATCAGGCAATCTAAGCATTTACGCATGTAGACAAAAATAGCCCTAACTTATTTACTGACTACGTACTTACTTACTCCTTGGCACTACAGCTCGTGCAGGGCCTTGGCCTTCTGAAATAACCTTAACGAACGATCTGAATCTGGACAAATGGGACAAGAGACAAATTTTATTAAGAAATGAAAGAATATTTACATGACAAGGTGAAGTTATCTTAAAATATTAATTACTGAAAAATCAGGATATTAAAAATTACCATCAGATTAAGAGACAATTTTGTATTCAAGACGCTGTCGTAAGAAACTTATGCAATAAGACTCCCTAGCAAACAGAGCGAAATATGTGTAACCGACTGAATTTAAAGCTGACACTAACCTGACAACATGACATCTACACGCGCAGGCGGGAAAAAGAAAAAATGGTTCAAATGGCTCTGAGCACTATGGGACTTAACATCTGAGGTCATCAGTCGCCTAGAACTTAGAATTACTTAAACCAAACTAACCTAAGGACATCACACACAGCCACGCCCGAGGCAGGATTCGAACCTGAGACCGTATCGGTCGCGCGGTTCCAGACTGAAGCGCCTAGAACCGCTCAGCCACACCCGCCTGCCGGGAAACAGAAAAGCTGATAAAACTCGGGTTAACCCGTAGGCAGGCGACATAAACAAACTGGCGCACCACAGTGCAGCGCCGCCCCAGATACTGGACGATACTGCAAATACAGCGGTGTCACACCAATAGGCTCCCGCTCGCGGCAAATGCGCTACAATCACGCGGGGGCTCGAACTTCAGGAACATAATTACGTAGCGCTGTCGACAAGAATACTGTGGTGTCACCGCCAGACACCACACTTGCTAGGTGGTAGCCTTTAAATCGGCCGCGGCCCGTTACTATACGTCGGATCCGCGTGTCGCCACTGTCAGTGATTGCAGACCGAGCGCCACCACACGGTAGGTCTAGAGAGACTTACTAGCACTCGCCCCAGTTGTACAGCCGACTTAGCCTGAGATGGATCACTGACAAATACGCTCTCATTTGCCGAGACGATAGTTAGCATAGCCTTCAGCTACGTCATTTGCTACGACCTAGCAAGGCGCCATAGCATTTGATAATTAATATTGTGAAGCATGTACCGTACCGAGAGATGTTCTACAATTGTGGATTAAAGTTAAGTATTATATCAACTACGTACTTTTTTTGCTACTATTAATTCCCTTAACTGTTCCAGACCTCACGCCAGTCAGCGTGTAATTAAACGCGTGCATTTCGGCCTCCTCTAGCAACACAGTGTTGGCTCTTCTGCCAACACTACAAATACCAAAGCTTACGAACAAATAAATTAAACCGAGATACACTGAAGAACCAGAGAGACTGATACACCTGCCTAATATCGTGTAGGGTCCCGCGAGCACGCCGAAGTGCCGCAACACGACGTGGCATGGACTCGACTAATATCTGAATTAGCGTTGGGATGAATTGACACCGTGAATCCTGCAGGGCTGCACGTTCCAAGGCGTATCAGATATACTCAGTGGTCTTCATGTCTGGTGAGTCTGATGAGCAGCGGAAGAGTTTAAGCTCAGAAGAGTGTTCCTGGAGCCACTCTGTAGCAATTCTAGACGCGTCGGCTGTCGCATTGTCCTACTGGAAATTCCCAACTCCATCGCAATACACAGTGGACGTGAATGGATGCCGGTGTTCAGACAGGGTGCTTACGTATGTGTCACCTGTCACAGTCGCATCTAGACGTATCAAGGGTCCCATATCAATCAAACTGTACACCCCTCAGGCCATCACAGATCCTCCACCAGCTTGATTAGTCCCCTGCTAACATGCTGGGTCCATGGATTCATGAGATTGTCTCCACACCCGTACACTTCCATCCGCTCGACACAACTTGAAACGAGATTCGCCCCTGCAGGCAACATGTTTCCAGTCATCAACAGTCCAATTTTGGTGTTGACTGGCCCAGTCGTGGCGTAAAGTATTGTGTCATCTAGTCATCAAGGGTACATGAGTGCGCCTTCGGCTACGAAAGCCCATATCCTTGATGTTGCGTTGATTGGTTCGTTCGCCGACACTTCTCGATGGCCCAGCGATGAAATGTGCAGCAATTCGCTGGAGGTTTGCACTTCTGCCACGTTCAACGATCCGCTTCAGTCGTCGTTGGTCCCGTTCTGGTAGGATATTTGTCCTGCCACAGCGATGTCGGAGATGTAATGTTTTACCGTATTCCTGATATTCACAGTACACTCGTGATACGGTCGTACGGGAAAACCCCACTTCATCGCTACCTCGGAGATACTGTGTCCCATTGCTCGTGCGACGAGTATAACACCACGTTGAGACTCACCTGAATCTTGATAATCTGCCATTGTAGCAGTATTAGGCGTTCTAACAACTGAGCTAGACACTTGTTGCCTTATGTAGACATTCCGACCGCAGCGTCGCATTCTTCCTGTTTACATATCTCTGTATTTGAATACGCATGGCTATACCAGTTTCTTTGGCGCATCAGTGAATCTCAGTCCTCTTCTAACGTTACTCTCCAAAATTTTCATTTAGAAGCTAATCCAAAGAAACCAAAAAATTATTCCGTCAGCTACGCATCTAGAAATGCCTTCACACATTTTAAGGTGAGAAGGAGTTTAAAATATGAAAAATAAACATGAACCATTAACCAACGTATCTCAGAGACCAAAGCGGACTCGAACCAGATTCAGAGAAGTTCAGATGGTTCAAATGGCTCTGAGCACAATGGGACTTAACTTCTGAGGTCATCAGTGCCCTAGAACTTAGAACTACTTAAACCTAACTAACCTAAGGACATCACACACATCCATGCCCGAGGCAGGATTCGAACATGCGAGCGTAGCAGTCGCGCGGTTGCACACTGTAGCGCGTAGAACCGCTCGGCCACTCCGGCTGGCTTCAGCGAAGTCAACAAGCTAATGTCCAGATAACATACTTTAAACGTAAGGCCGGTAATTGAATCAGTGGCTTAAAATCTGCATAAGCCACTATAAATGATGGTATTCAGCATATACGTTTAGCTACCAAGAAATATGTTTTAGTCTTATGTTTGTGCAGTAGTCTAATATAATTCAAATACTTATTAACAATGGCCTCTAAGACCACAAAATTTCTGTTTAAGACAAACACTTATGTCTGTTAAATAATAAATGAGGTGCCACAAATTTTAAAACTATCCCTTAGTACTAATTAATCTTCCAAAAGAAATTTACACCACAAGTTGGTCTATGAAATCTCATAATTCCCAAAATCACATAAGGCAAGCTAAATATGCAGCAGTGCACTCTGAATCAACCGTATGGTATCTGTTCCATCGAACTAAACCGCAACAAATCTCAAAAAGCCATGCAAGGCGGTAACCGAGTCAGCAGACAGATAAATAACACCGACCGTTGCCTAAGTACTGCAGTCCAGTACCATCGGAGACGACTCCCAAAAGCAATAACGGCGACGATTCTTCCAAGTCGCGTACTGGCTCTATCGGAATCCATGGCTTGTGCTTGAAAGAGCTGTCCGCCGCCAAGCAGCGTCGTGCTCCAGGACTCGGCTCTTACTAACTCACGGCGGGGGAACAGGGCTTGTTTTGTGCGTCGGCACGGCAACGATAAATCCAGAAACACTATACCACAATCAAACAACCTATCGAGATGCCAGTGTATCAGACATATAAACGAGTGAAAGATACGACTCGAGCTGCCACGGCTGTAACATGTCTACGAAATTTGGTTCACATTGTGAATCCGAATAAGAGAAAAACCGACAAAATATCAAATTTCATTGAATGAGTCGCAGAAGGCACGTTCCAAGTTCTTCTCGTAAAGAATGTAAAAACAACTGAAAAATTCATCTAGTAATACCACCGCAACAGAGAGGGCGGCAAAGAAACTAGTAGACGCATGGGTACTCAAATACTAATCTATGTAAAGAGACAGAATACGGCGTCGGCAAAGCCTATATGAGACAACAAGTGTCTGGGACAGTTGTTAGAGAGATTACTGTTGCTCAAACGGCAGGTTATCAAGATTTGAATGAGTTTGGAGGTCGTGTCATAGTCGGCTTACGAGCAATGGGACACAGCATCTGCGAGGTAGCGATGATGTGGGTATTTCCCCGTACGACCATTTCACCTAGTATACCATGAATATCAGGACTCCGGTAAAACATCAAAACTCTGATATCGCTGCGGCCAGAAAATGACCCCGCAACAACGGGTCCTACGACGACTAACAAGAATCGTTCGACGTGACAGAAGTGCAACCCTTCCGCATACTGCTGCAGATTTCAGTGCTGGGCCATCAACAAGTGTCAGCGAGCCAATGATTCAACGAAAAATCATTGATATAGGCTTTCGGAGCCGAAAGCGCACCCGTGTAGCCTTGATGACTGCATGACACAAAGATTTACGTCTCACCTCAGCCCGTCAACACCGCCAGTGGACTTTTGATGACCGTAAACGTGTTTTCTGGTC
Organism: Schistocerca americana; assembly: GCF_021461395.2. Classification (NCBI taxonomy): domain Eukaryota; kingdom Metazoa; phylum Arthropoda; class Insecta; order Orthoptera; family Acrididae; genus Schistocerca; species Schistocerca americana. The sequence continues at coordinate 99,244,613 of NC_060121.1, forward strand.
GGAAGAGTCTCGTTTCTAATTGTATCGAGCGGATGGACGTGTATGGTTGTAGAGACGTCCTCATGAATCCATGGATGCTGCATATCCGCAGGGGACTGTTCAAACTGGTGGAAGCTGTGTAATGGTCTTGTGCTTGTGCAGTTGGATCGATATGGAATGCCTGAAACGTGTAGATACTGCTCTGACAGGTGACACGTACGTAAGTATCCTATCTGATCACCTGCATCCATTCACGTCCATTGTGCTTTCCGAAGGACTTGGAAAATTTTAGCGGGACCCCACACGTCCAGAATTGCTCCAGGAACTCTTTTCTGAGTTTAAACACTTCCGCTGGCCACCAAACTCCCCAGACATGAACATTATTAAGCACATCTTGGACGCCTTGGAACGTACTGTTCAGAAGAAATCTCCACCACCTCGTACTCTTATGAATCTACGGACAGCCCTGGAGATTTCATGGTGCCAATTCTACTTGTTCAGACATTGGTCGAGTCTATGCGACGTCGTGTTGCGGTACTCCACTTCTGCGATCTCGCAGGGCCCTACATGATATTATTAATGCAGGAATACGTTTCCACAGTACCCTCTCTGCATCCTGCTGGATTGTTGTTCAGTCAGCGATACTCTAAAAGAGCTCTGGCTAATTCGTGGATTATCCCCAGTGCTGATTCGGTATTTCACCATGGGTCGCCTGGTCTGTCTTTTTGGCATTCCGGATCTGATGCATCCAGAAACCGATGCAGAACGACTATTACTCGCCGATGTCGTTCCTTGGGCACGGCAAAGCCTATTGGCAATTTGAAGGTAGCTTCCTCCTCTGCATACTCTGAGGCGTAAATGGAGCATGACTCTTCGTCGGTGACATCAAGCTGCCCTTCCTGGACTCATTCGGCTGTCGATAAAGACGGCGATGAAATTTTTTGGCAACTTGATGGCTGTCAACCATGGTGGATTTTCGTATGACGTGATTCCTAAACTATGTTCCTTCTGTTACAATCTATCGGATGAGAGAGATGTCCTTCTAGCCGTTATTTGCAGCAGGGGAATCCTAATGTTGCCGCTGCTTGTTTATTCAAGCGCTTCCTCATCTGACCTCTCGAGATTATGTCGATTCCGTTACGGGTCCCCCAACCTGAAAAATCCCAGAAGGTCCTGAGAATCGAACGCGCACTGTTTCACATTGAAGGTAACGACGCTAACCATTTGAGTATAGAGGTGATCGTTCAGTACTCTGTTAAAATTAATAATTTGTTGACAACAGTGTTTGGTGTTTAAGCATACATCCAAGCAACTGTCGTTGAGAGAAATCTTGATTTTGCGCATCATTCGTACGTAATTTTGAGAAGTGCCTTTTTATGAATTTGTTATGAAATTGATTTGAAACCATAATAGCAACAAACACTCAAACTCGACCGGAGCATAATTTACACAATATAAAAGCGAAGCGTGCACTCGCTGTTAGCAGTAATTCACTTAGCACTACGACTGCGGACACGAGCCTACAGGCTGTGGAGAGGTAAGCGTGTAAGCGAGCGGATTACTTCAGTTCTTCTGGCCGCCTTAGGGAAGGTAGCATTTCTATCATTTGTTTGGCCTCGGCAGAGGCCTTCTGTCTCTGAGACTTCCTCTGATACACCATTTCTATCTGTGAACCGGTCCATAGTGTTGTACTTGTTTTCGGAAGCTGGTGTGGTCTGGTTACGAGCGTATAGCATCACCTGGCTGACATGATAATGGTCGGGTCTCAGGCGCTTGCAAGTTGCCACACACTCATTCAGGATATCGAAGGCTATCCTAAGGTAATTTCTAGAATTCGTTTTCATTTTCGAGACGCTTTAGTTTTCCAGCTGCTTCAGTCTCCTAAAATTTAACAGCGCAAGTTTGAAACTGCTGTATGTAAGACCATAAAGGAATCTACAATAATATTGTTTGGGGAACGGAGGGGGGGGGGGGGGGGGGAGGGCACCCGACACCCCACCAGCTTTGATCCGTGCCTGATGCCATCACTTCAACAACAATCGTCCCTCTGATTACCGAAGGTAATCCTCGATTGTCCGTATTTGATAGTCAAAGCTCTCTTATAGTAATGAAAAATGAAGATGCACTGAAACATTTACTTCCAGATAGATGTTTCTTCTAATATTTGAAAGTAATGAGATGAAAAAAGAGTGAGCGAGGGCTGCAACTAAAATTGATGTTTTATTTAGTGTCCGGCCGGTGTGGCCGAGCGGTTCTAGGCGCTTCAGTCTGGAACCGCGCGACCGTTACGGTCGCAGGTTCGAATCCTGCCTCGGATATGGATGTATGTGATGTCCTTAGGTTAGTTAGGTTTAAGTAGTTCTAAGTTGTAGGAGACTGATGACCTCAGATGTTACGTTCCATAGTGCTCAGAGCCATTTGAACCTTTTTTATTAGTCGGTGACTGGATTCGGGCTATGCGGGATGGCAAGTAAAATGTCCGTGCAAAATATCAGTACATAAAGTTGGTACATATGTGTATCATCCCAATTAATAAAGTTGTATAATGATATTTATTGTTAAGTACAATCTCCTTCTTATTTCTCATGGCCTTTAAACCGTTTCTGCACCTTGTTGACATATAAATTCCAACTTCGCAATGTTAATTTGATGGAGTGACCTGACACCTTACCTGTTGCTACCCCTACTTCCATTTCGTCTCCTGCAACTCGGATGAAATATTCGCGAAATGTTAGCGAAATGTGTTCTCACGAGGGATGCGGTTACCAGCTCGATAATCATCTTATCGGATGTGGGAAATCGTTTTAAAACCAAATCCAGGCTGGCTGGCACACAGACTTTCTTCATTAGTCTCCTAGTCGGACGTGATTCGGGGCCCTCGCACCTCCCCAAATCTGTGCGGTTATCCAGGAAGGCATACTAAGTCCCATGAATAAAGATGATGAATGATGATGATGATTATGTGTTTAAAGGGACTGAACTACAGGATCATCACTCCCTCCATTTCGTGAGGGAAAAAAATTAAAAGGTAGAAGGCGAAAATATGGGGCTTGGTTGCTCCACCTATTTAAGTAAGTCAAAGTGTTTGAAAAAGTGCGTGACAGTAGTTGTAACACGATGGGTAAAAGGAAATCGAGATAACCCGGGCAGTATCTTGCACAAGAAGGTTCAAAGGCACAATAAGGTAAGGTGGGAAGAAAGTAACCTGTGGTCACAGGGGGGGTACGCACTGCAATTGGGGGGGGGGGGGCTGTACCCCAACAACTACCCCTAATACTCAAAGTAGTGGAGCATTATAGTTTACATAAATCTGCTCTCCATCAGGAATGAAACACTTTGGAAGTGGCTGTCTCGTCTTCCACAACCATAATATGGTAGGTGGGTGGAGAGCGTGCCGCACGGCGGCCGGCAGGGCGGACTCAACACGAGAACATGCGCTATCGTCAGAAGACTACCGCAGCTGCAGCAAGGAGGATCCTCTCGATCCAGAAGGAAGTGCCAGAATGGTCTCCAAGCCGTACCAGATTAGTACACATTTCTTCATTTGTTTGTAGCGGTAGATCCCGATGGAAATTAACGCCTTGAATTCTATTGAGCATAAATGGCGATTGTTATCTCTCCTGTCTTGGCACAAGCCTGAAGTGTCCATAACTGGCTGATGTGTGATGTTTTGATTACTGTTAAGATCCATTTCTCTAGTACAGGAGCCTCCCTAAATGGATATTTATTGTTTTAGATGAGAAACAGTGACTTCGTTGTAGTGAAATATCTGCTACCAGTTCAGGAATAAACCAAGAGCTTGGCAAACTGTCCAATACCATTTCTCCTTACCTGGCTCGCATCTTGAAGCATGGTCAAAGACGGAAATGCCATAGGGCTGTGAACCTCTTCATTAAAATCACTTTTCCTGACTGCTGAGACGGTCGTGTTGGCATGGCTACCATTAAGTTTGATACGTTTCATTGTAGATCAACCACTCCAGTGCCACTTACTCTCTCAATGGGCTCCGCCCCGCCAAGGCAAAGACCTCGTGGCACAGTTGCTGCCATCTGGAGTCTTGGCAACCAGAAGTGGTAGGTTTCTTGGCTGACACAGGGATATTACAGCTCAGATGTTGTCAGGGGTTACCACCAAGAACACACGTGACAACCCCACCGCAATGGACTGGCTAGTGCATTGCATTTTGGTTGCAAAGATAGATCAACTTGATTGGGAGGTGCGAAAGATAACAGTGCGTAGTGGAGAGTTAATCTACCACAGTAAGGCGTCTTTCATCAAACTACCTGCTTTTCCGTAAAAATGGAAAAGGGAGGTCAAGCCCAAAAAGGGGACCAGAATTTAAAAATCCAAAACAAAGGCGAGGGAAAAAGCGTTACAAAAGAGAAAAGAGCGAACACTTTCAGTACTCCAAAGAACAGTCAAAATATCGAGGTAAAAACGTGACAAAATAAAGATTCCTGTTAGTTGCCTCTTACAACAGGCAAGGAATCGCTGCGGGTCTATTCTAGATCCTGACACTGGAGGGGGTCCAGTGAATAAAGATGGTTCAAATGGCTCTGAGCACTATGGGACTTAACATCTGTGGTCATCAGTCCCCTAGAACTTAGAACTACTGAAACCTAACCAACCTAAGGACATCACACACATCCATGCCCGAGGCAGGATTCGAACCTGCGACCGTAGTAGTCGCGCGGTTCCGGACTGAGCGCCTGAACCGCTAGACAGTGAATAAAGGTGCAAAATATCTCTATAGGCTATCTACAGTTAAACTTTTAGAAACCACTGGAACAACTATTGTGTTTGGCCAAGAGTGTAGCGCTTTCTGCAAGGGTTGTCCAAAAGGGTAGTACAAGAGACTTTTTTCAAATTTTTTGTTTTTAATTTTTAATTCAATGAAAGCAGGTTAGATTTATTGAGGATTCCAATACGGCATATTATAGACCACTCTTCTGGCTTCAAAATCCTATTTTTCAAGGTTATCTCCGTTCAATGCGACGGCCTCGCACAAACTTACTGGAAGGGTCTGTGCGCCCGCATGGTACCACTCGACCGGTCGACGTTGGAGCTAATGTCTGCTTCCTGCAGAGTGCAACCTTCAGTGGTCCAAACAGATGGAAGTAGAAAGGTGTGAAATCCTGGCTGTATACCGGATGGGGAAGAACAGTGCACTGAAGTCTTGTGAGCGTCTCTCTGGTGGGCAGATTCATGTGAGGCCTTGCGTTGTCATGGACAAGGGAAGGTCGTTTGCATTTTTCTTCAATAACCTGAAGGTGGCACAACAAACAGAATAATCCCTTCAGAGAAGACTGTCGCCATGACTTTACCGTGTGAGGGTGCAGGTTTGAACTTTTTATTTGGAGAAGGTGTGGTTTGGTAGCACTCCATGGATGGCCGTTTGTTTCCGGTTTGAAGTGATGACCCCATGTTTATCGCATGTGACGATGTTCGATAAAATATAGTTACCAGTTATAGTTATTCGTTGCTCTTTACGATCTTTTAGGCGGTGACTAACCCAGTGGCAACACACATTTGAGTAATCCAGCTGGTGCACAAGCGTGTCAACACTACCAAGATAGACGTCCACTTGTGGAGCGAGGTCCATGACTGTGCTCCGTCGATCACCTCCAAAAAGAGTGTCCGCACGTTCAGCCGGCCGGAGTGGCCGAGCGGTTCTAGGCGCCTCAGTCTGGAACCGCTAGACCGCTACGGTCGCAGGTTCGAATCCTGCCTCGGGCGTCGGTGTGTGTGATGTCCTTAGGTTAGTTAGGTTTAAGTAGTTCTAAGTTACACGGGACTGATGACCACTGCAATTAAGTCGCGTAGTGCTCAGAGCCATTTGAGCCATTTGTCCGCACGTTCCAACATTGAAGGAATCACAGTTCTGTGAGGCCGGCCGGCACACGGGACATCGGACAGAATTGCGCGACCTTGTTGCGATGATGATAGACGACACGCCCAACTGCTCACCCTGCTTTTGTTCACTTCTAGGTCTCTGTAGACATTCTGCAAGAACCTATGGATATCTGTGATGCTCTGGTTTTCCATGAAAAGAAACTCAATGATAGGTCTTTGCCTGGAATGCACCTCTGTTCGAGATGACATTTTGAAGTCTGCGTATAGCACCGTCAACTATCGAACGTCATAAAACTATAGGGGCTGAGGAGAGAGTATCCCACAATGTCACCAAAATTGACTGGGAAAAAAACGTTGCAGTACTTGTTGAACGCACCATGTATACTTCTGTAGTGCAGGGAGAGATGCCAGTGCCTTTTAGCACGCTGCAGCTACGTGCTCAGCCACGATATTACAGCACGTGTCTGAGCTACTGGTGGCAGACAGTTCTCTCTTGCCGCGAGATACACGATCGAGTTGCAATTACTGGCGGGAGGCGCCGCTTTCACCACACTGAGCCCCGACTCCTGCGCGCTAAGCCGTTAGCTCTGTGCCTCGCTCCAAATTGAAATCTCCCTGTGAACGGCGGTGCGGCTCACCCGCCGCTTCGTCGCAGCCGTCGCCCCCCGGCGCACACCACGCGCCGACCCGGCCAGAGTATTATGCAGCGGCAATGACTTCCGCTACGAACCCAACCCGCCGGCCGTATGAATTCCGGATTTGCCAGCGTTGGCACAGCTGACCCTGCGCAGAGTGCCCCGGCAGCAGAGCACGTCCTGGAAGTAGCTAGTCCTGCGGCGCCCTAGAAATTCAAGCTAGAGCTTTCTGTAGTTCGTGGCATTACCAGTGGTTGAAGTCTATTGTGTAATATTTCTGGCTTTACAGCCGTCATATTCAGATACAAGACGCTCTTCTTACAGCAGCTCAAGAGCCAACAGTGGGAAAAGGACGTAATGTGGTGTGTGGTACCAATGACAGATGGTTTGTTCGGCAGGGGTATCGTGAGAAAGACCGCCTAAATTGCGGTCCTCCTCCGCTGCTGCGTTCGGAAATTTCCCGTCAAAATGGTAATCTTCCGTTATTAACATTAGAAAAACTAAAGAGCGTATTTACTGCCATTTCGTACTAAAGCATTTCTCAGTAGCTTGCTGTGAATTAATTATTTCACAAGTATTAATAGCCAGCAGAAAAATAAACAACTGCTAACGAAATGGCAGATGAAGCACTTCTGTGTTCTTCGGATACAGCCTAAACTGGATCGCGGAAAAAGTTGTTCGGCTGTATGATCAGAGTTACTTCTGCAGTCTCGGAGGACGGACACGTTATCTGCAGCGGTCAGTTAAGACTTTACTAGCAATTTCAGGTTTTGTGGACATGTAATTGAGAACCATCTGATAGTAATTACACAAATACGCAGATCATTATTTTGTTTTTATGAAAGTATGAAGATTGGAGATCATTTGTGATTCCTAAAGTGGAATAGAGTTGAGCAGTTTCTGCTGTTCTGCTAATTGAAAAGCGAATGGCATCCCCTATGAACAAAACAATTGAAAATTTAATTATTTACATAATATCAGTTCCTCGCTGGGAGTTTCTTACAGCCTCAAGATATCGGATTCACGACCAACGTGCTATTTTCTGCACAGGGAACAACAACGGTAGAAGACCGCAGATGGTGAACATTAATTAGAAATTATGCATTCTCCTCAGGATGGTGGAGGCAAATAGGCACCTCATGTGTACTGCAGATCTTATTTGTACTGTCATATATTTTAACACAGAGGAGGTATGAAGGAGAGAGATTTTAGAGGGAAGGACTTTATTGTACGCAAATATATATATCATGCTTTCAATCCCTCTTCTCTTTTTCAACTAGCCATACTATTTACGAATCAGAGCTCCGGTCTGGTACAACAACAGTCCTCCACAAATCCGACTACAAGGTTTCATCTGAGTAGTGTAGTGAATATGGTGGCTGCAGTTGTTTCTAGGTCCTCAGTCCCAAAGCTCAATTTTGCTGTCAGGTTGTATAGTTATGTGCAGGGTTAACACTGATAAATAAAAGATGTCTTCGTAGTTCAGTATTTACGAGGGTTATTCCGAAAGCTCATAAAATGGAAGCGACAGTAAGAATCAGACGACGCTCCGCGAAGATGTATAGGGTAGTGCCTCTAGCAAGCCTGTCGACCGCGTCACGTCGTTCCTTTCAGTTCTGAACATCGAGTGAGCACGTAAAAATGTATAGAACAATAGTGTCTCCCACCAAATCTGGGTATCCGCTGCGAGGTTTCGCTTGATTTCATGCAACCCCACGTAACGTACCTGTCATACGATTCCTTCTTCGTGACAATTCTCTGCCGGAAGCTGCAGGGACAACGAGGACGGCCCTGCAGCGTTTTCGATAGGAAGTGTTTGGTCACCCACCAGACAAACTGGACTTGCTTCCTCTGATGTTCTTCTCTGCTCACGCGAACCGCTGGCTATGAAGACAACATTCTGGCACAGAAAAGAACTGTAAACAAGCGATGTAGCGGGAACCGTAGACAAGATATTGGAAATTTTCTACAAAGCTACGAAAACTGTGTAAGTTGGAGTGGAAATTGTGTAGAGGAGTAGGTAGAAGATGTAGCGAACTGATGCAAATAAAACGTTTTTGAATTTTGCTCTAGTCTCAGTTTCGCGACCGTCTGACCTTACTTTCCGAATAGCCCTCTTGTTACCTAAACAGCTGATCGCACTCGCACATCCCACGTGTTTGTACACTGTTTCCAACCGGCGTTGTGTTTGAAAAAAGCAAATACGTTGTACGTCGAACTGACCTACCACAACGTGAACTCACACCCACAACATGCGTGTAAAGACGTCCCTCTCCTCTATCCCCTCTCCCTGGTTTAAGGGATGTGATGTCACAAAGCGATGCATAAAAATATAGATAACAAAAGAAATACGCTGCCTGAAGGCTAACACTTTGTTACTTAGTATTAGAATCAACTTACAAGGATTTTTTCTACTACTTATGAAATCTATCAGATTCTATGTGTAACCATATTGGAGTTTGCTATTAAACCGTGAAACCTTCCTCCCATCTCAGCAAAATGAAATGTGTGAAATTATTACGAAATTTAAAAGCACGGAGAGTTTATCTGTAAGGTGACGCATCCTAAAGGAATTTTCGTGCGAAATCCGTAATATAGAGGATTAAACATTTCGATTTATGTTCTATTAATATTAATTCAGATTATACGTTTGTATTGGATTTATATTTGTAAATTATGATCTTTTGTCCTTCAACATCTTCTGCATAAATATTGCTTAGTCAATCTTAGGCAACAGCTTTCCTTGTTCACTTGCAACCGGATTTTGGAAACCTCCTATGAATCCCATTATCACACTACGGTCTTCAGTTGCTATCGCTCCGCACTTAATGGAAAGAAAACTTGGAGTAATGTATTAAACTTGTTTTTAAATATCTTAAACGTATTTCTTACTGAAATACTAAAATACTATTTCAGGCCGGCCGAAGTGGCCGAGCGGTTCTAGGCGCTTCAGTCTGGAACCACGCTACTGCTACGATCGCAGGTTCGAATCCTGCCTCGGGCATGGATGTATGTGATGTCCTTAGGTTAGTTAGGTTTAAGTAGTTCTAAGTTCTAGGGGACTGATGACCTCAGATGTTAAATCCCATAGTGCTCAGAGATTTTTGAACCATTTTACTATTTCAGAAGAAACTTACTCTACCTTTGGAATCGCCGTGAAATCAGCTATATTATACTGTTCTCATAAATATGTCTTGCACATTAAAAGTAAGGTATTCACGCCATATAAGAGTTTTTGTTGAGCTAAAAGAGATTGTTGTTAGTTTTTGCGATGGACTGTGCTTGTACAATGGACCATGAAATTATATCACGATGTACAACACGAAGTGGTTGCGTTAAGAAAACTCCCTACCCCCTCTGATTTCTACTCTTGTCCTTTGTAATCGTTAAGGACTTAAGCAATTGCTTAACCTTGTCCCATCTCCGCTGAATAAAAGGAAAAACCAAGAGACATTACTGCCCAACATAGGAAGGGATTCATTATCATACGCTTTAGTCCTCACTATGTGTGAATTTTGGTTGAAACCAATCAGCTTAAGGGCAGGAAACGAGTAGTTTAGTAGAGACATGGTCTTTGGCTCAACCTCAAAATGTGATGTTCGACGTATAGCACAAAAGAGGACAAAGTGAAATCTTTTGGATTACCCAATGTGTTAAATTAATGGTTGTCGCTTTTTAATCAGCATCCGTAACCACGTACATCTTGTTTCCCTTCTTCCGTTGCTCGATACATTTCTGCCTATCGTTTACTACGAGAACGTCCTGAAGATCTGCCATGTTAGCTGTTCAGCACATCAGCAAATCTCTAGTAACCGTCAAATGTCACTCGCAAAATCCATTTTGATGAGTCTTGACACGGCGTGTGATGGCTCTTCTGGCAGTCTGGCTGTATTGACCTTTTACTTATTGTTTACTTGCCGAAAGTGTCACGCAGCGTTACCTTTAAAGTGTTCTTTGTACTTGCAAGGTTCCCAACTTCAATTTATTCACGTCAGTGCATGTCGATAATTTTAGAGCGACGTTTGGTGTTGTCTCTGAATCCACTAATCGACTTTCACTGCGGCTGCCGCAGTAGTTTTCCTGTGGGAATTCTTTGGGGTGTGAGAGGCCAAAGCCATCCAGGGGCGATGATATGATGCTTGGGTTGTGGGGCGCTCGACTGCGTGGTCATCAGCTCCCGTACAATGTCCCAATTTTTACACAGTCCAATTTTTACACAGTACAATCTCGCCACTGTCATGAACGATGTTGAGGATGATAATGAGGATGAAATGATGAGGACAACACAAACACCCAGTCCACGAGCAGAGAAAATTCGCAAACCCGGCCATTAATAGAACCCAGGACCCCGTGATCTAGAAGTCAGGAGGGAAGGCATACTGCGGTTAGGCCAGGTAATTTGAAAATTTGTGGCAAGGTCCTATGGGACCAAACTGTTGTGGTCATCGGTCGCTAGGCTTACACACCACTTAATCTAGCTTAAACTAATTTACGCTAGGGACAACACACACACCCATGCCCGAGGGAGATCTCGAACCCCGTTGGGGGGAGCCGCACGAACGGTGGCAAGACGTCCCTGACCGTACGGCTACCCCGCACGGCCGTTAGGCAAGGCGTTGCAATTATATAAAGAAGAACAAAGTGTGTGTCTTCTTCTTACTCGGTTCATAAAACTGGCACAGAAAGGTACACTTCCTTGTACTGTAAAATGGTGTGCTACTGAAAATGATTGCAGAATACATGAAGAGACAGAGAGAGAGTGAGCATTGTATGAAAGTATTAATGGGCAGGTATGTGTAAAAGTGCTCCAGTGACGTATAAACTGACTTTTATTCAACTGTTCCGGATCACAAGGTAACATTTTGCCATTCCTCAGTGTGAGGCGACCCATGACGACTATTCGACATTTATCCGGTTATGGCATTGAATGCTATGGGAAATTAGCTTCGGCGATTATGATTCAGTGGAGCAGATTCCTTTCTGTTTATGTACAGCATTTAATTCTCGATAGAGTTTAGCAGCTCGGTATTTAACTCACCAAACAGATTTTGCATTTTTTTGCTCGTCAAACGTAAGTTACAGAATTGGTCTTTCTGTTTTCTAAACGCAGCACATATTTTAAGTAAGCTTAATTCGATCAGTATCTTAATTAAAATCACTTCTGCTCGTAGACATTCACAGGCGAACCACTCTCAGCATCAGTAAATTATTTTCAGCTCACAGAAGGTAGATGGCTACGACATCTTCGATAAGCAGCTGCTCGGCATTGTGCTTACATGTTTTGTGATACGGTGGTATTAAAAGATTGCCGCAACGAATTTTAACTTCATATTCACAACTCTGGTTATATATTTAGTAAACCATGGAAACATGGAATGTTGCTGTAAGGGTTCAGGTTGCATTCAGTAAAGGGAAACGTAACTGGTAGGCAATACAGATATTCTTGAGGTATTAAACAAAATGTTCCATTGCTCTATTTAAGTAAGGGTATTGAAGAACCAGAACTAACAACGAATAATCAGATTTCTTTATGTTTTTTACTGGACCATATTTATTAATGAAGGAAGGACATTATTTATGTGGTACTTGATGACTGCTAAGTGTTACAGTTTAGTATACCAGTAAAGTCATTCACTACACAGACGTCATACAAACTTGCTGCACCATTTGCATAAAAGTATGCTCCTGTCAGTGTAAATTATTGTGGACTCACCATTTCGCCTAGGTTTTGATCGTTTCCCACAGTAATCTGTTGCCTGGTATGTACGTATTTTATATGTTTTGCAAAGCAATTGAATATTACGGAGAATTTTGAGCAAAGACGATGTGAGAGGTTGCCCATTATGTAAAGTAAATGTGGATACATGAATTTCTATTTCATATTGATATTCTCCCCCCCCCCCCCCCCCCCCCATGAACCATGGATCTTGCCGTTGGTGGGGAGGCTTGCGTGCCTCAGCGATACAGATGGCCGTACTGTAGGTGCAACCACAATGGAGGGGTATCTGTTGAGGGGCCAGACAAACGCGTGCTTCCTGAAGGGGCGCAGCAGCCTTTTCAGTAGTTGCAGGGGCAAAAGTCTGGATGATTGACTGATCTGGTGATGTAACACTAACCAAAACGGCCTTGCTGTACTGGTACTGCGAACGGTTGAAAGCAAGGGGAAACTACAGCCGTAATTTTTCCCGAGGGCATGCAGCTTTACGGTATGGTTAATGATGATGGCGTCCTCTTGGGTAAAATATTCCGGAGGTAAAATAGTCCCCCATTCGGATTTCCGGGCGGGGACTACTCAGGAGGACGTCGTTATCAGGAGAAAGATAACTGGCGTTCTGCGGATCGGAGCGTGGAAAGTCAGATCCCTTAATCCGGCAGGTAGGTTAGAAAATTTAAAAAGGGAAATGGATAGGTTAAAGTTAGATATAGTGGGAATTAGTGAAGTTCGGTGGCAGGAGGAACAAGACTATTGGTCAGGCGAACACAGGATTATAAATACAAAGTCAAATAGGGGTAATGCAGGAGTAGGTTTAATAATGGATAAAAAAACTGGAATGCGGGTAAGCTACTACAAACGGCATAGTGAACGCATTATTGTGGCCAAGATAGACACAAAGCCCACGGCTACTACAGTAGTACAAGTTTATATGCCAACTAGCTCTGCAGATGAGGAAGAAATTGAAGAGATGTGTGATGAAATAAAAGAAATTATTCAGATAGTGAAGGGAGACGAAAATTTAATAGTCATGGGTGACTGGAATTCGGTAGTAGGAAAAGGGAGAGAAGGAAATGTAGTTGGTGAATATGGATTGGGAGTAAGAAATGAAAGAGGAAGCCACCTGGTAGAATTTTGCACAGAGCCTAACTTAATCATAGCTAACACTTGGTTCAAGAGTCATAAAAGATGGTTGTGTACATGGAAGAAGCCTAGAGATACTGACAGATTTCAGATAGATTATATAATGGTAAGACAGAGATTTAGGAACCAGGTTTTAAATTGTAAGACATTTCCAGGGGCAGATGTGGACTCTGACAACAATCTATTGGTTATGGACTGTAGATTAAAACTGAAGAAACTGCAAAAAGGTGGGAATTTAAGGAGATGGGACCTGGATAAACTGACTAAACCAGAGGCTGTACAGAGTTTCAGGTAGAGCGTAAGGGAACAAATGGCAGGAATGGGGGAAGAAATACAGTAGAAGAACAATGGGTAGCTTTGCGAGATGAAGTAGTGCAGGCAGGAGAAGATCAAGTAGGTAAAAAGACGAGGTCTAGTAGAAATCCTTGGGTAACAGAAGAAATATTGAATTTGATTGATGAAAGGAGAAAATATAAAAATGCAGTAAATGAAGCAGGCAAAAAGGAATACAAACGTTTCAAAAATGATATCGACAGGAAGTGCAAAATGGCTAAGCAGGGATGGCAACCGGATAATTGTAAGGATGTAGGTGCTTATCTCACTAGGGGTAAGATGGATACTGCCTACAGGAAAATTAAAGAGACCTTTGGAGAAAAGAGAACGACTTATATGAATATCAAGAGCTCAGATGGAAACCCAGTTCTAAGCAAAGAAGGGAAAGCAGAAAGATGGAAGGAGTGTATAGAGGGTCTATACAAGGGCGACGTACTTGAGGACAATATTATGGAAATGGAAGAGGATGTAGATGAAGGTGAAATGGGAGATATGATACTGCGTGAAGAGTTTGACAGAGCACTGAAAGACCTGAGTCGAAACAAGGCCCCGGGTGTAGACCACACTCAATTAGAACTACTGACGGCCTTGGGAGAGCCAGTCCCGACAAAACTCTACCATCTGGTGAGCAAGATGTATGAGACAGGCGAAATACCCTCAGACTTCAAGAGGAATATAATAATTCCAATCCCAATAAAAGCAAGTGTTGACGGATATGAAAATTACCGAATTATCAGTTTAATAAGTCACGGCTGCAAAATACTAACGCGAATTTCTTACAGACGAATGGAAAAACTAGTAGAAGACGACCTTGGGGAAGGTCAGTTTGGAATCTGTAGAAATATTGGAACACGTGAGGCAATACTGACCCTACGACTTATCTTAGAAGCTAGATTAATGATATGCAAACCTTCGTTTCTAGCATTTATAGACTTAGAGAAAGCTTTTGACAATGTTGACTGGAATACTCTCTTTCAAATTCTAAAGGTGGCAGGGGTAAAATACAGGGAGCGAACGGCTATTTACAATTTGTACAGAAACCAGATGGCAGTTATAAGAGTCGAGGGGCATGAAAGGGAAGCAGTAGTTAGGAAGGGAGTGAGACAGGGTTGTAGCCTCTCCCCAATGTTATTCAATCTGTATATTGAGCAAGCAGTGAAGGAAACAAAAGAAAAATTCGGAGTAGATATTAAAATTCATGGAGAAGAAATAAAATCTTTGCGGTTCGCCGATGACATTGTAATTCTGTCAGAGACAGCAAAGAACTTGGAATAGCAGTTGAACGAAATGGATAGTGTCTTGAAAGGAGGATATAAGATGAACGTCAACAAAAGGAAAACAAGGATTATGGAATGTAGTCGAATTAAGTCGGGTAATGCTGAGGGTATTAGATTTAGTAAAGGAGTTTTGCTAATTGGGGAGCAAAATAATTGATCATGGTCCAAGTAGAGAGGATATAAAATGCAGACTGGCAATGGGAAGGAAAGCGTTTCTGAAGAAGAGGAATTTGTTAACATCGAGTATAGATTTAAGTGTCAGGAAGTCGTTTATGAAAGTATTTGTATGGAATGTAGCCATGTATGGAAGTGAAACATGGACGATAAATAGTTTAGACAAGAAGAGATTACAAGCTTTCGAAATGTGGTGCTACAGAAGAATGCTGAAGATTAGATGGGTAGATCTCATAACTAATGAGGAGGTGTTGAATAGGATTGGGGAGAAGAAAAGCTTATGGCTCAACTTGACTAGAAGAAGGGATCGGTTGGTAGGACATGTTCTGAGGCGTCAAGGGATAACCAATTTAGTATTGGAGGGCAGCGTGGAGGGTAAAAATCGAAGAAGGAGACCAAGACATGAATACACCAAGCAGATTCAGAAGGATGTAGGTTGCAGTTGGTACTGGGAGGTGAAGAAGCTTGGGCAGGATAGAGTAGCCTGGAGAGCTGCATCAAACCAGTCTCAGGACTGAAGGCCGCAACAACAACAACAACATTGATATTCTGTTATTCCAGTACAGTAATTTTAAAATAATGCTGAAAGTATGGGGAAACTACAGCCGTAATTTTTCTCGAGGGCATGCGGCTTCACTGTATGGTTAAATGATGATGGCATCCTCTTGGGCAAAATATTCCAGACGTAAAATAGTCCCCCATTCGGGATTTCCAGTAGGGACTACTCAGGAGGACATCGTTCTCAGCAGAAACAAAACTGGCGTTCCACGGATCCGAGCTTGGAATGTCAGATCCATTAATCTGGCATGTAGATTAGAAAACTTAAAAAAGGAAATGTATAGGTTAAAGTTACATGTAGTGGAAATTAGTGAAGTTCGGTGGCAGAAGGAGCAGAACTTCTGGTCAAATGGCTCTGAGCACTATGGGACTCAACTGCCGTGGTCATCAGTCCCCTAGAACTTAGAACTACTTAAACCTTACTAACCTAAGGACATCACACACATCCATGCCTGAGGCAGGATTCGAACCTGCGACCGTAGCAGTCGCACGGTTCCGGACTGCGCGCCTAGAACCGCGAGACCACCGCGGCCGGCCAACTTCTGGTCAGGTGAATACAGGCTTTTATATAAAAAATCAAATAAGGGTAATGCAGGAGTAGCTTTAATAATGAATGAAAATATAGGAGTGCGGGTAAGCTACTACTAACGACACAGTGAACGCATTATTAGAGCCAAGGCAGACAAGAAGTCAGCGCCTAACGCAGAAGTACAAGTTTTTATGCCAGTTAGCTCCGCCAATGACGAAGAAACTGAAGACATGTATGATGAGATAAAAGAAATTATTCAGACAGTTAAGGGTAACCAAAATTTAATAGTCATGGGGGACTGCAATTCGACAGTAGGAAAAGGAAGAGAAGGAAAAGTAGTAGGTGAATATGGACTAGGGGTAAGGAATGAAAGAGGAAGCCGCCTGGTAGAATTTGGCACAGAGCATAGCTTAATCATAGCTAATGGTTGGTTTAAGACTCATGAAAGAAGGCTGCATACGTGGAAGAGGCCTGCAGATACCGGAAGGTTACAGATACATTATATAATAGTAAGATAGAGACATAGCAAGCAGGTTTTAAATTATAAGACACTTCCTGAGGACGATGTGGGCTGTGTGCACAGTTTATTGGTTATGAACTGTAGACTAAAACTGAAGAAACTGCAAATAGGGAGGAATTTTAGTAGATGGAACCTGGATAAACTGAAAAAATCAGAGGTGATAGAAAGTTTAAGAGAGAGCATTAGGGAGCGATTAGCAAGAACAGGAGAAAGAGTTACAGTGGAAGAAGAATGGATAGCTTTGAGAGATGAATACACCTACACTACACTTGTCCGTCCTCTTTACTGACTGAGTACATCGAAAAAGTTCAAAGAAAGGCAGTACGTTATGTATTATCGAGAAATATAGGAGAGAGTGTCACAGAAATGATGCTGGATTTGGCACTAAATTCCAATCACCAACTTTCTCCTCCGAATGCGAAAATATTTCGTTGACACCGACCTGCATAGGGAGGAACGATCACCACGACAAAATAAGGGAAATCAGAGGTCGTACAGAAAGATATAGGTGTTCACTTGTTCCGCGCGCTATGCGAGATTGCAATAATAGAGAATTGTGAAGGTGGTTCGACGAACCCTCCGGCAGACACTTAAATGCGATTTGCAGAGAATCCATGAAGGTGTAGATGTAGATGTAGAAATGAGCGGTTGGGGGGGAACACAATGGTAAGCGCCATCCCCGTGTATTTTGCGATAGACGTCTCCTGACGCCACGTGTAAGGTGCACCCTGCAATGCACTTATTAGTAGTTCTATATTGACTCATCAGATGACAGACCGAAGCATAATGGTAAGCGCCAGTGTCCGTCTGCTGCGGAAAAATAATGTAAGCGACATAGAAAATGCAGCTAGTAAAAACAACCTGTGTACTTCTTCTGAGATTAGGGCAAGATTGAACATGACAGAGGATGACGAGTATACTTCCGGTGATACTGATATTTCCGAGAAGGATCTAGAATCCATTCCAGATGACTCAGATGTCTCTCAGGTATGTTAATTTGTAAATATATTGTATTTAATACGTTTCACGAACATAAGGGTAAGTGCATGTATATACCATTATGTCCCAGAAGTTCATGCGTCTGTAGCACATCAAGATGCATTGTATCTGTCTATCTGAGATGAGTTACTGAATGATGTCACAGAGTACGTCAAACTTGGTAGCTTCCCAGTACTGGTCGCGCAAAGACTGTAAAGTCCAGTGCAGGTGCTATCACCAGCAATATGATCCTAAGATAAATACCCATTTAATGCGCAATGGTCAGCTGAGGTACAGGCCCTGAGTAAAATGTTCATCGGATCGCGTAAAATTTAAAATATTGGTCCCTCCATGCGATATGTAAAATTTGCGAGTCCCTACGAATAATTGTTAACTCCAATATATAAAAATTTTGTAACATTCGCTTTATTTGAGATAATTCTCATTTATTGTTTCGTGTCATTTGAAAAATTTGATAAGATTATATGTTTTCATCACTGACGATCGTCTTCAGATCTAAAACAATGTACAACTAAATATGAAACTTTACTGTCGTACAATTTAACAAGTGGAAAAACGGAATTGTACATAAATGCTGAATTTACCAAAGTAGTTGCGTCAGCAACCCGACTTCCTACTGAGAATCATGTATCAGAGTACTGCCTTTTGCCGCTGTAGTCCATGTTTAAATACGAATATGTTAGAGATGTGAGGGGAGTGGAGGAGAGAAAATGGAGTGAGGGTGTTTGGGGAGGGGAAAGGAAGCAAGGAACAGGTGGTCGGGATGTTATTAATTTAACAAGAAGGAACTTGTTAATATTACACAAGGTATAATATTATAAAGTTTTTCGTTAAAATACTAATAGTGTAGAACAATGGAAATGTAGAATGTAAACGGTAGAAAATAGTAAAATTGCAAAATGTAGCGAGAGGGTTTGAGAGCGAGGAAAGAAAGCATGAGTGGGGAGACGAGGGTGATGTGGCAGGTTTGCTATGGGCTCAACAGCATTGAAATTATTACGTAAATAAAAAATTTCGTAAAAAATCATCTGTTGAAGTACATAAAGCATAGACCAATGGATGAGTAAAGATGTAACCGGGTATAAGATAGTAGACTATAAAAGTGGAAATGAAGTAGGTAAAACTGAATTCATGAGTTAATACATTAAAAGGGTGGATCGTTGAAAGTACAAAACCATAATGTCTTACACTGGCAGTATAAAAACTGAAACTGTATAAGAGTTTTTGTTGAAATACTGAAAATGTAGGCCTAGAACAACGGATGCTAAATAGTGAAAGTCATAAGGACTGTAATGCTACAGAGGAGGAACTGTGTACAGGACCTATACCTGCATAAAGTGTCATTAAATATTAAAAAATAGAAAAAAACGTTGTAAGTATGAATCATTAAACACTTAAAATAATAAATTATAGAAATGAAACTATCCGCTGCAGCTGAAGGTAGAGTGAAGCGGGTGTGGCAGTTACGGTTACTTCCATCTGCTTCTGCTCGCTGGCGTTCTACGGCGTGCAGTTTTGCAGCGTGCCCGGAAGTCAGTCCGCACCCTAAACTGCTTCTAGGACGGCGTGTGAGCCGATGTGCTGACATTGTTTCTTGTCTGCGATTGCGGCTGTTGATCATAGACGGGCAGAGGCGAGGTGGACGATTGCAAGAGGCCTTGAAAATTTCTAAGAATTGCAACGTCTATAGAATCGTTCAGGTGATTTAATGTGTAACCAGGCTATTGAATACAATGTGTAAACATCTGAGTTTCTTACAGCATTGTCCGTAAGCGCTCCTTACGTTCATTGCGAAGCACTTACAAATGTGTATCAAGAGTTCCAACAGCATGCTTTGATGTTAGAAGATACTCACCAAACGCTGTTTTATTATTGTGAATTAAAGAGCGTATTACAATTGAAGACCGGCCGGTGTGGCCAAGCGGTTCTAGGCCCTACAGTCGGGAACCGCGCGACCGCTACGGTCGCAGGTTCGAATCCTGCCTCGGGCATGGATGTATGTGATGTCCTTAGGTTAGTTAGGCTTAACTAGTTCTGCGTTCTAGGGGACTGATGACCTTTGAAGTTAAGTCCCATAGTGCTCAGAGCCATTTTTACAATTGAAGTCCATGAACGGGACTTTCCGTCTTACCTGTCTGATCAGGCGCTTTAGTTACAATCTTGGGAAATATATTAGTAGTCCCAAATTTATCTTAGCTTTCCTATTCCATCCATTTTAAGAAAGTGTTAATAAATATAATGTATTTAAAATGAAAAAGGAAATCATCGTGTGGCATTGTTGGCCGGCAGGCCCCATCCTGGGAAGTACGGCCGCCGAGTCCAAGCAAGTCTTCTTTCAGTCTACGCCACATTGGGCGACTCGGGTGCCGATGATGAGGAAGAAATGATGATGACGACAACACAACACCCAGTCCACCAGCGGAGATAATCTCCAACCTGGTCGTGAATCGAACCCGGGCCCGTTGCATAACATAAAAATTGAAAATAAAAATCAGGGTCAATATACAGCAAGATTTTTGAACGTATATTGTGTTCGAACATTATGAATTACCTCGAAGAGTCACAGTAAGCATCGTTCTTGTGAAACGCAAATAGCTCAGAACTCACAGTAAATGCGTGCTGTTGACAAGGGGTTTCAAATTGATTCTGTATTTTTAGATTTCCAAAGGGTATTTGACGCTGTACCACACAAGTGGCTTGTAATGATATTGCGCGCTTATGGAATATCGTCTCAATTATGTGACTGGATTCCTTGTTTTCCGTCAGATGGGTCATAGTTCGCAGCAATTGACGGAAAGCCATCGAGTAAAACAAAAGTGATATCTGGCATTCGACAAGGCAGTGTTATACGCTCTGTGCTGTACCTACCTGTATAAACGATTTATGGGACGATTTGAGCAGGCTTCTTTGTTTGCAGATGATGCTGTCTTTTATCGCTACTAAAGTCGTCAGAATATTAAAACAAATTGCAAGATGACTTAGAAAAGATATCTGTATGGAGCGAAAATTGGCAATTGTCCCAAAATAGCGAAAAGTGTGAGGTCATCCACATGATTGGTAAAAGGAATCCGTTAAATTTCGGTTACACGATAAATCAGTCAAATCTAATGACCGTAAATTCAACTAAATGCCTTGAAGTTAGAATCTTAAATTGGAAGAACACAGAAAATGTTGTGGGGAAGGCGAACTAAAGACTGCGTTTCATTAGCCGAACACTTAGAAACTTACAAAATGTAACAGGTGTACTAAAGAGACTACTTGTCCGTCCTCGTTCGGAGTAATGCTGTGCAGCCTGGGATCCTCACCAGATAGGATTAACAGATTACATCGAGAAAGTTCAAAGAAGGGCAGCACGTATTGCATTATTGCGAAATAGGGGAGAGAGTGTCACTGACATGATACACGATTTGGGGTGGACATAATTAAACCAAAGGCATTTTTCGTTTTGGCGCAGTCTTCTCACGTAATTTCAATCACCAGCTTTCTCCTCCGAATGCGGAAATATTTTGTTGAAGCCGACCTACATAGGGAGAAACGATGATCACAATAACAAAGAAAATCAGAACTCGCGCGGACACATTTAGCTGTTTTTTTACGCACGCTCTTCGAGATTGGAATAATACAGAATTAGTGCGAAGACCTATCGATGAACCCTCTGCCAGACAGTTAAGTGTCATTTGCAGAGCATCCATATAGATGTAGACGTTGCGTGTTCCAGAAGGACTCGACACATGACCCTAATATTCGTGATCTTCATTCTGTTCCACGCGCCAAGCGTTGCCTGGAAACTACGCTAACATTACTGAATCATGTTTCGCCAGAACCGCGCAAAAAATGCTATTTTTCCTTAACGTTTTGCTATGTGTAACTCCCACTTCTGTCACATTTCTGGCCAAGCCCTGCATATACTACAAATGTGGACAAGTAGGAGCGGTCCTCTAGTGAGTTTAACAATCTGACACAGATCGATGAAGGCGACACAGGGTCCTAGCTAAAGCCAGCGACGTGAGTCAGAGATGATGAGAGGGAATTTCGCATACGCGCCCCATAGATACTGAACTCGTCACATGGTGAGTGACTTATGGTCCTGCTGTAACTAGCGAATGTTCAAGATTGCGCAAGATGGCCCAGCGCATGCAACAGCCGCGCCTCCTGCCCTGCTGTTAAGACAGCACCGACTACGTAGCGAAAGCCTCGTCGACCGTCCCACGTTCACCCAGCGCTGCTGCCGACGCACACAGCGATGCGTTGAACGCACCTAACGTCGAGATTAGAAGAGAGCACCCGCAGTACCAGCTGTGGTTCACCCAAGTCGCCGCAGCACCCGTCACCTCATCGGCTATGAGGCAGTTGTGCATTGTGAATGTGTGGTAAGTTCCTGTAGACTCTCAGCACTATGGGACTTAACATCTGAGGTCATAAGTCCCCTAGAACTTAGAACTACTTAAACCTAACTAACCTAAGGACATCACACACATCCATGGCCGAGGATGTCGGGCGGTTCTGGACTGTAGCCCATAGAATCACTCGGCCACCCCGGCCGGCTATGTTCCTGTAGGACCTAATTGCTGAGGTCATCGCTCCCTAGGCTTACGCACTGCATAATCTAACTTACGCTGAGGACAACACACGCACATCAATTCCCGATGGAGGAGAGGGAGGACTAGAGCCTCCGACGGCGGAAGCCTCGCGATTGGTGGCAAGGCACCTAAGACCGCACGGCTACCCCAAGCGGATTTGGTTGTAACAGAGTTTTCTCTAAATAAGGGAGGACGAGCCTGACGGATAACAACGGGGGACTGTACTTGCTTAACGTATTGTCCACCACATTAATTATACATCCACGCACAGGGACGTCAAGTGTGACGAATCCATGGGTGGTAGGAGACGCCTGGGAGGCGGCGCGTGAGTAGGAACGGGAAGAGGTACTACAAGTCGGTACTGCAAGATCGTGGTTTACTGGTGCACAAACAAGGTGATAAACGATTACATCACTTTGTACGTAGGTGCGATGCTGAAGCGAAGTGTCCTGGCTGGCTGCACCTGATGAAATGGCCTGAAGCAGTCGCGGAGCTCGTAGACCTCGACAGCACCAGCTAGAAGGCGCTATCGTCGGTGTCTCGTGGTAGTGCCAACCTTTGAAACTATGCCGTGGCATCGTTGCTATCGATACCACACGTCATGTGTAGTCATTAAGGCACTCCACGTTCACACTACGAATAACGTTCAATAAGTAAAGCAGCACCTTTTCTTCTCGGGCACTTTCAGTTGAAAATGCTCGGAAGTTGCTGTGGGATATCATGGAATGTTTCCGCCTCAGTCCCTAGGATTTGATCAAGGTCCGATAAGCGGCGGCGTAGCCTTCAAAATGACTTCTGTAGCGGATGTGCGTTCCCAACTGGGGAACTGACATTCAGTTTCTTTTGGTAAAAAATCTGAGCATCGTAGATACTCATACGCGCTTGCAAAATGTCTACGGAGTTCCGGCCGGGGTGGCCGAGCGGTTGTAGGCGCTACAGTCTGGAACCGCGGGACCGCTACGGTCGCAGGTTCGAATCCTGCCTCGGGCATGTATGTGTGTGATTTCCTTAGGTTGTTGGATCAAGTAGTTCTAGGGGACTGATGACCTCAGCAGTTAAGTCCCATAGTGCTCAGAGTCATTTGAAGCATTTGTCTACGGACAGTGAACAAAAGTAGCGTCAGTAGTTAGGCGTGGCGTCTGTCATCATCGCAACATGGTCGAGCAAACCTTTACCATGTCTTGCGTGCCGGCTGGCCGCACACAGCTGTGACTCTTGCAGGGTTGGTACTTACGGACACCCATTCGAGAAGTCTACGGGTCACAAAGTACAAACACCAGGCTGCTCAACTAGACGACACTACTGGTAGTACTGACGCACTTGTTCACCAGTTGGAGTATTCAATGGTGTGTGCCTGCTGGGTTCCCCGCCGCCTAAAAGAATACCATTAAGTGCTACGAGTGAATGTCTGTGCAGAATTGTTTGCGCGCTACGACGGTGATTGTGACAACTTTTTGTCAAATATCGTCATAGGCGATGAAACTCGGATTCATCCCTACGAATCGGAAAGAAAATATCGCCACACTACCTCTCCACCGACGAAAAATTTCAAACCTGCGGTCTCAGACCATGAGGTCATGGGAAAGGGGTTCAGTGACTTTGAAGGGGATCTTCTGTTTGATGTCCTCCCTCATGGTGCAGTGACTATGAACTGTGTTATACTAAAGCTAAAACTAAACTCCTCCCGAACAGGCCTTGAAGGCCCAAAGTTACCGACCGGCCGCCATGTCATCCCCAGCCCACAGGCGTCACTCGATGCGGCTATGGAGGGGCATGTGTGTTCGCAGCTCGTAGTCGTGCGGTTACGTTCTCGCTTCCCGCGCCCGGATTCCCGGGTTCGATTCCCGGCGGAGGCAGGGATTTTCTCTGCCTCGTGATGGCTGGGTGTTGTGTGATGTCCTTAGGTTAGTTAGGTTTAAGTAGTTCTAAGTTCTGAGGGACTGATGACCTAAGATGTTAAGCCCCATAGTGCTCAGAGCCATTTGAACCACTTGACTCAATGAAGGATGCCCTTTGTGGGAAGCAGTACGAGGATGAGGGGGATGTTATTGATAAGGCAAGACATTGTCTCCGACATAGACCAGTGGGGTGATACCATGGGGGCATACAGGCGCTTTATCCAAGGTGGCGTAAGGCCGTCCCGTTGAACAGAGATGACGTTGAAAAATAGGGATTTGTAGCCAAAAGTGTGGGGAACAACATGGTGTATTCGAGTCCTGAATGAAACGTACTTGCTTTCAGAAAAGAAAATGTGTTGCATTAGTTACTGAACGCCTGTCTTATAAGCACTTTCATGGCGAATGCAAATTGTAACCCTCATGTGGTTCACTATGGGTTTCTGAAGTTACACTTCCCACCAAAAAGATATGCCAGGTGCAGTAAACACGGTGGATTTCTGAATGTAATATCTGCACTCACATTTCCCTCCACAGCAGGTGGTCACTTTAAAGAGGACTCGTTGTCGATCGGTTTCTTCTCCGCTAGCCGCGGATGCTAACGTTAGTGCAATAAACAGTGATTAACGATACAAATGAAAGAATTTTCATTGGTAGTAGAAAATGAAGTTACGAAATATTGGGATGGCGCACGATTTCCCATTCATTGATAGAGTTATAAAACGAAGAAAACGATTCCAAGAGCCAGTCTACAATTATTACTTACTGCAAAGTTTCCGGAGTGCCGTCAAATTTCACAATAAAATACTCGACACTATCTGAGAATTCACACGAGATCGCACATGTACATTTTCCAAGGAAGCGTTTAGCCGTACACGAAATCGCACTTCACACGAGATATTACATTTTGCCTCCACGGAAACCGACCTTAGACTACTTACTGTAGATTAACAGAAGATCGCACAAGTACGTCTTCCGAGGCAACTTTAACCAGTTTCTGCAGTGCGTCGAAACCTTCCTAAAAGTTTTTGGTGTTTTCCGACTTGGTTCCCCTCTGATGGAATCGCTGGTTGCGTAAAAACTCTTTGTCATAGAGAGATGCGTGGGACGAATGTGGTCCGCGAGGCGGCATTTGACGGGTAGCGAAGGAGTCTGGAGTCAGTTGCGGCACGAGGAAGGTGGCGAGCGGTGCCCTGTGCTGGGAGCAGGCCGTGTGTGTGCCGGAAGACGTCCTGACCGCTCCTGGAGTGGCAGTGCGGCCTGGTTGTAGGTGAGAGCGGGTGTCACGAAAGAAGTAATGTGGGGAGGAGTTCTCCCATTCTGCGTGGAAGACCGTTACGGTTCCACAGGACTGGTGTTGCCCGAAGCAGATCGGCGGTGAAAGCAACGGTTGGCGGTCTGTACACCCGTCACTATACTGTCCCTACGCCCTGGTTGCACTGATACACGAGTACTGGATAACTACACCGGAATCTGAGTAACTTTTTATTGAGTACTTACCTCTCTGTGTGTTATAGTTTTTCGTAATTGAGTTTGCCCTTGTGGGGCGCCATTCGCTCCAATATTTCGTGGCTGGTCATTTGTTTGTTGTAACTGTTCATGTTACAAAGTCGTCATTCAATTTGCCTTGGTGGCGGCGGGAGGGGAGGGGGGGGGGCGGGGAAGGCATTATTTTGGATGTAAATATAGGACCAGTGGCAAATGATTTATGTTTCAGGTCTTATCACACCAATTTGATGATGTGTGTAATGTAATGCCAGGAAGTGTGAGCAAGACTGACGTGTGAAATAAAATAAAACTGCAAGATTACGGCTCTGTAAAACCACTCACGTTACTGCGGATGAATTCTAATGCTGAAGATTTGTTCTTGAGTTAAGTAATAACCTTTTCTACTTGAACAGTTCACGTCTGTTAATTTGACATTCATCTGAAGGAGTTTTTCACATAAAATTGTTTTCAAATTGTTCGGTACTCCTGTACAGGAAGTGAGCCAAGTTTAAATTGTAGCACGAGAAAAACTGGCGTGTACGAAACTTATGATGAGGGGTCCCGCTACAATTTCTTACTGTGTATTTCAAGTGCTTTTGGTGAGTTGGATTTATCTGAATATTGTCTTAGGTTTGAATTGATGAGCACTAGGAATTTTAAATTTTTTATCACAAGTAGTTTTCAAGCTTGAGATGGAAATGGAAATGCCGTGTGGCTAGGGCCTCCCGTCAGATAGACCGTTCGCCTGGTACAAGTATTTCGAGCTGACACCACTTCGGCGACTTGCGTGTCGATGGGGAAGAAATGATGATGGTAAAGACAACACAACATCCAGTCCCAGAGCGGAGAAAATCTCCGACCCAGCCGGGAATCGAATGCGGGCTTTTAGGTATGACATTCCGTCGCGCTGACCACTCGGCTACCAGGGGCGGACCGAGCTTGAGATAAAATTTTTAATTCCTGTTATAGTGACTTTGTGCTCAAATTTGACACTACTATATCAACGATATTTTACCCTCGATATTCCATGAGCGTAAATATTATCGGTTAAGAGTAAGTTTGTAATGGCTACACTTTAAAGGAAGAAAAAATTATAAGGATTAGGACAATATGTTCTATAGTAACTGTTAAAGATTGTTTGTTGATAATTTGTTTGACAGGATGTCTGAATTAAAGTTAGCCCGGCGCCTTACCACTCCTTCACAGCGCCTACCATACCAAAACTGTTCCGTCTTTATGCGTGATCACATTTTATATACGGATTCATGTATTACCTCCTTGGAAACTGATAATAGCCTATAGTGACGTGTGTTAACATTTTGACGCCTACCCACTGAGAGTGCAATTGTGATTCGTTCTTCGTATCAATCAATATCAATGGCAGCTGAAATTTGTAATTACTCTCTGAATGTGAATTGAAAGCTATATATATACCGAGCGAGGTGGCGCAGTGGTTAGACACTGGACTCGCATTCGGGAGGACGACGGTTCAATCCCGCGTCCGGCCATCCTGATTTAGGTTTTCCGTGATTTCCCTAAATCACTCCAGGCAAATGCCGGGATGGTTCCTCTGAAAGGGCACGGCCGACTTCCTTCCCCATCCTTCCCTAATCCGATGAGACCGATGACCACGCTGTCTGGTCTTCTTCCCCAAACCAACCAACCAATTGAAAGCTATATAAATTATTGTTATAAGATCTCAGTGCAAGTAACGTCAGTAGCGTGGTCAGATACGTATGTCAACACTCAAACATTAAGTACAGATACCAGCCTCGCAGGTTTCGTTGTCAGCACACTCCGTCCCAACGTCCTCATGCTCAGAGACCATCTGTCGCACGGCTTGACGTGTACCCATCTTGCTACCTTCTGTACTGTACTTCAAAGCGTGGCAGCAAAACGTAATAAAATGTACCCAGCGATGTGGCGTAAACGTCAAAGCATCTCACCATATTCAGTCTGTTGCCGAAATAATCCTCTCTGGGTTGGCGATGAGGTGGTCTGAGCAACGAAAGGTCAGTTATTGAGTGATATTATAGACTGAATGGTATTATAGATTTCGTCTTGAACGAATTGTGACATAAGCCCGAACAACAAGGGATGACGTACTAGGACATGCATTGATACCATGAAATAGTGCATAGATAATGGCTAGGCGTTAGCCGAAATCTAGATTTGCCTATTAAAATATGAAAGAAAAGGACGACTGATCCTGCGCTCCATCATTTGAAAGTCATCACAGTCGTTTAGTGCACCCACATTCGTAGTGGAAGGTATCTTGATTACGTCTAACTTCATACCGTCTAGAATCTGGACGTGCAAAGACTATTAAGTCAAGTCCAGGTGCGACAACCAGCAGAAGAAGCCTCAAATAAATCCTCTTGTTAACGCATAATAGTTATTTAAGATACGGACGCCGACAAAATGATCATTTGAGTGTATGAAATTTTTAGTGATCGTTCCCGAACGCGATCCCCAAACTTTGCAAATCTCTATGAATAATTAACAACGCCATGATAGAAACGTCTAGCACTGTTAGTGATTACTTTATGTTAACTCAATTCCTCCTGAAAATGTTGACCAATAAATTAAAGTTACAGCACTAATTCAGAACACAGTCACTTCCGACTACGATAAGTAAACAGCTACTGCTGAGTAATACAAGAGCGCACCTTGTAGGGCCCTTACTGTCTTAAACTATTTCAAATCAGTCGAGTTCAATATTAATCCAGTTACTACTGGCCTGGAGCGAAATGAATGATAGAGGTCAGTCCACCAAGAATACAATACACTGAGTGAATGAACGTATTAGCACACAACACATACGCTTACTTATAGTTTACTAGGTTGCTTAGTAGCATTTACTGATAAAGTCCATCCTCTTTACGATATACTCTGTAGCAGGCGGCCTCTGTGAGTTACCATGTTGACCCATCCAAATGGCCTATTAGAACGGCAGTGGGCACGTGATCATCAACACCGGACAGTGGATCGAATGAAACATATCGTCTACATCAATATTGTTTCTTGCTACAGCAGGTCAATAGTCTTGTCAGCATGCGCCGTCATCCACGCAAATGATAGCACGTACGATATACTGCGATGCTGACGTAGGCTGGGGGTGGACAGTATTGTGGTATGAGAGGTATTCATCTGGGCTGCCATGGAACCTTTAATAATAACTGAAGGTACCATAATATCTGTGAACTACGTGAACATTATTGCTAGCCACCCACAGCTTCATGTCTTCTCTGTCAGCGATATTCATTGCCATCAGTGTAACTATTCGTGTCACAAGCGCAGAATCGTACTTTGGTTTCAGGATCGCGACAGAGAACGCACGTTGACGTCTTGCACCAAGTATTCGCGTGATATGCAATCTGTGGATCATGTCCGGGACGGTGGTGTGTTTCAGGTCCTCGCCAATATTCCACCAACTTCTCTCTTTCCGTTCAGGCCTTGAAGGCCTGACCGACCGCCGCGTCATCGTCCTTCCATAGGCGTCACTGGCTGAGGATATGGATAGGAATGTGATTAGCACACATCTCTCTCTGCCATTGTCAGTTTTCGGCAGCTACTTCTCAACCAAATGGCTCCACCATAGGCCTCACAAGAGCTGAGCACACCAAGCTTGCCAACAGGGGTCGGCACCCCGGGATGGTCACCCATCCATGAAATAACCTACCCAGACAGTGATGTAACGGGAACCGGTGTGAGCACTGGAGAGAGACGGTTGGCCCATATACCACCGGCAAGTAATTAACGACCACCGGAGAAATTAGAGCTCGTATGTAAATTTATCGACAGACGTTCTTCCCATGCACCACGGTAGAGAGAAAGGGGGAATATGGTAGTGCTGCTAGAAGCACTCTCCGCCACACATGAAAACGGCTTGCGGAATACATATGAAGGACTGAGTGACCTGTGCTTTGACATCTCGTGCCACATATCTCCAGCAGTCTACCAAATACTTGTCGAGCAATGACACAGAACGCTTCTACATCGGCTTTGAATGTGGATCTACACGCTATAAGTCTACTGAGCACATTGTTTTTGCTCCTCAGTATATTTGCTGTTTAAAACTTGGTGCATAAATCATAAATATATTGTTTTGGAGACACATCTCCCCTCCCCCGTTTGCATTTGAATCATTGAATGTGACGCAAGATTTTAAAATAATGTCTTACACTTTAAGCTCATTTGTAGGGTATGTTTAACGCTACAGATCTCTCCACTGACTATAACCCTAAGTGTTTTGATGTAGCCACACGACAGTAACAACTTTCTTGCTTTACAAAATAACTGATTCACTGTTTATAACGGCAGCTTCTAGGAGCTGACAATCACTGCTGACATGTGTCAAAATATTCTCTTTTGCAGACAGAGCATATTGCACTATGATCTCTATGTCACGAGAAAGGAGAACACTGTGTTCTCTTAGCTTACAACTTTGGCCTTTACTCCGATCCTTGTCGTATCCATTGGCCGCCACTCTGCATTTAAGCAATACGTTTCCATCGATCTGTATTTATTATCGGTTAGTTGGTAAATTCTCCTTAAGAAAGTAATAGAATTTTCAGTGCTTCAGAGCCATTTCGTATGGTTTTGATCTGTGTGTATCCTGCAAGAAATTGAGAGTTTGAGGTATTATTCTCGAAGTCTGTTGTCCGTCGTCGTGTACACACGGACGTATCCGTGTTGTAAGCGTAGAGGTATGTAGCTTTCAGATTGGGAAAAAAAAGCCACGATATGTGACGTCCCGTTGGGAGAAACACATTGCCGCATCTGTAGTGGCTGTCTTTTTGTTACGGAGTGGCAACGTAAGGTAGGAATTTCTTGACTTAATATGTAAGTGTGTGTAATGGCTGCCAAAATAATCACTGGTACGAAATTCAGCACTTCAGATGTAAGTACGTAAAGAAGTATTACACTTCAGGTTGAGAACCAACTTCTCCTGCAGTTTTAATATTAGTTTATACGTAATGATTCTATGCTTAAGGCACGCCTAATTTTAATAATTGGGATTGGCTTGCCAGATCAATACAACCACGTTCATGAGGCCACTGCATTCGGTACGACATCTGAGCTGACAGATTACACGTACATAAATGTACTCGATTTATAAAGACCTACTCCATCTCAGGTTATCGTTTCCCACAACAGAATGCACGGGTAATGCGTAAGTGAAATAAAAGATAATCGATTTTCCTGACCAGTCTGGCAACACCCGCAGCTCAGCAATGTTTTTGTAGGATACAGCTTAACTGTCATTGTTTTTTGCGCTGGTTTCAAACAGTTAATTTTGCTCTCTTCGGAAAATCTGGAACATTCGATGTAAGAGGCTCATTCAGGTGCAGGCACGAACAGCGTTTTCTGTTGCGATCCCGTGGCAACCAGAAACTCTGCGTCGATTCTTTGAATATTAGAACTCACGGGTATAATAAAAGGCTTTTACAAACGAGTTAACGTGTTAAATATTTGAAGTTAAGCATGTAAAGCCTTTGTGACTGAAGACATAAAACCATAGTTACGTATGTTCTATTAATTTGGATTATTCACCCAAAGAGTAATGAAATAATAAGTTAAAATTTTGCGATTAATGATGAAGTTTTATCGTATGGGCACCGAATATTTAATAAATAATAAACTGTTTTCCCTTCATTAATTTCTGTGGCTGTCAGCGAGAATAACTTAGCAAAATGTTTCAAATTATGTTTCGAGTTTGCAGGATATCGCTAAGTGCTTTCATTATCAAACGCAAGCTGGAGGATATTTCGCGTAAAATGCGCAAAAGTTTCAGAAAAGCTAGTTTTTCGCGCATCTTCACACATCTTCTGTACAATATGTGCCGTAGAGTGATATTATTTTGCAGATATATTCTATGGTATTGTAACCTCCCAACAGATAAAAATACTTACATCATTCACATTTAGTATAACCTACCAACAGATAAATTCCGCAACCTGCCAATAATAAAATGTGACTAATCTCTCAATAAAATTATGGCTCACTTATAACCTTTCAATAATTGACTATGAACTTAAATTGGTAAATTTTGGACGTCAGGAGTGCTGCGTCATGGCCCTGAAAATTAATTCTGAATAAATTGAAAATCTTACCTGAATGAAGTCGCCGGATAAAGCGTATATATCTGCTCCTATAAGAAATTTTTATGGCACAGCCCAGTGCAATGCTGGCCGCCGGATTTGTCATGTATAAAGAGAAACAACTGATTTTTCCTTACGATAATCGGGATGACCATGGATTGGAGAAATTAGCAAATTCTTTAAATTCAGATGAATGATTGTCAAAAAGTTAATTATATAATAGTACAAATTTAGTTTAACAAACTTCATATGCGCGCGGCTGTTTTTACCTTATACCACATCGCTCGGGCCCCGCCATCGCTCCCCACGACCGGCCGAGCCAACTCCATACACCCGACAGCTCGCTGGTACTTATTCCTAATGACACAGCTCCTCCAACAGCCGACACTGCTCTCTGCAACCGACACTGCTCTCTGGTCTGCGATTCTATTATAGCTTACATATCGCAGGCAGCGCATGAGTAATCCATCGAAATTACATCTGCTCGAGTACGCTAGCAATAAATTACTTATTCATGGACCTCTTACAGTATACATCCATAGGAGAGAGAATGTACCTAGAGAGCAGTGTATTTAGGAACATATGATAATTATTTGTCGATGCTTCAGTCGAGTGACCGATCTTTTAATCACACGAATGAGTGAGCGCTAGAGATCACCATAAGCACTTACTGCCGTTTCCTATGGTTCTTGTTGTTGTTCGACGTAAGGTTGTGTTTTGTGCAGCATTTGTAAATATAGCGCGTCATGAATATTTAAGTGCTTTATTATACACTGAAGAGCCAAAGTTAAAGGTATAAGCACGCTTATTCAAATAGAGAGATATGTCAGCAGGCAGATTACGGCGCTGTGTTTCGACAACGCCTGTATAAGACAAGTGTCTGACACAGTCGTTAGATCGGTTACTGCTGCTACAATGGCAGGTTATTAAGATTATAGTGAGTTTGAACGTGGTGTTATAGTCGGCGCACGAGCGATGGGACACGGCATCTCCAAGGTAGCTACAAAGTGGGAACTTCCTGTACGACCATTTCACGAGTGTGCCGTGAACATCAGGAATCCAGTAAAACATCAAATCTCCAACATCGCTGTGGCCGGAAAAAGATCCAGCAGGAACGGGAATAACGATGACTGAAGCGAATCGTTCAACGCGACAGGAGAGGAACCCTTCCGCAAATTACTGCAGATTTCAATGCTGGGCCATCAACAAATGTTAGCGTCCGAACCATTCGACGAAAGATCATCGACAGTGCTTTAAGGAGCCATAGGCCCACTCGTGTACCCTTGATGACTGCTTGACACAAGGCTTTACGCGTAGCCTGGGACCGTTAACACCGACAATGGACTGTTGATGACTGGAAACAACTTGCCTGGTCGGACGAGTCTCGTTTAAGATTGCATCGAGTGGATGGACGTGCACAGGTATGGAGACAACCTCGTGAATCCATGAACCCTGCATGTCAGCAGGGGAGTGTTCCAAGCTTGTTGAGGGTCTGTAATGGTGTGGGGCGCGTGCAGTTGGAGTGATATGGCATGTACGTAAGCATCTTATCTGATTACCTTCATCCATTCATGTTCATTGTGCATACCGACAGAATTGGACAATTCCAGCAGGAGAATGCGACACCCCCCCACGTCCCGAATTTTTGCAGACTTTGAACGCTTCTGAGTTAAAACTCTTGCACCAGCTACCAAAGTCCCCAGACATGAACATTATTCAGCATATCTGGGATAACTTGCGAAGTGCTGTTCGGAAGAGGCCTCCACCCCGTCGTACTCTTACGAATGTATGGACATCTCTCTAGGATTTATAGTACCAGTTCCCTGCAGCACTACTTCAGACATTAGTCGAGTCTATGCCATGTCGCGTTGCGACACTTCTGCGTGCTCACTGGGCCCTACAAGGTAATAGGCAGGTGTACCAGTTGCTTTGGCTCTTCAGAGTATACTAAGGCTATTAGGAATACACTGCTAAGTTTCTAGGTACAGTATTGTATCGTGAAAAAAGTGCAATATATATTTGGAAGTATTTATATAACAAGTGAGCAATCCAGCCTCAATTCGTCGGTCGTGTAGCATCACGTACCTCGAAACAGAAGAAAGTCTGTTACCATGGGAAATGTGGTACTTGCAAATGAATTGTGTTTCCTCAGTGTTTCAGTAATTGCGCCTGCCCTGAAAATGGAGGTTTTTATTTTTCAGTAGCTTCTACACGGCCCAGTCACATTAATGCTGCTACCAGCTATATCTGACGTCAACGTGAAATAACCTCTCACAGACGACGCATGGCAGCACTAGCAGTTACTAGCAAATAAAGCGCGTCGGGAGGACGCAGGAATGGTGCAGTCGTTGTCGTAATGCGAAACAGAGCGATTTATCTGACGCGTAAAAGGGTATGAATATTGGCTTTCGGGCAAGGGTGGGTGCATTTTCGAAACGGCTACTTTTGTAAACTGTTCGCTTGACGGTGTTGTTGTAGTATACCGTGCATGGCAAAAGCGCACTATCCATAACCAGCGCCGATGGAACTGTGTTGCTCCATTGGAAATAGATAATGGGGGTGAAGGACAGCTGCAGAGATGTGAACGGGTGAACAGGCGTGCAGTTGTCGAGCAACTGAGCGCCTGGATGAAACAAGGAGATACCAACAGTGTCTCCTTAACGACTACTCAGCAGACGTTGCTGCATGTGGGCCTTCGCAGCAGGCGCTTATCTCATGATCCCATGATCTTCGTCGGCGATGAACGCTGTTGTGTGGACTCCAGTACCGCAATTGGACGTCGACTGAGTGGTGACACGTGGATTGTTGAGATGAGTCACGTTTTATGCTCCTGTGGACAGGTGGCGGTTGGCGCATATAGCATGAAACGTCTGGAAATAGATACCATGCAACAACTGTCCGAAGGCTTTAGGTGAGAGAAGGTAGAGTTACCATCCGGGCAACGTCATTCTGGAAAGTACAATGGATCAACACACCTGTCCTTGGTGAGAGATGCATGCAGTTTGTTTTTCTTCAGCACAATGACATTTACCAGCAGGATAACGCACCCAATGTATGTGAGCTGCTCCTAGAGCACCCGGGTGAGTTTACTGTACTCACCTGGCCACCAGACACTGCGGATTTAAACGCAGTCGACAATCAATGGGAAGACATCGATCGGACTCTTCGTGTCATGGATCCTCAACCGAGAAACACAGAGCAGCTGGCCACTGCTCTGGAGTCGGCACGGCCCCACATGCCTGTCGCTACCTTCCAGAACATCACTGACTCCCTTCCTGCGAGTCCTGCAGCTCTCCAGGTGGTCACATCAGTGTGATTGGACAGTGTTGTTCAAAAGGCATTTTATTTGTAAATTGTTTTCGATAATACTTCTACTTCATTTAGTTTCTCGTACTGATTATTACCGAGCCAGGTGGCGCAGTGGTTAGACACTGGACTCGCATTCGGGAGGACGACGGTTCAATCCCGCATCCGGCCATCCTGATTTAGGTTTTCCGTGATTTCCCTAAATCACTCCAGGCAAATGCCGGGATGGTTCCTCTGAAAGGGCACGGCCGACTTCCTTCCCCATCCTTCCCTAATCCGATGAGACCGATGTCCACGCTATCTGGTTTCCCTCCCCATACCAACCAACTGATTATTATTGTTTGGCAGAATAATAATGTAATAGGTAGACGCTTTTAAGTTCCAGTGGAATATTTATTGTTAGGTACATGGCCATATTGTACCTCGTAACACTTAAATACATTTGGAAAAGCCTCAGTTTTCTGCAGTCATTTATGTAATATCAGAAAAAGACAGCGGCACATTACTAGTGAATGCCATCATTTAAAAATGATTTACGAAAATATAATAAACTTTGGCTAGGGGCGTAAAACGCATTGCGACTGGAGTTGATAGTAAAGAGGAGATAAATTAAAACGTAATGCCTCATGCTGAAGCTTTACCGAATGAGTAGTGAAAAATGTAGTAATCGGTAAATTTGTCTTTCTTTCATCATTTTACAGGAAGTCTCAGCGAGAAAAGAATTCCGCAAGGTTTGCAACTGTGAATAAAGTTTGATGTAATTCGGTAAGTTCTCCCGTTCCCAAACACTGTACGACTGTAGTATGGGTAATTTGCGCTCCTTGATTAGCACTACTTGAAGATATATGCACAGTATCTGACATTATACCTGACTTATTGTGTTGAATTCTTAACGTGAGATTATACTTTTTCATGGCGAGATTGTGACAGGATTTAAAATTTTGAAATTTGCCCGATAATGGTAGTGAATTTTCTTTTTCGTTAGGTAGGCAACACGCAACTGGGAATAATTGACAGTGGTGACTTCCATGAACTACGTGTGCTAATAATGGGTGGAGTAAAGGTCCGGCAAAATCTAACCTAGCTACATTTGCAGGGGATTAAGGGAGAATGAAAATCTCACGTCAACTTTTTAATGCTGAGAACATAAATTATTTTAAGAGAAATGATTTTATTTTATATTATTAATACCGGGTATAGACAATAATCAGAATGAAAAACGCTTTTTATGATAGCACAGAAAAAGGCGAATGTGTCCCCTGCGTTGTGTTAGTGACGTGAAAGAAGGGAACTAGCTTTTCGACTTAACTGGAAGCTTCTATGGCATTTAAATCAAACATCTTGACATATGAGCGCCATTTTACTTCTTAGTATTAGCACCCATGTCATGTAATACAATGGGTAGTGTCAAGATAAGTAGCACGATGACAGGTCGCGCCGATATCATCGTCGATGAGGACCCGTAAGCACCAAACACACATGCCGTGTCGTATAATATGACGCATGCGATCAAATCATGTTCACTATGTCTGGCGAATTCTGGAGTTGGAGCACAGCATCAGAGACCCTAGGCTATAAATTTCAAGGTGTAGGTACGCCGACACGTTTCGTGCTGTGGAAGTAAAATGCACGAGTACGTCAAGATGTTTTGATTGAAATATCTTTGAAGCTGTCAGGTTAGCTGAATAGATAGTTTCCTTCTTTTACATCCCAAAATCTGTCGGGATATAGTGCCCTGTTTTGTGCTGTAATAGGAGCATTTTTCACTTTCGTTCTCAAATTTTAGTCTACGATTTTGACGTTATACCACCATAGTTGGACAACCGATGTAGATATTTGTTGACTCGGGTGACGACTCATACAGCACAGCTTCGTTTAGTGTCTTTCGAACTATCTTGCTTACATCGCTGCAACGGATAAAGTTTTCACAAAACAACAGGACGACCGTTAATTACACCCATACCTGTATTTGTCTACAATTTTACAAATCCAAACCGATTCGCACGAGGTTGAAATAGAGAAAAGGCGCGCTTCGAGAACCTCCCATGAGAACGTGGGATTTTTTCATGTATTTGCACGGGTCGCATACAGATGGTGGCATTAGCTGAACCAGAGTTTCAGCACTATTAATTTTTTTTTTAAAAGGTAATTAATCGCTTCGCACAGTTAGCCGTAGCACCATCTCCGCTTCTTCGTTCAAACCTTGCATAATATACT
The DNA here is from genome assembly GCF_021461395.2 of Schistocerca americana. Lineage (NCBI taxonomy): Eukaryota > Metazoa > Arthropoda > Insecta > Orthoptera > Acrididae > Schistocerca > Schistocerca americana. Next base: position 99,281,916 of record NC_060121.1, read on the forward strand.
GTATCATAGCTACAGTAAGACAGATGTTCAAATGGCTACACAAATAGCCGCTATTCCGGGATAAACTAAAACCTTTATACCTCCTTTTCGTAGCTCAAATATCAACCGATGATCGCAAGTGTCTTTGGACTTGTCGGCAAGCCGCTTAACATACGCATGTGTAAGTGTCGATACAACTTCACGTTGAACTCCGGGACATCGGCTGTATATACGTTGTAGAATATTACGACTGCTTCACTGACTGGCATACAGTGATTTAGACCGGCACGACAGGGAACTCCTTCAATGAAATCTAACCGAGCTCCTCCACCCACCAAAAATCGCGCTGTAACGATTAAAGCACCCAGCCAATCTTTACGACCCCTCAGCACTGAAATGAGCGAAACACGTGCGCATGCCGGGAATTGTTCACTTTGAAACAACTGCTGCACGAGTGTTAGATTTCATTCAAGGAGTTCCCTGCCGTGCCGGTCTAAATCACTGTATGCCATCAGTGAAGCAGCCGTAAATTCTACAACGTATATAAAGCCGATGTCCCGGAGTTCAAATTGAAATTGTATCGACACTTACACATGCGTATGTTAAGCGGCTTGCCGACAAGTCCAAAGACACTTGCGATCAAGAAGTTAATTCGTTGTGGAAAGAAGCTAAGCTGAAGTTCACCTTCAAAAATTCTTGTAGTGATCATACAAATCAACAGATTGGAAAGCTGCGTTTGGCTCAAAGGAAAGTAAAAACAGTGTTTTCTTTCATCTGCAAAGTAACTGAAGTTTCAGTGACATTTAATGTATATAAAACACCAATAAAATGTCAATATTTTATGGACGTTTGAAAATGGTTAATACCTTTTTGTCTGTCTATGTCTGTCTGTCTGTGCATCCAAGTACGTACTTCTCACTAATCACTTGTTGAAAATGCTGTTTTATACGCCTTATTAATAAAATATATGGAGGGAGGTCCCACGACGTCACACTAAATCTCTCCATTGGGGAAGGAAAAGTCTAAATTTTAAAGAAAAACCCTCACGTAATTAATGGATGACTCGTTAGTAATGCAGGTTCGTGGGCTCCATGTTGTTGTCAAGCGAGAGGTGATACGCCAGACCTGCGCAGACACTCAGATATATACGTATTACTGGACTGGCAAAGATGCAGGTTTCACTGAAGCCTGATATTTGGTGAAGTAAGGTAGTGGCGACGGGAAGTTCGTGTATAGTATTAATACGGGTTCCTGAAACGAAATGTCGTTTGAGCTCCACGAGGTTTTGTAAGGAAGTTCTCCAGCTGAGCAAATATTTGCATACTAGTTCAGTTTCACTCGTACATTGTAGAATCGAGTTATAAGCAGAGCAGTAAGTTACATTTATACACGTTCAGAGGAGACGGCAGTTTTAGATACAAAACTCAAATGAATAGAGATAATTGTTACAACGACATATAGCACAATCTACTTGTAGGAGCGCCTTGATAACGGGCATACTATTCAAATAAACGCCAAAGTTACTCAAGTTAAAAACACATCATTGAGCGTCGGCTGTTAATACTAGATTATTAAGCCCCTTGAAATATATAAAAGTATTTAAACGCTGACGGTATTTTAGATGAGACAAAATGTAATGCTGTTATCTAGTCTTATATACAGCACAAAAGCAACAAATTACAGCCATACACGACTCATGTATTGACCATATGTCAAAGCTCTAAAGGTAACGTAAATGTATCAATTTATTCCCATTCCTTACGACTGTTTTTTTTTCAGTAAACAATCATCTGCTTACATGTCCTTTGCGCTTGCCGCCTTATCTGTATTCCAAAGTTCTGACTTCAGTGATAGCAACGATACTGTATACGGCATTGTCAGTGAAGTAATTCATGCCTGTATGCAGACAGCTGCAGTCCGACAGCGAGGCAGATATCATAGATACTAGCTCATAAGTTATCTTTGTCACACGGGCCGTTATATACCCTACGGTACTTCCGACGACAGCAGCGCCATGGCTGTGTCTGTGGTGTGGCACGGAAGCTAGCAAGCTCTCCGGCAGAGCCGTGCGGTTCTTCACCAACAAAAAGCATGAGAACAGAATGTCTGCGGTGGTGCGGAATGCTAGAATGGAGACTATGCACCCATGCGTGCACCGGTCCCGCGAATGGAGTGCATTCCCAGTCGCAACCGCAGACCGCAGGGAGCGCCAGAGCGCAGAATACGCGGAGCAGACTGCGCCAGCGGTGCAGCTTTCCGGCTGCCACTTAGGCACGAAGAATAGTGTCAGATTCCCTAGCCGCCTGTTTAACACACTAATGTATTAGTGTTTCTTTTAGGAGCAGTCAGGCTGCATCCTAGTATTGCACTGATGGAATGTTCTCGAGTTATTATCCGAGTGACTGCAGAGTTTCGAGAGATTGCCTTCTTGCCATCTTCAGGCGACAAGCGGGCATAATCTAGTAGGCTGCCGTGGATAGATCCTCTACTACGTTGCTCCTCTATCAAGAGAGTATATGGTGTACAGATTTTTATAAACCAAAATATTTTGGGAGTGCATGGAGTTTTTACAAAAATTATACAGGGTGGTAGAAACAGTCTGAGAAAATTGCAAGAAGTAGAGGACCGAACAGCGAGGTCATCGGTCCCATCAGTTTAGGGAAGGATGTGAAAAGAAGTCGGCCACGCCCATTCAAAGGAACCATCCCGGCATTTGCTTGAAGCGATATACGGAAATCACGAAAAACCTAAATCAGGATGGCTGGACGCGGATTTGAACCGTCGATCTCTTGAATAAGAGTCCAGTCTGTTAACATTGCGCCACCTCGCTCGGTATGGATGTTGCAGGGTATGTTTTGCTCAGAAATAATTATTAACAAAGAAATTCGGTAACCTGCTCTGTTTTCGAGTTAATTAGTGTTGGAGTTAAGCAACGAGTTCGTTGCGAGGAAATTCAAGCCACCTGCCAAAAGATGGTGTCGCCACACGTGATCATTTCATTTCTTAAAACCGAACAAGAGAGCGCGAGAAAAATTGGACACATGGCGGTAATGAGGATCGAACCCTATCCAAGGGCTGAGCAGTCTCATGCACTCTCATCTACGCTACAAGCATAACAGGCACTAATTTATCTGGTGGGCCGATTGGTTTTGGGCTCGCAGTGGACTGTTTGGCTAATTACAATGCTTATTAACTTGGAGACGACCTAACATACCGGATTTTATTCTTAACAATTAGTTCTGAGAACAACCTACCCTGTTACACACCTACAAGTTTGTCACATTGTTCCTGACCACCCTGTATGTTCCACTGTTAAGAGAAACTGCTTTCCTGACCACCCTGTATGTTCCACTATTACGAGAAACTGCTTTACAGATTTCAGTCAACTTATTACACGAAAATTAACTTCGCTTCATCATTATGGTACTTTCTGCAGAAGGTCCTGTCGATAGGCTGCAACAGTAGGAGGGCACTGTTCAGTCTGGACATATTCGCTGCGTCAGTATCCGTCAGCATCTTTTGACTGGTTTCGTATTACATCTGTGTACGTCATGGTAAAGGCCACTGTCAGCACATGGCAGGGTAACCGAAGAGTGGGGAGGGGCGGGGGCGGGAGGGAGAGGAATAGAGATAGCAGAGGGAGAGATCGTACGATGTGAATCCAGCTCCCTCCCACCGTTGTTATTCGTCTAACCCAACGGAAATATCAGCTTCACACCGGCGTGACACCAGCGTTCACATGGACACCGACGCTGCGGTTACGCTGCGCGGCGCTGGTACGCGTTTGTGATATAATACCTGTCTTGTGGGAGGCCTTGACACACACACAATATATATACACATATATATATAAGTACAGGGTGATGAGGCGTAACAAGCGCTGTACCGTTGTAAGGCGTCCAAGGGCGAGCGAATGCGCCGGGGCGTATCCCAGTTCACTATAATCAGCGCTAGGTCTTCATGACGCGCCTGTGCTTGGCATAGAAAGGACTACACCACAAGTTAAGAGTGAAATTAAAAATTAAACAAGTTTTCTAAATTTTGTCAGTGTATGCTTATTAATGTTATATATAGCGGATTTTTACAAATCTTGTACATAAAATAAAATAAAAACATGAAATAAAATTCACTATTATTACAAAATTAATTTCGTGCTTTAAAATTTTCGCTCCTTACCAGAAAGGGGAACTCACAAAACATGTCGCTCTTTTATTGCTTTTCAGTGCTCACTCATTTAGACACAATCGTATGCACTGTGGTGTTTGTCCTTGCAAACCACTTTCACTGAAACATTTAAGGTAGAGGATGGGAAGTCACTATGGTTGGTGTCCTTCTCGACACCTGTTACAAAAAGGGGAACAAGAGGAGTTACTGTGACTGATGTCCTTCCCACTTCCTTCTCCACCCATCTTGCAGGCTGCCTTTCATTAAGCCTCCTTCTCCCTGAGAAACAGGTAACATAGCCTAAGCCTCCGTTCTCAGTTTATATTTAAGGAAGGACAAAACACATTCTATACTCAATTTTCCTTCTATGATTTAATTTTCTCTTTGAAATTTATTAATTGGATAACCATTATTAAGTTTTTCAAAATGATGATTGGCAATAGACCGCTTCATAAAATCTTGATGTTACTATAGCTCACTTTATTTCGTTACTTCCTCCCTCCGGCATGAGTGTGTGTTTTTGTTTTTAGCATAAGTTAGTTGAAGTAGTGTGCAAGTCCAGGAACCGATGACCTCGGCACTTTGGTCCCTTAGGAATTCACACACATTTGAACATTTAGTTACCTCTTTATTAAGCTTGTATCTCTAACTTCATAGCTTTTTATAATCCATACCTGTTATGTTTTGAACATCAACACAAGTTATTAAAATAGGCACATTTTGGGCTAGTTTGCAATTCACTTCATTACCTTAGATGTAGCTTTTCTTAGATAATCGAATAACCTTCGTAAGCTCTATCTTCAAATGACAAGAATAACCATACGGGTTAGTATGCTAAGGAAGTTATTCATTTGACAGATGTTATTTTACTTTGTTACACACATAATTGAAAAGCTGTTTTTACTATGCCATACCAATACTGTGCTATCTACATTCCCTAACACATTCTTTTATCTGTATTGTTGTCTATATTTGTCTAGATTTATCTGTTAATTCACTAGCTGCCTTAAACGAGATTGCGGCCTTCTCAACCCTTTTTACGAGACGTGAGGGAATTAACACACCAATATTCCATAATTTAACCTTAGATGTCAGCGTAATGATTTCATTACTGTTATTTCGCGCGATAGTCGTTTATTCGTTTATTTCATCTTCCTACATACTTCGACGTTTATTTCGCCCATTCTTCTTCATTATTTACACCATATTATTATTGTTATTATTGTCTATTATCTATAGACACTCCAATATGAAAATTATTAGTTTATACAGTGTTTAATCTTACAGATTTTACGAATTTTCAGCATCAGTTACTTCTCTTAAGGCAAAGTATCGTTATTGCTAATCTTTTTTGTTTACTTTAGCCATTATTTTTCTATCATTGGTGTTCATAAGTTACCCATTGTTATTTTAACATTTAGAATTTACTGTTTCAGACTACCTCTCATATCCTTTTATAAGCCGTTATTTGGGTGTAGCCACTTTCAAGACTCATTGTTACCTACTAGGAATATATTTTAAACTAATAGCCTATCTACAAAATTGGGGCATAATTCCTTAATTACACGAGATGGAGCAGAAGAAGAGAATGAAACCTGAACGGGAAATAAAGTATCATTCAGCTGGAGTCGCACAGTACACCTAACTGTGTATCCGCTGAAGAATGACAGGCTGCCTAGTGAATTACTGGCAGTTGTGAAATGTTTCAGATTTACGATATTTGTAGACCTAGTTCTCTGTTACTTTTCCGGTGTTCCACTCAATATGAGTTTGTATGAGGCTTTACCTATATCAGGAATGGTCCTTGATAAACATGCATAAATTTCTTTGTTTCCGCTGAAATTTTCTTCGATATTTTTGACCAACACTATTTCACCACTGTTAAAATTAGTGGTGGAATACTTTGCGTCATACCATTTTGTTCTGTCCAAGCCTTTTTTGCTCTAGTTTGCTGTCGCCTGTGCTTTATTTTCATCTATGGAGTTCTGAGATAGGACTGGAAAAATCAGCCATGTTTGAAAGTATGTTATGGGGTTCCTGGTTCAGCATTTGTCCACAGTGAGTAAAACCAGTTGAATCACGTTTAAATTTGTTGATGATTACTTGAGACTCTTTGATATCAGCGGCCCAAGATGAATGCTTCCTGGCACATTAAGTTAAACAAAATCTGCTTAACCCCCCTGTAACCCTCTCGCTCATATTTCCCTTGAGAAAACAAACCGAAATCCATATATGTACGAATCCCGGCATGTTATAAACATGCCTCAAATCTCTAAGGAACAAATTGCGGACCATTAACCTTGAAGACACTCTTAGGCTTGCCAATCTTTACAAAATAGTCTTTTTCCACATTGTCTACTGCGTTTCACCGTTAGCTTTCTTTACGGGATATAGTTTGATATATTTGCTAAAACAGTCACCACAAAAAATATATGTACATCCTCCTATACATATCAGGAGGAGACCAAAGAACTCGGCTGCAAATAATTCGAGTTTTTGACTTGGTTCTACATAGTGCGTATCTCCTTGCACTATACTATTTACTGCGCGTAACTTCTGTCACACAACACAGGGTGGTAGCTTTCTTGCTACTCTACGATGCATGTTGTCGAAAATAAACTTTTCGCTTAATTTAGCAATGCACTTCCTGGCTCTATAATGGCCGTATGGTAGACCCACGTAATCTATCTGGAGATGCAGGTGTTGGGGGGAAGGTATGGGGATCCAGTGGAGCCACCCCCCCCCACCCCCCCCCCCCCCCCGATCACCTAAATGAAATTCCACACGACCTAGTTGCCGTGTAGTCTAGCTAGAAGATATTTTCATTTTCGGCCACAAAACGAAACCGGTGTATGCGCTATCGATAGTCAATAAGGCAATCGATAGATTTAAACTACTGGTATATCTATAGTACTGTCGAGCACCGCTCATTCCTACTTGAGCTCTATTTTTTTGTTAATAAGGTCAGTTCTGACTTGCAGCTGAATTTAATGTAAGTGCTGCCCTTTACTGTTCTTGTGCTGTGTGATGATATGATAGGTTCTAATTATGGATATGCTTATAACAAATAAGAGGGCGAATACCGATTTTCTAACAATATCGATTTTGCTTCGTCAGCTAGAGTTATGAGAAAATATTTACACACTACTATAGCAGCCTAATTACGTATCTACAGATGCTCCGTGTTAGAACTGGAGTGGTTATTTGGTATAACTTTGGGGTTGCAATATTACAATGTTTCACAAGGCAGTAGAGCGGTTGACAACATTAAAAATTAGATTATATTAAAATCAGTCGAAGCAAAGACACTTCGATTTGCGTATGTACCCCTAAATATCACGTTGACAGATGAAAACATCGCTGAAACATCGGTGGTTCCATCTACTTACAAAATTGGGCCAAAATTCTGTCGTTAGTAGCCAAATAAAATATCGCGCAATCTGGTCATCCTCATTTAAGAAAACCTGATACGGAACGATGAGGAGGGATTTTTAGGGAGTGGAAGAGATGATACGACATTCTATAGTTCTTCCGTTTCTAAAAGACTTTTTCAGTGGGCTGCTTGAATTCTTCCGACTGAATCTCCACCCCCAAATCTGATTACGCTCTTGTAATGCTATAATAATTGAAGGTTGGAGGTCCACGCACAATTAAATCTTACAATGTGCACGCTTTGAAGTACTATCAGCTGACCAGACATGCATGGGTAAACAAGAAAGATGCAATATAAGAATTCCTTCTTTTGTTCTGCTGCGTTTTATTTTATTTTAAAGGAAAGTGAAACAACCAATTATTCCATATTCTTCATTAATCAGGGTAGCTGTGCACTTTAAGGCGCTGAACTAACAATCCTTGGATTCCGGAGTCGAGGTGGTTCGAATCCACCTGCGGCAACCGTGAAAATGCGTTTCTGCGGTTTCCCATTTTCAATTTAGGCGGATGCTGGTGTTGGTGCCTTACTGTAGGCCACAGCCGACTCCTTCTGAATTCCTTTCTTTCCCGACAGATTCCAGTTGCCTTAAAGATGCAGCCCCACTGCTGAAGTGAAAAGAAGTACATCGAAGGCCTGAAGAATTTCTATCATGGCACTAAAGCAAAGAAAAAGGAACACCGTCCGAACACGCCTTGAAAGACCAATGGTACCGACAGGCCGCCGTGTCATCCTCAACCATTAGGCGTCTCCGTTTGCGGACACGGTGGTGCATGTAGTCAGCACACCGTTCACTGACCGTTGTCTGATTCCTTTTCGTGACCGGTGTCGCTACTTCTCAACCATGCAGCTACTCAACTGGTCTCACAAGGGCTGAGTGCACCCCGATTGCCAACAGCATCCGCAGACTCGAATGGAAACCCATCAAAGTTTTAGGCAAGCCCGACGGCTGTGAACTTCGGTGATGTGACGGTGTCACAAATGAACGGCTCCGTAATTACTCCAGAATCTGGGAAACACAAGTAGGTCTGATAAAAGTCAGTTTATCCTTGATATTTAGTTAAAAGATCTCTACCAATCAAGATTACGACACTTAACACGGGCACAATTAAACAAGGATGTTCTATTACTATGTTACCCATGAAATTGGTATGAAAACTTCATACTGTAATCGTCTAAAAACTTTTCAAGTAGCACCTAATATTCTTAAACCACTTCTTTCATGACGGTTAACTCACTCTTAATAGGAATAGAATGAAAGAATTCTTGAGACAAAGCATTTGCTTCTCTACCAGTATCAAGAAGACGACGCACTGGTATTCCTGAGATGTTAATTTTTATAACAGGGTGAGATAATCAAGTTTGAACAGGTTCCTCATGAAAGTCTTCTAATAAATCTTTCTGAGTCTGTCTCCAAGTAAACTAATTTTGTTTATTTGCAAGTACATTTACACTCAAATTCATGAGATCATCAAGCTCTGCATCCACAGCTGACTTTACAACCTGTCCACCAGTTCCAAATCAAAGCAGTTGACGACTTCCTCTACTTTCGTTTGCTGCACATCAACCAAAACACTCTCTACTTGTGAGCAACTACCTCTCTGCGCAACATTGTTATCTATAATACTGTCGTCTGCTTCAGCAGTTTGAGACAAGTCAATAGAGCTAATACGTTCCCTGACCTCACTGTTATTGCTACCCCATTCATCTAACGACTCCTCCTCCTCAAAACCTTGCGACACTGACTCTGCATCCTCCACGGAAACATCAGACTGTCATCATTGTCGAAGATGTAAGCCTTTACTTCATCTTCTTTCTTGTCTGATTCTAAGCAGTTTACTTGTTTTTACGTACTACCTGTAGCAGTTGTTTTTCCCTTCGTGTCCCATTTTGCTAATGTGTCAAAAATACTGTCAACTAGACAATGAGAGTGGCTTAGCACATTATTGGTACTGTCTGTTGCTATTTCATCATTTCTGTTATCGGTTTGCGTGTGCTGACTGACTATGGTCTCCGTTTTTGTTACTGGCTGTATTAGTGTTTTTGTCTATTAAGTACCAGTTTCCTTATAGACGGGACTTACTTTCCCACCCGCGGTCTATTGTGCTAATTCGATTCAGAATGAGATCGGATAGCATTCTGCTCTTCGTCTTGTATCAATGGCACCCTACTTATATCTCGGACTTCGTCTACATCTACATCCATACTCCGCAAGCCAGCTGACGGTGTGTGGCGGAGGGTACCTTGAGTACCTCTATCGGTTCTCCCCTCTATTACTGTCTCGTATTGTTCGTAGAAAGAAGGATTGTCGGTATGCCTCTGTGTGGGCTCTAATCTCTCTGATTTTACCCTCATGGTCTCTTCGCGAGATATACGTAGGAGGGAGCAATATACTGCTTGACTCTTCGGTGAAGGTACGTTCTCGAAACTTCAACAAAAGCCCGTACCGAGCTACTGAGCGTCTCTCCTGCAGAGTTTTCCACTGGAGTTTATCTATCAAATCCGTAACACTTTCGCGATTACTAAATGATCCTGTAACGAAGCGCGCTGCTCTCCGTTGGATCTTCTCTATCTCTTCTATCAACCCTACCAGGTACGGATCCCACACTGCTGAACAATATTCAAGCAACGGGCGAACAAGCGTACTGTAACCTACTTCCTTTGTTTCCGGATTGCATTTCCTTAGGATTCTTCCAATGAATCTCAGTCTGGCATCTGTTTTAACGACGATCAACTTTATATGATCATTCCATTTTAAATCACTCGAAATGCGTACTCCCAGGTAGTTTATGGCATTAACTGCTTCCAGTTGCTGACCTGCTGTTTTGTAGCTAAATGATAAGGGATCTTTCTTTCTATGTATTCGCAGCACATTACACTTGCCTACACTGAGATTCAATTGCCGTTCCTTGCACCATGCGTCAATTCGCTGCAGATCCACCTGCATTTCGGTACAATTTTCCATTGTTACAACCTCTCGATATACATCCGCCAAAAGCCTCAGTGAACTTCCGATGTCATCCACAAGGTCATTTATGTATATTGTGAATAGCAACGGTCCTACGATACTCCCCTGCGGCACACCTGAAATCACTCTTACTTCGGAAGACTTCTCTCCATTGAAAATGACATGCGGCTTTCTGTTATCTAGGAACTCTTCAATCAAATCACACAATTGGTCTGATAGTCCATATGCTCGTCATCTCAACTATTGCAAAAGCACGGTGATTACCTACCTCGTCTTCCTGTTCCACGACCTTCACCACGATAATTAGATCATGTATTCCGAACAGCCATAGTTCTAACATTCACGTTCCACTGTCATTATATAGGCTGTTCATATGACTGTAAGAGAACATGTTTTTATTCTGCACCTGTTCCTCAACAGCAAGATACTCTTTCCACTTGCTCCAGATAATGAACCTATCCATATTGTCTCTAGAGAAATGATATTTTTCTGCCAGTACCAAGATAGGGTACCTTCTAGTCCTATGATAATCATTTCTGGGTTGATCCATTCTATCAGATGTGACAGCCATAAAGCTCGCTTTTTACATAACTCTTTAATTGCTGCAGACCTGGAGTGAAGTGTTCACCATTCCAAAATTCTATCGGAACATAATAATAATAATAATAATAATAGCCTTTCAGAAATAGCACTATTAATAGTTCAGAGGTGACCTCTTCGGGAAATTCAAAGTAAAATTGTCTATCGCCACGCCTTCTAATCACCAAAAGTTAATTTCTTGTCTTTAAAGTGGAAAACGATAGTATAGGTGCTAGGCTGGTTCCACCGCAAAGTACTGTAATCCAAGATGGCGGCGATGACGTGATCCAAGATGGCGATGATGACGTCAATCAAGAAGGCGGATTTCGGCAGGGAGTTTGAATTTTGGCAGGAAAGTGCCATGCCCCACTCGCCCATAAAAAATGGTGCGAAGTTCAAATTCCAGCATAATAATGCACCACAACTCACTTATCTCTACTAAGTAAGGAAAATGTCCAGAAAAAAGGACTTCTCTTAATTATTTAACCACTTTCAAGCATGTGTGTTCACCATGAGCTCCAGAGCCCAACTGACTTAGTTCATATCGTGACCACCAGAGGGTGCTAACGTGAAGTCGAGTGATGACACAAGTTCCTCTGCTCTCTCTTGCGCTGCGCAACCGGCCTGCGGGCGTCCGACCACTTACATCACACACCCTTGGCTGCCACCTCCATGCTCGTGCTGGACACAGTCTTCTGTAAATATGCTAACTAAAGTAACACTCATATCACTCATCTAACCTATCAGTTGCCTAAGTACTTAATTCCACTTCAATTTTAATCATATTCAATAAGTCAGTTTAAAATTTCAATATTCAACGATCAAATGAGAAGTTCCACATTTTCCCACTATCAGTGCGATGTTCATTCATGACCTAGCACACCCCACACCTAAAATGCTGCACTCCTATTGGCTTTTTGAATTAGTCACGTGATTCGTCTTCATAGAACCTAGGACTTGGAATCAATTTGCACCAATTCCACGCCCTCCTGGACTTGGAACCAAATAGTTAAAGTCTCCACCATGATCGTCAACACAGCACCACGCCCCCTTACCTGCCCATGATGGCCAGCTAACGTGCACTAACGGACACTAACCAGTATTAACCTGCACTAATGTGCACTAACCTGTACTACCGTGTACGTTAGTACACGGTACCACATGACATCATCCAAGACTGTATGCCGAAATGACGGGAAAACAGACCTGAACACACATCATTTTTTGCAAGTGATGTCTCCACCACGAGGTTTACTGTCCAACTGACATAGTACACATTAATGCAATCAGATCACACTGTAATCCCTGCTATGACATAATGGTGGTCTGTAGTGGCGAGAATTATGCCAAAATTACTCAAGCTGCGTTAGGCTTGTAAGGAAAGAGTCCACTTTATTTACATTCGAACATTTTATTTATAGATCGAATATATTTGTCTCATTGAGGCAAAATGGTCTCCATCTTATCCTTGCGCTCACAATACACAGTCTGCAGACACACAAACAACTCATAATTTAAGCAAATAATTTAACTATAGACATTCACATAGGTAAGAAAAGGGGTTCACTACGCTTGGAACTACCTAGTTTCAACTACTTTTCATATAGATAAGAAAAGGTGTTCACTATACTTCCAACTACCTAGTTTCTACTACTTACCAAGGATCAGACCGCGAGTTAACTATACTTCCATCTACCTAGTTTCAACTACTTACCAAGGATCAGACCGCCACCCCTTAGTTTCAACTACTTTTCATGTAGATAAGAAAAGGGGTTCACTATACTTCCAACTACCTAGTTTCAACTACTTACCAAGGACCAGACCGCCACCTTTTCCTAGGAACTGGCGCCGAGTTTGAATTCTGGCACTAAAGAAAGGTCACTGGCTCTTTCCGTACCAACCTAACAAAATTGGAAGGAATGTACTTTATTTATTTGGAATAATTTTATTTGGGTATGGAGTATATGTATCACAGAACACACGCTCTGACATGCCCCACAGCATACAGACCTGCAAACTACTGCTACACAACTCATGTACAAGGCTCTACACACACGATTGCTAATTGTAAACCATCAGAAATAACGCATTGCTCACCCTACAGACATGCGAACCACTCATAATGGTGCAATACATTTACGTCCAGATAGCCAAACAACTCCTAAATTGTCAAAATAATAATCCATATAAAAGACTCTCCTTCCTAATCGTCAACTGTCGAAATCATACACCAGCCTTTATTTACACAATTAGAGGCAGCACCACCACCCAGCGTATTTGCCACTGAGTCCAGAGCCCAACTGACATAGTTGATATCGATGCCACTAGAAGACGCTGTAGTAATCTAAGATGGCACCACCAAGTGGGTTCACCACGACCACCAGACCCCATCTGTCTTAGTACATTTCTTCGACGCCAGAGGACGCCTCTGCGACACCAGATGATGACGCAAGTACAGTTATCCATGCTGGTGGCAAACAGTCTGTTCTCCACGAGATCTAGTAATCAGTACCACCAGCAGAGGACGCTGTAGTCCGTTTCATGACGTAAACAAAATGGTGAGGGTAAATGGTTTGAAAACGACTCGGCACTCCATTTATTTTGAAACACCTTATTTAGAGATAGAGTTTATGTATCACACTGATACAAAACATCCACCCTGATGTACCTGGGGCCATGTTATACAGCCCACACACACGCAACCAACTCCTAATTTCAGTACACATTAGCAAACTGCTCCTAAATAATTCTTTACACCTATGTGTAGACATGCTGATTACTCGTAAACTGTCCAAATAAATCATATCACGGCCTACAGACCCGCTAGCTAAATAATGCAATGAACGAGCACAGTCCACTGCCCACTGTCCATTGGAGTACACAGGAGGTAGCGATAAGTGACGCATCCCCCAGATGTCAAACAGCACACAGGGCCCTCCTACGCTTCCGCAAGCATGAAGTGGCGGCATCGCCATTCATATGTAACACCTGAGAAATTCCTAGACACTGATGATGATGCGATCAGACGTACAGTCGACGCAGCCGTCAGCTGCCAAAGCACTCACAGACGTCCGGTTAGGGCCGCACGCCACAGCCCCCGCGAAGTGAGGTAGCCGCAGCTCGGGTCCCGCCCGCTCTGTCACAGTCCCCGAGCTGGCGTCGTCGAACACCAGTGAAAGTCGCATGCCTCTATACAGTGACGGTCATACCGACTTCATAGCATTCCGAAGCGCATTATCGCCGTCTCATATTCGAGGCATCTCCAGGCGCCACTTATCTTTACCATTGAAGTCTGAATAGCACAGAGCGAGTTGACACACTCGTTTAGCCGCGCGTATTCGCCCCCAGCGTGACTGACACCTCACCATCTAATATATTCTCAGTGTTACTCATACGTCACATGGCTTTGTGGGAAAAAAAATCAGCCAAGTCCAGCTCTTCGTAACTTTATAGTGCCCTAGAAATAGTTAACCCTCGTTTTCTTGTCGTCTCAGCTTGGATGCGCGAAAATTCCTACCCTAACAGAACCTGTTTACGAAAATATCGCCGAATCCAGTCTTCGAAAAAATGGCTCTGAGCACTATGGGACTTAACTTCTAAGGTCATCAGTCCCCTAGAACTTAGAAATAATTAAACCTAACTAACCTAAGGACATCACACACATCCATGCCGGAGGCAGGATTCGAACCTGCGACCGTAGCGGTCGCGCTGTTCCAGACTGTAGCGCCTGGAACCGCTCGGCCACCCCGGCCGGCAATCCAGTCTTTCTCCCGGACATAACGTGATAGCCTTCCTGCTCTCAACATGTGCAAATGTCCTCACCACTGCTATACCCCACCACAATCAATCTATCATTCTGATTCGCTCTTATCGAATTTACCAGTCGAATTACTAACGCTGCCGGTATCAAAGCACCATCCACGTTTTCTTTCGGGGAATTTCTATGGATATTTTGCACAGATTGCTAAATTGCACCGACAGTTCCGTCTGTCTGTATGTCCCCAACGTGTTCTTTCATTCTTTTTGTCAGTGTTACGGCCACCATGAAAAAACGGTTACTTCCGAGAAATCAAAGCAATCCAGGGCAGTATACAGTCTTCGCAAGTTCACTCCCTAGTTTTACCGAAAAGGCATTAAAGTCTGCCTAATTCTGACCTCATTCGAGCAGGCGTTTCACTTATCAGAACGATTGATAAATCGGTATAGTGTGTCCTCTTACTGCCTCTCTAACAATTTACTCGTATGTATGAGTGCAGCGGACCGCCAAACTGAAAAATCTGCTATCAACCGCTCTGGGCACGTAAAGCAATACGCAAATGGCCCCTTTCTTGCACACTTATTAATTAATAGCTATTCGTTTAACAATCTAGACTCTTCTTAATTTTTATATAAATAGAGTGAAATTTGCTTTAGGTGCTGAAAAGGTTTTAGCCCGATTGCATTCAAACTTTGTCTGTTAGAATTTTTAGAACAGAACCGACAGTGGAACATTACTTCTGAACTGCCTCTTTAAGATTCCTTGTCATCATTGTTATTCACAATATGTCTTGAAGATTGGTATGGCTGTACAATGACATGAATGTAGTGGAGTATTACAATTATAACTTTCTATTACGAATACAAGTGATATTTAATCTACCATGAATTGGGAGATTTTCGTTATAAATAACTTGAAAACTGGTAAGGTAGATTCTTGGTGTCACATAATTAATGTTTTTGCGTGTAGCTGAGGCTACATACAAATTTTCAGCTTTCTGAGTCTAATATTTAGCTGCTTCATGATGTCCTAAAATCGCTGATTTTAACTAAAATATTTCTCTTTTAACTTTTAATTCTGACATACATTTCCATATTCTGACCAATATTTAGGTTTCCAGTTTTAGTTTTCAGCGTCACGTATGTTTTTCTTAAGATAATACACTCCTGGAAATTGAAATGAGAACACCGTGAATTCATTGTCCCAGGAAGGGGAAACTTTATTGACACGTTCCTGGGGTCAGATACATCACATGATCACACTGACAGAACCACAGGCACATAGACACAGGCAACAGAACATGGACAATGTCGGCACTAGTACAGTGTATATCCACCTTTCGCAGCAATGCAGGCTGCTATTCTCCCATGGAGACGATCGTAGAGATGCTGGATGTAGTCCTGTGGAACGGCTTGC
Source organism: Schistocerca americana (assembly GCF_021461395.2). Lineage (NCBI taxonomy): Eukaryota > Metazoa > Arthropoda > Insecta > Orthoptera > Acrididae > Schistocerca > Schistocerca americana. The sequence goes on from NC_060121.1 coordinate 99,298,209, forward strand.
CATGCCATTTCCACCTGGCGCCTCAGTTGGACCAGCGTTCGTGCTGGACGTGCAGACCGCGTGAGACGACGCTTCATCCAGTCCCAAACATGCTCAATGGGGGACAGATCCGGAGATCCTGCTGGCCAGGGTAGTTGACTTACACCTTCTAGAGCACGTTGGGTGGCACGGGATACATGCGGACGTGCATTGTCCTGTTGGAACAGCCAGTTCCCTTGCCGGTCTAGGAATGGTAGAACGATGGGTTCGATGACGGTTTGGATGTACCGTGCACTATTCAGTGTCCCCTCGACGATCACCAGTTGTGTACGGCCAGTGTAGGAGATCGCTCCCCACACCATGATGCCGGGTGTTGGCCCTGTGTGCCTCGGTCGTATGCAGTCCTGATTGTGGCGCTCACCTGCACGGCGCCAAACACGCATACGACCATCATTGGCACCAAGGCAGAAGCGACTCTCACCGCTGAAGACGACACGTCTCCATTCGTCCCTCCATTCACGCCTGTCGCGACACCACTGGAGGCGGGCTGCACGATGTTGGGGCGTGAGCGGAAGACGGCCTAACGGTGTGCGGGACCGTAGCCCAGCTTCATGGAGACGGTTGCGAATGGTCCTCGCCGATACCCCAGGAGCAACAGTGTCCCTAATTTGCTGGGAAGTGGCGGTGCGGTCCCCAACGGCACTGCGTAGGATCCTACGGTCTTGGCGTGCATCCGTGCGCCGCTGCGGTCCGGTCCCAGGTCGACGGGCACGTGCACCTTCCGCCGACTACTGGCGACAACATCGATGTACTGTGGAGACCTCACGCCCCACGTGTTGAGCAATTCGGCGGTACGTCCACCCGGCCTCCCGCATGCCCACTATACGCCCTCGCTCAAAGTCCGTCAACTGCACATACGCTTCACGTCCACGCTGTCGCGGCATGCTACCAGTGCTAAAGACTGCGATGGAGCTCCGTATGCCACGGCAAACTGGCTGACACTGAAGGCGGCGGTGCACAAATGCTGCGCAGCTAGCGCCATTCGACGGCCAACACCGCGGTTCCTGGTGTGTCCGCTGTGCCGTGCGTGTGATCATTGCTTGTACAGCCCTCTCGCAGTGTCCGGAGCAAGTATGGTGGGTCTGACACACCGGTGTCAATGTGTTCCTTTTTCCATTTCCAGGAGTGTATATTTTGGGTAACATATTTACTTGATCATACTGAGAATTTACAAGTTAACATTAATATACTTAAGCAAACACTGACAAAGTTTGTAAAATTGTGGTTCAACCCTTTGTATGTTAAGCTCAGGCGCGTAATGTTGACGTGCGCTGGTAGTAGTGAAGTGGGACAAGGCCCCGGCACACGCGGTCGCCTCTGTACATCTTTACAGTGATACAGCGCCTCAAACTGACGAGACACTTGTATCAGGTAGCAAGAACATTTACAGTGCATTTTATGCAAGCATGCATCAGAGGAATGTATTCGCAGTTGCCTTTATGAGAATATGGAAACGCATGATAATGGGAGAAAATCGGAAAAAGTCCTATGGGACCAAACTGCTGAGGTAATCGGTCCCTAGGTTTACACACTACTTAATCTAATTTAAACTAACTTACACTGAAGACAACACGCACACCCATGCCTGAGGGAGGACTCGAACTTCCGACGGGGGAAGGAAACTGCGCCAACCGCTGTAAGGCGCCCTAGACTACTTTTCTATCCGAGCGTCCTACTTTAATGACTACAAAGTAATTTTTATTTTAACTGCGTTCATTAACATTTGTGGAGTAGTAGTGAAATAAGAACGAATGCTTTTCGTTCCATAACGGTATCAAACATTTTTGATGATGCAGGGGAGTGTGAAGGGGATCAGCCAGTGAACGACACCATGTAGCTGCCGATGAGCGGATACCACGGTGCCTATCAGCACAGAAGGAAAGCAGTCCGATGCCTATAAGCTTTGTGATGTTCTATACAAAACTATGGAGCGATGTAACCTTTCAGACAAGCAGTCTTCAGGAGAGGACAGACTGTTTTTAGTATCTTTATCGGTAGCTTAAGAGGTATCCCTAAAAATATAATACTGCAAGCAAAATTTGAAATGATACAAGTATTTGTTAAGTACAAATTTTCACACCAGTCTTCAACACTATTTCTTCCCCATCACTTTTTGCAAAGTTTTCCAATACACAACTCAACTGTTTCATCCGTACCAAACTGCGGTGTTTCTGAAATATCACATCAAAAAACACACTACCGACAGTCAGTACAACAGATTTATGAACTAAAAAAAAACACTGTCGCTACATTCGTCAATTAAAATTTGCCCCAGAAACAAACATCATGTAACAATCCTTCAGTCTCTCTTTCTGCTTCACGGACTTGCTATTCTGTCACATCGAAAATCAATAGATTTTTAAGCACCTTTCAGATTCCGTTTGGACTATAAATAACATAGCTGTGAGAGTGGCCTCTTTATACCGCGTATTAGGGCTGCAATGACCCGGAACCGCTGTAGTATCATTGCTGTAATTCTCTGGTTGCTTTTTAAATCGCTGAAGTGTCAGTCACTCCAGCTGCTGATACATGTTGACGGTCATATACCTCATCTTACTAACTGTTTAATACTTCTTACGCTCTCTCCCAGAATTGCTTCATGACAGTTGATATTTCTTTTTAAATTCCTGTTGCTGTTTTGATATCTTTATCATCTTCTGCTGCTTGGGTAACTACCTTTGATAAAATTACCCTCTGTAATCTACAATTTTGGTTTTGCGAAACTAATTGCTTTATTTTATTTGTTACACTTCGCTATTGTTAACTATTTTGTTCTAATGTACAATTTTAATTTCGGATGAAACTGTTGTTAATACATTTCGTTTCTGCACGTAGCTTGCCTGCATTTAATAATTAAGAGACGTTACTGCTGTTCTGAGGATGAACACATGTTTCAGTCGTTGTACCAATTACGTGCGTCCTTTGTGGTAATAGCCAACTACGTAGAGTGCAGGGGCGGAAAAGCAATTTCCAAAACCACTAAACGCAATAACAAACAGTAAGATGCCAAGCGAAATCTGTTGCTACTGCGTGTATTGTCTTCAGTTCGAAAATTAGTTCGGTGCATCTCCCAAATCTAGCCAGATATGTGCAAATCTCTTCATGTGCGCTGGCGTGCCTAGTTACTCCAACCTACAGACACTGTAATCTGCTTGCTGCAATCACGCCTTGGTCTCCCTCTACAGTTTGTAACCCCAAAAGTTTCCTTCTCGGCCTCCTTCATGTTTTTCCATTTGAAGGAGCGGCTGTTGGCCCGTTCCGAAAGCAAAGTAAGTGGACAAAAGGCCGTCCTATATACCGTTTTCTAGGTTGGATTATATATAATACTTCCTTGTCAGGCTCTCAGATGGTATTTTTTTGTGTGGACGTCATATTTTTGTTAGCAGTCTCTAATATATTGTGTCTTTACTGTTTTTGGGTCTAGTTGTAGTCTCATACATTCACTCTGCACTGTGTGTCTTAGCATTCGGCCACTTGCGTACGCTTCAACACAATTAATAAATATATCAGAACAGACATGGTAGTACTTGACTTCTCTTTTGTTACTATTGCTTATCTACATTTTATAATCTCTTTATTTCTGCCTTCATCTGTTATTCGCCTCTCCCTCCTGATCGTCAAACGGAAAGGTTAGTCCACAAATTTCAGTGCTTCATTTCCCACGCAGATGCCTTCAGCACCACCTGATTATATTCCACTGAATTCCTATTTTGTTGCTATTCATCACGTAACGTCTTTTCAAGGCAATATTCGTTCCCTTAAACTGATCTCCCAATTTTTTACTGTTTGTTACTAAATGTCAATGTCATCGGCAAGTTTCAACGTACTAGTTACTTCTCTCTCAGTTTCAATTTCCTTTCCAAAATCTCCTCCATTTCTTTTAGTAATTCCTTGGTCTGCATGTTGAATAACATCGGGGATGGGTTAAAACTCTTTCTCACTCTCTTATCAGTTGCTCCTGAAAGAGTGTACTCCAAATGATATTAACGAAATCTTGCCTTTTTTGAGTCTATCTATTAAGAAAAATTGTACGACAGGTAGTGGCTCCTGCGGTCATACATTCACCTAAAACCCTAAATAACGAACCCGAAGGTCAGCTTCTACATGTTTGTTTTCCTTTTTTATGTACTTCATTTTTTATGCGCTTAATTCGTGGAAATACTTTTCAACCCTGACTTACTAAATCCTATGGACCGGCAATATTGACTCCTCTCTGCACTTCACTTCTTTGTAACTGCAATTATCACATTACTTCCGGAGAACATCGCTCTTTTGCTTGCTTCATATATCTTGCAAACAAGGTGGAATAGTTATGATATAGCTGGACCTCCCAGAGAACTTATACTCTCACGGTATTTCGTGTACTCTAAGTACTCTTTCAAATTCTTTTCGGATGTTGAATTATCCATCTGATCTTACTCCACTTATTCTTCCGTTTCCACAGTTACATTCTCAAGGATCTCGTCATTAAATTTGAAGCAGTAACTTTGCCATTAGAGTGGGAAATAACAATTTGGAAGCCACTTACATAAGGAGGAATGATCATCATAATACAATAAGAGAGTTCTCATGAAAAGATCTAATAGTACATTCCCCCCGCGCGCTAATCGAAAGTGGAACGTTACAGAAATAGCTTGAAAGTGGCCCGATGTACCCACTGCGAACCCCCTAATTTTGAATTGTTGAGTGATAATGTTGATGTAAATTAAGTATCGTTCCATCGCATAGCCATGCTATATTCCGGAAAGCGAGTTGAAGTTCAGGAAGAAGTAACAAGTACATAGAGATCTGATGATAGCATTGTCATTTAGTAACACACAGCAAATAACTTGTAAGATTAATTTAAGGGAATGGGACCGCGTCTTTCATTAGTAGTCAAAAAGTTCTCCGTCTCGGGCTGGAAACTGACCACCGCTGAAATTCTGAATAATAGTCGGCATTGGCGCCCGAAGCCTTCCGGTATAGGAAGTCACCCTCACTCTGTCAACGGCCTTGTCAAAGAGGGCGGAGGAGCGGACAGAGGTTCAGAGCAGTCTCTTGCTCAAGGGGCGGAAACCTACCACTAAAAGAGGAAGAATCAGCAATTAAAGATCAGCTATTAAAGACAATTATCTGTATTCACAGGACATGTGGCCTGTATTTCGAAAAGTGTCATGATGATCTCTCCATTGGCAAAAGATTCCAGAATAGCCAGCAATTCGGGAGGGGACTGACAAGGGAGAGGTGATCCTGAGAAAAAGACTGAATTACCAACGAAAGGATGACGTTCTACTAGGAGTCGGGGCGTGGAAGATCAGAAGCTTGAATGAGGTAAGACAGCTAGAAAATCTGCAAAAGCACGATCTGTATACAGTGGAGCTCATTGAAGTGAAATGGAAATAAGACAAGATCAGATAAATGTAAGGTAATATCTACAGAACTAGAAAGTGGTATGACGGGAGTAAGATTCGTTATAAATAGGAAGGCAGGGCAGAGAGTGTTACAGTGAACAGTTCACGCGATGGCGTTGCACTCATCAGAATCTACAGCAAACCAGCACCGACGATAGTTCAGGTATACAAGCCGACGTCTCAAGCTGAAGAGGAAGAGACAGAGAAAGTATATTAGGATATTGAACGGGTAATGCAGTATGTAAATGGAGATGAAAATCTAATAGTCAATGGGAACTGGAAAGAGGTCTTAAAGTAGGGAGTAAAAGAAAGGGTTATGAAGGAATACCGGCTTGGTTGGAGAGAAGAACGACTAATGGAGCTGTATAATATATTTCAGTTAGTAACAGCGAATACTCAGTGCTGGAGTCACAAGAGGAGGAGGTATACTAGGAAAAGGCCGGGACACAGAGATTCCGAAATGAGATACTCCATTTTAAGGTGTACCCACGAGCAGATATTGACTGAGACAACAATGCAGTGGTGATGCAGAGCAGAGTAGGCTGAAGCTTAAGAAATTGATCAGGAAGAATCAATCCGCGAAGAAGTGCATACGTATGTACTAAGGAATGAACAGATACGCTTGAAGTTCTCTAAGGCTACAGATACTGCAGTACGGAATAGCCCAATAGGCAGTACAGTTGAAGAGGAACAGACATCTCTAAAGAGGGCAATCACAGAAGTTGCCAGGAAAAACATAGGAACAAAGAAGGTAACTGAAAAGGAACAATGGGTAACAGGAGAAACACTTTAGTTGATCGAGGAATGAAGGAACTACAAAAACGTTGAGGCAAATTCAGGAATACAGTAATACAAGTCGCTGAGCAAACAAATAAGATGTGCAACTTGGCTAATACGAAATGGCTGCATGAAAAATGTGAAAAAATCGACAAAGAGATGATTGTCGGAAGGACTGACTCAGCATATAGGATAGACAAAACAGTCTTCGGTGAAATTAAAAGCACATGTGGTAATAAGAATGCTGCGTGAATGCCACTGTTAAATCCAGAGGAGACAGCGGGTAGTGGAAAGAGTACACTGAACGCCTTTACGAGTGGGTAGATTTGTGTGATGTGATAGAAGAAGAAACAGGAACCGATGTAGAAAAGACAGGGGATCCAGTATTAGAACGAGAATTTAAAAGAGTTTTACAAAACTTAAGGTCAAGTAAGACACGGATGTATAACATTCCATCAGAATTTTTAAAATCTTTGGGGAAGTGGCAACAAAACGACAGTTCACGTTGGTGTGCAGAATTTAAGTCTTGCGATATAACATCTGACTTCCGGAAAAACGTCATCTACACAATTCCGAAGACTCCAAGAGCTATCTATTAGTATCAAACCTAGATCTTAATTTGAGGAAGAAATTTCTGAGAATGTACGGTTGAAGCACAGCATTATGTGGCAGTGAAACGTGAACTGTGGGAAAACCGGAACAGAAGAGGATCGAAGCATTTGAGATGTAGTGCTACAGGCGAATGGTAAAGTAGGTGGACAGATAAGATAAGGAATAAGGAGGTACTGTGCAGAATCGGAGAGGAAGGAATATGTGGAAAACAATGACTAGGAGGAGGGACAGGGTGTAAAGACATCTGTTAAGACATCTGAATCTGCATCTGCATCCACATCATACTCCGCAAGCCACCTAATGGTGCGTGGTGGAGGGTACTTTCGGACCACTATCTGATCCTTCCAACCCTGTTCCACACGCGAACAGTGCTTGGGAAGAATAATTGTCAGTAAGCCTCTGTATTCGCTCTAATTTCTCGAATTTTCTCCTCGTGGTCAATACGACAGAGGTATGTGGGGGGGGGGGGAAGCAATATGTTGTTCGACTCGCCCTGAAAAGTGCTGTCCCGAAATTTCAATAGCAAATCTCTCCGTGATGCACAACGCCTGTCTTGTAACGTCTGCCAGTGGAGTTTGTTTAGCATCTCCCTTACGTTCCCTCGCCAGCTAAACGATTCCGTGACGAAACGCTCCTCACTTCGTTGGATCTTCTCTATCTCCTCTGATAGTCCTACCTGATAGGAATCCCAGACAGACGAACAATACTGAAGAATCGGGTGAACAAGCGCCTTATAAGCCACTTCTTTCGTGGATGAGTTATATTTCCTTAAGACTCTTCCGGTGAATCTGAGTCTGGTGTCTACTTTTCCCACTGTTTTATATGGTCGTTCCACTTAAGGTCACTCTGGCTAGTTACGACTAGATATTTTACGGCAGACGCTGTCTCCAGCTGTTTGTCATCAATAGTGTAGCTGTACAGTAGTGGGTTTCTTTTCCTATGTATGCGCAATATGTGAGATTTATTTATGTTCAGGGCCAACTGCCAGAGCCTGCACCAATCATCAATTCAATGCAGGTCGTTCTACAGATTCTTACTGCCTTCTCGCGTTGCTACTTTGGTATAGACAACTGCATCAACTCCGAGTAGCCTTAAAGAGCAGCCGACGTTTCCTGCTAGATCATATATATATATATATATATATATATATATATATATATATATATATATATATATATATATATTGTCAACAGCAACGTTTCTATAACACTTCCCTGTGGTGATCTGGATATTACATCTGTCGATTTTGATCCGTTAAGAGCGATGTATTGAGTTCTATCTGCAAGGAAGTCTTGAATCCAATCTCATGTCTGCTACGAAACTCCGTGAGCTCCTTTTTTTTTTTTTTTAATTAAACGGCATTAACTTCATCTACTTCGTGACCATCAGTCCTGGTGTTAAGTTTCCCGCTGTTTCTTTTCTTGTACTACTCATTACTTTAGTAATGTCTAATTAGGCTGTTCATTCTATTCAGCAGATCATGTAATTCTTCGTCACTTTCATTCAGAATAGCAATGTCATCACCGAATCCTATCGTTGATATCCTTCCACCTTGAAGTTTAGTCCGACTCCTGAACCTTTCCTTTATTTCCGTCATTGCTTCTTCAAATGGTTCAAATGGCTCTGAGCACTATGGGACTTAACTTCTGCGGTCCCCTAGAACTTAGAACTACTTAAACCTAAGCAACCTAAGGACATCAGGGGACTAATGACCTCAGCAGTTGAGTCCCATAGTGCTCAGAGCCATTTGAACCATTTGAACCTAAGGACATCATACACATCCATGCCCGAGGCCATTGCTTCTTCGATGCACAGATTGAACAGTACAGGCGAAAGAATGCAGCCCTGTCCTACACACTTTTTAATACGAGCACTTCGTTCTTGTTGGTCCACTCGTATTATTACCCTTCGGCTCTTGAAAATAGTGTATATTACCCGTCTCATCCTATAGCTTACACCTATTTTTCTCAGAATTTCGAAGACCTCACATCACTTAAGACTGTCGAATGCCTTTTCCAGGCCGACTAATCCTGTAAACGTGTCTTGATTTTTCTTTAATCTTGCTTCCATTATCAACCGGAACGTCATAATTGCCTCTCTGGTTCCTTTACTTCTCCTATAGCCAAACTGATCGTCATTCTGAATTTCCTTTTCCATTTTTCTTGTAAGCAGCTTGGATGCATGAGTTGATAACTGATTGTGACATAATTCTCGCACTTGTTAGCTCTTGCAGTCTTCAACAATCTGCGGATGATATTTTTCCTAAGGACAGATAGTATCCCGTCAGAATCATACATTGTACCCACCAAAGTGGATAGTGGTTTTGTTGCTATCTTCAAGAATGATTTCAAAAGTTGTGACGGAATGTTATCTGTCCCTTCTGCCTTATTCGATCTTATGATCCCTAAAGTTTTCTTAAATTCTGATTCGAATACTGGATTCCCTATGTCTTCTTAATCGATTCTTGTTTCTTCTTCCATCACATCAGACAAGTGTCCTTCGTCGCAAAGGCGTCCACCTAATCGCTCTCTCCTCTGCCTTTAACAGTGGCATTCGCGAAGAATTCTTAATGTTAACACCCCTGCTTTTAATTTCACCGATGGTTTTTTTCCTATATGCGGTGTCAATTCTTCCAACAATCATTTCTTTTTAGATTTCTTCACATTTTTCAGCAGCCATTTCTTCTTAGCCTCTTCTTAGCATCTTATTTATTTCGTTCCCAAGCGACTTGTATTACTGTATTACTGAATTTGCCTCAACATTTTTCGAGTTCCTTCTTTAACTGATCGACTGCAGTATTTCTTCTGTTACCCATGATTTCTTCGCAATAACCTTCTTTGCCCTTACGCTTTTCTTTCCAACTTACGCGGTTGTCCTTTTCAAAGATGTCTATTGCTCTTCAACTGAGAATTTCTTATTGCTGTATCTACAGCCTTAGAGAACTTCAAGGGTATCTCGTCATTCCTTAGTTCTTCCGTATCCACTTCTTTGCGTATTGATTCTTCCAGTTTAATCCCTTAAACTTCAGCCTACTCTTCATCACTACTACATTGCGATCTGAATCTATATCTACTCCTGGATACGCCTTACAATTCAGTTTCCGAACCTCTGTATCCTGGCTCTTTCAAAATATACCACATCCTCTTGTGATTCCTGCACAGAATATTCGCTATTACTAGCTGAAATTTATTACACAACTCAATAAGCCTCTGCCCTATCTCATTTCTTGTCACAAGCTCATATTCGCCTGTAACCATTTCTTCTACACTTTTCCCTTCAACTGCATTTCAGTCCTGTATGACTACTAGAATTTCATTTCCCTTTGCGTACTGCATTACCCTTTCACTACACTCACACACTTTCTCTATGTCTTAATCTTGAGATTGCGACATGGGTATGTATACCTGAACTATCATTGTTGATGTTGGTTTGCTGTCGATTCTGATTAGACGAACCCTATCACTGAACTGTTCACAGTAACACACTCTCTGCCCCACCTTCCTAATCGTAACGAATCCTACAACTGCTGTACCATTTTCTGCTGCTGTTGATATTACCCTGTTCTTATTTGACGTGAAATCCTTGTATTCTTTCCATTTCACTTCACTGGCCCCTACTATATCTAGCTTGTGCCTTTACATTTCCGTTTCCAGATTTTCTAGCTTCCCTACACCTTCAAGGTCCTGACATTCCACCCCTGCCCCCCCCCCTCCTCCACTCGACTCGTAGAACGCTATCCTTCCACGAATATTCGGTCTTTTTCTAATGATATCCTCCCCATCGGCAATCCTCCCCCCCGCCCCCTCCATGGAGATCCTAATGGTGGATTAATAGGGAATCTTTTACCAATGGAGAGTTCCTCATTACACTTTTTCAATTACAGACTACAGATCCAGTGGATACACGTTATGTGTCTTTAATGCATTGCCTTCCGCATCCTCATGCCGTTGATCATTGTTGATTCTTGCCCGCATCTCGTGGTCGTGCGGTAGCGTTCTCGCTTCCCGCGCCCGGGTTCGATTCCCGGCGGGGTCAGGGATTTTCTCTGCCTCGTGATGGCTGGGTGTTTTGTGATGTCCTTAGGTTAGTTAGGTTTAAGTAGTTCTAAGTTCTAGGGGACTGATGACCGTAGATGTTAAGTCCCATAGTGCTCAGAGCCATTTTAAATTGTTGATTCTTCTACGTTTAGGGGTAGTTTCCCACCCAAAGAAGAAGAGAGTGCCTCGAACTGCTGTCCGCTCCTCCTCCCTCTTTGACAAGGGTGTTGGCAGAATGAGGGTGATTTTTTATGCCGGAAGTCCTAGGCCGCTAGTGGTGATTATTAATCAAAATTCAAGCATTGGCGGGTCTCAAATCCGGTATCGAGGACGTTTTGATTGCTAGTCAAAGACGCTACCCCTAGACCACGGATGCACTGTACTACAATACAGACAAACAAACGCGGGTAGGAAATCAAACGAAATGGAATTACTCTGTCAGAGGTACCGAAGACCGCTGGTCCCTTTTAGCAAAATGAGCAAAATGCTTTGAAAACCACTCTGAGTAACCCCCGAAATTCTGTCAGTGCAGTTCAGATTCGCCCTCTACATGTGGCACGAGACCCATTCAGAGCAATAAACCGGTATTATCGGCGCAACAAGCTCACGAACTGTAACGTTATGTTAAGACCAATGCCCACTAGGAGATAAACGTCACAGGTGGTTTCGACAACACGTGACGTTGTGTGGAAAGTATATCATAGAAGACAAGATTGATAGGAAATCACTCTGTCGACGATAAGGCCGCAGATGGAGAAATCCACTGACATAAGAGGGTTTAACGAAGGACAGTTTGTTATGTCCTACCCATGGCAACGAGCATCTCTGGAACAACGAAAGTTGTCGTCTGCTCTGCTGCTACTATCGTGAATATCTATGGAAACCAGTTGAAGGACGGTGAAACAATGAGTACGAGAGAAGTTGTTGGACGTGCACGTCATCACAGAACACGGAGGTCAGAAGACTGCTGCTTCGTGCAGCTGGTTCGGCGGAGATGAGAGGCAGATGTGACGACAGAGCACAGTGCTAGTCAAGCACAAGTGTTCCGTATCACATTGCTCAGCACACACTTTTGAGCATGGGGACCTCGAAATACGTCAAGCTGTAGGCAGCTTCGTTTTTCATCCTCTTTTTATCAAACAAATTACATTCATGAAGGTATGACCAGACAATTTCTTCCGTAAACCAAATATACAAGAAACAGCTATATTATCTGCGACGATGTGTGGTGATTGCTGGTATTACCCTTCTTTCTTTGCAATTCTAATGTGCAAGCTAGTTCATTTCTTCAGCAGTTAGCTAGGAGAGCTGTGTCATGACCGACAGGTTCCAATTAACCTCAGCGGTGGATGAGAAAACATAGCTGGGGTGATACCGCGGAGGAGGCGGTGGGGGACACAGGTCCGTCGCAAGCTTATAGGGAGTGAGGACAGAGGACTACTGTGTGTTTCTAAGTTGACCCATCGACATCGTCAGTTACGACTGCTGTGGGCACAGTATGAACGAATTTCGACCGTGCAAGAATTGTCCCCTGGTTGGATAAATACACCAGATCGATAGTCGTGTCCTTATACGTCGTTACCCACGTGAATGACTTCTCGAAACATCTACCGAACCACGGACGCAGCCTGTAGGGCAGTATTATGCTTTGAAGGACACTCACCTAGGATTCTATGAAACCTGGTGTACTAATCGAAAATACAATAATAGCTGTGGACAATGTGAACATTATTTCGGACCAGCTGCATCCCTTCAATAAATATCCCGAGCTGGGGGGAAGTCTCTATCGTGGGGAGCTCTACCCATAATGCTCCAGAGTTCTCAGTTGGGGAGAGACGTGGCTACCTTGCTGGCTAAATAAGGGGTTAGACAAGTAGGAAGACAAGCAGTAGAAACTGTTGTCATGCGCGGACGGGCATTATGTTGCTGAAATATAAGGCCAGGGCGACTTGATATGAGGGGAAACCAAACGAGGCTTGGGATATCGTCAATGTATCACTTTGCTGTAAGGATGATAACAAAAGTGCTATAAAATGGCATCCCAAACCATTACTCCTGCTTGTTGAGTCGTATGGAGTGTCACGTTCTGTTTTTTACCCCACTGCTGTCCAGGGAGGCTCCAAATCGTCTTCGCAGGCCATCGGGGCTCATTTCGAAGAGGGACTCAGCACTGAAGGCAATTCTACTTCAGTCTATGAAATTCCAGACTGAATATGCGTTACACCACAGTGTGTTTGTGTACGTAGGTCAATGGTAGTAGATCCAAGGGAAGCCGGGAACTCAGTCCCCTTTTGGTGAGACGCCTATTAATGGTCCTCTTGGTGACTGACTTGGTGACTGAAGTACAAGTTCTACATCGTATCGTTGATAATGATGAAACCGGAAATCTAAGTGACTCTCTTACGATTGCTCAGTCTTTACCTTCTGTTGCCTCTCTACCTTGACTGCGGCCGTGGTTCGCCTATTCCTACAAAAGTCATCGAGCGGTCACATCACTCCTATTCAAATTCTTAGTGATTTACCGATTACTCAAACCACCTTCTTTGAGACCAAATGATGATATCCCCATATAGTGTTTACGAACCTGCTTGCGATTTGTACGTACTATCTAACTGAGACCACGTAATTAAATTCGCGAAGTCTTTCTTCCGTGCATTCGACACGTTCCTTGTTTACCATCCCTGCCGGCTGTACGACGAAACTGCGCTACGGGTGACACATTCGTCTATCGGCCTCCAAAGTTTACAGTTCCGCGTTTTCCGTCGATACCTGTGTGAATTTGTGACCAATTTTCATGACTCTTTCGAGTGCGCCGATTCTTTGTCTTAAATATTCTGACTGTGAAGGCATCTTCCGGCATGGAAGCGGCAAATGTCACAAAGGGAAGAATCGCACTACAATGGTCTGAGCTGTGTGATAGTGAACTAACTAACGTTGTTATATTGGCCACAAAATTTGCCTAATTTGATCACGATAGAACGCAACCCCACGGCGCTTAATGTGAGGGGACCGCGTGACCTGCGTATAAACATCGTACGCCACATAACTTCAGAAACGTACCAAGGGCTTGTCGAATCTGCGCTACGCAGAATCATTGTAACACGTCGTTCCAAAGCTGTGTGAATACTTTTCCTCAGGAGTGAGTTACTACCAATTTTCAACGTGTGTTACTACCACCCTTATTGGCAAGAGGATGCGGAGCTCCATCGACTGCTGTGGTTGTATTTCTCGTACTTCCCTTGTGCATCGCTCCGCCTTCTGCTGAAACATGGAAGGCATGTGTGGAGAGCGGTCCGAGGGACAAGTTTCCGTAACTATTGTCTTGTAATCCGGTATTGGTATAGAACTTTGTTGGATTTGCACAGAGCCGAAACGCATCGGTAAAGATCTCAAGTACGCCATTAAAGGGACGGCAAGTTGTTTCGAGATGTTACCTGGCTGGAATACCCTCCCCCTCTCAGCCATGATATGCTGCTAGACGTTGGTTTCAGAAGACGCCGGCGGAGTTGGCAGCCCTGAGCGGCGAGGGCGGGGAATCACCTGATGCCAACTTTGTTCATCTGCGGCGCCCCGGGGCAGAGCCGTCTAGGCTGTCGCGCAGCCAGAATGCCAAGTGCGCCTCAGGATCAAGTTAGTAGAACACGCCGCAGGGAGAGGAGGGCGAAATACAATGACCTTTCAACTCGGTAAATTCACACAGTTACATCAGAGTTTCATGAAATCTCAATAACTCTGTTCTTCCATGCGTTACGAACATGCTGTCAATATCGAGCACATGTACAACACTATTAACTCGGAGAGGATGTTCCATAGTGATTGCAAAGGCGTATGACAGTACCTTCATCATCATCATCATCATCATCTCCTTCCAAGGATTAGGTGTTGTAGTCATCTGATCCGGTCTCTAATGTCCATCCTCATGTGGTCTACCTAGTTCGCTCTTCCTAGTTCGTCGATATTTTCTGTCATTCCGTCTAAATGATTCCTTCCGATTTCTTGTATTCTCTTCTGTCTTGTCGACAGCTGAATTTTTTTTAAAATCTGATCTTATTGTTTCTTTCCTTATTTTATCTATTTTACTAGAGCTTCTCACATATCTCGTGAACGTCATCTCTGCTACACGTGTACGCGATTTTTCCTTTTCTTTTATTGTTCATTATTCTGGACTATATACAAGAGTAGATAAATCCATGACTTTATAGAATTTAATTCGTGTTTCTTCTCAAGTTTTTCTTCCCGAAGTTCTCTCAATAGTTTTGCAGACAGCTTGAAATTTATTAGCCTTCTTCTCAGTGTGAGTGTATGGCAGTATATGAGAAATGCGGCCTCTCGCATGTATGATGATACGGTGATACCACTAACCAAAAGCTTCTCTGTCTTCCAGCCACGTCAAGAGCTCTACGTCCAATGGTAAATGACCGCCGTGTGCTTGCTGCATCTGTCCTTATACGGGGTGCTTCAAAGTATATTCACAAACTTTGCAGACGGGTTCCTTTCACCAAACCAGAAGAAAACGTATAGATAACATGGGAGGTAAAATGCATAACCTGAGAGCTGTAAGCAGCTATTCATCTTCGCTACTATGAAAGACATCTTTTACAGAACAAGTCCTCATGACTCTTAGTGTATGCGTTTTAGGGACCGTATTTTTACTATTGATATTTTTCTTGTTCTGGTCCATACTACGTGCTCCAAAAACATGGAGTGCAGAGAGATTGCAGTAGACGAGATGTTTCACGGTATCGAAGATGAACAAGTCCTCACAGCTCTTAAAGTGTAAATGGCTACTAGATTTTTTATTTTTATTTTATTTTATTTTATTTTTTATTTGCGGGGAACGTGTCTACAGATATGGTAAAAGTATTTTTGAATCTGTAGCCGTAGTTCTTCCTGTGACATCGACGATACTCACTCCTCTTGAAAGCAATCCAGGTAATTTAATCCGTAATGATACTGGAGGTCTATCTCGCCGGTAAACACACTCAAACTGGCCCAACAAAAACCACATAAGCTATAGCGCATTCGCGCCACGCAAGATTTTCAAAAGCCTCTAGCCCTGCCATGACAAAGTCTTACTCGTCTGTTTCGTTAGCATTATTGAATTAAGCTTTCCCGTGAAAATAATGTAAGAAATGAGACCTTATTAGACGTTACGCAAACAGTAATTAAGTTATATGGTTATTAGTGGGTGAAGTGATTTGCAAACAGAAACAGGGGAAAATTAACCTACGTGGAACTATGCAGTCAACTGAAATAATCACTTATTAGTAAGCATTACTAACGTGTTAACATTAATCAAAAGATACCAGTGAATAGGTGGAATGAGCGTAGGGGCCTATGGAAGCAACGTAGGTACACATGAAAATCAAATAATTCAGAGCAAGCAGCAGCTTAAACGACAGCACACGCACACACACACACACACACACACACACACACACACACACACACACGCAAAGATATAATCTAATCAGGCAGAAATTTAGAAATATAAGGTGTTTGCAGGTAGAAGTGGTGGTCGGATCGTAAGCATAGGTATCAGCTGTAGTAAAAGCTAAAGACAGTGTTGAGAGGAACCCTGCATTAAAAAGTTGTACATATATTGAACATTAGCATACCATATTTACATGATATTACGTTTTACAGATACTCTGTGGAGACGCTTTATTAATATTATTAATAACAGAGGCGGAAAAAGCGAAAGGTGGGTGCACTAATTCAATCATTCAACAGCATATACAAGAACATTCCCTTCACGAAATAACATGAATGTCAGAATTCCATGAACTTCCTTTTTTTCACCACACAAGGAAAAGCTGTGAACATACTTGTAATGTTAGCATCTACAGAAAACGTACTACTACTAATATGAACATCGACGTATCTACACGGCAGCCTCACACAAACACAGATTTGTAGTTTGTGGATTGACGTTCCACAGCAAACACGCAGTGCTACTGAACAGTGAAATGCTTCACACTGAATTAGACAAATAACGGTCACAAATGGCACTCAACCTGCACTACTATAGAAGACGTCCAAGGAATTTGAGCAAGGAATAGATGTAAACAAATTAAGAACAACAACCAGACAGACACCAAAACAACATATATTCCATACTATGGTGGCATTTCACAGAATGTTGCTAATGTATTGAGATCATATAATATAAGAGGTGCATTTTCCTCCAGACGATAAATTAAATAATGTACTGTAACATAGCGTGCGATATATTAAAGGCAAATTTTCCAAGTAATGTGTAATGAGTGTGTACTACACTATATGTGTGAGACCGCACAGAGGTATTAACTGTATTTAGGGAACACAAAAATACATTTAGATATAATACCCAAACAGAACTGCCATAGCCAGTCACAATAACCACACAGTCCATGCTGCCGACAAGGGAGATAATAATTTAATAATGTGTCATATACTAACCAAAGGTCACATATTTAAACTCTTTAAAAAACTTAAAAAATCTTTGTTCCCAACAGAAAAAGAGACAGAGATGAGACAGCGGCAATGAACTTTTTTAGAAACTTCCCAGGCACACTACACCATACACAGTACGTTTTAGTATTGTCTGTCGTTAGTGACCTGACAAGCGACTCGTCCAATCCGAAAAGTCAAATCATGCCATGAACTTTTATATACAGGAAGAATACACCGAAGAAAACGCAATCTCAAAATTTTTGCTGGTAAGACACACTGCAGGTATTAAAAAAAGAATTGAAAATTGCCAAATTCGTAGCCCACCAGGCGGCTCGTAGCACACAGTGCATGTTCAACATGGTATCCGCTTATTCTTGGTTGTTGGCATGTCGGTAAACAAATAACACGGCATACGGGATCGTAATTTGTAAAGTGAATTTCAGAGTTCAGTGACAGTTGGTCTGTCATAATTGTTCACAGTTAATGTTCACTAGAATTCACAACTCATTTAATACCCATAATAATTAACAACTTCATATGCGATTTTGTCAAGTGTTAACAATGGAGATGTAATGAAATTAACTTTGTTTGTGTTTTCTTCTTATGTGCTTGCAAATAGGATATGTCTTGTGCAAGTCACAGAATTTCACAGTAATGTGGAATCCAGTAATGTTTCAGACATTACAAAGTTGGAGCTTGAAGAATGTGGTACACAATCGAAATCAACTACTTCTGATAAAGAGCAACATATTGTAATCTGTTAGAAAGTTTCTCGAAAATAATTCGATGGCGCAGACGTTTCGTTAGAAACTGTGTAAACATTAGAAGAAATAGGGAATAACTTTGACGATTCTGTGAAATGATTATTATTGTGCTAATGATTATTATTATTGTGATAATTAAACTCGAGAACAAAAATACAATGCCTTCCTTCATCAAAGTAAACATGTACAGTAGTATCTTTTAGTGATAAAAAATGTATGAAACTTTTTTGGTTAAACGAACGACAGAGAATGCGCTTAAAGTTAAGAAGTGTGCAAAACCAGTTTCTTTTCCTAAAATCTGAATGAAAATTGTGGAAAACAAAAAAAATTCAAAGAAATTAAGACATATACGCCAAAATGAAACAGACAAAATTTTGAAAGGAAAAAGATTTAGAACCGCTCGTGATATTCGGTATCACACTACAGTGGAATATCTAAGAAACTGTTTTCCCTGTTTACACAGCTGCACGAAATTATATGGAAAAGAAAATAGCATACTTACAATGTTTACTTAATTTAAACCTATAGAGATGTCATTAATAAGTAATGCTATAGAGAAATTTGTAGTTTATGTATAGGGAAAGCATCATCTTATCCCTTGAAATGCTGGGTATGAAGTCAATCAGTCATCTTTAGGGCAAACCGCACTTTATCATATCGAGCGAACAAAAGACAAAGTCGTTTGGGCAATCGATGAATGCTATGACACATTCGTATACAACAATGGCTGTGATAAGTATGAGTGGATTAATGTTTCTGCAGCTTTATATCTGTATTGATGAAGCTCAAGGCAAAATAGGATCAGAAATTGCAGAAAGAAGGACTGTCTAGTAGCAAAATCTGGAAAAATGGAAGAGAATAATTTTCAATATTACAGCTGGAACTACTTCTTACAAGATACAGAAATTAATTAATTGCTCTTGTTCAACTCGTGTGCTCTAGGAGGACGACGAAAAGATTGTTGGATTCGTATTTCACTCGGAATTAGCTGTGTGATTCAGTACCGTTACTGCAGTGAAAAAATTTTGGTATTTGAATTATAGTTGCAATCTCACATTTAAATAAACTGTCCATTCCTACTTTTCCTTCACTTTGGCTACACTGCAACAGCTAGCCGGAAGCTCATACAACGCAAAGAAAAATACGAATACACTCTTGTAAATACCGGCCTGTTCTCGGTGCTGGAGCATTAGGACACTAATATTATTTGGAAGTCCGGATATAGAGTACAGTACTGTGAGTCAGAGTGCACTATAAACAACGCAGGATAAAAAACGAGTTTGCTGTGGGCCATCTCCGGAATAAGAGAGTGCTCCCACAGGGCGAAAGCTTGCCGTGGGTTGGAACGAATGGTCGCTGGTTCTGTGGTGATGACGTGTTTCGCTCAGGGGCTGGCTAGCTGCCGTGTGTCCTGCCGAGGACTGGAAGGAAAGCAGAAGCGAGGTAGGGCAGTATCCTGCACTTTCGCTGGTAAGTGGTTTCAGACGCAACGGAGCAGAAGTATTTTTGTAAGAAAACTGCCAGATTTGTTGAGAAGAAGGTCATACATGACAGGGTTGACAATCATTTCAGTTGTTCACATTATTCATAATGTTATATATACGCATAACTACCCCGAAAGCAGCCGTATGGTGCATGGTGGAGGCTACCACGTACCACATACTGTTCATTTCCATTTCTGTTTCAATCGCAAACAGAGTGGTGGAAACACGACTGTCTATAAGCCTCCGTAAGGGCCCTAGTTTCTCACTGCTTGTCTTTTGATCCCTATGCGATATGCACAAAGGCGGCAGTACAATTATTCTCCAATCGGTCTTAAATGCAGTTTCACTAAATTTTCGCAGTAGTACCCCGCGAAAAGAGCGTTGTCTTCCCTACCGGCATTCCTGTTTGAGTTCTCGAAATGGCTCCATAATACTTGTGTAATGATCGAACTTACCAGTAACAAATCTAGCAGCATAACCTCCTGAATAGGATCGATTTCTTCCCACAACCCGACCTGGTAGGGATCCCAAATACTGGAACTACATTCAGGATTAGGAGGCAGTAGCGATCTACACGCCGTCTCTTTCATAGATGAGCTACACGTTCCCAAAATACTCCCAACAAAACGAAATCGAACATTCGTCTTCTCTACTTCTAACATGACGTGATCGCACCATTTCAAATCGCTTTGCAGCGTTAAAGCTTCACAGTTAATTGATGTGACTGTGTCAACAAGGAGCACGCTGCTGGTACCGTATTCGAACGTTACAGTTTTGCCTTTGCTACTTTCCTTCATCAACTTACTTTTCTCTGCATTTAAAGTAAGCTGCCATTCATCATATCAACCACCACTGCAGACCGAAGCTTCACATCAAGCGTCCTCTTCACCGATGAGGCAGTGTGATGAACTTACACAAACTGCACACTTGGACGGACGTGAAATTCTGTGTAAATCACCTTGTACCCTCCAGGTCACTCAACGATGACACCTTTCTTTACACCACAGCGGCACCAGTGAACAGGGATAAATTGCTGTTTGCTCCGTGCACAAGACCATTAATGTGTATAGATAATAACAGCAGTCCTATCACACTTCCCTGGGACACTCCTGACAATACCTATGTCTCTGATGAACACTCGCTGTAGAGAACAACGTACTGGGTTCTATTATTAAAAAGTCTTCTGTCTTCTCACAATCCGTGTGCATGGACCTTTGTTAACTGTCTGCAGTGAAGCACGAACTCAGACACATTATGTAAATCTAGGAATCTAGAGCAACTCTATTGTTGATATTACGTGTCGCATAGTTTACTGTAAAACTCACTGTACCTTTAAGGAAGAAATGGCAACATCATCAAAAGGTCTTTCTGCTTTATAGCCGGCAAACATGTACCATCTCTCCGATGAAGTACAACTTGGCATATGTCAGCCATGGGTCTTCTGATACACTGACACTCTTTTATTACACCGTTTTACAGTAAGATTTTTTATACAGCTATTTGAGATGGAGGAGTATGGGTCGTGATGAGCGCTCCTAATCTGGAATTCTACATTGGCTACATTTGCTGAACTGTTACATCAATGTCTTCAAAATCAAATAACTCTTTTGTCCACACTGAAATTACATGGAATGGGTTCATAGCCTTACCTGATGCAACAACCTTGTGAGCAGAAACGAATAATCTGGTTCTGGGCAGAATATTGCAAACATCAGCGTAAGTTATTTATATCTGCGGTGTTGTATTATACCCGAGACAATTGTACATATCATATTTCGATATGTAACAGCACTTCCTTATCTCCAAGGTAGTTCGAGGAATAATGACATCTTGCCACGTGACAAGGTCAAGATTGGCAGGGCCTCGAAAACCCTCCTCCCCACTACTTTAAATTTCGCATGAAGCACCCCCCACCCCAAAGCTTCCGCACCCCTGCTATGCATTCTTGGGAGTGAGACTCGACTGCTGTCTGCATGCATGCCATATATTGCAAACATCAGCACCTGCTCCCTCAGTGCCCTTTACTTACCCAAATATTGCATGAAGTACCCTGTACCCCATGCACTACATGCCCATGTCACCATGTACCACCAGTCTGCAACTACGTTTGCATTACTGCACTTCCAAAAATTCAATTAAGGACTAGTTGACCAGTCCTAACACTGATATCTTTGATGTGAAGCTGTACGCCATTTTCCATTCGCCATAAAGCGTTGAAACAAGTAGATAGCTTATTTCTCTATAAATAACGAAAATCCAACATTTTATAATAAAATAGAAAAACGAAATAGGAATTCTTATTTGTTGAAAACTACTTTTTCGCCTTAAATACTATCTCACAAGATCCGAAAAGGCACACACAGACAAATCCACTTCCACATCCTACGTGATCCTGTCACCAGCGTGTGGATGCACTGAAAAATCGATATTCCTTTATAGGTAATTAAAAACCAACACTTGCTTTCAAAATTTAAATAACAAATTAGAAATT
Source organism: Schistocerca americana (assembly GCF_021461395.2). NCBI lineage: Eukaryota > Metazoa > Arthropoda > Insecta > Orthoptera > Acrididae > Schistocerca > Schistocerca americana. The sequence goes on from NC_060121.1 coordinate 99,320,238, forward strand.
CGTATTTGTTGCACATGGGTTTTATGTTACGCACCTCCCCACGAACATAGAAGATACAAAAAATAGCAAATCATCGCAGTTCCTCCTGTCGCCAGTAGAGGATTGCACTGAAAATTGTTATTACTTCAATCTTTGTATCCCAAATAGCTCCATTGTTAAAAGTAATCCTTAGGTAGTCCATTGTATGATGGGTAAGTAGTTCTGGACTCTTACTAATCGATCGCTCTACAGTAAAAACCACAACTCAATCGTAAATTAATTACTTTTCCACAGCTAAGGAGATCAACATTCTAAAATGTCTGCAAAATACTTTGGTAACACAAAAAGTGCAATATTTTCACAGAGTATCCAGGTTAATACATATAAAACGCTGTAAGACTCAAAGCAGTTAATGACACGTCACAATTTTGCTGTTATATAGATAGTTGAGTGGAAGTTCAAGTTTTAGAACACAATTTCATACTGCCACCCACATATTGTTGCATTGTTATAGACTTCAACAGAGTTCCAAATTAATTATTTTATACACCTGAGATGTTGAAATAACTCTAAAATATATATAAAATAAATCAGCAGTTCGACAATGTGCAATGTTTACATTGCTTGTTGAGGTTAATACGTGACAAACGTTGTTTAATGTCACAGTATTATAAAAAATGCCTGCAATGTAAAAGAAAGTATGAGTTAATTTTCATGTATACACATATTCGCCAAATTAGAGCTAAAAATTCAGAAGTATGAACCCCAATGGTATATTTTAATTCCTACTAGTAGTTGACATTTTAGAAATTAGGCCTAGAAATTAGATGTAAAACTACCCTGACCAGGCTTATAACAGCAGAAAAATGAGAGTTAACAAAGCAGGCAAATAGCCAGACTTAATTAGGCTTACTCTCAACACACCCTCAAAGAAAAGATTTACAATGCATTGCAGAAAGTATTTTGTTTGCATTTCTGGTTGATGTTAATATATCATACAGGCTCAAATCAATGAAAGTGGCATCACGTAAGTCCACACTATAAAAGAAAGGGTGCGTTAATTTTAGGGTTTCCACATAGTTATAGGTAAGAAATTAGGGACATTTATCTAAAAATATACAGTTTTTCACAAAAATAAGAGACAGTTCATAATTACTGGGAAATCAAACGTTACACACAGTATCAACCACACTACAATTAGTTACGTTAATAGAAAGAGATGATTATTTAAATTTGTAAAAGAAACTAACTTACACCACCTTCACGGTAAATGCATTAGGTATGACAAAACATACAGAGAAAACCTTAATGCTATTACCTTTCTTCTCCATCTGTACTTCACATTTGACACAGCTGGCTTCAAAATTCCACTGCCTAACTTTATCATGCAATGGAACTCTCTACAAGATATGTTCATCTTTATAGTAATTAGTACTTAACTTTCAATCAGATCTACTGAACACTTGTTTCTACAGTCTGACCACTTGTAAGACATAAAGAGAAATATGTGTTCAACAAATGCATTTGACACAGCAATGCTCATTACAAAAGACACAAGGTTTTCTGATTAATTCCTGTTCTCCTTTGTGACTAGCAAACACCGACAACTTTGAGGCATCTTCTGTACTCTCAAAAATACTGCAGGAATGTTCTCAGCAACACAAAAGTCTCTTTACAGTTCCTCCATATCTATTATTTCAGTTATTTGGAGAGATTCCGCTGCACCATCCAGGGAAGGAAAATCTGTTCATCTGTTTGAACGAAAGAAGGGTACCATTTTTGAAGGTAGTTTAAGACTTTTTGATAGAACTATATAAAACATCTACCCAGTTTCGTTCTTTCTGTAAAAGACAGAACTTCCATGGCATTTTTAACTGCATTTCCGAAGAAATTTTCCTTTGTTCCAGTTTCCTCTTCACTAGGTAAATTTCATCGTAAGCTTCAGCCATACAAATAGTGTGTCTCTCTAAGATCTTGATGCACCGAACAAAAATCTTAGCTACACTGCTGAAGAGCAGTAAATGGGTTTCTAACAATATCTCCACAAAATCAAAATACTTCTTCAGAACTTTGGAATAGTACTGTCCCAGTGATTTCAAGTAGTTTTTGATGACAAGGCAGTCGTGGATTAATCTTCATACTGCATGTTCTCTTGAAAGCCAGCGAGCTGTAACTTGTCTCAATATCTCCATCCATTCAACATCTACAAACTCAAAATTTTTCTCCTGGTCATTACGGCGCTTCAAGAACAAGGAAAACTGACCATGTACTTTCAAAATTTTCTGTGTCTATAACAAGCCAATGATATGCATGCCCCATGATGTAATGGACAACATACATTCAACAATTTGAAATACTGTAAAGTGGATCAAGAAGCAGCTAAAACCAGAACTGTATCACCGTAAATGACATAATTGTTATCTACAATATAGGCAGAAATATTGTCTGGAGACAGACCACTTTCATTAACTACCCTAATGAAACAATCACGCAGTGAACTTGCAGTTTCATTGGCACCAGTAAAGTGGTTTGTACACAAACTGTAGCTGTGAAGTATCTTATAGAGAGGAAATGCTATACAATTACCTTTACTGCTGGCACCTATTTTACTGAAAAGAAATAGTGTTTAGAAACAAGTTCGTTCAAAATATCTTTTAGAGATTTTGGAGCCAATATATGTTGCACCGAAATTTAACCCTTCGTTCTCCCACTATTAGCTACCTGCTTAACCCGCAGGACAGGACACGTAGTTTAAATTGTGGAAAGGGGCCAAAACAAAGGGCTGTCAGTTACACTCGAACATAGAACTTTTTTATTTGATCAAACAGTACAAGAGCCCCAGGTTTGATCTTTGGGACTTAATTGCTGGCTGAAAGCCACTTTAATTTAAAAACGGCTGAAGGCCAATAAATTAAAACCCAAGCATAATCAGAAATTTAAAAGGCAAGCCTTACCTTAGAACAGTTCTGTATTTAGGCTGAAGGCCCAAATAATCTGAGATTTTTAGAGCAAACAATTTGATTCTAAAATCGGCTGAAAGCCCAACACTTCAGGCTAAACGCCATTAACTACATTAGAATATATGGTGGGAGTGACAGTGATCAATGTGTTACTAATATTTACTATCAAAAACAGCCTTCATCATAATTTATTTGTGGTGACCAGTTTCGACCACTACTGTGGTCATCTTCAGATCAATGAGTGAGAACCTCCTTCTGCTGGAGAATCACACTCATTGGTCTGAAGATGACCACAGTAGTGGTCGAAACCGGTCACACTAATAAATAAATCATAATGAAGGCTGTTTTTCATAGTAAACAACATTAAATTTTAAAAAAATTAAGGCCTTACGTAAAACAGTTCTTAATTAGGACCACTAAACCAAAACAGAAACTTGAAAGGCAAAGCCTTATCTTAAAACAGTTATTTAGTGAGGTTGAAGGTCTTAAGAGGAAAACAACAAACTCAAAATCGGCTGAATGCCCAACAATTATTTAAAATTCAACAACATTAAAACCTTTAAAATGCCAAAGGTCTTACGTGAAACAGTTTTTTTAAATTAGGCTGAAGGCCTGAACAGTCTTAGTCCTTAAGGGCAAAATAACCTTAATTCAAAAAAGCAAAAAATCGGTTAGAAGCCATACAAGTACAAACGAAAAATTGCAATACACCCAAGGGCTCTCAGATGTTCCAGGTTCGGCCTGGAATCCAAAGACCGGCCGGCGCTGCAGTCTGGAACCGCACGACCGCTGCGGTCGCAGGTTCGAATCCTGCCTCGGGCGTGGATGTGTGTGATGTCCATAGGTTAGATAGGTTTAAGTAGATCTAAGTTCTAGAAGACTGATGACCTCAGAAGTTTAGTCCCATAGTGCTCAGAGCCATTTGAACCATTTTTTTGGAATCCAAACACTAACGCTCGCTTAGGTGAGAGAGGCAGTCGGGCCAACCATTCACTATCCGACGGCAACCCTACCAACCGACAGTCAACGGACCCACCGACAAGATAACTTCACTTCACCCGACCAGGCCACAACAAAAGCTCAACGAAACAACGTAGAAGATATTGGCGCCCACAACCAATTATCATGGAGCTGTCAATCTACACACGATGCTGGACAGCAATAACACGATGGGGAAACTACACTTCCTGAAATTTACGTCAACGGCCAGGGCAGGTAATCGGAACGTTAACGGCCACAAGGAAGAAGATTCCGCTGGTGCACTTCAATTCAGATATCCAAATACAGTGAAACTCCACTGGAAGGTGGCTAGAATTTTCCAACTTGAAAACGACGTTGTTGCTCGTGGGAGTACCCCAACAGCTGACAACGAACTCCAAACGACACAATGTGAACAATCTTGACTTGCTGGTAGATTAAATCAAAACTCAACTTTCTTGTCCAGCGTCAGTGAGCCACGGGCCTCGCAGCAATGGAAACAGCCCCACACAGTCCGACACTGCGTAGAGACCGCCAGCGGCCCTGGGCAAACTGCGCCCCACGGAGAATTCCTCGCTGCTCCACGCCAATCGACCGACTGGTCGCACACCGGCCAGCCGGAAACTATAAGCGCCAGGTCAAAGTCCGAGGTGGGAACACCGATACACACCGCTGCTGCCACCCGCGGAAGGAGAGCATAACAGCATAATCGCGATAACCGCTGGAGACTAAACACAGAATCGCAACGAAGGTTTAATCAGCATAGCACGAGCCACCCACTGCTCAAATGGAATGTCCCAAAGTATGAGGCATCAGTTCATTGGAGCAATCCATGCAGGCGTGATTGTATGTCTTACACTGTGAGTCACTGTAGTTATTCTGCTGCTGTTACTTTATCTTCCTTTGACTGAGAGGTCAGAAAAATGCGAATCCAGGTTTTTCGTTTTATTTTGTGATCTTGTATTTCCTTTGTACGTTTCAGTTCTAGGTTTCTGCTTGTAATCTGACTCATCGCCATGAGATACAGAGAATTCACATACACACATTTGGAACGTCGGACCTTATGACATAGACCAATAACATTTTTGATCCACGTGTATGACAGTTTCCAGCTATTTTGATGTGACGTTACTCGTTTAACGTTCTTCGTAGGAGTGGTACTGAGTTAATTTACATGAGAATCTGACATATTAACGTCATGCCTTTGATGACATTTGACAACTTCACAATTTAAGTAGTTTTCGTCTCAAACAGCATGGACAATAGCGTTGGTACTTGCAAGGGAAGACCTACGGCAGTAGATGGCGGAAGACGAAGTAAACGTCCCAGCATTCTTAACTTTATCAACGAATGTCGAGACTTCACGAGTTTACCTTCTTCCGAGCACAAGCTCGACCACTGTGCAGTCGTGGGTCTATGGTTAACAGAAATGGGGACGCTTGACTACCGACCAATCTGATAGATACTCTATATTATCAAAAGTGAATGTTTTTCGTATTAGGTGCATTGTACTTCCGCCTACTGGCAGGTACTTCATATCAGCGACCTCAGTACTCACTAGACATTGTGAGAGAGCAGAATGGGGGGCTCCGCGGAACTCACGGACTTCGAACGTGGTCAGGTGATTGGGTGTCATACTCTGTACGCGAGATTTCCACACTTCTAAACATTCCTAGGTCTGCTGTTCCCGATGTGATAGTGAAGTGTAAAAGTGAAGGGACACGTACAGCACAAAAGCATACAGGCCGACCTCGTCTGTTGACTGACAGAGACCGTCGACCGTTGATGATGGTCGTTTGTGTAATAGGCAGACATCAATCCAGACCATCACACAGGAATTCCAAATTGCGTCAGGATCCACTGCCAGTACTGTGACAGTTAAGCGTGAGGTGAGAAAACTTGGATTTCATAGTCGAACAGCTGCTCATAAGACGGTAAATGCCAAACGACGCCTCACTTGGTGTAAGGAGCGTAAATATTGGATGATTGAACAGTGGTACGTGCAGTACCAACAGCAAAATTCGGAGGCGGTGGTGTTATGGTGTGGTCGTGTATGTCATGGACGGGGCTTGCAACTCTTGTTGTTTTGCGTGGCACTATCACAGCACAGGCCTACACTGACGTTTTAAGCACCTTCTTCCTTCCCACTGTTGAAGAGCAATTCGGGGAAGGCGATTTCATCTTTCAACACCTGTTCACAATGCACGGACTATGGCGCATTGGTTACACGACAATAAAATCACTGTAATGGAGTGGCCGAAACAGAGTCCTGACCTGAAACCTGTAGAACATCTTTGGATGTTTTGGAACGCCGACATTATGCCAAGCCTCACCGACCGACTTTGATACCTCTCCTCAGTGCAGCGCTTCGTGAAGAATGGGCTGCCATTCCCCAAGAAAACTTCCAGCACCTGATTAAACGTATGCCTGTGATAGTGGAAGCTGTCATCAAGGCTAATGGTGGGCCAACACCATACTGAATTCGACCATTACCGATGGAAGGCGCCACGAACTTGGAAGTGATTTTCAACCAGGTGTCCCGATACTTATGATCACATTGTGTATCTCTACAGTCACGCCACCTTGATGCCTTTCGAGCCCAGGGTGCCCATTTCTGTAGTTCAGCTAGGGAAGTCTAAAATCACGTCGAAGTACATTTGGTGCACGGCTACCACCACAGTGATCGCTGCAAAGTACGTAAAATACGATATTAATCACAACATAAAGCACGCCGACTACAAAAACCGCAGTAGGTGATTAGAATTTTTGTACAAATAGCTGCAGCAAGCAGCTGTGTTCGGAGTTCTGCACAACCGATAATGTAAGGAAGAAATTAAAATGGACTATAAGGCGTGTATAGAGACGTGGCCACATCAAGTGTTATTAATAAAGTGTAGTGTACGTAAGTGAAATAAATGTATTTTTTGTACTCTAAATAACTCAATCCTTTTCTTATTTCTGTGGTTCCCAAATGTTGTTGAGTAATATTTAGTGTTTGGGAGGGATTATTTGAACAACATTGCCAATTTCTCTTCAGCATGGAGCGTGGGGGGCAGAGCTGACTTGCCAATAGAACTATATTCTTCTGTTGACTTGCCAATAGAACTATATTCTTCTGTTGAAGAAAGAAAGTAATGACACATTTCTGTTTTTTAATGTGTTGTGTAGGATTACCTAGTTGAGCTTGAAAATTTGTTGTATACACTATCTCTCTTTCCGGAATGCTGGCCAGTGATCCCATATCGACTTGATTCTCCAATAGGTTAATAGGTAACTAGAAAGAATTCTGTAATTTACTTGCAGGACTATTTGCTTTATCTTTACGAAATTGTATTTCAAACCGTTATGGATAATGGAAACAATGAACGGAAAAACACAGAAATATCCTAAAAGAAAATCAATGTTCTGTAAGTTACCTGGGACGCTCCGCTTACAGCTAGGACACTGCGTCAGAAAACTTTTATATGATGAGGTCTTCGTTTCCTTTTTCTTTTTTTTTTACACAACAAAGTCCTCACGCGCTTCAGCTTCTCCTGGTAATTTCACTGCGCTCGCTAGGTCGCAAATCCTAGGTGCCACGACCGCCGTTTCCCATATACCTATACCGGACGAGTAGATGGGGGCAACAGCTGTCTGTCGGAGTTGGTGGCCTTTTCCTCGCGACTTCACGCGCTGTCGAGCGGAACGGGCTCTTATTCCGGACGAACGGCCGTGAAAAGGCAGGTACTGCACTCCGCTCTTCCGCTCTTTGGTGGATGGCGTCTCTCGGAAGAAGCGTCGCCGAACGTGACTTGTGCTTCATTTTGTGAAACTCTCTTTAAAGAGTTGGCTCCACTTCCGTTCACGTAACAAGAGTAACTTCAGGTTCTTGTTCTGCCTCTGAGAGTTTAACGGGAATCAACTGTTCCCGAATTCGTAAACGTCAGGACTTTCTTTCGTGCAGCACAGAAGGCTGCGCCACGTATGTAAGGTCAACTAAATTGATGCATTGGTTGAGAAGTGTATTAGCTGTTTGCAGTATAGGGACAAAGGAATGGAATGAACTACGTACAAGCCTTCAGTGGCTTGCACATCAAATCCTCAGGTTGCAACTTTATTAAACGTACCTGCTGTCACATGCCTCATAAATCAAACCATTTTGCTCAGTCAAGATGGGAGGTGATGAAAGGTATAGTCTCCCCCATAAATGTGTTATTTAAGTTTTGTTGCAATCTAGTGATACACACCAATTTTGCAATATATGTTGTGCTGTTCTAAGAAAAAACATTACATATCAGTATTAGCTTCGAATATGGTGTCAGCGTCCAAGGTTGGCTTCCATTTAAAAACCTTCATAAAGTGATAGGTGCAGGTTGTTTTCTTTGATAAAACTGAACATCAACGCCGAATTCCTGGTACTAAATGGTTTTTAATTTTAGTCCACTCATCTCAGTTTTCACAACTGAAATGAGATGAAATGCTGTGAGGCTAGGGCCTCCCGTCGGGAAGACCGGTCACCTGGTACAAGTCTTTTGAGTTGACACCACTTCGGCGACTTGCGCATCAATGGGGATGATATGATGATGATGATGATGATGATGAAGAAAACAAAACGCACAGTGCCTTAGCGGAGAAAATCTCCGACCCCGCCGGGAATCGAACCCGGGCCGCTTTGCACAGCTGACTGCTCACCTATCGAGGCGAACACTTTCAGAATCAGTATTTTAACATAACAGAAACATTTTCATGTTCACTATATGTTCAGGTAAAGACTAATTGTACAGTATCTCCTCCGTCTAAGAACTTACAAAGAGAGACCTGAAGTGTCGAGCTAAAACGAATGAATACAGTTCCTTCGAGAAACACTGCAAATGTTTTTGTTAGTCGAAATACCCATGAGCATTATTTCAGTTTTCATTATTAAATTCATATTACAACAAATTATACTTTTATGAATCCAAAACCTTCCAAAATGTGATGCAAACCAAAGGTGTTTATAGAGTAACGAAAATAAATTAGATAATGTTCCAAGATATGATACATCGATTTTGCAGATTAATCATCGATAAGTGGCATTTGTTTTCAATGATAATATACCAATTTCATAAAGAAGAAAAGAAAATAAGATTGTTTTTAGCACTTTACCACGAAATTTAAGGAGGACAAATTTTCGTAGCACAACACAGTATCATGTGCAATTATTACTACGTAATCTACCACCTTCGAACAACACAAAACTTTGGAAGTATGCTAATGTATTTAGTATTTATGTAAAAGCATGAATCGGATACTTCATATACGAAAATTGGCACAACTGCTGGTGTCGCCAGTTTCCGTAATCCCAAGAAGTTACCGTAAATCTTGGTTTGTTGTGGAGCGAAACTCATGACTGGCAGAATGCAAGCCATAATTATGAATGTATGGGTAAGCGAAGTTATAACTACAGACTCGAAAATTATTTTAATCACGCTCTTGAAGAAATAGGTCACAAGACTAGCACGAACGACTGCTGAGGCATTTGACTACAACCAGTCTTCTACACAATATTCTCTCGTATCCTCATTGCCGTAATGGGACAGGCAACGGAATTCTAAAAAGGGGGCCAAGGGGGGATGTGGGATGGTTTACAAAACCACTTTGTGCAGAACAAACATTGAATCTTGATTCTCGAATGACAAAATGACTGTTTAAAACACTACACTAGCCCCCATTTTACACAGGTAGTATTAAGCATCTACTTCCGGACGACATGGCTTTAATATGTACTGAAGTACAAAAATCTTGCTGAAAGCGTTATCGCGATCGCTAGAGTATTTTCTGAGATTAGCCTGAACATACAGACAGGAAAATTCGGAGATGAACCTTGCTTTCTACACAACGGGCGGCCGGGAAGTAAGGAAGCATTTGAATTTTGCGCCATTTTGTCATATGACGGTTGGCAGCAGTGGTTTTTTTCATGTTTGTTATATACGACCCTTCCCGTTGGTAGCTGATAGTCTTTGTGCGGTAACCATTCATGTTCGATAGTTATTTTCGTCATGGAGCACATGAGAACTGAGCAACGCATCCAAGTGACAAAACGTTATTACAGAAACAGTGAATGTCCCACGAAAGCCGTTGGTGAACTGAGGGTGACACTTGGAAGTAATGCTACTCCAACAGGATCATCAGTTCGGAAGTTGATAAAGAAGTTTGAGACCACGGTTTCCTGGTTCAAACGTTAAGAAAACAGGACGACCGCGTTCTGTTAGAACACATGAAAACGTTGCTATCGTGCGTAACAATGTGACCGTAAGCTCGAGAAAATCGGTTCGCCGACGAGCTGAACAATTGAATTAACCACCCAGTTAACTGCATGAAATCCTTTCAAAAGATCTGAAAATGCTTGCTTACAAGATTCAACTTACAAAAGATTTAAGGCCTACAGATTAAGGAAAGAGACTTCGATTTGCTCAGAGAGTCTTGGTTCGACAAGCGGAGGACGAGAACAAGTAAAGAATAATTTTCTCCGATAAGACGCACTTCCACGTCAGTGGGTACGTCAGTAAGAAGAACTGCAGTATTTGTGGTAACGAAAATCCGCGAGTGACTGCTGGAGACGAGATGCGTCCACAACGCACGACTGTGTGGTGTTGGGTTCTGGTCAGTAGGAGTTGTCCGCACGCACTCTTTGAAAACAATGAGGGAGCCGCCGCTACTGTGAACGGCGACCGTTACCGAAAAATGCTTTCTGATTGGGTTTTCCCATTTGTTGATGAGAATGACGACTTTCGGATTCAATAACATGGTGCGACATGTCACTCATCCCGTGAAACGATTACTCTGCTGAACGAAAAGTTTTCTCAAAAATTGATCTCTTTGGGTGGAAACCAGGAAGGGCCTCCCAGATAATGCGATATTATGCCTTGTGACTTTCTTTCGTGAGGATTTATGAAATCAAAAGTTCACGTTAACGTACCACAAACAATACATAAATTGAAGGACGAAATTAAAATGGTTATTAAAGGCATCACATCAGATGTTGTGAACCCGTCATCGAAAACTTGAATGAACGCAGTGCTCGATGCCCCGCTTCCCTGTGTTGTCATACGGGGGATATAATTTTTCACACATAGATGAGAGAAGTTACTCAATGTGTTTGTAAAACAAAAAGTTGACAGTAAATTTAGGAGGCATATTTAATGGGCGAACACTTTTGAAATAAACAAAGATGAGGGATAGGATGTGTGCTTATCGACACTACATTTTAATGTTGTTCTACATACACTCATCAAAATAGGGCAGAAGTAAATACTAGGAATAAATATGCGAAAAGAAGTAAGCTGCTCTACATTTACATCTAGATCATACTCGGCAAGCCACCTAATGTTGTGTGGCGGAGGTTACTTTCCGTACCACTATCTGATCCTTTCAGCCCTGTTCCACTCGTTAATAGTGCGTGGGAAGAATGATTCTCACCAAGCCTCAGTATCGGCTCCAATTTCTCGAACTTCCTGCTTGTGGTCAATACGAGAGATGTATGTGGCAGGAAGTAATATGTTGTCCAACTCCTCCTGAAAAGTGCTATCCCGAAACTTCAATTGTAAACCTGTCAGTGATGCACAACGCCTCTGTTATAACATCTGCCAGTGGAGTTTGTTTAGCATCTCCGTAACTGTCCTGGCCAGCTAAACGATCCCGTGACGCAACGCGCCGCTCTTCGTTGGATCTTCTCTCAGTCCTGCCAAATAGGGACCCCAGGTAGGTGAACAATACCCAAGAATCGGGCTAACAAGCGCCTTGTAAGTTACCTCTTTCGTGGATAAGTTACATTTCCTTAAGATAATTCCAATGAATCTGAGTCTGGTGACTGCTTTTCCCAATTATCTGTTTGATATTGTCATTCCACTTAAGTTCGCTCTGGATAGTTAAGCCTACATATTTTACGTCAGATGCTGTCTCCAGCTATTTATAATCAGTAGTGTAATTGTATAGTAGTAGATTTCTTTTCCTATGTATCTGCAATATGTTACATTTATTTACGTTCAGGATCAAGTGCCAAAGTCTGCACCATTCATCAATTCTCTGCTCGTCGTTCTGCAAATTCTTACTATCCTCTGGCGTTGCTACTTCGGTATAGACAACTGCATCAACTGCGAATAGCCTTAAAGAGTATCTGACGCTTTCTATTACATCATTTATATATATTGTAAACAGCAACGCTCCTATCACACTTCTCCGTGATAGTCCAGATATTACCTTCACATCTGTCAATTTAATTCCGTTAAGAGCGATGTGTTGAATTCTATCTGCAAGAAAGTCGTGAATCAAATCACTCCGATACTCCGTAAGCTCGTATTTACTCACTAACGGCAATGAAGGCAGTGCCAAATGCCTTACTGAATTCAAGGAACATGGCATCAACCTGAGCGGCATTGTCGACTGCTCTGTGGATCTCATGGAGGAACAGAGCGAGCTGAGCTGCGCAGGAACTCTGAGGAATCCGTGTTGGTTCTTGTAGAGGATATGTTCAGTATCCAAAATGTCATGATTCTTGAGCACAAAACGTGTTCCATAATTCTACAAAAGATGGACGTCAACGATATAGGTCTATAATTGTACGGATCTGTCTTACTGCCTTTCTTAAAAACGGGAATGACCTGCGCTTTTACCTGTCGTTAGGCTGAAAGCCTTCTACTTACGTTTAAAATCTAGACTTTGATAATAAAATGGGAAGGTACTGTTAATCATAACTCAGGGAGAAGTTATGATCTAAATGACAACAGATTTATTCATCCTTAGCATCACAAGACATCAAAAATGACTAAAGAAACGTCCCACAAAAATTTTTATTTGACTAACGCTTCCAATATCATGGGGTCTATGATGGACAAAGTGATCAGCTGGGGATCGACACACGACACTAACCAGAAGACTAATCGCTTTGTCTGACTTCATACACGTGAATCTGGATTATGGCACAAACCTACGCCACCATCAAGCATCTATATTCTACTATTCCAAAAAGAATACTATGATTCAAAAGAACAGGGTGGTGACAAACATATATTGGAGCCCTACGCCGTAGTAGAGAATACCTTAACCTCCTGCTGGTCACGGCGGCATACCACGATGCGGTCGGCGACTAAAGTCATGGACGGCCGCAATCTATTATTAATGGCGCACGCCCGAAAAGTGCAAGTACACGGTCTCGAGGTCTCACTTTAATTCGGAACGCAGGTACTTTCCTATGAGCCTCTCAAACCCCGGTGGATTCCAGTGTGCAGGTGAACCCGTTTGCCGGCCGTGGTGGCCGTGCGGTTCTAGGCGCTGCAGTCCGGAACCGTGGGACTGCTACGTCGCAGGTTCGAATCCTGCCTCGGGCATGGATGTGTGTGATGTCCTTAGGTTAGTTAGGTTTAAGTAGTTCTAAGTTCTAGGGGACTGATGACCTAAGATGTTAAGTCCCATAGTGCTCAGAGCCATTTTTGTGAACCCGTTTGCCCGTCTGCCAAACCAATCTGACGCCGTGCCACGACTATGCGTGACGGAATATGTCAAATGTTTAGACGGCCGACACAAATACACACGCGCATCACTCATTCTGTGTGTGATGCTAGAAGCAGTATCTCTGATGGTCCAGAAAGTGGCTGGCACAGACTCTAAGTGGCACACTAGCAAAGGACACAAGTCTCACCATTTAGGCAGAGACCTGCAGTTCTTTACTAGCGAAAGGCCAGTCCAAGAGTGAGATCTGTTCTCTTTTTGTCTGTTTCCTCCTCAGCTTGGTAGCAAAGCACATTTACGTCTTAGACTTTTCCCACTTTAGCACGAGCCAATCACAAGCTGGAGCCTGGCATTCGAAGCTGGGAGAGCGGTCCTTGCTCTGCGTACACCGATTTGACCAATCAGAGACTTTAAAGTTAACTGAGGAAAAGGTAAAAAGGATTCAGCTGTGCGGCCTCTTTTCCTCACGTTTACGTTATGTCTTTTGCTAATAACATGACCAGGATGGAACTACTCCCCTTCTTAAAAAGCTTGTTATCTCCCCTGTTGTGTGCATTACAAAGTTTCCAAAGAACGGCCTTAAACTCGCTAAAAGCCTCATGCTTTCACAAATATGTTTTGTAACAACGTCTGGACATCTGGGCGCCAATGACCCTGTCCCATGGAAGTTCGCAGAATGCTCACAGTTGTTTCGCCAGCTTCCTGCCTAACAAGGGCACCCCCTCTGCTTTATTGCCGGTCTACAATGCGCTGGCCGTTGCAGCTGCGACTTCTCGGAGCTAGTCAGTCTACCTGGACATGGCTGCCTACTGATCAGTGCCAACCAATGTGTCTGCACAATGAGACTGCGGAACTTGGGCGTCTGGAAATGTTTCCACGCAGGTTCCGCAGAAAAAACGCTTTCCCCTTGGCCTACCGTCGCCGTGCTCTTTTACTGCAATCGTTTAAATCGGTACCCTATTCCTTTGAAAACAGGTAAAGCTTACAGTTATTTCTTCCCTAGAGCATGCAAGCAAGAGAATTAACTACTGCCCACCATCATCATGATGTATGAAGTCAAAATTGCAATAAAGATCATATTCCCTAAGAATATGAAGCGGCATAACACCGAATCAGAAGTGAGAGTGCTGCGCAATCTCTCAAGGTACCTTTCATTGCTCAAGCGGTCTACGATAAATTACTGATAGAAGTGGAGAAAGTTCTTTTGTATATTCTTTATAGAATCTTACAGGTATCTCATTTGGTCCTGAAGCCTTTCTACTACTAAGCGATTTTAGCTGCTTTTCAATTCCTTGATCGGTAATCTCAATATCTGCCATTTCGACGTTCATACGACGATTGAAAGGAGGGACAGTGTTACAATCTTCCATGGTGAAATACTTTCAGAAGTCCCAATTCAGTATTTCGGCCTTCTCTCTGCTATATTCCGTTTCGGTGCCAGTGTGGTCGCTGAGAGAATGAAATGATGATTTTGACCCACTTATCGATTTTACATCCAACCAAAATCTTTTAGAGTATTTACTCAGATCGGTTGACAGCATCTTACTTTCAAAATCATTGAACTGTTCTCTCATTCCTCTCCTTATGCTCATTTTCGCATCGTTCAGCTTTTGTTTGTCAGCTAAGTTTTATTTCTCTTGAATCTGAGATAAAGTGCTCTTCGTATACGTAACAGTTTTCTAACATCGTATTAAACCATGGTGGATCTTTCCCATCCATTAACACCATAGTTGGAATATACTTGTCTAAAACATATTGAACGATGCCTTGCAATTTTTTCTATTTGTTTTTCACATCTTGGGTGTCATCATCGAGTATTTGATGCTACCTGCTGGTATATTCTGAAATTTGAATCTTGTCACCGTTGCTGAATGTATAATATCTTCTTACCTGTCGTAACATTCATTGCAGGACCTTTTGTCATAGATGCTGTCACAGCCTTATGATCACTGATACCTTTCTATACGTTAACTGATTCGATAAGTTCAGGTCTGTTTGCTGGCAGGAGGTCTAAGACGTTACCCTCTCGAATTGGTTCTCTAACTATCTGCTCAAGGTAATTTTCGGACTGGACATCCAGGACAATGCCACACGATTCCGTGTCTCTGGCACCAATTTTGATGACATAACACTCCCAATCTGTACCTTTTCGTAGCAGATATAGTGTAGTTAATTTTTAACGGGGATTCGTTTTCGCCGGAGGCCACAGTTTCCGAGTTGTTAAAAAAAATACGAAACTTACTTTCAAACGCATCCCCACACCCACCCCCACTGCTACACCATCCCTTACCAGTCAGGATGTCTAGCATGTTGTCCGTGGCACTCCATGGACGGAAATTTCGAGCTACACGCACTTTTACCGATATTAAACCTTTTTTGCCCTCTATTGATTGGACTATTGCGTCACCAGGGTATTCGGCTATTTCGTTAACAGTACTAGTTGAAACGTGGCCGTGAGGGTAACATAAGGAAAAAGACATTTGTAAGCCCTACGTTAAAACTGGTTACGTTAACAATTCGACGAAACTTTAGCATTACAAGCAAATTAGTTTCGTATTCAGAAGGCCTGACAAATAAAACGTTGAAATTCTTTATTTTATGCAGCTAAAATTAACAAAACAGTCAGGTAAAATTTACACAAATGTCAATTTTATAATCTGTTTGTGTTCGACTAAGACGCTGGCGCATAATAAGGCTACTCTGTGAAGGCCAAACACTGTCGATTGCGTGAAATAGTTCGTGCCGTAGCAAATTACGATACAGTGGTGGTAGGGAGAGCCATACTAGATATTCTGGCCGATGAAGGGGAGGGCTGAATGTGGGAATGGGGTTGTGTATGAAGGTCACTCCTTACGTTTCTCTTGCCTAACTCGAAAACTGCGACTTGTAGCGCTACACCGCTGTACTAGCGCTTGCTCGCCGTATGCAGAATCTCATATGCGGGGAAAGAGTTGTCTATCTCGCCAGTACCTGGCAATTGGCTAATCGGTGTCTTTGCACACATACATTTTAAAGTGCCTAACATAGTGCCATACTGGGGTGTCTTAGAATGATTCGTTGCATTCTAGTCCTGTGTGTGTCAATGTCGCACCACTATGAGCATTCACCACAGAAAAGCGCAAAAAAGAGTGGATGAAAACGTATAAAATACTATTCGGCTTCGGATCACGTTCAAATTTTGTTAAATGGTTTCTAGCGCTGCCTGGTGGTAGTACTCTGTATACCCCAACATAAATTGCACTCGTAATACACTCCAAAGCGTTGAGGTCACATTCAGTCGGCTTGAAGACCCACGATGACCTTAGGCAAAAGTTGAGTTCTCCGGGCGTTGTCAGCAGCATGAAGGTTATCAGAAATGTCTTCCTGTTGCATATCGCACTGCAAACTGTTGTCTTCGACTTCTGAAGGTGTGAAAATGAACACCCCAACGGAAAAGGCGATTTTTCTTTTTCATTTACGCCATTATGGCAGCTTTTGAGCCTTTTTGTAACGATTGTGGGGAAAAGTGTCTACTTCTTGTAAGACAACGGTTTGATTTCCTTGTTGTGCATGGAAGTTTTGGCGTCGGTCGCAGATACATGAATGTTATGAAACTTCCACAGTGGTGTGGTAAAATGTTCCGTCAGTGTAACATCATTAACCCACATTAAACCTCACATGAACATTTGTGATCTAGTTTTTTATTTGCATATGTCGACACCTTGCTGTTTGAGTGTCGCCAAGCCCAAGGTTGATATCACAGGGTGCCATGCTACTGCACAATTATGGAGGAAAGTTGTAGCCACATTCGAGGGAAACTTCGAACTTAAGTGTAGCGATGGGAGAAAGTTACAGGGTTTCAAAAAGATGGCCAATTTTTATTGTAAACAGTTTTTTATGTTGCTGAGCGACAGTCAGACAATAACTTTTAAATAAACAAATTTGACTGTATTCTTGTTTATTTGGTTACGACCCAGATTTCGGCATTTTATGCCATTTTCAAGTGATTTAATTTATGTCATTAACATATATTAGAGGACATCTGGCTCAAAATTGGCCTTAAATTAAGAAAAAATATTGGCTCCCCACGAAATGCCAGATAAAAAATCACTGTCTTGTAAAAATATCCATAAATACTAGCGGAGCCCGTCATATTTAGTAAGAAAGCTAGCATTTAGTAAAACTACTAATCAGTAAGAAACTATTATTTGGTAAATAGTAGTGGAAGATGTCATATTTAGTAAGAAACTGCTAGTATTTATTGATCTTTTCACAATATGGTGATTTTACATCTGGCATTTTGTGGAGAGCCAATATTTTTCTTAATTTGAGGCCAATTTTGTGCTTGATGTCATGCAATATATGTTTATGATATCAACTCAGTAGCTTGAAAATGGTATAAATGGCCGAAACCTGTGTCGTAATTAAATAAAAACTATACAGTCAAATAGCAGTGTGTTCATTTGAAAACTTTAACTGTGTTGAACAGTTTACTTTACTTCACTCCAAGGTTACTCCTTGAATACCTTTACGCGTGGAGTGTGCATGTGTCATAATTTTCATGGTTGTGTTCCCAATGAAATTCTCATACACCAAATTCAATTAAATAGGCCCTGCCATTGATAACCTGCACCGGGAAAAACATGTGAATAAGTCCCTGATGTTGTGATAATACTCTAACTTAATCAGGATCAGTGCTCGCGATCTAATCCCAAAAAAAGTAGAACAACTGGGTTGTGTGAAGATATTTATTATAAAAAAGACACTCAAAAATGGAAACGGAACAGATATTAATCTAAATTATAGATCAGCAAAACATCTATGACTTGCCTCGGAATCGTGCCCCCGTTAATTCAGCGGAAACACAAAGTGGATGATCGGTGATTTGTAGCAAACATAAGAAAGCCTCCACCCTGACTAACATGGCCGGTAAAAATCTCGGAGATCAAGCAAATGCTACTTAACACATTTGCTATGTGTCGAGCCGTGGTCCGTAAATCACACAATTGAGTACAAGAAAGAGCAATTTTGCAGCGCCCACCTGCTTATTGCTGCACGCCGTCGTGCAGGGCGAAGTGAGTTGCGTTGCCCTGACTACACAGAGGAGGTGAAACAGCGTCCGCAAACTGCTAGGCTCGGAAAGCACTTCAGTACGCTCCTGGACAAGTATCAAGAATTCTGCCTGCTCATAAGCCATGAGCTGAGATTTGAGTCAATCATGTCGTGGCAGAGGACACCTCAGTCTCCACAAAGAAGCACAGGTTCGATTCTTTGCTGACGGAAGCATGTTGACTCTGCTCCTTGTTGTGAAATTGTCAATTCATGAAAGCTAATAGTGAGGCTATTCCCTGGCACCTTTACAGTAGAGTCTCTACACGCTCTCCAGAAATGTGTGTCCTATCGACTCCCCCCCCCCCCCCCCAGAAAATTCCCCCGACATGTCGTGCTCCAGTTTAGAGCAAACCTGCCATCGTAAGCGTGCATTCTCCATGCGGCCAGTCGCCGTGTCCATTACAAATGGAATGCCTCCCACCATACGAGTGACGAAGCTGTCCGCCAACCACCTTCAATCCATACATAGTTCGGTAAAACTCCCTGTAAAATTCTGTCTCCTTCTATAATTACAAATTCTACCAACCAGATTCGTTTCTCTGTCTTGTGGCACGACTACGACTTTGCATCTTGCATGAGAATTTCTGCGGACATTAGCTCGCATCTGCGCAGGGGTTCCCCAGATTTTTCTTTTGCTAAAAGGGCTGGTAGTGAAGCTTGTAAGATATCTACGATCCCAAGCTTCAGTCACTGATTCAACCCCAACTCTTTTCTGGAATGGCATGGGCCACCGCAAGGAGCTCGTCCTATTATTTTTAGAGCCATGAAAACTGCACTACCTTCAGCGCTATTTCTCTCAACTTGTGTGTGTTTCGAAGACCGTTGAGGCCCTAGGCTTCTCCATGCTGTCCCAACCACCCTGAAATTACTTTCCAAGCATGCAAACCTAAAGAAATGTTAGTATGAGCATGCCCTGTATCAATCAATAAATGATTATTAAATCGATAATGACGCCTAAAATGCAACCCATTACTAATTAAGTATGAATTATGTATCGTCAAAATAATTCATGTATAGTAACATAATCTTGCCACCTTACACCACCATCTAAAGACCTGTAAAATGAAAAATACCTTAATAACTTGTGGTTGTTCCATCTTAAGTGTGGATTAGAACTCTTATACTATTCCATATTTCTGGCCATAGTGTCAATAGAAGATTGGAGTTTAATACCCTGCCAACAGCAAGGTCGTTAGACAAGAAGCGCTAACTCGCATTAAAAAGGATGGGTAAAGAAATCGGCTGTGCCTTGTCAAAGGCATTTTTATGGGGCGATTTAGGGTTATGGCGAATGAACGTAAATCTGGATGACCATATGGAGATTGAAAGTGTGATCCTCCTGAACATGAGTTCAGTGTCATAACAGTTACACGACGTCGCTTATTGGTGTATAATGCATAGGCATAAAGCTATCCAACGCAGAATTAAAAATAACTGAAGTGCAACGTTTAATGAAAATTGAAGGAACTCACAGCTAAAAAGCGATTTTAGTTGGGAGGCTTAACGAAAAAATTAAAATACGACGTGAAAAGGGAACTATGTAACGAATATCATGATATAAATACATTAATATGATACCTTAAGGAAAATTGTTACCTGAAATTAGGTGGATGTTTCATGAGTAGTGAAAAAAGCTTAAATATTTAGGTTATGAAAGTGAGATCTAGTGAAAAGGCAATCTCTGTGGTATACCAGAGTAACAAAATGAAACATTTAAGAGACCGAAAGGAATTCAAAGGGCTGTAGGGTTAATGGAACAAAAACACGCTTGAACTGCTAATAAACTCTTATCTGTTTCACGACCTGTTTCGAAGTCCGAAGCTTCGTCTTCAGGTGTCACCAACTGGGAACACGAGGAGAAGCTTACAAGACCCATCGGGTTGACGTACCAAAATGAGAGGTAAAGCCGCGAAAATAGGTGTTAATTGTACAATTATGGTAACATAAGTATTTCGTAATCAGGCCACTCAGTCCTGAAAGGATTTTACATGTTATCCGTACCCATGTTTACATTTTTATGTTTTATCATTTTATTGTTATGCGTTCTCTCATGATCGGGTTTAGGCATTTTTACTTATGTTTATAGGCTATTATATTCATATTCGTAGTTTTAGTTTAATTTTTTTATCGAGCTTGTGAAACACAATTACGCAAGTGGGCAGTGCCCTCAGCTCCTGTTTCTCGTACATTTTCGGTCATCTGTTTCCGTTCCCACCACACTGGTTCCTACGTCAGCTGCTTTCGCTTACGCGGTCAGCTGACTTTCTGGCAATCCGCACTTGTCATTTCCGTGTCCGCTGTCGAGAAGGACACCCAATTGCCGATCCTACTCGTGAATTCAGTTACTCACTTGTTATTGTTTTCTTTCCTGTTTGTTTATCGTGTTAATTTTGGTTTGTTTATTGGGTTCATTTTTGTTCGAATCCAACGCATTTGTTACTCGTGGGTGTGACCCATCATGTTTCGTTGACTCGACTGCCACACATGTATTATTTTTTAATTATATGAGTAATTCCTCTTTTGACGGATTTTGCTTTCATTTTGGCATGTCAACCCTTCCACTTTTGTAAGTTAGTAGCTCCTCCTTCTGTTCAGAGCTCGTAGTTCGTGAAGCATTTATTCGAATTGGCATTGATTGAAAGAGTTGTTGGATGCCCTTCCTAGGGATATTGTGCCAAATTCTGTCCAGCTGGATTCTCATTGGCTGGAGTAGAATTGTCTTGAGTGATGAGCCTTCAGTGATGAGTCCCGCTTTGAACTGATCCCTGGTGACCAGGGAAGACGATCTGGAGACGCCCCGGATAGCGGTGGGGTACCGACGCGACTGTCGCCCGCAATACGACGCGACAACCAGTACTGGTTGCCCAGGATGCTTTCTTTTTTTTTCTTTCTTTTTTTTTCAATAGTAGGACCTCCTTGGTTGTCATCCGAGACACCCATACAGCACATCTGTTCATCGACAATATTCTGCACCCCGTTTTGTTGCCCTTCATGACAAACAATCCTGGGCTCACACTTCATCAAGATAATGCCCGCACAAAAACAATGAAAGTTTATACCGCTGGTCTTCGTGCTTGCCAAACCCTGTCTTGGACAGTATGGTCGCAGGATGTCTCTCGAATTGAGAACGCTTCGAACACTGTGGGCAGAGCCCTCGAACCAGCTCGGATTTTAGCTATCTAACGCGCCAATTGGACATAATCTGGCATGCAATCCTTTAGGAGGACACCCAACAACTCCATCAATTAATGCCACGCCGAATAACTGCTTCCATAATGGTCAGAGGTGGACCAACACATCATTGAGTTGCTCAATTTGTGAAGCTCTTTGTCTTGGATGTATCATCCAATTTTTCTGAAACTGTACTTGTTTGGTCGTCTGTACACGTACAACACATCTAACGATATCCGTCCAATTCGGATAATTCCTTAGTGACGCATGGCTTTTTGTTTGTCTCATAACGTAAAACTGACCAGGAAAATATTTTATGAATTTTATGATAGGCAACCTAGTCTACATTATTTGCCTCAAGTGCGGATGATGTAAGTTGAGCTGCCTACCTTAAATTCCATGAAATATTTTGGTAGCCATTATCAGTGTGCTCAGCCACCGTAAAATGTGGGGTATAGTTCAGTCCAATCGGTCCTAGAGGGGAGGCAGACTAAGAGAATGAGCAGTTGCTCCAGTCTGTTAACATTCTCTGAAGTACAACAAACCTGTAGCCTCACCAAGAGAATGCACCACCAATCAGATGGCCAAATGTGTCTGAATTGTTCGGTGAATACTCCGAATACATGTGGGTCCTTTCCTGGACCCTGGTCTAGTTACCAGTCTGGTAACTTGACGGAGGAAAGCCATTCCTGGACACTATGTCGACAAATCTTCGTTACCAGTCAACGGTCGGCTGTTGAGTTTCCATGGTTAAGCATGTCTATCAAGGCTCAACGCAATGCTCTCCTGACAACCAAACGTGTTTGATTTATCATATCTCTGTCTAATGCCTGATATATTTCGTTTTAAACCTGTTGTGACGTATATACGGTATGTGTTTGTATTATTCTGAATTAGACGTGTAGTTCCTCTGGAAATGCATGCATGTCTCAAGGAACTTTGCATCGTAATTCAGAGTAACACAGGCACTGAAATATTGCATTTATCAGCCGTCATTGGGCTAAAATGTCTCACCTGTATGGGAATATACATAATGGATGTACGCATACAGGTGAGTCGTGCACGGATAACCAAATGGTAAGGCAACTGCTCGCGATAAGCGGGAGTCCCGGTCCTGCACAAATTTTCACTGTCGTCATTCCATTCTACAGCTGACGTCTGTCCATACTAGCAATTGTGAATACATTTAATGTATTATGACATTATCTCTGTTTCCTTAGAACTTTCTATACAATGAGTGCATATCATAATTGTCTCTTATGAGCTATCCCACTAGGGCCATATCGATCCAGTGCATGGTCAAGTATTTTTTGAACTTGTGGCATGTTTCAATTTTATCACTGAGATATTGCACTACTGCATCTCTGTTTAGTTTACTGAAGATGTAAATCCTTCTAATTGTCTAGGCAGCACCGTGTACTTTGGTAATTAGTCTTGCTACAAATGCATTATAGTTTCAATGTACATATCATTAAACAGGTCTGGTCTACTTGTTGCCATTGGCTCAAATATGCTTCCACGAGAAGTGGGTTTCCGAACTAACTACATAGGTTTCATAGAAGTAATTTAGAATTGTTTCACAAGGAGTCTTACCACGTACACCACTGCTTTGATACTGCACTGCGTACAGAATAAAAGGATCACTTTTTAGAAACCCCGCAACTGTCATCCGTTGCGATCCAGAAGATTGAAATTCATCTCAGAGGGGCCTAAAACCTTCCTCTGTAATGCGTGGTGTCCTTCATCGTCACCACTGGGCTTGACGACGCTTCAAACTGAAAGGTGTCGAGTTCAGAAGGTCACGTGACGAGTAAAGTGCGTTAATGTGGACGTGTCACACCACGAGAAGGTCGTCACACCTTCTCGTACCGAGGAAAAGACTTCAAAATCACCACCGCTCAGAAATGACCCAAAAAGGCCTCAGGGGGTAGCATAAGTGGGGTCAATGAAACCATCCCTTTCCTATGAGGTTTCTATTGCGGCACATTTCGCGGGCGGAAACGACAGTTTTTAGTGTGACGGGCAACAGGAGTACGTTCTTTACAACATTTGACACTGAAGATACTCTCAGATGTTTCAACTCCTCTCTCAGGACGCTGTGGGGCTGCTTCCCCACTGAATGTGAACGAACTTCTTTGGAGTGCAGCGCGACTGTAGGTTTTGCTGTTGTATACAGTCTGGAACCACTAGGGAATGTTGGAAATCATTGACGTAAATGTGAATACAATGGCAAAGGGTACCTCTAAGATGCCACCCCCCCCCCCCCCTCTCCCCACCAGTTCGTCAATACCCTCAGCGGCACACACCTACATTTATTGAGAGTTTTATAACTGTGCCTTTACAGAGAATACCTGTGAAATAGTCCTAGACGCCGACAGGCAGACAGCTGGCATCGAAGGGGTGTAAACTCGTTGCCTGCCTTTACCTGTCTAGGGCTGTTTCGTTCATTTTCGCTGTACAGGCACAGTTTAAAATTCTCAGTATATTACAACTTTGTAATTAACATATAAACTCCGTGTATCTAAATAAAAACTTTCACGTTGTACAGAAAAAAGCTTTCTGATAGTGCTTTGAAACTGCAACCTGCCCGACACTTTACATGACAAGGAAATGCAACTTTATTCACTTCCTTTATTAGCTGAAGTTTCCTTATGAAGAAGTTGGTTACGCTGTAACCATGGTTAACCACAGCGTATTATTTTAACCGAACGTTTCAGTAACGTGGAAAACATCTGCTTTAAACCTGCGTTATCCCTGAAAACATTGACCTGAGGTACTTCCGACTTAAGCTATGCAAACTCACCATTATATTTCTTTATTAAATGGTTACTGATTCGTGGAATGAAACTGAAGCGGCAGAATTGAGTCCAAACACAACAGGCTGCGTTTCTTCCTTAGGCTACTGAGTGGTTAAACGCCAGATAGCAAATCGAATGTCACAGTGTTCAAACAACATCTAGCGCAACGATTTTATCCTCTTCATTTATCTCCTCCTCGTAGCAATGTTTGGTAACATAAAAAGTGCCGTGTTTGACGGTGATTTCGAGGTACTATTAAGGTGTCGATTCCCCTCTGGCTGTCTAGCTTAGTCCATAGATCAGAGGGGCTAGGCGACGACATACTACTCCAACAGGACCATACCTAGTAGAACATGGTGTGTTCAAAGAAATACACTGCTGGCCATTGAAATTGTTACACCACGAAGATGACGTGCTACAGACGCGAAATTTAGTCGACAGGAAGAAGATGCTGTGATATGCAAATGATTAGCTTTCCAGAGCATTCACATAAGGTTGGCGCCGGTGGCGACATCTACAACGTGCTGACATGAGGAAAGTTTCCAACCGATTTCCCATACAGAAACAGCAGTTGACCGGCGTTGCCTGGTGAAACGTTGTTTTGATGCCTCGTGTAGGGAGGAGAAATGCGTACCATCACGTTTCCGTCTTTGATAAAGGTCGGATTGTAGCCTTTCGCGATTGCGGTTTATGGTATCGCGACATTGCTGTTCGCGCTGGTCGAGTTCCAATGAATGTTAGCAGAATATGGAATCGGTAGGTTCAGGAGGGTAATACGGAACGCCGTGCTGGATCCCAACGGCCTCGTATCACTAGCAGTCGAGATGACAGGCATCTTATCCGCATGGCTGTAACGGATCATGCAGCCACGTCTCGATCCAAGGGTCAACAGATGGTGACGTTTGCAAGAGAACAACCATCTGCACGAACAGTTCGACGACGTTTGCAGCACCGTGGACTATGAACTCGGAGACGATGACTGCGGTTACCCTTGACGCTGCATCACAGACAGGAGCGCCTGCGATGGTGTTCTCAACGACGAACCTGGGTGCACGAATGGCAAAACGTCATATTTTCGGATGAATCCAGGTTCTGTTTACAGCATCATGATGTTCGCATCCGTATCTGGCGACATCGCAGTGAACGCAAATTGGAAGCATGTATTCGTCATAACCATACTGGCGTATCATCCGGCGTGATGGGATGGGGTACCACTGGTTACACGTCTCGGTCACCTCTTATTCGCATTGACGGCACTCTGAACAGTGGACGTTACATTTCAGATGTGTTACGACCCGTGGCTCTACCCATCATTCGATCCCTGCGAAACCCTACATTTCAGCAGGATAATCCACGACCGCATGTTTCAGTCCTGTGCAGGCCTTTCTGCATACAGAAAATGTTCGACTGCTCCCCTGACCATCACATTCTCCAGATCCCTCACCAGTTGAAATCGCCTGGTCAATGGTGGCCAAGCAACTGGCTCGTCACAATACTCCAGTCACTACTCTTGATGAACTGTGGTATCGAGTTGAAGCTGCATGGGCAGCTGTACCTGTACACGCATTCCAAGCTCTGTTTGACCTAATGCCCAGGCGTATCAAGGCCGTTATTACTGCCAGAGGTGGTTGTTCTGGGTACTGATTTCTCCGGATCTATGCACTCAAATGGCGTGAAACTGTAATCACATACCAGTTCTAGTACATTTGTCCAATGAATACACGTTTATCATCTGCATTTCTTCTTGGTGTAGCAATTTTAATGGCCAGTAGTGTATTTATGATGATGGCAGCGTTATCTTTATCAGTTCGTATATCCAAAACCATTTAAGGTTCTACCCGAGTTGTTAGAACTTAACCATGTTCTGGATTGCTTGTTTCAAGATTTTAGCTACAATTTCAGTGTGGATTTGGGGTAGGCTGTAATGATCACTTCCTCTGCAAAAAAACTAAATCTGCTTGCTGTGTATTAAATGAAAGAAGCTGCACCAACGTAAGATTCAATAGGATTTCCACGAACTATCCGCACAGAGACGATTTTACTTATTGTTCGTTTCAAATCAACTACTAATCTTATATAAATACCTGTATCAAAGAGTAATAAACTAATAACTATATTTATGTAACTCTATCGGAACGTGTAATGATCTCATTACATCGGCGTGTCTACTCTGAAATAGACACTACACGTTGAGTCAAAAACTACTGCCACCAACTCCGAAAGTATGATAGGAGCTGAAACGTTTGTGGTACAAAAATACATGGGACAATGGGGGCCATAATATAACGTTGGTCTTTTGTTGCTAGGTGGCGTCGTTCAAATATGAGGCGCAACTTTTTTTGTTTTATCATTTTTTTTAAATGGGGTGTTATAGTTTGGAACTTCTTTTCTGATAGCTGCTATCGAGACGGATCCAATGACGTGTAATAGTAAGGTCCTTGAAGCTCAACGAAGGTCACAAAGGAGGCATGGACGTCCATTTACAGAAGGTGTTCGAAGTGATGACCATTGTTATCAGTGCAGTGCAGCTATCTTCTTATCGTGAACTGAGTGGTATTCCTTATCACATTGGCACGTATCGAAGCACATGCTCTCGCAATTGTCCCTCTCATATCTTCAGATGTAGCTCGAACCTTTTATAAACAATGTCTTTTACGAATCCCCAGAAGGAAAACTCCAGAGGCGTCAAGTCTGGCGCACCAGCCGGCCACGACACATCTCCACCGTGTCCAATCCAACGATTTGGGAATTGTCTCTAGCTATCTGCGAAAACTGTGCCGCACATCTATCGTGTTGATTCCACATTCTGATCCTTGTTCCTAAAGGTATTTCTTCCAGTAATAGACCTAATGTTTCTTGCAGGAATGTGGTGAAGTTCCTACAATTAAGATTTCCTTAGATGAAATAGGGGCCTATAATTCTGTCCTCCAGAATCCCGCATCATACATTCTCCGATCACAGTTTTTGGTGTGAAATTGGCGCAGCAAACTTTGATTTTCAGTTGCCCAATAATGTATGGTATGCAAATTAATATTTCCACGGTTCGTGACTACAGCCTCGTCAGTATATAAAATAAAATTTATAAGCGTGTCCTCCCACTGAATCTGAAGTTGAACCCATCGGCAGAATTCAATGCGACGCATACAATCCGCACCAGTTAATTCTTAGTGGAGACTGATATGGTAAGGATGGTATTAATGGCGATGCAGATCACGAACAATACTACTCTGGCTCATGTCAGATTCCCTTGCTATATGACGCGAACTAACACAAGCATCTTGAACTACAGTGGCAAGAGTACCGATTTCCACTTCCTCGTTAGTGACCTTCCTTTACCGAATATGTTTCTGATGCGTTAAAGATCCAGTTGTTCTCAATTTATCGCACATATGCTGAAATGTACAACGTGTAGGATGACTATGTTGAGGATATCCTTCAGCGTATAAGTCTCTAGCTCTCACTGAATTTCGTTGGTATTCTCCATAAATGAGAAGCATATCGACTTGTTGTTCGGAGGAATACATCATTCAAATTCGGTTGACTCGACGATACTAGTCTTACCGTTCCTATTAGTGTTGTACCGCGAAACCGTTGGATGGTGTTTACATGCCAATGGCACATTAGATGGATACGCCGTATTCGGTGTATATTTACTATTTGCACGATATATGTGGGAGAAATATCAGAGCATGTGCTTCGGTAAGTGCCGAAATGATAAAGAATACCACTTAGTCCATGGTAAGAAGATTGCAGTACTGCGTTTATACCAATGGTCGTCATTTCGAACACCTTCTGTAAATATACGTTCATGCCACCTTTTTGACCTTCATTGACCTTCAAAGAACTTACTGTTACACATCACTGAATTCGTCTCGATAGCCAGTATCAGAAAATAAGTACCAAACTATAGCATCCCATTTAAGAAAACAAAGCTGACGTTCATATCTCTGACGTGGCCCCACCTAGCAACAAAAAACCAACGTCATATTGTGGCCCTCGTTGTCCTATGCAACATTTTCCCCACAAACGTTTCGGCTACTATCATACTTTCGGAGTTATTCTAGTTAGTATATTGGTGATGTATCCTTAGAGCAACTATCAGCCAATTTGACACAGTAGCGCACTGAAAAGCCTAAAGTGGGCAACGCGTATTCCATCTTGAAAAAAAAAATCCGTTTTTGTGAAAAATGAAAGATACAGGAAAAAATGTAACGTTGTACAAATTTTTAAGATAGAATATTTCGCTTCACAATAAAGAAATTAATAGGTTTGAAAAGGGTTTCTCGGTCGTGTATAACGTTTTGTTGCCGTCGGGAAAATAAGAGGTTTGAAATTATTCGTTAAACGTAATCTAGAAGTACTTGGCACTGTTGTTAGTTTGGGTTGATTAATGCTAGCCATAACTTGTAGTTAGTTTACTTTAGAGAAGTAGATAGCTTTTAACTGCTGATGTACAACTTATTAGTTTCACATTGCTTTAGGAGATTTTCCGAACGCAATGTACAAACGAATATGCAACTGTTTGTGCGGAAAGCAGTTGAATATTTCTATGTGGAAGAAATCGTAGAAATAAAAGACAGAAAACCATAATGACAATGTTGTTATCAGCAACATAATCGTTACCAATATTGTAAACTGTGTGACTAACCTATGCGGCAGTGTTCTTGGCAACTTGTAGTATACCTTTTGGACTTCCGTACGCTGTAACTCGCCCACCATGATGATTAATCATCGCTGACAGACAGCCACGCTGTCACTTATTTCCAGCGCGTAATTGGCTAATGGCCTAAGCTACCGCATCGAATTTCTCTCCAGTCACGCTTTGGCGACGTAGGCAACGATAAAAAAACGGTATAGCTCTATAATTTCGCAGGCTATTGAATGCTTAACAGCAATTGTTTGCGTTGTGATAACTACGTAATGGTATTGATAATGAGTTAACATCTCACTAAATTTCTCTTTACCAGAACTTGTCCGCCTCCGCAACGGAGCGGTGAGGGTGTCTGCCTGACGTGTGGAGGAAATCAGGTATCCTTAGGGATCTATCTTTGGAGGATCTGGTCTGCAGACGGCTTCGTGTTGCCAACTCAGGAGCTACTTGAGTGATAAGTAGCGGCTCTAAGTTCTGGAAAGCTGACAGAGAATGGGAGGGAGTGTTGTACTGACACCATACCCCTTCACAGCCCATCCGAAAGACGTCATTTTCAGGGAATGACACGCAGGTCGGACAACGACACATGGTCGGATCGCATAGTATTTGAACTAGAACTCACCGGGATCAAAGTACGTTCCTCTCGTCAACTTTGAGATAACATGACACGTTGATTTACATAGATGTACAGACACAAACTACAAGAAGATTCGGGGCCTTTTAGATGGCAGCAGATGGAGAATGAAATCCACGTTATATTTCCGCCAGAAATACCTTAAATATGATGCGTCTCTTAAATACACGACAATAGCATTGAAACTTATAACTTCACCTCTTAGCGAAATTCCTTCTGCAAAGTAACAGCTCTAAATTTTCATACAGGGGTAGCCTGTAGACGCTTCAGTTTAAGTGTACCGTACATTGTAATGTTTATTATGTTGTGTACTTTACGATAGTATTTCTGTCTCTCAGACACAATAATTATCGTTTAATAGAAATTGAAGCAATTTATAGATAATACTAGAAACGGTCATAACCTCTTTACATATACAGTATTAACATTCGGTACGACCCGAAATTTTGTGATTACATGTTCATGTTCAATCATTTCAATACTTTTAAATACAAACTCTGAGGGGATGAATATTAAACGTTAAATACCGTAGTTGCAGAAGTTGTGATTATTAGAGCAGAAATTAACTAAACTGTTGTTAGACGTAGGGTGCAAGTTTCTTCAGCGTTACTGTCTGTCCAAAGCACTGGAGGACTTCAGATCGTGCAGCCCTACATACTGTGTGAGCTCTTCGAGACTGTCACATGCTCAAGCTCTAGTCGAGTGTTCATGTAACTCAAACTTTGTAGAAAATACGGAGAGTGTTTCAATGGAAGTTACTAAAAATCACTGTGAAATCATGTAGCCAAATGTTCATCATGTAAAAATGATTTAGTACGCAGTGTCTTGAAAGGAGGATATAAGATGAACATCAGCAAAAGCAAAACGAGGATAATGGAATGTAGTCGAATTCAATCGGGTGATGCTGAGGGAATTAGATTAGGAAATGAGACATTTAAAGTAGTAAAGGAGTTTTGTTATATGGGGAGCAAAATAACTGATGATGGTCGAAGTAGAGAAGATATAAAATGTATGGCAATGGCAAGGAAAGCGTTTCTGAAGAAGAGAATTTTGTTAACAGTGGGTATAGATTTAAGTGTCAGGAAGTCGTTTCTGAAAGTATTTGTATGGAGTGTAGCCATGTATGGAAGTGAAACATGGACGATAAATAGTTTGGACAAGAAGTGAATAGAA
The DNA here is from genome assembly GCF_021461395.2 of Schistocerca americana. Taxonomy (NCBI): domain Eukaryota; kingdom Metazoa; phylum Arthropoda; class Insecta; order Orthoptera; family Acrididae; genus Schistocerca; species Schistocerca americana. The sequence goes on from NC_060121.1 coordinate 99,351,138, forward strand.
GGTTTCGAAATGTGGTGCTACAGAAGAATGCTGAAGATTAGATGGTTAGATCACATTACTAATGAGGAGGCACTGAACAGAATTTGGGAGAAAAGGAGATTGTGGCACAACTTGACAAGAAGAAGGGACCGGTTGGTAGGACATGTTCTGAGACATCAAGGGATCACAAATTTAGCATTGGAGGGCAGCGTGGAGGGTAAAAATCGTAGAGTGAGACCAAGAGATAAATACACTAAGCCGATTAAGAAGGATATAGGTTGCAGCGAAGTACTGGGAGATGGAGAAGCTTGCACAGGATAGGGTAGCATGGAGAGCTGCATCAAACCAGTCTCAGGACTGAAGACCACAACAACAACAACAACAAGCATACAATCTTCGGAATGTTTTTAAAGCCAGTTCTTTCTATAAAATAATTAACCATTGGCGTTGGAAGCCCTGTAACTGAAGACGACTGAAGCACTTACATTGTGTTATTGACATACTCGTACCGTAAAACTGAATGACGAAAGTTAACACAGGGAAGATTAGTATGTAACAAAAATATTAATTTCAAATTACATATAAGTTAATGCAGAATATGTTGTCATGCTCAAAACTTTAAATTCAATGAATCTGTTCAGGCCTTGACGACCCATCGGTACCGACCGGCAGCCGTGTCTTCGTCAGCTCTTAAGCGTCACCAGAAGCGATTGCGAAGGGCCATGTTGACAGCTCACCACTCTACCGGCCATTGTCAGCTTTCGTAACCGCTGCCGTTACTTCCAGTCAACTAGCTCCTCAGCTGTCCTCTCAAGCGGCACCCCACTTTCCTACAGCACTCGGGAGACCCGGACGGTGCCTCAGCAAAGTGCTAGGCATGCCTGATTGTGCTTCAATTCGGTACTCTGGAGGGAACTGGTGTTACCACAGTTAACAGTAATCACTGTGTTAACAGTGACAATGCTGTATACAAAACTTTGGTGATTTCAGTTTGTATGTGCGCTACATGGCCGGAAAAAGGGAAGCATGTGGACGACGTGGGGGTATTTCAATGTAACTTCATAAACATACGCACCATCAGCGGTTATGTAAATGATTGGAGATTACCCGTAGGAAATGGAACGGCCACCACTGTGCACAAGTGTTGTCCATGCTTAGCGCTGTTACTAACCCTGGTGTATAAGGGGCGTGAATATCGCCAGAGTTTTGAGTGGTCACTCTGGAAGATACGGAGATTCTGTGTACCAGCGTGAGACAGCGTTATCAGTGAAACTACTATGTTTAAGTCTGAAACTCCTGAATTAAACTGAACCTGCTGAAACTGCTGAATGCTTTACTGTTTTTATCATTTCAACACGTGTGGTGTCACAAGGCTTAGGCCTGTCCCACCCCTCATTAAATCGACCAAGACTTATACCAATGATTGTAAGAACAGTTATTTTTATTATGTTCTTTAAGTTTGTTTTTGGGTTTTCAGAAATACTGTGGGAGGAAAGTTTATTTATGTTGCATATAACGTGGAAGACGTTACACAACGATCACCACGAAAGTTCGACGAAGCAGTAAGTGGGCAAGGAATAAAAAGAATGCTGCAAACTACCGCGAGCCATGGAAAAGCCTGGGCCGCGAGGACGTCGAGCTTCCTAGGTCGTTGTTGGACGACGTCAAAGGAAAAGATATTCTGTTTTCTCTTTGTAAACAGATCGATCGAGTCTTGAAAGGTTCATGTAAAACGTATAGGCGGGTGAGACATTAGGTGGGACCCGATGCCTGTAATACTTCCACAGTTATTAAAAGTTGTTAAACGGCATAACCAATAGTTCATCATTTATATGGATAAAAAGTGGTAAAGATATAGGAAAGGAAGAGTTGCGGCGCCAGAACGAAAAGTGATACATCGCTCAGAAACGAAGAAGGACGTACACAGAGGGCGTTACGTGGTGAAAACAAATCAACTGATAAAATAGTAAGTATGTAATTAAGCATAAAGCCACGTAACACTGCACACGGGACTGCAGAATTTTCCCTGACAAATACAACACAAACTTATCCTATTCTTTTACGATCCACAGTGTACAAGGCAACGCAATCTGACTGCAAATAATTAATACCAAAGAATGGCCGTGAATTAGAAGAACTCGTAACAATAGCCCATATATTTCCTAAGTCACTTACCTCACAAAAAATTTTAGGAAAGGAAACATTTTGTTGCAGAGCAAACAATATGTTTAACAAATTTTACCTTAATCTTGTGACATCCAGTTCCTAAAATTACATAATCATCAATAATTCCATTATCCAAACATTAGCAGATACATCAATCTTCATTTTACAATACATTTCCCACCAACACTAAATCTCCGTGAAGGACACACGATCGAATGATCCGCTCGCGGTATCACTGATAACCTCCATCACTGTTACTAACGTCCTACTGCGAGACCGTCCAACCACAGAGTCTCTTAGCGAGTGCGCACAGCGCTGTCAGTGATATTAATGCAGTCTACAGCGCTGCCAACATAAAAACATATAAACAGGGTACTTGCATCAGCTCATGCAGAGTTCGAAACGGTCCTCATTGTCTGTCTCCACTTGGGTGGGAGGTCGATTCATGAGGGGCGTTTGGATGTGACAATAGCCTTATGTTGGACTGAATAGTAACGTGACTGCAGGGATATGTATCGTCAAGTCTGACACGCATAAGGAAGGTTTGCTTGTTTCCCATCACGTACATTGTAACCCATTGACATTGTAAGTAGGCTGTTTATGTTTTCTTGTTGGCAACGTTACGTAGCGCTCTGTACGAAAGTCACTGGCTGTGCTGTGTGCAGTCTGTGGCAAGTGTGCATTGTTGTCTGCTATTGTAGTGTTGGGCAGATGGATGTGAACAGCGCGTAGAGTTGTGCAGTTGGAGGTAAGCCGCCAGCAGTGGTGGATGTGGGGAGAGAAATGGCGGAGTTTTGAAATTTGTAAGACTGGATGTCATGAACTGCGATATATATTATGACTATTAAGGTAAATACATTATTTGTTCTTTATTAAAATCTTTCATTTGCTAACTATCCCTATTAGTAGTTAGTGCCTTTCGTAGTTCGAATCTTTTATTTAGCTGGCAGTAGTGGCGCTTGCGGTATTGCAGTAGTTCGAGTAACCAAGATTTTTGTGAGGTAAGCGATTTGTGAAACGTATAGGTTAATGTTAGTCAGGGCAATTTCTTTTTGTAGGGATTTTTGAAAGTCAGATAGCGTTAAGCTGAGACATGTTCTGTGTCAGTTTAAGCACAGTCCTGTATAATTGTTCAAAGGGGACATTTCATATGTCGACCCTTAGCTGAGGATACCTCACTGGAATCTTCTGATTTTTTCTTGTAATTTGTGTAATTAGTGTAGCTTTTGTTTATAGCTAGCGCGTAATTGTAGAGAGAATCTCCATTGTAGTTGCAGTCTTTCATTGTTGTACAGTAAAACAGTTGTGGCATGCATGTAGATTTGCACCAAGTATTATGCAGCTGCGCTTGCGACTAACTAGATATTATTTTCAGTGCTATGTTAATGTGTTTTCTTATTTTTCCTCTTCAAATTGTGTTTTTCTGTGTTGTTGTGTGAAATATTGTGATAATAATGGCGTGTGAAAAACGTAATACTAGGGTCCAAAGTAAACTGAGAAATGACAGTGAAGACGAAAGCAGTGTGTTAGCGCCACCATGTAATGAATTAACTAATGTTCAAAGTAGTAATTTGGTAATTGTGCATACGGAAATGGAGCGGGCTGCAAACAATGGTGTAGGCAGTGAAACAATTAGTGAACAGGGAAGCATTATAGATCGATCGGTCGGCAACAGCTTGCCTCAGGAATCCGAAATGACAGGACACAATCTTGCAAATACTGTAGATTCAGGCTTTGCGTCCTCACCGTTTTCTCAAATAAGTCAAGACACATTTTCTGCTTTTCAAACTGCGAATATAGCCGGTTCAAATGCATTGCCGAATAGCACTGAGGAACATGTTTCAGACACCAGTGCATTGTTATTACAATTAATGCAAAAGATGGAACAAAAACTTCAAAAGTTAGACACAATGGAACAAAATCTTCAAAAGGTAGAAACAGTGGAACAAAATCAGAGACAAACACAGCAAAAGCTTCAAAAGTTAGACACCACATTTGAACAAACACGTGAAGATTTAACTACTGAGTTACATAACATTGAATCGAAATGTCACAAAGTCTGTAATGATGTAAAACACAGATTTGTGAGCATTTTCAACCTATTTTTTCGTGTCATGAAAATGCATTACAGAATCACGAAGGAGCCATAAGGGAACTGCAAACTATAGTTCATGAAAATCATGACACCTTGTAAGCTAAAATTGACTCAGTTGCAACTACCGATTCGGTTACGCAACTTGCAAAAACTCAGTAAAACTTAAAGAACACAGTAGATACTCTGCAAATTGGTTCAGAAAGACACATGGAGGAAATTAGTTCATTATGAGAGAAAGTAGCTGAGCTTTCGGATTAGCTAGATAATTTATCTACGAAGGTAGATGATAATCATGATGATGAAATTGACAGTCTTATTAGGGCAAAGAATTGTCTGTCTAGAATACTAGAGGTCACACTGTTAGTATACAAACACCCATTTATAAGAGTTTATCAATGCTGTTTTAGCAATGTTACTCCGAAAGGCATTTACTATGTTAATGTGTATGTCCTAAGGTTGACACAGAGCTATGAACAACAAGGCTTGGTGATTGCGGTTGTGAGTTTTGTCTGATGATTTCATACGCCTACCCATATGGTTCCATGGTTTACATCTAACAGTTTAGTAATTACACTCAGAGGGAATGTAGTCATGGCGATATTGTTGCCTGTTACACTCTCAGATGATGGATTAGTAGATTTGGGCCTTGAGCGAGGACTCCAAGTCTTCAAGACCGTTTTATTTACTGTAAAACTTCATAGTACGTGTATACGAAAGTTGGGCTTGTTCCTACCTCTTTCAGACCCTCTGTCTACATTGAATACATTAACTTTTACTTACTGTAACCTATGTGAGACAAAAGTATTTTTTCAGATGGAATCCTGGAGTGCAATTTTTGAACTTGCAATTGTTGCCTATTGTTTGGCATGACAATGAAAATATCAGCAAATCAGTGCAACAATGCACAGCAGTGTACAGCACTGTGCAGCAGCTCGTGACCTCCAGAATACACACAAGTGCTTGTTTCGCTATATTTCACAATATAATTAAATATTACTATGGTTAATTTGCATGATAGTTATTTAATGGTCATCTTACTGTTTATTAAAACACAGTAGTTTTTGTGATTGATTGTTTTAGTTCATAAAATGAAGGCAAGTGTACAAAGTATGTTTTTAAAACGAGTACATATTTTTGTATAAATCTGGCATATAAAATCATTAAAAAATCATCCAACAGCATTGCCACATAAGGAAAAATTTTCCTTCCTCTACAAATAAAATTCAGGCTGAAAGGGATACAGTGGCGTTTTACCCGTGTTTTAGTAAAGAACTTCCCTGAAATTATTAAAGATATGCCACGATTGTTTAAGGAACCATTCTAGAAAAGCAAACGTTCAACATAGCTACAGCTTATCATTAATTGTGTCGAGTGACAATTTAAATTAGTAATTTTCGTGCAACATCTTATGCTAACAGACTAAAAGTCCATGAGCTTCGTTCAAAATGTTTAATAGTATGGATTAAAGTGGCTGTGGTACCTAGGTTTTCTGTTACTTTATATTTATAATTGGTGTCAGTTGGAGGGAATTTAGACTTGTGGCGGCACTCGTTCACCTACGCTGATTGGCTGTACTGATTTCGAGGTGAAAGGTGAAATAATAAAGTCAAAGTTTTCAAAAAAATACCAAATCCCGCCCTATAATTTCAAACAAATCGCCCTTCTTGATCTGTGTTTTGAAAAAAAAAAAATGAGTGAAGTCTTAAGAAAATAAGAACATGAAAAATTCATATCAAATGAAGCAAAGATACTGAATATTTGGTTGATAGGCGTAACTGCTATGATGTTGACATAAAGAGTTTAATTACGATTACATACTAGGAAAGAGCAAGGAAATTATTATTAATATAAATTAAGTAAAAAAAGCATAGCTTCACATTATCTACTCAAATCACTAATATTACAAGTGAGTTCCATACTGGAAAGGTATGAAATGCAGAGAAAGTCAAATTTATTTCCATAAACGCGAGTTAAATGAAGTCAGCATAGGTAGTAAATTACATCGCTAACCTAGCTTGTAGCTTAATCTGTGTCAAAGTGCTAGACCAAAAGAGCGTAATTTTCACTTGATTTAATTGACGAGAAGCAAAAAGTTTATGTAAGTAGTTTTCCCTGTGAAATTGACATGCTGTTAGGCACTAAAGGTTTCTATTTCTTATATCCAGTCCTATGTTAATCTTGCGTGGGGTTAGCCGGTGTCGATGGTTTTTGACTTATTAATAAGAGGACGCGACATACAATTCACGCAATGCGATCAGCTTTACAGTTAGTAAATTCTATACGTTGAAGGAATAAATTCCATTAAGCTAAAGGCCATATTATCAAGCAGATATCTGCGTTTCTCACCTTGAATTTGAGGCATACGCTCGGTAGAAGGTACTTACCCTGCCATAGTGATGTGTAACTCACTTTCTGTATGACGCTTGTAGTAGTAGAAGTAGTACTAAGAGTAGCAGCAGATGCAGTAGTTGCAGTACTAATACTGACATTCATGGCGGTAATAATGCATATAGTAATAGTCATAGTAATTTTCGTTGTATTTTGACAGTTGAATTATTATTTTTCCTTAAGTGAATGTAGAAATTTAACTGTAGACAGATAATACTCTCTATTGTGAAATTACAACGTTACAGAGTATCATATTAAGTAAATGGATAAAGGTTATTGGTTGTGTCAATCTTAGGACATGCAGATTAAAGTACTAAATGCCTCGTGGAGTAACGTTGCTACAACATCATTGATAAACTGTTATAAATGCCTGTTTATACACTGAGAGTGTGACCTCTAGTATTCTAGACAGACAATTTTTTTGTCCTAGTAAGAGAAGTGTCATAGTACTAAATACATTATTACGGACGAATGTAATTAGCATCTATGTTAAATAGTACTTTTTCTCCTTGTGAGTACAGGTGACACGGTTAAAGGCGATAAACATATGTACGAATACATTTAGTAATCATACTGACGCTGTAAATGCCATATTTTTGTTCCAAATACTTCCTAACGAAGGGCGGTAGTTTGAAAAGTAAGCCTTCTGATTACTAAAAGTTCGTGTTGTGAAATATAACAAAAAATTAACAGATAATTGTGATGTGAGTGTTAAAAATGTTTTCCCATTATACTGGAATCGAGGTTGAAGAACTTAATGGAGAAGAAAATAATTTTAACATAATATCTATATGTTTTTAGTGAGTAATATAAAAAGTCTCAGATAATATTTCAGGAACAATGAAACCATACAGAAATTTGTCTCAAGGGCACATAAATGGTATCATTAGCTGTTTGGATTTCCTAGCAATTAACGATAATATTTGATTTTTGAATTAACAATCGCGATTTTTTTAAAAAATTCTTTGCATTGGATGCTCAATTTATCCTCGTAAGACAGTGTGCCTAATCCATGAAGTGCGAGTTTGATGGAAACAGTGAATGTATTAACCAGAGTGGAAACGTCTCATGACCACAGCGTTGAAAAAACGTAATGAACTTCCTGGTCCTAACACCAATGAAATATTTCAATTGTTCACGGTATGTCTTTCAGTAGTTAATCTCACTTGGCCAGATAATAGTGCAGTCGATAGAATTTGCGCATTACTCACTAAATCTCCCGGTGGCGAGAATCAAATTCCACGGTGCATGCTAGGAGGGGACAGCTCTTTACACAGCTCACAGTAATTCGTATTTCACAAGTATCACCACGTCAGAAACTGGAAATAGTTCTATGAATTCTATTTAAAGCGAGTTCCACGCAGACGCACGTGTAAGTACCAGAGTGCCTTTCCAGCGCGTACTCAGACTTGCTGCAGGTGAATGGTCGAATGTACTGCGAAGCTGCCCTTTCAGCGACCAACCCGTCTAATACCCGGCGCCTCACGTCTCTCGTGATGCTTTCAGACTAGCTGCCGCCGGGTGGATGCCTGAGATGTCGCATTTTCTAAACGATACCACGCAAGTGACTTCCGCCGTGCCATACACCGTGAAATCTACCCACACAACCAATACGAAGAAGGTCGCAAGGTAAATATATTTGCTTCTTTTAACTTATTTGTTTTTAATTTGGCTTGAGTTTACTGAGCCTCACTGCAAACAACTTGGAACAAATTGAAAATTATCTTTACAGAGGAATCACAACATACATAGTTACAATAATGATTTAAAGTTATTATACAATTTCACACATGTCGAATACTTATAGCTAAGGAATCTTTACATATTATCTATAGAATAGACAGTTATCGGCTTCCTGCGCGCCAGAAATTTTCGAATTATACGTTGGCTAGCCGCGTAGTCATTATGGCAGATTCAAAGGTACTAACCCACGCCCGTTCTTCCTCGTACAGTTTCTGAATCCATAACTTGAAATCGGAGGATGCTAGACTGAAATTCACTACAGGGCCAGAATCTTTGGCCTTCTATCCCAGCAGGTCGATCCTGTCATTGTAAAACAATCCTAAATGGGCCGGAGTACATAGAAACCAGATTCTCGTACCTTCTCATTTACTTAGCTATTATGATTGAATAATTTCCAGTATTTGAACATACATTTCTGAGTGCTATAATACGGGTAGTTTCTGCAGTATAGGGACCGAATTTGAGCACCAATCGAATCAATATAGGTTCAACGGTAAAACTTTACCAATATGGTGGCATATAAATTGCTTGGAACATTTGTGCTTGGAGACATGAAATGCATATCCTACTTGTGAAGTGTTCTAATGTCGAGAGTTGGAAATGTGTTTTTATTGGAGTCTTCAATCCGAAGGCTAGTTAGATGCAGCTCTCCATGCTACTCTATCCGATGTAAGCCTCTTCACCTCCGAATAACTACTGCCACTTACATCCTTCTGAATAAGCTTGCTGTATTTATCTCTTGGTATCCCTCTACAATTTTCACTGCCCACACTTCTTTTCTCCCCAATTCTGTCAGTACCTTCTCATTAGTTACGTGATCTACGCATCTAATCCTGAGCATTCTTCTGTAGCACCAAGTCGGAAAAGCTTCTGTTCTTTTCTGACTAAACTGTGTATCGTCTACGATTCACTTCCATACACGGCTATACTCCGCACAAAACATTCGGAAAAAGACTTCCTAACACTTAAATCTGTATTAGATGTTAACAAATTCAACTTCTTCACAGACGATTTTCTTGCCATTGCCAGTCCACATTTTATATCTTTTCTACTTCTGTCATCGTCCGTTATTTTGCAGCCAAAATAACAAAAATGATCTACTCCTTAAGTGTCTCGTTTCCTAGTCTAATTATACACACGAACAAAGTGGGACGAATAAATGGTGCATTCCAAATGATTTGTAAGTAAGTCGCATAATGTAAGTTTCATGCAGATCCTCTAATCTCGTCTCGGTACAGCCGTTTCACTATACAAAATGGTTACCACAAGAGAGCAATAGAGAATAATGCTCTGAAATTTAAGGTGAGTGTGCCGAAGCTTTTTCTTATAAGACTGCTATAGTGAATGTCGAGTTTTTGCAACTGATAACGGAATGGAATGCCAGACGGAGGTGTGCAGATATCTGTTTGAATCGAAGTGTCGATGCTACGCAGTGAGACTAATGTTGCGACTAGCAGGTGGCAAAGGTTTCGCATGTCCAATGCAGACCTTATGCTCTGGAGATTATCTCTCATTCGGAGTAGGAAGTTGATTAATCTATTATTACGCTGCTAACTGTTGTGGCAAACCAAGTACTGAATGGAAACGTATTACGGAGTTTCCGCAGCCACTGCTAATGAGGTGCTTGTCAGAGTCGATCGCTTTGCTCCAAGGCATACACCAAGGCATCGGAGTTGCAGCATATCAAGTTTATGCACTGCACATTTAGCAGGGTTGTGATATAAGAAGCTCCTATAATAGATCACTGAGAGAACAAGGTTTTGTACTGTCACACTCAGAAGTATCTTAACGACTTGAACTGCATTCCAAATGATTTGTAAGTAACTCACATAATGTAAGTTTCATGCAGGTCCTCTAATCTCGTCTCGGTACAGCCGTTTCACTATACAAAGCGGTTACCAAAAGAGAGCAATAGAGAATAATGCTCTGTACGGCAATCAGCCCTGACGCACACTGATAACATGACACGAGTAATTCACGTATGAGGAAACACTTTATTAGAGATCACACCGTCTTTAACGCTTACAAACGCCATTTCATTACAATAAATGAAATTTCAAAAACCAAGTTTATATTCGAAATTACAAGACGAAAATTTTTATTCGATCAAGATATGCTACTCCTATCCATCAACTATACTTCTTGTTACCTGACCTCATAAAACCTTAAATACGGTTCCAATTACAAGTAACAAAGCTTTCACATGTTTTAACTTAACATGACGTGACGCAGAGTTTGTATATAACGGAGATTCGGCCCCGTACCAGACAGAACTGTTAAAAAATAATAATAAAGTGTTAGATGTAGCGCAAGTTCACCGGTAGCGAGATGACAGCATGAAAAGTGAAATGACGAGTTTAAAAAGTTATTTCCTTTTCGGGATTCGAACCTGTCACCTATCGCCTCTGTTCATAGCGACAAATAGAACTTAAATACCGGTTTGTTCCACGAATAGCGAGATGTGTGGCATGTCTGAACAGGAAATGACACGACGAAAAGTTCTATGGTGACTGGGAGAGGAACCCCGTAATTTCACCATAGCTAGGTATGGCACGTTTGGACCTGAGACGCGACGTGAATAAAATATGTGTCGAAACAGCTGTCGCTATTCCTGAAAATGCACGAAGAGTCCTGCTAGAGCTTCAGATGAGACGACTAAGATACTTGCGCTTGATTAGGAATTGAATACAGACACGCACCTTTCGTGGAGACGTTTAAGAGATTGAAATCTTGGGAAAATAACGAAGCGACTCAACTGTATTCCCGACGGGTTCAAATCCCAATGAAGTGGAAATCTGACTTCGAATCGCAGTCCAGCACCAATATTTTTAACACCTCACTTTCATATAGAATAATAAATAAGTGTTCTCTGAGCTAATATGAGGATTGGTTCAGTAATAAAATGGAATTTATGATGTAAGACAGCTTACTGGTTACAGAGTTTCTTCCTGCCGCGACTGCTGCCTCTCTAGTTTCCTAACCCACACTGACTCTCCTCCAGACAGTACAGAAGGATACCATAATGCGTACTTTCTGCTTGACCTAGTGATCACCAAAATCTCACAACTGGCGTCTTTATGAACTAGGAATGCGGTATGATGCGGAAGTTGCTACAGGAACTATAGCTGTCAAGTTAAGCTGTTGTGGTGCTATGTACAGGGCGAATCACCTAAACCTTACACCGCGAACATGGCGGAACCGGAAAATGCTATTGATGTGTGGTTTTCACAGAATGGATTGGCAGTCAGGGGCTTGCATTGTTAGCCAATCAACAGATTGCAATAATACCTAGAAAGTGTAATTTTGCACAAACTTACAGTTTTTACATGAAACGATGCCTATTGACACTAACAACTAAGAGTAGGCTGAATTAGAACCTCAGAGTTGTTTGTTGCAGGATTCTATAACGAGTCATTCGTGAAATATCGTATCATGACAAGTTTCCATAGCGACTCTTGACTGTGGCATTCAAGCTGCGTAGTTGCTTGGTTCGATGTCGTTACATTTTCTTGTAAAGTCTTGTGTGTTTTCGAGTGCACTGTGACTTACTTGTCAATTAGTGGGGGAAAGTCCAAGTAAAAGGTCGTGAGTGGAGGGTGAGATTTATCAATGGAGAAAAATTCATGATGCTCATGGTGTAGGAAGAGTGTAAGAAGAAAGAAGTTCGATCTTGTACGGTGTTTGCTGCAAGATATCCCAACAGAGGTTAATCATCTCGGTAATTACACTCCTGGAAATGGAAAAAAGAACACATTGACACCGGTGTGTCAGACCCACCATACTTGCTCCGGACACTGCGAGAGGAATGTACAAGCAATGATCACACGCACGGCACAGCGGACACACCAGGATCCGTGGTGTTGGCCGTCGAATGGCGCTAGCTGCGCAGCATTTGTGCACCGCCGCCGTCAGTGTCAGCCAGTTTGCCGTGGCATACGGAGCTCCATCGCAGTCTTTAACACTGGTAGCATGCCGCGACAGCGTGGACGTGAAACGTATGTGCAGTTGACGGACTTTGAGCGAGGGCGTATAGTGGGCATGCGGGAGGCCGGGTGGACGTACCGCCGAATTGCTCAACACGTGGGGCGTGAGGTCTCCACAGTACATCGATGTTGTCGCCAGTGGTCGGCGGAAGGTGCACGTGCCCGTCGACCTGGGACCGGACCGCAGCGACGCACGGATGCACGCCAAGACCGTAGGATCCTACGCAGTGCCGTAGGGGACCGCACCGCCACTTCCCAGCAAATTAGGGACACTGTTGCTCCTGGGGTATCGGCGAGGACCATTCGCAATCGTCTCCATGAAGCTGGGCTACGGTCCCGCACACCGTTAGGCCGTCTTCCGCTCACGCCCCAACATCGTGCAGCCCGCCTCCAGTGGTGTCGCGACAGGCGTGAATGGAGGGACGAATGGAGACGTGTCGTCTTCAGCGATGAGAGTCGCTTCTGCCTTGGTGCCAATGATGGTCGTATGCGTGTTTGGCGCCGTGCAGGTGAGCGCCACAATCAGGACTGCATACGACCGAGGCACACAGGGCCAACACCCGGCATCATGGTGTGGGGAGCGATCTCTTACACTTGCCGTACACCACTGGTGATCGTCGAGGGGACACTGAATAGTGCACGGTACATCCAAACCGTCATCGAACCCATCGTTCTACCATTCCTAGACCGGCAAGAGAACTTGCTGTTCCAACAGGACAATGCACGTCCGCATGTATCCCGTGCCACCCAACGTGCTCTAGAAGGTGTAAGTCAACTACCCTGGCCAGCAAGATCTCCGGATCTGTCCCCCATTGAGCATGTTTGGGACTGGATGAAGCGTCGTCTCACGCGGTCTGCACGTCCAGCACGAACGCTGGTCCAACTGAGGCGCCAGGTGGAAATGGCATGGCAAGCCGTTCCACAGGACTACATCCAGCATCTCTACGATCGTCTCCATGGGAGAATAGCAGCCTGCATTGCTGCGAAAGGTGGATATAAACTGTACTAGTGCCGACATTGTGCATGCTCTGTTGCCTGTGTCTATGTGCCTGTGGTTCTGTCAGTGTGATCATGTGATGTATCTGACCCCAGGAATGTGTCAATAAAGTTTCCCGTTCCTGGGACAATGAATTCACAGTGTTCTTATTTCAATTTCCAGGAGTGTATTTATCAACTTCTTTAACCAGTTAAGTGAAAATGGTAGTACAACGACTAGGCAAAGTAACAGAAGGAAACAATGACAGGAGAGGGGAAATTTAACGGTCTTGTTTCTGTTGCAGTTGATCCGCACGTTAGCTCCCGCAGAGTCGCACGGGGAAGTGGCAGGAGTCAATTTTTCCACCGAAGTCGGTTCCGTCCCTATCACGTCTCCCTCCATCAAGAGCGATATGGAAGCGATTATGAGAATCACGTTAACTCCTGTAGATTGGTGTTGCGATAGATATATAATGTATCTTGGTTAGTGATGAAGCCACATTTCGCAATTACGGTCATGTAAAATACGGAACATGCACTATTGGTCTGTTGACAATCCCCGTTGACTTCTTCAGGTGGAATGTCAGCGTCCATAATGTGTTAACGTATACTGTGCGACAGAGAACCCTCATCTCAAAGACCCGTTTTCCAAGGTCAAAACAATGAACGCCCATAAGTATCGCAGCCTCCTAAAAGAAAATCTTCCACAGACGTTCCAGTGCAGACTAGGAGGAACCTGTGGTACCAACATGATGGTTATCCAGCCCATGGTGAACGAACTATTACAGCACATCTTGTAAATAGGCTTTTTAAGTTCTTATATTGGTAACACCACCGCCACGTAGCGCTCTGTATGAAAATCACTGGCTGTGCTGCGTGCAGTCTGTGGCTCGTTTGCATTGTTGTTGGCTACTGTAGTGTTGGGCTGTTGGCTGATAACAGCGCGTAGCGTTGCGCAGTTGGAGGTGAGCCGCCAGCAGTGGTGGATGTGGGGAAGCGAGATGGCGGATTTTTGAGAGCGGATGATTTGGACGTGTGTCCATCAGAAACAGTACATTTGTAAGAATGGATGTCATGAACTGCTGTATATATTATGACTTTTCAACACTATTAAGGTAAATAAATTGTTTGTTCTCTATCAAAACCTTTCATTTGTTAACTATGCCTATTAGTATTTAGTGCCTTCAGTAGTTTGAATCTTTTATTTAGCTGGCAGTAGTGGCGCTCGCTGTATTGCGGTAGTTCGAGTAACGAAGATTTCTGTGAGGTAAGTGATTTGTGAAAGGTATAGGTTAATGTTAATCAGGGCCATACTTTTGTAGGGATTTTTGAAAGTCAGATTGCGTTGCGCTAAAAATATTGTGTGTCAGTTTAGTGTTGATCAGAATAGGTAAAAAGCGAAATGTCTGAGTACGTTCAGTTCTGCTCAGCTGTTTGAAAATCAAATAATGTAAGAGATTTATCAGCACAGTAATTCAATAATTTTTCTAAGGGGACGTTTCATATGTCGACCCTTAGCCGAGGATACCTCACTGGAATCTTCTGATTTTTTCTTGTAGCTTGTGTAATTAGTGTAGCTATTGTTTATTGCCAGCGCGTAATCATAGTGAGAATTTCCTTTGTAGTGGCAGTCTTTCATTCTCGTACAGTAAAACAGTTGTGGCATGCATGTAGATTTGCACCAAGTATTTCGCAGCAGCGCTTGCAATTAACTGGATATTATTTTCACTGTTCTGTTAATGTGATTTCTTATTTTGCTCTTCAAATTGTGCTTTTCTGTGTTATCGTATGAAATATTGTGACAATAATGGTGTGTGAGAAACGTAACACTAGGCTCCAAAATAAACTGAGGAATAATAGTAACGACGAGCGTAGCTTATCAGCACCACTGTGTAATGAATTAACAGACATTCAAAGTGGTAATTCGGTAATTGTGCATAGGGAAATGGAGTGGGTGGCAAATAATGGCGTAGACAGTGAAACAATTAGCGAACAGAAACATTATCGATCGATCGGTCGGCAACAGTTCGCCTGAGGAATCCGAAATGACAGGACACAATCTCGCAAATACTGTAGATTCAGGTTTTGGGTCCTCACCGTTTCCTCAAATAAGTCAAGACACATTTTCTGCTTGTCAAAATGTGAATGTTGCCGGTGCAAATTCACTGCCGAAAAGCACTGAGGAACATACTTCAGACACCAGTGCATTGTTATCACAATTAATACAACAAATGGGACAAACATAGCAAAAGCTTCAAAAGTTAGTCACAATGGAACACAATCTTCGAAAGTTAGACACAATGGAACAAAATCTTCAAAGGTTAGTCACCACACTTGAACAAACATGTGAAGATTTAACTACTGAGTTACATAAAATCGAATCGAAATGTCAGAAAGTCTGTAATGACGTAAAAACACAAATTTTTGAGCATTTCCAACCTATTTTTTCGCGGCATGAACATACATTACAGAATCATGAAGCAGCCATAAAAGAACTGCAAACTATTGTTCATGAAAATCATGAGACCTTGACTCATTAGCATCTATCGATTCGGTTATGCAACTTGCAAAAACTCAAGAAAACTTAAAGGACACATTATATACGATTTGAACACAAATGGACACTCTGAAACTTGGTTCAGAAAAACACACTCAGGAAATAAGTTCACTATCAGAGAAACTAGCCGAACTTTCGGATCAGTTCACTAACTTATCTACAAAGGTGGATGATGATCTGAATGGCACAAGACATGTAGCCTTCACTGACACAGAAGAGTACGAACAAATTAGGAAATTTAAACAAAATCAGAATCAAATTAATACGCATCTCCAAAGAGAAATCCGGGAAGTACAAGATCAGTTGACACAGGTAATAGAAGAATTACATGTTTCAGAGGACACTAGCGCTCCAATACGGGATGAGGGACATAGAAATACGGAACAGCCACTAAATAATAACACAGGGCACTTCGGAAATTATGAAAGAAATGTGCAAGGTACGCCGAATTTTGAGATGGAACCGCCCAAACGACGTAACAATGACCGACATGCGACTCGCCGACACGATGATTTTGACTATAAACTGTTTATTACTTCACATAAATTCAAAACATTTAAGAATTCCGGCAACTACATTCATCCACAAGCGCGGCTTCATCAATTCTCTCATTGTTTTCCTCCCAACTGGTCATTAGAGCACAGATTAGAATTTATGTGTGGCTACTTAGAGAATGAACCAGCTATAAGAATGCTATCGGTCATTCACGATTGCCACAGTGAAGGAGAATTTTACCATGCCTTCCTCTCAGCATATTGGTCTCAAGCCACAGAAGACCGAGTAAAACAATCTGAATTTTCCAGTATTGTGAAATATTTTGAAGACATGTTGCACAAGAATCAGTACCTGTCAAACCCTTACAGCCCCTCAGAACTCATCCGCATTTGCTTAATCAAACTGCCTGAACACATCCGACACATTATTATGGCAGGACGTTGCAAAGACGACATTGAAGCTTTTCAGGGACTCTTACAATAATTCGAAATTGACACGGACAATCGCGGGACGCGAAAACAGGAAAACAGTCATTACAGATCACATCCGTCACAATTCCGAGACGACAATAACTGGACACGACAAGGCTATTCTTACAACGTAAATTGTGACCAAAACAGACCCCACCCATATGACAACCGTTGGCAGACTAGTAATAATTACAGGGAAGATCACCTCTCTGCAGTAATGACTATGACAGAGTTAATCAGAGACACAGACAATATGGAAACCAAAATAATTATTATCAAGGCAGGCAGAATAACGTCAGACGCAACGGTCCCCCGCGCAGTTACGATTTCGGTTTCTAGCTGTGTTGCAGCATTGGTTTTATAAAATAAAATTAAATGCATTTGCTAATGTGAACACTTTCTATCAAGAGATCTATTAAATAATAATTTTATGATCCACATTCTTCGAAAAAGGAGCACTTGGAAAGGAAAGAACAATAAGAAGGGATTAATAACAGTTACTGCATACATAATTTTCTTTTCAACTACTTTGTAATTTTTTTGGTAGAATAACTTCTTGTTGTGCACCACTTTAATTACATATACATTAAGATGTGAATATATATTTCCCTTATCTGCATTGTTGTCTTTAGTGTACTATTTTTTTTGCTTGAGCTATGTCATGTTTAGATATAAGTTATCGCATTTGCTGCTGCTGTTTGCCAGGCATAGTGCTACTGTTTGACTTTGTATTACTCTGTTAAGCCAGTCTTACTACTGATTTATTTTTCTTGTTGCTGCACATTGGCTCATATTAGTTGTTATGTTGGATTTGCTTTGCTTATTTAAATTTACTGCTGCTAGCTTTGCCAATTTGCATTTTTTTCATTGCTGTTTGTTTTAATCGTTTTGTGCTACTGCATTGCCTCGTCCCTTAGTTTACGCATCTGAGCTCAGTAGATTTAAGTTAGCTTAAGATGGGGTAAGCTATATAAGAGAACGAGTGGTGATGAATTGGAAGAAATGCATACAGAAGCTATAAGAAAATGGTTTGGTCAAAAAAGTATTTTGAAAGAGGATAAGAACAAAAAAGTAGGATTTAGGGACAACAGGTTTAGGTAGGATTTTCTTGGAAATAAATGATGAGGTAACATAATGGAAAATAAATAATGACGTAAGAAATATGTGAACATATAAATACAGAAAGCATGCTTGGATAGGATTTTTTTGGTGGAAACAAATCTTGAAATAAGACGAAAGATCTATGAAATGAAGTTTTGGGTTGGACTGCAGTGCCAAATGTTACACTGAAAACAAACCCTGTCCTTTCCTCCTGTGTTATTCTGCTATGTGTTTGTGTACTCTTGTGTATTTGCGTTTTTCCTGTCTTTATATGTTTAGCTAATAAGATTTATGTTGTAGAATTTTTCTAGTACTAAGCTACATTCACTATGATGAGGAATACTGTTATCCTCAAATATAATTTGCATTTATAATATGTTAGTTTCTTTGTAAAGATGATTAGACATTATTTATTCTGTTCTGTTTTAATGCTCATGTGTGAAATTAATGTTTCGAAAACTATTCTCATTATTTTATATATTTACTTATGTCATAATTGCTGTAACACTGATGTACATGTTTATTTCTATTCTTTTGTAAAGCCTGTATTACCACAAATGTTATCTGTATTATTATGTTTTCATGTTGTTTTCTGTATCTCTGTAATTGTATTCTCATTTTATAAAGTTGTAATGGACACCAGTTCAGCAAATTAAGTAACTTGTAAGCATTCATTTCAGTGCACACGTTTCTGTCGGTCATAGTATATGCACAATATGTGAGGAATTGGGACCGTTAGTGTTTGCACGTGTGTTGATAATTCAGCAAGGGACTGGTTAACAGTATTGCTGGTTCTAAGGACATTTCAGAAAGTTTGGTGAGTACACAAGTGGTGGTTTATGGACTTGCTATATTGTTCGCAAGACTGTTCGATGAAGAATGTGCACTTGCACAGTCACAGCAGATGGCTGCTGGCCATCTCTACAAGGACTACAGTGGGTCTACATCTTTGATGACTCACCAATACCATTATTTCTACAAGGACTGCAGTGGGTCTGCACCTCTGGCGGCCCACCAATACCGTAATCTCTAACAGGACTACAGTGATCTGCTCTCTCATGACCTACCTACCAATATTCTTGAAAACTTCGAATGACTCTGCTGTGGGTTTGCTCTGTTGTGGCCCATTACCTGTGTCCATGCCAAGAGTCAGCACTGTCTTTCCG
Organism: Schistocerca americana; assembly: GCF_021461395.2. Taxonomy (NCBI): domain Eukaryota; kingdom Metazoa; phylum Arthropoda; class Insecta; order Orthoptera; family Acrididae; genus Schistocerca; species Schistocerca americana. The sequence goes on from NC_060121.1 coordinate 99,370,256, forward strand.
TTAGAAGGACAACACTACTTCTTCAAGACTGCAATGAAATCCACTAATTCCGTGTGCATTTTCTTTTACTACTCAGTCTTTGAGAAAAAGACTGCAATTTTACTATGTAAGTAGGCTGTTTAGGTTCTTATATTGGTAACGCCACCGCCACGTAGCGCTCTGTATGAAAATCACTGGCTGTGCTGCGTGCAGTCTGTGGCTCGTTTGCATTGTTGTTGGCTACTGTAGTGATGGGCAGTTGGCTGTTAACAGCGCATAGCGTTGCGCAGTTGGAGGTGACCCGCCAGCAGTGGTGGATGTGGGGAAGTGAGATGGCGGATTTTTGAGAGCGGATGATTTGGACGTGTGTCCATCAGAAACAGTACATTTGTAAGAATGGATGTCATGAACTGCTGTATATATTATGACTTTTGATGACTATTAAGGTAAATAAATTGTTTGTTCTCTATTAAAATCTTTCATTTGCTAACTATGCCTATCAGTAGATAGTGCCTTTAGTAGTTTGAATCTTTTATATAGCTGGCAGTAGTGGCGCTCGCTGTATTGCAGTAGTTCAAGTAACGAAGATTTCTGTGAGGTAAGTGATTTGTGAAACGTATAGGTTAATGTTAGTCAGGGCTATTCTTTTGTAGGGATCTTTGAAAGTCAGATTGCGTTGCGCTAAAAATATTGTGTGTCAGTTTAGTGTTGTCCAGAATAGGTAAAGAGCGAAATGTCTGAGTACGTTCAGTTCTGCTCAACTGTTTGAAAATCAAATAACGTAAGGGATTTACCAGCACAGTAATTGGCTAATTTTTCCAAGGGGACGTTTCAGTCTTCACGAATTGTTTCCAAATTGTGGAATTGGATACAGAGGACCTATACATTGGCAGGCCCGTTCCCCAGATATGACGCCAGTAGACATTTTTTCTTTTTAGGAAGCTGAAAGGTGATGTCTAAAAGGTCATACCATCTACATCCGATGACGCGAACAACGTATCATTGCACCCTTCTCCGACATCTCCGCTGAAATGCTAGCACGTCCGGTCTCGAACAGTGTATTGCCGCTGCCGGTGGTCGTTTTGAACGAAACCTGTGATGGTCAGTTGTCTCGTTACTGATCAGAATCCACATAACTGGTGTATGCACTTGTCTTGCTCTATAGTTACCACATATATTGTCGAAGTGTCGGCTTGGGAGCTTCTCAAAATACAATGTCTCGTAAACGACTCGCAATACTATTTTGCGGCAAACACCACTGACGTTCTAATTCACCGTACGTTTCGCCTGTTAATGTCATTAGAAATTGTTCCACTTAAAAAAGCGTATGTTTACACAAAAACTACAGTTTCTAAGTAGTATTATAATCCATTGATTGTCTAACAAAAGAAGCCTCTGATTACCAACCCATTCTGTGAAAACCATACATCAATAGCATTTTTCATTTCCGCAATATTTGTGCTACAAATTTTGGTTTATTCACCACGTATATTAGTGGCCTACCAACAAAAGTGGCGAATAGTGATGAACTGTGGCCTTCTACCCTTCCTGAGATACATCCGCGATGAGGCAGAAAATAATATTGGGAAGGGTGGTTAAGGAAATTGACTGTCTTTTCATTGTAACACTAAATATTAGGGATGGTGACAATAAAGCCGTTCTTTAAAAAAAATCTGTTTTAAATGCATAATATTGAATAGAATATTGTTTATTGCTAGAATTAATAGCGCCCGGTGGTGCTAAACAAGCGCCTCACGTCCAGTGAACGGCAGTTTTGGTTTGCAGTACACTTAAGACAGGAAAAGGAAGATAGTAGCCGCAGCTACTGATGTAGCAGGCTGCCAAACCGATCGACTTCCTATTTGCTTCCGATGTTTTGGTTGCAGTTGGTTCAGCTGGATGTTATTCGTAACTACAGATCCAGATCATATTGACTGAAATGAAAATAAAACTCAATGGCCTAGACTTCAGTATAGTACTGGCTCTCAGTCGATACAGTCGCAGCTGAAGGTGCTATGTCTTCGAAGCGTGAGTTTCCCAGTTGCTAGCCATTGGCTGAGAAAACCAGTTCTTCCTGTCATTAGTGTAACGGGAAATCGGTAAAGTTGTAAGCTAGATTTGGCAGCTATATAAGCGTCGGTTTACTTCCTGGAGTCGTTCAGAATTATCCTGCTAAATTCTCTACCTATAATTTCTTGTTATTTCCAATAAATATAACTATTCTCTCTCATAATTGACGTTGCGAATTACCGGTGTTATTTATTACTATGGCAGTGAGAGTGTGCTGTGATAGCTCGCTAGCTGGAAGGAAATGTGTCTCTTTTGTGACACAGAAGTTGTATTAGTTCTTGGTTCTAATATTGCTGGAAACGCACAGGCTTTGTTATATGTGTAGTGGATTGGCAAGAGCGCCAAACCACTATGAGAGGAAGCCGAAAGGCACGTGTTTAAGCTCACGCAGGCTGGCGTGGGGTCTGGAACAGGACACGGAAATGAGAACTTAGAAAAACGTAGCTTCTGGAATATTTAACTTTAACGCATAATTGGTGAACATCGCTCTTGACGATACATGAATTACAAAATCACTAACAACTGATAATAGCGCCTTGCTAGGCCGTAGCAAATGACGTAGCTGAAGGCTATGCTAACTATCGTCTCGGCAAATGAGAACGTATTTTGTCAGTGAACCATCGCTAGCAAAGTCGGCTGTACAGCTGGGACGAGTGCTAGAAAGTCTCTCTAGACCTGCCGTGTGGCGGCGCTCGGTCTGCAATCACTGACAGTGGCGACACGCAGGTCCGACGTATACTAACGGACCGCGGCCGATTTAAAGGCCAGCACCTAGCAAGTGTGGTGTCTGGCGGTGACACCACAATATGCTTACCGGGCTGCATCCTTCCAGATTTAAAACCAGTAAGTCAATCTTAATTTCTCCATCTTAAGTCTAACTCTCGTCACGCTCTTTATTTAGTACCCACTAAATATAAAGGTGAAAATATAAGAAATTGTGACATTCCACTATTATTAAAAATAATATTTATATGTTTATAACCAAAGAATTTTCGGTTTGTTGTCAGTGTAACGTTTGATAGAGTTATGTGTGGCACTGACTAATTTAGATGGGTTTGTTTCCGACACAACTCCAACTGTCCGGTTTATACCTTTTCTTGGCAGTACCGTAACGCTTCTTGGGTATGACCCAGGACTTCGCACAGACAAAGACCGTATTAAGGTTCAACGAGCGTAATGCATGATGTTTTGGACAGGCTCGTATTATGGATACATTTTGTTTGTTGAGATAGGGTCTTGTAGTAAAGTTATCATAGTAATATGTAATTCACTTGTATTAGAGCAGTACACATTTTTCTGTAATTCCTCTTTGGTTTCTTGAAAATAAAATAGTAACATAAGAGATAAATTAATCATCAACCTTATATTCTCTAAAATTACCTAAAACATTTGTGATGATGCTCAGGTAGTTATTTGATTTTACGCCTGTAGCAAGCAATTGGCTCAGAGGTAAAAGTGTTGTCAGTCCAACTTTAAGTACTTATCTGCCCACATAGATTGATTGTTCTACTAGTGCCGCGCGGGATTAGCCGAGCGGTCTAAAGGCGCTGCAGTCGTGGACTGTGCGGCTGATCCCGGCGGAGGTTTGGGTCCTCTCTCGGGCATGGGTGTGTGTGTTTGTCCTCAGGATAATTTAGGTTAAGTAGTTTGTAAGCTTAGGGACTGATGACCTTCGCAGTTAAGTCCCATAAGTTTCACACACATTTGAACATTTTATTGTTCTATAAGTAGCGAGAAAGGTAAATGTTTGAGGACGCAAGATTAGAAGAATGAATGAGGCACATCTTTCCTGTTATGATCCCGAATAGATTCCTTAGAGATATCAACTGAATGCGGACATTCGTAATCACACTGTAACAATACTTGAGCCTGTCCCCTCTACCGACTTCCTTACACTGCAGCTGCAACACATCTCAGTTGCTGGCAACAGATGCCAGTTTCGATGGCCACTCCCCTGCGCAGCAGTTCGTAACACAAAACATCTTTGTGCCACCAGATGCGCAACATTTAAGAACTCACACCGGAATTTGATTCAGATATGTTTTTTCTTGAACCAACCATTATTTTCTTATTATTACTTAACGCACGGTGGTTCAAAGCCCAATGTGGTCATCCTGATTTAGGTTTTCCGATCTTTCACTAAATAGATCAGGGCAAATGCTGCGATGTTTCCTTCGAAGTAGCACAGTCGATTCCCGTCCCCATTCTTCCGAGTCCTATCTCTTGCTTCGTCTCTAATAATCTAATCATCCTTCTTACCAATTATCTCGCACATGGCTCACTGAAAGAAAGGGTCTCACGTATGTTAAATTGTCGGAATTTATCATGTTTGCCAATAATCAAGTTAGCTCTGCATCAGTGCTCATTGGTCTTCTTGTGTCTGGGAAATAATTCGGTCGAAACGATCTTACCTAAAGTGAGATACTATTTTCTAACGTGATTCCTTCGATGCACTTACCCTGTAAACGGTACAAATATTTCCAACTCCCTCCACTACTTGCAGGTCTCTATTAAATCCAGAGAGACCAAACCGTCACAAATAACAGAATTTTTCCGTTTCACGCTCTGTTTTCTAACACTTAATCAACAATCCTCTTAACCTTCAAGTGTGTAACATTCAGTATGTCATCACTTGAACCGTTTTAGAACCTGAGACCAACACATTTACCACATTTGCCGTTTGAGTGCTAATAGAGGATGTAACGGATATAAGCGCAGATTATTTTTGTGTGGTACGTTAACATGTACACACATCAATGTGTGGGTTGTTTTCTCCCTGCATCGAACGGTCTTCCCATTAGCTTCACAAACTCATGTTTTCCGCATACTACACCACTAAGTGGACTACATCGGTCAGTGTACACCCACTACTTTATATCGTGTGTACGTATCCATACCTCAAAACCTCACCTGCTACCCGAGGGAAAATAAGCATTATGGCTTGGTGTTGCCACATATACTTGGGCGTACTACCAACCTAACAACATGCAACTTGTAATAGGTATAATTATTAATACGTAAATAGTCGTCATTCACCAATAGAAATACCTGCACGTGTAGTCATTATACACTGTATACACAGCACCGCAACACCCTAACATCAAAGCAATGGTTCCTGTAGAAACTTCTGCATCCCAGATTGGTACCAGTTCGTGCTGATGGACATTATGTGATTTTATTTGCGTGCCTACAAAATCAGGTAAACAGTAAACATTGATAGCCCAGGCAGCCGATGAATGGCGGCATTGTAATCTACCCCAAGGGACATAGAATTCTCAGTCTGGAGCATCCTTCCTACGACAACATGAGGAACTAGTCATATATGTAGTTTGGTGGTCTGTTGGGAAGATTCTAATTCCAAAGGCTTAAGGTCGGTGTTTAACCCACATTTTCGGCGACTATTTCAAGAAACCTGTAGAGACCTTCTTCACCACTGGTAACGTCAACTGAGCAACAGGGTTTCTTTGTGCTTCCACGTCCACACGAAACGTGACGTCTCCTCTCTACTGACTGAAGGACAGGACATGTAGGCTACGACATGACACAGGCGGTACTCGCGGCAAAGAGAAACTCTATCACTAGTAAGCTGTATTTCATCACAAATCTAATTTTATTACTGAACCAGTCTTTGATAAGGTAGCAGGGAGACATATTTCTTGTTGTATCCGAAACCTGAGATGTTGGAAACATTAATGCTGGTATTTGATTCAAAACAAATCTCCCGTTTCGCTAGATCTGACAGCTTCGAGACGAGCATCGTTCCGTTTTATTCCATGATTCCATACCCGTCAGGGTCTCCACGAAAGGTGAATGTCTGGGTTTGAATCCTAGTCCCGCACACTTATTTTCGCCATGTCATTTCATGCTTTAGAATGTCTCTTCACACCAAGCTACATACATAAAAGTCATTATAATTTTTTAAAATGACTTCGAGCGCTGTGATCAATACTGACAGGTGCCAAACACTTCATTTCCTGTTACTGGTGACAATGAATTCCATAGTTAAAGTCCATCATGTGCACAATGATGGGGTTCGATCCCTATCCAGTACAGAAGTTTGCGGTTCGTTGTTTCCTGTTCAGACATTCACAAATCTCGCTGTTAGTGAATTAAACCGATTTTTAATTTATATTCGTGACTAGAAACAATGACGAAAACTGCTGGATTCGAATGCTGGTAAAGCGAAACTTTTTCGTCTCGTCATATTAGTTTCAGTCGTCTCACTACTGGCCAATAAATTCGATATCTATCAATCGACTGTGTTTATTTAACAGTTACATTAGGTACTGGGTCGAATCCCCGTCCAACACAAACTTCACGTCATGCCTTTTCAAGTTTATATACAAGCGAAATTTGACGTGGAGAATAGATGCTGGACAGGAGTCCTGGGTCGTGGTCTAGTACGAAAATCTGTACCAAGTAATTTCAAGTATGTGCCACCTTCCTGAAAAATAGTTTGTTGCTACTACGTTGCGTTTACAACTGCTGAAGACTGTGTCATCTCTAATAACGTGCTTCCTGGTACTGCAATATTGTGGTTTTTAATTTTCATGTACACTAACACCAACACAGAGCGTTATTACTCAGCGCTCTCTCGTCAGAACATTACCACACTTAAGTTTCTCGTGAGTTTTCTACATGGTCCCAGATAAATGCCGTGATGTTTCCCCTAAAGAGCGCGGCCGATTTCCTACCCCACTCTTCGAACATTTCCAGCTTGGGCTTCGTCTCTAAAGTTCTCGAAGTCGACGGGACATTAAGCCATAGTGTTCCTTCCCTTACTAACTATTTCTTAGGATCAAACAGCTCTACCGAAAAGAGATCAGAGGACCTTCAAGCATGTTCTGTTATGTGGGTTGCATGCAAAATAGGCGGAACGCAGTTCGGGTCGTTCGGGTTTTGTTGTGCATAATAGTACATGATCAAAAGAATACGAGGATCTGCACCCCAGGAATTTCCAGTGATAGTTCTCTTTGCGTTAACATTCTTTTCTGGAATACACTAGACGCGTAATTCACTCGCGTTAAGTGCACGAGATATATGAAACCAAAAAAAAAGAAAAGAAAAACTTGCTTCTGTCAATAGTGGAAAGGAGAGACTTGCTATAAATATATCTGTTTAGTTAGAATGAAACAAAGTTTTACAGAAAAAAAATGTGAAGGAAAAGATGTTATTGTGCAACGATAGATCTTCGACTGATAATTTACCTGGCCATCATTTTAAACACTGAAGAGTGAAGAAACTGGTGTACCTGCCTAGTACCGTACAGGCAATTGCGAACACGCAGAAGCGCTACAAAACGACGTGGCATGGACTCGACTGATGACTGAAGCAGAAATGGAGGGAAATGACACCATGGATCCTGCAGGGTTCAAAAATGGTTCAAATGACTCTGAGCACTATGGGACTTAGCTTCTGAGGTCATCAGTCCCCTAGAACTTAGAACTACATAAACCTAACTAGCCTAAGAACATCACACACATCCATTCCCGAGGCAGGATTCGAACCTGCGACCTTAGCGGTCGCGCGGTTCCAGACTGCAGCGCCTAGAACCGCTCGGCCATTCCGGTTGGCTATCCTGCAGGGCTGTCCATAAACCCGCAAGAGTACGAAGAGGTGGATATCTCTTCTGAACAGCTCGTTGCAAGGCGTCCCAGAGATAACCAGTAATGTTCACGTCTGGGTAGTTGGTGGCCAGAGAAATTGTTCAAACACAGAAGAGTGTTCCTGGAGCCCTCTGTAGCAATTATGAACGTGAGGGGTGTCGCATTATCCCGCTGAATTTGTCCAAGTCTGCCGGAATGCACAATGGACATGAATAGATGCAGCACGCTTACGTACATATCACCAGTCAGAGGGTATCTAGACGTATTACACAATTACGGAGCCTCCACCAGCTTAAACAGTCGATGATGACATGCAGGGTCCATGGATTCATGAGGTTGTCTCGATACGCGTACACGTCCATCTGCTCGAAAGAACAAGAAAAGAGACTCGTCCGACCAGGAAAATATTTCCAGTCGTCAAAAGCCCAATGTCGGTGTTGAAGGACCCAGGCGAGGAGCGTAGCTTTGTGTCGTGCACTCGACAAGGGTACACGACTGGGCCTTCGGTTCCGAAAGATCATATCGATGATGTTTCGTTGAATGGTTCGCACCCTGACATTTTGTTGACGGCCCAGCATTTAAATCTGTAGCAATTTGCGAAGGGTTGCAGTTGTATCACTTCGAACGATTCTATGCAGTCGTCGTTGGTCCCGTTCTTTGCTAGATCTCTTTCCGGCCGCAGCGATGTCTGAGATTTGATGTTTTATCGGATTCCTGATATTCTCAGTACACTCGTGAAATGGTCGTACGGGAAAATGCCCCCCCCCCCCTTCATCGCTACCTCGGAGATGCTCTGTCCCATCGCTCGTGCGTCGACTATAAAACCACGTTCAAATTCAGATCTTCAGATCTTACCGTTGCAGCCGCAGTAACCGATCTAACAACTACACCACACACTTGTCTTATATAGGTTATGCCGACCGCAGCGCCGTATTCTGCCTCTTTACATATCTCTCTATTTGAATGTGCCATACTAGTTTATTGGGCGCTTCAGTGTAGGACCACAGAAACGTAACGAAACCAGAACTAAAAACAAGGTATATGATGTTCTTGAACACTAGGAGTTACTTACTAAGAAATAAGCAAAATAAACGGTATATTTCAGTAAGAGAATAATGGTGTAGTAAGCCAAAGCGCTGCCTAAAACATAAATAAGTTCGAAATTTTATGTAGACGTTAATTTTAGTACTGAAGAGAAACAATGACTACACGAGTCGGCGATGGAAAAACTGCTGAGATAAAACAGTGTCATTTTTGTGATTGTAGTGTGCTCAAACCTAATATTATAAACAAAACTTAATTCACGCTGTACCAAATAATTTTTTTTAAATTTTATGTTTGCGTTTGTTGCTTGTTTGTTGTTAAGAAAGAATAGGAACAATACAGATTTAGAAGACATGGTGTACCTCTCATACTGCCGAAATAAACTTGGTGATCAGTATAAGCTGTGGGCATCACGTAAATTAGGCTATGTGCGAGGACCTCAGAATCGTCCAAATTACGTGCCTTCGCATTTGTTATTTCACTGATACGAAGAATGCTTCAAACACCCGATGAAATGCAAACAATGGTTATAATATCCGTCAGGGCACTTTCTTGTATTTTGTTTTCTGCTATTGGTTTCGAGTGATCGCTCATTCACAAGGAGTACAGAGTTACAATAAAGATCTTTGTATATGTGTATGTCCAGATTCTTTGCTCCCTTCAGCGGGCCACTCTCGCAGAATGAAGGCGAGCGCACATCGGCTGCTCGAAAATCTTTCTCAAACGATATTACGGAAACTACTCAGTAGTTATTCTGTTCTTTATAGGCTTAAAAATTATTACGTGATCTCAGTACGCTATTTAAGCCCATACGAAGGGTTAGACTCGCATAGTTTGCTGCCGTTATGTAGACAGGAGTGACACCACCAGCAGTCGACCAATGGGTAACATATTTACGGAATTTTAGCTGTTGTATAATAGAGCCTTTCTGACGGATATCTATAATTTCACGGTATAAACGCCCAGAGGATGACCCCTACGTCTGGCTTAAACCGGTCGGTGGTATAATAACAATAATAAATGCGATTAAGACTGTTCTTGAATTATTGATTAATCATACTAATCGCTGCTTCTCTCCACAACCATGTTGTCCAAAAAACACTTTCTTATGCCTATCCAAGGAACGACACAACTATAGTGAATCATTCATAAATCCAACATATTTCATAAACGGTTCAAGATATCAAAACGAATTTTGGGCAAAAGCAGCACAAAAAAAGAAGACTCTTTTGGAACGTCGTTAATATGCGAAACTGATATACACAGCATCATAAGTAAGTATATAGCTTTTTACAGGATTTTCTTTTCGTTCAGTTCGAATATCGTAATAATTTTGTATACAGGTCATCAAACATATGCTAATTAACGCAGATATAATCGTCACTCTTATGAAAAATGAACGTCTTCTTCTTTCTAATTAGATTTCAAATACAAAATTTCAGATTTCAATGCAAAGACAAATTCTTAATTATCGACATTTTATGAAAGATTGTGAAAAAAGAATTGTGTTTTTTTTATTCTGACAACATTTATAAAGAATCTTTTACATACTAATTAAGATTTGATAACGATAATTAAAATTAGAATTTTGCGTGTGATATAAAAAGAAGAAGGACATTATTCATAAAAATAATGAAGATATATTTGTTATTAAGCACATATTTGATGAATTTTATAAAAAATGATGGAGGTATTCGACGTGAATGGGGAAAAACAATAAAATGGGAAGAAAACCTCAGTAAAATTCAAACCACCGATCCACGGGTTACCAGTTTACCACCATCCGACGCTAGCGAATGAGCTACGGTGTCTGTCATGCATACCACGTTCATTTTAGAGAATTAAAGTTGAAGGTCTTCGGAAAACTTCAAAGTCTATTTTCTCCAGAATTTTTCAGAATTGCATCGAACTGCTTTGGAAACTGATGTTTGCTTTTGAACGTCAAGTACAATAAACTTAAAAAGTTATAAAAATCCGATTTCTACAGAGTTCTTGTAAGCCAGATGGACTGTAAGTAAAAATACGTGAAACAGACAGCTGTTGGTGCAAACCTCTTTCTGGACACATGCTGATGCGTGATTGCTTTCACACGCTACTGGCGTGACAAGATGTGTGCTTTGCTAGCAGCAGCTACCGCTGCAGCCGGAATAATTTTGGCAAAACGATGAAACCGCAGAAATAAGTGCAAATGTTGGATTAACGAATACGTTTTGCGTCGCAATGTTTGCTTGAGTGTGGGTGGAATAAATACAAGTGACAAGTTATGTCACGTTTAAAAACTTCAGTGTTATGTCATCGAGTGATTTAGAGGTAATACTACGTTTTGTTGGGCCATTCATTGCGAAGGACTGTACGAAATATAGAGAGGCTATACCAATAGCCACAACATTCGGTTTCTTGCTACTGGGGACAATTATCCCAGTTTAATGTTCCAGTTGAAGATCTCTACTGCATCCATCTGTAGCGTAATACCAGACGTTTGCAAGGCTCAGGTGAAATCGCTAGAAAAATACATTAAGGTAAGTTGACGGCTACTTCACGTTTGTTTCTCTGAAAAACGAACAATTTAGTTGATGCTTAACGTCTGCTGATAAGAAAACGCCAATATGTTATTATTTCTGCTGAAAGGATTATACACTTCTATTTATATATTCATCAGTAAAATTCCATCAGTAGTGGTGGGATGCGCGCGCGCGCGTGTTTGTTTGTTTGTGTGTGTGTGTGGGTGGGTGTGGGTGTGGGTGTGTCTGTGTGAGTGTGCGTATGTGTGTGTGGAGGGAGGAACGGTTGTCTTTTTTGCTTCTTAACTTTCAGCTTCCAAACGCAGATGAGCGGTTGGAAGACGTGTCAGATTTTGAAATGAAGTGTAATTTTCCACACGGCCGGCCGGAGTGGCCGAGCGGTTAAAGGCGCTACAGTCTGGAACCGCACGACCGCTACGGTCGCAGGTTCGAATCCTGCCTCGGGCATGGATGTGTGTGATGTCCTTAGGTTAGTTAGGTTTAAGTAGTTCTAAGTTCTAGGGGACTTATGACCACAGCAGTTGAGTCCCATGGTGCTCAGAGCCATTTGAACCATTTTTTTTTTTAATTTTCCACACTCTTTGGGGCTTTGGACGGCAAACATGTGGGTCTATAGTCCCCACATAAAGCTGGAGTCTGCTATTTCAGCTATAAGCAACATTTTAGAATTTTTTTTCCTTTCTTCGACGCAAACTGCTTGTTTCGGTACGTAAACGTACGTTTCCAGGCCAAACGTCTGATGGTGGGATAATTTTCCAGGCGTCACTACCCACCGCTTTTGGAAGTGGATAGTTAAATATCCCTGAGAAAGGGTCTCTTCCAGGACGTACTGACTCAGTACCGTATGTATTCATCGTAGGTGATACCTTTCCGCGACCCATTTTGTCAGGTGAATTGAATACAGGGTCGCCATGGCGTGTGTACAGTTACAGTCAAGAGCACGGTGTATAGAAGCGAACACGTACGGCGTTTAACATCTGAATGGAGAGCTTTTATAAAACCAAGGAATGTGAATACTGATACAACAGAGCTTATTTCGCGCGTATGTGTTTCCCCACATAACTTATTTCGAAGAAATGTAGCTTAGTCACCTGTATCCTGGACATATCGATAGGTATGTTTCTCTACACAAATTCCTTCGAAGAAGTGTAGGTTCGTCACATCTCTACTACCTTCCTGTGAAAATTCCGGAGAAAGAAGAGTAATATCAGGAAAATGGAGAACAGATGTTGGGAGTATCTTGCGAGTTCTCGGTCTTCAAAGAACTCCATGAAACGCCAGTTCTGATGCAAGAACTTTCCGAGAAACCTGTGTGAATTACCTTACTACTGATAACGAACGTGTAGCCTGGGAAGACAAATTTGCGTAACGCTACTTATAAAAAAAGCTAGACTTTTATAAAGTACGGTTTTTGGTTAACTATTTTATATTTTATTGTGAGAATAGGCAAGTGTATTTAAGTCAAACAGTACTGCTCCTGCAAGTAATATTCACCTAAAAAAAGTAGCTGCGCCACTCTCAGCACTTGATATTCAAAATCTAAAACTCATAAAAGTCTCTGCAGACTTCAGTCATTACAAAAATTGAACACAAAAGGCGAATTTTAATGAGGCTGTGATGAAATCCCTGAAAGATTAAATTAGAGGCGTGTGTTCATGCTGCAGGCTCGCCCATGGAACTTTCTGCCTTACGAAAGTGATCGCTGCTGGCTTGGGCGCAGCTCCGGTTGTAGGTGAAATGCGTGTGGGATCGGTAGTGTTGTTCTAAAAGCATCAGAACCAGATGTGCTGGCAATGTGCTACAGCGAGGATGCAGTTTAAAACTGTCAGCTAATATCTGGCTGAAAACCAGCTAAGATTCCTTACAAGGCTCACCGTGGAGAACAAAACGTTTGGTAGATTCAGAATATTTACAATAAACAGGTCAAGAATGCGGAAGAAAGTATGTTTCATTTCGGTATTCACAACACGTGTAGCCGTAATGATAAATCATAAATAAAAGAAAGCTTAACGTTAAGAAAAAATTAAAGAATCACCAGATCAACAAGCTTATCTGTTAATTTGAAGCACAGGAGGAACGGTTTGCCATTGTTTGGATCTGGCAGGCAGCTAGGGATGCAATGGCACAACACTTTAGATCTTCCGTTTCTGATTTCGTTTCCAAAACGAAAAGTTCTTTTCGTATTTTTTTTTTCTTAGGAAGTAGAGATGAATGCCTCCCACTTTTCTCATTGTTTTCGACGATACAGTCTGCAAAGGAAGTTATGTGATCATGTGTAGTGGAACTGTGGTTCACCGAGCGCAGAAGGGCAGGGGCCTCGTCATTGTAGGGTCGTAGTCATGAGATTCTCTGCGTTTGCTTTTTGCGCAAGTCTGAGAATTTGTTGTGACGTTTCTACTCACATCTTTATCAGTATTAAAACAATAACTATTACGGCCAAACACAGTACCCGACAGCTCCATTTACTTGCTTTTTCTTTCCATTACTTCGGATGTAATGTTGCATTTAATGCCAGAGTCATCCATGTGGCCGACAATCTCGTCGCCCTCGCTGTCATGCATCCCTACTATGAGTAAACATATGAATGTAATAGTACGTGTGCATGTCATATGAACTCCATTAATTTAAAATACGCAATTATAAGCGTCAAAGCTTTCCATGTTTAAAATTAAGGGAGATAATTGCTTTTAAAATCAGTCATTAGTTATTGCAAAATATGAAGTGTGATGTAGGTGAATTATTGTGTCGTAAAGCGCCGGTAAAGGGCGAAGATTCTTCTCTTTGCAAACTTGGTACACTTTGTGCATGAAGGGAATTCTTCTCACTCGTTCCTAGCTGGGAAGCCCGGCGACCAGGTGGACATAGGTAGTGGGCCCACGGGCGAGCGGTGGTCGCGCGCCCATGTCTGCACGCTTCACAGAGGGCAGGCCCCCAGAGGATTAGCGGCAGGCGACGACGCTGCATACACCAACACGCTGCCAAGGGAAGCTGTGGACATTTGCACGTGTGCCGGAGGCAGCGGAGACTATAAACTTAGAGCGAAAAAACAGCTTTGCCGCGAGTGTATGTAACACGGACAGAGCGGCGAGTTGAATAGCAACAGCACGACTTGGCTGGCCAAGAATCTCAAGTGCCTCGGGGAATTTTGGCCGTTTCCCGCGAGCAGAACACCTGGGAACGTAGCGGCAATACTCAAAGGGAGGAGTCTCGGTTTATTTTTGTACTCTGTCTCACACAGGGTATGGATCTCTTTTCCTCGCGGAATGCGACGGCAACGAGGGAGTAAACTTTCAAAGGGACTTCTTCATTGGCAAGAATCTAACGTTGGCTTTGAAAAATAGCACGAGCTACGTACTTTACGGAAGGGTGGAGACAAGGCGCTGGAGAGGAGCAGCTCTCTCTCTCCAGGTGCAAGGAGCGCACAAGTATTGGTCATTCCGAATATTGGTTCTGAGGAGGCAGGAGTTCACTCTTGACTGCTTCCGATGTGTCGCAAGGGATCTCTTATCGCTTGGCATGAGACAATGCACTTTGTATTCGTCGCAAACAGCGTAGAGAGCAAAGTTTGTTAGATCCAAGCAGGCTAGCTTCACTCACTGTGTGCGTTACCAAGAGCTTCACTCAGGATCACATTTTGATTTATTACATGTCCTATGAAAGTAGTACTGTTACAACAGTTTTGAGCTTAGTTTAATGCAGTTTCACGTAGGTTTGCACTTGCAGATGGACGCATACCGTCGTCCAGTAACGACAACTTCCAGTAGCAGGTTTCGGTCACTATTTTCAGTGTAGGGCATGTAAGACGCTATCAACTACCTCGCCGGCAGAGTCTTGATGCAGCCGCACGCAATCAGCCGACTCCACCGCCACGCTGAGCACACTATGAACATGGTAACACAGAAAACGCCCACAGTCCTAGCTGCGCATTCTTCTTTCGCTTTCTTCAATTTCTTTGCAATGTGTTAGGTGCTCATAAAGACGCAAGGCACAGTATTCACCGTTTGCCCACTACGAGAGTCATATGTTCACCTGGTTTCTTTTTTTCCTTTTTATTCCTTCCTCATTTATTGCACCAGGTCAACCCGTCTCGTGTAATTTATTTATATGTTAAAGGAGAATGATGTCATACAACGCTCATGTTAAAACGCAAATACCAGGGCAGGCACCTTATATAATTCACTTGTTGTGAGCTCTTGGTGTCAATTCAATTCTATTTGTTGTTAGTTTTTTTATACTTTCTACAGTATCTGGCGACCCGAATTTTTTTTTTTGTTGATTATTATTTGAATAATTTGTGAGTTAATGTTTAATGAATTTGATAATATTTCAATAATTATTGCATATGCAGTTTAATGCAGTTTCACTGAATAAACCACTTATATGTTGAACAGCACTCCTTGCATTACATTTATAAAAATCTAAATAGAATTCACACCTCTTTCTCCCTCCCATACGTGGTATCTTGCAAGAAAATGTACCACCCTGCGAGGATACGAAATTACGTGGTTCCATTGTGACGTAGTCGGATTTCTGTTATCCACAAATTGTTTGTTTTTACGTGAGTTATCATTTATTCTAAAGAAATTAATTCAGCGACAACGGTGAATTACTCTCTCTCTGTTAATCTCTTAGCGCTGTGTAATAACTCTAAAATCTTCTCTTTCAGTCTGGACTGTTGTAGGTTCTGTCCTACAATAGGTTGTTTTCCAGCGTTGAGGTTGTAAGTAAGTTGTTTCACTGTGTGCAAATCAGGCAACTTTTATATATTCGAGATAGGTTTTGTTTCGTATTTTGGGGGTAAATGCATGCGGAAATTAGTCAATGTTCACTAGAGGCAAGGCTAAACTTCTGGCTAATAACGTAACAAATTCTTCTTTCGATATGTCAGAAACGGGTGACGTAAATTAACTCATATTAATAGGTCATGAGCCGCTAACGACGGCTGAGCTCGAACAAATGAAAAATCAAAACGCACAAAACACGAATGTCGACATCTCGGCCCCGATAGGCGCTCCGCAACTTCAGAATGAAGACGTTGAAACGGGGGCCCCACAACACGTTGAGGCTGTCGTTAATTTTGTGAATTACGAGGAAGAAGGCAGCGAGGAAGAAAGAAATAGGGCAGTGTCGCCACAACAGCACCACATAGGTGTCCAATTAGACAATCTTGGAGCAGTGCCAGAAAAAAACAGATAAATTTATAATGCTGTTGAAATGTATGCCGGAAATCAAAGATGAACTAACAAGTCAAATCAAAAACAAAATAAGGCATGTGAGAGAAGGCATTGAAGGTCAAATGAAGGAAAATAACGAAAGCCTGGGAAGGAAAATCAAAAGCGATATAAAGAACATCCAGGAAGGTAATGAACGTCAAATGAAGGAACAGAATGAAAGCATAGAAAGCATTAAGAAGGATCTGGAAAGTCGGTTAAACAATTCCACTAAGGAGATCAAGGACTCTCAGGAAAACATGTATAATAAACTGCGTGGGAAAATTGAGTAGGTCGCCGGTCAGACTACGAAAAATGAAAAAATCTCTAAATTAGCGGTATCCGTAGAGCAACTTCCGGTATTGCAGGCGGAGGTAACTAAGACCGTCAAGGGCATGAAAGAGAGCGTACAAAAATAAAAGAAATCGAGAAAAACCTAGAGAAAAGAACAAAAAGACGCAAAGGTCAAGCTCAAAGAGAGCAATAAAAGGTCGATCGAAACGAAGCTGCAGCGCCTGCAGAAGGAGGCAAATTTGACGACTGAGGCGGCTGTGGAAGTGACGACAGAAGTGCGCGATCGCTTAACCACGGAAACCGTGCAGGAATTAATTAGTAAACACCTTAGCGAGAAGGAGATGGCAAGTCATTCCAGCAGCGAGCGGGACATCAGTTTGCAACCTGCGCCGCCAAGCAGGCAAGAATTGCAACGATGATAGTAGGCGGACTGTCGGCGAAATGGCCAATCTGGTTATTGCAAGCCAAACGTGCAACACGCCACAAGGAAAGTAAACCACTGTAGTCAGCGCGAAATCGAATTCGGGAGCGCAAGTGATCACCGACATGGATTACCAAAACCTGCTCTCTGTGCAGAACTTGCACCACTATAAAGATAGTGGAAACGTTCTGCATCCCCGGGCCTTTTTACAGCAATTTGAAGTGCCAATGCCATGAAATTGGCCCATCAAATTTAAGCTATCTTTTATTTGCGGATTTTTAAAGGGTAGCGTAGCCGAGCGAACGCGAGGCGCCGCAGATAATTGCACCTCCTGTGAGGAATTGAAGGAGATCTTCTTAGGCACTTATTGGTCAAAGGCGACCCAAGAACGTATCAAGCAGGAGATTATTCTCTGTAAAGACTTTGAGAACTTGGGATTCACAAGCCCGGTCAAGTTCTTCGTGGTTCTAACTAAAAGTAATGTCTTCCTCGATGCACCATGTAGTGATAACTGCCATTGAATTACCAACAGTAGCTGATAGAACGATGCGGCAGTGATATTGAGGAGTTTAAAAACCTTCTCAGAGAATTAGAGTTTGCATTAGAGAGAGAGATAGGCAGAAACCGCAGAAGGCAACAAGTACAGGCGAACAGTCAGGCTGAGCAAACGGGAAGAGAGCAGCGCAGGAACCGTGGGCGTGACAACAACAATTATAATAATTCTAGCGGAGGAGGTCCGCGCTAACAGCCGTACAGGCGTAATAGCAATTACGACGGCAATGGAGGCAATGGTAGGAACGGACCATCGTATCGGAACAACGGCAGGCAATGGCGTCAGTCGTAAGACGGCGACGACGATCGTAATAATGGTCGAAATGGCGGCCGTTATCAAGGGGGAAACAATGACCGGAGACAACAGGAAATCGAAATTGTCGAGGTACGACCGGCGAATCCGAGACCACAGGACAGAGAACCGGAGTCGTCCCGACAGTGACGGGTGGCTCGCGCGGAACAGAACTCTAAAACAGCCGCGCAGAAACTCGGTGCAAAGTGCACGCACATGCTGGACTATGTGGACGTGACTGAAGATTTGCTTACAGAAAACGAACAAAACACCACGAATGACCTACACCCGGTAGATAGCGGAAGTCAGCTCTTGGCTGTTGCAGAGGCAGCCTTCGAATGGTACAAGGGTGACCAAGCACGCCACTGGAAAAGCGGCGGCAGAAAAACGCAAAAGGTTCGCAGACAGAGGGGCGAAGGTCAGACACTTTGAGGTTGGACAGAAAGTCCTATTGAAATCGCAACGACTGTCATGCAAGCAAAAAGGGCTCTGCCAGCAATGTTTCTCTGCTTGTGATGGACCATTCAGAGTAAGAAGGGCGGCCCACCCGAACTCATACCAGTTACAGTACATTAAGAGTAAACTATCATTAGGGTTACATCATATGAAACCTTTTATTGGTTAGAAATGGTAATTTGTTTGCCTTTGTGTTTCTTGTGTTGCGTTAGTTCAAATGGTTCAAATGGCTCTGAACACTATGCGACTTAACTTCTGAGGTCATCAGTCGCCTAGAACTTAGAACTAATTAAACCTAACTAACCTAAGGACATCACACACATCCATGCCCGAGGCAGGATTCGAACCTACGACTGTAGCGACCACGCGGTTCCAGACTGTAGCGCCTAGAACCGCACGGCCACTCCGGCCGGCTGCGTTAGTAATAAGTTCTGAAATGACTAGGATTTAGTGTATCAGGTATTTCATGTTTTGCGTAGTGTCTTATTTTGTGTCTTGTCTTCGATACAAGAGATCAGCAGATTGTTCAATGGTAAATTTGTAACAGGGCATGTTTCGTAAAAGATTGTTCCGCAACGGAAAAGTACGTTCCGACAAAGAAAACGGAGGAGCAATGATAAGGAAGATATTTAACCGCCTAAGCGTGTGCAGAGTCAGCTTATGGGATGTAGAGTGGTTGAAAGCGTCCTACTGAGCCAAGTAAAGGATGATGCGTTCGCGAAATGAAATATCGTTTGTTTTTCTTGTTTTTGTTTTTGTTTTTTTTTTTTCCAGTCGGGAAGAAGTGGAGCCTTGCTTTAGCGGCGTTGAAGGGGCGCGTTTTTGAGTGGTCCGCGCAGACATGCGTTGAAGGACGAAGTTTTGTGAGTTTTATCGGTCGCCGACAGAGAGAGATTTTTGGTCACGGCTCTGTGACGTTCGCCAAGGGCGAGTTTTGAGGCTCGAAAGATAGATTTCAGGAGCACGTAATGTGTGGGGAGGAATGGATTGTAGGGCAAACCTTCAACGTGGCGAACAATAATTCTAGGATGTGTAACAACGTCCAAGTTACGCGATGGAAAATCGTTGCTAGGTTAAAGTAGTTAGCTTTAATAATTAAATATTCTTTTTTTTATGTCTAGGATAGGGAACGAAAGAAGGGATATTTAACGACAAAGAAGATCAACGGAAGACAAAATCGGACCAAAAGATACGTAAGGAAGGACTGATAAAGAAAGCCTAAATCTAGAGAAAATGGTAACATAAACTGCAGAGTGTAAACACACGGATGTAAGTAAAAAGACGCACTGAGGTACTATCCATTGAATGTATTCTAATGTTACAGCCGTGAGACAAAGAACATTTAGTTACAGAATAACCCGAGTACTGCAGCCAAACAACAGCGCCAATTGTTGTAATTGTCTTTTAATAACAGCCCCATATCGCAGCGAGAAACGGAGAGTCGAAAATTTCGTTCCAGTCTGCAGTGGACTGGAAGCGACATCAAACCTACATGTATTTCCACCAATTTACAGGGAAGAACACAGAAGAACGGGAATAAGGGCAACGGAACTACCAGGTTTACGTAGAAAGTAGTAAGTAGAAGGCAGTTAGGTGCAGGGGGAAAGTAAATTGTAGTTAGCGCTAGATGGTAGAATGCCATGGTATGTAATTAGAATACCAACAACCTCCATCCGTCAGCACACCCACTTGTCCCAAACGCAAAACTAAGATAGAAAATAACGTAAAACGATATTCCAGCTGGAATATTATTGTTAAAAAAAGAAGAGTGTAAATGTATATTTTCATAGAAAGATATTTAGTTTTGTAATACAAAGCACTACGTAATTAGGTTGGGATTGGTTGTATGTTTTCCTGTTTTTTTACTCCTCTTCTTCGTGTCTTATATTGTTTTGTTTATTAATGTAATAACAGTGGATGTATCTTTTATAACTGAACTGAGTAAAGTAACTGAGTCCTTTTAAATGAGAATAACGATGAAACGATTGACAAGTTCCACAGTAAATTGTAATGTATGGAAAGGTCACGGGAGGTGACCAACAACAAGGGCTTAACTGTACAACATATAAATGAATGTAAGTAGGGGAGATTCGTATTTGTTTCTAAAATGTACTTTAGAGTTCTGTACGCAGAAACGACAAGGAACTTTGGGAGGTTGAACACAACATAGAGATAGAAAGGGGAGCTTACTGGTCACAAAGGACGAGACTGACAAACGAGGAAGACTTCGCAGAGCCTGGGCAGAAGTGTCGAGCGGTGGCAAGTAAATACCTTGTAATCCGGTTACCGCGAAGGCATAGCACAATGGGCGACGCCGATGGGGGCATTGCCCAGCCACGCGCAGCCAGTTCAACGCTCCAGACAGACAAACACAGCTGACGCACGTCACTGTCCAAGGAATTCTTGGCGAAGGCACAGAACAACGTCACAGGGGAACTGGAAAGCGAAAACCTCACCTGTATTCCTATCTGCCATCGGAAATCTTGAACCATGCGATAAATCCCATGTACCTTTCGCGCGCCATACCGCGCAAGTGGGAACAATCGGCGCCTACCATATTGTCCTCTCACGCATCAAGAAAACGCCCAATTCACGCCATACTATGGGCGTCAACAAGAAGAAAAGAAGAGCGTGGAAAACAGGCATGATGGTGACACTTAGATGTCGTACAGCTGCGGACAGCACAGGCTGGTATACCTGCCATCCTGGGCGCGTCCCAATGACTTGACTTGTCTATCAAGAGGCCAATCATAGCAGTACAACGTCACCATGCTTTTGGCTTGTCTATCAAGAGGCCAGGCAAAGTAATTCAACATTCAGCGAGCCACAGGAGAGTTGAGTGGCGTACCATCGATGCAGAAAACCAACTGCACCATTACCTAGCAGTCTGCAATTGCTTCATGGCCCTCTCCCTCTAAACAGTGATCCCTGATTAGTGCAACCAGCACCAGGTGACCGTTAAAAGTGAAATAAATATGAGAACACATTTTTTTTCATATGTGCACTACAGTTACACACAGAGGTATCAAAGAACCCAAAGAACCACACTTAAGGCAACAAATAGGACTGCCAACATGGAGTTTTGCATTAATTTGTTTGTGTGTTCTCTTTCTATGTGTTCCTGTGTTAGTTAAGATGTTCCTTTTATGACGATTATGTGTTTATATGTAATTGATGCCTACTATGTTTTCCATATGTTTTATGTGTTTAGCTAAGAGTTTTCTTTCATAAATATGATGTTTTTGTATGTTCTACTGATAGTTAAAAGTGAGGTGCAGAGTTTGTAAGTAGGCTGTCTAGGTTTTTATATTGGTAACGCCACGTAGCGCTCTGTATGAAAATCACTGGCTGTGCTGTGTGCAGTCTGTGGCTGGGTGGCATTGTTGAAATACTCGCTATTGTAGTGTTGGGCTGTTGGCTGCTAACAGCGCGTAGCGTTGCGCAGTTGGAGGTGAGCCGCCAGCAGTGGTGGATGTGGGGAGAGAAATGGCGGAATTTTGAAATTTGTAAGACTGGATGTAATCAACTGCTATATATATTACGACTTTTGATGACTATTAAGGTAAATACATTGTTTGTTCTCTATTAAAATATTTCATTTGCTAACTATGCCTATCAGTAGTTGGTGCCTTCCGTAGTTTGAATCTTTTATTTAGCTGGCAGTAGTGGCTAGCTGTATTGCAGTAGTTCGAGCAACCAAGATTTTTGTGAGGTAAGTGGTTTGTGAAACGTATAGGTTAATGTTATATAATGAATTCTACTCTGCTTTTGTAAATGATGAAAGTCTATGTGAATGCAGCTTGCCGCTAACTTGGTGTAATGTTTTGTCTGTACAGAAGTGTATCTGTCGCCTTTATCGCTCTTTCCCTCTCACACATAAATCGGTACAATAAAGTCAGGGCTTCGTGTTTTCTAGTTAGGCTGATCCGTGAAAAGACAGAGAAGCAATTATGCTAATGGGGGATTCTCTCACTCTCTCTCTCTCTCTCTCTCTCTCTCTCTCTCTCTCTCTCTGTCCTTTATCTGTGTACAGTTTAAATATATTATTTACGTGAAATCAGCCTAGTAGAATCTCTGGTGGAGCCCTTCGTCTTAATATTCAGCGGCTGGCTTGCTAGAAAAGATCTTTACATTTGTTATTATTATTAAGCACTGCATTCAGTTGGGAAAATCGATCGTTTGAACAATTCGTTCAGTTTACGACAGTTCTAAAATTTCAGATGTGGACGAAGCCTTTTTGGACGATTTCAAAAAACTCAGAGATTGCAGGCTCTCTTCGTCACAGCTGAAACTTCCCAATTAATTACAGGGCCCTGACAATCATCAATGGTTCAGACAGAGAACTCATTCGTCATTCACTCTAGAATAAAATGGTCACAAACCTTATTTCTGAGGAAAATTGTATATTGAATCCATTTCCGTACATGTTCCGTTTTCTGTTGGTTCCAAGTCTCATGTAATTTTCTTTTACATGTTTTTCTTTCTCTTTATCTATCACGCTAGCGGCACAAACTTTCCTAGCTCGCTTTAGCGCGAAGAAGAGTAAATAAATCTCCTTTAGCAATCCGACAATCTTCCAACCGATACTTCCGAAGCTGTTCCTCTCTCTCTCTATAATAACCATGGAGCATACATTTCTGTACCTCTGTTGTTCCAAAGAATAAACGTACTAGAAAAATACTTTGGCGTCGACGAGCTGTCGGCGCATATATTACTAGAAAATCTGATCAGATACTTTTCAAACGTAAATACATGTGGATGATTTGGTTGACCATTATTAATTATTGCGTGGTAGAGGGTAATTTTCCGTGGGGAGATTACAATGCCCCTCGCAGCGAGCGAAGTTTGTGAGCTCAATTTTGATTCACCGAACACACTTCGCGAGCTATCTATTAGCGTGGATAACCCGGAAGTGATGATTGTCAGTCCTCCGACTGAAAAAGAATATTATATTTGAGACAGACGAAGAAAAGAAATGTTGAAGACAGACGAAATGAAGAGACCGGTACCGCGGCTGTATTGCTTTTATGTGCATCTAGGTGTTATATTTGCTGTGCACTACCAAGGAAGATGATCTTTCATGAACTGATGTCAGGGTCTACCCATTCGGGAACTTTCTTAAGCAGGGAAACCTTGGAAAACCTCTTAAGCCTAGACCCCCAGCCTACGGTACATAGAAGATAGGAAAGCCTATAGAAGAAAAAAATATATAATTTTGAAATAGATCTCTAAAGGAAAGACAGGGATCAATTTGTATCACGATTTGGAGAAGAGTGGTTTGTGCCTCTAGCAAAAAAAAAAAAAAAAAACGTTTTACAATAAATAACGTGAATTCTCGTTTTACAATCTTGCTCCTGGTACAATATCTTGCGGTGCTAAACTCCCCCGGGTCTTGCATGTACCCGACGTCCACATTTGTAGTCGGTCTTCTACGCGGCCCCCTCTGTAGTTGATCTTCTAGGCGGCCCGCAATGGGAAGAGTAGAAGGAACAGGGATACTCGAATTCACATGCAACATTCATTCCAAAAGAATTAGCAATGACCAAAAGGAAAACTCTTCCTGTAAGAGAACTGATTAGGTTGCACCGTCCAAGATTCTCCTTTTTGAAAGCAAAATCCTTATGGCTTCATGGATCCTTTTTGTTACGACGCACTTCAAGGAATTCAACCATTAACTAATGATGTTGCCAAAAGCATCATCCGATTTACTCCCTTTTGAATACTCCTTTCGACTTTGCCTCCCCACTTGTGCTTATAAGTCCAAAAGTTCTAACACATTTTCTATCACTGATTTGTTCTTCGTAATTTAAAGGATTCATGTAACTTACTATAGATTTTGGATTCAAATCATCGAATAATGGAAAGTGTAGTTCATTTTATACCAAGACATCATCCATATTTCCTTGATAAGTCATATAATTCAGCTATACTCAAAACTTTTTATTCAAAATACATATATTTCTTCGCTTGAGTGCTGAAATGTAAAAGTTATTAGCATTGAGGAATGCGGATTCGCTTCTTTCAATTACTCTCTGATTCATACGGTGTTCATCCATGCTCATATATGGAAATGGATTTTTCACACAAAATTCCCAAACGAACACGAACCATTAAATTACTACTGAATCTATGAATATTACTTTCTTTAATCATTCATTAATAAATTAAAAACTCTTAACTTCTAATTATAACACCTATTCCTTTTAGAGTTCAACATGAATCAGTTTATCCTCGCGTTTGGTGCGAGTCTCTTACAAAGCATATCTGTATCGTCTATATCGATTTTAATTCTCGCACCGACGTCAACTGCTTTGCGCGGGAAATTATCTTTGCGGCGTTAACCGTCACTCACGATTCACTACCACAACACATCCCTTCACACGTTTACACATGTAAGCGTTCACATGAGATTATATATGAATATTCACTCGGAACCTCTTTTGATTATTCCGCGTCATTTGCGGGAAACATTTCATTCTTCTTGAAGGTCAGTTAGATCCTTAATCATTCTTGATGACATTAGCAATGCTAAAGTTCTATGTTCACCCAAACCACAGGTGAAGCCTATCTCCACTATCTTCTTTACAACACTCGATAATAATAGTTAGTCACTATTTCTATACTCTATGTCACTGATTAACTACACTCCTGGAAATTGAAATAAGAACACCGTGAATTCATTGTCCCAGGAACGGGAAACTTTATTGACACATTCCTGGGGTCAGATACATCACATGATCACACTGACAGAACCACAGGCACATAGACACAGGCAACAGAGCATGCACAATGTCGGCACTAGTACAGTGTATATCCACCTTTCGCAGCAATGCAGGCTGCTATTCTCCCATGGAGGCGATCGTAGAGATGCTGGATGTAGTCCTGTGGAACGGCTTGCCATGCCATTTCCACCTGGCGCCTCAGTTGGACCAGCGTTCGTGCTGGACGTGCAGACCGCGTGAGACGACGCTTCATCCAGTCCCAAACATGCTCAATGGGGGACAGATCCAGAGATCTTGCTGGCCAGGGTAGTTGACTTACACCTTCTAGAGCACGTTGGGTGGCACGGGATACATGCGGACGTGCATTGTCCTGTTGGAACAGCAAGTTCCCTTGCCGGTCTAGGAATGGTAGAACGATGGGTTCGATGACGGTTTGGATGTACCGTGCACTATTCAGTGTCCCCTCGACGATCAACAGGGGTGTACGGCCAGTGTAGGAGATCGCTCCCCACACCATGATGCCGCGTGTTGGCCCTGTGTGCCTCGGTCGTATGCAGTCCTGATTGTGTCGCTCACCTGCACGGCGCCAAACACGCATACGACCATCATTGGCACCAAGGCAGAAGCGACTCTCATCGCTGAAGACGACACGTCTCCATTCGTCCCTCCATTCCCGCCCCCGGATTCGGAATTTGTAGGATAATGTATGGTCCAGTATATAGTAACTCCCATTTCTTTATACTTTTCTTTATTACGGATGATTTGGTATATCGTTTAACTAGTACCTTCTCTCCGACATGGTATGTCTGTACCCTTTTGATTAATTTGTCATATTGTTGTTTTCTTTGATCAGCCTTTTTCGTCATATGCACACACAAATTGACGTAGTACGTCTTAAATGGATTTTCCTGCAGCAGCAATTCAGGGAATTCTGAGGAATTATTTACTTCAATCTCTTTTGTTAAACCCTGTGGTGACCTTGATAGAGCGTCAGCAATAATGTTTTGCTGCCCTGAGACATGTACGATCTTAAACTGGTATTGTTGCAGAGCGAGCGTCCATCTAGCCAGCCTGGGGTGTATCAGTTTACACGTTTGTAAAAACGTTAATGATTGGTGATCGCAATATACGATAGTCTTCGACCCATATAAATAATAATAAAAAATTTTAAATCCCCAGACGACCGCAAGAGCCTCTAATTCTGTCGTCGTGTACGTTCGTTCACAGTTGGACAAAACACGACTAGCAAACGCAATAGGACAAAAGTTAAGCTGTCCATTTATCTTGCGTACTTGGAAAAGGCACACTCCAAGACCCACATTTGACGAATCTGTTGACAAGTAGAATTCCTCTTGCATGTCCGTATGGTACAAAAGCGGTGCATTTACTAATTGCTTCTTTATCTCTTCAAATGCTTCTTGACACTCTAATGTCCAGAGCCAGGGCACATCCTTCTTCAGCAAACTATTTAGAGCTGCTGCATTCATGGCCTGATTCGTTATAAATCTTCTAAAAAATGAGGCAAGACCCATAAACCCTTTTAATTGCCTCCTATTTCTCGGTGTTGGAAATTTACTAATCGCAATTAGCTTCTCCTTGGTCGGTAAAATTCCCTTTGCGTCAACTATATGCCCCAGGAACTTGATTCTGTTTAGTGCAAAATGGGATTTCTGTAGGTTAGCAGTTATTCCCATGGTTTTGAACACGTCCAACACCCGACTCAGTAAGGTAACATGCTCCTCCCAGGTCTTCGATGCAATAAGCATATCATCAACAAATACTGTTATCCTGCTTCTTAATTCTGGGCCTGGAGCATAATCTAGAGCTGCTATAAAGATTCCAGCACTATTGTTGAGTCCGAAAGGAACTACAGTAAATTGGTATCTTCTTCCGGCATAAATGAAAGCTGTATATTTCCTTGATAACTCATCCAGCTTGACCTGCCAATACGAACTCCGCAAATCGATGCTCGTCAAATATTGGACATCCTGGAACCGTTGTATCAGTTCGTCTATGTTTTCCGGATGTGTTCTCACTGGAATTATGATTTTATTTATTTCCCTGGCGTCGAGTACCAGTCTCACAGTTCCATTTGCTTTTGGCACGACCAACAATGGGGAGAAGTATGGGCTTGTAGAGGGTTCGATCAAACCCCATTTCAACATGCGATCTATTTCTTTTTGAACTTGAGCCTTTAACCTCAAGGGAACAGGATAGAAAGTTCTACAATACGTTTCGTGTGGCTTAACGTAGAGATGGCATATGTATCCCTTAATAACTCCTGGCCTTTCGTCAAACACGTTTTCATACACTAATAATAATTCTTTGAGCTGCTTCTTCTGCTCTTCAATAATGCAGTCGGATTCATTTAACTTCTCATACACTAATTGACCGAAGTCTCCTTTGACTTGGAACTCACTACTTACGTGCTGTTTAGAATTTTGTGCAGTCCTGATTACTTGCACACTGATCCCACTATTATATTTTCTGGTAAGGCTTTCCTTTTTCAACAAGTCCTCAGTAACTGAGGCTAATTTCGCATTCAAATCATTTTGCCCCTCGGTAACTGAGGCTAACTTCGCATTAATGTCGGTTTTCATATTATTCATGCTCTCGGTTATCATCTGCATCTGTCTCATGATAATTACTAATGGATCTAATCCATGTTGCATACTTGCTGCTACATCTCCAGCCGTGTCTACCGGGCGTTCTATTGCACTATCTGTAGCGATCGGTTCTACAACACTTCTTACTACATCACTATTATCCGTGCTCACAGCTGAAGGCTGTTGCGTGTTGCTCTGCTCTGCTTGACTCATCTTAAACATTGCCCTAGTTAAAACCATATAAATGTTCTACAGTCAATATGTATATATCTCCCTTCACACAAGAATACTTCTGTGGTTACTTTCTTATGGTACTTATACAGGTAAATGCAACTAGGTCAGGTCAATCAAACTACGTCTGGCAAGGAACTCAATACTAGCAAGCTTTAATAAAAGTAATAGATCTGGCCATTTTTCTGCGCCTAGCGTGCTGCTTTTATTTGTAGATCCACTTAATTTGCCTGCGAGTATTTCTTCTCTTTTCCAAGTTAAGTTGTCTCGTCGTAGTTCACATGAAACAGAGAACAAAATTATTTTAACAACGTCCAAAAACGTGTCCGGTCACGGATTGGCCATTATAATGAATTCTACTCTGCTTTTGTAAATGATGAAAGTCTATGTGAATGCAGCTTGCCGCTAACTTGGTGTAATGTTTTGTCTGTACAGAAGTGTATCTGTCGCCTTTATCGCT
The DNA here is from genome assembly GCF_021461395.2 of Schistocerca americana. NCBI lineage: Eukaryota > Metazoa > Arthropoda > Insecta > Orthoptera > Acrididae > Schistocerca > Schistocerca americana. The sequence continues at coordinate 99,398,721 of NC_060121.1, forward strand.
CTTTCCCTCTCACACATAAATCGGTACAATAAAGTCAGGGCTTCGTGTTTTCTAGTTAGGCTGACCCGTGAAAAGACAGAGAAACAATTATGCTAATGGGGGATTCTCTCACTCCCTCTCTCTCTCTCTCTCTCTCTCTCTCTCTCTCTCTCTCTGTCCTTTACCTGTGTACAGTTTAAATATATTATTTACGTGAAATCAGCCTAGTAGAATCTCTGGTGGAGCCCTTCGTCTTAATATTCAGCGGCTGGCTTGCTAGAAAAGATCTTTACATTTGTTATTATTATTGAGCGCTGCATTCAGTTGGGAAAATCGATCGTTTGAACAATTCGTTCAGTTTACGACAGATCTAAAATTTCAGATGTGGACGAAGCCTTTTTGGACGATTTCAAAAAACTCAGAGATTGCAGGCTCTCTTCGTCACAGCTGAAACTTCCCAATTAATTACAGGGCCCAGACAATCATCAATGGTTCAGACAGAGAACTCATTCGTCATTCACTCTAGAATAAAATGGTCACAAACTTTATTTCTGAGGAAAATTGTATATTGAATCCATTTCCGTACATGTTCCGTTTTCTGTTGGTCTCATGTAATTTTCTTTTACAGGTTTTTCTTTCTCTTTATCTATCACGCTAGCGGCACAAACTTTCCTAGCTCGCTTTAGCGCGAGGAAGAGTAAATAAATCTCCTTTAGCAATCCGACAATCTTCCAACCGATACTTCCGAAGCTGTTCCTCTCTCTCTCTATAATAACCATGGAGCATACATTTCTGTACCTCCGTTGTTCCAAAGAATAAACGTACTAGAAAAATACCTTGGCGTCGACGAGCTGTCGGCGCATATATTACTAGAAAATCTGATCAGATACTTTTCAAACGTAAATACATGTGGATGATTTGGTTGACCATTATTAATTATTGCGTGGTAGAGGGTAATTTTCCGTGGGGAGATTACAGTTAGTCAGGGCCATTCTTTTGTAAGGATTTTTGAAAGTCAGATTGCGTTGCGCTAAAAAATATTGTGTGTCAGTTTAAGCACAGTCTTTTATAATTGTTCAAAGGGGACGTTTCATATGTCGACCCTTGGCCGACGATACCTCACTGGAATCTTCTGATTTTTTCTTGTAGTTTGTGCAATTAGTGCAGCCTTTGTTTATTGCTACCGCCTAATTGTAGAGAGAATTTCCTTTGTAGTTGTAGTTTTTCACTCTTGTACAGTAAAACAGTTGTGGCATGCATGTAGATTTGCACAAAGTATTTCGCAGCTGCGCTTGCAGTTAACGAGATACTATTTTCAATGTTATGTTAATGCGATCTCTTATTTTTCTCTTCAAATTGTGCTTTTCTATGTTATACTGTGAAATATTGTGACAATAATGGCGTGTGAAAAACGTAACACTAGGCTCCAAAGTAAACTGAGAAATAATAGCGACGACGAGCGTAGCTTACCAACACCACTGTGTAATGAATTAACAGGCATTCAAAGTAGTAATTTGGTAACAGTGCATAGGGAAATGGAGCGGGCGTCAAATAATGGTGTAGACAGTGAAACAGGTAGTGAACAGGGAAGCATTATCGATCGATCGGTCGGCAACAGCTCGCCTCAGGAATCGGGAATGACAGAACACAATATTGCAAATACAGTAGACCCAGGTTTCGGGTTCTCACCGATTTCTCAAATGAGTCAAGACACATTTGCTGCTTGTCAAAATGTGAATGTTGCCGGTGCAAATTCACTGCCGAAAAGCACTGAGGAACATGTTTCAGACACCAGTGCATTGTTATCACAATTAATGCAACAAATGGGACAAAAGTTTCAAAAGTTAGACACAATGGAACAAAATCAAAAACAAACACAGCAAAAGCTTCAAAAGTTAGACACAATAGAACAAAATCTTCAAAAGTTAGACACAATGGAAAAAAATCTTCGGAAGTTAGACACCACGCTTGAACAAACACGTGAAGCTATAACTACTGAGTTACATAACATTTAATAGAAATTTCAAAAAGTCTGTAATGACGTAAAAACACAAATTTGTGAGTATTTTCAACCTATATTTTCGCGGCATGAAAATGCATTACAGAACCACGAAGCAGCCATAAAAGAACTGCAAACTATTGTTCATGAAAATCATGAGCCCTTGCAAGCTAAAATTGACTCAGTTGCATCTACTGATTCGGTCACGCAACTTGCAAAAACTCAGGAAAACTTAAAGGACACAGTAGATACTCTGAAAATTGGTTAAAAAAGACACATGGAGGAAATTAATGCACTATCAGAAAAAGTAGCCGAACTTTCAGTTCAGCTCACTAACTTATCTACAAAGGTAGATGATGATCTGAATGACACAAGACCTGTAGCCTTCACTGACATTGAAGAGTATGAACAAATTAGAAAATTCAAACACAATCAAAACCAAATCAATACACAGTACAAAAGAGAAATCCGGGAAGTACATTATCGGTTGGCACAAGTAATAAAAAAATTACATATTTCAGAGGACACTTGCGCTTCAACGCGGGAAGAGGAACTTAGAAATACGGAAAAGCCACAAAATAATAACACAGGGCATTTCCGAAATTATGAAAGAAATTGGCAAGGTGCACCGAATTTTGAGATGGAACCGCCGACACGACGTAACAATGACCGATATGCTACTCGCCGACACGATGATTTTGACTATAAGCTGTTCATTACTACATGTAAATACAAAACATTTAAGAATTCCGGCAACAAAATTCATCCACAAGCGTGGCTTCATCAAATCTCTCATTGTTTTCCTCCCAACTGGTCATTAGGGCACAGATTAGAATTTATGTGTGGCTATTTAGAGATGAACCAGCTGTAAGAATGCGATCGGTCATTCATGATTGCCACAGTGAAGGAGAATTTTATCATGCCTTCCTCTCAGCATATTGGTCTCAAGCTACACAAGACCGAGTAAAACATAGCATCTTAATGATGAAACATTTCGAACTATCTGAATTTTCCAGTCTTGTGAAATATTTTGAAGACATGTTGCACAAGAATCAGTACCTGTCAAACCCACACAGCCCCTCAGAACTCATCCACATTTGCTTAATCAAACTACCTGAACATTTACGACATATTATTTTGGCAGGACGTTGCAAAGATGACATTGAAGCTTTTCAGGGGCTCTTACAAGAATTGGAAATCGATACTGACAATCGCAGGACGCGAAAACAGGAACACAACAATTACAGGTCACATCCATGACAATTCCATGACGAAAGAAATAATAACTGGACACGACAAAGCTATTCTTACAACGTAAATCGTGACCAAAACAGACGCTACCCGTATGACAACCGTTGGCAGAATAATAGTTACAGAGAAAGATCGCATTTCCGTAGTAATGAATATGACAGAGGTAACCACAGCAACAGACAATATGGGAACCTAAACAATTATTATCATGGGAGACAGAATAACTTCAGACGCAACAGTTCAGAGTGCAGTTACGATTCAGGGAGACATTCTCCACCATGTGACCAACAAGAAAGAAATTATGGAATCTACCGACACGACGACAGACGATATAATCGTAACGACAGACCTGAATTGCATCAGAACTGGCGAGATTCAAACAGAGCAGGGCACTCTCGACAAGGTGAATTTGTAGAAGTTAGGTCTCCTAATCCCAATAACGACGAGCGCCAACAAAGGAACATACAATGACTCGCATCGCAGGCAGCCGCGTGCGCCGGCTGGCTCAGAGAAAAGTAACATAGCTAACCTTGAGAAAAATTCCAGTATTCTTTACCGACGTATACTGCATGATAATTACGTTCAAGTTGAAACTCTGAGTACTGTGAAGAGTAAAGGATTGCACCACATTTCACATGTAAAACCGTTTATTCAAAGATAATCTGCTTTTTAACTTTGTCTTTGCCATATAACTTTTCACTTTACGTTACTAGTATGCTCTGTTAACATGCAACAATGTTTGAAGTTAAATATCCAGTCAAGAACCTAGGGAAATTAGACAAGTAATTACGAATGAATTGTTATAGTGAACAGACGACACAGTGTTGTTATTTGTACATTCTTCCTTGTTAGTTGCATGATTATGTAACGAATATATGGCTTACATACTTAGAACATACACTGTTAATGAGATTTTAATGCAACATTTTGGTTTACTTGAAAAGACATTCTTTATTTGAAGTACTTTATGTGAGATTACCGATGACTTAGTATTTGGTTTCTTTGACAGCTACACGATTATATCATGACGCTACTAATATGTGATACGATTTACATTGTTGATTTTGCGGTGTATTTGTTTTATATCTCCTCAGTTTTTCTGAATTCTTTTGGAAAGTAAAACATGTTTTAGTAGTAACTTTTGTGGTATAGCTACAGTGAGACAGCCTTTTCCATAGCACAACAATACGTTACATTATAGTACTTTCTTGATCACGGTAAGGTACATAATAACTACGATATCTATATGCAAAGCATTTCACTTTTGTTTATCATGAGGTAAGTACATTGACTTCTGCAGAACTTAGCTTTCGGAGGACGATAACTACAACACTTCCACAGAGATTATCTTACAACAAGAGCACAGTTTAGCGCTACAGAAGACGCATTTGAGTGATTAATTTTGTACTTAAGACATTTACTTTTAAAGATTTTTGAATTGCAAAGAAAGTTTTCCGTGATACATTTTATTCCATTGCTGTAATCTATAACACCTGAGGGTATAATTACATTAATCCTCAGGAGGTACACGCTTACTTTGTGTACCATGTGTTTGGCAAGCACAAGGAGCCCTAGTTAATATGGTATTTGCGTATACAACTTTACACATAGGTATCACATTTCTCTAACACACAAATTACGCAGCTATCTGATCATTTAACTGAGAGATAAACATTTTTTTACTACATCAGTGACACATGTTTACGCAATTACACAGTTGGGTAACTTCACACTTACGAAATTGTATTTTGTCTGTACTTTGTGAACTGTTCATATTTTTTCAGAGCCACTGTGATACTATGAGAGCTTTGAATGATGCATTTGGTAAGGGAGCATGATTTTATAGTACGTTTGAGGTAGATGACACTATTGAAATGAGCAGATAATATTTTTAAGTTTTGACATTATTGCAGAAAGCTACGATGTTCTTGAGATTTGACTGAGGTGTTATGATGTTATTTTTACAATGACGATGTGTATTATGCTGTTGAGGTATGTTTATGATCAATAAGATGATGCTACCGTAAATGGGGAATCTGATTATGCTACGTATTTATTTTGATGAAATATTGAAGAAGTGTCGACGAATATGTATATGAATAATGAGTAGTGGTTAGGGACTCTGATTTGTGGAAAAGGATGTTGGAAACCAAGAGTTATGAAATGTGTGTAAATGTACGAATGTATCTCAATGCCGACGAAAACTTTTTGAACACTGTTATATTCATAGGATTTTGTTTCTACACATTTGCAACGCAAATTCTCGACCTTTGAAATTTTTTATATGAGACTGTTACTGTAGTGCAAACTGGTGTTGTAAATATTTCGGTAAGGAAGGTAGGTAACTGTAAGCACCCACCTGCGCAACGGTCGCCTGGAAAAAAGCCATTAGTGTGTGTGCCTTTCAGAGGCACAGGTGGAGAAAAAAAAGGGGGCCATTATCCTCGCCATTGACATTCCTTTGTAGAAAGCATCGCAAATACAACACGCTCAAACTTGAAAACATTTGATAACACTGTGGAGCTCTTAATTTATGATATTTACTGAAATGCCTAATGAAATGACGAGAAATATTTTTATGTCTACACATCTGATTATGACTACTGTCTTTCTAGTTGGGAGATTTTTTTACTATCTTATGAAATGTCATATGGCTAATGAATGGTCTTTCATGCCTTCCTTTGTACATATATGCTCATTTTCTTTAATATCTAGTTTCTAGCTGCACTGCAGCATTGGTTATTATAAAATTTAATAGATGTACTAATATCACTATTTTCTGTCTAGACACCCAGTAAAGAATACGTTTATGATGTACTTTCCTATGAAAGAGAGCACAAATAGACATTTCCCTTCACAGGAATTGCATAAATAATTATTTTAATGACTTGGTAACTTTCTTGCAGAGTAAGTTTTTGTGATGCATCACTCTAGTGTTAAGATGTAACATAGGTATTAGACATGGCCATTTTTGTGTAATATTTTTTCTGCTTGAGCTTTGTCATGTTTAGGTATAAGTTATTTCATTTGCTGCTGCAGGTTGCCAGGCATAGTGTCACTGAATTTGACTTCGTATTACTCTGTTAAGCCAGTTTTACTACTGATTTATTTTTATTGTTTGCTGCACATTGCCTTATATTAGTTGTAATATTGCAATTGCCCTGCTAATTTATTTTAGTGCTGCTTGCTTTGCCAATTTGAATTTGTTTGTCATTGCTGTTTGTGTTAATTTGTTATGTGCTGCTGCATTGCCTCATCCCTTGGTATATATATTTGAGCTCAGTAGATTTAAATTAGCTTAGGAGGGGGTAGACTATATAAGAAACTAACTATAATGAACTGGAAGAAATGCATTGAGAAGCTATAAGAAAATGGTTTGGCAAAAAAAAGTACTGTACAGTGGAGATAAACTATTTTTGAAAGAGGATATGAACAAAATACAGAAAGCATGTTTGGATAGGACTTTTTTGGAAATAATGAAGAATGAAGATAGATCTCCAAGAAGTAAAGAAAGTTTTGTCAGCAAAATACTGCAGTAAAACAAACCCTGTCCTTTCCTTGTGTAAACCCACTACGTGTTTGTGTACTCTTGTGTATTTGTCTTTTTCCTGTCTTAACGTGTTTGGCTAATAAGAGTTATGTTGTAGAATTTTTCTGATTTGTTATTTTCTTTGTAAAGATGTTTAGACATTATTTATTCCGGTCTGTTTTAATGCTCATGTGTGAAGTTGATGTTTCGAAAGTTATTCTGGTCTTTTATGTATGTACTCATGTCATAATTCCTGTAACACTGATGTATATGTTATTTCGATTCTTTTGTAAAGCCTGTACTACAAATGTTATCTGTATTATTATGTTTTTAATTATGTATTTTGTACCTTTGTAATTGTATCCTTATGTTGTAAATTTATAATTGTATAGACACCAGATCATCAAATTAAGTTGCATTTCACTGCACACTGTTTCTGTTGGTCATAGTATATGCACAATAGATGAGAAATTGGGACTGTTAGTGTTTGCACGTGTGTTAATAATTCAGCAAGGGACTGGATAACAGCATTGCTAGTTCTAAGGACAAATCCAAAAACTTTGTGAGTGCACAAGTGGTGGTTATGGACTTGCTATATTATCCGCAAGACTCTTCAATTGTGATTGAGCACCTGCACAGTTACAACAGATGGCTGCTGGCCACCTCTACAAGGACTACAGTGGGTCTGCATCTTTGATGACCCACCAATACCATTATTTCTACAAGGACTGCAGTGGGTCTGCACCTCTGGTGGCCCACCAATACGGTAATCTCTACCAGGACTACAGTGGGTCTGCTCTGTGATGACCTACCTACCAATATTCTTCAAAACGTCGAATGACTCTGCTGTGGGTTTGCTCTGTTGTGGCCCATTACCTGTCAGCATGTCGAGAGTCAGCACTGTCTTTCCGTTGGAAGGACAACACTACTTCTTCATGACTGCATGGAAATCCACTACTTCCATGTGCATTTTCTTTTACTGCTCAGACTTTGAGAAAAACACTGCTATTTCACTGTGATGAATGATCAGGACTGTCTTTATAGACTGTGAGAAAATTTTAGCTTTTGACGAACATTGTATCAATAAGTGTGTGCATATGATTTCTTTGTTATTGCAATTGTGAAAATTTTTTTAACAAATATGTATTAGCCACTGCCCAAAACAATTTGTAAAATTTTTTGTGGGGAGCATGGGGGCTATGTAAGTAGGCTGTCTAAGTTTTTATATTGGTAACGCCACATAGCGCTCTGTATGAAAATCGCTGGCTGTGCTGTGTGCAGTCTGTGGCTGGGTGGGTGGCTATTGTAGTGTTGGGCTGTTGGCTGTTAACAGCGCGTAGCGTTGCGCAGTTGGAGGTGAGCCGCCAGCAGTGGTGGATGTGGGGAGAGAAATGGCAGAGTTTTGAAATTTGTAAGACTGGATGTCATCAACTGCTATATATATTATGACGTTTGATGACTATTAAGGTAAATACATTGTTTGTTCTCTATTAAAATCTTTCATTTGCTAACTATGCCTATCAGTAGTTAGTGCCTTTCGTAGTTTGAATCTTTTATTTAGCTGGCAGTAGTGGCGCTCGCTGTATTGCAGTAGTTCGAGTAACCAAGATTTTTATGGGGTAAGTGATTTGTGAAACGTATAGGTTAATGTTAGTCAGGGCCATTCTTTTGTAGGGATTTTTGAAAGTCAGATTGCGTTGCGCTAAAAAATATTGTGTGTCAGTTTAAGCAAAGTCTTGTACAATTTTTCAAAGGGGGCCTTTCAAGTTTTTTGTTTTGGTGTAGTATATGTGATTAATTGTCTACACTGAAAAAAAAATTATAATTAATATATAACTGCAAACAGAATGCCGAGTTGTTATGGATGCTGTAAGCGTACGACATGCAACAAGTGTTGCTCATGTCATCGTATGTAAATACTAATAACGATGTTCGTAATCTGTTAAATACAATATTAGGCGGTCTGCTGCATTTCTATTATGTTTGCTTCAGTTTCAATTTAGGCTTTATTAGCACTGAAGAGTGCAATTTGAATATTAATGTTTTTGCAGAAGGTAAAGTTTTCTTGTCAGTCAATAATAGACATGCTTTTCATATCATATTTTTTCCTTAAGGCATTGGCCAAGAAACTCAGTTTTTAATACAAACGTAAATATGGATAGAAGTTCCTTATGACTTGGTGACGATAGGAAGTAAGCTTTAGATGCTCACATTTTTTAAGCATTTCTGCCAGTTTTAAAGAAATTTCATATGTTTTTCTGTTAGACATTCAATAGAATCATTTAGGCACATAATAAAATTTTGATAGGATGTCATTGTAAAGGTATGAATGCGGTATTTGAGTGGGAGCTGAGTAGGTATTTATTTATTCTGGTGTTGGCCAGATGTAAATCCTTTCCAAATCCGCAAAAAAAAAAGCAGTTCTGTGATAGAAATTCGTCTTACACACTAAGAGATAGGTGGTTTAAAATTTTTATTCGTAAGTATGACTTACTACACATGAAGTAAGTCATACTCCCCATAAAAATTCTTTAAACGGGAGTGTGATGAAAAGCGTCAAAGCTTTCCATGTTTATAACTAAAGGAGATAATTGCTTTTAAAATCAGTCATTAGTTTATTGCAATACATGAAGTGTGATATAGGTGAATTATTGTGTCATTAAGCGTCCGTAAGGGGCTAAGATTCTTCTCCCCCCAGAGGATTAGCGACAGGCATACATCAATACGCTGTGAAGGGAAGCCGTGAACATTTGCACTTCTGCCCGAGGCAGCGGAAACTACAAACTTAGAGCGAAAAACAGTTTTTTCACGATTCTGGGTAACACAGACAGAGCGGCGAGTTGAATAGCAACACCACGACTTGGGTGTCCAAGAATCTAACGTGGCCCGGGGAATTTTGGCCGTTTCCCGCGAGCAGAACACCTGGAAACGTAGCGGCAATACTTAAAAGGAGAAGTCTTGGTTTATGTGTATACTCCGTCTCACACAGAGTATCGCTCTCTTTTCCTCGCGGAATGCGACGGCAACGAGGGAGTAAACTTTCAAAGGGACATCTTCATTGGCAAGAATCTAATGTTAGCTTTGAAAAATAATACGAGCTACGTACTTTGCGGCAGGGCGGAGACAAGACGCTGGAGGGGAGCGGCTCTCTCTCTCCAGGTGCGAGGAGCGCACTAGTACGGGGTATTCCGAATATTGCTTCTGAGGAGGCTGTTGTTCACTCTTGACTGCTTCCGATGTGTCGCAAGGGTTCTCTTCTCGCTTGCCCTGAGACAATGCACTTTGCATTCGACGCAAACAGCGTAGAGAGCAAAGTATGTAGGATTCAAGCAGGCGAGCTCCACTCACTGTGTGCGTTACCAAGAGCTTCACTCAGGATCACATTTTGATTTACTACATGACCGATGACAGTAGTACTGTTAGAACAGTTTTGAGCTTACTTTAACGGAGTTTCAAGTAGGTTTGCAATTGCAGGTGGACGCATACCGTCGTCCAGTAACGATAACGTCCAGTAGCAGGTTTCGGTCACTATTTTCAGTGTAGGGCATGTTAGACGCTATCAAGTACGTCGCCGGCAGAGTCTTGTTGCAGCCGTACGCAATGAGCCGACTCCACCGCCACACCGACCACGCTATGAACAGGGTAACACAGAAAACGCCCCCTTTCCTAGCATCGCATTCTTCTTTCGCTTTCTTCAATTTCCTTGCAATGTGTTAGATGCTCATAAAGACGCAAGCCACAGTATTCACCGTTTGCCCGCTAAGAGAGTCATATGTTCAGCTGTTTTTTTTCTTTTTATTCCTTCCTCATTTATTACAACAGGTCAACCCGTCTCGTGTAATTTATTTATATGTTAAATTTGAATGAAGTCATACAATGCTCATGTTAAAAGGCAAATACCAGGGCAGGCACCTTTTATAATTCACTTGTTAAGAGCTAATGGTGTCAATTAAATTTATATATATATATATATATATATATATATATATATATATATATATATATATATATAGTTCTACGTATCAGGCGACCCAAATTTTTTTATTTTTGTTTATCATTATTTGAATGATTTGTGAGTGTATGTTTAACGAATTTGTTAAAATTTCATTAATGGTTGCATATGCAGTTTAATGCAGTTTCACTGAATAAACCACATATATGTTCAAGAGCACTCCTTGCATTTCATTTATAGAATCTAAATAAAATTCACACCTCTTTCTCCCTCCCACATGAGGTATCTTGTAAACTCTGTTACATATTTTGAATGCCCAAAAATTCCTGCAGTGAAATAACAGTGCTGAGTGTCTATTATGCATTCATGCATAGTGTACTGCTGTGTGGTGTCTTATTTTGGAGTATTTCAAGTCTAGCAAAACACTCTTTTACTATTAAAAAATGAGCAATAAGAATTATAAAAGGGATACACCTAGGAAGTCCTGTAGGGACATTTTCCAAGAACTGCATGTTATGAGTCTTCCATCTGTATACATCTATGAAAGTATACACTTTTGAAATCCCATCATTTCATTTCTTAGAACAGTGGTGAACATGACTACAAGACTAGACGCAGAACAGAAGAAGCCCAGTAACATAGTAGTGTAATATACTATCCCAATATTCTTTTTAGTATCCTTCCCTTAAGAATTAAGAAGATATCAGCTTATAAGTCATCCTTTTACAATGTTGATGAGAACATGAATTTTATAAATTCGAGGTCATTCATAAGACAAGTGAAAGGTAGCCATGTGTTTTGGGATATACTGGGCACAATGTAAGCTCAGAATTTCTTTGCCTAATCTATTTCGTTACCTGCATTATTTGTAACTGTGTCTATGTGATTTGTTTATGTTTATGTATTAATTATCTGTATGATTTGTATACAGACGAAATTATTTAAGTTTTTTGTATAAACAATGTGCAAATCCTATATAATTGAATATAATGAAATGGATGATTTATAAGTATAGATATCCATATCAACAGTGCAAGATAGGAAAAAAAACACCTTTTGAGGCACTAGATATTCCGTTTTGAGACGTCTTTTCGACACTACTTACTTGAAATATTGTGAAGTGGAATTTGTTTTCTCCCTTTTGCAGCACATTCCATGAAACATATGGTTCACAAGTTTGTTAAATGTATTACAGGAGGACCCAGTTGTAAGGTAACGTGGTAAACACCTGTGATTAATTTCTGCCCTGATTGACCACTGACAAAGAACCATCCTGCACTACTAAAATCTACGTGCAGTGAATTATCTGAATACACGTTGATACTATGTAGCCCTAAGAGTCAAACACAAATTGTCAAGTTGTAATAAAACAATAAACAAATGAAGTACCCCACAAGACCGTCAAGGAATCCATTTGAATGAGAAAGATTATTCATGGAAAAGCTCGATTTATTATAATATAAACGTGAATGGAGTATGATGTTCCAACATGATAATTCAAAAGAAACATATATCAAATAAAACACCAGTAAATCACAAGTACGTTAGTAGTTGTTGTTGACTGGAAAAGTTGGCTTTAAGGTTTGGATATCTCTATGTGCTGTGTCCCTCTGTGAGTATGGAGGTCAATGCTATCTCAATGACTCTATCTTATACGACAGTGACGGTGCACCACTAAATTGTACGGCTGTTCTATGTGCATTAAGTAAACAACTGGTTCTGCAGGTGGAAATAACACGCTGCTGAAGGTGTAAAGTAACACAGGAACTTACCGATGTGCTGAAGCTACAAATATTCTCACCATAAACAGCTGCCATCATTAATGAACCCCGTGCTCAGTGGTCCAGAAATCTGCCAGTCTGCGACCCAGGCGCCTGCCCTCAGACTCGAACGTCGCACTCACCCTCAGTCTCTGCTTCCAGGTGAACTCTGTGGTCTATATTCCAGGCCGTAACTGAAAAAAGCTCCCCCTAGATCGGCATCCCCACATCTCCTAAAAAGCACTTGCCGTGAAGCATCTCGAAAAATCTGAAACCGCTAACTGCACGTGGCAGGAGTTCCTTAAGGCAAATTTTGTAGTCGAAAGTCTGTGCTTCGTCTCCTTCCAGGAGACGGCAGAAAAACCTTCCCCACTGAAGAGACTTGCCGCCATAAGTAACATCCTTGGTACATCTTGTAAAGTTACTATCTTATTTCCAGTCATAAAGCTTATTTTCAGTGTGCAAGGAAATCATTTAGCATGTGAACCAAAACATCTCAAACAATACTCCTGCAACAAATTGTCGATCAGCCAGTGGTGTGGGACCATCTGTGACTGAGAAGCATTTTACAATGATAGCAGATTCGGTTCTCTGAATAAGGTCCTCGGTCATTTGGCCCAAAAACAACCTGCATATGCGGAAAAAGATTTTTCTCTCAACGGGGAACAATTTGTAGAGTGCCGCTCCTTCCAGAGAGAGGGCCTGAAGGCTGTAAAATTCGATGGGAACAATATACCGTACTGTGTTAACAGAGGGCCACATCTGGTGACATGCGACTCCTCGTCGACTCGGCCCTTGCACAAACCTCGCCCTGTGAGTAATAGCAGCCACCAGCCCCTACACGCCGCGTACCATTCCACCTGCAACCAGCCGCTTCCGGCTTCGCAGAACTCCAGCCCACTTGCTCGGTCCTGCACTACGACCAGCGCGTCTCTTCCCCTTAACGCAGCACAGATCACAAAATCTTAGTCATCAGAAGGGAAAACCCGTCACCTCTGATTTAGTTCATAGCGCAGAAAGTATTTAATACACTACTGGCCATTAAAATGGCTACACCACGAAAGTGACATGCTACAGACGCGAAATTTAACCGACAAGAAGAAGTAGCTGTGATCTGCAAATGATTAGATTTTCAGAGCATTTACACAGGGTTGGCGCCGGTGGCGACACCTACAACGTGCTAACATAAGGAAAGTTTCCAACCGATTTCTCACACACAAACAGCAGTTGACCGGCGCTGCCTGGTGAAACGTTGTTTTGATGCCTCGTGAAAGGAGGAGAAATGCGTACCATCACGTTTACGACTTTTAAAAAGGTGTAATTGTAGCTTATCGCGATTGCGGTTAATCGTATCGCGACATTGCTGTTCGCGTTGGTCGAGATCCAATGACTGTTAGCAGAATATGGAATCGGTGGGTTCAGGAGGGTAATACGGAACGTCGTACTGGATCCCAACAGCCTCGTATCACTATCAGTCGAGATGACAGGCATCTCATCCGCATGACTGTATCGGATCGTGCGTCCACGTCTCGATCCCTGACTAAACAGATCGGGGCGTTTGCAAGACAATGTACTATCAGCTCGGAGACCATGGCTGCGCTTACCATTGACGCTGCATCAAAGACAGGAGCGCCTGCGATGGTGTACTCAACGACGAACCTGGGTGCACGAAGGGCAAAACGTCATTTTTTTTCGGATGAATCCAGGTTCTCTTTGCAGCATCATGATCGTCGCATCCGTGTTTGGCGACATCACGGTCAACTCACATTGCAAGCGTGTAGTCGTCATCGTCATACTGGCGTATCACCCGTCATGATGGTATGGGGTGTCATTGGTTACACGTCTCGGTCACCTCTTGTTCGCATTGACGGCACTTTGAACAGTGGACGTTACATTTCAGATGTGTTACGACCCGTGGCTCTACCCATCATTTGATCCCTGCGAAACCCTATATTTCAGCAGGATAATGCACGACCGCATGTTCTAGGTCCTGTACGGGCCTTTCTGGATACAGAAAATGTTCGACTACTGCCCTGGCCAGCACATACTCTAGATCTCTCACCAATTGAAAACTTCTGGTCAATGATGGCCTAGCAACTGGCTCGTCACAATACGCCAGTCACTACGCTTGACGATCTGTGGTATCGTGTTGAAGCTGCATGGGCAGCTGTACCTGTACACGCCATCCAAGCTCCGTTTGACTCAATGCTCAGGCGTATCAAGGCCGTAATTTCGGCCAGAGGTCCTTGTTCTGGGTACTGATTTCTCAGGATCCATACACCCAAATTGCGTGAAAATGTAACCACATGTCAGTTCTAGTATAATATATTTGTCCAATGAATACTCGTTTATCATCGGCATTTCTTTTTGGTGTAGCAATTTTAATGGCCAGTAGTGTATATTGCAACTAGATGGTGAGCCATATAGTACGCAATCTCTCTGAACCAATTTCATTAAACATCCTAACAGTTACAAAAATGAAAGGGAGGAAGCTCTCAGGAATGGGCATCCTTCAGTATTGTAACCTACATATAGAGCACACCGTTTCCGACTGGTATGAACCATGCTGTAAAATTCTGTTACTTCTACGTTATGTATCTTGCGTGTTCACAAAATTTTAACACCATTTTGTCGTAGACCATGATACTCTGGGACACCACACGTATTCCTTATCATTTTACTGCTCTCCAGCATGTTTGTCCAGTCTTGTTCCCTAGAAATAAAAACCTTTCTCCAAGTTCTGAAAGTACTTTGATGCTAAAAAGCTAGTTATCCTCTTTCGTACTGTTCAAACGCCATTTTGACTTGCAAAATATATTCCACATTCCATTCTAAATTGCCTTCCCTTTGTTGTGAAATATCTGTCATCCATTCGGCGCTAGTAACACTATCGTTCATTACGTATACAGACGCACTGTATATTTGTTGTTCTTTTCTTGAAAGAAAATGAGCTGCCCAAAACGACTTTTCATACATATTCACCAAATTCGTTGAGGAACAGATCTCAAACAAAAATTCATTTCAGCTCTGAAGTAGTCAATAGCGCGGAAAGTATTTTACATATTGCCAATTAGAATTCATTCTACGTTTGAATAAAGTTGAGAAATACTGTTTTACCATTACATCAACATAGCGAGAGGTAAATGCACAGTACGGCGTATAATAATGTCTATCGTGTCTCAGTGTGACCAACGTCTGTGGGAGGAAGTAAACGCCAACGTGATGTAAAAATATACTTCTTAAATTTTAATCATTTCAGTTTGTTGTATCTAAGCGAAATCAGACATAAAATTTTATTAATCATCGCTTTGTTGTGTTGCTCTGACTCACTGCTCTCACTTGTCTAATCATAGGTTAAGTAACAAACTGTTTCGGTAATTTGTCTTGTTTACAACAACTTATCGTTCATCATTGTTCTAACATCTAAAAATTCTGTTCAACTGAGAACATCAGCAACGAACCATAAAAAAATCTTCTAGTCGGAGACGAAATTAAAATTTTGTCGCCCTTTCATACGGCTCGATATTGTTGATCATAACACAGGCAGGTCTCTGGTTATAGACTAAACATCCTGACTTGCTATAGGGGAAAGAATTTCTTTTCCTTTGCATCTACATTCAGTAGTATTTGAAAACTGGATCAGTCAAAGATTATGCCATATTGAGGTTGCCTGCTAGAGCATCATTCCTTTCGAAAATACAAGGTCGGCAAGCAGCGTGTAAAGTTTTCCAGTAAATGTGTCATAGAGAAACATATTCTCAGTCCATCAGGTCAACCAGGAAAATGTTTTTCCAGGAGGTGAATTGACGCAGCTGTGTGAATCTCATTAGTTTTCATTTTCGAGGCAAAACAACAAAATATTGATCAATGTCTTCGTACTTATTTTTTAAAGTGAAGGACTCGTCAGTCATCTCCTGAACTACAAACAACCACAGCGTAGGTATAGATACAGGGGTACGGAATTTAGCGTTCTACGTTCTTAGTGGGGATTATCATTTATGCCATTTCAGACAAACTATATGTAGATCTCACCACTTTTAAATATTGTTGTTGAAATTTTTACAGGGAAACGACCGCAGAAATACAGAAATTTTGTTTTCAAAGCTGTAAGTTTATATTTGTAAGAAGGGTCCACTTTCACGTTCGCTACAGGTATGTGAGTGTTCTCTTCGACTTTTCTGCAGACGTTTATTCATCCAATTGTATTGACGTTTTTATCTACGTACTGGTAATGATGATGCAGTTCACATTTACGCAGATTGCGTATCATTCTCAACAGTGTTATTCTTTGGGGACATGTGACGCTCTCACATGCTTTTAATATCTCCATTTCGCTTTTACGTCTGTTTCAAAATGTTCTTTGTAATTCGAAACACAGTTTACATTAAATGTTAGTAATTAGAAATATACTAGTTTCGATCAGCTGTATGCAGAAATGTGGCACGTTTTTGTAGTATCAAGTTAGTATGAAGTTCTCGTACTATCTGTAAAACTATCTTTGAAGGAATGACCAAAACCACAAATGTTTTTAATTTACTTCGAAGATTTTAAGTTCTTAGTTTTTAGCATTGGAGGGCAACGTGGAGGGTAAAAATCGTAGAGGGAGACCAAGAGATGAATACACTAAGCAGATTCAGAAGGATGTAGGTTGCAGTAGGTACTGGGAGATGAAGAAGCTTGCACAGGATAGAGTAGCATGGAGAGCTGCATCAAACCAGTCTCAGGACTGAAGACCACAACAACAACAGTTTTTAACTATCTTTCTCATTTTTCTTTCACGCATTTGTCAATTTTTTTTTCATAAAATACTTTTCATGAGTCACAGTTGTCATCTACTTTACTGTTGTGAATCTAATATTGATCCAAAATACTTTTTTTTCCAAAGCATGTACACGTAAAAAAATGTTAGACAAATTTGTGGCTTTCCATTGTGTACCATCTATCCATGAAGCTGGCTATCATATTACCAAGCTATAACCACAATATTTACACACAGAAAGGGCTGTTACTTTAGTTGGTATTGCCACAGGTGGGTGCAACGTTCCATTTATGAGTCTGAAGGGGGAGACGCGATAGCATCGCCTAAGGCCTTTCTCCCACAACTAGCAGCGGACCCTGAACGCCGTTCCCGAGGCGATCGATGCCACCCATTATACCTTAAATGAAATGAGATGAAGAGATTGCAGCGACCGCCGAGGCGCACAGATAGTCATTTAGCGTCGCGCTCCGTGACCAAAATACAACAGGAAGCGGCCTCAGGTCGGAACGGTGAATTGTGGGATGCAATTGTCATCTGAGAGGTAACGTTATGTGAGAAAGAGGTCGACGACAAGAATTACATAAACATAGCAATCTTCAAAACTTAGATGTTCGTTGTGCTTCTGAGAGGAGGTATTAATAGTTCCTAGCGACGATTACTATGAGATATTTATGAAGCGGAAACTAAATTTCCTTCGAATGATGTAATAACTTTGCGATATAAACAGTACTGTCTTTGACGATGTTTCTGTTAACCATCGTCTTTCGTATCGATGTTGAAGTGTAAAACTATTCCTAATTAATGTTTTTGGGATCAGTCCAAATGTCGATGTACCAACTCTCTTCTGTAATTGGTTCTTTGTTTCAGTTCCACGCAAGTGTTCACATGTTATCCTGTTCTTCCAAATACGTCTTCCTATGTCGTCCTCTGCCTTCTTTCCCCAGTACTTTCTCTATCGAAAATGTACGTTATAACATGTTCCATAAATTTTATTTTTCTCTCCTCTACTTCCTTTTAATAATCTTCTCTCTTTACTGACTTCCCTCAAAACTTTCAGGTTAGCTTTCCCTCCATCCAGCTCTTTATTGACGTTTTCTGCCGTATCTATATCTCAGATTCTGTTCCAATTTACCCAAAGTCCTAGTTACACTTCCTTATGGCGGTGTACTCCATACATAAGACTTTGCAAACGATATTCACACAGATGTTTTTCTCAATCATAAATTTCTGTTTTGCCAATTCAGTCCACTTCCTTCAAGCGTCTATTATGTTTTTGTTAAACTATCATGATAACATAATTGTTTCACCTGATCAGTCCTGTCGTAATCAATTTTTAATCGCTTTAAATTTCTCACATATTTTGCCATGGTTCAATTACTTTCGTGTTGCTTTTGTTCTTTTTTGATTTCCATTGCTTGCAATTGTCTGACAGGACTTCCAGCATTTTATTCATTCCATTTTCGGAGACTGCAACTATTACAATAACATCAGTAAATCTTATACAACGTATCCCACCACAACTGACTATTATTCCATTTACCTTTTCCTGTGGTGATTCCTCAATGAGTACATTAAATAAATACGGAAGTGGGAAACATATCTTTCTTAAACACCTATCCGAATTTTGGCCTGTCCCTATATCTTATCAATGTTTTCTTGTGCTAAAGCTCTGATACAGTATTCTTCCTGTCCACTTCTGTTTTCTTCATAGCTATAAAAAATAGCTGCCTGTTCACATTGCAAAAATATTTTTCTAACTGAGCGAATGTAAGAAAAGTCCATCCATTCATATCCATTATTCTCGCCAATAGTACATGCCGGGCCAAAAATGTTTCTCTTGTTCCTCTGCTATCCCTATATAAAAACAGATCTTCTCCAGCATGCTTTCACATCTAATCCTTTTTTTATCCTGCTTTTAATTGTATTAATGTGTATTTTTAAGGCATCTCATAACATTGATTGTGTTCTATAAATGGTGGAGTTAACTTTCGTTCCTGCGTTGCATGAACAGTTTTGGCATAATTACTGTCTTTCGTACCTGTTATTTACTACTCTGGTGTACAAAATGCACATTCAGTACAACAGTTTCAGATCCAACTAAAATGTTTTATAACCTTTACTCTCTCGTGATTTTAGGACAAATGTCATCACCATTGAGTCACTCTTCTCTAAAATTGTCTATCAGTTATTCAATTATCGGAAACTCACCCACTTTTCCCTACGTTAACCAATTTAAACTCCTAAAAATAATGTAAACACTGAATAAAATATCGCCAATTGGTATCTATTGTGATCTTTCCAAGCTGTTTGTGCAGATCATATTACTCTTTCGGAGAAACTCAAGTTTTGTGGAACACATATCTTTTCACACTACTGATTTTAACTACCCTTAACAAGCATAAAGCTAAAAATGATTCTGAAAAATTCAAAAATTACTGGATGGGTAGAAAGTTTTGCCGATTTGGAAAAATAACAATGTAAATCCCTGAGGCATCAATTTTTGGTCCACTTCTCATCCTTATATATGTTAAGCGAGCTCCTGCTTAACATTCATCAACCAGAATTGGTGCTATTTGGAGACAATGCTAGTATAAAAGTAATTCCCATTACATAGAAAGCAACATAAGAAATTTTTAATGATGTTTTTCTAAGAATTATTAAATGATGCCGTGAAAATGGGCTATCCCAGAATTTTGAGACAACACAGTTTGCTCAGTTCTGCACAAAAATGTAGCCATACCTCCATCTGATGTAACACGTGAAAAGTAATGAGTAAATAAGGTGTAATGCTCCACAATTTTGTTTGTACATACTGATAAAAAGTTGAATTGGGGGAAAAATATTGCTGAAAATTTCAATCAATTAAGTCCATCTACTTCTGCATATTATGTGACGGCTAGTCTTGGAAATAAACATACCAACCTGCTAACACATTCAGCGGTATTCCACTGAATAATGTGGTATGGAGCAATTTTCTGTGCCAACTCACTACCGAGAAAGGATTGGTTCCGCAAAGACGAACAGTATCAATGATATGTTGCGTTCACCGGCAGTTGTTACGGAGGTATCCCTTGTAGGAGATAGGGATTTTAACTGCACCGTCACAGTAAATACATTCGCTGTTGATATTCGTCTAAAATAATCTATAAGAGTTTGAGAAGAACAGTCATCTCCATACGTACAACACTATCGGAAGAAATGACGTTTATTGCCTATACTTAAAAATGTCAGTGGGTCAGAAAGAATTTCAGTAAGCAGTAACAAACATTTTGGTCATTTGTACAAAAAAACAAAATGTCTAATAGACCTCAAATTATTTCTCCTGGGCAGCTCCTTCTATTCCAAGGACGAAAATAAGGCGTTCATTAATGTTAACACTAATGTTGTATACACACCTTAGAAATTGACGTATTCCACTTCATTGCGTTAAAAGATTCGCTCAGTTAGTCTACGGAACGTATAGCTAACTAAGTTTGAATTTAAAGTATAAGAAATGGGAAATATTTGCCATTCATAAGGTAGGTTTCTGATAGAGATGCAGATGAAGCATGTGTATATTTTTCATGTGCAGCACATCCACAATTTATAAACTGCCATTCCTCTTGATACGATTTCACAAAGCATTGTATTAATCCTTTTTTGTATGAAATTGAAGAAGAAAGAAAACCTGTTTTGTGGTTCACCAGGACTCATAGAACAACATTCGGTAACAAGAATGAAAGATTCTTGTATTTCACCAGGACTCATAGCACATAGCAGCCAGCTCGGACATTGTCCCATGCGACCTCTGAAAAAAAGTAATTAAGCGTAAATCGGATCTAACGGGGTTATGTGTGACCTCATCAAGGTCTTTAGTCGTGTTTTAATGGATTCCAGTTCTGAACGATGAGCAAGTGTCATGCACTCCGAATAAAGGTTGAAAAAGAAAGGAAAAAACTGAGTACAATGGATTCCATTCAAGTAATTATTGCTATCAGTTACTGTAGGCCTAATGTGTGGTAGAAAAGTTTTGAGTACACGCATCCTCAAATGAAAGTGTGTAACAATAGGTATGACATGGTTGTGTTAGTGGCAAATGTTCCTTTCGGTGCGACGCTATCAATACGACGCCACAGATGCCGCGAAAGTGCTGCAAGAACGTAGTTTAAGTGTTCATTAAGCACTGCCACATTCAAAGAAACAGCAATAAGATCATTTCTGTACATACATTTATCTGTTGATAAATAATGGTAACTCTATAACTGTGTAAATTACGATAGCTAATTGGATTTACAGCCCTTTAATTGAGTCTTGGTAGTCTTTGAAGATTTTACAAACAATGAGAAAATGGAGCTATAGAGATGATACGTTACGTTCTACATCTGCACCTACAATGTGATAATAAGTATCCGGACGCCCCCAAAAACATACGTTTTTGATATTAGGTGCATTGTGCTGCCACATACTGCCAGGTACTCCGTATTAGCAACCTCAGTGGTCATTAGATATAGTGACAGAGCAGAATGGGGCGCTCCGTGGAACTCACGGGCTTCGAACTTGGTCTGGTGACTGGGTGCCACTTGTGTCACACGCCTGTACACGAGACTTCCATACTTCTAAACATCGCTAGGTTCACTATATCCGATGAGTTAGTGAAGCGGAAACGTGAAGGGACACGTACGGCACAAAAGCGTACAGCCCGACTTCGTGTGTTGACTGACAGACACCGCCAACAGTTGACGAGGATCGTTATGTGTAATAGGCAGACATCTATCCAGACCGTCACACAGGAATTCCAAACTGCATCAGGATCCGATGCAAGTACTATGACAGTCAGGCGGGAGGTGAGAAAACTTGCATTTCATGGTCGAGCGGTTGCTCATAAGTGACTCGTCACGCCGGTAAATGCCAAACAACGCCTCGCTTGTGGTAAGGAGCGTAAATACTGGGTGATTCAACATTGAAAAAACATTGTGTGGAGTGACGAATAACGGTACACAAAGTAGCGATCCGATGGCAGGGTGTGGGTATGAGGAGTATCAACTGAACGTCATCTGCCAGCGTGTCTATCCCCAACAGCAAAATTCGGAGGCAGTGGTGCTATGGTTTGGTCGTGTTTTTCATGGAGGGCCCTTGCACCCCATGTTGGTTTGCGTGGCACTATCGCAGCACATTGATGCTGTAAGCATTGTCTTGCTTCTCACTATTGAAGAGCAAATCGAGGATGGCGATTGCATCTTACAACACGATCGAGAAACTGTTCGTAATGCACTGCCTGAGGCGGAGTAGTTACACGACAAAACACCCCTGTAATGGACTAGCCTGCACAGAGTCCTCACTTGAATCCTACAGAACATCTTTGCGATGTTTTCAAACGCCGACTTTGTGCCAGGCATCACAGACCGACATCGATACCTCTCCTCAGTGCAGCACTTCGTGAAGAATGGGTTGCCATTGCCCAAGAAACCTTCCAGCACCCGAATGAACGTATGCCTGCGACAGTGGAAGCTGTCATCAAGGCTAAGGATGCGGCAACACCATACTGAATTCCAGCATTACCGATGGAAGGTGCCATGAACTAGTAAGTCGTTTTCAGCCAGGTGTCCGGATACTTTTGATCACATAGTGTACATCTACGTGTACACTCAGCAAGCCCTCTTACCGTGTGCGGCGGAGGGTACTTTTGGTACCACAATGTAATCTACCCTTTGCTGTGAGGAGAATGACTGTCGGTAAAGCTCCACGCAAATGCTAATTTCCCTAAATTTCACGAGACAAAAGGGAAGAGGTAGTTTGTTGTACGATTCTTCATGAAATGTACGCTTTATGTGTGTCAGCAGCGTACCTTCTCGTCACGCACAATGTATTTGTTGTAGCGTTTGCCACTCGAGTTTGTGCACCACCTCTGTAACGAATCAGATTTGTCGATGGATTCAGGTCTTCCTTGCAGTTACAGCTCAACATGTTTTTCTTGACGGATCAAAAGTTGCCATTGTTTCGGGAGTATTTCTAGGGATTGTAATGGGCCCGTTACTGTTTATAGTTTAGTTTAATGACGCAGTGGATAACGCTGAAGACTGTGTAGGGCTATTCACGGGCGATAATGCTGTCTATATGAAGATTGCAACTCCAGAAAGGGCAACGGTGCACGAAGATCTGCTGAGTGTCAACGGTCGGTAGTTGGCCCTGAACGCAAGTAGATGTTGCATATTACGCAAGAGTATGCGTAAAGAACAACTAGTGTTCGGTTACTCTATTGGGACAAATCAGTGGAAACAGAAAATAGAGTCAGATATCAAGGAGTAACCATTCGAAACGGCCTAAAATAGAATGACCTCATAAAACAAATTCTAGGAAAAGCAGATAATAGGCTGATATTCGTTGAAAAAGTCATTCATTATTAAGAAGACGCCTACGTTACGCTCGCTCTACGGAATCTGGTATGGTTCATCAGTCAGGAACCACTGTCAAATAGGATTATCAGAACAGATAGAGAAGACTTAAGAGAGAATGACGCAATTAGTCGCAGTATCGTTCAGTCGCCAATGTGCGTTTTGTGCTCCTTGTCCTCCCAGGTGTCGTTTATTGTATTTCGTCCACATTTACGAAATCATCCTGCACACGAAACAAAAAATAAATGCATCACTGAACATATATGTCCATACTCAAATAAGTGACTAATTATTAACAGTGGAGTATACATTTCAAAATTGAAAGTATTGTACGAAAATACGTAATATGAATAAAGCAACAGTTTCTAACTTAAATTTTAAAAAAAGTGTTTAACAAAAGGGTATGCAGTGCTACATTTGAAAATACTGTACCAAAGGACAACAGATGGGCTTAAGCAATAATTTCTTAGATCAAGATTTGACGATTAACGTAGAACATAATTAATCTAGAACAATATAAAAGAAGAGAGGTCGGCAGATAGCATCATGTTCAAATTGGGAATTTGTGGTAAGATCTTATTGGACCAAATTGGTGTGGTCACCGACTCCTAAGTTTAAGCAGTACTTATCTAACTTAAACTAACTTACGCTAAGGGTAACACACACACACACCCATACCCGAGAGAGGAATCGAACCTCCGACGGAGAGAGCCTCACGGACCGTGACAAGGGGCCTTAGACCACACAGCTGCACCACGCAACTTCATGTTCAGATGAGTTCATACAGCTGTAGATATTATTTGTTCAATACCACTTACGTGGAACCAAAATGTCTAAGGATTAATACATGGGCTAACAATAGCTGCTTTTAACTATACCAGACATGTCTCACAGCTCATGAACCAAATTCTAATATGCTTAATTATTAGCACCAGACTACGTTTTCAACGAATATCTCCTATTGGATTGAAAACCGACCTATAGTACTAGACTACACAATTTAATTAGAATACAAAATGCACATCCGATCTTCACAAGAACACAGTCGTATGGCCAAGTTGGCTAAGTCGTTATTCAGTGTCAAAAACTCATTACTGAAATGGTCAACATCTGTAATTCAGTATCTATAAGGGGGAATCAAATGAATACGAGACAGATGTAGAAAAAAAAAGTATATTGCTGATTATTTCAGAACAAATTGCCATAACTGTTAATTCATTTATCCCACTGTGAGGCAGGACTTTCATCCATTGGAAACTGTTCTTACGGAACCATGATTATACTAGAGCGTGCACCTTTCATGTCAAGCAATCGTTGCACACGATGAGCTCCAAAATTGTTAATATTTCGTGGGTATAGATCAGAATTTATTGAGGACGTCTCTCATTCCTGCTTCGCGCGTCAGGCGACTAGGTTGTGCTATTAGTTCCGCCTCTACCGTAGCGCTGCGTGTTTTCCTCGTGTCTGCTTAGTGTCGTGTTGGTCTCCGCGCTCGTCGCATCGCTGGTTGTCGGCTGGTGTTCGGTGTTCGGGTGGCCCTTCATGTCGCGGCGTCGCCTCGCGCCGTGATGTCCACCACGGTTCACACGGAAACTCCGCGTACAGCTACTGCCAGCTCCACCTTAGACAAATCCACGCGTCACGTCCAGCCCGGTTCTTTGGAGCTACATGACTGATTAGTCTATACAATTAGTCACTACTGATCAGGTGCATACTGCATATTTTGACAGCGAATTACATGTGTTTCCTGTTAAGTTTCTTGACCCGCTCCAGGTTCATAGGATACCTTCTGGTCACGGTTCTCAGGTACCCTTCACGCACCGTGATGGTTCCGCTAGTATGGTTCTCTTGGCAAATGCAGAAGTGATGTATACGAATGTCCGCCGAGGTTTTCTGAGGCCCGTTTTGCTGTCTTCGTGTCACACAGCTGCTCACAGAAATGCTTAGTTGAGTAGGAAGAACTTCTAATTAAGTCCCTGACGACAGTGGTGGATGCTGTCACGTAGAAAACTTTGTATTTTATTCGAATTTAACGCGACGAGTTAACCAAGAACTTATTATCCAAGGAGTCCATCCTGAAAGACTTCGTATCCGTCAAATTTATGTTTAGCGTGATGAGGTGTCACATAATCATATTAGAGTTCACACCACTTCAGTTTTTAAAATTAGTGGAATTCCAAACAATATTTGACCAAAACAATTTTCGAAATTTTGCGAACAAAGATTGACTTGAATTCCACAAATATAATGTCTCAAAGCTCATATTCATCTGACTTATGGCCTAAAGACTTGTTTGTTGCCTTATATTTAACAGAACATTCCTCGACAGCGATTTTTGTCACCTCAGACAGCTACTGAATCATTTGATTTTTTTTTCTTTTAGGGGGAGGAGCCTTAACATTAGAGTGGAAAAATATTCCCCTTATTACTACGAACAAATGATTAACACTTTGACTAACGATTAAACGATTTGTGCCGAAAAAGTTTTTATTTCTTTGTTTCCTGTGTCAAACCTTTAGATAGAAAAGTGCTCCCGTAACTAAGCGCTTTTCATGTCTTTGGGGTAATAACCTGAAACTCCTGTGCTGAATTTTAAGGTCTAAACTAAACAACTGTTAACTGTAAACCTAAGGTGGCTGTTAGCTCTACAGATATTTTGCATGAAGAAATCAAGCGAGCTGCAGTAGGTGGCGCTTGCCATTTACAAACACTTTCTTACAAATATTTGCGCACGGAGCTCGGAGTTCACTTGTTAAAGGGCCTGTTACGTTTTATCGAGCTGCAGCACAGTAGTTTGCTTTTTGTATGGCTACACACACACTCCACAATCGCACGAACACGGTTTCTCTGCACCGGCAACGTACCAGTGCAGACCAGACAGCGCGCCTCAAACATCGGTCGGGAACGTCCAAAGCGCCACGGGCGGCACACCAGAGCGAGTATCCGGCTGATATTCCGCCGTCAGACAGCCGCTTCAGCGCGTGACGTTGCTGAGAGCAGGCAGGAGCAGGCAGTTAACGGGAGAGGCAGCGGCTAGCCGTCTCACGCACAGTCGGCGCACCGCGAATCTGACGTCATAACTGGCGGAGCCGTCTGTCAAGACAAAAGCCACGAGTTACGAACACTCGTGAATGAGTTGGCCTGTACAGCAGAGCTTCATTTCTGCTCTCTATTCAAGCACGGACACAACCCCATTTTTCCGATCAATTATTATAATTTTTTATTCTTTAAGCTCACTAGAATTTTCGAGTGTTTTTTTACCATAAGTCTTTCAACTTCATCTTCAACGATCATTCAGAAAAATGTTACAAAAATATACTCATATATTTGGTTATTTATAGGTGAAAAACGGCATTTCTTAATAAATTTTCTGAACACTACACTGAAGGTCCTCAACTTTGGATTTCTGAAATTCACTGTTTTAGTCCTCATTGTTAGTCGAGTTTGAGGTCGGTAGAAAAGTTTGGATTCACTTTCACCACTTGCGATTTTATGGCTTCCACGAACCCGTTTTTTTTTCTTTCGCTTCACAGAAATACTACCATAAATTCACTTGTTCCACACTCAATATATGTCGTATGTCAGTGTGTTTGATCGTTGTGTAGATTGTGAGCGCTTCCAGCCCCGTGAATGCAATTTAGACTTAACTTCGTAATATGTGTTTGTGTGTATTGTAGTGGGACGCGAAATTGAAGCGTCACCCATTAACCAGTGCCTGCCCAGTTTGCAGGTGAATATAAGTTTAATTTTGTGTTTTGTTTATGTATTTTGTAATATTTGTAATGTTTGTGAAATATCTAAAGTTTTGTATTTATTTTTATGTTTCATGTACGGAGAGGGCGGCGCAACGAACGGAGACAGCATCTTCACTGCCGGGACCGGAGAGAAAATTGCTGGCCACTATACGTCGCAGGTCGACAGCCAAAGAGCAACAGAAGATCCTGAAACCGAGTTGTTGCGTCGTTCTTCTAAAAACTGAAAAAATAAGAATTTGTAATGTTTCTACAACAATGACGTCATAGAAAGTTTAATCATGTTGTAAATGTTCAGTCCTATCTTGTCAAGGCTCAGGTTCACGTCTATATGTAGTATATATGAAGATAATAAACTAGTGTATACTACAAAAGTTTAAATACGTGTTCCGAGAATTCATTTATGAAGAATTATATTAGGGAAGCAGGATTAATTATTTATTTGACAAGATTATTAATTTTTGACAACATTCATCGCGAGTTTGAGTCTTAAACGTTTATTCCATGTGGCTTTAATATTTATTAAAGCAGATACCTTGCATTAATATAATTTATGAGAAGAAACAAACGACATCTAAATTGAAAAAAAGTTTGCGCAAACCAATTGGACTGAGTGACGCATACGACTCAAATGATGATGTTTTAATTGCAGTTTCGTTCAAGAACCATTCAGAGACAACTTTAAAAAGAGTTTAAATAATTTTGAAGTGTTTTGTAACTGACGTTGGTGACGAAGTCTGCCCATGGTCATATGTGAAAAGAAAATCATTTATACAAAACTTACGTCGTTACACTACACCGTGGCGATCTTATAAACAGGACTACTGTGCAACTAAGGCGCACAGGTACGAAACAATTATAATATCAAGAGTCATTCGGGGGTCAACGCGAGTCTTCGTGGAGCCTACACCAGCTAGCGGCGACCTCGCGGGTGTGGGCATCTGACGGAGCGCAGCCAAGCAGTACGGTCACGCAGTTATTCCACGGGAAGGCGCATCTGTTGTGCAGCAGCTGAACGCTGCAAACCCCGACAACTTTTCCTCCCTAAACTAACAGACCCAGTACGTCAGGTGCGGGGCGGTCCTCCGGCTGGTATTAGAGGCGTTGCTGGGGGCTTCGCCTGTCAACGGTGCGGCCGGTCGTGGGTGCAGCCAGTGACGTCTCCGGTGTTCGACTCAGCGTCCTGCCGGTTGCGGAAGCGGGGTCGCAGCATCTCAGCGGTTGCATCGACTGCTGTTGCATCTGCAGCCCATTGCAGCACACTGATCACCGGGAACTACAAACTGCAATATTAGTGTCCGGTGAGTCTGTTTTAAGTTGGAAGTGGAGTGTTGTACATAGGGAGTGTGCTTTTAATAGGATTGCTGATTAAAAGCCTGGGTGTGTAACTAGTTACTATCTTACAATAATGTCGGGAAGTGAAATGTCAGACGAAGAGCAATCTGTGTCCGATAGGAGCATGAGATCCCTTTTTACAGCGATCGCTAAATTAAAACAATCTAACGAAGAACCTACGACTAGATTAAAAGAGGAACTTAAAGGGGAGTTAACAAAATCTACAGACAGGTTAGAGGAACATCGTAATGTAACCACTCGAGAATTAAGTGAGCTAACAAAATCTACAGACACGTTACAGGAACATCTTAATGAAACCCGTCGAGAATTAAGTGATGAAATAAAGGCTTCCAAAGTTGAAATGCAGGAAAAACTAGTAGGACTTAGTAATAAGATTGCTGATAATTGTGAAAGGTTAGAAGAACATATCCAGGAATCGCGTGAGGAAAAAGCTCGCATGCGAAATGATATTACTGACTTAACCAAGATACTAGATAATGTCAATGTCTTAGTTGTAAATGAAATAGAGAAAAATAACGATAAGTTACGAGATGAACTTTCTATGCAAACAGAAACTGTTCGTAGAGAATTATTAGAATCTATTAAAGAGATTTCTTCAATAGATAATGTAGAATTAGGGACATTAACTCATCGGTTAGAAAAAGATTATACTGAAATAGAAAACATTAAAGTTTTAATTACTGAAATATGCAGTAACCTTGAGACTTCCAAAGATAATAATATTGACGAAGGTAAAGAGCGTTCACACCGTCAACACAGTGAAGAATCGATATCAGCTAACTGTGTATCCAATACAGAAATGCGAATACAGAAAATTACTAAACGGTTATCGGAATTAGATGATAATGAAAACATTTCAAGTAATACAAGTAATAACGTAACTAGTGACAACAGTCGCATCGTGTTTGCTAGCTCGGACGACAACAATATACATAAAGAAATCACGGCAAGCAAATCCGACGCAACTCCGTCGGATTTGCTTGCCGTGATTTCTACATTCTAAACCAAATCCAACTATGTCTCTCGCAGAATGTTGGTATGATATAACGACAAATTCAAATGTAGCAAGTCGATTTCCTGTATTCAATCCAGGAGGCGAACTTCACCCTATAATCTTTATAAAAGCATTTGAAACTTCATTATCTCCGAAATGGAGTAATGAAAAACTGATTCAATTTGTAATAGGACATTTAGAAGCAGAAGCTGCGGAATGGGCAGTACTGCATAGAACTGAATTTAGGGACTGGGATGATTTTGTTAAGCTATTTAAAACGAAATTATTGGTCAAGAGGAAAACAACAACACTTAACTTTAGAGTTGCTAGACCCTCCTCCTTATTCTAAACGGTGGGGAGGTTATAGGAATTATTTCGAATGGCATTTAAACCGTGCTAAATTAATTGAAGAACCAATTATTGAAAGCCATCTAATACGAGTCCTAATTAGTACGTTACCGTATTATGTAAAGGAAAGAATGATAGAAAGGGGCTGGTCACAACCTTGCGAATTATTAGGGTATTTAGAACAGTTAGATACACTTAATAGAGAAAGGGAAGACGCGAAAATTAGATTTGGTAGAAATGACAATTCACGATTTAATAATAATTCAGAACCACGAAAATTTAACAACAACAATCATAGCCGGTTTTGTTATATAAAACGTCAATCTAAAGATAAAGAGAGCCAACAAAATCATGGTAATAACTCTAAAATGCGGAAATAACACAATAGCGATAATGAGAGAAATCATCCTCAAGTAATTAATGAAGGTCAAGTTGTAGGTGACGTTATCATAGAATGTTCGGAAAACTAGCAAAGTCCTTTAGTACGGGTCGACTAAAGGGAACTGTTAGTCAAATTTATACAAGACCCAATTGGAATTTATCATCAAGCTGCCAAAAGGAAGGTGGTTGGCAACTAGATTTACTTCACGAAGACAATCAGATAAGGGAGAATATGTCTTATAAACCCATTATTAAAGGTTGTATTAAAGATATCGAAGTAAATTTTATAATCGATTCGGGTAGCGAAGTAAGTATTTTATCTAAAGAATTATTTCAACTTAAAAGGAAATATTGGAATTTCCCAGACGTACCTGTGACTGGGGTGAAAATTATAAGAGGTACTGGTAAAAGAAGTCAAAATATTACTGAGGAAGTTAATTTAACTTTTGAAATTTCTAAACAATTAATTGCTCACTCTGTACTTGTCGTAGCCAACTTAAATGTGGCCATAATTTTAGGTATAGACTGGTTGTGTAAATATAAAGCTATATTAGATTTTAAAGACTCTTCCTTAACCATCCATAACGAGACATGTGCTTTTAAAGTGAGGTTTTCTAATAATCAAGTACCTGAAAATTGCTACGAATCCTTACAGATTAAATACACACAGACTATGTACCTATTAATGATTCTAGTGATCTTGAATATGAAGTATACCAATGTGAGGCTAGTAATAGTATCGAAACCGAAGTGAAAGAAAAATGTTATTCTACGACTTGTCTATCCGAACAAGAAATGGAAGAGTTGGAATCTTTATTGTTAGAATTTAGAGCTGTCTTCTCAGATGAACCGCGGAGAATCAGAGATTACGTTTGTAAACTTAATATTAAAGATCAAAAATCATTCTTTAAGGAACCTTATCCTATTCCAGTACAATTCAAAGAAATGGCCAGTAGAGAAATAAGCAAGATGCTAGAACAAAATATTATCGAACGATCATGTAGTGCTTTTAACAGTCTTTTGTGGGTAGTTAAGAAAGCTACTGGTGGGGTACGACTGGTTCTGGACGCTCGTGAATTAAACGAAATTATAGAGATGGAAAGAGACATACCTATTCCTATTGAGGAGGTACTTCTTAAGATTGCTGGTTCTCGTTATATGAGTACAATGAATGTAACTGCCGGCTACCATCAAGTTATATTAAAACCGGATTCACGGCAATATACGGCTTTTCTTTTTGAAGACAGATCATATCAGTTCCAAGTTTTACCTCTTGGACTTAATATATCAGTGTCAACTTTCATTAGGGCGTTAGATTCTGCTTTGGGTCAGCAATTATTACAAAAGATTATTTTATATATAGGTGATGTTTTGGTAGCCACTAAAATGTGGGAAGAACACGTAACGATATTACGGGAATTGTTTGGCCGTTTATTTGAAAGAGGAATTACTTTAAAACTATCTAAGTCTTACTTCGGAAAGGAGGAAGTGAGATTTTAGGGGCATATAGTGAACAGTAAAGGTATAAGGCCAGACCCAGCACGTATTGAAGCTATTGCTCGATTCCCGAGTCCTAGAAATCGGAAACAACTGAAATCATTCTTAGGAATGGTAGGATTTCTGAGAAAATTTCTTCCAGGGCAGAATATTGTTAATCCTAAATCACTCGATTTATTAATAGAGAAATCAGTATGGCTCTGGGGAATAGAGGAAGAGGAAGTTTTTAATAAGATAAAAGGAGCATTTACAGAAGCTAAAATGTTATACCATCCCGATTTCAATCAGGACTTTTGTATGTGTATGGATGATTATGGTGTGTCTTGCGTAATATTCCAAGGTGATCTGACCAATGAAAAGGGATTATATCAACCAGGATTCGCTAGTAGAACTTTAAATAAACATGAAAGAAATTATTTTGTAACCGAGAAGGAAGCTCTCACAGTGCTATGGGGCTTTCAAAGACTTAGAGGATTATTAATTGGAAGAAAAAAATTGTATATACTGATCATCAGGCTTTAACCTGTTTGAACAATTGTCGGTTACTTCACCGTAGATTATTACGTTGGGTATTATGCTTGCAAGAATTTCAGTACGAAATTAGGTGTATAAAACGATCTCAAAATGTAGTTTCGGATGCTTTGGCGAGACTTCCGGTAGGAATGGAGAATATTGACATTGCGGAAGAACCAGGAACAAATTACCATGTTTATTTCCTTTTAACTCAGGAGAACGAACAAAAGGTTAAACAGATAGTAACTGCTATTAGATGCAATCAAAGAAATGACGATCAATATAGGGAACTTACACAAAACCTTAATGATGGGGAAGAAACAATTAACACCCAGGGTGTGTGGTTATATTTCAACGACTTGTTGTATTGGAAAGCTCAGAGGGAACACCAGAGATGGAAAATATGCATTCCGAAAACTGTTGTGTACGAATTAATTACTTATATTCATGAAGGTTACTGGCATTTTGGAATTCATAAAAGTATTAAACATCTAATGAAGTATTATTATTTCAAAAATATGTCCCGTATTGTGAGGAGTATTATTAGCATTTGTGAAACCTGTCAAAAGTTAAAGTTAGTAACAAATCTAAGCGTTATAAATTATATTCTGCAATTCAGCGATGTCTATGGGATCTACTATCATTAGATTTTTTCGGCCCTCTGCCTCGTAGTTCAGGAGGATTTACTTATGTGTTTGTTGTAATGGAATGTTGGTCCAAACATGTGAAACTATATACTTTGAAACGAGCGAATACAGCAAGCGTTATACGCTGTCTTACCCGAAATTACTTTGTTAACTGGGGCATTCCTAAACGACTAATGTCTGACAACGGTAGTGCCTTTATTAGTCAAAAGTTTCAAGATATGATAAAACAGTATGGAATCAAACATATCTTAATTTTGAAATATCACTCTCAGAGTAATTTAGTAGAGAGAATCACGAAAGAATTAGGACGATTATGTAGAACTTATTGTGCATATATACATACTCGGTGGGGCAAACTAATGCCTGAATTCGAAAAGATATTAAATGAATTGCCTCATCTAACGACGGGATTATCACCTATAGAAATTTTAGGCAAACGAATTATAGGTGAGCCTTTACTAACTGCTCTACTTTGGCCACCAGTAAACGAGATCAAACAATGCATTCCAAGCGACAAAAATCGCGAACAGATTGTTAAAAATGATGAACGGAGAATTAAAAGTTACAATCAACATGCTATAGAACCCTCATTTCAGGTAGGAGACGTTGTATTAGTACGGTCTCATCCTAAAAGTTTGAAGATCAATAAGGAATGTAGAAAATTCTTCTTTACCTTTGAAGATCCATATGTTGTTAATAAGATTGTGCATCCCGAAGCGTTACTTCTTATGGAACCTTCATCAGGTGTAATTAAAGGATTATATAGTGTCGATCAAATTAAACCCTTCATTCCTAAATAAGTTAATATTTAGTATATGTTACATACGGACGAGCGCTCATAGTTTACTCATGTGAAGTTTTTCGTGATACTTACGTGTTATTTTAAAGAAATGACAGGAAGTTTAAACAAGTGTTCTACAACAATCTACCGGTACTTCAAAAAGGGAAAGATAACTAAAAAGGGATTTATATGGAAGAAATTTTTGTTATTAGGTCAGAAGCAATTTTGTATCTCTTATATTTACTCCGATAGTACGAACCAAAGGGGATTGTTAATAATTTTAGGGACCATGGGCATCCAGAGCTATATGGCTCACGAGAACATAGCAGAGTGCCCTTAATAGAGATTTGTAATAGTGTTAATATAGAAAACATCAAACGGGGCTCTCTCGCTTGTTTCTCCTAAATATATTGCCATTATCCAACAAAGTGTCCGAAGGTAAAGAAAGCCGTGCCGAGATTGTAAAGAAAGTTTAGCTTGATTTCTTCTTGACCTCACGCATAAATAAAGCATTATGGAAAAGAACGACGTAAAGTAAACAGTACTATTAGTTATTGTGAGAAACTTATTAGTAATATATATTTTGGAAAGAATAACTCTAGTAAATGAATAAAACTGAAACTAACCTATCACAATCTGAACGCTCTGTCCTAATGTAACAACGTTAAAGAACGTACTAAATTATTATTTACTAGCAACTGTTAAATGGAAAGGAGTAATCTCCATATACTCAGTTATGAATTACCGTAATAGCCTAATTAAAAGTAAATGACAACTAGTCACAACAATATCGTCATAAAAGGATTGAATCTATCTAAGGGTAAGGACTTTAGATTACGGAAAATGTGAGAAAAATTTATAATATCAACAGTTAAATATTGTATATAGAAGAAGTTTTATTGTCGGTTAAAACCTGACAAACTGAGCTTGTGGGTGGGGTATGTGGTGAGACGCGAAATTGAAGCGTCACCCATTAACCTGTGTCAGCCCAGTTTGCAGGTGAATATAAGTTTAATTTAGTGTTTTGTTTATGTATTTTGTAATATTTGTAATGTTTGTGAAATATCTAAAGTTTTGTATTTATTTTTATGTTTCATGTACGGAGAGGGCGGCGCAACGAATGGAGACAGCATCTTCACTGCCAGGACTAGAGAGAAAATTGCTGGCCACTATGCGTCGCAGGTCGACAGCCAAAGAGCAACAGAAGATCCTGAAACCGAGTTGTTGCGTCGTTCTTCTAAAAACTGAAAAAATAAGAATTTGGAATGTTTCTACAACAATGACGTCATAGAAAGTTTAATCATGTTGTAAATGTTCAGTCCTATCTTGTCAAGGCTCAGGTTCACGTCTATATGTAGTATATATGAAGATAATAAACTAGTGTATACTACAAAAGTTTAAATCCGTGTTCCGAGAATTCATTTACGAAGAATTATATTAAGGAAGAAGGATTAATGATTTATTTGACAAGATTATTAATTTTTGACAACATTCATCGAGAGTTTGAGTCTTAAAAGTTTATTCCATGTGGCTTTAATATTTATTAAAGCAGATAACTTGCATTAATATAATTTATGAGAAGAAACAAACGACATCTAAATTGAAAAAAAGTTTGCGCAAACCAATTGGACTGAGTGACGCATACGACTCAAATGATGATGTTTTAATTGCAGTTTCGTTCAAGAACCATTCAGAGCCAACTTTAAAAAGAGTTTAAATAATTTTGAAGTGTTTTGTAACTGACGTTGGTGACAAAGTCTGCACATGGTCATATGTCAAAAGAAAATCATTTATACAAAACTTACGTCGTTACACTACAGTATGTGTCTAGAGAGAGAGAGAGAGCGAAATATTATATGTTTGGGGTGGGGACCATAGACGAAAGAGAGAGCGGGTGAGGGAGAATGGGACAGTGAAGCGAGGGCATGAGGTTGGTCTCACCATTTGTGAGTTGTTTGTGAGTTGTTTCTCTTATCTCACATTTTTATGAATCTGGTACTATCCTGCCTTCCATTACCGTCCCCTGCGCAGTCGCCACACACGCACTCCTGGTGTTGGTAGTCAGTACATCCCTTTTTCCTACACTTTCTCTGCTATGGAAACCTGTCGAGAATGAAAGAAAGACATTCGAAAAGATGCAGGTAGCATCTGTCACATGCGAAACTGGTCCCACCTTTGCCCCAAACGAAGTAGTAGATAGCTGGTAAACCCCTAGCTTTGGCTATCTTGCAAATATTCCCTCACCCTATCAGATAGACTGACTAAATAATTAAATTGATACCCTTAGTGTGCAGCCAGTTTTTCCTTACATTCTATTGGTGGATACTAGGATGGTATATTGTGCGGGATTCGAACCGACAACTGCCCCGTTTCCAGGCCATAGTCTTTCCTCTAGCAGATTCTTTTTCCCTTCCCTTCCCTTCCCTTCCCTTCTATTGGTGGATACTGATAACGTTAGGCCATGTGACAGGAAGTCCATTACAATGGATGCAGCTAGAAATATTAGATATCAACTCAGTTGCATGCCATGTCCTCAAACAATTTGCAGGAGGGGCTCAACAGATACTTTCTCTCAATGCCACTACCGCAAACAATAATTCGATCAATCAGGATTTTGAGACTTCTAATGTTTTCAAAGCACAATAGAATTCCTAAGTTCGTTCTTTCCACTACATTTGAAATGAGGAAGTACCTACTGTGTCATAGGATAGAGACAACAACGAAAACCACTGCAAGACAGAGTCCACTGCTATGTATTGAGAAACATTAAACATAACACACTTAAGCCACAAGCCAGTCCGCAATATCGGTTATCTTGGCTATATGTCGCAGATCACTGTCAGTCGGGAATATGACGATGCGGTTCGGGGCTCACAGCACTATAGAATTCCTAAACTGGTTCTCTCCTACATATTTGGAAATAGGAGGGATGGACGACTGTGAGATTGGATAGACACGAAACAAATACCACTGTAAGACAGAGTCCACTGTGGTGTACAGAGAAGCAATAACACAAAATATTTAAAACACGCTCTAATCAGTGGTAGTAGTTGATATGACTAGATTTCAGAGATCGCTGAAACACTCAAACATCTCATATGCTCATGTCGCGATGTCCACAGGCGGCGCCCCAGACCAGATGTCCCACAACACTTTTGCCACCATGGGGCGTGTACTCGTATTTCAGTGATCGCGCGCGGACCTACAGTCAGACTTGGCCTGCCAAAGCGGACTGCTCAGTCCTGGAGGGTGTCCAAGATGACCGAAGTGGTTGAAATTCGGATGTTCTCAATACGTCCAGCGCCACCACTCGCCACATAGAACCTTCACAAATATGCACGTAAAATTGGAGAATACTCGCAACACACGCGATCACACAGACTGCCCAACACACATTGTTCACGCGACCAGAAGGTGCCACGAAAGCCGTCACCAGGACTCATCCCCGCAGCTGCAGGTAACAACAGACTAGCCGGCCAACTGGAACTTTTCTTTCTGCCAGCCACTCATGACAGCCTTAAGTTGGAAATGTCAATTCGTTCCGGCCACCAGCTACCTCCACCACGCGCCGTGCACAAAAAATAATGTCATCCTTGGAAACCGGCAAAATAACTATCACTGTAATTAGAATTAAACATTACGATTGGAGCCAGAGTCTGATGATATTCGACAATGAGCGAATTATAGGAAATTCCTACTCTTGACGGCTGTGGCTTTGGAACTATCAATACCTACATCCTTCTCATGTTTGGTCCCAATTTTCCATGTAAAATCTTTCATACCCCTTACAGCTATCGTTAAATAGAAATCTCAATTGTCCATGTGAAATCCATTCCTCTCTTACGACCAGACATTTTCTTTGCACATGTCGAATTACTCACCTTAGTAACTTTAGAGTTCAACACATAATTTATAAATGTGTGAACCACTACGAACCTATCGCACTTCTCCTACTAAGTACCTCAGTGCTGATGCCACCAAACGATGTTGAACGAAAATTACAGGATGGGCAGGCAAGTTCCATTTGTTTTTCTTGTGAGTGGTGCCAGCGAGTGTTAGGAATAGAGATGTAATCGCATTATCAGCGAACAACTATTGAAAAAATTATCGTAACATCTATGTTACCCTGCATAACAAGTTTTGGTTCTACAGGCACACACAATATCACTAACGATACCCACGCTAAAAACTATACTTGCTTCATACCTCGAGAATGGTATTGCTTCCTAATGAAGTGGTCTTCCACACAAATACCACAACATTGAATATAGATGGTGATCATGGGGTGTGTATTAACAGAAGGAAAGTGTTGGTGCACATCGCCAATGATGTAAAATCGTAATAAAATCACCAATCTCACCAAAATTAGAAACTCATTCGACTAAGAATCGTGGTATTAGGTTGATATTTCCAATTCTCTCACGCCACTCCTAGATATTTCCCACGCTAACAAACAGTATTTTGAAATATTTTACCTGGATGCCATGTAGCCAGCGTAGCTGAGATCCTGCAGTACATTTACAGGGTGTAGACGAGGGAGGATGATAGTTGATTGAGAACGATCACATACAGTAGATTGTGAAACATATAATAAATCTAACTGCGTAGGCTTCCGCGGACACAGACAGTCTACATAAAAGTTTTCTTGGTTTTGTACCGCGTCATAATGTAAAAACTTTTGCTGCTATAGAAAAGTACTTTTTACATTATGACGCGGTACCAAACCCAGAAAGCTTTTATGTCGCCATATAATAAATCACTTAAAAATGCCACCCTAATTGTAAGAAATGTACAAAATATTATGACAAATACACTAGGTTTTGGGATCTATAGTGTTACTATGTGTGGTAGACATTTTGTCTGCAATTGGGAGTCAAGTCTCTTCATTCAACCACACACTTGCATTTGACCGTATGCAGATATCTTTTAATCATTACGGCCACTGACGAATCATATTTGTGGCACTCTCATATCTCGAAATGGGTAACTTTTTTAGAACCTATCTGATAAGGACCCCAAGCAGAAAAGGTCCAGCGTAGCTTTAGACAGTCTCTCTGCATCTTGAAACTGTTCCATAGTCTCCTCCCCATCCACCCTGCAGATTTCTTCATCCGGTCAGCCCAATTTAACTGAGCAGAAGTCCGAGAGCGCTACATCTACCAACTCACCCACGTACTAACAGGGTCAGCTAATGCTACAGGACTGTGTTTTGATCACTCAGTGGATATGGGGACGTATTGTCATAACTCCATCTACAGTGTACAGTGTGTAAGGCAGTGACAAACGAAGCTTTGTCTTACACCATGACGGAGTAGAAAAAAAAAAAAAAAAAAAAACAGGACAAGCAGTTAAGTGGTGTTTCTTATCAGAAAAATTAAGGAGACTTCACCTTATACGCAAAGTGGGAGAAGGACAATGATTTTGCTGGTGCGCTCTGGTGGGCTTGCAAACTACATACACGTACTACAGTGTGAAGGGGATCTGCATCTCCCAGGTTGCATAAATATCCATCACACAAACATTCTGCACTCCCCATTATTTTGTACCATCCAACTGAGAAAAACTGCAAACTATAAACACTTTGCCAAAGTCACCCAGTAGAGAACTCAATAAGATATTATCGCATCTGTCACTTCCAATATATCGAAAACAAATACCACCTGCATGCTGACATCGAGCATATGTCCGGATCCTTGAAATATACAGTATTGGTCCATTTCAACAGGTGGTCAGTGGTCGAAGTTGCTTGCAAATGTTCAAAGTCGTTTGCACAGAGCAGTATAGAGTTTTGTCACCCGTACTATAGGAGGATCATATCCCACAGACTATCAATACCAAGAGAGGATTTCGGTGTTGTTCTTTTATAAACAATTTTATACACTGTATTTCTGCTGTAACACATCCCAGAAGTGTGCAACGACAGCTTTGTGCTCCGCCATGCATCATGTTTTTCCACCATGACTTTGCCTGACAGAAGCTGAACTGACATTAACATGTCTCGATCTATTGGCTCTCACAGAGAGCTGGACATCACATGGTGTAAACTATGCTTCTCCGACAACACACAGGACTGCCGGAATAAATGACACAGGCAGTGTTTCTTACTGACAAAAATGTTGAGGACATTGCACCATATGGAAACTGGGAGTGTTTGTAGCGTTGTGGAACGTTACCAAACAGCGGTCCCAAGGTAATGACATCTACATTTAATGTCATATTCCACAGTGATGAGGTAGCAGATATCTAGGCATTTTGTTTCAGCAATGGCCGCTGTGGCTGAGCTGTCCTAGGCGCTTCAGTCTGGCACTGCGCGACCGCTCCGGTCACGGGTTCGAATCCTGCTTCGGGCATGGATGTGTGTGATGTCCTTAGGCTACATAAACCTTTGAGTAGTTCTGAGTTCTAGGGGACTGATGACCTCAGATGTTAAGTCCCATAGTTCTCAGAGCCAGTTGAACCACTTTGTTTCAAATAGATCAAGGCCATTGATTCCTAATACTGCAGCTGGCCATCCCTGGAAAACGTTGATCTCACCAAGGCTCTCTTCATCTAAACCACCCTCCACTACTTTGCGTATACCACGTACCATATTGCGAATGTAGATAGACGACTGTGCAGTACATGCATTCATGGACAATTCTCTGACATATACACCAAAGTATACCAGATAGTTCTCTATATCGATGCAGTTAGGGGATCTACATATTCCTACGGCTTCGATCATTGCGTGTGATTTATGATTACAACTGCCCATCATTCCCTGTGTGGATGGGGGTATTTTGCATTCCGCATTCACGGTATAAAGTCAGAGATTAATTCACAGGATAAAGTCAGAGATTGAAAGATCTCCCATAATGTCTTTGACCATCCTCCCTGAAACACTGTCATCGATTTAATTTGAAACTGACCAGAAGTAAGAGGCTATCATACCCACTACAGCCTATTTATTGTGAAGTGTGCAAGATGTCTCCAGATGCATGCATGTAGAGGAAGTCGGCACCCCTTATCGGTGTGTAGTAGATAAGAGAGTGTTGTGGTGACATAACAAATGGTTAAGAAGAAACTTGCGGTTTATGCATGATGGAGTTCCAGATGGATGGAGTTTGAAGCATTTAATGTAAATCAGCTATGGTATCAATTGTAAAGTATGTTCTAGGGTCTGGGATCATTACCAAGAAGGTATTGGCAAGGGAGGAATTATTGTAGAATATGAACACAAGCAGTCGTAAGGCTACACAGTTGTACCCATAAACATGCTATAATTTTAAAGCCAAGTGGTTTCCAAAATGTTAGTTATGTATAATGTAATACTCATGATACTCTAATGCAGGACATATATTTCCAACATGTGAATTACATGCACCCTGCAAGTTTTCTATCCACTCAGTATGATGCCAAACTTTAAGATGATAAAATTGATTCCTTCTACACCAAAGAAAAACACAGAATCTTTTGTGATTCGTGCACAACATAGCTTCCTGGAGGTGTATAGCGCCCATTATTGACATCCGATTATGGTTCAGAAATTATGGTATGCTCATATCAATCCTATGAAATGATCGTCAGCAACGGAAAGTGCATCATACAACGAAACAGGCAAATGCATAGCATTGGAGTTTGACATGTGAAATTACACACCATGCTGCACTAACTCTGTGAACTGGACATCTTTTACATAAAATAACTAGTTGTCTGTTTAATCTCAACCGTGACATTTCGCTAGATCACGTTTGGAAGATCAACAGAACTGAAATTCCATTGTTCTGTCCTGGTGGGGAGTGGG
Source organism: Schistocerca americana (assembly GCF_021461395.2). Classification (NCBI taxonomy): domain Eukaryota; kingdom Metazoa; phylum Arthropoda; class Insecta; order Orthoptera; family Acrididae; genus Schistocerca; species Schistocerca americana. The sequence continues at coordinate 99,440,373 of NC_060121.1, forward strand.
GGGAGGGGGTAACCATCTCCCCATAAAATTCCTTCCATCTGAGCTTTCCTAGTAGACGAGCTTCTTTTTAAATCACAATACCGCAAATTATTAATCTAGAATAATGAGATTGTAGGAATGCGTTAGTCTAGGTAACATATTTCAGTGATTATCATTGCAAAGTCGCAAGTTAATGTAAGCATGAGATAAGCCATTACAAATGTGAAATGCTAGTATCTTAATAAAAGGTGTAACCACCAGAATGTTAAATGCAAGGATGCAGACATGCATGCATCGTGTTGTGCAGGTGTTGGATGTCAGTTTGTGGGATGGAGTTCCACACCTGTTGCACTCGCTCAGTTAATACATGGACAGATAATACTGTTTGTGGATGACGCTGGTGTTGTCTCTCATGATAACCCACATCTGTTCGATTGGAAACAGACCTCGTGATCGAGCAGGTCAAGACAACGTGTCGATAAACCGTAGAGCATGTTGGGTAACAACAGCAGTATGTGGACAAGTGGTATCCTGTTGAAAATACTCCTAGGGTGCTGTCATTAATGGCAGCACAACAATCGAAGCACAAATTAGCAGTCTGGACGTATCAGATAGCCACGATGGAGCTCCTGCTAGTCATACGAAATTGTACCCGAGACCATAATTCCAGGTATCGGTCCCGTGCATCTAGCAGCAGACAGGCTTGTATCAGGCCACCAGCTAGTCTCCTTCTAAACAACACAAAGCCATTACGTTACAGTGGCAGAACCAGCTCTGATCAGATAATGTAACAGACATGCACTGTGATCTCCAAGGGGCTCTCACTTGATGCTACTGAAGTCGTAAATGGCAGTGGTTTGGTGTCATCGGAATGGATGCTACCAGGCGTGAGGGAACTGACGTTAAACATTTCGCTGCGTCACTGTGGTGGCGACTGCTGCTCAAATTGCTGCTGCAGACGCACCACGATGCACCAGAGTCACACGCTGAACATGATGTCTTCCCTCTCTATAGTCTCACATGGCCGTCCAGAGCCCAGTCTTCTAACAGCCATATATTCTCGTGACCACAGTTGCCAGCAGTCATATTCGGTGACTACATTCTTGCTAATCCTTTCTGCAGTATCACAGAAGCAACATCCAGCTCCTCACAGCTCTGTTACACGACCTCGTTGATAAAGCCATTCTTCACTAACTTTAGCTCACCGTGTCCAGTCTCAATGGTAACCAACCCTCAAGATCGTTGCAGAGTGTATTTAAAACAAACCTGATTTGCTTCGTCACAGTCGCGCTACTAGTGCCAGTCTTATGCGACGGGCTCGAAATCTGAATAGACATCAAGTTTCAGATGTTAAGAAGAAGCCTACCAACTTTCGTTTATGTCGCACAGCTCCTTCTTGGTGCTGCGATTTTTTTCTGTCAGCCAATTTTGAATATGAGACAGTCTCTCTACTCCATTAGAATTTCGAGAGTAGCTTTCGATTCTCTACAGCACTGAATACCACCTTTCCACCGAAGACTTATAGCAATTGTATACTGTTGAAAACATGTGCTTAACGTAGAATTAATGCTCAACAGTTTTCCATATTCACTTGTGGGCTTATTTCTAAATTATTCAGTACCGTACACTACGGTTAGCTCAGTTTTCAGTCCAATTGCTATGAAGAATTTCCTTATGCGTCTAGGGGACTTTGGAAGCTGCTTTCAGGGAACTAGTTAGAATGTCGTACATAGTTTTCATTTGACAGTAATGTCAAAATTTCATTTTAGAATACTCCTGAAATCTTAAAACCGTGCTGATATCAATGTTATCAAACACTCCGCAATAGATCCATTTGTATCTGATATATATCCTCTTCGAAAGTTATTCTGCCTGAATGCTGTTTCTTGGAAAACTTATCATCAGTCGTGATGTAGAATGGCGAGTTTCTTGGATCTGCTGTTTACGGTACAAAATATGACTTCCTGGATTCTGAAGGATATTGTGTAAAACATCGGTGAAGATAAATATTTCGTAGAATGTGTTCAAAAGAAAAACAAATTTGAGATTGTTGCTAAAATATCTGAATGAATTTCTTGTGGATGTTCTAGCATAGCGCTAAATACTTCACTTCACTAAGTTTAGTTCTATTCCTGCACAGTGTTTCCCATTCTTGAATAGTAATTTTCATAGTATTGGACAGATGTAAGGAACACGATGTTGGAAAAATGTGTCCAAAACTTTAACACGTTTAGGAGATCTTGGAAAAAAACTGCAAGTACATTAAGCGATATAAACAATGTTGTATACTTTGGCATTTGGCTGGTGCTCCATGACAAAACAAGGTTTAGTGGAAGGGCATAACAGTGAAAAATTATGGCTTCATAATGCATAACTTTGATTAACGCTTGAACCCCATTCAGACTGCCCGCCATAGTCGCTGCATCATCAGAAGTTTGTGCAATAAATTTTTCTGTACCTCAGAACTCTTGTAAAATTGCCGGATAAGATCTCCAATTGCCTACTTACACCACGGAGCCCACAGCTTCTTTTCGTTATCTTTCCTTTGTACACAGAACACTAGAAGTGGCAAGTAACACCATATTTATGCCACCGCTACAGGATAACCGGTCACATTTAGCTACACAAACACTTAAAATGTCTAGAGAATTTACTAGTCTTGTGAACCAACACCGGTAGTTCGGTGTTGAGAGTTTACCTTTAATTATCTTTTTCTTTTCGAAATGACATTCTATTACAATACATTTAACTGTAACTCACACTCATAAGTAAGTCGCTCACACCCACCAACTCCCAGTTGTCATTTCTCACCCACTCCTGGTCATTATCTCTTTGTGTCTCTCTGTGATTGTCTCTCGTGCCACAATCACAGTCCCCTTCGTTCTGTCCTACAAGTACAGTCTCTTCTGTTACTGACTACCCCTTGCCCTCTCTTGCTGCTAATGTTTGATTCCTTTCTTCCAACTGCTGCTGTCTCTTCTCACTGTCATACTATCTCTTTCTTTGTCACTGTGTGCTAAATGAAACGAAATAAGCTTTTCTAATCAGATTTATAAACCACACCAGTGCAGTTCCTATTAACAGATTTGCAGTATTAGAGAACATCTTGGTTTTTAATGTAGCGAATCGCTTGAGGAACTTTTACGAGGTAATATATTCTTTCGCAGAAAGGAAAGCATGACCTGTTAAGCTTAGCAAGTTTAAAGATAAAAAATGCTGGGACCTAAGTAATGAAGTAATGTATACTGTCTTGCTTGTCTGTTGTCTTTACTGCTTTTATGTTTCCTCTATTTAATTTTATGTCACACAAAAGAGAAAGTTATTAGCTAATAGGCAATAGAGAGTGTTCTGAAATTCGCGTTTTTTAAGTTCTAGGACTTCTACACGGAAGTGAGAACATAATAAAGACTAGTTATGAACTTGGTGACAACGGGCACAACTTTAACAAATGTGAAAACCGTATGTAAAATTTTGAAAGGCAAGTATTATGCAAGTCTTTGTTTTAAGCCACATTAGAACCTGTAACATTTGTATTGTAAAATAAAAATAAATAAAAATACACCTTAGCTTGCTGCACTGTAATTTATTTGTCAAGCAGAAGTTATTTCTCCCAGACGCGTATAGTCTTTTTTTTTTATTCTAAGGCATCTTTAGTGAGATAGTTTGTTGGAATCTGCGTTTCCTCTCATTCGGTCTGGAGGTCACACTACCACTTCGTTTCCGAAACATGAGCACCTTTTCATATTCCGAACTTCTCCCTTCACACTGCTCACCGTAATTACCCTTACGTTTGTAGTGCACTACTTATAGATACAGGGTGTTTCAAAAATGACCGGTATATTTGAAACGGCAATAAAAACTAAACGAGCAGCGATAGAAATACACCGTTTGCTGCAATATGCTTGGGACAACAGTACATTTTCAGGCAGACAAACTTTCGAAATTACAGTAGTTACAATTTTCGACAACAGATGGCGCTGCGGTCTGGGAAACTCTGTAGTACGATATTTTCCACATATCCACCATGCGTAGCAATAATATGGTGTAGTGTCTGAATGAAAATACCCGAAACCTTTGACAACGTGTCTGGCGGAATGGGTTCACATGCAGATGAGATGTACTGCTTCAGCTGTTCAACTGTTTCTGGATTCTGGCGGTACACCTGGTCTTTCAAGTGTCCCCACAGAAAGAAGTCACAGGGGTTCATGTCTGGCGAATAGGGAGGCCAATCCACGCCGCCTCCTGCATGTTTCGGATAGCCCAAAGCAATCACACGATCATCGAAATATTCATTCAGGAAATTAAAGACGTCGGCCGTGCGAGTGGCCGGGCACCATCTTGCATAAACCACGAGGTGTTCGCAGTGTCGTCTAAGGCAGTTTGTACCGCCACAAATTCACGAAGAATGTCCAGATAGCGTGATGCAGTAATCGTTTCGGATCTGAAAAATGGGCCAATGATTCCTTTGGAAGAAATGGCGGCCCAGACCAGTACTTTTGAGGATGCAGGGACGATGGGACTGCAACATGGGGCTTTTCGGTTCCCCATATGCGCCGGTTCTGTTTATTGACGAAGCCGTCCAGGTAAAAATAAGCTTCGTCAGTAAACCAAATACTGCCCACATGCATATCGCCGTCATCAATCCTGTGCACTATACCGTTAGCGAATGTCTCTCGTGCAGCAATGGTAGCGGCGCTGAGGGGTTGCCGCGTTTGAATTTTGTATGGATAGAGGTGTAAACTCTGGCGCATGAGACAATACGTGGACGTTGGCGTCATTTGGACCGCAGCTGCAATACGGCGAACGGAAACGCGAGGCTGCTGTTGGATCACCTGCTGCACTAGCTGCGCGTTGCCCTCTGTGGTTGCCGTACGCAGTCGCCCTACCTTTCCAGCAAGTTCATCTGTCACGTTCCCAGACCGTTGAAATTTTTCAAACTGATCCTTTATTGTATCGCTTTTCGGTCCTTTGGTTACATTAAACCTCCATTGAAAACTTCGTCTTGTTGCAACCACACTGTGTTCTAGGCGGTGGAATTCCAACACCAGAAAAATCCTCTGTTCTAAGGAATAAACCATGTTGTCTACAGCACACTTGCACGTTGTGAACAGCACACTCTTACAGCAGAAAGACGACGTACAGAATGGCGCACCCACAGACTGCGTTGTCTTCTATATCTTTCACATCACTTGCAGCGCCATCTGTTGTTGAAAATTGTAACTACTGTAATTTCGAAAGTTTGTCCGCCTGAAAATGTACTGTTGTCCCAAGCATATTGCAGCAAACGGTGTATTTCTATCGTTGCTCGTTTAGTTTTTATTGCCATTTCAAATATAACGGTCATTTTTGAAACACCCTGTATTTGTTCGAAAACTGTACTTTTAAACACGGCTATCATTTACGAAACAAATATTTATGTGCTTGCTACAGTGGATTGTCACGCACACAAACTTGTCACATTTCATATGAAACTGTATATGATATATTTTGTGGTGGAAGGTAACATATTGTAACTACATTTACTCGCTGTGACGAAGATTGCTTGAAAACAGGCAAAGAGGCGAAATTTGCTAATAGTGCAATAGCGTGGAATAACGTGTTTATTTAAAAAATAGGAACAGCCTAGACAGGAGAATGACTTTCCTCAAGAAATTTGCAGCGACCGTGGAGCCATAAACACGAAAGATGCATCAACGAATAAAAGTATTTTAATAAATGTGATAAATTTAAAAAGCCACAGTTTAAATACCTTTCTCGAAGAGCAAATACCTTTCCCTCATTCCAGCAAGAATGTTCAAATCACTCAATATCTTGTACCAAGCGCCTTCTAATGTACCGTTCCTTCTTAATTATGGGTATAGCTTCGTATACTGTATCGTGTTACATGGTTCTTGCCTATGCTTTTCAAGAAAATGTGGAATCACTATTTTCATACTTCCAGGTTAGTACATATTCCTTGTATCTAGTTTTGAAATATCTGCCTGCAATCCTCTAGTTCTCTGACTTAGAAACTGCACATTATAACTGGTACTGGTCTGGTTTTGCTAATGGTGCTTGTAAATGTGACTGTTGTGTGCCTTTTGTTCTGTATGACATGCGTAATCCTTGTTTCTTCAGCGTATTTCTGTGCATATGGTAATATGTAACGTTTGTTTTTGTTTGTCACGTCATAACTGCTTCTGATCTGTTTCTCTGTGTGTACTCTAATATAAACAGTATAGATTTTTTAGCTATTTGTGTGCTCTGCTTCTTTCACTTTCCTTTAGCTGTTTTCTTGTTATGTTATTTTGTGGTATATTGGTGCAACTTCGATAGCGTTTGGCGGTGAACTGTATTGTTTGTAATTTATTTTCATAATTTTCTCCGCTGGATGGGCTATTATTTTGTCTGTGTGTCGTTTGTTGGAGAGTGCACAGTTTGTTGTTTTGTGCGTGATTCTGTGTGACATTTATAACCGTGCCTCTTGCTGCTCTTATTGAGTAAATATTAGCGTGAACTTATCGCTGTCTCTTCCCAAGATAATGATAATAATAATAGAACTGAGGAATGGCCGAAAATATAAAAATGGCACCATCATTTATATAAAATCAATAAATCCTCCCTTCCATCCTCAACTGAACATAGATACATATCTTACAAAAGATTTGTGAGACATGTCGATCATATTCTGCATATATAATAAAGCTCCCACCTTGACCACAAGTATTTATTAATTTCTTTAACCCTTTTACCCGGTCACGAAAACTGACAACGACTGGGAGAGCCCTGTGACGACCACATGACCACATGCACCTCCATATCGGCATCCAGTGACGCCTGTGGGCTGAGGATGACACGATGGCCGGTCGGTACTGTTGGGTCATCAAGGCCTGTTCGGACAGAGACTTTTTTAGTGAATACATGAAGCGTAAGTGAAAAGTCAATTAACTTTGACGTGATACATTCTATTAACATGATTTTATTCCTCCCAGAATGGCGTAATACCGAAAGATTAAGGAAATCATTAAATATTTGTTGTTAACAGGAGTGCTTTATTACGAGTAAGGTGAACTATCAGTGTACTATGTCTGTAAATCATATGGATTCCAGTAGTAAACAGAATTGTGACAGCAACTTACCATTAAGTAAACACCGTTCATTCGTCCATATCTGATGACGAGTTTAGTGCGTGGTGTCGTCAATCATATTCACAAACACTACTGTCACTAACGACAATATTTTTTTCACATATGCCAGTATAGTTCAATTAAATATATATTTTAGCTCATTGATTCATACAAATCTCTAATTTTAACTCGTATCATTTTCCATACGACGCTTGCTGTCTCTTCGACGTCCTATGCCCATGTTAAGGTAAAATATAACTTTCAGCATTAAAATTTTTGATACGTAACATGTGCTGTAAGTAGGTAACTTTTATGATTCTGCTGTTTGGAATACGTCATTTTCCCTTCAAAGAAATTATTTTCAACATTTACCGAATGGAGGGTTCAGTTCAGTTGACTACCTTTGGACGCTAACAATGTGCTTTAATGACTATAATCTTTTTCAATCTCAGTAAAGAAAATTAAAAAGAAATAAAGGAAGCTTGGACATAGTGCCAGATAAGAATAATTTTAAGCGTAATCCTTCCCCGTTTGTTGACCTTCAGAAAATATCGTAAAATGCTTTTTGCGGCATCCGAAACCTCAGAAGACCGTGGAGACCAATTTTATTACAGTCAGGTTTCGGCGGTCTTGACTGCGAGGAAGACGAATGGAATTTGACTGTCACTCTCTGAACGTGGGCTTCTGCCGCCCCATCACGAGACGTGAAGATGTTTTCGACGTCTGTTCTCCTTTGTCGCGACTGTCGATGCCGTGGTTGATTGCGCCCGCTCCCATCTTCCCACGACAATAAAAAGTAAGAAAAGAACAACTGAGGAAGACGCGTTGGAGCGCTTGCTATGCGTCTACTACCGAAGAAATTATCAGAATACTGCTACAAACGCTAATGTTATGCATTCAGTTTTTACTATGCTTCACCGTAGTTGATTCCGCTAAAGAGTAATACCATCGTCTAACCTCCATGATTAACAAGCTATATCACCTGACGTCGTTACGGCTTATGTAATCAGTCAGAAGCTGCCGTAATTCGCTTATTATACCAGAAACATTCCCTCAATAAAGTAAATACCAGTGATAAACATATATTTTCAGTGAATGTCTTGGTATCCGTTACTTTTACAAAGACAAGTGAACTATGGTGATTAACTACCGTTCATTATTATGCCTAACCCAGTAACTTTTAATGAATGTTGTAGTGCGGTTCAAAGTGTCAAATACGAGGGTTGGAACTTTCATAGTCAAAACTATTTATTTACTGCTTATACAAAATAGATACGTGTTCCGAAGTTTTACTGACCTTCAAAGTAACCACCAGCTTTGTGGATAACCTGTTGTCAGCGATGTGGATGTCGTTGGATACCCTTAGCAGTATCAGATGTGTCGACGGTAGGAGCAGCACGGTCTATTGCCCGACGAATTTGTAGCAGTTCTGAAGCGAATGCCTTGAAGTGTTTCCATCAGTTCAGTAATCGAGTTGAACTTACGAGGGCTTAAGTCAGAGGAGTGCAGTAGGTGGTATAGCACTTAGCAGCCCTATCAGTGAAACAAATGAGTAACAGCTTGCACTGTACTTGCTTGAGCATTGTCCTGCAAAATGATGGTCAGGACCAGCAAGAAAAGTCATAATTTCTCTCTCTATGCTGTTCACTTCTGGAACACACCCTACGACCAGCTCAGAGATAGAAGTGATGACACTTTCTGCAGAACCTGGCCATCATTTTGCAGGACAATACTGGAGCACGTCTACATCTACATCTACATCTACATGGCTACTCTGCAATTCACACTTAAGTGCCTGGAAGAGGGTTCATCGAACCATTTTCCTACTACTTCTCAACCATTCCACTCTTGAACGGCGAGTGGGAAAAAGGAACGCCTAAATCTTTCCCTTCGAGCCCTGATTTCTCTTATTTTCTTATGATGATCATTTCTCCCTACTTAGGTTTGTGTCAACAAAATATTTTCACATTCGGAAGAGGAAGGTGGTGATTGAAATTTCGTAAATAGATCTCGCCGCAAAGAAAACCGCCTTTGTTTCAGTGACTGCCACTCCAACTCGTGTATCATATCAGTGACACTCTGCTGTTACTGATTTGTTTGGCCGGCCGAAGTGGCCGTGCGGTTAAAGGCGCTGCAGTCTGGAACCGCAAGACCGCTACGGTCGCAGGTTCGAATCCTGCCTCGGGCATGGATGTTTGTGATGTCCTTAGGTTAGTTAGGTTTAACTAGTTCTAAGTTCTAGGGGACTAATGACCTCAGCAGTTGAGTCCCATAGTGCTCAGAGCCATTTGAACCATTTGATTTGTTTGACTGATAGAGCTGCTAAGTGCTGTACCACTGCTGCACTCCCCTGACTTAAGTTTTCTAAACTGAAGGAAACACTTAAAGGCATTCGCTTCAGAACTGCTACAAATTCGTCGGGCAATAGACCGTGCCGCTCCAACTGTCGACATGTCTGACACTGCTCAGAGTATCCTACGACTTCCACATCGCTGACAACGGGTTATACACAATGCTGGTGACTACTTTGAACGTCAGTAAAATTTTGAAACACGTATCTATTTTGTACGAGCTGTAAATATATAGTTGCCACTATTAAAGTTCCAACCATCGTACAAGACTATATTTCGCGGCATAGTAAGCACGTCTGTGTAAATAACAGTCGGTACATTCAGCAAATAATTCAGTCTGTCGACGAAAGAAACCATTTGACTAGTGGCGTGCATGCAGAGGAAGCAGTTAAATCACTGCTTCGTTTACATTAATTATAACAATACGACACGTAATTAAAATCACACGGTTATTAAGAACTTCTACGTAAAACCGTAACAAAAATAGTTCAAATGGCTCTGAGCACTATGGGACTTAACTTCTGAAGTCATCAGTCCACTAGAACTTAGAACTACTTAAACCTAAATAATCTAAGGACATCACACACATCCAAGCCCGAGGCAGGAGTCGAACCTGCGACCGTAGCGGTCCGCCGGTTCCAGATAGAAGCGCCTAGAACCGCTTAGCCACACCGGCCGGCAAAACCGTTACAGTTCTTCGAAACACATAGAAGTAATTCGTTCATTAGGCTACTTTACTGATACCGTATAGTGAGCTGAGCAAAAGAGATGTCCACAGTGTAGCTGAGCAACGAGAGTGTGCAAGTAGCGCCTCCGTTGGTGACGGGCCGTGTGCGTGTTTCCTGCCACAACGGATGGTAGCTTCGAGAGGACGTATAACACAGAGACAGAGTAACTGAGTGTATTAGTAACAGTACGGTACTGTTTTGCGCAGTTTGCGAGTTAGCTGAATGTGTATGAAAGTGTGTGAAACTGCCAGGTAGCTTCTACCAGTAATCGGTATGCTTGCGGCAGCATGAGTACATAGTAAGTTCCCGAACGCCGCACATAAAGTCGAGGTTTTCTGGTGCCCATACATCGAATTCTGTAGGTGATAAGAAGGTAGGTGCAAGTGTTTAGGGAAGCCCTTGGGCAACGGACCATTTTTGTACCCGTCACAGTTCTGCAAGAGAAGGTCAAATAGTGAATAGTACACACTTCCTCCCCGCATAGGCAAATTGAGCAAATCCCTACGTGCTTTTTGATGTGGTCCCCTGGGGCTTGATGAGATATATGGAGGTGCCACTAGTCATTGGAGTTCATCGGAAAACCCCACAAACAGGGGTTCTTAACTACACTCCTGGAAATTGAAATAAGAACACCGTGAATTCATTGTCCCAGGAAGGGGAAACTTTATTGACACATTCCTGGGGTCAGATACATCACATGATCACACTGACAGAACCACAGGCACATAGACACAGGCAACAGAGCATGCACAATGTCGGCACTAGTACAGTGTATATCCACCTTTCGCAGCAATGCAGGCTGCTATTCTCCCATGGAGACGATCGTAGAGATGCTGGATGTAGTCCTGTGGAACGGCTTGCCATGCCATTTCCACCTGGCGCCTCAGTTGGACCAGCGTTCGTGCTGGACGTGCAGACCGCGTGAGACGACGCTTCATCCAGTCCCAAACATCCTCAATGGGAGACAGATCCGGAGATCTTGCTGGCCGGGGTAGTTGACTTACACCTTCTAGAGCACGTTGGGTGGCACGGGATACATGCGGACGTGCATTGTCCTGTTGGAACAGCAAGTTCCCTTGCCGGTCTAGGAATGGTAGAACGATGGGTTCGATGACTATTCAGTGTCCCCTCGACGATCACCAGTGGTGTACGGCCAGTGTAGGAGATCGCTCCCCACACCATGATGCCGGGTGTTGGCCCTGTGTGCCTCAGTCGTATGCAGTCCTGATTGTGGCGCTCACCTGCACGGCGCCAAATACGCATACGACCATCATTGGCACCAAGGCAGAAGCGACTCTCATCGCTGAAGACGACACGTCTCCATTCGTCCCTCCATTCACGCCTGTCGCGACACCACTGGAGGCGGGCTGCACGATGTTGGGGCGTGAGCGGGACCGTAGCCCAGCTTCATGGAGACGGTTGCGAATGGTCCTCGCCGATACCCCAGGAGCAACAGTGTCCCTAATTTGCTGGGAAGTGGCGGTGCGGTCCCCTACGGCACTGCGTAGGATCCTACGGTCTTGGCGTGCATCCGTGCGTCGCTGCGGTTCGGTCCCAGGTCGACGGGCACGTGCACCTTCCGCCGACCACTGGCGACAACATCGATGTACTGTGGAGACCTCACGCCCCACGTGTTGAGTAATTCGGCGGTACGTCCACCCGGCCTCCCGCATGCCCACTATACGCCCTCGCTCAAAGTCCGTCAACTGCACATTCGGTTCACGTCCACGCTGTCGCGGCATGCTACCAGTGTTAAAGACTGCGATGGAGCTCCGTATGCCATGGCAAACTGGCTGACACTGACGGCGGCGGTGCACAGATGCTGCGCAGCTAGCGCCATTCGACGGCCAACACCACAGTTCCTGGTGTGTCCGCTGTGCCGTGCGTGTGATCATTGCTTGTACAGCCCTCTCGCAGTGTCCGGAGCAAGTATGGTGGGTCTGACACACCGGTGTCAATGTGTTCTTTTTTCCATTTCCAGGAGTGTATATTTTCGCCGTCACCAGTGGAACAAATCCCAGTCGAATATTCCGAGACGGATATGAAGAGCAAATGGCTGAAACTCCTAAGACATATACCTAAGACCCAGATGTCAGCGATCCTTGCAACGTTTCTTCACATCTTTATCCAACGTACAGAGATTGAAAACCAGAATACTTTTACACTTAAAATTCGATACTAGGCGAAATCTAAATAATAAATAATCCTGGCAAATTGGTCAAATTTTAGCGGTATGTTCTTTAGGCACTTATCTAAAAGAGTCATCTCCCCGTTCTTAAAAATCATTACCCGTTATCTAGAAACCACCCAAAAACTTGTTTTTCGCCTACCAAAAATCCAGCAGCAGATTTCGAATCGGCTATGAGCAGCAAATGGCTGTAGCTTTTACGATGTGTTCTTAAGATACCGAAGTGAAACACACTTCCAAATTTTCTTGATATTTTTATGCATTTCCGGGGTACATAGGCTCAAAGTTACCCTACTTGTACATAAAATACCCTACTTGTACATAAAATCCACCGTGAAGCGAAAACGTACTTTATACTTTGGCTTATCTCAGCGAAATACACTCTGGTGTGTCTCCATTATCATTTGGGAATTCCATGTTGTAGTAGTGAAGCAAATGCAAAATTTCTTTGCGCATAAAATCTGGTCTGACGTATGCAATTAATTTTCTTTTATTTCAGTTTCACGTAAATAAACTATCTAAATTTTATTGGTCAGTACATTTCTTTTAATATGAGTGACTTGTCCAGCCTCATCAGGAATAAGAAAGGAACCAGCGGGAAAATACTGCTATCGGAGCTCTAAAGAGCCAAGATGCTCCTGTATATTTAAAAATAGTCTCAATTTTAACTGGTGTCCCAGTGTCTACCTTCCACAACACCTTTACAAATTTCATTAGAAATTTTAGCATACTAACATTTTCGCACTTTGTTTATGCTGAGTGAGAGTGTTAAATAGACCGAAATTAATCAATGAAGGGATATACAAGACACTGGTTGTGTTACAGACAGTGCGAAGAGGACAATGACAGTGTGAGACGAAGTGGGACTCGAATGGCAGTTGACAGTAACAAGACATTGCTAGGAATGAAAGTGGAAATGTAGCCAGTGATAATGAAAGACAAGATATATGTAAATGTCAACGAGGAAGAAAAGCCTATTTCGTTTCATTTAGCACACAGTGACAAAGTAGACTAATATTGTAACAGAGGCCAAATCAGCGAGACTGGTTTGGTACAAATGGTCGTTTTTATCTATCTTATTTACATAAATAACACGACAGAATATAATTCACGAAGCGCCAGTATCAAATGTCTATTAGGCCTACTACAAGAAAAAAGTTTTATGTTAGGAAATAATTTCACATTTAATTCATATGATCCAGTTTCTCAAGCCTGAGATCGAAAAGTAGTAGTAGTAGTAGTAGTAGCACGAAATTTTTATATAAATCCCGTATCGTCGCATTCTTCCATATAGTTTCTCTGATGTCCCCGTTTCTTCCCCTTCCTCGTTCTAACAAACAATCTTGTCATCACTAACGCTGTAACTATTCCTGGCATTGTCAAATCTTATCCCCGGTTAATTTCACTAACCCTGCCAGAATCGCTAGCTAGTTATCCCGCTTTTATTCTCCGATTACACGTTATTACGTGTTCGTACAAGACGTTTTCCGCGCTAATCAAATGGCTCTGAGCACTATGGGACTTAACTTCTGAGGTCATCAGTCCCGCGCTATTCCGAGAATAGAATTAAGCGGCTGGTAACTGGGAGCTGTACAATTGGCCCCTAGTGGTGTAGCGATGTGGCAGAAGTCTTCTGTCAAAATCTCATTTTCTTGGATACAGCGAGAAGATAATATGTATTCTTTCTTACCTGTTATAGCTGTTAGTTGTTTATTTTCACCCTGGTAGTCTGAATGCATGAATTCCGCTAATACTTATAACAACGCATAACATTCGCACACTTTATCAACCACATGAAGAAACAGCGATTGCCACGCACCCCTTCGCCTTTATTCCGATCATCGCAAATACCCCGTTCTCTTTTGTCTGCGGGGAAATTTTTTTTCATTTCTAAATGTGAGGGGATTCCCCTGGCACAGACATCACGTACACCATGAACGCATTCAAAAACCAACTTATGATTTGCTCACGAATCAGAATGCGTTCACAAATGTTCAAGAACCAACTGGGGTGCGTTGAAAGTCATATGAACAACCGTTAGAACAATGTGCGCTGGATACTAGAAGCTTTGTGAGACAAGGTTTTTTTTTCTTCTAGAATGTGAATTTGGCACCTCCTGAAAGCGCTGCAGGGACGGTTTGCTCTCCTCCTCCTTCGTAGATCCGGGCATGCGAACAATACGGAGTCGAGCGGACACAGGGAACTGTGGCTGCATCGCCCGGCATGCTCGCGGAGGCTGAGGTGGGTACCGGGCTCCAGCCAGAAAAAACTGTCTAGATCGCAGTGCCAACCATCAGTGATGATGTCACTGCACCAATGACGTGATGGTGATGATGTTTGGTTTGTCGGGCGCTGAACTGCGTGGCCATTAGCACCCGTATGAAGTCCCAATTTCTACACAGTCCAATTTCTTGCACAGTCCAATCTAGGCACTATCACATATGATGACGTTGATTATTAAATGACGAGGACAACACAAACACCCCGGGCAGAAAAAAATCACCAACCCGGCCTTTAGTCGAACCTGGAACCCCGTGATCCAGAAGCAGCAACTCTAGCTACTAGACCACGAGATGTGGACGCACCAGCGACCGTCAAAGCGTAGGACACTATAGTGAAGATTGCAAGCGTGGTCCTTGTAGTGCATAAATCTTTAAAAGAAACTGAGGGCAGGGTACGACTGCTAGAATAGAAGCTGATCGAGAAATTTGACGAACTTGAACAACACCAGAGAAGCAATAATCTCACTGTTCGGGATTCTTGAAAACAACAGAGAAAACTGACAAATAGGTAATCACTCTTGTCCGAGAGGAGCTAAGTCTGCAGGTGGTACTGAATGACGTAGAGTGGGGCCAAAGACGCCGGGATCTTCGAGACCTAGTCTCATAATAGTGAAGTTTGCGTGGTACAGGGGCAGATCGGAAATCGCCAGAGTGAAGAAGAAACTCGTGATGTTCGTTTCCTACAATACGCACTTCTCAGTTCTGAAAGACTAAAGATTGTGTACAGTACGATATAGAGAATAAGGCTGCAAAAAGTGTGGACAAACGACTGCAGGATAATGATGAAACCCTAAAATTGAAAAATATAAGTCTGCAATGTAGATGAACTCGGATGCCTGAGCTTTAACAGCCAAAAACATGTCGCCTTTTACTGTCTTTCATTTTTGTGTTTATTTTAGTGCCTTCATTTCCTAAATGAAACAATTTACTTTTGAAAGCCTTTCCTTAAAACAGTTTTCTGTTATTAACATTTGTTCGTTAACTTCAATTTTAGAGCTAATTATAAATTTTCTGTTCAATTTACATACTTCCAATACCAATATAGTTCGTTGTTACACTATTACTTCAGTATTCTTACAAGGCTCTGATTGAAATAATTAATTTTTATTTAGTAATTTATTACGATATTACTGCTGTTATTGATTATTCGAACTTTTAATGTTACACTATGTTCTTATTCTGTTTATTTTTCTTTCAATACCGGTGTGCACAGATTATTCAAGTTGTGCTGAGTTTGTTTCTTCTTCTGCCTCCACTCAGCTGTTCAACGTGTGATGCATAGCCAGCCGGCGTTGGCCACGCAACCTCCCCTTTCTCTGAAGACAGACGTCGCCTTCCTTCCGGGAACCCTGTTTCCCTGCCTCAAAGCGCCCCGGTAAGCTTTGTTCCCCCAACCCTCGCTGGCACAGAGTCGCAAATATCCAGCAGTGGGAGTGCAGCCGAGCGCACTGAGCACACTCAAATTCCCAGTCTCTGGGAGCTTGCCTCGGCAAGTTCCGACTTATATTTGAAGACATCGACGTCTATGTAATACTTCTGTCGGAAACATGACTCAAATCAAGTATTCCCACAAGTTCGGTAAATCAAGAGGACTATATCTCACTAAGACGCCAAGAGATGTAACCGACGAAAGGGTGAAGTAGGTGCATACATACGCTGATTTAACACCTATTGTACTACGCACATTCAACTATAATGAAGATAAACAAATGGAATACATATTTTTAGAAATTAAATACTTTTGGACAACGTGCTTGGTTTGTGTTCTCTGCCAACCTCCGGCCGGCCGGTGTGGCCGTGCGGTTCTAAGCGCTTCAGTTTGGAACCGCGTGACCGTTACGGTCGCAGGTTCGAATCCTGCCTCGGGCATGGATGTGTGTGATGTCCTTAGGTTAGTTAGGTTTAAGTAGTTCTAAGTTCTAGGGGACTGATGACCTCAGTAGTTAAGTCCCATATTGCGCAGAGCCATTTGAACCATTTTTTGAACCAACCTCCTAAAGGAGACTTCTTTGGCTGTTCCGAAACTACACTTTTAAGTCTCGAATCAACAAACAGGCCTGTAATTATACGAGTACATAGAGACACTGACAAAAATTTCCTATAGAATAGACCTTTCAGTGTGAAATTTAAGTGCATGTTTTCGTCTAAACACATTTTGCTGCTTCAACTTGCTCCTACCCATTACTCGAAAAGTAGTCACACTCTCATACACATAATTGCAATGAAATCCCCAAGCAGAGTAATTCGTACCCCTCAGACATCTCCACATGGCAATTCAGACATAGCTTTCATGATGTACTAGCTACAATTCCTCAGAAAGGAACTGTAGCTGACCGTGTACCGAGATTTCAAATGTGTTAATTTTTATGAACTTGCAACCGTGGTGCAAGAAATGCTTTGGGGGACGTCTTCTGTAAACTTCTCGCATATAAAAGAAAAGCTAACAACTATATGACAAATATGCTCCCCTAAAGACAAGAAAATTAAGAAAGAAACCTGTACTTTGGGTAACTGTTGAACAGAAGCAGCTCATGAACGTCAGAGACGCTCCAAATCGGACAAACAAACTGCTCACCACCCCTGAAAATAACATTGCTTGCAAGTACAAGCGCAACAGTGTCAGCCGAGCTGTGAGAACTGCAGAACTCAGACATGCCCATAAGTCAATCGACAACAGAAATAGGCCAGTTGTGATGTGGAAAAAGGTGTGTAATGATGAAGTAGAAGCTGCAGCCCATCACACTATCAGAGACAAAGAACTGAACATGTACTTCACATACCCACAAATGGTTCAAATGGCTCTGAGCACTATGGGACTTAACTTCTGATGTCATTAGTCCTCTAGAACTGAGAACTAGTTAAACCTAACCAACCTAAGGACATCACACACATCCATGCCCGAGGCAGGATTCGAACCTGCGACCGTAGCGGTCTCGCGGTTCCAGACTGCAGCGCCTAGAACCGCACGGACATAAACCACAACCATAGTTGAACCACAAACGAAAGAAACGCTGCTTGATCACGAATGTTTTCTTGCACTATCATTATTGTCTTTGTTATTGTCATTACTATTGTTATTATTACTATTATCACTACTAGTGGCAGCCGGTGCAGTAAGGCAAATACTACCAGAATTAACTTTAATACTTCATAGTCTGAATTATTTACTCACATTGCCACCTCAAATACTCAAATCCTTTTAATACTATTTGTCATATTAAACTGTTAACTCTTCGGTAACTGTCAGGTAGAAAAGGTACTGTATTTGTGAAACTCTGGCCTGATGTAAGAAAGGGCCTGAATGCTCTATTTAAATCAGGTTAAATAAATAAGTAAATATCAACCCAGATGATTCGGTTCTCAATTGCAAGAACTTACGCAGTATATATTTATTGATTACAGAGCCATAAATCATTAACGGGAAACAATGGTTTGAGTGAACTCTACCTTTTTTTGGGTAGAATTCAATTATGCCATAAAAATTCAGGGTTCAGGTTTGAAAATACGAAGTTGAGCCCACCTACGCAGGAGGGGTGATTAGGAGGTGACCTATTGTACTAACATTTCATCTAGAACATTTTATTCGTATGACGTGGCCTTTCCGAGATATTTATTTGTATCAAGTTACACCACCCTTATACAATTATATGCACTCATGTTCAGAAAAGAAACAGAACACTTTGAACGACGAAAGGTAGAACGTACATATTCACAGCACATGTACATTAGTATCTACATCTACATCTCCTGTAGAAATTATTTCCATTTGAGTCACCTCGGTTCAGCATGTGTCCTGTTGCCTAGAAGGCACTGATTCAGTCATGGGCCACGATAATTTGTTCTGTACTTGAAGGCATCGATGCAGATAAGGCGCAATTTGTGTACTATGGTATAGCCATCCATGCTACATTCACTGCATTCCAAAGTTCAATTGTGGTGGTTGCCATTGGGTCACAGCACTGCACCTGTCATTCTGCCATATCCCACACTTTTTCGATTGACAACAAGACTGGTGATCTGGCGGGCCAGGACAAGAGGCTGGGACACCAAAAAGGCATTTTCCCGTTCAGCAACAGGTGGTCGTACATTGTCTTCCTGAAAAATGGCGTTTGGGGTGTTGTGCAGAAAGGGTATGGCTACAGGTCTCAGGATGTCATACACGTATGTCACCCTGTCACATTGCCTTGGACACACACCAACTGTGACTTTTCGTTGTACCCAGTAGCACCCCATACCATAAGGTCTTGAGCTGGCGCTGTATGTCTTGTATGGACGCTGCACGGGGTAGCCACACTGTCTGAGGTTCCTTACCATGGTTCGCGCGGCTTCCCCCATCAGAGGTTACAGTCCACCCTGGGCATGGGCGTGTGTGTTGCCCTTAGCGTAAGCTAGCTTAATTTAGATTAAGTAGTGTGTAAGCCTAGGGACCGATGGCCTCAGCAGTTTGGTCCCATAGGAACTTCCAGCACCACCACTGGCACAGGTGTTGTGCGAATACAGTCATTGTGATACTGCTTACCATTTCTGTCATCAACCGAAACATAGCCATCATTTTCAAACAAACAGAACCAGGGTTCGTCCGAAAAGACTATCTGATGCCATTGCTGTCCTCAATGATGTCGACTCATATACCATTACCATCCAGCATGTTTCGGCACATTTGTCAAAGGTAGGCAGAGAACTGGACGACGCACGCGTTAACAGTGCCGTAATAAATGGCGTGGACTGTCACATCTGAGAGTGTACGATGTGTTCCAGATGTGTTCCACTGTTCCAGTGTGGCACCAGAGGACGACGCAGGTCAGTCCTCCAGTACCATTCGGATAAAATGTCGATCTTCTCGCAGGGTTGGCCAGGTGGTGCGACCAGACCCATCTGGTCGTGTTCTGTGCTTTAACATTAACCATTTTCACACACCCGCTGTACTGTCGAACAGCAATTTCCCAGATGGAAGCAACACGTTCTCTCACGCCAGTAATGCGTTCTATTTTTTCTAAACGTGACTGTATATGAAAATACAGTGGGAACTATATTCTCTGCAGCATCGAGTTTTATTTGAGCTTTTGTTTCATGATATATTAGCTACACTAGTCTTAATTTACCATTGTGGAAGCCGTGAGTGTTCTAGCACTGATTCCATGACAGAGAAGACATGGGGTGCTTGAACTGCAAAGTTCACTTTCACGTTTTTATTAACATAACTAGCCTTTTCCCTAGAACTCCTGCACATTTTATACATTTGGCATACATATTGCCCACATCTCCAACTCCCCCTCTATTGGTTTATATCATATTTACTGAATCTCATTGTCCATACACATCTCTGCACTGTCCATCTTCTCCCCAGCGCCCTCTTTCCCTACACCCTCCTCCCTTCCCTTTCTGTCCTTCTCCTCGCCGACCCCCATTCTGCATTTCTCCTTCTCATCCTCCTCTCTGCCTGTCTCTGGCACCACCCTTCTGCCCATCTCCTCCCCCACTCTGAGGCCATCTCTCCCTCTTTCCCTTCTCTGTCCATCTACTCATCTTTCACCATCTATCTCTGCCCATGTTGAGTTGCACATTCTTCCTCTGTCCATCTGTTTCTGCTCAACTCTCCTTAGATCCACTCCTCCTCATCCCACCCATCCATCTCCTCCTGCTCACTTCTCCCTATCGACCTACTCCTGCCCTCTCTCGCTATCAGTCTCTGCCTCCACCTCTCTCGTTTCCTCCTCCCAACTCTCTCTCTCTCTGACCCTCCCTAGCCCTCTCCCTATCAGTGTTTACCTGCTTCCTCCTCTCAGCCTCCACACTTTCTTTCCAATTTCTCCTACCATCCCTTTCTCTATAAAGTTGCCCTTGCCCCCCCTTCCCTAATCGATCCCATCCTGCCCCCATCACTTTGTCCATTTCCAACTCTGTCCATCTGAAACTTCTTCCTGCCATGCCCACGTGCATATGCAACTCCAGCACAACAACCTGATAAGAGGTAATATTTTCAAAACACACTTGTTCCAGAGGGCAGCCTACACTTCTGGAGCTGGAAAATCAATGCTTGTAACTGACATAAAGGCTGCCATGCAAAGCAGGTCAGTTGGTCGGTCACCATTATTTCCACTCACCTCAATGTGATGAATGGTAGTGCATAGTGCAGGGGCTGAAAAAAATCTTTCTCCTGTTTCTCTGCTGCCATTGAGAGTAGAAGGTTAGAAACACCACACACACACACACACACACACACACACACACACACATATAAATATATATATATATATATATATATATATATATATATATATATATAATATATTGGCAATATATTGACACGTATCGACAATAAAATTCATTTTTCATAAGTCTTTGTCTTTTGAGTAAAAAAAAATTACAGGAAAGTCTCATATTTATTGTAGTGTACGGATCTAGGGTGTGGGGCTAGCACAGGTGGCTGGGGCAGCAAGAGGCGTTAGTTCTTGCTAAGAGTTGCTTGTGCTTTCCACTGCTTCCCTCTTCTACGCCAGGATCTGCTTAGTGACATCCTTTTAGTATTTTACTATTGTCTTGTCATAGGTAATATAAACACGTAACAAATAAAAATTCGCATGGAGTAGTACTTAATACTAATATAGATATATACATAGACGTTGTACAAAGGGAACGTGGGACGTGAATCATGAGCTGTGGTAGTCAGACTTTATTTAGTGTGTCAGGGAACTATTTTTCTACATGTCTTGGCACTTGTTGGGTGTCCATTTAAACGTAGATATTGCTTTGCATTTAAATTGTCCTCCTACGTTACGCCGTTAGCCTATAATGTGTTAGCTGCTCAGAACTGCAGACGCAACAATCAGTTTGATGGCGCGCTGCGCGCCGTTTGGAGCTCAGCAGTTTGCGTGGGCCCACCGCCGTAAAGCGATGCCGCGCGTTCCGGTCCATACTTTTCAGTGTCTCGTGCAGTGTTCGCAGAGTTTGCGAAAAACCAGCCGCACTTGTTTCAACTTGCCGTACACCGTGGCTGTGGGAAGGGACCACTGGGTGCCTTGTAAGTTTACTGCACAAAAGGTAAGTATTGCACTTCACTATTTGGCTTACAACGGCACACTGGCCTTATAGTGCACAAACACTCGTACCGTGGCAGGCTTCCTCGATTCATTATATCTCTTTTACCTCGAAGAAAAAGGTTTGTGATATGAAACGTATTTTCACTTGTCTATTTGCGTATAGCTCACAAGTCACTAACACTGAATAACTCATTGTTGTCCTGTTCATTATCCAGTTCGTTCAGAAACAAAACTGTATCTCATGATACTACTAGCTTGTCTTTTGTGATAAATGCCCACGTTCGTAATTTTTTCCTGTGCTTCTATACGGAACTATGTCGGCGTACATTTGTTCACAACATTTTATTACATAAATTGGTAGGTGATTGTGTTCACAGAGAGTGCGTGCCTCTAATACTACATTTCGCGGTCGCGACACTGCCTGACATCTCATAGAGCATAGGAGAACAAGCTTGAGTACAACAGCACTTTCTAAGTTTATGTCGTACTACTGATGCACTTATGTATTGAAGTGACAACACTAGGACATGAACGCACTATAAGTGTTTTTTATAAGTTGTCTCCAAATGAGGCAAAATCTATTCATTTTCTACCCGCGAGTTACTATGTTGGGGGCGGAGATTTTTTTTTTTTCATCCTCTCGTCACCCAAGTTTGTAACAACGCATGGTACACACATCATAAACAAATAAATAATAAAAAATAGGAATATACGTACATAAATAAATCACTATACTTAAATTGCTAGGTAGTGCAAACAACAGATTAATAATGAAGCTTCGCTGCTGTGCGCTACTGCCTCTGAAGTCTGTGCTTGCGTATATGGTGTTTCATTGTGTTCATGTTTGTGCTACTTTTTCCTTCCATCAAATACCTTCTGCTCAGATTGGACAAAATATTATAAACATAGCAAAAAAAATAAATAAGTGTACTGCATCACTCTACAGTCAGCATACATCCTTAGTGTTTTCATACTGAAAAAATAGATTATTAAAATCCTCTGGCTTTACTTAGTGTCATTTAGTGTTTTTCTCAGTGATCTTGGTAATGTTTTATTACGTCAATCGTCAGTCATAGTCACATTAATGGAACTTAGTGGCTTTTCTCAGCCGATTGAAGTCTCGCAGTATCTCGCCGAGTGCCATCTGTAAATAATTGTTTGTTTCGGCTTTACCTCATTTTTTTCGGCTAGTTGGTTTACTGTAACTTACCTTGTGCATACTCCTTTATTTTGTTATAAGAGACGGTGTTATGTTTGCCTCAGTTAACATTCACTAATCGTATCTCAACATCGTACTTGCATTCAAACATGTATATAAAGTTGAAAAAAAATTATCTGTGTGACAGTAAGATCACACAAGTTGTTATTCATGAATCCTATCTTTAGGTGCACTTTCCTTAGATTAGGTTACTGTGTGTATGATATATAGTACGCTAAACTTTCATTAACAGCTAGAAATAATTTTTATAATTGCAGCAATTGTTTACCACTTGTTCAAAAACGTTTAAATATTCAATCCACTTAGATTGCTTGTTGGCTACATATGTCCTCATAAACCTATTTAATTCACGGAATATTCTTTCAATTGGGTTGGATTGCGGGCTATACCTGGATATCAATATTTGTTTAATCTGTTGTTCTTTCAGAAATTGTTTCCAAGCATGGCATGTAAAATTGGTTGCGTTATCTGATAAGATCGCCTGTGGTTTCCCAACAGATGGGAAGTAGTTGTTTAGCAAACGTCTGATAATAGACTTAGCTGCAGTTGTTTTCGTGGCATACAATTTCACATACTTTGAAAATGCATCATATACTCCAATGACATATTTTACTCCTCCCCTGGCAGAGGATAAAGGACCCATATCATCTATGCATACTAGCTCTAGCGGGGTTTTTGGTAAAATAGGATGCAACTCTGTCTCACAATTCAGATTGACAGGCTTAGCCTTCTGACAAATAATACAAGTTTTTAATATTTGTTTTGTGCGTCGAAGCATATTGGGAAAGAAGCAGTACATATTTAATTTCTTACAGCACTTGCGGGCGCCGTAGTGCCCCCAAGCGTAGTGAGTATGCAGAATTAAACTTTTCTCATATGCTTCGGGTACACAAACGCACCATGTATCGCTGTCCATGTTTCTCCTGTAGAATAATACATCTTTATGTAACCTGTAATGCTGTTTTATAGGTAAAGGAGGGTTGTTGTTTAACTGGTATCTGACTTTCGTCCAGCAGTCATCTTCTTCCTGTAATTTGGCCATATTATTACACATATACAAAAAATATTTCCTAAATTTGGTGTCCTTGATGAGCGTAACTTTAAATTCTGTGTTCTCTTCTACCAATTCTTCGAACTCAGGTAATCCTTGTGGTAATCTTGACAGTGCATCGGCGATTACGTTATCTTTGCCATTCACATATATAATTTCAAAATGATAAGACTGCAAAAATAACGTCCACCGCGCAAGGCGATTGTGTAGCAACCTACAAGTGAGCAAAACGTTTAATGCCTGATGGTCACTGTAGACTCGTGCATGCTTGCCAAACAGATAATAGTTGAACTTCTTAAAGGCCCACACAATAGAAAGGGCTTCTAATTCTGTTGTAGAATACCTGCGCTCGCATTGTGATAGAGCACAGCTAGCAAATCTAATTATCTTAATACTGTCGGACCTAACGCCTTCGTCCAGCTGAAATAGACAGGCTTTAGTCCCGAAAATGAAGCATCCGCCGCTATACAAAAATCTTTGCTCATATCAGGATGTTCTAGGATATTAGAAGTAACCAAAGCGTGTTTTATTTTATCATAATCGGTCTGGCATTGAGGCGTCCAGATCCACTGTTTGTCCTTCTTTAATAGGCCCCGTAATGCGTGGCTATTGAGCAACTCGTTCAGTACGAACCGGCGAAAGAAAGAGCACAAACCCACAAATACCTTTAGCTGTCGTTTTGTGCATGGAGCGGGAAAGTTTTTTTGGCTAACAGTTTTTCTGGGTCGGGTCTTATCTCTGCTGGTAAAATTATGTGACCGGGAAATTTTATGTATTTTCTCACAAATTTGGATTTCCTAAGGTTAGCTGTGACACCAGCCGCTGAAAACCTCTGTAGCATACTTTCCAAAAATTCTATATGTTCATCCCACGTAGGTGTTGCTATTAATATGTCATCTATATAAACTGTGAGTTTGTCAAGGAGGTCAGGTCCTAAAACAGTGTCGAGCGCAGCTATGAAAACGCCGGCACTCACGTTTAATCCGAACGGCAGAACACAATACTGGTAGGACCTACCTGCAAATATGAATGCTCTGTACTTCCTACTATCAGGTGATAGTGCGATTTGCCAGTACGAACTACGAAGGTCTACACTAGTTAAATACTGCACCCCATGAAAACGTTGCAGGTTTTCAGGTCGGATGGTTACTGGAACTATAATCTTATTGAAACTTCCTGGCAGATTAAAACTGTGTGCCCGACCGAGACTCGAACTCGGGACCTTTGCCTTTCGCGGGCAAGTGCTCTACCATCTGAGCTACCGAAGCACGACTCACGCCCGGTACTCACAGCTTTACTTCTGCCAGTACCTCGTCTCCTACCTTCCAAACTTTACAGAAGCTCTCCTGCGAATATCCTTTCTTTCAGGAGTGCTAGTTCTGCTAGGTTCGCAGGAGAGCTTCTGTAAAGTTTGGAAGGTAGGAGACGAGGTACTGGCAGAAGTAAAGTTGTGAGTACCGGCCGTGAGTCGTGCTTCGGTAGCTCAGATGGTAGAGCACTTGCCCGCGAAAGGCAAAGGTCCCGAGTTCGAGTCTCGGTCGGGCACACAGTTTTAATCTGCCAGGAAGTTTCATATCAGCGCACACTCCGCTGCAGAGTGAAAATCTCATTCTGGAAACATCCCCCAGGCTGTGGCTAAGCCATGTCTCCGCAATATCCTTTCTTTCAGGAGTGCTAGTTCTGCTGGTTCGCAGGAGAGCTTCTGTAAAGTTTGGAAGGTAGGAGACGAGGTACTGGCAGAAGTAAAGCTGTGAGTACCGTGCGTGAGTCGTGCTTCGGTAGCTCAGATGGTAGAGCACTTGCCCGCGAAAGGCAAAGGTCCCGAGTTCGAGTCTCGGTCGGGCACACAGTTTTAATCTGCCAGGAAGTTTCATATCAGCGCACACTCCGCTGCAGAGTGAAAATCTCATTCTGGATATAATCTTATTAATCTCCCTGGCGCTGGCGTCGAGAACGAGTCTCACCGAATTGTCGGCTTTCTTGAGCGCTAGTAGCGGACTGCAATAAGGCGATAATGAAGTCTCTATGATATTCCACGAGAGCATTCTCTTTATTTCTTGAGCCACTGCCTCTCGTTGTGACCCAAGGTATAGAATAGGTGTTCTTACAGCATGTGTCGTGGGGCCGGATATCCATGCTGTACTGATACGTCCTAATGACTCCGGGCCTTTTATCAAACACACGAGCAGAGCGGAACAATACACTTCTAAGAT
This sequence comes from Schistocerca americana, assembly GCF_021461395.2. Taxonomy (NCBI): domain Eukaryota; kingdom Metazoa; phylum Arthropoda; class Insecta; order Orthoptera; family Acrididae; genus Schistocerca; species Schistocerca americana. The sequence goes on from NC_060121.1 coordinate 99,466,530, forward strand.
CACCCTTCTGTTGTTGTGAGATTTCCGAGCATTCAAATATTTTCTGTTCAATCTCATGCTGCTCTAACTCTTGACACCACAGATCACTTGAGTCGCTACATCGTGAAATATTGACCTTTGGGATTTGGATGTGTATAGTTCGACATGATTTGTCGTTCCTACTCTTGACTTTTATTAAATCCACACAACAATTCTCCCCGTTAATATACAAATGACACTTTCCAGATTCCAAGTCAATTTTAGCACACTTTTCCCTTAAGAAATCCATGCCGAAAATGCACCGTTCTGTCAACACTTCTACTACTAGAAAAATTGACTGAAAAACCATGTCATCAATCTGCACTTCGACCATCGTTTGCATTTTCATCAGCTTGGATTTACCGCCTATGGCTCCTAATATCCTACAATTTTGTACTGGATAGGTCGTTAAAGTTGTGTGAATGTTAATCTCTTTAAATAGTGCCTCGGACATCACACTAATTTTCGCACCAGTACTCACAAGGATACGCGTAGGTACCTTTCCTACTACGGCCTGTAAACTAGCTTGTACTATACCATCACCTTCACATGACTGTGGTTCTTCCTCCTTGGTCAATAAATCACGCATATCCATTTCATCTTGGTACCTGAGCAATTTACTATCATGACAGTATGGATCGCCCCCACGACTATCTATGGCCAACATTGGGGAGCATAATGAGGCCAAGCTTGGTTTAACGCTCCGCGGTTCACATCTGTTTGTGTTTCGTTTGCGACTTCAATTATATTTACCCCTGACGTCGTGTTCATTAGCTGCGTATTCCTGTCGTGGTTTTGCCCTGAGTTTAGTGGCATGTTGTCACCTAGTGTTTGAGATTTATAGGCTTGGCTGTTAACTGGATATTGCCACTGCTACTTCGATGATCCCCCGTGTGGTTGCGCTAAATTCAGGTTGGAAATTATTGTAATTGTTTCCCCACTGGTTCCTATTGCCATTTGTGTTCCAGTAATGTTTTCGGTCATCGGAATAACCAGAAAAATTCCTATCACCGTTTTTTCTTTTTCTATTGTACTGTGGATGGTGGGTCTGGTTGTAGCTGTTGCCGCAATTTCCTCCCGAACTCGGGCCTGGCGACTGTGCTGTCGGGGCGTGATAGACGAAAGCCGGTCGTGAATTAGCCGCGCACGCTACATTGTTGACGCCGAAATGCAGCTGGCGCTGCGCAGGCTGGTTGCTACCGCTGCCACGAAAAATGTTTTGGTGGGCTTGATTTTGCCTGTCATCCTCATTAATTAAATCGATAGAATCTAATACAGATACGAAATATTCGAGATTGCTCTCTGGTACTTGTACTGATTTTTCTCGGGTGCTGAACGGTAATTTTGCCTTCAGGATGCGCAGTACGTCTGTGTGTGTGACGGGCCCGTCCCAGAATCGCGTTATATTTAAGTATTTTTCAAAATACTTCCGGAATGATCCAAATTTTGGATTGTATTGCTCCGGGTTGAACAAAACTTTCCTTAATTTCTCTTGTACACCTCGTGACCAATATTTAGATAAAAATGCACCTACAAATTGTTCTAAAGTCTGACAGTTTTCCGATATTTCCATTGCCCATAGGACAACATCGCCTTGTATATATCCAGTTTCATACTGTATTTTTTGCTTCTCAAACCAGGTCTTAGGCAACACATTCTCAAATGCCTTTATAAAAATTACAGGGTGGACGGATTTTTTTTCTGGGATAAACACTTGGAACTGCCTGTGTTTTACAAGGCTTTACTCTAACAGGACAGCCGACAAAGTTGGTTCGGTTGTCTGGTGTGTCTCTCGTTCGTCGCGGTAATGTCGGTTACCGTTACGACCTTGGTTAGGTGAAAACACGGGTACATCGGGTAAAAGATAACTGTTTGCCGCATCGTCACTCTTATCTGTGCGTCTGTCATCAAATTCCTCTTCTGGATGTTGTTCTCTCTCGTTCTGTGTAGGGTGTTTACTCTTTAGTTGCTCGTCTACATGTTTTTTTCCAGTCAGGTAAGTCCTGTGTCAGAGTCTTTTGTAACTGAGCTAAGTCAGTTTGTAGTTTAGTTACGGACGTGTTCTGGGTAGTGTACACCTGTTCTACAGTATGAGTTATTGCTTTTTTTAGTTCTGTCTCTAAAGTAAGGTTGGTATGTTTGTCTTTTTCCTCTAAAAACTCATCAAACTGCCGTTTTCGTTGTTTCGTCATGTCATAAACTTGGTCTACAGCCTCCTGCATTTTGACACTAAGCTCGGTCTGCGGTAAACTCATAGCTTCAAAATTTTCGGTTAAGGTACGGATCTGTTCTAGCATATCCTTAACTGTAGACTTTAAGTTGTCAATGTCTTGGCTCATGTAATTTAAATCTTCGCGTACTACCTCTATCACTTGATCCGTTACCTCTCTTCGTAAGTAGGTCAATTGAGTCGTCAGGTTGTTTTGCATATCGGTCAGGTTCTTCACGTCATTTTCTATTTTGTCCATTTGTGTCGTAATATTTTCTACACGCGTATTTAGAGTACCTATTTGTGCTGGAACATTAGCTATCTGCGTGGTGACATTTTCTTTGTGAGCGTGCATTTGTGCTGTACCACTTTCTATGTGAGCGTGCATTTGTGCTGTAACATTTTCTGTGTGAACGTGCATTTGTGCTGCAACATTTTCTACACGTGTGTTAACAGTACCTATCTGAGCTGTGACGTGAGCTGCAAACTGTGACATTAAATTCGTGTGCATCTCTCTAAACATGCGCATGAGGTCTGGTTCTACTGGGTCTTGTTTATTGTCAGTATTCGTGTCTGTTTCTGTAGTCGACATGTTGTCGCCCGTCGCTTGCGACTGAGCACTGCCGGTCGCTGCGACGGTGTTTTCAGTATTCGCAGTACCTTCTGCCTCAAGGTTGGACTATCGTTTCCTCATCTGACGAACTATCCATTGTTTTGGTTTGAGATCTGAGTTTCACCATGCCGATTCACAACTCAGAATAGCGTGAAACCGAACTTCACTATCACTACAGCTCGTACTACACGTAAATAAATCACAGATGGCTTTGCGCTCGTCCGTGGAAATTCAGGTAGTAAAATATGTCTCTGGCAAAACAGAAGACTGATAAATGACTCTTTTCTTTTTCGCGCGCAATTAATAAATTTTGTCCGCCATCTTGTGATGCATTTACATATAATAGCAAATGAACTATTGCAATTTTTTGCGTACAAAAATGGACAAGAATTTGGAGAAAAGGAACTGATGCGTTCTACGCAGTGGGTGTCGAAAAAAATGAAAAAAACCATCCCACATTTACTTTCAACTAAAGCGTAGTAGTGCTGCTGCTCTTCCCTTTCGTGTTTATTTCGGACGGTTTTGTAGTCAGAAGAATTAACATTAAATGTTCCAACACTTTTCTCTCAAAAATTGGTAATTTCTATGGGTTTTTTCCTTTTTTGGTATGCAGCTCCCGTAACATGCAACAGAAACAATGTGTTGTAATAGCAGTAATGGATGGCAAAATGGCTTAAATATTTCAACTAAAATTTCTACTTAATTTAACTGAAATAATCGTCATGGCACTCGCTCGCCACTGTAACGTACCCTCTCTGTTATTGTTTTCGTTTTTTGTTATTGTAGTTGTAGAGATACGAAGTTATTATAGCGGTTTGCTTAGTCAGCCGTACTTCGGAATTTTTTTGACATTAAATGGAGCCTGAAACTTGCGTAATAAATACTTCGCGTGAAGTGCGATTTGCGGCATAACCAAAAGTTAATTGCGGAAATGCAATCCGCAGACTATTAACAAAAAAGCTTTAGAACAATGCGCACGACTGACTAGACACATTCAGAAGGTACGTACATTCGCGTACGAGTGGTTGCGATCTGATGAGAAAGATCCATCTTAATTTTTTTGTGTACAATAATTACGTTATAACACACTCGGAGATTGCGAACGTACAATCAGGGTAGAGGCACGTACTTTCTATCACTCCCCGTGGCTTGGGTAAAAGAATTGCAATTATTTAAATTTAAGAATATTTCTTTTTCAATCGGACTCCTATATTTATAGGGAAAGGAAGATTGCAGGGGTGGCTCTGAGCACTAAAGGACTTAACATCTATGGTCATCAGTCCCCTAGAACTTAGAACTACTTAACCCGAACTAACCTAAGTACATCACACAACACCCAGCCATCACGAGGCAGAGAAAATCCCCGATCCCGCCGGGAATCGAACCCGGGAACCCGGGCGTGGGAAGCGAGAACGCTACCGCACGACCACGAGATGCGGGCGAAAAAGATTGCAGGTTCTGAATGTCTCGGCAAAAACACATTGAAATTAATCTTAGCGGCCACCAAAGGAAAGTAGTGAGCACAATCACGTACCTCTATTTTGGAGCAGTACCGTCGTAAAGATAGTCGCCTCCATCTAAAATTCGCCTTCTCAAATGAACAGAATAATTTGTACTCCACTGGTATGGGATTTAGGCTTAATCTTGACAGAAATTATAAAACAAAGTTTTCATCATTCAACACCTTCATTTAACACACACGTAGACATGAAACTATATAGTACGTCTTTACGCCAACACATCAGAACAAAAAAGGGTAGTTAATACTAGAAGTAATAAAAGAATCTCGAAATCAGTCCATTGTCTCTCAATGATAAAAAAGTTTTTTAGACTATTCCTCTGGTCTGACATTCGAACAAATTTTCTTCTTGTATCTTTGAGATTAAATTACAACATTTTTTAGTTCCTTTTCAAGTCTAATCGTCTTAGAGAATCACGATACAGAGAAAATACTATAAACACTTTTGAGACATCGGCTGACTTCACTAACAGATTGGACTGGCCTCGCTGCGGCGATATCTTATGCCGGCTCGGTGGTGGCCATAAGTGCGAGTACAGCAGCAAGTTTGTACTCCAGCCGGCCGCGGATTGGCGGTACCGTCACATGATTTACTGCCAATCTCTGTATGCGTTCTGTCTGTACGATACCACAATGGTCACAGACAGGAGTACATCCAGTTATCTCTGGTAGACGCCTACATGTCTGCTCGGGGAGTACAGCTCTGTGTGGAAACGGCATGTTTTGTCTTGACGGATCATGCGGGCTCTCACCCAGTGTAGACAACATTCCGATGTGATCAGTAATATGGACGCTTTGTTCTGGTGATAGCGATATGGGCACGTTCACCCGACTTCCTTGTAGATTATGATGCAATTGTTGCTGGCCTTGCACATTGGTGCTGTATTTACATGATGGTGCATTCCAACCGCTCGCTTCACCAATGATCCGTACCTGTGGACTGGCAAGTTGCCCAGATAACACCAGACCACAAGAACGAGAACAGAAGTCATTCGTTATGTTACGGATTCATATCACTGACGTCGATTTGCATTGGCCGCACCGATGCCATGGTGAGATAGTAATATCTGCCAAGAGGGCAGATACTGGGAGGGCCCACACCTATCGCGACCTCCCCCCCCCCCTCCTCACCAACACCACCACCGCGCAAGAAAAAATCAAGTACAAGTACAACGGTTTAAGAATTGACACATAATGTATATGAGTTCATCTGGCCTGCCTGTGACAAAAAGCCTTCCCGCTGCCCGACAATGTAAATGTTTGCTGTCGTCGCAGCATAATTTCGTTCAAGTAGCCAGGGCCGGTTCGAGAATATTTTTCCATACAAGTGGCGTATATTTCGACGCCCCCGCACCCGCCCCCCTCCCCGGCCATCCCACTTTCCCTCGTGATCTTTCACACGCGTCGGTTTTCGCTACTAATCGTGATACGCACTGTATACAAATCTTGCACATCCCGCGTCAGCTTGGTGCCACAAGCGACCGCTTCTACTGGTGGTGCACCTTGTATGGAAACTTTACAGTTGTGGCGCCCTAGCGTCCATCTCAGCTTGGCGACCCAAGCAGTGGCTTGTTTGTTTCTTTTCTGCTTTGAACTGGCCCTGCAAGCAGTAACGAAAACAACATGGTACCGTACAGTTGCGTTATGTATCAACAGCTGCATTTGGTTCATACAGCTGCCAACTACGTAGCTACATCATGTCCAACAACAAAGTTTTTGCTGCTACTTCGCTACGGTATTGTGGGTTCTGGAATGTTAGCCAAAGGATTCTGAAGCTAACACTATTTGACTGAAGGCTTAAGATATTTTTCCGATTCCTCCAACTGAAGACTGGAGTGAAACTATTTAAACAATTTTTTTTCGGTTCTTTATTGTTTAGGGCCAGCAGCATAATGTGCATCAGCTAATTACATTATTCTATATTCCGCATAATTGTCGTAAATGAGTGACTATAACATAAATTAAATGTTTATTTGACACTACAGTAGGAAGCCACAGTCACGGTACATAGAAATTTTTTTCTTAAAAAATGGGGTAAAACATCATTTGGAGAACATAAAATGAGAATTATGACAATACATCTGACAACAATTACGAAACATAATGAGACCAGCAACCGAGGTCATGGTGGCACAACCAACTCACTACAAGTTATGCCCACGCTCGCCCAACCATTCATTCCATGTCCTAATGTGTTGCCTGGTGTCACTACTTTTGTCAGATGTATTGTCATAATTCCCATTACATTTGAAAATGACCACGGGGCTCGTTGAAACCGGTAATGTAGCCCCCTTTTTTAAAGAAAAATTTTATGTGTTGTGACTGTGGCTTCACTATTGTAGTGTCAAATAAACAATGAGTTGATTATCAGAAAAATTCACCACAATAGCTTCTTATAATAACTAATCTTTATTCACGATAAACGGTTTCGTCATTTATGGCCATTGTCAAGTACCTGTGAATACAGCTTTGGTGATAACGTGAAAAAGTATGAATGTAATTTGCATTAAAGTGACTATGTTGTTCTCACGTCCTGGCTGATGTGACATCCATATTACGTCGATAGTGAACGTTATTTGATAGAATAATAAGTGAACAAGCGAAATGGGGCCCACACACGAACTTTACGATAAAAAAAAAGAAAACACTACCCACGAACGAATTATCCAAATGGGTCGGAAATCGGTAGACGTGTTGTCCATGTATGGGCAACAAATAACTACAGTTTCAGTAAATTTGGACACTTTATTCAAGAGAAATGTCTTCTCAAATTGAGCAAGTCAGTGACCCGTTGGTCCACCTCTGGCTTTTATGCAAGCAACTATTCGCCCTTGCATTGACTGCTAGAGTTGTTGGATGCCCTCTTGGGGATATCATGCCGAATTCTGTTAGATCGTCAAAGTTCCTAGTTTGATGGAAGGCCCTGCTGATAATGCTCCAAACTTTCTCAACTTACTGGCAAGGCAGGACTTGGTAAGCACGAAGGCAAGCAGCAGAAATACTCGTCGTGCGCAAAAAGACATCATCTTACTGAAATTTCAGCCGAGTATGGCTTGCCATGATGTGCAACAAAGTGGGGCGTACAACATCGTCGACGTACCGCTGTGCTGTAGGCGTGCGGCGGATTTCAACCAAAGAGGTCCTGCTACGAAAACAGGCCTGCACTGCTAGTTGTCGGGCCGTAGGGCGGGTAGCAGTCGGAGTGGCTATGCAGTCGCTCTCTGGAACGTCTCCAGGCACATCTTCCCTGGCCATCGGGTTTCAGTTCGAAGTGCGGCTCATCGCTCAAGACAATTCTACTCTGGTCAGTGAGATTGCAGGATGAACATGCCCGACAACACTGCAGACGGGCTTGTTGGCGTACAGAAGTCAATGGCAGTCGGCGCAAGGGGTTGGGGTGAGATCAGCTCCCACTCTATGAGACACCTGTTAATGGTCCTTGTGGTCACTGAAACACCAGCTGCACGTCGGATCCATGATAGTGATGAAACGGCAGCTCTGAGCGCCTCTCTGACGAGTGTTCGGTCCTCTCGATTAGCCAGTTACTCCAGATGGCTTCTTTGAGCCCGACAACACGTCCTGTCTCAGATGCTGACATCTGTGTGTATTGTCCACGCACCACGCACCTCTCTGCGACGCATATTTAACAGTCCAGCTGAGAACACGGAATGAAATTCGCAGACTTTATGCCCTGGTATCGGCTTGTTCCCTGTTTACTATCCTTGCCAGCTGCAAGGTCACATTACGCTGCAGTGTCACACATTCATCGATCGGCAGCCAAGTTTACATTTTCCATCGATACCCGCATGAATATAAATTTCTGACAAATCTGCATAACTTGTTCGTGATAGAACTTTTTTCTTTTTCTTAGTGTAACGTATAATTTTATCTTACTTTAATTTCCAGTTACCGACGTTCCAGACGGGAGCTCCGTATCTTATTTCGAAACGTATCCAGCGGATTTTGCTCTCACGTATGGAAGAAATAATGATGCTTCTGAGAAAGTTAACGAAATAGCAGCTTTCAAATACCAGTAGCAAGGGCTGCTGAATAGCATTGACACAGATCGTCATTTGGATATTTCGAATGTTTTTTTCCAAAGCAGGGGCTAGGAGATGCTTATCCAAACACTGAAATAGCTTAAAGGATTTCGAAGACAGTCACCGTTACTACAAAATCTTGTCAAGAGAATTTGCGCGCCGGCCGTGGTGGCCGAGAGGTTCTAGGCGCTTCAGTCCGGAACCGAGTGACTGCTACGGTCGCAGGTTCGAATCCTGCCTCGGGCATAGGTGTGTGTGATGTACTTAGATTAGTTAGGTTTAAGTTGTTCTAAGATCTAGAGGATTGATGACCTCAGATGTTAAGTCCCATAGTGCTCGGGGCCATATGAACAATTTTTTTGGAATTTGCGCCAATTAAAGACAATAAAAAACTACCCGAGGTCGAGTGTAACTGAAGTAGATTGTTCAATTTAGATATGTTGCTGCCAGAATACAACACAGATTTGACACCAGTAACGTAACCAATGAACTTCCTTAGTTCAAAACAAGGAAACGGAAACTAAAATTATAATAAAACCTAATTTTTGGAAAGAAATATGTTCTCAACAATTAATTGTAGCCCATTTTCTATTTTCAAAAAGGAATTTAGCCATACTAAGAAATTAAGAGAAACAAATACACCTCACTACAATCAATGAGCAGGAGCTGACACCAAAAATATAGATATTTTCTTTTATTTTCAGTTTTCTTAACAATTGTATACGATTTGTGATTATTTACAACAAAGATGCACCTCACTATTTGTCACAACTATTTTTCACTTATTGTTGATGTCGTCTTCAGTCCAAAGAATATTTCGATCTATACTGTGCAAGCTTTTCATTTTTTCGTAACTACTGCAGCCTAAATCCATTTGAACCTGCTTGCTTCATTCAAACCTTAGTCTCCCTCTACAGGTTTTATGCCTGAACACATACTTCCATTACCAAACTGATAAATTCTTCATGCTTCAGGATTTGCCCTACCATCCCATTCCTCCTCTTAGTATAGTTCTGCATAAATTTCTTTTTGCTTGTTTTGGTTTATTTTTATTCCATCTACCCATTTAACTATCGGAATCCTTCCACTGCATAACATTTCAGAAGCTTCTATCTTCTGACTGTCTTGAGTTACCTTCCATTCATATTCTTTTTCATAGTCGACTTCACTCCAGACAAATACCTTCAGATAAGAACGTAGATTTATATTAGATGTTAAAAAATTATACTTTTATGTTACTGCCACTCTGCGTTTTCTCTCTTCTGTATTTCGGCCGTCACCAGCTATTTTACTGCCAAAATAATAAACTCATATACCACTACTTTCATAATCTAATCCCCTAGACATCGCCCGATTTACTTCGACTACGCTCCATCACCCTTGTTTTACTTTTGCTGATGTTCATCACATAGCCTCTTTCAATATGTTGAACTGTTCTTCCAAGTCCTTATCTGTTTCTGACAGAATTACAGCGTCGTCAGCAAACCTCAAGTCTTCTTCCTGAAATTTAATCCCCGCTCCAAATTTTTCTTCGCTTTCCTTCACAGCTTGATCGATGCACAGACAGAATATCATCGGGGTAGGACATACTCCTGTCTCATTCTCTTCCCAACTGCTGCTTCGCTTTCATTTTCTTCGAGTCTTATAAATGCAGTGTGGTTTCTGCATAAGTTGTAAATTAGCTTTCAAAACTTGTATTTTATCCACGCTATCTTTAAATTTTCAAATATTGTAGACCACTCCACACTGTCTTCTCTAAATCTACATATTCTACCAAGGCTGGATTGCCTTTTTTCAGTCTATCTTCTAGGATAAGTCGTAAAGTCAGTATTGCCTCGCGCTTTTCTGCGTTTCTCTGGAACCGAAACCGTCTCCTCCTAGGTCACCCTCTGCCAGTTTCTCCATTCTTCTTTAAATACACTATGGAAAAACAAATCGCAAGACCAAGAAGACATGAACGAAAGTTGGTAAGCGTGTCTCTACATTTGAATGTTGAAATGAATTCAAGTTTTACGACAGTCGCTTGAGGATGGTCCTAGCTGCACCACTGTGGGGATGGAAATCACGTTTGCCTTAAATACACGCTGTAGCCGTCGTCAGCGCTAGCTACCTTGGCGATTGGACGTGGTGAGATAACGTTAGTCAGAAATATCCTCAAGGTGACAAATATGCCGATTCAATACCACAATGAACGAGGTCATGTAATAGAGGCGCGGGATGTTCCTTCTTCAGTACATCTACATGGATACTCTGCAAATCACATTTAAGTTCCTGGCAGAGTGTTCATCGAACCACCTTCACAATTCTCTATTATTCCAAACTCGTATAGTGCGTGGAAAGAATGAACACCTATATCTTTCCGTACGAGCTCTAATTTCCTTATTTTATCGTGGTGATCGTTCCGCCCTACGTAGGTCGCCGTCAACAAAATATTTTCGCATTCCGTTAGTCCTACCTGGTAAGGAACCCACACTGCGCAGCAGTATTCTAAAAGAGAATGGACAAGCGTTGTGTAGGCAGTCTCCTTATTAGGTCTGTTACATTTTCTAAGTGTCCTGCCAATAAAACGCAGTCTTTGATTAGCCTTCCCCACAACATTTTCTATGTTTTCCTTCCAATTTAAGTTGTTCATAATTGTCATACCTAGGTATTTTGTTGAATTTACTGCTTTTAGATTAGACTGATTTATCGTGTAACCGAAGTTTAACGAGTTCCTTTTAGCACTCATGTAGATGACCTCACACTTTTCGTTATTTAGGGTCGACTGCCACTTTTCGCACCATTCAGATATTTTTTCTAAATCGTTTTGCAGTTTGTTTTGATCTTCTGATAACTTTATTAGTCGATAAACGACAGCGTCATCTGCGACGACGCCTGCTCAGATTGTCTCCCAAATCGTTTATATAGATAAGGAACAGCAAAGGGCCTATAAAACAACCTTGGGGAACGCCTAAAATCTCTTCGATGACTTTCCGTCAATTACTACGAACTGTGACCTCTTGGACAGGAAGTCGCAAGTCCAGTAATATGACTGAGACGATATTCTATAAACACGCAATTTTACTACGAGCCGCTTGTGTGGTACAGTGTCAAAAGCCTTCCCGAAATCCAGGAATACGGAATAGACCAGAAATCCCTTGTCAATAGCACTCAGCACTTCATGTAAATAAAGAGCTAGTTGTGTTTCATAGGAACGATGTTTTCTAAACCCATGTTGACTGCGTGTCAATATACCGTTTCCGTCGAGGTAATGCATAATGTTCGAACACAATATATGTTCTAAAATCCTGCTACATGTCAACGTAAACGATATGGGCCTGTAACTTAGTGGATTACTCCTATTACCTTTCTTGAATGTTGGTGTGACCTGTGCAACTTTCCAGTCTTTGGGTACGGATTTTTCGTCGAGCGAACAGTTGTATATGGCTGTTGTGTATGGATCTACTGCATCAGGATACTCCGAAAGGAACCTAAGTAGTATACAGTCTGGACCAGAAGACTTGCTTTCATTAAGTGATTTGAGTTGCTTACCCGGGCTCCGGACGGCCACGTGACACTACCTAGAATGAAGATCGTGGTATTCGGTGTACGGCTATGGCTCATCGTACTGCGTCTGCAGCAGCAATTTGAGCGGGAGTTGGCATCACTGTGACACAATCGTTTTCTTCAAAGACAGCTCCGAGCCAGACACTGTTGGATGCATCCCACTGGACACAAACCATCACCGTTTACGACTCTTGGAATGTCATAGGAGAGTTCCTTGGGGAATTCAGTTGTGTTTTCTCATGAAAACTGATCCTGCTTCGGTGCAGTGATGGCCTTGTACTAGTTGAAAGGAGGCCAGGTGAGGTCCTGCGACCAACGTATCTGCCTGTAGTTATGGTCTGGAGCACTCTCCCATTCACACTGACTGCAAATTTGGTAATTCTCCCTGTTGTGCTGCCATTTATGAACAGGATTTCAGGGGATGTTGTCCAACAGGAAAACGCTCGCCCACACGCCGCTGTTGTAACACAACGTGCTCTACAGGGCGTTGGCAGATTATCTTGTCCTGTGCGATCACCACATATGTCTTCAATCGAGCACATGTTGGTCGTCACGGGACGACAACTCCAGCATAATTCATAAACAGCGTTAACCGTCCCTGATTTAAAAACGAAGTTTTGCATACATGAAACTCCATACCGCAAGCTGACATCCGGGACCTGTACAGCAGAATTCTGAACGTTTCTATGCTTGCATTCGAACACCCTGGCAGCTACACCTGATACTAATGTACCAGGATTTCACGTCTGCAATGGCTTATCTCGAGTGTACATTAATCTGTATCTCTCAACATTAATCACTTCAGTACGTTACTTAGGGAAATATATTCCCGAAAATTCACTACCCTGATTTAATTGTCTTTGGTACTGTGATTGTTTTTCCGCCAGTGTAGTTTGAGTCAATTTTTTGAAACGATGACATATAGTTAACTAGTATTTAGACATGTTAACGTGTGCTTTTTTGGAACTCTCTTTGTTACATTTCTCCTGAAGTCTGAGTGTATTTCGCCTGCGTCATATCATGCGCACTGTCTTCGGCAAGGTCAGCCTCTGCCAGCTTTTCCATTCTTCTTTAAATACACTACAGCGACAAAAGTCGCAGAGCCAAGAAGCAGTTGTGCGACTACAATTTCCTCATCACTGCCTCTCCCAAGAATTCCTATGATCCTCTGGTAACGTCGCCTACTCCAGGGGCCTTGTTTCCATTCCATTCCGTGCTCTGTCAATTTCTTCTCGCATTATCATATCTCTCATCTGATCTTCACTTATTTCTTCTTCCCTTTCTATAGTATAGTGTTATATATATATCCTTTCAGAGATTCCACAGCATTTCATTTGTCCTCTGCTTAACCTCCTTGAACTTCTTGTCCATCTAATTTTTACATGTCTGAAGTTCTTAGGAGAGAAGAAGGAAGAGCAGAGGATGGTTTAATGGTAGGTATATAGATACTTTCCACAAAAAAAGTAGCTAAAGTGTTGTGGTTTCCAAACGAACAAGCTGAAATAAGAAGAGAGCATGCGAGCAGCTAGAGAAGCATGAAAAGTACTCCGAAAAGGAAAGCGATAGTGTATAAATAGGAAGATAACAATGACAGTAGAAGATCAATGTGATTAAACGTCAAGATGTGCAAATGGTAACACACGAAAAAAGCTTTAGAGAAATGGTAAAACTGTTTCGAAAATCTCATAAATGTGGAGGAATCTGTCAGTGCAACAACAAGAATAAAAACTGTACAGAGAAAGCAGAATGGCGGTACTAACAGCGTAGCATGAACTGCCGTCATAAAAACGCTGAAGACAGGAAACGCACCGGGAATAGGTTGCATACGTGCACGGACGCTGAAATGGGCAAGAGACATCCTACAAGAGAGAGTGTACCACCTAATCTTTTCAATTTAGAGGAGAGAACGGATTCCGGCAGAACCGAAAGAGTTAGACGTCCTGTCACAGCACCCACCGAGTTTCACAAGCAAAATGTTGACAGATTGCCGGACGGTGTGGCCGTGCAGTTAAAGGCCCTTCAGTCTGGAACCGCGTGACCGCTACGGTCGCAGGTTCGAATCCTGCCTCGGGCATGGATGTGTGTGATATCCTTAGGTTAGTTAGGTTTAATTAGTTCTAAGTTCTAGGCGACTGATGACCTCAGAAGTTAAGTCACATAGTGCTCAGAGCCATTTGTTGACAGATTGATTCAGAATTCTCGTCGTATCACTCAGAAGGGAATGCAAGCACCACTGGCATTTCACAATATAAGCTCCCGTCTCCTTGGAGATTATATGGGTTAGTTAATGATTATTATGTTACATTCCTCTTGTTTTAGTTGACCGTGTATATCAAGACTTTGTTGATTGTTTAATGCAATGGTGTGGTACTAAGTGATGGAGACGCATTAAGAACTGGTAAAATCTAACTTATCTCCTTTATCACACTGCACAAACATCAACACACTATTATTGAAACTGCGTGCCACTACTATTAAACATAGAGATAAATCCTTCGCTACGCAACCGCCTTTGGCTCATGCAGCCCACACTTTCCACAGCCTCTCAACAACTTCTTCTGCTTGCGACTCTCTGCGCCACTGGGCATTGTCGCCCTCTAAGGAACAATCACTTACATATACCACACACCAGTACCCTCATATCCCCACCAAAACAAAACCAGAGCTAGGTTACCTTTTGAGGGGCTCAGAAGTCCTAGCGAAAGTTGTACAATAAAAAATCAAAATTTGAAAATTACATTAATTAACATTTCATGTCAAAGTAGTTGCAATAAGCATCTGACAATGAGAACAAATGACTTTCAAAATATAACTAATGTCAATTAACCTTATCTCCACACACATAAAACTTGATCAGTGAATATAGCAATTTCAAAATTATTTAATGACGGCAAGAACTTTACACATAATTTACTAACTGTGTGTTAATCAGCAAGGAAATGTAAAAAAGATAAGATAATGTGACTGACACAGTCTCCCTTTTGTTGGAGATATCAAGCATATTAGTAAAGGTTACTCTTAATTACACACTTGAATCATAGTAAAGAACATAATTGACACTAAGGGATGAAATCTGAATAAATGAACCCAATTTTAAATAACCTAACACAAATGCAAAGCCTATATACACAAAAGCATTAACACTATGCGTCTGTCAAAACTACAGTTACAGGCATAAAACATTTTATCAATTAACTATATAAATTTGTAGATTGGCACACAGCACACAGACTACTTATACAAAAATCAGTACATACCTTTAAAGAAATATTTTCCATTTACAACCAGGTTACATTGAGTGCATAATTTATAAACAAAAGATATTTTGTTGGCTTGAGCACTTTTCACACCATAAGGAAATATTGGGTAATCTGCTTTTGGGCCCTACTTATAAGCTGAGGTGACCTTCAGATGATTTCACTAGGGGTATTGGCGTCGTCACCACTGAGGACTGACAAACACTATACGTAACACAGCACTTGTTACTCTGCTTTTATCACTGTCCTATGTGTTGAGCTGGTCGTCACACGCAGTTACGACGTTTTATACAAGGGAAGAGTGACATCGACGCCGCCGGAGACAGGAAGATCTAGGAGCTGTTGTTACGCCCACGAAGAATCGCCGCATTCCGCCTTACGGTTCGTCGGCGGCACGTTCCCGTTATGTTGACAAGTGCCGGATGCCAGTCAACTGTTCGTGACGTCAGCCACCTCCTCCTCCCCCAAACCGCAGCGCGCTGGGCGCCGAAGGTCATTGGCAGGCAGGCATCAAAACAGTAAAATAACATTACGGCAGCGTGAGGTAACAAAAGCCTAACGCGCTGCGTGCTTAGCTGCGCACTGTTGCCTGCTTCCTGAAAACCAAAACACACGCTACAAGCGTCGATCTGTTGTCCACTGCTGCGCCGGTCACATGACATAAGAGAAAGTCACACGATATCAAACACAGAGAATAAAATGCACTCACTGCAGCTACCGACTACAGTCTTCAGCATCTCACAATAGCTACCGACTATTGTCAAAAGGTTTGTCCATCACTAACGTAGTACCTGATTAGCCAAAATCCTTTTGATTTCCTTGCTCACTGCTTCTCTCTTCGCTAAAGGTATTGGATACGATTTGCTGCGAAATGGTTCATGTTCCTTGACTTTAATTTTGCAAACACATCCTTTAATATCCAGGTAATTTTGAAAACAGGTCAACTTCGTTTCTCAGCACTTCCATTAATACCTCTCTTTGTGCTTCCGTCAAGTTCACTGACGTGTGAATCTTGATTCGAATACCAGTCAGAGCATCTTCATCATTATTCTTCTCTCGCAGAGCAGGATCTTCCTCAGAATCATCCTAAGTCGCCAGTCCCTCTTTCCCTCGGAAACGCACTAGCCTCATCTTCACGCACGCAGCGCCCTTATT
This sequence comes from Schistocerca americana, assembly GCF_021461395.2. Taxonomy (NCBI): domain Eukaryota; kingdom Metazoa; phylum Arthropoda; class Insecta; order Orthoptera; family Acrididae; genus Schistocerca; species Schistocerca americana. Next base: position 99,482,887 of record NC_060121.1, read on the forward strand.
TTATTCATTAATAAACCCTTTAAACATTATCTTTTTCTTGACATTATTTATTCTCATCCGCAGACAACCCTTTTCAAATTCAATACTGCACCTCACTTCAGTCAACCAACCGATTCCAAGAACTAATCCGACATTAAGAGATCCAACAATTAATACGTTCTCCTCATACTCGACTTCATTGATTTTTAACTTCAATAGAGCCTGACTTTTAATGGGTTTGCTTCTGTTATCTACAGCACTGACAATACGTACGTCGTTCACAGGGAATGTTGGAAATGCCAGTAGATTATTTAATTGTGAAAACAGATTTTCTCAAATTGTACTCGCTTCACCCGCTGAGTCCAGTAGTGGGTCCACAATAATTCCGCATACCTCCACCTCTACAAAAGGCATTAAGACTTCTTGATCATTATTTTCATCCTCTCGATACAAATCGTCTTTAATATCATCTACTCGTCCAAACATGCCCGACCAGAGTGGCCGAGCGGATCTAGGCGCTTCAGTCTGGAACCGCGCGACCGCTACGGTCGTAGGTTCGAATCCTGCCTCGGGCATGGATGTGTGTGATGTCCTTAGGTTAGTTGGGTTTGAGTAGTTCTAAGTTCTAGGGGACTGATGACCGCAGAAGTTAAGTCCCATAGTGCTCAGAGCCAAGCCATTTCACACTTGATTGTGTTAATCGCTGCATCCGACCCATTTCTTGTAACTTGAGTTTCGGAACGGGTCGTCTTCGAAACTTGACTTAGTTTACCGGTTCACGTTCTTGTGGATTACGCTCTGGGCTCCTTTCTTGTTCCGGCGGTCGTTGTTGTCTTCTGTTTCCTTCATACTGTGATCGATCTGAGTAATGATTGTAGTTAAATCAGTTCGTTGCGTCATACTCATTCTTCTTGGTTTTCCCTCCCTTCATCTATTAAATCTGCTTGGTCTTCCATCAGTCATAAATTCTTGTCGCGGTGGGCCATTACCACGCGAATAGCGATCGTCATTATTTCTCTCGCGCTGTTCCCATTCATGGTTAAGTAAATCAATTCTTTCGGTCATTAGGCAGGTCTGCTCCATGTTCAGTTTTGGAGTGAGTGCTAACTTTTCACGTACCGCGAAAGGTAGCTTCTGTATCAAAATTAACATCAATTCCTCTTCCTTGACCGGATCACCAAGACAGGCATTGTCGTTCCAAAACTTCTGCATATATTCACGCATTGTTCCATAATGTCTTGCGTAGTTCGACAGTGTAAGAATCTTTGATTTTACATCCCATTGTTTTTCTCGCGACCAAAATTTACTCAAGAATGCTGATTGAAATTCTTTGTACTGTGAATAATTTTCTGAAACACTGATGCCCCAGATATGTGCTTCGCCTTTCATGTGGCTAATGCAAGTATCAATTTGCGCACGTTCCGTATAATGTGTTTAAATTGCTTAATAAAGGCAACGGCATGAATACCTTGTTTCGGATCGTAATCTTGAAAGTTGCGTACGCTCAATCCATTATCTACAATAACTTTAGGTACGTTAACCATACTGTTATCAACTTCGCGTAACGCTGCATTGATTTCCCGACGTATAAGGTCTTTATTGACATTGTTCAAACCATTTTCGCATGACATTACCTTTTGGCGAATTCCGCCTACTTCGGTACTCAGTTCAGTACATTGCGTCTGTACGGCTTGAACTAACTCGACAATTGTTTCTTTGTTGCTTTTACATTTACTCTTAATTTTAAAAATTTCATCGTTTTGAGCCTTAACTGTTTCTTGAACTTTGTTAACTAACGTGGTCGATTGTTTACCTTATTCATTAACTTTTGTGTTAAGACCTCGCATTTTATTTTCAAGTTTTTCGTGTTTGGTATCTTATTCCTTTTGGAGCTCCTTATCTTTCTGATTAAGTGAATTAGTGAGCTGAGTTCGCAAGTTAACCATTGCATTTGATAAACTCTTTATTTCTTCATTGGCGTTCCTACTATCCTGTTTGATTTCTCTCAACATCTGCACTATCAAATCGTTAGTGCTATCACTCGTTCCCGTTTGTTGACTACTCACTGGTGTTGAACTAGGCGTCGCTGAATCGAAACTAACTACACCACTATCTTCCATTACGTTACGTGAGGTATTCTCGAGTCCACACTCGCATTCTACATTGACTGAAGCATTAACTTGTCGCTCCTCATTAATAACTTCACTGTCGTTTTGCGTTGTGTCCGCCATGTTAACAACGTTCACAAAAATCACTGTCCGTTAATAATTAATTCCAACACCTGATTTAAAAGATCATATAAGTATCACAGTCTCTAACATAGTTTAGAGGTAATTTCCTAATATCTCCTGTGCAACGTGGAAAACAATTAGAAACGAAGGGCCGCGGTCGCAATTAGCTGCTTCACTCACCGTTTGTTGTGACGTCATCTCCGACGGTCCGAAGATTACGAAGGAATCGACGTCCGACAGACGCGTCGCCAAATATAAGCTCCCGTCTCCTTGGAGATTATATGTGTTAATTAATGATTATTATGTTACATTCCTCTTGTTTTAGTTGACCGTGCATATCGAGACTTCGTTCATTGTTAAATGCAATGGTGTGGTACTAACTGATGGAGACGCATTAAGAACTGGTAAAATTTAATTTATTTCCTTTATCACACTGCACAAACATCAACACACTATTATTGAAACTGCGTGCCACTACTATTAAACATAGAGATAAATCCTTCGCTACGCAACCGCCTTTGGCTCACGCAGCCCACACTTTCCACAGCCTCTCAACAACTGCTTCTGCTTGCGACTCTCTGCGCCACTGGGCATTGTCGCCCTCCAAAGAACAACACAACTACACATCAGTACCCTCACAACAAGAATGTGTGTGTCTCATTATTGCTTTGCTTGGCTATAGAAAGACCTGTGCACTTTGGTTACCCCGGATGCCGACTCCGGAAATGAAAGTGCACAGACTTGAAATTTGCCAGGAACTCCTCTCGCGTTACGAGAATGAAGGTGACGCCTTTCTCCATTCAAATGTGACAGGAGACGAAACGTGGGTACACCATTACGACCCGGAGACGAAACATCAATCTGTGGAATAAAAATCATGGCCACAGTGTTCTGGGATGGAGATGGTGTTATCCATGTTGATTTCCTTGATTGTGGAACAACAACAAACTCAGAACGTTACATCACAACGCTGCGAACTCTTAAAACGGCGGCTAACAAGTGTCTGAAAGGAAAAGGGAACTGCAGAACCACACACTTCATGGCCACCGCAGCAGAACTTCAGAGACTGAATCTCACGGCTGTAAGGCATCCTCCATACAGTCCAGATTTAGCACCGTCTGACTTCCAACTGTTCCCAATAATGAAAGACGATCTGCGGGGACATCATTATGCTTCTGATAAAGACGTAAAGAGAACTGTGAGACTGTGGTTGCGGAAACAGAGTGTCGACTTCTTCCATGATGCCTTTGAAAACTTATTAATCGTTGGCAGAAATGTATCAGATAGGCTGTTGTTTATGTGGAAAAGTGAATATTGGTAATTAAAGATCACATTCTAAGGACTACTTCTGCGTTTAATTTATTAAAATATTCCCATACAAACCCATTCAACGAAGATGGAGGCATTACTTTTCATTCAATCCTAGTAGTACAGTACATATTGCGGCATCCATATATTGTGGTTGGTACGCCACCTACGATAAGTTCCGCTGTAGTTTGTATCATTTCATTCTTTTGGCCACAACATTTCGTATTTTCTTTGATTAACCCATGACAACAGACCTACGCTTTTGTTGTTCCTCAGTAGAAACACAGTGTTTGTCTGATTACTATCTCGTTTGTTCTACCTTTTGATGTTAGCTTGTGATAGATTGTTCCCTTGTTATGATCATAGTTGAAGCATCTGATGTGTTATACTGGACTGTTTAGTGATGTTTATTTGTTACCAGCTGGAGGTCGGTAACAGTCTGCTGCATATCAGAATGTAGCAAGGGGTATCGTTTAGCCGTTGTTTTTTGTTTATACGTTACCTGAAACACGCCTAAGCTATGGTAATGCAGGTGGCAGTTTCGCGATTTACACCAGTTATGTTCCTTTATCTCTGTAGCCGTACAGATCATGAGTTGGTTCCTACACTCCTGGAAATGGAAAAAAGAACACATTGACACCGGTGTGTCAGACCCACCATACTTGCTCCGGACACTGCGAGAGGGCTGTACAAGCAATGATCACACGCACGGCACAGCGGACACACCAGGAACCGCGGTGTTGGCCGTCGAATGGCGCTAGCTGCGCAGCATTTGTGCACCGCCGCCGTCAGTGTCAGCCAGTTTGCCGTGGCATACGGAGCTCCATCGCAGTCTTTAACACTGGTAGCATGCCACGACAGCGTGGACGTGAACCGTATGTGCAGTTGACGGACTTTGAGCGAGGGCGTATAGTGGGCATGCGGGAGGCCGGGTGGACGTACCGCCGAATTGCTCAACACGTGGGGCGTGAGGTCTCCACAGTACATCGATGTTGTCGCCAGTGGTCGGCGGAAGGTGCACGTGCCCGTCGACCTGGGACCGGACCGCAGCGACGCACGGATGCACGCCAAGACCGTAGGATCCTACGCAGTGCCGTAGGGGACCGCACCGCCACTTCCCAGCAAATTAGGGACACTGTTGCTCCTGGGGTATCGGCGAGGACCATTCGCAACCGTCTCCATGAAGCTGGGCTACGGTCTCGCACACCGTTAGGCCGTCTTCCGCTCACGCCCCAACATCGTGCAGCCCGCCTCCAGTGGTGTCGCGACAGGCGTGAATGGAGGGACGTGTCGTCTTCAGCGATGAGAGTCGCTTCTGCCTTGGTGCCAATGATGGTCGTATGCGTGTTTGGCGCCGTGCAGGTGAGCGCCACAATCAGGACTGCATACGACCGAGGCACACAGGGCCAACACCCGGCATCATGGTGTGGGGAGCGATCTCCTACACTGGCCGTACACCACTGGTGATCGTCGAGGGGACACTGAATAGTGCACGGTACATCCAAACCGTCATCGAACCCATCGTTCTACCATTCCTAGACCGGCAAGGGAACTTTCTGTTCCAACAGCACAATGCACGTCCGCATGTATCCCGTGCCACCCAACGTGCTCTAGAAGGTGTGAGTCAACTACCCTGGCCAGCAAGATCTCCGGATCTGTCCCCCATTGAGCATGTTTGGGACTGGATGAAGCGTCGTCTCACGCGGTTTGCACGTCTAGCACGAACGCTGGTCCAACTGAGGCGCCAGGTGGAAATGGCATGGCAAGCCGTTCCACAGGACTACATCCAGCATCTCTACGATCGTCTCCATGGGAGAATAGCAGCTTGCATTGCTGCGAAAGATGGATATACACTGTACTAGTGCCGACATTGTGCATGCTCTGTTGCCTGTGTCTATGTGCCTGTGGTTCTGTCAGTGTGATAATGTGATGTATCTGACTTCAGGAATGTGTCAATAAAGTTTCCCCTTCCTGGGACAATGAATTCACGGTGTTCTTATTTCAATTTCCAGGAGTGTATATGGCTGCAAGATCATCTAGTAATAAAGTTTTTGAACTTCGTTTTGGAAGTTGTGTCTGAACGAAATGATGCAGAACATTAAAATATGTGAAAATATAATTACTTTCTCCCGATTATACAATAGGTGGCAGGACAATGTCTTGTTACGCTTTTTGTCATGAATTTTGCTATGCTGGTTGTTGTTGCCAAGTTACAAAGCACACAAATATATACCCTGTAGCTGTTCGTTTGCACTCTATTGTAAGTATATTTTTGTTATTTTGTCATCGTTCTAATATTTTGGAAAATACCATTTTGACTGTGTGGACGATTTGAGAATGGGACATGACCTAAAAAAAATGTGTGTGAAATCTTATTGGACTAAACTGAAAAGGTCATCAGTCCCTAAGCTTACACACTACTTAACCTAAATTATCCTAAGAACAACACACACACCCATGCCCGAGGGAGGACCCGAACCTCCGCCAGGACCAGCAGCACAGTCCATGACTGTAGCGCCTTATACCGCTCGGCTAAACCCGCGCCGCACATGACCTGAAACTAGTCATCAACAAACTAAAAGTGAAATACTCAACAAAGGTTCTTTTTCCGTTGTATTGACGAATGGAGAATTGTGCTCTCAAGGGCAGGGGAAGTTCTGGAGAAGGGAGACTGACGACAATGAGCTGCCCAGAATGTGATAGAGGGTGGTCGAAGATACCTTTTGAAGTTTCGAAAGAATTTAATTTCTGATATTTTGAGGAAATCAGGATCCTGACGTAGAAAATCATTTAGAGATCATGCCAGAGCTATGTAATGGTACAAACAAAATGGTACTTTGTTGAGAATGAGTATTTCTGCTGTGCTGTTCAGACAGCGGAATAATAGTTGAAGGCAAATAAAAGAAGACGATAGAACCAAACATAGGGTATGATAGTGTCTAGTGTATCAGCTCGTAGCCATGATAAATGCTTGTAGGCTGACACATATGGTCGCAACAGTATACGTCATAATTATATCGTACACAATCATTCATCGCCAAATTCACCATGTATGTGCTTCCGCACTAATGTACTTGGAGAATGTCATCACCATAGTCAATATGGCGACTATTATCGTCTCTACAAGCTGCTTTTTAAGCTCAAAAGGAAATACTTTTTTATATTTATGTAGTGTGTGAAGTGACCCTAGCACCTTCTTACAGACTGCAAATGTATGTTGAGTCCATTTTAAGTGTTGCGTTTTAGGTGAGTTAACTTTCAACCGATGCTCTGCGCGCTTCACTACTAGCTCACGTAAATCGGCGTTTACATGTTGGATGGCTGTGCGCGTGTACGTTTGACTTGCGCTTGGTTACAACTTAATGTCAGCACGTAGATGATATTTGCCGTGGGAGGGAATAGGTGACAGATCTTTTACATATTCTGGAAGTAGTTAAGGGTATATTATATCTCTTAAAAGAAATATAATGTATATCCTGTTTATTTAGAGGAAACACTCTCCTAGTAAAATTATTTGAAAATACAAAAGAGATATAATAAGCAAAATAATGAATTTCGTAGGTTGCCAATAACGTATTATATCCGGTTTTATCCAGCGCCAGGCTCCCTACAAATTACTGTAAATGCAATAGCGTAGTAGTACTCAGCTCTGAAATTATTACTATCACTGAAAATAGACAAGTTTTAATAAAATTATTTTACTGGATTCCTTCAATTAATCTCACTGAATATTTTTACTTAATTTCTTCCGCTCCGGCTATCAGACATTGTGCTGTGAAAAAATATTTTTAAATGTACCGCGTAGTGGCGGCTAATTGTTAACAGTCAGAGATTACTGTTACTCGCTCCGCAGCAGCTGGAAACATGCTAAATAATTTTCATTAAATATTCTTTTCATAAGATAAACGTGGCGTAGGTTCTTCAAATAACACACGGAGATCACTTTATACTAATATATTCGTACTAGGACATAGTTTACACCATTAAATATTTGCAATTACGTTACGACAGAAACAAAATGCTAGCGCCGCACAATAGCTTGCGTACCTTATTCCAGCTAACACCAGAACGAACAGAACAAAAAAGACTAGACAGACAAACGAGCATTGCATTTTATACTCTTACAAAGATAATCACATTATAATCCCATTCAATAAAAATAATGTCTTTTCTGCATTTATCGATATATGTATTGCATATTTTTACAGTTAAATCAATGATAAATCAATGTTTGCAATTAATTTTGAGTCACATACTGTCAGTTTTATTTATGTTTCACCTTGATAAGGGTGAATATTGCAAAAGGGACAGCACACGGCCCCCTGGGCTACAAGGAACACACTACTTAATGTTTGGTCCTTGTAGACCACGAGTGTCACTTTTCTTTCTTTCGTTGGTCACTTTCAGTTCACTTTACCGTGTATTAGTTCATGGGTACATATTCATTTTGAGTCTTTTTACATAACATGGCTGGGGACAGTTGCAATATAACAAGCTCTTCCATTTGGACGAGGGCCGCAGGGACACCCCAGAAAAACCTCGGCAGAGCTGATAGATTTAACCCTTTGTGTTACTTACATAAGTTGGTTCTACATGTTTTGATACTACAAGTATTTACATCAAATACAAAATTTTCTGAAAAAGAAACAAACATATAGTTTTTATATGAAAATGTTCATCAAATTGCGTTGGTAATATTTTGAGGTTTTTTTTATTTTTGTCGGCGCATTTCTAGTCGTGTGGTGTGGATGACGCTGTATGTCGCTACCGCTATGCCTCGTGATCGTTGCCATGGAGCGTCGGCTGGAAACTGTTGTCTTCTTTCTTGTCCGTAGGCGGCGGTCAGGATGTGGAATACGGAACGACGTTATTTTGTCTGCGTGGTGCGTCTGCATTGTTGCGCACCGCTCATTAAAGTTTTCAGCACGGGAGAGGATGTTGACTCGTGCAAATCATGAAACAAATGCACATATGTTATAGAACGGATTTTGTAAGATGTTATGGCTGTGGGTAAGAATTGATTAGTCAACATTATTGCATCATCGAGGCACAGGCTCAGTTACTTGGTATTTTCGTGTTCGTTTGCACGTACTGGTGCTGAATGATGTAGGAGATATGATGCTGAAGTAAGCACTGCACATCCCTGTTGTCATCACTTCGTATGGAATATTTATGTTTCACTATTTTTGTTTGACGGCGTTCCACCGGAGTTGCCGTTGCAGTAACGTCCTACTACGTGGTTCCGTGACGTCATATTAATTGTTGGCGCACAGGAGGTAGCGTCCAAACTAAAAATGTTGTCTGTACAGTTTCGAACACACACTGATCACAGTTTTGTGTTTCCGATCACTGCACACAGATATGTTTAGCTAATGTTTGTACCTCGCGTTTTTTCAGTTGTACAGCACATAAGTGTTCACTGTCCAAGTTGATCACTAATACAGTTCTCAAAGTTCACACTTCCTCCGCAAATACCAACACACTATTATAGTTCCTGTTAGAATTGCTTACAGCATGACTTTGATACAATTGTATTACATGATTACTGTTTTTTTTTTTTTTTTTTTATATCGCATAGTGACACAGATGTCTGTTCGTTTACACAATATGTTACAATGAAATTTCACAGATCAAAAGCACTTTTGTTCTGTTATTGCTTTCAATTAAGTGTTACATCATCCATGCAACGGATTCTGGCCTGACTTGCAATATTTTTATATTTAAACATTAATAAATTTGTCATAGGGTATAGTCATTTGGGGATTAGGACCGCTGCGAATGTGCTTGCTCCATAAGCTGCTAGCGTAATCGCGTATCCTCATAAAGGTTTACAACTGTCAAAAACAGGCTCTAAAGTGGAGCTCTCATTTAATCTCAAATATTGTGGCTAGATGCTTATACTTTGCCTTTTAAGGTCGAAGCACAGCATCACAGATGTCACATGGTGTGTGCACAGTCTTTTGCATACACCATTTCTATTCATTTTTCATGTGACAGATTAGAATATTTAGTGCATTCTTTAAATAAACATTTATCACACAGCATAATAAAATTTATAGTTACTAACTCTGATAACCACTGAAAAACATCTTACAGTTACTGATTATGTTTCTAAACAAATACTATTGTTGGACTGATGGTCCTTTAGCTTCTTTCTACTCATTTTTGAAGGCTGATGTGTAAATCATTCCTTGAAACAAAGACAAAACATCTTACATACTAAGCACAAACAAAACATCAAATTCTTACAACTACACAAAAATATATATTGAAGTCTGTGCAAAACCTATATACTACATAAAAATACGGTAAACCATTCATGTCCTATTGTCAGGTACCACAAATTTTTTTAAGTCCTTATAGGGATACAATCCTTTGATCTTCCCGCTCATCACATCAGCTATAAGGTAGCTACAACCGTGCGGTATTTGTATAATTTCAAAAGGTCCATTATACAGCATTTACCATTTCTTGTTCTTCTTTGTTATGAGTGACGACTTAGGATGGTTTCTTATCAAAACTAAGTCGTTTATCTGATATGGGACTGTCAGTTTTATTGATTTGTCATATCAACTCTTACGTTGCCTAGCGCAGCTCGTCATGTTGCTGATGGCGTCCTTTATTTTATCCTCTTGCGTTTTATCTGTGCGCGGCAATTTTAGTAGCGGCGTAATCCATTCATTTAGTTCTGCAGTACTAAATAATAACTCATTGGGCGTGTATCGGGTAGCTGGATGAGGTAGATTGTTGTGTATATTTTCAAAGACGGGTAACAATTCCGGCCACTTTGTATGTTGCTGATGTGTATATGTTCGGATAAATCTGTTGAGTTCCCGAAAAATTCTCTCTACGGGACTTGCTTCCGGGTGGAAATGTGCAACTAATATATGCTTTATGTTTTGGTCACGTAGAAACTCCTTCCACAGTTGACCAGTGAAATATCTGGCATTGTCTGTTAGAACGTTTAGTGGTTTTCCTATTTTCAGTATGAATTCTTTTGATATGCGTTGTATCATCTGTTTGGCAGTAGTGGTTTCATCGGAAACAATTTCACATACTTAGTAAAGGTATCGTAAACAGCTAATATATATTTCATTCCACCGCGAGTCGTGGGTAATGGTCCTGCGATGTCGATTGACACAATTTGAAGTGGCTGTATCGGAATAATTGGATGCAGTTCTGTTTTGTTGCTTCTATTGTTGGCTTTAGCTTTCTGACAAACGTCACACGTTCGTAATATCTTTTGGACCACACGTTTACTATTCGGGATGTAACAATATCTTTGTATTATTGCTACACACTTCTGTATTCCTACATGCCCCCGGGCGTAATGCGTGTACCAGATAAAATTTTATATGTATTTGTACGGGATACACACGCACCAGTTATCTGAGGCAGTGCCATTTCTGTGGTACAATATGTTGTTCTCCACTTTGTACCGCGAATTTTCGCTGTTAGCTTGCTCTAATATTAGTGATCGTTTCACTTTCATCCAGGTATGATCTTCGTCTTGCAGCTGTCCTACATTCTTACACAGGTGCAAATATTCACGATGGTATGGTTGCGACGTCATTAATAAAACTCTATATTCTGACGCTCGCTCGATCATTTCACCTAGCTGTGACATGCCTACTGGTAGATGTGATAAAGCGTCCGCAATGACATTATCTTGCCCTTTTACGTACATAATTTTTAAATTGTATTCCTGTAGTACTAATGCCCAACGGGCTGGTCTGGCCACGTTGGGCGCCATTTATTATATCTCTTAAAAGAAATATAATGTATATGCTATTTATTTAGAGGAAACACTCTCCTAGTAAATTTGTTTGAAAATACAAAAGAGATATATTAAGCAAAATAATGAATTTCGTAGGTTGCCAATTACGTATTATATCTGGTTTTATCCAGCGCCAGGCTCCCTACAAATTACTGTAAATGCAATAGCGTAATAGTACTCAGCTCTGAAATTATTACTATCACTGAAAATAGACAAGTTTTAATAAAATTATTTCACTGGATTCCTTCAATTAATCTCACTGAATATTTTTACTTAGTTTCTTCCGCTCCGGCTATCAGACATTTAAATGTACTGCGTAATGGCGGCTAATTGTTAACAGTCAGAGATTACTGTTACTCGCTCCGCAGCAGCTGGAAACATGCTAAATAATTTTCATTAAATATTCTTTTCATAAGATAAATGTGGCGTAGGTCCTTGAAATAACACACGGAGATCACTTTATACTAACATATTCGTACTAGGACATAGTTTACACCATTAAATATTTGCAATTACGTTACGACAGAAACAAAATGCTAGCGTCGCACAATAGCTTGCGTACCTTATTCCAGCTAACACCAGAACGAACAGAACAAAAAAGACTAGACAGACGAATGAGCATTGCATTGTATTTTATACTCTTACAAAGATAATCACATTATAATCCCATTCAATAAAATTAATGTCCTTTCTGCATTCTATATTTTTACAGTTAAATCAATGTTTGCAATTCATTTTGGGTCACATACTGTCAGTTTTATTTATGTTTCACCTTGATCAGGGCGAATATTGCAAAACGGACACTACAGGTACTGAAAGGAGTCATGGGCACAATACCGAAAGTTGTACTCCTTATACTACATTTCTCCACTGTGACCCCTTTGTTAGTCACCGTTTCCTTTCTAGCAACTGAATGTAACTGACCCTGCATCTATACCGATATTGCGCATCACTGAAAAGTTATCACGAACTGTTAACTTCCGCAATCGATCACAAAGACTCTCACGGTAACTGCAATGTGATGTGACTTAAACGACATAAGCATCTGACAACGAAAGAAACGTGATCGATGGTCAATTTAAAGAGCAGTACGCAACAAACCGTCTGCGAGATAAATTGTTATTGCTGTCCCATAATGCAAATTGAAGGCAGCTACATACATGGCAGTCGTATACAACTGCTCGCCGTCGAAAGGAGACTGGAGATTGAAAACTGGAAAGTTGCACGAGACCCACCAATACACAAGAAAGGCAACAAGCATAATCTGCAGAATTACAGCCTCATATCACTAACATCGATTTGCAGTGTGATTTTGGAACACATACGGTATTCGAGCATTATGAATTATCTCGAAGGAATAGATTTATTGATAAACAACCAACACGGAACCAAAAATATGGTTCTTATGAAACAGAAGTGGGTCTTTAATTCCTTGAAGTGACTATTGATATTTTAATATTTCCAGAAGGCTTTTGCCATCGGTCCTCACAGGCGACCTCTAATCAAACTGCGTGCCTATCCGTATCGCCTCTGTTGTTCGACTGGATTTGTGAGTTCCTCTTAGAAAGGTGACAGTTCGCAGTAACTGATGGAAAGCCGTCGAGTAAAACAGAGGTAATATTTGGCTTTCTCCTAGGAAGTGTTGTATGATCTCTGCTGTTCCTGATCTACATGAAACGATATAGGAGGTAATCTGATCGTTCCTCAAAGATTGTTTGCAGATGATGCTGTCATTTACGGATTGTGAAGTCAGCAGGTGATCAAAGCCAATTGAAAAATTAATTAGACAAGATATCTGAATGGTGCAAGGAGTGGCTGTTCGATCTAAATAACGAAAAGTGGTATTAAAAAAAATCCGACAAATTTTGGGATGTCGAGAAATCACACAGTTTTGAAAGGCGTAATTTTAACTGAACGCTTAGGGATTACAATAACAAAGAGGTGAAACTATCACATAGACAATTTTGTGTGGAAAAGCAGCCTAAGATTGCAACTAATTGACCGAGCACTTTCTAGGTGTCCTATCAATAAACCGAAATTTTTGGCATATTAAAATGATTGCTTGTCCGACCTCTTCTGGGGTATTGCTGTGGAATGTGTGTCTGATGGTGTAGTTTTTCCTCCTATCTACGTAATTCTGTAGTTCTCAATTCGTTCGAGCAATTAATCATTCATGATAGGAAACAGAGTCATAGCTCAGTCACTAAAAATGATTCTGAAATTTTTACTTGTTGGAATGAAATCAGGCGATGATTCTTCTTCTCTGCAGGCTCGTGCTTTGCGGCAGTCTGCTAATCTGTACAAATAAAATGCCTCGTAATTTTGGGAGCGTTGTATAATCAGTCGGGAAACCTCATATCAAGCGGATATTTGGCTTTGATGAGGTGTAACCTTCCGAAGAATTAATGGAGCTTTTGGATTATTAAATGCAGGTTCGTATCCAGTCTTTCGAAAGTTCCCTTCTGATTAACAACTACGCAATATATCGATAAATATCATTAATTCTGAAATGTCCAATACACACCTTTTATTTGAAGGAGCAATCTATATATATTTCCTTTTTAATCGTACAGTTCGTATCAGTTATCTTCTGCGATAAATCTCAATGATCAGATTAAAGTTCTTCCAAACCAAACTCAGGCTAATCGGCACGATGACAATCTCGGAAACTCCCTTCCTTTTTTTCTTCTAACAACCACCAGAGAGAGTACTACAAAGAATACTTATGAGCTCATGGCATAGCTATTGTATGAACTACTTTTCGCATGGATTCTGCGAGTATGAAGATAGAAAATTAGTAAACGTCATTCAAGGGTAGAATTGTATCTGAATAATTCATCGAATATAAGGAGATATTACAATGGGATTGAGCAACCACGTACTCAAAGAGGGGAGAGGTTAGGGGGTTCGATCCCTGTGGTGTGCATACTGTAAGACCTTCGGTACACACACCATCAGGTTATTTGACTTGTCGCTCTAACGAATTAGGCGAGTGTCAGCAATATGTCTCGTGGTCTTATCGTGGCGTGTTTATCTTCTGCCGTTAGGTCAGACGTTAGATATGCCACTTGCATGCTTAGAGTAGCAGATTAACGGTGACCAACTTCAAACAGAATTTGATTAATTTTCGCACACATTTATTAAAATAATAAAAAATAAAGACATTACATAATTTGACTCTGGATGCTGTTTACAACTGACAATCTGAAGTTCCTTTGGTCTTGGTTCGTTAATCTTACTCTCACATATCTCTGATACTTGACAAAGTGTCTATTCATATATCTTCATGGCTATGTACAGGAATATGATAATCTTATTAGGCGCAGACTGAAACTAGACTATAGACTAGTACAGACAAATGCAGACTAAGGCAGACTAATGCAGACTGACTAATCGGAGGTCTGTACATTCGTTACAATACCTCGCGCGTTCAGGTATCACTGCGCTAGTGTGATCCGTGAGGAGAAAAGGTTCTGCGTTAGCAGCAATCTCATTGGCTGCGTTACATATTAATACGCGGATCGGCGGAAGCAGAATTTGTTTCGTCTTTATGGCAGCGCCATCTCGTAGAGCGGAGACGGACGAGCGCTGCGCCTGCGCTGTTGTGCTTAGCGGGGCGCACACTATTGGGAAAGTTGTGTACGCGCTGACTATGCGGAACTATCTACAAAATAGACCCACCCCCCCCAAACAAATAAATGAAATTACAGACGACCTAGTTTCCATGTAATGAAACTGAGATGTGTTTTGATTCTCAGTCATACAGTGAAAAATGTATACGTGCTATCGAGTCAACAAGCCCTTTGACAGATTTAACATATCGATATATATATTGCACTATCGTCTATGACCCATCATCTCCGGCGGTACTCTGCAAGGATACCGCCCTTCGATTCTGCCATTCCAGCACTAATCGAAGCGCTAGGTTTTCAGGTGCCAGCCAGCCGAGCAGCAGCAGCAGCAGCAGCAGCGGTCCCGGCCAGCAGCAGCGGTCCTCCAGCCCTCCAGCGGCAGCGGTCCAGCCAGCCAGCCAGCCAGCCAGCCCTCCAGCAGCAGCAGCAGCAGCAGCAGCAGCAGTGGCAGTCCAGCCGGCCAGCCAGCCCTCCAGCAGCAGCAGCAGCGGCGGCATTCCTGCCAGCCGTCGTCAGTGTCAACGCCAACGCCAGCAGCGTGGGACTCTGGTCTTCGTCCGTCTTCGTCTTCATCCGTCTTCGCCTTCATCCGTCTTCGTCTTTGTCTGTCTCCAGTTTTTTTTTTCCTTTCCTTTTCGTCCTGTGCATTTTTGTTTATCCCTGTCGTCATGTCATCCCCCACCACCACTACCACCACAGCCATAGATTATACTTCTCCCTCCACTGCCACCACCACCATTAAATGGTGTGCCCAATCACACCCCCCTCTATCCATCCCTCCTCTTCTCACTCTCCCTTCGCCCGTTGGGCCACTGCCCATGTCCAAGTCTCCCCACCGCCTTCGCCATCACCGCCACCACCGTCGCCGTCGCCGTCGCCTTCACCGTCACCATCTCCGGCATCGAATGCTGCGTCCATGCTGGGACCTGCCCCTTCCCACCACCTCCCTATAGCTCCCGTCCCTCATATCACCATCCACCCTTCTGCCGCCGTTAAACACCCTGGTGGCACCACCAATTCCTCCGCTCCCGAAAAGGCCCTGCCCCGTCCTCCTCCCCCCCCCCCCCCCCAGGATGCCATGGATGTCTCCCCACCTGGCCCTGCTCCCTCCGCCTCCTCCTCCTCCTCCTCCTCCTCCACCTCACTCCCCTCTTTATACAAATACCTCCTCTCCCGTCCCAATCCTTCCCTTCTCGAGGCCCGCAATCTCTCCCTCTTCCTCCGCCAACACTTCCCTGGTGGCCCCATCTCCCTCCTCACTCCCAGATGGGATTATGTTCTCATCTCCTCTGCCAGCCCCACCCTCCATACTGACATCCTCTCCCGCCTCCCCATCACCTGTTATGGCCCCAATGCCTCCCTCACCCCTGCTCCTTCTCCATCTGCTACCCACCAACCCCAACCCCCACATTCCCTGCCAACCCTCACTGCCGTGATCGCTCGGCTCAGTCCGACGATCATGGACGTGGAGGTGTTGGCGGAGTTCAAGGTGCATCCCACACTGTTGGAGTGGGCGGTCTGCCACATTTTCAACTCGGCTGGCCCCACCTGCCTTATGCAGGTTTTCTCCGAGGACGCCCCCTCCATTGACCGGCTCCTGAAGGAGGGTGCCCTCCTCTTCAACCAGCACTATAAGGTCGACCCCTCCGGTTCCCCTCCTCAATCCCTGTGCTGCCGGAGGTGTCTGCACTATAACGCACACCCAACAGCCAAGAGTGCCACAAGGCCCCCACCTGCCCGCATTGTAGGCAAGTGTACTTCCTCTGGCAGTGCCCCAACCTTCAATCCCCTCCCTCCTGTAATACCTGCAATCTGCCCCATCCCACCTACTCCCAGAAGTGTAAAGCCCAACCCACTCTGACCACACCTGAACTCACTGTCCCTGTCTGTCCTCTGGACGCCCCCACCCCTCCTGGCAATTCCCTTCGTCCCCTCCACCCCCCGCTGAGGACATTATCAGGTTCCTCACCATTGTCCTACAAAACGTCCACCCTTTCCAGCGCCCTCACACCCTCCAACAGGTCTCCCTCGCCACCCGTTCCATTTTCCACTTAAAAATGTATGCCACCTACTCCACCGACCAGGCCCATTTCACATTCTCCCGTCTTGACACCCTTGTCTAAATCCCCAGCATGGCGTGACAGCACTGTATCCTTTTAAACAACACCCGCTTCCTTCCCGCCAACAAGAACCTCTTCCTGCTGACCCTTGCCACCCAACGCGTGGATGCCTTCCTCTTCAATGAAACCATTGGTCAACACCGCTAGATCCCAGTTTGGCTTCAATCTCTCCTTCCTGACCCCACCGAACACCTGATCCTCAGTCTCTTCTTCCCTGGCCTTACCGTCACCTACGCCACCATCTATGTCCGCCCTAACGCCCCTATTCCCTTCCACTTCCTCTCCCACATTGACCGTACCTTCTCCTCCTACGTGATCGCCGCCGACCTCAACATCCATAGTCGTACCACAGCCCAGTTACGGCGGTGGCATCGGTTCCTCTCCTCCCTTCAAGGCGACCTCATCCCCATCCCTCAGCACACCCATCCCAAATCCAACTCCACTCCCGATGTTATCCTTTCCTACCCTAACCTCCTTGGCCGCATAACGGTGGATGTCCTGGACCCTATTGGTAGCGACCATCTCCATGTCCTCCTCACCGTTTCAGGCGGTCTTCGCCCCCGCCCTGACCATCCTACTGACCCTCCCCCAAAGTACGGCCATGACTACTCCCGTGCCAACTGGAATGGCTACCGGGATACCCACTCCACCCAGGTCGATAGCCACCCCTCCACCTACCGCCCCCCTGACAATGTAACCCATGCCGCCTCCTTTCTCCAGCAGACCTTGCCTGAGGCTGTCGAGGCCCACGTCCCTACTGTCGCCATCCACCCCCACTGTCCTACCCTACCCCCACAGGCCGTCCTCCACCTCCGTGAATCCCATCGTCTCTACCGTGCCTTTCTCCACACGTGTGACCCGGACACACTCCAACGCCACTGACAACTCCAGCGACACATTCGTAATTTGCTCACAGCTAAGAAACGCCGGGACTGGCGACAGACATGCGCCTGTTTAAATGCTACCCTACCTATAAACTCGTCCAAGTTCTGGTCAGCCTTCTGTCGCCATACCGGAACTAAAACCTCCCCCTACTATCCTCTTCTCTACAATGATCATCCCTTCCCTGACACCCTTAGCAAGGCCAATCACTTTGCCTCTTACCTCTCTGATGTCTTTTCCATTCCCGATGATCCCCAGTTCGATTACTCCCTCTTCCCGGATGTTCGTGATCGAACTGACACCTC
Source organism: Schistocerca americana (assembly GCF_021461395.2). NCBI lineage: Eukaryota > Metazoa > Arthropoda > Insecta > Orthoptera > Acrididae > Schistocerca > Schistocerca americana. The sequence continues at coordinate 99,501,121 of NC_060121.1, forward strand.
TATCCCTCCCCTCTCACCTGGTTTCCAGTACTTGGACAACATTGCACACACGGAACTCAATGCCCCTAACACTACACAGGATCTCATAGCTACACTCCGCACGAAACGCAACACCGCTCCTGGTCATGATCGAGTCACCTACCATCACCTTCGTGAAGCTCCTGTCTCTTTCCTCTCCACCCTGGCCAGGCTCTACAATGTAGTCCTGTCCACTGGTTACTACCCCAACCTGTGGATAACCTCCTGTATCCTGATGTTCCTTAAACCTGGTAAACTGCCGTCCGCCGTCTCCTCCTACCATCCCATCAGCCTTCCCTCGGTCTTCAGCAAGGTCCTAGAATCTATCCTCATCCGCCGCATCCACCAGCATCTCTGCCAGCACCACCTCCGTCCCGTTACCCAGTGTGGCTTTTGCCCGCCCTTCTCTTCCAACGACCTTCTCCTTCACCTCACTCACCTCCTTTCCAAACAGCTTAATTCCCATCGCTACTCAATCTTCCTCTCCCTGGACCTTGAACGTGCTTATGACCGCGTATATCATTCCGGTCTCCTCTTCAAGCTCCAAACCTTTGCCCTTCCCATTAACTACGTCCATCTGATCAGCTTTCACTCCCACTGACCTTCCTATGTCACCATCCATAACACGGATTCCTACACTTTTTTTTCCTCCGCCGGTGTGCGACAAGGCTCCGGCCTCTCCCCCCTTCTGTACCTTTTATATACGGCGGACATGCTGCCGCCCTCACCCCCTGTCCACCTTCTCCTGTTTGCTGATGACACCGCCATCCTTGCCCTTGCCCCCAACCTGCAGCGCTCCGAACACCTTCACCAATCCCATCTTGACCAGTTCACCGCTTGGTGCAACCAGTGGTTGCTCAAGGTCAATCCCTCCAAAACCCAGGGGATCATGTAGGCAAAATCACCCCTTCCTTCCGCCTCTTTGATTTATATCACACCATCTACGGCCATCCTATCGCCCTCACCACCACCCTCAAGTACATTGGCGTCACCCTCGACCGTCCACTCTCCTGGACCCCCCATCTCCGGACAATCCAAGCCAAGGCACGCTCCAGTCTCCTCAATCTCCTTTCCAGCCGTACATGGGGTCTGGACCCCTCCACCATACTCCACACCTATAAATCCCTCATCTGCCCTATCCTTTGTTACGCCCATCCGGCCTGGAGATATGCCCCACCTTTTATAAATCCCTTCAAATCCTTGAACGCCATGCTCTCTGCCTCGCCTATGGCATACGTCTCCCCTCCCCCACGCGGATCCCATATGATCTCATTCCGTTCCCCCACCTCCTCCTATTCCTTGAAAGGATACAGACCCCGTACACCTCCCGCAAACTCGATCCTCCTCACCCGCTTGTCTCGCCCATCCTCTCCCACCCCCACCGGCTGCCATGCCTTTATTCCCATGTCCCATCCGGTCTCCATCTCTCCATCCTCCTTACCCTCTCCCAAGGTGGCTTCCGCCAGCTCCCTCTCCCTGATGATGTCCTCCTCCCCTCCATCTACCCCTCCTACCAATTTTGATCCTCTCACCCTCTTCATGTGTTTGCACCCTCCCTACCTTCTCTCCCTCTTCCCTCCCTCCTCCATTTCTCCCCACTCTGCCCCCGGGCTTCCCCTCCCCTTTCCCTTTCCTCCTCCCCACATCTCCTCAACCATTGTTATCCTTGTTCTCCCCACTCCCTCACCTCACCCTTATTCCCTCTTGGCAGGTCCCCGGACTCGCACACGCTAAGTGGATATGCACGCGCCGGAGATCATCGCCATCAGTGTCTCATGTGTGCCGTCCGTTTAGTGTTCAGTGTTCACCGTCACACTCCATCGTTCACCAGTGCCATCGACATCTTCAGTATTTGTGCTTCGTGTCAACAGTTTGTAGAGTGGATTGTCATTGAGTGTGAATGGCTTCATGTTTTTTTTTTATGTTCATGTGTGTACTGTTTTTTCCCCGCCGTTTTGTTCCAACTCATGTGTCTTCTCTGTCTTTCTCATTGTACTATCTTTGGCTGAAGAGCGGCGTATTGTTCTGCTGCCAGCCTACCTGTTCTACGGGTTTTAAAATCACAATAAAGAAAAAAAATATGACCCAACTATAATTAAGCTTAGACCAACTACTGTAGATTGTCGGCGCTACTTTAGCTCAGTTGTTTCGCGGATCAGTTGAGTTCTTACTTGTAATTGAATTTAACGTAAGGGCTGCCGTTTATTGCTTTTGTGCTGTGTGCTGTTTGTTTTGGTCTTCAGTCCAGAGACCGGTTTGATGCAGCTCTCCATGCTACTCCAGCCTATGCAAGTTTCCTCGTCTCCCAGTGCCTACTGCAACCTACATTTTTCTGAATCTGTTTAGTACATTCATCTCATGGTCTCCCTTTACGATTTATACTCTCCACGCTTCCCTCCAATACCAAACTGGTGATCCCTTGATGGCTCCGAATATGTCCTACCAACTGATCCCTTGTTCTAGTCAAGTTGTGACACAAGTTTCTCTTCTCCCTAATTCTATTCAATATCTCCTCTTGAGTTATGTGATCTACCCAGCTAATCTTCGGCATTCTTCTGTAGCACCACATTTCGAATGTTTCTACTGTACATTCCATTATCTTCGTATTGCTTTTGTTGGTGTTCATCTTACATCCACCTTTCAAGACACTGTCCATTCCGTTCAGCTGCTATTCCAGGTCCTTTGCTGTCTCTGACATAATTACAATGTCATCGCCGAACCTGAATGTTCCTATTTCTTCTCGATGGATTTTAATTCCTACTCCGAATTTACTTTTGTTTCCTTTACTGCTTCCTCAATATACAGACTGAATAACATCTGGGATAGGCTACGACACTGTCTCACTCCCTTCCCAACCACTGCTTCCCTTTCATGCCCCTCGACTCTTATAACTGACATCTGGTTTCTCCTTAATCTATTTTCTAAGATAAGTCGTGGGGTCAGTACCGCCTCAAGTGTTCCAACATTTCTACGGAATCCAAAATGATCTTCTACAAGGTCAACTTCTACCAGTTTTTCCAATCGTCCATAAAGAATTGATGTTAGTATTTTGCAGCCGTGGCTTATTAAACTGATAGTTCGGTGATTTTCACATTTGTCTACACCAGCTTTCTTTGGAATTGGAATTATTATATTCTTTTTGAAGTCTGAGGGTTTTTCACCTGTCTCATACATCTTGTTTACCGGATGGTAGAGTTTTGTCTGGACTGGCTCTCCCAAGGCTATCAGTAGTTCTAGTGGAATGTTGTCTACTCCCGGGGCCTTGCTTGGATTTAGGTCTTTCAGTGCTCTGTCAAAGTCCCATTTCATCTTCATCTACATCCTCATCCATTTCCATAATATTGTCCTGAAGAACATCGCCCTTGTATAGACCCTGTATATACTCCTTACACCTTTCTGCTTTCTCTTCTTTGCTTAGATCTGGGTTTCCATCTGAGCTTTTGATATTCATACAGGTGGGTCTCTTCTCTCCAAAGGTCTCTTTAATTCTCCTGTAGGCAGTATCTGTCTTACCCCTAGTGAGATAAGCATCCACATCCTTACATTTGATCTCTAGCGACCCCTCCTTAGCAATTTTGCACTTCCGATAGAAGTATTTCTAATTATAGATAAGTTTTTCAGGAGAAAGAAGAGGAAAACTGAATCAGCTTCTTCCTCTTGAGTTATGGTAAGTTAAAAATATGAATGCGCTAACTACAAAGCACCGTTACCTATTTATAGTAGTTTAAGGTCAGCACTGGTGTTATTAGGAGACTAGCAGAACTCTGGTGTTGCAATATTACAGGTACCGGAGATGTGAACATAATTACAAGTAACATTAACTTAAAATCAGTGCATAAACTGTATGTGAATTCGACTGGTTCCCCAGAAAGCCGCTCCAGCCGCTGTGGTCTAACGGTTCTAGGCGCTTCTGTCCGGAAACACGCGCTGCTACGGTCGCAGGTTCGAATCCTACCTCGGGCATTGATGTGTGTGATGTCCTCAGGTTAGTTAGGTTTAAGTTAAAAAAAATGGCTCTGAGCGCTATGCGCCTTAACATCTGAGGTCATCAGTTCCCTAGAACTTAGAACTACTTAAACCTAACTAACCTAAGGACATCACACACATCCATGCCCGAGGCAGGATTCGAACCTGCGATCGTAGCGGTCGCGCAGTTCCATACTGTAGCGCCTAAGACCGCTTGGCCACTGCGGCCGGCAGTTTTCGCAGTAGAGTATCGCTCTTCTAGTAGACCTTGAAGACACCATGTATCACTGTTCCACAAATCAGCGATCTTTATGTGAAGACACATACTAGAAGATGACGACTGTTAGTCATCTTCCAATGTAAATATCCTTGAACTACAGGTATTGTCTGTCTGTGTATTTCGTTCCGTTTTATAGATGAATAATCCGCTCCCATAGCCGAGTGGTCAATGTGACAGACCTAATGTAGACGATCTGGGTTCGATTCTGGGTACTGCCCAGGATTTTTCCCTGGAGAGAGGACAGGACCAGGTTGCACTCAGCCTCGTGATTCCAACTGAAGAACTACTTGCTACAGAGATAGCACCTACAAGATCGTAACATTGCCAACGGCCGTGAGTGCTATGTACCGACCCCATGCCCTTCAATACTGCATCCGATGATGAATGACTGAGGATGAGAAGGCGGTCGACCGACTATTACGTGGTCTTCATGGACCTGATCTCGCTTATCAAAAAAATGGTTCAAATCTCTCTGAGCACTATGGGACTTAACATCTATGGTCATCAGTCCCCTAGAACTTAGAACTACTTAAACCTAACTAACCTAAGGACATCACACAACACCCAGCCATCATGAGACAGAGAAAATCCATGACCCCGCTCGCTTATCCTATTTCTTTATAAATAAATGTGGTTGCCATAGTCTCAAGGTGTCTGATGAAACATTCATTTAAAAAGAAATGGAAGTAAAGAATTTTAATTAAATGAAGGATATAAGTGGCGTTCAAAAAGAAACGATCCAGAGGCATAATTACAGAAACCAATACCTGCATGTTAGAAGTGTTGATCCTGGCTGTTGAGACACTTGTCCCACTGTGACACAATGCGGTGAATGGCGTTATCACAGGGGGAGAGGTCCAGACTGTATGGAGGGTGGCCGATAACCTCCCACTTGAACCTCTGCAGGAGTTCCGCGACCGTGTTGGCCGGCTTTGCATTGTATGAGGCTTTGCATTGTCATGGAGCAGAAGTGAACCAATGGGCGAGATTGCCTGGTCGTTGTGATTTGATCGCTTGGCGAAGGGTGGTGAAGGTTTGCGAGTAACGTTGGGCATTCACTGTAGTCCCGTGCTGCAGGTAGTGAATCAGAAGGGGGCCATCTTGTTCCTCTTAAAAAGGCTCTGAGGGGCAAACGATTCACCTCGGACGACTACGTCCAGCTGTACGTGCGGAAGTGGTTAACATCGCAGCCCCGAGAATTTTATGAGACAGCCATTCACCGCCTTGTGTCACAGTGGGACAAGTGCCTCAATAGCCAGCGTCAGCACTTCTAACATACAGGCACTGGTTTCTGTAATTATGCCTCCGGCTCGTTTCTTTTTTATTATTTTTTTATTTATTGTGATTTCATTCCCCTGCCCCATATGGGCAGGGGAGGGCTGTCAGCGGTACAATCCGCCGCTCTTCAGCCGAGTGACACGACAACTAAAACAAGTATAAAATGATACATACATAAGGAGATAAAAAAGGGGAACATAAAACAGAGTAAGGGGAGAAAATGGAGGTAAAAATACACTGACATGTAGACGTTCATGGGGGACAGTTAAAAAAGTCACCAGAGATTTAAAAAACACAGCTGGCGATTCTTAAATCACAAAGAAGACACTGAATGTGCATGCACAGGTTAAGAGTTGGCCACAGTATTAAAAACACTCCGAAACAACACACTTAAAATCCACTTGGAGCACACGACGAAGAATAAAACTACCAGGTGGGACCTGCCGAGGGAAAGGTCAGAGAGGGTGGAAAATGAGGGGAGAGCATGGGGCAGCTAGGGAAGCAGCGGGATGAAGAGAGGAGGGGCAACCGTGGGTTCACAAAGAGGCGGGAGACACATTGGGTGGGAGAGGAAGAGGGAAGACAGGGCAGGAGGGAGCGCAGAGACACTGAAAGAAGGCACAAGAGATGGAGGGGGAGTAGGAGGGGCAATCCGCTCAGAAGGAGGGAGGGGGAGGAGAGGGAGCCCGGAGGAGGAGGCAGGAAGAGGAGGTTAGAGTTGGTAGGAAGGGTAGATGTCAGGGCGAAGCTCATCATCCGGGAGGGGTAGATGGTGGAAGTTGTGTTGGGAATGGAGGTGGAGGGTGTGGAGATGTAGAGAGGGAGGGACACAACGGTAAAGGCGCGGCTTCGTTTTGAACGCCCGTTATACTTTTATATATTTTAAGCCTGAATTCAGGAACTAGGGATGCCTTGATGTGCTGAAAGATATCTGACCCTGTCTCAGGTAGGCTACAAATTTATATGCAAGCTGGTAGTAGGAGAAAGAAAGTTACTGTCAAAAGAGGCTTGAGCTCGTTTAACTTTTTAAGTTACTCAGTCCAACGTTAACATTCTTCAGCTCTGCGCGTTCACAACTTTCCCACTAGAGAGCGCCGCGCTAAGCACAACAGCGCAGGGGCAGCGCTCGTCCATCTCCGCTTTACGAGATGGCGCTGTCTTAGAGACAGACGAAATTCTGCTTCCGCCAATCCGCGTATTAATATGTAACGCAGCCAATGAGACTGCTGCTAACGTAGAACCTTTTCTCCTCGCAGATCACACTCGCGCAGTGATACCTGAACGCGTATTATAACGAGTGTACAGACCTCCGATTAGTCAGTCTGCATCTGTCTGCATTAGTCTGCATTTGTCTGTACCAGTCTATAGTCAAGTTTCAGTCTGCGCCTAATAAGATTATCATATTCCTGTACATAGCCATGAAGACAAATGTATAGACACATTGTCAAGTATCAGAGACATGTGGGAAAAAGATTAACGTACCAAGACCAAAGGAACTTCAGCTTGTCCATTGTAAACAGCATCCAGAATGAAGTTACGTAATATCTATGCATTTTTATTATTTTAATAAATGTGTGCGCAAATTAATCAAGTTCTGTTTAAAGTTAGTCACCGTCAATCCGCTACTCTAAGCGTTCAAGTGGCATTTCTATCGCCTGACCTAATGGCAGAAGATAAACACGCCACGATAAGACCACGAGACATATTGCTGACACTCGCCTACTTCGTTAGAGCGACAAGTCAAATAATCTGATGGTGTGTGTACCAAAGGTGTTACAGTACGCACACCACACCATAGTAGAAGACTGAGCGGTGTTTAGTTACCAAAGAGGTAACACATACATTAGAATTTTAATTCGTTTGGCAATGTAGTGAAGTTATCATACTGTCATACTGTCAAATAAAGAAATATTGTGAATTCGGGAATATCTGTCTCTCATTCTCTCACACTCTATCTGTGTCTCTGTCCCCCCCCCCCCCCCCCCGTCTCACTCTCTCTCTCTCTCTCTCTCTCTCTCTCTCTCTCTCTCACACACACACACACACACACACACACACACAGAGAGAGAGAGACACACACACACACACACACACGTGTGTCTATAAATAGTATTGTGAAAAACATGAGTCCTTATAAGGTTTTCTTTAACAAATCGACGCCCTCACCCCCTCCCCCCCCCCCCCCCCCCCCCCCGGAACTTTTGACAGAATCCTGGCTACGTCCCTGGACTGCCGAATGACATCGAAGAAGTTCATAGAAGGCCAGCTCATCTTGTATTACCCCGAAATAGGGGAAACTTCAATCAGCCACTTTGTTCTTCAGGTACGTAGAGAAAAATGATCATAATAAACAAAGAGGGTTCAGAGTTCTCACAGAAAGACTTAAGTGCTCGTTTTACCCGCACGCCGTCCGGGAGGGAACTGGTAGATCCACAGCTTGAAGGTGGATCGACGAAGCCCTTGCGAGGCAGTTAATAGCGAACTGGAGACTAATCATGTAGATTTAGTTCTACCCCGTATGGAGAGAGCTGCAGAAATGAGGAATTGATGAGGAGTATATCCATCAGTCTGACTTGCCAAAGACCGTTATTATGACAGCTAAATAAAACGTGATTACACATTTTAGTTTAAGGATAGCCCTTGCATGTATTTAGAACGCTATATTGTCTGCCAATCTCAATTCAGACTACTCCATTGAGAACGTGTCTCAGGATTGAGACGAATGAGCAGTTGCCAGTGTCTCACAAGGGAACCTCCCCATCGCACCCCCCCTCAGATTTAGTCATAAGTTGGCACAGTGGATAGGCCTTGAAAAACTGAACACAGATCAATCGAGAAAACAGGAAGAAGTTTTGTGGAACTATGAAAAAAATAAGCAAAATATACAAACTGACTAAATCATGCGCAACATAAGCAACATCAAGGAAAGCGTAAGCTCAGACGCGCTGCGGTCCCGTAGTTAGCGTGAGCAGCTGCGGAGCGAGAGGTCCTTGGTTCAAGTCTTCCCTCGAGTGAAAAGTTTATTTTCTTTATTTCCGCAAAGTTATGATCTGTCCGTTCGTTCAATGACGTCTCTGTTCATTGTATTAAGTTTAGTGTCTGTGTTTTGCGACCACACCGCAAAACCGTGCGATTAGTAGACGAAAGGACGTGCCTCTCCAATGGGAACCGAAAACATTTGATCGCAAGGTCATACGTCAATTGATTCCTCCACAGGAAAACACGTCTGATATATTCTATGCGACACTGGTGACGGCATGTGCGTCACCTGACAGGAATATGTTGTTGAACCACCTAACTTGTACACTAGGCAAATGGGTAAAATGATTCTTCTACCTTGCCCGATTTAGGTTTTCTTGTGGATGTGATAATCACTCCCAAAAAAGTGATCGCATTGGACGGACGGATAATAATCGTCTGAAAAAAAAATTAAACTTTTCACTCGAGGGAAGACTTGAACGAAAGACCTCTCGGTCGGCAGCAGCTCACGCCAACCACGGGACCTCGGCGCTCGTGAGCTCTTGTACTCCTTGATGTTGCATATCTTGTGCATGCACTACTCAGTTTGCATGTTTGCTTATTTTTTTCATAGCTCCACACAACTTCTTCCTGTTTCCTCGATTGATTTGTGTTCAGTTTTTCAAGGCCTATCCACTGTGCCAATTTATAACTAAATCTGAGGGGGGTGCGATGGGGAGGTTCCCTTGTCAGTATATCTGCTTCCCTCGGTTAGACTGAGCTCCGTCACCCGCGTTTTTCCAAATTCTAGTAATCGTGCGTGGCTTTGGTGTTCTCTCTATAGAGTTGTCGCGAATGGAGAGAATCGACTGGCCAACATATTTCTCACAATGGGAAGGGATTCTGTAAACATTTAGCTTATACATTCCTAGATCACCTTTAACTGAGCCAAGGACAGCTCTAAGTTTGACTGGCGAACAAAACACACTTTTAATATTAAATCTACTGAAAATCCGTCTTGTCTATGAAGATACTCTACCAGTATATAGTAGGAAAGCAGTCGACCTTCGGTCCAAAATGCCATCAACGACGGATCTGTTTGTCAGTTCGTTTATATTCTGGATAATCGCCTACTGTTATTGTAAGATTTTTCTTTCTTTCGTTTGTGTGTAAGACTCACTTAATGGCGTTATAACATTTTGGTCCGGCATTTGTGACACTTTGGGTTCAATAAGTATCCACAATGCCTGTACCTGTTCTGGATTTTTTCGTTTTTCTTAGTTTATTTGCTTACGACAATTAATTACTGTCTATTTTGCGATTTTGCATGTATGTGTCAGAAGGGATACTGTTTGGGAACTACATTTAAATTCTGTCAGATTGTCTGTTAACTTTTTGTCACCCTAAAAAGACGTAATCAATAATAGCGTTCCTTTCACTATTTTATCTGCTGGGTTTACACTAAAAAAAATGACACATCTGGCGGTCCCCAAGGAGGTGTTATAGGCAGTCTCCCATTTCAATATAAGCGACTTAGGAGAATCTCAGCAGCCATCTAAGATTGTATGCATATGATGCTGTCGTTTACCGGCTGGAAAAGTCATCTGTATATCAAAAGGAACTTCCTCCTACTTAGGCAAACGGAGCAAATGGGTGGTTCTTTTCGCAATGGATGTTGTCTACGGTGGGCTTAGTGGGACTTACGGAGGCAGCACTGGTTCATTGGCGGTTCCTCGGGAAACTCCGCAAAAAGGATTTCATTTACTACATTTTCGCAGTCACCAGAGAGCTAAAACCCAGCCGAGGATTACAAGACGGCTATGCACAGAAAATGAGTGAAATTTTTACGGCGTAATTATAAAATTCCTATCCTGAACAACCTCATATCTTTATCCGTTTCCCAGATACGTACGTTCAAAGTTACCCTACTTGTACACGTAAAATACGCACGTGAAATCTGGTGTGAGGTGAAAACATAGTTTATGAAGTGACGTCTCACGGATAAATATGCTGTAAAGGGTCTCCGTTATAGTCTGAGAACCCTATGTCGTAGTACTGAAGCACATGCAGATAATTTTGCGCTTGTAACCCGGTCTGAGGTATAAAATTAGTTTTGCGTTATTCAGTTAAGTTACTTAATTTGTATCTCAGAGATTTTGTGCGTGTCAATCTACAGAGCGATTTCTGTGGCTTCTATAATCTAAGATTCAGGGTTATTTATTCTTCTTTGTCTGGTGTTATTACATCCACCCTTTTACTCTTTCATTCTGTTCATTTCATTCTGGATTTTAATTACTGTTACGTACATCATTAACACTGGTTGAGCGCTGTTTTTGGTACTATTAGCATTGACCTTTCATTCACATTAACTTGTGATATTCATTGTGTATTTAAGGTGATGTTACATCAATATCAGGCATTTACTCTTTTACTTACAAAAGCTGTTCTACTCATTATGCATTTATTTAGGATGCCTTATATTATGTTCCTGAACATTAATCGAAAACATTTGTGGCTAAAATTTCCGTCTTATTCTTTTCGTATTATTTAAAATGTTATGGCTCATCTTATAATGTTCCCGAATCACAAATAAAAAAATAATTTAATGGCAATATCGCGTTCAAAACCGTTGTTATTGACCACGTTCGACAGGTAAAACTGTCACCTTCAGACATTTAAAAAAATTTTTTGGTTGTACGTCATGTTCCATTAGGCGTCCATTACTTGTGCCACGGTAACATTTTAGTGGAGAGTATGTTGCAATTCACAAACGTTTGTCGAAAATATATTCCCAAATACGTTTGTCACTGGAACTTTGCACGTCTACATACGGAACACTGCTTTGATGTTTATCAGTTGGTAAGCTCGACACCTGAATGGCACTGTTGTATATATAAAGCATGTAAATAAATGCAGCGGCTAGAGGGCTTTTATACTTACATGAGGTATACCTACTTAAGAGTGGCTGAAATTATTAACTTTTGTCATCTTGTCATCTATGCTATAAAGGTGCACTATGTAATTCAGGTGAGCTGGTTCCAAGATGTGCTTCAATCGTCGTGTAAATGTAGACATTAGCATTTTACCATGTACTGTGCATCTTAGTAACTCAGAAGCATTAAAGGAGTGCTACACATGTAGACATAACGAGTTCACAAAATGCATTTTACTGTGTATATTTTTACTTATGACAAACTTGTTCTGAATTTTATGTTGGCAAAGCTCTGTGGAATCTGCAACATATTCTTCACGAAGGTGCTAACATGGCGTGAGAAATGAACGCACAATGGAACACGACATACAGCCAAAAAAATTTTTAATATCTGAATGATACTGTATCACCTGCAGCAGCAGATAAATAAAAATAGTTTTTAACGCGATCTTGAATATAAAATAATTGCTTGAACAATTTTATATTACGTTTTATACTTACTGCGCACATTTTAAAAGTTTTCCTTCATTTGTCTGGAACTGTCTTGGTGGTTGTGTTGGTAACGAACTGTGTATTCTGCTAAGAAACCTATATACCTCCACCAACCACCTGTCCCTTCGAAAGTTCCAACCCTGTGCTAATCCAGACGTACCATCTTACAACGGCGACTTTTATTAATTAATTTATTTATCTTTCAACAGCCAGTCACCGAGCGGGGTGGCCCAGTGCCTAGCACACAGGACTCGCATTCAGGAGGACGACGGTTTAAACCCGCCTCCTAACATTCTGATATCGGTTTCCCGTGATTTTCCCGAAATCGCTACAGGCAAATGCCGGGTTGGTTCCGTTCAAGGTGCACAGCCGACTTCCTTCCCCATCCTTCCGTAATCCGATTTGACCTATGACTTTCCGGCCGGGGTGGCCGAGTGGTTCTAAGCGCTACGGTTTGGAACCGCGCGACCGCTACGGTCGCAGGTTCGAATCCTGCCTCGGGCATGGATGTGTGCCATGTCCTTAGGTTAGTTAGGTTTAAGAAGTTCTAAGGGACTGATGACCTCAGACGTTAAGTCCCATATTGCTGAGAGCCAATTTTTGACCTATGACCTCACGCTTTTGCCTCCTCCCCCAAATCTACGAACCAACAAACCAACCACAATCTAATGCGTCCCCCTAAAAAAAGTTTTAATTATTTTATTTGCTACATTCAACTTCACCTTCCAATTATTTGACTATATACTCGCAGCTCTAACTTCGTGGCGTTGTACCAACTTCCAGTGCCCTTGTCAGAGAAGACAGCCGACTGTGCTTCCCGGCAGTTCTCTATGCTGTTATACTGTTATTGTATCTACAAACACTGTTAGTTTGCAGCTCATTGCGTGGTGTTGGCAGAAGAGCCAACACTGTGTTGCTAGTGGAGGCCGAAATGCACGCGTTTTAGCTCAAGCAGGCTGGCGTGAGGAGGGAGGAACTATACTGACGTGAGATCTGGAACATGACAAGGAATTGGAATTCAGAAAGCGGGCATAATTAGTTTGATACTTAACTTTAATCCATTAATAATGAAGGTCGCTCTTGACGGTACATGATTCACAATATTATATGTTCAGTATACATTCTTGAAGAATATGGCGCCTTGCTAGGTCGTAGAAAATTACATAGCTGAAGGCTATGCTAAACTGTCGTCTCTGCAAATGAGAACGTATGTAGACAGTGAACCATTGCTAGCAAAGTCGGCTGTCCAACTGGGGGCGAGTGCTAGGGAGTCTCTCTAGACTAGACCTGCCGTGTGGCGGCGCTCGGTCTGCAATCACTGATAGTAGCGACACGCGGGTCCGACGTATACTAACGGACCGCGGCCGATTTAAAGGCTACCGTCTAGCAAGTGTGGTGTCTGGCGGTGACACCACACTTTTTCTGTTCAATGCTCTGTGCATAGGCAGCGATTCATGAGAGGAAAGAGATGAAAATCAGAGGGATCCATGTCCGGATTGTATGGTGGGTGGTTGAACACTTCCCAAAGAAAACATGACATCTGCGTCTTTGTTGCATCTAAAATGTATGACCGAGCATTGTCAAAGAGAAGGACTGTGAATGCACGATGACAACATTCCTCTTCGAATGTCCTGAATTGCCTTTGCATACGACTTTCTCGAATCACCTGCTCCATTCGCTGAACGAGTTCATCGATCGGTGTGCGCTCGCTTCCTTCCTTTACCTTCTGCTTCGAAGTTCCTGCACCACTGTCTCATTTTGCTGTCACGCATGCCAGTTATGTTGTGTGGGCTGTATGAAATCAGGTAGAGCCACTCAGCATGAAGAAATCCAATGTCAGCGCTTGCTACAATTTCCTGGGAGACTCCATTGTTCTCGGCATCTTCACGTACTCGCTGTACGCTCAGAACTGAAAGTAGCTACGTAATATGGTCGACAGGCGTAATACATATACTGTGAATCATATCTACACATCGCTTCATGGAATTTTCCCTGTAATTTTAATTTCGTGACCTAACGGGCCTTGAAATAAAATATCTGTTGTATTTTACAATATATTTTACAATATATTTTACAATATATTTTTTACATTATATTTTTCTACTTAGCTAGCAAGTAATAGAAACACGAGTGGTTGTTGTTGTTGTTGTGGTCTTCAGTCCTGAGACTGGTTTGATGCAGCTCTCCATGCCACTCTATCCAGTGCAAGCTTCTTCATCTCCCAGTACTCACTGCAACCTACATCCATCTGAATCTGCTTAGTGTATTGATCTCTTGGTCTCCCTCTACGATTTTTACCCTCCACGCTGCCCTCCAATGCTAAATTTGCGATCCCTTGATGCCACAAAACATGTCCTACCAACCAATCCCTTCTTCTAGTCAAGTTGTGCCACAAACTTCTCTTCTCCCCAATCCTATTCAATACCTCCTCATTAGTTACGTGATCTACCCACCTTATCTTCAGCATTCTTCTGTAGTACCACATTTCGAAAGCTTCTATTCTTGTCGAAACTGGTTATCGTCCATGTTTCACTTCCATACATGGCTACACTCCATACAAATACTTTCAGAAACGACTTCCTGACACTTAAATCTATACTCGATGTTAACAAATTTCTCTTCTTCAGAAACGATTTCCTTGCCATTGCCAGTCTACACTTTATATCCTCTCTACTTCGACCATCATCAGTTATTTTGCTCCCCAAATAGCAAAACTCCTTTACTACTTTAAGTCTCTCATTTCCTAATCTAATCCCCTCAGCATCACCCGATTTAATTTGACTACATTCCATTATCCTCGTTTTGCTTTTGTTGATGTTCATCTTATATCCTCCTTTCAAGACACTGTCCATTCCGTTCAACTGCTCTTCCAAGTCCATTGCTGTCTCTGACAGAATTACAATGTCATCTGCAAACCTCAAAGTTTTTACTTCTTCTCCATGAATTTTAATACCTACTCCGAATTTTTCTTTTGTTTCCTTTACTGCTTGCTCAATATACAGATTGAATAACATCGGGGAGAGGCTACAACCCTGTCTCACTCCTTTCCCAACCACTGCTTCCCTTTCATGCCCCTCGACTCTTATAACAGCCATCTGGTTTCTGTACAAATTGTAAATAGCCTTTTACTCCCTGTATTTTAACCCTGCCACCTTCAGAATTTGAAAGAGAGTATTCCAGTTAACGTTGTCAAAAGCTTTCTCTAAGTCTACAAATGCTAGAAACGTAGGTTTGCCTTTTCTTACTCTTTCTTCTAAGATAAGTCGTTAGGTTAGTATTGCCTCACGTGTTCCAACATTTCTACGGAATCCAAACTGATCCTCCCCGAGGTCCGCTTCTACCAGTTTTTCCATTCGTCTGTAAAGAATTCGCGTTAGTATTTTGCACACGAGTGGTAGCGCAGCACAATCTTGCCTGTGTCTTCAGCATGGTCAGTTGACATTGTTGAACCAGTTCAGTAAGCTCCTCTTTCAGCTCATTGTCATATCCATAGTGTTTTTCGGCCAAAAGATCCTACAAATTGCGAAAAAAGTATGGAATCACTTGCAGGTAAGTCCGGGCTATGAGACAGATTTTTATAAAGTCCCATTCACTCCTTTGAAGCTAATATTTCGTGGATGCAAGAGAATACTGGCGATCGTTATCTTGAAGGAGCACATCTGATATTGAACTGATTGAGAAATTTCAGGAAATTTCAAGTTTCGTCCATCAGCTATCATACGTACATCCTGTTGCACTTCTTCCTCAGTCCGTAACCTGAGTTCGTCAGCCACAATCGAAAGTACGCCTGAGCGTTCTTCATTATCAGCATTCGTCCATATACAATTAATCACGACTCACCATTTTTGGACATATTTATCACATTTCAGTAAACTTCGGTTACGTATACCACTGTGCAGATAGGATGGACTATTTCTGCACTCAGAAACTGTATTACACTATAAAACTCATACTTTATGGAGTCGTTATTTTTTCACGTTTTAAAATTGCACAAATAAGCAAAAATGTCCATGGTAAGACTTTGTCGCCTATTGGATGCTGAGCCCTGAGGTCGCAATCAAACTAAAGACTGACCCTGTGCCATCTGTTTTTGTTTCCTTTCACATTTAACATCTAAAGGAAAAAGAAAGCTCAAGACGCATCTTAAAATGAAATATGGTGGAAATGTGATCTGCATCGGACAGTGAGATGTAACAGAACTATTATTAGTACTTTTGTCGATATGACTGTAAAGGAAATTGACGAAGGGTTTAAGGCTACGGAAATGTCAATGTTATCCGACGCATTAAAAAAAATTTTGGTAGTGATAATTGATTTCCAATATATTCCAGGTCTTACCATAATATTACTGTAACATATTTCCTTAAATTACTAAAAATCGCTAAACTGACACCAGTGGCATGTAGACATCTTGAAGGTTGCCATCATTTCTGTTTTTTTTTCCCCATTTTATTCATATTTTCGAGGACTTGTCAGAAAACAACATACTTCCTGCCAAATTGATAGGCTCCTTCCTAGTCTAACATGAACGAACGCCGGGCGCGGTGGTCTAGCGTTTCTAGGCGCTCAGTCCCGAACCGCACGACTGCTACGGTCGCAGGTTCGAATCCTGCCTCGGTTTTGGATATGTGTGATGTCCTTAGGTTAGTTAGGTTTAAGTAGTTCTAAGTTCTAGGGGACTGATGACCACAGATGATAAGTCCCATAGTGCTCAGAGCCATTTGAACCATTGAACCATGAACGAATGATGAACATTGTTTCAGAAGACAGAATTTCACCGAGGAAAAGGCTATCCAGACATTTGCAAAAAGTCCGTAGAAAAGGAGCTGTTACCATTTCTCTAACCTCGTTTTCTATGCACTTACCTTAAAGAGCGTTGAAACAAATCCCATCAGCATCGTCAGCATACAGTCGCAGATTGGTGTTCATCCTATATGCTAGGTCGTTTACGTATGCTATTGTCTCTGAAGAATACTTGCCATTCAGGGCAACATAAACTGCACTGTTAGTTAAAAAGTCTTTGGCCACTTGCATATCTGAGAAACTATTATGTATTACCGGATATTTGTTAACAGTTTGCAGTGAGGCGCCGTGTGAAATGATCTCTGGAAATCTAGGAAGACAGAATCCACATATTGCCTTTCAACCTTTCACCCCTGTTTTGCACCTCACTGTGCAAGAAAAGGGCAAGATTAGTTTTTCACAGTTGACGCTTTCTAAATCCGTATTGATCTGTGGACAGAACCTTTCCTTCCTCAGGGCAATTTATTTAATTTGAACTGAAACTGTGTGTCACCTCTTCCAAACTCTGTCTTTTCTCGCATGTCAACGTGGAAGTTCGAAATTTAGCTCGAAGGTGCCTATGACCTTTCTCTGTAATGGTGCAAAACATGGCACCTTGCAATGTCACTCCTGGGCTCATTGACACTTCGAACAACGAGGTATCCACACTTGCTAAAAACCACTTTTTCCCTTGGGACCTGGATTTTCATCTGTTTAGGAGTCATATCTCACAGTCTGCAATGCGACATGCAACAGAATGAGCAACAGACGAGTGTTGTTACACCACTCCACTTCTGTCTGCTACCCTAATGCTAAATCTGTACGTGGATATTTTTAAAGTTCCCACGTGGTGGCACTGTGGGTGTTACCGGACAGGAGGTTCTTACAGGGACCTTTGCCATTTCTTTCAAGTGTATGTCAATCTCGCATCCGTCCTTTAGCAAGGCACAGGATGGCACGCACGAAAAGGACGAAAGAGCATAAACACCTTTTTTGCTTAGGATATTCAAATTTCGTGAGGCGGTTTCCGAAGGTCCCTAGTTGTTCCATGGTGTGTACGTCAGCAAAATGGCGGTCACCCTACTTTCCAAAGGGGAGACCACGTTCAGTGCCGTTTCAGCCGTGTGTCCGACATGTCTTTCCTTCTCGTGCCGATGCTTGTAGGAAGGATTCTCTAGGACATTCTATTTTTTCCTCTGTATAATCACTTGTAATCAGTAGCCTCATGCCTCCTCTTGGACTAAATCCTGGGGTCGCAACCTGCTTGAAATTGGGCTATAGCGGCTGGGCTTCTGGCCAGTAGCCGTTTGCTCTTTCTCTGGGGAATCCAGGGAGGTGTCGTTCAACTTTCATTTCAAATTCAGCCGTTCTTGAAATCGTGCCATTTGACTGGTCCTTTGGCTTGTTGGGTAGAAACTTCCAGAAACTTCTCTTCCGTAAGAACTGAGGGCTACGAACGATTGCGCTCCGTCCAATTTCTCTAATTGGCTTAGTGTGAAACGTTCCTTGTTAGGTGGAGGTGATTGGTCAGCTTCCTGCTTCCTCTATAGAGGAGCGACACTAAGGATTGCGTCCAGTGTAGAGAAAGACTGCGAGTCGGAGTCTACTGTGAGGACTCGGGGAATATGGATGCTTTGCTGAAACGTGGAGATGTGTTTATCGGCCAGAGTTTGTGTGTTAAGATGCGTGTAAACCCAAGAGATTTATTACCTTCAGATATTTATATTAAAATGAATTTTTTACGTTTGAAACAATTTATTTCGTGTTAAACTTGATATCATGAATTCAGTTTGTTGGAGGGCCTTTTATCCGTTTGTGAAGACGCCCCATGGTATTCCTCACTGGGCTTGTACCGAACCTATCCATTTAAAATCAATAAATTTTGTTACATGTGCGGAGGTTTAATTCGTTTTTTCCCTATTGTAATGGTGAGTGAGTATCTTATTTTTCACCATGTTATGTAATAGCATGTGGTTCTCCCTCAGCGTTATTTGGTTAGTAACCAGCCCAAAATATTCTATTAGCTCGTATCAATCGAATCGTTCTAGACTTTTACTGTCAATCCAAGTCACAGCTTTCCCCTCTTACATTGTACTCTCGAATTGACAGCCCAACGTTAGCGCACAGTAACTAACCCATTATGAGCCTTGTGTATAAAGAAGCGTCCCAGTGGCCGGCCGCTGGTGGCTGAGCGGTTCTAGGCGCTTCAGTCTGGAACTGCGTGACCGCTACCGTCGCAGGTTCGTATCCTGCCTCGGGCATGGATGTGTGTGATGTCCTTAGGCTAGTTAGGTTTAAGTAGTTCTAAGTTCAAGGGGACTGATGACCTCAGATGTTAAGCCCCATAGTGCTCAGAGCTATTTGAGCGTCCCAGTACTGTCTCTCGTACGCAGTGACTTCATTCCCTCACATCGTAATTGAGTACGGTACTACATGATTTGATAAGGAGAAGTGCCGGTAATTTTCTTTTAGGCGGAAATTTTTTCATTATATGACTAGATTCTTGAACACAAAATCCTTTGTTGGTTGAGATTATTAGGAATACCAGGCCTTTATTGAGCAAATTTGTCTAAAAATTCGTTTTCTGGGAATGTATACTGGGATAAATTGATCATAACACTGTCAGTCCAGATTTGAGCATTTCCAGTGCGTTGAAGTGAAATAATTTGTGAGTTACAGACGAGAAAAATGCATATCAGAAATTATTCGAAGGTTTGTTCCGAAAGAGCCTTACACAAAAAGAATGCTGCAAGAAGGAAATGAAGTCCACATAAATGCACGGCAACCCGAATTTATACGCAGGATCCGACGAGCAATTCAGGCGCCATCGCCTCTTAGAAAAAATAAGAGATACAAGGTGCTATCACATCTGATTATCAAAAGTGTGACAATAGACAACAGTTCTGTATTAAAGAAATAATAATACCCTGTAGGAAACCGGTTTAATTACGCTGTAACTGGGAACTAAATGACAGTATTGTAGGACTGCATCCACAAGTATCACAATTTCCAATTCAACTCATTTCAATATAAACATATACTCTCATTGACACAATTAAATAATATGCCTTTATTACTCATTTTTTTTATAATTTACATACATTTCTTATTAGATCCAGCTACAGCGTTTATTTTAGTTTTGTCAGATCTGTTAATATCAGAGGGCCTCATTGTTTCACAAGCACCTCAGAATCAGGTATGACACTGTACGCGCAGTGTACGATTAATTTTAGACGTTTTGTCGGTAAGACTGAGATTAACGTTACACTTTCGATTCAAATCTAAAAAACTAAAAAACTAAAGGTCACTCGAACAGGCCATGAAGGCCCAAAGGTACCAACCGACCGCCATGTCATCCTCACCCCTCAGGCGTCACGGGATGCGGATATGGGAGGGCGTGTGGCCAGTTCACCCGACCGTCTTATCACTTTACGAGACCGAAGCCGCTACTTCTCAGTCAAGTAGCTCCTCAGTTTGCCTCCCAAGGGCTGAGTGCACCCCGCCTGCCAGCAGCGCTCGGCAGACCTGATGGTCAGCAAAACAGCTCTTAACTTCGCTGATCTGACGGGCCTTGAATTCCAGAATGTCACAGGAAATTCATGAAAAGAAGAAGATTAAGTTCCCCACAGTTTAGCAGAGTTAACTTTAAGTTCATGCTCTCTCAAAAGTGGTAAAGTACTTTTCTTTGTTTTTCTTATGCTAAAGTCAAGGTTCCTTTAAAGTATTTACTTTATTATCATTGTTACAGCTAAACGAATTCTGATTGCTGCATATGTTTAAAGCCAATGCAGAAGTAATGGTTCGTTAGGGGGTAGCATAAATCAGAAGTAAGTTATTTATTTCATAACTCTGCAATGGGAATGACAACACTTTGCTCTTCGATTGTTAATAAACGCATTTTTTTTTATTTCGACCGTGATTTCGTATGTTGGACCATTCTCAATCACCAGTTCACTATGAAAATAAGGAAGACTGAATGCCAATTCGGTTTTACACAGAATACTCGTCGTCACTTGTCGCATAGTGCGCTCATATTTATCGTGAATCTCTCATCCATCGGAAAGTCCAAACCAACTGGAAAAGTGTGCACGTGACTTCTGTGTATAAGACGGGTACAATAACGGACACGCAAAATTTCAAGCCGAGATCGTTAACTTCTGCATGCTCTAGAATCGTTGCAACTAATCTACACTGCACAATAAAATTAAAATGTCAAATTTTTAACCTTACCATTTTCTCCCATTGCGACACATAGTTTCGAAATTTTACTCGGAAGAACCTACAAACGTCCACTAGACCTCAGAAGTTCATTCAAGTATAAAGTGACTTACTGGTGTCACAGTAACGCCAAGGTCGGCCACGGTGGCCGAGCGGTTCTAACAGCTTCAACCCGGAACCGCGCGACTGCTACGGTCGCAGATTCGAATCCTGCTTCGGGAATGGATGTGTGTGATGTCCTTAGGTTATTTAGGTTTAAGTAGTTCTAAGTTCTAGGGGACTGATGACCTCAGATGGTAAGTCCCATAGTGCTCAGAGCCATTTTTGAACTGACGCCAAATTTCATGACAGTTCTGCCCATCGACACTGCGAAAGTGTCATACCATAGGAAGGTCGTCGCATCTTCCCTTCATCGCATCTCACCCATTCTTTTGACGCCTCTGTAACAGAGGCCAGGCTTGCGAAGCCCAACGTTTTTCTTACGAACGGCCGAGGAAAACATTTCTGACACACCACTTCACAGAGTCAACGCGAAAAGGCCTCAGGACAGCGTGCATGAAAGCACGTCTTACGTTGTGGTGTTCATTTTCGCATATTTCTGAGACGTAATTAACTTTTTCTCGTCCGATGTGCAACAGTACGACGTTCTTGACAACCTGATAATAAATACCTATACACGGAATAAAAATAAAATAAAATGTCTTACAGATTCACTCATACAAGCATCGAGATCTGAAAGGAAGATGAGTCAGGTGAACATTATAGATGTAGAACCCTGATAACTCGGTGAGCGACAACATTACGGTGGAGTGACCCTTGTTGTTGTTGTTGTGGTCTTCAGTCCTGAGACTGGTTTGATGCAGCTCTCCATGCTACTCTATCCTGTGCAAGCTTCTTCATCTCCCAGTACCTACTGCAACCTACATCCTTCTGAATCTGCTTAGTGTATTGATCTCTTGGTCTCCCTCTACGATTTTTACCCTCCACGCTGCCCTCCAATGCTAAAATTGTGATCCCTTGATGACTCAAAAAATGTCCTACCAACCGATCCCTTCATCTAGTCAAGTTGTGCCACAAACTTCTCTTCTCCCCAATCCTATTCAATACCTCCTCATTAGTTACGTGATCTACCCACCTTATCTTCAGCATTCTTCTGTAGCACCACATTTCGAAAGCTTCTATTCTCTTCTTGTCCAAACTGGTTATCGTCCATGTTTCACTTCCATACATGGCTACACTCCATACAAATACTTTCAGAAACGACTTCCTGACACTTAAATCAATACTCGATGTTAACAAATTTCTCTTCTTCAGAAACGATTTCCTTGCCATTGTCAGTCTGCATTTTATAACCTCTCTACTTCGACCATAATCAGTTATTTTACTCCCTAAATAGCAAAAGTCCTTTACTACTTTAAATGTCTCATTTCCTAATCTAATCCCCTCAGCATCACCCGATTTAATTTGACTACATTCCATTATCCTCGTTTTGCTTTTGTTGATGTTCATCTTATATCCTCCTTTCAAGACACTGTCCATTCCGTTCAACTGCTCTTCCAAGTCCTTTGCTGTCTCTGACAAAATTACAATGTCATCGGCGAACCTCAAAGTTTTTACTTCTTCTCCATGAATTTTAATACCTACTCCGAATTTTTCTTTTGTTTCCTTTACTGCTTGCTCAATATACAGATTGAATAACATCGGGGAGAGGCTACAACCCTGTCTCACTCCTTTCCCAACCACTGCTTCCCTTTCATGCCCCTCGACTCTTATAACTGCCATCTGGTTTCTGTACAAATTGTAAATAGCCTTTCGCTCCCTGTATTTTACCCCTGCCACCTTCAGAATTAGAAAGAGAGTATTCCAGTTAACGTTGTCAAAAGCTTTCTCTAAGTCTACAAATGCTAGAAACGTAGGTTTGCCTTTTCTTACTCTTTCTTCTAAGATAAGTCGTAAGGTTAGTATTGCCTCACGTGTTCCAACATTTCTACGGAATCCAAACTGATCTTCCCCGAAGTCCGCTTTTACCAGTTTTTCCATTCGTCTGTAAAGAATTCGCGTTAGTATTTTGCAGCTGTGACTTATTAAACTGATAGTTCGGTAATTTTCACATTTGTCAACACCTGGTTTCTTGGGATAGGAATTATTATATTCTTCTTGAAGTCTGAGGGTATTTCGCCTGTCTCATACATATTGCTCACCAGATGGTAGAGTTTTGTCAGGACTGGCTCTCCCAAGGCCATCAGTAGTTCTAATGAAATGTTGTCTACTCCTGGGGCCTTGTTTCGACCCAGGTCTTTCAGTGCTCTTTCAAACTCTTCACGCAGTATCTTATCTCCCATTTCGTCTTCATCTACATCCTCTTCCATTTCCATAATATTGTCCTCAAGTACATCGCCCTTGTATAAACCCTCTATACACTCCTTCCACCTTTCTGCCTTCCCTTCTTTGCTTAGAACTGGGTTGCCATCTGAGCTCTTGATATTCATACAAGTGGTTCTCTTTTCCCCAAAGGTCTCTTTAATTTTCCTGTAGGCAGTATCTATCTTACCCCTAGTGAGACAAGCCTCTACATCCTTACATTTGTCCTCTAGCCATCCCTGCTTAGCCATTTTACACTTCCTGTCGATCTCATTTTTGAGACGTCTGTATTCCTTTTTGCCTGCTTCATTTACTGCATTTTTGTATTTTCTCCTTTCATCAATTAAATTCAATATTTCTTCTGTTACCCAAGGATTTCTATTAGCCCTCGTCTTTTTACCTACTTGATCCTCTGCTGCCTTCACTACTTCATCCCTCAGAGCTACCCATTCTTCTTTACTGTATTTCTTTCCCCCATTCCTGTCAATTGTTCCCTTATGCTCTCCCTGAAACTCTGTACAACCTCTGGTTCTTTCAGTTTATCCAGGTCCCATCTCCTTAAATTCCCGCCTTTTTGCAGTTTCTTCAGTTTCAATCTGCAGCTCATAACCAATAGATTGTGGTCAGAATCCACATCTGCCCCTGGAAATGTCTTACAATTTAAAACCTGGACCCTAAATCTCTGTCTTACCATTATGTAATCTATATGATACCTTTTAGTATCTCCAGGCTTCTTCCAGGTATACAACCTTCTTCCATGATTCTTGAACCAAGTGTTAGCTATGATTAAGTTATGCTCTGTGCAAAATTCTACAAGGCGGCTTCCTCTTTCATTTCTTCCCCCCAATCCATATTCACCTACTATGTTTCCTTCTCTCCCTTTTCCTACTGACGAATTCCAGTCACCCATGACTATTAAATTTTCGTCTCCCTTCACTACCTGAATAATTTCTTTTACCTCGTCATACATGTCATCAATTTCTTCATCATCTGCAGAGCTAGTTGGCACATAAACTTGTACTACTGTAGTAGGAATGGGCTTTGTGTCTATCTTGGCCACAATAATGCGTTCACTATGCTGTTTGTAGTAGCTAACCTGCACTCCTATTTTTTTTGTTCATTATTAAACCTGCTCCTGCATTACCCCTATTTGATTTTGTATTTATAACCCTGTAATCACCTGACCAAAAGTCTTGTTCCTCCTGCCACCGAACTTCACTAATTGCCACTATATCTAACTTTAACCTATCCATTTCCCTTTTTAAATTTTCTAACCTACCTGCCCGATTAAGCGATCTGACATTCCACGCTTCGATCCGTAGAATGCCAGTTTTCTTTCTCCTGATAACGACGTCCTCTTGAGTAGTCCCCGCCCGGAGATCCGAATGGGGGACTATTTTACCTCCGGAATATTTTACCCAAGAGGACGCCATCATCATTTAATCATACAGTAAAGCTGCATGTCCTCGGGAGAAATTACGGCTGTAGTTTCCCCTTGCTTTCAGCCGTTCGCAGTACCAGCACAGCAATACCGTTTTGGTTAATGTTACAAGGCCAGATCAGTCAATCATCCAGACTGTTGCCCCTGCAACTACTGAAAAGGCTGCTGCCCCTCTTCAGGAACCACATGTTTGTCTGGCCTCTCAACAGATACCCCTCCGTTGTGGTTGCACCTACGGTACGGCCATCTGTATCGCTGAGGCACGCAAGCCTCCCCACCAACGGCAAGGTCCATGGTTCATGGACCCTTAACATAGACAAATGTAATGTATTGCGAATACATAGAAAGAAGGATGCTTTATTGTACGATTATATGATAGCAGAACAAACACTGGTAGCAGTTACTTCTGTAAAATATTTGGGAGTATGCGTCCGGAACGATTTGAAGTGGAATGATCATATAAAATTAATTGTTGGTAAAGAGGGTACCAGGTTGAGATCCATTGGAAGAGTCCTTAGAAAATGTAGTCCATCGACAAAGGAGGTGGCTTACAAAACACTCGTTCGACCTGTACTTGAGTATTGCTCATCAGTGTGGGATCCGTACCAGATCGAGTTGACGGAGGAGATAGAGAAGATCCAAAGAAGAGCGGTTTGTTTCGTCACAGGGTTATTTGGTAAGCGTGATAGCGTTACGGAGATGTTTAGCAAACTCAAGTGGCAGACTCTGCAAGAGTGGCGCTCTGCATCGCGGTGTAGCTTGCTGTCCAGGTTTCTAGAGGGTGCGTTTCTGGATGAGGTATCGAATATATTGCTTCCCCCTACTTATACCTCCCGAGGAGATCACGAATGTAAAATTAGAGAGATTCGAGCGCGCACGGAGGCTGTCCGGCAATCGTTCTTCCCGCGAACCATACGCGACTGGAACTGGAAAGGGAGGTAATGACAGTGCCCTCCTCCACACACCGTTGGGTGGTTTGCGGAGTATAAATGTAGATGTAGATGTAGAGGTACAAAAGTGACCTACGTTTCTCAACTGAGTTGAAAATTCTCATTCAGCGGATGAACCATCATCAACAGTGTATGTACCCTTTATTCCAGTACACATTCAAAACTTGTATGCCTTTGGCATAGTTTAAGGATTTGTTTTGTCAGTAACATTTTGGCGAACGAAAAGGTAAAGGGTCGTTAAATTCCCTTTCCGGGGTGTTCACTTAGTTTTAATACGCAATGCGCTATTTGAAAAAGCCAAAGACGGTCATCGACGGCAAATGAGCTGCCACCGTCCTTCCACAAATACACTGGTGTCCAAAATTAAAGCAACAAACGGAAATTTTGCAGGGCTGTGTTAATTTTCCCACAAAACAGTATGAACAGTGACAGTAAAGTGGAAATAATGTAATGAGCCCACAACGTAAACAACTGGAATTGCATAACTGTAGACAAAGATGTTCTTCGTTGTTTTCAACTTAACAGATTTGTACATAGAGTCCAACAACTGGTTAATGTGCTCAGTATGGGGTGTGGTTACTCCGGGCAGCAATACGGGCCTGACAACGACGGGGCATGATGTGAATGATATCATCAATGTCATATTGAGGCAAAAACGCCCATTTCTCCTGGAGAGCTGCTCGGATGATGGATGCTGAACTGATGCAACCCGTCCTCATACTGCGCCTCAGACATACTCTATGGGATTCAAATCGGGAGAGCGAACAGGCCACGCCATGCGTGCAATATCTTCCGTTTCCAAGACAACATCATCCGCTCTTGCTCTACGAGGTCGATCATTATCGTCCATTAATGTACAGTTTGAGCCCGCACCACCTTGCAACAACTGCAGGTGAGGCCCTAAGATCTCGTCGTGGTACCTGACAGCAGTTAAACCTTGCTGATTCACCCATACAAATTCATGTGGTCAACAACCCAGCCCACAACATTAGGGATCCTCCTCGATATCGGTCTCTTTCCGTAATATTTGGGTCCCGAAATCGTTTTCCCTGT
Organism: Schistocerca americana; assembly: GCF_021461395.2. Taxonomy (NCBI): domain Eukaryota; kingdom Metazoa; phylum Arthropoda; class Insecta; order Orthoptera; family Acrididae; genus Schistocerca; species Schistocerca americana. Next base: position 99,527,850 of record NC_060121.1, read on the forward strand.
TCGCTCCAGATGCGATTGCGTCGCGAATGACTCTCCACACCATATCGTGACGTATCTGTCAAAAAAAAAAAGAAAAGAAAAGAAATTGGCCCACTGTTCGACCACCCAGGCGGCATGTTCACACCATTCTAGGCGTTCGCTCCTGTGAAGGCACATCAGAGGTCTCTAACAATAAAGGCACTCTACCGTGGCCTTCTCGACAACATTTGTCTGGATGCAGCGCGTCCAATGGATGCTGCTAGGTCAGATGCCCGTTGCCGAGCAGTGCTAAGTCGGTGTCATCGTGTCCTTACCTTCAAATAACGGTCCTCTCTTTCAGATATCGCACATGGTCGGGCCTGCCCAGGTTTTTGGAGTACTGTTTCGGCCTCTATAAATTGTTGCCACATCCGAGAAACAACAGAACGTTTCACATTTAGCCATCGGGCCTCATCAATTTACGACTGTCCTTCTTCCATTGTTCTTATGGCCGACCACCGCAGAGAGTCAGGCAGGTGTCTTCTCTGTGCCATATTGCACCGCCTGTGACTGCAGACGCAGCAAATGTGGATGTGGGACTACCCGGCAAACACTATCCCGTTTGATAAGCTCCCTGATGTCAGTTTTCACATAGTTTTCCGTTGCGGAACACGATTTTAAGGACATCTGATGACAGTTATTATGATTATACGGTGAATTTGATACAAGACGGGGAAGTAGCGGTTCGTGGCTTTAATTTCGACACCGATGTAGATCAGGGTAGGAGCCTTGTACGTTGTGGCGCTACAACTGTAGTCTGTCTCGCCATGGCTGAGACCTGTATATTAGTGCTAGCGCGAGGTAAAAAATAAATAAATAGAAATAATAATAACTGGCCACGTGTTAATAGGCCTCGCGCTCTGTGGATTCTCTACAAACTTAATTATCTATATAGACAGTTCATCCACTCAGCAAATCCAGAATCTCCACGAGTTTTGCCTGTTATCGACACTGTTTCAGCCGAGATATTGGTCCCGGAATACCTAAAACTTTCGAGAATGTTTTAATTTCAAGTTTGTAGTCTGATAACATAAGGGAAAAGCAATATTTTTTTCGTGTTATATTATTATAAATGAACAATTTTCTTATTTCTTCCATTACTCGTGTTATGAAACATCGCTTTCTGCCAAATTTCATGTTCAAGGTCAACCGTAAGTACCCTACAGGTTTTAACAAGTGAGCTTCAGAATATAAAAAGATGCGACATAAATTGCCATATCTTTTTTGTTTGCATTAGCTGAGAAGTTTCAATTCTCTTTACCCCCAAGGGACTGCAGATCTTACCAGTTGGCATAAATTTTAACGTGATATATTTACCCGTCCCTGAGGAAAAGGGCTTTCAACTGTTGGACAGGCAGAAAGATGGACAACAAAGTGATTCTATAAGGTTTCCATTTTTTTCCGGTTGAGGTTTAAATTCCAAAAAAAGAACATCTTTTCGCGTCAGTATCCTGGTACAAAATCTTCTCGGTGTTCAGACAGTGTCAAATCGGAGTTCAAACTCAAGGTTTAAAGGCTTAACACCACCTCTTTGTCAGGAGATGATTGCTTGCCTGGTGCGTACTCTGCCACCTTTATAGTTCCGTTCAAGCTTCTGACTGGTCTGGTGACATCGCTTGGACTTCTATCTTCTGTTAGCGGTGACGTCGCCCGGAAGGTAGCATTCGCATTCGTAAATTCAGGAAATGGGTGGATAATGCGGCGGTTACTCCCCAACCCTTACCGGATCGAGACTGAGATGTGGGAGGGGAACAGACACCACTGTTAGAATCATCGCTCACCTTAGTTTGACTGCATATTCGAGAGATCGAGTTGCAGCTCTGATATGACGTGGTCTGACTTCTGAATTGGAAAAAAGCACAGGTCATTCCTGTTTTCAAGAAAGTACGTCGAACAGAGGCACAAAACTGTAGGACCATATCTCCGACGTCAGTCTGTCATAGAAATTAGGAACATGTTTTACGCTCGCGTATTATGACGTTTGTGGAGTCCAAAAATGTCCTCTGTAAAGGTCAACAAGGGTTCCGAAAACAATAATCGTGTGTAACCCAACAGTCTTTGTTCGCCCACGAGATCCAGAAAGTGGCAGATGCAGGTGTCCAGTTACACGTCGTGTTCCTTGGCGTCAAGAAGGCATTTGATACACTTCCGCACTGCCGCCTAACGTACAATGTTGTGGTTGGCAGGAGAGACAACGCCGTGTCACTAGATGAGGCCGAAAGGCACGCGTTTTAGCTCACGCAGGCTGGCGTGAGGTCTGGAACGGGACAAGGAAATTAGAATTTAGAAAAACGGACGTAGTTGGTGGAATACTTAACTTTAATCCATTAATGATGAACGTCGCTCTTGACGGTACATGATTCAGAATATCGATAGTAACTGAATATGGCGCCTTGCTAGGTCGTAGCAAATGACCTAGCTGAAGGCTATGCTAAACTATCGTCTCGGCAAATGGGAGCGTATTTTGTCAGTGAACCATCGCTAGCAATGTCGGTTGTACAACTGGGGCGAGTGCTAGGAAGTCTCTCTAGACCTGCCGTGTGGCGGCGCTCGGTCTGCAATCACTGATAGTGGTGACAAGCGTGTCCGACGTATACTGCCGGACCGCGGCCGATTTAAAGGCTACCACCTAGCAAGTGTGGTGTCTGGCGGTGACACCACATACAAAATGACAGGATATGCAATATTAGACAAGCTGTGCGACTTGGTTGAAGCGTTTCTAACGAACGGAACACAGCTTGTAATACCGAACGGGGAGAAGACTTTAGCCGTAAAAGTAATTTCTGGCTTGCCCTAAGGAAGTGTCATGTGGCCACTACTTTTCGAAGTATACAGGGACTTTGTTTTAGTTTGAGACAAGTAAGTATCTCGAAAATGCGGCAACGTGCGAAAAACATTTTTTAGGTGAACAGATAGTAGTAGTAAAGGGAATTCTACGCCAAAAATACATGTGGTTTACTCAAACCATTGTTTTCCATTCGTGGTAGATAGCAATGATGTCCACAGACATCAAGTTTGCCTCTTTCTCCAATTAAGTGCCAATTCATTTGATCCTACATTTCAGTTACAGTGTAAATACAAACCCTTGTGTTCTAACTGTTAATATTTACGGTGAAATTTACTTTAGTGTTGCAAATTTAATTGTGTAGTACAAAATGGTCAGCCTTATCAATGTCTGGTAAGCAACTACGTTTAGTGTCATCCAGGATCTACGACGTGGATGTAATACTTCTCCATTTCTAGGGGGATGCTTAATATCAGTGAGTGTCCTCATGCCTCTCACCATTAGTATGCTTGATTTCGGTGAAAGCCCTTGCCTCTCACCGTTAGGTATTTGATTTCGGTGAGACCCGTTCCTTCTCACCTTTTAGGTGCTTTATATAGCTGAGTCCCCTTCTCTCTCACCAATGGGGTTCTTTTCACAGCCTCGCCATAAATTAAAATTGTTTCGATCACCTCTGCAACAGCTAGAATATGCATTACGCCAGCTGTGCCATAACAGGCACAGAGAGAGGTCGTGTCGAGACTTTCGCATCCGTGAATGCAGGAAATCGGTAGATAATGCGGTGGTTACTCCCCCCACCCTCACCCCCTGGCCCTTCAGTGGGGCGTGCCCTGTGGTGGGACGGGGAAGCTAAACGATGGGGCGCGAGTGTTTACGCGACATGTGTGTATCGACGGCAGGGCCTCACTTGATAGGCGTTTTACCTTATTACAATGGTTGTGCTTTGAATTCCACGAGTAACCGCGTGGCGCCATGGCACGGGTTACAACGGTTGAAAATGAAGTATCTGGGACTTGGAACACTTCTGCAGGAAACACGAGAGCACGTAGTTCGTCCTCTACACTCAAGAACGCATGAATTCAAAACAAATGGTCTTTGTTGACTGTTTCAAACAAATAACAAACTTTGTAACTAGTTTGCGACAGGAAAATAAGTTCGCCAACATACGCAAGTACTTGGAATACAAGTGTTGGTTGAGGAAACAACACAATGAAAACTTCTACAAGTCAGCGTTCCTTAGAGACTAGCTCCTTGAGCTGAGCGCACTGGAACAGGCCAACACGTAAGTACGATGTATACGAATTCATAGTCTCTACAGTCTTGCCAAATGAGTCTGACAGAATACCAGTAGACCCCTACCTAGATCCCTTGGCGGTGGAAGAGACGGTGCCCAATCCGGTGCAGACTTCTACTCTTGGCTAGCCGCATCGTAACTGCCATGATCGCACCGGGCGCGGTCCTAAATACCCACACGGTGAAGGCACGTTTCGCCCTAATTTCTCTGCGTGACATTGGCGGATGCAGCAAAAGCTTTGTGACAAGGGCAGGCAATCTCTCTTGCTTGCTTATACGACCTCTGTTTTTAGTTCCAGGTGCGCGAATGCCCTCTGCAGGTCGCCCTGCAAATGGCGGAGCCGCAACGTCGTGTAGTCTCAGGGACTGAGCTGGCAACCAACCCGACGGAAGTGTGCTGCCAGGTGATTTTACCACCTGACGGTTTTTGCGACACACCAGAAAACAGTCAACCTGACGGCCAGGATCGAGAAAAGAATCAGAAAGCGAGCAGTCCAATGATTTGTGGACTCTCCACAATAAATTCCGTAGGGAACAGAAAACAATATTACCATACATATAGAATAATTACCAGGAATGTCAGTGTCTAACCATAGTCTATCATTTATGCTGCACTGCCACATTTGCAGCACTCAAGTTAAGTTTAAACATCAGTATTAGCCCTCAGAACAGGAAGTTTTCTTTCATATAGAACGGAAACGAAATGTAGAATCAAACGCGTCCGCTTTGAATTATAAACACAGACACACTTGACCTTTGTCGATTAGAGTGCCATCTACCACTAATGAAAAACATTGGTTTGAGTAAAACGTACTTAGGTTTGGGCATAGAATCAGAATATGCAATAAAAATGGGCGGGGAGGGTTCCCATTTAAAAATACAAATTTGGCCGTGCCCACGTAAGAGGCGTGGCTACGAGGTGGCCAGTTACACCACAGACAGATGTCCCCACTACTAATATCAACTTTCAAGGTAGAACATTTTTTTTTTTTCGTTCGGTTTGTAATTTTCGAGATATTTAGTTGTCTCAAGCTGAAAGGAACAACTGTGTGCAAAGAGTCTGCTGTATACAGAGAAGCCCGACGCTAGGAAATTGTAGCTAAATCCAGGATGAGCTGCGTAGTATCGACGCTTGGTGGAATGAAAAGCAGTTGACACTCGACATAAACAAATGTATTGTGTTGCGAATACGTAGACAGACAGACCCTTTAATTTATGATTACGCAGTTCCAGAACGATCACTGGAAGCAGTTAATTCCCTCAAATATGTAGGAGTATGTGTATGGAGTGATTTGAAGTCCAATAACCAATTAGATTAATCGAGAGTAAGGCTGATGCCAGACTGAGATTCATTGCAAGAGTCCTCAGGAAATGTAGTTCATCTAGAAAGCAGTTTGCTTACAAAAGACTCGTTCCACCTATACTTGAATTTTGCTCGTCATTATGGTATCCATACCAGATAGGAATGATGGAGGAAATCGAGAATATCCAAAGAAGAGCGGCACGTTTCGTTACAGATTTAGCAAGTACGAAAGCGTTACACAGCTTCTCAGCCAACTCCATTGTCAGACGTTGCAAGAGCGGCGTTCCGCATCCCGTATGGTCCACTGTTAGAGTTCAGATAGAATATGTTCTAAAAAGCCAATTAAAATATCATCAAATGTGGGCAGGCCATCAAGGTAAAATTAAAAAGATTCCAGTCCACATGTATTCTCGCGAGTGATCCTTCGTCTAGCGAACCATATGTGACAGGAACAGGAAAAGGGGAAGTGACAAAGGTACCCACCGCCACATATCTTGTGGTTGCTCGGGGAGTATAGATATAGATGTAGATGTAGATGTCAGTGACTGGACATCAATTAAAATCATTTCTATTCCTATAGAAACTGATGCCCTCTACCCGCCGGGTTAGCCGAGGGCGCTAATGAGATGCTTCCTGGACTCGGTTAGGCGCGTCGGTCCCGGATCGAATCCTCCCGGCGGATTAACGACGAGGGCCGGTGTGCCAGCCAACCTGGATATAGTTTTTAGGTGGTTTTCCACATCCTACTAGGTGAATATTGGGCTGTTCCTCACGTCCCGCCTCAGTTACACGACTCGCAGACATTTGAAAATGTTCGCACTATTTCATGGCTTACACTAGACGCAGACACTGACAGCTGGGGTACACTAATTCTCTCCCATGGGGTACGGAGTGGCGGTAGGAAGGGCATCAGACCACCCTCTGACACTAACATAGCGAAATCCGTAGCAACAAGGCCGACACTGCGTTGCAGTGGGACAAAGGCCCAAAGCAAGTCATGAGAATATTGATGCCCTCTTTAAAACTAACTCTCTTGTGTATACCATTTTTAATACTGATTTTATTCCGATGTCTATACAGCTTTACACGCTGACTTTATCTCAAACAAAACTCGGAGGATAAAGAGAAAATCGTATCAGATTCCTTGTATGCTGCAGAACAATATTCCGCAATCTCATCTATGATACGGCTATAATGAGACAAGGTAGCAATTCCTCCAACATTGCACCAATTGTTAGACGTCGTCGAAAACTTAAGTTGCCCCTTCTCCTTCAAATAGGCGCGTTGTACAAGAAACCTACTCCCTTGTGTCGTTTGACACTAAGGATTGATGGGAAAGCGCTATATGGTTTCTGTGTTCAGCAGGAGAAAGATTGGGACTACTTTTCTCACCAGTTCGCAAGAAATCTATCTTTAGATGGCGGAAGCTTACTTAGGAGAAGGTCCTCCAAGGTGATAAGACTCAGGAACGCGACCGTGTCAGCACGATTTACTTCTTGTTCGGACATAAGCGGCTGCTGTTAGATGGCACATTTGGAAGGCATCAACGGTTATTTCATTCGAATCCATGCACTTACCTTCTAGAGTCTCTTTACAGTTTTGCTGTTTATTAACTTTATAAAGAGGATTGTAATGACACCTTCGACAAACAATCACCGTTTCAGCATGGCGCGATCAACAGATTCGGGAAGTAGCGCTTTAGCTACCTGCTCAGGTCAGCAAGTCAGCTTATTTGTCGCCTTGAACAAATTCTCATAAGTGTAATGACCTCTTTAGTATATATCGAATGCCTTGATAAGTACGATAGTACTTAGGCTTAGTTTAGCTTCTATAGTAACGTCACATTCTGCACGACTCTGTAAGCACTACTATTTTCGTAGTTATTAACAACGGATGTTTCCCTTTAAGTGTCAATGATGTACTTAATGCGGTCTGTAATGTATTCATGGCTGCAACCGTACATTTGCGAAGACTGTTTTTAGCAAAGCTGAAATAACCACCTTCTGACGTACAATTTAATAACCTTCTTTGTTGTATGTTGTGACCGCCGGTCGACCTCTTCAGTAATTTTAATTAATCAGTTTAGAGCGCCCTGCAAGTAAGGACAATTCTGTTGCCTTACGCGGTCGAGACAGAGACCGGAAATTATAATTAATTTTCTGATCATCAGCGGACGAGATGGGAACTGCCCTTGCTCCAATGGACTGACTCTCTAAAAAGAAAACATGTAGATGCATAAATTCAATAAAGCAAAGTTAAGGTGTACTTCTTAAAATATATTCGTGCTTTAGATTGTCGCCTAGAGAAAATTGATTCTGTACAAAGCAAAATACTATTGAACAATTAAAAAGTACAGTATCAAATCGATATTGCAGGAAGTGGATTCAAGCCCCTTTAACTCTTAGATATGCAACTGTGTCACAAAAAGAAAACAAGTGATTGCGTGTCACCATAGTAGCGTGCGTTAGTGGTATACCATTCGGAGGCATTTTTACGTCCCGGTAGTTACTTAGACATTCTGTCATCGTTGTATATGGCAACAAGTAACCGAGGAACAACTACCTCAGCCAGTGAACCTGAGCTCTGATCTTCATCGTTGCTTAAGCGAATGAATTATTTAGCGAGGTACCTGTTCCACCTTCGTCGCTTCCATAAATTCCGGCTTAAAACGGCTTTGGCTATGACTGGAATAGTTCCAAAGGTAAGAACCCGTTGAGAAACGAACTCTATTTTCCACCCGCATTAGCTCTCACCTCTCACAAAAGATGATCCCTCTAAAAGGTTCTTTGCATGGCACGGACGCTGGAATTTTGCTCCAGTTGCGAGCTTATAAAATGTCAGAAGAAATCCGGATTCCAGACCAACGCCACTTCCTTAGTTTCTTCAGTCTTTTTTTCAATCCTTCAGGTGATCCAAATCGCGTACGTAGAGTGGGGAAATACGGTTTGTATTTGAACACTGTCCATATTATTCTTCATGCTGATAAGGCAGAAATTATTCATATAAGAGTGTCTGTTTGTTTGTTTGTAAATCATACTAATCTGCCATTTCATTCCGATCTTGATAAAATTTTGCACACTTTACCTCGAAGACCAGAGGAGGACCATTCTTTGCGTAAGATTTCGAAATCTGACTTGAAACTAACATGTATGTAACATTACAAAGAGTAAAGGTCATTTCCTAAAACCTCTAAAGTTCTAGGCCGATTTACTTCAAATTTCTATACGATACGCCTAAAGGCGTCTCAGGGTGCGGTTACGGAGGGGCATTTGGTCAGCGCACTGCTCCCCCTGCCGTTGTCAATTTACATGACCGGGACCGCTTCATCTCAATCAACACCTAACTCCCCAGTTTGGCTCACAAGGGCTGAGTGCAGCCTGCTTGACAAAAGTGGTCGGCACACCGAACGGTCACCCATCCGAGTGCTAGCCTAGCCCGACAGCGCTCAACAGCGGTGATCTGACAGGATCCGGGGTTATCGCTGCTGCAAGGACGTATGGAGAAAAGTTGTCCCAAACCATCTCGAGATGTACTTCACCAGTTTACTTGAATGTTCTTGGTCGATTTACTTCAAATGTCTACAGTTCAAAAAATGGTTCAAATGGCTCTGAGCACTATGGGACTCAACTGCTGTGGTCGTAAGTCCCCTAGAACTTAGAACTACTTAAACCTAACTAACCTAAGGACATCACACACATCCATGCCCGAGGCAGGATTCGAACCTGCGACCGTAGCGGTCGTGCGGTTCCAGACTGTAGCGCCTTTAACCGCTCGGCCACTCCGGCCGGCTAAATGTCTACAGTCAGATGAACTTAAAACATACAACTGTTACTATTTTTTTACCCGTTTTGTAACTCGCGAGCACAGTGTTAACATATTCTGTGCCCTGTGACCGATATCCAATTCGAGGGCAGTGTATGGCCAGCCGTGTAGTACGGGCCACTTTCTTTGGTGAGCGGTGTCTCAGCGAATGAGAACCAAGCGTGGTCTCGTACCTTAAGTGCTGTATCACACTGTCAGCTGTGCTTGACAAAGAAATTTCATCAAATGTTCAATATATTTCTTTGACTATAGTATTACTCCGTCATAAAATTTTTCTTTTTAGTTTCTTCAGAACGGCTAGAGTGGAGTAACAGACGTACCACTTGTTACCAGCTTCGGAGGTGCTCCTGCTTGTGCTGAGTCTTGCCAGCAAGATTCAGCACAACCAGGAACACGTCCGAAGATGTTCAACCTAGCCTTGTACGAAACGTCAGGGACTGAAGAGTTCCATGGGCCACAGCCATACTACCCGGAAGAATTCTCAGCAGCTGAAACATCTGGCCGTGAAAGCCTTCATTGTATCACTTGTTATCAGTTGTGAAATGGCTATTTTAGTCATTAGTTCCACAGTATCCAGTGACTAAACGGAGATGTCATTTTTCTAATACGGACACGAAATTTAATTGAACTTATATCTCTCGTCTTGTTAAGGTTAACATGTAGTAATCAAGTATAGTTGCAATGTAATATGTACAGTACACGATAACAGCATACTTCCTCTTTCCTGGCTCCGATATTCAGTCTTCTAGCACGTCCGCCTGTGTCACTCTCTTGTTTATGTGTATATTTTAACCTATGGCTAGTACATACATGTTTTACTACATTTAGCACTAAACTCAATTCATGTTGGTTCCAGCTGTCACTGTTGCGTCATCAGTGAATTGTGTTGCGCTAATGTTCTATCCTTCACCAGCGACAGTACTTTAATTTGTTTCACAATGAATAAATAAACAACAGTGGTGACAGTGAACTAGCTTTTCATCTTTCCTGGTTTTGCCTTCTTATACAAATCTGTCGTGCTTTGTAACTCGAAACAATACAAGCACTGCAATATCGTGATTACTCGCCGACAGCAGACTGGCGTCTTTCAAGTTAAATGTCTCCCCTGTACGCGAATATTCATAACCAATATACGAACAGAGGTTGTAGACTCACGGTTGACGACTTACGGAAATTTCGGTTTGATTCTGAGTCGTGCACGGATAGCCAGATGGTGAGGCGACCGCTCGAGATACGAGGGAAGCCTGTTTTCGAGTATCGCTTAGGCCGAAATTGATTGTCACCATTCCATTATACAGCTGATGACTGTCAATATCCGCAATTGCGAATACATTTCATGTACTTCATGATCCTATAAGGGTTCCGTTTCTACCGGCTGAGGCACGGAACAATAAATACCATCAAATTTTGAGAGTGTAGAAGAAGCTGATTTAATACATGTCGCTAACAACACACTCGCTTACTTAAGAAGAAAATTTTTGTGCGACCGATTCAAGAATTACAAAATGTGGCAGAAAAAGGAGCAAATAATTTCACTGCTGGTTGCGACGTGCCTAGCGCGGGAATGACCATAACTGGTCTCGGTGTGCCAGCCAGAAGTCTACTGTAATACGTCTCTGTAAATAGCGTTCCGTGACTTCTTGTTTTCTGTGGATATGTTGAGATTTCAGGCTCTCGATACACGTGAGCTGTCTCTCCAAAAAGGTGGTGAGCCTAGATGAATAAATGCTCAAATGTCTGTGAAATCTAATCGGACTTAATGTGGTGTCACCGCCAGACACTACACTTGCTAGGTGGTAGCCTTTAAATCGGCCGCGGTCCGGTAGCATACGTCGGACCCGCGTGTCGCCACTATCAGTGATTGCAGACCGAGCGCCGCCACACAGCAGGTCTAGAGAGACGTCCTAGCACTCGCCCCAGTTGTACAGCCGACTTTGCTAGCGATGGTTCACTGACAAATTACGCTCTCTTTTGCCGAGACGATAGTTAGCATAGCTTTCAGCTACGTCATTTGCTACGACCTAGCAAGGCGCCATTATCATTTGCTATTTATCTTGTGATGCATGTACCGTCAGACCAATGTTCACCAATTATGGATTAAAGTTAAGTATTCCAGAAGCTACGTACCTTTTTTTGCTAGTGTAATTACTTTACCTGTTCCAGACCTCACGCCAGCCTGCGTGAGCTTAAACGCGTGCCCTTCGGCCTCCAGTCCTTGTGGATTGGCTGTCTTGCCAGTCCACAACACTGAACTGCCAAGGTCATCAGTGCCTAAGCTTACACACTACTTAATTTAAATTATTCTAAGGACAAACACACACACCCATGCCCGAGGGAGGACCCAAACCTCCGCCGGGACCAGGTGCACAGTGCATAACTGCAGCGCCCCTGACCGCTCGGCTAATCCCGCGTGGCCTAGTTGAATACCTGCCACTTTAACGGTTGTCCTTGACTCTTCTTTATAGTAATCAAGAAGGCTCTCTCAAAGGGAAATGCAAACGTGTGAACTGGGAAGGCAAATTCGTTGGGATTATAGCTAAATTTCATGGATGATTTTTTTGTCACGTTACCCATCCCACGAGAACAGTGAGTTGTTTTCGGAATAAAAGGAAGCCTACGCGTTAATTCAGGGTACATGCTATATCCGTGCCAAATTTCATAACACTCTGTCGAGCCGCTTCTACTCGATGTAGAAGCAAATAAGCAAGTTCTAGATCGATGTAGTGCAAATTTTATAGTATTTGTACTGGCAAGAACCTGACGTGCCCTTGCGTGTGTGGCTGTTAACAGCGGATACGCTCACTAATCAAAATCAAATCAAGTCTCACTAAAAGCATACCACGTTCTAAATGCGAAAGTAGGACGTCCTTCTGCCGTGTTGCATTTAAATAAAACATTAGTTGTGAGACTGTAAGTGTCTTACAAGGAGAGGTTCCCAGCGATGTGATCGACTTTTCTAAACTATGTGTACGATGATGTTGTTTAAGATCCGAGGGATCACATACGGCAGCCATTAACCCTGGTGGGCCCTCGTTTTCTAGTAACTATCCTCTGTAATAAATAAAACTGAGTTAATGGATCAATGACGAACTGAAACGGGTGTCTTGCGACGTCCGCACCTTGCATATACAACGAACGAAAATGAACAAAATGAGATTAAAAAAAAAAGTTGCATGACAGCTTTACATGCTGCAGCTTGTGGGTTCCAATCTCATTGCTTTTTATTTGTCGAAATTACTTGGATCATTATTTTTTGTTCCGGCATAGAGTCAAGCGCCGGGAAACCGTTCAGGAACATTAGATCAGAGTGGGCTCTGAAGAAGACGTCAGCCAATAGTACGCTGACTGGCCTCTCTCTAGGACGACAACGGGACAGCAGCGGCCACAAGGCGAAGACAATACAAGCCCCGCGCCGACTGGCCGCATCCCAGTTCGCCGACTTCAACAGCGGCATCAAGAATACGCACTCGTGTATCAGGGACTTGGCAACTGTACTACTTCTCTTGTATTAGGAACTGTCTATACTGAAGAGATTTCTTACACTGTCTGTCGCCCTTTGCTCGCGACACATTGTAAATTCTTAAAGTTAAGTACTGTAATCTTTTCCTTTTGTAATAAATTTCGTTAGTACGATTTGCCTGAATTGTTGTCTAGCGATCCGAGAAAGCAGATTTCCTAGGCACCCCATAATTTGACGAGAAGGCAGGATACAAAATTTTTATTCAGTTAGTTTTAACGTCTTTTTTTATTTCTATTCCTTTGTCACATATTTTTAATCACAGTACGAACTTTACGTCTGTTTCATATTTCTTCCAATCGTAATTTTTGTGACTGTGAATTTAATAATATGTATCGATTATAATATTCAATTATTTGAATATTCCAGACGATCAGTCAAAAAAAAAAAAAAAAAAAATAAAGGGCAAAATAATCTGTTTTTTCTTCAAACAGAAGTTACATGGAATTTACGAACAACATGGGAGATTACAATCTGCGTGATGAAGTTTTATTTGGCTGGCCAAGACAATCCATTATGTGCTATTATCGACTTTAGTGTTCTCATTTCAATCTCTGACTTACTATTATCTTGGTTGCTGCTCCGTTTAGCGTAATATTTTTATTTATAGACGAGTAAGAAGCATGTCTTACTTGTGAGTCTGTTAATTGTGTGAGGTTGGGACGTGAAGTCATCAAGATATTGTAAGTTGTTAGACCTTCATTTAGTCAAGTCTACTGTTCAAAATGGGTTTTTTTGTGGACAATATGTTCAGTGACGGAAATAAACGTTTTATATGTGCGGCGCTGGTGATTGAAGGTGGTGTCATTAAAATATTTAGAAACGTTCTTGATACCAAGATGCTCGCAGTTTATGAATACTACCATTCGATTCTAATTTTATCATGAGTGTACTTCTCTATGCAAAGAATGCGTCTGTAAGAACTGGCGTAATTACATACCGGGACGACATACAACAAATTTAATTCGTGATACAGAACCACTATCTATTTTTGAGGCAGCGATGTACACTCACGTTAGGCAAAATTTTGATAAACATAGACTTCATGCAATGACAACAATAAAACATTAGAATACGACCGAGTGAGGTGGCGCAGTGGTTAGCAACTGGACTCGCATTCTGGAGAACGTCGGTTCAATCCCGCGTCCTGCCATCCTGATTTAGGTTTTCCGTGATCTCCCTAAATAACTTCAGACAAATGCTGGGATGGTTCCTTTGAAAGGGCATGGACGACTTCCTTCCCTAACCCAATGGGACCAATGAGCACCGAATCAACCAAACAACCAACCTTTGGAATATCTATGAGTAATCATATTATCGAAATAACACAAGAGTTCTTATAGGAGAAGAGAAAAAGGGATTTAAATGTGCACAGTTTGCATTTCATGTAAAAATGTGCGGAGGAGAAAGCTAAATGGTCAAGGCACAATACTTAAATGAAAACGAGCAATAAATCGTATACATTATTTACTATCGTGTTTTTACGTGAACTGTGAGACATAATAATCTGGGTTGCTAATTGCCATAGAAGGAAGAACCTCGAGTTAATCCACTACTTTGGTTTAATCCTAAGTAAGAGTGCACTACCATTTTGATAATTAAATTTCAGTAATGGCGGTAATTCTACTTTATTGGATACTGGTTTCGACATTTATGTTAGTTGAGATTGCTTTACGACCTCTTAAATGAATTTAATTTCACCAGAAGAACAGCACTGCGTTCCCCTCCGCAAAATAACTGTGTGAGCGAGGATTATTACCTCCGGAGTATTGCAATTAGCCAACACTTTGAAAAAAAGGAAAAAACAGAAAAGTGCAATTAAAACCTTGTTTCATTTGCTAACGGTGGAATTTCTTGGTCACTACGGAATTCTAAGAATCAACAGGGACGTTAGAATTTTCTCTCCGTCTGTATATTTGCTGATTAAATAGCGTATTTAAAACTGTGACTAAAATATTTTGACTTATATAATTTTTACTGAAGTGACGGACATGATGAAAAAGAGTACTACCACGTTTATTTTGTAACTAATTTTTACTTCCTTTTTCCTTACATGTGAAGATGAGCAACTAGCAATTAATATTATCTCTATTCTCTCAGAATTAATGTCTCAATAGCGTATCGAGTTACGTTTACAATCATAAATACATTTCTGTGATTTTAAGATTATAGATTCGTGTAATCATTCGTGAGAGTAAAAATTCTGAGTCTATCACTGTAATAGCTCAGAAGATATTGATGGAAAGAGAATGTAGCAGCGAAAACACTGCAACGAACACAGTTAATTACTCACATTTCCAAGCGACGGGTTGTAAACGGATTGTCTAGTGGTTGTGTTCACATGTAGAGGATAGAGAAGATATCAACACATGGAAGTTTGAATGGAAGGGCCTTTATTTGTGGTTTGGCAGGTTAGTGCGAGAATAAGAGTCTACAGAGAAAGACAAGAGAATCTTCCTGACCGTAGAATGTGTTTCTTGATCTGGAATTCCGTTGAACGTATTTTATAGGGATAAAATCTGGTTGTGCAGTTACGACTTCAAGGGATGGTATAAACTACCCAGGCTATACGTTATGAGTTTGTTCGTACGGAATTTTGGGGGCCACATACTGTAGGCTACGACTAAGTACACAGTTGTCCTTCCTGGTGAGAGAAAAAGACGTGGAAGACGAAGATTACGGGAGGAATGATGGCATTAGCAATATACGATCTTGGCAAGGGAAACGGGATATGGGAAATGAAATGAAATGCATTGAATTCAATAAGCTGGAGGTAGTGACGGAATATTGGTGGAATGCACGTGTAGGTAACGTTTAGGTAGATGGAAATCGATCTGATGAAAAGCTTAGCAAACTTGGACCATGACGGACATAATGGCGATTTCCGTAGTACTTCATGCCAAACTCCTGCCAGTAACCCCAAAATGAATAATCAGAATTCAAGAGAATTAACTTTCCAAACAACTTTTCATAGGGCTCTACGTAGAGGTGTGACGTTTATTGATACTATGACGACGAGGGGCATAACGATAAGACATTTTATAGGACGCCTAAAAGCGTGATGAAAGTTTTTCTACTGCAGGAACTCCAAGCGCTGAAGCAGGAAACTAATTTTACGCCGTCGCCCACGGAGAAGGGGAACGATCTAGACAAGGACGCTGTTTTAAGACCTATTGAACCTAGTATCCATACTGGCAATTTTTTCGGGTATAGGAAGCTATGGAACCTACAGCTCTTGTGTGCATACAGAGCTAGGCTTTGATTATGTCGAGAAGGCTTATTGTTTCTAGCACGTATTTATTAGCGCTAGAATATATTTTTAACATGTTCTACATATTATATATCATGTAAATTATGTTCTACGTATTAACTGTCACGTGAAGTGGGAAAATCATTTCAGAAGTTGTGAATGTATTGTTTTGCTTGAGATAACTGTTTAATTAATTTGTGTGGCGTCTAGTTGCCGCTTACCTAGTTCTGAATCAGCAAAATTCAGAGTTGTTTGGACAAGCAACACGACTGATCTAGCTGCTTCCGGCGACGACAAAGATCAGATTTATTTAACGCTTTCTCTTATGCTGTATTCGGTGCATCATATTTATAGAAGTTCCTGGTTCAAGATGAAACCGGGAGCATGAGTCCATCTTGCTTTGCTAGCTATGCACATGTATCCTCTTAGTTCTGGGTTATTAATTTGTGTTCTCAGTTTTCGTGAGATAGTTAAAGAAAAATTTACTACACCAGTGAACGATTAGGTACACATGAAAATCAAATGATGATCTAAAGAAAGTTACAGGGGGAGCTTTAACGTAGAGTACGGGAAACTCATAGCTCTGCCCGGCACTTCTGTATTGCATAGGACACTTGCGTATTTCACATGTGATGTAAGCCTACTAATAATTGAAAACTGAAAAATAGCAAATCTTTATGTGCAAGCCCAGGTATGTTCTTTCTAGTTGGATGCACAACGTTATTGAGCTTCACTCTACCCATTTGTACTGGCTTCAAACTGGATATTAATCGTTTTGATATTCATTACTCCACAGTACTGGTTTGGAAGTACCGGGGAATACTAAGTGATTGACCCATAAAATTTTGAATTTCTAGCGTGTCTGACGAACGTGATAATTCATTTCTTCATAACGTACTTAAATATACACTGTTACACTGGTATATCCCAGGCAAGCTCTGTAATTTGTGCTAGCATCTCGTCTCTGCTTACGTTTGGCAGAAAACTGGCGCGTACACGGTTGTCACTGTGAAGAAAAGACAGGCAATCAAGGAAAGATATCATAATGCAGTAATACACAAATGATGACGAAAAAGGAGGGCATTCTTTAAAAATAAACAATATGTTTAAGTTATAGTATGACGTTGCATATGGTCACTTAATACTTCCTAAATCACTGACTGGATTGCAGTAGTTAGTTTTTGCCCTTTTCTTTCAACATTCATCGACTGACGTAGTACTGGTTATTTAATAATGTATTACGACAAGATCGCCTGCTTACTACAAAATTTACATTAACCATTTCGGAACTTTATTACCATCATCTGATGTGACAATTAATCCACAAACAGTTCATCGTGATGTAGAAACTCCAGTTATATGCATTCTGAACATCATGAATTGTAATAAAAGGGCACTGACCTTCATTTGTTTCCATCCTACGCTTATGTCTTGATTTGTGCATTCTTACATATGTTTCTGCGATATGTGTCATTAGCGATATCCAATTCGTGCTTCATTGTTCGTGGTTAGTTGACCTTCTGTTAGTGTCTTCACTTCTGGATTAGGAAGTGATGATGCCCCTTCTTTTGTTCCTTTCCTAAAATAGTGCGTATCCAATATTCCAGGCCTAACACATTTAACGTATATTGTCTTCATCTTGACACTCTGATGATAAAACGCTGCAACCTGCCATCTTTCTGCTGGCGCTCTGTTTCTTGATTGGGTAAGTACACTTGGTTGCGGCCATTATCACGCGGTAACATTTCTGGGGAGTCAAATGTGGTGTTCCGATTTGTTGATTACTGATGTTGGTTAGGACAGTGCAGTGCATGAATGAAAAGTTTTTAACTGTTAACGTGATACGTCACCGAAATTCTGAAGGTTAAGGTCAACGGCCACGATTCAGCACTTGATGGAATTACTGACGTGAGATCCTGGAATATGCAGACCCACCAAGTATGAAATAACTAGATAACAATACCGACTATCCAAGTAGCGCTTGTCAATGATGAAACCTGAATTTAGTTCAGAAAACTAAGCATAGGAAAGTTATAAGGATAAAATAAATATTCTGATGAAATACCGGTAGTAAGTGAAATGCAGAACGTAACGAATCTAAATTCGGGTATGCTACTAAAATATGATTAATTTTGAATTTTATTTGTTTTTTTTTGGAATAGCTAGGATGATTGCAGGTACTAGTAGATGGGAACAATGGCAGGAGGGTGTCCACAATGAGGAAATCAAAGAAAAACTGGGAATGAACTCTATAGATGTAGCAGTCAGGGCGAACAGGCTTAGATGGTGGGGTCACATTACACGCATGAGAGAAGCAAGGTTACCCAAGAGACTCATGGATTCAGCAGTAGAGGGTAGGAGGAGTCGGGGCAGACCGAGGAGTAGGTACCTGGATTCGGTTAAGAATGATTTTGAAGTAATAGGTTTAACATCAGAAGAGGCACCAATGTTAGCACTGAATAGGGGATCATGGTGGAACTGTATAGGGGGGGCTATGCTCCAGACTGAACGCTGAAAAACATAATCAGTCTTAAATGATGATGATGATGATGATAATGATTTTTGAAATAGAGCATACGAAATAAACTTAACTGATAGTGCCGTTGATTTGTACAGTGTTTTGCCAACTACAAAAGATTTGAAGAGAAAATGAGTGGTTAAGATGTGTGAAGATCACAACAGACTTTCAATTCAGATGAGAAAATGAATGAAAAAATGAATGGAACAGTTGCCAAAGTAATAGTAATCTAGATTAATGTGTCCTCAACCATGTTGCAATATGTAACTATCAAACCATGCTGGGAGAACGTTTTACCTAAGGTTTCGACATGTCTTATTTTCATTTTAAGTTTACAGAACTACTAGAACGTTTTACATGTAAAGTGTTCTGCATGAACCTTTAGCAGTTCTTGAGTTTACCCTACCCGAATATTTTAGCACACATACACTAAATCCTGATTTTATGAGTCTCTCTGTTCGAGATCAGAAGAAGTCCCCTTCACGCCGAAGTGTCATGTGATGTAAGAGCATATCAGCCCATTTTGTCTGGATATGTGTTGACCTGTCTGAACTGAAACCAAGAGATTTTAGTTGTACCACGGCCCACAGGCAGCACAAACAGTCTGAACGATAAAACCCTGCCACGCTGACTGCCACTGAGTGCGTTAAAGCACGCATTTAACATACAGTTTTGCGTACTTTCGACTATGTAGCAATTTTCATACGATTTATAATATAAAAATCAAAATTAGCATTCCTTGATGAAAATTCAAGTATTCATCAGACACCCAAATACCTAAAATGGAGAGGGCTCGCTAGATTTTTACAATTAATGACATGATACCGGGTGAGCAGTGATGCCGCCACGCTGCATGCGACTGTAGCACAACACGCGAGTTTGCCTCTACAAATTTAAAAAAAAATTAAAAAAAACAGCAATTTGCATAATTTAGGACACAAGTACTTTCTTAATGAAATAACTTACGGGAACGCAGCCGGGTGACGTCGTCGACAACCAGCGATGTTTCGACAGCTGACCACCCAGTGGTTTTCACGACAAGCTCTGTGCATGGGAAAATAAAACGTAGGTTTGCGCTGCAACACCAGACTGCTAACACACACACATATACACACACACACACACACACACACACACACACACACACACACACACAACGCACTGTAAACACCAGCGGCACCATACAACCAAATATGACTGACGTCAGAAGTAGATCGATAGTGCAAATCTCTGAACAACGGGCTACATAACATTAACCACGCTATGTGATCAAAAGTATCCGGACACCCAAAAAAGAATACATTTCTGATATTAGATGCATTGTGCTGCCACCTACTGCCATTTACTCCATATCAGCGATCTCAGTAGTCATTAGACGTCGTGAGAGAACAGAATAGGACGCTCCGCGGAACTCATGGACGTCGAAGGTGCTCAGGTGATTGGGTGTTCAAATGGCTCTGAGCACTACGGGACTCAACTGCTCAGGTCATTAGTCCCCTAGAACTTAGAACTAGTTACACCTAACTAACCTAAGGACATCACAAACATCCATGCCCGAGGCAGGATTCGAACCTGCGACCGTAGCGGTCTTGCGGTTCCAGACTGCAGCGCCTTTAACCGCACGGCCAGTTCGGCCGGCGATTGGGTGTCACTTGTGTCTGTACGCTAGATTTTCACACTCCTAAACATCCCTAGTCCACTGTTTCCGATGTGATAGTGAAGTGGAAACGTAAAGGGACACGTACAGCACAAAAGTGTATATGCCGACCTCGTCTCTTTACTGACACAGACTGCCGACAGTTGAAGAGAGTCGTAATGCATAATAGGCAGACATCTATTCAGACCATCACACACGAATTCAAAGCTGCATCAGGATCCACTGCAAGTACTATGACAGATACCTGGGAGGAAACTTCAATTTCACGGTCGAGCGACTGGTCATAAGCCAAATATCATGCTGGTAAATGTCAAACGACGCCTCCTTTGGTGTAAGGAGAGTAAACATTTGGCGCTTGTACAGTGGAAAAACGTTGTGAAGAGTGACGAAACACGGTACACAATGTGGCGATCCAATAGCAAATGTGAGTATGGCGAATTCCGTGTGAACGTCATCTGCCAGCGTGTGTAGTTCGAACAGTAAAATTCGGAGGCGCTGGTGTTATGGTGTGGTACTGCTTTTGCACCCCTTGTTGTTTTGCGTGGCACTATAACAGCACAGGCCGACGTTGATGTTTTAAGTACCTTCTTGCTTCCCACTGTTGAAGAGCAATTCGGGGATCCCGACTGCATCTTTCAAAACGATCGAGCACCTGTTCATAACGGACGGCCTGTGGCGGAGTGGCTACACGACAATAACATCTTCGTAATGGAGTGGCCTGCACAGAGTCCTGACCTGAATCCTATAGAAAACCTTTGGAATATTTTGGAAGGCCAACTTCGTGCCAGGCCTCACCGACGGACATCGATACCTTTCCTCCGTGCAGCGCTCCGTGAAGAATGGGCTGCCATTCTCCAAGAAACGTTCCAGCACCTGACTTAACGTAAGCCTGCGAAATTGGAAGCTCTCATGAAGACTAAGGGTGGGGTAACTCCATATTGAATTCCAGCATTACTGATGGAGTGCGCCACGAAGTTTTAAGTCATTTTCAGCCAGGTGTCGGGATACTTTTAATCACATAGTGTATGTCCCTCTGTTTCTTTGATAAGAGACCGAATAGGATTCGCCGTCGAATTTAAGCGAAAAAATCCATCTCTATTTACAAGTTTACTGGCTAATTTAATTTCAATTGCTTGCTTAATAATTACGGTGCCAAGACAGCTGATTTACTCGGTTGTCCTAAAAGTATGTAACGCGTATGTTCAGTACATATATTCTCCACGGTCATGATGCTCTGACCTGTACATGGCGTGCAACAACTGCAAGGAATGAGGCAGACATCCGCCTTACGCAGATGATCCCTTACAGAACCCAGAAGTACCCTAATCTTAGCTGGAAGTCGAAAAACTTACCAAATGTCCGCCAGTTACCATGAATCTTGTCGGAAATGTTCCCTGTGTAAGGTAGAAAGGCCATAGATCTTGATGCCAAGGCGGTATTATCACCACTGAGCGGGTGCACTATTGATCGATACCGCAACAGATCCCTAACCTGTCTTTCACTATATCCATTCTGACGAAAAGTGGCCTCAAGATCGGTTAACTCGTCTGACTATCACTCATGTTCAGAAATGAAATGGGCCATGTGAACCAAGGTACCCCTAAATGTTGAGCCAGATGCGGACAACTGTCATCCCGTAAAAGTCGGTGTGGGTAGGCTTCCTACAGACAGGATGTTCCTATCTTCCTCCCGACCCATACATCAGAGATTCTTTTTCACCCCCATCGTGCGTAGAATAATCCCATGCACTGTATTCAGGTATTCTAAAACTTCGTTAAAATTTTCACTGTGATGAGACCTAATAACTTAAGTATCGTCTACACATCGGAAAAAAACACGCAAATTTAAAAGCCGTCGATTCCAAGGCACCTTCTTTGAAGTCTCCCATAAAAAATTGCAATAACAGGTGACAAGAGCTTCGCATTGCAACTCCGTCTGTCTGCCCATGATACTGGTCACTGAATAAAAATTAAGTGGCAGTCAACACGTGCCGAAATATGTTCGTTAATTCAACACCAAACCCAATCTCAGTTCATCGTATCGAATCAGACAGGGGAACAAGAGGGAATAGAGAGACGACATTAAAACTAACTGGAATATTTTACGGTTAGAGGGAATGCGTTTGAGTAACTCTGATATTCCCGCTTATGCTGCTGAAGCTATTCCTGGACTCTCAGAGTAAATAACGCAAGACGAGTGCCACTTCGATTCCTTGTTATTAGAGGCTTCGTTTTTATCAGCAAACAATGCAAGAGCCAGACCAGGTTATCTATTCATGACGTAAGTCTTATTCACCATCAATTATTTCAAAGGCTGTACTCTATGACGTACAGCTTTTTGCCGTCACATCTGATCTCTTTTCCGACTTAATACTGATGGTGAACATTTGTTCCACACCAGGAATTGAACCGGCATGTTCTGACACGAGGTCTATTACACGAGATTTACGTTAGCGGCCACAGATAACTACAGGGCTATTACAAATGATTGAAGCGATTTCATAAATTCACTGTAGCTCCATTCATTGACATATGGTCACGACACACTACAGATACGTAGAAAAACTCATAAAGTTTTGTTCGGCTGAAGCCGCACTACAGGTTTCTGCCGCCAGAGCGCTCGAGAGCTCGAGAGCGACAGAAGCCGAGAAAGCGTATGGTGTGCTTGAAATGCACTCACATCAGTCAGTCATAACAGTGCAACAACACTTTAGGACGAAGTTCGACAAAGATCCACCAACTGCTAACTCCATTCGGCGATTGTATGCGCAGTTTAAAGCTTCTGGATGCCTCTGTAAGGGGAAATCAACGGGTCGGCCTGCAGTGAGCGAAGAAACGGTTGAACGCGTGGGGGCAAGTTTCACGCGTAGCCGCGGCAGTCGACGAATAAAGCAAGCAGGGAGCTAAACGTACCACAGCCGACGGTTTGGAAAATCTTACGGAAAAGGCTAAAGCAGAAGCATTTCTTAAACAGGAGATTGGAAAAACGATGGATCGGTCTTGGTGGAGATCGTGATCAACAATTCATGTCATGGCCTCCACGCTCTCCCGACTTAACCCCATGCGATTTCTTTCTGTGGGGTTATGTGAAAGATTCAGTGTTTAAACCTCCTCTACCAATAAACGTGCCAGAACTGCGAGCTCGCATCAACGATGCTTTCGAACTCATTGATGGGGACATGCTGCGCCGAGTGTGGGAGGAACTTGATTATCGGCTTGATGTCTGCCGAATCACTAAAGGGACACATATCGAACATTTGTGAATGCCTAAAAAACTTTTTGAGTTTTTGTATGTGTGTGCAAAGCATTGTGAAAATATCTCAAATAATAAAGTTATTGTAGAGCTGTGAAATCGCTTCAATCATTTGTAATAACCCTGTGTAAACAACAAACATTTGGTACTTCTTGAGAGGAACCACGCGTGAAATGTAGTAACACATATTTAGTTGTCCTGATATAGGATTTTGGTGATCTGTATGACTTTCATAGATCGTAGAGGGGGTTTCGGTAAGAGCGTGCAAAAATTTAACAGGACATGCTCCTCTCAACAATTTGAGGATAGATACTGGGGTCGGAGAAGCCAGGTTAAGGAGATTATATGTGTAAAATCACATTATTGCGTCCTTTTTTTTACATTAGTTAACCCCAAATACCAACACTGACACAATTCACGTACCATTTGCACTGTACCTTACTAAATATGCTGAAACTGACGGCCACCAAGCTCAGTGCCAGCGTGGCATCGGCGATCAACATCCTGACCCACCCTGACAAATACCCCTGGTGTGTTTCGAATCACGTCACACGCAGCTAATGGGAAAAACAGATGAAAGACTCAGATTCATAGGAAGCATCTTAAGGAAACGTAGCTCATCCATGAAGGAAGTGCCATATAAGGTGCTTGTTCAACAAATTCTTGAGTATTGTTCATCTATCTGGGATATCTACCAGATAAGACTGGTAGAAGGGGTAGAGATGATCCAACGAAGAGCGGCACGTTTCTTCACGGCGTCTTTTAGTTTGCACGATAGCGTTACGGAGATCCGCAATAAACTCCCCTCATTGGCGGATGTTACAAGAGGCAAATTGTGCATCGTGGAGAGATTTGCAATTGAAATTTCGAGAGAGCACTTTCCGAGAAGAATAGGGCAACATGTTACTTTCCCCCACATACTTTTGACCTAATGACCACGAACAGAAAATTCGAGGAATTAGAGCCAATACTGAGGCTTACCTACAATCATTATTCCCACCCGCTATTTACGAGCGGAACAGGTTTGGAGGGCTCAATTAATGGTACAAAAGTGCCCTCTCCCACTCACCATTAGGTGGCTTGCGGAGGATGGTGTAGATGTAGATGTACAGCGCCATACTAATGTGCTCTTTTATCTCGCACATAAAAATAAGACTTACGAAGGACTGTCTCCCTCCGTCCAACCCACATCTTGGCACACAAAACGGCGGAATTGTGATGATCGTGTGCCATAATCGTGGACGTTCAAGAATGTAAAACGAGGTGTGATAGGCGCAGCAGGACGCCTTCGTTTGTCGTTATTACTGGAAAGTAATAACTCGCATCGAAGGTATTATGCTCTGTAGCAGGAGGAATTTTAATGTGCTTACACAACCATATAGAACCATTCTGCGAAGAGTTTTTCGCTATTTGCGGGGCTGTAGAACTGTCGAAAATAATGTA
Organism: Schistocerca americana; assembly: GCF_021461395.2. NCBI lineage: Eukaryota > Metazoa > Arthropoda > Insecta > Orthoptera > Acrididae > Schistocerca > Schistocerca americana. The sequence continues at coordinate 99,552,708 of NC_060121.1, forward strand.
CAAGGGGTTGAAATCGAGACTTCGCGATTGGTAATATGTGTGTAGATTATCCATGTGTATGAGGGTAGATCTGTAAAAAGCGAACGGTTGCGGTTCGAACGTATAACTTGGTAATTATTCGTCTATAAATTACGCTGCCGGAGAGACGCTCTCCGTAGATAGGTGGAAGAGAAACTCTTACAGTCCAGGATGCTAAGTGCAGTCGACAAACTGTCAACTAACGAATAACTTATTGCTTGGCTAAAACAAATACCGGAAATCTACAGTTTGTAAATGTCCTGACATGGATGTGGGAACATGTCAGTTGGAAGGTATAAACGGAAGTAGCTAAGCTCATCTGGTAAGCAATAAGGACATATAGAAATGGGAGAAATATTTGAGGGCTGACAGATATCTGCTCTGTGTACATGTCAACTCTCTGTTGCACATCCCTACACGGCAGAGTAGAAGGAAAATGAACGTGTAGAACAGTATCCAGACTTTGGGTTTCCATCAAGTGCATTACTACGCGAGTCTAGTGCACGGAATTGTTTCCAGACTTCGAGTTTCCAATCCATTCATCATCTGCACCACTCGAACATCAGCTACTTCCATGATCGTGCTATCAAAAACGCATGCATGCAGATCATCGGAAACAGGGGAATTCTTAGGAGTTTTTGGTAGGTTGGTGTACAAGATACGCAAATATCCTCGTATATGGGTATGTCAGCAATACGACAATATACATGCGGAAAACTACCGATAAATGTGAAAAATAACATAAAATCGGTAAAAATTGAGAAAAAGCTGTTATAATTACAACAACTTGACGAGAAATATGTAACATTGATTGAAATATGACGAAATATGTATACTAGCGAAAACCTAGCATATCTGTGTAAATTGACTGAGAATACATAAAATTAGAGATAAAATATCATGAAATACGTGACACTAGGATCGGTTGGGGGTATCCAAGCACTCAAGACCGAGACAATCTTAAAAATTATGCTCTGTCTGCATTCAGTTTTAATCCTCCCCCTCTAAACTACGGGACAGTAATCTCACACATGCAGTCGAATAAAGATGTTACCCAATTAAGACTGATTTTCACAAGCAATGTTATTCTACAAATATTACGGAGATGAATGGTTTCCGCAGACAGAAGACAGTATTTCACTGCCGCCAGGTGGATTCATTTTGTGTGCCATGAGGGACAGGATAGAACAGACATGTATCCCTGCCTATGGTGACGAGGCTGAGGGATCAGGGGTGGTAGAGAGGTAAGACTGCCTCTGAGCTGATTAGTCCATGACCACATATCGTGTAGAACACATATGCAGCTGCCGCCCCTCTCTCCTGATGCAGTCTTTTGTGGTCTGTTTTAGTGGTAGTTGTGTTACTACAATGATGTTCCTCAATCCCCAGAACATGGTTTGCATTATGACCTGTTGTTTAAGAGTACTGGTTTTTCATGGCAATTACGATGCGTAAATAGAGCAGTGAAGAATTTTCCGTTACTTGTGGTAGCCTGTATTGGCCTTACTACAGCTCAGTGATGGTTTGCCGCCCTAACCCTTTTTACTATGTATCAGTGTACACATTGAAACTGAACCAAGGTGACCTCTCCGAGGCAGTGGATTAGAACGATGTTGTTGAGAAACAAAGAGATCACTGGTTATTTCAATTTCGAAAATCAGGGCTGGAGGGTCATTGTCGAGCTATGCATCGGGAGGCGTCTGTAGCTAACTCTGACGTCAAACAGTGAGACACACATGCAGTCTGTAAAGAGGGACGGCTGTTGTTGGGCACGTTGAGTCGACTCCTACACTGTGAATTGACCAGAGATTTCAGGAACATAAACAGTTCCAGCACAGACAATACTATCAATGAGTTGTGAAATGCACCTTCACTCGCTTCCACTGACTCCCCTTTGTTTTCTGACAAGTAAGTTGTCCATTACCACATTTTCCCATCCCTTTTGTAGGAGGCTACAGACACAGTCCTCAGCTGTAGGTTCTGGCAGGGGAAAACCTGTGACGTTAACCAGGGGTGGAGGGAGGTGGTATTAATTGGGGAATTAATTAGTTTCATACCAATTTGATATTAAAACTGTGGTGGCACCCCACTACCCCACTACTGGCGAAATGTTTTATCTCTTCATGAAGCAGCTCTGGTTCAGAGATTCCTTGCTCTGTTCGCTAACGTCTTTATGATCGATCGCTTTTGTTGTGGATGGTGGTTCGAATAACAGTGCAGGTAACAGTCTACGTACGTGGGATTTCGATAAAGTGTGTGGCCCAAGCTACCATCTTCTTTCTTGAAAACTCGCACATCAACAAAATTCAATCTTCCGCCTACATCCTCCTCCTCTATTGTAAATCGAATCTTCGGATTGATCCTGTTCAGATCTTTGTGAAAACGATCCAGTATGTCTCAGCCATGACGCCACGAAACTAACGTATCATCCACGTATCGGAACCAAGTATTCGGTTTCTTGTTCGCAGTTTCCAGTGATTGTTCTTCGAATTTTTCCGTAATGAATCGGGCTGAAGGGATTCACCGTAGCCTGTTCAGAGAACTAATCGTTTCATTTGAGGTATGTGGTTGTGCTACAGTATTTAAACGGTTCTGTAACATCGGGAGGAAAAATCCGATTGAGCTGTTGCAACACTTCATTGAGCGGAACCGTAGCGAATAGCGATACCACATCAAAACTAACTGATTGTGTCAGTAAATTAAAAAGCATAGTGGTACAGCTGGAGGCAGCTGTACCACAGCTGTTTAATTTACTGGCACAATTTGCCGAATTCTTGATAATACGAATCCAATGGGCCAACTTTCGGTAGGAATGATGTTGTCAAATACCTGGCATAGAAATCATGGCGACGCTCTAGCGCCGGTTAAATCGGACGTTTTCCTGCCTTTTATTAAAGCGTTATTGACCGCATTGGTAAAATCTTGAAAAAGCTCAGCTTCGCGGTAATCTACAGACCCACACCGAAGATACGAGGTCACCTAAAATTGGTCAAGGATGCTCGCCAACAAGTGGAAAAAGCAAGAATTTATGGAATTCCACGTAGTTGTGTGGAGGTGAAGGTGGGTAGTACAAAAAGAACGGATAAAAACTGACTAGAAGAGCACAAGGACAACAGCAGTAGATGGGAGACTGACAGATCCGCTGGTGCGGTACGTGCTTTTCAGCCTGGTTGGGTTTTGAGGTGAAATCCATGAGATCACAGCGTAATAGCTTGGAACATTTTTTTAACTGTGACATTTCCGGCCGTGAATGTTTACTTTTTACATTCCGTTTTCTGCTATAGCGTTCTATAGAGCTATATTTCATTTAGTCGCCGAATATTTTCATTCACTGGACGACGTGATGAAATTTATAAAACACTATTCTCTCATCGGTTCCGAAAATTCGTCTAAATGGTCAACACCACCAATAGGCAACTGCTATCCCGTTATTTCGTGTGGCTGTCTTCAGATACAATTTTCAGCACACTCCCTGATTGGTATCAGTAGATGTACTTCTTACCTACATTTCAGTGCCCAAATGTGATTCTAGGGCATGCCAATCACTTTCAATAGGCCCCGGACGTATTGTTAACCTATAACCACTAATTCAGCGACATAGTATCACGAAAACTTGCGTATGTGTAATGCAGAATCACTTTTTGTAGCAATAAGACTCTCTTTCTACGACTGGAAGCGATATGGCTAGCAGTCGGTGCTTTAGGGGGATGCACACTCGACCACGTATCGAATTAACCCAAATGATTCAAGACAGTTAGACGAGAGTATCTAGACTGCGGTTTATACATGATGGCAGAAGCGAACGTAACTGACAAACTATATTTGAAGCGCATTATTCGAAGGAACGAAATCTGGTTCCATTAGATCTGTCTCTCCTTAGTTTCAGAAAACACAGAGTTTTAACTCCACGACCATAGTACATCTGTTAAAACGAATTCTTTTTGTTACATTCACCCTGATGGACGTTGAATAGCGTGCTGGCATTTAAACCTCAAGGAACTGAGAAGTGATAACGGGAAGGAACGCCAGCTTGTACTTACAAGTCGAGTCTTCCCGGTTACCTGAAGACCCTTGAATGTGATCTAGTTCAAGGACTTGAGATGGGCTATATTGCGTAACTATGAAATTTCCCAGCTCACACGTTACAAACAGCTCCACGCACAGGGAGCACTCGCTTAGCAGTACCGCGTTTCGTCACGTCCATGTGGGGAAAATAACGAGCTGGCCGCTGACATGCAGACTCCGGGTTAATGAACCACACTGACGTCAACTTCGCGCCCCTGCGGTGGTTCGTAACAGTACGGAATAAACGAAAAACAAATTTTCTGAATAACAAATTTTCTGAATTCAAAATGCCGGACTTGCGATATCTGATGTATAAATATTACGTGGGAAAGGTTACACCAATTGTTGGTCAGGTCGTTGCCAAATAATTTTAAATGATATTTTTTCCGTATTTGACCAGTGGTATTTTGCAAGTTCCTTGTGTCCTTTTTTTATCAGATGCCTCGACGTACTTCACTCCGCAGTGGCATGCTACACTTAATTGAATTCATTTTGAATATTTTGTTATCATTATTTCATGAAATGAAATCAATATATCCTTACAGCCGGTCATACACTGTACTAAAATGTGTGTCCTGGTTTTTCCGACAGTGTTATGTGGTTATACACATTTTCGTTTAACGATAAAGATATCGATTACTTCCTTCAGTCTCACGATTTCATCTGTCTCTTAAAGTATCTTCTGAGAATACGTTTCGGGTGATAAACGTCTCACATAAAGGACGTGTTTCTATCCGTGCAGATCATCATCTTAAGAATCCGCAGGAGCAGACAGCGGCGTGACTGCATTGTCGGAATAAACTGCCATTACAACCTAGCTACTTTTCGAATTACATTTAATGCTTTTAGGTGCGTGAGTGTATTTACGATAGCGTGCGTGCGTGTGCTTGTCTGTGACAGCATGTATGTGCGTGTGTGTGAATATGCCTGTGTGTGTGTGTGTGTGTGTGTGTGTGTGTGTGTGTGTGTGTGTGTGTGTGCGGGCTTGCGGGCGCGTACTTCACATGTAGTATAGCTACATACCCTATGTGATCAAAGGTACCCGGAGACCTGGCTGAAAATGAAAATTCATGGATCCTCCATCGGTAATGCTGGAATTCAGTATGGTGTTAGCCTACCCTTTGCCTTGATGACAGCTTCCACCCTCGCAGGCATACGTTCTGTCAAGGTTCTGGAAGGTTTCTTGGGGAATGGCAGCCTATTCTTCACGGAGTACTGAACTGAGGAGTGGTATCGATGTCGGTCGAGACCTGGCTCGAGGTCGGCGTTCCAAAACATCCCAAAGGTGTTCTGTAGGGTTCAGGTGAGGACTCTGTGCAGGCCAGTCCTTTACAGGGATGTTATTGCCGTGTAACCACACCGCCAGAGGCCCTGCATTATGAACAGGTGTTCGATCGTGTTGAAAGATGCAGTCCCCATCCATGAATTGCTCTTCGACAGTGGGAAGCAAGAAGGTGCTTGAAACATCAGTGAAGGCCTGTGCTGTGATAGTGCCACGCAAAACAACATGGGGTGCAGGCTACCTCCATGAAACACACGACCACACCATAACACCACCGCCTCCGAATTTTACTGTTTGGCACTATACATGTTGGCAGTTGATGTTCACCGTGCATTCACCATACCCACACCTTGCCACTGGATCGCCACATTGCTTTTCCACTGTTCAATCGTCCCATGTTTACTCTTCTTACACCAAGCGAGGAGTCATTCGGCATTTACCGGCGTGATGTGTGGCTTATGAGCAGCCGCTCGAACGTGAAATTCAAGTCTTCTCACCTCTCGCCTAACTTTCATAGTACCTGCAGTGGATCCTGATGCAATTTTGAATTCCTATGTGATGGTCTGTATAGATGTCTACCTATCACACATTACGACCCTCTTCAACTGTTGGCGGTCTCTGTCAGAGAATAGACGAGGTCTGTCTGTACGCTTCACGTTTCCAGTTCACTATCACATCTGAAACAGTGGACCTAGGAATGGCACAAGTTAAACCCAGTCACCTGACAACGTTCGAGGTCCATGAGTCATGCACAGCACCCTATTCTGCTCTCACATGGCGTCTAATGACTCTTACGACCGCTGATACGGAGTACCTGGCACTACGTGGCAGCACAGAGAACCTAATATGAAAAACGTATGTTTGTGTGGGTTTCCGGATACTTTTGATCACATAGTGTATTTCTAGCACTTCGATCATTGTGCGCGATTTATGATTACGGTTGCTCATCGTTTTCTATGCAGATGGGAGTCACAGAGTATTCTCGCATTCATAGGATAAAGTCGGAGATTGAAAGATCTCCCGCATTGTCTTTGACCAACTCTCCCTGTAAATTTGTCACAGATTTAATTTGAAACTGACCAGAAATAAGAGGTTACCATACCCGCTACATTGCATTTATTGTGAAGGAACACAGCGAGTTGAGTCAATAACTGTAGTTCAGTGAAAACAGTTCCACACCAATCTTACCTACAGCACCCATCCAAGTGTGCAAGATATTTTCAGATGCATGCATGTCAAGGAGGTTGGCACCCCTTATCGGTGTGTAGTGGATATGAGAGAGTTGTGGTAATATAACTGATGGTTAAGAACAAACATGTGGTTTATGCATAATGGAGCTCCAGACAGATGAAGTTTGAAGAATTTTTTGCAAATCAACTGCGCTATCAATTGTAATGTACTGGTCTAGTGTCTGGAATCATTACCAAGAAGGTAATGGAAAGAGTGGAATGATGGTAGAACATGGACACAAGCACTCCTAAAGCTCGACAATCCTGCACTTAATCATGCTATAATGTTAAAGCCATGTGGTTTCCAAAATGTTTGTGATGTGGCGTGCAATGCTCTTAATTCTCTAATACAGGACGTGTATGTCCAACATCTGACACAGATCCACCCTGCAAGTTTTCTATCCACTCACTATGACGACAAACTTTAAGATGATAAAACTGTATCCTTCTACACCAAAGAAAACCATAACTTCTTTTATGATACATGCACGACATTGCTTCCTGGAGGTGTATAGCGCCCACTGTTGACAACCGATTACCGTTCAGAAATTATGCTATGATCGCATCAACCCTATAAAATGATCACCAGCAACGGTAAATGCATCTTACAAGGCAACAGACAAACGCACAGTGTCGATGTTTGATATGTGAAATAACACGCCATGCTGCACTAACGCTGTGAACAGGAAAACGTTTACAGCTTTTACAGATGACAGGGAGGTTTAGGAGTGTGGAAATCTCGCGTATAGACATATGACACAAGTGACATCCAATCACCCGACAACGTTCGAAGTCCATGAGTACTGCGGAGCGCCCCATTCTGCTCTCTCACGGTGTCTAATAACTACTGAGGTCGCTGATATGGAGTACCTGGCAGTAGATGACAGCACAATACTCATAATATGTAAGACGTATGTCTTTTGGGGGTGTCCGAATACTTTTAATCACATAGAGTACTTGTGCATGATGTCTAAACAAATGCCACTCGAAAGATCGAGTATCATTCTGTTGTCCAGTATTGATGAATAACAGCTCACATTTTATACAATTACGGCATTCCTACTTATATTTGAGTACACATCAAAAATGTTTTGCATCACCTCGGATCCGAGAGTTCCAGAATCTGTACAGATCATTGGAATACAAATCAACATAAACATAATTTCAGCCCATTTTATTGCCCATGAAAACCACACATTGCATGTTGTACCACCATACAGCCAGATCTTCAGAGGTGATGGTCCAGATTGCTGTACACACCGGTACCTTAAATACCCAGTAGCACGTCCTCTTGCATTGCTGCAGGCCTGTATTCGTCGTGGCATACTGTCCACAAGTTTCTCAAGGCACTGCTGGTCCAGATTGTCCCACTCCTCAACGGCGATTCGGTGTAGATCCGTTAGAGTGGTTGGTGAATCACGTCGTCCATAAACAGCCCTTTTCAATGTGATAGGGTTCATGTCTGGAGAACATGCTGGCCACTCTATCCGAGCGATATCGTTATCCTGAAGGAAGTCATTCACAAGATGAGCACGATGGGGGCACGAATTGTCGTCCATGAAGACGATGACCACAAGTGACGTACGTCGGTCCCACATAAAGCCACCCTGAAATAACAGGGAACCTCCACCTTGCTGCACTCGCTGGACGGTGTGTCTAAGGCGTTCAGCCTGGCAGGGGTGCCTCCAAACACACCTCCGACGATTATCTGGTTGAAGGCACATTCGACACTCATCGGTGATGAGAACGTGATGCCAAACCTGAGCGGTCCATTCGGGATGTTGTTGGGCCCATCTGTACCACCCTGCATGGTGTCGTGGTTGCAAAGATGGTTTTCGCCATGGACGTCGGGAGTGAACGTGCACATCGTGCAGCGTATTATGCACAGTTTGAGTCGTAACATGACGTCCTCTGGCTGCACGAAAAGCATTATTCAACGTGGTGGCGATGCTGTTAGGGTTCCTTCGTGTCATAATCCGTAGGTAGCGGTCATCCACGGCAGTAGTAGCCCTTGGACGGCCTGAGCGTGGCATGTCAATGACAATTTTTGTCTCTCTGTATCTCCCTCATGTCCGAACAACATCGCTTTGGTTCACTCCGAGACGTCTGGACACTTCCCTTGTTGACAGCTCTTCCTGGCACAAAGTAACAATGCGGATGCGATCGAACAGCGGTATTGACGGTATTGGCCGTCTAGCATGGTTGAACTACAGACAACACGAGCCGTATACCTCCTTCCTGGTGGAATGACTGGAACTGATCGGCTGTCGGACCCCCTGCGTGTAACAGGCGCTGCTCATGCAAGGTTGTTTACATCTTTGAGTGGGTTTAATGGCATCTCAGAAAAGTCAAAGGGACAGTGTCTGTGATAAAATATCCACAATCAACGTCTATCTTCAGTAGTTCTGAGAACCTTGTTGATGCAAAACTTTTTTTGATGTGTGTATATTTCCAACTACAAATTTCTTAAGGGCTTCGAAATGATGCTCAAAAATATCTGTTGTTATTTTGGAAACGTTGCTTGGAGACATTAACAAGCCTTAATATCACCTCACGACATCTAACAACAGACCGTTTCTAGAAACCGAATTTACTTAATATTTCGGTTGATATAAACTAATAGGTATTATAGTACTTCAAACTACCTAATCATCTGTCCATTACCATTTTTCTACTTACTTTGCTCTATGCAGTGAATCAGTACTACAAACATTTTTCATACAAACAGTACAAACGCAAAAGACATAGCGCATTTCGCTTCAGAAGGGACACATAACATCTTTTACTTTTCGTGACCTCGAACAGGTAAGAACCCGGTTTGTGAGATTCGTTTCAAAAATATTCAAATCAGGATGGCAACAGGTAGCAACTGTCTTACGGATGAAATCTGTGCGGAGGAGACAACGCAGTTGTAAAGGATCGTCTGTGTATTCAAAAGAATCATTTGACGAAGTGGCAAGTATGAGAGTGTTGTATTCTATCCGGAGACTCGATGGAAGTCATCCATGTTGTGACGAAAGAGAACTCTGTTTCATGATTAAAAGGATGAAGGTCGAAAACATTGCCGCACGCCAACTGTCTGTGGCGTGCAGTGTACTACGGAGAAAATTAGGATCTGGCCCTCGCTTACACGTCTTCTTGTTCGGCGACCCTCATGTACCTGGTGCATGGTCTACAGGGAAAAATTTCAAGTTCAACACACTAACAGTTTTCCACGTATTTTGCTTCGCTGTAGCAGTCTGCTACATTCCAGCATAAACTCACATTGTGTTCATCAACCGGTCGATACCCATTATTGAAGCAGAACATTCTGAAATCCCAGACCTGCCTTCTGGATCTAGGTTTTCGTGCTTTTCCTAAACCACTGAAGGTAGGCAGTTCCTTTCCGAATCGGATCTTTTGCTCGCATTACAGCGAAATTGTCGTCCATGGGACTATCCTAGGAACTTCGCCGTGCGTTCTAGTCTTAACCCACACAACAACATTAACACCGACATTTTCGTTTAGTGGATAACATAAGAATATTTGATAAATAATTCAGCGTAGCAGCTAAGTAACAGCAAAACATACTTCGACTGGACACGAATTATTTTCCGTTAGACACAATAACCTTCGCTGGAGTTTACTCAAGTTTTAAGCTACGGTTACCCGATCGCGTAAGTCTTAAGTCGTTAGAGTATCTGTTGTGACAGGTACAGTTCTCTAAAAGGCGACAGTTAATATAGTTGAGGTGTTGAAAAACTAAACTATCCATATCAATAGCTTACATGTCTGTGGCATTTCAAGGTCATGACTGTTAGCAGACACGATCCTATACATTCGAAGGTGACGATTAATTAAGAGTTCAATCAAAGGTAAAGTTAATATAGCTAGACGGTCTGGTACACAATGAACGCTGAACAGCTATCTGATTTTGAAAGGCTTCCATATTAAAAGTCCATATCTCACTACCATTAGTCAAAACTCGTAGTATATGAGACGGTGATCTAACTGTGTTAGACAATTAGGAAAACCACTTTGGAAAACGTTTCATTATTTTACCAAGGGTACAAAAACTCATCAGCAGTTCTTCGACGTAGCATTGAAAAACTCATCAGCAGCTCTTCGACGTAGCTGACAGTTTATATTGTCTACTTTCAATCTATTGATTTCACCTTTTTTAGTCATGTACTTAATTAAGAGGTCTTATTTCTGAGCTGCTCTAGGCAGTTCTTCCAGTGCTTCTATTTGTCTGCAATGCAAACAAAGAGATCAGCAAAATGAGAAAACAAGGATTTCTGGAGAGTAAAAATCTCATTTGTAAAAGTGAACGAAGGTTCCTAAAACAAAGACCGTGCCAAACCAGTTCGCGCTGGTGTTCAACGAGACCCAAAAAGCATTACATACCGGTGGCCAGGTTGATGCCGCGTGTCTTGACGTTCGCAAGGCAACCGGTACAGTACTGCACTACCGTCTAATGAACGAAGTACAAGTGTACGGAATATCAGACCAGCCATGTGACTTGACTGAAGAGTTACTTGCAAATGAAACTGAACATGTTATTCTCAACTGAGAGAAATTTTCAAACACTGAAATCACTTCAGGGGTACACAGGGTGTCAAAGACTAGCTCATCGCCCGCCGCTTCGCTCGGAACTGTATGATCTGCACAGATAGTTTTGTGTTTTTTGTTTTCCTTTAACAGAATTTTATGTCGTTCACAAATCACAACACCTTCAAAACTTTTCACATTACTTAACGACATAGAAGTAGCGTATTTCTAGCGTTTACTTTTAAGCAAAAAGTTATTCTTGTAGCTGGAGTACAAGGTGTTTGTTAATTGATGTATTGGCAGAAGAGCCAACACCGCGTTGCTAGAGGAGGCTGAAATGCACGCGTTTAAGCTCACGCAAACTGGCGTGAGGTCTGGAACAGGACAATGTAATTAATATAGCCAAAAAGGTACGTTGCTGCTGGAATACTTAACTTTAATCCATAATTGGTGTACATCGCTCTTGACGGTACATGTTTTACAATCTCAATATTAACTGGTAATGGCGACTTGCTAGGTCGTAGCAAATGACGTAGCTGAAGGCTATGCTAACTATCGTCTCGGCAAATGAGAGCGTATTTGTCAGTGTAGCATCGCTAGCAAAGTCGGCTGTACAACTGGGGCGAATGCTAGGAAGTGTCTCTAGACCTACCGTGTGCCGGCGCTCGGTCTGCAATCACTGACAGTGGCGACACGCGGGTCCGACGTATACTAGCGGACCGCGGCCGATTTAAAGGCTACCACCTAGCAAATGTGGTGTCTGGCGGTGACACCACATTAATCATGCCTTTCTATTGTTGCAGTGATTTTTTCATACAAACATTCATGGCCTAACACATATTTCTTTATACTACTATCGCCTGTGGTCCAAATTCGACCAGTCGCGTCAGTGGACCTGATCTGTGATGGTACATGTTATGTATCTTAAAGTGTCTGAAATTGTAGCAGCAAAATTGACTCGCAACAAATGCTGTATTGCAGCTATGTGCATTCCTGAAATAATTCTTTGATTTCTCTTTAATTGTTCAATAATTTTAAGGGAGTCTTTGTACAATGCATTGCAAAAGAAATTTTGTGTTAATAGCGGCAAATTAACTTCACAGTTATGAGAACACAATTTGAATGCCCTTGTATTGCGTTAAGTCACCTCAGATGCGAAATGATTTGCATTACAAAGTCTGCACTGTATGTTCATCAAACTATGATTACACTTCACAGAATTATTCGTAATTACGTTCAGTGCACACTTAAATGCAGCTTTCGGAAAGCTGCATCATTGCTTTTACTTTCTCTACGCTAAAATTGTGTCTCTCTGGTTCTTAGTCTTTCAATCGACCCGCTAATGTTCTTGTTTGAGGCATAGCCTAAAACAAATACAGGTTCCTTATAATACCAGACGTCCTAGCTACTCAAAATGAAGATACTGAAAATTAGGAACACACTAAATTTTGTGGTGACGGCAGCAAACGAACACAGGGTTAGTTTCGTTTACTCTTAGACCAAAGTGAGTAAAGTAACGACGATAATAAGCAACGTTTGTTGTCCCCGACGGCTTCGTTACTACGTTTCGTTTTCCACTGTTGACAACATCAGCACCGTAGCAGTTGCGGCTGTACGGTATGCGTACGTTACTGCAAATGAACTATCTGAAACATTTGAACATGAACGTCCCTAGAATGCAAGTTCAAGAAACGTTGATACTTTCGTGTGTCGTTTCTTCTGTAGAACCTGATCTTTAGGCATGGTGGAACTTCGTATAGATGACAAAGGAAAACTTTTCACGTGTGTGTGTGTGTGTGTGTGTGTGTGTGTGTGTGTGTGTGTGTGTGTGTGTGTCTACTTCCTTTTACCTCTGCTAATGGCTATGTATAGACATGATATTTTACATTGCTCACATCTATGGCAAAGTTCCTTTGGAATTATATAATTATCATTGGGCTCCTTGTATAATTATTTTGAAAAATTCAGTTTTCGATGCTCATGTATAATAATTATGATTGTTAAATAAAACAGATGCATTATCTTATGTCTCTCTACCTCTGCGACTTTCACTCTGACCCTTTACCAATCTCCTTCTAGAATCACCCTAAAACAAGTATTGTTTCGGATATTAAGAGAAGTCAGAAATGGTGGTCATTGAAAATGAAGAAATTAAAAATTATGGCTCTAAACACTATGGGACTTAATATCTACGGTCATCAGTCCCCTAGAACTTAGAACTACTTAAACCTAACTAACCTAAGGACAGCACACAACACCCAGCCATCACGAGGCAGAGAAAATCCCTGACCCCGCCGGGAATCGAACACGGGAACCCGAGTGTGGGAAGCGAGAACGCTACCGCACGACCACGAGATGCGGGCAAATTAAAAATTAACTTACTTCAGATTTTCTAGTAATGGCAGCAAATAACCACACAGCTATTCTTAGACAAAAGTAAGTAAAGTAACGAGGCCAATATACAACATTATTTACAGCCTTCATCATCGACCTAGCAATTGTTGCATTGTAGCTGCCCGGTATGTATGTTTTACTCCAAATAAACCATGTAAACATGAAAGCCCCTAGAATGCGAGCTCAAGAAATGTTGTTACTTTCTTGTGTCATTTCTACCACAGCACTTGATTAATGCGCAGGGCAGAGGTTGATAACTCTCAGTTTTCGACGCTCAGGTATTGGAGATTTTAATGCGTGATAGAGAATGAAACATCACTGTTATGAATGTGAAAGCTTCTACTGCCTTACATCATTCTTAACGCCAACATACACGCATTATTATTTCCTTGTGTACATCTGTCGCAAAGTACCTTTCCAATCATACAAGGCTCATTGGCCTTCTTGTACCATTAATATTAAAAATTGGTACTTCAATTTTCCTTATAACTATGATGAAATGAAACACCAATTTTGACAGATTTCGCTGAAAATTTTTTTAATGTAACGAAATAATTTCTTAAAATATTCCATCCCCTGTTTCTCCCCGTTAGGTGTTGAATTTCCAAAATCAGTGAAACTCGTAGTACATTATTTCTCTCAGAGAAACCAAATAGTAATTTCGAAGGACATAGCTTTAAAATTCTTCCATAATGAAGTAACTTAGTAAAACTTTTCATCCCATGTGTCATTCCCTTGGGGGTTGAATTTCCAGAAACACTGGAACAAGCACTTTTTTTTCGAACCATGAAGTCAAATACCTATCAATTTTCATAGTTGTAGCGTCAAAAATACTTAATTCTTTGATAATGAATTATTTAAAAAATACCAATTTTCGTAGGTCTGGCTTCAAAACTGCCTCAATGACGAAGCACGCTCAAAAATTTTTTCATCCACTATATCACCCCTCAAGGGTGGAATTTCGAAAATCCCCTCTTAAACGACGCCTACAATATAAAATCAACACCTTCCCCAAATTTCAATTTACGATCCTTAGCGATCAGGACTGGGCGATGATGAGTCACTGAGTGAGTCGGTCGGTCGGGACCTTGCCTACTATATATAGAGAAGATTAAAATTTTCTTAATGCGCCATTCTACAGCCATCGAGTACTTCAAATAATGGATTGTAAACAATCAGCTGCACCAACAAAGTTCAATTCCTATGCCGGTTTTGATTCACGGAACCTGCATTACTGGAACGAAACATTGCTTTTACCGCGTTGTTATAGCTCTCCAGTGATGATCGTTTTGTTGGTACAGTTGAAGGTTTAAAATTAATTATTTAGAATATGTAAAAGACGTAGCGGATAACGTCTGAAGTATCATGGTGATTTCGAGGAAGATGGTGCTGCTTACAGAGAACTCACAACAAAATGCACGAAGACCTGCAAGGGATCGACGTTTTCTGCGAGAACTGGCAGTTGACACTCAACATAAACAGATGTAACGTATGCCGGCAGCGGTGGTCTCGCGGTTCTAGGCGCTCAGTCCGGAACAGCGCGACTGCTACGGTCGCAGGTTCGAATCCTGCCTCGAGCATGGATGTGTGTTATGTCCTTAGGTTTGTTAGGCTTAAGTAGTTCTAAGTTCTAGGGGACTGATGACCACAGATGTTAAGTCCCATAGTGCTCAGAGCCATTTGAACCATTTTTGAAGATTTAACGTATCACGAATACACTGAAAGAAAGACCATTTATTGTATGACTTCAAAAAGGTCACTGGAAGCGGTCACGGGCGTAACATATTAACGAGTGTGTGCACGGAGCGATTTAAAGTGGAACGACCTTGTAAGACTAATAGCATGGGGGACAGATGCCAGACTGAGATTCTATGGAAAAGTTCTCAGGAAGTGTATCCACCATTGAAGGGAGTAGCTTACAAAACAGTCCTACTGGATCACTACCGTATTGAACTGATAAATGAAATAGATAAGATCCGAAAAGGATCAGTGTCTTTCTTTACACGTTCGTTTAGAAGTATTAAAGCGTCACGGAGATGTTCAACCCCTGTGGCAGAGGTTGCAAGAGAGGCGTTCAGCAACACGGTACGGTTTAAAGTTCATTGACAGTACGCACGTAGAAAAGTTAACCAATATATTGCTACCTCTTATTTAAATCTCGATAAAGAACCATGAAAGTAAAATTAGGGAGACTGGAGCTCACAAGGGGGCTTAACAACAATCATTTTTCCCACGAACCATTCGCGACTGGAAGAAGAACTGGAGAAGTGGTACTAGCACACCAAATACCCTTAGCCACACACAGTAAGGTGGCTTCCGGAGAACAGATATAGGTGCTGATACGTCAGATGCGCTGAACTGATATGTTTTCTGTTTTCTTCTGCAAAGTTCAGTAGTGTGAACGTTATTTCGAAGTCTACTGAGGATAGTTTTGTTGATTATTTGACCCCTTGGCGGCCAGATGAACAATTACGAACCTAGATTCAGCAACGATCTTGTATGAAATAAGGCAAGTATATTCTACTTTTTTTTTATTTTATTTTATTTTATTTTTTTTTTTTTTGCTTTTGTGTTATAATCGAATGTTTGTTCCTCCATCAATGGCAATGAATAATGATGAATATAGATCAGTCTGGGAGTATACTACTACCTCCTGCGTATAGCTGCCGTGGGAATCATGAGGAAAAGGTAACATTACAAGGACATTGCGTCAGGTGATTTTGCTACAACCTTTCGCATTACTTCCTCTCTTGTTTGCCAGCAACCTTCTTTTTCTCCATACTACCAGCTGCTTTATAATCCTCATCTACCATTTCTTCCGGAACTTTATTGATTTATATTATCAAAATTTTTTTTTTCTAATACATCAGTTGAACTATACAAGCACTTAAAGAAATCTTGGAATATTTGTGTTATTTTCTCTCTGCGTTTAGTTAATGTGCCGTCCGCATACTTAACAAAGAAAGTCTGTTTACGTTCCTAATATGTTTTGTACATGCTACAACTATTTTCCGTTGTTAGTGTTATCAGATAATCGCTTTGCTGCCCCACATACTCTCATAATAACTTCCGTGTGGTTTTGGATAAGGTACCACATGTTGTTATGTTCCTATGGCGCCGTGGAGACTTCCTTCTTTCAAATCTCCCGCCGTGCGCACCAGAGAGCTGGCGGTTTCTCGCCACAGAGAGCGCTTTCCCACTAGGGGCGCTACCGGGCGGTGTGGTTGGCGGCATCCGCTGGTCTTGATGCGCTGTGAGAGGCCCGAGTTCAGTCACTCTGGTCTTTAGTATTTGGAAAGACGCCTGTTGACGAGCCAGTTTGCCGGCGTTATTCCCTAGTGAACATTACTGCAAGCGACATTGGCACTGTTTGTTTCTCGAGCTACAAATGTATTTCAATTGTACAGTCGAGTAATTTTCCTCTCATTTGGAAATTTCCTTTGTACGAAATAATGTACGGAGAGTCTGTTGTGTTGGAGACTCAGTTAGGTGCTTGGCTTTTCGATTATGGGATTACCGAGCTGTCCATAGGCCTAATGAATTTTGAGCCGGGCTAAGTCAGGAGAAGGCGATATTGGTGGGGTCTAGGTTTATTTCCTGTCCTGGTATGTTACATTCTGGTGCTGCGTACAATCAAGGGGTAGCAATGCCTGACATGTGGTTGTAGTAATCGTGATATTGCTTCCTATGCTCAGCAGTATATCTGACAGGGTAAAATTGTTTAAAATTGTACAAATGATGGGCGACTCCTTGTGCGGAGAAATGTCGACTTTTGCAGAGATTGAGCCTGCTAAGATAATCCTTTCCTGACTGAACAACCAGTTATGGGAGATTCTGAGAGTGGATATTTATTTATTTCATTAGCAGCGCCGAGTAACCCATCGACTTGAAATGTAAGGTGGGTCAGATGCTTCTGAACCTAACAGGAGAGACTTCTTATCATTAAAATTTTATAGGTATGCAGTTGTTTATGGTATTTTAATACTATAAAGAACATAATATATAAAAATTTCTCTAAACTGACAGAGAACTGAATTCTTAACAATCGTTAAAGTGGTTCTATATAATTTGTTTCTATAAAAATTTCCCCATTCCATCGTGATAGGCTGTTAAAGTGTTTCAAAACAGAAACAGTCTCGGATGCGAAATTATTTAATGTCTATGAGGCTTATCACCCTTCTGGAGCATCATCAGATTGTGTAAAAGTATTCGTGAGCCATATGTCATAAAACCATATGTAATGCAAAGTAGTAAAATTAGCTAGACATATGACCCATCAGTCGCAAAACCACATATAATGTAAAACAAACATCACAGGTGGAGTGTGCATCCAGTTACATGGGTGTTTTTTTTACATTATAAGTGGTTTTATGACTGATAAGTCACATGTCCGGCTACTTTTTCTATTCCATATATTGTTTTATGACTGACCTCTCACGTATTCAGCTACTTTTACATGATCTGATGATGCCCCAAAAGGGCGAAATGCATCATTTAAATTACGTAATTTCACAAGGGAGACCGTTTCTGTTCTGAAATAACTCTTTTTCTGCCTAGTTGAGGAGAATATAATCTATATAATGCAAGTGTCAAAATTAATACAGTAAGTGTGGTGGAAATATGTTGCAATATGTAGAGGGAAGTGATACGCTATATTTGAACGTGTAATACAGTCAAACTAGCGTGTTGACTGATAATTGCCCTTTTCGACCTATTTCAGATGAGAAGATCTCGGTAGAACTTCGAGCTATTCTCATCTGAAATGGTTCAACTTTATGTACGATGGTTGAGTTTGTATGCGTTGATATAGTACTTGGAGCGTCCCATGTCAGGACACTACACGATTTTCAGAAGTTGTTTGCCTGTCTGATAGTTAGTAGCTGTGGTATATTCTGTGTGATGCCTCGGATTCACACACACCGAGTGTTCTTCAGATGATATTCTAATTGAGTATTTGCACATGTATTACATGAAGTTTAGCTTTACACGAAGAATATACCTGTGATTGTAAATTTGTTAGTAGAAATAGAATGTAGTTCATTGCTCCTTGAATGCAGTAGCCCCTAAATAACTTAATATATTACATTCTTACTTTTGTACATAGCTTATACAGGAAATACATTTGATATATAAAATACATTGATTGTAGCTTTACACAAGGAACAGAACATACTTCCGTCTGGTTAGCACATTGGACTCGCATTCGGGAGGACGAAGGTTCAATCCCGCGTCCGGCCATCCTGATTTAGGTTTTCCGTGGTTTCTCTAAATCGCTCCAGGCAAATGCCGGGATGGTTCCTCTGAAAGGGCACGGCCGGCTTCCTTCCCCGTCCTTCCCTAATCCGATGAGACCGACGACCTCGCAGTTTGGTCTCCTCCCCCAAACAATCCAACCCAACCCCCATACTTCCTTCTATACAGAATAAGACGAATAATACATTACTGCTTGTCTACGGTGTACTTTAAACAATATGGACTGAAGAGGGCTAGAAGCGCCGCAACTCAGACGCCACCTCAGTTTGATACAGTCTTACGGCTGGTGTTACCCACGAAGAGGACGTCGAATCTGCTGACCCCGTAGTTCACCAGTGTACCGGCTGCCTGCGGGCATCGCCTGCCGACATCGTCTTTACCGAACCTGCCGCCTCCCCAAGCCTCAGAGAATTAAGTTACGTAGTCTAATGACAAGATTATTACGAGCTCCAGCCAGCTACACCGCTCTATAAATGGTTTTCATTCTATAAAATATTCACGATGAGTCAATTTCGGCTCTGCATCATCAGGCACTCTTACATGTAATATAGTTACTCTCATGTCCTGTCATTTTTAGAAATAATAGTTTCTCTTTAGATATACATTGGAGATGTGCATCTGATTGTAGAGCCGCGCAGTTAGAGGCGCCATGTCACTCATTGTTCGGCCTCTCCCACCGGAGTTTCGAGTCCTCCCTCGGGGTGTGTGTGTTGTTCTTAGCATAAATTAGTTTCAGTGGTGTGTGAGTCTAGGGACCGATTAACTCAGCAGTTTGGTACCTTAGGAATTCACACACATTTCATTTTTCTGATTTTAGCTGGTTTTTATATATGCTATAATATCGCAGATCCACTGTCATCCGAGCTGTTGAGTAGAAAAATAGCATTCATAAAAACCAACTAATATCAGATACACATCTCAAGTGTACACCTAAAGAGAAACTAATAATTCTAAAAAACAGAGGATACGGCAGCAACGATATTACATTTAAGAGCACCTAATGACGGCAATATGCCGAAATTGCGTCACCGTGAATAATTTATAAAATAAAACCCACTTAGAGTGCAGTGTAGCTGGCTGTAACTCGAAATAATCATCTGATTAGAAGACGTATTTTGCACTGCGGGCCCCAAATAACGTAAGTTACATAACCTTGTTACGGGATTCTGCAGCAATAATTGTAATATATTTGTTTTACCTTCCTTTTTTTAAAGAAGATATTTATACTATTTCGTGTTTTACTTAATATGGGTTCATGAGTTTCACTCTCTTGGGTTAATGTTTTTCAGGGCCGTGGACGGCCGTTGCCCATGATGTAAAATTTCCTTAATTTTTGGTCAGGTTTGAATTTTTTACGAGCCGTAATTGGCTGTTTGTTAATTTGTTAATGTTTTATTATCTGACACTGGGCTTTTCGGTGTAGAGGCAATATGTTAATGGGCTTCATTTATAAGTAATTGTCCTTACCATCCATTACATTCTAGGTTCCATATTAGTCGGGATCCCGTCTGTAGATCTGAATTGTGGTATAAGATTGTAGAAGGCCAGCTGGTCCTCTTTATCAGTATAATTACTACTCATGTTTCCATTTTTTTCCACTATGTTTAAACTCAAAATGAAAGTAAATTTCATCATTTCTTGTTTAAGATTTATCTCAGTCTTCTGTGGGCTTGTTCTTCAATTGTTGAAGAGTTTTTGGGGATTCAATCCATTTTAAACTTATTAAGTGGCAATAGCCGTTCAGTACATTCCTAAAGTTTGCCTATTGTAAAACTGGGTGTTATTACTTCAAAGTCTTTTATAATAAATCTTTGCCCGAACGCCGGTCCAGTCTTTCTACGTAATTTATCCTGAGCGCCTGAAGGGTATGTAAGTGATTTGACTTCTAATAATCTGTGGCAGTTACGACAGCCACCGAGAGCATTAGCGTTTGACGTGTTTAGTGCTGTTACCATGACTGGCAGGGTATATAAGACGCGTGTACAGGTTCACGTGCTGAATGTCCACCGTGAAGGTAACGGAGATGTCACTTAACTGACTGATGCACCATTATTAGCAACGAAACAGAGTTTGAAAGGGGCCTGACCGTGGCTGTCCATTTGGCAGACTGGTTGAATCGTGCAACATATAGATTTGTGGGGCACTCAGAGGCGACAGTGACCAAAGATTGGACTGCACGGGAACAAGAGGATAGGCATACCCATCGACAGGTCTCCGGTCGACCAAGTCTGACCACTAAAATGGATGGGTGCTGTGCTGTACTGAGCACCAATAGCATCGTAACCCCTCCACATCTGCGGATGCCGTCAGTGAACAAGTAAAGCACTCGCAGCAACAATTGAAGGATAGAGAAATTGGCTGATTTGTCACTTCCATATTATCGATATGTGATACGCAAGTTATATAAATTTGATTTGAAAATAGTGTATTCCTTTATATTTACTAAAGATTACCCAATAGTGATTGCCAGTACATGAAGTACTTCAATGTGTTTGCCGGCCGAAGTGGCCGTGCGGTTAAAGGCGCTGCAGTCTGGAACCGCAAGACCGCTACGGTCGCAGGTTCGAATCCTGCCTCGGGCATGGATGTTTGTGATGTCTTAGGTTAGTTAGGTTTAACTAGTTCTAAGTTCTAGGGGACTAATGACCTCAGGAGTTGAGTCCCATAGTGCTCAGAGCCATTTGAACTTCTATGTGTTTGACAGTTTCACGGACAGACAAAAGGTCAAAGCTGAATGAAGTGCAGCATTAGGTTAGTGCAGATTGTAAAAGGTGGCGCCAGTGTCAGGTAGGACGGCGTTAACGAGAAGCTGTTGTGTGTACTGGACAAGATGAGGAGATGCCCGTCCCGAGCCTACACAATGCTGACAGGAGAGGAATCGTTGGAATTCTGCCTTAGATTACTGCCGCTCCCACGTTTCTAAAGCGTTCTTCTGCAGTGAGGGCGTTGTAAAGTCCAGAGGGCGTTGTAAAGTCCAGTAAAGGACCTAAAGAACGAGCAACAGTGAGCTTTGGGGGGGAGGGGGGGAGGGGGAATTGCCGAGATGAGGGCGCCGTTGTTCCGACAGGAGAGCAATATAGCAGTGGATACCACGCAGGCTCTATTCATGGCTCTACGCTCTTGGCAGAACACAGCAGGCGGAGTGTGAGGATTCTGTAACTGTGACACTGCTAGTTTCGCATCTTAAAAATACCTGCAGCCAGTCCCGCCTATATGTAAAGCAGATTGAAGTCTTAGGAGGGTCGCAAGGAACAACATGCTGCAACACAATAACGCGCTCTTTTCAGGCACTGACACGACAGAGCAAAAAAAAAATTATTTCCTTAGCTGCAGGCCTCTGGGCGTGAAAGTGCGTGAATTTCATAAGTCAGCATCGTCTGTCTTAGTAGTTTCTGGAAATTATTGACATGTGGGGGGACACTCCAGAAAAACTGACACTTGTCACTGGGGAGCTGCTTGTGAGAGGATAGGATTGGCTCTTGAAGAAGGGCCGAATGTTATGAGAGAACATAGAAGGGGGTAAGGACTCTTCGTCCGCCGCCAATGAGAAAAAAACTTCGCATTCTGCTCGTAGAATTTGGTGTGAGAAGTAGTCGTTTCACTTTGCAGCTCCAACTGGAGCATGATGTAAAGTTTGTTTTACGTAGCATATTTGGATTCACAGGCATTGTGTCTGACAGCAGCATTTGTTTAAAAAAACTGTAAAATCTGCAATCGGCTTCGGCGTGTGTACGTGCCAATGTACTCAGCGTGTTAATGAGTAGAAGGAAGACGCCCTTCTGGTATGCATAGTTTTATGAAGTCAAATTTTGGCAATCGCTGTCGTCAGATAGTGTAAACGGATCAGTGTGCTAATAATGTAGTAACCTACCTATCGGTTCCTAGTCTTGAATCTCCGCCAACCTTAGTTACTTGTACTCTTTCATGTTCTTGTGATAATTTGGCAGTGAACAGGATGTTGTTAAATATTTTTCTGCCGTGCTTCAATGGAGCTACTTCACTCGTTTTGTGTGAGGATTTATAATAAACAAAAGAACTTGTGGTAGCTTTGTCTTTCATTACATCATATCATACCTGGTCACAAAATTAAATTACAGTGTCACTATTCCACCACTCTTTTGCAGTCAGCAGGGTTGTAATTTAGCGTTAATTAAAACGCTTGCGAAACAAATCATAGTTTACAGTCTCCATTGCGCATCCACATACAGATACAGGTTAGTTACCTAAAGACTTAGTTGGTGGAATAGTGTCATCCTGCACCATAGGTCAGACAAGCAGGAGCCAGACTAGGGAATTACGGTCCCATTTGCAGCCAATCGTTAACACCACAAATCAAATGCGGTGCAATGACTGGGACGGACGGACTGCTGATGAATGACAGCAATGAACCGCTGCCCTCCACCCTCCAGGGTGACCATTGTTGACCAGTGTGGCAACGACCTAGAGAGAGGTACCACCCTTCCAACGTTTTGCAGAGGCACAGTGGCGTTTCTCCAGGAGTAACGGTGTGAAAAGCCATCTGGTATGACTTCAGATCGCTGTAGTGATTTAGCGAATTCTGACACCACAACAGTACGTTACGGATATGCTGCGTCCTCTTGTGTCATCTGTCAGTCGATATAATCGTTGTGCCATTTTTCAACAGGACAATGCTGGTCCACACAAGGCGTGTTTCTCTGTTAACAGTCTGTCTGACGTTGAGACAGTCCCGCAGACAGCTATGTCCCTATATATGTCCTCGATGAAACAAGAATGCGACCAGCTTGGACACCATCTTCACCACAGTGCCCATTCCCAGGTTAATGGTTCAGCTTGGTACAGGATACGATGCCTTTATGACACCCTTGCCATAGAATGTGTGCAAGAATCCCAGCCACGTGGGATGCAATGTCGTACTGATAAATCGTTTCATAATGCATAGTTTTTTTGTAAATCTGACTTGTTTTGGTAGTCAGTAATATAACATTGCATACCCTTTCAACCCATGTCACTTAATTTCATTTTCCGCTTCTTGGAACTCACTTTTTTGTCAGGCAATGTACGTTCCAATTAAAGCGAACGCTTAGAACCATTACATACAGAAGAAGCAAAGATCTTTGGATAAATTTGCAAAAGAATAAAAGAAAGACTGAACGATTCCTGGCTGCAGAAGAAGATAATGCATCCCTGAAGGAGCTACGTAGATGAAGGAAAGACGCGATATTGAATAGCAAAATTAATGGTGATATCTTCAGTACATTTAGTACTCTGTAAGACATGATACGCTGAATTCCAATAAATAAGCCAACTGTGTGAAAATAAATAACATCCACATCAAAAGTGAAAGAAGCCCCGTTCTTGTGTCCTAAGTGCCGCACGCTATAGCTACTACCGTATATGACGTTTTGTGCCATATTCATATTTCTTTCTCCAGCGGATGTGACGGACCGCTAATGAACTTCATTTCCTTGCTAACTATATACAATGATTTAATGCTCACACACACGGAGCAGCGCGCAACAGAGGAACACTGAAATAGTGATGTAATAACTTTGCATCTAGACGTCTCATTTGTATATACCCCCCTCCACGATTCCTCTATCGACCTATACTAGTAACAGCAGCGTTGGGGGTTCAAGTCTCGTTCTCACTGGGAGCAGAAGGGCGCGCAATTTGAGCTATCGATAAACCCTGTAGCTATTACTCATTTAGATTAAATTTCGATTATTATCGGGCCGTGTGCCGGAACCTGGAGTGAAGCCACCCTATATGAAGCCCATTCAGCGAGCGGAAATGGAAGTACTGTTTTGGATGCTTAACAGTGTGAAATCCGTTACGGTCTGAGAGTGTGTTTCTTGAGCAACGATTCCGGGCCTAGAATACTGGACCGCTAAATTTCGGGATAACATCATTTTGTGCTACTTTAACATTTTCAGTGGGCAGTAAAGCAGAGACTTGAAAGAATTTTTCCAGTATTTGGGAAAATGTTCATTTGATGTGACTAATCGTAGAAACAGCATCTAAGGGCTGCAAGCTTAGTATCTTTCCTGAGAGTCCTGCAAACTAGTAACATAATTAAAGTGTGGGGAATTAAATGCTGTCAAATCACATAATTCCGCTTATTCTTACGGAACTTGTGCACTTCTTGAAGAAATTTGCTTGATTTCAATCTAGGTGGAAAAAACCTTTGTATTTGTTTTTTAACTGTCTAGTAGTGATTTAGCTTAATTTTCATTGCTGACCCCCACAGCACACACTTCTAACAACAACAAATTTCGAAAAGTATGCATCGTATGAGAAAAAAAATTTCCAGAGAAAAAGTTAATGCTTTCAACGGGGACACTTTAAATGTGGAAACCCTCTAACCACTCCACCATTTGTGGCAGATCAGGTTTTTGTTTTCCAAAGGGAAACCACTTTCTTGTTTCAGACTCTGATTTTACGCCCAAAAACCGTAGGTTTTAGCTAATTTTTTTTCCATTCGTGGTAGATGGTGCTGTAATCGGACCGAGAATTACGGAGGTTGGGTAGAATTCAGTCAGCCTGAAGGTGAGATTCGAGAGGATTCACCGAAATCGAGCATCCTGATCGTGTGAAGACTCAACGAAATCAATCCCGAACACGCTTTGCAAATTTAATTATACCGTAAAACAATTACCTTTCGACATTTAAAAGTACGGAAAATAAGGGGCATTTAGCGTAACTTAATTTTCTGTTCTCTTCGGGGTTGATTCGGCGAGCCCCCTCACCACCAGAATGCTTGGTTTCGGTGAGTCCCCTCGAATCTCATCATAAGGATGCTTGATTTCGGTGTGTTAGTCCGTCTAACTGCCGTAACTCTCGCACCAATTACAGCGCCAGTTGCCAGAATGGGGAAAAAATTGACATAAACGCCAGGTGTTTTTGGCTTAGAGTCAGAGTGTACATTACAAAGGAGAAATTGTTATTTTAAAATACAAATCTGACCCTAGATAAGAGTGAGGGCGTTAGGTGATAGCCAGTTTTAGCACAAATAGACGACCCCTATAAAAATATTACGTTTTTCATACGGTTAGTATTTTTAGATTTATTTAGTAGTTCCAAGTTAAAACAAAGACCCTGTGTATCGAGACACGGCCTCATATTCAATCACTATACCAACTTAGTCCATGTAGAATAATTAGTTGCCGCGCGCTGTAGCCGCTACGTCTTCGGCGCCCTGCCACGGTCCGCCCGGCTCCCCCGTCGGTGTTTCCACCATCGGGAATGGGTGTGTACCTTATCAGCAGCGTAAGTTAATTAAAGTAGTGTGTAAGCCTATGGATCGAGGACCTCAGCAGTTTGGTCATACACAACTTACCACAAAAAATAATTAGTTATCCTTTTTATGTTGAAATTGTTCGAAAGAACCGTAAGTCAACTAAGTACGATCGTTTTCCAAGCACTGAGGACTTCATCATCAAGCGCGTGGCGTGATGTATTGAAGTATACAGGGCTATTACAAATGATTGAAGCCATATCACAGCTCTACAATAACTTTATTATTTGAGATATTTTCACAATGCTTTGCACACACATACAAAAACTCAAAAAGTTAATTTAGGCGTTCACAAATGTTCGATATGTGCCCCTTTAGTGATTCGGCAGACATCAAGCCGATAATCAAGTTCCTCCCACACTCGGCGCAGCATGTCCTCATCAATGAGTTCGAAAGCATCGGTCATGCGAGCTCGCAGTTCTGGCACGTTTCTTGGTAGAGGAGGTTTAAACACTGAATCTTTCAGATAATCCCACAGAAAGAAATCATATGGGGTTAAGTCGGGAGAGCCTGAAGGCCATGACATGAATTGCTGATCATGATCTCCACCACGACCGATCCATCGGTTTTCCAATCTCCTGTTTAAGAAATTCCGAACATCATGATGGAAGTGCGGTGGAGCTCCATCCTGTTGAAAGATGAAGTCGGCGCTGTCGGTCTCCAGTTGTGGCATGGGCCAATTTTCCAGCATGTCCAGATACACGTGTCCTGTAACGTTTTTTTTTTCGCAGAAGAAAAAGAGGCCGTAAACTTTAAACAGTGAGATTGCACAAAACACGTTTACTTTTGGTGAATTGCGAATTTGCTGCACGAATGCGTGAGGATTCTCTACCCCTCAGATTCGCACATTGTGTCTATTCACTTCACCATGAAGAAAAAATGTTGCTTCATCACTGAAAACAAGTTTCGCACTGAACGCATCCTCTTCCATGAGCTGTTGCAACCGCGCCGAAAATTCAAAGCGTTTGACTTTGTCATCGGGTGTCAGGGCTTGTAGCAATTGTAAACGGTAAAGCTTCTGCTTTAGCCTTTTCCGTAAGATTTTCCAAACCGTCGGCTGTGGTACGTTTAGCTCCCTGCTTGCTTTATTCGTCGACTTCCGCGGGCTACGCGTGAAACTTGCCCGCACGCGTTCAACCGTTTCTTCGCTCACTGCAGGCCGACCCGTTGATTTCCCCTTACAGAGCCATCCAGAAGCTTCAAACTGCGCGTACCATCGCCGAATGGAGTTAGCAGTTGGTGGATCTTTGTTGAACTTCGTCCTAAAGTGTCGTTGCACTGTTATGACTGACTGATGTGACTGCATTTCAAGCACGACATACGCTTTCTCGGCTTCTGTCGCCATTTTGTCTCACTGCGCTCTCGAGCGCTCTGGCGGCAGAAACCTGAAGGGCGGCTTCAGCCGAACAAAACTTTATGAGTTTTTCTACGTATCTGTAGTGTGTCGTGACCATATGTCAATGAATGGAGGTACAGTGAATTTATGAAATCGCTTCAATCATTTGTAATAGCTCTGTATATCGGCAAAATCACGTAACGCTGCCACGTATAGCTTCACATTAACAGGCAACGTCAACCAAAATGTCAAGTCTAGCACTGATTATCGTGGATAATGTTATACAAAATATACACGTTTACACTTGTAGATTCTACTCCTGCCCCGTTGCGTTATGCGTAATAAGCAGCCTAGCGAGGTGGCGCAGTGGTTACCACACTGGACTCGCATTCGCGAGGACACCAGTTCAAACCCACAATTTAGGTTTTCCGCTATTTCCCTAAATCGTTTCAGGCAAATGCTACGATACTTACTTCGAAAGGGCACGGCGGACTTCCATCGCCATCCTTCCGTAATCCAAGGGTCCGATGACCTTGCTGTTTTGTAACCTTTCCCACATCAACCAACCGATGTGACAATAAGTGTTCGAATCGCCATTTTGTTTGATATTATTTGAGGTGAAGCTATAAGCGATAGCATTCAATGAGTATGCAGATATATTCTTTGCAGGTGCGCAGCAAATTGATTGTCACGGCATGTAACTTAAGATGAAGTCATCAGAGAATGGAAATGGATCGTAATCAATGAACATCAACAAATATAACCGTTTGGAAGTAATCTGGAAATAAAGAGAATAAGTACTTATTCCACGCAGAGATTATATGTCAACCGACGAAGTCATCTGTTCAGCAACATGGAAACATTTAAACCACATAGCCTGTGATTTTCATTAATCAAACACGTTGTGTAACTGACCGCTACCTATAAAAGTAAACGCATCAAAAGGTCACCTTAGGGAGCATTTGGAATGGAACTGGTCATATTTGGTTTTTCGACCACTGAGATGATGGTGCAGTGAGGTTTCGTGTAGGATGATCTTGGTTTGCGTAACGAGTATGATGTGAAGTGTGTTTTTCGAGCACCATCTAAAATCAGGGCCTTTTAGGTTCCGTGAAGGATGATATGGGTTTTGTAAGGCTGGTGACTATCGTATTCCTTGCAGTCGTGGCGTGTCATATATTGGTCACACTCTCAGGACTGTGGAGGACCGGTGTACTCAGCATAAGCGGCACACACACTTACAACAGCCGGGCAAATCCGCCATTTCAGAACATACTACTTGATCCGGTCATCCTATGGAATATAACAACACGGAGATTCTGGCATGTTCTTCCAACTATCGGAACAGTGTTGTTAAGGAAGCTGTTAAAATTAAATTAGCGAGTAAACTCATGAATTGAGATTGTGCTATTTGTTTAATTTCTACATGGAGTCCTACTCTCTCACTTGTCAAAAAACATAGGGACAGCGTTTGTGCTATCTTCCTCATTGATTATTAATTTTACTATCGATAACTCATGACGTCGATCACCTTTGGTTTGTGACGGCGCTAGTATCTGCAGTGTTTATGTGCGTGTTGTCTTTGCGGAGTTTCTCTGAAAGCCGAAGTTGTAAATTCGCTAGCACAGCGCTTACTTGCTGCAGTTTTGCTCTGAAAATGGCGGGGTGTGCTCCTGACGAAATGATGGCGGTTGTCGACGACGTCACACTGTCGTAAGTTATTTTTTAAAAAAAGTTTATCCATACTGCATTTTCGCTATTTGTCCAGTAGAATTTCGGCATCTGGCTCGACGTTTTGATTTATTACATCTGTACTAACTCTATTCGCATCAAATGTTACACACAGTAGTTAAATGTACCAATAAGTTTACCTACAAAAAAATATCATTGTTCGACTCTTAGTTCAGGAGGTATGACATCGTAAACATTAAGGTGGCTGAAATACTAGCTTTTCTTAAAGCAGAGCACAGATTATGGAGCCTATACTCATCCGAGGAAGTTCGAGTCCTTAAAGACTCGGAGTCAGGGCGTTTCTGCTAACTTATTCAACTAAGAATTTCAGATAGCTGCAGGGAGATGCAGTTGGGACTTCAGTGACGGAATACAGCTACGTGGTTGCCTCCTTAGACGGATGCGGACGCAGACTGGGCACACATCGTGTTTCTATTTGAAGGATAACCTGTTTAACAGACAGGTAGAACACAGTTCGTTTCTCAGTGTGGCGCACAGTGAACAATAGTTCTAAGAGGCGACTTCGTCATATCTAAACGGGAATTTGAGCCCCGCGTTATCCGAACATAAATTCGAAATCTTAGTCACTCAACCTATCGGTGAATGATGAACGATAAAATAAACTGGTTTGAAAAACTCTTCACATTATTCGTCATTGTCAAATATCATAGCTCAATGAAATTCGACCATAGGTAGAAAGTACTGCTACAGTACAGTGCAATAGGTAACTGAAAGAAAGACACAATGAGGCGAATAAAAGTGACACTTCTATTCAAAGACAATGATTACACTGAACTCATCGCCACTCACGATAGTCCTGTGCACATTAGGAGGACGGGACCTAGTTCACAGAGTGTGCGTTCACGACAGATAGCAACTTGTGGTTTGCTACCATACCAACATTGGTTCACGGGAGCATGTTGCAAGCATGGAATTTGCCGTCCGTAGTCATTAACAGCCTATTAAGAACCGTGTCCCGTCTTTTTTTTAATGTTCAGGCGGCCGACATGAATCGCAGTGACCTCATTGCAACTATTTTTTTGAATAAAAATGCCATGTCTTTTCGTCTCAGTATCTCTTTCTGTTTCCTTCTATACCATAGCAGTTCTTTCTATGCATGGTCCAAGTTTCAGCGAGCTATGACACTAGGCAGTGATACATCATGTGAAAGTTACTTTTCTCCCTACCGTTTGTAAACCAGCGTAGCGTATTTCAAAGGGCACTCGTTACAGCAGATATACTAAGGTCAATGAAGAAATGGAACACTGTGTCGTGTTACGCTAAGTACGACACGGTGTCTTTGTGGAACTCCTGTGATATATAAATGTTTCGAAATACTAACTCTGTCACTGATTAATTTCCCCCTGAATACCTGTTCCTGCTTTGTGACAGTAGGTAACCTTCGGAACCAATAAGAGAAAAATACGTTACAACAAAAATTCTTAAAATTTTATACATGTCTTAAAATGTAATCCAAAAAATATAGAACTCGCACCATTAATTGTTGCTACACAGTGTTATATTAAACGATTTCGGACACGGCTGGTCGCAGGGAGATATTAAAAATAGAATTACAAATGTCTATTTAATTAGCAGCATCTGACAGCACGCACGTTTCGATTGATAAATATCTAATATCCAAGCACCTTCCTTTACTATGTGCTTGTCTGAATGGATTATCTGTCTGCAAATGAGGACCTATTTACGTCTACTATTATATGTACTTAATATTCGTAGTGCTCATACAGAACATGGGAACGAGTACATTTGTATCAACGATGTAAGAAGTAACTTTCGCTGTCTGAACATTGCTGGACTGCATGTGAGCTAACTGTGCACCATCACTTTTATTCGACCCATTTTGTGTTAAGACTGGCACGTTCTTTTTTTTTAGCGGTACAATCAGTCTCTTTATAGTGCCACTTATCATAATTCGTAGATACGTTACGTTGCTACTTATGCTTAGTGGCACATCATATGTAACGGTGCACCGAAAAAACTACTTATGAAAACAAAAAGACAATTTTTATGGCTGTGCGCCTGTTATTAATAAATCGGCGAGTCCTAAGAATTCGGGTGATAGATATTACAAATCATTTTTCTGACCATCTTCTAAACGCAGTCTAAATGTTTGCCAGGAAATTGGTATGCTCCAGTTATAATACTACCGGCTACTTCTGAATTATAAGTACATTAATTATTTTACTCCTATTAAAGGATCTTATTTGAACGCGACAGTGCGTAAGGGAAAGCTGCCGGACTAATTTTGCTTCTTTACAGATTTCTATTGAAAGGAAGCAATAACAGAACAAACGGGAACGCAAGGAAGGTTCTATCAGCAGTGAGGTGAACTAATTACGTTAGCAAATAAGGAGCCAAGCGCTAGTGCACTTCATAAAGCAAGGTAACGTTAGTTTGGCAAGAACAACAGAGAAGGAATATTAACCGTTTTTGCAATAACTGGCACTCAATAACGCTTACTATTTGTATCTTAAAGCAAAAAACTAGTGATCATTACAGGTAAATAATTACTAGTGATGGAACAGTATTAACTTGGACAGAAGGTTTTCTATGACCTTGGCTCTGAGCACTATGGGACTTAACATCTATGGTCATCAGTCCCCTAGAACTTAGAACTACTTAAATCTAACTAACCTAAGGACATCACACAACACCCAGCCATCACGAGGCAGAGAAAATCCCTGACCCCGCCGGGAATCGAACCCGGGAACCCGGGCGTGGGAAGCGAGAACGCTACCGCACGACCACGAGATGCGGGCTTCTATGACCTTAATTATTGGAAAATACTGTCCTTTAATGGTCTTTCAGGTATTCACATTCTCTATTCCTCTTTTTTTTCTACTTTTTAGGAGTACTCACTTCCTCATACTAGATAGCTCAAATGGAATCTGTGGTATCTAGATCTAGTATAATCTGACAATTCGTAGCTAGTTGATTATTATAGCGTACAAGTTTCAAATAGCTGGCAAATGCACTTCATAATGTAACTGTAATATGAAACTTAAATCTGGCTCAGCAGTTAGCAAGCGGTTCCAGAACCTAACCCGTCAGTAGACTCGAGATGAAGATGATGGAAGTGTCGATCTGCTGTGGCTATTCAAAAAAGGAGGCAAAAGTACCCATGGCTCTTGCCGTGTAACCAGATCTCCGGTTCTAACAATTCTCTTCTTAGTCTCGGATTTACGAAGTAAAGAGCCAGCCAAAGAACCTTAAATAATACGCCAAATTACTTCCACGTGCGAGACTATGTCACATAATCCTGCTGTTGTTCTTGCCTCGTTCAATTCACAAGATGCGAACATGTTGCCTGCTGGCGACCGACTGACTCATACCACAAAGGAGCTATTGCAGCTCCCACCCCCTTACCCAAGTTTTCTACTTTCTGTAGGCTGTACCCAAGTTTTCGATCTTTCGTCGAATGCTAAATACTTTAGAGTGACGGTTTTCTCGAAAAATTATTAGTCCTCTTTCTTTCACAGCAGGCTCTTCGTCTGAGCTGTAATTTTCATCGCTCTAGTGACGTCTACCTTTGTTTCGTATTTTTTGTAGTCATCGTGAACTTCAATAATTCATAAACAATCGTCTGTACGAAGCTCTCCATGTGTACTGACAACAGTTTGTCTGCTGGCGATTCCTTAATCAGGAATCCTTCGCCAACAACGCCGAGGTTCAAATGGTTCAAATGGCTCTGAGCACAATGGGACTTAACATTTGAGGTCATCAGTCCCCTAGAACTTAGAACTACTTAAACCTAACTAACCTAAGGACAACACACACATCCATGCCCGAGGCAGGATTCGAAAGTGCAACCGCAGCGGTCGCGCCGTTTCAGTCTGTAGCGCCTAGAACCGCCCGGCCACCACGGCCGGCCAACGGTGAGGATTTCATCTTCCTCCACTCTCTTCACTGCGACCGTATTTCTTTCCTTTCTCTTAACCTCTGTATTATTGTCAGCTCGTGAGCTTTGCGCGGCCCCCTTTTCCTCAGTGTCTGTCACCCCTTTACTAACTGCTGCTCGCGAACTCCTCATTGCGCTAAATACTTCCGTTTCCTCCTTTCTCTCGGGCCACATCCTATTCGCGACATCCATTTTTCTCTTTTCATTGCTACATAACCTTCTGGTCGCATTTTCGTTTCGTTTCGTGTCGCACTGCTTTAGCCCTTGGAACAGATATCGATCTGTTCGCAGCAACCTGCAATCCCTGACAACTCATTTTCGCTAATTTTATCGTTATTCAAACTGCTGTCGTTGCTTTCTTCCCCGCCTACGAGTTTGTTCTCGTTTTCTGTTGCTAAGTAATCTTTATTTGGCGCAGTAGGTTCACTGGGTTCTACGGTAACCCCTTCATTCTGTCCTGCTGCCGTAACTACAGCTTCCATATCCGACTGCTGATTCGCATGATTTATTCGTTAGTGGCGGTGCTCTGTCGGTCAGCAAGTACAAGTTCCAACTCCTGCGTGCCGACTGTCACTTTGCTTGCAATGGCCTGTGGCTTCGCAGTCGCTTTCTCATCTACTGAATTCATGTGTCTGCGCCGGTAGTATTTCTCACGTATGGGCCGTAAAGATCTTTCGGCGGTAATTTGATCCGAAACGTCCGCGGTCCTCAGTTTTCCGCGTTATTGCTGTCGTGGTAATGACGCGCAGCAAATGATCTTCTACGAACTGCTGAGTACCTCGACCTCTCCCCCTACCTCTTCGAATCATATTAACGTCAAACGTATCGCAGTAGTTTTGTTCGTTGTCGCTACGATTAACCCTATTGTTATTATCCAGCCGATAATCACGATTACTTCGCCAATGAGCTTCATTCTCTACACTTTATAGAAACACAAAAAAAGTTTTTATGATTGCTTCCCACATTCCTCTTATAATCGTCTGCCAGCTTTTTCATGACTCACAAATAATCTCGGATTCGAATCGTCTACTTCTTAAGTGTGTCAATTTTCGGTAGCAAAATTCGCAGAATCTTTGATGGAGTATCAGCCCCTATTGTCATTCGATCTGGCCATTATGAATTCTCGTCAAAACGGTCTTGTTTTTGTCCTGACAGGATAATTTTTGCTTAAATTCATCGAACGTCATCGGATCAGGATATAAAATTAGCCCCCACTGTTTAGCATCGCCCGCTACTGCACTAATAACTACATTAATCTTTTCCTGATCTGTTAAATTTTCAGGAAAAATTCTTTCGAAACACCTCAGAAAATTCATTGAGTGCCAGCAAGTATGTCTTTTCGCAGGATCAAAGTGTTCCTCACCCTGTAATAGTTTCTTACAAGGTATCCTATCATAGACACAACTGGCCTTGCCTCTTTACTTTCTTTTCAATTTGCCTTGAATTTTTGTTTTGGTCACACTTTGGAAATACTTAACTGTTTGCTTGTTTCTTTCTCAGAATCAACTACTATCTTTCTCAAATGTGAGCTTACATTTCCACAGTCGTGAACAATTGCGGCTTTCACTCCGAAGACCTTTATCTTTTTATTCAATTTTGTCACTACAAAAGTTTCTACTGTTTTTAGGATCTTTATGATTTCTAAATCGTACCTTTCGATGATATCATTGATCTGCCCCTGCATGGTGGCCACATTGATATTTATTTCAAATTTCATGTCCCTGATTGCAGTACTCAATATGTATTTTTTCTTCTACTTTTTCGATCTGTTTACTAATTTTTGCACTCTGTGTTTTCGTTTGATTATCAGGACCACTACCATATGGCTTGAAGCTATATTCTTTTGCTACTAGCTGACTGTTAATGATGCCAACCTGTTGTTTAATTTCCGTAGATAAAATTTTGAACAGATCATTCATGCTCAAAGGTTTTTACCACCTTGCACTAAGATCTCTTAATGCTCTGATTCAGCCTCATTTGTTTCGATTTGTTCTTCCTTTTTACGAACTGTTCATGTCAACCAACTCATTCGCACAACCACTGTCTTCTGCGTAATGTCTCTCATTTGTTCCCCATTTTTGTTTTATTTGTGACAGCTTCATCAGCTGAATCTGATCATTTACATAAGCGAGGTATTCCACATAATCCAAATGCCGTTCTGTGGCGCTAATTGTGTACTCATTTCAGTAACTGTTATCGGGCTCCATGATGTTTCTCGTTACGTCCTATACTGAGTCCTTCTGTTCGCTTTGCTTTACTAGCGTTTTTGTATCCATTTAATACTGAACATGAATTACAGCTTACTTTCTAAACTCCCGTAATTGTTGGTGCTACATTTTTTATTCAAGTTACTGCAAGTAAGTGTCTCTGGACATTCTGTCGTGCTAATATGTTTGTTTTGCGCTGTGTTTTAGTCTGTATCAAACTAAAGTATGTCCTGTCATACGGCGACACGAGTAATTTTGTATCCCGCCTGGAAGGCAGGGCGTGGGTCTGCTCCTGTAAACTGAAGGGTAGGCCGAATGTAGGAAGTGAGTAGGAGCAGGAAAAGGTGATATGGTACTGCTCTTAGAAATACACTGCTGGCCACCGTAAATGCAACACCCTGAAGGAAGCATCCGAATCAAGTGACATTTACACCATGGGTTTGCAGCGATGAGATATGCAACTGATTAGAATTTCAGCGCAGACCCACATCACGCGCGCCTGTGGCGCCACCTCATAGCGCCGTTTAAGGCTTGGCGATTTCGACGAGTGTACGTTCGGCACGTGTGTTTACCTTGTGGTTGTTTCACAAGACGATGTTATGCCTCGTAGACAACAGCGAACACCGTTTGATCAAGTATCCGAGTTCGACAGAGGAAGGATAGTGGCTTACCGAGATTGTGGATTATCATACAGAGAAATCGCTAGTCGTGTTGGACGAAACCAAGCAACTGTAATGCGGATATGTGACCGTTGAATGCAGGAGGGTACGACGGACCGACGTGGTCGATCGAATACACCTCGGTGCACCACTGCACGTGCTGATACGCAAATCGTGCGCATGGCAGTGACGGATCGCTCAGTGACATACCGAACCATAGCACAGCACATTGCGTCTGTAACGCATCATCCAGTGTCTGCGCGTACCATTCGACGCCGTTTACAGCAGAGTGGTCTGTCCGCAAGACGTCCATTGCTTCGTCTACCATTGACGCAGAACCGCAGACGTCTCCGTCGCCAATGGTGTGATGACAGACGGATGTGGACGGCAGAATGGAATGGCGTTGTCTTTACTGACGAGGCACGCTTCTTCCTGCAGCACCACGATGGTCGGATTCGAGTGTGGAGACACCGTGGAGAGAGGATGCTGGACAGCTGCATTATGCACCGCCACACTGGTCTTGCACCGGATATTATGGTATGGGGCGGTATTGGATATTACTCTCGCAAGCCTCTAGTACGCATTGCCGGTACTTTAAATAGCCGGCGCTACATATCCGAGGTGCTGGAGCCAGTTGTCTTTCCTTACCTTCAGGGCTCGGCCACAGCCATATTTCAACAGGATAATGCGCGACCACACGTGGCACGCATTGTCCAAAGGTTCTTCGTCGATAACCAGATTGACTTGCTTCCCTGACCGGCTCGCTCTCCGGATCTTTCGCCGATAGAAAACATGTGGTCCACGGTTGCTCAACGAGTGACCCAGATTACATCCCCAGCTGCCACACCAGATGATCTTTGGCAACGCGTGGAAGCTGCTTGGGCTGCTGTACCCCAGGAACACATCCAACGTCTCTTTGACTCAATGCCGAGACGTGTGGCAGCGGTGATCTCCAGCAATGGCGGCTACTCTGGCTTCTGATTCTGGCAGGAACCACATGTCACAGACGTCCGTAAACGTAATCATTTGATATTTGGTCAACATGTTATCTACTAAATAAATTTTTTGTGCTACCTCTTGTCTTTCTTGGTGTTGCATTTACGGTGGCCAGCAGTGTATATCACAATATTAACTGAATACATAACTTTGCACTGAGGTGCGAAGCCTTAGACCCGTCGTAAGTAGTACATAGTCACAATAGCAAGCTGAGGTTGAAGCGATGCTTCGAGGCAGTCTGCTCTTGGTGGAAATGGGGAGAATCTGCAGCGCAACTCGTAGATCTCAACAGCGCCTGCTAGAGGCGCTGTCGTCGGTGTCTCGTAGTGCCAACTTATGAAGTTGTACCTACGCCGTGGAATCGTTGCTGTGGATACCACAAGCAAGACTACCGGCTAGTGCGAAATTAGCAATACGTCCATGTGATAGTCTTGTAAATGCATGCTTATTTAATGTCAACGTGGGTAATGGAGAGGTATCGGAATAATTTTGTCTCTATGGAGAATTGTATTGAAAGGAAGCAGCAACTGAATAAACGGGAATCGAACCATGGCTCCGTTAGTAAGCAGGTGAACTGTAACTACGTAGAAGGAAACGGCTGACAGCCTAATTAAGCAACGTTGCATAATTGCAAGTACTAACATAGTTCATAAAGAAACTGAACTATTGGGACTGACTTACGTGATACAGAAATTATGTTTTGCAAATAAGATACCAAGCACTAGCGCCCGTCGTGATACAAGGTAACAGTTTTTGGCGTGAACAACACAGAAGATATATTAACCGTTTTCGCGGCAGCTAGCTCTCAATAACGCTTACAACCTGTATAATAACGAAAATATTACTGGTCATTATAGGTAAATAATTACTAATGCTAGAGCAATACTAAACTGGACGAATGGTTCTTTTCAATTATTAGAACGGGTTGTAAGATATTTACATTCTCTACTCCTATTATTATTTGTACTGTCAAGGAGTATTCACTCCCTTATGCTAGTTAACTCAAAGGGTACATGTGGTATCTGGGTCTAGTACAGTCTGAATGTTTGTATCATGTTGATTATTACAGTACACAAATGTCAGACAGCTGACAAGTGCACTTCATTAATGCTGTAATTGTGATATGAAACGAAAGTATGGTTCAACAGTTAGGAAGGGGACGCAGAAATTAATCTATCAGTAGCCTCACGTTAATGCTGAATATTTTAGTCACAGAAAAGCATGAGAAGAACTATTAACAATATAAACACGAAATTATAAACACTGTTACTTCCAAACTTGCACCGTAATTAATTTATAGGTTGACTTTGCAGAGTCTCTTAACCAGTAACTGATCTGAATCAACACAGGTGTTGCATGTAGCTGTAATACTGTACAGTGATTTCAATAATAGCAATCTTTAACGTACATATTATAAATCTTCTCTTGGTAACTGAACTTCGTTGAACCTTTAACAATTAACAATCCTTTTATGAAATATTGTTGGAGTACTTCAAACCTAAGGATCACTGAATAATTATGGAATTTACCATCCCACAATGTTTATCAACTGTAGTGAAAGTTTACTGAAATTAATTTTCAGCTCAATAAAATAGGATACTGGGAAATATCGTAGCACTTGGGAAAGGAACCTGCCTGGGTAAATGACTAATGTTAAAAGGCGAATGCTCGATATGAAGTTTACAGAACTCAAATTTATCACAAAACTAGAAATCACATAAATGGATCATGCAATTATACAGTACTCAACTTCTAAGTTGAGATGTAAATGATTGCAGAATCGATCTGCTGTGTTCATTCAAGGAAGAAAAAGTGTCAATGGCTCTTGTCGCGTAGATAGCTCTAAAAATTCTCTTCTTAGCGTTGGATTTTTGTAGTACAGAGCCAGCCAAAGTATGCTATGAATAATAAGCTATCCGAGGCTATATTATATAATCTTGCTGTTCTTCGATCGTTCAGTTCACAAGATGCGAACACGATGCAAGAAGCCACCGACTGACTCATTTCACAAAGGAGCAGTTAGACTGCCAGGTCCACCTTTTCTATTTCCACTAAGCCTGTTTCGTTGCAAACGGGCATTCCTCCATGTTTTGCATGACTGCAAACTTACATGCACTATCCATGAAGCAGTATTAAGAGTAAAGTTTTATCATTTCTCTTCTTTGACGGTATATTACTTTTAAATTATATCCATAGATTAATTACCCTTACATAAATGGCACTAAATGATGAACAAAGCCTTTACGTAGATGTTAAATGAAAGAGCACGGTTATACAGGTATCATATTAAGTAAAAGCAGACAAAGAAGTTGTTGTTATTGTTGTTGTTGTTGCTGTGGTCTTCAGTCCTGAGACTGGTTTGATGCAGCTCTCCATGCTACTCTATCCTGTGCAAGCTTCTTCATCTCCCAGTACCTACTGCAATCGACATCCTGCTGAATTTGCATTGTGTATTCATCTCTCGGTCTCCCTCTACGATTTTTACCCTCCACACAGCCCTCCAATACTAAATTGGTGATCCCTTATTGCCTCAACACATGTCCTACCAACCGATCCCTACTTCTGCTCAAGTTGTGCCACAAACTCCTCTTCTCCCCAATTCTATTCAATACCTCCTCATTAGTTATGTGATCTACCCATCTAATCTTCAGCATTCTTCTGTAGCACCACATTTCGAAAGCTTCTATTCTCTTCTTGTCCAAACTATTTATCGTCCATGTTTCATTTCCATACATGCCTACACTCCATACAAATACTTTCAGAAATGACTTCTTGACATTTAAATCTATACGCGATGTTAACAAATTTCTCTTCTTCAGAAACGAATTCCTTGACATTGCCAGTCTACGTTTTATACCTTCTCTACTTCGACCATCATCAGTTATTTTGCTCCCCAAATAGCAAAATTCCTTAACTACTTTAAGTGTTTCATTTCCTAATCTAATTCCCTCAGCATCACCCGACTTAATTCGACTACATTCCATTATCCTCGTTTTGCTTTTGTTGATGTTCATCTTATACCCTCCTTTCAAGACACTATCCATTCCATTCAACTGCTCTTCCAAGTCCTTTGCTGTCTCTGTCAGAATTACAATGTCATCGGCAAACCTCAAAGTTTTTATTTCTTCTAAATGGACTTTAATACCTACTTCGAACTTTTCTTTTGTTTCCTTTACTGCTTGCTCAATATACAGATTGCATAACATCGCGGAGAGGCTACAACCCTGTCTCACTCCCTTCCCAACCACTGGTTCCCTTACATGTCCCTCGACTCTTATAACTGCCATCTGGTTTCTGTACAAATTGTAAATAGCCTTTCGCTCCCTGTATTTTGCCCCTGCCACATTCAGAATTTGAAAGAGCGTATTCCAGTCAACATTGTCAAAAGCTTTCTCCAAGTCTGCAAATGCCAGAAACGTAGGTTTGCCTTTTCTTAATCTAGCTTCTAAGATAAGTCGTAGGGTCAGTAT
Source organism: Schistocerca americana (assembly GCF_021461395.2). NCBI lineage: Eukaryota > Metazoa > Arthropoda > Insecta > Orthoptera > Acrididae > Schistocerca > Schistocerca americana. The sequence continues at coordinate 99,593,073 of NC_060121.1, forward strand.
TGCCTCACGTGTTCCAACATTTCTACGGAATCCAAACTGATCTTCCCCGAGGTCGGCTTCTACTAGTTTTTCCATTCGTCTGTAAAGAATCCGCGTTAGTATTTTGCAGCCGTGACTTATTAAACTGATAGTTCGGTAATTTTCACATTTGTCAACACCTGCTTTCTTTGGGATTGGATATATTTTATTCTTCTTGAAGTCTAAGGGTATTCCTCCTGTTTCATACATCTTGCTCACCAGATGGTAGAGTTTCGTCAGGACTGGCTCTCCCAAGGCTGTCAGTAGTTCTAATGGAATGTTGTCTACCTCCGTGGCCTTGTTTCGACTCAGGTCTTTCAGTGCTCTGTCAAATTCTTCACGCAGTATCGTATCTCCCATTTCATCTTCATCTACATCCTCTTCCATTTCGATAACATTGTCCTCAAGTACATTGCCCTTGTATAGACCCTCTATATACTCCATCCACCTTTCTGCTTTCCCTTCTTTGCTTAGAACTGGGTTTCCATCTGAGCTTTTGATATTCATATAAGTGGTTCTCTTTTCTCCAAAGGTCTCTTTAATTTTCCTGTAGGCTGTATCTATCTTACCCCTAGTGAGATAAGCCTCTACATCCTTACATTTGTCCTCTAGCCATCCCTGCTTAGCCATTTTGCACTTCCTGTCGATCTCATTATTGAGAAATTTGTATTCCTTTTTGCCTGCTTCATTTACTGCATTTTTATATTTTCTCCTTTCATCAATTAAATTCAGTATATCGTCTGTCACCCAAGGATTTCTACTAGCCCTTGTGTTTTTACCTACTTGATCCACTGCTGCCTTCACTACTTCATCCCTCAAAGCTACCCATTCTTCTTCTACTGTATTTCTTTCCCCCATTCCTGTCTATTGTTCCCTTATGCTCTCCATGAAACTCTGTACAACCTCTGGTTTAGTCAGTTTATCCAGGTCCCATCTTAAATTCCCACGTTTTTGCAGTTTCTTCAATTTTAATCTACATGTCATAACCAATAGATTGTGGTCATAATCCATATCTGCCCCTGGAAATGTCTTACAATTTAAAACCTGGTTCCTAAGTCTCCGTCTTACCATTATATAATCTATCTGAAACCTGTCAGTACCTCCAGGCTTCTTACATGTATACAACCTTATTTCATGACTCTTGAACCAAGTGTTAGCTATGATTAAGTTGTGCTCTGTGCAAAATTCTACCAGGCGGCTTCCGCTTTCATTTTTTAGTCCCGATCCATATTCACCTACTACGTTTGCTTCTCTCCCTTTTCCTACTGCCGAATTCCAGTCACCCATGACTACTAAATTTTTTCTCCCTTCACAATCTGAATAATTTCTTTTAGAAGTTAGAAAAGGCAATTATTGCCAATATCAATAATAGTGTTGCACAGTGTGCTGCCTGAAATGTGTTTCAAAATATATGATTGTGAGCCCTCTACACATCCTGTAAGAGTACAGTAGGGGAATTAGCGCCTTTATTCTTCTTCATTCCAACATTATATGGTATTTTGAGACATCTTAAAAGCTGCTGTGATGGTTTCCTTACGGAACAAAGGGTCTGTTTTTTTCACCGCCTCGTCATTATCTACAACACTTTTAGAGTTATGTACCCGGATCTGCGGATGTCTGTAGCTATATTTTACATTCTTTGTTCATCGACGTTACTGTGTTTAAGTCATAGGCATCAGAGCTCGCAACTTCTTACAGTGTACGTGTTCTTGAATTTCATCCTTCTTATTGGAAAACGGAGTTGCTTTGCAGCATCCAGTAAAGTACAGATGTATACTAGGATCCAGACGATTTGACTGTCTATACAAAACTACGACAGATTTCTTGCGTAAATGGAAGACGCGTTTTCCATTCGTCTCAGAAACAGCAAAAGCAAGAATATCTTCTTCTTCTTCTTCATGGATGGATCACTTACGACCACGTGTAACCAACATTTTTTGGCCTTCCTTTTCTCCCAGAATTCCTTCATGCGCAACGAATGTTCGTTTTCGTTGCGCAGACCTCGTGTGTCAGTTAGGTATTCTCTCTTATTCGTCAAAACCACGTCTGTTTGTGATAATTCTGATTTCGTTTCTGACATGTAGATTTGGAAACCATAATTCTCTCCGGTCTTTTTCCATCTGTTTTTACTAGTTAGGTCTTGTAGTTTTCTTCTTTAAAAATGTATGGATTATGTGCGTTAACATGTTTGAGTCCACTCTTTCTAAATGCCTCATAAATTGGATTCTTAAGTTTCTGCAGTGGGTTTTGGATAATGCACACCATCTTCAATTTTTAATATATATTCCATTTTTGTCAATTTTTGCTTCAGAAGATGACCGCTGCATGGCCGAAGCCAGTAGCTGTGTAACACCATCTGGTCACTGTTTCGGTGAATAAACATTATGAGATCAATAACAATTAAATGGTAAGGCTAATCACGACAAAACGTAATAGGTGAACCTCAAGGGATTTTTAATGTAATTTTCAAGACATTAATGTGATATAACTCGATCTCTCTCCCACTTATTACTGATGCTACGTCCAGCTACCTCAGCCAGTGAATCATAAGCGCTTATTTCAGAACACAAAGCAGCACCACGAAAAACTAGAGATTAGCTGTTCTGAACTTAACATCGTGCCTTCCAAGCATAAATATTCATCAGCGCACGCGTTATCATGTATTTTAAATGACACGGAATCCTTCACGAGTATGGAGTGTGTTCACCATAGTTGCAGTTGTAGCCCGAAGGACAAACTAGATAACCAAACTGTTGTAGTGGTGTCGGTACCAGCTGCAGTTACGAAATAGATTTTCGGTTTCCTAACTGTGGTAATCTTTAATATAAGGACACTTCCGTTGTTCCCAGCAATGCCGATTCCAAGGAAGACTGAACTGACAATCAGCAAAAAGACGCGACTATGCTGGGGTGAAGTGTCAAATGTAACACTATGTCATAATGACGGTCCTGGCTACAGTTAAAATTAGATGTTCAGTGTTAAGGTATTGAACGCAAAGATGTTGTGCAGTGCAGCAGAATAGTTATTAGCCTGAACCAAAAACTGAAGTTGGTACTGACTGTTACAGAGACTAGATCTTACCATCAACACTTTCAATAGTGTGCTGTTATGCATTTCTGAAGTGTTTTTGATTAACGCAGTTGGAATTATAAATGGGTAAGTTGGGTGAATGTTGATCAATGGAGCTAATATTCTATAAATGCTCAGTTTAGTTTGAATTCCAGTGGAATTCTGCCACGGCTCCACCCACACAGAGAACCGCCGTAAGTCGCCGTACATGTAGAATAAATCTGCTCCGGGAGTGTTTTCGGTTCATCCAGATCGACTATAGCTGCCAGATTGCTTGGGTCCGGAGGATACTGGACCGACTGCCGCCAGCCTACCTGTAGAAAGACGTCGGCAAGGCACCGTTAGAGTGTTTCCGAAACTCGATTGATTGCTGTCTGTCCGACACTGCTTTGAACATCCTCTTTACGTTAACACTGCTGGTGTACATATTCTGAAAGTGACTGCGCCTGATTCCTATCCAGCATCTCACAGGTTGTTCTTTAGAACACACAGAGAAACACACACACACACACACACACACACACACACACACACACACACACACGTCTCACTCTTCTCTCTCTCTCTCTCTCTCTCTCTCTCACTCTCTCTCTCTCTCCCTGTCTGTGTATCTGTAGTCGAATTGGTAAGTTAAGTCAGAGGAAACAAAACAAGTCCAGTAAACATTATACATGTCGTTAAATCGTAACAAGATCAAAAAAAGCACTCCGTATTCAGGCCACGAGTGACCTACCGGGACCATCCGACCGCCGTGTCATCCTCAATGGAGGATGCGGATAGGAGGGGCGTTGAGTCAGCACACCGCTCTCCCGGTGGTTATGATGGTATTCCTGACCGAAGCCGCTACAATGAGGTCGAATAGCTCCTCAATTGACGTCACGAGGGTGAGTGCATCCGGTAAAATGGCATTGCGGCTGAATCTCCACCCATCCAAGTGCCGGCCACGCCCATTAGCGCTTATCTTCGGTGATCTCACGAGAACTGGTGTATCCACTGCGGCAAGGCCGTTGCCCGCGTAACAAGATAACGACGCCATAATCCAAAGTATTGGTGTCAGGTGAAGAATTCCAACTAATACCTGCTGTAGTACGCTTCACGCCAATTCTGCGTTTACCGCAAACCTCTTCACGGTGTTGCTATTTTGATGCCCAGCAATGTATACAGTATGTTAGGAGTGTAAGTGCAGCTAATTTTAATGGGTATTGAGGATAATGTGCTGAACAACATTACATCAGGATTTACTGCATTTGCAGACTAAGAATTAAAACTATTAGAAGTACTGTATTTTTATATTGATTAGAGACCCAAAGTACATGAATCATATGTATATGTCCAAAAAATGTTGGGAGGGTCCAAGGGTACCGACCGATCGCCGTGTCATCCTCAGCACAGCGTTCCGTATTACCCTCCTGAACCCTCCGATTCCATATTCTGCTAACCCGTCATTGGATCTCCACCAACGCGAGCAGAAATACGACGAACCGCAATCTTGATAGGCTACAATCCGACCTTTATCGAAGTCGGAAACGTGATGGAACACATTTCTCCTCCTTACACGAGGCATCACAACAACGTTTCACCAGGCAACGCCGGTAAACTGCTGTTTGTGTATGAGAAATCGGTTGGAAACTTTCCTCATGACAGCACGTTGTAAGTGTTGCCACCGGCGCCAACCTTGTGTGAATGCTCTGAAAAGTTAATCATTTGCATATTACAGCATCTTCTTCCTGTCGCTTAAATTTCGCGTCTGTAGCACGCCAATTTCGTGGTGTAGCAATTTTAATGGCCAGTAGTGTAGGACCTTTCTAAAGGTAGTAACATTCGGCAAGACTCGAGATTTCGCGTCATGAAAGAACTTCACGTCAATGAACTGCCGGGGGATTTCCATCCTTTGCATGATAGCGCCAAGAAACACGTGTTCCACCTGCTCGAAGGCATGGACACCAGGCTCCATCATAATTTGCAAGCTAATATCAGTGCTATGACATCCATATACGCCCCCAGCGCCGAGTGTATGTTGCTCCTTCCGCCGAGAGACGTTTAGTTGAACCATATCTTCTCCAATACCCACCGGTAGAGGTGATCCCGAAGTATTCGTTTAAAGATCTTGTAATCCGTCTTAACGTCAGAGACAGATATTTTTGCTGCCGGCGTCAACCGGATGGTTTAGGAATGTGTATAATAATACTCTCTGTGAACTGGAGCGGATTTGGAACGTAGGCGTCAGGAGTTCGTTGCACATCTGTATCCATGTCGTCCCCATGAGGGGAGCGACGGCCATCCGGACATGCTTTCCGTCTGATCCTAATCATAACAAACCAAGCCCATTAACCCTTATTTGCAGGTTTCTGATTCCTATAGGAGTTCGGACGTTGGCTGTGCATCTGTGTTAAAAAAATTTTATAAGACAGCCGTCATGCCAACTCAGTTATAGATACGAGTCATGTCTGTTCTGTCGGACTTGTCCCACAGAACGGACACCACTCATGTCGACGAAGGACTTTCAATAAGTAGTGCAACACATTTTTTGTTCTGAAAGCAGGTTGTTTTGATTTGGAATTTCAATACACCATATCATTTACCACTCTTTTGGCTATAAAACCCTATTTTTCATCACGGTCTCCCTTCAATGCGACGGTCTATCTTACTGGTAGTGCCTGTATGCCTGCGTGGTACCATTCTACTTGTCAAGAGCGGAGCCGACATCTTGCTGCATCAGTAGCCTCTCCACCATCCATGTACTGCTTCCCATGGAGTCCATCCTTCATTCGACCAAACAGATGGAAGGATGTGTGAGATCTGGTCAGTAGGGCGCATGAGGAGCGACACCCCAACCAGGTCTTGTGAGCTTCTCTCCAATGTCGTTGCACTGTAAGGGAGGACGTCAAACAAAATAGCCCATTCAGAGTTCCAGAAGGCCATCGCTACGACTTTACTGGCTGACAGTGTGGCTTTGAACTTTTTCTTCAGAGGAGAGGTGGTGTGTTGCTATTCCATGGACTGCCGTTTCGTTTCCGGTTCGAAGTGAAGAAACATGTTTCATCGCCTGTGAAAGTGTTCGGCAAGAATTTGTCACCATCAGCCTCATAACACGCAAGCAACTTCGCATAGACGGCCCTTTGTTGTTCTTATATGGTCTAGTGTTAGGCAGCGAGGAATGCAGCAGGCACAGTCCTTTGAGTACCCCAACTGGTGGACGAGTGTGTCAGCACTAACAATAAAGACATTCAGTTGTAGAGCCAGGCGCCTGATTGTGATCCATCAATCACTTCGAATTACAGTGTCCGCAAGTTTCAGCATTTCAGAGTCGCAGCTGTGTGTTGCTGTCTGGTGTGCAAGATGTGGTGTCACCGCCAGACACCACACTTGCTAGGTGGTAGCCTTTAAATCGGCCGCGGTCCGTTAGTATACGTCGGACCCGCGTGTCGCCACTGTCAGTGATAGCAGACCGAGCGCCAGCACACGGCAGGTCTAGAGAGACTTACTAGCACTCACCCCAGTTGTACAGCCGACTTTGCCAGAAGGGGATCACTGACAATTACGCTCTCATTTGCCGAGACGATAGTTAGCATAGCCTTCAGCTAAGTCAATTGCTACGACCTAGCAAGGCACCATCACCAAGTTATATTGAGATAATACTCTATCTACAAGACCAATGTTCACCAATTGTGGATTAAAGTTAAGTATTCCAGCAGCTACGTACTTTTCTTTATAGCATTCATTACGTATCCTGTTTCAGACCTCACGCCAGCCTGCGTGAGTTTAAGCGCGTGCCTTTCGGCTTCCTCTCATTGTGTCTAGGCTGTCTTGCCTAGACACAATACAAGAGATCAGAGACGTTTACACGACCTTATTGCCTTGATGACAGATTACTCACCCAGTATCGCACCGTGCTTTTGTTGTCTTTCTGCAAGTGCATGCTCTGGTTTTCCGCCAAATGGAAGTCAAGTCTGCTTGGAACGCACTTCTGTTACAGATGCCATTCTGAAGTTTAGGTATAGCACCGCCACCTACTGGAACTTCATGAAACTAAAGGGAATGATGCGGGAAGATCCCAAGATGTCCCACAACAAATGCCGCATTTTCCCATCGAAATTTGCTGAGAAAAAATATTGTAACATTACTTATCGTACACCCCTCGCAAAAGTTAATTCTCATTCATCTCTTTAAAAAAGGGGACCTGAAAAGTTGTGCTAAATACTGAGGCATGCAAAATTTTTGCCAGCATTATCAAAAATAAGTTCTACGTAAACTGTGAACCTATATTGGGTGTGGGATAAAATGGCTTTCAGAAAGGAAGATGTTGCTGTCACATTTTTTATTGATACTGCTAATAGAAAAACATATGAATTTTAATCTAAGAACAGACGTAGGCGTCCACTTGAAAAAAGCTTTTGATGAAGTCAACAGAAACAAATTACTATAGATTCTAGCAAAAGATCTTGTGTAAGGTGGCAGAATAAATGAAGGTCAGATTCGCACCTTACATGTGAGCTTTATACATCGCAACGGGAAGGTGAATATGGCACCTAACTTAATTCAGTGGCAATGAGCCAATTTGTCTAGCAGTATGTAATGCGAAAAGGGATGACATTCAATTCATGGCAATTAAATCCTATAATGAATGTTTGAGCAGAAGATGAAACAAACAGCGAGAGGCGCTTTAGTTTGGAATTCAGAGGTACAACGCTGAGGCAAGGCTGTGCTACTGGGGGTACCACAGAAACCACTTAAAGGGGTATCCCAGGTGGAAAGTCAGTGACCGACCAGGTGACTCACATGGGGAGAGCGAGTATAATGGCCCATCTGAGGGAGGGCAGGAAAGAAAGCTTTTAGGAAACTGCGTTTCAGAATTCGAAACGGATACAAAACAAAACCAGTGACGCATTCTCGATCACTTGTCCAGTGAGAGGCACACATTTGAGAGAGTCAACACACGCATTTAGGCGTCTGGAATGGGCACAAACCGTCCGATTGGCGGAAACACGCTAGGAAGGAGAAAAGAGCCAATGCAATGTTTCGACTCAGTTTAAAAGTAGGGATCTTGCGATTGGTAGAGAGAGTTTCCATAAAATAAGAGGAGTGCTCCTATTGGTCGGAAAACGCTGTGACGTAAAGAATGAAAGAACCCAGGTGGGGAGACAGTTCAGCTATGAATAAGGCAAGACGTAAATTTTTGAGGACTCCTCTCTGAAATGGCGTCAAGTGCAGAATGGAGCGCATAATGCTCTGTACGGCGCACAGGAGTAATTTGGGTGAACACTGCATTCACAGCGGCTGATATCCAGCTAGAAATTAGCTGTAGCACCGTTTAGCTCCAACTGTGGAGAAAAGAACCCGCCAATTACTTAATTGTTCTTGCAAAAACTGGGAGGGCTTTATAATATGCACGCTGCTCCAACCATGCGCATGTATATCACCACATTCTTAGACTAGGGATGAGTACTTGTTCTCCCGCATAACGAGGAACATAGGGAAACTTTCTGGTGGAAAATTCAGCAAAGGTGTAATGAGTTTTATTGGAATTTCAGCGGAAGAGAGCGACCTAGCAGACGACAGCTCATCGCAGCTTAAGGTGAATACCATGTGCAGTGGCGTAAACTTGTTGGTTCACCAGCTTGCGTCCACTGTAAACTCGAGCGACCGTGGGTAATCTTTTTCTCAATTTGTCACATAACTAACCACCCACTGTAGACTTGATTGTCATCCCAAAAATAGTACCGAACTTTCAACCGGAATCGGACGATTTTCGTAGTACTGACCAACATCATAATGTAAGTGTAGAAAAAATTTCTGAAGAAACTTCTAGTTAAACTTTAATACTGTCGTGTTTAGGAAAATTTAACCTTCTGAGAGTTAATATTTAATATTGTTGTGTTTAGAATTATTTCACTTTCAGATGTTGACGAGATGTCTTACCCTTTCAACTGTTTTTTGCTGTCACATTGAAAACTGTGTAAAACTGTGTATTTTTCTGCTAATATTGGGACATTAAACATGTAATTTTCTCTTACATAGTTATCTTCAATCCTAGAATAAGTAAACCAAATATTGCAACTTACACGTGTTACCCAGATACTTACGGACAATATATAGAAAATTTCCACTACTTTAATCTGTGTATCAGGAAATGGGACACCTTAACAGAGTGGAGAAGATTCCATGCTGGAGTGTGACAGGAATGTAGTCTTTCAAAGTTTTTGTATATTATTTATACGAATAAAATCATCTAACAGTGGAGGCAAATGCCACAGTGCTTCATTCATATTAGTAGAAACAGAAATCTAGGTGCTCTACTTTTGCAGATGGTTCAGCTCTTGTAGCACGGGAATCAACACTGAAAAATGAAAATAACCGCGACTCTCTGTGAAAAAAACATAGCGCAGTGTAATATATATTTGAGAAAATAAGCTTTTGGCAAGAGTCTACACAGACAGCTACTTAGGTTATGAACTGTGCTTTGTGGACCTAAGATTGTATTGAAGTTTCCATCCTACTTTTTATTTCTTCACCATGCATTACACCTGTCACTGGTGCAGTACCTCTAGCGTGCACTAATGTGGCGTATTTTTAAAATTGAAAGTGAGATCATTGGCAGAAAACCATTCAGTGACGCTTCTAAGACTGTTGTTCACAATTTCTTCTGTTGCTGTGTTGTTGCTTGGACTGAATACAATAATGGTGTCATCTACCAAAAGATCTAACACTACTTGCTGTAAATTAGACAGAAGACAGTTTACATATATGAGGAACAGCAGTGGCCCAGATCAGAGCCATGGGAACCCTGATGTGTGAGTTCGACTGAGTCTTTCTGCACTCTTCTACACCCTTTGGGTTAGATATGCCATCAGTTCTTTAAAACCTCAGTTTATCAGTTTATCTGCTCACACAGTCAATAAGAGATTAAAATTACAGTGAAAATCTGATGATGCTTTGCGCAGATGTTTTGCTCCGTGTCTCTAATATGTCCTTCGATAGCGTCATGTCGCTCTTCTCAGTTCTGAGTGCACAATGATCATGTCGAAACTCTTAGAACTCAAGAGTCTGCCGGCATCTCCGGCGGTACTTCGAGAGGATACCGCCCTTCGATTGTGCCATTCCGTCACTAATCGGAGCGCTAGGTTTTCAGGTGCCAGCCAGCCAGCCAGCCAGCCCTCCAGCAGCAGCAGCAGCAGCAGCAGCCCTGGCCCCGTCCGCGGCAGCAGCAGCAGTAGCAGCAGCTGCGGCACTCCTGCCAGCCGCCGTCAGCGTCAGCACCAGCAGCGTGGGACTCTAGTCTTCCTCCGTCTTCGTCTTTGTCTTCGTCCGTCTTCGTCTTCATCCGTCTTTGTCTCCATCTTCGTCTGTCCCCGGTTTTTTCCTTTCCTTTTCGTCCTGTGCATTTTTGTTTCTCCCTGTCGTCATGTCAGCCCCCACCACCACTACCACCACAGCCATAGTTTATACTTCCGCCTCCGGCGCCACCACCACCATTACATGGTGTGCACAGTCACACGCCCCTCTTTCCATCCCTCCTCTTCACACTCTCCCTTCACCCTCGCTCTTTGTCGCCCCCTCTCCAGCTTCTTCCTCCCGCTCCTCTCCCTCTGATCCTTTCCTACCACTCCCCCAGCCTGTCACTGCAGCTCCAGCTAGGGTGGTGGCCCGTCGGGCCACTGCCCATGCCCAACTTTTCCCGTCGCCTTCGCCATCACCGCCACCACCGTCGCCGTCGTCGTCGCCTTCACCATCACCATCTCCGGCGCCGACTGTTGCGTCCACGCTGGGACCTGCCCCTACCCATCACCTCCCTATAGCTCCCATCCCTCATGTCACCACCCACCCTTCTGCCACCGTTAAACGCCCTAGTGGCACCACCACCTCCTCCGCTCCCAAAAAAGGCCTTGCCCCATGCTCCTCCCCCCCCCCTGGGATGCCATGGATGTCACCCTGCCTGGCCCTGCTCCCTCCACCTCCTCCTCCTCCCTCCCTCTTTATACAAATACCTCGTCTCCCGTCCTGATCCTACCCTTCTCAAGGCCCGGAATCTCTCCCTCCTCCTCCGCCAACACTTCCCTGGTGCCCCCATCTCCCTCCTCACTCCCTGACAGGATTCTGTGCTCATCTCCTCGCCCAGCCCAACCCTCCATTCTGACATCCTCTCCCGCCTCCCCATCACCCGTTTTGGCCCCAAAGCCACCCTCATCCCTGCTCCTTCTCCATCTCCTACCCGCCAACCCCAACACCCGTGTCGCCCGCCGACCCTCACCGCCGTGATCACTCAGCTCAGTCCGTCGATCATGGAGGAGGAGGTGTTGGTGGAGCTCAAGGCGCATCCCACGCTGGAGGTGCGGGCAGTCCGACGCATTTTCAACTCGGCCGGCCCCACCCGCCTTATGCGGGTTTTCTCCGAGGGCGCCCTCTCCATTGACCATCTCCTGAAGGAGGGTGCCCTCCTCTTCAACCAGCGATATAAGGTCGACCCCTCCCATTCCCCTCCTCAATCCCTGTGCTGCCAGAGGTTTCTGCACTATAACGCACACCCAAGAGCCGAGTGCCGTGAGGCCCCCACCTGCCCGCATTGTAGGCAAGTGCACTTTCTCCAGCAGTGCCCTAACCTTCAATCCCCTCCCTCCTGCAATACCTGCAATCTCCCCCATTCCACCTACTCCCAGAAGTGTAAAGCCCAACCCCCTCCGACCACTCCTGAACTCACCGTCCCTGTCTGTCCTCTGGACGCCCCAACCCTCCTGGCAATTCTCTTCGTCCCCCCCCCTTCCGCTGAGGTCATCATCAGGTTCTTCACCATTGTCCTAGAAAACTTCCACTCTTTCCAGCGCCCTCACTCCCTCCAACAGGTCTCCCTCGCCGCCCGTTCCATTTTCCACTTAAAAATGTATGCCACCTACTCCAACAACCAGGCCCATTTCACCTTCTCCCGTCTTGATACCCTCATCTAACTCCCTGTCATGGTACGACAGCACCATATCCTTTTCACCAACATCCGCTCCCTTCCTGCCAACAAGAACCTTTTCCTGCACACCCTTGCCACCCACCACCTTCCTTCAACCCCACCACACTGTCCACACTTCACCCTACCTCCTTCACTACTCCGATAATTCCCTCCTGATTGCACATGGTGAAGTTGCCTTTGGTCACCACTGCCAGATCCCCGTTCAGCTCCAACCTCTCCTTCCCGAGCCCACTGAACACCTGATCCTTAGTCTCTTCTTCCCCAGCCTTACCGTCACCTGCGCCACCATCTATGTCTGCCCTAACGCCCCTATTCCCTTCGACTTCCTCTCCCACGTTGACCGTACCTTCTCCTCCTACGTGATCGCCGCCGACCTCAACATCCATAGTCATTCCGCCGCCCAGTTACGGAGGTGGCATCGGTTCCTCTCCTCCCTTCAAGGCGACCTCATCCCCATCCCCCAGCACACCCGTCCCGAATCCAACTCCACTCCCGATGTAGTCCTTTCCTCCGTCAACCTCCTTGGTCGCATAACAGTGGAAGTCCTGGAGCCTATTGGTAGTGACCATCTCCATGTCCTCCTCACCATTTCGGACGGTCGTCGCCCCCGCCCCGACCCTCGTAATGACCCTCCCCCTAAGTACGTCCATGACTATTCCCATGCCAACTGGAATGCCTACCGGGATACCCTCTCCACCCAGGTCGATAGCCACCCCTTCACCTACCACCACCCTGACGATGTAACCCATGCCGCCTCCTTTCTCCAGCAGACCATGTCTGAGGCCGTGGAGGCCCACGTCCCGACTGTAACCATCCACCCCCACCGTCCTACCTTACCCCCACAGTCCGTCCTGCTCCACTGTGAATCCCGCCGTCTCTACCATGCCTTCCTCTGCACACGTGACCCGGACACACTATGATGCCACCGGCAACTCCAGCGACACATTCGTAATTTGCTCGCGGCTAAGAAATGCTGGGACTGGCGACAGACATGCACCCGTTTAAATGCTACCCTACCTATCAACTCGTCCAAGTTCTGGTCAGCATTCTGTCGCCTTACCAGAACTAAGCCCTCCCCCTACTATCCTCTGCTCCATGATGATCACCTCTTCCCTGACACCCTTAGTAAGGCCAATCACTTTGCCTCCTACCTCTCCAATGTATTTTCCATCCCAGATGATCCCCAGTTCGATTACTCCCTCTTCCCCGATGTCCGCGATCGAACTGACACCTCTGTCCCTCCCCTCGCACCTGGTTTCCAGTACTTGGACAACATTGCACACACGGAACTCAATGCCCCTATCACTACACAGGATCTCATAGCTACACTCCGGATAAAACACAACACCGCTCCTGGTCACGATCGTGTCACCTACTGTCACCTTCGTGAAGCTCCTGTCTCTTTCTTCTCCACCCTTGCCAGGCTCAACAACGTGGTCCTGTCCACTGGCTACTACCCCAACCTGTGGAAAACCTCCTGTATCCTGATGTTCCTTAAACCTGGCAAACTGCCATCCGCCATCTCCTCCTAGCGTCCCATCAGCCTTACCTCAGTCTTCAGCAAGGTCCTGGAATCTATCCTCACCCACAGCATCCACCAGCATCTCCACCAGCACCGCCTCCTTCCCGATAACCCGGTGTGGCTTTTGGCCGTTCTTCTCTTCCGACAACCTTCTTCTTCACGTCACTCATCTCCTTTCTGAACAGCTCAATGCCCGTCGCTCCGCAATCTTCCTCTCCCTGGACCTCGAAAGTGCTTATGACCGCGTATGGCATTCCGGTCTCCTCTTCAAGCTTCAAACCTTCGCCCTTCCCATTAACTACGTCCGTCTGATCGGCTCCTTTCTCTCCCACCGTCCATCCTACGTCACCATCCATAAAACGAATTCCTACACCTTTTTTCTCTCTGCCGGTGTGCCCCAAGGCTCCGTCCTCTCCCCCCTTCTGTACCTTTTATATACGGCGGACATGCCGCCGCCGTCATCCCCTGTCCACCTTCTCCAGTTTGCCGATGACGCCGCCTTCCCTGCCCTTACCCCCACCCTGCAGCACTTCCAACACCTTTTCCAATCCCATCTTGACCGGTTCACCGCTTGGTGCAACCAGTCATTGCTCAAGGTCAATCCCTCCAAAACCCAGGCGATCATTGTAGGCAAAACCACCCCTTCCTTCCGCCTCCTTGATTTATATATCACCGTCTATGGCCGTCCTATCGCCGTCACCCCCACCCTCAAGCACCTTGGCGTCCCCCATGACCATCGCCTCTCCTGGACCCCCCCAATCTCCGGACAATCCAAGCCAAGGCACGCTCCCAACTCTGTCTCCTCAAGCTCGTTTCTGGCCATACGAGGGGTCTGGACCCCCTCCACCATCCTCCACACCTATAAATCCCTCATCCGCCCTATCCTCTGTTACGCCCATCCAGCCTGGATCTCCGGCCCCCCTACCTTTTATAAATCCCTTCAAATCCTTAAACGCCATGCTCTCTGCCTCACCTATCGCATCCATCTCCCCTCCCCACGTGGATCCTGTACGATCTCATTCCGTTCCCCCACCTCCTCCTTTTCCTTGAAAGGATACGGATCCTGTACACATCCCGCAAACTAGATCCTCCTCAACCGCTTGTCTCGCCCATCCTCTCCCACCCCCACCCGCCGCCGCGCCTGTATTCCCACATCACACCTGGTCTCCATCTCTCCACCCTCCTTACCCTCTCCCAAGGTGGCTTCCGCAAGCTCCCCCTCCCTGATGATGTCCTCCTCCCCTCCATCTAACCCTCCTATCAACTTTGATCCTCCCCCCCACTTCCTGTGTCCTTTCCTTTAGGCACCCTCCCTCCCTTCTCTTTCCTTTTCCCACCCCTCTTCCCCCGGGATTTCCCCTCCCCCTTCCTCCCTTCCCCCTATCTCCCCTGACCATGGCATCTGCTCTCCCCTCTCCCTCTCCCACCCCCCCTCCTCCTCTCTTGGCAGGTCCCCGGACTCGTACACGGTTAGTGAACATTCGCGCGCCGGAGATCAACGCCTCGTGTTTCTGTGTGTGCCGTCGTTTTGTGCTTAAGTGGATCAGCGTTATTCGTTCTGTGCCCCTACAATCACGTGTGACAATTTTCGTCTCTGTATGTGTCCAAGTGTCTGAACAATTTTATCTTGGACTCTCCACCCGTGAACGGCACCATGTATTTTAAACAGCGCTTGTCTCCGTTTATATGCCCACCATCTTTTTTTCTCTAATTGTCTTCATTTGTATCTTTGTGTTTCTCTGAGGCCAAAGAGCGGCGTAGTATGCTGCTGCAGGCCTGCCTGTAAACAGGTTTCAAAATAACAATAATAAAAAAAAGAGTCTACCGCCAAGTGTTAAGTGCCTGCTGAGAGGATCTGCCAGATATCATGCAGCCCACATTACTTAATTGTGTTGCACTTCCTTCTTCATGACTATGGTCGGCCACTTACCGCAAAATGTAATATCGATGCACCGTATTCGATAAGACGTGTTTTATCACCCACCATACAGTCCGGACTTGGCTCCCTCTGATTTTCATCTCTTCGCTCACATGAACCGCTGGCTATGAGGATAGCATTTAGGCCCATATCAGCGTAAGGAAATGCTAAAAAGCACAGGCGGTTGTCTCCTATGGCAAGGATATTGAAAAAGTGGTACCACGGTACGGTAGATGTCTAAGTGGGACTGGCGAATATGTGGTAAAGTAGCTTAAAGGTGTAGCTCAATGTTGAGAATGAAACATTTTTATTTACACTGTGGTTTCCATTTCGCCACTTACTGGAGCTTGGGAAAAAAATAGCCCTCCTACCAAACGGTGTTACTTTGTTGTTTAATGCCTGTAAGACTTGGTCATTCAGCGTGTAGAGTAACTCTTCGGAAATCCAACCTGTGGTTTGCTGAGGATGTTAACAATGTAATGAAACCTCTTCTAGTCCAGTTTGTCTTTTTAAGTCCTTAACTACTGCTGTGCTGTTTCACAGCAGTGAAGCCTGAACAACAGAGGCAAACGATGCGAAAAGACTAACCGCTTGCGAAATGATGTTCCGAAGACGAACAGCTGCTTACACGAAATGGGATCGCAAAAGTTATGAAGAGATGTTGGAGGAACTTAAAAGGAAAATCGTCACACGTGATACAGAACTACCATAACAACTGGAGAAAAGATCTGCAACTAAAGAGCTCAGGGAGAGTTCCAAAATCCGTATCACAGCACTACTCCAATGGTGTAACGGCGCTACGTCGACCAATTCAAAAGTAGTAGGACAACTTCTCGATGAGATCGTAAAAGCGCAAGAAGTCTAAAACTTGGAAGCAAGAAGGAGAAGAAGTTACTTGTGGAATCACTGACTTGCGTAGTTGATATCTGATTTCTGTGTCAATTAAAGGAGGCAAAACCTGACTATAAGGGTATTTTGGGCTTAATGTATTCAGTAGTGACCTCCCTTGAAACTTGACGCAAGGTTCCGGTCTTGTTATAGCTCACGGACTGTACTTTGTCCAATGTGGAGCATACATTTTGTACTGAGAGTTCACTAACCATTAATACTTATTCACGAATAACCATCGTCACCACTGTTGTTCGTTCATTGTCTGTGACACCAGAGAATGACCTATTCCAAATGAACATGATGATATGAATAGGCGTAACACATACGTAATCGATTGCAGGGAGTATTTTGCAACCATGGTTTATTAGTCTGGTGGCTGGTTAGTACTCACACCTGTCAGCTCCTTCCTCTCTTTAAGTTTGTATGATTAGATTCTTCTTGAAGTCTACACCTGTCTCATACATCTCACACGCCAGCTGGAATAGTTATGCCCCGGTATGTTCTTCCAAAAATCTTAATAACTCTGAATAGTTGTCGTCTACTCCTGGTGCCTTGATGCTACTTGCACTTAATTGCTGACCTAGTCACACAGAACTCTAGGAAATCTTTGTACCGGCCGAGGTGGCCGAGCGGTTCTAGGCGCTACAGTCTGGAACCGCACGACCGCTACGGTCTCAGGTTCGAATCCTGCCTCGGGCATGGATGTGTGTGAAGTCCTTAGGTTAGTTAGGTTTAAGTAGTTCTAAGTTCTAGGGGACTGATGACCGCTGAAGTTAAGTCCCATAGTGCTCAGAGCCATTTGAACCATTTTTGAAATCTTTGTGAAATGTTCAGAAATAATGCCAAAATATTATGTCCCGAGCAGTGAGTCATCATCTTAGACGTATAAATAAACAAACATCCATTTATTTATATAGCTAGATGTAATGGAACGAAAGGGCGTTGTATGGTTGTCTAGTTGCCACAGTGCTCCTTAGCTGCGCTGCAACATTCAAGTAAACATACGTGGCTCTTTGTTTGCCTAATAATTTATGATACGTTATGTTTAATTCACGAATTAAAAACGCTCCTTATACTCAAATTTTGTGTTTAAATTAATGTTATACTAAAACTACAAAAGCTTACGTTTTAATGCTTGTAATGTACTTAGACTTTAAAAGTATGTAAATGAGTTAACGTCAGTTTCACACTATTGGTGCATCTGATATCTTTTCCTGTCTGGTCGAAAGTTTCGATGACTGACCGATGACAGGTGATGAACTACTTTATTCTGAAATTTATGAATACTGTCTGATATGGATCCAGGTTGTGAGGACGCAATAGAACATCAAATGATCCGGGAACTTAAGGCTTTTCACAATTGTATGGTATACGATGGAGCAAATCACAGAAACGCAATCCGGAGACAGATTACAAAATTGTTGAGGGATTTGTGCTGTGTAATTCAAAATTATTGGAAGATGGTATGCTCACTGTGTTATGTCATGCAAGTATACGTACAACTGTAAGTTAAGCTCTTTCAACGACGCTATGACGGTACCACTAGGGGTGCACTGCCGTTTATAGAAAGTGTTCGACGCATTATAACATTTATTCGAAACAAATACTATGGTAAACAGAATCAGCGCTGGAGATGTAGGATGTAGAGAGCAGTTTGTAAGAATTTGCGACTTCTCTCAGGATACCCCTTTCTTATTTCTACATCACTCCGCAGGGCTGTCGAGTGAGACAGATAGGGCTCGAGAGGGAGGCTGTTAAGCCTGCCAGTCTGCTGGGAAAGCAGAGACAATAGGCGGGTCGTGCGTTAACAGGCTCCGCGCCTGCAGCCCGTGTGGAGAGACGACGAAGCAGAGTGCACCGCGGAATCATCCGGCGAGCGAGCGAGCAGCCCTTCAGCGCCGGAGTCACTGTGCCAGCGACCCGAGAGCGGAGGTCGGCACCCAGACAGGCCGTAACGAGCACTTGTGCCCTCACCCAGGCGGCTGGCGGCTGGCAGCGGCGGTAACTGGCTGCCGTCGCGATGGTAACGCCCTGCCCCCCTTCCCTCTCCAGCGAGAGAGCTACTTGCCGAGACGTTCCAGAAGTCCTCAACCAAACAGAGATTCTGTACCACGATTTGAAATGAACTTCAAATTCTGTATTTCGTATCTTCCCTTTTTTCGTATTCTACATTTATGTCTGTCCCTCCATTTCTCTCTTTCCTCCTTGACGTACTTTTTTCGTCACCTTTCAGGCAACATGAGCTTATTGTCATTATTCTCGTCCCAGAAACACACACAAAACGCATATTATACAATTGTTGGCGGATCAACTCAGTTTATGTCATCTTTGACCAAAATTTGGTAACTTTCAATGCATTTTCCGTTGCCTGGAGAAGGTCTTCTTCTGTGCAGGTTGATAGACACAGTCGACACTGAAACATATGTTGAACAGTCTGTTCTTCCCCGGCGTCACATTGAGATTTGTTTTCTTCAACATATCCTCATTTTGCCAGATTAACCCGTGATGTGACCACTCGAGACCTTGACCTATTCATACTCTTACAGATCGACCAATTTTCATTAGGACCACGGGTAAATATTTTGGACATCTTTTCCAATCAGGATGATGATGATGTTAGGATTGAGCGACGCTCAATGAGCTGTCATCAGCGCCTGTACAAACTCCCATTTTTACACAGTCCAAATTTTACTCAGTCCAATCTAGCGGCTGTCACAAATGATGATCAGATCACGAGGTCAACACAAACACCCAGTCGCCGGGCAGAGAAAAATTCGAGACCCGCCTGGGAATCGATCCCAGGGCCCCATGATCCAGGGACAGCAACGCTAGCCACTAGACCACTAGCTGCAGACTTCCAACCAGGAGGGTCGGATGTCTCAAGCCTCCATAATTGCAGCCTGGCTCCTTCATCAGCGGTTGTTAGTTTCTACGATATTCTGAGGAAACGTTTCCTTGTCCTTAGTCTTTATGTGTAGCGTTGTTGGCCATGCATAAGATGCTTTTTTTTTCGCGCTCCGATTTCGTTCTTTCGCTGTTTGCTGCTATTTCTCTTCGAAGAGGATGTGGTGCAATTCCTGCAATGTGGCAGAGCCATTCGACTGGAGTTGACTTCAGTCTGTAATAATTCTGCATGTGTCGTTTCGAGCAATATCCATCTGTTTCGTCTTCGTTGATTCATACCAAAACAGACTGCTCTGCAGCGGAGTAGTATAATGTCATTCTGTAAGTTCGGATGGTATCAGTCTCACTGCACCATTGTGATCGGGTCTGTTTTCTCAGTAGGTTGCTCCTGGTGGAGACTTTTGATTTGAAAGTGTTGCAGTGTTTTTTGAACGTTAGAGATCCGTTAATTGTTATTCTTAGGTGTTTTGGAGTGCCACAGTGTTCCAGGTTAACCCTGACCATTCTATTTTTAGCTTGCAGGTGGCTTCCCTCTTTGTTAGATGGAAATGAAAGCGCAATATGTGTCTTTGATGGGTTTGGTTTAAGCTGGTTTATTCTGTAGTATTTCGACAGACCTTCAACAGCACTCTTTAGGGTGATTTCTATTGAATCGAAATTTGTGCTTTGGGTTGCCAGAGCGATATCACCAGCATACAAGGAACTCCTTCAATTGGGTACTATGGGTTGTTCGTTAGTATACAGGGTGTTACAAAAAGGTACGGCCAAACTTTCAGGAAACATACCTCACACACAAAGAAAGAAAATATGTTATGTGGACATGTGTCCGGAAACGCTTAATTTCCATGTTAGAGCTCATTTTAGTTTCGTCAGTATGTACTATACTTCCTCGATTCACCGCCATGATTTCATACGGGATACTCTAACTGTGCTGCTAGAAAATGTGCCTTTACAAGTACGACACAACATGTGGTTCATGCACGATGGAGCTCCTGCACGTTTCAGTCGAAGTGTTCGTACGCTTCTCAACAACAGATTCGGTGACCGATGGATTGGTAGAGGCGGACCAGTTCCATGGCCACCACGCTCTTTTGATCTCAACCCTTTTGACTTTCATTTATGGGGGCATTTGAAAGCTCTTGTCTACGCAACCCCGGTAACAAATGTAGATACTCTTCGTGCTCGTACATGGACGGCTGTGATACAATACGCCATTCTCCAGGGCTGCATCAGCGCTCATCAGGGATTCCATGCGACGGAGGGTGGATGCATGTATCCTCGTTAACGGAGGGCATTTTGAACATTTCCTGTAACAAAGTGTTTGAAGTCAGGCTGGTACATTCTGTTGCTGTGTGTTTCCATTCCATGATTAATGTGATTTGAAGAGAAGTAATAAAATGAGCTCTAACATGGAAAGTAAGCGTTTCCGGACACATGTTCGCATAACACATTTTCTTTCTTTGTGTGTGAGGAATGTTTCCTGAAAGTTTGGCCTTACCTTTATGTAACACCCTGTATACTAACGAACAAAACTGCACCTTCGATCTGCCAACGGCCTTCTAAATGAAGACAGAGAACTGGACAGAGCTTCAGGGCACTCTCTTGTCTTTGCATTGGAAAACAGCCCCCAAAAGGCAGAAGAATCAGCAATAAAGGTCGAGGAGTATACGGTAACCACAGAATTAAAGACACGTATAATGTGTATCCATATAACATGTACCCCGTAACTGAAAAGGGTCTTGATGATTCCTTAACTGGCAAAATATTCTGGATTAGTCCCCCCTTCGGATATCCAGGAGAGAGGGGAATGGTCAAGTGGGATAATGTTCTACAACTCGAGGCGTGGAATGTCAGAAGTCGGAACGTGGTAGGAAAGCTAGGAAATGTGAAATAAATTCTAAGGCTCAGTCTCGATGTAGTGGAGATCGATGAAGTAAAATGGGAAGAAGACAAGGATTTCTGTCCAGACGAGTATAGAGCAGCATCTACACTAGCACAAATTGGTATAACGGCAGTACGACTCATTATGAACAGGAAAGTAAGCAGAGAATGAGTTACTGTGAACGGTTCAGTTGTGGGGTTGTTCTCATCAGAATCGATAGCAAACCAACACCGACCTCAGAAATTTAGGTTTACATGTGGACGCCGCAGGCAGAAAGTGAAGAGATAGATTGTATGAGGACGTTCAAAGGGTAGTAAAGTACGTAAATGGACATGAAAATGTAATAGTAAAGGATGACTGGAAACCGTTGTCTGTAGGGGAAAGAGCAGGAAACAGAGTTATGGGAGAATATGGGGTTGGTAGGGACATAGACATACGAGAAAGATTAATTGCCTTTTGCAATAAATTTCAGCTAGTAACATTGAACACAGTGTTCAAGAATCACAAGAGGAGCAGGTACCGATATACTTGGACGAGGTACTGAAAGAATACAGTTAGATCACATCAAGGTCAGTAGATATTCTGAAATCAGATACTGAATGGATTGTAAACCGTACCAGGAGCAGATATAGAATCAGATCATAATTTCTTAAAGATGAAAGGTAGGCTGAAGTTAAAAAATCTAATCAGGGAGTATCAGTACGCAAAAAAGTGGAATACGGAAGTGGCAAGAAAGAAAGAGACATGCTTGGAATTCTTTGCTGCTGTAGGGACTGCAATAATCAGTAGCTCTGTAAGCAGTTCCGTAGAAGAGGAATGGACATTTCTAAAAAGGGCCATCGCAGATGCTGGACAGAGAAACATAGTTACAGAAAGTCAGCAGCGAGAAAACCATGGATAACACAAGAAATACTTAAGGTCTTGAAATTCGTTGCCGTTATGATATCGTGATAATGAGTGGCTCAGTTAAAGATAGCTGCAAAAGAACCATGTGTAACAGAAGGAACACTTCAGGTACTGAAATTCTGGAGCGCCGCTATACATACTGCGATAATCAGTAGCTCAGTAGCCAGTTCTGTTGAAGAAGAATGGACGTCTCTAAAAAGTGCCATCACAGAAGTGGCATCACAGAAGTTGCAAAGATAAACGTAGTTGTAGGATGGTAGCTGCGAAAAAAGAACACGGGTAGCAGAAGAAGTACTTCAGCTGATAGAAGAAAGAACGAACAACAAAGTCAATAGCTCTATTATTCAGAATGAAATTCCCATATGTCACGACGATTGTCACCTCCATCACTTTCAGGCAAAGAAAGGAGATCATTAGATTCTAATTTCATTTCGCACGTTTCATTCCCTAACCAAGTACGCAGTTAAGTCTATTTTAGATCTCAGTCCAATTGTGGGCTCCTTTCTTTCCAGCCAGCTTAGACTAGACAAATAGCCAAACTGAATCTCACCCACTCATGCAGAGCTGCTATTGAGGTAGATTTCTCCTTCAAGGTCACTGAAGCTTCCGTCCTCTCTTCTCCCTATCCCTTAAATCCGACAAATAAAAAAATTTATTAAAATACAACATTCCGTGGGGTATGCAACTCAAAACGCGACCACAGTCTGTCAATTACGTTGCAAGTTTTCTATGAAATGCTATCTGCTTTTGAGACAAACAGAAACATAAATTTAGAAAACTTTCCCTCGTGTAACATGGCCGGGTGTTGTGCATGTGATTGTGTCGTGAAATAAATTTTCAAACTTCGCAACATGGAAGATTTGAAACAAAGAAAATGAGTCTAATTAAATGCCAAAGGAAACTAATTGTGTGTTGAACGGAAACTATATAACTAAAACTCAGTACCGAAGCACAATATAACCGATATGTTATATGAAGTGCAATGATTGATGCACAAAAATGCACAAAAATAAATTACTGCTCTAATTGGAAGAAAATAACTGTTTGATATTACTGAAAATTCCAGTAGTTGCAAGCATGATACCTGAAATTTCAGACTACACACTGCCCTTGTAAGAATGCAAGACGAGATCTGCCCCGAAATAAAACTGACTAGCGTCTTGCTCGGCATGCCACCTTTTTGTGTGTGGAGGACTGACGTTCCCGCAAGGAAGTACAAGTTAGCAGATGCAGCTGCTAAAGATGAATTATCTACTCTACATTTTTTTGTCAGAAAAATTTGGTTGCCACGTGTGGCGTAGGCTGGAATGCACACAAGATAAAAATTCAATATTTCACTGTGGATCATGGAGGTGGGTTTCACTTCAAAGAAAATCATTTTTGAGAAATGAAACTCTGACAGCTCACAAAAAGACTGCACAACTTAGGAAGAGTCTAAAATTACAAAATTCACTCATGACAAAGAAACTACAAACCTACCTTTAAAATAAGTCATCTCCATAATGAAGTATTCTAGATAAGCTCTCTCAAATTCACG
Organism: Schistocerca americana; assembly: GCF_021461395.2. Lineage (NCBI taxonomy): Eukaryota > Metazoa > Arthropoda > Insecta > Orthoptera > Acrididae > Schistocerca > Schistocerca americana. The sequence continues at coordinate 99,616,673 of NC_060121.1, forward strand.
GAATAGAGATCTCATTCTTTTAAAAATTCAACTGCACTCTACAGCGCCTCAAACAAGAGTGCCCTGGCGCTGCACGACTGATAGACTAGCAACTCAACTGCTGATATAAGTCAATACGGAGTCAATGATCTCATTCACTACTCCAACAGTGCGTTCATGCACCTTTGTCCCAGCATAGTAAAGGTGGATTTTTTACAGTAGTAGAAAAAATTTCATACAGATCGTCTTAGCTGTGGAGAGTGAAATTTCTAAAAGTAATTACAGAGGAGTGACTACAATGGCATAAAGATATATATAAGACTACTAGTGTTAGTATTTAGGTTACAAAATGTGCAAGAGAATGCTCTGGAATGAGTTTTACGTATGAAGATTGTCTTTGCAGAAGGAGGAAGTACACAAACTATTAGCTGAGTTCTGTAGATTGTAGATAAATATTGTATCATTCATGGCACATAAAGATTTGCTTTAATAACTCGTATCATCAATACAGAGACTATTATGTGAATACATTTGAGGGAAAAATGTTGCATCACTTAGCACCACTGAGGCACTGTTAATATGTCTTCTCATTAATCTTGTGGCTAAAATAAATGCAGCTAGCATAATACTGACGCCTTTCTTGAAGTCCACTATCGATATGAATGCCGACCCCCTAGCACTGAACCCCCAGGTGAGCAACGCCAATGAGTATGAAGAATGTTCTAGGCTTAGGGGCAGCCAGTAAGGCAGCTGACCTTCTATGACTGACTACACTCTGCACATTGGAAGTAAATGCAGAATCAGGTATGGGCAGATTCAGGTAAGCAGTTTTCCACGGACAACTCATATATCAATTTGAAATTTCGCTGATAAACTCAGTACTACTGTTTCCATTAAGTGTGCAAAATTTATTTGAATCTCTGGTAACATCTTTGAATTTGTGATTTACATTACAAATAGGCTATCTGATCTGCACGTGCAGTATTGTCTTTATAAGAAATGACCTTATTCCAAGCAAATATTTCAAATATTACAACAAGAACGCATGAAAATGCAAGACAAAGTTTATGTACAAAGCAAGAGTATTGGTAGATTAAAATAGTCACTGTGATCAAAAATATCTACATACAAAAAGAATTACGCAATATTATGTGTCAGATACAAAGCAAAGTTGACAGGAGAAGCAATTGACAGAACATCATTATTTTCTGATGGTGACCAATAGGAATGAAAGTGTACAAGAAAAATCTAGTGTAAACACAACAGTAGATCATCTGCGACAAAAAGTGTATGTTTATTCAGAGCTAACAACTAACATGTAAAATATAGGAACAGTGGTAATAAAAATTCATAGATAAAAAACATACGCACAACGTAAAAGGAAGATAGTATATAGTCCAGAAACACAGGACAAACAACAAATGTATCATGGTGCATGTATAGGAAAAGGAAAGAGAATTAAGTTCACTTCAAAGCCAAAGTCTGAGTCAGTTTGAGTGATATTTTATTCTAATGTTATGTACTACTTTAGTGCACTGATCAGCTCTACAACATCAGTACTGTAAGGATATTGTACATTCTCTGAAGGTTCAGATTTTTCCCATAACATCCTTCACCTCAATCTACCTGCCAAAAACATCATATTCATATAGTAATTCCTTGCAAGTTAATTTACCTCCCAAAAATATCACGAAAATTTGCCTAAATTTCATTACCACATCATCATAATAATCGTTATTCTACGTGCCCGTATTCATGTATTTTTCCATGCTACATAATTTTATTTCACCCACCTACTCACACATCTTACTACATCCATTTGTTATCGTATCTATTTCATGCCTAGCAGCAAGTGTTACATTTTCAACTTAGTCTCCTCCTATACTAGTTTTTTGTAATTTTCTTATGTCGTGACATTTAACTTATTTATTGCCTCGAACACTAAATACTTATCCAAAGTGAGCTCTCATAAAACTACAGACACCACAGTACATAACCACACACAAAACTAGTTCATCAAAGAAGCTTAATTCATTATCGTACCCAAAAAAGGCAACTATTTCATCACAAAAACAGCGAAATCTCTTATTCTGCACATATGCAGCAAAAAACCAATGCAGTAAATCAGTAAACAAAACAGGGAACGCATTCATTGGCTAAGAAAAATCATACATACAAGTTTAAGCATAAAAGGGAAGCAGCAACTAAAGCCGAGTTCGTTATCACACAAATGCGAGATACAATTGTCATTATAAAATCCCAACAACACAGCAGTGTCAAAAGTTTATTGGTACACCAGTAACTGTGTAATGGATGACTTCACAAGGGGCAAAAACAATGTTAAGCAATAGTCATATTACGCAATAAAATTAATTAATGTTTTCCATGTCGACTTAGTGTCACCAAAAAATTTATTCTTCAATGGCGACTCCAATGTGCAATTGTGTGCTTAAATTTGGAACATATGCATAGAGCCAAACTCTTTTTAATATATATGTACATCGTGATGTCTGTCACAAATGGTTCAAATGGCTCTGAGCAGTATGGGACTCAACTGCTATGGTCATAAGTCCCCTAGAACTTAGAACTAATTAAACCTAACTAACCTAAGGACATCACACACACATCCATGCCCGAGGCAGGATTCGAACCTGCGACCGTAGCAGCAGCGCGGCTCCGGACTGAGCGCCTAGAACCGCACGGCCACCGCGGCCGGCATGTCTGTTACAATCTGACATGAAGACCAAAAGGCGAGTAGTTAGTTACAACAGACAAAAGAAAAGATACGTACTTCAACAGGACCTGTGCCCCACATGGGTTTATTTATAAAATCATCAGGAATACATAAGACCCTAAGAAAGTCGTTGATTGTACAATGCTTGAAGAGGATATCTTCCGTACAGGGAAGCATCTGTGTTTGTTTTGTTGTGCCAATTATTTCAGATCTTTCCAGACTGGATCCTTATTCTGTTCCTGTGCAATATCTTTTAAAGAAGAAATAACAGAGTTCTCAGAGGCAACATTCTGAATATACGGTATACTGAAGTTTTTCACAAGATTCGTTCCTATATTAATTTTATCTAAGCCAATGGGTACTTCTGAAAAAGCATTTTCTGAACTAAGAAAATGACAAAACGGAATTCTTTATCAAACAATGTCCGACGTTTTAATATGTCAGAGTTCAGTTTTGGAGGCATTAAAAATTTTAATGCACGATGATCTCTATAGATGAACGGAATTTCAAACTGCCCAGATGATTGCTAGTGCTTCTAATTCAGTTATTGAATAATTTCTTTCTGATTTAGTTAGAACGCTATTAGCAAAAGCCACACTTTTTTGCAACTTTTGATGAATCTGTTGTAAAATAAAAATCACGTGACTGGCCCGGAACATTGAGATGTGCATCTCTTAGACACAGAAACTCCACTTGCGCCTGTTCATCCGAGTGCTATAATGCGTTTTTGGTAGTAAGAGAACAAAGTTTTGCGGTGGCAAAAATTTTCATACCGAAGAAGCGACGGTAAAAATTTATGAAGCCAAGAAAGCTACGAACTTTTCCTTTGATAATAGGAACAGGAATGTCTGTGACCGCCAGAAGTTTTTTGGAATCACGCTCTATGCCTTCAGAAGAGATGATGTGTCCTGGAAACATTATTCTGATCTCACCAAATTTCGATTTTTCCGGATTGACAGTAATTCCTGATTCTTGAAAAATCTGGAGCAAACTATTTAGGATATGGTTATGGTGAGACTATGGTTTTTCAGCTATGAGGATTTCATAAACATATGAGGTAATGTGTTGCTTCAAGTACTCAGTTAGGACAGAGTTTAAACTGCGAATGAAGGCGGTAGAAGAAATGTTAAGATCAAATGGTAATTTGCGTGGACTGTACGGCTGGTCCCTGCGGAGGTTCGAGTCCTCGCTCGGACATGGGTGTGTGTGTTTGTTCTTAGGATAATTTAGGTTAAGTATTGTGTAAGCTTAGGGACTGATGACTATAGCAGTTAAGTCCCATAAGATTTCACACACATTTGAACATTTATAACTTGCGAAACTGATAGCATTCTTCGAAACAGAGAAATTCATTATATTGGGTGCAATTCTATTTGCCAGACACTAACTCTCAAATAGACTGAAGACAGAATTTGAAAACCGTTCAAATTCTGCAATAATTCAACGAAGATTTGGGGGTCTATCTGTCTCAGGTAAAATAATGTTGTTAATTTGTGTTGGTTCTAATAAGAATCCGGTCGATCCGTCATTTCTATCTACTGCGTGCAGTGGGTTATGGTACGAATCAACTACTGGCTCTATAACACCTTGCTGTAGCATAGACAGGATTTCAGCCGTCACTTGTTCTCTGTAATGCGCAGGAGTGATGTATGACTTAACACAAAATTTACTGTTAAATTAAACTTTAAATCTGTACTAAAAGTCCTTATAGTCCCACTACAGTGAGTAAAAACAACTGAATGTGAATGCAAAATGTCAAAAGATTCCTCCCATCTATATTTGTGCAATGCTCTATTATGTCTCATTTTTCTGTTGTCTGCTTTATGATCAGTGTAATCACAAGCTGTACATAAAAATCGCCTGTCACAGTAAAAGAATTCGGATGGAAAATGTCTGCAAGGTCTGAGAAAATGCATAGACGATTAATTTTCTCATCTTGTATTGATGTCCACACTTCAAATTTCAGAGCAACCTCTGCAATTATTTCAGAATTGTTAGAATTAAAAATTGCTTTGTGTTCATTTAAAAAATCTACTTGCAGTATCATGTTTGTCGACAACAGCGATACATACAAAAAACTCTTCACGAGTTTGTGGCTTTGACATGTGAAATCCAAACAAATTTGACTTCGTACGTCAACACTTTTGCCTGAAATAGCACCTTCAATTTTTATTTTATGAAAAGGGAATAATGGACAGTCTATCGTCTTTGAACATCTGTTGAAAGCTATTTCACTGATCACACAGTGTAGCACTCCTGCGTTAAGAACAGCAGGCAAAGTGACACCTAGAAAGATCGCTCTATGTGCGACAGCATTGTGTGTGTCTTTGATATCTGCAATACGATATCTCTTATGCCTTCACGATGTACAAAATTTACTGTTTTGGCATTGATGTATTTAGTCCTGTCTATAATGACGCCAGCCATCGGAGCTGCGGGTCATTTCTGTGTGTTGTTTCCACGCCGCTGGTTGTTGGACAGGTTAGGCGGTCTCACTTCGACTACCTATACGTCTCGCGACTGACTTGATCTACTTACGTTTAGCCGATGTTTACTGTCTTGCATTCTGTTATTAGTTTGCTTTGATGACTGTCTCTGTAATTTCTGTTTGCCGTGAGTTCTGTGGGCTTAACCTACCACAGTTGTATCCATTATAATACGAGCTGCGCCTATGGACGTTCTGTTTACTGCTATAGTTCCTATCTTGGTTTTCATAGCGTCTATTTTGTCGATTGCTTTGATCATGATCGTCACATCAGAAATGACTTCTGTCACTATAATAGTTCATATTATACCAGCGTGAATCATAGGTGATGTTTGTTATTTCGTCTGTAATTGCCTCTGTAGTAATCAGTTTTGCTTGATCGTTCTTCATTTCCATGATGGTGTGGTGGAAATGAATGTCGCCAGTCACGGTGTCTGTTTCGAGTGATACGGTTGACGAAGTCCAGTTCCAGTTCTTGTAAGAAAACTTGGGAAAGGGCCAACGTGGTCCCGACATCTTTCTGCCAATCTCACGTAACATAATGTGACGGCAATTTTGTTAAGCAAATGCGTGTCAACTCAGATACACTACAGTCAAACCTCGATAGAACGAATTTCATGGGACCATGAAAATTAAATTCTTATACCAGGGTTATTGTTATAATGAGACTTTGTTATCGTGACACGCCATGTTTTCGTGGCTGAGAAGTACGTTACTGTAGTACTTTTCTGATGAAAAATAACATTAAAAGACAAATAATGAAACAAATTTTGTTCACTTTATTTATTAATTTTGTACCTGTAGAATATCTTACTTTTGTGTGCAGAAAAATTCACTTATTTCCCTTTGTTTCTTTTTCGTAAAGATTCTCTTGTGAATATTGTCTTTATCACCCCTAACGGAATCAATTGCTGCGTTGAAATAATGGGGATTGAAGATGCTACTTGCAGAATGGTTTCCAACTGACCTAACAACTCCATCAGAGGAGGAGGATTCGCACTTACCACTTCACTGTCATCGTCAGAATCTTCAACAGACGAATTTCTCATCACCATCTTCACTTTCGGAAATTCCTGCATTTTCCCAGCAGTTCACAATCACATTCTGCTGTACATTGTTCCAGGAACTAGCAATCATGTCACAAGCTATTTCGCATCGGAAACTGTACGGATTACTCACATTTCTTTCAATGTTTGAGATCACGTGTTGAAATAAATGTGAACGGTATTTTGTCCTACAGTTCTTTGTTATCCACCAACAATTCTATTTTCTTATTCTTCATTGACATGTCTTTATCAAGTGAAAGCAGTCACTCAGTGGAAAGAGTAGACTTCATCCATGCTTTTCGCTTTGCCTTGTAAAAGACTGCAATAAAAGAAATCACATTAAAAATGTTCAAATGTCTCTGAGCACTATGGGACTTAACATCTAAGGTTATCAGTCCCCTAGAACTTAGAACTACTTAAACCTAACTAACCTAAGGATATCACACACATCCATGCCCGAGGCAATATTCGAACCTGCGACCATAGCGGTCGCGCGGTTCCTGACAGAAGCGCCTAGAACCGCTCGGCCGCACTGGCCGGCCTCACATTTACAAAACGATTGCAGCAAAACATTACAGCTGAAGCTATAAAGTATTGAATTAACTTCTAAATTAAAGGAAGGTAAAATAAAATGTATGTACCCTCTTACCTGGTAAGCTTCTTTCATTTCTGAAGCACTGTGGGTTTGCTTATCGTCCGGTCCTGAAGCGTTGGTGCAGAGAAGAACGGTTAGACGTACATTAGACTGCTTCCCTACTTTACATTTTTCTTCTCTAAAGACCATCGTCTTCTCTGGTATCAGTTGATAAAACCATCCCGTCTCATCTGCTCTGTACAAGATTTCAGGACTGTATTTTTCCAACAGTTTACACGTGGTATTTTTCCTACAAATTTCTGCATCACCCAAAGGTGCTGATTTATCTTGTCCTGAAACCACTTCAAAAATGATCCCATGCTTGTCCTTAAATCCTTGCAACCATTCGTTGCCTGCATTAATATTAGAATCGCCAAGCAACTTAGCGAAATCTAAGGCTTTTCGTCATATCAACTGACGGACCATTAAATGGTACATTCTGTGCACGTATCTCATTAAACCACTGCAGTGTAGGACTCTCTTCATTGTTAGCAGCAGGCGTCTTCATTCTTTTTCCTAAGGGGTTAAATTTGCCACCTACAAAACTTTCTTCAAATTCTTTTCGCTTCTTAAGGAATGTAGCTAACGTTAATTGCGCAAGTCCATACTTTCTCGCCACGTCTACTTGTTTCATTCCGTTATCATTGTCTTTGAGAAGCTTCATTTTGTCTCCAACATTATTTGTTTCCGAATTCCAGCCATTTACAAATCTCAGCGAAGTCCAAAGCGTTTACATCAACTAAAAACGTTCATAGGTTGAAAAAACCGCAGAGATAAGCTGCGTATGATCCCAACAAAACACTTCTGTCTGCTGCCGAAGCTCAACAATGGACCAACTAAACACACGTTCAAACAAAGGAGCTCTTTGACGTTTGCCGCTCAACACAGCTTGCCCCCGGGTGTACGCTTTTCTCTTTACCGCTAGAATAAATACAGTACTGTAGTGTGTAGTGAAGCTTCTGGAAATGAAGCGCCTAAAATCCAGTAACTAAATAAGCAATACCTAACGCTACAGAGATGTGCTTAGAAGTAGGAAATACTAAGTAGCTCGAAATTTTGTCTTCTTTATAACAGGGTGTTGCTTAATTTGCTTCATCGTTGTAATGAGAGATGATTAACGTGGTACATATAGGAAATCAGCCAGGGCCATATTAAATTACCGCTGTACACGGATTTATCGGTGTATTGGTAATTGTTGCACGGATATTTGACCTTATACAGATTTGTGAGGCATTGGCTCCTACGTAACGTCTCTCAAAATATTTGACTTGACATGAAAACTCAGGTTTATCAATATTTTCCGTCATTATTATACTATGTTTTACACGGTCCTGAGAAGCTTCTGAGTGTGGTAAAAATCAGCTTCACTCTTACAGTCTCTGATTTCAGACCGAATTCTCACAGCTGGCTCGCTTTCAAGATACTCATACATGAATTCTAGTTTACGGCATTTGGTGGTAGTGAAATTAAATTTTGATCTAACCAGGCTTCTGTGTAAATGTCGTTCCGAAAGTTTCGAAAAATTTTGAATTTACGAACAACGGCAATGAATAATTTACAACAGCAAAAAGCATATGAGGACCTTACAACCTTGGTGACTGCATCTCGTCTGGTGTGTGCATGGGCGTAACGCAATCTGTTCGTTGCAGAAATGATGATGTCCTTACGTTTGCCATGCTGCCGCAAAATCTCCATCAATTTCTGAAATCGATATTGATACAACGATTTTTAAATATAAATATGTTTTTACTTTTTATGAAGATATTTCACAACTATGTATAAGATTGAACTCGCACTGCCTAACACCGGTCCCACTCACACAGGCACACAGTTTACTGTTGCAATAAACATTTGAATAACACGTAACGTTTCACAAGGTAGACTTAATAATTTTACGTGTACATTAGCATTGTTGTCGTTGTTGTGGTCTTCAGTCCTGAGACTGGTTTGATGCAGCTCTCCATGCTACTCCATCCTGTGCAAGATTCTTCATCTCCCACTGCCTTCTGCAGCATACATCCTTCTGAATCTGCCTAGTGTATTCATCTCTTGGTCTCCCTCTACGATTTTTACCCTCCACGCAGCCCTCCAATACTAAATTGGTGATCCGTTGATGCCTCAAAACATGTCCTACCAACCAATCCCTTCTTCTCGTCAAGTTGTGCCACAAACTCCTCTTCTCCCCAATTTTATTCAATATTTCCACATTAGTTATGTGACCTACCCATCTAGTCTTCAGCATTCTTCTGTAGCACCACATTTCGAAAGCTTCAATTCCCTTCTTATCCAAACAATTTATCGTCCATGTTTCACTTCCATACATGGCTACACTCCATACAAACACTTTCAGAAACAACTTCCTGAAATTTAAATCTATACTCAATGTCAGAAATTTCTCTTCTTCAGAAACTCTTTCCTTGCCATTGCCAGTCTACATTTTATATCCTCTCTACTTCGACCATCATCAGTTATTTTGCTCCCCAAATAGCAAAATTCCTTTACTACTTCAAGTGTCTAATTTCCTAATCTAATTCCCTCAGCATCACCCCACTTAAGTCGTCTACATTCCATTATACTCGTTTTGCTTTTGTTGATGTTCATCTTATACCCTCCTCTCCAGTCACTGTCCATTACGTTCAACTGCTCTTCCAAGTCCTTTGCTGTCTCTAATAGAATTACAATGTCATCGGCAAACCTCAAAGTTTTTTATTTCTTCTCCATGGATGTTCATACCTACTCCGAACTTTTCTTTTGTTTCCTTTACTGCTTGCTCAATACACAGATTGAATAGCATCAGGGAGAGGCTACAACCCTGACTCACTCCCTTCCCAACCACTGCTTCCCTTTCGTGTCCCTCGACTCTTATAACTGCCATCTGGTTTCTGTACAAATTGTAAATAGCCTTTCGCTCCCTCTATTTTACCCCTGCCACCTTCAGAATTTGAAAGACAGTATTCCAGTCAACATGTTCAAAAGCTTTCTCTAAGTCTACAAATGCTAAGAACATGGGTTTGCCTTTCCTTAATCTTTCTTCTAAGATAAGTTGTAGGGTCAGTATTGCCTCACGTGTTTCAAATTCTGTACGGAATCCAAACTGTTATTCCCCGAGGTCAGCTTCTATCAGTTTTTCCATTCGTCTGTAAGGAATTTGCGTTAGTTGCAGCTGTGACTTCTTAAACTGATAGTTCGGTAATTTTCACATCTGTCAGCACCTGCTTTCTTTGGGATTGGAATTACTATATTCTTCTTGAAGTCTGAGGGAATTTCGCCTGTCTCAAACATGTTGCTCACCAGATGGTAGAGTTTTGTTAGGCCTGGCTCTCCGAAGGCTATCAGTAGTTCTAATGGAATGTTGTCTACTCCCGTGGTCTTGTTTCGACTTAGGTCTCTCAGTGCTCTGTCAAACTCTTCACGCAGTATCATATCTCCCACTTCATCTTCATCTACCTCCTCTTCCATTTCCATAATATTGTCCTCAAGTACATTGCCCTTGTATAGGCCCTCTATATACTCCTTCACCCTTTTTGCTTTCCCTTCTTTGCTTAGAACTGGGTTCCCATCTGAGCTCTTGATATTCATGCAAGTGGTTCCCCTTTCTCCAAAGGCCTCTTTAATTTTCCTGTAGGCAGTATCTAACATACCCCTCGTGAGATAAGCCTCTACATCCTTACATTTGTCCTCTAGCCATCCCTGCTTAGCCATTTTCCACTTCCTGTCGATCTCATTATTGAAAAATTTGTATTCCTTTTTTCCTGCTTCACTTACTGCATTTTTGAATTTTCTCCTTTCATCAATTAAATTCAGTATCTCTTTTACCTACTTGATCCTCTGCTGCCTTCACTATTTCATTCCTCGAAGCTACCCATTCTTCATCTACTCCTCCATTCCTGTGAATTGTTCCCTTATGCTCTCCCCGAAACTCTGTACAACCTCTGGTTCTTTCAGTTTATCCAGGTCCCATCTCCTTAAATTCCCGCCTTTTTCCAGTTTATTCAGTTTTAATCTACAGATCACAGCCAATAGATTGTGGTCAGAGTCCACATCTAGCCCTCGCTATGTCTTACAGTTTAAAATCTGGTTCCTAAGTCTCTGTCTTACCAATATATAATCTACCTGAAACCTTTTAGTATCTCCAGGGTTCTTCTACGTATACAATCTTCCTTCATGATTCTTGAACCAAGTGTTGGATATGATTAATGTATGCTTTGTGCAAAATTCTACCAGGCGGCTTCCTCTTTCATTTCTTAGCACCAATCCTTATTCACCTACTACATTTCCTTCTCTTCCTTTTCCTACTCCCAAATTCCAGTCACCCATGACTATTAAATTTTCGTCTCCCTTCACTACCTCAATAATTTATTTTATCTCATCATACATTTCATCAATTTCTTCATCATCTGCAGAACTAGTTGGCATATAAACTTGTACTACTGGCGTAGGCGTGGGCTTCGTGTCTATCTTTGCCACAATAATGCGTTCACTATGCTGTTTGCAGTAGCTTACCCGCACTCCTATTTATTTATTCATTATGAAACCTACTCCTGCATTACCCGTATTAGATTTTGTATTTATAACCCTGTCCTCACCTCACCAAAAGTCGTGTTCCTCCTGCCACCGAACTTCACTAACTCCCACTATATCTAATTTTAACCTATCCATTTCCCTTTTTAAATTTTCTAACCTACCTCCCCGATTAAGGGATATGACATTCCACGCTCCGATCCCTAGAACGCCACTTTTCTTTCTCTTGATAACGACGTACTCTTGAGAAGTCCCCGCCCGGAGATACGAATGGAGGACTATTGTACCTCCGGGATATTTTACCCAAGAGGACGCCATCATCATTTAATCGTACATTAAAGGTGCATGGCCTCGGGAAAAACTACGGCTGCAGTTTCCCCTTGCTTTCAGCCGTTCGCAGTACCACAACAGCAAGGCTGTTTTGGTTAGTGTTACAAGGCCAGATCAGTCAATCATCCAGTCTGTTTCCCCTGCAACTACTGTAAAGGCTGCTGCCCCTCTTCAGGAACCACACGTTTGTCTGACCTCTCAACAGATACCCCTCCGTTGTGGTTGCACTACGGTACGGCAATCTGTATCATTGAGGCACGCAAGCCTGCCCACCAACGGCAAGGTCCATGGTTCATTAAGATTTACAAATACATAAAATTAATTATAATAACAATAACACCTACAAAATACGAATTACAATACCGAGCGAGGTGGCGCAGTGGTTAGCACACTGGACTCGCATTCGGGAGGACGACGGTTCAATCCCGCGTCCGGCCATCCTGATTTAGGTTTTCCGTGATTTCCCTAAATCGTTCCAGGCAAATGCGGGATGGTTCCTTTCAAAGGGCACGGCCGACTTCCTTCCCCATCCGCCCCTAATCCGATGAGACCGATGACCTCGCTGTCTGGTCTCCTCCCCCTAAAACCAACCAACCAACCAATTACAATGATATTACGGTGAAGCAAGGACTGCTAACATATTTTGTGCTATTTTATATCAAGAAATTTTTACTGAGCTAATGGTTTTTACTTAGATTGGTAGTAAGATCTCGATGATGGTGTTTTTTTTAAGATCTGACAGTGTGAAAACGTTTCGCTATAGCATACAGTCGTGGATATTTCGAAATTTTTTCCAACAAAATAATTAAATACGAGTTCTCAAGAGAAAAATGTTTATTGTAACATTCATGTATCTACATAAAGCTGAAAGCTGAACACTCGAAAGAAATGTTGTTGTTGTTGTGGTCTTCAGTCCATAGACTGGTTTGATGCAGCTCTCCATGCTACCCATACTCTATCCTGTGCAAGCTTCTTTATCTCCCAGTACCTACTGCAACCTACATCCTTCTGAATCTGCTTAGTGTATTCATCTCTTGGTCTCCCTCTACGATTTTTATCCTCCACGCTGCCTACCAATACTAAATTGGTGATCCATTGATCTTCCCCGAGGTCGGCTTCTACTAGTTTTTCCATTCGTCTGTAAAGAATTCGCGTTAGTATTTTGCAGCCATGACTTATTAAACTGACAGTTCGATAATTTTCGCGTCTGTCAACACCTGTTTTCTTTGGGAATTAAATTATGATATTCTTCTTGAAGTCTGAGGGTATTTCGCCTGTCTCATATATCTTGCTCTCCAGATGATAGAGTTCTGTCAGGACTGGCTCTCCCAAGGCTGTCAGTCGTTCTAATGGAACGTTGTCTACTCCCGGGGCCTTGTTTGGCCTCAGGTCTTCCACCGCTCTGCCAAACTCTTCACGCAGTATCATATCTCCCATTTCATCTTCATCTACATCCTCTTCCATATCCATAATATTGTCCTCAAGTACATCGGCCTTGTATAGACCCTCTATATACGCCTTCCACCTTTCGGCTTCCCCTTCTTTGCTTAGAACTGGGTTCCCATCTGAACGTTTAACATTCATACAAGTGGTTCTCTTTTCTCCAAAGGTCTCTTTGATTTTCCTGTATGCAGTATCTATCTTACCCCTTTTGAGATAAGCCTCTACATCCTTAAATTTGTCATCTAGCCATCCCTGCTTAGGCATTTTGCACTTCCTGTCGATATCATTTTTGAGACACTTGTATTCCTTTTTGCCTGCTTCATTTACTCCATTTCTATATTTCCTCCTTTCAAAAATTAAATTCAATATTTCTTCTGTTACCACAGGATTGCTAGTAGCCCTCGCCTTTTTACTCACTTGATCCACTGCTGCCTTCACTACTTCATCGCTCAAAGCTAACCATTCTTCTTCTACTGTATTTCTTTCCACCATTCGTGTCAATTGTTCCCTTACGCTTTCCCTGAAACTCTGTACAACCTCTGGTTTAATCAGTTTATCGAGTTCCCATGTCCTTAAATTCCCACGTTTTGCAGTTTCTTCAGTTTTAATCTACAGTTCATAACCAATAGATTGTGGTCAGAGTCCACATCTGCCCCTGGAAATGCCTTACAATTTAAAACCTGGTTCCTAAATCTTTGTCCTACCATTATATAATCGATGTGACACCATCTAGTATCTCCAGGATTCTTCCAGTTATACAACTTCTTTTATGATTCTTGAACCAAGTGCTGGCTATGATTAAGTGCAAAATGCTACCAGACGGCTTCCTCTTTCATTTCTCACCCGTAATCCATATTCACCCACTATGTTTTCTTCTCTCCCTTTTCCTACTCTCGAATTCCAGTCACCCATGACTATTAAATTTTCGTCTCCCTTCACTACCTGAATAATTTCATTTATCTCATTGTACATTTCTTTAATTTCTCCGTCATCTGCAGAGCTAGTCGGCATATAGACTTGTACTACTGTTGTAGGCGTGCGCTTCGTGTCTATCGTGGCCAAAATAATGCGTTCACTATGCTGTTTGTAGTAGTTTACCCGAACTCTTATTTTTTATTCATTATTAAACCGACTCCTCCATTACCGTTATTTGATTTTGTATGTATAACCCTGTATTCACCTGACCAGAAGTGTTGTTCCTCCTGCCACTTAACTTCACTAATTCCCACTATATCTAACTTTAACCTATCCATTTCTGCTTTTAAATTTTCTAACCTACCTGCCCGATTGAGGGATCTGACATTCCACACTCCAACCCGTAGAACGCCAGTTTTCATTCTCCTGATAACAACGTCCTTCTGAGTATTCCCCGGTCGGAGATCCGAATGGGGTTGGCAGTGACGTTGGAAAATCCTCTATAATTAGGGAGATCCCGACAATGAGTTAACAAATTACATGAAATTAATCGTGATATAAACACAGTAAGATTCTGAAAACATTCCTTTCCTAGAAGCTTTCCCCTGCATCTGGTGTGGTCTTTCAGTGCGTGTTCTGTCCTGTCATCGCTGCACCGCGGTTAACTTTTTTTGTCCGACTTCACATATTTTTGTAAATGCGAATTCCATGTATTGGCCCTGTAAGTGCGGCCACATGGGGAAATTAGGATGTTTCTTTCCTTTCTAGGCATGTGTGTCAGAGAAGCTCGTTTAATAGGTTATTGTCCGCTAATGGTGCCTGCCTCCCCGCTGGAAAGGGTCGGCGTTTATTGCCCCTCTTGAAATGCGTTCCATTTTCTACTTGTCTCGACGGCTGGAAACTCGCTGCGTTCATTTCAGAACAAAGTGATTGCGATACTACATGACTATTAACATGCAAAATATGGAACCCTTGTTAGTACCAAGTTCATGTCGACCATATATGAAGTATTACTCTTCGTACTATGCAAATTCTGATCACTTTTACCTGAAGTCGTGCTTCTTTGGTATCAAACTCGTCTGCTGTTTAAAATAGTACGTTAAGCAGCAAAATTATACCGCCACCTTACAAGAATGTCGTTTTCCCCAGATAATACTTAGTTCCCCGAGCACTTTTCGGTTACTCGCCTCCATCTTCGTCGACGTTAATCCCAGAATGCGAAGAAAAATTGTACGAAGAGTGTCTGTACTTCATTCAAAATTTATTGAAATTGGTAACTTATGATTAATTTCCTTTAGCGTGGATCCTTTACACGTAATGTGGGAATTCTTCACCAAGCAACAAACGACTTGCTCATTAAAACAGTCAAAATGGGCCTTCCTCGATCTTTCGGCCTTGCTTTATCAGGAGTAGGAAAAGGATAAGACTCACCTGCCTGGATTCTTTCCAGTTCACTCCTGATTCGCCGGACAGCAATAAACGATGCAATAGTTTGTTTGGCCACAAGTTTTGTCGTAGACTTTAGTTTCAGTGAAGCATCGAGTACAGTTTGTTTCCTCATAAAGTGGTAGACATTCGGAACCACTTATCGGATTTGGCTGTAAAGAACTTTACCACTGAACATGATTTGGACTGGTAACATCTCCAACTACGAATGTCTTCCCCCGTAGTATTCACTAGCTGAGCGCTCCGCCTGAAATGACGGCAACACGTCCTTCCTTGGCGATCGACAGAGTAAAGAGCACACACAGTGCAAGTTGTTTACTTACAGGGGGAGGCCACGGCACTGGGATCACGGATTCTCTTCAGACTTTGTGCACCTTTAGCAGGCAGTTAAGACAAAGTAATGTACAAGTAGTAAGGTGAACAACTCTAGAAATTCCGAGAAAATCGAAAAAGAAGTTTTATGCATCTATTGTGTACATCTTGTATCTGTGCAATGGGACGGAGGGCAGGCACACTTGTGAACAAGTGTTTAGCGTTCGCACATGGAAAGAAGGTCGTGGACGAGGCAATAATTGGAATTCTGGAAACACTCACTTTTTAATCTATGTTTTTTTATCACTGATCTCATTATATCATTTATATGTGATTTGAGAGGTAATATAACGAAAAAAAATCACTTGCATTTTCATGATGTTTTAGTGAATTTCATATATTATTTGACTATATACTACTTTTAATTACATTTCCGAGGACGAGGAACACACATGGGAGGCTCAAGTCTAACCATGATAAATAATGATGCAAATTACATTATTCACAATCAGCAGTATAGTAAGTCACTTTGGGCCAGGCCCAAAGAGTAATGTAGAATTACTTGTTGGATGTGCTCTCGACTTCACACGTTTTGGATGTTATTTGCTAAACAGACATGGAAAACTTCATGCAAATACACAGGTTCTTTTTTTACTATATTGCCTCTCTAATGTCATACAAATTATATAATGAGACCTGTGATGAAAAAATATAGGTTAATAAAGAAATGTCAGTACTATCCGAACTGTCGTGTCATGCACGACGCGCTAACTACATGACCACAATGAATTAGTACGCCTGGCGACTTTGCGTGGATAGATAATGGAGACAAAAGACGCGTAAAACTTTCTCGGACTTGCCAGAGTAGTGCACCTTACTACTTGCACAGTATCTTGTCGTAAAGGCCCACTAAAGGTGTACGAAGTTTGAAGAGAAACCGCGCTCCAAACGTAGTAGCCACCCCTTGTTGGCACTGAGAGCACGTTTATTGCGGAAACCACCGTAGTGGGTGTTGTTATTTATACAAATATCGAATATTTCGGTACGGCAAACGTAACACAGGAAATTTCAAGAGGATTCTAGAATCGATAAATATTAAACAAAAACATTTGTTATTTATCAGATTTGAGCTGTGGACCTCCACTGCTACAGTTTATTTCGAGTAGCACAGCCACCAGTGATATTTGTGGTGTCCCATCGTACAAATTTGATCTTTTTTGGCACATTAAGAGTGTTGTGGATTGGCAAGAGAGCCAACCCACTATGAGAGGAAGCCGAAAGGCACGCGTTTTAGCTCACGCAGGCTGGCGTGAGGTCTGGAATACACTCCTGGAAATGGAAAAAAGAACACATTGACACCGGTGTGTCAGACCCACCATACTTGCTCCGGACACTGCGAGAGGGCTGTACAAGCAATGATCACACGCACGGCACAGCGGACACACCAGGAACCGCGGTGTTGGCCGTCGAATGGCGCTAGCTGCGCAGCATTTGTGCACCGCCGCCGTCAGTGTCAGCCAGTTTGCCGTGGCATACGGAGCTCCATCGCAGTCTTTAACACTGGTAGCATGCCGCGACAGCGTGGATGTGAACCGTATGTGCAGTTGACGGACTTTGAGCGAGGGCGTATAGTGGGCATGCGGGAGGCCGGGTGGAGGTACCGCCGAATTGCTCAACACGTGGGGCGTGAGGTCTCCACAGTACATCGATGTTGTCGCCAGTGGTCGGCGGAAGGTGCACGTGCCCGTCGACCTGGGACCGGACCGCAGCGACGCACGGATGCACGCCAAGACCGTAGGATCCTACGCAGTGCCGTAGGGGACCGCACCGCCACTTCCCAGCAAATTAGGGACACTGTTGCTCCTGGGGTATCAGCGAAGACCATTTGCAACCGTCTCCATGAAGCTGGGCTACGGTCCCGCACACCGTTAGGCCGTCTCCCGCTCACGCCCCAACATCGTGCAGCCCGCCTCCAGTGGTGTCGCGACAGGCGTGAATGGAGGGACGAATGGAGACGTGTCGTCTTCAGCGATGAGAGTCGCTTCTGCCTTGGTGCCAATGATGGTCGTATGCGTGTTTGGCGCCGTGCAGGTGAGCGCCACAATCAGGACTGCATACGACCGAGACACACAGGGCCAACACCCGGCATCATGGTGTGGGGAGCGATCTCCTACACTGGCCGTACACCACTGGTGATCGTCGAGGGGACACTGAATAGTGCACGGTACATCCAAACCGTCATCGAACCCATCGTTCTACCATTCCTAGACCGGCAAGGGAACTTGCTGTTCCAACAGGACAATGCACGTCCGCATGTATCCCGTGCCACCCAACGTGCTCTAGAAGGTGTAAGTCAACTACCCTGGCCAGCAAGATCTCCGGATCTGTCCCCCATTGAGCATGTTTGGGACTGGATGAAGCGTCGTCTCACGCGGTCTGCACGTCCAGCACGAACGCTGGTCCAACTGAGGCGCCAGGTGGAAATGGCATGGCAAGCCGTTCCACAGGACTACATCCAGCATCTCTACGATCGTCTCCATGGGAGAATAGCAGCCTGCATTGCTGCGAAAGGTGGATATACACTGTACTAGTGCCGACATTGTGCATGCTCTGTTGCCTGTGTCTATGTGCCTGTGGTTCTGTCAGTGTGATCATGTGATGTATCTGACCCCAGGAATGTGTCAATAAAGTTTCCCCTTCCTGGGACAATGAATTCACCGTGTTCTTATTTCAATTTCCAGGAGTGTAGGTCAAGGAAATGAGACTAACAAAAAACGTACGTAGCTGCTGGAATACTTAACTTTAATCCATAGTTGGTGAACATCGCTCTTGACGGTACATGTTTTACAGCATCAATAGTAACTGGTAATGACGCCTTGCTAGGTCGTAGCAAATGACGTAGCTGAAGGCTATGCTAACTATCGTCTCGGTAAATGAGAGCGTATTTTGTCAGTGAACCATCGCTAGCAAAGTCGGCTGTACAACTGGGGCGAGTGCTAGGAAGTCTCTCTAGACGTGCCGTGTGGCGGCGCTCGGTCTGCAATCGCTGATAGTGGCGACACGCGGGTCCGACGTATACTAACGGACCGCGGCCGATTTAAAGGCTACCACCTAGCAAGTGTGGTGTCTGGCGGTGACACCACAAAGAGTAAAAGAAGACGTGGTTTTAATATGAATAAATATTATATTTCTAATTATTCTGTTGCTTACGGGAAGAAAATGTAATTTTGATTGCGTTCTAATACTGGAGCCCAGGTGTAGATCCAGTGAGTTTCTTCGGTGGCAGAATCAGCTGTTGCTTGTAACTCCAGCGTAAAGATTGTCACAAGTGTAGTAACAGCGTCCGATCAGCCAAGTACATTCATATATGTCTCTTTTTTTACATCCAAAATAATGGTGGGCTTAGCTTAACAGTCCACCACAATCTGCAAACATAAATTAAAGCTACTTGGCGCTAAATTTCTATTCGCTATTTAAACATGGAACGAACTGAGTGCTGTTAGTATTTACGTGTGTTGGAGCGTAGTTGGAACAACTACCGGAATATCTTGTTCCAGGAAAATATAAGTCTAGTACAACAAGCCGAGAAATTGATAGTAAGTGTCACTCCTGGGCGTTAAATACCGATACTTCATAACAACAGCCTGTGAATATTGTTCCCTTACTGTATGAGAATTATTGGTAGCACCATGACAATTAATGGTAGCTTTGTGTTCAAAACAATTTATTCAAAAGCAACCCGTTTCCGTGACAAACTGCACAGTTTTTCTTTGAAACATATAACCGGAATTTGAATGTTCAACAAGATTTATTCCACAATCTATACCTCGGTCTTAGACGATTTTCAAGTGCGACAAGCACCAAAAACCATTAGACTTCATCAGAGCCAATGTCGTCGTCAAAATATGTATCTTCGAATATATAAACCAATTTTCTCAAAAGAAAATGCGAGAAAATTTGCGTAATAGGCTAATTCACTGGAATTAGCGTGACTTTTTCTGTTGATATGGTTGTGGAATAAAGTAGACGACCAGATCAGAGATTTAAACTTCCTTACACTGTATCTAAGGAACCACAGCACTCTGCAGCTACTGTTTGCGTAATAGGCTA
This sequence comes from Schistocerca americana, assembly GCF_021461395.2. NCBI lineage: Eukaryota > Metazoa > Arthropoda > Insecta > Orthoptera > Acrididae > Schistocerca > Schistocerca americana. The sequence continues at coordinate 99,636,628 of NC_060121.1, forward strand.
ATTCACTGGAATTAGCGTGACTTATTCAGTTGATATGGTTGTGGAATAAAGTAGACGACCAGATCAGAGATTTAAACTTCGTTACTGTGTCTAAGCAGCCACAGCAGTAGCTGCAGAGTGCTGTGGTTCCTTAGACACAGGGTAACGAAGTTTAAATCTCTGATCTGGTCGTCTACTTTATTCCACAACCATATCAACTGAATAAGTCATGCTAATTCCAGGGAATTAGCCTATTGCGCGAATTTTATCGCATTTGCTTTTCGTAAAATTGGTTTATATAGGCCAAGATACTTAATTTCAATTGTGTTCTAGCTAAGTACAATGATTTTAGATACTTGTAACACTTGAAAATGACCTGAGGCTGAAATCTAGATTGTGGAATAAAACCTGCTGAACTCCCAAATGGGAATTACCTGTTTCCAAATGTTTTATATGACCGCGGCTTCACACCAAAGTAAAATCATATTGCACAGTCGTCAGGTCAGTTTACCGGAAGAAATTGGACCTCTAATAGGAGATAAAAAACAAACAAACAAGACTTCCATAGAGCTGCTTGTGCGTGAAATGCACGTTACACATATCAGACAACTGCTTATTGCTTCTCTGGCCAATGCTACTTCTCTTATAACTTCAACAGTTTGACGATGCTTACAGATATATGTCGCACCGATTTTGAATCTTCTAAAGCCATGGCTCTACTTTGAATTCCAGCGCTCACATTTTACTTAGTTTATTGATCCTTGTGAGCACAGAGACAGAAATTTTAATCTTCTCACACTGATAAGGACTTTTACGAAGTAAGTTCTTTGTTTCTCTTTTGATTCCCTTTCCTCTAGAAAGGCTCGTCGAGCTGCGGAAACGACTGCTAATTATAATTGTTCGCCTTGAGCCACCTCTCTTCCTAATTAAGTGTTGCGTTAATTTATTAGCAACTGTTTGCGTTGTTTACCTGGAGCCCTGAAGCAATTTTTCCCTTCTTCTTAATTGAGTATTAGGTTAATTTCTTAAAATTAAGCACATTATTTACTTGAAGCACCGAAGCGATTGTTTCCTTCTTCTGCTAGCCTCCGTCGCAATGCTAAAAGAATTTGCCAACTTAGCTACTTGTCTTAATCTTCTGGATTGAGATATATATCTCTGCACTGGCTATCAACCAAACTGATTACCTAATGTTAAGACCGTTATTTCGCTGAAACTCCGAGGAAACATACGAATAAAACGGACACGTTTACAAAACGAGCAATTTGACGCCGAGAAAAATAGGTGGAAGACAGATAGATATTCCGATTTTCAAGGAAATCTAATGTTTCTACTTTTCTTTGTTTATGGGAAAGATTACAACTAAAACGCATGAAATAATCGTCTGATTTTAGTTGTTATAGTCTCATTAACACCAATATTAATGAGCACTACGACATCTCTGTTGATACACATGCATAGTGTCACTACCGGTTTCGTTACCAGTAGTCATCTTTAGGGTGTCTGCAGTCAGCCGTGGAACACTAAAGATGGGGAAATGTTACGTTATCAGTAAACGATCGCAAAGTTACTACTCTACATTTTATTCAAACGAGGTCATAGTTTATAGGTTACGAATTAGTTCATTCCATTATTAGATCTTTAGTAGTATGTTACACACCAAATCAAGTACAAAATGACCTGTTTTATACCCTATTGCAATCACAAAGTTTGCGAATGGATAATAATTTGCGATTAAACAAGAGAGAAAAATAGGCTTAAGACTATAATATCTTCACTATTAAATAGGCAACTCACACTTCCAACAGTCTTACCATCAATCCTAACCGAATTGTGACAGTATCACGCAACAACGCAACGTTGGAACCAAAAAATGGAAATGACCATCATACAGTCCGCCCACGGGAACTGAGTGGCAAGCGTGACATAATGTCACTGCTAAGGGCCCGGGTTCGATTCCCGGCTGGGTCGTAGATTTTCTCCGCTCAGGGACTGGGTGTTGCGTCGTCCTAATCATCATCAAGTTGCGGAAGTGGCGTAAAGTCGAAAGACCTGCACACGGCGAACGATCTACCCGACGGGAGGCCCTCGTCACACATCATTTATTTATTTGCCATTATACAAACATTCTGCCAGCCGCGCGCCAGAAACAGGAGAGGGGGGGGGGGGCAGTAGGTGCACGCGACACGGCGTTCTGTGTACTCAAGACTGTCCACATAAGGCCCTTCCACGAGAGAGGCAAACACGCAAACATACTACTGGGGCTGTGTAGAGTGCGATGTATAGATTATGTGTAAATAATCGTTACACGTAAAGGCTAAACCTTACAAACAATGTAGAACAAAACAAAATATACAGAATGATTGTGACCAGTGAATAACAATGATTACAAACCGTTAGAATCGTTGTATATAATCAGTCACTTACTATTGTCTCTGTCGAATGACGATGCGAATTTGTTTAAGTACCCTCGTCTATTCCTTTGGTCCCGTGCGTAATTGCTTTTTTCTGCTTTTTCGTACCTATTTTTGTAACTGGAATCATTATGTAGAGTTCTTTGTACTTTACTCTCATTTCTGAATGCGAGGTTTTGCCTTTTAGTTGTAAAGATTATGATCTCGCAATTGATAAATCGTGTTGTACAAAAGCCAAGTAGTACATTTACACATTTAGCTCTTTCGCGGAGGGGTCAAGTCTGGACACGCCTACTAACATCGTGTGGGAGTAGCACAGCAGCTCGACATAACATGGACGCAACAAGTGTTGGAAGTACGCTCGCCATGTTTCTGCCACGCGCTCAGCGGAACGTTTATAAGACCCTCATATCCAGATTTTGTTAGAAAAATTACATAAGATGAGTAGACTTCTTAAACCACGATTCTAGCACAATTCGGTGACACCTATATTGTTTGATAAAAAATTCTGTTAGCTCTTCCATCATGATTACATTCTGGTAATGAGTATCTTGATACATTCTTCTACCAATACTGGGTGACTGTACTTTTTGGTGTGTGTGTGTGTGTGTGTGTGTGTGTGTGTGTGTGTGTGTGTGTGTGTGTGTGCGTGTGTGTGTGTGTGTGTACGCTGAAAGGCGCGTTTGTTTCTTTTGTAGAGATCTGTCTGGCAGACTCGTGTATGTCCTTCACACATCGTTTCATTGGGTGTTGTAGATCGTTGGAAAGAGAATACCCTGAGGTGACCTAACTCATGGAATACCTACTAACATCGTGTCGGACCACCTTTTACCCGGCGTAGCACAGCTGCTCGACATGACATGGACGCAAAAAAGTCGTTGGAAGCCCTCTGAAGACACATTGAGTCATACTTGTTCTATAGCCGCCCATAATCCTGAAAGCATTGGCGGTGCAGGATTCTGCGCACGAACTGACCTTTCGATTACGTCACATAAATGTTAGGGGCTCATGTCGGGCGAACTGTTTGGCCAAATCATTCACTCGAATTGTCCATTCTTCAAACCAATAGTATACATTTGTGGCCCGATGACATGGCGCAATGTCATCCATAAAAATTCCATTGTTCTTTGGCAACATGAAGTCCATGAATGGCTGCAAATGGTCTCGAAGTAGCCGAACATTTACAGTCAATTATCGGTTCAGTTGGACCAGAGGAACCAGTCCGTTTCATGTGAACACAGAACACACCACTATGGGGGCCCCCATCCGCTTGCACAGTACCTTGTTGACATCTTGGGCCCATGGCTTCGTGGGTTCAGCGGCACACTCGAACCCTACCAACTGAAATCGGGACTCAGGTGACCAGGCCACGGATTTTCAGTTGTCTAGGGTCCAGCTGACGTGGTCACGAGGCCGGGAGAGGCGCTGCAGCGATGTTGTACTATTAGCAAACGCATTCACATCGGTCGTCTGCTGCCATAGCCCGCTGCCAACATATTTACCATCATCTTCCTAACGGATATATTCATCGTACATCCCACATTTATTTCTGCCGTTATTTCACGCAGTGTTACTTGTCTGTTAGCACTGACAGCTCTACGCTCCTCTCAATCGAATGCCATCGGCCACTGCGTTGTCCGTGGTGAGAGGCAATGCCTGAAATTTGGTATTCTCGGCATACTCTTGACATTGTGGATCTCAGAATACTGAATCCAGTAACGCTTTCCGAAATGGACCGTACCATACGTTTAGTTCCACCTATCAGTCCACGTTCAGAGTCTCGTAATTCCCGTCGTGAGGCCACAATCACGCCGGAAAACTTTTCTCATGAATCACCTGAGTAAACATGACAATTCCGCCAACACACTGCCCTTTTATACCTTCTTCACGTACTCTACAACCATCTCTATAAGCGCATATCGCTATCCCAAGACTTATGTCTCCTCAGTGTATGCACGGTCTCACAATATTTATTACGTATAACGACGAGGACCCACTCCGTATCCGACAGTAATCTTTGCAAGTACGAATGTGTGGGTGTATCTCTTCGAATCTGTGACTGTGGGAATCAGAGACGCTTATTTGTGGTCTCGTACTATACTGTTAGTCTTGCAAAGCTTTTCCAGAAAAGTCAAGCAAAGTGCTTGTTTTCGAGCCAAAGTTATCCCTTCGGTTTTTCTCCTAAACATTGGCAATGAAAACCGTCCCCACTCCCTTTAGCAAAAAGACTGGTCGTGGCAACTGTCATTGGATGAAGATTTTGAGCGACTGACAAAATTTGATTCTCTGCTGATCAGAGCGTTTCCCCTTCTTCCCACTCCAGGGGTGACTGGGTCTACACCACACCCCACAAAAGAAAAAAAAAATACCGTGCCTCCGCCTACTAACAGCCACTGGCCGGTGCCAGAGGATCTTCACTCCTCGTCTGAACGCTGGTCTGGTACGCAGGAGGTTTTAAGGAACATGCTTGGTACATCTTTATGTTTTGGCTGGTATGTTTTGGCTGGTAACTACAGATACTCGTTTTCGTTAGGAAATTTCCCCTTTATTTCATTAAGCGTTATGCAGTGTTTCTCGTTTCTAATCGTGCAGTCCTTTTTTATCAGACCTCGAGGATTACGTTCAAATCAGGTGTCTCCCTTTATTCGTCACAACGTGGACTCGCCAGAAGTACCGCTTCCGGAAATGGGAGGGGTGCCATCAACTGATAGGATGCGCCCTGCGGCTTAAGGACGAGACAAAAGTGTTAATTATAGGGGACGATAAGAGCTACGTCTAATTGGAAAGTATGAAACTGTTGATTTCAAAAAGATCTGCACAGAAGTCCAGGAGAGCATATGCTTAGCTTTTAAGGTTCACCATTGATAACCATTTTTGTCTTCTGATCACACCTGGTGCGTCTAATTTGAAAAACATCACTAGAACGTTGGTTGTGGATGAACCATAAAAGATAAACATATGATCTCGCGGAATTGTTTTGTAAATATTCTTAAGATCTATATTTAAGTATAATATCAAATTATGTGACACAAATTGACTAGGCAGCGTGTCGCACCCCGCAATCTCTCTACTATACATAGCAGATTATCTGAATAAAACTTTCATCACACATAAGCCACGGCAGTTCTGATTAACTTAGCCTTCAAAAGGGTAAAAAAAATCAGCATTGAAATTGATGAATTTGACTCGAAGCTGTGATGCCATGTACATAGAAACACGTTTAACTTATAACACCTGACTTCGTGCGACGAGGCAGCGGAGGGGAAGGTGCAAATCACGAACTGTGCTTCTCCGATACTTACTCAACACAACAAGTAAAACCTAATTGAATATATAAATCAACAGACGCTGTTACTAATCGTAGAGAATTTTCTGACATGCTTACAGATGGCATTCTGGTTACGTAGCAGCATAAAGATACATTTTGAACAGACCAACAAATTTACTTTTCGTTAACACTCTGTAGAAGAGTTTACCGTCCGTCAGTGTTCACACATCTGCTCTGTCATTTGTTAAATAAGATGAATTTGAAAGTCCCTACAAACTCAGCTATAAAGAAACCGACATCGACAAAAATTAACGTCTCGAAACGTTACTGATAAAGGTATAGAGCATGTTTTGCAAAGTACTGAACCGTACAAGGACGATCAACCTTGTTTTGTAGGTTTGAAGAGAGAGGATATTTGGCTACAATCGGGCGAAAACATGGAAAGTCTCTGATAAAGGATTATAAAAGAGCAACAACGTTGCCAAATATTAGGATCTTATGTGAACTTTGTACGCATTTTCTGTAAGCTTACGCAATCTGTAAACGTATCTCCGCAGCAGGATGACAGATCGTTTAAATGAAGTGGCACTGATGCATATCGATCAATATATTGCATCGACGATGAACGCTGAAAAAGTGTTGGATATCTTCTGCACGAAATACAACAGGAAACTTTGATTGTTATATGTAATAATGGCTATGATAAAATTATGAATGTACTAAAATTGCATTTCTAATACGAGTATCAATCGTCACAATGACTACAATAAGAATAATTTCTAATTATATACAAAGCTGAAAAAATAGTGCACCTGAAAAGACGACATAAATTTTGATCTGATGACTGCGTATGTCACCTGGGGGATTGTAGATGTACTGATAATGGTTTCAACGTCGACCGCCAACAGATAGCGTAGTGGCGCGGGTACCAGAGCGCCATCTGTGTCCACCCTGTTATAGTGAATGCTCACAGCGTGAGGGCTCACTGTGCTGCAAACCTGTGAAGCTTGTAGGCAACTGTGCTATGAACACGTACTCGTGGTTCCTGGAGGCAACTGAACGAGTTTGAATGGCTTTAGATTGTGATTCCCGAGTGAGGTGAAGCAGTGATTAGCGCAATGGACTCGCATTCGGGGGGAAGATGGTCCAAACCCGCTTCAGGCCACCCTGATTTAGGTTCTCCGTGACTTCCAAAAAACTGCTTCAGGCAAACGCCTTTGAAAGGGCACTCCCGACATCCTTGCCTAATCTGATGGGATTTTTGACCTCGCTGTTAGCTTCCCTACCCAAAATCAACCAACCAACCAAACTGCAGCCTTCCGAGTACTGTCCTTTCAGAAAATTTCCTCATAAGCTGGGAACGCTGCGTCTACTGCGCAAAGATTCTTGTATCAGAGGTCACGTGGACATTCTCACACAGGTAGACGACGATCTGCTTGTCCACACAGTACATCAGCCTGCAATTATCGTTATTCTATCTAAGGACAGAAGTGATAGATCACACAGCTTCCACTACACTCATAAGGGAGTGTGACCACAGACATGTCAGTATTGGAAAAGCTATGTTCTGGAGCACTCTGCAATGTTTCCAGGTGTATCAAAGATGGCGGCGATGACGTCATACAAGATGGCGGCATGCAGACTTGGCAGCAGCACACGATCCTATCGAAGATGGCGGCTGTGACGTAATTCAAGATGGCGGAATTGGGCAAGAAGAAACGTCAATAGGGCTACCTCCACTAACTGAAGCCCCCTCCTCTCCCAAAGACAAATGGTGGGAAGTTCAAATTCAAACTGAATAATGCATCACCCCACAGTTATCTCTAATAGCCTAAGAAAAATTGTGGGAAGATAGGTCACTTGGGCTACCTCCACTAACCAAAGTCACCCAACCACAACTTCCCCCTAGGAAGTGGGGCCAAGTTTGAACTTTGGTGGTAATGAAACGTCACTTGGGCCTTTTCTACCAACCTAAGAAAATTGAAGGAGAATAGCTCAACTCCACTAACCAAAGTCACCCGGCCACCACCTCTTCCTAGGGATTGCTGCGAAAATGACTGAGCCTGCACTGCTCTGATGGAGAGAGGATGGAGTGTACTTTATTTATTTTGGAACGATTTACTATCACAGTGATACAGAACACACGCTCTGAAATGCCACGCAGCATTGTGACCTGCAAACTACTCCTAAACAACTCATGTATAATACTCCACACCCATATTCACTAATTGTAATCTGTCAAAATAATGAACTGCACAGCCCACAGACCTGCAAACCACTCATAAATAATGCAATTCATTTACGTCCAGAGAGCCAAACAGATCGACAATTGTCAAAATAATAATCCATCTAAAAGACTCTGCAAACATGCTTGCTAATTGTCAACTGTCGAAATAATGCACCAGTCTTTATTTAAACAATTAGAGACAGCACCACCATCCAGTCTGTTCACCAAGAGGTCCCCACTCCAACTGACTTAGTATACAGTACCACCACCAGAATGTGCTGTCTTCCATTCTGTGATGTAATCCATGATGGGAGCCTTGATGTCAGCTGATGACGCAAGTACCATTATCCAAGATGGCAGCAAACAGTGTGTTCACCACGAGGTCTGGACCCTGTACACAGTACCACCACCAGAGTGAGCTGTCGTCCATTCAGTGACATATCCAAGATGATGGGGTGTAATGGTGGGAAAAGGACTCTGCCTGTGATGGACGTGAGTCTTTATTTTGCAGGCAGCCTCTCCACAACGTGATCTAGAGTCCAACTGACCTAGTACAAAGTACTGCCACTAGAGGGTACTGTCATCCCTCCTGTGACTTGGTCTGGAGGGGGGAAAAGGCGCGAAAATTACTGATACTGCGATGGGATGCTAGGGAGAGAAAGGAAGGATTGCATTCGATTTATTTTGGAAAATTTTATTTAGGGATGGAATATGCTTATCACAATGACACATAACCCTCGCCCTGATGTGCTTGGAGTCACAATACACAGTACACAGAACTGTAAACGCATTCTAAACAATGTTCTCCGGACATGCAAACAACTCCTAGTTCACCTAAATAATTTCAGCACAGACATGCAAACTCCACCTAAATAATGCACTGCACTGATGTACAGACACGACATCTACTCGTAAAATGTCCAAATAACATAGCACTGCGAGCAGACCCACTCGCCAAATAATCGAACAGACACACAATTTACACATGCAAGCATCCTCCACCACCCCCTGTCCTCTAGAGCGAACAGGAGGCTACAGGCAGCTCCAGCGAAGTGACACGGCCGTTAGCTGTCAAACTGAACACAGGTTCCCTCAAGCATGAGGGGGCGACATCCCTTTCATACTTGATACATGAGAAATTACTCTCAAAGTATGTGTTAAGCTAGACACCGTTGCCGATGCGACCGGCTGCGGGCGCAGAAGTTCAAGGTACGTGCACTCTGTCACACCCACGAGAAGCCGCTGGATGTAGGTGAAAGTTGTCTCTATTTTCGGGTATAGTGTCAGTGTTATACTGGCGTCACAGAACTCCAAGGAGCGCTCACGCCGCCACCATATGCGAGACACCTCTGGGCAGCATGTGTCTCTACCACTGATGACAGTGTATCACGGGGTGCATTGTTCCTAGTGTGACATGAAAGACGAATCTCACTTTACTTGACAGCCCAACGGACCGGCGCAACACTGGACGCATCTAGCGATGTTCCCAATTATACTGAAGCCACATGGCTATCTAAAATAACCGAGTCAATCTCGCTTGAATTGTATAGTGTCCAGAAATAGCTAACGCTCCTTTTCTTGATGGTTCAGCTTGTATGGACTGAATTTGTTGGCGTAAAAGAACGTCTTTACCAAAATGGCGCAGAATAACGTCAAATGCAGTCTTCCTCAGTCCATCACGTGTTACCCTTGCTGCTTTCAATACACACAAACATTCCCACCACTGTGCAGAGGCACCTGTAACCCAGCACAAAAGATGTGAATGAACCGAGCATAGTGATTGGCTTACATCGAATTTACCCGCCGAATTACTGATGCCACCGCTATGAAAGTACCATCCAACTCTTCTTTCTTTCTGCAGGTGGAACTTTCAGTGGTAAAATTATTTTGCACAGATCTCTAAATTTCATTGATATTTAAACCTGTACAGTTGTCTACAGATCATAAAATACACACGATACTCACAAGAATATTGCAAGCCTGGAACATATTTACTAGTGTAACTACAATTAAATATTACGTTTGCTGCTACAGTCTGACAACGATCGATGTATAGGTAATGTCTCCTCTCGACTACTGTGTTCTTAAAACGTATCTCATTATCTATAGTGCACGTAATTTTCCATGCAAGAAAACTCTCTCGTAGCCTCGCAGTTATCAATGTGCTGAATCTATACATCCCTCACGATAGGACACACAGTCATCATCTCTAGTCATGCCACACCATAAACCAGAGTAACTTTACAATGCAATATAAACACATTTTACACAACATAACCCACAGTAACCTTACAATACAATATACACACATTTTACACATACAGTGCAGTTATCTTTTAAAACTATACAGCACTCGAAAAAATTATGGTATGGCCACACTCACACTGGATATATGTCACGATGTTCCTCAGTCCTAGGGAAGCAGGTCTGCCTTTTCTTTCTTTCTACAGACGTGGCATTCAGCGGCAATAAACTATTCTACACTGATCACCACATTGCACCAAGAACTAATCCTCGCAAAGTGCCATACACTTCGTCAAGTATGGGCGTCAATTGCACTGCTCTCTCACTGAGGGAAGGAACTTTATTTCTACACCCATCTCCACACTCTGGGATTACATATTTAATTTCACGTGGTTCGCAAACTGCAGTATCCTACTGATCAGTGGCCGTGCGGTTAAAGGCACTGCAATCTGGAACCGCAAGACCGCTACGGTCGCAGGTTCGAATCCTGCCTCGGGCATGGATGTTTGTGATGTCCTTAGGCTAGTTAGGTTTAACTAGTTCTAAGTTCTAGGGGACTAATGACCTCAGCATTCACGTCCCATAGTGCTCAGAGCCATTTGAACCAACCTACTGATCACTCACGCAACATAATTCCGAAGTTATAGACTGAAAATTATTTCTATACAAACCCAAAATTTTAGCTAGGTGGAGCGTGCTCTAGACCACTGAGTAACTAGAAACAAATAAACGAAAAATGATATTGCCACCCACGAATAACGATCTCAGTGATTTAACAGATTCGATATCATCCCTATAAACTAAGGAGTGCAGAAGCAGTCAACCAAACAATTTCCATGGGAGGGAATAATGGTCCATGGCAAACGCATCTCCATATTCATTTTCAAATTTCCATGCAATCATGAAAGCTATTCAACACAAACTAAGTATTAGTTCGCTATTTGGTATTCTAGATTACAACATCTTATTTCATCTACGTTCCTACACTCCAACAGGCCTTCCAGTTTGACAGTTCCTACTGTTAAAGGGAAATGTGAATCACCCCCTCACAGGTCCCTGGTGCTGCAGTCTGAGCACACACAGGTAGAATCAATCATCTTAAGAATCGGTCATTACTTTTACGTCTGTCATGATAGTCATTTCTATATGGTCCATTGCGATAGGAATTGAAATAGTGTGTTTTCTGTACGTACCGATTTCCTTGTTGCTGTGCGTTACTCAGCATTTGCGTCCCATATCATCTTAAGAATTGGTCATTACTTTTACGTCTGTCATGATAGTCATTTCTATATGGTGCATTGCGATAGGAACTGAAATGGTGTGTTTTCTGTACGTACCGATTTCCTTGTTGCTGTGCGTTACTCAGCATTTGCGTCCCATATCATCTTAAGAATCGGTCATTACTTTTACGTCTGTCATGATAGTCATTTCTATATGGTGCATTGCGATAGGAATTGAAATGGTGTGTTTTCTGTACGTACCGATTTCCTTGTTGCTGTGCATTACTATTTGTTGGAGCTGACGTTATACGCGTAGGCGGCGAGACATTAAAGCTTGGTTGACCTTGCACATTACATTGTTGGTTAGGTATGCTAACCGGCTGGTTTTGTTGCTATTGCGGTGAAAACCTCTACTGTTACCAAAATGTGTTTGCGACTGCTGAAAATTTTATACATACTGATGATTAAAATTTTGTTTGTTATTAAAATTATGCTGGCATTTCTTTTCATTTCGGGAGTGTCTAATAAAAACTGTCACTTTCAAGTAAAACTCGTCGTATCATGTTTTCTTTACTCATTCTTAATCCTAGATAGATCGATAGTTGAAGAGCTGTTTTAATAGATATAAAGGATAGTAAAAGAGAAGGCAGTAGTGCAGAAAACTAAACATGAAATAGCACTACTGCGGCTCGGGGCCCTGTGCACGCTACGGCACATATTCATTGAAGCGTAATGAATCCCCTGAGGTCAATTACGTGCTGCAAATAAAATTTAGTTTTTGCGTTGCAGGCAATGCCGGTGAAAATTCAAAAGCAAATTGCTGTATCCACGCCAATTCTAGTTTCTGCATTACAGGCAATGGCGGTGAAAGTACAAAAATAAATCGACGTATCCAGTTCAAAGTGTGTACCTGTGCTCTGTCATTTTTAAATACCTTAGATTTTCTTACAGATAAAAATTGCTTATAATCAACGCTATCGTCTCTGAATTTGTGAACAGGTTCAGGTTTGTGTGAGAATCTGTTTGTCTGTGTCACTTCGTATTCTAAGTCACGTATTCTCTGTAAATTACCTAAGTTACACTGGCTGTGTGAGTGTGACAAATGTTCGGAATGTGCCGTATGCTGTGACGTGTTAGTGACTGAAACATTTTTCATTTCTGTTACTTTAATACGTTCCTCAATTTGGCTGTTCTGTTGTTCACATTTCTTATCGACTTCCGTATCCAGAGTGTGTGAAAGTTCTGGTGACTTTAAATCAAACTCGTTGTGTATCTGTATTGCGTTTTTTGAACATTGTTCAGTGACTGCACTAATTTCGTCTCTAAGTGATTCTGTTGTGGCTGCATGTGTATTATTTAATTCTTGTGCAACAGATCTAATTTCTTCACTAGTGTTACTAGCACAAGCCCTAATTTCGTCACGTAATTGTTCTTTAGTATCATGACATTGCGCAGCAACGGCCGTAATCTGTTCACTAAGCTGTTTGGAATTGTTATCTAGTTTTTCATTAAGTTGTTGTTTGAGATTTTCATTATTTTCATTAAATTGTTGTTTGAGATTGTCACTAAGTTGTTTGTGATTGTTGTCTTGTCTTTCATTCTGTTGTTCGGAATTTTCATTAAGTACTTGTTTAACATTTTCACCAAATTGTTGTTTGAGATTCTCGTTAAGTTGTATCATTAATGCTATGACTCGATCCATGCCAAAATTAGCTACTGTATTCTCTGTTCTGTGTGATGGTGTATGTGCAATTGTCACGTTTTTTGTAACCATTTGGTCATTCTGTACTTCTTGAAAGGGCTTGCCAAACGGACTTGCACTGTTAGTCACTACCTCGGAATCAAATAAATCTGTCGTACTTTGAGTACACTGTTCATTTTCGTTAGAAAAAATTATCTGTTCCCAATTCAAATTTTGCAAATCGCATGTGTTAAACTGGGCAGCGTTCATTGTAACAGAGCGTGCCGCATCATCAATTGTCATTAAATTGACAGACGACACAATTGAATTTATTTGTTCATCATTAGGATCAAAATCATTACTAGTGGTCGGTAGCCACGGATTGTCAGTAAATAGAGGACTATCATTAAGACACTGAGTGTCGCAAGTATTATCGGTCAAACTATTCGAGTCAGCATTTTTTCACAAATCAAAATTAGGCACAAATGAAACAAGGATAATACAAAAATGCAACAAACACAATTACAACAAAGAGCAACAAATTGCCAATGATCTGTGAAAGAAAGAGTGACAAATTAGTAAATGCGTTGCGCCAAATGCAAACTATGTTTAAGTAAATAAGAACAGATACTAATTATCAGAAGATTCCAGGTTCGAATCCTGACAGGGTCGCCAAGTGTAACTTCCCCACAAAAATATTACAAAAAAATATGAACCAAGTGTAAACTCCCCACAGAAATAATAATTAAATGAATTTTAAATATTGTAACCTCTGAACAAAATTGGCTCCCATTTATAATCTCCATGCAGTAATGCATTCACATTTGATGTACCCACAAAATTCTTCTCTCATTTAATGTTAAGCTAGAAACAGAAAAACTCCTAAACCCAAAAATAATAAAAAAAAATTCAGTAACCTGGTAAATTTTATGATGACAGCAGCGCTGCGCCACGGCCCTGTACTCTGAAAAATTCTTACCTCAATAAAAACTGCGAATATATCTGCTCTTACCTAAAAAATTTACGGCACAACTCTGTGCAATGCTGGCCTATGCTTTGTGACTCGTGAAAGGAATTATCATGCACTGGAAAAAATCTTTAAATTGAAATGAATGCTTTTTTTAAAAAAATACTTTATATTATAAAAATTATTATTGGGGCATTTTTTAAAAGAAATTGGATGACAGTTAACATACATTACTAGATATGCGCAAGGCTGCTTCTTTACCTTGTACAATAATACTCATCCTACAGAGTCTCGACCAGAGCAGACTGCCGACACACGCAGACTGCCGCCGACTCACACAGACTACTGAAGACTACTGCAGGCTATTGCCGACTCATGCAGACTACTGTCGACTACTCAAGGCTAATGCCGACAAGCAACAACTAACTACATACAGCTCTCTGGTCAGAGACTCTCCTATGCCTTGCCTATTGCAGGCAGCGCATACATCACATAGCTCTTACAACATATATATTTCATCCCTGTACTTACAGCTAAATGTTATGATTGCGGTCTCAGTTGAACGACATTCAGCAATAGGCAAAGTATCGGAAATACACCTTGTTGACGTCTATGGCTCAAGAAATAGATGTATCAGTGCCATTCTTACGACTTGACATACTCTTCCGTTTGCTGTCACAAGCGGTCATGGTTCTACAGATTCATACAGGTATCAATGTTAAAAGCTACAGCAGCTTCACAAGTATAGGTATGACGTTACCTATGAATGAGGTGTCCATTTTTGCCCAGACAAATACCATGATGGTGATCACAGGAGTATATAATATGGTTCAAATGGCTATGAGCACTATGGGACTTAACATCTGAGGTCATCAGTCCCCTACAACTTAGAACTATTTAAACCTAACTAGCCTAAGGACATCACAAACATCCATGCACAAGGCAGGATTCGGACCTGCAACCGTAGCAGTCGCGCGGTTCCAGACTGATGCATCTAGAACCACTCGGCCACTCTGGTCGGCTGAGTATATAATATCAGACCAACACGTCGCCAATGGTTCAAGTTCGTAATAAAATTACTCAATTTAGAAAGTGATTTGGCTAAGGAACATGGCATGAAACCGGTATTTGCGAATGCCTCACGCCACCGCAGGTAAATATTTCTACAGTATTGGTAGCGCATTCTCATTCGAGCATTTGACAGAGGTTCGGAAATATATTTACTGACCTGTAGGCGATGGTTGATTGAGAAGGAACACAAACAGTAGTAGATGGCGTGCTGATTGAGTTCATATGAAAATGTACACTATCTTCTCGGATCTCTAGTGTTACGCTGTCCGCTATAAGTGTTGTCTAGGATTTGGAAACAGATCCTTGCATTCAAGCACATACCTGCATTGGACACTATTGACAATTCCTATAATGATTACAACTACTACTCAATCACATTTCTGGCACTCATATATATAGAAATGAGCCACCTTTCCTGAACGTAGTTGCTACAGTAAAATGTTAGTCACCCCCTATGCATCTTGCAATTGATCTCATTTCTATAGCTTCCCAAATGTGATCCTTCTGCTTTAAGTCGGAACTGAGCAGAAGTCTGAGAAAGACATATCCACCTCCATCTGCAACCGTTGTAGAAACAGAATGACTTGAGTTAGTGCAACAGGACCATGTTTTGAACATTCGGTGGAAATGCGCGCAATGTGGTATGTCCCCAAACTAGATATAGATACTACAGTCTGAAGCAGATCCATGTCCATTCAAATCAGCCCAACATGCTATCATCGTTATTATCTAGCCCTAACAGAGAAAAATTACGAACTATAAAACCTCCACTAACTTTGTCCATTATAGAAGTCACCTACGCATCAATGCTGGTGCAATGATGGATAGCTGCGATGCGGTCCAGCACGGCGAAAAAGATTTCACAATGCTTCCCAGATTAGCACTCCTAAGGGGTCACCCTGTCCATCATCGAATTTATCTTTCAAACTGCTGCTGCTGCCTATATGGGATGATGCTTTTAAATATACAGCTTTTGATCCATTGCAGTGGTCGGATAGACACCTACAACGGAATGGAACTAGAAGAGTTTTGCTGCGTTGTGGAGAGTTTCCAAACTGATGTCCGAAAGTGATTGACGACATCTCCATTTAAACTCAGCGTTCCCTTTTGACTGATTCCTCATCTTTCACCTATGTATGCGATCACTCTTTCGCTGCTAGCAACCACTAGAAGATGTCACCCATCCACAAAACGCATTCCTCAGCTCAATCAAGCGTTGTCAATGAATCATTATGTGGTAATCAACAGTGAACCAACGAATGGATAGGATAGAAAAGACACCGCCAATGTACTGTAATAATAGGCAACACAGTTGGTAACGTGAATAATTTTAGCAATTTTACATTAACTTCATCACCGGCCAATGATGTGACAGCATAGTTCCCCATCTTCAGTATCATAGCTAAGCCGCCCCTTCTCTACTTTGCAGCTATCGTTGTGAATGTAGATAGATGAATGGTCAGTACATCCATTCAGTGTTAATTCTCGAACAAATAAATCATCAAAGTATACCAGACAACGCCCTGCGTATTTCTAACTCCTCGAGCACAGTTCTTAATTTACGACCTATCTCTGTGTGTACGAGAGTCACAGAGCGTTCTTCCTGTCTTTGGGTACAATTAGAGGATGAAAGACCCTCCTCACTCTGTCATTGACTAGCCCGTCCTGCAGCACCGTTACCGAATTAATCTGCAACCGACCAGAAGGAGACTGCTACACTCCACGTCTCGTGAATGATTGCAGCTTTCCGAGTCGTAACCCATCCAAGTGCACGAGATTTCTTGAGATACGCCACAGTCGAGGTTATTAGAACTCCTTACGATGTATAGTAACAGATTACAAAGTGTCGTAATGTAATAACAGACAGATAAGAAGAACAAGAAACGAATGATTTTTATGCACTATGGAGCTCCAGAAGGATGGAGTTCTACGTATGTTTACGTAAATCAACCAAGCTAGCAACTCTAAAATATTGTTCTAGAGTCTAGGACCCTTACCAGGAAGGTATTGGTAAGAAAGAACATAAACACTAGCACTCCCAAGGCTACAACGCTTTGCACTTAATGGGCTATAATGTTAGATGTCTGCATTTCCAACCTATCAGTAATATGGAATGTAGCGCTGTTAATGTCCCAATGTGAGAAATATGTTTCTCATTACATACATCCTTCTTATCTGTTTCTCTACGATAAACTACGTTATCGAACCGTAAAACGAAAAAGCTACTTTCGTAAAACATTTGCTCTGCGTGATATGAGCACAATATTGCTTTCCAGAGATGTATAGGCTCCACAGTTCAGTTCACACCGATGATGGTTCAGAAATTATATGATGCCTGCAACAGGCCTATATAAAATGATTGTTAGCAGTGGGGATATGTCATACAAGGAAACAGATAAACGCATAGCAGCAGCGTCCGATATGTGAAAATTACAAGTCATTCCGACACTAACTCTGTAAACAGCACATCTGTCAGGCAAGTGGGTACACGGGAATTGCAGCGCCTCGCAAACACCTATCGCTAACTTAGTTATGACGCTGAAGTCTTGATTTTACGCCCAAGATGCGACAAGGGGTATGGAGTGCATCACATAAATCAAAGTTCGTTTAGAGGAATGTGTCAAGTATCATCACACATGAGATTGAGGTCCTCTGATGACTGATGAGTTTACTGTTAACGATCGCAACTAGACAGTGCTTAAATCCACGCATATAAGACATGGCTGTATACGAATAGAACGCAGGCTGTGTCATGCAACTGATGCATCCAGACAGAACAGTGTTAATTGACCTACAGCAACTTCTGCTTCTCTAGAATGCATCAGTCAAACATTAAATCATACCTCAATCGATCACCCCATCCTCTCTTTCTTATCCTTTAACGCAGACGCAAGTAAGTTTAGAGGTGAATGGTTCTCTGTCTTCCTGAAAAGCATCAAATACAGTAGTCAACTAGCGTGTTTCACTGATATCTCGATAGACATGCAGTATAATGCTGCCCTGACAGAAAAAAATTGACTGCGTCCGACATTCCATTCAGTTCGATGTCTACGTTTACTTGCATTCCTCTTGTTGCTGCATACTTGTTCCCATGTACAATTGTTAGGCGCGAACCAGAAGATACACAAGTACTTCCTCAACTTCCCTGCCTTTCAATGTGTATTCGGTCAATGTATACCTATTCCCTTGTCATTTTTCACAATTCTATCGATTTTATGTCGGATCTATCAGTGCAATTATGACATATCAGTTCGTACCGTCTTCTAAAATTGCTAGTAAATGTAGCACAGCTGCCAACACATGGCCCAAGTGCACTGATCGGGAGACATAATATAACACTGTACTCGTCTGTATCCAGCCACCTCCAAATTCTAAGAGCGTTTGCTCTGTTTTCTGTATGTCTGTGCAGATGCATGACTCAAGCATGGCTCCCAGGACCCGCAGTAGACACGAGGGGATCCACCGTTCGTGATACATGGTGCGATGTTGAGATGTGGATCCACAATATGCCATGCACGTGACAGGGTTTGAAGCTGGATCCAGCAAGCACAATGTACGAAGCTATGTTGGGATGTGGATCTGCAATATGTCGCTCATTATCGAATGTCGTTCAAAAAAAGAGTGATCATGACATTTAGTCGTAAGTACAGGGATGAAATATATATGTTGCCGATTTCTTCGAATGATTGATTCTACCTGTGTGTGCTCGACCTGCAGCACTGGTGGCCTGTGAGGGGTGATTCACATTTCTCTTTAACAGTAGGAGCTGTCAGAATGCAGAGGCCTGTTGGGGTGTAGGAATGTAGATGAATTAAGGTGTTGTCCTCTAGACTACCAAACAGTGAACTAATACTTAGAATGTGTTGGATAGCTTTCGTGATTGAGTGGAAATTTGAGAAGGAATACAGAGGTGCGTTTGCACTGGACCATTGTTCCCTCCCACATAATTATTGAGTTGACGGCTTCTGCATATTTCTCGCCTTTATTTAGTTGACAGAAGATCGATTGAAGGGTGTGCATGTAGCATGTGGAAGACGTATTTTCCGGTTCTCTAAACATGAGAAACATCTTCGTTGACCTTGTAAATTGTAGGGATGATTTCGAATCTGTTAAATCACCGAGATCTGTATTGGCAGGTGAAAATATCATTATTCGTCTGTTTGTTTCCAGTTACTCAGTGGTCTAGAGCACGCTCCACCTAGGTAAACTTTCGTGTTTGTATAGAAATAATTCTCAGTCTATATCTTTGGAATTACGTTGCTTGAGGGATCGGTATGATACTGCTCTATGTGAACCATGCGAAATTAGATACATAATCCCTAGGTCTGGAAATGTGTGTAGAAACGCGAGCAAGCAGGCAGGTCCGGACCTGGAACAGTGCGGTGTTTGTACTGAGAGGGAGGAAATGAGCCAGTCTTTGCATAACAGTTCTGAGAGTGATTTCGATCCACTGACGGCTTTCTGATGTCAAAGGGATAATGTTGTATGGCAGAGGATACGAATTGTATGTTACTACATTGACATGGTACGTGGTGATATATTGTTGGGTTGGAGATCGCTTTCACGCTCTAATAATCAAGTTCCTGTCCTCTGTGGGAAAGCAGTGTAATTGAGTAAGAGTCTTTGTGTATTTGATATAGTGTATGGCACTTTGCGAGGATTAGTTGTTGGGTCAATGTGGTGATCAGTGTAAAATAGTTCATTGCTGCTGAATATCACGTCTGTAGAAAGAAAGAAAAGGCAGACCTGCTTCCCTAGGACTGAGGAACATCATGACTGATAGCCAGTGTGAGTGTGGGCGTACCATAATTTTTTTGGGTGCTGTAGAGTTTTAAAAGATAACTACACTGATTGTGTAAAATGTGTGTATATTGTATTGTAAGGTTACTGTAGCTTACGTTGTGTAAAATGTGTATATATTGCGTTGTAAAGTTACTGTAGTTTACGTTATGGCATGACTAGAGATGATGACCGTGTGTCCTATCGTGAGGGATGTATAGATTCAGCACATTGATAACTGCGAGGGTATGAGAGAGATTTCTTACACGGAAAATTATGTGCACTGTAGATAGTGAGATTCGTTTCAAAAGCGCGGTTGTCAAGAGGAGACATCATCTATACATCGATTGGTGTCGCGGGCCCGAGTGGCCGAGCGGTTCTAGGCGCTACAGTCTGGAACCCCGCGACCGCTACGGTCGCAGGTTCGAATCCTGCCTCGGGCATGGATGTGTCTGATGTCCTTAGGTTAGTTAGGTTTAAGTAGTTCTATGTTCTAGGAGACTGATAACCTCAGAAGTTAAGTCGCATAGTGCTCAAAGCCATTTCTTTTTTGGTAAATGTAATCATTTCACGTACTCCAAATGTACTGCCGCACGGATTAGTGGTCTAAGGGGCCTTGCCACAGTTCCCGCAGCTTCTCCCATCGGAGTTTGGAGTCCTCCGTTGGGCATGGGTGTGTGTGTTGTCATTAGCGTAAGTTAGATTAATTAGTGTGTAAGTGAAAGGACCGATGACCTTAGCAGTTTGGTCCCATATAACTTACCACAAATTGGTATTTGCCAGATGCACTGTTGCAACAATCTTGATTGAATGGGAAATCCTTAAAGGGATGTACTAACTTTTTTCTGGCAATATGTTGTGTGTATATGAAACGAATGTAGAAAATGGGAGGGCTAGCAGAGTGGGTCATAACAAGCATGTTTCACATGGAAACCCAAATCCGCATCCCTTAGTATACAGTGCTAGGCGTCGTCGAACGTCCTCAGTGCCACCAAGACGACGGGCACACAAGATACCTTCCGAGCCGCCACGGTAGCAGGTCTGCAGTGCAACATTTTCAACATATATGTGGCATCAGTTTGTAATCTTTATTTAAAAGCAGTTACAAAAAGTGCTCGAAATCACGCCCTCCTTCATGAACATACGCCGTGCAACAACACTGGAGTGAATATCGCACTCTTTCAAACACTCCTGGCAAAGCAGAAACTGCAACGGAGGTTGCCACAATGGGTGCTATCATCTCTTCTTCAGTCCCAATGGGTGTTTAATAGACAACAGATTTCAGGTACCACCAGAAGAAAAAATCACTGGTCGTCACGTTGGGCGAAGGAGCAGGCAATAGCGCCGGCCCACCACGTCCTATCCAGTTGTCACCAAATGCATCATCCAAATGCATTCGCGCTGCATGTGCGATGTGCGCAGGTGCACCATCGTGTTTCTACCGCATTTGCTGTTGCACGTCGAGGGGAACATGTTCCAGCAACTCTGAAAAAGTCTATGGTAAAATGGTTAAGTACCTTTTCGGGGTCCGTCGCTGGGGAAACATGTGTGGATCAACCGATTATCATCTACTAAGCTGCCCTAAATGTTGCCACGAACGAAACCAGCGGAAGGATTATCCTGTGCCTTTACATCTTGATGGTGACTACTGAACATACCCTCTCGTGTAAAGGATGCCTCATCAATAAAGAGTACATTAGCTGGAAACTCCGGTTGAATGGCACACTTTTGATAAAACCACTAGTAGAATTGTGGGTGTGAATCTTCTGAGGGCAGTAGGGGTGCAAATCGCCTTCATGCCACACACACCAAATTGTTGTATGGATTACACCCTTTTCCCGTACATCACTCTGCGAGCTTTTTGAGGGTGTGCTTTCTAGCAGTGCTAACCCTTTCTATTCAAACCCTGGTTCAAAAATGGTTCAAAAGGCTATGAGCACTATGGGACTTAACATCTATGGTCATCAGTCCCCTAGAACTACTTAAACCTAACTAACTTAAGGACATCACACAACACCCAGTCATCACGAGGCAGAGAAAATCACTGACCCCGCCGGGAATCGAACCCGGGATCCCGGGCGCAGGAAGCGAGAACGCTACCGCACGACCACGAGCTGTGGACTTCTAACCCTGGTGTACGCCGTGTACGTTGAAGACAGCGTCCGTCAGACCTTCGCACGTGTAACATAAAATGCATACACTGGGTTTCGATGGAAGCCCTTCATACTGGCGTATCACCCGGCGTGATAGTATGGTGTGCCATTGGCTACACGTCTCGGTCACCTATTGTTCGCATTGACGGCACTTTTGACAGTGGACGTTATATTTCAGATGTTTTACGAGAACGTGCCAGTGGAAAAACGTACGTCTAGTGAACCTGTCTACCGTGGGGATCTGTGGATGGCAGTAGATGTGTGTGGATCGGGCACTCGACGATTCGGAAACCGCTGGGCAGCGTCAGCATTTCCATCCGCCACCCTGTAAACACATTGCATGTCTTTCCTTTCCTCCCAAGAATAGCGCCCCGTTTGCTGTCCGCTTTACAACACTAACAAACACAGGAGTGTCACCGTCTGATGACAAAACTGACGCAGGACGAATCAGAGTCGGCAGTGTGCACAGGTGCTGATCTCTATGCAACAGCCTTCTGCTGGCATTTCCACGCCCATCCCAGGCGGGAGTCCCATATCGTTGTCCCCCTGGAATATCGGCAAATGTGTCGACTACAGCGTTTGCGAATAAAGGTCCTGAATCTTCAATCCGACATCTGACTTTGATATCGCAAATACCATGAAATCGATGCCCTGCACGCCTGCTACCAAGACTGTTCGGAAGGCATGTTGTGTGCCTTCCTCTTTGGCGTCGCTGAGGACGTTCAACGACCCCCAGCACCATATGCTAAGGGATGTGGACTTGGGTTGCTATTTCAAGTATGCTTGTTACGACCCACTCCACCAGCTATCTAATTTTCTACGTTCATTTCATATACATGCTCGTCTTCAGAAAAAAATCGAACAGAACAGCCTGAACGACTTAAAATAGGACTTTCATATTCACATGACTTGTACGTTAGTATGTTCTGCAGAAATGATATGCATTTCCATTACCTGGGGTCGGCATGTGTCCTGTGGCCTAGTAGGTATAGGGTCCGCCATGGGCCCTGATACTTGTTCCATGCCTGATGACATCAGCGCGTATAAGGCGCGAATGGTGTCCTGTGGTATAGCCATCCATACTGCAGCCACCTGCTTCCAAAGCACAACTGTAGTGATTGGCATCTGGTCGCAGCGCTGCATCCTTTTCACCATATCCCACACATTCTCTATTGGCGACAGGTATGGCAATCTGGCGGGCTGAAACGTGTTCGTGCCACTACACCTTGTCGTGCGAGGTCTTGCTGAAAAATGGCGTGTGGTGTTTCGTGTAGAATAGGTATGGCTGCGGGTCGCAGGATGTCATTCACGTACGTCCCACTGGTCACATAGTCTTGGCCCCCCAGCTGTAATTTGGGGCTGTACCCAATACCACCCCACAACTTAAGGCCTTGGATTGGAGCTGTATTTCTTGTACGAATGCCGTCGGCTACTTACCGTGGCGAATCAAAATGAGTCCATCAAATTCAAACAAGCAGAACCAGGATTCGTCCGAAAACGCTATCTGATGCCATTCCTGTCCCAAGTGAGGTCGTTTCATACACTGTTGCCGTCTAGCATGTTTCTGCACATTTATCAAAGGTAGGCGGAGAAGTTGACGAGGTGCACGTAACCCGTGCCGTAATAAACGGCGACGGACTGTCACCCATGATAGTGTACGGTATGTTACACTGTTTCACTCTTGCGCCAGAGCCGACCAGGACACAGATCTGTCCTGCAATTCCATTCGGATGAGATGTCGATCTTCTCAGCTGGTGGTTTGAGTAGTGCGACCTCAACTGCCGGCCGGAGTGGCCGAGCGGTTAAAGGCGCTACAGTCTGGCACCGCACGACCACCACGGTCGCAGGTTCGAATCCTGCCTCGGGCATGGATGTGTGTGATGTCCTTAGGTTAGTTAGGTTTAAGTAGTTCTAAGTTCTAGGGGACTTATGACCACAGCAGTTGAGTCCCATAGTGCTCAGAGCCATTTGAACCATCGACCTGCCCAAGTCACACTGACCCATATTTTCGGTTTATACTGACAACGACAGTCGCAGGCACAATTTACCGATAGGTGGTGTTGTGCCGCAATGTCGATGTTGACCTGGAACACGTCGGGCGACATGGTTCAAACGCTAATAATTTCTGTTGAACATACTAATGTAGGGGTCCTGTGAATATCAACGTCTACCTATTGTCCTTCAAGGTCTTTTTTTAAACAAGAGTATGTATGTGTGTGTGTGTGTGTGTGTGTGTGTGTGTATGTGTGTGAAAGAGAGACTTCTAATCCTTGTGACTCCCCCCGCTGCCCCACCCCTGCTTCCCTCCACCCTTCGCAAGAAAAAAATTCTGTATCGGCCCCTGACAAATGAGGTACTCTTATTCTGTCCCAGGAGAGTAATGGTGTGGCGATAGGAACGCAGTCTGGTCACCCTTTAAATTAACCACGCAAATCAGTAAGTAACCATGGCGACCCTTCACTGATGTGGGACAAAGGCGCAAGAAAAAGTTCACACCTAGGTGGACCAAGTGGGATTAGCAGAGTGGTTCCTCCCTTTGACAAACACTTTGTAAGTAGGCTGTTTATGTTTTCTTATTGGCAACGCTACGTAGCGCTCTGTATGAAAATCACTGGCTGTGCTGTGTGCAGTCAGTGGCTGGTTGGCATTGTTGTGATACTCGCCATTGTAGTGTTGGGGAGCTGGATGTTAACAGCACGTAGCGTTGCGCAGTTGGAGGTGAGCCGCCAGCAGTGGTGGATGTGGGGAGAGAAATGGCGGAGTTTTGAAATTTGTAAGACTGGATGTCATGAACTGCTATATATATTATGACTTTTGAACAATATTAAGGTAAATACACTCCTGGAAATTGAAATAAGAACACCGTGAATTCATTGTCCCAGGAAGGGGAAACTTTATTGACACATTCCTGGGGTCAGATACATCACATGATCACACTGACAGAACCACAGGCACATAGACACAGGCAACAGAGCATGCACAATGTCGGCACTAGTACAGTGTATATCCACCTTTCGCAGCAATGCAGGCTGCTATTCTCCCATGGAGACGATCGTAGAGATGCTGGATGTAGTCCTGTGGAACGGCTTGCCATGCCATTTCCACCTGGCGCCTCAGTTGGACCAGCGTTCGTGCTGGACGTGCAGACCGCGTGAGACGACGCTTCATCCAGTCCCAAAAATGCTCAATGGGGGACAGATCCGGAGATCTTGCTGGCCAGGGTAGTTGACTTACACCTTCTAGAGCACGTTGGGTGGCACGGGATACATGCGGACGTGCATTGTCCTGTTGGAACAGCAAGTTCCCTTGCCGGTCTAGGAATGGTAGAACGATGGGTTCGATGACGGTTTGGATGTACCGTGCACTATTCAGTGTCCCCTCGACGATCACCAGTGGTGTACGGCCAGTGTAGGAGATCGCTCCCCACACCATGATGCCGGGTGTTGGCCCTGTGTGCCTCGGTCGTATGCAGTCCTGATTGTGGCGCTCACCTGCACGGCGCCAAACACGCATACGACCATCATTGGCACCAAGGCAGAAGCGACTCTCATCGCTGAAGACGACACGTCTCCATTCGTCCCTCCATTCACGCCTGTCGCGACACCACTGGAGGCGGGCTGCACGATGTTGGGTCGCGAGCGGAAGACGGCTTAACGGTGTGCGGGACCGTAGCCCAGCTTCATGGAGACGGTTGCGAATGGTCCTCGCCGATACCCCAGGAGCAACAGTGTCCCTAATTTGCTGGGAAGTGGCGGTGCGGTCCCCTACGGCACTGCGTAGGATCCTACGGTCTTGGCGTGCATCCGTGCGTCGCTGCGGTCCGGTCCCAGGTCGACGGGCACGTGCACCTTCCGCCGACCACTGGCGACAACATCGATGTACTGTGGAGACCTCACGCCCCACGTGTTGAGCAATTCGGCGGTACGTCCACCCGGCCTCCCGCATGCCCACTATACGCCCTCGCTCAAAGTCCGTCAACTGCACATACGGTTCACGTCCACGCTGTCGTGGCATGCTACCAGTGTTAAAGACTGCGATGGAGCTCCGTATGCCACGGCAAACTGGCTGACACTGACGGCGGCGGTGCACAAATGCTGCGCAGCTAGCGCCATTCGATGGCCAACACCGCGGTTCCTGGTGTGTCCGCTGTGTCGTGCGTGTGATCAATGCTTGTACAGCCCTCTCGCAGTGTCCGGAACAAGTATGGTGGGTCTGACACACCGGTGTCAATGTGTTCTTTTTTCCATTTCCAGGAGTGTACATTGTTTTTTCTCTATCAAAATCTTTCATTT
This sequence comes from Schistocerca americana, assembly GCF_021461395.2. Classification (NCBI taxonomy): domain Eukaryota; kingdom Metazoa; phylum Arthropoda; class Insecta; order Orthoptera; family Acrididae; genus Schistocerca; species Schistocerca americana. The sequence goes on from NC_060121.1 coordinate 99,662,923, forward strand.
GCTAACAATGCCTATCAGTAGTTAGTGCCTTCAGTAGTTTGAATCTTTTATTTAGCTGGCAGTAGTGGCGCTCGCTGTATTGCAGTAGCTTGAGTAACGAAGATTTTTGTGAGGTAAGTGATTTTTGAAAGGTATAGTCTAACGTTAGTCAGGCCCATTCTTTTGTAGGGATTATTGAAAGTCAGATTGCGTTGCGCTACAAAATATTGTGTGTCAGTTTAAGCAGTCTTGTACAATTTTTAAAAGGGGGCGTTTCAAGTTTCTTTTTGTAAATAATCGAGTTAATACAAATTTGACTTCATGCTATAAGCATAATGACAGATTTAATTATGGAGCCTTGTGCAGAATCAGATTAAAGTTCGTGTAAATTTGGTCAGAGTTACAACGTTAACTCGTAACCTTGAAGGTAGTTGCGTGTTTTGATTGCGAGATTTGAATTTTGTTCCTTCATTACTTGAGTAGGCCACAGGCCTTGCCGCAGTGGATACACAACGGTTCCTGTCAGACCACCGATGTTGAGCGGTGTTGAGCGTGGCCGGCGCTTGGATGGGTGACCATCCGGGCCGCCATGCACTGTTGCGATTTTTTGGGGTGCACTCACCCTCTTGATGCCAATTGAGGAGCTACTCGACCGAACAGTAACGGCTGCGGTCACAGAAAACCATCATAACGTCCGGGAGAGCAGTGTGCTGACCACACGCCCCTCTTATCGGCATCCCCAGCTGAGGTTGACACGGCGGTCGGATTGTCCCAATTGGTCACTTGTAGCCTGAACACGGAGTGCTGAGTGCTATTACTTGAGTAGGAATGTTAATTCTTAGCACAAAGGGAAGATACTGCATGCATAGTGGTTATTAATGAATGGGGTAAATAATTCCACTCAAAATGAACCCCAGATCTATGTAATGATTTTCATATATCACGGAAAGTACGGAATTTAGGAACGTTGGTGTGAATACTTTGACCCCTCTGTGACGTGACCCATTGCTCCAGTGTGATTCAATAGTGATGGAGAAAGTTTTATTATTTCTGTTCTATGTTCTGCATTTATTTTAATATTAATGTAGGATTATTCTCAATTTTCGCATGGATGGCTAACTTTCATGTCACTACCATCGAGATCATCTGCACTTGTGCTCCCTTGTAACTTCATTTAAGCCTGACCCCAAAAAGAAGGAGGGACTATATAAATTTCATTACTAATCTAATGTTGGATGATGTATCCCACGCGCATTTTCAATCATCGTAATAAATTGACGATCCTAATGAGAATTACCTTTCAAATGTTTCCCCTCGCCATATACTCCTCTATATGTGCCACAGAAAGCTGCAGATTACAAGAACCTGCCTAAACAGATTATATATATATATAAAATGAGTATCTCTGCAAGCGCATGTCGTTACCGTGCGTCCGAACGGTATTACGGGAGTCTAATCGTTTCGCAATTTAGTATTAGCACATTGTATCGATTATAATTTTGCAGAAAGCGAGAAAAGAAACGTTTCGGTTCCTAACCAAATGGTGTATGTCAAAATTTCTGACGGCGAGACCTAGGCATTTAGATTACGTTCCAGAATTAGTCACTTTTGAAATCATTTCCCAATCCATAAACAGAAATTTTTAAGTTACATTTAATAGGTTTCGAAACAATTTACTGAACAAAATACGTTTTGATCGAATCATGTTTTAACTAAATATGACATGAAACCGTTCATTTCAATCTTTATTGTTAATTTTATATGAGTGGGTCAGTGATCTTGTTTCGCTGTGGTCAGTACGCTGTAAACTTAATTCTTCCTTCTTCTTGATTACAAGGCGGCTCAACATTACTTGAAGTACCTAAAATGAAATACGTCTCCTCAAGTAATAACTTCAGACAGAATCCTAATGAACGTATAAAAATACGGATTTGTGTAATCTTTCCCAAACACATCACCGCACCGACATTACAAATTTCACTGAAAATAATAATTCGTAAGACACATCAGGTTTCGCTGAGTTGTATTTTTGCGCTTTCTTTAGTTTTCGCATTTCGAATTCTCGTTCTACTTCGTTATCGAAGGGTGTGTCCTGACAACTAAGCCTTACACATCCGGGCGTCCCCTGGCGTCTAGGTATACCTAGACGGCTGATTCTCTCACACCAGAAGCAAACAAACATGCGAGTAAATAAACGGTCCTTATCAAAGCCACCTTTAACTATCATATCTATAAATATTGAAGGCATATCATCAGCCAAAGAACATCTGTTATTCAACCTATGCCGTGCCAAAAAGACGACGTCCTGTGTATACAAGAGACGCATAGAGATGAGCGACAGAGACGACCAAAAATACCGGGCACGAAACTAGCTGCAGAAACACCGCACTCTTAGTATGGAAGTGCTGTATTTGTAAGACCAGGGCTTCAGATAATCAGTGCTCACTGCACCGTAGAAAATAACATCGAAGTCATCTCAGTGGAGCTGAGTAACTGCGTGGTTACCTCGTGTATAAGCCCCCTTCGGCTGCATTTTCCTTCACACCACCCAGGAACTTCCATAACAGCAAGACGTCTGTAGTAATCGGTGACTCTAACAGTCATAGTCATTTGTGGGGATACTCTGAAGATGACGAAAATGGGGAGGCAGTCCTCTCCTGGGCTGAATCCTGCCAGTTGTCTCTTATACACGACAGCAAGCTACCCCCTTCCTTCAACAGTGGCAGGTGGCAACGTGGATTTAACCCTGACCTCCTCTTTGTGAGTGAAGACATCACACAGCTTTGCTCCAAATCAGTGTGCTCGCCCATACCAAAGACGCAACACAGGCCACTACTGTGTCAAGTTCTTCCAACAATAAGGCCACAGGAGGTGAATTTCAAACGGAGATACAATTTCATGAAAGCTGATTGGAAAAAATTTGCTAAGATGCTGGACAAGGAGATTAAGTCTGTGCGACCCATCCCTGAAGAGTAGGACAGCTATGTTCAAACTGTCAAACATTGCTCTCGGGCATCAATTCCAAGAGGGTGCAGGACAATGTATCTGCAGGGTGTGACACCTGAAACAGCTGCCCTGCTGGACGGATACTATCGACTATATGAAGAAAACCTTTATAGCGAGGAGACTTATCTGGCTGCGCAAAATACTCTCTCCTCAATCTCTGAGGCGAAGAGAGAACAGTGGATTAAACTGATGACAGAATGTGAGATGAGTAGAAGTAGTCAAAAGGCCTGTCGATTGTTACGACACCTTAACAATGATCCTTCCCAACCCAATACGCATACAAATGTGAAGGCAGACCAGATCGCACACCAGCTTTTCAAAAATGGTAAACCTGACCATACCAGTAAAATAGGGAGACGAACCCTGGAAAGGGAGCCCGAACAAGAGGGAAACACTCTGTCTCGACCATTCAGTTTGAATGAGCTCGACTCAGCTCTAAATAAGTGCAAAGTCGGAAATGCAGCAGAGGTAGATGACGTAAGAAGTGAACAGATCAAGAACTTTGGTCCAGGCGCAAAGTGCTGGCTACTCGAGCTCATGAATAATTGTGTCAAGAGCGGCAAGATACCAAAATCTTGGCGGAAAGCAAAAATTATAGCTACGCATAAACCAGGGAAAGACCGGGATGACACCAAAAGCTATAGGCCAATCTCCCTCCTATGCCACCTGTAAAAGGTATTGGAAAGGTTGATCCTCCAAAGAATTACAGATATGATAGAACCATTACTGATCCCTCAACAGGCAGGATTCAGACAAGGGAAGAGCTGCACAGCACAGGTGTTGAATTTGACACAGCATATAGAGGACGGATTCCAAAGGCGGCAGATAACAGGAGCGGTGTTTATAGATATTTCACCCGCCTACGACACTGTCAACCACAGACTGTTGAAGCTATACAACCTCACCAAGGACTACAAACTAACCTGTCTAATTAGAAATCTTCTGCAGAACCTAAGATATTTTGTGGAATATCAAGGACAAAGAAGCAGATGGAGGCAGCAGAAAAATGGGCTGCCACAGGGCAGTGTACTGGCACCCACCCTCTTCAATATATACACTAATGACCAGCCGTTACCAGAAGGAACACAAAGCTTCATATACGCAGATGACCGAGCAATCACACCACAAGATCACAGCTTTGAGAGGGTGGAGCGGAAGCTGACTGATGCTCTGAAAGAATTAACTGCCTATTACAGGGACAATAAATTGAAACCAAATCCTTCTAAGACCCAGACCTGTGATTTCCACCTCAGAAACAGACCGGCTAGTAGAGCCTTGCAGATAGATTGGCAAGGAATCTCTTTAGAACACTACAAGACTCCGAAATACCTCGGAGTCACTCTGGACCGTGCTCTTACATATAAGGAACACTGCTTAAAAACAAAGCAAAAAGAGGCTGCCAGGAACAAGGTGGTTAGGAAGTTGACTGGAACAACATGGGGAGCACAGCCAGACACAGTGCGCACATCCGCATTAGCCCTCTGCTACTCTGCAGCTGAGTACGCTTGCCCAGTATGGTGCAGATCTACACATACAAAGAAAGTTGATGTTGCTCTGAATGAGACATGTCGTATCACTACGGGTTGTCTAAGAGCCACACCTGTGGAAACACTGTACTGCTTATCCGGCATAGCCCCCCCCCCCCCCGGACATCCGAAGAGACGGAGTGAAATGAAGAAGGCATTAACATCCGAACCCCACCCACTATATATGGCCACCAACCGGCACAGCAAAGACTTGTGTCTAGAAAGAGCTTCCTTCACAGTACAGAACCACTCGCTGACACCACATCGCCGGCCGCTGGTGGCCGAGCGGTTCTGGCGCTACAGTCTGGAACCGCGCGACCGCTACGGTCGCAGGTTCGAATCCTGCCTCGGGCATTGAATGCTGTGTTGTCCTTAGGTTAGTTAGGTTTAAGTAGTTCTAAGTTCTAGGGGACTTATGACCTCAGCAGTTGAGTCCCATAGTGCTCCCAGCCATTTGAACCATTTTGAACACTCCACATCAACACCGGGAGAAGAGATGGCAGGTCAGATGCCAGCATCTGGAGGAGTGCCTGATTCCGCAAGAAGTTCTTCCCCCAGGCCACACAGAGAAATGGTCCACATGGAAATCACTCAACCGCCTGCGTTCTTCTGTCACAAGACCCAAGAGTAATCTGGAGAGGTGGGGCTTCCAGGTGGACTCTCTCCAGTGTGACTGCGGAGCTGCCGCGCAGACATCAACACATCTACTACAATGCACATTACCTCCAACCGTGTGCACCATGGAGGACCTCGTAAACGCTACACAAAGTGCACTGGACGTTGCAAATTTTTGGGCATCCACTGTATAGATTAAAATTACCTTATGTTCGACAACAAAATCTGTGTCTAATCATTTATTTCATTCTTGACTAGTTTAATTTATAAACTATAATGTATGTATGTATGTAGTAATGTATCTAATATTGTTTTTAGTTTGCTTCTGACACCAGAGATAAATAAAATCGATCGTTGTCGTACCGGTAAATAGCCCTCCATGGTGATCCATGGTGACCGAAAGTGCACAGTCATGCAACCAACACAACACTGCGAGCTGAAAGATGATAATAGTGCGAACAATAAACAAAAGAGCGGTCTGATAACTCAAGCATGGAGGCATGTAGTGAACGGTCCGGAACGTGGGCTGCGGTGTACATAATAATAATACGATTTGGTCCGATTCATGTCTTTCTATACTGAATTACTGTGCAAAAAAATACCAAATCTGCCTCAACAGTGTTACGTAGCATACCACAGACCACAACTGGGGTGAAAACCCATGAAACTGTATTTTGACCTCGGCTGCATTTTAATACGTTGTGAAACGGTGCATCTCATTGCATTACCTCAGAACAAGCGTCACTGTCCATGATGTACGGCAGCTTGCGTTACTGCTTTTGTACAGTCGAGGGCAGTCCACAGGGATTAACTGCCTCTTATAAGACTAGTGCAGATTTTATTAAGCTTTTTTCTAGTAGCAGTAGTTGTTTTGTAATAGCCGACTCCAGTCAAAGTTAAGCAGCAACATTGCGGTGTGAGTGTGTTCCTGGAAGCTCCTCCGTTTCGAATGTAATATTTGTGTCAGATATGGTTAGTCCTTTGTTGCATTATCCGTAACGTATATTTTAATTATAATATTGTTATTTTTGAAGGTAACCATAAAATCGACAGTCTCTGAATAGTGAGCTACCGTATCTGATACGAGATGCGACTATGGTATGCTGATAATATTTCACTAAGTTATGAAGTTTCTCAATTGTGTATGTAGCTGTTGGTTTATTGTGGAAAATGAAACTGAATGATTTTACGAAGTTCGTCGAAGGGTGTGAGATTTAGTATCATTCAGGCGTGGACTGAGGCTGCTGCTAGCAAAGCTTTGTCGACGCTTAACACTGCTGACGTGGGCAGCCAACTCTTCTGGTCGTGGTAATTTTATAAAGGAACGAGAGTAGGCCTACTGCACGCAATGGGTATAGTTACGTCTCTCTGCGATTTGAATGACTCCCGCAGTTTCCATGTCACAGCGGTCCAGCCAAAAGGACTTCTGTAACAATCCAAGCGGCGAGACGCAGCGCCTCTCATAGCTGTTGCGGTGTGTACGGGAACAGGACCCTCGGCTGTGTCCGCCAAATTACAGGGCTGGTCGGCCGCTATCCTGTTCTGTACCGAGACCAAATGAAAACAAGGACGCGGGGTGCGGCGCTGGCGCCCTTGATCGCGGGGAATTGATGTCAGACAGTCCCTCACTGATGACAGCGTACGGGGGCGGGCCGGCTTGGCGCTACAAAGCGGGCACAGGAGCCGAGGAATTACGCGCCAGCCCACTGGCTCGTGAAATTAAACACTGCAGCGCCGGCAAACACCGCCCACATTGCGACATGTAAGCCCGTAAGGGCCCGTGGTCCCTACAGCAACCATGTGGGAATATCCAGAAGCATACAAATGCGGAACACCAGCATATACATCTTCACTAGCATAGTGTTAGAAGCAGTCGAAAACCAGTAGCAACATTGTTAGAGAGCGTTCAATAGAGCCAAATAGATGCTATCTACGTATGCAGTGATTCAGCAATTGAAGAGTGTCACAAAAAATCTGCTAATTACCATAAGTTTATTTAGAAGTTATATTAATACAATATACTACACAACTTTTCATTTTAACACTGGAGAGCCAAACAAACTAGTACACCTGTCTAATATCGTGTAGCGCCCTCGTGAGCCCGCAAAAGTACCGCAACACGATGTGACATAGACTCGACTAATGTCTGAAGTAATGCTGGAGGGAACTGAGGCAGTGAATCTTCCAGATCTGACCATAAATCCGTACGAGTACGAAGGATGGAATCTCTTCTGAACAGTACGTGGGAAGGCATCTCACATATGCTCAATAATCTTCATGTATGGGGAGTTTAGTGGCCAGCGGAAGAGATTAAACTCATAAGAGTGTTCCTCGAGGCACTCTGTAGCAATTATGGACGTGTGGTGTGTCGCATTGTCCTGATGGAATTGCCCAAGTCCGTCGGAATGAAGAATGGACATGAGTGGATGCAGGATGATGATGATGATGATGATGATGATGTTTGGTTTGTGGGGCTCTCAACTGCGTGGTTATCAGCGCCCGTACAGATTCCCAACCTTTTCTCAGCCCAATCTCGCCACTTTCATGAATGATCATGAAATGATGAGGACAACACAAACGCCCAGTAATCTCGAGGTAGAGATGCAGGAGATCAGACAGGGTGATTACGTACGTGTCACCTGTCAGGCTCGTATCTAGACGTATATCACTCCGACTGCACACGCCCCATACCTTTACAGAGCCTCCACGAGCTTGAACAGTCCCCTGTTGACATGCAGGGTCCATGGATTTATGAGGCTGTCTCCATATCCGTACACGTCCAACCACTCGATACGATTTGAAACGAGACTCTTCCGACCAGGCAACATGTTTCCAGTCAACCACAGTCCAATGTCGGTGTTGACGCACCCAGGTGAGGCGTAAATCTTTGTATCGTGCAGTGATCAAGGGTAGACGAGTGGGCCTTTGTCTGCGAAAGCCCATACCGATGATGTTTCATTGAATAGTTCGCACGCTGACACTTGCTGATGGTCCAGTATGAAATCTGTAGCAATTTTCACTTCTCTCAACGTTGAAAGATTCTCTTCGGTCATCGTTGGTCCCGTTCTCACAGGATTCTTGAACGCGGCCTCACCAATGTCAGAGATTCGTTGTTTTATCGATTTCTGATATTCACGGAACACTCGTGAAATGCTCGTACGGAAAAATTCCCACTTCATCGCTACCTCGGAGATGCTATGTCCCATCGCTTGTGCGCCAAGGATAACACCACATTCAAACTAACTTAAGTCTTGATAACCTGCAATTCTAGCAGCAATAACCGATCTAACAACTGCGCCAGACACCTGTTGTCCTATATAGGTGCTGCCGACCGTCTGTTTACATATTTCTGTATTTGAATACACGTACCGATGCCAATTTCTTTGGCGCTTCAGTATAAATTTGAGTATTAAATATAGTGCACATTAAATAGAAGGAAAATTGTAGGCAGATTATTATACTCATTAATGATATTGCATGTCACGTGACAAGTGCAAATTGTTAAAGTCATAAATACTAAAAACAGCTGCACGTATCAGCCAGACTTTATGACCACGAATCTAGTAGCCGGTACGTCCACCTTTGGCGCGGATAAAAGCAGCGACTCGTCGTGGCAGGGAAACAACGAAGCTGTCACTGAATGGGGTTGGCACTATACATACACAAGCCCACAATTCCCGTTAATTTTGGGGAGTAGGGCGACGAGCTCTGATGGCACGTTCAATCACATCCCAGATGTGTTAGATCGGTTTCATTCTGGCCAAACTGGGGGGGGGGGGGGAGGGGGGGCAGGACATCAACTGGAACTCTTCCCTGTGTTCCTCGAACCACTCAATTACATTCCTGGCCTTGTGATATGCCGCATTATCTTGTTGAAAAATGCCACTTACTGCTATCGCGAAAAATTCTCGCATGAAGGGGAGTACGTGGTCTGCAACCAGTGTACGATACTGCTTGGCGGTCTTGGTGCTTTCCACGAGCTCCACTAGACCCATGGATGGCCACGTGCATGTTCCCCATAGCACAAGGAAACCGCCGCTACCTTGCCTTCGTCCCACAGTACAGGTGTCAATGAGGTTTCCCCTGGAAGACAACAGATTCGCACCCTCTCATCAGTATAATGAAAAAGGTATACGCATTCATCAGACCATGCAACGCTCTGCCGCTGCGCCAACGTCCAGTGCCGATAGATATGTGCCTACTTCACTCGTAGTGGCTGATAGCGTGGTGCTAACACTGGCGTATGCACGGTTCGTCAGCTGCAGAGACCCATCGTTACGAGTGGTCGGTGTACTCTCTGTTCAGTCACACTTGTAATCTGCCTAGCACTAAAGTCCGATGTTGGTTTGGCCACAGTTCGCCGCCTGCCCTGTTTTACCAGTGTGGCCAGCCTACGACGCGCTACATCTGTAGTGGACGGTGGCCGCCCAACCCCAGGACGTCTGGAGGTGGTTTCACCTTGACTTTCGTCACGTGTTGAAGTAACTCACCACAACACTCCTCGAACACGCAACAAGTCATGCGGTTTCCGAAATGCTCGTGCCAAGCCTCCAGGCCATCAGCCCCCATGCCAAACTCAGATAAACCACACACTTTCTTCAGTCTTACGCATGGATAACACGCTTAGTGGTATTACATTCACCGTGCGTGTGTCTGACTAGAAGCCACTCCTCGACAGGTGACGCCGGTATCACCTGGACGGGCTTATATCGATGGTAGGTTGGTGATCATAATGCTCTGGCTGATCATTGTAAGTGTCTCTACTCTTTACCAAGAAATAATCTAAGTGCCAAAGGTAGTTTCAGTCTTAGTACCGGCACGCTATTTTAAAAAATTGCAAAATACAAAACAGTCCACATTAGTGTCACACATGATCTCACAAAATGATATATATTTTTTAGAAGTCTTCTTTTCACCTGTGCTAAGTACTGTAGCCCTTCAATACCGCGAATGTTTTAGAATATTAACATATTTCCAAGTTTTCTATTGTCTGAAGGTATATTTCACTTCTGACTCTGGGATTCTTTACTGAGAAGTGAACCCTCGTTACTTTAGACATGCAGCTTTTTTATTGTTACCAAGATATCGGCATCAAAGTTAGTATTGAAGAAGTTTTGTTCAGTTAAGTCAATGACTTAAAATTTGTTAGCATATGTAGCAGATCTTACTGTATCATGCATGTCTTCAGGTACCAATACGCTGCACATCCTCTTTCTCTTCTCAGTCAGCGTGAAGTTCCTGGCAGACCCTGTAAGTAACACAAGGTAAACGGAAAGGACGATCATCATCTTGTTTTTATTCCATGCTGTGTAATTGTCACTCCATAATATGAACTTTGTTTTTAAACCAGTATTGTTTAGTAAGATCTGAAGATACGTGGTGGGATAAGAAAAGAGTCACATGCAAGCGTAGGTCCACAATTCTAACATCATTCCTCCTTTGAATGGTCACATCTATCTACAACGAACATGACAGTACAAAATAAAATACAATAATAACCAAAAATCTGTGAACGTAAAAGGTTGTTAAATGAAAATAAGCCTTTATAAATTTTAACCACAGATTGAATGATGCTACCACTAAAATGTAAGCGGACGCCTCAGGATAAGGAAATAACTAAACGGCCATGGGAAAGGTGCATGACACTTATATCAAGTTATTTGTTACTACAAAGAAGTACAACAATTTTTTATGGCACCGATACCAGAAACACTAATAAAATATAAATAATGCAGTCAGCCACTCCAAAATTCCTCCAACTGATCCAAGTAATGATTAATCAATTAATTTAAACGAAAAAGTGAGACAATTTAGGAAAGACTAAGAAGCACTAATTAGAATCAAATATAACTCATATCAAATATTTTAGGTCGTCAAACAGCCAGTTTTTTTTTTCTTTACTTTAATTTCATTCCCCTGCCTTATATGGGCAGGGCAGGGCTAGCAGCAGCACAACCCGCCACTCTTCAGGTGAGTGGGATTACAGAAAATAACAAGTGTAAACTTATACGTAAAAAGGGGAATATAAAACACACTAAATGGAGACAATGGAAGTTAAAATAAACACTGACACGTGGACGATCATTGGGGGATATTTAAAAAAGTTGACATAGGTTAAAGTAACACAGTTGACGATTTTGAGGCACGTAAGATACACTGGAGTCACACACACAAGTTATAAGTCAGCCATAGTATACAAACACACAGAGCAAGAGACACTTAAGCACACATGAAGAATAAGAGCTGCTGGTAGGGACCTTGGCAAGAGAAGGGGGAAAAGAGGAGAGAGGAAGGTGCAGTGAGAAAGGGGAGGTTGGAGCGGTGAAGAGAAGAAAAGGTCGGGGGGGGGGGGGCGCACCAAGATGCAGCAGCTGGGTGAGGCAGGAGGTGGAAGGAAAGTCAGGAGGGAGTACAGAGACACAGAAGGGGCACAGGGAAAGGAGAGGGCGTAGGAGGGAGAAAAACTGCTCAGGGGAAGGGAAGAGGAGGGGAGAGAGAGCCCTGAAGAGTAGGAGAGAAGGTGCGGATAGAGTCGATAGGAGGGGTAGAGATCAGCGTGAAGCTCATCATCCAGGAGGGGTAGGTGCTGGAATTGTGTTGGGAAAGGAGGCAAAAGGCTGGAGATGGAGAGAGGGCAGGACACAACGGTAAAGCGCGGCAGAGGGCTACGGGTGGAGAGAAGTGAAGACACCAGGGGGAGGGGGTATCCAGTTACAATGTTGAGGGTGTGGATATGTTCGAGGAAAAGAAGAAGATGGGGAAAGGGGATGAGGTCACAGAGGATTGGCGTGGGCACAGAAGTTATCCAACTTCCAAAAGAAGGCGAAGCAGAGTGCATGCCATTCTAGGATTACGAAGGCTTTATAGAACCTGGGAGGGGCAGAAATCCAAGCAATGCTGGCATAATAAAGGATGGGGCAGATCAAAGATTTGTAGGTGTCAAGGGTAGGGAAAGGATGGAATCCTCATGTCTGGCCAGACAGGAGTTTCAGGAGGCAGAGTCTATTGTGGGCTTTGTGTTGAATGGTGAGCAGATGGGGAGTTTAGGTGAGGTGACAATCGAGGTTGGGGACAATGTATTTCACGGTGAGAGTGAGGTGGATAAGGCGACAATAAATAATGAAGTAAAAATCGTGGAGACAGAAGGAGTGGGTGGTACGACTTATGATGATAGCCTGAGCTGGGAAGGGTAGATGTGCAGGAGTCACTGTTTGCACCAGGATATGAACTGGCTGTGGTGGGTTTGAAGGGTACGTTGTGACCTTTGAAGGGCAGGATAAGGTTCCAGGAAGGCTGTGTTATCAGCATACCAGAGCCCCCACCCCCCTTTATCCATCCCTTCTCCCTCTCAGTCGCTACTATCCCGTCCCTCCCTGGTCACTTCAGTGCACCCCATACCCTATTCACCATACCCCTTCTATCATCCCCCTTCTACCCTGCCCCTACCCACCCACCGCCCTATTCCCTCATATCCCCACCCCTAGCAGATCCTGCCAGGTTTTACTTATCGCTGGCCGGAGTGGCCGAGCGCTTCTAGGCGCTACAGTCTGGAACCGCGCGACCGCTACAGTCACAGGTTCGAATCCTGCCTCGGACATGGTTGTTTGTGATGTCCTTAGGTTAGTTAGGTTTAAGTGGTTCTAAGTTCTAGGGGACTGATGACCTCAGAAGTCGAATAATGCTCAGAGTCCCATTTTTACTTATCGTTGAGTGTACTGTGTGATTTTTTTTGTTCTCTGCAGTTCTAAAGTGTCGTCAAGTGATGTGGTTTTTAATCGTGTGCTTGACTTGTCTATATTTTCTCCGTCCATGGTTTTTCAATGCTGCGCCGCCCATCACGTGGCCATTATAATCATCATGAGACTTTTTATGCTCCTGCCATACTTGGACTCGTATCTAGCTCTCTTTTGATTCTCACAGTGTGTGGTTCTGTGTAATATACTTTTTGTTTTTTTCTCCAATTTAGAGTCACTCCTTTTTTTGTATACTTTCTCGCATTATGTTCCTCCTTGTTTATATCTGTATTCAACCATGTTTGTACTTTTTATTGTTTTAAATGTCCTCCTGAACCAGAGTAACATCTCTAGGCTGAAAAGCAGCGCCTATGCTGCTGCCAGCCCACCCCAGTTGGGGAGTTGGAAATACAATAAAGGCAAGAAATATATATTACTGTAATGGCTTTGGCACTTTATTAGCCCACTACAGACATTACCGATTGTTTTTCTCTTTGTATTTTACATTACACAATTATTATTGAAGAATATGTGTATGGCTGCAAATGCGACTTGTGGCGAACTTGAAAGACAAACCATTTGTGGCTCTGTACATCAGTTTTTTTTTTTTTTTTTTTTTACAGTATCGCTACTGACAAGATGACTTTTTTGTATACTATTATTCACATATTTTTGACAATGCTGTCACTGATTTTGTGTTTATTATTTGACGATGCCACTATGGCTCCAGTGCATTAGGACATGTTTTTATAAAACTTTTCATCATGGTCTGTTTCACTGTTTTAAGCTATAAACAATCTGCTGATTGTATTTGTGTTTTTTCCATAATTTGCTGCAGTTTGGAAGATAGTCAGCAACCCGTAGTCTGAAGACCTAAAAATTTGTGACCATTAACGTGAAAGAAATGAAATCTATTCTATTTTCGGGTCACTGTTCAATTCGTCGCAGCTTGTGATATAACACTGATGACGCTTAACAAATTGAGCATTAAATGAATATTAAAACTATTAGGTTACAAACAAACTTCAAACTGGAAGCCAGCAATAAATAAAAGATAAATCATTACAAAAGCTCGCTTAAAAGGGGATGTACACTGACAGACGTGGCTTTGACAAAGGCCACAGTGCTATAGCCTGGCGCTTTGGAACGAGGATCTCGGAAATGGTGAACCTGGTCGGCTGTTCGCGTGCTATTATCATGAGCACCTGTGGGAATAGGTTTAAAGGTCGCGAGACCACAAATACGGGACAGGCTGTTGCACATTCAACATTGCCCACTCTGTAAAGCAGGAATTGGGGCGGCAATCTGTGGCAGATTTGTTGTCAGTGCACGAAGATGGTGAAAACACAGATGCTCTGGTGTACAGAATTCAGCACACATTGTTAAACGTGGAGATCTGCAGTAGACATTCCGTCTGTATTTCAATGTCGTCCGAACGACATAGTCAATTATAATTTCAGTAGGCACAGGATCATCGAGACTGGACGGTGGAACAGTGGAAACGTGTCGCCTGGTGGGGCGAACCACATTTCTTGTTACTTGAGTTCGATGGTCGTGGTGCATATCGCATCATCCTTGCGAATGCCTACTTAAATTATACACTGCCCTCAGACGAAGCACAGAGGGGGCATATTATGCTATATGGGGGGAGGGGGTTATTTATGCTGGTTTCTGTGGGGACTGGGGAAGTAATCGAAGGCAACTTGACTGCTGTGGACTGTGAGAGCACTTGCATGCCCTCATGCTCGATGTATTCCCTGACAGCAATGGCAGTCCTTAAACAGGATACTTGCCCTGGTCACAATCCATTGGTACACAGTCCAATGGTACACATCTGGGACGCCACTGGGAGCCAGCCGCACGCCCACTCCTGCAGCCACCACAGACGCCTACTGGTGCGGCAACACCGCAAACAGACCTACGATGCGGGTTGCCGACTCCGCTGCGAAGTCTGGCCAAAGCATGAGTGCTTACAAGCAAGTACCACAGTTGACAACAGACATGTAGGTGCGGACAACGTCCGTTAGAGGGAATCAACCAGCAGCAGAGTAAGGAGGCGCGACGATCAACGAACTATTTCGTGGCGATGATGTGTGCGCAAATACTCAAGGAAATATCCTTCCGCGCGGGGCTAGATAAGCCGGCGCCGGGCCGTTCAGCGAACAGTTCACTACTCGCCGAGTACGGAGATCAGGCGGTCAGGTGGTGTGCCACCTCGATCATCGTCTCTTCCGCCACGATCGTGATACGTCGCCTCCACCGTGTTACGCTATCTACCAGCTGGTAACAGCCGATTTCGTTGTGGAACAGTTGTGCGGGTATAGCGTCAAAGGGAACTCTGATTATAGGAATTAGTTGTTATTTGCTTGATCGGCAGAAGGGATCCTTATCGTTTTTTGGTTTTGAAGAGTGTGTTACCACTGCAGGTTTATTGTATTTTCCTTAATATATAAAAATGTTGGCAAAACGAATTAGTTCTTGATCTGTAGATTTAGCATCCACAAACCACCAGCCTGCAGTTTAAGGTTATTGTTGACCAAATGGTAGACATCTAACGCATCGTATCTCCAGATTCCTATCAAAGTGGTCGAAGTAGTGTCACACAGAATCGCTGTTGGATTATATGTGAAATCTATACTTTTATATGAAGAATAGCTGTATTTAACGTTGTTACCAAAAATATCGAAAAGTTGATGACCAATTTACTTCATGTTTTTATGGGACGTTCTATTAAATGTTCGGATGGACAAAGGATAAATATTTTTAATTGTACTGTATAAAGATGTGTATGTAATATATAATGGAGAAACGCTGATAGTAACAATCTCGAAAAGAGCGGGACCAGTTTACTCCTCATTTTTATGTGATGCTCTAACAAACATTCAGACAGATCTTGGCTGTATATATTTAAATATATATAATATATAAGTATATATGTTTACTGTACAGAGGGGAAACGTCGTTCGCAAATACCTAGAAGAGTTCTGGATAGTTTTTACGTCAAAATTTTATACTACAGTTTACTAACATTTAGACAGACATAAGCTACACATTTTTAAACAACAATATATAGATTTCTTAAAAGACATCATAGTCGCCGTTGACTGTATAAAATATTTGTTGTTACTATTGCAATTTCGGCCTTATGGCCATTTTCAAGTAACACTGAAAAGTTACATTCTGTCAGAATATAAAACTATCTGACATGAGCACATGTTTTATATTCTGACAGAATGTAACTTTGCAGTGTTACTTGAAAATGGCCTTAAGACCAAATAAGTAACAATATATATTTTATACAGTCAACAGAGACTATGATATCTTGGAAGAAATATTATATGACTATGAATCCAAATCATGAGACGTTAATCAAATGTACAAATTGTTTGTTGAAACCGTCTGCAAGAAAGAAAATGCTATATTGTGAAAATGTGCAGTTTCGTTTCTTTCTTGCAGTGAGTTTAAACTTCGATATCAGGGCATTTAAACCATTAGACAGTAGTTTCTTCCACAAGTGTCTCTTTATATATAATTTTAAACAAAAATTGTATATACAACACTGGGGTGGTTTGTTTTGATCGTCTTAAGCAGTTTTAATAGGAAACAGGAATGTTGTCTTATGGCACATTGACTTATAAGAATAGTGCTGTGGAATCTGAATCATGTGAAACCTTAAAATCCCACCGGTTGACAGATTAAAACCCTGAGAAATATTATCATTGGAGCTACTATTCTCACACATGCAGCAGCTTAACACGTCACTCCAGTACACGTTACAGTAATTATCGCAGGCGATTTACCCATTCATTTCAGGTTTCACTTCCCAATCGAGGTTTCGTATGCAATAACAATAAACAAGGTCAGAGAGAGAGGGAAAGAGGAGGTGGACAGACAGGGGGAGAGGGGGGCGAGAAAATTGTGAGAGAAAGGGGGGAAGGGGGAGATGGACAGGGAGAGGGGGAGAAGTAGATCAGGACGTAAATACAGTTCCGACACTTATTTAGCAATTGTAAAGTATCACCGGGTTTGCTAGTCAGTGTATATGAGCAACAAATGCAATCAGTGTTTAATAAAACAGATTTCATTGATTTGTAGGTAGTATGTGTTTATTTGTATATTAGTATGAATTGTAGCTGACGTTCTGCGCTCTGTCACTATCATGAAGTGCAGCAGTCGACTGTGGCCGCAGGTATAGGCATTAGTCTGTCTCCGGTTCTCTATGCCCTTTACAACTTTCCGAATCTTAGATTTATCCCTTGGTCGGAACAAAAGGAAGGCTCGTAATATAAAACAATTGAATTGAATTTTTTTCTGTTCTACAGTTTGATAACAGGTTGGAGACTATGGGTCAAGCTGCTGGAAAACCATTCTGGAGTGTAATTAGCAGTCTTCGAAAGGGAGGTAAGAAGGAAATGACAAGTATTTTGGACAGGTCAGGAATACTGCTGGTGAATCCTGTGGATGCCTTGGGCAGATGGAGGGAATATTTTGAAGAGTTCCTCAATGTAGGTGAAAATTCGATCAGTAATGTTTCAGATTTCGAGGTAGAATGGGATAGGAATGACGATAAAAATAGCATCACATTTGAGGAAGTGGAGAAAATGGTCAATAGATTGCAGTGCAATAAAGCAGCTGGGGTGGATGAAATTAAGTCGGAACTCATCAAATACAGTGGAATGTCAAGTCTTAAATGGCTACACAGGATAATTGAAATGGCCTGAGAGTCGGGACAGGTTCCATCAGACTGAACGAAAGCAGTAATCACATCAATCTTTAAACATGGAAAGAGAAAAGATTGTAACAACTACAGAGGTATCTCTTTAATCAGCGTTGTGGGTGAAATTTTTTCATGTATTGTTGAAAGGAAAGTGCGAGTATTAGTTGAGGACCAATTGGATGAAAAACAGTGTGGGTTTAGGCCTCTTAGAGGTTGTCAGGACCAGATCTTTAGCTTACGACAAATAATGGAGAAGTGTTATGAGTGGAACAGCGAATTGTACCTATGCTTTATAGATCTAGAAAAGGCAAATGACCGGGTTCCTAGGAGGAAGTTATTACCTGTTCTACGAGATTATGGAATAGGAGGCAAACTTTTGCAAGCAATTAAAGGTCTTTACATGGATAGTCAGGCAGCAGAGTCGACGGTAAATTGAGTTCATGGCTCAGAGTAGTTTCAGGGGTAAGACAAGGCTGCAACCTGTCTCCTCTGTTGTTCATATTATTTATGGATCATATGTTGAAAACAATAGACTGGCGGGGTGAGATTAAGATATGTGAACACAAAATAAGCAGACTTGCATATGCGGATGACTTTGTTGTGATGGCAGATTCGATTGAAAGTTTGCAAAGTAATATTTCAGAGCTAGATCAGAAATGTAAGGAGTATGACATGAAGATTAGCATCTCCAAAAGGAAAGTAATGTCAGTGGGAAATAGGAGGAACAAAGTTAGAACAGGTGGACGGTTTCAAGTACTTAGGATGGATATTCTCACAGGTGGCAACATACTGAAAGAGCTGGAAGCGAGGTGTAGCAAAGCTAATGCAGTGAGCGCTCAGCTACGATCTACTCTCTTCTGCAAGAAGGAAGTCAGTACCAAGACTAAGTTATCCGTGCACCGTTCAATCTTTCGACCAACTTTGTTGTATGGGAGCGAAAGCTGGGTGGATTCAGGTTACCTTATCAACAAGGTTGAGGTTACGGATATGAAAGTAGCTAGGATGATTGCAGGTACTAGTAGATGGGAACAATGGCAGGAGGGTGTCCACAATGAGGAAATCAAAGAAAAACTGGGAATGAACTCTATAGATGTAGCAGTCAGGGCGAACAGGCTTAGATGGTGGGATCATGTTACACGCATGGGAGAAGCAAGGTTACCCAAGAGACTCATGGTTTCAGCAATAGAGGGTAGGAGGAGTCGGGGCAGACCGAGGAGAAGGTACCTGGATTCGGTTAAGAATGATTTTGAAGTAATAGGTTTAACATCAGAAGAGGCACCAATGTTAGCATTGAATAGGGGATCATGGAGGAATTTTATAAGGGGGCTATGCTCCAGACTGAACGCTGAAAGGC
The DNA here is from genome assembly GCF_021461395.2 of Schistocerca americana. Classification (NCBI taxonomy): domain Eukaryota; kingdom Metazoa; phylum Arthropoda; class Insecta; order Orthoptera; family Acrididae; genus Schistocerca; species Schistocerca americana. Next base: position 99,681,853 of record NC_060121.1, read on the forward strand.
ATAATCAGTCTTAAATCATGATGATGAAGATGATTCTAAAGTTTGATGCCACCATTGCGTACTGTTTATTGATTTATAGGTTATTGTTATTTGCCATAGTCTGACTGGAAAATTAGGCATCGGACATTCATAGGTAGCAGTTTTGAAGTGCGAGCTTATTCCCAAGGTACATAACAGAAGTTGTGGCCCTTAGCCTACGACGTATATCCAACCTATTTTCTGTAACTCGTTCCCCCCAGAAATACTAACAATAATGAAGAGTTGGCAACATGTGAACCCTGTTGTACGACACAGTTAATTAATTTCACTTTGAATTTAAGTAGTAATACGACTCTACTTGTTCTACTCGCAGTCACACTACGATCACTGTCTCTCACCTATCACGAGTTTGTATGAGTTAACTATTCCAGGTTTTTTTTTTTTTTGCAGTACGTTTACTTTATAGTTAAATAACAACTCCCTCAATACGAAATTAATCCTGAGCTTCAATTTTATTCTTTTAACCATAATCACATTTCACCCACATAAGCGTCCTTCTCGGATGAAGGCTCTGGCGCAGCTGGTTATAATATTTCTCCGAGAATAATTCCTTTTTACGCGTTCACACGAAGCGTGAGAACTCGGGAGGTGCTCAGGATCAACTGATTCATATGTTCTCGCGAAACGCTCTTCGGGTGCCAATCTGTTATAGAATTGTGGAGCATCCCCGTCGGCGTAGCCGCAGCACTGTAGCAAAGAAACGTGATGACAGATTGATCCGTGAGGTGTAGGATCGATATCTGTACCCTTACATCACACAACCAATTGCTTTCAAAACCCGCGTAAAATAAAGACTTCGGAAAAATGAGAGAGAGTACCGTCAATTACTGAAAATGATAATTCCCCACTAGTTGAAAAACATCGAAATGGAATGGTGACCCCACTGATTGGCAACAAATTTTTATTCCAAATCTATGCTTCAGGCATATCACATCCATCTATCCCCATTGTTGTTCTTGAGGTCTTTAGTCTAGAGAATGTTTTGATGCAGCTGTCCATGCTACACTATCCTGTGCAAGCCTCTTCATCTCCGAATAACTATTGCAACCTACATCCTTCTGAATCTGCTTAGTGTATTCATCTCTTGGTCTCCCTCTACGACTTTTACCCTCCACGCTTCCCTCCAATACTAAATTGGTAATTCTTTCATGCCTCAGAACATGTCCTTCTACTCTCGTTAGGAACAGATTTCTCTTCTCCCCAATTCTATTCAGTACTTACTCATTAGTTACGTGACCAATCCATCTAATCTTCAGCAATATTCTGTTGCACCACATTTCGAAAGCCTCTATTTTCCTCTTGTCTACACTATTTATCGTCCATGTTTCACTTCGATACATGTCTACACGCCATGTATATACTTGCAGAAACAACTTCCTGACAATTAAATCTATACTCGATGTTAACAAATTTCTCTTCTTCAGAAATGCTTTTCTTGCCATTGCCACTCTACATTGTACATCCTCTCTACTTCGACCATCTTCAGTTATTTTGCTCACTACATAGCAAAAATCATCTACTACTTAACTGTCTCATTTCATGATCTGATTCCCTCAGCGTCATCTGATTTAATTCGACTACATTCCATTATCCTCGTCTTGATTTAGTTTATGTTCATCTTATATCCTCCTTTTAAGACATTGTCCATTCCGTTCAACTTCTAGTCCAGGTCCTTTGCAATCTCTGACAGAATGACAATGTCGTCAGCAAACGTCAAAGTTTTTATTGCTTCTCAATGGATTTTAATTCCTACTCCAAATTTTCCTTTTGTTTCCTTCACTGCTTGCTCAATACACAGATTAAATAACATTGGGGATAGGATACGACTCTGTCTCACTACCTTCTCAACCACTGCTTCCATCCTGTATCCCTCGACTATTATAACTGCCATCTGGTTCGTTCCCTGTATTTTACCCCTGCCATCTTCAGAATTTGGAAGGGAGTATTCGAGTCATTATTGTCAAAACCTTTCTCTAAATCTACAAATGCTAGAAACGTACGTTTGCCTTTCGTTAACCTATTTTCGAAGATAGGTTGTAGGGTCACTTTCGCTTCGCATGCTCCAACATCTCTACGGAATCCAAAATGGTCTTCCCCGAGGTCGTTTTCTACCAGTTTCTTCTGCAAAGAAATCGTGTTAGTATTTAGCAACCGTGACTTATTAAACTGATATTTCGATAATTTTCACACCTGTCAGCACTTGCTTTATTTGGGTAGTCTGGGGGTATTTCATCTGTCTCACAAATCTTATTCAGCAGATGGAAGAGTTTTTCCATGGTTGGCTCTCCCAAGGCTATTCGTATTTTGTCTACTCCCGGGGCCTTGTTTCGACGTGGTTGCTTCAGTGGTGTGTCGAATCCTTCACGCAGTATCGTATCTCCCATTTCATCTTGATCTACGTCCTCTTCCATTTCCATAATATTGCCCTCAACTACATGGCCCTTGTATAGTTCCTCTATACACTCCCTATTAGGTTTGACATTTACGTTTACAATGATACAGTCGCTTTCACAATGTATAGAATTATTCAGACAGGAAAAGATCACAGTGAAGATTACAGTACTAGATTTCGTGTCAGTCGATTTCAAAATTTGTGAAGCATGAAAGTCCATGTTGAGAGAAAAATATATAGTAGCACAATTCATAAAGCTCTTCACGCCACATTTTAATACTTACTTTACGAAAGTATCATAAATCAGGGAAGTATTGAAGTAAAGAAGGTGCTCCAGATGACATCAAATCTAGATATCAATAAAGTTTGCCATATTATTGAAGTCTGTTACATAAATGTTTCTTCTGCCCCAAAATTAACATTGATTATTTTAATGCTTTCGTTATCTGTAGACTTTGGTTTTTGGCAGAATTTTAGGATGGATCAACTGTAAAGGAGGCCGCTTATAGGACGCCGGTGCGACCTGTTCTTGAGCATTGCTCGAATGTTTCCTATTCGTACCAGGTCGGATTGAAGGAAGACATCGAAGCGATTCCGAGGTGGACTGCTAGATTTGTTACCGGTAGGTTTGAGCAACACGTAAGTGTTACGGAGATGCTACGGGAACGGAAATGGATATCCCGAGAGGGATTTCTTGTGAAGAAACACTGTTCAGAAAAATTGAGAACCGGTATTTGAAGCCGACTGGCGAACGATACTGTTGGTGCAAACGTACACTGCGCATAAGGACCACGACAATAATATACGTGAAATTAGGGCCCATATGGAGATAGATAGTTGTTTTTACCTTGCTCTATTTGCGAGTGGAACAGGAAGGAAAATGACAAGTAGTGGTACAGGGTACCCATCGTCATGCACCGTGCCGTTGCTTGCGGAGTGTCTGTGCAGACTCAGAAAATGTATGATAAAGTATTAACAAGACAGAAAATTGAAAATTACGTTTTTTGCATTTACAAAAAAGTATAAATAAAATACTGATTTATTGCATTCATGAACTTGTCTTAACACTGCAGATATAGGGAGGCATTACTGGGATATCAAACAGGATCCGCGCAGATGCACGAACTTAATCACTATGGTGCGTGATACAGCAGTGCATTACGTACGCAGCGAGTTGGTGGGCTGCCGATAGCTGGCCGGCACCTGCTGCTGTCAGGTGACGTGGTCGACGTCCGCTCTCTCTGAAAACGTCCTGCTGGCTGTTGAATTCTGCCCCCTCCCGTCGGCTGGTTCACGCACTGACTGACATCTCGCCAACTGCCAGACTAGGCGCCGCTCTGCAGTGAAACTCAGCACCTCGCCGTGCCAGCTGTCGTCGTGTGACAACACATGACACGGTGTGAGGCAGAAGCTGCTTCTCGTATATTCACTACAGCCGCTCGTACCCGCCAGTGTCACTGCACTTTAACGCAACAACCTGTATAAGCGGCTGTGTAGCTGAATAAATCTATTTTATCACATGTCACTTAGGTAAGTGTCTACTCCTAATTTCTAGACACTGTCTGTTACAAGAGTCACAATGAACACCCATAAACTCAAATAGATGAAAACGTAGTCGAATACATCTATACGTTGTCCAAAATGTAGTATCTCTCTCCATATAAAAGTGCTCTATATGGAATCGATTCTGGGTCCAGCCTCACTTGATAGATGTCACATCGAGATTTGACTTTTGAAATAACTCGTCTGTGTTTACTGGTCTCTGGTCGCGGTGGCCGAGTGCTTCTAGGCGCTTCAGTCCGGAACCGCGCTGCTGCTACTGTCGCAGGTTCGAATCCTGTCTCGGGCATGGATGTGTGTGATGTCCTTAGGTTAGGTTAGGTTTAAGTAGTTCTAAGTCTAGGGGACTGATGACCTCGTATGTTAAGTCCCATAGTGCTCAGAGCCATTTGACCCATTTTACTGGTCCATCTCTTTCTGGTTCAGATACGTCACTGGTGTGCTGGACTAAGCTGTCGGCAGCAGACCAGTCGGCAAAGATGAAGCGCGGAGATCGATAAGTAGGAGCAGGATCAAGCGCACCCATCATGAGAGAGGCCAGAGGTACACCCCTCAAGCAACACGCCGACAACGTCCTCTCGACGGGATGTCTTTAGGTCGCCGCCACTGACTTGAGGCCCTCACTGACACTCTCAACCAGTTGCCGTCTGTTAGTACTTCCAGCAGACTGGACTCAGCTCACATCACGGACTATGACAGTACATAGCGACCAGATTAATGACTACAGCGCGACTAATGTTTGTAATAGCAAGACTACCGATATTCTCTGCTAAAGGACTATTACTGAGGAGCTTGTGCCACTATCATACTTCATGTAAATAAAGAGTCGTATTAATCCACGTGTTCTTTTGTGTTGCACAAAGAGGATAGCCGGCCGAAGTGGCCGTGCGGTTAAAGGCGCTGCAGTCTGGAACCGCAAGACCGCTACGGTCGCAGGTTCGAATCCTGCCTCGGGCATGGATGTTTGTGATGTCCTTAGGTTAGTTAGGTTTAACTAGTTCTAAGTTCTAGGGGACTAATGACCTCAGCAGTTGAGTCCCATAGTGCTCAGAGCCATTTGAACCACAAAGAGGATACCGGCCACCCATAACAACTTTCTCTCCCTTGCTCTCTTGCAGTAGAAGACTCTACCGGCGTGTCGAACATATGCCTCACATTTCCGTTCTTCTTTGCCATAATGACTCAAGGGCTATTGTACTGACATCGAGCACTCTCTGTTCCTCCTATACTCAGGATATTTTACAATTCTTCTTCTGATACTGTATTCTGGCTTCGATAAGGCGGCTTTAAGTATCGTTTATGTTTCACCTAGAGATCTTTTTATTTTTAATCCACTCAGTGGTAAAGTCGGTATTTCATCTCCGGATTTCAGTGACTCTATATATATATACACTCCCGGCCATTAAAATTGCTGCACCACTAATATGACGTGCTACAGACGCGAAATTTAACCGACATGAAGAAGATGCTGTGATATGCAAATGATTAGCTTTTAATAGCAGTCACACAAGGTTGGCACCAGTGGCGACACCTACAACGTACTGATATGAGGAAAGTTTCCAACCGTTTTCTCATACACAAACAGCAGTTGACCGGCGTTGCCTAGTGAAACGTTGTTGTGATGCCTCGTGTAAGAAGGGGAAATCCGTACCATCACGTTTCCGACTTTGGGAAGGTCGGATTGTAGCCTATCGCGATTGCGGTTTTTCGTATCGCGACATTGCAGCTCGCGTTGGTCGTGATCCAATGACTGCTAGCAGAATATGGAATCGGTGTCTTGAGGAGGGTAATACGGAACGCCGTGCTGGATCCCAACGGCCACGTATCACTAGCAGTCGAGATGACTGGCGTCTTATCCGCATGGCTGTAACGGATCGTGCAGTCACATCTAGATCCCTGAGTCAACAGATGGGAACGTTTGCAAGACAACAACCATCCGCACGAACAGTTTGATGACGTTTGAAGCAGCATGGACTATCAGCCCTTAGACCATGGCTGCGCTTACCCTTAACGCTGCATCACGGACAGGAGCGTCTGCGATTGTGTACTCAACGACGAACCTGGGTGCACGAATAGTAAAACGTCGTTTTTTGGGATGAATTCATATTCTGTTTACAGCATCATGATGGTCGCATCCGTGTGGTGAACGCACATTGGAAGCGTGTATTCGTCATCGCCATACTGGCGTATCACCCGGCGTGATGGTGTGGGGTGCCATTGGTTACACGTTTCGGTCACTTCTTGTTCGCATTGACGGCACTTTGAACAGTGGACGTTACGTTTCAGATGTGTTACGACCCGTGGCTCTACCCTTCATTCGATCCCTGCGAAACCCTACATTTCAGCAGGATAATGCACGACCGCATGTTGCAGGTTCTGTACGGGCCTTTCTGGATACAGAAAATATTCGACTGCTGCCCTGGCAAGCACATCCTCCAGATCTCTCACCAATTGAAAATGTGTGGTCAATGGTGGTCGAACAACAGCCTCGTCACAATACGCCAGTCACTACTCTTGATGAACTGTGGTATCGTGATTAATCTGCATGGGCAGCTCTACCAGTACACGCCATCCAATGCCCAGGCGTATCAACGCCGTTATTATGGCCGGAGGTGGTTGTTCTGGGTACTGATTTCTCAAGATCTATGCACCCAAATTACGTGAAAATGTAATCACATGTCAGTTCTAGTATAACATATTTGTCCAATGAAAACCCGTTTATCATCTGCATTTCTTCTTGGTGTAGCTATTTTAGGGGCCAGTAGCGTCTTCTGTGTGGTTTGAGAACAAGAATATAGTGCGTCTCATTGTTGTACATCATGTGGCAAAGATGTGCATACAGTTTGTGGACGAAGTAATGAAGAAGAGGGGAGAATTATTTGAAAACTAAGTTATAACAAGGAAGAAATGAGAAGAAGAGGGCAGGAGCTCACGACAGTTTGCTAGCCCGAGGTACAAAGATGCAAAATTCCCACCAGCAAAAGTTGGCGACAATGTTCACACCCGTATACCAGATATTGACCGAGGGTGAGGAGATCGCAGAAGTGTTCTTGCAATAGCCATGAAAGTCGAAGGCACTTTCTACAAGATGGGAACAGAACATGTTGTTCTCAAGTGACGATTTTCCAGAAACGATTCGTTCGGCACTAGATTCTGCTCCCGCTGCAATCCGCGGCTAAAGACGAAAAATTATTACTTATGTTGACGTCTTCACAGTCATAGGCCGGTGGCCAATGTTCCAATCGATGCAACTGCTTTACTAAACGCACCACAAATACCTACAAATGCAGAAATAAGAAAATATCGCGTAATTTTAAATGTCACGAAAGCTTAACTTGTTGTAATAACAGTATAATAGTTGTGTAAAGAAAGATTATAAAAGTGGGTGTGCTGTGTAAATTTTATATCTTTTATGAATGAGATAAATAAAATAAATAGATAGCTTACAGGTTGAAACAATACATATTCATCCACTCTTTATTTATTTTCCAATTCTGACAGGTATGCCTACGGCATTTCGCAAACTGGCAGGCCAGATCCCGAACTCAAGAAAAGATCGGATACTGGCCGGTCGATTTAAAACGATGTTGACCATTTATACAATTTAAAATTGATCAGTCAAATCTGCTTTGCTTCTTTTTTCGAGTTTGATCGATCGCTCCCAATCACTTCTCGAGCAGGCAGGCTGAATCCCATGCCGAAATCAGGAAAAGATGGGACATTGGCTGGCCAATTTAAAGCTACATTGGCCATTTCGCGACTTGGTCGGCCAGCTGCATTTTGGCAGATTTCGGGCTTTGGCCATAACAAACATAATTTCCCTCTGACACCTTTTGACGATTGTTAGCAAGTGGTTTCACACTGTAAAAATACAGGTGAGGACTGCCCATGAACTACACGCTACGTTTTGACCAAGATATACCTTGCTTTTGTCATGCAAGTTTCCTTTCTGTAATTATAGGTGTAGTCAAACAGGCGTCTCTGTAAGTTTATTCCGTTTATAGTTCTTAATATTTCACAGATGGTTCAGAATTATTACAACATCGGAAACGACGTAATTAACAGGAGATTTCAAAATAGGAAGTGTGGAAATGACAGCTGTCTGCTATATAAATTCTGAACCATTTACGAAAGACTAAGTATTATAAACAGAATAAAAATTTTGCCATTCCGTCATGGCCGGCTGTTACAGCAATCGGTTTAAAAGTGTTTGAGAATAAAAACAGTCTAGGTTGCTAAATTCTTTAATGACAATGACACGTTTCGCCCTTTCTGGGAATTATCAGATTTTGTAAAAGTAGCTGGATACGTGATTTTTATGACGGATGGGTCAAGTGCCCAGCTACTTTTACAAAATCTGATGATGCTTCAAAAGGGCGAAACGCGGATTTGACATTAAATAATTTCGCACCCGATACTGTTTTTCTACTGAAACAGAACAATCTTACAGAAGCACCCAAATCGTGTATGACTGCACCGCTACTTACACTCCAAGAAAGACGAGACTGTTGGACAAGTATGGCAGAAGTAAGGTACATTTTGGTCCTAAAATACCGTGTAACTCGTTGCCATTCTTCATTGTATCTTTCACAATATGGTTCCCTTTGCTAATGGTCTCCAAAATCTCTGAGAGGGAACTAGTATCGATTACATGGCTTTCTCCGGTCTGGGTACAATTCCTGATACAGATTTAGCGCGGGTTGTATGAAACGAAACTGTAAAGGCAGCTAATTCGCCCTGTGCTGTGAAAAGTTATTGAAGTATCAGCGCTAGCAGAATAGAAATGCGGAAAACACAGGTCCCAAAACAAATTTGTTGGTCTCCCCAAAAACTCGATACCAACTGCAAATCGTCACAAACATAAAATAACAGATAATAATAGAAAAGACCCGTTTTTTCAAGGGGCGAGATAACAATGAAATAATTCTATAATGTCAAGATGTTTGTCGACTATAGCAAGTTCATCAGCAGCTGATCGGCCAGCTAGAAGAGGCATCTGGCCGTGGCTTCGGAGTTGGCAGCTCTGTGTACTTCCAAGCCATTTTTCTTTGTGGGAGGTTGGAATACAGCGTCACCGGTTGTTCACGGTCTTACTGTGTTGGTGGATGGTGAAACTGTTCCCTTCGACTGTGATGCCATTCAAAAGACATCACTGGAGTGCTCTTTGAGGGCGTGGCGGTGGTACTTGAAGTCCTATAACACCCTCAGACGGTGAAAGTTGAGGTCGCAGGGAAGAGTTAACATAACGATGAACAACATTAGGTATCAACATCGGAAATTTACGATGGTCGACACACACAGAGAGGTCAAGTGAATACTAACGTTGCGTGAGCGGCCGTAAGAAGGCTAACGTTAACGGTGGTCGCTATCGGAGTCCTCAAGGATGGTGAGAGGAACTGTGCGTCTGTGCCAGTGCCAGTGTGTCGTGGTTCCAGTGTTTTTTAAACCAGCGACCTTGTCGAGTAGGGCTTTGGCACAGAGACGCCTTGTCCTCTCTAGCACGGAACTCTTGAGAGTGGCCACGCCCGTTTCCTCGTGGAGGATAACTGCCCTCGTGAAGGGAGGGGTGTGAAGGCTCCACCAAAGCACCTTATTCAGCAGGCTCTGGAGGTTCTCCATCCAGGAGGCAATAACCGTAGCTCACACAGTGGAGACATAGGCGAGGGAAGGGTGGACAACCATCCGGTACAGCCCGAGCTTAGTGCTGAAGTGCAGTTCCCTGCTGTGAGCATTGGGTACAACACTTTTATCAACTTGAGTTCTTTTTGGGTTACATATTCTACATGGCGATGGAACAGCAGTTTTTTTATCCACCCAGACACATAGGTATTTGGTATCAGGGGACCATGGGACCTGGGCGCCTGATACAGTGATGTTGTTGCGGATGATGGGGGGTGGTTTAGTGAGTTAACCTGCCATAGTTTTGGCGGCATTGAGGGCAATCTCGTTGGAACGGCACCAGGTCACTGTCGCGTCCGCCTGTCTCAGGAGGCGAACAATGAGCTTGTCTGTGTTGCGGCAGGTGGTATAGACCGCCGTATCATCGGCATATGTGCCAGGTGGAGGATTGTCATATCCGTAACATGAATGTTAAAAAGGATGGGAGATAACACATAGCAGTGAGGAGTGCCCATCGACATGTTACGTAAGCTGGAGCGTCGACCTTGCTGAGTAACCAAGAAAGTCCGACCGTGCAGGATATCACCCATAGTCGTCACATAGATGTCGGGGATGGTCGTTTGTGTCAGCATTTTGAACACAATATTGTTCTGCCATATGTTGTTATACGGGTTTTGCCGGTCCAGGAAAGCCGCTGGCGGAGTTAAAGCCCTCGCTGAAATGTTCTGTGGCCCGAAGGACTTGAAGTTCGGCCGACAGGTGAGAAGCGATTCGATACTGTCCCGGATTGATGGTCCCAGCCGCCGCCGGAGGCTGGGAAATGAGTTGGAGGATCAAAGTTTCTAGAACCTTAACGATGATATTCAGAAGGCTAACGGACCTCGGTTTAGGATGCTGGTAAATAACACCAATGGCTTGCGTGACAGCTGTCGGAGGTGTTCATTTAAAATACCGTCCAAACCTGGAGCCGACTGTCCTCGTTTCAGCCAGAGGATCCGCTTTATTTCCGCTGTGGACGTAGGTTGAGGGGCAGATAGAGGCGGTCTTTGTCTGAAAGCGGCAACGGCCACTACAATTTCGTATTCATCTTGTAGTTCATCAGGCGTTAGGTCCTGCGTGAGTATTTAGTTTTGGGCCTCAGACGCATCGGCTAGAGTTTCTACCACATGCAGGGTTAAGCCATCGACAGTGTGGATAATGTTGTGTTGGCAGAACAGCCAACACCGTGTTACTAGAGGAGGCCGAAATGCACGCGTTTTAGCTCACGCAGGCTGGCGTGAGGTCTGGAACACGACAAGGAATTAGAGTTTAGAAAGCGGACGTAATTAGTTTCATACTTAACTTTAATCCATAATGATGAACGTCGCTCTTGACGGTACATGATTCACAATATTATCTTTTCAGAATACATTCAGTAACTCAATATGGCGCCTTGCTAGGTCTTAGCACATGATGTAGCTGAAGGCTATGCTAAACTGTATTCTCGGCAAATTATAGCCTATGTAGACAGTGAACCATCGCTAGCAAAGTCGGCTGTACAACTGGGCGAGTGCTAGGGAGTCTCTCTAGACTAGACCTGCCATGTGGCGGCGCTCGGTCTGCAATCACTGATAGTGGCGACATGCGGATCCGATGTATACTGACGGCCGATTTAAAGGCTACCACCTAGCAAGTGTGGTGTCTGGCGGTGACACCACAGATGGGAAGGTGGTTGTTCTTCACTGTGCAGCCCTTAGCCGGCAGTTCGCCTCCCTATAAAGCCCATTTGGCGGATGTATCTGTCTGAACTGCTTGCGATCACGTGCCTGGCGTATAAAAATAGTTCCTGGGCTAGCTGCGACCTCTGGTGAACCTGTTCTGCCAGCTCCACGAACGGTTAGCGGTCCCTGACAACAATTGGTGGAAGCCTGGAATTATGCTGTGGTCTCCGGTAAATGTGTGTGTTGACAAAGCAGACGACGTAGGTTTCCACGGTGAATATACGCCCTGTGATGCAGGCATTCCGTTTTGGTTGAAGTGGGATGCCGATGCAGTAGGCGCTACGTTGTATGAAGTGGGCAGACACAGGAGTTATCATCCTGTTACACACCTCTGGGGTACCGAGAGCAATTTTTATGCCTGCATATGTCTCTGCATTAAGAATGGCTTGCTGTGTCGTGTTTGGCAGGAACCACACAGCTGACCTGCTCTTTCGGCTCGTATTTTTTCATTAGGAAACTGTAGGAAGCACCCAACAGCTTGGATCCCGGTATCTGCTGCTTTCAGTGTCTCGCGGACGAACAGAGCGAGTTGGGTCATACGATAGCTACTTGAGGAAACCGTGTGGGAGCATGGGTTGGGGGAGAGGGGGGAAAGTGGAAAGAGAGAGAATAAGGTAGTAAAGAGAGGGATGGAATGGAATCAGAAGGAGAAAGAGGGGGCGCAGGTCCTAGCGGAGCAGCTACCTGTTGTGGGCCGGAAGCGGGCAGGCTGCAGCGGCTGCACCTGCTGTGGGGGACGTTGTATCGAGCCGTCGCGCCGGCGGCGCTCCTCGTGGACCCATAAAGAAAGCCGCTTTCCCGCGCCACACAGGGAACACACGTTGTGTGCAGGGCCCGGCGTGACCCGGGACACAAGCTGGTCTCACCGCTACCTCATTGCCTTTTTACTGCCGGTACTGGTCTTTATTAACACCTAGGAGTTGCAGATATTGCGGAGGCAGTCGGTTGGGTAGGCAGCAGTATAGTAGTACACCGACACCACCAACTGACTAAAGCGGTCACCGGGTCACCCGCTCCCGTTGCGAACTGCCTATCTAACGGCTTACAGGAGTTACAAAAATGTTGCTATAAGTATTACATATAACTATCGAGAAAATCTAAAAAATTTAAAATGCCATCATAACATATTAAGAGCTGCAATCTTAAGTCAAAGGTTTCACACTATAAGTGAAGTACTAAACTTTGAAACAGTCTCCATACTGCATTCGTTCACTATTTTGAGAATGAGATCACTTAGCGACTTCCAACAGTCATTTTACTCAGTTTCAACTCTTTTAGGTATATTTCCTCGCTGATAACCTCTACAAAATAATAACAGGAAAAATGTTCATCGCTTACTACATTACGCAGTAAAACTTCGGTATTAGACATAACGTTTTCATTTAGTAATTATTTATTACTGACAGGGGGAGATAACGACGGTCGGATCAAGGACTTCCTTCTAACTTTTTACACATTTAATAGTCCAATAGGAGAAAATAATGTAGAAGAACACAGTTTCGGAAAAATCGAGAGGGAAGTTTTACGTGTTAGTCAGGTACCACTGCGTTGCTTCGGCCATGTAGTTAGTGTTCAAGCTTCATAAACAGGGTATCACTCGATCGAGTCCCGCTCATGATCTTTTTTTAAGTTATATTTTTTTAGTCATATTGTTCCATTCATATTAGATTTAAAGAGTAATATGATGAAAATACACCTGTATGTCCATGAAATTCTACTAAAATTCGAATACTATTTCGTTGTTTGCTAATTTTTATTATCACAGCAAATGTTACATTAATAACTATCAAAATGTAAACAACCAAAAACATAAAGTTTTCCCGAAAATTTAAGCCTGACGCGACCTCCGAAATTTGTCATACGTGCAGGTGGGTAGAGTAACGAGAACTCCTTTGAACCTGACTGCAGACACAAGTTTCAAGGACGTTTGACAAGCTTGGAAATCTGAAGTCGAACATCGACAAATCAAGGGGAAAAAAACTTTATACAGTAATAAAATGAATTACAATGGGCTATGTCAGCAAGGCTATTAATCGTCGGATGTGTTTCGACATTACAAGTTACACGATGATATTTTCCATAGAGACATATTGCTGTTTTTGTTCTGTTCTTCGTAGTCTTTAATCCAGAGAGTGGTCTGATTCAGCTCTCCATGCTATTCTGTCCCGTGCAAGCCTCTTCACCTCCCAATAACTACTGCAACCTACATCCTCCTGAATCTGCTTACTGTATTCGTCTCTTGGACTCGTACGATTTTTACCCACCAAGCTTCCCTCCAGTACTAAATTGGTGATCCCTTGATGCCTCGGAACGTGCCCTACCAATCGATCCCTTCTGCTAGTCAAGATGTGCCACAAATTCCTCTTCTCCCCAATTCTGTTCTCTACCTACTCATTGGTTACGTGATCCATCTATCTAATTTTCAGAATTCTTCTGTAGCACCATATTTCAAAAGCTTCTCTTCTCTTCTTGCCTAATTTATCGTCCATGTTTCACCTCCATTCATGGCTACATTCCATACAAGTACTTTCAGAAAACCTGACACGGTGTCAACAAATTTCAGAACCGCTTTCCTTCCCACTTTGTATCCTCTCTACTTCGACCATCTTCAGTTCTTTTGCTCCCCAAACAGCAAAACCCATTTGCTGCTTAGAGTGTCTCATTTCCTAATCTAATTCGCTCAGCACCAACTGGTTTAATTCGACTACATTCTATTATCCACGTTTTGCTTTGGTTGATCTAATTACGTCCTCCTTTCAAGACACTGTCCATTCCGTTCAGCTGCTCTTCCAGGTCCTTTGCTGTCTCTGACACAATTACAATGTCGTCGGCAAACCTCAAAGTTTTTACTTCTTCTCCATGGATTTTAATTCCTGCTCCATATTTTTCTTTCGTTTACTTCACTACTTGCTCAATATACTGATTCAATAACATCGGGGATAGGCTACAAACCTGTCTCACTCCCTTCTCAACCACTGCTTCCCTTTTGCGTGTCTCGACTGTTATAACTGCCACCTATCTTCTGTACCAATTGCAAATGGCATTTAGCTCCCTGTATTTTACCCTTGGCACCGTCGGAATCTGAAAGAAAGCGTTCCAGTCAACTATGTCAAGAGCTTTCTCTTAGTTTACAGACATGCTAAACATAAATTAAAACGTCGTCGAATGAATCCAGAAGGAGCCTTCAGAGATTCTAAGGAGCAACAAAGGTCGTTGTCATTTTAAAATGTTTATCTTTCTTCCCACAATTAGGATGCAAACAGTGAGTAACTAAACATTTTCGTTCAGACTGTATACAAATCAGGTTCCTTTCAGATTATGTTGATGATTTGGCTCCATACTTCTCTATCATACACAACTGTTCGCTCGACGAAAGGTCCGTACCCAAAGACTGGAAAGTTGCACAGGTCACACCAGTATTGCCGGCACTTGGATGGGTGACCATCCAGCCGCCATGCGCTGTTGCCATTTTTCGGGGTGCACTCAGCCTCGTGATGCCAATTGAGGAGCTACTCGACCGAATAGTAACGGCTCCGGTCAAAGAAAACCATCATAACGACCGGGAGAGCGGTGTGCTGACCACACGCCCCTCCTATCTGCATTCTCAACTGAGGATGATACGGCGGTCGGATGGTCCCGATGGGCCACTTGTGGCCTGAAGACGGAGTGCTTTTCACACCAATATTCAAGAAAGATTGTAAGAGTAATTTACTTAATTATTGGCGTACATAATTAATGTCGATATGTATCAGGATTCTGGAACATATATTGCGCTCGAACATTATGAATTACCTCGAAGAAAACGGCCTACTGACACACAATCAACATGGGTTTAGAAAGCATCGTTCTTGTGAAACACCACTAGCTTTTTATTCGCACGGAGTGCTGAGTGCTATTGACAAGAGATTTCAGATCGGTTCTGTGTTTCTGGATTTCCAGAAGGTTTTTAACACTGTACAACACAAGCGGCTTACAATGAAATTGCGTGCTTATCGAATTTCGTCTGAGTTATGTGACTGGATTTGTGACTTACTGTCGTAGTAAATGACGGAAAGTCATAGAGTAAAACCGAAGTGTTTTCTGGATTTCCCCATGGTAGTGTTATAGGCCCTTTGCTGTTCCTTATCTATATAAACGGTTTGGGCGGCAATCTGAGCATCCGTCTTAGGTTGTTTGCAGGTGAGGCTATCGTTTATCGATTACTAAAGTCATCAGAAGATCAAAGCAAACTGCAAAATTAATTAGAAAAGATATCTGAACGCTGTGAAAATTGGCAGTTGAACCTATATAACGGAAAGTGTGAGGTCATCCACATGGGTGCTAAAAGGAATCCGTTAAACTTCGGTTACACGATAAATGAGTCAAATATAAAGGCCACAAATTCAACTAAATACCTAGGAATTACAATTACTAACAACTTAAATTGGAAGGAACACATAGAAAATGTTGTGGGGAAGGATAACCAAAGACTGCGTTTTATTGGCAGGGCACTAAAAAATTGTAACAGATCTACTAAGGAGACTGCCTACACCAGGCTTGTCCGTCGTCTTTTAGAATAGTGCTACGCAGTAAGGATCCCAGATAGGACTGAGGAGTACATCGATAAACTTCAAAGAAGGGCAGTACGTTTGATATTATCGCGAAATATGGGAGAGAGTGTCAATGAAATGATGCAGGATTTGACCTGGACATCATTAAAAGAAAGGCCTTCTTCGCTGCGACGGAAACTTCTCACTAAATTCCAATCAACAACTTTCTCCTCTGAATGGGAAAATATTTTGTTGACACCGACCCACAGGGAGAAACAATCTCCACGATAAAATAAGGAAAATAAGAGCTCGTGCGGAAAGATATAGGTGTTCTTTCTTTCCGCGAGCTATACGAGATTGGAATAATATAGAACTGTGAAGGTGGTTCTACGAACCCTATGCCAAGCACTTAAATGTGATTTGCAGGGTATCGATGTAGATGTAGATCGATGCCAAAAATTGGATGTTTTTTAATAGCATCTTCACAAGAAGCAATTTCTCGTTACTTGTCACTCAAATATGAACAAATTTGAGGCCGCTTTGTAAAGTTTTTAACTTTTCTGTCGAAATAAAGGTCTCATAATATTTCTTTTAATGATAAGAATTAATAAAAAGCGAAATAATCTGTGAAAGTTTAAAAATAGTTCACGCAAATACATCTGTTTTCTCATCGTATTACCTTTAAAATGTAGTATGTACGAAATAATATGACTTGTGTTGAAAGGAATATGAATTAAAGATGAGCGGGAGTCGATTCAGCGATTAACTGACTACAGAGCTTGAAAGCTAACGACATGACAACAGACAGCTCGGTCCATGGTGGCAACGTACCGATAAACTCGTAAAATATTTTTTGCGATTCTCTCGAAGTTGCCTAAGTAAAATGGTTCAAATTGCTCTGAGTACTGTGGGACTTAACAGCTATGGTCATCAGTCCCCTAGAACTTAGAACTACTTAAACCTAACTAACCTAAGGACATCACACAACACCCAGTCGCCACGAGGCAGAGAAAATCCCTGACCCCGCCGGGAATCGAACCCGGGAACCCGGGCGTGGGAAGCGAGAGCGCTACCGCACGACCACGAGCAGCGGACGTTGCCTAAGTAGTACATTTCACTACTTGCGCGGTATGTTGTCTTAATGGACTTCCAGAAGTGTACAAATTTTGAAGTAAATCCGTGATCTCCCCTTGTAAGTCTAATCGCAACTTTTCACAGAGACTGTCACATATACTGCTAAATGTACTTGCAATATTAGGTCACTGCGTGGCAAATAGTTCAGGAGAGACGGCGTCATAATTGTTGAAAGGAATAGAAAAATTTTTTCCTTAACAGAGAGAGTAAGTTATTCCGATTATATTAATACGAGTAATGTCTGATAAAGGGAGCACTTACAGATTTCCAACAAACTTTGAGCTTAATTTCAAACCTTTTCGAATCTTTTCTCGCTTTCAGTATTTTGCAGGCTTAACGTCAAGAATGTAATGCATTAACTCATTTATGAAACTGTGTTTGGAGCACACTCGTGCCGTAGCTGTACAAGGTGAAGCAACATTCATGCACCCGGACTTCGCAGCGCGATTCCTCACATACCAGCAATACAAAAATGTCTGTCACAAAATTTCGTCCTGCACATATTTCCGGCAGTAAATGTATGTTACAAATTGGCAATCTGGTAACAGTGCAATTACATGTTCGGCAACTACCTCTGTCAGCAAAGCAGACTACTATTGAACAAATGGTGAGTAGGTAGCGCATCGGGCCAGCGCGTAGAGGGTCGAGGTTTCGATTCTGGGTTGATGCGTCTTTGTGTTTAGTAGCTGATTTCATTCTGTCATATAATACTGTTGTATATAGCTTTTTGTGAGCCACACGTATTCGACATTTTCACAGTACATTCCTAACGAAATGTAATGGACCTGAACGAGGCAAGAATAATATTTGGAACCAGGGAGGGAAGGTACACAGAAAACAGGTTTGGGATCTAGCAGCTGCAATGGTGGAAACAATTCGCATCCACGACGTGCCAAACGCTGCTTCAAAAGCTGACCAATAAAAACGATTGTACTTCCATTTCTGGGTTCATAGCGTGTAACTACGAATGTTTTGTAGAAGACCTACTGTAAGCGCTGCATGACGATGAAAACTCCACATACCGTACCACGCAGACTACATTTAGCAAATGAAAACAAATTCTTCTCGATTCAGAAACAAACCCTCTATCTCCTGCAGGAAACCTAGAACGCTATCCTCTGAACCATTACACGTGCTTTTCTGAGCGAGGTAGTCACCGTAAACGTGGATTACAGTGTTGCCAGACTGCTAATATTTGACGTCCCTTTACTGTCGGAAATACGCGCAGGACGAAGTTTTGTTGCAGACATTTTTGTATTGCTAGTACGTCAGGAATCGCATTTGCGAAGTTCAAAGGCGAGAATTTTTCTTCACCCAGTATATACAAATAGAAACGAATTAAGTTAACACATTGCTGAAGAACGATCTAATTAATGTTATTGAAGCGTAAAAATTTTAACGTATTGACCAAAAAAAGAAAAAGCACCAAATTGTGGATATTGGAAGTGGCATGTCATGTCTCCAAGGGGACCGTAGAAAATCAATCCCTATAAGTACGATAATTATATAGTATGAAACAGCAATGAAACCGTAAGCGCTCCGTACAGTACACTACATTGGCATACTTTAAGTATTGGAAATAAGGGGACTAAATGGAAGAGAATGTTTACAAAAATTCTGGGACACACCAAGGATGAAAATGGTAACTGTAAGTTGTCGCAACAACGAACTCAAAAAAAAATTCATAAGCTTCCAGACACAGTCCATAAGAAGCCTGTTCCTTTCCTTGTACACGTGAAGACAGTGCATCGCAATATATTAAGTAATAGAATCTGCAAATACCTCAACAACAAAAAGCACAGAGATCAGTGGTTCGAATATACTTACGGTAGACGAACTTAACAGCAGAAAAATAAAGAACTTCAAATATTTTCATAGGAAACATGATAAAAGTGAATGACTCGTCTACTAGAAACAAAAACGACAGCCTTAAGAGATAATGAAAAAGTGCTGGGAACACAGGAAGAGAAAACTCATTCGAAAGTACTGTCTCTCTCAGTAATCGTTTTGCAATGCCCACAGTTGCCTGCAGACAACGCTAGAAGGAGAAAAAGAAGACGAAGAATATGTAGAAGGTTAAAAAAACATACATTCACTACATCGAGAAAAAGACGTGCACGGTTTTATAACGTTACCCATCATGTATTTACCCAGCAAATTTCGAATACAGTACACTTGGTGAGTCATTTCGAGATCAGCTAAGCCATATGTATAATTTACAAGTACAGAAACGAAAACAAAATTTGGATGTCTTGGTAAACCATCCATTTCTTTACATAGTCATCTTCCTTTGGATAAAAAAGTACAAATAAAAAAAATCCACCTATGGGATTATGAGATATCAATGGAAATGTCAAGCAGTGGCAAGTGCCCTCTATAACGTTAAACAGATTAAACTACTGTTGAGTGGATCGTAGAGCTAGACACGAAGGATGATAAAATTAAAATTAAGAGGAGAATCGTAAAGAAAGCTCCAGTAATGAGCAAATATTTAGTATTCTATAAGAGAAAGTAAAAATTTGAAACAGTGTTTAAGAGTAGAAATTAGTATCAAGCGAATAACAGGAAAGAAACATTTACCGAACAATATCTACTTAAACAAACAGTTTCAGCTAAGATACGAAACAAACACACAGAAATGAGATTACGCTAATGGCTGTAATGTAGACAGTACGACGATGACGCTCTGAATAAAGTAATCCATAAATATCTCACTACAACATCGGTGCAACGTGTAAGACGCTGAAACACTGGGGTGTTTACTAACTTTAACAGCGCTAATGGGTAACGCAAGACTTTATGCAGTGAGTTTAACGAAGCCAGCAACTAGTAGCTGGATTAGTGCAGCGGAGCGCTCGCAGAGGGGCGGCACTGTTCTACGACAGCACAGTGCTGTGGGTCGTACGGCGAGACCTGGTCGCAGCTAGTTGGTCGCGCTCTGCGGTCCACAGTCTCTGAGCGACGCTCAATTGTCTGCTGGCTGGGCGACCGTGGCGCCCCAAACTGCACTCTGGCCGCATTCAGCATCCGTGGCCGCACTCTGACAGTGGCGTTGGAATAGCCTCACCACCAATTTCTTTCCACATATTTTGTCTCGGTGTCCGCAGTGGTGTCTACACTGTCATCGAACATTATAATATTTTGCACTGTTCTAACATTACGGCGATGGCGATACTGAGAATGATGCTCTAAACCAATTCATTGTAGGTTTAACTGCACAATTATAATACTACTACGACCAAAAATGATACTTATCGAGTTTTGAAATAGTTAATTATAACTATGGAGACAAATCATTGAAGTACTCTTTCGAAGATACGCTTCAGTGGAGAGAAA
This sequence comes from Schistocerca americana, assembly GCF_021461395.2. Taxonomy (NCBI): domain Eukaryota; kingdom Metazoa; phylum Arthropoda; class Insecta; order Orthoptera; family Acrididae; genus Schistocerca; species Schistocerca americana. The sequence goes on from NC_060121.1 coordinate 99,702,222, forward strand.
GGAACTGGCCAGCAGAAATGTTCTGAATTCACTCCTGAAGTACGCTTCACGCAGCGCAAGACATTTAACATGCTTCAGAACCTTGTCGAATACACTGACGGAAGAAAATCCCAGCTCCAAGAAAGAGTTGTGAGGATACACGAAAATTGGTAGAAGTACACTACTGGCCATTAAAATTGCTGCACCATGAAGATGACGTGCTACAGACGCGAAATTTAACCGACAGGGAGAAGATGCTGTGATATGCAAATGATTAGCTTTTCAGAGTATACACACAAGGTTGGAGACGGCGGCGACACCTACAACGTGCTGACATGAGGAAAGATTCCAACCGATTTCTCATACACAAACAGCAGTTGACCGGCGTTGCCTGGTGAAACGTTGTTGTGATGCCTCGTGTAAGGAGAAGTAATGCGTACCATCACGTTTCCGACTTTGATAAAGTTCGGATTGTAGCCTATCGCGATTGACGTTTATCGTATCGCGACATTGCTGCTCGCGTTGGTCGAGAGCCAATGACTATTTGCAGAATATGGAATCGGTGTGTTCAGGAGGATAATACGGAACGTCGTGCTGGATCCCAACGGCCTCGTATCACTAGCAGTCGAGATGCCAGGCATCTTATCCGCATGCCTGTAACGCATCGTACAGCCACGTCTTGATCCGTGAGTCAACAGATGGGGACGTTTGCAAGACAAAAACCATCTGCACGAACAGTTCGACGACGTTTGAAGCAGCATGGACTATCAGCTCGGAGACTATGTCTGCGGTTACCCTTGACGCTGCATCACAGACAGGAGCGCCCTCGATGGTGTACTCAACGACGAACCTCGGTGCACGAATGGCAAAACGTTATTTTTTTCAGATGAATGCTGGTTCTGTTTACAGCATCATGATGGTCGAATCCGCGCTTGGCGACATCGCGGTGAACACACATTGGAAGCGTATATTCGTCATCGCCATAGTGGCGTATCACCCGGCGTGATTGTGTGGGGTGCCATTGGTTACACGTCTCGGTCACATCCTGTTCGCCTTGACGGCAGTTTGAACAGTTACTCTTCAGATGCGTTAAGGCCCGTGGCTCTACCCTTCATTCGATCCGTGCGAAACCCTACATTTCAGCAGGATAATGCACGACCGCATGTTGCAGGTCCTTCTGTACGGACCTTTCTGGATACAAAAAATGTTCGACTGCTGCCCTTGCCAGCACATTCTCCAGATCTCTCACAAATTGAAAACGTCTGGTCAATGGTGGGCGAGCAACTGGCTCGTCACAATAGGCCAGTCACTACTCTTGATGAACTGTGGTATCGTGTTGAAGCTGCATTGGCAGCTGTACCTGTACGCGCCATCGAAGCTCCGTTTGACTCAATGCCCAGGCGTATCAAGGCCGTTGTTACGGCCAGAGGTGGTGGTTCTGGGTACTGATTCCTCAGGATTTTTGCATCCAAATTGCGTGAAAATGTAATCACATCTCAGTTCTAGAATAATATATTTGTCCAATGAATACCCGATTATCATCTGCATTTCTTTTTGGTGTAGCAATTTTAATGGCCAGTAGTGTATATATTTTTTTCTGTAACTTCTTTTCCGAATGCACACACGATTCTACTACTACACAAGCGACTGCAGCGTATAATAAGGTGTTGTTGTCTACCTTCTTGAACTTGGCGAAAAATATGATGACAGTGTAATATCCATTTCTAACGTCAATTCAGAGATCTTTGTCAAACTTGACAAATATTCGATGATAATTCTTTGTGAAAGAGGTGTGATAGTATAATAACGGCCAGAGCGAGTAAGCGCGTTTCATTAAATTTGACTTCATAGCTGCGGTGTTACTGGGGTTCGGCCACTGCAGACTTGCTTTGCTGACCCAGACGAATGTAGTGCGCCGGCCGGGATGGCCGAGCGGGCCTCGGCTCTACAGTCTGGAGCCGCAAGACCGCTACTGTCGCAGGTTCGAATCCTGCCTCGGGCATTGATGTGTGTGATGTCTTTAGGTTAGGTAGGTTTAAGTAGTTCTAAGTTCTAGGCGACTGATGACCTCAGAAGTTAAGTCCCATAGTGCTCAGTGACATTTGAACCATTTTTGAATGTAGTGCTCATGTTCCCGCACGCGCGCTGTTGTCGACCTGACGGTTACACCGATTTATACTTCACCGCGTTGACATTCCACTTTGTACTTGCCTGCAGTGTATACGATTCTGTCTGCAATATTTGGAAAATTGGATCTTTGTGATAAGGACATGGGACGAAACTGCTGAGGTCATCGTCCATAGGCCTACGCACTCCTTAATCTAACTGAAACTAACTTAACGCTAAGAACGGCTACCCTGCGCGGCCTACGAAGTTTATGGATGAGGATTATAAACAGTATCTGCTCAAAAGATTTTCTCCAATACTTTGCACGGCTTCCCGAAGGTGCTTTCTTCTGCATAGCTCGTTATAATCTGATTCAGTTGTGGACGGAATCACACCTTTGCTGCACTTCAGCAGTAACACAAGGTATAGGTCCGTACCTATCTGTCTTTATTTTTCTTTCCATAGGTACTTGACAACACCCAGCTCCTTCATATTCTTACATTATGAATTCTTGTTTGGTGCATCGACTATACGCGGATTTGTTTTCGTTGTATGTCGTACTCTTTGGGAAATACCGTCCCAATACACGATTCATGCTTGGAAATTTCAAAGCTCTTTTATGGAAAGACATATTTTACTGTTTCGAAGCCACTGATGGTAAGCATATACGCACGCAAATGACGGCTACATCGTGCTCAAACTACCTCCGGGGCAAGCAATCTGTGATACTCCTAGCTGTAGTGAACTCAGATTACTGCTTCACGTATGTTGATACTGGCGCTTACGGTTAATCAGTGATTGTAATCTGCTTTGCAGTTCATCTCTTTAAAAACGTTTAGCTGAAGGTCTGTTGAACAGACCAGGCGATCAACAACTACCTCATGATGAATATGGTAAACTTATGCCATTAGTTTATAAATGAGGTAAGGAATTTTCAGCAGCAACGCACATTTCGAGATCTTCTCCTAATCGACATCTGGGTGTGACGAAAAGGACTGTTTCATTGCAAAAATGTTTCAAATGGCTCTGAGCACTATGGGACTTAACATCTGTGGTCATCAGTCCCCCAGAACTGAGAACTACTTAAACCTAACTAACCTAAGGACATCACACACATCCATGCCCGAGGCAGAATTCGAACCTGAGAGCGTAGCGGTCACGCGGTTCCAGATTGAAGCGCCTAGAACGGCACGGCCACACCGGCCGGCGTTGAATTGCAGATTATGTAGGATAAGACATATGGTGGAATGCATATTTGGAATTTTAGCTAGTAAATGGAGAATATTCCAGAGGAGCTTAAACGTTAGTCTGTAAAATTCTACTCCTGTAATCAAAGCAAGTCTTCTATAGTATAGAAGAAAGACGGTATTCGCTATGGAGACACATTATACGGACCGCCCTTTGAATTTAAGTTATTGCAAGGTATAAGACGTACAGATAGCGGTATGGACTTTAGGAACTATTTCACCAATTAGGCCTACTTTGCGTCACCACGAGGGTCAGTTCATTGGCAACATTGTAACTGTTCCTTCTTCTTTTACATAGTTTTATGGTGAATAAAAGTCTTGTATGTTGTAAAAGATGTTACATAACAAATCGAGGAACCAGCGGTATATCGCTGCTCATGCACCACATTGTACTTCGAAACAGAAGGCTTATTCCACCTTGGAAGACGTGATATTTGCAATCGAAATGAGTTTCTATAGTGTCCTAGCTGTCTTTTAATGGCAGCTATAGTTACCAATAGTTTTTGTTTCGAAAAGTTTTTAAGTTCTAACTGGTTTTTCATAATACTTCTTCTTAATTTGATTTCAGTTAATCATTGTTGGTGTGTAGTAGAGGAATAATGTGACACATAGACTGTGATCCTCAGATTAGCAGCCTTACTAAAATTTCTCCTCTTTCTTTTCTTCCTCCGGCTCCTATTCAGAGACAGTCTCGCCATCACCTGCGGCGACGAATCTGCGTCTTTTGCAAGTAGATGCGTCTGTACTACTTCATCATCCACAATATTCGCAACATAACAAACATAATAAATAGCTACCTTTGCATCCTGTGCACCTTGTATAATAGTATTACTGTGTACAAAAAAATATAATTACCACCAAATAGCACTGAAGGAAACTAAACTAACCTCCGTCGGAACCGGCCACGGAAGGCCCATCGGTACCGACCAGCCACTGTGTCATCCTCAGCCCACAGGCGTCACTGGATGAGGATATGGAAGGGCACGTGGTCAGCACACCGCTCTCCCGGCCGTATGTCATTTTACGAGACCGGAGCCGCTACTTCTCAGTCAAGTGGCTCCTCAGTTGGCCTCACAAGGGCTGAGTGCACATCGCTTGCCAACAGCGCTCGGCAGACCGGATGCTCACCCATCCAAGTGCTAGCCCAGCCCGACAACGCTTAACTTAGGTGATCTGACGGGAACCGGTGTTGCCAGTGCGGCAAGGCCGTTGGCACCAAATGATAGTACTGCACCTAAATCAGTATCACCCATGTTGCTACTCACATACTCATTTACTTCAGCACAGCATACAAGTACTTCGTCTGGTATTGCAGCTATTTCCGACTCCAAAATTTCACATGATATTGGAGCTAAAATTTCTACACATCTCTCATTAACATCTACAGCGTTAGTGCTTGGCGCATCAATTAAATTCACACGGTCGACTTTCTTTTCCTTATTTTCTGCTTCCGCTCAAGCACTCTTGTTTTTTAATCTTGCACTACCTCAGACTCTTAATATTCATTGCCGCTGGAGATGCACACTCGGAGTTTTCGGTCTACCAAGCCTCCAGTCGCATTTCCTCCTCTTCTTCTTGAGTAATTGCGCTCTTCCAGTGCGGTTTGTTTTTGTTCCCAACATTTATTTTGTCTGCTATATATGCTTGGTCCGTTTCCTCAATCTTTAGTTGCTTAGACGTATTCGCACTGTTTGCTTGAAATTGAGCTATTCTCGCTGCTAAAACGTGCAACTACGCATCCATGGTAGGCCCCTGTGGTATTGAAAACGCCATGGTTGACCTTTTAACAACTACAGAAAAGCCAGAAAACGACTACCAAAAAACTGGCCAGGTGCGAATAGGACTCGTGCACTGAGGGTCCCGTACTAACTTAATTACGCATACAGATAAATCACCCAATCCTGGAATCGAGGAATCGAGAATCTCAACAATTTTGCCTGTTAGCGACACTGGTACTGGGAAGATATCGGTAGCAGGGGTTACAAGATTTTCGAAAATGTTTTAACTTCAATAATATAAATATGATATAAAGCCACGCAACAGACAGGCTACTATTATTACAACAATCAATAGTTTTCTATTCAATATTACTGTCCGTCCGATTGTAAAAAACCCTTTATCTCAGGAGCGGTTACAATATGACATCGTGAAAGTCAAACAACAGACAAGGAATGATTTTATTGTTCATATGCCGCATTTCGAAATGTATACATCATCAAATATCCAGGTGTGATTACGACACGTAGATATGGCGTATCAAGTTGCATGAGAAAGAAACATTCGCAGACTTGTCTGCCATGCGCCTCATATGAAGAATAAAGTTAATCCCTGACTGATGTTTAGCTTTCACCATTGCGGACCAGTCAGCGTGAATGTAGAACACGATTGTTTTAATGTGAAGCTTGACGTCAGATAACAAATGATAAAAGAAATATTTTTTTCGTATAGTTACAAATCAACAACTTTCGAAATTTATACTTTACTTGTACTGTGAAACTGCCAAATTTCATCATTGTGGATCAACGGGATAGATTTTGATCAGTAAGTTTGCGCGTGTACACACATGTGACGAAAATGGCCGTAGCTTCCTTTTTCTTTGACGTACAAGCATATACTTCTTACACCGCCCAGGGTCTATAGATCGTAGTATGTGACATAAATTTCTATTTGATTCATGTAACCGTTCCTGAGATAAAGGGTTTTTAACAATCGGACGGACAGACAGACAGACAGACACACAGACTGGCAACAAATAAATAATGAGGATATTTAAATATAGTGCTAACATTCTTACTGTAACATAATCTTTTTCATCTGTATGGTTACTTATGACTATAACTTTAACGCTGAAATATAATGAGCGACAACCCTTGCTCAGAACCAAAACACCACAAACTGACAGCCATATTCTGCAGTACTAAGAACATAGCCTGAGTTCACTTTCCTCGTACTGTACGCACATTTATGATTAGACAACCGACAATAATCCACTGAGCTGTCATTACCTTTGCAATGAAACAAAAACACAAAAAAAGAAAAACGTCACTCACCATCCCGCATGCTGGCAAAACAGCAGACATGGCGGCCACTGCGGTTGCTCTGTCACCGAAATGTAGAGCTGGCAGACGCTGCTGGCACCAAAATTAAAGGCCAGAGTGCGGCTCTACACTAACGGGGTTGTGGTTGGGCGATGCGAGGCTGTCTGGTGGATATCTGACATAAAAGGTGAGGCTATGAAACAGCGGGGCTACTGTCGTAAAACATTTTATTTCAGAAACGTCCAGAGTTAATTACTGTCACCCTCAACGTACTCCCCTCCTCCATCCCAACAACGCTCGATGCGAATTTTCCATTCAGGAAACACTGCTGGAAGTCTTCCGCTTGAGCTGTTTGACGACGCGTTCCGCTTTTCGTTTCACTGCTTCAACGGACTGAAATATTGTTCCTTTTAATGCCATTTGACATTGAGCAATACGTAAAAGTGACACGACATCAGGTAAGGTGAACAAGGTGGGTGGTTTAGCACTGGGATGCTGTACTTCGCTAGAAAATTCTTAAGCGACAATGGTGTATTAACCGGTGCATTGTCTCGATGCAGAACCCATGACTTCTTCCACCAGAATTAGGGTCGTTTTTCTTTTTTTCTGTAGGAGTTAGGCAAGAAACGCAAGGTAGTAATGTTCATTAATAGTTTGACCATCATAAACCCAGTAGAGATACGCAGTTTCATGAATATTGAAAACAAAATCATCATTGCTCTCAATCTTGATTTTTATTATTCGAGCATTTTCGCTCTCGGTGAAGCTGGGTTCTTCCACTGCATGGATTGGGTTCAAATGGTTCAAATGGCTCTGAGCACTATGGGACTTAACATCTTAGGTCATCAGTCCCCTAGAACTTAGAACTACTTAAACCTAACTAACCTAAGGACATCACACAACACCCAGCCATCACGAGGCAGAGAAAATCCCTGACCCCGCCGGGAATCGAACCCGGGAACCCGGGCGTGGGAAGCGAGAACGCTACCGCACGACCACGAGATGCGGGCCGCATGGATTGGGACTTTGTTTCCGGGTCATAAGTGATAAACTAACATTCATGACGTGTCATCACTCTTACAGTTATATTCAGACAAATATTTTCAGTGGCTTCTTTTTGTTCGATCGTGAGAGTTTTCGGGCCACTTTCAGGCACGCTTTTCTCACTTTAAACTGTTACCGGAAAATTTGCATTACGTGTTCTTTATCAAACCTACACTTTTAGAAATCGATCGAATGCTCAACCGACGATGAGATCGAATCAAATTACCTACTTTTCTGATATTGTCATCTGTTAGCACTGATGAAGTGCACCCGAAGCGCGAGTCATCTTTAAACGCTTGAACCCATGAAAAACTCGCTTATGTAATAAACAGTCTTCGCCATACATTTCTTTTGGTTGAAGACAGGATTAAATAGCAGTTTTTCTAGGTTCCATGTGAAACTCAATAACAGCTCGCTGCTCTATTATCAAATTTCCATTCTTCCGCAAAACAAAATACCATCTCTTAGGCATACAGCTTTGCCTCCATATTGGATTTCTCTTCTTATTATATGAAACGCATGAATCAGAGGAAAGTCTCAGAACTCTCATTGAAAATGTCATTATTAAAATTAAAACCCTAGCCACACTACTAAAATTAGCTGTAGGAAGCTAGTTTTGCTATAGGAGTTTCGGGGCAGTAAGCGAATTTGGGAATAATGGAGAACATTTGGTAGCTTATAACTATGGAAGTAATTACGTATTTGATAAGCTGTTTTTTGAATCAGTACATACCGTTAAGTACTCATTTTGGTCAATTCTGTAGACAGCGAGATTGAGAAAAGCCGTCCTCAGTTTTCTGTGGTTTGTTGCATTTCCCGCGTCCATAGTCGAGGTATCCGAAGAACTCCTGAACGTATGTCACTCAACTCGAAGGTAAGCATATTTCAATCCTGGCTGTGGAAGAAATTCAGCTGTCATGGGCCACGAGAGACGGTATCGTGCAGATACTGATAGGCAAGCTCAGTGCCGAAATCCTAGAATCACATTCCAGTCCTGTCCGAGGAGGCTCAGGGAGTGGTGCACGTCCATGATGATCCGTTTGTCGGGTGAGGACGTTATGTTTGGCGGGCCCCTTGAGGTTACTTGAGAGCACGAGGCCATGTGTCAGTACTGGTTTACATCCCATCACTTCTTTCATCATCACACACCACAAATGTAATACTACACTGTATACACATCCGTTACAGTCAGGTGCACTCAACAGACACAATTCGCACACACGTTTTTGAAATGAGTCACTGTGCATGGGGGAAAAAACCCTGTCCAGATACTTAGCTCTTCAGTTTCAACATTTTGTTAATAGGGAACCAAGAACTTTTTTAAACCTCAAAAATAAATAAAATTCTAATGTAAATTTCTTGTGACTAGGACCTTCCGTCAGATAGACCGTTCGCCTGGTGCAAGTCTTTCGATTTGACGCCACATTGGCGACTTGCGTCGATGGGGGTGAAATGATGAGGATTAGGACAACACAACACCCAGTCCCTGAGCGGAGAAAATCTCCGACCCAGCCGAGAATCGAGCCCGGGACCTTAGGATTGACATTCAGTCACAGTTACAACTCAGCTACCGGGGGCGAACTTTAAAATGCTTAAAGTCTTTATTAACGATTCTGTCAATAGTTGCAGTATTCACATCAGGTGATTAGTTTCGAAGCTTACAGGTTCATTTTCAAATCTAGCCTACTGAGGCAGCACTCACAGCGCCTGATCTTAATAATAAACATTAAAGTGGCAACAAGTGCTTCATAAAATGTATACGAAAAGCCACACATTCCTCTTAGCAAGTCAAAATCAAACTACTAGCTTGCTGAACCTACCCCTTCAGGTTTCCGAAACCACAATTCCATTCGATTTTATCTCTATGTTTAATTACTTTCCAAAAAACAGCCGCAGCAGGAACACAGGACTGGACTGCCCAGAGTACCACAATTCCTCAGAAGCTCAAGGTGCGTGCATTCCTTCTACGGAACTAAGAAGCTAGTAGAGAGCAGTGATTGTTATGTGGAGGCGGACCTTTGGCTTGTTTATATACCCATATGTCTCTGGGAGTCTACTTTCTTCGCCTTTAATACTGTATAAACAATGGTCAGAAAGTCACAGTACCAAATAACTTTCTCAGAAGGAGTTAACTCTTACCATAAGGCGGGGGCTGACCAAGAAGTAACAGGGGTTTGAAAATAAAAAAAATTAATAATTTGGAAGAAACTGAATTTTATTATATTCATTTTAAAGGTACACTTTTAAGCTATTTTTAAACATATCGCCATTCAAATTGAGGCAATTATCATACCATGCCACAAGTGTTTCAATAACTTCTCTGCAGAAATCTAAGGCTTGCTATCTCAACCACTGGTTTTTACCGGTTTGCAGTTCGGCGCGAGATTCAAAACGTTGAACCAGCCATGTCTTTATTGTTCTGAGAAGTGGTGGTATTCGCTCGACTCCAAATCTTAGATGTATAGTGGATGGTAAAACACCTCCCAACCAAAATCCCGTAGGTGCTCTCGTATACAATTGGCCCTGAGTGGAAGTGTGTTGTGGGAAAAGAAAGAAAAGAAAGGAAGCTCTTGGTGTCGTCCAGCCTTAGCTTTGTCAGTGTTTGACAATATCTCTCTGACTTAATTGCTGTGCGACGTTCAAGCAAATTAACGAGAATCACCCTCTCGGAGTGCCAAAACGCAGTATCCATTGTCTTTCTCGCTGACAGGGTTTACAGGCAATTCCTTGTTTTCTTGGGAGAATTTCTGTTTTCCCATTCCATCGACTGCCTTTTTGTTTCACAGTTGACATTCTTCACGAATGTCTCTTCTTCACTTACGATACGATCGATAACTTTGTTTAGCATTTTTCTCGTCTTCTTCGAGAGAGGCTAACGCTGCAGCGAATCTCAGATTTTTTGTGATCTTCTTTTAGGATTTTCGGAAACCACGTAGCAAAAAATCTGTGGTAAACCAGTATCTCTGCCACAATTTCATATACGAAACTCCGTGAAATTTGGGGAAAATGTTGCGAAAGTTTCGTAATCGCGAAACGACGATTTTTACTGACTCGGTCGTCGATTTTCATCTTCAGTTTGTCCAGCTAGGCTTAACACTGCAGTCCTCATCGTGAATATTGGTACACCTATTTTTAAAAGCAGTACGCCGCAACCTCAAGCAGTTTTCACTCCTTATTCCATTTTTATACACGTCACAAAGGTTAGCATAAATTTCAGTTGACTTGCAATTTTTTGATAGTAACAACCTAATTATCAAACAAGGGGTGGTATTATTTACTGCAGTGCACATTTTAACACGTCACAGACAGCAACGTAGCAGGTATATAGACCACGCGTTACCACTGCTGGATGCTTACCGAGGGTAGGAACGTTATGACACCATGATGGAGGTTGCAGTCCCGCCCAGTGCAGCGATAGACCGAAACGTCTGCTACTCTCTGAATAGCCCTCGTATAGCGCTAAAGTAACACAACTGCCTAAAGAACGTCTTCTCATGCGACACAAAGCTCAGGTCTTGCTTTCAATCTCTTTGCGGCAGAGCTTGAAAGATCTGCGTGGTTCTGCAAAGACTGTCAAAGAGCTGTAAGTGGAACCAATAATTTATTTTCATTCTTCTCTCTAACCTTCTTACCACGTAATGTTCGGTACTCGTATGCAAAATGATACACTTCTTGCTACTAAACTCGTAGCTTACTCAAAAAAGTAGAACCGGATATCTCTGCAGTTGATTTTGCGTATTACTGTCTTCCGTAAGGCGTCATTTTGTCGCCAGGTAAGCTACAGAGGCTATTTGAATGAAGAGACAACGAAACTGCAATAAATGCAAAAGGCCGTTTGTAGAGATTTACCGGTGTTTCATTATACATGAAGCCATGCGTCCTGGTGAGTTGTCTCGCACTGGGGCCCTTCTGTTTCACGTTTCCACTTTAGAGGTAAGAGCTAAGCTACAGACCAGAATGTACGCGCCACTTTGTTCTCACCGCCGACAGGTATTAGGTCGTACCTGGACGCTCATGAATACACACAACCCACCATAGCAGGTTTCCGAAGTACTGTGATTATTAAACCTGTATAAACAGGTGGAGTCCAGCCCTAAACCAGTACACTTAATACTGAATGGAATCTGATGAATGTATTGGAAATGTGACACTTACATACAGGCGAGGAAACGATAACGTGTTTCAAAGCTAAGAACCAGTAAACAAAATCTAGTAAAGAAACTTTCGTACTATGATTGATTAATAAGTATCATATGTATAATTTCATAGTGCTTTCTGGCAAAGGGGAACTTACTTGTTTCTTCGTTTCGTTAGTCTTTAGTATATCGCCTAGATTCAGGTCAACAAAAACGAAGTTGCGTAACGTCGATCGAAGTTTCGTTAAATAATTCCAACACTTGTCTCAAATGGGATGGGCTATGTACTGCAAGATATAAATCAGGATGAACAACAACGGTGAGTATTCCTGACATTTCTTTCTACCATAGGAGGAAAAGAGTTTCACACATAAACACTATCACACAGCGATTCTTCGGAATATACGTCAGCGGCTTCGTACCATAATCAGTGTCAGATCTTGTTCTTAATACTTCTATGGCGCTAAGTAATAATAAAGATACGAGTAAATTACAATGGAATTAAAATCCAATGTAAGTACTTTTCAAAAATCTATCGTAGTGCGTAGCCATAAAAAGATTATGTGAATGAAATAGGCCTATTCGAAAACGGTTACACCTGCGATATTATTTACAAGCTGAATATCAGGTTACATAAGACGCCAATTTGGCCTGTCACATCTGAATGGCCCCCCACTCGGAGCAGATCCTCTCAAAAGAAGGGTGCATCTACATGTGGCTGAGGCGGCACAATAGATAACGTAATGTAAGAGCTTTGAGCAGAACCAGGGTAAAATATCCCACTTGACCGTCTCTATTTAGATTTTTGATGAGTTCCCCAAATAAAGTGAGACGAATGGCGGGAAGCTTCCAACGAAAAGGTCGCGGCCCTTATCCTCCCCTACACTTATCCAGCTCTAGTTTGTGGACCACAAATTAATAAACGTGTATCCCCCTTCTTTCACTCCAATAAACAAAAGAAAAATATTGAAAAATACTCCCAATATTGACATTTTAGACCGGTGCTCATCTTAAAACCTCCGTTACGAGACATCTATCGATGGAATAACCGAACAAATGGGGAAAGGTATGCCTCTTAAGAGAAATATATAATATGAGAACTAACTTCATATATGCACTCAGTCCTAAAAGTTTAAATCTGGTACGCAGGAGAAATACAAGTTTTTCTGATGTACATTAATTAAAAGAGTTTATAAATTTATAAATTTAAATTTCTCCCGGGCCCCATAAATTCATAAATAGATCTTAAAGTTTGACGTCATCAGCTAAGAGTAATGCTTGGGGAACAGGACACAAAGCTATATAATTGATATACCCTGATCACTGAAAAAAAAAAAAAAAAACAAATTGTAGCATTATAAAAGAAAACGTACTTTCATGTCAACGTTTCGTCATTTTTGTTCCAATCGGCCACAGTTTAGTGTTCGAATCCTCTTTTATAGCTATAACATTAAATGTATTCACGGTAAATGATGACAGCCAAAACAGTTGCAGGATAATGATTTATTAAAATCCTCGACCACGGTTTCGGTGTATATAAATATACCATCATCAGAAGTAAAATACCTAAAATTACATCCTGCAATGGCGATTAATGAAACTATTGTGCCAAAGGCGTCGTCAGTAGTTTCAGCCATGTTTAAAATCGTGACATTAAATGTACTAATGCCCCTACATATACTAATACTTTTAGGACAATTTAGTCACATCATTTAAACTACCAAATTAACATTCACTACCGGTTGCTTCACTGAACATCATCCGGTGAAAAGCACGCTGGAAGTAGCAGTGGAGTGTTTGGCATACACCTAAACAGTGCCCGCATCTCGTGATCGTGCGGTAGCGTTCTCGCTTCCCACGCCCGGGTTCCCGGGTTCGATTCCCGGCGGGGTCAGGGATTTTCTCTGCCTCGTGATGGCTGGGTGTTGTGTGCTGTCCTTAGGTTAGTTAGGTTTAAGTAGTTCTAAGTTCTAGGGGACTTATGACCACAGCAGTTGAGTCCCGTAGTGCTCAGAGCCATTTGAACCATTTGAACCTAAACAGTGCCTCCAGCATGTACATAACTCTTCACAACGCCCCAGACACGTGTCATCTGATCATGTACCTTGAACGCAACCTGTAACAAAAATTAAAACACCTCTTATTGTAGCCGACGTGAGATACATTTATTGTCTCAGAGATATTTTTTGTGTATACTATCGCACAAAGAATCTACAGTCACCATATAAATGAAGCGCCAAATCGAAATTTATCGATATGTGAAGCGTAGAACAAACAAATTAAATGATAATATCAAACGCTGATTGCTTAGTAAGTTACTCAGATGGTAAAAAAAAGAAAAAAAAAGAGTGTAGCCTTTTGAGATGATCTGGCGTAAACCTGTTGACATGGTGCTACTTCCGTGGCTGGGGCGTCAATGACGTAGCCTTTTAATCCTAGTATACTAAAGCGGGGGAAATGTTACTAAACCATCGTAAATGTAGCTACTCTTCTATTCAAAGAAGTTATAATTTAATTGTATGCACTTGTTAATTACAATTGTAAGGTCTCCAGTGGTAGGTCTCATACAAAATAAGTACAAAATGTCCCCTTTTAGTCCCTATTCTCACAAAACCAAATTGGCGAATGCCCCGAATTGGTACCAGCTGCAGTCGTAAATTTGACAAAGGTTCATAAATCTACAGTTGAACATTGGCTACTTTTAACATTTCAGATTTTTCACAAATCACAGGTGTCAAAACAATTAAAGCACGTCACACAGGACAGAGCTACAGTTGAACATTGGCTACTTTTAACAATGCAGATTTTTCACAAATCACAGTTGAACATTGGCTACTTTTAACAATGCAGATTTTTCACAAATCACAGATGTCAATATAATTAAAGCACGTCACACAGGACAGATCGTTGCAGAAGACCCAAACGAGTTTCGATTTCTTACAACCTCTGAATACATCTAAGATTATTAAGAGAACGGTTCGACGAACATCTTTCTCTCCTACACTCAGACTTGGGTGTTATGTTATATGATGTTCCCGTAAAACACAACCATTAAATACTGTGATACTCACTGAGACAAACGGGATTTCTGCTACACTCTAAGGAAAAAAAGAGAGAGAGACGCACCATGAAGGAATTATCTGAATGGGACGGAAATCGGTAGATGTGATGAAAACGTACAGAAACATACGATTACAACTACAGAGAAATTGGTTGATTTATTCAGGAGGAACAACACAAAAAACTGAGCAAGTCAATGAGGCGTTGGTCCACCTCTGTCACTTACGCAAGCAGTCATTTGGCTTGACGTTAACAGATAGTCGTCGGATGCCCTCCTGAGAAATATCGTGCCACATTCTGCCCAATTGGCGCTATAGATCGTCAGTATGTCGAGATGGTTTAAGGTCGCTGCCAATAATGCTCCTTAAGTTCTCAACTAGGGAGACGTCCGGTGACCTTGCTGGCCATAATATGGTTTCGTAAGCACGAAAATAAGCAGTAGAAACTCTCCCCCGCATGCTGAAATGTAAGTACAGGATGGCTTGCCATGAAACGTAACGAAACAGGCAGCAGAGTATCGTCGACGTACCGCTGTGCTGTTAGAGTGTCTTTGATGAGAACGAAGGGGGTCGTGCTATGAAAAGAAATGAAAACTCGGACCATCATTCCTGTTGTCGGGTCGTATGGTGAGCGAGAATCATTCTGGTATCTTACCGCTGTCTGAGGCGTCTCCACATACGTCTTCGGCGTAGAATCTCACTCTCCTGTGATGAGTCCCGCTTTTAACTGAGCCCCGATGACCATTGAAGATGTGCCGATAACCAGGAGTGATGTTCCGGGGTGCCATTTCGTTTCATAGCACATCTTCACCCTTGCAGCACAGCCGCACGTCGACGATATTCTATGCCCCGTTTTGTTTCCCTTGGTGGCGAGCCATCCTGGGTCTTCATTTCAGCAAGACAATGCCCGCCTGCACGAGGTGACAGTTTTCACGGCTTGCTTCAGTGCTTGCAAAACACTGCCTTGGCCAGCAAGGTCCCTGGATCTCTCCCCAACTGAGAACTTTTGGAGCGTTATGGGGAGGGCCCTCGACGATCTGATGCCCCAGTTGGACAGTATTCGGCACGATATCTATCATCCATCAACTCAGTGTGAAGCTTAATAATTGCTGACATTAGAACCAGATGTGAGGGAAGGCGCTATTGACTTAATTTCTGAAGCACTTGCTCCTGAATAAATTACTCAGTTTTTCTGAAAGTGTAATCATTTGTTTGTCTGTACATGTTAATTACATCTATCGATTTCCGTTCTATTCAGATAATTCCCTTGTGGTGTGCCGGCCGCTGTGGCCGAGCGGTTCTAGGCGCTTCAGTCTAGAACCGCGCGACCGCTACAGTCGCAGGTTCGAATCCGGCCTCGTGCATGGATGTGTGTGATGTCCTTAGGTTAGTTAGGTTTAAGTAGATATTAGTCTAGTGACTGATGACCTCAGATGTTAAGTCCCATAGTGCTCAGAGCAATGTGAACCACTTTTGAAAACGACCAGAAGGGTACGCGTCCACCTCCTGCTGCCTTGAACCAGATGATGAAGGCGGTTACTGCTGCAGTGTGGGCGTGTCCAGCTCCATTGGTAGGACGAGGCGGAGGAGGCGAAGGCTCAGTCTCCATGAGGTCGTCCCGCGGTGCCGTGATGACGCCCTCTGGGGGCTGCTGCGGCCGTGCTGTCCTCTGCACCCATGAATCTGGGGGAAGAGAGGCTGAAAGATCATCGTGTACATGACAGAGGCGAAGTTGATTTTGGTGGTGGCGCTGCAAACCATCTGGACCTCAAAGGGGAGACATGCAAGCGCCAAGTCAACGGACGATCTCGCCTCTCACCCACAGTCTGCTGCCGCTAAAACCCTGTAAAACACAATATCGTGCTCCGCAAAGAGATAGTTGCGGCCTTCCTTCGGTGCCGGATGCTGAGGAGGGTGGAGCAGTGGGAGCAGTGTGCGATGGCGGCGGCCGTGAAGGAGTTCCGCCGGCGGGTGGTCCATCCCGTGTGTGCGAGCGATAGGAGGCGAGAAACAGTTTCAGTGCTTGATCCCTGTTGAGTACGGAGCTAAGTTTGGCCATCTGCTGCTTGAAGGTTCCGACAAAACGTTCCACTTCACCGTTTGACTATGAATGTAACGGTGCATTAGTTAGGTGCTGTATGCCATTGCGTTCACGTAAACTGAGGGCCGTTGTCTGACAAGTACTTCACATAATCCTTTGAGGAAGAAAATCGATGACAACATCTCAATTGTGCTACGTGAAGTAGTTGTTGAGTTCATTGGCATAGCAGAAGGAAACTTGCTATATGAGACAAACACAATCAATCAGCGAGTGTTCCGAAAAGGTCCCGCAAAGGCTATGTGCACACATTATCATGGAGATTGCGACTTATGCCTAGCAGAGAATTTTTGTGGTGGGGCGAACTGATTTTACGCACATGCATGACACTGTGACGTCATCTGTTCTGTTTGAACGTCCATACCCTGCCAAGTACAGTGTAGATGCGCTAACTGTTCTGTGCGAACAATCCCCCAGTGTCCCTGGAGAAGTAAGTGCAACACTTCCTTTTGCAAAGCTTAAGGGATCAACACACATTACTGTCCACTGTCATGGTGAACAAGAATCACATCCTTCTGTACAGAATCGAATATAATAGTCTACTTTCCCTAAAACTGTCTCCATGTCTGTGATTTGCGAGGAACTGGCGAGTCTCCTATGGGTAACAAATGCGACTGAAGAGCCGGCCGAAGTGGCCGTCCGGTTAAAGGCGCTGCAGTCTGGAACCGCAAGACCGCTACGGTCGCAGGTTCGAATCCTGCCTCGGGCATGGATGTTTGTGATGTCCTTAGGTTAGGTTTAACTAGTTCTAAGTTCTAGGGGACTAATGACCTCAGCAGTTGAGTCCCATAGTACTCAGAGCCATTTTGCGACTGAAGAGGATGTACACCTTAAATATTTATGACATAACCAAGATACTGCAATTGAGGTTTAAAAATATCACACTTCTCCAGTCTACACTTTAGCCCTGCTAACACCTGATATCCCTGTAAAGGAAGAGCTAGCTCCAGGAATCGACTTGCCCTACCCTACTTGCAGATCGCGCGATCGTCTTAGGAGGGGCGTTCCTCTATGCAAGACCAACATGCGAAAATGGGGCATTCTTCCAGCTGATGGAGATACATGCTGTGAGTACGGAACAACACAAGACGCGGTCCACCTGCTGATATGTCGTGAATCTGAATAACCTTGCACAACACAGGATCTGATCGATTGAACTAAAAAGGCCATCGGAGCTGCTACCTACTGGAAATGCTGACCGGACACGAAAATGAGTGAATGAGTGCTGCATCAGACAACACACGAAATAAAGCTTGTTACTTTGCAATATGTTCTTCAGCAGAATGACCTGCCACTACAATATCGTCCAAATAGTTCGATCAGTGTGGTACCTATGCAGTCAGCTGTTCCATATACCGTTGGAAAATGGCGGATGCGGAAGCACTGCCAAAAGGAAAACGCAGATATTTAAATAAGCTTCGTGAGTGTTTGCTACACACTTTTTGAGATTCTTCATCGAGCAGTTTTGAAGATATGCGTCTAGCAAAGCAATTTTTGAAAAGTAGCGTCCAGCGCCTAATTTGTCCATAAGATCCTCTGGGCGTAGCAATGGATAAGTATCAATGATAGTTTGTGGATTGACTGTAGATTTAAAATCAACACAAAGGCGAATGCGACCTGAAGGTTTGGGGAGCGAAACCTGTTGATTTGCCCACTAGCTCATATGGGCGAAATAACTCCGCTATCTTGCAAGTTTTTAAGTTCCGCAGCGAATTTGTCCCGTAATGCAATGGGAACAGTTCTGGCCCGGCATTGTCTTTTAGCGTAATATGTGCAACAAAATGGTTAGCTTTGCCAAAAACCTTCCGGGAATTCCTTTAGCAAGCTAACTACACTGTATTTTGCATTGAAGGCAGGCCCTGATAACACATTATCTTGAATGTTAAAACCTAACAAATAAAATGAATAAAGACCAAATATTTTCTCAGAATTCCGTGATTTGAGCACTGTAAAAGTCAATGGTCGCATATGCGATCGATACATGGCAGGCAAAGTACATGTTACGAGAACGGGAAAGTCTTGTCCATTATAAGCCGTCAGTTGCGTGCTAGTTGTAGACAGACGTGGGATTCCTAAGTTCATATGTGTGGCGACTTAGCAATGTGACAGAGGCACCTGTCTCAAACTGAAATTTCACACATTTCCCACAAATAAGTAAATGAACAAAAAGTTTGTTTTACTAGTTTATTGGTGACGAAACTTGACGCTTGCTAGATTTGCTAATGCTTGTTGCAGACTTTGAATATCTGCATTAAAGACATGGGCCTTGTGATGAGAGTTTTGTGAGTGGGCTGAATTCTTAGGTTTGTTCTGTTGCAAACATACGGACTGTACATGTCCTTCCCTACCACAAGAGTAACACTGAGCTTGTCAGGAGTGGCAGTCTTGGAGTTTGTGCCGTGAGTAACGGCGAGCGCAAAACTTAAAAGCAAACGATCCAACCTGACAAATAGCTGGGTGCTCAAATGTGTGAGGCGACAAGGCACCAGAATCATACTGATCTAGTATTTGCACTACCTGCTGAAATGATGGGTTGCACTGTTTCAAAATCTGTTCTCTGTGTTTGACATCAGGCACATTGTACACGATTGCATAACGCAACATAACATCTGCATATAAAGCACCGCAAGCACATTTAAGTTTACATTTCCTTGTCATACCTTACAAATCTGTTACCCACACAGCCGGCCGAAGTGGCCGTGCGGTTAAAGGCGCTGCAGTATGGAACCGCAAGACCGCTACGGTCGCAGGTTCGAATCCTGCCTCGGGCATGGATGTTTGTGATGTCCTTAGGTTAGTTAGGTTTCACTAGTTCTAAGTTCTAGGGGACTAATGACCTCAGCAGTTGAGTCCCATAGTGCTCAGAGCCATTTGAACCATTTGTTACCCACACGATAAGCTTGTTCTGACCGATTTTTGCAATTAAAGAACTGATAACTAGCTGGTACCACATTCACTTGTTCGTCATAATAGTGAGTTAATGACGCTACCCCGTCCAAGTTCACTCGGAGTGGCGTTGGGGAACAGTTTTTGTAGTAGCCTAAACGCTGCACTTAATACTGTTGATAGCAGATAGGGAAGTTTCACAGTTCCTGGTACATTGTGGAAGATGACGTGGACAACCACTAGATCCATTCCTCTTCTTGTTGACGAAATTATCGAAAAGGTGGAACAGCATCTGTAGTAGGCGGTTCCTGTTCTGTCTGGCGTGCGGCGTTGGCTAATGGCTGCTGCACCGTGTTGAGTAGTGCAACTGCTGCGTCTGGAACCGAAACATCTGCATTACCTGTGTGGCATCTAACGTTTGCGGCTGTGGCGCCTGAGCAGGGGGCGGGACAAGTGTCGTCGGCATGTTGGAAGTGACAAATGCAAAAAAACAGATAAGGGAAGCATGCAAAATAAGGACAAGCAAGGAAAATTTCGGCAATGCCCATCAGAAAACATGGATGAGCAAACGCAAGGTGAAACTATTAAAGCAATAAGTGCCCCTACAAAGTAAAGACAACAGAGAATTAAATTGCCAGCACAATACAAACGAAAAGTTCATGACCGTCGGTCACCGGATTCGGAGGATACTCGTCGCCAAATGTGGGGTCCTGCCCACTTGTCGCATATAGGGTGCCTAAGGGAATGCTATACAACAATTCAAGTAAATAACATTAGTAGTTTTATTTCAATAAAGCAATTTGCCAAAAATTTGAAATGAAAAGGGTGTCGCAAGCGATGAGGGACATGCAACGTAAATCAGAGCCCTTTGCCATACACAATGTTCATGACACATTTGGTGGATCACTTATAAATATTATCATAGCATTCTCTGCTAGGCCTGTCCATGTACTGTCCCGATACTGAGCGGCCGAGGTTGGCAGGATCGGCACTTATATTCTCCTCTTGTAGAGGCTGTTCCTGTCGTGGAGCGGTCCTAACCAGCGCACTTTCTCTTCCCTTGGGTTTTAAAAACTTCATTCCGGCACTTGTGGTTACGACAGAAGAATAAGGCTTAGTGCGTTGCATACAGGTTACAGGACTCCAAGGTATGCTGACGACATTGCTCATAGTGAATACACTCATTCTATAAGTAATTTTCATATAAATATTAGTAGTGTGATAAGGGAGATTGTGGATATGTTTTAATTAATTCAAGATGCCAAATCCTCCCCCCAACCCTGCCCCGTTCTTGGTGGGAAGACGTGGCAATGGTTCACAGATGATGTCACCTTATGATGTCACTGGATGACGTCATGGGCTTTCTGCTTCCCCATTCTATATGTAGAAATTAGTCATCATGTCTGAACCTGAAGACCTGAGGTTCCCCACTCCTGGATTTGTTGGGAGAACAGTTCACAATACTGCAACCAAAGGGCACCCGAAATTATGAAATTATTGTTTTTTCGTCATTTGGAAACTGATGGGAATCTAGTTCCCAATACAGCCACCAGAGAGCGTCCCTTCTTGGAGGAGAATCCCCACACCTTCCCTCTTGAAAATCACCACCCCTACCAAATGCTGAGCTGGGTGTTCCCCCAATGTACGCGTTCCTATTGGTTTCCACCAAATTAGTAGGTAGAATCTGTATAAACCCTACCCCATCCACAGTTATCCTCATTCTGGTCTAGCCTGTGATAGTGTCCTCATCATTGTTAGGGATCTCACCAAAGGCAATGAAGTGAGCAGCAAGCAGCAGCAGCTGCAGCAGCACCAGTGACAGTGCCAAATGACCGAGACAGTAGTTGGAGGAATTGGTGTGTAGGAACATATTTTCATACCATGTGTCCTGAACGGTGTGTGTGTGTCTGTGTGTATAAGTTCCCCAGCAACTATTTCACTTGTAGGCAGCATGCGCTCCAGATCTGCCACCCTCTGAAAACATTTGATAGTGGTTTACTGGGATCGTCAACACGTGCCATCCGCCATTATCGATGGACTCTGGGACACAACTGAATCAGCGCGGAAGAACGAACTCTTATTTGTCATTAAATCCTATTTAGACCTTATGTCCAGCCACGTTCGAACGATTGTTGCTCTCAGCTTGGCCAACATTTTGTGTAGTAGACTTCACACTCTGTAGGCCTATACCGTCAATTTAATTGCAAATATAATCATCGCAAGCTCTTGGTTTAAAAATCATGAAAGAAGGCTGCATACACTAGATCTAAGTTCTAGGGGACTAATGACCTCAGCAGTTGAGCCCCATAGTGCTCAGAGCCATTTGAACCATTTTTTGACATTACACACATCCCTGCCCGAGGCAGGATTCGAACCTGCGACCGTAGCGGTCGCGCGGTTCCAGACTGTAGCGCCTAGAACCGCTCGGCCACTCCAGCCGGCGCCTGGAGAAGGTTTCGGATTCATTATACACTCTAAGACAAGAAGAAATGGCGCACTATGAAGGAATTATCCGAATGGGACGGAAATTGGTACATGCGACGTACGTAACGAATACAGTTTCAGAAAAATTGGATGATTTGTTCAAGAGAAATAACTTCAGAAACTGAGCATGTTAATAATGAATTGGTCCCACTCTCACTCTCACTTTTATACAAGCAGTTATTCCGCGTGGCACTGATGGAGAGAGCTGTTGAATGTTGTCCTGAGAGACTTCATGCTAAATTCTGTCCAATTGGCCCGTTAGGTTGTTAAAATACCGAACTGATTAGAGATCCCTTCCTATCATGCTTCAGAATTCTCTATTTGGGACACGTCCCATGGCATTGTTCCCCAACGTAGAGTTTGGCAAGCACGAAGACAAGCAGTAGAAACTATCGCAGTGTGTGGACGGACATTACTTGCAGAAATCTAAGCTCAGGATGGCTTGCCATGAAGGGCAGGAGAAAGTGGCGTAGAATATCATCGACGTACCTTTATGATGAAATGATGCCGCGAATGACAGCCAAAGAGGTTCTGCTATGAAAAGAAAAGGCACCCGACACCATTACTCCTGGTGGTCGGACTGTAGGGTGGGAGTCAGTCTGATTGGTATCCCACCGTTATCTGTTTTGACTCCACCCACGTCTTCGCTTGTCACCGAACCTCAGTTCAAAGCGGGACTCATCATTGAAGACAATTTCACTCCAATCAGAGTCATTCCAGGTCGTAGAAGTGTCTCAAAACGCCCCAGACAGACATGGGATACCAGTTTCAGTGTCGCCCGCCTTACAGCCCAAGAGCCAGGAGTGATCGTCTTCAGTCCCATTTCTTTTCATAGCAGGATTCTTTTGGTTATCATCCGGGGCACCCTTACAGCACAGCGGTGCGTCGAAAACAGTTTACGTCCCCTTTCATTGCTCTTCATAAGAAGCCATCAAGGGGTTACATTTCAGCAAGATAATCCACGCCAACACACGGCGGAAATTTTTCCTAATTTTCTTCGCGCTTTTCAAACCCTACCTTCACTAGCAAAGTCGCCGGATGTCTCCTCAACTGAGAACGTTTGCAGCCTTAAGTGAAGGACCTTCCAACCAGCTTGGAATTTTGACGATGTAACACAGCAACTGAACAGAATTCGGTACGATATCCCTCAGAACGATATTCAACAATTCGAACAATGAATGTCAAGCCGAATAACTGCTTGCATGAGGGCCAGAGGTGGACCAAAGCGTTATTGATTTGCTCAAATTTTGAAGCTCTAGGTCTGGAATAAATCATCCAGGCTTTGTGAAAACGTAATACTCTGTTTGTCAGTCCGTGTAAATAACATCTACCGATTTCCGTCCCAATCGGATAATTTTTTCGTGGTGTTGTGGTGCATCGTGGTTTTCCTTTTTTGTTTTTTGTCTTAAAGTGTGTAATGGAAAGACAAAGATTTCAGAACCAGAGTTTAAACTGGATACATTTCCCGGAGCACATGAACTATAGACTAAAAGTGAAGAAATTGGAAGAAGATGAGAAATTGAAGAGATAGGACGTAGTAAGGTGAAAGCACGAGATTTTTTTGAAGGAGAAGTCGAACGAGTAGCCTTGAGAGATAAAGAGAGTGAAAGCATTAGATAATCAAACAGGTGAAAAGACAAGGCCAATAGAAATCGTTGGATAAGGCAGGAGATATTTAATTTAGTCGATGAATGGAGAAAATGTAAAAATGCAGAAAATAAAGCAGGTGTAAGAAAAAACAAACGTCAATGAATGTGATTGACAGGAAATACAAAATCGTTAAGCAGGAAAGCATGTAGGACGAATTTAAGGATTTACGTTCATTTTTCACCAGTGTAAAGGTAGGTACCACCTACGGGAAAATTAAGAGGCCTTTGGAGATAGAGAAGCAGTTGTATGAATATCAAGAGCTCAGATAGTAAATCAGTACTAAGAAACAAGAGAAAGCTCAAAGGTGGATGGAGTATATAGGGGGTCTATACAAGGAAAATGAACTTGAAAGCAGTATTACAGAAAGGGAAGAGGCTGTGGATGAAGATGAGGTGAGAGGTATGATATTGTGAAAAGAATGCACTGAAAGACTGAATGCAAACCAAGTCCCAGGAATAGAAGGTATTCCATCAGAAGTACTTGTAGTCTAGGGAGAGCCAGCAATGTCGAGACTCTTTCATCTGGTGTGGAAGTCACATGAGACATGCGAAACACCCTCAGTCAACAAGAAGAATGTAATAATGTCAATTGCAAAGAAAGCAGGTGTTTACAGATGTGAATATTACCAAACTATCAGTTTAATAACTCATGGTTGCAAAACACTTGCTCGATTTCTTTACAGAAGACCGGATAAAGCAGCAGAGAAATCTAGAAACACACGAGGCTACAATGATTCTCAAGAATTCTCTTAGAAGTTTGGATAAGGTTATGGCATTTCTATCCATAGATAATATTTTTATAATTTTTTCTGGAATACTCTCTTTGAAATACTGAACGCAGCAGGAGTAAAATACGAGGAGTGAAAGTCTTTTTACAACTTGTACGGAAACCAAGCTGCAGTAATGTAGGCAGTCCCGGTGGTCCCGGTCACCTACGGTGGACTGAATGGCCGAGCGGTGACTTCTCCAGTCGTCAGGATGCTAGGAAATGGCTGTAGAAGCGTCAGAAACGCCAAATAAACATTATTAATTCAAAACACCTTTATTTCTGCCGAGTACAATGTGGCCTGCGTACACAGGCTAGCTGAGCCTGGTGATATCAACGACCTTCCCCGAGTCCTCGCTGACTCGTAGCAGTGACACCCCCTCCGGGCCGCACGTATTGCTAGCGCAGCGCCGCGTGCTGTGACGTAGCGGAGGAATGTCCTTACTTCGGCCGCGCGCGGCTGGCGGCGCCCGGCAGGGCCGCGGCTCGGCTGCGGACAGCAAGCTGCTGCGCGTGTAGGCTCTGGACTGGATTCTCGACGCTGTCGGCACGACGGCCACCCCGTCTTCTTCCCTGCTCCTCCTGGTGGCTCGTCCACGGTGGACGGGCGAAACGGGCTGCAGTCCCCCAGCGTCGTCGGCTCACCAGGTTGTGACGGCGGATGCACAGGGCCTAGGCCCCGCACCATCTCGACGACGACTCACTGGTGTGGTCAGCATTGGCGGCGAGAGAGTCTGCCGCGGTGTCAGCTAATCCTGGGTTGATGATTGACAGCGGCAGCAGAGAGGACCAGAGCTGGTACTGTCCCCTCATGTCTGCTGCTGGATGGGCCGCCCTTACTGCAACATCTCCTTAATAAAGATTAACAT
The DNA here is from genome assembly GCF_021461395.2 of Schistocerca americana. Taxonomy (NCBI): domain Eukaryota; kingdom Metazoa; phylum Arthropoda; class Insecta; order Orthoptera; family Acrididae; genus Schistocerca; species Schistocerca americana. Next base: position 99,727,583 of record NC_060121.1, read on the forward strand.
GTCGATCACCGAGCTGAGCGCTACGCAGCGACCCAGTACACATCTAACTGCAAGTCTAACTGCGAGTGCCTTGTTGCTATCAAAGCTGGCGTATTTAAAGGAAGCACGAGCGACGTCCTGACGTCATGCTCGTTTGTAATGAACGCATTCCTTGCACTTATAGTGCTGGTTCATCTGTCGTACTCGCCCCTTAGATGTTCTTGCGACAGAGTTACGTGTTGTTACGTCAGACTTACGCGAAGTTGTGAAATGCAGTACAGCTGACGCTATACCTCTGTCTTGCACTCTACGTAAGTCTCTGTCTAACACAAACCCGCCTGCTAAGCAGTTCTCTCTTGCCTGCTGTGTGTAACCAGACCATTGCCCCTGCGTGACGTCACATTCCATACATGCGCAATCCTCTACCTCTTGGCTAACTTCCTGCCTCTGGCTCTCGGCATAGGCAACGAAACTTTGACAATATTCCAAGTTTCCAACTATTCCGCGGCACTACAGTATTACGAGTAGTGGGGCGTGAAAGGGAACCTGTTGTTGAGAAGGTAGTGAGACAAATTTGTAGCCCACCCAGAGCTCACAAAGTCTGTATATTGCGCAAGCTGTAAAGCAATCGAGAGAAAAATTTGGATTAGGAATTACAGATCAGTAAGAAGAAATAATAACTATGTGGTCTGCCTATGACTTTGCAATTCTGTCAGAAACGGAGGAACAGTTACTTGGAATGGACAGTCCCTTGCAAGGAAGATATAAGATGAACATCAACAAAAACAAGTAAAGGATAACCGAGTGTATTCTTATTATATCAGGTTAATTAGATTAGGAAACGAGACGCCAGAAGTAGTAGACTACATGTGTTATTTGTGCAGCAAATGATGATGGCAGAAGTACAGAAGCTATAAATGGTAGTGTGGTAATGGAAAGAAAACCGTTTGTGAAGAAGAGACATTCGTTAATATCTAATGAAAATTTATGTGTTGGAAAATCTTTTCTGAAAGTATTTGTCTCAAGTGTAGCCATGCATGGAAACGGACTATTGATGATAAAAAGTTTAGAAAGGAGATAATAGAAGCTTCTGAATTTTGATACCACAAAAAGATGCTGAGGATAACATGAATAGCTCGCGTAACTAATTTGGAAGTACTGAACAGACTTGCGGAACAATACATTTGTGGCACAACTTATATAAAAGAAAGGGTCAGCTGATACGACGCATTCCGAAACGTCAAGGAATCACCAATTTCATATCGTAAAGAAGTGTTGGGGCTAAAAGTAGTAGAGGAAGAGCAGGATATGAATAAAGTATGCAAACTCAGTAGGATGTAGGTAGCAGTAATTACTCTGTGATGAAGTGGCTTGCACGGGATAGGGAAGTTTCGAGAGGAACATCAAACCAGTCTGCGGAATGAAGCCCACAACAACATCGTGCGTTATTCCTACCCTGCTGTATGTCTAGAATAAGCAAAATTTCGATATTGTTATCCTTGCTGGTGTGCCACGTGAAATGAAGTGTTGTGAAACATAGCTCAAATTGTATGTGTTCTATGTAATAATTTCAGTGTCATAATAAGAATACACTGATATACAGGGTGTTTCAAAAATGACCGGTATATTTGAAACGGCAATAAAAACTAAACGAGCAGCGATAGAAATACACCGTTTGTTGCAATATGCTTGGGACAACAGTACATTTTCAGGCAGACAAACTTTCGAAATTACAGTAGTTACAATTTTCAACAACAGATGGCGCTGCGGTCTGGGAAACTCTATAGTACGATATTTTCCACATATCCACCATGCGTAGCAATAATATGGCGTAGTCTCTGAATGAAATTACCGGAAACCTTTGACAACGTGTCTGGCGGAATGGCTTCACATGCAGATGAGATGTACTGCTTCAGCTGTTCAATTGTTTCTGGATTCTGGCGGTATACCTGGTCTTTCAAGTGTCCCCACAGAAAGAAGTCACAGGGGTTCATGTCTGGCGAATAGTGAGGCCAATCCACGCCGCCTCCTGTATGTTTCGGATAGCCCAAAGCAATCACACGATCATCGAAATATTCATTCAGGAAATTAAAGACGTAGGCCGTGCGATGTGGCCGGGCACCATCTTGCATTAACCACGAGGTGTTCGCAGTGTCGTCTAAGGCAGTTTGTACCGCCACAAATTCACGAAGAATGTCCAGATAGCGTGATGCAGTAATCGTTTCGGATCTGAAAAATGGGCCAATGATTCCTTTGGAAGAAATGGCGGCCCAGACCAGTACTTTTTGAGGATGCAGGGACGATGGGACTGCAACATGGGGCTTTTCGGTTCCCCATATGCGCCAGTTCTGTTTATTGACGAAGCCGTCAAGGTAAAAATAAGCTTCGACAGTAAACCAAATGCTGCCCACATGCATATCGCCGTCATCAATCCTCTGCACTATATCGTTAGCGAATGTCTCTCGTGCAGCAATGGTAGCGGCGCTGAGGGGTTGCCGCGTTTGAATTTTGTGTGGATAGAGGTGTAAACTCTGGCGCATGAGACGATATGTGGACGTTGGCGTCATTTGGACCGCAGCTGCAACACGGCGAACGGAAACCCGAGGCCGCTGTTGGATCACCTGCTGCACTAGCTGCGCGTTGCCCTCTGCGGTCGCCCTACCTTTCCAGCACGTTCATCTGTCACGTTCCCAGTCCGTTGAAATTTTTCAAACAGATCCTTTATTGTATCGCTTTTCGGTCCTTTGGTTACATTAAACCTCCGTTGAAAACTTTGTCTTGTTGCAACAACACTGTGTTCTAGGCGGTGGAATTCCAACACCAGAAAAATCTTCTGTTCTAAGGAATAAACCATGTTGTCTACAGCACACCTGCACGTTGTGAACAGCACACGCTTACAGCAGAAAGACGACGTACAGAATGGCGCACCCACAGACTGCGTTGTCTTCTATATCTTTCACATCACTTGCAGCGCCATCTGTTGTTGAAAATTGTAACTACCGTAATTTCGAAAGTTTGTCCGCCTGAAAACGTACTGTTGTCCCAAGCATATTGCAACAAACGGTGTATTTCTATCGCTGCTCGTTTAGTTTTTATTGCCGTTTCAAATATACCGGTCATTTTTGAAACACCCTGTAAGTCAAAGATATAAAATCATATATTCCGAAATAATGAAACAGCTGTAACTGAATAGATCCAGACATTTCACAGAGCTATTTCCAAAAGTCAACATACTCCAACAATTATCAATTTATCACGTCTTGTTATCAGCCCTTTGTGTGTAGTCGCACGTTTCCTGTGTTATTGAATAAAGTCTTACCGTCTCGGTAAGTGGTTTATAATTGGATGGACTAGCTCTCTGAAGAATCAATAATCAGTTGAATCAGTCGCCCCGAATAAACAGCAACATAATTCCATTTCGTCCGCCGTTATCGTTCATCGCCGCTGCACCACTTCCATATAATTACGCTGTGCTCTGATTCACTGACTGCATTAGCATATGCAGCGAGTTTTAGAACCGATAACTCGCTTAGCTGAGCAGCAACGAAACCAACAGCAATAAATAGAATTTGACATTACACATTTCGTACGTCATTATTATTGTTACCGTAGTTAGTTTGTATTTCACTGTTTTATAAATCACTTTAATCAAAATTCATGTCTTCGTACGAGTTGATATTGGAATTATGTAAATAAAGAGATAAAATATTCAACAATAAAAACAAAAGATATCTAAATCAAGTAGTGATATCCATAATTTACAGATCCGAGGCAATTGCAAATTCCGAATCATACGCATGTCACTTCCGCCGCTATTTCTGCTCATGACTGGATCCATCTGTTGCGACAGTGCATGTTTCCAGTACGAACAGCCCTCTTAGATTGTTTCCATGTGATGCTATCATTTTCCGTCTTGTAAAGTCATCAGGTAGTCAAATCCAATAGCAAAATATTTCAGACAAGATATCTGTTTGGTGCTAAAAGTGATACTTGACAATAAATAATGAAAAGTGTGAAATCATCCACATAGTAGTAAAAGGAGTTCATTAAATTTCGGATTTACGTGTGTTCAATTACGTAATTGTGTTGTTGTTGTGGTCTTCAGTCCGAAAATTGATTTGATACAGCTCTCTATGCTACTCTATCCTGTGCGAACCGAATAATAACTGCAATGTACATCTTTCTGACTGCTTACTGTATTCCGTTCTTGATCTCCCTATACGATTCTTGCCACATACGCATACCTACAACACTAAATTGGTGATCCTTTGATGTCTCTGATTGTTTCCTATCAACCGATCCCTTGGTTTGTGCAACAAACTTGTTGTCTACCCATTTCTGTTCATCGACAAATCTTATCTTCAGCATTTTTCTGTAGCATAACATTTAGAAAGCTTCTCTTTTCTCTTTATCTGAACAGTTGATCGTCCAGTTTTCAATTACATTCATGGCTACTCTCCGGACAAATACATAAAGCTTAAATCGATATTCCATGTTAACAAATTTCTCCTCTTTAGAAATGTTTTTCTTGCCATTGTCAGTCTACTGTTTGTATCATTTCTATTTGGGCCATCATCAGTCTTCCCAAGTATCAAAAATCATCTACTACGTTAAGTGTCTCGTTTCCTAATCCAAGTCCCTTAGCATCACCAGATTTAATTCGACTACATCGTGTTATCCACGTTTTGCTTTTGTTGAAGTTCATCTCACATCCTCCTTGCATGTTACTGTTCATTGCATGCAACTGCTCTTCCAAATTCTTGCTGTCTCTGACAGAATTACAGTGTCATCGCAAACCTCATAGGTTTCAATTCTCGCCCCCCCTCCCCTCCCCCCGAGCTTTAGTTCCTACTACAAAATTTCTTTGGTTACTATTGCTGCTCGTTCAATGTAAACATCGAATAACGTCAGGACTCTTACAACTACCGCCTTGTTTTTGTACAAGTTGTAAATGGCTTTTCGCTGCTTGTATTTCACCCTGCTACCTACATAATTTCGAAGAGAGTATACCAGTCAAGATTGTCAACAGCTATCTGTAATTCTACATATGCTACAAAAGTAGGTTTGCGTGTTCCATACTTAGGGATTACAATTACGAATAACTTAAATTGGAACGGTCTTATACGTAACGTTGTGGCCAAAGCAAACCGAAGATTACGATGTATTGTTAGACCACTAAGAAAATGCAACTGATCTACTAAAGAAGCTGCCCATAATATGCTTGTCCGTCTTCTTCTGGAGTACTGCTGTGCGGTATGCCATCCGCATAAGACAGGATTGACGGAGGAAATCGAAAAAGTTAAAAAATGTGCAGCTCGTTTTGTATTGTCTCAAAACAGGGGAGAGAGTGCGAGGGATGTACCCGAATTCTGCTAGCAGTCATTAAGACATAGGCGATTTTTGCTGCGGTAGGATCTCTCCACGAAATTTCAATATCTTTCCCCAGCAAATATGAAAATATTTTGTTGACGCCCACCTACATAGATGAAAATTATCATCATAATAAAATAAGAGAAATCGGAGAGCGCACAGAAAAAGTTCGTTCCTACCGCGCGCGTTTATAGAGTCGTACGCTGGAGAAAACGATTGTAGGTGATTCGATGAACCCTCTGCCAGGCACCTGATTGTGAACTACAGAGTAATTATGCAAAGCTTCAGTCCTGCTGTCAGATCCGTAGTGTGGTCGTCGGGCAGCAGAAAATTACGACAGTGAAAAACGTGAGGATACAATGTTGTAGCACAGACGTAACATTTAAATTGTTTTACTCTTTTAGTTTTTGTATTCTAAATTCGCTGTTCTGATGCGAGCGAACATAGAATAGTCACTCACAGCCCAGTGAGTGTAGGCGGAAGAAAGGTATGTATTCGTACAATGAACTGCAATTATATAATTTGTTAGAATAAATAATTAATAATATTTTTGCTCATGATTTAATTTTTATCAGTGTATTGTGCAAACTATTTACCACTCAAAATATATTTTGCTAAGGAGAGCGTCTAATAACAAAATTCATACCTTAGTTGTCAGCGATAACTTGTAGCTAGCGACGTTTACAGAGAGTAGGTGGTAACAGAATAACTTTGTGTGAAGGCCATTTTAGTGTGCTCTTTTTATACACGATACCTACAACTGAATTATTAGACTATCCTTTGAAACCCTCCGACGTTTATTAGTAGCATTTTGTGTGTTTGTGTGTGTGTGTGTGTGTGTGTGTGTGTGTGTGTGTGTGTGTGTGTGTGTGTGTATGTGTGTGTATGCTTGGCCAAAATATATATCTTACATCACTAACGAGCCTTCGTAAACAAAAGAAAAGGAAGCTGTATGACAGGCAAGCAAACTGCCTTTCCGTGTTGGACAGAAATGGTCCCCAACTACTACGAAGATAACCATAAATATTTCTGGAAATAACAATGGAGAAAATTGTGACTGATTTTGAGCAACAGAATTATTTACAAACAGCAACGCATACTTTTGCGTGTGTACAACACGAGCTATTTAATTGGAATATTCGTTTATTATTGAATCGTGAAAAGTAATGTCAGCCTTTAATCGTAGATTTTTTGAGTCATCAGTTTTCTGGCTGATTTTAAGCGGCCCACCACAGATTCTCCTCCTGTGCCAACATATTTATGTCAGAGTAGCACTTTCACACCACGTTCTCACTTAGAAACCATCTACATTTTTACACTTTATAGCTCCCTCTACTACCACAGAAATTATTAATTAATGTCCTAACAGATGTCATATCATTATGTTCCTTCTATTTATCAGTGTTTTCCATATATTCCTTTCCTCGGCGATACTGCAGAGAACCTCCTCATTCTTTTCCTTACCAGTCCGCCTGGTTTTCAACATTCCTCTGTAGCACCGCATCTCAAGTGCTTAGATTCTCTTCTGTTCTGGTTTTCCCACGGTGCATATAATGGTGTCCTCCAGACGTACATGATCAGAAATTTCTTCCTCAAAGTAAGGACTACGTTTGATGTTAGTAGACTTCTATTTAAAAGGAATGTCCTCTTTGCAGTGCTAGACCGCCTTTTATTTCCTATCCTTGTCTTGAACACCAATATTCTGATGTTAAGTTTCTTGCTGTTTTCAGTTCTGCTGATTCTCATTACATCTTAAGACACTTCTTGCATATTTTGCTGCTACTTCGAATGTGAAGTGAGCGATAGGGTGAATCATTGTGTCAATTCTTTGTCAATTTCCTCACACAGGGTCCTTATTTGTCGCAGAAATAATGCTTTCACTTGCTATAATATCGCTTATAGACTGTTATTCGAGTCTGAAAAGCAAATGTTGCCACTTTTGGTGAATATTCCGGATAAAGCATCAGATGTGTATGAACCCACTCGTTGCTTAAAGCTGAATATTTAACTCAGTTAGCAATGAGTAACATCATCTAATGTTGAAGAATTTCTTCACCTTGCATTTTGTGAGATCAGCGACTTTAAATGGGTCAAGTATAGTGGAAAGTGACTGAAATACTCTGTACTCTACAATGTTTCTATCAGGACGACGGCAGTTCTTTCGAGCATTATCTAATTTAATGTACTTTAAGGCCTAGGTATTTGATTTGGCGATAGACGTTCCTAAATACATCGCAGATATCTGTCAATTCTACCTCTGTTTCCGGATATTCTGCGCGTCTTCTTCTTTATCTAGTCTAAATCAAAGTAACTTAACATTCTCACTGAAAATAGGAATAAATGTAGATATTTATATAGAAGCCAAAATCACTAAATCACGACAGAGGGTACTGGTGTGATGGCCATACGTAAGATACCACCGTTTTCCTCTAAAGAAACAGTATACCACGAAACATGTGTGCAGGTCGACTAAGGCTTCAATTCACTGTTTGTCATGTCCATTGATTTGGTACCAGACGAGTTCTAGGCGGGAATACTAGCATGCAACTTATAAGTTGTATCAGTAGCTCCCGTAAACCATGATTACGCTGCAGGTAGCTTTCATTGTAAACCCTATACGGAAGTGTGACGAAGTTCTGAAGACTGTATTGCGGGCCGCGCGGGATTAGCCGAGCGGTCTCAGGTGCTGCAGTCATGGACTGTGCGGCTGATCCCGACGGAAGTTCGAGTCCTCCCTCGGGCATGGGTGTGTTTGTCCTTAGGATAATTTAGGTTAAGTAGTGTGTAAGCTTAGGAACTGATGACCTTAGCAGTTAAGTCCCATAAGATTTCACAAACATCTAAACATTTGAACTCTATTGCGGCATATCTCTTGCGTGCCACAGCTAGATGTGCTTTTTAAGGCATTCCCGAAAAGGAAAACTGTGTGTCCATAGGATGTCCATAATACACCAGACGACTTTCCTCAATGTCAGCGCAATATGTATCAGTGTGTTGTATGTGTTAGTCTTCCGTTTCGGCAGAGATATCAGAGGAGCGATGTGGATACCACTGGATGCCAAACGCAATTAACGTTTGCGACACGACACGTAATGATTAACGCAATTCAAAATTTATTGTGCCCAACAACCGAGAGATATTTTAGATTAGATGTAACAGTGATTCTGTAGATCAATAACGGGGAGGTACTCGAGGATGTAGAAAATCTCAGAGAACAAGAACACATAATATAAATTTACAAAGAAAATAATTATGTCAGTGTACCTTCTACAGATGAAACGGTCTTAAAGAATGTGGATCAGTAAAAAAAAAGTATCTTACCATACTTTCATTTAATAGGTAATAATAAACTTGTCTCGCAACCATGTAAATCTACAGTAAATTAATGTGCATATGATTATTTTTAGTTACTGTATCCACGCATCATGAAACAGAAATATCAGTTATTGCCAATTATTTATATTGATCATATTCCTGCACTGACGATGAACAGAAAAAGTGACATTTGATATTATTAATGATATATACATATCAGTTGGATTTCTACTAAAAAATTCGCCAGTGGTGTAGATGTTGGCCACAAATAATTCCTTTATACGCCTCTGTAACTGATCAGTATGAGTAGTTAAACTCTTCACGTTTGCTGAGAAGTTACTGAAAATGTGTGTTCCCGAATGAAGGAGAAACCTAGGGACCAAACTAGCTGACATTCAAGCTTTGTGGGGATTAATCTTATTTCTGATATTACTTGCAAGATCAGAATTTGATGTAACAGCATTTACAGAGCGTTCGGAAATTATGATTACGAACATCCAGGACTTGTTGAGGGGAGCGACTGTATAATATTTTGAGTAGGAACCCATGCCCGGAAACGTACCGTTTCCGTGCTACAGCCGTTTGTAAAGGTTTTTGATAGGTGTATATGCAACAGGGTAGTTATGGTGGGATGTGGTTACGACCGACCGTCTGATGTCATTTGACGTCTATCACACCTCTCTGACTTAGTTGGAGCCCCATTCACATGTCTGCGTGTGTTAAAACAACATGGTTAAGTACACGTTTGCAGAATATACCGACATGACCCTTCTGAATGGCGAAGCTCACGGTTGTGAAATGACTGCTCGTCGCCTTTATCAAGATCGTTCTCCACATGGTCCGACTCCACTGCATACCCTTTTCGCCATAATTACGCAACGGGTTCGAAAATGGATTCCTTCACCTCAGCAGGCGTAGTTGTGGAACTCTAAGGAGACACCGCACGTCCGAATTGGAAGAGACTGTACTGCTGAATAGAACCCGTGAGCGAGAACACTAGCAATTTTTTTCTATTAATGAGTGGACTTGTAAAACAAGTGACGTACTGGGTCACGCCTAATGAATTACTTGTAAAAGTGGTCGCATTACCAACATGTTTTCAGATGGGCGTAACACCCAAACGGAAATTTTCCAGACGTGTTCAATTTCAAAATACTGTCCACTCACTCCCCTCTACAAGCCGTAAAAATCTGTAACGGGAATTTGCGACCACTGTATGAAGCAGCATGTATATACATATGGGATGCCTTCTAACCCCTGGGTCGATATCAGGCAAATCTGGCGATCAAACAGCCTACTTTACTAGTATCTGCACTGTGAGGTTTATACGTCCCAGCTCCATTAGGAGAGGCCAAATTGTGTTTAATCAGTCCCTGTCGTGTAGTCTGCCCTGCATGGTAGGGCTGTTGTGTGGGAATAGTATCAACCTGTCTTATTGATCAACTTTGGAGAGCAGCCTACATGCGCGATGCAATAAACCATTTTCCAGCCCCGAAAATATATGTTACCCTGCACGACAAGTGTTTTGGAGTGTTATCGACCTGCTTTGAGGTGGCTACATGTGCAGTGGGTATGGCTGGGAGTCAGTTGAGATAAACAGTAGAGATGACGGACTAAGAGAAGCGGGCAGAAGTGGATGGAAGGAGAGAGAGGAGGCAGCAGGGGATGATTGGAGAGAGAGAGGGAAGAGTGAGGGACAGAGAGAGGGGAGTATGGAATCGGCAGGGAGAGGGGCACGAGGAGATGGGTAGGGAAAGGTGCAAGAGGAGATGAATAAGGAGGTGGGACAGGATGGAGTGAGTATGGGGAAGTGGATGGGCAGAGAGGGAGGGCAAAGAGATGGCAGAGAAGATGGACAAGGAGATATGGAAGAGATGGTCAGAGAGGGGAGGTGGGGGTCGAGATGGGCAGAGAGAAGGGAACGAGGAAGTGGATATTGGGGATGAAGATGTAGTTACAGAGAGGAGGTGGAGGAGATGGATGGATAGGAATTGTTGGTTGAGACAGACTAAGAGGGGGAATGAAGACGTGGGCTCCAGAGGGAGGATGAGGAGATACGTGCAAAATGTATGTCGAACATCTATGCGAGTGGAGCCATTGGGAAAAGTGTAAAGCAGTATGTGTGTATTTATATCGAGTATGTTCTCTTAAACTACAGGATCAATTTCAACCGAATTTGGTACACATACAGGTTCAAAAACGAGCATATTCATTGTGGGGGGTAGAATATCTTAGCTCCCATAGGAGCAGAGATAAGACAAAACGTGCTCTTCCTGCCCATAATGTTTAGGCTCTGCACATCAGACGCCTTGTATGGGAATAGTATAGACCTGGCTTATTGATGTATTTCGTGGGGGCTGCACGTGTATGTGGGTACATGTGAGCAGACAGAGTTGATTAGGAGATGTGTAGTGAGAGAGGGGGATAGAATGAGGTGGGCAGAGGAAAGATGGGAGAAGGAGATGGATAGACAGAGAGAGGGAGGATGTGATGGGCAGGGAGAGGTGGGAGGAAGAGATGGACAGAAAGAGGGATGAGTAGGGGATGGACAGAGAGAGGGCAGAAGTGTACAGAGCGTGAGGAGTAGGAAATACGAGGGTAATCGCAAAGGTAAGGTCCTATTATTTTATTAGTGGATAGACAGACCTGTTTATTTCTTCAATGGTTTACATCAGTTTACAGCTTGAACATTCAGCTATTTTTCGACATAATCACCATTTCTGTAGATGCATTTTTGTAGACTCTGTGGCAGTTTCAGTATGCCCATTTCATACCAACTCGCCGCCATGCTGTTCAGAAAGTTATGAACCTAGATGGAAAGTGGAGGTAGGGGAGAGAGTTGCAGGGGGCAGGTGGAACCTGTAGAAGAGTAGTGGGCAGCTAGGAGGGAAGAGCGGGAGGCAGTGATGGGCAGAGACAGAGGAGTCGGAGGATATGGACAGAGGGAGGCAGCATGCAGATATGATTGGACAGAGAGGGCGTAGGATACGAGCTAAGAAAGGTGGGAGGATGAGGTGGACAGACAGAGAGAGTGGGTACGAGGAACTGGAGGTATGGGGGTGGGAGGGTGAACAGCAGGATAGGGAGAGGAACGGATCAACACAGATATTTCTATAGTTCCTTCGTTCTTATGTTCTTATGGCCTACTTAATTTTGTTAGGTGGAAACAGTGTGAATTTAACTTGATTACTGTACAGCTGGAAACATGTAAATGTAAATGTACTTGCAAGTTGGACTATATTTCTAATAGTGTAGATTGAGATATTTTAAATGATGCTATAACAATAACTACTAAACTTTAAATATAAAACATTAAAGATCTGCAAAAACTGACGCGTAAGAGCACTAAGGGCAGGGAATGCATATAGAATGTGCCCCAAGGGAGAATGGTCAGTATTGTGGGATTTGATAGGACGACCCTTAGAAGCAAAATTCTGCATCTGTTTACACTATTCCGTATGGTGTCCGAGACAGAACGCATTTGATATTGATTGTTATGTATTTTCCGTATTATTCTATTCCGGCGTAACATCAAGCGCTGGCACGTCGGCATGGGACGTAACCGCACAGAAGGAGATGCAATCCGAAAACAAAGGAAGTAGGTTACAGTACGCTTGTTCGCCCACTGCTTGAATACTGCTCAGCAGTGTGGGATCCGTAGTAGATAGGGTTGATAGAAGAGATAGAGAAGATCCAACGGAGAGCAGCGCGCTTCGTTACAGGATCATTTAGTAACCGCGAAAGCGTTACGGAGATGATAGATAAACTCCAGTGGAAGACTCTGTAGGAGAGATGCTCAGTAGCTCGATACGGGCTTTTGTTAAAGTTTCGAGAAGAGACCATGAGGATGAAATCAGAGCGATTAGAGCCTACACAGAATCATACCGACAATCCTTCTATCCGCGAACAATACGAGACTGGAATAGAAGGGAGAACCGATAGAGGTACTCAGTGTACCCTCCGCCACACACCGCCAGGTGGCTTGCGGATTATGGATGTAGATGTAGATGTAGACAACGTCAGCCAATACTACGCTGACTAGGACTCACCACGACAGGAGCGGCCCGTATCCGGATAGAATATAAGCGCCGCTCCTGCCAGCCTCGACCGCACTAGAAGACCGGCACGAGAAGACGCACCAAAAGACAGGCACTGGAAGAAGAGCCGTCATCCTAACTGTTTAGTGGAGACTTCTGCCTTATATCGTTTGCATATAAATTGTATATTGAGAAGGACATTGATTATTTGCATGTTGCCAATTCTTGCGACACGTCATTGTAGAAACGCAAGTTAAGTATTATCATTTTAATTACTGTAATGAACCCCATCAAAATGATTTCCATGTATGTTGTCTAGCTATCCAAGAAAACAGCTTCCTAGGCAACCAATAATATTCGAGTGGGCAGGATCCCACACATTCAGTGTAAAGGTTATACATGTCTACCTGTACAACAGTTAACCAACATCACAACATGCGTTTTACAAAGTATCAGTTGAAAAATAATCGTTGCAGTACACGTTACATTACAGCTGTTGTACAGTTCACAATAGATTTTCGAATATCGAACCATCAACTTGAGTGCATTTGTGCATGATTGTGATAACATGTAGTGTTGCTTGACTGAGTGCCTCTGCACGTTCCCTACTTATGGCAGTGGCGTCCACGACGCGTGTAAGCCGTTTAACTAGAGTACTCACCCTCCGTTTGTACACCTAAGACTTGATTCAACACCGTAAACAAGAACCTAACGGTGAAAGATCTGACGATCTTGGCGGCCTGTTAATTGTACAATCACGAACAGCCCTGCGACTAGTGTTAGCGCGGTTGAGGTGTTCCCATGCACGTCTCGTAAAGCTTGAACGAGCTCCGACTTGCTGGAATTACATTGCAATCCGCATGGGCAAAGGAACGTCTCAAAATGTTCAACAAACGAATTTTCCAAAAAAGCAAGTAGTTCTGTCCCGTCATTCGCTCTTCTAAAACGGCTGGACCCATGAACATTAATCGATAAACAAACTAGTAAATGGGTTTCCACTGTTGTTGTTGTTGTTGTTGTTGTTGTCTTCAGTCCTGAGACTAGTTTGATGCAGTTCTCCATGCTACTCTATCCTGCGCAAGCTTCTCCATCTCCCAGTACCTACTGCAACCTACATCCTTCTGAATTTGCTTAGTGTATTCATCTCTTGGTTTCCCTCTACCAGTTTTACCCTTCACACTGCCCTCCAATACTAAATTGGTGATCCCTTGATGCCTCAACACATGTCATACCAACAGATCCCTTCTTTTAGTCAAGTTGTGCCACAAACTTCTCTTCTCCCCAATCCTATTCAATACTTCCTCATTAGTTATATGATCTACCCATCTAATCTTCAGTATTCTTCTGTAGCACCACATTTCAAAAGCTTCTATTCTCTTCTTGTCCAAACTATTTATCGTCCATGTTTCACTTCCATACATGACTACACTCCATACAAATGCTTTCAGAAATGACTTCCTGACACATAAATCTATACTCGAAGTTAACAAATTTCTTTTCTTCAGAAACGCTTTCCTTGCCATTGCCAGTCTACATTTTATATCCTCTCTACTTCGACCATCATCAGTTATTTTGCTCCCCAAATAACAAAATTCCTTTACTACTTTCAGTGTCTCATTTCCTAATCTAATTCACTCAGCATCACCTGACTTCATTCGACTACATTCCATTATCCTCGTTTTGCTTTTGTTGATGTTCCTCTTATACCCTCCATTCAAGACACTATCCATTCCATTCAACTGCTCTTCCAAGTCCTTTGCTGTCTCTGACAGAGCTACAATGTCATCGGCGAACCTCAACGTTTTTATTTCTTCTCCATGGATTTTAATGCCTACTCCGAATTTTTCTTTTGTTTCCTTCACTGCTTGCTCAATATACAGAATGAATAACATCGGGGAGAGACTACAACCCTGTCTCACTTCCTTCCGAACCACTGCTTCCCTTGTATGTCCCTCGACTCTTATAACTGCCATCTTGTTTCTGTACAAATTGTAAATAGCCTTTCGCTCCCTGTGTTTTACCACTCCCTCCTTCAGAATTTGAAAGAGCGTATTCCAGTCAACATTGTCAAAAGCTTTCTCTAAGTTTACGAGTGCTATAAACGTAGGTTTGCCTTTTCTTAATCTAGCTTCTAAGATAAGTCGTATGGTCAGTATTGCCTCACGTGTTCCAACATTTCTACGGAATCCAAACTGATCTTCCCCGAGGTCGGCTTCTACTAGTTTTTCCATTCATCTGTAAAGAATCCACGTTAGTATTTTGCAGCCGTGACTTATTAAACTGATAGTTCGGTAATTTTCACAGTTGTCAACAACTACTTCCTTTGGGATTGGAATTATTATATTCTTCTTGAAGTCTGAGGGTATTTCGCCTGTTTCATACATCTTGCTCACCAGATGGCAGAGTTTCGTCAGGACTGGCTCTCCCAAGGCTGTCAGAAATTCTACTCCCGGGGCCTTGTTTCGACTCAGGGCTTTCAGTGCTCTGTCAAACTCTTCACGCAGTATTATATCTCCCATTTCATCTCCATCTACATCCTCTTCCATTTTCATAATACTGTCCTCAAGTACATCGCCCTTGTATAGACCCTCTACATACTCCTTCCACCTTTCTGCTTTCCCTTCTTTGCTTAGAACTGGGTTTCCATCTGAGCTTTTGATATTCATACAAGTGGTTCTTTTTTCTCCAAAGGTCTCTTTAATTTTCCTGTAGGCTGTATCCTTCTTACCCCTGGTGAGATAAGCCTCTACATCATTACATTTGTCCTCTAGCCATGCCTGCTTAGCCATTTTACACTTCCTGTCGATCTCATTTTTGAGACGTTTGTATTCCTTTTTGCCTGCTTCATTAACTGCTTTTTTATATTTTCTCCTTTCATCAATTTAATTCAGTATTTCTTCTGTTACCCAAGGATTTCTACTAGCCCTCGTCTTTTTACCTACTTGGTCCTCCGCTGCCTTCACTACTTCATCCCTCAAAGCTACCCATTCTTCTTCTACTGTACTTCTTTCCCCCATTCCTGCCAGTTGTTCCCTTGTGATCTCCCTGAAACTCTGTACAACCTCTGATTTAGTCAGTTTATCCAGGTCCCATCTCCTTAAATTCACACCTTTTTGCAGTTCCTTCAGTTTTAATCTACGGGTCATAACCAATAGATTGTGGTCAGGATCCACATCTGCCCCTGGAAATATCTTACAATTTAAAACCTGGTTCCCAAATCTCTGTCTTACCATTACATAATCTATCTGAAACCCGTCAGCATCTCCAGGCTTCTTCCATGTATACAACTCTCTTTCATGATTCTTGAACCAAGTGTTAGCTAAGATTAAGTTGTGCTCTGTGCAAACTTCTACCAGGCGGCTTCCTCTTTCATCTCTTACCCCCAATCCATATTCACCTATTACGTTTCCTTCTCTCCCTTTTCCTACTGCCGAATTCCAGTCGCCCATGACTATTAAATTTTCGTCTCCCTTCACAATCTGAATAATTTCTCTTATTTCATCATACATTCCTTCAATTCCTTCGTCATCTGCAGAGCTAGTTGGCATATAAACTTGCACTACTGTAGTAGGCGTGAGCTTCGTATCTATCTTGGCCACAATAATGCGTTCGCTATATTGTTTGTAGTAGCTTACCCGCATTCCTATTTTCTTATTCATTATTAAACCTACTCCTGCATTACCCCTATTTGATTTTGTGTTTATAACCCTGTAGTCACCTGACCAGAAGCCTTGTTCCTCCTTCCACCGAACTTCACTAATTCCCACTATATCTAAATTTAACCTATCTATTTCCCTTTTTAAATTTTCTAACCTACCTGCCCGATTAAGGGATCTGACATTCCAAACTCCGATCCGTAGAACGCCAGTTTTCTTTCTCCTGATAACGACATCCTCTTGAGTAGTCCCCGCCCGGAGATCCGAATGGGGGACTATTTTATCTCCGGAATATTTTACCCAAGAGGAGGCCATCATCATTTAACCATACAGTAAAGCTGCATGCCCTCGGGAAAAATTGCGGCTGTAGTTTCCCCTTGCTTTCAGCCGTTCGCAGTGCCAGCACAGCAAGGCCGTTTTGGTTAGTGTTACAAGGCCAGATCAGTCAATCATCCAGACTGTTGCCCTTGCAACTACTGAAAAGGCTGCTGCCCCTCTTCAGGAACCACACGTTTGTCTGGCCTCTCAACAGATACCCCTCCGTTGTGGTTGCACCTACGGTACGGCTATCTGAATCACTGAGGCACGCAAGCCTCCCCATCAACGGCAAGGTCCATGGTTCATGGGGTGAGGGGGTGGGGGTTTCCAGTGTAGCGTGTGTATTTTCCTGTGACCATCGGTGATTATTGCGTATGTTGTTGGTTCCATTCCATGTAAACTTGGCTTCAGAAGTGAATAGTATTTATGGAAGGAAATTACGATTGCCATTTGACTAACGACAAAATACAAGTCTCGTGGCATTGTGGCCAATGTGAAGATAGTTGACACAATGTATGTTTTCCACGTGCAGTGTTCATCATACACGTGCTCGTAGGACACTGATACGTGCAAAAAGTCACCATGAGCTGGTAGGAGGACTGTGATGCACCATTTCAACAGTGTGTTGCTTTACTGCGCCGGTTGCTGAGTGACAGTTTCGGAAGGAAAACGGGAACTTAAAAGACTACCTGTTTCACGCAATGTGTTGAAAACCTCGGTAAACTTTTCAAGCTCAAGTCAGGACGTGTTAGAAAGTGCTGAAGTCAATCTACGACAGAAGGTGGAGCACTATCATCGCCAAAGCCGTATACGTGCACCAAATCTGCATATTCTTTAATACGGTAAGTGTTTAGCATCTTAGCCAGCGTGTATACTAACACACTTAACTGATACTTCCCTCTCATGGACTCCCAGTCCCTTGCACTACTTCACAGATAACATATCGTGGACAAATGCTCGTTCGGGGGGTTAGTTTAATGGCAAAATGGTTCAAATGGCTCTGAGCATTATGGGACCTAACTTCTGAGGTCATCAGTCCCCTAACAGTTAAAACTACTTAAACTTAACTAACCTAAGGACGTCACACACATCCATGCCGAAGGCAGGATTCGAACCTGCGACCGTAGCAGGCGCTCGTTTCCAGACTATAGCGCCTAGAACAGGTCGGCCCACGCGGTCGGCTAGTTTTAAAGCAGAAACACATAGGTGGAAAGAGGTTGAAAGCAACAAGGTGTAGTGGATGACAAAAATACGTGTGTGACACTAACACAAAAACAAATGTACATTAAGAAACACAGGAATTACAGACATTTTCAACTTTACCCATAGATTTAAATCAGTCCCCACTCACAGCCAATGTCTGTAATTCCTTTGTGTCTTAATTAACAGTGGCTGATGGATCAAAATGATGTCTGCTCATACGGACATATCCGGAAGAACGGACGCCTTATGTGTATAACTAAGGCGAGGACGGTCAATGATCTCTTCAGTATGGGTACACATCAGGCTCGAACTCTTACGTGAACCGCCGAAATGCCGCGAGTTATGAGGATAATAGGCAAGGGGCACTACCTTAGTAGTGTGTGTATGTGTTGAGAATTTGGCTCTGACAGGAGGCGAGCGAAGGTAGTCAGTGTATTTGTGATTACCACTGTGTCCAGATGGCTTAGGGGTCGGAGCACCTTCCTAAGAATCAGGTGACCCCTGTTCGAGTACCTGTCTGGCACGAATTTCCAACATTGCCAATTAATTTAAATCAACGCCCACTCGCAGCCAGTGTCTTTGTTCCCTTTGTGTCTTGATTCATAGTGACTGGTGGATAAATATGGTGTCTGTTTTTTCGGACGTGTCTGAGAAAACAGACACCACATGTATATGAATGTGCATTAAATTTATTCTATCCTGGAAAAAAATCGGTTCAAAAATGGCTCTGAGTACTATGGGACTCAACTGCTGAGGTCATTAGTCCCCTAGAACTTAGAACTAGTTAAACCTAACTAACCTAAGGACATCACACATCCATGCCCGAGGCAGGATTCGAACCTGCGACCGTAGCGGTCTCGCGGTTCCAGACTGCAGCGCCAGAACCGCGCGGCCACTTCGGCCGGCCGAAAAAACTCGGAGTAGTTCACATGTTCATATGAACAATTTTTACTTCAAATGAGCGTACCTGTCATATCCATGAATACTGACTAACCCTTCTGGGACATCCCGTATTCCTGCGTGTCACGTTAGTTGCGGGAACCACAGCAGATGTGTCAAAATCTTCCTTTGCCAGCTAATGAAGAATTGCATCACAATACTCAAAAATCTCCACTTTTTAATATATGCATTCCAGATCCTTTTCAATTTAGTCGACGTACGTCTCACCTAAATGAATAATTATAAACATTTTATGATAATTGTGTCAACAGTAAATGAGGCCCTAGCTTACCTGTAATCGAGGAAAGCAGAGTAGGGACAGCTTTTTGATAATACATCCACACGACTTGCAACTACGTTTACTGTAATACCATGTTTGTCTCTACTTACAGGTTATAGTTATTTACTGCGTTCCAGAAAGCTTGCCCACCGAAAGGTGAACAATACTGTCAGATGTCTACTATGCATTCGGCGAATTGCTGCTCCGAAATGGCCACTTTCGGCTACCCTGTGTTGCGCCATGTAGCGGTACGTGCGTCATAGAATGCATTCTTTGCCCCAGCGGCTGTGCTGATGTATTTTCCTTCGGGACCCTGTGATTCCGCCCGCGGCTAGACGCACCACATACGTCTGGGGACGCTTTTATGCCGGCTTTCTTGTAGAAGCGAAGCACAAGGACTGGTCTGAGAGCGCTCTCAGCAGCAACGCGCGGTGCATCGTGGTAACACGCACCTAGCCCCGTATCTGGGGCACTCGGGAGATTCCCCTCCTCTTGCGGCGTCTTACTGCCGTAGCGACATGACCCAGCATCGCGTTGTGCAGAGAAGGCTGCTACAGAAATGTGGCGTGTTTTCTGTAAACGTTTCGACAGACGTCAACATTTGTGTCCTACATGCACAGCAGACAAAAGTTCTAAAACGTAATGGAAAAAGAGACCAGGAATGCTGAACTCAGGTAAATTAGGAAGTAAATTGGCAAAGAGGAAATCATTTGAGGCACTAACCACTGATCTAGGTTATAGTAGTCTTTCATTCAATAAATGAGCAATACAATACGACAGACGACTAAATAATTAAGGTAGGGTGGTTGCCAGTCTTAAGGTTCAGGAATATTTGCCAGGTCAGTTTCTTTTTGCTGACTCTGTACTAATCTAATTAGTTCTCAGTAATATTTAATAATATCTTTACATACATTCAAGTAATTTTTACTTCTGTTATTATTATTTTATTACTATTTGTCATATTAAAATAATTGTTATTTTCCAGGTATCTGCGACGTAAGGAAAAGAAAAAAAATGGTATATATGAAATCTTGAACCGACGTAAGAGAGAGCCATAAGCCCGTAATCTGATCAGGTTAAATAAATAAAATAAAAGTAATAACGGTAGAACTAATAATGTTCGAAAAGTGCCTAACTTATTTAACATTTTACTTCTTACTCAAGCTGAATTACGTTGTCACTTCATGTGTGTACTATATTGCTGTTTCATTACGTTGTCAAAACAGCCTCATATGCAGGAGACTTCTGCTAAAGTAGTTGTTTTTTGTTCTGCTGTCAGCGCATCGGCTATCTGAAAATCGTACATAGAATACAACGTTGCCGTATTTATTGACGTATCTTCATCTGATGATGGAGTTATAATAAACTGAAACAGTAATTGTTTCAGTTAATTGCAAAGAGACCGAAACTAACTGAAAACTTTCGATTGCTTACTTAAGATTTACTGTGGGAATTATTTGGAAAGACAGAAAAGGAAACAGATAGATGGGGTGACAAATTGGAGTGATGTACAAACTACGAATATAATGATATTTTAACGATGTGGGCCAGACATGTAGCCACGAAAAAGTATGAAAGATTGACTGCCGGCCGGTGTGGCCGTGCTGTTCTAGGCGCTTCAGTCTGGAAACGCGTGACCACTATGGTCGCAGGTTCGAATCATGCCTCGGGCATTGATGTGTGTGATGTCCTTAGGTTAGTTAGGTTTAATTAGTTCTAAGTTCTAGGCGACTAATGACCTCAGAAGTTAAGTCGCATAGTGCTCAGAGCCATTTGAACCATTTGAAAGATTGACTAAAGAAATATTTTGCATGATCACAAGCGTTGATCCCTAGTTAGTTATATGTTACATGAGTCCCTTGCAAAAATGTAAAATAATAATATGTGGAGCTAGTCAGTTTACAACCTACGTATGCATGATATTCATGGGAGTATAGATATGCGCATGTTATGAAGGACACACTACCCTACATTCGAGTAAATATCAACGTCTTACCTCTACTCGTTCAAGGTGTTGCTTCCTACTTCTTTCAGTGTGTAGAGGTAGGGGTGTAAATGTGGAAACCACGTTTGTTTTTGCTGTATAAAAGAAATATTTACTTCTCTTTCAGCTTCAAAAATTAGCCAAAGCTAATTAGTAATGTCTTAGCAATGAATGTAATATTATGAAACCCAAAAACTAAATATGTTAAAAATTTTAAAAAAATTTCTGCTTGCGCAACAACTTATTAATTTTTCAAGAAGTGTGGGTAATTTGGAAACGCCTTAAAATTGTGGGAAACTGCCTACTTCAAACGAAAACTATTAACAACGTTAGAAGCTACTTTATTTTATACTAAATTTAAACTACACAAAAATATTTTAATCGCAAAATGGCATCTTCTTCATTAGGTTTTTCTTCCGCAACTGGGATATCCAAATCTGGCTCGCCTGAAGAGACAGTTGGTGCATTGGGCTCTTCATCTGAATCCTCAGACAACTTCAGCTGTTTTTTGCATGGTTTTCTAGGAGGAGCTTCAGGTTTTTTCTTGCTTTTGGCAGGTGCCTTAGGAAGCTTCTGTTTACACTTCAGTACGGAGTCTTCAAGGCGTGTTTTATAAGGTGAAGATGTCAAAACAGCTGTCGAATCTGGATTGCGACCTCTGTTGGAAACCGTCCGCTTTAGATGAGGGATTGGCATGATATCTTGTGGAGACACACACGTGTTTGGTAAGGTATTTGACAACGAGGTTGACCTTCTGCTTTCTTTTTGGCCATGTTCACTTGGGCTGTCAGTTGTCACAGGCCTGAATGCGTTCTGAGTGTCTTCTTGTCTGAGGTCATTACTTCCACCTGGGGATGCAGGAGTCTCATAAGTTCCTCTCAGACTTCTGGCCGCGTCTAAAGCTGACGTGGCAACTATAAAGTCGATTTCTCCAAAACCAGCCCTGTCACATGGAAAAATTCCAGTCTCCAAAAATCCTTTTGCAGCAAGAGAGCCAGTGTGGCACTTTAGGCAAGCTTTCCCAAACAACTCAGATATTTCATATGGTTCTAAGGGCCGGCTGCTGTGCCGCAACCATTGGGGAACATACTCAGCGTAATAGGTTTTTAGAGTGCCCATTACGGTCTTCTCAAGTGGTTGAGTTTTATTAGAGGTGTGAGGCGGGGTGCTCACGATTCTAAGATGGTTCTCCCTTGCACGTTCTATAACTTGAAGGTTTCTGGCATGACTATTATGCCCATCAAGAATTAACAACACAGGAGATTCTTTTGAGGGATTTGCCTTTGAAATGAAGTGGTCAAACCACTCGGAGAAGAGTTCAATTTGAATCCAACCTGAAGGATGGCCTTTACCGATAGTTCCAGGTGGTGCTCCTTTCAGTAGAATATCAGTCCAGGTCTTCCTGGAGAAGATCATCATTGGTGGTATGAAAGTCACCAGGGATTGGTGGTGTGACAGTCACCAGGGATCCTCATTCTGCTGATGTGAGGGCACCTTCTTGACATTTACCTTTCAATCCAGTTACATGTGGTATTCTGCTCTGGACGACAGAGAGCCCAGTGTCGTCCACATTATACACGCGATCAGCACTATAGGAGTCTTTACTGTACTCAGCATCCAAAACGTCAACTTGTCTACAGCTTCTTTGTTGAACCCGTTTGCTTTCAAGAATGTGGTCCCCATAGGTTTGTGGATTGTGAATTTATATCTGTGTTGTCTAAGAAAGAGGTCAAACAAAACTCTACTTGCAGCATTTGAAGTAAAAGGCTGGTTAATATTATTTCTTTCCGCTAGCTGATATGCCATTCTCTTGACATCTAGTCTGGTAAGGCCATAGAAGCGATTATCCACTTCAATGAGATACTCTACCAACTGTTTCTCAATAGCATCAGGTAGTACAGTCTTATGTCCAAGTCTGAAAGAAACACATTCTTCAGGTGACATATCACTATGCACAAACCTTTGAAGTGTCGTCTGAGGTACACTGAGAGCTTTTACTGCTCTTCTTAAACTGCTTTTCCCTTAAGGCCATTATAGCCTTAATCATGATTTCAGCATCCCCCTTCTTCACAATAGCTCTTTGTTTCCGATCAGTTAGCTTTCGTGGCATCTATAAACAGACCAAACAATATTAGAAGTAATGTATTTGATGTTGGTATTGTGGAAACGTTTCCATATTGCCATCGTATGTATGCTTCCCCATTATCTACGCAATGACCATTCTAAATTTCGGTAGATTAAATTAAGCAAATATCCATTTAAGATTGACAAAGGACTAGTAAAAACTTCTATGCACCTCCCTTTATAAGCTATCAGACGTAAAAGAAGATAACAACAAAGTATGTAGATAAATATAATACCACAACTTACCTCGGGAAGGGTTTAGAAAATGCGCGAGCGTAAATTACATCACTGTCGGAGCGTCTGTTGCTCAACTGACTGCTAACCCTCTACCGTGACAAATAAGAACTATTGCAACAGTTTCTGGCTGCCCAACTAGAGTGCAGCACTCTGCAGGCCAGATACTAGACGTTTCCACATTTCCCACACGCTTCCACATTTACACCCCTACCTCTATTGTTTTCCTTCTGAACTGGCGTGTGCTTTCTGCCCATTTAAAGGTTACTAAAGTACCAATTCTTCAAATTTAGGGGTAAACGTGTTAACTAATACTATTCGTGCCGCGACTGACGCACTTCATTTCCTTTGTATAGTGCTACTCCGACAAAAGGAACCAGTACAGCACTTTAAAGGCCAGAAAATTTACTTTCGATAAAGAAGGATTTTATGGTAGTAATATTAACAGTGAAAGAGAAAGTCTTGATTATGTAATAATTTATCATAAGAAATAGTCGTTGGTTCAGTTTTCTGTACATTCCACTCGCAATGTTCTGTCAGGATGGCCGTTATTCATCTAGGGCCGTGATATGTAATCGTCGTTCATCGCTGCGAGCGGCTGCATTGTCAAAGGAATATTCGGTTCAGTTGTCTGCATCGGGAGGCCCTCCCGGGTTCGTCTGCAGCACGTACGTGAAACTATCGGAGAAGTGGGGTGCAAACGCAGTTCATTGCGCCTGCCCCATGGGTCACTCACCTGCGTACTACAAACGCCGCCTCCCACACACGTGAAAACCAATACGTTTTAATGGTAAGATTGCAATTTATTCCTAAATAAATTGACACAATGGGAAAAAAAAAGAAATTATATACAACTGCCATTGTCAATGCCACTTTGAACGTTCAGTAATTCACTCCTTCTAATCAAATATACATTGTTAACTTATTATTGACAGCATGTCTGTGGCACTAACAAGCTAAAGGAATATAAGGTACATAGTACCAGTTGCAGATAGCTTATCTAACAGCTTGCAGCAGTGACAAAACTTTGACTTCCAATAATTCAGATAATTACTTAACGAGTTTACTGTAGACTGACTTTGAATACAGTGTAGATATAAAAGACAGCGTAACCAAGAATAAATGATACTCTGTGAAAGGCTTTCGCTCGCTGTGAAACACAACTGAAGCATCACTTTTTCGAAACCCCGTAACTATTTCCCACTATGATATATAAGTTTGAAATTTCCCTCAAAGGTGCATGCGACCTTCCTCCGCAATGATACAGAAGCTTGGCACCCAGCGACGTGACCTTCAGACCCGGCGAGTCTTCAGACAGCAAGGTGTTGATACGTGCGGAAAACAGACCACAGCTGGGAAATTCATGTGAACTGTAAGGTAGGCTAATGACGTCAGGCTGGCATCATATTTCAGCAAAGTTCTGCCCAACGCCAGCATGGAAGTGTCAAGCGAAGAAATGTGACCCCTTCCTTTGACGTCTCCGTAATGAAGGTTAGAATGTCCAGCGTTGGAATCAAGCGGTAACCTTACGAGTGGCCTAGGGTAACGTTTCAGAAACACCGTCGTTCAGAATCGAGACGAGAAGACCTCAGGAAGTGACACAAAGGGCGTCAATGAGACCACCTCATTTCAAAAATGGCTCTGAGCACTATGGGACATCTGAGGTCATCAGTCCCCTAGAACTTAGAACTACTTAAATCTAACGAACCTAAGGACATCACACACATCCATGCCCGAGGCAGGATTCGAACCTGCGACCCTAGCGGCCGCGCGGTTCCAGACTGTAGTGCCTAGAACCACCTCATTTCCTTGACGCCTTGACTCCCACACATTTTGCAGTCAAAAACGACAGTTCACACTGCGGTGAGCAACAGCACGACGTTTTTGTCCATCTTTGTCTTTGTTGACAGTTCACAGCCCCTTCGACCTTCCTTTAAAGACGATGTGAGTCAGTAACCTCACTGAATGTGATCACACCCTTTTGGAGCGCAGTGGGACCCCAGTTTTTGCTCTAGTGTACACTGTGGAAACACAGGGGACTGTTCAAAACTATTCGACGAAATATGACCGCGATCCGAAGCAGAGAAGGGGTGCTTATGCTTTTTCAGCCCTCCTGTGGCTTGATCACAGAGCGATACGACACAGACACAGGCGTGAATAAAACAGCGAAGTGTCCCTTTAAGACCGCCTCAGCTCGGAAACACTGTCAGTGCCACCCACCAACGTTTGTTGACCACTGTGGGAAATGCTTCATTAGCATGGGCTGTACATTTACCATTTGAAAGGTAGTATCAAAATAAGGATGCCGTAGAAACACATACTGTAGTGCTTTAATTCATTATGAAAAACTGATTCACGTGACAAGTGTGAGGATAAAGTGTCATGAGGGCTTGAACAAGCCTTGACGCATCGTTTAGTAAGAAAACTGTGAACCACGAGACAACATAGTCCAGTGGAAAAAGGAAACTGTAAATACTGAAACACTGATAGCGTCATGCAGGCTGCAGGCTAGTGGCAGCCATCAGAACAATATAAATTAAAAAAAAAA
Source organism: Schistocerca americana (assembly GCF_021461395.2). Lineage (NCBI taxonomy): Eukaryota > Metazoa > Arthropoda > Insecta > Orthoptera > Acrididae > Schistocerca > Schistocerca americana. Next base: position 99,753,570 of record NC_060121.1, read on the forward strand.
ACTATCTTTTAGTACTGTGTTGCTTGGCTCCGTTATAATCGTAAAACGCTCACAAGTAATAATTTTGTATGGGCTTACTCGGATAAATATGTCATTGGACAGCTGATACAAACGAAATCAGCGTTCACCACTCAAACGGTGCACATGCACGAGTCAAATTCCCTGGCACTTCAGTTGGCAAATCCTAGACCACTTTTAAAGGAATGGTTAGCGTGATTTTTGGGTGTTTGAAGTGAGCTCCATTTTTGCAAATCTCATTTGATGCGAACTAGGACCCATGTAATATTGTAGTTATTGTTGCTAGAAGCTGATTGTTGAGCAGTTAGAAGTGCTTAGATCCATTTTCGGATAACTTTACTTTTTACCGAGATATGGCTGCTAATGCAGATGCAATAATATCTACAACGTTTGAGAAACTGCTAAAAGACTCGCTAACTCAATGTTGCAATAGAATCGTGAGAGTTTAAGCGGGAAATTCAGAACTCTATTAAGCAAATGGTTCTTTTCAACTATGAACATATTTTTAGTAGAAAAATGTTTTTAACATTGGTAAATACGTTGTTGCTAAATGGGAACAACCCAGAATATTTTCAAAGTCCGCTCGACACCAATGCAGCACAATACACAGAATTGCCATGGCAACTGAAATCGTCATTGTAGGTGAATTTATTTATTTATTCCATTAACAGTACAGAGTAACCCACGACCTTGAAATGTAAGATGGGTCGGATGTTACTAAATCTAATAGCAAAGACGTCTTATTGTTACCATCTTATTGGTGTGCATTTGTCAGGGCTATTTTAAATAATATAAAGAACATAATACATAAAAAATTCTCTAAGGTTACAGAGAATTTAATGTCTTACGATTGTTAAAGTGGTTGTTTCTGCCTGACTGAGGTGAGTGTAATTTATATTACAAAACTGTCAAAAAAATAATAATACAGTAAGAGCGGTAAAAATAAGTTGCTATATGTAGAAGGAAGTGGTATGCTACATTTGGATGTGTAATATAGTCTGAGTAGCTAGTTAGTTGATAATAGCTTATTGCTTCTTATTTCAGGTGAGAATGTCTCGGTGGAACCTAGAGTTAATCTCCTCTGAAATGGTGGGTGTTCATGTAGGTTTGTTGTGTTTGTGTGTATGATATTCAGAAGTTGTTTGTTTCTCTAATTGTTGATAGTTGTGGTATATTCAGTGTGATACCTTGGAGACATACACACCTGGTATAATACAAATTATATACTGATTGAGCATTTGATAAATATAATACATGCATTTTAGATTGACATTAAAAATAAATTTATGGTTGTAAATTTATTAGAATGTAGTTCATTGCTGGTTGAGTGAAGAATTCCGTAAATAACTCGATTTTTAGTTTTTATACATGATCTATTCAGAAAATACATTTTATATATGAAACACATTGGGTGTAGCTTTACGTAATGAAGTGAATATACTTATGCCTACAAATAATAAGACGAATAATACATTACTGCTTGCGTACAGTATACTACAAGCAATATGCAGTATGTCGTTGGGAAGGAGGAGCCTTGGAATAAAAGTTCTTTGATCCTTCTTCTCCATAGCGACGTTACCTCATTACCAGTGTCTTAGAATGTGGTGCCACTGCCTGTGTCGGTGCGTAGACGGTTTTATCATTGTTACAGCCTGTTGTGCTGTCAGTGACATTGTGTAGTGTAGCAGAATAGTAAAGAGCTATAAATGTGGAATATTGTCAAAGTTTCATTGCGTATGCCGAGAGCCAGAGGCAGTAGATTAGCCAAGAGGTAAGAGGATTTCACATGTATCATATTGTCTCATCACTTGGGGGCAGTGGCCTGGTTACACACAACAGGCGAGAGAGAGAATTGCTTAGCACGTGGGTTTGTGTTAGACGGAGACTTTCATAGAGTGTAAGACAGAGGTATAGCGTCAGCTGTACTGCATTTCATAACTTCGCGTAAGTCTGCCGCAACAACACGTAACTCTGTCACAAGAACACTTAAGGGGTGAGTACGACAGGTAAATCAGCAGTATAAGTGGAACAAATGCGTGCATTACAAACGAGCTTGACGTCAGGACGTCGCTCGTGCTTCCTTTAAATACGCCAGCTTTGACAGCAACAAGGCACTCGCAATTAGACTGGCAGTTAGATGTTTACTGGGACGCTGCGTAGCGCTCAGCTCGGTGATCGACATGTTAATCTTTATTAAGGAGATGTCGCAGTAAGGCCAGCCCACCCAGCAGAAGACGTGAGGGGACAGTACCAGCTCTGGTCCTCTCTGCTGCCGCTGTCAATCATCAACCCAGGATTAGCAGACATTGCAGCAGACCCGCTCGCCTCCAATGCTGACCACATCAGTGAGCCGACGTCGAGATCGTGTTGGGCCTAGGCCCTGTGCATCCGCCGTCACAACCGGGTGAGCCGACGACGCTGGGGGACTGCAGCCCGTTCCTCCCGTCCACCGCGGACGAGCCACCAGGAGGAGCAGGGAAGAAGACGGGATGGGATGGAGTACACCCCGCACTACGAGAACGCCTCTCGTGCCGACAGCGCTGGGACTCCAGCCCGGAGCCTCCTACGAGCAGCGGCCTGCTGTCCGCCGCTGAGCCGATCGGCCAGCCAGGCGCCACCAGCCACGCGCGGCCGAAGTAAGGGCATTCCTCCGCTACGTCACAGCACGCGACGCTGCGCTAGCAAGACTGCTGCGGCCCAGAGCTGGTGTCATCGCTCCGAGTCAGCGAGGACTCGAGGAAGGTCGTTGATATCACCAAGCTCAGCCAGCCTGTGTTATGCGGGCCACATTGTACTCGGCAGGAATAAAGGTGTCATGAATTAATAATGATTCTTTGGCGTTTATGACGCGTCCACAGTCATTTCCTAGCATCCTAACAACTGGAGAGGTCACCGCTCGGCTTCCAGTCCACCATAGTTGACCGGGACCACCGCGGCGCCTACATGCAGTGTCATGTGTTTTTGGTTTGTGTCCCTTACGTGTTGGTCTCTTCTGAGTCATATTCACTTAGTATGTTTGGTTCGTTCGTCGGTTTCGGAATCTGCGGCTGTGCTTGTGTCCTCCCACTGTCGGCGAATAGTAATAAATAATAATAATGTAGCGTAGAAGTAACGCTACCACTGAAAAAAAACAATTTTTATGTATTTCCATGTAATCTATTACGTACTGCCATAAACAAACCGTGTTAAAACATGGGGATTTAAAAACGGAAGTACAAAAGGGATTTTGTCATTTTTAAAGGAAATAACTTTTATGAATTATGAATTGTGTTGTAACATATCAAACAATTAAAAATTAAACCCGAAATGCTGCGTTATAGGACTGTTACTTCAAAAGTGCCCTAAATGTTCTTTTTGCGTTAGCTAATTATGACACATTCTTACATGTTAGGACCACTTCATAGGTTCATTGTACCACTTTACATCACTGACTACAACGTAAATGTTTTCGTATTCATGTACAAACCTATATTCTGGCACTATTCGATTGCTTAAGTGTGGTTGAAAATATTTGTGACGTTCCAGAGGTAGGACGGAACACAGATATAGATAGAGTGGGTAAATTACCACTGGCCCAGGAAACCATCAATTTCCTTACGACAACAAGCCCTACTAAGTTCATCCATTTTGGTTGTGGATCATGTAATTTGGGTTCCGTATCTTCACGAATATGAAGGATTTTTGGGCCGTTTTATTTCGCTCGCCCCCTACATGTTGGTGAAATCTGTAGCTACCCTTCCCCATGTGTTAAATGGTGACTCGGGCAGTCTATACGTATATGCGCGTTGCAACAAAATGTTTATTCAAGAAATCATAGAGGTATACATGCATGGATTAGAAAACCTACTGGAACACAAAAGAGGCTACATATTACCGTACCTCATAGGGTGTAGGAAACCCCTTGTCATTCAAAACATCTTCCAGTCGTCTCAGAATGGATACGTACTGCACCTTTATGGTTTTCAAACGAATCTAGTGTAAGTAGGCTGTTTAGGTTTTTATGTTGGTAACGCCATGTAGCGCTCTATATGAAAATCACTGACTGAGCTGTGTGCAGCCTGTGGCTGGTTTGCATTGTTGGAATTCGCTATTGTAGTGTTGGGCAGTTGGCTGTTAACAGCGCGTAGTGTTGCGCAGTTGGAGGTGAGCCGCCAGCAGTGGTGGATGTGGGGAGAGAGAGGGCGGAGTTTTGAGAGCGGATGATCTGGACGTGTGTCCATCAGAGTCAGTAAATTTGTAAGACTGGATTTCATGGCGCTCACTGTATTGCAGTAGTTCGAGTAACGAAGATTTTTGTGAAGTAAGTGATTCATGAAAGGTATAGGTTATTGTTAGTCAGGACCATTCTTTTGTAGGGATTTTTGATAGTCAGCTTGCGTTGCGCAAAAAATTGTGTGTGTCAGTTTAGTGTTGATCAGAACAAGTAAAGAGCGAAATGTCTGCTGTTTGAAAATGAAATAACGTAAGGGGTTTACCAGCACAGTAATTCATTAATTTTTCTAAGGGGACGTTTCACAAGTACCATCCTTACTGCAATATAGTGGCACGTTCAGGTAACGATCACGCACCCTTCTCTACGAAGTAGACCTCCTAGGTTCAAAATATTGAGATCTAGTCACTATAGAGGCCAATGGAGTTGCCACTTGTGATTCTCACGCTCTCGAAACCAGTCGTGGACGATGCGAGTTGCGTGAACAGTGGCTCTGACGTACTAGCGTATCAACAATTAGGAATAAACGTTGCAGCATGGGATGGACATGATCATGCACAATGGTCACATAGTCCTTGGTAGTAATAGTACTTTGCTGAGTTGCCGCAAGGATCGTGGAATACGTCGATATGGCTGACCAAATCATCACCGATCGCCCGCCAGGTTTCACTCTTGGGACGTAAACTCGGTCAGGAGTTTGAAACAGTGTGCAACAAGGCTCATCCAATCAACTGACTTTCTTCAATTGCTGCATAGTCCATTAAGAGCTTTGGCACCATTTGTCCTCGTACTGATATTTGCATCACTGACAAGTGGTCGTGGAATTCCAGCTTGCCCTGAAAATCTGAGAAAAATGAGTTCTCTTCGTATTCTTTTGTTCACAGGATTCGTTCGTGACTTTTGCAGGTGTCGATCTCTTACCTTCTGCGGCAATCCCCTTCAATGAGCATCCGTCACTATCGTTCAACACACAATTTCGTCCGAGTTGTGATTTAGAGGAAAATGTTTTTGCAGTTTCCCGACACGCAGTATAAATATTCCATATGGTGCCTCTTGAGACACCAAACACTTCAGCTAATTTGGTTATGGAAGCACCATCATAAGATACCAACGATCTGCCACGTTCTAAATCATTTAGCTGCGACGCAGTGAACCCACAACTATACAGAACACTGTTCTGGCCACGTCTGACTCTTACAACGTTTTTAGAGGGTTTCACAGGTGCCGTTCGTGGTTAAATACAACAGCACAACCAGCTGACTTGGGTAGCATCTGCATGTATATTCAGGCATACATTTGTCGCCTCGTTCCCACATTTTTGTTCAACAATTGTACCTACCTTTACACAGTGACAATGGTTATCTAAGCAGTGTGTTGAATGCAGCATCAGGGAAATCAGTGTCTAGGTCTAGGAGCCACTTATCAACGGGATTATGGGCGTCGGTACCGGTCCTGCATGTCGACCGGCCAGGTGACCATAATAGAACCCAGCAGATGAAAACCTGGCGTGACGTCATAGCTGTATGAAACGACAGACGAAATCAGGCATAACCAGGCCGTATGCTGTCGGCCATCACCGCCCAACAACGTAACATTCATCGAAATCAATGTAGCCTTCTACAGCCGATATTGCATAACTGGTAACATCCACGGTCTGTTTGGGAGTGAGGAAATCAACCAGCAGCAGACACTGCCTCTCTCAAAACACTGTGGCCTCGTAACTTTCTTTGGTATGTTGTTTATTTCCACTTTTATCGGTACTAGGGAGGTGGCGAGTTGGTAATTGAAGGGCGTAACCATGACATTAACGTTTTCTTCATCTCGGGTGTCACACGGTGCAAACACGTTTCATCCCGATGGAATGGACGACCCTCCACATGATACCACATTAACTGCTGCACGGGTAACCCTATTCGCTTTTCTTTAGTTTACTGGGAATTTCCCCGATCCCGAGCGAGAATACGTTTTCCGATTGTTCAGTTTGTTGTGCACGATATCCAAAGCACGGCCTACGAAAATGCTGTGCTGTTTACAGTCTGCTATGAGAACGACGATCTAGGACCAAAGTTTTGACTTATCGCACGTTATTCTCTGAAATGGATGTTCTTGGCTTCCCTCACACTTTTTCGTCTCGCACACCAGTCTGTTCTGCTCTTGTTAAATTCTTAACACCTCGTTTCATGACTCCGTATACTTCCTTTACTTGGCGATCACTCCAATCGTCGGCCATGTATCCGTCACCGATTTCGTCTCGGATTTGCATTTAGAAGCTCATCCGCACACCTGACCTCGTCTAAATGATGCGTTCCTAAGGTTTGAGCGTTCCGCCTGTCTAGACTCAGATTTTAATTGAAAGTGTACACCCGTGATAGTTGTTGTTAACTTGCTAATCGAATTCCCCCTCTAGTCTAGATGCAAGATGTGGATTATTTGCTTAGAGTTGTTTCTTAAGACTGATTCGAAGTTATATACCACTCAGTTATGCCACATTGGAATGATATCCAGGAGCACCCGCATTAATGCTGACTGAATCCGACTGATCCATTTCTGCAATGCTGCTTATACGGTAGGAGCGCAACGTTTCAAATGGATGATTGAATCGTAATTGTTTTGTGTTAGAGTAGTTGGAGGATCTCTAGGAATGTGGCCGATTCCCCCCGTTGCCATTCTTCCACATGCCGGCCGCTGTGGCCGAGCGGTTCTAGGCGTTTCAGTCCGGAACCGCGCCGCTGCTACGGTCGCAGGTGCGAATCCTGCCACGGGCATGGATGTGTGTGACGTCCCTGGATTAGTTAGGTTTAAGTAGTTTCTAAGTCTAGCGGACTGATGACCTGAGGTGTTAAATACAGAATGCTTAGAGCCATTTGAACCATTCTTCCACATGCGTGCAGTGAGCTAATCTGTGGGACTACAAAATGCGTTTATCTGGTCGCGAGATTGTATATACGAGTAGTCACGAAATCGAGTCACACAGAATATTAGGTACCAACTGGGGGAAAGAAGAATATGGATGTAGGAAGTCCAACTTCGTGGACATCGCCATTCGTGCTACACCAATACGCGAATAATTATGTTACCTCAAACCAGCTTACAGAGGAAAACATTGTCGAATAAAAATATTATCCATATTGCAGATACGTTCAATGCAGCGTTGGCAAAATATTTATTTTCTGAGGTAAGTGGCAATCTCTCTAAGGCAAGAACATTGAGCTGAATGGCGTAATGGTCGTCAGTTGTAGCTATCAGTCTACATACTGGTTTGATACAGTCGTCCTTGGTACTATCCCTAGAGGATATGCTTTGGTATCTGCATAGCCACACCTTTCCTGTTTACTATATCCAAGCATAGGTCTGACTATACACTAAACCTTTAATCCCCCACCAACCACGCATACATCGCCAATTTAACTTCAGTATGATTGTGTATAATTCGTGACTGTAAGAATATCCACACAAAGAAGGCCTGTATCAACAATCCTATAACCACCATTCCTAGATGAAGCTACCAAATTTTTCAGCTGGAAAAATCGAAAATTTATGTGTACTAATGAAACAGTTCTCAGCCACAATCACTAGTGCTAATAATCAGCTATGATCGCAGGGACGTAATAGACCAAATTTGAGAGCAAACCGGAAAATCGACTATAATACTATTAAAGTAACCAACATATCGCAAAAAGGAAATGGTAAATGCGTAATTGCATCTTGGACAGTTGAAACCGAAAGAACAGGCAAGGGAAAAGCATATAAAGAGGAAAATAAAAAAGACGATATGTGCTTTTAAGAAACTAGACAGAATTTACAAAACTTAGGTTCCGACCTGCTTGAAACGATAAACTTGGAATCAATGTGTAACCACTTATGACCAGTGGAAATGAATTAATTATTTCGCAGCGAACAATGGAGAGATGCCACCTGGGGATTACAGATGGATAGAAAAACAAACAAATGAATGACCCACACAAAATAAGTGGCGTGGCGGGCAACGATCTACTAAATGCGACAGAAATCTTTTTGCCTTTATTTTTAAGCAACATGCGTATACGCTAATAAATAAGCAATATGCATCGGGAAAAATGGAATATATGAAATGAAGCGTTGGAGAGCTACTAACACAGGAATCAAATTGAAGTTTCTTGATAATACAGAAATATTTCCAAGAACTACTGTGTTGGAACCATGAGCCATTGTGAAGAGGTAGTAAGGGTACTCTACGATGGTGAAGATTGATTTGATTTTGATATCCAGCCCGCTGCGAGAAATCAATCTGAAGTCGTGTCACCTAATCAGTAATTATCGAGGACGTGGGGACTCTGCGATCTGGTGTTGTCAGTCGTGCTTGAACAAGACTGGACAGAAGGAAGGAATGGCGTAAGCGGAGCCGGTGTTGCACCATTGAACAGCCCCCTAAACGCATTATTTGCCACAGTATAAGGAGTAGCACTGAAAATAGCAAAGGCGAATTTAAAATCATTATTAGAAAGTGTGTATGTTATTGTGAAAGACCAGTTTCGGTCATATATCGGTATTATCAGGTTAGTAACTACGTTCACATTGTCGCTTGGTACATGCACGAAATATTTGATAAATATTATATCTCACTTGTGTGAGGAAATATCAGCACTCAGGATACACTGACGATGAATTTCGGATCTAAAGGTCTTTATTGGGCTAAGACAAAGTGTTACTGTGTAATATGTCCACACATGAGACTAATAATGTAGTGATACATATGAAAATAGGAGATAGCGTAGGTCGTAACACACGGAAATAGAGGATTGCACCTACTACTAAAAGTATCTTCTAAATCGAAAACAAAAACTAATTTCCATAGCAAATTTACACGTCAGCTAGACCCTAAGTGCTTAGCGATGTATAAAACTTATGACACTCTAAACCGAGCAAGGGTCCCTTGTTTCCGCAACTGCACTGAGTTGTCCACAGTTGTTTCTGCAATAAATCAGTGAGTGTGAACCTCGCTCTCCATATCTCGAGTAAGTTGCAGCTGACGGAGAGGAAATCTTTTGTATGGAGAGCAATGGAAACACACGACACTTGTGTAATGTTCTACAGTATTTATTTTTTATTTCACAAACCGGTTTTCGGCTGTTAAATATTGTAGAATATTACACCAATGTTATGTGTGTTTTCATTCATAATGTCTAAAATCTTCAAACAAGAACTTACATAACAGTCAACCAGCGCTACGAAATGAAACTTTTCTTTACAAATTATGAACTGATTACGAAGTTGCTTTCGATTCCGCCCTGTAGCTTACCAGGGATGGCAGGAATCGTTAATAATATTAGCTCTTACCCCGTCGCATTTGGTATGTGTCGACATACAACATTTTGACATTCTAAGACTTTGATCTCTCGTATTAATATACAGAGTGTTTCACTGATCCTATTAAAGGAAGGAGGAAGATTCGGGCTTCTCGTCCAGTTGACGGTGCTGTGGTTAGAGACGGAGCACAAGCTCGGATAATTTCAGGGATGGGAAACGAAATCGGCGGTTCCCACTCGAAGGAATCAGCCCGGAATTTGCCTGGAGCGATATAGGGAAGTGCCGAAAAACCTATAACTCTGGATGATCGGACGCAGGTCTGAATCGTCGTCCTCCCGAATGCGAATCCGGTGCGCTAACCATTCCTATTACACGGGTCTAGGTCTTGTACAGGGAAGTTAGTACATGAAGTTGTCTTACACTATCGCTCAGAAGTTTTCGAACGCCCTGAAAGTAAGATAAAAAACATAATTATCAGATTCAGAGAAGAATTAGTTGTATTGTTTCCCCAATGTCATGCTCATTATAATGTTTAAGAGTAGTGTTCCACGTTTCTAAAAACGAAATCGTTCAAAAAATAACTTTCCATTGTCATGCTATTGAGGTTCCAAGCATTGCATGCCGCTAATTTGTGGCATAAAATAATCTTTTCTGAGTAGATGGCGTTCATGGGACGTCAACAAGTATGTCAACGCGGTTACAGGTAAGAAAAGGCGTGTAGTTATGCACGAAATATTAAAGAGTGAACTTCACTGAAGGCTCAGAGGAGCTTTCAACAGAAAAGACGTTCTGTGTGTGTACGTGCAACCGGTGTTACTATACGACAAGTAGCACTTGAATAAGATATTTCCTTGGGATGTGTCCATTATACCTTGCAGTAGCACGCAAATACTGGCTGGAATGCGGACCGACCGTGACAGGTTAGGGCAAAAGTCACAGTCATATTATGAAATGATGACTAATATGGTCACAAGCGATCGCTTAAAAACAGCGCAAGTTTTAACAGTATAACTCAACCATAACAGGAAAAGCCGGTGAGTCTAAGTACCGTGAAAAGACGGCGGGTGAGAAACCATTACTATTGATAAGGGGATGATGCTACTCTGGGCAAGACAACATGAAAGTTTGGCAGTAAATGTGTGAAAAAATTTACTTTTCACTGAAGAATCCAAATTTGAGGTCTTTGGCACTGAGCGACGCAAGTTTGTTCGCCGGTTGCTAGGTGAACGAATGCTACAGCTATGTGTACCTCCAAAATTAAAGCACAGAAGAGTTTCCCCCATCGTCTGGGGAGGTTTTGGAGGCGTTAAGACTGGTGATCTTGTACAAACAAACGGAACAACGAAGAAAGAGGATTACTATCGCTTTCTACGGTGTCATACGAAGCCATGTAGAAGATTTCGAAATGTATAAAGCGAATACGGCAAATTTAAAAAAAAGAACGAACTGAAAAATATAACCTGGGCGCCCCAATTTCCCCGACTGCAATTCTACTTAACTGCTTTGGGATCACCTGGGTAGAGCAGTTAGATCAAGGCCTATTATCAACGTTCGTCACCTCTGGACCAGAGTACAAGAGTAAAAGCGGCACATCAGCGAGGAAACCGTGAGGAAGTTGACAGTGGCAATGATTCGCGTATGCAGAGTAGTGATTAAAGCCAAAGGAGTCTGCTACGAGGAGAGTAAAATTTGACTGCATTTGTTTAGTTTCAATAAAATATTATTCCAAATCTGACTTATGAGTAATTTTAATATTTCTGGTTCCAATTTGCATCAATCTGCATTTTTTCCTCGAGTTTACTAATGTTCAAAAACTTTTGATCGATAGTGTAGGTAACGTGTGTGCGGAAATATGCTGTTTGGATATTATAAAATAAATTTGAAGGTTGGGGCACTCTCAGATCTATTTTCTTTTTCTCTTTCGATGTTACAATTCATGCTGCACATTGCACGGGACGTTAGAGTACAGACATTAACGAGAAGGTTCTCGATGCCGGACTTCTCAAACGCGTGATGTTCGACATGTGAGTTTTAATAGCTGAGTATACGTATTGGCGCTATATATCACAGCGGAACTTTACTTGGAGAAATTGTATCCGCGAGAAAGGAATCCCGCGTTCTTCTAAGCTAGCGGAGGGGCCGGTATTCAAGACGCAGCCGACAGAAGGCAGCACTGCGCTCTCCCTTCCCGGAATCCAAACCATTCCGTGAACACATTCCTGCCGTCCACGGGCGGACCGTGCGACTGGAGAATTCTCTCGCAGAGCTGGAAGGAGCAATTTGTAAACCCCTGTCCGACTGCGTTCCTTCGCAAGCTGTGTTACTGCACCCAGGGCTCCAGGCACGGAATCGTTCTGAGAGAAGGCGGCCGACGGTCCAGGCACTTGGAGTGAAACGTGACCGACTGCAGCCACGGTGCGGACGTGTGGAACGTGAAGAACTGACACATCCAGCCGGCCGCGGTGGTCTCGCGGTTGTAGGCGCTCAGTCCGGAACCTCGCGAATGCTACGGTCGCAGGTTCAAGTCCTGCCTCGGGCATGGATGTGTGTGATGTCCTTAGGTTACTTAGGTTTAAGTAGTTCTATGTTCTAGGGGACTGATGGTCTCAGATGTTAAGTCCCATAGTGCTCAGAGCCATTTGAACTTTTTTTTTTTTTTTTTGACACATCCACAACCTTCCACCACGTCCTCCGTCTCAGTGGAATACTTCTCTCTTCTTCTTCAACTCCTCTAACTCCTTCCACAACAAATTCCGGAAGATCGAAACCGATTGCAAAATAACTAACACATGGTGTATGATTGATGCCGGAAGTGGCCCTATTCCCTAGGGAAAGAAAAGTCTGAGGTCATTCACATCGGTACCGAAAGAAATCCATTAAATTTTGATTTCACGATGAATTATAGAAATTTAGGCTGTCATTTCGAGTAAATACCTGGAAACTGAAAACCAAAGACTACGACCCACTACCGGAACTCTTAGAAGACATAACAGTTCTGGTATAGAGACTGCCTACACTAGGATATTGCCATGATCTGTGTGATCCTTACCAGATACGATTGACGGAGGACCTAGAAAAAACTGTCAGAAGGCCAGTTTGTTCTGTGTTATAAAGAAATAGGGAAGAGAGTGTCACGGATATGACAAACGAGTTGGGATGACAATAATTAAAACACAGGCCTTCTCGTTGCGGCGAGATCTTCGCACCATGTTTCCATTATCAACTTCCTCCTCAGAATGTGAATATACACTGGCCACTAAAATTGCGACACCACGAAGATGACGTGCTGCAGACGCGAAATTTAACCGATAGGAAAATCTGCAGTGAAATGCAGATGATTAGCTTTTCAGAGCCTTCACCCAAGGTTGGCGCCGGTGGCGACACCTACAACGTGCTGACATGAGGAAAGTTACCAACCGGTTTCTCATACACAAACAGCAGTTGACCGGCGTTGCCTGGTAAAACGTTGTAGTGATGCCTCGTGTCAGGAGGAGATATGCGTACCATCACGTTTCTGACTTTGATAAAGGTCGGATTGCGTGATTGCGGATTATTGTATCGCGACTTTGGTGCTCGCGTTGGTCGAGATCCAATGACAGTTAGCAGAATATGGGATCGGTGGCTTCAGGAGGGTAATATGGATCGCCGTGCTGGATCCCAACGGACTCGTATCACTAGCAGTCGAGATGACAGGCATCTCATCCGCAAAGGCTGTAACGGATCGTGCAGCCACGTCTCGATCCCTGAATCAACACATGGAGACGTTTGCAAGACAACAACCATCTGCACGAACAGTTCGACGACGTTTGCAGCAGCATGGAATATAAGCTCGGAGACCATGGCTGAGGTTACCCTTGACGCTGCTTCACAGACAGGAGTGCCTGCGATGGTGTACTCAACGACGAATCTGGGTGCAAGAATGGCAAAACATCAATTTTTCGGATGAATCCAGGTTCTGTTTATAGCATCATGATGGTCGCATCCGTGTTTGACGACATCGCGGTGAACGTGCATTTGAAGCGCGTATTCATCATCGCCATACTGGCGTATCACCCGGCGTAATGGTATGGGGTGCCATTGGTTACACGTCTCCGTCACCTCTTGTTCGCACTGACGGCACTTTGAACAGTGAACGTTACATTTAAGATGTGTTACGACATGTGGATCTACTCTTCATTCGATCCCTTCGAAAGCCTACATTTCAGCAGCATAACGCAAGACCGCATGTTGCAGGTCCTGTACGGGCCTTTCTGGATACAGAAAATCTTCGACTGCTGCCCTGGCCAGCTCATTCTCCAGATCTCTCACCAATTGAAAACGTCTGGTCAATGGTGGCCGAGCAACTGGCTCGTCACAATACGCCAGTCATTACTCTTGATGATCTGTGGTATCGTGTTGAAGCTGCATGGGCAGCTGTACCTGCACACGCCATCCAATCTCTGTTTGACTCAATGCCCAGGCGTATCAAGCCCGTTATTACGGCCTGAAGTGGTTGTTCTGGGTACTGATTTCTCAGGATGTATGCACCCAAATAGCGTGAAAATCTAATCACATGTCAGTTCTAGTATAATATAATTGTCCAATGAATACCCGTTTATGCTCAGCATTTCTTCTTGTGGTAGCAATTTTACTGTCGCCAACCTACATAAGGAGATATGTTCATCATAATAAAATAAGCTCCCACGGAAATATTTTAGTGTTAATTTTTCACATACGCTGTTAGAAAGTGGAAAGGTAGAGAAATAGTCTAAAGGTGGTATGAAGAACTCTTTCCCAGGCACTTATGTCTCAGCTGCAGAGTTTTCAGTAGATGTAGATTTAGATGTAGATGTAGAAGTCCTTGCACTACATTACTCTCTTCTCAACTAACTAACGCCAGGTCCGAGCACGTCAGTCAAGCGACCGAGGTCCGACACAGGCTAACTTCTTCCACTCGTTACTCTCCTGATAACAAAATTTCAGCACATTTCATTTTTTCCTATCAAACCAATGCAAATACAGCTTACACAAAAACTACAAATAGTGAAATAGAAATCAAAATAATACAAAAAAGTCTTATGAGACATTCTACTTCGTTCTCATCAAAACATCAAATTAAAAGATATTAAGAAGGTAAAAATAATTGCAATCTTTGTTATACAAGATGTCAAAAGCGAAACCGACGTTATGGAACTAGAATGTTCTCGGAAATGCAGGAATACAGTAATACAGTTCGTTTAGGAACGAAATAAATAAGAAGTGCAATGAAGCTAAGACGAAATGGCTGCATCAAAAGTGCGAAGATATGGAAAAAGAAATGACTCTCCGTAGGACTTGCTCATCAAACAGAATAATCAAAACTAGTTTCGGTAAAGTTAAAATCAGAGGTGGTAGGATCGAGAGTTCAACGTGAGTTTCATTGTGAAATGCAGCAGCGGATACGTGGAAAGAGTACACTGGAGGCCTCTATGAGGAGAAAGACTTGTCTGATGTGACGGAAGAAGAAACAGTAGTCGATAGAGAAGACATAGGAGATCCAATATTAGAAATTAAAAGAGCTTTGAAGGACTTAAGATCAAATAAGGCAGAATACCATCCACACAATACTGAAGATTGCAAGACCCGACAAGTACAAGAATTATTGCACAATCAGGCTCACAGCTCATGCATCCAAGTTACTGACAAGAATAATATACTGAAGAATGGATAAGAAAATTGGGGATGAGTTAACTTACGATCAGTTTGCCTTCAGGAAAGGTAAAGGTACTACAGAGGCAGTTTTGACATAGCGGTTGATAGTGGAAGCAAGACTAAAGAAAAATCAAGACACGTTCACAGGATTTGTCGACCTTAAAAAAGATGTCGACAATGTAAAATAATGTAAGGTCTTCGAAAATCTAAGCAAAATAGGGGTAAGGTATAGGGAAGACGGCTAATATAATGTATAATATGTACAAGGGCAAGAAGGAACAATAAGAGTGGAAGACCAAGAACGAAGTGCTCGGATTAAGCGGGGTGTAAGAAAGCGAGGTTTTTCTATCAGTACATCGAAGAAACAGTGACAGAAATAAAAGAAAAATAGAAGACTGGAATTAATATTCAAAGTGAATGAATACAAATGATAGGATTCGCTGAAGACATTTCTATCTTCAGTGAAAGTAAGCAGGAATTACAGAATGTGTTGAATGGGATCAACAGAATAATGAGTACAGAGTATGGACTGAGAGTCAATCGAAGAACGGCGAAAGCAATAAAAGGTAGCATAAACGAGGGAATCGAGGAACTTAACATCAGGGTTGAATAACAGGAAGTAGACGAACTTCAGGAATTCTGCTACCTAGGCAGGAAAATAACCCAAAACGGACAAAGCAGCTCTGGAAAAAAAGAGAAACTCTGGAAAAAGGGAATTCCTGCCCAAGAGAAATCTGCTTATATCCAATAGGGGCCTTTCTTTGAGAAATAAATTTGTGAGAATTACATTTGGAGCACAGCATTGTATGGTAGTGAAACATGGACTGTGGGAAAGCGGGAACAGAAGGGAATTGAAGCACTTGACATGTAGTATCATGTAGAACCCCCGCGAGCACTCAGAAGTGCCGCAACACGAGTCGGCATGAACTCGACTAATGTCTGAAGAAGTGCTGGAGGGAATTTACACCATGAATCCTGCAAGGCTGTCCATAAATCCCCAAGAGTACGAGGGGATGGAGGTCTCGTCTGAACACCACGTTGAAAGGCATCCCAGATATACTCAATAATGTTCATTCTGGGGAGTCTGGTGGCCAGAGGAAGTTTTTAAACTCAGACGAGTGTTCCTGGAGCAATTCTGGACGTATGGGGTGTCGCATTGTCATGCTGGTATTGCTCAAGTCCGTCGGAATGCACAATAGACATGAATGGATGCACGTGATCAGACTGGATCTTTACATGCGTGTCACCTGTCAGAGTCGTATCTAGACGCAGCAGGGGTTCATCATCACTTCAACTGCACACGCCCAACACAATTACAGAGCGTCTGATAACTTGAACAGTTCACAGCTGACGTTCAGGGTCCATGGATTCACGAGGTGTCTCCATGTTCGTACACGTCCACCCACTCGATACAATTTGAAATGAGACTCGTACGACCAGACAACATGTTTCCAGTCATCAACAGTCCAGTTTCGGTGTTGACGGGCCCAGACATGGCGTAAAGCTTTGTATAATGCAGTCATCAATGGCACACGACTGGCCCTTTGGCCCAGAAAGCCCGCATCGGTGATATTTCGTTGAGTGGTTCGCACGCTGACAGTTGCTGATGGCTCAGCATTGAAATCTGCAGCAATTTTCGAGAGGGTTGCAGTTCTGTCACGTTGATCGATTCTTTTCAGTCGTCTTTGGTTCCGATCTTGCAGGATCTTTTTCCGGCCACAAGAATGTCAGGGATCTGTGTTTCACCGGATTCCTGATATTGACGGCGTACTCGTGAATCCGTCGTACTGGAAAATCCCCACTTCATCGCTACCTCGGAGATGCTGTGTCCCATCGCTCGTGCACGGACTATAACACTTAAATCTTGATAACCTGCCATTGTAGTAGCAGTAACCTATAAAACTACTGCGCAGGACACTTATTGTCTTATATAGGCGTTGCCGACTGCAGAGCCGTGTTCTGCCTGTTTGCATATCTCTGTATTTGAAAACGCATGCCTATACCAGTTTCTTTGAAGCTTCAACGTAGGCCGACCATTAAGGTAAAGAATTAGGAAATTCTCTGCTGAACCGGTGAGGAGAGAAATGTATGGAAAACACTGAAAATAACAATGGACACGATGGTTGGATATCTCATAAGACGTCAGGGAAGCACTTCCGTGCTGGTAGAGGGAGCTGTAGAGGGTAAGAACTGTGGGGAAAGGCAGACGGGAATTGTTCCAGCGCATAGTAGAGAATGTAGGTTGCAAGTTCCCTGAAAGAAAGAGATTGGCACAGGCGAGGAATTCTAGGTGAACTTCATCAAACCAGTTAGGAGACTGATAACTCAAAAAAGCATCAGATTAATGGGTTTTCGTAGCCCTCCTACTGTTCTTTTTCGCTGTTAGTCATTAGACCGTATCTTTCGCTCTTCTAGAATTGCTAATCGGTTGACGCTGAAAAGGTTTTGAAAATTGTAAGACACATCGATTTTAATTTGAAGAATAACATGCTAAAAGGAAATGAACCGGATTATGACAAAAAGTAAGAGCTCTGGTATTGCCCTTGAATTAATTTTTCGCAGAATCATTCAGTCCCAGTAGATACCTATCGATTAATGAAAGTATAGAGGCACTGAACGGATAAAGTTTTTTGAGGAATACATGCCACTGTAAAATTTAAAGCGAGGGTCAAAATTTTCGTAATGTGCCTTGCCGTTACAGGTTGCATGTTGTACATTCAAATTTAGGAAAGAGAAACTAAATATGATGGTGTACCACTAGGAGAAAATGTTCTTTCACATTCTTTGCCTTTTGACGAGGGGGGATATAGTTTATTTTTTGGTAGTTTTTTCTCTACTTTACCACTTTTCCAAAAAGAGCTAGAGAAAAGCCTTAACGGATGTAGAACTATTTTACCTACAAGAAATTCTTTTTTCCAAAAGAAATAGTAAGAGCATATAAAATTTTGAAACGTTTTGCTATGAAAGGCGACATTTTTGTTTCCAAGTGGATAGACAGAGGAAAAGACAGTGTTATAATTTGTATTAATATGCACAATCTAAGGGAAATAACGTTTCTAAGCAGACGCAACAACGGAGGAAAAAAGGAAAATGTTTCTTGTACTTCATCAATTGCAGACAGCAATGGTGGATTAATGTGAGCAGCACTATTCACAGTGACAAACTGCCTATTGGCTTCTGTCTCGGGTTCTTCGGCCGACGTTCATCTAATGATTTTTCTGACGTTTCGGCAGCACGAGTGGCTGGCATTGTTAAAGCTTCACTCTCCACTACCGGTGGTGAACTGGAGCCGAGCTCGTGGCCGCAGACTATATGTACCTGGCACGCCAACGTCCGAGGGCTTCTCCGCGGTCATTTCCGGTGCGGTTCTCCTCTTGCTACCTGCGACGGTCGTTCGCTGCAGTACGGGAAGCCAGGATCCGTTTACCTTAAGGCTTTCCTCTTTCTTGTTGAAACTGTTGGTGTGTTTTTGTATTTATACAGCTTCTCTGAACAAGTTTCTTGTTGTAACTGTTCACGTGTTTTTGTATTTCTACAGCTTCTCTGAACAAGAAAGAGGAAAGCCTAAAGGTAAACGGATCCTGGCTTCCCGTACTGCAGCGAACGACCGTCGCAGGTAGCAAGAGGAGAACCGCACCGGAAATGACCGCGGAGAAGCCCTCGGACGTTGGCGTGCCAGGTACATATAATCTGCAGCCGCGAGCTCGGCTCCAGTTCACCACCGGCAATGGAGGGTGAAGCTTTGACAATGCCAGCCACTCGTGCTGGCGAAACGTCAGAAAAACCATTAGATGAACGTCGGCCGAAGAACCCGAGACAGAAGTCAATAGGCAGTTTGTCAACAAGTGGCCAGGAAAGCCTTAACAATTTTGTACTATTCACCGTACAATACTTCTTGGAAGACTAGGCGTGGATTTATGAAATTTTCCTATTACTTCATTGATCCAGCAACAATAAATGCGTATAGTAAAAGACCAGTGACTCTTTAATATATATGAAATGTAGGAAAACGGACCCGCAAAATTACAGACCAATATCATTAACAGTGGTTTACTGCGTAGTTCTTGTACATATTCTGGTTCGAATACAACAAATTTCGTTGCTTCGGGAAAGCAGCACGGTTTTAGAAAGCATCGCTCGTGCGACAGAGAGGCAGTTTGGAGAACCCACATTTCAAGCTGTCAGCAGAACGATTTCAGTGCCACCAACGTACATTACGCACGAGGACCATGAAGGAAAGATAAGAGAAATTAGGGCTAAACGGACTCGCTTTTCCCTCTCTCTGTTCGCAAGTAGAACAGGAGGGAAAAGACTAGTAGTGGTACAGGGTATGCACAACATGTGGCTTGCGGACGATTTATATAGAAGTAGAATTACAGTCCAATGCTCTCTTTTCATAACAAAGTTTTGTTTTCTGAAGGGAAAAGACATTAATGAATCGAAAAGTGCAAAATATGTAAACTCATTGATTTCTATGTCCTGAAATTTGGCAGTTATTGTAACGGTGAAAGTAGCTGAACCTAATCGTTTCAGCAGACCTACCATAGCAATATTATTCGATCGCCTGGTAACCGTCTCAGTACAGTGTGGAGGCAACCAAGATGCAGTCCTCAGGTGCGCTCTATTATGTGTTCAGCTGGGACGTGGAGTAGTCATTGTTTTGTGATAGAATAAGGGTTTTTCAGTATCCTAACAGCGTCTTCCACCCTGATTACCAACCTTGCTGTCTACATTTGGATGATGGTTCAGTTCTTTCATTCACGAACACTCTGAGGCCAAATCGTCAAGACTGTCCTTCATGAGGCAGCATACGCCGTGGATCTGTTGACATAAACTGTACAGAGCGTCGTTGGGCTATGTTAAGACGAACAGTGCATCATCGTATGGACGGTACTCAAGACACTGGATGAGCTCAACATGGCAGCCGTCGAAGGGCGGGACACTGCTGGAAAGCGACGTCTCGACCACCCGCAGACGGTTTGTCCAGGAGAATCCAAGCGCGTTGTAGTGCAACACGTTGGAGTGCCACGGTATGCAGTGTCACCAAACAGCAGAATGTTATTTCACAGAGGAGCGTTTTTAGAACCACTGCATTTGCTGGGTTTGCAAAGTTTGGTTCATTATGGCACAATCATCACCGATATCGCGACCCATTGGCCAGCTTCGGATGCTACAATAAGGAAAATAATTAACTGACATCAAGAACTTCAAATGTTTTCACGAAGTTTACTTGTAAGCTTAGTTCCGTTAAAATACATGAGGCTCATAGTAACACGTTTGGTGAAATATATTTGTGCATTGAGAAAATAAAGGTAATAACAAATATGTAGGTACATATTTAGATACTGTCCACGGCCTTGCCACAGAGGTAACACCAGTTCCAGTGAGGCCACAAAAGTTAGGGGCTGTTGGGCTTGGGTAGCACTTGGATAGGTCAATGTCCGGGTGTGCCGAGTGCTGTTGGCAAACATGGTGCACTCACCCCTTGTGGAGCAAATTGAGGAGTTACTTGACTGAAGAGCAGCGGCACCAGTCACAAAAACTGACAACTGCCGGGAGTGCGGTGTGCTGAACACATGCCGCTCTGTATCCGCACCCGCTGACGCTTGAGGGCGGAGGACGACACGGCGGCCTGATGTACCGTTGGGCCTTCGAGGCCTTTTCGGACTGTGTTTGTTTTTATGTAGATACTAGTTAGTGTATGTATTCTCATCTACACTCTCCATAAGAGAAAAGCCTTAAAATATGAAAAAAATGCTACCATAACAGTTAAATCAGTTACTGACAAGATATACAAACAGAGTACATGATGTTAAACCAGTAAAACCACGCTGTAACAGAATAAAGACCTTACAATAAAAGAAGGATAGGAGCAACCCTTATGGTGCGAATTTCCGACGATTGATGGTGCTGCATTTCATTCTGCTAGATGTTTACACCACTGCCCGTAAGCTTAGAAGAGACGGCACGGACCGAACGATAACTGAGGCATTCTGCTGTCACTCACTGGCACTCTTCCCCCGTCTGCGATGTCTTCACATTAGCTGGGCAATGAGGAGACGTGGCTCGGACGGCACAGTGCAAAATTCGACCACTGTAAGGACCTGTCATTAGCTGGAGCATTTATGTAGGAAGCAGTGAATTAACTAAATTAATAAATCATCGTAGATATTGAAATATGCGTCAGTTACAAACTCTTTCTGCTCCTTTCGCTGTACATATATCCATTTAAACTAAAATGTCGAGCCGTTTACATTTTCCAACTTTATGTATGTCTCTTAGTTGTTCGTGAATGTTACCAACAATATGTCCCTATTTCTACACATTTAAGCGTAATGCTGTTTTATTGCTGGAGTATAAGCCGTCCTTAAATCTCAAGTCAAAGGACCTGTGTACCTGCTCAACATAGCCCTTTTTACATTCAAATGGTTCAAATGGCTCTGAGCAGTATGGGACTTAACATCTGAGGTCATCAGACCCCTATAACTTAGAACTCCTTAAACCTAACTAGCGCAAGAACATCATACACATCCAAGCCCGAGGCAGGATTCGAACCTGCGACCATAGCAGTCACGCGGTTCCGGACTTCACGTCTAGAACAGCTCGGCCACTGCGGCCGGCTTTTTACATTCACAGCAGATCTTAATTCCTTGTCATTCTTATTTGGGAAATGTGTTAACATTTTCTGATGTCCAGGATGCAATTCAAGCCCTTTTCACCTAGCTCAGTATTAAATGATTTTCGTCTTTGCTTCTCTGGTGGGCAGCGCACTGATCTGCACATACCCAGATAGCCATAAACTATGATACAAGTGTAATGACCAAAACAGAATAACAAAGTTGTGTTTGCGTAGGCTGTCGCTAGCACACCAGGAGGCAAAGACGTTGCGAGAAGATCGATAATAAGTGCAAGAAACGAGCCTCTCAGGAGAGAGGCCAGAAACAGACTCGCAGGCAACGCGCCGCCGACGCCCTCTTGACCGCCAACATTTAGACTGCCGCCGCGTATTGGAGAGGCCAGTTAGTCATCCAACGGGTCAATGAGTCATCAGTTGCAGCCTAGTGGAAGTCGCAGTCGCAGTCAGCTCTAGCTCAGTCTGTACCTAGCTACCACAGTAGTGTGCATAGCGGGGCATGTACTTCATCAGCAGTGAGGCTAACATGGGCTATTACATCTGGATTATCTTAAGTAACTTATTGTGCTTACGAATAAAGAAACCTGTTAATAGATGCATGCAGTTTATGTCATAGAATACGATACTGGCCACCAATAACATCCTCCCCTTGCTTCCCATGGTACAAGCCTACAGTGGTAATGGGACGACACGAAAGAGGTTCGTGGGACATGGCTTAAACTGTTTAGTTTCGCTGAAAGTCAATACTGACATTACACTAAAATGTTATTGACAGGAAGCCTACCAATACCACTGATATCTAATAAGAAGATGAGCTTGTAGATGGTTCAAGATAATGTCCACCGAGACTTTTAGCTCAAAGTTGGTGAAGAAGAGGTCCAGCAGGGCGTGGACTTCACGACAGATGAAGTAAGAGCTATTGAGGTATGTGCTCGAGGGTTGCTGGGGCAAGACCAGATCTATGCGGATAGGGTCTAGGAGGCCATGAGATCGACGACAGTTGACATGAGGTCTAGCAAGGCACGAGTTTGAGGCCAGCTGGGACAAGCTGAGGCAAGGCTTGAGCTTAGAGACAACTGAGATAAGGCCCTAAGGTCCAGAGAGATGGTGAGATTGAGGGTTCAACGATGCATAGGTTCCTGGCCAGACGAACCACTTGAAGACAGTTGAGACTTCGTCCAGCAGGGCTTGTGTTAAAGGATGATTGAGATGAGGTCCAGAGAAATGTGAGCTTGAGGATGATGGAGATGAGGTCTAGCAAGACCTGAACTTAGGGACAGATGAGCTGAAATCCATCAGGATGTGATCTCACCGACAGTTGAGACGAGAACCACTAAGGAAGTTTGGTTGAAAGCAACCGTGTGTGTTTGTGTGGATGATGGACTATTTCCATCGATTTCCTGAGGGTGGCGTAGCTAGGGGCTGAGCTGTGTGTACCCACAGTACACACCATTATTGATGGTGGCATGCCTTAGGCTACATAGCAATAATTATCAGGTGTCGTTTGTACATAAGATATACTTGGTCCATAAATAATAGATTTCAGCTATCAGTCGTCCTTTCGAACTTTTATTGTCAGATATAGATTTCAACAAGCAACTAGCCATTCTCAATGCACTATCCTTTTTTGCTCGATGCCTGTAATGCCTGTTGGTCTGGCTTTATACACAGTTCATTGAATACTAAGTAGCTGAAATCTATAATTTACAAATCAAAATAACGGTCGCTGCGTGCAACAGCCTCTGAACGGAGGGTAACCTGATACACTTGGTCTGTTTGTATCATTTTTAATTTTGGTTTTTATAGTGTTTATTATTTCCATGTCTTATTCATGTGCAAGGTCGTCCTGTTTCAATATGCTGATTCCTTTATTGACTTCCGCTTGGCATAATTGTAGCTATATCCTTGTGTGCATCATGAAATATCATTTTTTCCGACTTTGAGGTTGATTTGAATGCTCACTGGTCACATCTGTACATGTTGATTTCCTATAGATCTGTATTTCGTGACTGCCATTTTTGTGATAAAATGTCAAATCAAATATTTTTTCCTTCTACCTCATCTTTCATCTTGAAGTTAATCACAGAATGCATATTGCTCAGTATTTTAGCCAAATTTTCAATTTGCAATTCATTCGCCCTATAAAGAAAAACTTATCTTTTGTAGTATATTCCATCGTTAACAATATCTGCAATCACCTTAATCAAAATCATTTCTGGCAGGTTGATACAAGTATCTGCCATTGTTCTACTTAAAGCATTCCCATAGGGAATCCATCAGCTTGTCAGTAGCGTCTGTTTTCAAACATAAAATTGTTAAATGACAGAACCAAATTTAATATATCTATCAGTTGTACAACTTCAGTTTGATTTACGCGTTTACTACGTAATACATTTATTTTAACAATAATCATGACGTTGTTAACAGGGAAATATATATATAGGTAACTGATGTCCATTGAAATGAATGTAGGAGCATCAACTATCTTGACTGATTTTATCTACTGGGCAAAGGTTCCACTCCTTTTTAATCTCACAGGATTCTTCACAAATGAAATTCGTTATCAATACTTTATTGAGCTCTCTATTACTTTTATATGTAGGAGAGACAATATTGTTAACTGTAATATTTCAGGCTTCCCGAGCGAGGCTTTGTCGTGTTTTCTGCCTGTTATTCGCGTCTTTCGTGCACGATATTTCAATTGCGTGACTCGCAGTCTTCTTCATGTGCTGATACTGAATCCAGGATGGAACAAGTCTGGTATTTATGCCTACGTTGTGCTAGGCGCTCCCTCTGCGGCCCGCGCCGCGTCTGGCGCTCTCTCTGTCCGTGGTGTGCGCCGACCAATAGCACTGACTGCAGCATTTTCCTCTAGCCTCGGCTGTTTCGAACACTGTGCGCTTGCTTTGTGGTTATTATACGTTGCCACCATTGGTGAATTAAGTTCTGAGTGACGTCCCAGGCGTGATAGACGTATTGTCTTCCGATTGTCGTCATTTAAGCCCTTCTGTGAATTAACAGAGAAAAAGGAAAATAAGACTCAGGTAAAGTGGTGTCTGGTTTTCTAATGCTTTTTTCTTCGGATGTGTCTTTCTATACTAGATAAAAAGTCTATACCCTTTATGTTAAAGAACAGATGACAAATAGCAAACATTGTTGTAGTAACTGCCTGCTTCACTGTATCTACTTGATAAAACAAATGATACTTACTTTCAAGTCACTGAGGCATTTTTGTCTACCAAGCTAAATAATCACTTGTCAAGAGTAAATGTGTGAGTAGCAGTCGCATTTCAATAAACTTGTATATTGGTCAGGTAATAACTAAGAGAAAAATATAGTGACAGCTTTGGAAAAACATTAACATTTCACAAAAATATCAAGCTCATTCACTGTAGCGCACCTACTTTCCACAGGGATTCTCCTCATGACTGACGCCAATTTTTCCAAACATCTTTTATGTTTTTGATCTTCGACTACAGATAAAATAAAGTAATATGTCCTAAGCCAATGTTAACGGACAACGATTGATATCAGTGTTTCCACACAAAGTGCAGTGTAGCATCCAGATGTCCATTAGAATATTTGTCTTTAAATATTTATCATAGAATGTTCGATTCGTTATGGACGACGATATCCATGATGAGCTGCTATTCGCGAAAATTTTGAAAACGAACATTAAAGGCGAATCAATATCTAATGTCCTAAGTGATTTTTTAAGGAAAAATCGATTCCATTTACAAACACTATTTCGGAAGCGTTAGATGGCCGATATTGTGGGTTTACAAGCCATATTTAAAGAATAGTATTAGGACTAACTGTAATTCACTGTGTTATCCACCGACAACTACTTGTAGCGAAAAATTTGAGTGGTAAAGTGCACCAATCACTTCAATTTGTGATTAACGCAGTTAACAAAAGAAGAAAAAGTGCTTTGAGTACAAGTTTATTTGCACTATTGTGCGATGAAAATGATGAAGATTTGCAACGATTGCTCTTACATACCTAAGCACGCTGGTTGTCGAAAGGTGCATGTTTATCAAGATTTTACTCAGTTTTCGAATCAGTGATAGAATTTCTGGAAACTAAAAATCCATATGTAAAAGAAAATCTGATAAAATTTGAAGCACGCAATGTCTGCTTGACAGATTTGTTTAACAAATTTAATGACGTTAACTAGCAGTTACAAGTGGACAGTGTAATTTTAATAAAAGCAAAGTGTGTAATTTCGGTTTTTCTTGGTAACTGAAATTTATGAAAAAAATATAAGTCGACGTGAATGCTCACAGTTCCCAAATTTGTGACACGCAGAATGTCTTGAAGAGGATATTCAAACGTATGGTCAACATTTAATTACCCCGCATGATGACTTCAAAAATATCTCTGAAGATATTCTGACGATGAAAATAGCACCATGGATCATAAATCCATTTGATGAAAGGGAAGTGGCGGATGTGATATTATAAGAGGACCTACTTGAGCTTAGCACCAATGAGAAGCTGAAGGTGAAATTTAAGAAAGGCTGTCAAACATTTTAGGTGCAGGAAGAAATACCCGAAAAATATCCAGGGCTGTGGGAAATTGCGAGAAAATATTTGGTAGTGTACCCCTCATCATATCTTGTCGAAAAAAGTTTTAGTGTCGTTAACAACCCATTAACAAAAGAATAGGAACAGTTTGAACATCACAGAAGGGAGAGATTTTACGTTATTCCTTACAAAGATGAAGCCAAATATTGATAATTTGCTGTCAGTTCATTAAGTACTTCCGTCTCATTAAAATTATTACAATTTTTGAAATTGCTTATTTGTATTTTAGAGTTGATTGTTTACGTTTTGTCGATTGTTGAT
Organism: Schistocerca americana; assembly: GCF_021461395.2. NCBI lineage: Eukaryota > Metazoa > Arthropoda > Insecta > Orthoptera > Acrididae > Schistocerca > Schistocerca americana. Next base: position 99,780,235 of record NC_060121.1, read on the forward strand.
TAGTACTGTTATTTAATGTTTATTTTTAATCATATTAAGTATATAATCGTAAGTATTATTTTAGTAAATAGGACACAAGAAAATGTATTTTTCTTTTTGCTTTTACCACTCCGAATTTTGGGTTGGGACTCGACCGTCCAAATTTTTAGGAGTTTTGGGAATGTAGTAGAAATGTAGGAGCAGGGGGTCTACCAGAAACAGTAAAACTTTGAAAGTGGTCTACGAGGAAAGAAAGTTTGGGAACCTCTGATCCTAGTCGACACACGCTTGGTGCAGCACGCCAGCCTTGCACTCTGGGGGCCAGGGGGCGAATCCGCCGTGGCCCCGACACATCCATTGTAGTTTCATGATAAGACGTATCGGAAACAAACCCGACAGTAGCTGTTAGTTCGCGTACAAAAAGTCTTTTAGAAATTGTGTCGGCCCGGAAAAGGGCCTTTTTTTGTAGCCGGACATTGTTTACTTAAACCAGGTGCTCGAACTGGCGACCCTTTGACGCGACACAAGCTTGGTAACATTTAACGGTGTTTTGACGAACTCTTTCAAAGATCCTGGCTTTGCCTTGATATGATTGGCGGCACGTTGAATTCGATCCATTAATTCCTCTTCGTTTGTAGGTGGTTCGCGTCCGGGTGGGTGAACCAGAAGCTTGTACAATCCCCGCAGGAAAAAGTTCGGTGGCGTGAGGTCTGGTAATAGCGTGGGCAGTGTACTACGAGCACCTCTGCCAATTACCGGCCGTCGAAGAGTTCATTTAAATATTCTCGCACAGCACGACTGTAATGTGCGGGTGCTCCATCATGCTGCAACCACATGCGCTGCCGTATGTCCAGGGGAACATCTTCCAGCAGGCCGGGTAGAGTTTCTTGGAAAAACTGAAGGTAATTTGCCACGGTAAGTCGAGGAGGTAGATGGATCAGCCCAATCAGATTGTATGCCGCAATGCCTGCCCAAAAGTTGAGCAAAAATCTCTCCTCGTGTCCGTGGACGTACATGACGTGAGGATTTCCCCTTGCCCAGCAATGAACGTTTCGAGTGTTGTAAATGCCACCGCGATGGAAAGTGCACTCGTCGTTAAGCAACACAATGGTGGGGAAGTCGGTATCTCGTACAACACGTCGCAGAAACACCGGAAGAACCCTAGCCTGTGTACACAGACCACCACAGGATTTAGGTCTTGGACAGAGTGGAAACTGAATAGATGCTGGCCGTCATCGCTCAAAACCTCGCAGACTAAGCAATGAGTGAGCCCCATGTCGTGTCCAACCGCTCGAGTACTTGTCGTAGGTTCTTCCTCGAAGAGCTCGAGAATAGTCTCTTCGCCAAGTCGCCCGTGAATTGCTGTAAACCTTTGCGGGTGTCGGTGGCGTCTTGCTGGGTACCGTTCCTCATAAAACCGTCGAGCTTCATGCGCATTACCGTAGGTTAGTCCATAAACAAAAATTATATTTCGTTGTTCTTCAGACTAATACTGTGCCACCATGCTTACTGTATGACTAAATTTCAGGAGACGTATGTGTGTGTCTGTGTGCTCCGAAGCGAAGCTTACGTGTGAACACCTCTGACGTGAGGTGGAGACAAAACAGCAAGATCTATTCGACACGTTTGTATGTGTGAACTGACATTCATAGCGCTACCCGTCAACCGACGGACGGCACCAGGGCAATCCCAAGGCCAATCGGAGGGCGTGGCGTCAAGCATCCGTAGTTTACAAATGGTGCTTTGTCGACCTACACAATTTCAGCAATTTCGGTTCATACTGGCATCAGTTATCCAGGAGAGCTTCTGTAGAGTTTGGAAGGCAGGAGACGAGGTACTGGCGGAATTAACGCTGTGAGGACGGGGCGTGAGTCGTGCTTGGGTAGCCCAGTTGGTAGTGCACGTGCCCGCGAAATGCAAAGGTGCCGAGTTCGAGTCTCGGCCCGGCACACTGTTTTAATCTGCCAGGAAGTTTCACATCAGTTATCTAAGGTTAAAATTTCGTGACAGAATTTTTCTCCACCCTGTGTAAACCATCTGATTCAGCATCTGGGAACAAGAAGTAAATGGATTATAAGGATTAATGGAAATAAATTGGTTAATAGCCTTATCAACGCAGATTATGTTACCATTCTGGACGAAAATGAAGTGAGCCACAAATAAGAGTCAATAAATTATGTCAGTTAGGGAAAACAGACATAACCTCAGAAAATCAACGGAGAAAACTAAGATCGTGACTCATCATGGGAAATACCCCGTATGTTCCAAAATAATAATAGCATGTCTCCAACTTTAATTTTGTAGTATGCGACGTAAGCTATGCAATGGACAAGGATAAAGAAAATAAAACTGTCAGTACGCGGAATGATAAACAAAATATTCCGGAGCAGAATTAAAAATTCAATATAGGTCAACTTTTACTGCTATATGAATGAGAGCCATAGATCCCTAAAAATGTGATTAAAGCAAACTACAAGCAACAGAAGCGAGATTTCTTAGGAAAGTGGGAGTTGTCGCCAGGGAAGACTTAGAATTAGATATTTGTAATATTAATTAAAGTATTGAAGAAAATGAAACATAAAAATATCACTTTCAAAGAATGACTGCATAGACAATGCCATGTGGGGCCATGCTGTACCAGCCAACAAGAAGAATGGACCTAGGAAGAGGCAGCATGAGGTAGCAGTGAAAATAGAAGAAGCACAAATGCCAAGCCTCAAAATGCAGAAGAAGAAGAAGAAGAATGTAAGTAAGTTGACAATATGAATTCATTCTCAAATCGTGTTAGTGCTTTTCCCTCTAAATTTTTAGTGAAATAATTTTTATTATTTTTTTCATCGAATAAAATGCCAAAATATTCAGAGAATTCTGCTTAATTCACATTTTGTCTAAAGGAATGTATTCAGGATGTAATGCAGTACAGCAGATTCAATTTCTCCGCCACCAGGATTCGAACCGGCAGACCTATACTCGGGCGCCACCAAACGTTAGAGGCCTTGACTTTTTTTTTCTTTTATTCGTGGTCACCTTCCCACTTTAGCCCCACCTTGCGAACGCCATACATAGGCCTCAGTGAGCTTAAGCTTGTAGCTCGCAATGATATTTTCCTCGCGGAATTTCTACTGAAGCGTGCTCCGGACTACTTTAGTAACTCTCCTTAAAACCAAAACCTCGCTTTGATTGGGGATGAACACCGTCATGAATAACGAATACAGAACAACTTCATGTAAACGAATAAAACAGACTCTTTGTGGAAACAAAAATATACAAAGACCATCCTGAAAACCTAATAAACGTCATCATGTGAGGAAACAGATTGCAACAAGTATCTCTGGAAGACGACAAGAATGAAAACTTTTCTTCAAAACAATTATAGGAATTAATTTTGATAAACAAATTAAAGATCTTGGGAAAAAGGAGAAAGCGCAAAGACGGTTCATGATAACTATAAATCTTAACTTGAGAGATAGCATTAGAATTCTTCTCGAAGAGTAAGAAATTACTTGTACAGGATCCCGAGAAAATTGTAGTAAAATTGTTTGTATTTCTGTCGTAAATTGTGTTGGTGAATCATATAGTCTCTGATGCCCGTTATGTCTCACGTTTCAGTCGTCAGTGTGAATGAGACAAAGTGATCCACGTTCCACACATATCGGTTCTGCTCCGCAGGCTGTATGTGGCACTGTCATCAAACGTTTCATTTAACGAACAGAAGAACGCAACTTACATTTCCTTTCTTTGGTCATGAACGTCGTTTCACTTTCGCTTTATGGTGACCGTAGCCTTTCTTCCGTTGGTGATGGCCTGTTAAACTTTTTCAAGAGCTTCGGCTTCATTTGAAGGCAGTGAATCTCGGCAGATGTCCGAGAGGGGTTACTCAAAATGGTTCGTTTGTCGCCCTGTGAATTGCAGTAGGTGCCAGCTGCGGCATCTTCCCTTGCTTTCTGCTGCACTGTCAGTCCTTTGTCCCGTTCGTTGTTCTCCAACAGCGTTTTACATACGAACACACACACGAGTCTGCTCTTAACCTGCCCGCAGCGTTAATTAAGTCCACATGTCCTCCCACGTCAAGGGCAACGTTTTCACTCTTTCGTTGTCACCCTGCCTTTCTTCAAAGACTGCAGCATACTTACGACGTTAACGTCGGTAACTGAGCACGTCTATTGTAAGCTACACGTCTTTCCAGCCGGAAGACGTTACTCGAATTTCACCCTGTTTGAAATTTATTGACACGTAAATAAATTCCTCAACTAAAGTTTTGGTACAACTCGATGACTCCCTGAGCGCTTAGACTGAAGGATAACAGGGAGGAAAAGAATCCACAATACAAAGCTAACAAACAGATTGCGTTGAAATAAGAATGGAACAATATCAGTTGAAACTGAAATGTGAAGAATTAGAATTTAATAGAGGAACGCATTTGCTATTTTTGACTACGTGAAAATGTTTTAAAATGTCGAGAAGAGAAAATTATGAGAAATATTAGACAGGAGAGTCATACCACACCATTTGTTAACAGTAATTTGAGAAATGTATCACTACTTGAAACTTATCACTGCCTAAAAAAGAGAATGCTAAATGTAGCCGCCCTACGTCTATCTGTTATCGTCGACTTCTCTAACGGAAGATAAGATGTTATCTATTCGATATCCCAAAATTTAGTTATATCTATACATCAGATGGAGCAGCTGCAAACATCTTCACTGTAACAGCGATTAAATTTCGGATTTTCATAATAATTAATATTAACTTTTTGCTCAGTCGATCACCCTTCATTTGTAGCTGCGTTACCGAAGACAAGACAAATAATATCGTCTTTGGATATTAGCTATTATTCCCTAATACACATGTGATTATGAAAATCGCTTTACTTTTTAACTAACAACGTTCAATAACAATTACATGATCATGAATGATTGTGTTTTCTATATAGGGAAAAGGACGGATGATCCTAGAAGTACTCTCAGCAATTTGGCTAAGTAAATGTCCGTGATTTTTGTAGTTCGTCACTTAAAGATATTATAGCAAGGACAGTGGCCTATTACTATTCTTCGATACAATCATTCAGACTTCGTACGCTTTTATTCTCAGAAAGCGTAGTGTCCAGTTCCGTTCTTATATTTAGTATTATCCTATTATTAGTTATTCAGCACGTAATAAAAGTTAATACTTAGCACTACCTTTTATTCGCGCACACAAATCCTGAGATATTCTTAGTCCGTGACCTTACGGCAAAAGTCTGTCCCGTAAAAATTAACTATAGTCAATTTTCTTGCAGTTTGACAAAAGTTCACTGACCCCTTCCATAGCATATCACATCGAAATGCCCGCTATATCGCACGCCGCAGCTACGTAGACTTATTCGGTTGCGCAGAAAACAAGACAGAGATGTAACAATACTCACGCATTGTTTATTTAGCAGAATTTAGAAACAAAAGTAGCAACGTTAAACCCTCTTTGATTTACGTGAAGCGCTACTTTGCTGCGGACGTTATTCTGCTGAGAGATTATGTATCGATAATTTTAATTAAAAGTTTTTCAATGCTATAAACCCTTTAATGGATAGTGTAGCTGATCAGCTACAGACTTCATTTGTTCGATGTACCCTATAATGAGCATCATTATGTAACAAATTCGTTATGTAGTTAAATGTATACACTGTATTGCAGCTGCTAAGCTACTTGTAGTTCCTCATAGCCATCGTAAATGACAGGATGAACTGAACCAGTTCGACAAATATCTGTATGCTAGTACTGCTGCGCGTGTGTTTTGGCGGAGAGTAGAGATGTTTTTTTGGTGTTTGTGCACTGATTTGTCGGTTTTAAAACTACTTTTTTATTTAGAAAACGTAAGTAGATTTGTATAGACAGTTAATTCGAGTGTCTTTACGATAGATTTGAAATTGTCGGTTTTTGTGTTTGTAGCGATTGTCAAGAATAATGCTTTATTAATTTAATTAAAAATATTTTCAATACTTTTTTTCGTAATGTAGGCACTATAAACTAAACGTGGTAATTTTTTACAGCTTGAAATGAAAAATCATGCATTTAGGCGTTAATTACTTCCGATATTATCGATCACTTCTCCCCAACACGAAAATAAGCCTGATAATATTATTCTTGATTGAAAGAGCGGTTATATGAAGGAACAATAAATTTAGGGCAACGACAAGGATGCCGTTTCTCTCCGTTACATTTTGATACCTATGTTGATGATAGGTTGAGATGAATCTCTAAGCAATAGAGTTGTATGCCCATGACTTTAAACAATCGCTCTTTTCTGATGGCCAACTTCTTACAGTTAACATGGAAGGCACCCCCTTACAAGCCATTTACCGTTATAGAGGAAATATATCTGCTGAGATATAATTTAACCAACTCACAAAAAATATTGTGCCTTTTAAAGGTCAAGACCCGGATCCAAGCAAAATTGTAATACAGAACCTGAAAACAGACTAGGTCTTGGATAGTACCGCCTGTTTGACAAACGAACAAGATTTACGGCAATAAATTTAATGATTGAGTTATATTAATGGGATCATATGTGGACCATTGAATAAAAACATAAGGAAAGAACTTCCGAAAAAAATCCATACTTTATGACACAGACTTTGACGTTAGCAGCTGGCAGTGAACGAAGAATACAAGCTGTGGAAACGGGGTTTTTAAAATAAGCAACTAGCTGCGGTCTACCTGATATGATAAGGAATACAACAATCAGAAAAGAATTAGGACTTAAAAGCGTACCCTGACACATAAACAAATATAAAATAAATCTACTGAATAAATCACAAGAATTGAAGAATACAAGACACCTAAAATAATAATGAGTTTTCGGCGGTAGATTATAGATCAATCAGTAACCTATAAAGAGGTGGATGGATCAAATCGGAACTAACCACGGACGGTAGAAGCACTGAACTAGAGGACACAACAAGCAAATGGGTAACAACTGAAGAGAGAAGAAAAAGCAGAGGATAAAATTTCAATCCCATAAACATTTCTACTTGTATGTACGTAACTAATAGGATGCTCCACAGTGCTCCTCACGAGCGATGACATGCGCGTGGACACACAGAATGCTGTGTTGCAAGCACAGGTTATGAAGACTGCATCTACGTCTCTACATCTACACCTGTACTCCGCAAGCCACTTTACTGTTTCGTGGGGGTGGGGACTTCTGGTGCCGCTTCCATTTCGCCCGCTTTACTAAAAATGGTTCAAATGGCTCTGAGCACTATGGGACTCAACTGCTGAGGTCATTAGTCCCCTAGAACTTAGAACTAGTTAAACCTAACTAACCTAAGGACATCACACACATCCACGCCCGAGGCAGGATTCGAACCTGCGACCGTAGCGGTCTCGCGGTTCCAGACTGCAGCGCCAGAACCGCGCGGCCACTTCGGCCGGCACCCGCTTTACTGACCCCTTCGCTATGATAAGGTGCTATGATAAGATCGACTGCCGCTAAACGATCCCGTGATCACCAAGTTCTCTGATTTCCTAGTGTGGTGTGCGTACTTAAGACCTTCGGTAGACACACCATCAGATTATTTGACTTGTCGCTCTAACAAAGTAGGCGAGTGTCAGCAATATGTATTGTGGTCTTATCGTGGCGTGTTTATGTTCTGCCGTTAGGTCAGACGATAGAAATGCCACTTGCACGCTTAGAGTAGCAGATTGACGGTGACCAGCTTTAAACAGAACTTGATTAATTTTCACACACATTTATTAAAATAATAAAAATCATAGACATTACGTAACTTGATTCTGGATGCTGTTTACAATTGACAATCTGAAGTTCCTTTGGTCTTGGTACGTTAATCTTATTCTCACATATATCTCTGATCCTTGACAAAGTGTATATTCATTTATCTTCATGGCTATGTACAGGAATATGGTAATCTTATTAGGCGCAGACTGAAACTTGACTATAGACTAATGCAGAGTAATGCAGACTGCCTAATCGGAGCTCTGTACACTCGTTATAATACCTCGCACGTTCAGGTATCACTGCGCGAGTGTGATCCGCGAGGAGAAAAGGTTCTACGTTAGCAGCAATGTCATTGACTGCGTTACATCTTAATACGCGGATCGACAGAAGCAGAATTTGGTCCGTCTCTAAGACAGCGCCATCTCGTTGTGCGGAGACGGATGAGCGTTGCGCCTGCGCTGTTGTGTTTAGCGGGGCGCGCTCTAGTGGGAAAGTTGTGTACGCGCTGACTACGCGGAACTATGTACACAACACTTAGCCATGCTCATTTTGCGAGATGGTCACTGTGGTAGGCAGTAACATGTTGCCCGATAGTTCATAGTATGCTCGTGGAATTTCAACATTAAACCTTTCTCTGAAACACAACGCTTCTCTTCCAGCGTCTGCCAGTGGAATTTGCTGATCAGCACTAATGCTTCCACACTCTCCAGCCACATTAATGTGACCACCTGTCAAAGGCTGGAAAATACCCCTCTGCTGTGCGGATGTACAGGAAGAGAGAAATTGAGTTTCTGGTAGTACAGGAAGGGAGCAATTAAGATTGTGGAAGGTGTCGAAGGGGATGTGAGCCATGTTGACTGCAATGCCATGACAAGCTGTGCTGGACCTCCCGGTTGAGGATCCATGGCGCGAACAGCGCTGTCGAGACGGTCCCACAGACTCTTCATTGAGTTTCAGTCTGGCATGTCTGGTGGCAGGGGAGCAGGGACCCACAGACTCTTCATTGAGTTTCAGTCCGACATGTCAGGTGGCCAGGGGAGGAGGGTCTCAACAAACTCTTCATTGACTTTCAGTCTGGCATGTCTGGTGGCCAGGGGAGGAGGGACCCACAGAATCTTCGTTCAGTTTCAGTCCGATATGTCTGGTGGCCAGGGGAGGAGGGTCCCACGGACGCTTCATTGAGTTTCAGTCTGGCATGTCTGGTGGCCAGGGCAAGAGGGTCCTACAGACTCTTCGTTGAGTTTCAGTCTGGCATGTCTGGTGGCCAGGGGAGGAGGGTCCCACGGACCCTTTATTGAGTTTCAGTCCGGCATGTCTGGTGGCCAGGGGAGGAGGGTGAGCTCATGCCAGTGCTCTTCTAACCGCGCTCGACACTGTGAGCTGTGGTTTAGTGTGACACGTTGCAACGTCCTGCTGATGGATACTGTAGTGCCGAGAAAAAGCACACAGTATATATGTTTGGACATTACCCCAAGGATAGATACATACTTGTGTTGATCCCTTGTGTCCTCCAGAATGACGAGATCAGCTATGGAAAATTCAACATACCGAAATGCTCCCACCTCCGTCTGGAAACTTCTCACGATTGTTGCAAGGCTGTAAATACCAACGGCCATGCATCTGATGGAGTAGAAACGTTATACATCTAAAATGGCCATCTGTGGACATTCATTTGAAGTCCCGTTGTTGTATCAGCGTGAAATTCTAGCTTTCAGCGCTGATGAACAGCAATCAGTATGGGTGCATGAACAAAGCGTATGCTGTACGGTCGTTGAGGAGACACTGTTGATAGATCCTTGTTTCGTGTGGGCGGTCAGCTGCTCAGCACTTCCATGTTTTTTGGCAGTACACACTGTACCACCAACCACCTAAAACGGCAATCAATATTAAAGTTATACCTCTGCGAGGAATTTTTAAGTAGTTGTGATCGTGAGGTAACCTAATGGAAGCACCATAATCAAACTGCGAATCGTTTCCGAAATACTCCAGCAGAGGGTAAAGTATAGTAAACGGTGGGTCAGGATCAGACGTTCTATCTAAACAGCAAGTTGTAACAGTTCATGTTAAAACAAACTGCCAGCCTAATTAGCACACTCACGAGTAACACGCCACTCGAGTCAATAACACAGAACGAATGACTGAGATGAATGAAAATCCACTAATAAGTTACTCTTACAGCAAATATTAACACAAATAAACTTAAAAATAAGTAAATGAAGACTAAAACTTTACAAAATATTGACTATCAGTTTCAACAGCGGTCCAGCACACCTGAGGTCTCACGAAAGATAAAAAAGAAGCCGCTGGAGGTGTTGCTCAGTCAAAACTTGACTTTCGCAAATAACATCCTGAATGCAGGTCACTAGATAAATTAGTAGCAATGCAAAACTGGAGAACTGCAGCCGAACTAATCTTCCTGCACATACAGTAATACTGTCATAGACAACACGATAGTTTCACGAAAATAAGTCACTTATACCTGTGTTGTAGCGGTTCTGGCGGAGGTTTGAGTAATATACTTGTGCTTAAAACGAAATTCAATGCACCGTTCGGATTTACTTGTGGATCAAATATCCATTGATTGGTTTGTAAATAACGCTCGGACGTAGTAAGTGAAGTACGTGTAAAGTAACAGATGAACTTGTAAGTATGTGAATAACTATGTCAGTACGTAACAAGTAACTTATTCAGAGATATAAGTTATCACATCGATGTATCAAACAATGAAAATCATGTAAATTAATTGTATGGTAAAGGATGAATAACGGAAGTTGTATAGTGAGTCGCAGATAGGCATAACAAGAAGACTGTCCTAAATAAAGCTTTCGGCCAATAAGGCTTTCGTCAACAATAGTCGTAGATACACAAACACACACGCACACACACACACACACACACACACACACACACTCGTAAACGCAACTCACTGAGTTGCGTGTGTGTGTGTGTGTGTGTGTGTGTGTGTGTGTGTGTGTGTGTGTGTCTACGACTATTGTTGACGAAAGCCTTAATAGCCGCAAGCTTTGATTGGGACAGTCTTTTTGTTGTGCCTATCTGCGACTCAGCATCTCCGGTATATGGCGAGTAGCAACTTTCCTTTTCGTAATATCATTACATTACATCCCGGTTTTTCCACTGTTTGAAGTTGTATAATGTGTAACTACTAGTGCAAAATATGTAGGAAAAAGTTATTACAGTTACTCCAGACTGAAAACTTCGAGACAAATTTTCTAAAGAAAGGGGATATGTTACACACTAGAACAGTATCAGCAGTAGAAAGTGGCGGGAAACTAAAAATTCGTCCCATTTCTTCTTTGGTAGCACCCTCGAGCCGAACCGCCTGTGTCAGTGACCAGTAGACTGACAACCAGGGGAAAAATACTGAGCGAGTCGCGGTAAATAAGGAAGCTGTTGCAGCACAAGGAAATGACCAAGTGCCAGAGTCTGCAGACGAAGCATAATGACGACATATAAGCCGAGATATACTGCCGTACTGTCATGGGGGCGGACAGTGGACTCCTGCGAGAGCGAGTACGTCTGGGACTGGACTCCTATAATCGGTCTATTAACTGGCATCTTGCTAGTGAGACAAAAAACCTTTTATTACCATTTATTATATTAAAAGATTTGTTATTTCCTAAGTATGATGCAGAAAGGTACTGTATGTGTGAAAACTTGGTCTGGCATGAGAGGACACGAAGACTAATCTTATCAGGTTAATTGTGGATAAGCAGGGTTCCGTCTGAATATGAATGACCTACAGTATCAGGTCACACATCTGGTGCAAGGTAGACCAGTTACACTCAAGGTCACCCAAGCACCTCTAGTCCCACCCACACACCTCAGGCTGTTGTGTGAGTTATATCTAAAATCAACCTGCTCTACCCACTCACATGAGGTAGTCGAGGATGTAACCCGATACTGATGACATAGTCTTTTGTGATAGAACACTAGGGGACAACTCCAGTCTGCCCGAGCCAACTGGAACGTAATAAGTGGTGGAGTGCTGGGCAATCCCTTCCCTCCTGAGTGAAGCTACTCCTCTTTCTCCTTCTTCTCCTTCTCCTCCTCCTCCTCCTCCTCCTCCTCCCTCTTCACCCTTTATAAATGGTTCACTTGCCTAAGCCTCCTGATTTGGGTTTGTGCATCATAGGGAGAGGATCAGGTTTGTTACAAACAAAGCATTATTATTAACAATAGCTCTATAGTTTTATAGTGAACGGGTCTGGTAAAATTATTAATAACGAATTTTTCGGAAATATAGTTTTACAATGTTACTGTCTGACTTTATCAACAATTCTTTGACAATCATTTTAGTGATTTATTTACAGAGCTGATTTCTTCTGCTGAAATATAATACAAAAAGCTACTTTTTAAAATACTTTGTTGGTTTATTACAAAGTGATTTTTCCCTCTGAACAGTAATTTGCTAAATTATTTTTTTTGTTGACATACATACAATGGTTTATTTACAAAACTACATATCTTTTCCATTTTTTTAAGATTCGTATTCATTACTAATATTATAAGGTACACTAAAACTAGAAGAGCAGACAACTATGTTTCACATTTTTTTTGTACTGTTTTTCATGCTTGTGCAATATATACATTTAAATCTTTTCGTTTTGTTCATGCCGTATACAGTAATTAAATTGTAATCATTCATTAGTTTGATGAGTGTGTACACATTTTAATCATTTTCCCCATACAGTGTATATGGGAAACTACGAAAAGCAGCAACAAGTATACAAAAACCACCCACATGTACACGTGGATACAATGCTTACGTGCACAAATAGTGTGCACATAATTTGCACATGTAGATATTGTGCAATTAGTCTGGCATCTTCTTTCACACACACGTCTACGACAAGCAGTTCAGTATTCCGCATACACACCCACTGTTTACAGATAAATAACAAACCACACACTCAGTTACTGTCAACAGTCTGAAAACGGGAGGGCGCTGTTCCTGTCCTCACAAAAGAACCGTTTGCTGTCATGATGTGACAGCCCTACTTTCAGCTGCAGTGAATATGTACCTAATGACATCTTGGTCGAAAGACTACTTAGTGCACTATATACGGAGCAGCGCCAACACACTAGAGCAGGCACTTGCTGTTATCTGTCCCCGGAGTCTATTGCGGTGGCATGTCTCCATAAAATCTTCTCTGTTTTCAAGCCGCGTTAATCCGGTTAAAATTCTCGAGCTTTCGATGATTATCTCCACCATTGTCGTTGGGAGTAACACCACTGACTGCCGGGTCTACCACGGTTTTCTGCTTATACAGCCACGATAGCGGGCCTCTGACACCAATTGGAGAGGGCTAAAATGACGCGTGCGCGGAAGATGAGTTGGGAAGCTGTTAAGAGTTACGGCCCTCCGTGGGATTGAATGGCGTCAAGTCAGGTCAGAAACTGCCGCTCAAGCCTCGCTACAAGCTCCAAGCACTCGTCGTTGCTTCGACACCTGCCCCCACCCCTTACAAAGTGCGTACCCCTTGTCTCTGTTAAAATTGTTGCTGTTCATTCTAATCTCAGCCGTCTCCTTTATAACGGAATCCCAGTATGTTGATGCGTGAGACAAGACTCTGGTGTTCCCATACTTAGGGTCCGTTTTCGAATCAATGCCCTGCTACGACCGACTTATCAAACTCCCTTTGTTCAAAAAGTCGCTTCTGTTACGCACAACAGTCTGCAACTGTACGAATTGTCTAACCTACGCAGATGCTGCAGCATTCGCATGGGATGCCATACACACCGGGCACACTAACAGCTATGTCTTTTTTAATATGGCGCAGTATATATGGTATCTTGTGTGTGGACCGGAACGCTGATCTCAGTCCATGTGTCTGTAGCAAACGTTCTAACGTGCTGCTCATTGCCCCACAGTACGGTCGGTAAGCCGCCGACTTAGTCTCTTCTTCCAGTTCACAAGGCGTCCTTGAAAGCGTTTGTAATGCCTCTCATGGTATAACCTTCTCTCTGAACACGTTTCTCAAGTGCTGCAATCCACGCCGTAGGTGGTAGTCGTCAGAAATAAGATTCTCTGTGAGCTAACTTGTTCAGGACTGCGTTCTTATGTAAAGGGTGGTGAAGAGTATCGACGTTCAAATATCAATCAGTGTGAGTTGGTTTCCCGTACAGTGCAACAGAAGAAGACGAAATAACTCACAAGACCGCAAGACCACAGCTAACAAACACACACAAACTTTGAAAAAATATCCTCTTAAATACTTCCGTTAAAACTCTCCGATTATACCTGTGACAATCACGGTGTTTGACATACAGAGCCCTCTAGCGACTGTTGTGGTCAAGCCAAAGATTGAATAAAAATCTGGGATGTTGTTGAACCTGTCTAGAGCACGTGGAATAGATTACATGTGGTAAAAGCCTTAACTACAACTTTCCACACGTTTACGACGCTCAGAGTGAGTTGTTCATGTGCTAAGGTGAATCACATAGTCTCCTCTGAGAGCACTGTATCCACTGTCCTGAGAAACCTGCTAACTTTGAACCTTCATCTCACTAGTATCACCTGCAAAATGCGATCTTCACCAATTTTAATTGTTTGTTCGCTCAGGGATTGTGGCAATTTACATGAAATTTTTTTTATCCCATCCACGAAACAATTGCAACAGCACCAAATTCTCGAAATAATAATGAGTCTGAACGACAGAATGGAAGCAACATTAAAGTGTCCACTGTCGTGCTATTACCACCGTCGCTGATGAACAGTCTTCCGTATCTACCTCCCCCCCCCCTTCCCATCATTAATCACTACCCACGGTATTATACTATATAAGAGAACTACAGACTTATAGTTGTGAAACACTGTGGGAAATTATACCCTGAGCTGACAATTTCCACTTCCAATGAGGTAAGAGCAGCATCAGTATCAGCTATGGCGAAAATAAGTAAACACTGGGTGTAAATTGTTCTTGATGTTATGTTGCATAAGGCACACCGAACTGATCGCCGTATGGTTCCACCACGATCACACCAGGTGTGTTTGTTGTCCACCTGAAGCAGTGAACTTTCTTTTTCATTTCCCTATCATTTGTTTGTTCTCGTGTGTTTTTTTCTCTTCTTACAAGATTTATTTGATTTGTTTTTAAGATTTCTATCCAATGATATATATTTTTAAGCATTGTGGTTAAAATTGACAATTTGTAAAGAGTAGAAAGTGTAGATTCCAATAATGGCACTACAACAATGTGGATGAGTTTTCTATGTAAAATGAGGAATATGACACATCTGGGCAATTTGCGCTCCCAACACACAAAAAAATTCACCGTCTTCTCTGTAAGAAATATATGCTCTGAAAATATTGAATTCTGAGGCAGAGATTTGTAGCTATGATGAGTAAACTCCCCAGACTTCCATGTGAAATATTAAGGGAGTCATTTTTAAAAAAGGCTCAAAAAGTGTCACAAATGTTTTAAGTTATGTGGTACTTGTAGGATCACTACGATGAAATCTGGGACCCTTATTATCCCCTGATGAACTATCATCATAACGATTTCCCACTATGGCGCTTCAGCTCTGCCAGTCCTGTCGGCACTATTGGTGTTGCTGCTAGTAGGTCTCAGACTAGAACGACTTTTCAGGTTCCACAGACTCTTGTTTATAGCCGAAAACGGTATTCCTTTGCTTATTCCAACCAATAGGAATCGAGTGCGCTTATCTCTAGTCACAGGAAGACAACCGTTTGCTGCTATGCATCGACAACGCAGTCTTATCGTGCTCTTACCGGTGTTCTTGTAGTATAGTTTTATATTTCGGTACAGAGCTGCCCACTATTGCATCACGTGGACTGTGGTGCAATGTACTACATCTGGCGACTCAAGAGAAGAATATTTCTGTGATTCTCTGAAATATGAAGCGTGCGGCGAACATCGTTGTGGAGTGTTGCCTACTGGGTTGAGCGGGTGCAAGTGTGCTATCCACAGCGCGCTGCGGTCAGCGCATCTGCCTGTCCACACTGGTGGGCAAAATTAAAACAACAAGCTGCCGTTTACCCACTTCGTGTCTAATTCACGATTTAATCATACAAGGTGTCAACAAATGTCTTTACGATCGTGTTCTGCATTGAAGATGGCTTCCCGATAAGCCGACTTACGTGGTAGTCCCATATCCACACAGTCACAGACGGTGAAGTATGGCACAGGAAGACACTTATAGACTCCCTCTGCTGTGGACGGCTGTATGAAGAATCGAAGCGGGAGAGTCGCAATCGGATGCGGCCCGATGGCTTAGTGCGAATCGTTCTGTTGTTTCTGGGATGAGGCGACAGTTTATAGAGGCCGAAAGAGTATTTCGGAGACCAAGACGGGGCCGATTGCGTGTGACACCAGTAAGAGAGGACCCTTATTTGCCTGTAAGGGCACGACGGTACTGCAACTGGCATCTGACCTCACAGTATTCACTGGAGGTTGTGTATCGAGGCAAATGGTGTAGACAATGCTTCAGGAGACCTGCTCTCAGTTTACCTCATGGCTACCTTCACAGAAGAGAACGTTTAGAGTGGAGCCGTCAACATGCCACTTGGACGTTCAAAACGTGGACCAACGTTCTGTTGACAGACGAATCCCGATTTGGTATGTAGAGCGATTCTCGACGGATTCGCAACTGGAGGTCACGTGGAACACGATTTTGGGACACGAACATTGTGGAAAGAGTTCGAAATCGAGGAGAATCCCTAATGGTGTGGGCAGGGATTATGTTGACCACTCGAATACTTCTTCAAGAAATTGTGTAGGTGAATCACCAACATATAATTGCTGTCAGGTACCGTGAGGAGATACTGGGATGCAAGGTGCAGAGGGTCCAGACTTCATATTGAGGAACGATGATGCTCGACCTCACAGAGCACAGGTGTTTGCTATTATCTTGAAAATGGAAGATATTGCATGCATGGCGTAGCGTGCTCGTTCTCACGATTTGAATCCCATAGAGCATGTCTGAGGGAGACGGCTTGCATCACGTCGGCAGCCAGCAACCACTCTCTATGACTTGTGAGCAGCTAAGCAGGAACAATGGGTGTTATTGTATCAGCATGACATTGATGACATCATTCACAGCAGATCCCGTCGTTGTCAGGCTTGCGGAATTTCGGGCTCAGAAAACCGTCTAGCAGTTGTGGAGAAGCCATTGCTTCTACAACGAGTGAATCCTTTGAAGGTGGCTCCGGAAAGGCATTACCACTGAACGCTGAACCCTGTCGCAGTATGTTAAGGGATGTTTTGTCACCTGAACTACAGTGTGTGAAGCTTCGTTACAGGAAAATGATGCAATCGGTCAACCGTCAATTGCAACAATGGACTTCTCACGAAAGAGCTTTCGTAGCTGGATGATTTCTCGCGACAGTGACGTGAACTTTGGCCATCCAGACTTTGTGCTTTCACAACGCGTGATATCTTTCTGCGGAGGTAGTTGAAAACTCCTATGTGCGCCGGCAAACCACGATCATCTTCAGAGACCAAGGCAGAGATTCAGCCCGTAATTTCGGAACTAGAGGTGCACAAATACGGAAACGATACGGAAAATCTCATGGAAAGAGCGAGTATGTGGTTGTAGAGCCGCGGAGGACATTGGAATAATGTCATATTTCGCACATATCCATAGCTAAGGTACACTGAAATAACATGTAAGGAATATCCATTCAAACACGTTACCCGGCGTCAGGGGGGTCTCGTTCATCCCATGCATACCCGACGTCAACACCAAATTAAATGAATTTTCGAACTCGTGGAATCGATAAACCACCCGTAAGTTTCAAGTTAGAGGATAATATATATATATATATTAATGCTCAATTTCTGTATTATTTCAGGTAGGAATAACAAGAACTGTGGTAAACAGGAGTGTGTCTGGTATCCATTAGTATAATTTCCAATCGCGGCCATATCTCCTACTTCTCCTGTTTCTTCTTCTTAATAGGTAATTTAAATAACCTACTTTGCATAATATTCTATTAAGAAGCGTACTTCTTCGGAGTTTTTCATTGACAGCCTTTTCGCGGGTTATCAGTTGCGAAGCAGAACATTCATGAAACGCTTCAATCGGTTTCTTTATCGTCATCAGAAAGCTAGCCGAAATAACGCTTCAACGAATCTCCTACTTGATTCTTCAGCGAGGAGCCTTGTTGAATTCTTTCTCCAAGACGATACAACAACATCATCGAAAAACCAACAAGTATTCTACACTGAAGAGCCAAAGAAACTGGTGCCTGCAGGGCCCCCGAGAGCACGCAGAAGTGCCGCAAAATGACGTGGCATGGACTCGACTAATGTCTGAAGTAGTGCTCAAGGGAAATGACAGCGTGAATCCTGCAGGACTATCCACAAATCCGTAAGAGAACGTTATGCTCACAATGCTCATGTCTGGGGAGTTTGGTGGCTATGGGAAGTGTTTGAACTGAGGAAAGTGTTCCTGGAGCCACTCTGTAGCAATTCAGGACATGTGGGGTGTCGCATTGTCGTGCTGGAATTTCCCAAGTCCATCGGAAGCATAATGGACGTTAATGGATGCAGGTGATCAGACACGATGCTTACGCACGAGTCACCTGTCAGACTCTTATCTAGACGTATCAGGGGCACACGCCTCACACCATTACACAGCGTCTACCAGCTTGAACAATCCCCTCTTGACATGCAGGGTCCGTGGATTCATGAGAATGTCTCCATAACCCAACACGTCCATCCGGTCGATACAATTTGAAACGAGACTTGTCCGACCAGGTGACATGTTTGAATTCATCAACAGTGTAATGTCGGCGTTGAAAGGCCCAGGCGAGGCATAAAGCTTTGTGTTGTGCAGTCATCAAGGGTACACGAGCGGACCTCCGGCTCAGAAAGCCCATATCGATGATATATCGTTGAATGGTTCGCACGCTGATACTTGTTGACGGCCCAGCATTGAAATTTGCAGCAATTTGCGGAAGGATTGCATGTCGTCATTGGTCCCATTCTTACAGAATCTTTTTCTGGCCGCAGCGATGTCGGAGATTTGATGTTTTACCAGATCTCAAATATTCATGGTACACTCGTGAAATAGTAGTACGCTACCTAGCAGATGCTGTGTCCCATCGTTCGTGCGTCGACTACAACATCTTGATAACCTTCCAATGTAGCAGCACTAACGGATCTAAAAAATGCGCAAGAAACTTGTTGTTTTATATAGGCGTTGTCGACAGCAGCGTCGTATTCTGCCTGTTTACATATCTCTGTATTTTAATACGTATGCCTATACAAGTCTCTTCAGCGCTTCAGTGGATTAGAAGCAGTAATTTTACTGGCAATGTTTAGACAAAGATTTAGGAAGCAGGTTTTATATTGTAAGACATTTCCATCGGTAGATATAGACTCTGATCACAATCAATTGAGTATAAACTGTAGATTAAAATCGAAGAACCTGCAAAAAGATGGGAATTTAAGGAGATGGGACCTGGATAAACTGAAAGAAACAGATGTAGAAAGTTTCAGAGAGAGCATTAGAGAACGATTGTCAAGAACGGTGGAAGGAAATGCAGTAGAAGAAGAATAAGTAGCTTTGTGAAATGAAATACTGAAGGCAGCAGGCGATCAAATACGTAAAAAGACGAGGGCTAGTAGAAATGCTTGTGCGTCGGGAGAGATATTGAGCATGCGGTAAATGAAGCTGGCAAAGAAAGGAATACAACCGTCTCATAAATGAGATCGACAGGAAGCGCAAAATCGCCAAGCAGGGATGGATTAACGACAAATGTAAGGATGTAGAGGCATATATCACTAGGGTAAGATAGATACTGCTTATAGGAAAACTGAAGAGACCTTTTGAGAAAAGAGAACGACTTGTACGAATATCAAGGGCTCAGATGGGAAACCAATTCTAAGCAAAGAAGGGAAAGCAGAAATTTGGATGGAGTATGTAGAGGATCTATACAAGGGCGATGTACTTGAGGGAAATATTATGGAAATAGAGTAGGACGTACATGAAATTAGAGGTATGATACTGCGTGAAGAATTTGACAGAGCGCTGAAAGATGTAATTCGATACAAGGCCCGAGGAGCAGACAACATACCACTACAGTTACTGATGGTGTTGGGAGAGCCAGCCCTGACAAAACTTTACCATCACGTGAGTAAGATGTATGAGCCAGGCGAAATACCAGACTTCAAGAATAATATAATAATTCCAAAGAAAGCAGGTGCTGTAAGGTGTGCAAATGACTGAACTATCATTTTAATAAGTCACGGCTGTAAAATGCTAATACGAATTCTTTTCATACGAATGGAAAAACTGGTTGAAGCCGACCTAGGGGAAAATCAGTTTGCATTCTGTAGAAATGTTGGAACGCTTGAGGCAATATTGACCCTACGACTCATCTTAGAACATAGTTTAAGGAAAGGCAAACCTACGTTTCTAGCATTTGTAGACTTATAGAAAGCTTTTGACAATGTTCACTAGAAAACTCTCTTTCAAATTCTGAATGTGCCAGGGGTAAAATACGGAGAGCGAAAGGCTATTTACGAATTGTACGGATATAAGACCCGATGGGCATGAAAGAGAAGCCGTGGTTGAGAAGGGAGTGAGACAGGATTGTAGCCTCTCCCCGATATTAATCAGTCTTTATATTGAGCAACCAGTAAAGGAAACAAAAGAAAAATTTTGAGTTGTAATTGAAATCCATGGAGAAGAAATACAAATTTGATATTTGCCGATGACATAGTAATTCTGTTAGACACAGCAAAGGACCTGGAAGAGCAGTTGAAAGGAATGGACAGTGTTTTGAAAGGAGGATATAAGGTGAACATCAACAAAAACAAAACGTGGATAATGGAATGCAGTCGAGTTAAATCGGGTGATAATGAGGGAATTAGATTGGTAAATTAGACACCTTAAGTAGTAGATGAGTTTTGCTATTTGGGAGCAATTGTAACTGATAATGGTCGAAGTAGAGAGGATATAAAATGTAGACTGGTGATGGCAAGGAACGTGTTTCTGAAGAAGAGAAATTTGTTGACATCAAGGATAGATTTAAGTCTCAGAAAGTCGTTTCTGAAAGTATCTGTATGGAGTGTAGTCATCTATGGATGTGAAACAAGGACATTATACAGTTTAAACAAGAAATGAATGGAGGACTTCGAAATGTGGTGCTGCAGAAGAATGCTGAAGACTAGATGATTAGATCACGTAACTAATGTGTAGGCACTGAATCGAATTGGGTAGATGAGGAATTTATCGCTCAAATGGACTAGGTGAAGGGACTGGTTTTTAGGACATATTCTGAGGCATCAAGGAATCACCAATTTAGTACATGAGGGCAGCGTTAGGGGTAAAAATCGTAGAGGGAGACCAAAAGATGAATATACTAAGCAGATTCAGAAGGATGTAGGTTGCTGTAGTTACTTGGAGATGAAGAAGCTTGGACAGGATAGAGTATCATGGAGAGCTGAATCAACCCAGTCTCTGGACTAAAGACTATAACTACATATCACAACAGCACAGATACGTAACTGAGACGATGAACTTGATAAGACTATCTTAAAACTAAATTCAACATATACTTTGTTCATTTCATATACTACTCTTCGTATATCAGCCTTACTGACGAATCACAGGAGTCTTCAGAATGTAATGCATGGAAGGCGTTGAGGCCACTCTCTACAGAACGTCAAAAATTCAAACTCGACATCAAAATGTGAGTATAAAATGCAAACATTGTTCATTGCGTCGTTGCTGATACTGTTATTGAACCCCCCCCCCCCCCGCTCCCCCCCCCCCCCCCCCGTGCCTGACAATCTGATAATTGAAGCTTCTATAGTAGATGAAGGTGTTGAAACATAACTAGTACCTAGGTTGTGGTGCCATGTACGGCAATCTTGTTTTTATGGGTATTATATGCTAGATGCTAATAGTAACAGCTTTATTACAAACAATGTATATTTGGACGAAGGTGCCATCGATGGGTTACACACTGATGCTCGAGAACATTATGACCATCTACTTAATAATCGGTATGAAGCGACGCTTTATTTCATGGAAGTAAAGAGACAGTGGAGGTAGTTGGTACTACACTTGCACACAAAACTCACCTAATTCCCGTAAAATTTGGGGAGGTGGCCGATAAACTTCGACGCCTGTCCCATCACATCCCAGATGTGTTTGATCTGTTTCAGGTCTGGCAGCACGTCAACTAGAACTCGCCACTGTGTTCCTCGAACCACCCCATCACATTCCTGTCCTTACGACATGGCGCATTATCTTGTTGAAACATGCCAACCACTGCCGTCGAAAAACATGATCGTCATGAAGGGGTGTAGGTGATTTGCAACCAGTGTACGATAGTGCTTGGCCGTCATGGTGTCTTGCACGAGCTACACTGGGCCTATGGGTGCCCACGTGAATGTTCCCCAGAGCTTAATGGAGCAGGCGCCAGTTTGTCTCCATCCCACAGTGGAGATTTCAAGGAGCTGTTCCTCTGGAAGAAGACGGATTTGCGCCGTCCCATCGACATTATGAAGAAGGTATGGGGATTCATCAGACCATGCAGCGCTCCGTCACTGCGCCAATGCCCAGTGCAGATGGCCACGTGCCAATTTCAGTTGTATTCGCCGAAGTCGATGTGTTATCATCGGCACATGCATGGGTCGTCGGTTGCGAAGGCCAATCGTTACAAGTGTTCGGTGCACTGTGTGTTCAGACACACTTGTACACTGCACAGCATTAATGTCTGATGTTAATGCGTCCACAGTCGGCCACCTATCCTGTTATACCAGTGCACTCAGCGTACGACTTCCGACATTTGTAATGAGGGGCACCCGCCCAACGTAACGACGTCTGGACGCGGTTTCCCCTTGGTTTCGCCACGTGTTGAACACACTTACTGCAGCACTCGTCGGACACCTGGCAAATAGTGCACGCTTCCGAATGCTCGTTCCTACCCTCTGGGTCATCACAATCTTACCTCGTCAAAATCGGATAGATCGCGCGCATTCCCCACTCTACACACGGACAGGGCGCTCACTGACCAGCAGTCACTCCTCGCCTGGTGACGCTGCTATCGTCTGAATAGGTTTATATCGATGGTTGGTCGGTGGTGATGTTGTTCTGACAGATAAGTGTATAAAAAATAAACATAACATATCAAACCATAACCATTATTCTGAAGAGTAATCATACATTTCAATGAATGATTGCTTTATATCCGTTGCTAATCACCTTAATGCCTGAACGCTTAGCAATGTAGAAACACCAGTTATCAAATCACAAACAGAATTTCCTAACAAACGCTTCTACATGTGGATCATAAAACAAGACCAAGTAAATAAATATGCTGGTCTATAGCCACCAAGGTAAATAATATAGACGAGATAAAAGTGAAGATGCTTGCTTGGCCGTAATACATAAGACGGCTGCCATTTGATGCGAATATAGACGGACTACACAGTGCAGTGTTTCAAATAAACAGTCTTACAAACTATGAACGCTGCTTGGTGCCTATTAAGCTTTACGTTCGACATAGCGATGGATACCGATGATCATGGTCTGCATTTGCAATGAGGATATTAGTATTCTGCGGAAGAAACTCTTGTCAAAGTTTATTTAACGTGTTAGACGCCACCCTCTATATCACTGTCATATAAAACGAAGTGAAATAAATGTTATTGCTGTAGACATCGGTGATTACAAGATTGTAAAATTAGTGAAACTTGAACTTCTGGTATTAGTATCGCTATAAAACTGGATCACGACACTGGTACGGAAGAGGACTTTCTGTTTGAGACCGTAACAGTGGACAAGAGAGGAGGTCGATGAACCGTGAAGGCCAGCGGATATCTCTGGCCAGCGGCAATATTGCCGGAGGACCCATAAAAGCCGAAAAGCCCTCGCCAGATACCGTGCGTTTACGGCTCCCTTTAATTGCTGCGACTCCAACAGATGCCGCTCCACAACTGTAATGGTCAGCCATCTTGATCTCACTGGAAACGACATTCGGGGGGACCGCTTCACGCTTTTGCTGCCGCAGACACTACTAGAGCGACGTAATTATTGCAGATTAGCCACACACACACACGTTACCAAGGACACCGGTCTGAGTTAACTGCTCAGAAAAGCAATGATAAAGAGATGTGAAGGAATTTCTGGGCAAATGAGACTGTGAAATGAAAACTGTGTTTCTATCACGTGATCGACATCTACTATGTCTGTATATACGAATCACCACAATAAACCGACAGGTTGCACTGATTAAGAGAACGAACTCGTTTCGGAAGAACGAGGTACAAATCGGTCATTTACGTTTTCCGTGGCTTGCTTAAAAGCTACCGTAGTCAAACAAAATGCTGCATAATACCGAAACATTGATACTGAATCTTGTGATTAATGAATACGTCGTGGTATAAGTAGATTAGTTTATCATCTAATTCTGGTTGAAACACGCCATGTTCCTAACGTGAGGGGACTATGTATGCAGAACATGACAACCGTGTTACCTGTAAACATTTCTTGCGCTGTGTGTCATTACGAGACTTCTACACATTCAGACAGATTGATAACGATAGCTTGTGATCAGAGGCTTTGTTTAGTCATCTAATGGAGTAGGGAATTAGACAGAGGGGCTGTTGTCGCAAGGGCACAGAAGCACTCTTTGTGAATTAGCCAGCAGTGGGACACAACGCTCCCTTCTGAAACCCTCAACGGTCTCCGCTCACAGAACTCTGATATTCGTGTGTGGAGGCAACGACGCCAATGTTTACAATTTCACTGCATCCCGACCGCCACATGTATCAAGTCAGTTTAGTCATGTTTTGGAATGGAATCATGTACAGGGGAAGGAAACCCTTCATGCCAATACACGTCAGGATCGCTATTGTGTAGTTTCGAGTCCTTTGCACGCATGGTGGGACCATTTGTTGAACTTATTCGAGCGGGATTCACTCTGATGGATGACAATGTACACCCATACTGTAACAATGACTTCTAGTGGAGCATAGAACCATTCAGATGGAGTGGCCTCCATATTCCCCAGATCCAAATTGCATTGATAATATATACACCAGGCAAACACGAGTGGTTTGCAATCGACCTGCTCTACCAGAAACGATACAGGGTGTGGTAGAGAGCGCTGTGGACGAATGGGGCAATATCCCACAGGCGTATCTGGCCAATCTGCTAAGGAGTATGCCTAACGGCATTCAAAAGTCTCTCAATTTACGAGGATAATCACTGTGCTATGTAAGATGATTGTGTGAAGAAACTATAGTGTTTCCAGTGGAATCTTTTGTAGTTTTAATTTTTTTTATTGTTCACCTTTATCAACTGGTAATGTATTCATCATCTTTATTTTTGTTTTCTTACGACTGTAGCTGACAGACAAAATCAGTTTTGTTTCCTATTCTATCTAGCACTGACAATAAAGCAATATGCAACATTTGTTTTAATCACAGTACAAACTGAATGCAGAATGATTCCTGTGAGATAGGTAACGACCGATTTTGCTTCCTATCTTTATCAAATCCAAGATTCCGTTTATTATGACGTCATCGCCGGTAGGACGCTAAATTTCTACTCTCATTACATTCCCTTGATGATATGCCTTCTGAAACGGGAAATAAAAGTGTTAGATATGCTTCAACTGCTCCAGTCATATAGCTCGTCTCTCCGAAAAGTGCCATAGAGATTTGTTTTAAGTGGTCAATCAATCATTCGCACCTATACGATAATACATTCCATCAGGTTTCCTTTCTTCATTTTGCCCGGTTAGGGAGCACGTTTATACTTGCACTTGGCTTGATGACTTCTGGTTTCATATCCCCCGAAGGTTTCTTCATGAATTCTCTAAGTCTTTTTGTCTGTTCTTATGACTATTTCCTGTCCATCACCTTTTTGAGCGTCTCCGTGAATCTGTGCTTCGTTTTTAGTGTTCAAAAAGTTACACGATTTATGACATTACCATGATAAATAAGAAGGACCGCTGCAACCGTTTATTCAAAAATGGGACCGGTTCCACCAACTATATTACATCAGGAGGTGTTAACCTACATAAAAATGTATAAAACAACCTATTACAATTTTGGCAAGTCACAATTTTCAGCCTTTTAGTGACGCTCTTCCGTCGTCAGATAAGTGCGTCTTCATTCGTGCTGCTCTTGGTCGTATATGTTTAGTACCTTACGCTTATCGCCTGTGTTACGGGCCCCACACACTCGAGCAGTGATTGTACAAGAGTTTACGTTACATCCGCCGCGTGGTCGTTTCCTCCACATAGCAGGCACGCCGTGCGGGCAGCCGCGTTGTCAGGAGTACAAGGTTCTCTTCCTTGTACGGCTTGGGCTGTTTACCACAGATTTTACTTCGCCTCTACAGTGACTGGGGAGCGACAATTTCGCCGACAGGCAGCATGCCTGTCCCAGAGAGCGTTGTCAGCAAGGCAACCTTGCTTCGCCTCACCACGTGTCCTTGCAGCGCCACACGGATATCCATTAGCGTTACTCTTTAGGCTACCACCAGACCGTACGGAATTAGTTACACCCTAAGCGTCAAGTCAGCAGTACGGGAGTTTCGTCCCAGCACTATAAGTTGGTAGGACCAACAGTTTCGTCTCAGCACTACACGCCCGCCGATCCGACCAGTTCGTTCTCCTTTGCAGCAGCAGCACGTCAGACGTCCTACGCTGGCAGTACCGGCGCAGTGAAGCCTCAGGTCTTCACGCCATCGACTACCACGACTCCACGATTCATTGTGTAGCCACGTCACAGACTGCGCCAGAGGAGAGATATTTCTGTTGCATGTAATTGTGTGGATATTCGTCCAGGGACACTATAACTGATCTTCTCTTTGCTGGTAACTTTATTCTTTTAAAAGGGTCTTCGGTCACTCCTCAGTACGAGGATACTTCAGTTTATACGTGTATTTTATAACTAATGTCGTTCGTAAACTAACCGCATGTTCACTGTATCTTACCTACGAACCCACCCAAGTGACTATTCCACTCCATATCTCAAAAACTGGGGTATTCAGGTAACTGTAGATGTTTATTACCATTAAAGTTTCGTGTTGTTGTCAGTTTTACATTTCTAATCTTTTAAGGCAGGTTGCTAATCTCTGCTTGATTTTGAAAACTTATCAAGTGCAGACTCAATGTTCAGTCAATTTTCTTTTTTCATTTGGTACTTCATAGCAGATAGCCGTATCATATGAATAAAACATAAGTTTAATAATAATATTGTCTCCCACGCCATTAATATACAATATAAATGGCAAGTGTCCTAACACAGTACAGTGGAACGCTTTTGGAGGTACTCCTACATCTGTAGATAGCTCTCCACTCTACGTGACATGCTGAGTCTTTCCGTGTGAACAAGTGTAAGTCCCGATTAAGGGATGCATCTCTAATGTAACAACATACACTTCCTTTATGTTCTTTCCTCTGCTAATCGCTTATGTAACTAATACTTTTCGTACTATTTAGCTGCCTATATGACCTGCAAGCCATTCAAATAATTAGTGATTTGAGTCTTGTACGGTATGGTTTAAGTGCTTAAGATTCTAGTTTATGCTCGCTGGACGTCTCGCTAACCGGCGCAACGCTCTCTTGTCACGGCTGCGCCTGCTTATTCGTCTATTCGAGCTTCAAACACGAATGGCTATACAAACCGCTGTTATGAAATGAGTAGCTTTAACAGTTTTAAATACTTACAGTGCACTTTAGCAGATAACATTTTGCAGTACATTTCTTTCAGTGTATTCTTCCTGTGCGAAAAGTTTGACAGCAGATTTCGACACATCTGATTGTACCATTCGCTTGTAAGTGCACCTCATACCAGTTCTCGCAACAAAAACAAAAAAAAATGGTCAGCAGTACCGGGAAACCGCGTATGGGTCTTCCGCATGGCAGCCGCCTACACTAATCACCGAGCTGTGGCGGCTTACAGCGAAGAGTTTCAAGATGGCAGGCCACAAACAATAATGAGCGTGCCAATTAAGAAGCATAATTTACAATTTTTCTTTGGTATCAGCTGCAGAAATTGGATTAAATGAATAAAAAAAACAACTTTGTACAGCAGTCGGTTTGGATATCCCCCTTTTTTGTGAATAGTGATTTCTCTATGCATTGTGATGTTCCTCCCACCCCGTCCTACTGTATATGAATGAATTGTATGA
Organism: Schistocerca americana; assembly: GCF_021461395.2. Lineage (NCBI taxonomy): Eukaryota > Metazoa > Arthropoda > Insecta > Orthoptera > Acrididae > Schistocerca > Schistocerca americana. The sequence goes on from NC_060121.1 coordinate 99,808,075, forward strand.
GACTTCCTTTCCTAGCAGGCAGAACCTGTGGTGCAATAATGGTAGCCGACACATAAACATAAATAAACGAACACAATCTGGAGCTTGTGAGGCCTGTGGTGGAGAAGGCGAATGGTCGTCAACTTTGGTTTATTGGGAGAATTGTAGGAATAAGAGGTTCACTGCGTATAGGACGCTGGTGCGACCTATTCTTGAGTACTGCTGGTGCGTTTCGGTCCGTACCGAGTCAGATAAAGGAAGTCATCGAAGCAGTTCAGAGGAGGGCTGCTAGATTGTTTACTGGTAGGTTTTAATTACACGTGAGTGTTACGGAGAGCCGGCCGGGGTGGCCGAATGGTTCTAAGTGCTACAGTCTGGATCCGCGTGACCGCTACGGTCGCAGGTTCGAATCCTGTCTCGGGCATGGATGTGTGTGATGCCCTTAGGTTAGTTAGGTTTAAGTAGTTCTACGTTCTAGGGGACTGATGACCTCAGAAGTTATGTCCGATAGTGCTCAGAGCCATTTGAGCCATTTTTTGTTACGGAGAAGGTCGGGGAACTAAAATGAGAGTGGCGACGTTCTTTCCGAGAAACACTGTTGAGAAAATTTTGAGAACCGGCATTTGAAGCTGACTACTGAACGATTCTACTGTCACCAATATAAATTGCGCATATGGGCCACGAAGATCAATTACGAGAAATTAGGGCTCACACGGAGGAATATAGACAGTCATTTTCTCCTCACTCTATTTGCGAGAGGAACAGGAAACGAAATGACAAGTACTCGTACACAGTACTCTCTGCCATGCACCGTGCGGTGCCTTGAGAACCATGTATGTATATGCAGACTATAAATGATATTTTGTCTGGCATAATAATGTGTAACTATGTTGTCCAAGTCCCTTGGTAGTGTTACCCAATTACTAATCCCGTTTAAGGGCCTAGGAGTCAGATAATTACTCGAATAGTGATATGATTTCCTTATCCCTTTTAAGTCATGGTATTCTCGTTTATGACCTTAGTTGACTTACGCCATTAAGTACAATAAAGAAAGAAATAGCATCCTCTACTACAAAAGGTAAGAAGAAGTATTTGTGTTGTAAAAAGTATCGGTCAATCTGCACTCAGCTGGAGAGATATCGTGTGCGGAATGGAGACCTCTAATCTCTTTACGTCCGCGTTTACTGCGACCGGGAAGCACACAACTTCCGGATCGCCGAAAGCCACGGCGCAGTCAGGCAGTAACAGCGGCAAAGATCAGATCTGGCGGTCCCCAACCCCTCTGCTGTGTCTTGCGATAGGGGTTACGACCTGGCAAAGTGTGGCGTTGGCTCGATCAGGAACTAAACCGTGAGCACTCGCGTTCAAAGGAAACTTTACGACCCGTCAAGGGTGGAGTACCACTTGTCAACTGCCTGTAGATCTGGACGCCGGTATCAGGAACCCGAGCTTCCAACGACTGTACAAGCTACTCCTTTCAAGATCCGAACGAGCGATAGTAAAATTTCGATAATGACATAGGACATCATTACTACTTTAAACTTCGTCATTTGTTACTATTGAAACAGTAGCAGCTCAATCAATAAGTGGTTTGTATAGGGGGAATGTTTACCTAAACTGTCTCCTCCTTCTTTTTCTTTTTCTTCTTCTTCATTTCCCTAGTCTTTGTCTCGTACATTCACGGAGCCGGCATATTACTGATATATGGATTGACAATCTTAGTGCTAAGGGATGGCCGGAAGCCCTTCCAGGTCTCCACCATTACTCCTCCGGTACGTAATTTCTGTACCCCAACTGACAGTATCTAGGGCTATCCCGTGTGAATGTGTGAGGACGTTCTCGAATTGTCTGCGAATTGTGCAGTTGACATGGGACGTGGGTATCAGACCAGTATTCACCTAGTGGGATGTGGAAAACCGCTAGAAAAACACATCCGCGCTCGTCAACACACCGAACGGCGTCGTTAATCCGCTGGGAGAATTTAATACGATGACTGCGTGCCTCACCGAATCGCGGAAGATTCGTGCTATCTCTCGCAGCAATCGGTTTCGGGTCCTTTTATCGAGACTTTGTTCAACTGAAACGGAAGTATAACGATAAGGCCTTCTCTAGGTGATTTTTTTCACAATTTCTGTTGATTTGTAGCTCAGAGCCGGTCCCTCGAAGGACTTCCTTTAACTTTTCGTAATCATTCACCACCAGAAGAGACTGTTTATTACTGGTTTGCAGAATTTCGTGGTAGTCATTCTCCATTAGCCATGAATTACGAGAAGGAAGACTTTAATCTGTTGTTTTTCCCTAACACATCCTCACTCTCCCCAAACGGAACGAAAAGGGACAGTACGTTACATACACTTAGAGAGAAGCATGTCACAGACGACCATAAATTCGATTTTTCAACATTATTTTCAAGTGGAAAATAATGTTTCCAGGTGGATTCCAGACAATTAAACCGATGCTGCGCAAGACTCGTGATGTATGCTATAGGAAAATGCCCAAGAATTTCGACCGATAAAATGTAAAATATATACAAAGTACACGGTGCTAGAGGCAAAAGAGTCTCAGTAACGATTGCCTGTAAAAGCTACGAGCACTACTTCATCGCCTTTAATGTGAAACAAATCTCATCTACTTCAAGCACTCTGTATTCCACATTTTGAAAAGTGAGCCGAAACAAAGGAAAATGTCCAGTGAACATGGCCTGAAAAGTGCATACTGTAACAGCTATGAGCATTTGTTCATCTTTGCTACGGTGCTTAGAGCATTCATGTTGGAACGCATGTTTTCTGGACATTAATTCTTGTTTTGGTCCATACAACCTTCCTGCCAAAATACGGAAAGCAAAGAGCTTCGAGTGTCTACTAAACTATTTTTTCAACATCTCTAAGGCAACGCGTCTTCAAATCTCTGTACAGACCTATTTTTTTCTCCAACAGTCATTTGCGGTTCGCAGTTTAATGCTGTTAAAAGCGTTGGCAGGCGTCACAAATTTCCTTAAGTTCACTCGACTTTAGGAGTTTCTTAGCGGTAATGAATATATTCATTAAACCTTCATGCACAGTGCGGCAATTTTTCACGCGTTTTCTCTTGAACTATGCTCCTTACGATTAGATATTTGGGTAGGTACATACTGCGGCACATGTGGATACTGTCTGCGAAATATGTTGGATACAGAGAGAATGACAAAGAAGAAACAAAACTAAACGTTACGAATGATGCGACAAGCTAAATAAACTGTTTATTATTTCGAAAGAATGGAGAGTGTAAGGAATGCAGATATTAGAAAGGACGTTAAACAAGAATGTATGAGAGTAGAAATCGATAACAAGAGATTAAGATGGGACGGGCATGTTAAGAGGATGCTTGAGCAGAGACTTCCCAAAATCATGGAAGAACTAAAGATGGATGGAAAAAGACCTAAAGGGCTCCGAAGAACACGGTGGAAAACGGGAGTGAGAATATCTGTGGAGAGGAGAGGTGTGACTTGGCAGCAAGTGGAGGAAGAAAAGTGGTGGGAGGACCGAACCAAATGGAGAGAACTCGTCAGCACCCAGACGCAGCAGTAGCTGGAGCAGGTTCCGGATACATACATACATTATTTCGAAAGTAATGGCCACAACTGTTAACACTGCTTATCTCGTTGAGGGGAATGCCTTCATGGAAAAACTTTTGAGGTTGCCTACGGAACCGTGATTTTACCCAGGCTTACAACTCTTCATCCGAAGCAAATCGACAGCCATGAATGTGAAAACGTCAGGGCCTAAAACACGTAAAAATGACATGCGGAGTTGTTGGGAGCAACCGGACAGTATGGAGTATGTCTAAGGGCTTAACAGCCAAATTTCCGCAGCGTACTCGAAACAACCTTGGCAGCAACACGTGGGCCCGCTTCGGAGTAGGAGGTGATCACCTGGGTGCATTCATGGTTCCGTAGACGAGTGCAATGATTTTTCCATGTAGGCATTGACCGTCTTGTCTCACAATGGGATAAATATATTAACATTTATAGCTATTACTTTTGAATAATTAACAGCTTACTTGTTTTTCTTCCATTTGTCTCGTACTCATTAGATAGCCTCTTATATCACTCATTGAAGAGAGTCAGGGAGAGGTTGTAGGTGTTGCAAACCAGATTGGCAGAGACTCAAAGTATCCTACTTGCTATGTTTCAAGAACCAGTATTAAGTGAAGAATCTAGGAATGCACTTTAGATTCAGATGTAGCACTCCTGAAATGACAATAAGATAATCCTATGTTAAGTGCGCACAAGTACGTTTCAATAGACACCGTTCCCACGTAAGGGGAAGAAACGATAGTACATTGTACAGGGTGATTCAGAGAATCGGGAAAATTGGAGAAAACTATATATTTTTATGAAAAAAAATTAAATAAATTCGCTTATGTCATTTAGTAGTAAAAACACGCAATTTAAGAATAAATAAAGTAACTTTGTCTCCTGAAGTTGACATCTTGCATGTGATCGCCATTTTTGCACAAACATTCGTGGAATCTCTTAGTGCATGGTTCGAAGTACCAGTTCACAATTCAAGAATTCAAGTTTTTCGGAAATTCGTTCTCGGATATTAGCTTTCAAATCTCCTGTTGTAGCTGGTTGAATAGATACATATTGCTTTTAAGGTGACCCAATAGAAGATATCGCACGCTGACATATCGGAAACCGTTTCTCGAAATTGTATCGTTGCCGAACAACTGGCGTACCAGGATTCTGTATTTGTGCCGTGTGTGACATGCACCCGTCTTCATGAAGTCAGTCTCTGTCTGTAGGTTTTGCGCCACGAAGGAAGAAATTTCTGAGAATTTACGTCTGGAACACCGAATTGTATGGTAAATAGACATGGACTGTGGGGATACCAGAACAGAAGAGAATCGAATCGCTTGAGATGTGGTGCTACAGAGGAGTGTTGAAAAGCAGGTGGGCTGGTAAGGTAAGGAATGAGAAGATTCTCCGCGGAATCGGTGAGGAAAGGAATTCGTGGAAAACACTGACAAGGAGAAGGGACACGATAATAGAACATCTGTTAAGACATCAGGGAATGACTTCCATGGTACTAGAGGGAGCAGTAGAGGACAAGAACTCTAGAGGAAGACAGAAATTGTAATGCATCCACCAAATAATTGAGGACGTAGGTTGCAAGTGGTACTCTGATACGTAAAGGTTGGCACAGGACAGGAATTCGTGGTGGGCTGCATAAAACCATTTAAAACACTGGTGAGTCAAAAAAGGAAAGAAGCACGCATCAGAGAGTGGAACATTCCTAAACGCCACATCAACTAATCTGAAAGCATCCCTAGGGATGCTAATAGTAATGGGTTTTCGTAGCCTCCCTACTGTTATTCATCTTTATTGGTCATCAGACTGCATTTTTCACACTTCTAGATTCGCTGATGTGATGACTCTGAAAATATTTTTTAAAATTCTAAGTCACAATAATTGAATTGACAACAATAACATGCCATCCGATATTCTTGTGCCTAATGAGAATTTTTTTTTTTTTTTTTTTTTTTTTTTTTTTTTTTTTTTTTTTTTTTTTTTTTTTTTTTTTTTTTAGAAACTAACGGAAATGGGCTTTGCCTGAGAGGCATAGGTGGTTAACAAAATCGTCGTCACCGTATATCTTTTTCTTTTGCGTTCACTGAATGTCGTCACATTAGGTCACCGTGAGGTATCACTTCATGGACGATGTGCAACCTGTGCGGATAGTGATGTAAATCCTGCGAGCATTTGAACTATGCAACTGTAAGGAATACGGCGACACACTAAACGAGGTGGGTTTGCTACGTCAGCAGAGGAAGTAGTTGCGGAATTCTGTAAGCGCGGTCTCGACGCTGTCAGTTTTTTAGAAAGGTTTGATGCCAAAAGCACGTTTCGTATCACTTCAGTTATTCAAGTTATCAAAATGGCAAGAAAGTGTGTGCTGACTCCTGGTACTCAGCTTCATCAATCACCCAGAGCACCAACATAAATGTCCCTTTTTTTATACACTGTATACAATGGGAAGTAGTCTTTGTCATTCATCTCATAGAGTATTCATGTAGGTGTAGAAGTAGATACAAACGGGCAATCCTTTGTTGTATTGCACACTGCCGTCAGATGACTGCAATTTCTTCCTGTAGGAGTTCTGTGGAGGCCTGACGTTGACAGATGCGAGATTTAATACCTGAGGCCGTACATCAGCTCAAAATGCCGCAGCGCGAATGAGCAAACTGCAAAGGTAGTCTCTGTGAGAGGAAATTAGCAGAGCTGTACATCGCACATTGGTAGCTCCACGTTAGCGGGTCCAGTCACTCCTGTTTTATGAGCGCACGACTTCGGCGGAAGCACGAGAGCGGCGAAATTTCGGCAGTTAATGAGCCGGACCGCGCTTAGCGCGCCAAAGCTTCACACCGGCTTCAGACTTTGTTCTCCACACGGAGAGCGGAGTGTCGGGCAGATGGGGCGCTGTGGTCTCGGAAATTATGGCGCCCGCAAAGTGAGGCCTCAGGCGCGGCGTCTGACAAAGGGCGGGAGCGGGGTAGCTGGCGCCAAGAGAGGCACGCCAGGTAGCATCTAGTGTGGCGCCACTAATTCAGATGCCATCTCATACATCATTAGGAACCGCCCTTTTACCTTTTCACAGAAACAAAGAACGTTAAACAATTTTCGGTACATATAGTTTTATTGTTTCTCTAACACATGCCACACAGGTGGATATTGCCCTAAACGACACATGCATAATCACAACAGGCTGCTTCAGTCAACTCCAGCCGAAGGGCTCTACCACTTTGCAGGAAATGCACCAGCTCTTGTCCGAAGAGAAATAGCAGCAAACAGGGAAAGAACGAAACTGGTTCAAAAAATGGTTCAAATGGCTCTGAGCACTATGGGACTTAACAACTACGGTCATCAGTCCCCTAGAACTCAGAACCACTTAAACCTAATTAACCTAAGAGGACATCACACAACATCCAGTCATCAAGGAAACTGGGGCAGGAATAAATGCATCCCATGCATGGGATGAAACCTTGCACAAAATGACGTAAGTCAAGGGACGTTTCCTCAGGACATGGGAGAAGCTAACAACCACTAACGAAGAAGCGACACTGCAACTATGGAGGGATCAGACATCCCAGCCTCCTGGTTGGAAATGATTCTCAGAGTCTTTCCCCCTTGGTCATGATGAGAGGTGGACGATCTGGAGATCCTTCAATAGGCTGAGGTCAGGAGTGGGAAGATCACGGGTTAACCTGGGAAAATGAGGAAGCATTGACTTTACCAATCAAAGGATAATGCACTGGAAGTGGCCAAATATTGGTCAAAGATTGTATAAACAGCGTTGATCTAACAGTAATTGCATAAACTATGCTTTATGAATGTTTCTGGCACGAGAATAATAATAATAATGGTTTCTCTAAATAAGTCATAGACTTTTGCGTTCATGTGACAAAATTGTAAAAATTTTCTGCACCTGAGTTGGTACCTCAGTAATTTCGTTTCCGGAAGGATTCAACAATTTTTGAGCTGAAGAATCTCGTTGTTCATATATTTTTTCTTAACACAACGGATCAACCAGGAAGTGTTTAGATGCTGGCTCAAATGATTATGGACAAGAAGACATGAATTTCATCTCTCCCCCATCATATAACCATTTGTAAAATGATGCGATCTTGTGGCTGTTTTTCCGGATTCCACCCAATGCCTTTTGGCAAACAAATTATTGTATTCCATTCGGCATTAACTGTTCCCGACCCTCTAAAGGAATACTGACAACATATCTGTTAGCTATTATAAGCGGAACACGTGCGTCCTCGGTTCCGCATAGTTTTAACTGTGATAAAATGATGGTGCAGTGTTCATATTCTGCACGCCAGCTAAGTAATAAATGCGCGTATTCGCATGCTTACTTAATAAGCCGGCTACTACCCTTTCCTTTGTGCGAGACCGCATGTGTCTGATAAGCCTGATTCGAAATTCTGGATATTAGTATTCTCCTATTCGTGTACTCTTCGTAAACTCTTTCACTGATGTGCCATTACTTGTGCCAAATCGTGTATTTTCAAACAGCTGGGAGTGCCACAAAAACCTCGTGTTATCGTCAATCGTAGACTTACTTTACGCTTTTTAGACACTTTTGGTAACAGTATATTGTTTCCAAAATAACTCATCTGTAGTTGCTTTGCATATTTACGTGAATAAACTCATAATGGTATTTTTGAAATTTTAGTAATTTACTGTACTGTCATTGTGAATAACTTATCGGCGTTTGTGATATCAAGTTACTCTAAATAAGAAATATATCTTTACGCTAGCTTACTCTTGTGACGTTAAACTATACTGTCGGTTTTTATCGTAAATTAACGCTATTGTCGAATCTGTTAGTGACTGTAAGCTCAAAAAGTTTCAAAGAAGCAGTAAATTTCATAAAACGTTTTTCTGTCGTTATAGTCGGTGACAGAGTTTGTGACACCCATCACCTCATGCATATGCTGAACTGCACAGCATATATAACATGCTACCAACATATTTTCTGTAGACGTGAAGTCGAAAAACTATCCAAACATTGTAATGCTCTTGTAGATAATGTGGGACATTATACTATTGCCGAGTTATTTATCACTTTTGTTTATCTCATGAGTTCGTTAAAGTAACGAGAAAACTCTGTTTAGTATCCACTGTATTAACACAAATGACATACAACCTGAAGTGTTGGCAGAAGAGCCAACACCGTGTTGCTAGAGGAGGCCGAAATGCACGCTTTTAAGCTCACGCAGATTGGCGTGAGGTCTGGAACAGTTAAGGGAATTAATAGTAGCAAATAAAGTACGTAGTTGATGTAATACTTAACTTTAATCCATAATTGGTGAACATTGGTCTGACGGTACAGGCATCACAAGTTATATATCTATTGATAATGGCGCCTTGCTAGGTCGTAGCAAATGACGTAGCTGAAGGCTGAGCTAACTATCGTCTCGGCAAATGAGAGCGTATTTGTCAGTGAACCTTTCCTAGCAAAGTCGGCTGTACAACTGGGGCGAGTGCTAGTACGTCTCTCTAGACCTGCCGTGTGGTGGCGCTCGGTCTGCAATCACTGACAGTGGCGACACGCGGGTCCGACGTATACAACCGGACCGCGGCCGATTTAAAGGCTACCACCTAGCAAGTGTGGTGTCTGGCGGTGACACCACACAACCTAACATGATAACGTTAAGAAAAAAGTCTTTTTTAATAAGACAATGTGTCCCACATTGTCTTGACTAAGCAGGATAATACGTTCCGCTTCGAAATGGCCTACGTCGACGTTCAGTTCACTGTCATACCGAAGTAGCGTTACAGGATTACCAAGAAAGTGTGCTAACTTAGCAGTAAAGGTAGATCTTCAACAAAACCCTGTTAACAAATCATTATATACTACAATTATGTCAGTACAACTGACAGAAGCAGAAAACACAGGCGCTGACAGGTGTGTAATTCAGCAAGCTTTTGACCTTTAGATTTACAGGGTACAGAATCAGGGCCCTGACATAACTTATGGGGGAGAAGTTGTCTTACGGATTTTTTAGGAATTGTCTATCTGCCTGCTAGTGGCTCTTTCACAGAAGGGGTAAAGACCTTGTCTCCAGCGAGATTAGAACCGAAAACTAAAGCATTCTTCCGCATGAAGAGTAGACACTTCACCATTTAGGTATCATACAACCGCTTCAGACAATGACCTCTTGTAGTCCCAGTGATGGCCAACACAAGGAATTCGCAACGGAAATTGCAAAGTAAGGGGCAGGTTCTGGATTCAAAAGCATAGAATTTTTTAACACTCTTATCCCTTAAGTGTGAATAATTCAGGTATTTAATCTAAATTACTAGAAACTGTCGAGTGAATGTAACTGGATAATTCTGAACCAAACCAGGAAGTAAATCAACACTCGACGGAAACATAGTTGGCAAACGTAACGTACAATGCATTTCTCCATTTGCTGCTCAACCAATGTGAATTGTGAGACAGCTGGACCACGGGCGGCTCGCCTTTCGAAGACTCGGTGTCGCCAGCTGCAACCACATTTAGTGGGGGCAAAAATGCTAGTATGGGCCAAAGAGTTTTCTGTGTATTTCTGTAACTATCATTTGAGTCTAAGGCGTAGTTACCAATGACGTCCAGATGTGCCTACTGCAACTCGGTTATCATAAATAAAGAGATTAGAAAATTATTTTGGCGCTAGTCCTCTTTGATACATGTAGCAGGTATTTTAGTTTTTTCCCCCTTAAGCAAAATGCAAACTAAGGAAACTCATTCACTGAAACGATTCGCTTTTTAGCATCGGCGGACACTATTGACATTATGAATAAATAACATTCGTTTTAATGCTATACACTTGAAAACAGTTTCCCTGATGAACGCTTGCATTAGCACTACCTCTGAAACACAATAAAACAAATGAAAAGACAACATAGCACTATTTGTGGATTTTCGCATTTTGTAGTCAACTTTCATACGCTACGAAAACATATACACACGTTGTTGTAAATCATAAAAGCAGACCGTGAAAGGGAATTTCTTGCAATGTCCTAAATGCAGGGCTCAAAAGCTGCGAAGGTAATTGAACAATCCATTCGCTGCAGTGCAAGTTGGATTACAGATTCTGATAATATGAAAGGAAATAAAATTATGATGAGAACGTGAAACAAGGAGCCAAAAGTGCAGACAGTAATGTGTAAAATATGTCATATGTAAGCAAAACTGTCATTCATTCGTGTGTGGTAAGAAGGTCTACCACCCGCTTAATAGCTTGTCTGACCGTCTTTAGAACCGAGCGAGGTGGCGCAGTGGTTAGCACACTGGACTCGCATTCGGGAGGACGACGGTTCAATCCCGTCTCCGGCCATCCTGATTTAGGTTTTCCGTGATTTCCCTAAATCGCTTCAGGCAAATGCCGGGATGGTTCCTTTGAAAGGGCACGGCCGATTTCCTTCCCCATCCCCAGCTTGCGCTCCGTCTCTAATGACCTCGTTGTCGACGGGACGTTAAACACTAATCTCCTCCTCCTCCTCCGTCTTTAGAACGAAACACATCGCTGATTCTGCATTACAGGTATCCGACAATTTGTTGGTAGATTATGGAAGTATGTGGCATTACATGTCTATGCAAAGGCCACGTAATTCGCTCAAATAACGGGCCACGTATTTACATACGTGTCGCCCGATAGCGATCCAGAGTAGTTCCATAAGTTTTAAGCCGAGACGTCGACGGTAGTTCACTATAATGTTCCTCAAATCACTGAAGCACGCTTCTGGCTCCAGGACACGGACAATTATACAGCTGAAACATGACACTGCCGTCGGGGAAGACATCTAAGCATGAAGGGATTCAGATGGTTCGCAGTTGTCAGCTTTCGATAACTACCACAGCTTCCAAGCAGGTGCAAGAGAATGTCCCCCGTAACACTGCCCCCAACCAACCTGCGTCCGTGGTGAGCTGCACGTTTTGAGCCGCCGTTCACCTCAATGGCAGCGTTTGTGGGGACAACCATCGACCTAGTGTTGCAAAAATGTGATTCGACCAAAGAGCTAACACGTTTCCATTGACATATGGTCGAATCCCGATTATCCCATGCCCACTAGAATAGTAACTGATGACGTCGTTGGGTCAACATGTGAACACGTAGGTGTGGTCTGCTGCTATGCTTCAACAATGTACGATGAACGGCGTGGTCCGAAACACTCGTGCTTGCACAAACCTCTGTCCTCTTTCGGCAGAGAGGCCACATATCACCATCTATCCTACTTCACAGAGCAGACAAACCACTGGAACCCACGTTCTGTGAAGAGTCGTCGACGTCCAACCATTTAGCGCCCAGTCGTAGTTTTACTGTCCTTCTACCTCTTTCCGTACATGTTCACGACAGTATCACGTGAACCTTTGACCAGCTTCGCCGTTTTCGAGACACCCGTTCACTGGCTCTGCGTGATAATGATCTGCCCTTTGTCAAGGTCGCTATTTCGATGAGTTTCTCTATATACAGCCTATACCTTCGCTATAATGATCCCCCGTACGTGTCTGCTCTGCTTACATACTTTTGTTTTACTGCGTCACGTGCCCGCAGCCCCACCAGAAGGCATCCAATGATGCGTAGACGGCGTTCATAATGTTTTCGACTATCGGTGTATGTCAAATATTTTGATACTCGAAAATTCATTTATCAAAATCATACATGAATTATATACACACATGCCGAGCGTGCAGGCCTTGTGGTAAAGTGCATTGCTGAATCGAGTCCCGGTGACAGCGAGGATTTTTCTGTATTCATTCTAACCTAGCCGTCCCATCTCAACTATATGAGGAGTCGGTTGAAAGAAAACGGGGTTGTAATTCCACGTGAAACTACAAGTTCCTTTTCCCTGGATGTATAACTGGGGTAGATTAAGGGCACACAAGTCAACATAGTGGCGTCCAATAGAAAGACTTGCAAATATCTATTCACGTTGAAGTGACGAAAGTCATGCTGTAGCGATATGCACATATATAGATGGCGGTAGTATCGCGTACACAAGGTGTAAAAACGCAGTGGATTGGCGCACCTCTCATTTGTACTCAGGTGATTCGTGTGAAAAGATTTTCCACGTGTTTAAGGCCCCACGACTGGTAGGTGCACCTAGAGGCATGGGACATTACATTTCTAAATTCGTTGGGAATTCAAAATTTCGAGATCCACAGTGTCATAAGTGTACCGAGAATACCAAATTTTAGGCATTACGTATCACCACGTACAGCACAGTAGCCGACAGCCTTCGCTTAACGACCGAGAGCAGCGGAGTTTGCGTAGAGTTGTAAGTGCTAACAGACAAGAAACGTTCCGTGGAATAACCGCTGAAATCAATGTCGAACGCACGACAAACGTATCCTTTGGAACAGCGTTAACGGACTATGGCGCTTGCGCCTCCGCTGACAGCACGGTTTTGCTGTACCACATCTCCTGGACATCGCATCTCGGTCGCACAGTAGACGACCTGGAAAACGTGGCCAGATCACATGAGGCCCCGTCTCAGTCGGTAAGAGCCGATTGTACGGTTCGAGTGTGGCGCAAATCCTGTGAAGCCGTGGACCACAGTTTTCATCAATGCGTTGTGCAACTGGTGGTGACCATACGAGTATAATGATGTGGGCTGTATTTGCATGGAACTGACGGTGCCTCGATCCAAGAGAACGGAAAAATGGCTCTGACCGGCTACTTAGAGACCATTAGCAACCATCCATGGATTTCTTGTTGCCAGTAATTTCACTGGACCATAGTTGGAACTTCTGAACGGTTGTGGCGAATAATTGGGCCACCCACACCATAAGTACATTTATGGGACATAATCGAGACGTCAGCTGGTGCACAAAATCCTTCTGCGGCAACACTTTCGCTATTATGGGTGACTGTTGAGGCTGCATGGCTCGATACTCCTGCAGAAGACTTTCCACGACGATGCCACGTCGGGATGCTGCACCCGTTGGGCAAAAGAAGGTCCGACACGATATTGAGAGGTACCTACGATTTTTGTCAAAAAAGTGTAGTATGGATATTAAATGGGTGGCAAATCTGAGCGAATACTAACTGTGAACATTCGAGTCACAGAAACTATCAAACAAAGCTGAAAGTAGCTTTACATATTATGATCACATAGTGTCGTACTATTAGAGATGTGCAATCAACCAAGGACACGTGTTGTTTGCTACAGCTGCGGCGGTGTGTATTTTTCCCCAGTCGACTGAGCAACTACGAACTTGGTAAATTTCAACTTTTTTAAAATACTAGCCGTGTATCTCAGCTGCTAAATTTTTGACATTGTGTTTCTTTTTTAGTGTTCTCCCTGTCAAAAAAATATCACTGCAGGATTCTAAATGTCTTGTTGGACAGTTCTCTGGTTAGTACGGGATGTATTATAGAATTTTCACAACACCAAAAGATTCAGTCTTATGAAGCGTGGTCAGCAACCTTATTAAACACATGAGTTGATCATAATACGCTTTTCTTCTTCATAGGAAGCAGCCTGTTGATCTGTCTTGTGATACATCGATCGGAATTTACCACTGCATATGTAGCCAATACGCAGATATAATGATACCATTGTGGTATCGATAGCTACGATGCCACGGTATAGGTGCAAGTTCTTAGGTTGGCACTACGACTCTGACGACAGCGCCCTCTACCCTGCACTGTGCAGATCTACGAGCTCCGCTTGAGATTCATCCCACTTAATTCCGAGGAGACCACCTAACAACATTGTTCCTACTTCATAGGGGCTAGCAATTACAGACTGTGCTACTTCAGTGATAGTTAGTTCAACTACTAGTAGCTGTTAGATTTGATGGATGAACGGCTTCGCACCTATAAGCTCATCTGTACGCAAAGTTAAGTAAAAGAGTTATAACCTAATTGCAGTACCGAAGAATTTTCATCTTATCCTGCTCCTACCCACTTCCTAAATTCGTCCTACTCCTCAGTTTACAGGAGCAGACCCATGCGCCGCCTTCCAGGCTGAGTACAAAACCCATCACGTTGGTAAACATCACACAAGATACTGCATATTTGTCTCAAAACATATTTTGTTAGTACAATCGACTTCATGTAGCACGACATGGGTCGTGACAACAGTGAGTTGATGACTTGGTAAATAGATATAGTGTATTTTTCCTCCACTACTACAGAGCTCTACCCCATTTGTGTGTTCGACGAGGACGCATACATTTCACATTATTTCTTACCAGCTAAAGAGTCTTACACTGACCTCGCACAAAAACATTGCGAGAGTTAAGTCTCTTTATTCCGCCTTGTAGTCCCGACGGATCTCGACCACAATCAGTGTACTCTCAGGATTGTGTTAACGAGCCTTACAGAATCGTCACAGACTAATAATATTACAGAGTTTATTTGTATATAAATATCGTGTTCTGGTAGGTAAATGGTAGCAATGCCTTGGCTTAGCACTAAGCATACATATACACTAAAGCACCTAAGAAACTGGTATAGACATGCGTAATCAAATGCAGAGATATGTTAACAGGCAGAATACGGTGCTGCGGTGGGCAACGCCTATATAAGACAACACGCATCTGGCGCAGTTGTTAGATCGGTTGCTGCTACTACAGTGGCAAGGTATCCAGGCTTAAGTGAGCTTCATCGCTTTATCGTGGTGTTATAGTCAGTGGACAAGCCATGGGACACAGCGTCTCCGAAGTAGGGATGAAGTGGGGATTTTCCCGTAGAACTATTTCACGAGCATATCGTGGATATCAGGAATCCAGTAAAACTTCAAATCTTCGACATCGCTGTGGCCGGAAAAAGATCCTGCAAGAACGACACGAACGACGACTAAAGAGAATCGTTCACGTGACGGAAGTGCAACCCTTCCGCAAATTGCTGCAGATTTCAGTGCTGGGCCATCAACAAGTGTCAGCGTGCGAACCATTCAACGAAACATCATCGATATGAGCCGAAGGCCCACTCGTGTACCCTTGATGACTGCACGACACAAAGCTACACGCATCGCCTGGGCTCGCCGATATTGGACTGTTGATGACTGGAAGCATGTTGCCTGGTCTGACGAGTCCCGTTTCAAATTGTATCGAGTGGAAGGACGTTCACGGGTATACAGACAACTTCATGAATCCATGAACTTTGCGTGTAAGCATGGGGCTGTTCAAGCTGATGGAGGCTCTGTAAGGGTGTGAGGCGTGTGCAGTTGGAGAGGTACTGGACCTCTGATAAGTCTAGATACTACTCCGACGTGTGACACATACGTAAGCAACCTGCCTGATCACCTACATCGATTCATGTCCATTTGCATTTCGACAGACCTGGGCAATTCCGGCAGAGCAATGCGACACCCCACACGTCCAGAACTGCTACAGAGTGGCTTCAGGAACACTCTTCTGAGGTTAAACACTTCCACTGGTCACCAAACTCATGAACATTTTTGAGCATATCTGCGTTGCCTTGCAAAGTGCTGTTCAGAAGATATCTCTACCCTTCGTACTCTTACGGATTTATGGATATCCCTGCGTGATTTATGGTGTCAGCTCCCTCCAGCACTACTTCAGACATTAGTGGAGTCCATGCCACGTCGTGTTGCGTCACTACTAAGTGCTCTCAGGATCCCTACACATTAGGCAGATGTACAAGTTTTTCTGGCTCTTCAGTGTACATCAGATCTCACTAATTATTAATGCAAAGGTTAGTTTTCGTATTCAGTATTATTTTTAGCTACTGACGTGTGCTATCTGTCCAATATGTGTGTTTGGAATTCTATGGATCTGTCGAAATTACGTTAATAGCGATTGTCATACTCGGATTTTGCTGTAGGTAATATACGAGACATGAAGCAATAACGAATATACTAATAACATTGCAGGGTTATTTTGGTTGGATGTCATACTTATAATTACGTGTCTTCATTCCACGTATAAGTGCTGTCTGGGTGAGAATACGGTCGCTCACGCGTAAGCATTAGTTGTGGGAGCTTCATTCTGCTTCGTCCAGACAGGAAGAGGGAGGAGATGGGAGTAACTGGTCCTTAAACTGTTAGTAACGTTTAACCGCAAAGTCGTCCATTGATTTCTGCTGTTGACCACATAGGCGCCTGTTGGTTATATGACTGGTTGGCTGTGTTAGGATGTCCCCTCCTTGGGTGACTGATTTCGTAGCAATACCAACTACACAAGTCGCTAGGTCAGTCTCATTGTAGACGATTACGTATATTTATTGTTTAACTAATGCCAATTTCTCTACTATTATGGAGATGATGATGGTCTGCCGTAGTGTTGGGCAGGCACGTGGAGCTCTCTCGTTCGCAGCCAGTGTTGTGATGGCGTCTGAGGCCACTCAGGGAACTCCATACTCTACCACTAGCATCTCACTTGGATAATTCGAGGTGCACGTCCATTATGTGGCGAATGCAGAGAAGGGGGAGGGGGACTGAATCTTGTTTCTCTCGACATGTTGGGATGTGCTTGCCACGGTAGAGAAATGTTCACAGCAATATACCACATGTAGGCGTTAGAGGGGTATGTTTACTGCTGCAGAAACGTACTTTTCGCTGGGATCGCTGGAGGCGCTTGTCAGCACCATCCCTAGGTGTGTGTACTGTGTGTGTTCTGTAGCGCTATGCTATACACACATTATGTTTGGTTAGAAGAATCAGAACTTTGCTATGACGTCACAGAATATAGTAATGAAGCGGTGGCTTAGCAGGGGGGTTTTGTTGTAAATAAACCTTGGTAAGAAAAAGTACTGCTTACAGAATTTGCCATGTCGACAGTAATATGACATGAGATCATTACATCTCTCAACGTGCTCGTTTCTAATGTATACATTAGCAGTGTGGTGGTGCTTTACCAACGATTAATAATTCCGACTGTGATTGGCTGAGGGGATCAAGACGTCTTTGTGAGCTACACGACATGACACAATATGATGCAAAATGGCGCCATTTGATGTGATGTGATGTTGATGTGACGTCGCAAAGAACTCACGTAATTCCATAAATTAATAAGGTTACATAAAAATACGTAAAAATATGAATATTGTAAAAAATATCCAAACAAGTGGAAAATAGGGAATAATAATGTCAGTTACATATCTCTCTTGGTATGGCCTGTGTTGGTGCCTTGACTCATGTAATATTAAATTTTTATTATAAACAAACAAAACTGTTGTGACTAAATGTAATAAAATTAATTTGTTATTAGAAAATAAACACATACTACAACCTCTCCATTTGCTACTCCGCTCCATAATACACCTGACCCACACAAGTGCCCCCGTTATAAAAGATGAAGATGGGAACGTGGTACTTGATCCTCATTGGTCCAGTCAGTTCTGAGAGGAGAGGAGGAGAGGGACAGAGGTTCCCCAGGATGGCCTTCATCAATTTTTTGAGGTTCCCCAGGAGGAAGGGAGAGGGGGGGGGGTTGTAGGCCTTTCAATATGTATCACTCAAATGGGTAACCTGATTCCAGATGTGACAAGATCATTGCCTGAGTTGAAATGCTACTGCTCAGCTACTTCTGTAGTCTGCATTCCAGTTGCCTATATTTTCACTTCTCCACAGTTGAAAAGATGAAGTTACAGAAATAATTTAACTAGCTTTTCGGGATATAATTCATACATTCAAACTTCATTTTGAATCTCACACACAAATTGCCAACATTTAAGTTACACTGTTTCCTTTCCCCAGCGCCAAGGAAAGTGTTTGTATAAAAATTTATTCATAGTTCTACAGATTCTCTATCTATCAAAAATCTGAAAGACTAATCAGAGACAGTTTAGCTCAATTAAAAGGGGAGGGTTTAATACTTCACTCGCCAGATTGTTTCTGAATATGCGTGGCGCGCAAACACTCACTAAACCGGAATGAAAGAGGCAAAAATTGTGTATTAGTCATATGGAAATTCTGTTCCTTCTAATGCGAAACAAGTATGAATACAAGTCATTATGATGATACTTGAAGTTCCTTCGCATGTAGCCGTTCGAGGCGCACGCTCGCGGCTGCATCTACCGTGTTATAAATTAACAAAGCGCTGCACAGCAACGGTTTACACCCACTCCCTGACAGACTGCGACACACTGCCTCAGAATCCTCCGGTGGCACTGCCTATTCCCAGGCAAGGTCGGAACGCTTGCTTTTCGATAGCCAGCGCAACAGTGTTCTTGAGAAGCACCTTTATGGCAGCATTAAATTTCTAATAACTCTCTAAATTGGGTCTAAATTCGTAAGAAACCAACTTCTTGATTTATCTTCGAGTTGACAAATGTTTAAAGAACACTCTATTTAGACTCTGATCTTCTATGTCAACTAAAATTGCTTGTACAATTTCTTAAGTGTAACTTCGAGCAGTCATTGTCCTCTGAATTGGGGCTTTCTGCCGTCCCTCCACCCATTAATAATACTTTAATTCCCTTTAAACCAGGTGTATTTCTACAGATTTATAACTAGAATATGGTGCTGTAATACCAATATCAAAACTTCATAGTAAAGAGTTACACTTTACAATAATATCTAACAATACCCACAATTTTTGGAATACCTTCGAAAATATTGAAGATAACGCTAAAAAACTTCCATACCACGTTTACATGCTAAAAGACAAATACCATTAAAATTTCAACTATGCAACTTCAAGTTTTAGTGGATGCGAAATTTCGGTAAGTCATCGATAACTTGCAAAGTTATTAGCATAATGCACTGGTCTTAGGCTAAAATTAGTCTCATAAGACTACCAACTTTGATTCTTCAGATTTCAGCGCATGTGGAACGTGTTTAAAATGTCGATTTTTGTTGAAACTATTGAACCGAGGAACTTAAAACTCAGGAGTAACTATTGGAACTTTCATATGTTTATGAAACAGTGCAGCAATAAATTATCTTGTTTCAAATTATCTACATTTTTAGCAGGGTGTTGAGTATGGCGAAATTCCCAAACACTGGCCTTCGCGCTATGTTTACTAACGATCAACAAGGGAAGGATAGGGGCAATCCATGTCTCTCCCGTTGTTAACTCGCGCGATAGCTGCACAACGTCCAGGTTTTGGACAAAACATGGAAACACCACAAACACAGCACGTTACCACTCCTAATACGGCGTAGGAAAACCGTCGCCATTCAATTCAGCTCGCTGTCGATCCTAAATGGATAAATACAGGTCCTGTCTGGTTTTCAAGGGAACCTTGTACCATTTGTCCTGCAAAATAGCGGTCAGGTGAATATGATTGAAAGTGATCACGTGACATTCTCTCCAAAGTAGACCTCTAAGCCCAAGTAATACTGAAATCTGGTGACTGTAGAGGCCAGGGGAGACGCAACACTTCATCCTTGTGCTCACAAAGCCTCTCCTGGCCATGTGAACTGTTGTCTTAGAACACAGCGTCAGCATTGGGGAACAAATATTTTATCATGAGGTGCACCCGATCAGACAAATTGGGGACAGAATCCTCGGAAGTAGTGCGACTTTGCACTGTCTCCATGGAGACCATGGAATACCACGATATGGCTGACCTGATCGTCACCAAACACAGGCCACGTTTAACTCTTCGAACGTAATCCCGACCAGAACGTGGAAACAGCGTGTAACACCTTCAAATTCGCGGGTTTATGGCTTCCGTACTACCTTTACATGTTAAGAGGATTTGCGTCACTGGTGAGTGGTTTTGGAATTTCAGGTCCCCCAGCAGTTCGCTTTGTATGGAGCTCCCATCTTGTACTTTTGGTGTAGGCAGGCTTCACCAGTAGGATATTCAGTTCTGCGGCGACTTTTACAGATGTCGTCTGCTTTATGTTTCGTCACAGTTCTCTTCAATTGCTGCTCATAATGATTAAGTGGCACACACTTTCATCGGCGTTGTGACTTAGCGGATGATTTATTTCCCCTTTCCCTGTATGCAGTATAAATCTTCGGTACACTGCATCTTGAAATATGAAGTACTTCATCTACTTTGGTTACCGAAGCACCCCCATACGAGCACCAACAAATTGCCCACGTTCAAATTCACTCAGTTTCGACATAATGCACTTACAATTACACAGGACACTTCTCTGACCATGAGTGACACTTGCGACGTACTGAGGACGTTGGGCAGGTGGCTTTCGTAGTCAGATACAACAGTGCAACCAGTATCCTTGACAACGATCTGCTCTTATGTCCAAGCATGAATCCCTCGTGGTGCTTCCATATTTTTGTCCAACCGCTGCATTTTCTTCCCCTCACAGTCATAGGCACCAGGCTCCTTCATCGATTTCCACCGTACGTGAAGACATACCTTCTGTCTATAGATTACTAGCCACCGTGTCGGAGGCGTCGACGGCGTGAGATATTAAAATCGCGTTCTTTATTATACTTTCAACTGTCGCTGACTCGTTTCTTGTCGTCTTGATTCCCTAATCGACCAATACATCTGACCTCCTGAAGCACCTTTCCAGCACCACCGCTCTTCAGAGGCTTCTAAACAAAGCGGTATGAAATGATTCTGTCTTCTCAGATATCCAAGTTCGATAGCCACTCAGTTCTGTGCTCCACAAATAATGGGTTGTTATAACTGAAGTGTAGCTACGGACAGAGGTCCAGTGTGGTTTGTAATTATTGTATGGGAGCAGCATTTGGTAGATATTGTAATGCGTAAATGCGAAACTGATTTACTCTGGATAAAATCAGCTTCACCTTTTGGCTACCCTGTGCAAATCTGGCTCTGTGAATACAAAAAAGATGTATAGAAATGTTTGCGCATGTAATGGATTCGGGTAGGAAATGTAAAACGATTGAGATAGTCATTCATGTTGATTTTATTACTAACCGCCACTTAGACAATTTGTTCAATATGAGACGTCGATGAGATGCTGTACACCGTTAGATTTTCTTTTCAGCGTAAATCGGTTCAGCATTAACACATTAGTATATCTGCCAAATTTCGCTACTGATATATAAGAAACTATCAGCCTCGATTGCGGTAACGAAAGCAGCCTTTACCTACGTTTCAGCCCAAGTAACTGAGCCTTATCCAGAAGATAATGCTGATTCTATAATATGTCTGTGAGGGCATGGTTTAGAAATAAAAGTGGAACAACCTGGACCATGCCCTCGTAGATATATTATAGAATCTGGTTTATCTTCTGAAGAAGGCTCAACTACCTGGCTGAAACCCAGGTAAAGGTTGGATTCATTACCGCAATCGAGGCTGATACTTTCTTATATATATCAGATTATCACGATTGTTAACTGGGCTGCAGTGTTGAAAGTACTAAATTATGGCTACCTTACGGTAATTACATCTCACATTGGACCTCAGTGAGCAGCTGGACTTCCACTGCAGCCACCCGGTAGCTTTCCATCAATATTTTTGCTGTCACATTATTAATATTTTAGTGTGTTAGCTGCTGCTTTTCTTATAGTTAGCCATTCTCAGTTGTGCAATACTTCTGGCGTCAGACTGATGATTCCAATCATTATGACCTCCTGCATAGAATCGTCTTTATCCAACTCTGGACCTCAATACAGCTGCGATTTTGCGTGGCATATATTTCACAAGTCCTTGGAAGATCTACAGAAGTATGTGGCTCCTGACATTACTCACCGTTCAAGCAGTTCTCGAAGACATGGGCCGGTGATTGGTAGGTGGGGAGTACGCCTGTTGACAAAATATGGGCATATCGATATTTCGGTTAATTTTAGAGAAAATACCGATATTTGTCGACGACGTTTCTTCCACTGCTTTACCAATATGTTGATATTGAAACGGCATCATCGAGTGCTGATATTTCTATTTTATATTATTTTGTTTCGTAGTTTTCTGTAAATTTTCCAACTGTTCTTTTTAATTTGTAGTAGAACACAATTTTACTTTCAATGTGTGAAGGAATCTCCCTACTTTTTCAGCGTTTATCATGTCCAGTAATTCTCCTTGACTGTGTAAAGCAAGTACAGGTGGCACAAAGAAGTCCGACTGCACAGCGGAGTGTGTGTGTGGGGGGGGGGGGGGGGGGGGCATATGAATGGGAAAACAAGATTTCCTGTGTGAAGAAGTAGCACATCAGTTGCGCAAAAAATTTTTTAAGGCAGCTACTGTTTTATTCCTTGGATACACATTCTTCAAAAACTGTAGCTGAAAATGGCAAGATTGTTCTTTGCGGTGGGCGGAGACGTGTGAGGGGATATGCTGACGTAATCGACGCTCGACGCTACCAACAGAAACTGCAACGTTTAGCTTCACCACGCAATTTTGACACTACAACTGGTAGTTCGCAGACGTTTGCAGAAATAAAAAAAATGGGGATGTCGACGTGAGGAGTTCCGGAAAAATCCGACAAGTCACGAAACCGAACTGCTCACCCATCGGACACCTTTTATTGTGCCACTCACACGCAGTTACCGTTGTTAGCAACTTGTTTACCGGAAAGTGTTAACCTGCATTGTTTACCTTTCAATTCTTGCTCTAACGGGGGTAAGCAAGCTGCTAGTTTGTAGATGTAAAAAATAGCTAATAACATGTCAGTACTTAAATATACAGCCGTAAAAACAGCAGTATATTTACAATGTGCAGCCAATATTTTCATAGGCCTGTAAGTAGATATTTTTCCCATTGATATACAAATATACCGATATCTATTTTCGATATGACGAGGGTCGATGTTGATATCTTTTTCTAATATCGATATATCGGACTACCCAGATTTTTAAAAAATCGACGACCCATAGCGTCCCAGAGGAGTGCCTTAGCGTTCATATCAGCTGAATCTGATTGCCAAGACATCAAGATGAGTTCACTATGATGCTCCTCAAACACACAAAGCATGATTCATGTCTTGTCGAATGGACAATTATCCTGCTGTAAGATTCCATCAGTCTCAGGGAAGACACAATCAGTGACACAGACGAAACACGTATTAAGCGATACGCATAGCACAGAACGGAAGACTGTGATAACGTCTTCTGTAGCATTATATGGCCCCCCACTGGTACCGAGAGAGGTGGCGCAGTGGTTAGACACTGGACTCGCATTCGGGAGGACGACGGTTCAATCCCGCGTCCGGCCATCCTGATTTAGGTTTACCGTGATTTCCCTAAATCGCTCCAGGCAAATGCCGGGATGGTTCCTTTGAAAGGGCACGGCCGACAAGTCGAAACGTTTACACCGATCCACAGTCCAATCCCGATGACTCCGTGAGCGCTGCCTTCAAAATTAGTGGAGTCACTGGGTCAATCAGTGTACACGTATTTGTCGTCTGCTGCTCTGTCTCTCTCTCTCTCTCTCTCTCTCTCCCTCCCCCTGGAACTCTCACACGAAAATGACCCCTGTGTTACTCAAGAGGCTTCGTGGAAATTACATAGAGAGGGCAAGTGCTGGAGGAACTCGACTGGTATACCTTTACATTTGACAAAACTGATTAGAGGCTTGTGTGCGGTAAAAGAGCTAAAATACAATGCGATGAAAATGCTGCTGGCGACGTGTTCACACGATGACCTGAAATTACGTTCTGCTAATCCCGCACTACGATTAAAACACGGAGATTACTCAGTCTCTCATTTACGCATTAATTCAGACTGAACAGCAACTGAGCAGAACAGTTAAACTGAAATTACATATCCGGTTTCGAGCAAATTAGTCTAGGTGTTGTGCCATTTCTGAAATGTTACGTGCTGTGTGAGAGATTTTCAACTCTGACGCTTTACTGCTGCCTAACCACAAGGGTCTTTGACAGTACCGTAGCAGCCGATACTATCGTCCCTGGTAGGTAGGACTGATTTTTTTTATCCCCTACGCATTCCTTTGTGGGTTACGGATTACCTTAAAAAACAGACTTTGGGGAGCACTTTTGTGTCGACTGAAGTGATGTTTTAGAACCAAATGTAGGAGCGTGAAGATCTTCAGTATATGTTGTTACACTACTAAAAAATCAGAGAACAGAGTGTTGCACATTGTTAGTAGAAGCTGTATATCATTTTGTGAATTACTATCTAGTGAGATGAGATAACCTAAAACGAACGAGGAACTTCGCCAAAGATGAAATTGTACCAGTGTGTATTGGCAACTGGACTGGGATTAGACTGAGTATTCCATGAATATAATATTTATAAAAGGGCTTCGTTAAATAAAACCCATCACCTGTCCAGTAATAATATAAACAGTTACAGATTTACAACATAGAAATTTAATATTCCGTGAGGCACTAGCTGCAACAGTCAGTTATATTCCTCCCCTGAGATAGCCTGATGCTTCTTTGCGATCGTACAATCAGAAATGCGAATGGCAGGCTTCCAAGCCAGAACGCTCGTCGTAAGAAACATTTCCATCGCAACATCGTAAGGCGAATAAAATTTTTGGCCTTTAGCTTGTCTACGATTAACAAGAGTTGATTTTCGAGTACATACTGTGGCGTTTCTCCTATGTGGGTGGTGGATGAAAACATATAGACTGTGTACTGTCTATCTCTTCCCACGCTCTCGCCCCTTGGGGCTCAAAATGTTATTCAGGTCCGACTCACGTGGAACTACCAGTGGCCTTATACTCAAATCCCCGAATAACAGCAACGGATATTTAAATAAAATGACGATGTCTTGCCTCTGGATATGTCTCTAATTGCATATCTAGGTAATTTCTTCCCTACACCACATTTAAGGTAAAAGTTATCAGACATTCTTTCCCGTTCAAAGAATAATTGTTTCTCGCCTTTTCCGTGGAGATCGATATATACAGGGTTATTACAAATGATTGAAGCGATTTCACACCTCTACAATACCTTTATTATTTGAGATATTTTCACAATGCTTCCCACACACATACAAAAACTCAAAAAGTTTTTTTAGGCATTCACAAATGTTCGATATGTGCCCCTTTAGTGATTCGGCAGACATCAAGCCGATAATCAAGTTCCTCCCACACTCGGCGCAGCATGTCCCCATCAATGAGTTCGAAAGCATCGTTGATGCGAGCTCGCAGTTCTGGCACGTTTCTTGGTAGAGGAGGTTTAAACACTGAATCTTTCACATAACCCCACAGAAAGAAATCGCACGGGGTTAAGTCGGGAGAACGTGGAGGCCATGACATGAATTGCTGATCATGACTCCACCGCGACCGATCCATCGGTTTTCCAATTTTCCTGTTTAAGAAATGCCGAACATCATGATGGAAGTGCGGTGGAGCACCATCCTGTTGAAAGATGAAGTTGGCGCTGTCGGTCTCCAGTTGTGGCATGAGCCAATTATCCAGCATGTCCAGATACACGTGTCCTGTAACGTTTTTTTCGTAGAAGAAAAAGGGGCCGTAAACTTAAAACCGTTAACTTTTGGTGAATTGCGAATTTGCTGCACGAATGCGTGAGGATTCTCTACCACCCAGATTTGCACATTGTGTCTGTTCACTTCACCATTAAGAAAAAATGTTGCTTCATCACTGGAAACAAGTTTCGCACTGAACGCATCCTCTTGCATGAACTGTTGCAACCGCGCCGAAAATTCAAAGCGTTTGACTTTGTCATCGGGTGTCAGGGCTTGTAGCAATTGTAAACGGTAAGGCTTCTGCTTTAGCCTTTTCCGTAAGATTTTCCAAACCGTCGGCTGTGGTACGCTTAGCTCCCTGCTTGCTTTATTCGTCGACTTCCGCGGGCTACGCGTGAAACTTGCCCGCACGCGTTCAACCGTTTCTTCGCTCACTGCAGGCCGACCCGTTGATTTCCCCTTACAGAGGCATCCAGAAGCTTTAAACTGCGCATACCATCGCCGAATGGAGTTAGCAGTTGGTGGATCTTTGTTGAACTTCGTCCTGAAGTGTCGTTGCACTGTTATGACTGACTGATGTGAGTGCATTTCAAGCACGACATACGCTTTCTCGGCTCCTGTCGCCATTTTGTCTCACTGCGCTCTCGAGCGCTCTGGCGGCAGAAACCTGAAGTGCGGCTTCAGCCGAACGAAACTTAATGAGTTTTTCTACGTATCTGTAGTGTGTCGTGACCATATGTCAATGAATGGAGCTACAGTGAATTTATGAAATCGCTTCACTCATTTGTAATAGCCCTGTATTATTGTTGTGCCCCAGACATGAACTACCAAAGGGGAAGTCGGAAATAGCCACAACTTAGAAGATTTATTGTGAAATCAAGGTGGTACATAACAGCATAATCACTTGTGTCCAGGTCCGCATCTAAGAGTTCATCTACCGTAAACGCTGTCACAGTAACAGCGTCATGACAGACAGGACACCTGCTCTGTACTCCAGGAGATCCACCAGACGACTCTCCTTCCGAGCCGCGACGATGCGATTTAACCACAATGGGTTCCATCCTGTTTGGCTCCGTCGACTCCGGCGGTACAACTTCTGCGTGAGCACTTTGAAGTATCTCGCGCTGCTGCCACTGGTTCGTTGGCACACGGTCCGAGAAAGCGGTGGCCGCGTCTTACGTGCGGCAACCGGGCTTTCGAATGTTCAAATGTGTGTGAAATCATTTCAGCAAAATGAGACAGTGAATGTGTGGCGTAGTGTAAGCTTGACCGTGCGGACAATGTACGTGAGGAGTACAGTGATGAAGATACGATCTTAACTAGTGAAAGTGATACTGAAACAAGTGTTGAGCCATGGAGTTCATCAGCGTTGCCAAACAGGAAGCCACAGTAAAGGACAATCGTTCTCCAAGGAGGAGATACTAAACATAATTACATACATACGAGATTATCCGCAACGTAGTAACATAACAATTATGGACAGATTTCAAAGAAGGCTGCAGCAATATGACCCCGCAGTATATTTGAAAAACTACGGATGTTCAAGAAGGGCGAGGCGCACTTGTTACAAAACCTGGTTTTTTCGCGTTTCAAGGATGCTCAATAGAATTTACGAGATGCGCATGACAGTAACCTACTACATTATTGCCTTCAAATTGCGCGCGAAATGGATTACAGTGATACAATGATTTCAAGGGATGCAGTGGATGTTTGTATAGCTTCAAACAGTGCTACAGAATTGGAAGACGTGTGACAACGAAATTACAAACGAAGCGTCAACTGACAATCAATAGTGAACTCCAGAATCGCCCAGAAAATTTGTAGATGAGATAAATAAACTTTCTCCATCGTTGAATAAAGTAGTTGTTTTCAATGACCGACCAATCAGGATTTGAAGAAGAAATACGTAGCAAAGGAACCCTGGAAATTCGTGGTACCAAGAGAGTTGTATCGAGATCAACTAACTCCAGTGTATGACGCTTTAGTATAGAGCTATATCGACCAATAATCTGGATGGAGAATCGGCTGGAACGTTATTTATTGTGCTGTGAGAAATTGGAGGTGCTCTGCCTCCTACGATTGTTTCTCGTGTGCGTGATCTTGCTAGCGCAGCAGGGAATATTCAAGTCACAGTATGCAAGAGGAGGAAAATGGGCGAAAGAGAACTACCACTACGCTATTTGTGCTGCTTTTGGGTAATAGCTGTTCAAAATAACTTGCTTTGGCTTGATTCCTGGTTGCGTATAAAAATCATATTCCTTTAAACTATCCCTCCTGAATAGTGTGTGACATTGCAGCCCATACCACCTGGAACCGCTGGACAATTTTAGCCTCTGGATGTTTGTTCAGTCGTGCCTATAGAACATATTATCGCACTGTCTGCAGCTACGCCTTAAAGGATAGCCAGCTAAACGATAGCCGGCCGCTGTGAACGAGCGGTTCTAGGCTCTTTAGTCTGGAACCGCGTGACCGCTACGGTCGCAGCTTCGAATCCTGCCTCGGGCAAGGATGTGTGTGATGTCCTTAGGTTCGTTAGGTTTAAGTAGTTCTAAGTTCTAGGGGACTGATGACATCAGATGTTGAGTCCCATAGTGCTCATACCTGTGACGAAAGGTAGAGTTCCCCATTCTGTCACCTTTCTGATGCATATGGTGAGTGATTAGCAGCTAACTATTTTCCTCTCATAATTGTTAATACACTTTCAAATGACCCTCACTAAACACCTAACTTGTGACTTCACACCTAAGGGGTTCCTTGCAGGACTCTCCTATATTCGAATCAACTTAAGGAAATCCCTGACAACTGTCAGCGCTTTTGACAGCGTTCAACTGTGAACAGCAAACGGTTGTAAGCAAAAGTAGTAGCTGTTTATAGAGCTACGAAGAGGGGTTGCCATGGAGACGATTAAAAATCACGCTGTAGACACGGGAAGCAGCTGTTCCCAAGGTACAGACACTGTTCTGGATAATGTTTCTTAATCTGAAGACTGTGCTTACATTATGCATATAGTGTAGTACGGTGAGTACATAATTTCAAAGGTCATATGACGAATACGGGGAAATGAAATTTTTTCGATGCTTCACTACGAACACAGTTCATTTCTTGTTTTCGTTGCTAATAGAAAACTGCCAAAATGAATACCTGGGTAATGTCGGGCTAGCCAGCTGGTATTCAAATAAATTACTCATCATACGGATTATTAGCTATTTTCAAGCGAATAACCACATTTTATTACTTACGTTAGTCTTCTAAGAAGAACGAAGAACTGCTGTAACACCCTTTAACTGTATTTTTGAATCAGTCATACACCATCTGCGTCTTGTACTTTCCCCATCCTATCAGTCTGCTTCTACATTAACTTGAAGAAATGATCTGACTTGGCGCAACATAAAGCGTAGCGTCAGTCGGGAAATTACACAGAATAAAGACTGATGTGTTAGGTAGTTTATTTCTCGTTTTGAACTGCAGTAATAGCGTCCCGAGCCCCTTGGAGGCCAGTGTATTGTCGCCTTGCTGTAAACCCCACACGCACACACACGTTAACATCCCGTGGTGCGTCTTTCCAAAGCGTTTCCGACTACTGCGTGGTGTCATAAAAGTAAATGCTAGCACGTTTTTAGATTAAATTTAAACGTGGTTTATTCGCAGCTTGTGACTTAATCCATTTCAGCAATTTTCTTTTTACATCTCGCTAGCTTTTTTTATTACGTGCGTACAACAGGCAAATGAGTCGTCGACGTAGACGAACCGTTACAATCTCCGTAGCTTCCTGTTCCATGGAACCAGAAATGTAATTCATACAGCTTAGAAAACAATAAAAGCCTAACTTCAACTATTTTCAGCGGAATTAAGTATTGCATTTCATAAAGTATTCAGACACGACCCATCATTTTGCAACGAAAGGAGACCCCCTTTACATGTCAATATAAGATCAGAATATTAATAGGGAAATACAGACAGGAGTTGGACGATAATATGGCAGCACCGCTGGAATTGCAAGCTTTAACGTTACAACGATCAGTCACAATAATGTGGTACGTAGGTTGTTTATGTGCTTGTATGTTGGTAGCGCTATGTAGCGCTCTGTTTTAAATCTCTGACTGCACTGTGTGCAGTCTGTAAGAGACCCTCTCTGGCTGGTCGGACTTTCAGTTGGAGGTGAACAGCCAGCAGTGATGGAAGTTGGGTGTGAGTTGTCAACAGCGATAGAGGTTAAAGGTTAATAGTTAGCTGTGTTGGAGGTTTGCAGTATTAGCATGAGCAGACAGTCTGAATGAATATCCATTACCGAGATTTATTACTGATGATTATATAATTTCTTTGAACTGGGTGTCACATTATTAAGGTAAAAATACATTGTTTGCTTTGCAACAAATTCTTTCCTTTGCTAACCACATCCCTATTAGTAGTTATGGCCTACAGTAGTTAGAATCATTTATTTAGCTGACAGTATTGGTGCTTGGGGCATTGCTGTAGTTCGTGTAATGGAGATTTTTGTGAGGTATGTGACTCATGAAATGTATAGGTTATTGTTAGGATTTCTTCTTATTCGGGCGAATTCTTTGGTATTAATTATTTGAAGTCAGGTTATCATTTTTGAGCAGTCAGTTGCATTGCACTAGGATATTGTGGGTCAGTGCTGAGATGATAGAGAATAGTAATGTGACACTAGCATTCAATCTCACTCAGCTGTTTCAGAATCAAATAACGTAGAAGTTGCACCTTCTCAGTTATTTCAATCTAAATAAGTAAAATCATTCTAAGAAATTTCACCTGGGGGCCCTGCCAGGATACCTCAATGGAATCTTCTGATTTTTCTTGTAGTTTGAATAATTAGTGTTTGATTATAAATTAGTTATTGTTATTGCTAGCACATAATTGTATAGAGAATTTTCTTAGTAGTTGTAGTTTCTTATTGTTGTACTGTATTGCAATAAGCAAAGCAGTTGTGGAATGCATATGGATTTGCATTAAGTATCAGACAGTTGCTTTTGCAACTAATTAGGTAGTTATTATATTCAGTGCTATTTGAGTGTGCCTTCTAATTTTTCCTTGTCAAATTCTTTTGTGTGTTACTTTTTAAAATAGTGTGATAATCATGGTGTGTGAAAAATGCTACACTAGACTG
The DNA here is from genome assembly GCF_021461395.2 of Schistocerca americana. Lineage (NCBI taxonomy): Eukaryota > Metazoa > Arthropoda > Insecta > Orthoptera > Acrididae > Schistocerca > Schistocerca americana. The sequence goes on from NC_060121.1 coordinate 99,838,915, forward strand.
CAAAGCAAATTGAGAAACGATAGTGAGGATGAGCATAGCTTGTCAGCACCACCATGTAATGAAGTGACAAATGTCCAAAATAATTCTGTAATTGTGCATAGGGACATGGATCAGGCAATAAATAATGGTGTACATCGTGAAACAATTAGTGAACAGGGAAGTATTGATAATCGATCGGTCAGCAACAGTTCACCTCAGGAACGTGCAATGATAGAACATCTTGCGAATACTGTAGATACAGGTTTTGCGTCATTACCCTTTTCTCAATTAAGTCAAGATTCATTCTCTGTTTTTCAAAATACGAATATTGCCAATGGAAATGCACCTCCAAAAAGCACAAAGAAACATGTTCTATACACTAATATATTGTTATTGCAGTTACTGAAACAAATGAAACAAACGATCTAACAAAATCAGAAACAAATACAACGAAAATTTCAAAAGTTAGACACAATCGAACAAAATTTTCAGAAGTTAGACATAATTCAGCAAACTTGAACAAACACGTGAAGATTTAACTGCTGAATTACTTACAATGGAATCTAAATGTCAAAAAGTTTGTAAAGATGCAAAAATATTAGTTTAGGAGTATTTTCAGCCTATTTTTTTGGCTGCATTACAGAATCATGAAGCAGCCATAAAAGAACTGCAGATTATTGTCCACGAAAATCATGACACCTTGCAAGCCAAAATTCACTCAGTTGCATCTACCAATATGGTTACACAACTTCCAAAAGATCAAGAAAACTTAAAGGACACGGTAGATACGATTACAACACAAATGGGTACACTGAAAGTTGGTTCAGAAAAAAAAGAAAACTCAGAAGAAATCAGCACATTATCAGAAAAAGTAGTCGAACTTTCGAATCAGTTATCTAGTTTATCTACGAAGGTAGATGATGACCTGAATGCTACAAGATCGGTAGCCTTTACTGATACAGAGGAATACGAAGCAATTAGGAAGTTCAAACAAAGTCAGAAGCAAATGAATACGCAACACAAAAGAGAAATGCGGGACGTACAGGATCAGTGGGCACACGTGATGCAAGAGTGACACATTTCAGAGGATACTCGCGTTCCGATACGGGAAGAAATATTTAGTAATACGGAAAGGTAACAAGGCAATAATACATGGTATTTTGGAGATCTTGAATGGAGTAGGCAGGGTGGCCCGAAATTTTAGATGGAACAGCCGACACGATTTAAGAATGACAGATTTGCAAATCGGAGACACGATGACTTTGACTATAAGCTCGTCATCACTACGCGAAAAATCGGAACATTCAAGAATTCTATTAATATATACATCCACAGGCTTGGTTTAGTCAGTTTTCTTACTGCTTTCCTCATAATTGAATATTAAAGTACAAAAGAAAATAGACAGGGATACACCACATTCCTTGTGTAAAACCGTTGATTGAGAAATAGTTTGTTTTGTGACTTAGTCTTTACCATTAAACGTTTGACTTCAAGTTACTATTACGTTTTCTCGCATTTAGCATGCAGCGATATTTTGAAGTCAACTATCTAGTCAAAGACCTATGGAATTTATTAAGACAGTAATTTTATGAGTTTACTTTTATTGGGAACAGACGACACAGTCTCAGTGTGTGTACATTTTGATTGTTAGTTGCACGATACATCACGACTATAAAGTCCACATTGTTGGAACATATATTGATAATGAGATTTTACTAGAATATTTTGGTTTACTTGAAAAGACATTTTTTATTTAAACTACTTTCTGGGATATTACAGATGACAGCTTCATTACTCCTTTTACACTGTACCTGCTTTATGTCTCCACAGTTTTTCTACATTCTTCTGGAAAGTAAAACATGTTTTAGTAGTGGCTTTTGTGGCATGGCTACAGTGAGAGAGTTATTTTCGTAACACAACAATATGTTACAGTACAGTACTTTCAAGGTCACGGCAATGAACGCAATAATTTTAACATTTATAGCATAGCACTTCACTTTTGTAAATGACAAGGTAAGTACATTAACTTCTGGAGAACTTTGCTTATGGACGACGATAACTATTACTCTTGGCCATTTTTATCGTTAAGCAATTACATAAATTATCTTACAGCAAGAAGCACAGTTTATCTCTACATGACACGCATTTGAGTGATTATCTTCTGTACTAGGAAGATTTTTACGAAATACTTTTGAACTACTATGATATAAAGAAAGTTTTCGGCGATACATTTCATTTCGCAGTTTAATCTATGACACCTGAGGGTATAATTACATTTACCACCATGGCGGTACACCTACTTTGTGTACCATGCGTGTGGCAAACGCAAGGAGCCCTAGCTAATATGGTATTTGCTTATACAATTTTACACATTGGTACCATATTTCTCTATCACAGAAATACAGAGCTATCTGGTCAGTTTAATGAGAGAAATGAACATTTACTACGTCAGTTACACATGCCTACGTAATTAGACAGATTGATTACTTCACATTTAAGAAATTTTACTTTGCCTGTACTTTGTGAACTGTTCATATTTTTTCGAAACCACTGTGATACTATGAGAGATTTAAGTGTTGTGTTTTGTATAGGATCATGATTTTTGAAGTATGTTTGAGGTAGATGAAACTACTGAAACGAGCAGAGAGGATTTTTTTAAGGTTTTCAGACTACAACGATTTTGAGATTTGAATGATTTGTTATGATGATGGTATTACAATGACGATGTGTATTATGATGATCAATAAGGTGATGCTATGTGAGGAATATGTTTTTCTACGTGTTTATGATGATGAAGTATTGAAGCAGTATCGACGAGTAATAAGGTCAGGAATAATGAGTATTGGTTAGGGTCTCTGGTTCGTGGAAATAATGTTGAAAACCAAGAATCATACTTTAAGAGTCATGAAAAGTGTATATATCTGTGGATGTGAGTACCACAACGCTGATGGAAATTTTGGACAGTGTTATTCATGAGACTTCTTTTCCATGCACTTCCAACATAAATGTTCAACCTGTGGAATTTTTTTATTTGTATCAAACTGTCACTGTAGCGGGAACTGTTGTAAATATTTCGGTAAAGTGCTTGTGATATTCGCTTTGCAACAAAATCTTTCCTTTCCTATCCCTATCAGTAGTTAGAATCTTTTATTTAGCTGGCAGTATTTGTGCTTGCCGCATTGCTGTATTTCGTGTAATGAAGATATTTATGAGTTAAGTGACTTATGAAATGTATAGGTTATTGTTATTATTTATTTTTATTCGGGCCCATTCTTTTGTATTAATTATTTCAAGTCAGGTTTACATTTTTGAGCACTGAGATAGCGATGCGCTAGGATATAGTGGGTCTGTGTTAAGATGATAAAGAATAGTAAAGTGACACTAGCATTCAATCTCACTCAGCAGTTTCAAAGTCAAGTAATGTAGAAGTTGCACCTGCACAGTTATTTAAAACTAAGTAAGTAAAATCATTTTAAGAAGTTTCAATGTGAACATCTGTCAACACCTGTCAGAAGCCCGACTAACCACATGTTGCACCGTGGAACGCTGTAGAAACAGTGTCAGTGGGGTCCTGGAAGGCACCGACAGGCATGTGGAGCCATGCCGAAGCCACTGCCGTGGCCAGCTGAGCTGGGTTTACCATGACACGAAAAGCCGGATTGAGGTGGTCTTACAGATTCACGTTTGGGTTTAAACGCCGAGCGTGTGGTGACCACGGGAGTACGGTAAATTTTTCCCCTTTCTCTTCGAACCACGCACACACGCTGCGAGCGGTGTGACAAATTGCATTATCCAGGTGGTTGTTGCCATAGCGTCGAGGGGAAACAAACAACATGTACGGGTTGATGTAGTCTCCCAGAATATATGATTAATTGTGTTAGACTTTTATGCCTTCTAGAATGACGAGATCGCCGAAGGAATAAGACGAAACATTCCCCAGACCTTTACGTTCCCTCCTGGTTGCAAGGTATGTGCTGTCAGAGGTCTCACGCCGTACACGGCAACAGCCATGTGTTCGATGAGAATAAAACGTGAGTCATCTGAAAAGGCCATCAGTCGCCACTCAATTGACGCGCAGTTGCGGTATGGGTGCTCTAATTCGACTTTTCGTAGCCGACGAATAGCAGTCATCATGGGCGCACGAACGTGGTACCTGCTGCATAGGCCCACAGGCAGCAATGTTCGCTGGACGGTCGTTAAGGAGCCACTGTTTGGTATCTGCTCTGTTCATCTGAGCGGTCAGTTGCTCAACAATTGCACGTCTGCTCGCCCGAACACATCTCCACAGTCGTCGTTCAGTGTTGTTATCTATGGCGCGCTGCACAGTTTCGGACAGCGCCGATTTCTCATGCATGATACACTTCCACCATTGCAGCAAGCTATAAGTTTAGAAACATTCGTATACAAATCGACGATGTCTAACGAAATCAACATCATAGTGTCTGCAGTAGGTATGTCTTTTATTTTCTCTACTAATTGGGCACTATTTGTAGCCGAGAATTGCTGCTCAAATTTATAGTGTCTGTTCAAAATTGTTTTTAACGTATAGTAATTTTTTTAGGTTCTATATTGGGATTAATTTGTTTGTACTTCTAGCACCGGTTTTGTAATAACCTCTGTTAACTGGTGGTCAGGTTACATCACTGACAGTCGTAATAGGGCTTTAACAAAATCCATGCACACTACGCATTAAGCGTTCGGTTATAATAATTTATATGTTTTTAAAATACACAATAAATTTAAATCCTCATCACTTTCATGTAATTATTTATGTTGTTAGTTTGTCACTACATTTTAATTGCCTTAGTAACTAGTTGCGGGAAAATGTGCGTAATCTGGCTCTAGTTTTCTACAGTGCGATGTGTATTTTTGCAAATAATTTGTACTGTTACCTTTCCTAACTTATGACATGTATATTACCAATTATCCATATCTTGCATTTTAAAGTAATTGTTAGGGCCTACTTTGGATGTATGGGTATTTTCAAAATCAGCTTTTATGTTATAAGGGGTCCCACTGCTACTATGAGACATGTAATAAAATTATCTCCTTCATATGGGTATCCAAAATCGTTTGCTTGACAGTTTGCATTTCTGTTGTATCAGCTGTAAATGTATGAATGATGGGTTCTGGTCCACTGCTTGTGCAAAAGTGTATAACCAAAGTGTGACGTATTTTTTTTTGGGACAAAGCTTTTATCTTCAAAGATAACACTGTTTCCTTATACCCAAGTTCTGCTTGTATCATATGAGAAAATTTTTCTATAAATAATAGGTGTGATAGCGGAGGTTTCTACTAGGCTAGCGTATTCCGTACACTTGTGCCTCTAGCCAACATTTCATTAATTATTTGCAATGTGTAACAGTAGTTTTTACTCAAGAGTGCGCTAAACGATCTCTACACCCACAATGTGCTTTTAAATCATTCTGCTTTCACAATTACGATGATTTTTTGTAATTAAACCTCAGAAGTAGTTACGTGTGTATCATCACGTCGTTAAATGCGATAAAAATTTTTAGTCTGCAGCCTAAAAATTTGTTTATAACACGAAATGTGTTTCATGAAATTTTGACCTGTTAAATCGTGATATATATTGTACAATTACCACTATTTATGTACTTCACTTCTTGGTTTCAACGTAATATTTAACGTAAATTGAGAACTTTCTACCTCTGACTTCCTACGGCAGATGACGGTTACTCTGTTGTAACAAACTCTGTTATATTTGTATATTTTTCTTCTTTACTAGTCCCATAACCTTACACCATATAATTATACCTGTTTATTTTTATTCTTCCATGTTTTTTAAGTTGTCTGAAAATAACACGCCAGTGTATGTTGGCAAGATTTCCATTTCCCCCTTTCTTTTTACTATGCGTTTTTAAAGTACAATTTTAAATTTGAAGTATTCAATTAATGATTTGCAAGTGCACTTTGGTATTTTGTGGTAATCTCTTGTCAAATAAAGTAATGTTAACTTTTCACGTGACACATGTCACATACAGGGCATTCCAAGCCCCGGTCCCACCGAGGTCTCCTGTACAGGTGAATGTAAACAGCGGCTTCAGTTATTATGATCGTTTCATAGCCTTTGTTAATAATAACTTGACACCAGTGCCTATGAGCTTTAATTTGTACGCTAAAGGTATGATCTTTTATATTCAGGTGTATTTGTGGTCTTCTGTTTCTTACTCACTGATCTCTATGTGAAAATATTTAATTTCCAGCACTGAAGTTCGTTATGTGATCGAAAATCGATTTTGCTGTTGATAAATCATCAAAATTACGGCCAACGCTGCCCTTCCTTCTAATTTTAAAAACCTATGATCTGAATATCCACGAAGCCATACAAACCCCTCAGTCAATTAGAAATGAGTGAGAAACTTGTTGCTTTTGGGTATTTTCTTCTATCATCGCACAGATCGTGTGTTACTGTTACTGGAAACTTCTTATGACATGTATTGCGAATACATAGAAAGAAGGATCCTTTATTGTATGATTATATGATAGCGGAACAAACACTGGTAGCAGTTACTTCTGTAAAATATCTGGGAGTATGCGTGCGGAACGATTTGAAGTGGAATGATCATATAAAATTAATTGTTGGTAAGGCGGGTACCAGGTTGAGATTCATTGGGAGAGTGCTTAGAAAATGTAGTCCATCAACAAAGGAGGTGGCTTACAAAACACTCGTTCGACCTATACTTGAGTATTGCTCATCAGTGTGGGATCCGTACCAGATCGGTTTGACGGAGGAGATAGAGAAGATCCAAAGAAGAGCGGCGCGTTTCGTCACAGGGTTATTTGGTAACCGTGATAGCGTTACGGAGATGTTTAATAAACTCAAGTGGCAGACTCTGCAAGAGAGGCGCTCTGCATCGCGGTGTAGCTTGCTCGCCAGGTTTCGAGAGGGTGCGTTCCTGGATGAGGTATCGAATATATTGCTTCCCCCTACTTATACCTCCCGAGGAGATCACGAATGTAAAATTAGAGAGATTAGAGCGCGCACGGAGGCTTTCAGACAGTCGTTCTTCCCGCGAACCATACGCGACTGGAACAGGAAAGGGAGGTAATGACAGTGGCACGTAAAGTGCCCTCCGCCACACACCGTTGGGTGGCTTGCGGAGTATAAATGTAGATGTAGATGTAGATGTACGAGATGTACCCAGAAAGACAAGCAAAGTACCCATACTTATCACTTACAACAGACTTGAAAATATGGAGTGGAATACCACTTCTGAGTGAAAGATGTCCGTTCTAGGTTTAGAATATGTAATATGAATTTATATGCATTATTTCTATAGTATAGTTCATTGGTATTGGTTTTATTAAAGCACTCTCATCTGTTATTCATGTAATAATAACAAAGCAGTTAGCTATCATCTTTGTGATTAGATTTTTTGAATCTATTCCAATCACTATTTCTATAAAGGACGATTTAATTGTTTCACCTTTCTTCAACTAGTTACTATTACTGTGGGACACTTTTGGACATCGTTATGGCACATGAGTCCTACATTCGATGATAAAGGCGACAATCGCCTCTATATTTTTCGTACGATTTACAATACATACAAAATTGTCTACACTGTGACTTGTTTGCCTATACACAAGGCGTCCCAGGAGGAATAATAATTTCCAAGGGTACTTCAGGAACGATCGATCACTCGAAGTAAACAAGTCTAGTAAAAATGAGCTCTAAATTGTATAACTTAAGAGCTATGTGCAATTGTTCATATTCGCTGCTGTGAAACGCATTTCTTCAACTGAAAAAGTGTCCATAGCTCTTAAGGCGTACATTTTAGTGGACATGTTTACAATATAATTTATTCTCGTATTAGTTCATATTACCTTCTCTTTCATTGTGTAGAAGATGAGAAAATGCTCATAGCTCTCTTACATTTTACAGCCCATGTTTACTAGATGTTTTTGATTCAAAAGACCGCTCCTGTCCCTTCCCTGAATAATTATTGTTCCTCCTGGGACACCCTGGTTTATAAAGTAGTATTTATAGAGGGTAGTGTATTGACAGTGACCCGGCCAAATATCTCACTACAAAGAACGAAACTCGTCTAGCATGAAGGGGGAAACCAGATGCAGCTATGGTTGGCCCTCTAGATGGCGCCGCCATAGGTCAAACTGATATCAACTGCGTTTTTTTAAAAATAGGAACAGCCATTTTTATTACATATTCGTGTAGTACGTAAAGAAATACGAATGTTTTAGTTGGACCCCTTTTTTCGCTTTGTGATAGACGGTGCTATAATAGTCACAAACGTATAAGTACATGGTATCACGTAATATTCCGCCAGTGCGGACGGTATTTGCTTCGTCATACATTACGCCTGTTAATATGGACCGTTTACCAATTGCGGGAAAGGTCGATATCGTGTTCATGTATGGCTATTGTGATCAAAATGGCCAACGGGGGGTGTGCTATGTATGCTGCTCGGTATCCTGGACGGCATCATCCAAGTGTCCGGACCGTTCGCCTAATAGTTACGTTATTTAAGGAAACAGCAAGTGTTCAGCCACGTGTGAAAAGTCAACCACGACCTGCAACAAATGATGATGTCCAAGTAGGTGTTTTAGTTGCTGCTGTCGGTAATCCGCACATCAGTAACAGACAAACTGCGCGAGAATCGGGAATCTCAAAAACGTCGGTGTTGAAATGCTACATCAACATCGATTGCACCCGTACCATATTTCTATGCACCAGGAATTGCATGGCGACGACTTTGAACGTCGTGTACAGATCTACCACTGAGCACAAGGGAAATTATGGGACGATGAGAGATTTTTGCACTTGTCATTCACCAACAGCGGTAACGTAAACCAGCATAATATGCTGTATTGGGCAACGGAAAATCCATAATGGCTGAGACAAGTGGAACATCAGCGGCCTTGGCCGGTTAATGTACGGGGCGGCATTATGGGAGGAAGGATAATTGGCTCCCATTTTATCGATGGCAATCTAAATCGTGCAATGTATGCTGATTTCCTACGTAACGTTCTACCGATGTTACTACAAGATGTTTCACTGCATGACGGAATGGCGATGTACTTTCAACATGATGGATGTCCGGCACATAGCTCGCGTGCGGTCGAAGCGGTATTGAATAGCGTATTTCATGACAGGCCCGCACGTTCACCGTATCTGACGTCCCGGGATTTCTTTCTGTGGGGAAAGTTGAAGGATATTTGCTATCGTGATCCACCGACAAAGCCTGACAACATGCGTCAGCGCATTGTCAATGCATGTGCGAACATTGCGAACTACTCGCTGTTGAGAAGAATGTCGTTACACATATTGCCAAATGCATTGACGTTAACGGACGACATTTTGAATATTTATTGCATTAATGTGGTATCTACAGGTAATCACGCTGTAACAGGAGGCCATCTGGTTTCTCACTTCAAACTAGACAAGTTTCGTTATTTGTAGTTTTTTCGTTTGACGCTTATTTCGTGAGGTATTTGGCCCAGTCATGATCAAGGGACCTCCCTGTATATGTACATGTATCCTAAGCCACTGGATCGATATCAACCATGTTTTGTACACATACAGCTTAAAATGGAGTGCCATCATTGTGGGAGTTAGAACCTCCAAGCTCCAATTGAAGCAGAAATACGGGCTAGGGCTTAAACGTATTTTCCTTGCCCCTGCCATGTTGGCTCCCATGTGTGATATGTGCATTGTGCCAGGACGATATTGGTCTACCTTATCAATCTCCTTTGTATGATGATTTATACATTTATACAGTTTTCAAGCTGCTGACGTTTAGGCTTGTCTGTGTGACAGCCGTGTTGTGACAGCAGTATCAGCCCACTTCATTTTGCAGGTGGGCAAAGCTCCTGGAAGATTGATATGGATAGGTGAGATTATGAGCACAGAGATGAGGCATCAGGTGACAGATAGTGAGAGATGAATGCAGGAGGGGAGTGAGGGAGCGAGCAGGAGTGTGGGGGCGGGGAGAGAGAGGTGAGGAGGTGGAGAGAGGGAGGGGAGAGGGGACTAGGGGTGGGATGCGATGGAAAGAAAGATGGGGGTAACAAGAAATGGATGGAGAGAGAGGGAGAAGAAAGAGATGACAGAGTTAGGGGACAAGAAGATGGAGAAAGAAAGAGGAAGGAGAAGTAGACAGACAAAGATGGGAGGACTGGAGGTGGACAGAGAGAGTGGGGGAAGGAGAGATGGCCTCGGGGGGGCGGGTGGGGGGGGGGAGTAGGAAATGCAGGAGCCAAGTGGAAGGTTCAGAGTGGCAGTTAGCAGGTGGAAAGGGAAGAGGCGAAGGAGGTGAGAAACAGGAGATGCAGAGGTGGATAGGATACAGGGAGGGGGAGAAATATATGATCAAGGATGGGGAGGTTGGAGGAGATGGGCATTGACAGGAACAGATGGACAGATGGAGGTGAAAGTATGAAGAGAAGAGGAGAGGGGAGAGAAAGAGACGTAACAGAGACGCGGGAGGAGGAGATGTGTCCTGTGTATGTGTGAAATGTGTTTGTAAACGATGCCGGAGAGAAAAGCCTGGTACAATTATAAGACGGGATAGTTCTTTTCTCCTGGTGACACAAAGCCATCTTCCTGAGTAATGTTTAGTTTTCTATTATTCAGTGTCGTCCTAAGGCAATTATGGAAAATGTTTAATTTATTTCTCATTTTTGAAAGATAAGCTGCAAACAGTGTTAGACAAGTGTAGAGCTATTTGTCATGATATTTATATGTGGGGTGCTGTGAAGGAACCTTACTGCCGTTCTACAAATGAGACTACTGTGTACGTATAAAAGATCGTAGATATATAGATGGTGTAAAAGACTACATGTGCATAATTTTACAGCTTTCAGAAGAGTAAAAAAGAAACTGTTTTTTAAGTGACAAAAATTCACATGTGCATCCTTTTCCTTTAGAGGTCCTTGAATGGTCAGGTGCTGGACTTCTTTTAGGGCAACGAACGTAGTTGCTTTGATCTGGAATCTGATTTCCAAACAACTACATCATAGTGCTTGGAAGAATAAATTTTCATTACTGCCAGTAGTGTCCTCGTCCCTGAATAATCAATTACAGTATTAGTCATTATGTTGTGTTTACGTGAGAGTTTTGGCTGGCGTTTATTGAGACATGATTGGCGATCGCTGTCTAACCGAGTTACCTGACTTGAACCTCAGTTATGTGGAAGCAGTACGAAACAGTCTAGCAGCAATGCGCTAGTATGCAGAAGAAGGCTACCAAATCATGTCAAATTTCAGAAACTTGATAGTCGTCTTCGTAAAACCCGTGGATTTTTTTTCAGTGGGCTGATACGAAGCATTTGCTGTACGTGACATCGGTGAACACTTCATAAAGCTTGATTTCCTGTTTGGCCGAAGCTGCAGCCATTATTCGTGAAAGACCTGCTTGTTTTGAGAGGGTTAGACAGTCTCCATCACGTAGATCCCCGCTGTGCATTAATGTAAAATGAGGACATTTTTAGGAACCTCTGAAAGAATATTAATCACACGGCAGTTTGAATGCTTTCTCTGAACAAACATATCGTCAAAAATTTCACGAATCACTAGGATGGAAACGAAGCACATTTTTGTCACATAAAAAACAGTGCTACTTTTTATCTACTCTTAACATTCAAGTGTACTGTATCGTAGGTTTTTACACGATATGTGCCATACTGTGGGAATGTATATATTCCGTAAGTATGTGCCCGACTGATTGTGATAATAAGGAAGAGAATAAGAGGTTCCCGGTTTTTCAGACAGAGATTCATGTTTCGTTTTAAGCGGAATTCTCCTTTAGAAATAAAGAGATAAAAGAAATAAAAAAAGAGGGGTTGGAGATGACAAGGCGGCGCTTAACTAATGCGAAGTCTGGGATTAGGGCAGCGTAAGTCGGGGCCGACAGCAGGCGGAATTAAGGTCGTGACAGAGAAGGCGCCTAGAAACGTCACAGCCGTGACGTCCGTCTGCTTACGGTACAGCTACTTGCACTAGACAATGTACACCAGTACCAAACACAAAGGAAAAGTCAAGAACGAAAATAACTGTTGGTAGCTACTGTGAGATACAAACTTTGAGGCAGAAAGTCTCCTAACCTCTTATTTCCATTCATACAGAGGATGCCGTATAATACTACAGTACTCAATATAATTACTATGTAAGTTAGGTGCACATCAACTGGTAGACTTTAATTAGCTTAAAGTTGACGCGAAATATTGTTGACTGGAAATATCTCCGGGATCTGCACAATTAGAAACTGCAAGCATGGGTTACTGAGGGCACAGCGACCACTGCGAATGACAGACTGTACAGATCAAACAGTTACGAGTCGCACAAAGTTTAACTTCTTAACCGTTGCCACCCGACCCACGTCAGCGCCATCTAATCTGTAAGGAACGGTGTACTCATTAACGACGTCAAAATACATTGTTCATCAACAGTTAGCTTACGACATGGTAAGTTAACAATGGTAGTCCTGGTGGCAACTTATCACCGAGTTAAAAGTACCGTTCTATATCACACTCAAGCACTAGATGACATTTGCTTTAGGTTAACTGGTTGGTTTGAGCATACACCCATTCAAGGAGCCTAAACATCACATAGCCAATTCACACCAGTTTGTGTTTGTCTGTGGTAACGAAAGATACTCAAACCATAACGTGAAGCCACTAGGACTGTTGATAAAATGTCTATATGTAAATATTTTTCCAAACATTATCGATACAAACCGAGGATACTACTCTCCAATATATCGATTTCGAAATGACAATATCTAGTGTCGATATTTCTATTCTGTATTATTTTTTCCGCATGTTTCGATAAATATATGAAACTACTCTATTGAAATCGTAGTAGAACATAATTTTACTTTCACTGTGTGAAGGGGTGTTTTGAGCTTGCATTACGACCAGTCTTTCTTTTTGACTGCATGAAGGTCGTCCGCTGTGGCCGAGCGGTTCTAGGCGCTTCATTCCGGACTCGCGCTGCTGCTACGGTCGCAGGTTCGTACCCGGCTCGGTCATGGCTGTGTGTGATGTCCTTAGGGTAGTTAGGTTTAAGTACTCGTAGTTGTAAGTTCCATAGTGCTTAGAGACATTTGAACCATTTTGACTGTATAAAGCAAGTATAGGTGGCACAAAGAAGAAGTCCGAATGCGCTGGAGAGGGGCGGTGGGAATGGAATAACAAGTTTTTCGATGTAGAGAAATAGCTCATCACCAGCGTTAAAACACAATTTTTAACGCAAATAGTGTGCAATTTCTTCACATCGTCATTGTTCGAAAACAGTTGTCGAAAAATGTGAACATAATCTAAATGACAAATTTGGCGGTGGCCGGAGACGTATGAGGGTAAATGCTGATGTAATGGGCTCTCGGCACTACCAACAGAAACTGCAATGTTCACTTTCACCTGGCAGTTTTGACACTACAACTGCTAGGTCGCTGGAGTTTGCAGTAATGACAACAAACAGAGAAGTTGGCATGAAGTGTTCCACATAAATCCGATATGTGACGAAACCGAACCACGGACCTATCGAACACCTTTTATTGTCGCACTTACATGCAGTTACCATTGTTAGCGAAGTGGCTATCCCCAAGAGTGAACGTGCATCGTTTTCCTTTCAATTCCTGCTCCTAAGGGCATAAGCAGACAGCTAGCTTTTTGATCTACAGACTATCTAATAATAAATCAATACTTCAACACACATATCCAAAACCAGCGGTATGTTTACAATTTGCACACAAAATTTTTGTTCGGCGGAACGTCTATACATTTCCGTCGGTGGATTAATATATCAGTACGTGTTTCGATATATCTAGGGCTGACGTTGTTATTAAATACCGGTATACTCACAGATCTGATGAGCCCCGCTTTCAACTGGCGAAGCAGAAATAAAACTCTGTGCGACTCTGAGACTGTTTTATCTCTTTATCAGCATAGGGAATACAGCTAACTTAAAAGTAGAGTCCTAATTTGGAAACAGATGGGGAGCGTGGGTGAATGTTTCAAACGTGCGCCTCCTATCACATATAAGGAAAACGTCAGAGTGTATCATAGGTCGTAGAATACGCAAGGATGGGGGACTATCAATGCTATCCATGCAATACGCTTGCTTACTAAGGAACACTTGAAGAATTCTAATCATATCCACTTGACTTTTCCGAATATGGAATAGGCTTTTGAACGAGTACCAACGGAATTCATACGGTATGCCATCCGAGAACATAAAATACGTGAAGTACTAAATGAATAGGTTGCTCTGGCACAGTCGGGTACTCTCTTCTGCAGAGATATCAGATGACTTTCCTGTTCCTGTGAATGTCCATTAAGGATCAACATTTTTCCCCGTCTTTTCATCAGTATGTTGGACGTGGTCACCAGAATTCTTCAGAAACAAGCACCTTGTGTCCTGCTGTATTTTGATGTTCTTCTACTGGCTACTAAAGAGAACAACGACCTTCACCGACAAGGCAGAGCATGGAAGAACCACCTTACACGCTCCGCACCTCGCTTCAACAATGAAAACCAGAATACCTGTCAACAGATACAAATAGTACGGACACATTAAAGATCTGCGGTATAGGTCGGACAAACACTAAAAAAATCGTGGCTAAAACGTCGCTGTCGACATCATACTCGTGCCAGAAATCGAAAACGGTGTTAGCAGAGCATGTGTTAATAGTGGCAGTGATCGGCGTGCTTTGTCATCACGAAGATCACGCCCTGCAATCCTCCCAGTTGCCTTATCTCGCAGCAAAAGAAGCAAAGCAACGACTAGCTGTAATGGAAATGAAGATTCTTCGATGAACCAGGCCTGACACTTGGAGAGATTGTATCACGAGAAATGGAAGTCTGAGTAAAAGGTCTGTCAATATGAGAGGATTTGTGTGTCTAAACACATAAGTAACACCTATTCCTTTCTTGCCGGAGGTATTATTATTAATACAGCTTATTCGAGTGGACGAGTCAGTTGGAAAGAGAGAGAGAGAGAGAGAGAGAGAGAGAGAGAGAGAGAGAGAGAGAGGTGAGTCGCTGCTGACTGGGGAGCTTTGATGGTGGGCGTGCTGAATAGAGAATGAAATTTTGTTTGAGATGCTCTCTTGTTTGACTGAATATAGAAGATGGATATTTGAGATGATTTTAAAGAGAAATAATGTTTTTGGGAAAATGTAATACACTGTCAGTATTATCCATGCGCACAAGTGCTAGTCAAGTAGTTATTGCAAAGTGAATATTACATTTTGTTCAAGAATACCTAGATTTTGGTTTCCACGGTTAATTATCAGTCATTTGTTAAGAATGTTATTTATTATTCTTCACTATTCACTTTCAGAAAAATTTGGTGTAATCCGAACATTGTTTGTATGAGAAAATTTTTATGGCGAATGACAATGACAGAAAAAAATCGTATTCATCTTAGTACGATTTATTTCTGTGTATTAAAAGGAGTTTAATACAATTTCAATATACCCCTTTTACTCCCATCTGCAAACATTTCACTAAAGTTTATCCTCACACTCTGAATGAAAAGCATAACTTTACTGCACTGTCAAGCCCTCGACTATTGCGTGGACAGCTAGATGCATGATTAGAAAGATAACAAAACTCTCATTTGGCAAAGTAAACTGAAGTAAGATAAGGCAATCAGCTGCGCAAGGACGTATTTTAGCGTCATGCAGTTCAGCACTTTGCATTATTACAGCTGGACAAGGCAGAGTTAAAAGCCTCTCCTGTCAACCTCTCTGGGCAGGTTAGCTTCTGGTTCTGTAGTTAGACGAAAAACAGTCCTCTGCAATTACATTTACAATGCAAGACTACTGATTCACTTTGATCTTTTGGCTCATATTACATTTATGATTAAGAAAATAGGTTTTTGCGTGCAGCATAGTATTGTATATTATAAGGAAAATATTTTGTGAAATCATGGTATAAAATACTTTTAGTTAACTTGATGTTTTCGAGGTGTTGTACTTTAATTTTTTCCTTCCACTGAACAAAATTTTTATCATGTACACATAGGCAGTGACTTATAGTGCATGTTACAGTGAATATCCATTCTTGTGTTGGTGACACTCTATAGAGCACGATTGCATTTTTCTTGGAAGTTAATGATTTGAGACAGAGGTACTGCCAACATTCACCCCTGCCGGTACTGATCTTGTATTTGTTGTGTAACTAGTGTGAGGATATACCTGCGGAGGCTTCGGCGCCCAGAAGTTTTTTGGTGTGATACCGCATCCTAATGTATAAAACTACTGCTGCTGGAGATTAACCAACGTGTAGGCCACGGTTGCAGTGGCATTCTTCTCGGTCTAGTGGTGCGTTTCGGGAGGACGACGGTTCAATCCCGCGTCCGGCCATCCTGATTTAGGTTTTCCGTGATTTCCCTAAATAGCTCCAGGCAAATGCCGGGATGGTTCCTTTGAAAGGGCACGGCCGACTTCCTTCCCAGTCCTTCCCTAATCCAATGAGACCGATGACTTGGCTGTCTGGTCTGCTCCCCCCACAACAACCAACCAACCAACCTACTGGTACGTTCTAGCTGTGCAGTGTCCCTTATATTTCGTTGTTACTGTTCACTGACCATGCCATTACGTCATAATTTTAAAAGGATAGTTAGTTTTCTTGGTCACTTCAGGAGGAAGGAGAGGTAACTTTCTTTTAATAGGTTATTGCGGTGAAGGGAGAGCGTAACCTCTGATGTGTATTGGGTCCTGTGTTGTGTGCCATGATTGGTGGTCACCGTCGAATGAGCAGTTTGTTTAGCAATTGCTGAGCGTCGACCACGCGGCGGCAGTTACTCGCCGGTGGTGCTCGTGCCTCGTGTTGACAGTGCGGTCTGTTGGGCTCTGATTGCTGGCAGCCAAGATGGAGCAAGCCTTAATCCATTCTCTCTCTTCGTGTTATTAGGGTGTTTAACTGTTTCAATGGCCTCTCTGATTTTGCGTTTCGTCATAAACGGCTTGTTGGACAACACACCGGCTTCGCTGAATTTTATTTCTTTTTCGCAGTCTTGCTGATGTTCTGCCACTGCAGATTTGTTGTGCTGCCCTAGACGAATATAGCGCTCGTGTTCCCGAATGCGCATTGCTATTCGCCTGCCAGTGTCGCCTGTGTATGCCTCTCCACATTCGCGTTCCATGTTGTACACGCCTGCAGTGTCTAATCCATCAACTTTGTCCTTAGGGGAGCCCAGCTCGTCATGGATGCTACGACCACTATAGAAGACAGGCTGCACCCCAACCCGGCGAAGGTGTCTGCCTATTCGGGCAGTAACATTTTTCACATAAGGTAAGCGCACAGTTGGTTCAGTTTGTCTGTTTCTTGCTTATCTTTCTTACTTGTGTTCGTCGACAAGGCTGCGTGAATCAACTTACGGCTGGAGCCATTGGCTATAAACGTTGTGCGTAGCATTTTAAGCTCGGGTGTTATGAACTTGAAAGAAAATCAGCCCTCGGTCACTATTTTTAACAAATTAACCTAGTGTCGACACGCCTAGCAGTGTCGAAACCAGGTTAATTTGTTAAAAATAGTGTCGACACGCCTAGCAGTGTCGAAACCAGGTTAATTTGTTAAAAATAGTGACCGAGGGCTGATTTTCTTTCAGTTTTAATTATTCACGGTCTCTGGACGTGCAGTCATGTACAAGATTTCAGGTGTTATGTTTTGAGCATCACTTATGCGCTGCGCACAGTTTGCAAGAACGGATGACCGAGTTCTTCTGCGCTTGGTGGTGGTAGGATTGGACAGTAGAACCTGTATGTATGTGTAGACTTGCAATATACTCTGTGCCCCAATGTACGCTCAATTGTCCTGTAAACTTCGACGTCTAGGGATGGAATTGCACCATTCTTCTCTGCTTTGAGCGTGAACTGTATCTTCCCGTGCATGTTGATCAAATATTCCTGAAACTTTTGTAGCTGCGTTTCACCATGAGGCCATATAGAGAAAGTGTCGTCTGCGTATCTGAACCAGCCACGTGGGCGTATAGGAGCTGAACGAAGGGCCGTTGCTTCAAAAACTTCCACGAATACGTCGGCTGCCAGCGGAGATAGGGGAGACCCCATTGCTACGCCGTCTGTCTGCTCATAGTATTTTCATTGTAGCTTCCATCTGAAGTACGTTGAAGTCAGGCACAACTCAACCAGGTCGCATATGTCTGGCGGAACATGCTCGTGAAGGATGCGGATAGTTTGATCTACTGGAACGTTCGTAAATAGTGACTTCACGTCAAAGCTGACCATGATGTCCGTACGTAAAATTGTTTCTCCCATTGATCCCATTCGCTATTGGCCTCAAAGCATAACTTTCCTTATGTATCTTTGGAATACCATAAATTCTAGGAGAGACTGGCACTCTTGGAATAAGACCCTTGACTGTGTCAGCGTCAGTTCTTAACTTTTTAATCGAGACCTGCGTCTTATGAATTTTCTTCGGCGTTCTTTGTAGATGGGACCGTTTATTACTTATTTCATCTTGTCTCCGTACCGCACGGTGTCTAAGATGACAGTAGCATTGTTTTTGATAGCTGTTAGTATCACAATTACGTCCTTGTTCTTCAGTTCCTTGATATAGCCTATTGTTTTCTTGTTACCATAGGTGTGGCCGCTGAGTCACAGATGGAAGGCACTCAGCCTGTGCTCAGTGTTTCGAAATGTGCAAGTGAAATATGGAAGGAAAGGAATCGATAAAGGTTCAGATCGATAACAATACCTGAAGAGTAGCTAGGGTGATAGAAACATAACATGGAAAGTATGTCGAATACAAAATGTTGATAGCTGGAGTCAGGAGTTCAGTGTTTTGAGTAAAGAGATTACTGGAGTAAATCTTTCAAATAGTCAGATTGATGCTGAAAGAAAACAGTTCCGACATAAATTGATCAGTACGATTAATACAACGACAGTTACTAGAGAATGGCTGGTTAATCAGAGTAATCGGAATCGAGATGAGAGTAACAAATGACAAAAAAAATCGCATTATTAGTAGGCTGGAAGAGACTATTGTTGTTCAACACATTTAAGAGTTTAATAAGGAAAATATGAAATTTGAATATGAGGATTTTAATTGGGAATATGAGAGCATTATTGCTATTAGTGGGACTGAACAGTGTACTGAAGAGTGTAGGGAAATAGTTAGGGAAATAGTAGATAAGGATTATAATAGGCTAAATGAGACTATTAAAGAACAGGGAGAAATGACAGAGAATAGTATCCGTTTTAATGAGAAACTAGGATATTGTAGATGTCTTGAAAGTAAAGAAAGAATGGCTATTGATCACCCACGGTCTGAGGGCCCCGAGTATAGTTTTCAAGTGGTAAGTATAAATAAATTAGAAATCACCCAAGTAGAGGTAGAAAACGTTAGGAGACTGATAGGCCAAGATGTAGTATATAATGAGAACACTGAGCATAATTATCAGCTAATGAGCACAAGCAAATTAGAAGCTTCTCCTATAGAAGAAAAGGTATCGTACAATGCTGGGCCATACAGTAGGCCTTCGATTTTTTCTTTGCTTTAACCAAACCACCGATGGCTAAATAGGTGAGTTCTTTCTGGTACAGGTTGGAACTGATATGCATTTATGTTTAAATAATGAGCTGATAAACAATGAATTGTAGGCTCTATATTTACTTGTGTGACAAATTAGGAAGCAGAACATTTACTGATATTATAAAAGAATCGCACCAGGTAGAACTTCAGTGCAAAAGCCTGCTATAATTCAGTTCACTCTTGTAGTATGAAAGATGGTTCAGTGCTGGAAGCATACTATTTCAATTAATTATTGATATTTCCAAGGCCCTTAGGTCAAATTATGTTCTTTGTAAATGAGTTACGGGAGAGCTGAAGACATCGTATCTATTTCATGGAAGCACTGTATAATACCTTCAGCCACAGATCCTAAACTACACCAGATATAAGAATAAACTGTTCATTATCGAAACATCGAAAAGAGGAGAAGACAAAGTAAGTTTCTTATTTTCAATATTTCGTGTAACCAGAGAGTGGGCAGTAAAGCTCGCACTGAATCTAGAACGTTTGCTCAATATAGCTTCCTTGACTTAGCAGCAACCAGCATAATGCAGTCTCCGGCGCGCACAGTACTCGGTAATTAATTACATTGCAGTGATTCATATGCATTGTATTACATCTGTCCCAATGGCGAGGTACGTGTGATAATCTATATTACCGGTACCGAGCCTTTTGAACCACCTATGGTTAAACAAATATATATGCTTTCATTAACAGTTTCATGTTTTCAGTAATGTATTGTGTTTAATAGGACTTGAAATATCTTCAAGCATTCATACCATAATGCAAGAAATTTTCATTCTATTTCAATAATAATTTGGTTTGAAAATTATCCTTAAAATGGTGACGTGATATGTCTAACGATCTTCACTTGCTTTTGATAAGAAAGTTATAGTTGAAAATGTTATCTTTCTTTACGTAGTTCACTTCGAATAGTTAACAGTTTTCATTTGGTTCTAACACAAAGGTTTCAAAGGTCTTCGTTACATGTGTTCAATTTACATACATTTTTTGGCACTAACAATGTTCGAGTTTACTTTTATCATCACTTCACATAGAAAATAGTTTCGTGTTAAATTATTTTTCAGTATTCCAGATTATGACAGTATCATTTCATTATTTGGCTCGCTGCTCTGGCCATTCAGTACTTTTACTCTTTATGGGGTTGGATCTTTCTTGCAAGGCCAGGGTAAATTTCTGTATTGCCCAACCCATTCAGGAACAGCCTCATTGAAAAATGGGCTGAAAACCAGGGGATAGCCCTACAATCCCATAAAATATTTCGTTATAGTAATACATACAATGTTTGAATTTGATCAACTGTTTTCAGTGGCTGTTGAACCGATTATACGTTTTCAAAAGAGTTGAAATTACTTTTAAATGAGTACAAAATTAATTTCAGTTGGATCATGAAAACTAATTAATAAATCAATACAATGTAGGTGAAATATATTTTCTTGTGTTAGTAGCTTTAATAACAGGTAAGTTTGCATTACACTACTTCTTTGATTCGGTGTACAACTTTTTAAATTGATTCCGCACAATTTTCCCTTAAGTGTGCTGTATGTGCAATGTTCATGTCTTTCAGGTTCACAATAGTGTTACTTACGAATAGCATAAGTGGGTTATAAATAAAACACAGTGCGGTAGGTTTTTCCTCCTTTCTTGCTCAATGAATGACAGAGGCGTCGAATTGAGCACAAAGTTTCAGATAACGGTGGCAGTTGTGGATGAAGAGTTGCATAGATGAAGGTACATAATTATGGAGGCACCATCCTGCATCATGTTGCGAGATACATGAGAGAAGTCAAACAAACTTTGAATCGAAAAACTATTTAATTTACTGTAGTATTGCCACAACAAAAGCAGCATTTAACACAATCATGAAAGTTCTTGTTGTTGTGGTCTTCAGTCCTGAGACTGGTTTGATGCAGCTCTCCATGCTACTCTATCCTGTGCAAGCTCCTTCATCTCCCAGTACCTACTGCAACCTACATCCTTCTGAATCTGCTTAGTGTATTCATCTCTTGGTCTCCCTCTACGATTTTTACTCTCCACGGTGCCCTCCAATGCTAAATTTGTGATCTCTTGATGCCTCAAAACATGTCATACCAACCGACCCCTTCTTCTAGTCAAGTTGTGCCACAAACTTCTCTTCTCCCCAATTCTATTCAATACCTCCTCATTAGTTACGTGATCTTCCCACCTTATCTTCAGCATTCTTCTGTAGCACTACATTTCGAAAGCTTCTATTCTCTTCTTGTCCAAACTAGTTATCGTCCATGTTTCACTTCCATACATGGCTACACTCCATACAAATACTTTCAGAAACGACTTCCTGACGCTTAAATCTATACTCGATGTTAACAAATTTCTCTTCTTCAGAAACGCTTTCCTTCCCATTGCCAGTCTACATTTTATATCCTCTCTACTTCGACCATCATCAGTTATTTTTCTCCCAAAATAGCAAAACTCCTTTACTACTTTCAGTGTCTCATTTCCTAATCTAATTCTCTCATCATTCCTATAGGCTAACTAACATAATTAACTGAAGTCTGTTTTCGGATATATTTACCTTCTTAGGTTTTTAAATTACATTCTTCCTAGTGCATTCCTTGATTTTATGGTCATACACACTTCGCTTTACGACTTTTAGCACTGCATTATTCCGACAGTCACTTTGAGAATATAACAGTACAAATTCTGTTCGTAGCTCTTTTGCTTTTCATCGGATCCTACCATCATCTAACTTGCGGGAGGACGACGGTTCAATCCCGTCTCCGGCCATCCTGATTTAGGTTTTCCGTGATTTCCCTAAATCGCTTCAGGCAAATGCCGGGATGGTTCCTTTGAAAGGGCACGGCCGATTACCTTCCCCATCCTTCCCGTACCCGAGCTTGCGCTCCGTCTCTAATGACCTCGTTGTCGACGGGACGTTAAACACTAATCTCCTCCTCCTCCATCTAACTTGCTGTGTGTTCCCAGTAATGTAGTCTGATTGTAACTTACCTCTTAGTTGTCACTCAATTCGTGATCCAGGTCTACAACGACTGCACCCGAATGAATGAAATAAAGAGTTTCTTATGAGATCGATACCTCACATACTGTTCTCTGAAATAAGCTTCCCTCACACGGACAAGTCTATATTTGGAACATCTTTTCGTTGCAATCTGACGTCGCAGTGTGTAGTATGTCTATAAAGCAAAACTTTCTGTGTACTGTTTGCTTAACCAATCTTTTTTTCTTTTCAGAGCACATCGTTAGTTCATATGTGAACAATTTCTTGTATTTTACACAATGTTTTGTCCATACAAGCGTGAAGCAAATAACAGTCCTGCTGATTTGTATTGCTTTTCCGCTGTATGTGTTTCCTTAGGTGTCCACATTAATTCATCAGCGATAATAGCTTGGCCTACTTAAAAAAAGTAGAAACAGTTAATTCAAGCTAAAGTATTAATATCGAACCAATAAAAGGAAAATTTTCTCCTGGTTATGTCAGTCCAGCTTTTTACACGTGTTTATGTGTGTACTAATATCTAAGACTTGATACTTTATTTAACAGTCCTCACACACTGATGAACAACAAATGCTATAAGATGCTAGTTACATCGCTTCAGGTATAACCTCTCACATCTTTATAGTCCAAGCCACCGATAGATTGTCTTAGGCTTGAAAGAGTTCAGCTAAGAAAAGTTATGTGGATATTGCCTGTCCTTTCGTTTAACATAACAGTATTTCACTCACAACTTGAAGTTTGCAGCTGGCTATAGGACTAGAGATTTACTTTGGATTAAACTCTCAGGGTACTTCTAACTTATGTACCAGTATTCTTATTAACTCACTGGTAGCTCCCATACCGAAAGCACAAAGTGTATATCTTATGTGCCAAACGTCTTTCTTGCAAATGACACACAACATATTGCTTACCACACATTATCCTCTGTCTCACTAAACAAACAAAAGATTAATACAACCTTATATGCCATTCTAGAATAACCAACAACCTAATGTTCAGTGCATCCTGCACTACGTTATATCTTGTTTGCTGTGTCTATCCCAGTCCTTTTTCACTTTATGGCCCATCATCGCTGGTCAGTAGATGAAACCTTTCTATCTGACATTCATACAGGCATATGCCACTAATACAAACCAACTTAATACGCTTTCATATAGGTTAGCATTGTTTTACAAGTAAGAACTTATCCCAATATTTATATAAACTAAAATTACGTTAATACTAACAGGCACTGTGAGAAAAGAAAACAGAAGTTTTATAAATTCAAATACATAAGCAAATATATGCAAATACATAGATTAGAGCTCTCATAGCTTTTCATCTTCCAGTTACTTTCATTGAATTACACAACTCAAAATATATCTTAGGATCTTAATGAGCGTATAGCTCTTTTATTTTTGTTAGCCTAAGAAATAGAATATGAAGAATAACAGAAAGATTAATGCTGCTTCACATTCAAGTGACGAGTATAGTCTCATTACACTTGTAGTTTCTCTTCAAATACTACAATAGATTGCACAAGCCAAAGCAACGAAACTGACTGCTGTTATTCATTAAGACAAGCGGACTCATTTTAATTTTTTTTTATCAACAGCACTGCTGGCCACCGGTTGCTGTGAGCTTTTTGTATTATCTTCCCTGAACATGTATTCAATTTCCATACATTGGCAATAACAGCCATGGCTTCCCTGAGCTTTAAGCAATTTAACCACCACTGCCTTGCAGTCTGGCAGAAAAAAGCAGATGCCCACAGAGAGGTCAAATTTGGCCTGACTCCTGTGAAGGAAATCAATCCCAATAAAACAGATTACAATTAATGAATTTACTGCGAGGAACGTGCCAATCGTTGTACCATTCTCTAGCCTTACTGATATGCTTACCTGCCGTTTAATATTTTGTGATCTTGTGCCAAAAGCTCCCAGCACATTATCTTACTAGTGGGGAAGATGGGATCATGAACATCCCCACATAATCTTTGATACACGTCCAGAGGAATCACACGCGTTGCAGCTCTCATATCTAAGATAATCTTCATTGGGTCATTGTCTGTATACGTTTCAAACGTTGAGTGATGGGCAGTTCTGTGTAACTTTACACTATCAATTGTTAGGGTGTAGCTCTTCCTTTTTGTCGGAGCCCTTCTCATACTGCGTAAGTTCTTTATCTTCCGTTACACCCCTGTCCTATTCCACAACCGTTTAATGCGGTCAGATTCAGTTAACCGATTTTGAGGCGGATTTTTTGGCTTCAGCCGCCCCAACCTCTCAACTACAGATCCCTCTCCGTTTTGTACCATATTATGATTCCTCGATTGGTTTTACCACTGTCTATTGTTATCTATTGAATAGCTAAGATGAAACTTGGTATCATGCCCTTTTTTCTCTTAAAGAACTAATTATCATTATTGCCATTTCAATTCATTTTTATATTGCCACTGTTGAGACATGCAACTAAAAATCAATTCTGTCATACATTCGCATTGAAATGATCTAATTCCCCGTTGCCATTGCTTTTATTGCTTTTATAGAGCTTTCCAACCTATGAAAATTCGTTGCCGTCTTCGTCTAACTAATTTATTGAATGTGACAACGAAATGAGTTCTTCAGTATTAGTATCGATCACATTGATTAGTTTCCCTTTTGCTAGTATAGGTAATTTGGTTTTTAAAACAACAGCAACATCTCTTTCAGATACTAGATCGTCCTAGCACCTGGTCATATTTAAATATTTTTCGAAGTAATTCATTAAATCCCCTTGTTGTCGGTGGAAGATTTCGGCATTAAACACGTCTTTCCTCAGTGTCTCTTGCATGTCTGGGGACCAATATTTCGCTAAAAGTTCTTTCCCGGAAGCACTACGTGTTGGACAGCCTTATCATATTCTCTTGTGCACAAATATGGGTCTCCCTACGTACAAAGCCTATCACGAAAGCCCTTGAACAAAAGACCATGATTTCCACATGGCTCTACGCAAGTTCTTTTAAGGACTTTTTTCTCGGCTGTAAATACCTGGATTTGCTAATGTCAAATGAAATACTCTTTCATCATTATTTCCATTAGCCAAGGTTCAGCTTGCACGTAACACATCATCCTGAGTGGTGCAAAAGGTTACGCTTATAGATGAACACGAAACTCTGATTTTGCGATATAGCTGGCACAAAGTCTTCGTCCGACACTTCTGTCGTAGATTTATTGTCATTTCCTAATGCACTATACCCAGCCAGTTATTGATCACCCACGATTCTACAAGTACTTGATAGTGACAGATTTTGATTTAATTACTTGCTTGTCCACTATTGAGTCAGGTGCATTGCTTCGCGCTATTACATTGTCCGAAATAACAGATAACATCTCATTATATATAAAGTTTAGTATCTGACAATAAAGTATACAAGAAACACCCAGCAAAGAATTTCTAAAATCTATACGGCTCATTAGATTTCGTCGAACTACGCGTCCTTAGAAAGCTGTTAGTGTAAACCTAAATTGGTATGAATTACAGGTATGTAACTTATATAGTACTTGAATGATTGTAGGTCAAAGTAGCCGATTACTATCGATCGCGTCAGGCCATAAGTAATCCACAGTTACACGAAAAAACGGTATCAGCATGCTTGTAAATAAATTTATTCATCTATGGCCTTGTTTATATCTTATATATACTATTCATGAAGAAACTGGTTAAATATTTACTGTGTTTTGGAAAGGACAGAGACATTATGCTACTGGCATACCTTTTGTTCTATTCTTTTGATATACGTATATTTAATTTCTTTGTCTATCTAATAATGTGTGTTAGAGCGGGTTTATGGTCCAGTCGTAGGAATATTTATTTAATTTCAAGTTACTTAAATGTAAATCCAGTGTGTTTGTGAATGTG
The DNA here is from genome assembly GCF_021461395.2 of Schistocerca americana. Classification (NCBI taxonomy): domain Eukaryota; kingdom Metazoa; phylum Arthropoda; class Insecta; order Orthoptera; family Acrididae; genus Schistocerca; species Schistocerca americana. The sequence goes on from NC_060121.1 coordinate 99,865,309, forward strand.
CGTTCGCTTGAAGACATGGCTGGAGCGCTCTAGCCAATCACAGCGCTCGTGAATGGGGAGACTGGATGGAAACGTGAGGAGAGCATGGTTTCCGGGAGGACACGAGAGAGTTTGGAACATGACGGCACAGTGCAAGGGAAGTGCTGGACGTAACGGCGCGGCAGACGCTCGGTCGCGGCTGAGACTTTGAATATGTGGAGCGGTTTGCGCGTGTCGCGAGAAATAGAAATACTTCTGAGAGCGGACTTGTAAACTGGCGAGACTTCCGAGGTTTCTACAGTGAAGACGTAGTGTGCGTTTAGAAGTGAATATCTCGCGAGCTGTGTTGTTGTTCATAACTAATTACGTGCTGTAGGAATCTATTGTTTCCCTGTAATTCACCTTATATTTTATTTAATTGCTGGACCATCGACATCAGTAAGTGTTTTGCAGAAATATACCACATTCCCAAAAGTACTTTTACTATCGTACTCACCATTTAAAGTCGTTAAGATAGTACCTGCAGATTTTATTCAACTGCAGTCTTTTCTTTCCTTTATAAATTTGTATGTTACATTCATAATTCGCAATTGCCGAGTGATAGAAACCTTCGACCATTCGATTCATGTGTGTATTCTTATCTATACTGTAGACTCAGCAGTATTTGGCCTGTAATGCGGGAACTACGTATCCCAGCCCCCAGACAACGAAACCAGCCAAAACTTTTAATATTGCAACTCTGAGTCGGAGGATGCGTGGTTATTTGAAAGCCCACAGCCTTCTCGGTTAGCAGGTAGCCGCGCTGCCCTCCGCTGCCGAGGTGGGCTTAGGCTAACTTCAGCGCAGGAGTTTCATCAGTTATTTCATGTAAGAATGTATCCAGTTTTACTGAAAACGCTGAAATTACCGATTGAATCTCCTCTTATGTAGTTCCCATAACGTCCTCCGTATTAGATGATGCAGTAAATGCAGTTGCTGTAGCATCCTGCTTATTTGATAATTCAGTGACATTAGTTGGTATAGAATCCTGCTTATCGGATATTTCGTATCATGCAAGTGTCATTGCATCGTGCTGAATGGATTAATCAGCAGAATCCTTGGCCATCACGTCAGTATTTTTCGATAAGTCAGATTATTCAGCGGCCATACTACCTTATTTAGTAGTCATGACCCCTTTTTTAACGGTCTTAGCGTCTTCTTTAGCAAACATAGAATATTGTTTAGTAGTAAAGTCATATACCCTTCTACCACAGTATCTAGGTTTCTAAAGATCGCTTAAAATGGATTCGTAGGCATTATTTTATTTGTTATATCGGCCTTTATTCCACAATATCGGATTGTCCCCTTCTAGTTACTCCTGCCTCCAAAGTATCGGATTCATCTATATCGCTTGTTGTTTCCTACGTCTCGGCCATTTGAGCACTTGTGTTTACCGTTAGATAAAAATTCAAAACTGTCCAAATCGGTGAATATCATCAGAGTCACTCTTACTTATAATAAACACATAATAATTATACTCCAAATACAATTTGTCATATCAAGCAATGTTTCTAGCGACATCAACATCCGTTAACAGCACAATCTGTGAATGCTGACGCGATAGTTATCTCACGCTAGAATTGTAACACCAATACTAACAAAAACTACGACAAACTGCACTGCATGATTGTGAGAAAATTCTCGTTCCTTCATACGAGCAAGCTATTCTGAAAAAGTGGAAACTGTACATGCGTACTGATTCCACTTCACCGTTGCCATACTTCCGTGCTCCGTTTATTTGCTATCCCTTCGGGTTTATTCTCAATTCAGTGGATGAAAAGTAAAGCACAATGGTAATAGCATACAAGAAATTACCACAACCAGTTTTAAAACTCCTCAAATGGGAGCCAGTTTAGAGTAGGCGTTTGTTATTATTCTTTGCTTTTCCTGAAGCAACGGAATGTGATGGTTAATTTCTTGTGTTCTATTTGGTACAGTTAGTAACTAATATGTACTTATTCAAAAACAGTTATAAGATAAACAACGCTTGGGACTCATTACTAAAGACCACATGCCCTACCTTTAATTCTGTCAAAAATTCGAAAGTAGAAAACTTACTTTTATAAAGAAAAAGCTTCAGATAGAACTTCAATGTCAAAGCCTACTATAATTCATTTCACTCTTTCAGTCTAAGAGATTATTAAGTGATGAATGCATACTGTTTTCGATAAATTACTGATACTTCCAAAGACCTTATGTGAAAGTAGGGTTCTTTATAAACGATTTACGTGAGATCTCAATACAACACATTTACTACGTCGAAGCACCGTATCACACCTTCAGCCACAGTTCGTAAATTACATCAGACATCAGAAGAGCTGTACAGTGTCGAAATTTGGAAAAGATTTAATAAAGTGTGTAAGCAACTCAACGGCAGGAGTGCATACACGGCATTTTGCGCATTTGCTCAATGAAACTTCCTTGACTTAGCAGCTCCCAGTTGAATATAGTAGCGGGCATGCTTAGTATTCGGAAATTAATCGCATCAAAACTATTCACATACGTTCCACTAAAGCCAGACAGTGGTATATAATGAGAGCAGTAAAATAGTCATCAGTTAATGATAGTAAAACAGTTAGCAACCATTCGGGTACTAACTGAATGTTTTGACGCAGTAGCAGATCAAAATAGAGTGTGCAGTGAAATCAGTAATGAGAAAATAAACTTAATAGAGGATGAAATTTGGCCGAGCGGTTCTAGGCGCTTCAGTCTGGAACCGCGCGAACGCTACGGTCGAAGGTTTGAATCCTGCCTCGGCCCGGATGTGTGTGATGCCCTTAGTTCTAAGTTTTAGGGGACTGATGACCTCAGATGTTAAGTGCCATAGTGCTCAGAGTCAGGATAAAATTTTATCTAAAACAGAAACTACAGCTGTGCAAATTTGTTAAGAAATGTGTATAGAGCTGGAGACTGAACCAAGTATTATAATAACAAGATCTGATAACGCAGGAGTAGTACTAGCTAGACCAAACTCAGTATGCACAGGTGGAGATAGAGTTGTGGAAGAAACTATCAAAAATGCAATGGTTGTACAAGGAACAGGTAAGAAAACAAATTTTTATTAAATCCATTAACGTGTTAATATTTGAACAGGAACAATTACATTCCATTATGCAGGAATTTGGATACTAAATACACTTTGTTGAAGGTATTCTGACAATCAAACAGTAATCAATAAATAATGATTGAGTAACGCTACAGAATGATTTGAGATAGGCACCAGCTTGGTAAAACAGTCTAACATTTCTAAAAGAAATAAGCTCATAGTAGACTTTAGGAGTACTGTTTATTACTGCTTAATTGTTAATGCATGATGCAATTGTGAAGAAATTGTTAGGGGAAATAGTGATACAGGCTTACACCTAGCTGGAAAGTCGACTTTTGGGTGTACAAGAATGTTGCCAGGCCAGCATGTTCAACAACATGAACAGTTTGTGTTGATTAAATTGGGAATTAGAGACTAGAAAAAGAGTAAAGTTGAACACTTAAACGCGTTCGGATCCGTTTTGACACACAAGGATTTTTGATGATCTATAATTTTTAAAAAATCTGTTTTTAATCGACTGCTTCAGTGACTTTCTTTGCCGCTTAGATAACTACACTTATAAGTCTGAACATTAGGACTACCGCCCATCGCGGGTTTGTATACTGCCTGGTGGCGCTGAGGCCACGTGACACGCTAAGAGAAGTAATGAGCGGAACAGAGACTACCGGGGAATCATTCTAGCGAAGATAAGCGGCACAAACGCAGAAATACTCAGACTTGATGGTCTTTCAGATAATCGAGTGTTGTGGCTCAGTGTTTGGGAGCGAGCATCCGGGAAACTGTGCAGCTGGTCGGCAATTCGCATGCTGCTGTCGCGATCAACTATGGACAGTAGTTGAAGAATGCTGAAACGACGACTACGCGACAAGCAACTGGAGCAATTGGACGCCCACATCTCATCACAGAACACTGGGATCTGAGGACTGTCTGCTCCGTAAAACAGGACAGGCGGCTGCCTGTGGCATGTCTAACGACACAGTACAGTGCTGGCGCAGGCACAGGTGTTTTGGAGCACACCGTTCAGTGCACGGTGTGGATCACGGTGTTCCGCAGCAAACAGCCCCTGCCTGTTCCCATGTCGACCCAACAACATCGTCAGTTACCATTACAGTGGGCGTGCGATCATGGAGATTCGACGGCATATCAATTGAATAGTGTCGCTGGTCAGATCAACCCTATTTACTGCTAAACCAGGTCTAGGGGCATGTCTAGATACGCCGTCGCCCAGCCAAATGGCTGCTCGAAACACGCAGCGCGCCACAGACACAGGTCGGTGGGAGCTGTATTACGTTATGGGCGAGATTGACCTCGGCTTCCATGGGACCTGCGGTAGTAATTGGAGGCACCATGACAGCTATGGAATATGTGAACACTTTTGGGGACTCTCCTGCATCCCCTTATGCTTGGTTGCTAAACCAGGTTTAGGGGTATCTCTAGATACGCCGTCGCCCAGCCAAATGGCTGCTCGAAACACGCAGCGCGCCACAGACACAGGACGGTGGGAGCAGTATTACGCTATGGGTGAGATTCACCTCGGCTTCCATGGGACCTCCGGTAGTAATTGGAGGCACCATGACAGCTATGGAATAAGTGAACGCTTTTGGGGACTCTCCTGCATCCCCTTATGCTTGGTGTCTTACCCAAAAACGATGTCATCATCCAGCAGGATAACAATACATGTCACAGTGCCAGAATCGTGCTGCAGTGGTCTGAGGAACTGACTTTGATTACTTGTCCATCAGATTCGACTTTTCTGAATCCGATGAAACCCAAATGGGACGCTATTGGGTGCCAGCTCCGCGCCCACAAACCAACTGGCCGTAAATTACAGGAAATGTGTGACCTGTGCGTAGGTATCTGGTGCCACAAACTTCTGGAAACTCATCAAGAACTTGTCGAATCCATGGCACGCAGAACCACTGATTAACGGCTTTCCAGAGGTGTCCAATACGCTTTTAAGTAGGTGGTCATAACGTTTTTCCTCCTTCTGACAATAGAAAAATTATTTTGGAGCTTTAGTTTGAAATAGTGCTTCTCAAGCAGCACAGGTCTTTACGGACCCTGTGTACCTTAACCATAATTGTTTCAATAAATTCTGGCACTATTCATGTTGCCATCAATGGAAAGTGTGTGGGTGCAGTAATGTGGACATAGAGGTGAAGTCATTTACGAACTTCCAGCATGCTGGAGTAGCTTGGGTCAGCAACTTCTGTTAATCAGTAGAACGAAAAACCGGTGCAAGTTGGAAATTTTTACTTTTTATTCATTCGATGATTAGTTTCGGGCTGAGACTCATTTTCTGATCATCATAACAAAGTCGGAAATGGCATTTCCGAAGCCGCCAAAAAACACTTACAATGCAATAATCTATAAGCACTGTAAATGTTCATTGCACATTTCCGAAGGTGTCAAAAGACAAACGTTTGCAATGCAGTAATCTGTGTGCACCGTAAAAGTTCATAGCACGTTTCTGACGTCTTCGGAAATGTCATTTTCCACTTTGTTTTGATGATTTGAAAATGAGTCTCGGCACGAAACTAGTCATGGAATGAATAAAAAACGAAAATTTGCAACCTCGACTGGTTTTCGTGCTACTGATGAGTTCATTATTGTTTTGAACAATGGGATGTTTATTTATGTGGAAAGGGGGGAAGGGGAATTGCGAGTGATTGTTTTTTTCCTGTAGCCAAATCAGTTTGTAAATTGATTCACTTCTACTCAGGTCACTAGGTTTCTACATTTACAATTCATGTATTTTGTAAGTTTCTTCTCAACATAATGCTTCTTTACAAGATGATGAAATGGCAAACATACTGATGAATCTGATAGTGATGTAGTAGTATTAAAAGATGAATATGATGTTTTGGAATGCAACTCTTCATATTCATTAGAAGGCGGAGAAGATACGCCAGAACAGCAAATGGGAAGCAGTGCAAACATCGTGTCAAAGGATAAATCAATTGACTGGAAGACTGAACTCTTATCTTAGCTGGGACAACATTCAGCATATAATGTAGTTTTGCTGTCCACAAGACCAGCAGGGTATGCTACTTTTCACATTACAAAAAATTCTCAGCTTTCATATTGTTCCCTCCTCTAACAACTGAAAACTTTATAGTCATCCATTATAATGCCGAAGGAATGAGTTTATATCGAGATAAGTGGATAAAAATGAGATGTTCTTGACCTGGATGCTTACATTATCTGTTGTTATTAGCAGTAGTTTATAAGTCACATAGTGAATTTACTCAAGGTTTAGGGGACGAGTACAAAGGTCACCCAATTTTCAGAGCTACAGTGTCGCTAGAAACGTACAAAAAGATAACAAGGGTTATTCGACTTGATGACAATAGCGACTCTGAATCTTCACTATATGGTGAGAAGCAACAATCTTTTTCATAATATTATAACAAAAGACTACAAAGATGTGAACAAGACATGTTTGGACCTATAAGGGATTTGTGTGACAAATGGGTAGAGGTATTACATAAATTTACAATAGCAATATGTGTGTTACAGTGCCAGCCGAAGTGCCGAGCGGTTCTAGGCGCTTCAGTCTGGAACCGCGCGACTGTTACAGTCGCAAGTTCTAATCCTGCCTCGGGCATGGATGTGTGTGATGTCCTCAGGTTAGTTAGGTTTAAGTAGTACTAAGTTCTAGGGGACTGATGACCTCAGATGTTAAGTCCCGTAGTCCTCAGAGCCATTTGTGTTACAGTAGACAAAGAGCTTGTTGCATTCAAGGGGAAACTGCTCTCTCTGCCAGTATATCTAGCAAACTTGCAAAGTATCGCATCAATGTTTGGGTACTTTGTGACAGTAAAATGAGTTCTGTATGGAATATTCAGCGTTAAAATGGGAAACGTCCAGGTAGTGTCCCTGAAATGAACCGAGATCAAAGAGCTGTAACTGACTCCTGTTATGCCTTGAAAGGGCATCATATTATCTGCAACTACTTTTTCATCTCCTACGAGCTATGGAAATGCTGATGAAGAGAAATATTGGAGCTGTGAGGAACAAATAAGCTTTCCACCTTACAAAAAATTTGAGGATCAGGAGGAATCATAATCACATATCAACGTTTCCTTTTACAAAGGACACAGCGCTCAGTTCATACATTCCAAAGAAAAAAAGAAAGGAAGTGATTGTGCAAAGCACTCTGCACGACGATGCAAAAGTTATTGATGGCCCCAGGAGAAAAACGTCGCCTTATTTTAAACTACAATTGTACGAAATGAGTTGTGGACGCACTAGACAAAATGTTGGTGAATTGTGCAGTAAGGATGAAGACAAGCAAATGGCCTATTGTTCTCAAATATGATCAACGTATCTGCACTTAAATTTTATATGCTCTTAAAGGCAACTTACCCTCGATGGAAAACAAACACCTTACAGCAAAGAAGACTATTCCTAGAAACCCTTGGCAAGCAGCTTATTGATGGAGATATGAAGAGACGAGGACATCTTAGAACAGGAAATGCTGCAAGAGAGGCTGTAGAGAGAAGAACAAAGTGTGGATCTGGACCCTTCATATAGGAAGAAAACGATCCAAGAAGTAAGAAGACAGTGGTCATAAGAAATTTCTTAAGTATAAAAGATTTTCCTGTGAGAAAAATCTTACATAGAAATTTAAAAACTTTTGATAAAAGTTAGGGATAGTGTAGTAAAATCAGCACAAATGTAATTATAATATTCGATTATTGTATTGTTGTACTATCTTAATATAAGTTCTGGGTGACTAAAACACTAAACTATCTAAATTGCAATTTCATTTGCGGTTCCGGTATACAAATGTGTAGAAGCATACCTACCAAAACAGAAATGAGACTGGATTCTTTTTGACATGAACATATTAAGTGTAAATACAAAAGAAATACCGTAACAGGGTTAAGAAGAATATAAATCTCTATGCGCACCCAACTCTGTCGTTGGTATATCATAGTGGCATATGGTACGCTCATAGCAGAATAGGCCATTATCTCTTAGTTCAAGTTCCACTTTCCAGCTCTTCTTCTTTCCTATCTGTACAATAAGGAAATTATGGTGGTTATTTTGTACATCTCTTCATTGAATGACTCAAAATGTAACTGTTAATAACTGTGAGAAAAAGCAGCTTAGAATAAGCAAGTGATAAAGACTTCTTGAACTATAGTATAGTATCTAGGAATATGTACATGAGGAATAGCTAAATAACTAATACGCTAATGTCAGTCTGTAAAGAGATAAATAAGAGGTCGTTAGTGGAGAAAGGTTCGGCGAAGGTGAGCATATTTTCTGCTGTTCAGTGACTTGAGTATTTTGTTTTGCCTGTGTTATTATAATATATAAATTCTACAATATTTTTTTTATCTGATTATTTCTAATGTGTGTGGAATATAATTGATTCCTCGTTTTTGTATTAAACGTAATACTGTGTGACAGTAGATACTGTAAATTTCCTGATCTCTTATGGATGATGTTAGTGTTATTAATTTCTGCTGAACTATCACATACTGTTTCAGAAGAAAAAGCTGTCTGTACATAACATATAGCCTACTAAGAACGTTCAAGCTACATATGTATGAGTGTTAATCTGCAAATCAACTGTTACAATTCTATGAAGACTGGTGTTTTTCTTTTGACTGCAGTCTGATGGTGCCTGAATAAGAAGTAAGGAAGGGAGATGATACAATGTGCTATGGATTTGTGATTTGTAGTTTGTAAGATTAGAAGTGATGTTGAGGATAAGGGCCTATTAGAGATATAACGAAGTAACAGTTTTATTGTGCATTTATGGAAAGATGTGAAGTGTAGGATGTAAAAGTAATGTTGAAGAGAAATGTTATGCTATTTTTTGATACAAGTATGGAAAAGAGAGAGTTATGGGGTATGTAACGTGAATTGGGTTAGAGTTATTAAAATATTGTACTGTGATATAAGAGGTATAACTTGTTATTTAGTGTAGAATGATATAGAGAAGAATAAATATCACTAAATAAGGTATCCTTTGTCAGTAAATGATGAAAATATTGTGGATATGTTGATGAGTAAGAATGGGTATGTTGTTCTGGCACTTACAGTTAAGATGGTTATTGAATAGTGATGTATGAAAATGATCGCAGGCTTGAGGATAGGCAATATTTCCCGAATAATTTGATCCAAGCATATTATGAAAACTTGTTTCAAGATGAGCATGTTGTCATTGGCAGATTATTTTCACCAGTATTTAATAGTAAGTTTCCAAGAAGGCACGGTCCACGCTGCCATTGCGTTGATGGCCATGCTACTGGCGCACAGTTAAGATATATACAGTTTAAAGTTTCTCTTGAGATGTGATGGCATGGTATTACATATGAACAGTAAGACACATAAAATCGGTGTTAAGAACATGCACATGACCGATGACTGACTCGCGTTTTCTGCAACTATGAGGTCTGTACGAACAGGGTGCACACATGATAGTTACCAAAACCATGGTGAGGACATTTCCCTTTTCATAAGCTTGTGTTATACATGCGTTGTAGTTTGATTTAGTAGTTCAGTACACCTCGGTAAGAAGATGCACAGAGTAGAAGGCTATCCTGTAGATTGTTTTCCTTTTATCTCTTGTGGTTATTTATTTGTTGAGACCTTAGTATAATGGAAATAGTATACTACCACATATTTTTTTATGTGTGTAATGTTCATGTTATCCTATACTTTTATTACACAACGTTCGTGCGAATTTCAGATTTCACAGAATGAGATAGATTTTATTATGTTGAATGCTAGGTTCATACTTATGCTATATGCACAAAACTAAACTTTTATTCCAGCCTCTTATTCCAGCTTGAAATGTAAATGTATTTACCATATTGGCTAATTCCTATTTGTTCATGTTCATGTTTCATGTACTCTGGACACGTTTGGGAGACACACGTTACTGTAACCATATGCACACACATTACACTGAGAGGAGCTACTATATGGACAGATTAGTATTGAAGCATGATGTCTACTTTTGTTTCGTTTACTGGAAAATCGGATACACTTGGCTGGGCACCACGGTCTCATTGCCTGGCTTTTCATCAAACAATTGTCTAAATACAGTTCAGCTGACAGTGGATTACGGAAGAATAAATACTGGCGTTATTGTACCTAATATGAATTACTGGGTTGTCAATGGAGAACTGAATAGACTTATGTCCTTTTTGAGCTTACTTTTATCTATGCTGTTGTTACTTCGTAAGAATCTTTGGGCTGTCAGTGGAGAAAGTGGTCTTTTGTTTGCTCCCTGAGTCTGTCCTTCGTCTATAAATATTAATCTTTGTCCACAACTGTGAATAATGGAGCAAATAATAGTGTGTTACCTGTAAATACGAAGTGTTGTGCATGTGACATTCGCCATTCGTTAAACATTGTGACCTCCCAGTAGATGACATGGTTTCATATGTGTTTCTTCTCTCAGCTTAGTAAGACAATGTACCTGTTTCTAAAGATATTTCACATTTTACTGTCAACACATTGTCCACAGTTGTAGGTCATTACATAATTTATTTGTTCTAGTGTGTAATACATTACCATCAGTCTATATTAGGTTATTCTTCTGTGCTTAGGATACTGTATGCACTGCACTGTCGTATTAGGGTCATTATTGTTGATGCTTGTGTTACAATATTGATCACAGACATTGTATTCTGAGTAACATTTACAATATTTTTATGCCCACTTTAAATCACCATTACCCACGTTTATTCATTACATTTTGTTTGTTTACTGTTTCGACTTACAATACTTTGTAATCTTTTGATTTACATTTATTTGTATTTTTGGCCTTTCTTTTCATTTCGTTTACTCATAAACCAATACTTCTGTTTTTTAATTAAGGGCAAATTTCTCGAATATTTCTTACTGCTAGGAAGAAACATTCTGCTAAATATTTGTTTCTTAGGATGGAGGCTATGGGAGGTGTATGTATCATGAGAAATGACAGTTCGTTTAAAAGTTTTGTCACTACAAATGCCGGAACACATCAGTGATGTGTATTCTTTGGCAGTTAAAGGTTTTATTATTAGTGGAGCTCAAGCAAATAATGAGTGAGTCGGCTGCACAGAGAGAGAGAGAGAGAGAGAGAGAGAGAGAGAGAGAGGGGGGGAGGGAGAGAGAGAGGGGGGGGGGGGAGGGAGAGAGAGAGAGAGAGAGAGAGAGAGAGAGAGAGAGAGAATAGTGTTTAATGGTATCTACATTTTCGTGTTCAGGGCGAATTATCAGTCCTGTGTTCAGAATTTTAGCTATTACTCCTCATCCTTCACATTCAATTAAAAGTATTTCATTAGAAAGAAAAAAGGAAATTTTACATAATCTACATTAAATTGATATTAGTTAATTTTGTGGAAAATGGCAATTGCTAGAAATATCGTTTTCATGTTAGTACTGCAAACGTTTCACCGGCATTTATCCTCACAGTCTGAATGAAAAGATGAGCTTTACTGCACTGTTACGCCTTGCATTCTTGTATGGACAGCTAGCAGCGTTATAGGAAAGATAACAATATTCTCATTTGGCAAAGTAACCTGAAGTAAGATAAATCAAAAAGTTGCGCAATGGCTTAAATAAGTGTCAAGCAGTTCGGTACTTAACATTCTTATAATTGGACAAGGTAGAGCGGCTGAAGTATCCATTGCAAGAAAGAAACATTTGTGGGGTCTAAACGAATTTATTGAGATGAAATGAGAAACAGTTTTCATCTGCAAAAATTTTTTATGAATCAGTGGATTTGTTTTTCTATCAGGGCACAGTTTCATTACGCAATAGTGATTGTTTGATGAGGAAGTCATTCAGCATGTTACTGATAACCATTCTTTGTCTTTAATTTCGTTTATAAATACTCAGATTAATTTCGGAATGATTGGTATCAAGCACATTGATAGTAACTGACATAGTTAATGATTGTGTTCAAAACCAGTGTACCTAAGGCTATTCTAGACGACAATACATGGGCGATGCTCTAATCGGAATAGTCACACAGTTTGTTATCGCAAGCGTAGTAGTTCTATCGTTTCAAATCAGTTATGATAGTTGGATTGTAATTTAAATGTTTCAGACTTTATGAACATGTGACCTTTGATGAAGTACAGACTGGCATCCTGCTGAGAAGATGATGGAATATCGTCTATGGTGTTATGGACACTTACTTCGAGCAAAGCAAGACAGACTAGCAAAATGTGGATTATCTTAGAAAATAAGTGGTAAGCAGTCTATTGGGACACGAATGCCATACCTCCTATATAGATCTTTCGATAGCAGAACCCCACCCTGACAAAAAGTAAGACCGTGTCTTGCCAAAAGACCGGAACCCGTTAATTGCGGGACAAATGCTGAAGAAGGAGAAGAAGAAGACGAAGAACTTGAAGATAAAGATCTGAATAATTAGTAAGAGACTAATATGTATGTCTTCCAAGGATGATTCACGTGCACCGAATACCTCACTATTGGTGTGGAGGTATCTGAATTTGTGTACTCTAAGACAGAAGTAATGACGCACCACGAAGGAACTACCTGAATGGAACTGAAATCTGCAGGGCTGACGTACAGGTAGAAACAAACAAATGCTTACTATTTCAGAAAAAAATTGAGATACATTCAAGGGAAAGAGCTTCAAAAAATGACGCAGTCAAGAACAAAATAGTCTTTATACAAACAGCTATTCGGTTACGTATTGACTTATAGGGTTGGTGGATGTCCTCCCAAGGGTCATAAGTCTTCAAACGTACTGAATTAGGGAGAGATCCGGTGACTTGGCTGGCCAAGACAGGGTTTAGCAAGAACGAAAACAAGCAGAAGGAAATCTGGCCATGTGCGGCCGGGTATTATAATGCTGAAATGTAAGCCCAGGATGGCCTGCCATGAAGGGTAGCAAAGTGTGACGTAGGATATCGTAAACGTTCCGCTGTCCTGTAAGGGCACCGCAGATGACAACCAAACGGTCCATCGCTCCTAACTGTCGGTCTGTATGGTGGGCGACAGTCAGTTTAAGAACCAATCGCTGTTGGTACGTCAGCAGACACGTGTTCGGACCGGAATCTGCTTGATTGGATTAGAACTGTCATCAGTAATGAGGTCCACTTCGAACTGAGTCACGATGAGCAGCGGAGACGTGTCTGGAGACATCCAGAATAGTGGTGGGCTACCAGCCTGACTGTCGCCTGCCATACAGCCTGACAACGAAGAGTTTGATGGTCTGGAGCGCCATTTCTTTTCATAACTGAACCCATTTGGTTGTCATTCGCGGTATTCTTGCAGCACAGCTGTTTTTTTTTTTTTTTTTTTTTTTTTTTTTTTTTTTTGTCATCAGTCTACTGACTGGTTTGATGCGGCCCGCCACGAATTCCTTCCCTGTGCTAACCTCTTCATCTCAGAGTAGCACTTGCAACCTACGTCCTCAATTATTTGCTTTCCTTATCAGTGTTTTCCACATATTCGTTTCATCTCCGATTCTGCGTAGAACCTCCTCATTCCTTACCTTATCAGTCCACCTAATTTTCAACATTCGTCTATAGCACCACATCTCAAATGCTTCGATTCTCTTCTGTTTCGGTTTTCCCACAGTCCATGTTTCACTAACATACAATGCTGTACTCCAGACGTACATCCTCAGAAATTTCATCCTCAAATTAAGGCCGGTATTTGATATTAGTAGACTTCTCTTGGCCGGAAATGCCTTTTTTGCCATAGCGAGTCTGCTTTTGATGTCCTCCTTGCTCCGTCTGTCATTGGTTATTTTACTGCCCAGGTAGCCGAATTCCTTAACTTCATTGACTTCGTGACCATCAATCCTGATGTTAAGTTTCTCGCTGTTCTCATTTCTACTACTTCTCATTACCTTCGACTTTCTCCGATTTGCTCTCAAACCATACTGTGTACTCATTAGACTGTTCATTCCGTTCAGCAGATCATTTAATTCTTCTTCACTTTCACTCAGGATAGCAATGTCATCAGCGAATCGTATCATTGATATCCTTTCACCTTGTATTTTAATTCTACTCCTGAACCTTTCTTTTATTTCCATCATTGCTTCCTCGACGTACAGATTGAAGAGTAGGGGCGAAAGGCTACAGCCTTGTCTCACACCCTTCTTAATACGAGCACTTCGTTCTTGATCGTCCACTCTTATTATTCCCTCTTGGGAAGCTGCACGTCAGTGATATTCTAAGCCACGCATTGTTGCCCTCCATGGCAAGCCATCCTAGTCTTACATTTCAGCAGGATAATGTCAGCCCGCACATGACGAGTGTATCTACTGCTTGTCTTCGTGCTTGTCAAACCATACTTTGTCCATCAAAGTGGCTGGATCTCAGCCCAGTTGAGAGTGTTTGGAGTATTACGGGGAGGGCCCTCTAACCACCTCAAACTAGCGACAGATTTTGACGATATAACACAGCATTTGGACATAATCTGACGCAATATCTCTCACGAGGACATGTAACATCTCTGTTAATTAGTTCTAAGTCGAATAACAGCTTGAATTAAAGCCAGACATGGAACAACGCATTATTGACTTTCTCAATTTGTGAAACTCTTTCTCGTAAATAAATCATGCAGTTTTTCTGAAATTGTAATCAATTTTTTGTCGTTCATCTACATCAGGCTTATGGGTTTTCGTCCCAATAGACGTCCTAGAGTGTACATGAGATATAACTGATATTTTAATGGTGAGGAGAGCAGGACCGTACAGCATGTCATCTAAGGATTACATGGAACGACCGTTTACTTATGTATGTATATTCATGCCATACTCTGCAATACATCTTACGGTGTATAGCAGAAGGTACGTTTGGTAACACTGTTTCCCCTTCCCTGTTCGTTGCAGAATGGCACGTAGAGAGAATGACTGTCGGGCAAACTTCCATGTTCTCTTTAATATCATTGTGCTCATTTTAGCCAGATGTATGTGGGAGGAACTAATACGTTACCTGACTCTTGAAATTTCAGTAGTAATCTCCTACCTGGTGCACAATGTCCCTCTAGCAGCTTCTGTCGGTGGAGCTCATTGAGCATATATGTGACGGATGATAAACATCTTCCGAGCTGATAGGCCATGTACTTTTCCTCTTCAGACTTCTTCACTTGTTAACATTTCAATCTCTTGTGTTGGGATCTTCTTCAGGACTTCACTGGCATCCACAGGTGGCTCAACACCATAAGTGGATGGAGACGAGAGTGGAATCCTAAAGAGGCTCTCAACAGAGCGAGTGAAATGTCGAGCGGTGAAGAAGAGTGAAGGGACTGTAGACTTATATGTCTGAAACACTCCCGGTCTGATTAAACGACCCCGTGACAAAACCGTTACTCTTGGTTAGATCTTGCCTATCTCCTGTATTACTCCAACCTCGATGCAGTGTGTTGCTGTTTAGCTGAACACAGAGAAGGTGTCTTCAGAATGTGGTCCTGTGTCATTCTTCGTAAATGAAGCCAGCATTCTGTAGTAAGTGAAGAGCAGTTCAAAAATTAGAGACCAACAGACTAATGAACGAAATGTTGTTGAATGTTTGTGGCATGCAACTCGCCACTTCCTCAGACGAGCTCGTAAAATGTCGTACCATTCGATCACCACTGTCGAAATGAATGCTTCATTTGCTTATGGGATAAAAACATTATCTTTACCTTAAATATAAATGAATCGACATATTTTTGAAATAAATAAGAAAGTTCCCTGTTACTTCAAAATGTAGCTTTAATTTATGCGGAGTTATTACCGTTTTGAAATGACATTAGTAAATTTAAAACGATTCACAATCATCCGTTTATCTTAATTTTTAAGTTCCGTGAGGGGTTTCGAGTGTTCCATTTTTTTTTTCGGAAATGATTTCAGCAGAACTTTAAAACTCGCATTTTTCCTGTAATTTCTAATGCGTGTCACCCACATCAGAAAAGTCAGAACTTGTAATGGTCCTATTACATACGTTATTTATTCTTTGCTAAAATATTATTTTCAAATATAAATCCAGGAAAACACTAATTACAACTGCTGGTGAGTGGGGAAAATTGCTTTTATTAATATTTAAAAAAAAAGTGTTTCAAGAGGCGCCAGTCAGATTCGAGGAAACGCAATAACAGCAAAATTGATATAGGGTGTACAGGGGAGGCGCAGAACGATGGACTAACACCTAAATCTCCAATGACAGACCGGTGCCAAATGTTGTATATCGATAGAGTATCAACCAAACCTCCGATATAGTGTGTGCAGTAGTCGAGGAGAACGTGCGATAAAAGTAATTAAACATAACGCCAGAACTACGGAACACAGGAAAAGTATAACTGAGAGCGTCCCTTGTGTAGAGCTCCCGTGGAGGAAATGGTAGAGAATTAGTTTGTCTTACCAAGGATTCCAGGATCGAGTCCAGCTCCTGCCAGTTTTCTTGCTGCAGTACGTGTGAAAGTGTAATATGGGACCAGATGTACCTACTATAGAGTACATTTGTAGTTCCACAGAGCAAACACAAACAATCGGAAAAGAAGAATAAAAAAGCAGCAGCATCACGCTTGTGGGAATATCAATAATAGTAGCAGTACCAGTAATAATAATAATAATCATAATAACCGTAGTTGGCACATAGATGGCAGCAGCGCCGTACCGCACATCTATAAAGTCTGAAAAATCGTTTTACATGTCAGGAACAGGCTGCATATAACAGTTTCACTCGTACTACAGCAGAAAAACAGGCATGACGAGGGCCCGAACCCAGGAACTTTGGTAGGAACTACTATCACTCTATCGCTTTCCCCACGGGTGCTCCAAACGGCAGATTCGCACAGTTAGGCGTTTCCTGTGCTCCGTAGGTCATGTGGTACTTATTACTTACAGTTTACGCACGTTCTCATGGACGACACCGCAAAGCTCAAACTATGTCGGTGCTTTAGTTAATAATCTATCGATATATAATGTCTTGTATCAATCTAAGTATCTTACATCTGGTAGTTTGTGTCTAAGAGGAACGGCGTCCACGTCACTAAAACAAGAAAATGAAGGCATTCCACCAGTCAATCGTTACTTTGTTTTCGTTCTGGATCGATGCGTTTATCGTATTTTTACTGAGGTAGAGCTACTGTCATTATCATTAACGTTTCCTTCAAGTTTGTCAGGAAGTTATTACTGCAACACACACTGCCTGTAATATTAGTCACAGAATATACGTGGTGAGTTTTTACCTTGAGACAATGAAATACCTCGTAAACTATGCATCGGATTAAAAACACGCAAAAATGCATTTCAGAAATTTTTAACCAGCTAAACCAAAGTTGATACCTCCTGGTGATTGTACAGTATAAAACATGACTTTCGCAAGTAAGAGTTTTGTCGTTCCGTTGTAGATGGTGCTGTAAGCGACAAATAACAAAATTTAATTTCAAAACGGTTTTATCTCGAGAAAATGCATTGTATGAAAAAAAAAACTGGACGGGTTCATTAATGGTGAAAAAACTTCTTTGCAGTGTATCGTCTCACCAACCGGGTGCTTGCCTGTAAGAATTATTTCACATTCAGTGCTCGCAAATGTCGCCGCCCCGCCTGTGGCTTGGAAATATTACACATCATTTGCAGTGGAATAAAAATTATAATGTGTTAGGTGAACTATTCATGCATCAGTTAGCTACTGCATGCACCCAACTTTCTTCGTTTTAAATATTACAACTGTTGTCATAGCTATGAAAAATTCACGAGCCCTATCTTTCGAGACTCTCTGTATGGGGTTAGAAATCTGTTTTGGGCTAGAAGAAATTATTTCGTACTTTTCAGTCCGTTTTAGAAACGAGTTACTTTAAAATTGTATTATTTAAATACACTCCTAGAAATTGAAATAAGAACACCGTGAATTCATTGTCCCAGGAAGGGGAAACTTTATTGACACATTCCTGGGGTCAGATACATCACATGATCACACTGACAGAACCACAGGCACATAGACACAGGCAACAGAGCATGCACAATGTCGGCACTAGTACAGTGTATATCCACCTTTCGCAGCAATGCAGGCTGCTATTCTCCCATGGAGATGATCGTAGAGATGCTGGATGTAGTCCTGTGGAACGGCTTGCCATGCCATTTCCACCTGGCGCCTCAGTTGGACCAGCGTTCGTGCTGGACGTGCAGACCGCGTGAGACGACGCTTCATCCAGTCCCAAACATGCTCAATGGGGGACAGATCCGGAGATCTTGCTGGCCAGGGTAGTTGACTTACACCTTCTAGAGCACGTTGGGTGGCACGGGATACATGCGGACGTGCATTGTCCTGTTGGAACAGCAAGTTCCCTTGCCGGTCTAGGAATGGTAGAACGATGGGTTCGATGACGGTTTGGATGTACCGTGCACTATTCAGTGTCCCCTCGACGATCACCAGTGGTGTACGGCCAGTGTAGGAGATCGCTCCCCACACCATGATGCCGGGTGTTGGCCCTGTGTGCCTCGGTCGTATGCAGTCCTGATTGTGGCGCTCACCTGCACGGCGCCAAACACGCATACGACCATCATTGGCACCAAGGCAGAAGCGACTCTCATCGCTGAAGACGACACGTCTCCATTCGTCCCTCCATTCACGCCTGTCGCGACACCACTGGAGGCGGGCTGCACGATGTTGGGGCGTGAGCGGAAGACGGTCTAACGGTGTGCGGGACCGTAGCCCAGCTTCATGGAGACGGTTGCGAATGGTCCTCGCCGATACCCCAGGACCAACAGTGTCCCTAATTTGCTGGGAAGTGGCGGTGCGGTCCCCTACGGCACTGCGTAGGATCCTATGGTCTTGGCGTGCATCCGTGCGTCGCTGCGGTCCGGTCCCAGGTCGACGGGCACGTGCACCTTCCGCCGACCACTGGCGACAACATCGATGTACTGTGGAGACCTCACGCCCCATGTGTTGAGCAATTCGGCGGTACGTCCACCCGGCCTCCCGCATGCCCACTATACGCCCTCGCTCAAAGTCCGTCAACTGCACATACGGTTCACGTCCACGCTGTCGCGGCATGCTACCAGTGTTAAAGACTGCGATGGAGCTCCGTATGCCACGGCAAACTGGCTGACACTGACGGCGGCGGTGCACAAATGCTGCGCAGCTAGCGCCATTCGACGGCCAACACCGCGGTTCCTGGTGTGTCCGCTGTGCCGTGCGTGTGATCATTGCTTGTACAGCCCTCTCGCAGTGTCCGGAGCAAGTATGGTGGGTCTGACACACCGGTGTCAATGTGTTCTTTTTTCCATTTCCAGGAGTGTATTTATGTTTTCGACCCGATACATTTTAGTCGAGATAATACCGTTTTGTAACTCAATTCTGTTATTAAAGCGTCATCTAGCCTGCAACGATATAAGTGATACATACAAATTTTACGTAATTTTTCCCGTAGAACCATATTCCACACTAAAAGTAGGATCTTCCAACCTAAGATGTAACCTCCCCTTAGAAAAATTAATAAATTACTGTGCTGATAAACCTCTTACATTATTTGATTTTCAAACAGCTGAGCAGAACTGATCGTACTCAGACATTTCGCTCTTTACCTACTCTGATCAAGACTAAACTGACACACAATATTTTTAGCGCAACGCAATCTGACTTTCAAAAATCCCTACAAAAGAATGGCCCTGACTAACAATAACCTATACCTTTCATGAATCACTTACCTCACAAAAATCTTCGTTACTCAAACTACTGCAATACAGCGAGCGCCACTACTGCCAGCTAAATAAAAGATTCTACTACTGAAGGGACCAACTACTGATAGGCATAGTTAGCAAATGAAAGATTTTGATAAAGAACAAACAATGTATTTACCTTAATAGTGTTCAAAAGTCATAATATATATATCAGTTCATGACATACAGTATTACAAATTTACTGTCTGTGATGGACACACGTCCAGATCATCCGGTCTCAAAACTCCGCCATCTCTCTACCCACATCCACCACTGCTGGCGTCTCACATCCAACTGCGCAACGCCGCGCGCTGTTAACAGCAAACTGCCCAACACTACAATAGCGAATATTACAACAATGCTAACTAGCCACAGACTACACACAGCACAGTCAGTGATTTTCATACAGTGCGCTACGTGGCGTTACCAATAAAAAAACCTAAACAGCCTACTTACGAAGATACAAAAGTTGCCCATAGGGGTGGGGCGGGGGCTCAACATTGGTATCGCTGGATAACATTTTTAAAAATACTGAACACGTAATCTATAGTTTCTACCCGAGACGTAGTTCGTGAGATATTTCATTGTCTTTCGATAAAATTCTCATCCTGTGTTGGCTGTCTTGTTCTCAGCAGTCCGTCTTTTCATTTACAAAATGAATTGGCGTGGAAGTGTGGTGATTTATTTGCAATCAGTTTAATGAGCTGCGCAGTTATTTTAGTTGCTGTGAGAACCGGCTACCATTCATTTGCTTTTTGACTTATCATTTCGTATCTTTTGGTTCTGATGGCGGCGGCCACAACGGCAGAACAACATTGCATGCGGTCAGACGCGATTTCCCAGGGCCGCAATTTATTGTTCTTATGCCCATAACCCAGTTTTTACGGGGGATTTTTATTTTAAATCGCTAATAGAGGTCACTCACCCAGGCAAAATTATTACTGAACCTTAGCGCTCGGAATCTGCGAACACTATATAACATTTAATTAAACTGAAGCCTCATTTCATTTTCTTGAAACGGGAGCCGCCACAAACATATGTCATTTTATAACACAACGCGAGTTGCCGCTGCACCTGGGTACAGTACATTGACTTTAGACCAACAAGTAATTACTTGTATAATAAATGTCAAAGGTTAAAGGTAACTGGTGCCTGGCATGTTTTTCGAGGACGTTACTTCTCTGCTTGAAGTCGAGGTACTATATCCAGCCCCGGCACATTAGTATTGTTACAATGCTTGTATCTGGCGAGTTTCCTGGCCAACGGCAGTGTTTAAACTCAGGAGGGTGTTCCTGGAGCCCCTCTGTACCAATTCTAGACGTATAGGGTGTCGCATTTTCCTGATGAAATTGCCAAAGTCTGTCGGAAAGCACAATGGACTTTAATGGATGCAGGTAATCAGACAGGTTGCTTACGTACGTGTCTCCTGTCAGAGTCGTAGCTTTCCGTATCAGGGATTCCATATCACTCCAACTGCACACGCTATAGACCACCACAGAGCCTCGACCTACTTCAACAGTCCCCTGCTGACATGCAGGGTCCTTGTATTCATAGGGTTGTCTCCATACCCGTACACGTCTGTCCGCTCGATACAATTTGAAACGAGACTCGTCCGACCAGGCAACATATTTCGAGTCATCTACAGTCCAATGTCGGTGTTGACGGGCCCAGTCGAGGCGTAAAGCTTTGTGTTGTGCAGTCACCAAGAGTACACGAGTTGGCCTTCGCCTCCGAAAGCCCATATCGATGATGTTTCGTAGAATGATTTGCATTCTCACACTTGTTGATGGCTGAGCACTGATATCTGAGAGTTGCACTTCTGTCACGTTGAGCGACTCTCTTCAGCCGTCTTTGGTCCCGTTCTTGCAGAATTTTTTTTTCCGGCTGCTGCCATGTCGGAGATTTGATATTTTACTGGATTCCTGATATTGGTGGTACTCTTGTGAAATGGTCGTACGGGAAAATCACCACTTCATCGCTACCTCGGAGATGCTGTGTCTCATCACTCGTGGTTTGAGTATAACACCACTTTCAAAGTAATTTGAATCTTGATAACCTTGCATTTTAGCAGCAGTAACGAATCTTCTTTGGCGCTTCGCTGTATATATATATATATATACACACACACACACACACACACACACACACACACATATATATATATATATATATATATATATATATATATATATATATATATATATATATATATAGGGTTATTACAAATGATTGATGCGATTTCACAGCTCTACAATAACTTTATTATTTGAGATATTTTCACAATGCTTTGCACACACATACAGAAACTCAAAAAGTTTTTTTAGGCATTCACAAATGTTCGATATGTGCCCCTTTAGTGATTCGGCAGACATCAAGCCGATAATCAAGTTCCTCCCACACTCGGCGCAGCATGTCCCCATCAATGAGTTCGAAAGCATCGTTGATGCGAGCTCGCAGTTCTGGCACGTTTCTTGGTAGAGGAGGTTCAAACACTGAATCTTTCACATAACCCCACAGAAAGAAATCGCATGGTGTTAAGTCCGGAGGGCGTGGAGGCCATGACATGAATTGCTGATCATGATCTCCACCACGACCGATCCATCGGTTTTCCAATCTCCTGTTTAAGAAATGCCGATCATCATGATGGAAGTGCGGTGGAGCACCATCCTGTTGAAAGATGAAGTCGGCGCTGTCGGTCTCCAGTTGTGGCATGAGCCAATTTTCCGCGGGCTACGCGTGAATCTTGCCCGCACGCGTTCAACCGTTTCTTCGCTCACTGCAGGCCGACCCGTTGATTTCCCCTTACAGAGGCATCCAGAAGCTTTAAACTGCGCATACCATCGCCGAATGGAGTTAGCAGTTGGTGGATCTTTGTTGAACTTCGTCCTGAAGTGTCGTTGCACTGTTATGACTGACTGATGTGAGTGCATTTCAAGCACGACATACGCTTTCCCGGCTCCTGTCGCCATTTTGTCTCACTGCACTCTCGAGCGCTCTGACGGCAGAAACCTGAAGTGCGGCTTCAGCCGAACAAAACTTTATGAGTTTTTCTACGTATCTGTAGTGTGTCGTGACCATATGTCAATGAATGGAGCTACAGTGAATTTATGAAATCGCTTCAATCATTTGTAATAGCCCTGTATAATCGTTCATGACTTCAGTGATAATTCCGTAGAGATTATGTGAGTGCTGAATAGCACTTCGAGGTTCGACGGAAAGTAACACAAGATCCACACATCCACGGAATGTGAGAAAATGAGGATAAAATGTTTGTCTGGCTACAAGTCTTAATCTGTCTGCATGTCTCATGTTTTCACTCAGTGGTGGTGGTTATCAGTAAGTTTTGCGTCCTTCACAAGCAGTTTGGCACATGTGAGGTCTCATTTACCGAGATTTTTCACGTAGTTTCACACTATCGCTTAGTGAACAAAATATGAACCTGAAGATACCCGTCGAGTTCAGTGACTGGACACAACGATACTCCCGCTAACAGGTATAGCCGGGTCATTGCTAATGAGAAGAAACTGGAGGGGCGATGATAGCTTCGCTTTGTAGCCTCCAAATGAGAGTCATAGTGCCGTAGCTACTTACAGCATATACAGCCGATAATTTCTAATAGTCCACGAGTGTGTTGGAAGCTGATACAGTTGTGTATAGGGGAGTCGTAACGCCAGAAAATTCTTTATAACAGGAGGAGACTCACAAAGGACAAACAACGGTCAACGAAAATGTATATAACACATTGCGCAGAAATGGGGATAAAGATCCACTTGTGGTTCGACTGCACAACTGGCGTTAAACCCCAGAATGATGAAACAGTCGTAAATTATGCGGGAGCGTCAGTCCAGAGAGAACTAAAGGAAAACGACAACGTAAAATGTAGTTGCGGGGTGCGAAAATACAACGCCGGGATTAATTGTGAAACTGTTCACGAAAGAAGTAACTTACGGAACCTTCGTTCAACCAATTTTTGATTAGTAGGACTTACTCCAGATTAAACGAGTAAGAGATATGAAGTGCAAAATCGAGAGAAGAACAATAAGCGAGACGAGCTGGTAGGATGGGTTTGAGAGAAGAACTTGCCGTTTTCATACTGACCTATACGCCGCAGTACCAGTATGTTAGTTAGCAGTTGTAAAGGACAGGCGTGCTGCAAATTCTGTATAATCTGTCAGCATATTCGCAAGTCTTAGGAGGGAATTTCCTCACCGACTGGCTGAGCTCAGTGTCTGAAATTTGGCGAACGTGCTGCGGTATTGTTATATAATGAGCACGCAAAGATATAAACGAAAACCGAATGATGCAAGCGATAGATAGGTTAGTGATAACGTTGCGGGCAGTGGTTAATGCTAGTGAGACATCTGTACACGAAAGGTAAGGTGCGCCTTCTTCACTACCGCTTTGGGACAGTTGACACGTGAAAGCAGGAGAGACGATGCAAACCTAAAACCGTATCAATTTATTGAACGGTAGTTTGGCACCTACATTGTTGTATAGTTCATCTAAATCACTTTTCTTGTGATTGAGACTAAATAAATAATGGCGAATACCTATAATCGGACAACCAGTCGAGCTTCCTGAAGTGAAGATGGTTTGAGAAACGCGGCCAACGCTTTGACGACTAGAAAGAATGTACTGAGGATGAAAGAGTAGAATGTTTTGGAGTTTACTGTGAAACCCTATCCGAAGCTGAGTGATTACATGTGTCTTGTGCAAATTGTAGTTCCATCAAAGATGTTCGATTTACAACAACGTGAGTGCCCTTTGTAGAGGAAATAAAAAGAAAAATCAGCAAACCTTACAATTACACGAAAGCATTATAATGCTTCTTATCATGAAATTCATTTGTTTGTTTAGGTATATAGCTATGAACAATTTCATTCTGTTTTTTCGTTTTTATCAGTTATCAGATTTGTTTATAGTAGTATTATTCTGACACCTTCACTGTTTCCATTGACTCGAAATTTTGATAAAATCTTTTTAAGCCAGTTGTAAACCAGAAGGGTAGACTTGTCTCCATAATTAAACTAACCAGTTCCAAAGCATAATCATGATTCATCTCTCGTATCCATGGTGCGTTATCTTACCTACCCTAGGAGGACAAATAGCAAAATACAGTCTTTTTAGATACCGTTTAAAATTCTGTATTTACTATAACGGTCTTTGTCTCAAAGACGCAAAATATTTGACAGAATTTGGCAGGAAATTTTGCTTTCACGTACGCACTTTTACGGGATTTAGATAACGATTTCGAGGTATACGTCATCTTTCCTCATTGTACCTTTCACTTCTACATCTACTGCAGCATGCATAATGTGCAAACGCCTGCAAAGTGGATGTCGGAGGGTAGTTACCAATACGCCACATGTTAAGCCGTCCCCTCACAGGAGGTGAAAAAGCACGTTACACAGGAGCTGGTGACGTCACAGCGTGGAACTCCGCGTTCCACTACAATCCGAAGCTGAAATAACGGATCTATCATGTTATATTTTTGCCTCGTGGAGAAGAAAGTGACCAGTGAAAAGCGACATCGTTGCACGCCACAAACAGAATATACGAGCCACCACATCTTATGGCGTTAAACATTGAATTTGGTAGGTTTTCTTTCTTACAGAGTACGTGGAAGTAATATACGGTGTTTCGAAGCATCACCAAATTGAGTATTTCTCGAAAACGCCTCGTTTTAGCTACGATGTGTTATAATAAAATTACAGGAACTTACATACGGACAAGTAAAGGCTTCCTGTAGTTGACGTTGTTAGTGTTATAAATTGTGGGCCATGAAAGTATACTGCGTTAGTGCTACGGCATAATGATGATCTGTCTTTTTGGTGCAGTTTGCATATTAAATATCAAATAACGTCATGTGTAGATACAGCCTTTAGACAGAGCTTGCCGCCACAGAGGTATGTCGAAGCACCACCGTATATGACAGTTATGAGCTATGAGCTGTAACCAAAAAGACAGCACGTTCGTGTCCATCTCTTTCCAATTTTTTTCACTTCTTTCTTCTAAAGCATTATGTGCCTTTTTTAATTCATTTAATAAAAGTTTTATCTGCAAAGTCTATGGTATTTCTTTTAATGATTTATTTGCTGCAGTTCTTGTTGGAAAGGTAAACGACTGAAACGTTTCCCCCGTGGCCAGAAAACTTAACGTGACTGCCACTCTACGTTAGAAAGTAAAACCAGATACACGCTGGAAATTTTTGCTATTTTGAAACATTACGTAAAATATAACACCTAGCCATGGGATTGCTTTTGAACAACTTCAAAGAAAATGCCAAATTCGATTAAATGAACTTACGGAACAATGTCGATCTTGAAATCTATGTGGCGATGTATGTTACTTCATAGTAATGGTAGTCAATGCAACGTCGAGAATATAAATAGTATGCATGCACAAACTGACGTTAGGCGCAATGCATTAACCGTATCTAATTTAAAACCGAAAATGCAATGGAGATTCAGTAGAGATTACGAATAACTTCTTCTAGTATGAATCGCACATCGTTTTCCAGCATTATGTAGTGTTCCTCTACCTGAAATTCCGTGTTGAAGTCGTCAACGGGTCCAAAATCTTTTCCACGATTTTCTCCGTTCTTTAAGCCATACGAAAGAAATTAACATATTGTGTTTTATACTTCCCGTCATAGTAAGTTGTATCCGTGTTATGTACAATAGGAAATGGTCAAATTCTGTCAAACACGTAAAGAGAAAGATGATCTCTATTATTAGACAATCTTCTTCTGATAGCTGTATCGATATTTAAAGCGTCGATACCATCAGTTGTCAAATAAATAAATAGAGATATAGCTTAGACCAGAAGCTCCCTCCCGGTCAACTTTACTTTGTTCCCCTCCTTCAGATGAGGTAGAGCATGTTATATATCCACTCTCGTAGTTTGATTTATTCTGAATAGTAACTGATTATATGAGAAGTGTCTATAATCAATGTAATCTCCTACAGATTTCTTTCATATTTTATTTTATGCTGCATATTTTGTGTTAGAAAAAGGATATTTCAGGAAAGGTGACGTACATTGTTTGAAAGCCATCAGACCGATCACGCACAGTATCCAGCTGTTCAAGCACTTCCATTCATATACAACTTGCCCCTTCTGTTATTACAAAGTCCGAATCACTGTTGTTGCTCCTACTTAAAGTGGAAACTAAACTGACATTTTTCATGGTCAGTTCGCTTATGGAAGAATGGCACGTGTAGCAAAGCCAACGGCCAGATACACTCATGAACAAGTAAGCGTAGGCTATTATATTCGTTCAAGAAAATAATCCAGCAGTTCACCGAATAACTAATATCTGAAGTACAGATGTTAATTCAATACGCTATGCCATTAGGTTTGCGATGTTTCCTATAGACGGCAAACCTTTACTTCTCCACTGCATATTGTGAGCAGATTTAATTATCTTTATCATTTTTTATTTATTCTTCATTGCCAGACAAAGGATACATTACAGCTTCTTCAGAAATCGATAAAAGAGTTAACGTAGGTCTTTTACGCGCGTCTGTTATCGTAAAGAGCTGTGTGATTTAGGCGCCAGAAGCATACAGGAAATGCCGCTGGTGAGAGCTAAGGTCGAAAATTACGAGGAGGAGCACGTTGTGTGAGATCTAGCAGATAGATTCAGAGAGTGCAACAACCACAACAGTAAGTTTGCCCTGTTTCGCTATGAGAAACACATCCCTCGTGAGAAGAGCTTGCCGGCTGGAGTGGCCGTGCGGTTCTAGGCGCTACAGCCTGGAGCCGAGCGACCGATACGGTCGCAGGTTCGAATCCTGCCTCGGGCATGGATGTGTGTGATGTCCTTAGGTTAGTTAGGTTTAATTAGTTCTTAGTTCTAGGTGACTGATGACTTCAGAAGTTAAGTCGCATAGTGCTCAGTGCCATTTGAGAAGAGCTTTAGAATTTCTTCCCGTCATTTTCACGTCTGCAATGCGAGGAAAATGGCTGGTTAAAAGGGTCTGCCCTCCTTTCAATAGCTCTAACTTTGGGTTCGCGGTGCCCATCAGAGCGATACGTAAGAAACTGTAGTATATTCCTATGAGTCTTTGCTTAATAGTATATCTTGAAATTTTGTAAGTGGGCTGTCACGGGACAACTGCTGTCTATGTTAAGGCCTGTCCTAATTCTGATTTCCAGCATTTCCGTGACACTTTCCTGCAAATCAAACAAACCTGTAAACGTTCGTGCTGCCCTTAATTTTTTCCGTGCAACTTACCGTGTTACCCTATTTGATACGGGTCCACCACACTTGAGCTAAGCTATAAAATTTTCTTTTTTGCGTGTCCAGTTCCGTAGGGCCAAACTGAGAAGCGGATTGCTATGGCCACGGAACGAGACGGTACATGAAATTAGCTTCACAGTAGTTAATAACAAATGAAATATACTGAAACGCCAATGAAACTGGTATAGGAATGCGTATTCAAATACAGACATATGTAAACAGGTAGAATACGGCGCTGCGGTCGGCAACGCGCCATATAAGACAAGTGTCTGCCACTGTTGTTAGATCGGTTACTGCTGCTACAATGGCAGGTTGGCAGTGAGTTTGAACGTGGTCTTATAGTCGGCGCACGAGCGATGGTACACAGCATTTCCGAGGTAGCGATGAAGTGGGGATTTTCCATACGACCATTTCGATTGTACCGTGAGTATCAGAAATCCGGTAAAACATCAAATCTCCGGCATCGCTGCCGCCGGAAAAAGACCCTGCAAGAACGGAGCAAACGACGACTCAAGAGAATCGTCCAACTTGACAGAAGTGCTACTCATCCAGAAACTGCTGCAGGTCTCAATGCTGGGCCATCAACAAGTGTCAGCGTGCGAACCACTCAAAGAAACGTCATCGATCTGGGCTTTCGGAGCCGAGGGCCCACTCGTGTACCCTTGATGACAGCACGACAGAAAGCCTTACGCCTCGCCTGGGCGCGTCAACACTGACATCGGACTGTTGATGACAGGAAACTTGTTGCCTGGTTCGACGAGATCAAAAAATGGCTCTGAGCACTATGGGACTTAACTACTGAGGTCATCAGTCCCCTAGAACTTAGAACTACTTAAACCTAACTAGCCTATGGACAGCACACACATCCATGCCCGAGGCAGGATTCGAACCTGCGACTGTAGCGGTCACGCGGTTCCAAATTGAGTTCGACGAGTCTCGTTGCAAATTGTACCGAGCGGATGGACGTGTACGGGGTATGGAGATAACCTCATGAACCCAAGGACCTTGCATGACAGCGGGGGACTGCTCAAGCTGTTGGAGGCTCTGTAATGGAATGGGGCATGTGCAGCTGGAATTATGTGGGACTCCTGATACGTCTAGATACGACTATGACATGTGACATGTACGTAAGCATCCGGTCTGATCACCCTCATCCATTCATGTCCATTGTGCATTATGGAGGCCTTGGACAATACCAGCAGGACAATGCTACACCCCACACGTTCAGAATTGCTACAGTGCGGCTCCAGGAACACGCTTCTGAGTTTAAACACTTCAGCTGACCACCAAACTTCCCATATCTGAGATTCTCGGCACTGTGCTGTTCAGAAGAGATCTCCATCCGCTCGTACTCTTACGGATTTACGGAGAGCCCTGCAGTATTAGTGGTATCATATCCCTCCAGCACTACTTCAGACATTAGTTGAGTCTGTGCTTCGTCGTGTTTTTGCTTTTCTGCCTGCTCGCAGGGGCCCTAAACCATATTACACATGTGTATCAGTTTCTTCACCTGTTCAGTGTACAATTTACACATCCTATATAGTTAGTGAACTGAGTATATACTATCTTCAAAAACAGTGGAAATGGCTTAATATTTTATTCGAGGAGCTCCCCACAGAAGAAGTGAGCGATGAGGAAATTCTTCAGTTGAGACCTGAAATTGCATGGATTATTGATATTTTTTAAAAAATTTCTTGTCGTGGTATATCGAAAATCGATGCACCAGAATACGGCACGCCTGGAGCGGTGGGTTACATGACAGATGTTGCTTGCCGTCTCTCACTAAAGCCTGAAAACTATTTTTGTGGTCAGCCGGAAAGTGATGGAGGACATACTGCCCATAATTTGCTGTCTGCAGGTCCACATTAGTCTTGCACTCACTTAAAGTAATTTATCTACTGTGTGTTTACTCAGTGGGATCAGGAACTACGTTTATAGGTAAATTTCTTTCAGTTCTGACTCATTCAACTATATTTAGAAAAAGTTCACATGCTAAACAAACTAATATTCCTCATAGTAATAATAACTTCTTTATCATAAACAGCACTATGTACACTTCAGAGTCGTCCTGTCCGGTAAGATCTCATTAAATATTCTTTCACCTAGACTTCTAATAATCGTAGTTAATTGCTGGGCACATAAGTGGAAAATAATCTCACCACTTGCTACGCGGTTTTGTTAACCTTACGGGCGGCATACAGTCACTTCCGCGAAATCTAAGCGATCCAACACAGTGGACAGACCTCACGGGTTCACTTCCTATTTTACCGAAAACATGGATCTAGAAGCAGTATGACTGTGACGTCATCCGAGGCAGCGTGTAATCCGGCGTTTGACTGACGCGGACAGAGTGGTGGCCCTGTGCGAAATACACTCCTGGAAATTGAAAAAAGAACACCGTGAATTCATTGTCCCAGGAAGGGGAAACTTTATTGACACATTCCTGGGGTCAGATACATCACATGATCACACTGACAGAACCACAGGTACATAGACACAGGCAACAGAGCATGCACAATGTCGGCACTAGTACAGTGTATATCCACCTTTCGCAGCAATGCAGGCTGCTATTCTCCCATGGAGACGATCGTAGAGATGCTGGATGTAGTCCTGTGGAACGGCTTGCCATGCCATTTCCACCTGGCGCCTCAGTTGGACCAGCGTTCGTGTTTGAAGTGCAGACCGCGTGAGACGACGCTTCATCCAGTCCCAAACATGCTCAATGGGGGACAGATCCAGAGATCTTGCTGGCCAGGGTAGTTGACTTACACCATCTAGAGCACGTTGGGTGGCACGGGATACATGCGGACGTGCATTGTCCTGTTGGAACAGCAAGTTCCCTTGCCGGTCTAGGAATGGTAGAACGATGGGTTCGATGACGGTTTGGATGTACCGTGCACTATTCAGTGTCCCCTCGACGATCACCAGTGGTGTACGGCCAGTGTAGGAGATCGCTCCCCACACCATGATGCCGGGTGTTGGCCCTGTGTGCCTCGGTCGTATGCAGTCCTGATTGTGGCGCTCACCTGCACGGCACCAAACACGCATACGACCATCATTGGCACCAAGGCAGAAGCGACTCTCATCGCTGAAGACGACACGTCTCCATTCGTCCCTCCATTCACGCCTGTCGCGACACCACTGGAGGCGGGCTGCACGATGTTGGGGCGTGAGCGGAAGACGGCCTAACGGTGTGCTTCATGGAGACGGTTGCGAATGGTCCTCGCCGATACCCCAGGAGCAACAGTGTCCCTAATTTGCTGGGAAGTGGCGGTGCGGTCCCCTACGGCACTGCGTAGGATCCTACGGTCTTGGCGTGCATCCGTGCGTCGCTGCGGTCCGGTCCCAGGTCGACGGGCACGTGCACCTTCCGCCGACCACTGGCGACAACATCGATGTACTGTGGAGACCTCACGCCCCACGTGTTGAGCAATTCGGCGGTACGTCCACCCGGCCTCCCGCATGCCCACTATACGCCCTCGCTCAAAGTCCGTCAACTGCACATACGGTTCACGTCCACGCTGTCGCGGCATGCTACCAGTGTTAAAGACTGCGATGGAGCTCCGTATGCCACGGCAAACTGGCTGACACTGACGGCGGCGGTGCACAAATGCTGCGCAGCTAGCGCCATTCGACGGCCAACACCGCGGTTCCTGGTGTGTCCGCTGTGCCGTGCGTGTGATCATTGCTTGTACAGCCCTCTCGCAGTGTCCGGAGCAAGTATGGTGGGTCTGACACACCGGTGTCAATGTGTTCTTTTTTCCATTTCCAGGAGTGTATGAACTGCTGCCTCTCTGGTCGTATTTATATACGGCCGCAGCGACGCCCGAAGGGAACTCCTACCGTCTCCTGCTATATTCCCGGGTAGCAGCACCAAAATGGCCGCTTTCTCTTGCACATTTATAATACTGTTGTGTATCAATTTACTACCTCCGTATTTTTTATATGAATCGAGGAAAGTTGGCTTTAATCACAGAAAACGTTTTAACTCGATTGCATTTAAACTTTTCGGTTAGAATTTTTGGAACGGAACCGACTACAACTTCAAGAGATCTTGTATTGCTCGGTATTTGCATCAGAGTCTTGAAACTTGTTGTAGCCCTGTTATTTAAAGGGTTTCATCAGGTGATGTGATCAGAACTTTCAATCATTAATGTAAATGATACTTAATCTATTACAAATAACGCAGTTTTTGTTCCAAGTTTAGCTTTCAGTAAATTACTCGAATAGTGTTAGAGGTAGCTTAATGGGGTCACATAGTTAAAATTTTTATATCAAACTGACGCTTCATACCAATTTTCATCATTTATTCATTCTAATATTTAGCATCTTCAATTTCTCGTTAAAATACCGATTTTTACGAAATTATTGGTCCCATCAAATTCAAATTTGTAAATGTTGACTCTGAATACATTTGCACCTTCTGAAAATTTTTTTCCTTTCTAGCTTTATTACTTAGCGCCACTTATTTTTTATCTTAAAAGGATGTATTTAGGGAAACATATTGATCTTATCACTCTTAGATTTAACAATTTTAACATTAATACACTCTAGTATATTTTGAGAAAATTGGGAAAAGTTATTTTAATTTTTAATTTCATCCTTAGGTTATGGCGCACAGGCGCGTAATGATGAGGCGGCGGTAGCAGCAGTGGACTGGGGTAAGCACCAGTACACTTGCTCGCCTCTGTACCTCTCAAACGATACAGCGCTTGTTTCGCCACATACGCGTTTCTTCACGAGAGTTGAGAACGAGTGATCTAATTGCAGATTTAATTTCTGCCTAGTATTAACTGTGTGAGAGCAGGTAATTCTTCCTAATATCCTCATATTATTAACAACACACGACGTGAAAGAAAATATACATCGAGAGGCCAATTTGAAACGTGCCCTTTGAACAATTATACACGACTGTGCTTAAACTGACACACAATGTTTTTAGCGCAACGCAATCTGACTTTCAAAATTCCCTACTAAAGAATGGCCCTGACTAACATTAAACTATACCTTTCACAAATCACTTGCCTCACAAAAATCTTCGCTGCTCAAGCTACTGCAATACAGCGAGCGCCACTACTGCCAGCTAAATAAAAGATTCAAACTATGGAAGGCACTAACTACTGATAGGGATAGTTAGCAAATGAAAGATATTAATAGAGAACGAACAACGTATTTACCTTGATATCATCATATATAAATATAGCAGTTCATGACAAATTTCAAAACTCCGCCATCTCTCTCCCCACATCCACCACTGCTGGCGGCTCACCTCCAACTGCGCAACGCTACGCGCTGTTCACAGCCAGCTGCCTAACACTACAATGGCGAGTATTACAACAATGCAAAGCAGACACAGACTGCACACAGCACAGCCAGTGATTTTCATATTGAGGTGGCGTTACCAATAAAAAACCTAAACAGCCTACTTACAAATTTCAAAATTCCCAGACTCCTGAACAGAGGTCAACAAGAAGTTCGCGAACTTACACTACATATTGCTCGAACTGCACGTTTCTGAGACAAAAATACCCTTTCTGAATGCAAAGACTTACCCCAGAATGTAATTCCGTAAGTCATGAACCAAAATAGGCTCTCACTTATTAAAGGCACTGTTGTCATGGTAAATACACGGTGGTTGTAACTAAACTTTCGCTACTTGAGAGGGGCCTCGTCAAAAGCGATTGATCGTAGGACAGTGAACCATTGTGGAAACTTTTGTAATGGACAGAATCGATATAAATCATGGCAGAAAAGACTTTTTATCTCTCCATGAGAGAATAACATCCGTTAATTACCATGTTCACGTTCCAGGTTAGAGACGTTACTCGATGTGACGATCATCTGCGTCCCTACCACACCCTGGAACACCACTAAAGATACCATCCGCAGCACGTTTCGAACGGTAGCCCATGGAACGGTCAGCTGTCGTCACACAGATCGTTCCCTTCTTAAAGATCGCACATTGCGTCCAGCGGTCCCAGCCAGGCCAAGTAATTTCTTTGGCGAAACTGGCCGTCGTCTTCTCCCTTGTGCAGTTCCCAAATCATCAGTTGGAACTAACTTCCGAATAGTGCTCTTCAACCCCGGTGCGGAAAGATGGCCTCTCCTTATTCCTTTATTACGTCCATATTCGCGAAGAGCTGCAGCACCAATGCAGTTGTTTAGATAAAACAGCTTTATGAGCAAAGCCCTGTTCACCTTTTCCGAGCTCACGCAAAATGCCTGCAAGCGTAACGCACACAAATCACTATCTTTTAATCATACGTCGCTGTACCAGTACCGGCGCCTAACGGTAATTCATGACACTAACACTGTTAAAAACGCAAATCCTGCAGTGCACAGACTGAACACCATTCCTATAAAGTTGAGTACCCAAATATAGTAAATAGTTGTCCGCCTACAGTGGCTCAAATAGCGTAAGTTTAATTACAACCACCTTCTAGAGGACCATTCAGTTTTTGAACGATGTGCTGAACGTGGGTTTTTCACAACAGCTTGCCGCCTTTCTGAAGTCAATGGCTGTGCCGAAGTAAATACATCTGTTCCCATCATGTGACCGAAGTTAGGGACTGTGGGGCGTGGCCAGTACCTCGGTAGGTGCCCGAGCGAGTACGCCGCGTGCTGTTCTCAGTTTTCCCTTTGCCTTTACGACAGAGGCAACAGGGCGGGTGAAGGCATGGAGTCTCTGATCACCAGGCTTTGCGCCAATATCAAGGGTTGCATTCCAAACCGCCCCGCAGCATGAACTGAGGGCTTGCGACATTGTTGATGGTGATCCTTTTATCGGATGGTGATGTTAAGCTCAGCAGGACCGTTGGTGGTTTTCGTGAGAAATATGCTACTGCCTCGGCACTGGACCACTCTCTAGCTTCTCTCATCATGTCGAACACGACACTGCACTACACATACCATTACACTCATATTCACTCGACAGGCACACTTACTTACACAGTTCACGAAGGAAAGGTGCACCCTTGCGCAAAGAGTACGACAAAACATTCCAATTACGCGGCTGAATCTGTTCTTCGTGGTCTTCCAACCATTGATGCCATACATATTTACCTTACTTTATCTGTCTGAACGCCTAGGAATTCTGATTGTTCGGACTCACTAATTAGCTGCAGTATTTGATCTGTAGCCTATGATTCCTCAACATACTTGGCTAAAAACTAGTATCATCAGCAAATATTAATAATTGTCATATTAGAAGGCATATTATTTACACGTATAAGGAACGTTAGTCCCAGCATTCACCCGTGGGGCACTCCTTAGTTTACCGTGACACCATTAGACACCATGTCATAGCCGATCTCATTACTGCGGGGAATGAACATTTACTGTCCTCAGTGCATGAGGGAAACCTGTTCTGAGCTACATTTCCTATTCTATTATGGTCTAACTTCTGCAGTAATATTTTGTGATCAACAAAATCGAACGCCTTAGTTAAATCGAAGAGGACGCCTATTGTGCGCAATTTTTTTCATCCGTTCAGTCCTTCACGGAGAGGAGAGACTATATCACTGTCGACTATTAAACCACTTCTAAAACCAAACTGTATCTTTGACAGCAAAGTATATGAACTGCAACCATCCGTTACCACTATACATAAAGCCTTTCCACTAACTTCAGTAAACACAGAAAGCCTGCCCGGTTAACTGTGCTGTCTAACGCAGTGCTTTCCGGATTGGGAAGGAGCGCCTTGTCCCCGGCACAAATCCGCTCGGTGGACTTGTGTCGAGGTCCGGTGAGCCGGTGAGTCTGTGGATTATTTTTAGGCGGTTTTCCGTCTGCCTCGGCGAATGCGGGCTGGTTCCCTTTATTCCGCCACAGCTACACTATGTCGGCGATTGCTCCACAAACAAGTTGTCCACCATTATTGTACCACGCAAACATAGGGGTTACCCTCGTATGGTGTGAGACGTTCCATGGGCGGGGGGGGGGGGGGGGGGGGGTGATCACCGGGGGCCGAACCGCACAGTAACTCTAAAAGAGTGGTTCGGTGTGGGGCGGCGGAGGGGTGAAGTGGACTGCAGTAGTCGTCTTGGGGCTGTGGACCGCTGCGGCTGTGGGGGGGAGGGAGCCTCTCTGTCGTTTCTAGGCCCCTGGTTAACGTAACAATACAATACAATACACGCAACACACTTGATACAGAAATATTTTTAAAATTGTCAACATTATCTATTTGTCCCTCTTTTGTGAAGCGTTTTGGAGTACTTTAATCGTTGATAGAACTGGTCACTGCTAAAAAGAAAATTACAAACATGACTGTTTTCTGGACTCACGTATTCAGCATAGTGCTTTAACATTCCGCTTGGTCCCCCCAGGGGATCCACAACTCTTTCGTGGATACGTGCGTAGCGAGCACGGGACCCCGAGCTAATGTGGCCTTCCTTCCTTTCCGGGCTGCATACCTTCCCTTTCCGCATCCTTCCCCATCCCCCATCTTCTCCCTCCGCCCCTCCCCTCTGGCTCTTTCCTTCCCTTTCTCCCCCTCTGGGAGTATGGTTTGTGCCTACGTCCGGAGACGGACGCTTGTAAATGTACCGCATTCTTCGCCTTCCTTGCTTGTATGTCTTCATCCTTCCTTTGTCCTTCTCTTTTCCTTACCTCTTCTCTTTACTCTTTTCTCCGCTGCGGCGTTTGAGACCTCTCTTCTTTCCTTTCCTTTTTTCTTTCTTCCTCCCTGTGCATGTCTGAAGGCCGACCCACGCACTTCCATGCGTAGCCGGTGACGGGGGTAACGTGTAATTCCCTGCCCCGGGTAGACAGGTAGGACACGTACGTACCCCCTGGTAACGGCCAGGCCCAGGGAGGGGTGATTACCCGAGCTGATACCTTCCGAAAGTACCGATTGGTCCCTCCGTCCGTTTGTCGGGAGGTGTGACCTGAGGTGTGAACAATCAACTAAGGCGGGAGTGCCCTCAGAGAGGGCCCCCACAAGGGAGGAGCGCGCCATCGGAGACGCCGGTAATCATGGGGGATTCTTCCACAATGGTTGCCTCACCTTCCACTATGTCTGCTCACAAACGTAAGTTCACTGAGTCTCAGCCACAGTCAGTTCTTCCATCGTTGCCACAGTTCCTTGTTGTTTCTCGGTCTGACGAAGGTCACGACTTCTCCACGGTCAACCCTTTCATTATTCAGAAAGGTGTCGACGCAATTGCAGGTCCTGTAAAGTCTTGTTCCAGATTACGGAATGGCACCCTGTTGTTAGAAACAGTCAGTGCCCTCCAGGCACAAAAATTGCGGCGTACCTCACTACTACACACCTTCCCTGTCCGGGTGGAACCGCACCGTACTTTAAATTCCTCGTGTGGAGTCGTTTATACACGCTCCCTCGATGGATTGTCTGACGAAGAAATTCAGCACTACCTGTCTGACCAGGGCGTAACGGCTGTTCATAGGGTTATGAAAAGGGTTGACTCGAACATCATTCCAACCCGCACTGTCTTCTTGACATTTGACA
The DNA here is from genome assembly GCF_021461395.2 of Schistocerca americana. Classification (NCBI taxonomy): domain Eukaryota; kingdom Metazoa; phylum Arthropoda; class Insecta; order Orthoptera; family Acrididae; genus Schistocerca; species Schistocerca americana. Next base: position 99,902,723 of record NC_060121.1, read on the forward strand.
AAGTTCAACTCCCATCGAAAATCAAAGCAGGCTATGAGACAATTTCCGTTCGCCCCTACGTCCCAAACCCTACGCGTTGCTATCGGTGTCAGCGGTTCAATCACACCAGCCAGTCCTGTTCCAATCAGGCCAAATGTGTTACGTGTGGCAAGGATGCCCATGAGGGTGCTTGTCCACCTCCATCCCCTCGCTGCATCAACTGTATGGGTGACCACGCTGCTTCTTCTCGGGATTGTCCCGTCTTTAAGGACGAAAAGCTCATCCAGGAAATTAAAGGAAAAGGAGTCGACCTTTGCTGCTCGAAAATTATTCGCCAGTCGACAGCCCGCCGTGCCTCAGAAAGGAAAATACAGCACTGTCCTTGCTTCTCCTCGGCCAACAAAGGAGGCAGCCACGCAGACTTGCGACCTCACCTTTAGTGCCACGGTCGTCAGATCGGCCAGCGCAAAGATCGCCCGTTCAACCTCACCACTTTCGCCTGCCCACTCTCTGGCTCACCCTTCGTCGAGTTCTGCTAAATCTCGACCCCAAAAGTCAGACACCAAGACTTCGAAAAAAGAGCATACTCGTGAAGAGTTTTTACGTACGGCAACTTCCCAACCATCGATTCCTCCTTCCTCTAAACATCATACTTCCAAGAAGGCTACAAAGAAACCCAGTTCCTCTCCTTCTCCGCCAAGGGGTGTCCCATCCACAGCACCACCTGGCGGAAATCGCCCTCGGCCATCTTCTGTGTCGTCGAGGCACACTGCTGGCGGCCGATCAACCAGCCGATCGCTGGTGGCAGGAGCTGCTCCTGACCAACCTATGGATCAGGATCTTCTGCCTTCGGCTGAATGCCATTCCATGCTGTCGGTCGAAATCTCAGAGCAGTCGTTGAGTTGACAGCGACCTTGGTCACATTCCTCCATTTTCTGTTCACCCTATGTCCATTATCCACTGGAATATCCGCGGTATTCGAGCCAATCGGGATGAATTGTCGATCCTCTTACGATCCTACTCGCCGGTCATCTTCTGTCTTCAGGAAACAAAGCTGCGTCCCCATGACCGCTTTGTTTTCCCTCATTTTCAGTCCATCCGATATGATCTCCCCTCTGTTGAAGGCACTCCAGCACATGGAGGACTCATGATTCTTCTCCATGAAACTCTCCATTATCACCCAATCCATTTAAACACTTCCTTCCAAGCTGTCGCCGTCCGTCTTTCCCTTTCCGGATACACGTTCTCTCTTTGTACTGTATATATTCCATCGTCCACACCAATGGCACGAGCTGATCTCCTTCATCTTCTTGGTCAGCTTCCACCCCCATATTTGCTGGTTGGGGACTTCAATGCCCACCACCCGCTTTGGGGATCTCCACATCCTTGTCCACGTGGCTCACTATTCCTAGACGTCTTCCACCAAGCAGATCTAGTTTGCCTCAACACTGGGGTCCCTACATTTTTGTCTGCCTCCACGACAAATTTATCTCATTTATACCTTGCGGTCGGTACTGTTCCGCTAGCTCGGCGCTTCGAATGGTTCGCCCTTGATGATACACACTCGAGTGACCACTTTCCATGTGTCCTTAGACTGCAGCCTCAACTGCCCTACATGCGCCCGCGACGCTGGAAGTTTGCACAAGCCGATTGGACACTTTTTTCGTCTCTAGCGACATTCGATGACCGTCACTTTCCCAGCGTCGACGATGAGGTCACACATATTACCGACGTTATTCTTACAGCTGCGGAACATTCAATACCACGCACCTCCGAATTGCCCCGGCGCCCCCCAGTTCCTTGGTGGAACGAGGCATGCCGTGATGCAATACGTGAGCGGCGACGTGCTCTCCGCGTTCTCCGCCACCATCCTACTTTGGCCAACTGTATCCGCTATAAGCAGTTCCGAGCGCGATGCCGTCGTGTCATCCGCGATAGCAAGAAGGCAAGCTGGAAATTCTTTATTAGCCTATTTAACACCTTCACTCCCTCCTCGGAAGTTTGGAGTCGGCTTCGACGGTTCTCAGGCGCGCCTAGTTTCTCCCCGGTCTCTGGGCTCACTGTCGCGCATGGCACATTAGTGGACCCCGTCGCAATTTCTAATTCGTTGGGTCAGCACTTTGCTGAGATTTCGAGTTCTTGAAATTACCCGCCAGCGTTTCTCCCGAAGAAACGTGCAGCGGAAGTGCGACCTCTTGCTTTCTCCTCTCTAAATCGCGAAAGCTACAATACTGTTTTCTCCTTGCGGGAACTCCAACATGCACTCTCTTCTTCTCGCTCCTCCGCCCCAGGACCGGATGGTATCCACGTCCAAATGTTGCTGCATTTATCAACCCATAGTCTGCGTTACCTCCTTCGCCTTTATAATCGAATTTGGACCGACAGTACTTTTCCCAGACGATGGCGGGAAGCTATCGTCGTTCCTGTTCCGAAACCTGTAAAGGACAAACATCTCCCCTCTAGCTATCGCCCCATTTCTCTCACGAGTAGTGTCTGTAAGGTTTTGGAGCGAATGGTGAATTACCGTTTAGCGTGGTGGCTGGAATCCCGCAGTCTTATAACACCTGCCCAATGCGGATTCCGAAAGCATCGTTCTGCAGTTGACCATTTTGTTGCTCTCTCCACTTATATCATGAACAATTTTCTCCGGAAACGCCAAACAGTAGCAATATTTTTTGATCTGGAGAGAGCATACGATACCTGTTGGAGGACAGGCACCCTCCGCACGCTGTTCTCTTGGGGCTTTCGAGGTCGGCTGCCCCTTTTTCTTCGCGAATTTATGGCAGAGCGCACATTTAGGGTGCGGGTGAACGCTACTCTCTCCCGTACTCTCTCCCAAGAAAACGGGGTACCCCAGGGCTCCGTGCTGAGTGTTGTACTGTTTACCATTGCCATCAATCCAATTACGGATTGTCTCCTTCCTGATGTCTCTGGCTCCCTCTTTGTGGACGATTTTGCGATCTATTACAGCTCTCAACGGACCAGCCTTCATGAAGACGTCTTCAAGGATGTCTGGATCGCCTCCACTCTTGGAGCATCGAAACCGGCTTCCGTTTTTCTCCCAGTAAGACCGTTTATGTTAATTTTTGGCGACGTAAGGAGTTTCTTCCGCCCTCTTTACATCTAGGTCCTGTCAACCTTCCGTTTTCAGACGTCGCTAAATTCTTGGGTCTTATGTTTGACAGAAAACTGAACTGGTCCTCCCATGTTTCCTATCTTTCGGCTCGCTGTCTGCGATCCCTCAACACCCTCCATGTCCTGAATGGTACCTCCTGGGGAGCGGACCGAGTGGTCCTTCTCCGCCTATATCACGCCTTAGTGCGCTCGAAATTGGACTATGGAAGTATAGTCTACTCCTCTGCTCGGCCGTCTCTTCTTCGGCGTCTCGACTCTATCCACCACCGTGGATTACGTTTAGTGTCTGGAGCTTTTTACACCAGACCTGTGGAAAGCCATTATGCTGAGACTGCTGAACCTCCGCTGTCCAATCGGCGAGCAGTCCTTCTGAGTCGTTATGCTAGCCATCTGTCTTCCATGCCTGCTAATCCAGCCCATGACATATTTTTCGACGCCTCCTTTGATGTAGGGTATGCAGGCCGCCCCTCCTCCCTACTACCACCGGGAATCCGCTTCCGTCAACTGCTCCATTCTCTTTCCTTCCGCTTTCCTAAAACCTTCTTGACAACTTGGGGTGCAGCACCGCCTTGGCTCCGTCCCCGGATCTGCCTGCTCCGTGACCTTTGTCGATTTCCCAAAGATGGTATCCCTTCACTTGTTTATCGTCGGGCATTTGCTGCTCTATGTGCACAAATGACGGACGCCACATTTATTTACACCGACGGCTCGAAAACATCGTTAGGTGTAGGAAGTGCCTATATTGTTGGCGACACCCCAAATCACTTTCGGCTTCCCGACCAGTGTTCGGTTTATACTGCGGAGCTTTACGCTGTTCTCCAGGCTGTCCACTACATCCGCCGCCATCAGCGGATACAGTACGTTATCTGCTCAGATCCTCTCAGCTCTCTCCTCAGTCTCCAAGCTCTTTATCCTGTGCACCCTCTGGTCCACCGGATTCAGGACTGTCTGCGCTTGCTCCACCTGGGGGGCGTCTCAGTGGCGTTCCTCTGGCTCCCGGGACACGTTGGTATCTGTGGAAATGAGGCGGCCGATATTGCAGCCAAGGCTGCAGTCTCTCTTCCTCGGCCAGCTATTCAATCGATTCCCTTCGCCGATCTACGGAACGTTCTATGTCGACGTGTTGTTCATTTATGGCACACGAATTGGTCGACACTTCCCAATAATAAATTGCGTGACTTGAAAGCTCTTCCTTGTGCTTGGACCTCTTCCTCCCGAACGCGTCGTCGGGAGGAGGTAATTTTAGCTAGACTCCGGATAGGGCACTGTCTTTTTAGCCATCGACATCTTTTAAGCGGCGATCCTCCCCCACTCTGTCCCCACTGCTCTCAGCTGTGGACGGTAAGACACCTTTTAATTGAGTGCCCCTATTTTAATCCGTTACGCTTCCGTCTACAGCTTTCGCCTGATATATCGTCGATTTTAGCAGATGACACGCGCTCAGCTGACCGCGTTCTCAAGTTTATTAGTGCCAGTGAAATGACGTCGGTCATTTGAAGCTTTTTTTGGGGACAACCAACCCCTTTCTGTAGTGGATTTTTAAGCCTTTCTTCTGCTTTTAGTTTCTCCAATTTTATGACTTTCGTTCCCATTGCTGCTGGTTTTCAATTTGGGCTTTTTACTGTTTCCTAAGTCACGGACCGGTCGCTAATGACCATAGAAGTTTTGCGCCCTAAAACAAAACAAAAAAAAAAAAAAATTCCGCTTGGCACCTCGTCATATCCATGACAGTTCTTAGTCTTCAGCGATTTCATTATTGACTGACTCTCCCCCAAGTCAGCATCACGGAGGTGTATTTCAAACAGCAGTCTAGGAACGCTATTTTCTAAGAAGGTTAAATGTTTGCTTATAGCAGTTAAATTTTTATTTAATTCAGCTGCTATGATGAGAAACTGACTCTTAACAACTGTTCATATATCTGATTTAACATTAACAAAAACAGTTTTGCTTCGAATTGACTGATATCTTCGAACCTTCGCTGTTGATCAGACATTTCGTTCATGCCTGACCATGTCGTTTTAATTTTATCCTGATAATTAACTACTGTATTTGCGTACCCCCTGCTTTTTGCCTATCTAAACACACTTCTTTAAGCAACTTACAGTGCTGTTTGCAGTAGGCTACTGCAGCTCGATTGTGATTACTTCTAACGTTTTTACATCAGGGCGACCAAAGAGTTTCTGTTCGAGGGCATTGCTGCAGCTAGTATGCAATGTAGAGCGACTCCGGTGTGGGTATATAAGCGTCAACATACAGGGCAGAGATAACCTTGGCATTCGTGTCTTCCCAACGCGCGTGCTATAAGCACGCCGACGTGAAATTTGTTTTTTGTTTGAGTCATTAGTCTTCTTATTGGTTTCATGCACCCCGCCAGGAATTCCTCTCCTGTGCCAACCCTTTCATCTCAGAGATCTCATAGTAGCATTCACAGCCTACGTCCGCAATTATTTGCAGGGTGGATTCCTATCTCTGTCTTCCTCTGTAATTCCTACCCTCTACAACTCCCCCTAGTAGCATGGAATTAATTTCCTGATGTTAACAGATGTCCTATCATCTTGTCCCTTCTTCTTGTCAGTGATTTTCATGTATTCCTTTCCTCTCAAATTCTGTGCAGAATCTCCTCATCCCTTACCTTATCAGTTCACCTAATTTTTAACATTGGTGTGCAGCACATATATCAAATGCTTCGAGTCTCTCCTTTCCCGAATTTCCCACTGTCCATGTTTCACTGCCATGCAACGCTGTGTTCCAAACCTACATTCTCAGAAAATTGTTCCAACAGTTAAGGCCTACGGTTCATACTAGTAGACTTCTCTTGACCAGGAATGCCATTTGTGCCAGTGCTAGTCTACTTTTTATGTCCTCCTTGTTCCTTCTGCCATGGTTTATTTTGCTGCGTAGGTAGTAGAACTCCTTAAATTCATCTACTTGGTGACCGTCAATCCTGATGATAAGTATGTCGCTGTTCTCAATTCAGTTGCTTCTTATTACTTTCATCTTTCTTCGATTTACTCTCAATCCATAATCTGTACTAATTAGACTGTTCATCCCATTCAACAGATCCAGTAATTTTTCTTCAGTGTCACTAAGAATGGCAATATCATCAGTGAATCTTATCATTGATATCCTTTCAGTTTCTGCTTTACTTCCACTCTTGAACCTTTCCTTTATTTCCAAAATTGCTTTCTAGATGTATGGATTGAACAGTGGGGGCGTCGTACACCCATCTTAATCCGAGCACTTCGTTCTTGGTCTTCCAGTCTTATTATTCCCCAACGTGAACGATGGCAGCGTTATTACCAAATGCGTCCAAACACGAAAACGTGATTTTATGCGTTTCTTCGCTGTCGAAGGACAAATACCTGTAGACACACAGTGGAGAACTGAAGAATGTGAATGGAAGGCTAACGAACATCACCGTTGTGGAATGCTGCTTCTTCAGGATTACGCACGTTCTCACGTTGCACAAAGGGGGGCATTTGAGCATCCTGGAATCTGTGTACAGCCTTTTTATTCAACATAGAATTCTTTTAAATTTGTAGCAATGATCGTCTGCGACTCCATTACTTGCATAATTGACACTGGCCATCACGATGAGAAATACTGCAGCTCTAGGGAATTTCCTGGTTGGAGAACGTGGAAATTATTCATGCTCAGTTTCCTCACAGCCTACTTCTGATGCTCCACTCCATCCACAAGAACTATACAACACACGGTGCATTACTACCGAAGAGTGGAAGCATTTCTCGAAACCTACTTCTAGACCGAAGTGTCGTCGCTACATGTTCTGTTGCAGTTAGTAATCCTAACTGAACCGAGACATCAGACACAGTTGCATTATTTTAAGAAATGAGATGTACGTGAATGAATCTCTTTTGATAATTTTTGTCTGAAATATTTTCAAGTAATATTGAATTTCATTTCATCATGATGTCCTTTTCAAATCAAAACTAAGAAATCACTTCCACATATATTTTAAACTTACGACAAATGGAAATCACTGTAAACAAAAGAATAATTAACTACTGATGACTGCTGAAAAGATGCCCATCCTTAAAATAGTGTCTTTTTCATTAATTTCATCACACCTCTACTAACTCTTACGTTCACAGAAAGTGCATACTGAATACCATTCCACGGTAATTTTTTTAATTATTCTATAGTATGTGAAGCATCCCAGTTACTTCAGGTTGAGAAATGAAGGAATGTACCGACGACTTCCACTTTTTCAGCACTCCCTTGTTTCTTCCACGTCACATACAATGTGTAACTACTAGCTCTTCTATGACCATTTCGACACTGAGCACAAACTGAGGAAATTCGTCTGGCAGCTCTGCTGGCAGATGTAAAGGCAGCAGGATTATCAGCAGAGCTCCTGTGGTGTCCCTGTGCGGTAGGGCCCTCAGCAGTCAATATACAGGGTGTTACAAAAACGTACGGCCAAACTTTCAGCACACAAATAAAGAAAAGATGTTATGTGGACATGTGTCCGTAAACGCTTAATTTCCATGTTTGAGCTCATTTTAGTTTCGTCAGTATGTACTGTACTTTCTCGATTCACCGCCAGTTGGCCCAATTGAAGGAAGGTAATGTTGACTACGGTGCTTGTGTTGACCTGCGACTCATTGCTCTACAGTACTAGCATCAAGCACATCAGTACGTAGCATCAACAAGTTAGTTTTCATCACTCACGTGGTTTTGCAGTCAGTGCAATGTTTACAAATGCGGAGTTGGCAGATGCCCATTTGATGTATGAATTAGCACGGGGCAATAGCCGTGGTGCGGTACGTTTGTATCGAGACAAATTTCCAGAACGGACGTGTCCCGACAGGAAGACGTTCGAAGCAATAGATCGGCGTCTTAGGGAGCACGGATCATTCCACCCTATGACTCGGGACTGGGGAAGACCTAGAACGACGAGGACACCTCCAATAGACGAGGCAATTCTTCGTGAAGTTGACGATAACCCTAATGACAGCGTCAGAGAAGTTGCTGCTGTACGAGGTAACGTTGACCACGTCACTGTATGGGGAGTGCTACGGGAGAACCAGTTGTTTCTGTACCATCTACAGCGTGTGCAGGCACTATCAGCAGCTGATTGGCCTCCATGAGTACACTTCTGCGAATGGTTCATCCAACAATGTGTCAATCCTCATTTCATTGCAAATGTTCTCTTTACAGATGAGGCTTCATTCCAACGTGATCAAATTGTAAATTTTCACAATCAACATGTGTGGACTGACGAGAATCCGCACGCAATTGTGCAATCACGTCATCAACACAGATTTTCTGTGAACGTTTGGGCAGGCATTGTTGGTGATGTCTTGATTGGGTCTCATGTTCTTCCATCTACGCTCAGTGGAGCACGTTATCATGATTTCATACGGGATACTCTACCTGTGCTGCTAGAACATGTGCCTTTACAAGTACGACACAACATGTGGTTCATGCACGATGGAGTTCCTGCACATTTCAGTCGAAGTGTTCGTACGCTTCTCAACAACAGATTCGGTGACCGATGGATTGGTAGAGGCAGACCAATTCCATGGCCTCCACGCTCTCCTGACTTCAACCCTCTTGACTTTCATTTATAGGGGCATTTCGAAGGTCTTGTCTACGCAACCCCGGTACCAAATGTAAAGACTCATCGTGCTCGTATTGTGGACGGCTGTGATACAATATGCCATTCTCCAGGGCTGCATCAGCGCATCAGGGATTCCATGCGACGGAGGGTGGATGCATGTATCCTCGCTAACGGAGGACATTTTGAACATTTCCTGTAAGAAAGTGTTTGAAGTCACGCTGGTACGTCCTGTTGCTGTGTGTTTCCATTCCATGATTAATGTGATTTGAAGAGAAGTAGTAAAACGAGCTCTAACATGGAAAGTAAGCGTTTCCGGACACATGTCCACATAAATATTTTCTTTCTTTGTGTGTGAGGAATGTTTCCTGAAAGTTTGGCCGTACATTTTTATGACACCCTGTATACACTGTTTTCTTATTTGTATCTCTGTTTCGCGAATTTAAAACGATTTCTGGATGCGACTGCGGTTTTAGCGCTGTTCTGTAGTGAAAATAGACACGAACCTTCCGAGATCCCGGACGAAGTAATGTGTTCAATCTTTTTCTGTATATTCCAAGTTGACCCTTTACAGACTTGCTGACTGCCCCACCTACCACAAGGAATCCCCTCCCCTTAATGCAGAACGGAATCACATGATTAGTTATCCATTTGTGTGTGGAAAAAGGAAACACATAACAGTTTACTTCTTCTCCATTCAGTATTACATGACAGAGCTATTGTGGTACACTCCTAAGAGCACAGCAATGCAGTATTCTAGTTGTCTACGTCTATGCATAACCCCATACACTTCAACCGAGAACAGAAAATACCAGCCGGCCGGTGTGGCCAAGCGGTTAAAGGCGCTACAGTCTGGAACCGCGTGGCCGCTACGGTCGCAGGTTCGAATCCTGCCTCGGGCATGGATGTGTGTGATGTCCTTAGGTTAGTTAGGTTTCAGTAGTTCTAAGTTCTAGGGGACTGATGACCTTAGAAGTTAAGTCCCATAGTGCTCAGAGACATTTCAACCATTTGAAGAAAATACCATCTTCTGTGCTCGAAGCGAGGGGAAAATTTCTCGGTCCAAAAAATGTGCTTGGGACTTTAGCATCACGTGCAGTCACACAGTTATGAATTCTGCACTCTAGCTGGCATGCTGCACAATAATGCGATACAGTGGAGAGGCGACGATTAGTCTGGTGCTGTCCTAGACTGCTGAAAGTTGATTCTACCTGCCAACAGGAGGATGCTTTTGGGACGTTTCCCCAGTCATCCGGTAATGCACTTGCTCTGTGCTACACTTTACGTAACTGAACGTAATTTTCAAAATGCGTTACGTTCAACGTAAGTTATGCCTGTCAAAGCTGAATAAGCCTTTTTGATGTTTATTGCCTGTTTCTAGATATCGAGGAATAGTGACCTAGCATTTTTGTCGAAGTCGAGCAGGATATTCTCAATCATGCTCATTTGTTTTCCTACTATAGGTTATTTTATTTTCTGTTTCAGCCTCACATTGTGGGTCCTGTATTGTCATTGTCATACATATTTTAGAGAGTGATTTCACAGTTCGTAGGATGTCCTAAATTTAATCACATGTGGTTATAATTACAGATCTTTATATCAGGAAGGTGGCGTCAAAATTCCGATTAGTAACATAAAAAGTTATTGTTTGCATGTAGTGTTAGAGTATGGTTAACTTTTAGGTAAGTGAAAGTAACCTATCTCAAAATACCAAGTAGATAACTACTAATCTTTTGAGATACAGTAAATTTTTTGTACGTCCTGACACATTTAGTTCTTTGGGTACGACACTTTCCCAACACACCTAATCAGCTGTATGAAAACTGGCAAGTGTGGAATTATACCCCCACTTGGAAAAATTACTGTTGGCTCCCATGGTTATTATATTTGCTTCTGGTTCTTTTCTAGCATCTTTTTCAGTGTACTATCTTGTAATCAGCAATTATGAAATAGTTCTGTATCAGAGTGCCATTTCAACTATTGCTTCAAACGATTCCCGAAGCTTTCTGTGTGTATTTGGAGAGTTTTGTTCAGGAGCGTAATCTGAGAGAGACGCAGAGCCCGAGAATTCTTGCCGCCGTCCTGCACGTGCGCTCCGCCGCGCCACGCCAGCGACGTACGGGTAGGCGCGCCACCTGCAGTCCTCCAGGCCAACACATTTTCCGCCGCCGTGAACGTAAAGGGCCCGCCATCCGCCTTCCACTCTCCCACTCCCAGGGGGCGCTGCGTTCTCCAGCCTGGAGCTCACACAGAGTGCCGCCTTTCACTGCGCCATTCCCACTCGCCTGGAGGACACTCGCGAAGTGTGCCCTGCCAACAGACGCCACCGACAGCGAGCAACATGGCGCTGCCGGAACGCGAAACATTCCCTTTCATGTTGTGAATTTACGTTCCCCTTGGATAATGAAGACCACAGCGATACAAAATAATGCCTTGCGTCTTCATGACACAGTTAAGTCTCTTGGACTAACACTTGACCCCAAACTGATATTGTGCTCCCACCTACTAACAGTCAAACAAAACATACACAACGGACTTGTCATATGTCCAACCTTTACATCTCTACAATGAGTGTACTAATGTGTGCAAACTTAGCTTACCGCTTAGCGCGCAAATCGACAAACCATCTGAACTGTCTTCTAAAGCCTAGGATGTCAAACAGACGTTCTAAATAAATATGACCCTGGTCCTGTAAAGCAGTTAATGTCAGGTGCACGTCGTAACAAAAATCATTAGAAATGCTGCTGTCACATACCTAGAATTAATAAAAGTGAAAGTTTGGGGTCTATTCTAGAATGAAAAAACGGCTATTCTCTTTTTTATTCTACACATAATTTATCAATTGTGCCTTCAGGTGTCAAGTGATACACTACAATCTTGTTCAATTACTTTTGACACTCAATAAGAAAATATTTAAGTCTGGGACATATTGAAATGACGGTTATTAAAAGCGTTACCTCTACACATAAAAATTTTTCATCACAGGAATGAGTGATTATTAAAATTCCTCACCAGCTCATTTAAATCTATGTTGTTGTAGCTGGTCAATGCACTGAGATGATGGAGAATAAATTCACTTTTTGAACCAATGAAAAAACTCATGTACTCAATATGAGAATAGGTTAGTAACCTAGCTTTTGATATTCAATGTTCAAAGCACACACAAGTTGGAGTGAGCAAAATCTAGACTCAACATTTACTGTGGCCTAATGCGTGATGGTACTTTACCAAGCAGTATCTGTAATGGTGTTGCCTCTGTGCTGCATCTGATACGCTAATTCCCTACTCTGATCTTGACAGAAATCACAGTAGCAACTTTACTGCATTCTGTAGAACGTTAATCTTTCCCCCATCTAGCTGCCTGGGTAGGGGAATTCCTTAACTTCGTTTGCTTCATTATGCCCAATTCTGATGTTAAGTTTCACACTGTCCTTATTTCTGCTACTTTTCATTATTTTTGTCTTTCCTCAATTTATTCTCAATCCGTTCACTGTACTCATCAGACTGTTCATTCCATTTAGCAGATCCTATAACTCTTCTTCACTTTCATTAGGGATAGCAATGTCATCAGCAAATTTTATCACTAATATCCATTCATTCTAAATTTGCAGCATGGGGTAACTGTGCAGTCTGAGACGCCTCGCCACAATTCGCGCGGCTTCCCCCCTTTGCGGTTCAAGTTCTCCCTTGGGCATGGATGTGTGCGTTGTCCTTAGTGTAAGATAGATTAAGTAGTGTGTAAGCCTAGCGACCGATGGCCTCAGCAGTTTCATCCCATAGGAACTTACCACAAATTTCCAATTCTAAATTTTAAACTCACTATTGCAACTTCCTTTTATTTCCCTAATTGCCTCTTCCTTGTATCAACTGAACAGTAGAGGCGAAAGGCTACATCTCTGCGTTACATAATTTTCAATCTGAGTACCTTGTTCTTGGTCTTCCAGCTCTTGGCCCTTGTACAAATTGTATATTACGCATATCTCCCTATAGCTCACTCCTCCGTTTCTCAGAAATTCGAACATCTTTTGTGGTGCCTTTACCTCTCTTAAAGTCAAGATGATCATTAACATATCGTCAATTTTCGGTTCCATTCTTCTACCGTATATTCTTCTCAATGACTTGGGCGCATGACCTGTTAAGCTTATTGTACAGTATATCTCACACCTGTCGGTTCTTGCTGTCTTCGAAATTGTGTGGATGATGTTTTTCCTATAGTCAGATGGTATATCACCGGTTTCGTACATTCTGTACACCAGTGTGAATAGCCGTTTTGTTACCATCTACTCCTATGATTTTAAAATTTACGATGAAATGTTATCTATCCCTTCTTCCTTATTTGATCTTTCAAGTCTCTTTGAAATTCTGTTTCTAATACTCTGTCCTCTGTCTCTTCCCTGTCGACTCCTGTTTCTTCTTCTCTCACAACGTTGTACAAGTCTTTCACTACATAGTAACCTTCAATGTACTATTCCACCCATCAGCTCACACCTCTGTATTTAACGGTTTCTCATTGCACTCTTACTGTTACTGTTGTGACTTGGCAAGACAGCCAAGTCACTATGAGAGGAAGCCGAAAGGTACGCGCTTAAGCTCACGCAGGCTGGCGTGAGGTCTGGAACAGTTAAGGGAATTAATAGTAGCAAATAAAGTACGTAGTTGATGTAATACTTAACTTTAATCCATAATTGGTGTACATGGTCTGACGGTACAGGCATCACATAATAAATATCAATTGAATGGCGCCTTGCTAGGTCGTAGCAAATGACGTAGCTGAAGGCTGTGCTAACTATCGTCTCGGCAAATGAGAGCGTATTTGTCAGTGATCCATTGCTATTAACGTCGGCTGTACAACTGGGGTGAGTGCTAGTACGTCTCTCTAGACCTGCCGTGTGGCGGCGCTCGGTCTGCAATCACTGACAGTAGCGACACGCGGGTCCGGCGTATACTAATGGACCGCGGCCGATTTAGAGGCTACCACCTAGTAAGTGTAGTGTCTGGCGGTGACACCACAGTTACCGTCCCTGTTTTTACTTTCACCGGAGATGGTTTATCCCTTTCATTATGCTGAGTTTGTCCTTCTGGAGATCATTGCTCCACCAGTTTCTTCACATTTTTCATATAGCCATTTCACCTTAGCTTGCCTGCACTTCCAATTTATTTGGTTACTTAGTCATTTGTATTTCCGTATCCCTGAATTTTCCTCTTCAGCTGAACTGTCTTCTGAGCTATTTATTATCGCAATATCTATAGCCTCAGATAACTTCAATAGTGTCTCTTCATACCTTAATACATCTGTATCTCACTTCTTTGCTCAATGGTTGTTCCTGACTAGCCTCTTAAACTTAAACTTGCTCCCAATTATCAAATTGTAATCTAAGTTTATATCTACTCCTGGGTACGCCTGAAAATCAAATATCTGATTTCGGAATCTCTGCCTGACCATGACGTAATCTAACTGAAATCTTCCCGCGTCTCCTGGTCTTTTCCTAGTACATGTTTTCATTCTGTGATACCTGAACAGAGTATTCGATATTACTAACTGATACTCACTTCAGAAGTCAAGTAGTCTTTCTCTTCTCTCATTCCTAGTACCAAGCCCGTACTAACCAGGCGTCCTTATTTCAACTCCCTCCCCTGCGACTGCATTCCAGTTATCAATGGCTATTAGATTTGGATATCCTTTTATGTACTCAATTACCTTTTCAATATCATCATATACTTTCTCTGTTTCTTCATCCTCTGCTCGCGACGGCATGTGTAGCGGATATATTGTTGTTTAATGCAGTTGTTTCCATTGTCTTCTGCATATTAATGCCATTGAACAGTTCTAGTTCTACTGCCTTCTGCGGGCAGCTTTCCACCCGAAGGGCAAGAGATTGCTCAAAATCTCTGCCCTCTCCTCTGCTCTCCTTGACAAAGCCGTTGTTAGAATGAGGGTACTTCTTATACTGAAAGTCTTTGGTCGTTACTGCTGATTAAGCAGTGGCGGGTTCAAACCCAGGAGTGAGTATATTCAAGACGCTACCATAGACTATGGGTACTAACTAGATTTCGAATACAAATCACATTGTTATCAACGAGAGGCAGACAAGCCCTACTCTGGCAACTCAGGTCGGTGATGTCTAGAAGACGGCCGGCGTTTCTCCTGGCGAAGAGATGCACGTATAGCCACTGTGCATTGCTGGACCGGTCTGGAGGTGGGCCAAGGGCCTGATGTCTGCAGCACTCTCGTTCTTCTGATTGCCGTCGCTTTGGAACGGCCACACACAGCGACTCAGCCTCGCTTCACACCCACCACGGAGGCAAGCGAAGACTGCTGTGCAGAGGATACAAACCACTTTCTCCAGGAAAGGGTATGCTGGTGGCATACCTGGGCGGCAGGTCGGCCACGTTGTGGCTTCTAGTCCAACAAGGAGACTCAGTGCAGGAGGCGGCTGGCCTGGCCCAGGCTGGAACCGATGGCTGCAGCTGGCAGTGCCCAGTCGCCTCCACATCTACCGAGGTCCTGGCATCGTGCTGGTGCTGCCGAAAAACAAACGAATCTCCCTCAAAATTCACAGCTATTTATACGGCTCTGAGGGCGCATTTTCTGCACTGTTACACAGCCCCTGATCATGCAGCAAACAATATGGGTCTTGCCCCGCTGTGATGACGTCATCCTGCCTGCCCCAGCTATTAGACTCGCATTCGGGAGGACGACGGTTCAATCCCGCGTCCGACCATCTTGATTTAGGTTTTCTGTGATTTCCCTAAATCGCTCCAGGTAAATACCGGGTTGGTTCCTTTGAAAGGGCACGGCCGACTTCCTTCCCCGTCCTTCCCTAATCCCATGAGACCGATGACCTCTAAGTTTGGTCTCTTCCCCGAAACAACCCAACCCAACCCCTGCTATTATCGGCGTGCAGTGTAGGTTTTGTGGAGCGAGCAGAGCCCTTCTCACATTCCTTCTGCTTACGTGTTCAGATGGTTCAAATGTCTCTGAGCACTATGGGACATCAGTCCCCTAGAACTCACAACTACTTAAACCTAACTAACCTAATGACATCACACACGTCCATGCCCGAGGCAGGATTCGAACCTGTGACCATAGCGGTCGCGCGGTTCCAGACTGAAGCTTACGTGTTCTTATGACTCGAATGTCATCACATTGCGCTTAAGATCCTGTGGTAGGTAATGCAATGCTTAGCTGCAGCTTTCTTACAAATTCCTACAATTTTCAATTAAAACTAGGTGGTGACACGACAGGGAATATTACGCCACCCGGCGCTATTACAAGCTGAGTTGAGACAAATTAATTGTTCTTTTATAAAGCTGATAGCTGTGATTCAAACAATCCTGTTAGAGGAACATCCCCAACTGAGCATTATACCAGAGATGGAAAATACCGCCACAGTTGTAAAGTTCTATATTTACCCTACGACCGGTTTCGAGTTCTTATAAGCCTATCATGAGGTGTTGTACTGAAAATAGCACTGCACGGGAGTTAATTTTTATACGCAGTAATACAAATGAACAACAAATAGTTCCATAAAATAATTTTAAAAGTATTTTAAAACCGCCGGTCGGGCTAGGTCCTGTGAAACTATGTCAATGTGAAAGTGATACCAGACATTTCTACGGACGACTGCCTGTGTAACGAAATATGCAAGGAGCACCAAGACACTTACAATTGATACCCCGGAGCGCCACGATAGACGTGCACAAGGCGCGGTGAGCTATCTACGAGCAAAGAACAGAGAGTAGTGGATGCGAAGGAGGAAGCACTTATACGTACCCACTAAAATAAAAACTTCATTGCCACTCATGTGAATGGAAAGTTTCATTGCGTTTTACGGTTTATACATAAATTTTATATCTCAGCTTCCACACAGTTTTCCTACAGTTCTGTACTGCCCTGTTCAACATGCTCCTTTACTAGGCATAACGCACTTTTAAATTATTTCATGTATAGTCTATCTAACTTTTTTGTTTTTTCTTCGTTTTAAATATAAATCACTAATTCAAATTTTGAACTACCGGGCTAGTGGCCCCGTGTTCTTCTCCCCGTCAATAGATGGCAGCACTCTTGCCATGCTGGTTTACCAGTTTGCTTCCTCCTCCGGATCCGCTACTCCCTGTTCTGCGCTCACAGGTAGCGCACCGCGCCTTGTACACCTCCACCGCGGCGCTCAGGGGTCACCACAGCACCAAGTGTAAGTGTCCTGATGTTCTTTGCGTATTTCTTCATCCAGGCAGTCGTCCATAGTACTGTCTGGTGTCACTGTTGACATGGGTTTCACAGCACCTAGCCTGACCGGCGGTTTTGAAATACACTCCTGGAAATTGAAATAAGAACACCGTGAATTAATTGTCCCAGGAAGGGGAAACTTTATTGACACATTCCTGGGGTCAGATACATCACATGATCACACTGACAGAACCACAGGCACATAGACACAGGCAACAGAGCATGCACAATGTCGGCACTAGTACAGTGTATATCCACCTTTCGCAGCAATGCAGGCTGCTATTCTCCCATGGAGACGATCGTAGAGATGCTGGATGTAGTCCTGTGGAACGGCTTGCCATGCCATTTCCACCTAGCGCCTCAGTTGGACCAGCGTTCGTGTTGGACGTGCAGACCGCATGAGACGACGCTTCGTCCAGTCCCAAACATGCTCAATGGGGGACAGATCAGGAGTTCTTGCTGGCCAGGGTAGTTGACTTACACCTTCTAGAGCGCGTTGGGTGGCACGGGATACATGCGGACGTGCATTGTCCTGTTGGAACAGCAAGTTCCCTTGCCGGTCTAGGAATGGTAGAACGATGGGTTCGATGACGGTTTGGATGTACCGTGCACTATTCAGTGTCCCCTCGACGATCACCAGTGGTGTAAGGCCAGTGTAGGAGATCGCTCCCCGCACCATGATGCCGGGTGTTGGCCCTGTGTGCCTCGGTCGTATGCAGTCCTGATTGTGGCGCTCACCTGCACGGCACCAAACACGCATACGACCATCATTGGCACCAAGGCAGAAGCGACTCTCATCGCTGAAGACGACACGTCTCCATTCGTCCCTCCATTCACGCCTGTCGCGACACCACTGGAGGCGGGCTGCACGATGTTGGGGCGTGAGCTGAAGACGGCCTAACGGTGTGCGGGACCGTAGCCCAGCTTCATGGAGACGGTTGCGAATGGTCCTCGCCGATACCCCAGGAGCAACAGTGTCCCTAATTTGCTGGGAAGTGGCGGTGCGGTCCCCTACGGCACTGCGTAGGATCCTACGGTCTTGGCGTGCATCCGTGCGTCGCTGCGGTCCGGTCCCAGGTCGACGGGCACGTGCACCTTCCGCCGACCACTGGCGACAACATCGATGTACTGTGGAGACCTCACGCCCCACGTGTTGAGCAATTCGGCGGTACGTCCACCCGGCCTCCCGCATGCCCACTATACGCCCTCGCTCAAAGTCCGTCAACTGCACATACGGTTCACGTCCACGCTGTCGCGGCATGCTACCAGTGTTAAAGACTGCGATGGAGCTCCGTATGCCACGGCAAACTGGCTGACACTGACGGCGGCGGTGCACAAATGCTGCGCAGCTAGCGCCATTCGACGGCCAACACCGCGGTTCCTGGTGTGTCCGCTGTGCCGTGCGTGTGATCATTGCTTGTACAGCCCTCTCGCAGTGTCCGGAGCAAGTATGGTGGGTCTGACACACCGGTGTCAATGTGTTCTTTTTTCCATTTCCAGGAGTGTACTATTACATTCTTTTATGGAACTTTTTGTTGTTTATTTGTATTACTGCTCGTAAAAGTTATCTCCCGTGTCGTGCTATTTTCACTACAACACCTCAAGATGGTCTTATAAGAGCCCGAAACCGATCCAATGGTAATAAAAGAACTTTACAACTGTAGTGGTATTTTCAACCTTGGGGAGATGATTCAATTTACCATTGATTATTGTCACCTATCTGATTTATCATCATTTTTGAGTGAGATTTATTTCTAAATTCATGGTCAATGTTAAAGGAAAAATTTCACACTGGTATTTATCCACCATAAAGATTGGATAAAATTCACTTGGTATGTCAGTAAATGTTGTATTACAAATCCACAGCGAACCGTATCAGTTTCGTAAAGTGACACTCCCTCCCCCCGTACTCTACTGCATTGTGACGTCACAACTTGCCCGCTAGTCGAGTGAAAAGCAGTCCGTTACTGTTAGCCAAAGACGTGCCAGAAATAGCGTTAAAACCATCAGAGAAGCAAGAAACCGAAAAGATAAAATAAAAAATGGCATAACGCATATTCGAGCTATTAGGACACTGAAACCTCTTCGGTAGTTGAGAATTAGAACTCCATTCCCTCGAATTAAATCTCATCAGACAAAAATTTAACCATCCCCAGGAGACATCACGCTACAAGAGTAACATTGCCTCTAGCCTAAATGATGGCCTTGTTCAGGCCTTCAACAGACTCCTCTATTTCTTTAGGTATGCCGTATACAGCTAGGTCACGCATTAATGACTAGTTCCTGCAAATCTACCAAACTGTGGGAATATCTATTGCTGCATCTCACACACTATTGCAAACAGTCTTTGACATTTTCGATGGACGTCAGATTGATTGATTTCATAGGACACTTGAGGCGTGACAGGGTGCACGAGTGTTTGTTACAACAGGAATGTATGGCTGCACTCCTCTGAAGTTACATCTTGTCTTAGACGTCGGAGTGTCCACAGCATGCTGATCATGATGTTTTAGCAGACAGGGCAATTCTTGACCATCGAAAATGTTGAAACACACCTTCTGTATATTGTCCAAGCTACTTTTAATAAGTGAGCTCTAGTTATTGTACGAAAAACATCCCTAAATCATCGCAGAACAACCAGCGCCCTCAAAAAAACCCTCCACACACTGTGCTTTAAATGTCACATTGTGCAGAAACAGCACTTATGAGGAGGCAAGATATGCCCACCACGTATTAAATTTTGCTGTAGATTTATATTTACACTACTTGCCATTAAAATTGCTACACCTCGAAGATGACGTGCTACAGACCGACAGGAAGAAGATGTTGTGATATGCAAATGATTAGTTTTTCAGAGCATTCACACAAGGCTGGCGCCGGTAGCGACACCTACAACGTGCTGTCATGAGGGAAGTTTCCAACCGATTTCTCATACACAAACAACAGTCCACCGGCGTTGCCTGGTGAAACATAGTTGTGATACCTCGTGTAAGGAGGATAAATGTGTACCATCACATTTCCGACTCTGACAAACATCCGGTTGTAGCCTATCGCGACATTGCTGCTCGCGTTGGTCGAGATCCAATGACTGTTAGCAGAATATGGAACCACATGGTTCATATGGCTCTGAGCACTATGCGACTTAACTTCTGAGGTCATCAGTCGCCTAGAACTTAGAACTAATTAAACCTGACTTACCTAAGGACATCACACACATCCATGCCCGAGGCAGGATTCGAACCTGCGACCGTAGCTGTCGCTCGGCTCCAGACTGTAGCGCCTAGAACCGCACGGCCACTCCGGCAGGCAATATGGAATGGGTGGTGTCACGAGGGTAATATGGAACGTCGTGCTAGATCCCAACGGCCTCGTATCACTAGCAGTCGGGGTGACAGGCATCTTATCCGCATGGCTGTAATGGATCGTGCAGACACGTTCCGATCCCTGAGTCAACAAATGGGGACGTTTCCAAGACATCAAACCTCTGCACGAACAGTTCGAAGATGCTTGCAGCAGCATGGACTATCAACTCGGAGATCATGGCTGCGGTTACCCTTGGCGCTGCATTACAGACCGGAGCGCCTGCGATGATGTACTCAACGACGAACCTGGGTGCACGAATGGCAAAACGTAATTTTTTCGGATGAATCCAGGTTCTGTTTACATCATTATTATGGTTGTCCATGTTTGGTGACATCGCGGCGAACGCACACTAGAAGCGTGTATTCGTCATCGCCATACTGGCGTATCACCAGGCGTGATGGTATAGGGTCGTATTAGTTACACGTCTCAGTCACCTCGTGTTCGCATTGACGGTACATTGTCAGTAGACGTTGCATTTCAGATGTGTTACGACCCGTGGCTCTACCCTTCATTCGACTCCTCCGAAACCCTACATTTCAGCAGGGTAATGCACGACCGCATATTGCAGGTCCTGTACGGGCCTTACTGGATACAGAAAATGTTTGACTGCTGCCCTGGCTAGCACATTCTCCAGATCTCTCATCAATTGAAAAAGTTTGTTCAATGGTGGCTGAGCAACTGGCTCGTCACAATACGTCAGACACTACTCTTGATGAACTGTGGTATCGTGTTGAAGCTGCATGGACAGCTGTACCTGTACACGCCATCCAAGCTCTGTTTGACTCAATGCCGAGGCGTATTACGGCCAGAGGTGGTTGTTCTGGGTACTGATTTCTCAGGATCTATGCACCCAAATTGCGTGAAAATGTAATCACATGTCAGTTGTAGTATAATATATTTGTCCAATGAATACCCGTTTATCATCTGCATTTCTTCTTGGTGTAGCAATTTACTGGCCAGTAGCGTACATAAGATCATATTTGGGATGCAAAATCAGATTACACAGGGTCACGAACGATAATCTTGAGTTGATCACTGTGGAATCATGTCGTGGGCCGTGGTGGGAGACGCCTCCAGCTGAAAATAGCACAGGTACGTTTCAGAGAGAAAATGGATGGTTCCAAAATTCATCTGATAGGAGCATGAGCTTCAGGAGATTTGGTGGCAGAATGTAATTGGATGTATTTTTTGTGTAATGGCCACTGGCATCGTTGACTGGAGCGCAAACTTAGACCCTGGTTACTCACCTGCGAGTGCCGTACTGGGAGAGAAAAGAAATTTCTCTGTCGGCAGAGATCTGGAGCACTTACCTTTGAAGATCACTAGAAGGGACTTCGGTGGCTGTAGCCATAGCTGAGGAGCTGGTGGTCAAATTTGGACAAGCGTTGCTTTCGACAAAGGGAACGCGAGAGCCGTTTCTCTGAGACAGAGTTGATATTCTGTTTACTCGAGTGACAATTCTTTAGCTCTCTGTGGAGTCTGACACGCAATGAAGCGCTTCCTGGCTAGTGCGAAATCTTGACGCGTCTTTTGTCTTGTATTGAGGTAATATCCGTCCGAGAATTTTGCGGACAGCATATTGGGTCCACTTCTTTATCAGATTACTGGTTCCGGTCTTTAATAACCATCATCAGATCTGCAGCAAAAATGGGAAAAATATAAATACACTCGCAAACTGCATACATACATATGCAGTGGACAACAGCACAACGCGCAAAGGACCTATGCAGTAGAACTGCCGCGTGTACTTCAAAAGATGGTATGCACACGCCACTTTGGCAGATAGGGACACAGTGGAACGGCTTTATGTGAGCCGCTACATGATTCCACGAATGTTAACATCGGTGTAACCAACCGTTGTGTAGAGTTTCGAATACAGCTACATTGGCTCAGAGAGGCATTAGTGACCACTGGGCAGCACCTGTCGTGAGGTTGGTACAGGTAGAAAGCGCTTAAGCTCTCTGGGGCCTTCCGGCCACCGTGTGTGGACCTCGGACGGGAGAGACGATTAGTTTCACAAGCTGCGATATGGTCGCGAAAAAACACAGCGACCCGCATATGTAATAAGTTTCTTTTAATTTACGTCTGTGGTCACAATCTTTTTTCTTTATCAGATTACCGGTTCCGGTCTTTAATAACCATCATCAGATCTGCAGCAAAAATGGGAAAAATATAAATACACTCGCAAACTGTATACATACAGCTTAAGAACAATACATAGAGCATATTGAAAAGTAGTACTGACAAAATTTACGTTTGTGCGCTTTAAATATGAAGAGGCATACCTGTTTCATAAAAACAAAGTCCTAATTTACTGCAGCGATAGTGGCATCGTCAAATGTTAAATGCGGAATCAGCACCAGCATCGTCAAATATATATAATTCACATTACATGCACGAGTCATGTTGTCAGTGAACCTATTGTTTAAAACAAGCTGCCGTACAGTAGCCACAGGATATTTGTGTTGTAATTTGACCAGATGTCGCTAATGTCGGCATACACTAGTTTTCAGTAATTAATTGAAACAGCGAAAATAAAAGGGGGATACAATAGTTAAAGTCTCTAATAAGCTTATAAAGTGTAAAAGGTGTTACAGTAATAAAAAGCAATAAAAAGAAAAGTAGGATGAAAGTAGTATTGATAAATAGAGGAAGAGTTAAGAAACAGTGGTTGACATATGCTCTAGTGCCAATGTTCTAGACAAAGACATAAATCCAGAGTGAGATTATCACTCTGCAGCGGAGAGTGTGCTGATATGAAACTTCCTGGCAGATTAAAACTGTGTGGCCGACCGAAACTCGAACTCGGGACCTTTGCCTTTCGCGGGCAAGTGCTCTACCAACTGAGCTACTCACGCCCGGTATCGTCATTTATTGAATTTCAATTCCCCCCGAAGGGGGCGGGCTGGCAGCAGCTTAGTACGCCGCTCTTCAGCCGACAGATTTTGTGACAAAGATCAAGAGAACAAATAATAAAAAACAGGCGATAAAATCGGAGACTTAGAGAGTAACAAGGCGAAAAGAAATCGTGGAACTTAAAACAACAACACAGGGATGATGACGCTAATAAAAATACATACGAAGTAGACAGGGAAAACAATAGACAATTAAAAAAACACGGCGACAGTCTGGATTCTGTTCGCAAAGGAAATAAAATTCACACCGAGCGACAGCATGGTTTCTGTTCGCAACACGAGAAAGACAAACAACACTGAATAGTCACTGGAACACTGCACTTAAAAGTTGGCAAATGTGACACCACAGTCGAGAGCAGGTGGGGGGAAACTGGACAGAAGATGGGAAAACAAAAAAGGGGGGGGAAAGGAGAGTAAAAGCAAAAGGGGGAGCCGGGAAAGGAGCTGAAGGAAGATGAGGACCCATAAGAGGGGTGGGGGGCAGACGCGACAGGGAGTGGGGTAGGCAGAGGAGGGGAATACAAAAGGACTGGGGGGGAGAAGGGAGGTAGGGAGAGGTTTAGTGGGGAGAAAAACAGGACGGAAGGGGGGGGGGGAGAGGGAGCCCAGGGAAAAGACAGAGGAAAGGAGGGGGATTGAGGATCAGAGTTGATAGGAAGGATAAATGGAGGGAGAGAGGGCATCATCCGGGAGGGGGAGGTGACGGAAGCCACCTTGGGAAAGGAGATGGAGGGCGTAGAGATGGAGGGTAGGGGGGACACAACGGTGAAGACGTGGCAGGGGGCGGGGACGGGAGAGGAGAGGAGCAACCAGGGGGTGAGGGGGTTCAAGACGGCGGGAGGTGTAGAGGATACGGATATGTTCGAGGAATAGGAGCAGATGGGGGAAAGGAATGAGATCATAGAGGATCCGCGTGGGGGACGGGAGGCGGATACGGAAGGCGAGGCGGAGTGCATGACGCTCAAGGATCTGGAGGGACTGATAGAATTTGGAGGGGGCAGATATCCAGGCAAGACTGGCATAACAGAGGATGGGACGGATGAAGGATTTGTAGGTGTGGAGGATGGTAGAGGGGTGCAACCTCCATGTCCGGCCAGAGAGGAGTTTGAGGAGTCGGAGGCGGTTGTGGGCTTTGGATTGGATGGAGCGGAGATGAGGTATCAAGGTGAGGTGACGGTCAATGGTGAGGCCAAGGTAGGTGAGGGTGGGGGTGAGGCGAACAGGATGTGCGCAGACAGTAAGGGAGAAATCCAGGAGTCGGAAGGAGTGAGTGGTACGACCTACGATGATTGCCTGGGTCTTGGAAGGATTGAGTTTCAGGAGCCATTGGTTACACCATACAGCAAAAAGGTCAAGGTGATTCTGGAGAAGGCGTTGGGACCGTTGGAGGGTAGGAGCGAGGGCGAGGAATGCAGTGTCATCAGCATATTGCAAGAGGTGTACTGGAAGGGGGGGGGGCTGGGGCATGCCTGCCGTGTACAGGAGGTAGAGGAGAGGGGAGAGGACAGAGCCCTGGGGCACACCGGCCGAGGGGTAGAAGGTGTGGGAATTGGCATGATGGACGGTAACATATTAGGGGCGGTGGGAGAGGAAGGAGGCCACCAGACGGATGTAGTTGATAGGAAGGGCGTAGGTTTGGAGTTTAAACAGGAGACTGGGATGCCAGACACGGTCGTAGGCCTTTTCGAGGTCAAGTGAGACAAAAATGGCGGAGCGACGGGAGTTAAGCTGGAGGGAGAGGAGATGAGTGAGGCGGAGGAGTTGGTCATCAGCAGAGAAGGAGGGTCGAAAGCCACATTGGGTGTTTGGGAGGAGGTGGTTTTGGTGGAGGTGGAGATGGATGCGCCGGGAAAGGATGGATTCCAAGAGCTTGCTGAACACCGATGTGAGACAGATAGGACGATAGGAAGAGGCATCAGATGGATGCTTATTGGGTTTGGAGAACATCAGGATACGGGAGGTTTTCCACAGGTCGGGATAGAAGCCAGTGGCAAGGATGACATTGTAGAGGGTGGCAAGGAGGGAAAGGAAGGAGGGAGGGCAGTGTTTGAGGTGGCGGTAGGTAACGCAGTCGTGGCCGGGAGCAGTGTTGCGTGTAGTGCGGAGTGTGAGGCTGATGTCCTGTGTAGTGATGAGAGTGTTAAGTGCAGAAGGTGGGGCGTGGCCCAAGTACTGGAAGCTAGGAGCAAGGGGAGGAACAGAGGTATTCGTACGGTCCATGACATCAGGGAAGAGGGAATAATCAAAGTGGGGATCATCTGGGATGGAAAAAACATCAGAGAGGTGGGAGGCAAAGTGGTTGGCCTTACTGAGGTTGTCAGGAAAGGGACGGTCATTAAGGAGGAGAGGGTACTGGGGGGTGGGGCGGTTCCCAGTAAGGCGGTGGAAAGCAGACCAATACTTGGAAGAGTTGATGGGGAGTGTGGTGTTGAGTCGTGTACATGTCTGGCGCCAGGCTCGGCGTTTCTTCGCAACAAGCAGGTTGCGGATGTGTCGCTGTAATTGCCGGTGGCGGGTAAGTGTATCCCGGTTACGAGTGTGGAGAAAAGAGCGGTAGAGGCGGCGGGACTCTCGAAGGAGAAGGACGGCCTGTGGAGGCAGGGCGGGGCGGTGAGGGTGGTTGGCTTTGGTGGGGATATGGGTGGCGACGGCGTCAGACAATGTCTGGTGCAGGAAGGCAGCAGCGCGAGCGATGTCATCAGGAGACTGGAGGGTAAGGTCGTGGCCGTCAACCTGGGTGTGAATGGAATCCCGGTAGGCATCCCAGTTGGCACGGGAGTAATCATGGACAAGTTTAGGAGGGACGTCAGGGCGAGGAGCGTGGCGGGGATGGCGACCGTTAGAGATAGTGAGGAGGACAGGAGCATGGTCACTGCCAATGAGGTCAAGGACATCCGCAGTGATGCGCCCAAGGAGGTTTGGAGAGGCAAGGACCACATCAGGAGTGGTGTTGGATTCGGGCCGGGTGTGCTGAGGCAGGGGAACCAGGTCTCCCTGGAGAGTGGTGAGAAACTGATGCCACCGCCGGAGGTCGGCAGGATCACGGCTGTGGATATTGAGGTCAGCGGCAATCACGTAGGTGGAGAAGGTGCGGTCAATGTGGGCCAGGAAATCGTACGGGATGGGGGTGCGAGGGCGGACATAAATGGTGGCACAGGTGATGGTAAGGGTGGGGAAGAAGAGGCTGAGGGTGAGATGCTCAGCAGGATTGTTAAGGAGAGGTTGGGGCCGGACAGGGAGGTGCCTGAGGTGGCCTATAGGAACTCCGCCACGCGCGAGAGGGTACGGGTTATCGGTGCGGTGTAGAGTGTAAGGAGCCTTGGAGACGGAGAGACGGTGTTGAAGGAAGGTTTCATTTAGGACGAAGGCATCCACGCGGTGCTGACGTAGGGTGTGGAGGAAGAGGAGTTTGTGGGTGGGCAGGGAGCGAATGTTGTGGTACAGGATACGGTACGGTTGTTGTGCCATGGGAGTGGAGAGTTAGACAAGGGTGGTGAGGGGGGTGAAGGTGAAGTGGGCCTGGTTGTGGGAGTATGTGGCATAGGTGGTAAGATGGAAGATGGAACGGGCAGCGAGGGCGATTTGGGAAAGAGTGTGTGAACGCTGGAAGGGGTGGATGTTTTGGAGCACAATGGTGGTGAAACGGATGATGTCCTCAGCAGTAGGGGGAGGGTGGAGCGAGCTGTTGGGGTGGATGGGGTCATCAACAGGACGGACAGGCACGGTGAGCTCAGGGGTTACTGGTGGAGGTTTCGCTTTACACTTCGAGGAGTAGGTAGGATGTGGTTCGTTGCAAGTGTTGCAGGAGGGGGGAGAGGTGAGGTTGGGGCAATGCTTGAGGAAGTGGGAAGCTTTGCAGTGGGGACAAGTAGGGGGGTTCCTGCAGGCAGAGGTAACGTGGTCGTTGTAGGTGAGACAGCGTTGGCAGCGGTAGGATTGGACGGGGGAACGGGAGGGGTCCACCTTATGGCGCTGATTGTAGATGAGGGCTCCCTCGGTGAGGAGGCGGTCAAATGCCCGGTACTCACAGCTTTACTTCTGATAGAGCACTTGCCCGTGAAAGGCAAAGGTCCCGAGTTCGAGTCTCGGTCGGGCACACAGTTTTAATCTGCCAGGAAGTTTCAAAGACATAAATGTTAAACACCGTTGATATTGCACCGGGTAATATTAAACAACGTAAAACAAATCGCTAAAGAAGCCACAAATGAAAGAAAACATAGTTCTGCACATAATCAGCGCCGTCTGTTAGCGCTAACGCGAGCATTCCGCACAGGCGGGAAGTGGTTGGAGGAACGTGACCGGCAGAGGGCCCTCGTACCCTGCGGTACTAATGGCTCTGAGCACTATGGGACTTAACATCTGTGGTCATCAGTCCCCTAGAACTTAGAACTACTTAAACCTAACTAACATAAGGACATCACACACATCCATGCCCGAGGCAGGATTCGAAAATGCGACCGTAGCAGTCGCGCGGTTCCGGACTGAGCGCCTAGAACCGCTAGACCACCACAGCCGGCCCCTGCGGTACTCCGTTGCAAGAAAAGAATGATAAAACTCCGCAACAGTGGGTGATCCACATTATCTGATTAATGCAGTCTATGAAATGAATAAAGAAGGAACAAGAATCTGCTAGAGTCATGCGTAAAACGTAGGAAAACGAAGTAAATCTGTGAGGCACTCAATACTACGTGAACTTGCGAACACACTATATATAACAGACGCGTGCAGTGATTACGGTTTCAGGTGCCAGCCAGCCAGCCCATCAGCACCAGCACCAGCACCAACAGCCCACCCAGCCAGCCCTCCAGCAGCAGCCTCGGCCCCGTCCACGGCAGCAGCAGCAGCTGCGGCGTTCCTGCCACCCGTCGTCGCCATCGCCAGCGCCAGCAGCGTGGGATTCTGGTTTTCGTCTGTCCCCCGTTTTTGCCTCTCCTTTTCGTCCTGTGCTATGTCGTTCATCCCTGCCGTCATGTCAGCCCTCACCACCACTGCCACTACTACCATGACTGCCACTGTCTACTCTTCGCCCTCCGCTGCCACCACCACAATTACATGGTGTGCCCAGTCACCCCCCCTCTTTCCATCCCTCCTCTTCTCACTCTCCCTGCGCCATCGCTCTTTGTCGCCCCCTCTCCAGCTTCTTCCTCCCGCTCCTTTCCCTCTGGTCCTTTCCGCCACTCCCCCAGACTGTCACTGCAGCTCCAGCTAGGGTGGTGGCCCAGCTCTCCCTATCGCCGTCGCCGTCGCCGTCGCCGTCGCCGTCGCCGTCGGGACCAGCCACTTCCCGATAGCACCACCCACCCTTCTGCCACCGTTACACGCCCAAGTGGCACCACCACCTCTTCTGCTTCCCAAAAGGCCCCGCCCCGTCGTCCTTCCCCCCCCCCCCCAGGATGCCATGGATGTGGATGTCTCCCCACCTGGCCCTGCTCCCTCCGTCTTCCTTTCCCCCCTCTTTATTCAAATACCTCCTCTCCCATCCTGATCCGTCCCTTCTCGAGGCCTGGAAACTCTCCCTCCTCCTCCGCCAACACTTCCCTGGTGCCCCCATCTCACTCCTCACTCCCAGACGGGATTCAGTTCACATCTCCTCCCCCAGCCCCACCCTCCATACTGACATCCTCTCCCACCTCCCCATCATCCGGTTTGGCCCCAATGCTTCCCTTACCCCCGCTCCTTCTCCATCTTCTACCCACCAACCCCAACCCCTGGCATCGCCCGCCGACCCTCATGCTGTGATCACTTGGCTTAGTCTGACGATCTTGGAGGTGTTGGCAGAGCTCAAGGCGCATCCCTCGCTGGATGTGCTGGCGGTCCGCCGCATTTTCAACTCGGCCGGCCCCACACGCCTTATGCAGGTTCTCTCCGAGGATGCCATAGACCGTCTCCTGAAGGAGGGTGCCCTCTTCTTCAACCAGCGCTATAAGGTCGACCCCTCCCGTTCCCCTCCTCAATCCCTGTGCTGCCAGAGGTGTCTGCGCTATAACGCGCACCCAACAGCCAAGTGCCGCGAGGCCCCCACCTGCCCGCATTGTAGGCAAGTGCACTTCCTCCGGCAGTGCCCTAACCTTCAATCCCCTCCCTCCTGCAATACCTGCAATCTCCCCCATCCCACCTACTCCCAAAAGTGTAAAGCCCGGCCCCCTCTGACCACTCCTGAACTCCTTGTCCCTGTCCATCCTCTGGACGCCCCCACCCCTCCTGGCAATTCCCTTTGTCCCCCCTCCACCGCTGAGGACATCATCAGGTTCCTCACCATTGTCCTGAAAAACGTCCACCCTTTCCAGCGCCCTCACACCCTCCAACAGGTCTCCCTCGCCGCCCGTTCCGTCTTCCACCTAAAAATGTATGCCACATACTCCCACAACCAGGGCCATTTCACCTTCTCCCATCTCGACACCCTCGTCTAAATCCCTGTCATGGCGCGACAGCACCGTACCCTGTTAAACAACATCCGTTCCCTTCCTGCCAACAAGAACCTCTTCATGCACACCCTTGCCACCCACTGTGTGGATGCCTTCCTCCTCAATGAAACCATCCTCCAACCCCACCACACCATCCACACTTCGCCCTACCTTCTCCACCGCTCCGATAATCCCCACCTGATTGCGCGTGGCGGAGTTGCCATTGACCACCACCTCCAGATCCCGGTTCGGCTCCAACCTCTCCTTCACGACCCCACGGAACAACTGATCCTTAGTCTCTTTTACCCAGTCTTACTGTCACCTGCGCCATCATCTATGATCGCCCTAACGCCCCTATTCCTTTCGATTTCCTCTCCCACATTGATCGTACCTTCTCCTCCTACGTGATCGGCGCCGACCTCAACATCCAAAGTCGCGCCGCCACCCAGTTACAGCGATGGATTGGTTCCTCTCCATCCTGCAAGGCGACCTCATCCCCATTCCCCAGCACACCCACCCTGAATCCAACTCCACTCCTGATGTCATTTTCTCCTCCCCCAACCTTGGCCGCATAGCGGTGGATGTCCTGGACCCCATTGGTAGCGACCATCTCCCTGTCCTCCTCACCGTTTCAGACGGTCGTCGCCCTCCCAAACCCTCGTAATGACCCTCCCTCGAAGTACGTCAATGACAATTCCTGTGCCGACTGGAATGCCTACTGGGATACCCTCTCCACCCTGGTCAAAGGCCACCTCTTCACCTACCACTACCCTGATGATGTTACCCATGCCACCTCCTTTCTCCAGCAGACCTTGTCTGAGGCCATGGAGGCCCATGTCCCTACTGTCGCCATCCATACCCACCGTCCTACCTTACCCCCACAGGCCGTCCTCCTCCTCCATGAATCCCGCTGTCTCTACCGTGCCTCCCTCCACACGCATGACCCGGACACACTACGATGCTACTGGCAACTCCAGCGACACATGCAAACTTGCTTGCAGCTAAGAAACGCCGAGACTGGTGACAGACATGCAGCCGTTTAAATGCTACCCTACCTATAAACTCGTCCAAGTACTGATCAGCCTTCCGTCGCCTTACCGGAACTAAACCCTCCCCCTACTATCCTCTTCTCCATGATGATCACCCCTTTCCTGACACCCTTAGTAAGGCCAATCATTTTGCCTCCTACCTTTCCGATGTCTTCTCCATCCCCGACGATCCCCAGTTCGATTACTCCCTCTTCCAAGATGGCCGCGATCGAACTGATACCTCTGTCCCTCCCCTTGCACCTGGTTTCCAGTACTTGGACAACATTGCACACACGGGACTCAATGCCCCTATCACTATACAGGATCTCATTGCTACACTCCGCATGAAACGCAACATCACTCCTGGTTATGATCGGGTCACCTACCGCCATCTTCGTGAAGCTCCTCTTTCCTCTCCACCCTGGCCAGGCTCTACAATGTAGTCCTGTCCACCGGCTACTACCCCGACCTGTGGAAAACCTCCAGTATCCTGATGTTCCTTAATCCCGGTAAACCGCTGTCCGCCATCTCCTCCTATCGTCCCATCAGCCTTACCTCGGTCTTCAGCCAGGTCCTGGAATCCATCGTCACCTGACGCATCCACCAGCATCTCCGCCAGCACCGCCTCCTTCCCATTATCCAGTAAGGCTTTCGACAATCCTGCTCTTCTGATGACCTTCTCCTCCACCTCACTCATCTCCTTTCCGAACAGCTAAATTCCCGTCGCTCCGCAATCTTCCTCTCCCTGGACCTCGAACGTGCCTATGATCGCGTGTGGCATTCTGGTCTCCTCTTAAAGCTCCAAACCATCGCCCTTCCCATTAACTACTTCCCATTAACCGTCTGATCGGCTCCTTACTCTCCCACTGTCCTTCTTACGTCACCATCCATAACACGGATTCCTACACCTTTTTTGCCTCTGACGGTGTGTCCCAAGGCTCCATCCTCTCCCCCCTTCTGTACTTTTTGTATATGGCGGACATGCCGCCGCCGTCACCACCCGTCCACCTTCTCCAGTTTGCCGATGACACCACCTTCCTTGCCATCGCCCCCACCCTGCAGTGTTCCCAACACCTTCTCCAATCCCATCTTGACTGGTTCACCACTTGGTGCAACCAGTGGTTGCTCAAGGTCAATCCCTCCAAAACCCAGGCGATCATTGTAGGCAAAACCACCCCTTCCTTCCGCCTACTTAATTTCTATCTCACCATCTATGCCCGTCCTATCGCCCTCACCCCCACCCTTAAATACCTTCACGTCACCCTCAACCGTCGCCTCTCCTGGACCCCCCCATCTCTGGGCAATCCACTCCAAGGCACGCTCCCGACTCCGTCTCCTCAAGCTCCTTAAACGCCGTACGTGGGGTCTGGACCCCTCCACTGTACTCTACACCTATAAATCCCTCATCCGCCCTATCCTCTGTTACGCCCATCCTGCCTGGATCTCCGCTCCCCCCTACCTATTACCAATCCCTTCAGATCCTTGATTGCCATGCTCTCCGCCTCGCTTATTGCATCCGTCTCCCCTCCCCCACATGGATCCTGTATGACCTCATTCCGTACCCCCACCTCCTCCTTTTCCTTGAACGGATACGGATCCTGTACACCTCCCAAAAACTCGATCCTCCTCACCTGCTTGTCTCCCCCATCCTCTCCCCCCCGCCTGCTGCACATGTCCCACCCGATCTCCATCTCTCCACCCTCCTTATCCTCTTCCAAGGTGGCTTCCGCCAGCTCCCTCTTCCTGATGATGCCCTCTTCCCCTACATCTACCCCTCCTACCAACTTTGATCCTCCCTCCCTCTTCCTGTGTTTGCTCCTCTGGGCACCCTCCCTCACTTCTCTCCCTCCCCCCTTCCCACTCTCCTACATTTCTGCCCACTCCTCCCCTGGGCTTCCCCTCCCCTGTCCCTCTACACCGCCTTCCATCTCCTCAGCCATTGGCATCTTTGTTCTCCCCTCTCCCCGGACCCCTCACCCTCAGCAGGTCCCCGGACTCGCACATGCTACGTGGACATTCGCGTGCTGGATATTGTTGCCATTAGTGTCTCGTGTGTGTCGTCGTGTTTAGTGTTCAGTGTTCACCGTCACACTCCATCGTTCACCAGTGCCATCGACATCTTCAGTGTTTGTGCTTCGTGTCAACAGTTTGTAGTGTGGATTGTCATCGAGTGTGAACGGCTTCCTGTTTTTTATGTTCATGTGTCTACTGTTTTTTCCCCGCCGGTTTGTTCCAACTCATGTGTCTTCTCTGTTTTATCATTGTACTGTCTTCGGCTGAAGAGCGGCGTATTGTGCTGCTGCCAGCCTACCTGTTACACGGGTATTAAATTCACAAAAAGAAATAACAAAAAAACAAAAATAACAGCAGTGATTAGAGTAAAACATTGTCAAATAAAGCGAAGTAGGCAATGGGCATGAAATCAGTTTGCCACTTAAGCAGTTTACTTGGCTCTCTAGGACGCCGGTGGGTACGCATGCTCTGAGTAGCATCTATATTTGCGGCGTTTGAAATATCTGAGAGCTTTGATTTGAGTTTCCGGTAGCCACTCTGGAGTGTGGCACTGATAATCATGCCGCAGCAACTAATTCAATCACGAAACGGTGCCAATTTCAGTAATATTCAGCGGTGCCACCACATGTTGTACAGCTGTAGTTAGTCTAGTTTATTATGTACGAATGTGTTGTGTGCTTTGTGGAATGTTTGTGGTAAATTTTATTTAATTTACCGTCCAGTTTGTATTTCATTACCACCGACCTAGTAGCCCGTACTCTGTGTTTCTTTGTCCACCTCTCGTATTCTAATTGAGGCCCCAGTTTCATGACGGAGTGGATGTATTCTGGTTTTGTAAATTTATTTACAAAATTACGGAGTTGTACGGAATTTTAGAAGTGGACCTTGTTCTCTGAAATTGACCGTTAAAGGCAGTCGCGCCATGACCCTGTGAGCTTACATGTGAATTAGGGAAGCTTTTTTCTAAATTCTGTCTTTCGTTGTGTGAGTGTACAATGTGAACGTGGTGTGTGTGATCTTGATAAATCATATCCATTAATTTAGCAGTCTTGTCTCACGTGTGTTGGTCCAGATGCTGCGCTGTACATAGTTCCATATGTCGATTCACGTGCTAGCACCCCAAGTAGCTATATTTTAAATTCTGTGTGCGTGTGTGTTACTGTTAATTAAAATATAAATGAGAATTATTGTTAATTCTTTGGTATTACATTTCAGAGCACTATTACGTTCTCTAGTCAGGATCCTTAAAATCAATCAGTTTGCACTTCCTCTTAGCAATTTTTCAATAAAATTTATCGTGATCATCTGATTGGAGTTTTATTAAATCATCAAATTATTTGTGAGGTGGTGCCTTTTCTTCGGTTTAACTAATTAATATGTAAATAAATTTGTCCCACTAATCAGAAATTTCGTGTTCGGTACTTGTTGCAGGCAAACAAACGTAGCCCCCACTTGCATAGTCATTCTTGGGAGTTACAGAGGCCGTAGAGAGATATTTTGCGTAGCTGATCTTACCAGAACTTTACAGTACAATGAACGATAAGAATCATTCAACAGTCACAGTATATGGGTTAA
Organism: Schistocerca americana; assembly: GCF_021461395.2. Taxonomy (NCBI): domain Eukaryota; kingdom Metazoa; phylum Arthropoda; class Insecta; order Orthoptera; family Acrididae; genus Schistocerca; species Schistocerca americana. Next base: position 99,936,943 of record NC_060121.1, read on the forward strand.
GTTCCATTTGCCTGTCCACTGAGCATGTTTCCTAAAATGCTAGTCGGAGTGTTGATCTCCTGTCCCTCACCGTTAACCAGTACCAGCGGCAACAGCCAACTTTGTGTCCTTCTAATACCGACGCGACGCGGTCAAAAGTCAAACGTATGTTATACCCATCTCTAAATTAACTGTAGGGTATAATTCGATATTGCGTGTTCCATATTTGTGCTGTGTTTGCATTCTTTTTTTTTTAAGAAAAACAAATAAGTATCTCATTGCAATTCATTCTTGTATCCTCCCGATTAGAATGATTGGTTTGATGTGTCAAACTGAAGTGAAATAAAACCATAACTTGGTACACCGTTTTACGGAAATTCCTTGGGGTAATTTGTCAATGGAAGAGTCATTTTAAACATTTATAAGCGTGAGAATTCCATAGCTGAGGCAATATCAGCCAGTCACACATCACACACAGCGTGTTATAGACACCGGGGGTTGACACGTTCAAAACACTATTTTATCTAAAAGATACAAACTTGCGAATCTTCCGAACACGTTACACGGTACTACTCGCCTCCTGTTCAGTTTCTGTGTCGTCTGGTTCAGTGAAGACATGTGGCCTTCTATGTCGCTCTGAGCAATGACTTTTGTCACATATCTAGCTTCAAACGTCCATTGCACCATGTTCCCTTCTCAACGTTCGCTCTGAGCTGGTTCGTATGGACCTGCTTTCATTGACAACGGAAATTGTTGCAGTGTTTGAAACCGATTTTGATTAACAAGGTGTGATACTCGTCTCTTTTCCTTATCCATTAGGGTTTTATGTACTACCACGCCTTTTATACTGTGCTACGTTGATGTGAAAAGTGCGCCTTTCCCTGTATATACGTTGGACAATCCATACTGATACACCGAAAAGTGAGGCAAAATCACTCACGATGTGGTCATCGTTACGTTCAGATACATAACATCTTACGTGCCATCTGCATGTCGATCTGCCATAGCATCTTATTGCTCAGACTCCAAACAACCAAGTGCCACGTACACACCATTTCACTGACATGTTTTATGTGAGGGGTAGTTGAGTTACGAGGCAGGGTGGTACCAGTCCTACTCCAGCAGGTCTCGGGCGAGCAGTGTGCACGTTTGAGTCGGTGATGAACATTTTGTCTTTTGAGCTTACGTACGTCACTGGTTAATTACATTAGATTATATCTAGTTTTAGTTCCATGGATCCAAAAAGGAGACGATTCTGGTGGGTGTGGAACAAGCCAAAAATCTAAAATTAAAAACATAAAACATTTGAGTATAATACCTACTAGCCTTATTGTTTGTCAGGAGACTGTCAAAATATGTGAATACTTTACAGTGATTCTGAATTTCTAATATTTACAGAACTAATACACTGTCAGAACGAAATACAGTGATGCACTTTTAATAAATTTATCATGCAAAAAATACCTAATCTTGACTGTTGTGACCAAGTGCTGTCAAAACTGAAATCTAACACACATTTTTATGTAAGCGGATGTAACAGTCCCTGTTAAGATGTTCTTTTATACAGTAGGAGGATCTGCCTATCAAAGTCATTCAAACGCTGTTTAAACTATGCTTTATCTGAAGGCAAGTTTTTACTGTTTGTTGACAATGAATTGAAAATGTGTCTTCCTGTATTTGGACCATGGTACGTGACTTTGGGTCTTTTTACGGATTGTTCTTATCCCTAGTATTGATAATGTGTATTGAGCTATTGACTGGAAATGGAGTTATAATACTTGAAACAAATTTCATTATGTAATACAAATAGTGAGAAGCAGTGGTTAGAATACAAAGTTTCTTGAAGAGGTTTCTATATGGTGTTGAATTGACACCACAAATGTCTCTTACTACACACTTTTGCATGTTACAATCTTTTGCTCGGTTTGACGAGTTACTCCTGAATACGATCCCATATGCCATAGTGGAATGAAAATAAGCAAAGTTTGCAATTGTTTTTATATTTATACCTCCTACGTCTGACATTTTTCTCACTGCAAATACAGACTTCTTTAGCCGTTTAAGCAATTCTGTGCTATGATCTTCCCAATGGCATTTATTGTCGAATTGTAATCCCAGAAATTTAATTCAGCAAACCTCTTCGATCTGCATGTCTTCGTATGTTATAACATGCTGGAAGGAAATCTCTTACATGTTCTGAGCTTCATATAATGGGTCTTTTCAAAGTTTAACGAAATTGAAGTAGCTTTAAACCATATATTAATGTCAGTGAAAGTTTGATTAGTAGCCATTTCTAAATATGTGCTTGACTCGCTACTTATTGCGATGTTCGTATCATCTACAAACAAAACAACAAAACATAGTCTTTTCGTAAATGCTGTGGTCATCTTGTGTATGACCACAGCATTTACGAAAGGACTATGTAATATCAGTATGACCCTATTCTAGAGTAGTTTTTGTAATGCCATTTAGCCTAAAAATGAGGTTTAACCCTCGAAACACGTCGCTAAATAAATAAGTTATACAATAGTTGACAAAGTTTGTGACTGCTGGCAGTAATTGAAAAAAAAAACTTTAAACAGTTCCATGGCCATTCATTGTCCGTGTCCATGCGAACAAGAAATTCTAGAGCAAGCGTATAAGTATTTCCGTATCTCCTCCGAGACCGATTTCAACCAATCTTGGTATATATGTAACTGACTGACTGGAAAGAAGCGCTGTGAATGTAAGAACTACATACGGATCAAAGGGATAGGGGTGGGGATGAAAAACAGGTGTATTCACCATGTGCCAATTCCCAGATTTTGTTCTTCCATTATTTCAGAAGAGGAGTAGTTAGTGACGTGAAACAAACTTCAGACATAATTTCAAATCTTTACAGAAATGTTTCTCACTGCACAAAATGATGAAAGGAAAAACGTCTATCGCTCACTACATTTTCTCTGCTAATGCAGTAAAACCACCGCGTCAGGTGTAACGATCCCTGGCAGCACACACTATTAATAAAATGAAATGATATTTAATTGTACTATGTACGCTATGAAGTAATTCGTATGTGCAGTAATTGCTTAGCAAAAAAATATTATTTAATTTTGTATAAAGGACATTCGTTATTATTGTAATATTTTCTGTAATAATATTCTCGATGTATTTATGATTGTAATATTTCTATACTCATTATGTAAAATGTAATTACGAAATATGTTAATATCTGCGATAAGAAAAATGTAAAATACAGCCACAGAGGGGAGTAATGTTGCAAGATTGCAAAGAGACATTAACGGTCGCAGTGGTATAAATAGGAATACATAATGTGCATTCTTTGTCGTCTTCCTCGAGAGCTGAGAGAGAGAGGAACCTGTGACGTAGCATTTTATGAATGAGTAGACATCTTTGGTCTGTATCTATCATTAGCCGCAATTAGAGAAGAAATTACAAAGTAATGTAAGTTTAATTATTGTTGTGGTCTAAATACATTATAATTTATCAAAATTGTGTATTACTAATGTAAATTAGCTTGCCCATGTCATCTATAATATTACTTTAAAGAATTTTCAGCATTTTTAGCGATTATCGTTGGTGTTGCTGGGCTGTGCCGCGACCGAACGATATGCAGCGGCGGCACATTTAAAAAATTGTTCCCCTAAAATACACTCCTGGAAATTGAAATAAGAACACCGTGAATTCATTGTCCCAGGAAGGGGAAACTTTATTGACACATTCCTGGGGTCAGATACATCACATGATCACACTGACAGAACCACAGGCACATAGACACAGGCAACAGAGAATGCACAATGTCGGCACTAGTGCAGTGTATATCCACCTTTCGCAGCAATGCAGGCTGCTATTCTCCCATGGAGACAATCGTAGAGATGCTGGATGTAGTCCTGTGGAACGGCTTGCCATGCCATTTCCACCTGGCGCCTCAGTTGGACCAGCGTTCGTGCTGGACGTGCAGACCGCGTGAGACGACGCTTCATCCAGTCCCAAACATGCTCAATGGGGGACAGATCCGGAGATCTTGCTGGCCAGGGTAGTTGACTTACACCTTCTAGAGCACGTTGGGTGGCACGGGATACATGCGGACGTGCATTGTCCTGTTGGAACAGCAAGTTCCCTTGCCGGTCTAGGAATGGTAGAACGATGGGTTCGATGACGGTTTGGATGTACCGTGCACTATTCAGTGTCCCCTCGACGATCACCAGTGGTGTACGGCCAGTGTAGGAGATCGCTCCCCGCACCATGATGCCGGGTGTTGGCCCTGTGTGCCTCGGTCGTATGCAGTCCTGATTGTGGCGCTCACCTGCACGGCACCAAACACGCATACGACCATCATTGGCACCAAGGCAGAAGCGACTCTCATCGCTGAAGACGACACGTCTCCATTCGTCCCTCCATTCACGCCTGTCGCGACACCACTGGAGGCGGGCTGCACGATGTTGGGGCGTGAGCGGAAGACGCCTTACGGTGTGCGGGACCGTAGCCCAGCTTCATGGAGACGGTTGCGAATGGTCCTCGCCGATACCCCAGGAGCAACAGTGTCCCTAATTTGCTGGGAAGTGGCGGTGCGGTCCCCTACGGCACTGCGTAGGATCCTACGGTCTTGGCGTGCATCCGTGCGCCGCTGCGGTCCGGTCCCAGGTCGACGGGCACGTGCACCTTCCGCCGACCACTGGCGACAACATCGATGTACTGTGGAGACCTCACGCCCCAGGTGTTGAGCAATTCGGCGGTACGTCCACCCGGCCTCCCGCATGCCCACTATACGCCCTCGCTCAAAGTCCGTCAACTGCACATACGGTTCACGTCCACGCTGTCGCGGCATGCTACCAGTGTTAAAGACTGCGATGGAGCTCCGTATGCCACGGCAAACTGGCTGATACTGACGGCGGCGGTGCACAAATGCTGCGCAGCTAGCGCCATTCGACGGCCAACACCGCGGTTCCTGGTGTGTCCGCTGTGCCGTGCGTGTGATCATTGCTTGTACAGCCCTCTCGCAGTGTCCGGAGCAAGTATGGTGGGTCTGACACACCGGTGTCAATGTGTTCTTTTTTCCATTTCCAGGAGTGTAATTAACCAAACCCGTAAATCGGGAGCAGATAAAATTAGCAGTGAATTACGAAGTATTTTCTTTTACAGAGATCTTGAGGCTGACGGAATTTATTCCTGGTTTTACATTTGTGCATTCATAGGCGTATAATTAACGTTGAAGTTGTTAATCTGTTGGTTCTTTCAATTTCTAAAGCAAATAACTTAAACGTGTAGTGAAGTGTGTTTTGTCAATGATAATTAGACGTTCAGGTCGGCTTGGCAATATTTAACGATTTTATGTTAACAGAGACAGCATTGTGTTCCATAGCTAACGCCGGGGTAGAATTCAGTAACTATTTAAAAAACCACTGCATTTAGAAAATGTGTGCCAAGGCCGAAATACGTAAAAAAAATTAATTTGTACAGTTTTCAACTAAATGTTTTCATCAGTTAATATGAATTTATCGTTATGAGAGGGTTGCTAAGGTTCACGTAATTTTAAATGTGCTTAATCCTGTTCAAATGAATTTTAATTACCACACGTAAATAAGAGGTTCTACAACAAAGTTCGTACTGAAAGAGCAAATAACAAAAAACAATTTAAAGCAACATTTCCATCCACATTTGCAAATCCATTTTCGGTTCATTCATTTTATTTTCATTTTTTTTACACAATAAATAAATAATTATTTTCTGTTTTTTATATTGCATTAAACAGGCAAGGCGTACGAACTGTTTGTGTTCATCACGAAATATGAAGACGGTAACCACGTATGCCGCGGAATGTATATGCCAAATTGTATAACTATACGACAAATTGTTCAGGAGGCATGACGTCATAAAAGTTGAGCATCGTGAAAGCGAAACTGCGGGGCGCAATTCGCTACAGATAGATGTCAAATTTTCGTAGATATACACTGAGGTCCCAAAACTCACGTGATAACGCCAAGCGCACATACAGATGAGGTGATATCGTGTGCACAACGTAAAAAAGGGCAGCGCACTAGCGCAGCTGTCATTTGTAATCAGGTACACCATGTGGAAATGTGTCCCATGTGATGTGGCTGCACGACGGGACCTAACAGACTTTGATCGCAGAATGGTAGCTGTAGCTAGACGCATGGGACATCCCAGTTCGGTAATTTAGGGAATTTAATATTCTGGGCTCCACATTGTAAAGAGTGTGCCGAGAATAACACATTTCAGCCGATACCTCACACCACGGACAACGCAGGAGCTGACGGCATTCACTTAATAACCGAGAGCAGTGCGTTTGTATAAATAACCACAGAAATCAATGTGGGACGTACGCATAGACGACCGGAAACCGTGGCCTTGTCAGATGAGCACCGCTTTCAGTTGGAAAATGCTGATTGTGTAGTTCGAGTATAGGGCAGAGCCCAAGGACCAATTTTCCCAGGTTGTCAAGAAGACACTGTGCAAGATGGTGGTGTAGACTGCGTTTACTTGCAATGGACAGAGTCCTCTGGTTCAGCTGAACCGATCAAAGTTTGTGTTGAGCTGCTTGGAGACCGTTGGCAGCTAATCATGGACTTCATGTTATGGATGACAATGCACCATGTCACCGGGCCACAGTTACATGCGATCAGTCTGAAGGACACTCCGGACATTTCGGGCGAATGATCACCCAACATGAATCCCGTCTAGCATATACGTGACATAATCTAGTGGTCAGCTCGTGCTCAAAATCATGGACTTGGAACACATTCGAAAGTCTGGATGCTATAGGGCCCGCATGACCCAACATTTCCGCAGAAGACATCCGACGACTTGTTGAGCCCATTCCACGTCGAGTTGCTGCACAACGCAGTCCAAAAGCAGGTCCGACACGATGTAGGGAAGTATCCCATGACTTTTCATCCCGCTACACATCTACATCTACATGATTACTCTGCAATTCACATTTAAGTGCTTGGCAGAGGGTTCATCGAACCACAATCATACTATCTCCCTACCATTCCACTCCCGAACAGCGCGCGGGAAAAACGAACACCTAAGCCTTTCTGTTCGAGCTCCGATTTCTCTTATTTTATTTTGATGATCATTCCTACCTATGTAGGTTGGGCTCAACAAAATATTTTCGCATTCGCAAGAGAAATTTGGTGACTGAAATTTCGTAAATACATCTCGCAGCGACGAAAAACGTCTTTGCTTTAATGACTTCCATCCCAATTCGCGTATCATATCTGCCACACTCTCTCCCCTATTACGTGATAGTACAAAACGAGCTGCCCTTTTTTGCACCCTTTCGATGTCCTCCGTCAATCCCACCTGGTAAGGATCCCACACCGCGCAGCACACTTGTATCTTCTAAGTGTCATGCCAATGAAACGCAACCTTTGGCTCACCTTCCCTACAATATTATCTATGTGGTCTTTCCAACTGAAGTTGTTCGTAATTTTAACACCCAGGTACTTAGTTGAATTGACAGCCTTGAGAATTACACTAGTTATCGAGTAATCGAATTCCAAAGCATTTGTTTTGGAACTCATGTGGATCACCTCACACTTTTCGTTATTGAGAGTCAACTGCCACATGCCACACAACACAGCAATCTTTTCCAAATCGCTTTGCAACTGATACTGGTCTTCGGATGACCTTACTAGACGGTAAATTACAGCAACATCTGCGAACAACCTAAGAGAACTGCTCAGATTGTCACCCAGGTCATTTATATAGATCATGAACAGCAGAGGTCCCAGGACGCTTCCCTGGGGAACACCTGATATCACTTCAGTTTTACTCGATGATTTGCCGTCTATTACTACGAACTGCGACCTTCCTGACAGGAAATCACGAATCCAGTCGCACAACTGAGACGATACCCCATAGGTCCGCAGCTTCATTAGAAGTCGCTTGTGAGGAACGGTGTCAAAAGCTTTCCGGAAATCTAGAAATACGGAATCAACTTCAGATCCCCTGTCGATAGCGGCCATTACTTCCTGCGAATAAAGAGTTAGCTGCATTGCACAAGAACGACGTTTTCTGAAACCATGCCGATTACGTATCAATAGATCGTTCCCTTCGAGGTGATTCATAAAGTTTGAATACAGTATATGCTCCAAAACCATACTGCAAACCGACGTCAATGATATAGGTCTGTGGTTCGATGGATTACTCCTACTATCCTTCTTTAACACTGGTGCGACCTGCGCAATTTTCCAATCTGTAGGTACAGATCTATCGGTGAGCGAGCGGTTGTATATGATTGCTAAGTAGGGAGCTATTGTATCAGCGTAATCTGAAAGGAACCTAATCGGTACACAATCTGGAAATGAAGACTTGCCCGTATCAAGAGATTTGAGTTACTTGGCAACCCCTAAGGTATCTACTTCTAAGAAACTCATGCTAGCAGCTGTTCGTGTTTCAAAGTCTGGAATATTTCATTCGTCTCCCCTGGTGAAGGAATTTCGGAAAACTGCGTTCAGTAACTCCGATTTACCGGCACAGTCGTCGGTAACAGTACCATCGGCACTGCGCAGCGAAGGTATTGACTGCGTTTTGCCGCTTGTGTACTTTACATATGACCAGAATTTCTTCGGATTTTCTACCAAATTTCGAGACAATGTTTCGTTGTGGCATCTCGCATTGAAGTCCGTGACAAATTTCGCGCGTCAGTAAATTTTAGCCAATCTTCGGGATTTCGCGTCCTTCTGAACTTCACATGCTTTTTCCGTTGCCTCTGCAACAGCGTTCGACCTGTTTTGTGTACCATGGGGGATCAGTTCCATCTCTTACCAATTTACGAGGTATATGTGTGATATACGTTACATAAACGGAAATATACGTGAGATACGCGCACTTTAGCAATGTCGCAGGAAGAAAGCTGATCCTAAATCCATGGAGTGATTTCAACAAAACTTAGTGCACATGTCACTTACTATCTGGAAAGATATACTGTCGGGGTAAGAAACACCAGTGTGCTATTGCTGTGGCGGTGATAACTTGGAGATGGTGAGAGAAGATGAGGAGGAGGAGACGGACAGAGAGGACTATTGACAGAAATAGAGGAGGTCAATGGAAAGGGTGAGGGATGGAGGAGGAAATGGGCCGGGAAAGGAAAGAGCCTGAAATGGACAGCGAAAGAAGGAGGAGGATATGAACGGAAATGGGGTGAAAACGAGTTGGACACAGAGAGGGGGATCAGATGATTGACAGAGAGAGGGGGAAGAGGGGACGGAGAGAGACGATGAGCAGTTGGTGGCATGGAGAGTTGCCAGCGGATGGACAGAGAGAAAAGGGAGAAGTAGACGGAGAATGGCAGAATGAGATGGACAGAGTGTGGGGAGAGGAGGAGCTGGACTAACAGAAGACTGGAATAAATAGATAACCATTTGCCTGCCTAGCTGCGTGGTAACGTGCTTTCCGACCATACAGGGGGCCAAGGTTCGATTACCGGCCAGGTTGGAGATATTCCGTCGCTCTTGAACTGGCTGTTGTGTTGTCCTCATCATCGTCTGATCACCGACGTGCAAGTCGCCCAATATGGCGTCACCTCAAATAAGGATTGTACCCAGCGGGTGAACCTCTCCAGACGGAGCCTCCCTGCCAACTGAGTCACACGAGCATTTCATTTGAATCCACAACCGTGCAAGAAAGGATTTCACCAGGTGGCAGTAAATACATATTCGAATAAAACATTCGATATATATACCTAATGGTTATTGGTTATTCGCAGGTGTTAAGGAAAAGTATAATGGCAAAATTAAAAGATTACTATCTGAATTCCAATTCCGACTTAAAGGACTTACGAATCCTTTTGTGAACACCAGATCTGAGGTCGTCTTAGTGTTAATATTTGTTCGCCGACATTGTTTCTAAGCCACTCCAATAGACCAAAATGTAAAGGGACAAAATGTTGGGAACTTGATAGAGAAAATTGACCATCTACGACGATCCATCTTCCCAGAGAATGTTACAGTCAGATGGGGTATCAGCTGAAGACCAGAGCGTGCAAGGACCTTGTAATGCTAACAGAACATACCCATCCTTCTATGCAAATGAACCTCTTCCCATAGTGCTGGAAGGTCGTTTCAAAGAAAGTCTTAACTACGTGGCCCTGCAAAACGATGCGGCATCAAAACACACCTTCAACTGATTGTCTGTGCCACGTCACACATTTACAGAGAAGCGTTATTGAAAATGTGTTTGTACAGAGGCAACGAGCTTCTTTTTCAGAACAGCGGTGATAATTACTTGCGTTTTCACAGTCACGGACGAGTGAACGTGGATGTTCAATAAGTAATATTACACTTTTTTCACTTATGCATTCAGGCTTCCAATACAACATATTATTCTCCACTCTTCTGGCTACAAAACCCAGTTTTTGAACGTAATCTCCATTCAGTGTGATGGTCTTGTGTCACCTAACTGGGAGAGCCCGTATGCCCGCATGGAACCACACTCTATTGATCGACGTCGGAGCCAACGGCTTGTTGCATCGATAGCCTCCACATCATCAACGCACTGCTTGACTTCGAGTACTTTCTTCATTAGGCCAAACAGATGGAAGTCGGAAAGTGCAATATTCGCACTGTAGGGCAGATGGGGAAGAACGCCCCAACGGAGTTTGCTGAGCTCCTCTCTGGTGCGCACACTTGTGAGAAGCCTTCGTTGTCATGAAGTTAGTTTGCAGCTTTGTGGCGTTGGATACCCTTAAGTTATATCTTCAGTTTCCTGAGGGTTGCACAATACGCCTCAGAGTTGATCGCTCCGCCAAGACGGAGGGCATCAAACAGAATAAGTCCCTCAGAGTCCCAGAAAACCGTCACATGTCTATACCGGCTGAGGGAGCGGCTTTGAACTTTTTCTTCGGAAGAGTGGTGGTGTGACACGACTCAATGAATTGCTGTTTCGTTTATGTTCGAAGTGGTGAAACCATATTTCACCCCGCGTGACGATATTCGACAAAAAGTTTTCACGGTCAGCCTCGTAACGCTCAAGCAGTTCCGCACGGATGGTCCTACGTTGCTCTTTATTGTCTTCTGGTAGGCGGCAGAGAACCGGTGGGCACACACCTCTGAGTACCCCAACTGATGGACGTGTGTGTCAGCACTACCGGCAGAGACGTCCAGTTGTGCAGCGAGGTGTCTGACTGTGATCCATCGATCACCTCGGATGAGAGTGTCCGCACGTTCCAACATTGCAGGAGTCACAACTGTGTGAGGCCGGCTGGCATCCGGAAGATCGGAAAGGTTTGAACAACCTTGTTGTGATGACAACAGACGCCATTCCTAACGACTCACTGTGCTTTTGTTCACTGCCAGTTCTCCGTAGATATTCTGCAAGCGTCTATGAATATCTGCAATGCTCTGATCTCCGTCAAAAGAATCTCAATGACAGCTCTCTGCCTGGAACGTACCTCCGTTTAATATGCCATTTGTAACGTTATGTATAACGCCACCACCTATCGGAACTTGTCAAACTATGGGGGCTGAAGCAGGAAAATTCCACAATGTTCCACACAAAATTTCACATTTTTAATCCAAAATTGCCCGAGAAAACAATATGTTGCATCACTTATTGAATGCCCCACCTAAAATCTGAATATCATAACGAAAGTGGTAATTTATAAATAAACTGATATCAACTGGAGTACTGACACGCAAAATAAGAAGTTCTTTCTATAACCAGCTGTATCTCTGCAACCAGTAATAACTGAACCTGTTCCATTTCTATTCGAACTGTTATAAACTACCGCCTCCTAACTGTTTTACTATTCCTTCTCAAACACCACGTATGTCCACTACAGTCCTGTACAAAAGGCATTAAATCAATGTGACACACCATACAACTGTGCCTTACATGTAGGCAAACCCGGGGTTCAAGATACTATTGACTTTTAGCACACTTGCTCCTGATCAAGAAGAGAATGCAGATACTTTTAACAAGTTATACGCTACCATGAAACCAGAATCTTCCGACAACGTCAAGGGAAAAATTTATTTTGCTTACAGCTGCTGTACGACGGATGAGCAGGGAGTGAAACCTCCTCTAACTATAAGCAGCTTTTCCATATCGTTCGACATTTAAAATCAGTAATAAATGGAATACTCACTCCGCCGAAGTACCACATTATTGATTAAATTTGTGCTTTCCTCGACTGAATATCCAGAGAAGAAACTATCATGCTTCGCACCTGGAAGACATATATAGCAATACTCTCTACAATAAAATTTCACCTACTGGTGTTCGTAGCCCATTGTAATCGAATGTTTCGAAATTTTATATCTCTAGGTTTATATACAGAAATTGCTATGGCGTAAAAATAAGAAATAATTGGAAAAGTAAGAAACATCTCTGCAACTGAACAGAGACAGGAAAACACGCAAAGGACGAACACATGTGCCATGAAGATTAACTGTACTAAGAGAATTTTATATTGGCAGATAAGTTTAGTCAGGTCCCCACTGAGACGCATGCGCTATATAAGTATGCACCGAACCATATTTTTCTTCTACTTTGATCAATTTAGCTCCCTAGATGCTGAAACATTTATAGGGTATATTTGTGGCGGTAGAATGTCGCTAATGGTAGCTAACGATTGGTACAGGAACTGTGCTTACTTAGCTTATTTATCATTTAGAGCATTCCGACTATTTAGGCATAGCTTGGCCGATGTTTATGTTGCACAGGTAGAATATTCCATAACAGTATCGCACCAGCAAAACCAATAATCACTGGCAACATTTAGAATTATTTCTTGTACTGCCAATGTTGTAAGTCCAAGGTGCACTACGGTACAGCAGGAAACTGTTGGTTCCTTGCTTGCTTATGGGTAGGATTACTGTCGCGCATTTGGCCAGGAGTTTTGATATTAAACTAGTTAACGTGTGAATTCATATTGCATGTCGGTGAGGGTAACAATTCAATTGGAGTACAGCGCACAACACACTAATTTGCTTTTTCCTCAAATTTAATTATCACTGAGTTGGCTAAATTAAAACTGTGTTAACAGTTCCAGTAGAAATCTGTACTAATCGTCATCCAAATTCCCACGGTTAACTCCCTATTAATTAGCACACTAACACAATTTTTGTAACTGCAGTTGCTCCACCTACGGTTATTACGACGACAAAAGTTAGATTAGTAGTCTGTAAAACATCGTCCTATGCTATCAAAATTGATTCATAAACAATGTCTCTCTACTGCTTAGAGTTTTCCTCATACCGTTGGCCTTGCATTGAGATACGTGGGTAGGCAAGCCAAATGGCTGTTCTTGAGGAACACTAATTCGTTGTAAATGTCTGTCAGGGAAACTATAATAAACAGTAAGGGTCAGTGCATATAACTCGATTTTTCCGCTGTTGCGGAAAATGACAAACGCAAAATGTCACGGAATCGCTGCAATATAACTGCTTAAACGACCATACGCAATCGATTTGATATAACAATGATCAACAAAGCGAAGCAAATCAACTTCGTGGTAAACACGGTTGCACAATACACACGTAACTTTCAAACCACCTGCAATGAGACACCGGTCAGACAGAGGGATCTGGTAGTTGGAATAAGGCCGTGTGGAAACAAAAATCTACACACATCGTTGCTGTGATGATATCAGAAACCGGCGTGACTCCAAGGAAAATAACGAACATTCTACACACATCAAAAAAAGTTTTTCATCACCAAGGTTCCCAGAATACCTGAAGTTACACATTGACTGTGGATATGGTATCACTGACATAGTCCCTTTGACTGTTCAGAGATGTCACTAAACCCGCCCAAAGATGTAAACAACCAAGCAGGAGCATCGCCTATTTGACAGAGTGTCTGAGAGCCGAACAGTTCCAGTCATTCTGCCAGGAAGGAGGTACACGGCTCGTGTTGTCTGTAGTTCGTCCGTTCCTAGACGGTCAATACCGCGGTTCCATCACGTCCACATTGTTACTTTGTGACAGGTCGCGCTCTCAACAAGGGCTCCAGGCGCCTCGGAGTGAACCAAAGCGATGTTATTCCGACATGGAGGAGGTACAGAGAGACATGAACTGTGCATGACATCCCTTGATCAGGCCGCCCAAGGGCTGGTACACCAGTGGATGACTCCTACCGACGGATTATGGATCGGAGGAACCCTGACAGCAACGCTACCATGTTGTCATGTTGAGTGATGCTCTTCGTGTAGCCACAGGACGTCGTGTTATGACTCAAACTGTGCGCAATAGTCTGCATGATGCGCAACTTCAATCCCGACGTCCATAGCGAGGTCCATCTTTACAACAACAAAAAAAAAAAGAAAAAACAAAGAGGTTCAAATGGCTCTGAGCACTATGGGACTTAACATCTATGGTCATCAGTCCCCTAGAACTTAGAACTACTTAAACCTAACTAACCTAAGGACATCACACAACACCCAGTCATCACGAGGCAGAGAATATCCCTGACCCAACCGGCAATCGAACCCGGGAACCCGGGCGCGGGAAGCGAGAACGCTACCGTACGACCACGAGCCGCGGACCCATCTTTGCAACCACGGCACCATGCAGCGGGGTACAGATGGGTCCAACAACATGCCGAATGGACCGTTCAGAATTGGCATCACGTTCTCTTCACCGATGAGTGTCGCATATGCCTTCCACCAGACATTCGTCGGAGACATGTTTGGTGGTAACCCAGTCAGGCTCAGTGCCTTAGACACAATGTCCAGCGAGTGCAGTACTGTGGAGGTTCCCTGCTGTTTTGGGGTGGCACTATGTGGGCCCGACATATGCTTCCGGTGGTCGTGGAAGGCGCCATAATGGCTGTACGATACGTGAATGCCATCGTCCGACCGAGAGTGCAACGATATCGGCATCGTATTGGCGAGGCATTCGTCTTCATGGACGACAATTCGCATCCCCATCGAACATATCTTGTGAGTGACTTCCTTCAGGACAATGACATCGCTCGACTAGAGTGGCCAGCACGTTCTCCAACCATGAACCCTGTCAAAGGTGCATGGAATAGGTTGAAAAGTGGTATTTATGGACGACGTGATCCACCAACCACTCTGAGTGATCTGCGCCGAATCACCGTTGAGGAGTGGGACAATCTGGACCAATAAGTCCTTGATGAACGTGTGGCTAGTATGCCAAGACGAATACAGGAATGCATCAATGAAAGCTGGCGTGCTACTGAGTATTAGAGGTACCGTTGTGTACACCAATCTGGACCAACACCTCTGAAGGTCTCGCTGTATGTTTGTACAACATGCAATGTGTGGTTTTCATGAGCAATAAAAAGGGCGGAAATGGTTTCATGTTGTTCTCAATTACAGTGTTCTGTACAGGTTCCGGAATCCTCGGAAGCTAGGTGATGCAGAACTTATTTTGATGTGTGTATTTAACCTAAAACTGCATCCTCCAATCTACGCGTATCACTTGTACTGAATAGCAATTCGTAGATTTTTCGGACTTAATATTTTAACAGTCGTCATTACCACTATCACGAAAATTGAGTGATTGAACAAATAATGAGAAGATGGTCAAGTAAACGTATAAGATATCAGGGAAATAATAAACGGAATAACTCCATAAGTTTTTTTATAGCTAATCAATACGCTGCCCTGTATTCTTGGCCTATGTCAGCATTCCATTTCATCCGCCCCCCGTACAGCAGGTTCCGTTTGTGGTACATTCAGGTCGCAACAGCGGTGTGGCCTGTAGAAGGTGTCCGTTGTGACGGCACACGGAGTCTCAGCGTAACCAAGATTTCGGTTTTCAGCAGGCGTCGTATGGTCACTAATAACATGATGTCCCCTACTGATGATCTCGTTGTTCGGTTCCACAGTTGGAGATAACTAAGATTTGGCACACTATATTGAAATAATACTCGGATGTGACAATAGCTCAGTTCTAGAATTAAGGAAATAATTTGGCCTCTGCATAGGTAGTAGAACATAAACCTTCAGAAGTGATCGCAACAAACACTGAGGTGGGAGAGTTATGTGAAGATGTGTAGTGTCGCACACACAATGTACCCTAAAAGGGCAGTGCACTGGTGAGTTGTCATCTGCACTCAGGTGATTTTCCTTCCAAGGTTTCCGGTGTACCTATGGCCGTACGACGGGAATTAACGGAATTTGAAAGCGAAATGGAATTTTGGGGCAGAAGCATGGGACATTACGTTTCGAAACTGGTTAGAGAATTCTGTATTCCGAGGTCCACAGTGTCCATAGAGTGCCGAGAAACCAAATTTCATGCATTACCTCTCACCACAGATAAAGCAGTGACTGATGACCTTCACTTAACAACCGAGAACAGCGTCGTTTGCGTACAGTTGTGAGTACTAACAGACAAGCAATACTGCGAGAAATAAACAAATGAATCGATGTGGGACGCAAGAATGACGTGCTTGTTAGGATAGTCATTGATGGGCTATGGCAGCAGACAATATACGCGACTGCATTTGCCAACAGTATGACGTCACCTGCGGCGCGTCTCCTGGGCTCGTGACCATATCGGTTGCACCGTAGACAACAGGAAAACCGTGGCCTGGTCAGACGGGCTCCGATTTCAGTTGGTAAGAGCTGACGGCAGGGTTCGAGTGTGGCGCAGACTTTACGAAGTCACGGACCCAAGTACTCAACAAAGCACTATGCAAGCTCTATAATCGCATGGGCTGTGTTTAGTGGAATAGGCTGGTCTACTGGCCCAAGTGAACCGATCATTGACTGAAAATGGTTATGTATGCCTCCTTGGAGACAGTTTGCTGCCATTCATGTTCGCAATAAGCGATGGAATTTTTGTCGATGACAATGCATCATATCACAGGGCCAAATTGTTCGCGACTGATTTCAAGAACATTCTGGACATGTCGAGCGAATGATTTTATCACCCAGATCACCCGACATGAGTCCCATCTAACATTTATGGGACAATCGAGGTCAGATCGTGCACAATATCCTGCGGCGATAACACTTTCGCAGTTATGATGGGTATAGAGTCAGCATGGCTCAATATTTCTACATGGGATTTCCAGCGACTTGTTGAGTCCATGCCTCGACGACTTAATGCTCTACGCCAGGCAAATAAGGTTCGACACGATAGTATAGCATGGATCATATGACTTTTGACACCTCAGTGTACTTTCATGAAGCGGTTATTTGCACATTGTAACCCAACGCAATTACTACCGGTGTAATTCCACATTTTAAGCTTTCCCGCCGAAGCAGCTCATTGCATCGCTCTAATGTGTCGAGTCGGGTGTAGCCGCTTTCGAAACACGATATTCGACAATGTACCTAGCCGACATCTTCAGGTGATACCTGAAAAATAAGCGTCTTTGCTACATCGCACTTTCCTTATACTCGCACTGCTCCCCAGTCCTTTCCTCGATACTTGGCTACGTGCTGCATTGGGTGGAGGTACGCGATCGCCGAATTGTGGGTGCGAAATCTCAGTGCTTCACCGCCCCAGTGGGAGCGGCGATGAAATCTTTGTGTGCCGGCTTTGTGACTCCGGTTGCTTCAGCCTGGGTCCAGCACTTTACCGAGAGTGTCTCTAATGATCAGGCGCTCAGCAACTCGTACTTCAAGAACTCCTGCCCCAAAACGATGACATCTTTCTTAGTTGTTCCTTTTGTTCGTATTTCGTTGACTCCCCTGTAACTATGTAATGTTCCGAAACCGCAGTTTTTGTTGGCTGCTATAGTTTGGTGTATCTCCTATCCTCCTTCCTCCGGAGGTCTCTACAGTCTGTCTGAAGTGTCCCTTATGTAGAGCGGCCTTTCTTCCCTCGAACTGTCCAGTGGCATAAACTGACGAAAAGAACTCGCAGTACCAAGGAGTTTTGGAACATAAACGAAAGTTTATATGCATGTTCCTACATCCGAAACATGATGTCTACTCAAATTTGGCGTCAGTCACAAAATAGTGGCGCTAGTAACACCTTTATGAGGATACTAATCAATTTCGCTTAAGATGCGCGGTGTAACATTCGAGAGCGTTTCTTACATTTGAGATTGGATGTGGTGAATTGATGTTACTCAAGAACACTTTTAAGACGACAAAGACGCCTTTATCGACACCTCACTGAGCTTAAACGAGGTGGTGTAATTCGGCTACGAGAAGCTGGATGTTCTTTCTGTAATGCTGCAGAAAAGCTTGGAAGGAATGCAGCCACTGTACGTGACTGTTGGCAGTGGTGGTTACGAGAATGTATGATCGCTACCAAGACCGGTCTCCTGTCGTGCACATGGCACTGGCGATTGGAAATACCATCGTGTTCGGTGTATGGCTCTGGCGCATCGTTCTGCATCTGTAGCAGCAGTTTGAGCAGCAGATGTCACTACAGTGACGCAAAGAACTGTTAAAAGTCGGTTACCTCAAGATGAGCTCCTAGCGAGACGTCCTGTAGGGTACATCTCACTGACCCCGAGGCACCACCGTTTGCGACTTCAGGAAGCGAGAGCTCATTGGAGGGCAGAATGGAGGTGTTTCCCGTTTTCTGCTGAAAGCTGGTTCCGCCTGATGTGTGGTTAGAATGGCTGTGTGTTGGTTAGCAGGGGGCCAGTTGAGGTCCTGCAACCAACCTATCTGCGTGCTAGGTACACTGGACCTTCCTCTGGAATTATGGTATTGGGAGCGATTTCGTATAAGAGCAGGAATACTCTCGTGGTTATCTCACACTGACTGCAGATTTGTACGTTAATCCGATGATTCGACCTTTTGTGCTACCGTTTATGAACAGCATACCAGGATGTGTTTTCCAACAGGATAACCCTCGCTCAAATACCGCTGTACTAATTTAACGAGCTGTGCAGAGTGTGCAGATGTTGCCTTGGCCTGCTTGATAACCAGATACTTCTCCAATGGGACATAATTGAACGACAATCCCAGCGTCATCCACAATCAACATTAACCGTGCCTGTATTGACCGACCAAGTTCAACAGGCATGAAACTCCATCCCAAAAGTTGGCAATCGACACCTGTACAGCACAATGCTTGCAAATCTGCATGCTTGCATTCAACATTCTGGAGGATACACCGGTTATTAATGTAGATGCATTTCACATTTATAATGGCTTATCTCGTAGGCAACGGCCTTGCCGCAGTGGATACACCGGTTCCCGTGCGATCACCGAAGTTAAACGCTGTCGGGCGTGGTCGGCACTAGGATTGGTGACCATCCACGTTGGCATGCGCTGTTGCCATTTTTCGGGGTGCACTTAGCCTCGTGATGCCAATTGAGGAGCTACTCGACCGATTACTAGCGGCTTCGGTCAAGAGTAGAATCATGACGGTCGGGAGAGAAGTGTGCTGACCCCACGGCCCTCCTATCCGCATCCTCCACTGAGGATGACGCGGCGGTCGGATGGTCCCGGTAGCCCGCTCGTGGCCTGAAGACGGTGTGTTTAAGTATGTTTAAAATGGATTATCTCGCATTTAGATAAATCTGTGATCTTGCAATGTCAATCACTTAAATATTTTACCTAGACGAATGTATTCCAGAAATTTCGTTTGTGTTAATTTCTTCTTGGTGTTCAGATTTTTTTTTTCTATCAGTGTATATCAGAAGATGATTCCCTTGATTAAGCAGTCATTCGGTTACACTGTTCTATAATAGCAGACCTGGTTTAGCGACGTCAGTGATTGTTTCACATTTCACTGCATGTTTTCCTGCTTCTCATGTGCAGTCAGTGCAGGTTTCATAAACCTGAAAGTTTACAAGTTGCATGTGCGAGGCAAGTGTCCGTTCAAGAGGAACCAGCTGCGGCAAAACTGTTGAGTTCTGGGCAGGAGCTGGGCAGCAGACAGCGAGGCTGACCTTCTCGTCCCGCATATCGCTCGCCAGGAGGTTAGCTTTACAAGCAATATTCTGAGAGGGAAACATGGAGTACACAAAGAAGCCTTTTAGCTAGACACGAGATGTCTAGGCAGGTATGGATTCCCTCAGGGCGAGTGGATGTTCGTTGAAATGTCTACAGTAACTTTCACCTTATACTTTCAAAATACTGCTCTCTTATTGGGTCATACTGTAATTTTAGGGAGACCTTGCACCTCTGCACTACACGCTCAGCTTTTTATATGCCAATTTCAGATTCATATCATGGAGTAGGAGAATCCTCCTGGGTTAGGCTGCTAGCTTCTGTACAACTGGACACTGTAAAATGAGACAGAAAGTAGTAGCAGAGTGTCCAACGCTGTTAAGTATGTATCATTCGTCAGAATTCTAAATTTTCGTCCTTACTGATCAGCGTTTTCCACTTCTGACAGCAAGGCAGCCGAGTTTCAAGATGGCTGTTGGAGAACACACTTCGTTTTACACCCACATAAAGTACACATTTCTGGAGAGGTGACTGAGGAGACAAATCTTGCTGGAACTGGAAGGATGACCGTAATCAAGCATAAGTATAAAGAGAGGTCGTAAATCATGTCCTCCACCTAGAGGGTGACAATTATTGAACTATATGAACCAAAATCGTCATAAGTCATGAACGGTTTGCGTGAGGACGTTCCAATTCCCCGTGTTGCCTGTGGAGCATGATGGGAATTAATATGGTTTGGCTTAGCGACGAGACCCAGTTTCATTGCCGGCCGAGGTGGCCGTGCGGTTCTAGCGCTGAAGTCCGGAACCGCGGGGCTGCTACGGTCGCAGGTTCGAATCCTGCCTCGGGCATGGATGTGTGTGATGTCCTTAGGTTAGTTGGGTTCAAGTAGTTCTAAGTTCTAGGGGACTGATGACCTAAGATGTTAAGTCCCATAGTGCTCTGAGCCATTTGAGCGTACCCTTTCATTTGGATGAGTTCGTCAATAAGCGAAATTGGAGCATTTGGGGAACAGAGAATCCGCATTTCACGATCGAAAAGGCTCTTCACCCTCAACGGGTGAATGTGCGGTGTGCAATGCCCAGTCACAGAATAATCGGTGAGATATTCCTCAATGGCACGGTGACTACCGAACGGTTCGTGAAGGTCTTGGAAGATGATTCAATCCCCATTATCCAAAGTGACCCTGATTTCGACAAGATGTGCTTCATCCAAAACGGAACTCTACCCCATCGAAGCTGGAGAGTGTTTGATGTCCCGGAGGAGCACTTTGGGGACAGCATTCTGGCTCTTGGGTACCCACAGATTACTGGCATGGGCCTCGATTGGCCGCCATATTCTCCGGATCTGAACACATGCGACTCCTTATCGTGGTGCTATGTTAAAGACCGGGTGTACAACAATAACCCCCAAAACAATAGTTGAGCTGAAAAGAGCCATTAGGAGGTCATCGACAGCATCTATGTTCTGACAGTTCAGCGGGTCATGCAGAATTTCGCTACTCGTCGGCGCCACGTCATCGCCAATGATGGCAGGCATACCGAACTTGTCCTAACCTAAATCCAAATATCTGTAGTGACGTTTACATGTTGAATAAACTGTGTGCACTCCGTAGTTCGTAACTAATTTATGTTTTTTGTTTCATATAGTTCAATAGTTGTCACTCTGTAAATTATTCACGCTCCTCGTGCTTTGGTAAGACGAGCCATCATCGCACCCAAGAGTGTCGCTGTGACTCGAAGTTAACCCGCTCCCTTCAGGAGCCGAGTACGCAATCTTAAACTCACACATCCATCTTGTCGCTCTTGTTTCTTGGAAATGTTACAGTGTTCGCTCCCAATCGTTCTTGTGCTTTCTACATCTAAATAACTACTTACGCAGTCAATGGCTGTGCTGTGAATTACTAACGTAACTGTGTTTTATCCTCCATACCCATCTATGTCATTGCTATACTTAAGCGTTATATTGCCTTTTCCGCTTGCTAATGATTTCTAATAAGTATGAGGGGGTTGTTCGTATGTCCAAAGATAATAAACATAATTGTTATAGTGATCATTTGTGTCCATTCATAGCTAGAAGCACTAGTATGCAGCCGCTGGCCACGTAGCTCACAACATGGGTCTTGCCCTGATATGATGACACTGTCCTCCCTGCTCTGCCTATTATCGCTGCGTGGTTCAGGTTTTGCCGAGCAGCGGTAGCCCATCTAATAAGCCTTTTGCGCATGTGTTATTATGATCAATACGTCGCCACATTGCACTTACCAGCCCGTTGTAGCTAAAGCATCCCTTCAGTTCAGCGTTTTTAGTTATTCCTAAACGTTCCTCTTAAAATTAGGTAGTGCCACCACTGGGTTTTTAAGTGAACGCGTGATATTGGACAAGTCCGAAAGAACAGACACTATGCATTCATATAGCCCCAAACGTTTTCTAGGGGCGTCCGGTTGACTTCGCGGGCCACTCGAGGCGTATGTGCATGAGTGTATGCTAGGACAGGAACGTATAGCTGCAGCCCTGCGAAACTGCTTGTCCTCATCTTAGATAACGGAATACACACAGAATGTATGTCATGATGTTTTAGAAGAAAGGCCAACACTTGATCACTGAAAATGTGATCCTTAGTTATGGTATGAAAGTCACCCGAAGATCATCACAGTACCACCACCAGGATGAAATACACCCTCCATATACTGTGGTTAAACTCTCAGTCTACATCATCATCGCAAAGGTGCAAACTCGCGATCCATCAGACCACACTACACGGTACCAGTGACCTCATTTTCAGTTTCTGTGTCTCTTGGCTCACTGAAGAGGTGTAGATTTGTGTACGATTATGAGTAATCACTTCTGAGAGGTGTTTCGCTTCAAATGTCCATTGCGTGGTGTTCCCTTTGTAACGTGGTCATTTCCTCTGGAACTCTCTACTAACACATTTCAGAAGGTCATACGCAAATTGCCTTGATCAAGGAGCCGTACAGTTGCACTGTTCTCTAAGTGCAGATCTGCATCAGTAATACCAGCTGCTTATTTCCGTTGCACTGTTTGTCCTTCTGCCTCTGTTATGCAGTTGGTGGAGGTTTCGAAGACCTCAAAGCCTAGAAGAGGGATATGTCAGGTAAGGGTTCTTTAAGAGGAATTTGTCCCGGTAAAGCAGTTGTACTCCGGGCAGGCGTCCGGTTCGCAGGTAGAGCGGCTCTCCTTCTTCACCTAGCTCACTATCCAGAAGAGTTACGGAACCCGCATTCCTCTGTTGAAGGAAACATGGAATGTTTCACAAAACCTTTTTAGCCAGATAAGAGACTTCTACGCAGGTATGTCTTCCACCGGGGCGTGTGAATGCCAGTTACGATGCTTCGGAGTAACATTCGGCCTAAACTTTTAGAACGCAGGCATCTGACTAGGTCATGCTATCATTTTAGAGTCCATTCTTTCACGCTGTGCCTACGTGCAGAGTTTTTCATTCGCCAATTTCAGAAACAGGTCGTGGAGGGCAAGAAGTCTCCTGGCTCTTGCTGCCTGCCGCCGAGCGACTGGTCGAAGTATGATGAGCTTTTAAAGGAGTAGGAGATTGGTTAGTGCTATTACGTATTTTCCATTTGTCGAAAGTCGGTATCTCTGGTCGCGCTGCGTGACGTTTTTAGTTTCTGCAAGTAAGACTTGTCGACTTTCTGCCGGCTCTTACAGAAATCATCTCGTCTTAGGCTTTCGTACAGCAATGACTTCATTTTAGAATTTTGAAGAGTAAACGCTTCTTCTAGGGATTTTGTGGAGTATAAACAGTTCCGGTTGGGGCAGGAGAGGCGACTCATGAGATGAACCTTACAGCCGCTGGAAGGATGTCTGTACATAAATACTAAGTATAACGAGAGGGCAGAAGTTAATTTCTATAGCTGCTACTGCAGCCAGCTAGCGTGTTCACGTTCCACGTGTTGGTTAAGATGAGACACCCTCATACGCGCCATCGCTGTTCAGAAATCGCGTGGGTCACACATCCAGCTTGTTGCTCTCTGTAAAGATTGTGCCAGTTCTAGACTGATCAGCCAAAACATTATGATTCCTGCCCACCGTGACGTTGGTTGCCGCCTGGTAGCGATGCATGCACGTGACGCGGTAACAGACGTATTTAACCGGAGCAGACACAGACGGGAGAACAGCCCAGCGAAGATGTCGGCTACAAATGGAGAAATCCATTGAGATTAGCGAATTTGACAAACGGCATATTATTGTTACGCAGAGCCTGTGAACGAGTATCTCGAAAACGACGAAGCTGGTAGTACGATCACATGCTGATTTTTTGAGCATCTACAGGAAGACGTAGAAGGACATTGAAACTACCTCTAGGCGTTAAGTCGTTGGACGTCCGCGACTCTTCAAAGAACGTTTGGTTCGGAGGGTTGTCTGATCTGTAAAGTAGGTTAGATGGTGATC
This sequence comes from Schistocerca americana, assembly GCF_021461395.2. NCBI lineage: Eukaryota > Metazoa > Arthropoda > Insecta > Orthoptera > Acrididae > Schistocerca > Schistocerca americana. Next base: position 99,961,150 of record NC_060121.1, read on the forward strand.
TGTGGTTTGTCTGCCGAAAGAGCACAATGCTGGTGCACGCACAAGTGTTCCGGAGCACATGATTCATCGTACATGGTACACGGAGTTCTGCAGCAGACCACCCCTAACTGTTCACAATTTTACCTGATATCTGCCATTACCTCCCACCATGGACAACGCAGTGCCCGACGGCCTTCACGTATCGACCGATAGAGGCGGCGTGAAATTATCTCACAAATCAATGTGGGACGTATGACGAATGTAGCCGTGAGGACAGCGCGGCGAAATTTGGTGTCCATGGGCTAAATGGGCTATGGCAGCAGACGGCAGACGTGAGCGACTTTGCTCGCAGGACGACAACACCTGCGGAGCTGATGGTAGGGCACGACTGTGGCGCAGACCCAGCGAAACCGTGGACCCAAGCTGTTAACAAGGCACTGTTGATGCTGGTAGTGGCTCAACAATGTTTTGGTGTGTGTTTATGTGATTGAGTCTGGGTCTTCTGGTCCAATTGCATAGATCATTGACTGGAAATTGTTATGTTAGGCTGCAATGTGAGAATTTACAACATTTCATGGACTTCATTTTTATGGATAACAGTGCATCGTGTCACCGAGCCACAATAGTTTGGGCAGACGACGGTTCAATCCCGCGTCCTGATTTAAGTTTTCCGTGATTTTCCTACATCGCTCCAGGCAAATGCCTGGATGCTTCTTTGAAAGGGCACAGCCGACTTCCTTCCCCGTCCTTCGCTAATCCCATGAGACCGATGACCTCCCTGTTTGGTCTCCCCCTCCAAACAACCCACAATTGTTCGCAATTGGTTTAAAGAAAATTTTGGACAATTCGAGCAAACAATTTGGCACCGAGATCGCCTGACATGAATCCCGTCGGACAATTATGGGAACTCAGTGTGTGCACAAAATCCTGCACCGGCAATATTCTCGCAATAATGGACAACTATAGAGGCAGCATCGCTCGATATTTCTGCAGGGGACTTCTAACGCCTTGTTGAGCCCATGCCAAGTGGTGATGGTGCACTACGCCGGGCAAAAGGAGGCCCGGCACGATATTCGGAGGTACCCCACGACTTCTGTCACCTCAGTATGTATCACCGTGTTATGCGGAAAACTTTCCAAGATAACCTACAGAACCAAATATAATTTCGGAAAAACTACTTGTTAGATACTATCCGACCTTGTCTCGCTTCAAAAAGTAACACACTTCAGTTGATTAAAACAGTAATATAATATGGAAGATGAGTTTAGTTTTGGAAACCTTCAGACTAGCGAATTAAGCGACGTGTGAAGTGTATCCGGTCTGGTGAGAGCAGGTGAAGCGTGGTGCAGCTCTTGAAGGCCTCATTAGACGCCTGGCTGCAGAGCAGCAGGTGCGCCGCGCCGCGACGCCTGGTGGGCGCCGCTTTGGCTGCCGTAACCTAATTGCAGGCGACGCCCCTGGGAACAGCTGCCTGACGCTATTAACGCCGCCACCCCCACGTGACGAGATGGCGACGGCGACGTGCCATGCTGACGTCATTACAACCAGAAGACACGCCATGTCGTTGCACGGCGTGCCGCAGGCTCAGCTGCAGCGTCAGGACGTAGAAAGAAAACATTGGATTCCACATCACAATTAGCTCGAGCCCGTTTCTTCTCAAGTGGGCACAGTGGAACCTCGATTGACGCCAATTTCGATTAATCGACGCCTCGGATTATCCAGCCAGGTGCCCGACCATTCGTCTGCGCCCCGAGACGAACAGCGGCCAGCGGTATCGATCGATTTTACTGATGCCGCGAACTGCAAGAAAGTGAAGGCGGGCGTGACAGGTGGAAGCATTAGGCAAGTTACTATTTCAGGTGAAAAGCTTCATGCCGATATCAAGGCAGGTAGCGACTTCATTGAAAAATTTGAAAACAAAAAGTAAATGTCAGAAAACAAACTGGTAGCTTGTCAGTTACACAACATTAAAGACACTGAGCTAAGCTATAAAGTGCTCCCTCAAAGAACGAAAGAACCACAGGCACGACATTGCAACATGCATCACTACAGATGGTGGCCATGAATTTATGTTTGTAATCGCCAAGTCTAAGAAACCAAACAAACATGTCAGCACATACTGTTTATCACAAAGCCCAATAAAGTGCTTAGATGAACGGTAATTTCTTTAGAGAATGATTTTTGATGCATTTGTTTAGGCGTTTAAAAAATAATAGAAATCAAAACACTACCATTCCTCACAATTGTGTCGCTAGACAATGAACGGTAGCTACCATTTTGCGAATGAGCTTCAACAAAGTTTCATAAAAGTTATGTCCCCTCCTTTTGGCCCCTCTCCTCTCCTCCTTCCCCCCTACACCCCCCCTCCCCACACCCCCCGCTACTTGAATTCAGTAATCCAACCAATGGATCAGTGCGTTATCCTGTTATTGTCAGTTTAAAACGACATTGTTGGAGGAAATACGTTAGCACTTTGTCAGAGTAAACAGAAGAGAACTTTGATCTCAATGTAAACCTTCCACATAAAACGTACTGAATCATGATTTTTACTTTCAAAACCTTTTCTTAAGAATTTACTATATTTACTAGCGATTCACCAAAAACATAACACATTTAATCACATTATGTGAGCGTGGAAGTAGTTGCCAGTGGGTAACTATTGAAAACAAATAAAATATCTTTCAACAAATGGAAATTTTATTCCTAAAAGCCCTTTTTTTATGCAGAATTAAAATTATAATCAGAAAGCACCCTCTAAATATCAAGTTACAACTTATTCAGAGGCTGAAAGAGCAAATTTTGACAGTATGAGCTTTCGGGCTTAGAAGCTTGCCGCTCCCTTTTGACACGGCCGTAGTCACGACCGCTCACAGCAACCTCTGAAAGACGACAATGGTGTAAATCTGCAAGACACCAGACTACTTTAAACTAAAAATTTTTACAACACACACAGGCACATAAACTATGCACACCGTAGGAGGGATGGAAATGGTACATAACACTAACATTAGAAAAATTAACTTTCCACCGAAGGTGCAACTTGATTTTTAAAAAAAATCTCTTACAGTGGAAGGGTGGCAACTTTACATACTAAAATGACCATTTAAATAAAAAACCAATGAAATGCAGTCCTACATAAAATATACAAAGATGCTCTACTAATGATAGGCAAGATGAAAACATCTTTCAGGAATTCGGCGGTTACACTTCAATAAAGTCGTTAACACCGAATCCGACATACATGACAGACGCAGCTATTAACGTACGGCAGACCGACAGACCGAGAAACAGACAGACACTAACTGCCTAACAAATGCGGAGGAGAGACAGACGAGCAAGATGGGGACGAGAGACTGACCAAGAAAACAAGTAGAATTTAACAAGTAAATGGAACAACATGTCACGAATCACTTAACTTCTAATAAACTGCGATATCTGGCGAAGACCTGTCGCAGCACCCCCAAAACGCTCCCCCGAACCGTCCGTTCATAGGACGCAGGAAGGCGCGCCGATCTCCCGTCTCACGGCGTCGCAGCTCGCACCGGCAAGACCGCCGTCGTGGGTTGACTCCTGTTGCTCTCGTGTCGGCCGCGAAGCCACTACGCCTCGCTATACGCCGCAGCCCACTGGACTGACGTGGCGACCTCACATTCGCCGACGCTCAAGACGGACCAGTCATCTTGTGTCCCAGTGTGCGGCCGACCAACCGATCGATCCAACCGCCAATGACCATTACCTGAACAGTCTCGAGCAGACTGGCTGCCTAACACATACTTGCACTGCGGACGACAGACAGACACTGACTGCCTCACCCTGACCGGCTAACCAACTGACCAGACTCGCCACCTAGTGAGCTCATAGCGCCCTTTACATGCACGTGAACAGGCTTCCTTATCCCTTTCGCACCAGAGAGAGACATCAAATCTGCGATTGCCACAGCGGCGCCACCGCCAGAAACGGAGGGCAACAGCTTCACACTCCGCGCTGCGGCGAGCTGTTCAAAACAGCAATTTTTACCACGGCTCAGATACAATCTAGACAGTTGCTCAAGTTTGAGAAGAACTTAGGAAAATCACTCCACAAAAAATCAAACCGTTCAGAATGGTACCCAGCCAGTTGGTGTAGATTGTAGAGGAATGCCTAGCAGAAGGTGGCTTTGCTGATGCTACAGTGATTAACTTGAAGGTGACCAGTTCACCAATCTTGTTTGGCAGCAGTATAGTGTTAAGCAGGAGGAGTTAAATGGTGAAGAAAAGGAAGAAGACTAAAAGGTCACCCACTCTGCAGCAAAGAATGCGTTCGAGAGTGCCCTCAAATATGTGGAACTACAGGTAGCCGCTACGACTATGGGCATATTGTGGACAAGGAAGTGACGTGATGCAGTAGCAAAGGTACTATAAGAAACTGAAACAGAAATTATTTTACATGTTTTAATCATATTTTCAGATTCAAAATTATTGTAATTTCCTTTTTTCATTATTATAAATGCAATTTTACAGTTCGTTTTTATTTATTACATCGTTTTGAGCACTGTGAATGACTTGTTTCGTTCTCCTCTGACTATCCGACCTTTTAGCTTTCCGATCACCCCCTGGTCCCAGTAGTGACGTGATTCTACTGTATAACGTCCCATACTGTGCATTTTCTGGAGTTACTTTTGCTACTGTCAGTTCAAATAACATGAAGCCATACAACCCATGTTTACAGGCCAGACAGTAGCAAAGTGATAGGACGTGACTCATTTATCTGAGCATGATTTTTCAACAGTGTGTTACGATGGTCCTGGTTTTCTTTCTGTTCATATTGTTCGCAAGCCCCCAAGCGACTGCTTACTCCAGGTAGTTTCCAAAAACATATAGTACGACTTGATCCCGTCTATGGATAGTCCGTACATCCGTCGCCGTGGAACGTATCGTGGTGAGCAGCTTTTTCCAAATGCTTCACTGAAAACAGTCTATACGGAATCTTCCAGGAGCAATGCTCAGCATTCAGGGACTTGATAAGATGGGTCATTTGAAACACAAAACTTCATGTATACGTACACTCGGTCGTTATTTATTTTTATTATCATTCAATACATCGTCAGGCTTACAAGTGTAAAACAGCGGTCGAACATTACCACATGTGTTTTACAAATTATGAGTTGAGAAAGTGCGATAAGAGACTGAATGATTTGGAATTCGATGAGGCGCAAACCGCCGACAGTGTTCCTCTACTATCGCAGAAATCCTAAACATACAGCATATTTGTATATTCTTCGTAGGTGAATGTGTGTGGAATTCGCATTTCAGCTAGCTCATGCAGAACCACAATTAATCGATGCTTCTCTCTGATATACTCTTTGTCAATATGCCAGTGACAAGTACACGTTCAACGGGTTAGTTGAACAAAGAGGTTGAAAGCAACGAGGTGGATTTGGCTACAATAAGACGTCAAAGAGGTTACGTGGGAAAGACACGTACTTGTGCATCCGTAGTCCTAAAACCAATATACGTTAATTGGGTTATATTTCTGAAAGCATTTCGAATAGGGCACATGTCCATACCCAACTTCAAAGGAGCATTCATCTCACATCCGTGAATATTCACCGTTCCTGCTGGAACAACTTGTACATGGAGAGGTCGATCTAGCTGTAAATGATCTATGATTTGTTATTTTCTCGGTGTATTTCTAACTTCACAGAATTTTCGGGTGATGCACGGGTCACGTCGTAAGCTGCCCATGATACAGCCATAGACAGACTCGTAGCCATCTTCAGGTGGTTCATGATGACAGCTCCTCTGCCCATGTCGGCGTTCTACACGCGTTTTATGAATCCGTGGTGCCTGTTCGTTTGGACATGACAGAGACCAGACATCATGGGGAATCTGAAGCTGTGATATGTAAACTGATGAGTGATTGGGGGGGGGGGGAGAAGGAAAGGAAAGGAAATTGTGATATCAGCTACATTGGGACTTCACGCGAAATCAGCAGCGATGAGGAAAAGTGTGTGCCGGCCTGGATTTCGAACCTATGATCTCCTGCTTGCTAGGCAGTTACGTTAATCGGAGCGCCACCCAGTCACACGGTTTATCATAAACGAGTCAACTATGTCGACACTCAACCCGGGTAAATCACACTCCCATCTAGCACTCCCTATCCACAGGCCCTGTCCACGCTTCACGATCACTAGTTTTAGATTTCCGCTGGAGGCCGAACATAAACGAGTATCTGCACTGAACGCTGTGGATTCATTGCCCATCGAGGCAAAGAATAGACGTCACCCACTCATGTAACTCATTCGTCGCAATGATCAATGAATCCACGACCTTCAGAGGAGAAGCACATTTACGGTCGACCCCCAGCGGGAATCTAAAATTAGCGATCATGGAGGATATGGATGAGGACTGCCGATAGATGGCACTAGTTGTTAATGTGAGTCAGCCCGGGAGACTCCTGAGATAGTCCGCACTTTTGAGATAAATACCGTGTTCATGTGACACATAACGCAACTGACACGTAGGCATCCAGAACACATTTTGACACATCGTCGCTGATCTGCATGAAGTCGCAATGCAGCTGATTTCACAATTCCTTTGCTTTCTCCCCCTCTACGATCAGATTACATGGCCATTACCTCCTCCGCTACGCAACTTCTGACCCTGTCTGTGCAACCACAGCGTTGGGTGGTGCCAGCGGTGGGGGTAGCGGCGCTCGGTTGCAAACTATGGTCTCTAGTGTCATTGAGTGTGGACCTGACTGTATGGGAACGTTTTGTTTTTTTCTGGGCTCAGTCCATGTTCCAGACCTGACTAGGCTGGTTTCCTTGTTAATCAGATCCTGTTAGACCACAATTTAAATGTTTGCTTATGCAGTCCCAGAAGCAGAAAGGTTGCCTGAGTATTTTCGTTTTGCTGTAGTCTATAGTATGGCCAGCTTTTATATTTCCGTACCTCAGTTGGTAAAAACGAAACACCTACAGGATCACTTTGTTGTCTGACCGTCTTTCAGTCTGTTAAGACCCCTTTTTCTCAGCAGCTGATAGCGGTATTAAGTCGAAATTTATGGCAAATTCTAAGGAAAACAGCCCCTTGATGATGTGAAGAATTTAAACTTCTAAGTCCCTGCGATAAGAAAACGCCGCCATCTGTGTGACATACTTTGATACTCTCAAAGTCATTCATCAAAACCTTTAGAAAAACTATCTGTACTACACATAATTAAGTTTGTACTGAACCCAATGTCAGTGGATGGCAGTCGTGGTTGCAGACGGATCACGCCCTCTGAACAACTCCGTCACGCTGGGAGTTATGACAGCAACTGGACACGTGTAAATAAAGATCTGTGCGAGTAGGCTTTTTCGACACACTGCTTCCCTTCCTGCCATCTGGTTTTGGTTTCACCAGGACGTGAAGAAACTATAGGACGCCTGTTCCACCAACATGATATGTATGTTATGGTGGAGTTGAGATGATGGAGAAGTTTACCTAACTTGACCCGTCCATGTGGCCGAACGCCGAACGTGTAATTCACGTGATCGAAGAAACAAGATTGTTTTAGTTGGGCTAGCTCCAGAGCCTGCTCCTAGAAATCATCCATGAGGACACCCGTTGGTGACGCCATTCATGTGTCCATTATAGTAACAAAAGATAGAGACAGCAGGAAAATTGTTGAGTGGTAACGGCCAACATATACAGAGTGTTCGGAAATTCCCGTTACATATGTCTGGGACTTGTAGGAGGGAGTGAGCACGTAATATTTTTATAGGAACCCATGTCCGGGAACGTACCGCTTCTATTCCATTCAGATGCTTAACTCATGCAATTCTGCTCGAGGATTTGAATTAGACGTGACTCAGGACAATTAACAGATAACAATTCGAAAGGGAACATAACGAAACACCAATTTATTACATAAGTACGTTTGTCTATATTAACATACGTTGTTTACATTACTCCAAAAGAAAAAACAACCCAGAATACTGTGTGTATACCGGTTCTCTCCAGATCAGCGAAGTTAAGCGCTTCACGTTTGTTTAGGACCTGGATGACTACCGAGCGCTGTTGGTAATGGCCCTGTGAGGCAGCCTGAAGAGCTGTTTGATTCAGTAGTGGCGTCTCCGGTGACGAATACTGACAACAGCAGGGAGAGCAGTTTTCTGACCACATGCCTCTCCATATCCGCATCCAGAGACTTGTATGAGCTGAGGATGACGCGGCGGTCGGTCGGTAGCGTTGGGCTTTCCGTGGCCTATTTGGACGGAGTATACTGTATGTACAGTACATTACTGATGCAATACGACAACGCCTCGAAGCGGTGACTATCAACGTCGTTGCACGTACTGTATCTAGAAGATCTTCTTGTATACTCATGCCCCCTGTACATACGACCACACAAAAAGTAGCCAATAAGAGTTAAATCCGGCGATGGCGGCAGCTACGCGGCTGGACGACCTCGGCCTATAAATCTGCACCATATCGTTTGTCGAGATGTCTCCGAACCGCACGTGAGAAGTGAGGTGGTGCACCATAATGCTGAAACCACATTCCGTGACGGACATTCAGTGGCACGGCTTCCAAAAACTAGTCCAATACGTTTTGTACGAAGATCTAGTATGCAGGACCATTTAGTCTCAGAGGAACGAGGTATGGCCCAATCAGATCACCGTCCAGAATACCTGCCCAAACGTTCATACCAAACTGGTGCTGAAGTCCCTGAACATGCGTGAGACAACGGTTTTCGTCTGCTGAGACATGGCTGCTTCGCGAATTCAGAACACACACACTAGTGAACTGTGAAAGCTCGACGTTGAAACAGGGGTGCAAGAACCACCTGCAGTAGGTAAAGCGTTATGGAAAATCGGCTGGACCCATGGCGGGTCCCTTTGTTAAGTGGTACAGCTGTAGTTGTTGCTCACGCCGAACATCCCAGATGATACTGTGACAACACAAACGTCGTACATCTTCTTCACGTTCGGGCGTCCGGCGTTGCCGTGGAGCACCACAGTCCTGCCTGCTTATTGTGAAGGTACCTGTCTCTCAAAGCCGCTGCGTAACTTGGGCGGAAAGTCTTTGCGATGGTGTGCTACGTTGCGGGAAACGTTCGTGATATAGCCAGTTGCGTTACCTCTAAATTCACCATACACATGGAGCATGCCTGTGTATTACGGAAACGTGCACCGAACCACGATTACTGTACCGGAGACACACAGGTATTGAACAGGTCTCGTAGCAAGGCAGACGTTGACATAAGGTGACAGTCTGAGTGAACACACGTCATTCTGTCTAGCGTATTACATACTAGGACAAGCAAGTCTGAGACTTTCCTCTTTACATATATTAACTGAAACCTTCGTCGAACGGAAATGGTATGTCTCTGGACTTGGGTTCCTATTCAAAATACACTCCTGGAAATGGAAAAAAGAACACATTGACACCGGTGTGTCAGACCCACCATACTTGCTCCGGACACTGCGAGAGGGCTGTACAAGCAATGATCACACGCACGGCACAGCGGACACACGAGGAACCGCGGTGTTGGCCGTCGAATGGCGCTAGCTGCGCAGCATTTGTGCACCGCCGCCGTCAGTGTCAGCCAGTTTGCCGTGGCATACGGAGCACCATCGCAGTCTTTAACACTGGTAGCATGCCGCGACAGCGTGGACGTGAACCGTATGTGCAGTTGACGGACTTTGAGCGAGGGCGTATAGTGGGCATGCGGGAGGCCGGGTGGACGTACCGCCGAATTGCTCAACACGTGGGGCGTGAGGTCTCCACAGTACATCGATGTTGTCGCCAGTGGTCGGCGGAAGGTGCACGTGCCCGTCGACCTGGGACCGGACCGCAGCGACGCACGGATGCACGCCAAGACCGTAGGACCTACGCAGAGCCGTAGGGGACCGCACCGCCACTTCCCAGCAAATTAGGGACACTGTTGCTCCTGGGGTATCGGCGAGGACCATCCGCAACCGTCTCCATGAAGCTGGGCTAAGGTCCCGCACACCGTTAGGCCGTCTTCCGCTCACGCCCCAACATCGTGCAGCCCGCCTCCAGTGGTGTCGCGACAGGCGTGAATGGAGAGACGAATGGAGACGTGTCGTCTTCAGCGATGAGAGTCGCTTCTGCCTTGGTGCCAATGATGGTCGTATGCGTGTTTGGCGCCGTGCAGGTGAGTGCCACAATCAGGACTGCATACGACCGTGGCACACAGGGCCAACACCCGGCATCATGGTGTGGGGATCGATCTCCTACACTGGCCGTACACCACTGGTGATCGTCGAGGGGACACTGAATAGTGCACGGTACATCCAAACCGTCATCGAACCCATCGTTCTACCATTCCTAGACCGGCAAGGGAACTTGCTGTTCCAACAGGACAATGCACGTCCGCATGTACCCCGTGCCACCCAACGTGCTTTAGAAGGTGTAAGTCAACTACCCTGGCCAGCAAGATCTCCGGATCTGTCCCCCATCGAGCATGTTTGGAACTGGACGAAGCGTCGTCTCACGCGGTCTGCACGTCCAGCACGAACGCTGGTCCAACTGAGGCGCCAGGTGGAAATGGCATGGCAAGCCGTTCCACAGGACTACATCCAGCATCTCTACGATCGTCTCCATGGGAGAATAGCAGCCTGCATTGCTGCGAAAGGTGGATATACACTGTACTAGTGCCGACATTGTGCATGCTCTGTTGCCTGTGTCTATGTGCCTGTGGTTCTGTCAGTGTGATCATGTGATGTATCTGACCCCAGGAATGTGTCAATAAAGTTTCCCCTTCCTGGGACAATGAATTCACGGTGTTCTTATTTCAATTTCCAGGAGTGTATTATGTACTCACTCCCCCCCCCCCCCCCCCTACAAAGCCTCGAAGTTTGTAATGGGAATTTCGCAACAACCTGTATAGGAGGCCGATACGGGAGGAGCCAATGTCATCAGGGAGCCGCGTGGGATTAGCCGAGCTGCCTGAGGCGCTGCAGTCACGGACTGTGCGGCTGGCCCCGGCGGAGGTTCGAGTCCTCCCTCGGGCATGGGTGTGTGTGTTTGTCCTTAGCATAATTTAGGTTAAGTAGCGTGTAAGCTGAGGGACTGATGACCTTAGCAGTTAAGTCCCATAAGATTTCACACACATTTCATTTCATTTCGTCACCAGGGAACACCTGATAATGTGAACGATTCGGTCTGCCGATGCATCGCGGAGAACTTAGGGAAATTTGGTAATTTGTGGTAAGGTCTTATGGGACCAAACTGCAGAGGTCATCGGTCGCCAGTCTTACACACTTCTTAATCTAACTTAAACTAACTTACGCTAAGGACAACACACACACCCATGCTCGACGGAGGACTCGTACCTCCGACGGGGGGAGCCGCTCGGACCGCAACAAGGCGCCTGAGACCGCACGACCACCCAGCAGGGCGAGAACTTAGGATGTGACCCTGGCGGACACCAGAATATTCTACAATTTACAAATCAGTGATGTTGTCTACACTGAAGTAGTCATATTTAAACTTGCGTTTATCCTTATACTACGCAAATCCCAGTTACAGCTGCAGTTAAGACAGCGGTAAAGACCACTGAAAATACTGTGACAACCAGTTACTCTCAATCACGGTTGAGAATTCTACGAAAACTCCTAACTGCCACAGCCCGGGTGCAAGGTGTACCAGCCTCAGATAGCATGGCGAAAGTGCACCACAGCAGCACTGATCAAGTATTCACTCAGAAAAACCCCAACATGCCGCCGAAAACTTCTCACTGCAAGATAGGTCGCCCCCCCCCCCCCCCCCCCCCCTCCAGTTCTCGCCGTTGTTTGTCCGTGTTACCCAATCCCTTCCAGTGGTTTGTCGTGGTGCAGCTGCAAAGCTACGTACTTATAAGTGTACTTTTGTTTCTACATCAGATGTGTTCTGTATTCAAAATAAGTGTCTTAATGCGATGATTATATTGGTAGCTCACACTACAAATCTTTCTGTGAGGAATAAACAGAATGAGAATAATAGATAAACTAAGTGATGCAAAATTCACTCTAAATTTTCCGTTACTCCACCTTCGAATATTGTACGATTACTATCTTCACATCTAAAGAAGCACTACAAATAGTACTTAATGTCAGGGTGACATCATTTGTAAATGATCTCGCCACTTTGTCACTAAGGCCTAAATCTTTTATTACAAAGGTAAGTGTGCTAAATATGGCTAAATTCAAATACTAATAATTCCAGCAACACTCCATGTCTACTTGCCCTAACGTTGCACTCCTGCTTTCCTTTGTGTGTGTGTGCAGTGTAACGGTCATATTTGTAAAAAAGAAAGTCATATATTTACTCAAGAATGCTTCCCCCTACGTGGTATATACATCGACGGAAAAATGTCGCAACACCAAGAAGGAGTTGTACGACGTAATGGAAGTTGGTAGGTGTGTTTATACATCTGAAGGATGCTGTCTATTTAAATTTCACGCCAGTCGCGTAATACTGGCACTGGCAGCGCGACTGTGAAGATGCAAATCAGGTTTGCTTTAAATACCTACTCCAATGGCTGTGAGCGTTGGTTATTTTTGGGACTCAACGCATTCAGTTGATGTTAATCAAGAGTGTGTTTAAGGGGGCAAGGACTCCAATATCAGCACCTCACTGACCAGTAAAGTACTTGGGCTCGAACAAACACAAATACACCAAATTCGTGTGAGAAATAATGTAAAGGTCTCTTACTGCACTAGTGATACTACCGCATCTGCAAAACTCTGCAGTCGTCCGTTAGAGGCCTCTGCGTATGCCATGCCGCATTGCATACTGACCTGCCGGTACGCCAGTCGGGACCAGTTGGGACGGTGCAGTGTGCCTCTGAAGTTGCGTTTTGTGACATTATTTGTGTATTGAAGCGTCAGATGGCTCGGCGATTGGTAATTAATCCTGCTAATGTATTGCGATTGGTTGAGATGAAGTTACGAAGAACCCTTCTTCGTGAAGATGGTACTGGTGTAGAAGACGAATCATTCGCATGTTTTCTGGTATCTATTATAGTACAGAAATATGAGAATAAGTTAGAAACAGATACTGTTGTAACACTAACACATGATGATGATGATGGGGATGATAATGACGAACAACTCATTGCAGACGGTAGTGCTACGGCAAGTGCGGGAAGAGGCGATGGAAGCAGTGACAGTGAATACCAAGCGTCTCTCAAGAATAAGGTTAAAGTTGCAAGTATCATCACGGCGTTTGATGACAACACACTGGAGAACATGTACGATGATTATTACGTAAGATGTTTCGATACATACGACAAGCTTCTGAAAGGATACCCTAAACTGAAGTCTAAAAGCAATATTAAAAACGTACTGGATTACGTGGCAAAGGAAAGAGAAGGAAATACAGTTTTCAAAGGAAATCGTACACTTCTGTTCAAGAACATCAAGAAGCGGGTAATGGCGAAATTCGATGAAGCGCGAGAATGCGGTTCCGCCGTTCATTATTGGCATTTACAACATTGGGCATTGGGAGTTGCCAGAACTCTCGGGTGTACAAACTTTACAGCTTCACTAGGATTTATTACTAATTTCAAAAAGGAGTTTAGGATAACATCACGCCGTATCACGATGCTCCAAGCACGAAAAGATAAGGATGACGAAGAAGAGCTGATTGAAAGAGCTCAAACATTTGTTGCTGACGTCAATGAGCATATCACGAGAGAAAACATCGATATTAGTTCTGTATAGAACTGTGATCAGAGTCAGTTCAACTATGAACTTTCTTGTGACAGGACACTATCCATGAAAGGGGAGAGAAACACTGTCGCGATGTTGCAGTCAGTTAACTGTGCAACACATAGTTACACGATCGATGTTGCTATATCAATGGACGGACGATTGGCAGACAAACTCTATATTTGCTTCCAAGAATCCAGTGGAAAGTTTGGACCCCGCGTGTCAAGGGAAATAGAAACGCGGTGCCCTCCAGATGTCGCAGTCGATGCAAGTGTGAGTGGGAAGATGACGAAACAACATCTGAAGACGTTTTTTCTGTCTATTTTGAATCCACATTTGTCGAGAAAGTCATTAGTACTTTTTGACTCCTGGTCTGGACATAAGGATGAATGAGTACTACTGGAAGCATCTGGCGGAAAACATGTAGATCTAAAATTCATTCCGCCTAAAACTAAAAAATATGCAGGCAATATAAAATATATGCCAAGAGAATAACTTCATTAAACTGCGTTCCAGTAACATGCAGCCGAAATTGCACGAGAGATTCTTTACCATGAATATGCATTCTGTCATTTACAATCAGTTATCTGCGGGAGTATACAGACCAATGCTTCGTTACGCGTGGCAGAACGCTGGCTACGATATTGGTGAAACAGTGAACAACTCCAAAAGTGCCATTGACGTGGCGTTCAACACTGATATTATAGAATGTGAAAATATGCCATCCGATCAACTTGCATTTCTTCGCTGTGCGTTTTGCAGTCATTCGTATTGCTCGGAGAATTTTATTGACATTCCACATTTACATTTACAGTTACGGTTGCTGCATAGCGTATGGCATCTACAGTTATATCTACAGTGATATCTAGAGCAAGACTGCAGAGATTTGCAGAAAAACGATACCCAGCAGCACATTCAGAGGTACATAATAGTCCTGTAACCAAACGATCATACAGATCAGTTTGTTCGAGCCCCAGTACTTTCCTGGTGAGTTTGAACGAGGTCGTGTATTAGGGCTATGAGAAGCTGGATATTCCTTCTGCGACACTGCAGAAAATACTTGGCAGGAATGTAGCCACTGTTCTTTGTACATTTTTAGTGGCAGCGGTGATGAATGTACGGTCGCCAGAAGACCAGGATCCGGACGACCACGTGGAACTTTAGAGGGGCAAGACCATCTTGTTCGGCGTATGCCTGTGTCGCTGCGGTCTGCATCTGCAGCAGCAATTTGAGCAGCAGGTGGCACCACAGTGACACAACGAACAGTCACAGATGTGTTACGAGTACTTCTAGGAGAGCTGAGTACCAGACGCCCTGAAGCGTGCATTCCACTGATCCCTAACCACCACCATTTACGACTTCAGTGTTAGCAAGGGGAAGTTCACTGGAGGATAGTGTGGACATCTGTTGTGTTTTATTGCTGTAGCTGCTCCGCCTCAGTGGCCGTGTGGTGGTTGAAAGGAGGCCAGCTGATGGCGTGCAACCTGTCTGTCTGCATGCTTTGTACACCGGATCTGCACCTGGGGTAATGGTTGTGGGGTGCGATTTTATATGACAGCAGGAGCGCTCTCGTGGCTATCCCAAGTACCCTCACAGCAAACCTGTACGTCAGTCTTTTGATTCGACCTGCTGTGGCTGCCAGGGGTTGTTTCCCAGCGGTATAACGCTAGCCCACATACCACTATTGTAACCCAACATCCTCTACAGAGTGCCGAAATGTTGCTTTGGCAACACGGCTCCAATGGAGCACATATGGAATATCATCGGACGGGAGCTCCAGCTTCACCCACAATCAATATAAACGGGCCCTCTATTGATCAAGTGCAACAGAAATGGAACTCCGTCACAAAAACCGACATGCAGCATCTGTACAACACAACGCATGCACAGTTGCACGCTTACATTCAACATTCTGGTCTTGACGCCGATTGTTAATGTACCAACATTTCACATTTGCAATGACTTATCTCGTTGTTACATTAACCTGTTATATCGCAATGTTTATTTCTTAAATATGTTACCTGGACAGATGTACACCCGAAATTTCATTATTCTACGTTAATTATTTTTTGGTGTTGCGATTTTTTCCATCCGTGTGTAACACGTATAACACTGTGCTTCTGGTGTCTAGCTTCCACTCGCAAACGGCTTAACAAAGACCGATTCGCGCGTCAATTGAAGAGTGCTGCTGCAGCCTTGCTACAGTTGTTACGAGGCAGTGTTGGGTTCATATTGTGGGTAACATTCCTAGCTGTCTTCTGAGTTATTTCTGATGTTCATACCATGTTTAGTTACACTACATAAATACGAATATTTAAAATAGTATCAAATTTTGTTTTAATCTTGTAATGTGTTTAGCTTTTAGAGTGCAGACGAGATCTCTGCCTCGCTTGAAATCATTCATCGGTGAAACTGGAGTACCTGTCTTATTTCGCTACGGTAGTTGGATATCTTTTACATATTGAAGTAACTTTTAGGTCTTGACGAGCGCCGTTTGGTAAGCATGTGAATCCCGATAACATCAGTCTCTGGCAGCTCTCAATGCCTTAACTGTCGCTCTCCGGTTCTGAACGTGCTTTCCCAATCCAGTGGCTATTGTGCTACGCTGAATGGAGTGTGCCTGTGATGCGTGACAGTATCTGCGAAAGCTTTCAGATTAATTTTATTACTGGCCAGTCTGGAGTTGTTCTGGTCTCAACGCTCCCCGAAAGTCTTGTAGCAGTTTATGTGTCGTACATAGTTTACATGCAGAAGTGATGATGGTGCTAGGAAAATAACAGTAAATCGAGATAAGAGTAACGGTAGGAACCAGCCAAGTTCTTTTATCTCTTGATCATGTTCATACAACGATTATTGACATTTCTGGTGTTGTCACCATGAATGATCCAGACAAAATACATTTTTATTTTCTTATTTGTTTCTTCACACCAGCTGGATAAGCGACTTCAGTCGGTTGTGAGCTCTGCAACATCCATGTACTAATTTATATTTACGTGACAAACCCTATTTTTAGGGCTATATTTTAATTTTGACAAATGGATCTATGCAGACATTTGTAAAAACGGCGACGATACATCAGTCCATACTAATGTAAAATTGCCCCCTTCTGAAGAAGACAAATTTAAATTTGTTGAAACCTAGGTAAAGAATTCTTTATCCATTGCAACTGGCCGGCTGTTTATAATTTTATTACGTGGAACCGTTGCTGTTGTGCAGCTATGTTTAAAATACTGAAATACTATATTAATAGTGTTATTTTGCCTTTGGCTGAAGCTTTCTTGGGTCTGTTAAAGATTATTTGGGTTTTAGGAAACCTAGAGTATATAAAATTCCCCGTCACTGAGAAAGGCTTATACTGGACAGACTATTCCTACAGTTCGTGACCGATGTGCTGGACATCACCATCATACAGGTTTGCTCCAGAAAAAAAAAAAAAAAAAAAAAAAAAAAAAAAAAAAAAAAAAAAAAATGTGCCGTCGCTGAACAATGTCGAAGTGTAGGGAGAGACGCAAGGTATTGTTGCGGCTTCCCGTTACTGCGATTGTGTGCTCAAGGAATACATGGAATACGATTATCTGATGACATTATTAAAAGAGGTAGACGTTTTCCTTTAAGCAAGATGTCTAATCCTATTTTATCAGCTATAAAACGACAACGGTCTGGTATTCGAGCGTGTGTGAGATCGTGACGAGTGGCCCTTCCATTTTGCACATGTAATAGCAGACCCTCTTAACAGAATATTTGGAGAGCACTGGAATGGTCGTTCAGGGAGAGGAAAACGGTCTGTACACTCACCAAACTTAACACGCCTACATGGCGAAATCGAAGCAAGAAGTCTGTTAGGAAACACCGAAGATTCCCGAAGGGCATGAGTGCCTTATAAGACGGGCCTGTGCTGCTGTCAGCTCCAGGTGAAATTCCACGAGTACTATTGTTTCTCCAGTATCAATTTATAGCGTGTAGGAATGCCCCAAGTAAACAGTTTGAGAGCATGGTATGACAACTGTGGTTACAAAGAAACGAACCATATCTAAGTTACGAGTTTGCTTATGTTTGCTACAATAGTCCAGAAATTTATTAAACCCTTTATCATGACGAACATCGGTTTGCTATGCTGTTATCTTGATAGTACTTGATCAAGCCCCATACGTGTTAATTTCTTGAAGTTCTCGTAGGAGCTTCTTTCAAATGCTCAAGAAAAAAGCATATACAATAACTACAAAAACTCATTGTCGTAATTCGGCGACTATAAGCGATAAAAAATACTCGTTAACGTCAGGCACTTCGCCATACTATCCGCTGTTGCTTGGCGAAAAAGTACCTCGATGTATTTATTCGTGCTGAATATTTCTGAGGTGACCTGTCTTAGCTACCTATCCGTCTATATTAGTACATAAAGTCATATATAGAAATTAAATCACTGTTCAACCCAAAGCAGGCTGCTGCTCACGGCTTGAGAAAAGCAACACTTCTCATGCCTTGACACAATGTACATGGTAATTAAGCTGCCCCTACAAAAAGGTTTTATGCAACCAGCGACACCTGCAAATAACACGCACAAGATTTCCATATTCCCTCTCCCGCTGCATGCGAATCTTTTGCCGCACAAAAAAAAAGACAAGAAAAGAACAGAGTTTTTTGTAGAGAATTGAAGGACGTAAAATCTTATGTAAGGATACCTTTCACTAGAGGCCATAGTTTTCGAATAATTGAAGGAAAACTCACGAAGTGATCTTCAAACTCAAAACACAGGCGTTCGTGTTCTGGTGTTAGCAGAAGACGAAGCATGTGACGGTTATTCTGTTATCTGACTGCTGCAAGTCTATGACCAGTGGGACTGGACGACACAGAATGTCCCAAGAAGTCCACTATTTGCTCTCAGAAAGCAGACATAGATCTGAATTAATACGTTGTGCTTGATGCACAGTAGAGCGATCGTCTCCTGTGGTGGACAGATATGGGTGAGCAGAACCTTGATGACAGGTCCACCTGTCTTCACTGTGCCATACAGTTCAGCATTACGTCACTGTAATAGTTACCAGTTGGTACTGAAGGGCTGATAACGATGTTATCTTACGGTCACTAATAAGGACTTCTGGTGTCAGGTTACAAACCTAGATAAATTATATTCAAGGTCCTGCTCACACTCCCTCCCCCACTCCCCAGGGAACAACTGGCAACCGATAAAGAGTACTCATACGGTTGTGCGAGTTATATTCTTGTTCTGGAGTTAACTCAATGCTGGTCACGTAATACCCTCCACGCACCTTAGGCAAGTCATAACGTAACTCGATATCAATCACATGATATAAAATTGGCTGGGAATTCCTTTACCAAAGATACCACATAGAATGATGGAACCCTCCCCCCCCCCCCTCCTCCATCATTTACCAACAATATTCTAGAACCCTTCCTTCTTAACACCTCTATAATAAGTTCAGCTGTGCGGAACTCTTCATTCGATATCTGTCCATGACGTGAAGATGTTCAGGTTTCTTGTAAACAATAATTCTATAACGGAAGGTTTTGTAAGTAATAACGGTCATACAACAAATTACCTGACAGTTTCTTACTAATAGTTTATTCTTGTGCGATAAATTTTTGAAAATATTTTTGTTGATGTTTATGAACAGTTTTTTTTTCATTTGCAAACCTATTTTTTGCCCACATACAACAATTTGGAAATCTTTTTTTGTACTTTTTTGGTGTATTCACACAGCAGTCTTTTTCTTATCACCACTATGAGGATGCAAATAAGGTTTGCTTTAAATACACACTGTAATGGTCGTTTGGGATAGTTACCGTTGAGATTGAGCGACAAAGACGCTATTAATAGCATCTTACACAACTTGATGGAGGTCGTGTAATTCGACTACCAGAAGTTGCGTATTCCTTCTGTAAGCTTGTGGAAAGACTTGTCAGTGATATAGTCACTGTACATGACTGCTGTTAGCTGTGGTCGGGAGAATGTACTTTCGCAAGAACACCTAAATCCGGGCAGCCACGAAGCACTACCGAGACGAGAAGCCATCTTGTTCGGCATATGATTTTCGAGCGTCTTACTGCATCTGCAGTTGGCACGAGACTGTCATAACGAATTGTTTCACATGGGTTACTTCAAGGACAGTCCCGAGCCAAACCACCTCCATTTTTGACTTCAGTGCTGTCAGCTGACATCTCAGTGGAAGGCAGGGCGGATGTCGCGTGTTTTCTGATGAAATCTGGTTCTGTCTCAGTGCTCGTGATCGTCATACGTTGGTTAGAAGAGCGCTTGAGGACCTGTAACCAACCTGTCCATGTGCTGCACAGTGGACCTACATCTGAAGTTAAAAACTAGGATGTAATTTCGTATGATGGCAAGAGAACTCTCATGCACCCTGACTGCAAATTTGTGCGTCAGTCTGGTGATTCACCCTTTTGTGCTAGCAATCATGAAAGCAAGATTATAACACTTCTGTCTGCTACTGGTATACCATAACCTTAAAGTTGGAAGCAGGTCGTGAAATAAAACTATCTTGTTAAAGCAATTATGGTATAAAGCAACAGAGCAGTGTTACCCACTGAGAGGGATTTTGTTATGTTGACCGTGTTGTACCAAACGGAGGTGGCTTATCGTAAATGAAAGTCAGAATTACGTAAATATTTGAACAGTAACAAACACAATTTTGCCTATCTGCACTGTTTAACTGATAAAGAAAACGGGTGCCAGCCTAATTAGGCAAAAGAATGATTAACATTCTCGTTAAAGAAAATAGTTATTAGTAACTTTAATGGATAAACACAACCTATACTAGGCCACACGCGAGTGCAATGAACTCTGACACATACATATGTTTACGTTAAGATTGAAGCTAACAACTGGAGCAGCACAAACTATTTGCAAAAATATGACAGATACCGAAACACACTATTACCTTCAGGGCTTGTTCAAACTGAACGGTCTTTATAACATTACTATTAACATTCGCTGCAGGATCATAAATTGGACATAGGTTAAGTCTCTCTCAGTTAAATACTTTACTATTTAAAAGTGAAAGTTAATTGGAATCCACTAACAGGTTGCTTCTCACTATCATTTGAATGAAGAAATTATGGTTTTCATAATTAGTGGTCTTTCCGTTACTTGTTACCGAACACTAACACACTAGACAAACTGTGGATCCTGTTAAACTGTTTATATGTACTTCTAATACACAAGAGAGACAAACACTTAGTAAACATGAGTATATAACGTTTCACAACTGCAGTTTTCCACTTTTACTACAGTGAGACACAGAATTAACCTATATGTAAGATACTGACTCACCTTCTGCGATTTACAACAGGCAGTAATGTGATCATTCACTAAGCAAAACTTTATAATCCTCAATCTTAAGAACTTTTAATTTTGAAGTTGGCAACAACACAGTAATAAGCATTTTTACTAGGAAAATTATTTTCATCAAGCCACATTAACTTTAACTTTCTTTTTACTATGTTCAAGAGGCATCAATTAGCAAAACACTGGGCTTTAACGTTCTTTCAGTAAGGACACTCGGATGTCACTTTAGCTCAAACGGAGAGGAACCTGAGAGGTGTTATGATGAGGAGAATACTCAAGGTAGGTACATAAATTCAGATGTAAATTACCTTATATCTGACCACACTAACACATCCATTAAGCTGACCCTTCACTGAACATCATTATAGTATTCCGATGCAATGATTGCGCAATGTGGTGGCAACTGCATGTTGGTAGGTGGAATTGCAGGTAGAATTGCTGGACTCTGTCATTTCTTGGTGGCGATGATAGATACAAATTACAGAATAGTTCCAGCTATTTATCCATCCATTCGAGGCATTGGAAAGTAGCCGAAAAACCCTCTCTCGGAACCAGCACAATATGCATCTTTTACATGGCAGTGCACAGTTTGGTAGCTCGTTCCCGACTCGTAGCTTGTCCCCGACTAACTCTTGCTGCTCCTTCTCTACCTAGGCCAATCACAATTTGCGCGCGCTACACAGTTCCGTTCCCGAGGGGAACCACTACACCTTTTACATACAAATTAATTAAGATTCCTAAGTGAGGATCAGCAGTTTACATAACAGCAACCAAATTCATTCAATAAAACAGAACGTTTGCACATATTGACATTTCTTCAAAAAATTATTCACACAGAAATTACACTTATATACAGTAAGTTTTGTTCTCTCCAAATGCGACAAAGAATTTAAATGACAGATACACTACTTTGCATGGAACCAAACCATGACATCAAAGTTTGTACAAAGAAAGCAGTATACAATTTAGTGTTATCCATTCAATGAAACACATTTACAGAAGCTCAACGTTGTAGCATTAAATGAAACAAAAGCAAAATAAATCAGTAGAGCATTAGAGCTATGGTGTTACAGGATGTTTTCCAACAGCATAACGCTCTCCCATATACCGCTGTTGTTGTAATCCAACATGCTCTACAGAATGTAGAGATGTTGTCTTGGCCTGCTCCACCACCAAATCTATCTCCAGTCGAGCACGTATGGCTCTTCATTGGATGACAATTACAGCGTCCACAAACAGGATTGTTGCTCTGTTGACTGACAAAGTGCAACAATAATGGAACGCCATTCCACACAGTGGCAACTGCCACCTGTAGAGCATACAAGTTAGCATGCTTGCATTCAACATTGTGGCGTTTACACCTGTTATTAATATACCATCATATCCCATTTGCAATGGCTTATCCTGTGCATACATTACCCTATGATCTTGAAATGTTAACCATTTAAATACGTTACCTAGACGTTGCTTAGTCTACAATAATTATTTTTTGATGTTTAGTTCTTTTTGCGTCAGTGTGTATACATTGTTATTATTGTTTTCAGAAGACCTGTAGTACTGATACTATCTTGTATCTTTGTTGAAACTAAGGGCAGTGTAAAGCAGAACTTAAATACTACGTTTATCATTCTTGTTTCTTTATACTATATTTGTACTTCTTTTATGGTCATTCTACACACTGTATTTACATTTCAATTGTCCGGTATCAGTATTTAAATTATACTCATTCTACATAAAGTATTTACATTTTAATCACGTCTTTGAATTATTCAATAGATGGGAAACGAGGCCTAGCAGCATCAAGTGAAGAAAAACCACACACTTATGCGGGCACACGCACGTACACACACAAATAAATAAACATGCAGCCATACCCTCATTCCTCCAGTGCGTAGTGAGTACAGGAAGGTACCGGCCGGTCCGGCTAGCCGCGCGGTCTACGCGCTGCTTCCCTAGCGGGAAGGAGTGCCGGTCCACGGCAGGAATCCTGCCCGGCGGATTAGTGTCGAGGTACGGTTTGCCGGGCAGACTGTGGATGGTTTTTAAGGCGGTTTTCCATCTGCCTCGTCGAGAATGGGCTAGTTGCCTTTATTCCGCCTCAGTAACGCTATGTCGGCGATTGCTGCGCAAACACTGTCTCCACGTACGTGTACACCATAATTACCACGCAAATATTTGGGGTTATATTCGTGGGGGGGGGGGGGGGGGCGGTGGTATTGGTCAGCTGTTGTGGCCTGTTGTGAGGTTGTGAACCACTGAGGGCTACGGCGGTACGAAGCCTCTCCATCGTTTCCAGGTCCCCGATTGAATACACACAATACACACACAGGAGGGTACCAATCCCATCACTATGGGTGAATCGTTTGTCATCATTAGGCGACAGCCTTACTTTCAGCTTACTTTCAAGTACGTACTCGATTGTCTGGCGATCCAAAAATTCCCTTGTGCACCATATGTGGAGCATCGCCAACGCGCTCGAGCAGGCACTTCTTGCAGTAATTGGCAGCTAGATCATCTCAGGACGCACAGTGAACGCCGTTAGCCCATATCTGAGTTTCACCTGCATCATTGCAATATGCATATATTTTCGATCTGTACCCCATAAACTCCACAGTCTGTGAACCATTCACATTGTTTTTTATCAGACCAATAGCCATATCGCTTGGTGGTAATATTCCACAAGGATTATCGTCCACATATATCCAGACCTGTCGAATTCTACGTACTTGAATCTAACTACTTGACAGGGATCATAGTCATTCACCCATTAAATAAAACTCTCTATATCCAAGTGAAGAAACTTGAGATTTGCGAAGTATGGCTTTGCAGGCTCAAAGTGGAATTGGGGCAAGTGGAGTTCGGAGAGTTCCAGAACACACATAGAAATATACACATGTTTCGTTAACTGTATTGAAACGTTGGCTATCTCCACAGTGACTAGTCCCTCATTGGAAATGGTGACTCATTTGAAATTTGGTCTGGCAGTATAATCTCCTGAGTCAAAACGAAGTCCCACCGGTAAACTAAATAAATTTCAAGACATTCTCCAAAGCTTTCTGTTGTCTATTCGAAAACTTAATTGTTCATTATTTTCTAAAATTACTTTTCAAAGCTACTTGTCATGAGATCTTCCTGTTCAGTATTAGCATCATTGTACTCTTCAACCAGCAACGCTGCTTGATGGAGATGTCGCGGGTGCTTCTAACAAGTTCCGATCCTAGCCTGAGACAATGCTATTGCAGAATATTTCGCTGCTTATTGCCCAGCATTATCAACAGCCTCGGAATGGTACCATTTCGTGGCACTAGGCGCTTTGGACACAACAGCGTGGCACTGTGCCCGTCTTAGTGGGATTTGCCAGTTCTACATCCAGAACATATCCCTGACCAGAATGCAGAGCCAGATCATAGATATTTTCCTTCAGTTTGAGGATTACCACTTTGGACTCTCGAAACGATAGACATTGTTGCATGGGGTACCGATATAGGTTACTTACATTTAGGTGAAGGAACTAACTTAAGTCGTCGTACGGTCTATATTCCCTGTCACTCATTCGAGGATCATTTGAATAGGCGTACCCGTACACTTCCTCACTATTCCCGAGTTCGAAGAAGAGCTAAATGTCAGCATCGCTCAGCAGCTCAATGACAACAGAAGTTTCACATAACACGGTGCCCCACGAAACCCCTGGCAAGGTGTAATAGAAGGCAGGGTCCAAAGAGTGTGTGCCCATGCATACACTCCATAATTCTTCCAAAACGTCCAAGAACAGGTACACATCATTGTAAGTGTATAATAAATTCTCCTACATCAGAGACGTCGAACAGATGGCTAACATTCAGCGTGGGTTAATGCTCAACATCTGTTATCTTACTGTCTGTTAGTTTAATGAAGAATATGGTTATGTTCGGCAATGTCATTTCATGGAGTCTCTCCACCAAGCCCAGGAATTCATATGGAAAGACTGCCTTATTCGTCAGAAGCTGAAATTTTACGGCATTGGGATAAGCAGCTTTGGCGAAATGCATGTCCTCCACTGGCACCGTCTTAACAAGTTTCTGAAGGGGCATGTGCGTGAAGTAAAGGGAATCCTGGAAGCAAGGAGCTACTTTTGGTGTGATTCAGTTGGAGAAAGAAATGTACTTTTCCATGGTAACATCAATGACAATGACATTGTGACGCTTCAAACTGGTATTACCCAATTGCTGAACAAGAACGTGGGCATCTCAGATTGTGAAAGATAGCAGGTAAGTGACATGGCAACTGGTACTTCGCGTTGTATGCATTGTGAGTTGCAACGCAGAACTTTTCCATTAGATGACAATGTACATCTACATCTATATGGATACTCTGCAAATCACATTTAAGTGCCTGGCACAAGGGTTCATCGAACCATCTCCGCAATTCTCTATTATTCCAATCCCGTATAGCGCGCGGGTAGAATGAACATCTATATCTTTCCGTACGAGTTCTGATTTCCCTTAATTTCATCTTTGTGATCGTTCCTCCCTATGTAAGTCGCCGTCAACAAAATATTTTCGCATTCGGAGGAGAATGTTGGTGATTGGAATTTCGTGAGAAGATTCCGTCGGAACGAAAAACGCCTTTCTTTTAATGATGTCGATTCCAAATCCTGTATCATTTATGTGACACTCTCTCCCATATTTCGCGATAATACAAAACGTGCAGCCTTTCTTTGAACAATGGTCTCTACATGGAGTTTACACTTGATGACAATCGTCTCTACGTGGAGTTTACACTACGCTATCCGATGGCAGTCTGTATATATGACAGTCGATTGTCTACAATCACCATTCTCATGTGAATCAGCCATGTGAACGTTGTTGCGATGATTCCCAGCAATTTCGACATCAACGAGCATCCATTTCACAGGATCGTCCCCAACACATGATCCGAATTCTGTGTGAGTGCTGTCATACGAGTATACAACTTGATACAGCGCCACATACGGTACATGCCATTCTGTGAGGGTAGTATGAGAAGCAGTGGAATCGACCTCACAACGTGCCACAGCAGCTAAAAGGCACTTGAAGTCTGCGTACATGATGAAAAGACATTGCTGCCCTGCTGGGCTTTCTTAAATTTTGAGACTAATTTATCCTGGGTTGGCATTTCAAGGTAAAGGGCGAACATAATAAAATCGACAAACTGCATGAACGAATTCCTCACTGGAAATCGATGAAAAAAGGGTCCTATGACCACGTGTCTGGAAATGAATGGCGTACATGCAACGACAACAAATCGTTCCAGAGCACAGCACAGAGTTGCATTGCATACACGTCACAACTGCCGCAACCTTTTTTCACTTTCCGGCCACTGCCGGAATAGCATCACAGTCGTCGTGAACATATTGTTGAAGGGTCTGTACCCTAGCAACTAGCATAAACAACGCTTTTCAGATGCACCCTGAGGTAAAAATCCTGGTGGTTTAAATCCACTGAACTAGCACACCTTGTTACAGGGCCTCTGTGTCCTATCAACCGTACAGGGATGGTGACATTGACGTGTTAGCGAACTGTAATGAGAAAGTGGGACGGTGCTCTGTCATGCTGAAACCACGTAACCGGGGGACGGAGGGTGTATTGTCAAAGGCACATCTTCAAATGGCCACGGCACACTGTTCTGCAGGCAGTCGAGGTACGTTCCTCCGTCAAGGCATTGTGGACTATAATAGGCCCAAATATATGGTCACCAAGAACCCCTGTCCTCACATTGATGCTGAACCTGTGCCCATGAGACGCCTCAGCCATTCCCCGAAGATTGCCTGTAGCCCACAGATGACGATTAGGCAGATAGATGATGACAGTTCTGGTAAAAAAGAAGTGGCTCTAAGCACTGCGGGGCTTAACATCTGAGGTCATCACTCCCCTAGACTTAGAACTACTTAAACCTAACTAACCTAAGGGCATCACACACGTCCATGTCCGAGGCAGGATTCGAACCTGCGACCGTAGCAGCAGCGCGATTCCTGACTGAAGCGCCTAGAACCGCTCGCCCACAACAGCCGGCAGTTCTGGTAAAGATTGCTTTGTTGGTAAAGGGAACTGGTGACAGAAATCCCATAACTATGATGGTGTTGTGCTAAAACTATCGACAAAATCTTTCCCAAAGAGAGAAATCCGCTGCTGTTAAGCGTTGCAGTAGTTGCAAATGATAAGGATAGTAGCGGTTGTCGTGCAGGATACACATAATCGTACGTAGGGTGACACTATGTTGTCGGGCCACTTGTCTGGAGCTTGTACTAGCATTTGTCTCAATATTCTGAAGAACCCAGTCGTGCAAATCTGGAGTGCTCATAGTCCTCCACCTCCCTGCACTTTAGTTTGTCTGAAAGGACCCTTGATCACACAAACGCCCAAAAAGAGCTTGAAATGTTGTGAGATGTGGTTGGTGTCAGTGAGGATACTTGTTTTGGTGTAGCCATGCTGCCTCTCGACCGCTTTTATCAGCTTGACCGTACACAGTCACCATCGTGGCTTGTTCCAGACATGAATGTATGACAATTCTGCTGCTTTCAGTATGATATATCGATCACAGCCTGCAACACACCTGGCAGATATGGCACGTGATGAGAGGAAGTTTCATTTGTCAATGCCTTCTACTGTGGCAACCGTACTTTTCCAAACTCACGTTCAGATGACCCTTTTTCCTCCCTCTTCAGTCAGGAATCCGTCCCTGCTGTTTGTCGGTTTTATTAATGTTCACCCTGCATACTGTTTCGTCTTTGTAAAAGAGTTGAGGCATCTATGGCGAAAATACCGTGCATATTACTCAGTACTGAGTTCGGTGGAAAGTGTTGCCTCTTGCTGTTGGAGAACAGTAACGAACCTACACGTCTGGGGCGCTGCCTGGCTAATTTTGAAAAGTATATGAGTCCAACTACCTCACGCTTGACTTATTTGTTCTGCACAGTGTGCTCACGGTCATCCTCTTTATCTTCTGGCAATCCATCACCAACATCCGAGGTGTATAAATGAATCGAATAATCAGGGTTCTGCCTCTCAGATTCTGGTAGGACCTGTAGTAAAATTGGGAATGAGTAGCATTGAAATTCTAACGCTCGTGGACATTATATATTATGTAAGAACTCGGAAACACTGCATTTGTGGAGCAATTCCTACCGCTAGCCAGAAGTGATCATTCAAAGTAAAATTCACCTTCACTCTGGACATCATACCTTTCTAGCAGCAATGACGTTAAGGAAAGGCACGAAACTGGACCCACTATTATGAGGATCGTAGGAATACTAGTGTACATCAAGATGGAGTACACATATGAGTGCCTTACCCGACCCTCATTCCTGCATGTCAGGAAAATGGGTGAGTATGACACTCTCAACACAAGTTCCGTAACAGTCTTCGATTAAATCGCCCTGTGATATCACGGCAGTTCTTCCCCAAATCTGAGCGATGCTCGTTACCTCACAATCATCACTGCCCTCTTTCGCATGGCGTGTCATCTCACAGTATAGAGCTGTTTAGAATTAATGGCCCGATACCTATGTTCATTGAAAGTTTTGAGGAGCACTTCCATCAAAACACCTTGACAGGCACCGAGAAAGCAGCAGGATTTCGGTAGCCCGCATGTGTACTGTGAATTTGGGTTAGTAAGATCCTGTCTCAAGAAGCCCTGCAACCACAGAGTAGTCCAATGCGGCTGCAGAGCTTACTTGGTGATTCATAACAGAGCACACCGCTGCTACGTGGCCCATAGTGATGTAGAAGCGATTTCCGATGCCGTGAAGGTCCATGACGATTGCAAAATGGTTCGAAGCATTGCTGCCTTAGAGAAATAGTTGGTGTTAATAGCATATACCGCGGCGACGATGACATAATGAATTGTGGTGATGTTTACAAGCACATCAAATACATCATTGAGGAACAAGGCTGGAGTGAAAGTACATCATTCTCCAGTCGTCGAGCAGTTGTTGTAGGCGCAATCCTAAGTCCGTATACATCTAGAACGGAAGAAGAAGAAATTAATCATTACACTGCAGCTATACACTGGGATAGCTGAGGCCATCGGATACCTCCTAATATCGCGTCAGGCATCATTTTGCCCCGCATAGTGCAGGAACTCGACGTTGCACGGAACCAGTCAAGTCCAATTTATTTCACTCCAGTGATTCTGCAAGTAAGTTTTTAAGATTTTTTCTTTTGTTTCAGGTTTGTCTCCGCCTATTATACTGAGGTGACGAGTCATGGGGTAGCGATATGCACGTATACAGATGACTATAGCCTTGCATCCAGGAGGTATAAAGGGCACTGGATTGGCGGAGCTGTCATTTGTACTCAAGTGCTGCCCACGACGTGAATTATCGGCCATTAAACGCCGAATGACAATTAGACCTATACGAGTAGTTATGTCACACCGATTCTGACGCAAAGTGCAATTCTGAGTCAAATTTCCAGGATGCCGGCCAAGAATCCAATTTCGCAGTTTTGCCCAATCAAAAAATCTCATTTCGCAATTCAAAAAAAAAAAAAAAAAAAAAAAAAAATCTTTCAAAAATACAATGGAAACTAAACTGATGAACGCAGCTGAGTTATTTAAAAAACTTAGAAAATTATAGCAAAGGAAATCTTAATTTAAATAAAAGAAAAATATAAAACTTTTAAAATTTATTCAAAATCTATAATACGAATAGGTCGATCTTTACTTATTATTTTACCTCGATAAAAATGTAAATTTACAAATTTATCTAACTTCTCATCGTAATTTTTAAAGATTTTGGCATAATGATCGGATAGAGTAATTTTATTTTTTTCATCTCATAGTAATAAAATTTTATCTCCAAATTTAGTAGGTAAAAGTTCAGCTTTTGATATTACGTATGATATATGGTTTTAAAGTTCTGGTAATTTACTGAACACTTCTGAACAACCATTACTATGATTGTTAAGTTCACTTAACAGATATTCAGTAGTACTATTCATGGACACTTTTTTACTTATACAGAAAAAATTGAACAATAAAAAATAAAAAAATTAAAATGTTAAGAGAAGAGGAGGTGGAGGGGGAGAGAGAGAGGGAGAGGGAGAGGGAGAGAGAGGGAGAGGGAGAGGGAGAGGGAGTGGGTGACGGGGAGGGAGAAGGAGAGGGTGAGGGAGAGGGAGAGGACAACAAAAAATGGACAACATATTTGAAAGAAAGCACATGAATATAACATAGAATTAAATGGAAAGTGATGAAAAATGAAGAGGACAAAAAATAAATTACTAAAAGTCTGTAGTAATAAATGGAAGATGCTACTGTGGGGTCTTGCCCACTCATCTCTTAATGGGGTGCCTGAAGGATGTTGCTTTCTCGGATAGCTATACAACAGTTCAAGAAAATCACATTAATGGTTTTTATTACAATAAAGTAAATTGACAGTCGTATCTTCGGTGTAGAATGGTGACGCAAGTGATGGGCGACATCAGTGTCCTTCACTACATACAATGTCCACGAAAATTTGTCGCACAGTTCATGTGGATCACTAACAACGGCTGCCGTAGTGCACTCTTCTAGTCCGAATGTAGTAGTGTGCGTCCTCTGCTGTCCCTGTCTGCTAGTGCCGGTCTACTACTATCCACCGAAGCTGGCAGAAGCGGCGCTTATATTCTCTCTGGCTAGAGGCCTCTCCTGCCGTGGTGAGGTCCTAGTCAGCCAACTATCGGCTCACGTCGTCTCACAGCCATCTCTGCTCTTGCGTTCTTCATCTTAGTGCCAGCCCTTTCGTTACCTCGGAACTTTCTTCCTCCCCAAAGTTACGGACCGTCGTCGTGTAGGGAGTGTGACCACGGCGGGGGAGGAAGGAGTGTGGGCGCCTCGCGAGACCGGAAGCCGTGGCTGCAGGGACGTCAAGCTTCCGGCCGAACCCCGCCATCCGGCTTTCGCTCTGGCGGAAACGTCCCCCGGAACACGACCAGAAGGTTTCGCGTCCACCTCCTGCTACCATGAACCAGATGAAGAAGGTGGCGACTGCTGCTGTGTGGGCGGGTCCATCTCCATTGGTAGGGCGTGAGCTGGCGGAGGAGGCGAAGGCTCCGTCCCCATTGGGTCGTCCCGCAGTGTTGTAATGACATTCTTTGGCGGATGCTGTGGCCGCGCTGTCCTTTGGATCTGTGAATCTGGGGGAAGAGACACTGAAAGGTCATCGTGCACATTACAGAGGTGAAGTTGATTTTGATGTCGACGATGGAAGCCATCTGGATTTGAAATACGATAGATGCAAGCGCCGACCGTCTACTGCCGCTAAGAACGCTGTGAGCCGTGGTAGGGGAACAAGTGGGAAACATATGATAGCACCAAAATTTGTCTTTTAACAGGGTAGCTTTATTGGAGTGAACAGTTACATTAATTCTCAATCTTTCAAATGAGCTTCAGTTCTTTAAGACAAGCAGCTGCGATTAGTGAAAATAACAAACACTTTTAATACAGTAGCTGTTGTGGCGTAACAAGACAGCCACGCCACTCGGAAGCAGCCGAAAGGCACGCGCTAACTCACGGAGGCTAGAGATAGGTCTGAAACAAGATACGTAATGAATGCTATAAAGAAAAGTACGCAGCTGCTGGACTACTTAACTTTAATCCATCCTTGTTGTACATCGCTATTGACGGTACAAGTGAGACTCTATAGATACATGCAATGTTACTAATGGCGCCTTGCTAAGTCGTAGCCATGGACTTAATTGAAGGCTATTCTAACTATCCGCTCTGCAAATGAGCGACGCTTCGTCAGTGTGCATCGCTAGCTACGTCGTCCGTACAACTGGGACGAGTGCTAGTCAGTCTCTCGAGACCTGCCGTGTGGTGGCGCTCAGTCTGCGATCACTGACAGTGGCGACACGCGGGTCCGACATGTACTATTGGACCGCGGCCGATTTAAAGCTACCACCTAGCAAGTGTGGTGTCTGGCGGTGACACCACAGTAGCAAAGGGCAAACTGGGAAGACAATGAAATTTAAATAACAAGTCTCCACAAATATGGCTCACAAGTGAGATTAAATTTATGCTCAGTCTGCGATCACTGACAGTGGCGACACGCGGGTCCGACATGTACTATTGGACCGCGGCCGATTTAAAGCTACCACCTAGCAAGTGTGGTGTCTGGCGGTGACACCACAGTAGCAAAGGGCAAACTGGGAAGACAATGAAATTTAAATAACAAGTCTCCACAAATATGGCTCACAAGTGAGATTAAATTTATGATTGTTCAATTTTTTTTCCTGACATCGCAGCAGTAGGCAAGATAAAATTAGCTCAGCTAACGAAATACAATTACACCAAAACTCAAATACAAGTTAAAATTTAACACACACGGCGACAACCGCTAGCTTACAATAGTTCAAAACATTATTCAATCTAATAAGTGCGCAGATGTCATTACCAAGGGGAGTATGGGAACCAACTTGAAGCAACTATAACATGGCATAGACCAAATTACAGATTCGGCAGTCTATGCAGAGAAGTCGGCAAGAAGCGGTAAACAGGTCGGGAAACGATGAAACGATCACCGTTGCCCACATACACACTCACGCACGGGCGCAGAGGAGTCAACCGCAAGACAGAGAGATAGGACAGGCAGGGTACAAAAAAAAAAAAAAAAAAAAAAAAAAAAAAAAAAAAAAAAAAAAAAAAAAAGTATTCGTCACGGCCACGGGGCATACCAAACCACTGGACGGGAACTGCCATAATTCACTCATCTTATACTTTACGTACGACGCCCCGGGGAGGGAACGCGAAATCGTTTGGGCACAGGCCAGCAAAAACCCCAGACAAACACACATAATCCCATAAATTCCAAAACATAATTTAATCAATTATCCCCCAAAACTCCGGATCTTGGCACAAGCGAAATTACAGGCCACAGGATCCAAAGGCACTCTGTAGAAGAGTAAGGAGGGAAAAGATTAAACAAAGTACTACAACGACACAATAGAACGCCAAGAAAAACACACTAAGTAAGGTACATCACCCGACAGAAAGCCGAGAAACACGAACTCTGGGGTTTGCCCAAGTTTCCCACACAATCACAACAACGAAGATAACCTTCTTCATCCGACCATAGCACGCTCAAACACACAAACACCACCAAACTTCCGAGGACGGAGAAGTACTCCCCTGAGAACTATATCCGGGAGCAGCACAGCCGCAAGCTCCTGGCAAGGCGCGGTCCAGGGAAATCACCGCGAGAAAGATGATCCAGCACGAGTATCGTCACCCGGGCCTCAGCAAGGAGCAGTCAGACAGAGCAGGAAAGCTGGTAATCAGGCGACGACTCCAACCACCGACCCGGGCAGCAGCAAGCAACACCAGCCGCGGCCAGCGACAGCGCGGAACGACCCACCGTCCGACGGAAAAGGCAATGCTCGCGCCGCTCGCGCCCGAACTTCACTGCCCGCGCACACGCTACCGGGCAAGGACGGTGCCACCCGCCGACAGGAGGCGCCCCGCAACGGAGACGGAAACACCACTTGGAGGCCCAACGATCGAGAATCGATCTGGAATACCGCCGCCACGCCACACGCTGTAAAAGACAATGTCACGCGGCGCTAAGCGATACTTGCGGCCTTCCTTTAGCGTCGGATGCTGAGGAGGGCGGAGCAGGTGGAGCAGTGTGCGATGGCGGCGGCCAAGAAGCTATTTCGCCGGCTATGGTCCATCTCGTGGGTGCGAAAGTGAGGAGGAGAGAAACAGTTGCACTGTTTGATCCTTGGTGTGTGCCCGCTCTGTATAATACATGGTTTACAAAAACTAAAGTCACAATCAATTCTTTGAATTTTTTTAGAATCTAAACCAGAGAATTATTTTAGCACTGCTGTACAAATCAGTAAAGCTAGCTCAATAATATTAACATTTCATTCGTGAAACCATCTGAACTGCTTGAGGACATTGTTAATGGTTTCTCCGGACGCACAGCAATTATTCTGGGAATTTCAGGCATCTGACATGGTCGTACTGCAGACTGTTCAAATGGCTCTGAGCACTATGAGACTTAACATCTGAGGTCATCAGTCCCCTAGAACAAGGAACTACTTAAACCTAACTAACCTAAGGACATCACACATTTCCATGCCCGAGGCAGGATTCGAACCTGCGGCCGTAGCGGTTGCGCGGTTCCAGACTGAAGCGCCTAGAACCGCTCGGCCACACCGGCCGGCGCAGACTGTATTGAACAATGTACAGCCGACATTCATACGAAACACGGTCCACTTTGTGAACAAATATAATTTGTAGGCGTGTGTTATATACGACCAGAGGGTATACTAGAGAGTATAGTAAAATATTACTAAAATATGCCTCAACGAACTCTGAAATTTTGACGGTGGATTTCGTGTTTACCCTGGAAAATATTTCAGTGGCACAGGTGACTTGTAATTAAGGATGTGGAACCGGATTCATAGAGGAAAGCTACGTAAAGAGCTTAGAGACAAGCTATATACCGAAGTATTGACAGCAAGTATATCTCTGATCAGGATATCGGAAGTCACCTATCCTGGCGTCCGGATGAGAGAAGAACAAGGGCAGTATGTGAAATAGTAATAGTTAAGAAACTTGGTCATTCAATAAGCATCCAGGTTCAGAACACTACAATTTAAACAACAGAAGACAGATGTAGTGGCATGTCATTGCCGAGAATTCAGATAAATACCTCCACGATTAAGTACTATGAGCATCGTTTCGTGTAATGTGAGCGTGAAAAATGCGGCTTAATTAAAGGAACGATTTTACGTCCTTTAAGTGTTGCAGACTGGGAAAATTAAGAAAGGCGAGAGAGATCGTAAAGGTACCGTAGATCACATTCTAAGGGCGATAATTACGGGCAAGCTACTCCTCGCCGTTTCCTAGTGACTGAACTGTAGTAGAGAAGGAGTCGGATAAGGTAACCAAGTCAATATTTCCAACCCACCCCCCCCCCCTCCCCCCCTCACTCTCCAACCCTTCCACCACGATTTGAAAACTTGTGGACTGCCATCGACATTTTCATTTACACTTGACGACCAAAACCAGAATTACCTTCTCTCTTATCCGTGCCTTTCACATGTGATACGCTTGCTGTTTGATTGCTTTGATGTGTCTGCATGTCACCGTACTACAATAAGTTTTTTTTCTTTGTGAGGTTTGAGCTACCTCTTGTAGAATGCACAGTACATTTCGTTTATGCACGTAACAGCAGTTTCTTGATCAATGAGCCACCCGCAACCATAGCTGTACACCCACTGACGCCACAGTCGACGGAGTTGAACACTTGTACGGTGTGACACTTCTACAGTGCAGTTACACTTGTACGGAATCTAGGGCTGCAGCTCTTCACAGGTAGAGGCAATTAAGAAGCCTAGCAGCGTAGCACAGATTGCCGAAGAATGGCTGTAGTTCCGTGTCATTTTCCTGCGTTTCCGCTACAGTGGTATTGCGTTCGATACGCACCCATTCAGATTTTTATTCATAGAAGCTCACAAGGGGAATTCCGCGATGATTCCCCAAAACAGGCGAGGCCTTCGGAATAGTTTCGTTGGTCTTCATTAGCGAATATTTCTCAAATAGCAAGAGACATTTTGCTGACTTTGAGTTGTGTTCAAAGAAAACCACGAGGAGGTAGTGTCATTTCATCTCCATTAAAATTATTTACAAAATTGCCGATGAGTATGACTCGCATTAAAGGTCTTTTCAGTAATCTTACAATTTCGAAAGGTTGTGACGTTGTCTATCTGCAATTTCTGTGCATAGGTCACACAAGCCAGAAATAATTTTAAGTTATCGTCTGTTGGCAGTCTTCTTAAAGCATTTGTAGTAAGCTCGTCAGTTTTCACTAGCGACTTATTTCTTTTTTTCCTATTCATTTTTTAATTCATCGGTCAAACTGCTGGCCGTGCTACTCTGCTTCTCCTCGAAAGTTCTTTTACTAATGGGTAAGCATTTTGACGAACTCCTTGTCTTAATACACGCACATCAAAGACGTTTTGCATCATCCCGGTTCCCAGAACTCCTACAGACAGATGTTGACTGTGGATATTGTATCACAGGTACAGTCCCTTTGACTGTTCAAAGATGTCACTAAACCCGCCCAAAGATTTAAACAACCATGTGTGAGCGACGCCTATTAGTCGGAGGGGATGCGATAGCCGATCAGTTCCAGTCATTTCACAAGGAAAGAGATACACGGCTCGTGTTATCTGCAATTCAACCATGCTTAGACGGTTCAATCCCGTCCCCATTGTTACTTTGTGCCAGGAAGGCCTCTCAACAACGGAAGTGTCCAGTTGTTTCGGAGTGAACCAAAGCGATTTTGTTCGGACTTGGAGGAGAAACAGAGAGACAGGAACTGTCAATGGCATGCCTCGCTCAGGCCGCCCATGGGCAACTACTGCGGTGGATAACCGCTACCTACTGATTATGGCTCGGAAGGACCCTGACAGCAACGCCACCATGTTGAATAATGCTTTTCGTGTAGCCACAGGACGTCGTGTTACGAATCAAACTGTGTGCAATAGGCGGCATGATATGCGACTTCACTTCGACGTCCATGGCGAGTTCCATGCAGTGC
The DNA here is from genome assembly GCF_021461395.2 of Schistocerca americana. Taxonomy (NCBI): domain Eukaryota; kingdom Metazoa; phylum Arthropoda; class Insecta; order Orthoptera; family Acrididae; genus Schistocerca; species Schistocerca americana. Next base: position 99,997,684 of record NC_060121.1, read on the forward strand.
GGTACAGATGGGCCCAACAACATGCCGAATGGACCATTCAGGATTGGCATCACTTTCTCTTCACCGATGAGTGCCACAAGTGCATTCAACCCGACAATCGTCGGAGACGTATTTGGAGGCAACCCGGTCAGGCTGAACGCCTTAGACACGCTGTTCAGCGAGTGCAGCAAGGTGGAGGCTCCCTTCTGTTTTGGAGTGGCATTATGTGGGGCCGACCTACGCCGCAGGTTGTCATGGAAGGCTCCGTAACGGCTGTACGATATGTGAATACCATCCTCCGACCAATATTGCTACCATATCGGCAGCGTTTTGTCGAGGCATTCGTCTTTATGGACGACAATTCGCTCCCCCATCGTGCAAATCTTGTGAATGACTAGTCAAGCGATGTCGTTCTCCAGACATGAACCCTATCGAACATGCCTGGGATAGATTGAAAAGGGCTTTTTATGGACGGTGTGACCCAACAACCACTTTGAGGTATCTACGCCGAATAGCTGTTGAGGAGTGTCACAATCTGGACCAAGGGTGTCTTGATGAACTTGTGGATAGTATGCCACGACGAACACAGGCTTGCATCAATGGAAGAGGACGTGTTACTGGGTATTAGAGGTACCGCTGTGTACAGCAGTCAGGACCACCACCTCTGAAGTTTTCCATTTATGGGGGTATAACATGCTATGTGTGATTTTCATGAGTAATAAAAAGGGCGAAATGATGTTTATGTTGATCTTTATTCCAATTTTGCGTACAGGTTCCAGAACTATCGGAACAGAGGTGAAGCAAAACTTTATTTGATGTGTGTATTTATTCTTCAGTTTCATCCTTCAAAAAGACGTTGATGCGTTGCGATGGCGCCTTCCACTGCACAAGTTCTTTATCGAGACTCTTGCAGAGAAACTGTGGTACAAGTTCTGACTGTTTGAATTTCAGACGCGACCCTTAATAGACAGCCTGGGAGATACATTGTTTTCCTTATAGCCAGGAACAGGACCATTACTCTGAATTTGTTTCCACAAATATTGATTACAATGGAAATTTAAACTCATAATCTCTGTTTCTGGAAACTAACTTCTGTCTCATTGGACAGTAGCAGTTTCGAAGCTCATCATGATAGAAGTAGTGCTCCGTCCATCTATGTTGGTTTTCACAGTAAAATAAAAAAAAATCACATGCTTTTAGTTTTTTGATGGGTAGCAAAACGTAGACATATGGAGCAATGCTTGTTTCTCCATAAGGACTTGTGAGACCTGCGTCATGTGTAAACGCTAGTCTGACGAGATTAACGCTAGTCAGGAATGCTTTTAAGGCGACAAAGACACCTCACTGGGTTTGAAAGAGGTCATATAGTAGGGCTACGAAGCTGAATATTCCTTCTGTGATACTGCAGGAAAACGTGCAGGGATGTAGCCCCCATATATGAGTACTGGCAGCGGTGGCCATGAGAAGAGTCGCAAGAAGACCGATGTCCGGACAGCCTCGTGGCACTACCGAGATGGAAGACCAGCGTGTTCGGGGTATGTGTCTGGCGCATAGTACTGCATCTACAGCAGCAATTTCAGCAGCAGTTGGCACCGCACTGACACAAAGTACTGTTACAAATCGGTTACTTCAAAGACAGCTCCGAGTCAGATGCCCTGTAGCGAGCATTACACCGACCCCAAACCACCGACATTTGCGACTTCAGTGATGTAAGGTGACGGATAATTGGTTTGCAGGGGAAAGCCCATTGTGTTTTGTGATAAAGCTGGTTCCGCCTCGGTGCCAGTGACGGCCATGTGTTGCATAGGAGGAGGCCCGTTGAGGACCTGCTACCAACCTGCCTGCTTGCTGGAGATAATGAACTGCAGCTGGAGTTATGGTTTGGGGTGCGATTTCAAATGACAGCAGGAGCACACTCTTGTGACTATTTCACACTTTCTGACTGCAAATTTGTACTTCAGTCTCCTAATGCTACCTTTTGTGCTGCCATTCATGAAAAGCATTCCAGGGGGTGTTTCAGAACAGTATAACGCTCGTCCACATACCACTGTTGTAACTCAATACGCTCTACAGAGTGTCGACATGCTACTCTGCCCTGTTCGATCACCAGATCTGTCTTTAATCGCCCACATATGGGACATTATCTGACGACACCACCAGCGTCATCCACAAAGAGCATTAACTGTCCAAGTATTTACCGACCTGATGCAACAGGCATGGAACTCCATCCCACAAACTGATATCTGTCATCTATGCAATACTCGCATTCAACATTCTGGCGGTTGCACCAGTTATTAAAGTACCAGCATGTCACATTTACAATGGCTTACCTCGCAGCTTTCATTAACGTATGATCTTCCAACGTCAATTCCTTAAATGTTATCTAGACAAATACATTCTCGAAATTTCATTTAAATTAATAATTTTTTTGGTGTTGAAATTTTTTCCGTCAGTGTGTTTGTTCGAATTTTCGAATGTTGCATCCGCAAAGTACGATTCGCAGCTTGATCAAAATGACTTTCTCTTTTCTCCCTCACATAGCAATATTTTCTCATTCGGGTAGCTGTTTTCATCTGCAAAAATTGTCTGTCATCATTTCTTGAGGGAATATTCCATCAGAAAAGGTTCTATCTTGATTAGGTCCCATATAAGTATTTTCTCCTAAGACGTAGTTTTCACAGAAGGTCTACTTCTTCCAAGTGCACTGATGAAATTTTAGTACGTATCATTTCTTTTGCACGCTATTTTGGCGTTATAGAATGTTTTCGCATTTCCTCTTCTGCTTCATTTCGAATATAATCACAGCTACCAGTGCCTGGAATGTGTGATTTTTAGGGGACAGTTTTCCAGTACATTTCTGTTTTAAAATGTTGAGACCCGGCCCGAAAGTTATATCTTCTTTGGTTTTATTGTGCGTTATGTACTGATGCCTGTTGTGAATCAATAAAGTTTTCCGTTTGGTGATCTCTTCACAACACTTTAACACGGAACTCTACTCGAAAGTCACTGATCAGCTGCAGTACTGCACTCTGGGAGATAGTCACTGACTACAGCCGTTTGTCAATGAACTGGTGTGGGGTGGGGTTCTTAGTGTAAGAAGTAACTTATAACAGTACTACTTCACAAGCAGCCACTGTCAGGCCGTTGTGTCCTCCTTCTGCCGAGGTCTACTACCTGAAGGGCCCATGGCTCTATAGGAATGTCAACACATTCCATTTCCGTACAAGTGTCACTCCGTACAAATGTCACAAACTCGCTGTTGAATTATGCAAAGGGGCATGTCATGCTTGATGCTGTCTGTCCAAAATCTCGAGACATGACCCAGTGCGATATTTTTTGGGAACTTACGAAAAAGAATGCGTTTTTGTTCCCCGTTCAGCTCGTCATATAAAGGAAGTCAACAAATAACAATGTAAGTTATACTTCTGCCAGTGAAGAAATATATCGTAAGCTACATGACGAATTTAGGTATTATCTTCTTGTTGTCCGTGTGTCTGGTAACGAACACGTAGAGCATTTATTATAATACAGCAAACTACTTCAAGATTTGTGAGTATTTCGAAAGTTGTCCATGATTTCTTGCAGGTTTTCATAAAGAAATAGAAATTCGTTTTGAAACGACCTGTGCAATTACCATTAGAATCAAGGAATCCCTTACTAAACACTAGGTTATCTAGGAAACAACACAGTTCTCCAGAGCCAACGAGGTCTATAGTGGTTGTATGAATGTGTATCTGTAATGTTTTTTTGCTCTCTAACGCCGAATGTCTCCCTTTTGGTTGAGGTACTAAGTGGTGATGAACACCACAACGCATCCTTAAGGCTCCTCCGGCGATAAGTTCTACGAAAGAAAAAAGCTGGTCGCGATCTCCTGTTCACGTACGCAGATGTGCGAGGGTGAGAAGCGAGCGCCCGTAGCCACAAAAATTGCCCTTTCTAGCTGGGGTGGACTGCTTGAAGGAAATATGGACAAGTCGTGAGGCGTCACGGAGAAAATACAACATCCAAGTTATACCGTCAGGAGTTCGCTACTGCCTTATGAAGGACATAAATCTGCCCCTATCCCTCCCTCCCTCAGCTCTCTTCATCTCACCTGCAACCTGGCTCCCTCTACCCCACAGACACGCGCATACACGTCACCTCGTTATCATGAAAGACGATCACAAGGACATTTGCTACAAGGAAGAGATGCGTCTGATGATATGTTTGCTTCAGCACTAGGAACTGCTTATTTACCACCGCAGAAGGGAGCAGGCATCATGTACCCGAACTAAGCAATCGCGTAGAGCAACAGACTTAACAGGCACCGAATTTCTGATACAAACTGTGAAAATTTCGGCGTATTGTGATTTCGGTTCGTTTGTATTATTAGTGACTTTTTATCCTTGCAAGTGTAACAGAAATGCACTGCTTGACTATTGCTAAGAAACAATTGACACTTGCTGAAGAACAACTGCCAGTTGCTACGGAACAACCACTAACAACTGCTAACAAGGGAATCTCCCCACCGCACCCCCCTCAGATTTAGTTATAAGTTGGCACAGTGAATAGGCCTTGAAAAACTGAACACAGAGCAATCGAGGAAACAGGAAGAAGTTGTGTGGAACTATGAAATAATAAGCAAAATATACAAACTGAGTAGTCCATGCGCAACATAGGCAACGTCAAGGACAGCTTAAGCTCAGACGCGCTGTGGTCCCGTAGTTAGCGTGAGCAGCTGCGGAGCAAGAGGTCCTTAGTTCAAGTCTTCCCTTGAGTGGAAAGTTTATTTTCTTTATTTTCGCAACGTTATGATCTGTCCGTTCGTTCAATGACGTCTCTGTTCACCGTAATAAGTTTAGTGTCTGTGTTTTGCGACCACACCGCAAAACCGCGCGATTAGTAGACGAAAGGACGTGCCTCTCCAATGGGAACCGAAAACATTTGATCGCAAGGTCATAGGTCAACCGATTCCTCCACAGGAAAAATACGTCTGATATATTCTATACGACAATGGTGACGGCATGTGCGTACACGACAGCAATATGTTGTCGACCCACCTAACTTGTACACTTGGCGAATGAATAAAAAGATTCTTCTACCTTGCCCGATTTAGGTTTTCTTGTGGATGTGATAATCACTCCCAAAAAAGTGATGAAAACATAAGTGTTTGTCACATAAACTGCAACAAATGAATGCAACAGTTTCACAGTCGCACAGTTTTCCCTGTGCTCAGTCGGAACACATGTTTTTAACGTTTTCAAATTTTTCCGTGTGTAGACGTGTGTCCAAGGAAATCTGAACATGTCCTGGAATATTGGAGAGCGAATTTGATTATGTGTGAGTGCCTCAACCGTGATAATTGTCTGAAAATAAAAAATTTAACTTTTCACTTGAGGGAAGACTTGAACCGACGACCTCTCCTTCCGCAGCGGCTCACGGTAACCACGAGACCACGGCGCTACTGTGTTCAAACTAGCCATGATGTTGTCTATCTTGCACATGGACTACTCAGTTTGTATATTTTGCTTATTTTTTCATAGTTCCACGTAACTTCTTCCTGTTTTCTCAATTGATCTGCGTTCAGTTTTTCAAGGCCTATCCACTGTGTCAACATATTTACAAATCTGAGGGGGGTGCGATGGGGAGGTTCCCTTGTAAGTAACACCCGTCCAGTGATAGCAAAAGGCAAATGTAGAGGGCGCGACGTGTTAACTAGAGCTAAGCGTATGCGCGAACACTGTGTTTGCGTTCTACAGTTCATGCATTGGTGAAGGTTGTTGAGGAACCGTTTAGAGCGACATTCCGTGTGGTACGGCAACGTACCTGTAAGACACCATTCGAATGCTTACGATCTCGCATAAGAAGTTGAACTGCTCGAAGCCGATCCACGTGTCACGTGTCCAGAAGCGTCATCTTCTGATTAGAAAAGGCCCCTGACAGTGGATAATCTATGGGAAAGCATACCAGTAGTCGTAGACAGACAACCACACAGCAAGAAGATCGGTACGCAGTGGCGAGAAGCAATACACATTTCACTCCTAGGCAGGCCGCTGCAGACGTTGTAACGGCTGCAGGTACACGTATCGCAGCCCTAACCGTTTCGCGGTCTTTAAATCGAGCTGGTCTGTATGCATCATTGCCTTTTAAATGCATCCCAGTTCAGTCATGCCATCGCCGAGAAAGAGTTGGTTGGTGTAGGGCGCTTGTTGTTGGGTCAGCAACAATGGTTCAGAGTGGTGCTCTCCGACGAATTTGTCTCCACTGTGGCAAGCGATTCTGGCGACCACTTAATGTGCAGAGAGTGAGGAAAATCCGTTACACACCACAGTATGTTCATTATCGTCATCTATGTAGCCTAAGCGTTATTGTGTGGGCAGGAATTATGCACAGTGACCGAACGCCGCTGCATTTGTTCACCCAAGGCACCGTTGCACCACAGCGGTACCGCAGGGTGATGGTTCTGGTTCATGTCCGTCTGTTTAGGGGTGCGGTTGGTTCTGACATTCTCTTTGTGGACGACAGTGCCCACCCACACAGGACCACTGAGGTGTCGGACAGACTGGAATGTGCAGATACTGAACGTACGGCGTGGTCTGTACACTAGAATAGATATTGCAAGTATAATGGATATATGTAAAATTTTATGTAAAAGAATGTATTACTTCCTGTATGCACCAAGACTGCCTCCCCCCGTCGGAGATTCGAGCCCTACCTTGGATATGGGCGTGTGTGTTGGCCATAGCGTAAGTTAGTTTAAGTTAGATTAAGCTAAGGGACCGAAGATCTATACAGTTTGGTCCCACAAGATATTACCACTTTTTTTTTTAATTTTTACAAAGACTGCTGTCTTATTATAATAGTGGAATATTATAATCATGGTGATACGAGCACTGTGTCCTCTTACAATGACCAATACGCGCTGACGCGTAAGTCGCGATCGTAGACAGTAAGTGAATTTAGTAACACTCCAGGTGGAGGGCTGTGGACGCAAGTAACCAGAAAATAGTGGATTATTATAAATTATCTAGTCACATGAATCAAGAAACAAATTTTATCGGCACATCCACATAGAAGTGGCTTCAGCCAAGGCAACGTCTTGTAGTAGTAATTGTGCTGCTTCGTTTAACCATCCAGCGCAGAATTTCGCATCTCCGCCTGCGTTTGTACAGCAGCACGACCGTAGGACAATGACGAACGGTATTACCACAATCCCGGAAATGGCGGTATCGTTGTAGCAAGTCGCGTGCATTATCCACTCAACGACAACCTCGTATACATCTACATCTACATCCATACTCCGCAAGCCATCTGACGGTGTGTGGCGGAGGGTACCTTGAGTACCTCTATCGGTTCTCCCTACCGTACCAGTCTCGTATTATTCGTGGAAAGAAAGATTGACGGTATACCTCTGTGTGGGCTCTAATCTCCCTCATTTTTTCCTCATGGCCTCTTTGCGAGATATACGTAGGAGGGAGCTATATACTGCTTGACTCCTCGGTTAAGTTATGTTCTCGAAACTTCAACAAAAGCCCGTACCGAGCTACTGAGCGTCTCTCCTGCAGAGTCTTCTACTGGAGTTTACGTATCATCTCCGTAACGCTTTCGCGATTACTAAATAATCCTGTAACGAAGCGCGCTGCTCTCCGTTGGATCTTCTCTACCTCTTCTATCAATCCTATCTGGTACGGATCCCACTCCGGTGAGCAATATTCAAGCAGTGGGCGAACAAGTGTACTGTAACCTACTTCCTTTGTTTTCGGACTGCATTTCCTTAGGATTCTTCCAATGAACCTCAGTCCGGCATCTGATTTACCGACGATTAATTTTATATGGTCATTCCATTTTATATCACTCCTAATGCCTACTCCCACATAATTTATGGAATTAACTGCTTCCAGTTGCTGACCTGCTGTATTGTACCTGAATGATAAAGGATCTACCTTTCTGTGTATTCGCAGCACATTACACTTGTCTACATTGAGATTGAATTGCCATTCCCTGCGCCATGCGTCAATTCGTTGCAGATCCTCCTGCATTTCAGTACAATTTTTCATTGTTACAACCTCTCGATGTACCACAGCATCATCTGCAAAAAGCCTCAGTGAACTTCCGATGTTATCCACAAGGTCATTTACATACATTGTGAATAGCAACGCTCCTACGACACTCACCTTCGGCACACCTGAAATCACTCTTACTTCAGAAGACTTCTGTCCATTGAGAATGACATGCAGCGTTCTGTTATCTACGAATTCTTCAATTTAATCACACAATCGGTCTGATAGTCCATATGCTCTTACTTTGTTCATTAAATCACTGTGGGGAACTGTATCAAACGCCTTGCGGAAGTCAAGAAACATGGCATCTACCTGTGAACCCGTGTCTATGGCCCTCTGAGTCTCGTGGACGAAAACAGCGAGCTGGGTTTCACACGATTGTCTTTTTCGAAACCCATGATGATTCCTACAGAGTAGTTTCTAGTCTCCAGAAAAGTCATTACACTCGTACATAATACGTGTTCCAAAATTCTACAACAGATCGACGCTAGAGATATAGGTCTGTAGTTCTGCACATCTGTTCTACTTCCCTTCTTGAAAACGGGGATGACCTGTGCCCTTTTCCAATCCTTTGGAACGCTAAGCTCTTCTAGAGACCTACGGTACACTGCTGCAAGAAGGGGGGCAAGTTCCTTCGCGTACTCTGTGTAAAGTCAAACTGGTATCCCATCAGGTCCAGCGGCCTTTCCTCCTTTGAGCGACTTTAATTGGTTTTCTATCCCTCAGGCATCAATTTCGATATCTACCATTTTGTCATCTGTGCGTCATTCTAGAGAAGGAACTGCTGTGCAGTCTTCCTCTGTGAAACAGCTTTGGAAAAAGACTTTAGTGTTTCGACCTTTAGTCTGTCATCCTCTGTTTCAGTACCATTTTGGTCACAGAGTCTCTGGACATTTAGTTTTTATCCACCTACCGCTTTGACATAAGACCAAAATTTCTTAGTATTTTCTACCAAGTGAGTACACAGAACTTTACTTTCGAATTCGTTGAACGCCTCTCGCATAGCCCTCCTCCACTACATCTCGCTTTGTGTAATATTTGTCTGTCTGCAAGGCTTTGGCTACGTTCATGTTTGCTGTGAAGTTCCCTCTGCTTCCGTAGCAGTTTTCTAACTCGGTTGTTGTACCACGGTGGCTCTTTTCCATCTCTTACGATCTTGCTTGAAACATACTCATCTAATGCATATTGTACAATGGTTTTCAACTTTGTCCACTGATCCTCAACACTATCTGTACTTGAGATAAGCGGGCTGGAGTTCGAACAGACCCCCTCTCAGTCACCAGTCCTCTGGGCATCCTCCATATGCCGAGGCAGTCTGCCAGCCGACGTTGCATAGAAGCCTCGCTAGCAGTTGATCCAGCTCATCACGGCAGCCCATAAATGTTAGCTTTGCGAGGTCACCCCGTCATCTAGCCTATCTGCACGTAGTGACTCCTGGCTACGTTTCATGCACACACTGTGCACCGTGAACCACGGATTGGGTGATCACCATCCACTGCATGCCTGACGCGGTCATGGGAGTTCTATAATAAGTTATTAGGAAATAAATAAAGGAATTAACTGCCTTCGAGCTGTCCGTGACTGTTACCGCCCACGGATCTCCACCAGAGATCCTGGCTCACACATAACCACCACGCATGGGCTGCAGTCAATAGCCCCAACCCGTCATGGAGAATGTATCAGACGAATGTCTAGGCATAGCTGACGACTGACGCATCGACGAAGCCGCTTTGCTTCTTAATACTCAAGCAGTTCTTCTCTTAGTTGCCAGACGGTTGTACGGTCCTAGGATCTACACATATATAAATAGAAATGTAACGTGATAGTCAAGGAAGGCAGGATTCGTTTACGATTGTGGACGGGGTCATAATCAGTTACTGTTGGTTCCCTTTTGCAATTACACACATTTATTTAAAACTGTAATTCCAGACTCAGCAATCAATAAAGATATCACACATTATTAATGAAATAATAAATAACTGTAATTATTAGTGCTTTCAGCGCGTTACAATTTACCAAATGAGCATAAAATACAGACACAGCAAATAATGTTTTAACAACAATCCAGTATGATTCCAATTAGAATTTTGAGGCAAGTAGCCACAGTAACGCCTGAAGGCCTTTAACGCCAAGAACGGCAATTATAAAAAATTAACAAACATACTGTAAAACAGCAATGTAATAGCAAGGTTAGTTTAGAAAAACAGGCTACTGATCACCAAACGGGTGAGACAAAGTGATGGTAAACGTTGTAGCACAATCATTTAAACCTGCTGTAACACCAACAATGGCAATTATATATTAAAAATTTAGAAAAATACAACAGTAAAACAGAAGGGCCAGACACAGACGGTGCACCAGGAATCGACCTCTGAATAGGTCCACCAAGAAAAAAATTTCACGAACAATGAGATAGGCAGCGAAGAGTTGCATTCACTTCACAAGATGGTAATTCAGTGTAGTGGCAGTCAAACGAATGACTAATGATAATGTTGTTGAGGCTACCTGACGTCCAATAAACCAAAGATGTAAAAATACGCCACAGCCGGAACCGGCGGTCTGGACTCCACCCGCAGAATACTGTACTTAGAGCGCCTGGGACGAGAAAGGAATCACTACCACCAGAGTAGGAGAATCATCAACCAACCTGCAACCAAGAAGGCTGTCAAAACTACACGCCTCACCGGACAGCAGCGGCAAGACGAGGAAACGTACACTGCTGTTACTAACCCCCAGGGCAGGTAACTGGAGCGTTAGCGGCCACGAGGCAGGAAAATTACCGCTGATTGAATTAACAGACAGTAACAAACTGAACGCAATAAATAGCAATTAGAAGTCCACTAAAGCTAATCATATTCGCTTTCTCCAAGCACTCCACTCGCTGCTCTTCGCCACTGCAACACAACGAGCAGCAAGATGAACCCAATCTCCAGTAAGATCTCACAATGGTGGTCGTTTCTCTGCTTGAATCCAAATGCACTCACCTCAAAACTTGCTGGATCTGGTTTACGACGAGATAGTGCACCCTCGTGACCACAGGCCTTCTATCCGGCAGTCCACACGCGTCGCCAGCTGTCCCGGCGTGTTTTTGCACAGTGTGGACCTGGCCCCTCCTGAGTCCCCAACCGAACTGCCCACTGACACAACGCGGAAGAAGCACGACGTCGCCCCAAAGATTGAGCTACAGTTACTAGATATCGATAGCCGCCACTGCTGCCACTAGCGGACACGCAACGCTTGCGAAACCAAGTGGCGCGAGTCAACACCAGAAGAAGACAAACAACTGCAATCACGTCAGTTAAACGATACGGTATGACCTCCAACAGAGGACAAAAACCTACAAACCAACGCGAGCTGCAGCACGGCTCAAGAAATTTAAACTGAGTCATTGCTACAGCAACGTCTCACAGCCAAACCTCCAGATGTCAGACACTCAGGTCGGCACCGAACGTTGTACGTCCACAGAGTATCAACCAGTTTGTGCTATGTGCCGTCGTCCAGTAAAACAATGTGCGGCTGTTTGCTGATGATGCTGTGGTGTACGGGAAGGTGTCGTCGTTGAGTGACTGTAGGAGGATACAAGATGACTTGGACAGGATTTGTGATTGGTGTAAAGAATGGCAGCTAACTCTAAATATAGATAAATGTAAATTAATGCAGATGAATAGGAAAAAGAATCCCGTAATGTTTGAATACTCCATTATTAGTGTAGTGCTTGACACAGTCACGTCGATTAAATATTTGGGTGTAACATTGCAGAGCTATATGAAGTGGGAAAAGCATGTAATGACAGTTGTGGGGAAGGCAGATAGTCCGGTTCATTGGTAGAATTTTGGGAAGATGTGGTTCATCTGTAAAGGAGACCGCTTATAAAACACTAATACGACCTACTCTTGAGTACTGCTCGAGCGTTTGGGATCCCTATCAGGTCGGATTGAGGGAGGACATAGAAGCAATTCAGAGGCGGGCTGCTAGATTTGTTACTGATAGGTTTGATCTCACGCGAGTGTTACGGAAAAGCTTCAGGAACTCGGGTGGGAGTCTCTAGAGGAAAGGAGGCGTTCTTTTCGTGAATCGCTACTGAGGAAATTTTGAGAACCAGCATTTGAAGCTGACTGCAGTACAATTTTACTGCCCCCAACTTACGTTTCGCGGAAAGACCACAAAGGTAAGAGAGATTAGGGCTCGTACAGAGGCATATAGGCAGCCATTATTCCCTCGTTCTGTTTGGGAGTGGAACAGGGAGAGAAGATGCTAGTTGTGGTACGAGGTACCCTCCGCCACGCAGCATATGGTGGCTTGCGGAGTGTGTATGTAGATGTAGATGTAGAACACGCATAAACTGTAATTAAAAGTAGCACCAGAACTACAGAGAGCAGGAAAATCATGTCTGTCACTAGTAACTGTCTCTTGTGCCAGGGATGATAGATCGTCCGGTCATCCGTACCGAAGGTCTTGCGTTCAAATCCTACCAGAGACAGCTTTTTTATTACCTGTATATGCTTGAAACTGTTATATGGGATGACATTTTCCTGATATGTAAAAGGACTTTTCGGAGTTTGTAGCTAAGTTTTTACGAACTCAGCTTTTCTCCGTTAGTTGAACGTTATGTATTTAGCGTATTATTGATCTCATTATTTTGTTAATTATTACTGTTATTAGTTTTGTTATTATTATTATTATTGCTTCGGCACTTTTGAGGCAATTGTTCCTTTATTTTTCACCTCTGATTTTATGTTCTGTGAAACTAAAAGTGTACTGTATAGGTTTAGATTTATTACTTTCAAATAAAACGAAGCCAAAACAAACTGCCAAGATAAAACTGCTGCCAACTCTTAACAGCCATTTTACACGTCATAAGTATTTCGTCGCATCTAACACTTTCACTCATAATGGAGCAAAAGAAAGTCGTCATTGGGATTTTAACACAGGATTTTTCGTGCGACGATCCAACGCTCTGCCAACTTTCCCACAGTAGCTATACTACTAAATGGTTACTCATAATTATGCTTTTCCTGTGCTCCTTAGTTCTGGCGTTACTTTTAATTAACGTTTGCGCACGGTCTGCTGTAAGACAGCACATAATACCAACTAAACCCGAGTTTTCATTGATACCCTATCTTCATGCAACATTTGGTACCGATCTGAGGGTCTGACATCTGCAGGTTTGGATGTCAGTTATAGGGAGGCCCACAAGTGGGCGCGCGATGCAGTGACATCTAATGACGCATTTGTTACAGTGATTGAATAATGTAGCAAAATTTGTAAAATCAGATTGGTTCCTTTGTCATTGGGCGATAGAGCAACGGTCAGTGGTTATGGTTGCGTGCATTCTCACTAGTGCATCACATACGCATCTGCAAAGAATTTAGTGATCTCAGAACAAAATCGACTTATGAAGTTAACATGATTTGCGAGTCCTAGCAATTTTACACCACCGCCAGATTTGTGAGGCCTGAAGGTGACAGACGCAAGAGCAGCAGATTCACAGTTCGGAGACATAATTTTCTCTTGCTCAAAATAATCGCAAAACGCTATTAATTATTGGAAAATAATGTCAGGGACGTGCTTTGCTTCTAGCAGGATAAAGTAAGCGGCTAAACACGAACTGCATTCAGCCATTGTGTCTGTTTGATGCGATCTGCAGAGTTGGGAGATCGAGCTAGCTTTTCGGAATCAAAATTAATTTTCATATACAGCTCAATAATTTCGGGGAGAACTTTTAGCTATATATAGTAACAGTAACCTAAGAGATTTTAACACATTTAAGTATAAATGAAACCACAGAGAAACTTACACAAAAGACATCTGCTCAGACCTATGCAGCCAACAAAGAAAGGTCAAGTTTTCTGAAAATTGCTTCGCTCCTCGTTTTTTCTAAACCATTTAAAGATGAAGCGCATGATGTGAAGATCTGTGACGGAGATACGAACCCAACACGCAATCGGATTGTTAACTAAATAAAATAAAATTTTACGCATCGTTTTTTCCTACCAGCTGCTAGATGTTTGAATTTTTGTACCTTAGCGATAATCGAAAAGCACACCTACCGTCCTTCTTTATTATCCACGAACATAGCTTAGGTATCAGTTGCTTACTCACCAACAGTAAGATGTGTAGCCGGCCGGAGTGGCCGTGCGGTTATAGGCGCTACAGTCTGGAACCGCGTGACCGCTACGGTCGCAGGTTCGAATCCTGCCTCGGGCATGGATGTGTGTGATGTCCTTAGGTTAGTTAGGTTTAAGTAGTTCTAAGTTCAAGGGGACTGATGGCCACAGTAGTTAAGTCCCATAGTGCTCAGAGCCATTTAGTAAGATGTGTGCATGTTTGACCAGAAATAACGAGACCAATTGCGATTGTTGGCAACACATGTACTGACATTAAAAATGCACCTGAATTTTCACTATCAGACTGGTGTGCACGTGAAAGAGCTTGAAATGATATTATACAAATAATGTATACTAATCAGCGTAATCATTGCTTTCGTAATGTTTTGCTCTTGTTTAGTCTTCTAATGATGAACTGGATCCATACCCATGAGTCTGATTGTTTCTTTGTATCCTTCCATCTACTATCTATGTGTGTTATTGCTGGGTGTTCAAAAAGCAAAATATTATGCTGTCCAACAAAGTTTGATGAAGAATAAGTTGCAACTGCCACGCGACAGCTAATGTAGAAAATACTTGTCTGACGTATTTTGGCATGGTGCACTCTTCCCACACATAATACAAAAGTTTCGAGATGCATCTGCAGCCTAGCTATCTATTAAACCTGAAAAGAACAAAATGTCGCAGAAGTTAGCCCTTCTTCCACATGCGACTATTTTGGGTTGAGAAGTGAAGGGAATAATGTTCAAAGTTCCATTAGATCGATAACTTCAGCAGACATCAATATTGCGTTAAAAAAAAAAATGTAGGAAGGAATGTACCCGAACTCGCGACGTCTTATCAACAGTGCGTGACGTTTACCGCTATGCTACTAGCTGACACATAGCTACAGCCCCTCCACAACTCAACAACAATTCCTCTAGAACTTCCGCATTGCACAGTGCTGTGAGATAATGCATATGGCTGGATCTAGACTTCTGAGAGACAGACAGTTACAGCTTTTCTTTTACACTGCACGACGTTTTCAACAAACAGATAACGCAATAGAGTAACTCAAGTCGAAAGCAACACTTCCTATTTAAATTTCTGCATACTACACCGTTATCAGTTCTGTGTAGGTGATTACAAAATAGAGTCGAATGTATGCACTGGGTAGCCGAGGCAGCTAGTTCATGGCGATTCGGTCAACCAAGTAAATGAATGTACTGGACATGCTGCAAACCACTACAGGGGGCCTGTGTGTCAGAATTCTCATCCAGTGTGGCGCAACATTGTTATGATAGAAGAATGAGTGCTAGAGAAGAGAATTTGATGGTCTCTTGGATTGATGCTAGGTCCATATCCTTATGTTCTGGGTTCGATTCCAACTTCTGCTGATGATTTTTGATAAGGTGAGACAGACTCTGTTCTCATCTGGCTACGCCAGGTGAAGAAGGTATAATGGCACTGTGGTCTGAAATTCATGTTAAACATGATATTCCTTCTCTACCAACTAGACGTTAGGTTGAACCACAATAAAGTCAGGAGTCGTGACACCTAGAAACTCTATCAACAGTAACCTTTCTTATACTAGTTATTTATTTCTAGTGACGAAACAAACGCTATGTAGGGTCACAGGACATTTATTCCATCTTTTATTTGAGCATCTGTATGTCGATAAAATCGGTTCTGAACTGGGAATGGAACTCAGACCGCCCTTAACGCGGTATTTGATCCCTTCGTGACTATTTACAGCTCGACTGCAATTTGTTGTTTGTTCAAAACTGCAGATTCCTCAACATCTCCACATATTGCGCGTGAAAGGGTTCGAGTCCTGGCCTGGCAGTAAAGCTTTCATTACGTATTATCAAGCTCTAGCATGAGAACATCTATCTGATTGTGGATAATAATTTTGATTTTTAATGTATTTTCATTCGTTGTCAACACTAACGATATCTGATGTTTTTGAGTCCCAGTGAGACACAGAACTGTTTGCGACATCACTGTAAGTTCAAGGATGTTATTCTGAGCTGCTGGTGGAGAAAAATTCGGTAACTGACATCTCTTTGTGTGCAGTTGACAACGATATGTGTGGGTTTCGATTCCCAGTCAGCACTGAACTCTTCGTCATATTATTTCTAATTCAAACATGCTCACATGTCGCTGCTAGTGTAACAAACCCATTTTTAACGTTCGTCTTCTCTAGATTATATCAGCGATAGGTACCAGGTTGGAGTCCTGGGAATGATAAAATTAATGTTTTGTCACAGCACCTCAGTTAAAACATCTAGCTACTGCCGAGAAAAAACAATATGTCACAGGTGATTATGCTTCGATGACAATCCAATTAGGTTCTGGGTTCGAATCCCAGTCCAAAATAAAGCTTTGCCTCACGGCGTTTCGGGTAAGTTACTTGTGAAGAAGCAATATTTAACATCTCTCGTAGTTCGTTAACAAGGACAATAGATGCTGGGTAGGAATTCGCGTCCGTTAAAAATGTTTACGTTGCGTAATTTAAAGTTGATATTTGCTAACTGATACTATCTAAAATCGAGGTATATCACTCTCTGTATGCCGAGTCAGGAATGACTATTAGTTTCTGTCAGTCACGAAGTCTTTGCTTATTCTGCATGACGTGGGTTTGAATCCATATTCAGAACGAGACGGTTCGTCGTGTCATTTGAAGTTCATACATATTCTCAACTAGCTGCTCGTGAATAACTTAAATTTTTAATGCCATTTTACGTTACATAAAAAGTACGGTATGTTACTTTGAAGAAGAAATCATGAATGCGATGAACTTAGTACGTGAATTACCTATCTGGCGTAATAGTGGTAACATTTCCGGTATTTATTGTAATAAATGTGAGCTTACAAGCCTTAACGACCGTCTTATCTGTGATAAGGTGTTCCCTGATATTTGTAGTACCTTGATATTTACTTTACATCTTGAGTTATTGCGATGCAGAGCAGTGTTTTCTAGTGGTGACTTGTCGGAACCATTTTCAGTAGTCAAACGACTGTACCGAGGGGCGGTTAGAGGACCTGCTAGACACCTGCGCTATGTGGTCTGCATTATAATGAGGCTAAAGGCAATTCAGGTCGTTCTGATACATTTGAGCACGACTGTACAATTCAATATAGGGAAACCACGACCTGTCTTTGTAATAAGGAGGCAGGTCATATACAAATACTAGTAAATAAATTGCAAGAACTAAATCAAATCGTTATGGATACTCTTGCAGTCACACTTAAGTGCCTGCAGAGGGTTCATCGAACCACCTTCAGAATAATTCTCATTATTCCAATTTCGAACAGCGCGTGGAGAAAACAAACGCCGATACCTTGTCGTGCGAGCTCTGATTTTCTTTATTTTATTATGATGATTACTTCTACCTATTTATCTCGGCGTCAACAAAATATTTTTGTATTCGGAGGAGAAAATTGGTAACTGAAATTTCGTGAGAAGATTCCGCCGCAACGAAAAACTCATTTGTTTTAATGGCGTCCACCCCAAATCCTGTACTGTATCAGTGATACTCTCTTTCTATGTCGCGATAGTAAAAAACCTGTTCCTCTTCTTCCAACTTTTTCGATGTACTCCTTTAATTCTATTTGATAATGATCCCACACCGTGCAGCAGTACTCTAAAAGAGGACGTACAGGCCTAGTATGGACAGTCTCTTTATTACATCTTTTACCTTTTCTGAGTCTTCTGCCAGTAAAGCGCAGTCTTCGGTTTGCCCTCCACGCAACATTTTCTATGTGCTTTTTCCAACTGAAATTGTTCGTAGTTGTAAATCCTAGGTATTTAGTTGAATTTACGGCATTTAGACTTTACTGATTTATCGTGTAACCGATGGTTAACGGATTCATTTTGGCACTCATGTGTTCAAAAAATGTTCAAATGTGTGTGAAATCTTATGGGACTTAACTGCTAAGGTCATCAGTCCCTAAACGTAGCCGGCCGGAGTGGCCGTGCGGTTCTAGAGGCTACAGTCCGGAACCGCGCGACCGCTACGGTCGCAGGTTCGAATCCTGCCTCGGGCATGGATGTGTGTGATGTCCTTAGGTTAGTCAGGTTTAACTATTTCTAAGTTCTAGGGGACTGATGACCTCAGAAGTTAAGTGTCATAGTGCTCAGAGCCATTTTGAACCCTAAGCTTACACACTAATTAACCTAAATAATCATAAGGACAAACCCACACACCATGCCCGAAAGAGGAAACGAACCTCCGCAGGGACTAGCCGCACAGTATATGACTGCGGCACTCACGTGGATGACCTCACACTTTTCATTAATTAGGGTCAAGTGCCAAGTTTGGCACCAATCAGATATCTTTTCTAAACATTTTTGTAATTTATTTTGATATTCTGATGATTTTACCAGAAGATAAACGACAGCATCGTCTCCAATCAACGTAAGACGGCTGCTCAGATTGTCTTCTAAATCGTTTGTACAAATAGAAAGCAGCAGCGGGTCTATAACATTACCTAGGGGAACGTCAGAAATGACTTTCGTTTTACTCGATGACCTCCGTCAGTTACTAGAACGTGTGTCCTCTCTGGCAGGAATTCACGAATCCTGTCACACAGATGATGTTCCATATGTACTCAATTGCATTACAAGCTGCTCGTGTGATACCGTTACAAAATACGGATTCAATTGGAAATCCCTTGTCAGTAGTACTCAACATTACAACAGCATCATCGATTTTAAATGATATAAAACTAGATATGGAAATCTCGAAGCTGTGCCGTGATGTACTGATGTCGACCTATTTTTTATTCAATGGCAAATATTTCGAAGAGACTGACGGTGTGGCGACGGGAAGTCCTTGACCCCCACAGTCCCTAATCTTTTTATAGAGGACTTACAGAATGTGTCCTTGAAAACATGTTTACTGAAACCTACTTGTTTTTTTAGGTACGTTCACGATATGTTTCTTGCTTGGCGACGTGAAATAGATTCTTTGTACCGGTTATTGGACCAGTTTAATCATCTTCATTCTAACATCAAATTCACAATGTAGATTGAGAAATAAGGGAAGTTACCCCTTTTGGACGGACTGGTTTACTAAAAAGATGACGGAATTCCTGGACACAGAGTTTATAGGAAACCGATGCATACTGATAGTTATTTACATGTTTCCAGCTGTCATCCACTGTTTCTACGTACAGGAGTCCAACGGATCTTGGTCAAAGAGCGTATGCTATCTCGGATGTTCAGAATTTACTAGAAGAGATGCAACAACTTAACGACGTGTTTAATCATAACGGTTATACAGATAGACAGATTCGACGTCCATTTGAGTTTGGACCATTACCTAAACCAGCTGAAGACACTTTTAGTTCTGCGGCTGTCCTTCCATATGCTGGGAATGCGTCTGCGAAGATAGGTAGGTTTTTGAAGAAATGTGAATTCAGACGTGTATTCCATACGCCAGCTAACGTTAGAGTACCTCTTGGCTCTGTTAAGGATGATTTAGGTTTGAGGAACCCTGGAGTTTGCAAAACACCATGTGTGTGCAGTGAAATACAAGTTGCCCAAGCTTTTCGTACCGTCAATGACATATTAGTTGAACATCATCTCCATACGCGATTATTACAACCCGACAAATCTGCGGTGGCTGAGCACAGAGGGAAATAGTACGCTATACAATGAAACACAAGTGGTGGCAAATGCCTCGCTTGACTGGTATTCTGTTTTAAAAAATCTGTCGAGATCAGATTAATGGATAATATCTTTAACCGTGGTAATGGATATAGGCCAAGTAAAACTTGTAATCGTGTTTTATCTGATATGACGAAACAATGACATCTGAATCGGCTGGCTATGAGTTATAATCTTTGAAGATATGTCGTTTTTCGACAGTATTCGCCACTGAAGACGCTGCCGGGGGCACCAGCAACGTTTGATGTCTTGCACATTACCTCAGCGCATGGGCTTTCGTATTTTCGCTACGTATAAAGGTTCCGTCGTTTACAGTTTAAATTAGTTATCGGCGTGAGCGGCTTAGCTTATCTCAACTGATGGTGGTGGCCAGGTGGACCGTGGAAATATTGCGTGCAGATAACAGTTTGATCCGACAAGAAGTGGATGATAGTTTTGGTGATACAGGTGTTATTTGGGGAGTCATGATGTTGCATGGGCGTACTGTCCCCCAAATGTTTGAATAAGGTACACTCACCGGTCAGTGTTCTTATTCCACCGTACTCCTTCCACATGTACGTCTTTTGAGGGTTGCATTCGCCCCTGACTTCGTTTCTACGGATGACAGTGCGCGATGGCATCGAACTGCGCAGATCAAAAAGCTCTTGGCTCGAGAGAATTTCCGGCGAGTAGACTCGCCTACCCGTTCCCCCGAATTAAATCTCACCAAGCATATATGGTATGTGTTGTGGCTTGACAAGACAGCCAACCCACTATGAGGAAGCCGAAAGGCACGCGTTTAAGCTCACGCAGGCTGGCGTGAGGTCTGGAACAGGACACGGAAATGAGACTAGTAAAAAACGTACGTAGCTTCTGGAATACTTAACTTTAATCCATAAATGGTGAACATCGCTCTTGACGGTACATGTTTTACAGCATCAATAGTAACTGGTAATGAGGTGGCGTAGTGGTTAGCACACTGGACTCGCATTCGGGAGGACGACGGTTCAATCCCGTCTCCGGCCATCCTGATTTAGGTTTTCCGTGATTTCCCTAAATCGTTTCAGGCAAATGCCGGGATGGTTCCTTTGAAAGGGCACGGCCGATTTCCTTCCCAATCCTTCCCTAACCCGAGCTTGCGCTCCGTCTCTAATGACCTCGTTGTCGACGGGACGTTAAACACTAACCACCACCAACTGGTAATGGCGCCTTGCTAGGTCGTAGCAAATGACGTAGCTGAAGGCTATGCTAACTATCGTCTCGGCAATGAGAGCGTAATTTGTCAGTGAACCATCGCTAGCAAAGTCGGCTGTACAACTGGGGCGAGTGCTAGGACGTCTCTCTAGACCTGCCGTGTGGCGGCGCTCGGTCTGCAATCACTGATAGTGGCGACACGCGGGTCCGACGTATACTAACAGACCGCGGCCGATTTAAAGGCTACCACCTAGCAAGTGTGGTGTCTGGCGGTGACACCACAGTATGCGTTGGTGAGACGTACCGCAGTACGTCCACATGTAGAAACGATCTGTCAACTGCACTCGTGGAGGAACGAAACACCGTACCACAACAAGTCCGTACCAACCTTGTCGCAAGCATGTGAGCAAGCTGAGTCCGTGGTGATCACGCACTGTACTAATAATCATTTCACACCTTCTGTAATGTCCATCGCCGTGTCTTTTGTGCGATTATTGTCTTTTTGAAAAAACGGCAATTTTTGTTCGTCTCATTGCATATTTCTTTCAGTTACTTCTGCTCTATACTGTTGCAGTTCATTCTACGAACTGCCCTAGTTCCATCGAACTATGTTACTTGGCAGTGACACATAAGACGAAAGTTAATTTTGTCCTTTTTCGAGTTTTGCATACCGGTACAATAATAAAACAAAATATCCTTGCCCCTTGCTGCTTGTGGGGAATTACAGCAACAGAACGGAGAAAAAAGGAATATTGTTGTCCTTCTTGTACTTCAAGATGTTTCTTCGGTTCTTTGATACGATGAAAGCAAACAACATTTTCCTCATTATTAATGATTGCTCTTGAAGAGCATACTCGGCCTTGTTAGCTGCTGTTGAAGTTGAAAGCTCTGTTGTTTGAAAGTGATCTCTACCTCCTTGCTATTAATAGCTGATATTTATCGCAGGTACGTTATGTTATAGAAACAGCTGCATGTTGTTTCACGTTTTCGTTGACTCTTTTTTAAAGTTCGAGGTTATTCTAAGTCGAGTTTTTAAGTGTAGAGAGTTCGCTGGAATTTGTTGTCATCTACTATTTTTAGCGGTATTGGTTTCAAAATCTAACACCATTCTGGCTCTGTTTTACACTGATGATAAACATGTTTCCTATAGTATATATTTTTGTTTTTCTTTTGGAATTGGAAGAGCTCATATCACTATATATATAGCTTATATCACTACGTCCCCCCCATGAACCATGGACCTTGCCGTTGGTGGGGAGGCTTGCGTGCCTCAACGACTCAGATAGCCGTACCATAGGTGCAACCACAATGGAGGGGTATCTGTTGAGAGGCCAGACAAACGTGTGGTTCCTGAAGAGGGGCAGCAGCCTTTTCAGTAGTTACAGGGGCAACAGTCTGGATGATTGACTGATCTGGCCCTGTAACACTAACCAAAACGTCCTTGCTGTTGTAGTACTGCGAACGGCTGAAAGCAAGAGGAAACTACAGCCATAATTTTTCCCGAGGGCATGCAGCTTTACTGTATGACTAAATGATGATGGCGTCCTCTTGGGTAAAATATTCCGGAGGTAAAATATTCCCCCATTCGGATCTCCGGGCGGGGACTACTCAATAGGACATAGTTATCAGGAGAAAGAAAACTGGCATTCTACGGATCGGAGCGTGGAATGTCAGATCCCTTAATCGGGCAGGTAGGTTAGAAAATTTAAAAAGGGAAATGGATAGATTAAAGTCAGATATAGTGGGAATTAGTGAAGTTCGATGACAGGAGGAACAAGACTTTTGGTCAGGTGAATACAGGGTTATAAATACGAAATCAAATAGGGGTAATGCAGGAGTAGGTTTAATAATGAATAAAAAATAGGAATGCGGGTAAGCTACTACAAACAGCATATTGAACGCATTATTGTGGCCAAGACAGACACGAATCCCCGCCTACCACAGTAATACAAGTTTGTACGCCAACTAGCTCTGCAGATGACGAAGAAATTGATGAAATGTATGATGATATAAAAGAAATTATTCAGGTAGTGAAGGAAGACGAAAATTTAATAGTCATAGGTGACAGGAATTCGAGAGTAGGAAAAGGGAGAGAAGGAAACATAGTAGGTGGATAAGGATTGGGCGTAAGAAATAAAAGAGGAAGCCGTCTGGTAGAATTTTTTACAGAGCGTAACTTAATCATAGGTAACACTTGGTTGAAGAATCATGAACGAAGGTTGTATACATGTAAGAACCCTGGTGATACTAGAATGTTTCAGAAAGATTATATAATGGTAAGACAGAGATTTAGGAACCAGATTTTAAATTGTAAGACAATTCCAGGGGCAGATGTGGACTCTGACCACAATCTATTGGTTATGAACTGTAGGTTAAAACTGAAGAATCTGCAAAAATGTTGGAATTTCAGGAGATGGGCCCTGGATAAACTGAAAGAACCAGAGGTTGTACAGCGTTTCAGGAAGAGCATAAGGGAACAATTGACAGGAATGAGTCAAAGAAATACACTAGAAGAAGAATGGGTAGCTTTGAGGAATGAAATAGTGAAGGCAGCAGAGGATCAAAGGACGAGGGCTAGTAGAAATCCTTGGGTAACAGAAGAGATACTGAATTTAATTGATGAAAGGAGAAAATACAAAAATGCAGTAAGTGAAGCAGTCAAAAAGGAATACTAACGTCTCAAAAATGAGATCGATAGAAAGTGCAAAATGGCTAAGCAGGGAATGCTAGAGGAAAAATGTGAGGATGTCGAGGCTTATCTCTCGAGGGGTTAGATAGATACTGCCTACAGAAAAATTAAAGAGACCTTTGGAGGAAAGAGAACCACTTGCATGAATATCAAGAGCTCAGATGGAAACCAAGTTCTAAGCAAAGAAGGGAAAGCAGAAAGTTCGAAGGAGTATACAGAGGGCTATACAGGGGCGATGTTCTTGAGGACAATGTTATGGAAATGGAAGAGGATGTAGATGAAAATGAAATGGGAGATATGATACTGCGTGAAGAGTTTGACAGAACACTGAAAGACCTAAGTCGAAATACTGCCCCGGGAACAGACAACATTCCATTAGAACTACTGACAGACTTGGGAGAGCCAGTCCTGACAAAACTCTACCATCTGGTGAGCAAGGTATATGAGACAGGCGAAATTCCCTCAGACTTCAAGAAGAATATAATCAATCCCAAAGAAAGCAGGTGTTGACAGATGTGAAAATTACCGAACTATCAGTTTAATAAGTCACAGCTGTAAAACACTAACGCGAATTCTTTACAGACGAATGGAAAAACTGGTAGGAGCCGATTTCGAGGAAGATCACTTTGGATTCCGTATAAATGTGGTGCTACAGAAGAACGCTGAAGATTAGATGGGTAGATCACATAACTAATGAGGAGGTACTGAACAGAATTGGGGAGAAGAGGATTTTGTGGCACAACTTGACTAGTAGAAGGGATCGGTTGGTGGGTCATCTTCTGAGGCATCAAGAGATCATCAATGTAGTACTGGAGGGCAGCGTGGAGGGTCAAAATCGTAGAGGGAGACCAAAAGATGAAGACACTAAGAAGATTCAGAAGGATGTAGCCTGCAGTAGGTACTGGGAGATGAAGAAGCTTGCACAGGATAGAGTAGCATGGAGAGCTGCATCAAACCAGTCTCAGGACTGAAGACCACAACAACAACAGCAACATATCACTACGCAGAGTTAGCAAAATAAGACTTACCTGGAAAATTTTATGGTGCACAATAGTTCATCTTCTGTGAATCACAACTCTTCTGAAGAAGTGAACACTCAAGATCCTAAAGTACAGTCTCACCCTCACTCAGACTCAACACGCAAAATTTCTTTCGGTGTCTAACTCACACGCAGCATTAAATTCGTAATGATACGAATGCGGATTCTTTTTAATAAAACTTCGACACGACGATCTTTTGATTCCCACATGTACAGATACCATAAAATTTTCTCCTTGTTAATTCAAGTTCTGAAATTTAAATGTCACTTTATTCTGACACGTGACGTCAACTAGTGAAACATATGTAGCTCTGCATCACGCATTAGCAAACTGTCACTGGCGCAATGCTTTCTCTTGAGGTTGCCTTGATGGGAAGTCGTCGTAGAGACTTGTTAGAGACAGACTCGGTTTCAATTCAGCTGATCATTTGTTGTTGTTGTGGTCCACTAGAACCTGCTGACTATACATAGCTAAGTATTGTACATTCTCTCTCTCTCTCTCTCTCTCTCTCTCACTCTTCACTCTCACTCTCTTTCTCTCTCTAGGTCTCCACACTTTCTAACCCTACGCGTACGTTCGTTATTAACTGACTAGGCCTCGATTGCTCAGGAAGTGTGTAAACAACCGATCTCTTCTTATAATCAAATTGTGTCGTAAAGCTTTTCCCTCCAGAATTCGATGGAGTAGCTCTTTACTAATATTCGATTTTCCAATGTTGTCTTCCGTTTCCTTCTGAAACATCACATTTTAAAATAATGTTCTCTTCCTGTATGAACTGTCTGTCGTCCATGTTTCACGTTCATAGAATGGTATATTCGAAACAAATCTTTCAAAAAAGACTTTGTATTGCTTAAATTTCTATTCGACGTTAGCAAAATTCTCGTTTCGAGAAATGGTTTTCTTGTTATTGCCAGTCTGTGTTTTATATCCGCCGTATTTCGATCATCGTCAGTTATTTTGCTGTCCATGTAAAAAGATAAATCTCACCTAATACCTTTAATCGGTCTCTAATTAATTAACCCCTCGGCATAGCCTGGTTTAATTCATCTGTATTGTTTTACTTCTATTTATATCCATCTTATAACCTCATATCAAGGCACTTTTCATTACCTTGAACTGATCCATCAAGTACTTTGCAGTGCCTGTAAACTAAAATTAGATCAGTCTAGATAAATGATTTCATTTCTTCTCGTAGAGCTACTGTTTCCCAATTCACATTTGTTAACTTGCGAAAATGAAAGCGCAGGCTACTTCAAGTTGCCACTTTTTCTGAATATCGTTTTACCTCAAATGCGTGAAGTGTTGTACTGTCAGAGAAAATAGTTACATCTTCTCAAATGCCTAACAGATTTAAAGTTTGTTAAACTGGTTTGAAAATAATAAAAAAGTTATTTCATGAACTTTGGAGACTGCTGCCGGATAACGTCAACTTTGTGCACGATACTTCGGGTGACAACCATTCAGCAATATTCAGGTGAGTGTGCTGCACTGGAGATTGCCTGTCCCCATCGCTAACTTTATACCAAAAAGAACTGACGCGGACACGGATACCCAGAGGCAGAAGCTACATTAACGACCTCTATCGGGTTTAGATCTCCATCTACGACACGCAGACTTATGCATAATGGTGATACTGCAAGCACCCTCTCTGTTGGAAAGAAGGGTCGCACAGTGAAATTTCAGATGTCAAAAGTAAGAAAGTTAAATGTCTCGTCATCCAGCTACAGCTCCCAAACGTCCTGAAATTTCAAAGATCTGGAGGTCAGTACACCCATTAAACATTATGACCCGCAACGTCATGACACATTTATCACCAGAAAAGTCATATTCAACAATGCTTCTGTGTGTATTACGTGTTCGGACCCCTCACCACGTGACAGTACGTCCAGCATTCATCTCCTCGCTGAATCAGGTGTTATAGTGTCGAGAAGTGTAATATTTCACGGGCGTGCTGACCTCCAAATCCTTGTCCGCAGCCCGTGGTCACGTGGTCGCGTTCTCGCTTCGAGAGCTCAGGGTCCCAGGTTAGATTCCCGGGGGGGGTCAGGGATTTTCACCTGCCTCGAGGTGACTGGGTGTTTGTGTTGTCTTCGTCATTTCATCGCTATTCATGAATGTGGCGACATTGGACTGAGCAAAGTTTGGGAATTTGTGCGGGCGCTGATAACCGCGCAGTAGAGCGCCCCACAAACCAATCATCATCATCATCATTCAAATCCCTGAGAGCGGTACAATTACTGGTCAACGCTATTGAGAGACTGCCTTTCTTCAGGGGTACTCTCAGTCTTGACTTCATTTTTATGCTTGACATTGTGCGAATTCAAAAAAATAAACTACCTGTAGTTAGTAAATTTTTACTGAAGTGATTCTTGAAATTTTCCCGGCGTAAAGAATACTTCATGAATCATTCGCTGGTCAGTGTGAGTATATAATTTGAGATCCTGTAAGTTGTTTAAAGGTGAAAGACATACTTTATTTATGATGTAAGGTAAAATCGATATCTGTCTCTGAGGTTTCTTAACATCTTTGTCAGGTCTGCCTTGTCTAGGTTTGTGACTGTCAGCGAATTGCAATGAACGAAAGTAGAAATAGGTAATTGTGAAGATGGAGTGAGCAGTAAGTGAGGATTTAATGTGGTAGAAGTGGGACAGTATACTGATAATACTTCGTTACTGGTGTCCAAAATTAAAGCAGCAAACGGAAATTTTTCAAGGTTGCGGTTTTTTTTTTTTTTTTTTGCCACTAAACAGTATCCACAGGAGATAATTAAGTAGAAACAATGCAAAGAATATAGAACGTAAAGAACTGCAAAATACGTAATGATAGACAAAAACGTTTTTTCCTACGTAACTGATTTGCACGCACGTTCTGATTACTAGTTAATGCGCTCAGTATGGGGGGTGACCATCTCTGGCAGCAGTAGAAGCCTGACGACGACGGGGCAAGCTGTGAACGATGTCATCAATGTCAAAGCGTTTCGCAGTCTTGGAGAGCTGTTGGAGGATGTTGATGTGGTGCACCGTGTCTCCCTAGTGCACCCCAGACAAGCTCTATGGGATTCAAATCGGGAGATGGAGCAGGATCCGCAATGGGTGCAGTATCTTCCGTTTCCAGGAAAACATCAACCACCCGTGATTTATGAGGTAGAGCACTAACGTCCATCAGTACGAAGTCTGGGCCCGCAGCACCTCGCAACAACCGCACGTGAGGTCCAAAGATCTCGTCACGATACCTGACAGCAGTTAAACATTGCTTATTCACCCTTATAATTTCTTGAAGAGGTGTTCGTGCAGTTAACAGAATCCCTGCCCACATCATTAGGGATCCTCCTTCATGTCGGTCTCTTTCCACTGCGTTTGTGGTCCGAGGTCGAGATCCATTTTCTGTCGAGATGCGAATCCGTCTAAAATAGCTCTCCAAACTATATCGGGGCTGATCTGTGAAAAGAACATTGGCCCACTGTTCGAGCGTCCAGGTGGCATGTTGACGGCTCCACTCTAGACTTTCCCTTCTGTAAAGACTGGTCCCGGCGGAAGTTCGAGTCCTCCCTCGGGCACGGGTGTGTGTATTTGTCCTTAGGTTAATTTAGGTTAAGCAGTGTGTAAGCGTAGGGACTGTTGACCTTAGCAGTTAAGTCCCATAAGATTTCACACACATTTGAACATTTTTTCAGACGTTTCAGAGGTAGACATACAACGGCTCCCCAACAAAAAAGGCCACTCTGCTGAAACCTCCTGTACGCCGTTTCCTTCGATACGACAGGTCCAGTGGATGTTGCGAGGTCAGATGGCAGTTTCGGTGTGCTGCTAAGTCGGTACCGTCGTTCCCTTACAGCCAGATACTGGTCCTCTCTTTCTGATGTCACTCGTCACTGGCCCTGCCCTGGTCTCGGGGATACAGTTTCGGTCTCTAAAAGCTGTCACTACATCCGAGATAATACAGAATGACTCACGTTAAGCCATAGGATCACATCAGTTTGCGACTGTCCTGCTTCCATTCTTCCCGTGGCCCTCCACCGCAGAGAGTCTGGTAGCTGTCTTCTCTGTGACACACTGCACCATTTGTGACCGTGTACACAGCAGGTGTGGCTGAGGGAGTACTCGGCAAACACCACCGCGTTTGAAAGGTGCCCTGACGTCATCGTTGGCGAGATTGTCCGTTGTCTGGAATGCCACCTTCCGTGCAGAACACCATCTTACAGACATATGTTGACAGTTTGTATGAATATATCGTGAATTAGACACAGGGCGAGGAAACAGCGGTTTTTTGCGGTAATTTTGTACATCAGTGTATGTCAACCGCAAACTGCAGTACAACACGTTCGTCATGTGAACTACACTAAAGCTACATTACCATTGATTAAATTATTTATACATGAATTTCGATGTACAAAACGATGACTTTAGATTTTAAGTAACCGTTTTCATTATAAATTCAATAAGTTTTACTCGTTAAATTATGTATCCCAATTTATAATATCAGCCAACGTTATTATTATGATTTCCAAATTGGTTAAACGGATCCCCTTAATTGTACTTCAAGTAGGCAGATGTAAAATAATGGAGACATATTAGGAATATTAAAATCTTCTTAATTCAAAAGTTATTAAGGAATTCTTACAGTTCATTAATAACCCAACAGAAATCACCTGTTTACAAAAGTAACTATTCCATATCGTCAATGTAAGTATTGTTTGTTGAAATCTACTTCAAGAAAAATTTAATATATGTTCACATTAAAGAGATGAATAACATGCCAGCTGTGCTATTAGAGCACAAAAAGGCGATATACTCCTGTTTAAAGGACTTCGACTGCGAAGTGGGGCACCAGCTGCCTCATTCTACCCTCCTCACTTCGACTCCAAAGTGGGATACCAGTTGCCTCATTATACCTTCCTCACCATTTTTAAAAATTTGCGCACAAATTTTAGCAAGCAAACATATTCTCGTTCATTTTAACATGCGACTCACCTCTTTATTCCACAAGTTCCTCTCTCTCTAACTCTCTAACACTCATTAGTTCACCGCTGTTAGCCACTCATACGCGTCCATTTCTACTTACCCATTCGCGTACTCACTCATTCAGCCCAACTCATAGTCGTATCTGTCACTGCCAGCCTCACAACCACAACCTTCGTTCTGTGCTACTACTATATACTGTCTCCTCTCCCCGCTGTTTTCTGCCTCTTAGTCTCTCTTACTGTTACTACCTTATACATCGCTTCCCACTGCTGCTGTCTCTTCTGTCACTTTCTCTCTCCCCCTCGTTGTCATTGGCATAGAATCTATCCATTATTATCACTGTATCCTATCCACTTCCACTATCTTATTCTCTTTTTCACTCTCTTATTGTCACTATTTCCTTCACTCTTCCTACATGACAATCACTGTTTCCTACATTTCAGTTCTTATTACTTTTTCGTGCGGCCTGTCCCGGCGGAGGTTCGAGTCCTCCCTCGGGCATGGGTGTGTGTGTTTGTCCTTAGGATAATTTAGGTTAGGTAGTGTGTAAGCTTAGAAACTGATGACCTTAGCAGTTGTCCCATAAGATATCACACACATTTGAACATTTTTTTATTACTATTTCGTCATTTTCCCATTTCCATTGTCTCCTTCTTCCTCAGCATAAAAAAGCAAGAACATGACCAGATGCGAAAATTTTTTTGAAACATTTTTAAAGTTGCTTACGAATGTACAATGAGGCAGCTGGTACTCCACTTTTCAGTCAGCCTTTAAACAGGAGCTTGGTCGCCTTTTTGTGTTCCGAGAGCTACATTTTTCCACTGGTTCCCTTCATGTCACTCATATTTTTATGGCTTCGTAAACTTTTGGTAATTTCGCTATGTCAAACTGAAGTAACAAAAAATTAATTTTATACCTCATACCAGCTGTAACATGCACAAAAATTTTGCATATGCTGACGTACTAAACCATGGGGTTCGCAGAACCCTTCTGAAGATAAAGGAGACTCTTTACAGAATATTTATCCTTGCTTCGTCACATTACAAACAACGTTTTTTCCTCACACCGGATCTAACGTGCGTGTTTCCTGAGTACAAGTAGGGTAAATTGGAACCTCTGTATCGCGGAAACGGATAAAGATATCGCGAAAATTTCCAAATTTAGTCCATACCAGTACCTTAGCAATATACTGTACAAACTACAGCCATTTCCTTTGTATAGCCGTCTTGGATCCGCGGCCCAGTTTTGGTACCCAAAAGCCATATTGTTGGGGTGTTTCTCGACAACGGATAAAAGTTTTTGAATACTGGAAAATGGCACCTCTACATAAATGTCTAGAGAAGATATCGTTAAAATTTTAAACATTTGCTATGGTAAGTTATTTAGATATTCGATGGTGACGGCGGAAACATAGTGAAGAACGCTTTTCTCGGTTTTTCTCAGGAATGGACCATGAATTAAATGGTACCTCTATAAGCCACTTAGGGTGCACAGTAAGCTACATCTAATGCAGAATAACCCAACCAATTTTCTACATTTTCTAAGCTCCAGGAAGCGTGTAATATCCAAACTTTGACAATGCCCTGTAGGATAATTGCAGTGAGACGTTCCTTGTGTTGGTTAATCAAATGATCATTAGCTCTAAGGCTAATCAAAACACTTGACCCTAACTTTCTATCGACAACAGAACCCGAAGTATGAAGTCCAGTAAAGTCTCGAATTTATGAGCGGTATTTTAGAAATCATTGGTAGTGCATGGTGTCGCATGTTGCCGTTAATTATAAACTATGAACTGTAGAGAATAAAGGAGTGCTCTGCTTAATTCTGAAAGGTTGATTGATGCTCTGGTGAGTGAAGGGAAGGTCATTAAAACTTTGTTAGAGGAGGATGTCGAAAGTGTGTGTTTGTAGCGCTGCAAGGGGCAATACGGCAAAGTGCGTTGTGCGGAAATCAGGGATGTCACGACTTTGGTATCAAGTTGTACTGAGGTGTTCATTGTGCGAGTGGGGAGAGAGAGAGAGTGGGGGGGGGGAAGGGGGAAGAAATGAGTGAGAGAGTGAGACAGAGAGAGGGGGTGGGAGGGAGGGAGAGACAGAGAGAGAGAGAGAGAGAGAGAGAGAGAGAGAGAGAGAGAGACCTACACCTACCTACATAGGGCGGAAAGATCACCATGATAAAATAAAGGAAATCAGAGGTCGTACTGAAAGATATAGATGTTCATTCTTTCCGCGCGCTATACGAGATTGGAATAACAGAGACTTGTGAAGGTAGTTCGATGAACCCTCTGCCAGGCAAAAAAAAAAAAAAAAAAGGTTCAAATGGCTGAGCACTATGGGAACTGCTGAGGTCATTAGTCACCTAGAACTTAGAACTAGTTAAACCTAACTAACCTAAGGACATCACAAACAGCCATGCCCGAGGCAGGATTCGAACCTGCGAACCTGCGACCGTAGCGGTCTTGCGGTTCCAGACTGCAGCGCCTTTAACCGCACGGCCACTTCGGCCGGCTCTGCCAGGCACTTAAATGCGATTTGCAGAGTATCCATGTAGATGTAGATATAAGGAAAGATCACAAGTTGACATGCCTTTCACAGTGGAAGCGAAAATGGATGCGCAAAGTGAGGTAAAGTACATAGCGTTCGTGGAGTAAAAAAACTCGGTACAATTCGAATGGGATAAAAGTTCTTTCACAAGCTTTAGGCTACTGTCGTAGGGCGGTAGAAGATTCACGAACACTTTTTTTGTAATGGCTTGATTTCAGTTTATTAAAAATCCATAAAAGATAAACTATTTTGCAGACCAGCTTCACATTTGCCCTACATTATTTGCAATACATGGACTACGAACAGCTTCTTCGTGTCTGGCTGCGAACATGCCCTAGGAACGAGGATATTGCTTTTATAAGGAAACTCTCAGCTACATGTAAAAGAAGTGGACTTGTCTCCCAAACCGCTTACGCGCAGGTATGTGTCGAGACGATCCTAGGTCGTTAAGAGGATTTCCTCTACAGTAATCAGTAACGACCGAGCGTCCATCAGTTCAAATCGACGTATTACGAACAACCGAAAAGCTCCAGAAGGAACAGGAAACGCAACGGCAGTGAAATAAAATCTCGTTATACTGCACCGATGAATTTCAAAGGACAATCTTCTTTCTGCTCCGCTCAGCAGTTACCCGTGCGCGAGCCAACCTTCCGCTTCCGTCTGACCTAGTTGCAGTAACAAGTTTAGGGTCTGCCCTCAGCGCATTGCGTCTGCCCTTAAACGAGCCCACACAGAGGATACAACGAGCCCTCCGCACTTTGGGAGTAACTACAGTAAGGTGCTGGGAAATCCCCTTCAGTGCACACGTAGGATTACATCTGCTAGCAGCGAACTGAAAAACAGAACAGTGGCGTTGTGTGGAACGTAGTATGAAAGAGGCGGGAAACATTGTAAATGAACTTGAAATTGGAATAAACTAACTGCGGGAAGATAATGGCCATAAGAGTTTTAACTTAAATCGTGATCGAAAATTAAATTCAAGTAGTAAAGAGATATTAGTTATGTTACTATGCCTGTTTTTATTTATTTATTTATTTAATTTTTTTGGCTTCCTGTGCTCGTATATACCTTTCGTCTGTCTGACAGTAGTTGCGTAATGGCTTATAAAATCGTAGGCCAAAAAATGCATAAATACAAGAAGGTATCGAATACAGAAGACAGCAAAGAATGTCGGATGAGAAACTGAGAAACGTTATTAGAAAAGTGAAGGAAACAGAATTTGTGCATCGAGCCTTGCTTGAAAACAAATATATTATCTTCTCTTTTCTTCTCTGGTATACAGGTGCCGTAAAATAAATTCGAAAGATGGGTAAGGATCAAAGAGAATTCCTTAAAAGTCTTGTACCACTCTTCCCTATATATTATGCTAGCTGAGTACCTAGCGCTCTTGCGGCATGTAGATACGCAGATCTTACCATTATAGTAGTCCATCTAAACCATCCCCTCTCTCTGTCGGTCTCCTACATCCTCCTCTCTTTTTCCATCTCATCCTCCCCCTGTCTCTGTCTATCTGTTGTTTCCTTTCTATGTCTGGCTCCTATGCCTCTATTTCCCTGTCCATCTCTTCTCCCTCCCTTTCTCTGTCCATTTCCTCCTCCCCTCCCTCTGCCCACCTCCTACCCTCTCTACGTGTCGTGCGCTGATATAATTTTGTAGCTACATAAAGTGGTATAAGTGGGTAATGTCTGCTAAATGTGCTCCGTACAGCGTTTCTGGCAAAGAAATGTAAATTTAAATACCATGGCACCATATCTCAAGCGATAACTCAGATGCACGAACGGAGAAAATGCAGTGAGTAATAAACTTTTTTTCCTTTGAAAGGTTTGAAATTATTTGTAAGGTTCGTCGTAAGTCACTAACTACCCTAGATCTCAAATACTGAATAGCAGGAATAGTTGCTATACATTATGCAGCGTGTATATTGTGCAACAAATTTAGTGTAAATAAGGAATAAAAACACTGGTGATCGTATAACCATTTTATCCATTATTTTACCAGCCGGTGTGGCCGTGCGGTTTTAGGCGCTTCAGTCTGGAACCGCTTGACCGCTACGGTCGCAGGTTCGAATCCTGCCTCGGGCATGGATGTGTGTGATGTCCTTAGGTTAGTTAGGTTTAAGTAGTTCTAAGTTCTAGGGGACTGATGTCCACAGATGTTAAGTCCCATAGTGCTCAGAGCCATTTTTTATCCATTATTTTGAGTCGCATCATGTAGCACAAACCGACGAATATGACGTTATCAAAAATATAATATAACAAAGATCAATAGTCAAGGAGTAAATAGTTTCATTACACAATAAATTCTTTCATGTAATTTGCATTACATTCTTCATCTCAGCTCAGCAAGTGTCTCGTACTACTCACTTTCGAAAGTAGCCTATGTTCTTCCTCAATTCACCATACTTTATCGAAATCGAGTCAGTGGGTTAGCAACATTAAATTTAAAAGTCATGAATGATGTGGGAATTTTCAGGCATCTCATTATTTATGACGTCATATGTCCTGAACTATCAGATCTAGGTGAATCATACTCCACAGCGACTTTTCCCTCACAGTAAGGGATATGTGTACCAAATTTGGTTGATATCGGTTCAGTGGTTTAAAAGTAGAAGTGGAATATATACACGTACATAGACATATTTTTATGATATGAATGGATATTTAATTCAAGGAGTTTCAATTCTTTTGGGTCAAATTTATGCACGTGATAGTGGGTCAACAACTGATTACATTGAGACAGGAACCCAGTGGTCGGAAAGACATATTTATCGTGTTATGGACATACACAGCGTACAAAAAAATGTTTCAAATGGCTCTGTGCACTATGGGACTCAACTGCTGTGGTCATCAGTCCCCTAGAACTTAGAACTACTTAAACCTAACTAACCTAAGGACATCACACACATCCATGCCCGAGGCAGGATTCGAACCTGCGACCGTAGCAGCAGCGCGGCTCCGGACTGGAGCGCCTAGAACCACACCGCCACCGCGGCCGCCATCCACAGCGTACACCACGTAACAACAACAAAGCTCATTGTAATTGTTCAAATCCAGGACCTCCAGTCTCGCTGCACGTATTGCGACGACCACCGTACTGAGGTAGGGAACCAATGGTCAGAAACGCATACTTATTCTTTTACAGACATACACCGTGGGCACCACACAACAACTACGTAGCTCGCAATGATTGTTGAGATCAAACCCTGGCAGTCTTAATGCGTGCATGGCAACAGTGCATGAAGTTCTGCCACATTCTCCCAAAGACTCAGGTGTCTGTTGTATACTGGAAACGATAAAGATAATAAGCTGTGTACAACCGTCACTAGTTTGTTTCGTTCATGGATGAGGTCTCACTCACCCGAGATGGTGTTTTCAACAGCGACCAGAGCCATGAGTGGATTGAGGACAATCCCCACGCCATCCACATTGATGGGCACCAGCGAAGATTCTCTGCGAACGTATGAGTGGGCATTGTTCAAAGTCACTTAATAGTACCTTTCTTGCAGCATCCCCATTTGACTGGTCCACATTACCTGGTGTTCCTGCGAGATGTGCTGCTGCAGTTCTTGGAGACCATACTACTTCATGTGATTAAAGATAATGGTGCACTAGCCCACTTCGATGTTATTGTCCATGAACAGCTTAACAACATTTACCCTCAGCATTCGATTGGGAGGGAAAGTCCTGTTCCATGGCCAGTTCGATCGCCATGTCTCATACGTCTAGAACATTTCCTGCTGGGGTGAAATTAAACTCGGTTGGCTGGTTGATTTGGGGGAGAGGATGAAACAGCGAGGTCATCGGTCCCACAAGATTAGGGAAGGATGGAGAAGGAAATCGGCTGTGCCCTTTGAAAGGAACCGTCCTGCTATTTTCCAGAAGCAATTTAGGGAAATCGTGGATAACCTAAATTAGGATGACCGGACGTTGGTTTGAACCGTCGTCTTCCCAAATGAGAGTCCACTGTGCTACCACAGCACGACCTTTCTCTAAGTTAGGACGTTGGTGTATGAACCCCTCATAGAAATGGGTGAAGACTTGCTGCCTAGGGTCCAGGCTGACTCTCTACTAGTTTCGCTCAGATCTTTGAGAGAGTGTTGCAGAACTTCATGCGCCATTGTCAAGTATGAATTGAGACTGGGGTCGTCGATTTGAACAACCACTTTGAGCTATGTTGTTGCTGTACTGCGTATGTGCATAACATAATAATTATGCGTTTCCGACCATTGGATCGACGTCTCAACACAATCGGTTGAGGACCCACTATTACCTGTTTTAGTTTGACCTAAAATGTTGCTGTGCGGGATTAGCCGAGCGGTCTAAGGCGCTGCAGTCATGGACTGTGCGGCTGGTCCCGGCGGAGGTTCGAGTTCTCCCTCGGGCATGGGTGTGTGTGTTTGTCCTTAGGATAATTTAGGTTAAGCAGTGCGTAAACTTAGGGACTGATGACCTTAGCAGTTAAGTCCCATAAGATTTCACACACATTTGAACATTTGAACCTAAAATATCTGAGACAGCTTGTACACAAAATAAATGCCACTGAAATATTAGTCCATTGTGTTAGAATGCGGACTGCGTACATACACCTTTCACCAGCCCAGCTCCCCACTCCACCCACTATCAAACCCACCCGCATATACCGTTTCTTCTACAAGTGATTCTCCAAGTGCTTTCGGCAAAATGCATTTCTGTCGGATGTACTAGTCCCTTCTAAGAACTGGAGAGAGACCCCATAATCGCGTCCTACTATGGGTTAAGCAAAATGGAAGTGTTGACGAGAGACGGTCATTCACTGTAGATGTCAATATTCACAAGGAAACGATTTTGGTACATAACTCTATTTGACACAAAACCAGAAGTGGTGCTAAGAAATTCATTCTAAAC
This sequence comes from Schistocerca americana, assembly GCF_021461395.2. Taxonomy (NCBI): domain Eukaryota; kingdom Metazoa; phylum Arthropoda; class Insecta; order Orthoptera; family Acrididae; genus Schistocerca; species Schistocerca americana. Next base: position 100,034,751 of record NC_060121.1, read on the forward strand.
GCGAGAGGTAGTGATCAGGTTTCGCCTATCATCTCAAAGGAACAAATCTAAGGAGCTAGTTTTAGTTTGTGTTACAGGTACACATCTGTGACGTTTTTGCTACGCAACAATACCTTAGTTTATTCTGCACAAGACACACTAACAGACACTAGTTTTTGGTGCTATCAATTTTTGTCTCAACCTCCATATTCTCCCGGGGCGGCATCCTGCCACTTCCTCCAACATTCTTGGATGTGGAAACCGTTGTGTGGCAAGAATTTTCAGAATGAAAAACATGGGATTTTCGAGGTGTGACGCTTCCTGTTCAGCCAAACTAGAGACTACCACAACCAACCTCTCCGCAAAATCGTCCACCGCTGTCCTACAACAATGGCTGCTTCAGGCACTGGCACATAATTGATAGATGGTAAATTGGAGCCACTACTGTTCCAGTGGTATTATTGATATCTGGGACGTTTCGGCTGCATTCCGACACGGAGTCTGCGTGGAAGCCGGGGATTTGCTTACAAATACAGATCAGGAATGGACCAGTTAAAGAGTCGAATGTTACGGATCGCATATTTTAAAAATGAAGACTCTGCTGTTACGTAACAGCTATACCGGCTTTCCTCCTTCAATAGTTCCACAAGAATGTCGAGTCAGAATTGTGTTCTGCGGTCGCTTCACACTCATCGCCTCGTCCTCCCTTAGTGAATTGTGCAGGAGTATAACGCCAATCACGTGTGTTTTGTGAGAATGGAGGTTAAGACGAAAATTAAGTGATGCAGTGTACAGAAATACAACTGAGTGATATCTGACTTATATTCTACTTTACAGTCAACACTTTAGACGTAAAACTTACAGATTTCTCCCCATGCAAACGAAATGGTGGTATTCTTGTTCATTATTCCATAATAGGAAAACAAATTTGCTACATCAAATAAAAATTATGCACAGAGAAATGACACTGTTATGCCTCTGTGACCAAACACATATCTGTACTGTTTTGGGGATGGCAACTTGCGTTTATAGGCTAACGTCGAGTCGTGCTGATTATCATACATTTCTGTAACTTTTTTGAAATTTGCTGTAAATGTATTTTAATAAGTAATGACTGGTTGCGGAATTAACTTCACCCTTGTGTCAGATTTTCTTCTACTGTTATTACAGACGCGGTATCGCTTGAAAAGCGGATGTGTGTCAAGATAATTGTTAAACAGTCTGTAGTAGGTATTAAATATTAAAATAAATTTACATACATAGAGACATATGTGGAAATACACATAAAAGGTGTAATGGATATAACTGCAGATATTTCTACTGGTGACTGAGAACAGTGTTCTAAACAACACTACGCCACTATTTACCTCATTATAAGAGTAGTAATTATAGCTATCAGAAGCAATTTTCTTTTAGGTTGGTTAGTACCTCCAAGTGCATGTGGCAAGACCAAGCCATTAATGCTTACTTTCCCCTGGGCAGCAGGTCATGTGTCAAAGAGTGGATACATCAACACTGAACGTGTATTCCATTTAGTGGTGCAGTTATAGTCATGCAGTAAAGATCAGGTTTTAAAATTTATGATACACTTGTGGAAAGCCCACCTGACCCAGGTAAAAAATAACCAACACACAGATGTGCATACATATTAACGGTTAGGGTACCATATATAAAAATATCTGTAGTTACACATATAAGAGCCTGTATATACAAAATGGAAATGTGTGTGTGTGTGTGTGTGTGTGTGTGTGTGTGTGTGTGTGTACATGTGCATACATATTTATAAAATGATACATACAGACTAATGAGCCAAATGATTATGACCATGTCTACCATGACATTGGATGCTGCCTGGTGGCGCTGTGGCCATGTGATGTGGCAACAAAAAAATACTAGGGGAGCGAAGATATGTGTTCAATTGGGGAAATCCATTGACATAAGTGACTTTGACAAAGAGCAGATTACTGTTATATAGAGACTGTGTATGAGTATCTCGAAAACGGTGAAGTTGGTTGAACGTTCATGTGCTACTGTCCTGAACATCTACAGAAGAAGTAGAAGGTCAGTGAAACTATCACTAGACGCTAAATGGTTGGACGTCGTCGATTCTTCACAGAAATTATTTTTCGGGGGCTTATGTTCTCTGTAAAGTACTATAGATGGTGATCTGTGGCATCTCTGCCGAAAGAGAACAAGCGTTTAAGAGCGCACCACTCATGTAATATAGTCGGAGCTCCTCAGCAGACCACTTCTATACATTCACATGTTGATCCAACGGTGTCATCAATTACGACTGCAATGGGCACAAGATCATCGGCGTTCGACCATCTATCAATGGAAACGTGTCAGCCCTTTGGGTAATTCACATTTTTGGTATAATAGGCCGATGGGCGTCTCCACAAACACCGTTACTGGGGTGAATGGCAGATCGAAACGTTCAGTGCGCCACGAATGGAGGTTGGTGAGGGTATTGTAATGCCATGGGAGACATTCTGCTGTTCTCGCATGGCACCTGTGGTGGTAATAAAAGACATGCTGACAGCTGTGAACCACCTGTATCCCTTTATGCTTGTATTCTCTGATAGTGACGTCACCTTTAAGCAATATAACTGTCGAACATCAGAGCCAAAATCATTCTACAATGGTTTGAGGAGCATTATAGTGAACTCACTCGGATCTAGTTTGCCTGATGTAAATCGTATGGGACCCATCTGGGCCACTATTGGGTGCTATCACTGCGTACGCAAATCAGCAACCCATTATATAAGTGAATAACATGACCTGTGCATAGACATCTTGAGCCACACAGCTCCGCAAACCTACCAATAAATTGTCAGATCCTTGCTACAGCGCATCAGTGATTTATTTTGTTCCAAAGACATTCAAAGAAGCTATCAATTAGGGGGTCATAATAATTTAGCTGATCGGTGGGTGCATCTACATAAATGTATGTACAAACAGAACAATATTCACTGCTGACTGACGAGTCATTGTTCTGGTAAATAATAATTCCCATGTCCAGTGGTTGCATGAATAGCAGTAATACCACGAGTCCATGTTTACAATTACAAACCCATGTGCTCGCTGTCATTTCTAGGCAATGATAGTCCACCTGTAGCTGACTCAAGTGATGAGTTTTTGGTTAAATGGGGAGTTAAATAGATTAGCGGGTTGTCGCCGAGCACACAAGGAGTTTGACGTTATGTTGCGGGAGTTGCTGGCGAGTTGAAATGGAATAAGAAGGGGGTCATTTCTGATACTGCTTACAAACGCAACTGATGCTGTCACATATAAAAATCAGCTGCCAGCAACAGGCATCGAATCTGTGGTCTTCACTGTGGAGCTGGCCAGCGTCAAGGAGGTATCACTACCCGCCACGATCACCTGTGAAACTGCCTGCTTTGGGGGCTCGCACCTCTGTACTGCTGAGCATCCACCATCAGCACGCCCTGCCAGCCAGGCATTGACACTGGGATTTGCTCCCTGGATGCCCACACTTCTGTCTCTCACCACAGCTGGGGTCAGGTCTCTTGCCCATCTTACTAACAGTGATTTGAACATACACCTACTTACACAGAAGATTAAACCGTGAAATGATGTTGGTCTTCGTACAGCTGCAAAAATACGAAATTGTACCTAAAGACTTGCAACGAAAATTTCAATAAGAAACTAAAAACATACCAAAATTTCTCGGACCCAAGCAAACACCAGTACTGAGGTAAGTGGTCCATGTTCCTAAATACAGCCACCACGGAGCAGTAGAACTATGCTATGCAGTGGTGTGAGAATACCAGTGGTGTACAACCTAGTTGAACTTCTTCCGAAATGGCAAAACGTGGCACCACTGCAGTGAGGCCACCGTAAATTGGGTGTTCATAGCCGCATCTTAGTGATTGGAAACTGTTTAGCTCAATCAAAATCAACCCCAGATCTGTTGGCAGGAAAAGAAGCGTGTGCCCTGTCAAAAGCTATACAAATATTAAGTCAGGGAGAAAACATCATAGTGATGGGAAGCACCGTGCCACCACATTTGAAGAGTACAGGGAAAAACAAGGTAAGTCATTTTTTCCCCAAGTTTCGGGTGCCATTAGATTCTCCGTCGAAAGGATTACCTTTTAGCAGCACGAAACAGCAATTGAAATAGCTAAGTCGTGGGTTTGCACTGAGGTGAAAACAGTCATGGTATAGCTATATGCACATATACAGATGGCGCTAGTATCGCGTACACGAGGTATAAAAGGGCAGTGAATTAGCAGAGCTGTCATTTGTGCTCAGGTGATTCGTGTGAAAAGATCTCCGACGTAATTCAGGGCTGGCGACGGGAATTAGCAGACTCTGAACGCGGAATGCTAGTGGGAGCTAGACTCATGCGACCATGCCTGAGATGGGATTTGTCTCTCAACTGTTTGGCCTTCGCCTTCAATACTGCTCATCATGAGGCATATCGCACGACCCCAGCTAGATTAATGTTTTCATTTAATCTCAATTCGCCCCTGGCCAAAATTTGATCCTTGAATGATTTACTACCCGAGAAAGTTACTGCCGTGGAGATCAAGGTGTCTTGGGAGGCAGCCAAGAAACACGTTATAAGAACTTATAACCGGAAGAAGAAGACGTACAACAGAAGTAGGAAGGAGGAGGCGCCTGAGATGGTCGATAGTGTATTTTTGAGAAAATACCGCAGGCAAGCTCAAGGCAGCCAGGGTATCGCTGAGAAACTTCTGTCAAGGTTTGTGGGACCGTATATGGTCGTCAAGAAGCTATCGCCGGTGAACTTCTTGCTCGAGGATCTGAGATCAAAGAGACAAACGAGGGCACATCTCAGTCAGATTAAGTCATGGTGAGTGGGGCATGCGCATGGGGTGCCGGGTCAGGTGAATCAAACCTCCCTCCCCCCCCCCCCCCCCCCTTCCAGTTCCGCGTTAAGAGCGGAAGGTTGTGCCATGTGCTCCTGCGATTTGATTGTTCCGGTGTTGTGTGTTCAGTCTATTTCGATTCGCTTTGCGGTGCGCGGGTTGGTGCACCCTCTGGGATTCCGTGCGGGAAGGCGAAAGGGAGTCTCGGGCGGAGACAGAGAGAGAGAGAGAGAGAGAGAGAGAGAGAGAGAGAAAGACGAGCGGGTCTGGGCGGAGCGACGCCGGAAGATCGCCGAAGTCGCGTCGGCAAGTGGAGTGCGCGTGGGGCAGCTGCATTGGGGCCGGCCGAGAAGCGGAACTGGAGGTGCTGCAATGACTTGCTGTCTTTCGTTCTGTGTACAAGTTCAACCTTCCTCAACCTGTGGCTACGGGTTGGCCATTACCTTATTAGCGGCATTTGTATTGATATTGTTAAAGGTGAGCTGTTAGTTTAGTGCATCTTCATCTGGTGGAGTTACAGCGAGACTTCTTTCCGTCGTATTCTGGCTTGCGCTGCTGAGCAGTGAGTATTCCCACGTCGCGTGTCGAAATACTGACTTGTGCCCTGGTTGATTTACGTACGGAGTGCCTATGTGGGCGTGTTTGCTTAAATTGTTGAAGAAGTGTTTCACAATAGCCTCACTTGAGTGTCTTTAAATTGCATTTGTTACTGAACTTACGTCAGTTAAGGGACGCCCAAATTGCCTCGCTAGTCAAGTAAAGTTTAAGTCTACTCTGACGCCACTGTTTACCTGTTGGATTAAAATTAATTCAATCTTAAGCACAACTAGGAATAATTCAAGGCTAATTGAAAGTGCCGTGTTTTTTTTTTGTCCTTTTCTGCTGTTGAGTGTTAAACTGTTTTTGAAACCCCTTTGAGGTCATTTCAGGGTGTGGTGTTAGAAAGAGTTCTGTGGGTGCTGTTGTTATCGGCTCCTGTTGCAACGGGGTTTCTGGCCCACACATCTATCGTGCGCCAGGGGTTTAGTGCCAACCGCCAAGAGTCCGGTAACTTGTTATGAGTCCCTTTCGAATCACCGTCTGACCCACGACTATTAATGGATTTCTGTGGTAAAATTCAAATGAAGGCACTTTCTGGTTAACTTGTCTGAACTGAATGTGCTTGCCTTGTAAAGCAGTTCATTACTGATTCTGAGTAGTTTAAGCAAAGGTAGGGGACTCGTTATTCTGGACCAGACTGTAACTGGCACTAATTGCATTGTCTTGGGAAATCGGTGTGCTACGTAAGATTATAAAGCAAGCGCCATTGTAGGTAAAATTTACCATTTAACTACATGAGTTGGTTCTGTGAATCATTGTGGCACACGGGCAAACGTAAGACAGTGCTGTAGTGGGCAGATATTGCTACACATCTGTGATATTGTTTCCTGTAAGCCATTGTGCTCATTAGGTTATGTAAAGCTTAAATACAGTGACCAGTTGGCAATTTTCTATGTTTCGTAATAACATTTTACAAGCATTAAAGTTTTGGGAAAGGTGTAAATCTCAAATTTGCAGATTGTTTGATGTTAAATAAGTTGTTTATGATTCATGTTAAATCGGCTGATGTACATTTAAATTGAACAAGTTATATGTCAATATGTTGTTACCAGTACCTGCATGAATTTTCTTGCGTAGTAAATTAAATTTTATATTCTATCCTCAGTTTGTTGCTCAGCCTTCCACTCCAGCAGCCCCTGTATCCTGCTCCCAACCATATCAATGCCATTTCGAATATCGCTAGGGAAGTTATTATTACGCGATGCACAGCGTCAACAGTGTGTTGAGAATACCAGATTTAGGGCATTACCTGTCACCATGGACAACACAGTGGCCGACGCCTTCACCTAACATTCGAGAGCAGCTGAGAATACGTAGAGTTGGCAGTGCTAAAAGACAAGCAACACTGCGTGAATTAACCTCATGAATCAATGTGGGACGTACGGCGAATGGATCTGTTAGTAGAGTGCGACGAAATTTAGCCTTGACGGGCTATGACAGCCGACGACACACGATAGTGTCTTTGCTAACAGGAAGACATCGTCTGCAGCGCCTGTCCTATGCTCATTAGACCTTAGACGACTGGAAAACCGTGGCCTGGTGAGACGACTCCCGTTGATGAAAGGTGGTGGTAGGGTTCGAGTGTGGTGCAGGCCTCACAGTGCCATGGGTCCAAGTTGTCAACAAGGCACTCTGCAAGCTGGTAGTGGCTCGTTAATGGTATATGCTATGTTTACATGGAATGTCCTGGGTCCTGGTTATGTTCAGTTACTTGGAGACGATTTGCAGACATTCACGGGCTTCATGTCCCAGACAACGACGCGCCATGTCACCAGGCCACAGCTGTTCGCAACTGGATTGAAGAACATTCTGGACAATTCGAGCGAAAGGGTTGCCCGCCCAGATTGCCGACGTGAACCCCATCGAACTTTTGTGGGACACAATCGAGAGGTCAGTTCGTGCACGAACTCCTGCTCCGGTAACCCTATAGAGGCAGCACTGCTCAATGTCTGTGCAGGGGCTTCCACTACGTCTGCCAAAAAGGAGGTCCGGCACGATGTTAGGAGATATCCGGTAACATTTACCACCTCAGTGTATTTGCCCTTAAAGTTTTGGCGTACAGGCAAAAGAAGCAAATAACTCAACTGTTCCACGTACAATCCAGGTAAGCCCAATGTTCCTGCGAAAAAAATGAGGTAAGTCAACTGCAGCTCAATACATGGCCTCGCAATCGGCGAAATTTCGCGCCATTACATGTTTGAGATTTTATTGTTGGAAGCGTTCCTCTTTTACGTTTTGTTTCTTAGTGTAAGTTGTTATTTTAGTGCTGTGTAAGAAATTGAGCTGTGCTGTTCAGATATCGACAATGGGCCGTAGACAAGATGGAATTCTCGACCAATTTAGAAGCACTTTCCACGTGAAAGATAAAGAAGAAATTAAAAAGGGAACAACCATGAACGTTCTTCACAGAAGAAACGCTGAAATTTCTACCAACGCAAATGAGGTGCAAGACACAAAGCTATCAAAGCCAAGAAGTTGGAAGCCATTTGGGTGGATTTTGCTAAAAGTTCACAATACCAAATATAACTACGAACGACGTGTGTTACAGGCGTCAGCTCTCCGTATATTCATTCAGTATATTTGCATTCTCCTCTTGATGTAGTCAGGGCAATGCCAAGAAAGGTCCGAACGACGCAGTTCATTATGAATTACCTAGACGTGACAAACATCAAGATCACATTTCCAGAACGAGGTGATCCGTACTGTGATAAGGACGTTGGTCTATCAATTTGAAACAACGGATGGAAATCTCAGAGTTTCGTAGGCATGATTTAAATTTCGAGAATGAAACCATCACCTCATACCGTGGAGAGTGTCTGTCAGGAAATGGTGTACGATTGGAAAGTTCTTTTTAAACAGGCTTATGTACTGAAATGTTCATTAAACTTCGGGGTCGTGATGGAAATTGAGTACACAGCAATTCACCCTCGTCTTATGAACTGGAAGGACATATATAGTGGACCCATCGTATCCAGCATCATAAGACAGGTAGACAAAGGTGAATCAAAACATAAATAGGAGAATTCTAGCTACGTTCTTTGTTCTATACAGGTAGCTGCAAGTACAGGTATTACTGCTATTCTGCTATCCTTCAAACTTTCGTTTAAGATCGTCTAGGTGTGAAAATGTGTAAGAAAAGATTCTATTATCTGTAGGTCACCTACATGTTTGTAGAGCAAAGTACCAAGATTTAGGCAGCAATGAAGTTTCTCCTTGGATTGTCACATGACTGATAACTTAGAAGATAACTGTGAGTTTCCATGGTTATGGAAGTATTAGAACTGATAGCAATTATAGAAATGTGAATTATGCTATCAGATATATCATAAAAATATTTGAAATAATAGTAAAACATTCATTCACACAAAGAAAACCTAGTGTTGCAGACTCACATGCTCCGTTCTCTTTCTGTTTCAGAAGACTTACCTGGTTTAATTCCTGAAAAGTTGGTATTTTGAATGAATTTTTGATGTAGTTCCGTACAGCGATGTTACTCATACCAGAAACCATCCCATTTTGTTCATCAAACACAAGACTTCAGTACCGTAGTTAGTTTGAAAACAGTACTTTGTATGATACACGCTAATTTAATTTTGAAGCTGAAAATTCGTTTTCTAACCTTCATTGAAAAGGTGACTTACCTGGTTCTTTCCCCGAACCCTTCATTTAACCCATTTCACATGATTCTTGTCAGATAAACCTATGAACGTTGGTACTGTCTGTCTTCGTATGTATTTAGTCCATAAAGAAGTAGCAAATTTCGCTTCATACAATATACGGCCTTACTTCCCATAAGAAGAATTTGTATGGTGCTGAGTAAAATGTTTTTCGGAAATCAAGAAATACCGCATCGACATGATTCTTGGCTTTAGCGATCTCTCGGTTCCGAGAGTTCTGGACCCTGTGCAGGAAATTGGAATGGAGATCAACATAAACATAGTTTCCGCCCTTCTTATTACTCATGAAAACCACACATTGCGTGTTGTACCACCATACAGCGAGACCTTCAGAGGTGGTGATTGAGACTGCTGTGTTCACCGGTACCTCTAATACCCAGTACCACGTCCTCTTGCATTTAAGTACGCCTTATTCGTCGTGGCATACTATCTACAAGTTCATCAAGGCACTGTTGGTCCAGATTATCCCACTCCTCAACGGTGATTCGGCGTAGATCCCTCAGAGTGGCTGGTGGGTTATGTCGTCCATAAACAGGCCTTTTCAATCTATCCCATGCATGTTCGATAGGGCTTATGTCTGGAGAACATGCTGGCCACTCTAGTCGAGTGATGTCGTTATCCTGAAGGAAGTCATTCACAAGTTGTGCCTGATGGAGGCGTGAATTGTCGTCCACGAAGACGAATGCTTCGCCAAAATGCTGCCGATATGTTTGCACTATCGGCCTGAGGATGGCATTCACATACTGTTACGGCGCCTTCCATGACCACCAGCGGCGTACGTCGGCCTCACATAATGCCACCTTCAAACATCAGGGAACCTCCACCTTGCTGCACTCGCTGAACAGTGTGTCTGAGGCGTTCAGCCTGACCGAGTTGCCTCCAAACACGTCTCGGACGATTGTCTGGTTTAAGGCATATGCGACACTCATCGGTGAAGAGAACGTGATGCCAAATATGAGCGCTCTATTCGGCATGTTGCTGGGCCCATCTGTACCGCCCTGCATCGTTTCGTGGTTACAAAGATAGACCTCGTCATGGACGTCGGGATTGAAGTTGGGCATCATCCAGACTATTGGGCACAGTTTGGGCTTTAAGACGACGTCCTGTGGCTACGGGAAAAGCGTTATTGAACAGGGTGGCGTTGCTGTCAGCGTTCCTCCGAGCCGTAATCCGTTGGTGGTGGTCATCCACTGCAGTAGTAGCCCTTGGGCGGCCTGAGCGAGGCATATCATCGACAGTTCCTGTCTCTATGTATCTCCTCCATGTCCGAACAACATCTCTTTGATTCACTCCGAGCCGCCTGAGCCCTTTCCTTGTTGAGAGCCCTTCCTGGCACAAAGTAACAATGCGTACGTGATCGAACAGCGCTATTGACTGTCTAGGCGTGGTTCAACTACAGACAACACAAGCCGTGTACCTCCTTCCTGATGCAATGACTGGAACTGATCGGCTGTCGGAACCCCTCCGTCTTATAGACGCTGCTCATGCGTGATTGTTTACATCTTTGGGCGGGTTTAATGACATCTCTGAACAGTCAAAGGGACTGTGTCTGTGATACAATATCCACAATCTTCAGGAGCTCTGGGAACAGGGTTGATGCCAACCTTTTTTTGATGTGTGTATGATCGTGCGTGTTTTGTGTATCTTCCGCTACCCTTCTTGTAGATGGGTGTAATCAGCTTTTTCTTCCAGTTACTAGGCTCGGATTTTTTTTCCGAGGAATTAATGGTATATTATAGTTAGGGCTGCGGTTTACCAGAACTACGCGTCGGTAGTTCGTGCGAGAGAGGAACTGGAAGCCGATGATTTGTCTTTGTCTGTTTGCCATTTATCAGAGTTAGTCCATTGTTTATTTCATAACACTACAAAATATAAATGTAAGAGATAAAAATGCAAATAACTTCTGTGCACTTATATGACTGAAGCAATTACTTTTGGTGAAAGTACAGTTTGCATGTAAAACATGAAATCCATATAAATACAGTTATTATTTTGTACTCAATAGAATATTATAGATGTAAGAGATAAAAATTAGTTGATTGCATAACCTCTGTGCACTTATATGACTGAAACAATTACTTTTGGTGAAAGTACAGTTTGCATGTAAAAACATGAAATCCATATAAATACAGTTATTATTTTGTGCTCAGTAGAATGTTCTTCATCGTCATTAAAGGGTAAACCTTTCCTGCCGGCCGGAGTGGCCGAGCGGTTCTAGGCACTACAGTCTGGAACCGCGCGACCGCTACGGTCGCAGGTTCGAATCCTGCCTCGGGCATGGATGTGTGTGATGTCCTTAGGTTAGTTAGGTTTAAGTAGTTCTAAGTTCTAGGGGACTGATGGCCTCAGAAGTTGAGTCCCATAGTTCTCAGACCCATTTGAACCGTTTTTGAAAGTTTCCTGCTATCATTAATAAGTGTAACATTTGTTTATGAGTAACAGAAATATGTTTTATGCAAGCTTGACTAGGTTGTGAATGGATGTTTGACATGTTCTCTTTCGAATTGCTTTTAAATTCACCTTTTTTTGTGAAAATTGCCTTTTTGTAGCAGGGTATGATAAATGTATACTTTTTTAAATTATGTCACGACGTCTCTCTGTTTCACAGTAAAAATAAAATTTTTTTTAATGGAACCTTAACTAAACATTTGCAGTTTCAATTTAGCCTCAAATATTGTTTATTTTTAAGTGACACTCAGCCAGATAACTATGGTTGGTTGGTTGGTTTTTGGGGGAGGAGACCTGACAGCGAGGTCATCGGTCTCATCGGATTAGGGAAGGATGGGGAAGGAAGTCGGCCGTGCCCTTTGAAAGGAACCATCCCGGCATTTGCCTGGAGCGATTTAGGGAAATCACGGAAAACCTAAATTAGGATGGCCGGACGCGGGATTGAACCGTCGTCCTCCCGAATGCGAGTCCAGTGTGCTAACCACTGCGCCACCTCGCTCGGTGAGATAACTATGTAGAACAACAATATTCTATACGTTACGCTGACCTTTATATATCCTCACTCACGCGGTCCATCTCCTCTGGCTTCTGGGAGAATCTAGTAAGACGCTATCCTCATGCACAAACAGAGCAATGGAAATGAGGTTACACCCGCGAGGTAAGTCAAATACCTAACGTACAAGTAACGTGGCTACAATCTTAGCTGGCCTAGGTTACTGGAAGAACTACCGTAATCTACGCTTACTTATGATAGTCTGCGGTAGTCTACGGTAATTTTGTAGCTCTAATTACGGTTAAAAGAGCCGCGAATACGGTATAGATTTTAATAGTGTTTCGTCAGGCCCGGTTGCTTTGAATTCAGTTACACACTGGAGGAATAAAGAATTTCGTTGTGCTTCCCAGAAAATATTAAAACGTACGCCAGTTTTAATTTTGTGCCTAATGAGAACCATCTAAGCGACCTCCATTGTCTCAACATACCCAGTAAACCAGTTCACAAGCTTGCGCTAGCGAATGAAATTTGCTCCACACTGCAGAGGAATCACTCTCTGGCACCGTATCACCCGCAGTGAAAGGGAAAGGAAAGGCGTTACTCTGAGTGGCGTACGAGAAAACCCCTATCTGAGATATAAAATTTTGTGTGATAGTACGAATTTTCTCCTCAAGAATACGCCTCCCTTCGCTTGGGATGTAAGAACCTTCATACTCAAATCGCAAAATTATCCTCTGAGAGCAGAATCATTCAACCCACTCCGCAATCATAGCCGAAGGCGATTGCATCGCTTCTCTACCGAGCCAACAGAGCAAGAATTGCCTTAGTCAGAACTCTGCATTAAAGTTTATCGTCATTTGTATTTTGTGAGAAAAGACTAGTTTTGGAACAAGATAATTAATGAAATTTCACTGACATTCCTGTGGTCGTGAATTGTAACGAAGTCAAGTACTTCATCTTGTTCAAGCTTTAATAATGTGATCTAATATTTTATATGTAGTAGGACTGTTAAAATTTTCAAAAATATCGGGATTCCGATATACAGATTTTTAAGAAAGTATCATTGTCGATCATCGATATATTGAAAATAATTATCTATATATCGATGAAACGACGTCCGATCCAAAAATATATCGGGGCACATTGTAAATTTACTGCTAGTTTATAGCTGCGTATATAAGTATTGATTTATTATTAGATATTCTGTATATAAAAAATTTAACAACATGTTCATCACCTTAGAGCAAGAACTAAAATGAAAACTATGCACGTTCACGCTTAGCGATAACCACTTTGCTAACTATGCTAATTGCAGGTAAGTAGCACAATACAAGGTGTCCGATGGGTCCATCGTTCAGTTACGTCACATGTCGGATTTCTCTTGGAACACTTCATGTCGACTTTTATGATTTTTCAACTCGAAAACGCCAGCGACCTAGCAGTTGTAGTGTCAAAATTGCGTGGTGAAGTTAAAAATTGCAGTTTCTGTTGGTTGGTGACCCCGAATGCCGATCTGTTGGTGACCGCGAGCGCCGATTGCGTCAGCATTTCTCCTCAAACGTCTCCGCCCTCTGCAATGACTAGTCTTGTCATTTAGATTTTTGTTCATCATTTTCAGCAACTATCTTGTTATTTTATTCCAGTGACACCGCATTTACCCCCCCCCCCCCCCTTTAATGCAATCAGACATTTTCATTGTGCATCTTCATTGTGCCACCTATACTTGCTTCTCACAGTCAGAGAGGAAGACTAGGTGATATAAGCTCAAAAAGTAGTAAGACTCCTTCACACAGCGAAAGTAAAATTATTTTCTATTACAATTTCAAAAGAACGACTTCAAATATTTATCGAAAATTGCGAAAAGAATACAGTGTAAATTCATTAACTGACACTCGAGTTTGTCGCTTCGATATTGATATATTCGTGCAAAGAATGTCCCTAATATATGGCTACTTTTTGGAAATATCGATATTTTATCAACAGCCCTAGTTGTAATATTTTCTCGGCCCTTTCAGCAGTTAAGCTAAGAACGCACCATTGTCCATACGAGTGTTATTTCGTCTGATATACTAGGGCTATTCAGAAAGTAAGTTCCAATTGATCGCGAAATTGAAACCACATTGAAAATCAGAAATATTTTATCTGCATAAGTTAGCTACAGCTTCCAGCCACTCCGACTTAGACATCTGTCGTAGCTTTGTATCAAACTTCCAATATTCTCGTCATAGAAGGCAGCCGCCTATGCTTCCCGCCAATTCTCTACGCTCATCTATAGCTCGTTGTCTGTGCGAAAATGTTGTCTTCATAGCCAGTAATTAATGTGAGCGGAGATGAAACACAGAGGGAGCCAATTATGGGCTGCAGTGCGAGTGATCAAACACTTGCCATCGAAAACGCTGCAGGAGTATTTTGATTGCCCCTGTAGATTGTCACAAAATATGAACCGTATGACAGTTCTGTAATGTGAGCTGCATAACATCAGGCGAAATCTCTCACCATGACCTCATACTTGGTGGGAGACACTATTTCCTAAGACATCTTTATTTACTCACCATGCGCTCAGAATTGAAAAGAGCGAAGTGATGTAACCGACAGGCATACTAGAGACAATTTCGAACACATATGTGCAAAGCTTAATTAGATTTTTACAGTGGTTTCCATTTCTTAACGGATCGTAACTTACTTTCCAAAAATCCCTCGTAAAAAGTGCAAATACTGAATAAAATATGCCGCTAAATTTCGGTGTTTTTTCATGTTTCCAACGTTTCTAGGTAGGTGATTAGTGACAACAGTTCTCTGATACGTTTGCTGCCGTAATTGCTATGAACTTCAGATGTGGTTTGTGTTTCATATTTCTTAGTAAACCGTAAGTGAAGCACTTGCCTATAACCGAACACTACAGAAGGGCATAGCATTTGATTTATTCTGACAAAGAAAATTTAACGGCTGCATTTGCTTTTCCAGTTCACACCCTTCCGCAAAGAGACCAAGTTTTTGTTCAACGATATAGAAAGTAAAAGGCAATCAACCAATTAATTTGGAGAAATGTTGTCCTTGCAGAAGTAGGCCGTTTTGTGAAACGATGCAAAAATAGAGTAATAAGCGGATATAATCACTTATTTGCCACCATAGTATGCAATGATTTCAGAAATATGCAGACGAAGTTGTGACAGAATTTCAGTCAGAGAGTAACAGAAAATTAATTCAGTGTTTATCAGTCGACTGACTCACATAAAAGCACGGACAAATGTCGTGTCAGCAGATCCTTTTCCGCCTTCCGCTCGTGGCCGCTGGCACGTGAAAGGAAAGACGAAAAGTTAACAACACCGAAGGGACGGCGTGTGTGGCAGAGTTTCTTTTGTTTGAAATGCTCCACACCCTCCAGCTTTTGTACGTAATGGAACGCTACTCCCAAATGGCCCCGATCCCTCTACGTTCCAGAGGTGAATACAGAGTAGCCCACCTCCATGCCACCACGCTCTTACACGCGAACCGCACTCTCGGGAGTAATTCTCGTTGAAAGGAAAAGAATCTACTCTATCCACCGGCACATTCAGAGAGGAAAACGCACAGGTCGAAAAACGTATGGAAAAGAAGCGCCGTGGTGGTGCGGAGGAGAATGAAAAATTTTTCTTTAAATGAAGACATGATAGCCTCAGATCCAGTTTTATTTATATATAAGGTGTTACAGTGCGGCTGTTGTACTGTATGAAGTAGTTGTGAACTGCAAGCCTAATGTGAAAGTACTGAAATGAATGTGTTGATTTTATTATGCTGCTGAAAAGCAAGTGTAAAATATCTGCACTACCTATGAATTAGCCGGCCGCTGGTGGCCGAGCGGTTCTAGGCGCTTCAGTTTGGAACCGCGCGACCGCTACGGTCACAGGTTCGAATCCTGCCTCGGGCATGGATGTGTGTGATGTCCTTAGGTTAGTTAGGTTTAAGTAGTTCTAAGTTCTAGGGGACTGATGACCTGAGATGTTAAGTCCCATAGTGCTCAGACCCATTTTGAACCTATGAATTATTTTCCTTTTCTACTGTCTGCAGCCATGAAATTGTCATTTCATCTTTTGTAGGACGACGGATTTATTTTATTTCTATCTGTCTGCTTAATATTAATAACACGAACTGCGAAATGCAGTTTCTATTCTTGAACACTGAATTCCATTGTTTTCTTGTTTAAAGCTTGTCTGGATATGTCCTCTCCACGCGAAGAGGTGGTATTCGGAGCCTGCCGATAATGTTTTGTTTACCTACTTACTGGCGGTAAGCGGCATTTGAATGGATCGTTCCCATCATGATGAGGTCACTGCACACCTTTGACGTGTTACTCATGGGGCAGGGGGGCACGATTTGTGTTAAATGGGAAAACTTCAATTGTGTTGATTTTTGAGTTACTAATTGCTATTAATCACACACTCCTCGATGCCAACTGTTAACGTACGGTGATGGTACTGATCTCATCATCTTTGTTAATCACGTTAGTCAGGCAAACATTGCTTTGTTTTTTATTGACTAGTGATTTTCTTGTACCTCCGGAATAACTATCATATTCGCCACATTTTGTCTTTTGTGCATACACACTTCCGACGCCATTCCCCCTTCCATCGATTTGTGAGCGTTGCGTTCTGCCCTAGTGTCCTGACTGCGTCCTTTGGAACTTCTAGGCTGCCGTCTCTCTAACGAGGAGCCAACTGCTCTACGTCCACTTCACCCTCGGATCACGTGTTCCCCATGCAAGGGTTCACAGGGGAAAAACACACGTTTCTCACGTGACTAACCGGCGAAAACAGTACTTTTCTGAACGATTCCGTTTATGACGTAAAAAGAATTATAACAGAGGAGTGCTCAGTACAGGTACTAAATTGCACATTACAATTAATGAAGTGTGTGTTAGTAAAAATATTAGCTGATATCTGATGTACCTGTTGTGGATTTCATCACCCAACAGTGCTTCACTTACGAAACGTTATGAATGACGTTACATAAGGAAAATGACGGACAGAGACGTCGATCGCTGCATCCACTTCGGTCGTTTCCTTGGACTTTAATATAAGATTATTTTAATCGAACTAGAAGAGCTAGGGACAGTTTTAGAAGATATTCTGATTATTTGATTGTGCCGAAGATCTTGCCACATGGGTAACACCGGTTCCTGTCAGATCACCAAAGTTGATCGCTCTTGGGCTTGGATGGGTCACCATCCAGGTCTGCCGAGTGCTGTTGGCACACGGGGTCCACCCAGCCATTGTGATGCCAATTCATGAGGTACTTGACTGAGAGTTAGCGACACCAGCCACGAAAACTGACAACGGCCAGGAGAGCGGTCTGCTGACCACATGCCCCTCTATATCCACATCCGGTGATACCTCGAGGATGGCGGTGAAACGGCGGCCAGTCGGTCCTGCTGGGCCTTCACGGGTTGTTCGGACAGTGTTTGTTTGTTTGATGGCCAGACCTGCCCTTGTGATACTGTCGTAGACGCAATGACCTATATGAAGTAACTGTAAGGCTGTCCGTCAGTGCTGGTGATAGATTCCAGTGAAACTGTTGCAGCTTATGCATATTGGTAGTGTCATCATCGACCACGCGCGTCGAGCGGCCCTCAGATCTCTGCAGAGGAGACATTTTAAGAGCCGCTGGTGTAGAGGGTTCGGCGTAGCCTACAGGAGCCACTATGCCCAAGTCAACTACAGTCACCTGGAAACGAAGTCGTAGCCATTATGTATAATGTTCCGAAATTTCATAAATATCTACACGGTAGAATTATTTTTCTCAGGATGGATCATAAACCGTTAGTTCCGTAAAATGGGGTAAATTGAAACAATTTTTGATTTTAGTCTTTGCAAGTTCCTACCCTTTGTTTTAGATTGAACTTCTTGCACTTCACTTTCGGGTGGAATTTAACTGATAAGGTTGATGTTCCCCAAAAAATTTTTGGAAGCATTTCGTACCAAAAAAGCTCCTTTTTGTGCCTGTTTAAAGTTTCAACATGGTAGGGTGTTACTTGAAACAGAAAGTATTTTGTTAAAACACTTCATGTTTAAAGCATTCTGGGATACATGAAACACAAGGGTTGATTTTAAATTATCACTGAAAGATTGTTATAGGTTTTGGTACATATTTTTTTTTTTACCCAAAAGGTTAGCCGAGAGCGCTAATGAGCTGCTTCCTGGACTCAGGTAGCGCGCCAGCCCCCGGATCGAATCCACTGGGCCAGCCGATGTGGTTTTTCGGCGGTTTTCCACATCCCACTAGTTGAACATCGGGCTGGTCCCCACGTCCCGCCTCCATTACACGCCTCACAGACATTTCACACTATTCATGGTTTACAGTAGAAACAGACTGTTGGGGTATACTAATTCCGCCTTGGGGGATATGGGAAGGCAGCAGGAAGGGCATCCGGCCACCCAGTAAAATTAACCATGCCAAATCCGATTTAACGGTGCCGACCCTACACAAAGATGTGGGAAAAAGGCTCTAGCTTTTAAGCAAAAGCAAAAACACAGAGGAAATATGTGACGGAAATTAAAAGGAAATCACATTCTGTGTTTTGCAGTCAGTTTACTTCAAATGACAAAATAATAATACATATGATGCACCCCTAAGTAAATTACCTTATGAATTTCTCACAACAAAAATTAGTTCCATTACATACAATTTTAAAGTTTACTGACAGAACAGAAGTAAATGACGGTACAGCAAAATGAAATCATTTTATTTAGTTATTTTATTTATTCATTCATTTATTTAGTCATTTATTTAGTCGTTTATTTAGTCATTTATTTAGTCATTTTATTTAGTTATATTAGAAAGACCACACTTTCCCAAAAGCTCGTTCACTTCAACTGGGAATCAGTATCTCCTCTTTTTACAAACAATGATTTCGTGTTGCACAAAATATCGTCAGCATGAACCACACTTTTATCATCTTCAGATGGAAATGAAAATATCTGAGATGCTTTTGTAGACATCCTCGTTAATCTACGTGAATAATAATTCACTTGAATGCTTAAAAACAGTGCAATGAAGTTCTTAATTCCTTCTGTTTTTGTTCCTTCATCTTGTATCTAGTTAGCCAACAATTGACAATTTAAAAAAAATATAATATAAAATTAACACTCACTGATAACAAGATATTATTGCAATAATCACTTTTACCATAAATGAAAATATAGTTTACCTTCGGTTCACTCACTTGCACATCTAAATATAGCCATATCGGTATGAAAGAATTTCCCACAGTGTTATTTTCTATATCTTCATGTGCATTGCATTCAATAACTTCTTAAACTAACCTACCCATGAAAAATTAACGATCTCCCAAGTATATCCTGTTCCTTGAAGCCTAGACATAATTTACGACGGACGCTCTCCGTATAAACAACATCGCAGTGTTGCCAGTCTCAAAAAACTAAAATCATGCCAGATCGTTTCAAGTTCCCTCACTGTTGCAAGTTACCCCAGTTTACGGTTGCTCTTTTTCATTACAGGAAATATTTGTGTAATTATACAGCACAGAGATAGCAACGCTCTTCACAACTTCCTTCAAATTACGGGTATGAGGTGCCTTATAAGCTTATGTCATATCACGCAAATTCAGACATCCTTTCTCGATTACCTATGGAAATGACCCGGAATTCGACGCACCAGAATATTCTTTTCAAATTGATCTACCTGACAGAGTCATTGCAAGTTTTTCCCATTCATTACCGGCAGATCGCGAACTGGATCACTCACTATGACTTCTCAGCACCACATTCGGAATGGGTTGGCTCATAATCTGAAATCAGTTCCCGATGCTGTAGTACGCAAATATTAAGCAAAATGAAAACGCTTTACATTCAGAATGTGCCATTTTATTGTGTACTCCTAATCGAAACATGCGAGTATTGATTCCCACATCTTTGCAGCACATATTGTGAAACTATCACATAGTGGACATTGGGGAACTGGCAGAAATATCTACATCTATACTCCGCGAGCCACCTTACGGTGTGTGGCGGAGGGTACTTATTGTACCACTATCTGATCCCCCCTTCCCTGTTCCATTCACGAATTGTGCGTGGGAAGAACGACTGCTTGTAAGTCTCCGTATTTGCTCTAATTTCTCGGATCTTTTCGTTGTGATCATTACGCGAGATATATGTGGGCGGTAGTAATATGTTGCCCATATCTTCCCGGAATGTGCTCTCTCGTAATTTCGATAATAAACCTCTCCGTATTGCGTAACGCCTTTCTTGAAGTGTCCGCCACTGGAGCTTGTTCAGCATCTCCGTAACGCTCTCGCGCTGACTAAATGTCCCCATGACGAATCGCGCTGCTTTTCGCTGGATCATGTCTATCTCTTCTATTAATCCAACCTGGTAAGGGTCCCATACTGATGAGCAATACTCAAGAATCGGACGAACAAGCGTTTTGTAAGCTACTTCTTTCGTCGATGAGTCACATTTTCTTAGAATTCTTCCTATGAATCTCAACCTGGCGCCTGCTTTTCCCACTATTTGTTTTATGTGATCATTCCACTTCAGACCGCTCCGGATAGTAACTCCTAAGTATTTTACGGTCGTTACCGCTTCCAATGATTTACCACCTATGGCATAATCGTACTGGAATGGATTTCTGCCCCTATGTATGCGCATTATATTACATTTATCTACGTTTAGGGAAAGCTGCCAGCTGTCGCACCATGCATTAATCCTCTGCAGGTCCTCCTGGAGTACGTACGAGTCTTCTGATGTTGCTACGTTCTTGTAGACAACCGTGTCATCTGCAAATAGCCTCACGGAGCTACCGATGTTGTCAACTAAGTCATTTATGTATATTGTAAACAATAAAGGTCCTATCACGCTTCCCTGCGGTACTCCCGAAATTACCTCTACATCTGCAGATTTTGAACCGTTAAGAATGACATGTTGTGTTCTTTCTTCTAGGAAATCCTGAATCCAATCACAAACCTGGTCCGATATTCCGTAAGCTCGTATTTTTTTCACTAAACGTAAGTGCGGAACCGTATCAAATGCCTTCCTGAAGTCCAGGAATACGGCATCAATCTGCTCGCCAGTGTCTACGTCACTGTGAATTTCTTGGGCAAATAGGGCGAGCTGAGTTTCACATGATCTCTGTTTGCGGAATCCATGTTGGTTATGATGAAGGAGATTTGTATTATCTATGAACGTCATAATACGAGAACACAAAACATGTTCCATTATTCTACAACAGATTGACGTAAGCGAAATAGGCCTATAATTATTCGCATCTGATTTATGACCCTTCTTGAAAATGGGAACGACCTGCGCTTTCTTCCAGTCGCTAGGTACTTTACGTTCTTCCAGCGATCTACGATAAATTGCTGATAGAAAGGGGGCAAGTTCTTTAGCATAATCACTGTAGAATCTTAAGGGTATCTCGTCTGGTCCGGATGCTTTTCCGCTACTAAGTGATAGCAGTTGTTTTTCAATTCCGATATCGTGTATTTCAATATTTTCCATTTTGGCGTCCGTGCGACGGCTGAAGTCAGGGACCGTGTTACGATTTTCCGCAGTGAAACAGTTTCGGAACACTGAATTCAGTATTTCTGCCTTTCTTCGGTCGTCCTCTGTTTCGGTGCCATCGTGGTCAACGAGTGACTGAATAGGGGATTTAGATCCGCTTACCGATTTTACATATGACCAAAACTTTTTAGGGTTCTTGTTTAGATTGTTTGCCAATGTTTTATGTTCGAATTCGTTGAATGCTTCTCTCATTGCTCTCTTTCCGCTCTTTTTCGCTTCGTTCAGCTTTTCCTTATCAGCTATGATTCGACTACTCTTAAACCTATGATGAAGCTTTCTTTGTTTCCGTAGTACCTCTCGTACATGATTGTTATACCACGGTGGATCTTTCCCCTCGCTTTGGACCTTAGTCGGTACGAACTTATCTAAGGCGTACTGGACGATGTTTCTGAATTTTTTCCATTTTTGTTCCACATCCTCTTCCTCAGAAATGAACGTTTGATGGTGGTCACTCAGATATTCTGCGATTTGTGCCCTATCACTCTTGTTAAGCAAATATATTTTCCTTCCTTTCTTGGCATTTCTTATTACACTTGTAGTCATTGATGCAACCACTGACTTATGATCACTGATACCCTCTTCTACATTCACGGAGTCGAAAAGTTCCGGTCTATTTGTTGCTATGAGGTCTAAAACGTTAGCTTCACGAGTTGGTTCTCTAACTATCTGCTCGAAGTAATTCTCGGACAAGGCAGTCAGGATAATGTCACAAGAGTCTCTGTCCCTGGCTCCAGTTCTGATTGTGTGACTATCCCATTCTATACCTGGTAGATTGAAGTCTCCCCCTATTACAATAGTATGATCACGAAACTTCTTCACGACGTTCTGCAGGTTCTCTCTGAGGCGCTCAACTACTACGGTTGCTGATGCAGGTGGTCTATAGAAGCATCCGACTATCATATCTGACCCACCTTTGATACTTAACTTAACCCAGATTATTTCACATTCGCATTCGCTAATAACTTCACTGGATATTATTGAATTCTTTACTGCTATAAATACTCCTCCACCATTGGCGTTTATCCTATCCTTGCGGTATATATTCCATTCTGTGTCTAGGATTTCGTTACTGTTCACTTCCGGTTTTAACCAACTTTCCGTTCCTAATACTATATGCGCACTATTTCCTTCAA
Source organism: Schistocerca americana (assembly GCF_021461395.2). NCBI lineage: Eukaryota > Metazoa > Arthropoda > Insecta > Orthoptera > Acrididae > Schistocerca > Schistocerca americana. The sequence goes on from NC_060121.1 coordinate 100,057,491, forward strand.
TAAGAGATACTAATTCAGGAACCTTGCCCTGGATACTCCTGCAGTTTACCAATATTACGTTAACTTTTCCTGTTTTTGGTCTCTGAGGACGGACGTTCTTTATCAACGATGATAATGTCCTCTCTGGTAAGCCGTCAGGTATTTTATCGTTTCGCCCAAGGGGGGGTCCCTCTAACCTAAAAAACCCCCGTGTGCACGCCACACGTACTCTGCTACCCTAGTAGCTGCTTCCGGTGTGTAGTGCTAAGAAGCTAATACGCCACCAGCGTTGTATGTGGGCCAGATTGACAAGCGGGACCAACTAGATATACGGGATCTAGTATGTTTGTCCGCCTCACTTCGAGAAAGCGCGGCTGCGGGCCCACGGGAAATCGATATTTAATTGAAAAACTAATGACTTAAGTTCTCAATTTTGTTGTGTACTATCCAGAACATGCGTTAATTTAAACACGCAGTAATAGATTATTAGTTATTCGCTCCTTACTGGAGACGTCTGGCGACACTCGTAGGACCTGCAGCTTCACGTGCTGTGACGTACTCCCCACGGCCTGTCTATCTCGTGGGCCTCGAAATAGAGCAGATGACTGCCAGCTGCAGCGAGTGTGCTGTTAACCAGGCAGTGCTGCGCAAGGAATTTTTCATTTGCCCTCGTCCTGACTGTGCTACGAAATGGATCCCGTTGATTTTGTTGGTTGTTCAATTTGGTGGATGCATACAGTAGATACCTATTTGTCATTCCAATGTAATGTGAATGCCGTGTGAGTAGCGCCGCCCGTCGGGTAGACCGTTCGCCGGGTGGAAGTCTTTTGATTTGACGCCACTTCGGCGACTTGCTCCTCGATGAAGATCAAATGATGATGATTAGGACAACACAACACCCAGTCCCTGAGCGGAGAAAATCTCCGACCCAGCCGGGAATCGAACCCGGGCCCTTAGGATTGACATTCTGTCGCACTGACCACTCAGCTACCGGAGGCTGACTATCATTCCAATGAATTGGATAAGTAGTGATAGCACTATAAAATCACTGGCTTTTGTCCTTCAATTAGAAGGTTTGTCATGAAAAATGGTTTCGGACAATGGTTACTGATTTTCTTCGCTGAAATTTCAAAGATCTTTCCTACAAATCGGTATTCATCATATCCGAACGGTACCTTTCTGAGTCGAACAGTGGAGTCAAACGATTGTTTGCACTTTCATGGCTTAGATTCAAACCTTTGTGCTTCGAATTCGAGAGAGTTGTTGTTTTTCGGGACCCACTGCACTCTGACCTCCCACGGCGCTTGGCCGACAGAGCTATCACGTTGTCGTCGTCTCTGCAGTCTCCTGCTTTTACAATGAGGTGACTGTAGTCATGGGACACCTCCTGGTATCGTGTCGGACCTTGTTTTGCAGCAACTCGACTTAGTGTGGACTCAACAAATCGTTGGAAGTCCCCTGGAGAAATATTGATCCATGATGCCTCCATAGCCGTCCATAACTGCAGTGAAGGATTTTGTGCACTAACTGATCTCTCAGTTATGTCCCTTAAAAGTTCGTTCGGAGTCATGTCTGGTGTTCTGCCTGTCCAGAATTTCCTTCAAACCAACCGTGAACGATTGTGGCTCGGTAACATGGTGCATCCCTATCCATAAAAATTCAATTGTTGTTTGGGAACATCTGGTGCATGAATGGTTTCAAACGGTCACCAAGTAGTCGAACATAACCATCTCCAGTCAATGATCGGTTCAGTTGGACCAGAGGACTCTGTCCATTCCTTTCTCGACACACTCATGACGTGGCGTATGTCGGAATACTGAATTCCCTTACGATTTCAGAAATCTAATGTCCCATACATCTAGCACCAGCTTCCATTCCGTCGTGAGGCCATAATCACGTACGAAATCCTTTTACATGAATCACGTGAGTTCAAAAGCACTGCCATTTTGTACCTTGTGTACGCGGTTCTACTGCCATCTCCGTATGTTCATATCGCTATCGCACGACTTTTGCCACCTCATTGTATTACACCACCGACTCCCTGCTTCAGACGCCAGCTATGCAACGAAGTTTCACATGAAGGACAACGAAATTTTCAGAACTTCTGGTAAGGTGTTAAGGAACCATACTGCTACGGTCATCGGTCCCTAAGCCTACACATTACTTAATCTAGCTTAAACTAAGTTACGTGACGGACAACACACACACCGATGACGGAGGGAGGACTCGAGCCTCCGACGAGGGGAGCCACAAGGACCGTGACAAGGCGCCCCAGACCGCGTGGCTACCAAGCGCGGCGACAACGTTTTCTATCATGCCTTTAACATGTCCGACAATCGGAATTCGGCAACATCACTCGGATGACTGGCCGAGCACATTACACCGTTCCCGGCAAAATAAGCACCAACTGATTTCACGAAATACAACTGCATTTTTGGTGACTATTATGATCGTGTTGTGGACTTTTTTGGTTCAGAAATTCTCTCTGCATCACGGGCTAATGCCCCTAAGCAGCCATTGCGGATGCCTAACATACAGGTTCATGGACCATCAGATAACGCTGCCATTTCGTTGTTGACCCCTGTGCACCTGAGCAGCTGCTGTCGCCTCTGCAGCCATTGCTACAGGCGCAGCATCAGTAGCCATTCACAGCGACGTCAGTTATTGGCATCAAGCCTGCATCCTGCATCACCCGTACAGACTTCGTCGTCCAGAGGAGCGTGCAGGAACCCCACACTCGTACCAATTCTCCAGAAATGTCTCAGTTTAGCCGGAGAGTCCGTAGATGGTGGTATACAGTATAACCGGCAGGTTTTCGTGCCCTAATTTTGCGATAATTAAGCCAGTCCGTCCTTGAAGCGACTTTGTGAGCCACCGCGTAGGAATTCTTCCAACCTGTTATGTGATGATGATGATGATGATGATGGTTGGTTTGTGGGGCGCTCAACTGCGCGGTCATCAGCGCCTGTACAAAGTCCCGATCCTTACACAGTCCAATTTTAGCCACTTTGACAAATGATGATGATGATGATGAAATGAGTGATGAGGACAATACAAACACCCAGACCCCGGGAAGAGAAAATCACCAATTCTGCCTGAAATCGATCCCGGGACCCCGTGATCCAGAGGCAGCGACGCTAGCCACTAGGCAACCTGTTATGCGGAGAAGCCCTCATAGTTTTACGTTCCCTTGTAGAGCCGTAGCGGCGGAGTCGGATTCTGAAAGTGCAATACTACTGTCAATGTTTGACGTAATGAAGAGCGAAGAAACATTTCTTATGCAAACAATTTTTACACCGGACGCCATTACGGTGCGTTTATTTAAGAAACACCGTGAAATGAACTTCTTCACACTGATTATAAGATAAATATAAAGGGTACTAGAGTATGATCAACCACGTAACTGGATCGAAAGGCTTCCTATCGACGACTGCTGACTATGGCGTACAGTCTGTAACTTGAACGTATAATTGGTATGTCTCGTACAAGATCGTACATTTTCTGTTATGCCGAGGTTATTCATTTATTTATTATTATCAACGTTTGCTACAGGGTGAAACTACTGAAGGATAGTATTTATGATCCATAGATGCCTCCTAATGACTGAGTGGCAAAAGGCAAATTCTGTTAGCCAGTGTTTACTAATAACAATTATTTGATTCGCACCAGAATAAATTTACCTTTCCTATGTATCTCTTTGTTGACGTCACGAGCGATTTCTGCATCGGAACCTCACCCAGATGGCCAGATGGTCAACCGCCTCTGCTAACTACCGTGGGAGCCTACTGCTCTCTACTTACTCCGTATCCACTGATAGATTCACGTCATGTATGTGAAACAGCAAAACCGGAAATAAAGCAAAATCCACTGTTATCTGCAAATAAGGTGTATCATACGAGTGCCAGTGCTGGACCTACTTGCGCAATTGCACGAACGTGCTACCTCAGTTGTTTGGCAGATGTACCCAGTGGTCTACATATCCAACACCATTGGTAACATCACGACACATATCTCGCCCATGTCTTTGCCAGTACACACATTATGCTGTGACGATGCACAGTTTAGGAGGCTTGGTGTGTGATACTGACCTGCTCCTCGTCCAACGCACACAGCACGTTGTGCGCTGCTAACATCACAGAAGAGATATTAAAACTGCAGCTATACTTAATTTTGTGTATACAGCCCACCTCAATGGCTGACGGGTCAGCACAGTTGATTGCCATGTGGCGGCCAGGGTGCGGTTCCTGACTGGTTCGGAGATTTTATCTCATTGTGCAAGTCGCCGAAGTGGCTTCAAATAGACAACTACTTGTACTAGTCGGCCGAACAACCCCGAACGGAATGTACTGGCCAGATATGCCGTACAATCATTTAATTTCATTATATATAACTGTAAATACATATTTCTGTAATGTTTGGTATGTTGTGCTGTGTTCATGTACTTCGTTACACCGAAGGACACAATAGTATTTTCTTCACATGATTACACAAAATTATTATTATGTGGATAGTGATCACTCCAATAATTCATGTTGCCAAAAATGTACACCACAGTGCTCTTTCTAATCTATACAAAGGATTTAGATGCCACTGACGAGGATATTTAAATTTAAACTTCAAATGGTCTGCAAGTTGATATATAGTGTTAGATGTTCCGAAATGTGAGATTTTCTGTTAAAACAGTCAGGTAATTCACAGCAATTTATGATAGTTGTGGACTGTTAGCGGTGCCTTTATGTACCTCGATATAAGATTTTGTCTGGGAGTTTTGAGAGCGATGTGTTGCCATCTACTCTGGGGATAGCTTCTGTTATGGCATCACTATACGAGGACCTCTGGTACCTCACTTCGGTTTGCGACGTAGATCAAGGTTTTTCTTGTGAGCGCTGATGAGCTACAAATGACCAGATACTAACCAGAAATAAATTCTACAGTGTGCAGATATTTAGTGACGTAACAGTACCATCTGAAAGACATAGGAATCCGCCCTAAAATTAATTAATGGAAGATATGTTCTGTGGGTTGCGAAGCAAAATTTGTCAGTCGACTGAGGAGAGGATTTATGAGGGAGGACAAAGCATTTCATCTTGGATAGAGAGTCACTGACAAATGTCGAAGTAAGTCCAAGTGTGAAACGGGGAAGTGTGTTAACAACTTAACTGTTTATGTTGAGGATTAATGATTTGGTAGACAATATTAGTGTACCTGGGTCAGAGTAACAAAGTGTTTGACTTTTAAGTGTTTACAGGGCTGCTATCATAGCAGCCACCAATCAGTGAACACGCATGGCTGTGTCTTCGTTCCGTTCATTGTTTACAAATCACTGTGCTGGAGGATGTGGGGATTAATAGCCAGTTGCAGGTCAAACTTGCAACTGGTTTCCGTTATATGCTTTGTTATTTCGCGCAACAGAACGTCTGTTTTTTGCAGCGGACGTGTACAGAAAAGTGTGCTTGCTGGGTACGTCAGCTGAGCTCGACATGCCTTCTGGCTGTCGAGATGATCTGCCTCAGCTGGCTTTCCCATGTGTCACTCACTGCCCAGAGGCTGACGTGCGGTAATGAAAACTGTCACGCTGCAGAATAAACATACTAAAAAGCTGTCTCTAGCAAATGAGTCCTGGATGTTGGTTCTCTCACAAAAATGTTGAATAATGGATAATAAAAGTGGGTATCAGGTAATTGATGAAATGAAATGTTGGTAGAGAATTAACCCCACTTTATTATAATATTAGCTGATATTACACACTTGTACATGAATATGAGTTAGTAGCATGATACCATTGCGTTCGATAAACCACAGAGAACACAAAAACTAATGTTTGCAAACATTGAAGAAATCTAAACCAAAGACTGAATGACTTGGCAAAGTCCACGTGGGACAGGTAAATAGGAATGATCAAGACTTAGATAGGATCGGACGCCAGTCAGCTCACAAGGATGCTTCTAATTCATCAGAAGGGCGCATGATACCCCATGCAGACATCTAAGCTTGCCATAAATGAGCCCTCAGTCACTTAACCAAAGATGGGGAGATCGTGTATCCTAATAAACACAAAACAACGCAGCTGCAAACAGCTAATAATTCTCATTCCCCTGCTCACCTATGCCGCAGGCCGTCAGCATACGTTACATACCGGGAATCGGGAAGCCGTATGGTGTGTTGGGCTGCCCACAGCAACACATCAGCTCTTACGTGTTGTAACATTCCTCAGAATAAAGTCTGTCCTGAAATGCTCCTCCAAGCCAGAAGCGGAAGAGTAAGTGGCTCTCTTTAGAAGCTCAAGTACAAGAGTTATCCTTCAGAGGTCAAAGTTACAAATTTCTCATTCCCCTGTCAAAAGACCAATGGTGTTTTCCTGCCAAGGTTATGACTCAGAGTGGAGTGTGCCCAAAAAAACCCTCCCACAGTTCTCTGCGACGTACATGCTATCCTCCTTCTGCAGTGAACATTTCTCGCTAAATCGATCTAATGATATTCTTTTTAACAAACTATGCTCGGCACCTGTGAATAGTTTTGTAAAGATATATAATCGGCTGTCTTCCTACATATGCCATTCGTAAACAATTTAGTGGCTATCTGCCACCCATTAGTTACGTTTTTGCGACAGCCAGTACTCTGATTTCCCCCGCTTGATATTCTCAGAAACTAACGTCCTGACTCGCACTCTCTACTCCTTTTGAAAGATTACCAAATGAAATTTGTTCCAATGACAGGAAATGTTCTAAACGAAACAACAGAGTCTCTTCCCATGTAACAAAGGAGTTCTCTGTCTGCTACTGGCTTTCCAGTGGCCGGTCGGGGTGACCGTGCGGTTCTAAGCGCTTCAGACTGGACCCGCTCGACCGCTGTGGTCGCAGGTTCGAATCCTACCTCGGGCATGGATGTGTGCAATGTCCTTAGGTTCGTTAGTTTTAAGTAGTTCTAAGTTGTAGGGGACTGATGACCTCAGATGTTGAGTCCCATAGTGCTCAGAGCCATTTGAACCATTTTTTTAGCTTTCCACTTGACTGCCTACTACGATGCTGCCAGTCGGAGAAAAATACATTCTTTAGGAATGTGGTTTGACCCGATGGCTATGATATGCAACGGGAAAATTATCCACAGCGATTCGTTGTTGTCATGGCTCATGAATCACCTTCTTTAGTTAGAGACTCTCAACCCATACTGTGCAGGGCACGGTTAGTGGGAAAACTCTGCGTACTCAGTACGGGAATATTTCGAGAAGGACTGGCACAATAATGGGACTACACTGCCTCTAAAAAAGATAAAAACTGCAGACGCTTTGACTATTCATAGCCGGCCGAAGTGGCCGTGCGGTTAAAGGCGCTGCAGTCTGGAACCGCAAGACCGCTACGGTCGCAGGTTCGAATCCTGCCTCGGGCATGGATGTTTGTGATGTCCTTGGGTTAGTTAGGTTTAACTAGTTCTAAGTTCTAGGGGACTAATGACCTCAGCAGTTGAGTCCCATAGTGCTCAGAGCCATTTGAACCATTTGACTATTCATAAAAAACACTGTAGTGAAACTTCGTAAGTTTCTGTGCAGAACAGGAAGGGGCTAGTTCATCTAAGCAAATGATTATGTGTAAAAGCAGGAAAACACAACAGTGAGCAAATAAATTGCACACATTCAAGCTGGAAAATAACTCCATCTACGAAATTCCAACAGTACTACGCAACGAAAATCCGCCGACACCGTAACAGTACTTTAGCAAAACTATGTGTTACACATAACTTGGCAGAATTATTCAGTGACAGCTAGATTTCTTTGTTATCATATTTCTGAGCCCACGGTTTCAGGTAAAAAAAATACTGGATGCAAAATCAGAATGGAGAGGAATAATATCGTTACAAGACATTGTTGATATTTATGAGATACTAGCTGACAAACATGGCATAGCACCTGTTCTCATTTGGCCTGTTTTCAATCTGAAACGAAAACAGTAAGTCAACCGTATTTGTAGTGTAATATCTAAAAAATTTGATTTCCATGTACTGAAATCATGAAATAGTCGTACAAACAAATTACCATAATACACAGATCTATAAGTAGAGTATCGAAACTGAGAAACGTACTGTTGTGTCGACTACTGTGGGATTCAGGACAAACACAAATAAAGCGGGAGTGAAGTTCCGATGGCTGGCAGCAGGAATCAGAAATGATCTATACATAACACTACCAAATTAGTAGAACGTTTCATTTCAAAAAGGAAAATGTTACATTATATATATATATATATATATATATATATATATATATATAAAATTATATATATTTATTTTTAATTTATCAGCATGATTCTTTCTCTCAGGGATATTATCTTTTCTTATCACTTTTACTTACTTGCATAAGTAAATATGAAACGGGTTCTTGAAGGCCCGCTGTTATTCATGTACCAATTATAGATTTTGAACCTGATGACTAAAATATAGCGGCCGTTTGCTGAATTGAATGTAATTTTGTTAATTTCGATTTATTGATTGCAAAGCAAGGCTCGAGAGAATTTCTATTGTTGCCGTGGAGCGGCCAGGATAAAACTTACTGAAGTCATGGAATCTGCATAATTTAAAAGATGAACTTTAATGTTAAATTAATTATCTGTTGCAATTTGGAACGGCTCTTACAACGAAATCTCTCGCACTTACAGTTACTGTTAACACTTTGAAAAATAAATTAATACTTCGGCGCGTAATGGCCGACCAGAGGCTGCATCGGAAGATGAGTTTCCTGCAGCGCAAATTACTGAAAAAAATGCTTATTTAAAATAATTAGCCGCTGTGACCATTTTAGCTGACAACTATTACAAAGCAATTCATTTTTTGATAACAATAATTAGTGTATTTTAGCAGAATACAGAATAACTTACACTAAATATGTGCAGCCGCTCAATGGCTGCCTTCCGTATCGCGAAACAAAACAGTGTGTTTACCATAAAGTACGTCCGTCCTCGTCGACCGTATAATCGCGTCTCTTAGCGATCCCTTTTTTATTTTCATAGACATGTTTTAAATAAAGATGCTACTTTTAAATTATCGCTGCATAACAGTTTTTCTTTCAACAACATTAACTGTATCAATTATACTAATTATGCTCATAAAATACGTTAAGTGTTTATAAATAATTTTTAGTTCACCCTTAACACTTCACAATATTATTCAGTGCTTACAACCGATAAAGATGTCAATATTTATGTGACGTACCGTCACAAAAAGAAACATAACATAACTTCTCGTCATGAGGTGGCTTGATATGCTTCTGTAAATCGTATGTGCAGTTACATTTACGTTCTATTACTACTCGCCACCGAACTGGGGCCAACCAGCGATGAGCAGCAGGTTAAGTCAGCGTTGACAGTGGAGCTGAACCCTGTCCTCCTGGTTGTGTGGCGCTGCCCGCTCTTTCCATTGGGGTGCAGGTCAGCGCGTTCTTGATATCGTTTCTCGTCACTGCGCAATCGATGCTTTAGGACTGCACACACATTATGCAAAATACAAACTCTAAATTTTGCAAATTTGTGGTAAGATCTTATGGGACGAAACTGCTTAGGTCATCGATCCCTAAGCCAACACACTACTTAATCTAACTTGAACTAACTTACGCTAAAGACAACACACACACCCATGCCCGAGGGAGGATTCGAGCCTGACCGTGACAAGGCGCCTAGACCGCGCGGCTACCCCGCGCGGCAAACAAATTCTCTGTAATATTTATTTCTATACACTGCGTGCAGCTGTTTCATATGTCTGCATCGCGATTTCCTAAAAGTTTCTACAGCAACACCTTTTCGTATCTCTATAGACGGGTATTATTTTCGCCTACAACCGTTTGCTTCGCAGTTCAAAGTTGTCAAAAGCGCGACTAGGTGTCAGGCATTTCCTTAACTTTACCCGACTGTAGAATGATCGTGGTATGTGGATACTCTTTGCGAAATACGTTATGAACAGAGATATTACTACAGAAATAACACATATAAACGTCATGCATGATGCGGTACTTTTTCCACCCAGCTCTGTCTTTCTGAAGTCATACCTCCTGAACTATGATTGGTTGCCCCCCCCCCCCCCCCCGCGCGCCACCCACAGCGATTCTTACCTGGCAGAAAGGAATACGTGTACCAAGTTTCGTTGTACACGGTTTAGGAAGAGGTGTTGTTGAACATACACTAAGGTACAGGTGTGAATTGCCAGTGTGCAGTTTGAAGACACTGCGTGTCTCGATCGAAGAAAGAAGCTAGTCTGAACTTTGCTGTAATCGTCATTGTTCAGTGTCCCTAGACATGCTTTGTGTTTAGTATTTTCAGTGAGTGGCGTTTTCTGCACTTCCAAAATACACTGCTGGCCACCGTAAATGCAACACCAAGAAAGACAAGAGGTAGCACAACAAAATTTATTTTGAAGATAACATGTTGACCAAGTATCAAATGATTACGTTTACAGACGTCTGTGACATGTGGTTCCTGCCAGAATCAGTATCCAGAGTAGCCGCCATTGTTGGAGATCACCGCTGCCACACGTCTCGGCATTGAGTCAAAGAGACGTTGGATGTGTTCCTGGGGTACGCAGCCCAAGCAGCTTCCACACGTTGCCAAAGATCATCTGGTGTGGCAGCTGGGGATGTAATCTGGGTCACTCGTTGAGCAACCATGGACCACATGTTTTCTATCGGCGAAAGATCCGGAGAGCGAGCCGGCCAGGGAAGCAATTCAATCTGGTTATTGACGAAGAACCTTTGGACAATGCGTGCCACGTGTGGTCGCGCATTATCCTGTTGAAATATGGCTGTGGCCGAGCCCTGAAGGTAAGGAAGGACAACTGGCTCCAGCACCTCGGATATGTAGCGCCGGCTATTTAAAGTACCGGCAATGCGTACTAGAGGCGAGCGAGAGTAATATCCAATACCGCCCCATACCATAATACCCGGTGCAAGACCAGTGTGGCGGTGCATAATGTAGCTGTCCAGCATCCTCTCTCCACGGTGTCTCCACACTCGAATCCGACCATCGTGGTGCTGGAGACAGAAGCGTGCCTCGTCAGTAAAGACAATGTCATTCCTTTCTGCCGTCCACATCCGTCTGTCATCACACCATTGGCGACGGAGAGGTCTGTGGTTCTGCGTCAATGGTAGACGAAGCAATGGACGTCTTGCGGACAGACCACTCTGCTGTAAACGGCGTCGAATGGTACGCGCAGACACTGGATGATGCGTTACAGATGCAATGTGCTGTGCTATGGTTCGGGATGTCACTGAGCGATCCGTCACTGCCATGCGCACAATTTGCCTATCAGCACGTGCAGTGGTGCACCGAGGTGAATGCGATCGACCACGTCGGTCCGTCGTACCCTCCTGCATCCAACGGTCGCATATCCGCATTACAGTAGTTTGGTTTCGTCCAACACGACTAGCGATTTCTCTGTATGATAATCCACAATCTCGGTAAGCCACTATCCTTCCTCTGTCGAACTCGGATACTTGATCAAACGATGTTCGCTGTTGTCTACGAGGCATAACTGAACGTCTTCTGAAACAACCACAAGGTAAACACACGTGCCGAACGTACACTCGTCGAAATCGCCAAGCCTTAAATGGCGCTATGAGGTGGCGCCACAGGCGCGCGTGATGTGCGTCTGCGCTGAAATTCTAATCAGTTGCATATCTCATCGCTGCAAACCCATGGTGTAAATTTCACTTGATTCGGATGCTTCCTTCAGGGTGTTGCATTTACGGTGACCAGCAGTGTAGTTCTTATCTCGTTATTGGGGAATACCCCTCAGAAAAAGTATGACTTAGTATAAGGGGCGATCAAAACGTTTCCGTTCGAAGTCCATACAGTGCAAAATCGGTACGCCAATCAGGTAAACTCACCGTAGGCTTTGATGCAGTCATATCACCGCAGAACCAGATTGAGAATTCCCATTAAGAAGCACCCCGTATCCGTAAGTGTCTGCTGTACATGCTCGTCCGATAGAAATCTTTGATCTTTTAAGACCGTTCTTAATGGACCGAAGATGTAATAATAGCAAGGGAAGAGATCAGGTGGCTACTCTAGTGTCTCCCACTTAAGTTGGCGTAAGTTATGCCTTACGGCATCAGCGATATGGGGACGCGCGTTATCATGAAGCAGCAGCACCCCCTTTGGTGGGTGATTTTAGATAGAAATGCTGCCCCATACATATTCCTTCACCGATGGATATCTACCGATGTTTGTCCTTCAGAAGTCAAGAAAATAATAACATCACACTGGTTCTGTATGGACGAAATCGGTAATAACCTCTCCATAGTTTGCGTTTCCACATTTGCCGCACGCAATCGGAAAGACACGAATATCACACTAATTCCTTGCCTACATTTCAACGGTTATACACTCGCGTCGGAGTCGCGCTATGTTGTATACACGATGCAGCGACGTTCTCAAATGCAAAACTTTTCATTGCCCCTCATGCCGTGGACACAACAGTGATTGGTAAGTACGTATGTAGTTCGTGTTACTTTAATGTTTTTATCTGTTATATTCACACGAAAGATTCAGATCTGCCTGAGCACCACTTTCATATCGAATATGCCAGTTAACGAGATTCACATTTTTTAGTGTAAGCAATAGTGCACATCCTCTTGCATCTGCTGTGATATACAAATAATACGGAAACTGTATCATTGTAGACACAGGGCGTATTCGTTAAGCGACAAGGATATTACCATCCTGTGAAAATAATTTAGTACTGCACGTTAAAAGGCAGCGTGAGAAGACAAGTCAGTAATGAAACGCACATCTGCTGCTGCTAGAGAGATACTGCACTCTCAAGCACCTCTCAACAGACAATATCGCCCCTCCCACGCTAGGCTATGCTTCACTGTCAATCATTTTGTTGTTCTGATACAGGTATAATAACGTCACGGTTTTTGCAGATTATGTTATAATCTACAATGAAGTACCATCCAAACAACGCCGCACTAATATCTAGGCAGATATATAAAGCATTCCGGAGATTTGCAGTGAGGTATATACGTTCACAAATGTAAGACTGTGCTCTTCACAAAATGTACTAACGTAGTATCCCTTAAGTTCAACAACATAGAATCACACTTGAGACCTGTACATTCATGCAAATATCTGCCTTTAACAAATTGTGGGGCATGAATTAGAACGCCTACATAGCTCAATCAAAGGGAAATCAAGTGGCATACTTCGTTTGATTAATAAGATACGCTGAAAATGTAATCATTCTTCGAATGACGTTGCTCCCACAACTCTTGTGCGACCTATGCTAGAATACTGAGCAAGGGCATGTGACTCTTAGCAAACGAAACTATTCTGCGCTCTCCAAACTGTTTCATTCAACAACTCGTGTAATTCTTCTTAAATTTCATTGAAGATATTAATGTCATTACGAAATATTATCGCTGATATCTTTTCACTATGAATTTTAGGACATTTTCTGAAAATACGCAAGTATACGACGTTTGAGGCATACCTAATAACCGGAAAATCAGTTCTACTCTGACGACATTTGGTCATAGCAACGTACGAGTAAGGACACATATGAACAGTCGTGTTCCGTGTTAACACTGACTTACTTGCATTTTCAGAGTGGGCACAGATTGTAGGTTTGAAACTTAATCCAATTAAAATCCAAACAGTTTCATTCGCTCACAAAACACTAACTACCTGTCAGGTCAGAGAATCACATACCTGTCTAACCCCAAACAGTTCACACATAACTATTTCTTCACTTAGACTGGTGGGAGGCACATCTGCAATCTATAAAATGTTTCCAACGTCTCTCCAATCGTCACAGATTTAGAAAAATTATTTCCCTTTGAACTTAAAAAAAATAGTGGAATCTCCAGTACTCTCACGTTTTATTTATGGTGATGTTATGTTTTGCTGTATTTCATACGTTCATATGATGAAAGGTTGTGTGAGATAAACTTGCGACGTTCGTTTCTCCGACCAAATCACTTGTAGTTTCTTTACAGTATCAAAAATCTTTCTGGTCTACCTAATATTACAATAGCCTACCTCTCCTTCCTTAATGTTTGCATTTCCCACTAACCAATCTCCCTTAACCTTCCCTTGCCTCTTGTGTACAGAACACGCAGCTGCTCTTCTTTGACAGCTGCCAGTACTGTCACTTCAATCGTCTGTCAATATCATTTCTGTTTCTGACGATAATGAACATGGTGTGAAATGTGGTAAACTAACTAATGTCACTGGTAATCGAAAACATTACTTGTTGTTGCTATTTTTTCTATTGTTGTCTGCGTAGGTAGCTATAGCCATACTCATGATAATGTCTAAGAAATACACAACTGAATAACAAATATACATAGAAGATGCGATTGTTCTTAGATGAGATAAGAGAGGACCTAAAAACTACTGTCTTGTTAAGCTAAATAAAAAAAATGCGTAACATTTTAGAAATATTTGTTCATGTTACCATAAAATCTGCGTCTAACGTTCAATATTGTGTGGAATGCAATCCTACTATTATTTACGACACGCTTTAGTTCAGCTGATCGCGCTGTAGCACGAAGATGTTATGTTGCTCGAGCACTTGCCCTCCATTTCTTGTGTACGATCGATCATTCGCCTGCTGGAGTGCCCAACATCTCGACCGTCCTGCCAGCGACACGTGTACAAATCCCACACGTGAATAATCGAAGCGATATACGGACGCACAGCAGCAGGCGTTGCTTCACTGAGTGGTGCAACGATCTGAAGCGGCTTTCATGGTCGTGCGGTAGCGTTCTCGCTTCCCACGCCCAAGTTCCCGGGTTCGATTCCCGGCGGGGTCAGGGATTTCCTCTGCCTCGTGATGACTGGGTGTTGTGTGATGTCCTTAGGTTAGTTAGGTTTAAGTAGTTCTAAGTTCTAGGGGACTGATGACCACAGATGTTGAGTCCCATGGTGCTCAGAGCCTTGAAGCGGATTTGATAGATCGCTGATCTCTGCTCGCCGCTTCTGGTGCCCAGGAGGAGCTGATGTGCAGTCATAACATTGACAATAAAATCAGAAAGTTATTTGCCAATGGCCTTGCATGTAAATTTGTCTTTATTGGCGACGCATTGCCCAGCATGAACTTACATACCAACGTCTACACACTAGAACTGCAGACTTTATGAATTTTGAAAATTGTTACTGAAACTACCTCCAGCGAGGTAGGTGGCGTAGTGGTTAACACACTGGACTCTAATTCGGTTGAATGACGGTTCAAACATGTGTCTAGCCATCCTGATTTAGATTTTTCGTTTTTTCCCTATATCTCTTCAGAGAAATGTCGGGATGGTTCCCGTGAAAGGACACGGCCGATTTCCTTCTCCATCCTTCCCCACTCAGACGTTGTGCTCAGCCCCTAATGACCTCGTTCCCAACGCGACTTAACGCTTTTCTCCTCCTCATCCGCTGAAACTACGACCACTATTTGCTAATTCTGGTAGAGGGTAACAATACATCGGTATACATTAGGCACTACATACACCTGAATGAACTTATTTAAAACTTAAATATAGACTACTGATGTTCTGCAATAATATATATATACAATAGTTCGTTATGAACCTTGTTTCGCGATTCTAGGTCATCCTCAGACAGCTTAACTCTAAACAGTTAGTCCACACAACATCAGCGAGAATCCAGAGATGTAAAAAGATCGTTTTTCGAAGACATATGATATTTTAAGGTTATATATCGATCCAAAACACAAGCCTAATGAAAATAAAAAAAATTGCTCTGAACAAATACATGTTACATTGCTTTAATCTCGAAGATGAAAAGTATAGGATTGTACAAACAAAGTAATTGTACAAGTGTGTGATATCTGCGCTGAGGGACACTTTCGCCAACTCACAGAGCCAGCAGCCCGAGAGGACATTGCAGCGAGCACCAAGAACATGCACACTGGAGCCCGCAACCACACAGGGGGTAGGCGGGAGGATTCCATCGACTTACGAAGAGCCTGGTGGACAATGCCAAACTTGCTGAAAACTGTTGGACGCCTGCAATCACTTGGACGGTGCATCAAGAATACACATGCGAGGACATGTGAATTCTCCTGACATGCCTTAGAAAGTATGAACGTGTCGACGATTCCAGCATCCCACTGACATTGGGAGGAGCAGACAGAAAGGACGAAGGATTCGCACAGAGAGGCGTGTGAAAGAAGCCAGCCTGTTCAAGAAGGGTTTCATCAGTACGGTAAGAACGCTCCTAATAAATCACAGACGTCAGCAGACTCTGAGATGGAGCACAAAGGTGGTTCAGTTCAGACCTTTTGCGGAGATAGCGTTTACTAATAAATATTTTGTGGCTGCTTCCAAAACAACTCCGGAACGCAGGAATACATCAGAATGAGCCACAAACGGTGGTGAAATCGTGAGAAAGACGCCAGTTCCCGGATCACACACCAACCCACACAAGATAGGAAATTTTCAGCCTGCACAGAGTGTCGTTCCCATGAAACGGAGATCAGTGATTGGTTGATTGGTTTGGGAGAGGGCACCGAACTGCCTGGCTATTGGTCCCATCGGATTAGGGAAGAATGGGGAAGAAAGTCTGTCGTGCCCTGTCAAAGGAACCATCCCGGCAGCTTCCAGAAGCTATTTAGGGAAATCACGGAAAACCTCAATTAGGATGCCCGGACGCGGGATTGATTCATCGTCCTCCCGAATACGTGTCCATTGTGCTAACCATTGCGCCATCTCGCTCGGTGATCAGTGATTTGTCGGCACTGAAAACTGAGTCTTCCAATGACGGCGTGGTGAGAGAAGAAAATGTTAGCTAAATTGTTGAGCTTCCAGATGGACGAAGAGTGAAGAGGGACAGCGTGGAAGCAACAGTACCTTGGGCCTCTTCCATCCACGGGCAACATCCGCTTTCCGACGCCATGACAACGCTGTTTCGGCTCTGGCAAAACACGGTGATCTGTCAAAGCGGAACGGCCCGGGCGCTCCGGGCGCCGATGACGGCGGCCAACGCGCGCCGCACAGCTCCGAGGCCGATGCAGCGGCCGCCGCAGGCGACATGTGACACCAACGTGTGATCGCGAATAATGGTGAGATGATTCGTCACCCTACCCTCCTTTCCCACAATATCGGAGTCGTGTCCAGACGCAGTGAAACTGGTCCGGAGACTTGTAGTGTTGTTTCGGTTTGTGTAAACAGTACTGAAATAAAGACATTTCTTTCGCGTTTTAAAGATCTAAACGATCTGTTCGTTTCATAAATCAAGCCCTTAATCATTCAATCTTTTGTGTTTGATTTCATTTAATTCCTGGTGTCACTTAATTGTTGGCTCCAAACGTAGGCAGATCTCAATAGTCATCTACATGCCATTTTCATACCAGAGAGCAGAGAAGAATTCTCAGTTCTCTACGAGTGAGTAATGGCACAGATTACCACAGTGCATGGACAAACAGAGCGAAAAATAGGGGAGCGTTGGGAGGTGGGGGGGAGTGGAGTGGAGAATGGAGTCAATGCAATGGGAATGGTGTACAACATTTATAACAAACATATTATCCGATGCTGAGGACATATTAACTGGCTGCTGCTATTTTAGTAAGAGTAAATCATGAAACAGTTTCTTGTCAGTAAGCGCCATATCTGGATGCTTTTGCTGCTCCGTTTTAATTGATGTGCACTTTTCACTGGCGGCAACTCTCTCAGTGGACAGGATGACGTTTGATGATTCAACAAGGTTTTCGGATTTCAGTGCTATGAAACAAAAAGAGAAGTTCGAGAAGCTGGCGGTTGCAGTTCAGAAGGAAGACGCTCCTGTGGATCCGAAGCGAGTAGTGGCGAATCTCTCGTCAGAAGTACTCGATGAAGCAGTTGTTTGAGTTCTGGACAAAGGTTCGAATTTCGCAACTACACCGAAGAGAATACCTGTTGAAGAAATCCTAAGTGCAGTCGAAGCATCCTTGTTTCGTCTTACAAAGGTGCATGCCGAAGAAGTAAGACAAGATGTGTCGAGAGTTCTACGGTAAACGAAACCTCCGAAAAGGAACATATCGGGGCAGGAAAGGAAATCTCTTATTGAACTCATGAGAATTGAAAGCATCATTGTAACAAAATCGGATAAGGGGAATGCCACTGTTGTTTTGCACGCAGTGGATTATCACAGAAAGATGGAACAACTACTAGCTGATCCTGTGTATCGCAAGTTAAAAAGTGATCCGACGAACAGAACCGTTTGGAAAGTGAAAAACCTGATATCAGACTCCAGGCTGGACAGATTTATTACAAAGTATCTAACACTTCGGATACCTATCTCACCCATAATCTACGAGTACCGAAAATAAATAAATAATCGGTTCCTTTGGGATCTATAGTCAGTGGGATTAATTCGCCCACTTATTTCTTAGCACGTTATTTATCTGGCAAACTGAGACATCTAGTTGGTAAGACAAATACTTTTATAAAAGGTTAAAAACATTTTTTAAAAATTATACGCACAATGGGGATATCTGCAGGTGACATTCTTGTTAGCTTCGATGTGACATCGTTATTTATTAATGTCCCAGTATCAGATACAATGCAGATCATAAGAGAGAATGTTGTTCCAGATGTTTGTGACTTAATTGAATTATGTCTTCGTTCGAGCTATTTTAAATATAATGGTGAATTGTATGAAAAGGCTGACGGCCTTGCTGTGGGATCACCCATTTCGCCAGTTGCAGCTGACGTTTTCATGCAACATTTTAGCAACAAGCGTTAAGTAGTGCTCCCTTGAAGCGTTCGTGCTGGCTCCGCTATGTGGACGATACATTTGTTATACGGCCACACAGCGAAGAAGAACTTAATGCGTGCCACATTATCTTAAATGGAACTCACCACAAAATCAAGTTCACCTTGGGGGTTGAGAGTGAGGTCGGTCTCCCGTTCGTAGATATGTTGGTATACAGAATACCTGATAACACTCTGGGTCACAGAGTGTACAGAAATCCGACTAACACTAACAGGTATTTAGATACCACTTTGCACTACCACCCAGCTCAGAAGCAAGCAATACTCAACACTCTGTCTTCATATGCCTTCCGTATCAGCGTTGACGACAACTTGGAATCGGAGTTGAATTTTTTAAATATGACATTGAAGGCAAAATGAGTATGACAGTTATTCAATCGACAGCGCTTTTAGGCGGAATATTTATACCGCTAATAAGAATGACGAGGAAATCGCCTTCTCACTTCGTCAGCTTACCGTTCGTTTCAGGTGTCACTGACCGCATAAGCAGAATTTTAAAGAAAAAGTTATTCAGACATTTAGTCAAAACAAAATTAAAGACTTTTTCCGACGGAAAATGTATGCACCTGATTAACTCCACAATTCAGGTGTCGTGTGGCTGCGGCAAAGTGTATATAGGCGAAACGGGAAGAGCTGTTAACGAACGCATTAAGGAACACGAACGGCACATGCGGCTAAATCAAAGTGCAAAATCGGGAGCAGCGGAACATCATGAGAACTCTGACATCGACTTTAAAAACGTACGTGTACTGGCTAAAGAAACAAACATTTGTAGAAGAAAGGTCCGAGAGGCGGTTGGAATTTCTGAGAATGCATCTAATTTCAATAGAGAGGACGGCTATAGGCTTCCGGCATCGTGGCTCCCCGCCATCAAGGAAGTAAATACGCGGCCGCGGTGTGTGAGCGGCATAAGAACGCGCTGCAAGTCACCTCGGCGGACAATAATACTTTGGGTAAACATTCCTCCTCTCTTGCTCTGTCCGTTTCGAATCTAGCCACTGATGACGACCAACCGATAGTGGTAGCAGGCATTTCCACCAATAACCTTTCTCCAGCATAAGTGTGGAATAGTGTCTTTCTATCCAATGACGATGGGCCGCCAATGGTATCCACAGGAGATGAGCTACCAATGCCCGTTCTTCTGCATCAGTGCGGGAATATTAGCCTCCATGCCCCACCAATAGTAGCCATATGAATTTTAGCCAATACTGTCACTTCTCCAGCACAAACGCCAGAAAACTCCATCGTTTCTGACAGTGTTCTGGCAGTAGTGGACACCAAACGATCCTGAGGAAGATCCCAGCAGAGGGGTCGAAACGTCGAAAATTTTAGAAGAAACATGACGCTGCCTAATAACCCAGAAGATTTTAACTTCAATAAAATATTTATTTATGAAAATATTGTATCAGCAACCACAGAACTTAATGAGTATCCCCAGATAATAAACATATAATTTACGTAAGAAAATCGACTAAACTCTGGCCAGAATTTAGGCGGTAACTTATCGTCTGTTAATTAAGCAGATATTCGGATGGGGCTAGATTTATTACACAGCTCAACTCGTTTTCGGTGTGATGTGAATACGGGAAGTGTTTTCGTCTCTTCCTGTCGTACTAGCGCACGCGAAAGGTCATTTCGTGGGCCTCTGCAGCTAAATGCACCTGGACAATATGTCGCCGGACCTGCAAAATCACAATGCTTGCCTATCGACTATCTGAAATTTCGCCGCTTCTGCGCTTGTGACCGATGATATGAATGCGGAATCGCTTTTTGGTGTTAAACGATCCAGTGTGTTTACGTTGCTGAATAAACGATAATGAATACGTCCAGATCAGGTTATCGCCGAAAGCTGCGTAGATTGTTAATGGTTCTTTCAATAACGTCTCGCTAAACGGGTAGAGCATATAGTCAGCTGAGGGCAGCAGTGCCACACATATACGAATACAAATGATACAAACGCACAAACTGTCGCGTGTCTCTCTCGCTAACAATCGGCACGGTCATACTCTATAGACATGCAGTAGTTACAGAATCGGCTCTATTGATACATGTGAACACTTTACGGAAACGTTATCGTACTATCGTTCATATATTCCTCAGTGACGTGTGCGCCTAGGGTTCAGAGTTAAGTATGTTACACTTTTTCAGATATTATGAAACTACTTTTAACGTCATTATGCTTGCGAGCAGAGTATTGTCTAAACACAGCGACACATTTCGGTCTCGATATTTCGAAATTCTTTCATAATTTAACAATTTTCTGTTTACAGAGCATAGTTGTCGCCCGACATTCAAAAAATGGCTCTGAGCACTATTGGACTCAACATCTGTGGTCATAAGTCCCCTAGAACTTAGAACTACTTAAACCTAACTAACCTAAGGACATCACACACATCCATGCCCGAGGCAGGATTCGAACCTGCGACCGTAGCGGTCACGGGGTTCCAGACTGAAGCGCCTTTAACCGCACGGCCACACCGGCCGGCCGCCCGACATTGCTCTATGGCATCGTTTACCATCAAGACAGAGTATTGATCTATCGCTTTAGTTTACTGACCAGCAGACACACAGCGCCATATGAAGCCAACATTTAACAGAGCATGATCTATGGAATTCCTGATGGTATTGCTAAAGTAATGTTTCTGTATCTAACAAATACTACGCAAATAGTTGTAGCGCACATAGCGCAGGATACTTGTTAGCAGTAACAGTCACTTGCAGTATTCCTTGTCTCTTTTCTGTGCTTCTGCTGTTTCAATATCTGTCTATTATATTTTTTTGTACTGCGTTATATGGCAGCATAGATATCTACAACAAACATAAATTGTAGAAACAACAGAACATAGTTTGTTAACGTGCACTCAATTCAGTTTCGTTTATTCTATACATACACAATTAACAATATGGCCGGTTCTCTTCTTGTCAGAAAAGTTTGTATCAGCTCCCGGGAACACGTAAACGCTTTTTCAAATTTCTAAGCCACAACTGGAAAGTAGCAAATGAAGATGACCGTCACTGCTTCTTCGATGTATAGATCGAACAGTAGGGACGAAACACATCCTTGCCTTGCGCCCATTTTTAATCTGAAGATGGGTGGACAATAAATTCATAAGCTCACCAAACTGGAAATGATTTCATCGTGCAGATATTCTTAGGACTTAGTATTTACAAAATGTCTCCAGTATTTCCTAATTCCTTTACATTTCATAACTTAGCCACCTCTCCTTTTCAGTCAAGACACTTTCCACTGTTTTGTAAATTAATACTGAAATTCAAATAAGGTCAATCAACACAGGATATCAAAATGAAACGAAATAGAACTAACATGTAAACAGCCCGACGTTGAGCGCCAAAATGTCATACATTAGTATTGACAGATAAACTGAAATGTATCTTCAAATAATGTCGCTGCACTCTTAGCTCCAAAGGTGCGGTGAATTCAAATTCATTGAAGAAATTAATGTATGCAGATGAAGTCACAGTAAAAACAAACACATTTAACGATAACTACATTGTAACATTGAGCTTTACTATTGAAACAAAATTAGAAACACACACTGTAAGACAAAAACGACGACGCACCTCAAAGGAATTACCCGAATGGGACGGAAGTCGGTAAATGTGAGGTGGCTGCATTACTTAATTTGAAAAAGAGAGAGAGAGGGGTGTATATAAGTTCCCCTCCCCTCGAAAATTTCTCTCCTTTATGCCTCCTCTGTGTTACCACAGATGAGGTGTCACTGACCTCATTTGTACTCAGACTGCAGTACACGCGAGGTGCCTATTTGCTTCCACCGACCTCAGTGGAATGTCCAAGTTCGAATAAATGTTCACCAAACTGCAGTCTTCTATATTTTGTGTCCCCTGAGCAGAAAACAGCAGTTAGGTGGTGAATCCGTCATTTTGAAGCTGTAATAAACTCTCAGCGAGGAACTAATATTTTAGAAATAAATAAATTTCCAATTAGTTTGTTTATACGGGATGCCTCTCGCTTATTAAGGAGAACACGAGAAACTGCACAATTACATTTCACTTTAGAGTCACAAATATTTTCCATTCTTCATCAAGTTAATGAACTGCGTATTTCCGGAATTACTGTCACATGTTTCTCAACTAAATGTAAAAGTAACTAGAAATGGCCAATAATCTGTCCTCCGAGGTTGCCGAACCAGCTCTCATACTTACAAACTAGACATTTCAAATTAATTCTTAACTGACAGAGCGGCAGACATATTCGGCCAGTAAATTCAACAAATTTTTTTTGTGAAGAATTTACATTGCTATTTACTTTTGGCACATGGCTTTTCTTCATGCTGACCAACTGCTTTACCACTACTGTCGGCGCATTGTCGTCTTTTCAATTCGATGATTCATTCTTTACATTTTACCCTTTTCCTCACTGTTATGTCGGCACCAGGTTCTAATAACTTAAAACATATTTTAAATAAACATGTTTTTATACAATATTACAATATAAATCTTTAATATCTTATGTTTTTTTTGGACATTTATAAACAATGCCAATGTGTACATCGTACTACGACAGTGGTTCATCAATGTTTTTGTTTTGGTCATAGCTGTAGCTACGTATACCTGACGCATTGCCCTTCGCACTCTTATTTAAGAGCTCTGTGCTTGTTCACACCATCTGTTACTACTTACTAAACAGCTTCAGTAATGACTCGCGCCGTTGACCGACGTCACCTGCTACACTCTTTAAATCTTACCTATGGAGGGCTACAATTACATTGAAATAACCTGTTATAATGTTGCTTCAAATATAATGCACAAACACTCATTTATCAAATCGTTGCTTCATTCTACAAGATGAGGTGTCGTTCCTTCTTCGTTTGAATGTCATTGTTACTACAAAAGGTACTAGCGGTACTCTGTTCTTGTAACAGCTGTGTATTTTCCACTGACTTTCATAGACGAGCATTTTGTAACTCTGATATCTAAGGGTTAATTATCTTATTCTTAACTAGACCTTTATGCCCAATTTCTTTCATATTTAAAACCAGTATGCGGCACTAATATCTATCCTTCATATTACGCGGCTTTCTATTTAAACTTTATTTACTACGTTTATGTCTTTTATGAGATTTCCATGTCAGTGTTGTGTCTTATGTCGACAGTATGTCTATAAAGGAGTTGGCAGAAACCACTTCACCCATATGCACTACCTTAATAGCCGACTTACACGTCGCCTTTTGCCTTTCCGGCCTCACTCTTCATTAATGATTGACCGACTTTACTATCGCCAAGCAACCAAACTTCTCCTTTCTCTCTCTATGTAAATAGCTTGCCTCCATTTCTGTCGCCTACCGCTACGGTCGCAGGTTCGAATCCTCCCTCGGGCATGGCTGTGTGTGGTGTCCTTAGGTCAGTTAGGTTTAATTAGTTCTAGGCGACTGATGACCTCAGAAGTTGAGTCGCATAGTTCTCAGAGCCATCTGTCGCCTATTTCATAACTCTCCATTTACCGGTTTTCTCTCATCGTAAATAATTGGCCGACTTTCCTGTCGCCTAATAATCATAACTCTCTATTTACCATAAATATCTTAGGAATGACTGTTCCTAGCCAATCAGTGCATCATAAATCAATACAGCGGAAACCACTTCTCCATTTCAGTTCGTACTAAAGAGTAGCGACATGTCTATGTTTACACTATCTATACCTAATTTCAAGTCAACATTTACTTTTTTCGGATATTATTGCCACTAGAACTTCTCCTGTAGGACATTGTCATATTCACTGAGATGGTTTAGCGTTGTCCTCTTCTTCTGCAGCCTTCAGCTCATTTTTATGCGTTGTTTTCACCTGTGTGCTATGTAATAGCCCTCGTCTTGCTTTCCTGGTCGTAAATTATTTTCAAACATAAAGTTTTATATATCGTTGTTATGAATATTTAAAAATTGTTCCACTAATACTTCATAATGTTTTTATTATGTGTATTTATATGTGAACCGTGACTTATTTTCAAAAACTACTAAGAATTTATTTTATTTACTAGCGGTTCATAAAGAACATTAACACATTTAATCACACTATGTAAGCATGGAAGTAGTTGCCAGGGAGTAATTGATGAAATCATAACCAAATTTCTTTTAACAAATGGGAATTTTATTCACTTTAATAGTGCCTAAAAGCAATTTTTAAAAGAAACAGATTTTAAATTATAATCATAAACCACCCTCTAAATATCAAAGTTACAATTTATTCAGTGGCAGAAAGAAGCAAGTTTTGACTGTACGAGCTTTTGGGCAGAGAACCTTGCCGCTCCCTTTTGACACGGCCGTAGTTACGACCGCTCACAACAGCCTCTGAAAGACTACACAGGTGCAAATCTGCAACACACCAGATAACTTTAAACTAAGAGTCTTAACAGTTTACACAAACACACAAACTGTGCAGCCCCGGAGGAGGAATGGAAATGGTACAAAACACTAACAATTAAATTTTAACCTTGCCACCGAAGGCGCAACTTGATTTTAACGTATAAGAAAAGTCTTACGGTGAAAGTGTGACAACTTTATACACTAAAATGATCATTTAAATAAATGCCCATGAAATGCAATCTTATATAAAATTCTACAAGGTTGGCCAAACAAGTTAAGATGCTCTACAGTCACAGATACAGACTCTCAAGATCATAGGCAATAATATCAAAGTTTGCAAACATCAAAATTTATTTCAAGTATTAGGCAGTTACACTCCAACCATAAATTCGTTAACAGACCAAATCTGACAAACATGACAGAGGCAGCTACTAACGTACGGTAGACTGATAGAGAGATTACCGAACAACCCGAACCACCGGTTGCTCTAACCTGCCCCTACTCCATAAGGGAAAAACGGACCACACAATTTATAAACAACCAGGCAGATTAAAACTGTGTGCCCGACCGAGACTCGAACTCGGGACCTTTGCCTTTCGCGGGCAAGTGCTCTACCATCTGAGCTACCGAAGCACGACTCACGCCCGGCCTCACAGCTTTACTTCTGCCAGTATCTCGTCTCCTACCTTCCAAACTTTACAGAAGCGCTCCCGCGAAAGGCAAAGGTCCCGAGTTCGAGTCTCGGCCGGGCACACAGTTTTAATCTGCCAGGAAGTTTCATATCAGCGCACACTCCGCTGCAGAGTGAAAATCTCATTCTATAAACAACCACCTTCTCGTGAGTGGGCAAACGGAGGAGAATGGTGGGACGACCCCAAAGCAAAACGGTTGGTCACCTCCCTAAGAAAACAAGTAGAATTTAAAAAGAGTAAATCAAACAACAGATCACTAATAACTTAACCATCCGCTGCCAGCCGCTTCAACAGACGCAGGAAGGCGCGCTGATCTCCTGCCTCACGGCGTCGCAGCTCGCACCGGCCACACTGACGTCATGTGTTGACTCCTGTTGCTCTTGTGTCGACTGCGAAGTCACTACCCCTCGCTATACGCCGCGGCCCACTGGACTCACGTGGCGACCTCACATGCGCCGACGCTCAAGACGGACAAGTCATCTTGTGTCTAAGTGCGCGACCGACCAACCGATCGATCCAACCGGCAATGACCATTGCCTGAGCAAACTCGAGCAGACTGGCGGCGTAACGCGCAGACTCAGATGCAGGAACTAAGCCCCGACCGGGCAACCACACGGTGAGTTCTCATACTGGCGAAGTGGAAAGACTCTCATTTTGCCGGCTTTAAAGGTTGATCCGAACGAAAGACATACTAGCACCCCGAACAACAGACAGACACTAACTGCCTAACAAATGCAGACGTGAGACAGACTAGCAAGCTGAGGACGAGAGACTCACCCAGACCGACCGACTTACGAGTTTTTTTTTTCCTTTATTGTATTTCTGTTCCCCCCAAAGGGGGCGGGCTGGCAGCAGCTTAGTACGCTGCTGTACAGCCTACAGAATTTTTTAATAACGGAAAAAGAAAAGAAACAAGAAAAACAGGCGATGAAACGGTGACTTAAAGTGTAAAATGGCGGAAAAATGCGGAAAGTTAAAACAGAAAGCAAAGGGGTTGGCAAATTTAAGAAATTACACAGGAATCAGACAAGTAACATAGTAGACACACAATTAAGAAACATGGCGACTGTGGTGTCACCGCCAGACACCACACTTGCTAGGTGGTAGCCTTTAAATCGGCCGCTGTCCGGTAGTATACGTCGGACCCGCGTGTCGCCACTGTCAGTGAATGCAGACCGAGCGCCGCCATACGGCAGGTCTAGAGAGACTTCCTAGCACTCGCCCCAGTTGTATAGCCGACCTTGCTAGGGATGGTTCACTGACAAATTACGCCCTCATTTGCCGAGACAATAGTTAGCATAGCCTTCAGCTACGTCATTTGCTACGAACTAGCAAGGCGGCATTATCAATTGCTATTTATCTTGTGATGCATGTACCGTCAGACCGATGTTCACCAATTGTGGATTAAAGTTAAGTATTCCAACAGATATGTACTATTTTTGCTAGTCACATATCCTTGACCTGTTCCAGACCTCACGCCATCCTTTCGGCTAACCGTCATTGTAGATTGGCTGTCTTGCCGGTCCACAACAGCGACAGTCTGGTTTCTGTTCGGAAGAGATAAAAAATCACACCCAGCAACAGTATGATGGCCGTTCGCAACACTTCCCAAAAAACACAACACGGAACACTCACTGTAAAACACTCACTGTAAAACACTGCACGAAAATGGCGGCACAAAGATGACACTCCCGATCCAAAGGCAGATGGGGGGGGGGGACCTGGAGCAGGGGGAAAAAAGGGAGGGTTGAGAGGAAAAAACGAAAAAAAGGGGTGGGGAACCAAGGAGGGAGAGGACTCATGAGGGGGGAGAGGGGCAGGGCAGATGCGAGAGGGAATGAGAAGAGGCAGAGGAGGGAAATGCAAAAGGACTCAGGGGAGAGAAGGGGACAGAGAGAGAGGAGGTGGGGAAAAAAGGAGGATGGAAGGGGGGGAGAGGGAGCCCGGGGAAAGGACAGAGGAAAGGAGGGGGAGTGAGGATCAGAGTTGATAGGAGAGATAAATGGAGGGAGAGAGGGCATCATCCGGGAGGGGGAGTTGATGGAAGCCACCTTGGGAAAGGAGATGAAGGGTGTGGAGATGGAGGATAGGGGGAACGCAAGAGAGAAGACGTGGGAGGGGGTGGGGATGGAAGACGATAGAAGCAACCTGGGGGTGAGGGGGTTCAAGGCGGCGGGAGGTGTAGAGGATGTGGATATGTTCGAGGAATAGGAGCAGATGGGGGAAAGGAATGAAGTCATAGAGGATCCGCGTGGGGGAGACCGGTGAGCTCATAGCGCCCCTTAAATGCACGTCAATAGGCAATCTTTCCCCTTTCCCACCAGACGAAGACAACAAATCTGCGACTGCCACAGCGGCGCCACCGCCAGAAACGGAGGGCGACTGCTTCACACTACGTGCTGCGGCGTGCTCTTCAAAACAGCAATTTTAACCACGGCTCACTATGGATCTGGTCGCCTGTTGTAACTGTGTTCTCTTGTTGGTGTACGTGTCATCCTGTACTTCCTACAGTATAGGCCTGTCCACATAACTCCAGTATACCTATGTTTTTCACCCATGTTATACTGGATTACTTTGTTCGTCATTTCTCGTTAGTTTCCTGTTACATTCAGTGCAAGGAAATTTGCCCATATTAAACTTGATAGCGACGAATATACGCTACTGGCCATTAAAATTGCTACACCACGAAGACGACATGCTACAGACGCGAAATTTAGCTGGGATGTACAATTATTAGCTTTTCAGAGCATTCAACCAAGTTTGGCGCCGGTGGCGACATCAACAACCTGCTGACATGAGGAAAGCTTCCAACCGATTTCTCATACACAAACAGCAGCTTATAAAATAAATAAAATATTAATTTATTGGATATGTATGATAGTGATTGGATGTAATTAATATTTGCTTATCTGGAACGTGGACGTTTAATTATCTGGTATCAGACGCTTGACAATGGCTTTTTCGTAAATGCAATGTTATTCGTAGTTGAACGTGAAATGTGATTCAAATAATCGGACTTCGTATTTAAATCGTTTCCAAAGACTGCTGCGGTAGGTGCGGACTCAAAATCTAAATCTCAATATAAGAATAATTTGCCAGGCATGTCAATACGTCGTACAGAGGTGACTGTCTACTAAACATAAAAAAGTTTACACAGTTAGTTAAATCAGATATATTCAACGAATAAGCCTGCAGTTAAATAATTCTAGTTACTTTCATAAATATAAATTCTTTACAGAACCGAGTGCCTAGTAAGATTGCAACTCGCAGTGTTCTTATATAACATCAAATATGGCGGTGTGCTAGTTAATAAAATATACGTGCTTCCCGCACCAGTTGTTGCACATGACCTCCTCTTGTTAACGAAACATAAGAGTGTCCTAATTGTATTTTGTTTTATCAGCGACATAGCGCTGCAGTTCTGTGCCACAGGCATTATTTATTTGTCAGAGGTTAATCATTTAATTAAGATTTCGCGTTTCCGAGGAAATTCACGCACGGCATGCAAATGTGCCTTTATAAGTTGACCGGTGTTACCTGGTGAAACGTTGTTGTGATGCACCGTGTAAGGAGGAGAAATATGTACCATAACGTTTCCGGCTTTGATAAAGGTCAGATTGCAGCCTATCCCGATTGCGGTTTATCGTATCACGATATTGCTGCTCGTGTTGATCGAGACCCAATGACTGTTAGCAGAATATGTAATCGGTGGGTCCAGTAGGGTAATACGGAACGCCGTGTTGGATCCCAACGGACTCGTATCATTAGCAGTCGAGATGACAGGCATCTTATCTGCATGGCTGTAACGGATCGTGCAGCCACGTCTCGATCCCTGAGTCAACAGATGGGGACGTTTGCAAGACAACAACCATCTTCACCAGCAGTTGGACGACGTTTGCAGCAGCATCGATTATCACCTCAGAGACCATGGCTGCGGTTACCCTTGACGCTGCATCACAGACAGGAGCGCCTGCGATGTTCTACTCAACGACGAACCTGAGTGCACGAATGTCAAAACGTCAATTTTTCGGGTGAATCCAGGTTCTTTTTACAGTATTATGATGGTCACATCCGTGTTGGCGGCATCGCGGTTAACGCACATTGGAAGCGGGTATTCGTTATCGCCATACTGGCGCATCACCCGGTGTGATGCTATGCGGTGCCATTGGTTACACGTCTCGGTCTCCTGTTGTTCACACTGACGGTACTTTGTACAGTGAACGTTACATTTCAGATGTGTTACGACCCGTGTCTCTACCCTTCATTCGATCCCTGCGAAACCCTACATTTCAGCAGGATAATGCATGACCGCGTGTGGCAGGTCCTGTACTGTCCTTTCTGGATACAGAAAATGTTCGACTGCTGGCCTGGCCACCACATTCTCGAGATCTCTCACCAATTGAAAACGTCTGGTCAATGGTGCCCGAGCAACTGGCTCGTCACAATACGCCAGTCACTACTCTAGATGGACTGTGGTATCGTGTGGAAGCTGCATGGGCAGCTGTATCTGTACGCGCCACCCAAGCTCCGTTTGACTCATTGCCCAGGCGTATCAAGGCCGTTATTACGGCTAGAGGTGGTTGTTCTTGGTACTGATTTCTCAAGATCTATACACCCAAATTGCGTGAAAATGTAATGACATGTCAGTTCTAGTATGATATATTTGTCCAATGATTACCAGTTTATCATCTGCGTTTCTCCATGGTGTAGCAATTTTAATGGCCAGTAGTGTAGTTCTGAATGAAAGAAGGGGGAGAACTAACAGCAGGAAATGAAAACGAAGTATGCTGTCAGTTAACTCGGACACCTGGTAATCGTCAGTTACCTAGCAATCAAAGAACGTTATTACCGCCTGAGATCTAATACTCATGATGTGCTTTCGAGTCACTGATTGAGATTTCTCCTAAGAATCGTTGTGTCGATATTTCTTGGTACAATGGGGCACTTCATTCACAATTTCAGTCACAAATTCAGCTACATAATCTATTATAAATTCTGTTCAGTTGGCGCATTAGATAGTCAAAATCGCGAGCAGGCTGGAGGGCCCTGACTATAACTCTCTAAACTTTCTCAACTTGGGAGATATCCAGCGACCTTGTTGGTCAAGGTAGTTTTAGGCAAGCACGAAGAAAAGCGGGAAGAAACTCGCCCCCATATGTGGGCTGGCATTATCTTCCTGAAACGTAAGCCCAGGCTGGCTTGCGGTGAAGAGAAACAAAATGTAGTGTAGAGTATCGTCGATGCACCGCTATACAATAAGATTGCCGCGAATGACAAACAAAGAAGGGGGGGGGGGTGCTATGTAAAGAATTGGGACCGCTGACCACTACTCTTGGTTCCCAGGCCGCATGGAGAGCGACAGTCAGGTTAGCACCCCACCACTATCTTGGACATCTCCAGCGACGTCTTCAGCCTGACATCTCACCGACTGGAGTATAGCTTTCTTCAGTGATGCGTCCCGCTTCGAACTGAACCCAGACGACTAGTGAAGTCGTATCTGAAGAAGCCCCAGACAGCGATGGGATATCAGCCTGGCTGTCACGCACCATTCGGCCCGACAACCAGGAGTGATGGTCTGGAATGCCATCTCCTTCCATAGCAGGACCCATTTGGATGTCATCCGCGCCACCCTTACCGTAACGTTATACCTCGTCGATATTCCACACCCCGTTTTATTGCGTTCATCGCTAGCCATCCGGGGCTCACATTTCAGCAAGGCAATGCCTCCCGGCACACGTTGACAGTTTCTACTTCTTTTCTTCGTGGCTGCCAAACACTAGCGTGGTGTCGCCGGATCTCTTCCCTACTGAGATCGTTTGGAGCATTATGGGCAGAGTCCTCCAACCAGCTCAGAATTTTGACTCGCCAATTGGACATTATTTGGAACGATATCTGTCAGGGGGACATACGAGAACTATGTCATTCAATGGCAAGCCGAATAAGGGCCAGAGTTGGACGAACGCGTAATTGAATTGTTCAATTTGTGAAGCTCTATCACTCGAATAAATCTTTTTTTTTTAAATTTTAGTTGTTTGTTTGTCTGTATGTTTGTTCATTCCCGTCCCATTCCGATAATCCCTTCGTGGTGCGTAGCTGTTTGTTTGTTTTTCTTTTTTTTTAAATAGTGCAGTTCTGGCTGGTTTTACAGTTATGAGATATGTATTTAATGTCGATGAGTAATGTTTGCTTCATGGTCAGATAAATATATCGAAATAAGATCAAGAACAAAAGCGCTCCTTATGGATGTTCCCACTTCGACACTCAATGAACCAGTTCTCACCAAGACACCACTTTGGATTTGAAGCAGCAGCATGGTGTGTGAGGAATCTTCATGAAAATATTGCAGCCGCAAGAAAATTAAAGGCCTCACTCTGTTTATACCATAAGCACATTTCTTTTTATTTGGGGGAGGCGGGGGGGGGGGGGTCATAGTGATACGACTAGTTTGACGCTGCCCGTCACTAATTCGTCTCCTGTGTCAACATCTACATCTCAGCATAGCACTTATAACCTATGTCCTCAACTATTTTCTGGATGTATTCGAATCTCTGTCTTCCTCAACACTTTTTGCCCTGTACAGCTTCCTCTAGTACCATGTAAGTCATTCCCTGATGTCTTAACATGCGTCCTATCATCCTGTTCCTTCTTCTTTTCAACACAAACTATCAGTGTTCAGAACTGTTGTGGTTCAGGGTGTACGGGAATAGCTGCATTCTCGTGTATACAAAAAATTAAACAGCTCGATACCTGAAAAAATTATAAATAAATGAGTTCTTTCACATTAAGTACAGAGTTTATCATTTTGCATTGCCCAAGGCTTCGCTGGGTGGTTGAGGCTTGAAGCTAGAAAGTACTTTTGGTAGCTAACAAAAGGAATTGATCAATGGTGGCGTTTAAAAAAGTTCGGTCCTGATGCCTGATCATTTCCTCAGGTCTTCGCCCTTTTTGGAGAGTATGTAGGCCTATTTCACCCTCCTCGCATCTTAAGTTGTGTAATTTAAGACGGCAGTTACTTCAGCAGTTTGAGAGATCGGGAGTCCGCGTCCCCACAAACCGACGATACAGAACCTACCTTCCACAGGTAAGCAACTTCTGTCTCGGAGAGACGTCCTTCCTCTTCAGCCGTTTTTATACACTGGTTTCCAAAATTAAAGCGACAGACCGGTATCTCCCTGTCTTACGTCTAATTCATGGTATAATCATACACACTAACAGACGTCCGTACAATCGTATTCTGCACGGAAAGTGATATTCCGATCACTGGCCAATCGTGCAGTGGGGCATTGTGTACTGGGTGGTCCCACATCCACAATCACTGTGTGTACAGTCACGGACGGGGTGGTATGGTACAAAGAAGGCGCCTGTCGGACTCGATGTAGTGGCAAACAGATGTGGCCCGAAGACTTAATGAATCGTTCTGTAGTTTCTTGGATGTGGCGACAATTTATAGAGACCGAAACATTGTCTAGGAGACCAGGACGGGGCCGACCACGTGTGATATCGGAAAGAGACGAGTGTTATTTGGCTGTAAGGGCACTACGGTACCGCCTTAGCGCAGCACTGCAACAGGCATTTCACCTCGCTGCAACCACTGGACGTATTGTATCGAGATAAACGGTGACAGAAAGTTTCAGCTGAGTGGACTTTATTGTCGGAGGCCTACTGTATGTGTCTCTGACGCGTCTTCACAGAAGGGATCGTCTAGAGTGGAGTCGCTAAAAAATCACCTGGACGTCGTGCAGTGGCCCATTGTTCTTTACACAGATGAGTCCCGATTTGGTATGGAAGGAACGTGGAACACTATTTCAGGGACCAAGCTTTGTCGAAAGAGACCAATTCGATGAGGATCCCTACTGGCTTGGGCAGAGATTATGTGTAGAACACACTAACACCTCTTTATGAGATAGTACAGGTGAATCGGCAAGGTTTAACTACTGTCAGGTATCGTGACGAGATCTTGGGACCTCAAGTGCCGTTGTTGAGAGGTGGTGTGAACCCACACTTCGTACTGATGGACGATACTGCTCGTCAGCATAGAGAATGGTTGGCTGATGTTTTCTTGGAAACGGAAAATGTTGCACACATGGGTTGGCCTGCTCGCTCTCCCGATCTTAATCCCGTAGAGCATGTCCGGGATGCGCTAAAGAGACAGGTTGCATCATGTCAGCATTCACCAACCGCTCACCAAGACTTGTGACCAGTTATGCAGGAAGAATGGTCCTTATCTCCTGAACATGAGTTTGATGACATCATACAACAGCGTGCCCTATCGTTGTCGGGCTTGAATTGCTGCCAAGGGTGGTCACACCCCATACTGAGCACATTAACCAGTGGTCGGAATGTATGTGGAGGTCTGTGAAGTTGGAAAAAACGACGGACATATTTGTCTACCCTTGCGCACACAGCAGTTACTTATGTTCTGTAGTCTTTTCATTGTTTCAATATTTCTCTCTCCTGTTTGTATTGTTCCGTGAAAAAATAAAGGGAACCTTGCAAAATTTCCGTTTGCTACTTTAATTTTGGACAGCATTGTATTACAGTTGACGAAGATCGTACGTCTCACTTACGAAATCTCTCACTGTAATGCTGGAACGATACGAGGCGAGAAACAGCTGCAATGCTTGATTCCTGGTGTGTGCGCAGCGAAGTTTGGTCATGTGCTGCTTGTGTTCTGACAAAGCGTTCCGCTTAGCCGTTTGACTGTGGATGGAACAGTGCACTAGTTAGATGCTGTATGCCATTGCGTTCACAGAATGTTTCAAATTCATTTGACGTGAACGGAGGTCCGTTGTCTGGCACTATTACTTTCGGTAAACCTTCTCGGCAAAAAATAGATGACAGCACCTGAATTGTGCTACGTGACGCTGTCGAGTTCACTGGCACAACAAAAGGAAACTTGCTATATGAGTCAACCACAAACAACCAACGTGTGTTCCAAAAAGATCCCGGGAAGACTATGTGTACACGTTGCCATGGCGATTGTGACTTAGGCCAAGCCGAAAATTTTTGTGGTGGAACGGACTGATATTCGACACATGCGTGACGCTGTGACGTCATCTGTTTTATTTAGGCTTCAATACCCTGCCAAGTGTCGACACGCTAGCTGTTTCGTACGAACAATACCCCAGTGTCCTCGGTTAAGTAACTACAACACTTCTTATTGCAAACCTTTAGCGATCAACATATGTAACTGGCTTCTGTCATTCTGAACAAGAATCACACCTTTCTGTACAGCGAGGCTACGCCGACGTGTAAAGTATCGGCCAACTACAGAGTTTTTTATGCAGTGCAAGGAACGAGGCCAAAATGTGCGAATGTGGTTGAGCAAAATGTTCAAATCTGAATCAGCTTCCGTGGCCTGCGCATTGTTCTTATAGTTCAGCGGAATAGACTGAAGCAATTGAGAATCCTGAGCATCGATGTGACAACAAGAAGCAGGAGAACCGTCAAAGTCTGTATCAGGGCCAATCGGAGGACGTGAAGTTCTTCTGCATTACCATGTTTAGCTGTCGGACGGTTCAGAATATCCTGCTAAAACTGAGAAAAGAACATAGCCCATCTTTGCAATTTTTTGTCAGTTCGTACAGGAACCGGTTTCGTCGTTTGAAACAAGGACTGCAAAGGTTTGTGATTCGTTACTAAGAAAAATTTTCTGCCGTACAAGTAGTGGTGAAATTTTGTGACACCAAACCCAATAGCTAAAGCCTCTTTTTCAATTTGTGAATAGTTACACTGAGCTTTGGACAACACTTTTGACGGGAAAGCAGTAGATCTGTCTTTATCAGTAATTCTGTGCGAAAGCACGCCACCGATTTCGTAAGAGGAAGCGTCAACTTGAAATACAACTGGCTCGTCAGGTTCGAAGTGAACTAAGCATCGATCACTGAGCAATGCAGCTTTAAGTTTTTGAAAAGCTACTTGGAACTCATATGCCAAAACAAAGGGGATATTCTTATGACGCAAGTCAGGCAATGGAGCTGCGATTTATGCAGCCTTCGGTATGAACCGAATATTTTTCCTAACATTGGCTGCAATTCTGTGAAATTTTGGTGAGCTAGCAAAATTCGTATGGCTAACAAAAGCGACTGAAGAGGATTACACCTTAACTGTTTATGACATGACCAAGATACTGCAACTCAGGTTTAAGAAAATCACACTCGTCCAGTCTACACTTTAGCCCTGCTTCAGATAACAGGTAACATGACACATAAATTTGCATTATGTTGCAGTCAGCTGTTCCAAATACCGTTGAAAAATGACACTGCCAAAAGGCAAAAGCAAATATTAAAACAAGCCTAAAAGAGTATTTACTACATATTCTTATTGAGACTCTTCATCGAGCGTATTTGTGGATATGCGTAGCAGAAACCAGATTTTGAAAAGTGGCGTCTATCACCTAATTTGTCCATGAGATCCTCTGGGCGTGGCAAAGGGTAAGTATCAATTACAGTTTATGGGTTGACCGTAGACTTAACCACAACACAGAGGCGAATACGACTTTAAGGTCTGGGGAACCAAACCAGTAGCGCCCGTTGACTAGCTGATACGGGCGCTATAACTCCGTTATCTCGCAATTCTCTACGTTCAGCAGCGGCTTTGTCCCGTGATACAATGGGAACATTTCTGGACCGGGATAATATCGTCTGAGCATTGCCTTTCAGCGTAAAATGTGCAACAAAATTTTTAACTTTGCGTACACATTCAGAAAACAGTTCTGAAAATTCTTGGAGCAGTTCTAGCTACGCTGTCATTTGCACTGAATGCAGACACTGACAACACATTGTCCTGGATCTTAGAGCCAAACAACGCAAAAGAATCACGTCCAAATATGTTCTCACACTAGCGTGATTATAGCACTGTGAAAGTCTCTGTTCGCGTATGCGAGCTATACATAGCAGGCAAAGTACATGTTCCAAGAACTGGAATGTCTTGTCCACTATAAGCCGTCAGTTGCCTGCTAGTTGTAGATGGGCGAGGGGACGATTTAGCAATGTGACAGAGGCACTCGTGTCCAACTGAAGTTTTTCACGTGTCCTACAATTAAGTAAATGAACAGAAAGTTTGTTTGACTGACTTATCACTGACGAAACCGCACGCTTGCTAGTTGCAAACTAGGAATGTACTGCATTATCTCCACAGTGGCCACTCGAGAGTAAAATTAGACGCTTCCTCCGGGCACGTCAAGAGCAGTGCAGCTGAAAGAATGCGCACAATTATGGCAAGATGCACGTCGTACAAACAATTCAAGGCGAACTGCTGGTTGACCAAGACGAAGGAAAGCATCGAACGCGAAATCATGTCTTGTGAGAATCAGGTCACCTCAGGCCTTAACCTTGTCAAATTCTTCGAGGCTATGGTCAAAAAGAGCCAGCTCCTTGATGATCCGTGGAGCAATGCCGAAATAATCCACTTCTGTCATATGAAGTTCCCACGACACCACCAACAAATAGTCACTGACGGGGTAGTAGGCGGTAGAACTAGAGGTGACAATGGATACAAAAGCAACCATCATTGCTAAAGTGGAGGCTGGAACAACCAGCACTGCTGCCTAAATGATAGTAGGAGACAGTTTAGACGAAACGGGTTTGCTCCGGAACAAGACAAGGGGAGGTGAAACTTCCTGGCAGATTAAAACTGTGTTCCGCATCGAGACTCGAACTCAGAACCTTTGCATTTCTCGTGTTATTGCTCTATCGAGTGAGCTACACAAACACGAGTCACGACCCCTCCTCACAGCTTGAGTTCTGCCAGTACCTCGTCACCGCTGAACATAGCCCACCTAACCCTGATAGCAATTATCAACAGGGAAACTCGTTGGCCTTCACCACGTCAGCCACCTGAACCCCTTCATCGGGTAGAATATAGTATTAGATCGTAGGTATCCATAACATAGAGTACAGCTACGTAAAGTTGCTAATTTTGTGATGTTCTTTACTTCGAACCTCTATGTGTTAGCAGAATATTGATAAACGTTTAAAACTTGTGTAAATAGAACTTGTTTGGTAGTGACAAGTAAAACGCGCGGGCCCAGATAATGTGTCTCCCCGTTACAACGCGCCGAGAAGGACTCCAGTCGTGGCTATGAAAAATGATGAACGAGGGGAGACGTAATGTGGTTCAAAAGGCTCTAAGCATTATGAGACTTAACATCTGAGGTCATCAGTCGCCTAGACTTAGAACTACTTAAACATGACTAACCTAAGGACATCACACACATCCATGCCCGAGGCAGGATTCGACCTGCGACCGTAGCGGTCGCACGGTTCCAGACTGTAGCGTCTAGAACAGCTACAGCTACAGCGACAGCTACAGCGAGTGTAAAACATATATCTTTGAGTTGACTGTGACAGAGGGGTGAACCATCTGATTTCTGTAGATAACACATCAATCGTAAACCATTTATCACTGAGCTGGTTGTGATGGAGGGTTAAACCGTTTGATTTCTGCAGACAATACTCATGAAATTTTTGTGTATACAGCGAATACGAAATCTCCTAAATCGTTGGTTTTAGTTTTGTTGTCGTTTTTTGTACACGTCCTCACATGTAGCATGTTCGGAAGGTGTTCAGTTGCATGGCTCTGAGCACTATGGGACTTAACATCTATGGTCATCAGTCCCCTAGAACTTAGAACTACTTATACCTAACTAACCTAAGGACAGCACACAACACCCAGCCATCACGAGGCAGAGAAAATCCCCGACCCCGCCGGGAATCGAACCCGGGAACCCGGGCGTGGGAAGCGGGAACGCTACCGCACGACCACGAGATGCGGGCCAGTTGCAATTTGGTACGAATCAACGACAACCCTGAATGGACCCTTACCTGGAGAGTGGAGATTTTATTTAGCTGTTGTAGTGTCGTGACAGACAACACTATCACTTTTCACAGAAATGAATTTCATCCCTGCTGTAGGTGGACAGAGCATGCAGTATTGTAAGAAAGGACACGCGGCATATAAACGGAAATATTTATATCTGCTTTAATGCCAAGGAATATTTCATCATTTTGCTCAACAGCTTAGATTAAGAAATTAATTATTGATATTTTTTAACTTATGTTATATGTAATTTCCTCCACAGTAACATGAGAAGGGGGACAAAAACTCTACAAGGGTGAAATTGTGGTTCAAACGGCTCCGATCACAATGGGACTTAACAGCTATTGTCATCAGTCCCCTAGAACTTAGAACTACTTAAACATAACTAACCTAAGCACATCACACAACATCCAGTCATCACGAGGCAGGGAAAATCCCTGACCCCGCCGGGAATCGAACCCGGGAACCAGGGCGCGGGAAGCGAGAACGCTACCGCACGACCACGAGCTGCGGACAAGGGTGAAATTAGTTAAGGACGATGCATTCTATGTTGTTTTTACCCAGGTGTCGTTATGTTTGCCGTGTCATATCTACGTTATGTCTAACATACAATTACAGTAGATACCGTTTGTAGTCACATCGATTTTAACGACGTATTGGATGTAACAACGGAATCTAACATTCCCATTAAAATCCAATCCAAACGCTGTATTTAAAAGAGTCGGTTAGTATATCACGTATTGTTTAGTATAAAACGACATATTTCTATTCCATTTTCTGAGAAATATATTGACTGTAACGTCCAATGTCCATTTTTCCTAGTTATGTACGCTTATTTGAGGATTGGTAACAACGGTGTAACGATTATTTCCAAACTCTTGGTTCTGCTGACTATTGATTTCAAATTACGCATCAAAACGAATACCTCGTCAAATGCGAAATGCATATTAGATGCAAAACGCAATCAAATATAATTGATTACCTTAAACAGGACAGCATACTATAGTACGCAGTAGAGCAACAGGTTAAAAAATTTAACAACAGTGTCTTTGTTGTGATCGTACAAAACTGGACAATTAAATCCCAATACGTGTTATTTTTTCAGAGTAAGAAAGTGCAATAATAGTGGATTCGTTTTTGATGCTTTGTGATTATATGTGTAAGATACACTACTGGCCATTAAAATTGCTACAACAAGAAGAAATGCACAGGGTAAACGGGTATTCATTGAACAAATATATTATACTAGAACTGACATGTGATTACATTTTCACGCAATTTGGGTGCATAGATTCTGAGAAATCAGTACCAAGAACAACCACCTCTGGTAGTAATAACGGCCTTCATACGCCTGGACATTGACTTTAACAGAGCTTGGATGGCGTGTACAGGTACAGCTGCCCATGCAGCTTCATCACGATACCACAGTTCATCAAGAGTAGTAACTGGCGTATTGTGACGAGCCAGTGGCTCCGTCACCATTCACCAGACGATTTCAATTGGTGAGAGATCTGGAGAATGTGCTGGCCAGGGCAGCAGTCGAACATTTTCTGTATCCAGAAAGGCCCGTACAGGACCTGCAACATGCGGTCGTGCATTATCCTTCTGAAATGTAGGGTTTCGCAGGGATCGAATGAAGGGTAGAGCCACGGGTCGTAACACATCTGAAATGTAATGTCCACTGTTCAAAGTGCCGTCAATGCGAAGAAGAGGTGACCGAGACGCGTAACCAATGGCACCCCATATCATGACGCTGGGTGATACGCCAGTATGGCGATGACGAATATGCGCTTCCATTGTGCGTTCACCACGATGTCGCCAAACACGGATGCGACCATCTGATGCTGTAAACAGAACCTGGATTCATCCAAAAAATGTCAGCACGTTGTAGCTGTCGCCACCGGCGTGAACCTTGTGTGAATGCTCTGAAAAACTAGTCATTTGCATATCACAGCATCTTCTGCCTGTTGGTTAAATTTCGCTTCTCTAGCACGTCATCTTCGTGGTGTAGCAATTCTAATGGCTAGTAGTGTATTTTAAGTGTTTTAAGTATGGTACATCACAGGTGTACGACATTTTAAAGCGAAATATAGGAGAATGTGTAAATCTTAACGTT
Organism: Schistocerca americana; assembly: GCF_021461395.2. Taxonomy (NCBI): domain Eukaryota; kingdom Metazoa; phylum Arthropoda; class Insecta; order Orthoptera; family Acrididae; genus Schistocerca; species Schistocerca americana. The sequence goes on from NC_060121.1 coordinate 100,098,175, forward strand.
GTATGGGACCACTCAGTACACTTAGAGAACGACAAGGGAGACCACACAGCGTTCAGATGCTTTGTTCCGCCTTATGCGTGTCAAGCAGCCACCTGAAATGACACAGGAAGCTCCCCCACCAATCAGGCGAAGGTAGGGTTTGCCGTATTCGGCACGGCCTTGTTGTGTAGAAGGCTGAGGCTGATAGTCTCAAGTACAGGGCGCAACCTGATAATTTATGGTGATAAATCACAACTCTTGGCATGTATAGGCAGGCCTACGTGGAGGGAAGAGAAGCCTCGTCGGATTCCTGTCACGCCGGTTTGGCTTTCCGAAATTCGGTGTTGTATAAATAACTCTCTGACTCGCCAATCGTGTACTTAAGTCAGATAGGGATTTCTAGGGCAAACTGGCGAGGAATATGTGCTCTGATTGGCCCGTGTATGTAGACATTCTGTGGTGAGAATTTATACAACGTGGTAGTTTTCACGCTACTGGCGGAAACAGTAACATTTTCCTGATTGGCAGTTGCTGCTGGAACGGCTCAAACAGAAGATTCAGGAGCAGGGATATGTGAAAACCGGCACTCTCGGAATTGATGTGGAGGGTGAAAGGTAGCTCGCTTTAAAGGCTGGAACTTCACAGTGTCAGAGTGCTGAAGAGCGAGGCCGACTTACCGTCACGGCAGACTGGAGAGAATATGCATCGGCACCGGCGATAAGTGAGCGTTGATGTCTGCAAAGGGGACGTAACGTGGCCACAGTACCACTAATCCCGGTACCTGTGACATTATCGTTTTCATTTATTATTCAGTCAACAACTGGAGTAACTATAAAATTTGGTGGTTTGCATTTTTATTATGGATTAAATATGCAGCTAGGATACAACAATGCTTCCACCAATTGTTTAATATTTTATTGCAATCACTTTTTCTGATAGTCATGTCACTTTGTCTTACGGTATGTCATTGCTTTTATAATGGGACATGAATTTAATTTTATATCTATTTCATTTTAAGTAAATGATAGTTTCCTTTGATTAATTATTATTATGTTTCGACAAGTGAGTAAAAATATTCATTCAGTAGGATTTTATAGTAATTCTCTAACTTAGGATTCCGTGTTAGGATCATTTTTGAGACAGCGATTCCGTCGGGCGTTTAAAATTTAGCTTTGGGTCTTAAGGGGCCGTTCAATCATTTCGGCACGATTTCACATCCGCACACCGCGGTTTTATGCACTTCCTGTTTGGTGCATTTTACTGTCATAGATTAGCCCCCACTGCAGCATCGGACAAAAAGAAAATCTGTTCGACTGGTAGTCGTCCGTACGCCCTGTCGCGTTTTAACAAATGTTTCATTATTCGCCTCAGTGAAGCTTGTAATTTACTGCACATGTTAACAAAAAGAAAATGCTACAAAATACTCGTGACAATATAAGCCGGCGTATCGAATATTTCTTTTTTTAGTTATTTGTGTTAGGTTATTACCCATCGACATTTTGTGATAAAGAGCGTTATTAATCAGGACGTTGCTTTGCGGGGTGGAACTGCAATCAGTTATCGCCTGAGTTATGGAAATATTGAGATACTTCGTATTCGCGCAGCTGTCTGAGGCTTCACTGCATTTCGTTCCGATTTATATGGTTAAAACGCGTTAGTGCAGTACGTTGGAAAGATTGCTACATGCCGAAATTGGTAATGAGAACTTGCGGACGATTCAGATTTTGCAAGTGTATTCTTAAGACACGAAATTCGAGTGTTGAGGAGTGAACGGGAGAAACTATATTGTTTTTAGAGGGAGTTTGATGGAATAGGTAGGGTTAGAGGAGTATGGAATAAGACGAGAAATTCTAAGGTATTCTCCGAATTACTAAACACCCGACTGAGAACCAAGCAAGTCAAAAGTAAATAAAAACTAATCAGGAAAGATAAAATTTCATTTTCCCTGTTCCATCTGCAATACGAACTTCTTTTGGTCAACGTATTACACTGCGTGTTCCAGAAGGGTGTGACAGGAATGATCATTCGACGCAAAAATGTCTCGTAGATATGGGTTCTAAAACACATAAGATCTATGAGCACTTATTCATCATGAACAGTGTTGAACAAATCTCTTTGCTTTGGATGTTTTGAAAGATGGTGGTACGAACCGAGACAAGAAAAAAATTTTCAGGAAAGAGATACAGCAAGAAACGTACTTTAAGTGCTTCGAGAACTTGTACATTTTCGTTGCTTTGAAACAAATCTACTTACGCCTACACTGCTTTTAGCTCTAAAAATATGAGTTGAGAGCCCATGTTTACTAGACCTTTTAACTGCGAATGTTCATTCCTGTCACATACCTGAATACTGAACACTTCTCCTGTCATCCTGTACGAGAGTAGTATTTGATTTCCCATTCGATACATCTTTTGATCTTTTCCAGCAGATGAACCCTTGAATTCTTGAGCTATACAGCATCACGTGTATGTCAGCTGTTATGTCACTATACTTGCGGTTATGTAGTCCATGACACTGTAGTGTCAGTTTGGATTTTAATTAATAGTGAAATGATACAATAGTGATTTTGCAACGAATCACAGCTCTAGAAAAAGCTACTAAGTTTACGTTACTGAGGCATTAGGAAGTAATCCCTGTAGGATTTCTTCACTAAGAAATGTATAATCTCGTAAAGAGGTGGAAGTATTTGTATACTCACACGAGAACAGTACCTTTGGGGGCTTCGAATTGGACAAAAGAGGGTCGTCGTGCTTGGAAACATGACGTTAGGGTACCTGAAACTTGTCACCGATTCCCAGATGACAATGGGTCACCAGCTAGTCCACATACGGTCTGTCATAAAAATTCCTCAGTCTGATCTATGACCGACTTGGTCTATTTTGAGACCAGTGAAAACAGAAAAATGATCTTCTTGCGTCATCTGTGAAAAAATAATGTATTGGACTACGAACTACACCCCCACCAAATCCCCAAAGAGAACAAATTGTACGTTCTGAGGTGGACCTCTGCATCACAAGTGGCATGTAATTCATGTATTTATTTATCAGGTATCGTCATTCCATCCCAGCCAAAGCTCTTTCGTTGTAGTAGCACTGAAACAGAAAGGAAGGCCGTAATACTGGAGGTCTTATTCCACATATGTTTCACTGCGAAATGTAATACTGTAGTTAATTCTTTAAGTCGTTGCAGGAACGTCAAAATGACAATTACATGTGTAGGTGATCATGAAACAGAAAGAAACTGAAATCGATCAAGAGAGGAAAAGCCACTGTAGCATATGTGATACAAAAACAGTTCTACGCAGGGTTTCTCTAGCAGCAGTGTACTGCAAGTCGCTGGAGGAGCGTTGTCATATTAATGATTGGAAAAATCACAGGTCATTCTGGTTTTCAAGAAATATCGTAGATCAATAGCACAAAACTACAACCCTAGATCTCTAACACGTGTCTGTTCAGAATTTTGGAACACGTTTTATGTTCGTGAATTATGACATCTCTGCAGACTGAAAATCTTCTCTCCCGGATTCAACATGGGTTCCGCAAACAACAACCGTGTGAAACCTAGCGCGCTCTATAGGTCAACGAGACCCATAAAACAGCAACTTACTGGCCGATGGCGTGTTCCTTCACTTCCACAAGACGTTCGATATAGCTCCCCACTGCCGCCTAGTGAACAAAACACGAGCTTACGGAATGTGAGACTAGCTGTCTCACTGTACTGAGTAGTTTCTAACAAACAGAACGCACCATGTCATTGTCATTGGAGAAAAATCTTCAGACGTAAAAGTAGTATCGGACATACCCCAATGGAGTGTTATAGGGAAATTACTTCTCACAATATACAGGGTGTAATAAATGCAGATATTTTTATATGTGGTAGTTTAATAGCTACGAGCATCAAAGCATTTTTTTTTTCTTTTCTTCGTCGAAATCTTCCCACAAACATGCAACAAACATTACGAACTGATGTTTTCTGCGCGGTCTTAATTTCACCAATAAGTAGAATATGTCCATCAGTATGGAATGTCGTTTGACATCCACACGCCCACACTTCACCACCCGACCTGATGACCAGGGGAAGATAAGCAATGGCTCTCTCGGGCAACACTTACTTGAAAGTGCTCCCCAGTCTAAAAACGTATGCTATTATTATTAGTTTGCTGATGACGCAAAAACTGATCTAATGTTGTTCAGCACGTGGTTCAAATATTCAAATGTGTGTGAATTCGTAAGGGACCAAACTGCTGAGGTCATCGGTCCCTCGTCTTACACACTATGTGAACTAACTTCTGCTAAGAACAACACACACACACACACACACACACACACACACACACACACACATCCATGCCCGAGGGGGGACTCGAACCTCCGACCCGATGGACCGCGCAATCAGTGCCATGGCGACTCTAACCATGCGGCCACTCCGCGCCGCAGTACACGGCCCTCAATCACTAATGGAAATGCCTGCACTTACACCCGTTACGTCCTGTGTATACACCACGTGATCAAATGTATCCGGAAACTCCCAAAAATATGCGTATCTCATATTCGGTGCATTGTGCTGCTACCTACTGCCAGGTACTCCGTATCATCGACCTCAGTAGTCATTACACATCGTGAGAGAGCAGAAGGGGGCGCTCCGCGGAACTTACGGACGTCGAACGTGGTCAGGGGATTTGGGTGTCACTTGTGTCATACGTCTTTACGCGAGATTTCTGTACTCTTAAACATCGCTAGGTCCACTGTCTCCGATGTGACAGTGGAGTGGCAGCGTGAAGGGACAAAAGCGTACATGACGACCTCATCTATTGACTGACAGAGACCGCCGACACTTAGAGAGGATCGTAATGTGTAATAGGCAAACATCTATCCAGACCACCAAACAGAAATTCCAAACTGCACCAGGATCCACTGCTAGTACTATGACAGTTATGCGGGAGGTGAGAAAACTTTGATATGATGGTCGAACGACTGCTCATAAGCCACACATTACCCCGGTAAATGCCAAACGACGCCTCGCTTGGTATAAGGAGCGTAAACGTTAGACGTTTGAACAGTACTGCAGAAACTTCGCTAGAAGCAGTCACATCCACAAAACATCTAGGACTATGCGTACGTAGTAATTTAAAGTGGAACGATTACATAAAACTAATTGCACCTGAGGCAATTGCCAGACTACTATTCATTAGAAGAAACTTCGGGAAATACAAAAGACGAAGCTTAGAAAACCCAAGTTCTGCCATTGCTAGAATATTGCTCTTTAGTCTTGGATGCATATCAGATAGGACAAACGTCGTTTTTCGACATAGGTTCTGTTAGTAAGCGTGAAAGTGGCATGGAGACCCTCAGACAGATTTTTTTTTTTTTATACTGAAAGAGAGGCGTTCTGCATTATGTTCTGGTTCACTGATGTAGATTTGAGAGCGTACATTTCCACAAGAGTCAACCAATACGATCACATCCTCCTATGTATATCATGCGAAAAGATAGTGAAGAGCGACTCTAGCCCACATGCAGGCTTACCAGCAATCGTTCTTCCCACGTAGCATTTATGACTGTGACAGGAAAATGGGGAACTCATCACACGCCGTATGGGACGGGTTGGGTTGTTTGGGGAAGGAGACCAGACAGCGAGGTCATCAGTCTCATCGGATTAGGGAAGGACGGGGAAGGAAGTCGGCCGTGCCATTTCAAAGGAACCTTCCCGGCATTTGCCTGGAGCGATTTAGGGAAATCACGGAAAACCTATATCAGGATGGCCGGACGCGGGATGGAACCGTCGTCCTCCCGAATGCGAGTCCAGTGTCTATCCACTGCGCCACCACACTCGGTCACACGCCGTAAGACAGCTTACGGACTACAGATGTGGTTACAGACGTAAGTGATGGAACGACTCAACAGATAGTTTACGTAATTGAAACTTGTAAATATGAGAAGGACATGTGACGGAGTAGACGCATTACATAGAAAAGTACTCAATTACTGAGAGTAGCTCCTGTACAGAACACAAGAAATGTGCTACAAGGAAACCTTCGAAACGCTGGGTGAGCCTCGGAAAGAAAACGTCGAAATAAAAGAGTTAACTGAACAAAACTAAGGACGTAATCTAAAGACGCAATACAGAAAGGGCTCTCCCTGGGACCGGAGGTAAAGAGTGACTGCCAGTGTAGGACTTAGAACAAAATAAAGGAATAACAAACGTGCGGAGATGGGTTTGTAGCTCGTATGAGTGGTGGCTGGTCATACGGAATAGGGCCAGAGGCGGACGGTAGGTGGTGACTGCTGAAGCTGAAGCTCTTAAAGCAAGAGAGAGGCGCCACTGCGCCCCAGGACCCTGTAGCGGTTACGCACGTGGAGCGCCTCCCATGCCGGCTACTGGTCTTGTATCTTCCTACAGTCACCTAACTTCGACACCACGGTATCGTCACAAAACCACCGCAGCTTGCTACCCACCCTGACCGCGAAATGATTTGTGTATATAGACAACAACAGCGGTCCCATCACACTTCCTTGGCGCACTCCTGAAGAAACCCTTGTCTCTGATCAGTACTCACTGTCGAGCACAACTTACTGGATTCTCTTACTTAAGAAGTCTTCGAGCCACTGTAACAACAACAACGCTGTACTATTGTACATATAACATTTTTTCTTCTGATTTTCGATAAATTTGTGTAATCGATGTTCTGATTTCATTTCTTTCTTGTTTCATGCCATTATGTTAAAGAAACTGTAAACAATTTTCGATGTGAATATTAATGTTTATGTCAAATTGCAAGCAATATTATAACAGAATTGAAATGTAAGAAACGTTGAAACTATTGTAAGATGTTAAAATTGTAATTGTGCGTCTGGTCCATACATAGGCAATGTATTAGGATATGTAGAATGCAAAACCTCGGGAGAATACCCTGTCTGTAGGGGAGCGGTAAAAGGTGGATGGCAGGCGAGCGCGGGAAAATGCAAACGGGCGCGGCACGGCATAACGGGCTCAGCAGTAGTAGTCGGAGTTGGGCATTGGTCTGAGCAACACGTCCTGGTTCGAGGAGGCTCTCCTGGAAGACGTAGTTTCATTGAGCCTCGGATATGCCGTTCCGACACCTATACAGCATGGCAAAATTCCATAGGCACTAAATGGGAAAGTATTGCGACGCTATGAAGAAGTAAAGTGCCGATACATCAAGAGCCATAGCTGTGGTTGTATGTGTGCTCTGTGCCTCGCCATCTCGCCGCACGCCAACCGCCACATCGATACAAACAGGTTGAAACTTTTAGTACTGTATTAGTGTGGACCAGTGTTACTTTTGCTCCATACTGTTCAATAACAACTTAAATTTTACCAGAACTGTCCTATCATTTAATTATCCTCGCAACTAACCTAGACAGGGTCCTTTCCAAATGTTGTGCAATCCGAGTGTCCCGAAATGAAGAATTAAAGTTTATGTTAATAATAATTACCGGCAGACCTCGCTATGTTAGAATGATGTTAAAAGAACTTTTTTGTTAATGAGCCAATAGACGAATAACAAGGTCTGACAAAGTTGGAAAATAATTTTAATATTGATTTAGTAATGAAGTTTAATTATTTCGAGACAGATATAAAGGTATTTAAATGAGTAGGAAATAAGGTAAAGAGAGTAGTAACTCATATATTGGAAATCTTGAGCGCATAACGGTGTCAGTAATTAATTTTTTTAATACAGTGATCATAACAGTTTCAGGGTCCCCTCCCCCCTTTTTTTCTTCATTTGAATTCTGAAGTGCTCTAAACTGATTTGACCAGCAAAGTCAAAGCTAAAATAGAAACCAAAATTTATCAGTGTTTTACCTTTATCAAAATTGACATTGTGTGTGTGTTTCGAAAGTGCTATTTCTAGGGTAACCTATGCCCGATTTTAATCAGATCAATAGACAGTACGAAGTTTTGTAGTAAATATTATAGTGTAATGTTATGTATTTATGGTTTATCCATATTAGTACAGAAAGTGAAATTATCAGTTCAGTAGATTTTCTGGTTCTAAAATTTACCATATTATGCAGTGTTACTACGTGTTGTTTTGCATGCACGTACACCAACTGGTACAAGAAAGAAACTCAGTTAATGCCTAATTAGGCTGGCGACCGTATAATTAACAAATTGGTAGCATCTTCTGTGTTGTTTCTTGTCCGTCCTGACGTGTAGTTGCATTTCGGACTTGCTTGACGTATCATTGTTATTACCGAGTGGGTGTAAGTCTGATTTGCCTCCATTCAGGTACACGAGGTCAATTTCTATACAAAAATCCTTTCTCATAAGGTGAAGCCCGTCAACTTACCATAGTACAAGCTTTAAGGAGTATCGTGTGCCCCGAAAGCGGAGCGTTGCACCACTCACATTTCTGTGAACTTATGCCATATGGTCGTAATTTCGTTAATAGCCTACAACGGTGCACCATATCAAATGCTTTTCGGAAATCTGGAAGAATGGAATCAGCCTGTTGCCCTTCATCCATAGTTCTCAACATAGCGCGTGAGGAAAGGGAAAGCTGAGTTTCGTACGAGTGATGTTTTCTAAGACCAAGCTGATTCGTGGATGTAATCCTCCCAGTCTCAAGAAAGTTTATTATATTCGAAATCCGGATATGTTCAAGGATTGTGCAGCAAACAGAAGTTAGGGATATTGCTCTGTAATTTTGTGGGTCCGTTCTTTTATCTTTCTTATATACTGGAGCCACCTCCCCTTTGTTTCAGTCGCTTGGAACTTTATGCTCGGCGAGACATTCACAATAAATTAAAGCTAGGTAAGGGACCAAGGCCGTAGAGTACTCTTTGGAAACATTCCGCCTTACCTGCTTATTTCTTTGCTTTAGAATCTTTCAGCTGTTTCTCTACGACAGGGAGGCTTATTACTATGTCGTCCATAAGGCAGTTTGTTTGATGGTCAAATGAAAGTATATTTGTACGAATCTCCTGTATGAACGAAATCTTGAACGTGAAATTTAAAATTTCCGCATTTGTTTCGTTATCTTCAATTGCCACACCAGACTAGTCAGCAAGGGACTGAATGAAAGCTTTAGACCCTCTTAGCGATTTTTCACATGACCAGAGCTTTCTTGGGTTCTCTGCCAGATCTATTGCTAAAGTGTGACGGTGGTAGTTGTTGTATGCTCCGCGCATAGATCTTCTCAGAGACACAAGTATCTCCACAAGCCTTCGCCTGCCATCCTTTGTGCTTTCTCTTTTGAATCGAGAGTGCAATAGCCTCTGCCTCCTCAGAATCTTCCAGATTTCGTTATTAAACCGTGGTGGATCTCTCCCATCCTTTATCCACATGCCAGGCACGTAAATCTCCTGATTACGATGTACAATCTGTTCAAACTTTGTCCATAATTCGTCTGTATCCATCTTACAGGATTAAGTGATGTCAGTTCCCTGTCTAAATGAGGCGTTAACAACTGCATATACGCTGTATCTAGTAGAAACCTTCTTCTAGCCTTCTTCACTGATGTATTAAGTTTCATGACCTTATTTGCTATAATGACACTGTCGGTAACGTCCGGCGTATTAGTAGCTACAAGATGTAAAACATTTCCATTGCGGGTGGACTGCCGAACGAACTGCTTCACACAGTTTTCAGAAAACATGGTCAAAATTATTTAGGATGACTGTCTCTGTGTACCCTCCGCAATGAATCCAGACATCCCAGTCTATACTCGGTAGGTTAAAGTCGCCTCCAAATAATACTGAATGGTCTGAGTGTTACCACGCTACTGATCGTAGACTTCCTTTGCGAAAAGCTTCCAACAGTTAACTTGGTTTCGCTTACATCTGCTATACGGGACCAGATAACTTCACTGTCACACACAACTTCTACCTCAATAGAGACATTATATCTGTCACCTGCAATGAACACTCCCCGTGCTATGATCTCTAATCTCTGTTTCCGATATTCGTTCCACCACTCACTAAATATCTCGGAGCTTTCCACTTCGGGTTTGACCTAGCTCTCGGTCCCAAGAATAATATGAGCGGCAGTACTTTCCTTGGAGACAGCAAATTGAAGAACTTTATCAAGAATACTTCGACAGTATACTGCTAATATTTTGACAGTCCAAGTGTCTTTAGTCCGAACGCCGTTTGACTTCCCTTGCTGCGAATCGACTGGCGAGTGTTCATTAGAGCACCTCGAACTACCCTCTAGTTTAAAAATCTCTCATGTCCACTTCTCACAAACTCTGCTATCCCAGTAACTCCATGGACCGGGATGTGAGAGAGATATCCCAATGCCGCTTGTTTAATGTAGCCAAACCCAAGAACGCTCTTCAACAGGATCTGTTGAGTTCTGAACGAGGGTCCTATCTTATGCACAAGCTATACATTGATTATTTAGGACCATTACCTCGTACTAAGAAGGGTCATCGATATGTGCTAGTTATTATCGATGCGTTCTCCAGATTCGCTTGGCCCCTCCCGAGCCGTAACGTTACCGCTGCTACCACTGTTTCTCATGTAAGTAACGTCTTCACTGCTTTTGGCCCACCTACGCTGCTTGTTAGTGAGAATGCTCCTGGTTTTCATTCGGCCCCTTTCAAGGCCTTCGGTTTTCAAAACGGTGTCAGTCATATCACGACCACCCAGTATTATCCACAGGGGTCCTTTGTGGAGAGAGTTAAACGAAATCCTAGGCCCACGTTGATTATTTATCATCAGAAAGCGCCTAGTAAATGGGACTCCAGTCTTCCTTGGCTTAGTTTTGCTTTTAATACCGCCAGCCATGAAGCTTTGCGAACTACGCCCGCCTCCTTGATCCTTTTCTATCACGTTAATTCCCTTCTTTCGAACTTGTGGGGAATTCGAGATATTATTCCAGCGGATATTAGTCTTAAAGTTATCAAGGAAAACTGGAACCGGGGAAGACGTAATATACTCAGAGCCCATAATAGACAAGCTGAGCGTTATAATCGTAATCGAGAAATCTTTAAGGGAAGGCCAGGGAATCAAACCTGTGTCCGCAGTTTCCCGAGGAGAAAGATGCGTGGCGGGAATCTTAATAAATTTACTTCCCGTTTTCTGGGGCCTATCACCATCGTGCGTATTTTAGGCCCTGTAAATCTGTTGGTCAATGATAACTGTTCAGGTAAATAGTATCGGGTTCACCTTAGACAAGTTAAGTTCAGGTAGCTCAGTTGAGGCACCCCCTCCTTGTGATGAGTTTAAGGGGGTGAGGGGGAGTGAGGTTGAGCCTTGCCTGGCATTGTTATGCTTAGCATTAAACCTTGGTTGTTATTGTGTGATTAGTATCCCGCGGTTATTGCGATTATGCTGTCATTATCTCTCTCCACAAATGGCAGCAGCAGCGTGTATCGATATTCGCACTATTGTATTATCTTTGGCCTCGCGCTTATAGTTTCCAGCTGTGCCGTGTGCGGGCAGTTGGTTGGCTGGCGTGGAGCAGCATGGAAGTCTCCGTGGCGCATGTCTGGCCGGGGCCGCTGGCGGCGTCCACGAGCGGTCGGAGTGTGAGGGGCTGTTCGCATTGCTACGAGGTCCGTGTCTCATTGATCCCGGACACGAAGGTCGAGTCTTCACTTAATCTACCAGCAAGCCTCAATTGTTCTCATTGTGTCGTTTGAATATCGTTGTGAGCTGTTGGGACGTTCCCGCGAGCAACAAAGTGTGTTTTTAAGTTGGCGAAATTCTAGCCGCCCTCCTGTGAAGTTTAACTTAACTTGATTATTTCTGAATTGAAGTGCACCAGCGGAATCTTTTGCCTCGTGGCCGTTAACGTACCGGTTACCCGCCCTGGCCGTTGATGTAAATTAAGGCAGTGCATTTTCCTGAGCATGTTGTGGTTGTGCAGCACGGCGTGTAGTTTGACAGCCGAATGTGTCATTCATTGTGGGCGCCGATACCTTCTGCGTTGTTCCACAGAACCCCCTCTTGTGTGCTGGTTGTGTGGAGTGGAAGTTATCCTGTCGCTTGGTCCGTTGACTGTCTGTCGTATAGGTTTCCGTCGGATTGAGGATTGTTGGGCCGACTGCCCGTCTCACCTAAAGGATCGTTTGTGTTTGAATTCCAGGCCTACCCTTGGAAACTTCTGAGCGCCATTTGATGTGATACCTTTTCTTATTTGCCCTTGTTCTTTGTTTATGTATGGTTGTAGCCAGATTTAAATTATAGTAGTTTTGCCCTTGAGGCGTCAGATTGAATGGCGCATTTAGCCTTGAATTAAGTTCTAACAATAATGTTTGGCTTGTTCTGTTTTTAATGTTTTCTTTACTCTTGTAATGTTCGTCAAATGAATATTGTAGTATGTTCGAGCGCAACTGGTATCCACTCATTTTGGCCCCCTTCGACAAATTAAACAATGTGTCCTATCCTGCGGGTACAGCAGGGGATTTCAGGCTCTATAAAATTTAATAGCATGGTAGCACAACTCTTCGCGCAGAAAATAAGCCTAAAGCTGTTATTGTAGGGCAGGGATACTCAACTATTTTAGGCTTCAGATCTACTACTTGCAGTTTAGTCCATTTAGAGAGCTAATGATTTAAGAGTTCATAAAGGTTTAAGCGCGATACAAAACCAAAGTAAAAATTAACCATTCTATCTGATCAGTTTTTTTAACAAAATGGCATTCGTCATATAACAAGTGCTCCATTTCACTCCCGGTGCAACGGGGAAAGCAGATCACTTCATACGCAGATTTAAACAACAGACGACCAAGTTTGACAGTACTCACACACTGGAACAGGCGCTACGGCTCTTTCTCGCCTCCTTTCGCTCAAACGCACGAGCTGGACCATCACCGGTGGAACTTCTGCACGACCGCGGCCATCGGACGCTGCTACACTTGCTACAACTGCGCACCATCTGGCGCCGCGAATGGTCCGTAAGTATCTGTTTGCGCCACGCGATCTCGTTCTCTTCTCGTTTTATGGCAACCGTAATCTTTGGGAAAGAGGCGTGATCCAGGAACGTTATATGTACTTGATTGCAGGTTCAGGCGCTTTGCAGCGCCGCCACTACAACGAAATTAGTGCATCTGATTTGCCCCGTGATTGTGCTGCTTTTCTTGTCCCAGATCAACGGCCTCACGGGACTCCGCGGCCTTCGCAGCCACCCGCTGGTGCCACCAAGGCACCCGAGGAGGAGCGGATGGACGATGTGCACCCTCTCCCCTGCCGTCCTCCCTTGTCGACCTGATCGACGTGGACCCGTCGTTGCCGCCGCCGTCGCCGTCGGCGCCCCAGGACACGCCCTCAGGCCTGGACGTGTGCCCTGTCAGCAGTTTACTATATGATGATCCTGTTGCCTCACAAGTCAGATGGTGGTGTACGGTCGGCAGCACGCCGTTCTCCGCAGTTACAGCTGCCGGCCAATCTCTACATCCAGCGTTCTGCCTCCCTCGCCATTGTCGTTCATGTCCGGCATTTTGGCGTGTGGTGGTGGGGGGGGGGGGGGGCGTAAGGAGGGAGGAATGTGATGACGTAAGCTGTCGCCCACACACTTGTCAACAAAGATGAAGCGCGAAGATCGATAGTAGGCGCTGAGTGAAGTGCGTCTGTCACGAGAGAGGCCAGAGACACACCGACCATCAACATGCCGCCAACATGTATTTACGTCGTCGCCGCTGACTGATGGTGTCACTGGCTGTGTTTACTCGCATAGTGGCTCAGTTCACTCCACAGGCTACGATGGTACGTATCGACCAGATTAGTGACCATACCTGGGCTAGCAGCACGAGGCTAAGTTTTGTAATAGCAAGATTACGGATATTGTCTGCAAGAGGACTATTACTGATGAGCTTGTATGACAGAGCATGGACTCTATTCCAGTTAAGTAAATGTTGATGTAAATAAAGAAGCATATTAATCCACGTGTGCATTTCTGTTGGAGAAAGAGGGTACCAGCCGCCCATAATAACATCATCCCCCTTACCTCCTTGTGGAAGAAGAGTCTACAATAATTACATGGAAAGACAAAAGGTAATTTTCTCTCAATCGAAAGTTGTGTGGCTATTACTAAATTTTCAAGATATTATGCATGTGAAAAAAATTTCCAATGTAGACCATCATAAATGTTGAAAAATGTTTAGTTAGATGCTACTCTTTGCGTATCATTGTCAAAATTATTATAATCTGGTTAATAATTTGTCAGAGTCAAGCTTACCCAGTCTGAAAGACGTGGACCAAATGGGTCAAATGGCTCTGAGCACTATGGGACTCAACTGCTGAGGTCATTAGTCCCCTAGAACTTAGAACTAGTTAAACCTAACTAACCTAAGGACATCACACACATCCATGCCCGAGGCAGGATTCGAACCTACGACCGCAGCGGTCTTGCGGTTCCTGACTGCAGCGCCTAGCACCGCACGGCCACTTCGGCCGGCCAAGACGTGGACCACTCACCTTATTTCTTTTTATATGTCGCTATGTTGATCGGTGAAAACAAAGCGTCTGGTCGATAACTTGACCCAAAAAGCGACAAAACATAAGATCCCACTTTTACAGTGCCAGGGTAGATTTTTACACTTACTAATTTCCGAAAATTATTTTCACTGTATTCTGACTTACTATAACTGTCCATTTGAAATCGGCTTATTTCCTTTTTAAGTTTGGTCTCTCTACAAGAGAAGAGAGCACTCATTTTGCTTGAAATATCTTCCACATCCACTTTTTGAAAAATTTGACCTGTGAAGGCCACAAAAGGTTCCAGTGCTTTGAAATGTAGAAATTGGTATTCAGTTTCTTTCTTCCGTGCTGTCAGCCTGGTCATATACGTCTTTGCAGCTCCCTCGTCCGTTGATGTTACTTGATCTGACAGGTCGGACTGTATTTAAGGAAAGTGTTTCTGTAATTGTGCTTCTTAAAGTTTAAGTCCCGTTGCATACATTGGACGCTTTTCGCGCTCACCTCTATGTCCGTTCACACAATGCGCCAAGTTACAGTTCGCGAGTACACCACACAGAAGGAAAGACTCTTGCTTGGCGCAAACATTAAAGACGGTGAAATGCAGAGGTTGGCGAAAGAGGCAGAGACAGTGTTGTCAGACTTACCGCCTACAAATACACTAGCCGTCAATAAACTGGTGTTTTTAAAAAACAGCCCATTTAAACACATTAAGATGAAAGTTTGGCAAGACCGACTGATGCAGAGGTGGCGGTCGACACTCTGATTCCGATCGATGGGTTGAACACCACAGCTATAGCCCCATTAACAATTTGGAAATTTGTGGAAAGGTCTTATCGGTCCCTAAGCTTACGCACTACTTAATCTAACTGAAACTAACTTGCGCTAAGGGCAACACAGACACCCATGCCCGAGGGAGGACTCGAACCTCCGACGGGAGGAGCCGCCCGGACCGGGACAAGACCCCTTATGAGACCTCGCGGCTACCCCGCGCCTGCCCCATTCACTAAGAGCACCTAGTCAATTATCTGGAGCCTCTTTTTTTAGAAAATTCGATGTGTGTCGAAAAATAATAAATATTTTAAGTACCTTTATTGACTTACTGTGCAATGTTCTTACAGTAAATAGCAAATATGACAACGTGAATGTTAATGAGTCGCAGAGAACTTGACTTATAACGGCTTTTTCTATAAATCTCTAAAAGTTTCAAAGTTGTCCATACTAACAGAAAACAATCGACAGACCTTTTTAAGCCATACAGCATTGTTATCTAACTTTACTTATTTCAGACACAACTTTCTTGCAAATTTGTAGAAGCTTTTAACCATGTTCATCGTCTTGGATCACGTTTCAGCTTCTCCATAATGCCTTGATAAAGAGTGACATCAAGCGTGGTGGAATGTGTGGAACCGGCGTATCCCAGGCTGAATGCCAAGACACAACTGTAGCCTGTTGCACGCGCAAAGAAAAGCGGGGTGAAGAACAGCGCCGCTTTTTTCACCGACCACCCAGTCTTGGAATAGAACTGAAATTTGGCGGCCTCTTTCCAACTGAACGGTAGACTGGATCCAGTTCAGACACCAATAATTTTATGCAGGAGGCCGAGGGCAAGATGTGTGGACGTCGGAAAGAAGGCGGAAAAATAAAAAAAAAAAGGTTCAAATGGCTCTGAGCACTATGGGACTTAACATCTTAGGTCATCAGTCCCCTAGAACTTAGAACTACTTAAACCTAACTAACTTAAGGACATCACACACATCCATGTCCGAGGCAGGATTCGAACCTGTGACTGTAGAAGTCCCGCAGCTCCGGACTGTAGCACCTAGAACCGCACGGCCGGCGCGACCGGCATCGGAAAAGTAAAAGAACTAGTTAAAGAAAACTACGGATGTAATCTCAGTGGCGGAATACAAACAGTAGTCGACCTGTGGGGAGGTAGTAAAGTGTGACTGCCAATCTACGTGTCAGAACAAAATGAAGGAATAAGAGACGGGGGAGGCGGCTGCTAATGTCTGACTGGTGGCAGGTGGTAAAAATTACTTTGTGATTAACGTTCCAACACAATCTATGATCAGCAGTTAGAAAGCTGTATTGGGTAAGGTTCAAATGGTTCAAATGGCTCTGAGCACTATACGATTTAACTTATGAGGTCATCAGTCGCCTAGAACTTAGAACTAATAAAACCTCACTAACCTAAGGACATTACACACATCAATGCCCGAGGCAGGATTCGAACCTGCGACCGGAGAGGTCGCTCGGCTCCAGACTGTAGCGCCTAGAACCGCACGGCCACTCCGGCCGGCTATAGGGTAAGGAAATGTACCTTTTGACTGTTGGAGCGATAGTAGCACTCCATACGGCTGGCATGTGGTAACTGAAGAATGGCATGCTATCAACTGAAAAGAATGTTGTTTTTACTAGTGTTATCTCCATATTTACCATTCACTAACAAGGGTGGTAGTTTTTCCATTTCGAACAGGAAAATGTAATTAAAGCCATGTTCTACCTCCTGCTAATATCCACGCAGTAGCTGAGTCCCAATCAAATAATTGAAAATCCTTTAACCCAAGAGACTTCACTTGCTTAAGTTCCAACTTAACTGATTATCAGTATATCCGATTACGAGTAAATCCGCAAGCTTGCCAAGTACTGTATAAAACTTGTCGAAAACGCCATCAATGGCCTTGTTGCAGTGGTAACACCGGTTCCCATCGTATCACCCATGCCCGGATTAACAGGGAGGTGGGGTCTGGAGGCGGCGATCGGCAACCTCCGAACCCGAGAGTTGAAATAAAGTTGCAATCAAATCGTAATTTTTATAATCTCTACCAGAGTGAACCACGCGAATTTAGGGTCTTGGTCAGTGAATTTCGTGATTTAGTTCAGTTTTCCCCAAGTCACCTTACTTTGTGTGCCAGGGAGAATGCACTACCTGTACCAGTGACTTGTGCTTCCCCTCCTGTTCGATTTGTGGGCGCCAGGTTTTAGCAGGGCTTCCGGATTTGCCACATCAGCAGGCGCTTCCCGTTTTCGTTAGGGCACTATCTGCTTTTCCCCAGTATTGTCATTGCTACTATTGAACTGCTTTCCCAGAATTCAGGAGCATATCTAAACACTTAGCTGTATGTTAAAAAGTTACTCAGAAAACGTCGTGAATGCTACACATTTCTAGAATTATTAAAGTTTTTTTGTTTCAAATACAACACATTTTTGCAATTGTTTGATATTTTTAAGTATGACAAGAGCTTAAAACAGTAGTTTCCGAAGGTTTCGTCCTCAAATTTCAAGGGGAGGACCCATGAATCTTCATTCTTTTCTAGGCAACTACACCTAACGACAAAACGTCATTAATCCGCCCCTGACATCACCTAAGTTAAACACTGTTGGCCTTCGCAAGCGCATGGATGGTTCACCGTCTGAGTCAGCCAAGCGCTGTTGCCAAGTGGGGTGCAGTCAGTCCTTGTGACGCCCATTGAGGAGCTACTTCATTGAGAAGTAGTGGCTCGCCTCGCAGAAACTGACAATGGCCAGGAGAATGGTCTGCTGACCATATGCCCCTCTATACCAGCATTCAGCGATGCCTATCGGCAGAGGATGACGGGGCAGTGTTAACTATACTTCTTACGTGGAGTGCAAATGAACTTTACTGGCATCCTTAATGGTCATGTGGCACACCAAGTTTTTTACCGTGTTCGTGTATGGCATGTGTTGACAAAAAACGCCTTCTGCGTTTCATCATCATCAGTAAACACTTCCGGGCTAAGTTCCGTGGTCGATCTGTAGAACTTCTTCTCCCTGACGTTTCGTTTTCAAATACGGAGAACATCTTCCGAGGTGAGTCAACGATTGGCTGCTAGGAGCTGGGGCCGCCGCTTATATGGATATCGTAGGGGGTGCCACCGCACGTCACGTGGCGTCGATGTGCAGCTATCTCTGGCTATCGTCTGTTCTCTCGATTGCAGGCAATCGATTGTCATGTGATTGATGCAACGCCGACCGCCATATCTTATCCAATTTTAATCCTTCTTCTTTACGATTAAAATTGTATTGATGTTTGTGGATTTCAATTGCCTCTCTATACATAAGTGTATAATAAAGCGACGTCCTCGCTAGCACGCTTGTTTCACCAAATTTTATTTCGTGGTCAAGGAGAAGAAGTTCTACAGATCGACCACGGCAACTTAGCCCGGAAGTGTTTACTGATGAAGACGCCGGCCGTGAAAACCTACATGGAATGCCTTCTGCGTTTATTCAAAAATAGTTCAAATGGTTCTGAGCACTATGGGACTTAACTGCTGTTGTCATCAGTCCCCTAGAACTTAGAACTACTTAAACCTAACTAACCAAAGGACAGCACACACATCCATGCCCGAGGCAGGATTCGAACCTGCGACCGTAGCGGTCACGCGGTTCCAAACTGTAGCGCCTAGAACCGCACGGCCACTCCGACCGGTTCTGCGTTTATTATGCTGACCTACCGCAATAAATATTTCCGTCGCCTATTACTTATATATACAGAGTGTGTCACTAAAATTGTTTGCCCCTGTAAGTTACGAAGTAGTAAGAGACGGAAATGTTTAATGCGGTAGGTCACCATAAGGAACGTTACATTGCCTGCTGAGCTATGAACATAGTTTATTGTGTTATTATCGAAAGAGTTTCAGCAAAAAGATACTATTTTTAAATGAAATAACAGTTGTTTCTATCATGCACTGGAATCAATTTAAATTACATTCTTATCACTTTAATTTGGGAGCTACAACCCTTCATAGTTTCAGGGGCAGATACCACACGCTGTACATAATACATGGCTGTGTGTTGTGAGATGGATGTTCTGGCGTTGGGAAGGTGATTTAAATGAAATGTTCAAATGTTCAAATGTTCAAATGCGCCTTAAAGGATATACGGACGATATGTTACATCGCCGGTGTCACGGAGCAACAAGCGTCCTCGATGCGCCGTTTTAGATCATCTGGGGATGTGGGCTCAGTGACATAAACACGATCCTTCAGCTATCCCCACAAAAAGAAATCTAATGATGTTTAATCAGGTGATCTTGCGGGCCATGAATGAGGACCATGGCGCGCCAACCACCTTCCTGAAAACCTGTTGTTTAGTTCTTCCACAGCAGCACACGCAAAATGGGTTGGGTGACCATCATGCTGCATCCACATATGGACTCTCGTTTGTAGACACACATGTTCAAGGAGACCACCCAGACTGTCGACTATAAACGCGCGATATAACTCACCTGTCAGTGTACCTGGGAAGTAGTGTGGACCGATGATTTCATCCCCAAGGATTCCACACCATGCATTAACAGACCTCCTACATTGATGGTCGACAGGTCGTACCCAACGAGGATTGTCTGCAGCCCACTTTTTCACGTTAGGACGACTCACTGCACGATAATTTGTGAACGTGATCTTACCAGAGAACATAACACCTTGTAAAGACTCCAGAGTGAAATTACGCATGGCCCATTCACAGAATGTAGCTCTCGCACGGAAATCGTTCCCACGCAGCTCCTGTCAGTGACAGGCGGTACGGGTGAAGCCTGTGGTCGTGGACTATACGCCACACAGATGTGAGACTGACACCTGCGACTGCACCAACGGCTCGTAAGCTGACATGAGGTTCGTGGTGTACTGCAGCTAAAACAAACACCTCCGTCTCCCTACCTCTTGCAGTTCTTCATGTGTTACTGCGACGCATCACCAAGCTGCCTGTTTCCCGAAGTCGCTGTTCGGCACGTAAGAACCTAATGGCTGCCGGAGTTCTTCGCCTAGGATATCCACGGCGTACGTCATGGCTGCTTCAGTGGCATCGTGTCGGCACTCACCGAGCATCAGCAACATATCAACGTACTCGTTATTCGTGTATGTCATCTTCATCCGATGTCAGTAACTGCGGTAGATTGAGCCCCGTTTGTTTGTGTGGCTCGAACTGTCGGGTATATGGCCGTGTGCGACGACAGTCGGCATTCTAACAGCGCATGGAGGAAGCTTCTCGCCCTGTGACAGCGGCGACATTACAACTCGGCCCCAGCACATTTATAAGGTGCATTGCGTTATGCGCAGCGTGTGTGGTATCTGCTCCTGAAACTTTGAAGGGTTGTAGCTCCAAAACTAAAAGCGATAGGAACTTAATTTAAATTGATATATACACAGCTGGTGTTACTGATTTCATTGGATGATAGAAACAACTATTGTTCCATTTAAAAAATTTTATTTTTCTGCTGTATCTCTCTGGATAATAACACCTTAAATTATGTTCATAGCTCCGCAGAGAGTGTGACGTTTCTTATGGTGGCCTACCGCCAGAAATATTTCCGTCGCCTATTACTTGGTAATTTACAGGGGCAAACACATTTACTGAAGCACCCTATGTATTTCGATTTGCGAGTTTCCTTACTATTGTTAGACTCTTTTTGATACATTCTCGATTTTGACATTTATGGGAATTAGTCGCTATTTATTCTTCTAAAGGAGCTTTTGGCCTTTTCCTTGCATCTGTGCCTCGTGCTTCCCTGTCATGTTTATTTATTGTGCTTCCCAGGACCCTGTATTATATTGTATATACACTCCTGGAAATTGAAATAAGAACACTGTGAATTCATTGTCCCAGGAAGGGGAAACTTTATTGACACATTCCTGGGGTCAGATACATCACATGATCACACTGACAGAACCACAGGCACATAGACACAGGCAACAGAGCATGCACAATGTCGGCACTAGTACAGTGTATATCCACCTTTCGCAGCAATGCGGGCTGCTATTCTCCCATGGAGACGATCGTAGAGATGCTGGATGTAGTCCTGTGGAACGGCTTGCCATGCCATTTCCACCTGGCGCCTCAGTTGGACCAGCGTTCGTGCTGGACGTGCAGACCGCGTCAGAAGACGCTTCATCCAGTTCCAAACATGCTCAATGGGGGACAGATCCGGAGATCTTGCTGGCCAGGGTAGTTGACTTACACCTTCTAGAGCACGTTGGGTGGCACAGGATACATGCGGACGTGCATTGTCCTGTTGGAACAGCAAGTTCCCTTGCCGGTCTAGGAATGGTAGAACGATGGGTTCGATGACGGTTTGGATGTACCGTGCACTATTCAGTGTCCCCTCGACGATCACCAATGGTGTACGGCCAGTGTAGGAGATCGCACCCCACACCATGATGCTGGTTGTTGGCCCTGTGTGCCTCGGTCGTATGCAGTCCTGATTGTGGCGCTCACCTGCACGGCGCCAAACACGCATACGACCATCATTGGCACCAAGGCAGAAGCGACTCTCATCGCTGAAGACGACACGTCTCCATTCGTCCCTCCATTCACGCCTGTCGCGACACCACTGGAGGCGGGCTGCACGATGTTGGGGCGTGAGCGGAAGACGGCCTAACGGTGTGCGGGACCGTAGCCCAGCTTCATGGAGACGGTTGCGAATGGTCCTCGCCGATACCCCAGGAGCAACAGTGTCCCTAATTTGCTGGGAAGTGGCGGTGCGGTCCCCTACGGCCCTGCGTAGGATTCTACGGTCTTGGGGTGCATCCGTGCGTCGCTGCGGTCCGGTCCCAGGTCGACGGGCACGTGCCCCTTCCGCCGACCACTGGCGACAACATCGATGTACTGTGGAGACCTCACGCCCCACGTGTTGAGCAATTCGGCGGTACGTCCACCCGGCCTCCCGCATGCCCACTATACGCCCTCGCTCAAAGTCCGTCAACTGCACATACGGTTCACGTCCACGCTGTCGCGGCATGCTACCAGTGTTAAAGACTGCGATGGAGCTCCGTATGCCACGGCAAACTGGCTGACACTGACGGCGGCGGTGCGCAAATGCTGCGCAGCTAGCGCCATTCGACGGCCAACACCGCGGTTCCTGGTGTGTCCGCTGTGCCGTGCGTGTGATCATTGCTTGTACAGCCCTCTCGCAGTGTCCGGAGCAAGTATGGTGGGTCTGACACACCGGTGTCAATGTGTTCTTTTTTCCATTTCCAGGAGTGTATTATATTCCTTCTAGATTCCATTTTATGTTTGCGATATTTACTCCTCCAGCATCTCCACCAGTGACCCTTTTTTCTTTCTTACTTGCGTAACTCAACCTACAGGTAGTGTATGTTCCCTTGCGTTTTGCACAAAACTCAATTCAGTTTCGGCTACCACTGCTGCATCACAAGAGCATCCTATTGTGCTAATTTTCTCTGCTTGACAAACAACACCCCTTCATTACCTATCCAATGAACAAATAACATCATGTATTAAAAAAATTATTTGCCTTACACATTTTCTGCTTATGACTTCTTGCCAGTTCACACTATTCCAGTTCGCTTGGACGGGTGGCTTTCCAGCTCTGCCTGTTATCGTTACCACACTGCCTAAAAAATAATAAAAAAAGAAACATTTTACCCCATCCCCGATCATAAAACGGCTTTCCATATCTTTAACGCCATAGTTGTCTAGGAAATACCTCATTTGCATTATGAATGTGCATCTTCACTCCATATGTACAACACATAATTGCTTCCGAATGTGTGCAGTGGGGGAGCAGTGGTGGAGTTGCAGAAATACGGCAGGGATGGGGTGACTCATTGTCTTGGACTCGGGTCTTAGTGAATTGTAGGTGCCGTGCGTCAGCGAACGGTAGCTGCTTCTCGGGCAACGCGAGTCCTGTCTGCTGTGTTGGCTGCTCTGCCGTCACAAGCCACGAGACTCTATACTCAGCGTTCGCACCTCGCCCTCCGATGCGCGAAGCCTCTCGGTAGCTACCACGCACACCTCACCGCTGTTTTTGCCGCGCCTAAGTTCAGCTTGGTCGTATGGTTAGCAGAGTCCTGCAGGGCGGCTCTCCGCGCACCACTGCAGGCCCGTGGCTCGTCTCCTCTTCAGCTGCCGCTGCCGCTGACCGCAGCCGCACTGACTGCCCGCAGCGCTGGGCTGCTCAGCCCGCAGCAGCCCAACTCACTGTGTGGTCGGGGCCGCCTATCAGATATACAACCCGCACTGCGTACCAAGCTCTGCCACTCTAAGTGTGCTGTTACCAAGGTTATACCTTGACAAGTGTTCAACCTGAAACTGATGGGGCAAAATGTTTTTTTTTTTTTCATTTAAAAAAAAAAAATCATTTTACACTACGCTTGCGAAATAAATCCTCAACAATATATCAGAAGCAATTTTTTGAAATGCTATTTTGTGCTAAAATGTACACATGCAGCCGCTAATACATCTGATTACTCTTTGAATATCCACATTTTAAGGAAATATGGGTCGTATTCGAACAGCGTTCTCGACCACTAGAAACGAAAATTAGGTTTCGACACATCCAGAAGCGAATTCGAAAACTGACTGACTAGTATAATGAAATGTGCTGACACTGGCAGGACCTGGACCTGCCCATTAGCAGTATTCTTTATTCTGTTCAGTCTAATAAATAAACAAAAATAAGAGCTAAACTTCTGAGTGATGTTGCGACTATATAAAGTATGTACTCAATATCTAATTCTACTAAAAAGCGAAATATTGTCGTGTGGAACCGTTTTGTTTCGTACTAGAGAAAAATTGAGCATGTCATTACTTCGGGTTCACAGTACTATTCATGTCATCGTATTACTAAAATTGTTTTCATGTTGAACGATTATCATTGCACTAACATCACAACAAGATGAATTGGGTTGCTATAAAACTGCCAATATATTGTTTACAGTGCAACAATATCTGCCCGCATCCCGTGGTCGTGCGGTAGCGTTCTCGCTTCCCACGCCCGGGTTCCCGGGTTCGATTCCCGGCGGGGTCAGGGATTTTCTCTGCCTCGTGATGGCTGGGTGTTGTGTGCTGTCCTTAGGTTAGTTAGGTTTAAGTAGTTCTAAGTTCTAGGGGACTTATGACCACAGCAGTTGAGTCCCATAGTGCTCAGAGCCATTTGAACCATTTGAACAATATCTCATAAACAAAGAAATTCTCTTATCTGACTGCAATAAATCGACACTAATATGAAACAGTTTGCATAAATAAAAGCTACAAGACAGATACAACAATCGACAATCGGTTTAGAAAGAATATAAAACAAAACGTGATGTGAAAAATAATTACAACATATTCCTTCAGCCGGCCGTGGTGACCGAGCGGTTCTAGGCGCTCCAGTCCGGATCCGCGTTGCTGCTACGGTTGGAGGTTCGAATCCTGCCTCGGGAACGGATGTGTGTGACATCCTTGGGTTTAAGTAGTTCTTAGTCCAGGGAACTGATGACCTCCGATGTTGATTCCCATAGTGCTCAGAGCCATTTGAACCATATTTCTTCATTCATTTTCGCTGATACTAGAGTTGCTATTAAGAGAGAGAGAGTAGCATCAACATTGTGAAGGCTCAGAACTTACCATCGTGCACTTAGAATGAAACTTGCAGGACTAAAATATCCCTCTGCTCCAGAACTGGGTGACTGTATAAATAAAATTTTTCTCCCGATCTTCTGGGCAGCCGGAAACATTTCTCTGTTTTCATCAACAATCATGAGTTACATTCTCGACCAATTTAAACTTCTGGTTTAAGTATCTATCTAACTCATACGTAGGAGTCTGACTGTCGTCAATATCTGTTCACAAAGCATACTTTTGTACTTTTATTCATGGTGGTAAAACAAAGATTTTAATATACAGTTTGTCATATCATCAGAATTTAAAACTTCCACTGTTTCTCTCTTCCACTGAAGAGAAGACAAATATTCAGCTCTTAAAAACATTTGAATTATTTTTTAGCGTTTGCAGTCTACGTCAGAATTTCTCTCAGGTTCTACCTAGACAGTCTGACAAACATTTCACGGATATCTGGCTTTATTTTGGTGAGAATATACCTGAGATGACCGTCTTTTCCTCACCCGTATTTAGTTTTATTTGGTAGACGGCACTTCACGAGGGAGCGTCCTTTTATAAATGGCCACTCGAAATTATTGATGTAATAGTTACTGAACTCTATGCATTATCTCTTACATTACTTCACGTCTCTGAGATCCAGATATTATTTTCGGACGGCGAAACGGCGGCTACACGAAAGTTGTTAACTTGAGGTGCCTTTTGTTCTAAAAAACTTTTCAGGTGGATTCGCAATATTTATCCCACAGGCTTCTCCGTCCTGAGATTCTTTACTTAAGTGTTTCAGGAACTTCATCTTCCATGGCAGCAGGAGCTGCACTGAAGGTGATTTTTCCTTTTCCATTTCTTTTGAGGTCTCCTTGAAGTGATGCAAGGAAAATCCCAACCTTAAAATTCCTCAAACAATTTACGTGCTAATGAATACCAGTTTAAAATAAAACGTTCGTCCGTCAACGTGATGTCAATCCTTCTCTCTGTTCCTCATTTCTCAAAGAGATTCTTACGCAATGCCGAATACTGCCTCCTGACCGATTAAAGCATGACCAATCGTGTATTCCAGCGAATATCGTTTGACTGCTCCAGGACCTCCCTAAGCTACGAACAAGACCACTTTGCCTTCCAAATGTCACAAGTTCCTTCACTGCAGTCACAACTAAGCGAAGTCTTGGGAAATTGGATGACGTATACCGAGCATGAAAGGCATTTATTAGCACCGTGTTCAGCACGTGACAGGAACAATTCAGTCTAGAATATCGACGAAGAGCAGCGATGGTGTTGGCAGCTTTGTCAGTGGTAAAAGTTACATGTTTGACATATAGAGTCTCAAACATTCCACTTTTATGTTTTCATCTGTGTTACACTCGCCTGGAAATCGGGTCGTTATCAAGAACCTTCTTCTGAGGTCCCAATTAACGAAACGAGAAACTCTAAGTGTCAGATGATGAATTCTCTTAGCCGAGCATTCATTTCCGTTCACGCAGTAAATTATTTCAGGCATAATTTCCTTTCTAAGGTTTTTCACTTTTTCTGTGATTTGTAGTGAGGCAGCTGTGGGATGAGGCATAACAGTTTTTGCGGATACTTTTCTGCAAATTGATTCAGTGTCGGCTAGTCTCTGGGCCTTTTCGGGCTGGAAGGCGTGGCGGTCCCCGGCATGAATCGGCCCGGCGGATTAGTGTCGAGATCCGGTGTTCCGCCCGCCCTCTGGATGGTTTTTAAAGCGGTTTTCCATCTGCCTCGGCGAATGCGGGGTGGTTCCCCTTATTCCATCTGAGTTACACTATGTCGGGGATTGCTGCGCCAACACTTTCTCCACGTACGCGTACACCATAAGTACTCTACCATGCAAACATTGCGGATACACTCATCTGGTGTGAGACGTTCCACTAGGGGTCCACTGGAGGCCGAAACGCACAATAATCTTTGGTTCGGTGTGGGGCGGCGTTTGGGTGAGTGGACTGCTGTGGCCTGTTGTGGGGTTGTGAGCCACTGATGGCTACGGCGGGGACGAAGCCTCTACATCGTTTCTGGGCCTCAGTTCAATAAAATTCAGTACAACCTCTGAGCCAGATCCTAAAATCCTTCACTTCCAATCACTTCATAAGACCTCAAATCCGGTGCACACATAGCCACGCATCTGTCAGCAATCTTGCCGTGAGCAGATATGCCGAAGGCGTATTTTGTCAACATACGCCATTCACGAATATCATGAAATACGTAATGTGCCAGACCATCCTTAAGTATGCAAGTAAAGTTCATTGCACTCCACCCAACAAATGTAGTTACCACAGTTGCCATCAGTATCTCCAACAGCCTTAAACACTGACCAAATTGAATATTTGAGATTTGGATCAGGCTCTACCGTTCTGTACTCAACAGCCATTACTTTCTGTTTTATTTCCTTTTTTATTGACATGCTTTCCTTTCTTTTCGAAGCACTTGCAATTTCCGCACTCCTGTTCTATGTAGTAAGGAAAACATGAATGTCTCTTACACCATCGCTTATGTTTGATAGATAGTAAGACAAAGTATCTTTGCAAAAGACATTTGTAAACGATTTCATAGAATTTATTAACGGTTCGCGCGTCAGTTACTTGTGTCTGTCCCAATACAATTGCTACTGATTGTTTTGGAGCAGCCGTGTTATCAAAATGGCTCTAAGCACTACGGGACTAGAGGTCATCAGTCCCCTAGACTTAGAATTACTTAAACCTAACTAACCTAAGAACAACGCACACATTCATGCCGGAGGCAGGATTAGAACCTGCGATCCTAGCAGCAGCGCAGTTCCGTACTGAAGCGCCTGGAAACGCTCGGCCACAGCGGTTGGCACAGTCGTTTACAAAGCATATATTCTAGAATAATAAAGACGCCACAATACCGTACAACTGCAGCCATCCTGGTTAAACCATGTGCATGAAAATGGCCGAGGCGACATCTGTCATTAGGTAAGGCAATAAAGTGGTCGATGTGAGGAAAGACGGCAACGAACTAAGAAGCAATATGTTGCAAAATACAGAATGGCAGTTTTTATGTGACTGCTTCTGCAAAGTCATATACCCCTTTGGATTATATTCTAAAGTGAGACTCCAAGATTTCGGACATAATGTGTATGTTTGTGAGTAAGGACACAAAAATCGCAATACGTTGAGAGAAAGATAGTCTCTGTCTGATAACGATCTAGATTGCTCGTGAAATAATATGAATAGGCCTACATGTGGGAGGAAAGCTGCCTCAGAAAACGATATCGAAAATCGAGAGAAGACAGGGAACCTACTGTTGTATGACTGCACATCGAAGCAATAAAACCAGTTGATTTGTAATTGAATGTCTGCTGGAGATGAATCTAATGAAATTAATAATAGTTATAACTCATAATGTGAAAATAAGTAAACATACAACGGGTTACGCTTGTCCGTGTTTTGATGCACAGTCGTTAGTAAAAATATTTCCTTTGACTAACACCGACACAGATCTCATGCGGGCACCCTTAATTCACAAATAAAGCCAAAATAATATCTTTGGCTCTTTATCTGCAGTAATGAATTCCTCAACATATTTTTCTGATCGAACCTGTTTTCCTTTAATTTTTGAAACAAGACTTCTTCGACGTACATCGATTCGACTTCCTTTAAGAATAACCATGGCCCACGTTTACTATCGGATTGTGGCCATATTAGCTTTGCTTCACATTCCATGCGATATTTCGTGTTATACACTTGACTGCGTATTAACACTTCTCACGTACTCAGTTCTACCATGAGTTTTTCCTTTGCCATAATGCAGACAGCATTGCAAAAATGAACTTAAAGTCCTATGTACAAACGGGGCCAAACGAAAAACGGGGACAAACATTTCAAGTGCATAATGACAAACACCAGCAATGGGAAAGTAGGCTACTGTTTTCTTTATTCTTTTCTTTCAATCCAGATACACGTAAGGCGCCACATGAGGATATCTTACAATCTACTTCGTCATATTCCACCTTCAGACACTACAAAACGTATACATACTTTCAGAAAGCGTAGTATGCTCAAGTCAATAAAAATCCCTAGTAGACAACTAAATAAAAATTGGACTCAGCCTTACGACGCTGCAGCTACGACACTGAATTTCATGTGTTGACTGAAGCGTTCTTCCCAACATAGGCATAGTTATACTACATGAGGCGACGCTCACGACATGTAGCTTTGATTCGATTGTTAATGAAAATTTCATACGTAAATTGACGATAAAGTAATTGCGTGTTTCCAATTGTGGGAATGAAAGGTGAAATACTGTGAGGAGAAGCGTGGCCTGCGCGGTGACGTCATGGTCTCGCTTTGTCCGTCAGTCTGTTGCCGAGTGTGGAGCAGGGCGGTAGAAGGGATGTGACGTCACGGACGTTTCGTCCGAAACTGCAGAAGTCCAGTGCGGAGCAATGCGGCGGTCGCCAATTGGACGGGCCGCTTTGCAGGACTCTGAGCAGGGGTGTACACATTCCGGTTTAAACCTGCCGATGCTTGTCTGTTATCCAGGCAGGCAAACTGCAGCAAGGTATCAGCAGAACGGGCAGTGCGCTTTACTCGCATCCAAGCCAAGCTGTGCCCAACCGTTGCGGGCTAAAGGAATATTGCCTGCCCGTCTTCTGACAGTGCTCACCTACGTAGCAGTTTATTCAGTACGCTTCCATTGTGATGCTATGAGTAGGGTCCGTAAGTTGATGAGAAGCCTTTTTTGCCGAAGTAGCGCGAGACGAGGCTCAATGAAATCAATGTCGATTATGGGTCATCGTAAATTTTTCTGGCGCATTTATGGTGTATTTATTTATTTCGGTATGAACAGTTTTCTCTGCACCCCGACTAGTACTGACTGTTCTCAATTCTAACCATCAAATGATCACTTCTGATATATGATTTCTGTTGCGTAGAATCATCTCTGTAACTCGAGAACCTTTGTCCGTGAGAACCTAATGATGTCTATTATAGTGTAACGCCAACTAAACGTAAGGTTTTGCAAGCCTACTTTCTGTAACCTTACTGTGTTTCAGCCATATATCACTGCAGCTCTACCAATTTAGTTATTTTTTCGAGAATGTGTATTGCACCTACATCTGTATCTACATGGTTACTCTGCAAATCACATTTAAGTGCCTGGCAGAGGGTTCATCGAACCACCTTGACAATTCTCTATTATGAGACCTGAGTTTCTCCTGGCGTATACAACTTTCAAATAACTTCCGGGAATTCAGCCAGGTAACACTTTCAGCGACCGCCGATACTTCGGCGGGAGAACACCCGGCCATTTTCAAGGCAAACTGCAACGGACAGGCGGCGTACATGCAAATTTAATACCTCGGTTCTCGGACAGAAGCAGGAAAGATAACACACACACACTGAACACTAGTGCCACCAAAGATGACCAGTGTCAGAGCTATCGATAGTGAGACTATGAATTCGCAGGTGAGGCAGCATTGGCTCTGTTCCTCTGTTTTTTGACAAGGGAGAGAGCCGGATTCCAAACAGAGTTTAAACAGAAACCTCCATCCCTGTTAACGAGGTTGCTCGCTAATTTAATCTCAACTGCCTCCCTAATGACACTGTCCCAATAGCTGGACGTGCATGCCAATATCTCGGTGTTATTATATAACATGGGGTGACCAGTATCCAAGCAATGTTCGGCAATAGCAGATCTATTTGGCTGCTGTAATCGTGTGTGCCGTTTATGCTCAGTACATCTGTCCTCCACGGTCCTGATAGATTGACCAATATATGCCATGCCGCAGCTACAAGGAATACGATATACACCCGCCTTACGCAGTCCAAGATCATCCTTAACGGAACTCAAAAGTGCTCTAATTTTAGATGGAGGTCGGAAAACACATTTCACATCGTATTTCCGTAAAATGCGACCGATCATATTGGACGTGTTTCCTACGTAAGGCACAAAGGCAGTAGACTTAGGTGTTGACTCAGAATTATCATCAATCACCCGATGTACAGTTGGTCGATAGCGCAACGCACGTTCAATCTGTCTATCACTATAACCATTTTGACGAAATGTAACTTCAAGATGGAACAGCTCAGCTGGCAAAGTCTCAGCGTCAGAAACGACATGTGCCCTGTGTACCAAGGTACGAAGTACCCCTTCACGCTGAGCCGAATGGTGACAACTATTAGCTTGTAAGTACAAGTCGGTGTGAGTACGTTTCCTGTAGACTGCATGTCCCAATGATCCATCATCCTTCCTCCTAACCAACACGTCGAGAAAGGGAAGGCAACCATCCTCTACCACCTCCATCGTAAAACGAATGTTCGGGTGGATCGAGTTCAGATGTTCTAGAAAGACATTCAAATTCTCCCTACCGTGAGGCCAAACAAGGACAGATGTACTGAGCATAAACGGCACACACGATTACAGCAGCCAAATAGATCTGCTATTGCCGAACATTGCTTGGATACTGGTCACCCCATGTTATATAATAACATCGAGATATTGGCATGCACGTCCAGCTATTGGGACAGTGTCATTAGGGAGGCAGTTGAGATTAAATTAGCGAGCAACCTCGTTAACAGGGATGGAGGTTTCTGTTTAAACTCTGTTTGGAATCCGGCTCTCTCCCTTGTCAAAAAACAGAGGAACAGAGTCAATGCTGCCTCACCTGCGAATTCATAGTCTCACTATCGATAGCTCTGACACTGGTCATCTTTGGTGGCACTAGTGTTCAGTGTGTGTGTGTTATCTTTCCTGCTTCTGTCCGAGAACCG
This sequence comes from Schistocerca americana, assembly GCF_021461395.2. Lineage (NCBI taxonomy): Eukaryota > Metazoa > Arthropoda > Insecta > Orthoptera > Acrididae > Schistocerca > Schistocerca americana. Next base: position 100,129,648 of record NC_060121.1, read on the forward strand.
AGGTATTAAATTTGCATGTACGCCGCCTGTCCGTTGCAGTTTGCCTTGAAAATGGCCGGGTGTTCTCCCGCCGAAATATCGGCGGTCGCTGAAAGTGTTACCTGGCTGAATTCCCGGAAGTTATTTGAAAATTCTCTATTATTCCAATCTCGTATAGCGCGCGGAAAGAACCACCATCTATATCTTCCCGTACGAGCTCTGACTTCCTTAATTTTATCGTGGTGGTCCTTTCTCCCCATGAAGGTCGGTGTCCACAAAATATTTTCGCATTCGGAGGAGAAAGTTGGTGATTGAAATTTCTTGAGAAGATTCCGTCTCAACGATAAACGCCTTTCTTTTAATGATGTGCAACCCAAATCCTCTAGCATTTCAGTGACACTCTCTCCCATATTGCGCTTTAATACAAACGTGCTGCCCTTCTTTGAACTCTGTCAGTCCTATCTGGCAACGATCCCACAGCGCACAGCGGTATCCTAAAAGAGGACTGACAAACATAAGGTCTCCTTAGTAGATGTGTTACATTTTCTAAATGTCCTGCCATTAAAACAAAGTCCTTGGTTAGCCTTCCCCACAAGATTTTCAATATCTTCCTTCCAACTTAAGTTGTTCGTAATTGTAATTTCTGCGTATTTAGTTGAATTTACGGCCTTTATATTTGACTGATTTATCCTGTAACTGAAGTTTAACGGATTCCTTTTAGCACTCATGTGGTTGACATCACACTTTTCGTTTTTAAGGGTCAACTGCCAATTACGTACCATTCAGATTCCTTTTCTAAATCGTTTCGCAATTTGTTTTGATATTCCGATGACTTTATTACTTATTAACGACAGCGTCACCTGCAGACAACCTAAGACGGCTGCTCAGATTGTCTCCCAAATCGTTTTATAGATAAGGAACAGCAAAGGGCCTATAACACTACCTTGGGGAACGCCAGAAATCACTTCTTTTTTATTCGATAGCTTTCCGTCAATTACTACGAACTGCGATCTCTCTGACACGAAATCACGAATCCAGTCACATATCTGAGACGATATTCCATAATCACACAATATCACTATAAGCCGCTTGTGTGGTACAGCGTCAAAAGCCTTCTGGAAATCCAGAAATATGGAATCGATCTGATATCCCTAGTCAGTAGCAATCAACGCTCTATTCGAATAAAGAGCTAGTTGTTTTTCAGAAGAACGATGTTTTCTAAACCCGTGTTGACTTTGTGTCAATTGACCGTTTTCTCCAAGGTAGTTCTTAATGTTCGAACACAATATATGTTCCAGAATCATGCTGCATATCGACGTTAATGATGTTTTTGTTGTTGTTGTGGTCTTCAGTCCTTAGACTGGTTTGATGCAGCTCTCCATGCCACTCAATCCTGTGGAAGCTCCTTCATCTCCCAGTACCTACTGCAACCTACATCTTTCTGAATGTGCTTAGTGCATTCATCTCTTGGTCTTCCTCTATGATTTTTACCCTCCACGCTGCCCTCCAATGCTAAATTTGTGATTCCTTGATGCCTCAGGACATGTCCTACCAACCGATCCCGTCTTCTAGTCAAGTTGTGCCACAAACTTCTCTTCTCCCCAATCCTATTTAATACCTCCTCATTAGTTACTTGATCTACCCACCTAGTCTTCAACTTTCTTCTGTGACTTATTAAACTGATAGTTCAATACTTTTCACATCTGTCAACACCTGCTTTCTATGGAATTGGAATTATTATATTCTTCTTGAAGTCTGAGGATATTTCGCCTGTCTCGTACATCTTTCTCACCAGATGGTAGAGTTTTGTGAGGACTGGCTCTCCCAAGGCCGTCAGTAGTTCTAATGGAATGTTGCCTTGTTTCGATTCAGGTCTTTCAGTGCTCTGTCAAACCCTTCACGCAGTATCATATCTCCCATGTCATCTTCATCTACCTCCTCTTCCATTTACATAATATTGTCCTCAAGTACATCGCCCTTGTATAGACCCTCTATATACTCCTTCCACCTTTCTGCTTTCCCCTCTTTGCTTATAACTGGGTTTCTATCTGAGATCTACATATTCATAGAAGTGGCTCTCTTTTCTCCAAAGGTCTCTTTAATTTTCCTGTAGGCAGTATCTATCTTACTCCTAGTGAGATAAGCCTCTACATCCTTACAGTTGTCCTCTAGCCATCCCTGCTTAGCCATTTTGCACTTCCTGTCGATCTCATTTTTGAGACTTTTGTATTCCTTTTTGCCTGCTTCATTTACTGCATTTTTATATTTTCTCCTTTCATCAATTAAATTCAATATTCTGTAACCCAAGGATTTCTACTAGCCCTCGTCTTTTTACCTACTTGATCCTCTGCAGCCTTCACTACTTCATCCTTTAGAGCTACTCATTCTTCTTCAACTGTATTTCTTTCCCACATTCCTGTCAATTGTTCCCTTATGCTGTCCCTGAAACTCTGTTCAACCTCAGGTTTCGTCAGTTTATCCAGGTGCCATCTCCTTAAATTCCCACCTTTTTTGCAATTTCTTCAGTTTTAATCTACAGTTCATAAGCAATAGATTGTGGTCAGAGTCCACATCTGCCTCTGGAAATGTCTCACAATTTAAAACTTGGTTCCCAAATCTCTGTCTTACCATTATATAATCTATCTGATATCTTTTAGTATCTCCAGGATTCTTCCATGTATACAACCTTCTTTTATGATTCTTGAACCAAGTGTTAGCTATGATTAAGTTATGCTCTGTGCAAAATTCTACCAGACGGCTTCCTCTTTCATTTCTTACCCCCAATACATATTCACCTACTATGTTTCCTTCTCTCCCACTTCCTACTCTCGAATTCCAGTCACCCATGACTATTAAATTTTCGTCTCCCTTCACTACGTGAATAATTTCTTTTATCTCATCATAAATTTCTTCAATTTCTTCGTCATCTGCAGAGCTAGTTGGCATATAAACTTGTACTACTGTATTAGGCGTGGGCTTCGTGTCTATCTTGGAGACTATAATACATTCACTATGCTGTTTGTAGTAGCTTACCCGCACTCCTATTTTTTTTATTCATTGTTAAACCTACTCCTGCATTACCCCTTTTTGATTTTGTATTTATAATCCTGTATTCGCCTGACCAGAAGTCTTGGTTCTCGTGCCACCGAACTTCACTAATTCCCACTATATCTAACTTTAACCTATCCATTTCCCTTTTTAAATTTTCTAACCTACCTGCTCGATTAAGGGATCTGATATTCCACGCTCCGATCCATAGAATGTCAGTTTTATTTCTCCTGATAACGATGTCCTCTTGAGTAGTCCCCGCCCGGAGATCCGAATGAGGGACTATTTTACCTACGGAATATTTTACCCAAGAGGTCGCCATAAACCATACAGTAAAGCTGCAAGCCCTCGGGAAAAATTAAGGCTGTAGTTTCCCCTTGCTTTCAGCCGTTCGCAGTACCAGAACAGCAAGGCCGTTTTGATTAATGTTACAAGGCCAGATCACTCAATCATCCCGACTGTTGCCGCTGCAACTACTGAAAAGGCTGCTGCCCCTCTTCAGGAATCACAAGTTTATCTGGCCTCTCAACAGATATCCCTCCGTTGTGGTTGCACCTACGGTACGGCTATCTGTATCGTTGAGGCACGCAAGCCTCCCCACCAACGGCAAGGTACATGGTTCATGAGGGGGGGACGTTAATGATATGGATCTGTAATTAAGCGGATTACTCCTACTACCTTTCTTGAATTTTGGTGTGACCTGTGCAACTTTCCAGTCTTTGGATACGGATCTTTTGTCGAACGAATAGCTGTATATGATTGTCAAGCATGGAGCTAATGCATCAGCATACTCTGAAAGGAGCCTAATTGGCATAAAGTTTGGACAAGAAGACTTGCTTTTATTAAGTGATTTTAGTTGCTTCACTACTCCGAGGATATTTACTTCTACGTTACTCACATTGGCAGCTGTTCTTGGTTCGAATTCTGGAATATTTACTTTGTCTTCTTTTGTGAAGGCATTTCGAAAGGCTGTGTTTAGTGACTCTGCATTGGCAGCACTGTCTTCGATAGTATCTGCATTGCTATCGTGGAGAGAAGGCACAGATTGTTTCTAGCCGCTAACATACTTCACACACAACCAGAATCTTTCGGAAGTCGTCCGCTCAGATCCGGTGCGGCGCAGACTAACGCCGCAGTAAAAAACCAAACACTAGATGCCTAACGCACGTGCCTGCATTGGAGGGGCAAGAGCAGCACGACGTCATCCTGCCAGATGGGCCGACCAAATATGTTTGTTTCCTGTCCGGCAGTGCCCCATGAGCAGAATGATCGATAAGGAATTTCTAGTTCATCTCGTGAAGAATGAGCCGCGCTTGTGAGACCAGCGGATTAAAGTCTACCATAATCGGGATAATTAGCGAGAACTGTGGGAATCTACTGGAGAGTAACTAGCAGTCAGAGATAAGTATCGAAATTATATTGCAATGGTTTTAATGCTTGCTTTCAAATCACTACGTGTTACTACAGATCAGTACTAATTTTAATCAGATTACCTTTCGCATATAATTTTTTATCAAACTCTCAAAAAGAAATAAGTTTTTAATTTGTAAAATACTATCCGATGCGTTCGTATTGCCAAGGAATGGCGCCAATCCCATTGATGTATGTCTTGAGTCTGTCTCTGATAATTTGAGCCGTTTGTGACGGCCTGTTCAACGTTCTTGACGAACCACTCCATTAATGTAGTGATGCACTTACGTCTTCTGCCTAATTGGGAGAGATGAAGAAGTGACCATCTTCAAGGTCAATAATTAGGTTGTGCAGCAAATAGATACATTTCACTATCCTCTCCGCTATGCCAGATTCTGTTCCAGTAAATTTTCCCAATAAACACCAATTGGCAGTCATGATACCGAAGACACACTTCACACATCTTCTAGCCATCGATAGCCTGTAACTGAAAACTTTATCCTCGTGTGAGATATGTCGCCGGCCGCTGTGGCCGAGAGCTTCTAGGCGCTTCAGTTTGGAACCGCGCTGCTGCTACGATCACAGGTTCGAAACCTGCCTCAGGCATGTATATGTGTGATGTCCTTAGTTTAGTTAGGTTTAAGTAGTTCTAAATCTATGTGACTGATGCCTTTGGATGTTAAGTCCCATAGTGTTTAGAGCCATTTGAACCATTTTTGAGATATGTCGTTTGGAATAAGGTTTCATGAGATAAGTTTTCAAACGAGAAACATTATCTCCTAGCTAGGCAAACGGCATATATGTGGCAATTCCTTTGACATGGGAAGCTTGCGGCAGTGTAGCATGACTGTTGTCCAAGAATGCAAAGTAGAAGCGGAAGACGTTCCTCCGCCACTCTTTTTGCCATAACCTCCCACATCTATAAAAAAATATCGACATCAGTAGTCTGCCACAGCCTGAAAAACTACTGAAAACAACTTTTTGTAGTTAAAAGACCTAGTTCCACTTTGTTTTGGACATTTAATGCGGATATGCTAGCCACCAATGCATCCAACAGCATAAATAAAACTCCACCGCTCATAGGATCCTCTTACTATTTCTTAAAAATTGTTAGGATCAGGAACGGGATAGATGTCGCTCACAGAAATTCTTCCATATCGTATCCACAACTGCCGCGACACGCCTACCTACTGTATAATCATTCAGTCGAAATGTTAGACCCAAGGACCGAAAAGACATCCCTGTACAATAATAGTGGAATATTACTCAAACGATGTGGGTAGCCTTTGTTAGTGATATTTTAGGAATCTTAAACATACATAAAAAATAACAGGACATTTGTTCCAAGAACGGAATACACTTTCTGTGCCTATTTTGTGAGATTTATGTTCCCTTTTTCAAGTGAACAGACTCGAGTAACATGGCAGAACTTACGAGACACTTTTAGAAAAAAAATATAAAATACAGCATGATTCCAGGAGGAGTCAGGAAGCTACAGCATCTGATGAATGGCCCTATTTGAAAAGCATGCTGTTTTTGAAAGACATTATGACACCTAGGCCCAGTTCAGAAAACTTGCCTGGCACAGAGAAAGAGAATGATGCTTCTCCATGTGTTCGAAGTTTCGCCGCAGCAAGTGGGGAAAGTGCAAATGATGGCGAAATGCGTTCAAAAGAACGAGAGGTGTCTGCTTCTACGTCGTCTTCTGTGAAAGCAGACAGAAGCAGACCCAAACTTCATGTAAAAAACTATGATTGTGATCCGCAGGCTCTGGACATTGAGAAAAGAGAGATCGACCTATTTGAGCAACATGTTTCTCGAAAACAGAAATATCAGTATGATGATGACTACTCCTTCATAAGTTTACAGTCATCACTCAAAGAAGTGGAGAAAATGAGACTACGTATCTTGGGGGACGTCACCGAAGCCTAGAAGCTCACAACTTCAAAAACGATGAGACATTGTCAAGTTTTATACAAACACACACTGGATGTCCTTTACCATCGTTACAACCATCACCTTACCCATCACCAGGTGCATCTAATTATGCCCAAGATTCGTTTACCGTTTTGAGCGCAGTTCAAATGTGTCTTCCTGCCCAACAACCTGATGGCAACTCTTTTTAATGGGCTATCCCCAATGTACTGTAATACGTGTAGACTAGACGCTTATTTTCCACAATTTTCCTCATTACATTCAATGCTGATATTTGCCAGTGTTGAACCAAACAATTGTTTCATTGTGATTTTCAGATCATACATAGATACTTTATAACAGTCCCTTATTTGCTAATAATATCTAATATTACTGTCTATGTTAATAAATATATTTTACTGTAACTGATGCCAGAATTTATTTATAACACTCTAATGTTATTTCATGAGTTATGCCACTCACAATGACAAACAGGCTATCAACTGTTCTTAACACTGAGTTACCTGATTGTGATAATAAGTTTTTCTTCTGGAGTGATTCATTACCTGAAGTTGGAATGGGCAGATATATCGTGTCGTATGCCTTCAAGTGTATAGTGAAGCGTTTCTATAGTCATGCAGTAGTAATCTTTGCACTTGTCTGGTAGATTTCGCAGTGACTGGCAAGTTGTAAAAAATTCTCCTGCAAACCTGTCATCTTTAAAACGATGCACCCAACTCGTTTTCCTACGCCTTTTAAAGAGAACGTTCTTGTCTAGCAGCAGCCAACACGAAAATCATCATGAGAATCACTCATCATAGCTTCACAACAACTGCAACTGCTGACCTATAGCGTGTAATCGAGTCCAGTGCGGAAACTCATGATTGAGGGCAGTACACTGGGTTGACGCCCAGTGTAATCTCTTCCACTGTTTATGAGAGGCAGCTGGCAGCCACCGTAAGCTGCGCGCCGTTGCCGGATCGCCTCCGATCCAGTGTAGGCATTCACGTCGAACGACGCCGGGGCACCTTTATCGCCCTTCACGGGACATGTTCGCATCGAGCGACTTCCGGATGGTATGTAGACGCAGCCCGGCACTTCCCTCCAGCACTCAGCTTTTCACCTACAGCACCTCAGAGTAACTCCCACCATTACTGCTTTCCCATCCATGCCCTGTTGATTCCTCATCTACCAACCACGGGCCACGTTGTTCTGTGCATGCTCCGCCATGAAGAGATAAACAGAGACACATTTCAGTGGTGGTTCAAGGTCTCGCTCTTGAAAACCTCCAGAAAATCTTTGTTAATAGTTGTGGACAACATCTCATATCGTTCGACTGTCCTGGATAAGGAGTCTATAGTGGCTGCCAGAAAACAGCATATTATGGACTGGCTACAATGAAGTAACCTTGCCATAACAAACGACTGTAAAAAGAGTGAATTGCTGCATCCTCCGGCTCAGACTAAACCACCTTTTCGTCTGCATCTTATAACTGAACTAACAGAAAAATATGGGCATAGATTCCTCAGGCTGACAACATACCACTGCCATATCAATCCCATTGAACTTATGTGGGCACAAGGTAAAGCTTACGTAGCAGGGAAAACAAAATATATACACTTATGGCCATTAAAATAGCTACACCACAAAGATTACGTGTTACAGACGCGAAATTTAACCGACAGGAAGGAGATGCTGTGATATGCAATTGATTAGCTTTTTAGAGCATTCACACAAAGTTGGCGCCGATGGCGACATCTACAACGTGCTGACATGAAGAAATTTTCCAACCGATTTCGCATAGACAAACAGCAGTTGACAGTCGTTGCCTGGAGAAACGTTGTTGTGATGCCTCGTGTAAGGAGGAGAAATGCGTACCATCACGTTTCCGACTTTGATAAAGGTCGGATTGTAGAGTATCACGATTGCGGTTTATCATACCACGACATTGCTGCTCGCGTTCGTCGAGATCCAATGACTGTTAGCAGAATATGGAATCGGTGGGCTCGGGAGGGTAATACGGAACGTCGTGCTGGAGGCCAACGGCCTCGTATCACTAGCAGTCGAGATGACAGGCATCTTGTCCGCATGGCTGTAACGGATCGTGCAGCCACTTTTCGATCCCTGAGTTAACAGATGGGGACGTTTGCAAGACAACAACCATCTGCACGAACAGTTAGACGACGTTTGCAGCAGCAAATGGACTATCAGTTCGGAGACCATGGCTGCGGTTACCCTTGCCGCTGCATCACAAACAGGAGCGCCTGGGATGGTGTACTCAACGACGAACCTGGGTGCACTAATGGCATTTTTTTGGATGAATCCAGGTTCTGCTTACAGCATCATGATGGTCGCATCCGTGTTTGGCAACATCGCGGTGAACGCACATTGGAAGAGTGTATTCGTCATCGCCATACTGGCGTATCACCTGGCGTGATGGTATGGGGTGCCATTGGTTACACGTCTCGGTCACCTCTTGTTCGCATTGACGGCTCTTTGAACAGTGGACGTTATATTTAAGATGCGCTACGACCCGTGGCTCTACCCTTCATCGATCCCTGCGAAACTCTACATTTCAGGAGGATACTGCACGACTGCATGTTGCAGGTCCTGTACGGGCATTTCTGGATTCAGAAAATGTCCGACTGCTGCCCTGGCCAGCACATTCTCCAGATCTCCCACCAATTGAAATCGTCTGGTCAATGGTGGCCGTGCAACTGGCTCGTCACAATACGCCAGTCACTACTCTTGATGAACTGTGATACCGTGTTGAAGCTGCACGGGCAGCTGTACCTGTACACGCCATCCAAGCTCTGTTTAGCTCAATACCCAGGTGTATCAAGGCCGTTATTACCGCCAGAGGTGGTTGTTCTGGGTACCGATTTCTCAGTATCTGTGCACCCAAATTGCGTGAAAATGTAATCACATGTCAGTTGTTGTATAATATATTTGACCAATAAATACCCGTTATCATCTGCATTTCTTCTTGGTGTAGCAATTTTAATGACCAGTAGTGTAGATTAGCAAAAGTGGAAAGTATGATAAAGTAGGCTATAAAACAAAATATGCCGTCAGACTGGCACAGTACTGCGAGGGCAGAAAGAGGAAGTAATAATGAAAGGCTGGGAGAACGAAACTGTAGTGGAAAATGACACTGAAGAACATATTATTTATGTGAATTCTGGCAGGAATTCTAGTGACGTCACAGACGATACTTAAAAGTGATGCTGGTGCAAGTGGGGTATAGCGTGTAGCAGAAATTCAGATGTTTTATTCTCTTAAGGTTTAGTCTGCTTGTTTAGGTTATTTGTTACACTGAGACAGGTGTGTGACTGAACGCTCGTCTTGTAGCCGTTATTTGACTATAACATGAGGTTACGGTTACTGCATCGGTGTTGCTACAGCAGCAGCAGCGGCCCCCAGTATTGGCCTCTGCACCACATCGACAACAGTCGATTAGAAGGCTACTTGCCTCTTTTTCGGTGCACGTACAACTACCGATCACAGCAGCATGTGCTGTATTGTGTACTAGCTGGCCCCTCTGCTCTCCACCACCGCCGTAAATTATAAAGCAACTTTAATTAAAGTACAGAGAACAGGGCCACATACACATGGCAGGAACTTGCCACTCAGGCTGAAGGTTCCAACACAGAGAGAGACAGAGACAGAGAGAGAGAGAGAGAGCGGGAGAGAGAGAGACTACTGTGCTCTGCGCCCCCAGGACACTCCAATAGTCGCACATGTGACACGCCTCTGACACTTGCTGTGGGTTGCCTTAGTGCCGTGAGTAAGCCAGCTTGCTAAGCGGAGACAATGCTGCACGATGTGGGTTTCCGCAATGTATACTAGACTGAACTGCTTGTGTCTTGAATGGTATGTTCGGGTGGCACGTTCTGACAGAGAGTAGTTTAAAGACTAAGTGGAAACCGATTCTGATATAAAGAGTAATTCTAGATAATCAAATAGAAGTGACTAAAATTAAAGGTAGGTTGCTATGGGTGAGTTATCATTTGCAGACAAACTGTGTGAGGGGTGTACGGTAAGTGCATACTTAAATTTCGTTTCTTTCTATCAGTTTAGGTGGATGGTAAGATAAATTACAGAAATTTGAAACACACCCACCTCATCATCGCTTAAAATTGTTGCCAGTCGCCCATTGTAGTGACCTCTGTAAACAAAAATAATTTCTTGCAGAATTATGTGGTAGCACCTTATACTGGTGACACGATTAGTGTATCATTAGGACCACGACCAATACAAGCCTGTGCTGTAAGCTCTTTGATCAGCCTCATTGAGTAGAAGGAGTTCCATAACAACCAGACAGCAAAATTCACAGAATCGAATTTTGTTTACCTTAAGTTTCATGTACTCCTGTCACCAACACATGAAATGTGCCTGAACAGAGAGGAGATGCAGTTTACAGGCATGAACAGGGAGCTTCGGTGATCATCACGTAGGCATACTCGCTGCTACGTCAGTTGAAGTAGATGTTGAGTGTCGTATCTGCAGTACATTTCTTCTGACCAGTAGGCCTCTGCTCTTTTTCGGTTCCTCAGTCCTCTGACTGGTTTGATGCTGTCCAACCTCTTAGAGTAGCACTTGCACACTACGTCCTCAGTTATTTCTTGTGTGCATTCGAGTCACTGTCTTCTCCTTCAGCTTTTACCCTCTACAGCTTCCTCTAGTTCTACGGCAGTTATACCCTGATGTCTTAAAACACATACTGTCATCCTGTCCCTCCTTCTTGTCAGTGTGTGCCATATATTCCTCTCCACACAGACTTTGTAGAGCAATTACTCACTTCTTATCTTATCAGTCCACCTTATCATCAACATCATTCTGTAGTATACTAATGTGGCCTTTGGTGCATTAGCCAAAATGTTTTAATTTACATTTGTGACACAAGCGAAGCCTCTCATCTATGACGCCATCATTGTGCCATCACAAGCCAAACACGAGATCAATAACGTCATTCAGATGGCGGATTATGAGATATTTGAAAATCAATTATGGCGGGTAACAGGAAATTTTAAATTAGAGATGGCAGATGGTGAGAAACTTAGAAATCAGTGATGGAATGGCGGTAAATTAAAATGAATATGGGATGGCACTGCTGGTAAATATTTTTCAGCCAGTCACTGTGCTTATACAGCACGCAGCTGCAAGATAGCACATGTGGGAAATGTTTCAATAAAACGAAACCACCACATACAGAGCAGTGTGCTTTTTGCCAGAGGTCGCCATGTGCAGAAGTTATACGTTAGCCTCATAAGTAGATTCCATTGTTTTTGTGCTTCACTCTTTCACTGAGAACTTTTTAAGTGTGTGTGGCATCATTTTAGATTGCTTAACTCAATTGTATGAAAATGCATGTTTTATTCAGCAGCATTTTAATGTTGTGGTAAGCCTCTCATTAAACTGAAAGATCTTTCAGATGAAATAAATAAAACCGATACATTATATGTTTTATTATTTCGCACAATAAATCATTTAAATCATATTTAATGATTTCAAAATTTCACATTTAACTGCAGTACAAATCACTTTTTACATTTTAACGCTACAAAATAAAATCACTCACCCCTGTTCAGGACATGGTGACCCCAAACTAAGTTATTCACCTAATCTGGATGAATAAAACGCATATCATATTGCCCTGTCTAACAGTAGAAACTACATGCCACTTCTGCTGAATAGCACACATGCCTATACAACATGTCAGATAGTAGTTTGCTGGAATGGGAAAGATATTGTAGGCAAAAAATAAATAGAGCTCCAAAGCGTATTGTAAGAGGTAAACACCTTTTTTACGACACAATAGGATATTGCTAAATCAAGCAGCAGGCTCTTGCATGTAAAACTTGCAAATTAGTTGTTCTCCATTTAAAAGTAAAAAAAATAGAAAAATATTCTATATGCAACGATCAAAAATTATTCATCATTGTTGTTTTAATAGTTAAGAAAATTCCTGTAATTTACTGTCATTATTACTACCTACCCCATCAAGAAAGCAATCACTAAGCTCGTATTTCGACTAACGTGGCTTCTAAATTTTCTCGGGTTATTTCAATAGCTTTACACAGGCACACACACACACACACACACACACATATATATATATATATATATATATATATATATATATATATATATATATATATATATATACAATATAACTGTTATTAACTGCAAGTTACGAACCGTTATGTCACGACTTTGCAGCCGATGGATCCCTTTTTAATTTCTAGTTGAGTACGATTGATATACGCTATTATACAGTGAACGAGCTAGCCTGTCACAATCTGTAATTTGTTATTACTGGCGAAGAACATCTGAAGGAGATATAAAAAATTTAACAATTTCTGAACATGTGCCTGGATACTTATGTTTCAATTTTTATTAGAGTTGTTTACATTTGCGAACCAAGTGGTCTTGGTTGTCTTTGAAAGAACGTTTAGAGCACCACAGCGCTTGCACTGTCCAGAACTTTTATCTCTATCTTGTAGTGGTTGTACCTACGTAGGAAAATGTTTCTGGCCATATGTCCATATGAGCTTTTCAACTCCTTGTCCTTTACCGACAGTTTGTTTCCATTTATCAAAGTCATCCTACATAGTTAAGCTGTATACGAAGCAGCATAAACTTGTGCCTGGGCCAATTTTGATAACACCTCCGACTACCTGCTTGCGAGAGCCCTGTCGTCTAAGTGTGTGCAGAACCTAACTGTACGTGCAGAACTTCTTGTACAAAGTATGACCACGTGATCGGTTATCTTGCCGTGTCTGTAATATCATATTGGTACACTGGAAAAAGAGGGAGCAGCTACCAACTGAGTTAGATAAACCCAAATTTCTAAGTAAAAACACTGAATACTTTCGCCAACTCTATACATGTTCTAGACATTTAGTTATTTCGATAACGACAAAGTAGTCACTGTCTTGAATTCATAATAGAGTAAGAAATGTTGAGGTACGATTTTAACTTTTCAAGTAACTCCTAACGTTTAATCACGTTAAAAGCTTCTCAAGCACGTGCGAACAATTTACCACTGATGCGCACACGTGCCTGCCAAAGCGACCTTCTGTCAGTCTGTAGTTTGCGAGCGAACTTGAGCGGAAGCACGCTCCTACGGGTTAATCACGTGAACTACTTCCAGACCCCTCGCTCTTTGGTTCGTTCGATCCTTTCGTGAAGACCGACAGGCCACAGCGAGAGGATATGAGAATTCGCAGTAGCACGAGCTTCCCTTCTACTAATGAGCGTCATATCGTGCTGAGAGTCTGCCAGCTGCATTTAACGTTGTCCAGTGTTCATAGTTTTATGTTTCACGGCGTTGTGCACATCAGAGTCTGACTAAATACAACCCTTCTTCCATAGCGTCAAAAAGTAAAACCGTACTCTATGTTAGGTAAGTATCTTATATTTGTAAGCTAAAATGACTATCAATATGTTACAGCGACACTTTCGCAATACAATGATGTGGAGCAGTGTAATGCATATCAGTTTTATTATAGGGTTACTATGTTTTGTCTTAGGCCATTTATTACGATTCATCAGACAGGAACACAGTTCCCTGTGGACACAATTCACTGATGACACGGACAAAAGAAAAGCAAAATGTAACCACTATGCAACATCAATAATTATTGCAGATGGCTCTAATGGATATCAAATCCGACATATGAAAACGAAACGCGCTTTGATCACAATAACGACTGAAAGAGAACCTCCGATAACTTATGTAAACACATGTCAATCAAATCAAACGGTATCAGTGTCGAAGAATATTATTTCGGTAACAGATTCCCAACAATCATTGAACCAATACATTTGTACACCACCACCGGACCGGAAGGTTCAAGAATTACACTGACCACCAGTCTAATAGCAGGTGTGTCCACCTTTGGCACGGAGAACTGCAGCGACGCGTCGTGGAGTGGAAGCAATGAGGCCTCGGTAGGTTGCTGGAGGTAGTTGGGACCACATCTCCATACACACAATTCACCAATTTCCCGTAAATTCCGGGGAGAGGGGCCATGAGCTCTGACGCCATATTCAATCACATCACCGACGTTCTCCAACGGGCTCATATCTGGTGAGTTGTGGGGCCAGAACTTTAGTTGGGACTCGCCAATGTGTTCCTTGAACCATTCCTCTCTTGGTTTTTGGACATGGCGCATTATCTTACTGAAAAACACCAGTGCCGTCATGAATGCCAAGAAGGGGTTTACGCGGTCTGCTGCCAGTGGTCGATACTTCTTGGTTGTCATGGTGCCATGCACGAGCTACACTGGACTCATGGATGCTCATGTTAGCGTCCATCAGAGCATAATGGAGCCACCGACAGCTCGTCTCCATCGCGCAGTAGAGTTGTTAAAGAGCTGTTCTCCTGGAAGACGACGTTTTGACCCACTCCCAGCAGAGTCATGAAGAAGGTGTCGGGATTCGTCAGACCATGCAACGCTCTGCCACTGTGCCAACGTCCAGTGCCGATGGTCACGTGCCCATTTCAGTCGTAGTGGCCGATGTTGTGTGGTGTTAACACTGGCTGCGGAGGCCCATCGTTACCAGTGTTCGGTTCACTGTCTGTTCGGACACTCCTGTATGCTGCCCAGCATTGAAGTCTGATGTTAGTTCCGACACAATCCGCCGCCTGTTCCGTTGGTTGGTTGGTTGGTTTGGGGAAGGAAACCAGACAGCGAGGTCATCGGTCTCATCGGATTAGGGAAGGACGGGGAAGGAAGTCGTCCGCGCCCTTTCAAAGGAACCATCCCGGCATTTGCCTGGAGCGATATAGGGAAATCACGGAAAACCTAAATCAGGATGGCCGGACGCGGGATTGAACCGTCGTCCTCCCGAATGCGAGTCCAGTGTCTAACCACTGCGCCACCCCGCTCGGTCCTGTTCCGTTTTACTAGTCTGTCCAGCATTCGACGTCCGACATCTGCATTGAGGGGTGGCCACCCAGCCCCACGCCGTCTGGAAGTGGTTTCACCTTGGTTTCGCTGCGTGTTGAAGAACTCACCACAGCACTCCTCGAACACTCCACAAGTCGGGAGTTTCAGAAATGCTAGTGCCGAGCCTCCGGGCCATCACATTCTGCCGTCGGTCAAACTCAGATAGAACGCGCGCCTTCCCGATTCTACACACGGACAGCGCGCTGATCGATACTAAAAGCGCCGTACGTGTGTCTGACTAGCAGAAATTCTTTGACGCTGCTGTCGCCTGAACGGGTTTATCAATGCACACAGACAGCTTATCAAGATTATCGCTAAAGGGCATCACGCTCTACGAATAATGAAAAAATAAGGTTTTCAAAAACATGTAGGACAATTTTCTCGTTGCCCACGCTACAAACTTCAGTCAAGAAAAACTCTGCCTGAAAATTTAATGTCAAGCGTTCACAACGAGGTAGTGGATGAAGAACAAAACAAGATGCAAGCTGAATCAGCGTTATCTTTCAGTACTGATGGTTGGATGTGCAGGAATAAATAAAGCTCTATAGCTTTTCTAGCCCACTTTATAGATGAGGAGACTTAACTTCAGTAGCTATTACTTGGTTGTAAATATTATAATGAGCGGCATACCAGCCAAAAATTATGCAATTAAATGAAAGACGTTACAGCAGACTGGAATATTTCGCAATAAGTTGCTGCCGTTTTAAGCGATAAAGCTGCAAATGTCTTATCTGCTGTCAGACATGGTGAATGGCGGTGAGTCTCATGTTTCATCCACATTCTAAATCTTGTACAAGAAGTTACGAATGAAATATCTAACATTTAAGTGCAGTTAATAATACTGTATAATTTTTCAATCGTAGAGAAAAGGACAAAAAAAAATACAGCTACACAACAGCAAATAAATTTGCCCGTCATGAGCTCAAACAGGATGTCCAGGCCCACTGTAATTCTGCTTCTGACGTGCTCCACCGAATAGTGCCGATAGAAGATGCAGTGATGGCTGCATTGCACTTCAACTCTCTGACCCAACTATCGAAAAAGGTGACTGGGAAATAATAGAAGTTTTATGTTCCTTTAGACCATTATACGAAATAAGTGCGACTTTTCAAAAGTTAGTGTGTTTTGTAACTTAAATAATGATTTTCTGCAAAAACGTGCTTCGAACAATAAGAAGCAATCCCTGTACAATCAGTGCTGAGGGATGGCATAAAAGACTAAAAGATACAGAGCTATATGCTGTATGTGCCTTTCTGGACCTCCTATTTAGATAGAGAGGATTTTTAAGTCAAAGCGCTTGTGAAGTTCAGTACATCGTCTCAGAAATAAATTCGGCAGAGTCTAATTACTTCAGAGGGCGTGAAGTTCTAGTAGTAGCAGTAATGAAAGTGGAATGTATTTTCTGTGAGCAGATAACCAATTTGCTGCTGCTATTAGTGAACTCGATAAATACCTGCGTGAAGAGTATATAGAGCGAAATAAAATCCGCTTGATTTGTGGCACGAGCACCGTCAATTATATTCTCATGCTTATGTATATGTGTTACAGATACCTTGCATAATAGCAACATTAGTACCCTGTGAACGCGTGTTTTCAACGATGGGACAAATTCTAAATGAACAAAGAAAACTGTTACCAACGCACAAAGTATAGAAATTAATATTTGTACATAATAATACGTACAATTTTGTATCTAACTTGATAATTAGAAGACTAATTTTAGTAGTAGGTCGAAAAGAGTCCTGTTGCACTTTTGATATCAAATTTATCAATTAAACCACCCCCACTCTCCCTTATCCTGCTGTCCTCTTATGTGATTTATGGCTCTCTGGGGGCTGATTTATGATCATCTGCAGTAATATGCCTTTCTGAGAAACCTCCTTTTATCATCTGGGAAAAGGTTCACTTTTTGTATTCCGAGACACCTGTCCCCCTCCTGGGATATAATACAGCTCTCCTCCCTACCCCCACTTTCCCCATCCCATCCTCAATCTGGAAATTAGAGGAAAAATGACTCAGTCTGTGCTAGAGAGGAAGGATCTCATGACACAAAACTCAAATCAGTATCAACAATATATTGTTGCATCGTCTTTATTTAATCAGTTTGTGGAAGGCAAGGCCCCTTCGTGGTGTAAATAACTCAGTTGCTGTACCTCCACTCTTATGATGTCATCTCACATCCTACTGGTAGATACTGTGGCATTTAGGTCAAAATTCTTACAGTATCGAACCCACAATCCATCGATTCTCCAAAGATATTGACGCACTTTTGTTTGATCACTTGTATATTTGGCGGGATGTACTCATCACAACGACTGACTTTGTGGAATACTGCAATTTGCCAGTAAACCACTCGTCACATATCGAAGGTCTTGTATGCACTAACACATGCTTACACGAGCACCATCCTGCACTTACAGTACCCATACTCTGACAAAAAGCTTCTGATCGTATCCTTACACCTACCGCAGGGCAGACTTGGTGGGAACCACAGCTGTGTCAGCCACCTCCCGTATTCCCACACATTCAAATCAGGAGGCAGGCCTGCGCACAAGGCTGACTCATATGCTGTGCAGAGGGAGGTCATGCAAATCTCCGAAGAAAGCATTAGGTGACGGCAACCATTTGGATGGTTGTGTAACAGGTGAGAGGTGATAGGAAGCAGCAACTTCCAGCTGCCACAGATATCAGATGTGATGTCATACTCCGATTACAGTGCTGAAGATTGGTGATGGGAATAACATATCACTAAGAAAACGTCACTAATGAGGACCTAAACATTCCACAAAGATCACAGATAAAGCCCGCCTAACATGCATACCACAAATAAACTCTACAAAACACCTACTCCCGGTAATAGCTCTAAGCAGATGAACAGCAGTAGAAAAATATCTCCTTTATTGCACAGCGCCAGCACAATCAAGATGGTATACGTCAGTAAGAATTCACTGGTTCAATCTTCACAATAGTTTAGTTAATTTACAAATAGAAGTTCCTTCTAGGCACAGAATTCAGCATTTATTTCTTTTGAAAGTATGGGTTTTCCTTTAGCTTCTACTTTTGACGCCATACTGGAGCAGTATGCATGCCTACTATAGGGACAAAGGTAGTTCACAATGTCATTATACAGAGTTTGAACACGTGGCAGCCCATACTTCAGTATTTCCAACCCCAAGGATAGCACCATCTGTAGGCTCAACAGTTCTGTAATGGTGGAGTGTTTCAGTTAACTGGACTGACCTCCAGATCTCACCATGAGTGTCACGCCATCATGCAGTGATTTTATAAATAGCATCAGGCCACCACAGTAAATGTCTGGAGATGGAGAATGCTTGCCGGCCTTGGTGGCCGAGCGGTTCTAGGCGCTACAGGCTGGAACCACACGACCGCTACAGTCGGAGGTTCGAGTCCTGCCTCGGGCATGGATGTGTGTGATGTCCTTAGATTAGTTAGGTTTAAATAGTTCTAAGTGTAGGGGACTGATGACCTCAGAAGTTAAGTCCCATAGTGCTCAGAGCCATTTCAACCATTTATTTGTTAAATAATAAGTTGAAGTGAAAAACATTAGAGCACTGAGAGAAATCAGCAGTTTCTCATCCAACGTATCAGCACTCTGGCCTTGCAGTAACATCTGAATGTTCTGGGGTGGTGCGTATGTCGGACCTGCACAATGTGATATACGGCCCCCAGCACAGTTCTTCTGACACTTGGGGGCTGGCTGAATGTCTTTATCAGCGAGCGGATTGATAATAGCAGCTCGTTGTCCTTCTCGAACATGATGGTCATGTTCACTATAGGATCCCATGGTGCTGCTGCCACTGCTGGCTGTAACAGGCCGGAGGTCGCTACAGCTGGTGGTGGCTGCTTCTGGCCCAGAGACATGGGAGGTCGCCGCAAGTCTGTACACGCTGGAGGGTGCTGCCAGTCAGGAAATGCTGGAGGCTACTGAACAAAGAAGAAGAACCAGTACATCTGCTTCCCACGGCGTCTGGAAGCTTTGTGCCCAGGCTCATGGGCAACTCCCTAGTTGATCCCATCTCCCGATGCAACATCGGAGGGAACTTCTGACTGGTGATCACAGTAGAAAGAGCAATGTGATCCATCCCCCTATCCATACACATGTGAAAGCAAATCAGGTAATTAAATTTCGAAAACACTCGCCATATATTGGGGTGTAACGCCGGAAATGCATATCCTCCTATTTCTATCTATTGTACTATAATTTGTTTTCCTTATTTTTGTTACCTGAATATATGACATTTCTGTCTCTTTATATATTGTAATTGTTTTACTGTTTGTATATATATATTTATGCATTTATGTCGATGTATAATTGGTTTGTTTCGTAAATATCATTTGTATTTTTACGCTGGGTCTTGCCTAGGGAAAACTGCTATCGAACGATTACATCGATAGGTCGTGTGAAGACTCAAAGTGTGTAGGATCTTTGGTAGTGTTAACTTTGCCGCGTGAAGCGCGGGCGGAGCAGTGAGAGTCTGGCTGGAGTAGCGAGTGGAGCAGGTGTGTTGTGTGACGCTCCCGCGAGTTGCCGCGCTTTCGGGGTTTGGCAGCATGTAATTGCGCTCGACTCGCGATGATAGTTTCTGACATGGTGTCGCGGACGGGAAGCATTAGCTGGCGCACATCAAGAGCCCGTTTCGCCTGGTGACCGTGTCGAGAAGAAGGCGCGCCAACACCCAGCTTCTGCAACAGCGACGGCCGACAATGAGTGACTGTCGCCACCTCCTCGATCGACGGCTTCAAACCTTCAATCAACCAACAAGGAAGACTAAAAGCACGTAAAGTTTCAGAACTGTATGGCAGACCTCAGCTTTTCAAATTGTTCCATTTGCCTCGCAAAATTACAGCAACTTAGCATGAACCTTTGTTGCTCATTGTCCCAATTGCATTGCCATGCAGGGTCCCTTCCTTTTCCGAAATGAGCCCGAGGGTCGTTGAAATTCAAACGCCAGCATCATTCGATTTCACTGCTTTAATTTCAAAGTTCAGCTGGCTACAATATTTAGATTGCACAAGCACAAATTAAGAGTGCGAGTTTTGTTACCGTATTTTAGTTACCTGTGACTGCAGCTCAGCTTGGTACGTACTAAATTTTACTATTGTTAATTGTTCAGAATCATTTAATTCAAGTTCAAAGTTAATTCTCTTATTTCCAAATTGCGTAGATTCAAGTAGCTTTGGAAATGATTGTTGAGGTAGTCCAAGACTAACCTTATTTTACTGAATGTCGATGTGCTTCAGAAAGAAAGCTCACTATTAACTTCAGTCACTAAATTAACTTTCGATTTTCCAGTTTTATTAATTCTTTTGCTAAATTAAGTCAGAGTGAAGCGAAATTTATTACTTCTGACAAACTTTCAGTTTTCACACTACACGTGTCAACCTTCAGTTGCCACGCTTCTAGTGCTAATTATATGTGTAATTACCTTTCTTTTTCAGTTACTATAGTAATTGTCCTTAGGACTGGCGACCGTAATTTCCCCCAAATCTCAAATATCTAATTACCGCTAGTTAATTGTTAATGTAACGGCCACACATTTACTTTCTTCATTAACTTTACCCCTTTTCAAAATTAATTTCCACCAGTTTCATTTGCATTTTTCCTTTCATTTAGATGTAACCCTTTCTTCCCTCTTTACTGACAGATTAACTTCGGTGACGATTGCTTTTCCCAAATTTCCATTAGGTACACGCGGTTTAATCTTTCACTGTCATTGAGGTCGATAGGTGAGGGGGGAGGTTACACGTGGCGACCTGGTGACAGGACAATCTTCAAATTTGAGGTTGTTCTGGATACGAATTTTGCATTGTGCAAAACTCGTAACAAAGTACTGGTTACGAAATGGTCGATACGTCAGCAAGAATATTCGTGTGAGGAATCCTAATTTGAGTTGAGATTTTGCATTTATATTGAAAATTATTAAAATGAGTGAAGGCAACAATTACCAAAATTTGGTAGACTTAGATACGGAACAATCGGTCGAACAGTGGGAAACGCGCACAGCGGTACCCATTGTTCCGGGGCAGGCGGCTAGCATGAAAGATGCGACCGCCGAAACGCAACAAAGAGCAGAAATGGAATTCCAGACTTTAGAAAATGTTTTGGAATCGGAAGTGAAAATCAAATCTGAATCCCTTGATGACGGATACGGGGGGACAATGAAAGAGAAAGCCGCTACGGAAGTAAAACCGGTGGTTTCCGGGAATTTAACTGATTTATTGAATGTTTTGATTAACGAAATCAAGAGTCAATCGGCAGAAATTAAAGATCAGGCTGCCAAGCAAGCAGCTCAGGCTGCCAAGCAAGCAACTCAGGCTGCCAAGCAAGTAGCTCTGTCTGAAAAAATTGAACGAATGCTAGACAATCAGAACAAAGCTATTAATGTTGTTAACAACAATGTTGAAGTTGTTAACACAAAAGTTGATAAAATCAAAGACGATATTGTCGTGATTAATACCGAAATCGGTAACCTTAAACAGGAAATGATAGGCGTTCAGGCGGAAATTGCGAGCATAAATACTCGTTTTGATTCCGAAATTAGCAGAATCGAGAAAAGTGTAGGAGACGCAGTTGATCGGATCATCGAGAATAAGGTGACGGAACAAATTCAATTAGTGAGAAAAGAGGATCAACAGAAGGTGGAAACTTTAAAGGCTTTAGTATCCGAAGTAGATACCAAAGTGACGAAGCAGGCTAACACCTGCGAAGAGAAAAAGAGGGAAGTGGAAACGCTTGCGACAACCACTTGCCAAGTGATTACGAGGGTGTCGGAATTAGAAAGGAAACTTGACGAAAAACAGAGCTATGTGCCAATCTGTGCACATAGTTTGGAGTTGTTGACGAAAGAGGAACGATTCGACCCCTTGAAAAAAGGCGGTATACACCCGACGGATTTCATTAAAAATTGTGAAAGAGTTTTGCCCAGATCATGGACTAATGAGAGAAAAATTAATGCGGTTATTGATGTGTTGGCTGGTGATGCCAAGCGTTGGGGCCTAAACCTCAACATTACGAACCTGACTTTTGACGAGTTTAAAAATTTGTTTCTGGCTGAATACTGGTCAGAGCAAAAACAGCAAAGTGTCTGGCGCGAATTTGTCGTATCGAGGCCTTTCGATGCGAATTCGCGCGGCTCGATGAAGGAGTTTTGTGAGGGCTGGATCCGCAAGTTGGAATATTTGTGTGATCGCCGCACGGGATCCGAAATAGTCTGGGAACTCTACAAAAAGCTTCCAGATGATACAAAACGCTACGTAGGAAGCAATTACAGGACAATAAATGATTTCCTAGAAAGAGTGGAGGACGAGGACAATTGGCGCAATAATCGCGACTGTGGTAGAGGCCGTGGTAACAACAACGGGTACCACAGCAACCACACCAACGATAACCATGGGAATAATGCATACCGCAACCATGGCAGCAATAACAATAATGGTTCGGACCGTAATAACAATCGGTACAATGCAAATAATAACCGGAATGACGGAAACCAGTATCATACTAGCGTGATACGGGCTTCGCAGAATAGTAATAACGCCAGAGGGTGTGACCAGCCGCCTCAGCAGTATCCGGGGAGCGTATCTGCTGGGACGAGACAGGGAAACCATTAGCCGCGCCGGTGAGGGGCCGACCGGGCGTGGAGAAATTTTGGCGGCCCAATAACAGGAGAAAACCCAGGTGTCGTCGTTATGAAAATTCCGTATGGAATAATCAACGGCGGGAGAGTGTGCCAGTGTTAGGAGAAAGGAGTGCGCCCACAAGTAGTAGATCAGCTGTAGACACGGCAGTAGGAAGTACATTCACTGTCAATGAGAACAATTTAAGTAGCGTTCCGGAAATCGATTATAAAGTGGCAGCTGTAATACCCACAGCGGAACTGGAGATTGAGTTTAAGAATGATTCGCAAGTGTTGAAAGAAGATCAGATGTCGGATAAAACGTCCGTCATCGAGCGAGGAGATGCAGAGAGGGATGAGGTCTGGTTAAGGCAGTTCGGTCGCTTATACGACGAACTAAGAGATTATAGGGGCCTGTACGGGAGAAGTGTTTATGGGGAGCGCGGGCAGGATTTGCCGCGTCTCGTCCCGCAGGAAGATAGTGATTGTGAAGTGATAGAAAGTTCTGGCCCTAACCGGCAGACTTTACTAGAAATAGTTGATGTTAATGGGGAGCACGAGCAAGATGCGTCGTGTTTCGTCCTGCAGGAGTTGAATGTTGAAGTAGTAACGGAAATGTCTGGCCCTAACCGGCAGACTTTACCGAAAGTTGTAATGGTAGAAGTAGCCGACCCATCCGACGCGAACATCCAGTTTAAACATTGCGAGAGTATTAAGGAGAGAGATTACCAAAATTTTAGTGATAGCCGAACACGATTGGTAGAAAAGCACGTAGATTACAGCGTGTATGAGGTTAGAGCTGACATTATACGGTCAGAAGATAACAGTGTGGGTTGCGCAGATCTAGAGGAAGTAATTGCAGATACTACTGGGCACATGTCTCCAGGTAGATTGGCAGATGAGATCAATCTGATTAAAGAGGAATCAACGAAGGTGACAATTAGTGAATTGATAGCAAAGCAACACTCACTAGTTGACGAGTTACAGGAAAAGGTTTCGGTATTGGAGGCGAAGCTACAGACTAAGCCTCAGGACAGACGTGTTGAAATTAAAACTGTATGTGAACAGAGGCTGAAAAAGCCGCCAGATAAACCGGATTTAGGATCAAAGCCGGATGGTATGTTCTGGAATGACCTGGATATAGACGAGGATTTACTGTGGGAAAATAAAGAAACCGTCGAGGACAAGTGTAGACAGATAGTAGTGTTTGTTAATATGCACGACCTACAACTTAACGTGTTGATTGACACCGGTGCAGAATTGAGTGCTGTATCTGGGAAAATATTTGAGTTACTGAAAGATAGACCTGGCATCGTAGTTATGCCAGTAACAGGAGTGAAAATTATCGGTGCTACTGGGAAGGCCAGTAAACCGGTCACAAAACAGATTTTTGTCCACTTCGAGATATGTGGGGCACGATTTGAACAAGAGTTTGTCGTCGTGCCAGACTTGACTACGGAAGTAATTATCTGGTTAGATTGGCTATTAAAGTACCGTGCAGTGATTAATTGCGAAAGCAAAACTTTGACATGTACGTCACAAGATAAAGCAATAGTAGTTAGTTTTGACGAGGCAGGAGACTGTGTGCATAGGCAATACCAGCCTATACACATTGTTAACTGGCCGGATGCTATTGACGTAGGTATGAATCTGAACTACTGTAATGTGGAGAATCTCGGCATTGACAATAATGTAGAAAGTGAATTGGAAAGTATTGTAGACGGTGTGTCAAACGTAACACACGAACAAAGACGAGCCCGACTTTCCCGTACCTATTGCCATCTCAACCATAGGGCATGGAGCAAATATGTAGCAGTATTTGAGAGAATTATGAACACCTTGAGACATGAATCGACGGGATTTTCTCCAGAGGAAATCCTGTTGGATGACAGAAGTAAAAGTTTAGTGGAAGAGATAATCAAATTCCCTCCACGGATTGACATTAGTATTGGTGTGAAAAAAGATCGTTTGCGAGAAGTAATGAAGCTTAAAGCCGATGCTCGCATACGTCGTCATGACGCTAAAGCGCGTTTTGCTAAGTTTGCAATCGGAGACTTAGTACTTGTAAAAGCTCATGAGAAATCGAGCGAGATAGACAATGAAATCTCTAAATTTAAGTTTGTTTATAATGGACCATATAAAGTCATTGGTATACCTCACACAAATGCTTATTGCTTAGAGTATCCAAGCTCTGGAAAACGATTAGGTATACGGAATATAGTAGACTTGAAATTGTACCAACCTAGGATCGATTAATACCACACAATGCGTAATTTGTACAATATGTAAATATAGAGTGTAAGATTTAAGGTTTGCTAGATTGCCATGCTTTTGCCTGACCAAGAGGACATTAAAGAAGTTGTAATTAATAAGTAATTAATTTTGACTAAATGATTTAAGAGAAAGTGATCTAGTCAACTGAAAAATCCAAGCTGCTAGTTTAAGTTTTCAGCTGAGTCACAGTAGATTAAGGAATGTAAATATGATTTTGTAAATAGCTGTAAGATTCCATGAATATGTGTTCTACTAGTCATTGCCGATGTACTTAGACGCTGTTTTAAGTTTCAGGCTAGTACATGGGTGTGATGATGGACAGTGTTGAGTTATCCACTGTGATAGTGTTAATGGACTCCTTGAGATTACTCGGGAGTGAGTTTTTCCGAAAGAATTCAGTGAAACGGACGTTCTGGAAATGCCGTTACACAGGCGAGTGAGATCAAGCGTGCCGCACAGGCGGGCGCAACAATACTGGCGAGGCGGTGCCGCTGTCGGCTCTTGTGCCGCTGTCGGCATTCTTTGTACTTGCGAGTACGGAAGGCGGAATTGTTTTTCTGCCCGGACAGATGATGTGAAAGAATTCTGCTGTCAATACTTATGTTTTTTTCGATCTACTGAATATTATTTTCTGGTTTAGCATTAAGTGGACTCTCATGGCAAGCGTATTAATTACGAAAAGGTTATATAAAATGTGTATTCTATGTAATTAATAATTAATTTGCGTATTTTGATCTACCTGTTTTTATGACCATGTACTCTGATTAATTTTGTAGATAGTATTCCATTTCATGATAGTGTTACGGATTTTGACGATTTTGGAAGAGCTAAACCATTTTCTATGTTTTCTATGAATTTTAATATGTTGTCAACCTGTTTTATTTTGATCAAGATGACAGAGTGGAATAAGATTAGGAGTGTCTCCACTCAATTATTATCGTCTAAAAATTGGTTTATGGTTAATTAGGCGAATGCTAAATTTTGTTGATGTTTTGAGCATATGCATTTCCGCTGTTTATTTTTTTTCGACATTTTCTGAGTCTGTTTACGTTACACGAACATCCTCAGACAATGTGGGGCACGTGTAACGCCGGAAATGCATATCCTCCTATTTCTATCTATTGTACTATAATTTGTTTTCCTTATTTTTGTTACCTGAATATATGACATTTCTGTCTCTTTATATATTGTAATTGTTTTACTGTTTGTATATATATATTTATGCATTTATGTCGATGTATAATTGGTTTGTTTCGTAAATATCATTTGTATTTTTACGCTGGGTCTTGCCTAGGGAAAACTGCTATCGAACGATTACATCGATAGGTCGTATGAAGACTCAAAGTGTGTAGGATCTTTGGTAGTGTTAACTCTGCCGCGTGAAGCGCGGGCGGAGCAGTGAGAGTCTGGCTGGAGTAGCGAGTGGAGCAGGTGTGTTGTGTGACGCTCCCGCGAGTTGCCGCGCTTTCGGGGTTTGGCAGCATGTAATTGCGCTCGACTCGCGATGATAGTTTCTGACATGGTGTCGCGGACGGGAAGCATTAGCTGGCGCACATCAAGAGCCCGTTTCGCCTGGTGACCGTGTCGAGAAGAAGGCGCGCCAACACCCAGCTTCTGCAACAGCGACGGCCGACAATGAGTGACTGTCGCCACCTCCTCGATCGACGGCTTCAAACCTTCAATCAACCAACAAGGAAGACTAAAAGCACGTAAAGTTTCAGAACTGTATGGCAGACCTCAGCTTTTCAAATTGTTCCATTTGCCTCGCAAAATTACAGCAACTTAGCATGAACCTTTGTTGCTCATTGTCCCAATTGCATTGCCAAGCAGGGTCCCTTCCTTTTCCGAAATGAGCCCGAGGGTCGTTGAAATTCAAACGCCAGCATCATTCGATTTCACTGCTTTAATTTCAAAGTTCAGCTGGCTACAATATTTAGATTGCACAAGCACAAATTAAGAGTGCGAGTTTTGTTACCGTATTTTAGTTACCTGTGACTGCAGCTCAGCTTGGTACGTACTAAATTTTACTATTGTTAATTGTTCAGAATCATTTAATTCAAGTTCAAAGTTAATTCTCTTATTTCCAAATTGCGTAGATTCAAGTAGCTTTGGAAATGATTGTTGAGGTAGTCCAAGACTAACCTTATTTTACTGAATGTCGATGTGCTTCAGAAAGAAAGCTCACTATTAACTTCAGTCACTAAATTAACTTTCGATTTTCCAGTTTTATTAATTCTTTTGCTAAATTAAGTCAGAGTGTAGCGAAATTTATTACTTCTGACAAACTTTCAGTTTTCACACTACACGTGTCATCCTTCAGTTGCCACGCTTCTAGTGCTAATTATATGTGTAATTACCTTTCTTTTTCAGTTACTATAGTAATTGTCCTTAGGACTGGCGACCGTAATTTCCCCCAAATCTCAAATATCTAATTACCGCTAGTTAATTGTTAACGTAACGGCCGCACATTTACTTTCTTCATTAACTTTACCCCTTTTCAAAATTAATTTCCACCAGTTTCATTTGCATTTTTCCTTTCATTTAGATGTAACCCTTTCTTCCCTTTTTACCGACAGATTAACTTCGGTGACGATTGCTTTTTCCAAATTTCCATTAGGTACACGCGGTTTAATTTTTCACTGTCATTAAGGTCGATAAGTGAGGGGGGAGGTTACAGGGGGTATTGTATACAGAGCCATTTGAGAACACAGGCAGCTTCCTCAACAAGTTGCCTATAATCTGTGTGATCACGAAGGGAGCAAAATGCGTATTGAGCAGTAGTTTGCTATTCACAGACCCGAGGGCACCGGCGACTGCGGATCAGCAGTCAGCGTCCTTTGACATTTAATACCTGGGAAACAACCTCATCTCTTCCTCAATTGGCTTCTGCCTGTCTGTTCGGGAACCAAAGTGTTCAAACACGCAGATGGAGGTTTTCATCCTTCCTCACAATACTGCAATCCTATTGGCTAACACTAATTCAGTGAAGGTATACGAAGTCTACCCCCTCCACTTTCATTCTCATTCTGCTGTCGCTCACAGTTGGGGTAGTTTCATCGCCAGTTTGCCTCTTTCCATGTTATTTTCATGCAAGACGAAGTATTTTTCAAGCAGCACTAGCAGCAGCACCGGTGGCACTGCCAAACTGCCGAGGCAAGGTGAACTACCAGGTAAGCACATATTTAATTTCATAGAATGAGATCGTATCTCCTACTGTATATTCATGTAAAAGAGCGTAGCATTTCGGTATTGTAGTATTTGCTCAGATTTAGGTTTCATACATGGGGGTCGCATTTCGCAGAGCATATTTTCGTAAAACTATTTTGTAGTATCAAAACCCCGTGCGTTCAGATTTCGAAGTTAAAAATTTTTGTAGCATTTGTTCAGATTTCACTGCATTTCTTCAGAATTTTATTTGTTGTTGTTTCAGCTTACATCCACCAAACTGTGGATCAGCTAGTATTGAGAACAATCAACAGCAGCAGCAGCAGTATCAATACCGTAAGCAAATATGTTCTTCATAGACCGATGTATATGTAATATGTTGCTGTTCATCCTACACATAATATGATGTTCTCTGAGGTATATTCCTTGCTGTTGTTGTAGGTGATTCCGAGGAGCAGTAGGAGGGAAGGACACAGGTCCCGTTGAGATATAATGTAAGTGTATATCCTAAAAAAATTCTTATTTTTGACAATCTGTACTTTTTTATTGAATCAGTATGTTTCTGTTGTAGGCGATGAAAGGAAGCTGGATCGATGGAACCATGGTGGTTCAGGTAAGGAGATGCCCGAGTAGCTGAACGGAATGGAGAGGGATCTGCGTCACCGTGAGGAAATGCCAGGTGACCTCAAGAACATCGCAAGGACCCAGAAATGTATAGTTAATTAATATTCAGTCTGCTTATAAATAACCAGTGTTCTCTCATTGCAGCAGCTGGCGATGTCTGGAACGATGTACTTATTTCCCGTTTTTATTTCTCTACAGCAACACCAACCATGCAGTAAGTAGTGGTTCAGGTACTGTGTCGGTGAAGATAGAACCTTGTGTAGAATGTTCTGTGCTGCAAGCTCCGCCATGTAAGACGCCACTTGACGCTGCACGGGAAGCCACCGCCGCGCAAGGAGCCGCAGTTTTCGCCCCCTCCCCCCCCCCCCCCCCCCCGCCCCCTCACCAGCTACTACCTGGCGTCTATCAGTCAGCCTCCCTCTGGCAACTCACCCAGAGTTGTGGGAACAGCAACCATCTTTTCAGCAGCAGCCACAGCCTGGCTAAACACACTGGGGCAACGCAGGATCTCCTTCCCCACGTTTTCACGCGAACTACCAACACAAGAAAGGTACTTGCACCTCCCTGCTTCTCGTCGCAGCCGGCGGCAGCAGCATCTTCGTCAACTAGCTGTAGTTACAATAATAGAAGTAATTATCCTGTGGCTAGAGACAGTTCCCTTCCCAATCCTTCTAGGGAAGGTTATCGGGTTAGTTAACACCAAAGCGCAATTAGGATACTTGATAGTTAGGGACACTTTTGAGGAGCGAATAACTTTCGGTGGGATCTAGAATCCAGCGGAAGGGTACCGTGACCCTGTAAGATTTCTGAAAGCGTGCCTTCCTGTTCCGCAAACGGAGCTCCTCAAAGTCGTTGATGATCCGCGATATCCCGCCATTAAATTCAGCGCTGTGCTTTCCACTGTACTGTCGCACTCCCCCAAACAGTGAGGGGAAATGGCGCGATATCGCGGAGTACATCAATCGCCGAGTGGTCTCGTGTGTCCACCTTCAGTGCTAAACTGGACCAGTTCCCCGAGATGGAAGCTAGAGGGTCAACTAAAGCACTTTTCCGAATACTACACCTCCATATGTATGACCTAGTAAATGGAGGATCCAGCTATAACCAGCTTCCTAAGGATATAGCTGATAAGAAGGCGTGTAGTAATGTCAACAACAAAACCGACTAGGCTTGTTTTTGATGATCAATGCTGGCTTGCGAAAGAAATTACACGAAAGGTCGGCAGCGCACATCTCGATACGGAATATGCACTGACGTTCGTACGTGTTATAAATTTGATGACCCAGGACACACCTAAATTTGAGGTGCAGAGTATTGGAATATCGGGTAATGTTTGTGACCTGGAGAAACGCAAGTCAGAAGAGCAGGACAAATAGGATAAACGTACAACCTTCGGACCACTCCATTCATCAAATTTTGCCGGTGAGCATAACATGTATGTAAACTTGCTGCTACTCTCCAATGAGGAAAATAAGACATGTTCCGACTCGTTTCATTCAAGCTGAGTATACACAAAAAGCACATTTAGCTTAAGGTGCCTCAATGGTTGTTCCTCAGACAAGTTATTAGCAAAGCATCTAGAAGAATGCGCCTCCAAGAGCTCGGTACGTGTTATTATGCCTACTGAGGAAACAAATTCATAATGTTTAATACCGCTCAGCAGCAGGAGCGATGCCAGTGCGTGGTGTATGCCGACTCTGAATGCCTTCTCGCTCCTGTGACCCGCTGTGATTGTGATCCTACAGCCTCACATAGTATCTTCACAGATAAACACGTACTATATGCGGCACCGTACCAAGTTGCATCATCCCATGGTTCGAGTCTTAACCGATACGCGTCTTACGTTAGAGGGATAGGCCGTTTCGGCTTCTTACTGAGCTTGAAAAAGTTTCATGGGAGATTGATAAGCTTTACATCGACATCGTTCACGTGACCAAATCGAGGGAGAATGAAGATCTGTACACTAACACGGTTGATGGCCATATTTGTGGTTTTCCGTTAGATAGAAAAGCGGAAATTCTCGTAGGGACCAATGCCATCATACGGGGAAATTCGGTGGCGGAGCTCACAGTAAATGCAATTTAACATTCACCGCAACAAACATCCGTTTCCTTTCATAATTTAAGCGAGTATGATGCTCACTTTCGTGTTGAACGCTTGGATGATTTCGGCTGGGAGAAAAAAACAGGTTTGTATCCTGCCTGAGATTGTTGACAAATATGTTTCCTCTCCAAACGAATTCCACTTCCTCAGCTCGCTCCGTTTTATGCAGGCATCATTCCAGAAAATTGTTGAATTTTTTCATGAGGAAGATATGCTCATCACTCGAGTTCCATTTCCTGACAAGGAAATGTTTCCAGAACGAGATTTTCACTCTGCAGCGGAGTGTGCGCTGATTTCAAACTTCCTGGCAGATTAAAACTGTGTGCCCGACCGAGGTTCGAAGTCGGGACCTTTGCCTTTCGCGGGCAAGTGCTCTACCATCTGAGCTACCGAAGCACGACTCACGCCCGGTCCTCACAGCTTTACTTCTGCCAGTATCTCGTCTCCTACCTTCCAAAACGCAGGAGAGCTTCTGTAAAGTTTGGAAGGTAGGAGATGAGATACTGGCAGAAGTAAAGCTGTGAGAACCGGGCGTGAGTCGTGCTCCGGTAGCTCAGATGGTAGAGCACTTGCCCGCGAAATGCAAAGGTCCCGAGTTCGAGTCTCGGTCGGGCACACAGTTTTAATCTGCCAGGAAGTTTGACAAGGAAATGTTTCAACTTGTGACTAGAAAGGGGTTCTCCCATACGAATATGTGGACAGTATGTAAAAACTCAAAGAAATCATTCTACCCAACATAACTGGACCCTCCAGCAACCCTACAGGCGAAGCTATAATGGATGCAGAGTACGAGCATGCTGTGAACGTCTCCACTTTAGGAGCGTAAATACAGCTTTACATAGACATAGACATGCCCTTGCTTGTGGCTGCTTCCGGAAAAATTCCAGAGTCTATGTATGACGACATATTCCCTGGATCCCACATATTGTTACACACCATATGGGTTGTATTGGGGTGCTGCGCTCAAGATAATGAAGAGAAGCATCGAACTATTGACCAATGCTGACATGCTTCTTTTCTTTGGGCGAGGGATCTGTGGAGGACTTTGTCAATGTGTCCACGGGCATGCCAAGGCAATCAACCTATGTATGGGTGAGAGGTTCAACGCATCCTTTGATTAGAGTTACATCATATACTTGGATGTCAAAGCCTTCTATAGGCACGCCATGCAGCAGCCACTGCCGACTGGGAAGTTTCGATGTGTGCCGAAATACTAATGCGAGGGATTAGGTGGAAAAATCGAGTGTGAAGACGGCTGATTCTGATATGCGGTATGTGGTGGAGCCAGAACTCACATATCCTGTTAATTTGCGTGATGCGCACTCCAATTTGCTGCTGTGTCCAGAAAAACTAGTTCTGCGACGAGGCTCCTCCCCAAAACTAATCATAACGCTGAGGTACAAGTGGAGACACGCTATTCACTATCTTAATCTCCAGTAATTTCTCAGATTGGGCATGAAACTGGTCATAATCAACCATACTATCTCATTCAAGCAATCCCCATCGATGAAAGTGTATATTGAATTGAATAAGACACTGAGGGCTTCTGGAATGTGTGACATCAAGAAAAAAAATTGTAACTCAATAAATAATACCGTTTTTGGTAAAGGAATTCGAATTTAAGGGAATGTCATGAAATTTTGTTTAGAACCGAATCGGATAGGCGGTATGGTATAAGAAAATGCATCGGCAGACCAAATTTTAAGCGGGTCACAATATGCAATGAGAATTCGGTTGTTGTGGAGATGGCAAAGTTTCCAGTATAGCTCACGAACCTACCTATGTCGGGACTTGCATAATAGGCCAATCCAAACTCCACATTTATCGCTTTCATTATGTGTTTCAGAAAACTTATTTTGCTGATCCTAAATTACATTACATGGATACAGATAGCTTCATCTACTGGGTGAATAAAGAGGTCCCTCAGTGAAGAATTCGACACGTCTACATACACAGCCAATAATTCTTACAGAACATTATTGGCCTAAAAAAAAAACGAGGCGAATGGGTCACTGAATGTGGAGTTTGTAGGTCTACAAGCAAATATGTATTCATATCGCACACTGGAGTGTACTACCCAGAGGTTGGTTAAAGGTGTGAACTGGATGACATCGATGGACCTCTCTATCGAATACTATCTGCTGTGTGTGCTCAGTGGTGTTCACGGTGCTCCACTGAAGACGCAGCACATGGTGCAACAAAGTTGACTAAGAGCACACAAGGGCTACACTGTGCTCCAGTCTTAAGTTGGCCCATCACCTCATGACAACAAAAGAGTCATCTGTGATGACAGGGGTGAAACTCTTCTGTACTCACTGTGTTCACTTGTTGAGAAATGGTTTGGTGGACCGGACTATGACTGAGTGAGCAGGAGAGAATGAGACTGGGTGTAAAAGTTACAGAATAGTATAACGCTTTTGTCATGGTATAAGTAACTGTGTGTGTGTGTGTGTGTGTGTGTGTATGTGTGTGTGTGATGTAATTATTTATTTATGTGTACCGTGTGTGTGACGAATGTGTACTGTTTACACTTGTGAATATGTACACCTTTTGTAACAAAAAATCTACACACGATGTTCATCCACAAGAACTGTAAACTATCTGTGTACCATGTGCATCAACAATAGCCGAACTTGTGATAAAATCTCTTCACAATGTGTATCAACAAAAACGTGTGTGCCAGAAATACTTATAATAACCTTGCATGTCGTATGAATAGGACACCTTTTTTTTAAGTTTCACCTGCTGCTAGGTATCCACCTCTGATCAGTTTTTATGTGTAGGTATATATGTGCATAGTTCACAGTCCATCAAAACTGTTGTTGTGTAACAACCACATAATTGCTAAAATAGGGACACTTGTAAGAAGATAAGTATCTCCACATTAGTCTTAGCATAGATTTATACTTCTGAAAGTTGTGCATATTTCAACCAGTGAACTTATTTTTTCTTATTGTGTGGGAGAAACTATCTTTGTATTGAATATAATTGTAATTGTAATTTTACGTCACACACACACACACACACACACACACACACACACACACACACACACACACACACACACACACGCAATTACTTATACCATAACACCAAAAAAGAGGTACACTAATATTTCTGGTATCTCAACCTCAGATTTATCAGCGTACATTTAACTTTAGGACTGTATCTCAGAATGAACAAAAGTGGACTTGTACCACTATTGCAATAAGTCCTTCATATGATCTGATGTAGTGTTCCATTGTTCCTATTGGCTCCAATCAGTTTTCGGGTGGAGGAGAGGTTGAATCCTATGTTCCTGTTTATTCTTGAGAGAAATGACGAGGGGGAAAACATAACCGTTTCAAGTGATCTCTGTGGCAGTTTTGTGAAATAGCTCGGTCAAAGCCCATACAAGCTGAAACCTCTGGTTCATTCCGCCTGGAGTAGTGGAACAGGATGAAGCAATCTCCTGCAATGTGGACCAGCCCTGTGTACAAGCCTGCCCCTTGATGTGCATGTTTCGGAATATCCAAGGTGGCCAGTGTGGCTCCGGGTTCGTACCATGTCTGTACTGTGGTCAGTGGAAAGACTCGATTAGAAGGCTTTTTTTCACTGAATATGGGTTTGGTGATGGAGGAGGGTGCTTTTGTAATCACACGTCAGTGCATACAAGATCTAAGATGTGCAATGACTGTTTCTCCCGCATATTGCAATATTCCACACAGTCAGTCAATTTGATGAGATATTTCCTGAAAAACTTACAAGCGATCAGAGCCTCAATGTTTCAGGAGAACTCTGGGTTTTGTGACTGACAAAGGATTTTGACCTGCCTGCAGCAGTATCCACCATCAGGACATGGGCTGATGTCACACGAGTGGAAGGAACGCAGTTGAGTTGCTTCTCAGTACGAAAGAGCCTTGTATCCTGGAAACTGATTAAATACAGACTTACTCAGGGGGTCATAAATCAATTAGCGGGACAACAGTGTAAGGGGGGTGGGATGGTTTAATTGATCAATTTAATTAATTAGAATATCAGTTAGGTACCAAAAGTGCAACAGAACTCTCTTTTCCCTACAACTAATGTATAAAGAATGATAACGAAGTACAAAAAATATGATTTGGAATATGATCTGACTTTTTGGAAATGAAATTACAGAACGTATATACAGCCAATTCGGCTGCACCAAATTTTGTCAGTTGACCTCGATATCGATTGAAGTATTTATTAGAATAAAAGATTACATATGATAAATGTAATCAAACTATGGTTTAAGACATTGGAGCATGTATTCCATGTAAACTTTTATTCTGATGAAGACTGCCTTAGTACAGTCGAAACCGTGGTCAATTGACAAAATTTTGTGCAACTGAAGTGGCTGTATATACAATCTGTAATTAATATCGTACAGTTGCTGTTTAAAATTTCTTCGGTAATGGTTGTTTTTTCTATTTACAATAGTTAAATTATAAATTACAAATGACATGTTTCTTTCGTCAGTAATATATGTATTATTGTATGTGCCATAAAGCACTCAACCTGTATGTAATAGTAGAAGTATTTTTTTTATTATTCCTAAACCTTTATAAAAATTAAAAGTGTATTGTTTATGAAAGGGTATTTTTATTCACCAAAATAACCACACTTGGCATATTTTGTAAGAAAAATTTCTGCAAACAACTAATAAATAAACGAATAAATAAATTAATAAATCCATTTAATAATTAAAATACAACGAGTACGCTGTATGTAAAATAGGTGAATATCCCATTTACCCATATGTGTAAATAACTACTTTATTTGCCCATTTGATGTATAATTATCTAAACTACAGGTAATAACACAGTCATTGGCCACACAGATCAATGTAGAAAAGGCTATCGACAGAAAAATAGCGTGTGTAGTAGGGGTAGCAGGCGAACTAACGATCCATGTTACTGGAAATCAAGGTGAGAGTTAACGACCTAAAAGAGCGACCTAGTTGGCCACCAACTGCGTACTAAACTGAACGCTAACAGTCATGAACCATTACGCGCAACAGACTCTGCACTGATTCATGATTGCCCCAGTGTTATCCTGTGTCCGCACACATACCGACCTTGGACAACTACGTTCACGCTGCGGCGCCATCCATCCCTCCCCAATCCTCTTGCGGGCGCACCGAGCAATGAGCTGGCTCTCTGCTCGAGCACCCCACTCCTGCGTTCAGCTGTCCGACCAAGCCTCTCGCATTGCCACAGCACCATGCATCATCCTGGTTGCCATAGCCGGAACCAGTGGTATTCCATTCATTTATTGAAGTAACGTTTCGCAGGAAAGACTGGTTCTTTGTGCTGGATGAATAAAATTCAGAGCTTTCTTCTTGTGAAGTAGAGGACTGGATGCAATTAACGAAAATATTCTATCAAATCTTCGATGGCTGTTCCTATCCACACCAAATAAAATATTTTATGTTTCTGTAGAGACCACTACTGTACGCCCTGTATCGAGTCAATGTCTCCCCTCTCCGTCTGTCTCTCACTCCCTCTCTGTCTGCGCAACATTTCTTTTTGAATCATCAGTCTTCTGACTGGTTTGATGCTGCCTGCCACGAATTCCCCTCGTGTGCCAACCTCTTCATCTCGGAGCAGCACTTGCAACCTACGTCCTCAATTATTTGCTGGATGTATTCCAATCTCTGTCTTTCTCTACCGTTTTTTCCCTCTACAGCTCCCTCTAGTACCATAGATGTCATTCAGCGTTGCCTTAAGAGATGATCTCTCATCCTGTCTCTTCTCCGTGTCAGTGTTTTCCACATATTCCTTTCCTCTCCGATTCTGCGCAGAACCTCCTGGATTTTTTCCGATATCAGTCTACCTAATTTTCGCCTGTAGCACCACATCTTAAGTGTTTCGATTCTTTTCTGTTCCGGTTTTCCCACAATCCATGTTTCACTACCGTACAATGCTGTGCTTTAAACATACATTCTCACAAACTTCTTCCTCAAATTAAGGTATATGTTTGATCCTAGTAGACTTCTCTTGGCCAGAAATCTGCTTTTCTCCCATGCTAGTCTGCTTCTGATGTCCTCCTTGCTCAGCCTGTCATAGGTTATTTTGCTGCTTAGGTCATAGAATTCCTTAACTTCAACTATTTCATGATCAACAATCCTGATGTTAAGTTTCTCGCTGTTCTCATTTCTGTTTCTTCTCATTATTTCCGTCGTTCTTCGATTTATTCTCAGTCAACATTCTGTACTCATTAGACTGTCTATTCCATTCAGCAGATCATGTAATCCATGTTTCACTACCGTACAATGCTGTGCTTTAAACATACATTCTCACAAACTTCTTCCTCAAATTAAGGTATATGTTTGATGCTAGCAGACTTCTCTTGACCAGAAATCTGCTTTTCTCCCATGCTAGTCTGCTTCTGATGTCCTCCTTGCTCAGCCCGTCATAGGTTATTTTGCTGCTTAGGTCATAGAATCCCTTAACTTCAAGTATTTCATGATCAACAATCCTGATGTTAAGTTTCTCGCTGTTCTCATTTCTGCTTCTTCTCATTATTTCCGTCGTTCTTCGATTTATTCTCAGTCAACTTTCTGTACTCATTAGACTGTCTATTCCATTCACCAGATCATGTAATTCTCCACCAGTTTCACTTAGGATAACAATGTTATCACCGAATCGTATCATTGATAGTCTTTCACCTTGTAATTTAAATCCACTCGTGAACCTCTCTTTTATTTCCATCATTGCTTCTATGATTTAGATTGAACAGTTAGGGTGAAAGACTACAGCCCTGTCTTACACTCTTTTTAATCCCAGCACTTCGTGTTTAGTTGTCCACTCTCATTATTGGCTCTTGTCCCTTGTACATGTTGTATATTAACCGTTTTTCCCTGTAGCCTGCCGCTTTTCTCTCAGAATTTCGAAGATCTTCCACCATTTTACAAAGTCTAATGCTTTTTCTAGGTCGACAAATCCTATGAACGTGTCATGATTTTTCTTTAGTCGTACTTCCATTATCAAACATAACGTTAGAATTGCCTCTCTTGTGCCTTTACCTTTTCTAAAGCGAAACTGATCGTTATTTAACACATTCTCAATTTTCTTTCTCATTAGTCTGTACATTGTTCTTATCAGTGTCATCAACTTGGATGCATGAGTTGTGAAGCTGATTATACGATAATTCTCGCACCTGCCAACCCCTCCAGTCTTCGGATTTGGATATTTTTCCAAAAGTCAGATGGTATGACGCCAGACTCATACATTCTACACACCAACATGAATAGTCGTTTTGTGGCCTCTTCACCCAATCATTTTAGAAATTCTGTTGGAATATTATCGATCCATTCTGCCTTATTTGATCTTAAGTCCTCCAAACCTTTCTATAATTCTGATTCTAATCCTGGATCCCATATCTCTTCTAAATCGACATCAGATTCTTCTTCAATCACATCAGACATATCTTCCCCCTCGTAGAGGCCATCAGTGTACTCTTTCCACCCATCCGGTCTCTCTCTCTTCTACTCACAACGTTGGGATTCCCATTGCAGTCTTAATCCTACCACCCTTGCTTTTAATCTTTCCGAAGTCCTTCCTACAATCATTTCTTCTTCGATTTCTTCACATTTTTCATGCAGTTATTTCATGTTAGCTTCCTTGCACTTCCTATTTCTTTCAGTCCTCACTGACTGTATTTCTGTATTCTTGAATTTCCTGGAATGTTTTGTGCTTCCTTCTTTCATCTATTAACTGCAGTATTTCTACTGTTACCTATGGTTTCTTCCCAGTTACATTCTTTTCACCTAGTTTTTCTTGCCAGCTTCTGTTATTGCCCTTTTTAGAGATGTCCATTCTTCTTCAACTGTGCTGCCTACTGAGCTATTCCTTATTACTGTATCTATAGCCTTAGAGAACTTCATGCGTATCTCGTCATGCCTTAGTACTTCCGTATCCCACTTCATTGCTTATTGATTCTTCCTAGCTAATCTCTTAAACTTCAGCCTGCTCTTTATCACTACTACATTGTGATCTGAGTCTATATCTGCTCCTTGGTACTCCTTACAATTTTGGAATCTCTGTCTGTCAATGTAGTAATCTAACTGGTATCTTCCTGTATCACACGGCATTTTCCAAGTATACCTCCTCCTCTTCTGATTCTTGTACAGAGTATTCGCTATTAGTAGCTGAAATTTATTACAGAGCTTAATTAATCTATTTCCTCTGTCATTAATTTTGTGGAGCCCAAATAGGTACCATTTTCCCGATGGGCAGTACCAAGCTATTTCATGGATGTCTTACTACGAGTTAGTTTACGATGCTTCCGGAAGCATCCACCATATGAGCACCAACAGTGTGGTCACATTCAAATTCACTTAGCTCCTACATGACGCTCGCATAGCTACGCAGAACACTGATGACTGACGCTCATAGCGTATTGACTATATTGTTCGTCGTCAAATACCACATTGCAGCGTGTAGGCTTATCCAGCATCTGCGTCTACGTTCGCGATGTTTCCGTATTTTTGCCGAAACCCTGTACATTCCACACATTAATTTGGAACAGTCTAATAATTTAAAGTAACGTTTTGCAGGAAGGCCATTGGTCTCCAGTTTCCTCATGGAGTATTTCGAAGGACAGGTGATGGACTTGGCTCCTTGTGAACCTAAGATGCACTACGGTTATATCGACAAGTCATGTGCAGTTTCAATACCAACACAAGATTTAGTATGGGGGTAGAAAAGGGCTACCAGTTACACTTCCTAGAGCTGTGCGTTACCACGAACTGAGGACCTGTGCCACAGCGTGCCTAGAGAACCAACTTACAAGGACTGATACCTGCATGAACTGTCAGGTCGTCACCTTAGCCAGAAAAGAGGAAAGATCAGCACGATCGTAAAGCATACAAGACGAACATCTGAGTCGCAGCACGTCGGACGCGATATGCAGTTCCTAGAACGAGTTGTGAGGAGCAGTAAGTACTCCACAATTGCAAAAGAAATGTCGCGAAATACACCACTTAGCGAAGTGATACGACGGAAGAATGGTCAGTATAGTCTCTCTGCTATACATCCTCAGATTGACAGAGAGATTCGGCCATATTTTGAAAAATAAGGGCGACAAGACTATTTTGTAAACCAACCAAGTCGGTCAAAGAGTGCTTCAGATCGAGAAAGGGCAAAAAGAACTCACTGACAATTCCGGCATCTTTTTCTTAGGATGACTGTACGATGATCCATCTGTACCAAGATCATCGAATATAAACGATATTGCAGGCTGGGTTGTTGGAGATATAGTGCGTAGTGGAGCACGTGTTGTGTGCGACCGATCACATAACAAAACGCGGCGACAATTAGGTTCTCCGATTGTTCAGAGAAGCAACAGAAACTGTGCATGAAATCAGCGTCAACGAGAAAGAGAAAAGCCTCATGGTAATCGAATTCTTCATCCCCGTGCTGCTACGAATGACTGTTGCAGGTAGCAAGGGGAGAAGCACAGCAGTAATGACCAACTAAAAGCATTCAGACGTCGGTGCGACGGGAATATTCACCATCGTATTAAAGGTAGCCGGACAGCCCTATTTAATGCGGAATTGGCTACTATATATCGCAAGAATCGGACCAGCCAGTAAAAAAGGACGCGTGGAGTATTCTGGCCCCAGCAGGGAAGGAGTACCAGCAGAATGGTTCGATCAGGAGTGCACAGTGACTTCGAATTTGCGCGAATGGTTGGATGACACATGAGTAAGAAATGTATTAGAGACATTTCAAACCATCCAGGGCTGCCCAAGCCGGCCATTGGTCATGTGATTGTGAAGTGGAAACGCGAAAGGAAAGCCGCAGCTAAAAGAAATTAGGTAGGCATAGTGTGCTGGCGGAAACAAACTGTGGAGCACGGCGGAAGGTTTTTTTTTTTTTTTTTTTTTTTGTTCATCAGTCTACTGACTGGTTTGATTCGGCCCGCCACGAATTCCTTTCCTGTGCTAACCTCCTCATCTCAGTGTAGCTCTTGCAACCTACGTCCTCAATTATTTGCTTGACGTATTCCAATCTCTGTCTTCCTCTACAGTTTTTGCCCTCTACAGCTCCCTCTAGTACCATGGAAGTCATTCCCTCATGTCTTAGCAGATGTCCTATCATCCTGTCCCTTCTACTTATCAGTGTTTTCCACATATTCCTTTACTCTCCGATTCTGCGTAGAACCTCCTCATTCCTTACCTTATCAGTCCACCCAATTTTCAACATTCGTCTATAGCACCACATCTTAAATGCTTCGATTCTCTTCCGTTCCGCTTTTCCCACAGTCCATGTTTCACTACCATACAATGCTGTACTCAAGACGTACATCCTCAGAAATTTCTCCCTTAAATCAAGGCCGGTATTTGATATTAGTAGACTTCTCTTGGCCAGAACTGCCATTTTTGCCATAGCGAGTCTGCTTTTG
The DNA here is from genome assembly GCF_021461395.2 of Schistocerca americana. Lineage (NCBI taxonomy): Eukaryota > Metazoa > Arthropoda > Insecta > Orthoptera > Acrididae > Schistocerca > Schistocerca americana. The sequence goes on from NC_060121.1 coordinate 100,171,172, forward strand.
ATGTCCTCCTTGCTCTGTCCGTCATTGGTTATTTTACTGCCTAGGTAGCAGAATTCCTTAACTTCATTGACCTCGTGACCATCAATCCTGATGTTAAGTTTCTCGCTGTTCTCATTTCTATTACTTCTCATTACCTTCGTCTTTCTCCGATTTACTCTCCAACCATACTGTGTACTCATTAGACTGTTCATTCCGTTCAGCAGATCATTTAATTCTTCTTCATTTTCACTTAGGATAGCAATATCATCAGCGAATCGTATCATTGATATCCTTTCACCTTGTATTTTAATTCCACTCTGAACCTTTCTTTTATTTCCATCATTGCTTCCTCGATGTACAGATTGAAGAGTAGGGGCGAAAGGCTACAGCCTTGTCTTACACCCTTCTTAATACGAGCACTTCGTTCTTGATCGTCCACTCTTATTATTCCCTCTTGGTTGTTGTACATATTGTATATGACCCGTCTCTCCCTGTAGCTTAGCCCTACTTTTTTCAGAATCTCGAACAGCTTGCACCATATTATATTGTCGAACGCTTTTTCCAGGTCGACAGATCCTATGAAAGTGTCTTGAATTTTTTTTAGCCTTGCTTCCATTATTAGCCGTAACGTCAGAATTGCCTCTCTCGTCCCTTTACTTTTCCTAAAGCCAAACTGATCGTCACCTAGCGCATTCTCAACTTTCTTTTCCATTCTTCTGTATATTATTCTTGTAAGCAGCTTCGATGCATGAGCTGTAAAGCTGATTGTGCGATAATTCTCGCACTTGTCAGCTCTTGCCGTCTTCGGAATTGTGTGGATGATGCTTTTCCGAAAGTCAGATGGTATATCGCCAGACTCATATATTCTACACACCAACGTGACTAGTCGTTTTGTTGCCACTTCCCCCAATGATTTTAGAAATTCTGATGGAATGTTATCTATCCCTTCTGCCTTATATGACCGTAAGTCCTCCAAAGCTCTTTTAAATTTCGATTCTAATACTGTATCCCCTATCTCTTCTAAGTCGACTCCTGTTTCTTCTTCTATCACATCAGACAAATCTTCACGCTCATAGAGGCTTTCAATGTATTCTTTCCACCTATTTGCTCCCTCCTCTGCATTTAACAGTGGAATTCCCGTTGCACTCTTAATGTTACCACCGTTGCTTTTAATGTCACCAAAGGTTGTTTTGACTTTCCTGTATGCCGAGTCTGTCCTTCCGACGATCATATCTTTTTCAATGTCTTCACATTTTTCCTGCAGCCATTTCGTCTTAGCTTCCCTGCACTTCCTATTTATTTCATTCCTCAGCGACTTGTATTTCTGTATTCCTGATTTTCCCGGAACATGTTTGTACTTCCTCCTTTCATCAATCAACTGAAGTATTTCTTTTGTTACCCATGGTTTCTTCGCAGCTACCTTCTTTGTACCTATGTTTTCCTTCCCAACTTCTGTGATGGCCCTTTTTAGAGATTTCCATTCTTCTTCAACTGTACTGCCTACTGTGCTATTCCTTATTGCTTTATCTATAGCGTTAGAGAACTTCAAACGTATCTCGTCATTCCTTAGTACTTCCGTATCCCACTTCTTTGCGTATTGATTCTTCCTGACTAGTGTCTTGAACATCAGCCTACTCTTCATCACTACTATATTGTGATCTGAGTCTATATCTGCTCCTGGGTACGCCTTACAATCCAGTATCTGATTTCGGAATCTCTGTCTGACCATGGTGTAATCTAATTGAAATCTTCCCGTATCTCCCGGCCTTTTCCAAGTACACCTCCTCCTCTTGTGATTCTTGAACAGGGTATTCGCTATTACTAGCTGAAACTTGTTACAAAACTCAATTAGTCTTTCTCCTCTTTCATACCTTGTCCGAAGCCCATATTCCCCTGTAACCTTTTCTTCTACTCCTTCTCCTACAACTGCATTCCAGTCGCCCATGACTATTATATTTTCGTCCCCCATTACATACTGCATTACAATTTCAATATCCTCATACACTTTCTCTATCTGTTCATCTTCAGCTTGCGACGTCGGCATGTATACCTGAACTATCGTTGTCGGTGTTGGTCTGCTGTCGATTCTGATTAGAACAACCCGGTCACTGAACTGTTCACAGTAACACACCCTCTGCCCTACCTTCCTATTCATAACAAATCCTACACCTGTTATACCATTTTTTGCTGCTGGTGATAATACCCTTGTCTTCCTTCCACTTCACTTCACTGACCCCTACTATATCTAGATTGAGCCTTTGCATTTCCCTTTTCAGATTTTCTAGTTTCCCTACCACGTTCAAGCTTCTGACATTACACGCCCCGTCTCGTAGAACGTTATTCAATCTTTTTCTCATGGTAATCTCCCCCTGGGCAGTCCCCTCCCGGAGATCCGAATGGGGGACTATTCCGGAATCTTTTGCCAATGGAGAGATCATCATGACATTTCTTCAATTACAGGCCACATGTCGTGTGGATACACGTTACGTGTCTTTAATGCAGTGGTTTCCATTGCCTTCTGCATCCTCATGTCGTTGATCATTGCTGATTCTTCCGCCTTTAGGGGCAATTTCCCACCCCTAGGACAAGGGAGTGCCCTGAACCTCTATCCGCTCCTCCGCCTTCTTTGACAAGGCCGTTGGCAGAATGAGGCTGACTCCTTATGCCGGAAGTCTTCGGCCGCCAATGCTGATTATTTATCAAAATTTAGGCAGTGGCGGGTATCAAACCCGGGACCGAAGACGTTTTGATTTTGAATCTAAGACGCTACCCCTAGACCACCAGGGTAGCTGCTTAAAATCGCATTGAATCAACGGCAGGAATCACTCATGAGTTTCAAACCGCTAACAGAATTCCAACTAGGACAATGGCTGTGTGTCAGCCGCAGGGATTTAAAAAGATTAAGGTACAATAGTCGAATCGCTTCTCATAAGGGTGCGATGCTTGAGATGGGGTAAAGAGTAACGCCAGTAGACAGTGGATGAGTGAAAAAGAGTAATTTGGAGTGATGAATCACTCTATACGCTGTGGTAATTCTATGGAAGGGTGTGGGTGGAGTGAATGCCTTGAAAATATTACCTGCCCTCGTGCCACAGCGAACTACGTAGGTAGTGGTGTTACGATATGGGAGAGTTTTTCGTTGTTAGGTTATGGTCTCCTTATTACGCTCAAGAAAACGCAAAATGTGTAACGAAGGATATGAAAACATTTTACAGACCTGTGTACTGTGTATAGTACACAAACAGTTCGGAGAAGGTTTCCTGCCCTTTCCCGACCTGAACCCGAATCTAACATCTTCGGGTGAGCTACAACATCGACATCGCTACTAACCCCAACGTCCAGCAACACTGCCATCTCTGGTTTCGGCTCTTACACAGACCATCAGACACCTCATTGAAAACACTGGACTCGCATTCGGGAGGACGACGGTTCAATCCCGCGTCCGGCCATCCTGATTTAGGTTTTCAGAAATTACTGCATCCAGTCGCCTTTTATGTAGATGTATTTTATTTAACCATGACCGGTTTCGAGCTGCCTAGCAACTCATCATCAGATGGTATATACATACTCAACCACCCACACAATGGGTACAAAAAAGCACTAAATGTATATACCATCTGATGATGAGTTGCTAGGCAGCTCGAAACCGGTCATGGTTAAATAAAATACATCTACATAAAAGGCGACTGGATGCAGTAATTTCTGAAAACCTTTTCACACCACAGTCGCAGTGTTCCACATCCACAATGGATAAAAGTCTCATCCTGATTTAGGTTTTCCGTGATTTCCCTAAATCACTCCAGGCAAATGCCGGGATGGTTCCTTTCAAAGGGCACGGCCGACTTCTTTCCCCGTCCTTCCCTAATCCGATGAGACCGATGACCTCGCTGTCTGGTCTCCTTCCTCAAAACAACCCAACCCAACCCCTCATTGAAAATGTCCTCAGCAGAGTTCAGTTCCGTAGTAAAAGCGGAGGATGGACACATACTATCTAAATGTCCACTAATACGTATCCCGATACTTTGAACAAATAGTACATAATCTCCAGTCACATGCTCGACTCCAGTAAGTCACTAGGAATAGAGGATGAAGCTTTGACAATGCCAGCCAATCATGCTGGTGGAACGTCAGGAAAGCAGTCAGACAATCGTCGGCTGAAGAGCCAGATACAGAGGCCGACAGGCAGTAGGTCAGTAAATGCCCACGAAAGCCTCAACGATATTCTAGTACTGTTACTGTTTAGCCTGAAATGTTTTTGAAAGAATGACGGAGCCTTAAATGTAGTAATGTGATGTGATTTTATATATTTAAGCTACTTTCAGAAACACTGCCCTTCCAAAGCAGGAGGCATGCAAAACTAATTGTTTCAACGCGCTCTTTCAGCGTATCGCAAGCGGTCACGACTTGAGCGCAGTAAATTTCCTTGTCGGTACTGTCGTTCCCTGTGCTTTCAGAACATGTATCGTTCTGTCAAGCTGACGCTCCACCAGATTAGTGAACGTTCTAAATATGGCAGCGATTAGAGATTTTCTTCTTATGTCGAGTCTGCTGTCTGTGGTAGACACTTAAGCGTATTGTGGTAAACGCTTATGTCCATAGCTTTCCATAGTAACAGAGTGAAGTTACGTTATCTCTGACTGATAAACATTTCAGAAGGTAAGGATTAACAAACATTTGTTTCTCTGTTGGGCTTTTGTGGAAACTCCCTCAGGTATTAAATCTGTAAACGCATATAAAACTCTCACCCTTGCATGTGAAGGTTCATTTGATGCACAGAAGTCAGATACATGTGTTGCAATCAACAAAAACCACTGACATAAACCGACAACTTAGTATACACTGATAGGCCAAAACATCATGCCCATTGTGAAGTTGGATGCCGCCTAAGTGAGGTTGCGGGCACGCGACGCGGCAGCAAAAGTATGTAAGCGCAACAGACACAGACGGGGGTTCACCCTAGCGAAGATACAAAAGCATATGGGGAAATTTAATGTGATAAGCGTCTTCCACAAAGGATAGACTATTATTACACGGAACCTGTGAACTACTATCTCCGAAAAGGCGAAGCTGTTCGAATGTTCACATGTTGCTGCCGTGAGAGTCTACGGAAAGGGGTAGAAGTTCAGTTAAACTATCACTAAGCGCTAAGTGGTTGGACGTCCACCATTCTTCACAGAACGTGGGGTTCGGAGACTTGTCCGCTCTGTCAAGTGGTGTAGATGGCAATCTGTAGCATCTCTGCCGGGAAAGAACAATGCTGATCCACGCACACCGTTCATCGTACATTGTTGAACACAGACCACCGCACCAGACCACGCCTACATGTTCACATGTTGACACAACGACACCTTCAAGTTTCGAACGCTTCGCGTATTTTTTGATTTAACTAAGGCATTTGACTGTGTTGATCATAAAATATTTCTCCAGAAGTTGGACCATTACGGAATACGGGGAGTAGCTCATAATTGGTTCACCTCTTACATTAGCAACAGGCAGCAAAAGTTCTTTATTCACAATGTTGATAACGGCTGTGATGTGGGATCTGAGTGGGGTACAGTCAAGTGGTGGATGCCCCAGGGATCAGAGTTGAGCCCCTCCTATTCCTCATTCATATAAATGATATTCCCTCTAGTATTACAGGTAACTCTATAATATTTCTGTTTGCTGATGACACTAGCTTGATAGTAAAGGATGTTGTGTGCAACATTGGCTCGGTTTCAAATAGTGCAGTACATGAACTCAGTTCAGGGCTTGTAGAAAATAAACAAACGTTAAATCACAGTAAGGCTCAGTTTTTACAGTTTCTAACACAATTCAACAAAACCTGACGGTTTAATTTCACAGAATGGGCATATGATTAGTGAAACTGAACAGCTCAATTTATAGGTGTTCAGATTGATAGTAAGCTGTTGTGGAAAACCCATGTTCAGGATCTTGTCCAAAGACTTAATACTGCCATGTTTACTATTCGAACGGTATCAGAGGTGAGTGATACTTCGACACAAAAATTAGTCGACTTTGCTTATTTTCATTCGTCTATGTAGTATGGTATTATATTTTGGAGTAACTCTTCCCATTCTATAAGGACATCTTTGGCTCAGAAACGGGCAGTTCGCGCAATAAGTGGTGTGAGTTCACTAACCTCTTGTCGACCTCTGTTCACGAGTTTGGGTATTTTGACATTGGCCTCTCAATATGTATATTCCCTATCGTCGTTTCTTGTTACCATTATTAGTTTATTCCCAAGAAAAAGCAGCTTTCACTCGGTTAATACTCGGCAGAAATCGATCCTGCATTTGGATCGGACTTCCTTAACTCTCGTACAAAAAGGTGTGCAGTATACTGCTGCATCCACTTTCAATAAGCTGCCACTCGAATTCAAAAATCTTTGCAGCGATCCACGCGCTTTCAAATTGAAACTGAAGGGTTTCCTCGTAGGTCATTCCTTCTATTCTGTCGAGGAGCTCCTTGAAAAATTAAGCTGATTCTTATTGTATTACTGATAGCGTTTACTTAAACTTACGGACTGACGTTTTTCTGGTTAATGAAATTTATGTTTATCAGTTATTACTTTTATGTTGTAATTTCATGTACTGACACGTTCCGTGACCTTGGAGAGTTGCTCCTCAATTTGGTCCTACGGAACTTGACGTGTAAATAAATGGGTTGGCTCTGAGCACTATGGGACTCAACATCTTAGGTAGTAAGTCCCCTAGAACTTAGAACTACTTAAACCTAACCAACCTAAGGACATCACATACACCCATTCCCGAGACAGGATCGGAACCTGCGACCGTAGCAGTCCCGCGGTTCCGGACTGCAGCGCCAGAACCGCACGGCCACCGCGGCCGGCCTTGTAAATAAATAAATTACAATTGCACTGGGCACGAGGCCATCAGGATACGTCCCTCGGGTAATGGTAACGTGTCGGCTCTTCGGGAGAATCAAAGTTTTTGCTACACTAGGCCTCTCATCGTCTCCAAAAACGCCGTCATCGAGGTAAAAGGCGACTCTAAATGTGCAGCGCGCCACAGACGCAGGCTGGTAGCAGTAGTATTATTTTATGGTAGACATTCTCCACCGATTACATGGGACCTGTGGCAGTAATTGAAGACACGCTGGCACCTGTGAATGACCTGTATCCAATCATGCTTGAAGTTTTTGAATGTCAATCCTTGTCCTCCCCGACAGCGATGTCATCTTTAAACAGTGTAATTGTTCGTGTCTGTGTGCCAGAACAGTCCAACAATGATTTGAGGAGCATTACAATCAACTAACGTTGATGTCTCGGCGACCAAATTCGCCTAATTTAAATCCTATGGAGCCTATCTGGGGCGCTATCGGACGGTTATTTTCGGGAGTTGCTTGACCTGTGCTTAGGCATCCAATGATACACACTTCCACAAATATACCAACAAAGTGTCCTATCCCTGATACCCAGAATTCGTACCAAAGGCGGAGAAGCAAGCTATTAAGCAGGTGGGCACAATGTTTTCGCTCATGAGTGTACATGTCCTCTCCAGAAGGGACTGAAATTTAACCCAGGAAACGAGTGAGCCTTTTGGCTCAACTATGCGAAGCATCTCCTGCACTGCATTCCTAGTATTCGTACACTTACCGTTATTAGCAGGCTGTAACTCCCTGCAAAAGTATTATCAACGAAATGGACTAACAAGGGGAAGGCCTCAGAAACGGCCAACCGATTCGGCTCAAATTTGGCAGATCGCTTGTGTACAACCTGAAACAAAGGAATCTAAGGTATTTTGGGCCAACACGCCCGCGTTTGAGAAAATCGCCGCTAAAGGTTATGACGAGCAACCGACTCAAAATTGGCGGGATCGATAGATAATTGTAAAGAGAACATTTTTCATCATCAGGCATGGGGTCCGAAAACACATACTTTTCCAGAAATCGAGGTAAGAAACTTTTACAACTGCCGCTTCTGTACCCACATGGTAAACGCTTTTCGCCGACAGCACCGATAGCGCAGCGGCTAAGGTAACTGACTGGGCAGAGCAAAACGTGGTATCGAATCTTAAAGAATCCTAGCGGATGTTCTTTTCTTTTGTATTTTACCATATCTCAGATGGTAAGGATAGGAGGGTTAATAAGGTAAGTAAATCAATAAGGAATGATGGTAATAATGTGGGCAAATAAATTTCTCAAACCTCTTGGGATAGTAAACAACTAAAATGCTACTCCAGGTCACTTTACAATGGCTCTTCCAGTTACTGTTTCGTGTCCTCACTTTTCTCACAAATAGATGGATGGTACTTGTCATATAAACATTCGAAACAAATGGACTCACGGCACCAAGAACATCTAATGAATGCTATCTTTCGACAGCTGCACTGCTCCTTCCGAAGAGTAGGCGGAAAACAAACTTCGTTTCCATTTAAAAATATGTATTTTTCGGAAATTAATTTTGATGCATACAACGCATACGATATCATTGCCTGAAAAATCGGTGCTGAAAGTTAGTTATGAATTATTCTGTGAATAGTTATTGCATCCGTGCGAGTGTGCAATTCTCGCTAGGTTTACAGAAGGAAGCCTGGAAATAAAGTTTTTAACCTGGCGATAGAAACAAACATCACACGACTGGCACACAGATGTGCAGTTTGGCGGTGTTACTTTTACTGTGCACGTCGTTTGACCCTCGCCATCTATAAACATTGTGTCATATACTGTAGTATTAATTTGTCCACTACAAGAATCCAATATTAGATAAAACATGTTATCAGAAACGTATGGTTTAAAACATTCTCAAGAAATGTTCTGTAAATCGCATTCGTCAGTTTCCCGGATTTGGAGCAGGTAATGTAAACATTTTTCATCGAGTCGGTTAAACGATTGACCTCTTTTATAACCCGAGGACCAAATATAACATTCGTTTCTTGTAAACACAGGAAAACCTTAGGTAACACTTTCCCAGAGGCTGTGATGGCATATGGCGCCGTGTACGAATGTGTTAGTTTGTTTTTACTGCCAACTGCGACAAGGATTCGTTTTTCTCCCTTATGCGATAACGTGCGTCGAATGTTCACCCGATACTCGCATCCTGTTTCATCGGAGTTGATCACGTAATCACGATTAAAACCGGTGATAAGTGAAACCGTTTACGTGCTGAAAAGAGCTGCCACTTTCTGTATATCTTCTCTATTTTGTACATCCTTATGAGGCAAGTATTTAGTGACGTGCCGTTGACGAATTTTACGCTCCGATTTGAAATTTCTTGCCCAAGATAATGATGCAGCAAACGTAAAATCCTTGTTGGCCGTATATTGAAGCGCTGCATCTGCAGCCCACTCCTTAAGTATTCTCGTTGTTGCATTCTCATTACGTCAACGAGATTAGACAAATCGGTCGTATGTCAACTTATTTATCGCCTGGTATTTGTCGGTTCTTGTCCCTCCTTTAACGATCTCACTTTCCCACAATTTCAAGTCCTTCTTCCTTTACAGCGCTGTTGTTGCTTCATTTGTTTTCGGTTTTTGTAAGTTCCAACTTGGATGATTCCTGGCTAGCGCTACCGCCTTTACTTTTACTTCAAGGGGTATAGCGCCGTTGTTCAATCGTTTAGTAACCGGTTCGTAATACTCATTGGGAACAGATGAAGCACATATTACCAGTGACGTGGAGATTTCCAAAGTGTTATGACCATTTTGCGATTCACTAGTCGGGATATCTTCCACTGAATCACCTTCTGCTTCGTCTTCATGGTACAGTACATCAGTATCAACAAAAGTCATTTCGTTCGTCAGCTCCAAAAATCGCTCGACGACAGCCGCTCCTATCAAACTGGAACGCCGAGAAACAGAGCTGCCTGCTTCCGGTAGTGCATTGTTAATGCATCTGTCTTGCGACACTTTTACAAACCAATACACAGCGTCGGTAACTTCCCGCTTGCCATCGCCTGTGACAGGCTCCCAACTACATATTACAGCGCTAGTCGAAGGGTGTACATCCTCCATTATTCAGATTATGCACCTTAAAGATATGACACGACAAACAATAGCTAGTTACAACGGCATAAACAGACGAGCTAATTACTACAAACTACATAGTCCTTGTCATATGTTACTTACGGAAGAACGTTGTATTCATACACAAAACGTATTTCATTCGGCGCATTAACGATGGAAAAATCACTACATGTATCGGCGAGGTTCGCGGCAGCCTAATGACGGAAAACAACTCTTTCCGATTGACTTCTATAAGGCTCGTGCTGGACACCTTCACTCTTCCAGGTTCACAAGTATGATATGACAAAGTGGCAACTCGCATTCGGGAGGACGACGGTTCAATCCCTCGTCCGGCCATCCTGATTTAGGTTTTCCGTGATTTCCCTAAATCACTCCAGGCAAATGCCGGGATGGTTCCTCTGAAAGGGCACGGCCGACTTCCTTCCTAATCCTTCCCTAATCCGATGAGACCCATGACCACGCTGTCTGGTCTCCTTCCCCCAACCAACCAACCAAAGTGGCAACCGGGACAACATAACTCCCTTCGCGTGCATTCTGCTCCGTGTCTCGCTGTAAACAAGCGTCGCGCGGTTGGCTATCTGGCATTTGGAAAATTAGTTTGCCTACCTTATTATTATCGTTCCTTATTGATTTACTTACCTTATTAACCCTCCTATCCCTATCAATTGAGATATGGAAAAATACAAACGAAAAGAATAACAGCAGCTGGATTTATTCGAGTTCCGTACGCGGTTTTTCCGATTCCCAGCCAGTTACCTTGACCGTTGCGCTGTCGTCGCTGTCGACGAAAAGCGTTTACCATGCGGGTACAGAAGCGGCTGCTGTAAAAGTCTCTTTTTCTCGATTTCTGGAAATGTTTGCGTTTTCGGACCCCATACCTGACGAAGAAAAATGCTCTACTTACAATTATCTATCGATCCCTCCAATTTCGTGTTGATTGCACGTCATGACATTTAGGGGTGATTTTCTCAAAAACGCTGGGGTGTTGACCCAAAATATTTTAGATTCTTCCGTTTTAGGTTCTACACAAGAGACCTGACAAATCTGAGCCGAATCGGTTGGCCGTGTCTGAGGCCTTCCCCTTGTAAGATGACATTATAGTGTCTTGGAATGTGGAGTCCTTGGCGCGTTGTGTTAGAGGAAAGGTGCGTTACGGAGGAAACAAAATGGTTCAAATGGCTCTGAGCACTATGGGACTTAACATCCATGGTTATCAGTCCCCTAGAACTTAGGGTTACTTAAACCTAACTAATCTAAGGACATCACACAACACCCAGCCATCACGAGGCAGAGAAAATCCCTGACCCCGCCGGGAATCGAACCCGGGAACCCGGGCGTGGGAAGCGAGAACGCTACCGCACGACCACGAGTTGCGGGCACGGAGGAAACAACTAAGCGCTCTAAAACAAATTTGTCAATAAAATTAGCTTCATGGAAGGGTCGCCATTGACATACATACCAGAATGAGAATATGCTCTGCAATAAACACATTTAATGAGATGAGCATTAATGAAATTTTACATTACATAAATAATCATGACTGTACAGCAAAGACACTCTTAAACTGGAAAAAAGGTTTATTGAACATGCTAAAGGTGGTACTTATTAGCGTACTATGTCGTTTAATGAAAACACATCCAGACATAAAAAACCATCAGCATTTACATTCCAAAAATAACTATCTGAGAGCCAATAATTTACCCTTTGTCATCAGCATGAAGCTCGTCGTTTTTCATCCAGATCAGCAAGCCCAGTGATCCTTCCTGCGGTTCAAAAGCCCCCTTCTTCGTTTCCAAAGAACTGGTCAATCACGGGCTTCTATTCCTCCACCAAAACATTTAACTACTGTGTGCTTTTAACTGTTATTTTCAGTATTTAGTTGAGGCACTTGCTATAAGTTCCGGGTTTAGCTTTGCAGCCTTTGTACACGATCCTTTCTCCTTAATAACGTTTTTTTTCTGACTTGTTCTATAGCAACCGCCAAGAACTCTTCTCTTGCGCAAACTCTTCATCTCAAAGTATAACTTGCAGTCTTCTTTCTCGATTTTTTGTTTGATAAATGGTGTAACTGAATTCCCTTTACGGGCCGTACGGACAGGTTCCTTATGCCAAAACAACAAAAAATGTCTAGTAATCATGGGCTCTAAAATTCATTCCTTAAGAGCAAAACGTACCTTTTCATCTTCAATGCAATGAAACACATCTCTTCTACTGCAGGCTCTTTGCTTTCCATACTTTAGGAGGAGGTAGTAGGGGCCAAAACAAGAAAAAACATGTAGTAAAGCTGGGCTCTAAAATGCATACGTTGATATCTGTAAGAACTTACTCATCTTTGTTACTGTCAAGCGCATTTTATTCTATTGAAAAACTGCTCACAGGCTTCCCGGAATGCATTTCAGCGACCGTCCTTAATGGACATTTTTTCCTTATTTAGGTCCGTACTGCCTCCTCCAAAAATACACAACGCAAAGAGCTTGTAGTAGAAGTGTTCTCAAAGTAAGATGAGAGAATGCTCGTAGCTCCTAAGGCAGGCATATTAGACTCACCGGTTTATTAGACATTGTTCTTGTTTTGGGGTATGGGACTTGTTCTCAAAGTCTGTAAAGGAAATTTAGTTACACACTGTATATTCCATGAAAGATCTTGATTGACGTCGTAATGGATGTCCTATTATCCTAGTACTTATTGTTTTCCTTATGTCCTTTTCTTCCCTCATTATGAGGAGAACATCCTCAACATTCGTCTGTAGCACCACATCACAAACGCATCGATTGATGTAAATTTCTGTCTTCCCAGAGTCCATGATTCACTACTATACAATTCTGTGCACTTAGCATGCATTCTGGAGAAAAATTATTCCACGGATTAAATCCTATGTTTAATAGCAGCAGACTTCTCTTGGGCGGAAATGCTGTAACTGTATGTGATAATCTACTTTTCTATTCTCCTCGCTTGATCCGTCATATGCTATTTTGCTTCCAAGGTAGCAGAATACCTTGGCTTCCTTTGTAGTCCCCAGATATAATGTTAAGTTTCATGTTAATCTCATTCCTTTTTCTAGGCAATGCTTTCGTCTTTCTTCGATATACTCTCAATCCATATTCTTAGCTAATTAGAATGTTCGTTCCATTCAACTCGTCCTGTAATTCTTCTTCATTTTCACTGCGGGTAGCAGTGTCATAGGCGAATGTTATCATTGATATCTTTTGACTCTGAATTTTGATCCCATTCTTAAAACTTTCTTTTGTTTCCTTCATTGCTTCTTCGATGTATAGATCGAAGAGTAGAGTTGGAACACGAGATCGCTGGTTTAGACCATTTTTAATCTGAGCACTTCGTTGTTTGTCTTCCATTCTTATTGTTCCCTACTTCACCTATAGGTAACTTTCATTTTTATCAGAGTTTCGACCACCCTGCACTGTTTTAAATTCTAGATTGCTTTTTACTGGTCGACCAGTTCAATGAACGTGTGATGATTTTTCTTAACTTTCTCATCTATTATCAAGGTCCATGTCAGAACCAACTGTCTGATGCTAGTACTGTTCCGAAAGCCAAACTGATAGTTCTCTAACCAAAATTTTCTCTGTCGTTCTTCTGTATACTGATGATTGAATTACAGTTTTGCTCATAATACCGTATCGAAAAACAGGTCATAGAAGGCAGTAGCATATCTGGCGTTCCCCAGTGGCTGATGTGGTGTCACCGCCAGACACCACACTTGCTAGGTGGTAGCCTTTAAATCGGCCGCGGTCCGTTCGTATACGTCGGACCCGCGTGTCGCCACTATCAGTGATTCTTGACCGAGCGCCGCCACACGGCAGTTCTAGAGAGACTTCCTAGCACTCGCCCCAGTTGTACAGCCGACTTTGCTAGCGATGGTTCACTGACAAATTACGCTCTCATTTGCAGAGACGATAGTTAGCATAGCCTTCAGCTACGTCATTTGCTACGACCTAGCAAGGCGCCATTAGCAGTTACTATTGATGCTGTAAAACATGTACCGTCAAGAGCGATGTTCACCAATTATGGATTAAAGTTAAGTATTCCGGCAGCTACGTACGTTCTTTGCTACTACAACTTCCTTGTCCTGTTCCAGACCTCGCGCCAGCCTGCGTGAGCTTAAACGCGTGCCTTTCGGCTTCCTCATAGTGGCTTGACTGTCTTGCCAAGCCACAACAGCTGACCTCCCACATCGGTTGTAAAGATCACCCGCGCTGCAGTAGGGTACCGTCAACCCTGTAGTGCACCGATTCCAATGCAGTGGGCGACTGTCAGCGGCCACTTCTCTGTCGTTTTCAGTCTGTCCTGAGGCTGAAAAAGTACGCAGGGCACAGTACTCATAGGGAGTGCCGAGTGCAGTCGATTGCGTGCATTTGCAGCCAGAGAACTGAAAAGGCTGAAGTAGCGATCATTCAGAGCCGTCCGCCACTGTGTACACGGCGCAGCACAAGGTTCTGGGTCCCAAAAACGACCGACGGATCGCAGCGGTCCGTTGCAAGTGCGACTGATGGCTTCGTAGATCCGAGATGTGTGGGCTACTCGCAGTGATCGGTCGCTGATAGCTGATCCCATGGAAATCGCACGCAGTCTGACGGGTTGCACTGGCGATTCGGTCCTGTAGTGTGGCTGCTTGGGCCGCACCGTTTGATCATACAACGTAAGCTTTCACGGCTGGTAGCGACGTCACTTAAGAGTTCAGGGCTAACGGGCTATGGTCGACGTATAAAACTCTCTTCTAACGTTTCCTCTCAGACTGCAGAGGTAAAGTGGCGAACTGGAACAGGAACTCGAGGCAGCGGCGAGTACATGGGCAGTGTAGTGGGCAGCAGAGTCCACAGCGTGAGGTCGGCTACGAGATTATCTCTGGTAGTGCCATTCTCGACTGAAAGAAATCGATCGTCATTCTTGAGTTGCAATGTCGACATCCAAATTTTATCTAATTTAACACCTTCCCCTTTACTGTTAAAATCGTTAAGTTGTTTATAAATCTCAATTGCCTCTCTATACATATGGGCAAAGACGTCGTATATCTTTTGCCAATTTTAAACATCCTTTTATGCTCCTGGTGGGTCTGAAGTTAGTTTCTGCATTATATTTGTTCAACACTCTACAAATGCGATCTGTAATCGTATTGATGAACGGGAGGAAACCTGTCCCTCTGGGCGGCCGTCGTTCGCCGTCGATCCTGATTCTCTCCCCATGGCGAAGTTCTCTATCTCCCTGTTAGAGTGACCATTCTTCTCGAATGTCTACTGTAGAATTTGGAGCTCACCTTTTAAATTATTGGTTTAGAAATTTTGTGTACCCTGTTCACCAAGGTTTTAGTCACATCTTGTTTTGTCTGGGCCGTGGTTAGATCTTTGTGCAGATAACGATCCGTATGGTTGGGTCTTCTGAATACCCTATGGCCCAACGTCCCGTCCTCTCGCTTGATAACAGACACTTCCAATAATTTTAGATGGCCACTATTCCCCGTCTCCGTAGAAATTGTATTTCAGGATTCATACTGTTGAAATGTACCAGGAAGGCATCCAGTTCCTCTGCACCGCGAGGGAACGTTAGGAGAAAATTTTATGCACTCATGTTCAGAAAAAAAAAGAAAAAAACAGAGCGCATTGACCGACCAGAGATAGGACGTTCATACTCACAGGACACATACAGTAGCGTGTTCTCCAGAAATCATTAGCATATCAATCACCTCGGTTCAGCATGTGTCCTGTTGCCGACTAGGCACAAGGTCCGCCATGGCCCCTGATGACCGTATAACGCGCGAATTGCGTCCTGTGGTATAGCAACCCATTCTGCAGTCACCTGGTTCCGTAGCTCATCTGTGGTGCTTGGCACAGTGCTGCACTTGTCGTTTCAGCATATCCCACACATTTTCAATTGGCAGCAAGTCTGGTGATCTGGCTGGACCAGGGCAAAAGGCTTACATCCTGTGACACCAAGAAGGCACGCGTTCATGCAGTAACGCATGGTCGTGCATTGTTTCTAAAAGATGGCGTCTGGGATGTTGTGCAGAAAGGGTGTGGCTATAAGTCTCAGGATGTCGTTCACGTAGGTCGCACTGGTCACAGTGTTCTGGAGGGCACCAACTGTGCATTCAGACCATTTTGATGCCGTTGCCCCGTCTGTGGCGAACGAAAATGCTGTCACCGTCTTCAATCAGACAGAACCTGGATTGTCCGAAAACAATGATGCCATTCCTGACGCCAGCGACATCATTCCATACATCATTCCCGTGTACCATGTTTCTGAACATCCCTCAAAGGTAGACGGAGACGTGGACGACGCGCACGTAACCCGTGCCATAATATACTGCTACATACTGTCACCGTTGATAGTATGCCATGTGTTTCACTGTTCCTCCGTTGTGTCAGAGCCGAGGAGGACGCAGGTCTGTGCGGCAGTGCCATTTGGATGGCGTGTGAGTCTTCTCGTGGGGTGGACTGGGTGGTGCGACATGGCGCACCTCATCATCATCTTCCGCCTTCCGTGAACCATTCTGCACACATCGGTTGCATTGCCGAAACACTTTGTCCAACAATTTTCCAGATGGATGCATCAAATTCTCCCTTGCCAGTAATGCGCCGCCTTTCAATCTCACTGATTTGACGCTACGATTTGCGCATACCTCTGCGAGGTATCTTACACGTCTGCTCAAGTGACACTGACTCTTTGCTTTCGGTTTACAGCGACAACGAGAGGTGCAGTCGGGAGACACAGAGAGAATGCAAGTTACTGTTGAGTAGAAAGGAAGCAATCCCCGAAATGAGAGGAAACGGGCAACAAAGAGCAGCATGCAGCCGAATTAGCAGCGAGTATCTCTGGCTTGGGGCACGCTGTCCGTTTCCCCTCCCTGATGAGCCACATGTGAACCTAGGAGGAAAAGTGCTTGTGGTTAGCGGCCTGCTGTCTTCGGTTGTATCCTTTACTGAGGGTGTATCTCTATAAAAATTTGCTTCGTCCAACAGGGCAGAACCTGTTCCCTTAACCTTAATCTGTCACTGGGTAGGTTCGCAGTAGTGCTGCACATCGCACAGGCAGAGCCTGTTATGCATGACAACCAAACGCGATCAAATTAAGCTCAGCTGGAGTCGTTAGAGAGAAGAAATTCGGCACGGTGACCTTCAAGAAGAGGATTACTGTTAAACTGCTCCATGATGCATTGACGTTCAGAGATTGTAATTTATTTTGCTTCTGTCATGTTGGAAGTAGTAGTTTATTGTAAGATAAAAAATGGTTCAAATGGCTCTGAGCACTATGGGACATAACTGCTGTGGTCATCAGTCCCCTAGAACATAGAACGCGGTCACGCGGTTCCAAACTGTAGCGCCTAGAACCGCACTGCCATATTGTAAGATAGGTGAGGACACTACTAGGGCTAAGCTTTACAACAAAAGATTATAGTCATTTCTGAACTATAGTATCTGTTGGGTACATAATAGTTGT
This sequence comes from Schistocerca americana, assembly GCF_021461395.2. Lineage (NCBI taxonomy): Eukaryota > Metazoa > Arthropoda > Insecta > Orthoptera > Acrididae > Schistocerca > Schistocerca americana. Next base: position 100,188,589 of record NC_060121.1, read on the forward strand.
ACATTACTAGCCACACATAGTAAATGTATGAATGCTGTTATTATTACATGTTAATATTACCTATCATGGCTGACGTGTTGAGGTAGCAAAAAAAGAAAAAAAAAAATATTAAATGTTTCGCTGCTGTTGAAGTACTTCTCTTCTGTACTCCGAAGGCAAGCTGAGGAATTCAGAGTTGGCTAACTGAACTTAAATTCTGTAGTGCGTGAGGTTAAATGCACGACCGGGTTAATGTACGCCTGTTTCTCAAAAAACTAACGCGGAAGTAGCATAATTCAGTAGCATTTGGTACAGTTACTTGCTAATTGAACAGGTTAAGAGCTCAGATGAGACAGACAATTTGATTGTCGTACTACCTGATCTATTTTGGACTACTTACAGAGCTGTTTAATGTGCGAAGATCGTGTAAAGGTAATGAAGTTTGTCTTTCAAGGGTTTTGAAATGCTCCGAGAAGCGGAGTGTAAATTTTAATTTATCCGTTGTGTACAAATTTCGTCATCAGCTACTACTGATCATGTCGGAACACTCAGCATGCACCGTACCCTAGCTCTGCGCTTCGACGTTCCAATCGGTCCCACGACAAATTGAGATTTCATATGAATGAAAATGAATAAAAGTGATATTATCTGATTCGTCAACATCATGTGACTAACTGAAATAACTTGTTAAGTACTCAGAGGTATAAAGGTCACCAGAAATTTGCTTACGAAAATAAAATTATGGACTATTACTGACAACCGATGATGTTTCCCTACCATATTTCTAATGAAAACAAATGGTTTGCGTTTGTGCACACGTTCAGATCGACGTCGTGTGAATCGTACAGGTTGGCTACGTGGGGTAAAGATTTTTGCATCGAGCTTTTTGAACTGTTCCGAGAACAAAACGCTTTGTGGACGCTAATTTCGAAAAGGTACTATGGCAAAACAAAAATACAAAAGTGCTGGGAGCTGTTGTTGAATAGAATGAAGTAAGTGGATGCATCACCCACAGAAGATGATGACTGTGGCGGTAGCACTGCTGAAAATTCAAGCTCTGCGTAAGATGTCACATTTGCTAAGAACCTCAAAGCAGCCGAGAGTGCACACTGACTGCATTATATTTGTACCTATTTTTTGCATTTCGTGTGTAAAATTTTTTTACTAATCGCAGATAAGTACTTTCAGTCAAACGCATGTAACTGTGCCAAGCTTTCGGATGAAATCGTAATTTCTTCGGTAAATTAGATAACTTTTCTCTCTTTAAAAGCCGTTTTTATTTGTCAAGTTCTTCTTTTACGAATATTAACAGACTTGTGCAAGGCAATTACGGCCACTGCAAGAAACCCGGCTGTTCAGTTTCCTCCGCTGCAGCACACTGCACCACACCGTGGTGCTTGTAACTCTGGTTGAGATTACATGGCAACGCTCGTGTGTGGCAGAGACGGCGTGCGACAAACCGCTTGCGATATCGCATACGACAGGTCGCTGCGATCCGTCACTCGTATGTTGGGTACTGTAGCAACGTCAATGAGGCCACTGACCTCTCTCCACTTTGTGACACAGTCGGACATTGCTTCTACAGCACCTGCCACCTTCGCAGGTCAACTATGACAGAATGCAGTCTGCGGTACTGCGAACGTGCCCTCTTACGTTCAATTATTGTGTAATACGTCACAACCTACAGTGTTCTGATATTTAGATGTCATCATGTAAGCTTGGGCACGACGCACAATGCATTTTGCACAACCCGTGTCTCAGACTGAATCGGACACACACTCGTGAGTAACATCAAGAAGTTGGCATAAGTTCCGACCCTCACCTAGGACGTCATTACCGACAGAAAATTAAAGAAAAACAAGGGACAAAATAGAACGGAGCAGCCAGGAAAATTTAATTTACTTGCGACTCTTCCCCGATGCCCTCCGATGCAGTTACGCTTGAGATGAGAGTGTTTATTCGCCACAGGGGCAGACTTTGCCACAAAAGGAGGTAACGGCACTGTGGGAAACGACGGCCGGCAGGTTATGAGCAGAAATAAACCTGGCGACGAACGACGGCGTGGACCCGTGTCTCCTACTCCCCACACCTCGGGCGTAAGTTTGATCCGGGTGTAGTACCGTTCCCGTAGAAAATGCACGCGTCTACATATATTCTCCGCAGTTTTCTGCTAATTTGTGGTGTAGTAACTATAATTATGTTCGAAGCATTTGACAGTTTTTATTGGATTTTGTTCATAATTCTTTGCTGACGAAGGGTATACCCATACTTTTGAGCCAAAATAATACGACCACTGCCCATTGAGCCGACCGGTGTGGCCGAGCGGTTCTAGGTGCTTCAGCCTGGAACTGCGCGACCGCTACGGTCGCAGGTTCGAATCCTGCCTCGGGTGTGGTTGTGTGTGATGTCCTTGGGTTAGTTAGGCTAAAGTAGTTCTAAGTCCTAGGGGACTGATGACCTCAGATGTTAAGTCCCATAGTGCTCAGAGGCATTTGAAACACTGTCCATTGAAAGATAGAATGCTGCCTGGCAGGACATCGGGTTGATGACGCGATAAGGCAAGTGAATCGACGAAAGAAAGGGTGAATGAGGAATCATTCTAAGGACAGTGGAGGCAGCAGACAGGGAAAGACATAGACATAGACATAGACATAGACATAGAGAAGGGTACATACACTACTGACTATTAAAGTTGCTATACCGCGAAGATGACGTGCTACAGACGCGAAATTTAACCGACAGGGAGAAGATGCTGTGATACGCAAATGATTGGCTTCTCAGAGCATTCACACAAGGTTGGCGCCGGTGGCGACACCTATATGCTGACGTGAGGAAAGTTCCCAACCGATTTCTCATACACAAACAGCAGTTGACCGCCGTTGCCTTGTGAAACTTTGATGTGATGCCTCGTGTAAGGAGGAGAAATACGTACCATCACGTATCCGACTTTGATAAATGTCGGATTGTAGCCTATCACGTATGCGGCTTATCGTATCGCGACATTGCTGCTCGCGTTGGTCGGGATCCAATGACTGTTATAAGAATATGGAATCGGTGGGTTCAGGAGGGTAATACGGAACGCCGTGCTGGATCCCACGGCCTCGTATCACTAGTAGCCGAGATGACAGGCGTCTTATCCGTGTGACTATAACCGATCGTGCAGCCACGTCTCGATCCCTGAGTCAACAGATGGACACGTTTGCAAGACAACAACCATCTGCACGAACAGTTCGGCGACGTTAGCAGCAGCATGGACTATCACCTCGGAGACCATAGCTGGGGTTACCCTTGACGCTGAATCACCGACAGAACCGCCTGCGATGGTGCACTCAACGACGAACCTGGGTGGACGAATGGCACAACTTTTTTTTTCGGATGAATCCAGGATCATTTTACAGCATCATGATAGTCACATCCGTGTTTGGCGACATCGCGGTAAACGCACATTGGAAGCGTGTATTCGTCATCGCCATACTGGCGTATTACTCGGCGTGATGGTATGGGGTGCCATTGGTTACACGTCTCGGTCACCTCTTGTTCGCATTGACGGCACTTTGAACAGTGGATGTTATATTTCAGATATGTTACGACCCGCGTGGCTCTACTCTTCATTCGATCCCAGCGAAACCGTACATTTCAGCAGGATAATGCACTAATGCACGACCGCATATTGAAGGTCCTGTACGGGCCTTTCTGGATACAGAAAATGTTCGACTGCTGCTCTGGCGAGCACATTCTCCAGGTCTCTCACCAACTGCGTCTGGCCAATCGTGGCGAAGGATTTGGCTCGTCACAATACGCCAGTCACTACTCTTGATGAACTGTGGTATCGTGTTGATGCTGCATGGGAAGCTGTACCTGTGCACGCCAACCAAGCCCTGTTTGACTCAATGTCCAGACGTATCTATACACCAAAATAGCGTGAAAATGTAATCACATGTCACTTCTAGTATAATATATTTGTCCAATGAATACCCGTTTATCATCTGCATTTCTTCTTGGTGTAGCAATTTTAATGGCCAATAGCGTAGTTTACAGCCCAGCGCCTGGGCGCAAGGATCTGGGATACGACGTAACTCGTCGGCTGTTTGTGTGATAATGTCGCTAGAATTAATGGCAAGTCATTGCAGGCTGGTGATACCATGAGTAGATGAGAAGATGTTGGAGGCCCTTGACTGATCACAGAGTGTGGAGGTCGGAGGTTTGCCCGTTCTGTAATGCAGGATAGACAGCGATCTGTGGCAGACGCAACGACGGAGTACGAGCTGACGCAGGCGCAAGTGCTTGATGTTTCTGAACATGCGGTTCTTCATCAGCCAACGCCTAAGAGTTCTTGTGGTGACACATGGCGATAGCAAATATGATTCCTTTGGATACGGACGCACCGAAATTGGACCACGGATCAATGGGAATCTGTCGCCCGTTCGGATGTTATTGTTACACCAGGTGGATAGCCGTGTCCGCACATGCTGTCATCCAGCCGGACAGCTGCTCGACACATCCACCGCGCCAATTAAGTAGGCTGGTGAGGGCAGTGTTATGCTGTGGGAGCTATTCACGTGAGCTTCCATGTCACTTGTGGTAATAATAGAAGGCACGGTGGCAGCTGTAGACAGCGTGAAGATAATTCCAGACAACGTGCACCCCATTCACCCTCTTCATGCTTGATGTGTTTCTCGCCAGCCATCATCTTCAGACACGATAATACTCCTTATCACGAAGCCAGAAGTCAGACACGTACTACAGTGATTTGTCAAGCATGGTCGTGAGCTCACGTTGAGATAACAAGTATCAAATTCACCAGATGGAAAAGATTTGGGAACCAACTGGGCACCTGTTCGGTATCCACAAACCACCTGACGGTAATTTTCGGGAGCTGCGTGACCTATCTGTAGATACCTGACGCTACATGCCTCCAGAAACCCGCTGTAGCGCCGCCACTATTTTGGAGTAAAATAGCAGTTTTGCCAAGGCCGCTGTGAAAGTGACTGGCCAAAACACCGTTAAGTCCGATGCAGCAACACCATGAGACTGTTTCCATTCCGGACTGTGGGCAAGCGACTTCATTCCCGACGACAAAGCGGAAAGGTCAAAGCGACTACGGCAGTAGCAGCTGTAAGTGGTGACTTGGCACAACCATTAGGCACCAAATATGTATAAGTACCCATTCTGGCATGTAGGTACAAGAGTTCCTCTACCTGGACTTCGACAGTTAAACTGGATGACTTCATTCGCAATGGAGACTTGGGTTCAACCGTCGATGATCCTACATCTGCTTCTGTGTCCTATGGACTTGGTACCTTCCACACAGTGAGCCACTTTCAGGTGCACTTCTGCCAGGTGTAATTCTGCCACAGCCACCATTCTGCCCCAGTTGTGATTGGGGAGGTGAAAACATTCCATCCTTGTACAAGCAAACTGGATGCCACAACTGGGGCCATCTTCTGCTCCAAGGATGACAGTCGGTTCCCCAATCTGCCAGCACACTTTGCACTGAGTTACAAAGTCATGCCATGGCAATGCAAGTGCTGTACAGATACCACGTATCAACTTTCTGGCCCAGCTACAAGCATGCCCTTGACCACCTGTTGCATCAGCACAAGCCAATATGCAGCGACGCTACGACTGCTGTTTCCTGTTTTCTAATAAAATGTTCCATAATTAATGAAGCATTCTTGAGCCACCGTGGGTCAATATCTTGACGCAAACACACTTCCTCAAGTCAACCCCAGCCGCCCACGCTGGCCTCTATGTTCTGGTGTCAGAAACAAGATTGGTATCGGCAGCTAGACCCAGCATCAGATTGCAGCTACACCGAGAATTACAATGGGGTGAGAGGACGAACTTCTCTGGTTTTATTTTCCGAATCATGTGTGCATGGGAGACGAATTCAAGGCGAAACTGTCATCTTAACTTGAGAGTAACATACATGAATCCGGGGGAGCCAACTGATTTCTCGCAGCCTCTCAATACTTGTATGGAGCACTATCTGCAACCAGTAACGTACTTGAATTAACCTATTAGAACAAAATGCACCCCTTGATGATTCGATATCAGCACAGAGTTTCACATACAGCCGTTATAGAAATGCTGCTATACAGTATATCGAGTCGCAGCGGCTCATGATAAAATGTAAGATGTAAATAGTATTTTATGATTGTGAGTGCTTATTGTCCTGGTATTGTTAGCGTTGTTTTCTTAGTGTATTTGTTTGAGTTGGGTTCCAAAGCGAAAGAGACGATTCAGACGTTCATTATTGAGGTAGTGCAATTGTCAGTGGAAGAGGCGGAAGCAAAGGCAGATGGTTGCTATGAAAGAGGGTAGGTCATCATCCAATTGACGTACTCACCTGGTAGATCAGACCTACGGTAGTTGGATTACCCCATTCTCTGGCAAACCAAATGAGGGTGTATTGTCCTTCCCCGGTGATGTGAAAGCAGCAACAGCCACTGGATTTCGGTCGGACGCTCAGCTGTTTAAGATGGCTACATAGCAACTGACAGTGAAGGTAAAACCATTTGCGAGATATAACGAGGAGCTGAGGAACGAACTAACATTTGAGTAATTACGACAAGGGCTCCAGCAACTCTATAAGAAACGGAATAGCGCGAGATTTTTCCGGAAGCAATTTTATGGATTCTCACAGAAGCACAATAATTCTGGAGAGAGTTTAAATGATCAGCAAGGGAAGTCAACGGGTGTTAACAAGACGTGGTGAAGCGATTAAGGTTCTTCTCCAAGAAACATTTCACAGGGCACGAGAAAGTTTCCTGAGAGGTGTGCCACCCCATATATCTAGGATGTTTCAAGTAGGTGTCTCAAAACACCTGAACGCCACCCTTAAGGTAGCTACCGAGCAAGAGGAAACAGATAAAGCAGCATGGAGTGCAATAAGTAAGGTGTTTATCTGCAGAAGTGTGGCTTTATGTGTATCGACGAACAACGCACGTGCAGAGGCAGTGTCATCAGCCGCACTGAGAGAAGTGTGTGGTTGGGCACCAGCAGTGTGATTGTGGAAGTAAGGGGCGGAATCGACAGGGCATGAAACACAAACGGCATGCCCAAGTCCCATCAAATTTCAGTGTTACGGAAATGTATGCAGAGGTGGAGTGTGGCGTAATAGGAATTCCAAGAGGGTACGAAGCAAATTGTTGGACGCAGGGAAGCATGTGTCAGTGGCAAGATAGGGCCTCGTAGGCAGTAAATGGTTCGAATTACTACGCTATAGGTTGCTTAATGTGGCTGATAGTGGTACGGAGTCACTCCGTTCAGCAATATTAAGATTTTGGGTAGGCATGGAACGATTTCTGACGCGTGCGGATGTGGCGCCTCACGTGAGCGAAGGCTAGTGCACAGCAAAAGGGGGGGGGGGCGGGAGGTAGGGGGGTAGACTTTCTGTTCCAGCTTCTCGCCAAATCAGCCTTTTGCGATGTATGGTGGAACTCAGGAGGACACTGTTTCAACTGGGGAAAGCTATCTACATCGGGGGCCAAACCATGTTAAATTGCAGACAAAATCGCTGAGACTTTCAAATGATGTAGTGCCAGAAGGCACCGGAAAGGTACTTTGGGTTGATGTATGCCAGAACCTATCAAAATGTTGTGTGTTTGATGTATCCACTAGAACAAAATGATGTACTGGATGTTTTCTACTGAGAATAATTGTAAATATGCGAGAGATGGACGAGGAGAGCCTGACACCCGTCAGTTTAGATAAATCTGGCGCAGATAGGATGACGATAACCAAAATGTTGTTCATACTGATTTTAGACGTTTTGGACTAATGTGATTAGGGCACATCACGTATGGTCCATAATCATACTCATGCCGCCACTACAATAGCATTATGTGCGGGGGTGGAGTACTTTAAGGGAACAGAGAGACTGGAATTGAGAGAGTTATTACTGTAATTCGAAGATCTATTAAATCTTCTTGGCCCACTGTTAGTGACATCCGTAATGCAACGGGGAACGAAGCACATTTGTATTGGAAACAGTAACACGTTCGTTGGCATTTACAGCCAGTTATGGATGTCTTCGTTAATCAACCTCAGCGGTAGCATAATAGGGGAAAGTAGTAACCCTTGGGGGTTATCCGTCGTCGTTGTACCAAAAAATGTACGGATGGAACAAAAAAGTATGAATTTTGTTGTGACTAACAACATCTGAATGGTTAAACAATAATAGATGTGTACATAATTCCCAACTTTACAGAAACCCTGGACAACTTAGGGCAGCGCTACGATGTCTCTACCACCGTGCGGGGTAACCGAGAGGTCTCAGGCGCCTTGTTGCGGTTAGCGCGGCAGCCCCCCGTCGGAGATTTGACTACTCTCTCGGGTATGGATGTGTGTGTTGTCCTTGGCGTAAGTTTGTTTAAGTTACATTAAGTACTGTATAAGCCTAGGGACCGATGACCTAAGCGGTTTGGTCCCATAGAACTACCACAGATCTGTCAATTAGAAGTGCTTCCAGAGAACCGGCCACAAACATCGTTTTTTGCCAGTCCCATGGGGTCATTATCAGTATCGGCGAATGCTATTTGGGTTCGAAAATACACCATCCACTTTCCAGGGGTTGTTGGACGAAGTACCGAGGGGTTTGAAACATAGACAATGTACGGTGTCCCTCGACAACGTAATCGTATTTTCAAGGGATATGAGGGAACCTATCTAGTGGTTGAGGAAAGCGTTTAAGTTACTACGTGCTGCGTGGCTTACACTAAGTACGGAAAAATTCCTTCCGTGTCGCTTCAACACAAATCAGTAATGTATTGGCTGTTACTGGAATTATTTGCGAACGATGGCCGTGGATTTTGTGCGGATGTCTGTTGCACGCTTTCGATCTTGGATTTGTGTAGGTACATGATGAAAGACCCTCACGATAAAGTAAAACTAAGGTGTATTTAAAAAAATTTAAACAGCGATCGATCATAAGCATTAGCAAAGACGTTAATTATGAATACACGGTGAGGCGAAGACAAATGAAAGATAAAACATTCCATTATTCGTGCAGTTTTTTGTTTTTACTCACACTCTCTCGTATGTAGGACGATGAAGGTGTGTGATTTTAAATATGATGTATTAGGAGTTCTATGTACGGTATCATATTTGTGCATGAATAGTGGTATATTGAACAACAGTATCAAGTATTTTTATCTATTAAAGTGAAGTGAAGACAACATGAGGTGGATTTTGGCTCAAAATGGCTATCAGCACTATGGGACTTAACATCTGAGACCATCAGTCCACTAGAACTTAGAACTATTTAAACCTAACTAACCTAAGGACATCACACACATCCATGCCCGAGCTTGGATTCGAGCCTGCGACCGGAACGGCCGCGCGGCTCCAGACTGAAACGGCAAGAACCGCTCGACCACTGCGGCCGGCCTAAGGTGGATTTTTTTGATTATGAGAAGCGCCGGTGTGCTCGGAGTCCGCTGCCTGCAACTGCCATTGAAATGTAAGCGAAGTCCGACAGCCAAGAAAAATTCAGTATAAGCGCAGAACGTTTCCAATAACGCAATCATATTTCATCCTACAAAAATGTGTCTTCATATGCATATTCAATAATATTTAGTAACAATAATTATTAATCTACTTATTTTTTTATTTTTATATACAACACAGTTTCTCACTTTATTTTTTCCGGACTACCCAAACGTACTGTATCATCAAAAATCTTCTATCTGCTCCGAAAGCTTTCGAAGCAATTGTGGAAGTATTTTCTGATCGTGGATTCAATTCCTCATTCTCCAGCATCACAAGAGATTCTATCTCCGTTTTCGTGAGTTTGGTTGGTTGTTTTGGGGAAGGAGACCAGACAGCGAGGTCATCGGTCTCATCGGATTAGGGAAGGACGGGGAAGGAAGTCGGCCGTGCCCTTTGAAAGGAACCATCCCGGCATTTGCCTGGAGCGATTTAGGGAAATCACGGAAAACCTAAATCAGGATGGCCGGACGCGGGATTGAACCGTCGTCCTCCCGAATGCGAGTCCAGTGTCTAACCACTGCGCCACCTCGCTCGGTTTTCGTGAGTTTAATGAGAGGTAATGTCCGTTATTCAATTCATATAAATTGTTAAATGTATTTCTGCGCTTGTGAGGAATCTATCCATTACTTTCGGTTTTCAAGCTGCATCATTTCCATTCACATCCACGAAATTTTGAGAGCTGTCACTTCCACGGTCGTCAACAGTTATTGCTTAGACTCTTTCATTTGTAGCTCCTCGTCATATATAAGTGATATTCGATACTGCTTTGGTGAAAAGATGCTCTTTGCTGATAGTACAGAGACCATATTGAAGCACATCAGAGGTGCAACAATAGAAGGAGAAATAAATGAAATTTTTAGAAGTGTTACTGTTGGAACTGTGTATCATAAAAAGGAACGCTGTTAATTAAGCTCTGTATAAGACGAGGTCTGGCATCATAAACAGTAACACAATGCGGGGGAAATGAAATATGTAAGATGGATTCGTCAATAGTCTTTCATATTCTCTCTGATAAGAAGTTGAACTGACAAATCACATATTACAGAACTTCTGAACAGACGGTGTTCACCAGCATTTTCTCTAAATGTAATGACTGCTTGTGTTATGAATGTGTTTGAATATTAATTTACTTTGCTAGCATCCATTGACACATAAAACTATTTTGTGGGGATATTCCACACACATAAAGAAGTGTTCAACGAATAGGATCACGCAAAGAAGATACTAACTTGTGTCCATTCTCAGACTTCACGCAGGTAACAGTTTCAAAAATTAGATATTCTAACTCCAATCACACAAGACACTTACTCTGTATGAACTTTGTTACGAATAATGAGGTTGAATGAAGTCCAGTTCCTTAATAATTGTAACATTCATAAATATAACACTTGAAACGAAAATATCCTCCACTATTTGTGACATAAGCTTCATCTTGCACAAATAGTAATAAGGTATGCAGCCACAAAAATATTTCTCGACCTAACTTGTGAACTGAAAACATAACTACTGGACAAATCGTTCGCTCAGTAGATGAATTTGCAAATAGATGGTATGTGTGTGGTAGGGCTACTTTTTGTCAAGATCTGAATAACAGTCCAACATTCAAATGGAGACACGCTTTGGCAGAGAAAGTGTATCATATTTGTAGACCTGCTGACACGTTCCACGTAGTAGCAAGTAGTCGCGAATGGGTCTCACAGAACGTGCGAAAAAGTGAACCAAAGAGGGGCAAAGTGCAGAAGTGTCACGGAGATCCCAGGGGTGAGCCGACATTACACAGGCGCAAGGAAGCGGGTCACGTAACGCAGAGAAATTCTCCTTCACCATGGGGACCGGTGACGTCACGAGGCAACGAGGAGCAGCACTGCCCTCGATGCTATCATTCCGATTTGCCTTCAAACGCTGATCCTCATTCTGTGGGTCCATTCTCTGTGTCCTTGAGCCTGAGTGCTGACCATAAGCGGTCTAGACAATTCTACTCTTCTCCATGAGAAATGCAGTCAGCTACTGACGACGATGGCAGTTGGAACTCCAAACAACTCATAGAGCTGACAAAAAAATGGCTCTGAGCACTATGGGACTTAACTGCTGAGGTCATCAGTCCCCTAGAACTTAGAACTATTTAAACCTAACTAACCTATGGACTTCACGATAGAGGAAGACAGCCAAAACAGTTGCAGGATAAAAATTTATTAAAATTCTTGACCGAGGTTTCGGTATATATAAATATACCTTCACCAGAAGTAAAAAATCTAAAATTACATCATGCAATGGAGATTAATAAAACAATTGTGCCAACGGTGTCGTCAATAATTAAGAGTTCATCTCCATTTCTACAACATGACTGTAGGCACAGGGTCAGTGCGAACAGTTTAGCACCGGTACTTCGCCTATGAACTGTCAAGACAAGATTGTGACACTCTTGTGTTGACAGTTCATAGACGAAGTATATATTTATATACACCGAAACCTCGGTCAAGAATTTTACTAAATTTTTATCCTGCAACTGTTTTGGCTGTCATCCTCTATCGTGAAGAATTTCAACAGTTGCTGTTCCAGCCATGTTTAAAATTTTGTAACCTAAGGACATCACACACATCCATACCCGAGGCAGGATTCGAACCTGCAACCGTAGCGGTCGCGCGGTTCCAGACTGTAGCGCGTAGAACCCCTCGGTCACTCCGGCCGGCAGAGCTGACACGTATTAAAAATTAAGTAGATATTATTCATGATTGCCGATAGAAAATACTCCAAGAACAAACAACTAACCTCTGATTGTAGCAAGCAAACAGTCGACAAGGCTCTGCAGGGAGGGAAGGGAGATTTTAATGTCCCTTCAATGGTGCTGTCACGAGAGATGGAGCGCAGTCCCTGAACATACGGTATCTTCATGTTGACACATAACTCTGGTATTCCTTTTAAGAGACACAAGACTTTCGGTATGTTCCTGGAGCACAGACTAAAGATACTAGTAGAGTTATTATTAAGTGAACAACAAATGGGTTACAATAGAGCGAGATCGACAACGGAGGCCGAGTGTGTGTTGAAAAAGACAATCAAGAGACCCTTTAGCAATTTTTAATTTGGAAAAGCCTTCGATAAAATTAAAAGAGAAAAACTGTGGAGCGTAATGAAGAAAAGAGGATCATATCCCCATTTTGAAAAGCATCTTAAGAAGATTGTATCAAAATACAGGAATTGCATTACAGCTGGCAATAGCTCTAACCACCAACGTGGAGGTTCGGACAACGTCATAGCATTTCATCCATGCTTTGGAAAATGTATGCTGGTAATATAGATAATTTTCTGCGTGAACGGAAAACCAGTTTCATGCAGGTATTAGAGCAGACTAAACGACTACTCTCAGTTGTGTTCTACACCCAGACGATGACACAGTATGAACAGAGAAGGAGAATAACTTGCAAAAAGTAAATTCCCTTCTCAATAAAACAGCCAATGTTGTAGTATAATTGTACCCACAAAAAACTAAAACAATGGCTTTTCTATGTCGGGGTCCCAAATGAACCAAAATAGTTAAGAACAGTAGAGTAATAGAACTAGTGAACCATTTTAATAATCTGAGTTAAAATATCACATGTAAGCGTGGTAATCATATCAAAAAGAAAGTTGAAAAATTGCGAAACACTTGCGTAACAATAAACAGGTTCTTTAGAAACAACACAAAAAGTACTACGGATGACATTTTATAAAGTAATAGTAGTCCTCTCATTACTTTTTGGAGTTGAGTAGTATATGATTTACAAGTGAAAAGAAAGTACGATCGAGGCGGAAGAAATAAAATTGCTTGGACACCTAAAAGGATTAACAGAATGAATAAATAAATAAACAAACAGTGACAGAGGGAAGGAATTGTACAGTCTAAGAAAAAGAAAAAAAAAACCTACGACGATGAAGTTATAAAAATTTGTCATAAATTGATATTTATACAGGTATCGCCGGAAAATGCAAAATTACCATATTTGGCAGGCGATGGATGAATGTGTGACAAAAACGAACAAACAATGTCCGGTCAGACCTTAAAGACGCAACGACGCCAATCGGCCGCCGTCTCAGCCTCGTTGTCTGTTTTCGTGACCGGTGCCGCTACATCTGAGTCAAGCAGCTCCTATTTTGGCCTCACAAGGGCTGAGAGCACCCGGGTTGCCAATAGCATTCGGCAGATCTGGACGCTAACCCATCGAACTGCTAGCCAAGCCCGACATCGCTTAACAGCAGTGATCTGACGACAACCGGTGTTACCACTACGGAAATGGCGTTAGCACGAATGTGTAACACTCAGCACAGTCTCAACGCGGAGCTGGGAAGGATGGTGAACAGGGGACATGTCGATACCAGGGCAATCTGTGAATTTAATTTGGTGTACACGGTTCGACAGCAACAATGTCTCGCAGACGGCAGTGCACGCATTGGTCAACCACGACCGAACACAGAGCCAAGAAGGAACCGGTCGAAATACAGAGATGCAGAATGTGAGGACCGAGCAACCGTGAGAGAGGCACTCAGAGCCTGGGTTCGTTATTATCATCGAACCGACGCGCTTTTGGTACTTCAGTGACCACAAAGGTCTCACAGAAAGGGGGCTCAGCTCACGGCACCGATTGCGCCGATTACAATTGACCTTTATACACGAACCAGAGCGTTTGCAGCGGTGTCGGACACATTCGGGCTGCAGTCTCATTGACTTGAGTGGTATTGTCTTCAGTGACGAGTTCCTGCGACAAGCGGATAAGTGTTTGGAAACGCCCCACACAGCGGTGAGGTACCAACCTAACAGTCGCCCGCTGTATTGCCCGACAACCAGGAGTGATGTTCTTTGGTGCCATTTCAATTGGTAGTAGGACCTCTTTGGTTGGCATCAGTGGTACCCTTACGACACAGCGGCAGCTCTACGATATTCTACGCTCCGTTTTGTTGTCTCTCATCGCAGCCATAGTGAGCTTACATTTTAGCAAAGTTTATGCCCGCCCCCAAACGGCGAGAATATCTACTGCTTGTCTTCTTCATTGCCCAACAATACACTGGGCAGCAAGGACACTAGATATTTCCCCAACTGAGAACGTGTGGAGCATTATAGACAGGGCCCTCCAAACAGCTCGACATTTTGACGATATAATGCGCTAAGTGTACGGCAAGAAAGAAAGACTCAATTTATTGTTGGTGTTAATAAAGATCATCCTCCTTTACCCACTCTGCATTACTGCAGATGACGTGTGACTGAGCACATTTGTTCTGTGCATGCAGTACACGTGAGGCGCCAAATTGTTTCCACTGCACTGTGTGGAATACGAAGGTTCTGTTATAGTTCACTAACCTGCTGTCTTCAAGTTGATGTTTCCAGCGCAGAAAACAGCACGCAGGTCGTAGGTACTGTTTCTTGAGGCTGAAACCGACTTTTAGCGAGATTCTGTTCTGAAATAGTGTATCATTTCTTTGGAATGCCACTCGCGTACTTTAATATAGCCACATGAGAAGACTACATGATCATAATACAACAGCTTCTGATACAGCAAAGTACATGATCAGACACAATGTTTATGAAAATGTATCTTTATGCTATTTGTAGCACGTGTCTGTGCCTTATGACTACCAGAGTGAATCTTTTAATACTGAATACTGGCGGTCCTAGGCGCTGCAGTCTGGAACCGCGAGACCGCTACGGTCACAAGTTCGAATCCTACCTCGGGCATGGATGTGTGTGATGTCCTTAGGTTAGTTAGGTTTAACTAGTTCTAAGTTC
The DNA here is from genome assembly GCF_021461395.2 of Schistocerca americana. NCBI lineage: Eukaryota > Metazoa > Arthropoda > Insecta > Orthoptera > Acrididae > Schistocerca > Schistocerca americana. The sequence continues at coordinate 100,203,818 of NC_060121.1, forward strand.
TAGGGGATTAATAACCTCAGAAGTTGAGTCCCATAGTGCTCAGACCCATTTGAACCAATTTTAATACTGGCAAATACAGCCATAGACAGCATGACTGTACATCTCGACTGCCTAATCCAGAGTGACGAAAAGAAACCTAAACAAAAATTGGACACATCCTACGACACACAACATGTCTGTTCTTCTCGACTGCCTACTCCAGAGTGACGAACAGCTCGAAACACTTTGCGCGCCATACGAGAAAAGACGTGACCCGAAGGCTTCCGAGGAGCTTCATCTGCAATTTCTTCAGTGTTTTGTTTTTGATTTAAATTGTTTTTAATAATTCTAAAATGACTCATTGATCGTCAGCTGTTGAGAGATATTTATACTAAAAAGTGAACTCATTCCAGTGAGTACTTTAACTAATAATAATAACTATACTTTAACGTTTTGGCGCCCTTGCTCCGAACACAGCAGCCAATCACAGAGCAGCCGGTCTTTCTCACGGGAATGGTCCCGAATCTAACATCTGTCACAGGTACCTCACACCACATTTCGTCATCTATACACTTCCTGCCTCTCTACTGCTCTGGGAACAGCTTCTTGAAGCCTAATATGATGGCTGACAAAGCCAGAAATATTACAAGTGGAGAGAATTTCGAACGATATCCCTCATGGAGACATCCAACAACGCTATCAAGCATTCGCAACCCGAGTAAGTCTTGCATTTGGCCTACACTGCAGCAACGCGTCAGTAACTTTCTGTATTTGTAAAGCTTTTTCTCTTGAATAAATCATCCAATTTTTTCTAAAACTGAGATGATTTGTTTTTCTGTACATATAGATCCCATCTACTGATTTCCGTCTAATTCGAATAATTCCTTTGTAGTGCACCTTTTTCTTTGCCCAGAGTGTATATGAGGAAGAAAACCAAAGACAACAGAACAAAACGCGGCGAACGTAAAGACAAAATGAATGTTGGAGGCGATCTTACAAAGTCTGAAACTATAATCCGGTAGACTTCACAAGTCTGAGAAGACCGAGAAAGAGACGGAGACAGTAACAAACAAAGGTCTAATACATTAAGTGCAGAAAAAGAAGACGGATATAAGGAAAGTACAGAAAATCTATTTCAGGATGGGAAGAAAGAGATTTCAAACCTAGTTCTGCATTTTTCACTAGAAGATTTAATTTCAATTCCCTGAGGAACCGCATTACTGTTTCAGCAATATTTCCTGTTATACGCTAATTTGACAATTCACCAACACTGTCGACGTAGGTGACATTCGGTACTCTCACTTTTGACCCAAGGTCATCTGAAAGGACCTGAGGAGTATCTTACGTTGCATCTGTAATGCCTTATACTCATGAACTTCCGTCGCATAATTCTGATAATTCGTCATGTGATTCTGGCAAAGATTCATCGCCATCGTCTCTCCCATGAGAAGAGTTATGTACTTCCCTATTCCTCAGTACCAGGCCTTTTCTCTATTAACACTCATGGTTCAAGTATCTATTTACCTGTTGCTAACCTAAGGCTGCATAGCGCTCTTTGGCAGACTACATTGTGGTAGTGAGTCATGTTACACTCCTGGCGTTTTGAGAGAGACAGAATCAAGTCAGCCTATGGTAAAATTTAGGATGTTTTGGCTGCCTGTTATTGGATGCCTGGCCCTTCCTCCCCCCACCAGATGCTGTGACGACTCGTGTTTTCCTTGCAGGTGGCACCCCACTGTGAGACGCATTTTTTACCTCCTGTGGAGTAACTACTGTGCTTGCTACTTACTGCATACTGCTGTGTCGTCCATTTCATGATTTTAAATTACAGAAACATTTGTCAAAGTCCCTTTCACAGAGGCAGAGGAGACTCTGCAGGTTCAATACTGAGCAAAGTTCTGTGATTCATACGGGGTGTTTCCTTAAGAGCGTGCTATAATATAACAGTACATGGATAATGCTCCACTGAACAATCTCTGGCAGGACACCTGAGGTCCGAGAAGCCAGCTAAAATAAGAGAGCGAGCCTGAGTAGTAGGAAGTCTACCTGGCCGTCTGGCTGGCCGTATGTACTCGAGGTTCGTGCAATGACTTCTGCCTGAGTTGTTGGAGAACCTACTCTTGGCTGCCCGTGAGAGGGTGTGGATACAACATGACGGTGCGCCACCGCCTCACTTCAGTGTTGAAGTCCGCAACCATCTCAGTGCTGTATTTCCTGGTCGCTGAACTGGAAGGGCCTACAATTTGGCTCGAATGCTCTTGATTGTTTCCTATGGGGACATCTAAAGTCACTTGTGTATGAGAGTCCAGTGGATGCCGAGGTAGTATTAGTTGCCAGAATTGTAGCTGCATGATACCATTCGAAACACACCAGGGACATCTGTCAGGATGCATCAGAAACTTGTTTGCCGATATCATGCTTGCACTGATGTTGATGACCGTCAGATTGAGCACATTTGGTGAAGTACAGTACAAATGGTGCGTTAATTGGACCAATGGTGGTACAGGTGACAGGCAAAACAATGTGAACAGTGGTAGTAATGGGATGGTTCTGCTTGACAGTCACCATTGCAGGTGTGGCACGTGTCGCGAAGGACTGTAAGTGTTTAGAACCTACTTGGCATCGGTGCAGGTTGTAATACGAGTAGTGCATTCAGAGGCCGAAGTCGACGTGCAATGAAAGACCTAACAGAGCTCCAAACAGGGCAGCAGATCGTGGGGGCCCGATTAGCTGGACCGTCAGTAATCAAGACAGCCAACTTATTGAACGTTTCAAGAGCAAGTGTTTCAACAGTCATGACAGTCTGCACAAAACATGGAAAGAAATCATCGTGTAAGACTAATAGTGGGCGTAAATCAAAACTAAACGACAGAGATCGTCGTACGCTAACACGAATCATGTCAAACCAACACAAAAGTATGGCGGGTAAAGTGACTTCAGAGCTCAATATCCCCAACATCCATCGATACCTTCCGTGGAGAGCTCCATAAAGCGAGTATTCGTGGACATGCAGCTACCGAAACTATTAGTGACGACGACCACCGCAAGGAAGCGTAAAACATGGTCTCAGGAGCATAGATCCCGGACGGCTGATGAGTGGAAACACATCATATTATCTGACGAGTCAAAGTTTTTGTTAATCCCAACATCGAGAAAGGTTTATGTCTAGAGAACGCCAAAATAAGCTACAATCCTGATTGCTTGATTCCAACGGTAAAGCATGGAGGTGGAACTGTGATGGTGTGGGCAGCCACACCATGGTAGTCTGCTGGTCACATCATTACTCTCAATGGGTCTGTTACAGTCAACGATTACGTGAACATTTTGGTGATCAAGTGCACCCCATGATTCAAATGTTGTTCCCCAACAATGATGCCAGATTTCAGGACGATAATGCGCCCATTCACGCAGCCAGGACAGTACAGTCGTGGTATGAGGAAAATTCAGCGTCTTCCCCGGCCAGCACAGTCCCCAGACTTGAACACTATCGAACTGTTGTGGCCGGTATTGGAGCGCACACTCCGGAGCAGATTTCCGCCTCCCACCGTCACTACAAGAGATAGAAGAGTGACATAACATTCTACTGGAGACGGTACAATCACTATATGCCAGTATTCCAGGGAGACTTACAGCTGTATTATGGGCAACTTGGGGTCCCACCCGTTATTAATAAACCATTCCCAAGTAAGTACAGATGTTCACATTATTTTGCCTATCCCTGTATTTGCAGTTAATTGTAACTAATGTAAATAAAAAAGTACACAGTCCTGTTATCTCCTCCAGCTGGCTTCTCTCATCCCAGGTTCACTACATCAAATTATTCACTGTAATATCCTCAATGTCCTGTTAAATATTTGCACGCTCTTACGCAAACGCCCCGTGTATAACATTAACCTTTAAACTGTTACTACCAGTAGTCGCCGTACATCTGATCAAGAGACAAAGTTCATTGGGGAAAAGTCACTGTTCTAACTACTTTTTTGTTAGCTTTCAACCCAATGCTTCACAGCCACACTCACTCAAAATCATATCCACAAGGGATGGCATTAGAACACTTCTACTTAGTATGAGCCGTGACTTGACACCTGGTTGTAACAGTTCAGCTGTACATGTGAGGGGTGTAGATCCTTAGACATTTACTCTATAAAGTACACTTGGCAGTTCTTATATAGCTCCCACTTCACGTCTCCCAAGGATGTTCTTCTCTCTGCGCAAAATAACACTCGGACGAGGCTCCATATATGAAGTGATGATGCAGTTCTTATTGGAATGTATAATGGTAGTGACACACCAAAATCACAATAGTAATCCGTTGTAGTTGCTACATATTTTTTTACAATCAAAAGCATTATGTAAAATCAAAATCAAAATAATACAAGGGACTGCCTCACAAGGCCAGATCACTTGGACAAATAACAAATAAATTCCTTGAACAGGAACAAGGCCCAAAAACCTGAAATTTGGATATGACTAGGTAAATATACTTAAAATTTACTCAAATAGTACAAATGTCCATACAATTCACATCAGAACTCTTATTACTTCCAATCAGCTGGGGAACAGATTAAGGGTGAGAACACAGATCATTCAAGGTCTGGCTAGACACCTTTCCTAAGCAAGCTATACAAATGACTAAAACAATTAAGGAGGTGCTTAAATTTTGACCATGGCAACGGCCGTGTCGCAGTGGATACACCGGTTCCCGTGAGATCACCGAAGTTAAGCGCTGTCGGGTGTGGTCATCCCGTGATGCCAATTGAGGAGCTACTCGACCGAATAGTAGCGGCTCTGGTCAAAGAAAACCATCATAACGACCGGGAGAGCGGTGTGCTGACCACACACCCCTCCTATCCGCATCCTCACCTGAGGATGACACGGCGGTCGGATGGTCCCGATGGGCCACTTGTGGCCTGAAGACGGAGTGCTATATGCTGTATTTAATTTTGACCAAACCAATCTTCAAATTTATTTACTCAGTTGATTAATCAACAATATTCTTAGAATGCTTACAACTAGAACATGACCATATGACAATACCCCTAAAATGACATTGCTTCAATATTGCGTGTGAATTAGCGATAGACGCCAGCAGACCAACGATTCAAATCAATACGAGAGATCCACGAGACAGGAAAAGACATAGAAATGTACTCAACTTTGCAACTGAGCTTCAGATGCTATAATTCTCCACTCGACAGATGGAATTATGCCACAGTGACAACATAACACAAGATGTAAAGGAGAGGACAGGGCCTTAAATATCTCTCTGGCCCTGTGGTGCTCTGCTCGCAGTATGCTCGCGTCGACCGCTGCCAATTATCTGTAACACAACACGCATCAATGGTAGACAATATTCTGAGACGTAAACTACACAACCTTATCTAAAGAACAGGTGATCAATACAACTGAACAAATTTGCCTCCGTGAGTTACTTGGCCAGTGCCAGCCCTTAAACTTCGATTAATAAGTTGGCTAAAAATCACGCCCTAAAGCTAAGATGACAAGAATTATCTCGGTGCACATTTACACACCAAACTACCAAATGAACTACAAAATAGAATATAGGACGTATCTCGGCGTGTCTTGAAATGCCAGAGCCGCACTTACTCACTACTTGTTGTGCTTCTAGTCTCTAACCACGCTTCATATCGGTTGGCTGGGCGTAGCCACACTCCCTCAACCGCCGTCAAGACAATTACACGACACCAAGGTAAGGGATAAACAACTAAAACAATTCCAAAGTATTTTTAGTACACTGGCATACGCAACTCACCGAAGCAACTCGGTGGCCCAAATTCAATCGGCCGGCGTAGCTTATAACAAACTCGAAGAAGCTTGTCCTTCTTTCCTCTAGGATAACCAAATCACCATGGACGGTGGATCTCCACTCACGACTCAATACGCCGTAGCTGCTGGCCCCGCTCCTTCGTTGTCCCAGTAGTCCTCTTGCCGTCCTGCCTACGTACACAGTCCCCCGTAACTGTCACTCACCGCCGATCCCGACACACCTCCCCTAAGAGCGCACGCGCTGCCGTTAAATCCGCGCCACGAAGGATGATCAGAAGACAAATAAGCATCGAAGTCGACTAAAACATCAAAATGACGATCGATGGAAACTAGCGCCAGAAGTGCACCAGCTCACTTATGATCGTAGGGAAATACGGATGTATCTTTTAGTAAAGAGCACATCAAATTTTTTCGAAGAGGTACCTTTCTATTGAATGCAGTACGTCATAGCACAACACTGTTGACGTTACATACAAAGCTTTACACTGCATGTCACCCATGAAAACCACTAATTGCTACTCATAAACAATAATAACAGACTAATACATCTTTACACTCTTGATAATCATACGCCACCACACTCGATTCTGAGCTTTGCCTGAGGCTTTCTCATGAGAGGGTAAGAGAATTTTACAAAATACTGTGTTTCCGGACTAGAGATAGACAAAAACGTTCGTTTATATTTCATTATCTATAAAGGTTTGTAAATTTATTTGGCCAGCATTGAACAAACATTTGTACAGTACACTGCAGTCACCGTTTGCAAATCGACAGTCATCGAAACGGTACTTCACTTCTCGCTACATGTTCATAAGTGTGACAGATGATATGGCCTCTACCGCAGTGTAGATCCATTGTCGCAGATGTTCCAAGTATCGAACCTTTGTTCTGTAAACAGTGTCCCTGATAAACCCCCATGCACTGAAATGTATCGGAGTCAGATCCGTAACATTCTTATGATAATGGGGGTAGGGGGTGGGAGGGGAGGGTGGGGGTATCGCCACCATTCCGCCGAAAAATGATGTCGAGAGGCTTTTGTGGAACTGAATGGTCCGCCAACATGTCTAGACAGGAGTGCCCTGTCACTGTAGGCTCCACAGACAAAAATGGACACTCTCACTTTTGGTATGTCCCTTTACCATTCAATGACTTCTTCTGGATTCGTTGTCAGCAAAACGACACCCTCTGCGGTGATCCTTAGGCTTAACGTGATGCAAAAGTTAGAGTTTGCAAGCAAGGAACTGGGGACATTTATGTAGAATATCCTGACTGGCCAGTCTGCGGATGCCTAGTTCCCTATAAGCCTGTCCTCTGGATGAACGTGGGCCTCTAGCGAATGTTTTGCACACGCCTTTCACGGTATCTTCATGAACGTGTGCTTTAGGGTGTTTTCCAGGGTTTGAAATCAAACTTCCAGTTTCTCGAAGAAAAAATGGTTCAAATGGCTCTGAGCACTATGGGACTCAACTTCTGAGGTCATCAGTCCCCTAGAACTTAGAACTACTTAAACCTAACTAACCTAAGGACGCCACACACAGCCATGCCCGAGGCAGGATTCAAATCTGCGACCGTAGCGGTCACGCGGTTCCAGACTGTAGCGCCTAGAACCGCTCGGCCACTCCGGCCGGCTTTCTCGAAGACTCCTGTCCCAATGATATATGAATTTATGTGAGGATGATCCATATTCCATTCTCTACTTTCTCGCCAGTGAACACGTGTATCAGATTTGAAGTCTGCTGACCGTAGCGCACAGTGCATCTTTCATAGTTCCAGCCACATGCAGAGTGTCACCAGCATGTCTGTCTGTTCCACAGTAAACATTTTTCCACATGCTCTGTACGTCTCCATAAAATCGTTAGGATCACCTCCTGGAGAGAGCCCCTATCTATTGCATATTGACCCGACAATATAAATTCTTTACTGCTACCACAAAACAGCTTCTGTCTCGCGCGTTTCAGCTAATGATCAACCCAAGGAAAATCCGAGCTACCATATATGACCATATTCACGGAGCCAACAGAAAGTAAGGACTCGGTTTGAAAGTGGGTTGTGACACTGTAACCCGTAACCACGAGGCCACCATAGTACGTTATCCACACATTAGGTCTTGTAACATATTGCATCATATTACGATTTCTTGATCCCATTTTAATACAAGTGTCACAAATTGGTTTGCGTGCCGCAATGTTGCGAGTTTTTACATTTTGTATTAAAGAGGCGTTATGATTACATTTTGTTGTTAGTTAGTAGTTAGGCCTAATTATGAAAATACAGTGTGAAAAAGCTTAATGAACCTTGGCGAAAAATTTCTGATCGGTAAATGCTGCTGCCTTCCCCGACTTTTTTTTTTTTTACATTACCCCTAGCTTCCCTCCATTGACCATAACGAACAGGAAAATTTTCCTGTCAGCATCGTCATCATCCATTACATTTTTATACTGCTGATCCTGATGTAATATCTTCTTTCCCCTATTGTGCTGCAAATAATTTCCTAGTCAGAGCTGAGTAAAACTAAGACACAGTAATGCACGAGGCAGGAGAAGAAGTTCAGTTCGTGCCAGCCAGGCGATATTACATCCAGGGCTACCTGCTGAGATAACAATTACTGTCTCCATAGTGCTGAGACGGTTGCCATGTACTACGGTGAAGCAGAGGGACCAGGGGTCTAATAGCACTGAGGGATCTGAAAGACAGAGGCACTCCTGTGTGGTTGGCCTGGATGCCTCATTCGCCTATGTGATATAAACCAGTGCTTTAGCAAAACGAGGAATTTTCGTAAAAATACCCCTTATTCCCTGTCACACTGCAGTCTGCTAGACACCAGCTCTGAGGGAGGGTGGTGTGCCAATGATCTACAATTCTTCAAGAACCAACCAATCTCCACTTCCAGACACTGCCGTCCACAAAATGATTACACGATGTGAATACATTAGCGAAACGCGATTACAATATCAAAAACTTGAAAATCGCAACACCTGACATTAAAGTTCTGCGTGTGTGTGTGTGTGTGTGTGTGTGTGTGTGTATTTGAGTTCGCGTGTTGTTGACCTACTTTTTAACAAGATGTGGAAATGACATTTAAATAAACATTTTGTTGCTTATGACGTTTACTTATTTTTTCAGATGTCTTACACGTTGTACTAACATTGTTCCAGTCGCATCATCTGTTTTGTAGAACAATTTATACGTGTAAATATTTTATTGGTGGATCTGTTGTGCCTCAGATCAAATATAGGCTTAAGAATTTAATAAAGCTTCCTTCTTAATATGTTACTTTTTAGCCACTTCTGTTCATAACAGTTTATATGTGCAAACAGCATGTGTGCACTTAAATTGAGAGTCCACAGTCACGTTGTAGACATATATTTTGACAGATAAATGCATGTGTGTGAAAATAACATTGACATACACATACACTCCTGGAAATGGAAAAAAGAACACATTGACACCGGTGTGTCAGACCCACCATACTTGCTCCGGACACTGCCAGAGGGCTGTACAAGCAATGATCACACGCACGGCACAGCGGACACACCAGGAACCGCGGTGTTGGCCGTCGAATGGCGCTAGCTGCGCAGCATTTGTGCACCGCCGCCGTCAGTGTCAGCCAGTTTGCCGTGGCATACGGAGCTCCATCGCAGTCTTTAACACTGGTAGCATGCCGCGACAGCGTGGACGTGAACCGTATGTGCAGTTGACGGACTTTGAGCGAGGGCGTATAGTGGGCATGCGGGAGGCCGGGTGGACGTACCGCCGAATTGCTCAACACGTGGGGCGTGAGGTCTCCACAGTACATCGATGTTGTCGCCAGCGGTCGGCGGAAGGTGCACGTGCCCGTCGACCTGGGACCGGACCGCAGCGACGCACGGATGCACGCCAAGACCGTAGGATCCTACGCAGTGCCGTAGGGGACCGCACCGCCACTTCCCAGGAAATTAGGGACACTGTTGCTCCTGGGGTATCGGCGAGGACCATTCGCAACCGTCTCCATGAAGCTGGGCTACGGTCCCGCACACCGTTAGGCCATCTTCCGCTCACGCCCCAACATCGTGCAGCCCGCCTCCAGTGGTGTCGCGACAGGCGTGAATGGAGGGACGAATGGAGACGTGTCGTCTTCAGCGATGAGAGTCGCTTCTGCCATGGTGCCAATGATGGTCGTATGCGTGTTTGGCGCCGTGCAGGTGAGCGCCACAATCAGGACTGCATACGAACGAGGCTCACAGGGCCAACACCCGGCATCATGGTGTGGGGAGCGACCTCCTACACTGGCCGTACACCACCGGTGATCGTCGAGGGGACACTGAATAGTGCACGGCACATCCAAACCGTCATCGAACCCATCGTTCTACCATTCCTAGACCGGCAAGGGAACTTGCTGTTCCAACAGGATAATGCACGTCCGCATGTATCTCGTGCCACCCAACGTGCTCTAGAAGGTGGAAGTCAACTACCCTGGCCAGCAAGATCTCCGGATCTGTCCCCCATTGAGCATGTTTGGGACTGGATGAAGCGTCGTCTCACGCGGTCTGCACGTCCAGCACGAACGCTGGTCCAACTGAGGCGCCAGGTGGAAATGGCATGGCAAGCCGTTCCACAGGACTACATCCAGCATCTCTACGATCGTCTCCATGGGAGAATAGCAGCCTGCATTGCTGCGAAAGGTGAATATACACTGTACTAGTGCTGACATTGTGCATGCTCTGTTGCCTGTGTCTATGTGCCTGTGGTTCTGTCAGTGTGATCATGTGATGTATCTGACCCCAGGAATGTGTCAATAAGGTTTCCCCTTCCTGGGACAACGAATTCACGGTGTTCTTAATTCAATTTCCAGGAGTGTAGCTTTTTTGTGTCACTGACGTATTTTTTTAGACATTTAGACGATGAACCGATATTGTGGCACTTGAAAAGCGTTACAGAATAATAATATCTTATTTAATGTAACGGTCGTTCATGCACTACTCGAAATATGGTAGAGAGATCAAACTATGAACGTTCACAAGTATTGTTTAACCAATAACTTCATGACATGAACATTGTATAGGAAGAGAGAGCGGGAGACTGGTGTGCAGTTGACCTGGAAAGGTACCAGCAGTAGCTACCCAGAAGCACTGTATACTTCATTTCTTACCTATAAGAATTTATTTGTTTCATTTGGATGTTTTAGATCATAGAACTGTAATGGCTGCTACCGCAAGTGAGCTTCTTCTGTCATGTCGATTTTTTTTTTAATTTACGCCAGTTTGCATCTTTTTAATATCTTACCAACGACATCTTTCATTTTTTTTTAAATTTAGTGTCGTCTGCCAACTTGGATTCGGAATTTCGTACCACTGCCAGAATGGTTACAGTACTGTGACTGCAACGCTGATTAGCGACGAGTACTTCAAACATGTGCTGGAAGGATCATAGTCATACTACTCACAGAAGTTTCAAGCTGAAAGTGAACAAATGTCCGTTTAACATTAAACATATAACCAAGAAGATTAAAACTCAGCTGACACAGCCATGTATCCTGTCTCGATAGGTTTGAAATCAATTTACGTGAGTTACTTCCAAATAATTAACTACATAGTACTGCATGCTAATAACGTACTCTTAGGCAATTTCCGAGTTCAAGGCTATTTTGTTACTTAAATATTAGTAAGTATACTTTAAAAGAGAAACAAAGGCTTATTTCCATATTTATAACATTTTATGTGTTTATAAAGATGTTTATAAACTATCGTTATATTGAAAATGTTAATTGTTGTGGTTAAAACTATACCTACTCAGAAACTGACCGAGTACTTTGTGTACGGTGGACGTTTAGAGAAACAGTGTTTTGGAGAAAGATAGAACGAAATGAAGGTGGAATTTTGCGTGAATGTCTTTACTGGATAATTTTTTCGAACTATCAGAAAGTCTTATCAGAACATCTAGGTCTCTAATCGTTTCGTTCTACTTGTGGTATCGTAGCAGCTTCATAAAAGATATTAAATGTTCAGGACGGATATGAAGACCGAATCCGTAGAGATTCTCTTTTCAGCTCTGTTAGTAATACTACATCATTACAAATCTGTGATTTCTAGAACAGTATAAATCAGAAATAAGCAACGTTCTTTACCTACCACGCACTTCTGCTAGTTGTAAGATTTTCCAAACATTCACCGGTCCCACAGCAACGGTGATTTACAAAGTATGAAAGTAACTGTCCTTTATAAAATGTATAAAGCCACAGCTACTGCAAATTAAAACATATAATAACAGTTACCAATACTTTAAACCAAATTTCTATATAAACATAATAAAAATGTTTTAAAACCATCACCGCTTGCCACCCGCCATGAAAGCTGGAACGCACATTAGTGAGCGGTCGGGACCACGTTGACTACCAATGGTCTAAGTACTTCGATAGCAAAATCAGTGATATATACTTATAATGTGTAACGGAAGCTCTTTCTACTGTACGAAACGTGTCCGAAACAATGCAAACTGTAATATGTACCGTTTTCGCAGAACTTTCGGCATTGGTTCGATGAAAGCTTCCTCTGAGGAAGAGCGCCCATGTTGGAAAATATTTGTGTGAGATGTGCCACGTCATTCCACTCATAGGAAATCGAACTGTGCATTATTTCCGTTATTACAGAACAGATAGACGAAGATTTGCCGTCAGTAGAGGTGTGTTAATAAACGTCACGCAGGACCTGGAGATTATTCAATTTCCACGTTGCAAGTTCCAGGGATACAGACGCGCTTTCCGCGGCACAATTTAAACGGAAGAGGACAGCGGTGTTCACCTCCCGAACGGAAAAAATATCTCTCCAGACCGCTGCTACGCGCTGAATTATATTTAACGCTTGATGTTTTCTTCTCGTTAACATTAACGCAACAAAATAAAATTTTTTTTGTTCCTACGAAATAGTTGCTACATTGGTACAACAAAATGAGATTTTTTAGGCCCTACGAAACAGTTGCTACACTGATATGTTGAATAAAGAACATGTAACGGAAATCTCTTTTGACTGTGCGCATTGAAAAACGACTGTTATCTTTCCTGCTCCGCTGGTACGTAAGTAAGATAAGGATTGTGGAACTACTGGAATATTACACACTATTTACAATGAGACGAAAGAGGGGCGCCGACTTATAAAAAATATTGTGTGTGTTGGGGGGGGGGGGGGGGCGAGGGGTTACTGGTGGGTCTTACCCCACTAAATTTTCTTAATTTTAGATGAAAAATAGTGAGTTTTAAAGGTTTTTAAGCATTTTAGAGTTATATGATCAACATTAGAACCCCGAAAACTGGACTCTCGGTAACTCGACACTCCGTGAAACTCGACAAGCCTAACACATATTTTGGCTCTGAAAAAAGAAACAAAACATAAACACGCATGGTATTTTCGCAAAAAGCAAATTTAATTTGCAGTGATAATCATGCTTATAGTCAATTACAGAGCACTGAATATACACTCCTGGAAATTGAAATAAGAACACTGTGAATTCATTGTCCCAGGATGGGGAAACTTTATTGACACATTCCTGGGGTCAGATACATCACATGATCACACTGACAGAACCACAGGCACATAGACACAGGCAACAGAGCATGCACAATGTCGGCACTAGTACAGTGTATATCCACCTTTCGCAGCAATGCAGGCTGCTATTCTCCTATGGAGACGATCGTAGAGATGCTGGATGTAGTCCTGTGGAACGGCTTGCCATGCCATTTCCACCAGGCGCCTCAGTTGGACCAGCATTCGTGCTGGCCGTGCAGACCGCGTGAGACGACGCTTCATCCAGTCCCAAACATGCTCAATGGGGGACAGATCCGGAGATCTTGCTGGCCAGGGTAGTTGACTTCCACCTTCTAGAGCATGTTGGGTGGCGCGGGATACATGCGGACGTGCATTGTCCTGTTGGAACAGCAAGTTCCCTTGCCGGTCTAGGAATGGTAGAACGATGGGTTCGATGACGGTTTGGATGTGCCGTGCACTATTCAGTGTCCCCTCGACGATCACCAGTGGTGTACGGCCAGTGTAGGAGGTCGCTCCCCACACCATGATGCCGGGTGTTGGCCCTGTGTGCCTCGGTCGTATGCAGTCCTGATTGTGGCGCTCACCTGCACGGCGCCAAACACGCATACGACCATCATTGGCACCAAGGCAGAAGCCACTCTCATCGCTGAAGACGACACGTCTCCATTCGTCCCTCCGTTCACGCCTGTCGCGACACCACTGGAGGCGGGCTGCTCGATGTTGGGGCATGAGCGGAAGACGGCCTAACGGTGTGCGGGACCGTAGCCCAGCTTCATGGAGACGATTGCGAATGGTCCTCGCCGATACCCCAGGAGCAACAGTGTCCCTAATTTGCTGGGAAGTGGCGGTGCGGTCCCCTACGGCACTGCGTAGGATCCTACGGTCTTGGCGTGCATCCGTGCGTCGCTGCGGTCCGGTCCCAGGTCGACGGGCACGTGCACCTTCCGCCGACCACTGGCGACAACATCGATGTACTGTGGAGACCTCACGCCCCACGTGTTGAGCAATTCGGCGGTACGTCCACCAGGCCTCCCGCATGCCCACTATACGCCCTCGCTCAAAGCCCGTCAACTGCACATTCGGTTCACGTCCACGCTGTCGCGGCATGCTACCAGCGTTAAAGACTGCGATGGAGCTCCGTATGCCACGGCAAACTGGCTGACACTGACGGCGGCGGTGCACAAATGCTGCGCAGCTAGCGCCATTCGACGGCCAACACCGCGGTTCCTTGTGTGTCCGCTGCGCCGTGCGTGTGATCATTGCTTGTACAGCCCTCTCGCAGTGTCCAGAGCAAGTATGGTGGGTCTGACACACCGGTGTCAATGTGTTCTTTTTTCCATTTCCAGGAGTGTATATCTCTGAAAAGACTGAAATTATAGTTAAATAAATCCTAAACTATCATTAAAATAATGAAACATAAAATATTGCTTTCGCACAGTAACAGCTCTTTGATTAATAAGTGAAATAGCTAATTTAAGCTAATTTAAGTTAATACAGTATGCCTAAGACTTTCAGTCAATATGTAAAAAGCGGGTTTTAATTGGGTCTCACATCCTAAAATATTTAAGTATTTGAAAAAATTAATTCTGTACTATAGTAATACAGTAATAAAATACTAAAAAAGTACTAATATTTCGAAACTGAAAATGTAACGTTATGTATGTATTTAATTCTCTATTTTATAAAGATTTTTAACATTGCTCTAAATGCCATTATTAGCGCTTGAGTGTCTTTAGAAAGGTGCAAATGTCAACTGTCTGACTGGACTACTGACTGAATATAAAGTCGTTGATGACTGGTCGTATATGCAATTCTACATCTACAACTACATCTACATGGATACTCTGCAAATCACATTCAAGTGCCTGGCAGAGGGTTCATCGAACCACCTTCACAATTCTCTATTATTCCAATCTCGTATAACGCGCGGAAAGAATGAACACCTATATCTTTCCGTACGAGCTCTGATTTCCCTTATTTTATCGTGGTGATCATTCCTCCCTGTGTAGGTCAGTGTCAACAAAATATTTTCGCATTCGGAGGAGAAATTTGGTGATTGGAATTTCGTGAGACGATCCAGTCGCAAACAAACACGCCTTTCTTTTAACGATTTCCAGCCCAAATCCTCTATCATTTCAGTGACACTCTCTCCCATATTTCGCGATAATACAAAACGTGCTGCCTTTCTTTGTACTTTTTCGATGTACTCCGTCAGTCCTATCTGGTAAGGATCCCACACTGCTCAGCAGTATTCTAAAACAGGACGGACAAGCGTAGTGTAGGCAGTCTCCTTAGTAGGTCCGTTACATTTTCTAAGTGTCCTGCCAATAAAACGCAGTCTTTGGTTAGGCTTCCCCACAACATTTTCTATGTGTTCCTTCCAATTTAAGTTGTTCCCAATTGTAATACCTGGGTATTTAGTTGAATTTATGGCTTTTGGATTAGACTGATTTATAGTGTAACCGAAGTTTAACGAGTTCCTGTTAGTACTCATGTGGATGACCTCAAACCTTTCGTTATTCAGGGTCAACTGTCACTCTCCGCACCATTCAGGTATTTTTTAAAATCGTTTTGCAGTTTGTTTTCATCTTCTGATAACTTTACTGGTCGATAAATGACAGTGTCATCTGCAAACAACCGAAGACGGTTGCCCAGATTCTCTCCCAAAAAGTTTATGTAGACAAGGAACAGCAAAGGGCCTTTAACACTACCTTGGGGAACGCCAGAAACCACTTATGTTTTACTCTATGACTTTCCGTCAGTTACTACGAACTGTGACCTCTCTGACAGGAAATCAAATATCCAGTCACATAACTGAGACGATATTCCATAAGCACGCAATTTCAATACGAGCCGCTAGTGTGGTACATTGTCAAAAGCCTTTCGGAAATCCAGAAATAAGGAATTGATCTGAAATCCCTTGCCGATAGCACTCAATACTTCATGTGAATAAAGAGCTAGTTGTGTTTCACAGGAAAGATGTTTTCTAAACCGATGTTAACTGTGTGTCAGTAGACAGTTTTCTTCGAGGTAATTCATAATGTTCGAACACAATATATGTTCTAAAATCCTGTTACATGCTGACGTTAACGATATGGGCCTATAATTTTGTGAATTACTCATACTACCTTTCTTGAATATTGGTGTGACCTGTGCAACTTTCCAGTCTTTGGGTACGGAACTTTCGTCGAGTGAACGATAGTATATGATTGTTAAGTATGGAGCTAATGCATCAGCATACTCCGAAAGGAACCTAATTGGTATACAGTCTGGACCAGAAGACTTGCTTTTATTAAGTGATTTAAGTTGCTTCACTACTCCGAGGATATTTACTTCTACGTTACTCATGTTGGCAGCTGTTCTCGATTAGAATTCTGGAATATTTGCTTCGTCTTCTATTGTGAAGGCATATCGGTGCGCTGTGTTTAGTAACTCGGCTTTGGCTGCACTGTCTTCGATAGTATCTCCATTGTTATCGCGCAGAGAAGGCATTGATTGTTTCCTGCCGCTAGCATACTTCATATACGACCAGAATCTCTTTGGATTTTTTGTCAGGTTTCGAGACAACGTTTCGTTCTGGAAACTGTTATAGGCATCTCGCATTGAAGTCCACGCTAAATTTCGAGCTTCTGTAAAAGTTCGCGAATCCTGGGGATTTTGCGTCTATTTAAATTTGGCATGTTTGTTTCGTTGTTTCTACAACAGTGTGCTAACAGTGTGCTAAGCCGTTTCGCGTACCAAGGAGGATCAGCTCCGTTGTTTGTTAGTTTATTTGGTATAAAACTCTCAATTGCTGCCGATACTGTTTCTTTGAATTTAAGCCACATCTGGTCTACACTTATATCACTAATTTGGAATGAGTGGAGATTGTCTCTCAGGAAGGAGTCAATTTTTATCTGCTTTTTTGAATAGGTACATTTTTCGCTTATTTTTCGGGGATTTGGGGGTTACTGTATAAGTCTCGCTACGACAAACCTCTGTTCACTAATCACTGAATCGGTTTTAATGCTAGTTATAAAACTCGGGATTACTTGTTGCTAAGAGGTCAAGTGTGTTTGCACAACCGTATATTATTCGCGTGGGCTCATAAACCAACTGCTCGAAATAATTTTCAAAGACTGCCTTTAGCACAATTTCGGATGATATTTTATGCGTACGTCTGGAATTAAACATGTATTTCCGTCAACATATCGAGGGTAAGTTAAAGTCACCACCGACTATAATCGTATGACTCGGGTACGTGTTTGAAATTAAACTCTTCTTTCAACCTTTCAGCAACTGTATCATCTGAATTGGGAGGTCGGTAAAAGGATCCGATTATTATTTTATTTCGGTTTCCAACAATGACCTCTGCCCATACTAACTCACAGGAAGTATCTACTTTAATTTTGGAACACGTTGAACCACTTCTGACAGCAACAAACACGCCACCGCCCGCTCTGTTTAGCTTATCCTTTCGGAACACCGTTAGGTTCTTCGCAAAAATTTCGGCTGAAGTTATGTCCGGCTTTAGCCAGCTTTCAGTGCCTATTACTATTTGAGCATCAGAGTTTTCTATTAGCTCTTGGAGCTCTGATACTTTCTCAACACAGCTACGACAAATTGTTATACCGATGGTTACTGCATCTACGTTTTTCCTGTGTTCAGACTGCTCCCTTTGTGACTGACGTCCTCCTTGTCGTTTCCTGACACCCTCTAACCGCCCAGTCCACCCCACACAGCCCCTGCTACCCGTGTAGCCGCCTACTGCGTATAGTGGACACCTGACCTATTCACCGGAACCCGAAACCTAACCACTCTTTGGCGCAAGTCGAGAAATCTGCAGCCTACACGGTCACATAATCGTCTGAGCCTCTGATTCAGACTCTCCACATCCGCTCTGTACCAGAGGTCTGCAATTGGTCCTGTCGACTATGCTGCAAATGGTCTGCTCTGCTTTTATCTTGCAAGCAAGACTGGCAGCCTTTACCTCTTCTGTTAGCCGATCGAAACAAGAGAGAATATCATCTGATCCAGAGGGACACACATCATTGGTATCGACGTGAGCAACCACCTGAAGTTGGCTGCACCCTGTGATCTTCATGGCATCCGGGAGGACTCTTTCTACATCTGGAATGACTGCACCCGGTATGCACTCTGAGTGCAAATAGGTTTTCTTACCCTTCTTGTCAGCCAAGTCACTAACGGGCCCCATAATGCACCTAACGTAGGAGCTCCCAAATACCAATAATCCCACCCACTGCATTTGCCCAAACATTGAAGGCTGAGTGGTTTCCTGTGAAACAGGACAGGCGACAGCATCCGGCTCAGCGACATTATCAGCCACAGACAGCACCTGGAACCTGTTTGTCAGACAAACCGGGGAGGCCTTACGTGCGGCCGCCTGGGAGGTCTTTCGCCGCCTGCTTCGCCCCGGGGCGACCTCCCACTGTACCGCAGATGAGGGTGTAAGCCTCAGTGCGAGCAGTAACCGGGCTGTCCACCGGTGAGGACCGATCGGAGGACTCTGACGCGCTGGACGTCCGTTGGACCCCAACGGCCAGCCCACAACAGTGGTGCCCATCCACTGCAGCCACAAGCTGTGTAACCGAAGCCATGACAGCCTGAAGCTGAGAGCGTAGCGTCACCAACTCTGCTCGCATTCGCACACAACCGTCGCAGTCCCTGTCCATAATAAAGACCGTGGAAACTAAACCGAGCAGGTAAACGGACTATGGCACGTGCTGTGCAACTCTACTGTATACTGTGACGAAACCGTACGAACTGTGTAGTAATACGCAGATATTCAAAAACCTAACTACCGAAGCACTCAGGTAAAACTAAATAATTTGCCCCCGATAGGAGGCGGCCGGAGTGGCCGAGCGGTTCTAAGCGCTGCAGTCTGGAACCGCGCGACCGCTACGGTCGCAGGTTCGAATGCTGCCTCGGACATGGATGAGTGTGATGTCCTTAGGTTAATTAGGTTTAAGTAGTTCAAAGTTCTAGGGGACTGATGACCTCAGCAGTTAAGTCCCATAGTGCTCAGAGGCATTTGAACCATTTGAACCCGAGATAAGGAACTTGTATTATGTCACAAAATCGGTTTACTTTCTGACGCCAACGAAAACACGAGGACTGTGGGTATTAGATTTTAAATTTACACGCAGAAACTCAAGAAACTAAACTGTTAAAGCACACAGATATAGTAAAATTCGTTCCTGGTTAGGAACTCGTAAATATCACTAAAGCGATTTACTTATCTGTTGCTGCGTCTGTCATTCAAAACATCTCGGTGGGCATGTAGAACAACCAAGTTGTTCGATTGCTTTTGTCCTACTGTTGACTGGAGATATGACGTCAGACGTCTAAGCTCGCTAAATGATCGTTCTGCTGTTTCTGTCGTGATTGGAACTACTTGGAGAAGCCTAATGCACTTCCCTACTTCACATAACATTTCTCCAACTGCAGGCTCTTCTGTAATGTACTTTCTTACATCACGGATGTTTTTTAAGACCAGTTGTTTTTTACTAGCGATATCGGCTAACATATTCAAGTGTAAGCGCAGTCTCTCAATGCCTAGGTCATTTTTGAAAAACTCAGTTGATTTTTCCAAATTTGTTTCACCTCTGTTTACTAAATGCAAGCACTCTTGTTCAACTGCAATGACCTGTGTGAGTCCAGTTGAAGCAAACCTCTCAGTAACGCAAGATTGCACCGTTTCACAAACTGCAAGGTAAATACATTTGTAGTATTCCTTTGGGGTTTTGAAAGTGTGCGGTAGTTGGTTTCGTTGTTTTCAAACTGCTTTGGCATATTTCGACTCCGAGAAAGTGAAGGATCAAAAAATTGTGAAGTTTCACTTTTAAATACAATTCCCGAAGTGTTCAAAACTATCACGCTTTCCATTTAATATACAAATAAAGCACTGATATATTTATTTCCATATCAGCAACAGTTAGATGAGGGCACTGAATTTTTTCATTGGCATCCTCTTCTGGGCTCATTGCATGGCAATAAAGACGTAAAACGTAATAAATCTTGAATTGCAACATTGACTCAGGGTAGCCTGCACGTTTGTAACTTGCCTATGTTTTGTCCTCTGCAGACTATGTTTCAAAAAACACTAGAAGCTCTTCAAAGTTTTTCAGTATTCTCAAGATACTAGAAGCTCGCATAGTCCATCGAGTCAGGCAAAGGGGTCGTAGACCAGCTCGGTTGTTGGCGCTCTCACTGCGTGTGCTTCTGACAAGTCTCATCCTTGTGATGGATTCCGTTACGGTGTTTATTAAGTCCTTAGCTAAAGCCATAATATCCCTCATAGATGTTAGATGGCGGAGACTGTCTAGAACTGCCAAGTTTAAACTGTGAGCAGTGCAGTGCACATAACGCGACTTTGGTTTTATATCCAAAACTAACTTTTTTAGTCCTTTGAACTTACCTCTTATATTCGAGGCACCATCGTAGCACTGTCTCTTAAGTTATCCATTGACAAATCAAGATGAGAAAAAAGTCTTTTAAAATACTAAACAGAGTTTGTGTTTCAGTGTTGGGGGTCGCGTATAAGCCAGTAAAGTCTCCATTGATGATTAAGGAATCATCAACAGGACGAATACAAATTAACACTTGTTCGTGAATCGAAGAATCACTAGCTTCGTCAACAAAAGTAGAAAAATGTTCAGTATTCTTGATTGCAGCCAATACCTTCCTCACACTTTCCTTCACTGATCTCGTTTTGAATATCGTGTGACGTCCACTAATACCCCAATCTTTAAACCCAGGTATGTTATTCTTTCTGAGTTCCAACAATTTGAAAAAAAATTGAGTTTCCATCTTCGTGCCCTCTAATTGCTAGTCCTTGTCAGCATAGAAATTGCACGGTAGTAAAAATTGTCTCAAGAGCTAAACGGCCTTTCTTCATATCAATATCTAACTGTTCATTCAATTCGGAGGCCACACTTCGGTTAGTGATACAATTTGGTTTCAGAACACCTTCTTTATGTGTAAACGTATTTTCTTGAAGACGGAATTTTTCCAAAGCGTTTTTCCAATTAGAAACCCTACGAAAGTAAATGCATCTTCTTCTTTGAAGAAAATTGGAATAGAGTTTCAGCATCTGCCCCTTTTCAGGTTTTGCAAAAAAAAATTCCGTAGATGCTTCATATTCTAGTCATGAGTATTTGATCAACCAAGACTTCTCAAATGATCTTCCCTTACCGGATTGTCCAGGTTTCGGTTGTGAACGGTTCTCATCCGAAGAATGCGAAGCAACTGACGACCCAATAATTGAAGGAGGTTGACTTGCAGTATCATCAACTTCAAAGCACGCCTCTTTCGTAACAAATTTATCCAATGTAAACTTAATTCACAATACACTAAGTGACTAAAGTAAAAGAATAAAATATAGTTATATAAAATAGTTCACTATACACTGAAGTCGGAGCACTAATCACGTTTGCAGCATGCACTGAACGAAACTATCCACACTGAATGACTGCCACAGCACTGTGGGCTTTATGTAGTCGCGGCGTCGCGGCCGCAGTGCTGGCCCACCGGAGCCAGACTGTGCCCAAAGTTTCGTGCACTGGGACAAATTCTCAGTGTGACCGCAGCCCCGTAACACTGTCATGATTCACACCACTAGTTTTCAGTTAATCTGCTTACTACCGTAATAATTATTTGTTTTAACTCATCATTGAATGTTTTTTGAAAGGTAACTATAATCAAACGAGGAAAATAAAAAATCCGAACATAATTTTGTGATTTTACAAAGCATAATATAACTAATAATTTTCATAAATTATTGGGGTGGCGCAGCAAGTTATTATACAAGGGTCACTCCAAAAGAAATGCACACTATTTTTGTAAAAATACAATTTTCATTCTGCCTGTGTGAAAGTTTTACAGTGTGTAGATACATCCTTCCCGCTGATTTACAAACTTAGTTCAACCTTATTGATTGGCGACTCCATGCCGTGTTGTGCGCACCACGACCAATAGTGGATAGAATTGGAAGGAAAATCAACATTGGCCGTATTTTGTTGCTTTATTGTCAGCAAAATCGATTTTCGGTCACTTAGTGACCATCATCAGTGCTGTAATACACAATTCAAATTGGTAGGCACTGGTATCAAGCTATAACCACAAGCTTAGAGCGATCACATCAACCTGTTCCCGTGAGTGGCGCCGTCACAGCATGTCTTCAAGATGGCTGCTACACTTGACGTTCGTCAGAAGCAACGTGCTGTCATAGAATTCCTGTGCTGTGAAAACGAGATAGTGGGAAACATCCACAAGAGGTTGAAAAAGGTGTACGGAGATGCTGCTGTCGATCGAAATACAGTTAGTTGGTGGGCAAGCAGGTTACGTGATGAAAGCGGGCACGAGAATATTCAGGACTGTCCTCGCAGCGGCAGGCCTCGTACTGTACACACTCCAGGCAACATGCAGACAGTTAGCGAATTGGTGACTGCTGACAGACGCATCACAGTGAACGAATTGTCAAGCTGCGTTGGAATAGGGGAAGGAAGTGGTTGCAGAATACTGGAAGTGTTGGCGTTAAAAGAGGTTTGTGCCAGGTGGGTTCCCAGGATGCTGACAATGGCTCACAAAGAAATAAGAAAAACGGTATGCAGCGAACTTTTGGAACAGTACAAGAATGGTGGAGATGAATTTCTTAGATGAATTGTGACGCTCCATCATTTTTCACCCGAGACGAAGAGGCAATCAATGGAGTGGTATCATGCAAATTCACCCAAGAAAAAATTTCAGAACCACAGCTTCTGCTGGAAAAGTTATGGCTACAGTGTTTTTCGATTCCGAAGGACTCTTGCTTGTGGGCATTATGCCAAGAGGAACCACCATAAATTATGATGCATATGTGACGACACTGAAGAAACTTCAAGGTCGATTGTGTCGTGTTCCACCACATCGGCCAAATCAGGATGTTTTGCTGTTGAACGTCAGTCAAAAAACCATGGAAGCGATCACAAAACTCGGATGGACAACACTGAAACACCCACCTTACAGGCCTGACCTGGGTCAATGTGACTATCATCTCTTTGGGAAACTGAATGACTCTCTTCGTGGAAGAAGGTTTGAAGATGATGACTCCCTTCTGCACGCTGCCAAACAGTGGCTCCAACAGGTTGGTCCAGAATTTTATCGTGCGGGTATATAGGCACTGGTTTCAAGATGGCGTAAGGCAGTTGAGAGGAATGGAAATTATGTGGAGAAATGAAAATATTGTTCTTAAAGGATGTATCTACACACTGTAAAACTTTCAAACATGTAGAATAAAAGATGGAGTTTAAAAAAAATTGTGTGCATTTCTTTTGGAGTGATCCTTGTATAATGAATTGAAACGATAAATTTCGTATTCCTGTGAAAATGTCTCATTTGGATATCGTAGCCTGAAGAATGGGATTAACAACACTGTTCCCTTCAGCGCCCACGACGAGCCTGTGCAGGATATTTTCTCCGTAACTTATAAATTTGTAAGTGGTTGGAATATTTATTTAGATAGATAAAGGTAACAAGTATTACTCTTTCTGCGGATTTATGAACCACATTTACTAAGGCATTTTTCATTTGGTCATTGTTATGGAAACTGGGCTGTGCTCTTCCAAAGAACTGGTTCATCTGGTAGGTCCGTTGCGTTCTCCTCGACAAATCTCGCGAAGCGCAGCACAGTTATAGCCAACCTGAAAAGAAGCGCATACCATTATCTGTAGTGTTTCCAAGTTCCACCAGTAGTTACAGTGTCGAAATTTCTGTTTGCTTACCGGTCATCGGCCTTCAACGGCTCTCTTCAAGCCTTCCATGCTTGTCAAACGGCGCACAGCACAAAAGTTGCAACGTTGGGTTCTGATACCGACCAATTATCAGCAGGAATTATTGTACATTCCCATTGCACACCATTCGAGCGCTGACGTGTTGTCTTGGTTACTTGTCGGTACCGACACCATGTTTAATTCATTTGAGGAATCATCTTATCACATCGGCATAAAGGATTTTGAAAGCTTTCAGATTTTCCTCTAGATATTTGGCGCACGCTGTAGCAACTTATTCGGACCTAGCTCTTCAAGTGGTTCTGAAATACGTGCGCCATGGGCGGTCACATAGGTTGAAAGACATTCCACACGCAGTGGCCATAGCTACTTTTCTCATGTGCTATCCGTAAGATCAGTTCTTCTGCTTGTAATCTACCCCCTCCTTTATACTTCCATCTAATGTCTATATTAAAATATTTTATGAAGATTTGAGAGGAGCGGAGATTACAATAAACATTCAAGATTACTTAGCTTGTCATGCTGAGATGGCTCCAGTCCTTCTTGTCTGGGTATCTGTTTCTTGAAGCTGAAAATCTCAGATTTTAGGGTCTCACAGTTGGATCGAACTAAATAAATTTGAAGATTGTTGTGTAAATATATTTTCTCCCATTGTAGTATATCATACAGCCTTTTAATTTTTCACATTAACAAAGCCTAAATTGCACTGCTCGCACAAAAATACGTCCTATCACATCAGAGGCATGCTTACGACTCTCACACTTTGCGGAAATAACAATATTCCCAAGGGCTTACAATTTATCCTAACAAATGAATTCCTTCTAGCTATTGTTACATTATTAATTTCGATTATTATTTCAAAAATTAATCCAAAAATAAACATAGTAAACACAACAGGATTGTGTAATTAATAATAGAAATATTAAATGAGCAAATTATTCCAAATTTCAAATGTTTCTAAAATACTGTTTTAACTGTACTTTCAGAACTAGTACTTACCGATTATAGCATCGAGACTAAAATATTTGGTAAAGTAATTCCTTTTCGTAAATTTTAGTTTGAAATATAAAATACTGCGTATAAAGTTGTGTAAAAATTTTCATAAAAGCAACTGACATAATACTGACCTGTCCAGAATTCGAAAAATAATAGTGATATCGACAACTACTGTTGAGGAAAGATAATGCTAGGGGATGATGTCCCGTTATATACGGCCGTATACAGCGAATTGCGATGCGCGGATTGTCATTCCTTACTCCCTCCAGCGGGAAGTCTTGTCGCTGTTGCACCAAGGTCAATGTGGAGTAGATCGCACGAAGCAACTCGCCCAACTTTGGTCGGAAGCCCTACTTCAGTTGGAAGTAAGACTGTGAAAACATAGTGATATATCGCTATTTTTTATATCATCGATACGAACTGGCGACAGTTTGTCAGCGATCATAATGGCAATATCGACTGCCGATAATTTATTCTTTCATTATATTTGTCATTATATTTTCGGCACATATTTGAAGTTTCTTTTGTGCTTGTAGTAGAAAATATTTTTACGTAAAGGAGTCTTACTACATTTTGAGCTTTATCACGTCCAATCTTTCTCTTTGACTATGTGAAGCAAGCATATGTGGCATAAAAGTAGAAGCCCGTTTGCACTCGAGGGTGACGATGAGAATGGAATAACAATATTTTCCAATGGGAACTAGCACGGTTCATGAGTTTTCTGTACTGCCTGCTGTACGTCACACACAATTGTCCATTTTAAGTTTAGCCTCCCCACCAGACTGCTACGGTCGCAGGTTCGAATCCTGCCTCGGGCATGGATGTGTGTGATGTCTTTAAGTTAGTTAGGTTTAAGTAGTTCTAAGTTCTAGGGGACTGATGACCACAGATGTTAAGTCCCATAGTGCTCAGAACCATTTGAACCATTTGAGCTTTCCCACCAGAATTGTTTGTGTATGAAATTTAGCCCACCTTTACCTCGCCCTCTGCAAAAGTCTACGTGTTACCAAAACTATGTGACCACAAACTTTTATCCGTCTTAAACTCGCATAGTAACCTTTGACGAAATGGAACCTAATATGTACTGAAGTGTAACTGCTCTGAATACAACTTGAATGCGCAGCTGAACTAAATTAAATATGCGGCCCTAATCAAAATTTCCACTTACCTTACGTCTTGACAACGTTGTTCCAGATTTCTCGAAAGCACAACACCAAACGGCAAGCAGGCAGCGACTAAGCTATACTTCCATTTCAAAATACAATTTCCAAACTATATTGAAACTGTAGTGAAATGTGGTAAAGCGTAACGATAAACTCTGGGATGGGGAGATAAACTATTTCTATCAAATGGTATTCCAGGACAACGGTTTTAAAGTGAAGTATGTGTTCAGACTTCGCGTGAACTTCACACATAACATTGCACTGTACAATACTATGCTTAACACAGTGAACAATGGTTTAAAAAGGGTACAATGTTAACACAGAATTTCTATAAAATCCAAGCAACTTAATCAGGGAAGCAGGGTGGTATTTCTCTCAGCTCTGAGCAAGTCAACAAAGTTAATTAGTTGTCAATTATCATTTCCACAAATTGTGTGCAAAGTGCTGCAGCCTTACCTCGAACTTCTCTTAAAAATAAAATAACTCAAAATTTGTATTCCTTTCGCTTTCCAATATATACATCATACATATATACATCATATTCACCTTTGCTGTCCATTACAATAAATATTTCTTCATCTAACAAATAGAAACACAAGTCAACACAACACTACAGAATTCATCCATTACCTACCATGCTTCAACTAAGAATGTAGGACAATGCGCAGTGGCAAAGACTGTGCCACAACAAGACCAAAGATTGTTTAACAGTAACGTAACTTGCTCTCTCTCTGACGAGCACTTCGACATCCTACAAAAATCAAAATTACATGACCACCTTACGAAGTAACTTAGGAATGAAACCTGGCGCTAGAAAACTTAACTTTCGTCATATTGTATGCTAAAATACGTATTCAGTATGAGCTTCTCACGCATCAATAACTGCGTTCATTCTACCACGATGTACTGATTATAGTTCCCGTCTCCGTGACTGATGAATAAGCGTTTCTGACTACTTTGCGGAAGACCCGAGTTCAATTCGGTCTACTGTCAGGTATTTATCATTGGTCGGTAAACGTGAGAGAGGAGGGGGAGGGTGAGGGGGAAGGCTGGTACTGAGCCTAGTGACGTCAAATGAAGTACTGGCTCCAAGGTCTCGTAAGCCAACAACGGCCGGTGTGGTGTGGTGTGCTGACCATATGCCGCTCTATGCCACTTGCGAATGAAATCACTGATAAAGGATGACGCAGCGGCCGGTAGGTAATGAATGGCCCTCCAACACTAGTTTGCGGTTTTGATAAGAAAATCATTCGTAGTCTGATACTTTACTGGTGATCTGTGTGATACAAGGGCAGTTTAAGAGCTCCTTGGCTTAAGCCAGAGAATTGGCCGTTTGTTAGAACCGAAGGGCCGGCGAGAAGCTCCGTCGGCGCACGAGAACTGCGAGCTGTCCTGCGAAAGGACAAAGCGCATCCCCGGAAAGGAGCGTGCTGAGGCAGAAGATCCAATATCGGAGGCCGGGCCGCTCCTTTGCTGCGAGGATCAGCGCAGCTGAGGGGGGAGAGGGGCAGCGCTGGACGCATGGTCCACTGGGAGACCGCGAGGCCGGAGGAACCGTCTGGGTCGCATATAGCTGCCCCAGTCAGTCCTGCCAACACATCCCTTGTACACTGCCGCTGTAACTGCCTCATGTGGGTCGGGTGCATAGAGAGTTTTAATTTAATTTCTTATATATTTGGGTATGATCCTGTTTCCTTAAAGTAGAAACATAATGCCGTTCTCTTTCAGCTCACTGAGTGAATACTGAAATACATCGCAGAGAGTTTCGAATATAACGGAACTTTATCTTCACCCATTGACTTCCAAATCACTGAATATGAAATTGCTACTGTTAATCTCGTTATTATCCTAACCTGTCACTCACTCATCTTTGCTTTTCTAATGCAGTCAGTAACCTCCATTTCTTTGACGAATCGAGATCCCATATAACATCTGTTTCACGCATATCACAGTAATGACGTAATATCTCATACACTACGTGTCGTAGAATGATATTATTTTACAGGCACATCTTCTGGTGTACAGGGTGTAAATTTTAAGTTGACAAACCAGAATA
The DNA here is from genome assembly GCF_021461395.2 of Schistocerca americana. Lineage (NCBI taxonomy): Eukaryota > Metazoa > Arthropoda > Insecta > Orthoptera > Acrididae > Schistocerca > Schistocerca americana. The sequence goes on from NC_060121.1 coordinate 100,232,082, forward strand.
ACTCGAAAAATAAGCTTCACACGAAAAAATGTGTAAAATGTAATGCTGATTATTTTCGAGGGGGACATCTGCTGGCGCTAAAATTAGACCGCCACCACAACCCCCGGGGGTAGGGCGCGAGCCAATTTTAAAATTTCAAATTAACCTCCATTTTTTATTGCAGAATCAGATTCTACATATAAAACTACGTACATTTTGTCGAAAACATTTGTTTTGATTCTTGATACTTGGCGCTGTAGTTCAAGAAAATCCATGTTCTCATTTTTTCGTGGAAAATGGTAACAGATAAATAAAAAATACTTATTTACTTCGTGAATTTTGATTTGCTAACTAATACTGTGCCCCTCTCACCATAGGGTGGAGTTTGAGAGAGAGGAATTAGAGTTTGACAAATGTTGACCTCAATATAATTTTTTTTCGTAGATTCGGATAAGTTTTGTTTGTTTCGTGGTCATGAGGCCACACACCTTTTATCTATAAAAAAAAATCATCTGACTTGAGTTTTAGTCTTAGCGAATCAAAATTTACTTCCCCTCCAGCACTCGGCATTTCCCTACAGCACCTGCTCACAATCCCCACCACTACCACTCTTAACAGACATCCCCCGCCGGCTGCGCATTTACCTTCAATTGTGTTCGGCCAGACTCCATTGCTGCTGGCACTTGCGTTTTCTTTTTTTTTTTTTGTTTTTTGTTGGACTGTTCAGTAAATGGCATCACCAGAAACTACCAGCATCAGTTGTCTTCGTAACTGACTGATTGTGCCAAGTTATCCGTTAAATTTGCAGCAGAATTACAGACTAAAAGCACATAGATTCCTTAATCTCTTATTTCTTTCATTGCCTTAAAAGAGAGGCGATAATAAAGTTGAAGTAGCATGGCTGACAAACACATGAAAATAATGTTTTATCATGTGAGAAAAAGTTTTCAAAACCCTCTCATTTCGACAGTTTCATTTGAAACTGTGATTGAAGTTTCGTCCTGTCGCATGGTACCTTGCATAGAAAGCCTGATTTTTACTGCACAGTGATAATCTTGTGGAGGAAATATACATTTCCCAATTTTGTGAGCAAATTGGGGTCAAGTTTCTATTGCCTTCTAAAATATACTATACTTCGTGCTTATTTTTCCAAAAGCACAGTCAGTTAATCGTCGTGGTACAGAAGAGCATTTTTTCAATTATTCTTTCCCCTGGATCTAATACACGTCGGCTATAATAGTTAATAAAGTACTTCAACAATAGATACTGCTAATCGACAGATTATACGAAAGTCAATACAACATTTGTCTTTGGCAGTGGAGAGACTGGTGTCATATTGAGCTCCTCAACTTGCATTAAGCATAATACACTAGAAGAATGAAGTCTGTCATTTCCGCTTTCCTTCCCATATCTCCTGAACATTTTTTACAATGATTTTACTGTCGGGATCTGCAGACGCTTCTGGTATTATCGAATGAAGCTATTTATAGGTATGAAATACTGTACCAGAGTTTTCTGGGTATTTTAAACAATTGTGTTTTCTGTCAACATCACGGATTGCACTTGGGAAGTTCTTTAGGATGTATAAATTATTTACAGTATTTAGATCAGTTACAGAAGGCACTCTGATGTGGAGTGGCTGGAGACAATCCAACATCAGTTTTCTAGTTGACTCCACTATCATTCATATAGTGGTTGTGAATCGTATTGTAAATATCAGAGCCATATCTTTAAAGCTTCTTTTGGTTGCTAGCGACCTGTAACAATTTTTATTTCACCAGCAGTCGATGACGCTTGAGGAATTACATTATTCCACTGAAACTAAAATTTTATTTACTTGAATTTTATCAGGCTAGATAGGGAAGCTACGCACAGTAACAGTATGGCAACCTACTCATTTCTTTGTGTGCTATCATTTGCCAAAATCGTGTTTCGATATCTCAAACCGTTTATGAGATACAAGGGTGTTATGAATCTGTCATTCACGCTTTATCATCTGGTTCAGATGCAGAACGGAGCGTGCTACATGCTGTTCATTTTATGCATCTACATCTACATCTACATAGACACTTCGCAAGCCACCGTACGGTGCATAACGGACGGTACTCTTTACCACTACTTGTCATTTCCCTTCCATTTCGTCTCGCAAAGAGAGTGAGGGAAAACGACTATCTATATGCCTCCATGTGAGCCATAATTTCTCACATCTAATCTTCGTGGTCCTAATGCACAGTGCATATTGGCCGCGATAGAAATGACGCTTCTCTAAATTTTCTCAATAGTGTTTCACAAAAAGAACGTACGCTTCCCTCCAGGGATTGCCATTTGAGTTCACTAAGCATATACGCAACGCTTGGTGTTGTCCGAACCTACCGGTAACAAATCTAGCAACCCGCCTCTGAACTGCTTAGATGTCTTCCTTCAATCCGATCTGGTAAGCATCCGAAACACTTGAGTAGTACTCGAGAATAGATCGCACCACCGTCCTATATGCAGTCTCCTTTACAGGTGAACCACACTTTCCAAAAATTCTCCCAATAAACGAAAGCCGACCACTCGCCGTCCCTACCACAGTTCTCATATACTCGTTCCACCTTACCCCTTTGCAACGTTACGCCCAGATATCTAAACGACTTGACTGTGTCCAGTGGGACACTAGTAATACTGTCTCCAAGGATTACAGGCTTCATCTTCCTACTCCTCCGAATTAACTTACATTTTTCCAAATTTAGGGCTAGCTGCCATTCATCACACCATCTAGAAATTTTGTCTAAGTCGTGTTGTATCTTCCTACGGTCACTCAACTTCGATACCTTACCGAACACCATCATGCCATCAGCAAACAAGTGCAGACTGCTGTCCAACCTGTATTCCAAATCGTTTATTAATACAGAGAACAACAGCGGTCGTATCACCCTTGACTGGGGCATTCCTGACGATCCAGAATCTACACACATCGGGAAAACGTTTTGCATCACACCAGTTCCCAGAATTCCTGAAAATACACGCTGACTGTGGATATTGTGTCACAGACAGTGCCTTTGACTGTTCAGAGACGTCGCTAAAACCGCCCAAAAGAAGTAAGCCACCATGCATGAGCAGTGCCTACTAGACGGAGGGAGTCCGACAGCCGATCAGTTCCAGTCATTCCACCAGGAAGGAGGTACACGGCTCATGTCCGTAGTTCAAGCATGCCTATACGGTCAGTACCGTGGTTCGATTGCGTCCGCGGTGTTCCTTTGTGTCAGGAAGGGCTCTCAACAACGGAAGTGTCCAGGCGTCTCGGAGTGAACCAAACCGATGTTGTTCGCACATGGAGGAGATACAGAGAGACAGGAACTGTCGATGATATGCCTCATTCAGGTCACCCAAGGACTGCAGTGAATGACCGCTACCTACGGATTATGGCTCAGAGGAACCCTGACAGCAACGCCACCATGTTGAATAATGCTTTTCCTGCAGCTACATGCCGTCATGTTACGATTCAAACTGTGCGCAGTAGGCTGCATGATACGTAACTTCACTTCCGACTTCCATGACGATGTCCATCTTTGCAATCATGACAGCATGCAGCGCGGTACATATGTACCCAACAACATACCGAATGGACCGCACAAGATTGGCATCACGTTCTCTTCAGCGATGAGTGTCGCATATGCCTTCAACCAGACAATCGTCGGAGACGTGTTTGGAGGCCACCCAGTCAGGCTGAACGCCTTAGACACACTGTCCAACGAGTGCAGCAAGATGGAGGTACCATGCTGTTTTGGGGTGGCATTATGTGGGGGCGACGTACGCCGCTGGTGGTCGTGAAAGGTGCCGCAACGGCTGTACGATACGTGAATGCCATCTTCAGACCGATCGTGAAAGCATATCTGCAGCATATTGAAGTGGCGTTCGTCTTCACTGACGACAATTCGCGCCGCCATCGTGCACGTCTTGGGAATGACTTCCTTCGTCATAACGACATCGCTCGACTAGAGTGGCCAGCATGTTCTCCAGACTTGAACCCTATCGAACATGCCTGGGATAGATTGAAAAGGGCTGTTTATGGACGATGTGACCCACCGACCAGTCTGAGGGATCTATTCCGAATCGCCGTTGAGGAATGGGACAATCTGGACCAACATCGCCTTGATGAACTGCCACGAGGAATACAGGCATGCATCAATGCAAGAGGACGTGGTACTGAGTATTAGAGGTCGGCACAGCAATCTGGACGACAACCTCTGAAAGTCTCACTGTATGGTGGTATAACATGCAGTGTGTGGTTTTCATGAGCAATAAAAAGGGCGCAAATGACGTTTATGTTGATCTATATTTCAGTCTTCTGTGCAGGATCCGGAACTCTTGGAACCGACGTAATGAAACTCTTTTTTTGGTGTGTCTAGTAGGTTCTAGAGCCCATCCCAACTTTGAAGAACAGTGCAGCATGTTAACTACAGTTGGCATGCAGCAACATGTAACTTAACATCCACTAAACGCAAGTTCATATCGACCTCTGTGTTTCATTGCAAACTATTCGACTTTCTTATTGTTATTGTTGTGTTCTTCAGTCCTGGTATGATGCAGCTCTCCATACTCCGACAGCCTATCAGATCCAGTCATTCCATCAAGAAGTAGGTCCACGGCTCATGTTGTCTGTAGTTCAAGCATGCCTATACGGTCAGTACCGTGGTTCAATCGCGTCCGCATTGTTGCTTTGTGCCAGGAATGGCTCTCAACAACGGAAGTGACCAGGCGTGTCTGAGTGAACCAAAGCGATGATGTTCGCACATGGAGGAGATACAGAGAGACAGGAACTGTCGATGACATGCCTCGCTCAGGCCGCCCGAGGGCTGCAGTGGATGACCGCTACCTACAGATTATGGTTCGGAGAAACCCTGAGTTTCTTACAGTAGTTTAACTAATTTAGAAATATCATAATAAATATGACGAGTAACAAAATGGTAATCGGTTCGTCATGAAGCTGACGAATAAAGCTATGAGATGCTCGACTGCCAAATTTCTCTCAGAAGTACTTTCCTTAAAGTCGTTTGAGAGAAACTGCAGATCGGTAGGCTTGCGCGTTTGCCTTCGACGCAATGAAGCGAACCTGCCGGCGTCGGCGCCCCTGCCCAGCTCCCTCCCACCACTATGTTTGGGGCCGAATCAGCGCTGCGCCAGCTAACGGACGTGTAGCTGCTTTGGTCTGCTGCGCCTCTCCCCAACAATCTGGGACTTACCTAACGCTGCAACCTCGCTGCACCGGGCCGGGACGCGAAAGGAGAAAATCCACCTCTCCGATTTTCACGCTGTAAAAACTGTTAGCGGTAGATAAGACCTCGCCACATCGTTTTATGAACTTAATTTTTCCTTACAAACATCGCATTCCTTGTGAAAAAAGAAAAAGTCTACTTTTCGATCCAAATGAGTTTTTAAATCTGTAACGTTTCTCAGTCGATTTTGAAAAAAATCTATACGGTAAAAAACTGATTTTTGTACACATGGTAATGTAGCATCTTAGCTTCCAAATAAACACTTTCCCTTTTCACAATTCGCAACAGTGGTTGTGAAATTATGCTCTTTGCCAATCACGTGCACTTGATTTACAAATCCTGTAGCGAAAAAGTTTGGTAGCAGGTAGCTTACTGTCAGATACGTTGCAGGCCGTACATTAGTTTTCGAAATAGTAGTGACACTGATTCCTGCCTCCGTTCTCTAGTAAATGCGAGTTATTGAGTAGCGTCAATGCTGCGATCGCAAGCCCACAGAGTTCCCGCGATTTTAGTATGATTTCGCGTAATGTCAAACACTTCAAGATAGAAAAGAAAACGAATTAGTAGCGATCAGTGCTGGTCCAACGCAGGATTCTTGTGTTACTTTAGTAACCCGTGTCTAGAAAAATCCAAATACAAGTGATATTCGGAAAGTAAGTTCCGATTGGCGGCGAAATAGAAACTACTGTGAAAATAAAAAAATATGTTATTTGTAACAGCTACAACTTCCAGCTACCAGCTACTTACCCACATAGTCACTACTCCGACTTAGACATTTGTCGTAGCGTTGTACCAACTTTCCCATACCCTCGTCATAGAAGGCAGCCGCCAGTGCTCTCAAATTCTCTACGCTGGTCTACAGCTCGTTGTCTGTGCCAAAATTTTATCTTCATAGCCAACGTTTCATGCGCGAGGAGACGAGGGAGCCAATTACGGGTTGTATTGTGGATGATCAAACACTTCCCATCGAAAATGCTGCAGGAGCATTTTCATTGTCTCAGCAGAATGCCGCTGAGAATTGTCTGAAAGACGGAAACGGATGATAGTTACACTGTGTGGGCTGCATAGCTTCAGGCGAAATTTCTCACCAGGGCTTCGTACTTGGAGGGAAACACTATCTTTTACGCATATTTAGGTGCTCACTGTGCACTTAAAACTGAAAAGAGTGACGTGACACGATCGACGGGCGTGCTAGAAACACAACACAACTGTGCAAAGCTTCATCGGATTTTCACAGTGGTTTCCATTACGCGACCGAAAAGAACTTGCTGTCCCAACAGCCGTCGTATATATGAATTCTTACCTCGGCTAAGTCCGATTATACTGCACAGTCATGTGCTTTGGTTTTACTGTGGACCACATTTTACATCATAAAAGGCAAACAACTTTTTGTTGTCTGTATCCTACAATTAGCAGAACTGTATTTCATATTTGGAACGAAAGAATAAATTAATATAAGATGAGAATTGCTGGGAATGGATGTTAAGTCCCATAGTGCTCAGAGCCATTTGAACCGTTTTGCTGTGAATGGACTGCGATGAGAGTGTCCAACATTGCACTTAATTCCTCTGTAGTAAGAGATGAAAAATAGCAGATGCTAAAAAAAGTGTAATTACATTTATATATATTTCTATGTTTAAGTTTGTCTAACACGCGTTTGTAGTTTTGGAAAAGTTTAGTACCACAAGCTGTAAATAGTTACATGTTTTAGATCGAACCAGTGTCCGGTTCAAAGAACAGTGAACAGTTCTTACGAATAATATTTCTTTCAGGAAATTAATGTAATGAATTCAAAGGTAAGTGGAACAACTTTTTTTTTATATGCTGGTACTAAAAGAGGCTGAAATATGTGTATGTTTAAAATTGTGACCCACATTTGTCGTTACCGAATTGTCTCCACCGCTCGCAACAAACAATACTGCATTATGTGATCAAAAGCATCAGGACGCCCCCAAAAACATATTAGGTACACTGTGCTGCCACCTACTGCCAGGTGTTCCACATCAGCGACCTCAGTAGTCTTAGACATCATGAAAGAGCAGAATGGGGCGCTCCGCGGAACTCACCAACTTCGAACGTGGTCAGGTGACTGGGTGTCACTTGTGTCATACGTCCGTACCCGAGATTTCCACACGCGTAAACATCCCTAGGTCCACTGTTTCCGATATGATAGTGAAGTGGAAACGTGAAGGGAAACGTACAGCACAAAACCGTACGGGCCGACCTCGTCTGTTGACTGATAGAAACCGCCGACAGTTGAAGAGGGTCGTAATGTGTAATAATCAGACGTCTATTCAGAACATCCTACAGGAATCCGAACTGCATCAGGATCCACTTCCAGTACTATGACAGTTAGACGGGTGGTGAGAGAACTTGGATTTCATGGTCGAGCGGCGCTCACTAGCCACACATCGCGCCGGTAAATACCAAAAGACGCCTCGCTTGGTGTGAGGTGCGTGAACACTGGACGACAGAATTGTGGTAATACGTTGGGTAAAGTTACGAATCACGGTACACCATGTAGCGATCCGATGGCAGGGTGGGGGCAAGGCGAATGCCCGGTGAACGTTATCTGCCGGCGTGTGTAGTGCCAACACTAAAATTCGGAGGTAGTGGTGTCATGGTGTGGTCATGTTTTTCAAGGAGGGGCTTGTTGTATTGCGTGTCACTATCACAGCACAGGCCTACATTCATGTTTCAAGCACCTTCCTGCTTCCCATTGTTGAAGAGCAATTCGGGGATGGCGACTGCACCTTTCAACACGATCGAGCACCTGTTCACAACGCACGGCCTGTGACGGAGTGATTACAAGACAATAACACCCCTGTAACGTAATGGCGTGCACAGAGTCCTGACCTCAATCTTGTAGCACACCTTTGGGATGTTTTGGGATGCCAACTTCGTGCCAGGCGTCACCGACCGACATCGATACCTCACCTCAGTGCAGCACACCGTGAAGAAAGGGCTGCTATTCCCCAAGAAACCTTCCAGCACCTGATTGCATGTATGCCTGCAAGAGTGGAAGCTGTCATGAAGGCTAAGGTTGGCCAAACACCATATTGAATTCCAGCATTACCGATGGAAGGCGACACGAACTTGTAAGTCATTTTCAGCCAGGTGTTCGGATACTTTTTATCACATAATGTATGTGCGTCCCGGTCCAGAGAAACAGAGCGCAGTGAACAAATCAACTATTGCGCTGCTGGTGTGACATTGAAACAACCAACCAAGGTTCACATTTCACGACGTACGGTGATGATCGCAGTGCGAAACAAGAACCAGCTTGATATCATCACCGGCCGAGGGCAGTAGGGGGCAGCATGTCGAGGAGCGATTGTGTAGGTTAACCTGGAAGTGGGATTACCTGAGAGACAGATATGCTTCCAATTGCCCCCAATTCGAATTTTTACCACTGACAGTTTCCTTCTGAGCGACGACCTTGATTAGATAAGATTTTTTTAAATATGTTTATATGTATAACTTCGAAATAATTTATTTTTGTAGCATACACGTTATCTAATTTATAGTACTGCATAATACTGTGTAGAAATGGCAGAATGGTTGGCATTTGATATATGTTTCCCGCGCAGTCAGATGATCCCACTAACCATCAAAATAGTGTCAAAAGCCTTCTGTAAATCTAGAAATACGGAATCAATTTGAAATCATTTGTAAATAGCACTCCTCGTGTGAATAAAGAGCTAGTTGTGTTTCACAAGTACGATATTTTATAAATCCGTGTTCACTGTCTCAATAGACCGTTTTATTCGAGGTAATTCATACTGTTCGAACACTATATATGTTCCGAAATCATGCCGCATATCGACGTTTACGATATGAGCCTGTAATTTAGTGGATAACTACTACTACCTTTCTTGAATATTGGTGTGACCTGTGCAACTTTCCAGTCTATCGGTACAGATAATTCGTCGAACTGTAAGTGATTGTTAAGTATGGAGCTATTACATTAGCATACTCTGAAAGGAAGCTAATTGGCATGCAATCTGGACCAGAAGACTTGTTTTTGTTAAGTGACTGAAGTTCCTTCACTACCCCGAGTATATCTACTCCTAAGGTAGTCATGTCGGCTACTGTTCTTGATTCGAATTCTGGAATATTTACATTGTCTTATTTAGTGAAGGGCCGGCCGGTGTGGCCGAGCGGTTCTAGGCGATTCAGTCTGGAACCGCGCGACCGCTGCGGTCGCAAGTTCGAATCCTGCCTCGGGCATGGATGTGTGTGATGTCCTTAGGCTAGTTACATTAAGTAGTTCTAAGTGCTAAGGGACTGACGACCTCAGATGTTAATTCCCATAGTGCTCAGAGTCATATTAGAGAAGCAATTTCTGAAGGCTGTAACAATATTTAAACCTCTTAAAAATAATACCGTTTTTCGCACTACTTGCGACTCTGGCTCTTTTTCCAAAGTTAACCACTGAAATACAGACATACTAGTGTACTGGATCATTAGCTTCTTAATATAATTGTACCTATGACCTTCCCGGGTTCGATTCCCGGCGGGGTCAGGGATGTTCTCTGCCTCGTGATAGCTGGGTGTTGTGTGCTGTCCTTAGGTTAGTTAGGTTCAGTAGTTCTAAGTTCTAGGGGACTGATGACCATAGATGTTAAGTCCCATAGTGCTCAGAGCCATTTGAACCATCTATGACCATAAGAAGTGTACATTTCACTTTCAAAGACTTTAACTATATTTCCGTCATCACGTCTAGCAGTAATTTCTTTTACCTGGATTCAGATAAAATTGGAATGATAAATAAATTATATATTTTATTGCATACTAGAAACGGGTAGTTTTGCAATAAACTCCAAAAATGAGTGGGGTTCGAGGATGGGTATAAAAACCGGTCGGCCCCTGTGAAAAACGGAAAATATGGTAACCCTATCTATTGCTTATGAACACTCGACATTACTGCATTGTATTTTCTGAAGTGCCTGGATCTCTGCAAACTGGCTGTCGGAAGATTAGGAATAACGGTACATATAATCTCCAGTAGTGTCATCATTTAGATAATCCCGTATGTTGAAATAAGTCGCTAGAATGTATCGAGTGGGACGATATTTTCGACATCAGATGACAGTACATGCTTTGGTACCCTGCCCAATAGCACCAACAAACGGAATAAACGAAGGAATCTGGACTGAAGGCAATAAGCTCTCAGGAAACTCACCAGATAGGTTCTGGCGTTAGATTAATGTAAGAATACCACCTGCATTGTAAACTCGAGAGTAGCCCATTGAGATGGATCAACCAATTGCTTGGGCTAATATCTGAACTAAACAAGGGGCAATCATCTCTGAAATGTAACCGATCTCTGATACCAGGGTTATATGGTGCTGTAGCATGTTGGATGTTCGCTGTGTGCATGCGTCATCAGTTAAGAAGTAATAAAGTACCTTTTTTACCAATAAGTAACTATGAAATTGTTTTAAGAACACTTTCAATCAATATCCGACTCTGAGGCTTGTGGCTGATTCAAAAAAATAGCCGGAATCAACACACGCAAATTCAAGGACTCACGCAGATACTCTGTGCTGCATCAACTTCCAGGTTCAGGAATTCCTCAAACTGCTTTTAAGAAAAATGGCATTAAAACAGAAGTAAGCGTTAAGGTGAGAATGCTTGTCTTTACAGGATATTTTGATACGAATTTCAAATTGTATTTCTAACGTGAAATGCGATGTTATAGGTATCGCTGACGTGATGGCGTTAGCCAACATTCTGCTAAAGTGGAAGGAAGATTAGTGTATAACTATTCCGTCGACGATGAGGTCATTGGAGACGGAGATTTGCCTTAACTGATGTAGAGAAGGTAAAAAAAAAAAAAAAAAAAAAAAAAAGAGAACTAAATCTGGATGGCCACACTGTGATTCGAAGCACCGTTCTCCCTGGTCCAGTATGCTAACGATTGCACCATCCTACCCGATGACCTTTCACTGAAATATTTTATTTGTTAGATAATAAAAGGGGAATATAGAACTTTCGTAGGTTGAGTCATTTGTTTTTTTAACGTACATTCAAATGTTACAGTTCCTTTTCCTTAGCTCAACCAGAGCGAGCAAATGGTAGCGAGATTTTACTCGCGCAGATTTCAGTGTAAAGTTCTGGGAAATATTTGCGCGGTACAGTTACTTTGAGTCTGTTTGTCTCGTGTAATCATAACATCTTCACCGCTATTCTAGTTTTCTGATTGTTTTCTTGAAATCTTTCCGTTAGTTGACTTAGGAGGTAGACGTCAAAAACTGGGCTTCCATCCAGGTTTCTGATTCTGTCGGATTCAGAAATGATGGTTTTCTGGGCTTGGTGAGCTCGAAAAATAGAAACTCTACAAAAGCCCACAAAGTTCCAGCGTATCTTTTATTCAAGCATGTCTCAACGGTTGTTTTTAAGCGTTTACAGGGGCGTTTATACCACTCTGATATACAAAATGATGAACTTTTGCGTCCCATACACAATTGAGTTTAATTCTCTAAAAATTATCATTAAATTGAAAACACATTTGCACAACAGTTATACGTAGGTTTTTGAAGTTATTTACAGCTCAAATGTTTGATCTTAAGGATGCTATTTTGATTGCTGTTCTTGTAAAAGTTTCAGGTGATAATTACATTTTTTATTCTACAACTAGGTCCAAAACACAGCTAATCCAGCTGTTGCATATCTTCATCAGAAATACAATATGTTTGTACGTAACGGTCTCGCAAAAATTTTTGTGATCGTCCTAAGCCCCCTAAGCATATGGCGGTTTGTTTGCTCTGGAGGGGCACCGACATTTGCTGCCCCATCCTTCTCATCTTTTCCAAAATTCTAGCTTATGTTGTGTACCTAATGACTGCGCCGTCAACGGGACAATAAATGCTAATCTTCATTTTCCGTGCAATTTTTTTCGCCCACCTTTATGCCTACGTATATTACATTATCGCTCTTGCAGAAGGTGAGCCGCTGCTTTAATGTTGTTGCAGTCGTTCTGTCACGATATGGAAATTTGTGTCGTCTTGTGAAAAAGAACAGGACGCAGATGACTGTTTCTTTTGGTGATCAAGGGTACATGGAAGTACGACAATCGTTTTACAGGAACTCTTGATGCTTGGTCATCCGTTGCCAACCTGAGTCACTGCTTTGTTAGCAACACACGACCACAACCTGTCTAATGCGATGTACTGATTTATTGTGACCTCAGGAACACGCTTCTAACACTAGCATATCACTGACAGCGGTCTGCACAAAAATGTTGATTTGATTACATAGGTATTCCATAGTTTTTTGAGAAGATCCTGTATTTTTTTTTGTTTAGTTTGCGTGTTACAATCTTCTGTGCAGATGTATGCATAATGTAAGAAGTTGTTTACGATACAAATACGGTATTTTTAGTTTTAAGGTAACTGTTCAGACCAGATACTGGTTGCAGCATGTAATTTCGAATTTCATGAGGCACATCAGATTCAGAATCAGTGCCATCCTGCTGTTGTAGACGTAACGAGTGGTGGCATCGGTTTGTGAAGCTAGACAGAAATGGACCAGTCGAGATGGTGCAATGGTTAGCACACTGGACTCGTATTCGTGAAGACGACGGTTCAAACCCGCGTCCGGCCATCCTGATTTAGGTTTTCCGTGATTTCCCTAAATCGTTTCAGGCAAATGCCGGGATGGTTCCCTTGGAAGGGTACGTCCGTCTTCATACCCTATCCGCCCCTGGAGTAGCTGGCTACACAAGCATGTGGCAAACTATTTTTTTTTTTTTTGGGTTATCAGTGTCCCGTCTGATTTGATGCGTCCTTCCAAAACTTCCTCTCCTGTGCCCAGTATCTGTCTTCCTCTACAATTTTTGTCCTCTACAGCTCCCTCTAGTACCATGGAAGTCATTTCATTATGTCTCCGCAGATGTCCAATCATCCTGCCGCTTCTTCTCGTCAGTGTTTTCAACGTATTTTTTCCTGTCCGAATCTGCGCCGAACATCCTCATTCGTTACCTTACAAGTCCACCTAAGTTTCAACATTCCTCTGTAGCACCACATCTCAATTGCTTGGATTTTCCACTGTTCCGGTTTTCCCACAGTCCATGTTTCCCTACCACTGAACGCTGCGTTCCAGACGTACATTCACAGAAATTTCTTCCGCAAAATTGAATCACTCATTGGATAAAGGAGGAAAGTCCATTTTTTCTAAAATAACCTTATATATATATATATATATATATATATATATATATATATATATATGTACATAATTTTGGGGCTGTCCACTCATCGATGAGTGGAAACTGGAAGGAAAAATCAGTAATAATACGGAAACTGCAGCCTTCTGAAGTTTGAAGTTAGTGGAATAGAGAAGAACGTCAGGTCATTCTTCTGTTTTCCACTCACTAGTGTAAGCAGCATCACCAGATATCAGGCAAAATATGTTACAACAATGGTACTAAGTGGTATTTAAAAAAATTGTTTCAGTTTTACTGTCCCACATTATTGTCAGAAATGAAAGAGGAAGCCGCCTGGTAGAGTTTTGCACGGAGCACAACTTAATCATAGCTAACACTTGGTTCAAGAATCATAAAAGAAGGCTGTATACATGGAAGAAACCTGGAGATACTGACAGGTTTCAGATAGATTATATAATGGTAAGACAGAGATTTAGGAACCAGGTTTTAAACTATAAGACATTTCCAGGGGCCGATGTGGACTCTGGCCACAATCTACTGTGTAGAGTACAACTGAAGAAACTGCAAAAAGGTGGGAATTTAAGGAGATGGGACCTGGATAAACTGAAAGAACCAGAGGTTGTACAGAGTTTCAAGGAGAGCACAAGGGAACAATTGACAGGAGTGGGGGAAAGAAATACAGTAATAGAAGAATGGGTGGATTTGAGGGATGAAGTAGTGAAGGCAGCAGAGGATAAAGTAGGTAAAAAGGCAAGGGCAGCTAGAAATCCTGGGGGAACAGAAGAAATATTGATCTTCATTGATGAAAGGAGAAAAAATAGAAATGCAGTAAATGAAGCAGGCAAAAAGGAATACAGACGTCTCAAATGTGAGATCGACAGGAAGTGCAAAATTGCTAAGCAGGGATGTCTAGAGGACAAATGTAAAGATGTAGAGGCTTGTCTCACCAGGGGTAAGATAGATACTGCCTACAGGAAAATTAAAGAGACCTTTGGAGAAAATAGAACCACTTCCATGAAAATCAAGAGCTCAGTTGGAAAACCAGTTCTAAGCAAAGAAGGGAAAGCAGAAAGGTGGAAGAAGTATATAGAGGGTCTATACAAGGGCGATGTAATTGAGGACAATAATATGGAAATGGAAGAGGATGTAGATGAAGATGAAATGGGAGATATGATCCTGCGTGAAGAGTTTGACAGAGCACTGATAGACCTGAGTCGAAACAAGGTCCCGGGAGTGGACAACATTCCATTGGAACTACTGACAGCCTCGGGAGAGCCAGTCCTGACAAAACTCAACTGTCTGGTGAGCAAGATTTGTGAGACAGGCGGAATATCCTCAGACTTGAAGAAGAAAATAATAATTCCAATCCCAAATCAAGCAGCTGTTGACAGATGTGAAAATTACCGAACTTTTTTTCTTTTTTTTTTTTGGTCATCAGTCTACTGACTGGTTTGATGCGGCCCGCCACGAATTGCTTTCCTGTGCTCACCTCTTCATCTCAGAGTAGCACTTGCAACCTACGTCCTCAATTATTTGCTTGACGTATTCCAATCACTGTCTTCCTCTACAGTTATTGCCCTCTACAGCTCCCTCTAGTACCATAGAAGTCATTCCCTCATGTCTTAGCAGATGTCCTATCATCCTGTCGCTTCTCCTTATCAGTGTTTTCCACATATTCCATTCCTTACCTTATCAGTCCACCTAATTTTCAACATTCGTCTGTAGCACCACATCTTAATTGCTTCGATTCTCTTCTGTTCCGGTTTTCCCACAGTCCATGTTTCACTACCATACAATGCTGTACTCCAGACGTACATCCTCAGAAATTTCTTCCTCAAATTAAGGCCGGTACTTGATAATAGTAGACTTATCTTGGCCAGAAATACCTTTTTTGCCATAGCGAGTCTACTTTTGATGTCCTCCTTGCTTCGTCCGTCATTGGTTATTTTACTGCCTAGGTAGCAGAATTCCTTAACTTCATTGACTTCGTGACTATCAATCCCGATGTTAAGTTTCTCGCTGTTCTCATTTCTACTACTTCTCATTACCTTCGGCTTTCTCCGATTTACTCTCAAACCATACTGTGTACTCATTAGACTGTTCATTCCGTTCAGCAGATCATTTAACCCTTCTTCACTTTCACTCTGGATAGCAATGTCATCAGCGAATAGTATCATTGATATCCTTTCACCTTGTATTTTAATTCCACTCCTGAAGCTTTCTTTTATTTCCATCATTGCTCCCTCGATGTACAGATTGAAGAGTAGGGGCCCTTCTTAATACGAGAACTTCGTTCTTGATCGTCCACTCTTATTATTCCCTCTTCGTTGTTGTACATATCGTATATGACCTGTCTCTCCCTGTAGCTTAGCCCTACTTTTTTCGGAATCTCGAACAGCTTGCACCATTTTATATTGTCGAACGCTTTTTCCAGGTCGACAGGTCCTATGATAGTGTCTTGATTTTTCTTTAGCCTTGCTTCCATTATTAGCCGTAACGTCAGAATTGCCTCTCTCGTCCCTTTACTTTTTCTAAAGCCAAACTGATCGTCACCTAGCGCATTCTCAATTTTCTTTTCAATTCTTCTGTATATTATTCTTGTAAGCAGCACCGGTGCATGAGCTGTTGTGCTGATTGTGCGATAATTTTCGCACTTGTCAGCTCTTGCCGTCTTCGGAATTGTGTGGATGATGCTTTTCCGAAAGTCAGATGGTATATTGCCAGACTCATATATTCTACACATCAACGTGAATGGTCGTTTTGTTGCCACTTCCCCCAATGATTCCAGAAATTTTGATGGAATGTTATCTATCCCTTCTTACTTATTTGACCGAAAGTCCTCCAAAGCTCTTCTAAATTCTGATTCGAATACTGGATCCCCTATCTCTTCTAAATCGACTCCTGTTTCTTCTTCTATCACATCAGACAAATCTTCACCCTCATAGCTTTCAATGTATTCTTTCCACCTATCTAATACCGAACTATCAGTTTTATAAGTCACGGCTGCAAAATACTAAAGCGAATTCTTTACAGACGAATGGAAAAACTGGTAGAAGTCGCTCTCGGAGAGGATCAGTTTGGACTCCGTAGAAATATTGTAGCACGTGAGGCAATACCTACCCTACGACTTATCTTAGAAGAAAGATTGAGGACAGGCAAACCTGCATTTCTAGCATTTGTAGACTTGGACTAAGCGTTTGACAATGTTGACTGGAATACTCTCTTTCAAATTCTGAAGGTGGCAGGGGTAAAACACAGGGAGCGAAAGGCTATTTACAATTTGGACAGAAACCAGATAGCAGTTATAAGTGTTAAGGGACATGAAAGCGTAGCAGTGATTGGGAAAGGAATGAGACAGGGTTGTAGCCTCTCCCCGATGTTGTTCAATCTGTATATTGAGCAAGCAGTGAAGGAAACAAATGAAAAATTCGGAGTAGGTATTAAAATCCATGGAGAAGAAATAAAAATTTTGAGGTTTGCCGATGGCATTGTAATTCTGCCAGAGACACCAAAGAACTTGGAAAAGCAGTTGAACGGAATAGAGAGTGTCTTGAAAGGAGGATATAAGATGAACATTAACAAAAGCAAAACGAGGATAATGGATTGTAGTCGAACTAAGTCGGGTGATGCTGATGGGATTAGATTAGGAAATGAGACACTTAAAGTAGTAAAGGAGTTTTGCTATTTGGGGAGCAAAATAACTGACGAAGGTCGAAGTAGAGAGGATATGAAATGTAGACTGGCAATGGCAAGAAAAGCGTTTCTGAAGAAGAGAAATTTGTTAACATCGAGTACAGATTTAAGTGTCAGGAAGTCGTATCTGAAAGTATTTGTATGGAGTGTAGCAATGTATGGAAGTGAAACATGGACGATAAATAGTGAGGACAAGAAGAAAATAGAAGCTTTCGAAATGTGGTGCTACATAAGAGTGCTGATGATTAGATGGGTAGATCACATAACTAATCAGGAGGTACTGAATAGGATTGGGGAGAAGAGAAATTTGTGGCACAACTTGACTAGAAGAAGGGATCGGTTGGTAGGACATGTTCTGAGGCATCAAGGGATCACTAATTTAGTATTGGAGGGCAGCGTGGAGGGTAAAAATCGTAGAGGGAGACCAAGAGATGAATACACTAAGCAGATTCAGAAGGATGTAGTTTGCAGTAGTTACTGGGAGATGAGGAAGTTTGCACAGGATAGAGTAGCATGGAGAGCTGCATCAAAGCAGTCTCAGGACTGAAGACCACAACAACAACAACATTATTTTCAGTGTGTTTACTTAGGTTGCCCTTTGTAGACTTGTAGCATAATGAGTGAAAGTGACTCTGAAATTGAAAAAGTGCAGGGAGAAGAAATAGTGTAAGAAATGACTATGTCAAATAAAGACGCAAGACAGCTAGATCAATAGGACCGGAATGCATAACCTCTAAAATAATAGTTGCGCCAGCAAAATGGTCGGGTCCACCATTCAAACAAGTTTTATATAAATATTTCCATGTGATAAATGTCTGCATTTTCCTTCTTAACACTTCTGGGTCCAACAGTCTGTTTTATTGCAGTTGTTCCAAAATGTGTTTTGAACATTTCAAAGATGAGGCTCAAATGGAAATGGTTAGGAGATTTACGATAGTAAAACTAAGTGGGACAAATATCTATATTTAATGGGACTGATAGAGCATACACCTGTACAAAGGAGAAGGAGCAGGAAAGAAAACCTGACATTTCTGAAACAGACCGCAAGGATACAGGTTTGTCGCAAAGTAGTTTGCATGCTGTGAGTGATAAGGCTGTTGTACCCTTAACATCGCTCCTTATTGATGGTTCAAATGGCTCTGAGCACTATGGGACTCAACTGCTGAGGTCATTAGTCCCCTAGAACTTAGAACTAGTTAAACCTAACTAACCTAAGGACATCACAAACATCCATGCCCGAGGCAGGATTCGAACTTGCGACCGTAGCGGTCTTGCGGTTCCAGACTGCAGCGCCTTTAACCGCACGGCCACTTCGGCCGGCGCTCCTTATTGATGGCCAATCTCCATATGACCATAGAGGAAAACATATCACCAGGGGAAATACGGGTGAGTCTGACGTCATTGCTAAGATTGATGCTCATATTCGATCTTTCCAAGCCCACTAGTCACACTACAGAGGTAAAAGCATTGAAATGTGAAAAAGTTCGACGATTTGTTTCGTGATAAAAAGCAAAACAGAATTGACAATGAAGTATGAATATACTCTCAAATACTTCAATGAAAATTTTCATTACAGATTTGGTCGCCCACGAGTAGATGTATGTTCTGCCTATGAGGAGCTTCTAGCCAAAATTAAATCTCCGTTTCTGAATGAAGTTGCATAACGAGTGGCTGTCGCAGAATTGGTGGTTGACAAGTGATGAGCGTCTAAGATTTATAAAAAACAACAAGAGACGATAAAACTGTTTGCTGAAAGGAATGATGTAGTCGGCTGTTGTTTGATTATGTGCAAAATGTTCCTCTTCCTTGTCTTCCTGTACAGAAAACGTTCTACTTACGAAAACTGTGGCTTTTTGTATTTGGAATCGAACCTGAATGACAATACAGAACAGTTTTACTGCTACCATGAAGTACAAGGCAATCAACACGACGAGGAAAAGTACACTGCCGGAAAAGTACGCTAACCTCCAGGGCAGGTAACTGGGGCGTTAGCAGCCACATGGCAGAAAGTAACGCTGGTTGCACTTCACTGATAAGAATGATACGAAATACAATAATGAATAACAAATAAAGAGAGATGGCTGAAATATCTGACTGCCTTGAAACACTTCACTCTTTGCTGCCAGGTTCAGCGGCCCTGGGAGCATCAGCCTGCCGAACAAAGGCGAGATCATTATCAGTTAACACTTCACTCAAACGCACAGGGTCTGGTGTGGCCGGCCGGTGTGGCCGAGTGGTTCTAGGTGCTTCAGTCTGGAACCGCGTGACCAATACGGTCGCAGGTTAGAATCCTGCCTCGGGCATGGACGTGTGTGATGTCCTTAGGTTAGTTAGGTTTAAGTAGTTCTAAGTCTAGGGGACCGATGACATCAGATGTTAAGTCCCATAGTGGTCAGAGCCATTTGAACCACTTGGTTCGGTGTGCAACGAAGTCGTCGCCCTCACAGCTACCCCTCCTCGATGCGGCATTGGCAGCACGCCGCCAGCGGCCATGGCTTGCCTTCACGCTCCACCGATCTGCTCGCTGCTGCGCCCCAACCAAAATGATGTCCGCGTGCGACTCTCTCCAAATCCAGTATGCAGGCAGCATTAAAATAATAGCTAAATCAAAAACACCTACGGTAACAGGTTGGGCGTTTACTGCGAATCAAGTTGCTTGTTTCCGACGCACCACTGACAGTAAAGTGTAACCCACGCACCCTCGTAATGACGAAGGAACACAAAATTTCGCCACGATTCCATACTTCACCCTCAAACTGACTTTTCTCCAACCGACTAACGCGGCTTCGATCACCGGATGATCGTCCACTTGGGAGTCAAGTACCTTGTTTCCGACGCACCACTGACAGTTAATTGTAACACTGGCACCCTTGTAATGACGATGCAACACACAAATTGAGTCGCGATACAATACTTCAGTCTCAAGCCGACTTTTCCCCAAGGACTAACGTGGCTACAGTCACCGGGTGTACGTTCTCCTGGGAGTCAGCTTGCTTGTTCCCGACGAACCACGGACAGTTAATTGTAACCCTGGTACCCTCGTAATGGCGATGAAACACACGAATTCCGTCACGATCCAATACAGCAGTGTCCAGCTGACTTCTCTGCAAGCGACTTACACAGCCACGATCACAGGATGGACGTTCTCTTTGAGCCAAGTTGCTTTTTTTCAGAAGCACCACTGACAGTTAAGTGTAGCCCTTGCACCCTCGTAATGACATGGAACATACAAATTGTGTCGCAATTGAGTACTTCCATCTCGAGGCGACTTCCCTCCAAGCCACTAATGCGTCTACGGTCAGAGAGTTTACGTTCTTTTGGAAGTTAATTTGCTTGCTTCCGACGCACCACTGAAAGTTAATCGTAACCTTCGCACCCTCGTAATGACGAAGGAACCCACAAGTTTCGTCGCAATTCAATACTTCACTCTCCAACCGACTTTACTCCAAGCGACTAACGCGGCCACGATCACCGGATGTACGTTCTCATGGGAGTCACTTTCCTTGTATCTGACGCAGCACTGACAGTTAATTATAGCCCCTGCACACTCTTAATGATCATGGAACACACAAATTGTATCGCGATTCAGTAATTCCGTCTCCGGCCAAACATTAACCAAGTGTCTAACGCGGCCACAGTCACTGGATGTACGTTCTCCTGGGAGCCAAGTTGCTTGTTACCGACGCACCACGGTGAGTTAATTGCAACCATCGCACCCTCGTAATGACGATGGAATACACAAACTGCATCTCGATTCAATACATCAGTCTTCTGCCGACTTCTCTCCAAGCGACTATCGTAGCCACGGTCACCAGATGCATGATCTCCTGGGAGTCAAGTTCCTTGTTTGCGACGCAACACTGAAAATTAATTTGAACTATGGCACCGTCGTAATGACGATGGAACACACAAATTGTGTCGCGAATCAGTACTTCAGTCTACAGGCGTCTTCTCTCCAAGCGACTACGGTCAGTGGATTTACATTCTCTTAGGAGTCAACTTGCTGCTTTCCGAACCACCACGGACAGTTCATTGCAACACTTGCGATTCAATATATCAGTCTCCAGCCGACTTCTCTCCAAACGACTTATTGCCATGAGGTCACTGCGACGGGCAGCCACAGACCCATAATTGAAAGTTGCACTACTCGAATATTTCGGTCCATTAGACTAAAACTCGTTCAATCCGGTCCTTGGCGTGGTCGTGCACTCTCGCTTCCACATCCTTCCATCGGACAGTGCATGTGTGTCGCCAGCAGTGGTGAGAGTACTGGCTGTCCAGTTCTCACTGCTGCTCCATCCCAACTCAATTCGCTCGAAAGACGACGGCCCGGAAATACTAGTGGCTCCAAAGATGGTACAACAGTACGTGCTATGGGTAATTGCTGATGCTGTGACTCACGGACAGACAAGGCGAGCAAAAGTAGTGGCGCCAGTGAACACACTAAGAAAACGTGACGCCACTGTCACTATTACAGCATGCCAAGCTATGGACGGCATCATCGCGAGCCGTGCACAGTTCAAAGGTATTAAGGACTTTAAGGAATTGTGGTCATACCACTTAGAAAAAAAACTTCGTTTGCCATAAATTGTCAACCAAAGGAGAGATATTATAACATTATACGAAAACTAGCTCTGCAGAAGATGAAGAAATTGATGAATTGTATGATGAGGTAATAGAAATTATTCACGTAGTGAAGGGAGACGAAAATTTAATAGTTATGGGTGACTGGAATTCGAGAGTAGGAAAAGGAAAAAGGAAACATAGTAGGTGAATATGAATTGGGGGTAAGAAATGAAAGAGGAAGCCGTCTGGCAGAATTTTGCACAGAGCATAACTTAATCATAGCTAACACTTGGTTTAAGAATCATGAAAGAAGGTTTTATACACGGAAGAATCCTGGAGATACTAGAAGGTATCAGATAGATCATATCATGGTAAGACAGAGATTTAGGAACCAGGTTTTAAATTGCAAGACGTTTCCAGGGGCAGATGTGGACTCTGACCACAATCTATTGGTTATGAACTGTAGATTAAAACTGAAGAAACTGCAAAAAGTTGGGAATTTAAGAAGATGGGACATGGATAACCCGAAAGAACCAGAGGTTGTACCAAGTTTCAGGGATAGCATAAGGGAACTATTGACAGGAATGGGGGAAAGAAATACAGTAGAAAAAGAATGGGTAGCTCTCAGGGGTGAAGTAGTGACGAAAGCAGAGGATCATGTAGGTAAAAAGATGAGGGCTAGTAGAAATCCTTGGGTAACAGAAGAAATATCGAATTTAACTGATGAAAGGAGAAAATATAAAAATGCAGTAAGTGAAGCAGGCAAAAGGGAATACAAACGTCTCAAAAATGAGATCGACAGAAAGTGCAAAATGGCTAAGCAGGGGTGGCTAGAGGACAAATGTGAGGATGTAGGAGCTTATCTCACTAGGGGCAAAATAGATACTGCCTACAGTAAAATTAAGACTTTTGGAGAAAAGAGAGTCACTTGTATAAATACCAAGTGCTTTGATGGAAACCCAGTTCTAAGCAAAGAAGGGAAAGCAGAAAGGTGTAAGGAGTATATTGAGGGTCTATACAAGGGTGATGTACTTGAGGACAATATTATGGTAGTGGAAGAGGATGTAGATGAAGATGAAATGGCAGATACGATACTGCGTGAAGAGTTAGACGGAGCACTGAAAGATCTCAGTCGAAACAAGGCCCCGGAAGTAGACAACATTCCATTAGAACTACTGACGGCCTTGGGAGAGCCAGTGCTGACAAAACTCTACCATCTGGTGAGCAGGATGTATGAGACAGGCGAAATACTCTCAGACTTAAAAAAGAATATAACAATTAAATTACAAAGAAAGCAGGCGTTTACAGATCTGAAAATTTCCGAACTATCAGTTTAATAAGTCACGGCTGCAACATACTAAGGCGAATTCTTTACAGACGAATGGAGAAACTGGTAGAAGTCGCTCTCGGAGAGGATCAGTTTGGAATCCGTAGAAATGTTGTAACACGTGAGGCAATACCTACCCTACGACTTATCTTAGAAGAAAGATTAAGGACAGGCAAACCTACATTTCTAGCATTTGTGGACTTAGAGAAAGCGTTTGACAATGTTGACTGGAATAGTCTCTTTCAAATTCTGAAGGTAGCAGGGGCAAAATACAGGGAGCGAAAGGCTATTTACAATTTGGACAGAAACCAGATGGCAGTTATAAGAATCGAGGGGCATGGGAGGGAAGCAGTGATTGGGAAGGGAGTGAGACAGGATTGTAGCCTCTCGCTGATATTATTCAATCTGTATATTCAGCAAGCAGTAAAGGAAACAAAAGTAAAGTCGGAGTAGGTATTAAAATCCATGGCGAAGAAATTAAATCTTTTAGGTTCGCCGATGGTATTGTAATTCTGTCAGAGACAGCAAAGGACTTGGAAGAGCAGATGAACGGAATGGACAGTGTCCTGAAAGGAGGATATAAGATGATCATCAACAAAAGCAAAACGAGGATAATAGAATGTGGTCGAATTAAGTCGGGTGATGCTGAGGGAATTAGATTAGGAAATGAGACACTTAAACTAATAAAGGATTTTTGCTATTTGGGGCGCAAAATAACTGATGATGGTCGAAGTAGAGAGGATATAAAATGTAGACTGGCAACGGCAAGAAAAGCATTTCTGAAGAAGAGAAATTTGTTAACATCGAGTATTGATTTAAGTGTCATGACGTCGTTTCTGAAAGTATTTGAATGGAGTGTAGCCATGTATGGAAGTGAAACATGGACGATAACTAGTTTGGACAAGAAGAAAATAGAAGCTTTCGAAATGTGGTGCTACAGAAGAATGCTAAAGACTAGGTGGGTGGATCACATAACTAACGAGGAGGTATTGAATAAAATTGAGGTGAAGAGGGGTTTGTGGCACAACTTGACACGAAGAAGGGACCGGTTGGTAGGACATGTTCTGAGACATCATGGGATCACAAATATAGCATTTGAGGGTAGCGTGGAGGGTAAAAACCGTAGAGGGAGATCAAGAGATGATTACACTAAGCAGATTCAGAAGGATGTAGGTTGCAGTAAGTACTGGGAAATGAAGAAGCTTGCACAGGATAGAGTAGCATCGAGAGCTGCATCAAGGCAGTCTCAGGACTGAAGACCACAACAACAACATAACATTACAGGTCAGGATTGATCTATGAGGTCTTGAATATCTTATTTGTGTCTGTCAGGTGGTATGGAGAAATTGAGATTTAGCCGATATCTTTATATAGTTTTGCATGATTAAGTCCCGACGCTATGCAGAGCTGTCATTTAGTTACGTGCGATTTGCGATCTGTTATGCGTACTTTCCGATAATAGACCATATTTTTTTCTGATTACCTTTAAAATATAATGACGATAATGTTTGAGATCACTAGGAATAGTATTTTAATAAATATTTAGATGACATGACGTCATTCGTTTACTCTTAGAAAACCAAAGAGTGGTAGTTGTGCGTTTATGGAGGTCAGTGTCGTGATCAGTGGTTACTAGTCCAGAAATATTGGATAAAACTGAATTGCACACAGTCGTGTAGGGTGAAACATGACCCTGAAATTGGTTGCAGATGTATGCAGGTCAATTTCGTGACAGGCTAGTGAGTTTCGCGAGTGTGTCGCGGTATCAAGACTGCTATCGCGCCGCCGATTGTTTGCTTTAAACTGGCGAAAATACAATTTAAGCGAATTCTTAATTATCGCGAAAGGGCAGAATATGTGATGAGCCACTGTGGAGGAGGTAAGTTTGGATAGAAAGATCATTTTCAAAAACCAGTATAAATGATGTTGATCGAAGTAGCATAGCAACCCAAAAGCTCAAACGTGGTTATCAGCAGAAACAGTGTACTATTTTTCATGCACACGTTCACACTCTATATCGAGGTGTGAATGATTTGTGGGCACGAAATAAACATTTGAAAGCATTTGATGAAACAGAAAGGAAAAATATAAAGATGTTTATTCGTATATTTTGTCATTTCACGAACAGTGATATTTTCTTATAGTGGTGTAGAGCCTTACTTATTATTAATATTGTGAGAGACTGATCGGAAGTGCTCTCGTTACAAGTCGAGTTTTGGGCCTGAATAAGAGTAGCTGTTTCTTAAAGTCTCAAAGGTGAAGTGAAGAATAGTATCACACGTAAATAACGCGGCATCGAGACCCACTATCTTTATTAGGCTAGCTTTTCCGCAATCAGGTGATACCATGGCCGTGTAGTTACATGTTGTCGACAGTAAATAGGTAAACACTAACATAAACAATTCTCATGCTCTGTTATCGACGAGGGAAAGAAGAGACGACGACGACGACATACACGTGTACATATACAAACGGTATACGGGGCGCCTTGCAATATAACAACACGACGGACGTCACGGTATTGTATCACAACACATTTTTGTTCTTAAGATGTTCTACCAAATAAATATCAATATTTTCAAACGGTTGATAACACAAATAAAAATAAATAGCTATGTAAAGCTATGTTACTGTGACATTCTTTGCAAACTCACCACGAGAGGATCATTTATTGGAAAAGGGACGAATGTCCACCAACTTCCAAAGAGGATATTTTCAAAAATATTTCTCGAACGCGCTTTAACGACCTATCACTGTGTATAGATAACCTAGTTCTACAAGTTTGTAATGTATGACAAAACTGTAAGAACAAAGTTGTGTCTACAAGTTTTTTTTAGTTCTCTAAACAGAGGTGACTGGAATTTCTTCCTTTTCAGTCACTGATTCAATTGATGCCTGTGTTTAATACTAGTAGAGTTCCCTGGGACGGGAATGACCTTTCTACCAGTACTTGTCTGGTTTTCATGTCCTCCTTGCTCCGTCTGTCGTTGGTTATTATGCTGCCTATGTAGTAGAATTTCTTAACTTCATCTACTCTTTGACCATCAGTCCTGATGTTAAGTTTCTCGCTGTTCTCATTTCTGCTACTTCTCGTTACATCGTCTTTCATCGACTTCCACTAATTCCATGTTCGGTACTCATTAGACTGTTTATTCCATTCAGTAGATCATGTAATGCTTCTTCCCTTTCATTCAGGATAACAACGCCATCGACGAATCGTATCATTGATATTCTTTCACCCTAAATTTTAATCCCAACCATGAACCTATATTTTATTTCCATCATTGTTTCTTCGATGTACAGGTTGCACAACAGGGACAAAAGACCACATTCGTGTCATTCACCCTTTTTAATCCGAGCACTCCGTTCTTGGTCACCCACTCTTATTATTCCCTTTCGGATCTTGTATGTATTTTATAGTACCCCTATTGATTACCCCTATTTTTCTCTGAATTTTGAACATTTTTCACTGTCGAACCCTTTTCCCAGGTCGACAAATTCTATGAACGTGTCTTGATTTTTCTTTAGTCATGGTTCTGTTATCAACCGCAATGTCAGAGTTGCCTCTCTGGTGCCTTTACCTTTTCTGAAGCCAAGCTGATCGTCATCTAAAACATAGCGTAGCTATGAGGGTTTGAGGTTACCGGTTCAAGGCATTCAGTCACAGCACTAATGTGTTCCATCTTGAACCGGAGAAAATGACGGGCTTTTGAGTTTCAGAGAAACCACGGCGACCGCCAGGTAGTGAAAACCGGCTGATAACCTGTCCGCTGAATAACTCGCCATACCTGCAGCGCGATGGCTGCGATTTGGGAAAGTCTCACCGAAGCTAGGAGCAGATGTGGGCCAGCCTGTCCCCTCTGAGGCCAACACACTACTCCAAGCTGTCTACGTCCTGGCTGGCAGACGGGCGCCCTCGCGGCTTCCTAGCCTTCTAGACATCTTCGTCCCAGTCTGGTCTACTCCTGGGAGTGACTAGAACATCGTTACTCGGCATCGGGTTATCTGGTGTCGTCTATTGCACCCAAGTGCACGCCGTGGAGACCAGCCGTACGCGCAGAGGCTTCTAGCCCGCACAACTCCGGAGGACCTGAGTGGGCCGCGCTCACCTCCACCCACGGGCGACCCGAACTGCACCTGCTGCAGCTGCTGCCCTCGTGACCCACGGTAACTGACGTCACCAGCATGACGTCAGCGCGTTCCGCATTCGGCTGCGTTTGCACGCACACAGATCAGGCCGGAGTGCTGTATAAGGCTACCCAAATAAACATCTGTCAATACTACCACTGTACTGCTGCTAGCTGCGGCGTGAATCTGTCCTCTCTCTCACCATTCCTCCCAACCATTGTGACGCGTAGCTGCTTCAAATTCAATGAAAAAAGCACTTCATCTAACAGTTGCACCAGTCTTGCGCGAATTCTGCTTCACTTACTACAGAAATGCTTAATTTCCTTACAGCACAGTTCATCATTTATACATTGCATAATGTCTGAGGTTCGAGTCCCACTTCAGCATTCAGTTTTGATCTGCGAAGATGTTTTATGTTCGTATATACAGAATGCGCGAGAAATCCCTAATTGCACCGAAACGCCTTGCTTACCCCTCTGCAAGAGCAATTCGGGGATGGTGGTTGCATCTTTCAACACGATCGAACCTATTCAGAATGCTCGGCCTGTGGTGGAGTGGTTACAGCACAATAACATCACTGTAATGGACTGGCCTGCACAGAGTCCTGACCTCAATCCTACAAAACACCTTTAGGATGCTTTGGAACGCCGACTTCATGCCAGGCCTCACCGACCGACATCGATATCTCTCATCAGTGCAGCACATCGTGAAGAACGAACTTCCATTGCCCAAGAAACCTTCCAGCACCTGATTGAACGTATGCGTGCGAGAGTGGAAGCTGTGATCGAGGCTAATGGTGGGCCAACACTATATTGAATTCCAGAATTACCATTGGAAGGCGCCACGAACTTGTAAGTAATTTTCAGCCAGGCTTCGATATACACTAATTGGCATTAAAATTGCTACACCAAGAAGAATTGGAGATTATAAACGGGTATTCATTGGACAAATATATTATACTAGAACTGACATGTGATTACATTTTCACGCTATTTGGGTGCATAGATCCTGAGAAATCAGTACCCAGAACAATCACCTCTGGCCGTAATAACGGCCTGGATAAGCCTGGGCATTGAGTCAAACAGAGCTTGGATAGCGTGTACAGGTACAGCTGCCCATGCAGCTTCTACACGATACCACAGTTCATCAAGAGTAGTGACTGGCGTATTGTGACGAGCCAGTTGCTCGGCCGCCATTGAACAGACGTTTACAATTGGTGAGAGACCTGGAGAACGTGCTAGCCAGGGCAGCAGTCGAACATTTTAAGTATCCAGAAAGGCCCATACAGGATCTGCAACATGCAGTCGTGCATTATCCTGCTGAAATGTAGGGTTTCGCAGGCATCGAATGAAGAGTAAAGTCACGGGTCTTAACACATCTGAAATGTAACGACCACTGTTCAAAGTGCCGTAAATGCGATCATGAGGTGACCGAGACGTGTGACAAATGTCACCCCATACCATCACGCCGGGTGATACGCCAGTATGGCGCTGATGAATACACGCTTCCAATGTGCGTTCACCACGATGTCGCCAAACACGAATGTTACTATCATGATGCTGTAAACAGAACCTGGATTTATCCGAATAACTGACGTTTTGCCATTCGTGCAGCCAGGTTCGTCGTTGAGTACACCATCGCAGGCGCTCCTGTCTGTGATGCAGCATCAAGGGTAATCGCAGCCATACTCTCCAAGCTGATAGTCCATGCGGCTGCAAACGTCATCGAACTGTTCGTGCAGATGGTTGTTCTCTTGCAAACGTCCCCATCTGTTGACTCAGGGATCGAGACGTGGCTCCACGATCCGTTACAGCCATGCAGATAAGATGGCTGTCATCTCGACTGCTAGTGATAGGATGGCGTTGGAATCCAGCACGGCGTTTCGTATTACCCTTCTGAATCCCTAGATTCCAAATTCTACTAACAGTCATTGGATCTCGACCAACGCCAGCAGCAATGTCGCGATACGATAAACCGCAATCACGACAGGCCACAATCCGACCTTTATCAAAGTCGGAAACGTGATGGTACGTATATCTCCTCCTTACACGAGGCATCACAACAGCTTTTCACCAGGCAACGCCGGTCAACTGCTGTTTATGTATGAGAAATCGGTTGGAAACTTTCTCATGTCAGCAAGTTGTAGGTGTCGCCACCCGCGCCAACATTGTGTGAATGCTGAGAAACTAATCATTTGCATATCACAGCATCTTCTTCCTGTCGGTTAAATTTTGCGTCTGTAGCACGTCATCTTCGTGGTGTAGCAATCTTAATGGCCAGCAGTGTACTTTTGATCACTATGAGGTGCGTTGATGTTAAATACAAATGCTACTCTGAAATGTCTTTCCTCGCAGAATGGTGGCTGTCACCAGGAGCCATCAGTTGCTACATTGCTGCAGGGGGAGAGCAGCACAACTGCACTTTTGGCCAAACAACACGCACCCAGGGTTGTTGTTGTTGTAGTCTTCAGTCCTGAGACTGGTTTGATGCAGCTCTCCGTGATACAATAAAGCTGCGTGACCTCGGGAAAAATTGCGGCTGTACTTTCCCCGTGCTTTCAGCCGTTCGCAGTACCACAACAGCTAGGCCGTTTTGGTTAGTGTTGCAAGGGCAGATCAGTCAATCATCCACACTGTTGCCCCTGCAACCACTGAAAAGGCTGCTGCCCCTCTTCAGGAACCACACGTTTGTCTGGCCTCTCTAGAGCTACCCCTCCGTTGTGGTTGCACCTACGGTACGGCTATCTGTATCGTTGAGGCACGCAAGCCTCCCCACCAAAGGCAAGGTCCATGGTTCATGGTAGGGTAGCTGTCATTTATTTCGCTTTGTTCTGTGGTCCACGGACTGCCCCCACCCTGATGCCCCACTGATGAGGCTCCTCCAACTGCGACTGGCTGTAGGGTCTGCTTACTGGAGATGGGATGTGTGGTAGGAGGCTGAAGACTGTGCTCTCATCTACGGCAGTTGCTCTTCCAAGTGGGTTCCAGTCTTTCCGAGAAATATATTTGACATGTTGCAGAGATCATCCTATCTTGAGTCTATTGTCCATCTGTGACACATTTCCACACTCAGGAGATAGTATATCACTGCCTCCAAGTGGATAACTTTGTGGACCATCAGCAACGGGATAGAACAAGAATGTTTCCGTACCTACAGCGAGGATAGGGAGGGATTAGTGGTGGTAGAAGAGGAGGTAAGACTGTTTCTATGTTGGTTAGTCCACGAAAGCACGACGATGTGGTCACACTTGCAGCTGGCTTCCCTCTTTCCTGATACATTCTTTAGGGTGTCCGTTTATGGAGTAGTTGTGTTATTATAATGATTTTTCTCAATTCCCAGTAAACATGTTGCATTATAACTCATTGTTTACAATTGTTGCTTTTTTCAAAACAATTTCGATGTGTGAAATAATTTGGGTGAAGATCACGGTTAAAGCAGGCTCAAAGCACCTGAAGGAAAATTTGGAAAATTTTTCGAGTAGATTTCCCGACCATGTTAGAGTTCAGCGCGGAGATTGAAATTTGCCGGATATAGACTGGGAGACTCAAACGTTTATAACGGGTTCCCAGGTAGAGGGCGTGTTTCTTGACTTCCGCAAGGCGTTCGATACTGTTCCCCACAGTCGTT
The DNA here is from genome assembly GCF_021461395.2 of Schistocerca americana. Lineage (NCBI taxonomy): Eukaryota > Metazoa > Arthropoda > Insecta > Orthoptera > Acrididae > Schistocerca > Schistocerca americana. The sequence continues at coordinate 100,262,830 of NC_060121.1, forward strand.
TAATGAACAAAGTAAGAGCATATAGACTATCAGACCAATTTTGTAATAGGATTGAAAGTTCCTAGATAACAGAACGCAGCATTTCATTTTCAATGGAGAGAAGTCTTCCGATGGAAGAGTCATTTCAGGTGTGCCGCAGGGGACCGTAGGACTGTTGTTATTCACAATATACATAAATGACCTTGTGTATAACATCGGAAGTTCACTGAGGCTCTTTGCGGATGATGCTGTGGTATATCGAGAGGTTGTAACAATGGAAAATTGTACAGAAATGCAGGAGGATAGGCAACTAATTGACACATGGTGCAGGGAATGGCAATTGAATCTAAATATACACAAGTGCTGCGAATACATAGAAAGAAAGATACTTTATCATTTCGTTACAATATAGCAGGACAGCAACTGAAAGCAGTTAGTTCCATAAATTATCTGGGAGTAAGCATTAGGAGTGATTTGAAATGGAATGACCATATAAAGTTGATCTTCAGTAAATCAGATGCCAGAATGAGATTCATTGGAAGAATCATAAGGAAATGCAATCCGAAAACAAAGGAAGTAGGTTACAGTACACTTCTTCGTCAACTGCTTGAATATTGCTCACCAGTGTGGGATCCGTACCAGATAGAAATGATAGAAGAGATAGAGAAGATCCAACGGAGAGCAGCGTGCTTCGTTACAGGATCGTTTAGTAATCACGAAAGCGGTACGGAAATGACAGATAAACTCCAGTGGAAGACCCTGCAGGAGAGACGCTTAGTAGCTCGGTACGGGCTTTTGTTGAAGTTTGGAGAACATACCTTCACCGAGGTGTCAAGCATTATATTGCTCCCTCCTACGTATATCTCGCGAAGAGACCATGAGGATAAAATTAGAGAGATTAGAGCCCACACGGAGGCGTACCGACAATCTTTCTTTCCACGAACAACACGAGACTGGAATAGAAGGGAGAACCGATAGAGGTACTCAAAGTACCCTCCGTCACACACCGTCGGATGACTTGCGGAGTATGGATGTAGATGTAGAGTAGATGTGCAAGTAGAACAGGGAAGCATTTTCCAACATTTGTGGTAGCATGAATTTGCCTTCCTAGTTCAGTGATGGCTTGTCGCCCTGTTCTTTCTTCCTATGTACAAGTTAATCAAAAGCTATACTAATGTGACCTCTCAGGGGCAGTGGAATAGTGCGATGTTATCAAGAACTAAAGAGAGCGACATTTATTTGAATTTCGACCACCATGGCTTCAGGATGTTTCTCACGCAACGCAGCAGGTGGCACCTGTGGCGAACTCCAACGTCAAACAGTGATAGGCACAGTCCTCGGCTTTTTGCTTACACTCAATAAACTTCTCTCTGTCCTACACAAATATGTCATCAGTTGAACACATTTCCTGCCAAGAATAACGATAGTAGCTTCCACTCCAGTCTTTTCCCGCCAGTTTGTAGGTGTAGGGATCATTCTATTAATAGTTTATTTTGAGTACATCTGCTATTAGATTCGTGTGGTATTGTGAATTTTTTCCAGCAGGATGAAGACATAGCCTTTTTTGAGCTGCATTGCTATTTTAGGAGCTCCTTGTGTAGCGCTATGTATAGTTGTGTCATCGGGTCCGATCTTTTTGATTAATTATGTAATTAGGAGTAGTCCTTACTTCAATTACCAACCCAGAATAAATAATATACTCTAACCTAACCTGCCTCTCCTGCATGTGGACAGCTTCCCTGTGTAGCGTGAGTGTACCTAGGCTTTCTGCCCAAAGGACCAGGGATTGAGTCCCAGACTTGGTACTGAAATTTTGAATTTTTCGCCAATTCCCGTGTGAAAGGGGGGGGGGGGTGGAGGATAAGACGTAAGCAAAGCCTTGAGACAAGGAGATGCCCTCCATTTTTTAAACTGGTATAAGTTTTTGAATTTCCGGCCTAAATTCGAAATTCCTGCCAAAACTGAAATTCCTGCCAAAAGGGCAAGTGGGGGAAGGGGAAGTTGAAGGGAAGAGAGGGTCGGAAGGACCCACGTGCCAGCTGGAGAAGACCTATGACATCATCTGGAGGTAATTAATTGATAAATTAATCAATCTGATATAAAGTTGGTACCAAAATTGGGATATGAGCCCCTTTACCCCACTATACATAATCCCTTCTCTGAAAGTTTCGGTATAATCTTGTACTGCAAGAAAGAAAGGAAGAGGATGTTGCTACTGGTGGTCTGTATCCTGTTTCTGTAACACAAATTCACACAGGAAGTAATACGTTTCTTCATTTACATGCACTGTAGACATTAACTTAACTTCAATAGAGCCATGTGTTGTGGCATGAGCTCATCATTAATAGTCCTCTTGCAGATTGATGTAAAGTACAATATCCACCGCTGGAAAAGTACAGTTGTGGTTGAGATAAACTAGTCCCACTGTAGACACTAATCTGGTTGCTATGTAGTGTTGTAGCGTATGATGAACTAAACCGCCTCTGCGAGTAAAGCGACAGGCGCTAAACTGGATGAATGAGTGAAGTCCCCTGGTCAGCGGCGGCTGCCTAAATGCATATTGTCGAGAGGGCGTTGGCGGCATTTTGCTAGTGTGTGTGTCTCTGGCCTCTCTCTTGATAGGCGCACTTGTTCCAGCGCTTACTATTCGACCTTCGCGCTACATGTTTGCCGACTGTTGCGCTGGTGACAGCTTACGCCATCACAGTTTTTCGGGGGAGTTCTGGTTCACCCTGCATAAGCAGATTAGAGATGAATGAGGAAACATTATACCCACACTACTGGCGTTTTATAGGGAAAATTAACTGATGTAAGCGATCTTCACAAAGAAAATATGTTAAAGACTTCCCATGTTATTTACAAACGACTGGACCAGACACCTCAAGGCAACTAGCTGACGACCTATATACAAACTTTTACTACAAGCAGCGTGTTTTTCTTGTGCGAGGGATAACGTGTAAATGTCAGAGTGGTACACACTGTGTGTTAATGTGACCAAAGAGCTCAGAGAATGTAAATGCTTTACCCAAACACCAGCTCTCTCTGTGACATTTGGACCTAAGTAAATCTGTGGTGGCACCAGTACAGCCCCGTAGTAAACTGCTGGGTCAGACTTGACGAATTATGGAGGCAGCTAGCAAGGCCGATCAAAAGTAATACCCCCAATAAGGAGAGATTTTCTGCAGGGTGATATCCATCGATGGCTCTACGACAGTTGTCCGCAGATCTTCTAGTTGTGCAAAGTGTCGTATTTTCCTATCAAACTCTTTAACTGAGCATCAGAGCAATGAATCAGTACGCCACATGCCATCCGGTGTGCATCCATCTCACAGTACAGAGATGAGCCCGGTTAAATGTAGTCAACAGGATTAAGGCTAGGCGACGAATGTGTTGGATGAACCAGAGGAGGAATATGTGGATGACTAGACGTGAAGCAGAAGTGACTAGCAGCACAACTAATTTTAACGGCCCAGTAGCTTTGCTGAACTTGATGCAGCAAGTCCATGAGAGTCCTTTATATAGAGCCTAGTCGTCATACATAAACACCATCACAGGTAGCTACTACAAAATGATGAGAATTTTTTTTTTTTACGTAGACTTCTAGTAGTTTGGATTCACCTCGTTGTGGCGTCTTCTTATGGAGCTACCGTTGCGTGGTTTGCTGGCAGCCTGCGGATTTGTTTGCCTCGTAGAGTATCGATACTGTACGACAATACATAACGAAAGGAGAAATGTGTTCACCGCACATGAATTGATTTTCATTTTGTAAAACGGTTCTCATCACACATACAGCTGGAGGGATTATGTTAGTCAGTGCAAATGCAGTAACATTGTGGTACGACAGCAGTTTCGTGGTACTGGCATCCTGGTGCGTGAGAGACATTAAACTGTATGGTCAGACAAGGCCTCACATCTTGCTCGAATTCGAAGGAACGCTTTTATCGGAATAGATTATTATTTACTTCAATCATCTTACTTACGTAAATCGTAATTTCGATTTAATGAAGACGAAACATTACTAAATCGCTACTGTAACTGAAATAAGTAATCAGCTGTAAGTCTTCAACCGATAGTGGACGTTTCTGAATCGCACTCGACCTACTTTTCCTCCTCTCGGGTATCTGTTTCCAGGAGGTGAAGATAACCACATCAAAGTGAAACCTGTCAGTAGGATTCCCAAGACGAAATACAATGCTGTGTACCAGATGTACTGAGCTCACATCGTCCCGTAATCGTTCCAGCATCTAGTTAAAAAAAATATCCACCTGCTGTACCCCGTAACCTAAGTGCGAGACTCTTAGCATTTCTTCAGCCTTTGACCACACCTATCTCTGCTGGAAACATGACTGCTAAGAGGATGTCGGTAGGTTTAATGTCATAGGTTTGTTGTCACAGAAGCCATCAGATCACCTGCATAAAAATGGTCATAAAAGGTAAATATATAGCGTAATACTGCTTCACTGTTGTTGGCACAGCAAACAAGTAGTGACTTCTATAAATTAGGGCAAAACCAGTTGCGTGTAAGACGAGGTTCACCAAATATGTGATGTAGTTTAGGACACGTACAAGATTTTTGCTCCAGAACCTGGTTATTTAAGTTAGTATTGATCATAGATTTAGTTGCGTTTCACACTATACTGCTGTCGACCAATACAGTTAAGGGAGAATCCCGCGAGCAGATGCGCCTTTCATCCTGTTGATTTCAACTCCAGACGAAGTTTTGACAGACCTACTGCGATGAAATTTCTTAATTTTAGTTTTTTATTATGTGTAATTTGACAATTATTGAACTATATGGAAAACACGTAAATTAGCTTCAAATTACGAGGTTCGCACACACTGTTCAACATGTAAACGTCACGTGTTTGGATTTTGGTTATGACATGTTCGATATGTCTGCCATCATTGGCGTTGATGTGGCGCAGACAGACAGTATAGTTCTGCGTGACCCGCTCAAGTGTCGGATCATCAGTGCTGTCTATTACCTCCAGAATGGCTGTTTTAAGCACAGCAATGGTTAACAATACGGAAATAATTTCTGTTACTATCGGAAGCATTACGGTGTCATCAACATATAAAATAACAGGGGAAAGGTTTACTTTCAGCCAACATGTCCGTGACCCATAGCTAATAATAGGAGACTTGAACTGTGACAGCAGAGTGTGGGGATACCAAGACACAAAAAAGGACAGAGAATTACTGGAAAGATGGGTAGAAGAACATGAGCTGAATATCATCCATGATCAGAAACAGCCTGCGTCAATCAACAGTCCAAGATGGAAGAGAGGGTATAACCCAGATCTCATATTTATTTCCAAACCCCTGTCTAGGTCATGCAATAAATTTGTTCTCAACCCTGTCTCAAAGACTCAATACAGACAAATCATGCTAAAGTTTAGACGAGTAATAGTGGTACGAAAAGTACGTTTTAAAAGACATTTTAACTTCAAAAGGGCTAACGTGGAAAAATTTGTGGACATTTTAGACACGAATATCGAAAATTCACCATAAAACACTGAAAACTACGGAAAGTTCGTCGAAGCTGTTAAAAGATCAGCAAGACTCAGCATACCCAGAGGCTGCAGAACACTTTAGATTCCTGGAGTTTCCAATGACATGAAACAAATATATAACGAATACCTGGTGCAGTACATCCAGGACTCTTTCAGTGAACAAACGATAAAACTTGGGGTCAACTGATTCAAACTATAAGCAAAGAGCGACAAGAGTCCTGGAAACATAACTGGAGGGTCGTGAAATGAAGCTTAGTGGCAGAAGATCTTGGAACCTCATAAAACAATTGTCTAGCCTCCCGGCAGCCTCGAAGGATCAGGATTCCGTGACAGCTAATCAATTCGCACATCAGCTCCTTTTGAATGGTAAACCAACCAGGCACAGCAAGATTTCCACCTCATATAAGAGGCCACAAATGGCTGAAATACCACCTGACCCATACTTCACTTCGGCCGGCAGGCGTGGCCGAGCAGTTCTAGGTGCTACAGGAACCGCCCTACCGCTACGGTCGCAGGTTCGAATCCTGCACAGGGCATCGATGTGTGTGATGTCCTTAGGTTAGTTAGGTTTAAGTAGTTCTAAGTTCTAGGGGACTGATGACCTCAGAAGTTAAGTCCCATAGTGCTCAGAGCCATTTTGAATCATACTTCACCTCACAGCAAGGCCGCGGGTCCGGATAACGTCATTAATGAATTTATACAGAACATAGGGCCCGTAGCTAACGAATGGCTCTTGAAACTCTATAATTTCTGCTGGTCTAACAAGACGTTACCTAAGCTGCGATTGAAGGTCAAATGGTTCAAATGGCTCTGAGCACTATGGGACTTAACATCTATGGTCATCAGTCCCCTAGAACTTTGAACTACTTAAACCTAACTAACCTAAGGACATCACACAACACCCAGCCATCACGAGGCAGAGAAAATCCGTAACCCCGCCGGGAATCGAACCCGGGAACCCGGGCGTGGGAAGCGAGAACGCTACCGCACGACCACGAGATGCGGGCAATTGAAGGTCAAGGTAGTAGCTATTTCAAAGCCAGATAAATCAAGAGACGATGCCAAGAACTACCGTCCAATATCACTGCTGTGTGACCATTCAAACTACATGAACGTCTGATCTTGAATAAAATAGGGCCACGGTTAGAAAGCTATATCATTCCACAACAAGCTGGATTCAGACCTGGTAAGTCTTGCACTGGTCAGTTCCTCCCCTAAACACAATGCATAGAGGACGGTTTTGAGAAGGGGGAAAAAACTGGAGTTCTGTTCGTCGCAGGAGAATGTGACACGATAAACCACAAAATCGTCCTGGTAAAAATTTTCTAAATGACGGGAAACTACCGTCTTACTGAAGTTGTGAGATCATTGATCTCCAACAGAAGTTGTAATGCGGAATTTCAAGAACAAAGAAGTCGCTGGTGGAACCGGAAGAGTGGGCTCAAGACGCAAACTTGTTTATTGCAACTGAACAATAAGGAAGCAAACAGGGAATTACAATTGGAATGTAAATCAGTTAAGCTTAAACACTGCCCAAACCCAGGTTATCCTGGAGTCACGTTAGATCGAACATTGGCTTACAAGAAACATGTAGAAACAACTAGAGCGAAAGTCAACACATGGAACGGTATAATCAGCAAACTTACCAACTTACACTGGGGAGTAAATTCTGAAATTCTACTTGCATCTTCCCTGTCATTGTGCTTTACTCCAGGCGAATATGCATGCCCCGTATAGAGAAGAACGACACATGCCCAGAAGCTAGATGAAGCACTGAATGACTCATTTGGATTAATTACGGGGATGCCTGAAGCCCACTAACCGTGATCTCCTTTATATGGAAACATTTAATTATATGATCTATTAGATCATGAAATTGTACAAGGACGTCCGATTACTTCCAATGCTGGAGTGCCTGCCAATATCGGAAGACCTGGCAGTAATGACAATTTGTAAGGGAAAGATGAATTGAAGTTTGTGTCGGGGAGGGCACTCAGCTTAGCTAATTCGTGCAGTAATATTGACCATCGTCTTGCGGTGGTGTAATGGTTAGTATTTCTGCCTAGCAAGCAAGAAGACCCGGGTTTGAGTCCTAGCCACAACACAAATTTTTTAAATTTATTTCGTCTGCTTCGATCATTATCCTTTATATGTGTTCTGGAATAGCCCCCCACAGATCACACGGCAAACTGTATCGATGGCCGAGCATAGCAGGCAGTGCGAAGATAGAAGAAATCCTCTGTACGCATCTCAGCCAGCAGTGGCAAGACTTGAATCCAGAAAAGATTTCATTAAAGTTGTACGTCCACTAAACGAAAGCCTACAACTTTGTAGAAACAGAAATTGGATAAAGGCAGCCTGAATAGTTGGAACATTAAAGAAAATATCCTGCAGGATGAGAATTGGAATGGAGGGTTTTTAAGGGCCTAAATAGATATAGGTGTCAAATGGAAAAATCAAAGGATAACCCGTTCAGTTGCGGATACGCCGAAGAAGAGCCCTGCCAATGTGGAGAAAACAAACGACGACACACCTGTTGTCCTGTCCATCCTTGCTGGCCCCATGCACTTTCTAAGACCTGTGGTGGGCCAGCGACGCTGCAGTGAAGTGTGCTGAACACATGAGAAAGATATGAGCCTTGCTATAGACAATAATGACGACTTACGATATGAGAAGATCATGAATGTATATATGAATGTGTAACTATTATTTAGTTGTATTTGTAATCTAGTATATACAGCCTATTAATTAATTACAGATGAAGCCCAGACACGATTAAATGAAATAAGCAATGGTTTTGGGGTTATTGCTGCGCACCTTATCTTTGATATAGCCCCACAAAAAGGAGTCGCATGTCTTCAGATTGACGGCGATCGAGGCCCATGTCAGTGATCTCTCGGTACCTCATAACCAGAATGCGGTCATCAAAGTGCTGCTCCAGGACATCAGACATTCTCCTACTTCGACAGGGTCGAGCTCCGTCTTGCATTAACCACCTCTTGTCGAAATCAGGGTCACTTCGGATAACGGGGTTGAAATCATCTTCCAAAATCTTCATGAACCGTTCGGTAGTTACCGTCAAATCAAGGAATATCGCACCGATTATTCAGTGACTGGACATTGCACACCACACAGTCACCCGCTGAGGATGAAGAGACTTCTCGACCGCGAAATGTGGGTTCTGAGTCCTCCAGATGCGCCAGTTTTGGTTATTGGCGGACCCATCCAAATGAAAGTGGGCTTTGTCGCTAAACCAAACCATCCACGAGCATACTAATTTCCATCATGCCCCACGGACAGCCATGCAGTTTTAACGTCCTGAAGCAAACCGTTCACAAGTTATAACGATTTTGTTTTGTATAGTTCGATAACTTTTGAATGTTTGGCTCCATAAAGTTTCCTTTCTGTGTCATGACTTCATGACAGAAATCTTCCGAGGACAGTACTTCTATTTATGGCATGTATCGGTTAGAAAAATGCAACGATGATAACTGATATCAGTCGAAATCGATTTGCAACACACCGAGCGAGGTGGCGCAGTGGTTCGACACTGGACTCGCATTCGGGAGGACGACGGTTCAATCCCGCGTCCGGTCATCCTGATTTAGGTTTTCCGTGATTTCCCTAAATCACTCCAGGCAAATGCCGGGATAGTTCCTCTGAAAGGGCACGGGCGACTTCCTTCCCTAATCCGATGAGACCGATGACCACTCTGTCTGGTCTCCTTCCCCAAAACCAACCAACCAACCGATTTGCAACAAGATAAATAAATTATGTTTCCGCGACTGGTTGCTATATTCCTATATAATTTTTTTAAGCTTGATAACTGTCACACTGTAGGCACTTGAACAATGTCACCTGCAGGTCACTCTCAGGGATATTATGGCTGAACCATTTATTATCCACACTATACATCTAGATCGTTAGTGCAGTGAAATAATAACGTAGGTAGCAAAAATAACTATCGCTCGGCCAGTCTGCTTCTTGCCCATAAAGACAGCTACTCAGACGAGAGCTGGATCCTCGTTTTTTACTACATGCAACAAGTGCAAATAAATAGAAACTGTAATTCAGTACAGCAGTCAGTCACAGTATTGACTACTCTGTCGTGTTTCTCCGCTGCTTTTTCTGAACTGCAGTGCAGTAACAGAGCTCTACCCCACAAAACCAATCGCTTACAATGAATGCTTCTGGCGTCCCGTTTTCTATGCTCGAGGGAATACACGCTGAAACCGAAAAACGCAGTGTTGCATACGTATGGCTGCCGTGCTAGCTGCATTGAGTATTCTGCTCACGAATTCTCCCGTTCGCGTAGCATTTGTCACTCTTTCCGCTTTCGGCCTTCCTGCATTTTACATTCGAACCGCTTGTGCACGAAGTAACCGTTTTATCGGCTGCCATCGGAAGTAGTATTGAGCAGTAAGGAATAATTTCTTTCTCTTCCTCCTATTTTCATCACAGAAACGCCATTTATACGTTCCTCGCGTTTGTATTAACATTAATGAAAAAATGTGGGAGTTGATTTCGCCTTTGTTTCCTGCTTATACGAACGTTTCTTTCGAGGACCATCCGAACTACCATGTCTCGTTCGTTAAAATAACGCACATACCGAAACAATTTAGTGAACAGATAGTTGCAGCTTTATTTCACGAAAATGTAGCTATACAATACTTTAGAACAGCTCTTTTCGGTTTCCACCGATTTTGTAAACTAAAACACATCACGACAGGGCTAACGACTGAGGTAGCTGTTGTCAACTACACAATGTTTCTGTAGCCTCATCAAGCGAGGCGTGTCCGACCCGATGACAGTAGTTCTGTGTGTAGTTATGTTTCAGTGGGACCTACAAAAGGGTCGCCTTTCCAGTTTTCAGTCCTCTGTCTTATGCGATGCGGCCCGCCATGAACTCCCTTCCTGTGCCTTTTCATATCAGAGTAGCATTTGCAACCTACAATCGTTTGCTAGATATATTCCAGTCTCAGCCTTCCTTTACAGAACAGTGTTTTCCATATATTGCTATCCTCTCCGATTCTGCGCCGAACTTTCTCATTCCTCACCTTATCAGTCGACATAATTTTCAACATTTGTCTGTAGCTCCACATCTCAAATGATTCGATTGTATTGTGTTACAGTTTTCCTTCAGTCCCACAGCCCATGTTTCGCTACCGTACAATTCTGTGCTCCAAACGTACATTATCAGGAATTTATTCCTCAAGTTGAGGACTATGATTGATTTATCTTCGCCAGGAAAGCCCTTCTTACTTGTCTTTTATTTCCATCATTGCTTCTTCGATGTGTAGATCGAACAGTAGGGGTGAAAGACATCTCCATCTTGACCACTTTTTAATTTAAGTACTTCGTTCTTGATCTTCCACTCTTATTATTCCCTCTTGGTCCTTGTACATATCTTATAAAAGCCGTCTCGCGCTACAGCTTACCCACATTTTTCTCACAATTTCGAACATCTTGCACCATTTTACATTGTCGAACGTTTCTTTCATACCATAAAAGAATCCCATTGGTTGTCATTCGCAGCTCCCTTACAGCTTAGCGGTACGTTGGCCATATCCTAAGCCCCGCTTGGTCACCCTTCTTTGGAAGCCATTCTGGGCTTAAATTTCAGCAAGATAATCCCCACCCGCACCTATCGAGAATTTCAACTGTTTGTCTTCGTGCTTACGAAACCCTATCTTGGCTTGAAAGGTCGCCGGATCTCTCCAGAGTTTACAATCTTTGGAGCATTGTAGCCATTTCCCTCGAATCAGCTGGGGATTTTTACAATGTAACTCGCCCAACGGACAGAATTTTGCACGATATTCCTCAGGAGAAAGTCCAACAATGCCAAGCCAAATAACTTCTCGCGTAAGAGCCAGAGGTCGACCAAAGGGCTAGTAACTTGCTCAACGTGTAAAGCTCTTTCTCTTGAATAAACAATCCAGTTTTCTGCAGCTGTAATCATTTGTTTCCCTGTACATGTAGATCACATCTATTGATTTCCTGTTGTGTACATAGTTCCGCGTAGTCAGCGTGTACACAACTTTCCCACTAGAGCGCGCCCCGCTAAGCACAACAGCGCAGGCGCAGCGCTCGTCCGTCTCCGCACTACGAGATGGCGCTGCCTTAGAGACGGACCAAATTCTGCTTCCGCCGATCCGCGTATTAATATGTAACGCAGCCAATGAGATTGCTGCTAATGTATAACCTTTTCTCCTCACGGATCACACTCACACAGTGATACCTGAACGCGCGAGGTTTTATGACGAGTGTACAGACCTCCGATTGGTCAGTCTGCATTAGTCTGTAGTCAAGTTTCAGTCTGCACCTAATAAGATTATCATATTCCTGTACATAACCATGAGAAGAAATGTATAGAGACTTTGTCAAGTATCAGAGATATGTGAGAATAAGATTAACGTACGAAGACCAAAGGGACTTCAGATTGTCAATTGTAAATAGCATCCAGAATTATTATTTTAATAAATGTGTGTGAAAATTACTAAAGTTCTGTTTAAAGTTGGTCACCGTCAATCTGCTACTCTAAGCGTGCAAGTGGCATTTCTATCGCCTGACCTAACGGCAGAAGATAAACACGCCACGATAAGACCACGAGACATACTGCTGACACTCGCCTACTTCGTTAGAGCGACAAGTCAAATAATCTGATGGTGTGTGTACCCAAGGTCTTACAGTACGCACACCACATTTCCATAAAATTTTGATAAATGCTTCTTGATGCGTCGTTTTCTTATGTTGCAGTTCAAGTGAATTATACTTATTCACATCAGTTTTCTAAGCAACCTCAATGGATGTGAAATTAGATATATAATCTGAGTTTTGATATCATATATGTACTAAACGTATGCACGTCCGTCTACATCTACTTCTGTATGGCTATTCAGCAAATCACACTTGAGGGGCTGGCAGAGGGTTCATCGAACCATCTTCACACTATTCTCTATTATTTCAATCTCAAACAGCTCAGGAATAAACGAACACTTTTATCTTTCGGTGCGAAGTGTAATTTCCCTTGCTTTATTTTGATGATTGTTTCTCCCTGTGCATGCTGGAGTCAACAAAATCTTTTCGGATTCGGAGGAGGAAGTTGGTGAATTAAATTTCGTAAGAAGAGCTCGCCCCAAATCCTCTGTCATGTCCATGACAATCTCTCCCGAATTTCTCGATTATACGATACATGCTGCCGTTCTTTGAACTTCGTCAACGTACTCCTTTAATCTTGTCTGGTAAGAATCCCACATGTTGCAGCAGTAATCTAAAAGAGGACGTACAAGCGTAGTGCAGGCAATCTCTTTAGTAGATCTATTGTACCTTCTATGTGATCTGTCAAAAAAAACCGCAGCCTTTGATTCACCTTCTACATTTTCTATGTATTGTTTCAAATTTAAGCTGTCGGTAATTGTAATTTATAGATATTTAGTAGTAGTAAGGTATGGGCGGTATCACCCCAATATTGATATCAATTTGATATGCAAGATAATTAAATAGTTCAGTTTAGTCCACACCCTCACCCCCAGATGACGTAATCTGTTTTTCTCATCCTGAAGCTGAGTCCCAGGCTCCTCCCTTTCCTCTCCTCTACACAGATGCAGGAGATGAAGAATAGGTTAGTGTACTTTACTCATTTTCGTTGGGAAACTGAAGTAAAGATCAGTTCTAATTACACAATTGCTGAAACAAATTGGTCATAATTACACAACTATGTAGATAGCACTTCAAAAGGATTGACTAAAATCGCAATATATCTCAGAAGTGCACGATGATATACAGCTGGTGTTATCCTGCTGGGAATATATTTCGCAGTACCACTCGAAACTAATGGAAGGGTCACTCAAACTCTACCCTTCACCTATATGTTTGGCGGGGTGTAAGCTACTATCTTTATAATTTTGTGGGAAATATATTCAACTGGAGAGATGCTGGTGTTGGACAGAGAGGAGTTTAATAAATGCATCACCTGTAAGCATACAGCTGAGGACTGTATCTATCGCTGTTTGACGTCAGAGTTCATTACAGACGCCTGCTCGACAATCACCATGCAGCCCAGGCAATCGGGGCCAATACACGATACCACAACTGATGAAAAAAGTACATCACCTAATTACACATCGGAACTCTCGTGAAAAAACCAGCACTCATAATGAACGGGTCATAACGCAGCACATATACTCGGGATTGGGAAAGAGTCATCGTAATAACACAACTTCGACAAAAACCGACCGCAGAAGATTGGAGAGGGGCAGAAGTTGCAGCTGTGTCCACCTCAATGGGCGCTCACGAACTGTACAGCTTGGAGGTAGACTCACCCCCCCCCCACTCCCCCTCTACACCCCTCATCACCCCATCCCTCTCTCACATTAAGTAGGGACAGAGGCCTGTTCTATCTTGCCACTGGTGGTCTATAAAGAGATCACACGTCCAGAATTGGTACAGAGTGTCTCCAGGAAGACTCTTCTGGGTTTAAATGTTCCCGCTGGCCACCAAAATCCCCAGACATGAACATTATTGAGCATATCTGGGATGCATTGCAAAGTGCAGTTCATAAGAGATCTCAAACGCCTCGCATTCCTACGGATTTATGAACAGCCCTGCAGCTTTCATTGTGTCAGTTCCTTCAAAAGTCAAATTGCTCTGAGCACTATGGGACTTAACATCTATGGTAATCAGTCCCCTAGAACTACTTAAACCTAACGACAGCACACAACACCCAGTCATCCGGAGGCAGAGAAAATCCCTGGCCCCGCCGGGAATCGAACCCGGGAACCCAGGCGTGGGAAGCGAGAACGCTACCGCACGACCACGAGCTGCGGACTCAGTTCCTTCCAGCACTACTTCACAAATTAGTTGAGTCAGTGCCAAGTTGTATTGTTGAACTTCTGCATGCTCGCGGGGCCCTGCCCAATATTAGGGATGTATACCAGTTTCCTTGGCTCTTCAGTGTAGTCTATGAGCAAAGTCTGTGTAGTTTTTACGTTCGACTGCAGAACTCAATTCGAATCTTATAATTTTGCTGCATCCAACGAAGTGAACCACCGCCAATTACATTTAGAGGTCAGGCTATACCCACCCTACACGTGTCCACCCTGCGCATAATTGGGAAGAAAGGGTTTCACTATTTAGCTGCGAAAATTATCAATGACTGCAGAATGGCCTCGATATTTCGAAAACCGTCATCGGACTGAAACGATAATTTGACCTACAACAAAATATATGCAATTTCTTTCAGCTTGATGGACAAATTACATGACCTGAGAGCGTCTCTTGCCTTCCAGTCAGTGTCTGTAAATGAAGTGACATTCACATGTGTATTACAAACATTTCAGACGCGTGAAATAGCGTCAGACCGAACAATATTTCACACCTTTTACTCACTTGTCGGAAAAAAGTATAATAACTTTTATTTCGACAACAACACGCTATAATTCTAGAGTACATTGCTGTTTTGAACACTATGACAAAGTCTCGTTTTACCAATGCGATGCTATATCACACGGGCATTTACGAAACAAATCGTGCTAGCCCGTCTTGTAATAGACCCTCCTAAAAGATTTTACCATATCTCTCGGTCTCTTCCGTTAAATCGAAACCAGTTACCGTCTGCGTGCTTACATTTGAATTTTCTGCTCCACAGTTTCCCTCTACCGACATGTCTGTAAACCTTCTATGACACAGTAGATTCTTGAGGTCGGGTTTTGTAAGCAATTTGATCATCACAGAATGTTCCACGCAATCTACTGACATGTCGGGAAAAACAACAATATCTTTTCTAGGTTCTTGAACGAGCTAAAATTCAAATTGTGTGTACTTCATAATTAGGGGTTATGAAGTATGAAATAACACAGGACTTGCCGTAACACCTATTTTTAAAACATGCAGTCGTGACGATAATATTAAAAACAGTCGTGATACCAAGAGAATAGATACATCCGACTTCTATAAGTTTTTTGAGCAAAATCGGTATAATTTTGAGAGAACTATCTGCATTCAAACTTCAACCAGTTATGCCACTCCTTATTAGAGAACCTCATATAAGATATTACGAGGTGTCTCTTATCCAATATATCGAAAACAAAAATACCACCTGCGTGTTGACATCGAGCGTATTACGTTTACACGTATCACTCCACGGGAGCTCTTGGTCAGTGCTCGACTTCGCTTGTTCAGATCTGTGTAAGTTTTTGTCCACTGTATTGGAGGAAGACCATATCCAACAGACTATCAATCACAAGAGAGGGTTCCTGTATTGGTCCTTTATAAGCAGTTTAAAACTGTTATTTCGGCTGTAACACATCCAAGCAGGGTACGACTACAGTTTTGTACACTTTGTTTTTCTACCATGATTTCGAGGTCTGTGTCAGGAGTTAAAATGATATTAACACGTTTTGATCCTTCGGCTCTCACAGAAAGCTGAACCTCGTGTGGTGAAAACCATGCAGCTCCCACACAGATTGGCAGACATAAAACATGGAGGCGATGTTTCGGATTGACAAAAATATGGAAGACATCGCGACATACGGAAACTGAAAGTTTGGGACATTGTACAGCGTTTCCAACAGTTATCCTAACGTTACGACCTATACAGTTAATTTCATCTTCCACAGCGACGGGACGTCGGATGTCTCAGTGTTGGGTTTGGATGAGCATTGTTTCCTCATTTGCTGTCATGTACATGATTACCGTTCTGGTGTTGACCATCGCCAGAGGGTGCCGTTTACAAAACGAGCGAGGTAGTAGAAATAAAAAGAGGTATTGTCATCTTATTGACGAAAAAAAGTAAAAATATGTGGAGGGCATCGCAGCAAACGGAAATAGGATGGGTCTGCAGCATTGAGGGTGCCTTTTACAACATATAATCCCATGCTCCGCATTGACAAGCAGCAGATATTCAGTATTGCGTCAATGCTCCCTCCATCTCAACCAAGTGGTGTCAGTCAATCTTTATGCGGTATTCAACTGCGTCAATGGACCGACGGGATGAGAAGACACCGTTGATATGTGGTGATGTACTATAAAGCACACTGCAGTTGATAGTGTGATTAATCTGAGCAGTTTTATCAGCTGTTCAGAAATTTCAACGCCAGCCACTGAGACAGCAGAATGCTTCACAATATCTGCATCATCGCTAAATCACCCCTCCACTACTTTGCGAGTACCATACACCAGATTGCGGATGGGGCTAGAGTACAGTGCAGTACGTCATTTCGACCATATACACCAAAGTATACTGGACCGAGTCCTATACCAAAGCATTTAGATTATCTACATATTTGCAGCGGATCGGCCATAGGGCGAAATTTACGATTACAACTGGTCACATTTGCCTCTGTGGGTGAGCGTTAGACAGTATTCATGCATTCGTAAGATAAAGTCGGTGATTGGCGGGTCACTCCCTCATCGTCTTTGACCTATCCACCCTGCAGTACCAATATTACACATGACACACATCCAGAAGCACAAGATCTCTCCAGATGTGTGCGTGTCGAGGAGGGTAGCACCTCTTATCGGTGTATAGTAGACAAGAGGGTCTTCCAGTGATATAACAAATGGGTAATAAGAAACTTGAGGGTTATACATGGTGGAGCTCCAGACGGAAGGAGTTTGAAATATTTCACGTAAATCAACCGTGCTGTCAATTCTGAAACATTATTCCACCTTCTGGAGTCAGTACGAGGTAGGTATCGGCATGAGAGAAATGATTGTAGAGCATAAACACACACTCTTATGGTTACACAGTTCATCAGCTAAAAATGCTAATTGTTAATGACATACAAGTTCGTACGTATTAGTTGTATTGTTAATACTCTAACATTGGATACATTTCTACAATATCAGACATACAACAACCACCCTGCAAGTGTCTTACCCCAATGACTATGGGAAAAAACTTTAAAATGACAAAACTACTTCCTTATGCACTATTCTGGTGTCCTAGGATGGCATCGTCAGTGTACCGCTACAGCTGCTCATAAACCAACTAGAACAAAGTCCAGAGACTGATGTTCCGTGTCTTAGGAAACTAATCGATTTTATACGTCTTTTTAAGTCGGAAAGATACGCACCCTAAATCACACTTCTAGTATCTGACGTGCTTGTAATTAGTAGTAGTATCAGTTTTGACGGGTGCGTCCACGTCTCAGTAGGAAATAGAGCGAGGAGTAACCAACATGAATATTTTCGACAGATGATGCATTGAATTACCACTCGCAGCCTGCTGCGCGAAAATGCACAGGAAGAAGAAGCACGACCAGCAGCCTTATTGCTGTTTACGGTAGCATCACCACAGCTGTGGTACAATTCCTCTTTCACAAACAAGTCCTGGCCTGTTGTTAGGTAGTTTTGCTCATATGTAGGACAATATAGCAATTTCGTTTTACTTCAACATATCTCGAGCACAGCCCCCTCACACTCTTTAAGGTGATAAATGTGACATCGGTACACTCTCGTGCAGAGCACTCTAGGGAATAGTTTCAGTCTAATAAACGCGTTGATTCTTCTACCTGATACTTAAGGAATAACATTGTCGGAACCGGCCATAATTCATTAATACGAAGGTGAGTCAAATGAAAACCTTAAATTTCTAATAACAAATAGAAATTTTGCGTCGTTATACTGTAAGTTTGTAAGCGTGCTACAAACAGAGTGCAGAATGGCCTGTAGGTAGCAACATAGTGCAGATGCACACATACCGTCGCAGTATCAGTATAAAGATGGCCGCCCCACTTGCGACTTGCACCATGGAAGAACAGCGTTCTGTTATTCGGTTTTTGCGTCGTGAAAGTGTGAAACCTATTGAAATTCATCGACGAATGAAGGTTCAGTACGGTGATGCATGTTTGTCACAGTAGCAAGTCTACGAATGGAGTAGGAAGTTAGTAAATGGTGTGACAGCAGTGGAAGATGCTCCTCGTCGAGGTCAGGCACGAGTTGTGTTTTCACAGAACATTGCATCAGTTGAAGCCATATTGAAGGAAAACCGCTGAGTGACACTGAATGACACTGCAGCATGTTTACAGATTATTCATAGGTCAGCACACCACATTGTGCATGATGTGCTTCAGTTTCGCAAAGTGTCTGCAAGATAGGTGCCAAGGAGCTGACTCCTCAAATGAGAGAACGACGTGTTGATGCTTGTGAAGAACTTCTTCGGCGCTTTGAACGAGAAAGTGATGGCCTCCTTGCAAGAATCGTTACTCGAGACGAAACCTGAGTTCACTTCCACCGATCGGAAAGGAAGAGACTTAACAAGGAATGGAGTCATTCCTCATCACCAAGTGATTTCCATATGCCTGGACCACTCAAAGACGCAATGGGAGAAAAGAAGTTCCGTTCTGATGAAGAGGTGCGCCACGTGGTGCATGAGTGGTTGCGCGGACTACCAAAATAATTTTTTTCTAAAGGAATTATGCACTTTGTAAGTACTGGAGGACTTGCAGTGAGCGTGGAGGTGATTATGTTGAAAAGTGATACAGCTTTGTACCACTTCTGCACAATAAATAATTTAAAAAAAATATTTAAGGTTTTCATTTGACTCACCCTCGTATCTATATTCGACTGCATGTGTGAGAACGTAGTTATGGATTTGGATACATACGTCACCTTTGTTGGAATATGCGTTATGAAATCCAGTGTAGTTTACAGGGGGAACTGGAGGATTAAAACTCAATGCAGACAGTGCATAATTTTTATGCTTTTCTCAATCTTGAGTGTCTGGCTACCTCCATCCCACCTCAATTCCACATTTCGTGGTATTTTTTCTCAAATATTATGTATCCTCATTCAATCTAACTAATTTTTTAAATATTTTTCTCGATTTTACATATTTCGCCTTATTTTCCTCAACTTTACGTATTACCCACGAGTTTCTCGTAATTATACCAGATTTTCTTTTATTTTTACCAATTTCATGTCATTTTCTCGTGTTTTTTGGTATTTTTCCGTATGTGTAAGGTCATATTGTTGGTATAGTCATTAGCTTTTTGATATTATTTGGTGATATTTGCGTGTCCTATACACCAGCCTACTAAAAACTCCCAAGGATTTACTCGTCTTGATGATCTACATGCATGCATTTAGGATAGGCATACCATGAAATCTATAGTGACACTCGCCTTGAACCTAGATGAGACTCAACGAGTCTGCAGACTCATGTAGCGATGGACTTGATGGAGTCTGGAAATCTGGCACTACGCCACATGTTCATCTGACTTCCATTCCAGCGAGTAGAGTTTTGAAACAGGGAGTTGACATGTGTACAGTTTTGGTTTTGTGCTGCTGCTCTGGCATTTTCCTCCACAAGTATATGCTCTTACTGCTTACCAGATGAGCCTCGCCACTTTCATTTACACCTTCCAACTCTGATACACCCCCACAACCATGTCAGGACATCTACAGACTGTAGATCTTGGGTACTTTTTTGTTAGTAATAAGTTATTCGTTAGTTGACAGTGAGCCAGTAGCAGTTAGCATCCTGGAAAGTGAGAGTTTCCGTTTCCCGTACCTAAAGAGTGCGCATCCCAGGCATCATAATCTACAAGTTGAGAATCAGGAAGTTATGTATTAGAACCACAACCGTCTGCTTCTGACAGCTCTACACGCATACATGTAAGCATTCATATGTAAGCATGCAAGTCTCGATTTCAACCTTTATACGTAATTTTCGTCGTGCTGAAGACTCGCAAAGCGCGAAGAAGTCGGGTATAAGCATATTTAAATTCATCCTGCTAAAGTGCATAACATCTACGATCCAAGTTATATTACCGATATTTCGTAACAGTATTGCCTAGATTCTGCAGTAATAACAGCAAACGAAGGCATCCTGCTGGTCACACCTCTTTAATACTCTTATGCATCCACGACGTTCTCACACATGCAGTCGAATATAGATACAAGGGTTAGTCAAATGTAGTAATAAACGAGGATCCAGCTCTCGTCTGAGTAGCTGTCCTTATGGGCAAGAAGCAGACTGGTGAGCCAAATGAAAATCTTAAATATTTTTTAAAAATTATTTATTGTGCAGAAGTGGTACAAAGCTGTATCACTTTTCAACATAATTACCTCTACGCTCACTGCAAGTCCCCCAGCACTTCCAAAGTGCATAATTCCTTTAGAAAAAAATTATTTTGGTAGTCCGCGCAACCATTCATGCACAACGTGGCGCACCTCTTCATCAGAACGGAACTTCTTTTCTCCCATTGCGTCTTTGAGTGGTCCAGGCATATGGAAATCACTTGGTGATGAGGAATGACACCATTCCTTGTTAAGTCTCTTCCTTTCCTGTTAGTGGAAGTGATCTCAGGTTTCGTCTCCAGTAACGATTCTTGCAAGGAGGCCATCACCTTCTCGTTGCCCCATCATCATCCCAATTCTGCTATATTGTGTGCTAGGTGTCCATCGAAAGGATGGAGACAAACCATCATGAGTATTATTCTTATATATGCAACAGAACAACACATTAGTCGGATGGTATAGTACAGTAGTAGTATGCGCCCAGTCACTCACAACCAAATACTCTAGTGATGCAATGCATTTGCTGTATTTTTTGTTTGTCTATGTCCATGCATGTGCTGCGGATGAAACCAATAAACTCGACCCTGTTGTCCCACTGGTGGATCCACGACGTACGATATCCAGAATGGTGTCTAGAGTAAAATCCACAACGCAGTAAGTCCAGGAAAGGATGACTCAGCAACGAGAGGGCTGGGTGAGGTTTGTGGCAGCTATCTGTTACACACCCACAGGCATAGACATATAAAAAAACTCTGTATTGCATCTGTAGAATATTTGGTTGCGAGTGACTGGGTGCACTCGAGTACAATAGTATACCGTCCGACTAATGTGTTGCCGGCGGTGTGGCCGTGCGTTTCTAGGCGCTTCAGTCTGGAACCGCGTGACCGCTACGGTCGCAGGTTCGAATCCTGCCTCGGGCATGGATGTGTGTGATGTCCTTAGGTTAGTCAGGTTTAAGTAGTTCTAAGTCCTAGGGGACTGATGACCTCCGAAGTTAAGTCTCATAGTGCTCAGGGCCATTTGAACCATTTTTTTTTGACTAATGTTATGTATCGTACATGAGAATAGTACCCACGAAGGACTCACTACCTCCTTCTGACTGAGATCTTGCACACAAAGTAGTGGAATTGCTATAATTATATGGTGTCATCGTGGATCCGTAAGAGTGTAAAAGGAGGCGTCATGGGCACAGCAAGATGTCACGGTTTGCTGTTATTTGACGCCATCCGCAACACTCACATGGCTTTTTCGCTCATTGCGGGTCTGTAGGTCGAAAATAACGTATAAATGGTTGAAATCGAGACTTCGTCATTGGAAATATTCATGGATAGTTGTATGTGTATAGAGCTGTCAGCAGCGGACGGTTGCATAACCAATATATCCGCAGTTAATGTAGCTGGGGGCATAATCTATAGATAATTTCGCGTTGGACTCCATTTGTAGGTGCTGGCGCGTTGGTTGGTGACATTTAAATGAGAACTACCATCCTTTAGCGTCTCCATGTCAGCAATAAAAGCCACATCACTTGCTTATCATCTGTTCCCTGGACGGTTGAGAGTTGAGCCTTCATTATGTAAAGCTCTTCTTCTTTTCGCGAAAGGTAGGTAGTTAGAGTTATTTTCTGTCGAAATTATGTGGCAGCGGTCTTGTACAATATGACAGCAAAGAATGGCAGGCTTACTACCGTGGCACACGCGCCAATGCATCCAGGTTCCTAACCGTGAATTAATATAAACATAATTAAATATGATTAATTGGTGTTTCCGTAAAAAGATATAGTTTAAGTTAGTACTGAAATATATTCTTTAAGACCGAGCAACTTGTCCCTACTTGGCCCTATCACAGACGTTCCACAGTTACAGTCACTCGCTTACGTAGTTCTTCAGGAGTTGTCATTGCTCCATGGAATCTGACAGCCACCTTTGAATCAAAAATGCTTTCCTCCATTACGAAATTAATCAAGTTCTTCAAATTATTCGGTTTTATTCGCCATATCACACTGCACACCTGCATGGGATTCGCTGAACGAGGCTGTTAGAGAACGGATGTCAATATTCAGAAGTTTCTTAGTTAACATGAAAATGTTATTACTTCACCAGTATTCATCTTTCCACGAAAATCAGGGGCCTGCCCCGCTGGCTTTCTCAGCCTTGACTGAGTAGTACACCCGCCTTAGACAGGCGAGCGCCACCCGCGCCCTGCCCTGCAGGTACTATGGGACATCCCCGCGCCGTCGATGCCGCTTCACCAGAAAAGCGTTGAGAAAGGGCAGGTTCTACCTGTCAGGTATAGGAGCGATATCTGTTCCCTTACATCCACCTATTAACTGTTTCCAAATTCGCCGAGAAACGAGAATTTTTGTAAATACGATGAAACGTCCCAGAAAGTAATGAATAATCTATAAAATTATGTAAACTGGACAAAACGTCCATAAAATCTAACTGGAAATACCCAAGGATTAGCAAGATAATCAGAAACTGCAACAGCGTCCCCATAATTCAGCGTTCTAGGCGCTGCAGTCCGGAACCGCATGACTGCTACGGTTGCAGTTTCGAATCCTGCCTAGGGCATGGATGTGTGTGATGTCCTTAGGTTAGTTAGGTTTAAGTACGTCTAAGTTCTAGGGGACTGATGACCTCAGATGTTAAGTCCCATAGTGATCTGAGACATTTGATCCATTTTGAACCATAATTCAGACCATCAGCAGGTGGAAAAACGTGCCTACCAAAGCGTGGTTCGCGACCCAATCCCCTGAAGCGAGTCCATCCCCCTCCATCTCGACTTCGGCGGTGCCCTCTTGCTCCTACCGTAGCCACGCCCGCCATCTGCAGGGATGGGTGCCAACTACTGTGGGTCGTGATCCCTATATATCCCCTATACGTAAATGTCATAATACACAAAATACTAAAACGTCGAGCTTTATTTCTTCATGTGTCACAAACTCCTAACTTACTATGACACATTTAAATATTTAGGATGGATTTATTTAATTTTATCTTGGCAAGTTTTGCAGTATCAATTTCGATATTTTACGTTCCGTGGGACCCGCAGAATAAGATACGTCATTATAAGACATAACGAAAATGAAAGCTCCAAAATTAGCTGCAATAAGGTAACATATTTTTAACATTTTACATGACAGGCCTATTTCGTCTTATTTCCATTATTAAGTGACCTGCGAAAATACCATTGGTAAGATTATCGATCAGTAAATCGTGGCTGTTTTATGTTTTATTTACACAAGCACTTACGTGTAGTTGGAAGTTACGAGCATATAACATCTGTAGCAAATTTTCTCTGTCAACTCGTGGTAAGATTTTTTGTAGTTACGAAACGTAAGAAATACATTTTTAACAGATATTTTGACAGTTCAGTCCTCTGTCAGTTCTTTACTGCTATGCTATATGCTTACGAAGTACATACAGCTCACCAGGGATGATGTTACATTTCGTTATCTTAGTTTCCTTTGAATTTTATCTCTGGTCCGTGTACTTTTTGTTTTCCATGTGACTACCCCTTTTCGTGTTGTTTTACGCAATAAAGTTTGTGTTTAAAACCTTTGTGTTCGTTTAGAATTTCGTGTGATGTTTTCATCTACGGATATATATTTCCAGTTCTTCAAGAATATGCATAGTAAGTCTTTTCGGTATTCTGTGCAATGTTTCTAACACCACAAAGCCGAAAAAATTGAGACTGCTTCAGAGATATTACACAGAACATCAAAAGGACCTGCTATAAACATTCTCGAAGAATTGGAAATAATTATGTATACAAGAAAATATCTACCCGAAAATATAAATGAACAGGCAGATGTTAAACATAAATACACTCTCGAAAACTTGATTGACACAATAGAATACGAAAAGGGACAATCATGGAAAACAAAACGTATGCAGACAATAAATTAGATTCAAAGAAAATAAGAACAACGAAATGTAACATCGTCTCTGGTAAGATGTACCCAAATTGCAAACATATAGCCTCGTAGCAAAGAAACGACAAAATTTTTAACTGTCAAAATAATGTCAAAAACGTATTTTCTGCGTTTCTAAAAAAAGAAAAAAAAATATTGTACTTACCACGAGTTGATAGAAAAATTTTCAGTAGATATAATATAATCGACCCTTCTAACTAGTTGCAAGTACCAATGCAAGTGTGAACATAAAACAGTCAGTATTTACATGAAGATGAGCTTACCAATGTTGCTTCCGCAGGTCACTTAATAATTTACATCATATAGATTTCAGTCAGCGTTGTAGCGAAACGAAATTGATGTTGGAATGACTCATTAGAAATTGCATTACACTGAGTAGATGTACTTGATTGAAGTAAATGTTCTTTCACAAATTTATGTTGCTGCGCGGAAAGATTTCATATGAAGAGCGAAGTCTGCGAGTTTCGAGTAAGGATCTTTTGGTATGATTTCAGAAAATCCTGCATCCGTTCTTGTTCTGCAAACGCCTCCTTGAAGATCACTTCTAAGACTTCGAAGACTAATTTTCATTGGATTATGATATCCAGATCTATAGCTTTAACACTTTAAATTGGCTGAAACTCACTGCAGACTTAATCGATAATGGAAGTAAATCTTGAAAATTTTACTTCTATTTAATCTTGATTCAGTTGACAGCAACTGGGGAAGAAACACAAATCTGCAATTTAATCAACTTACGTTTACATCGAAATATGGAAATATCTGTAAACATACGTGAAAACTTTCCCTCGCAAACGTACACTTGACAGCAAAAAAAGTGGGTAATTGCTGAATACAACCAACATAACGTAGCTGTGTTGCAGGTCCTCTAAACACCAAAACCCCGTGGGGCACAGTCGTTAGACTACACACAATGGGTACTGCAAGAGACTACTAAGAGACCAAAGGTCTTTATGGCAGTCAGTCTAAGTGTCAACTAATATCGTCATACAAAACATATTAGAAAACACGTTCTTAGCGATAAGACACCCCATAACACTGATAAACTAACCTTAATTACAACAAGTGACATTCCAAAATTTCTGAGAAAACTGATTATTTTACATATATCGTACAGTAATCCTTAGTCAAAATTAAATACTTGAGGCAATATATGGAGTTACAAAGCTGTACGGCAATTGGAAAAAAGTTTTTCGCTCTCTAAAGATTTTCCATCCACGTGCTGCAGGTCGCTCAGCGGCGAGGGAAACTGGATAATGGACGAACCCGTAGAAAATCGCGATCAACGGCAATAAGCAATCTAAGGAAATCACAACATTAACAGCGAATCACCAGTAATATCATTGTTCTCGTAACACATCAACAGCTACGTGTGCACAAATTTGAACTTTAAATGACATGACCAACGTCGTCGTTCTGGACCTGGATTCAAACCCAGCACCTATAGTTATTGCTAACTAAGCTAAGCTTTGTTTGTGCCTTATTGAGACCGGATCACTAGGCATAAAGAGATGTGAAGTACAGAAGTTAGCACCACTATCAGTTATCAATTCAGATCCTGAAAATAAATGACGAAAATGTTTGTACTGAACTGGGAATCCTGTCATAACAGTTACCGTCCTGGGAACTTCCCTCAGCAACGTTTATATGGTGTCATTCACAAGGAACAAGGTATGCTTATGTTTAAAATTGAAATACCATCATATAAAGCTTGTAACAGGCATGCGAACCCAGCACCTAATCGGATTGTTATCAAAGTACAGTAATGCTCTAAAGAATCCGAACGACTTGGATTGCATTTCGTCTGATGCCCATGCAACCCACATAACGCAGCTGTGTAGCAGGTCCTCTAATCGCACCTTGATACAGTCGTTTGACTATTGAAAATGATTCCTACAAGTCACTACTAGAAAACACTGCTCTGTATCGCAATAGCTCAGGATGTTAAGTAATACCACGATACTAAAAATATCAGGGAACACCTCATCACAGATATGACTGACCTTAAGGCTTGTAAGCTCGCATTTATTGCAATAACTGACATACCTGAAATGTTAGCACTCTCATTATTACGTCAGATAGGTAATGCACGTAATAAGTTCGTCGTATTCATGATTTCCTCTTCAAAGTAACATATCATACTAGTTATTTAACACAAAATGTCTTTAAAAATTTACGTTATTCACGAGCAGCTAGTTGAGAATATGTATGAACTTCAAATGACACGACGAACCGCCTCGTTCTGCATATGGATTCAAACCCAGGTCATGCAAACTAAGATTTCGTGACTGACAGAAATTAACAGTCATTAATGACTAGGCATAAAGAGAGTGATATACGTCGATTTTGGACAGTATCAGTTAACAGATATCAACTTTAAATTACATAACATAAACATTTTTAACGGTCGCGAATTCCTACCCAGTATCTATTGTCCCTGTTAACGAACTACGAGAGATGTTAAATACTGTTTCTTCACAAGTAACGTAATTGGAATGCAGTGAGGTAAAGCTTTGTGTTGGACAGGGATTCGAACCCAGAATGTAATCGGATTGTTATCGAAGCACAATCAACTCTGACATATCGGATTATCTCGGCAGTAGGTAGATGTATTAAATGAAATGACGAGACGAGACATTAATTTTTTCCTTCCCAGGACTCCAACCCGGCACATATCGCTGTTATATTCTAGAGAAAAGGAACGTTGTGGGTTTGTTACACTAGCAGCGACATGTCAGCATGTTTGAACTAGAAATAATTTGACGAAGTGTTCAGTGCTGACTGAGAATCGAACCCCAAACATATCGTTGTTGACTACACACAAAGAGATGACACTTACCGAATTTTTCTCCACCAGCAGCTCGCAATAACATCCTTGAACTTACAGTCATCTCGCAAATAGTTCTGTGTCTCACTAGGAGTCAATCGCAATTGGTGTCCTTATTTCTGGTCAAACACGCACACATCTTACTGTTGGTGGGTAAGCTATTGATACTCAAGCAATATTCGTGGACAATAAAGAAGAACGATAGGAGTGCGGTTCGACTGTCGCTCAGGCACAAAAATTTGTGTCCTTATTTTAGATTAAACACCTAGCAGCTGGCAAGAAAAACCGATATGTAATATCTGATTTTAACTAGTTAAAAATCCGATTACGTCTTGGGTTCATATCTCCGTCGCAGAACTTCACATCATGCGCTTCATCTTTAAATTCATACACACTTCTTTACTTCTGAATTGGGGTATATCAGACATTTTTTGTGGTTAGTTAACATGGATGGAAGGGTCCTTATAGGAGTCCCGGTTTATTACAAAAACTGTCGCCTTTTGTTTTCAAGTTTAGGTTTGGTTACTGATATAGGCAAAAATTTCGGTACTCCATGACTCTTCATGGATAGTCAGTAATATGATATGATTAGATTAGATTAGATTAATACTTGTTCCATAGATCATGAATACGACATTCCGTAATGATGTGGAACGTCATTTTAATGAAAGATTCCTTTACATACCAGTATTCAATTTCTTTACAACAATTTTTTAACCACTCTCTCTCTCTCTCTCTCTCTCTCTCTCTCTCTCTCTCTCTCTCTCTCTCTCTCTCTCTCACACACACACACACATTCTCCTTTTATTTTTATTTTTTTCTTGTGCTCGACTATCGGCGAGGCACGAAAAGGTCCGTGAATGAGTTTCTTAGTTTTGAGTACAGTTGCGAAAGAAATATAAAAACAACTATGAGAGTTACTGATTTATGATGCTTAGTAGCAGTCAGTTCTGAGTATTATTAGCAACTAAGCTCCAGCCCCTAAACCTAGTTACGGAAATGCGAATCAGACGCATTACGTATTCCAGGCCGTAGCAGCCGCGTCTTTGAGGCGCCAGCTATGGTCACTTCCCAGCCCGCTGTAGGATCACATCGGTTCGTCTTCTTCCTGCTGGTAATGTAACTGAGATGTGGCAACAACGCAAGGTATGTTTGGCAATTCTGTGATCGACGAGTTACTTCCTGGTGTGCACGGAATTAAGCCTCAAAGTTCACCTGATTTCTCGTGTCATTTCCATTGAATAACCTGAGTTGTTATCGCTTGAGGTGTAACAGAAGATTGTATATTTACGGTTTTCAGCCCAGCAAAGTCATTGAACAGGGCAATCGCAACTAATCTCGTCATGTAAATAGCGGTTTACGAGTTCTAGCCACTACTGACCTCGTAAGAGGAAAGCGCAAAACATATCAATCCGCTAGCTCTGTGTTGACGTGCTCACCTGTGAAAACGCGTCTGTTATGGTTCGCGGTTCCAGCCTCGCTGAATGTAACGTTTTTATCCCTTCTGAGTAAGAGCTGCAAGCAGTCAGATAAAACATCGATAAACAAATAGTAAGAAAACACTTTCAGCTAATAGTGCAATGGCGAAAAATTTACAATGCTGTACAACAGGTAACGCCTCTTTCCGCTGCTGACAAGCAAATTTTGGATTTCTAGGAATACGTAACTTTATTTATGAAATGCCACGTTTGCATACCTCTTGAGTATGACACAGCATACCATTTAAACAAAGACCCAATCGAAATCTAAGTGAGTAGTATTTTACTAATTCGTGCAGACAGAGGCACGCTTGTGTACAGATACTCAGTTTTCTTAAAACAGACTCTCGTCGTAAGGTTATCGTGGGTAGTTTTATTTCATTTCTTACAATACAGTACACAGTTTTCGTAAGGTTTCTTTTAGTGTTGTTAAAACAATACTAAACATGAGAGAGAAATTAATCATCAACGATATATGCGAAATCTCTGATGTTATCTATAACAGTCTGACATTGCACATGCAGTTTATTGATTACATGCATGTAAAAACTCGTTAAGAGTTAAAGCTGTCAAACAAGGTTTGAAGAAGAATAAAATACCACTACCAGACGACAGCTAATATAGAAAACTCTTTTCTGACTATTTTGGCACGATGCACTCTCCCCATACATAATACAAAAGCTTCGAGACACATCTGCTGCCTGGCCATCTATTAAACCAGAAAAGAACAAAATGACGCAGAAGTTAGCCTTTTTTCCACATGTTATTATTTTGGGCTGCGAAGTGAAGAGAATTATGTTCAAAGTTCCATTAAATTGATAACTTCAGCAGACAGCAGAATTGTGTTTAAATAAATATAGTAGCGAATGTAATAGAACACGCGACGTCTTATCAAAAGTGCGCGACGCTTACCGTTACGCTAGTAGCTGTGACGTAGCTACAGCACCTCTGGAAGTGAAGAACAGTTCCTCCAGAACTTCGGCATTCCACAGTGCTGTGAGATAATGGATATGGCCGGATCTAGAGTTCTGAGAGACAGACAGTTACAGCATTTCTTTTGTACTGCACGATGGTTTCAACAAACAGTTTGCGCAAGAGAGTAGCTCAAATGGAAAGGAACGCTTCTTATTTAAATTTCTGTATCCTACACTGTTGCCAGTTCTGTGTAGATGACATTTAAGTTATTTTATTTCGGTGATGACAAAATAGAGTCGAATGTATGCACTGGATAGCCAAGGCAGCTAGTTCATGGCGATTCGGCCAACCGAGTAAATGAATGTACTGAACATCCTGCAATCCACTACAGGGACCCTGTGTGTCAGAAGTCTCATGTTGTGTGCCGCAACGGTGTTATGATAGAGAAATGAGCCGTAGAGAAGTGGTTGTGGTGGTCTGCTGGACTCATGATAGTTTCGTATGATGTTCGTCTCGGTTCGATTCCAACTTCTGCCGATGTGTTTTCATAGGGAGAGACAGATTCTATTCTCTTCTGGCTACGTCAAGTGAATAAGGTATAATTACCTTGTGGTCTAAAAATCACATTAAACGTGATATTCCTTCTCTACCAAGTAGACGTTAGGTGGAACCACAATAAAGTAAGGAGTGGCGACATGTAGAAATATCACCAACAACCTTTCTTATACTAGTTATTTATTTCTAGTGACGAAACAAACCCTGTGCTTGGTTACAGGACACTTATTCCATCTTTTATTTGAGCTTCTGTGTGTCGATAAAATTGGTTCTGAACTGGGAATGCAACTCAGACCGCCCTTAACGCGGAATTTGATTCCTTCGTGACAATACAGCTCGACTACAACTTGTTGTTTGTTCAAAACTGTAGATTCCTCTACATCTCCACATATTGCGCATGAATGGGTTGGAATCCTTGCCCAGCACTAAACTTTTCACTATGTATTATCAAGCTCTAGCATGAGAACACCAATCTGCTGGTGGATAATAATTTATATTTTTATTGCATTTACAATCGTTGTCAACACTAACGATATCTGACGTTTTTGACTCCCAGTGAGACACAGAACTATTTGCGAGATCACTGTAAGTTCAAGGATGTTATTCCGAGCTGCAGGTGGAGAAAAATTCGGTAAGTGTCGTCTCTTTGTGTGTAGTCAAGGCATTCCGGCTTTCGCTGTCGCCGCGCTTGGACGTGCTAGCTGGTTGCTCCGCGCCGTCGGTGTCCTTGCCAGTGTTTACTGTTTGCCGTTGTGTGTTTCTGTGTTCCGAGTGATTCACGTGTATTGTACTTTTTTGTGGTCGTCCTTTACGTCAGCAACTTGTCGATCTTGTACGGGATTCGGGCTTGACCGGATTCCCTACAGCTGCAGCGTCATGTCTACCACCATCCGGAAAAACACCCGGGTTTTTGGCTTTGACAAGGATACCCGCCGAGTTCAACCGACCGTCCTCGAGATTCATGACTGGCTAACCGAGGTAATAGGCATCACTTCTGATTCTGTGCACACCACCCACCTAGATTCTAATCGTTATTGCGTGTTTGTCAAGTTTCTCAGTCCAGTAGCAGTTGGTCAACTTCTTGAAAAAATCGGCAAACAAGTCCGTTTTGTTCATCGCGACGTCACCACTAGTATGGTTACTGTAACACGTGCCGATACCTCGATTCAGACAGTTCGAGTACTTAACTTGCCCATAGAGATTGACAATGCTAGAATTAAAGATGCACTTTCTAAGTTTGGTGAAGTTAAAGACATTGTCAACGAAAAGTGGTCGTCTCGCTACGAATTACAATGTTTCAATGGGATTAGATCTGTGGACATGGAAGTGAAAATGAACATTCCTTCTCACGTCACGGTCGATAGTTATAAGGCTCACATTATATATTCTGGTCAAGCCCCCACTTGCCATGTCTGCAATGAACTAGGCCATCATCGCCAGGACTGCCCCCGCCGAGATTTTGTCTTAACAAATAATCTCCAGCCGCGGCGTAGATTAACACTTAACGAGGTAATGGCAGTAGATACTTCTGGTTCTTCTGCACACCCTGATGTTGATGCTCCCCAGGCAACTACCTCCGAGACCCCGCCCATAACCGCTGATGCGTTTCCACCACTGCTGCGCCAGTTTGTCTTGAAAGTGAATCTCAGCAAAAGAAAAGGCCGCTGGAACATAGTGACGAGCATTCAGATGAGGAAGTATCTCACACGACTCCTGCAGCCAGGAAACCAAAACCATCAATCGCGGAGGATTTGGTACGAGATGATGTTATGCGGGTCGATTTTGAAGCCAATGCGGATGGAATTGAGGGGATGCCGAATTCTGAGACGCCGGATCATGAACAGAACCAATTTTGCGTGCCGCGCCCGAAGGATAACAGCAGCTACAACGCGCACGCAGTGAGGAAGTGTTGTTTGAACAACGCGCTACAGCTGACGCGCGACAACAAGTTCCGGGCGGAAGTTCTCAAGCGAAAGTGTTTACCAACCTGCCAGCTGCCGGCGGCAGTGCTGCGACAACGGCACCACCGCGTCTCAAGGAATCCACAAAAACTTGGGACCTCAAAACGCCCCACGACGAAGGTTCAATCCGCAGCTAAATCTCTCCGTTCCTCGCAACAAGGGCAATTCTTCGCAAGCGGATGTAGTACCCCGAAATATTAGTTATGAAATTGTCAGGGAAGGATTCGGTGATGACAACAGCAAAGAACTCGCTGAAGCCCATCCTCGGCAGTAGTAATTCCGTTGGTACAAGGTTTGTTCCATGCTGTCGCCTAAGTTTGCAAAGCTTCTTCGTGTTTCTTATGTCCTTTTATCCGGTTATGGTTCGCAGCATTCACTGTGTCGTTTTTGCTACAACCGGCCTTTGATTCGTAGTGTATCACTTGTTATGGTCTTTATTTCGCTTCTTGATCCAATAATCCTCTCATGGCTGCTCACATTATACCTCTTTTAATTCTGCAGCCGGCACTCTTGAGCTCGATGCCATCGTTTTGTTATACTTTTACATCTCATTACCTATATGCTACAGGCCTATACTATCACCTCCCTTAATATCAATAGGATTACGTCAGAGTTAAAACTTGCTTTATTAAAACAATTTTTTGTTTGACTCTGGTACAAATATTGCCCTTTTACAAGAGGTTTCAACATGGCAAATTAACATTCCCGGCTATGTTGCAATAATCAATTTCGCTCCCGAATTGAGTGCTTGCACAGTGATTTTAGTCAGGGAAGGAATACCTCTAACCGACGTTGAAAAGTTAGACTCTGGACGGGGTATAGGCGTGAATATCACGGGCGTCAGTGTAATCAATCTGTATGCACCATCTGGAAGCGCACGGCGCGCTGACAGATCGAAGTTTTTTAAGGAGGATATCATTTACTTATTGCGGAGAGACTCTCCAAACTTGATCACTGCAGGCGACTTTAATTGTTTATTGCACCATGAAAATCAATCCCCCAATTTTAATTATTCCCCTGAATTAAACTTTCTTGTCTCCCAAATGAAATTGAGGGAGTTAAGTATCCCACGCTTGTGAAATACACGCACATTTCACATAATTCCAGTAGCAGGATTGATGGAATCTATATGTCAAGTCACATAGTGAGGAATTTGCTGCAAGTGGAAATCACTCCAGTCAGCTTCTCTGATCACTGTAGTGTGAGTGCCTGCATAAACTTAGACCGGCAACCAACTCACTGGTTTAGGAAGCAGTGGAGCATGAATGTCGGCCTTTTAACAGACGACGAGCTCGAGGCTGAATTAAAGACAGCTTGGGAATTTGGCTTGCGCTCTGTACACAACTTTCCTAGTGGATTGGAGTGGTGGACCCGCAAGGCGAAGCCCAAATTACGGAAAGTAATTATATCTTATAGTATAGAGAGATCTCGGGCAGTTCACCGTACAATGTAATTTTGCCAAATGGTTTTAAGGGACTTGTATGATCAGGCAGATGGCTCAGACAGGCGCTTGTCCGACATCAAGAAAATTAAAGCGACAATATTAAGTTTAAAGAGGAAACAACTAGAGGGTCTCAAAGTTAAGTCAAAAGCCAGATCTGTTAGCGAGGACGAAACGGCTGCGTTATATCATCTGATTAAACATCGCAAGAACCGACGGCGGATATTCATGGACGAACTTAAATTAGCAAACGGTACTGTCCTCACTGTGAAAAACGAGATAATCAGAGAAATCCACAGGTATTACAGTGCCCTATATGAGGCAGAAGCAACGCAAGAGGACGATTCGGATGAGTTATTTGCGTTTACAACCTCCACAATTACGGCCGACGACAACGCCAGCTTATTTTCGGCTTTTAGTCCAGATGATGTCCCTGAAATAATTCGCGGCTCCCCTAAAAGAAAATCGCCGGGCCCTGATGGCCTTCCGGTCGAATTCTATCAACGATATTGGAGTATCATAGGTGATAAGTTGACACAAGCCGTTAACGACGTCCTGCGGGGAAAGTTTGTACCATCAGAACTTAAAGAATGTAAAATCGTGTTGATTCCTAAAAATAAGGGATGTAAAAAGATTAACAACTTCCGGCCGATTTCCCTTCTTAATTCAGATTATAAGATTGTTGCGAGAGCTTTAAACAAACGAATGATGCCGTTGACCGCAAACATAATTGGGCAACAGCAAACTTGTGCTTATAGGCGATCAATATTTCAGACTACAGCACAATATAGAGATATCGTCGCTCTGTCGTCTGCCAGCACCATTAATTGCGGCCTCTTTTTTGTCGACTTTTATAAACCATTTGATCGTGTCAGCCCTACGAAACGATGCGGAGGATGGGCTTCCGGCATGACTCCATCGCTGTCGTGCGCAATATGCTCACTGGTCTGGCCGCCACGATCTCCGTCAACTGCCACCTCACAAGACCAATTACCATCGCAAGGAGTGTCCCCCAAGGAAGCCCCCTTTCCATGTTGCTCTTTGTCATCTCACTAGAACCATTGCCGCTGCTAGTACAAGAGCACGTGACGGGCAAACGATCACCGGGAACAAAACTGCAGTTGGGGCATATGCTGATGATGTCGGCATCGTCGTGAGGAACAGGGATGATGTGATTCAACTGGAGGCAGACCTCAGAAGCTATTGTTCCGCTTCTGGCGCAAAAATGAATGAAACTAAAGGCAAATTTCTCCGTATAAGGGGACTTGACGATGTCGGCCGAGAATGGGCTAACCATGTTACGGAACACAAATCTCTTGGGACGATACTGACGGTCCCCCCACAAAGGATGATAACGGCGACTTGGCGGGATGTCTCGCTCAAAGTCAAGGGTGCTTTAATAGATAAAGTTTATCGCAGCATGGACCAAATTCAGAGGGTTAAATTTATAAATACATGTATCCTGTCGCGAGCATATTATGTGGCACAGGTCTTTCCAATCCCCACTGTCATAGCCAAACAGATAATGAGCAAGTTGACCAATTTTCTGTGGCGGGAGGAAATATTTCGAGTTGACGTGAAGACTGTGAACCTCGACCCTCTGCATGGCGGTATGGGTCTGACCGATCTGAACGCCAAAGTAATGGCTTTGTACATTAAACGGACGACATCCTTAATCCTAAACTACTCTGACACTCTTACGGCAAAGTAGTTTGAGGCAGTCGCGCCGAAAAGCGTAGAACCGCCGATCAATGTGCAGACGATCGACTACCAGCTCTCCCACATCTGCACATATCATCTGGAAAAGAGCTACTTGAGCGAGGTCCTTCTCCAACGTCGACCCTTAACTGCCAAGGAAATTCTGGAGCACAGGAAACAAAATAAGGGCAAGAACAAAATCGAACAAAAGCATACTAGAGTCAGTTGGAATGTCCTGTGGGCGAACACCAGCAGCAGTGTACTTCCGTCCTTGGTCAGGTCGACATGGTACAAAGCGGTTAACAACATTATCAGCACAAATGAGCGCCTGCGTGCGATTGGGCTAAGCGACACAGCCCATTGTCCAGATTGTCGCCAAGTGGACACTGTTCCCCACAGATACACTTGCAGTCACCGCATGCGCAATTGGCAATGGGTTCGTCAACAAGTCACCCTTATAACTAGGACTTCTGAACATAACATAGACACGAACTTACTGCACAGACCGGACGTCAAATATTTTCCGCCAGCTAAAAGTAATGCCGTAATGTGGCTGTTGGGCCAATATACAAGTCATGTCTTCAATCAGCTGACGGGCGACGATTACAACGAGTTCCTGTTACACTTGGAAACGGAATATATTAAAATTAAGCACTACACGGACCACCGTCGCGAGTACGGTAATATTCTCCATATTGCATTCAATAGAACAGCTATCGGATAGCTGTTCGAGCTCTAAAACCTTCACCGTTTATGTATCAACTGAATGATGTGGCTCCAATCCCATATTGATGCTTTCCCACAAAGAAAAAAAAAAGCGCCGAGCACTGTGGGTGAAAAAAAAGTTGGACTGATGATAGTTTCGTATGATGAAACTTCCTGGCAGATTAAAACTGTGTGCCCGACCGAGACTCGAATTCGGGACCTTTGCCTTTCGCGGGCAAGTGCTCTACCATCTGAGCTACCGAAGCACGACTCACGACCGGTACTCACAGCTTTACTTCTGCCAGTGCCTCGTCTCCTACCTTCCAAACTTTACAGAAGCTCTCCTGCGAACCTTGCAGAACTAGCACTCCTGAAAGAAAGGAAGTTTCATATCAGCGCACACTCCGCTGCAGAGTGACAATCTCATTCTGGAGTTTCGTATGATGTTCGTCTCGGTTCGATTCCAACTTCTACCGATGTTTTTTCATAGGGAGAGACAGATTCTATTCTCTTCTGGCTACGCCAAGTGAAGAAGGTATAATGGCATTGTGGTCTGAAAACCACATTAAACATGATATTCCTTCTCTACCAAGTAGACGTTAGGTGGAACCACAATAAAGTAAGGAGTGGCGACATGTAGAAATATCACCAGTAACCTTTCTTATACTAGTTATTTATTTCTAGTGACGAAACAAACGCTGTGTATGGTCACAGGACACTTATTCCATCTTTTATTTGAGATTCTGTATGTCTATAAAATTGGTTCTGAACTGGGAATGCAACTCAGACTGCCCTTAACGCGGAATTTGATCCCCTCGTGACAATACAGCTCGACTACAACTTGTTGTTTCTTCAAAACTACAGATTACTCAACATCTCCACACATTGCGCATGAATCGGTTGGAATTCTGGCCCAGCACTACACTTTTCACTATGTATTATCAAGCTCTAGCATGAGAACACCTATCTGCTGGTGGATAATAATTTTTATTTTTAATGCATTTTCATTCGTTGTCAACACTAACAATATCTCACGTTTTTGACTTCTAGTGAGACACAGAACTATTTGCGAGATCACTGTAAGTTCAAGGATGTTATTCCGAGCTGCTGGTGGAGAAAAATTCGGTAAGTGTCGTCTCTTTGTGTGTAGTCAACAACGATATGTTTGGGGTTAGATTCGCAGTCAGCACTGAACACTTCGTCATATTATTTCCAGTTCAAACATGCTCACATGTCGCTGCTGGTGTAACTCTCATTTTCTCTAGAATATAACAGCGATACGTGCCGGGTTGGAGTCCTGGGAATGATAAATTAATGTTTCGTCTCGTCATTTCATTTAATACATCTACCTACTGCCGAGAAAATCCGATATGTCAAAGTTGATTGTGCTTCGATAACAATCCGATTAGGCTCTGGGTTCGAAGAGCCCAACACAAAGCTTTACCTCACTGCATTTCAAGTAAGTTACTTGTGAAGTAGCAATATTAAACATCTCTCGTAGTTCGTTAACAGGGACAATAGATGCTGGGTAGGAATTCGCGGCCGTTAAAAATGTTACGTTATGTAATTTAAAGTTGATATTTGCTAACTGATACGGTCCAAGAATGAGGTATTTCAATCTCTTTATGCCTAGTCAGGAATGACTGTTAATTTCCGTCAGCCACGAAATCTTAGCCTACATGATTGGTTCAAATGGCTCTGAGCACTATGGGACTCAACAACTGAGGTCATCAGTCCCCTAGAACCTAGAACTACTTACACCTACGTAAGCTAAGGACATCACACACATCCATGCCCGAGGCAGGATTCGAACCTGCGACCGTAGCAGTCACGCGTTTCCGGACTGAAGTGACTAGAACTGCACTGCCACCGCGGTCTAGCCTGATTGACCTGGGTTTGAATCCATATGCAGAACGAGGCGGTTCGTCGTGTCATTTGAAGTTCATACATATTCTTAACTAGCTGCTCATGAATAACGTAAATTTTTAAAGACATTTGGTGTTAAATAACAAGTATGGTATGTTACTTTGAAGAGGAAATCATGAATACGACGAACTTACTATGTGCATTACCTATCTGACGTAATAATGAGGGTTCTAACATTTCAGGTATGTAATTTGTTGCAGTAAATGTGAACTTACAAGCCTTAAGGACAGTCTTATCTGTGATGAGGTGTTTCCTGATATTTGTAGTATCGTGGTATTACTTTACATCTTGAGTTATTGCGATACAGAGCAGTGTATTTAGTGGTGATTTGTCGGAACCATTTTCAATAGTCAAACGACTGTACCAAGGAGCGATTAGAGGACCTGCTAGACAGCTGCGTTATGTAGGTCACGTGGGAATCAGGGGAAATGCAATTCAGGTCGTTCGGATACTTTTAGCACGACTGTACATAAAATCAGAAGTTAAATATCAAATGTTTTCACCAATAGCGAAATGTTGGAACCTTAATTGACGATTGAATTGTTTTTGCCTGACTGGGATTCGAACCCTGCATCCAGCACTGTAGTTTTCTAGCCAGGAACAGATGATAAACAGCTATTGATGGTTCACCATTAGTGAGATGGGCGCATGTTTAGCTAGACATCATGCGACGAAAAGTTCTGTGCTGAATGGAATTCAAACCCCGCACACGTGGTCATGAAGAAACTTTAGCTACAAAATTCTTTTCCAATAGTAGCTAGGAATGGTACGTTTGTACTTTCAATGATGTGATGGAAAATACTCTGCTAGCTAGAAGTTGAATGGCTCTGAGCACTATGCGACTTAACTTTTGAGGTTATCAGTCACCTAGAACTTAGAACTAATTAAACCTAACTAACCTAAGGACATCACACACATCCATGCCCGAGGCAGGATTCG
This sequence comes from Schistocerca americana, assembly GCF_021461395.2. Lineage (NCBI taxonomy): Eukaryota > Metazoa > Arthropoda > Insecta > Orthoptera > Acrididae > Schistocerca > Schistocerca americana. The sequence continues at coordinate 100,301,722 of NC_060121.1, forward strand.
AACCTGCGACCGTAGCGGTCACGCGGTTCCAGACTGAAGCGCCTTTAACCGCACGGCCACACCGGCCGGCGCTAGAAGTTGAATCCACAACATGTCGTCGTTGGTGACCACAACGAACACAACGTCAAACCCAAAACCGTTTTCACCAGTAGGATGGAGAGGAATGTTTAAACATGAAAAGACGTAAGGAAACGTTTGATCTTGTAATGTTGTGATAAAAAGCTCATCATGTGGCTGTGAGTTGAAACGAACACGTTACAGCGGACAACGCACGAAGAGACGTTGAAAATGCAACTATTTTTCACCAGTAGTTCAGAGTACACATTCTAGGGCTTGAAATGAAATAATGAATAATTTGTGCTGATCAGGATTCGAAAACAGATAGGTGCCTTTCGAGGACGCCTAGAAGAGTTTGCAATCTTCGGGAACACAGTGAAATCGAATTCTAATCCCAGTCCAGCACCACAATTTTCAACGTCTCAGTTTCAAATAAAGTAAGAGCCTTGTGAACTTACATGGCCATTGGTTCATTAAATTAAATACGTTTTCTAGTTTACGACGGCTTGCTGGCGGCAGAGTCTCTGCCTTACGGGGTTTCTCCATCTGTCACAGCTCAAACGAGTGCCCAGTCGGTAGCGAAGGGATGTTATCTTTACTGCGGATATTGAACTACGGAGCTTACTGGCGTTCTGCACTTGGCGTTACTAGGGGTGAAGCAGAGCTACTTGTGTGTGTTAAAAATCTACGCCTGACGTGAGATGTGAACCTACACGTCAATACAAGATTAATCCACCAGATCACAGAACCCCCTGCCAAGCACATATTTATGAATTGAAGGGTATTCATTTAGATGTAGATGCAGATGTCAAGGGACGCGTAACAGGAAGGAGGGCGGGATCTGGGAATAGATAGAAGTGCAGAAGTGCAAAATATAAGCATGAAATGCTTGGAAAGTGTTGCTTACTTAGATGTGTGCCACAGTTCGTTTTTTGTTAGGACCGAGAGATATGAAGGACTGTTCTCAGAACGAAGAATGGGTTATAGGGAAGGGGAGATCAAAGAATACGGTTTCATAGGTGGTGAGAGGAATGATAGAGAGTAATGACAGCAGCAATTAAAAGAGAAAATGTAGCGTCATTGGAAACCGCTAGATTTGTTTACAAAGTTTTGGGGGAGTGTAATAGAAGGGCACTTGCGGCGATAGCGTCAGAGAGAGAGAGAGAGAGTGTGAGAGAGAATAGAAGAGATATTAACAACGAGTAAACATAAATGTACAGATGTGTGTGAAATCTTATGGGACTTAACTGCTAAGGTCATCAGTCCCTAATCTTGCACACTACTTAACCTAAATTATCTTAAGGACATACGTACACACCCATGCCCGAGGGAGGTCTCGAACCTCCACCGGGACCAGCCTCACAGTCCATGACTGCAGCTCCTTAGACCGCTCGGCTAATCCCGCGCAGTGAGTAAACATAATATGAAATCGTTGGCGTATTGTGTGGAGGACGGAGGGTGAATTCATGGATGGAGGGGAAGAGAGAGGCGAATTTGTAATAACAAAAACTACTGTGACAGAGTCCATCTACGCTGATTAGTTTGTAAGTATGTAGGCAAGGTATAAATGAAATCAAAATAGAATACTTAACAAACTGTATATTAAAAAGAAACCCACTTGAATTAAAAGGGCAACTCAAAGGAAAGCTAACCCATATTGTATCTTTTCTGTTGCCACGCGATCTTCCACTAGCTCCCAATCAGGAAAATTCACGGAAAAGATGACATATAACAAAACATATTAAGAACTCTAATATTTTATCCAGAATCCTTCATTATTCTGTACTTCTATCACGCGTCTTGGCATAGAATGTATAAGCCGTCGGATATAACAGCATGAAGAAACAACTTTCTCCCAGGCTTCCAGGACGCAGTCCCAAAGAGCGTCCGCAGTAGTTGGTTGGTTTCGTGGCCAGTTCTCTGTTAATGTTCTGGCGACCTCAGCCCACATGTTTTCCATGGAGTTTACATCAGCCACCCATGGCGGCCAGTTCATGACGTTGACGCCAATCGTGGAGAGCCGCTGCTGAACAAATGCAGACTTGTGAATGGGAGAACGGTCCTCTTCCAGTGTGACGTCCCCTTCTGCCTACAGCATTGGCACTGACGGAAGCATCACATTTTCCAATATGTGGGCATACTGCGCGCTGTCCAGAATTCCTTCTATCCCGTGAAGAATTCCCGCCCCTCTCGCAGAAATCCAACCCCAACAGGTGACAGATATCCGGCCACTTCTTCTCGTCGTGGTTTCATATTCGCGTCGATGGCGAGTCCCTTGCGGCCTGTAAACGATTCGTGGACCGTCGTTATTGGTGGAAAACACCTGCTCATCACTGAAAATGACGTTGTCCCATGGCGCCCTCAGATGTAGCTCCGCAAATGCTAGCCGATTTCACGGCGGATCGTCGTGCATGCAGTCCAGCGTCCCTCAGCCTTCGGCGAATTGTGTCACTGGAGCCGGGGAAGTTGGTCTCCCGCCGCAACTGCTTCGCGTTGGGATTTTCTCTGCTCCTAGACACTAGGTCCCTGTCTTCCTGCTGTGAGACACTCTCTTCCTGCCTGAGCCAGGAGCCCTGTTGGTGGTGCCTCGTTCAAGGGAGATCCTCCACCATCTCGTTGCAGTGGTATGTGGTACGCCATACCGTCTGCTAGCTTCTCTGATGGAACATCCTCCTTCCTCAATGAGAGCGACGACCCTACCTCGGCCGGCCGGAGTGGCCGAGCGGTTCTAGGGGCTTCAGTCTGGAACCGCGCGACCGCTACGGTCGCAGGTTCAAATCCTGCCTCGGGCATGGATGTGTGTGATGTCCTTAGGTTAGTTAGATTTAAGTAGTTCTAAGTTCTAGGGGACTTATGACCTCAGATGTTCAGTCCCATAGTGTTCAGAGCCATTTGAACCATTTTTTGACTCTACCTCGAATAGACCTCTCCCGGTGAGCCATTACGGCAGACAGCCCGATGTATATTTCTGCTTGCCGCTCTTATACTGATTCCAGGAGAGGAGGTAAACATATTTACGTCAAACGGAGCGGCAGAGGCAGAGGCATGCGGCGCGGCCGTGGTGGCTCGTCCCGGGCTGTAGGCCCACCAACGCCACCACCAGCTCGCCCACTTGCGTCTCGCCTCGGCCAGCCTGGCTGGCCCGTAGCTCGCGAGCCGCAGCTAGTACAGACCCGGGCCGCAAGGCCACGATCACCCCTTGAAGGATCAGAAGTTACACCTAATCTACCCAAGTCTGTAGTACAAACTAACGCAGCTACAGCTATTATGCTATAACATGTGCAGGCACACCTGTAGCTGACGATTTATTCAAATATTTGACGAACAGCACTTCAAAAATACATTCATTTTAAACATAGCTACCACGAAATATTTCGCCTAGCTAGCAATGGCATGACGGAGGAAACTATACATTCTTGTAAGCGCTGTGCGTTAGATGTAACCTTAAGAAAACCTGTATTCAACCACGACAACTAAGCGGAATGTAAATGTAAACAGGTTTGGCGGCAGCTTCTCCAAATAATAGTATATACTTAGTATATATTACACGTTTTGTGCACTTATAACATGTACTCAGTGTCTCAGAAACAATACGTGCTGCACGATGGAAATTACTTTGTGCTGAGGCACTTCATTTACATCTCAATGATACACGACTACTAGAGAACTTTGCTCTCTACAGCAGTCAATCCACTTGTAAATTAACATCATGATATCGCAGATATTAGGCAACACGTTACTAGGGATGAGTAAGGCCTTAAGGTTTGCAACTAAACGTGCTACTCCTAGCTACTACTGAATATGAAGTTGATTATTAACGTGTCTTCATAACCATGTGTGCCGCGTTCGACTCTCAGTCTGCATAGACGTTTTCGTCACCTTATTTCTAGTTAAACGTTGTGCACCTCTCGCTGATGGTGGACCAACACTGGACATTTCTCGTCTGTTCCTGGTTAGACGACGACGGCGGTAGGTGCCGGGTTCGAATCCCGGTCAGGCAGTACAACTTCAGTCGTCATTTAAGGTTCCAACCCCACTACTGGTGAGAAATTGTGATACATACATTCTGATTTTACGTACTTGGTCAACAATCCGATTAGGTGTGGGGTTCGCATCCTTGTCCCCAGCATTACATGATGGCATTTCAATTTTAAACATGTGCATCCTTTATTCCTTGACAATGCAACACTATACAACGTCTTTCGAGGTTAATTACCAAGAAGGTAATTGTCATGTTAGGGTTCCTGCTTTCGTACAAACATTATCGTCATTTACGTTCAAGTTGAGAATTGATAACTGATACTGGCGCAAACGTCAATATTTGACATCTCTTTCTGCCTAGTGATCGAGTCTCGATAAGGCACAAAGCTTTGCTTGGTTAACAATAGCTTTACGTTCTGGGTTTGCATCTGGATCCAGAACGAAGACGTTGGTCATGTCATTTAAAGTACAACTTCGGGTACAAGTAACTGTTGATGAGTAATGTGAACAATGATATTACTTGTGATTCGCTGTTATGTTGGGATTTCCGTAGAGTGGTTGCCGTCGTTAATCACGTTTTCTTTTAACTCCTTAGTATTACATAAAGTTGATGCGAAACCACTCCCCGTTGAACGTTGAACGACGTTCAGCATATGTTGAGTAAACCTTTTAGACAGCAAAGAACTTGTTGCCAATTGCCATACAACTTTATAAACCCATATACTGTCTCAAATATTTAATTCTGCCTAAGGATTACTGAACGATTTATGTGACAAAACTAGTTGTCCCACAACATTTGAAATGTCACTTATTGTAATTAAGTTTAGTTTACAAACGTTAAGGACTGTCTGATCTCTTCTGTACTATCGTGGTGTTACTTTACATCTGGACGGACTGTCATAAAGACCGGTGTTCTCTAGTAGTCTCTAGCGGTACCCATTGTGTATCTTACAACGACTCTACTGTGGAGGGTTGCGACTATGTGCAACACATATATCCTATGTTGGTTGCATACATTCAGGTGCAGCCTACACGTTGGAATTCAGGAGTGACCCACTGTTTTTGCTGTCGAGTGTACATTGACATTAAGTCACAGTTTCGTAAAATCAGTTAGAAATCTAATCGTGATAAAATATTGAACCTTCAGGTTATTTTCAAACTCTGTACCATCTGATTTTACTCCCATATTTAAAATCTTGAAAAGTTCTCTTCTAAACGCAAGAAAAGACGAGCTGAACATTTTCCTGCATACAACCAGTTAATGCAATGAAAAGTTAAACAGTTTCTTCGTTTCTATTTATCTGAGCAATTAAACCATTTTGGTACCGACCACAGCTGGCACACCATCGGTACAAACTGCAGAGCATTACTAAAACGAACAATTTTGTCAACACACCCTTTAACAGCACTACAAGTTTTCAAACCTTGTCGCAACCAAACTCTTTTGTCATTACTATTACAAATTATTTTTTGAGTTTAACATTCCTGAGCTTTTGCTAATTTCAAGTGTACCTTATACAACCCAGTTAAACCGTTGTCTTTCAGATTTAATGGCTCAGGCAACTCGTTTATTTCTGTTCTCGGCATATCCACTACAGCCCCCCCACCCCCCTCCAATTTGTCATGAGAGCATCGTCCGTGTTTGCTTAAAGGAGGAGAACTGCTACCTTTATTTTGACTTAATCATTTTGTACATATTAAATATGGGTTTTTTGACGGAAACTGGTCCTTAATTTTCCACTCCTCACTGAAAACAGTTTTCATTTGAATTTCCTTTCGGCATTCTTGGGAAGCATAATAGAAAAGTAGCCACTATAATAAAAAAAAATTACAATTTGAACGACAGAATCTGAACGAAATAACGAGAGCAAGCAACTAACGAAACAACAATGCCTCATTGAAGTGGGTAAGGAAGTGAAGGTATGAGATTCTATGCGTCGAAGTAATAATCGAGAGCTGCCCCACTCGACTGCTGATGAACAGACGAATCGCTGGCCGCGGTGGGGCTGCGACGACACTGTAAGAGTGAGTGACGTCATTTCATTCAAATGATCATGTTAACTGATATTTTACAAATGATTCTTTTACATACCATAAATTGTTCAAAAACAATGCCAAAATGTCAAACCTTACAATCGTATTTCATATTAGTTCTTTTAAGCAATTCTTGAAACACTGGATTGAAAGCTGAAAGTAAATCATGCATTTAGGTATTTACCAACCCTTCATGAAAACTGACCAAAATAAAATCAACAGACTCTGAAATGCGTTGGCATTAGACTATACACTGTTGTAACAGAGACGTATTTTTGTATACATTTTAAGGAACCAGTCATCTGACATAAAGGCAGCCTTATTTATTATAACAACTTGGAAAATTGATTATCCGTGTTTGACAAAAGTCAACAGTAGAGACACTGGATAGTAAGGTCTACTGAAATAATGAAAAAATACGCAATAATTTTGCGCAATCTATGAACACGTCTTTACACTAGAATGTCCCATAGCTGCAAACAAGGCAAGTGACCACGTAGCTCATTGTATATTTAAATCACTTTGACACGAATGCATATCCACTGCCGGCCGGTGTGCCCGAGCGGTTCTAGGCGTTTCAGTGTGGAACCGCGCGACCGCTACGATCGCAGGTTCGAATCCTGCCTCGGGCATGGATGTGTGTGATAGGTTAGTTAGGTTTAAGTAGTTCTAAGTTCTAGGGGACAGATGACCTCAGATGTCAAGTCCCATAGTGCTCAGAGTCATTTGCACATCCACTTCCTCGTCTTCCAGCAACATTCGGTAGTTAATACGTTTGTCGCGTACGTGCACATAGCACTTCACTTTACACTCGTTAATAGGAAAACGTTTGAATTTTCATTTCTTTCTCCACTTTTCTTCTTATAAAAATAGTCTGCTATTTCTCGTGACAGATCTACAGACCCGACTGATTTTATATTTGCCGGCCGCGGTGGCCGTGCGGTTCTAGGCGCTGCAGTCCGGAACCGCGGGACTGCTACGGTCGCAGGTTCGAATCCTGCCTCGGGCATGGATGTGTGCGATGTCCTTAGGTTAGTTAGGTTTAAGTAGTTCTAAGTTCTAGGGGACTGATGACCTAAGATGTTAAGTCCCATAGTGCTCAGTGCCATTTTTTTGATTTTATTTCGTTTTTTCTTCCAATTAACCTTCTTGTAATTTAAGTTTCTTACGACTTGTTGAACTTTCGCTCCACTAGTTGCTTGTGGGACTTTAGATCTGGTATCTCCACAGTAGGGGGAGGTTGCTGCGTTCTCATTACCAGACTGCTTTGGGCCCATTCGCGGCTTTTCCGCTGCGCCTCCGTAGTCGTCCGGGCTGGGCCCTTCTTGTCGTTGCCCTACACTCTTCGCGCTGTTGCATCCGTAATGATATCCACCGCACTTACTTCACCTTTCTACTTCGCAGCGGATTCATTTCTTCAGTCCGCCCTTGGCGAACACCTTTCTTTGCACATCTAGTGGTCTCTTTATGAGCCTTTGGTGTGTGAAAATTAGTGTTACGTGTTTCACTATTACTACGTCATTGCTAAGTAGGAGGTTGCTTCCTTCGCGTTCATCCACGTCGCAGATTAAACTTCCTGTTCCACGCTCATTTTCAATGGCTCTCTTGATGTTCCCGTTTCGTATCTGCTTAGTTTCGGTGGTTCCTTTTTGCTCCACAACCCCTCTATATTTCCTTCTTCATCCTGGACGTCTAGCAACTGGTTTCGTTCACTCCAATAACACACTCTCTTTCGTTTGCTACTTTTTGCTTTTGCAGTTGCGAACAAATTCTACCAGACGTTCGTTTCTAGCACTTGTATCATGCTTCGTTATAGTTGAAACTGTTGCGAACCGTAATTTGTACACGATTATTTGTCCTGCACGCATTTCTACCTTTCCTTCCACTCATTTTTGCGCTGGCTGGCGCACTTCTTTCACCACTTGGCTTACGATTTGTACTTTGCATTCGATCTGCCGTACTCCATGCAATACCGTTTGGAGCTGTGTTCTTGGTTTCCAGTAACTCTCTTTTTTTTATTCTTTAAAGATTTCCTCTATTCTCATAGTTTCTTCTTCGTAACTCCTTACTCGGATATAGACTGGGAGACTCAGACGTTCATAACGGGTGGCAGGGACAAAGAATCCAGTGAAATTTTTTTAAGTGCTTTATCTGAAAACTACCTTGAGCAGTTAAACAGAGAACTGACTCGTGGCGATAACATATTAGACCTTCTGGTGACAAACAGACCCGAACTATTTGAAAAAAGTTAACGCAGAACAGGGAATCAGCGATCATAAAGCGGTTACGGCATCGATGATTTCAGCCGTAAATAGGAATACTAAAAAGGGTAGGAAAATTTTTCTGCTTAGCAAAAGTGACAAAAAGCAGATTACAGAGTACCTGACGGCTCAACACAAAAGTTTTGTCTCAAGTAAAGATAGTGTTGAGGATCAGTGGGCAAAGTTCAAAACCGTCGTACATTATGCGTTAGATGAGTATGTGCCAAGCAAGATCGTAAGAGATGGAAAAGAGCCACCGTGGTACAACAACCGAGTTAGAAAACTGCTGCGGAAGCATAGGGAACTTCACAGCAAACATAAACATAGCCAAAGCCTTGCAGACAAACAAAAATTACGCGAAGCGAAATGTAGTGTGAGGAGGGCTATGCGAGAGGCGTTCAATGAATTCGAAAGTAAAGTTCTATGTACTGACTTGGCAGAAAATCCTAAGAAATTTTGAACTTATGTCAAAGCGGTAGGTGAATCAAAACAAAATGTCCAGACACTCTGTGACCAAAATGGTACTGAAACAGAGGATGACAGACTAAAGGCCGAAATACTAAATGTCTTTTTCCAAAGCTGTTTCACAGAGGAAGACTGCACTGTAGTTCCTTCTCTAGATTGTCGTACAGATGACAAAATGGTAGATATCTAAATAGACGACAGAGGGATAGAGAAACAATTAAAATCGCTCAAAAGAGGAAAGGCCGCTGGACCTGAAGGGGTACAAGTTCGATTTTACACAGAGTACGCGAAGGAACTTGCCCCTCTTCTTGCAGCGGTGTACCGTAGGTCTCTAGAAGAGCGTAGCGTTCCAAAGAATTGGAAAAGGGCACCGGTCATCCCCGTTTTCAAGAAGGGACGTCGAGCAGATGTGCAGAACTATAGACCTATATCTCTAACGTCGATCAGTTGTAGAATTTTGGAACACGTATAGTGTTCGAGTATAATGACTTTTCTGGAGACTAGAAATCTACTCTGTAGGAATCAGCATGGGTTTCGAAAAAGACGGTCATGTGAAACCCAGCTCGCGCTATTCGTCCACGAGACTCAGAGGGCCATAGACACGGGTTCACAGGTAGATGCCGTGTTTCTTGACTTCCGCAAGGCTTTCGATACAGTTCCCCACAGTCGTTTAATGAACAAAGTAAGAGCATATGGACTATCAGACCAATTGTGTGATAGGATTGAGGAGTTCCTAGATAACAGGACGCAGCATGTCATTCTCAATGGAGAGAAGTCTTCCGAAGTAAGAGTGATTTCAGGGGTGCCGCAGGGTAGTGTCATAGGACCGTTTCTATTCACGATATACATAAATGACCTTGTGGATGACATCGGAAGTTCACTGAGGCTTTTTGCAGATGATGCTGTGGTGTATCGAGAGGTTGTAACAATGGAAAATTGTACTGAAATGCAGGAGGATCTGCAGCGAATTGACGCATGGTGCAGGGAATGGCAATTGAATCTCAATGTAGACAAGTGTAATGTGCTGCGAATACACAGAAAGATAGATCCTTTATCATTTAGCTACAAAATAGCAGGTCAGCAACTGGAAGCAGTTAATACCATTAGTTATCTGGGAGTACGCATTAGGAGTGATTTAAAATGGAATGATCATATAATGTTGATCGTCGGTAAAGCAGATGCCAGACTGAGATTCATTGGAAGAATCCTAAGGAAATGCAATCCGAAAACAAAGGAAGTAGGTTACAGTACGCTTGTTCGCCCACTGCTTGAATACTGCTCAGCAGTGTGGGATCCGTATCAGATAGGATTGATAGAAGATATAGAGAAGATCCAACTTAGAGCAGCGCGCTTCGTTACAGGATCATTTAGTAATCGCGAAAGCGTTACGGAGATGATAGATAAACTCCAGTGGAAGACTCTGCAGGAGAGACGCTCAGTAGCTCGGTACGGGCTGTTGTCAAAGTTTCGAGATCATATCTTCACCGAAGAGTCAAGCAGTATATTGCTCCCTCCTACGTATATCTCGCGAAGAGACCATGAGGATAAAATCAGAGAGATTAGAGCCCACACAGAGGCATACCGACAATCCTTCTTTCCACGAACAATACGAGACTGGAATAGAAGGGAGAACCGATAGAGGTACTCAAGGTACCCTCCGCCACACACCGTCAGGTGGCTTGCGGAGTATGGATGTAGATGTAGAAATCATTTTTTAACGCGTAAGATTTAATTTCTTGGCTATCATTTTGCTCTCCTGTTTCCCTGGAGGTCGTTCTCTTTTTCATGTTTATCGTATGTCTTACCCATGTTAATAGTTGTTGATAGTTCCGGTTTCTTGTTATCCTCTAATTTCCTATTGAAATTTTCTTCCACGCACATCATAGATCGTTCCCCGTTCGGGGTGTGATCGCATTTGCTGCGCTTTTTCTATGGGATGTGGTCATGCTCCACTCTGTTTTTTTTTCATCTAGGTACCTGCTATGAAATTTTTAGTTCAATGATTTATTATATCATAGATCGTTCCCCGTTCGTAGTGTGATCGCATTTGCTCCGCTTTTTCTATTGGATGTGGTCATGCTCCACTCTGTTTTTTCCATCTAGGTATCTGCTATAAAAATTTTATATACGAAGACAGTAACTTGTTCTCGAAAGAACAGTTACTGTTGATGACCGTGCATCTTTTCCCTGGAATAAATGATGACTAACTGAAAACCTCAGCTGCCTACAGGTGTTGGTGATATACCTCGATGTGGACAGCTGAAAATGTGTGCCCCGACCGGGACTCGAACCCGGGATCTCCTGCTTACATGGCAGACTCTCTATCCATCTTTTTTTTATTAATAATACACTCCTGGAAATTGAAATAAGAACACCGTGAATTCATTGTCCCAGGAAGGGGAAACTTTATTGACACATTCCTGGGGTCAAATACATCACATGATCACACTGACAGAACCACAGGCACATAGACACAGGCAACAGAGCATGCACAATGTCGGCACTACTACAGTGTATATCCACCTTTCGCAGCAATGCAGGCTGCTATTCTCCCATGGAGACGATCGTAGAGATGCTGGATGTAGTCCTGTGGAACGGCTTGCCATGCCATTTCCACCTGGCGCCTCAGTTGGACCAGCGTTCGTGCTGGACGTGCAGACCGCGTGAGACGACGCTTCATCCAGTCCCAAACATGCTCAATGGGGGACAGATCCGGAGATCTTGCTGGCCAGGGTAGTTGACTTACACCTTCTAGAGCACGTTGGGTGGCACGGGATACATGCGGACGAGCATTGTCCTGTTGGAACAGCAAGTTCCCTTGCCGGTCTAGGAATGGTAGAACGATGGGTTCGATGACGGTTTGGATGTACCGTGCACTATTCAGTGTCCCCTCGACGATCGCCAGTGGTGTACGGCCAGTGTAGGAGATCGCTCCCCACACCATGATGCCGGGTGTTGGTCCTGTGTGCCTCGGTCGTATGCAGTCCTGGTTGTGGCGCTCACCTGCACGGCGCCAAACACGCATACGACCATCATTGGCACCAAGGCAGAAGCGACTCTCACCGCTGAAGACGACACGTCTCCATTCGTCCCTCCATTCACGTCTGTCGCGACACCACTGGAGGCGGGCTGCACGATGTTGGGGCGCGAGCGGAAGACGGCCTAACAGTGTGCGGGACCGTAGCCCAGCTTCATGCAGACGGTTGCGAATGGTCCTCGCCGATACCCCAGGAGCAACAGTGTCCCTAATTTGCTGGGAAGTGGCGGTGCGGTCCCCTACGGCACTGCGTAGGATCCTACGGTCTTGGCGTGCATCCGTGCGTTGCTGCGGTCCGGTCCCAGGTCGACGGGCACGTGCACCTTCCGCCGACCACTGGCGACAACATCGATGTACTGTGGAGACCTCACGCCCCACGTGTTGAGCAATTCGGCGGTACGTCCACCCGACCTCCCGCATGCCCACTATACGCCCTCGCTCAAAGTCCGTCAACTGCACATACGGTTCACGTCCACGCTGTCGCGGTATGCTACCAGTGTTAAAGACTGCGATGGAGCTCCGTATGCCACGGCAAACTGGCTGACACTGACGGCGGCGGTGCGCAAATGCTGCGCAGCTAGCGCCATTCGACGGCCAACACCGCGGTTTCTGGTGTGTCCGCTGTGCCGTGCGTGTGATCATTGCTTGTACAGCCCTCTCGCAGTGTCCGGAGCAAGTATGGCGGGTCTGACACACCGGTGTCAATGTGTTCTTTTTTCCATTTCCAGGAGTGTATATAAAGAAACTGAATAAATCTTCTTTCCGTGACAAACTGTCCAATACCCGTAAAACAGAAGAACACGAAATCAATCAAGCACTTCAGATTTGTTTTATGTTACGGCTTCTGGCAAAATTAGTTTTCCTGAGGCATTTTGACTTGCCGTACTATAAAAATAAATAAATAAATAAATGGCAACTTAATTATAATGAAGCAAAATTAGTATCGACTCGCTGTAGTGTTGTGCACCAACCAAAAAATTAACGCTTCATTATGGCAAAGTGTGAAGTAAGAAATTTTGAAACTAAGCTTTGTATTTCGGACTCGTTTTAAGGTTGTGGTGCTCTTCCATTATATACTGTATGTACTCGCCTGTATTCGCATGTGTATTCGTAACTGCAAAATATGCAAACTGGCCGATAATCCAAGTGTAGCTATTGTGCTTTGTTGCAGGAAAGAAATGCCAGTCTGGTTGAAGTACATCTTTAAGTGTTATAGCAGAGTCTGTGGTTCTAGTAATTACTGCGAGTTTTTTTTCTAGTCCAGTTCCATATGAGGTATTGGTCTCGGCAGATGAGAATGTGTGCCAAGGTATCTACAGTATGGCAATGCTCACAGTACGGACTGTGCTTCATTTTGATATTGTGCAGCTTTTCACCTGTGGGGACCTTCTCGTTCACAATGTCATACCACGTGGACACTACTGTGGAGTGGAGGATGGGATTGTTAAGGTTTTTCCAGACGTTACTCCAGTTAACCGCTGGATATTTCGCTTCCATTGGGTGTTGCCTATGGTGTCTCGTGAGGTGGTGAAAGGTCCTGCTGGTGTTAAGCAGCTGTGAAGTATCTTGAATATAGCTCATTTCCAGGTAGTAAGTCCGGGCGTGGTCGAGTTGAGCGCTGATGCGACCAACATCGACTGGGGCCATTTTGCTCATTGGGGCTAACCTGTTGAATAACGTTTTCGTAATTGTCGGATGGGGTGACTGCAGTATTTTGCGGATTCGGTCCATATATTCGGCAGTGCATTGGTTCTTGATGTCTTTGACGCCCAAACCACCAGCGGTGCGGGTTAACACTATGGTTGGCATGGTGACTTTAAAGATGTTTCCGCTCCATATGAACCAATACGCTGCAGCTAAAAGCTTTTGCGCTGTATCCTTGGGTACTGGTAACACTGCTGCGATGTGATATATTTTGCTTAGCGCATAGCTGTTGATCAATAGAGCTCTCTGTATCCGATTGAGCGTTCTAGTTTTGTGTTCACGGAGAGTAGTCCTGAATATATGTAGTTTATGGTCCCAGTTGGCTACTGTCATCTCTCTTGGTTTGGCTATTAGAATCATACCTAAGTGGTTCGTCTTTCTGTCCTTTGTAGCCATGTTCTTTGAATGGTCTCCATATGGGGTCCGACAGGTAAAATTTTTGATTTTTGTTCATTGAGTTTGGCTCCGGAAGAAGTGGCGTAAGCGTGGATTATTTGTTGAACGACTTCCATTTCTGAGTGCGTGTTAACTACTACACTGACGTCATCAGCATAAGCGTGACACACGGTTTTTGTACCCAACACCTGTAGACCTTGTAACCTGTGATGCCGGTTTAACAGTAGCGGTTCTACGGCGATTGCGTATAGTGCCATAGAAAGGGGGCAGCCTTGTCTCACTGATTGATTGATCGGGACTCGTGAACTTAGCTGACCATTAATTTTGATTCGAGAGGAAGTTCCGACTATACATTTGCGTATGATCTGAATAAAATGAGCACTGAATCCCATCCGTTACATTACAGTTCGCAGAAAGTGGTGGTTGATGCGGCGAAAAGCCTCATCGAATCTAAAAACATGAGACCAAAATTGCATTTACATAGCCACGACAAATATATTATGTCTCTATATTCACATAATGCATTCGACATTGATCTCCCTGGGACAGCACTCATTTGATAAGGGCTAAGTACTTTCGGCAGTACCGTCTTCAGTCTGAAGTTTATGAGTCGGGTGAAGATTTTATAGTCGGAATTGAGCAGTGTTAGTGGTCGAAAATCCTTCAGCGTAGTGCTACGTGGTTTTTTGGGGATTAGTACAATCATTCCTTCGGTAAACTGAGATGGCATCTCCACGTCTCCCATTAATTCATTGCGTATTTTGGTGAATTACGGTCCTATGATGTGCCAAAAACAAGCATAAAATTCTATGGGTAGGCCGTCTAAACCAGCAGATGTCTTTGTAGGCGAATCGTTGATTATGGCACATACTTCTTCCTCAGTTATGAGGGCTACAAGGTCGGCGTTGTCAGTCGGATGGACCGTGGATTGAATGTTGGATAAAAGCGGCTCACTTGCCGTCGCATCAGTCGCCGATGCGGAGTAAAAATCTGTATAATCTTGCACCACGTAGTTTTTTACCGTGACTTGTTGATCGTATTCGTTCCCCTGTTCATCACTGAGAGTGTGGATTAACTTTTGTTTACCTCTCTTGGCTTCCCGTATCACGTGATATACGGACGTATTCTCCTGCGTCAGTTCAATCGGAGCACGCGATCGAACTTTTTTCCCCTCTAGTGATTGTCGTACCAACGCCGTTATTCTTGCTTTAGTGCGTTTTATTCTAGAGCTGTTTGCTACTAATCCCATGGGGTCATAATATAGTTCGCGGAGGCAAAGAAAGTGATACTCCAAGGTGCGTTTTCGCAGTACGCTTTCATGCGACCATATCGTGCGATGCATTTTTTTATCTGCGGTTTCGCAGACTGTAGCGACCACATGATGCGTGTTGGATATCTGGATTGCATCCGAAGACAACGCTGCCATGTATCATGCTGCCATGTATCTCCTGTTTCAGTACTGCGTCCTCCAAAAGTGACACGTTTAGCTGCCATACGCCCCTTCCCAGGAATGTTTTTTGTTTAGTATGCTTCGCGGTTATATGAAATGCGCAGCGATCCGAGAAGCTACGAGGCCAAATGTCACAGTCAGTTACATTATAGATAAAACCTTTCGTTACGTACAGCCTGTCTAATCTGCTTGCTGAAGTACTGGATACGTACGTGTATCCTCGGGTGTGCGAGCGAAGGTGGCACCAAGCATCTACCATATCCAGTCCGTTAATTAACATCAACAGCTCCTCACAAAAGTTGAAGTTCGGAATTTGATCTTCTGGACGCAATACGCAGTTAACATCTCCACCCAAAATGATGTGCAGTCGAGGGTCCGTTATTAATGGGACAATTTCGTCCCTGAACAGGTTGCCCCTTGCTCGTTTTCCGCTGGATCCAGAGGGAGCATATATATTAACAAGAAGTAGATCATATATTTGTGCAGTTATGCCTCGTCCAGATTCAAGTATTGCTTTTGCTGTACATGGTATGCCGTGTATGAACAATATTCCTGTTCCACATTCATTGCCTATGTTTAAGATCGCCTCATATCCGTACACACCCGCTATTTTGGTCGTAACTACCTCTTGTAACATCGCTATGTCAATGTCGGCGGCATATAAGTAATCCTTCACAGATTGTAACTTTGCGTCCGAAACTATTCTGTTTACATTGAGCGTGGCGATTTTATACGCCTGCGTCATTCGGTAGTCCAACTAAGCGCATTCAGTGTCGTCAGACCTTGCTGTCCCCGTATGATTTCCGCAGCGGTCAACAGTGTCCATTGGTTCTTCAATTAGAGGGGCGAGGTTCTTCTGTACGTCCTCATTCTGGTTGGGGATGTCTGGTTTTCCGATGTCTACCACGCCTTGCTTTCCGCTTCGATCTGTTTTAAGAACTTTTTTGGTACGGGAGAGTTTTTTCTCCAGTTCTTGAATCTCTTCAGGGCTCTGTTTTCGTGTTTGCCGTTTAGGTTTCACCGGCTGCTGTCTGATGTTGTCTTCCTCAGCATTCTTCAAATCTTCTAAGCGGGTGGTGTTTCGAGCCAAATTGTCGACCGTGCTCGTGGTGGTTCAAAATGGCTCTGAGCACTATGGGACTCAACTGCTGAGGTCATTAGTCCCCTAGAACTTAGAACTAGTTAAACCTAACTAACCTAAGGACATCACAAACATCCATGCCCGAGGCAGGATTCGAACCTGCGACCGTAGCGGTCTTGCGGTTCCAGACTGCAGCGCCTTTAGCCGCACGGCTGCTCGTGGTGGATGATGGTGTCAATAGAGAAATCGGTTCACTATGAGGTTGCTCATTCCGGGATGGTTCTTGATTGTCATTCTCAACAGCGGAGGAATCGGAGAATTTGCTGTGGCTCAACAATATCTTTCGGTGTCTGTTGTGTTGAAACCGTTACAGCTGTGACGATTTCCTTAGGTTCGGGTGGTCTAGCTTCTGTTGTGTCAGTGGTGGCAGTCTGGGCTTCTTCTCGGGTTGGATGGTTCTCCGAATTCACATCAGGGCTTGGGGTCAGGACTTCACCGCGGGCAGCCGTAGCGTAAGTCGCTGGCAGCGCAGTCATAGTCGGCGGTCGCGGCGCCTCGCCAGCCGGCAGCGCTGTAAAAACTCGCGCTGTAAACACTCAGCGCGGACGTGGCCTGGAGAGTTGCACGCTGCGCACGTCCTCGGCTGGCCTCGTATATAACGATACCTCGGTATCCACAGACTCTGATGTATGACGGTACACGTTTGTGCAAATCGACCTTTAATTGCCTCACTCCGTTGAGAACTTGGTATTTGCGCGCGTTGGACCACCGTTCGGCAACATTGCTGAGAACTTTACCGTACGGCGCTATCACTGCGTTTATTTGTTCCGCCGGTACTTCGAATGGTAGTTCGAAGATCCTGATAGTTCGTATTCCAAACCCTGCATGTGTTACGGTGACTTCGCCTACGTTTCCATCACAATGTTTAAACTTCATACTTCCTCCGCAAGACTCGACTATTTTGTCACGTAAGTTAGCATTCCTCAATTTCACAAATACAATGCTGCTCGCTATCGAAAGATGCATTCCAATGACATCACTTCGTATTGCAACCAATATTCGATTTCGTGTAGTTTAGGTCGAGCGTAATTACGATCAAACGAGAATTTCAAAGTATCTCGTCTGTTCAAGTGGGCTGTCACGGATTCATATTTCAAATTCCAATGTATGTAGAATTTCTGCAACAATGTAAAAAGCACTGCGACTTACCACACCGAAGCACAGCAGACCGCGGCGCACGAAACTCAGCAAACGTCCGCACAGCACGGCTAACGCGGCGAGACTGAATAGCGCGACTGCAGGGACTTATCCCTTGCACGCTTCCCGTGAGACTCACATTCCCAACTGTCCACAATTCTACATATGTATTGTACCTTATGGACATTTGCTCACCCACTCATTACTCGCTCAAGCTTTGGCGATTCCCGTAAGAGTTTGGGCAGCCTGTGCGCATTCTCACAGACGAAGGTCGATGGCTGGGTGGCCTTTAACTATATATACGAAGACAGTAACTTGTTCTCGATAGAACAGTTACTGTGGTGTCACCGCCAGACACCACACTTGCTAGATGGTAGCCTTTAAATCGGCCGCGGTCCGTTAGTATACGTCGGACCCGCGTGTCGCCACTATCAGTGATTGCAGACCGAGCGCCGCCACACGGCAGGTCTAGAGAGACTTCCTAGCACTCGCCCAGTTGTACAGCCGACTTTGCTAGCGATGGTTCACTGACAACATACGCTCTCATTTGCCGAGACGATAGTTAGCATAGCCTTCAGCTACGTCATTTGCTACGACCTAGCAAGGCGCCATTACCGGTTACTATTGATACTGAGAATAACGTACCGTCAAGAGCGACGTTCACCATTTATGGATTAAAGTTAAGTATTCCACCAGCTACGTCCGTTTTTCTAAATTCTAATTTCCTTGCCCTGTTCCAGACCTCACGCCAGCCTGCGTGAGCTAAAACGCGTGCCTTTCGGCTTCCTCTTGTATCCCGGTGTTGGCTCTCCTGCCAACCCACAACAGTTACTGTTGATGACCGTGCAGTGGGTGGGCAAATGTCCATAAGGTACAATACATACGTAGAATTGTGGACAGTTGGGAATGTCAGCCTCACGAGAAGCGTGCAAGGGATAAGTCCCTGCAGTCGCGCTATTCATCCGTGTCCTCGGTGGCTCAGATGGATAGAGCGTCTGCCATGTAAACAGGAGATTCCGGGTTCGAGTCCCGGTCGGGGCACACATTTTCAGCTGTCCACATTGAGATATATCACCAACACCTGTCGGCAGCTGAGGTTTTCAGTTAGTCATCATTTACAAAACTTTTAGTTCAATGATTTGTTATTAACTGGTCTCAACCCTGAAAAAATCTTACGCCAAAACCTGACCACGATTTTACGACACATACAACAACAGTTTCTATTCTATCACAGTGCATTTTGTTACACATTTACGATTCACTTTAAGTCTACAGAAGCGACTGCCAACACTTGCCTGATGCAGCACTTCTAACTACTTCTCTTCAGTAGCCGCATTATGATTTTAACACTTCGCTCAAAGATAATTGCGACAGTTTCATTCAGGCGTTTTCTGTTACTGATAGCGGGTGCCTGCTGTGGCGTGACACTTGCGTGATCCGTAGGTTCGTTGTGTTGACCAACTTCTTCTTCCCCTTGCTGCTTGCAATTTTTGGCTCCGGCGATATTGAACAAATCTTATAGCCGTCGAACGCAAAAGCAGGAATGGTTTATTCGTACGTCACACTTGTAGGTCATAGTCTCGAAAACTGAAAATACACTACTGGCCATTGAAATTTCTACACCAAGAAAAAATGCAGATGATAAACGGGTATTCATTGGACCAATATATTATACTTGAACTGACATCTGATTACATTTTCACGCAATTAGGGTGCATAGTTCTGAGAAATCAGTACCCAGAACAACCACTTCTGGTCGTAATAACGGCCTTGATACGCCTGGGCATTGAGTCACACATAGCTTGGATGGCGTGTACAGGTACAACTGCCCATGCAGCTTCAACACGATATCACAGTCCATCAAGAGTAGTGACTGGCGTATTGTGAGAATCCAGTTGCTCGGCTACCATTGACCAGACGTTTTCAATTGGTGATACATCTGGAGAATGTGCTCGCCAGGGCAGCAGTCGAACATTTTCTGTATCCACAAAAGCCCGTACAGAACGAACTGCAACAAGCGGTCGTGCATTATCCTGCTGAAATGTAGGGTTTCGCAGGGATCGAATTAAGGGTAGAGCCACGGGTCGTAACATATCTCAAATGTAGCGTTCACTGTTCAAAATGCCGTCAATGCGAACAAGATGTGACCGAGACGTGTAACCAATGGCACCCCATACCATCACGCCGGATGATGACGAATACACGCCACCAATGTATGTTCACCGCGATGTCGCCAAACACGGATGCGACCATCATGGTGCTATAAACAGATCCTGGATTCATCCGAAAAAATGACGTTTTCCCATTCGTGCACGCAGGTTCGTCGTTGAGTACACCATCGCAGGCGCTCCTATCTGTGATACAGCGTCAAGGGTAACCGCAGCCACCGTCTCCAAGCTGATAGTCCATGCTGCAGCAAACGTCGTCGAACTGTTTGTGCAGATGCTTGTTGTCATGCAAACGCGAGCAGCAATGTAGCGATACGATAAACCGCCAACGCGCTAGGCTACAATCTGACCTTCATCAATGTCGGGAACGTGATGGTGCGCATTTCTCCTCCATACATGAGACATCGCAACAACGTTTCATTAGGCAACGCCGGTCAACTGCTGTTTGTGTGTGAGAAATCGGTTGGAAACTTTCCTCATGTCAGCCCGTTGTAGGTGTCGCCACTGGCGCCAACCTTGTGTGAATGCTCTGAAAAGCTAATCATTTGCATATCACAGCATCTTCTTCCTTTCGGTTAAATTTCGCGTCTGTAGCACGTCATCTTCGTGGTGTAGCAATTTTAATGGCCAGTAGTGTAGTTCAGTCTGTCATCAATGTATTTCCATGCCGACTCGTCTATACAGGGTGTCTAAGATTATTTTTTTTTTTGATCGCTAGACAACAATTCAAGCAACTCTTACTCTTCCAGTATTTTCACAGGGTCGGCATGGTTGGGGCAGGGCTACGCATGGTTAATGTAAGTGGTGGCACGGCATTCCGTCGTACTGACTACTTTTTTTTTATTTTCTCATTTTGTTCGGCATTCTTCGTTGCGTTTGGTCTGGGCGGACGTCACAAGACATTCGTTTAAATTGATCGTTGATTCATTTACTCGGTTTTTTTATTACAGAGAGCGAGCAGCCCTCTGACCGAACACGCTGAGCTACCGTGCCGGCACCACTCAGCTTTCGTTGGAGACGTTAAGCAACTCTTATTAATGGAGTTTTCGTACAGCAAGTTAAACTGACGATACTTAACTTTGCATATTCACTAAGGTGCGTCGGAAGCAAATTGCGATAGGCAAATAATCAGTGTGCTTCGGTATATACAATTTCTGTGCAAGCAAAACAATTCAGTTCATAATTCCTTGCAGTAGGGTTAGTATGACGGCTAGTCTTCCAAATCGGACCTCGGCTAGGCGGCGCGGCGTGGTGCATATATTCTCTTCGTGTAGAGGCCGCTCCTGTCGTAGTGTCGTCCTGGTCCGCTTGCTATTGGCTGACGCCATCTCACAGCCACATCTGCTCTTCCGTTCTTCAACGTCTTGCTGGCCCTTGTCGCTCCCAGGGAACAATCAACACGTGTAGTTTGGCTCTTTATCCGTCTTTCCTTGGCAGCATCAGGAGATGAAAACAGTCGAGTTGTATCACACACATGTAACCCAAAGTCCGCAGCTCGTGGTCGTGCGGTAGCGTTCTCGCTTCCCACGCCCGGGTTCCCGGGTTCGATTCCCGGCGAGGTCAGGGATTTTCTCTGCCTCGTGATGACTGGGTGTTGTGTGGTGTCCTTAGGTTAGTTAGGTTTAAGTAGTTCTAAGTTCTAGGGGACTGATGACCATAGATGTTAAGTCCCATAGTGCTCAGAGCCATTTGAACCATTTTTTGTAACCCAAGGGAAGTTACAATTATTTGCTGTCGCAATTATGTGGCATCGTACTTGTAGAGTATCCAGCCATATGTGCGCTGTAGTTCCACATTATGCTTCCAAGTGTTTACCCACCTGTACCAAGGCTAGATTTCATAGTTACATTCCATTGTCCATGAAATACTTCTCTCATACTTCTCTCAATGGGTAATTCGTTTGTTCCTTGCTTTATGGCAATAAATCAAATTGTAGTGACCAAAAGTTTGTTTTCCAGTTTATGTGAGCTCCTTCGCTAATACGAGTATATCAATATGTGATGTGGTTCCCGTCCTTTCATGCTTGATTGCGTCACACCTAGTAGTTTATATTCAGTAAGACGTGTACGTAGAACGACATTGTTCTTTTTTTTTTTTAATTTGCATTATCTTATGGAGAGTTTCCCTAGCCTGCAGGTCATCAGGGATCGAACACTTAGCATATGAGTGGTAAGGTAAATAGTTTAACACACACCTCAAACCATCCATTTAAACTAGCTGATGCAGACGCTGTGATTTAATCGGGCTCTGCTACAAAAGATATCGGCTGTAATTTGCGGAAAGAACGTTCTACCACAGACTACCACCAAAACGGTGCGCATAAAAACGGTGTATCATTTAAGAAGAAACCTTAGGTCAAAGGAAATATACATTTTAATGACCGCCAGTAAACCTGGTAAAAGTACATAAAACTCACGTTTTGGAGGGTGATTCCGATACACGTGCGTTGTGAGATACGTATTTCGCTAAGAGGAAACATGCATTCAGAGACATCTTCAAAATCTTTGTCCCAAATACGCTGACAGAAGAAACGAGGCCTAAGCTGCTCTTTGTACGGCTTTCTACCAAGAGTCTCTCACTATTTGCGACATTGCGGTGTGTACCTTCGTTAACATGGCGACTTTCATATTTTCTCTCTCAGTGGGATTGTATTTACGACTGCTTCCTCACCAGTGCTGGGTTTAATCTTGTCAGAGCGGCGGGAACAGCAAAAATAATGGGTGCCTCCTCCTCTTCCTCTCTCGCCCCCTCCCCCCCCCCCCCCCCCACTTCCACGAAAAAGCGTACACTGTACTGAGATCAGAACAACTAAGTGATCGGCAGCTATTCGTTTACAGAGGAACCATTGTATGAAGGAGCGAGGTGGCACAGTGGTTAGCATACAGGCCTCGCATTCCGGAGGAAAATAGTTTAAACCCACCTTACGTTTGCTCGATTTCCCTAAATAGCTCCCTGCACATACCGGTGTGGTTCCTTCCCCATCTCTTAACCAATCCGAGTTTGTGCACAGTCTCTAATGACCTCTACATCGACTGAATCTTAAACCCAACCTTCCTTCCTTCTTTCTTTAGCTACTATAGCGACAACAAGTCGGAGAATGCCGCCGCTCCTTCAGTCTGTTCACCGACGTCATATCGTGCTGCTGTCTCCGGTGTCAATTGCCACGATCGACTGTGGATTATGCTCGCGGCGGATTATTTAATTGCTCATTCGTTTTCATTGTTTTTACTGTTTCTGTACTTGATATGTTTACGTGTTAGAATGTCTTATACCAGTCGGGGAAGTGTGAAGGAAAGTTACAAAGTTATTACCGTCACGGTATGAAAACCCAATAAAATATCTTAACGAACGTGGTCTGTATGAATCTAGAACGAAAAGTCCGAACTGCTGCTGATGCAGCCATATTGTACGCACAGGCAGGTTAACCGTACTTTTAAACAAATGAAAAATATTACTCAGTATTACTGTTTTACGCCTGTCAAAAATTTGGCTTCCTTCTCATAAGTTCTTCAGCTACTTGAGCGACAGTTCCAATCGTCGACGTGTAATTCCGTTGTGTGAAAAGCCACAGATTATTTAATATAATAAATGACAGTACGTTAATAATCACAAATTTTTGAAGTATTACAGGGTGTCAGTTACTGAACTATATGGGATACAATCGTCATAACTTCTGAACGGTTTGCGTTAGGACGTTCAAACTGCACGGTTGGCTGCGGGGCGTGATGGAAATTAGTATGCGCATGCGCACGAGCCTTGTTGTTGTCGGCTGTTTGCTCGTGAAAATGTCGCGGTACAGATTGCCTGAGCGTATAGCGCTTGTGAAGGCCTACTATGCGGACTGTAACAACCCAGTTGCCACTCAAAGTAAGTCTGCGACCGAGTTCACGCTGAAGACAACCGGTCCAAGTGTGCTCAAAATCAAGAATTGGCTATGAAAATTCGAGAGAACGGGTAGTGTTACTGGTCCAGTGTATGCAATACCGGTCGTCCAAAAATGGTGAAAGCTCCTGAAAACATGGAGAAGATTCGCTCTGTTTAAAAAGAGCCAATGGAAATCGATCAGACGAGCTGCATAACAGGTGGGAATCAACTGGGAGACACTGCGACAAATTGTGTTTGAAGATCTGCATCTCTTCCCATACAAAATTCAAACCCATCAGCCATTAAGCCCGAGCACCATAGAACAGCGGTTGTGTTTCGCCAACACTATTGTCGACAGAACTGACGAACAGGACTTCGATGTGGGTACGGTTTGGCTTAGCGACGAAGCCCTCTTTCATTTGGATGGATTCGTCAGTAAACAAAACTGGTGCATTTGGGGGATTGAGAATCCGCATTTCGCGATCGAGAAGTCTCTTCATCCTCAAGGGGGTGACGGTGTGGTGTACCATGTCGATTCACAGAATAACCAGTGCGATGTCCCTTGATGGTACGATCACTGTAGAACGGTACGTGAAGGTTTTGGAAGATGATTCATTCCTCATTATCCAAACTGACCCTGATTTCGACAAGACGTGGTTCATTGCAAGACGGAGTTTTATCCCATAGAAGCAGGAGAGTGATGTCCTGGAGGAGCACTTTCGGGACCGCTTCCTGGCTCTGGGGAGCCGAGAGGCCACTGGCATGAGCTTCGGTTAGCCACCATATTCTCCGAATCTAAACCACATGGACTCTCTTTTGTGAGGCTATATTAAAGATAGGGTGTACAGGAATAACCCGAAGGCCATTGATGAGCTGGAAACAGCCATTCAGGAGGTCGTCGACAGCATCTATGTTCCGACACGAAATGTCTGGGCCACATCATCGCCAATGATAGTGGCAGGCATATCGAACAAGTCATAACCTAAATCCGAGTACCTGTAGTGACGTATATTGGTGAATAAAGTGCGTGCACGCTGTATTTTGAAACTAATTTACGTTTATTTCATACAATTCAATAACTGTCACCCTGTAGCTGAACGTGCACTAACAGGAAGTGAAGCACCAAGAACGGGTCAAGGAACCGAAGTGAAACTTCACGTCTTGAGAGAGCGCATGAAGTTATTTCAGTGATTACCCTATCGAGTGAAATTTACGGAGATCTTCGTAGCATGAACCCACTTACCAGTGTGACGCTGCTCCCCATCTGGCCTAGATACAAACACTGATTTGGTTGGGAGGGACATCATCAACCCAAAGCAGGCTGTTACACATCTGCTGTAACTGGTCCTTGATATCCTGGATACTGGCGATGGGATGTACTTAACGTCTGAGCTGATGCCACACGTGTTCTTTTGGGGACAGATATGGAGATTTTGGTGGTCACAGGAATCCCTCAACATCAAATAGACGGTTCATAGAAATGCGTGCCATTTGTCAAAGAGCATTGTCATGTTGACAAGTGGTGCCACGATACAACCACTTGAGAAGTAACAAATAACGACGCATGATGTCCGTTGTTCTGTCCAGGTTCCCCTCAACACCACCAACAGTGATCTGAAGTCATATCCTTGACGTCAGGAGTTACACCGTTGTTCCTCTCCAAAACAGTTGAAGATAGGCACCTCTTCCCAGGTAGCCACCAAAGTCGCTGACTATGGTAATCCCGAGTAGTGGACAACCGTCGTTCTTCACTGAACACACTGCTACGCGATCCTGCAGAAGCCCATGTTTCCAGCTTACGGCACTACAACAAACGCAACCTTCTTTGCTGCAGTATTAACGACTACCTACCTATGTGACTATAGTACCATATGGCTTTTTCTGTTAGTCTTCGACCAATGGTGCGTGATGACACGCAATATTGCAGGGACGCCATTACTTGTTCCGGGGTAGCAGATGAAAATGTGAAGGGGTTAAGATGTCCCTTGGGCACAATACGGTGATCCTCCACTTTTGTGGTCATACTTGGTCAACCAAAACCTCGACAGTGAGTGTACCTGCCCTTACGTTCCTACGTTCCTTCATCGGTCACTATCATACCCAAATCCCCCCCTCTGCCAACAAGAAAATTAGATACTGCACGATTCGACCAGCTAGCGAAATGGAGACCCCTTCAACACTCTGAAACGTGCTGAGTACGCTGCATCTCCGTGTCCGCCACAATGATCGCTCAGCATCTGAGGCTGTTCACGCCCCTAGCAGGCCCGGTAACCACACTAGTCAGGAACAACACTAATTCATTCTTTTGGCCATTCTACCTACCACTGAGAACTGCAACTCGGATCTTTCACATACCTACCGCCGATACATAAATCTATGAAGTTACATTGACATTCGCCCATGTTGCCTGGCTTCTTCACATCTTTGTCATGCGCTGTAAATGCACAAGGTTTCAGAATCGGTCAAACCAAGATTTAATGAAACCTAGGTTCTTAAATTTAAGAGTACTTTATGTAGTCTAGCACCTTTCGTAAAGGAAAATATTACTAAACAAAATTGTGATCGCGGAGCAGATACACCACAAAGATTTGTGAACCTTCCGTTATCCCAAATTCGGCTTCATCAAAAATGGGTTATTCCAGCGGACGGTTTTTAAGCAGTACTTGACGATGATAAAATTAATGCCACTTTTATGAAGTTCGGTGGCTTCTGTTGTTCCTTTGGAGGCGTTGGCAATACAGTACTAATCCCAAATTCTTAAGGCTTTCGTGGCCACTTGTTGACAAACTGCCTACTGGCTTCTGTCTCGGGTTCTTCGGCCGACGTTCATGTGATGATTTTACTGACCTTTCGCCAGCACAAGTGGCTGGCATTGTCAAAGCTTCACCCTCCATTGCCGGTGGTGAATTGGAGCACATACTGAGTCATACCGACCACGTAATAAAATTTGCATGACCTTATGGAGAGTTTCCCTTGCCTCTACGTCATCAGGGATCGAACACTTAGCATATGAGGGGCCAACACGGAAGTTCTGGCTGCAGAGAAGCACTATCACACCCACTTGTTCAGAGAAGCTGTAGAAATACAAAAACACGCGAACACCTTCAACAAGAAAGAGGAAAGCCTTAAGGTAAACGGATTCTGTCTTCCCGTACTGCAGCAAACGACCGTCGCACATAGCAAGAGGAGAACCGCACCGGAAATGACAGCGGAGAAGCCTTCGGACGTTGGCGCGCCAAGTACATATAGTCTGGGGCCGCGAGCTCGTTTCCAGTTCACCACCGGCGATGGAGGGTGAAGCTTTGACAATGCCAGCCACTCGTGCTGGTGGAACGTCAGTAAAATCAACAGATGAACGTCGGCCGAAGAACCAGAGACAGAAGCCAATAGGCAGTTTGACACTACTAATCAATTAGTAGACCAGCGAGCGGCCACCAGCAGCAATAGTATTTGGTTCGTGTACAACGTTTAGTTCACGTGCGTACACTTTCAACTAATCAGTACCTGCTTATTTATTGAATTTGTTGAGTAGAGTTTTTCATTTCTCTAATTGGTTGCGTGTTTTCCATGTGTTAGGGACCTAATGTCAAACGTAAAAGGGAACACGCAAAAATTCAGATAATATGAGCAAGACACACGCTGAGGTGACAAAAGTCATGGAATACTTCCCAATATCGTGTCGGACTTGTTTTTGCCTGTCATAGTGCTGCAACTCAACGTGGCATGGACTCAACAAGTCGTTGGACGTCCCCTGGAGAAATACTGATCCTCAATGCCTCTATAGCCGTCGATAATAAGTGTTACCGATGCTTAACGTTGTGCAAGAATGGATTATGCCCCATATATGTTCGATGCGATACGTGCTGGGCGATCTAGACGGCCAAATCATTCCCTGGAATGGTCCAGAGTAGTCTTCAACCCAATCGCAAACAACTGTAGCCCATTGACATGACACTGTTATTTGGGAACATGAAATCCTTGAACGGCAGCAAATGGTCTCCAAGTAGTGGAACATAGGTATTTTCAGTAAATTATCGACTCATTTGGACCAGATGACCCAGTCCATTTCACATTAAACAGTCTATGCCTCACAGCACCTTGTTGACAACTTGGATTCGTGGCTTCGTGGGGTCTGCGCCACACTCACACCCTCCTCTCAGCTCTTATCAACTTAATTAATTAATGTCGTGTGACTAGCGCCTCCCGTCGGGTAGGCCGTTCGCTGGGTGCAAGCCTTTCTATTTGACGCCACTTCTGCGACTTGCAGGTCGATGGGTATGAAATGATGACGATTAGGACAACACAACACCCAGACCCTGAGCGGAGAAAATGTTCAACCCAGCCGGGAATCGAAGCCGGGCCCTTAGGATTGACATTCTGTCGCGCTGACCACTCAGCTACCGGGGGCGGACTCTTATCAGCTGAAATCGGAACTCGTCTGACCCACGGCTTTCCTGTAGCCTATCACCCTATCGATATGGTCACCAGCCCAGGAGAGGCGCTGCAGACGATGTCGTGCTGTTAGTAAAGGCACTCGCGTCGGTCGGCTGCCACCTTAGCCCATTAACGCCAAAATGCGAGCACTGTCCTAATGGATACGTTCATCGTACTTCCCACATTGATTTCGGCGGTTATTACTCGCAGTGTTGCGTGTCTGTTAGCACTGACAACTCTATGGTAACGTCGCTGCTCTCGCTCGTTATGTGAAGGCCATCGGCTGCTTCGTAGTCCGTAGTGAGAAGTAATGCCTAAAATTTGGTATTCTTGGCACCGTCTTGACACTGTGTGACTTAGAATATTGAATTGCTCAACGATTTCCGGAATGGGATGTCGCTTGCATCTAGCTCCAACAACCATTCCATGTTCGAAGTCTGTTAATTTGCGCCGTGCAGTCTTGATCACGTCGGAAACCTTTTCACACGAAGCACACGAGTGCAAATAATGGCTCCACCAATGCACTGTCCTTTTATTACCTTGTGTACGCGATGCTGCCCCTTTGCATTTATGTTCATATAGTTGTCGAGTGACTTTAGTCACCTCAGTGCGTCTGTGTGCTTCATAGACTACACAAAGAATTTGACTGCGTAAGCCACTCAGAAATGAGGAATTTACTTGACTTTATAAGGACACCGGAGTACGTTATACGACTAATTAAAAACTAAGAAGCAACAGAAAAAATGCATCAAGAATATACAGAAACTTGCGGGACATGGAAAGCAGTTACAAAGGGATGTCTCCAACTATTTTCAATTTCTAACGTGAATACGTAACCAGAGCAGCAGGTTTAAGTGATGTAGAAAATGGAAATATGAATAAAACTGGTGTTGGGGAGTGGAGGGGGGAGGAGGTGTGGGGAGTGGAGGGATATGACCTACAACTGAAGATGACACAACACTTACAGCACGAAATGAAGAAGAGTTTGAAAACATGATGGATAAACAAAATCGGAAAAAAATGAAGAAATTAACCTCAAGTAAAATTTGGGGAAAACAAAGATTTAGAAAGTGTATCGTCTGCTGCGGTTAGAACCGTAGAGCAACCTGGCGTCAGCTGTAACGAAATTCAAATTTTTGTGATTTAACAACCAATTACGGTAGAAAAATTTTTAATTTATTGAAGTAAATACTCGTTCCGTTGGAATACTGAACACATACTCATTATTAATATCTCTGTGATATTGTACACAGTACCTAAATGTATATGTAAAACTATGGTGTGTTACGTATGTATCCCAGTGAGGCTCAATTGTAACACATAGGGATGAAATGTAATATACGAGGGTTGTTTTTTAAGTAAGGGCCGTTCGCGCGTATAGTCCCGCAGTTCGCGCGGACGCCGCAACAAGCCACCGCGCCACTTGCCGGCATCCTTCCCGTTCACACTGATGCAAGTTGCAGCTCTGTAGCTGACGTGTACGCATCACTGTGCTACTTTATAATGTTTACGATTATTGAATCGCCCGCCGCGTGTGAGATACCGTCAGTGACGCGTTTTTTGACCGCGAGAAGCCTATCAGCTGCAGAAATTCATCGTCAGTTAACGGAAGTTTATGGCTTGAATGCAATGAGTGAAGGTAAAGGTCGTCAATGGGTTAGAGAGTTTAAAAATGGCCGTCAAAACGTCCATGACGAAGAACGCTCAGGCCGGCCCTCTGTGATCACTGATGATTTGGTGGCTGCAGTCGAAACAAAGATTCGTGAGGACAGAAGATTCACGATTTCCACTCTTTCTTTGGAATTTCCACAAGTTTCAAGATCGGTTTTGTACAAAATTGTGTCTGAAAACCTAAACTTTAAGAAACTGTGTTCTCGGTGGGTACCCAGACTCCTAACAGAGGACCACAAAGGGAAGAGATTTGCCACTTCATTGGACTTTTTGATTCGTTACGAGGAAGAAGGGGATGACATGTTGAGTCAAATTGTCACTGGAGATGAAACATGGGTATCCCATATCACTCCCGAAAGCAAGCGACAATCGATGAAATGGCGACACACAACCTCACCCGTCAAGGTCAAAGCCAAACAGACGCTGTCAAAGCGCAAGATTATGGCAACTGTGTTCTGGGACCGGCGCGGTGTTTTGCTAGTGGACTTTATGCCACGAGGAACGACAATCAACTCAGATGCCTACTGTACAACTCTAAAGAAGCTCCACAAAGCAATTCAAAACAACAGGCGCGGCATGCTGACAAAAGGAGTTTTGCTCCTGCACGATAACGCTAGGCCTCACACCTCTCGAAAGACTCAGGATTTGATTGATTCTTTTAGCTGGGAAGTTTTGGAAGTTTTGGACCATGCACCATACAGCCCCGACCTTGCTTCTAGCATTTTCACCTTTTCCGGTACCTGAAACACCATCTTGGCGGGCAGCGCTTCGATGACGACGACGAAGTGAAAGCGGCCGTGAACTCTTGGGTGTCAGAGCAGGCGGCCGAATTCTTTGAAGAGGGAATTATAAACTTAGTTGTACGGTATGACAAGTGCTTAAATAAACAAGGCAACTATGTGGAAAAATAGGTAAAAGTGTGTAGAATCAGAAAATTAAAGTTTTTTTACAAAAGTATTTGCATCTTTTTTTTAAAATAAAAACGGCCCTTACTTAAAAAACAACCCTCGTATGCATGTGGTGTGGAGGCTTGTGGTCATCTGAAACTTTGAGAGGTCCTTAAGGAGAGCTGCCATGTTTCCGTTACTGAAATTTATTGTTATGGCGAGATTATTTCCTCCTGGCATAATGGATTATGCCGCTTCAGGAAGGCATTCCACCAACTCACTCTAGCCATTCCCATTTCACCTCACATCTCCTGGAACTTAAAGCCAATAGCACAGAACACTGATGGGCTACATCGTTTGCGGACAACCTGCATTACAGATCGGTAAAAAGTTTGATGTAGTCAACCTATTTCTTCCACTGTCCGCCATTGAATGTATTATTTTGTGGATTGCAGCCTAATTTTGGGATCTCGTTGTTCCTCATTTCTGTGACAAGATCAAGGCCATGACGCGTTTCGTATGTTACACTTCTCACCGATTTCTGGAGTTTGAAACTTTCGCAGCACTGTCTTTCTTAGTTTCCTGCGACAATTAACCCCTCTGTGCTGTGTGCTTACTTCTCCTGGACGTGTTATAAAAGATGTTACTACAGACCATTTCCTCAATACATCTTGTATCTGCTATTCAGACAAGCTATACTGTACAGAAGTGAACACCAAAACGACTTGTTTTCACAGGAGGTCAACTGTAACATGTTACAAATGCTCGCTGGGCCTATTTCACAGTTGACCTCATCACATGATAAAGTCATGTTATGATTATAGTTGTATGGTTCGAAACAAACGAGAAAATAAAAACCTTCGCGAAACGAAATGGCAATAACTAACATACAGATTGTTTCAAAAATAGAGGACATTTAATGTATTTATGTTCTATATGTAAACGATAAAAAACCTCATTACAACATTTTCTCGAAAATGGTTGGTTTCCGAGTTACAGGCTCCAAAACACTGATATGCCATGCAATATTTTCCTTCCCGTAGGAAGATCCATTTGCAAAATACGTTCAAAATGTACACTTACCGTTGGAATACAGGCCTCACGTCGATGTCTCATAGCCCTGCGAACTCGACCCCAAATTCTAGAATTACTGAGTCTTTTCTCACTACCTGGTACAGTTCGATTCGCAAGGGATTCCAAGTCACACATCGCAGATGAATGCACTAGTGATTTTAAATGCTCCCACAAGTAGCAACCGATGGAGTTCAAATTATTTGAGCGTGGAGACGAAGCACTTGAGCCACTTTGACCTAACTCTCGATCGAAAGTTGTAACTCAATTGTGCAGGGATGCCATCTTTCAAGAATCAATTATTCAAAGTGACAGTCACAACCGCATTATTTATTTTGCCGCCAACCGGTTTCAACCAGCGATGGGGTCATCTTCAGGGCAATTTACACCTGAAGATTACCCATTGCGGGTTGAAACCGGTTGGCGGCAAAATAAATAATGCGATTGTGACTGTCATTTTGAATAATTGACTATAAATAAATTAATCCTTGTTATCTCCACACAACTATGTTGTCTAAAAATTTATCTTGCAAGAAGTGATGCTGTTGACGAAGTGTCACTGGGGTTGTCTTCAAAAATATTGGGTATGGTATTTTGCAGAAAGTTTGTGTAGGCTTGCACCGTGAGCCTGTTTACAAGTAAACGGGGTCCAACTAACCGACCACTAGTGATACTGCCTGGCATATCGAGGGAGAACTGCATATGATGATGAGATGGAAAAATTACTTGCGGAATTTCATATGCTGATACGTGCTTATTGTAGACGTTTGTAATGCCATCAAGTGCCCTTCATCTGTGTATAATACAAGGCAGAAATGTTCGGATTTGTAGCACGCTGCGGCAATAACTACTGGCAGATTGTAGTTCCTGAAAAGTAAACTGTTGGTGACAGCGTCTGTACAAGCTGTAAGTCATAAAGATACAACTACACAGATGAGCTGAAACATTATGACCACCTGCTTAACAGCTTGTTTGTCCATTGTCCGCCTTTGGAACGAAACACTTCAGTGACTGCGTATCAGGAATCCGACAGTTTGTGGGTTTGTGGAGGTATGTGACATTAGAAGTTTACACACAGGTCGTGTAATTCACCTAAATAACGATCCGCTGACTTGCATATGCGACGATGGTGCCCGATAGTGATTCAGATGGGTTCCTTGGGATTTACATCAGGCGAATTTGGTCACTGAGAAATCAACGAGTGTCCCCTACAGTGGTCCTCAAACAACTGTAGCAAAGTTATGGATCTGAGACACAATTATACTGCATTAAGATGACATCGCCGTCAGGTAAGACACGAAACATGAAGAGATGCAGGTGGGTCGCAGCTGTCAGCGTGTTTCCGATTACTACTGCAGGTCCCATCCAAGCGTAGGAGAATGTCTCCCGTAGCGTAATACTGCTACCATCAGCCCGCGTTAATTGCGCGCCGCATGTTTCGAGGCGGCGTTCACATCGATGACGGCGTTAGTGTAGATGACAATTGTCCTATAGCTTCCAGAATGAGATTTTCACTCTGCAGCGGAGTGTGCGCTGATATGAAACTTCCTGGCAGATTAAAACTGTGTGCCCGACCGAGACTCGAACTCGGGACCCTTGCCTTTCCTATAGTTGAATTTATTTATCTTGGCGGCTCGCGCATGCCCGCCCAGACGCGGGAGATTGCTGCGTTGCTAGTTGCACACGACGCATGCGCCAAGAGAAACAGCGCCATAGTATAGTATAGTTCGCAGGCTTACGTTTAGGGGGGAGCACGCAGTTTATGAAGTAAAGCCACCACGGCCGCATTAACCCTTTCGCTGCTACAGAGACGTGCTCCCCGCATTCCGCGCTGTGCGCGATTTTGTCACTGCACTGCTCGCCTGTGCTGACACATGGTGTTTCCGACTGCTTTGACACACTTATCATTCGATTCCACAAAAACTATTTGGCCCAAAAATTAGATTTTTACACATCTTCTTCACTGATACCTTCCCCCCACTTCCTTTGACTGACTGAAGTGCTTTAAAATAAAGCCAAACGCGCCCGGTGTAAATAAAACTTTTATTACAGTCGCGAAAGACGGAATATTTCTCAATATTACATACGACACCTATGTGGTACTTAAATTAAATAAGATATTGTTATACAGTAAATTTTATATGAAATTTAGGTACCTTGTCCACACTTCATTCTCAACATTGTGGCAACTAAAATCGACCATACGGAAAGTATACCCTATGGAATTTTGCCTCTGCAAACTCTTCAAAATTTCGTGCAAAGGTTTACTACATTTAATGCTGCACAATAACTGGGTTGAACATCGAAACAAAAGTAAGTCATTTATGGGGGGAAGGTATCAGTCAAGAAGATGTGTAAAAATCTAATTTTTGGGCCAAATAGTTTTTGTGAAATCGAATGATACGTGTGTCAAAGCAGTGGGAGCACCATGTGTCTGCACAGGCGAGCAGTTGCAGTGTTGACAAAATCACGCACAGCGCGGAAGGCGGGGAGCACGTGACTGCAGCAGCGAAAGGGTTAATGAAGAGACAAAGCACTAGAAATTTCAAAAAGTTGCATTCAAACGAACAAAATTCATGAAGTAAAACACTTCGATATTGTTTTAAAAGAAAAAATTATTTAGCATTGCACAAGGTTTGAACCTTTTACTTTTCGCTTACTAACCCAACGCCTTAACTGTTACACTAGCGCACCTCGTTCTGCAACGTTTCTACATAAGGACTCTAAAAGGTCACGCAAAATTCTGACAAACACTGTTGGTATGCCTATGAATTACTCGCACTTCGTCGAAGTACAATAGGAAATAAACAATTACCGCTGTTCTTTATTGCGAAAAAGCGGTTCGTGATATTGATACAAACACCTTTCCTTGCTATTGCCTGAATTAAGAGTCTTATTGCTTGTTTGGTTTAATTAATTAATAGAAAATGAAGCAATTGGTATAAAGAATGGTTTTTCCAAACTTTCAAAAAACAAAGTCTGCTATCAAGACGTTCCTTTTGTTCTATTATTTTGTTTATGATTGAACGTTTCTAAAAGTGAAGACACTCATCCGTGCTCTGCTCTGCAGTCGAGATCTCGCAACGTCGTTCTCTGTTCATTGGCTGACTGTATTTTTTGACGTCAGATGCGCAGAACCAACCTAAACTCGGCCGCCAACATAAATGACGCGCACTTTAGTGTAGCAAAAATGTGATTACCCCGAAGAGCCGACACGTTTCCACTGATCGACGGTCGAATCCTGACGGTCCCGTGCCCATTGCAGCCGTTATTGACGATGTGGTTGGGTAAACATGTGAACATGGTCTGCTGCAGAGCTCCAAGTGCCACAGTGTACAATGAACGATGCGCTCTGAAACGCTTATGCGTGCACCACCACTGTGGTCTTTCGGCAGAGATGCCACACGCCACCATCTATCCTACTTTGCGAAGCAGACTGGCCTCCCAACTCCACGTTCTGCGAACATTCGTGGACGTCCAACCATTTAGTGCCATTGGTAGGTTCACTGTCCTTTTACCTCTTTCCCTAGATGCTCAAGGCAGTAGCACGTGAGCATTCGGGCCGCTTCACCGTTCTCGAGGTTCCCATTCGCATACTCTACGTAATAATAATCCGTCCTTTGTTAAGGTCGCTTATCTCAATGGATTTCTCCACTTGCAGTCCCTATCTTTGTCGCATGGTTCCCTGTCCATGTCTGCTCCGCTTATGTATTTTCGTTACCGCGTCATGTGCCCACAACGCAACCAAGCGACACCAACGTCGCGGTGTGCAGTGGTCATAATGTTTTGGCTGATCAGTGTATTGCTGTAGCAACGACTCTCGGTAGGCGCATTATGAACGATCAATTGCAACAGTGACCTCTGGGTACTGACAGGAGGAACGAATGCTCACAATTCAGAATGTCTTCCTTTATAAGTAGATTGAACCTTAATAAAACGGCAAACAGCTGTTAAGTGATGATCTATTCAACATCCGTTGTTTGGGTTTCATAGATTTGCCGTTACAAATGAGGCCTCCAATTATCTGATTTTCCTTAACTCTTTCCTGCTGGGTTTTCTTACCTTTGTAGTTACGTAACGGGTTAATGTTAAGCTTCTCAGACAGACACTCCACGAATGATGTGTTACTTTATGCTTCTTCTATTCCCTTATTTATTACATTAACTATGGTTCATAGCGCCTCATCCGCTGCACTATTCGCCCCTATGCCCTGCCAGTTATTACTTGTTGACTAGTTCCACTTCCGTGGGGCTGGATTCGGTGGCTATGAATGTTATTTTGGAAACTTTTTAAGACGCCAACTTACAATTTTCCATATTCATTGAATTCACTTTTCTAGATACACTGAATTAGAATTATCACTAAAATTGTGTTGTGGAGCATGTTATCCGCTGCACTATTCGCCCCTATGCCCTGCCAGTTATTACTTGTTGACTAGTTCCACTTCCGTGGGGCTGGATTCGGTGGCTATGAATGTTATTTTGGAAACTTTTTAAGATGCCAACTTACAATTTTCCATATTCATTGAATTCACTTTTCTAGATACACTGAATTAGAATTATCACTAAAATTGTGTTGTGGGGCATGTTATCTTTTTTTTCCAAACACTCAATTTTTTGACATAATTTTTTAAATAAATAAATATAAAAACAAAACAACTCAGGATATTTTGGTTATTCTAGTTCCATACGTGCTGAATCTCGCACTTGGCATGCTGTGATAATTTTATGTCTCTACCATCAGTACTTTTTTAGAAAACGGGTCATTTATTGTAAGAAATGTAGTTCAGAGATATTGAGGTTTAAAACTTTTTTTATTACAAATTCTTATACAAACTTTCATTTCTTCGTCTTTTATGCACTGGAATTGCCCTGGCCCATAGCCTGTGCCTTGTTCAGTGTCACAACAGCCCACTGCTGGTTGCCTCCTCCTTTTCTTTCTTGCTTCTTTTGTCATTTGCTGAGCTGCTAACTCTGCTTCACGTACACAAAGCTCATTCAGTTCCTGCAGTCCTTTAGCTGTGTTCTGTCCATATCTTACCCCTAACTCCTCCCGAACTGTACGTCTTTCATACTTCCCACTATAAAAATTTATTACGGTGTCTGACACTGCTAACTTCAGAGTCACAAGGCCAACAAATATATTTTTAGACACAGGGCACCACACAACAATTTTGAAGGACTCATTCACATTCTGGGTCTTATGTAAACACTTCTTTAGTTGCTCAGGATTTGCCAAATCTCTGTAAATAGGTTTGATTTCCTCCATTACTGCGAAAGGAAGAGAATGTTTGTGTAAATTTATGCAGGGTGCCAGAAAATTCAGCTTGCCTATATTTACACCAACTGTTTGGTGGAGGTGTACACAATCCATGACATGTCTTTTCATCAACTGATATTCGATGAAAGAAAGTGCTCCACACAGCTCTTTTCATCTTCTCTAAATGGTCATCTTCTCTAAATGGTTATCTGTAATGGCCTTCCCGTAATATTCCTGTAATTCTTCAATTACTTTGTCTCTTAGTCTTCCATCACATTTTATTTTCTTGTCATCAGACAGTTTTGTGTTATGTGGCTTGGTTTTTAGGTTAGACAGATATGTTCCCATCTTTTTCTTGACATGTCCTACACACTCAAGATTTTGTATAGCAACATCATATGACTTACTGTTTTGTACTGCAATGAAAGCCCTATGTAATCACCTAAGTAATTCACAAATCTGACACCTCTCTCCTTTTTCGAACGCTGGAAAATATTAACTACCACTTTTACCTCAATTCCTCCACTCTTATCATCACAGTTTTTTATACACTGCTGCTTATGAAGTAATTTATGTTTCTTGAAGTTACTTTTACGCTTAATCATTTTATTTACGTATAAAAAGCAACAGAAGTTTGCTTACTACAAAAAATAGCTGGTAATCACGCTACTTTCAAGGAAAACTAGTATCAGCAACAAAAGACTGATTGGTTTATTCGTAATCCCAACTTCTGAGACGTAGCAGTAGGCACAAACAAAGCAATTCACAGCCTCCTAGACTGCGTAGTTCCCAAGATATGACTGCTCAACTGTGGCAGTACATGCGTAGCCGAAAAATTTGAATCACAAATCAGTATTCAAAATATTATTTGAAGGTCTCACAACTGTCTGATTTTAATGTATCATATACCAAAATGTTCAGGAAAGTCCAAAGTACATTATGGACTAGAAAACAGAAAATGTCAAATTTCAAAGAATTTCACGTACAATGTCCCCTTATATGGGTTCTAGAGAGATGTAATACCATGTTCCTCTAGAACTGTGGGAAAAAAGTTGTTATAGCTGATAGTTTTTGTTCA
The DNA here is from genome assembly GCF_021461395.2 of Schistocerca americana. NCBI lineage: Eukaryota > Metazoa > Arthropoda > Insecta > Orthoptera > Acrididae > Schistocerca > Schistocerca americana. The sequence goes on from NC_060121.1 coordinate 100,339,817, forward strand.
CATCTATATGCACCCCTGATTAATCTATGTAAAAAACTGAACAGTAATTTCATGTTTCTTGCAGTGAACTCGATGCACCTAACTCTGACATTAGATAATGCACCATTTTCGCCAATTAAATGCACCTATAATGACGTGCTTCGCAATGTAGACTCTAAAACCAAAGCTAACGTATTTGGTAAGATATTTTTTTTCCATTACATCTGAAAAAGAGCGCTTATCTCAGGGACACACCTCTGGAACGAGACATAAAGCGAGGATTTAATGAAGCAAGCAAATTTCCTTTAAACAGAAATATAGTCTTACACATCCGGTATCATGAAATTGAAGATGATACTACCAGAGAGGAAAATAACTCGAGTGACAGTCTGTCCACATTCCTGGAAAAAAATGAGCTATGTTCGAGAAGACATTACCCCCAAAATAGCAAGCAAAAAGCAGTTTAATAATACTACCGTCCGACCTATAACTTTTAAAGACTTCTTCGAGAGCAGTGAGGAAAAATATAGTATGAAAAGGATGAAACAAATGCTGGAGACGCATTCGCGAGGGCAACGGTTCAAACCCGTGCTCGACCATTCAAATTTAGTGTTCCGTAAATTCCCTAAATCGCTCCAGGCAAATGCTGGGATGGTTTCTTTGAAAGGAAAGGACACAGTCGATTTCCTTCCCTATCCTTGCGACAATCCAAGGTATTGCTCCGTCTCTAATGACCTCAAAGTCTGCAGGTCGTTAAATGTAATTCTCTGAACGAAATGCAGTGAATAACGGAGAACTCTTGGAAGGGAACTGGATCAAGGTAAATTTTCATTGTAATAAACTGATCAAAAGTTACGTAGGAAAGTTGTTGGATGATGTATGAATGCAACTTGAAACAGATTCAAATATTTTTATTTTCATAAAAGTACCAATACCAGTTCAAGGAGGAAGAGATGTTATCGCAGTTCCTGAACATCCTAAGTGCTACAGAGTGATCACAAGTTTGGTGAAAACACTTGTTAAAGGTACGCATACTTTCGTAAAATATTTGTAATTTTGTAATATTTTCTGTAAGTTTCGTAGTTCAAATAAAATATTTAATTTATAAACATACAGTCCTATTTTAAATATGTACCATCGTGTCCCTGTTAACCCCACAGAAGTACTGAAAAGGAACACTGCATCAAATTTTCACTCTACAGCGGAGTGTGCGCTGATATGAAACTTCCTGGTAGATTAAAACTGTGTGCCGGACCGAGACTCGAACTCCGGACCTTTGCCTTTCGCGGGCAAGTGTTCTACCAACTGAGCTACCCAAGCACGACTCACGCCCCGTCTCACAGCTTTACTTCTGCCGCGAAAGGCAAAGGTCCCGAGTTCGAGTCTCGGTCCGGCACACAGTTTTAATCTGCCAGGAAGTTTCAGGAACAATGCAATTTACAAGTGAGATTCTGTTATCCAGTATCCTGAATAGGGATAGCGATATAGGAGGGGCGTTCAAGAACACATATTTTTCTGCGACAGTTCCGCTTGAAAAAGTGCAGAATTTGTTGTGGGACATCGTCAGATATTCCCGCTTCTGCCCCTATAGGTTTATGAAGTGCCAATAGGTGCGCCGCTGTACGTTGCGTTCAAAATAGCATCTGTAATGGAGGTGAGTACGAAGCAGAGAGCTGTCATTGAATTTCTTTTGGCGCAAAACCAGAGCATCGCTAAAATTCATGGACGCTTGCAGAGTGTCTGCGGAGGCCTGGCAGTGAACAAAAGCACATGGTTCGTTGGACGAGGCGTCTGTCATCATACCAACAAGGTCAAACAAACCTGTCCGATCTCCCGCGTGCTGCCCGGCAGTACACAGCTGTGATTGCTCCGATGTTGGAACGTGCGGACACTCTCATTCGAGGTGATCGATGGATCACAATCAAATACCTCGCTGCTCAGCTATACGACACTGCTTTTAGCGCTGACACACTCGTCCACCAGTTGGAGTACTCAATGGCGTGTGCCCACTGGTTCCTCACCGCCTAACAGAAGACCATAAAGAGCAACAAAGGACCATCTGCGCGGAATTGCTTGCGCGTTACGAAGCTGATTGTGACAATTGTCTTGTCTAACGTCTCCATAGGCCATGCAACATAGGTTCATCCATTCGAACGTGAGACAGGACTGCGATCCACGGACTGAAACCACACCACGCCCCTCCGAAAAAAAGTTGGAAGACACATCCTCAGCTGTTAAAGTCATGGCGATGGTCTTATGGTACCCGGAAGGGCTTATTGTTTTCGATGTCTTCTGTCATTGTGCAACGATAACCTCTGAAGTGTACTATGCTAGCCTCAGGAAGTTGAAGAATGCGAATTTGTTGCAACAAAAATGCAGACAAACTTCTCCTTCCCTGTAAGAACGTAAGCCCTTACACAAGTCTGCGCTCCGAGAAGTGTTCACAAAATTACATTTGCCTATTCTTCCTCGTCAACCGTAAAGACCGAATGTCGCAAGGTCAGATGTCCGTCGGTTTGGCCGAATAAAGAATGCTCTCCGCGGAAAGAAGTACGTTATGATGGTATTCATACACAAAGATCAATAGAGCTGTATCATACGGGCACACAGGCCTCCCAGAAAGGTAGCGTGAGGTCGTTGCATTGAACGGACATTGTGTTGAGAAACAGGGTTTTGTTGCCAAAGAGTGGAGAATAATGTGGTGTATTGGAATCCTGAATAATATCAACTTATTTTCAGAAAAAGCTCCTTTGCTTTCCATGTAAATATATATACTGTACTTCCCATTAAAATTGCTACACCAAGAAAAAATGCAGATGATAAACGGGTATTCATTGGCCAAATGTATTATACTAGAACTGACATGTGATTACATTTTCACGCAGTTTGTGTGCAAAGATACTGAGAAATCAGAACCCAGAACAACCACCTCTGACCGTAATAACGGCCTTGATACACCTGGGCATTGGGTCTAACAGAGCTTGGACGGCGTGTACAAGTATAGCTGCCCATGCAGCTTCAACACGATACCACAGTTCATCAAGAGTAGTGACTGGCGTATTGTGACGAGTCAGTTGCTCGGCCACCACTGACCAGACATTTTCAGTTGGTGAGAGATCTGGAGAATGTGCTGCCCAGGGCAGCAGTCGATCAATTTCTGTATCCACAAAGGCCCTACCAGGCCTGCCACATGCGATCGTGTATTATCCTGCTGAAATGTAGGGTTTCGCAGGGATCGAATGAAGGGTAAAGCCATGGGTCGTAACACATCTGAAATGTAACGTCCACTGTTTAAAGTTCCGTCAATGCGAACAAGAGGTTACTGAGACGCATAACCAATGGCACCCCATATCATCACGATGTGTGATTCGCCAGTATGGTGATGAATGCACGCTTCCAATGTGCAATGTCGCCAAACACGGATGCGACCATCATGATGCTGTAAGCAGAACCTGGATTCATCGGAAAAAATGACGTTTTGCCATCCTTGTACCCAGGTTCGTCGCTGAATACACCATCGCAGGCGCTCCTGTCTGTGATACAGCGTCAAGGGTAACCGCAGCCATGGCCTCCGAGCTGATAGTCCGTGCTGCTGCAAACGTCGTCGAACTGTTCGTGCAGATGGTTGTTGTCTTGAAAACATAACCATCAGTTGACTCAGGGATCGAGACGTGGCTGCACGATCCGTTACAGCCATGCGGATAAGATGCCTGTCATCTCGACTGTTAGTGGGATCGAGCACAGCGTTCCGTATTACCCTCCTGAACCCACCGATTCTGCTAACAGTCATTGGATCTCGACCAACGCGAGCAGAAATGTCGCGATACGATAAACCGCAATCGCGATAGGGTACAATCCGACCTTTATCAGATTCGGAATCGTAATGGTACGCATTTCGGTAAGTCGGTTCGAAACTTTCCTCATGTCAGCACGTTGTAGGTGTCGCCACTAGCGCCAACCTTGTGTGAATGCTCTGAAAACTCAATCATTTGCATATCACAGCATCTTCTTCCTGTCGGTTAAATTTCACGTCTGTAGCACTTCATCTTCGTGGTGTAGCAATTTTAATGGGCAGTAGTATATATATTGTAGTTAGTAATAAACAACAATTGCAATACCTAATTGCTACCTGGTCCCAATAATGTTTAGGATATAAGTACTAAATGGATTGTTGTTTATATTTTGATATCTTAGTAGGAAGATACTTCAAAACTTACAGCTATTCACCCAGTTTGCTGTTACAGACTTGAGTGTTATGAAGTATTTTCTAAAAGTATTTGTCTAAAGGGTGGCCTTAGACTGTAGTGAACTTGTACAATGAACTGTACTGACAATAACGGAATAGAAGCTTATGATATAAGATGCTAGAGAAAAATGATGTAGATTAGATGGACAGATAGAATAATTAATCAGGGGTAACTGAAAAGCTTCGGGATAAAAGAAACATATGCGACAACTTGGTTAAATGGAAGGGTTGTCTGATAACGACACACATCGGAGCACCAAGAAACTGACAGCCTCGTAATGGGGGTGCACGAAGCAACCAAGAGTGGGTGGGAAAAAAGCGCAGGTCATTCCGGTGTTCAACGGTCGTAGAACGAACGCGTAAAACAATAGGCCTACATCGTTGACGTCAGTTTCTTGTACAACTACGGAACATTTTGTATACTCATGTATTATTACGTTCCTGGAGAACGAAAATCTCCTCCACGGATTCCCCAGACAGATTTTGCGACAGTCAGCCTGCTCTGCTCCTCGATGAGGTACCCAGCGCTCTAGTCATCGGCGCTGTGGTTGATACCATGTTCCTCGACTTCAGGAAGGCATTTTACACCGTACCGTACAAACGTTTTCTGAAATAATAGGAGTTTATCGACTATGGGACCAGATTTGTGATTGAATTGAAGACTTCCTTGCAGACAGAACACAATACGTTGCTCTTAACGGAACAAAGTCGACAGATGTAAAGCTAATTTCGGGAGTTCCGCATGGAAGTGTGATAGGATCATTACTGTTGTCTCGCGGTCACGTTCTCGCTTTCCGACCACGGGGTCCTTGGTTCGATTCCCGGTGGGGTCAGGGAGTTTCACCTGCCTCGAGATGACTGGATGTTGTCCTGATTATTTCAGCATCATTCATGAAAGTGGTGAGATTGGACTGAGCAACGGTTGGGACATTGTACAGGCGCTGATAACCGCGCATTTGAGTGCCCCACAAACCAAACATCATCATCATCATACTGTTTACAATATTTAGAAACGATGTAGTAAAACGCGCCTGAAGTTCTTTAAGGCTGTTCGCAGGTGACGCAGTAATCTACAAGAAGGTAACAACGACTGAAGGCAGTAATAATTTCCAGAATGTCCTACAGAGGGAAATTTGAAATTGGTGGTAAGGTCTAATGGGACCAAAGTGCTGAGGTCATCGGTCCCTAAGCTTACACATTACTTAATCTAACTTAAACTAACTTACACTAAGGACAAAACACACACACAAACGCCCGAGGGATGACTCGAACCTCTGTTGGGGGAGGCCGCGCGAACAGTGACAAGGCGCCTGACACCCCTCGGCTCCTACAGATGGTTGATGAATGGTGCCGGCACTGGAGGTTGATCCTGAACACATATTGCGTGTACGTAGGAAAAGAAATAGACTATTGAACAACTTCATTATTGATGAGAAACTAACGGAAACGGTAACTATCGTAAAATATCTAGGAGTATGTGCCCGGAGCGAGCTTACGTGGAATAACCACATAAAATATGTAAGAGGAAAAGCAGATTTCTGAAAGTGATTCATGGGAAGAATCTTAAGGAAATGTAATTCATGGGTTAAGGAAGTGCCTTACAAATCGCTTGTTCGACTGGTTCTTGCGTGTTGGTCATCAGTCTGAGACCCTTAGCAGGTATGTTTGATAGAAGAGTTAGAGAGAGAAAAGCGACGCGTTTCGTCACGAGAACGTTTACTCGACCCAATAGCCTTACTCAGATGCTCATCGATATCCAGTGGCGAACGCTACAAAAGACACATTGCGTAGCACGAAGAGGTATGTCATTGAAATTTAGAGAAAAAACTTTCCGGGAAAAGTCGAACGAAGTATTATTTACTCTCATATGCGTCTCGCGAAATGATCACAATGAGAAAACTCGAGTAGTTGCAGCTAATACAGAGGCTTGTCGACAATCATTCTTCCCACGCGCCATTCGCGAATGGAACGTGATAGGGGGGATCAGTTGGTGGTACCACAGAAGATACCCTCCGCCACTCGCCATCAGGTGGTTTTCGGAGTACTGAAGTAGGGGGGGGGGGGGGGAGTGGAGATTCCATGTGAGGTTATACTTCATTTTCTTCTGTTCTTGCTAACATTTAAATTTTAGTTTTAACGCTCATACTGTAATTTACTTGGCTACATCTTTTGCATAAAAGGCTTCTTTGAACGTAAAGCAATATCATTCATCTTCATCAATCGACATTTTGTCTCATTTCTGTTTATTAAAACTAAAACTGTCAAGAAATGCGGTACCACAGTGCCTGTTTTGTAAGATTTTCAAGCAGGGACGACGGCATACGTAAATTTTGTTGTGACTATGAGGCTTGCATGGACAGCGAAAGCGGTTAAGGCGACCGCTCGGGTAAAGCGGGAAATCCGGGTTCGACTCCCGATCCGTTATAAATTTTCATCATCGTCCTTCCCTTATGCAGCTGATGGTTGTTGGTATTACCAATTGCGAATGTATTTCATGTATCTCCACAAATACGTTCTTCATATTACACCTGTTGTCATATTATTATATCTACACGGAGCGACAGAAGGTACAAGATAATTACGGCAGGTGCATAATTTTTTAGAAAATGTGCAAGTAATATCAGCTGTTAATTGAACATAGCTTGTTTAAGTAATGACAAGAAAGTTATACATACGTTTGCTTCCATGTATTATGGCTTACGCCGTATTCACGAACAGTCAGTCGCTATACCCTTTGCGGTCCAACCTTCTTACGGTACATGTAGTGCCAGCTGCAGATGGAAGGCCATTCATCAGAAGAGGGTGTCTGTGGCCATCATGAACAGAACAGCCATACCGTTGATTCACTAAAACCAATACTGTTCAGTCGTTCGAATATTAATATTACATAAAGTTATGCATCAAACAGTGAGTGAATGTCCATACTCGAAATATAAATGTTGTAAGCAGGCTGTTTTCTCTCAATGGAAAACTTACTGAAATAAGTACGTGGGTGGAAGTGATTATCACAGAATGGAAGATATTTTAGTCTTTTGTGCGCTTATGCTATTTGAAGACTGATGTTACTATTGTAACTGTGACCAAGCATTTTGATTCAGTGCAGCAATTCGCATATAAATAACGTGCAGCAGACAATAATATCTGTGGACTAAACAGTAAACGTGAAGTACCCTTGTCGTTTCTTCCCACTGGATAATTTAATTTAATTTCTGTGTCGTATCTAATACTGGTAGCTGACTGTAAAGTGATGTATTACAAGATTTCAGAAGCTTATCTGTACATACCGATAATGGAAGTAAGAAAGGAAAACCAAGGCGAAAAGTCTCAAGCGTTATTATGGTCAACATTAATTAACAACTCTCTTCATAGCTTAATTAATTAGAGGATAAGTCAGTTAAAAAGGATTCAAATAACTAATATCTAATAAGTATCGCGGGAGATAAAATGCTTAAGAGAGCGAGATAGGAACACAATATTTCCGGGTAGACGTATGTTAAACTATAATCGAAACGACTTAAACGTTAGCCATTGGCACAGGTGTCGCGTTTATATTCATTTTAAAAGTCAGGAGATATAAAAGACGATAGAACTGTCATAAACGCTACGTGTAGCAGATTGTAACCTTACAGGTAGTTTATCAAGCTTTGATTGCCGATATAAAGATTAGTAAGTCAAACGGGAAAATAAGAATTTTATGATAATCTGTTTAGGTTAGATGAGAAGAGACTTTGCAAAATAAATTATCGCAACATTTAACAACAAACATAATGTTTGTAAGAAATGATTCAGAGTGGTTATATTTACCTTATAATGGTGAATAAAATCGAGAGGACGTCTGAGAGAACAAAGTATCACAATTCGTCAACACTTTGCTCATAGCGCACTGCCACCTACGTACTGACATTTTCTGATGCAGTAAATGTTGTACTACAGAACGAGAAAAGTCTGCGACATTTTGCAAGCAGGGTTTACGTACCAAAAGTAAGATACTTCTCCACCATACTGCCTTTAGGAGATGTGTTTCAATTGAAGACCAGATAGCAGCCTTTAAGTTGAAAGGTTCGCAGTAATCCTTATCGCACGCTCAACGCCTCGCTAACCGCGGCGCATTACTCACCTTGATTATCTCTGCACCTTGCGTCACAAGACATAGGTGTAGCACGTAGCCACTCACATCCATTTTACACTTTTAATAAAGAACGCTTCATATGCTAGTTCATATAGGTCATAAAATTCTTCCGTGATTCTCGTAGTCATTGCACTGTAGTCTAGTATCTCAAGCTGAAAATTTTTCCCAAATCAAAATAAAATTAAATAATTCATAACTGTTTCCATAGACCTCTGTCCATGAAATACCATACCATATTCCATTTCTAAAATTACGGCCGTAAAAATATACGAGCGCTGCAACATAATGAGGATGAAGCTTTGGTCGTGTTAACCGTCACCCAGAATGAAGAAAACAGTGTCAACTATTTTATCTTGACGTACATATGTGTATACCTACACCAACTGCAATATATTCGACGTGTTGCCAAGAACAACAGTACTGTGTAACCATTAGTTTGAATAATAGGGTTGAAATCACATGCCAGTTTTGCAGGCTTCACCTCCATCTATAGAGGACAGAAGAAAGAGGAAAACTAGTTAAGAGGGTGAGTGAGAACTCGGATTGGGAGAATCTCCTGATTCAGTATTTACTCTGTCCGAATCATTCAAAGGGAATTTCCTGTTTTGTTTATTCGTTTAAAATTATTGACTTAGTTCCGTCCACTTGCCAAATGGCTTCCGGGCTAACTGGAGTAGTTTCTTGTCCCTAATGCCATTAGTGTCGAAGGGCCGTTGCTTCTAACCCTCCTCCTGAAAAATCACTAATACTGTCCAAGAAACAAGCATACACTATAAAAAGTAGTAGATCGAATTAAAAAAAGAAAGGTAAACTAGAAAATTTTCTCGAAGTATTTCGTCTCGTTTATGGAAAGAGAAGAACCAGTAGTCCTCGTTTATTTTAAGGCCACCTTTCTCAATTTAGACTCATGAATGGTTAAACCAGTTAACTATCACCTTGCGTTGCGGGTTATATCTTACGAGAATTAAAACAGGGCCTTAAAACATTAAAGTGCATGATGTAATTGCAACTGAATTAATATGTAGATTCTACCCCTATATGGATATGGTGCAGAAACCACGATATATTTTCAGTAGGGAAAAACAGTATGGATTAAAATGAAAGCAGAAGCTTCATTGACGCGTTTCGCCTTGTCGAAGCATTTGGATTATTTGTTTTGGAACTGCGAATAACGCATTAGTCATCATTAGCCAAAAGACCAAACGTTTAGTCATAACACCAAACGTTTCGGCTACTAATGACTAATGCGTTGTCCGCAGTCCGTAAAAAAATTCAATAAAGCATCTGCTGCTACTGTAATCTACTCTGCTTTTCCCTACTGGATTAATATGAACGAATGCGAAAGCTGTCAGTTTTGTTTCGATATTTTCTGCAGCGAGTGGCTTGCTTTTTGTCAGGAAACTGTGCGAAATTCATTCATTTTTCTGACCAGTACCTGCTCTGTGTGTATATTTTAGCAAATGCTGTCCGTCACACATCGAAAGAGAATAACAAACGTAGGTAAGTACGACTATAGTACACCAGCGCTAGCAGTGGTGTTTCAAAACAAAGGGTGACTACATAACAGAATTTTCAAAACAGTAGTCCGCAGTGACGAAGAAGCTAATAGTCACATGGTCTTACATTCCACAACTGTTCTTCTAAAGGTGAAATCGACATTAAAAATCATAAATCCATTTGAAATACTTTTCGTCACACTATGGCACTAGACAGGTTGTTTATAATGTGACCTACATCCTATAGGTTACAATACTGCCCCCATATGTATAGGGTGATTCACGAAGATACGCCAAATTTTAATATGTTATTCTACAAGTAAAAATAAAGAAAAAAGTTGACATAAACATAGATCCGCAATTGTTTATTTACGCAGTTACGCCTAATAAAAGATTTCGCCCGAAGTTAAGCAACTTTGCTAATATAAAGCCATCGCAAAACTGTGGGTTGTTATTTTGTTGTTATTAGTCTGGTGAATATAGTACAACATATCCCAGACGTGTATCTGCAGTAGTTTTCCAGAACATCCAGAGAAGCAAAGATTATTATACAAGTAAATTTTTTGCTTTCCACTAAGAATGTAGAAACGTTTATGTCGTTGTTGGCAACCGTTAGTGAGTTTTTGAACATTTGTTGTGAATGTATTGTGAAATTGTATGTACACTGTACAACTTCCTTAACGCTGAGCTTTGTTTTTTCCGGTTTAACACGAACTCACGTGTGCTACGGTATTAATAAAAGCAGTTTATCTGACACATTCATACATTTTCACTTAACGTTATTACCAACATTTTTCCAAAGTTAAATTCTCCACCACTTCTGTTGAAAACTTCGTGCAATTGTCGGGAATTTAAAAAAAAAAAAACAAATTGCACCAAGTACTTAATAAATTAAAAATTTTACGAAATTACGTCTTTGCTTCTCTAGATGTCCTGGAAAAGTACTGCAGATACACGTCTGGGACATGTTTTATTAGATTCACCAGAGCGACAACAACAGAGTAAATGGAAATCGTGCTTTACTTTAACCTTGTACAGTTTTGCGATGGCTTCATAGTAGCGAAGTTGCTACATTTCAGACAAAATCTTTTATTAGCCGTAACTCCGTAAGTAATCATTTGCGACCCTATGTTTGTATGAACTTTTTTTCTTTAGTTCGAGAACAGTATATTAAAATATTTGCATAACTTCGTGTATCACCCTTTACTTGTCCGAAACAGTCTGGATAGCTTGTAAGGAAGAGATGTAGGGTAGGTTGTGCTGAGACATAATTGTTAGGAAAAAAATTCGATACATTGCGCCGTTGCCGAGTTAATTAGCATTGAAGTTAGCCTATTTGCCGCTGCGTCTGAAAATTCAGGTAGTAGATATTTGCGTCAGTTGTTCTCATAGCGAAGACGGTAGCGCATGGGACTACTTAGTCTTTGGCTCTGCTTCGATCCTTACTAACGTCCGACGATCAATTTTTGTATCGTTCCCTGTTCGGTTCTAGGAAAGCACGTTTGGCGACACCGTGTCTGGGCAAATAGCTTGCGCATGAGCAATGCTAATTGACTCGGACACAGCCCAACGTATTGATTTTTTTCTTAACAATTATTTCTCCAAGTAACCTATCCCTTACAAGCTTTTCAGACTGTTTCTGGCTACCCTGAACATATCAGCTGAATGGATGAATGGGCACTTATGGATAGAGGATGATTGCTTTTTTTATAGATAAATAGCTGACCAAAAATGGTTAAAATGGCTCTAAGCACTATGGGACATAACATCTGAGGTCATTAGTCCCCTACAACTTAGAACTACTTAAACCTAACTAACCTAAGGACATCACACACTTCCATGCCCGAGGCAGGATTCGAACCTGAGACCGTAGCGGTCGCGCGGCTCCAGAATAGTTGACCACCCAGCGTTCCCAGCATGTGTACGTATCCCCATCACGTAAGAGTACCCAGAGGCAGGGACTTTTCCTTGAGGCGAGAACTCGCATGAGGTGAGAACTCGTCTGGGTAGCATTCAGCGCAGTGATGCCAACTGAGGAGCTACACTAAAGGCAATTAAAACAGTAACCCGATGCAAAGTTTCAGACTGGCATGAAGTGTATTAATGATTAACATTTGAGCGCAAACCACCTATGTAGGACTAACACCACTCTATACATGTAACCACTATTCATGTGGGTTTCTCATTCAGAAATCGCATCTGTATTTATCATAAGAGAACACAGTGCTACGCACGGTGTAAATAGGGGGAAATAACTACCAGAAAATCTCAGAACTCGATTTGTGCTGCGATTTATAGATTCGCGATGTAACTCCTCATGTTGGTCGGCATCCCACGACTTTCACAAAGACAGGGAATGTATGGGGTGACGGGGCCATATTCAGCACCATACAGAATCTCACCACAACTAAGCGAGTAGCGCCAGACAAGAGTGGCATTAGTTCACCCAGTCAGGCAGAGTCGTGCAACTACATCAAGTAGAGGGCTTGTTTGCAAGAAGATAAGTACTGTCACGGACACCATGGAGTGTTCTGGAATATTGTGGAGCGTCGGCATGGGGACTTCGTTACGTAAACTGAAGGTCAATAGAGGAGAAAGGAAAGGAAAGGAAAGGAAAGGAAAGGAAAGCAAAGGAAAGGAAAGAAAGGGAACTAATGATATCAGCTGCATATGGACCTTATGTGAAGGCGCCAAGTCAAAATGTGTGACAGACGTGGAGAAACTCATGTCAGCAGCATTTCGACTTCTTGTGGAGTCAGTGGAGTCAGCCGAAAATGTGTGCCAGATCAGGATTCGAGCCCGGGATTTCCTGCTTACCGGGCAGTTGCGTTAACCACTGGCCCACCTGGACACAGTGTGTACCGAAATTGCACGGGTTGTCTCGGTAAGCCCCACGGCTGACCCACGATTCCATCTAGCGCCATCTGTCCACAGTCCCGTCCATGTTCTCTACGCTCGCCACTTTGAGATTCCCGCAGGAGGTCGATGTGATTTCGCATTCACACTGAAAATTGTGGATTCATTGCCCCTTTGAAGTGGCTCAGTTATGTGAATGTGTCGTATCTAATCTTTCGGGCATGTCTCTGCTGGTCATGCTTGCTCAATTCGAAGTTGGCTCATCTCTGAACACAATCCTTCTCCAGTAAATGACATTACATGCTGGAGATGCCCCAGACGGTGGTGGGATGCCAATCTGGCTGTCGGCCACCGAAAGGTCCAACAACCAGGAGTCATGTCCATTTCTTTTCATAGATGGGGTGGTGTCACCGCCAGACACCACACTTGCTAGGTGGTAGCCTTTAAATCGGCCGCGGTCCGTTAGTATACGTCGGACCCGCGTGTCGCCACTATCAGTGATTGCAGACCGAGCGCCGCCACACGGCACGTCTAGAGAGACTTCCTAGCACTCGCCACAGTTGTACAGCCGACTTTGCTAGCGATGGTTCACTGACAAAATACGCTCTCATTTGCCGAGACGATAGTTAGCGTAGCCGTCAGCTACGTCATTTGCTACGACCTAGCAAGGCGCCATTACCAGTTACTATTGATGCTGTAAAACATGTACCGTCAACAGCGATGTTCACCAATTATGGATTACAGTTAAGTATTCCAGCAGCTACGTACGTTTTTTGTTAGTCTCATTTCCTTGACCTGTTCCATACCTCACGCCAGCCTGCGTGAGCTTAAACGCGTGCCTTTCGGCTTCCTCTCATAGTGGGTTGGCTGTCTTGCCAATCCACAACAGACGCGGCCCCTTAGACTGTCATTCGCGGCTCCCTTGCAGCACAGTGGTCCGTGGATGGTGATCAGCGCCCCGCTTTTTGCCCTTCACTGCAAGCCAACCTGGGCTTACATTTCAGCAAGATAATGCCCACCTGCAAACGGCGAGATTTTCTGCTGCTTGCCTTCGTGCTTCGTCAGTTATGTCGCCAGACCTCTGTCCACTTGCAAACGCTTGGATCATTGTGGGCAGGGCCCTCAAAGCAGCTCGGGAGTTTAACGGTCTTACTCGTTAAATGACAGGTCGAATATTTCCCGCGTAAGGGGCGGAGTAGACCAACACGCTATTGAGTTGCTCAATTTGAGAAGTTCTTTCTCCCCAATAATTCATCCATTTTTTTCTGAATCTGTAACCATTTGATTGTCTGTACACGTACATCACATCTACTAAGTCTTGTCTCATTCCTTCGTGGTGCGTCGTTTCTTTTGTCTCAAAATATCTATAATAAATAATGGGGCATTAAGCTGGAATTCGATAGTAAATTAATCTTCGTATACACTGAGGTGACAAAACTCATGGGATGCCTTCTAATATAGTGTCAGACCTTTTACTCTTCCCGGCATAGTGCAGCAACTCCATGTGGTGTGGGCTCCACTAGTCGTCAGCAGTGGGGAAACATTGAGCCGTACTACCTCTATAGATGTCCATAACTGCGAAAGTGGTGACGTTGCAGAATTTTGTGCGCGAGCTGACCTCGCAATCACGTCCCATGCCTGGCGATCTCAGTAGCCAAACAATTCGCCCGAACTGTAAAGAATGTTCTTCAAACGAATAGCGAACACTTGTGAAGTGGTGTCATGGCGCATTTTCATCCTTAAAAATTCCGTCATTGTTTGCTAACGTAAGGTTCATGAATAACTGCAAATGGTCTCCAAGTAACGGAACATAATCATTCCCAGGCAACGATTTGTTCAGTGGCCACAAGGCCCAGTCAATTCCATGTAAGTAACGGCCAGACCACAATGGAGCCACTGCCAGCTCGCACAGTTCCTTGTTGACTACTTGGGTGTATGGTATCGTGGGGTCAGCGCCACACTCGCATCCTGCCATCAGCTCTTACCAACTGAAATCGGGACTCAGGTGACCTGTCCTCTAGGGTCAAACCGTTATCCTCACGGGCCTAGGAGAGACGCTAAAGGCGATGTCGTGCTGTTAGCAAAGACACTCGCGTCGGTCTCCTGATGCCATAGCCCATTAACGCCAAATTTCGCAGCACTGTTCTAACGGATATGCTCACCGTTCGTCCCACACTGATTTCTGAGTTATTTCACTCAGTGTTTCTTGTCTCTTATCACTGACTAGTCTACGAAAACACCGCTGCTCTTGGTCGGCAAGTGAAATCACTCGTCCACGCATTGTCGTTGGTGAGAGGTAGTACCTGAAATTAGATATTCTCGGCCCAGACTTGACACTGCGGATCTCGGAACATTGAATCTCATAACGATTTCCGAAATGGAATGTCGCATGCGTCCAGCTCCAACTTCCATTCTGCGTTCAAAGTCTGTTCATTCGCGTCCTGCGCCCATTATAATGTCGGATACCTGTTCACATTAATAGCCTGACTGCGAATGGCAGCTCCGCTAATGCCCTGCCGTCTTATACCTTGTGCACGTGATCCTGTCACCCTCTGTGTATGTCTTATCCCACGAATTTTGTCACAGTGTATTCTACAATACAATGGATGGAGAGCAACAAGTATAAATATGGCGCCAGTACTTACATTGTCCTAGTTGATTGACATTTTGCGCTAGTTATTTATTTAATTAGTTCTTGAGTGGTGGATTACGTGAATTATCAGGTTAGTTGGCTCTTCTCTGGATATTGTTAGTGTTAACTGGATTGCTTGTTAAGGCAGAAAGAATATGTGTGAAATTATGTAGAAAGGTTGATCTCTATAGCTCAAATTATTTATTTTTTCATTGCACAATTGAGAGAGGTATTTGATGTTTGCGTATTTTCCTGTAGATTATATCTGGGAAGAATCTAACACGTCTCGTTCTCAACAGTGATTTACTTAAAAATGATCTGAGTGCATGATCTCGATTACAAACCTCGCCAAGTGCTAGTTTCGTACAATATTCCTGATTTCCTCACTGTAGGAGACAAATGGCGAAACTGTGGCATCCATATACAGGGTGGTTTTAGTGTATTTATGCACATATTTCTATCTGAGACTCAGGACAGTGTACCGAAAAACATTGCGCCATTATTTACTTCTTTTTCAGACTAATAATTATAGGTATTACAAATACCTATGTTTTCGCCTGGACAGCATGTTAGGAACTGAAATGTAGACGCATAGACGCAAAAAAGACAATCTACAGTGACAATCATAGTCCACTACAGGGCCCGACTACGACCGTGTGGAAAACATCAGGTGGTAAATTACGATTTTTCTGTGCGAAGACTTTTAGACGGAGAGAAATATCATCTAACGTACTGAAGTGAGTACATATTAAGTAGCAGATGTCAAAATTTCTGTACCTAAACTCCTAAAACCCTATGTAGCATGCATCAGGTAAGGTCACAGCTTTTGTCCAGGCCACTGTGGGGGAACGCCAAAATGACCACTTGACGCTACGGACCGATGCTGGGTGATGTGTTGGCAAATGTGCCAACACCTTGTAGATAGAGAAGGCCGAAATGCACGCTAACTAACGCAGACGGGCGTGAATTCTGGAACAGGATAAGTAGTGAATGGTAGCAAGAAAAGTACGTAGCTGCTATACTTAACTTTTATATCGTCCTTTGGTTTACAACGTTCTTGATGAGACATTTCATACGATAACTATCAAACTATGTAAGGCTAATGGCGCCTTGCTAGGTCGTAGCCATGGACTTAGCTGAAGGCTATTCAAACTGTCTCTCGGCAAATGAGAGAAAGCTTCGTCAGTGTAGTCGCTAGCAAAGTCGTCGTACAACTGGGCGATTGCTCGTCCGTCTCTCGAGACCTGCCTTGTGGTTGCGCTCGGTCTGCGATCACACAGTGGCGACACGCGGGTCCGACATGTACTAAATGGACCGCGGCCGATTTAAGCTACCACCTAGCAAGTGTGGTGTCTGGCGGTGACACCACATTCCTCCCCCGCAAATCGGCGAACGGTCGTGTGATAAGGCTTCCGCCCGCCGTGAGGAGGACCCCATGTTGACGTATGCGATGAGGTGGGGAGCCTAACAACAGGCGAGGCTGTGCCACCCGCACCCGGCCATTCGGTCCGAGGGGAGCTAGGAAGCGCCTGAAAACCTAGTCCAGGGTGCACGTCAACACGCGGTGTATGCGCCCGTAAAGAGATAGGAGGGGCCGAAGGGCCGACCTCCATTGCGTCGGCGTACCCGACGCGCGAAGACGCCATGTGGTCCGGAGCGGGCAAGAGTTCCATGGCGGAGGACAGCTGGTCACGGGAAGCGATCGGCGGCGCGTGACCCAGGGAGGCGCTTGGCGGCTGCAGCGAAGCGTCGAATGCGGGCTGCGCCGGCGGGAGAACAGGCGGCGGCGGCGGCGGCTGCGGCGGCGCGTCGCCATGGGGCCAAATGGAAGGCATCGTCGGTAACACCTGGGGATGAGGCGAGCCAGTAGATTGTTTCCCCAGGGCGCTGACCGGACGGCACCGTCGCTGAAAGCAGACGGGGAGCGGCAGAACCCGTGCGACGACAGAGGCGCAGCTGATTGAGACGCCGACGCACCTCACCAGAGGCCCCCAAAACCAAATACATCGCGCGGCCGAGGCAGCGAAGAATGCGCCCTGCGAGCCAACGCCGTGAACCTGGATAGTTGCGATAGAATACAACGTCGCCTGGAGCAAAAGCAGAAGTCTGCCGCTGCACAGGAACCTGATGCGGCGGATGCAGCAGAGACATCAAGGTTCGATGAGGACGACCATGGAGCAACTCAGCCGGCGAGCGACCATCTCGGGGCTGAGAGCGATACCATGACAAAAAGAGCAACAACGCGTCCTCCCGAGAATGCGACTCTTTCAACTTCAACATCTGTGACTTGAAAGTCCGGACCAATCGTTCAGCGGCACCGTTTGACTGAGGCGATAACGGCGCGGATGTCAGATGTTGAATACCATTGGCCTTGCAGAATGACTGAAATTCTGCAGACATGAATTGTGGGCCATTGTCGGAAACAATAGTCTGCGGAAGACCGTCAATGCAAAAGATAGCAGACAACGCTTGGATGGTGGCAGAGGACGTCGTGGAAGACATCCGGACAACAAAAGGAAAATTACTGAAGGCATCCACCAGAACCAACCATCGAGCATTCCAGAATGGACCAGCAAAATCGATGTGCAAGCGTTGCCAAGGGGAAGTGGCTTTTGGTCATGCAAAGACTTTCCACGGCGGTGCGGATTGTTGTTCGGCACACGCCATGCAAGACGAACACATTTTCGTAATCGCAGCATCGATTCCGAACCAAGTGCAGTGCTGACGAGCAAGTTGTTTCGTTCGCACTATACCACAATGTCCTTGGTGAAGAAGCCGTAAGACAGAGGAGAGGACTGTAACGAACGTGGGACCACGACTCTGGACTGATCATTATCAGAACGCAACAACAAAACACCACGTCGAACAAAAAGTCTCTCCCTATGAGTAAAAAATCTGCGAACCAACGGATCCTCGATCCGAGACTTTGACAAAGACCATTACGTAGCAACAAAACGCAAAACGGTAGCAAGGACAGGGTCAGCAGCTGTGGCTGTAGCTACACGACGAAAATCAATCGGAAACGATTCGACCACTTCATCGGTGTCCGAATCAGTGAACATGCAAGAAAGTTCGGAAGAATCGAATGCGTTATCCTCAGCAACAGGCAAACGGGACAACGCATCGGCGTTTCCGTGCTTAGCAGTGGACCGATACAAGATATCGTAGCGGTACTGCGAGAGGAAAATAGACCAGCGAATGAATTTCTGCGCTGTACGCGGAGGTACAGGCTTGTTCGGATGAAAAAGCGACGTCAAAGGTTTGTGGTCTGTGATGATGGTAAAGTGACGACCATACAAGAAATCATGGAACTTAGCAACACCAAACACGAGAGCCAAAGCTTCTTTCTCTATCTGTGAATAATTTCTTTGCGCAGACGAGAGCAATTTTGACGCAAAGCAATAGGGCGATCATGCGAGCCAACTTTGTGCGCAAGCACAGCACCGATCCCGAAATCCGATGCATCTACCATCAACAAAAGGGGTTTCTGGGGATCGAATGGCGTAAGGCAAGTACTAGAAAGCAACGCCGATTTCAACTGGCGAAAGGCGCGTTCGCATTCCGTCGTCCAGACGCACGGAACACCCTTACGGCGTAAGCTATGAAGCGGAGCTGAAATGGAAGAGGCATTGCGCACATTCACTCACACCTTGTGATTCTAAATCGTTTAATGTTCTTGCGACCTCATCACGCAATGCGTGGGGAACATTGCGGGCTCGGAAAAATTTCGGTTGCGCGTTTACTTTCAGTTCCAAATGTGCTTCATAGTTTTTAGCGCAACCTAAGCCCGGTGCAAAAATGTCTGCAAATTCTTCACACAGACGAGAAACACCGTCTGAAGGCACAGTCTGGTTCACTGATAGGACCTGATTTACAATAGACAAGTTAAACAACTGAAATAAATCTAAACCAAACAAGTTCACTGCAGTAGAAGAACGAAGAACGTAAAATGACACAAGTTTTGTTTGTCCCTTGTATGTTGCAAGAAGAGTGCACTGTCCTAACACAGGGATCTGCTGTCCTGAATAAGTTTTTAACTGAACATTTGCGGCACGCAACGAAGGTTTGCCCAGTTGTTTGTACGTGTCGTGATTGAGCAATGAAACTGCAGCTCCGGTATCGAGCTGGAATGGTATGACCGTGCCATTAAAGTCCAAATCTACAAAAAGTTTATTGTCCTGTTGACGACAAGAGCGACTGTTTTGTGCAATTTGAACAGACACTTGTACAGAAACACTTGCTAATTGACGTGATTTCCGGCGACGTCGACGCACACTGTTTGTGGGAAGAACACAGTCACAGTTAGAGAAAGTGGCACTGAACGAAGTGGAATTAACTACATGAATGTCCATGGGCGAAGGTCCACGATCCTGAGTGTCCTTGGTTCGATTCCGGCGCGAAGCAAAGGGCCTGGAATGAGTAAGAGTGTCTGATCTGAGCTTTTTCTGGCCAACACTTTGAACATGTCATTTCTTATTACAGAAAAAGCAAATAGCTTGGCGTGACGGGAAATTCTCACGCGAATGTCTAGTTGCACACCGCGGGCATGATTTCAGCACTGCATTTGCTCGCTTTCGCGGGACACGTGGTTGTGCGGACGTGCGCGAAGGCTGTTTACAGATCCTTGCAGCGCGCCCGGCGGGCCGGTTAATGCGACACACAGCTGGCGAAGTTTCAAATGATTCCTGAGCAAAGTCAAGTGTGTCTTGCCTATCCAATATGTCTCTCACTTGTTGAAGGGATGGATTGACTAGTTTCAAAATCTGTTCCCGTATGCGAACATCAGAAACGTTCTGTGCAATTGCATCACGTACCATTGTATCTGAATAAGGAAGGCCACAGTCGCATTCAAACGCACAATCCCTAGTAAGGCCTTGCAAAGTTGCAACCCACTCCCGATTAGTTTGACCGGCCGTACGTTTTGTATGAAAGAAAGTATACCTCTTTGCAACTACATTAACTGTTTCTTTGAAATAAGCGTCCAATACCGACAAAATTTCTTCGTAGGACAGAGTTGCTACTTCGCGTCGGGGAAACAATTTCACTATCACACGGTACGTTTGCACGCCGACACAAGACAATAAGTGAGGCTGCCGCTCGTTACCTTGAATTCTGTAGGCGGCGAGATGAAATCCAAACTGGCGTGACCACTCCGTCCATGTTTCCTGAGCTGGGTCAAACGGCCTAAAAGGCGGTGCAACTGCGAGTTGTGGCTGCGGTAGCGGTGGAGCGGCGGCTGCCGCATCGTTTTGCATTGCACGTTGACCCTGGACGAGCTGTCCAAGGGCATCCAATAACGCCTGCGTCTGCTGATTCTGCAAGCGATAAAATTCGGACAGTACATCTGGCGAAGCCATGACACAAGTAAATGTAAGCAATTAGAAAGAAGAACACCCTTTCCGTTGCCTCGTCGCCAATGATGTGTTGGCAAATGTGCCAACACCTTGTAGATAGAGGAGGCCGAAATGCACGCTAACTAACGCAGACGGGCGTGAATTCTGGAACAGGATAAGTAGTGAATGGTAGCAAGAAAAGTACGTAGCTGCTATACTTAACTTTTATATCGTCCTTTGGTTTACAACGTTCTTGATGAGACATTTCATACGATAACTATCAAACTATGTAAGGCTAATGGCGCCTTGCTAGGTCGTAGCCATGGACTTAGCTGAAGGCTATTCTAACTGTCTCTCGGCAAATGAGAGAAAGCTTCGTCAGTGTAGTCGCTAGCAAAGTCGTCGTACAATTGGGCGAGTGCTCGTCCGTCTCTCGAGAACTGCCTTGTGGTTGCGCTCGGTCTGCGATCACACAGTGGCGACACGCGGTTCCGACATGTACTAAATGGACCGCGGCCGATTTAAGCTTCCACCTAGCAAGTGTGGTGGCTGGCGGTGACACCACACTGGGAGAATACGGTAAGTGAACCATCGATGAACAGAGAGAGAGAGACAGAGAGAGAGAGAGAGAGAGAGAGAGAGAGAGTACACAATAAAGAACCTAAACGTTACAACCACTGCTCACCGCACGCAGTCACAATAGAGAATTTGACAAAGGACAGATTATTACCTCCCGGCGCCTGGGAATGTGTGCTCGGAAACGGCACAGCTGTCGGATGCTCGGGTGCTACTATCGTTACAGATTGTGATTTCACTCTTGAATCACACATGAGTACCTTGTTAGGCACGAGAAATGACACTTAGAAAGCACTTGGGCGCATAAAATGTAATTTTAATGACAGACGTCCTCTTGCTTTCAACAAGCACTGAAGTTCTCTGAAATTTATAATCAAAAACAAATAACAACTTAGAGACAGTGGACCACTCCGCAAGCATCAGCTTAGGCGGAAAAGTGAAAGCGAGAGAACGTAGGATGTATATACACCCTAAGACAAAGAAAAACGGCGCTCCACGAGAGAATTATCAGAATAGGACGGATATCGGTAAACGTTATGTACATGTACAGCCAAACAAATGATTACAATTTCAGAACTCTCTGCTCATTGTACCCCACCTTACAAAAGTCTTATGGTATTTCAATTTGCTCTGGATGATGAAATGACTTGTAACAACACTTGCCCGATGTTTTTCAGCAACTTTCTGGATTGTAAGTCGTCAGTCTCCTTGGATAAGTGAATGAAGACGAGCTCGCGACGCGAAGGTCAGTATTGCTTACGCCTGGAGTGGCATTCGTCGGTTACGTTTCTGAGGTCACTTCCAACCTTTTTCAACTACGCGAATAACTGGCCCGGACATGCAACTGCTGGAGTACTTTTGTTCCACTCATCTCTGGTGGTGTAGTGGTAAAGACAACCGCAAAGTCACTTAAACGAATTCCGGTCAAACCATGGCAATTTTCCAGTCTGCGTTTAGCTTAGCCTCCACCTTTCAGTGATGTGATGATTCGTCAGGAATGATATCTGTTTCGGATTATACATTATAACTGTAGCATCCCGTTCCCCGGTTGGATAAGTGGGATACATCAGGGACGGACAATTACACGAAACGGTGTCCAGTTGAAAGACGTGCACCATACCGATCAGCCACACGAAGCTCATCCGACTGAATATTTTGCCGGCTATATGCCGGTAAACCGGATCAAGTAAAAACCGGATCAGACAACGCTAATTTTCAAAATGAGTTTTCTCGAGCCTATACACCAAAGTACCCTTAGACGTTATGTTTACGTAATCTTCGTAAACTAGTCAATTAACACAAAAGTTTCTGTTTCCTGGATTGGGCGTTGCTTTCAATATATATGTTTAATTATGGAATGACCCTCCTAATCCATGGTGCTGACTTGCATCCTCCAAGTTGAAGGTAGCAAACATCAACACGTGATCCCACAAACTTGGCACAGCAGAGTTAATTACACATAACGACCTCTAACTTTGGAGAACTCGCTTATAAGATTCTCGCCGCTTGAGAGTGAAATATCTCAGAAAGCCTAAACCACGTCCGCTAACCTCTCAACCTGAATCCACCAGTCCATATTCATCCTACACAATTCGTCATGGACTGATGGGATATATGATTGAAAACTATTAAGAAATCAGCTGTACTGGGGAAGAAATTCTAAGCAAGGCACACCGACACCAACACCATGCTAATCTACAAACATCCAACCCATCGAATGTTAACTACATATCCACAAAGGAATTGGACAAGCATCCACAATGATACCTTACCTGCCTCGACCGGCATGATTTGCTCTGACACAGTCATTGCGATGCTCCCATCTGACAGAAAAGACGCCGGAACACGACCTTCAGTTTGCAGAGATGTTATCAACAGTATAGCGCACCAGATCTTTCCCAGATAACAAATCCAAATCAGTGATAAAACTAGAAAGAAGACTGCATTATTGAACATAACGGCTGCTTCTCCACACTGTCGATATAGTATAAATTTTGCAAACGGACTAGAAATCGTACCCGACTGCCTAGGACAATAGTTATACGCTGTTCTCTGGTCACCTTTTCCATTACATACCATGTAATGTGGTTCAATACGTGCCGATGTAATAAGGAATACCATTCTGTCCATGATAAGAAGATTGCAGCACTGCATTGATACCAATGGTCATCACTTCGATCACCTTCGGTAAATGGACGTTCACGCCACCGTTGTGAGCTTCGTTGACCTTCAAAGACCTTACTGTTACCCATCATCGGATTCGTCTCGATTGTCGCTATCAGAAAATAAGTACCTAACTACAGCATCTCATTAAAAAAAAAACAAGTTGACCTTCATATCTCTGAAGGGACCCCTCCTCGCAACAAGAAACCATCGTCATATTATGGCCCCCTTTGTCCCACACACCTTTTGTCCCACAAACTTTTCAGCTCCTATCATACATTCGGAGTTATTCTTAGTGGCGATAGTTTGACTCACCCTGTATATTAACAACTGTCAGAAACCTTGAAAGAACACCTCTATATGCAGCGCTCGAATATAAAACGAAGGTTCTGGGATAAGTAATAACTAATTTTTCAACGATTTATGCGGACTGCTTTAAACACTTTCTAGACATGCCCCCAGTTAAATACGTCCATTCCTCTTTAGAAAACTCGTGGGGATGGTTTCCTTATTGTGTTTCTTTTCGAATGAATCCTACTACAAGGATGTATTTATTCGTTAATAGTTACTTAATTTCAGCCAACGGCCTCGCCGCTGTGGTAGCACCGGTTACCGCCAGATCACCGAAGATAAGCGCTGTCGGTTTGGGCTACCACTTGGATGGGTGACCATTCGGTCTGCCGAGCGCTGTTGGCAAGCTGGGTGCACTCAGTCGTTGTAAGGCAAACTGAGGAGCTACTTGATTGAGAAGCAGCGGCTCCGCTCTCATAAACCGCCATACTGCCGGGAGAGTGGTTTGCTCACCACATATCCTCCATATCCGCATGGGCCGAGGATGACACGGTGGACGGTCGGAACCTTTGGACCTTCATGGCCTGTTCGGACGGAGTTTAGCTTTTTTACTTAATTATATATATATATCGGGTGGTCCATTGATCGTGACCGGACCAAATATTTCACGAAATAATCGTCAAACGAAGGATCTACAAAGAAAGATACTTGTCAAGCTTTAAGCGGGAAACCAGATGGCACTATGATTGGCCCTCTAGATGGCGCTGCCATAGGTCAAACGGATGTCAACTGCGTTTTTTAAAAAAATAGGAACCCCCATTTTTTATTACATATTCGTGTAGTACGTAGAGAAATATGAATGTTTTAGCTGGACCACTTTTTTCACTTTGTGATAGATGACGCTGTAATAGTCACAGACATATCGGTCACAATTTTAGACGAACAGTTGGTAACAGGTAGGTTTTTTAAATTAAAATACAGAACGTAGGTACGTTTGAACATTTTATTTTGGTTGTTCCAATGTGATACATGTACCTTTGCGAACTTATCATTTCTGAGAACGCATGCTGTTAAGCGTGATTACCTGTAAATACCACATTAATGCAATAAATGCTCAAAATGATGTCCGTCAACCTCAATGCATTTGACAATACGTGTAACGACATTCCTATCAACAGCGAGTAGTTCGCCTTCAATAACGTTCGCACATGCATGATAATGTGCTGAAGAATGTTGTCAGGCGTTGTGGGTGGATCACGATAGCAAATATCCTTCAACTTTCCCCACAGAAAGAAATCTGTAGGCGTCAGATCCGGTGAACGTGCGGGCCATGGTATGGTGATTCGATGACTAATCCACCTGTCATAAAATACGCTATTCAATACCGCTTCCACCGCACGCGAGCTATGTGCCGCACATCCATCATGTTGGAAGCACATCGCCATTCTGTCACGCAGTGAAACATCTTGTAGTAACATCGGTAGAACATGACGTAGGAAATCAGCTTACATTGCACCATTTACATTCCCATCGATAAAATGGGGGCCAATTATCATTCCTCCCATAATGCCGCACCATACATTAACCCGCCAAGGTCGCTGATGTTCCACATGTCGCAGCCATCGTCGATTTTCCGTTGCCCAATAGTGCATATTATGTCGGTTTACGTTACCGCTGTTGGCGAATGACGCTTCGTCGCTAAATAGAACGCGTGCAGAAAATCTGTCATCGGCTCGTAATTTCTCTTGTGCCCAGTGGCAGAACTGTGCACCACGTTCAAAGTCGTCGCCATGCAATGCCTGGCGCACAGAAATATGGTACACGTGCAATCTATGTTGATGTATCATTCTCAACACCGACGTTTTTGAGATTCCAGATTCTCGCACATTTTGTCTGCTAGTGATGTGCGGATTAGCCGCTAAAGCAGCTAAAACACCTACCGGGGCATCATCATTTGTTGCAGGTCGTGGTTGACGTTTCACATGTGGCTGAACACTTCCTGTTTCCTTAACTAACGTAACTATCAGGCGAACGGTCTGGACACTTGAATGATGTCGTCCCGGATACCGAGCAGCATAGATAGCACACGCCAGTTGGACATTTTGATCACAATAGCCATACATCAACACGATATCGACCTTTCCCGCAATTGGTAAACGGTCCATTTTAACAGGGGTAATGTGTCACGAAGCAAATACCGTCCGCACTGGCGGAATGTTACGTGATACCACGTACTTATACGTTTGTGACTATTACATCGCCATGTATCACAAAGCGAAAAAAGTGGTGCAACTAAAACATTCATATATATTTACGTACCACACTAATATGTAATAAAAAAATGGGGGTTCCTATTTTGAAAAAACGCAGTTGATATCCGTTTGACCTATGGCAGCGTCATCTAGCGGGCCAACCATAGGGCCATCTGATTTCCCCCTTCAAACTAGACGTGTTTCGTTCTTCGTAGTTTTTTCTTTTGGTGCTTATCTCGTAAGATATTTGGTTCGGTAAATGTGTGTGTGCGTGCGCGCGCGCGCGCACCTGTGTGTGTGTGTGTGTGTGTGTGTGTGTGTGTGTGTGTGTGTGTGTGAGTGTGTAGGATGGTATGCTCACCTCCCATCTCCCAAAAATTTATTGTAATTTTTATTTTATTTTGCACATGTGTTTCTTCGCACTTTACAGCTGATCGCTTTGCTTGTGGAATACAGACAACATGGGAAACGAATAATACGCCAAACTTTATAGCGAAGGAGTCGCATCAGATGTACACTATCTATTCTATAGAACAGATGCTGCGGAGTACGGAAACAGAGTTCACATGTAACTACGCGAAGTTATTGAAGTCCATTTCCTCTCGGACAATATTTTCTTCTGAATTGAATTGTTTTTAAATATGATTTATTTAGTTTTGTTTTTCCAACGTCAATTTGGGCTGGCGAACACAGCACGTAATATAGAGTATTATACGTCAACAGCTTATGACCAAATGAGACTGAATTTTGCAGTGACTGATGAAATACCCCGTCCTTATTTGTCTTCATTACTCATTACACCTAACTCTCAAGATTTTGTCGCAACTTGTTACTTCTCAATGTCGGTATTTGTTAGAAGGAACATGAAGACTAATACCCTAGGCAGAAACTTCGTCATTTCCTGCGTCTCGCCCTTTCTTTCAGCAAAATTACAAAGTTTTCCATGTTACACCTGCTGCGTCATCTGTAGCTTACATCCACTTTCCATGATTATTTTAGTCCCCCCCCCCCCCCTCCGCTCCGTAGTGTAATTATAAAAGTTTCAGACCGTGAAAAAGTTGAGATGTGAAAGTTGCAGGTACCAGTCCGTATTCAGCTGCAGCTCCCTCAGAATACTAAGTATTCGTTGTCGATGCAAGGAACGCGGTGACCTAGCGCTACACGGAGGCCGTTAACCAGAAACGGGTGAGGGAACATTAAAAAAAAATAAACATATAAAAAAAGTGAATGTGGAGTTTCACGAGGAATTCATTATACGGACGTCTTCGTTGTCTTTGGTACATTCTACGTTTCTTATTATCAATGGGACAATTTCCGTGGTATGCGTGTCTTCGCAAATGCAATATTTTATTTGAAGGCACATAGATAAGAGTAATCGCACTGCGTCAGTTGTCGGATGATCTTATAAAAGCGATAATCAGATCACTAAAAGTAAACACAGAAGAGTTAACAGATTTCTGATCTTAAATTTTTGGGCGTTAATCCGATCGCCGCTTCTTCGGTGACCTTTACAGGGGAAGGTCATCAAAAAAACAACTGGCTTACGTTAACATCATTTATTCGTGGCAAGAGAGCACATTCAGCGACCGCTCTTGAAAATGCCTGAGATTAGTGTGCCTTTATGTACGTTTGGTATTAATAATTCTTGCGTAACGGCGGGCTCTAATTCTTATACAATGTTCAAGACGACGCCGCGTCGATACTTCTGTACAAATAGTTGGCCGTCCAAATCTACAATCGGCTGCGATAACGACGATTTATTTATGCTCACAAATGTTGCTATCGAGCGACCAAGAAAGGTCTTCATTTAGGATGATAGGAAATTTATGTAAGTTATTCTTTTGTTTGTCGGAAGATGATTGTATGTACTCCTCAAGGACGGAACAAAAGTTACGTTTTTTGCGTTATATCGACTTATTAAGCAATCCCAGTAAGTTAATGGGCCTACTTGACCTATGCCCTTGTTTTGATGTTTGGTGGGTGTCTCGAGAATATTCCGAACTTATGGTCTAAATTATCACTATTAACGCAATGCAAGGTGGCTTAGTACAATTAATAGAATCTATGTTATTTATTATATTCTTAGTTTTTTTTCTTTTTTTTTCTTTTATTTGATCCTCTAGTGTCGACGCAGCACACAAAGCAGGGTGCTGGTAATAGCAAGACTTGTTGCCATAAACCGAAAATAAAAGCGGAGGCATACTCTGCTATGCCTCAGGGAGCGACGACACACTACTCAGAAATACACCTCTCTCTGCAGGTGTGAAGCAAGTGATGAGTTTAGAAACTAAATACACCTCTCTCTGCAGGTGTGAAGCAAGTAATGAGTTTAGAAACTAAATAGGAAGAAAGAAATAAAAACAGAAATGAAGGCAAAATAAAAACAGGGACGGCACCACACACAAATGAAAACGAAACTGGCGAGATAATCCCATCGCCCATAGAATTAACGAAGTAATAATCCTCTAAGATAGATTACGAGTTTTCTAGTTTCCCAATAATTTCCCATACAAGGTTCACACAATTCGCATGTTACCAATTGTCATATCATTAGTATCATAGAACAGTCTACTCTAGTGATGCCCAGAAGGCCAATGTCAAATCTTGGGTGTACGCAAGTCAAGGGTAGTTTGAAAGTCCGAGTGACACAGCTCCAGGGGTAAACTCAGGCAATTCCTGGATTGCAACTTTCAGAAATCTCTAAAGGTAGTGGCATATTTCCGGTGAGATTCCGCCAGGCGATGCTGGCTCCACAGGTAGTCCATGAAAGAGAAAGCATCGGTGAGGGAAAGGTGATAGATGGTGAAAATGGTGTGGCCCAAGAGCCACACCATTGCGTTACGTCGCATTCGGGGGTTGGTCTGAATATCAGGGGTAAGCAATCAGTCGATTGACAAATTGTCTGGTGTTTTCCCACCGATCAGTGCTAATAGCGCACGTGCAAGGACACGGCATCGGTGAGGGAAGGGTGATAAAGTTTTGAACATAAAAATTCGACTGCGAGAAAATGTTGCAAAATGTGAGTACGAGAAAACAACTTGAAAGAGGCTACTTGTTTCATGTCTGTTTAAAAAATAACAGTAGTCTTACAAAGGTAAGACTACTGTCCGAATTCAGCACTGTGAATCATTAAACTTTTAATCTGATAAACTGACCGTGGCAAAACTCAATGTTCCCTTTTTCATTATTTAATTTTGGCCTACCTGATGCACAATGGAAATAACGTGCTAGTGCTCTTATCTTCAAAGCGCGTCGCATTTGCTGAGCTAAAACTAACTTCTGAGATGCGCCTGGTGCAATGTGCTCTCTTTTTTAGAAAAGCCAAAGTGTACTTAGTTCACAGGAAATCCTGAATAAATAAAAATTATAATTCATATTTTGGCGTGGCCTTTGGATGGGGACAATGACATGGAATGAATTAAAACATTAAATACAATTAGTTTTCTGATTAGAAAAACTCTACAGTGAAACAATATCTCTTTCTTTGCTTCACTAACATTAATATAACAAAAAATTACAGTTCTTGACTAGACAAACGTAAGTAGTACTTAACTTCAATTGAGATGTTTTCATAAATACAACCCTCAAAAATGTCATTAAAAATTCAACAGTTATTCCTACCCCCAAATTCAAGTCGAAAATTATGCATAGCTTTTTATCTTTCCTTATACGCAAGTATTTGTACGTCTGAACCAAGAATGCGCAACTACA
The DNA here is from genome assembly GCF_021461395.2 of Schistocerca americana. Lineage (NCBI taxonomy): Eukaryota > Metazoa > Arthropoda > Insecta > Orthoptera > Acrididae > Schistocerca > Schistocerca americana. The sequence continues at coordinate 100,369,481 of NC_060121.1, forward strand.
AGCTACCGCAATAACGTACAAAATCTGAAATCAATTACCTTAAATTAAATTCTCTTCTATTACTCACCAAAATAACCATAACAAAATATGCTCCTCATAATCCTTCAATCTCTCTCATCATCTCAAACAATTATTCAGTAATCCAACATGTTCCGTTTCCTCAGAATATAACTGCAACTGCACCACTCGGCCTAAGCTGTACCGCTACCCTTGACAAACCACTGCCGCCCACTGTGCCCTATTATCTCACGATTAACAGTGAGCGTAACCTCCCGCGCATCTTGCAAAGCAGGGATGGTCCAAGCAAGCCTCCAGATGACTCAGCATCTCTGGCGACACTGCGCGCATATGATTTCAAGCAGTACAAAGGCGCTTACTCGGTCATGAGCTCTAAATGCTAGAGAAATGCTCATGAAATTATGTACAGTCGCCTATCAGGGAAAAATAGACATTCACCTTAGTGCCATGTTCATGTTCTATAACGTACGTTAGTTGTAAATTACAATTCTTTATCAAATTAGACTTTTTGATCCACACAAATGGCAGCTTTGTTGGAAAGTCCAAAATGTATGTTCACCCATTGCTGAAAAGGATAAATCTTTTCCCCTTTCATAATTTAACTTTTCTTGGAGTCTTAATGTGACAGTTTTTTTGTTGCGTCTACTGTAAAGTTGTTGATGTACATGCAATTGAGAAAAGGATACAACGGAACGGTTCTGTTTTATTTTACCTGAGATCAGCAGCCCGCTTTCTTGTCGCTTACCACATTCGGAACGTATGTCTATATGAAGTGAGTTCAAATGATTTACATGACAGAAGATTTCTCGTTTCAGAGGCACAGTAGGCGGCAGTGGTGTGTCATGAGTAGCAGTACAGCGAAGGGCGAGTGGTACACTTGATGTTACATTCTGAGGAAGTGGAACATGTTGAATTAATCTACGAAGATCAATAGCGCCACGTAACAGTGTACGAGAAAATAAAAGACAGATTTATTTAGTGCGCCATAGCTAAACATTAATACTTGCAAAGTCAAAATATACAAAAAAATTTTGTCTTGTTAACGTTGAACGTATTATTTCAATGTCTAGGTAGCTGATTCTGAGGGTATTTTGTCTCTTCGGTCTGGAGGAAAGTAAAGAACGCTCTGTTTTGACACGCGAGCGTGTTCCCTCCCTATGACCGCTGAATGACCACTGACTTTGGTACTCATCTGCCACAGTTTGATAGCTGCTCCGAAACAACGTGGTTGCTTACTGCTTAGCTTTGCGATTTTAAAATGCATGTAAAAAATTGATGATCCCGACAAGTGTTTAAAGGCCAACGGAAGAATGTTTACAACGAAGATCACTAATGCCGGTCCTTTGTGGTGACTAACGGACCCAAAGCAAAGACTGAAATAAAAATTCCAGGAAGACAGGCGCTTCACAGTTAGTGGACAGCACTCATCCTTTCCAGACGTTTCAAGAACTCTGCTGTACATGATTGTTAGTGCATATATAGGACATAAAAGAAGAGTGTGCTAGGTGGGTTCCTCGATTTTTGTCAGACTAACTCGAAACCAAGCGAACTGCAGCTGCATTAATATTTCCCAGTCGCAATGAAAAGATGGTGATGAATTTTTGAATCAGATTCTCATTAGTGATGAGATTTGGATACCACATTTCACACGAGCTACAAAGCGCCAAACAATGGAATAGCATCAACCGCAATCCCGAATGAAACTAGGAGAATTTTGAGCACCAGAAAAATAATACCTATGGCGTTTTGGGATCTAAGTGCGTCCCGCACGTCGACTGTTTGGCTTGAGGTGAGACCATAAATGCAGCGGCCTACTGTCAGCCGCTTCAACGACTTTGCCGCACCATTAATAAACAATCGACGCCGGATGCTAGCCAGTGGAGTCATCCTCGTTCAGGATAATGCCTGTCCGCCTGCAGCGGGAGTGACGCAGGACTTGCTTCGGCTGTTTCAGCGGGAAACGTTTCAACATGCACCATACAATCTGAACTTTGCCGCAAGTGGTTATCACTTATTCCGGAAACTGGAAGACTTTTTGAGTGGGCAACGCTACTGAAGTGATAATGATGCCGTTAATCAGTGGTTCAACAGCTTGGGGGCAACTGAGTAACAGAATGCGTAGAATAGCTTATAAAACGTTACGATAAGTGCCAAAATTCGAACGGTGACTATGTGGAAAAGTAGGTTGGTATCAAATAATATCTAAAATAAAGTTTCGTTCAATTATAATAAATAAAAATTTATGTAGAATATAAGTTCGTTACTTTCTGAACGAATCTCTTATGTAGTATACAGTGCTGCTGAATTCGTGCTGAATTCACAGATCAAAACTCCAAGAGCAGGACAGAGCCGTACTAAGACGCTGTATAGTCCAGAATACTCTGAATAACCAATCAGAAAGCGTGGGAGAGGGGCCGTACCTCTGCCAGCGGAGGGACGTTTATGTGTCCCTTCCTCTTGTGTCTTGTGTTCTAAGATACACTTCTGGACAGATGGTGGCACACACATACCTCTCTTGGACGATAGCCCTGCACACGTGTTCGCCCTTCGCTTTGCTATTCAACTTTCGTCCATATAACATCAATTTTCCATTAAAGTTACCTAAACCTCCGGTTACTCGTCCCTGTCACCCACGCCACTGGCTTATGTTAAATATGTATCCTTTCTCAATCAACTAGGGATCAGTTCCAGCAACTGAACATTTATTTCATACAAATTCGTCTCCACGTCGAAAGGATTCACTGCATAACGAACAAACGTATATCCACTGATGTAGCTTACATAAGGCAGTATTTAACTAATAAATTAAAGGGTCAATAAGAATAACCAAGTATGATGCTGTTGAAGTTAATAAAACAAATAGGGTCGATTCGTCCTATATAATCTATCACGCCAAAAGTTCGTCACATCTAGCACAATCCGATTATTTCAATAAATATGAACGAGGAAACGATTATCAAATATAATAGATTAGTTATACTTGATGAAAGTACTACCATGCAGTGAAAGAGCGCTCCCACAGATAGACAAAGGAAGGGCGAGACAACTGCACGAAGTAAAACATTTTGATTACAATAAAACGAGTTTGGTGAGAATGGTAAGCAAACATACAGGGATTTGTTGCACTCAGTGAGTTCTGTGCTGTCTCACAGAAAGGATATTTAACCGTTAAACCGAGCCTGAGCATATACCATAGAAGGGTTCAGACTACCGGATGTATGATGTGGAAACAAAAAACCAAACGACTCAACCTGAATAGAAAGAGAGACGAACTCTGAGTTTGATTAAATGAAAGAATAATAAGTGTAAATTTCGAATTCGGGGATGTACCAACACTCGTGGTGCACACAGACAATTCCACTACTATGGAACCAATTTATTCAAATTACACGGCATGACAAATCATCATTACTAGCTCGACATAGCTGCGTTGGTATACTAACATCTACCGACAAAGCAACCTGACATAGACGAGATTATGCTAAAGGGGGGCTAGCATACCCATAAGAGGACGATAGTCGCAAAACTGAGATAAGGACCAGCATCCAGGAATTAGTTATAGACGGAGCCTCCATTTTTACGAAGACGAATCTAGTGCCGTTCCGTAAGCTAATGGAGTAGACACATAAACGCGGGAAGTGTCCGAATTTGCAGCGTGCTGTGTTAGAGGATGTCAATCGAACAGAAGTATTTATACTAAACACATCTCTGATATTCTCGTACACTGTTACGTGGCGCTACTGATCTACGTGCATTAATTCGTATATGTGAAATCTTAAAATTATTTGCATAAAAAAGTAACATTAGCAGTAGTGAATGTTATTTTTGGACCATTCAACAACGCGGTTTATCATTAATAACCACATGATTGGTTTCAAGGAAACGATATCAACAACACTGTAGCAAACAAGTTCATCATGTTACATTCGTTACAGTATAACTATGGCACTATTCTTAAAGTTTAACAATATCTAAATTTAAAGACTAAAAAATCATTTAACGATATGATTAGTGAGAACTGCGGAAAGGATAATAAAAAGAGAGATATACCAAAAGCAGTTTAATTATATAGGAGGCAAGCTCGTGGGTCAACTGAAACTAACATTCAGTTAAGCTGTTCAGTGCGTGGATGTTGCTGCTCATTCTATTCTTTACTATCGCTTGGAGCGAGTGAATTAGTCAACGAGGAAAATATGAAAGATCGTTCGCTCTGCCTGACACGATACAAGACCGGGGCTGGCCACTTAAATTCGAAGTTGTGGTCGGCAACAGACGGAGGTTTCTTGTAACACTCGCTTTCACAACGGGCCTCAAAAGCTCCGGATCAATGAGGAAACTTTGAGATTGGAAGAAATCGAGGCTCTTATTCTTCCCTCCTCTCTCCCCACAAGCCATTCGGTCGCGGGTGTTCTCAGCAGCAGTTCTTATCCCCTAACGCTGACGTCGAAGTCTTAAGTGGCAAATTCCTCTGGTTTTCGCCAACTTCACAAAGGTTTTTGTGGAACAGAAGTAATTCTCCAGAGCCTACGGCCAAGTGCGACACAAAACTAAACCGCCTTGTCTTTATGTTTGCAGATTTTATGACATTTAAACGTGTTACTACGGCTACCACTTTCAAAGAATTTTGGGCCAGTATCTGATTAGTCGCGCTGTTAGATTACTTCATAGAGGTCAACGCAGATTAACATTTGGTTAAGCTCGATTTCTTCTTCGTGGTCAGTGTCGTAATTGTGCCGGTAACACTGCTGTCATTTCTATCTGGCCGACGACGTGTATATTTAAACTGCAATTTATTTCTGAATGTCATGTTTTTATACTACACTTTATTTAAAGCGAAGCATACACATTTACATCTCCCGTAACAGCAAATTTAGCAATATCACCACGTACTTTGATCAATTTACATTAAATAACGTCAGAAGTTAATTCGTAAGATAGTCTTTTCCATTTGATGGTGCGTCGCCTCATATCTGTTCCAATACCTGAAGTAGCGTTTCAAAAAGAACTATAGATCGTCAAAAATATCACTTTCAGAAATGGCTATAGTTTTGCCTTGAATGAGTATTTTCTATGAAAAAAGAAAATGCATCATATTACGCCTCTTCTGTGCGCTGGCCAACAGCAATCGCTCAGCTGTTGCAAAGCCTGGTACAAAATCCCACAAAATGACAACATTTTAGACTACGTCCAAAAACGTTAGCCTAGTAACTACTGACTCGCATTTTATAATACCAATAATATATGAAAAATTTCATTCAGCAGTAAAGACAAACTGCAACCCCTGACACTGGGTGATGTATATGAAATAGCTTGCAAGCAATTTGAAAAACTGTATATCAGTCAGCAGAGTTGTGGTAGTTAAATTACGTGAACATGAGAGACGCTGGAGATTAAGGAAGAAAGACTCAAAGATTCAACTTTTGCTGATCATCTTTTAGCGGAAAAACATTCATACGATGTCGAATGTGAAGGTTTACATTCTGGTAAGATAAGCAGAAAGATGACCTCACAGGAAATATTGGAAATGAATAAACCCATGACACAGAATGTACTATTAGATGATCAGACTCAATTTCCACTTTCCCCTTTGTTTAACTAACTTTTTGTGACAAATACTAGTTTAAAACTGTAAATCCGTGTTACTTCTAATCAATTGGTACATTCGTTTCCAAATCAAAACGATATTTACCCCCTTTTTTAGTTAATGTTATTATTTCTATGTGAAGAAAATAAAAGAAAAAAATGTTTTCCCGTCAATGTCATTTTCTGTACAAATAGTATCAGCGTAAGTCGCACAACATGTTTATGTGTATAATGTTAGAAAGAACTACACTTATAGCTGGTAAAATTGTTGTTTATTAAAAAATGGTTCAAATGTCTCTGAGTACCATGGAACTTAACACCTGAGGTCATCAATCCGCTAGAACTTAGATCTACTTAAACCTACCTAACCTAAGGACATCACACACATCCATGCCCAAAGCAGGATTCGAACCTGCGACCGTAGCAGTCGCGTGGTTCCAGACTATAGCGCCTAGAACCGCTCGGCCACCCCGGCCGGCTCTTGTTTATTAAAACGGAACCCGTTTCGCGGCTTCAAGCCCCTTTATCAGGTGAACCTACACGGTAAAAATGAAAGCAGAGTGTCATCACATTTTGTGGATATTAAAATTATTCCTCTGTTAAATTTAATATCCACAAAATATGGTGGAACTGTACTTGCATTTACGGTGTAGGTTCACCTGATAATGCGGATTGAAGCCGCGAAACCTGTCGTGTTTTCATAAACAACAATTTTACTAGTTCTGGCGGAGTTCTTCCTAACGTCATGTCTTTTAACAACTGTGGTTACACGGAATATAAAATAGCTATTGATGTTTATCTATGTTTGAGATACTGAGACGTCACCAGAAGGTGACCTGAGAAGTCGAAACCCGGTGCGTGACTAAATAAATATAATTATGAAGAACATTAGGAAGTATTTGTCGCTTTTAATGTTATGAATAAACAAAAATTTATCATCAGTCAAAGCCGCACTAGTGGGGGGAGAATTTGACCACACAATCTCTCAAAAGTGTTTCTCTCCTTGTTTCATGGCACGTGCCTTTATTTGCATATACGTTCCGAGAGGTATTGTGGCAATGCTGTTTTCAAAGACATACATTGGTTGAAGAAAATGTGTGAGGTCATATTGGATTTCGCCAAGCTCGTATATAGTGTGTTTTATATTATAACCACAGTGTAACCTGTGTCCTATAAATAAGTGCTGTTCCAAAACACTTTTACATTGAGACTCTCTCGAAAACGTACGATTTATTGATATTAAATGACCGGTAATGATTAGTCGTTCAAATGGCTCTGAGCACTATGGGACTTAACTTCTGAGGTCATCAGTCCCCTAGAACCTAGAACTACCTAAACATAACTAACATAAGGACATCACACACGTCCATGCCCGAGGCAGGATTCGAACCTGCGACCGTAGCAGTCACGCGGTTCCGGACTGAAGAGCATAGAACCGCTCGGCCACCAGGGCCGGCAATGAATTAGTGGCATTTAAAGATATCAGGAGACGTGTGACGCACTACATGCTACTGTAATGTGGGTATCACTTTGGTGTAGGGCGAGACATGCGTAGTACAGAAGTTTTGTTTCGAGTCCTGCCAACAGCAAAAATTGTATTATTCACCTCCACCGTTCTCAGAGCTACTGGGACTTACCATTGTCAATAATTTAAAAATTAAGCTTGAAGCACAGAAATGCGAATGAATAGTGAAAACACGTCGATTATCTGGTAAAAACTAACTACCATTCATCGTCGGAATAAAAAACTTAGAAGACTGACAATTGAGAAAGAACTAAAAAGTGGCTTTGTCACACTGTCAGCTAGTTACAAGTTAGTTATTTTAGGAGACTTCTTTTATAAACAAGAACATCTTCAAATGAAGCACATATGCGGACGTGATATGTCTTGATACTGATGCAGGCATATTTCTGCTGGTGTTTCAGTTACTTTCAAGATCAAAGGAAGAGTTTACTTTCCTGGCAGTGAAGTGGAATTTTCCGCGCAAATTAAAACATACTTCACACAACCAGAATACTTATGTTGTGTGGAGAGAGCTGCTTGAGTGCTTTTAGTACTATATACCGCTATGTAAATCATGAGTATAGGGTGAGCAGGATGTTACTTTCAATGAAAGCAAGTACAGTTATACTTCTTAAAACTGAAGTGAATGAACCAGCCGAACATATAAGTAGTTTAGCAGTCATCTATTTAGCGAATATTGACATGTCGCCAACATAGACTGCAACAATCAAATGATTAACGTGCGCCACAAGTTTTGCCCCTAAGTGACGTACAAATTTTGAAGGTAGTTACGCCTCTAGTATAAACAGATATCGCTAAAAGGTATAATATATTTTGTACATGCGTTTAGTAACCATCTGAATAATTTGAAGTCATTATTCGAAACTAAACTGACGTAAATGTAGTAAGAGATAAATGCAAGCAAATTTCGCTTGATTACGAAAAGTTTAACAGCACATATGTTGCCACCTTTTCGCTATATGAAAAGAAGAGGTACTGCACTGCGCGCTGTCGCACTCTGTGGAATCGGTCTTAGAAGTTACTAGCAACACCGCCCCCCCCCCCCCTTGCATGGGCAGACCTAGGAATCTAGGATTAGACGGCTTGTTTACAGTATTTAGTATACACAGACACTTCCCTAGTGAATCAATCTGGCTATCAGTCAAAACACTATAACCTCCCCCCCCCCTCCCCCCCCCCCCGGCAATTCCTGAGGTTAACCTTCACATACAGATGGGAAACGCCTTTGCATAAGCAGATTTATGACTGGCATATCAAATTCTTGGAAGTTGGTTGCATATGCAAAGATGAGAGCACCAACTAGCCACAAACCTCTAGTGAAAATGTCGAGCGAATACGAGATGCATCAGTTGAGGAGCTAGGAAAGTTCTGAGCCATTTTGTTATTGTGGGTTGTCTACATCAGGGGCAGGTATGCACACAGGGGCAAACCTACTGTTCTCCTTTGATTGACAGGTACTTAACCTAGTATTCTCCTTCGATTGACCGGTCCTTAACCTATGTGTCTGTGTTTTTCCATGTCGCTGCACTTAACCTATTGTCCCCCTACCCCTCCCACTCCCTTCCACCAACAGGAAGGGAGTTCTGGGCCATTTTGTTAGCGCAAGTTGCATACTTCATTGGTAGGTAAGCACTCAGGGACGAACCTATTGTTCAACTTTGATTGACACGTACTTAACCTATTGTTCTATTATGTGGTTTTCCATGTCGCTGCACTTAACCTACTGTCCTCCCACCCCCTCCCACTCCCCTCCACCTCACTGCTAGAGATACACTTTCAGGTCTGAGTTACCAATTGTTCTCATTTGATTGACATGTACTTAACCTATTGCCCTGTTAAGTGCTCTTCCATGTCACCCCCATTTCCTTTTGATTGACAGGCACTTAAACTATTGTTCCCCCCAAACCCTTCCATTCCCCCAAACCCCTCCTCCCTCACTGCTATAGGTACACTATCAGGTCTGAGTTATTGGAATAGGCCCCTCTCACTCTCATCAATTTGATTGACTACTTAATTAAAGTGATCAATTAATTAGCCCCTCCGGCGGGAAAGTGCAAAGCCCCCCCCCCCCCCCCCCGGTGGGTAGTTCAAATTCCATAAGGATAATGCAACCTCTTCTAATCTAAGAAAATGGCATATGGCATGAAGAAAGGGCACCTCCAGTAACCAAAGTCATCGAACCGCCTCCTCTTCTCAGGAATTGGAGGAAAAAAGATTCAGTTTATCGATCATTTGGAGGGTATTCTACTATAGTGTATGGAATATTTCTTAAACAGTTTAGACACTATTTGGAATATTGTTTATTTAAACAACTTAGGAGATCCATGGCATTGCATGCAATGTATGGAAATTGGTGCAGAGGAAGGATCTCATAACAGGAAATTCAAGGGTATATTGTTTATTTATAAAAAGAAATCTGCTTGTCGGGGTTGGATTTCTCTTGCTCATCATTCCTTGCTGTCTGGAAATATGTTGGTCTTGTATGAAGTCATTAGGCGTTTTAGATAAAAATTAAGGAAATTAACCTAGTGTAATGCACTTAACCGGCTGTTCTGCTCCATGTCACCCACTCACGCACTTCCTCCCATTAACTACTCTACTGGTAAAACCACACTGATATAAAAAATTTATGCAAATTAATTAAATCGGTATTCTTCACATGTATGGGGTACTTTTTCTTAATTCACAGCATCCTATTGGTTGGTGAAATCGATGTAATATAGTTTAAACAAATGATTGCTAATAAAGAAACACATCCCGCCACTTGAAGCCCGACGCCACCGTCGCCTCCTCCACAGCCGCTGCCGCAAGCCATCCCCTAGACACGTGCCAGTGCGAGCAATCGCTCTGACATGGCTGCAGGTGAAAATTGGGTCTATTTTCGTGTATACAGTTAGAATTCTTTGAATGTTATACTGACGTCACAGGACTCCAAGGCGCGGTCACTCTGGTCCTATATGCGATGACACATAGCTATGGTACGGTACAACACCGAGAGAGATGTTCCAATGCTTCCCAGAATAGAACAGGGTGCATTGTTCCTCGCGATCCTAACGGAACTTCCGAGCTGTGTCTAGCGTGCAGGTGTAACCAGCGCAGCTGACGGATTGTAACGAAATGTTCGTCCTGCTGTCAATATACATGTCAGAAATGTTAAACGTCCACACTGCTAAAAAGCCTGTGCACTAATGCAAAAACACCATTAATCATAAAAGCATTCTTTATGTTTGGAAAGAGATCACTCTCTAAGCACAGACGGGTGTAGACACTCCTACATCCTGGCACAAAGGATGCCTAGTGGATTAATAGAGCATTATGATTGTGTTTTGTATAGATCACCATATTGCACTGGCATTTAAATATTTCAAACTACCATACATATAGTCAAATACAGTAAGACTTCTACTCAAATAAAGTGCTCTCCCATCGAGGACAGGAGCTTGACTATTAGTACATGAAACCGATTTCCAACCCAGCAATATATCACCGCATATGGTGTCAATGTAGTCAACACACAATTCATATCCTGAACCAAACAAAATCATCTCTTTTACATCATTCATACATATATTGCAAAGGAGGACACTACCGTATACATACACTTCTCAGCACAAGATATTTTCTCACAGCCGACGATCACGAGTCATCCACCCCCAACGGGTGATCAGAACGGCCTCAGTGATCCGACGTCACTCTCGGAACTATTCTACAAATTCGGGATCGTTTCCCATCGTCACAAACAAGTTAATGTTTCTGCTCTGAACCTGCTTCCTTGCTTGCTCGCTTTTCTACAGACATCTCCGGACTCGGGGATATCAGGAACACACGTATTTCGCATGGTTCGCCATAATATTATACCATTTTCGCACTACTCCTCGATATGAACCACAAGGCAGGAGCTTGCCGATTGCTCACGCAACGTCATTCCAAAGATAGATACTGCAAATCATTTCTATATAAATCCAAAACTTTACCTAGGTGGAGTGTGCTCAAGACCGCTGAGTAACAAACAGACGAAAAATGAGATTTCCACCCGCGAATACCGATCTCGGTGATATAACAGATTCTAAATCATCCCTATAATTTACAAGGGCAACTAAAGTGTTTCTTACGAAAGCCGCCCAACACATACTAAATATCAGTTCGCTATTCGGGTATCTAGAGGACGGCAAAGTTAACTCATACATTCCTACGCTACAACAGGCCTCTGCATTACGACGGCTGCTTTTGTTATTGGGAAACGTGAACCAATCCCGCACAGGTCACCGGCACTGCAGGACAAGCACTCACAGGAAGAATCAATCATCCTAAGAAATCGGTCACATATATATTTTATCCCTGTACTTACAACTAAATGTTATGATCGCTGTTTCAATTGAACAGCATGAGCGAAGTATAGGAAATACACCCTGCTGAAGGCTATGGCCCTGGAAATGGAAATATCTGTACCTTCCTTACGAATAATAAATGATTCCCCATTTCTCTTACACTTTTGGGAATACAAACACATACATTATAAGCCTGATGCTCAAATGCGAACATATCACGCACCTGCCACTATTACTAAGTATAATACTTTACCAATAAATGATTCCCCATGATGCACAATAATACTGACCTAAAATCAATGACGGGTGGGCATTTCTCTTAGGTTTTTCTTGCGCGTCTATCACTGTGTCTTAGAAAGAGAGATGTAATCTGCCAGATGTTAAAAAAAAAAAAACCGATCGCCACAACTACTGTATGTTACTGTCACAAGCGGTCTTGGTTCCACAGGTTCACACAAATATCCACGTTAAAAGCTATACCCACTTTACAAATCGAGCTACGAAATTACCTCTGAATTAGGTGGTTTTATCAGGACAAATACCGGCTAGATGATTGTAGCAATTTATATTACCAGACCAACACGTAGCTCACTGTGCAACCTCGTGATAAAATTACCGCATTTTCAAAGTGATTCGGCTAAGGAAGTGGTATGTAAGCGGTATTTGCGACTCCCACACACCGACCCATATAGATAATTCTACAGTATTTGTAACACATACTGTCTCGATACCATATCAGAGGTTCCGCAATATATCCACTGAGTGATAGGCGATGACTGATTGAGAAGGAACACAAACAGTAGTAGTAGATGATGTGCTTGTTGTTGTTGTTGTTGTCTTCAGTCCTGAGACTGGTTTGATGCAGTTCTCCATGTTACTCTATCCCGTGCAAGATTCTTCATCTCCCAGTACTTACTGCAACCTACATCCTTCTGAATCTGCTTAGTGTATTCATCTCTTGGTCTCCCTCTACGATTTTTACTCTCCACTTTGCCCTCCAATGCTAAATTGGTGATCCCTTGATGCCTCAGAACATGTCCTACCAAACGGTCCAATCTTCTTGTTGATGTGCTTTTTGAGGTCGTAAGAAAATGTACACTAGCTTCTCAGTTCTCTAGTGTTACACTGTCCGCCAGAAATGCAGCGGTGTACCGTAGGTGTATAGAAGAGTGTAGCATTCCAAAAGATTGGAAAAGTGTACAGGTCATCCCCGTTTTCAAGAAGGGACGTCGAACAGATATGCAGAACTATAGGCCTATATCTTTAGCGTCGATCAGTTGTAGAATTTTGGAACACCTATTGAGTTCGAGTATAATGATTTTCCTGGAGACAAGAAATCTACTCTGTAGAAATCAGCATGGGTTTCGAAAAAGACGATCGGGTGAAACCCAGCTCGCGTTATTCGTCCACGAGACTCAGAGGGCTATAGACATGGGTTCCCATGTAGATGCTGCGTTTCTTGACTCCAGTAAGTCGTTTGATACAGTTCCCCAGGGTCGTTTAATGAACGAAGTAAGAGCATATGGACTATGAGACCAACTGTGTTATTGGATTGAAGAGTCCTAGGTAACAGAATGCAGCTTGTCATTCTCAATGGAGAGAAGTCTTCCAAGTAAGACTGATTTCAGGTGTGCCGCATGGGAGTGTCGTAGGACCGTTGCTATTCACAATACATGTAAATGACCTTGTGGATAACATAGGAAGTTCACTGAGACTTTTTGCGCATGATGCTGTAGTAAATCGAGAGGTTGTAACAATGGAAAATTGTACTGAAATGCAGGAGGATCGGCAACGAATTGATGCATGGTGCAGGGAATGGAAATTGAATCTCAATGTAGACAAGTGTAATGTGTTGCGAATACATAGAAAGAAAGATCGTTTATCATTTAGCTACAATATAGCAGGTCAGCAACTGGAAGCAGTTAATTCCATAAATTCTCTAGAAGTAGACATGTGGATTGATTTAAAATGGAATGACCATATAAAATTAATCGTCTGTAAATCAGATGCCGGACTAAGATTCATTGGAAGAGTCCTATAGAAATGCAGCCCGAAAACAAAGGAAGGGTTGACAGAAGAGATAGAGAGGATCCAACGGAGAGCAGCACGCTTTCGTTAGAGGAACATTTAGTAATCGCGAAAGCGTTACGGAGGTGATAGATGAACTCCAGTGGATGTCTCTGCAAGAGAGACGCTCAGTAGCTCGGAACGGGCTTTTGTTGAAGTTTCGAGAAACTACCTTCACCGAGGAGTCAAGCAGTATATTGCTCCCTCCTACGTATATCTCGCTAAGAGACCACGAGGTTATAATCAGAGAGATTAGAGCCCACACAGACGCATACCGACGATCTTTCTTTCCACGAACAATACGAGACTTGAATATAAGGGAGAACTGATAGAGGTACTCAAGGTACCCTCCGCCGCACACCGTCAGGTGCCTTGCGGATTACGGATGTAGACGGAGACGTAGATGTAGATGTCTGCGATTAGGAGACAGGTCTTTCCATTCAAGCACATACCTGCGTTGGATCCTATTAACAATTCCTTAAATGATTACAACCACTACTCAATCATATTTCTGCACTCCCATATCTCGAAACGAGTCACCTTTCCCATGCCTAGCTGCTACAGTAAAATTCCAACGTGGTTTTAGTCACGCTCTAAGCATCTTGCAACTGATCCCATTTCTACAGCTTTCCACATGTGATCGTTCCAATTTAAGTCGGAACTGAGCAGAAGTCGGACAAAGACATATCCACCACCTTCTGCAACCCGTGTAGAAAGAGAACGAGTTAGTGCAACAGGACCGTGTTTTGACCATTCGGCGGAAGTGCGCGCAATATGATACGTATCTGAACTAGAAACAGATACTACTGTCCGAAGCAGATCCGTGTCCATTCAAATCAATCAGCCCAACATGCTTTCATCGTTATTCTCTACCCCCGAACAGAGAAAAATTACGAACTATTGAAAGTCCACTAATTTCATCCGTTATAGAAGTCACCTAGGCACCGATGCAGTCCAGTCCAGCACAAAGAAAGAGATTTCGCAATGCTTCCCAGAACAGAGCAGCGTTCAGCCCACCAAGCATTCCTGATGATATACCCGTGCCTCACCGAATTTACACATCAAACTGCTGCTTCTACTGCTGCCAGTGTGGCCATCCTATTATATATACAGGCACTACAGAGTCCACTTTAAAGTTTGATCTTATCCCACAGACTATACTAAGTCGCAAAAGACGCTCCCTCTGGTCCCGTTCAGTAGTTTGAAACACTGTTTTCTAACACGTTTTAGTGCAATGCCAAACATTTCATTTTTCTGCCACGACTTCGAGGCCTCTGCCAGGTTCTAAAGTGACATTAAGAAGTTCTGATCCACGCCCTTTCATGAGAAACTATACGTAGCACTGTGTAAATCATAGTCTCACGGCGGATAGCATAACACACCACATATCACCTGATTTTAAATAAAAGACAGTTACAACACAAGCAAACTGGAAGAGTTTTACGGCGTTGGCGTAGGTCTCCTGACTACAGTCTGAAGGTGATTCACGAACTCTATATTTAGACTTGTTTCTCACACTGACGGAATAGCTGATGGCTCTGCGTTACCATTCGGCTGATTCCTCATATTGCACTCACGTACGCGATCGGTGTTTTGGTGCTATTCACTCCCAGAAGGTGCAGTTCATCCAATAAAACTGTTTCTCCAACTCAAACAAGCGATATCAGTCAGTCATTATGTGGTAACCAACAGTGTGCCAGTGTATGGATGGGATGGAAAAGACACCATTGATTTAATCTAATAATAAGCATCACAGTTGATAGCGTGAAGAATCTTAGCAATTTTACAGTAACTTCAATACCAGCCAATGATACAACAGCATGTTCCCCCAATTTCAATATGATAGCTAAACTACCCGTTCTCCACTTTGCGAGTATCCCTGCGAACATGGATGGGTGACTGTGCAGTACGTCCATTCAGTGTTAATTCTCGAACACATAAATCACCAAAGTATACTAGTCAGCGGTCCACATAATTCTATCACCTCTAGCATAGTGTTTAATTTACGATCTATCTCTCCATGTATGGGTGTCACAGAGCATTCTCGATTTCTTACGGTAAAATTAGATAGTGAAAAGACCCTCCTCACACTGTTATTGACCAACCCGCCATGCAACACCATTAGTGAATTAATCTGCAACCGACCAAAATATTATAACCTCCCGACGTAAACAACTATTTTATTCCTAGAATACAGTTTCTGTACTAATGTGTACAAAGCTACCTCCCAGCGGATATCATAAGACGGCTTGAAGATTACAGATGTAGATGCAGAAGATCAGTTCTTAACCTCTGGTTGACTATATCTCATTAGATATTGACTGCAGGGTTCGCATTCTCGAAAGATAGCGAAAGAAGTCGGCCACGGACCAACTTCGCATTTGAGTTAAGCGATGCAGGAAAATCATGGAAAGACAGTACTGGATGACCGGAAGAGGATTTGAATTGCTGTCGTTGTGAATGTGAGTACGATGTCTTGCCACAATGCCACCTCTGCCGGTACCCATACTGAAGTATACTTCACTACAAACTTCGGTAATTTTGTTTATACTTGTCAGATTCATTTTCGGACGATTTCTGTGCAATTTACTACGCTGAACGGACATAATAATGCAGTGTGCTGTCCTGTGTCTGCTGTGATGCAACATGTACAGTTCCTAACTGGTGGGGTCCGATTCACCTGTTAAATTTCCGCCCCTGTCCGGGGAATACGACAGGTCATCCTCGTCTTTGCAAAACCAGCCCTGGGTGATTCGAGCTGTATGAACAGGCAACCTGTTGTCTGGGAACACAGAATCACCATTGGGGAACACAAACTGTATAGTGGGATGCACCTGATGAGCCAAAATGATCAAAAAATCCTTGGTAGTAATGCGACTTCGTAAACATGGAATACGACGATATGGCTGCCTAAATCATCACCGAACCATCATCATATTACACTCTCAGGACGCAAACTCGGACAGAAATTGGAGACAGTGTGAAAAAAGACTCACCCCACCAAGTCACATTCCTCCATTCTTCCATAGTCCAGGTTTCATGTGTTCGGCACAAAATTTTCCTGTTAAGGGCATTTCCATCACTTACGAGTGGTTCTGCTCGCCATGCATTACGCTGCTTACGGAGATCCTTTCATGTTATTTTGGTTCGAGAGTGCCAAGTTCAGCTCTGCAGTGACTTTCTGTACTGTCGTCCTCCTATTATTCGTCACAGTACTCTTCTATGAACGTCTTCCACGGTCAGTCAATACACACTTTCATCTGCGTTGTGACATAGCGGGTAATGCTTGGCCGTTACCTGTATGCGGTTCGGTGCGGTGCCTCTTGAAAACCAAACACTTCGGATCCCTTGGTACAGTATACCCACGTTCGTATTCACTTATCTCCGACATAATACAGCCAGTACTACACACAACACTGTTCTGGCGCCGACTGACATTTGCAACGTATTGAGGTTCAAATGGCTCTGCGCACTATGGGACTTAACCTCTGAGGTCATCAGTCCCCTAGAACTGAGAACTCCTTGAACCTAACTAACCTAACTAACCTAAGGACATCACACACATCTAGACCCGAGCCAGGATTCGAACCTGCGACCATAGCGGTACTGCGCTTCCAGACTGTAGCGCCTAGAACCGCTCGGCCACACTGGCCGTCACGTATTAACGACATTGCACAAGTGCCGATCGTGGACAAATACCATGTGGTTATAATTAAACTACAGCTACTCACGGACGGCCAGTGTGAGCCGTAACTATGGAATGGCAGTGAAACTCGGTCGATACGCAAATGTGTTAATGCAGAACCGATTTACGCTGGAAAATAGATTCCAGTTTTGGCCATGATGTGCAAATCTGGCGTTGTGCACTGATTATACCACGCTACAACATGCACGCTGTCATTTGACAAACCATAACAAAAGTGAACTGTATGAATATTGTGAACCGTATCATCTTCGTCTTTGCCTAGGTGTGGTGTGTCGTCTTCCGGAGCTTTGGCTTTGCTCTGCCGCGATTGGTCCGTTTGCTTTTAAATTTCGGAGGGCGCTGCGTTCTGTGGAGAGACCTGCTGACGACAAGAGTATCGAGTGCTGCTGCCGGAGTGAGACGGGGAGTTTAGTTTCCGGTTGCGTGGCAGCGCAATGTTGCGGGAAGGGGGTATAACTTCCTGTGAACTCACGTGATTGTTACGAGCACGTGTACTAGAGACGGCGACAGTCGTTCTGGACGGGCTGTGTGATACGGAAGCTCGGCGTGGCAACTGTTGACGCGGGTCCGCAGCTGGTCGTCGTGCGGTAGCGTTCTCGCTTCCCACGCCCGGGTTCCCGGCTTCGATTCTCGGCAGGGTCAGGGATTTTCTCTGCCTCGTGATGACTGGGTGTTGTGTGATGTCCTTAGGTTAGTTAGGTTTAAGTAGTTCTGATGACCATAGATGATAAGTCCCATTGTGCTCAGAGGCATTTGAACCATTTTCTTGTTGACGCGGCGTGTCCGCGTTGCTATGGCGGAACTGGGGCGATTGACATAACTCGAGGTGGTGCTGGTTGCAACCTGTCGCCGAATGCTTGTCTGTCTTCTGGACTAACGGTGAGAATTTCTTGACTTGATGTGTCTCACTCAATTTCTGCCCGTGTCGTCGGATGTGTTTTGCTCTAAGGTCGTGTGCCATGGTGTTTCGCAATTTTAGTGGGCTCAGGCGTGCCATTAATCCCGATTCAGTGATCTGCTGTTATATTGTCAAGTGTAACTATCACTAGAAAAGAGTGTTAACTCTCTGTGCCTTAATAACCGAACCTAAAATGTTATCTGTGCCTAAAATTTTATTTTAAAGCCCAAGTGGAATAACGATCTTGTATTTTACAATTTGTTGTGTGGTATTATTATTTAGTACTGGCCGTCACATTTATTAAGTCGAAGATTTACGAAAGCCAGTGGGCGTCGTTAACAGTTCCTGCCTAGATAGGCGTTATATTTTGAATCATGTGTTTCAATGTTTAGTAATTTTGGTTTTATGTGTTACAGAGAGTTGCTGTCATGCCCTATGTGGACGATTCACCACTTTGGTGAAGTTTCTAGTTGTTCTGCTGGTCTGTGCCATATTGCTAAAGCAGGCAGCCCTAGCACAGCTGAGTGTAAATATTTCCTAGTGGTGCGGATCACGGGCTGGTTTTAAGTGCTAACTCAATAACTTCACCCATTCTCAAATATTTATTACTACTGATATTCAGACCCTTCAGGCTGAGTGGCGACGTCACTACCCCTGTTTGGTTATTAATTTTATCTTGTTAGCTTGTTTCTTTAAAAAAAACCTTTGGTATATGAATTTGTCTTTTGGTCCTTACTGCTCCTTTGGACGAAGTAAATTAACTGTTGGTTTTGCATTCTTGTAGCATTATCAAAACATCATTTGTGGTTATATTTTATTGGCCCTTCTGGGCGAATGATAAAAGTCATTCCATTCAGTAATTTATTTTATTGGTCAATAATTAATCAAAAGTGTTGGCTCCTTCAGACCATGATTATTCCCTTATGTTGAATCTTAAGGTTGTCATTCTGACATTACAGTTGTGAATGCGTGTACCAGTGAACAAGTGTTTTTTAATGTTTAATAAAATTAAATTGTGTTTGAAACTGTAAACTCATTTGAAACTGTAAACTCCCTGCAGCCTTTGAGCTCTGCTTACCTTACGTTTTGGTTAAGTTTTCCCATACCACGACGTATCATATTGAAAAGAGAGGCCGTTCGCTGTTAGTGAAACTGTTTTATGTGAACGGCATCAGTTACTTTGCTGCATTGAGAGAGTAACACTGACTGAAGGTCTGAGGGGAGGTGCTACGTCATTAAATGGTTTAAAGAAGACGGTAATGAAATTCGAAAACACTGGTGGGCTTGGTGTGATACCTGGCAGTGAAGACGTCACATTTCGATGGCAGCAAATGACGAGGTTGCTCTTGCTGTAACTGAGCATGCAGCACGTCCCTCAGGTAGCGCCAGTGCTCGTGCAGGATCACGAGAATTGTCCGTCCCACTGTAAACAGTAGGCTACGGAAGTTTCGCGACCAATTTTTCACTGGTACCCGCACAAGATCCAGAGTGTGCAGCAACTGAGACATCATGATTCGCAGCGACCGTCTGAATTTGCTCTTCTGTTTCTGTCACTGTTCGAAGTTGATGTAACCTGGCAGTATCCTATGGAATGACGAGGCATATTTTATGCTATATGATGTGGTGAATACATATTACTGCCGAGGTTGGTATACTGTTAAACCGGGTTTTATGTACGAAGAGCAACTGCGCTAGCCGTATGTCACTCTGTGGTGTGGATTCATAAGCACCTTTACTCTTGGTCCGTTCTCCATTGAAAAGAATACACACGGAGGACCTGTCACGTGTACCGTGTCGTCTGCAAGTTGTGGAGACGCTGTTGCACAGCATGTGATTCCTGCTTCTGAAGAGCGTAACTTTGTGGGAACTACTGATTTCATGCAAGATGGGAAGGACCTTGCGTCGCTAGCGCATTGAAAGATCTGTTAGCACAGCCTTGCATGAACGTATTATCTCCGGACATTTTCCAGACCCATGACACGCCTTATCAGAATGATGTGACTTTTGGCTCTGGGGGTATCTCAAAGAACGCGTTTAGCAGAGACACGTTAGATATGATCTGAGGCCGTACACAGTGAAACGTTGCTCAAACTCCACTAGAACTGCTGCGAGCAGCTGTTGATCAGGTCGGTTCACGGATGCATCACCTCGTCTACGTCTTCAGTGATCATATTGAGCAAATGGTGTGAGCGGTGGTTAATAATGAGACGAAAATCATGTGTTTTTCACTTGTTTGACTCCTTCTTCCCACATCCCCGTCCTAAACCATCACTTATGGAAATATTTCCATACCTCTTTCTTCACGTTCGCACCGCCAGATTTGCACCTGGTGTCCAAAATCGGAACTAAATTTTTTCACCATAAATCGGCTCCGCATTAATGCGTTAGAATATCTAATACTTTTCTCTGTGTTACGATAATTACAACTCACGCTGGAACTCTGTGAATAACTGCACTTTCATTATAACCACCTGGTACAAGATTGGCTAGCATCAGCATTAAATGTTCAAGAACACACTTTTCCCTCTGTTCCCATATTTTCGTCCAACACCTGTACACCTCGTATTTATGCACACATAGCCTTTTGATGGTCAAGGTGAAAATTAAATAAATTGTGACTGGTAATGACAAATCTGTTTCAGTTGATATCAATAACTGTCATGGTAAAGCGTAACCTAAAATGTTCCCATCTAAAGAGAACCATCTGTTTAATAGTTAAGCTTTTATTAGCTCATTCTGTAGATTAGACAGGAGAAGAGAATAAGTACTGATGATGAAAGGCATCTGATTAATGTCAGCTCAAGAGCTAGGAGTGCGCACTCTGATCTCTCTCTCGCGGTATGCTGTGACACCAGCCCCAAGGTAGGAGCCTGGCCACCAGTGAATGTGTGTGATCCTCCCTCACAGTAACTACACCAAGTGATGTGGCTGGGTCGCTGCTAATGGCTACCATTATTTCTCAATTCCGTGGAGCGTTTCCGGTGGGGTTGACATACGTTCCTCTGAAGTTGTGTAATCATTGCGGAAGCTGCTGCACTTGTTAACAAAGAGAAAGCCATGCAAGATTACGAGTTTATAATTTTGCCGACTGAGGATCACTTGAAACAGCACTAATTTACGTCTTTGTTAAAAACAAAACTACGGCATATTTTGAAACAATTTAGAAAAATAGTGTGAAACTGAAACGCCCGCTAAACGCGCTGGACAGAACAGGTGATTAGGATTGTGGAAAGGGCCAAATAAGGTGTCGGTCAGTTTCACTCAAAATTGTAATTTATTGTAAATTAATAACACCTTTAAACCAAAACGCCACATGGCCGAACCTTCACAACTAGGAGTTTCAAATTGCAATCCTTTCGCGGCTGAAGGCCTCCAAACAAGAAATGTTAAAAAACCAACAAGATAAAAAATGCAGTTAAAATAGTAAATATCACAGCTAGGTAGAAAGCATCAAGGCAAAAGTAGATAGAACAAACATATACAAGGTGCAATACAAATGGCTGAAAGCCACAACTAAATATCAAAATTTTAGAATATATTACCATAATCTTTTAACGCGGAAGGCTGCAATGTTTATGCTTAAGGGGAAATTCTGAGAATTAGGTTTTAAGTGACAGTTGATTTTCAAAAAAATTCAAAAATTCGTTAACCTTTATATTTTCAATGGCCGAACGCACACTACATGAAAAAGGAATACAACGATAACAACTAAGTTTAAGAACAAGGCTTTAAGCGGCTGAAGGCTCAAACTTGATTTACATAACTTCATTTCCATAAAACAAAATAAAAACTGTTTTCTTTTAAAAAATGGTTCAAATGGCTCTGAGCACTATGGGACTTAATATCTGAGGTCATCAGTCCCCTAGAACTTTGAACTACTTAAACCTAACTAACCTGAGGACATCACACACATCCATGCCCAAGGCAGGACTCGAACCTGCGACGGTAGCAGTCGCGCGGTTCAGGACTGAAGCGCGTAGAACCGCTCGGTCACCGCGGCCGGCTTTCTTTTAAAACATTGGCTGTAATAGATTACCAACAGACCATTATACACCCATGAAAAAGACAGTACGGCACTCAGACGCCTCCAGCGGGAGGGGGGGGGGGGGTTGCCCTAGAAACATTAACGTTCACTTAAGTGAGACAGGTAGTGGGCCCAACTAAACATGATCCGTCGGTAATCCAACCAAGAGACAGTCACAGACCGACCGACCAAACGACTTGCTGGCCACCAATTGGCACATAAAAAAGTGACAACCAAACTCTTACAGACGTAATTACCCACAATGAAATATGTATTAAGCTGTCAAAACTATACACCATGCTGGACAGCAACAACAGATGAGGAAAGGACGCTGCCTGAAATTACGTCAATGGCCAGGGCAGGTAACTGGAACACAATCGGCCACAAGGCAGAAAATTCCGCTGGTACATTTGAATTTGAAATAATATAGTTAACTTCACGAAAAACGAACACTGCCTGAATTTACGTCAGTGGCCAGGGCAGGTAACCAGAACGCTAACAGCCACAAGGCAAAAAATTCCGCTGGCGCACTTGAATAGTAGTGAACCAATATTTAACTCCACCACACGGCGGCTCGATTTCACCACTACAAACACTCGGTGTTGCTCACAGGAAAAGCCTCCCAGCAACGAACCACCGAAACGAACGACACAACATGAATGGACGTGGCTTGGATGCTTAACACACCACTCAACTTTGGCGTCCTGGGTCGGTGATCCACGAGGCTCGTAGCGATTGGACAGCTCCACACACGCTCCGACACAGCGCAGGGACCGCCAGCGGACCCAGCCAACTGCACTGCACACCGATTCTGACTGGTCCGCACCAACCGACCAACCCCCCAGACCCCCTGGCCGGAAACTGCATGCACAAGACGACAGATGGTACATGGTGCAAATTTCGATACACACCGCTGCTGCCACACGTTGAAGGAGGAAGAACCACGACATAACCGCAACAACGGCAGTGAACCAAACACAGATAGACTGCAAGAAAATGCACTGCTTATTTTCTTCTTTTGTGTCATCACCTTGTGACTTGTATGATGTGGTCCGCCTCGAACTCCTCTCCCTTGTTAACCACTACTTCCAGAGTAGCACTTGCACACACTGAACTCGATTGTTGCAATCTGTGCCTTCTCATATGGAATTCAGTCTCTAAAGCACCCTCGAGTACCACACAAGTGCTTCTTCAGGTCTTAACAAGCGTCCCATCATCCTGTCCCTTCATCTGGTCAGTGTTTTCAACATGTTCGTCTGCTCCACATTACTTGTTTTATCAGTACGTCAGATTTTCAACGTGTTCTTGTAGCATCACACCTCAAACGCTCCGATTCTCCTCTTTTCACCACATTCCACGACTGACTTCCGTTCAGTACTCTACTACAAATTTATGTGCGCGGAAATTACTTCCTCAAATTGACGCTGATGTTTGAAACTAGTTGACTCTTTGCTTGTGCTAGTCTGCTCGTTATGTGCTTCTTGCTTCGTCCATTGTGAGCTATTTAGCACCAGAGATTGAGTTCCTTCACTTCGTCTGTTTTGTTGTACACAATTTTGGTCTTAAATTTATTGCTAATGTCATTTCGACTACTGTCGTCTTTCTTACTCTCAGTCTGTAATCTGAGCTCATTACCCTTCCATTCAACACGACGTGCAATTCTTCCTCATTTTCACTGAGGAAAGCGAATCTTATCATTATTAACCTATCACCGTGAATTTTCCTCTCATTTCTGAGTTTATTTCTGTCATTGCTTCTTAGGTCTTTAGATTGAGCAGCATAAGCAAAAGTTTATATTTACATGTTACATTCTTTCTAACAGGACCATTTCGTTCTTGGATTTTCATTCTTCAGTTCTTCCATTCTCCCTGCACCGTACTTCACTTTTTGATAGAATTTCGGAAACCTCGCACCATTTTACTTTTTCTAGCGGTTTTTGTAGGTCCACAAATCCTCCAAACATGTATTCACTTTTATTTATATCTTGCGTCCATTATCAAACGCAACGTCAGAACTGCCTCTTTATTGCTTTTTACAATTCATAAAGCGAAAATGATTGTCATACAAAAGCTGTTTTTCGAAAGTCTATCGATATGTCTCCAGACTGAAAGAGTCTGCAAACTAACTTGAACAGTCGTTTAACTGCCAATTCTCCCAGCGATTTTAGAAATGTCTGTGCAATGTGGCCACTCATTTTCATACCCCGTAAGACTCCACCTCTTGAGTGCATCTTTGCCTTGAATACAGATATCGTTTATAGGATTCAAGCCTGGAAGACATGCTGTGGTAATATCATACCAGAGTACAAAAAAAGATATCCCCCCCATACTTTCGAATTGTCGAATAACTGTTGCTAGTCGAGTAAACAAGGCGCCCACCAATGGCAATTTTCACCTGTCTGCATAAGGCTTCAGGCACATTATTCTGGTACCTCGAACGCAAATTAGTATCGTTCCGTGTTTCAAAGTTTCTCAAGATGAAAGTATCGTCTACATTCAACTGCGATTCGTCTAGAAACATAACAGGCATTATTCTCCGTGATCTTACACCCACTGTCTTCGAGTACTAAAGCGCTGCCATTTAATGGACCTACACTGCGGTCCAGTCTGCCTTAGGAACAAAATGGTTCAAATGGCTTTGAGCACTATGGGACTTAACGTCTGAGGTCATCAGTCCCCTAGAACTTAGAACTACTTAAACCTAACTAACCTAAGGATGTCACACACATCCATGCCCGAGGCAGGATTCGAACCTGCGATCGTAGCAGTCAAGCAGTTCCGGACTGAAGCGCCTAGAACCGCTGGGCCACCGCGGCCGGCCCTTGGGAACACCCTCGAGATAAGTACTCATAAGATTGAGGATGAATACACGGAGGCAGGCTTGCTTCATGCAAGCCTTGCCGCGTCTGATTTTCGTTTTGGTACCAACTCCAAAGGGCCGTGTTCTATTCATAACTACCCTCTCCGGCTGTCGTTCCTCATCAATCGCCCTTACCTGATATCTTGGGAATAACTCGTTTTCGCCGCGTGGGATTAGCCGAGCGGTCTGGGGCGCTGCAGTCATGGACTGTGCGGCTGGTCCCGGCGGAGGTTCGAGTCCTCCCTCGGGCATGGGTGTGTGTGTTTGTCTTTAGGATAAGTAGTGTGTAAGCTTAGGGACTGATGACCTTAGCAGTTAAGTCCCATAAGATTTCACACACATTTGAACAATAATTCGTTTTCCTTCAAATTAAGAAATACTTATTTTCCGAAGTATAAACCTATTTCCGGTTCCAATCTCAGTCTGTCCCTCTTATCCGTAGTGTTACGGGATCTGCATTTCAACACTTGTTTCGTCAGCTCTCCTCTCGATACAGTTGAACGTGACTGGAGAACACTAAAAACACAGGAAGTCTTGGACGACATGGAAATCACTTAAGGGGAGTACGTTCACCCTATAACTACAGTGTTAAAATTGCAATGATGAAGGCACATTCTCTCTGAAACACTGATAGAGACCCCACATTTTTTAAGTAACCCTGGTTGCTGAACAAGATCCAGATCATACCGACAAATACTTAACTAGTAACGAATTTTTAAAATTACGTTGAATTTTCTCTTTGGGAACTGCTCTTTTCACCTCTGTAAATAACTATCCGTTAGATGTAGATATAGTGTGGTAGTTCAGCGGCTCCAGTGTACTGAGAGACAAGGTGTAAAATTGGGGACACGTATGAGTAATAGTTCCTCAGATCATGTGTCAAGTATTTAAAAAAAAATCATTTCCAGCACTTGCCCGCGAAAGGCAAGGGTCCTGAGTTCGAGTCTCGGTCCAGCACACACTTTTTTTAATCTGCCAGGAAGTTTCATATCAGCACACACTCCGCTGTAAAGTGAAAATTTCATTCAAGAAAGATCCCCCAGGCTGTGGCTAAACCATGTCTCCGCAATATCCTTTCTTACAGAAGTGCTAGTTCTGCAAGGTTCGCAGGAGAGCTTCTGTGAAGTTTGGAAGGTAGGAGACGAGGTACTGGTGGAATTAAAGCTGTGAGCACGGGGCGTGGGTCGTGCTTGGGTAGCTCTCGGTAGAACACTTGCCCGCGAAAGGCAAAGGTCCCGAGTTCGAGTCTCGGTAAGGCACGCACTTTTTTAATCTGCCAATAAGTTTCATATCAGCGCACACTCCGGTGTAGAGTGAAAATCTCATTCTATTAATTATTGTTTGTGAATTAACAGTGCATTTAGTCAACACAAAGAAGTCTTCCCGAAGGCTTTGGTAAGACTACTAGCTGATAACCCACTGACTGGCCTGGATAGTAACAATAACACCATTTACTTCCGTTCCTTAAGTTCACCAGCATCTTTGTCTGTAAGTGTATGAGAGACGGGACGCACCCGGAAAACCTTAGGTCATCCGTTGTCTTTTATTATAACGTGCGCCACAAAATTATTTGCTCTGTTAAGTCCATCGCAAAAGAAATCGGGAAACTCAGCAATCAATTGAGTAACACTGTCTTTTGAGTTGAAAGCAGAAACAGAAAGAGCAATGTTCTGAAAACAAAGACCAAACAAATCAATAGAATCTCCCCCAAAAACTTTTCAGAGTCACATGAACGCAAAATGATAAATGCCACTGTTCTGATGTGAGACTGGAACGTGGCAGACAAACTACATGTACCAAGCACTGGAATGTACTGACCATTATATACGGTAAGTTGCTCACAAGGTTTTGTCGAGTGTGCGAGCCTAACTGTTCGTAAGTGGCATAGTTAAGCAATGTAAGGGAAGCGCCGGTGTCCAACTGAAGTCGCACACAGCGTCTGGCAATGACTAACTTCATAAACAGTTTGTTGTTCCACTGCACTTGGGTGCAGTGATGGCACATCTTGAATTTGATTATTGGTAGGCAGTTCACAAAAAACTACATTCACTGAGTGATAAGATACTCCACGCTTACGAGAGCAAACGTGGGTAATTTCTCTGTTGCAAGCACACAGATTGTACATGAGCTGGCTTCCCACAAATTAAGCAACTAACTTTCCGCAAAGGGCAATTTTGTCTCTTGTACGTAGAAAAGCGACGGGGACATGATTTCACAGCAGAAGCGCACGTTACACTTGTTTACTCCCTCCACGGCGTGGTGGCCTGATTGGGCATAGCGGTAGGTCGGAAGGCCATACCTGTTTGTCACTTTGCATTACACGGCAGATGGGAGCTACCTCAGAGTTTTCCATGGCACTGTGACACGAGTGCTCATGCTCAATAACATGTAACACTTGTTTCAAAGTAAGATCAGAATTTGAGTATATGTTCACGAGTCCTACTGTCTGTCACACTGTGCATAAGTGCTTCATGAATCAATGCATCACTATAACACTGTCGACAGCTATACTGAAAACGACACTGTGGTGTCAAACCCTCAAGTTCTGTGACCCACTGATGGTATATCTGTTCTGGCATGTAACGAAACCTGATCCTCGTAATAGTGAGAGTGGAAACTAAATCTTCAAAACCTAGCAACTCCAGCCTATTAGTCGGGAATAGCCTCTGAGTAACACAGTAAACTCCTGTGATGGCCATTGACAAGAAATAAGAATGTTTGACAGTACCCTGCACTTGATGTGTAGCACAATGAGCCTTCAATTCCTCTTGCTGTTCATCCAACACTCGGAACGATGGAGTGTACAGAGGCGGTGCCTGAATGTGGCTGGCTGTTGATGCAGCAACGGCTAGTGCATTAACGACATGTGATATTTGGTGGTCCCGAAACTGAATATATTGTATTACATCAAAGCCACAAGCAACCAGACGCTTAGGCGCAGGTGGTATAGGTAGCCGGTCAGAGATAATTTTAATGAGTGGACGGCCGGAACAAAATAATTAGAAGCAAGGCAGGTACACACATAGCGGAAGCGTTGCGGCTAGTCCGCAAGAAAGAACACAATCAGTAGCGACGCTTCTTTGAAAGGAAAGAGAGAAATATTTGCAGCGCTCTGTGCTGGAGCGGTGAAGAGCAGTGGCAGCGTTGGTTCTATAACTCTTGTCGCCACATAAATGTGGTCTGCTGTGGGAGTCAGAACCAATACAAACAAGGAAAGAGAAAAGTTGCGATTGCTGGTGCCAACAATCCAAATCGATCTGTACATAACTCTTTCAATTTAATACAACACTTTATTTTTAAAAAGAAAGGAAAATAAACTTAACTTATTAGAAGTTGCTTCCTGTGCCACCTACATGCAATTACATTTATTCTCTATTAGTACTCGCACGATGTAGGCTAAGTATCGTCTTCCTATTACTCAGTACTGATGCTCTCGAAGTCTACATCGAACAGGGGCCTGATCCAACAGCCATGGGCGGCTGGTTAAGTCAGAGTTGACAGAGGGTCCTGAACCCTGTCTTGCTGGAGGTGTGGCAGTGCCCGCTCTTTCCATTGGCGCGCAGATAAGAGCCTTCTAGATGCCATTTCGCGGTGCTGTGCTGGTAGGTGTACAGTCGGTACTCTAGGGTTGCACACTGTACTCACAATAAGGTTTAAAAGCTTCTTTCAACCCACGCTGTATTTTTAAATTATGTTTCACAACTTTCATAATTTTTGGCTTTTGATGCATTCAGAAAAAAATTTGGGCTGAGCAGGTTTAGACAGTTCTCGAAATTTATAATTTTAAGTTTGTTTGCAAATACTTCATTAAGTAAATAATCTTTAATTGTCCTCCTATTTTTTTATTTCCCAAACACAATGACAGAAAGTGGAAATATTTTTTTCATGGATTATCATCAGTTTGAAAATTTCTTCAGCAGAACAAGGCGACTGTTACCAATGATTTCCACCTTAGTACCTATTAAGAAACACAATTAGATCAACTTTACTTAATATACTACATCCTATCACACTATTTCCTTTACATTAAACAAGAAGTTGAACAATAGTGAATGAATCCATTTTCACCTCTTGTCTATTGCAGAAAGTTTCTTGTTCAGAAATCTAAAAACGGCTCATCCACATTTCATATTTTTGTACATTCTTGAGTACTTTTTTACATGTTTCTCTTTATACAATGGGTTTAATTAAACACTATCTAAATCCTTAACTTCTTGACAATCAACACATTTTGTGTGTGTTGTCAGCTTCAGTCCATTGCTTACCTTTTTCATCACCAACAGCATTTATGTATGTTCTTTACTCGGACTTCGTTATAAGCGATTGTAATAGTAATACATAGAAACATTTTTTCTGCAGATGCATGGAATTCGTTTATTATTGCAAAGTCTTTGTATAGCCTTACATTTATATCTACACTGTCTACACACTGTTCTAGAACCATCTATGTGTATTTCTTTAAAGTAAAATTATCAATTGATATTTCATTTTCATGGTATTTACACATTCTAGATGTCACAGACTCCACCTACAAAGAAAAAATTTTTACAACAAAAAGTAAAATTTTCGGTGTTTCAAATGAATCTCTTAATACAACTATTACCTCTGCAAATATTAAGAACAACCAATACAATATAATAAATAAATTAGTTGTACCTGATCTAACTACTTTTTATGTGAATGCATTATATTTATAGAAAATATACTTAAAAAAGACAACAGTCCAATAATGTACCTAAATGCAGAATTCATTTTGGGGGACATTTCTTGAAGTTCCCTTGTTATTTTTTTTCATTTGATTTATATTTAAATTTACACTGATCCAATTCTGCATAGAAAATAATATAGAAGTATAAAAAAGATTTTCCTGCACATGTGTTGACATCACCATCTAATAATAAAATTTTTACATAACCTTGTACAAAATATTGGTTTAGGATACCCTGAAAAAATTGTAATGTATTAAAATCCTTAAGATATATCGTATGATGAACAAATAAATACAGACTCACTACTTGGTCTGTGATAGTTACCATCTGCCTTTTGAAATCATGTGATACAAATGTTAACCAACTAGTTATTAGCTGTGATTTCATATCATTTCCTGTTCACTCCCACTTGTGATATCAAATGTATAAAATGCCAATCAGAAATAATAACGCTAATAATTCAGAATTCGATGTAATAATTCAACTCTTTCATATGGAGTAAATGGTGCAACTGAAATAGATTTTGGTATTGATTGTTGCTTTAGTATTTTGTTTTAGTGTTTTACCATATAAACTCTGACTTGCATCGATATGTTCTTGAGATAATTCTAAAAGTGAATCATTTTAGTATGGATACATTACAGGTGTAAATACAATATGTAATCAATTTCATGAAACAAAACCTCAAACAGATTTGTTGATAATCTGGTGTATATCTATCAGTTTCCAAGTACAAAATCTCTTTTTTATCTAAATGTATCTCTAACAATTTAGTATTCATATTTGGCAAATACATTTGACCTAACACATTACCTTTCCTATCTAGATCCCGTGAAATTTAGTGACCCAGTATTTCATATGTATATATTATTTCACCTGTAATTAAAATATCAGTAGTCTTTCTGTCATGAACAAACTGAATGTCAGAATACTTTTGCTGTAAACGAAATGCTGCCTTGGTTACATCCAATAGTTTTTTATCTGTCTCTTTATAATTCCATTTTATATTTTTTATTCCATTTACACTAGTATGACAATTAAGATATGGATTTTTACATCACATCTAAGTACTAATATTACTTATGGCAATAATGTAATGAGACTGATTTTCTTTGCAATGTGCAACAACCCTGCAGGCTTACATAGGCACAATATCTTTAAACTTGGTCTATGAGCTTCTTCTAGTCCAAGCAGCATATTGATGCAGCTGCTCAGTCGTGAGATGTGGTAATAAGTTAACATGTGTTTTGGTCTTGCGTCACAGAAATAGAACCACATAATATTGTGCAATGGTATGACATTCCTTTTTGCATTAAATTGGGTGAAAACATGAAGATAACTTACGGTAAGCTTCAGAAGTCTTTTGGAGAAGAGGTTATATGAAGAGCTCAAATTTTTCATTGGCATAAATTTTTTAGTGAAGGCAGAATGAATGTTGAAGAGGAAGTGGATGACCATCAACTTCATAGGCAGATATTAGCTGGGCCAGGGTCCATGAACTCGTACGATCCGACCGAAGATTATCCATGAAAATGATTGCAGCAGAACTTAACATCAAAGAGTACTTCGTGTCCATGCCAACAATGCTGATAATTGGATTCTGCATCACGATAACGAGCCATCCCATACTGCTCTGTCAGTACAGCAATTTTTAACCTCAAAAGAAATTTCAGTAATACCACAGCCACCTTACTCACCAGATATCACTCAATACATCTTATTCCGATTTCCAAGATTCAATATGGCTGTCAATTGACACTATTTACAAACAACACAAGATGTCCAAAAAGCTGTGACAAGGATCATGGAGGATATTACAGAAGATGAGTTCCAGAAATGTTACCATCAATGGCAGAAGCGCTGGAAAACATGTGTGCAATCAGAAGGGAACTACTTTGAAGGTACAACAACAAACTTGACTAAAACGGTTAACAACATACTTTTAACACATCAGCCTCATTACTTTATTGTCACATCTCATAAAAGTGCAAATAAATTCTCTTAATTCATCAGTTATCTCAAGTTCAACAATGATAGTAGTAGTATATTCATTTATACAAACTTAAATATAATAAGAGGTGACTGAAACAGTTGATGAATAGAAAGAGGTATTTGTAATAAAAATAATTTTTATTGGATAGAAGAAATCCCACCCACATCTAATACTGTAGCATCTAAAATGAGTTTGTATGAATTTATTCAGAAAGAGAGCTGAATTGTTTTCAGCAATTAAGAAGTTTTGGTGATTACAGATTTAAAGAATAATTTTTGGTTTAAAGCCAAGATGTAGCAGAAATTTTAGAATATGGAAATCCTAAAAAGGTGGTCTGTTATCATGTTTGAGAAAAACATCTTATTAATTATAAAATTTTAATGGGAACAAGTCGTTCCACTTATTAAATGAACATTCACCTCCTGCTTTTTTAAAGAACCAGACTAAAAAGATAGTCTAATAAAAATTCAAGTCGATCATCCCAGCAGTGACAACATGCTTGCATACAATGGTAAGTAAGAATTTCTGATAATTGATGAAAAGAATAGTCTGCAGTTTAAAGCTGAAGATTTTTTTGTTTAATTTTAGAATATAAAAAATAGATGAAGGCATCAAGCATGTTGATGTATATGAAACAAAAATAATGAGAAATATCAGGAACATTGACAATCCTCTCTACCCCACAATGAAAAAAAACACAATATTTATCAATGAATCTGGTTTACATTCATTAATTTTCAATTCTAAAAACGAAGAAGCCAAACAATTCAGGAAATGGCTTGCACATGAAGTTATCCTCAGTTCAGAAACATGGAGACTCAAAGATTAAAAATGAAGTGAAATAGATGTATCAAGGTCAAATAATTCACTTGAAAAATTTAAATAAAGAACAAGATAGTAGAATTAAAATTAGAGATGAACATATAGAACACTGAACTGAGTCAATTGATAATATTTTGGAGGTAGAACAAGGAACTGAGAAATATATGTATTTCTATCTCACATTGTTTCTCAGTCAACAAGATTAATAATGAAGTAAAAGGGATGTGTCAATACCAAATAACTTACTTAGAAATTTTAAATAAAATGAAGGGTGATGGAACTAAAATTAGATATGAAGAAAGAGAATATTGAAATCAGTCACTTGATAATGCTTCAGATATAGTACAAGAAAGAAGGAAATAGTTGACACAATCGATCAGATCTTAAGACTCGTGTTCTTTTAACACTATTTGATGATGGCTATGAATATAATCATTACGTGAGTAGAACAAAACCCACTGAATAATATTGGAGGTACACATCCAGATTTTGAAACTGTGTTAATATATACTTCTGAATCTAATTCAAAAATTTATACCATAGAATGAGAAGATAATAGTTCATTGTTGCTGTCATAATTATTTTTATCTTTTCAAGGATTACATTTAAGTACCGGTGAATAATGATATGACAAATCTGTATCAGATCCAGGGATTAAATTCGAAATCTCCAAATTTGGTTACTTTCTATTAATAACAATCATGCACTATAGACAAGGAGAATGTTCCTTTAACCACTTGCCAACACTTTCTTTATGAAAGACATGGTTACTTTTTTGTGACAATCTGATACTTTTGATCGATTAAGCATATACAACAATCTGCTTCTGAGCACATATTATTTCATAAGATTTTATTACTTTTTTCTATGAAAGATTCTGATAAGTGTCGATATTTTAAAATGTTTTCAAAATTAACTTAGTCTTTACATTGTACAATTAAATATACAGATAATATTTGTGTACATAATATATAACTCAGTTATATTTAACTTGAGATTCTCTCATAAAATCTTTATATACTTCTTGTTAATGTATTGTAATACTCCAGTCCAATTTATCTTCAAATTCTCTTATAAAATCTCCAGATTAATTTATGCTGAAGCTCTCACACAAAATAATCAGATGAAATTTGACCTAATGGTATATTCTCTCAACTGACTTTATCTTAAAATCCCGTCATAAAATCTTGAAAAAACTGTGATTAACAGCCTGGTTTATTTTGTGGCGAAATTTTCTTATAAAAGTCCTCAGATAGTTTTTGACATCTTTATCCTGAAATTATATAATAAAATCTTCACATTTTTTTGATATCTTCATGTATCATACCAACAAAATTTACCTAAAAATTAACTTATAAAGTTTATGGGTTTTTCATGATGACTTAGTGTGCACACTCAATGTAATTTATCTTTAAATTCTCTTATAAAGTTTTCAAATAATTAATAACATCTCAGTATTAGATGTTTCCATTGATGTTCAGTATATAGATATTTCTTTTTAATGTAATCAGCAACTATATCTGTACTATGTTTCTTTGTTGAGTGAAACATATACAACTCCCCAAAATGTAAATTCTCACACATAACATGAATCATTTGAATTATCTTTTGTTCTTTCGTGGTTAGTTCATTAGCCTCACCTTTACTGCTGATATTATTTTTGCTATTTTTATTGTTAATATTATTTTTATTGTTGCTGTTGTTAATAGATTAATATGCTTTTGGTTTCTTGATTTTGAATATCCTTTTATTCTCCACTGTTTTGCTTTATCTCTTAAATATCATATGGTAAATTTGATAAGATCCTTTGCCTTAATGTAACTACTGCAGTAAAGAGCAGAAAGTTTCTGTGTATTCATTTTAGAATACCATCTAAATTTCAGTCCTTTTAATGTAGCTTTTATGGGTGTACACATTCCATTCATAAGATTTAATTTTTAGTAAGGAAATGAAAGATCCAGACTCAAGATATTTTATGCTAATATTAATCCATAACCTGGACAACTAGGCAAAGTTAGAGAACGTTTACTAGATTAATGAAATAATTATAATGTAGAATTTATAGAAATGAAGTGTAATGATGCATTAACATTACAATACGAATTCATACAAAATATTCTTTCCTGTTGTCTTTTATTTCTTTGAAAATACAGTCAATTCCAAGCACATCTGATATTACTCTCTATTCCGAAGTACCTATGACGAATATAATAAAATTTATTAATCAGAGCTCCAAATAGCTAAATTTAGCTACTTGGTTCAAGGATATCTGTGTTCCATTGTCTGAGGAGAAAATATTATTAATTACTGACAATTCTTAACAATATTCCAGGGTCTAAATTTTAGAGCTAAATTTCTTTAATATTCTCTCTCAGAAAGAAATAATATTCCAGTCACAAGAATGAAATATGAAAATCAACTAATATTATAATACGAATAGAAACAAAATATTTTTCCTAAACTTTTTTATTTCTTTATAAATGGAGCCAATCATATGTACATCTAATCCTGTTACACCTATGATGAATATAATTGAATTAATTTCTCATAACAATTATCAATTAAATTTTGGTACTTGATTCAAATGTATGTTTCCCACTATATAAAAAAAATATGTTGATTACAGATAATATTTTAACTTCCCTATGTAACAGTATGGGGTAAACTACTCAATCCTTTGAAGATTTCTAATGATTAAAAAATATGTTAAATTCCTTAAGGACAATGAAATATAGTGCCATGAGTTAGAACATAATAATCGATTGGCTCTAGAATCCAAATATATTGAAGAACAGTTTAGAATTTAAGACTGAATAATTTAATACAAAATAATGTTTTTGTTAACAGCTGATGACATCAAGGAATCAGTAATGTCATTCAATACAAAATAATTTAAGTAAATAAGAATATGATTTTTGGTTGAAAACAGTTTTAATGAACCTTATAAAATGTTCACCACAATTCAAAGCTCAACAACAAGCTATAGAATCTTAATATAAACGAAAAGTATTAGAAGAACAAGAACAACAACTACAAAAATAGCTACAGAAGGGGAAAAATAATTTTTACATTTAAATGATATAGTACATGACGTGGTACAAGTGAGGAAAGGACAGATTATTTACATTGCCACATCTAAGCACTATACCAAGAACAACAATATTTAAGTAGGTGGTATTTGCTCTAAATTACTGTTACAACGTCGATTTTCTACATACGATAGTGACAGTTTAAATGACAATAAATTAATAAATTATTTTATGTATTAATTCCAAAATATTGTAATTATAAGCCTGTTGAAAATATAGTTGAAAAATATTTAGGAGCACATAAAAAATAAGAAAGAGGAATATCAAATACACTTTATTGATTTATCACACTATATCAAATAATCGTGCAATGGTATGGAAAATATGAGGATTTCATAAATTCTCATAGAAGCACAATAATTCTAATATATGAACTGAACAAGCTTTAGTATTTGATCTAACTGTTGTGGGACAAGAAGTTGTGGAACAATTGAAGATTGGTAAGAACACACACAAAATAAAATTTATTGTGTTAGATAGCTATCTCCAACTATATTTCAAATCACCAAAGTATGTCTTGATAAATTTAATGTGGTTGAAAAGCATTTAAAGACTTCTGGAATCAAAGGTGTATAATGTTAAGGGAAAGAGAAAGTATAGAGAAAGAGAGATAGAGAATATTTTGAGAATGGGTAACTGAAACATAAAGTTTACATACTAATTTGTCGCTTGTAGCATTCATAAACAATGTATATTTCTGCTCTATTTAGATTACATAAATAATTGACATTCACAATACTTAATTGATATACAAATATAGATATATCTTCATCTTTAGCACAGAGTTAGAAAATATGAAAGTTTTAATTTTCTTAGTCATATTGTACACATTTTCATATATATATATATATATATATATATATATATATATATATATATATATATATATATATATATTATAATTTTCTTTTTCACAGGTCAGTAATTTGACCCCCGAAGTTAAAAGATGTAGAGAATTTCTACTCTCCTGAAGTATGAAACTGCGGACTGGAATATTGATGTAAATACTGGCACCTGGTGAGTTAATCTATATAAATTATAATGTATACAAAAAATTCACTAAATGTCGATCAATCATTGACGATTTGTAATATGACCTCAAATAATGTTTTCATAAATAGATCTTAAAAAGAGCATCGATCCAGTATACTTTCATATGTCACATAACCATTTATATAAAACATATTCCTAATAATAATGTTTTCAATCAAATGGGAGCTATCACAAGCACATCCACTACAGATGCACCAATAATGAATACATTTCAGATGAACAAAAGGATTGTTTATGACAAGAAAGGAGAGTGTAATAACGGATAGAGACAATAATCCTTAGCTTAAAGCTAAAGATGTTTTGTGATACATTGCAATATAAAGATAACACGAAAGGTGTAACATACTAAGTATCTGAAAAGCATAAAAATTACTTCACAAACATGAATAGTGATATTTCACACCCGTAAAAATATTCATTATTCATACTGATCTATATTTGCATATAAAATGACAGGAGCTATGTATATGAAAGATTGTGCAGGTGAGAAAGTATTATCTTCAATTCAAAAACATGGCCACTACAGATTACAAAACACAATTGAATACTTATGAGAACAAACTTTAGATTTACAATTTGATGAGGAGAAGACTTACAGTATGTGTGTTCTGAAGAAAAGAAGTTATTTAATACTTAAAAACATGAGAGGAAATATTTTTAGAACAAATAAGAAGAATGGATCCACATATCATTGTACCAACTGCAAATTCTGAAGAAATAGTAAGAATAGAAGATGACACCAAAGTCAATAAGAAAGAAGATTTGAATCAGAATATTCAGTTTTAAAGAAATTAGTTTTAGTAGATATTGGATTTACACAACAGCAATATTTTCAAGAAGTAAGGAATATTTTTTAAAAATTGAGTGAGTTATCAAATCCCAACGATTTACCATATACTATATCTGCTTTCTTTCTCAACTGTAGATTACTTTTCTCCATCCAATGCCTTTAATTTAAATGTGATTAGATTGGAATGAGTCACACATTCAGTTTAAAAATTTCTGTTGCTCAATTAGCTTTGTAAAATAATCGAAAAATTTCTTTTAATTTAGAAATAGTAAATTCATCACCTACTTTATTCTTATTTCTAACAACTATTACATTAGTTGTATGAGTAGATTAAAACAAATTCTTTACATTTTCTTTGTTTACATCAACTAGATTTTTATGTAAATCAACCCATTTACAATTTCCTTGAAGAGTGAACTTCTTCCAGGGTTTTTTCAATAGTGTTCTACTAAATCTGTCAACAACTGAATCTCTTCATTCTGTAAAAGATGAATAATTATTAATATTACAATTATTCATGAGATTTTGAAAATTTTTATTTCAAGATTCTTTTCCATTGTTAGTTTGAAAATTTTTTGTTTTTTTGTACTTTTTAAAAAAAAGCTCTTTAAGTGTTCTTAAACGTTTTGCCTTTAACTCTAATAACCCAAGAAAATTTAGAAAAAAACACCAATTGTAGCTAAAATATTTATATCTTTTACTTTTTGGTAACTTTTTTCAAGTTACCAGGCTCCATTTCTAGTAGATCAGCTTGTAATGAATCATATCTACCAAAAGAAGTAACATTTAATATGCTAAAAAATTTTCTCATTGGTTTAGGTAATTTTGTTAATTATTTCTTCATTAGTATTAATAGGCTGTGTACCATGTCATACAAAATCTTTTGAATAAATTTACTCTTTACAGTTTGACATACTCTGCAGAGACCTTCAGTCGTTTGTCTTCTATTTTCAGTTGCTAGTCTGTGAGGACTATGTGCTTCATCAAGTTTTCTGCACTTCAAGCACCAAATATGATTATCCATTAATGAAGATTAACAATTTATTAGTTTTGGTTGCATTCCAACATCATCATTTCATTCTAAAATTAGTGCATGAACGTGATTAATTCACCAGAGATAGGTATAGGTTTAACAGATCATTTGTTATTGCAAGTAATAGATTATTTAATTGAGTGAGATATAAAATTTGAAGTTCAACAATGTTAAATCTTTTTATCACTATTTTAAGATTAGCTTCAAATAAAGTAATTCTCTTGAGTTTTACTTCATACTCAGACATTTATTTCCATGTTTAGTGAAAGGTAAGAAAATGAAATTCCAGTTTATGTTTGTCTAAAATTTTTTTGAAGACCATAAACTACTTAGGTATGGCGTTAAATCTACCTTTGAGAAACAATCGGTGAAAGCTTTTCTCAATCCATTTTTTTGTGAAGTAAATTTTTGCATTTATTCATGTATAATTATATGTTATAGTACACGTGTATTCAGTTTTGTAATATATCGTTTTTCTACGTATCGTTTAGGAACTGCATCATAACATCTTATTAGATCTTTTTAATCTAACACTTTTTCACTCTAAAAAATATACACATAATTATCTCAGCCCCTCCTCGCCCCACTGTCCTATCATCTCTCCCCTATTGTCATTTTCCACCCTGTTTACTTGCAGCCTTCTGCCAATGCATCTGCTCATCTTTCCTTGCTCCTCTACTTTTTTGGTCCTTCTTGCGCACCTCCCTGCCCCACAACCCTCTGACACTGTGCCTGTTGATGGTCTCGTCCCTGTACACTCTACCATATGGCGCTTGTCTCTCTCTCTCTCTCTCTCTCTTCCCACTTGTACACCATCCCTTCCCTTTCCCCATCCCCTCCAGATTGCTCCTTGCATCCTAGGCCAACCTGCTGGAGTTGGTGGTAATTTGTGCTAGAGGTGTGCTTGCTTTTGTGTGTGAATGGTGTGTGTCTCTCTTTTACTGATTATGGCTGTGGTTGAAAGCTTTATGAGTCTTTTAATTGTGCCTGCAACTTGATATTTACCGTAAAGATATGGTAAGTAGCAGTCTTTGTTTTCCTACATTCTTGAAATTCCTACCGCAGTTTCCATTGGTTGACTTAACATATGCTTTAGTTAAATTAAAGTGGTATGTAGTTCTTTATGAAATTGTTTGAATAAGTTTTCTATTTTTGGATCACTTCATTCTTCTTATTCATTTCAATTTATTTTTGTGTTATTCATACTGCCTTTTGCCTGCAATTTCTTTCCAAAAATAGCCATATACTACATTCAAAATATAATTAAACTTGCAATTACCTGAAAACAGTTATAAGACTAATAGACACATATGACTGCATAATACTTCATTAAAATTTGGTATTCACTGTCCACTATAGTATAGCTCACTTGAACTGAGGTTCTTAACCAAATCTTCAGGAATATTTTCTCCAAATGAATCAGAAAAAATGTTTTATCATTGTCTTCATAATAGCATATTCAGTTAGTGCCAACATGATCTGATGTATCTAAATTTACTATTCCATGTCCATTGTTTCTTAGTTTGTTGGGTAATTCATCAATCATATGTACTACATTACAGTGTTCGATTTTTAATTGTTTAGAAAATTTGTATAGATCAGAAATATTTACTGCATCAGGATAACTGCCATTTTTTCAGTTTGTTTTAAAGCTTGAATGTAATGGTATTTTCCATTGCTGGATTATGTCTCTTTTGTTCCCTAATTCTTTATCAACATTCATTTTGTTTACTACTTCATTCACTATAGCACCTGCTCCTCCAGCTATAGTCCAATGGTAGCTAAATATGGTAATGCAGCAATAATAATGGAAGAAATAATCATTCATGTAGTATTATTCCACACCCTACTTTCTTTTTGTTAGCTATGCAGTAATGTTTTTCACAACAGGTAGCCAATGTTATAATTAACAGCTGTCTTTCTGGAGCATCAGTTAAAAGATTATTAGCACAGGGTAACTGTCCATTATTGAGTTTAATTTTAATTATTTTAATTCACTGTAATTGATTTTGGTTTAGTTTTGCCACTATGAACCAAACTGTAGTCAATTCTGACATTATTCATTCAAATAGATGTAAAAGTTTATATTGATGAGTATGTTTTAGCTAATTTTCTCTTCCCATACATTATTCATCTAACTGCAGCAGCTATTAATTTTTCAGTAAGTTATGCATCTTTAGCACACATTCTCTGTTTAGCAGCTAAAAAAGGTCTTTGTGTGCTTCATGCCAGTTTTATAAATCATTATTATCGTTGTGGGCAGAATCATGTTTCTTGCAAGATACATTTAGTGTATGAATCCTTGAACTCTTCTAACTAATCTTTCATGTGGCTTGGTTTTCAGACCAAGAAAACTATAGCCAGGGATATGCAATTTGAATGATAATTTGTTAATCAAAGTGTTTACTAGAACTTTACCATATTTATCACTTCTACAAAATCGTGAGGAATTCTGTTGAGAAATTTAGTAACATGTGGAATCCTCTGGACATTTCATTGCAAAATAATTACATTTATTTGCCAACATCTGTATTATACCAATTTTTCAGTATGACAAATTTTATTCTCAGCTACTTTGTCTATTAATTCTCTCATTTATCCAAAAATATTCAGTTGTTTTTCTATATATTTCTTTATTAAACCTTCACCCACTATTTCATCTGCAGAATACGAATGTATCAATTTTGGGTAAGCAATATGAAGAGTTTCTTCTCTAAAATAATCTAAAAAATATTCTGTACTTAATTGTGATAGTCTTTGGAAATATACATCAACTACTACTTTTACAGATTTATTGGATTTTGTACCTCTACTCGATTTTATTTCATTTGGCTTATTGTCACAATACAATGCTCCTGAATAAAATAATGTATCTGCATAGCTTATTAAATCAGCTGAATCAAATTTTGTGCCCATGTCATCCATAGAAATCTACATTTTAGTTAAATGATTCATCAGTCCATCTGTACCTTCATATTCCTTTCCACCAATTTTTAATGTATCTCCATCAAATGTTACTGGTAAATTAACAACATATTTAAATGTGCCAACAGGTCTCAATCTAAAACTATATCGTCACTATGATACACTTCAACATTCTTTCACTGATATTTACTCTTCTAGCATCCTGGTCAATTATTTTTTAACATCACCTTGAGCTTAAGTTATGTTTTTTCTCATTTTCAAATTTCTTCAATGCATCTTTGTGATTACTTAATGTATGCTCATACTTACTATAATCATCATTGGGCCATTCATACTTTGGAATCATGTGTCCTAGCACACCTCCAAATTCTCCTAAATATTTATGATAATATGGAACCATTTGCTTTTCAAACTCTCTATTTTTTTCAGTTGCTTTCAGAGCATCATCACCTAATACTTCAATTCCTTGTTTCACCTTCTTCATTGCATCAATAAATGGCTGATACTTTTTATAATTTTCTCATTCCATTCTTGGGTGTTTTTTCCGGAGCTAAAATCTTCTTTCTATACTTCAAGATATTTTTTTTCTATTTTGTTTAGCTTTTTCTGGGTCATATTGTGAATACATTTAATATGGATCAACCAACAAAATAGTTTAACATGCTTAATATGTTGTAAAAATTTTTTAATTACATGTCTAAATTTTTCTTCATTGGAATTTTTTTAGTCATAGCTATTGTAAGAATTTCAAACTAATCATTTCAATATTTTCTACACATGTGTTTAAAATCATCAAACTTTAGATCATTTTCAACAAACTCACGGTAAATATGAAGTCAATTTGTTGTCATTCTGTCTAAAAATAATTATATGTTTCTGATTAGTATTTTAGAATGTGTCTAAGCTACATATGAAGAATCAATTCCTTTATGTCTAATTCTAAAAAGAATATTTTCAAAGTATGTCTTGATTTTCAAGAATAATCGCCAAATACTAGAAGTGAATTGTCTTGGCATTGATAAGTTGGCATCATTTCGTCATTATTCTCGATAGACGCAATAACCTTCTCATAATTTTTATCTTTCATGCTTTTACACATTTTTATATATTTGCGATACTTCAGCTGATCTAAATTTTATCGTAAACATACAAATGATTGATTTTATTCCATTTCAACCATCCTGGAGCTAAATTACAGCAATCAATCATTAATGTTGTTTTTCCATATTAGCTTGGTCCTATTATTGCACATCAAATAGAATTCGCTAAAAGTTTACTGTGTTTCTTTTCCGATTTATTTCCTGGAATTCTTATTTTCAGGTTCCCAGTCAGTGAGTTAATTACATAGTTTTTATTATTATTAAATTATCCATCTTGTTCAGTTGATTGGTAAGTCACCTGTTTGAAAAAAGGAGAAAGTTATAGCAGTGCTGTACTAGTTGGTTTTTATACAACATAACATCGAAGATTGATAAATTGTATTGGATGAAGAATTTATCTGTTCTGTAGACTGATTTGGGAAAAGTGGACCTGTACCTCCAGAAAATCTCTGCTCTTACGAGATAAATTAAATACTAACTTCAGCAGTACCATGATATGGCGATAAGAAATAATGTAAACAATTTGTAGGATATAAGGCAAGCTCTGTGGGCAACATATCTTATTTACACTGGCTATCGACTGAGGATAATGTTTTCATCCTCCGTTTTGCTTGTCAAGGTAGTCCTCAATCAAGGCACAACTACAGAAAAGCTCAGACTATTTAAGTTTCTTTATCACCAAAAAAGTTTATTCACAGTGGCTGTTATGGAAACAATTAAGGATGCATATAGAGAGTGAAGGCATCCTGATCTTCTCAGAAAATGTATTATCATAGTATCCCGAATCAGACTGAGTCATTCAGCAACCTCATATGGCCTCATGTATCTGTGAAGCTGTTTATAGGAACACAAACTTTGAAATAGGGTATAATGATAGTCATCTTTGGAGAATAAAGGTCCTGGAAGGGGTTGACGCTGTTCCTGGTGGTAATATCGTCGAAAGTCCTCAACTTTTGAACAAAATCGCAATACTTAAGGCTCAGTACACAACTGAATATAAGAGGAGAAACTACAAACTAGAATATGAGAAGAAAACTTGTATGTGAAGAAGAAGGACTAGAAGAAGACCCGGATATGGATAAAACTTTTGATTACTAAACAACAAATATGTTTTAATCTCTGTAATAAATGATTTGATTGCATTTTCTAGCATTTCCTATCTTCACTGTTAACTGTAACTTTATCTTACAAACCATTAAACCTATCATTTTGAAATTTTCAAAATTGCTGGAAAATTGCTGTCAGGTCGACTGAAGAATAATCATGGCAAGAACTGACTTACTCCCTGGATTAGAAAGAGTTATATGAAATTTTCGCTAATTGAGAAACGCTAAAGGTTAAAAGTTCATAAAAATTATACCAAAAAGAAAGAAATATTGACTGTATTTCATTAAACTAAAAATGCTTGTTGAAAACAGCTGTAAAAATTTCAGAGTTCCAGCTGGAACTGTTCCTGAGGGAAAGATACATAAATTAAGCAGATTTAACATTTTGTGAGATAGGGAGTTCCGTGTCCCCTTTTCCACAATGCGCAACGAGAATTTATTCAGCGATTACTTTTAAATATTACAGGCAAAATTTGATAGCTAGTCCCTTGTAGGAGTCGCCTACGCCACTACGAAGT
Organism: Schistocerca americana; assembly: GCF_021461395.2. NCBI lineage: Eukaryota > Metazoa > Arthropoda > Insecta > Orthoptera > Acrididae > Schistocerca > Schistocerca americana. Next base: position 100,413,627 of record NC_060121.1, read on the forward strand.
GCTTAAACGTCAAACCCGAATGTCTCATAAAGTTTTCCAATCTACTGAGCGAGCGCATTTTATGCTATCAGCAGTGAGGCCCTCTCCAGTTTATACACCGACAGCATCTGAGTCATACTCATCTGTATTCATGGCCTGGCCGCACGTAGAATACCGTAATAGTGCAGTTTGTGTCGCCTAAACTGTTCTCTATGTCCATCGATAACTCAGTGTGGCGACGACCTCGGAAACGCTTCGTAACCACTGCAGATATGGACCTGACCTTTATTTATCCAACACACTCCTTTACTACACGGTTTCTATGGACCATGTGAACTTAATACGGAGATAATTCGACCATTTCAAGTACAGAGGCGTGCAATTTCTCTTTAATTGTGTGACATGTGTGTTTTGCATTTAAGACTGGTAAAGACCAATTTCCCTGCTTTCCGTCGTAATAATTCAGGCGTTTATGTATCATATTCACACTACAATTTTAACAATTGAAAGTTGACCGAAACATTTGCATCTTAAACTGCTGAAATTATTTTGCTTGTTACTAACCCGTAGTGACGCAGGAACAATACGAGTCTGTACTGTGTTGCTGATTTCTGCAAGCATAAGTGTTTTTGGGACGTTCTGCAAACTTTGAAGGAAGGCTTTCTGAGTTCCGGGTGAAAAGGTCTTTGAGATTCCAGAGCGGCTTTTAGCAAACTGTGGGTAGCTTGGCTGCAGTATAATAGTGTAGGTGGTCGCACAAGGGAATCTGGTCTGGTCGGTATGGTAGCGCGGTTTGCGGTATTGGGTACTGCGGTTTGGTTTTGATTGTATAGAGGATTCACAGTTACTTTCTTCTTTTGCATTGTGATAGTAGAAATGGAAAACGCCAACGTCTTTATCATGACTAAATTATACCTTCCACATGGAGATGCTGTCATTGGGCTTTTGTGAAGACAGTAGACAACGATGCATGGTATCTGCTACTGACCTAGTCGAATAATACAGCATTTAAATTCGTTAGACTGTCTGCCAATGAGTGTTATTCAGTATTTCTCCTCATATACAGATATTTTCTGTTGTATCAAGTTCGCATGTGTTGATACCTTTCATACACGGCGTTCCTAGCACAAATATTTTATTTACCATTGCCATTACACGCGTTACTTGATAAAGACTTTATAAATCAGATGAGTACTTGACGTTGCCCACATATGTACACATTCCTATCTTGTATTAGTCCATTTGCTCCATCCCCATCTCTCTGTTTATCTCATTCACTATTTCTGTACCTATCTTCTCCACCCCCTCTCTCTATCCATCTCCACCCATCCATTCTTCTTCGAACTCCTCCTGCCCCTCACTCCGTCTATCTACTCCTATCTCTCTCTCTGTCCAGCATCCACTCTTCCTTCCTCTCTCTGTCCATCTGCTCCTTCTCCATCTATCCACCTGCCCATTCGCCCATCTCCTCATCCCCCTCTAATTCCATCTCCTCCTCCCACTCTCTTTGTGTATCTTCTATTCCTCCTGTCTCTATCTATTTCCTCCTTCAGTCTCTCTATCCACTTCCCCCTCTCCATGTCCATCTTCTCCTTTTTTCTTCCTCTATCCATTGCCTCCTCCCCTCTCACTGTCCTCCTCTGTCGATCTCTTTTCACATCCCCCTTTTGCAGCATATGACTTTCCCTAATTTCCCTGCCCATCTGCCCTTCTCTGTCCTTCGCCTCCTCTCAGCTCTCTCTGTCCATTTCCCCCTTCCCATCTGGCCCAATATTTGAGCCCATCTTCTCCTGCCCCTCTCTGTCTGTTCATCTTCTCCTCCCCACTTTTCTGTCCACATTATCACTATTACCCCAATAGGTGGCCGTTGGGGATTACACTCACACTATTTCTTCTCAGAACATAACTAACGTGTCCACCAAATTTGGTTGAAATCGTTCTCAGGGTTTAAAAGGAACTCATTACCTGCGGCTTTGCCCGCGTGTGCACATGCCAAATATATTCTAGATGTATTTAGCATATTTCACACATATTTTGTACACATAATTCATGTGTATCTCTAAGAAATTTTCGGTCTACAGATTCAGTTTCACACAGATCGATATTTATGACTTCGTATTTTCTGAACTATTTGTTGTACAATGATATAATTTTGCAGTAATATCCAGCGATATATGTGAGTCCTGTCTGTAAAAAAGTTTTTGAATAGAATTCGTAGCAAAGGAGTAATAAATTAAAACGTCATGCACTGTGCTGCAGTTTTTCACGCATCTCTACATCTACATATACATCTACATGGGTAGTCTCAAAATACATTTAAGTGTCTGGTAGAGTGTTCATCGAACCATCTTCACAGTTTTGTATTATTCCAATTTCGTATAGAGCTGGAAGAACGAAAACATATATCTTTCGGTACGAGCTCTGATCTCCATTATTTTATTATGGTGGTCTTCTTTTTTCCCAGGGTAGGTGGGCGTCAACAAAATATTTTCGCATTCGGAGGGGGAAGCTGGTGATTGAAATTTTGTAAGAAGATTCCTCCACAACGAAAAACGCCTTTGTTTTAATTATGGCCATCCCAATTCCTGTATCATTTCAGTGACACTCTCTCCCCTACTTCGCGATGATACAAAAAGTGCTTCCCCTCATTGAACTCTTTCTATGTACTTCGACAGTCCTATCTGGTAAAGATCCCACACCACGTAGCAGTTTCCTAAAAGAGGACGGACAAGCGTAGTTTAAGCATTCTCCTAAGCAGATCTGTTACATTTCCTGACTGTCCTTCCAATAAGACACAGTCTTTGGTGAGCCTTCCCCACAACATTTTCTATGTGTTCCGTCCAATTTAAGTTGTTCATAATTGTAATATATAGGTATTTAGTTGGATCTAAGGCATTTAGATTTGGTAGATTTATCGTGTAATCGAAGTTTAACGGATTCCTTGTAGCGATCATGTGGATGACCTCACACTTTTAGTTATTTAGCTTCAATTGTCAATTCTCGCACCATACAGATATCATTTCTAAATCGTTTTGCCATTGATTTTGATCTTCCGATGACGTTAATAGACAGCAAAAGACAGCATTACCTGCAAAAAACCTAAAACAATTGCTCAGATTATGTCATAAATCGTTTATATAGATAAGGAACAGCAGATTGTCTATAACACTACCTTGGGGAACGCCAGAAATCACTCTTGTTTTACTCGATGACTTTCCGTCAGTTACTACGAACTGTGGACTCTCTGACAGGAAATCACGAATCCCGTCACATTATTGCGACCATATTCCATAGGCATTCCATTTCACTCCAAGTCGCTTGTGTAGTACAGTGTGAAAAGAATTCCGGAAATGCCTAAATACGGAATCCATTGGAAATCCCTTGTCGATAACACTTAACACTTCGTGAAGTAAAGAGCTAGTTGTGTCTCACAAGAACGATGTTTTCTAAATCCGAGTTGACTGTGTGTCAATAGACAGTTTTCTTCGAGGTAATTCATAACGTTAGAACACAATAGGTGTTCCAAAATCTTCCTGCATATCTATGTAAATGATATTGGCCTCTAACTTAGTGGATTACTCCAAATACGTTTCTTGAAAACTGATGTGACCTGTGCAATTTTCCAGCCTCTGTGTTTGCGACGTTATGTCTCCTGAACTACGTCTTGCACTGTGATACCTATTTCCAGGCTCATTCAGCAACGTATCTGGACACTGCCTGCGAAATTTATAGCGAACAGAATTAGCGCGAAAGAAGTAATAACTTTCAACGTCATGTATGAAGGGATAGTTTCTCACCCATCTCATTGTTTATGACGTTATATATCCTGAACTGATTATTGTAAAATGATGAAATTTTGCTGGTACATACAGTAATACATGTGAATACTGTCTGCAAAATGTTGAACAAATACAGTTAGTGGTAAATAAGTAACTCATTAAAATGTCATGCTTTCTGTGGCAGTTTTACTGCATGAACAGCGAAAACGTACTTAGCATAAATTTTCTTACTTTCATCATGTTATGGGGTTTATCAGTGAGAAGAGGTTTCACAAAGGTTTGAAATTATGTGTGAAGGTTTTAGCAAGTCATTAAGTGCTCTGATTCTCAAATCATTGATGACTAAAGTAAGGGTGTTCGCGCGGCGTAGACTTCGCCTTTTTTTTCACCTCACCCCCACCTCATTGAGCGGGACGTGGTTCTTAACTCACATAGATTCCTTCCAGATAGGAAGTAATACGTCTACTGAGTTTGGCTGAAATGGATCCAGTGATTTAGGAGGATATGTGGAACGTACATAGATACGTATATAGGGTATATGCGAATTAATGTGAATACATGTACTTACTTGGGAATGGTTTATTAAAAACGGGTAGGACCCCAATTTACCTTTAATACAGCTTCCATTCTCCTTGCAATCCTGGCATATAATGATTGTCTGTTCTCCATTGGAATATTATGCCACTCTTTGACTGGAATCTCTTCTAATTCCTGTAGTGACGAGGGAAGCGGAAATCTGCTCCAGAGTATGCGCTCCAATACCACCCACAAGGGTTCGATAATGTTCAAATCTGGGGATTCTGCTGGCTAGGGAAGACGCTGCAGTTCAGTTGCATGTTCATCATACCACGATTGTACTGTCTTCCATGTGAATGAATGGGTGCGTTATCGTCCTGAAATATGGCATCACTGTTGGGGAACAACTTTTGAATCAGGAAGTACACCTGACCACCTAAAATGTTCACATAATCGTTGGCTGTAACAGGGCCTTTGAGAGTAACGACGGGACCAGGAGAATACCGTGATATGCCAGCGCACACCATCACACAGCCACCTCCGTGCTTAATCACTGGAATCAAGCAATCGGGACTGTAAGCTTCGTTTGGCGTTCTCCAGACGTAAACTCGGCCCGATGTAAATAACGAAAACTTGACTCGTCGGACGATATGACGCGTTTCCACAGATTGGCCGTCTAGGATTTATGTTCCTGCCACCATGTTTACGCTTCTTTGCATTGTTTATCGTCAGTAATGGTTTAGGTGTAGCAACTCGTCCATGAATATTCGCTTTTGGAGTTCTCGACGGACAGTGTCGATAGATACGGGTTCCCGAAGATAGCTATTGAGTTCTGCAGTCGCTTTAGCCGCCGTAGTTTTTTGTTGTTTTGACACAATTCGTGTTAGCGTACGACGGTCATTGTCATTTAGTTTTGATTGGCACCCACTAATACGTTTAGAGGATGATGTGCTTCCACGTTTGCCGGCTGGAGTGGCTGACCGGTTATACACTCCTGGAAATTGAAATAAGAACACCGTGAATTCATTGTCCCAGGAAGGGGAAACTTTATTGACACATTCCTGGGATCAGATACATCACATGATCACACTGACAGAACCACAGGCACATAGACACAGGCAACAGGGCATGCACAATGTCGGCACTAGTTCAGTGTATATCCACCTTTCGCAGCAATGCAGGCTGCTATTCTCCCATGGAGACGATCGTAGAGATGCTGGATGTAGTCCTGTGGAACGGCTTGCCATGCCATTTCCACCTGGCGCCTCAGTTGGACCAGCGTTCGTGCTGGACGTGCAGACCGTGTGAGACGAAGCTTCATCCAGTCCCAAACATGCTCAATGGGGGACAGATCCGGAGATCTTGCTGGCCAGGGTAGTTGACTTACACCTTCTAGAGCACGTTGGGTGGCACGGGATACACGCGGACGTGCATTGTCCTGTTGGAACAGCAAGTTCCCTTGCCGGTCTAGGAATGGTAGAACGATGGGTTCGATGACGGTTTGGATGTACCGTGCACTATTCAGTGTCCCCTCGACGATCACCAGTGGTGTACGGCCAGTGTAGGAGATCACTCCCCACACCATGATGCCGGGTGTTGGTCCTGTGTGCCTCGGTCGTATGCAGTCCTGATTGTGGCGCTCACGTGCACGGCGCCAAACACGCATACGACCATCATTGGCACAAAGGCAGAAGCGACTCTCATCGCTGAAGACGACACGTCTCCATTCGTCCCTCCATTCACGCCTATCGCGACACCACTGGAGGCGGGCTGCACGATGTTGGGGCGTGAGCGGACGACGGCCTAACGGTGTGCGGGACCGTAGCCCAGCTTCATGGAGACGGTTGCGAATGGTCCTCGCCGATACCCCAGGAGCAACAGTGTCCCTAATTTGCTGGGAAGTGGCGGTGCGGTCCCCTACGGCACTGCGTAGGATCCTACGGTCTTGGCGTGCATCCGTGCGTCGCTGCGTTCCGGTCCCAGGTCGACGGGCACGTGCACCTTCCGCCGACCACTGGCGACAACATCGATGTACTGTGGAGACCTCACGCCCCACGTGTTGAGCATTTCGTCGGTACGTCCACCCGGCCTCCCGCATGCCCACTATACGCCCTCGCTCAAAGTCCGTCAACTGCACATACGGTTCACGTCCACGCTGTCGCGGCATGCTACCAGTGTTAAAGACTGCGATGGAGCTCCGTATGCCACGGCAAACTGGCTGACACTGACGGCAGCGGTGCACAAATGCTGCGCAGCTAGCGCCATTCGACGGCCAACACCGCGGTTCCTAGTGTGTCCGCTGTGCCGTGCGTGTGATCATCGCTTGTACAGCCCTCTCGCAGTGTCCGGAGCAAGTATGGTGGGTCTGACACACCGGTGTCAATGTGTTCTTTTTTCCATTTCCAGGAGTGTAGCCGCTGCAGTCTGGAACCGCGAGACCGCTACGGTCGCAGATTCGAATCCTGCCTCGGGCATGGATGTGTGTGATGCCCTTAGATTAGTTAGGTTTAACTAGTTCTAAGTTCTAGGATACTGGTGAGATGAGAAGTTTAGTCCCATAGTGCTCAGAGCCATTTGAACCATTTTGTTTACACGTTTCGCGTAAGTTCTCATGACTGTTGAAGTAGTTGCTCTTGAAACATTAAGTAAGTTGACTGGCTTGGTTACTGATGATCCAGGTAATCGCGCCCCCACGATCTGCCCTCTTTGCAGCTCTGTTACGTCTTTCATTGCACGGTGCACTACTCGCAAACAACCTCCACTGATGCCTAGTCCGTACCGAACACGCATAGTCCAGCGCGACACGTGGCTTACCTGCGTTGTCGACCACCAAACACAGCCATCCCGTGACTACCACTGTTCACATCATTTTGCCTACCCCCTGTATGCGTACATCCATTGTTATATTGTGTATTAGTTTATTTTCTGTAACTTCCCTCTTCAGACGAATTTAGCCCGAGTTACACCTTACAGTTATCACATGCCATTCGATACACGCTGCATTACTTTGCCATCAAGAATGATAGTATTTCCTAATTATTGTTCTACGATTAATGTCAAATTTAGTACCACTCATGGTGAGCATAACGCATCGTTATTCCGTGAATGCTTCTTCAGAACAGAAGGTGAGTGACCAACTTTGACGGAGTTGACGAAACTGCTGTTTTATCCTATCAGGAGTGACTGTTTTCCTTGCTGTATTTGGGGATCTATGCTAGCAGTGTCGATACGTCATGACCAGTCCACAGAACGGCGCTGCAGGCGTCACTGTTTCTATGTTTGTCATATGAATTCTTATGCTTGCTGCATAATGATGTTCACATTAATCTATTAACTGTTTTCTTTGCGCATTGTAGTAAGTAGTGTATTGCTAATCTCATCTCCTCTATGTCTTATTCTCTAAATATCGCAGTCACATTGCACTACTATATTTATTGGTCTAGCTTTGTGCGCGAGAAAGCATTTTAGTTCAGGGCATAATTCAGACTTCATGAGTTTGCAAAACTGTAGAGCGAGTTGCACACTCCATCAGCGTTAGAATAGTGGGAATTCTGCGTTTTGTGCTGTGCATTATCGGACATCTGTTCATCGATTTGGAGACCGTCTTGCTTCGTTGCGTTATAATTTAGAATGTTGTTTGTTTATGTATGGTATACGCTTCACCTAGAACATTCTACAGCACTTATTAAACAAAACACGACAGTTCATTATGATTCATCCAACTCAGTTTCCTGCTAACAGACGTTAGACAAAAGCGATGAGAATATCTTTTTGCAGTGGAGGGTAGATGGTGACGAGGTTCTAGTTCTGAATCGATTGAGTATCATCATCAAGGAGACCTAGGTTAGATCGGTGAGTCTATAATCGCAAACCCTACCTTAAGTTCGTAATATCGCATTGATTCGACCAAGAATGGTCTCATGGAGGTGAAAAGATGTTAGTGATGTGCATTTAATTTAATTCTTACAGTGATGTGATATCACGTTATGGCAATACTGTGCTAACTCTATGAAGAAGTTAACCTAAAGCCGGGAAAGATACTTTTCAGTGGAGCACACAGAGTTGCCAGTGGTATGTCCTTAAATTTAGTCTTAAACCCAACTACATTATCTACATGATTTGTCCTACCAGGTTACTGCATACATGTCTACACGTGCACGTCTTGAAGTCCTCGTGGAGCTTGTTTTTGCAGCTACTGTTGTATTCACACGTCTCGCTATTTTTCTCTGAAATGAGATATATTAGTAATGACAGAGAGCATTAGGGATTTTCTGTATTCTGAAGTAATTGTCAAACTATCCAGTTGTTTTAAGGGACCTTTGCAGGATCTTCTTGAATTAATTCCGGACATACTTCTTAAAATTCTTTGTTCTGAAAATACTACCTTGCAACCTGCCATCCCCAAAAAACGATTCCGTATGTCATTGGTGAATATAAATATACAGTATAAACTAGCTTTTTCATTTTTAGATCCTGTATAGTTTTAATTATGGGCAGTGGAAAGGTAGCAGAACCAAGACGATTCATTAATTATTGGGCGTGGTTTTTCCAGTTAAACTAGTGATCTGCACTTTGCCCTTATAAAATTAACACTTTCTACTATTTGTGTTTCTTCTCTTTCACATATTTGATGATTCGATTTCGTCTCTTCACTATCCTGAGAAATCTTTCGCTTTATATCATATTCTATTCCATGCAGAAAAAAGGAATGCCACGTGCGGTGAGAGAGCTGACTTTTTTATCACGACAATGGAGGTCATTCGACTGTTTTGTTCCTGCTGTGAATCCCATGATCGTTTTAGCGCTTGAAGATATCGTTGTTGTTGAGGAAATGAACAAACTTTGCTTTCCTGTTGTTTCTCACATGTTTGGTTTTCTTGGTCCTTGGTGAAACGGCATTCTTCCAGTGCTTTTATTTTTCCTCCACTTCTCGGTCATACTCATCAGCTGCATTACTTTTAACTGCTAGGTGATGTTATTCCTCCGTTCTCGCAACTCCAAAATAGACCATCTCGTGATACACTGCCCGCGCCCTAAACGGCATTTCCACAAAGACGACGAATTGCTTCATAATACAACCTGTATCCGAAGAACCAGCTACTACTTCATCTCTTCCACCAGAAAAAGGCTTCTGCATGAACTATTAATCGATATTGTATTGTTATTCATTATAGTGATCTGCTACCTCTCATTCGGAGAGCATCGTCCATTATGGGGTTACTGAACGAGAGCTGTTCCTTATGGTTGTGGAAAAAAAATTGCAGTTGGGCGACAACAGGAGAGTAGATAGTGGCGTAAAGCTGTTCCTCGGTGGTGTATGATACAGGGTCCTCGGATACATCTCGAAGCAGTCTACCGCGTGTTGTTGAGGGAGGGCATTTTGATGCATGATGGAGATGCAGCCTTTCAGTACTGGCGCCGACTTCACCTACCTTATGTGTGTGTGTGTGTGTGGGGGGGGGGGGGGGGGGGTTCAAAAAGAGTTGACTCTGTGCCAGTCCACATACATTCACAACAAATCTGAAACACACAACGTTTCAACACCGTCTCCCTTGAATGCCGTTCCACCGTTCCATGGAGTTTAGCTTCGTAGAAAAGCAAGAGGGGAGCGTTTAGCAGTACAGAATGTAACGTAGAAGCTTCGATCAGGCAGAAGCTAAGGTAATGAATTAACATTTATATCAAGGGCACGACTCGAACCCAGGTCGCCAGCTTGCTAGGTAGATGTGCTAACCGCTACAACGTCCTGGCATTGTGGTTAACACAGCTGCACGAAATACCCTAGTCCAATGCCCTGCCAGACACAGACTTCAATTCACACCTCAAGTTCTGCCCTTTACTTCTATCCGTATCAGCGATAAAGTTGAGACTTAATTCGTCTCCAGGAAGATGTAATTACATCAGCTCGATAAGACAGCAGAAATTTAAATGTGGTGCGTGGAAGAACCCTGAGGAGTAGATAGGTGGGTCGGTTTCGTATGATGAGGTATTCTATGGAATTGAGGGAGAACATTAATTTACAGAGCTGTGTTATTATAAGAAATGTTAAGTCGTATGACGACGGGGATCGAGGCATCGTCATCTCTCTTGATGGAGGGAAGAGTTGGGAGAAATAGATCGGAAGAGAGGCCAAGGTTTGACTACTGCAAGAAATAGGGAATGTCCGAAGCATGCTACGCTTGATTCCACAGAACATGTGTTCGCCATTTGTGGCCTGATGAAAATGTTCATAATGCAATTCAGAACAGAACAGACACACCTGTCTTCTGTTCTGACTGGTTTGAGGCGATCTGCTACGAATTCCTTTCTTGTATCGAAGTATTCGCCTCACACTACCGTTTACGCCCAACATTTTCAAGTTTTTGATGGACGGATTGCAGTCTCCGTCTTTTCCTACAGTTTTTACCCTCTAAGGCTCCTTCTAACTCCATGAAAGTTTTTCTCTGTAGTCTTAACACATACCCAATCGTCCGATCCCGTTCCCATATCAGTGTTTTCTCTATATTTCAGTTTCGCCGATTATGCGAAGGAACTTCTTGTTTCTTATCATACCAGTCCACCTAAATTTTAACACTCTTGAATACCATACTTCTCAAACTCTGCATTTCCCTTTGTTTTTGGGTTTACTCACAATCCATGATTCAATATCGTGTGCTGAAAACCGTACATTCTTAGAAATTTCTTTCTCAAATTAAGACTAGTATTTCATGGAAATTTATGTTGTCGAACGCTTCTCCTATGTCAAAGAATAGTATAACTGTGACTTTATTTTTCTTAAGCCTTCTGCAACATCAAAACTGCCTCCCTGTTGCCCTACTTTTCCGGGAACCGAATTCATAGTCATCCAACAGGCCCTCAGTTATCTTTTCCTATAAGTGTAGCTACGAAAAACAGCCAGTATGAAAGAACGTCTTTGCCCACATGGGCACATACCGCTAAGCGATGTATCGGCCATCACAAGTGGAGTATACTCCTTTTTCTGTGAAAGATATCTTGTAGTTCTTAGTAAGATCACACGTTACATTTCTTGATGAGCTTAAATTGATGTATTAAATGAATAACCCTTGCCCTGATTCAGCAAATAGGGTACGAGTTTTTCTTGGTTTAACGAGAAAATTTGTACACTGGTATCCTTATTTTCGTGCCTTGCCATGTCTTAACACATAGGGCGCTTCAGAACACGTGCGAAAGGGAAAAGGGATGAGAAGTCAAAATTAGTAAAGTCTGAAACTGACATTTTAATTTAAATTCAGTAACATGGATTGTATCTGAGAGAGTTGGCTGTCATGTGAATTAAATCCTGTAGCGTATGTCGAAAGCATTCGAACACACATTTTGTTTCCGTACCAAATAAAGAATTAAGCTGGACGTATGTCTGGCACAGAAATCCTGCAGAAATTGAGGCAACTAATTTGCCGACTGGCTGTGTCAGGAGGTGTGAAAATGAAGTAAGTGAAGCATTCGTCGAACCTTAGCTTGAATTTGAACGAAGCTCCGTGCTACGTAATACCATTATAGATGCTACCATTCTTTAGAGAATCGGACTCCCACGATTACTTTACAAATCCGTTATTGTGGAAAACATTTGTCGTGAAGCATGTAAGTGAGAAGAGTTTTATAAAATGCTTAAAATTATATTGAAACTTTGTTGGATATCTCTAATCGCCCTTATTAACTGACATTGGATAAGTACAGTCTGATTAATTGGCGCTTCGTTTTAAGCAAATGTTAGTTTTTCGTTTAAATCTTTATGATGTCATACCTCCTGATATAATTTTGTAGATACATACCTCGGTATAAGTGGGTACTCTCTGAGAACTGTGTTGCGAATGGAGTCGGTACTAAAGAAGTAATAAATCAGAACATCGTGGCTGATGCTGAAGTTTGGCTACAGCAACAACGAAAATGGAGTAAGCAATTTTTTTTCCGTTCTATAAAGCGCACATCCTACACGAGAAACAAATGAACAACCATTAACGCTATAGAACTGTACTGACCGTGAATACATAAGAGCAGTTCATTATCCGAAAGTGAGATGAAGTGCAAATAAGGTACAGTGCAAGAGAAATTCCAAACGGCAGAAACCTCCAAAGTGTATAATTATGCAGAACGATGTTTCTATCGTCTTCAACTTCCGCTAACAAAGAAGGAAAAAACAGTGGTTGCAGGATATATCAGAAAGCGGCAGAAAAATTTTAAGTAAAATGCACGACAACTTTATAACGAAATACTGTTTTTGATCTATAACAACCAAACTGTACAGACGTACAGACGTACGTATACATATTTCCAGAATGACCATAGACGTTGCTTTGCACGTAGAGGCAAAACACGTCTAATGAAAAATTTGTCGTGAATAGCTGAAAGAACAAGCTAAATTCAGTAGTATAGTGATCATAAATTCTTGGCCAGAGCAGCAAAGGCGCGTACGTGATCGGGCGCAGCCACTACTTACTATTTGTTCTGCCAGCAAGGGCGGACTCTGTAGCGTCACGAGCCCCGGAGTAAGCGGGGAAAAGTGACGTTTGAACACAGTCAGTGTGGGAATATCATGCGTTCACGCCTTGCAGGTGTCACGTTCTCCCGCGTGATCAGCCCCACCCGTATACATAAGGATAGAAACTTCCAGTAGGATGGAGCCGTGCGTAAATACACCTGTGAAAGCGGTAGCCACCCTACTGGAAAGGTCTTTCTGTTGCATAGTAGTCGGGAGGAGGATTGCGAAAGTCACTGTGTGGCAGGGGCTGGACTTAGATGAATCCGTTGTAATCACTTAGACCGGCACGCTCGCCTCTGCACTACGAGACTTAGGCTCAGGGAAGAATAGGAAGTCTTATAACTAGATGTAGATACTTTGTGGATAGACTTGTACATAGGGAATGTGCCGAGGGGTGCTTCCAGTAATCCTCGGTTTCCCGATATTCCCGCCGAGTTCCGTACTGTAACCCACTTAATAGCCTACTGTTCAGCCAAGCAAGTGAAGAGTAGAGAGACCACTAGCAGAGGATGTTCTCGACGTAACTTGTCGTTAATTTCTATGACGCGCCTTTGTGCAGTCCTTCCTACTCAGTCTCAGATATCGTCAGTGACGTGACAGATTATCTTTAATTAACTGCAGTAAGCTGAAGATGACGAAACCAATATTATCGTAAAGCGGGTATACTTTGTTAAATTTTCACATTCCGATGTGGTTAGCATGACTGCTTCATTCCTGTGATATTTATGTCAGTCAACACAGAAGGTTCTCTGGAAAGACTGCATACTAATTAGTACAACACATTTTCCAAAATGCATAGGAAGTGTAATGGAAAAGATGTAGGTGGTCAAAGCTAGCATGGATTTAGATTCACAACTGACAGCTACCATCCCATTTGCGGTCAATATTTCAGAGACACAATGCAACTTAGGCCACCCAAAAATAAATACATCGCTCTGAAGTTTTCTTGAGTGCATTATCAAGCCTCATAAAAGAAAAAAAGAAGAACCTAGTATGGTACATAAATCTACATTATGATCCATCATCAAATTTATAAATATAATGAAAGGTACTAAGACGCGGTACCACAGAAATAGCTCCAAAGTTTATAGTACCTACATTTTCATATTAAACCTAAATCCTCCTTCCGAAAAATTCATAGAAATTAGATTTAGGGTTACCTTTTCACTTATCGAGACATTATTTTGCTCCTGTGGCCCAACAAACTCCACTCCTTGTTTTAGGAGCTATCTGACATTGTATGTTGTACTTAAATCACTGTCTGCACCAAAAGAGCTTGCAATTTGAGCAATATGTGAGTGACATTTAATTTTCTTAGCTATAGCACACCAGTAATTGCGAAATAGCCTTCATCTGTATACCAAGGTTAATGTATGTATCCTTTAGTTCCACACTGTCGTTGTCATCAACATTGGTTAATAAACTGTGTACCTGTAATGCTGGAGCAACAGTTACCAGTTTAAATGACCCCGAAACAATCATCCACATGACCTCAGAAACCGTAATATAGTGGCAGATATCTAGGCTACATACGGACAAAAAATTACTCAGTGGTCTGTTCTGAGAATTATTCGAGTAACATATATGATATAGTTGGAAACACCTACCGCTTTGCAGTAACATTACATCGGTGGGTTTTGCACAACCTGATTGTAATGCACCTTTTCGTATACAAATATAAGTCGCCAAAGATCCGCCAACACTTGTGACAGAAAATCGGCGCTGCTTGGGGTCATTTAGTGTATACTGATGGATCTTTACCACCAGATAACATTGTCGCAGAAAACGCTCAGTAGCACAGTCACCGTCGTGTATGGGTTATGATACTAGACCATTGCATGGAGGGTCGTGAATTCAAAACTCACCTGGACTGTAAAATCTTAATTTCTGTATTAGGTCGAGTACATTCTAGAAGTATCCACAAATGTCAATAATCATTGTACTGGAATTAATAAACTTTTCATAATGTTCTGTAACTGTATATATACCGTATGTGTTCTGTACGGAGGCAGTTCGCTTCGCGCTCTTGTATGTGCAAGTGCTGAATAAACCTTCGTTAAGTGAAGTTAGTGTTCGTCAATCATCTAATTACACCTTCTTCTACATGACGTATATACTAAATATCCAACTGAGAGCCAGCAGAGAGGTGTAGAACTTTTTGTATGTGAGTCATCAAGGTACGGCGGTCAAAGTGTACCCGGTTTACAGCAAATGATCTTTTCAGTTCATTAGTTTGTGGGGATGTCAGTCAGAAATAGATTCAGAAAGGTTTTAATGTATGTGTGAAGCTCGTTGGAAGTGCGTGGCAGCAGCCAGAACGTCATTACAGGTCCACATAATCGAGGAGACTAGTTGTATCTCTGAGGCAGTGGCTCATCCCATCGTGAAATTCACTAAGATGACAAAGGTTACTGAATAGCGATGTGAGCATATACAGATCGCGACAGTAACTGGTAGGCAAGGTGCAATGACGGAACTGAAATTTCTACTAACGTCATTCATATGAAAAAATTGCCGATGTGATTACGGACACACAGTGGGAATTAACAGACTTTGCACGTTCAATGATAGTTTGTCCTAGACGCGAGGGACATTGAGTTTTGTAAGGAGTTAGGGAATTTAATATTCCGAGTTCCGCAGCGTCAAGAGTTTGCCGAAAGTACATATTGTCAGCCATCACCTCTCATCACGGACAACGCTGTGGCCGACGGCCTTCACTTAACGACCGAGAACGGCGGCGTGTGCGTAGTTGTCAGTACTACCAGAAAAGCAACACTGCGTGACGTAATCAAAGACATTAATGTGGGATGCACTACGAAAGTCAGGATAGTTTTGGCCTTCATGGGTTAAGGTAGCAGACGACCGACATGAGTACATTTGCTAACTGCTCGACATAGCCTGCAGCGCCTCTCCTGGTCTCGTGATCATATTGGTTGGAACCTAGACGGTTGGAAAACCGTGGCCTCGTCAGATGAGTTCAGCTTCCAGTTGTTTAAAGCTGCTGGCAGGTTCGAGTGTTGTCATCAACCAGGCACTGTCCACGCTGGTGGAGGCTCCACAACGGTGTGGACTGTGTTTACGTGGAATGGAGTGGGTTCTCTGGTCCAGCTGAACCTCCTGCGGACCATTTGCAGCCATCCATTGACTTCATGTTCCTAAACAACCTCGGAATTTTTATGGATAACTGTTCGCCATGTCACCGTGTCGCAGTTGTTCGCGATTACTTTGAAGAACATTCTGGACAATTTGACCGATTGATCTGGCCACCCAACATCAATAACATCGCACATTTATGGGCTGTAATCAAGAGGTTAATTCGCGCACAAAATCGTGCACTGTCAAGAGTTTATTACGGAGGACTATAGAGGCAGCATGTCTCAATACTTCCACTAGGTAACAACTTCTTGAATCCATGCCGAGTTGCTGCACTACGCAGGAAGAAATGAGGTCCGTCACGCTAGTAGCTGGTATCCTACGACTGGTGTATGACAAGTCGATGCTGCTGTAACGTCCAGTTGGTTCGTTTGAGCTTCAAAGCTACCTTGTACACCACAGGACAGGACGTAACTATAGTAAACGAACGAGCAACGAGAAACAGGCCGCACTGTACCTCGTACAACGCACGTTTGTAGAAGGCAACATTACTCATGCTCTTACGTTAACGAATGTCAAAAGCTCATTCCTTTACTACCGTTTCAAGTTAATTGTTTAAAAAAAATTCTTTGTTAGATTTTTGGAGGTATTCAATAACGCATTGCAGTTTAGCAGCTATCTCTCCACTCCAAATAATTACTATGTACGTTTGAATCGTGATCTATCAGCTGACATTCCAGATAATTGAATGCAATTCCTGAACGGAGTTAATGACAGCGTCTGTACTTTTTCATTATGATGCCTGTCGAGGGAACGTAGCCTTAATTAATTTAAGAAACGGCCGGTAACAAATTATTAACGTCTCCAATTAGGCCATTTATCATCAGACTGCGTAATTAATTCCAAAGGAAACCTCACGGCGCCAGTTGTGTTCGAAAAGCGAAAACAGTCCCAAGTTTTCACCGAGGGACTGCTTACAGAAACTACAGGGAGTCCCAAATAAAACAGGCACACCTCATGCCCGATATTTAAGCAACAAACTACCTAAAAAAGAATAGGTAATAGTAACCTTAAATGCTAAGTAGTTACCTGTTTATAAGAGATGCTGGAAGTTAAGGCCATGGGTGGTATCCAGGCATCGCTGACTTCTTGTGCTGACGTTGTCAACAACACTCTGCAATTCTGCAGGTGTAATGTTGCAACTTTCTCTAGTATTGTTCCATATTAAATCGTGTATTGTGCGAGGATTGTCAGCGCACACTTTGCATTTTAGTGTGCCCCATAAATATGTATCACACGATGTTAAGTCCTGATCCTCAAATTTTAACTCTTGCACCAAATTCACAAAATAGGTTTTTAATTTTATAACACTTAGTATACGATGACACGATGTACGAGATACACCGAACTGCTGAGCTACCCTTCATACTTACTTATGGGGACTCCTTATAACGTCCATGCGAATTCTGTCCTCATCACCGATCACATATTCCTCCACACATTCTGAACGAATCCTACAGCGCTCAGGTTTTTGAACAGATCTTGAATGGTACTGGTCTTCGGAGTTTCCTACCAGGTTATTTAGCTTGAAACATTTCTTTACCTTCCTTAATGGAAAAATGGCTCTGAGCACTATGGGACTCAACTGCTGTGGTCATAAGTCCCCTAGAACTTAGAACTACTTAAACCTAACTAACCTAAGGACATCACACACATCCATGCCCGAGGCAGGATTCGAACCTGCGACCGTAGCGGTCGTGCGGTTCCAGACTGTAGCGCCTTTAACCGCTCGGCCACTCTGGCCGGCTTCCTTAATGGAGTATGTCTTTATGTAAAACTCCACAATATCAATGTGCCATTCTAATCCAAATTGCCCCATTTGTGTAAGAACTGAGCAGTACAAGATTTTCATAACAACTGCTGCACGAACACGCAGCTGCAGTCAAATTTCAGATAAAACAGAGTGTAGCTAACTTTGGGACAGTGTTGCCATTTCATAGGGAATTCAACTAGAGATAATTAAGCAGTACGTGAGGCGAACGGTTCTAGGCGCTACAGTCTGGAACTGCGTGACAGCTACGGTCGCAGGTTCGAATCCTGCCTCGGGCATGGATGTGTGAGATGTCCTTAGGTTAGTTAGGTTTAAGTAGTTCTACGTTCTAGGGGGCTGATGACATCAGAAGTTAAGTCCCATAGTGCTCAGAGCCATTTGAACCATACCGACAAGATTATTGCGTAGAAAGAATATCTTCATGATGTAAAATTTCTCTGATATAACTATTCCGACGTTGGCAATGGAATTCAGGCAGGCTGCAGACAGTTATCACTATTTTTGTCTTGCATAACGAGTGTGAAATAAACGAACACCGTCGGTATTTTTATTGTACTCACGCTGGAAAAACCTGTACCACCTATCGGCATAGCCTCCCCCATTGTAAATGAGAAAACGCCAGAGCCTACACAGCTACTGATCTCACGAAGAAAAAGACTCCGTTCGTGAAAAGCGAAATCTCGCGCTCCGTGCGGTGTAACTGTTCAACAGGCCAGAACTCGTGGGCCAATCCTTTCTGCGCTGACCAAAGTTTCGAAATCCCTCCGTGAGTTTCCTGTGCCAAGTGTTAGCTTTTTTTTGTCTCGAAAGTGGATCACAGTAAATTTTCTTGCTGACAACTGTGGACCGAACCACTTTAATTTCGAAGATTAGTATTGACACCATTACTCTTTCGCTCTCTTCGTTTCTGCTTGGTGGTACTGGTATCAATTTTCGTTCCCGGTGATATTTATCCAAAGCTAGCAATCGTCTTCTTATTCAGCGCACCACAGAAACTGTATCACTTATCAAAGTGTGATTTTCCTTTCCGTTGACGTGCAACATCTACATTCGCACAACTTACAAGATTACCTCATACTATTACTGCTTTATTTAGAGATTCCCGGAAGTTGATGAGCGTGACGTACATGAGAGTGAGAAGCAGAATTCAAATATTTTCATGCGTACCTTGAAATGTGTTAGAATCAAATCATCTTTGTTCTTCTCCTTATCTGTTTTGCCAAGTTTCTGATTTGGGTATAAAATTCTCAATAAACAATACTTTTTAACAATTTTCACTATGTTTTAATTCATTAATCCGCCTTAATTACAACAATTTACATTCTTGTCACGTAATAGAGAGTAACCGTCAGGTCAGGCTGTACTGATGCCTGACTTCCTAGTTCTGACACCTTAACAACATTGGCGTCAAACAAAAACTCATTCAATTGACCATCTTACCACAGTTTTGTTGAACTTGATACGTTTTTGCCATTTTCTGAATTCCTACTTTACAATCGGATTTTTAATTATCCACCAATCTGAAACTAGGGTTTTATAGCAATTTTGCTTATTTTTGTTCTTATTGGTTTCTATGTTTCCACAAATATGGACTTGTATACCTATATAATGAACCAATTTTATATAGAAAAATATGAAGTAAATTCAATCTAAGTATCATTTTAGCTGAATCTACAGTGGGTTCTTGGTGAAACATTATAAATTAACTCAACAAACACTATTTTTTCCCTTGTTACACAGACATTATGGTTAATGCACATCATAGCTTTCGGCATCAGTAATGTACTTGAAAATGGGCTTACAACCCGAAACCTAGGTTGTACAGTGATCATAATAAAATTTGTGAAAAAAGGAAAAAAACAGTATTTTTGTTTTGTTAATTTAAATATTTAAATATAATTTAATAAATATATAATATATATAATAAATAATATTATAATAATAGTAATAATAATAATAATAATAATAATAATTCCCATGGAGGCCCGGGAAAAGAATAGGCCTCCGGTATGTTCCGCCAGTCGTAAAAGGCGACGAAAAGAACAAACCACTAATAGGGCTAACCCCCCTTTTAGTGTGATCACTTGGTTCAGGACAGAACTAAAGAAGCCTCGGACAAGCGCCGTCATGGTCGGGGACGACGCTTGAACCCTATGCCTGCCCACAATGGTAACGACACTGCTAGCCAACTGGAAATTGATTTAAATCCAAATAGAGGTGTTTTGCAGGATATGCTTCCTGCGACCACCCTAGAAGGAAAACAAAGACAGAGGATGAGATGGTCAGATGAAGTTAATCGACACCTCATGTTCTGTTATTACCAAGCAATAAATCTAGGAACCAACACAACTGGATACAGATGACAAGTATACACAACATTTATTACCAGATACCCAGAATTAAAATTTTTAACAGAACAACGACGAGCTGATCAGATCCGTGTAATAATAAAAAATAACAGGACACCCCAGTCAGAATTAGAAAACATCAAACAACAAGTACAACAAATACTAGAACAAAATAATGTGCAATCAGAAGAAGAAGAAAATACAGTAATGGACTCAAACATCCCAGAGCAAACAAACAAAGAACAATACACATCAATTAAACAACCAGAGGAAAACGACATCTTAAGACAGCCACCAGAACAAGCACAAATAGAACACGAAGTGACACACATGTCAGATATAGAAGAGAAATTTCAGCTGACATATATAGAATACAAATACACAAATACAGACATTAGACCATTTTTGCATACACCACCAAATAACCCACAAGTCGAAACAACAATTACAACTATCAACACAATCATACACAACAAAATAAATGAAAATACAACCATGGAAGAGTTACAACTACTGGTTTATGTAGGAGCACTCACTACACTAAATATACACACTAGGCAGAGATCAGAACCTACCAACACACAGAAGAAACCCACAAAACCAGCATGGCAACACAGGCTACAGATCAGAATAGAAAAACTGAGGAAAGACCTCGGACAGCTAACACAATTTCTAAGAAATGAAATAGCAGACAAGAAACGAAAAAGGTTAGGTAAAATCTCACAAGAAGAAGCAATAGAGCAATTAGATGAAAAGAAGCAGAAATTATAAGCATTGGCCAAACGACTCAGAAGATACAAAAAAAGTGAAAATAGAACGAAACAAAACCAAACATTCAACACAAACCAAAAGGAATTTTACCAGACAATAGATAACACACATTAAAATAGACAATCCACCAAACATAACAGACATGGAACACTTCTGGAGCAACATATGGTCAAACCCGGTACAACATAACAGGCATGCACGGTGGATACAAGCAGAAACAGACTCATACAAGACGATACCACAAATGCCTGAAGTGATAATTTTGCAACATGAAGTCACCCGAGCAATTAATTCTATGCACAATTGGAAAGCCCCTGGAAATGATAAAATAGCAAATTTCTGGCTAAAGAAGTTCACCTCAACACATTCACATCTAACTAAATTATTTTACAGTTACGTTGCAGACCCATACACATTCCCTGATACACTTACGCATGGAATAACCTATCTGAAACCTAAAGATCAAGCAGACACAGCAAACGCAGCTGAATATCGCCCCATAACATGCCTACCAACAATCTACAAAATATCAACTTCAGTCATTACACAGAAATTAATGACACATACAACACAGAACAAAATTATAAATGAAGAACAAAAAAGCTGCTGCAAAGGAGCACGAGGATGTAAAGAGCAACTGATAATAGATACAGAGGTGACATAACAAGATAAAACTAAACAAAGGTCACTACACTATGCATACATTGATTACCAAAAAGCTTTTGATAGTGTACCCCACTCATGATTACTACAGATATTGGAAATATACAAAGCAGATCTTAAATTGATACAGTTCATAAACATAGTTATGAAAAACTGGAAAACCACACTTAATATCCAAACAAACTCTAATAATATCACATCACAGCCAATACAGATTAAGCGTGCAATATACCAAGGAGACTCATTAAGTCCTTTCTGGTTCTATTTTGCTCTGAACCCACTATCCAACATGCTAAATAATACAAATTACGGATATATTATTACTGAAACATACCCACACAAAATCACACATTTGCTATACATGGATGATCTAAAACTACTGGCAGCAACCAATCAACAACTCAACCAATTACTAAAGATAACAGAAATATTCAGCAATGATAGAAATATGGCTTTTGGAACAGACAAATGTAAGAAAAATAGCATAGTCAAGGGAAAACACACTAAACAAGAAGATTACATATTGAATAACCACAGTGACTCCATAGAAGTGATGGAAAAAACAGATGCCTATAAATACCTAGGATACAGACAAAAAATAGGAATAGATAATACAAATATTAAAGAAGAACTAAAAGAAAGATGTGGACAAAGACTAACAAAAATACTGAAAACAGAATTGGCAGCAAGAAACAAGACAAAAGCTATAAATACTTACGCTATACCAATATTGACCTACTCATTTGGAGTAGTGAAATGGAGTAACACAGACCTAGAAGCACTCAATACACTTACACGTTCACAATGCCACAAATATAGAATACATCACATACATTCAGCAACAGAAAGATTCACATTAAGCATAAAGCAAGGAGGAAGGAGATTCATCGACATAAAAAACCTACATTATGGACAGGTAGACAATTTAAGAAAATTCTTTCTAGAACGAGCAGAAACTAGCAAAATACACAAAGCAATCACTCACATAAATACATCGGCAACACCACTGAAATCTCATAACCACTTCCACAACCCTTTAGATCACATAACATCAACAGATACGAAGAAGGTAAATTGGAAAAAGGGAACACTACATGGCAAGCACCCGTATCATCTAACACAGCCACACATCGATCAAAACACATCCAACACATGGCTAAGAAAAGGCAATATATACAGTGAGACGGAAGGATTCATGATTGCAATACAGGGTCAAACAATAAACACCAGATATTACAGCAAATATATTATTAAAGATCCCAATACCACAACAGATAAATGCAGACTTCGCAAACAACAAATACAAATGGTAGATCACATCGCAAGTGGATGTACAATATTAGCAAATACAGAATACCCCAGAAGACATGACAATGTAGCAAAAATAATAGATCAACAGCTTGCCTTACAACATAAACTTATAAAACAACATGTTCCCACATACAAGTATGCACCACAAAATGCACTGGAGAATGATGAATACAAATTATACTGGAACAGAACCATTATAACAGATAAAACAGCACCACATAACAAACCTGACATCATACTCACCAATAAAAAGAAGAAATTAACACAACTAATCGAAATATCCATACCCAATACAACAAATATACAAAAGAAAACAGGAGAAAGAATTGAAAAATACATCCAACTGGCTGAGGAAGTCAAGGACATGTGGCATCAGGATAAAGTTGACATTATACCAATTATACTATCAACTACAGGAGTCATACCACACAATATCCACCAGTACATCAATGCAATACAGCTACATCCAAACTTATATATACAATTACAGAAATCCGAAATTATTGTAACATGTTCAATCACCCGAAAGTTCCTAAATGCAATATAACATATACCGTACAGTTAAAAGGAAGTGACACTTGATCAAGGTCCGCGTCACATTCCATTTTTAACCAGACTTAACGTCTGAGAAAGTAAAGAAATAATAATAATAACATAATAATATAATACAATATAAATAATATATAAAAATATAATAAATATATAATATAATTTAATAAATATAATTTAAATATTTGTTAATTTAAATATTTGTTCCATACAATGCACCCAGAAGTATGCACTCGATGTACATACACCAAGACTTATAATTCTCATCGAAAACAGTTAAAAATAAAACAGGTATGAAACTGACAGAGCAGTTCCCCTTGAGAAACTTTTCCTTGGAAAAAGTTTTGTAATGTTGATTCGGACAGTTATATCTGTGGCACTAA
The DNA here is from genome assembly GCF_021461395.2 of Schistocerca americana. Classification (NCBI taxonomy): domain Eukaryota; kingdom Metazoa; phylum Arthropoda; class Insecta; order Orthoptera; family Acrididae; genus Schistocerca; species Schistocerca americana. The sequence continues at coordinate 100,437,347 of NC_060121.1, forward strand.
TCTTCGAGACACTTTGTGAAACAGCTGGCCCAATGCTGAAAAATGTTTTAAATTTGGAATATCAAATGGGATGACAGCATATGATATGTCTCAGATAAAGCAGGTGATGGACTTCCGAAATATCTACCTACAGCTCTCTTGATTCCAATACATTATGGTCCGATGGTGGATGACGCTAGATAGCTTCAACATGTGTTCCATGAGGTACAAATAGACTGAATCTGGTAGCCAAGGCGTTGTGACCAGATGAATCAACTTTCGTCCTGTCATAACTTTGTGTTCTTTGATTATTCGGTGAGGTGACACATCAAACTAGAAGAAATGAAATACTGATTCACATAAATTAATGAAAGATTTACTAAGCTTTTAATAGATCTTTGCCACAGTACTACTTGATAATTTACTCCTATCATCGACTAGGGAAGAATCACATGACGCACAGATTAACAAACTGCTGTCTTGCTGTTCAATGATTGTGGTATACATCGGTGGAAGTTCATAAAAGTCTTAAGGGACTTGTTGCTCCTATACTATAATTTTGGTTGATATTGCTGAGGTCTCGAACTTGCCAGATCTCTTGCATTTTCGAGACTACATTAACCTCAGAGTGAGGGCGCTGCTGTTGCTGAAAGGGAAGCGTGGTCTTCAGGATCGCCTCCCACACGTCGATATGGACTGCAGTTAACATCTGTGGTATTGATTCACGTTGCCGACTTTGCTGTGACACCGCTATTTCTGGAGGATACCACGCAAGGAATCAACGCTAGTTCTCTTTCATGCTCCTTAAACAGTTGTTACATGATCCTGTCTCCGACACAGACAGCTATGTTGTTGAAAAATGCCATCGGCTTTGCGGTAGTCATCGAGTATGATAGGATATAGGGGGTCCGCAATAGTTTTCATGTAGCACTGTTACCACCATACTATTACACTGCCCCTGATGGCCTGCATCCATGGGGTGGTGTATGTTTTGAGGTGCCATTCTCATAGATGACAACGTATCCAACCACGAGCATCGACCTGGTGCAATAAGAAACTAATCGGCACGTTTCTGTTGATCCACTATACATCAACGAAACTGTGCCCACTGCGTCGTAAATGCCGATTTTATTGCGTCAACATGGGTCATTTGCTGCGGGCGTCAGTCCTCCGCTGTGTGTTCTGAACGGCGTGCTCGAAA